>NC_088376.1:138792500-148792500 GCF_037993035.2 Macaca fascicularis | reverse complement strand
TGAGGGTGAGATGGGCAACAGTGGCAGAAGGTACATAGGCCCAGGCCCTGAAGGTGGCAGCTATACTTGTCATTGTTGTCACTTTCTGAACTGCTATTTCTATTTCAACCTCCTCGTCAGAGACAGCCCTGCCTTCCTTGATAACTCCCTGGGTCACTTCAAGTGATTCCTTTTCCCTCCCAGGTCTGTTTTCCCATCTGCAAAATGACCACAGGACCACTCAGGCCCTGCCCAGCACTGAGATCTGCCTATCTTAAGCAACCCCTGTGGGGGCTGGGCTGTTCTATTATTATATACTGACACCCTCACCTGGGCCTGGGCTCCTGAAACCTGAGCTTGGTGTGAGTGACATCCTGCGTGGTTGCCAGGCAACCAAGGCGCGAGCTGGGAGGCTTGGGTGTCAGGGTGTCCATCGGCAACCCTCCCCCCAAAGGCTTGAGGGAGGAAGAGGGCTCAGGGCAGATCCTTGCCTGGCTAGCCCAGGAAGAACTGCCCCTCCTCTCATACCTGCTTAAGTCTATCCTGTCTTGGAACCCACTTTCTCAGAGTGAAAGGGGCTGCTGGCCTGGGATATTTTTGTAGATGGAGCACGTGGTCAGGCTCAGAGAGAGAGAGAAACTGGAGCCTCCTTGCACTGCTATCTGATACAGCTGCTGTCACCATCACCCCCTTCCTGGAAGTCTGCAGCCCAAGTGTGCCCAAAAGCATGGAGAATTCCCTGACCCCCTCGGGGGGCCTGACACTGGCTTCTGGAGCTTCCAGGGCTCTTTGCACCGGCCTTGAGCCACGCTTAACCAATCATATCACTCTTATATTTACCTAGCCTCCCTGCATGACTTCTTGTATTTTCATTCCTTCACCTAACAAATGCTGTATTGAGTATCCATCCCAGCTCTGCTGTGTTCTGAGTGACCTTGGGCAAGTTACTTGCCTTAGTTTTCTTTTCTATAAAATGGGGATAATAAGAATACCTGCCTCATAGAGTTGTGATGTGGATCGGATGAGATGATGTGTAGAAAATGCCTCTTGCAGGGCTTGGCGCATAGAGAGTGCTCCATAAATGTTAACTTATTATCATTAATTTTATTCAGTTGTTATCATGTGCGGGCCCCATGCCAAGTTACGAGGGAGCAGTACCAGGCTTTCTGAGGACAAGGGCTGTGTCTGGTTCCTCTCCATCCACACTGCATTACACATCAAAGTCGAGCCACAGCAAAAGTTTGCGAGATGAGTGGAAATAAGAAATGAACAATTTCCCCTGAAATTCATCACTACTCAGTGCACGTGGAGATATTAGCTTTGAACATCTTTTATAGCTCCAGGTATTCCTTAGACTCTCTTAACAGCTGCATCATCCACAAAACTACCAAAGTGTGTTTGAAATTTCTTTGTCAGTTTTCAGTCTCTGCCCTTTGTTTGGGGTGGGGTGGAGCAAGTGGGCCCATGAGTACCTCAGGCTGACTTAAATGGCAAGGCAGACAGATGGCAGGGGGAGCAGGACTTGGCACTGGTAGGAACCCAAGACGAGACCTGCCTTTCATTTTACTCCTTCAGCACCTCACTGGTCTCACCCTGGTCCCAGCACTGTCTGAGTGACCTGTGTCAAGCAGGTCACTTGTCCCCTTGGAGCCCCAGTCCCCTCATCTGTCAAATGGGAACCTTGCTCCCACTTTCCAGGGTTACAGGTGAGACAAAGGAGGCTGTACTGTGATGAATTCCCTCAAATAACAGTAATTATTTATAACAAGATAACAGTGCTGTAGGAGAGGGCTGGGCTGGTGGCCGCTCCTCCCTGGGGCCTGCCATGCGTCAGCAAATCAACATTGGGTGGCCGCCAGCCCTCTGGCCCGGGGCCGTTCCTAACAGCAGGTGATGCGGCCAGGCTGATGGTGCCAGAATTTCATCCTTGACTTCTTCCAAACAGGAAGGGGCTGCCATCTGCTTCCCACCCCTCACACCCAGCCCGCTGGGCCAGCCATGGCCCCTGCACTGTGCCCCACTAAGGGCCCTGGCCTTGCACCTGTCAGCCCCTTAAGAGAGAAGCCTCCCACCAGGGGTTCCCTTAGTGGATGCTGAGCTGGAGGTACCCTGAAAGCGTCCTCCTGTCTGTCCCACAGCTCACATGGACACTGGCGGAGAGGAGGGAAGTAGGGCGGCTCTGTGTTTCTGTCTCCCCCAGAACCCCGCCTCCCACTTCCCTGGCATCTCCACCAAAGGGCAGCCCCGTTAGTGCTCCTTCCAGATCCAGGAGTCTATTGAGTGCCGAGGTCATGTGCACAGCCTTGGGACGCAGGTTCTAATGCAAATCCTGGTCAGGCCATTCCCTGGCTGTGTGACCTTGGCCAGTCATCCCACCTCCCTGAACCTCAGCTTAATAAGGGTACCTTCCTGGGACCAGGGGAGAGCAGGATTATTGAGATGCTGCCCGGGGAAAAGGTGGAGACGAGGAGCAGCAGGGGGTGGTTATAAAACTTTGATGTTCATCTCTGTGACTGCCACTGCTACTCCAACGCCGTTACAATGTTGGCCATCTCCCTGCCAAAAATGTCACCTCGTTTCCTCCGGTTCAGTAACAGCTTCTATCCTACCTGGAGGCTGGGGCTGGGTACACAGCAGGTGCCCAATGCATGTTCTCCTGCCTTTGTATTCAAACATAAGTGTGGAAGGAGTGGATGAGTCCTGACCCAGGAAATCTTGTTCTTTCCCAGTTTCTGGGGTCCAGCCACAGGTTTCCACGGCCACTTTTCCACGTACTCACTCAGCTAGCTTTTGTCATGTGTCAACTGTGTCTGCCAGGTGTGCTGGGAACTCAAGGATGGTTGAACCCTAAAGGGCATGAATGATCACGCCCCATGGAGGGATCAGCTGACTGCCTGGAGAGTGGGGTTAGCATAGGATTTACTCAGGAAGGGGTCCCTGGAGCAGGGCTCTGAAGGGTCAATAGGAGTCCACCAAACAGAGAAGCAGAAGGCAGGGAATAGCCTGTGCTAAGGCATAACCAGTGGTCCACAAGGCAGCTCTGAGTTGGTTTTTTATTATTGAAACAAGAAAATGTCCCCACATAGATGTTTCAGTGGCCAGAATATTACTCTGTCTGATTCAAGGACACAGACATGCCCATCAAAGTAGAGGTTGAGGGTGTCATGACCAGAGAGGCCCCCTCCCCTGGGCTCCAATTCAGTGTCAAAGACTTATCACAAATCAGCATGTAAAAGTCTCTTAGAAGCCATCTAGCCCAACCTCTTTAGTTTTCAGGTGGGGAAAGTGAGGCCAAAGAGGGAAGAAGAAGGAGTAGGAACAGCTAACGGCAGACCTCATTACTAGGCTTGCCCGATGCCCATCCACCCACGGTGGGGGTAACCAGTCGTGGGGCTGCATGCTCTGTGCATGACTGTGAGCTGCACAGTCACCCCCTGGAAATATCACTATCTCTGGGACCCAGTGCAGGCCCCTGATCTCTCTAGCCTTAGTTTTCTTACATGTGAAATGGAAATGGTCAATGGATCCTTTTGAGCTTAAAACTGAAAAGCATCTTATGAACACTCATATAATTCCATTTTGTTGTCGCTGTCATTGGGTTCAGGGTAAACCTGAATGGCAGATTTTCCTGAAAGCTAAAGTCATCTGTTGGCATGGTTTGGGAGTTCAGGGGCTACCCTGCAGACAGCTCCAGAGGCAGTGATGAGGTTTCTGCCATAGGTTAGCCTTTTATTCTCTTCTGGAGTCTTCACGGGTGCCTCCTTTTTTGCTACCCATCCACCTTCCAAACTGAGACACTAAGACCCCCACTCCAGGTAGTAAAACTGTTCGCCCTAATTGCTTCCTCACACCCCACCACACACACATAGTCTAGACAGAGTCTTATTTCTGAAATGCACACACTTTCTACACACCTCAACACCCACCCCACTCAGGCGTGTGCAGGCTAGCTTATACACAACCACACACACCCTGGCCTGCACAGACACGCATCTATGCATGCGCACGCAGACATGAACTTCAGTGAACAAGAGGGAGCAGGGCTATTCTGTGCTGCCCTGATAGTAGGTCATAAAACACTCAGTAAATGTAAAACAACAAAAAATGTTAGTAAGAAGAAAATCTCAGTTCAACCTAAAAAGCTTCATGACCACCAGCATTGACACAGACTGTCATGGACAGAGAGAGTGAACTCCCTATCAAGGGGGGCATGCAAACACAAGCAGGACTTAACAGAGATGCTGTAAAGGGCTTAGGCATCACAGGGATGTTGACCTTTAAGGTCCCTCCTGGTCTCTGGATTCAAGCAGGTTTGGGGAGTCAGGGCCTCTTCTGAGCTTTGTAAACACTGTTCCCTTTTGGTGGCCTCTGTTCTAGAAGTGACCTCTTCTTCCGAGGGTACCATCACAGTAAAGGACCTGGTGGTCAGGGACCAACTCAATGTAGGCCTGGTGCCATCAGGATCTGGGTCAGCCACTAGAGATGCATATACCTGCACACGTCCCCCAACCTAGCACCCATTTCGTAGCAGGCCCAAACCTGGAGAGAGAAACAGAGGTGGCAGCTCCGACCTTGTCGGTCCCTTGTAACAAAGAGTCAGAAGTAGTGAAGACGTGATTTGAATGTTACAAAGCAGGAGGTCTCAGGACTGAAATATCTACAGGGGCAGGGGGTAAGTATGGTAGGCTGGAGAAAGATCCTTTGACTTGGAGATTTGAACCTAGGTTCCAACCCCACATCTTAAACCCAAAACCTAAACTCTCCTAGATCATGTCTCACAGAGGACAGATCCTAGAGGCAGCATGACACAAGGCCTGGGATTCAGGGGAATTTTGAAATGCAGAAGGATGTTGCTGGAGGAGCTGGGGCTGTGCCCCACTGGGAAAGAGGGAAGCAAACAGCACCTCCCACCCCTTCTCTGCCAAGTTACATGTCATCAGACCCAGGACTTCAGAAAAAGGAGGCAACTGCAAGACTGAGAAAGCAGAAGGGAGCAGAGCTTGGCGGGGCCATTGCTAGGGGCAAGGAGAAGCTGCTGGATATGAATTCTTGCAGAGTCTGAGGTTTGGGGTCTCCTAGAGCTTTGAAAGCACTTTGGCACTTGAGCTCTTAAACATTCTGGCCGAGGGATCTGGGCAGGACTTGAACCTGCTTTAGAAGCTGAAGGAGTCGCACCAGGGCTCAGGGGAGAGGAGGCTTGGGGCTGGTTCTTGGCAAGTCGTGAGGACAGAGTATCTTCAAGGGATCCCTTAGGCCTCCCCAGGCCAGCCCAAGATTAGAGAAGGGCCTGGCACTCAGGGAAAATGTGGCCCAAGGATGAAGGTGGGACATATTCCTGGAGCATCCATCCCTGGAGTAGAGGTGGGTAGCAGGCTTAGGGAGGTGAGGCCTCTGACTGGCCTTGGGCCTGAGCCCAGCTCTGCCAGCACCTGCTCCGTGGCCTTGTGCCAGAGCCTTCCAACTCAGGGACTCCATTTCCCTATCTAGAAATCACTGTCATCCCATTTTCTAGTTTCTCTCACTGGCCAAGCTCTGGGCTGAGCCCTGTGCCCTGCATTAACTCACATTTTCCTCCCAAAAACCCTAGGAGGGAGGGGCTGTGATTGTCCCCATTTCAGAGAAATGACAACTAAGGCCAGAGAGCTGACTTAAGTGGTTTCCATAGAAGGTAGAGGCTTCTGGGGATGGAGGAAATTCCCAGGAGGAGATGGCCCTGGGGGTTGCAGATCTAGGGACCCTGAGATGGAGAAGGTGGTAACAGGCAGAGAAGAGAGGAGAGGGCATTCCAGATAGCGATCTTGGTCATGCCATGATGTGGAGATAGGGCTGCTGTGGGGGCCATAGACTGTGGGAATGGAGGGAGCCAAGCTGTACCCTACAGTGTCCGGGCTTGCTTTTATTTGGGGGGCTTGGAGCCTCAGCATCAAGTCCTTGGCTCTGTGCAGCTTCAGCAAGGCTAGGGTCCCCTGGGCCCGCATCCCCCGGGAGGCTGCATTCGCATCTGTCCCCGCGCAGATGGCTGGTGAGCACAGCTAGCAGCCCCCACCCCCACCCGCACCCCCTTCTGTCGCGAGGACTCGGCTGTGCTGGGGAGTGTGGTGCGGTGTTATTTTTAGAAGTGGCACCATCTGTTCAAGGTGCCGGGTGGATTCTGCTCGTCTCCACAGTGGCCAGGGACAGCCATGCCAAGTCAGGGGAAGAGCTGCAGAGCTAGTCGGGCCCCCCATGGTCACACTTCAGCCAGGATGGTCACTAATCAGCATGCGCACAGGGCATGGGATTCCAGGGTCTGGGGTCTGGGGCTTAGGGCTGCCAGTGGGGCAACTGTGGGGCCAGGACAGCCGGCGCAGAGGATGAGTTTGAGGTAGGCAGTGGCATGTGCCCCCGCACACCCCACCTGGTCCCTGGGACTGGGCCCAAGGGCTGCTTCCTGGCAGATTAGAGTGTCCTGGCCCTGACCTCCAGGTTTCAGGGACAAATGGAGAATAGGCAAAGGAGAAAAGAACAAAGGCTGGACCATAAGGATCCTCAGTGGGACCCAGCACTGGATGTGGCAGAGACATGGGCCTGGCCAGGGTAGCCCAGAGGACTAGGACATCTCCCCACTCTTGACCCACATGCACCAGTGTGTTCCACTGCCTGAGGGGCCACTGTGTAACACTGTGATCCAGAGCAGGGGCTCTGAAAGCAGCCTTCCTGGGCTCCAATCCAACAATTATGTGACCCCGCGCAACCTCTTTAATCTTGCAAAGCCTCCATTTGCTCATCTGTGAAAGGGGATACCAATAGAAGCTCCTTCCTGGGGTTCAGGGGTGGATTTGCTGGTTTGATGCCTGTAAAGTGGGGCACGTGTCTGGCCCTCAGCAAGGATGCATTTGGCATAAGTTATTCCTACCACCTGGTTGGCCAGTGTCTGCTTTGAAAGGCAGGTGTCACCCTAAGATTCCTCGCTTCCAGTGTCATTCCATAGTCCAACTGCTTTCTCAGTCATGGCACCAGAGTTGGTGGAGGCCCGTTCTGTGCTGGGGACTAGGGAAGCCCTGTTCCTGGGGAGCTCAGGGCCTAGTTGGGGAGGCAAGCTGGCAAAACCCACCCCAAGGCAGCAGATGGAGGGTCAAGGTATGGAGTTAGGAGTGAACCACACGTGACAGGCTGGCAGAGGAAAGAGAGTTGGAATTTGGAGCGGGGGAATTGGAGATAACTTCAGAGAGAAGTTGGCATGAGGACTAGATCTTGAAGAGTGAGGTTTGGATTAATGGAAAAGCGGGTGGTAGACCATTCTGGATCCAGGGAACATATATGCAAAAGTTGGAAGGCAGGAACTTGCATGAGTTGTTCAGAAAATGGCAAGGACCATAAGGTCCCTCAGTAGGACCCAACACTGGGTGTTCACTTAGACTAGACTCCAGATACACCAACTCAGACCCCAGGGAGGCCAGCTCAGACCCCAGAGAGGCCAGTTCAGAGCCAGTCAGGTGGGATATGAGAAGCTGTAGTCATGAATATGTTCTCTTAAATAGGCACTGGTAGCCAGTGAAAATTTTTAATCCACAGACAGGCATGCTCAAATCCAAAAGGCAGCATAATGTGTTGGCTTCAGAGTCAGACAAACCCAGTTCTACTCCCATATCTGTCACTCCCCATTAGCTGTGTGAGCTTGAGTGTAATGTTATTTTACCTCTCTGAGCCTCAGTCTCCTCATCTGTAAAATATGCATAATAATACCTACCTCATGGGGTTGTTGAGGGATAAGGTATGAGCAGAGCCCCATACAGCCTCTGACATGCAGAAGCCACTCTGTAAATGGCAGTCACTGTCAGCTTCACTCTGGGGTCAGTGAAGGAGGGTGTAAGGCTAGAGAGCCGGGGGCTGAGGGGCTGTGAATGAGGAGCCTAAACCAGAGTCGGGAGCCTGGGGAGGTGAGGAAAAGGAGTTAGGCTGAGCCTTTATGCTGATGCTTCCTGAGTCTGGTCACTGGGCTGGACATGAGGGAAGGATTAGAGTCAAGGGTGGCCCAGAGAGTGCTGTGGATACCCTAAGCAACACAGGGGTCACAAAAGAATGAGGAGATTTAGGAGAGCCTGAGGGCCTGGAGGACTTTTGGAGGGGGCATTTGGCAGCCACAGAAAGGTCGGTTCTGGAGTTTGGGAGAAAGGCCATGGTGGAAAGGTCAGTCTGGGAACCACCCTTGTTAGGGTGAAAGTTGATGCCAGATGGGTGGCATTGCCCAAGGAGAGGCAAGGCATTAAGAGGGCAGGACCATGGGGAAACCTACAGTTACCCCAAAACAGAGAAGCCATAGAGTCCTGGGCAGACATGGTTAGAGAAGCACAGGAGAGTGGGAAGAAGGAAGGGAGGTGCCATCAGCTGTGGGCAGGGATGTGAAGACTGAAAAGGGCCCTGGAGTTTGCCAGTGGGGTTCCTCACCTGAAGCCACCCAAGGGTCTGGCCTACCAAGAGGTGGCATTTGGGTGGTTAGGTCCAGGGAGTTGGAGATTATTTTGAGCCACAGACTGAGTCACAAAAGCAAGGCAGGACTTTAGAACCCAAAACCATGAAAGTGTGGGCTACAAGAGGAAGAAAGCCTAGAGAAGGTGGAACAGGAGCCCCAAAGCACGAGGACAAGAGTTCTGCTCATTTAAAATTCACAGCCCCAACCATCCGCTCATTCATCTCTGCAGGATGGGGGCTGCAGACCTGTATTTTAACCAGCCCTCAAGTGATGCCAACATAGGTAGCCCTCAGGGAACCACTTTGAGAAGCTCTGTTCTGGGGTCCTTGAGCTCCACCCAGAGAAGATTTTATCAGGAGAGGAAGGAGAGAACACCTTTACCATGAGGGAGGATGCAGACCCAAGTGCAAACCTCTGCTTATCCCCACGTGCCCTCAGCTGCTCCTCTGGCTTCCTGGCCTTTTGATTTTCCTCCTTCAGATCTGAGGCCAAGTCAGTAGCCTCACAGAGATCTCTGGCTTTCTGCCAAGGCGACTCTGGGTGGAGATAACCCGGGCTCAAGTGTGGAAGATGAGTGCACAGTCACCAAACCAGGGGTACCTCTGCTTTAGCCTAGAAGAAGTAGAACAGTGTCTGGCCACAGTAGTGAGAAATAGAAGCTAAAAGACACTTCCACCCATGCACATACGCAAATCCCTGCTGGTACCTGCATCATTCTCATTTCCTCACTCCTTTGAATCCAAGAGTCCTACTTTCTGCTGTTTTAATCTCTCTTTCTCAATATAGCTAGATTTCCTAGCATCTGCATTCTTGGAACACAGGAAGACTTTCCCCCAAGCCTTAGCTTCCTGTTTTTCTGATCTGGACCCAAAGAATTCACTCAACTGTTCAAAAGCAATCTCCCAACTTAGACACATCCCCTGGGACCTCTGTGGGTGAGTTTTTCCTCCCTCACCCCATGGAGGAAATAATTTACTAAGCTCAGTCAGACTGAGATGCTACCACTTAAATATGCTCCCAGGTCTGGCAGAAACCATAGGGAAAGGACCACGCACGGTGCAAAAGAATGAATCACTAATGGTGGAATTTCTGGCATCAGTGGCAGATGGCACTGATGGACTGAGATGGGTCCTCAGTGCATGCACTTCAGTGACCCTGAGTCACCTTTCACACAGTATAATTTTGTTAGCTCAGGCCTGCCCCCTCAAAGCCTAAAAAACAGGCTTTGAGCATCAGCACTAAAATATGGGGTCAGCTCGCCATCTTACTCACAGAACTCATGGAAAAGGCCCAGTGCCTTCCCCAGCACCCACACCCAGCACCCTAGGTGTTGGGAGGCATTTGCACCTTTGCCTTGGCTTTCCCAACCCCACTCTTCATTGATCAGCGTTGCTGTCCTGGAGAGTTCCTAGGGGCGCTTAATAATATTCTACTCTGTGTCAGCACCTCAGCGTGTGGACAGCTCCTTCACATGTTGTCCCTAACGCCCACCTCCACCTCCCTAATCAGCACTGTGCCCTCGAGGACAGCTCCCAGTGGAGCCAGTTCCCCACTGACAGCTTTGTCCTCCCCAGGGGTACTGTCTTTCAGCACCAGGACCACATGGACAGCTCTCACTCCCAGCCTAGGTTGGTCAACCTGCTGGGGAGAGAGGGGCCTGTGGTTATCAGGTTCCCTGACCTCAGCTACCCAATCCCTCCCCAGCACCCACCTCCATCCATCCATCAGCACTTCATTCCCAGAGACAGCTCCCTGGGCCCCAGCCCTCCACAGTCAGAGGTGAAGCCTGAGGCCTCACCAACCTGCCAGTGACCTGTTGTGTGTGGTCAGAACACTGACCGCAGAAGAACCCTGTGCGAACTGTAGAAACCAGAAAGAAAAAGCAGCAAGGAAATCGGTCCACTGGATAGAAGGGTGTGAGCCTAGGTTGCTGTTAAGAGTGACTGTGTGTGAGAGAGGGCTGACCCTGCCACCCCTTAACCATAAGACCTTACACCAATCACTGCACACTCAGTCTGTCTTCTCCTGTATAAATGGTGGGGCTGGAGTACCAGTGCAAAGCATTGTTGTGAAGGATTAAACAAGCTAAGTGCATAAAGCAGTGCTGAGCACATAGCAGGAATGATGTTGATGTTGCTGTTATCATTTTTTGTTCTTCCTCCAAGCCTCGGCTTGTAATCCACAGGGATGGAGCAGACAGTAGGAGAGAATGAGGGGGATGAGGGCAGAAGAGGACAGTGTCATGTTGGCCAGTTAGGCCAGTTAGGACCTGGAGGCTGGAGGCAGCCAGTGCTGCAAAGAAGACCTCAAGAAGTTCAATGCAGCTGTAGGGAAAGAGTTGAGCAGTGTGAGAGAGGATGCTGGGATGTGGCCGAGGCATTTAGCTGAAACCAGAGTGCAATGTCCAGAGCCGCTGGCCCATCCCAGGCAGGGCCACCATCCCCAGCCTTCCCACTGCATGTTCCCTCTCTTGCAGCCCAAAGTGAAGCTTCCCCAACACTTTTCTGCCTCAAACAGGTTGTCTTGCCTCCATCTGCTAGTGTTTTAGCTTCATTAGAAACCCAATAAATATTTTTTTAAGGAAATTATTTCTAAACATGGAGCACATAAAGGGTACAAATTTTGGAAGACAGACACTGCAGTCAGAAGCCCAAGGGTGGGCAGTGGATGCCACAGGCAGAAGGTGAATTCTGGTCAGCTCATGCCTCCCTGATTCTAGGGCATTTCTCCTTCCTTCGGTCTCCAGCCAAGCACGACTTGACCTGCAACTGGGATGTCCATTTCTGCTAGAGAGAAGGCAGCAGCAGGGAAGCCCTGGGAACTGTGTGTGACCCAAGAAGCAAGGATGCTCAAGGATGGGGCTAAAATAGCCTTTCAACGCTGAGCTTCTGTCCAGATTGCACCCTTGCGTTACCGAAGAGGAGACTGAGGCAGGAAGGGCCATAGTGCAAGTTGGTGAAGGGCAAGTTGGTGAAGGACAAAGGAAAGGCAGAGGCTTTGGATGGAGCAGACATATTGAAACTATGCCAAGTCCTACCCATATGGTCATGGCCATTGTGGCCTCTCTGAGCCCCAGTTTCCTTGCCTGTGAAGTGGGGAGAGCAACACCACACAGCCACGGAAGGCACTTGCTAAGCAATTGCTGTTAATCATAGTCATCACGCCAAGATCAAAATTGAGTGTATCTGATTCCCAGGAGTAACCTGAACCAAAAGTTGGCAGAAATCCCTTGACCCAGCCTGCACATCCTGACCATGGGGTTGAGGTTATTTGGGGGCTCTGTGTGGCAGAGTGAGCAGACCTTAAACAGCAGGAAGAAGGATCTGAGCATCTTTCTTGCTCTCCTCAAAATCCCAGTTCCCAGGGCAGGACCTGAGATGCAGTTCATTAGTTTTATTGGGTAGGTGAATGAACAGATGGATGGAAAGATTGATGGATTGACAGATGGACAGACAGCTAATGGTCAAGCAGACAGATGGACGGATGGACGAATGGATGGATAGATGGATGGATGGATGGATGAGCAGAAATGGAAGGTTTTTCCTGCCATCTAACATTGGCAGCTCCTCTGAGAACAGAGGACAGTGGAGGGAGTTGACCCTGGTGGGAAGGTAAGGGCTGGACCTCCCCTTCCTCAGGCCAGGCATGAGGGTGAGAAGCTCCACAAGAAGCCCTGGATCCCTGTCGCTGCCTGTCCCTTAGGCCTACTTCTGCCACCTGTGCTTTCAAGGCTGATGCAAGGCGGTTTCTGTGGGATTTTTTTTTAGATTTTCCTTTTCTGGTTAACAGAATAGGAGTTGTCTAAAAATAGCACTAAATTTGCTTCCGAGGTATTCATTTTCAGTTCCCTTCCTCTTTCCCTGTTCTCTCTTCTCGACTGTGAGAATTTGTGAAATTGTCTTCTTCAGCTTTGAGCACATGCACTCACGCACTCACACATCGTGGGACTTGCACACTCAGAGACAGGTGTGGCACAGATATCTTGGGCTTGCTCTCTCTCTGTCTCTCTCTCTCACACACACACACACACACTCGTGCTGACATGCTCCAGTAGACCTGTGTGGCACACCTTGTCCTTTGGGGTCACTCACACCAACCACATGTCCACTGGTACATCGTAGGGACCCTCTCTCCTACACACAAAGCACAGTCACTTGCTGGCCTACTCTAGGACCAGCATTTGCACACGTCTTCTGACACAGGTGTGCCCCCAGACCCTGTCCCACTCATACTAAGAAAACCACCATAATGTACTCCCACTGATGCTGCACACCCACACTCACCTTGCACATCTATACTAGCCCTGCACACTCACACTAGCCCTGCACCCACATATGGCTTGTATGCTCACACACCCCACATACCCATACTCAACCTGCACAGTCACACAAGCCTTGCACACCCACACTGGTCTAACACACCCACACTCACCCCGCACTCACACACAACCTACAGACACACTGATCTAGCACACTCGCATTGGCATGCCCGCCTACATCCACACTCACCATCAGGCTCTCCCACCTTACGCACACATGCAGAGGAAATTGCCTCCCCCAGAGAGGGATATCTAAGAGAATGGCTAAGGTTCTCTGGGTGAAGACAAGGGAGGAGCTGTTAGCCCTCCCTTGCAATGAGCTGACTACAAGTGAACCTTATTGCAACCATGAGGGAGGAACATTTGCTAACATTTAGTTCACCTGTTTCCTTGGGCTCAGCACAGAGGAAGAGAGTTCCCCATCACTGGGGCAATGGGGCCCCCACAGAAAGGCCAGAATTTGCAGCCAGAAGAGGAAAGCAAATATCCTACCTCATGGGAATTATAAGTAGTTCATCAAGACAAGAACAGAAGGGAAACTACCCTTGTTTGCTGTACCAACAAGCTGGAGGCCTCCCCAGCCACCTGAGAGGTGACAAGGAGCCTGGTGGGCATGGGAAAGTCAGAGCTGAGTTCCCTTTGAAATATGGCACTATGGGGTACACGCTGGTCTGGGAGCAATTGGAGGCAGGGAGTAAGTTAAATTATCGTAGGACAGTCACCATTTAACAAGTATTTCCTCATTGCCAGAAACTGTGCTAGCTCTATCTCAATTAATCCTTACAAAACCCTGTGAGGTAGACTGTAGGGTTGTCTCCATGTTGGGGAGGCTAAACCAAGGCACAGAGGGTGAAGAGCCCTGCCCGAGTCACATAACTAGTAACTGGCAGAGCTAGGCTTCCATCACTGGGGATCTTCAAACTGGACTTGTGCCCCACATCAGTCATTGATGGTTCAAAGGAAAAGTGACCTTAAAAATACACATTAAGGTAGCAATTAAATTCAGCATGTCTTAAAACAGAAAAATTTGGCATCCAGAAGTTATTTTTAGCACATAATTCATGTACGACTGTCCCAGCTACCATCCTTCAGTTAGGATTTGAAAAGCTGTTGGTTTGGGGATTTGTTTTGTTTGTTTTTTATTCTTCCTTCGAAAGATAGATTCCTTCTTTGTTAAATTAACTCCACGCACACACAAAAATTGCTCCTTCCTCTCTCAGCCTCCCTTCTGGCAAAGACTTTTTATTAAGGCACCCCTAACCTATTCTTGAGTCATTGAAATGTAACAATACAGAGTCATTTAAATGCTAATAAGATGCAACTGAAATGCATAAATCCAATATTGTCAGAATGTTCTCCTGGATTCTGAAGGGCTTGGCACATCAGAGCCTGAAGGGACTCCAGAGAGTACTAATCCAATCCCTTCACTTCCCACATGGGGAAACTGATGCCCAGAGAAGAAAGGGGCTTGGTCAGTGTCACACCGTTGGAGCTGGGAAAACAAGGAGGAGATTCTCACTGGCCTTTGGTCTCAGTTGGCTGTGTGGCCCCCGGTGTGTTGCTCAACCTCTCTAGGCCAGGTCTGGTTGTATGTGCTGCCCAGGTCTGTGTGCCCATTGCTTAGGGCAGGTGTGCTCACCTGTGCAGTGTTGAGAGCTGACGGCAAGTGAACCTTATTGCAACCATAAGAGAGGAACATTTGCTAATAACTAGGGGGAGGGGAGCAGGGAAGCCAATGTTTCATTGTCTGCTTTGGGCCAGGAGCTGGCTCTCACTGAGTCATTTGCCTGTCAAACAAACAGGGTCATCCCCACTTTACAGAGGAAGCCTAGCAAAGTTAGATGACTTCTCCAAGGTCACACAGTTCATTTAGTCTCTCAGCCCAAGAGTGGTAGGTCACATGATATTTGGATGAGGGAGCAAGAATCTGAGAATCTGGTGGGGTTGTGGCTGAGGGCACAGCTACCTGTCTCAGCTTCACCCTCACACTGATGCCGCGTTACAAAGAGGGGAAACTGGGCAGTGGAGGGCAGCAGATGCATCTCAAAGAAAAACTATTACTGCTGATTTTGTTATCTTTCCTGACCCCCCAGAAAACTCTTAAGGTAGGCAGGGCATGAATCAGTAGCCCATCTTACAGATGAGAAAACTAAGGTCTGAGGACCTATCTAAAGTCACACCTTCCACAGACAGTAGACTCAACACCAAATATTTATTGAGTGCCTTCTGGATGCCAGACACTGCACTAGGTACAGAAGAGACATGGCAATTGCCCACGTGATGCTCTCAGAATCCTGTGGAAAGAAAACAGTTAAGCAGGTTCAAGCAATACAGTGTGAAGTGTACTACACTCCAGGGGGCACCTGGAGGTTAGGAGCATTTATGCAGTCTAGGTGGTCAGGAAAGGCTTCCAAGGAAGGGACACTGAAGCTGAACAGGACAGCAGCTGTTAGGGAGGCAAAGGCCCAGTTAGTGAAGTGTTCCGAACAGACACATGGCACATCTGCGGAAGTCAGGCATCTGAGGGATTCTATGCAAAGTATAGGGTACTCAGTTCTGTCCATCTGTGAAAAGATCATTTGTATCATATCATACAAGTAGCTTTTGTGCTGGTGGACTTCACACTTTTCCAGCAAATCTCGCTGTCAGAGCAAGCACCAAAGTGGGCTCTACAGCTTGGAATGAAAAAACGAAATGCCCAGATAAGGGGTGACCTCATGTTTGTACCCATGAGATGTAGCAAGGATAAGGAACAAGCCACATCATAAGAGGTAGAGAAGGAAGTATGAGATCAGTCACCTTAAGGATGGAGTTCTGATTTTTTATTGATTTTGTTATCCTAGAGTTATATCCCTCTATACTGGCTCACACTGTGTTCCTTCTGCACCTTTTACTGACAGTTGTGTATTTCAGTTTCTTCATGTTTTATCTTTTCATTAAGTCCTTCTTTACCTGAAGAAAAAAAATTCCTACTTGGAGCTGAGAGGAAAAGCATTCCTGGTTAGCCTGGGCCAGGTCAAGTCTTCCTGCTTTGTGCGTCCACAGCACCTGCAGGTCCCCATGATGGCAAACCCTTCAAGTCATAGAAATCACTAATTTAGTTGTCTCTCTTCTTCACTGTGAGCTCATAGCGGACAGGGATCCTCTCTGGATTGTTCAGTGCCTGGCACTGTGTAGTACCCAAAACAATCATTGAATGGATGGTTGGATGGGTAAGTGGATGGATGGATGGATGGATGGGTGGATGGATGGATGGATGGATTGATGAGTGGATGGGTAGATGGGTCATTGGGTGGTGAGTGGGTGGATGAATGGATGGAAGGGTGGGTGAGTGAGCAGGTGGATGGATGGATGGATGAGTGGATGTGTGGGTAGATGGGTGGATGGATGGATGAATGAATGGAAGGGTGGGCGAGTGGGCAGGTGGATGGGTGGGTGGGTGGATGGATGGGTGAGTGGGTAGATAGATGGTTGAAGATCATTTTTCATCTTATCACAGTAGTCATTAAAATCAACAGTAGCCCATTAACTCATGCCTACTGTTGTGATCACAGATATAATTGCTGCTAACGATTCTCATAGCTTGCTTGTACTGTCAGAGATGTAATTATCAGTGCCTGTAAGCCACGCCGCAGGTAGCACGGGCACAGATAGAAAACAGCACCTCGGGTTTAGAAAGTCCCTTGTGGATTGCAAAGTACTTTCATTCACATATGGCACTTCGTTTAAGTGTCATAAGAACCTCATAAGGGAGATTCACCAGGGGAAGCAGAAAAGCATCCTGATTAGGAGTGTGTCTCTCGACCCAGACTGCCTAGGTTCAAATCCCAGATCCACCGCTCACTAATCATGTGATCTTGAGCAATTTACTTCATCTCTCTTGGCCTCAGTTTCCTCATATGTTCTAGAGATAATAAGATCTCATAAAGTGGTTTTATGGATTGACAATAATAATCACAATCATTTGAGTGCTTACTATGTTCTGGACTTGGTTCTAAGTATTTTAAATGAAATAACTCATTTAAGCCTCATAACATCTATGAGGTAGATACTCCTATTCCCCTCTGCTTTTTGTAAGATAATTAAATCAAAGTTAATTTCCTTCCCATTCAGCTGGGAGATGAAGGAGTCAGAATTTGAACTCAGAATTAGTGGTTTCCAGAGCCCTACATATAACGCCTTGCACCGTCTCTGAGATAGATGTTTCTGTAAAGCACTGAGAGTGCTTGGCACCTAATAAGCGCTCAATAAATGCTTATCATGTGCCCGTCAGGCAATGTTATCAAATATCAGTAGCCCCAAATTATAGACGCTGAAGCTAAGACACAGAAGCCAGGCGACTAGCTCAGAATCACAGGTGATTTCTACTGCCAGTAAGTTTAGTGCAGGTGTGGGGTGGTAAATGTTCACCAGCTTTGCCTTCACCCAATCCAGGCTTGTTGCTTAAGCACCAAGAACTGAGGCCTCCTGGGGCTCCAGGTCAGTCCCAAATTCCTTCTGGACAGAAGGTCTGCATCTCTGCATCTCCTCATCTCAATTCTTGTCCCTGAGTAAGCAAAGCCTGTTCTGGAAAGTTCTTAGTCAAATCACCTCCCCGGCACTCGCCCCTCCAGTGGGGTTCAACCTTCCCCCAGCATCTGAGACCCATCTCTCCTAGAAGCCCCAGCCACTGCACTGGCCTGAAGGACCTCTGACCTCATTTCCTTCCTTCCTTCCTTCCTTCTGCCGCAACTGTAGCCCATTTGCCTCACTTTATCCTTGTCTTACTCCTGCCATTTGGATTTTCTCTACGCAGTTTCCTGAACATACACCAAACACATTTACACTGAGCAGGCAGCAGGAAGAGCACTGCTTAATGAAAAAGCTCCCGCCCAGTCCCTGCACGGACCTAGTGCCTCATCCAACCCTGAACAAGGTCCCACATGTTCTCAGAGGTCTCTCCTTGCCTCCTATGGCTGGCCCTAGACTGGGGAGGGAGCCATGTTGAGGCTCTGTACTAGCTTGTACCAGGGGGAGGAGAGCATTCGGCCCAAATCCCAAATGCCAACACTCTCCCCAGAGAGGTTCAGCATCCTAGACCAAGCCCCTACCAGGCCCTTCTTATCGGGTGGTAGACAAGAGTCCAAGGTCTAAGGTTGAAAAGGTCTTCCACTCCCTGGCACCTCCCCACTGTGTGACCTTGGACAAGTGACTTCACCCCTCTGAACCTCATTTTCTTGGTCTATAAAATGGAGATAATTATAGTATCCACTTCACAGGGTTGTAGAGAATGAGATAGTGTCTTGTTTGCTTTTCATTCATTCATTTATTCATTAACATTTGTTTACTAGGTAGCTACAAGGAGTCAAGTGTTTTTCTAGTCAACTCTCATAGAATTTACCTTGGATGGATGATACAGAACTCATCCCACAGTGCCTGGTACATAGTAGATGCTTAAGAAATGGCAGGGGAGTATTGGTTTTTTTATTCACATTCTTGGTCCCTACCTCTCCTGCTCCTCTGAGGAATATATTGTTGGGGTCAAAACTCATGGATTCTATGGATGGTGTGTGTTCCATCCATGGCCAAGGAACATGGCCTCTCTTGAGTATTGTAGGTGGGAGCACCAAGCATGCAGTTTCTTCGGTGTCTTGTGTCTCTGTGTCTCTGCGTCTCTTCTTGAGGCATCATATCCATTTTATGTTCTATTCTGTAAGAGACCTGTTGGTCCCAGTGTAAAAACAATCTTCCTACTACATCCCTGAGTAAAAGTGTCCCTTGTGTAAGACATTTAAGGTTTCTCCTGTGGCTCCAGCACCCCGTGACCCAAGACTGGAAAGCCTCAAATCCAGAAACACACTGGATTTGAATACGGTTTATAATTAGTTCTCAGTACATTGGGAAGTAGTCAGGGGTGGGGGTAAGGAAGAGTGACTGTTTTGTCCGCAATTTACAGATGAGTGAACCAGGACTCCAAAAACTGAAGGAAATTGCCCAGGGTCCCACAGCCAGGATTTGAACCCAAATCGCTCCGATGCCAGTATACTGTGTTCTTAGCAACTGCCTGGCACAGTCCTCCCTCCCACCAGGGCTCTTGGGAGACTAACGAGGGAGCACCCCCTAGGGGAAGGGGAGGAGCCCGGGGCTGTGAGCCGGGAGACCATTTCTTTCTGCGCTCCTCAGCACTCTCAGTCCGTGTGGCTCTGGAAGAGTGCTTTTCCCTCTCTGACTCTGAGCTTCAAGTTCCTCGCTGGGAAAGTGACTTAGCCCTAGAATGCCTCAAGCTCTAAAATGTGTGAAAGATGAAAGATTAAGATAGAGATAAGGCAGGGGAGGAGTTGGAGCTTGGGAGGGGGGTCAGTCCTGCCTTCCTTCCGTTACCCCTTCCCCTCACTGTCCTGGGCCCAGGATGGCCAGCTGTCCATGACTGCTGGGCGGGGCCGGTCCCTGTGCCAGGCCCAGCCGAGCTCAGCTGGGGCCCTTTGTCACCCAACGCTTGCTGGGGCCTCGGCCTCCGGTGTTGGGTGTCGGGGCGGATTGGATTCTCTCCTGGCAGCCCCACAGATGCCACAATCCTGCAAGGGTGGCCGGGCGGGCAGGGAGAAGCCGGAGCTCCCACCTCCTCCTGGGCTCCAGAGAGGGACGGGCGGCCGCTGTCCGTGGTGCTGGTCTATAGGGACCTCCTCCCCGCGCCAGGTGAGGGCTCCATGGACCTGAACTCATACTGGGACCAAGCTCTGGGCTCAATGAATTCTTGTGAATATGCATGAGCTGGCTTCTCCGGCCAGGCTGAAGGCCTCGATTAATACAGTGGGGGCCTGTGGGTGTAGGTGGAGGGCTTTCTCCCATCCCCATGCCTGTGAGACCTGAGTGGGGAGACATGTGGGAGAAGAGTATATTGGTGGACACAGGTGGCATGGGTGGGGGGAGGATTTGTGGGGTGGCGGGGAACCTGGGAACTGTGCATTTGGGGGAGTGTATCCCAGATTGTGTGGACATGGAGCATGTGTAAACATGTTGAGGATAGTGAGAGAAAGAGGGAAATGGAGTCTGGGTGTGCTCAGAGGGCCTGTGAGCACAGCAATTCTTGAGGGAAAAGGGTGGGGAGGTTAAGTCGTATGGCTCAAAGCTGGTGCATGAGGCCTGGGTGTTGATGTGTGTGTGGCAGTGGCGCAGGGCACAAGGACATGCCAGAAGGTATGTGTTGGGGGATGTGTGTACACACAGGGTGTGTGCTGTGAAGCCAGTGTGTTCCACAGCACAGTTCACAAATAGGGAGTTAGAGTGTGTTATGGGGCTATGCCTTGAGGGTGGCATATCGTGGAGTGCCTGGGTTGGCGCTAGTACCATTAGATTTACAGTGTGAGCTGGTGTGTTAGGGTGCGTGTGTGTAGTCAGTGTTGTTTGGGTTGCTGTGTGTGTGCCTGGGGCCTTCCTGAGCACCTAGCCCATGTGGCCTCCAGTGCCTGGCCTTTGTCACTCACTCTGTACTTATCCCACAGGAGCCACCACCCCTGACCATGTAGATGCCAGCTCCAGGGAGCAGCATGGGCCCTAATGAATGGAGACTCCTGGGTCTACAGCCCTGAGCCCCTCTGGCCCCTGGACCTCGTCCCACACCGGGAGACACCCCTTGGAGCTCATCACCACTGTCACCAGCCCGCCTCGGCCACCCCCACCCCCTGGGACCCGGAGTCGGCCACCTGGTGCCACAGCTGACCAGTGAGGGTGTGCTGAGGACAGCCACAAGCAGCCATCACCCAGCAGCCTCTTGTCCAGCGCTGACCCTCGGGCCCAGCCTGAGCAGGGACCACAGCAAACATGGGTGACATGACCAACAGCGACTTTTACTCCAAAAACCAAAGAAATGAGTCGAGCCATGGGGGTGAGTTTGGGTGCACAATGGAGGAGCTCCGCTCCCTCATGGAGCTGCGGGGCACTGAGGCTGTGGTCAAGATCAAGGAGACTTATGGGGACACCGAAGCCATCTGCCGGCGCCTCAAAACCTCACCTGTTGAAGGTAAGTGTTTGAGACTTGAACCTAGCGCTGCAGCCTAGGTAGCCACCATCTGAATTGGCCACAGGGGCCATATTCATAATACGTAACAGCAGGGATGTGTCAGAAAAAGACTGAAATGCCAGAATGGCCATTGTAGTGCATTCTAGCTGAGTGTCAGCCCCTCTGAATAGGCTGAGGAACAGGGCTTCATCACTGGTTGGGTGTGACCCAAGCCACCGTCAGAGAGAACGGCAGGAAGAGAGCTGGGTCAAGACTGTGTTCTGGAGACAAGGGGCCCCACAGCCGCAGAGCGACGAGTTCAACATTCTGTTAATATGGGAGGCACCAGTCTCTGAGGCAGAGGCAGAAGGGCCACTGGGTAGAACCAACATGGAACCTGCATCCAAGCCCAGGAGGGGCTTCTGCTTTCCCCAGTTATCCCACAGTGGTTGGATTTGGGGTTCCAAGCGTGCAGGCCTGGTCCTTCCTTCCCCAGGCCCCAGAAATTCCCTAGTGTGGGCTTGAGTGTGGAACTGTAGCACCACCAACTTGCAGTCAATCCCCTGACACTGGGCTAGAATCAAGTCTGTCTCTCAAATCCAGACTCTGGTTGGGGATCGCTGGGGCTCTGGGGCATCATGGCTCTAGAGTTGCTGGGCAGACAAAGCAGTAGGAAGATGGCTGTGATGGGAAGGGTGACAGATGACGTTGTGTGTCCTGCCCTGAGGGTGCAGTGGGGCTTTCTTGCAGCTGCCAACTTGAGCAGGCCTGGGATCTTTAGAGAGAGTGTGTTTCAGCTCCTGGGGGCTCTTCTGGAAGGGACCAAAGCTAGGTCCTCTGCCCCAAAACAGAGACAAGAGAAGTCAGCCCAACTTGGGGACCAGAGCTCTTGGTTTGGGTTACCTGCCACAAGTTACCCTCAGCTCACCATGGAAAGGAAGCATTCCCTACATTAACCCTACAGGCATGCGTGTGAGGCTCTGCACTGACACTCCCAACCCTGCAAGTTTGTGCAAAACTGCACTGAGCCTCAGTTTTCTTCTCCTGGAAAATGGACCAATGCCTACCTGACAATGCCTAGTGCATGGCTGAGCATACAGTAGGTGCTCAAAGTGGCAGCCATGATTATTCTAAGAAGTGGATGTCAGGTCCTTCCCCAGATATCGACCACCACCTGGGAGGCAGGCAGCATCGGAACTGTTATCCTCTTTGACAGAAGAGGAGCCTGTCTCCTCTATCCAGTCCTCTGAGCCCTGGGCCCTGCTGGACTCTAGCCCTGGAAGCATTTCCGGCAGGGGCTGCTGGGTCCCACCAGGGCTTGCCTGGCAGTCCAGGGGTCATGTGTGCCTACACTCCACTACACTCAGCAACTCCCAGCTGTCTGTGTCTCTCTTTGTCTGCTCTCCTGGGTCAGAAAGAAGCTAAAACTGGTTCTTCTTCCCATATTGACTATTCTTACTGACATTTTGCCCACGGCCTGGGCCCAGGCAGAAGTTTAGAAACACCTTTTCTCACTGGATGCTATTTGTTTTGTTTTGGCGGGGAGGGTGGGAATAGAGAAAGTAACCTTTCCTCACAGTATGGTTCTAGCACGGGGCTTAAAAACGGCTGCTTGTGGCCCTAAGATGGGCATAGGCTTTGCTTGGAGACTTCTGGGTCCCAGCCTCTTGTGGTCACTTGTTCCTGGCAGAATGGTCCGTGCTCCCCTCCACCATCAGGTTGGTACATGAGGACTGCTGGCAGGCAGGGTTGTTCAAGTGGCCTTTGCCTGTTGATTGGGGACTGGGAGGTTGCCTTGAATCAGGAATTCTTACATGTCTCTCAGCCCCAGTCCCTGGGGAGAAACTGATGGGCACTGTGGCCCCTCTCTTGGAAAATCAGCCAACCATATGCAACAGGTATGGCTCACACTATTTGTGGGTTTCCAGACCCCCCCAAAGCAGTGTTGTGAACCCTAGTTAAGAAAACCACCTACCCCTCCCACCAGAAAGGCTCCCCAGAGCTGGGAAGTTGAGCAGCACATGGCCAAGTTCCAGCACCCTTACAGGGCCATTTCTGGCTGGTTCCTGGGAGCCTACTCTGTACTGCTAGAGGGAGCATTGCCTAGCTGAGGCAAGAACCCTATTTGCTCTCTCTGTACATCCCGTGCCCAACCTGGTGCCTGGCACAGAAGAGGACCCAGTAAAACCCTGAGACACAGCTACTAAGTCCCAGCCTAAGGTGGGGGAGCTCTCAGACAGCTAAGCAGCCCAAACTACAGATAATGAAGACTAAGTGCAGTAAGGACTCCAGGACTCACCACTGGTGAGGCTGCTGGGCAGTGAAGGTCAGGGAAGGCTTCGTGGAGTGGGAGGTGTTTGGACTTGGTTATGGAGGAAAGAGAAGGGAAAGCATGTAGTATGGCCTACAGCAGCGTTTCTTAGAGGGAATTCCACAGAATAACTGGTATGCTGCAAGAAGTGAGGCTTTAAGTGAAAAGTAAAGAACTCTGTTTTCTCATCTGTAAAATGGAAACAATAATGACATCTCTATTGCTGTGCTGCCTGCCAGCCATGTGCCTTTGGGCCTTTTCGTCTGACCTCTCTGAGCCTTGGTCTCCTGATCATTCATGAGAACCAAATGAGATCTCTGATGGGCAAGATCTCTGAGAAGAAGAAAAGCCCATCATAGCATTCCCTGGAGCTCCTGCCACATTGGTCCCTAGAAGCATCTCCCAGGGGCCTGGGAGGTACAGGACTGGAAGAAATTTGGGGAGGGGCAGAAGAGCATAATGCCACAGACCCAAACTTGGGCATCCTGGGTTCAAATCTCAGCTTTGCCATTTGCCTGCTGTGGGACTCTTAAGTTACTCAAACTCTTTGTGCCCCCATTTCCTCATCTGTAACTCAGGGACAGTAATAGTGACTACCTCACAGGGCTGGGGGAGGACAAAATGAAGTAGCTTAGAACAGTCCTGACACACGGGTAGTTCTGTGTGGTAGGATTGAGCCCCAGCGACTAAACACCTCCATTTCCCCACCAATCAAATAGGCTGTGAATATTGAATAAAATCAGGTCAAGTGCCCAGCATCAAAGTGCTCAGTAAATGTCAGCTCTTGTCATTGTTTTCATGATGAGTATCATCACTCGGGAAAAAGATGGGAAAATTCTCCGGAAAGGGTGGAATGGTGGCCAATGTCCGCACCTGAGAAACATTTTGTACAAGGCTGTTATGCATCTCTATGACACGTGTTCCTAGAAACAGGTGCTGTTACCCCGTTTTATGGAGGAGGATATGAAGGCTCGAGGTCACTGCCACAATTCATGTCAGAGCAAGCTTTGAACTCAGCCCCATGCTCAGACCTGAGCCAAGCACGGTCACCTGGGAACAGTCATCTGGCGTCCACTGTAGGACAAGGCCTGAATAGTGTGGGGCCAAAGGACACTTCCTTTACTGCCTCATATGGAGCATCTGTCCCATCCTGCTTGGCCATCTTCTGATTTAGAGAAATCCTTGGCACCGCCCCAGCCCCAGTTTAAAAGCTCTGTGGTCTGGGCTGTGCCAGCTCCAGACACAGGGACTCAGGTTGACCATTCCCAACACCCCCTACCCCTAATCTGCTGACGTGAGCAGGGAGCTGGCCTCTGAGTCACACTGCAGGAAACGCTCCAGGCCACACATAAATTAGCCTTCCCATTCAAGTCCAGCTAATTTTAGGCAAAAAGATCTCTGAAAGTGACAAATGGGGTTTGAGGCCACAGGGAATCAGTGCTCACCCAGGGCACCACTGGCAACCAGCTCAGGGTGTGGCTTAGCTCCCACAGCCCGGCAGTACTGGATGTCCCACCTGGAGACCCAACTTTGGTGACACCTGTTGGGTAAACTGGCCCCCCCATGAGGCTGTGAGGCCAAGGGCAGCCTCTACTCGCATCTAAGCTCCACTCCTTTCCTCGTCCACTGTTGGTTCTCTTCCATTCTGATTAACGCCTTTATCTTCTTACCTCTACTGTTCCCTTTCTTTCCACACTGTTCCAGCCAAGGACATTAAAATCCCAGAAATCTGAGTTCCATTCCTGAGTGTCTTTCTCTTCAAGAGACACTGGGAGAGTTCAATTTAACCTCTGAACCTCAATTGACTTATTTGTGAAGTGAGGGTAATAACAGTACCCACCTCATGCAAATAGTGTGAGGATTAAATTAGATAAGCCACTGTGCAAGGCAGACCCTAGACACCAACAGAGTGGTGTTTATTATCATTGTTATTATACTCCAGTGTTTCTTTTAAAAACAGCATGCATGGGCCCCATCCCCTTGAAAGAATTAGGCAGTCAGATAAGACAGTGGCTGTGTCCAATGCAGAGTTAACATGCCATCAGAGGAGGTGGAAAGATGGGTGGCTAATGCCAGGTGGTCCGGGAGGCCTAGAGGCAGGAGCTCTGTGTCATTCTCCACCATGTCTCTAACACTTGATGCATTGCCTGGGAGCTCAAGAAATATTTATGGAAAGAAGAAAAGGAGGAAGAAAGAAGAGGCAGAGGATGTCCCAGTGCCCCTCCTTTCATGGGACAGAAGGCTGCAGGCTTGGGGACAGCCACAGGACACCCTGTGTCACCCATGGAGCAGATGGCTCCAGTTCCCTGAGCCCAGTGTTGCGCTGCCCTGAGCCATTGCACACACATCCCTCATTGCTCACTTCCTGACACCTGCACCCACCTCGGGTTGTCAGAAAGGGTGACGATGATAGGTTGCTGTTGGGTGTTTGCCACGTAGCATGTTTCCTGGCGGGGTTGATAAGGGGGACAAAGATGGGGCGGCAGCAGGGTGGAGTGGGAACTGGATACTGCAGAGTGCTGTGAAACGGAACCTCCGGTTAATTTTGTATGAATCCCACAGCCTGCCCAAGTGTAGGAGAGAGCAGGGCCGAGGCAAAACAAGAGAGCAGATCATGGGAGATGGCGGATGCTTTGTGCTGCATGTGAATATGATATTGAACGAGAACGTCCATGGGGCTGCCGCTAGCTGAGTAGCAGGAGGATGTGGAGGCAGGGCCAGGGGTCTTCGTGTGTTGTTACCACGTTCTAGTTCTCTCTGTGTTCCGTCAACCCAAGGATCACTGAGACCCCGAGAGGTCAACAGGGAAGCCAGGGCAGCCACAGACACGGCGGAAGCCTGGGCAGGGTCATGCGTGGGGGCTGCCCAGACACGGAGTCCGCATGGGGAATTCACTGCCTGGCCAGAGATGAGTGGGAAAGCCTTGCAGCCCCGCACCAGGGCTTTCATGGGAAGCGGCCCATGCTCCCTTCTAAGGCCCAGGACTCTGTCAGGTATGAGGCCTAGAGGAGGAAAAACTCCTGAGTATGCAAGAGGCTGAGGAAACACAGCTGCCTTCTCAAATAAATGCAGGAGTGGAGGGAAAGACATGACGACTGGTGAGGTGCCCCAGCCTCGCCTGTGTCACCAAGTATGTGGGAAACCTCAGGCAAGATACTTAGTCTCCCACTCAGTTTTCTCATCTGTGAAATGGGAACTGTACTACTTCCACTCTCTGCCTTTTGCAGACAGTGAGTTGAAAGTGCTTTGAAAGTTTTCTACAGATGAATCTAGGCCCAGTATTTGCTGAGCATTTTTATCCACGGGGGCTCCATCCGACAGAAACCCATCTCGAACTGGCTTATGCACAAAAGGAGTTTTCTGGTTTGTGCAACTGAAAACTCCAGGGATAGGTCTGGCCTCCGGCACGGCTGGCTCCAGGGCCTCAAATGCTGTCAAGAGGACTCTATCCTTCCCTCTCCTACTTTCACTTCTGCTATCCTCTGTATTGGCTTCATTTTCCGGCGGGTCGCAGCACACGGCGGCTCCAGCAGTTTCAGGTTAACATCCTCCCTTCCCAGCCAACAGGGCAGTCTGGCCTTTCCTCGTACGCCCAGCCCACTTTAAAATCCCAGACTATGCTCTCATTGGGCCACTTATAGTCATGTGGCCACTCCTGAGCCAATCACTGCAGCTTAAAGATGAAGTAGGCTGATAGGTCAGACCTGGTCACATGCTCAACCAGAGCACAAGGGTCAGTCCACCAACACCCCAAGGAGATTGGAAGAGAGAAGGAAAATGGAGGAGAGGCTGTGGACCCACTTCAGCATGGAAGGTCCCTACTGTGGGCTGGGCAGGAAGAGCAGAAACGTTCCCTACTCTTGAGGAGAGCATGGCCTAGATGGGGAGAAAACAGAATTGAGGAGACAGCTGAGGAGAGAAGGTAGGATTCAGAACTATCTGAAATATAACATGGTTAAAGATTCTACCAGCCAAACCACGGCACCATTAGTAATTACACCAGGGTGCTAGGCATGAGCTGGGACTGTCCAGGCTGACTGGGTCTATGACTAGTGTCCCAGTGGGGAAGAGGCCAACTTGGTATCATGGTGCAAATCCTGGCGCCACTTCTTATCCAGCTGTGGGACGTTGGACCAGTTATCTAACTGTGCCTCAGTTTCTTTATCTGTAACATGAGATCATAGCAGTGCCTCTTTCATAGGGTCGCTGTAAGCATTAAAGTAATATGTGTAAAGCACTTAGTGCCTGGCACATGGTAGGTGTTATTTCAGCATTACTGTTATTATTCTCTGCTGGGAACTCTCTGTGTGGCTTCAGGGGAGACTTTGGGTTTTAAATAGTGAAGAAGAGAAAAGCAGCTTGTTTGGTAGATCAATGGGTTTGAGCAATGCATATGAGTCTTGGTTAAAAAAAAAAATGTCAGTCCCATATTTGATTTGCAATGCTTATACACCTCCCCTCCCCCATCACCACTACCATGGGGGAAAAAAATCCTTCAAAAGCACAGTTTAATGTGAAGTTCTGATGAATCATGTGTGGATGCTTTCCAGAATGCTGCCTGCATATCCTTCTGAATCATCAAGAAAATAACCCACATGTCAATCAATGCATGCTATCGATGGTCATAGGCGGGGGTGGTAGAGTCTGCTAGGCAAATAATTCTGCAGGCCATGGGGTGGCAGGGAGAGCACAGGACCGATAGAGAAAGATCCTGCCCAGCAGCTAACTGAAAGGCTTCCAGGTGATTCCAGTAAGACTGGGGAGTCTTCATGTCCCATGAGCAATGCTGCTTGGCCCACTAGGTGCTTCCCATAGTCAGGTACCCAGAGAGGTGGTGGAAGAGATGGGTTGTAAAGGCAGCATTTCCACAGGTCTCACTTTAGGCAGAGCATGAGGCAGACCCACCATGCAGAGGCCTGAGTCCCAAAACTACCCTGGCTCTCATTTACTGTGAGCAAACTAAGAGCCAGGCCTTCTCAACACGTTGTTCTCTGGGATCCTCACAGCAGCCCCTTGAGTAGGAAACAAGGCTTGGAGAGAAAGGGGCCCTGATTCTTACTATCAAGGCATTATTGTTTTGCAGAACCAATATGCACTAATCACTAAGTGCCTACTATATGCTCAGAAAAGGGAAGGAATATAGAGATCATTGACTTTGAGTCTCAGCTTCACCATCTAAGTCCTTAAGTCATTCCCTCACTCTGAGCCTCAATTCCCCCACCTGTAAATGATATGATAATAACACTCACCTCCTAGAACTGCTGAAACATCTCCATTGCTTCCCCGTGCTTCTAACATGCCAAGCAGTGATGGAGGTGGACAAACATTTATTTATTGAACAAACATATGTTGTGCACCTAATATGTGCAGGCTTGGGCCACATGTACTCTTCTGGGAAGAGACCCAGATCTCTTTCATATGCTTTCTCAGGAGCCAGTGTCTGTGTGATGTGGCCACATACAGGACAGGTGGGCAGATGGGGACAGGGCCAGCCTTCAAAGATATCGTCTCTTGGTTCAAGGGGGCAGAGGATGTCAGACAGGAAATGCCGGGTGCAGTGGCTCACACCAGTAATCCCAGCATTTTGGGAGGCCAAGACAGGTGGATCACTTCGGGTCAGGAGTTGGAGACCAGCCTTGCCAACATGGTGAAACCCCATCTCTACTAAAAGTACAAAAATGAGCTGGGTGTGGTGGTGCTTGCCTGTAGTCCCAGCTACTTGGGAGGCTGAGGCACAAGAATCACTTGAACCCAGGAGGCAGAGGTTGCAGTGAGCCAAAACCAGCCTGAGTGACAGAGTGAGACTGTCTCAAAAAAAAAAAAAGAAAGATAGGAAACAACTCCAAGGGCACAGAGGCAGGCAAGAATCAATTGGAAAGATGGCAGCCAGCAGCAGGAAGCCAAGGCCTTGGTGTAGCTGGGAGGAGGAAGGAGGAACCCCTTCCAGATCCCCTTACTCCCCAAAGCTCCCTGTAGATTCCCAGGAAAGGGAGGTGGAAAGGTGGATTGTAAACTGCTCCCACCTTAAGACTCTCCCAGTCTAGCTATAATACTAGTTACTAGCCATGATGCTAGTTATAGCTATGATACTAGAGAGTAATTAACACATATTGAGCACTAACAGCAGCCAGGCTCCCTGCTGAGGCTTCATGGCATTTTCTCCTATAATCTTCACATCACCCCTGTGAAACAGGAACTGTCGTCATCCCAGCTTACAGATGAGGAAATTGAGGCTCAGAGCACCACCCCTAACAAGTGACCTAGCCAGGATTGGTGCCTACACTGTCTGGCTCCCAAATGTGCACACATGACCTCCTCGGTCTGCTGCTTTCTATTGACAAAAATAACTACTGCAAGAGGAAATATTCTAAAGGTTGATGAAGGAGGAGTGATCCCCGCCTGACTGGGGACAAAATCAGGAATAGCTTCCTCTGAGTGAGGCCTGGAAGGACAGGGCAGAGTTGAGTGTGCAGAGATGGGGAGGGAAGCACACGCAGTTAACGGGGCATGAGCAAAGGCCCTGTGATGACAGCCAGGATGTGTACAAGGAACAGTGAGGAATTCACTGTAGGAACCTAGGACAGATCGCAAAGCACAGAGAACTCCAGCCCATGAACTACAGATTCATTTTTGTAGACTCTGGTTTTTAGTCTGTTTGTTTATGCTGTGTATGCAGACTCTCAGGTTGGATAATAGTGTTTATGTCCCTGTGAGTATGAAATAGGCCTCCAGCTCCATAAGGTGAGGCCCTGAGTACAGCCTTCTCCAGGTGCATGGAGAACCAGTGAATTCACTGAATGCAGGGAAACCGAGGGTTGGGGAAATGGTTCTCACACTGGGTTCCCCAGAGCCTTGAGGTTCCACAGAAGTGCCCCATGGGACAAGGGGATGCTGAATGGATGGGACTCTGGGCTTCTCACCCACCATGAACCAGAGACACTTCTTTTTTTTTCTTTTTTTTTCTTTTTTTTTTTTTGAGATAGGGTCTCGCTCTGTTGCCCAGGCTGGAGTGCAGTGGCACAATCACAGGTCATTGCAGCCTCGACCTTCTTGGGCTCAAGTGATCCTCCCACCTCAGCTTCCCAAGTAGCTGGGACTACAGGCATGAGGCACCCTGCCCAGCTAATTTTTTTATTTTTTATTTTTTTGTAGAAACAGGGTATCAAAAATTAGCTGGGTGTGGTGGTACATGCCTGTAATCCCAGCTATTCGAGAGGCTAGGCACAAGAATCACTTGAACCCGGAAGGCAAAGGTTGCAGTGAACCAGGCTTGAACTCCCGGCCTTAAGCAAACCTCCCACCTCAGCCTTCCAAAGTGCTGGAATTACAGGCATAAGCCACTGTGCCCGGCCTCAGACTCCTTTTTAAATGCTTTGAAGACTTTGTTTTTTTAAAATTTAAAAAAATTGTTGAAAGAAAGAAAAAAAATTGAAAACCTCTGATACTGGAGAAAAATGCTAAACTAGAGTCTCCAAAAGCCTGGGTTGGGGCACAGATCACATAAATTCTTAATGCATCATTTGTTAAATCTGTGAAATGGAGCAGACACTGTGTGGCTTCCAGGGGCCACACTGGCTGTGGATTAAATGAGAGAACACAACGTGCCTGGCCCAGGGGCCTTAGGTGAAGTTGGTTTTGCAGGGTCAGGGGGATGCATGTGACTGTGCAGGAAAAGGGTGCTTAGTCCACCCATGCTGGGCAGGGACGGAGACCAGCCTGACTTTGGCCCTTATGGACTGGGACCCTCTCCAAGCTCCCTCCACCCTGTTCCGTGCCTCAGCCTCCCCATCTGGAAAATAAAGAAGATTGATCTGGTAGTCTCTGAGGCTTCTCCAGGCTCAGACATTCTACTACTGTGAAACTGTCTGCCTTGATGCCCCCACTATGCAGACATCAGATGGGTCAAAAGGTGGCTGACTCACGGCCAGACCCCAGGCCTCTCTTCACTTGAAAATTCATGACCTCAAAACCTTGTCCCATCAGAGCCCAGGCCAGGGCAGTGCCCTTGGCCCTTTGCTCCAGGCCTTGGCCCAGCAGTCCTTTTCTACCAAGCAGTTTCAGGGCCCTCCCACACTGGCTCCCAAAGGTCAGGTTTAGCGGGGGACCAGAATTTGGGCATCCCTGGCAACAGTTCTCTAGCTCCCAGAAGCCCAAGGGCCTAGACCCCAGTTTCCAATTACTTCTCCTCCCTGGGTCTCAGTTTCCTCATCTGTCACATGGGCTAAGGGGTGAGAAATGTTGCTGTATAACTGCAGGCGGGCCATCTCGAGTGCTAGTGGGACCTGAGTCATCCACCCAGCCTAGGTCCCACAAAGGCCCCGAGTTCAGCTGGAGAGATCCTCTGCCTCCAGGCCTGCCTGTCACCTGAGAGGCCCAGACAGGGCGGGTAAGTTATTTATACACGCCCTCCTCACCCCACAACGATTATCTTACTCCTCCTGGTGCAATCCAGGCCCCTGCTGTGGTTTCAGACCCAGAGTTATTTATAGTCAGTGGAAATTAGTGCCTCGGCCGATGGCTCCCTAGGACCCACCTGCCCTAGCCTCCACCCCAAAGGGAGAGAGCAGGCAGCAGACGAAGAAGTCAGAGGTCGCAGGAGAGTGTCACATGCAGGTACAATGTGATCAGAGTATCTGACACTGGATTGGCAGGCAGTTGGACATAGCAGCCGCCAGGAAGTAAGGCGCAGGAGAAACAGCCCACACTGGGAGGGCAGGCTGTTGGGTGAGCCCTTGGGAAAGCTCTGCTGGAAAGAACAGCAGAATGGAGTGTTCCCTGGGGCCTCCCCCTTCAGCACACCCCAGCTCAGTGGGGTCAGAGCAGCTGGAATAGGAGCCTGAGGGATTCATGGACCCATGAGACAACAGGTCTGGAAGGGCCTTCAGGGACCATTTTATTTGGCAGTCCCAGGGTGCACATGGGGAGACTGAGACCCAGGAGAGAAGGGACTTGCCCAGCACACAGTGGGTATGGGCCAGGGGGCAGAGACACCCCCGCCCCACTCCCTGGTCTCCCCTGCAACCTCCTGGCTCCCTGCAGAGCCTCAGCTCAACCTCGCCATCCAAAGACCACAAACTGAGTGGCTTAAATGACAGAAATTTATTCTCTCACAGCTCTGGAGGCTTGTCAGTGGCCATCTTCTCCCGGTGTCTCTTCACATTATCTTCCCACTATGCATATCTGTCTCTGCCCAAAGTTCCTCTTTGTATAAGGATGTCAATCATAGCATGGATTAGGCCCACCCTAATGGCCTCGTCTTAACTTAGTAACTGCAGTGTCCCTTTCTCTACAATGACTCTGTCTCCAAATACCATCACCATTTTAAGGTACTGAGGGTTAGGACTTCAACATATGGATTTGTGGGAGCACCATTCAGCCCAGAACACTGTGACATAGGAAAACCACTTCAGTCTTCAGAGCTGAAGCTTTCGCTTCTGTAAAGTGGGGACGTGAACAGGACAGCAAGAAGACTGTGATGAGGGACAGGCTCACTGCTGTACTGGTGTGTCTGTCTCCCAAGCCCGATGCTCAGTGGGCGTTAAGAAGTGGGCGTTAGGAAGTGGCAGTGTGGTGAGAGAGTTAAGAGGCAGACATCCTGGGTCTGAACCCCAGCTTTGCCACCCACTAGCTATGTTGTGCTGAGGAAGTGACATCACCTCTCAGAATCTGTTTACTCATCTGTGAAATCGTTCTTATTCCTGGGCCGTGAGAAGTCATAAATGAGCTGATGTGAGTCAACACACTTAGCACTGCCCAGGAAACCCCTGGAAGTGGAGACCATCATTATTATTATTATTACTATTATTATTATCATCATGATCATATAGATTAAGAAGCTGAGGCCCAGAGAGGGAGGCGTCTTGCCCAACCTCACACAGCCCTCTGGCACAAAACTCAGTGAGAACTCAGATCTCCCAATCCACAGTCCCAGATTTTTTAACCACGTCTCTGTGTGACACTGAAGGGGAAAAGAAGACAAGTAATTCCTAAGTGCCCCACATTAGGAAAGTAACTAAGTACCTTTTAGCTTCTCCACATGCCTTTGGGACATTATGGAAAAACATTGTTAGAGAGAATGTGAAGCTGCATGGATGACAGATGCAAGGGGAAACGGCCTGGCAGGAAACATCTAGAATGTACCCCATGCTGTGGCTGCGGGGTGAGACTGGGTGATGGTTCTTCCCTCAGCCTGTTTCTGCCTGTGTGCCGATGTCGCTCCGCCTGGGTCCGCTGAGGCATGCTGGTCGTAAACAACAGAAGCTGACTGGGCAGCACACTGGAGGCAAGGGGGCAGCATAGGAGTGGGCTCTCCAAGTTGGACCAAAGGCTGGAAAACCCAGCTCGATTTTCCAGAAGAAAATGGGGATGTGCAGGGATCTGTGGCACAACTCACTGAGTAAATGTCCCTTTGGGGAATTGCAGATTGGGAAAAATCCACTCCAGCTGCTTTTGGTGCTTATATCACTCAGGATTCCAAAGCACACTGTGCTGGTGAATGTTAACCCCAGCTCTGTAGTTGGGAGGGAATCCTCTTTTGTAGTGGGTGCTGATTTCCTTGGTGTAAATACCACCACATTACCCACATGACATCATGAAACACAGAGTTGGGACGAGAGGCACAGCAGCACACCATTATACGGTATTTCTAACACACGGATACAATAGACTATTTATTAGAGAGAATAGATAATAGTGAAATGTAGTAAAATAATTAGGAGGTGATAAGTTTGGGGTATTTGTTGCCTTTTAAAATATAATTTATGTAATTGTAGGTTTATATAATTGATTTCTAATGATGGCTGTAATTAACAACCAGCTCACAAAATACCTGAAATTTTAGCGATCAGCTCTCACAAGCAAGTGTGAGCTGGCACCAGCTAATCACTGACTCTACGTCCCAGGAGACAGCATCCCTGGGAGGTGATTGGCCTAGTTTGATCACATGCCCACGCTTAGGCCAGGAAGGTGGGGACACTTTGACTGATAGTCACCAAGACTCTTCCCAGATGGGGAGACCAAATCCCCTAAAGGAAAGCAGAATGCCACTGGACAGCCAAAACTCAACACAGGCCTTTGCTTCTCTTCTTGATAATTTCTTTAAGCTGTATTTTTTTTCTTTTATACTATCTTTTCTATTTCTTTTTTAAATTCACAGTGCTTGAAGTCCCAGAGTCTTTTTAAAAGGCTCCAGGGCTTAATTCTGAGAACAGTGAACTGAAGGACCCAGCCAGGAGAGGTACGGAGGCTCAGAGCAGCCATACCCACCTCTACCTCCTCACTTCCCAACCCCTCCCACCTTCTCCAGGGGGTAAGGAAATGAGCTAAACCTCCTGCCCACCTGTCACCCTGCCTGAAAGTCTACCTTTACAAATGCCCCAAAAGAACATAGGCAGCCCAAGTTGAGAAGTATCTTAGGGCAGAGTCTTCTCAAATACCCATAAGGCAGATGAGGATGAATGGGAGCCTCAGGGGTCTGGAGTGGCCCGGATACTGGAAAGGTGCTCTTGAAGGCTTAGGCCTCACCTCAAAATGTGGGCAGGGTGGGCATCCTAAGCCTAGTGAATTCATGATTGACCGGGAGGCCTGTGGACCCTCCAGGAAGATGTAGGAGCTCAGGTGGCCAGACTGAAGAACCACACCACCCCACAATGAGAACCTCAGACCCCCCTGCTGCTGCCTGCTTGTTTGGGACCCCCTGGTGGCCAGCAGTAGGCCAGGGGATCTGATTTAGGAAGGGAGCCGGAGGGAAAGTGCTGCCGCATGTTCCGGTAATGGCCCGGTTGGTGGCTGACCACCTTGTGTCAACAACTCAGGCCCTGAGGTGGGAGATGCCACTCCTATCCCCATTTTGCATGTGAGGAAACTGAGGCACAGTGGGGTTGACTGACTTGCCCACATCGCACAGCTGTGAAAGGCAGGCCTGGATGAGACCAGACCTCGTGCTCTTAACCATTTGTTAAAGGGAATGAAGGGTCATTCCTAGGACTCTGTGCCCCCATAGAGGGCGCAGGATGCTGGCTCAGAAGCCTGAAAGTTGTCAGTTGCTCCAAACCACACTGGGGCTCAGGCCCAAATATGAGGAAGAGGGGCCAAGGGAGGGGCCGGGAAGATTCCTGATCTGCCAGTGGGGCAACTGAGAACTTGACCCCAATTTCCAGGCCTCACTCATCTGCCTCCTGCTGGCCGGTGACATCCTCAAGGGCACCTCGGTGTGGGCCTCATGGGCCATAAGTAGATAAATCAGAAGTTCCAGACCCAGGGATTGGAGGCTGTCAGTCCTGGAGCCACTTGATACGGCCTGGCCATGGGACACCATGAGACTGGGAGTCCAGCACTGGCTCCTGTGCTCACTCACTATGTGGTCTCAGGTGAATCACTTTCCCTCTCTGAGCCTCAGTTTCTTCATCTGAAAAGGGGGTCCAGGTATGCCTACCTATAAGGTTGTTAGGAAAATTAAATGAGAATAATGTATTACAAGCCCCTCCCTTTTTTCTTCCTCTGCCCTGTATGGCCAGAGTAAACTTAAATACAAGTCAGGTTGTGCCATCACCTGCTGAAAACCTAGTGGCTCCCACTGCTCTTAGAACGAAATCAGAACTCCTCACTGCGGCCTGCAGGCCTGGTGTGATCCAGCCATACCCTGTTGTAGGAGGGCCTCAAGGACAGTCTGCCAGGCCCACAGGAGATCAAAGCCCCCAATCTGTAGAAACCCAGAGCTTCCTTTGAAACTACAGAGCTTTCCCCCTCTGCTTCTTACTCTTCCCTGAAAAATTTTGGCACATCCCCTGGTGGGGTATGCCCCACCCCCTAGCTGAGACAGTGCATTCATTTACTAATTCAAAGAAGATTTCTTTTTTTTTTTTTCACTTTAAAGAACAATGTATTGAGCAACTGCTTGGTGCTAGATGCTGTCCTAGGTGCTAGGTATATAGCAGTGAGCCGAACCAACAAAGATACTCTTCTTCACAAAGCTTCCAGGGGTCCAGAAAAAAATATACAGAATAAATTAATGAGCAGCAAAATATCGAGTGGATAAGTGCTTTGAGAGTGACTGAAGGAGGGGCAGCTCTAGGTGGGCAATCAAGACAGCCTTCCCTGTGGAGGTGACATTTATCCTGAGCATCAGCTAACATGCTGGATGCCTAGGAACTACCTTCCATAGATTGCTGAGGGTGGGTAACAGTGGGGCCTCTGCTCTTCAGTATTTTCAGATCCCCTATGTCCCTTCCTTGGGTTCTCCCAGGCAGTCTACAAGACCCTATAAGCTTCATGGTTGCATCTTGTAACATAGCTGCCCAGGGGGACACACACTTTTTTACCTCCCATTTATAGTAAAGAAACTGAGGCTGAGAGAGTGACTTGTCCAGGGTCACACAGCGAGGGGGGGACAGAGTCAGGACTTATCTTTGGGTATCCTAACGTTCCCAGTTCTATCCCCCTTCTCCCACACCTCTCCTCACTGGGATGTTTTTGGAGAAATCATAGTATCAGAAGTAGCACCCCCTACTCTGTTAGAAACTGGAGCTGTCAGCTGAGTGAGAGCCAAGTCCCAAGAGGCCACCAAGTGTCCAGTAAAGAAAAGGGGTCACAGAACCGTGGCCAATCCCTGGGAAAATAGGCGTGTGGGAAAATCTCTGGGTGAGCCCCAGTGCAGGAAAAAAATTCCTGCAGAGGCAAACTGTAGAATGCTGAGGGTAGCTTTTCTATTCCCACACTTCGCCTCAGCCCATAAGTGGCTAAAGGGTTTCCCGTTCACTTGAGAGAGGCAGCTGGAGCACATCTGGTGGGGAGGCAGGCGCCAGCCTGGGCTTTTGGGTTCCTGAACCACGACAACTTCGTTGGCTTCTGAAACCCCAGCCCTAGCAGGGATTCTGAGTAACTGAAAACAGGAGCAGATGCATGCATGTGGAGGTGCCTATCTGCATACTGATGCCTCCCCCAGCCCACCCCCCACCCCAACCAGATTCCCCAGCCCAGCTCCACCTGGGGGCCACAGAGACATCAGAGAATCTAACCCTGGCCAAAGCCAACAGCAACCTCTCCGCTACCTCCTTATACATGCCCTGGCCAGGCTTTCCTGTCGTTCCCTCAGTCCTTGACGTAGGAAGCTATGTCCCTTTGACCCCTACCAAGAGACAGGTCCCAGGGGGACAGCCCTCAGCCCAGAGGGGCTGTGATCTGAGCTAGCGAAGACACGCCTCTGCCACCTCCTTGCCAGCCTCAAGGACACGTGAGTGAGATTCGCTTCTGGCGTGAAGCCGCCAGCATCCTCTTGAAGTCCTGGGAGATCTAATTACCCAGGCGAGGGGAAAGTGTTGAGCAAGTGAGCGCTGGGGTTTAAAATAATCAGTTTTTCAACCGCTGCAGTTAACACAAGGCCAGGCCACAAAATTCTCCCTCTCATGTTCTGGCTCCTGGAACTGCTGACTGTTTGATCTAGAACTGCCAGCTTTTCTGTCATCCCCACCCCCATACCTGCCCCAAGGCGTTACTAAATTGTCTAACAAGTACCATCTCCGGGAGCCTGTCAAGCTTCAGGCCTGTGCAGCCTGAATGTGGGAGGCTGATGGAGATCTCACCTGAGTTGGGGGCAGGTCCCAGCCGTGGGGTTTAATTCTGAGCACTAAAGGAGGGAGGACATGCCCTTTATTATGGCATCTCCTTCCAGGATTATCACTGTCTTACAGATGAGGAAACTGAGGCACAGTGTGCCCAAGGCCATGCACTGACAGGTGACAGAGGTGAGATCCAAACCAGGGCCTGCGTGGCTCAAGGCACTACTCTTTGTGTTCCAGATGCTTTCAGCTTGTAGATATATTTTTCTCTCCCTATTTCATGTATTTAAATTTCAGAGCCTCTAGGACATGTCATTCCAGCTCTGTCCTGAAATTTTGTCCCTGAAAAGTGCTGGGAGTGATGATTTTCTTCTACCATGCTTTCATTAAGGGCTATTTTTATCTTTTGCTATAAATAGCTTTAAAAGAATTGCCTCCAGTAGATGCCGGATCAAACAGTGTGGGGTTTCAGGGTGCCAGCCCACCCCCTTTTTGGAAAAGCAAAACCTAAAATGGAACAAGAGAGCTAAGGCCTCTGAATACCTACCAAGTGCCAGACACTGGGAAATCCAGTTTTTTTAAGTTATTCATTCAGTAGATGTTTCTTGAGCACCTACTATGTGCTAAACACAGTTCTAGGCCCTGGGGATAGAAGAGTAGTGAACAAAAACAACAAAACAATGTCCCTGCCCTCATGGGGCTTACACATTTTGACTTTGTATGTGTGTGTGACAAGCAAAAAAGCAAGTCTAGTCATCCATGTAGGAGACAGTGGGGGTTCCAGACCACAGCAATAAGGCAAATATCACAGTAAAGTGAGTCACACACTCACAATGTTGCCACTTGTCTGAGCCCACAGCAAGTCATCATTTTTTTGCCAGTTAAGGGTCTTGCCTCAGCTGATGGCTGCTGACTGATCAGGGTGGCACTTGCTAAAGGTGGGATGGCAATGGCAATTTCTGAAAATAAGGCAACCATGAAGTTTGCTGCGTAGATTGACTCTATTTTCATGAAAGGTTACTCTAGCATACAATACTGTTTGATAGCATTTTACCCACAGTAGACCACTTTCAAAATTGCAGTCAGTCCTCTCAAACACTGCCGCTGCTCAGTCAACTAAGGTATGGAATATTCTAAGTCCTTTGCTATCATTTCAACAATGTTCACAGCATCTTTACCCAGAGTAGATTCCAGCTCAAGAAATCACTTTGCTCATTCATAAGAAGCAGCTCCTTATCCATTCAAGTTTGATCATGAGATCGCAGCAATTCACTCACTTCTTCACGCTCCACTTCTCTTTGGGTATCCTAACATTCCCAGTCCTAACCCCCTTCTCCCACCTCTTTCCTCACTAGGATGCATTTGGAGAGATCTCAGTATCAGAAATAGCACCCCCTACTCTGTTAGAACCTGGAGCTGTCAGCTGAGTGAGAGCCAAGTCCCAAGAGGCCACCAAGTGTCCAGTAAAGAAAAGGGGTCACAGAGCTATGGCTAACTCTAGGGAAAATAGGCATGTGGGAAAAGTCTTATTAAAACCCTTTCTTTACTGGACACTTGGTGGCCTCTTGGGACTTGGCTGTCACTCAGCTGACAGCTCCAAGTTCTAACCAAGTAGGGGGTGCTATTTCTGATACTGTGATCTCTCCAAATGCATCCCGGTGAGGAAGAAGTGGGAGAAGGGGGTTAGGACTGGGAATGTTAGGATACCCAAAGGTAAGTGGAGCGTGAAGAAGTGAGTGAATTGCTGCAATCTCATGATCAAACTTGAATGGAGGAGGAGCTGCTTCTTATGAATGAACAAGATAAGAATTCTCGTTCTCTTGTTATTTTCACCACATCTGCAGTGACCTCCTCCACTGAAGTCTTAAATCCCTCAAAGTTATCCATGAGGGTTGTAATCAACTTCTTTTAAACTCCTTTTCTTGTTGATATTTTCACCTCCTCTTGTGAGTCACCAATGTGCTTAATGGCATCTGGAATGGTGAATCCTTTCCAGAAGGCTTTCAATTTACTCTGCCCAGACCCATCAGAGGAATCACTATGGATGGCAGCTATCGCCTTATGAGATGTATTTTTTTAATAAGACTTGAAAGTCTAAATGGCTCCTTGACTTGAATGGGCTGCAGAATAGATGTTGTGTTAGCAGGTGTGAAAACAGCATTTATCTCCTTGCCCATCTCCATAAGAGCACTTGGGTGACCAGGTGCATTGTCAATGAGTAGTAATATTTCTAAAGGAATCACTTCCGTAGCACTTTTATGCTACAGAAATGGCTTATTTTCTTTTTCTTTTTCTTTTTCTTTTTTTTTTTTCTGAGACAGAGTCTCGCTCTGTCGTCTAGGCTGGAGTGCAGTGGCGCGATCTTGGCTCACTGCAAGCTCCACCTCCCAGGTTCACACCATTCTCCTGCCTCAGCCTCCCGAGTAGCTAGGACTATAGGTGCCTGCCACCACCCCGGCTAATTTTTCACATTTTTAGTAGAGATGGGGTTTCACCATGTTAGTCAGGATGGTCTCGATCTCCTGACCTCATGATCCACCTGCCTCAGCCTCCCAAAGTGCTGGGATTACAGGCGTGAGCCACTGCGCCCGGCCAGAAATGGCTTATTTTCTTAAGCTGCATGAACCAACCTCTGCTAGCTTCCAACTTTTCTTCTGCAGCTTCCTCACTTCTCTCAGCCTTCATGGAATTGAAGAGAGTTAGGGCCTCTGGATTAGGCTTTGGCTTAAGGGAATGTTGTGGCTGGTTTGATCTTCTATCCAAACCACTCAGACTTTCTCCATTTCAGCAATATATTTTCACTTTCTTATCATTTGGGTGTTCACTGGAGTAGCACTTTTAATTTCCTTCTAGAACTTTTCCTTTGCATTCACAACTTGGCTAACCATTTGACACAAAAGGCCTAGCTTTCAGCCTATCTTAATGAGACATGCCTTCCTCACTAAGCTTACTCATTGCTAGCTTTTGATTTAAAGTGATTTGGAGGCCATTGTAGAGTTATCAGTTGGTCAAACTTCAGTATTATTGTGTCTCGGAGAATAGGGAGGCCCAAGGAGATGGAGAGACAGGAAACAGCCTGTCAGTGGGGCAGTCAGAACGCATACAACATTGAGTGATTAAGTTCAGCATCTGATATGGGCATGGTTCGTGGTGCCCCAAAACGGTTACAGTAGTGACATGAAAGATCACAAATCACAACAGATTTAATAATCCTGAAAAAGTTTGAAATACTGCGAGAATTAACAAAATGTGATTTAGCAAAATGAGGTGAGCATGTGCTGTTGGAAAAAATGGCACCTATAGACTCGTTCAATGCAGGGTTGCCGCAAACTTTCAATTTGTGAAAAAATGCACTATCTGTGAAGCACAACAAAGTGGGGTGTGCCTGTAAATGAGAAAATAATAGAGATTTTCCACTGTCTTAAGGACTTTGGAGGAAATAAGACAAGGGCTGGGTAGGAAATAACAGAGCGGAGCCTCTCAGAGCCTGGGATCCAGAGGCAGAGGAGACCCAGAGGATGCAAAGTGGAGAAGGTGGGCAAAGGCTGGGAGGTGGGACCTGAGTGGGGACTGGGTGGGAGATGAAGCCAGGGGACCAAATGGGGCTGGACAACAGGAGGCTGCAGGAGCACCATGGGTTGTGTGGGCTTTTCCTCTACAGTGAGGGAGTCAGGGAGAGACATGACGCATCATCTCATTTCATTTTTGCCAGAGCCCTGCCAAGCAGGTGCTAAATCCTCACTCTCACAGCTGAGAAGAGGCCGAGGTTCTGGGAGTAGAAACAGCTGGCCCAGTGAGGCTGTGACAAGGCCGCTTTAGGAACTCAGACCTGGGCGAAGGCCTCTGTGATACCTCATGCTGCCCTGGGTTGCTCAGCCTGCCAGGGTAGGCGTGGCTAGAACCCCAGCACAGTGTCTCCTTGCACAGTGCTCTGTCCTCTGAGCAGCTTGGTGCTTTCTTCTGTTCATTTTGCTTTTGTCACTGAGCCTCCGGCTGCACAGAACTCAGTGGATGGTGATTTGAGGGCTCAACGAGAACATTGTTCTCCCCATAAAATTTCAAGCGGCTGCAGAGATGTTGCTAGGCAACCAGGTGTCAACCCAGCGAGGGGAGGGGGTGGTGATTCATCCTGGACAGAAGTGGTTGGTCCAGCCACCCTTCCCTCCCCTCACCCCCTCATAGCACAACCCCTCCTGGGCAGGCAAGAGGATCCCCAGAACTCACAGGACAGGGATGAAATACAAGGCAGGAGAGGGTAATAGTTCCAAACCGACACTGAATGAATTCAGCCCTAAAGGAAAAATAGAAAAAAGGGCCTATTTCCAAAAACGTTGGAAAAGCCTTTTATGACCATAATTGTGGCTCACCCTCTACCGCGTGCCACCACTGTTCTAAACACATTAACAGGCATTACTAACTCATCTCATCCTCACCATAACTCGGTGAGATGGGTTCTAGTATAATCCCTTTTATTCAGATGGGAATACTGAGGCACCTGGAGGTTAACATGCCCAGGCCATAAGCAGCAAGGCCAGGCAGCCTAGCCCTGAGCCCAACATCAAGGCAAATGGATGGATGGCAGGTCTAGGAAATCGGATTGTGTGTCAGTAAGGAGAAATAAAACACATGAAGGATTTACTTAAAAACTGGAGTTGAATCCATTCTACTCTTATTGGAGCTCTACCATGTGCTGGACCGTTGACCTTATATAGAAATGAGGCAGAACACTCAAGCTGGCAGAAAGGGCTTACAGGAAGGTAGGCAGACCCAAACAGGCCTTCATAACAGCTAGCAATGTGGTAGGCACCACAAGAGAGAAGGAAACACGGCTGGGAGAGGATGGATTGAGGCAGATTCCAAGGGGAGGTGACAGCCCAGGCCTGGAAAAAGAACTGAAGGTGGAGTGAGAGGTATTTCAGGTGGAAAGCATGGACAAATGTGTCGCCATTGATTGGAATTAATTTTTTAGGTGTCTCCCTCCACCTTCACCATCCCAGACTGTGTCTCTGTGTCCTGAGGAGATACCACATACCTGACATTTTGGATGCAGCAATCTCAAAATGCTTATTTAATAAAGATTAAATGAAAAAGAAAAGGAAGGGGAATGAATGAATGACCAAGGTTAGGCTTAACTGTCACACAATGGGTGTTAGACCTTATTAGTAAAGCACTTCAGAGTGATTAGAACAGGGTATATTGTGGGTCAGAAGGCAGTGGGCCTCAGAGGAGGGAGACCCACTAAGAAGCCATTGTAGGAATAGCCAGATGGGAGGTGTGGAGAGTCCGAATTCGTGTGATGACCCCAAAAGTAAAGAAAGATCAAATCCAAGAAACCCCAGGGAGGCTGATCAATATGATCTGAAAGAGGAATAGATCTGAAGCGAACAATTAGTTTGGTCTTACACTTGCTGAGCTGGAGACGTAGATAACCAAGTGAAGCTTACCTTGTGGATCCCATGAAATCCTGGACCAGGGATTGAAAGAGAGAGAAGACAGGATGAGAGACACTGCTTATCCCTGCTTCCTTAACCCACATCTGTGGTAGACATCACTAATCAATCCCAATGTTCAGACTCCTCAGCTGAACTCCAGGGAGCCCCTATGCATCAGTCACAGTTCACTTGCAAGATGAGATGTATTCGTTCCCCCTGTCCTAGGGGTGGCAGTGGGAACCTTCAGATTGGGCCAGTCTCTGAAAGCTAAAATGAAAGAAGGAAAGGGGCAACTGAAGGTACAGAGATGTGAGCAGTGAGTCCCTAAAGTTCAGGTCAAATTGTAAACCACTTAAGGTCTAAGTTAGAATCATGAATTTTTTCTTCTGTGAGCCTTTAGAAAACTCACTTTAAGCAGAATTATCTTGTTATTCATTCCAATTAGTGAAAAATCATTCGTTCTTATGAATAATATTCTGGGAGTACAGTTTGATAACTTTCTTTAGAAGCCTAACTATTCTCAGCTGATTTCAGTGTTATTAATTGGTGACCTTAAGGGGCATGCTCTTCTCTTTCTGTAGGATCTGTAGCCTGCAGTCATTCATTCAGTACCTATTTATTGAACAACTACTATGTGCTGAGCTCTGTTTTTGGTAACAGGGCAGTTTCTACCAACCTCCTCACAGAGTTCATGGTCTGGCAAAGTAGGTCCCAACCTGGTCTCAGAGCTGTCTGTGGTCTCACCAGTGGGCAGGCCCTGCAACTCTCCTCCTCCACAGACTGTTTAACAACTGGAAGAGAGAGAGAGAGATAGTTCTGAGTCTCCTTCTAATTATCATGCCAGTCTTCGAGCATTCCTGCTTTCAACCTGGCAAGTCCAGGGGCATGGCTGGTCAGCAGAGGAACTGTCCCTCCCTCCCAAAGGAGGGTAGTCTCACCTTCCAGCAGGAACGTCACTGCAGATTGACCAGGGACCTGTGAGCCCTTAGACATCACAGGAACTAGATTCCTAAAACCATACACACACATCTTCTCTAGTGTTTAGAGTCAGCAAAACGTCAGAAAAAGTTTGCCAAAAGAGGCACTGTCTCCCTAACCAATGCACTTCTCAACAATACTTACAGAGAGAATGGGACCAGTTTCTAGATAGAGTTGTCGATGGATTTTTGCAGTCATTTTGGTGATGACTGCCTGCTGCACTTGGATTCATTGATTACGTCTTTCCTCTGTCACTGTGGCGCTCATGTTAGCATGGGCCCTGTTCAGTCCAGCATCTTTATTGAACCTGGTGCTGTGCTCACCACCATCCAGGTCCTGTGAGGAAAAGGAGTAGCTGGCCTCTGGCTGGACGGGGGCCTCAGTGCCTGGCACATGAAGTGAACGAGATTCTAGCCATTCTGTGTTGTACGGGCAGCAACAGAGGTAGCCTTTGCCAAATTATTGGAGACACGTGAAATATTTAAATTACAAAAGAAAATCCAATAGTGTGCAGTTAGGCTTCAGCATGAATGATTCATGTTGCAAATGCTTAACAATTCCCAAGAGAGACACCCTTACACACCAGCGTCTTGAGGCAACAAGACCATGGGGGTCTTGTGTAAAGACCTGGGTTATAGCCCTGGCTGTGCCACTAACAGCTGTGTGAACTTAGACAAGTTACTTCACCACTTATCCACCCTTTAGGGTCTGCTGGTTCTACAAATTCTATAGCCCCTGAGGCCCAGAGAAGGTGAGTGGCTTGCCTTGGGTCACACAGCTGGAAAATGGGACGACTAGAGCCATGGTTAGTCCTTAGATGCTGTGACCACACAGTTCAAAGTCCAGAGGGTCAAAATTAAGTGATATTTTATTTGTACATATCCCACTTGCTCCTTACACATTTTGAAGCAGCATGTGGTAACAGCGTTACACATAAGGCCTCTGAGTGGGTGCAGAGCATCAAGGAGGGTGGGGTGCTGCCATCTCTACTGTGCTCATGGAGTGCTGGTACCGGGAGGTGCACAGTCACCCCTGAATGAACAGATGGATGGATGAATGAATGAAATGAATGAATGAATGAATGAGCCCAGACACTGTAGTCGTTCAGAACAGACTCAAGCCAGCTTCTCTGCCAGAAGGGCAGCCAGGCAGGTGAACAGCAAGGCCGAGCGAGAGAGAAGAGAGCAGGCCTCTCCATAAAGTGACTTTGTCCATGGGGTGGGGCACCCTGAGTGAGGCCCTCTCTCTGAACCCTCCAAAGCAGCCCAGGTCCATTCCCTCCCTCCGGTTCGCCAGCACCCTCCACTAGGCGCCAGGGCCACAGCACTGACCCAGCAGCCTTAGAAGGCCCCTCATAAAATGTGAATGGCTTCATGAATGAATGATATGGTTACAAGAGATGTGTGCCAGAGGATCTTAGAATTTTCTAGCAAGAAGAGCCCTTAGAGGGCCAATCCAAGCCCCTCAGTCCAGAGGAAACAGAGGCCCTGTGAGAAAAGATCAACCCAGGAAGCCAGACCCCAGGGCTTCCTCACACCCTGCATGAGCCTCCTTTACCAACTTTGGCACCTGTCTTCATTTGGGCTCCCCCAAAAGCAGAGCCTGGGCCAATGACGGGGTGCAGGTGGAATATTTGGGAGTGATCTCAGGAGTGAGACAGGAGGGAACTTTAAACAGGGAGGAGAGAACTGGGTGTCCAAACAGGACACCCTCTTGAGCCAGTTACTGCTGCAGGCAACTGGGTTAGGCCCCTCAAAGACCGTTGGAGGAAGCAAGCAGGATGTCCCTCAGAATTGTCCCTCTGAGGATACAAGGCTGCAGTGTTTATCCTGACTCCCATCTCCCATTGGGTAGGGTGGGGGTAACTCCCAGCACTTCTGGGCTCCCTGCTTGGGGAGACCCAGTGGCCTCCAAGCTTCAGAGAAAGCCCTGAAACAGAAGACAGATTCAGTGAGTGCATGGGGGTGACGTATGGGCAGCACACCGGGGAGCTACCCATCGCAGCTGCAACTCAGAATCAGGGAAGACCAAAGGGCTGTGGAGCTGGGTACATAAAGCCAATATCATGGCTCTTTAGGAGATAATAACAGCACCAATAATGGCTTCCATTCCTTGAGGTATTTCCCTGCATGCTTAGCACATTATGTGCATACATCATTTGATCCTCAGACTCATCTTAGGAGGTAGATACCATTTATCCCATTTTACAGGTAAGGATACAGGCCCAAAGCTGTTTATGTAACTTGTTGAAGGTCATACAACTGGAAAGTGACAGAGCCAGGATTCAAATTCAGGTCTCTCCGACTCCACAGACCCCCTTAATCCCACAGCCACACTGCCTCCCAGGAGATCAGAGGTTTCCAAGTGGCCCTGATGCCAGAATCATGGCAGAGTTAGGTACTCTGAAACATTGCTCTTCAAAGGAGGCAGTGTGCTGCCATGTACAGTCCAGGATATGGACACAGGCACCCTTGATACACCTTGAGGAGAGGCACTTTCCCCTCTCTGTGCCTCAGTTTCCTCAACCACAAGGTGGGGCTCCTCGTAATCCTATTCAAGTCTCCTTCTTGAGGACTCACCCAGTTGGAAGAGCTAGCACAGGTTCCATACAGCCCCAGGTTCACAGTCAGGGGTGCAGAGAGGGGGTAATGATGCAGCGGTTAACATTTGAGTGCTAGATTCAGAGAGATTCCATTGAAATCCACAGGATAGATTTCCTTACCTCTCCATACCTCAGTTTCCCCAACTGTAAAATGGAGAGGGGGGAGCAAAATAAGGTCACAAGGAAACCATGAGAAGAAAATTACATAATGTCCATGCAGAATGCCATGATCCATGGCGCTGTGATGTCGTCAATGTTTTGAAGTTTAGATGTGCAGCCTTGGGTCGGTTCCCTAACTTCCCTAAACCACAGTTTCCTCATCTGCAATTTGAACCTCTTAATGCAGGCCCTGCAGTCTTGAGGCTCAGACGCAATCACAGATGTGAATGCGGTTTCTAAATCAGCTTTAACAAGGGACCTTCTCTCATGGGGTCTCCATGGGTTTTCTGATTTGCTTCATCACCATCTCATCACCATCTTCCCCCCACCCCCACCCCACCCTCCTATCCTCCGCAAAATTCTTTCTCCCTGAGGAAGAATCTATTTCTAGGAAACGCCTCCTGATCCTCAAATAAGTTCTCTTTTTTAAGAGCAGGGAGGAGCCACTGTCACAGAAATGAAGGCTTCTACTTTCCTGGCATTTATTTCTGATACTGGATTTCACCAACAGCTTTTTCGCCCAGTAGTAACTTCAGGCACCTAAATGGAAAGTTCGAGTGACATCCCAGGCTGAGGCCAAGGCCGGAGATGTGCCTTTCCCCAAGTCCTTTTATGGCCTTCATGGCGTTGGGGTTCTGGCTGGAGGCTCCTCCATCCCTCCTGTCAACAGCAAAGACATGGGAGGCCACTGAGGCGCTTGCTGTGTGGTCTCGGGCACAGAGGGGAGTGACTCCAGGAGACCCTGAGTATCTCCCCAGCCCCCCAGTCCTCAGCCTGAAAATGCCTGTCTTAGAGCAGACATTGCTTTGGAGTTAAGCACTGGCCACTCCTCACCTGCCTTTTTCCTGTGCAGGTGTGTGTAGGAGAGGCCACATGTTTATTGAGTGTTCTCATGGAGCTTAGAGTCAGCAAGGGAATCAGGCATTAAGAAAAAAGAACTTCATTAATAATTATTAAAATAGTGATTAAAATGAAAGGGATTTTCAGGGAGCTATGAGAGCATTCCGAAAGGGGGTCTAGGAATCTAGGAGGGGGGTTCAACCAAAAGAAGTGCTGAATTAGGTACAGAGGCAGGGGGAAAGCATTCCAAGCAGAGGGAACAGCACAGCAAAGGCCCTAAGGCAGGAAAGCACTTGTGTTGAAGCCTCAGAAAAGAGGCTGGTGTCACTGGAGCACAGTGAGGGAAGCGGGCAATGAGACTGCGGAGGAGAGCAGGGCCCTCTGTGCAGGGCCTTCCGGATCTTCTCATGGATTTTCTCTGCCTGCAGTGGGAGCCACTGGAGCATTCTGAGCGGGGCTTGACCTGAGCACACTGCACTTTACACATTTGAAATGTCCGCCGGGCTGCAGGGTAGAGTACGAATTGTGGGTGGTGGGAACAGGGAGACAGGCAAGGTGGCTGCTGAGGCCATCCAGGTGAGCAAGGATGGTGGCCTGGACCAGTGTGCAGATGGCAGAGGGGTGTGGTCGTATCCGAGATGTTTTTCTTGAGTTTTGCTTTGTTTTTCTTGAGTGTAACAGGGTCAGGAGGCAGGAGTGGACTCTAATGGAAGACAGGGACAGGACATGGAGGAAAAGAAGATGATGGGGGTACACACTAAATAATTTATTTATATATATATTATATATATATATATAAATTAGCTGGCCGTGGTTATGCACGCCTATAGTCGCAGCTACTCAGGAGGCTGAGGAAGAAGAATCACTTGAACCCAGGAGGTGGAGATTGCATATATTTATATCATATAAATATATGATATATATTTATATATTATATATCATATAAATATATGATATATATTTATATATTATATATCATATAAATATATGATATATATTTATATATTATATATCATATAAGTATATAAAATATATATTTAATAAATATATATCATATATATGAGATATATTTATATATTATATATCATATAATATAAATATATAAAAATATTTATATATAATATAATATAAATATATATATGTATTTTAGTAGAGACAGAGTTTCATCATGTTGTCTAGGCTGGTCTCGAACTGACCTCAGATGATCCACCCACCTCAGCCTCCCAAAGTGCTGGGATTACAGGTGTGAGCCACCGTGCCCGGCCAAAATTAAAATATTTCAGTCAAAGTTAGAGTCCCCTAGACCACTGCAACTAATCATAGTGCCCTTTCCCTTCCCCAGAGATACCACCTTCATGAGTTTGAGCTGATCCTTACAGACCTCTTGCTACATGTTTACATATATATACTCACAAAAAATAGACTATTGTTTTCTAGAGTTTTCTGTTTTACATAAGTGGAATAAAACTATACACATTGTTCTGCAACTTGCTTTCTTCACTCAGCAGTTTATCTTGGAGAGCCTTCTATGTTAGTACATATAAATGGATCTCATTTTTTAAATCTGTTGTGTAGTATTCTTTGGACTAGATGTACCACCGTTTATTTAGCCCACTCGCTTTCCAAAGACAGAAGTGCATTTTTCTATAAATGATGTAGCTTTTGAAGGACTTGTGGATTTTTTGCTTTTGAAATATAAGATTTTTATTTATGCTAATGGAGGAACCCACACCACAGTGACAACACAAATATTTAGCAACACCCAGCCTGGTGACTAAGTTTTCCCAATTTCCTTCAGGTGCTTGGCATCCCTAGGAACTAGCTCTTGTCTATTGCCAAGTCTCTGTTTATAGCAAAAGGCTGTCTCAAGAGTAACAAGGAAAATGGCAGAGTTGTCAGCTTTGATTTCAGTGCTGCATCCTGAAGCAGGAAACATGAAGACAGTACAGTTCGGAGCCTCAGGGACCTGAGTTCAAATCCTAGCTTTAGCCACATGACCCTGAGCAAGCCTCTTTATCTCTCTGTGCCTCAGTCCATCTGCCCATAAAAGGAAGTTTAAAATCCATATCTTACAGAATGGCCAGGAGAATGGAAATGCAAGCCCCATGTATAAAGTGGTCACGTAGGAGCACATGTGCTCATTTCGTGCCCGCATGTCTGCAGCCCCAGCCAAGTGGGGCCCATGAGAGGGGCGCTGGTCCTGCATCATTGAAGGGGCCACTTGAGATCACAGAACAATGAGAAGACACCAGCATGCCACCACTGCTGTCGATGCACTGCGGGGGTAGCATTTGAGCTCAAAGGGATTGGGAGAGGGATGTTCCACCCAGGCTGTGGGCGCGAGCTGTGTGCCCACCACCACTGCCCTTTGCACTTGCTTTCATCTACCTCAGCAGGCGAAGCTAGCTTGTCCCTCTCCCCCAGTTTGTGGATAAAGAAACTGAGGCTCAGGGAAGGGGCACCACTTGCAGAAGCTCTCACTAAGTGTCAAGGTGGAGAGTGGAACTCTGCATCCTCTGTCTCTGAAAGGTGTCCTGGGAGGCTGCCTGCAGCAGCTCTGCAGAGTGTCCCCACCTGGAGGGACAGGGAACTGCTGCTTGTCGGCGCTCAACCATGGAGGCCCCTTCCCAGAAGGAGGAAGAGGGGGCTTTTCTGGCCTCCATTTTCCCAAAGGGCTGAGACAAAGTCCTCTCAGAGGTCACCTCAAGGCATGCTGAACCAAATCTCTTCAGCGAGGCTGACAGGGAATATGAAATGGCCATCATTTGTGTGTGTAGTAAGGCTCGGTTCAAGCAAGCCGAGCCGTCGTTCCCTTCCCTCGTCTCTGTGGGGTGCTGAGAGGGCCTGGGCCAGGAGTCAGGGGCCCAGCCCCAGGGAGCTGAAACTCCCTGGACCTGGGTCAAGTCACTTCCGCGTCTCTGGGCCTCCATTTTCCCAACTGTCGAATGGGAGGGTGAGAGCAGCTGGCCACGGGATGTGGAGGAGAGGGGACAGGGAGCCTTAGGGATGGATGGCCAGATTAACAAAGAAAAATACAGGGCATCCAGGGACATTGGAATTGCAAATTAACAATAAGTTGCTAATTTTTTTATTAGTGGTAAATGATTTGCTGTTTATCTAAAATTCAGGTTTCTCTGGGTAACCTGTATTTTATCCAGTAAACCCTTCTCAGGGGCCCCAGCTTCACTAGATCCCCCCATTCTTTGGTACAGATCATTGATGTTTTCACAGCTTCTAGATGAGTCCTGACCACCCCTTTCCACCCAGATCCCCAGCCCCCACACCCACTTCCCTGCCCATGTGGGAGGTCTGGAGCCCTGAGCGGAGAAGTTTAGTAAAGAATTCCCACAGTGGAGAGAGGAGTGGGAACTCAGCCTGACTTGGAGAAAAGGCAGGTGGTGGGTTTAAATCAGTGGAAACTTGTGTCCACACATATATCAGATTACAGGAACACAGCCTCTGTGTGCCCGTTGTGTGCCATGTCCATGTGGGTGCACATAAGTGAATGGACATTACATCCACATGCTTGGAGAGAAACCACCCTGCGCTGCACTGTGCACATTCACATCCACAATCTAATGCCACATCCACAATTGTGTGCCACATCTGTTTGTGCATGTGCGTGTCTAGATGTCAGGTCTGTGTATGAGCACATAACCATAAATGAGCTAGGTGACAAAGGCTATCGGGGAGAATCAGGTAAATGCTGCCCCTCTCCACATGACAGAGACTTTGGATTCATAGGAAACTCCACCTAGGACCACTGGGTATCAGAGAGACGTCCCCTACCCTGCACCTTGCCCATCAGGAACCATCAACACCGTGACGTCATCATAAACTCTAGGCACTGCATACATGCCTGCAATGCACACCAGGCGATAGCCAGACCATCAGACCAGTTCTGAACTTACCTTGACAGCCCATACAGACTGATATCGCAGCAGGATGCCCGTGACACAAGTTGTTTTCACACAGAGGCATTGTCTCTCTGCCCCAAGTCTGTTAAGTGGCTCTTACAGGGGGCACGTGGCCACCCATGTGTGCAGGAGCATCTGGGCAACCTCAGCACTTACATCCCCATCACTGGTCCCCAGAGAGCAGGAGGGGAGGGAGGTTTCCTGAGGACCTGCTGTGTGCTGGTGCAAGCAGCCTCCCTTTAGGGAATGGTGGAATCAGAAACCAGAAGGCAGTAGTGGCAAAGGGTGGGTCTCAGTTGGTGTTTGACCCCCAGGGCCAAAACCCAGTACAGGAGAGATGCGCAGTAAATGTGTGTTAGTGAATAAATGAGCCAGGGGACAAATGCTGTCAGGGGAGGATGAGGACAGATTGTTCGTGCTGAATAAATCAAGGAAGGCTTTCAGAAAGTGGTAGTAAATGTTCATCTGGGTCTCTCAAGACTAACTAAATAAGTCGACAGAGGGGTGGGCATCCTAGGTTCGAACCCGGATGTGCCAAGACAGAGGTAAATACCTGGCGCATGCAGACCTGTGGCTTGGCAGGAGAGTGGGATAAACGTGGCATGGCTAGAAGTGAGGCAGGAGGAGTCCTTTGGGACAACCTCACAGAGAGGCCACTGTGAGCCCAGGAACTGGATGGTTGTGAGGACATGGGGAGCCATGGGAGGTTGTGGAGCAGGGCAGGGATGCTGTGACAGCCGAACTTGAAGGCCGGCTCCTGGCCCCACACTGCCTCTTCTCCTCTTCCAGTCTCCTTTTTCTCACCACTCAGTTCTAGTTTCTCCTTCTCCAGCCTTCTGCAGCCACCAGTAGGAGACATAGGGTCAGAGTGCTCTGTGCACCTGGGGACTCAAGTCTGGATCTCTCAGCTTTTCAGCCCACAGCACTCATGACCTTCTCTGCTGCAGGAAGACAGGTTGTGAGCCTGACTGTTGGCAGCTTTCAGGGAAGGAGATGGGCCCTGTGGGAGCTGGCAGCCCCTACAGAAGAAAAGGAACAGTCGACCCAGGCTGGGTACAGGCTCTGTCGCCCACCTCACTGTGTGACCTGAACAGGCCTCAGCAGTAAGCCCCCACGTCTCAGGGTTGTTGGCGAGGCTCAAAGGTGATGCTGTGCCAAAAGCATCTGGCAAGTATTAGGCTTCCTCCTCTCCCTCCTCCCCGAGGCCAGTGGTTCTTCAACCAAGGCTGTATCCCCATTGCCAAGGACAATGCAGCTGGCCCTGCCCCATCCAAGAGTGTGTGAGTCAGTAGGTCTGGGTGGGCCCTGAGAATGTGCATTTCTAACAAGTCCCCAGGTGATGCTGAAGCCACTGCTCCAGGAACCACTAAGTTTTCATTCCCTGCTGCACACTGCAATCCCTGGGGAGCTCTTCTAACTCCCAATGTCCGGGCCATGCCCCAGTCCATTTCAATTAGAATCTCTAGTTTGGGGCTCAGGCATTAATATTTTTTAAAGCTCCCTGGTGGCTCCAGTGTACAACCAAGTTAGGAACTAGTGCCTTGGAGAAAGCTCAGTAATAGCAACAATAGCAGCTAATATTAGTCAAGGCCTTCCCATATGCCAGGTACCCAGATGCGACCTTGTTTAACTCTATATGGCAGGCACTATCATTATTCCCATGCTGCCCATGAAAAAACCAAAGCCCAAGCCGGGCATGGTGGCTCACACCTGTAATCTCAGCACTTTGGGAGGCCAAGGTAGGTGGATCACCTTAGGTCAGAAGTTCTAGACCAGCATGGCCAACATGGTGAAACCCCATCTCAACTGAAAATACAAAAATTAGCCGGGCATGGTGGCAGGCACCTGTAATCTCAGCTACTCAGGGGGCCGAGGCAGGAGAATCGCTTGAAGCCAGGAGGCGGAGGTTGCAGTGATCCAAGATCACGCCATTGCACTCCAGCCTGGAGCAAGAGCAAGACTTCGTCTCAAAAAAAAAAAAAAAAAAAAATTGAAACCAAGGCCCAGAGAGGGGAAGTCACCCACCCAAGGTCACAGAGCTGGAAGGAGTCTCGAGCGAGGTCCAGACCTAGATCCGCTGTCCCATTTCATTGCTTTGTCTTGAAGCGGTGTGGCTTCCCACAGTCCCAGCAATGATGCCTGTGCAAGCTACCCATTCTATCTGGCCTCTGACAGGATATGAAGCACGTGGCGCCCTCCTCCACTCAGCCCGTGCCACACACCTTTGTGTGCTCGCATCTGCACACTCACTCAGCCACATCCTCGAGCATGCATGCATGCGCTAACAGCCTCTCATGGGCAGTAAGGCCCACGCCTGCCTTCTGGGTGCCTCGCAGGCTACATTTTAAATACATGAAGCAGGGCCACGAAGCCACCCTTGTGGTTTTTCCTGAGAAAGCACTCACCATTCATTTTATCTGAAATTTCCTGAGCACCCCATTGTCACAGGGATCAAGCTGGAGTGAATCAGCATTCATGTTGGCTTCCACAGATAGGGTCACTGTGGGACATTTGGAGACACAGCCTACCCCCAACTAGATCAGGCTGCAGCAGGGCAGGGTGGCCACTGAGTTCTGTGGCAAGAGGCCTGGCTTGGTTGCCTTCCCAGCAGAAGAATCCTGTGCCTCAATGTGTGCATCTGCATAATGGGTGCTCAACACAGAACAACTTTACCATCTACAGAGTACTGTCAGAGCCTTGGTTCTATGTGATCCTCAAGTCAGACAGCCCAAGGCCCCTCAGAGAAGCTGAGTGATCCACTCAAGGTCACATAGGAAGGAAAGGTATATTCCAACCAGGTCTCCAGATCTGGGTAGGGGTGTGTTGTGGCTGTGATGGTGTTCTCTGACACAAGCTAAGACAGTGGCAACACAGACAGAAATTCCTGGGATGCATATTCCAGGCCCAGAGTAACAGTAGTGGTGGTACAGTGGTGGCAGTGACAGCTGCATCTATCCTTTATGAAGGCCAGTGTGTGCCAAGCACTATTTCCACACATCATATTCCCCATCCTCTGTCAACCCCAGACTGCAGGGGATGCCAGAGACAGGGCTTTTCTTCCCAGAGGCATTGTCTGTCTGTCCCAAGTCCATTAAGTGGCTCTGAAGGGGGACATGTGGCCACTCATGAGGGCAGGGGCTTCTGGACAACCTCAGCACACACATCCCCGTCTCTGATCCCCAGAGAGGCAGGAGGGGAGGGAGGTTTCCTGAGGGCCTACTGTGTGCTGGTGCGCATTTATTCCCATTTCACGGAGGTGAAGACTGTGGCTCTGAGAGGGGAAATGATTTGCCCAAGGCACCAGCCCTGAACCAAAGAACTGCTGGGATTTGAACCCAGGGCTGAGGTTACCCATTGGCCTGCTGCTGCCATGCACCATGCAGCTCATCCCAGCTGATGGCCCCTGGCCCTGCAGACAAGGGGCCCAGCTCCCAGCCCCCCACTCCTGGAAACAGTCCTACCCTTGACTTAATTCCACCCCCTCACTGCTACCCCGGTGGCCTGGGTGCCTCTGGGGGAGCAATTTGTTTTCACACTAGCTCTGAGCAGCAGATGGAGAGTTTGGGGAACGTGATTACTGTTGGGTTTTTTTCTTGAAATCATTTGCTCAGGCTGCAGGCAGGTCCACTCAGCCAGACAGTGCCCCTGAATATCAGCCAGCCTCAGTGGGCAGTTAGTGTATTCCTGCTCTCGCCAGGGGCGGAAACAATCTCTGGGGTCCCTTTGCTGGAAATAAAGATGTGCAGCCTCGTGGGGCCTCAGAGGAGGCCTCTCCCTCAGGGGAGAAGAGGTCAGTGGTTACCTAGATGGCCTGGAAAACTCACTTGAATCCCTCTCAATTGGCCTCTACTTTTGATACAGCCCAGCCTCTTGGTGTGAGGTGCCTCACACATGGGAAGAGCGAAACCCTGCGCTGCCCGCAAGTACAGCACTAGAGCAGAAAGTAAGCCATATGTTAAATGTCTCCATTCCTTCATCTTGCCCCTTCATTCTGACCCCTAACCCAGCCCCTGCTCCTTTACCTACCTCAATAGTCCTTTCTTTATTCTGATTAATTAACCACATCCTACCTTCTAAGTGGCTTATAAAAGTTTGTCTCATACAAACTGATTTTAAATGACCTAAGTTAGGTCACTTAAAACAGACAAAGAGAGAAGAGAAGAAATAGGATGCAGATTCGACAGCTTGATACATGCTGCTGAGTCCTCTGGTGCAGCTCCCAGAGGTGAACTGCATATTCAGTGCTGAGCTACCAAGCAGGCAAGGGGAAGATGGCAAAAAGATGAGTTACAAGAGCCAAAGTCTCTGTTAGAGAACACGCTCACCCTCACCCCAAAGGCCTGTGTAAGCCTGACCGCATGTGGCATGCTATAAATTCAGTTTCTATCCCAGCCTTTCCTGGCCGTAGGGACAAAGGGTACAGTAGATGTGTCCTCTTCCTTGGGGACCATCTGACCCCTCTTCTGAGGAGCAAACTAGGAATGCTTCAGTCACTCTGGCCTTTCCCAAGACCTTTGGAGTTTCTTTTGCCTTCTCAGAGCCCTCTCCTGACCCACACCCTTTCACCTGATCAACCGTCACTCCTTCTTCCAAGCTCACCCAATTACAACTACACTTCTGCCAGGAAATCCTTCCTGACACTCCTGTCTTCCTTACGATAGTGTCCCCAGCATGTAGAACAAAGTCTGGTTTATAGTAGGTGCTCAATCAAAATTTGGTGATTGATTGAATGAGTAAATGAATGACTGGATGTGCACCATTTTGTATGATCCTAGGTACCTTTTCTACCTTCAGAGGGCCTGAGAAGGGTAGGGGAACTCAGGCCTCCTTAAGACAGGAGGATGTTGAGTCTGAGTGGGGCCTGGCATCTGGTGCAGGACCTTAGTGGGCCTTAGTGGGCCGTCCAGCTTCTATGTAAACATGCTCCCTCCCTCCTTCCCAGAATAATCCATCCATCCTCAGCTCACCCATTAGAAAGTCCTTCCCTTTCATAATGAGGAGCGCCTCTACCGGGCTGCTGCACCATCTGGAACGTGAGGAGCGCCTCTGCCCGCCCCACCACGGCAGCTGTCTGGGAAGTGAGGAGCCCCTCTGCCCGGCCGCCGCCCCGTCTGGGAAGTGAGAAGCGCCTCTGCCCGGCCGCCCTGTGAAGTGAGAAGCGCCTCTGCCCGGCCGCCCCGTCTGGAAAGTGAGAAGCGCCTCTGCTCGGCCGCCCAAGTCTGGGAAGTGAGAAGCGCCTCTGCCCGGCCGCCCAGTCTGGGAAGTGAGGAGCGCCTCTGCCCGCCCCACCACAGCAGCTGTCTGGGAAGTGAGGAGCCCCTCTGCCCGGCCGCCGCCCCGTCTGGGAAGTGAGAAGCGCCTCTGCCCGGCCGCCCTGTCGGGGAAGTGAGAAGCGCCTCTGCCCGGCCGCCCCGTCTGGAAAGTGAGAAGCGCCTCTGCTCGGCCGCCCAAGTCTGGGAAGTGAGAAGCGCCTCTGCCCGGCCGCCCAGTCTGGGAAGTGAGAAGCGCCTCTGCTCGGCTGCCGCACTCTCTGGGAAGTGAGAAGCGCCTCTGCCCGGCCGCCCAGTCTGGGAAGTGAGGAGCGCCTCTGCCTGGCAGCCGCCCCATCTGGAAAGTGAGAAGTGCCTCTGCCCGGCTGCCGCCCCATCTGGGAATTGAGGAGAGAGACACTTTCCCCTCCTCCCTCCCCCGCCTCCCGTCTGGGAAGCGAGGAGCGCCTCTGCCCCTGTCTGGGAATTGAGGAGCGCTGCTTTCCGCCCCCCCCCCCCACTCCCCCGCCACCTCCAACTGTCTGGGAAGGGAGGAGCGCTGCTTTCCGCTCCCCCACTCCCCCGCCACCTCCAACTGTCTGGGAAGTGAGGAGCGCCTCTACAGGGTCGCTGTGCAGCCCAAGTGTGAAGTGACAGCCTTTTGTGTGATCTTTCTGCCCTCCCCAAGTTTGCATTTTGGACATTAAAGTTTACTTTTTAATTTAAAAAAGATAAAAGAAAAAGAAAGTCCTTCCCTCTCATAAAGCCAGAGGCCCCTCCTGTACCTTTTCCTCCAGGTGCCCAGCTCAGTGCTCTGGGGCCAAAGCACAGGCTCCCTTTGCCCCCAAGAGAACCACTGTCCCTCGAGCTTTGCCTAACAGAGCTGAGGTGGGGCTGGAGTTTGTCACTCGGCTCTCAAACATGAGTTCCAACTCCCATAGGTCTGGGCACATGCCCTTGGTGAGCCAGATGTCGGGATTTCTATATGGAATTGACTTTTTAATGTTTGCAAAAAATTTCCATTTAAAAAAAAAAACACCAGGCAGACCAAATGAAACCTCTCTAATGGCCTGAGACTGCAGTTTGCGGGAGCCAAAATTGGCTAAGAAGAGACAGGAAGGTACCCCAAGCAAAGGAATGGGAATGGCCAGGGCAGAGGTTTAGAGGCTGGGGAAGAGCCCAGGACAGTGTCCAGGACAGCTGAATACAGATACACTTTGAGGCCAAGTCTCCTCAAATACCCACTGACAGCAAGCAGCCATGACAGCAGGAAGTTCCTATACAGCCAGCCAGTCCCTCACTTTGCACCATGGCTGTCTTCTTTTACGTACGTAGTAGGACACAGATTCTGCCCCCAGTTGAAAAATCTGGACGAGTGTTGGAGTGTTTTTTACTTTCACAGTAAAAGCACATGCCTTTACAGTTTAGAGAGCTTCACACACATTCCTCTGTGCATGGGTTTCCCCAACCTAGGGGTTACTTTGTTCCCATTTTATTGATGAGAAAACTGAGTCTCCGAGGGATGAAACTGGCCCAAGCTCACTCACAAGTCAGTGGTAGAACCAAGACCAAATCCTGGCTCCTCACCTAGTGCTCTGACTTCTGCTTATAATTATACAGAAAGAAAATTCACATTTGAAAGTCCACAACCCCACATAGCATCTGGACATTTGTGTTTCTCAATTTTCAGGGCCTCGCTGCTTTTGTCCAGTGATCTTTGACACCCTGTATTAATTTTTAATATGCAAAATGGTGAGATGCTCTTTGATCTAAATTGAATCTCAAACGCCATTCACCTCTCACACCAGCCTCTGTTGTTTCTGCTCCCAAAAATATGTGTGTAAATATTCAGCAGAAAGGAAGAGAGACCACAAGGTTCAGCTCCTGGGAAGGGCATGACAGGTAGGCTGGACCAGGCAAGCTGTCCCACCTGCAGGTCCTCAAAACCGCTATCTTTGGATACCAAATACCAGAGCCACCAGCCCTAGCCTTCATCCAGACCAATCCTTCATGTCACATGTGGGGAAACTGAGGCCCAGAGAAGGGAAATGGCTTGTCTGCAGTCACAAGGCCCTTTTGCTGTGCCTCTCCTCACCTTGACTGACCCCTTCCTATCTTGTCAAAATCCTGCCAGTTCAAAGTCTTCCTCTCCAGAAGGTCTGGCTTAATCTCCCACCTGGCCTAAAACCTGGACGGTAATAATGACACAGTGCGCCTACCTGGTTTCAGGCACAGCACTAGGCTCCTTACGTGAGACATCTTGCTGAAGCCTCACCCCAACCCTGTAAAATAGGCACTGCTGTCGCCTGCATTTTATAAAAGCAGAAACCGAGGCAGTGAGAGGTGAAGCACTTACCCAAGGTCACTCAGAGCTGGGATTTGAAATCAGGCCATCCGAGTTCAAATCCCACCTGTGTTCTTGGGGCTTGGTTTCCTCAGCTCCGGCTTGGCTGTTCTTCCGCTGAGAAGAGGGGAGTGAGCAAGACATTGTGGCCACCTCCACCTTCTCAGAGGCCCCATGTGAGCCTCAGTGCCCAGGGTTCCCATGTTGGACTTTGATTCTGGGATGCTTGTTGTGGAAACTGCCATGGAAACAGCCCTAGCAGAACATACAAATGTTCTTATGCCCTGAGTTGTTATTTCTGAAAAACAGAGGGCCTCTCAGAAGTCTGTGGGGAATGGGCAAGGGCAGGGGCTAGGGAAGGAGCTGCCTGGAAGATGGAGGGAGGGACAGAGAAGCTACTTTGCACTGACCCCTCACCCTTCCAGCCACATCTCCCTGTCCCAACCCATAGCCTTGGGGGTCTCAAACTAGCAACTTAGGGGCTGAATCCAGCCCACAGATGTGTTGTACTTGGACCTGGCATGTTTTTAATGGGGAGATTTTACATCAAATTCCAAATGTCCAGCTTCTCTTAGAAGATTGGAAGATCTGCCACACTGGGCCCATATTCCCACACAGGAGCTGAAAAGCAATGGAAGGGCCAAGGTTCTTCACTTTGCTCCAGTTTCTACCACTCCCTAATGTCTCCCACTCACCTACTTCACTCATTCACAAAACCCACCCAACCCCCACACCTGTTCAAATTTGCAGCCCCTACTCTGTCTGCTGTCCCAGGACTCAGGACCTCAATGCCTGGCCTGTGGATTCCCAGCATGACAGAGCCCCAGCATATGGCCTGACTTCCAAAATGGAATACGCACGTTATCAGCTGTTTACACTGTGTGGACTCCAGAATGTCGGAACCATGGAACTCAGAAGGTTCAGAGACTCCCCTCTTGGAATCAATCAGGCAGGGCCCAGAAGGTTGGCCGGCCTCACTTACTTTTTTTTGGCAAAGACCTAATTTGCACCAAATCTTATGAGGAGCTCCAAAATGTGAAAACAGAACCTAGGAAAACCACTTCAGGGCCTATAGATCTCAGAACCCCTGGGATTCTCAGGACCTACCCATCTTATTGAACACTCCCATTGTTGAAATGGGGAAACTGCAGCTCAGAGAAGGGAATTGACTGGCCAAAGCCACAGCAAACTGCCATAACAGGCCAGTATTGGCTGGTCATAGCCCCTCCCTCAGAGCCCCACTGCCCTCTTGAACTCTCCCTTCTCCCTAGACAAAACCCAGCCCAAGGAAAACGCCTGAAACTCATTCACACCGTGGCGTCCAGAACTGATGATGGCTTCCCCTCCCAGAAAATCTAAAGGAATTGGAGCTTTTAATTAAAGGAATAAAGGTCAAGTAGAGGAATTCCAGTTGTTGGTTGTGGGTAGAACTGGACAAAAGGAGGAAGACAGGGAAGCTTCCTGCAGTTTCTGGAATCAGTACGTGGATCTCCCAGATGGCCAGCCCAGTAGGGAACAGTGGAGGCAGTGTTCCCACGTGCTTAGATCAAGGCTACCCTGGGCTCTGAGAGCCCAGGAGCTGCCCCACAGCAGCAGCTTGGTCTTAGGGCAGTTTGTCTCCCCATCTATGAAATGAGCCTAACCTGGCTCTGGGTTCCTTTGTTCTCATTACATGCAGGACATGGGATCCCAAGAGCTTGCCTGTACCAACAGGCAGGCTAGTGTGAGGTCTCCTAGGGACGGAGCCATCCCTGGGATCCCCCCGTAGAGGTGTTTCAGCCAGCCTGGCCCTTGGAGGCTCCTGATGGAGATCTCATGGTCAGCATCTGAGGAGACTCCGCATCTAGAACCCCGGACAGACACCCAAACCACAGGCTGCTGGACTCCTGGAACCACTGAGCTCTTATGTCCTTGGGCAACCAGGTCTGTTCCATGCATATCACACTGCCCAGAACCTGGCACCAGGCTAGGCCCACAGTGGGGGCTCCAGGAATGCAAACTGAATGAATGAATGGGTGAATGAGGCAACAAACAACAGACTGTTAGAACCCTAAAACCATACATTAGGCCACAAGGTCCCATCAGCCACATGGTCCAGTCCTGCAACCCTAGCGTGCTGGTGGTGCTGTTTGCGGGAGTAGACTGAAGGCCATAGGTCTGATGAGGGGTGTGTGCCCCTCTTTGACCACCCCCCACCATCTGTCCTCACTAAGACACAAGAAGTGCTAGGGTTTGCTGGGTCAGTGACAGGACTGTCATTGCCCGCCTGCAGGGGCCCATTTGTGCTGCACTGTTCAGGCCAGGCTCGTAATACTCAGACCTGCATTTAGCGGGTGGGACAATTCTAAGGCTTCAGGTGCCAGGCTCTGAGGCACAGGAATCAGACTGGTCTTTGCCCCCAAGGTCCACGGCCCAAGTAGGACACGGGTCCGGAGAAGTGGTAAGCCTGCTGCGGAGAAGGCTGTGGGAAGTAAAGGCAGAGGGCCACTCTCTGCCTGGAGTGGAGGGGAGGCTGCTCAGCAGGGGCCCTTGAGAGGGGCTCACAGTGCTGAATGGAGGAAAGGCTGTTCCTGGTTTGCTGAACAGCAGGAGTAAAGGCCTGGGGGTGTGACAGGACACTTGTCATGGAAAAATAAAATGGCACACCAGCGACTTGGGGGTGGCATGGGGCAACTTGAAAGGAAGGCTGAAGCAAGAAGAAGCACCGACCTCTGAGGGGCATAGCAGACAGTGGACAGAGGGAGCCCTCCCCACCAGAGCCACACACCTCCTAGTCACACGCCTGAATTTCCTCCATGAGAGGTTCACCCTTCCAGACCCCTCTTCCAAGGTACAGATCCACCTGGGGTTTGCCAATTGTGGGTCGTCCATACCCCAATACCAGGGAGTTTAGGAGGTGACGTATACACAGGAAAACAGTGGCCAGTGCCAGAGCAGGGAAGGGCACAGCACGGGCACAGTGTGGCAGGAGGAAGGCAAAGTGCTGGCCTGCCTCTGCTGGGAGGAAGCCACATGGCAAAAGTCAAGGCTGCAGACACAGGTTGTGGGTCAGACGAGAGGGCCAGAGTGCCAGGCTGGGAAACGTGGGCTTTATTCCAAAGACAGTGAGCAGCCTCCCAATCTTCCAGACTTGCTAGTCTGGAAGAATTATCTGGAAATGCAGATGGTGGGTGGAAGTGGGCCCCTACCACTCTGTCCAGGCCCCACATGATGAGGGGTGCACCTGGCTATACCTCACTCCCTTGTCCAGAAGAGGAGAAACCACCGGCGTCAGCTGCATGTCCACCAGGCACGCTCCGAGCACACTGCAAGGCATCCACGGCGAGGGCCGTCCCTAAGTGGGCACTCTTCTGTCTGGTGGGCTGCTCTGTTCCAGTGTCTGCAACAGTGCCAGGCACTTAGTAGGCGCTCAATAAATGCTCATGGACCACATGAATTACCTCATGTGATATTCACAACCATCCATGGGTTAAGTACAATCACCATCACCATTGCAGAAGAATTTACTGAGGCTCAGAGAGCGAGGGCCATCACACTGGGATTTTAATCCAGGCAGTGGCTTCTGATTCTTCTCTAACCACTGTGAGGCATTCAAAAGGAGGGAGAGCAGAAGGAGGGTACCAGTGTGAGGCGGCTGTAGGAGTGTGGATTCGCTTCCCGTGGCTGCCACAGCAAATGACCACAGACTGATTGTGGCTTAAAACAAGGAAAGTTTATTCTCTCATGACTCGAGGCCAGAAGTCAGAAATCAGGTGTGAGCAGAAACCTCCCTCTGAAGAGCAAGGAACAATCCTTCCTTGCTTCTTCCAGCGTCTGGTGGCCCCAGGCGTTTCCTGGCTTATGGCTGCATCACTCCAATGTCTGCCTCTGTTTTTACATGGCATCTTCCCTCTGTGTCTGTGTCTCTTGTAAGGACACCTATCATTGCATTTAGGGCCCAGACAGATAATCCTGGATGTTCTCATTGTGATATCCTTAACTTAAGTTCAACAACAAGACTATTTTCCCAAATGAGGTCACATTCACAGGTTCCGGGGATCATGATGTGGATATATATTTTGGGGGCTGCCGTTCAACCCACTGCACGGTGTCTCTGACTTTTGGCAGGAGCCTGCTTAGGGCCCAAAACATGAAGAGATGTTGGACTCCTGGGCCAGCCGCCTGCAAGTTCTTGCCCTGTTTCTCCTTCTCTGCCCCTAGATTCCCAGAACACGCCTGCATCTCTCCCGGACCCCCAGGCCAACCTCTCTGCTCTCTGTCCACAGGTTTGCCGGGCACCGCTCCAGACCTGGAAAAAAGAAAGCAAATTTTTGGGCAAAACTTTATACCTCCAAAGAAGCCAAAAACCTTCCTGCAGCTCGTGTGGGAGGCGCTGCAGGACGTGACGCTCATCATCCTGGAGATCGCCGCCATCATCTCCCTGGGGCTGTCTTTCTACCACCCGCCTGGCGAGGGCAACGAAGGTAAAACGGACCTCGGACCCAGGAACTGCCCCGCACACCTGACCACCACATCCACACCGGGGGCACTCGTGGCTCACACAAATAATCCTCTCCTTCCAGGGGAGGAAACCAAGGCCCAAGGGGCAGGGCCCCGCTCATAGCCAACACAGCCAAAGAGTGGCCGAGCCAGGCCTCAGCCCCGTTTTCCCTGTGTGAAATGCACAAGAGTTGGACCAGCAACAGTAATTGTTTTAGTGAGCATTTTTGAGCACTTACAGAGTGCCAAGCCCTGGGCTGAGATGTCGCCCCGGTAACCTCCTGAGGTAGCAGCCATGTTTATGCCTGTTTTAAAGATGAGGAAACCTTGGGTTCAGTGCATACTGCTTGGGTGATGGGTATACCAAATTCCCACAAATCAGCACTAAAGAACTTACTCATGTAACTAAATACTACCTGTTCCCCAAAAACCTATGGAAACAAAAAAATGTAAAAAAAAAAAAAAAAAAAAAAAAAACAAAGATGAGAAAACCAAGGCACAGAAAAGGGAGTTACTCTGCTCGAGGTCACCAGCTAATAAACAGTCCTCAGATTTTGCTGTGGAGCTTGTTGAAAACACTGGTGTCAGTCCAGGTCCTAAGAGAGCCTGGTTCTCTCTCTCCAGAGTCCAGGGATGGCTGGATTTTGATAAGCACACAGGTAAGGGCGACCCTGACATCTGTGCAGGCTGATCTGTTTTATAATTTGCTTTTTCAGTCAGTAGGATATTGTAAATACTTTTTTGTGATTCATTATGATTCAACATTTCCTAATGAATGTGCTGCATAAGTAGATAACCCTACTACAGCTTCAGACAAGCAAATTAAAAGTAAATAGCACATAAGAAATAACATTATGGGCCTCATTTTCCCTAAATAAGAAGATGGCCTCTGAGGTCCCTTGAATATTTGTTGCCCTGCCCCCTCCCAAGCCAAAGTTGCCCAAGAAACTGGATAACCAAGTCTGTTAGGCCAACTACCTCAATTTTACACATAGTAAGTTGATTTGTTTTCTTTCATGACTTCTTTCCATAGAGGGTTTAAAGACACAAGAGAGATACATCTCACAGCATGCAGTCAAATAGAAAGCCAGACAGAAAAGGAATGGAAGCAAAGAAACCGGCTATAATTGCTGCCATGATTGAGATTTAAATCTGACTTGAGGTTCCTGGCAGCCAAGACAGAAAGGGAATTAGGGTGATTTGCTGTGAATATACTAGACAGTACCGAATTTTAAAAATAATAATAATAAAACAAAAATTTTTAAATGAAAAAATTAAAAACTAAAAGGTAGATTTGCATAGCTCAAATTATCAACAAGAAGGAAAACTATTTAGGAAGATGACATTTCTCTTTACAAGAATTCTGGGAGGAACTTTCACATAGCACATTACAGGAAATGCACAGTGGGCAGCCTTCTTTACAGAAGTTTTACACCAAATATGAAAGAAGATAGTACATGACGACTTGAATAAGCCTTGAACAAAGCTAAGAGTGTAACACAAATGCGTAATGATAATACTTCTTACTATTTTTATAGCTACCACTAGTTGGGACCTATTATGATAGAAGTCCATTTAATTATCAATCCTCACAACAACCCCCAAAACCAAGGCCCTGAGATAGCAAATTGCTTGCTAAGGGCACACAGCTAGAAAGTAGCAGAACCATGACTCAGACCAAAGCATTCTGGCTTCTCGGTCCTGTCCCTCAGCTGCGTTTCCTCAGAGAAGGACAGGACTGAATCAGCCCAGATACATGGCCTCATGCAACCCAATTCAGCACAAGATTAGAACTCAGATAGCAGGTGGTGGAGGGGGTGGAAGGGTAACATGGACTGAGCTCCTCATGTGTGCCAGGAGGAGCTTCTAACCCCCCAAACAGGTGAGTGCAATCTTCCGTCTTAGAGATTCGGAAACCAAGGCCCAGAGAGGGGAAGGACTTGCCTGCCGTCACAAAACTACCTTAGGCCATAGGGCAGGATTTTCAACCTGAGTCGGTCTGTGGCTCATTCCACGGCTCTTCCCTGCCTCTGGCCGGGGCACTAGCTCAGGCCACGCCCTCGTCCAAGGCAGCTGCACACAATCCAGCTTCACTGGGATCAAAAGTTCTTGGGCTTTGTGACCATCCTGACTCCTTCTCCCAAAGCCCATGCCCTGGCCTGAGATCTGAGCTCTGGGCCTTCCATGTTTCCAGGACTCCTGTGCCCCAAGTCAGGCTTGGGCTCCACCAATCCCCAGCCACCAAGTGCAAAAACAAACTAACAAACAAAAAGCCCTGAGGAGACATCAGTTTCACCAGGGAAGTTGACAGGGACAGTTATGTGGCCTTCTTGGCTCCCTTCTCCCTGCACACAGCCTTCCAGAGACTGGGGTCCAGCTGTGACTGAGCACCCAGTACACATGGCACTTTATGTCCAGGTTCTCAGTGAACCCTCACACCCATTTCACAGACCAGGAACTTTCGGCCAAAGATCCCCAACAGGGCCCTCCCTGAGCAGCCAGTGTTGAAATTGTGTCATTGCTGTGGTGCTACTGAGTTTTGTTTGAAATCATGAAATGCACCCAATTTCTTTTTGACACCAGCTGCCACATCTTGGAAGGCACCAGAGTCCAGCGATCAGAGCCTAGGCACAGGGCCTGGATCTGCCTGTCTGGCCCTGGACCCAGGCCGGCCCTCCATGTGCTCAGCCTCAGTGTCTTCATCCATAAAATGGGGTGAATGATAGTACTTGCCTTGTGGAGCTCTTGTGATGATTGAAGGAAATAATGCAAAGCACTTAGCATGGAGCCCTGAGCCAACTTCAGGAAGCAGGTGTCCCCATGTGGCCGATCGCTCCTGGTTTCTGGAAAAGTGACCACGTTCTTTTTAACACCACACAATTCTAGTATCCTCTACAGCAATGCGGGGGTGGACAGTGTGAGCGTATTAGAGTCACAGGTTCCAAAGCCCCAGCACCTGTCACTCTTGCCTCCAGCCCCTGTCATGTTGAGTCCTCAGAGGCCCACTGCCCGTGTCCGCCCCAGGTCTAAAGATCCAGAAGTTAGAGCCTGAGCCAGGCAGAGAGCCTTGCTTCTGAGAGGGCAGGCAGCCCTGTGCACAGAACAGACTCAGGAAGTTCTACAGAAGGAGCAACACCGGCCCTGTCAGCAGAAGGAAGGAAGGAGGGAGCGCAGGCTAGGGGGAAGAAGGAAAAGGAAAGGAAGAAGGAAGGCAGGGAGGGGCTTATTTATAACCTGGCACCCATAGGAAAGATGGGCAACATTCCACCACCGGCCTCACCAAATCCCCAGTGCTCACGTTGTTTGAACTCATTCAGTTTTATTTCTCACTTGCCATTATCTTAAATGCCTTGGAATGGACATCCTCAGCCCTGAGCTCTGATGCTAGCCAGGTACACGGCATCCCCACCCCCACCCGATCTGGCAGGTGAGGGAACTGGAGCTCCAAGAGCGGAGGGTGGGGACTCACCCAGAGTTGTGGCCTGGGCCCCCAAGTCAGGCCTCAGGCTTCCCGCACTGGGGACAAACTCAAGAGCCAGGGATGAAAAACCCACAACTGGACTCATTCCAGGACCAGGTCTGGGGGCAGGCAAGGAATACAGCATGGTGGCAGCACTACAGGGCTGACCGCCCCCACCAGAAGACACATCTTTCCGAGAGGGAGGCCTGCTCTTAGCAGATGACAAAGCAGGGCCTTGGGACCCAGTGGGATGTGGGTTCAAATCCAGGTGCAGCAGCTCCCAGCCAGTGACTGCCCCTGCCCAGGCCTTACCTTCTCCCTCTGTCAGACAGGGCTGGTCACTGGCAATGTTGATGGGTGGAATTAGAGTCACACATGCAATGAGTGTATGAGTTTCTCGCTGTGCCTGGCCCATTGTAGGTGGTTAGTAGATACAGTCATGTGTCGCTTAACAACAGGGACATGTCATGTTCTAAGGCAATTTCATCGTCGTACCAACATTGTAGAATGTGCTTACATATACCTAGATGGCACAGCCCACTACACACCTGAGCTGTATGGTGCAGCCCGTTGCTCCTAGGCTACGCACCTGCACAGCGCGTGACCAGACTGAATCCTGTAGGTAGTTGTAACACAATGGTGAGTATCTATGTATCTAAACACGGAGAAGGTACAGTGAAAATACAGTATTATAATATTATGAGACCACTGCGGTAAATGCAGTCGGTCAGTAACAGAGACAGCCTCACACAGCGCATGACTGTGTTTGCTGAGTGACCACAGGGCCCTTGTCCAGCGGTGACACTGTTGCTATCTGTACACACTGTCTAGTTTTACCTAATGCCTAACTCCTGGGGCTCTGCCCCACATGTCATCTCATCCTTTTCCCTAAAACCATTGGGCCAAGCTGGGCCAGGCTGGGCCAGATGCCCCCTGATGAGCAGGAGTGAAGAGGTATAAAAGCATCCCCTAACTTAAAGCCAGGAACCCTCGTTTGAGTCCTGGCTCTATCACTTCCTGGTATGTAACCTTGGGAAGGTCTTATCTCATACTCATCACTCAGAAAGCAGTTGGGGCAGGGCTGTGGGTGCTGTAGCACTCTGCAGCCTGTTAGTCCTCTACCAACATCATTTTGTACATGAAGAATTACCTGGCTCAGAGACCTCTAGGCACTTGTCCTAGGTCACACAGCATGTTCATGGCAGGGCTAGGATTGGCACACTCAGTGCCCCCAACCCCCTGCTGGTGACAGCTCCCCTAGTGTCAGAGTGCCAGCAGAGTGACAGGCACATAGTAGGTGTTTAGAAAATGTTTATGGCTCAACTAGTTTTGAGGATCTTTGTTGGATACCAGGCCCTGGTAGCCATCTGGGAGGCAGATTCCCCATTGTACTGGTGAACATGCAGACAGGCCCAAAGAGGCCAAGTGGGTTCCCCAAGCTTACACAGACAGGGAGAGGCCACACCCTCTACAGCCCCAGGTCCAGGGAGAGCAGTTGCAGTTGCCTGGACCCTATGGCCACAGTCTCCAGATCCTGTCCCTGCCCCAGTCCAAGGGAGCTCCAGAGGAGACCTCAGCGGGACCCACCCTCTCCCCTCTTCCCTCCCCTTCCTATTCTCTTCTCCCTAATTGCTCCAGGGGCAGCAGGCGTTGTTCCTAGGGTCAGACAGCTTCCAGGTGGCCAAATCCCTGCCCCAGTCATCTGCACTCCCACTTTCTAGCCATCCCTGGTCACCGTGTGACCATCAGACAGTTCTCTGGAGATAAAAGCTAATCGGCTTTTGCTGGCAGAGTGAGTACCCTCCGAGGCCCAGAGGGTTCCTTGGTGTTGAGTCAGCAAGGGCAGCAGGTAGGGCTGGGAGTTGGAATGGGGCAAATCCCACTCAGTCACTGTGCCCTTGGCTTTCAGAGGCCAGTCCAGGGAAAAAAGCTAATGAAAAGGGGAGAGGACCAACTTTTACCACGTATCTATCATGTGCCAGGCCCTTAGCTCACAAATCCCTGGGGTTATCCCACTTCACAGCTGTCTAACCTGAAGCTCAAAGAGGCCAAGTCACTTACCTGAAGTCACACAGCAGAGGCTGGACTTGAACTAGGTCTTTCTGATTCCAGAACCCGAAGGTTTGTCATTGCTCTAAGTGTCCAAATGCTCCTGTAGCTGCTCTAATGGGGGCCTCATTGAGGAGGCACACAGCAGAGGAAATAACAGCCTTCCCATTTCCAGAGCACATAGCAAGGGGCAGGGGATAACAAAGGTCTTGTAAAATGCAGCATGGGGCTCTGTAATCCCACTCCTTCCCCCTCCCTGCCCCTAAGCCCCAAGATAATGCATTTCCATATACTGGATTTCTGTTTAGCAAGGTTCACCTATGTTTCCCAGTCTTTGGAGTCTCTATTGGTGTCATTCATGGTGGTACAGGAGGCACCATTCACCATTTCCTCTCCTCCCATCATCATATGTCACTCAAATCTAGCAGGAGCCCCTTCTGTAATGTGGGCCTCAGGGCTTCATAAAGCCGGGCTGTGGAACTTGAATGCAGTAATGCTCACCCACACACTGGAAAATAAGAAGCACCAGCTTTAACTGAGCATTTACTGTGTGCTCACTGCAGTGGGTATTTTACCTGAAGGCTCTCTCTTAAGCCTCTCAACCACCTTATGAGAGAGCACCTGCCATTTTGCAGATGAGGAAAACCAAAACAAGGCAGGCACAGTGGTTACATAGCAAGTTCATGGGCACCCAGCAGTTAGCGCAGCTGGGATTCAAACGTGGTTACCGTTAGCACAATTATGATTACCATTACTCCAAGCCTGGTCCTGCTGAACAGTTTTAAATTACTGGAAAAGTCTGAAACTCCCAATGGGGGAGAAAGGTGACTTGGGAACCCCACATGATGGCGTTGTTTCCTGGCCCGAAGGGAACGGCTGGTTCAGTGCAAGACCTGGAATTTTCCAGTGGCACATGCAGCTGGGCCGCAGTGATTCCGTATCTCCCCAGACTTGGGCCCCACCCTTCCAGGAGCCAAAAGCCCATAAACATTCCTTGAGTGTCACTTGGCCTTCTTGTCATGTTGCTTCTGACCCTTGGCTTTCCAGAAGCTTCCATTGGGGTCTCTTGAAGCTTCTGTTCTCTGTTCCTTGAGACAGACTGGATTTCCAGATGCTCAGCCATGAATCTTTGGCAAACACATGGCAGAGGGGACTGCTGGGCTCGGGGAGAGTGAACAGGCCAGGTCTGGTGTCAGATTCCAGACCTGGATAAATTCCCATTATCTGCTGTGTGACCGCAGGTAAGTCTCTGCTTCTCTCTGAACAGCCCCCTTAGGGGTTAAAGTGAATGCTGGGTGCACAGCAGGCCTTGCAGGGTATCCAGTGCCCCACCTGGCCCCTGTGGAGGGGAACTGCTCTGAGTTTTCCAGGAAGGATGGTCAGATGCTGCTGGAGATTCCTTTCCATGGAAATGGCCGCTCCCCAGGTCCCAGGGGAAATGAAGGCTGGGTGTGTCCTGACTGTGGCACCTCACCTCCTGGGCCTCCACCTCTTGCTTTCAGGATCCTTGTGGGGATGGGAAAGGGGCATGGAAGGGCCGTAGGCCCAGCACTGCATGGGTAGGACCTGCCTTTGGGTCTGATGCCTTCAGATCTGATGTGCTTAGGTTCTTCTTTTTCTCTTTACCCCATGGGCCAGGCAGACCTCGAGAGTTTTGGGGGCCTAGACTGGGAGGCTCAGTGGTGCAAGGGTGTGGGATGCAGGGTCACTGTAGGTCAGACAGGTGGCCTGCAGCTCAAGCATCAGTGTCCTCACTGTGGAGGGCGGCTCACTCCTCAGCTGACATCTGACAAGAACTGAGTTAGAGAACCTCCTGTGCGCTGAGCTCTGGCGAGGAGTTTCCCCCTTCCTCTCCCTGAGCCCCAGAAGGTGGTCTCAGTGATCCCTATTTTGCAGATGAGGCCACTGAAGCTGGGGAAGGGCAATGACTTACCCAAAATCATGCAGAGGCAGCAGCAGGATTAGAACCAGCTCATCTTCCCAACCTGCCTAGGCAATGTAATGAGACTCCAACAGAAGAGGACTTCAGCAAAACTGCCTTCTCAGACCCTCAAGCACATGGAGTATTGGCTGCCTTTGTTCTGGGAAAAAAAATGCCTCGCTTCCTCTCTTTTCTCATGAATTAGAGAAAATTCCTTGTCTTTTCTCATCAGTTAAATTATCTTTTCTCTCCTCTGTGCCTTGTCTGTGCTGTAGAGTCCGTGAACTTTACCACATTGAATTTCAACTCTCACAATAGGTTCCCGAGATAAAGAATATTCTTCCCATTTTACCCAGATGAGAAAACGAGTTTCAGAAAGGGAGTCATTTGCCCAAGATCTCACAGCTAGAACAAAGGCAGAAAACTGAAGGGGCTAAGATGGTGGGCTCTGAAGCCAGACCGCCAGGGTTCACATTCTAGCTTCCTACTTGCCCTTCATAGCGTGGGCAAGTCACTTGACCTCTCTGATAAACCTCAGTTTCCACATCTGTGAAATGGGCAGTGTGAGTCCCCTCCCTGTGAGACAATCTGTGTGAAGTACTTTCCACAGGGTTTGGTTCCCAGACACACTGAATCAGTGGATAATTATCATCTGATTCTTAACACTTGTTACTTGGCAGAGCTGAGCTGTAAATCCAGCCCATGAGGCTTCTCCTGCCTGGCTGACCTCACCCTGCCTGCTTCTATCTGGTCTTTCAGGATGCGCGACGGCCCAGGGTGGGGCAGAGGATGAAGGAGAGGCAGAGGCAGGTTGGATCGAGGGGGCTGCCATTCTCCTCTCAGTTATCTGTGTGGTCCTGGTCACGGCCTTCAATGACTGGAGCAAAGAGAAACAGTTCCGGGGCCTGCAGAGCCGCATCGAGCAGGAACAGAAATTCACCGTGGTCCGGGCTGGCCAGGTGGTCCAGATCCCTGTGGCTGAGATCGTGGTTGGGGACATAGCCCAGGTCAAATATGGTAAGTGTCCCAGCCACAGAGCCAGGTTCTAAAGCTGGATTATAGGCAGAGGTGGGACAGGCCAGGCTGATGCAAAGAGATTGGCTCAAGGAAGGGGGTGCCTTCCTGAAGGCTGAACCCAAACCAAGATGTCTTCTGAGATCCTTTAGGAGGTAGAAGGGTACGTCCTGGAGGGGGTACAATCCCAGAATCCATTTAAATCAGAAATGACAAGTACATGGCACATGTGCCACCACTCTCCAGACTTCCACCCATAGCAGACATTACTAATCAGTCACAGCTCAGAGCCTGCATACAGCCGCAGAAGCCTTCTCAGCACAGCGTTCCAACAACCACTAATGCTCAGAATGGGTTTATTAGATGAAATCTGTTTCCCATCCCTGATTTGGCTGCTAATGGATGCTTGTTGGGCTAGAGGAGATGTTAGAAAGCCTATAAGTGGATAACTGAATATTCTGGACTTGTGCTACTGCCATGGAGAAAATGGGCAGGCTGGCACCAAAGGGAGTTTGAGCCAGATATGTCCTAGGTAAGTTGAGGCAGAAGGGTAGAGATTGGAGTGCCCCTCCTCACTCTGCCATAAAGGACTTGATTTCCCCTTGACAATGTGACTTTGTTGGGGCCTTCTCTACCCAGCCAAGACAGACTGGTTCCTTCCAAAAGATTTCCCCAAACCATAACTGAGACTAAAGAAGAATGAATTGTTGGGAGACCTGCACTCCAAGGTCAGGTGAGGTCAAGAGAAGCACTTCATAAAGTACATGCCTGCTTGAGCGAGGGTTGCAGGTCCCCAACCTCAGCCCTCCAGGCCTTGTTCTGTGCATCTTAGCTCCAGTCTTGAGCTATACATGGGCCGTCTGTGGGCACCATCTTGGTTCCTACACCCTGTGAGCTCTAGGCATTCTATCCCTGATGGCAAACCTTCCCTGGTAATCGCACCTTTAAGGGAATGTTCCAGCCTTCTAGCCACCTGAGAGCCTGCTGACTCCCCTGCCCTTCCTCTTGCCAGGTGACCTCCTTCCTGCTGATGGCCTCTTCATCCAGGGCAATGACCTCAAGATTGATGAAAGCTCCCTAACCGGAGAGTCTGACCAGGTGCGCAAGTCCGTGGACAAGGACCCCATGCTGCTGTCAGGTGAGCTTCAGCCTGATGTTGGGCCCATTCCCGTCGCCATGCACAGGGGATGCCTATGTGTCCCCTTCATGAGGCTGAAGGGACTCAGAGACTTTGATCCTTGGCTCTGGTATCTCCAGCCAGCTCAGCCCCAAGTGAGAACTCCCTTCCTTTTCCCTCACAAACACACATTGAGCCTACTGTGCACTCAGCAACCCGAGCCCTGGGGAGACTGCAGTGAATAAAATAGACAAAGCATCCCTTCCCTCATGGCATTGGCCTTCTAGTGACTTGGTTTACTAAAAAGCTGAACACTGAAACCCACTCTCATCAGAGATGAGACAGAATCAGTCAGGTGATAAGCGTTCTGGCCATGGCTGTGTGCCAGGCACTGGGCCCGGCACTGGGGCTGCAGCAGTGAGTGAGGCAGGAAAGGCTCAGCCCTGAGGAGCTTGTGGCGGAGCGAGGAACAGGGAGGAGATGTGAAAATTCCTGAGCAGAGAAGTGTGTGAAGAAAACAAACAGGGCACAAGGTGTACTGAGTGTGGGTGATGAGGAGGAGCTGGCCTTGTGACTATCCGAGGAAGAGCACACCAGGCAGAGGAAACAGCAGGGGCAAAAGCCCAGAGACAGGACCGGCTGGAGGCTGCAGTGAAATAGAGTGGAGAGGCCAGAGGTCAGGCCTCATGGGCCATGGTCAGCAGTTTGGAAATTGTGATGAGGATTCTCTGGAACAGTTTTAAGCAGTGAGCTGATCATGTTTACATTTTTACAAGCTCACTCAGGGGCAGAGAAGAGGTGGGGAAACCCTGCAGGGGTGACACACTAGCCAGGTGAGACCCCTTTTCACAGGGACACCCAAAAGGCCTTATTGGCCAGCAGTGCTCAGCAAACACCCTCTGCAAAGCTACTCTGGGTGTTTAGGCCAAGTGCTGGTACTATCTCCACCCCCAATTCACCAGTGATTCAGGCCCAGCCCCTGCCTATGGGAGCCCCCAGCCTAAATGGCCTTGGGGATTCAGGCCTACCAACAGCTAATCCTACAGTAGACGTGTGAGGAAGGTGTTGTGAGAAAGCCAAGGAAGAAGCAGAGCTCCCTGGAGGAGGTAGTGTTGAGCTGGGTTTTAAAGGATGAATAGGAGCTTTCCAAGTCCAATCGTAGAGAAACGGCCCTCCTAGCAGAGGGAACCACGTACAAAGGCACAGAGGTCTGAAAGAGTGTGGAATGTCCTGGAAATACAAGCAGGTCTACAGGACAGGATGGTAGGAGTAAGAGTAGAGGTGGGGGCATTTATTTATCCAGCATTTATTTAACCAACAATTGTTAAGCACATACTGTGTGCCACTAGTTAAGGGAACAAACAAGGTCCCTGCTGTCCTGGAGCTTAGAATTTAGTAAAGGAGAGAACCAGTAAAGGAACAAGCCAGCAAATATGCAAGGTAACTTCAGATAATGGTAAGTCAGATGAAGATGTTCCACCATCATAGTGAGATATAGAGACCTGCAGGGAAGGCACAGGAATCTGAGTTGGTCAAGGAAGGCCTGTCTGAAAAGGTTGCATTTGACCTAAAATCAGAACAATGAGAAGAAAAGTATTCCAAGCAGACAGACAGCAAGTGCAAAGCCCCCAGTGTCTCACTGAGAAACCATAGAATGCCCCAAATGACCTCTTAGAACATAGGGCCACATGAGAGTTCAATAAATTGTTACGGCCCTGTGGCCCTGGTCCTGCCCTCTGGGATGAAGTGGTTGACAGACAGAGCATCCTTGGGGGCAGTGGCCAGGTAAGTCCTCTGGATGTGTGGAAGCCCGGGGCAGGCATGGGCCTGAGAGGATGGAAACTTCAGACAGTTTGGAGAAGAGGGAAGAGGGGAGGATGCTGGCAGGAGGCTGGAGAGAGAATGTTCAGAATCACTGGCCTGACAGCATCACAAACCAGCCAAGGAGGAGGGCACAGGTGCAGAGAGACCCTGGAAAAGACACAATGGGCAGAGATGGGTGGGAAGCCAACCATCCAGCCTGGAGTGAGTCATAGGGTGGCTGCGTCTAGGAGCAGGGGCAAGAGGGCCCAGAGGGAACACAGGTGCCAAAAATAAGACAGTGCTGAAGGCAGAGGATGGGAGCAGGAGATTTCAGGATGATATTTCAGTTGACTGTGTATGCCAACTCTGTCAACAAGCCTCAAAACTTGGAGAGGCCGGGATGTCTCCAGGGAGACCAGAAGTCCCAGGAGACCAAGAGATCCTACAGGAGAGCTGAGGCCTGCAGGTCCTTGGAGACTCGGAAGAGAGCTCACCCCTTAGTGGGGAAGGACAAGGGGACTGAGGACAGACAGAAGGCATTCCAGGTCTCAGCAGGGATCCCAGTGAGTCCCGTGAAGCCTGGGCTGCTGGGGTCAGCATTGGTCTTGGCAGGATTCCCAGTCATTTTGGAATGGTGGCCTGTGAGCACTGAGATGAGAAAGGAGTGGCTGCAAATAGCCACTACAGGCCCTGTGAGCCCAAGTTGAACCAGCGGCTTTGGTCTGAATCTGGCTGGAAGCCTGGGTAGATGGAATAGGCCTGGGGCCTCTGGGTATCAGAAGACGTCAGCCAACGTCTCCAGGATGTCCTTGTGGACAGGAAGGAGAGGGGCATGTGGGAACCTGGAGATCTCGGTGGGTTCTTGCTGGTTCTTGGGTTGCTAGTAATCTGGTGGATGGTTTCTAGTGACCTTCCCTGGAGCTCTGTCCTGTTGCAGTGTGCGAAGTGTTCCCATCAGTCTCTCAGAGCCCACAAGTGCAGGAGGGTGGCAAAAAGAAAGCAACTGTCAGGATCCAGAAAGATGATCACAGGATGCAGGATGAACCAGATGGAAGAAAGTGAAGCTCCATGGCGAGCCTGAAGCCCTGGCATCCGAAATCCAATTGCGTGAGAGTCAGCAGGGCAAGGGAGTGTGGCTCAGCTCAAACTCGTAGGGAGAAACTGAGAAAGGGGCATAGCTGGCTCCATAGAAAGCAGTATAATTGGAAAGAGAATTCTGTAACAGTGGGGACCATTATAGGACAAAAGAGGCTGCCTGTAAGATAGTGAGTTCCCCGTCACTGACTGTCTATGAGCAGGATGTAGACAGGCTGCGGGTGGGGATGTTGGAGAGTGACCCACTGAGTGGGTACTGCATTCAGCGCCCCTCCCAACCCTGAGAATATGTTCACCATGCCCTGTCTCCCACTCTGCCTCTACTGCTGATCCACCTTGTCTTGCTCCCTTCAATCTGCCTCTGCTGAGGCTGTCCTCTCTTCCTAGTCTTGTTTCTTCCTCTTTGCCCACTTAACTTTTTCCCATCTGCTCAAGCCCCACCTCCTCCATGAAGGCTTCCCTGACCACCATTGCCCTGTGGCAGTCACCCCCTGAGCACCTGGGACCCACCTTTAGCCTGTGACACTCCACTTCATGCTTGGCCCAAACAGACACAGCCCCATCATGGTGACTGAGTTTTGCACTGCACAAACCATCTCAAATAAAATGAAGAACAAAATTCATAGACCATCCCACCACCCAATCAGATCTCACTGGTCGCACTTTTATAGGCTTTGCTGTCCTTGGCCACATGCACTTGTCCTTGGCCACAAACACAACACTACCAGGATGTGTTTCGGCATCAATCCTCTTGCCCACACAGGTCTGGGCAGCCGGGAGCTCTAAGCTGGAAGCTCTTAGAAGGTTGTGCCCAGCTCACCCCTGGGCCCTGCAGACCTTAGGCTCTGTCCTCCAGAGTGAGTGGGGTGAAGCTGTGCAGAGTGGTAGAGCAGAGCGTCAGGCTGAGCTGAACAGGACCTGAGCTCTCAAGCGAACTTGCTGTGTGGCCTCGGGCACATGGCTTTACTTCTTTGAGCTCATTTCCCTGGGAGGATGATAAGAATGTCGTTCATGATATGATGTAAGTGGATCCACTAGCACAGTGCTGCACAGGGAGGCTCAAGATGAGTTGGTCCCCTTCCCCATTCCTTGGGTGGGGCCTGGACTTGGGGGTGAAACAGACTGAGTTCTAATCCCAACTCTACTCCTTCTTAGCCAGGGACTTCCAACGAGCTTCTCCCCCTTCTGATTATGGCCCCAGCTCATGAGGTTGTGTTGAAATCTGGAACCTCCAGAAATATCCATTTCCCCCTCTCATCCTTCATCTCAAATATCTCCCCTTTCCCACCTCTCTGGGCTACCCACTTCCTCTCCATCATCTAACTCCTCCCTGCCTTCAGCCTGCAGTAGCCTGCCTCCCCCAGGGGGTGTTCCTTGATTAGTTTCTTCCCCGGTGTGTCATCTCATGCACTGGTTCAGCTTAGAAGAGGGCAGAAAGCACTCAGTTCTGGTCAGTTGGTCCAATCATGCTTGGCCCGTGACGCTGGACACGTCCCTTCACCTCTCTGAGCCTCTGTGTCTCTGTCAGTGCAATGGTGGAGCTGGTGGGGCCCCCACTGCCTACCCCACAGGGCTGTTGTGGGGACCCCAGGCATGCACACATGTGGCTGTCCTTTGCAAACAAACCCTGCAGGTGTGAGGTGCTATATGGTGTAGAAGGAACGTGGCATTTGGAGGCAGAACACCCAGATTCCAGCCCTCCAACTGCTCCCACTGTGGCCTCTGCCCCTCAGAACCTCAGTTTCCCCATCTGACAAATGAGGGCAGACCAGCCTTCAGAAAGACTCAAATGACCTCAACACTCAGGGCACCTAGGAAATCACCAAAACTAGGCAGATTTCCCCCTACCTTACTTACTGTCTGCCAAGGACAGACAGGCAGACACAAGCCTGTGTCTGGTGTATCTTCAGATGGCACAGAGTAAAAATGTTCAGAAATTGCAAACTTGTATGTCTGCAGGGCCAGGGCCAGGTAGGGAGAGCACAGGTGCCAAACCCAGACCGCAGCTGCTTCCCGTTGCTGCCTGCAGAAGTACCAGCCCAATCTGACCTCAGTGCTCGCTCTGCAAGAGGAGCCAGAAATCCAGATTTCCCTGTACAAGCTCTCAATGTTTAAGTATTAGCAAGAAATTCCCATTTTTTAAAGTCCCTATGGGTCAAGCCACATATGGGTGGGACCTAGAGTGCAAATTCTGACCTAGGCCTATTTTTTAGCTTTGTGTTTTAAGATAATTTCAAACTTTCAGAAAAGTTGCAAGGATGGTACAAAGAATACGGGCATGCCCTTCACTCTGATTTGGCTGTTGCTAACCTTTTGCCCTCTTTGCTGTCTGACAAATCTCACTCTCCCCCTCATCATGCAGATGTGATGGCCTTCTCCCACTAGACACTGCAGGTGTATCTCCCAAGAGCAAGGGTATTCTCATGCATAACCACAACAAGCCATCAATTCAGGAAACTTGACATTGATGCAGTACTGTTACCTGCTGTGCCATCCATATTCACATTCTGCCAATTGTGCCTGCAGCATTCTCCAGGCCAGGATCCTTGTGGGGCCCTATGTGCCACTTGGATATCCTGCCTCTTTGGTCTCCTTTCACATGGAGCAGCGCCTCATCTTTTCATTGTCTTCCTGGAAAGCCAGTGTTTTTTAAACCCTCCCAGGTCATGAACTTCCATGAGAGTTCCACTAAAGCAGTGATCCCAGATGCCCAAACGCCTGATCTTGCAGCATTTCAGGGGATTCGATGATCCCTAGAGGACCCTGGTCCTATCCCAATTTGCAGCTGGGGAAACTGAGGCCCAGATCAGAAGTGTAAGGCCCCACAGAGGTCAGGGGCAGGGCGGGAGCCAGACCCCAGTTCTGGGCTCTTCCTGTAGCCCCTATGCAGAAGCCTGCCTCCAAAGACTGAATGGACTTTATTTCCCACTAGGGTGGCCTTTTTGAAGCATCTTGTAGTAACTTCCACTGGGAAATGCAGTACTAGACTAGACGCCATCAATGTGGCAGTGAAAGGGGCTAGAGCCAGGGGGCCAGGATGGCGGGGCTGTCTTCAAAACACAGCAAGGCCTGGCTCCAGCAGGCCCAATGGCTCAACCCCTGCAAGACCCCGACATACCCTCCCCCCTTACCCCTGCCAGCCAGAGCACTAACAGCATGAGGTCATGCAGGACATCGGTAAACCCTCTGCCCACATCCCAGTGCCTGCTGCCCACCCCACCAAGCAGAAGGCCAGGCATGGGAGAGCCGGACCTACCAACACTGCCACCGCCTCCAGGGAGCCTAGGACGACACCGTGACTGCAGAAGGCCCAGTATGCTACTCGGCCCGCACTCTCTCCATTACACTACCCTGCCTCTTCTCCATGAGAGGCAGCGGGGTGTAGTGGATAGAGCACGGGTTCAAGTCCCGGCTCCACCACTCACAGCTGTGTGACCCTGGGCCATCACTCAAGCTCTCTGAGCCAGAAAGTGGTGGGCAGAGGGGCTGGGGATTGAACTTGCGCCAAAACCTACCTCACAGGGCTGTTGTGAGGAGGACACTTTGCCTACTGCCTCGTGCTCTGTGAGCGTGTGTTATTAACTGCATTAATAACAATAATAATGGAAGAACTGTGTCTGGGCTGGGAATCATATTGGCTTTGTTTGGTGCTTGTGCCTGGAGGCAGATAGTATCCCCCAGAAATGGCCTCTATCCCTTCTTCACAGCCTCTCCCCACTGAAGGAACCCTTTTAGAGGAGATGACCTCTCCCCTCTCCCTGTCCAGAAAGAGGCCTGGAAGGTCACACCCAGGAGATCAAGGAACCCTAGGTCCAGTGCCTACTGTCCTACGTCCTCTCTAACTTCAGTCATTCACCCTTTCTGGGCTCAGAAACCCCATTTTGCAAAAGGAGGCTTCCCAGTTCTGCTACCTACAGCTCAGCATATCCCACGAGCCACCACAGAAGGCTTTGGCTCCAAGACTGCCACCATCTGGACCAGCTCAGGGCTGGTCCTGCTGTTCAGGACAGGCCCAAGGCCAGGATGGGCTTTGAGCCTGCAGCTGGGAAGGTCCTGGCCATTCTCTGCTGCCAGGTCAGAGACCAAGGAACATCCCCTCCACAGGACTAGGACAGGGACAGAAGCTTGGGCAGGATGGGACAGACAGTCCCATCCACGGAAACCACAGTGTTCCCTAAGCCTGGGCTCCCTTTTCCTCCTACCCATGGGATGGCTGGTAGCTCCCCACCGCTCTCCGACCCCGCTCTCGCTCCTCAGGGCTGCTCCAGGCAGCTCTCCCACCAACTTTGTCCCCAAGGTGGAAAGAGCACAAGATTGGAGCCACAGACCAGCTTCCATCCCAGCTCTGCCTTCCTGGGCTGAATACAGAGGTGACTCCCTGAGCTGCTGCCCTATCTGTGAAATGGGGTGAGGCTGACCACTTCACAGACTATGGCAGCTGAGCGAAAAGTGGCTCAGATGGAACTTGACACATCATGAATGCTCAGAAGATATTCTCTTCCTTCCTCCGCCTCCACCCAAAAATACTCTCAGTGGCTCCCTATTGAACACCAAGCAAAGACTCCGCTCTGTCACTCTCCGCTCACGCACCTTCTCCCTTAGTGGGCGCTGAGCTTTGGCCCGGCCGCCCACCGCCATCATACTGGGACACCTCCCACTTTTGCCTGGCTGTGTCCCCTCCGGCCCGCCACATCTTTTGGTTGATTTTGTCTTGCATTGCTGTAGATCTGTGTGCCTATCTGCTCTCCTTGACCCCAGCTAGACTGTGAGCTCCTGGAGGGCAGGGACCACAGGGGTCCCTCCCACAGGCCCAAGAGTCTGGCATGGAGTTGACACCCCACCATGTCTGTCCATCAAGTGAAGGACTGTGGAGCTGTCCACCAGAAGGGGGTGCCATCTGGTCATTCTGTCCACACAGGCCTCTGCCGGCCTCTCCACACCCTCTTCTTCCCGAGATGTAGCTGTCTACCCCACCCAGGACATGCCCTGGGCTGTTCTTCCTGGGACGGAGTGTTGAGACACTATCGCTGAGATGTGGTGACCTAAGCCAGCTCCCTCCCCACTCTGCAGATGACAAAACTGAGGTCCAGAGAGGAGAGGGCCTGTCCCCAAGGTCACATAGCAATCAGAATTAGACACCAGGTCCCAGGTGCCCTCTTCCGGGTCTAGGGCTCTCTCTCCACCCCTCCCCGTGCTTGTCTTCTGAAGGGCTCCGTGGGCAGTTAGAGGAGGTGGGGGCTACAGTGTGCTGCCCAACGGACTGTGGTCAGTGAGGTCCCACTAGGCCCTATCAGGGCCTCCATCCCCAAGAGGCTCCCACCTCTGCCCCCTACCCAAAGACCCTGTGGTCGTCCTTTTAGAGGTTTAGCCCACTGCCCTTTGACTTGGATGTCTGTGGCTCTACTATTAATTGCTTCTGCCATGGTGTTAAGCATTGTCCTCTGCAGGGGACTTGTGGAGCTGGAGGGGACAGCCTAGGAAATGCCCCAGTCCTTTGGAGTCTTCCCCTGGCAGGAGGGCCTGGGAGAGGAGAGAGCACAGCCCAGCGAGGTGTGGGAGGAGGGGGAACAGCTGGGATGAATGTGACCCTTTGCAAAACATAAAGATGATTTATTAGGGGTGTCAGTATTCCCAATTGTATATGTAGTACATACCCACCCTGGAAAGTTCAAAATAGTACAAAAAAATGTGCTGGAGTTGCAGCTCCAAACCAGGCTGTGCGGGGGAGGCCCAGAGGACACTCCCACTCAGACCGTGCCTTCAGGGGGCTCATGGTCATGTGAAGGAGCCAGGCCTGGAAGCACCCCCGGAGAAGACTGCAGGTGATTCAGAGGAGACAGATGAAGTCCCCTAGTGGGAGTCAGGAGGGCCACCCAAGGCGAAGGGCATTCATCCTGTGGAGGAGGTTTTGAACAAGAGGTGAAGGAAGGGCATTCAGGTGGTCACTGTGAGCGAAGGCCAGGGGGGTAGACACCAAGGCCCAGTGAGCTGTGCACACTCCAAGGGCAGAGGCCACGAGACAGGACTCAGTGTCCAGGGCCCAAGAAGGCTGAGGTCTCATCCAGGGGGCGCTGACTAAGTGGTTTGGACCTCAGGGAGGCTTCCAAACCCTCAAAGAGGGGAATGGAACTGGGGAGACACAGGTAAGAGCAGAGGCTTGGGGATACCAGAGAACAGACGGAGGGAGGACTGGGAAATTGTGGATGCCCCGTCTCCCCTGCCCTGGCTGTTGCTGGGCTCTGGAGGACACCCTGGCGCATCTCCAGGGCTGGGCGGGGAGCGCTCTATGCCTAAGCCCCTCTCTGGCATCCTCCTCCCACCTCCCTGCCTCCGGATGTGGGTGTAGAGCTGCCAGCTCCCTGCTGCAATGGGAGCGATTAGATTAGAAGGTGATTTGGGGGTCTGATTATCTTGGGTGGAAATTGGCCCCCTGCATCTTTTTCCATCCTGTCTTGGCTTGGGAGGTGGGGAGCAGCCTCTTGGTTGCCACCTAAGCCGGAGAACCAATGCCTTCATATCCAACAAACCTTTCTACTGATGTGTCTCAGACCAGAATGTGAGGGCCTTGTCCCCTGAAGGTGAAGTGGAAGGTAACAAAGACAACAGGCTCAGGGACAGCAGAGAGTTCAAGTCCAGGCTCTGCCCCTCACCAGCAGAGTGACTCGGCAGGCCACTCCTCCACTCCGAGCCTCAGTTTCCTTCAGTTTAAGGACTAGATGAGATCATTGAGCATGGAAGGCAGTACGTGCCCTGCACACAGTAGGTGTTCTACTTATACAGGAGGTCAGCTTGGGTGGCTGTTACTGCTTTCTGTGCCCTGTGAATGCAATGTAGTGTTCCTTCCTCTCCTTTGAAGAGTCTCCGGTGATACCTACCATGAGACCCCAGTTTCTTATCTGTCTAATGCTGATACATAACAACCTCTCCTCCTGGCACCCTAACAAGCCAAGCCGGTGCCCACGGAGGCATCTTGTCAGCAAGTTATTATAATAAACAAGGCCCGGCCGGGCGCGGTGGCTCAAGCCTGTAATCCCAGCACTTTGGGAGGCCGAGGCGGGCGGATCACAAGGTCAGGAGATCGAGACCACAGTGAAACCCCGTCTCTACTAAAAATACAAAAAATTAGCTGGGCGCGGTGGCGGGCGCCTGTAGTCCCAGCTACTCAGGAGGCTGAGGCAGGAGAATGGCGGGAACCCGGGAGGCGGAGCTTGTAGTGAGCCGAGATCGCGCCACTGCACTCCAGCCTGGGCAACAGCGTGAGACTCCGTCTCAAAAAAAAAAAATAAAAAAAAAAAAAATAAAAAAATAAACAAGGCCCTGTTATTGGGCCTCAGCAGGGTGACAGAGCAGGGTGGGGTGCTCCAGAGTCTGCCTGTGATGAGAAGTCACCAGGCCTGGGCTGCTCAGCCTGGAGCTAATGTCTGAGCTCATTCTGTGGTCCCCACTGTGCCCTGCCAAGAGGAAAAAATAAAAGCACTGTCTTTCTGTCCTGGGAATGGCCAAAGAGCTTGCCCTCTGAGAATCTGGGTTCTGCACGCCCCCTCTGTGAGCCTTGGTGACTTGGTTTCTGCATCTATTCATGGAAAGGCTGACATTTACCTGCCTGAAAGGAATCACTGGAGAGTCTGTCTCTCTGTAAAGCCCTTTGAGATCCTGAGATCCTACAGACCAAGAGGCTAGATTGTTGCTCGCACACACACACACACACACACACACAAAAGCATGCACACACACACAGGCGTGCACACACACAACATTGGGATATCACTCAGATCCTACAAGGAAAGGGACAAGGTGGATGACGCCACTTAAAAAGTGAAACAGATTCCTTGCTTAAGGAAAGCTCTTTAGGTCCTGACTCAGAACCCCTCAACCCTTATTTTAGATACAATCCTAATGAGTTTCCTGACATAGATTTCAAATCTGAAGCAAACCAAAACACAGCGAGAGATAAGTTATGCTGAAAACAGGAAGAAGTGGCACCCAGTCTCAAGGCGACAGAAAGGAGAACTCTAAAAAGCAGAAGTGGACCAGGCGTGGTGGCTCACGCCTGTAATCCCAGCACTTTGGGAGGCTGAGACCGGTGGATCACGAGATCAGGAGATCGAGACCATCCTGGCGAACAAAGTGAAGCCCCGTCTCTACTAAAAATACAAAAAAAGATAAGCCCGGCGTGGTGGCAGGCGCCCGTAGTCCCAGCTACACGGGAGGCTGAGGTAGGAGAATGGCGTGAACCCGGGGTGCAGAGCTTGCAGTGAGCAGAGATCGTGCCACTGCACTCCAGCCTGGGCGACAGAGCGAGACTCCGTCTCAAAAAAAAAAAAAAAGCAGAAGTGAGTTCAAGAAGCAAGGCATGGCATGTCAGAGAGTCACTGTCGTGCCTGTCAAGGCCTCTGTGACACTGTCCGGCCAGGCCAGGGTGGAATTCTTACTCCCCCATCTGAGAAGGTAGTGTGTCCCGCATGGTATACAGCTTTCTACCCAGAGTAGCAAAAAATAAAAACGGGAAAAAAAATGTGTGCCTGGAGAGCCAACCTTCCAGGATCCAGATTCTTCCAGCACCAGTCAAAGGACAAAGGATCAGCAGTGCCGCATTCTCTCGCTGCTAGAACTGGGTGGGCGTAGCTGCCGTTCACTTCCCAGACTGGGTCCCAGCTGTCCTCCTGGGGTCATCTTTGCTTCCCCAGTGAGGCCATGGCTTCAGTGGGCTTTTTTTCCAATTTTTAAAATTATATTAATAGTAAAATACACATAACTTAGAATTTACCATTTTAACCACTTTTAAGTGTACAGTTCAATGGCATTAAGTACATTCACGTTGTTGTGCAACCGTCACCGCCATCCATCCACAGAAGTCTTTTCATCTTCCCAAACTGAAGCTCTGCACCCATTAAACACTAACTTTCATTTCCCTTCCCCAGCCCCTGGCACCCACCATTCTACTTTCTGTCTCTGAAGTTGATGACTCTGGGGACCTCATGCCGGTGGAATCATATGGTACTTATAGTTCTTTTGTGGCTGGCTCACTTACTGCAGTGTCCTCAAGATTCATCCATGTTGTAGCCTGTTCAAGTTTCTTTCTCTTTAAGGCTGAATAATACTCCATTGAGTGTATAGACCACATTTCTTCCCCCTGTGCAGCTTATCCTCCCTCTGAAGCCCTTGCTTGCTGTTGGACAAGTTGCTCTCTGAGCCTGCATGGTGGAGAGGCTGCTTGCAAGCAGCAACGAGACTCTTTCATGAAACAAAAGCTGACACTGAAGCCCCAATGATAAAACAAATAGAAGTAGAGCCACCCTGACCAAAGGCCTCCTTCACCCCCGAATAGCCACCCTTCCAGCCCCTGGAAAGAATTTCAGGGCCCTTGGAACCCAGTTTGAGAAATCTAAAGTTCTAGGAAAGAGGTTCTTAACCTTTCTTGCAGCATAGACCCCTGGAGTAGTCTGGTGTCATCGTGTGCCACTCCTACTCCAAATAAAGCCTTGAAATGCGTAAAATGAAATGCGTGGGGTCCCGGAAGATCCCACTGAGATCACAAAGGAAACCAATTATATTGGCATAAAGTAGAAAAAAATATGTGGTATAGTAATGAGTGTACTTTATTAGAACACTGAATAACAAGATCTGGCAAGCAGTCACATAACCACTTTATTTATAAAATAGAGATGAGCAACAACAATGCTGCAATAGCTGTAAAGTGATATGAAAAAATTCTGTGATTTTTGTAATGTGTGTAGTGGCATCACGGACACTGATAACACTCCTGGAGTTTGATGTCTACGTCTGTAAGGGTGGGAGAGGAGTGGGGAGAAGGAGACAGAAGGAGGAAGTGACCCTCCAGGGCAGGTAGTAGGTGGTGGGCCTGGAGATGTTTGGGGTACCTGAGAACTGATAGATAGCAGTGTTTCCACCCCAGCAGTGTCCTGAGGTGAAAGCATCTTGAAAGGGCCCACCACACATACAGTGTGAATCTTAACCATAGGTGATACCTCATGACCTCAGCAGGCAAAGAGCCAGGAGCTGACTGAGACCACATTTTTTCACTCCTTTGGGGAGAGGGCTTCAACTGTGCAATAGTAACTTGGCTTTTGTCTCCTTTCCCAGGGACCCACGTGATGGAGGGCTCAGGACGGATGTTGGTGACTGCTGTGGGTGTGAACTCTCAGACTGGCATCATCTTTACCCTGCTGGGGGCAGGTGGTGAAGAGGAAGAGAAGAAAGACAAAAAAGGTAAGCCTAATTCCTTTGCAGACCAGGAGAGGAGCTCTTAAGGCCACATTTTTTTTTGTTTGTTTATTTGTTCACTCAACAAAATAGTTATTGAGTGCCTTCTATGTCCACACCCTGTGCTGACAGCCACCACCTCCTGCATCCTTAAGGCCTGCATGGGCCAGGTAGGCTCTGTCTGTTCCATCTCCAGGTCTTGTCCCAGTCTCTGTCTTGTCCAATCATGTCATGGAGGCCCCTCCTTCCCCTCTGGGCCAGGCCAAGGATGCTGACCATGTTGTTGAGTCTCCAGCCTCAAGTGGTAGAAACAGCCAGCATCAATTGGTCCCATCATTACTCCAGTATTGAGTAGAAATCCCCACCCAAGCATATTCCTTCCAATATTGTCAACTCCACTGAACAGAACTGAAAATCCACCCAGCATAGATTCATCCAAGACATGGACAGAGGAGATTCTGGGAAAGGCAGCCAGATGCATGACTCCAAATCAACCATTATGAGTTTGCTCTCCAGTGTTGCCATCTTATCTGAGTTCTAGTTCTTCCTCTTCCTTGAAAATAAGATTCCTTATTCACTGGGGTCTCCTAAATGCAGCAGGCTGACCACCCAGGCTAAAACTGTCTCTCAGAACAGAGGGAGAGTTGCTCACACAAAAAGCTCAAGTCTCGTCAGGCCAGGCCCAAATCCAAAGGCCCAGGCTTCTAGTCCCAGCACAGCTGACTCCTTACCTGTCACCACACTTAATCTCAAAGATAGCCCCCCTTTCACATTTTCAGTCTTTTGTCTCCTTCCTTAAGCTCTAGAGGAGGATCTGTGACATTCAGAACTTCTAGAATCCCAGAAGGGAGATAAGAGGACAGATGCCCCCACCCCCTGCATTTTAGGGGCAGCCCTGCTCCCTCCAGCTCTCTGTGCCAATCAGGCACAGAGCTTAGGTCAAGATTGAAGATTACTTGTTCCTGAAGGCAAAACCCATTTTCTAGGGGGTCCCCTAAGATGATGGTGGCCCCTCCAGCACGAACAATGGAGCTGAGCTGTGTTCTGAGAAATTAGAAGGCTGGAGAAAGTAAAGGGGTGCTGAGGCTGAAACTGAGGAAAGAGTCCTGACCAAGAGTCCCAGAGGACATAAGGAGAGTGTGCACATACTGGGTTTGAATCTGTGGTCAGGATGGCTGAGCCCTATTCCACAATGACAGCAGTTAGGCAGATCTGAGCAGGTAGGCAGGATGCAGCAGCCTGTACCCATTGTCTTCACCTCACTGAGGTTTGGGTGAGGGGAAGGTGCCCCCATACTCTTCTGTGGGCCAGATCTGTGGTTTTTAAATGCCAGTAGGAAGACAAGCCTCAACTGCCCCAGAAGCACAGTTCAGGGTCCTTCGCTGAGCATTCACCTGCACTCCAATGAGATGGAGATGTCAGAAAAATAGCCTCATGTGGAAAGAAGATGGTGGAATGTGGAGGGAACGTGGCAGAGGAAGCCTGGGGGAGCAGCCCAGCATCTCAGGCCACCATGAGCAGCATGGCCTCAGCTGGGCCCCCTCTGCCCTCCCATCCCATCACCTCCACTAGGAACATTGCTTAGAGCCCACCACATGTCCCCATTTCAGGATGACCCTAGGTGTATGGCCATGTGTGTATGCACATGTGTGTGTTTCTGTGTGTGTGTGCGCACGTATGGGCAGATGAGGCTGTGTGCTTCTCCTTCATTAATATGTCTCAAAAATCATCACACAGGTGTGAAGAAGGGGGATGGCCTTCAGCTACCAGGTACAGTAAGACACCCTCAGGGTAGATGGGCTTTTAGAAATAGCAGCAGGCTTTGATCATTGGGCCCTGCCCCTAGACCACCAGCACACAGCTGGAGTAGGCCACATGCCTGTGGGTGGCTCTACCCCCCAGACCCTCCTCTGTGCCCTCGTGTGATGCCAGCCCTGTGGGACAAGCCAACACCCCACTCCACCCTCTTGCCTTTACAGTTCCTCACCCTACCGGCCAATGCCAAGTGATACCACCACCATCTCTACATCACTCTTAGCCCTGCATACCAGCATGCAAAGCTTGCTCATCATCACAGGGCCCCCCTCCCCAGGCCCTGCTCTCCCCACCAGCACCCCCGGGGAGCCCATGCCCTCATGCAACTGTGTGCTTCACCCAGGGGGACCTCTTCCTGCCCATAGAACACTATTCCCCACCCCCAAGAAAGAGCAAAAGGTGTGAATTTAGCCATCTCATATCACTTTTAATTTCTAAATTAAGAAAAATTCACTAGTGCCTTTTCTGTCCCATATACAAAATGCAATATGCTTGATGTCACCTTTTAAATTTGGGGGGCATCTCACATGAGAGTTCCCAAAGCAGTCTGGAGTGCCGGTTAAGGAAAGAGGCAGTGGCCTGAATCAAGGGCATGAATCCAATTAAGTCAAAGTCATCACCATTAGCAAATGTTCTGCCAGAACACCCTGATGCATGGAGATGGTGGTCATGGAGAATACTCATTCTGAGTGGTCCATGCCCACGCTGCACTGCCTGGTGAATCTTTTTCCACTCCTGGCCCCCAGTGGGCAGCCAAATCCCCTCATTTCATGAAGCCCTCTCTGCCAGGGGACTCTCTTGACTGGTTGGACCAGCAGGGTCCAGACCTCAGCACAGACCAGCACCATCCCACCTAACTGCCCTGGTCATCCACCATGCTTTATTTGAAAGCCCCTCCATGTCTGAGTTTCTCCCCTTGACCTCTGCGGCATCTCTATGGAACATTTCACCCCCACCCCAAATTTGAGTTTCTTGGTTTCCAACGGAGAATTTTTTTTTTAAGAATAGAGTCATGTTATCTCCCTGCAAGTTGGTTCATGTCTTTGTTGTTGTTGCTTTTCTCCATTGTGACACTGCATTTTCCATCCCTCCCACCCCCCTGCAGCAACAGACGGTGCGGCAGCTTCAAATGCTGCAGATAGTGCGAATGCCAGCCTAGTCAATGGTATGTCTCCCACGGCGAGCTCCTGGTCGTGGTTGGATGGGCGTCTCTCACCCCCACCCCAACTCTGGGCTTTCTTTCCTTGTTCTGGACTGCACAGATCTCGGATGTGCATGGGCCGCTGGGACAGTCACCCTCTCACATGGGGCAGGCGCTTAAGACAGGAGCCACAGCCGGGGAGTCAGCTCTGCACCTTGTCAGCCTTGCAGCTGCCAAAAAGGTGCTGGCTCCTGCCGGGCCGTTGACCCCCATGGAGCCCAGACAAGAGACAAGACTTTGGCTTCGGATTGGCTCCCAAGAAGCAGCATCCCACCTGGCGTGGCCCTCTCCTAAGCGTATTCCTGGCCCTGGCTTTGGGAAGAAGGCCTGGGATCAGGGCTTGGGCTGAAGCTGGCATCTGGGTCCCCAGCAAAGGCTCTACTCCTCGACTCTAAAATTTCCTCGAGGCAAGGGGACCCAGGCCAGGATTCAGCTCCTTGACCCCGTCCCGTAGCATGGCTGAGCCACCAGTAAACAGTTCTTCCTCTTCTCTTTCATGGAGCCAACGGGCAGGGGGTTCGCTTGGGCTCGGGCCTGGTTCTGTCCCTCGGATGTGGACTGGTGTTTCTTGCTGTTGCCTGTGCTGGAGCATTTGTCCTGGGTCTTGGGGTGGAGGGTGGGGGAGAGGGGTTGCCACTGTGTACTGGGGTCTGCATCTTAACCTCCTGACACACAGGCAGGAAGGAATTCCATTCACTCGCCCCAAAGCCTTCAGAAGATTTTGGATTTCTATCCCCTCCTGGTTCCAGAGCAATAGACAAGGCTTCTGTTTACTCAGATACCACCCCCACCCTCAAATTAGGTAACATAATAGTCCCCCAGGCTACTCCTGAACTGCTGAGAGCCATTAGGGCTCCATCATGAAAACATTGCCCCAGAGGAGCCGAGGGCAGGGGAAAATCTTTCTCCCACCGTCTCTGCATACTGGGCACTGGGCTATGGGTTTCTCATCCATTATATCATATCATTCACTCCTCACCACTCCTGCATAATATGGAGACTTCTTCCCCGCAGCCTCCCATCCCCTGCCCTAGACCTCTGCCCAAGCCACCTGCATTCAAAATGACCAAAGATAGAAGTACCTAGTAGGTGTCGGGGCTGAGTAAGGCACTTCTCTGAGCAGTGCCTTGCCAGGAAGGACTAATTCTGATGTGGGTCTATTTCAGGCACAGGAGGAGGAAGGAGGACAGCTTGGGGAGTGGGAGGTGTCATGCCTCAGGGAGGGGTGGCTGAGGGTAACAAGGAGAACCCATGTGGGCAAACCCATGGCTGAGAGAGAAGGAACCTGGAGGGGCACCCACTTCCCCCGGCAGTGAGCCTGCTGAGCTTTGTGAACATACAGACCCCATCCAGGCTGGCTAGTCCCAGATAAAAAGGGCAGTTTCACTTCCAAACTGCAGCGGAAAACCCCAAATATACCTAGAGAAACTGCAGGAAACGTTCATTTCTCTACCACCTACTGTATACCAAGCACTGTTGAAAGCATTGCATGTTCACCATCTCATTTAATCCTCCTGACACCCCCATGATACAGGTTTTATTGTCCCCACTTTAAAGATGAGGAGACTGAGGCTCAAGGAGACCAAGACACTAGCCTAAGGTCGTAGAGCTAGAAAGTAGCAGAGCTGGGATTTGAACCCAAAACCCAGACCTGGCTGGCTCTAAAGTGTGTGCTTCTCCTCCTGATCCAGGATTTCCCAATGGAGTGTGTCTTGTAAGTTTCACAACGATGTTAAGAGGTCTTCACCCCAAGGAAAGGATTCTGCCGTCAAAGATGTTTAAGAACCACTGGATTGAATTGGTCTCTTCCTGGTTACAGAATTAGTCCTGGTTACAGGACTGCTCAGAGCCTTGAATATGCTGGTGTGTGGGGGAAAGTTCCAGAGTCACACAGAGTTTCCTAGGCTGATTTGACCCATAACATACTCTGGGAAATAATGCTCTAAGCCACTGCCATTCAAAATGTGATCACAGGACCCAAAGCCTGCGCATCACCTGGGAGCTCCTTAGAAATGCAGAATCTTAGGCCCCACCCCAGACCAACTGAAGGAAATCTGCGTTTTAACAGGCTTTCCAGACTCCAGGTGAGAGCACGTTACAAGTGAGAGGCTCAAGGAACCTTGCCGACTGAGAGGGAATTCAGTGTTCTTTCCCCTCCTTCCTCTGAGCCAAATCGCAATGACTTGGATATGGAAAAAAAAATGATAATTTTTCCCTTTGCCCCTGCTCCCCCAACCCCCCAACTAAAAGATGGGTGTGGTCCATTCATCTTGGAAGCGTTATGATTGCCATTATTATTTAGTTATTTTTCTTTTACATTTACTAGTGTGTCACTATGTAATACATGACCTGTAATCATAGTTATAATCACATTTAATTATGCATCATGAGGCCGGGCGCAATGACTCACGCCTGTAATCCCAGCAGTTTGGGAGGCCAATCTGGGTGGATTGCTTGAGGTCAGGAGTTGGAGACCAGCCTGGGCAACATGGTGAAACTCTGTCTCTACTAAAAATACAAAAAAAAAAAAAATTAGCTGGTCATGGTGGTGGGCACCTGTAATCCCAGCTACCCAGGAGGATGAGACAGGAGAATTGCTTGCACTCAGGAAGCGGAGCTTAGAGTGAGCCGAGATCACGTCACTGCACTCCAGCCTGGGAGACCAAGTGAGACTCTGTCTCAAAAAAGAAAAAACAATTATACATCATGGGCTGGGCACAGTGGCTCACGCCTGTAATCCCAACACTTTGGGAGGCCGAAGCAAGAGAATCGCTTAAGGTCAGGAGTTTGAGACCAGCCTAGACATCATAGTTAGACCACATCTCTACCAAAAAAAAAAAAAATGTAATTAACTGGTCATAGTGGCACACATCTATATTCCCAGCAACTCAGGAAACTGAAGTAGGAGGATCGCTTGAGCCCAGGAGTTCAAGGTTGCAGTGAACCAAGATCATGCCTCTGCACTCCAGCCTGGGCAACAATAATAATACATCATTACTAACTCCCAACATTCACACAGTGCTTTCCAGTGTCTTTCATAAACATCACCTTAGTTGACATCGGCCCATTTCACAGAGGAGAAAACAGAGGCACAGGGAAGAGAAGTGGTACTTACCAAGTCTCCCAGCTAGTAGTCTGTCTCCCCAGAACTTATGCATCAGGTCAGCTAACCAGGAATCCTCCCAATCCATGCACTTCACACCCATGCCCCTTATGACGCACAGAGAGAATAGACACATTTGGAAAAGCTGCATCTGATTCCAGACACAGAGAAGGGCCTCTGAGACCCCACCTGAGGGCCCCATCTTGGACCCCATTCCTAGCTCTCCTGAAATACAGCCCATCTCCAGATCCCACATGGGGCCAAAGCTGGCTGTTCCACCGTAGTTCAGGGCCAGGCGAACACCAATTTGGCCAGGAGAGCCCCAAATAAGTCCCTCGCTTCTGAGAAACCAGGCCATCTGTGCCTCAGCACTCCCAGAACATCCTTCCCTTCCTCCAGCATATGCACTGGTGATTATTTTTCTGACCACGTGTTCACTATGGAAATAAAAGAGGAAATTGCTAGCTGCGCTTAATGAGTGCACACACTGGCTATTGCATCTGATAATATGCAATGCAAATAAAGGCCCCTTTGAGCCTTCTAAAACCAACTATTGAAGTGGAGTCCCCTGGTGCCCCTGAGCCCAGTCAGTAAAATTATTTTAGAAAATAAAAATAATTGTTGTCATTCATTCCTGCTTACTCTAAAAAGCTTTTTTCTCTTGTGTTTTTTAATCCAGCAGCAAGAATTTTACAATAGAGACACAGGGGATCTTTCACTTTAAAGCCCAGGGTGGGCAACTGATCCTTTGCCATGGGAGGCCATGGGGACAGCTCTGCACTTGCCCTTGGACAGACAGTGCTGGGCGAGGTTCGGGGAAGCCACTTCTCCCCTCTGAGTCACCCAGAAAGTGGGCACAGTGACAGTGATGAACTAATCCTGCAGCCATGGGGTTATTCCGAGGATGCTCCTAAATGCAGGCTGTCTCTGAACTTCCCTTGGCCTCAGTTTCCCCATCTATAAAATGAGAGTGATGAAAATCCCTCCTGCCCCACCTTGCAGGGATACTGGGAAGACTGACAAGAGATGACACTTGCAAAAGCCCTTTGAAACTGCAAAAGGCTGAACCGTGCAAGTGGTTGTTATGAAGGTAACTGGGGCACTCTGGGAGGTGAATGTCTCATCCTGTTTTATGAAAGTGGAAGCTGATGAAGTTGGGAGATATAAAGCCAGAAGCTAGTTGGTGGCGGAATGAAGACTTCAGGGGAACCCTGCCCTAGCAGTGCCACCTCAACTTCCCTCCCCTGGACTCAGTGGGGTTGAGGGGTGTCCATGGTCTCCCTGACGGCAGCTTCTGGAGAAACAATGGCAGGACGGAAGTAGGCACACACTTTGGGGCCAGCTCTCCATTTACCCACTGAGACCCAAGCAGCTCATCTCCCTCTCTGAGCCTCAGTTTCTCATCTGTAAATGGGTATAATACAAGCACACCCTTCATAGGTGAGGCTGTAGTGAGGATTAGATGGAATCTCGGAGCCTATGTGTATGCCCAGCACATGGCGGGTTGTCCTGGAATGTGAGCTGGTAGAATCACCGTTGCAGCCATCATCCATGGGTGGCCAAACTTCTCAGACCCATCCCGAGGGGGCAAGGCCTGTAGGCAGAGCAGGCAGAGCTCCGGGTGAGTGTGCAGGCCCAGTGGATGGGATGAGAGGGTGCTGGTGAAGGCAGGTGTGCTAGGCAAGACACAGAGGCCTCCAGTGCCCACACTGCACACCCAGCCCACAAGTTCCTGGCCAAGGCTGGAGTGGGATCCTCCCAGGCAGCTCTGATGAGTGAGGGGGCCCTAGATGCAGCACCAGCCCTGATATGGAAGGGGGTGCCCACTGACACTACTTAGCCTGCTGCTTTAGCCTGAGCCATACCCCTACCAAGAGGTCAGCACCCCCATTGGGGACCAGGGCACTTCACCAAGAACCCAGCCACACTTGGGGTCCCTTGTATACCACCATGGGGACCCCTGCTCACTCTTTGCTCTGGTCACTCTCAGGGGCATTGGGCAAGGGGTCATCCCTGGGTGGCTTCACACTCTTCAGAAGGAGAAGGAGAAAGATCATCCCTCTTGAAGCCCAGAACTAAGGAACACACTGACCTGAGTGCCTTGTCCAAACCCAAACTCCTCTCCATTCTAGAAACACTGTCCTCTCTCTCTCTCTCTCTCTCTCTCTCTCTCTCTCTCTGCTCTCTCTCTCTCTCTCCCTCCCTCCTCTCTCGTCTGCATGTTTTCTTTTATGGGAAAATGAAAAGGATGTAACTGAACAAGTTTCCCTTGGCCTTCTTTCAACCCAGAAAACACCAAATAAGTCACAAAAGGCTTGGTATGGGGGCCTGAGTGCTTCTCTGCGCCTCCTCCAGCAGATTCTAGTCCCCTGCACCCTCTGATACTGCCCTTTGATCTGTAACACACTAAGGGCCAAAAGTATTCCAGCAGAAATCTCCCTCCTGAGTCCCCTAGAGGATCAGGAGTTGCCCAGCTGGCAAGCCCCACAGCTAAGGCTGTGGCCAGGCCTGCTTCTGCTTCAGGGCCCTCCCCAGCCCGCATCCCCACACAAAGGGATGCAGTCAGCACCGCCCTCCCTCCATCTGTGACATTAATGTCCGTGGCCTGTTGCGTCTTCGTGATGACCGACCATGTGTTGTCTGTTCTCTGTTGTCTGTTAAAATTCTTTGTCGTGTAGGTAAAATGCAGGATGGCAATGTGGACGCCAGCCAGAGCAAAGGTAACCCTTTTGGATTAACCGGCATTTGTGGTCCCTGAGGCCCCTCCCCACCAGCTCTCAGAGTCACACCAGAGACAGGGACTAGCGGGGGCCAGAGGCAGACACATCCACTCCTACAGGTGTCTGAGGACGTTGGGGGTGTAGCTGTGATTCTCATGGTGCCAGGCCAAATAAAGAGGTGTCCACCGGTGAGGAGGGGGACGCCCACAGGCCAGCATCTCCCTAGCCTTTGAACTCTGCTGACCATCAGCAGAAGATTTTGAGATCCTTAGAGGTTGAGGGGTAGGGAGTTTGGCTCAGTCTCTGTCCAAAAGGGTCACGGGCCCTCCAGTCCATCCTGCATGAAGAGGCCACGCCAACTGGGATAGTGACTTGGCTCCCGTGGCCGCCCTGTTTTACATGTTAAGTCTCCTTTTTTGTCCCTCCTGTCTAGTGGCTACTTAATATCCCACAACAGGTCCCAAGGACCAGCTGGGTAGAGCCCAAGCCTGTCTATCTTGTCTGAATGTGGGAAAGGACAAGGGACCACCTGGGGTAGGACCCACGGGCTTGTTCAGGCTGAGAGGGGGATCCAGGGTAACAGCATCAGTCCCTGCTGTGTCCCAGATTCCAGGTCTGAGGCAGTCAGTGCCACTGGGATCCATAGCTCCAGCTGGAAGAGCCAGGCCCCCCATCACAGGACTTCTGCACCAGTCATGCGGGGCTCAGTCCGGGCAGTCAGCACTTCCCCTGGGCAGGCAGGGGTGGGCGCCAGTGTCTCCACCCTGTGGGCTGACCTGCATGTGTGTGTCTATGTGTCTGTGTGTGTGCATGTGCGTGATCTGCCCCCTGCAGCCAAACAGCAGGACGGGGCAGCCGCCATGGAGATGCAGCCCCTCAAGAGTGCCGAGGGCGGCGACGCTGACGACAGGAAGAAGGCCAGCATGCACAAGAAGGAGAAGTCCGTGCTTCAGGGCAAGCTCACCAAGCTGGCTGTGCAGATTGGGAAAGCAGGTGAGTGCAGCAGGTGGGAGGCAAGGGACAGGGCTCACAGGGGGACCCCAGGCAGAGCTCTGCCCCAAGCTCACTCTCAGTTACCTCATCTGCAAAGTGGGGGGCTTGAATGAGTGCCTGAAGCCCACCGTTCTCTACCACAGCACCCAGTTTGAGTCCTGTGTACAGTAGGCACTCCATTAGCACTCAGTGATACAGAAGAGTGAAGCTCAAAGCCCAAGCTCTGGTAGCAGATGGCCTGCATTCTTGTCCGGCAACGGCTGTGAAAACTGAGGAAAGTAACTTCTCTTAGCTCTGAGCCTCCGTATCCTCATCTGTAAAATGAGGATAATAGCTGTCCCCACTTCACAGATTGCTGTGGGAGTTAAAGGAGACTCTGCATACAAGGCATTAGCACTTGGCAGGCGCAGCAGCTGGAGAGGGGCAGGGCCTGAAGTTCCAAGCAACACGGACTTTGTCCTGAGGACAGTGGGAGCCATAGAAGAGACTTGAGCAGAGGAAGACAGGAATGGGTTTGGGCTTTATCATGACCACCCTGGCCACAGTGCAGAGGAAAAACTGAAGAGGTTGAGGGACAGTTCCAGGAGCCCAGGGAGAAGCCCATGGTCTGAGCCCCAGCACAACAAACTGGGCATCCCAACTAAAGTGGTAACTGCAGGTGATGGCTGGTAAGAGCCCCGCTGGCCCAGCTGCAAAGTGAGCCCCTGACCCTCTGGCATGGCCTAGGCTTCCCCTCCCGGGTAAGGAGGTAGCAAACACCAAGGCCTTCCCACCTGGCTGCTCGATCCTTTGTGGCTGTCTCCCCAGCTCTAATTATAGATACCACCGCGTGGGGAAGAGAAGCAGATTACAGACTTGGCTGTCTATATTTAAACTTGGGGGCCTGGTGACAGCTCCTGGCTGCTGGGAGCTTGGCTTCCCGCCCCTTCAACTGTCAGACAGGGATGGTGCCGGCTCTGAGGCTCTGCAGCTGGAGGTGGGGGTAGAGAGCTATGGGCTCAGGGATTTCCTCTATCCTCTATCCCACCATCGCCACCACCATAGGCAGAAGACTCCATGGAAACATGGCACTGACAGGGCCAGGAACTAAGCGATGAGAACAACCCCGTGGCCTTCAAAGTCCTCACTCTTCTCCCTCCTGCACCTCAGCCCTGCCAAGAATGGAGTTCACAGTCAAGCACTCCTGGGTTCACAGCCCATCTCTGCCTCTCTCTTGGGCTGAATTCCCTGAGATGAGTAAGCAGGAGATCTATTGACAGGGTGCTCTCAGGTGAGACCCGCAAGGGGCACAGGTCCAGGCTAGGGAAGAAGCCAGGGACAACTGAGATTTCCAGAGAACTCCCAGCCTCTCCCGATCCCTTGGGAGCTCTGGAGCAACCCAAATCCATCCCTGCCCTCCTCTGCTCAAGCCTCCTCCATGACTCTCACTGTCCTCAGGATGAAGTCCATGCTGCCCAGAACTCTAGGGTCTGTCCTACCTCAAAGCAGATGGCTGGGCTTTGGGACTAACACGTCAGCCGCTGGATGTTGGCCATCAGGTTGAGATGGGAGTGCATTCCCAGGCCCTTCCCGACAAGCAGACCCAGTCACCTCAGCAGGCTTCTCCTCTGTCAGAGGCTGTGGGTGTGAGCAGTCTCCACAGCACCTGCAGTAGCACCTGTAGCAGATAGGGGATGGGCATGCTAAACTAGCAAGAGGAACCCCCAGGGGATCAGGACAGGTTCCCAGCTGCATTCCTACAGTTACAGCATTTTTCTCGCCTGTGGCTGCAAGCAAGTCACTTCCCCTCTCTGAGCCTCAGTTTCTTCATCTGAAAAATAGCTACCTGCTGTTTCCTCTACATAGAATGTTCTTCCCTAGGTCACCATGCAACTGGTGTCTGCTCAAATATCACCTCCTCCAAGAAGCCTTCCCTGGCCACTCTAGCTAAAGTAACCACTCCCTACCTCCCCCTCCCCCAGTGTCACTTTCTATCACATCATCCCAGCCTTTTTCTTCACAGTGTGTAGCCATATCTGAAATTGTCTTGTTCATGTATTTGTTTTTTTGTTTCTTGTCTTCCTCCTCCTCTAGAATGTCTGCTCTTCAAGGGCAGGAACTCTTATCTTCTTTACTGCTGTGTCCTTAGTTCCCAAACAAGGAACTAAGATGTGCCTGGCGTGTCATAGGTGCTCAAAAGGTATTTGTCAAATAAATGAATAAATAAATGATACCAACTTTACATCATTATTGTGTGAAAGCTCTATGCAAACCATTCCTCCATTTATTCACACAGTCACTTGGCACACATCTCTTGAGCACCTACTATGTGTCGGAATACCTACTATGTGTTGAGCACTATACTGGGCACTTTGCATGCATTACCACATTTGAGCCTTACAAAATCCTGGGGAGGAAATATGCATCCCCATTGTACAGAGCAGGAGACTGAGGCTTGGTGAGGATCAAGGTCTCAAGAACTTGCCACAGGTCACAAAGCAAGGAGTGGCAGAGCTGGGAGGTGAGCTGGGGTCAGCCTGACCCAGAGCTCTTTCAGCCAAAGGTTTGGTCCACACCACCCACGGCCTCCACTGCCTGGAACCCCTCGAGCATGTGTCCCTCGTATTGCAGGCTTGGTGATGTCAGCAATCACAGTGATCATCCTGGTTCTGTACTTCACCGTGGACACCTTCGTGGTCAACAAGAAGCCGTGGCTGCCTGAGTGCACGCCTGTCTACGTGCAGTACTTTGTCAAGTTCTTCATCATTGGCGTGACGGTGCTGGTGGTCGCCGTGCCCGAGGGGCTCCCTCTGGCCGTCACCATATCATTGGCCTACTCAGTGAAGGTGAGAGGGGAGGAGAGCAGGACCAGCCGACTGATGCAGCTGCAGCCGAGGGCCTGGGGGATCACTGGGGCCGGAGCTGGGGTTGGGAGATGAACGAAGAAGCCCATAGACCCCCTGGGAGCTCAAAAGAATGTATGCAGGACCCCAAAATTCTGACGCTTTCATAGAGTCCAGGGGCCTGTGGCAAACCAGAGAGCCATACCCTGGCTGAAGAGGCAGCTGTTATTCAGCCCAGTCACATGCCGTCTTGCAGGGGTGCAGACCCGGCATTGTCACATTGTGTCACCTTTTTCCAAGAGAAGTCAGAAATCTGGACTTAATGTATTAACTCACGATTTTTAGACATTGATAATCAACTCAAAAAAATTTTAAAAATAGTAAAGACATCACCGTGCAAGCCAGAATTCATCCTTACCCCACCAAATTTACACAGAAGTCTGGCGGTCTGAGACATAGGCCCCTCGAGTAACCGTAGCGCTTGTAAAACTCATCTCAGAGGTGGCTCCCTAAAGTGAGAGGGGTAAGCCAAAAACAAAAAGGAAGTCTGATTTCATGGAAGCCTCCTCCCCTCTGGAAAGAGGCTAAAAATATAAGAAATTTTAAAGCAGTTAAATGAAGAGCTGGAGTCATGAATGTTTTCCAAGGACTGGGACCTTTCTAAGCGCTACCTGATGGCAGAGCTGCACCTCCACTGCACCCAGGCCATGGCTGTCTGTGGAGCCCAGTCACTGCCAGTCTGATGCTACTGGGTCACCCTCAGGTTCTCACACCCGGGTCTCATTTTTTCCCTTTGCCCCATGTGTTTTCCACCTGGAAGGGCCGGGCGTAGGGCTCCTGTTTCCAGCGCCCCATGCCTGAATGTCCCTGCGAGGGTGGAGGCGTGGCCATGTTTATAAACAAGGCATTCACTCTTGAGAAATTGGCAGAGCCTCCAGAGGGCATGGTGAGCATCAGTTTCCAAGCTGGAATTTGGGCTGGGCTCTCCGATGTAATTTCATACAGAAAAGAGATCTCCAGACAGGTGCCAGAAAGTGGCAGTTCTTTGTAACAGATATGGCCCTTATCATCTTCCTGTTTTAGGGTTCTTAAAGAAACTCCATCCCCACAAACCAAAGCCCAAACAGGTCACAACAAGAGGCTACTTTGAGACCCGGGGCCAGCAGAGGGTGACTGTCATGAGTAGGGGGCCTCCATAGCCACTTCACTGAGCCTGGGGATGTCCTTGAAAGTTGCACAGAGCTCGTTTGGGAGAATCATATACAGATGCTTTTAGGCTCTGCGCCTTCTGCAGTTCGTATCTCTGGCACCCACTACCTTCACTCATCTTAGGTAGTGTTACTTTTACAGACACTTGATAAACTTAGGAGAGCACCCCAACACAGGAGAGGCAGACTGTGCCCTCTGTGAGCCTGGACCTGGGAGCCACCATCAGGAGCACAAAGATGACTGACCACTTAGATCAGCACTGCCCAAAAAGAGACAGAATGGGAGCCGCATGTGCAATTGTAAGTTTCCTAGTAGCGGCCAGGCGTGGTGATTCATGCCTGTAATCCCCAGCACTTTCAGAGGCCGAGGCAGGAGGATCGCTTGAGCCCAGAAGTTCAAGATCAGCCTGGGCAAATAGTGAGACCCCATCTCTACAAAATAAAATAATTTTTTTAAAAAAGAAGAAAAATTCCTAGTAGCTACATTATTTTTAAAAAGTAAAAAGAAATCAGTGAAGTTGATTTTAATAATGTAATGTACTTAACCCAGTATGTCAAAATTATTATCAATCCAACATGTGATCAATATAATAATTATAAATGAACTACTACTTTTACATTTTTTTCATAATATCCTCTAAATCTGGTGTGTATTTTGCACTCACAGCACATTTCACTTCAGAATAGCCATATTTCAAGTGCTCAGTACCCTATACATGTATAGTCACAATACATGTGACTACCATATTGGACAGTACAGACTTAAAAATTCTTGAGCCCAACAGATGAACCCTCTTGAGAGAGTGCAAGTGGGCTGAGGCCCAATAGAAAGGTCCAGGCTGTGAGGTTAAATGGAGATAGGTTCAAATCCTGGCCTTAAACCCCTCCAGGTGTGTGATCCTGGTCAGTCACTTTGCCTAGATTTCTTCAATTGCCAAAATGGATTACCAGAATCTTCTCATATGCCACAGAATTCTTAAAACATCCGAGAAGACTTTGCAAACTGTAACATGTGTTGCAAATTCAAGTTGCTGTTGATCATTCAACATGCATTTATTATTACTATTGTCACAAGTTACAGTAGGAGAAACTGCAAAAGAATATAATCCTGCTAATACTCATTTTTAGTAACATAAAGCTCTATTACAATTATTCTAACTGCACTTCTTTTTTACCCTGGTTATAAAGAGTTATAATGAGGAGCAAAATAAAGGAAATCAAATTCCTAGGCACAGCCTAGAACTCTATCTGATTCAGCTGCTATGTCAGGAGGGCCTGCATGAAGAACAGTATTTCCTTGAGAATTACTCCATTTGCATTACTTGTTTGAGAACCTAGAAGAAGGTATGAGTGTGGAGTTGGGCCAGAGAGAAAAAAAAAGACAGATAGAAGAAAATATTACATATAGGAATACTAGGAATACTCCATTTTTGTTATAAATTTCAAAAAAAAGGATGTTGATTACAAGATGTACCTAGTTCTGCATGGTAGCTAACAGTCAATATGTTTTCTTTCTCCCTTTTGTGTACATATTTTTTAAAGAAATGTGTGGTTTTTATTATGCAAGTGATAATACATGTTAGTCATAGAAAAGATAAAAATCTATAATTCTATCATTTAGCAATAATGACATTAACACTTTGATATTTTTCCAGATATTTTCCTATATCCTAATTTATTTACTTTTGGTAAAATTAAAATGACAATGAAAGCCAGGCACCAGTGAAAGATGATACATTTGAGAAAATTCATGACCAAATAAGGAATAGTTACTTATGTTAGTCTGTAAGAGAAAAATATTTAAAGTACCCAGAGAGGAACCAACCTTATTTATCTTTCCCCCTTTTTCCCATAAAGAATGTAGATTACTTCTATAATCCAAATTAATAAATTCAATTAATTGAGTCTTTTAAATGGTTCAGATACTAAAAGAGAAAGAAAAGGGCCATGCACAGACAGAAGAAGCCCAGGTGTAGGAGACAGCAGCAACCAAGATCCTTTACAAGTGTGGGAAGCAAAGGGGCAGGCTGTGGTGGCTCTGCCTTATTTACTACATGTTTACCCAGTGCCTCTAGGCACCCCATGCTCCCCAGCCCCTCTCTTCACTGATGCCCTCTCACTTGCCCCTTCTCCCAGAAAATGATGAAAGACAACAACCTGGTACGCCACCTGGATGCCTGTGAGACCATGGGCAATGCCACAGCCATCTGCTCAGACAAGACGGGCACGCTGACCACCAATCGCATGACAGTGGTCCAGGCGTATGTCGGTGACGTCCACTATAAAGAGATCCCTGACCCCAGCTCCATCAACACCAAGACCATGGAGCTGCTGGTCAATGCCATCGCCATCAACAGCGCCTACACCACCAAGATTCTGGTAAGTGGGTACCAGGCACATCCACCACCAGAGGGAGCAACATTCATGGGATGGTACAGAGGTACTGGGCAGGTTGAACAATATGATTCATAGTCTCAAATCCTGCTAATATATTTTGGTATGGTCAGATAGTAAGCAACATGTTTCTGTTTGACTTAATATACTATTAATATTGCTGTAATGTTTGTGTGACAAACCTTTATTGTTAATTATGTTTTTTAAATCCTGTCACTGAACCCCCACTCCCCCTGCCCACACACACACAAACTTTTTATTAGTGTGCTTTTGCTGAATAACAAACTACTCCAAAACTTAATGGCTTGAAACAAACCTGTGTATTTCACTCAAAGTCCTGTGAGTCAGCAGTTCAGGCTGGGCTCAGCTGGATGGTTCTTCTGGTCTCAGCTGGGCTTCCTCCTGCATCTGCAGGGGGTCACGTGGACAGCTCTGCTGATCTTGGCAGAACTGTAGGCTGATCTAGCATGGCCTCAGGTGGGCTGGCTCATCCCTGCCCTGTGTGGTCTCACCTCTTCTAGCAGGCTAGCCTGGGCTTGTTCACATGGCAACAACAGGCCTCAAAGAGAGAGCAGAAGTGTGCAAGTTCTCTTGAGGCCTGAACCGCCACATTGTCACTTTTTGCCACATTTTCTTGGGCAATGTAAGTCAGGAGGCCAGCCCAGATTCACACAGTGGGAAAACAGACTTCACCTCTTGATGAGAAGTACCGTAAGAACATGGATTCAGAAAGGAGAATAATCATGGCCATTTTCACAATCTACCACTGATGATGATGTTGTTAGTAATAGTAGTAATATTATCCATTTTAATAAGAAAAACTCTCAACTTACTGTCAGCTAAGCTGCCTAGATTCACCATGCTATAAACCCTATCTGGTTTAGAAGCACAGGTTGCCCCTTTGTAATTAACCAGCACTGGATGAAGAGAAACCCAAAGTTCATCCATCCAGATGTCCATCAGCTCCCAGATGTAGAGCATTTCTGCCTCGTGAGCATCTGGGTGATCTGCTAAGCTTTTTTGTTTACCCTTCCAATGTGCTGAGCCCTGACCTCCTCCTCCTTCTGCCCCTGAGCCAGCTGCAACCCTCTCGATTAGGTGGGTTTGTAGGAGCTGCTAACAGCTTTGTCAAAATGGGGAAGAGAGCATGGGTCAGCAGCAAAGAGCCAAGGGCTGGTAGGGGAAGGAGGAGGAGGCAGCTCCTGCACCCTCTGCAGCAGCTGAGCAGCCACCCGCATCACCCTGGAGCAGCAGGCTAAGGGAGGCATAACTGACAAAGGGGAAAGTAGGTTAGAGGACCCGTGAAGACAGTGATAGAGAACCTTGGGGTGATGCCAAACATGATGACGCTTTTGTCTTCTTCCCCCACCCCACCCAATTTGGGAATCAAGGGAGATCAGCGATGCTTTATTCTGCTCCCCAGGCTTTCCTAAAATAACTGGGTTGCTGATAATGATCTCCTCCTGCAGACGTGGCAGAGAGGGGAACAGGGCAATTCACAGAATGGGCTTTAGCCATGTGGGCACAGCCCTGTGGGGTGGGCTTGGATTGAGATGTGTGTAGTGCAATTATAGTCGAAAAGAGTTCTTGGGATCTGCCAAGAAGGCTGAGGAAACCTTTCCACAGTGATGAGTCTCAATTAAGCAGTGCTTTTTAGCACTGGAGGCAAAGCTGAAATGTCATTTCCAGATGTTGGTGGATTGAGTCTATTCAAGTGGCATAAAGGACAGGGGTCAGTCGGTCCATCTGAGGAAGTGCAGCTGCTGAGGTTGGAGAGAGGTGGGAACTGGGGTCCTTGGTTTGTAACCCAGGCCAGGTCCCTTACCTCCCAGAGTCCCCTCTGTATCTGGAACCCTGGCATCAAAGGATACCTGCACCTGTCTTTCTGGATCTTTCTTGTAAGTTCCCTGGCCACATTATTCTTTTTGCTGGGCGCTGACAGCCATCGATGTGGGAAGGACAGCAGAGCCTCTGTGTGACTGGGTAGTGGTTAAAACTTGGACTCTGGAGCCAGACTGCCTTCGTTCAAATCCCTCACCAGCTGTATGAATATAAACAAATTATTTAACCTCTCAGTGCCTCAGTTTCCTAGGGGAGGGGGAGAATCTTGGATTGTTGTGAGGATAAAGTGAGTTAGTTAATGGAAAGTGCTTAGCACACAGCACTCAGTATGACTAGTATTGTTGTTATTCAGCAATAAAATCATCCACTGAAAGGAGATTCCATTTGTAGCAATGCAGAGGTTAACAAATAAAGAGAGCAGAGGCATCAGGACTAGAGAAGGAAAGGCTATTGCCCAAAACCATTCAGCCAATTAGCGGCAAAGCTAACCCATGGATACCCTAAAGCTAGCTGTTGAGTCAGATGTCCAGACTAGGTTCCTGGTCATAGAAACCAACCCTGCAGCCCTCTAGTCTACGGTCTGCTTGGGAAGAAAGGTCTGGGGTCCAGAGGGTGAGATTCACAGCCAGGGCCTGCAAGCCATATGGGGCAAAAGGCCTCTGAGGGGCTCCCCTTTCTAGGCTCAGATGAAGACTGAGAAGAGGCTCGAGCTGCTCAGCTCAGGTCAGACACCTGGCCACCCTCCAAACCAGGAAGGAAATCTAGATTGCAGGGCATTCTGAAAACATACAAGAGGAGACAGAGCAGGAATGACATGCAATGTCCACCAGCTTCACTACCCATCAGCTTTAATTGAGAAATGAGCCTGGACTGGGAAAATAAGACCCTGGGCAGGGCTGGGCTCCCATACGCTGTATTTCCCCCTCCACAAGGAGGCCAGTTCCTCTGTGTCTTCTGGCTGTCTGATGCCAGGCTGTGGGCTTTTTAAGAGCAGGAGACAGCTGAGTCTTCTCTCATCCCCCTCGGATAGAGTTTTGGGAAGTGCTGGTTGGATGGGTGATGTAAGTGAATGGACTGGTGAATAAATGTGTAGATGAGTAATCAATGAGATGAGGGGTAGGTAGGGAGAAGGGGTAATGAATGGATGAGTGGTGGGTAGGTAGATGGATGGGTGGATGGATGAATGAGTAGACGGATGGATGGATTGATGGATGAATGCATGAATGGGTGGGTGGATGAATAGATGGGTGAATGGGTGGGTGGATGGATGGATGGTGGTTAGGTGGATGGATGGGTGGATGTGATGGTTGGTAAATGGATGGATGGATGTGTTGGTGGATGGATGAGTGGATGCATGGATGTATTGGCTGGTGGGTGGATGGATGGATAGATGGATGGATGGATGGATGGATGGATGGATGGATGGATGGATGGGATGGGTAGATGTGTTGATTGCTTGATGGAATGGAATGGTGGATGAGTAGATGGATGGATGAATGAATGGACGGATGGATGGATGAATATGTGAGTGGGCGGATGGGTGACTATGAATTTATAGGAGTCTTGAGGCAGGACTGATGTCTCTACCTTCTACTTTTTTGTTCTTGTGTGGCAGCAAGAGGCAGGAGATGGCCTTGGATCCAGTCCCATGGCCAATACCAGTGCTCTCTCACTACCTCCAGCTTGTTGTGCTGGTCTCTTCCACAACTACCCTCAGCCATCCAGGCATGATTGATCCATAGACCTCCCAATTAGCTGATGCATTTTACTGAAAAAAAAAAGAGTATTTGCAAGGATAGATTGCAAGGTCTACAAGATTCACAAACCATAGAGACCACCTAGTTCAGCCCCCTCAGTTTACTCTGAGAAATGGGAAAGGATTTGTCCCAAGTCACCCCATGGATTAGTGAAGTTCCAGGTGTTCCAATACCTAGCTCGGGAAGCAATGGTTAAGAGGTTTGACTCTAAAGTCCAACAGACCATGGTTCATATCCCAGCCGCAACACTCATCACCTATGTGACCCTGAGCCAGTTACTTAACCTCTCTGAGCCTCTGTTTTTCAGTCTATAAAGCGAGCATATCATTGTTGCTAACATTTACTTAGCTAGGCTCAATGCTGAGTGCTTTCCCTACCTTGCTTTGTATGACAGCCCACAGAGTAGGTGACACCACACCCAATGCATAGATAAGGACCCTGCAGTTGGAGCAGTTAAAGCACATGCCGAGAGTGCCCGAGCAGATCTGAGGCCAAGCCAGGATTGGAACCTAGATCTGTAACAATCCCAAGCCCAGGCAGGTCCCTGCCACTCAGGGCAGAGCTACACCTCTGCCCTGAGGCTGTTTGTCCGAGGGCTGTTGTGAAGCTTAGATGAGCTGAGGAGGTGTGTACAGCGCCCCGCACAGTGCTTGACACAGAGCAGGCAGGCGCTTATCCATGGCAGCCATTACTCTGTTTCCCTCTGCTGCTCATTCTGAGCCTTCCCCTCTGTAGTTTGCCATGCCAGCCACTGTCTTTCCTGACCCTTCATATCCCCTTCAGATAAGCTGGCCAAACAGGACCATTCCCATCTCGCAGCTAGGAAAACCACACTGCAGAAACAGAAGGGAACCTGCCAGGGTTGCTCCTCACCACCAAGTGGCAGAGCTGGGCCCAGAGAATTCTGGAGGAATTCACCAAGCAGGCAGGAGGCAAGAGTATTCCAGGCAGGGGGCACGACCCTGCAGAGGCTGAGAGATCTTAAGATGTGTGGCTTACTTAGGAAACATGGTGATTTGTGGCCTGGGCATTTCTGCAGGGCCAGAATGATGAGAGGTGAGGCTGCAAGAACTGGGGGGAGCCAGTGGTAGCAAATAAGCCCCTAATGGGCTTATTTAGCGTTCAGAAGAACCACCCCAGGCACAGGTGGAGGGTGGTGGGAGGGCTGAGGCTGCAGGCTGGGAGGCCTCTCAGGGGCCCAGCCCCATCCTGTATCCCATCCTTTCTGAGAATGGCAGAGCCTTTTTTCTTTCCATTCTTATTTCTTTTTTCTTTTTTCTTTTTTTTTTTTTTTTTTTTTTTTTTTTTTTGAGACGGAGTTTCGCTCTGTCACCCAGCCTGGAGTGCAATGGCGCAATCTCGGCTCACTGCAAGCTCCGCCTCCCGGGTTCACGCCATTCTCCTGCCTCAACCTCCCGAGTAGCTGGGACTACAGGCATGCGCCACCACGCCCGGCTAATTTTTTTGTTTTTTTTTTAGTAGAAACGGGGTTTCACCACGTTAGCCAGGATGGTCTCGAGCTCCTGACCTCGTGATCCGCCCGCCTCGGCCTCCCAAAGTGCTGGGATTACAGGCTTGAGCCACTGCGCCCGGCCTCCATTCTTATTTCTAATCATCAGGAACTAAACTTGCCCTCGGAGGGAAGCTGCGTGAATCATCTTTTAGTCAGAAATTGCTTCCCTGCCTCAGAAACCCTAGCACACCCTCAGATTCCCTTTGTGGTCTCCAGTGCTTTGTACGTCAAGACTTCCACTAGCAGCTCTAGCCACCCTGCAGCTCCTCCGAGCCACAGCTGAGCTTTCAGATGGAAATAGCTCTTTCCTCCGACTCTGGAGGCACCGCGCTTCCTTGGGAAAACATTCCCGTGTTCTGCCCAAGTCTATTCCGTGTACTGAAACCACCCGAGCGGACTTAAATTTTCTACTTCACTAGACCTCTTTTAGAAGAGATTGACACTACAGTTGACATTTGAACTATTAAACTGATGGGCACTTGTGGAGCTGAACTGTTAGAAGTTTATGGCATATTTCTGAAACATAAGCTATTGAGAGAAAAACAAATCTCCCTGGAGCCCCTGAAGTGGTTCTGAAGGAAGGCTTCCCCCTGCAGGATGGTTTTCCTGAGTAGATAAGCCAAGCTTCGCCTGGTGAAGCCCCAGGTCCCCAGGACACCCCATTCTACACAGAGGTAGCGACAAGGCCAATAACCCCAGAAGGGAGGAGGGTTGTCTGTGTTGTATTTCCCATAAATCTTAAAACCTAGCAGATAGTAGGGAGGGCCGAGGAGAAAGGGGAAGAGGGGAAGCAGAGACAGCCCTTGAATTCAGATCTCCTGGGACCAAACCCAGGGCTCAATCTAATATTCCTGTGAGCCTCAAAGTCCCCCTGAGCCAGGCCACGCCCCAAGACTGGGCTCGGGCCAAGCCAATAGGGTCAGAAGGCGTGGAAGATGCTAGAAGGGACTTAGCAGGGCACTGAGGTGGGGAGATGGGCCATGGGGTATACGAAACAGCAGGGACCTGGTTGTTGAATTCAACAAGGGTATTGTTTTTGGTTGTTTTTGTGAACACCGTCTCTGGAAGAAGAGTTTAAAGGAAATCAGTCCAGATGGGGAATTCCAGTTTTTAACAGAGCTGTTAGTCCCTTCACCCTGATACGCACACAGTGACACATACACACACACCACACACACCACACATACACCACCCATCATGCACATACAGCACACAACACACACCACTCACCATACACACCACGCAAACACACAACACACATACACCACCTACCACACACACACAACACACATAACTCACACATCACAACACACACGAACACACAACACACATACACCACCTGCCACACACATGCAACACACAACACACACACAACACCCTACCACACACATACAACACACACCATGTACACAAAACACACTACTCATCACACACACATCACACACACCACACATACACCACCCATCATGCACATACAACACACAACACCACTCACCACACACATCATGCAAACACACAACACACACCACCTACCACACACATTCAACACAAAACACACACATACAACACCTACCACATACATACAACACACACCACATACACAAAACACACTACTCATCACACATGCCACACGTACACCACCCATCATGCACATACAACACAAAACACACCACTCACCACACACATCATGCAAACACACAACACACATACCACCTACCACACACACAACACACACATCACACAGACACACAACACACATATACCACCTACCACACAATACAACACACACACCACACACACACACCACCTACCACACATATACAACACACACCATGTACACAAAACACACACCACTCATCATACAAACCACACATAGAACACACACACAACATTCACCACACATTTAACACATACAGCACACCACATGAATACACCACCTACCATGCACATGCAACATACACCACACACACCACTCACTACACACACCACATACACCACACATATAACACAACACACACACAACACTCACCACACACACCACACATCACACACACCACACATACAACACACACAGCACACATACACCACTCATGAAACACATCACTCATCACACACAAAACACACATACACCACCTACCATGCACATAACAACACACACTACATACACAAAATACATACACCCCTCATCACACACAACACACATATACCACATTACCATACACAAAAACCACACACAACACACCACACACAACATACACACACCACTCACCACACACAGTACACATCACACACACATCACACATACCACTCACCACACATACAACACGCAGACCACACATACCCATGCACATACAACACACACCACACACCACTCATCACACACAAACACACAACACTCACCACATGCATACAACATACACCATACACACCACTCATCACACACACTACACAACACATATACACCACATATCACACACATCAAACACACAACACACGTACACCACCTACTATGCACATACAACACACACACAGCAGCACATATAACACACACTATGCACAGTACATACCATACACATACAGTGCACAACATACATGCCACACACACAACACACACCATGCACCACACACACAGACCAAACACATCATATACACACACACACCACACACATACCAAGTACACTACACATATACACACACCACAGACACACACCCCATGCATCACACACACACACACACACACACACACACACACACACACACACTCTGCACTGATGAGCTGGGGGAGGCTCCTGGGAGTCTACTCTCCTAGAGTGCAGCGCCTCTGCATTCCAGGGGGCTTCTGTAGTCCCAGACACCCGCACCCACCTCCTGCCCTCCCTGCCTCTGGGGAAGACCCCAGGGCTCACTGGCCTTGTGCAGCCACCTCACTCTCCTCAAAAGCCAGGCCTTTAGAGGATGATTCTGGGAACCAAGTTCTGCCAAAATTTCGTGCCACCTGGCATCCTGTTGGCAGCACCCCACGCACAAACACAAAATTATTGATTCACTGGACAAATGTTCACTGGCGGCCCATGGCACTGGTGGGGCGGAGATGTGGGCACAAATGAGGCAAACTGCCCTGCCCTGGTGACTGAGCCAGTGGTCTCTGCCAGGGAGACAGGCAGGCTTCTGGGAGAGGTGCTCTGTGAGCTCAGGGCCCAGGCCCCCTGCTTCGGCTCCTAGCCAACTAGACCCTTCCTTGCCGTGCAGCCTCACCTCTCCTGGCCTCAGTTGTGTATGACTGTAAAATGGGAGGAAGAACAGCCCCTGCCCCGTAGGCAGCTGTGAGCCTATGATTAGGTGATGCATGTGAAGAGCTCAGTAGAGTGGTGAGTGCGGAACAGGCATCTGGGGAACCGGGTATGGCTGCAGCTGTTGAGGTCGGGCCTCCAGGCATCGGGGAGACGTCATTGCTGAGGCCTGTCCTTAAAGGATGCTGGCTAGGTCACCAGAGACAGCCAATTAGCATAAAGTTGTTTTCTAATGGCCTCTTAGAAAAATTATCACATTGCAGTTATTGCAGTTTACCATGCTATGGAGTTCATTTAGGAGCTTTTTTTTAATTACTATTTTTATTTTTCGAGATGGGGTCCTGCTCTGACGCCCAGGCTGGAGTGCAGTGGCACAATTTCGGCTCACTGCAACCTCCGCCTCCTGGGTGTGTGTGATTCTCCTGCCTCAGCTTCTCGAGTACCTGGGATTACAGGTGCCTGCCACCACTCCCGGCTAATTTTTGTATTTTTAGTAGAGACGGGGTTTTGACATGTTGGCCAGACTGGTCTCAAATTCCCAACCTCACGTGATCCGCCCACCTCAGTTTCCCAAAGTGCTGGGATTACAGGTGTGAGCCACCACACCCGGCCTGTTTGGGAGCCTTTTAAGCTCTTTTTTTATTTCAAAAATGTGCGTAGGCCGGGCGCGGTGGCTCACGCCTGTAATCCCAGTACTTTGGGAGGCCGAGACGGGTGGATCACGAGGTCAGGAGATCGAGACCATCCTGGCTAACACGGTGAAACCCCGTCTCTACTACAAATACAAAAAAAATTACCCGGGCGTAGTGACGGGCACCTGTAGTCCCAGCTACACGGGAGGCTGAGGCAGGAGAATGGTGTGAACCCGGGGGGCGGAGCTTGCAGTGAGCCGAGATCGCGCCACTGCACTCCAGCCTGGGCAACAGAGCAAGGCTCCGTTTCAAAAAAAAAAAATTTACGTAAAATATATATACCATAAAATTTACAAACTTGGCCATTTTTAAGTGTATAGCAGTATTAAGTACATTCACATTGTTGTACAGCTCATCTCCAGAACTATTTTCAGGTTGCAAAACTAAAACTCTGTACCCATTAAATGGTAACTTTCTATTCTCCTCTCCTCCCACATCTGGCACCCACCATTCTACTTTCTGTCTATAAATCTGACTGCTCCAGTAGCTCATATAAGTCGAGTCATACAGTTTTTGTCCCTTTGTGACTGGTTTATTTCACTTAGCATAATGTCCTCAAGATTCCTTCATGTGGTAGTAGCATGTATCAGAATTTCCTTCCTTTTTAAGGTTGAATAATAGTCCATGTATGGATAAATCACATTTTGTTTATCCATTCATCTGTTGATGGACAGGTTGGTTGTGTCCAACTCTTAGACTTTGTGATTAATGCTGCTTTGAACATGAGTAAACAAATATTTCTTTGAGTACCTGTTTAAAATTATTTGAGGCATATTCCCCAGAATCAGACTTTCTGGATCATATAGTAATTTCATGTTTAATTTTCTGAGGAACTACCATACTGTCTTCCATAGTGGCTGTACCATTTTAGATTCCCACCAGTAGTATACAAGGGTTCCTATTCCTCCACATCCTCACCAATATTATTTTTTGTTTGTTTCTTTTTTTAATCGTAGCCATCCTAATGGGTAATACATGCTATGGTTTTTCTGAATCCCATTTTTGCAAATGTTATCTATAACTTGCAGCTCTTCAAGTCATCATTCATTGATCTTAGCTCCATTCACTTCCCAGCATCCCAAAACAAGAGCATGAAATGTCCTCTCAAAGATATGACCATGGCTGCACTATGACCATGGCTGCACCCAGCATTCCCCAAGGGCCCCATACCGTGCAGAGAAATGTACTGGACCAAGCTGGAACTGGAATCAGGGGTTTTGGAGCAGCCTCAGGCCTGACCCTCTGCAGGTCCCTGACGAGGAGCAAGTCCCTTTTCTCCCCAGAGCCTGTTCTCTGTCCCTCAAAACAGGAACAATACCAATGCCTTAACTCCCTTACAGAGTTGGAGCCCTGGAGATAAAAAGGCTCATGGAAATTCTGCAGCAGGAGCAAAACTTTTGGGTTTGTCCGGATCTTAAAAAGCCAAAGAAGAAGAGGGGAGGGTCCCTGATTCTTAGTAATGCATGTAGGCGATTTCAGAGCTCAAGTTCATGGAAACAAATTGAATTACGGAGGAGGCAGCTATGCCATTTGCAACCATGGATTGTCTGAAATCCTTTTAGAGGAAAATTAAAATATTTCACAGAGGGTAATAAAATGCTGGGTGTTTTGCAGGCATGACTGCTCGGCTCTCTTGGGCAAATAAGTAATTAGGCATTTTTATTTAAGTCCTCTGTGTCGTCATTTTCTTTCATTAGTAGAGGGAGAAAAAATTGTTATGGAAAATACATAAAACTCTGGAAATCAACAGAAAGTTAATTATAAAATTGCAAATATATATATATGTGTGTGTGTGTGTGTGTGTGTGAGAGAGAGAGAGAGAGAAAGAGAGAGAGAGAGAGAGAGAGCACACAATAACAGCATACTGCAGAGAGAGGGAAGATCTTAGAACTTATTTTCCGAAACTTCAGACATGGGAAGTTGTGTCAAATATTCCTCTGCTTCTTAGTAAAACCTATCAAAGAGCCTGGGGGTGGGGCATTTTCCAAGGCACAGGATGCCTCAGGTCAATCTGGCCATGGGAGCCGGGAAGGTGCTCTGAGCCTTGCTCCCTATCCACCGCTGCCGTACCATCCACTGAGGGATCTGCAGTTCTTCCTCACTCTACCCTCCCTCACCACATCCACTTTAAGGAGAGGGTTGATATTTCCCTGAGCTAGAAAGCATGTGCTCCAGCCTCTCCATCTTACAGATGGGGAAACTGAGGACCTCGTTTAGGTTCAAAGGCTCTTTTTTATTTCCTATGCATCCCCAGGTCTCAGGACCACTGCATGTCGATGCCTGTATTCCCCCCATGTGAATCGGGTCTGCTCTTTGGGCCCGAGCCCTAGCTGCAGAAGAGGGGAGAATAGCCCAGGGATATGTCCAGTTGCTGACAGAAGGTCCACCCTGTCTCTGCACAGCCAGTCATGCTGACATCTTCCTGAGTCCACCTTCTTCCTATCCGGGCTGCTCTTTTGGGTAATATGAGGGAGACTGAGGACGAGGATGCAGAGGGCTCCTTGTGAGAGGTTCATCTGGTACTTCAGGGGGACACAGGCATGTTCATAGCTATTTCATCTTCAGAATTTCTCTAGGGTCTATCTCTGGTGTCTTTCACCACCCCTGAAGCCACCTCCACCTGAGTCGCCCGTATGAATGCTATTAAGTGGCATGAGTGGGTGTGTGCATTGGGGTCGGGGGGTGCACATGGGAGCCACCTGCAAATCTGCACTTTTGCAGCCTCTTGTGAATCCCACATCAGTGCCCATATGGAGGCATCTCATCCTTACCATTAACCTGTCTTCTCCACCACTCTGGTCTGTATTAAACCATCTAGCGAACAGTTAATAAGCACCTGCTGTGTGATGAGCTTTGCACTGACCCTGAGAACCCAGAGAGAAATAGAATGCATCTTGTTTACACAGGGGAAGAAAGACCCACATGGCAGTTTTCAAAAACAAGGAGATATTTGAGCTGGTCCTTAAAGGACAAGAGGAAGTTTGCCTGGCAGGGGAGGGAGAGGGACCCACCCGGGAGGAGCAGCAGAGGTGAAGGTACAGAGGCATGAAACAGCCTGTGTTCAGGCAGCCGTGCGAGGAAGTGACAGGTGCTGGGGAGATGCAGCTGGTGTTCTGGGAGTCTCCAGGACAGGAGCTAATGGTGTTCACACGGCCCTGAGGCGGGCACAGGGCCAGCATGAAGCAGGTGCCAAAGACTGTGTGTCTAATATGTGAAGGGGAGAGGGAAGTGAGGGAGGGACTCAAGGAAGGGATAAGTATTTGCAGCGTATTCATATCATGGCATCTATAGAGCAGTTAAAAAGGAACACACTAGAGCCATAAACATGAATGAATCTCAAAAACAGAATGTTACAGCCAGGCACAGTTACAGCCAGGTGTGGTGGCTTACACCTGTAATCCCAGCACTTTGGGAGGCCGAGGCAGGCGGATTACTTGAGGTCAGGAGTCTCATTAGGTTAAACTGCATGAACTTGCCCATATTTGACCATTTTTGACATTCAAAAATAGCAGTTTCCATTGGTTCAACCTGATTGAAATCACAAGGGACAGTCTGTCCATCCCGTGAAATACCACTTACCAATCAAAAGGAACAGCTTATCAGCACATGCAGCAGCTTGCCTATATCTCAGGGGGATTCTGCTGAGCAAAGAAGCCAAGCTCCGAAAGTTACAGACTGTATGGTTCCATTTACATAGCAGGCTGAAAATGATGAAAGCATGGAAACGGGAAACAGATTAGTGGTTGCCATGGCCAGGGAGTAGGGGGAGAGAGAGGTGATAGCTTTAAAAAAAGGGTAGTACAAGGACCCTTATGATGAACTGTCCTGAATCTTGACAGTGGTGATGGCCACATTAACCCACACGTGGTACCATTGCATAGAAAATGCACATGCACACACACACACAAGCACATGTAAAGCCGGTGAAATCTCAACAAGGTCGGCTTCCATCGCCATCTCAGTTGTGGTACTTGTGTTAATACTACAGTGATAACATTGGGGGAAACTGGATGAAGGGTATACGGCATCTCTCTGTATTGTTTCTTATTGCATGTGAATTACAATTATCTCAGAATTAACAGTTAAATACACACAGGGTAATGATTAATGCCAAATTTAAGACAGAAGTTGTTTCTAGGACACAGAGTGAATTATGCATATGGAAAGAGGTTTGCAGAGGGGAATCAGCTTTGTCTATAGTGTTTTACTTCTTAAAAAAGAAAAATCTGAGGAAAGTGTGGCATAATGTTAAGATGCTAAAAAGCTGGATGCTAGGCATATAACTTTGTTACATCGTTCTCTTTCTCATGTTTGAAATAATTCATAATTTTTTTAAAAGCTGATCTTGCTTCACTCCTTTCACCCGGAGCCAGGACTGGACCTGGGATGCAGAACCCTGAGGGTGCAGGGGATGGGCCAAGGGTTCCCTGAGGGCTCAGCCCCCAGCCCAGAGACCACCTGGTGGCAGTCCCAGAGCCTCAGTGGCAGCCAGGGCAGGGGCTCCCCTGACACAGGCCCCACCAGGTGCCAGCCGCTCCTGCCTCTCTCCGCAGCCCCCAGAGAAGGAGGGTGCCCTGCCTCGGCAGGTGGGCAACAAGACGGAGTGCGGCCTGCTGGGCTTCGTGCTGGACCTGAAGCAGGACTACGAGCCCGTGCGCAGCCAGATGCCAGAGGAGAAGCTATACAAAGTGTACACCTTCAACTCCGTGCGCAAGTCCATGAGCACTGTCATCAAGCTGCCCGACGAGAGCTTCCGCATGTACAGCAAGGGGGCTTCTGAGATCGTGCTCAAGAAGTAAGCGCTGGGCAGGGCGCCGGGGCTGAGGGCTGTGCCCTGGTGCAGGGAGCTGGGGATGTCAGGGTCATACGGCACTGGCCGCCATCCAGGCCAGGCTCAGCAGCCTGCTGGGCTAGAGTGGCCATCTAGCACCCAGAGCCACAGAGGGCCCTGCCCAAGGCCATCCAGGAAGATTCATCTTCACTTTCATGCCCCTTGGCCACTGTGTCTTCCACTATATCCTCTTAAACATTTCTATAGCCAGAGTCCTCCCCCTTCTCCTCCCTAAGCCACTGGTTCATCAGAAAGTTCTACCCGTTATCACACTTAGATCTCTCTTATTTCACTTCCTTTAGCATAGAACCGGTTGATGGTAGCTATTTTCATTATTAGCCACACTTCTCTGACTCCAGAGGAGTGCTGGAAATAAGCCTGGTGAACTAAGCAAATCCCTTCCCCTCTCTGCCCTCAGTTTCCCCACTTGTACATTGAGAGGATTGTTCTAGCCCCCAGTGGTTCTCAACCCTGGCTACACATTGGAATCACTCTGAGGAGTATTTTTAAAAAAATGATTCCTGGATTCACCCCAGACAAATTGAACTGGAACCTCTGGGGCAAGGCTCACACATGGATATTTATTAAAGGCTCCCCCAGGCAATTCTAATGTGCAGGCAGGGTCAAGAACTACTACCCTGGGTTTTATGTGCTTTGTAAACCACTTCAGCTGTGGGAGTGTTATTTCAGATGAATCTTGTGAGTATATAATACATCAAAGTGGGGCTCCGCTTGCTGAGTGACCTGGGCAAAAATTGCAGGAAGGACGCCTGATTTCACCCTGCCTGGGGCATGGACTAGATGGGCACTGGATGACCAGCCACAGCCAGCTGAGCATCACAAGGGTGGGGAGGTGGTCTCTGAGCCGTTCAGAAGGAGCATTCCTTGGGCTCCCCATCTCCCTTCCATCCTCCCCCAGGTGCTGCAAAATCCTCAATGGGGCGGGAGAGCCCCGTGTCTTCCGGCCCCGCGACCGGGACGAGATGGTAAAGAAGGTGATTGAGCCCATGGCTTGCGATGGGCTCCGCACTATCTGCGTGGCCTACCGCGACTTCCCCAGCAGCCCCGAGCCGGACTGGGACAATGAGAATGACATCCTCAACGAACTCACCTGCATCTGCGTGGTGGGCATCGAGGACCCCGTGCGGCCGGAGGTAGGCCCCAGGGCCAGCAAGCTCAGGGAAAAGGGGATGAGGCTGGGAGGCCAGCCACCTGGGTGACCTGAAATAAGTCACTTCACCTCTTTGAGTCTCAGTTTCCACACAATGCCCATGGGGATCTCCTTCCCCTGATCCTCATAAGAGGATCGCCCATGAGAAACAGTGTAGACCACACATGGCATGGGTCAGCCTAGAAGGACACAGAACCCACAGGTTGCCAGCAGGTGTTGCTCTGCCATGGGGGCAGTCCTCAAGCTGTCCACCCAGCCACCATGAGCTCTTCCCTCTGGTCCCCCAAGGGACAAGTGTAGGGGCTGCCCTGCCTTAGAAACCTCTTGCCCTGCAGGAGCCAGGATCTCCTGTAACAAATCCACAAACATGGATTCCAGGGTCCCTACAAAGGACACGCCCAATAGCAAGGGTCATTGCACTCAGGAGAACCCGAAGTGTGGTGTCCCTGTCAGTATTTATAGTTTCTCGCAGTGCAGATGCAGTTTACCAGCCAGTTTACCCTAGCAAGCTGGCCTAGGAACACAGCGGAGAGTCTACCTTTATCAGGTTTCCAGGGGAACAGAGCTAGAACGTTAACTGCAGGTCACATTCTCAAGCAGAAGGGAAGGGGGCTGACAGGCCCACTTCACAAGGATCGAGGGAGGTGATGCCTATCAGTACACCTAGTGGGGTGCTCAGCACACAGTAGGTCTTCAGTCTCCTTCAGCTGAATCTGCACCTGGAGGGGAAGGCCAAGAACTCAGTGCTAGAGCTGCCAGGGTCAGGGGAAGATGAGATGTGTGTGGTCTGTGAGGCTGCCCAGGCTGAAGAAAGGCTGTGGGGAGCAGAGGAAGCTGTCTTGAATCTCCAAAACGCTGCATGGGTGGGCAGAGTGAGTCAGCTCACACCGCCAGGCCCCAGGGGAGCACCCCGGGCATGAGGCAGGGTGCAGGAGGGGCTTGCTTCCCCATCCTCCCAGGACTCACTCAACTGTTGGGTCCAGACCGGACGCCCTGGCCAGGCCCTGGCCGGGTCGATTGGCCTCTGCTGTAAGATTTGGTGCTGATGCTTTGAGGACCCACCTCCTCCACTCCTTAATGGACCTACCCTGACACTGTTCTTTGGGGGTCTCTGGCCATTCCCTACTCCTCTCTGAGCCTCAGCTTCCCTTTCTTTAAGGTAAAAGGGATAGATAAGATGCCCTCCAAGTTCCTGGCCCTGATGTTATAAGATTCTGCTTTCCAAAAAAAATGAAACTAGGAGGTCACAGGCATGGACTTTCACATTTTAGGCAGCAGGGAGAGGGTTCAAAGTGTGAGCTCAGACATCAGACAGATCTGTGATCCTGAGTGCCAGCACAGCTGGCTGTGTGACGTTGAACCAGTTACATAACCTCTCTGAGCCTCATCTGCATACTGGGGATAATAATAGTATCACACACACCCCCTCTGGGATATCATGAAGGCTCAGATCATGTATCTACGAGCAACAGGCAGAGCATCTGGCACAAGATAGGTGGGCTACATATGTGGGTCCCCTTCCTTCATGCCCTCTCCAGTAGATTTCATTACCCTAGATCCAGGGACACGTAACAGCCCTAGACACACAGTCTAGCCTACCAAAGGTGTTCAATGAGTGTTTGTGGAATGAATGAGTTGGGGGTGTCATTGTGGCTTCCTCACTCCTATCAAGATCCTAAAACAGCAAAGACAATTAATGTCCCTGGAGCTTGACAGTGGAGCCCACACGTGCTTTCCTGCAAACCTCTCTCTCCATGGACAGACAGGCCATTTATCAGCCTCCCTGTGGGACACCTCCTCATTACCAGTCACTAATGAGTCCAGGCTTCACTGTGATATGTTATCTCGTTACTGAAAACTCTTCATCCTTGCACAGCACTTGAGGCTGGCCTGCCCACACCCCTGTCCTTCCCAATCCCACAACCTCCCCCTTCCCGGTCACTCCCAGAGTTCCTGGCTCACCACTCTGCCTTGGAAACATCCCTTAGATGAATGGAAGACACCAGCAGGTCCCAACTGTTATCTGACCATGACGCACAATAAGAAATGTATTTTATGTCATGACTCAGTAAACACACACACTTCACCAAAGCAAGAATTTCACAAAATAATGGGATGCACTTAACTATTTTCCATTCTTCTATTTATTTGTTTCTTTTTAAAATTTTGGTCACCACCCACTAAACAAATTTCACGACTCTCACAGGGCATGACTTGAGGTTTGAGTGGCTGATCTAGTCCAAACACCTTCCCCCACAAACCCCAATTTCCAGAAGAAAACACTGAGGCCCAGAGGGGGACAGTGATGTGCCCAAAGTGGCTGAGTGAACCCAGATTAGAACAGGTTTTCTGCCTCCCTGCCTCAGGGCCTTTGCCTGGTTGCCACACACACACACACACAAAGAAAGGAGAGGAGAGGAGAGAGGAGAGAAGAGGAGAGGAGAGGAGAGGAGAGGAGAGGAGAGGAGAGGAGAGGAGAGGAGAGGAGAGGAGAGGAGAGGAGAGGAGAGGAGAGGAGAGGAGGAAGTTCTAAGTTAAGAGGATGAGCAGATGAGGACAGGGATGAGAGCTCCCCATGCCCAGGGCCTGAAGGGGCAGAGCTGGGTCCCTGGCATTTTCTGTTGACAGCATGGTCATCCAGAGAAGCTGGCTGCAGGCACAGACTCTGGGAGAGGGGGGCCTGGAGCCAACCCCCAACCCCCAACTTTGCCACTAACAAGCCACTTCCCTCTGTGAGCCTCAGTGTTCTCATCTATGAAATGGGAAGTTAGCCCAGGTGCCCCTTGGGTCCCTCCCAAGCTCTGACGTCCCCAGAGAGAGAAAGAGTTGACTGGAAGACTTACCCTCCCATCTTCCCCCACTTCCTTCAGTCAAGGCATCCACATGGGCCACCCTTTCTCCTGTTGGCTCACCCCTGGGATGTCTGTATAGGTGTCATAAACTGTTTCACAGCGGTAACCTACTCAAGTGACACAGCAGACTCAAGGGACATGGGTTCTAATTCTGCCCCTGCCACTCCCTCACAGATGGCCTCAGTTTCCCCACCTGAAAACTGAGAGAATCAGACTGTCCAACAATCACAGTGAGGGACACAGTAGGGTTACAGGTGACACCACTTGCAAGCATAAAAGCTCAGAGTTGATTCAGCATCTCTGAGTGGGGCGGGATGGATGCAGGACCCAAGGAGACGGGTGGGTATGGTTTTGTTTATTTGTTTATTTGTTTGTTTTTTAGGTAGGTCATTCCTGCCCCCTCTAGCTCCTTGGTTCCCACCTCAGAGGCAACCACTATCCCCAGTTTTTAGGGGTGACCTTCAGGGAACGTGTGTGCCTATGGTGACGGTGTTTTTGTCAAGCTCCCCAGGGCTCTGTCCTCCTGGACTCATCCGTTTATACAGAATTCTTTGTCACCCTCTGTAAATCTCACAGGTGAACGCCCTTCCTGGTGCCTCCAGCCTAGGAGGCTCAGCCAGAGGGAAAACCTCAGCCTGGACCATCTCTAGGGCCCTGCAGACACACTAAGATTCATTTTGCAACTGCAAGAAAACAGTCTCTGCCTCACTCAGTTTCCCTGGCTGTCAAGGGGTTGAATCTCCACATTGCCTTCCTCTCACGAGAAGACCAAAGGCTAGAACAGATCAAAACACCTTTGCCAAAGCACCCCACTGTCGGCCCATATAGTGGGTACATTTTCCAAGGTTGATTGAAGTCAGTGCCGATAAAGCCATCAGGAGAGCAGCGGTCTGGGATTTGCCGGGTTATCCGGGGGTGTTTGAAGCCCTCGGAGTCACAGACAACTGCTGTCACAGAAACAACAGATGTTTAAAAGCTTTTATTTAATGAAAACAGGAAGCACCCATTTCCTGGCTGCTTTTCCTCAGTGAGAAATATCTAGGATAATTTTAGCGACAGAAGTCATGTTTTCCCAAACTTATTTATTTATTTTTAATTTCACAGTAATTTTATTGATGTGGGAAGCGTATTTCAACTGGATCGATGCCTCTGGGGTTTGAGTCTTAAACATCTCCGGATCCTCAGTGTCCAGAGCAGTTAGATGCTCCAGAGCTGTTTGTCCAATAAGTGAATGAGTGAGCAACAAAACTGAGTCCTGAGAGCGGCTTAAGAAAACATCCAGTTAGGTTGCAGGAATCAGGAATGGCTTCATGAATAGAGAGCATTTCACTTATCAGATGGGACAGACTTGACACATAGAGGCTAAGGGAGGGAGGGCATTCCAGGCAGAGGGGACAGCATGAGCAGGGCAAGAAGGCAGGAAGGGATGCGGAGTGGCTGGGGCCTCGTGAACGCCCTGCTGCATTTATGAGAGAAAAGGGACTTGAAAAAGGTGTGCACGTGCCCATCCTGTGCGTGGGCTGTTTGTGCCCTGTCATAGAGTTCCCCCAGCCTTGCTGAAGGGTAGATACTATTGTACCCATTTTACAGATGAAGAAACCAGGGTTCATGTGAGACCCTAGAGCAAAACCCAACCCAATCCTTTGGTCCCCAAGCCCTCTCTCCACTGCACAGAGGAAAGTATAGGGTCCGTAAAAATTAGCCTCATTTTTCTCATGAAGCCAGCTTGCTTGGAGAGGCCCAGACAATGGCTGATTTTGGCTCTGGGAGACAGTCTTGAAAGTGAGAGTCTTTCTAAAACGCAGCACTGATCGCCTCATTCCTGGCTCAGAACTTCTCACAGTTCCCAGTGCCTGAAGGAGCATATCCCTGGTCCAGCACCTTCTGCCCCTCTCCAAATTCATGGTCTCCAGTCCCTAACCCACATCTTCTCTCAGCCTCAGCCCCTCCAGATCACCTGCAGCACGGCCCTCAGACCCGTTCATACCTCAGGCCTTCTCTGCCAATGCAGAGTGGACAGTGCTCTGTGGCCAGGACTAATCTCTGTTCATCTGTGTAGCCTCAGCCCTGGCACAATGCCAGGAACCAGAGCCTCAGTTGGCAGCTCAAACATCCCCTCCTCCAGGAAGTCCTCCTTGATTTCTCCTCCCCACCCACTTTCTTCTAAAGCAACAGTGCCCTCTGTGCTCTTTCAGTAGCACGTATACTCAGCAGTACAAAACCCCCTTCTGTGTTTCCAGAGCCTTTTGTATAGGCCTGTGCCAAAGACCCTGCCTCCAAATAGAGTACAGGTCTGATGCAGGGTAATGCTCTGCTATCTGAAAAAAGAAAGGTTGTGTAAAAAAATCAGCTAGACTTGTTCCACCGTGGAGCAGTGGGCATTAGAGGGAGGGAGTGCCCTGTCATCAGGGGTGTGCAAGCAGAGGCTGACCAGCCCATCTGTTGAGGACACCTGGGAACAGATCTAGACAATGAGCAGAGGGTCAAAGTCAATGACCCAAAGCCCTTTCCAAGTCCAAGACCTCCAGCATCTTTGAAACCAAGAACCGAAATTCCTCCTTTTGGGGGCAGGAGCCAGATAAGGTGTGTGTTCCCAGGAAACAGCAGCTCTTTGCTGTTCTCAGGGGCAGGTGAGAGCAGGGGGCCACAGCCCACGTTACAGCCGTCATGAGGCTATTAGTAAGTTATATAAACAGGATCTTTGACGTTCCACGTCCCCACTCCCTCCAGCTCTGTAAAAATGAGGTCACGTTTGCTTACGTGATTAGCCGCTGTGGCATGAGGCAGAGGCCTTGCTCACATGGCCCCCAGGCCCCAAGTGGGCACTGGAAGGCTTCTCCCCAGGCCCTGGAAATAAGCCCCAGAGGAGGCTGGTGGTCAGCTGGCCCTGCTCTAACCCTTCAACAACAGGGAGATCACTACCTGACCACAGAGCCGGTCTCTGAGACAACTCCAGTAGCTAGAGAGGCCTCCTTACTGGGACCCTGCCCCTCCAGGACATCTGTTCCTCACGCCACAAGACAGCCACGCTCAGAACTGTGGGTTTCCTCTTGAAGGCATCAGGGTGGAGCCCCTGAAAGAGGGCAGCCCCACAGGCTGACACTCAGGTAGGTCACTAGTGGCCAGGGTAAGGAAAGAGCGGCCAGGCAGTGCCCTCTGCACAGAGTACACAGGGAGGGTGGTGCCCTCCCCCATGGCCCCTGCCCTCCTGCCCAGAGGCAGGCTGGGCAATGACCCAGCTTGAGACGATAGTGGTGGGGGCTGAAGGAGTGGTGGGTGCTGCGGATGGGGTGGACACAGGCGAGACAGTCAAGGCCGATCCTTGTTCTTACCATTGCTGAGGGCAGAAAGGAGACCAGGGCAGGGGCTGTCCCAGTCAGGCTTGGCCCCACCTTCTAACTGTTTGTACTAGTTTTCTAGGGCTGCTGTAACAAAGTCACACAAACTGAGTGGCTCAATAGCAGTTTGTTGTCTCACAGTCCTGGAGGCTGGACGTCTGTTTGAGACCAAAGTGTCAGCAGGGCTGGCTCTTTCCAATGACGGTAGGGAGAAGCTGTCTCCGCCTCTCTCTCAGCTTCCAGTGGCTTGCTGGCCACCTTTGGCCTCCTTGGAGTGTAGAAGCAGCACCCCGATTTCTGCATGGCATCTCCTTTGCATATCTTTGTGTCCAAATGTCCTCTTTATAAGGACACCATTCCTGTTGGATTAGGACTTACCGTGATGTGCTCATTTTAGCTGGATTTACCGCTATAATGACCCTATCTCTAAGCAAGGTCACATACACAGGTACTGGGGCTTAGGGCTCCAGTCTGTCTTTTAGGGGGAATATGACTCAATCTATAGGTTCCAACTCCCTCAGCGGTGGCTTGGCAGGTGGATGCTGGAGTGCGCTCCTGGTCACTGTGAGGTGTGCAGGGAGGGAACGTCAGACTGAGTCCTTCCAGGCTGGAGATTCTAACAGGCTGTGGTCTTTCCAAACAACTGGATTTTCTGCCCTTGACATGTTCTCTCCCACTGAAAGACGTTCTGCAGCAAATATTATTTTATTATTTGTCATTGCCCTCGGGTAAGAATCACTCGTTCCATTGATTTCTGTTGTGTATAAAGGGCTGCCCCAGCTCCAGGCTGATTTCCGTGGGGGAAACCCTTAGCTCTGCTCAGGGCTGGCTGCTGGGGTGGGGCGGGGCTGGGAAGCCTTGTGCCTTCTGATTGGCCGGCTCTGATCTGGCCTGATTGTCCCAGATATCATCTGTCATTACAGTCAGAGAGGGCAGAACTATCCTTATTATTGCAGAGAAATGGTATATTTTACATGAAGCGTAATCATTTATACATATTCTAAACCCGTGTCACATTCTGTAAGTAAAATGCTCCCAAATGCAAATATCCCCCCAAGAAACTGAAAATACACAAATGGATTTGTCAAGTTTGCAGGAACTGTGTATGTGGGTGAGACAAGGACAAGTTCACCTGGCCAAGCTTACCTGGAGCCAGATCTGAGGAGGTGTTCGTGGAAGTCTTTCCAAAGTCCTTGCCCAGGTCAAGACAGCCAGTGGTTCTGTCTCAGGATGGACTGTCATGGTCAATAGGTGGTAGCCACCTGGGACTCTGCGATGAGAACCACATCAGGGTTTAATCAAAGGATGTGTGATCGATTAACAATGCCTGCCATGGGCACAGGAAGGGAGGCTGTGGCCCATGTGCCATGTGTGCCATCAGTATCTCATAGTCATCTAGTCCCCTTTCAGTAGAGCTGCCTGTGAGAAGGGCTCCTCTGGAATCCACGAAGGCAGGGGGGATCTGCCTGAGGTGGTGCCCTCCCCCATGGCCCCTGCCCTCCTGCCCAGGTCCCAGAAGCCATCCGCAAGTGCCAGCGGGCAGGCATCACGGTCCGCATGGTCACTGGTGACAATATCAACACGGCTCGGGCCATCGCCATCAAGTGTGGCATCATCCATCCTGGGGAGGACTTTCTGTGCCTCGAGGGCAAGGAGTTCAACAGAAGGATCCGCAACGAGAAGGGGGAGGTGCGTGTCCCAGCGTAAAGCATCCTCTGGGGAACGTGCTTAGATGGGGGCTGGGAGGTAGGGTGCTGCATGATTGGACAGAAGCCAGCCAGTGTGCTGCTAAGAGCCCAGTGACTCTGGGCATGTCCCCTCCCTTCTCCAGGCCTCAGTTTCTCTCCCCAACCCCACCGACCCGCCCCCTTCCCCATCCCTCTCCAGATTGAGCAGGAGCGAATTGACAAGATCTGGCCAAAGCTGCGGGTGCTGGCTCGCTCCTCCCCCACGGACAAGCATACCCTGGTTAAAGGTAAGACTTGGGCGGGCACGGGCAACCCTCAAGCCCAGCACCAGGCCAGAAACTGGGCCCTCCTCTCCTGGCACTTGCAGCTTCTTCCCAGAAGGGAAGGGCCCCTCGCCCCCGACTCTCCACACCTGGGTACAGCCTTATGTCTCCCCCTTTTCAGTCCTGGGAGCCTGCAAGGGTCCAGAAGGAGATGGGACTAAGTCTTCTCTCTGGGCCTCCAACTCCCCTAGGAAACAATGGACCTGGGCCTGTGTGGGGTCCCAAACTCCCGGCTCAGGGCTGAATGGGGCCCACAGACGTGTTTTATGTGGCCGGTACAGCGCCTTTTTAAATGATGAATTTGAAAGACTACTCAGACCCTGCTCTCTCACCTTTGACACAGTCCTTACTGCTGCTTGTGGTCCGACACTCAGCCTACTTCACTTGTTCTCAGTCTGGTCTCAGAGCTTTTGGTCTCTTGGTCTGTCTGGTCCCTGAGGCAACCAACCAACATTTGTGACCAGGACCCCAGGGATGCGCTGTCTTGGGAATAGCCACCTGAGGGATGAGACCAAAAGCCAAAGTCTTGCTCCTCCCTCCAAAGGGAGGGTGCACCACTTGCTGAGCCTAGGTGGCCGGGTGCTGGGCACTCTTTATTTTTATTTTATTTTATTTGAGACAGGGTCTCCCTCTGTCACCCAGGCTAGAGTGCAATGGTGCAATCATAGCTCACTGCAACCTCAAACACCTAGGCTCAAGCAATCCTCCTGCCTCAGCCTCCCAAGTAGCTAGGACCACAGGCATGTGTCAACACGCCTGGATAATTTTTTTTAATTCTTTGTAGAGACAGAGTCTCCCTATATTGCCCAGGCTAGTCTCGAACTCCTGGCCTCAAGCAGTCCTCCTGCCTTAGCATCCCAAAGTGCTGGGATTACAGGCAGGAGCCACTAGACCCAGCCAACTGGGTATTTTTAGAGTCACACGGTCCTGGCTTTGCCACTGACCTGCTCTGTGGCCTTTGGCAAATCCCGCTCCGGGACTCTGTTTCCTCATTTGTAAAATGGCTATGGGAGCAGGTGTCCACCGGAGATCACCCTAGAACATCTTAGATTCCTCTTTCAAAGGTGCTGCCCAAGGACATTAACAGAAGCCGATCTGGCCTGGGGAGAGAACCCCAGAACCACAAGGGAGCAGAAGGCCCCCAGCCCATCCTTACTCTTATTCATTCACTCATTCTCTCCATAACTGTTTACTGAGGTCCTGCTAGGTGCCAGCCCTGCTCAGGGCAGGCATGGTCCTGCCCACGTGGAATTCCTGGGCCAGGATGCATGCAGCAGCATTGAATAAGTGGTCCCTGCATAGAGCGAAAGGCTACACTGCTGGCAGGGGTGCTCTCGGCCCGACACTGGCCTCAAACTTGGATTAGGGAGGCTTTAGGTCACAGGCCATGGAAGGTGGGATGGGCTCCAGGGTTGGTAGGGCCTGTGCTTGAGGCAAGGCAGGGAACTGTTCTGCAAAGGGCTAGAGGCAGAAAATCCCCAGGTGCCTTCAAGGATCTGGGCCAGGACCTTGGGACGGGAGAGGGAAGCTACAGGAGACTGGAGCAGGTGGGAGGGCAGCAGATCCTGCAGGGCCACCAATGCCCACTTGAGTACCCTGCCGTGGCCTGCACCATGTCACCAGGCTCGGGAACATGGGAGCGTTTAGAGAGTAGAAGCATCCTTTTAGGAAACTTACCCTGCAGTGCAGAGCATGGCCTGGCAGTCCCACAGGATTGTCCCACTGAAGAGCTGTCACCTGCCCACAGTGGTGACACCTCAGGTGGAGCTGCCAGGTGCGGGTCTGAGAAAGTCTGGGTGGTGGAGGGGTCTGGGCTGGGTGGTGGTTTGCACGTCATGGAGGGATGAGGAGCAGGAGTGTCTGGAATCCCATCAGTCTATACCTGTTGGAGAAGAGCATTGGACATCGAGCCAGGATGGAGAGCAGGCCTGAGACAGAGTCCTGGGTGGCACATGTGGGTGGGGAGAGAGGAGCCACAGAAGCCAAGAGCTGCCTGAGTGATGGTGAGGCTGAGAACCTACCAGAGGAGGCCAAGGGGAGGAGGCTAGAGGGGCAGGAGGATGGCCAGCGGGGAGTGGTGCCAGGAAGACAAGGAAGGAGGCCTGTGGAGGAGGAAGGTGTGGCCCATGGTGGGAATAATTGCTGAGAGGTCTGCGGGGACAGAACAGAAATGTGGCCTTAGGAGGCAGCCACAGGAAGGCCCCTGGTGACTGCACACAGTCAGGCCACCCCAGGACTGGAGGAGGGGAAGGGGTCTGGGGAAAGGTTTCCTCCCAGCTTTCCGCACAGCTCGAGCTATGCAAAGGTCCACGCCACCTGGGAGCCACAGGGCAGAAATTTGACCCCTCCCTGCCTTGGAGGAGCCCCCAGACTGACTGAGGGAACCATGGAAACTCAGGCCCAATGTTCCAAGGGGACAAGCTTGGAGAGGCTGAGTCCAGGACGGTGGAACTGAGGGCTCGCTGCCAGCTGGGTGGGAGCAGCCCAGGACGATTCCCAGAACACAGGGCACTGCAGCTGGGCCTGGAAGAGGGTAGAGCTGCAAGGAGCAGGTGGGGGCACAGTGCCCCAAGTCATGGAACTCAGCCCCTCATGCCACAGGCTGCCGCTGTCTACTAGGCACAGAACAGAGAGATGCGCAAGGATGGAGCAGCACAGAGTTACAGGGATCTGATTAAGGGTGGGCAGGGATCTTCAGAGGGTCAGAAAGGCTTCCTGGAAAAGGCAGCATCTGAGCCAAAAATACAGTACAGGTGGGTGACAGGAGTACCTCCAGCCAAGGGAACAGCCTGCGCAGAGACGGGCCAGCGAGGGCTAGCTCTGTGGGACTGCAAGCACAGATTGGGGGTGGCCGGGCAATGAGAGAAGGGAAGAGGTCAGGGTGCGGGTGAGGCCTGGTCACAGAGGACTTCATAAGTGGAGCTAAGAACATGGATGTTATCGTGAGGCCAAGGGGGAAAGCGGAAGAATGACGTTCCGGGGATGGGTGGGGGACGGGACTGTTCAGACGTGGGTTTTAGAGAGATCCTGGGGTTGCTGTGGGGAAGCAGGTTGGGGGGCAGCCCAGAGTCAGTGAGAGGAAACCCAGTGATGCTGGTGGCAGAGGGTGGAGACAGAGAGGAAAGGAAGGGTTTCAGTGGGATTTTGGAGCCAGAATTGGCAGGCCTTGGTGATACATTCAATGTGCAGAATGAGAGAGAGACACATGGATGCTGACACCCAAATTCCTGTCCTGCCCATGGACATCCCTGCTTGCAAGCCCAATGAATGAGGAGTCCCACAAACTCCACAGGTCCCCACCGATGACATCCTTCACCCACCCTCTTCCACTGGCCCCAGCTCAGCTACTGGGGCCACATGTCATTTGTTCATTCTGTTATTTGTTGAACGTTTTATTGAAGATGAATGTCTGGAGAGAGGTCAGGGCCAGAATGGTGAGGCAGAGGTCATTGGCAAATGGCAAAGCCAAGGCCTCCTCAGCAAGCCTGGACTCCCCAGGGAGAAGGTTGCTGGCTAGTGGTGTCGGAAGGAACAGATGGTGGGGTCCTGCTGAAACCCTGGGAGCCCTGCAGAGGCAGAGGGGGCCCTGAGCACAGTTAGAGGATACGGTGTTTCTGGTTAGGGTGGGTGCCAATGTGGCCACGGGTTGCAGAGAGCAAAGACGGGGCTGGAGAGGTGAGCAGGGCCCATGCCACAGGGGGCCCCAAGCCAGCACCAGCCCAATAAGGAGCCCAGCGTGACCTGCTGGCAGCTATAGGCCAGCCTGCAGCTGAGAAGAGCCTGGATGGAGGGGGCAACTGGACAGGGACCAGAGAGGAAGTCATGCCCAGCCAGGCCCCTCCTGAGGACAAGGGCTGGCCCAGACTGCCTCCCACCTGAGTGGCCCAGGGCCTGAGCACACTCCCGCCTCCACAGGCATCATCGACAGCACACACACTGAGCAGCGGCAGGTGGTGGCCGTGACGGGGGACGGGACCAACGACGGGCCTGCACTCAAGAAGGCTGACGTGGGCTTTGCCATGGTAGGAGCGGCCCACAGAGGGCCTGGGGTGGTGGGGGCTGGGGAGATGGGACTACACAGCCTTGGACTGGCTTTTCAGGAGCCCCAGCTCACACTTGGCCCACTCGCCATCCGCCGTGGGTGCCCACCGATCTTGAGACTCAGCCTGACCCCGAGGTCTTCCTGGAAGGGCGTAGGATGCTCCTTGCTCTGGGGGAGCTGTGCGAAGGGGGACACTTACAGGCTGAGGAGGAAGAGAACAGAGCGGGAGAAGGGGCCAGGGTGAGGCTTCCTGAGGGTGAAGGGAGCTGGGTCTGTGAGGAGCGTGAAGAGTGGGGTGTCCCTGTGTGGTCTGGCTGTGCTGGGCCCACTGGGTGTATGTACTAGGGAGTTGTGTAGGACTGAGGATGTGGATGGGGTGAGGATGGTGATGCTAGAAGTGGTCACCTCCCCTGGCCACCCCACCCAGCCTCCTGTCCCTGTCCCCACAGGGCATCGCAGGCACTGATGTGGCCAAGGAGGCCTCAGACATCATCCTGACAGACGACAATTTCAGCAGCATCGTCAAGGCAGTGATGTGGGGCCGCAATGTCTATGACAGCATCTCCAAGTTCTTGCAGTTCCAGCTCACAGTTAACGTGGTGGCTGTGATTGTGGCATTCACGGGGGCCTGCATCACGCAGGTGGGTCCTCAGGAGGCCATACCAAAGCCTGGGGGAGGGCGGAGACCCCCCCAGAGGCTCGGGGGCCTTAGGGTACTCCAGTTTGTCCCTGTCACCACAGCCAGGGATGAGGCACCCATCGATGGAGCGCCTGCTGGGAGCCAGGAACTGCATCACAGAGCTCAGTTGCAGGCACTGGCCCCAGGGGAATCAAGGACATGAGGCTCAGAGAGGTGGTGTGACTTGTTCAAGGTCACACAGCAAATGGGAGCTGTCAGCCTCACAGCCTGGCCCTCACTGCAGGAAGCGGGAGAGGGATTCCTCAAGAGAAGGCAGGGCCCTTGGCCACCATGAGGGCAGAGGGAGGCAGGGAAGGGCGGGCCAAGGCCCGAGGGGATCAGGCAGCCAGGTGAGGACAAAGAGCCAGTAGGGGCCCCGGGGCCCTGACTCTGAACTGGAGTGTGGAGTGCCTTAGGAGGTGCTGGGTGGGAACAGCTGGAGGGAGTCGGGGGTCTCGCTCACTGGGAAGGTCACAGAGGAGTCTGGCCAGATACCACGACTGGGTCTGAAGCAGCCCTATGCACTGAGCCTGGCAGGCAGGCCCCGGATGTCTGCAGACACCGCTTCTTCATCGCAGCTCCATGAGGCGGGAACTGTGATGATCCCCATTTTACAGAGGCAGAAACTGAGGCTTAGAGGATGGACTGGCCAAGGACCTGCCATTGTTCTTGCAGTCTCCTGATACACCCCACAGGGACTGACCAGCCTAGCCGGAGAGGCAAGAATGGGTCTCCTTTAGCCCCGGGGGATCCCCAAGGCCCAACCCTCCCAGTAGCCACCTGGGCAGACAAGCCCATGCCCACAGGAGCCCCCAGAGGCCCAGAGTGCAGCACTGCCCCAACAGCTGTGTGGCACTGGAACACTGCTCCCCTCTGTTGCTTCCTGCGCTGGGGGAATATAGGTGGCAACTCTGGCTACCCCTGCCCTGAGAATCAGAGCCTTGGAAGGGTGGCTGGGGGCTTCCTTTTGCTCAGAAGGGCCCTCTTTCCTGGTCTATGGATGAGATGCTCCCTCTAGTGGCAGCTTGAGGGACACTCCCATGGCAGCAGCAACTTGGAGACCAGAAGGTCTTGATGCCAGATAGGGAAACTGAGGTTCTGAGACGACTATCAATTTGCTTGAGGTCTTTGTTTGCGTTGGTGGCAAGGCCATGCAGCATTGATAGGAAGACGGGCACGCCTGACCCCGAGGTATATGGAATCGGAGAAAGCCCAGGGGTGGGGAGGACGGGGGCACGGGGAGTGAGGCTGAGGCAGGGAGGAGGTGGGAGAGAAGGCCAGGAGCAGGGGCTGTAATGAAACCTGGGAGGTGATGAGTGGAAGGGATGCAGGTATATGGGGCTTGGGAGAAGACAGAAGTGGGAAGAGCATCCGGTTTGGGCTGTTGAGCTTACAGGGTCTAGGGGCTTCCTGGAGGAGGTATTCCACAGGCCATGGATGTAGCTAAAGCCACAGGAAGAGGAGAAGAATGGGGCTGAGGCAGGAACACAGATTTAAAAGGAGGGGAGGATGACGACCAGGAGAGTGGGGTCAGGATTGCAAGTGGGAGGCAGTGGCCAAGTGCAGGGGCGAGGTCAGTGACATGAGAGTTGCCGAGAAGAGGTCCTGCAACTCGTGGCACAGAAGGTGCTGGTGACATGGGAGGAGGGCATTCTGGGAGCATGGAGGGGCCAAAGTTTGGCTGCTGTGGACAAGATACATGGGCGTGTGAGAAAGGATGGGGACAGCAGACCCAGCTCCTCTCAGCCAAAGAGACAGGTCCGAAAGGGTCCTTCCCAGAACCTGGACAGTGGTGACCTACAAGTGGTGAGGTCCTTGACAAGTTTAGTTGCTTCTGCTATTCCTCATTTGCCAACATTTCCTACCTTGAAATGTATTAATTTTTGAGTCATAGATACACACAATAATTTTTTAAGGTAAGGTGGGATAAGAGGGGAGAAGAAATTGGGGGTTGGGGAATGGGCTCTGTTTGTAGGATAGGAGAGCCCGAGGGGGAGGAGGCAGTGGGGGGAGGAGGTAGGAACCCATGCTGGAGGCAGTGGGAATGGTCTTGGCCTCAGCCAGGAGAGACCCCCCTCCTTGGGGGCTGGAGGGGAGAGGGGAAGATGGTGAGATGCTGCTGAATTTACCAGAAGGCAGGGAGCTGGTGGCCATTGGGCCTGGGGGGACTCACTTATCTCCTGGCGGGGAAGATGGGGCTGAGGTGGGTGGGTCTGCGCTGATCTCCAGAGAGGGCATCAGAGAACGGCTCCATGCCTGCTGGGGAGCGAAGGGGTAGGTCGGCCTCCAGCCTCCAGCAGGAGCCTACGGACAATACACCACGAACCCACCCAGCACTTCACAGGGGCAGGTGGGCCCACAGGTGACAGCCCTCTCCTGCCTGTCCCCAGGACTCCCCTCTGAAAGCCGTGCAGATGCTCTGGGTGAACCTCATCATGGACACGTTTGCCTCGCTGGCACTGGCCACCGAGCCGCCCACGGAGACCCTGCTGCTGAGGAAGCCGTACGGCCGCAACAAGCCGCTCATCTCCAGGACCATGATGAAGAACATCCTGGGCCATGCCGTCTACCAGCTCGCCCTCATCTTCACCCTGCTCTTCGTTGGTGAGCGCCTCGCCCACCCACACCTCTCCCAGGCGGGGTCATCACCTTCCTGGTGCACCACGGCTGTCACTCAGCATTCTCGAGTCACAACCCCCTCCTGTTTTGCTAATGGGGAAATTGAGGCTCAGGGAGGTCAAGTAAGTTGCCCAAGGCCACACCAGCGAGTCTTGGAAGAGGGCCTGGCCCTGTCCCAGCTCTGGCTGACCCCAAAGCCATCAGTGGCTTTCTCCACTGGTGACAGCTCCTGGCACCAAGTACAGACTGTGCAAGGCCCTGTCCAGGTGCTGAAGCACTGCATGGCAGCCCCAGAGGTGCCTGAGACTGGGAGGGGAGTGACTCACCCCTTCTCTGACCCATTCCAGCACCTTATCCTGGCCTGGTGGAAGGGACCCTCAGCAAGGCTTCCTGGGGAAGGGCACACACGCTCACACCACCACCGATTCTCACTTGCTTCCACTTGGGCTGCGTGTTTGGGTCTTCCACTCAGTGAGGCAAGCACATTTGCCTCCACCCCACATTACAAACGAGGGCACCAAGGCTCAGAGAGGTGAGGTGACTTGCCCAAGGGCACACAGCCAGTCTGAGGAAGAGTCTGGGCACAGAACCAGGTCTGGCTGGGCCAAAACTGACCTGGTTTCCACAGATGCTTCGGAGGCAATCCCAGCAAAGCCTACCCCCAGGTCACAGATGGGGAAACAAAGGCCCAGAGAGGGGTAGGATCTGACCCACAGTCCCACATGGAATCAGGGCCAGTGCTGTCCTTACAGGAGCCTCCTGGAGCTGGCCTTTCACTCGTCCTCAAAGTCCAGAGTATGATGGAGGTGGGCACGGATCCATTCCTCAAAGGCAATTGCCTTTTATAAATTTTGAAAGTAGTGGCCGGGCGCGGTGGCTCAAGCCTGTAATCCCAGCACTTTGGGAGGCCGAGACGGGCGGATCACGAGATTAGGAGATCGAGACCATCCTGGCTAACATGGTGAAACCCCGTCTCTGCTAAAAAATACAAAAAACTAGCCGGGCGAGGTGGCGGATGCCTGTGGTCCCAGCTACTCGGGAGGCTGAGGCAGGAGAATGGCGTAAACCCGGGAGGTGGAGCTTGCAGTGAGCTGAGATCCGGCCACTGCACTCCAGCCTGGGTGACAAGAGCGAGACTCCGTCTCAAAAAAAGAAAAAAGAAAAAAAAAAAAAGAAAGTAGTGTGTTGTCAGGACACATTTTACTGTTGTAAAACCTATCATGAAAAAGCTTAGAGGAAGCCACAAATATGCAGAATTAGAAGAGATTCAGAGGAGGTGGAGGGGTTGGAGAGGAGAGGAGAGCGGGGGTCCTGGTCGGCTTGCTGGCTTGGTCACTTGAGCAGCGCCTACCCTGGGTAGTCTTGGGACATCTCACACCCAGAAAACTCCACAAGCCTCCTGGCACCACTTTACTCGCTGTGCAAAAGGACACAGGACTTGGCCAGGTGTGGTGGCTCACGCCTGTAATCCCAGCACTTTGGGAGGCTGAGGCGGGTGGATCACTTGAGGTCAGGAATTCGAGACCAGCCTGGCCAACATGGAGAAACCCCATCTCTACTAAAACTACAAAAATTAACCAGGCGTGGTGATATGCACCTGTAATCCCAGCTATACTTGGGAGGCTGAAGCAAGAGAATCACTTGAACCCAGGAGGCGGATGTTGCAGTGAGCCGAGATGGCGCCACTGTCCTCCAGCCTGGGCAACAACGAGACTCCATCTCAAAAACATAACAAAACAAAAATGATACAGGACTGCATCAGACGCCCCATCAGCAGCATCTACCAGCCTGGCCCAGAAGCCCTGGGCTCCATATAGGAATTGGTATCTCTAGTAACAGCCCCATGAGTCTGTAGAGGTCTCAGCAAGGGACATGCTCGGGTACAAGAAGCAGCACTCTCGGGGCAGCGCAAAGCCTCCCGCAGGTATCCTGTCCTCACAGTCCAGAATGAGTTTGCCAGTCTGGGGTCACTTTTTAGAAGCCATGTCGCCCACCTTTAACACAGCTGGCCATCCACCTTTATCAGGTTTCCACAGAAAAAGTGGAAGACAGTTCCCCAAGGCCTTTCTCCCCCAGAGGAGAGAGGGCTTTGCTGACCCTTCACTCCTACTCTCTGACCTGCCAACAGCACAGCCACCTGGCCCCCCAGCATCCAAGCATGCCTCTGTGTCTTGGGGATTCACCTCACCGCTCAGAAGAGGCCCCCACGAAAGGCCGGGCATCTCCCCTCTGATTCCCCCACCGCTGCCTTCAGCCCAGCCCCACCCTCTCACTTGGCAGGCGAGAAGATGTTCCAGATTGACAGCGGGAGGAACGCGCCCCTGCACTCGCCACCCTCAGAGCACTACACCATCATCTTCAACACCTTCGTCATGATGCAGCTCTTCAACGAGATCAACGCCCGCAAGATCCACGGCGAGCGCAACGTCTTTGACGGCATCTTCCGGAACCCCATCTTCTGCACCATTGTGCTGGGCACCTTTGCCATCCAGGTAGTGAGGCCCCCACCCTAACCAGGCCTGGGTGGGCAGCAAGCAGCCGGACCCCAGCCCTCTGTGCTGGCCCCTGATGGCCTCTCTCTTTCTCTGCTCCCCTCTGACCTCCAGATAGTGATCGTGCAGTTTGGAGGGAAGCCATTCAGCTGCTCTCCACTGCAGCTGGACCAGTGGATGTGGTGCATATTCATTGGGTTAGGAGAGCTCGTTTGGGGCCAGGTAAGTTCCTGGTAGGTCGCAGGAGGTGCCTTTTAGCAGGGCAAGGGAGACAGCACTGGATGGAGAATCCAGGACCCCCAGGAACCGGCTGCCAGACCCCTGGCAAGCCCCTCCCTGTCGCTGGACATCTGAGCAAGGGGCCTTGTCCCAGGTCCCATACTGGTCCTCTGGGTACTACTGCTCTGATTTTTGCCTTATATCTATCTACCACTGCTTCTGTTGCTTATATAATATTTTCTCTCAATCACATCAGTTTTTTTAACTTAAATTTGTTTTTAAAGGCAATGTCATATTACTAAGAACTGGAAAATCAGTATCACTTGTCATAAATGGAAGCTAACAAAAACATTAATGTAATGAGAATGACATTATGAAATTCCAGCTAGAAGCCATGGCCTGCCAGGGGTTCAAGGCTGGAGCACCTTCTTAGGAAGGGAGATGAATCAATGGTCTGCCGGCGCTGGTGGCCAGCTGGTGTCAATCAGGGTCCTGTAGAGCACTCAGAGGGAACGCAAGCAGGACACACTCTGCCACACTGCAGTGCTACTCAGTGCTGTGCCTGTGGCCGTCTGAGAGCTGCCCCAGCTCCAGGGCTCCTTGGGCTGGATGCTTTTTAGGGGCCCTTCCAGCTTTGACCCCAGAATATTCTCCCGCCAGTTCCTTTTTCTACGTTTGCCTGAGTTCCAGACCCTGTCACAGCTCTGACAGCATGCAGCTCAAAGGCTCCTGACCCAGGACACAGGCTTGGGAGGAGTGCCCAGAACCAATGCAGGGCCTAAGGGGCTTTATTCCCAAGGTGCTCACACATCCAGGCAGTGGGACCCGATGGGTGGGAGACATTATTCTTGCCTTCAAGCTCTCTGAAGGCTAGAGTGAGAAGCTACAGGGGCAAAAATTAACTAAAAGATAAATAAGAAAGTTTAGTTTCATCCAAAAGGGCTTCCTGTAACCTTTGGGGCTGCTTTGGAGAGTGATAAACCAGGTGTGACTGAGCAACTCCATTCCCTGGGCACCCTGGGGGCCAGGCCATCTTTATCCCACTGGGGCCCACACCCTACGGGAGGCTCTTCGGGGCTGGGCCCAGTATCTGAGGGAAGGATTCAGAGGACTAAGGTTAATGCCAGTGGTCAGTGCTGACTTTACACTCCCAGGGAGCCCCCTGAGGCTGCATTCGAGCCAGTGCCTGTCTATCCCTACAGGAGATGGAAGGGACCTCTGGCATCTGCCACCTCAGCTTTCCTGTAGGGCCTGCATCTGGGTCCTCAGCCCCATAGACAAGCCCTTTGGGGAAGATTAGGAATGAAGGCATAGCTCTTTCCCATACTGCCTTCCCAGTCCAGGATTGGTTGCCCTCAGGGTCCAGTGATCTCAGGAGGAATAAGAGACAGAGGAGTAAGTAACCCCAGGAGGGCTGAGAGCCAGCCATGGGCCAGGCTCATGCAGGACGAGTTAGACCCTCCACCGTGCTCAGTTCTCACCATGCCCAGAGCAGCCCCCACTTTACAGCTAGGAAAACCAAAGTTCAGTGAGGTTAAATGACTTGCCCAAGGCCATAGGACCAGGACTGTCTGGGGTATTGAAAGCCACATCTGTCCAACTCCTAGAGGCCAAGATTGTCCACTATATACCCTGACTCTGAATGAGTGAATTAAAAAGCAAATTGCACTCCAGCCTGGGCAACAAGAGTGAAACTCTGTCTCAAAAAAAAAAAAAAAGGAAATTGTCAAAGACTGGGCTGAGGAACAGGTGAGGTGGGTAAAGGAGTGGATTGATCACATGCCTGGGTGAGTCGGTAGGAGGAGGGAGGTAGAGGAGCGGGTGTCAGGGAAAGAAGGCCACCGGGAAGGACAGCCCCCCCATTCTGACAGCCGGGGTCCCTTGCAGGTCATCGCCACCATCCCGACCAGCAGACTCAAGTTCCTCAAGGAGGCAGGCAGGCTCACGCAGAAGGAGGAGATCCCGGAGGAGGAGCTCAACGAGGACGTGGAGGAGATCGACCATGCAGAGCGGGAGCTGCGGCGGGGCCAGATCCTGTGGTTCCGAGGCCTGAATCGGATCCAGACGCAGGTACAGGAGGCTCTTGGGGGCTGGGCCCAGGCCTGGCCGGGGCGGGCCAGGGGATGGAGGTGAGTGTGCTTGTGCTGCCCCCCAGGGCCCAGCTCTGGTGCTGAGGGAGGGTGGCTACAGAGGGGTCCCGGCCAGCTCTCACCAGCCACTTGCACACCCACGTTGCACACACACTCCCGTGGCTGCTAAGGAACAGCGTGGCCTCCTCAGGGAGGTCCCATTGTGCACTCTCAGGGCAGCAAGGGGAAGCGGTAGGGGTCATACCCACCATGGTCTCCAGGGGGATTTCCCTGAGAGGGTGGGGAAGGGTGGCTCTGAGGGCAGAGGTGAGTGAGGGGACTGTCGTTCGGCTGGGGGCAGCCACCCAGAGGGACCATGTGAAGGCTGGACAGAAGCTGCAGGCCAGGTCGCCCAGGGTCCCCCAGGGCCTGGTGATCAGGGGGTCCGCCACCTCCACGGGGGCTTCAGTTGCTCTCCCCAGCTTCCCCTAGGGGGTGGAGAGGCTGTGGGGAGCAAAGGTCAGTCATCCCCAAGTACACACAGACACACAAGCACACACCAAGCACACCAGGGGAGCACAGGTGCACGGTGTAGCCAGCCAGAAGCAGGTTTCTTCCCCAGAGCAGAGAGAGCATGGCCGCCATGTGGCACACGACACACCTGCGCCCTCCCCACCCCCTCCACACACACACCACATGCTCTCACATGGGCCCTTATGCCTGGAGCAGGTGTTGTAGCTCACAAGTGCTGTCACAGCCCTGCGAGGGGAGAGTCAGGAGGGACTCTGTGGGTCTCTTGCCCAGACTATCCGGGGAGCTGGAGTGGGAGCTCCTCCATGCCCCAGCATACTTGGGTGAAGTGCAGTGTAGAGGCACCCACCTGGCCACCATCCTGCCAGCTGTGGCCCAGCACCTCATTTCCATCCGATGTAGCAGATAGCTCACCTGGGTCACCTCCCACCCCTCTGTACCCTGTCCCAAACCTCACCTCATGTGACCTTCACAGCCCTGGGATGTAGATGTGACTCCCCCAGTTTTAGAGGTTACCGAGGTCCAGGAGATGGCCCTTTCTACCAAGCTGGCACAGCTGGGGTGGGGACTGGAAGCAGGTTTCAGACCCAGAGCTGCCTGACACGGGCCTGGGCTCACCTCCCCTGATTAGGACCCTGGCAGCCAGCCCTCCCAGCCTGCCCCCACCTCCTGGGAGGTCCAGGGCAACTCAGTGAATATGGCCCTGGTGCTGTCACTGCCCTGGTGGCAGAGCCACGCAGGGGTCTCCAAATTATGGGAGGAAGCAAGGACTGTGGTTTCTTGAGTGGGCAGGAGCGTCTGTCTTGCCTGCCTCTTGTGGGTCAGGTGCTTTGCCACTTACAGATAACCCTGCCGGGCAGGTGGCATTAACCCTTCTTAAGAAGAAGAAACTCAACTCAGAGAGGTGGCTTGCCCAAGGTCTCCTAGCTAGTAAGTGACAGAGCTGGAATTTAGGCCAAGCTCTGTTCACCTCAGGGCCCCCACCACACCCTCCACCTCCACACCTGTATCTGAGGGAGGCTGAACACTGCTCTCTTCCCTCCAGATGCCATGTTTAATCACTGCCTCCCCCACCGGCCTCACCCAGCCCACTGGCCCCTGAGCCACTAGCACAGGACAAAGGCCAGACCCCCTGTGTCCTCCCGGGGACCCTGGGGCCTGCAGGTGGGCCCAGAGCTGAGCAGACATCTTTCAGAGCCTTGGAGTGTGTCTGGTATTTTTGTTTTGATTTAAGTGACATTGTCGTTGTTGCCGTGGCTGCGGCTGTTCTTGTGATGTTGCGCCTGTCAGTCATGTAGCTGTTGTGTTCGTTCTTCTCGCAACTTGTCTCGTTCTCTCCTCCGTTGCAGATTGAAGTAGTCAATACTTTCAAGAGCGGGGCCTCCTTTCAGGGGGCCCTGCGGAGACAGTCCTCGGTCACCAGCCAGAGCCAGGATGTAGCCAATCTCTCTAGCCCTAGTCGCGTGTCGTTGTCCAATGCTCTTTCCTCTCCGACCAGCCTTCCTCCTGCTGCAGCCGGGCGTGAGTGTGACTCCTTACTGCCTCCGGCTGGCACTGCCCACGCCAGCTCCCAGGCGGGCAGGGGCTGGGGCACCAGAGGACATGGGGGGCAGCTGGTCACGATCAGGCCCAGGGGGCTGAAGGGTCACAGCCACCGAAGAGGGTCCCATTGGTCAGGAGAGTGTAACCAGTCATGCAGTGGCAGTCACTCAGTGGACCAGGGTCAGTCAGAGGGTCGTTAGGGTCCCAAGTGGCCAAAAGGTCTGGTTCAGTCAAGGGATCAGCAGTGGTCAAGAGGACATCAGTGACCAAATGGTCCCAATCCACCACAGGGTCCCGGCAGCCAGAGGGAGACAGACATGGAGGTGACACAGAGTGTCCCACTGGCCCAGGGTCATATGTGGTCAGCAAAAGCCTGGACCACCAAGGCAAGGGTTAGAGTTAGACAGGAGGTCCCAGTCTTGCAGTCAAAGTCAGCAGAAGGGTCACCGTGGGTCAAGGGAAGCAAGCCCCTCAGGGTCACAGTCAGTCACGTTGGGATCCAACCAGGAGAGGGTCACATCATCCAGGCTTTCCCAGTTGGTCAGGGGGCACCCACAGCAATGAGGGTCATGATCAAGGGAGATGGTTGAGCCAAGAGGTCACTGCAGGTCAGAGGTCATAGTCAGCCAGGGGTCCCAGGCCACCTAGGAGCTCACAGCCTGGAGGCTGCACCCCAGCAGTTCAGAGTCTCTGCCCGCTTCCTGTCACTCCTCCCCTTGCACTTTTGACAGCATCAGCTGCCCTGCAGACAGCCTTCCCTGTGGCTGAGCTTGGAGCTTGCTGAAGTTCTAAGCCCTTCCTGGAAAAGACAAGGTCCCTGGCCCATTCAGCTTGACCCCTGGTAGAAAATGGTGGGTCGAGCCTCATGTCTTACCTGGGTGCCAGCAGGCCCAGAGGGACCTGATCTACCCTTGGGCATCGTGCCCTCCTTTATCTGAGGGATAGCCTGAGACTGTGGCCCCTCCTTCATCTCCCTCCTGCTAAGCTCATCTCCTCATGCCACCACTTCTGATCTAGAGCACTCACCGCTGGCTTTGTTTAGCTCTTTCCCGGACCCATGGCTTCGGGCCCCATAGGGAAAAGCCTGTCTTTCCTCCCACCGCCCTGCTTCGCTTCCAGCCAGGCCCTTCTGATCTGCAGGGGAGCCCCTGGCTCTGGTCTTCTCCAGTTGACACAGTGTCCGTCTTAGCCTCCAGCTTCTGTGTGAGAAGTAGACTCCAGCTCATCTCTTGAAACTCTATAAAGGGCCTGTACCCCCATCCAAAACCAGAGCACCCACAACACACCCCGCTGCAGCAGCGGGAACCCTGTGTGCTGGGGGGAGCGCCTCCCTCAGTGCCTCCAGTGGAGGCACAGGCCACAGAAAGCCTGTTGATGGCAAATGTCCATGACCTACAGCAGCAGGACAGAAGCAGAAAGCAGGGAAGGAGCCCCTCAGTGCTCATTCGTCAGCACAGAAATGCAGTGCTGGGGAGGCCCAGGGAGCCAAGATGAAATGGAGATGCATTTCAGCAGATGGTGGCTGAGTCACATTTCCATGAGATACCATCACTAGGCAGTCACCGCCAGGATTTCTAGGGGAAGGCAACACTGGTCCCATCCTCCTCCCCTTTAGACCAGAGAGCTCTCACCTTTGCAGCAGCCTAGCCAGCTGACCTCCCAGCTCCTTTCTGCACCAGCTCAGCTCTGGCCTTGCTCAGCACCCCCACCTATCCTGAGGTGCGGTGACCAAGTGTCCTGTCAGGGAGACCTACATGGGGAAGAATCCGCTTCTTCCCTTCTGCCACCCCTCCTGGTGACTCCTGCGGCCCTCTGGCTGGGGCTGCCTGCCAGGAGTCTGGCTTCTGGGTGAAAGCCCAGTTCTTCGTCCATCCCAGTTCAGCCTCTTTCTTGAAGGGCAGCACTTCACCCTGGCCACAACAGAGCACACCTGACATTGCTGGGCACCCGCACCACCTTTGGAAGTCTTCCCTGAATTAGCCCCTCATCTTAGCCTTCACAGTCTAGAAGCTAGAACTGTCCTCTCAAACCTCAGCCACTTCTTTCTCAGCTTTTCTTCTGCGTCATTTGTAAAGCCATTCAATAGAGCCAGCCTGGGAACAACACTTCTTTGCAGAAGTACCCCCTTCTTCATTTCTGCAGAAATGCTTAGACAGGAATGTGTCTAAACTGACCTCCTTCCAGGCCACATCAGTCCCCTGTAGCCTGTGGTTACCCCAACTTTGGAACAGTCTTGGAAAAGAAGCCCAGGCAGAGGCTCAGCCAAAGCCAACTTGACAGTCCTTGCCCTGACCCCTCATTCTCTCAGGGGACCCAGCGGGGCTGGCCAGGACCTCCTCACTCTGCTTCCCATCTTGCCTCTCCCCTCTTCACACCTCCCAGAGAATCTCGCATTCCCCCTCTGTGACAGAATCCAGCCTGTAATTCTGGGTCCCTCCTGAGACCCTTCCTGAGCCTGTGGTCTTAAAAATAGCCTGACCAAACCCCTGCCTGAGGGCACTGGTTCCCAGACAGGATCACAGCCTCTGCGGTTTCAGCACACACATTTGGACAACACAGCCTCATGCCTCCTTTGCTTGAGTAGTGTCTACAACCGTGCTGCCTCCTCTGGTCTCCAAGGACTCTGAGGACCCTCTAGATACCAGCCAAGGTCCCTGCAGAAGCCAGTATGCTTTCCTCCCACAGGGAGGTTTAAACAGGTGGCCAGGAAGTGAGAGAAGGGCCCCAATTTGATGGGATGAGGAAGTGGGCTGCCCTACTACCCCACAACTCCTTCACCCCCACCACACCCCACCAGCCTTCTGAGGGGAAATCTGCTTCCTGGGGATTCCCCAGCGGAGGAGGCTGCTCATGTGCCTGCTGAGGCAAAAACACCTGCAGCCAGTATGCCCTGGAAGGAGTCAATCCACTGTCCCCTGGGTTATGAAGAGTTGACCACAAAGGCCTGGGACAGGGCCTGACTTCTGACCTGGGACACTGGAGTGAGGAAAGCCCCTGAACACATCACAGGCCCTCCCCTCCCCACAGCACCACCGCAAGACGAAGGCCTCAGCAGACAGACGCACGTGGTAAGCCTGACCGCAGTCACGAGGCACATGGCTCGAGGACGCTCGGGAGGGAATGAATTGGTGCACTCTTCTGACTTACTCAAAAACGAGCTTGTTTTTACCCTGGAAACTTAATGGCACACGCCTAGTGCCTTATAGCTGAGCCCCACTCAACATTTCCAGGGCAGTTCCCCACTCCCTTTACTTCAAAGATGCCTCACCACTGAATTGTGGGAGGGGAGGACCTGCCAATACATCCATTTCGCAGAGAAAGACACTGATGAGGCCAGGATCACACAGCAAGGGCGTGGCAAGAGGTCAGACTCTGGAGTCCCTCATTCTTCCCACTACTTATACCACTTCCCAGGAGGCCCACAGACCTGGAGCCACAGAGGCTGAACTTCCATTCCGGAACCAGTGCCCATGCCCATAGCCTCATATTCGTGAAAAGGAGTCAGTCCTCCAGGGAAGGCCAGAGAAGCTGTTTCTCAGCTTGAACTTCTACCAGCGTGGCCAGGACTGGCGAGGAGGGCACCTTCCCACTGGCGATCAAGGACCAGATTAGCATCCCACACTTCGATCCAAGGCAAAGCTGCACAGCCTCTCTTTCTCATTGCCTCAAATTCCTAACTCATCTCAAACCATCTTTGTACTCAGTAAGTCTGTAGCAGGCTCCATGTTTATCAATGGAAGTCCTGCTCCTTCAAACCACCCAAGCCAAGAGCCAGCCCCATAAGCCAGGTCCCAGCCACATTCTGGACGCCGTACCTTGCTGGACAGATAGGGCACTTCCTGCTTCCACTTCCCCTGCAGATTCCTGGTTCTGAAGACTCCTAGGGCAAGGAGTTTGCACTGTTAGGGGGAGAAATAAAGACAATGAAAAGGGAAGAAAGCTGGACTTCTCATTAGTGTTTTGGTAACTAATTTAGTGCAACCTTGGGTTGGCGAGAAAATGGCTTGCTTTGTGGGGGGGACCCTAGACCTCTCCGCTGTCTGAATATTCCATGTGTTTGTTTCCCTAGAGGGCTAGAGAACCCTGGACACAGAGTTCAGCAAGAGAGAGTGAAATTAAAAGAGGTTGTGAGTCTTTAACCTTGAGCCTGAAATGAATGTGAATCAGTCCCAGACTCTTGGCTTCCTTGAAGCCGGGTAAACATTCGAGTATGTCGAACCCATCTCAGACCAGGGCCTGTGCGTTTCCTCAGAGCCCTCTGACAACAGGCGTGGGTCTCCCTGCTCCCTTTGTGCTGACGAAACCAAAACATATGAAATCCTGCTCACTGGGTCCCTTCCTCTCCTTCCCCTCACCCCCACACCCAAATGCAGCTTATGCCAAAAAAAAAAAAAAAAAAATCCTACCTTTAGGGTAGGCAGGGAGGGGAGATGGAAGAGCTTTTTTTCCCCATAGTTTTTTCCATTTCAGCCTCGGAGAGAACCGAAGTGGAGACTTGAGATGGCCGTGGCGGGGTGTCCCAAAAAGTCTTGTCCCCACAGTCTTGTCCAGAGCAGTTCATTTTTTCTGTTGTCTCCATGCCAGGGGGAGGGCGGAGGGGCCTCATCTCATTGTGTGTCATCCCCTCTGCGTTGTCAGTCACATGACAGGGTCCTGCCACCATCCCCCCGCCCCACACATACACTAGGTGTTCCAGTCAGCATCTGAATTGCACTTCAGCCTCAGAACACACAGCACCAAGCTAGGCAGCTACAGCCGTGACGCTATTCCCACTCTACAAATAAGAAAGCTGAGGCCAGCAGTGCCTTCTTTGTTTTCAATTAATCAAGGTGTAACAGCTCACTTACCAGGAGATCAGAATATGAACCATCTCTGCAGAGCCACAAAGAGGGACTCCAGGGGGAAAGAGCTCAGCAGCCACAGTGGCCGTGATGGAGCACCAGCACGAAGGCCGTGTCTGGCTGGCTCTTGCTTGGCACTTGTTGCCTCTTATTTAAAGCACGATTCCAGCAAGTGGGGTACCCTGGAGTCCCAGCTCACAATATGCAAGGTGAAAGGACAGAGGTGCTTTTCAGAAAACAGAAAAGTCAGCACTAACTAGTAAGCGATGGCTGACAGCAAGGGAGAAAAAACAAGCCAATCCATGGGGTCTTACCTAAGACCAAGAAGGATAAATGACAAACCTTATGTTAAATTATTCTCTGTGCACTCTAAATTAGAAGTCAGAGGAGCATGTGACATGCTTTAGAAAGAATTCCCTCTGCAACAGTAAAACAAACCTTCAGCGATGACACTTAAAATCATCAACCACTGTCACCTAGAAACTCCACTTCCATGGAAGAGGGCTTTCCCCACCAGGGTTCCACAAAGGAGCTACCCTGGGTTCCTCTGAGAGCTCAAGTCCTGGGACTTCAAGGGCCTCCCCACGACCGTCTCGTCCAGTCCCCTGCCTCCCCGCAGGCCTGTGGTGTAGGGCAGCCACTGCTCTGCAGGTGGGTGCCACTTGGCCTGCACACAGCAGCCGACTAAGGCTCTGTTCTGGAGGCGCCAATGCCACCTTGTTTTCTCCATCTCTGACTCCACTCCGAGTTGGGGCTGGGACGAGAGGAGGAGGCACCTTTGTCCCAAGTCCCATCAGACTCTTGAGATGACAGGCACTACTGCCTCTCCCAGGAGTCCAGAGAAGGGACACCTCTCTTCCAAGTGAGGGTCCTGTCCCTCTGTACCCTGTGAGGCAGGACAGAGGACAACCAGAGAGCTAGTGTGGCTTGTCCACAGTCAAGGCACCAGATGTGGCAGAGCCAGGACGCAAGTTGGGTCCTTCTGCCTTCAAGTCCAGTGCTCTTTCCACTAGCCTTGAAGACTCAATGACCAGCCTCCTCCCATTCTTCAGCGGAGGAAACTGAGGCCCCAGGATGTGTGGTTCACAACTGAGACAGAAAATGAAAGAACTTGCTGTTTTGTGACTCAGTTGCACACACCCCAGAATCCCACTGGGGCTGGGTTTGGCCATCTGATTCCAGCTTCGTTTTTTGGTTTTGTGTTTTCAAAGCACAAATAAACAAACAAAATCCCCCAGGAAATAAGAGACCCCAAAGTAAGCTCCAATGACTGGCTGGCCAGGGCTTTGAGTCTATACTCGAGTGTTTACCTCCCAAATGCATGAAGGAAAGAAACGCTGGGTACAAACGACCTCCGTTCACATTGTCCAGGCTTCCAAGTGTAGCCGTGTGTCTGTCTGTGTGCCGTGTGGCTCCCGACCCCGCGTGGCATGCAGCCCGCCCCCGAATGTCATCTGTCCGCCAGCTCCCATGTGCTTTCTGGCTGCCTCTGCTCTGCACCTGAGAAAGCCCTGGGTTGGCTTTGGTTTGCTTTGCTGCCTTTGATTTGATGTTCCCGTTCTGTTTGGCCCTCATGTGTCTCTCTCATCCCAGCTCATCCAACCGTCTCTCCTTTCTGTTCCTTTTCTGTTGGTGACACATAACCTGTTCCATGTTGTATGGTTTCTTAACTGTGTGTGGTTTTTCTAAGATGAATTTTTTTTAATAGCCTCTCCTCTTTCCTACTTGATTCCCACCTGGTCCTCCTCCCCGTCTGCATGGTTGAACCTCTGCTTTAAAGTGAACAAGGCTCAGTCTCTCACTAGGTGTGGGTGCCCGCAGGAGTCGACTGTGCTTCCTTTAACCACTGTTTCCCATCATCTCTTTGATGGTGCTTGGTGATTTCTCCTGTCCTAACACTAGTTTCTACCAAAACCAAAGCAATTTTTAAAAACCAGCTCAAGGATGCCTATAACCTGAGCCCCCTTTTTCACTCTCCCCCATCCTGTCAATGCTAATAACACCCAGCGACTGTGGATTCCAGCCACCTGCTTTGCCCTAACCCTTCTCCCACCCGCCCCTCCTGTGAGCCCCCCGAGCCTGGCTGTGGTCCCCGGGCGGTGCTCCTGACCCCTGTGCTTCCCTTGCAGATCCGCGTCGTGAAGGCGTTCCGTAGCTCTCTCTATGAAGGTTTAGAAAAGCCTGAATCTCGAACCTCCATCCATAACTTCATGGCTCATCCTGAATTCCGGATCGAAGATTCCCAGCCCCACATCCCCCTCATTGACGACACCGACCTGGAAGAAGATGCCGCGCTCAAGCAGAACTCGAGCCCGCCGTCATCGCTCAACAAGAACAACAGCGCCATTGACAGTGGGATCAACCTGACGACTGACACAAGCAAATCAGCTACCTCTTCAAGTCCAGGGAGCCCCATCCACAGCCTGGAGACATCGCTTTAGCTGAGGACCCTGTCGCCTGCCCACCCACCCTCATGGACCCCGCTGCCACCCGCCTTCTGGGCACCCATCCATCCAGGCACCCAACTCACCCAAGCAGCAACGAGCAACAATCGGAAACCAAATACTGGAGAGAAAACCAACGTTTCCACCAACAGACCCTTTCTCTGGCTGCGATGCTGTTTGAACTCTTTTTCACTTTGAGGCAAGGGGCGGGATCTCCACTGGGGGCTTACGGGAGTGAGCAGTTTTCCCAAAACAAGCCCTTCCTGGCTCCCACCCAGACATGGACCAGCCATGCACCCGCCCAGCCACCACATCCCCCGCATGAATGTACTGTACACTTTCAATCCTCCCCTTGTTTGGTTTTTGGGGGTTGGGGAGGGGTTTTTTTGTTTGTTTGTTTTCTTAGGCGGGAACTGCAAACAGACTCTTTTCTGAGACTATTTATCCAATCCACTGGTCTGTGAGTTTTTGAAATGCTTGCGCAGCATGGTCTCAGTTGTATAGATTAATTTAATAACTTTTTGAAATTGCAGAGCTTAACTCGCCTAGTAGATTTGCACCAATGGAACCGAAGAACTTCATAGACACTCACAAGGTTATATCCATTTCTTTGTATCTATATCAACGTATACTTCTCCGAGACTGTATACGTCCATATAGATAGGTAGATATATATATATATAAATATATATACATGGATATATAAAGTTTCTTTGCCGGCATGTTGCCTTGTTTCCGCTTAAATTGCTCTATTTTAACTTATTTATGTCCTAAAAGAAGAATGTAATTTGTTTACAAACCTGTAGATAACGTCTTTGGCTATTTGTATGGTTTAAGAACACTGGTGGCTGAGATGCTATAAAAACAGCTCGGCCCAACAGACACTTCCCCTGGGTTGCATCCTTGATGTTTTATGATAGCCATGCTCTGATTTTTGCCTGCTATTTCCGTTCAATAATGTCACTACCGTGAGAGGCTCAGGCAGAAGCCAAATGCTACCGAGTTGCCATCCTGAGAGGTTTAACAACATGCTCCGTAGACGAAGGGAGAGGAGGAGAGAAGGCTTCCTGGGTTTGCAACACTAGCGGCCATCCGGCCCAAGGATGCCAGGATCTGCAAAGCACTGCTCGAAGACTTTTCTCTCAATGAAACTCGCTTGAGTTTACTAAGAGCATTTCAAAAATAGGTTCTCTTTGGCACTGTCTGTACAGAGATTGAGGTAGTGTTGAAATATTATAAATGGTAATGTGTTGATTTTTTTTTTTAGTTAGTAACTTACAGGTTTATTTCCTTATTAATGGCAGCGTCCAAGCTGTTGGCATATTGGATGAGGATCAGTATGGCTTGCTGCTTTTATTTTTATTTTTGAAGAAGAATAGCCTTTTTCTCTGCACTATTTAGATCCGAATGAACCTTATGATGTGTATATTGAGATGTATTCAGTGTGATTTTAAACCAAATTGTCTTCCTGTAGTCACAATATATACTGTAGCCTTTTAACAGCAAGTCTTGCTTTCCCAAACAGAAAGCCATTCTGAAACCCTACAGTATCACAGGTGAGAAAAGGTGGTTATTTTTCCCCAAGACAACAGCACTAGTAATCCCACTTGATAAGAGCTTATTTAACTGTGTGTCAGCCTCTTGACTGCTAAGCACTTTGTGGGGCTCAGCGTTTTTCATAAAAGAACTTTTGTATTTAATACAAAGTTTGCTTTGAGACTTTTCAGCATATGATCTTTTTCCATAAACTTGTACAGTGCAAAAGACATTTTGAATACCATGATCGATGATGTCCCATGCTTCGAGGAAAACCAAACACTTTCCGCCTCTCTTGCAAAATCCATTCCTCATGCTGACCCTCCTCATGGTGGCTGTGTCAGCCCAGCCCCTTCCCTTCTCCAGGCCCAGAGAACTCTTCCACAAACAAGATGAGAGCCACTCGGGAAAAGAGCCATAGTCAGCTGGGAGGGCCTACATTTGGATGGCTGTGGAAAAACTTGAGGGTTTGGGGTTCAAAGTCAGCCCATCCCACCTGGCAAAATCTTCCTGGAAGGAGGTCCTTCAAGAGCGTACCAGCTGAATGTCATGAAGAAGTATCTCTGAATGTATCCAGCAGAGGAAACTGCATACCCAAAGGGGTGACCAGCCCTCAGATGTGCTTATTGGATTCCAGTACAAATGCCACCAAAGCCAGCCCACTGCTCTCCTACGAGGAAGGAAAGACCTGCACGTGTAAAACATGGGGCAGCCTTGGAACATGGTGTTTTTTGGAGTTTCCTTTCTCACAGTTTTCCATCTCCCCACTTCTTTGATCAGTCATGTGTCTGTGACCTCATTCCATGACATCAGGATAGCTGTGTTTGCATGCCATGCTCCATGTTCATTTGGAGCCAGGAGAGGTTCTCAGTGGAGCCTGGCTTAGGGAACAGGGAGCGATGGAAGAATGCCAACATTAGCGTTGGTCATCTCTTGTCAGGAATGAAGGATGCTTGCACACATGCACCCCCTCACTCTCACACTTGCACACACATACACACACGAAATGGTTGGTTTGTCAAAACTCACTGTAGTACATAAAGCTTGCACTCTGCGTCCTATATCTAGCAGCATGGGGTACGTTTGGCAGTTCACCCCATTAGGGGGTAAATAATTTATGACCATTCATCTGTTTTTATGAATTTTTTTATCTAGACAATAATTGTAAATAAAGAACTCACCATCTCTGTTCATTTAATACTATGCAATGGTTATGCTTTCAATTGCTGGCTCTTCTGACTCGCGCAGTGTGGTTCTGAAATGTCTGTGGTTTAAAAAAAAAAGGCAAAAAACAACATCAAACAGAACATAGTAAATATATCTGTAATGTATACTTTTTTCTAGTTTGGGACTGCATCATCCATATAGCTTCTTTTCTGCCCTCTAGACAAGGGCTCCAGGAGAAGTTGACAGATTCGGTTCTGAGAGCTAAGCTCACCAACTTGTCTCCCCCTCAACAGATGAGGGAAGGGCAGGGAGCCTCTTCAGTGACTCCTGGCACTGCAGAATCACTCATCTTTGGAGGTGAGCAGGGAGAGCTCTGAGGAGTTTCCTCCTTGCAACTCAGGCGGAGATTTCTTTAACTCAGGAGCAGCCTCCATTGCTCCCGCCAACCCCTCACCATGGCCCCTTGTCCCCTTGTCCCAACCATAGCATAGAGATGACAAGAGAGAGGCGGTCCTATTTCTGAGACTGGACCAATTAAAATGACTGCACTGGCTCAAGGACTCTGAACCTGTCTTGTCCTGGGTCCCCCAGTTATTGGAAGCCACTCTTTTCCCCAACCATGTTGAAATGCCACCTTTACCACACACTGATATCTTATATAGACTTGGATCTATTTCTGGAACTTCTCTTCCCTTACCTGGGTGGCTCATCTGGCACCAGCCATACAATTTTAACTATTCAACTTCTAATGTCGATTTCTAATGTCTTATTATGTGGTGGGATGAGTCCCTTCACTCTTCTTTTACAAAATTTCCTATTCTCTCACATCTATTCTTCCACATAAACTTTAAATTGTGCTCAGTCTTCCACCCCCTGTCCCATTCCCACCCCAAATCCTGGGCCCTGTCATTCCCTGTGCCATCATCTTCCCCGCATTGTAATTACTGTCCACTCAGGGCTGTGAAATTGAGTATGTTCTCTAAAGAGGGACAAAAAGGGCATCCTGATCTTGAGGGAAGCCTTCTGTTCCTCCCATCATTTCACCTGCTCCCTACGCCCAGGAGTTGTCATGAGAGGCCACCAGGCCCCCACTCAATCCCAGCTTGGGAACCAAAGTCACCCACCTTAGTTGTGTTAGGGTGGACCCGTCAACTATCCCTGGTCCAGATGAGAAAGAGGAGTCTCTCCCAGGCCTGGAGCTGGGAAAGAATGTGTGGCCCAGTTGTCTGCACTTCTAATTCTCATCATGGAGAAACCTTTATTCCTGTCTCCCTTTCCTGAACTGATTTTTTGTTGTTTTTGTTTCATTTTGTTTTGGGGGGATCGTTTCTTGCTCTTTAATTGGGAGTCTCCAGCACCTTTGGGATGCAGGCAGTTCTTGCCCAGGCCTTCTCGGAACCCTCACTCCCCTAGCCCACTCTTGCGCTACCTACAGGAGGCTGCCAACCTGGTGCACTCTGACAAGCCTCCCACCCAAATCTCTCTCCTGCCATTGTGTCCAAAATCCCGCCATTAGAGGATCTTGTAGGGAGGAGAGTTTCTTGAAGGCTTTTAGGCCTTCCAGAGTCAGGACGGAAGTCAGACAACAGCAGGAAGTCCCCAAGCCTTTTCAAAGTTCCAAACCAAGCTCTCCTGATTTTAATGTAGAGATCATACCAACCCAGGTGGGGAGGAGGGTCCCCAGCCCCAGGTAGCAGCCATCACCCCCTCCACTGAAAACGATGTTGGAGGCTGCTTTGGGACTGCCCTTCTCAGCCCCCTGAGTCTGTTTTGTAATGCCTGTGGTGCTCTCCCTCCCGGACCTTTCCTCTCGGGGGTCACCACACTTTGCTAACTCTTGTGTGCACATATTTTATAATAGAGTAGCGAGGGAATGGTGCCGCCTCCAGCTTCCATAAGCTGCCCGGGCTCTGGGGTCTCTGGGACAATCGGGGCTGGGAAGTGACTGTGCTCTTATTGTACACTCTTTATTTCTCTGTATCTTTGGCTTGTGCTCTTTGTAATTAATGGGATTTGTCTGCCTTTTCAACACTATACTGAGCAATAACAATAAATGCACACGTGGAAATGCAGACACGGTACACATCACAAGGCCTTTTTCTGAAGGACAGCTGGGTCCCCGCCCTTTGTGGAGTTGAACTCAGGGGGAAACAGAATCCCTGGGAGGGAAATGCCCTTTGCACAAGGGCCCACAGCTCAACGGGCAGTCTCTCTACTTCCACTAGGTCACACCTTTTGAATACCCACCATTTGAGGGAGACAGGCTTACCCTGCCATGAGCCATTAACCTAGAGGAATAGTTGACCATCTCATAGAAGAAGACTGGGGAACGGGGCCTCAGGAGGAAGAGGAGGAGGTTTGGGGGCAAGGGGCCGGGGGCCAAAAATCAGGGAAAGTTAGCCTGATTTGGGGTCTGGATTAACCAGAGGGAGGAGATGGGGAATACAGACACAAGATATAGGTGGCACCCCCTACTGGGGAGAGGAGTAAGGCAGAGGGAAGCCTGGCACCCGAGGAGTCTGGACTTCACAAACCTCTGCTGAACATTGGCAGAGAAAGAGAATATGCCCAGACCAAGAAGCAATCCCTAAGGTTGGCCCAAGGGTTGAGAGTTACACACACACACACACACACACACTCTCACACACTCACAATCACAGCTCTTCCTAGGTTGAACTGATCCCCAAATCAAGTGCCATAGGCCCATCCAACTTCCAAACGCAGTTTCATATCCAAGGGTCCATTTAATCCCAATATCAACCTTCAGAGGAGGTATTAGTATAATTCTCACTCAAAAGAGCAGGAGACAGCAGCTCAAAGAGGTGAAGAGCATGCCCACCGGGTAAGCAGGAGATCCAGCACTGACACCTAGCAGTCTTGATGCCAGCCACTGCACTCTAAACCTCCATATTATAGTGCCTTATGGGCCAAATACCTTACAGCAGATACCTTAATGAATAAGATATAGTTCTGTTGCTTGTCACAAATCCCCAATCTCTTCAACATCAGTGTCTACACAAGGAAATTATTTTAATCACAATTATGCCTCATGCATTATATTTATCTAATATGCCCTTGTCCTCATTTTCCACTCAAAGAAAGTGAGGCTCAGAGAAACGTGACTTGACCTTATCACCTAGAAAGTCAGTGGTGCAGCTATAGATCCAAGGCAGAGCCTGTTCCTTGAAGAACAGAAGATCTGGCCGGGTGCAGTGGCTCACACCTGTAATCCCAGCACTTTGAGAGGCCAAGGCGGGTAGATGACCAGAGGTCAGGAGTTTGAGACCAGCCTGGCCAACATGGTGAAAACCCATCTCTACTAAAAATACAAAAATTAGCTGGGCATGGTGGCACATGCCTGTAATCCCAGCTATTCAGGAGATTGAGGCAGGAGAATTGCTTGAACCCAAGAGGTAGAGGTTACAGTGAGCCAAGGTCACACCACTGGACTCCAGCCTGGGCCACAGAGCTAGAGTCCATCTCAAAAAAAAAAAATGGAGATCCAGGAGATCCCCCCAAACCTGCCTTTGTTCCCTGCTCTACCCTAACCACCACCCCCTCACACCCCTGCAACAATTTCTCCACTAGAGGGCAATAAAAAATCTTGAAAGCTGCAGTAGGGTAGAAGAGTTGCCCAGAGGCCTGGCCCTTAGTTCTAACCCCCTACTCCCCTGGCCTCCTCTCCAAAGCTCCTTGACAGTCTGGGTCTATCACACTCTCCGAGCCTTAACATCTTCCTTCAAGCAGTGACCATCTCCAGCTAGGGTCCTTACTCCCAGTTTCAGCAGAGGAAACTGAAGGACTGTGAGTTACCCAAGGGGAGTCAAGGCCTACCCCAGCTCACCTGCCTCCTTAATATCACAAGGGCCCCAGGGTTAGACCATACGTGGCTGAGGGGGAGGGGGGCCCAGGCTCTGTCCTCCAGTGTGGCATTCTCACTGCGCTTGTGGGGAACCTTCAGCTGCCCTACCTTGGGAAGCCAGAGACCTGGGGTCAGGGATGCTAGGAATTAGGTCTAGGGCTCTAGCTGCAGGAGCCTGGCTGAGATCCTTCATTGCCTATGGGGAATCTCCCTGATGGGACTTACTCAGGACCCCGGGGGATCGGTTTGGAAGGGGCAGTCCTATATAGGGGTTAGGGATGGCAGGGTGAGAGGTCCCAGCCTCTGGTGAGGGGCATTCCCTGGCCTCCTCTGCCCTGGTCCCAGTCCTTGGGTCCTGATGGGGGGACTACAACAAGGAAGCACTAGGACAGTCTACTTACTCCCAAGACATCACTCATCCTACAACATTCATCATAAGGCCAGTCTCACCCAGAGCCGCAGAGAGGCGGTGAAGCTGTAGGTAGGTAGGTAGGTAGATAGATAGATAGATAGATAGGTAGATAGATAGATTTTTTTTTTTTTTTTAACAAGAGTCTCGCTCTGTCGCCCAGCCTGGAGTGCAACGGTGCAGTCATGGCTCACTGCAACCTCCGCCTCCCGGGTTCCAGCGATTCTCCTGCCTCAGCCTCCCGAGTAGCTGGGACTACAGGCGCGCGCCACCATGCCCGGCTAATTTTTGTATTTTTAGTAGAGACGGGATTTCACCATGTTGGTCAGGCTGGTCTCGAACTCCTGACCTTAGGTGATCCGCCCCCAGCTCGGCCTCCCAAAGTTCTAGGATTACAGGCATGAGCCACCGCGCCCGGCCGATAGTTATATTAATCCTTCCTTTCGTTTATGGATCTCAGGAAAAGGGCAGACTTGGTCGGGAGAGTAGACCCACCAGAGCTTCAGATTCCAAAGCCCCCCTGGTCAGGGTCACTGCGGCAACCAGAGCCTCAGCCCTCTGGTCTCGGCGTCACTAGAGGATAGGGGCTGGGCCTCGGGAAGGCGGGGCGCGCCCTTTGGAAGGCGCGGAACTGTTGTGAGAGCCGAGCGCGTTGCTGCCCGGAGGCTCCTACGCCACGGCCCGGCAGCTTGAGGGCCGGGCGCCGGAAGTGAGCTATTCGGAGGCGCCGCCGGGAGCTGCCACGTCCGAGACCCGGAGCAGCCACCGCCACAATCATGGTGAGTGTTGGGACTGAGGAGGCCGAGCAGGGTGAAGGCCACGGTCGCAGCCCTCACGGGTTCCTCGGCCGTGCTGAGTCCCAAATCCTAAGCTCCCCTCCACCCACCGCTTAGAGATCTGGGGAGCTCTGGCCCCGTCCTTGCGGACCATTCCGAGCGGAGTCCAGAGGTGAAGCCAAAGAACCTCCCTGACTCTGCGGGGCGCGCCGCTGCCGCGTCTCCTGCCAGCCTCCTTCCTTCTCTTCCAACAATTGAATACAAAACGAGAAACAGCAGAGGAGCTACTCTATACCGAGCCCTCAGCATTGTTCGTAATCTCAGCCTGCTAACATGCTTGTGAAGAAGGTGCCATTCTTCTCAACACTTTACAGATGAGGACACTTGAGGTTCGGAGACGTGGAGCCTCTTGCACAGCTGCTTAAGTGGTAGAGCCGAGATTTGAACCCTTCTAACCATTCCTTTCTGCCGCCTACTACATCCCCTAGCAGAGATGATTGGACAGTTGCTCGGGATAGGGCCCCCAGGTAGGATGGGCACCTCGGGAAACGTGAAGATGGCCTGAACGACCCTCCGAAGGCAGGGGCTCAGGGTTTTTTAAGTCTCTGTGGCATCTGCAGTGTACATTCACTCCACACTTACTCCTTGAGTGAATGAATGACTGAATGAGAACTAAAGAATGGAAGTATCCGGGCTGAGCCTGGCATATCTAGTACATGCATTCTTTTAGAAACATGGGTGTGCCTCAGCAGCAGGTTTGAGGGAACCTGCAGGAACCTAGAAATCAGAACACTGTGTTCTTGCTCTGCAGAGGGTTAGGTGTAAATCACTCACCTCTGGCTCTTCCACTGCAGGTTAGAGTTGAGGCTCTTATGCTCTGACATTGAGCTCATCCTAAATGAATTTTTAACTCATTATCTGATTTCAAAGAGGTGAATTATTTTGAGTACAGGTGTTAACAGGGACCAGATAACACCAGGTCCCTGGGAAGAAGTACTCTAAGAAGTTAGTTCTCTCTCTCTCCCCCCTCTCCCCCCACTACCCTCTCCCTCTCTCTCCCTCTCCCCCCTCCCCCTTCCTGCCTCCTTCCTCCCTCCTTCCCTCCTTTTCTCTCCCCCTCCTTCTTTCCTCCCCCCCCGCCTCTCTGTCTCATTCAGAAGCATGGTTCATCAACCGTGACTGGTGGGTGAGAGTGGTTAGAATTAAATGTTGATTATTTCTAAGGTCCTTTGGTAACACGGCTGAAACTACTTCTCAGTAAACTTTCTTCCTGAACCTACTTATCCTCAGCTTTACAGAACTCAGTGTAACAACTGCTTTACATTTTAGACAGGCAGCCTGGTGGAGTGAAGTTTTGTGGACTGGGAGTTAGAAGGTTAGAGAATGGGGCTCTTTTCCCAGTTCTGCCTTTACCTAGCTCTGTGACTTTGGCAAGTGCTTTCTCTTCTCTGGGCTTCTTCAGTTCCTTAGTCTGTTGTAGGTCTCTGATTGACTCTGCCCTTGGTACCCTGCCCTCCCCGCCTTCCCGTGCACTTTGTAACCTATACAGCTTGGCACATGGAGGAAACTCCTTATTGTCCTTACTTGCCTTTGCAGACTTCGGGGACCTGTTTTTTAGAGAGTCTAGAATTTGATGAGAGAACCTGTGCTTACTTGGTGTGTACCTCTTGAACTGCTTTGCAGCCATCCTCTTCCAGTGTCTGCCTTTCTGAAAACACAAGTCAAACTTTATACCTACAGGGCTTGTGCTGGAAAAGATGAAATGGGGAAAATGGTAAGAAATGTCTGTTCCACAATGAAACTTCTTTTAAGTCTTCTTTTCTGTCCCAAGAATTTAAGAGAATAGTGGTTGAGCAAAGAAAAAAAAAACACCTTTTGTTCATTTACTTATTCATTCAGCAAATAGTCACTGAGTTCCTTCTATTTGCAAAGCACTGTGCTGGATGATTTGAGGGGATTTGAAACTGCAGATGGCTCAGACTGTGGATCCAAGGAGCTCACCTTCTAGTGGGGAGAAGAAACAGCATAAAATGTTGTTTGTGGTCAGTGCTGAAGATGTGCAAGAGAGTCCAGCCATTTGAGGATCTGAGAATCAAGAAAGGTGATGGGTGGCCCTTTTTGAGCTGGACTTCAGAGAATGGAGAGGAGGGTGATGACCATGACACCATGTTCCAGCCCTACAAACTGTTCAATCCTGGATCCCACTAGGTGATGGACCAGGGAGCAGCCTCAGGAAAAACTCTAATCAAGTCTCCCAGTCTGAAGTAATGACTTTGTTAGGCATAAACTGCCTGGAACATCAGAGGCTCTGTCATCCAGGAAAGGAACACCAGCTGTAGCTCCCTTGTGGTCTCTCCTCACCCTTAAGAGTAGCCAGGACTGCTTGCCATTTCCCCACACACATCAGGCTCTCAGACCTCTTTGTCTCTCCTCATGTATTCCCTCTGCTTGGCTGCTTGGACTGGTATTTTCTCCTGTGCCACCTGCAAATTCCTACCCATCATCTAAGGCTCAATTCATGTCTACCACCCCACCCCTCAGGCTCCTATGGGACACTCAAACCACCATTACAGAATTTATCTTGCCACACTAGCATTATTCGTGAGCTTCTCAAGGGCAAAAGTTCCTCTTTGTGTATCTAGTTCCTGGCACAGTGCTTGGCAAAAAGAAGGTACTTAGAATGAATGCTTACTGAGTGAATGAATGAATGAACGAACGAATGCAGTCGTTCGTTGAGATGGTTGTATTCTGCCGTCAGTTAATTTACCAGCGATATCTTTGGTTCTAGGTGTCAGTAATTAACACTGTGGATACCTCCCATGAGGACATGATTGTAAGTATTAATATCACCCTCCTGGAGGGCTGTGGACATGGGCATTTTTGTGGGAGGGAAGCAATTTGGGTTTTTCATTACCCCTTTCTGTTGATCATTCATGGATCCAGGGTGGCTTTGCAGTGGTTGCCCATTAGCCTGTAATCTCGGGGTATGGTTAGGCTCCCCAGCAGTGCCCTCTGAGTCGTTAGGACTGGGCAGTCTGGTCACTCTCTGCTGGGAGGAACCTGGGAATAGTTTGTAGTTCTAGGCTGTCAGTGTTCCAGCCAACACAGTAACCTGCTCTCGGATGAAGGCTGAGTGGGTGCAGAGGTTTTACAATAGGCTTCCCACCTGTCTTCCTCCTGCTGTCACTTCTTAGCCCCACTGGAAAGGGGAGTGAAAAGAAGAGAGTATAGAAAGATGACTCAATACAGAGGCAGAAGGTGGCCACAGTGAAAGCCCCAGGCAGAGCCCAGTCAAACCACCAAGACAATAGGCCAAGCACAGCCCTTTGAACCAGAAGTCGTACTCAGGGCATTTCCTGAGAGGTAAACACAGGGCTCAGTATAAGATGACAGGGCTGTAGGAGAAGGTCCAGAGGTTAAAGTCTACAGCAGGAAAAACACAGACTCTCCTTCATTCAGGGCCAAGCAGCCTTTGAGCAAGACCCCGGACAGCTGACTCACAGTGATTCATGTCAGGGTTCTTGCCCTCACAACCTGTCCACCAACAGTTGCTTTTGGGTTTCTGAGAGGTTGTCTAGTCCCAGAGTTGTATATTTCTCTGGATTCAGTCATGAGTGGTCTAGCTGTGAGACCACGCCTCCTTGGAGATAGCATGGCATCATGGGCAGGAAGACCCAATCTGAGACTCCCTAGCCAATATCTTAACATTTCTGAGCCAGCCTCAATTTACTTATGGGAAAAATAGTAGATATGCTACCTACTTGTATGAGTTTGGTTTGAGAACTAGATGAGGCGAAGTAGTAATGATAAACATTTGCATGCTCACTGAGTATCAGGCCCCATGCTAAGTAGTTTTCTTTTCTTTTTTTTTTTTTGGAAACAAGAGTTTCACTCTTGTTGCCCAGGCTGGCGTGCAGTGGCGCAGTCTCAGCTCACTGCAACCTCCGCCTCCCGGGTTCAAGAGCAATTCTCCTGCCTCAGACTCCGGAGTAGCTGGGATTATAGGCATGCGCCACCACGCCCAGCTAATTTTGTATTTTTAGTAGAGACAGGGTTTCTCCATGTTGGTCAGGCTGGTCTCAGCCTCCCAACCTCAGGTGATCCACCCACCTCAGCTTCCCAAAGTGCTGGGATTACAGGCGTGAGCCACCGCGCCCAGCTGTACTTTTCATTCAATATCTTGTTTAACTTCATAACATGTCTCAAGCACCCTTGATGCTATCATTAACCTTATTTAAAGATAAGGGAAGTAAGGCCCATAGGATGTTGGTAAATAATAAAGATAAGGAAACTGAAGCTCAAGGAGATGAAGTATTTTCAAAGTTTGCACAGCAAGTAAACTAAGGAGATAGGATTTAGATCTGGAAGGTACTGTGTCCTGCCTCCTTCCACTGAGAAGCATGAGAAGTGCTTCAGAAAAACCCCTGTACTGCCTGCCTTCCAAGAAACCCAAGGCCTGATACAGTGGAGGGAGTTCCCAAAGAAAAATCAGGTTGTGTTCCTCGTGTAGGGAGGTGAGAATTTCCATCTAAGGCAGACAGAATGAGTGCCTTTGAATGGGCATAATTGCCCTTGGTGGCCGTGGGAGTGCAGCTGATAGTCCTGAAACTCTCAGGGTGGGACAGCTGGAGAAAGTGACATCCATTGGAATAGGCAGGGCTAGCAAGCAGGAGAGACCAGGGTGTTCAGTGGGGCGGGAGGCATGGTGCCTCAGAGACCATCATCCCGTGGACAAGGATCTGCAGGCAGGGGCCAGGCCTAGTTCTGCATGCTCAGTCAGCATCAAGGAATTCGGTTCACAAGTGGTGAGAGCAGCGACACTTAAGGCATTGTGTTCCTTGGGTGGAAAGTCTGGGAAGCTCTGGGCACACCACTAGGGAAAAGGTCGAGCAGAAACCCCAAAACAAAGGTCCACAGAGGATCCAGGGCCAGGGCTGGAAGAAAGAGCCCAAATATCTGAATGGAACCCTGTGTGCAGGACAGAGCTGCATCACAGAGGACCTGACTGGGGACTCCAGGCAGTCAGAGGCCCACTCCTTTGGCCTGCTCCCATGCATTAGCATCAGGTGCTAGGGCTGAGCTGAACCCAGGGCTATTCCCCTTTAGCCCACGGAGCCTAAGAACAGAGTAGGGCCTGAGAGGATGGAGGAAGAAGAAGGCAGCTAGGCCAACTTTTTTTCTCCCATACCCACCCTGCGGAACAGGAATGGAAGGGCCCTTCCCTGAGGTTTGTAAAGGGTCTGTGACACCAGCTGGGTGTGGCTTGCTTTTCCCTTTCAGAGGGACACTGCCCGTTGGTGAAGTGAGAATGTCCACATGCTAGCTTCCTGCCTGAGGGTGATGATACTTTGAGATTAGATTGATTTCAGGGAGATTCTGGTCCGAACTAGACTCTGTGTGGTGACAGCCCTCACCCTACCTGCCCACCCACCCAGCCTGCAGGCTTCCCGAGCTGTCCTCCCTTTGCAGCACGACGCCCAGATGGACTACTATGGCACCCGCCTGGCAACCTGCTCATCAGACAGGTCCGTCAAAATCTTTGATGTGCGCAATGGAGGGCAGATCCTTATCGCCGACCTCAGGGGGTAAGTGCTGGCAAGCCCAGGGAAGGGCTCCAGGAATGGTGTGGGTTCTCAGGCCCTGCTTCAAGCGTAGTTGCAAAGCATGGGAGCCCAGATTCAGAGCAACCCCAAAGTGCATTTGGCAGAGAGGACGCTGGGATCCCAGCCAACCTGGCTGTCCTCAGCAGACGTCCCCAGGGATGATGCTGTTAAGGGCACAGGTGGATGCAGGTGTGAGTCTCAGCTCTGCCACTTTATATGTACCCATTAGAAGACCTTGGGCAAATGAGTCAGTTTCTGTCTCAGAGCCTTCATCTTGCTCATCCTCAAAACTGGGCCAGTGCTACCTCCTGTCCAGCTAGTGCATGCAAGGCCCTGACGCAGGGCCCAGCACACAGTAAGTCTTTAGTGCAAGCAGCTACTGCTACTTTTAAAAGTGGTAAACAGTACCATTTCATGCAAGTTTAGCCAGTATGACCTGAAGTGTCACAAAAGCATCGCCATAAGAATAAGGTAAGAATGCTATCATTTTATAAATGCCATTGTTCTGCCTGTTTGCCCGTGGCAGGTGTTCAGTGATGATTTACAAATGTTTGGCCTGCCCTGCTCCCTACTGAGATCTTGAGGAAGTTCTGGCTCATTTTTATGGCCACATCTCTACTGCTTTCCCTTAGCTTACTGCCTTTCATGTATTTGTGGGTTTTTCTGGGTGCCATGGATCTCCAGGGGTTCTGTGAGTAGAACTCAGGGGTTGATGAATTGGGACAGGAGAAAAAAAAATGCATTTTCAGTGACTCTGATATTTAGCATTTCCTTCAATTACGGATGTAGGCTAGAAACTTCAGTAGTATTTGTAGTGCCTGTCACTTTGTCACCAGTAGAAGTCACAGATATTGTTATCACACATCACAGTTACTTAGCTACTTCAGAATATCACTTATGCTCATCACGACTTTGAAATTACAGTGGTTATTAGACCTGCCACTAGAGTTTGTTGCTTGAAGTGTTAACGAAGACGTACATGCATCACTATCTCATAAATTGCTTTATAATATTTTGATAACAGGCTGGGCGAGGTGGCTCAGTCCTGTAATCCTAACACTTTGAGAGGCCGAGGTGGGAGGATGGCCTGAGCCCAGGAGTTTGAGGCTGCAGTGAGCCATGATGGTGCCACTGCACTGCAGCCTGGGTGACAGGGCAAAACCCTTCTCCCAAAAAAAAAAAAAGTGATTAGTGTATAATTTATAATTGAATTTTCTTTATAAGCCTAGTTCTGTGTGTTTTGTGCATTATTCTGATGAGGGTCCATAACCTTCCCCAGAATGCACAGGCAAGATTAAGAGCCATGACAGGTAGGTGCTCAGCACGTGTTTGTTAACTGAATTAAAAAGCAGTTTTTAAACTAAGTCAGTGTCCATTTGGGGAAGTGGGCCTAGAAGTTCCCCTCTGTCTGAGTGTCAAATGATCAAGTGGCTGAGGAGCCAAATCGGGCTTCTCTATGCAGGAGCCCCTGGACAGGCAGAGAGCTGCCGCAGTGCAGCTTGTTGGCCAAGGCAGTTATGTTTGCTGTGGCTCTGTCCTTTCTGCTGTTTTTCTTACATTCAAAGGATGTGAAATATTGGAGGGATAAAAAACATTCCCACCCCATTCTTTTTTGCCTTAGTAAAAACTGTGCTAGTTGTTGGAAGTTTGAGTCTATTCACAGTTTCATTAGCAGCACCTTTGTAGGGACTGGGAATGTTCTGTTGTCCCAGCCAGAGGGAGGAGGAGACTTGAGTGTGTGCAGCCCACAGTGAAGGAGTAAACCAGGAGCAGCACTAATAGCTAATGGGTATTGAGTGGCTTTTTTCTTTCCTTCTACCAAGCATTGTTCCAAACTTTATGAAAGAATTCTTATTGATTTCTCCATTTTCAGGTAAAGAGACAAAAATATCCTTGCCTAAAGTCAAGAGCTAGTGAATGGGGGAATGGGGCTGGTCTCCTAACCACTAACTCTACCACGCTACTCTACCTCTTGAGTGCTAAGGTGCAAACCCTTCCCTGGGCCAGAGAAATGGTCCCCATACAAAGCCTGGCACAGAGCATTTGCTCAGATAGTACCTGTGATCAGGTAAATGGATAAAGATCAGAAGAGAAGGGAAAGACATGCCTTTTGAACAAATTAAAAGAGTAGTGGAAAATATCAAAATGAAACTGATAATGCCTCCTCAGGAAGCTGACCGTCAGGAAGGATGAATAGCAAGTGAGTCTACAAATATTTCCTGAGCACTTGTGGCTGGAAACCCTGGACCAATTAATGACTATGCTGTAGACAGTACATATAGACAGTGCTGGCTGCAGTCTGGACAAGTGAGGTTCCTGCCTGGAAGGCTGACCCAGAGGCTCAACTCTCTCTCAAAGGCTCTGTGACCTTAGGTTGCTTAACCTCTTAGGACCTCAGGCTCCTCACTGTCCACTGAGCACCCCTTTTGAAATGGCATTGTGTAGCTCTCCCTTTGAAGTTCTTAAGCAGTTCTGCCCTGATACATTGTCTCAGGGAGCCATTTAGTTCTGTCCAAAGCAGTGCCTGCAGAAACACTGTGGGTTCCTCTGGCCTGTCTCTCACTTTGCAGTCATGAGGGTCCTGTGTGGCAAGTGGCCTGGGCTCACCCCATGTATGGCAACATCCTGGCATCGTGCTCCTATGACCGGAAAGTCATTATCTGGAGAGAGGAAAATGGCACCTGGGAGAAGAGCCACGAGCACGCGGGACACGACTCCTCAGGTACACTGAGCATGGCAGCAGAGTGGGCGAGGGCACCACTGGGTAAAAAAGGAGGACTCTGTCCCGGCTGGAGCCCTGGCTCCCTGCCCCTCGTGGTGCCTCTTGTCTGTCCCTTGAGCTTTGGTTGGCTTTTCTGCTAGTCTGTCTGCAGCTGAGTAAGGCCCTAAGACCTAAAGCCAGTCCAAAACAAATAAGAAAAGACAAGTGAGTTTCTCTTCAGGATTATTCATTTTAAGGACTACCCTTCATTCTCAGATTGTTGTCCTACCCAGTTTTTCGTTAGATAGACTGTAGGTTATGAAATCATGGTATTAGTAGGTGATAGGGTTTTTTTCAGTGTCCTCAGTTGACCAAATTACAGCTTCCCCCTGGTGACTCCTACAGTTGTTTGTTGTGGAAATTTAGTAAAACAGTAAATCTGTGGAAGGCGGGACCTGGGGCCGCGGTCTCCCTGCTTTGCTCACTGCACTCTCCCTCTTCCTACAGTGAACTCAGTGTGCTGGGCCCCCCATGACTATGGCCTGATCCTGGCCTGTGGGAGCTCAGATGGGGCCATCTCCCTGCTGATGTACACCGGGGAAGGCCAATGGGAAGTAAAGAAGATCAACAACGCTCACACTGTGAGTCCCGCCCCTGCCTTTCCTGCAGTGAGAGTGCTTGCCTTGCCCTGTGTCCGCAGGCTCCCTATAAGGTGGCAGGGGAGGGTCCCTGCTGTGCAGTGGGCCGGGGAGGGGTCAGCTGACCAGACATGATTGCTGTAGAGCAGCTTTGGGCCTCTTTGCTCTGAAACCAGACCAGGCTGCACCAGCCTCATTCAGCCCAGGCAGGACTTGGCACTGCTTCCTTGTTGTCTGCTCCCAAGCAAGGGAGGGCTGGGCACCAGGAAGGTGCAGCAGCAGCCTGCTCACTGCCACCTTAGCTATGGCTGCGTCCAGGTGACATGCCCTGCAGTAGTCACTGGGACCCTGTAGAATGGAGTGGTGTTACTAACATTTTTAAAAAGTATGTGAGCTATGCATACATTTAAGAAATATTAATATAAACAAGGTCATTCTTTACCCAACTTTTGATGAATTAGTGAGCAACAGCGGTTGTGATGTTGGTGGTTCAATCAAGGCACAAGCGTTTGCAAAGCGAACATCAATGTCCTACCTCCTACCACCACACAGTTCAAAACCCAACAATAACTAGTGTGGGGGGCTCATATGACTAATGCCACATCATTTGCTGTCATGCATCTGTGTGATTATTGGATATATTATGAGTTTTCTACAACAATTAGTATTTATTCTTTTTCTAATCTCATTCCAGTTCAGGGTCACAGGTGGCTGGAGCCTGTCCTGGCAGCTCAGGGCATGAGGCAGAAGCCAGCCCTGGACAGGATACCATTCCACCAGCGGAGCACTCGCACACGCTCCCACACGCACACTGGGACAATGCAGGCGCACCAGCGAAGCGAACATGCACATCTTTAGGGTGTGAAAGGAAACCAGAGGACCAGGAGAGAGCCCACGCAGACACAGGGAACGCACAGACTCCACACAGGCAGGGCCCCCGCTGGGAGTTGTTTTTTTTTTTATCTTGTCAACATTATAATGAAATGAAATTGAGGATCAGTTGTACGTAGAATCAGACAATCTGTGGTCTTTTGTGGCTGGCTTCTCCTGCTTAGCATAATGAGTTCAAGTTTCATCCATATCATAACGTGTATCGGCACTCCATTCCTTTTTATGGCTGGATAATACTCCATGGTGAATATAGACATTTTGTTTATCCATTCATCAGATGATTGATGTTCTTGGCCTTATGAACAATGCTGCTATGAACATTTGCAGATAAGTTTTTGCATGAACATATGTTTTTAATTCTCTTGGGTCTATACCTGTTGTGAAATTGCTGAGTCATGGTAATTCTGTTTAACTTTTTGAGGAACTGCTAAACTGTTTTGCAAAGTAACTGTACCCTTCTACATTCCCATCAGCAGTGTATGAGGGTTCTACTTTCTCCACATCCTCACTAACATATGTCTGTCATTTTGATTACAGCCGTCCTAGTGAATGTGAGGTGGTATCTTACTGTGATTTTTTGGGTTTGTTTTGTTTTGTTTTTTTGAGATGGAGTCTTGCTCTGTCACCCAGGCTGGAGTGCAGTGGCATGGTCTCAGCTCACTGCAAGCCCCGCCTCCCAGGTTCAAGCAGTTCTCACACCTCAGCCTCTTGAGCAGCTGGAACTACAGGCACACGCCACAACAGGAGACAGGCTTTCACCATGTTGCCCAGGTTGGTCTCAAACTCCTGGCCTCAAGTGATCCGCCTGCCTAAGTCTCCCAAAGTGCTGGGATTACAGGTGTGAGCCACCGCACCCAGCCCTTATTGTGATTTTTATTTGCATTTTGCTAATCAAAGATGATGGTAAGCATCTTTTGGGGGCTTATTGGCTATTTGTGTATCTTCGGAGAAATGACTGGGAGGGGTTTGCACTCTAACACCAAGTGAATGCAAGCGGCCCACAATAAGAAAGGCTGAAGGGGCGGGAAGAAATCTGAGCTCTGTGATCCTCCAGAGCAAGCCTCTGGGACAGGCCCCCTCAGGAAGAGGAACTGCTGGAAATGAAATCACAGTTGAGCTGGATAGGGACACAGGAAAGGAAGGATGAGATAGACCAACGTGGGGAAGAGAAACAAAGACAGGAACTCCTGAAAGCCATCTCCCACATTTTTTAACACTACACAGAAACGAGGGAGAGTTCTGAGCTTAGACTTTCCTGAGCCTTTCTTATCAGGAAAACTCATCTGACCTAAAAATAACAGAAAAGTCTTTGAAGTGAAATTGCATACAAAGGTTTTTTTTTGTTTTTTTGGTTTTTTTTTTTTTGAGACAGAGTCTCGCTCTGTCGCCCAGACTGGAGTGCAGTGGCCGGATCTCAGCTCACTGCAAGCTCCGCCTCCCGGGTTCCTGCTATTCTCCTGCCTCAGCCTCCCGAGTAGCTGGGACTACAGGCGCCGCCACCATGCCCGGCTAGTTTTATGTATTTTTTAGTAGAGACGGGGTTTCACCGTGTTAGCCAGGATTGGTCTCGATCTCCTGACCTCGTGATCTGCCCGTCTCGGCCTCCCAAAGTGCTGGGATTACAGGCTTGAGCCACCGCGCCCGGCATCATACAAAGTTATTATATAAGAAACAAAAATACGCAAAATACCCTCCCTGTGGACAGTGAGAGTACGTTAGAAAGATACGCCCACATAACAGAGCCAAACTGTAACCCGCTATTTCAAATCAAGCCAGGTGACATTCTAACAATACAAAGCATGAGAGAATAGCATAAATCAACATTTTAAAAATCAGAAATAAGGCGACAGAACTCAGGAAAGAATTAGAAATAAAAATCATTTCAGAAGTAAAGACTAAGTTAGATGAAATGCAAGTGTCGATAAACACAGCAGATCCTGCCTGAAAAGGATAAACAGTGTGAAAAAGGAAACATTTCAAGAGCAAAAAAGTGAAGAGGTAAAAAGGTTTTGAGCAAAAGTAAAGACAGGCAGAACGGCCGGGCGCGGTGGCTCAAGCCTGTAATCCCAGCACTTTGGGAGGCCGAGACGGGCGGATCACGAGGTCAGGAGATCGAGACCATCCTGGGTAACACAGTGAAACCCCGTCTCTACTAAAAATACAAAAACTTAGCCGGGCGAGGTGGCAGGCGCCTGTAGTCCCAGCTACTCGGGAGGCTGAGGCAGGAGAATGGCGTGAACCCGGGAGGCGGAGCTTGCAGTGAGCTGAGATCCGGCCACTGCACTCCAGCCTGGGTGACAGAGCGAGACTCCGTCTCAAAAAAAAAAAAAAAAAAAAAAAAAAAAAAAAAAAAAAAAGACAGGCAGAAAGGTCAAACCTATGAATACCAGGAGTCCCTGGAAAGGAAAACAGAACAAATACCAAAAAGTAATCCAGAAAACTTTCTTAAAATTAAAAAACAAAGATTTGAAACTTGAGATTGAGAGATCATGCCCTACACTTAACAGTATCAGCCAGGTGCAGTGGCTCAGCCTGTAATCCCAGCACTTTGGGAGGCTGAGGCAGGCGGATCACCTGAGGTCAGGAGTTCAAAACCAGCCTGACCAACATGGCGAAACCCCGTCTCTACTAAAAATAACAAAAATTAGCCGGACGTGGTGGCGCACACCTGTAATCCCAGCTACTCGGAAGGCTGAGGCAAGAGAATTGCTTGAACCTGGGAGGCAGAGGTCGCAGTGAGCCGAGATCACACCATTACACTTCAACCTGGGCAACAGAGCAAGACTCTGTCTCAAAAAAAAAAAAAAACAAGGCCAGGCGAGCTGGTTCAGCCTGTAATCCTAGCACTTTGGGAGATCGAGGTGGGAGGATTATTTGAGGCCAGGAGTTCAAGACCAACATGGCCAACATAGTGAGACCCTGTCTCTTAAAAAAAAAAAAACCCAGCATCACCAACTAAAAGATGTAATTCTAGTAAAATTATTAGACTTTAAATTTTGAGGGGTTCTAGAGAAAAGGAACCTTGTGACTTAAAGAGAAAAGACAATTAGGTTATTGTCAGACTTTTCAATAGTAAGGATTGGTGCAGAAGAAAAAAGAATAACATGTTTAAAATACTCAAGGAAAGAAAGTATGGGCCAGGGATTTATAACCAGGAAAATTGACTTTCAAGTGCACACAAAGACTTATACACAAAAGTTTATAGCAGCTTTACTAGCCAAAAACTGCAAGCAGTCCACATGTCCATCAACAGGTAAATGATAAGTTGTGATATATCCATACTTTGGAAATACTGCCAGCATTAAAAAGAAATGACTTAACACAATAAGAAGATGAATACATTTCAAAATAATTATGCTGAGTGAAAAAAAAAGAAAAAAAAGGACACACTGTGATTCCACTGCTGTAATATCTAGGAAGTGCAGCTGAGCAGGCCCGTGGTCACCAAGATTGGGGACTGCAAGATGGGGAGATGGATTACCAGGGGATCGAGGAAACTTTCTGGAATGATGGGCATGTTCCTTATCTTGATTGAGGTGATGTGATGATCCTACAGGGTATATTTTTGTCAAAATTCACCAAATCATGCACTTGATATGCAGTTTATGTCAATTATACCATATCAAAGCTGTTTTTAAAATTAGCTTTCAAGTGTAAAGAATATGAACTATTATCAATATGCAAGAATTCAGGGAATATTTGGGAGGCGGAGCTTGCAGCAAGCCGAGATCGCGCCACTGCACTCCAGCCTGGGCCACAGAGCGAGACTCTGTCTCAAAAAAAAAAAAAAAATTCAGGGACTACTGTTTCTAGGAGCCCTTCCTGCGGAATCTACTAGAGGATACATGTCACACAACAAAAATGACTACAAAGACTTCAGCATAAATATATAGAACTAAGATGAAATGAGGGTTAAAAGGCTGGGCCCACGGCGGACACGGTGGCTCACACCTGTAATCCCAGCACTTTGGGAGGCTGAGGCAGGCAGATCACCTGAGGTCAGGAGTTCAAGACCAGCCTGACCAACATGGCAAAACCCCATGATGTGGTTTGTCTGTGTCCCCACCCAGATCTCATCTTGAATGCCCACGTGTTACAGGGGGTACCTGGTGGGAGGTGGTTGAGTCATAGGAGGAGGTCTTTCCCATGCTGTTCTGTTCTCTTGATAGTGAATAAGTCTCACAAGATCTGGTTCTATGAGGAGGAGTTCGCCTGCACAGGCTCTCTCCCTTTTTGCTGCCATCCATGTGAAATGTGACTTGCTCCTCCTTGCCTTCTGCCATGATTGTGAGGCCTCCCCAGCTATGTGGAACTGTGAGTCCATTAAACCTCTCTTTTTTTGGTAAACTACCCAGTGTCAGGTATGTCTTTATCAGCGGCCTGAAAATGGACTAATACACCCCATCTCTACTAAAAATACAAAAATTAGCCAGGCGTGGTGGCACACACCTACAATCCCAGCTACATGGGAGGCTGAGGCAGGAGAATCACTTGAACCTGGGAGGTGGAGGTTGCAGTTAGCCAAGATCGCGCCTCTGCACTCCATCCTGGGTAACAGAGCCAGGCTCCGTCTCAAAAAAAACAAAAAAAAAAAAGGCAGTGGCTCACACCTATAATCCCAGTAATTTGGGAGTCCAAGGTGGGAGGATCGCTTGAGCCTAGGAAGTTTGAGGCTGCAGTGAACCATGATCATACCAACCTGCCCTTCAGCCTGGGTGACAGTGAGACCCTGTCTCAATAAAAAAAAAAAAGTTTTTGTTAATAATAAATAAAGAGGAGAATCAGTCATCTTTGGAAAGTGACAGAACCAGTTCAGAAAGAATCAAGCGTTTATCCAGGCTTTCCTTTCTGACCTTGTATTAGTCTGTTTTCACGCTGCTGGCAAAGACATACCTGAGACTGGGCAATTTCCAAAGGAAAGAGGATGGAGAACTCAGTTCCACGTGGCTGGGGAAGCCTTACAATCATGGCAGAAGGCAAGGAGGAGCAAGTCACATCTTACATGGATAGCAGCAGGCAAAAAAGAGAGCTTGTGCAGAAAAACTCCCATTTTTAAAATCATCAGATCTAATGAGACTTATTCACTATCACGAGAACAGCATGGGAAAGACTTCCCCCCGTGATTCAGTTACCTCCTACTGGGTCCCTCCCACAACATGTGGGAATTCAAGATGAGATTTGAGTAGGGACACAGCCAAACCGTATCAGACCTCTACCCCGGGTAACCAAATAGTTAATGAGAAGTACCCCTATCTGGAGCATTCCATGGAATAAATGACAAAGAAAGGATAGAATTAGAGTATCACCATTTTGCAAGACCCAGTGAATTCAGAGAAGCCTGAGTTATTGACAGCTGTTAATATAAGAGACAATCTAACGTGCCTCCTGATGAGAGAACACACCAGCTCTAGTCTTGGCCAAAGGGATCACACCTGAGTCTCTCCAGTCTTGGCTCCAGCTGACAGTTTTCAGGAATTCAGAGGAACATATTGAACTGCATATAAAGCAACAAAACCCAGACCGAGAAACTAGACTCTCTTCAGAAAAATTGTAAGGAAAAAAATCAGAGGAGGAATCTGCAAAGTAGGAGATGTAAAAAAAAAAAATCCAAAAAAATGTTTAATGGATAAGACTGTAGTGTCAAGGGATGCACATTTGGGCGATAAAAGGGGGGAAACTGGGTTAGAAGTCAGGGCAGTGGTTACTTGTAGAGGGAGCTGTGATTAGGAAGGGCATAATGACAGGGCTTTTCAGGCAGGTGGCAGAATTTTTGTTGATCCATTTATAATAAAAGATTTTTCTTAAAAAAGCTCCAATGTACTGTTCTTTCATGTGTTTAAAAAATGTCCTGTTTCTTAAATTTGTGGGAGTTCTTAATTTCTACTTTTAGTGCACACTGCAGAGAAATGCACACACTGTTGGGATCCTTGAGGGAGAATTCTGAGCAGTGGACCACATGATGAGTGCTTCATGTCAGCCTTCACACACAGTCCAGTCCTGAGAAGCGGAGGAGAGAGGGACAGCAGGCTTGGGTCTGCGAAAGCAGTGTTCTCTTGCAAGGCAGAGTCACCATGTGTTCCATCTTTACAGATTGGCTGCAATGCCGTCAGCTGGGCCCCTGCTGTTGTACCTGGAAGCCTCATAGACCAGCCTTCGGGACAGAAACCCAATTACATCAAGAGGTTTGCATCAGGTGGCTGTGACAACCTCATCAAGCTGTGGAAGTAAGTAGGGAAATGTGACTTTCTATTTAAGGGGACATTTCTGCCCTTTACCCTACTCACCATGACTCAGCCACACTCACAAGAAACAAAGTCACCTTTCTTTCTCCCTCCTGCCAGTAAAATACTGTTTTCAATCTGTCGAAGGACATCCTTGAAAAACAACACAACACCTGTTCACCTAATTCCCAACTGTTGGAGCTGACTCTCTGGCTGTGGAAGCAGAGCATTTCCTGGAGGGTTTTTTTTATGGCTGGGGTGAAGGGAATAAAATGCCACAAACTCCATGAATGAAAGAAGAAAGATGGAATCGCTTCTCCACCCCAGGCAGATCCTGTTGGGTAGGGGAGGAGTTGAGGTGTGGGAAAGGCCCCCAGGTGGCTCCCTGCTGATTCTCTTTCTGTCCCCGCTGTTAGGGAGGAGGAGGATGGCCAGTGGAAGGAGGAGCAGAAGCTAGAAGCGCACAGTGACTGGGTTCGAGATGTGGCCTGGGCCCCCTCCATCGGCCTGCCCACCAGCACCATCGCCAGCTGCTCCCAGGTCAGCCCAGGGCCATGAGAGCATCTCTTGTCATGTAGTCTCGAGTCAGGCCCATCAGCTCTTAGTCTCCTTAGCGGAAAGTCCTCTGTGAAGGTAAAGGGAGAGCAACAGGCACCTTTGGCCCAGAGCACAGGGAGTCAGGTCATCGTGTGGGGAACTCTGGGTCAGAAGCCACAAGTGGTCTGCCTCCACTGAGATGAGAGAGCTACAACAGAACCAGCACCAAGCAGGAGGTGGATTCGGGATGAATTTTCCCTCCCGCCCGTTGTGACACTAGGGAGCCAAGGTGCCCAGGTGCAGTTCCGAGTGTTCCCAAGCAACGATGGGGCGGGATGGGAAGGGATGGGAATTCTAGGCTCAGCTACCGAGCCACCCTTCCCAGACAGCAAGGACCACCAAGGGCGAGCCTTTAGTTATATGCCACCACCCTAGAGGGAGCCAGCCAGGCCTTTCATATCATAGGAACCTGTTTGGTTTGGTTCTAAATTTGAGATTTTTGTGCCTTTTCACTTGTGCCTTCTCATTCTCGGAGCTTGGTTTTTGGAGAGCTCTGCCCATTCAGTTGAGAAGGTATAGATAGCCAGTGGAGGTGACTTAGCAGGCATCAGGAAAACCCCAGAGAAAATCTGAGTTAGCAACGCAGAGTCCACCTCCGAAACCTGGATGAGAAAAGGAATCCGGGACACTCTTGACCAGTGTGAAGAGACAGAAGCAAAGCTGTGGATGCCCCAGAGGTCCTTGGCTCCCCTTTGAATCCCCCACCCTGTGCCTGCAGAGAGGTGCTGCGTGGCTCTAGATGGGGAGGACATCACAAACACAGCCTCGCCCCCATCTCCTGACTCTATCCTGTTTCTTCCTAGGACGGTCGTGTGTTCATTTGGACCTGTGATGATGCCTCAGGCAATACGTGGTCCCCTAAATTGTTGCACAAGTTCAATGATGTGGTGTGGCATGTGAGCTGGTCCATCACAGCCAACATCCTGGCTGTCTCCGGTGGAGACAATAAGGTACATACCCATTCCCCACGGCTTGGTGGACATGGCCTGTTGGTCTTCACCCCGCCCACTAGAGAGCGCACTTGACATTCCCACCTGACTGCAGGCTGGGAAGGAGCCTCAGCCAGGGCTGTGTGCTGAGTGTGCCTCTTAGTTACATCATTAATGTCACAGCCCCCAAGGTAGTATTGGTATGTCCCCCTTTCACAGATGAGGAAAGAAGCTGACAGAGGCGATTTGACTTGCATGGGGGTCCCAAAACTATGAGGTGGCAGGGCCAGTCAGGCTCATCACCCTGCTAACCATTTGGTCACCTCATGGCGATGTTCAATTAGCTGTGCCAAAAAAGTAAGTGTATGAGAACCCATAAACAAAAGCGAGAAGATTGGGGACTTTTTTTTGTCCCTAACACTTAAAAGGCTTTTTAAAAATCTGTAGAGTTTATGAATACTTGTTATGCTGGTAAGAGTCAGGTACACAGTGGGTGCATTGAAAGAGTTTGCATTTTGCAGCTAAAAAGAGTTCTGGAGACCAGCTGCACAGGGATACAAATGTACTTCACACAACTGGACTGTGCAGTTAAAAATGGCCAAGATCATTTTATGTTACGTGTATTTTACAATTAGAAGGAAAAATTACTCGCAGAAAGGAAGCAGTAACAAGCCACGGCCATCTGCCCAGCTGAATTCCCCTGTAAGACAGAGGATCCCTAACTCCACAGGGTCAGTTCCACATGGAGTGGCTGTGCTACGTTTTCAGGCACATCTGCTCTGCGTCTGAAGTGCGAGTTGGTCTGGATCCTGCCAGCCCTTGCTGCTTCTCTCCCTTGCCTGTGTTGGTCTTTTACTGTTTCCCAGTGGCCACTTTGGCTCCATGTCTTACCTTTCATTTGTGTAGCTCACAGCACAACCAACACAGGCAAGGCAGAGCAGCAGCTGATCTCCAGAACTCTTTTCAACTGCAAAATTGAAACTCCGTACCCATTAAATAACTCCCTTCCCCATTGCCCACCCCCCAGCGCTGGCAGCCACCCTTCTCCTTTCTGTCTATGTGAATGTGACTGCTCTAGGGAACTACCTAAGTGGAATCATACAGTATTTGTCCTTTTGCAACTGGGTTATGTCACTTAGCAGTATGCCCTTAAGGTGCCTCCATGCTGTATGTAGCACGTGTCAGAATTCCTTCCTTTGTAAAGCTAAGTAGTGTTGCATTGTATGGACAGCCTACACCCCATTTCTACACTCATTCCTCCACCAGCGGGCGCCTGGGCTGCTGCCACCTCATAGCTATTGCGAATAGTGCAGCTGTGAACATGGGCATGCAGATCTGAGAGCCTCTGCAGGCAGCTTTTCTGACCGAGGGTCCCTTTCATCTACAGTGGTCCCAGAAAGATCTAGCAGGCCCCCTCTCAAAGCCATATTTCTAGTGAGTGCCAGTCAGGACTAGAACCCAGGTTTGATGGCACTCAGGACAGACCAAGGGACCAGATTGCCTCAAGCAGGCCCACAGTGATTTTTACAAGGCTGTAAGCAAGTGCCTGGCTGTACATGCAATGTTTTGGGGTCCCCGTCACTATGCATTTAGGCTTCTTGCTCTTTCCTTCTTTATAAGCCTATTTCCTTTTGCTGTCTCCATAGCACCCTTAGTTAAAGGACTTAGTGTTTTCAATCCGAGAGTTTTCTGCAGTGTGTTGAGTGAATAAAGTGTGTCCCTAAAGCAAGAGTTCTTAAAATCAAAATCATTATTTTCATTTTTAATGAAACTAATATATGTACATAGCTTTAGATTGTTTTTGTTTTTTGTTTTGTTTTGAGATCGCGTCTCACTCTGTCGTCCAGGCTGGAGTGTACTGGCAGTCTTGGCTCATTGCAACCTCCGTCTCCTGGGTTCAAGTGATTCTCCTGCCTCAGCCTCCCCACTGGGAGATTATAGGTGCCTGCCACCAAGCCCGGCTAGTTCTTTTGTGTGTATTTTTAGTAGAGACGGGGTTTCACCTTGTTGGCCAGGCTGGTCTCGAACTCCTGGCCTCAGGTGATCCACCCATCTCAGCCTCCCAAACTGCTGGGAGCCACCACACCTGGCCTAGATTGATTTTTTTTAATGCAGCCTCCTAATTTTCACTCTCCAGGGGCAAATCTTTTCAGCTCTTAGCTATTTCTTACACAGTTTACTTCAGTGTAGAAACAACATACTAATGTTACCTTCCTCTACCACAGTAGCTTTCAAACTGCAGCGTTGTTACACCTGTTAAAACAGATTGCCAGCCCCACCCCGAGAGCTTCTTAATCAGTTGTTCCAGGCCCCAAGAATCTACAGTTGTAGCAAGTTCCCAGGTGACCGATGCTCTGGTCTGGGGACCACACTTCACAAACCCTGCTCCCTGCCACCCCATATCCTGTTACCGTAGCTCTGTCACAGTTTGGTGAAAACACTATCCTGTGTTGACATCATCATCCACAGCTGCTATTATTGTTACTCCTTTTTTTCTGTGAGTTTTTATTCCTGGACTCTCATTTTGGTGGGATTTCAGTGGAGGAGGGACATGCTCTGTTCATCCACAAGCCTCTGGGCAGTGGTTCTTGATGGGGATGAGGCTCATATTTAGGGGACAGCGGAGGGAAGGCCTCAGACCCATGATAATCTGCTTGTGCACTGACTTGCAGGTGACCCTGTGGAAGGAGTCGGTTGACGGGCAGTGGGTGTGCATCAGTGATGTCAACAAGGGCCAGGGCTCCGTGTCAGCGTCAGTCACAGAGGGCCAGCAGAACGAGCAGTGACAAGACAGGTGGGGCCTGGCTCCCTACCCGCCAGCGCCAGGACTGCCCCTTCCTGGGCCAACTGACCAAACAACTGGGAAGAGCCCCCAACTCCAACAGGATTGTTTTCCCAGGAGGAGTTACAGATGCAGCCACAGATTGATCATCTGCCTTAATTATCGGAGATGCTTTGTAATCTGCTGTCCAGCTGAAAGCGCTCATGTTATGAGGAAGAAACTGCAAATGAAGTTCAAATCTATTTTAAACTATTTTGGGCCATTTTTATGTACCTTTGGGTTCAGGCATTATTTGGGGGGTTTTGTTTCCAAAGTAACTAAATAAAGTCATATTGCTTATAATTCCCGCTGCGTTATCCTAACCACCTCCCACCCCACCCCGCCAGCTCAGTTTGACTCTTGTCGGTCCACGCACTAGAACAACGTACACAAAGGCCATGGCTGTGATGGCCTGGCTCAACCCCACCCACAAAGGTGGCTTGTCACTGCATGAGCATCTCTTTGATTCAGTTTATACTGAAAGCACCATACAGAGCACTGGACTCAGCCTTTGGTGACAAGGACTGTAGCCCTGGCTCTGCTGCTCAACCTCTCCGTACACATCCTCTTCTGCAGAATGGGACTAATACAGTCTGCCCTACAGGATGGCTGCAGGACTCAAATGAGCTAGCGCATCTGGTGACCCACAAAATGCCATGCAGATGCAAGGTGATATTAACCAGACACCAATAGCTATGAGGCTGGCCCAGAAAGTGGGCACAATTCATTCAGTTTATTGACGCTGTCAGGGAAAGGAGGGCCCTGTGATGGGAGACCTAACTGACCCTGAACCAGGTTTTCAGCAGAGGCCCTGTGACCCTGACAATCGCCACAGCCATCACTGAGCCTGCAGTGAGCCAGACACTACCCTGGATCTTTCACACACTCACTAATTTAAGCAACACAAGAACCTTGTGTGGGTGTCCCCAGTTCACTAATGAGGAAGCGCTCAGAAGGTAGAAGCACTGCCCAGGACTGTGCAAACATAAAGCCAGCACCTGGGTCTGGCCTGTCTCAAGAGTTACTCCCCACTGTAGCATCAGGGTGGGAGCTGGGGGGATCTCAGCTATAATCCAAGGGTGCTTCTCACACCAAACCTTTGTATGAATCGGCCCAGATAAAAGGTCAGCCCAGTTGCCTCAGGACCCCTAGTCTACCTACTTCTTGTCCTTCCCTCCTTTTTCAGCAGCAAAACCCCCTTTTTAAAAAAAATAAATCTGATCATACTATGTAACATGCAAAAAAGTGAAACCACTTTGGTTAAAGGTGAGGATAGAGAGGCCATGGCCTGGCCCAGTCAGCCTCCCAAGTCACTCCACAAAACCCAAGCCTTCTGAGACCAACATGAAAACAGCTGCTTCCTTCCCTTCATTACTCAGAAAAGCAAAGCCCAGGAAGGCATCTTCGCGTGCACTACTGAGCGTAGAGTTCTACACCGAATCCTTGAGCCACATCCACATCTGCCTCCCTGATATGCATGCTCTGTGCTCCTCAAGCCTGGGCCTGGGCTTCCTATGGTGCCAGCTGCTGTCACCAAGTAACTACCGAGAAGGAACTAGTCCCGTGTCACTCTGGGTTGCTGGTAGGTTAACGGGTCCGTGGCTGTGTACTCTATTTGTAACTCACACCACCAAGGATCGGTTAAGATAATTGGGAGTTAAATGAAGTTTGCACCATAATAGTTGTTTATGCTTAGAGTGGCAACACATTAACCATTCCTGGGGTAAGAGGAGACCCCAAAATTAGTTACCACAAAATAGCCTAGTCAAATAGAAACACTATCTGTAAGACTTGAACGCAGTTGCCAAGCCCAAATGAGATAAAAGAAAGGGAAACTTAAAAGGAACAGAGTTCTGGTTAGGGCCAGATGGCGCTAGCAGCCACATGTTTTTTAATCCTTTTGCAAAAACAAAGCAACTGTGACAGCAAAAGAAACCCAGAGACCCTAGAACATGGAGTAGGCCAAAGCCTTCATAGACACAATACCTCTGAGAGAGCAGCAGGGCGAAGAAAAGGGAGTTTTTATGGTGCTATAAGCCAGAGACCCCCAAAATTGCCATCAGATACTCATCCATTCTGAGTAGAAAACTCAGCAAGTCAATGTGAAAACAATTCCCAAAACTAGAAGATTCACAGGCTTCCACTTACAAGTGAGCCCAGAAACACTAAGGGGAGACCTTCCACTTCTGCATATAAAGGATTAACAGTTACAAGAATTTCCCAGCCAGGTATAGTGGCTCACAACTGGAATCCCAGCACTTTGAAAGGCCAAGACGGGCGGGTTATTTGAGCCCCGGAATTCAAGACCAGCCTGGCCAACACGGCGAAACCCCATCTCTACTAAAAATACAAAAATTAAGTGCAGTGGCGGGCCTGCAGTCCCAGCTACTCAGGAGGCTGAGGCACAAGAATCGTTTGAGCCCAGGAGGCGGAGGTTGCAGTGAGCCGAGATTGCACCGCTGCACTCCAGCCTGGGCAACAGAGCAAGACTCTGTCTCAAAAAAAAAAAATATTTCCCTGGCTGGGTGCAGTGGCCAGTACTTTGGAAGGTTGAAGGAGGAGGATCTCTTGAGCCCAGGAGTTTGAGATCAGCCTGGGCAACACAGCAAGAGCCTGTCTCTTTAATAATAAATAAGAATTTCCCTCACGCTATAAACAACTACGAAATCAAGAAAAATACATGAAACAACTACTGCTTTCAGACATAGGACAACAGGCAGTGTTTGGGAAAAGGGAAACAGGTAAGCACAACAAATGCCCCAGATTACTACCCAGAAGCAGTTTCTGGGCCAAAAGGTAAAGAGAGACTCCAGAGTCTAGTAGTCTCTGGGACTTGAAGAGACAGAAGTCAGAGTTTAGGAAGACCCAGGCAGGCTGGGCGCAGTGGCTCATGCTTGTAATCCCAGCACTTTGGGAGGCCGAGGTGGGCAGATCACCTGAGGTCAAGAGTTCGAGACCAGCCTGGCCAACATGGTGAAACCCTGTCTGTACTAAAAATACAAAACCTGGCCAGGCGTGGTGGTGCACCCCTGTAATCCCAGTTACTCAGGAGGCTGAGGCAGGAGAATTGCTTGAATCAGGGAGGCGGAGGTTGCAGAGAGCAGAGATTATGCCACTGCACTCTGGCCTGGGTGAAAGAGCAAGGCTCCAACTCAAAAAACAAACAAACAAAAAAGACCAAGGCAGAATTGAAGGCAGAGGAGGACGAGAGGAGGAAGCCACACAGAGCAAGCTCCTGAGAGCTGAAGGGTCTCCTGGAGTCTTTGGCCAAGTACTAAATAGGAAGGGTGAAACCAATAGACCAAGCAGCTGGAGCTCACATAGGGGTGGGAATAGCCCATGTTCCCAGCAACCAGAAAAAAAGAGACATTCCACACAGAACAACAAATACAAGAGGGCAGCAGGCCAGGCGCAGTGGTTCACGCCTATAATCCCAACACTTTGGAAGGCTGAGGCGGGTGGATCACGAGGTCAGGAGTCCAAGACCAGCCTGACCAAGATGGTGAAACCCTGTCCCTACTAAAATTAGCCGGGAGCAGTGGCGGGCGCCTGTAATCCCAGCTACTCAGGAGGCTGAGGCAGGAGAATTGCTTGAACCTGGGAGGTAGAGGTTGCAGTGAGCCGAAATCGCGCGACTGCACCCCAGCCTGGGCGACAGAGCAAGACTCTGTCTCAAAAAAACAAAGGAGCAGCAGCCAACTTCTCATCAGAAAGTAGGCAAACCATAAGAAAACTAACATCTTTAAAGTACTGAAACAATTTAAAAAAAAAAAAAAAAAACCTGTGTCTCAAATTCTATACCTAGTGAAAATATATATTTCTTTCAAATAAAAGCTGAAAGAATTAATCACCAGCAGAGCTGTCAATACAAGAAATGCCAAAGAAGTTTCCTTCAGGCAGAAGGAAAAACGGGCTGGGTGCAGTGACTCACACCTGTAATCCCAGCACTTTGGGATGCTGAGGCAACAGGATTGCTTGAGCCCAGGAGTATGAGACAAGCCTGACCAACATAACATGGTGAGACCCTGTCTCTACAAAAAAATACAAAAATTAGGGTTTACAAATATGACTTCAGGCCCAACACGGTGGCTCACGCCTGTGATCCCAGCACTTTGGGAGGCCTAGGCAGGTGGATCACTTGAGGTCAGTAGTTCAAGACCAGCCTGGCGAACATGGCAAAACCCCATCTCTACTAAAAATACAAAAATTAGCTGGGTGTGGTCGCGCATGCCTGTAGTCCCAGCTACTTGGGAGGCTGAGGCAGGGGAATTGCTTGAACCCAGGAGGTAGAGGTTGCAGTGAGCCAAGATCACGCCACTGCACTCCAACCTGGACAACAGAGCAAAACTCCATCTCAAAAAACAAACAAACAAACAAATATGACTTCAACATATTGCAAATACCTTCAACAACTCCAATATCCCTTTACAGATATCCCCTTACAGGCCGAGGGGGGAGGATCGGTTGAGCCCAGAAGGTGGAGGTTGTAGTGAGTTGAGATCACACCACTGCACTCCACCCCAGGTGACACAGTGAGACCCTGTCTCAAATAAAAAAGAAAAGAAAAATGGATCTGCACTAAGGAATAAGGAGCAACACGATAGTAAATACCCGAGTTCATAAGACTTTTTCTTAATTTCTTTAATCTCTCTAAAAACATTGGCTATTTCACATGCATTGTGGGGTTCATAGCTTATGTAAAAATAAAATGTGTGACAATAATATCACAAAGAATAGAAGTGTGGAAATGAAAGCATTCTGTGCTACAGTTCTTACACTATCTGTGAAAGGATATCATAGTTGTTGAAGGTGTTCTGCAATATACTGAAGTCATATTTGTAAATCCTAGAGCAACCATTCAAAGAATACAACAGTACAGTATAGTAATAAGCCGACGGTGAAGACAAAATGATACCATTCAAAACCCTCTAAAAGTGGTTATGACAAGGAAAAGAAAAGGAAGAACAGATGGGACAATGGGAAAACCGGTGACTTACAAATAGTCTGAGATTAACAGTAATGTGCTAACATTGGTGTTTTAATTTTGATAAATGCACTATGGTTATATAAGATATTCACATTAGTGGAAACTGAATTGGGGTATTCAGAGAGAAAGATTTCATCTTCCATCTGTTTAAATTTTCTGCTGGAAGCAAGCATTTATAATCAAAATTTACCTGGGATACTTGGTAATTTATAATCAAAATTACCTGAGATACTTGAAACAGATTCTGCGGCCCCCACGCCAGAGTTACTGGATCAGAATCCAAGGATGGAGTCTTATAAACATGCAAAAACTTATGAAGCTTTCCTCATGAATCCAACACAACCCAACACAGGTCTGTATCTGGAAATTGAGATTAGATGGCCCTCCAGGCCACATCCCACCCTGAGGTCCTATGGCTCTTGGCAGTCCATAGACTAAAAGGCTGGATGAGCAGCAATGCTGAGAGAACAGTTTCAGTACAGCGGTGGGGATGAGGGTCAAGTTCAAGTTTGGAGGGGCCAGGATACAGTAAAGAAGAGGACACGAGGAAAGGGAAAGGAAATGGAGACGGTAACATGAGGGGAGGGTGGGATCGGTGCACAACAGACATTTTCAGGATTAGGAACCTGGGTGTATTTTAAGGTGGAAATCAGAAGCCATTGGAGGGGAACAGATTGAAGACACAAGAGAGGCAAAGGCAAAGTGTTAGAGCTTTGGCCCCAAGATGGCTGGAGGCTAGGGAAGCCCCAGTGAGAGAGGCAGAGCTTGGCGAACAGGAGGGATGAGAGAGCGTGGCTAAGGTTACAGAGGATTTAAGAGCGATGGCCACCTACCTAGAATGAGCCCTATGTGGCTGCTGAGCATTGGAAACATGGCCAGTCCAAATTGAAATACACTGTAAGAACACACACTGGATTTCAAAGACCACACACCTGTAATCCCAGCACTTTGGGAGGCAAAGTCCGGCAGATCACTTAAGCCAGGAGTTCAAGACCAGCCTGGGCAACAAGTCAAGACGCTGTCTCTACAAAAAATACAAAAATTAACCAGGTGTGGTGGTGTGCACCTGTAGTCCCAGCCACTTGGGAAGCTGAGGTGGGAGGATCATCTGAGTCCAGGGAGGTGGAGGCTGCAGTGTGCCATGATAGTGCTACTGCACTCCGGCCTGGGTGACAGAGCAAGACCCTGTCTCAAAAAAATATATATGTATATTCATTTAGACATACGCTGTTGCACACTTAGACTATAGTATAGTATCAGCATAAGTTTTATATTCATGGGGAAACCAACAAAATTCGTGTGACTCACTTCATTGTGGTCTGGAACCAAAGCTGTAATGCCTCCGAGGTATGCCTGTATATTTCTACTGGAAAATGTGAATCTAGAAATTATGGAAGCTACAACTAGGACAAAAAGAAACCCCACCAAACGGCCCTATATCAAAGAATAAAATCTCTTTCTAGAACCCCAGAATTTGCCTCTTTCAGACTGAAGTTTAGCCAAATCTATGAAAAAAAGAGCTTGCTAAACCAACTAATCATCAGTACAAATAAAATTATAATGAAAAGTATATGAAGATAATTTGGTCTCAGATGCCCTTTACATATAGCAATCAATTCACAAATGATGAGTCAATCATGTGCCTTCATGAAGGCAGGCCCTCCAGAGACCCGCAACAGAAAGGAAAGCCACCGACTGGACAGAACCTGCTTCCTGAGCCCCCACCAAGTTCCAAAAAGGATAACGGGGCTTCGTCCTCACCCTCAAGGAGTTGACAAACTGGGCTTGGTTATTATTCACACTTGGAAAGAATGAGGAAGGTCAGTCAGTCCCCTCCAGGTCACTCAGGCTTCCTCCAAGCTCCTCTTGTTCAGATTTGCTGTGTCCTCCGGCCAGCATCCCTCCTCCACTCCGTAACTAAGAGGACCATGATATAGCTTCCCGGTGCCTCCTCCCGCCATGGTTCTTCTGTCCATCAGCTGTTCCTTCCTCGACTCTGTGGTATGCGGCTAGGGGAGCTTCCAACTCCCAGGGGACATTTCAGTTCCCCAAAGATAACACAGCTTTGAGCTTTGCGCAGCGGGTGTTTACTTGCTGGTGGTCTTATCTAGGATCAACACTGGCAGCTTTGCCTGGAGAGGCCTCCAGGGTCCAGGTAAGCGGAGGCTTCATGTCTCAGGAGGTACCTGGTCACCATAGTTAGGGTTTTTCTGTTTGGGGATTTTTTTTTTTTTTTTTTTTTAATGGGGTTGGTGGCTCTGAAAAAGCTGCAAGTCTTCTCTGAGGACTACAGACCTCTCTCTACCCTCTCCACATTCAGCCTCTCTGGGCTCCAGGACCAAAAGATGTCTACACTCAGGTGGCAGACAGGCCTGTGAAGACCTCCTGGTGACATGCTCACATGTTGCTGGGACTAAAGGTGGGATTTCAGCCACCACAGTGGGCTGGTGGTGAGATGTTTACCAACAGGAGGTACTTTGTCCCTCATGTCCCACTTAAAGATTCAGTCCAACCCGGTCTGTGTTTCTGCTGTCCCAAGAGACTCTAGAAAGCTCCAATCCAGGCCGGGCGTGGTGGCTCACACCTGTAATCCCAGCACTTTGGGAGGCCAAGGCGGACGGATCACGAGGTCAGGAGATCGAGACCATCCTGGCTAACACGGTGAAACCCCGTCTCTACTAAAAAATACAAAAAATGAGCCAGGCATGGTGGTGGGCACCTGTAGTCCCAGCTACTTGGGAGGCTGAGGCAGGAGAATGGCGTGAACCTGGGAGGCGGAGCTCGCAGTGAGCCAAGATCACGCCACTGCACTCCAGCCTGGGCGACAGTGCAAGACTCCGTCTCAAAAAAAAAAAAAAAGAAAGCTCCAATCCACCCTGAGGTTGATCTTTTAAGTAGGATAGGTGGTCATTTGGCAATCGTTTGCTTTGCTGCCTCAATGTCCTCCTCACTGGACATCCTGCCCCAATTCCATCCTGTTCAGCGCAGACTGATTTTCCTGGAACACCACGTTCATTACGGAGCCAGATGGCATATCAGAAAGAGCACTGTATTAGGAGCCAAGAGATCCACGGGGGAGTCCCAGCATTGCCCCTGATGGCTGTATAGCTTTGGGGAAAGTGTGGCCCTTCTGGCATTCAGTTTTTCTTCCAGCAAAATAAAGGATTCAGCCTCCCAGTGCCTTAAATTAGTCTTTCCAACTCTTTCATTCATACTATGGTCTCTCTCTCCTCAAGAATCCTCGGTGGCTGCCCTCCTGCAAAAGGAGCCCAAACTTACTGGGCTAGCAGCTCCCAGGGCATCCATCACCTGGCCCCAAACCAGCTTCCAATGTTTTTGTTAGGACCCCATCGCCATCCTCCTCCAAGCCAACCAGCCTTCTCCTTCTGCACGGACGTACTCTACCCACGCCTTCACCTCCCCTCTGCTCGTCGCAAAGCCCTGCCTTCAAAGCCCTGCCCCAAGTTCCCCACAGGCCTCTTTCCTGGAGCCTTTGCTAACATCCCTGCGGCAAGCCCCAGCCTAAAGTGAGCTCCTCTCCTGAACTGCTAGAACTTCTCTGCAGACAACTCATTGGCCCTTAGGGGTTCCCGCCAGGGACCAGTTGGATGCAGCACTCCAGAAGAGAAGAAATTCCTGGGACCAAGGGAAATGAGGCAGTGGCCTTGGCCTGTGCTGGGAAGTCCTACGGGCCTGGTATGACACTGTTGTCATCTGCAGGGTGTTTTACAGGTTAGAAGCCACCTTTCCCCCATCGCCTCATTTCACCCTCAAAGACTCTGGGTAAGGAGAATTATCTGTGGTCTGCCTAAGGCCAGTCAGCGAGGGAGGAGCCAGCCCTGTGTTAAGCGCTAAGCGCTAAGCGCAGATCTTCCACCTCCAGGTCCAATGCACTTCCCTCTCAGAAGAGGCATCCGCTAAAAGGGACCAAAGCTGCTGGGGGAAGGCAAGGCAAGGCAAACTGCCATGTGAAAAAACGCCAGGTCAGGCAATCATGTCACAGCACCCGGCAGAAAGGACGGAAGCGCAGCCACTGGCTGAAGTTATCCCCACACCCGCTGTCTGGAGAGGATGATCAGGAGCAGTCTGCTCAACCAGAAGGTGGGACTCTCCTCCTCGGGAAGGTGTAGGATCACCAGCCTGGCTCCCCGCGGGCTCCCAGGGCTCACAGAGGCCAGAGCAGCAACAGCACATGGGAAACAACAGGGCGCCGGACTGGGGAGGTCTCAGAGCTCTCCGAGTGATGACAGCCTCATTTTACACAGAGAGAAAGGGCGAGTAAGCTAAGGTCACACAGCAACAAAGCCGCACCCAGACCCCAGAGCCACTCTCCTCCCTCCCTCCTCCACCAAGGCCATGCCCACTTGGGCCACCCTGCCACCCTGTGTTCCAGGGACAGCTGGAGCACATGCTTCACCCCTCGCCAACCCAGCAATCCTGCAGGGCATCTGACCTCCACTGTTGACTTCTACCCAGAGGACATGAACATTTTTAGTTTCCAAGGAATGTACATTGTACATCAGCCCCACGGAAGCTAGGCCACCTCTGAGATGGGGTTGCTGGTTTAAAACAAACACCAGCCTTCCTATATAAGGACCCGACGGCCACCAGGCACCACCTCCGCCAGGAATTGCAGGTAGGCTCTCTCTCTCCTCTCTGCGTGCATGTTTGCTGACAGGTTTATTGTCATGACTGCTGCCCGTTCATTTAATTTCTCTGGGCCTCAGGAGTCCCCTCTAAACACAGGGGATGTTGGACAATCTGAGTCTGGTTGCTCAGAGACAAAGCTTCGTTTAGGAGCTGCCTCTAATCCCCCTCCCCACTAAATCCCCTGGGGCCCTTGCTGGTTCAGCTTCCTCACTCCTCATGAAAAGACTTGCCATGAGCTCCTCAGAGCCTGGGACAAAAGGCACTGGGGAGGACCCCCAGCCCCCTATCGAGTCTTGCTGCCAGGCATTCTGCCCTGAACAGCCTTGGAGAAGAGAACACACATCCATTCTCTTCTACCTTGGGAGGTGGAGGGGGGTCCTGTCTACACAGCAGTCAGGACCCCAGATAGTAAAGCCCCCTCACGCCATTTGCTGGGCTCCTGAGCTAGCTCAGAGGCACATGAGAAGGAGAGGCAGCTGCCTGGAGACCCTCTCTCCCCCAGGTCCACCTGTCTGCAACCCAGCTGAGGCCATGCCCTCCCCAGGGAACGTCTGTAGCCTCCTGCTCCTCGGCATGCTCTGGCTGGACTTGGCCATGGCAGGCTCCAGCTTCCTGAGCCCTGAACACCAGAGAGCCCAGGTGAGAGCTTCCCACAAAGCCCCACATGCTGACTAGGGTATCTTGTTCCAGCCCTGCCACTTGGCAACCAGCTCTGTGACCTGGAGCAGCAGTGCAATCTCTGGGCTTCAGCCTTCTCCCAGAGCACAAAGGACTCTGGGTCTGACCTCACTCTTTCTGGAAGCACATGGGGGCTTGGGGTCCTAAAGAGACTATTTCCCCCTTCCAGCAGAGAAAGGAGTCCAAGAAGCCACCAGCCAAGCTGCAGCCCCGAGCTCTAGGAGGCTGGCTCCGCCCAGAAGATGGAGATCAGGCAGAAGGGGTGGAGGATGAACTGGAAATCCAGGTCGGTACCTCTGCAGTTGTATGTTTCTGTGGCGGCGAGGGTGGGGTCGGGAGAGGGAGGGCAGGGACAGGCGGCAGTGAACAGGGTCCCAACTACAAGCTCCCCAGAACTATAAAACCAGTACCACAGGAGCTGAGCTCTGCCCTGGGCTCTATGAGGTCTTTGCCCATTAAGAGAAAAACATCTGGGAGAAGTAACTTTGCTACAACAGAATAGGGATGGAGGGAGCCTGGGCAGAGGAGAGAGGGTGCCAGAGCCTCCAGATGACTCAAAGGGGACAGAAAATACAGAGGCAGAGACACCCAGAAATAAACGGCAGGCCCAGACTGAAGATGTTTCTCTGCAGAAAACCGTGTTTTACTCAGGGGCTTCTAGGGCCTGAACTGGGGGATGGAGTGCTTCGAAATAGGTCCCCGGATGGGAGAGCCGGCGCCAGCCCAGGCTCCAGCACTCACCTCACCTGGAGGCAAGGAAGGGGCAGGTCTGGACGATTTGCTCTGACAAATCGTGTGGGGGGCAAGGAGAAAGTTAAGACAACCCAGAGATAGAGAGGAGGAGGGAGTAAAGGATTTTACTGGGTTGTCTATATAACCTTCCTGTGGCTGAGGTTCAGGGAATGGTTTCTTCTAAGCATTTGGTTGGTGATACCATTTCGCGGCTAAGGCAGGATTCCCCCAAGGTAGCACTTAATAATGGCAGTTATTAAACACTGTGCCCGAGGATACCAGCTTCACCTCTAACCGCCCCACCTCCTCCCTACGACAACCTGTGAGGTAAGCAGGGCTGGCATTATTCCCACTTTAGAGCAGAGGAACGGTTCAGAGGGGAACTCACTTGCCCAACGTACCACAGCGGAGTGTGGCAAAGACGCAACGCAAGGTCAGGGCTGATTCCAGTCCCCAAGCCCTCTTCCTCCTCATTGTTCTGATGAACAGACACAGCGCACAGTGGTCCAGGGGAGGCCTCTTCCTTCCAGAGAAGGAGTGAAATGTGCCCGCCTTGGCCTCTGCCTGCCTGTTCACCATACTCTTCTCCAGTCGAGGAATAAAGCCGTCGGAAGCTCCCCCAGCCCCTGCTCGCTCTCATCCTCACCAGTGCCTAGTAGTGTTCAGACCTTTCCTCTACACGATGGGATCCACTAGATTCCCATTTGAAAGAGCTGCATATCCTTACGCCAAAACCAGGATATTTTGCTGGTGAGACGGGCAGCTCCACACGTGGTCATCCCAGCCAGAGGAGCTGCACATTAGCCCAGATGAGAAAGAGGTCTTGGTGGCTGATGATGCAAGGTGGGGCTGGTACAGCGGCAACTTTGCAGTTTCTGTGAAAGCCAGACTCAGAGCATGTGACCCACGCTGCCTTGGCTGGAACCAGAAGTCGAACGCCTGGCGGGTGTTGGGAGAAGAGGAGCAGCTGCAGAGCCCAGGAGCGCCCCACTACCAAACCCCTCACAACCTAGTGTCCCACCCACCTCTCTCATCTCAGGCCCCTCTACCTCTCCGCAAACGTTTCCCTCCCAAAATCAAGTTTCAGAGTAGAAGACTTTGGAGACCAAGTCCCACTCCCATTGAACAGATGGGCCACTGAGGCCAAGAGGGAAGCTGGCCCCCACCACCAGCCAGCACCATGACACCTCTCACTTGCCTGCACCACAGCGCCAGGTGTTAGGCCAGCCCAGCAGTCTCCCAGACCGCTGCTCCTGTTCACTAAGATGTCTGCCAGGTGATGGGCCACCCTGCATTTGCCTCAGCAGTGGAAGAAAAATGAGTTTTTACCGGAGGGAATGGAAGGCCCCAACTTTCCTTACCAAAAAAAAAAAAATCAATCATGTCATTCCCCACTGGGTCCATCTTCACGGTGGAGTTAAGGGGAGGGAGATTTCGGAAAGGGAACACATAGCTATTGGTTGGTTAATAGCTTCTCTGCGCCTGTGTCCTCACCTGTAAAACGGGTACAGTGGTAGCGCCTACCCCACAGGGAGGCCCTGAGGATGCCTGGCCTGACGCAGAGGAAGGGAATGGGACTAAAGCGGTTTTCAGGGCCAGGTGGGTTTAAAAGTCCTGCATCCTAGTCCTTGGCCTCCAACTCCCTGGGCTTCTACTGTGAGGACCAAATGACCCAGCACTAAGATCCTTTCCTGACTCAGACAAGACAGCGCCCAACATGGCCAGGCACTGAGGCAGCCACTGGCAAACAGAGGCAATCTCTGCTCCCAAGGAAAGTCTGCCATGTGGCTGCAGCAGAGCTCCTTCCCACTTAAAGCTTTGAGCTCCAGAAAATCATCTCAGGAACGCCTGGAAAACGGGAGAGATGGGGAGCTCTCCCTGTAGAGGGGAAGAAATGGAGGCACAGAAAGGAGGACTTGCTTCAGAGCCTCCTTCTAGGAAAACATTAGCTTCCTTTTGATTTTCCAGGCATCAAAGAAAGGGTTATGCATATGAGAGGAAAAAATACCTAGGGAAGGAGAAAAAGGAAAAGAAACAGACAAGAGGGAAAGGAGAAAGAGCTGGGGGCAGGGAAGGAATAGAAGGCCAGCAGGCCAGTGCTGAGAATGCCGGGCAGACCCCCTGCCAGGGCCCGAAATGCTGCCATTGGTGACTCAACCGTTTGTCTTCAAAACTGCAAAGGAGAAAAAAATCTCATACCAGGGAACACCACAGCTTTTATCAGCAATCCCCCTAGAGGCAAAGGCTGGGAGGCATGAGACCGCAAGGTAAGTGTCTGACAGATGGTGAATGGGAAGGTGAGCTGTGGCCCTGAGAAAGGAAGAAGAATCTGGCTGAGGTGTCACTCGGCAGTCCCTACTGGGGCCCAAAGGCCATTCTCCCTCTCCACTCCTGAGGAGAGAGCAGAGAGCCCAGAGCCCCCTTTGGGATGAGGATGGGCATGACCTCTGACATCTCCTGGGTCCTTCCTGCCCTGCCTCCTAGTTCAACGCCCCCTTTGATGTTGGAATCAAGCTGTCAGGGGTTCAGTACCAGCAGCACAGCCAGGCCCTGGGGAAGTTTCTTCAGGACATCCTCTGGGAAGAGGCCAAAGGTGAGTCCTGCCTGGACCAGGTCTGCTTGGTTTCCTTGCAGCCCCACGTGGGAGTTCACTCTGGGTGATGAGAGTTTTCCCCAACCTCTGCCTCTCCAAAAGAACTTCTAATTTCCCTTTCCCAAAGATCTGCAGGAGAGTGGTTGGCTAGTATTTGTGAGTGGCTCAGAAGGGAGTTCATCATAGTCTTTGTGTTCAAAGAATGTTCTAAGAACTAGTACATTAGCTAGCTTTGGGGCCTCAGCTGAACCTCAGCATCCTTAACTGTAAAAGGGAGCTATTTTACCTATTGCGGGAGTCTACAATTATTTGGTGTTACACCATCTTCACTGCGTAATTTTACTCCACAAACAAAAAGGAATTGGTGCCAAAGTAGCACTCAGAACAGGTTCTGCAGGCTGTTAAGCAGTGCCTTCAAATATTAGAGCTTCCTGAGTTAAGCAAAGGGTTTGCTTTGAATCCCCTCTTCTTGTAAAAGAAAAAAAGAAACCGCCCGACTGATTGAGGTGGCAGAAAACACCTGCACATCTGCAAAGCACTGTCGTCACCAAGGCAATGACCCTTCACCCCTGGGGAACAGCAGGGGTAGCATTCACCCCGCTGTGCAAACGAGGAAACCAAGACTCAGCTTTGAGGTGACTCACCCAGGGCACAACAGTCTTACTCCAAGGCCAGTGCTTCCCCGCAACCCCCACCATTACATCCCACCTGCAATGTCACCACCGTAGAAGAAAAGCACTAGCAGGACAGTACGCCCAGCATTCTGACTCAACCTCTTGCTTTCCAGAGGCCCCAGCTGACAAGTGATTGCCCACAAGCCTCACTCACCTCTCTCTTCCTCCCAAGCTTAGAAGCGCTCATCTGGCCTTTCACTTGCTTCTGCCGCAACTCCCACGACTGTTGTACAAGCTCATGAGGTGAATAAATGTTCAAACTGTAGGCTGATGTTCCAAATGGGAATTTTTTTCAAAGAGGAAAAGTTAACATTTCACTTTAAAAAAATCAAAATAATAAAAACGAAAATATTTCTTGGTCTATGGTCTGTGGGAAGGGAATAAAAGGACAAGTAGTAAGGCCAGTGTGCATTCTTAGAAAACCTAACCACACCAGCTCACTCAAGCAGAGAAGCTACTGTATGTGCATGCATTGCGCAGAATTAAGACTGGGTTTCTTAGAGGAGGAGAGAAAGGGGGAGAGCAGGAGGGAAAGGGGAAGAAGAGGAGGGAGGGAGAAAACGAGGAGGGAGAGGGAGAGAGAGAAAGAGAGATAAAGTGGGACTAAGAGAAAGGGAAGAGAGGAAGAACAAAGACACAGTTCCTTTACACATCAGGGCTTCCTGAGTGCAAGGCTGCACTAACAGCTTATTAACAACCAGCCAGGGCTGTGTGGACAAAGAAACTTCAGGATGACATTATTGGAGCCAACATCCATTCAAGATCGGAGAGGAAGACAGGAATGCCCAAGAATGAATTTGAAGTTAGACGTTAAGTGAGGTGCCCAGCGGCCCTTGGGCACTGCTAGACAGCGCTGAAAGAGCTGCGTTCTCCTTCCTCCCTTCTCCACTACTGAGAAGGCCTGACAAAGCAGATGCCTCATGTGGGCAAGGCTGGCTGTCACCATGGTTCCCTTACTGATACCTGGTGGGATCCCCAAACATTCCCTCAACTCCAGCTTACAGCAGACATGAGCCTTGACTCTTATGTTCCACAACTTAATTCCAGTTACGACACTGGTCTTCCCGGGGAAAGGCCACTCGGTCATGCCCACCTTAGCCTAAACGTGTGGACTGACTTGAGTGTGGACAACAGATGGGACACATTGCTAAAGGGAGAGAAAGGCAAAGAACAAGGCGGCCCCAAAGAGCAGCACCGCCCACTTGCCAACTCAGCCATCTGAGCACTTGTGAGAAGCATGCAGGAAGCTGTCTGCAGAGACAGTTGGGGTAATGCCCGCACTCTGGAAAATCCGCACCACAGAGGATGCTAGGAGCCGAGCGTCTCCTCAAGTAAAACTCTGGCCGCCCTACACTCAGGCACTAACCACTGGTCAGGTGCGGCAGACAGACAGATGGCCGCCCCACACTCAGGCACTAACCACTGGTCAGGTGCGGCAGACAGACAGATGGCCGCCCCACACTCAGGCACTAACCACTGGTCAGGTGCAGCAGACAGACAGAAACCCAACAGCTCTCCCTCACATAGGAGCTGTGGTCGGTGAACACCACCGTCATCCGGGAACTTCTCAGAAATGCAGAATCTTCCGCAGTACCCCAGCCCTAATCTCTCAGGATCTGCATTTTAACAAGATCCCCAGGCTACTTAGTAAATGGCTGATGGGAAATGGCTTCTTTCTTACAATTGCATGTGAATCTACAAATATCTGTAAACAAAAGTTCAATTTTAAAATATGACTTCTTGATTGATAAATTGAAATTCACTTACATTGGTTAGGCCATGGGTATAAAGATGTGGGGATTAAAAAAAAAAAAAGCCCCTTCTCAGGTGTCACAGCACACTGCAGGCCCCCTGCTAACCACACCCCCACCCCGACAGCCATGCCCCTATCTCCCCAGGCACCTGGCACCAAGTGGGTACAGAGATCAACACACTTGTCCTGGAACTTAACCATCTCAGCTCTGTCACTTAGTTGGGATACAACCCTGATTATCACTAACTGCCCACAGCCCTCTTATCAATAGCTAGAGAAGAGGAGCGAAGGCCCAAAATGGCCAAAGTGGTCAGGAGCTGGTTTCTTTTTGAGAAAGCACCCACTGATTGGGCTTGGGAGAGGATGGGTACCAGGCTCTGAACAAATGCTGGTCACCTGATGCTTCCCCCACCAAAGACAAGAACTTACTTCTCTCTCAAAGGAATCACAAGCTAAATTATTACCAGCTTGCCTGGGTCATTCAAATAGAAACAGATATTGCACCCCACTGTGGACTGGGCACTCTCACCTGTGCCAGGCAACAAGGTGTAGTGCAAAGATCTGGGCTTTCGTTTTGGACCTGAATTTGGATACCAGCTGTATGATCCAGGCCAAGACTGAATTTCTCAGGCTCCTCACATGTAAAATGCCTACCTTGCTGGGTTACTGCCAAGACTGAACATGAGATCTCACATGAGCCATAGCTGCTAGGCACAGGGCCCGGCATGTAGCTAAGCATTCAATTACTACAGCAGCTGGCACTTACTGCCACACCCCTGATGTGCACCAGGCACCATGTTAAATACTCATGCAGATTAATGTGATTTCACTTCATTTTCACAGCAAGCCTACTTATGAGGGAGAAAACTAAAGCTCAGAGAAATTAAGTTAACTTTCCCAAAGTCACACAGCAAGTACGTGGCTGACTCACGGACATCATCAGAAGGCTCAGGTGCTGCTTTTTCATCTGGCTCCACAGCCTCTCAGCCAGTGCGGCTTCCCTCGCTCTACTGCCTAGGATGAGAGAGGTTTCCATTTTCATTCATTTTCCTTCAGAATACACTGGGTGAACGTGGTAGTGGGGTAGAATAGTGAGGACAATTTCAAGTCAACAATGGGCGGAAATATAATTTATCAAAGGAAATGGTTAGAGGACGCCTTTGAGAAAATGTATTATTTCAAACATGTTCCTGTATCAGCTTTCTTAAACCTACTCCTTCATGCATCGTTTAATGATACCACTGTAACTTGATCGTCTCTAAAGTGGGGTGTAGGTACCCCCAGGGTGAGTGAGCTATTTGCTGGAGAAAAAAAATTCTCCTCGTGAAAAAACTTTTACCTTGTGTATAATTAGCATAACAGCACATGTATTTAAGTTCTTATACACTTATAGGTGTGTGTTCAGAAATTCTCCTAAGACAGTGCACAGAGAAGAGTTGAGACCCCTCCACTAAGCTACCCACCTTCATCTGAATCCACTTTCAAATGTCACTGGCATTTGGGAGGTCGAGGCGGGTGGGTCACCTGAGATCAGGAGTGCAAGGCCAAACTGGTCAACACAGCAAAACCTCATCGCTACTTAAAATTAAAAAAAAAAAAAAAAAATTAGCCAGACATGCTGGTGGGCGCCTGTAATCCCAGCTACTCAGGAAGCTGAGGCAGGAGAGTCACTTGAACCTGGGAGACGGAGGTTGCAGTGAGCCAAGATCAGGCCACTGCATTCCAGCCTGGGCGACAGAGTGACACTCTGTCTCAAAAAAACAACCAAAACCAAAAAAAGATGTCACTGGCAAATGAGCACTTTTTAATACAGTGATCCTGAGAGGGACTAGCTGGCCACTAATCACCATCTTTGACAGAGTTTGCTTCTTCAATCACTGTGCATTCCGGTGGCCATTTGCCCTTACTTTACAAAAATGAATGAAGCAAAATGAAGGTGCTGACAGCAAATGATGAGTATCAGTCCCAAGTTTCCTACAGAAAGATGGAAGCACCAGAAAAGTCAAGGACAGACAGTCACAAGGACCGTCACTGAGTGGACAAAGCCAACTGCACATTCGACTGTGAAGGAACTGAGACAAAGTTCAGGGCGATGCCAAAGATACATCATCAATGATTGTATCTAAAAGACAAGGCAGCAACAGAGACTTCAAAGGTGTTCAGTATTCTTGCGAAAGAGCCTTCCTTTTTATGTGTAAGTTTACTTTTTGGCCAGTGCACTTGTATTCAAGAATACCTTAGTACAAAATAGGAGGGCTGAGTGCAAGTAATGAAACAGAATTTCCTCCACAGTTTACCCAGAGGCATCAGGAATTCAGTCCAACGCCCATCATCCAACTGATTCATCAACACCCCCAGGGACTAGATTTTTCTTCCTCCTACAGCCTTGCGCTGGAAACAAAAAAAAAGAAAAGAAAAGAAAGTATCTACATAGGTTAGAAAGAGGCAGTGCATCTGAGTTCCCAGGCAGTAAAATTACTTAACACTCTAAGGCTGTAGAACTTTAAGAATTTGTCCAGACGCGGTGGCTCACGCCTGTAATCCCAGCACTTTGGGAGGCCGAGGTGGGTGGACCACGAGGTCAGAAGATCGAGACCATCCTGGCTAACACGGTGAAACCCCATCTCTACTAAAAATACAAAAAAAAAAAAAAAAATTAGCTGGGCGTGGTGGCGGGCGCCTGTAGTAGTCCCAGCTACTCGGGAGGCTGAGGCAGGAGAACAGGAGAACGGCGTGAACCCAGGAGGCGGAGCTTGCAGTGAGCTGAGATCACGCCACTGCACTCCAGCCTGGGTGACAGAGCGAGACTCCATCTCAACAAAAAAAAAAAGAATTATTTTTTGGGGGAAGACAGGGGGAGGGGAGAGACAGAGTCTCGCTCTGTCACCCAGGCTGGAGTGCAATGGCGCGATCTTGGCTCACTGCAACCTCCGCCTCCTGGGTTCAAGTGATTCTCCTGCTTAAGCCTCCCAAATAGCTGGGACTACAGGTGCGTGCCACCCCACTCAGCTATATTTTTGTATTTTTAGTAGAGATAGGGTTTCACCATGTTGGCCAGCCTGGTCTCGAACTCCTAACCTCAAGTGATCTGCCCGCCCTGGCCTCCCAAAGTGCTGGGATTACAGAAGTGAGCCACCATGCCTGGCCGAACTTTAAGAATTCTTATATGCAGTTTAATTTTACAGAGAGCCACATGGATACTCAAGAAAGTCTCCAGCTATCTGGATTCTTGGGTTACAAAGCTGGCCAACAACCAGATTAAACCATTGCATCACTCAGGTAAGTCTACACAAACACAGAGAGACTGGGTTGGCTGGAGGATCCATCACTTTATTTTCAGAAAAAGATGGCCAAAGAGGGGAAAAAATACAGAGGCATTCCCACAGCACAGTGAAAACAATCAGCCATCCAAAAAGCTGAATCAAAAACAACGCCAACCGACTTTCACGCCCACACAGGTGAGGTTTCACTATGTAACAGCACATAAATGATAATCTAAATCCTAGAGAGAAAAGTAGATAGCACCTTGTGCTTTTCCTTGGCAGGTGGATGGCACAGGCTTGGAGACTTCCATGTCATCATCGCTTTTCCTCCTCTAACACAGGACTGGTTGGTTTCACCTGCAGGCAGTACTGACTTCAGGGCTTGTGGAGAGGAGATGGTTGTGCTGCAGTTCACTTGGTGACAATAAAGCACTTTGATATACTCAGCAGTCCCCAGATCTTCCAAGCAGGAGATCAGGTCCCCCCCGACTTCCCACATAGCAAATCTGTAGCACAGACAACATAACGGCACAGCTGATCCATGAAGACAGACAGTGAATCAAGGCTGAGTTCCAGGCCGGTGACTTGTGTACCAGGGGCAAGATGGAAATACCAGATAGGAAATATTAAATCCATTCTATTTTAGCTCACAAGGCTCAAATGCGCCTTCCAAAAACACCTAGAGGAATTTAGGATTCCATAAGGGACGTATTTTACAATTTAAGCCTCCAAGAACACAGACGAGGGACTCCAGGTGACCTATCCACCTCACTGCAGGAGATCAGGGTGAAGGATCCTTTGAAACAAAATACAGTCTCCTCTCACTTAACCCTGGACCATTAGAAGCTCTAGGGCCTGTAACGAATATACCTTTACAAGGCACCAGCAGGCGGCAGAGCAGAGCTCAGGACCTGAGATGACTCAGTTGCTCAAAAGGTGAAGGAGAGGCTCTGACTTCTAAAACACAGAAAGACAGGACACAGGAGAGGCAAAGGCCAGGGGGCACCCAGGAGAAGTGGGAGAGGGACTGGTACATTTGCGGACACCAGGCCTGCATATTCTGCATAGACAATATAACATGGCTGAGCTGCCCTGCAGAGCTTCAGAGAATGACGTTGATTCACCTCTCAACCTGGGCAGGGCACACAAGGGACTGTTAACGCAAGATGAAATGAGGATTATTTTTGGTCAAATGTTCCAGAGAAGGGGGCAAAAGTGAAACAAAAGGAGGCTGGGAACCCCTGACACAAGACTAGCAGGTAGTTTCTGCTGCAAACTGAACCTTATCAGCTTAACACACCCACACAGCAGCCCTGAGGGCATCAGTGAGTAGGAAGTACCTCCTTTGGGGTCCTCTTCCCCAAGAAGGCCTCTTCTGGAGTCCCCCAGTCTGTCCTGGATCTCCATCATGAACAATGAGCGCTCCTCTGCACACCCCATATCGATGGCAGTGGAACCAATGAGACCAGCAGTTGAAGTCCTTCTGCCTGTGCTGACGCTGGAGTTGACACCAGAACAGTGACCGTCAAATTGAAGAGTTATCCAGGGAAGGAAAGAGAACGACTTCACTGGTTGCAAGAAAATAAACCTCTGAGATAGGTCTCCAGTTAATTTCCCCCAAAAGGTTTCCCAGTTGGGAGTCTGTTTTTAGAACCGAGAACCAGGAACTGAGTTACACACCCACATGTGCTTAGACGAGTAGGCGGGTGACTTTATTCACAAATTGCTCAAAAACACAGGCTGCAGAGAACAGAATTTGGACTGCCAAACTCACTGTACCCTCATATCACACTCTTCTTTGCTGCCTACCCTGGAGCATTTTGGCTGGGAGGCAAAACCCCAGTGCTATTACAGGCAGTCCCCATACCCCTCATTCCACGCCCACCCCACCCCACCCACAAGCTGAAGCCTTATGACCCGCTTCGAGTTAAACATCCTGTCCTGGTTTTCTGTGTTCCAATCAGCTCTCCAAACACATCCTCGACCTGAGAAACAGACTTCAAGCCAGCCTGTGTTCTGTCAGGCTGCTGGTCGCCCTGGAGGGTAGAAGAGAAAAGGAAAAAGGTTCCAAATCACGTCACTCAAAACAAATCGGGCTTAATGCTCATACTATGTTTATATTCTTTACATTAATAAAATGCAACAAAAGACTTGTTTGTCCTGGTTTTTAAAAAACACAGAATGTGAGTTTTATGACCTTTTCTAGGAAACTCCTGAGGACTGTACCTTCTCTGCTTAAAGACTGTAGAGGCGACTGGTGTTCTCACGCAAGGCAGCCAAGGTGCGGGAGAGTGGCTGATCTTTGACCCTGGCAATCTCTCGGACCGTATGCAAGGCCAGGCCCGGGTGGGCATACTGGCAAAGGCTTTTGGGAACCTGGAAGACATCAAGCGGTCATAACAACATTGTGCCATCTGTGCACCGTCATAACCTAGAACTCCCTCCCTGTCCCTTCCCCAGCAAGGACCTCTTTGGGGCTGCCCTGTAGAGACCCCGTTACCTGCAGGTGCAGGGAGAGTCCTAGTCATGGGGGCTCTGGGTGAGCAGGGTCCCACGCTTCCTTGGACTACCCTCTACAGGGTAGGGCTTTGCACTGCCTGGAAGAGAGTGGTTACCCTTCAGCTTCTCAGCCCCCTAGACTTTTGGTTCTGCAGAGTAACAGCAAGGAGGCATGTACACAGCCCAGGATGGGACCTGGAAGTCACTGGGGCTCTGGCCCTGCCAACCTTGTAAGGGTGACCACCCACCTCCCCACCCTCTCCCTCCGGTGCCTCCCCTCAGCCTGAAGACCCCCTTACCTGGCGAGGGAGGAAATAGGGAGCATCCGTTTCTACGATGATTCTCTCTAGTGGGATCTGCCTCAGGGCTTCCCGGGCCTCCCAGGCGGAGGAGTATGTCAGCACTGCCGTGAAGCCCACAGACATGTTGGGAAAGTACTTCAGTAGGGGCTCGATGACCGGGTAGCTGCCGGTGAAGCAATGCCTGGGGACAGAACTCCACATCAGGGCTGCTCACAGTCCCCTCTATAGCAACCCCCAGCTCCCACTAGACCCATCACCCCTTTTCAATGATTCCCAGAAATGGGAAGACTGAATCCTAGGGAAGGACTCCACAGTAAACACAGACAAGGGCTGGCTCCAACACAGGAAGGCCCAAGATGGCACTTGTTGAGTGATCAGAAATCACTCAGAGATCACCACGCACACCGCAGAATGCTCTGCAGTCACCTGAGATGACCACCACAGAGAACACACTGGGACAGGAAATGCTCCTAACACTGAAGAGGAGCAAAATCAAGAACTGTGGCCCCTATGATGACAACGACAGCATATAAAAACTATGCCCATGTAGTCAAATGAACTGAAAGAAAACCTAACAAAATATTGGGGAGTCGAACTACAGATGAATTTTCTTCTCTTAATCTGATACCTATTCATGTTCTTGGTGCCATATAGTTACCAGTCTGGAAATTCAGGGCCTCCTCCTGCAATACCACCTCGTTGGGTCAGCTTAGCCCTGGCCTACCAGCCACCATTACATTTCCTTCAAAGTTAGCCCAAAATGCAGCAATGAAAACCAACCAACCAGAAAAGCCAACTGACTGCTTCATCATTGGTGTGTGCCCAGCTGGGGGCCAGAGGCTTCACTCACTCTGCTTAGGTACCCAAAGGCCCTGACAGCCCCATCCCCCTTTTTCTGCCATCTGACAAGACCCAGTTTGGGTGCTAGAGTCCTTGTTATTCAGTGAGCCCCTCTCAACCATCTTTAAGGAGCTGGCCAGGCATCACCTCCTGAGTCTTCTGGTTGGGCTATGATCATCGGCCCCTGCTCTGGCTCCCGCAGCACCTATGACCACCCAGTCCCACACACTATGTAGACAGAAGCCACCATCCAACCTGTCTCCTGGCAGCACCTCCAGATATCCCAAGAGGCAAGTCAATGCCCAGTACCTACGCGTGGCAGGAGTTCATAAGTTCAGAGAGTTTACCAAACCGAACTGAAGAACCCCTAGATGCCATTCTGATAAAATATGACATTGATTTTCATAACTGGGGGGAAAGGAGCTTTCAAGTTCAAAATAGGAAAGAAAATGTCCTTTCAAGTACCCTAAGATGCTCTGTGTGCTAAGTCATCAGACGCCACAGCAACCTCTCAAGATGAGCAGTCCTCACTGCTGAGAACTGAGACTCCATTTCCACCCATCCCATCCCCAGGAGGAGGGCACGAAAGGCCCCTTGTGCTCACTGGTGATTTAGGGTTATTAGTTCAAACCATATGAAGTTACTATTTTGTGAGAAAAAAAAAAAAAGGTCAAATATGATATATTTCAAGTGGTTTAACCTAATAGTTAATTCTTTAGAAAAGACAGTGTATAGGCCGGGCGCGAAGGCTCATGCCTATAATCCCAGCACTTTGGGAGGCCGAGGCAGGCAGATCATGAGGTCAGGAGTTCGAGACCAGCCTGGCCAACATGGCAAAACCCCATCTCTACTAAAAATACAAAAATTAGCTGGGCGTGGTGGCACGTGCCGGTAATCCCAGCTACTCAGGAGACTGAGGCAGGAGAACTGCTTGAACCCGGGAGGCAGAAATTGTAGTGAGCCGAAATTGCACTACTACACTCCAGCCTGGGCGACAAGGTGAGACTCTGTCTCGGGGAAAAAAAAAGAATAGATAGTGTATAATGACAGAATACAATCATTGCTGTCCTCATCAACTTCTCATCTTCCAACTAACGTCCTAGACAGAGGGAAGTGTTTCTTTCATTTGCCCGCTGAAGTTCCAGTCTTCTAACCTATGGATCTTGTAGTCAGGGGGCACAAACTTTTTCATGATGTCTAGCAGATCTTCATCAGCTTCTCGGCAGTGGATCACCAAGGGCTTCTTTAGAGCGACAGCCAGCTGTAGCTGTCTCTCAAATACCTAGAAGAGGACACAACAGCGACAACCCCTGTTGGTTAGCAGCACTTCAGAAGTCCATTACCTCTGGAACACCCGGTCCAGCAGGCACCCCCACCGTGTCTCCAACTCTTTTAACTGTATAATCTAATAATAATAGCTAATGATTATTGGGCATTTACAATAGAGCCAGGTAGTGCCCAAAGTACTGCAGGTCTATCATAACCTGCAGTCCTCACAACCACCCTGAGGCAGGTGCTGCTGTATGTGCTGAGGGCAAGTTAACTTGCAGTCAGCAGTTGTAGCACCAGGATCCAAACTGGAACCCTGGCAGTCCACACAGTAACCACTGTATGATGCCAACCTGGGGTGGCAGGGGCAGGGCAGGGATCAAGAACATAAAGCACAAGGTTAATGTCCCTCACCTCACTGTCCCCACCTCCGCTCTCAAGAGATACCAACTTCCAGAACTCTCCCTATGCAGAGCTGTTAGGGATGGTGGAGCGTGGTGTTTATGTGTATCTCCAGCAAGGTGCCTCTGGCTCTCAGAAGGTGCTCAAATACTTGCTAAAGAAACAAATACACTTATTTTCCACAACTTTTTTTTTTTTTTTTTTTTTTGAGACCGAGTCCTGCTCTGTCGCCCAGGCTGGAGTGTAGTGGCGCGATTGCAGCTCACTGTAGCCTGCACCTCCTGGGTTCAAGTGATTCTCCTGCCTCAGCCTCCCGAGTAGCTGGTATGACAGGCAGGCACCACCTTGCCTGGCTAATTTTTGTATTTTTTTGTAGACATGGGGTTTCGCCATGTTGGTCAGGCTGGTCTCAAACTCCTAACCTCAACTGATCTGCCCACTTCAGCCTCCCAAAGTGCTGGGATTACAGGCATGCACTACCGTGCCCAGCCAATTTGCTTCCTTTACTCAGTCAAAATCGGATATCCTCGCAGGTCAATAACTACAGATATACTTTACTCTTTATAACACTAGCCACTTTTAAATCTTCACTATTGTTAATTTAAATGAAAAAAGTAGCCGGGCGCGGTGGCTCACGCCTGCAATCCCAGCACTTTGGGAGGCCGAGGCGGGTGGATCACAAGGTCAGGAGATCGAGACCATGGTGAAACCCCGTCTCTACTAAAAATAGAAAAAATTAGCCGGGCGCGGTGGCGGGCGCCTGTAGTCCCAGCTACTCAGGAGGCTGAGGCAGGAGAATGGCGTGAACCCGGGAGGCGGAGCTTGCAGTGAGCTGAGATTGCGCCACTGCACTCCAGCCTGGGCAACAGACCGAGACTCTGTCTCAAAAAAAAAAAAAAAAAAAAAGAAAAAAGTAGGGTTAGGACCTGTTCTTTCCTCTAACGAGCCCAGGTTTAGAACAAAGAAAAGTATTAATTCACCAGGTGTGGTGGCTCACACCTGTAATCCCAACACTTTGGCAGGCAGAGTCGGGTTTGAGGTCAGGTGTTCAAGACAAGCCTGGCCAACATGGTGAAACCCTGTCTCTACTATAAATACAAAAATTAGCTGGGCATGGTGGCAGGTGCCTATAATCCCAGCTACTTGGGTGGCTGAGGCACAAGAATCCCCTGAACCTGGGAGGCGGATGTTGCACTGAGCTGAGATTGTGCCACTGCACTCCAGCCTGGACAGAGCAAGACTGTCTCAAAAAAAAAAAAAAGATTAATTCATTATAAGCAAATCACCTCATATTGTTTCCATGAGTAGTGTTTACAATTGTGGAACATAATTCATGTTTATGTTTTTAGCATCAAACAATGAGATACTTTTGGTAATTTGAGTCAGGTGATAGTCACTTGAGAATGATATTTACAAGTCTAACACCTGTACTGCCTCTTCTCAAAATAGCAACACTAAGCCAATACCAATTCTGATGTAACTTTTGTTTAATCTGTGTTTTCAACAAAAGGAAAATGACCATAGACATCAAAATTATAGACTGCTTGGAAGAGGCTTTATTTAAAGGCTGGCCAGTTCCACTATCAATAGGTGGCTGGAGCTCCTCCTATATTTGCATCTGCTAAGCTGTTCATCTGTCCTCCCCTGACCCCTACACACAGGCAGGAGAGGTTTCAAGAGATTCCAATTCCAACATTTCATTCCTGCCTCTAAAAAATTATCCCTCAGAGTAGTGAAATAAACTATTAGAGCTTTAGGATAGAATATTACACAGCTGTTAAACATTTTTCAAAGTATAGTTGATGAATGGGAAAATTTCACAAGTGGAAAAGACACTTAAAACTATTTAATTTCCTAATTTCTTTTTTTAACACAAGCACGCACATCCAACCTACGTTTCTTTGATCCTATGACAGGTGCTTGGAAGACAAGCCACTTTGCAATTGGTCCTTGCAATTTTATTGTCCCTTGCAATTTTCCAAGGGACAATAACATTACATTTATAATGTTTCGTAAAACACATCCAGATTTCAAAAATGTTAAGAAGGAAGAAGAACTCATTAGAATGCAGGAACTTGTGGTTGGACAGGAGCTATTTGCAGCATTTGTCCTCACCAGGAACCCAGCTGAAAAAGAACAGGAGTGAAGGAGGTACAGATGAGTTACTACCCGACATAATTATTCACTTCTACCTGCATAAGGCTGGGTTCCTAACTGATCCATTATTTCCAGGGATTCCACAGTTAGTCTCTCCTGGGGGTTGCCCCAGGCATCTCTTGAATATTTATTACCTTAATAATTAATTAATTCCTCTTTAACACACGTAAAGAGATACAGCCTGGGTAGGGAAGGACAGTATACTCTCCCTGGCACCCCTCCCAGATGCTGACATGTGCAATTTACACACAAAGTCTTCAGGATCTAACTCTTACGAGTTACATAGTTAAATCTGTAAACACCACAGATCAACAAAGAAAACGTTAACAGTAATTTGCTCTAACCAGCAGAATAACTATAACTACCCATTCTTTCCCCAGTTGTTTTGCTTCTCTACTTTCCAATCCTTCCAGAAAATTTTAGGTACAACAACCAAACTCTCTTATAATGAACTGGGTCTAGCACCCTATCATCTTGGCCAGATACATGCCTTCCACAGGCTTCTTTTTTTTTTTTTTTTTTTTTAATGTAATAAAGATGCGGTCTCACTATGTTGCCTAGGCTCATCTTGAACTCCTAGGTTCAAGCAATTTCCTGCCTCAGGCTCCCAAAGTGTTGGGATTACAGGCGTGAGCCACCTCGCCCAGCCCTCTATAGGTTCTTCTTCTTCCCTTCACAAGATAAAACATTCAGCAGGACACATCAAGAACTTGCTAACTGCTCTTTCAGGTAAATGCAACTCTGCACTGACATCCAACCAGGTGCAGTTCCCAGTCACCACCATTCACCTCATTTAGGTACCAAAGTTTTTATTTACATCAAAACAGTGTCCACATCCCCCACCCAGCCTAGGAGTCTCTGGTGTTGACAAATATTTTCTAGTCTTCCTCCCTTTTACAGGCAGCTTAGCCCTCCCCCAGCCAGCAGCAATTCCTCAGACTCATTATCTTCCAGTCTTGAGTCGAATCTCACCAAGCCAAATGACATCTTCAAGACTCTGTTTATCACCCTGTGCCTATCACTTCTAGTTCAGTTTGTTGTGCAGGTCGCCCCATGGACCTTTAAGTGCAGACCTGAGACCCTGATAATTCTGTTTTGTTTTGAGACAGGGTCTCACTCTGTCGCCCTGGCTGGAGCATAATCATGGGTCACCGCAGCCTCAACCTCCCAGGCTGAAGCAATCCTCCTGCCTCAGCCTCCTGAGTAGCTGGGACCCCAGGCATGTGCCATCACACTCGGCTAATTTTTTTTCTTTCTTTTTTTTTTTTTTGGTAGAGATGGGGTTTCGCTATGTTGGCCCAGGCTGGTCTCCAACTCCTGGCCTCAGGTGATCCACCTGCCTCGGCCTCCCAAAGTGCTGGGATTACAGGAATGAGCCACCGCACCCAGCCATACCCAGCTAATTTTTGTATTTTTAGTAGAGATGGGGTTTCACCATGTTGGCCAGGTGGTCTCAAACTCCTGCCCTCAAGTGATCCACCCATCTTGGCCTCCTAAAGTGCTGGGATTACAGGTGTGATCCTGTAAATACAAAAAATTAGCTGGGTGTGGTGGCGGGAGTCTGTAATCCCAGCTACTCAGGAGGTTGAGGCAGGAGAATTGCCTGAACCCAGGAACCGGAGGCTGCAATGAGCTGATATCATGCGATTACACTCCAGTCTGGCCAACGAGAGCAAAACGCTGTCTCAAAAACAAAAAATTAGCCGGGTGTGGTAGCAGGCGCCTATAATTCCAGTTACTCAGGAGGCTGAGCCAGGAGCATCACTTGAACCCAAGAGGTGGAGGTTGCAGTGAGATGAGATCATACCACTGCCCTCCAGCCTGGGTGACATAGCAAGACTCCATCTCAAAAAAAATGTTTTTTAATTAGTCAGGCATGGTGGTGTGCACCTGCAGTCCCAGCTACTTAGGGAGGCTGAGGTGGGAGAATCACTTGAGCCCAGGAGGTTGAGGCTGCAGTGAGCTATGGCTGCACCACGGAATTCCAGTGTGGGCAACAAAGACCTTATCTCTGGAAAAAAAAAAAGAAAAGAAAAGAAAAATTCTAAAATACTACAACTCTTACCCTGCCAACGCACCATGATCAAAAAATATTGGGAGGAAAAAAAATATTAACAGGGGCTGCACGCATCAGATCAGGCCTGTAATTCCAGCACTTTTTGGAGGCCAATGCAAGTGGATTACTCAAGGTCAGGAGCTCAACACTAGTCTAACAAACGTGATGAAACCCCACCTCTACTAAACATACAAAAATTAGCCAGGTGAGGTGGCACACGCCTACAGTCCCAGCTACTCAGGAGGCTGAGGCAGGAGAATCGCTTAAACCCAGAAGGCAGAGGCAGAGGCTGCAGTGAGCCGAGATCACGCCACTGCACTCCAGCCTGAGTGACAGAGTGAAATTCTATCTCCAAAAAAAAAAAAAAAAAGAAAATGATATTAACAGAGTATTAGCCATGATCCCTGGTTGAATGAGAAATTATGCATTTTTTATTATTTTTCAAATATTCTACAATGGGTACATTTTAAAAAAAAAAAAAAAAAAAAAAGCAGGCCAGGCACAAGTGGCTCACGCCTATAATCCCAGCACTTTGGGAGGCCGAGGCGGGTGGATTACCTGAGGTCAGGAGTTTGATACTAGCCTGGCCAATGTGGGCTCTACTAAAAATACAAAAATTAGCCAGGTGTGGTGATTCACACCTATAATCCCAGCTACCCAGGAGGCTTATCGGGAAAATAGCTTGAACCCAGGAGGTGGAGGTTGCAGTGAGCTGAGATTGCACCACTGCACTCCACAGCCCGGGCAAAAGAGTAAGACTCCCTCTCAAAAACTAAATTAAGAAAACCTAAAGTTTACTGCTTCCCAAAAAAGAAAGAAAACAAATGTTTTGACATTGATATTATCTATAAGAAGTCACAAAGCTGAACAGTAAGAAATAAAACTGAACAGTAAGAAATAGCTTGTAAAGCATTTGACAAATTGGCATCTAGATGGTCTGGATGACAGCAAGCATACTGCATTTTCAGGGATTCTAAATTATTTAGTTCTAATATTAGATAAACCCTTATTGTCAGGCTTCAACAACTAAAGGAAAATTAAAACTATAAGCAGACAAAAGAGAGCCTTGTTACCTTGTGCTGTTCTGGAACAGGCGTGCTGCACTTGTAAGAGTAATCCAAGCCCATTTCCCCAAATGCCACAGCCTTGGGGTGCCTTAAGGCTTGCAAAAGATTTCTTTCTTGACTCTCACTGTAGTAACGTGCAAAATGAGGGTGACAGCCAAAGGCCCCCCAGACCAGATCCTCTTTCAACAGCTCCTCCCATAGGCAATCTGTAAGAGTGCGAGGATCACAGAAGTCAGAGATGCAGCCCTGAAATTCCTTAGGGAAGGAGCTGCTGTAAATTTTTCTGAACTTTGTAAAAGTCCCTTGGAAAGACAGCTTGGAATAGAGCATGTCCAGGTGACAATGGGTGTCAATGAAGCCCTCCTCTAGGCTTGGCTCCAGGTGGCTCTTTGGCAGGGAGCTGGATGTGTGCCCTCCACAAGGACGTGGAGGCATCTCCTCTTGGAAAGTTCTTTTCTCCTTCACCTCTCTTTCTTCTGAGCTTCTGGAGAAGCGAAATGAACGAGAATTCTGGGACCAGCCTTCTTCTGAGGCCTCCATGTCTCTGGAGGTGTTTTGGACGCTCCCCGCAGAGTTGGGGGAATAATCACTCAGGCGGCTCCGGCTGCTCCTCCCAACCTGGGCTGCATCGTTGCTGTTGCTGCCTGTGGAGGGGTAGCTAGAAGGCTTGGGGCTGCTGGTCCAATAGCTGGCATAGTCACACCAAGGACTACTGTACAAATGAGGTGGGTACATGACATAGTCAGTGGTGAAGGAAGAAGGCTCTGGAACGGCTGAAGGTTTCAGTGAGACAGGTTCCTCCTGAGAGAATCTGACCGTGGAGATCTCCTCAACATCAGACCAGTCACTTCCAGAAGAGGGGTGCTCCATCACCACCTCCCTATCTTTATGCTGCAGAAAAGAAGGCACACAACAGTGGGTTAGCTTTCCAATGTGAAGATGGCCTCCCAGGCTGTCATTCCAGCTGAACATAAACCCTGGCTTGTTCTTCTGGCCATGGTGATGGCTTTGCATTGGCTCATTAGCTCACCCTGTCACCTGGTTTCCTTATAATTTCCAGAAATGTCCAGAACTGAGCCCGGTTACTGCTGTGAACAGCTGTATTGGGTTCAGGGAATAGGCCTGTGACCATGCCACTCCTAAAGGCAGTGCTCTACCTGCATCCCTTTCTCTTGAGAAAAACTGCTCTCTAGAACACACTCTGGATTGGAGATTTTAGAGAAAAGCAGTACCCAGCTTTTCCTCTCTAACACTGTCCTCAATATATTCAAAATGTAAAACTACAACAGCTGTGGTGGTTGTATTTTTTTTCAGGCAGGGTCTTGCTCTGTTGCCCGGGCTGGAATGTGGTGGTGAGATCTCGACTCACTGAAACCTTGAATTACTGGGCTCAAGTAATCCTCTTGCCTCAGCCACCCAAGTAGCTGGGACTACAGGCGCGTACCACCACACCTGGCTAATTTCTTGTAGGTAGGGGGTCTCCCTATATTGCCCAGGCTAGTCTCAAACTCCTGCACTCAAGCAATCCTCCTGCCTTGGCCTCCCAAAGTGCTGAAATTACAGGCATAAGCCACCACACCTGGCCATTCTGACAGTTTTTAAATGTGTCCCCAAATTATTTAACCCTTCTCCCTATCGAGAGTGGGGTCTATGACCCCTCTCCTTAATGTGGACCTACCTAGAGACTTACTTATAGCCAACAGAATGCAACAGAAGTGAAGCTGTGTAACTTCCTAGGCCAGGTCAGAAGGGCCTTGTAGCTTCCATCTGGTTCACTTCACTTGCTCACTCTGGAGCAAACCAAGCACCATGTAAGAAGTCCGGCCACCCAAATGGCATCCTGCTAGAGAGGCCACATGTAGGTGTGCCAGTTTACAGCCTGGCTGACTTCCTGGCTGACAGCCAGCATCTGTGCACCATGTAAGTGAGCATCTCGGATGTCCAGCCCAGTCACACTCTCAGATGACGACAGCCCTGGCCAGTATCTGAAAGAAACTACATGGGACTCCCCAAGAAAGACTTGCCCAGTCTAGGCCTTTCCAAATTCCTGACCCAGTACTGAGAGCAAAAGAAAAGCTATTTTAAGCTACTAGCTAGTAATCGTAACTGAAATAACCAGAGAAGGTAAGCTCCACGAGGTCAGGAATTTTTTTTTTTTCCACTGATATCTCGCAAACACCTAGAACAGTGCCTGGCAGAAAATAAGTGCTCATGAATATTTGCTGAATTAATGTGTAGAAAAAATGGTGCCTGAACTTAGCTTCACATCTCCATCACCTGGGAAGCATTTTAAAAACAGATTTTTAAAGCCCATTCCACCCTGAGATATTGTGATTCAATAGGTCCAGGGTGGGGCCAAGGAATCTGCATTTAATTCTCCCTGGAATTGTGATGCAGACCAGGTTCCAGAAATAAAGTATGCACATCAATATCAATTCACACTGGAAACAAAACTTAAGTGCCATCATTTCTTAAAGCAGCCATCTACACCTGCCAATGCCAGAAGGCTTGAGCAAGAGGCCTTACAAAGTTCTCTTAATATTTTTATAAGTATATGTAATTCACATAATAAACATTCACAGCGAAAGAGCATTCTAGCTAATTACCTGATTAAAATGGGAAAAACTGTTTATGTTACCTGTACTAATATTTCATACCCCTATCTACACTCTAACAGGAAACAAGTATTAGTAACCAACACTTAAATGAATTACCCATTTCCCATTTTACACTTTCCTGCCTTAGACTTCTTGCAGCTACTGCTTGAATAGCAGAAACATCCAAACACGAATCTTTTCTAAAATGTAAGCTAACTTAAATGTAGCACATTTTAAATTTAATCTGAACTCTTGAACCTGGATGATAGGTACCTGGTGATTCAAAACACTATTCTGTTTACTTTGAATGTTTGCAATTTCTCCTAAAATCTTTAAAAACTTATCTATAAGGGAGAACAACCCTTCAAAAACTATCTTGCTTATAACAGAAAATTTCTGTCAACTCAGACAATAAAAAATTGCAGTCTTGCCTAAGCTTGACAAGGTTTTTGTGATTTTTTTTCCTGCTGAATTTTTTTTTTTTTAATTTATTATTATACCTTAAGTTCTAGGGTACATGTGCACAACGTGCAGGTTTCTTACATATGTATACATGTGCCATGTTGCTGTGCAGCACCCATTAACTCGTCATTTACATTAGGTATATCTCCTAATGCTATCCCTCCCTCCCTCCCCCTACCCCACGACAGGCTCCATTGTGTGATGTTCCCCTTCCTGTGTCCAAGTGTTCTCATTGTTCAATTCTCACCTATGAGTAAGAACATGCGGTGTTTGGTTTTCTGTCCTTGCGACAGTTTGCTCAGAATGATGGTTTCCAGCTTCATCCATGTCCCTACAAAGGACATGAACTCATTCTTTTTCATGGCTGCACAATATTCCATGGTGTATATATGCCACATTTTCTTAATCCAGTCTATCACGGATGGACATCTGGGTTGGTTCCAAGTCTTTGCTGTTGTGAATAGTACCGCAATAAACATACATGTGTATGTGTCTTTATAGCAGCAAGATTTATAATCCTTTGGGTATATACCAGTAATGGGATGGCTGGGTCAAATGGTATTTCTAGTTCTAGATCCTTAAGGAATCGCCACGCTATCTTCTACAATGGTTGAACTAGTTTACAGTCCCACCAACAGTGTAAAAGTGTTCCTATTTCTCCACATCCTCTCCAAAACCTGTTGGTTCCTGACTTTTTAATGATCGCCATTCTAACTGGTGTGAGATGGTATCTTATTGTGGTTTTGATTTGCATTTCTCCGATGGCCAGTGATGATGAGCATTTTTCATGTGTCTGTTGGCTGCATAAATATCTTCTTTTGAGAAGTGTCTGTTCATATCCTTCGCCCACTTTTTGATGGGGTTTTTTCTTATAATTTGTTTAAGTTCTTTGTAGATTCCGGATATTAGCCCTTTGTCAGATGGGGAGATTGCAAAAATTTCCTCCCATTCTGTAGGCTGCCTGTTCACTGTGATGGTAGTTTCCTTTGATGTGCAGAACCTCATTAGTTTAATTAGATCCCATTTGTCAGTTTTGGCTTTTGCTGCCATTGCTTTTGGTGTTTTAGACATGAAGTACTTGCCCATGCCTATGTCCTGAATGGTATTGCCTAGGTTTTCTTCTAGGGTTTTTATGGTTTTAGGTCTAACATTTAAGTCTTTAATCGAACTTGAATTAATTTTTGTATAAGGTATAAGGAAGGGATCCAGTTTCAGCTTTCTACATAGGCTAGCCAGTTTTCCCAGCACCATTTATTAAATAGGGGATCCTTTCCCCATTTCTGATTGTTGTCAGGTTTGTCAAAGATCAGATGGTTATAGATATGTGGTATTATTTCTGAGGGCTCTGTTCTGTTCCATTGGTCTATATCTCTGTTTTGTTACCCGTACCATGCTGTTTTGGTTACTGTACCCTTGTAGTATAGTTTGAAGTCAGGTAGCGTGATGCCTCCAGCTGTGTTCTTTTGGCTTAGGATTGTCTTGGCAATGGGGGCTCTTTTTTGGCTCCATATGAACTTTAAAGTAGTTATTTCCAATTCTGTGAAGAAAGTCATTGGTAGCTTGATGGGGATGGCACTGAATCTATAAGTTACCTTGGGCAGTATGGCCATTTTCATGATACTGATTCTTCCTATCCATGGGCATAGAATGTTCTTCCATCTGTTTGTGTCCTATTTTATTTCATTGAGCAGTGGTTTGTAGTTCTCCTTGAAGAGTTCCTTCACATCCCTTGTAAGTTGGGTTCCTAGATATTTTATTCTCCTTGAAGCAATTGTGAATGGGAGTTCACTCATGATTTGGCTCTCTGTTTTTCTGTTATTGATGTATAGGAATGCTTGTGATTTTTGTACATTGATTTTGTATCCTAAGACTTTGCTGAAGTTGCTTATCAGCTTAAGGAGATTTTGGGCTGAGACGATGGGGTTTTCTAAGTATACAATCGTGTCATCTGCAAACAGGGACAATTTGACTTCCTCTTTTCCTAATTGAATACCCTTTGTTTTTTTTTTTGTTTTTTTTTGTTTTTGTTTTTGTTTTTTTGAGACGGAGTCTCGCTGTGTCACCCAGGCTGGAGTGCAGTGGCACAATCTCGGCTCACTGCAAGCTCCGCCTCCCGGGTTTACGCCATTCTCCTGCCTCAGCCTCCGAGTAGCTGGGACTACAGGCGCCCGCCACCACGCCCGGCTAGTTTTTTGTATTTTTAGTAGAGACGGGGTTTCACCATGTTAGCCAGGATGGTCTCGATCTCCTGACTTCGTGATCCACCCGCCTCGGCCTCCCAAAGTACTGGGATTACAGGCTTGAGCCACCGCGCCCGGCCTTTTTTTTTTTTTTTTTTTTGAGACGGAGTCTCACTCTGTCGCCCAGGCTGGAGTGCAGTGGCCGGATCTCAGCTAACTGCAAGCTCCGCCTCCCAGGTTCACGCCATTCTCCTGCCTCAGCCTCCCGAGCAGCTGGGACTACAGGCGCCCGCCACCTCGCCCAGCTAGTTTTTTTGTATTTTTTTTTAGTAGAGACGGGGTTTCACCGGGTTAGCCAGGATGGTCTCGATCTCCTGACGTCGTGATCCGCCCACCTCGGCCTCCCAAAGTGCTGGGATTACAGGCTTGAGCCACCGCGCCCGGCCCTTTGTTTCTTTCTCCTGCCTGATTGCCTTGACCAGAACTTCCAACACTATGTTGAATAGGAGTGGTGAGAGAGGGCATCCCTGTCTTGTGCCAGTTTTCAAAGGGAATGCTTCCAGTTTTTGCCCATTCAGTATGATATTGGCTGTGGGTTTGTCATAAATAGCTCTTATTATTTTGAGATACGTCCCATCAATACCTAATTCATTGAGAGTTTTTAGCATGAAGGGCTGCTGAATTTTGTCAAAGGCCTTTTCTGTATCTATTGAGATAATCATGCAGTTTTTGTCTTTGGTTCTGTTTTTATGATGGATTACGTTTATTGATTTGCACATGTTGAACCAGCCTTGCATCCCAGGGATGAAGTCCACTTGATCATGGTGGATAAGCTTTTTGATGTGCTGCTGGATTTGGTTTGCCAGTATTTTATTGAGGATTTTTGCATCGCTGTTCATCAGGGATATGGGTCTAAAATTCTTTTTGTTGTGTCTCTGCCAGGTTTTGGTATCAGGATGATGCTGGCCTCATAAAATGAATTAAGGAGGATTGCCTCTTTTTCTATCGATTAGAATAGTTTCAGAAGGAATGGTACCAGCTCCTCCTTGTACCTACAGTAGAACTCGGTTGTGAATCCATCTGGTCCTGGACTTTTTTTGGTTGGTAGGCTATTAATTATTGCCTCAATTTCAGAGCCTGTTATTGGTCTATTCAGGGATTCAACTTCTTCCTGGTTTAGTCTTGGGAGGGTGTATGTGTCCAGGAATTTATCCATTTCTTCTAGATTTTCTAGTTTATTTGCGTAGAGGTGTTGATAGTATTCTCTGATGGTAGTCAGTATCTGTGGGAACAGTGGTGATAAACTCTTTATCATTTTTTATTGCGTCTATCTGATTCTTCTCTCTTTTATTCTTTATTAGTCTTGCCAGCGGTCTATCAATTTTTTTTTTTTTTTTTTTTTGAGACGGAGTCTCGCGCTGTCACCCAGGCTGGAGTGCAGTGGCCGGATCTCAGCTCACTGCAAGCTCCGCCTCCCGGGTTCACGCCATTCTCCTGCCTCAGCCTCCCGAGTAGCTGGGACTACAGGCATCCGCCACCTCGCCCGGCTAGTTTTTTGTATTTTTTTTTTTTAGTAGAGACGGGGTTTCACCATGTTAACCAGGATGGTCTCGATCTCCTGACCTCGTGATCCGCCCGTCTCGGCCTCCCAGAGTGCTGGGATTACAGGCTTGAGCCACCGCGCCCGGCCCAATTTTGTTGATCGTTTCAAAAAACCAGCTCCTGGATTCGTTGATTTTTTGAAGGGTTTTTTGTGTCTCCAACTCCTTCAGTTCTGCTCTGATCTTAGTTATTTCTTGCCTTCTGCTAGTTTTTGAATGTGTTTGCTCTTGCTTCTCTAGTTCTTTTAATTGTGATGTTAGGGTGTCAATTTTAGATCTTTCCTGCTTTCTCTTGTGGGCATTTAGTGCTATAAATTTCCCTCTACACACTGCTTTAAATGTGTCCCAGAGATTCTGGTTTGTTGTGTCTTTGTTCTCATTGGTTTCAAAGAACATCTTTATTTCTGCCTTCATTTCGTTATGCACCCGGTAGTCATTCAGGAGCAGGTTTGTTCAGTTTCCATGTAGTTGAAAGGCTTTGAGTGAGTTTCTTAATCCTGAGTTCTAGTTTGATTGCACTGTGGTCTGAGAGACAGTTTGTTATAATTTCTGTTCTTTTACATTTGCTGAAGAGTGTTTTACTTCCAACTATGTGGTCAATTTTGGAGTAAGTGCGATGTGGTACTGAAAAGAATGTATATTCTGTTGATTTGGGGTGCAGAGTTCCGTAGATGTCTATTAGGTCTGCTTAGTGCAGAGCTGTGTTCAATTCCTGGATATCCTTGTTAGCTTTCTATCTCATTGATCTGTCTAATGTTGACAGTGGGGTGTTAAAGTCTCCCATTATTGTCGTGTGGGAGTCTAAGTCTCTTTGTAGGTCTCTAAGGACTTGCTTTATGAATCTGGGTGTTCCTGTATTGGGTGTATATATATTTAGAATAGTTAGCTGTACTTGTTGAATTGATCCCTTTACCATTATGTAATGGCCTTGTCTTCTTTTGATCTTTGTTGGTTTAAAGTCTGTTTTATCAGAGACTAGGATTGCAACCCCTGCTTTTTTTGTTTGTTTGTTTTCCATTTGCTTGATAGATCTTCCTCCATCCCTTTATTTTGAGCCTATGTATGTCTCTGCATGTGAGATGGGTCTCCTGAATACAGCACACTGATGGGTCTTGACTCTTTATCCAATTTGCCAGTCTGTGTCTTTTAATTGGAGCATTTAGCCCATTTACATTTAAGGTTAATATTGTTATATGTGAATGTGATCCTGTCATTATGATGTTAGCTGGTTATTTTGCTCATTAATTGATGCAGTTTCTTCCTAGCATGGATGGTCTTTACATTTTGGCATGTTTTCGCAGTGGCTGGTACTGGTTGTTCCTTTCCGTGTTTAGTGCTTCCTTCAGGAGCTCTTGTAAGGCAGGCCTGGTGGTGACAAAATCTCTCAGCATTTGCTTGTCTGTAAAGGATTTTATTTCTCCTTCACTTATGAAGCTTAGTTTGGCTGGATATGATATTCTGGGTTGAAAATTCTTTTCTTTAAGAATGTTGAATATTGGCCCCCACTCTCTTCTGGCTTGTAGAGTTTCTGCCAAGAGATCTGCTGTTAGTCTGATGGGCTTCCCTTTGTGGATAATCCAACCTTTCTCTCTGGCTGCCCTTAACATTTTTTCTTTCATTTCAACTTTGGTGAATCTGACAATTACGTGTCTTGGAGTTGCTCTTCTCAAGGAGTATCTTTGTGGTGTTCTCTGTATTTCCTGAATTTGAATGTTGGCCTGCCTTGCTAGGTTGGGGAAGTTTTCCTGGATATCCTGAACGGTGTTTTCTAACTTGGTTCCATTCTCCCCATCACTTTCAGGTACACCAATCAGACGTAGATTTGGTATTTTCACATAGTCTCATATTTCTTGGAGGCTCTGTTCATTTCTTTTTACTCTTTTTTCTCTAAACTTCTCTTCTCACTTCATTTCATTCATTTGATCTTCAATCACTGATACCCTTTCTTCCAGTTGCTCGAATCGGCTACTAAAGCTTATGCACGCATCACATAGTTCTCGTGTTATGGTTTTCAGCTCCATCAAGTCATTTAAGGACTTCTCTACACTGGTTATTCTAGTTAGTCATTCGTCTAATCTTTTTTCAAGGTTTTTAGCTTCTTTGCAATGCGTTCGAACATCCTCCTTTAGCTTGGAGAAGTTTGATCGTCCGAAGCCTTCTTCTCTCAAAAAGTCATTCTCTGTCCAGCTTTGTTCTGTTGCTGGTGAGGAGCTGCATTCCTTTGGAGGAGAAGAGGCACTCTGATTTTTAGAATTTTCAGCTTTTCTGCTCTGGTTTCTCCCCATCTTTGTGGTTTTGTCTACCTTTGGTCTTTGATGATGGTGACATACAGATAGGGTTTTGGTGTGGACGTCCTTTCTGTTAGTTTTCCTTCTAACAGTCAGGACCCTCAGCTGCAGGTCTGTTGGAGTTTGCTGGAGGTCCACTCCAGACCCTGTTTGCCTGGGTCTCACCAGCAGAGGCTGCAGAACAGCAAATATTGCAGAACAGCAAATGTTGCTGCCTGATCGTTCCTCTGGAAGCTTCATCTGAGAGGGGCACCCGGCCGCATGAGGTGTCAGTCGGCCCCTACTGTTCCTATTCAGCCATCTTGGAACCTCACTCCTCCTGCTGAATTTTCTAGTGAGACATACTGGAATTACAAGTCTACTTTTGATAGGCCGGGCGCGGTGGCTCAAGCCTGTAATCCCAGCACTTTGGGAGGCCGAGACGGGCGGATCATGAGGTCAGGAGATTGAGACCATCCTGGCTAACAAGGTGAAACCCCATCTCTACTAAAAATACAAAAAATTAGCCGGGCGTGGTGGTAGGCGCCTGTAGTCCCAGCTACTCGGGAGGCTGAGGCAGGAGAATGGCATGAACCCGGGAGCTGGAGCTTGCAGTGAGCTGAGATCACGCCACTGCACTCCAGCCTGGGCCACAGAGCCAGACTCGGTCTCAAAAAAAAATAAAAATAAAAAAAAAAACCAAGTCTACTTTTGTATACGTGCGCCTGAAAGTCAAAGTGTTTATCATATACAGTAACACATCATTAACATCTCTGCAAAATAACTGGAGGTGGTCACATTATGGCAATCCCAAAAACACACCTCGAGGAAAAATGGAAACAGACTGCCTCAATGTGGTATGATGACTATCTGCAACTTGGAACAAAATTTCCAAGAACAATACACAGATTCAAAAAGTGCTATATTCTCATCAGCAAAAACGAGATATATGACCCCATTTTTTACAACAAATAAATTACAACATCTTGGAGGTGGAGAAAGAAGAATCTATAGAGACAAAGAGACTTGACACATTTAAAAATTGCCACATACAGTTCTCATTTGGATCCTCTTCAAATGAACCAAAACAATCATGAAACAAACAGGAAAACAATCACTGAGTGGATAGGAAAATGGCAAAGTAAGGAAAAAAGCAGTTTCAAAAATGCACATGTAACTAGAAACATATACCATAAACAGACATAATAATTATGTCATCTAAATCCTTGAAAGGTTTCTAGAGTCAAGTTGGTCAAGAAAATGTTTTCAGATTTTCTTTTGTCGGGGGTAAATAGGAGACTGTCTACATTCAAGACTGCCTTGGCTGGGCACGGTGGCTCACACCTGTAATCCCAGCACTTTGGGAGGCCAAAGCAGGCAGATCACTTGAGCTGAGGAGTTCTAGACCAGCCTGGGCAACATGGCAAAACCCCAGCTCTACTAAAAATACAAAAAACTAGCCAAATGTGGTTGTACACGTCTGTAATCCCAGCTGTTCAGGAGGCTGAGACGTGAGAATCACTTGAACCTGGCAGGCAGAAGTTGCAGTGAGCCACTATACTCCAACCTGGGTGATAGAGCAAGACTCTGCCTCAAAAAAAAAAAAAAAAAAAAAAGACTGCCTTAGGTTTAAGCCTGTATGGTAAAATTTAAAGTTACATTTATTGAGCACCTATTACTGGGCACTAAGCAAAGAGGAATCATGTATTAATTCAGGGTTCCGCATGCTGTAGCCCACAGGTACCCAATCAATACACTGCCTGCTTGTGTAAATAAAGTTTTATTGGAATACAGTCCGACCCGTTCACTTATATGTTGTCTATGGCCATTTTCACTCATAGTTGAATAGCTGCAACAGAGGCTGTAAACCCAGAATGCATCTGACCCTGTATTAGCTTTTTACAAGTGGTAACATTTGAAAAGCTAGCCCATTTTACACACAGAAAGAAACTGGGGCTCCAAGAGGCAGACTTTCTCAAGATCCTAATTTGAGTGGCAGGGCCGAGATTTAAACCCAAATGGTCTGATCCCAACACTCACATGCTCACTTACCACACGGTGCTATCTCCAAATAGATACGTAAGAGAAAACCTAAATGTCATCCAGTCTCATAAATAGAAGTTTGGGTATAACTTTAGAAAATTCATCCACACAATGGAATTTGAGGCAACCAAGTAAGATAATCTACATTAGACAGAAAACACATCCATTACATATTTGGGAGGAAAATACCTTACAAACCGACTTTATGTGGGAATTTCCAATTATATATAATAGCACATATAGTTTTTGTCCTACCCACCCAAAAACCCTTCTAAAGTTACACGAAATATATTTGAAAAGATATAAACCTACAAGGAGAAAGCACACAAAATGAACAGCAAAGCAAATTAAATGAGAATAGGATATTATTCACAGAAAACAGAGCATAGAAAACAGATGAGTTAATGATTATCAGCCAAGGCGATCAGATGGCCAAAACCTAAGCCTTCAGTGAGAAAAAACCCAGAACCAGACTACAAGACCCCAGAAAGACTCAGGAATTGGAGGTACCACGTCTCTCAAAGTGAGGGTGAAGTTGCAGATGAAAATAGGAGATTAGTTGAAGTCTGTCAAGATCTCCAGACCCCTGCTCCCACCCTGTGCAGATGGCCTGCCCTTTCCCCACCCAGCAAAAGACAAAAGTTGACGCTTGGAAAAGTTAAACCAAGGGGACCACAGAAAAACAAAGGTGCAATGAGCTATGATCATGCCACTGCACTCCAACCTGGGTGACAAAAACTTTTTTCTTTTTTTTTTGAGACAGAGTCTTGCTCTGTCACCCAGGCTGGAGTGCAGTGGCGTGATGTCGGCTCACCGCAAGCTCCGCCTCTCTGGTTCACGCCATTCTCCTTCCTCAGCCTCCGGAGTAGCTGGGACTACAGGCACCCGCTACCATGCCCGGCTAATTTTGTTGTATTTTTAGTAGAGACGGTGTTTCACCGTGTTAGCCAGAATAGTCTCGATCTCTTGACTTCATGATCCGCCCGTCTCATGATTATCAGCCAAGGAGATCAGATGGCCAAAACCTAAGCCTTCAGTGAGAAAAAACCCAGAACCAGATTACAGGACCCCAGAAAGACTCAGGAATTGGAGGTACCACATCTCTCAAAGTGAGGGTGAAGTTGCAGATGAAACTAACGTTTCTTCTAACTAACGTATCTTCTAACGTTTATGTTGATTTTTTTTTTTTGCTCTTTTTCTTTTTTTTCCCGTGTGTGGTTTTGTTTTGTTTTGTTTTGTTTCTGTTTGTTTTTTCATTGCTGCTAATTCTTTTTTTCTTTTTTGTCTTTTTGAGACAGAGTCTCACTCTGTGGCCCAGGCTGGAATGCAGTGGTGTGATCTTAGCTCACTGCCACCTCCTCCTCCTGGGTTCAAGCGATTCTCCTGTTTCAGCCTCCTGAGCAGCTGGAATTACAGGCATGGACCACTATGCCTGGCTAATTTTTGTATTTTTAGTAGAGACGGGATTTCACCATGTTGGTCAGGCTGGTCTCGATCTCCTGACTTCAGGTGATCCACCTGCCTCGGCCTCCCAAAGTGCTTGGATTACAGGCATGAGCCACCGCGCCTGGCCAAAACTTTTAATTTAGGCTGGGCATGGGGCTCATGCCTGTAATTCCAGCACTTTTCCTAAAAGCAGTGACATGGCGAAGGGAGGAGGGTTATGCTCTCCAGATCATCCCAAAGCAAAGCTCAAAGTCTTTGCGCTCAGAGCTTCCAAATAGCTTTTAAATCCTCCCATTCTTGATCACAGACAATCAAAGATTACCAGACATGTGAAGACAGCCTCTAACACAGAAGAAATCAAAAGAAACAGAAAGAACCAACTTAAAGAAAACTAAAACCAAGCCAAAAAACTACCATGAATTCCTAAAAGAGGTAACAGAAGATGATAATAATCATCTTCTTGGATAATAAAAGCATGACAGCAGAAAGTAAAACTAAATAAAACAGCTGGGTTGGAAGATAAAGAAAAGGAAATCTCCTACAAAGTAAAGCAAGAAATTGGCTAGAAACAAGGAGAAAGGCAATAAAATTAGAGGACCAGTCCTGAAAAACCCATGGTGGCTCACACCTGTAATCCCAGCACTTTGGGAGGCCGAGGCAGGCAGATCACAAGGTCAGGAGTTCAAGACCAGCCTCACCAACATGGTGAAACCCCATCTCTACTAAAAATACAAAAATTAGCCGGGTGTGGTCGCACACGCCTGTAATCCCAGCTACTCAGGAGGCTAAGGCAGGAGAATCACTTGAACCTAGGAGGCGAAGATTGCAGTGAGCTGAGATCGTGCCCCTGGACTCCAGCCTGGCCGACAGAGCAAGACTCTGTCTCACAGCAAAAAAAAAAAAAAAAAAAATATATATATATATATATATATGTACAGACAAAAACAATCATACACCAAGGAACCAGAATAGCTTCAGACATCAAGAAAACCAGAAGAGGTCAGGCAAGGTAGCTCACACATGTAATCCCAGTACTTTGGGAAGCCTAGGTAGGTGGATCACCTTAGGTCAGGGGTTCGAGACCAGTCTTGGCCAACATGAAGAAACTCTGTCTCTACTAAAAATACAAAATTAGCCAGGTGTGGTGGCATGCGCCTATAATCCCAACTACTCAGGAGGCTGAGACAGGAGAATCACTTGAATCTGGGAGGTGGAGGCTGTAGTGAGCCAAGATCATACCACTGCACTCCAGCCTGGGCAAGACAAAGTGAGACTCCATCTCAAAAAAAAAAAAAAAAGGCCCAGAAGAAAAGGAGCAATGCCTTCAAAATCCCGAACAAAATGATTTCCAACCTAGAATTCCGAAACCAGGCAAGCTTGCAATCAAAGTTAAAGGTAAAATAAAGGCAATCTTGGGAGACAGGAGCCAACCAGGGCTGCATTGGAGGTTGAAATCACGAAGATTAGACACCTTTTTAGACAGGTGTTCTTCAGCACCACTGACAACACAGTTCTGACAGTATTTCATGACAATGGATGGTGATAGTTCTACAACAGATGCTTCTCAACTAGGAATCTCTGCAGACTATATTGGAGGAAGTCATTATGTTATATACCCTCATGATGATACTGAGGATAGCATGAATGATCATGAGGACACAAATGGTTCAAAAGAAAGTTTCAGAGAACAAGATGTATATCTTCCAATAGCAAATGTGGCTAGGATAATGAAAAATGCTATCCCTCAAACGGGAAAGATTACAAAAGATGCCAAAGAATGTGTTCAAGAGTGTGTGAGTGAGTTCCTCAGCTTTATAGAACATCTGAGGCAAGCGAAAGGTGCCATCAAGAGAAGCGAAAAACAATCAATGGAGAAGATATTCTCTTTGCTATGTCTACCTTAGGCTTTGACAGTTAGGTGAAACCTCTGAAATTATACCTTCAGAAATTCAGAAAGGCTATGAAAGGAGAAAAGGGAATTGGTGGAGCAGTCACAGCTACAGATGGACTAAGTGAAGAGCTTACAGAGGAGGCATTTACTAACCAGTTACCAGCTGGCTTAATAACCACAGACGGTCAACAACAAAATGTTATGGTTTACACAACATCGTATCAACAGATTTCTGGTGTTCAGCAAATTCAGTTTTCACGATCTAAAGAAATGATGGAATGGGGAGTGTAGAGAAATGAGAGTCTGTATGATTCTGGAACAGAGGCATCAGAAGGAAAGACGGTGAAAAGATGTATTTTTGTATATTAATAGCTGCAGTGTAGTTTCCTGATGCTTGACTAATTGAGGTGTTAATTCTGACTTGAGAATCTTTTTCATGAATGATTTTAAAGAAAAATTTGGATTTTAAAGGTATTAAAATACTTTTGTTTTGTACGAGAGTTTGTTGCTCTGTATGACTCCTGTATGCATTGCACATTGCAATTTATTACTGTCAGAGATTTGTAGACAGTTTCTTATTTTCATATTGAATCATGTTACTTTTGTAATTCAAGTAAGCAGCTGGGTTAATTCATGATGTTTGCCCTTTTAATAAAATATAAGCGTAGAGTTCATTTTGAATGCAAGTGCCTTTATTATAAATTTGTTTGTCTTGGTTATACCTTGCATGATAACCTAGCTAGATTTCTAGCATTTGCTGTATTTATTAAAATTATTTTTTTTTGTAAAACATTAATAGTTTAAGCAGCATCATTTTTTAAAAAAATGTAATTGAGTAAGTGTGAATGCAGAAGCAAATATCATCTGCCCTGTTAAACTTGGTGCCCGTTAACAGTGTTTACACTGTTCATCGTGCCTGTTAATGTAGTTTTAGTTATTGGAGCTTTTTTAAGATTAGATGTGGTTTTGAGTCACATTTTTAAGAACGTTGGAATATATTTAAGTTTAATGTAGTCCTAGTGCTCTTGAAGTGGTGCCCCTTTCATTTGGTACATGATTTTGTTTCAAATCATATCTTCAAGTACTATAGTATCCTCTTACAGAAGAGGAATTTTATAGTCTGATGGTAAATGTCTTCATTTTACCTTTTTAATTGAAATGTCAAGTTTCCTGTTATACTATGGAAACCAAGAAACATCAGACATCATTGCGTGTACAGACCTTTTGCATGGGTGAGTGAATGAAATGGAGAACCGAGTGAGTGCTGTGAACAGTGTGAAATAGAAGCTGCCAACTTCTAGTGTGTTGTCTTCATCTCTGCAATAAACTAAACTTACATAACGTAACTTTGTATAATTTAGTAGTATGTACTTGGATTGTTTCTTTTTGAAAAGTGAGGATTTGTATTTTCTCATCTATTCTTTTTGGTATTAAGTTGAGGGATGTTTTTTAAGTTTTTAAATATCAAAAATTGCTATTGTATAGTTTGCCTAAAAGGAAGTTGGAGTGAATATCATCTTTGAAGGACACTCAAATTTGTAAGGTAGAAGCAATTTCCCAGATATAGGCTGAATAGAAACATTTACTTTGCCAGAAGGACCGTTAGGAGTATATTTGGGCTAATCAGAGGTTAATAATGCCCTCATCTCCTACTATCCATTTAAAAAGCAATCTTCATTATAGTAAATTCAAATAGGAAAAAATGGGGGAGTAGTTAAGCAAAATCAACAATCATCCCACTATGTTAAAAGAACCAATGTTAATATTTTGATAAACATCATTTGTCCGTTTACTTTGCTAAATATGTATATTTTTATAAAAATGGGCTCATATTGTGCATACCGTTTTGTAACCTGCTTTTTTCACTTAACAATATATTGGGAACATCTTTTCCAGGTCAAAAAAAAGGCAATCTCAGACAAACGTTTTCCAAAAAAATTTCTCCATGTACCCTTTCTCAAGAAGCTACTAGAAAAAGTATTCCACCAAAATGTGAGAGTAAACCAAGGAAGAAGAACATGAGAAGACACAGAGTTATAGGTAGCAGAAGACTCGATCCGGGAGAAATGTGAAGGAGGCTCCAGAGAGACAGCTGCCAGCTGGCCTAAGGGCAAGCAGTCCAGACCAGAGCAGAGCAGAGCAGGACGACAGACGGCTGAAGACGTATGCCTCCAAGCCAAAAAAAAAAAAAAAGGAACAGATTCCTTACTTTGACCATATTGAGAAGGATTTTATGGCTCTCACAGTTTGGAGATTAATTAGTGAAAGGTACAAGGAAAACCAAAGGAAAAACAAAGTAATGATGAACTTTAAGGAAAATGAAGTTTTACAAGAAAGAAAATGTGATCGTAGTATACAAAGCGACTCAGCTGTGAACATGGCAGTAACCAATCTTAAACAGACTTAATCCAAAAGGTATTCAAGCCACACAGGGAGGCTGCAAAAAGGGGAAGCTAATGTATCCCTGGGTGTGGGTGCTTCTGAAGGAGGTACAGAGAACTAAATTCTCATCTCCCAAGCAAGAAGTTCTCAGACATCTAAAACTGTAAAACTGATCAACAGTAAAGATTATTTAGAAACATAGGGTAAGTACTAGAAGAAAGAGCTAAAAGATGAGAAGCTGCCTGTGGAGCAGTAATAAAGGATGGGTGGAGACGAGTAAGATGAAGGAATGCGGCCAGGCACAGTGGCTCACGCCTGCAATCCCGCCACTTTGGGAGGCCAAGGCAGGTGGATCACAAGGTCAGGAGTTTGAGACCAGCCTGACCGACATGGAGAAATCCCATCTCTACTAAAAATACAAAAATTAGCCGGGTTTGGTGGCGCACACCTGTAATCCCAGCTACTCGGGAGGCTGAGGCAGGAGAATTGCTTGAAACTGGAAGGCGAAGGTTGCAGTGAGCCAAGATCACGCCATTGCACTCCAGCCTGGGCAACAGAGCAAGACTCTGTCTCAACAACAACAACCAAAAAGATGGAAGAATGCTGCCCCTCAATTATAAGCTATGTTAAAAATCACTAGTATCCCTCCAATGACATCCTTCCCTTCTTCTCTGGTTATCAAGGTATAAGTCTGCCTAGATGAAGGCTGATTTTCCAGATTCCCTTGCAGCTAGGTGTCAACCAGGTTTCCCCACTCTTGTCAATAGCAGATATACCGTGTGCAACTCTTGAGCCAAGCTCTTAACAAGGAAGGAATACACTTTCCTCTTCTCCCCTTCCCACTGGCCAGAATGCCCACATTAACAAACCCTGCATCCTATCAGAGTACCCATTTCACACCAAGAGATGGACACTGTGTTGAGGGGTGATAGAGAATCAAGACAAAAGGCACCAGTATCTCTGACGTGATGAAGCCATCCTTCTTAAGTCAAACTTAAGCCACTGTTACTTTGGCCTTTTACACAGCAGCTAAACCCACATCGTAACATATAAATCCTTTAAAAAAAAAAAAAAAAACTCAGTTTACATTTATTAATAACTGAAAATCTGAAAAGTATGTTAGAAGAAAACCATCAATTTGTTTCTTGGAGGCCTGGTTACGTAAAGTACTGTTTTTAACCAGTAACACTTAGGATCGAACTAGAAAGATGGAACACATTTCATCAAGAGAACTAAAAAGTCAGATGCCTGGTGTGAGCTTTACTCACCTTTTGGATTTCTAAATGAGAGTCAGCATCATCCAAGAATTCTAGCGGTGGAGAGCATTTGTCAATGACTGTCCTTCGGTCCCCAAGGGGCTCCTCACTGGGTTCCTCCTGAGGGTCTATAACTACTCTCCTGTCGTAGAAGCTGCTCTTCTCTGGCACAGTCTTGTCCTCCTCCACGCTGATCTCTGGGGTTGAGTCTTTCTCCTTCTGAGCAGTGGTGACTGTGACACTCCTGGCTGCTCCTTCTGCAGTCTTGGCTGGTCCTTCACTCCTGGCTGGTCCTTCTCCACGGCTGGGACGCTCTGCTGTGCTTGGTTTTGCCCGAATGGCAGCCTCTCCCTTCCTTTTTGGCATCGATTTCCCCAGGATGCCCTGGATAGCCTTCAGGTAGATCATTGTGGAGCCCTGGTCTCGAAGTCTATCCCTCTTCCTTTTCTGGACCTTGTTGGGTTCCTCAATTGTATCATTCTGACCCTCAGCTTCAGCTGCAAATTCAGAGTTTGTGGAGTTATGAGAACTATCTTTGGAATCAACCTGGAAAAAAAAACAAAACAGAATTGAAAGGGCTGTTCCAAGGGCACTTTCGTACATGAAGCATTTGGCAAATTATAAATCAGTGGTGGTTCTACCAGTCAAAGGGAAAGTGATTGTGGCTAAGGCAAAGGTTCTCTCCAGGTGGTGAAGTGGCACTGTAAGAGGGGTTGATTGCTGCCATTTCTTAGCATTTACCTTCTCAAGCTCAGCAGACAATATCCTCTCACTGCAGGGGGAGGAAAGGAGCTGAAATGAACACTCTCATTAAACCAGACTGCAAGCTCCTGGAAGGCAAGGACTGCACTTCAGGCAAAACAGCAGCTCAAGCTCTTCCCACTGGAAAGGGCCCTAGAAACCAGTTAGCCCAATCCCATATCTAAGGGTAAAGGAAACCTGAGGACCCAGTGAGGGGAAGAGCTAGCCCCAGGAACTCCAATCCCCCAGTCCTGAGTGCAGTGTTTTTCCCACCATACCCAAAGCCTCCTGAAAGTTCTCTGCAAACTCTGCCCCTCAAATGATCAACTTGGTTTTGGAAAATGCCTCAGTTTCTCAGTGACTGCACCAGGGTCAATCAAGATAGACTGCTCCCAACGACAAACTTCCTCCAAGACGGAAGTGAAGCCTCAGCCCCCCTCTTGCGCCCACTCACTCCAGGACTCCACAAAGAAAAAGCTAAACTTTTTGTCTGCAAGACTATTTTGCTGTGAAATTCCAATCTAGTCTAATCCCAGTCGGGTGTAAGAACACTCCACAAATGTCCCCCTAAGGCCATTCCATAAGCAGTAAACCATTATCCCATTTACACTCCTAAATCATTTCTATTAAATTCCTCTCAAAAGTAAATACAGACCAGGCACAGTGGCTCATGCCTGTAATTCAGCACTCTGGGAAGCCGAGGCAGGTGGACTGCTTGAACCCAGGTGTTAGAGACAAGCCTGGCCAACATGGCGAAACCCCATCTCTATAAAAACACGTGGGGCGCAGTGGCTCACGCCTGTAATCCCAATCCCAATTTTGGGAGGCCGAGGCAGGAAGATCACTTGGGCTCGGGAATTCAAGACCAGCTTGGGCAACGTGGCAAAACCCTGTCTCTACTAAAAATACAAAAATTAGCTAGGCCATGATGGCACATGCCTGTGATCCCAGCTACATGGGAGGCTAAGGCACAAGAATCGCTTGAACCTGGGAGGCAGAGGTTTCAGTGAGCCGTGATGGCACCACTGCACTCCAGCCTGGGCAACAGAGTGAGACCCTGTCTCAAAAAAAAAAAAAAAAAGACAAAATTGCTTTATATGTATATATTAGCAAAGTCTAAAAAGCCAAACTGTTTACAATGGATCTCTTTGGGTAATGCAGGGAAGTAAAAAGAGGGTTAGGCTCGGCTGGGCACGGTGGCTCACACCTGTAATCCCAGCACTTTGGGAAGCCGAGGCAAGTGGATCACCTGATGTCAGGAGTTTGAGACCAGCCTGTCCAACATGGCAAAACCCTGTCTCTAATAAAAATATAAAAATTAGCCGGGCGTGGTAGCAGGCACCTGTAATCCCCCCTACTCAGGAGACTGAGGCAAGAGAATCGCTTGAAACCAGAAGGCGGAGGTTGCATTGAGGCAAGATTGTGCCACTGCACTCCAGCCCGGGCAACAAGAGTGAAACTCCGTCTCAAAAAAAAAAAAAAAAAATTAGCCGGGCGTGGTGGCACATGCCTGTAGTCCCAGCTACTCGAGAGGCTGAAGTAGGAGAATCAGTTGAACCCAGGAGGCAGAGGTTGCAGTGAGCCGGGATCACGCCACTGCACTCCAGTCGGGGGGGCAAGAATGAAACTCCTTCTCAAAAAAAAAAAAAAAAAAAAAAAGGCTTAGGCTCTTATATTATAAGCTTCTTGTATCCATTTGAAATTTTTTTTCCGAAGAGCACATAATATTTTTGGTTTTTTGTCTTTTTTGTTTTAATCATTATCCTGAGTCAAGGGCCAAAGAAAAATAAAACTTAAAAGAATCTTAAACCTGGCCGGGCGAGGTGGCTCACACCTGTAATCCCAGCACTTTGGGAGGCCAAGGTGGGTGGATCACAAGGTCCAGAGATTGAGACCATCCTGGCTAACACGGTGAAATCCATTCTCTACTAAAAATACAAAGAAATTAGCCAGGCATAGTGGCCGGCGCCTGTAGTCCCAACTACTTGGGAGGCTGAGGCAGGAGAATGGCGTGAACCCGGGAGATGGAGCTTGCAGTGAGCGGAGATCACGCCACCGCACTCCAGCCTGGGCGACAGAGTGGGACGGAGGAAAAGAATCATAAACCTTTAGAAATCTACACTTGTTAATATAGGCATCTATTTTCCGGAAAGTACTCAAACTGTTGGCAGCTGCTCACTTCACGAAGATGAATAGGAAAGGTGGTGTGTGCTATCATTTTGAACCCCTCTGTACTTACTAAATTTTCTTACTTTCTGAATTTTCTAACATGTGTCTACAGGGATTATTTGTTAAAGGAGGTTATGGGTCATTTTTGTTTTGTTTTGTTTTCTTTTTTTTTGTGTGTGAGACGGAGTCTCGCTCTGTCGCCCAGGCTGGAGTGCAGTGGCCAGATCTCAGCTCACTGCAAGCTCCGCCTCACGGGTTCACGCCATTCTCCTGCCTCAGCCTCCCTAGTAGCTGGGACTACAGGTGCCCACCACCTCGCCCGGCTAGTTTTTTTGTATTTTTTATGAGAGACAGGGTTTCACCGGGTTAGCCAGGATGGTCTCGATCTCCTGACCTCGTGATCCGCCCATCTTGGCCTCCCAAAGTGCTTGGGATTACAGGCTTGAGCCACCGCGCCCGGCCTCTTTTCTTTTTTTTTGAGCGCAGTGATGCAATCTCAGCTCACTGCAACCTCCGTCTCCCAGGTTCCACAGATTCTCCTGTCTCAGCCTCCCAAGTACCTGGGATTACAGGCATATGCAACCACACCAGCTAATTTTTGTATTTTTAGTAGAGACGGGGTTTCGCCATGTTGGCCAGGTTGGTCTTGAGCTCCCGACCTCAGGTGATCCACCCACCTCGGCCTCCCAAAGTGCTGGGATTACAGGTGTGAGCCACCATGCCCAGCCTGTTTTCTTTATATCTTTTTATATTTAAGGAATTCTAATAAATATATATATATATATTTATTTATTTATTTATTTATATTTGAGGCAAAATCTCACTCTGTTGCCCAGGCTGGAGTGCAGTGGCACAGTGTCTGCTCACTGCAACCTCCGCCTCTGAGGTTCAAGTGATTCTTGTGCTTTAGCCTCCCTCTCGAGTAGCTGAGATTACAAGCATCGGCCACCACACCTGGCTAATTTTTTTAAATTATTTTTAGTAGAGATAGGGTTTCACCATGTTGGCCTAACCTCAAGTGATCTGTCCGCCTTAGCCTCCCAAAGTGCTGGTATTACAGGCACGAGCCACCGTTGCCTGGCCTCTAATACTAATAATAAACTTGATGACTCCCAGGGCCTGCCTTGTTGAGACACAGCCCCAACTTCCCACCCCACTTCTCTGGTGCCCTCTTCTGCCTGCCACCAACTACCTGCCACCCTTGGCCCATCACACCCTCTCACACATTTGCTGGCACATCTTATCTCCTCTGCTTGCCATGTCCTTGCCTCCATCCCATTTTGTGTTCCTACCTGTCTGTCAAGGCCCAATCTCCACTTTGACTGCCTCTCCACCTCTGCCCTCTGCTCCCGCTGAAGCCAGGTATACAACACAGATGGTGAGGTCTGCAGCAAACTGAAGAGCGCCTACACCCTCAGACGGGCAACTGCTCCTCACCTCTACTGGTGCCATTTGGTAGTAGAGCATCAGAGTTAGAGATTCTGTTTTTTTCCAAGTAAAACCAGAAATATTGAATTTAGTGCATTTTTCAACCATTCAGCAAGCACTTACTAAGCACTTACTCTGTGCCAGCAGGCACGGTTCTAGACCTGTGGGTTTAGCGTTCAATAAAAAAAACAAGGCTGGGTGTGGTGGCTCATGCCTGCAATTCCAGCACTTTGGGAGGCCAAGGCAGGAGGATCATTTGAGCCTAGGAGTTCAAGACCAGCCTGGGCAACATAGCGAGACCCCATCTGTACAAGAAAAATACAAAAATTAGCTGGGTGCAGTGACCCATGCCTGTAGTCCTAGCTACTCCAGGAGCTGAGACAGAAGGATTGCTTGAGTCTGGAAGGTCAAGGTCACAGTGAGCCGAGACTGTGCCACTGCACTTCAGCCTGTGGAGATCCTCCAACCTTTTGGAGACGCTGTCTCCAAAAAAAGTAATAACAACATACAAGAACGTCTGCCTCCTGGAGCTCACACTCTAGCTGGTGAGGGAAGAGAAAACCAGGAGAAAGGTAAGACAAGTGAAATATGTATGTTAGAGAGTGATAACTGCCAAGGAGAAAAACAAGAAAAGGGGACATAAAGTGGGGAGGCGACGTCATTCAAGTCTTCAGTTCAAGGTAGGGACTTAGACTGGAGTTGTAACTTCTATTTTTTTTTTTTTTTTTTTGAGACGGAGTCTCACTCTGTCGCCCAGGCTGGAGTGCAGTGGCCAGATCTCAGCTCACTGCAAGCTCCGCCTCCCGGGTTTACGCCATTCTCCTGCCTCAGCCTCCCGAGTAGCTGGGACTACAGGCGCCCGCCACCTCGCCCGGCTAGTTTTTTGTATTTTTTAGTAGAGACGGGGTTTCACCGGGTTAGCCAGGATGGTCTCGATCTCCTGACCTCGTGATCCGCCCGTCTCGGCCTCCCAAAGTGCTGGGATTACAGGCTTGAGCCACCGCGCCCGGCCAACTTCTATTTTTTGAGACAGTCTCACTGTCGCCCAGGCTGGAGTGCAGTGGCGCCATCTTGGCTCACTTGCAACATCTGCCTCTCAGGTTCAAGCGACTCTCCTGCCTCAGTCTCCTGACAAGTTAGGATTACAGGCGTGTGCCACCACACCCAGCTAAAGTTTGTCTTTTTGGTAGAGACAAGGTTTCTCCATGTTGGCCAAGCTGGTTTTGAACTCCCAGCCTCAAGGGATCAGCCCACCTGAGCCTCCTAAAGTGCTGGGATTACAGGCGTGAGCCACCACACCCAGCCTGGAGTCATTAATTCTTAATGTGAATTGTCCCAAAATGTTAAACACTGTAAGGACCTAGCAGGTTACATCCAGTCCACAGACCAGCAGTTTTGCAATCTCTGGTTGTGAAGACCAGGACTGGAGTTGGGGGAGGAAAAAAAATTAGGAGGATAATGATATACCTTATGTCTTCAAACAGATTTACAATTTACAGAACGGTCACAGCTGTCATCCTTCTTTTACAGAAAGTGAAACTGCTACACGGCTTGTAAGTGGCAGAACCAGGATTCAAACTCAAGTTCTCCCTAACATCCTGGAAGCCAAGGGAAAAGGAGTAATGAAATATGAAAGTGAGAAACACAGTTGGCCGGGCATGGTGGCTCCTGCCTATAATCTCAGAACTTTGGGAGGCTGAGGCAGGCAGATCGCTCGAGCCCACAAGTTCAACAACAGCCTGGGCAACATGGCAGAAAAAACTCACCTCTACAAAAAATACAGAAAAATTAGCTGGGCATGGTGGTGCCTGCCTGTAGTCCCACCTACTTGGGAGGCTGAGGCAGGAAGATCACCTGAGCCTGGAGGTGAAGGATGCAGTGAGCCGAATGCACCACTGCACTTCAGCCTGGGTGACAGACAGGAGGGGAGGGGAGAGGAGGGGAGGGAAGCGGAGGGGGAAGGGGGAAGGGGGAAGGGGAGAGAAGGGAGAAAAAAAAAAAAGGGAGAAAGTGAGAAACACTCTTAAAGGCTGGAGGACCTAAGATGGATCAACATCACCGAGGATGAGTTTCAGCAGGTGATAGCTGGCTCTAAAGGTAAGAAGTAGGTAGACCCTAGGCATAAGATAAGAGACAAACCACCTGACTTCAAAAAGGGAAGAGTTCGTTCCTCCTAGAAGCACCGCTTGGTGAACTGTGCATCTCCAAAGGAAAGAAGGAAAGGTAAGGGGAGATGTTGCTCCAGTCCTATCACCAGTAGCCTGAAGGATTTCAACAGCTCCTCACCAGCTTGCTGTCTTCTCCCTCCTACCTTTTCTCTGCAGCATGCCAGAGGAGCTCTAAAATGCAAACCCTACCACTTCAGCATTGGCTTAGAACCCTTCCAGGGCTCCGTATTTGCCTACAGAATAATCCCCACCCCTAAGCTCATCAGGAACCCTTCGCAGGCTAGCCCCAACCTTCCTGTCTAGCCTCATCTCCCACCTTCCTCCAAATTTGCTCCAAGTGTCCAGCGAATGCAGACAAACATGGATGAGAGGAGGGCCAGCAGTGCCCCAAGCACCCCAGACAAGCAGCATTTCCTGACATTTTGGGCACGTATTGCTCCCTCTGTCCAAAATGTCCTGTCCTCCTCCTTGTCCATTAGTAAGACTCAGTGTCACCTCTTCTGCGAGGACCTTCCTGATGGTCAGTTGCTCATTCCCCCGCCCCTTGGGCACTCCAAACCCATCCCTGTTACAGCACTCCACTCACTGCCCTGTGGTGAGTGACTTTTCAGTCTATGAAGCATGGCCTGATTGTCCTTGGCACCAACAGCACCTAGCCTGGTGTTCCACATGAGCACTGGATGTGTGCCAAGTGAAAATGCAGGAAAGGGGATGCGCAAAAGCTCTATCACTCGAGAGCCTTGATACCCAGTGCTTTACTGTGCTTGGGCTGACTCACCCTGCAGAAAGTTCAAGGGAGGAACCTTGGCACCTTCATCTTGCCACCCCTACATCAGATGCCAGGCTGGGACAGAGAAGGTGCTCCCAGAGGCAGCAGTGCAAAGAACACTGGCTTTGAAGTTGGACTGATCTGATATTACCCCACAGCTCGGCCACTTACCAGCTGCATGGCCTTGGTCAGCTTATTTAACCTTTCTGAATCTCATTTGCCCAGTGCCTACACAGAGCAGGTGCTTAAATATTTTTTAATTGATATGAAGATGTTTACTAACAGATATGTAGAGATAATACCACCTACTTCACAACACTCTTGGGATCATGTGACAGTCCATAGGTCAAACATCGAGAATCACAGTTGATCAAGCCTTATCGTACATGCTCAAATTTTCCCTTCCATTCTTCCTACTCCAAATTGAATGTAGACATTTAGATGTCATAGCAAAAATAATCTTTACTACATGTAGATGCTCATCACACAGTTAATCTTCTCTATAAACAGTAAATGAAGATCATCAGCTAACATAAAACGTCTACAACTGTCCTGGAGGTAGGAAGGGAACGATGTGAGCTCAGCCAGCAGGGATCTCTACCAATTCTAAAATGAGTCTAAGACCTTCCCCTTGGAATATTCTGGGACCTAGCACAGAGAAAGATGTGTTAAAGGCTGGTAGGAGAAGGGAACAAAGTCAACTGTGTAACCCTCAAAGTTTACAGAGCAAGGCCAGGCACAGTAGCTCATGCCTGCAATCCCAGCACTTTGGGAGCCACGGTGGGAGGACTGCCTAACCCCAGGAGATTGAGACCAACCTGGGCAACATAGGTAGACTTTCGTCTTTACAAAACAAAAAATCAGCCAGGCAGGCCGAGCGCAGTGGCTCATGCCTATAATCCCAGCACTCTGGGAGGCCTAGGCGGGCAGATCACAAGGTCAGGAAATTCAGACCAGACCATCCTGGCTAACATGGTGAAATCCCATCTCTACTAAAAATACAAAAAAATTAGCCGGGCATGGGAGCGTGCACCTGTAGTCCCAGTTGCTGGGGAGGCTGAGGCAGGAGAATGGTGTAAACCCAGGAGGCGGAGCTTGCAGTGAGCCAAGATTGCACCACTGCACTCCAGCCTGGGTGACAGAGCAAGACTCTGTCTCAAAAGTAAAATAAAGGCCGGGAGCGGTGGCTCAAGCCTGTAATCCCAGCACTTTGAGAGGCCAAGACGGGCGGATCACGAGGTCAGGAGATCGAGACCATCCTGGCTAACACGGTGAAACCCCGTCTCTAATAAAAAATACAAAAAACTAGCCGGGTGTGGTGGCGGGCGCCTGTAGTCCCAGCTATTTGGGAGGCTGAGGCAGGAGAATGGCGTAAACCCGGGAGGCAGAGCTTGCAGTGAGCTGAGATCTGGCCACTGCACTCCAGCCTGGGGGACAGAGCGAGACTCCATCTCAAAAAAAAAATAAAGGCCGGGCGCGGTGGCTCAAGCCTGTAATCCCAGCACTTTGGGAGGCCGAGACGGGCGGATCACGAGGTCAGGAGATCGAGACCATCCTGGCGAACACGGTGAAACCCCGTCTCTACTAAAAAATACAAAAAACTAGCCGGGCGAGGCGGCGGGCGCCTGTAGTCCTAGCTACTCGGGAGGCTGAGGCAGGAGAATGGCGTAAACCCGGGGGGCGGAGCTTGCAGTGAGCTGAGATCCGGCCACTGCACTCTAGCCCGGGTGACAGAGCCAGACTCCGTCTCAAAAAAAAAAAAAATAAATAAATAAAATAAAATAAAATAAAATAAAATAAAATAAAATAAATAAAATAAAATAAAATAAATAAATAAATAAATAAAAAATAAAATAAAATAAAATAAATAAATGAGCCAGGCAGGGTTACACATGCCTGTAGTTCCAGCTACTTGAGAGGCTGAGGCAGGAGGATCGCTTGAGCCCAGGAAGTTGAGCTGCAGTGAGCTATGATCATGGCAGTGCACTCAGGCCTGGGTGACAGAGCAAGACCCTGTTTTTTAAAAAAAAAAAAAAAAAAAAAAAGGTTACAGAGCCAACACAGGAGAGTGGTGAGAGGACTCTAGAAGGACCTGAAGACGAACGTGCTTTTTGTGAGAACTCCTCGGCTGTGCTTGCTGAAGGACTTAGGACCAGGACAAACAAGTTCACAGATGACTGCAGAGCAAGGGAGGAAGAGGTACAGATGAAGGTGGAAGGTAAGAGGTGTTCTGTAATTCCTCAAAATGAATCAAGTACTGTACACTTGGTTTTTAAACTGACAAACATATGCTCCAGGAAGAGACCTCAGCAGTCCTAGAGATGGACAATCAGCATAATATAAAAATCTTCGGCCGGACGCAGTGGCTCAAGCCTGTAATCCCAGCACTTTGGGAGGCCGAGACGGGCGGATCACGAGGTCAGGAGATCGAGACCATCCTGGCTAACACGGTGAAACCCCGTCTCTACTAAAAAATACAAAAACTAGCCCGGCGTGGTGGCGGGCGCCTGTAGTCCCAGCTACTCGGGAGGCTGAGGCAGGAGAATGGCGTGAACCCAGGAGGCGGAGCTTGCAGTGAGCTGAGATCCGGCCACTGCACTCCAGCCTGGGCGACAAAGCGAGACGCCATCTCAAAAAAAAAAAAAAAAATCTTCACAAGAGTGATGTTTCTACAATGCAATTTCCTTTTCTGTGTAGAGCCTTGTATAAATTCTAATTGCTTAGAAGACAATCCAGCTGGTACAGTGGCTCATGCCTCTAATCCCAGTGCTTTGGGAGGACAAGGTGAGAGGACAGCTTGAGCCCAGGAGTTTGAGACCAGCCTGGGCGACAGAGCGAGACCTTCATCTCTATTAAAAAAAAAAAAATTTTTTTTTTTTTTTTTTTTTTGAGACTGAGTCTCGCTGTAGCCCAGGCTGGAGTACAGTGGCTTGATCTTGGCTTACTGCAAGCTCTGCCTCCCAGATTCATGCCATTCTCCTGCCTCAGCCTCCCAAGTGGCCGGGAACACAGGCACCTGCCACCACACCCAGCTAATTTTTTTTTGTATTTTTAGTAGAGACGGGGTTTCACTGTGTTAGCCAGGGGTGGTCTCGATCTCCTGACCTCATGATCCGCCCGCCTTGACCTCCCAAAGTGCTGGGATTACAGGCGTGAGCCACTGCACCCGGCCCCAAAAAAATTTTTTTAATCTGCAGGGTGTGGTGGCACATGCCCATATTCTCACCTATTTAAGAAGACTGATCCCAGGAGTTCAAGGCTACAGTGAACCATGATTGTGCCACTGCACTCCAGCCAAATAGTTTCAAAAAAATAAAATAAGTTTTTAAAAAAAGAATACAATTGGCCAGGCCTGGTGGCTCACACCTGTAATCCCAACACTTTGGGAGGCTGAGACAGGCAGACCACTTGAGGTCAGGAGTTCGAGACCAGCCTGGCCAACCAGGCGAAACCCTATCTCCACTAAAAATACAAAGATTAGCTGGGCATGGGCACACCTGTAGTCCCAGCTACTTGGAAGGCTGAGGCAGGAGAACTGTTTGAACCCGGGTGGTGGAGGTTGCAGTTAGCAGAGATCACGCCACTGCACTCTATCTTGGGTGATACAGTAAGACTCTGTCTCAAAAAAAAAAACAAAGAATACAATTCTAAGGGAATTGTCCCTTAGAATAAAATCCATTGCCCTTAGGATAAAATCCAAATTCCCTTGGCTACTAAAACCTTGCTGCAGTCCGCCCCCTACCTCACTCTCCAGCCTCCTGGGCTCACTGCTCCATCATACCACATTGTAGGCAGTCATGTGACCACCCCTCCAGTCCTCCCACCAGACTGCTCCCTAGAAGCTCATCACTCCCAGACCCAACAGTGCTTGGTGTGCAATAACCCTCAAGTGCTTATATTGAAACCATTAAATTGGGTTCTTGCAAAACAAGGCTCCTTTAGCCTTAATGAGAGAAAGGTGGGTCCATCCTACAATCAGACCCACCCAGATTAGAGACCACATCCTCAAACCCGAGTTCCAGATCTTTAGGACAGCCAGGGATTCAGCACACCTGAAAGACTATGTAAAATAAATTTCCTGCCTCTCCCAGTACCAGGTTTCACTCTATCTATAAATTGTCAGTGAAGCTAAATTTAATCAATTGGTATTATTTTATGTTGTACCCAAGTCTACTGAAACTGTATCAAGAAGGAGCAAAGTCCCATACTTACCTGATTTGAGACAGATTCAGCATTCCTACGCTAGAGACAGGGCTTTTCAACTCACCATTATTTGTGAATTTAAAAAGAAAAAATCCACACACCCACACAAAAGTTCAGACAGTGAGGTCCACAATGAAAAAACCAGGGACACTTAGCCTATGAGTCCCCAAAACAAAGTGAAATACAGCCTCCTTTCTCAGCTACACAAAAGAAACCACCAAGGCTAGGCTTAAAAACAAACCCATATTCCTTAGGGCCTGTTTTAATTGCTTTGTAAAATAATTTTCTCTAGAGGCAGCCCATCTCATCCCAAATAAAACTGTTTCTCCATTCTCCTCCACAGGCAGAACCTCTCACTTCTTAAGATCCAGAGCTTCAAAACCTAGGATGCAAACTCTAAGGGGAAAGTGATCTGTTTTGTTAGTAAAGAATCCCAAACACCTAGAACATTGCCCGGCACAAACTAAACCCTCAACACCTATTTGTTGTGTTGATTGAGTAGATGAGCTAAATGTATCTTCTCTGTGAAGCACTCCTTGGCCTGCTCCAAGTACTTATGAAACCCTCTTGCATGTTTCCATTAGGGAACTAACAATTTAACCTCCAAAAAAAAAAAAAAATAGCACCACCAAGCAAAACCCCAACATGCTGGAAACCATGACTTTGGAAGAGAACTACACCAAGAACCACAATTCTTGGTTCTGTGATTCAGAGTGGTTCAAAGTACAAGGACACACAATTCTTTAAACTGACAACTAAAATAAATACATCCTTCTCTTGAACACATAATCCACCTTCTACTGCAGTGATTCTCCAACGGGGCTGCACGTTTACAATAACCTGGGGAGCACTGAAAAATCTGGAAGCCCAGACCACACCTCAGACCAACAAATCAGTTTCTCTGAGGTAGGAGGTAGGCCCAAGTATTTTAAAGCTTTCCAAGTAGTTCCAAAGTGCTGCCGAATTTGAAAACTACCTCTCTACTTAACTTCAGGCCACGCCCCTGGAAGACTGCTTGGTCTTCGAGTTGGGTGGAGCGGACTTCCAGGAAGATCCTCCAGACCTTCAAGAATGTGATGTTTTACAGTCTCCTTCCATCAAAATTCCCATCCCCAACCTCTCAAGCCATGTGGAAGCGGTTTCACAGATTGCAAAGCGTGGAAGCCACCTACCTTAAGGCTGCAGGCTTCCTCCTCTAGAGAAGCCATTTCTTCTAAAGAGGCGTTGGCAGGACGCAGAGGGGATCCCCCTGAAGACAGGAACCCCCCAGTGCTTCGAATCAGGCAGCCTTTGGAGGCGGTCCCGCCCACACCTGGGCCCAAGAAATGGGGGGAGGAGGAGGAGGAGGAGGAGTTATTTCTGCGGCGGGATGAGCCCCAGGATAACCTCCGCGAGCAAGCCACATCGTCCTCCTTCTGGGCTTTCAGGCGCTTGGGGGTGCCGGGCCCTCCAGAACGCGATGCAGACCTCTGAGCTGGCTGGCTGGAGGGGGCCACATCACAGGGCTCCCGGAGGCAGCTGCGCTTGCTGGGACACCCTTCCGACGTGCTGCTCCAGTTGTGCTTGACCTTGCCCCGCTCGGACGCCATGGGCACCTGCAAGGTACAGGGGGCCTGGATTCCAACACCACCCTTCCTGGCGGTCCCACCTCAGATTCCCACCGCCCCCCCGCCCAGGGGGAGGGCAAGACACAAGGGCAGAGCCACAGGCTAGCCTCACTGACCTTTCCCTCTTCTTTCCACTGCCCATCACAGTTCTCAAGGTTTCAGAAATGCCAAACCGAGTCGGAGAAGTCAAAGCGATCCAAAATTTACTAAAGGCTTCCGTTGGTTTCCAAGTCCACAACGTGCTTTTGAGATCACGAAGCGCTTCACTTTGCACAGCCCTACTTCGAGGACGCCTAAGCGCTTCCGGGGCTACAAAGCGCTTTGATCAGTTTGCAATATAAAGCCCTTCAGAACTGTAAAAGCGCTTCAGAAGACCACATGGCGCTTCAAGAACCACACATGGCTGCCCCACCGGCAGCCCTGGGGCCAGGCGCTCAGTCCCTAGGCCAGGGTCAGACTGGGCGCCGCAGCCCGCCCTGCTCCTGCGGCCCGACCAGACCCGGGCCGGAAGGGGCCCGAGCGGCCCCCTCGGGAGCTGGCAGCGCCCCTATCCGCCAACTCAGGACGCCCCCGGCCGGCTGCCGCCGCTGTCCCGCCGGGCAGCCCGCCGCCTGCCCCAGCCCTACAACCCCGCCCCACCCGGCCTCCGCCCGAGCTGCGACCACTCCGGCCTCCGTGGCGCCCGCCCTCCGGAACGAGCCCTGCGGCCCGCAGGCCGGAGAGCGGCAGGGGCGGGGCCTGCGCCAAACGGAAGGCGCCCATTGCCCGACCCGGCAAGGGGCGGGACTCCGAGCAAGACGGAGCCCGTCTCGTAGCCAAGCGGCTTAGAGTCGGGGCGGTTCGCCTTAGGAAGCTCGTCCATTGGTCAGAAGCCAGAAGGGGCGGAGCCACTCACGTGGGCTTGAACAGCGGGAAGCTGAGGCCAGCCAACTGTGCAGGCAGGCAGCGTCCGTGGACGCGCTTAAGTTAACGCCGTTCCCCTCAGCGTCGGCCCCTGTGCCGGAAGCTTTCAGACCTGCATTCGCTCATCGAGCCAAAGCAAGCCGTATGCTGAGCATTGTCACCCCACTTTATAGAGCAGAAAACTGTGGCTCAGAGAGACCAAGTGACACACCCAGAAAGGGGAAGAATTGGAAGCCACCAAAAAAAAAAAAAAAAAAAAAAAAGACTACACAAAAACGTGGACTATCCGCCTGGTGAAAAATATTAAAGACGGCTGGGAGCGGTGGCTCACGCCTGCAATCTCAGCACTTTGGGAGACCGAGGCGGGAGAATGGCTTGAGCTCAGGAGTTAGAGACCAGCCTGGCCAACATGGTGCGACCCCCTATCTCTACAAAAAATAAAATTAGCTGGGCGTGGTGCCAGTTATTCAGGCTGAGGTGGGAGGATCACTTGAGCCCGGGAGGTCGGAGCTGCAGTGAGCTATGATCGCGCCACTGCACCCCAGCCTGGAGGACAGAGCAAGACCCTGTCTCAAAAAAAAAAAAGAAAAAAGAAAAGAAAAAATCAAAGACAAGGTACAAATTTAGAAAAATACTCGAAACATATGACAAAGGGCCGATATTCGATGTAGCAATTCTCCCAAAATAATAACTTAGTATTAAGACTGGCAAAGGAGGCTGGGTCCAGTGGCACACGTCTGTAATCCCAGCACTTTGGGAGGCCGAGGCGGGTGAATCGCTTGAGGCTAAGAGTTCGAGACCAGTGTGTGCAATATGGCAAAATCCTGTCTCTAGTGAAACACAAAAATTAGCCACTTGTGGAGGTGTACATGTGTAGTCCCAGTTACTCGGGAGGCTGAGGTGGAAGGATCCCTTGAGCCTGGGAAGTCGAGGGTCCAGTGAGCCAAGATTATGCCACTGCACTCAGGAGACAAAGTGAGACCCCCATCTCAGGGAAAAAGAAAAAAAAAAAAAAGGCAAAGGAAGCAATGAACAAAAACAAGTTATCAAACACTCTTAAAAATAAGAAAGATGTGGCCGGGCGCGGTGGCTCAAGCCTGTAATCCCAGCACTTTGGGAGGCCGAGACGGGCGGATCACGAGGTCAGGAGATCGAGACCATCCTGGCTAACACGGTGAAACCCCGTCTCTATTAAGAAATACAAAAAAAACTAGCCGGGCGAGGTGGCGGGCGCCTGTAGTCCCAGCTACTTGGGAGGCTGAGGCCGGAGAATGGCGTGAACCCGGGAGGCGGAGCTTGCAGTGAGCTGAGATCCGGCCACTGCACTCCAGCCTGGGTGACAGAGCGAGACTCCGTCTCAAAAAAAAAAAAAAAAAAAAGAAAGATGGCTCCACCTCAGCCATTAAAAAAGTACATATGGCCGGGCGTGGTGGCTCACGGCTGTAATACCAGCACTTTGGGAGGCCACCAGACGGGCGGATCACGAGGTCAGGAGATGGAGACCATTCTGGCTACCACTGTGAAACCCCATCTCTACTAAAAATACAAAAAACAGCCGGGCGTGGTAGCGGGCACCTGTAGTCCCAGCTACTCAGGAGGCTGAGGCAGGAAAATGGCGTGAACCCAAGAGGCGGAGCTTGCAGTGAGGTGAGATCGTGTCACTGCACTCCAGCCTGGGCGACAAAGCGAGACTCCATCTAAAAAAAAAAAAAAATTAAAAAAATAAAAAGTACATATAAAATTATAATTTTCCACTCGTTAGATTGACAATAATCAAAAAGCAAGATAATATACCTTGTGGCTGAGGATGTGAGGAAATGCACTCCCATACATCCGTGATGAACGTGTGAATTGATACAATCTCCTTGGAAGGTGGCCTTGTCTGTAGTAGCTGGAATGAAAACAAAACTTCAATCCTTATCAGTAGGAGGTAGTTATATACATTAAGGAATATCCATACAATGGAATGTAAGGCAAAAAGAATGAAGTCATCTAAACTCACTGTTGAGGAGCAATGGCCAAGAAAGACATGAAAAAACAAAGGACCTAGAAAAAAAAGCATGAACAAAATACATGTGTGGCTAAATAGAAAGGAGTGGCATACAAAGATAAATGTGGCTTTTTTTTTTCAAATGCCTGAGGGTAACCACTTTGTGTGTTTGTTTCTAACAGCTTTAAGATATAATTTATATACCATAAAGTTTACTCATTTAAAGTGTATGAGCAGCAGGCATGGTGGCTCATGCCTGTAATCCCAGCACTTTGGGAGGCCGAGGTGGGCAGATCACAAGGTCAGGAGTTCAAGACCAGCCTCACCAACATGGTGAAATCCCATCTCTAATAAAAAGAAATGCAAAAATTAGTAGGGCATGGTGGTGCACGCCTGTAATCCCAGCTTTTCAGGAGGCTGAGGCAGTAGAATTGCTTGAATCTGGGAGGCGGAGGTTGCAGTGAGCCAAGATCGCGCCATTGCACTCCAGCCTAGGCAACAGAGCGAGACTCTGTCTCAAAAAAAAAAAGAAGGGTATATGACCAGCTGGTCTGGTGGCTCACTCCTATAATTTCAGCAAGACTGTAATCTAGTTTGTCTTGATAGATTTGCCTATTCTGACAAAATTAAAAATGGAATCATACAATATGTGACTTGCTTTTGCTTACCATGATCTCTAGGTTCATCCGTGTTGTAACATGTGTCAGTATGTTTGAAATGCTTGTTTCCCGGTGCTGTAAAGAAATAGCACTTGAACATTAATTTTCTCAGCAAGGTCATTTTTATACTTTCTGCAGAAAGGGTACACTCACCAGCAGTTTTGCCACAAGAGTACACCGAACAAAGGAGCCAGGGTCATTTATAACCTGACATATCCACCCTACTGCTGTGTCCAGTTTTCCCATAGACGGAACAGGACTTCACATTCTGTATTTGTCTTGATTGGCTAGCAACTTAAAACTTTTTAAAAGAGGCAAAGGCAGAGGAGAACAAAGGAAGGAGGAAGTAACTTGTGGAATGCTGAGAAAGGTAAAAACACTTTCAAATAAGGAAGAGAAACAGGCTATAACTTGATGCTTGCTTGGACCAGTATAACCATGCCAGGGCAAATATTTAGGCTAAACTGTGGGAGCTAAGAACATAAAGTACATTGATTTCTTTAGTATGGCTGGCAGATATTTAAGAATGTTAGCACAGGCCTTTGAATAAATTTTGCTTCTAAGAGAAGTTACTATTTATTCCTAATTAGACAGGGAGGAAAGCCTTTGAAGAGGAACCTCTACTTTACTTTTCACAAGCACTTAATTCTTTTCTATGGCTGAATATTCCATTTTATGAATAGACCACATTTCATTTATCCACTCATCAGTTGATGAATATTTGGGTTGTTTCTATTTTTTGGCTATTACGATTCATGCTGTTATAAACACTGGTATGGAGGCCTTTGTGTGGACATGTTTTCATTTCTCTTGGGTAGATACCTAGGGGTAGAATTGCTAGGTCATATGGAAACTCTTTTACCTTTTAAGGAAGTGCCAAACTGTTTTCCAAAGTGCTCACCATTTTCAATTCCCACCAACAGTGTGTGTGGCTCCAGTTTCTCCACATCACGGCCGACACTTGTTTTTGTCTTTTTTATTATAGCTATCCTAGTGAATGTGAAGTGGCATCTCATAGAGGTTTTGATTTGTATTTCCCTGATGACTAATTAAGTTGAGCATCACCTCCGTTTTCCATCACCTCTGGAAGGATACTCCAACCTAGTGACAGTGGTTGCCTTTGGGAAGAAGAAACTGGAGACTAAGATCCCATTGAGAAAAAGCCTGCCTTCTCACCATGGAAACTTTGTACTGTTTGGGTTTTTAAATCCTCTATTAACCTAAAAAATAATAATAATTCAGGGCTTCCCTATGGGGGATCCACGAAAAGACATCATGGTGCCTGTGAAGGTCTGGAATTCAAGTACTCAGAATGCATATGTATGTATGTCTGTATGTAGCAGAGGTCTAGAGCTTTCATCCAAGTCCCAAGGGGATTCACTGACGTCTCCAAAAATACATAAAATCCTACTCTAGAAATATAAGTATATCTGGATAACCAGGAACCTATTGGTGTCAGCCCTCTATTGCTCAAACAGCCCTGGAAACACCCTGCTTATAATTGTAAGGTGTTCGCAACAGGCCAGGTCCCATTTGGGGCACAAAATGCACATTCACCTTGAATCCTCACAGATACCAGAGCTGAAGACAGGGCTGTCTGTATAGATCACTGTCCATCTGGACTGGGATCCAGCTCAGCTACATCACACATCAAGCCAAAGCTCTCCTTACTGGGGAGCTGCTAAATGCTTTCACCAGGCAGGACCCACCCGACAACAGCCCTACGCGATAGGTACTTTTTCTTTTTCCCATTGTACAGATGAGGAAACAAGAGCCTCAGAGTAACTCCCTAACTGGGCCCAAGGTCATGCAGCTATTAACAGTCAACAGTAAGAGCCAGGATCCTAGCTCTTGGCTACCCCATTCTCAAGGATGCAGAGTGCCTTCTCTAAACAAATTCTTCCAGACATAAACTAATTACAAGTTGTCTGTTGACTTTACAAACATATTTTTATTATATAAAAAGAAATTACTATAGAATTACTTTAAATAGGACATTTCTCCCAGTGAATTTAAAATAGCATCTGTTTCACAAAAATATTTGCAACATGCCTTTTCAGATATATACTCACTGAATAATCATTAGGTACATGGCAGAAATACACATTTAATACCTTTTTTATTTTATAAAACAGGACAAGTGCATTTTCCAAGCGCTTCTATAGCCACTGTCTCATCTGTTCCTCCCAACAGCCCAGGGATGAAGAACAAGCAGGTGTTATCTTACTTACAAAGAAACTGAGGTCCCAAAAATTAAATTGACTTAATTAGCAGCAGAATCAGACATGAAATACATTCTCCTGATTCTTCATCATCCAGCCATAAATAACACATATTCTCAGCCAGGCATGGTAGCTCAAGCCTGTAATCCCAACACTTTCATAGGCCAAGGTGGGCGGATCACAAGGTCAGTAGTTCGAGACCAGCCAATATGGCCAATATGGTGAAACCCCGACTCTACTAAAAATACAAAAATTAGCCAGGCGTAGCGGCAAGTGCCTATAGTCCCATCTACTCGGGAGGCTGAGGCAGGAGAATTGCTTGAACCTTAGAGGCAGAGGTTGCAGTGAGCTGAGATCGTGCCACTGCACTCCAGCCTGGGTGACAGAGTGACCCAGGTGACAGTATTTTTTAACGGAGCTTTTATTTTGAGAATATGTGGGGTTTGTTTTGTTTCGTTTTGTTTTGTTTTTACAAATTCTCATATTCTCAAAATAAAAGCTCCATTAAAAAATACTAACATTAGTGGGATGGGAAGATAAGGTGCCAGGCAGTGAATGAATAAATATGTGAGTTGCAAGATTTCTAATACAGGCAGTGGAAGGCCTGCAGACCTCTTCGCCAGGTGTCTGACATTTGTAGAACCTGAGACCCAGAGAGGTGAGTCAAGAACTCCACTGAGACACAAGTTGAAAGTCTTTCAGGCCAGGTACGGTGGCTCCCAACTGTAATTCCAGTACTTTGGGAGTCTGAGGTGGGAGGATTGCTTGAGCCCAGGACTTCAAGACCAGCCTGGACAACATAGCGAGACCCCATCTTTACAAAAAAATTAAAATAAAAACTAAAAAAGTCTTTCAGAGCATGCAAGCTTGCAGGCTGTCAGCAAATACGATCCAGAGATCTTAGCTCTGGAAAATGCTATGGCATTGCAGAACTGCCAGTGGTAGGGGGACAAGAGCTGCTGAGGTAATGGAATCTGCTGGGGTGGTTATCATCACACACTCCCCGGAACCACAAAATCAACCACATCCTGGGCCCATGTACAGGGTTTCTGCTTCAGTCTCCTCTGATCCCCTGCTCTGACTAACAAAGCCCAGAAAGGAAGAGATTTCATAGATTTTTGTGTCTCTGAAAGCTGAGGGCCCTTCTCTCCCAACTCATTCCAGTGAAATGAAGTTTCCCTCCCACCCATGACAGCTGATGTTTTGTTGTGTGTTTCCTGGTAGATCTTGGATTCTGCCTCAGACCTTTTTCTTCATCTGATGCTCATCGTTCCAACTGAGGACAAGGGTCCTCAGCTGTGTTCCAGTCATCAGGGGCCAAAGAGCTCAATGCTGTCCAGTTTCTCCTCTTTGTAGAGCAGAATATTCTCCATCAGTTTCCTTTTGGCCTCATTGATCTCAATTTGCCACGAAGTCTCTGTAGCTGATGTTCAACAGAAAGCAAACAAGAGCAACTTGAATGAAAATTACCATTATTTTAATTCTTAGATTCACTTAACTCAGATTTCTGAATCAGGACCTGAGTGTAATGAGCATTTCTTTTCTTTTTTCTCTTTTTTCTTTCTTTCTTTTTTTTTTAATTGAGACAGGGTCTCACTCTGTTGCCCAGGCTGGAGTGCAATGGCACCATTTTAGCTCAAGGCAACCTTGACCTCACAGGTTCAGGTGATCCTCCCACCTCAGTCTCCTGAGAGGCAGGGACTACAAGTGTACACAACCACACCTGGCTACTTTTTTTTTTTTTGAGATGGAGTCTCACTCTGTCGCCCAGGCTGGGCAACACACACAGTTAGTTTTTTTGTATTTTAGTAGAGAAAGGGTTTCACCACGTTGCCCAGAGTGGTCTTGAACTCCTGAGCTCAGGCAATCCACCCGCCTTGGCCTCCCAAAGTGCTAGGATTACAGACAGGCATGAGCCATCACCGCCCGGCCTGTGAGCCACGGCAAACGACCTATTTATTTATTATTTTTTGAGATGGAGTCTCACTCTGTTGCCCAGGCTGGAGTGCCGTGGCTCGATCTCGGCTCACTGCAACATCTGCCTCCTGGGTTCAAGCAATTCTCCTGACTTAGCTTCCTGAGTACCTGGGATTACAGGCGCCCACCACCACACCCAGCTAATTTTTTGTATTTTTAGTAGAGATGGGGTTTCAGTGTCTTAGCCAGGATGGTCTCGATCTCCTGACCTCGTGATCCACCCACCTCAGCCTCCCAAAGTGTTGGAATTACAGGTGTGAGCCACTAGGCCTGGCCTTTTTTTTTTTTCTTCTGTATTTTTAGTAGAGACAGGGTTTCACGACATTAGCCAGGCTAGTCTCGAACTCCTGACCTCAGGTGATCCACCCGCCTCGGCCTCCCAAAGTGCTGGGATTACAGGTGTGAGTCACCATGCCTGGCTGGCCACACCTGGCTAATTTTTGCATCTTTTGTAGAGGTAGGTTTTCACCATGTTGCCCAGGCTGATCTTTAAATTCCTGGGCTCAAGCAATCTGCCCACCTCGTCCTCCCAAATTACTAGGATTACAGGCATGAGCCACTGCACCCGGCTGTAATGAGCATTTTCATCTCCTCTGCCTTTGCAGGAAGCCCAGCAACCTACCCTGACCTTACAGAAAGGAGAGGGTTTCCCTGCTCCTCTTTATGATGCTGAGGGGTGGGAGGGTGGAGTGAGAAAAAATGCTCACATCCTGTCTTTCTTCTTCCTCTCCCTCCCCATGGCAGGAGTAGTAAAAGGAGAAACAGGAGTGGTCAGAGCGTGGGACGTTCATTGAACCATGTTTACTAAGGGACAGGGACACTGCTTTGAAAGGGCCTTCCTGGCCAGGCGCGGTGGCTCACGCCTATAATGCTAGCACTTTGGGAGGCCGAGGTGGGAGGATCAACTGAGGTCGGGAGTTCGAGACTAGCCTGACCAACATGGAGAAACCCCGTCTCTACTAAAAATACAAAATTAGCCAGGCGTGGTGGCGCATGCCTGTAATCCCAACTACTCAGGAGGCTGAGGCAGGAGAATCGCTTGAATGCGGGAGGTGGAGGTTGCAGTGAGCTGAGATCATGCCATTGCACTCCAGCCCAGGCAACAAGAGCAAAACTCCATCTCAAAAAAAAAAAAAAAAATGGCAGGGGGGACCTTCCTAATTTTTTATTTCAGAAAGAAACTTGGTATCCTTGGACCTGAGTGGCAGGAATGGAAGGTATCTTTTTTTTTTTTCCCCCCCGAGACAGAGTCTTCCTCTGTCACCCAGGCTGGAGTGCAGTGGTGCGATCTCGGTTCACTGCAACCTCCACCTCCCGGGTTCAAGCAATTCTCCTGCCTTAGCCTCCCACGTAGCTGGGACTACAGGTGCCTGCCACCACGCCCAGCTAATTTTTGTATTTTTAGTAGAGAGACGGGGTTTCACCATATTGGCCAGATTGGTCTCAAAATCCTGACCCCGTGATCTGCCTGCCTCGGCCTTCCAAAGTGCTGGGATTACAGGTGTGAGCCACCGCGCCCAGCCAGAAGGTATCTTCTTTTTTTCTTTTTTTTTTTGAGATGGAGTCTCACTCTGTCACTCAGGGCTGGAGTGCAATGGCACGATCTCGGCTCACTGCAACCTCCACCTCCCGGGTTCAAGTGATTCTCGTGCCTCAGCCTCCCAAGTAGCTGGGACTACAGGCACACACCACCATGCCTAGCTAATTTTTGTATTTTTAGTAGAGACAGGGTTTCACCAAGTTGGCCAAGCTGGTCTTGAACTCCTGACCTCAGGTGATCCGCCCACCCCAGCCTCCCGAAGTGCTGGGATTACAGGCGTGAGCCACCGCACCCAGCCTGGAAGATATCTTTAGAAGTGACTGGTGAGGATGGTGTTTGTGTTGAGAGGAGAGGCAGACAGGAAGAGACCACACGGGGCCTTGAGGACTTTAAATGAGGGATGACATGCATTGTGTTTTTTGTTTTGTTTTGTTTTTTCTTTTTTGAGACGGAGTCTCGTTCTGTCACCCAGGCTGAAGTGCAGTGGCACAATCTGGGCTCACTGCAACCTCTGCCTTCCGGGTTCAAGCAATTCTCTTGCCTCAGCCTCCCAAGTACCTGGGATTACAGGCACGTGCCACCATGCCCAGCTAATTTTTTTGTATTTTTAGTAGAGACAGGGTTTCGCCATGTTGGCCAGGCTGGTCTCGATCTCCTGACCTCAGGTTATCCACCCGCCTTGGCTTCCAAAAGTGCTGGGGTTACAGGTGTGAGCCACCTCGCCTGGCCCGCGTTGTGTTTTTAAAAGCTACTCTGGCTGGCTCCTGGAGAAGGACCTGGTGAGGGAGGGGCCCAGGTGGATGGAGGAGGACTCAGGGAAGCTATGCAGTCCCCTGAGGACAGGAGCTCAGACAAAGGGAGAATGCAGAGGAGTAAATGAAGGTGAGAGAGATTTAGGAGGCAAATGGACAGGACTGGATGATTAACTGGACACAGTCCAGAGCAGGGAGAGGGAGGTGTCAAGGATGCCTCCCAGGTTTCTCTGTGAAAAACTGGCTGGTTGGTGAATGGCTGAATAACCAAATGAAGGAGTGAATGAGGGCAACAGAAAGAAAAAATGATGGGCTGAAGTTGGGGACACACACATGAGCATCTATATGCACTCTGACCTCCGGCCGGCTTACCATCCTTGGGAGGCTCCGGGCCAACGCAGGCCTCAGAGGAGGAGTCGGCCTCCCTTCCCATGATGACCTGCAGCCTTCCTTTGCCATTCTCTGTGGGGAGAAGTGAGGTGGCAGGCCCCGCCCAGGGTGCCACACTCGCGGAGGAGGAGGCATCAAGGTTGGAATTGTCAACGTCGTCTGTTTCCTCTGGGGTGTTGGAAGAAGAGCCTGTACCCTCAGAAAGCCCACTCCAAGGGAGCAACGTCTCCCAGCCTCGGAGCCGCTCTTCCACAGCAGCCACAGAGCCACGCACCTTTGGGAGAAGAGGGAGAAAGAAGCTCATCAAGAATTCTCTCGGAAATAAAAATGCTAACATCTGGCCTCCCAGCAGAGAGGGGGCGGGGAGCAGACTGAAGAACCTAACGCTGGTTGCTTTGTCTGAAAAAACCGCACCCTTCCTTTGAAAAGACCTGCACTTGCCCACCCACTGCCCTGCCATAGATGAGACAGCAGGACCCAGCATGGGCCGATCATAGTACCGCACTCCTCTGGCCATAGGGATTAGTCTAGATTTGGGCCTGTGATCCAAGGCGGACAACCAGAATCCTTCCCTGAAACTTTTCCACCTAGAGCTTATTGGGGAAAGACCTCCAGCCTTTCCTTTCTCGTGGTAGAACCAGACGCCCCACCACACCCAGAAAACCCATTTACAGTAGGGGAAAATGAAAGCTCAACACAGAGTAAAGCAGAGGCAAGCAACGGAGAGAGAGCCACAGACACAGAGACACAATGGCTGTACCTTTGGTGTTTGACATCCTGGGTCTAACTTCCCTGAAACCAGAGCAATGCCTGTCCTCTCTGCTGTCTGGTTAAATGAGACACTAAGTTCATTCATTCACTAATCACTCATTCATATTCTTCCCCTCTCCCTATGTCTGTATGTGTGCACATGCATGTGTGTGTGTGTGTGTAAGAGGTTAAGTTCCTAACACTTTCAATAAAAAAAAGCACAAATAATATAGATGTTGCCCTGGAAGGTTTTTCTGGTTAGGGAGGTTAGGAAAATTGGAGGGAAGCAAGGAAGGAATGTTTCTTCTTCACACACACACACAGAGCACACACACAGATACACACACATACATACCCTTATACTCATAATAACAATGACAAATCTCATCTCCTCAGTGCCTTGCAAAAAATTCAGTATACTAATGTATCCATTTCATACACAATGCATGAGTTTTTATAGATAAAAAATTAAAAGATCGGAAAAGTTAAGTTCCCTGCCTAAAGCCACCCAGCCAATCCAGTAAATGGCACAGGTGACCACCAAACCCAGCCTTGCTTATCTTTGAGTCCCTGACCCAGCTGTTTTCTCATCTTCCTAGCTTGGTTGTGATGTACTGCAAAGGCCATCTCCTACCTTTTCTTACACCGAAAGCACCCTATCCCCTTTATTTTACATGGCAAACATCTCATCCTTCAAGGCCCAGGTCACATGTTACTTCTTGAGATAAATCTTCACAGTAGATGCCCAATAAATATTTGCCAATCTAAAGACCGCATTTCCTTGTAGCTAGGTGTGGCCATGTGACTAGGTTCTGCTCTCCATTATGGGAGAAAAAGTGATACATTTCCAGGTTATATCTTTAAAAGAAAGGGAGTGTGTCCACCTTTTCCTTTTAACCCTCTTTCAGTGGCTGGAATGCAGGTGTGATGGCCTGAGAACAGCAGCTATCTTAAATCCTGAAATGGAAGCCACATGGTAAGGATAGCAGACAAAAAATATAGAAGGAGCCTGGGTCCCCAATACCGTGGCACTGCCACATTAGCACTGGACTGTGTAAATTCAAACTGTTACACTAAAGAGAATAAACGTCTATCTCATTTACACCACTGCATTTTGCAGTCTCCTTGTTATAGCAGTTTCACCTGCACATTAAGTGACACATTGAACAAAATAATGGAATGAATAAAAGGATGAAAGTCTTACTGAAATAATAATTGGTTGAAGGAGACAGAACTTTTTAGAATATAAATCTGATTATGTTCTACCTCTGCTTAAAACCCTAGTGAGGCTGGGCACAGTGGCTCACATCCGAAATCCCAGCACTTTGGGAGGCCGAGGCAGGTGAATCACCTGAGGTCAGGAGTTCAAGACCAGCTTAGCCAACATAGTGAAACCCCGTCTCCACTAAAAATACAAAAATTAGCTGGGTATGGTGGCACACACCTGCAATCTCAGCTACTCAGGAGGCTGAGGCAGGAGAATTGCTTGAACCTGGGAAGTGGAGGTTGCAGTGAGCCGAGATTGCACCACTGCACTCCAGCCTGGGCGAAAGAGTGAGATTCTGTCAAAAAACAACAACAGGCCGGGCGCGGTGGCTCAAGCCTGTAATCCTAGCACTTTGGGAGGCCGAGACGGGTGGATCACGAGGTCAGGAGATCCAGACCATCCTGGCTAACACGGTGAAACCCCATCTCTACTAAAAATACAAAAAAAAAAAAAAAAACCTAGCTGGGCGAGGTGGCGGGCGCCTGTAGTCCCAGCTACTCGGGAGGCTGAGGCAGGAGAATGGCATAAACCCAGGAGGCGGAGCTTGCAGTGAGCTGAGATCCGGCCACTGCACTCCAGCCTGGGCGACAGAGCGAGACTCCGTCTCAAAAAAAAAAAAAAAAAAAAAAAAAAAAAAAAAAACAAGAAAAAAAAAAAACCTTAGCGGCTCTGCAAAAATCCTTACTGTGCCTACAAAGCCCTCTATCATCGGACAACTCCTTCCTCGACACACCCAACACAAGCCACTGTGCCCCATGTGTTGTGTTCTAGCCCTTCGGACCTTCTTCCAAGCCCTTGAACGTGCTGAGCTCTCTCTCGGCTCAAGCCACTTGCAGGGTGTTCCTTCTGCCTGGATTGCTCTTCATGTGCTTAAACACCCCTTCCTCAGGAAGGTCAACAGGGTGGGGTCCTCGTCATACACTGTCCTGGCGCTCACCACACAGACAATTACTATACAATGTCCATGAGTTCCAGGAGAGTGAAGCTGGGTCTGCCTTGTTCCCAGATGTGTCCCGTGGCCCTAGTGTACAACTACGTAATGAATGACTGAACATCGTGGCACATGGACACTGGGGGGACATCTGTGCTAGCAAAGGCTGAGAACAAAGACTGAAGCCTCCAGCTCCTGCCACGTGACAGTGCAAGACGATGGACATAGGGCTGAACTGGGAGTCCAGAGAGCTCTGACAGAAACAAATTCTCTGGCCTCATCTTCTCCTCTCTGGCCCTTGCCCTTCTGTAAAATGGGAGGCTTGGGCTACAGCAGTGGTTTTTGAAGATTTTTTTCAGCTACCAAACCCTTTCCACAGAACCCAATATAGTAACTGAGAGAAGTCAAAGTGGGTGTCTGGTTCGAGTCACAATTGGGGGCCTGCACCTCCCCCAACCCCTCTTGCTGCCAACAGCAATTCCTGAGATATTCTCAAGGAGCCCCTCTGTGCCCAACACCACTTGAAAATCACTCTGCTAGATGATTTCTAAGGTTCCTCGTGGCCAGTGGAGATTTTGTCCTTAGAAATACCAAGCAAGCAATGGCCGGACGCGGTGGCTCATGCCTGTAATTCAAGATACTCGGGAGGCTGAGGCAAGAGAATCACTTGAACCCGGGAGGCAGAGGTTGGAGATAGCGCCACTGCATTCCAGCCTGGGCGACAAAGGGAGACTCTGTCTCAAAAAAAAAAAAAAAAAAAAAAAAAAAAAAAAAAAAGACCAAGCAGTAGTCTCTCGATTACCTTTTACCATGGAAGCCACGGCTACTTCTCATGTCCAGAAAAACGTCTTACACGGTGTAGTGGCTGCCTTCTAGGACATCCGCCTAGTCCATGGGCTGAGCACGCTCCCTTTCTTTGGGACCTGGCCCTGACACCATACAGGGATGGAGCCCTGGGCAGCCAGGTTTGCATAGTGGACTGCCCCACCATGCCTAATTGGCCAAGCGGTAGACACCTGACCCAAGTTCAGCCAATCAGGTCCTCCCTCTGCGGGGGGCCTCAGGGTGGAGGCTCATTCTCTGCGTTAAAACCTGCGGGCAGATCCGTTCCCTCCAGGGAGCACGGAGGAAAGAAGGGGTCTATAGAGAAGGGGGAATAAAGCCGATTCGCAGAGTGCATCAAGTTCATTAACATCCCCGTATATGGTCCTGCACCCTGAGGCCCTGCAATACCCCTGTCCTGCTCAGACTTCGCACTATCCATCCCTACCTACCCAGCCCCTTGGCTGATGCGAGCTCCAGGAGGTTCTGTGGCTTGCCATAACCCTGGTTTGTGCACCAGGCCTCTGTGAAGGAGCTGTCCCTGATGAGGTGGACCCACACGCCCAGGCAGCGAGGTTGCTGCGGGCGAGGCTCACCTCCTGCAGGCTGATGTTACGCTTCCGCAGGCACAGGCAGGTGGCCGTGGCCAGGGCCTTGGCACAGTCCTCCGGAAGCCTCCCTGCACCCTTCTCCAGGTACTTCTGGCAGATCTCCTTTGCCATCACGTTCTCCACGCCCGTCTTCCTGGAGCAGAGCGAGGCGGTGCTGCTTGGAATTTCACTGAGGAGTAAATCCTTCTGTGGGAAGAAGTGTAGAAACGCCCTTGTGTGAGCTGCAGGGCTGCGACAGCCAACGCACGCGCCCCAGTCACCTCTAGAGCTGCAAAAAATGCTCAAAACCAACAGGACATCGTAAGAATAAATGCAAGGATTCCAGAAAGAAGTAAAACACCCAAGAAATGGAGAAGGACTCGATTTCCTACATGCACAAGACACTCCGTAGTGAACTCATGCCACAAACGCGGGGCCTTAATTTTTCTAGGCCTCGGTTGGTTCATCAGGAAAATGGGAATAACAAAAATACCTACACCAGGGCCGGGCGCCGTGGCTCACGCCTGTAATCCTAGCACTTTGGGAGGCAGAGGCGGGTGGATCACTTGAGGTCAGGAGTTCAAGACCAGCCTGGCCAACATGGCATAACCCCGTCTCTACTAAAAATATAAAAATTAGGCCGGGCGCGGTGGCTCAAGCCTGTAATCCCAGCACTTTGGGAGGCCGAGATGGGCGGATCACGAGGTCAGGAGATCGAGACCATCCTGGCTGACACAGTGAAACCCCGTCTCTACTAAAAAATACAAAAAAAACTAGCCGGGAGAGGTGGCGGGCGCCTGTAGTCCCAGCTACTCGGGAGGCTGAGGCAGGAGAATGGCATGAACCCGGGAGGCGGAGCTTGCAGTGAGCCAAGATCAAGCCACTGCACTCCAGCCTGGGCGGCAGAGCGAGACTCTGTCTCAAAAAAAAAAAAAAAAAAAAAAAATTAGCTGGGCTTGGCTGGGCACGGTAGCTCAGGCTTGTAATCCCAGCACTTTGGGAGGCCGAGGTGGGCGGATCACGAGGTCAGGAGATCGAGACCATCCTGGCTAACACGGTGAAACCCCGTCTCTACTAAAAATACAAAAAATTAGCCGGGCGTGGTGGCGGGCGCCTGTAGTCCCAGCTACTCGGGAGGCTGAGGCAGGAGAATGGCATGAACCCGGGAGGCAGAGCTTGCAGTGAGCCGAGATCACACTACTGTACTCCAGCCTGGGCGACAGAGCGAGACTCCGTCTCAAAAAAAAAAAAAAAAAAAAATTTCAAATGTAGGATTCTAACCTATGTATACATAACAGAAGAACCACAAAGAAAATATGTCTATACTTTTTATACATTTTGTATTTACATATATTTTATATTTTGTAGCACATAAAATACAGGAATCTGAACTATGCATACAATAGCACATACGCTATATAAATAATTTTATACAAATATGTAAGATTTATTTAATATAAATTATATGTTGTATATTTCATGAGTAATATGGTCTATATGATTAGCATATATAAATGTTACAAATAGAGTATACTAAATATTGTAAAAACATGTATTGTAGGCCAGGCATGGTGCCTCAGGCCTGTAATCCCAGTGCTTTGGGAGGCCAAGGAGGGCAGATCACTCAAGGTCAGGAGTTCGGGACCAGCCTGGTTGACATGGTGAAACCTCATCTCTACTAAAAATACAAAAAATTAGCCAGGCATGGGGGCACACACCTGTAGTCCCAGGTACTTGGGAGGCTGAGGCAGGAGAATTGCTTGAACTGGGGAGGGAGAGGCTGCAGTGAGCTGAGATCACACCACTGCACTCCAGCCTGGGCGACAGAGTAGACTTCGTCTCAAAAAAAATAAATAATAAATAAAAATAGAAATAGGCCGGGCACAGTGATATGATCATAGCTCACTACAGTCTCAACCTCCTCGGTTCAATCAATCCTCCAACCTCAGCCTCCCAAGTAGCTGGGACTATAGGTGCATGCCATTGTACTTGGCTAATTTTTTAATTTTTTGTAGAAATGGGGTCTCATTACGTTGCCCAGGCTGATCTTGAACTCCTGGGCTCAAGCAGTCCTCCTGCCTTGGCATCTCAAAGTGCTCAGATTATAGGTGTGAGCCACTGCATCCAGCCTAAATGCTTATTTTTTTAAAAGTGTGCTAGTGTTTAAAGCTCATAATCAAGAACAGCAGAAGTGTATTATTTTCTTTTTTTCTAGAGGCAGGGTCTCACAATTTGCCCCAACTGGAAACCTGCCATCATTGCTATGTATCCTGATGCAAAGACTATGATGATAATCAAAGTATAGAAGACACCTGGTGTTTAAACAGTGGTTGGGGGACTGAGAACACGCGATGAAAGGATGTCGAGGGAACTTCACCATGGAGGAGTCTGCAGCTCCACCTGAAACCACTGATCAATCTTAGCACTAAAACCTGAACACACTTATTGGTCTCAGCGCTAAAAGTAGGACAACAGGCTACGCGCCCCGTGAAGAACTGGGAGGCTCACAGCGCCTCCAGAAAGTTTTCTTGACGAAGGCAATGACCATGACTAAACAAGTCACAAGTGCTAAGTACGAAATACAGGAAATATGAGGAATAGAGAAACAAGGGAAGGAGACCACAGGATGTAATCAGCAAAACCCAGAATGTGAGACAGTCTGTCTATATAGGGCAAATGACCTATTCTGTGCAAAAATGCAACGACATCCAAAATGAAAAAGGGCATTGCGGGAGAGGTTGCGAGAGAATAAGAGTCTTAAAAAACATAACCATGCCCAGGCATGGTGGTTCACGCCTATCATCTCAGCACTTTTGGGAGGCTAAGGCAGGTGAACGCTGGAGCCCAGGAGTTCAAAACCAGCCTGGGCAACAAAGTGACATGCCATCTCCATATAAAAATGAAAAAAAAATAAACATAACCAAAGTAATATATGGACATTTTTGGGAGTCCAGTTTCAAACAAACTACCTTTAAAAAGCAACTTTTGGCTTGACACGGTGGCTCACGCCTATAATCCCAAGACTTTGGGAGGCCAAGGCAGGAGGATCACTTGGGCTCAGGAGTTCGAGACCAGCCTGGGCAACGTGGCAAAACCCCATCTCTATTAAAAATACAAAAATTATCTGGGCCATGGTGGCACACACCTGTGATCCAGCTACATGGGAAGCTGAGGCAGGACAATTGCTTGAACCTGGGAGACAGAGGTTGCAGTAAGCCAAGAGCACACCACTGTACTCCAGCCTGGGCCACAGAGGGAGACTCCACTTCAAAAAAAAAATTAAAATTAAACATAAGTGGTTGAAATTTGGGGGCAAAAGTTTACCTTTCCTTTCATTTCTACTCTCCAAAGGTAACCCCTGCTAATAGTTTGGATTATATTACTTTCTGCTATACAGCTGTAATTATTTTGGTTATATATTTACTTATATAATAATTATAACAGTAACCTAAGAGCTATTAAAATAATAGCAATATCAGCATGGGCAACATAACAAGACCCCATCTCTACAAATAAAAAATTAAAAATTAGCTGGGCGTGAGGGCACATGCCTGTGGTCTCAGTTACTTGGGAGGCCGCCGAGGCAGATGGATCACTTGAGGTCAGGAGTTCAAGACCAGCCTGGTCAACATGGTGAAACCCTGTCTCTACTGAAAATACAAAAATTAGCTGGGCGTGTTGGTCCACACCTGTAATCCCAGCTACTCGGGAGGCTGTTGCAGGAGAATAAATTGAAGGCAGGAGGCAGAGGCTGCAGTGAGCCGAGACTGCACCACTGTACTCCGGCCTGGGTGACAGAGTGAGACTGTCTCAAAATAAAAATAAATAAAATAAAAATTAGCTAGGAGTGGTGGCACATGCCTGTAGTCCCAATTACTTGGGAGGCTAAAGCAGGGGATCACTTGAGGCCATGGGTTCAAAGTTACAGTGAGCCATGATTGTACCACTACACTCTAGCCTAGGTGGCAGAGACCCTATCTCAAATAATAATGATAATAATAATAGTTAACATATATTGTTTATTATGTTCTAGTTACTGTTTTAGGCATCTCACACATTATTTAACCTTCAATAACACTGTCAGATGCCGGGCATAGTGGCTCATGCCTATAATCCCAGCTACTCAGGAGGCTAAGGTGAGAGGATCCCTTGAGCCCAGGAGTCCAAGGTGGCAGCGAGCTATGATCATGCCACTGCACTTCTCCAGTCTTCTTGACAAAGGAAGACCCCATCTCCAAAAATGATAACAAACAAATATACCTTGTCAGGAGAGTACTACTATTATCCTCAATTTATAGAGAAGAAAATATGTGATACAATGTTTTCATTCATTCATCCATCTATTTTTAGCAAAAATGTGATCATATTATATACTATTCTGAATTTGCTTTTTTCACTTGGAGATATGTCCCTGTCAGAACATACATGTCTTTTTCAATTTACTTTTTTATTTTTTTGAGACAGAGTCTTACTCTATTGCCCAGGCTGGAGTGCTGTGGTGCAATCTCGACTCACTGCACTCCACCTCCCATGTTCAAGCGATTCTCCTGCTTCAGCCTCCTGAGTAGCTGGGACTACAGGCACTCGCCACCCACCCAGCTAATTTTGTATTTTTAGTAGAGACAGGATTTCACCATGTTGCCCAGGCTGGTCTTGAACTCCTGAGCTCAAGTGATCCACCCACCTCAGCCTCCCAAAGTGCCGGGATTACAGCCGTGAGCCACCACGCCCAGCCTCTTTTTCATTTTTTAAAATAAGAATGTTTCTGTTGGCTTTATTCAGAATTGCCAAAACCTGGAAATAACCCAAATGTCCAGCAACTGGTAAATGGATAAACAGTCATCTATCCATACAATGGAATACTCTTCAGCAATGAAAAGGAATGAATTACTGACACATCAACAACATGGATGAATCTAAGCACCACGCTACATGAAGGGGGACAGAAACAAATGGGTGCATCCTCCGTGGGCCCATTGATATGACCCTCTAAAGAAGATAGACCTATGTGGACAGAAATTAGATGAGTAGTTGCCAAGTCCTGGAAGTGGCGGGAATTTTCTAGGGTGACAAAAATATTCCATATCTTGATTGTGGTGGTGGTTAAATGACTGTATACGTTTGTCAAAACTCATACAGGCTGGGCGCCATGGCTCACACCTGTAATCCTCACACTTTGGGAGGCCAAGATGGGAAGATCGCTTGAGCCCAGGCATTTGAGGCTGCAGTGAGCTACAATCATGCCACTGCACTCCAGCCTGAGTGACAGGGCAAGACCCCTCCCTATCTCTAAATCAAATTAATTAAAATTGGTCAGGCGCAGTGGCTCACTCCTGTAATTCCAACACTTTGGGAGGCCAAGGTGGGCAGATCACCTGAGTTATGTCAGGAGTTTGAGACCAGCCTGGCCAACATGGCAAAACCCCATCTCTACCAAAACAATACAAAAATTAGCCAGGTATGGTGACACGCACCAGTAGTCCCAGCTACTCAGGAGGCTGAGGCAGGGGAATCTCTTGACCCGGTAGGGTGGAGGTTGCAGTGAGCCAAGATCATGCCACTGCACTCCAGCCTGGGCAACAGAGCGAGACTCTGCCTCGGAAAAAAAAAATGCCGCTACAAATATTCTTGTTCATCTGTCTCTCCTCACATGTGTGCATGTTTCTCTAGGCACAAATGGAATTGCTGCGTCAGAGGGTACCCATACTTTCAATTTTGGTGGAAACCACCAAATGCCCTCAGGAAACACTGTGGCAACTAACACTTTCCCAAGCCTGGGGGAGGCCTGCTTCCTCCTACCCTGGGCCACGGGAAGTCAGCAAGCTTTCCTCCCAGGCTCAAATCTTGATTAACCATCGGATTGTACCTACCACAACAGAACACGATAAGAGACCATACGAGAGTCTAGAGTAAGAAACTACATTTTAAAAAATGGTTATTTTCCACATTTTTAGAAATCATTACCAAAAAAATAATTCTAGACAATTTCATGTCAGTGCCTCAAAAGCCTCCTTCTACTGTGATACTTGTCCTGGGAGCCCCAGAAGGACTGCTGGGAAATGCATCTCAAGAAAATAAGAAACTGCCCCCAAACAGCCCCAAACCACATCTGAGCTGCCCAGAGAGACCTCTCTGCAGCATATGGGATTGACTGGCCAAAAGGGGTGGAACTCACAGAGTTCAGCAAAGGAACATGTCGTGACTTTCTGTATGTAGCGGGGAGGCCTTCAGCCTCCCTACCCCAGAGCCCAGGGGATGCTTCTGGGGCCCAGTCACCAGAAAAAAAAAAAAAAAAAATCTGTCTGTTCCAATGGCCTCAATATCCAGTAGGAAAAGGTGCCCCCTCTCAAACTGATGAGGAAGACTAGAGCTTGCATGAGATTTGAAACTCTGCACAAGCCATGGGTCCAATTAAACCCCAGTTCCACCACTGGTCTCACTGAGGGGTGTGAGACAAGTCACTTCAGCTTGCCCTCAGTTTTCTCAGCTATAAATGGGAATGATAATACTGAATTCATATGGTTGGACTGTCAGAAGAAACAAGCAGGAGGCAGATGTGGTTAAGAACTCAGGATCTCGGGGCAGGGAGATCTGACTCAGAATTCCAGCTCTGACACTTGGTAACTCCAACCAAGATCCTAGGCCAACCTCAGAGCCAGCTTTCCTCATCTGCAGATGAACATAATGACTCTATCATGGAAAAGTTGAGATGATTTAGGTAGATAATGTATGGAAAGTATTTAACACAAAGTCAGGCTAGGTTGTTATATTTTTACTCTCTTTTGAGACAGGGTCTCACTCTGTCACCCAGGCTGGAGTGCAGTGGCACAATCTCGGCTCACGGCAACCTCCATCTCCTGGGTTCAAGCGATTCTCCTGCCTCAGCCTCCCAAGTAGCTGGGATTACAGGTATGTGCCACTACACTCAGCTAATTTTTGTATTTTTAGTAGAGACGGGGTTTTGCCATGTTGCCCAGGCTGGTCTCGAACTCCTGGCCTCAAGTGATCCACCTGCCTTGGCCTCCTCCAAAGTGCAAGGATTAGAGGTGTGAGCTACCACACCTAGTCAGGTTGTTATATTTTTTTAAATGACTCTGTATATCAGATCTTTGGCCTACAAAATGGAAATTGTTTTTATTAAAGAAACTTATTTAAAAGGGCAGAAAATAACTTTTATCAATTTGAGGAAAATCCCTAACGAATTGCATGATATGTAGAGAAGAAGTGCGCTTTCTGTAAACATTCCAACTTCTTTTTTTTTTTTTTTTTTGAGATAGAATCTTGCTCTGTCACCCAGGCTGGAGCGCAGTGGCACAATCTCAGCTCACTGCAACCTCTGCCTCCCAGGTTCAAGTGATTCTCCTGCCTCAGTCTACCAAGTAGCTAGGATTACAGGTGCATGCCACCACGCCTGGATAATGTTGCGGGGTTTTCGTACTTTTTTTTTTTTTTTTTAAATAGAGACGGGATTTCATCATTTTGGCCAGGCTGGTCTTGAACTCCTGATCTCAAGTGATCCACCCACTTCGGCCTCCCAAAGGCTGGGATCACAGGCATGAGCCACGGTGCCAAGCCCCACATGCTATTATCATGAAAAAGCAATGGTTGGCTGGTAGGTGGGGATGGGAGGTTAAAGCTGCTTTGTGGAGATGCAAATGCAAGCTTGGACTGGGCCTCATTAGCATGTGTAAAATTAGCTAGAGTTGAGATCTTTGCCCTCTCTACAGAGCTGTGATTCCCAAATATACCACCCAGCCAGATGTGACAAGTTCCCTTACCAGGTAAACCGGGCTTCGGTTGTTATCCATTGCAGGGATGCCAGTGAGGACCTCGGCCAACACCTGGAGAGAACAGAACGTGAGTTAGCATGGTTCAGACACTTGTACAAACAGCCAGGCCGTAGATTCTGTCTTCTCAGTTGCAAAGTCTGAGCTCGAGGCACAGCTCTGCCATTGCCAGCAGACACACCTGCCCAAAATCTGGAACGTGGGAATATCACTAAACACCTCCTCCCCCAATTAAAGATGCCACCAAGCTGCCAGTGGAAGGTTGTAATTAATTGATAGCCAGGCAGAGAAGATGGTTTTCAAAAATTCACGTGTATGTGTGTTTATGTATATTACCATAAGATATATAGGTATAGATAGATATAGATAGATACACACCCGTATATACACACTATTTTTTTTTTTTTTTTTTTTTTTTTGAGACGGAGTCTCGCTCTGTCGCCCAGGCTGGAGTGCAGTGGCTGGATCTCAGCTCACTGCAAGCTCCGCTTCCCGGGTTTACGCCATTCTCCTGCCTCAGCCTCCCGAGTAGCTGGGACTACAGGCGCCCGCCACCTCGCCCGGCTAGTTTTTTGTATTTTTAGTAGAGACGGGGTTTCACCATGTTAGCCAGGATGGTCTCGATCTCCTGACCTTGTGATCCGCCCATCTCGGCCTCCCAAAGTGCTGGGATTACAGGCTTGAGCCACCGCGCCCGGCCTATACACACTATTTTTTAAAGATTGTTTCTTCTTTTTTTTTTTTTTGAGACGGAGTCTCGCTCTGTCGCCCAGGCTGGAGTGCAGTGACCGGATCTCGGCTCACTGCAAGCTCCGCCTCCCGGGTTTATGCCATTCTCCTGCCTCAGCCTCCCAAGTAGCTGGGACTACAGGCGCCCACCACCTCACCTGGCTCGTTTTTTGTATTTTTTAGTAGAGACGGGGTTTCACCGGGTTAGCCAGGATGGTCTCGATCTCCTGACCTCGTGATCCGCCCGTCTCGGCCTCCCAAAGTGCTGGGATTACAGGCTTGAGCCACCGCGCCCGGCCCAAGATTGTTTCATTTAAAAATCCTACAGCTGGCCAGATGCGTCGGCTCACCCCTGTAATCCCAGCACTTTGGGAGGCCGAGGCAGGTGGATCACGAGGTCAGGAAATCGAGACCATCCTGGTTAACATGGTAAAACCCCGTCTCTGCTAAAAATACAAAAAATTAGCCAGGCATGATGGTGGGCGCCTGTAGTCCCAGCTACTCGGGAGGCTGAGGCAGGAGAACGGCGTGCACCCAGGAGGCAGAGCTTGCAGTAAGCTGAGATTGCACCACTGCACTCCAGCCTGGGCAACAGTGCAAGACTCCGTCTCAAAAAGAAAAGAAAAGAAAAGAAAATCCTTCAGCTATGGCAAGCAGGCATTGCTGTGTGAATCTCAGGAAAGGAAGGAGTCTGCATGCAGGCAGGTATCTCTTCCAGACAAATCTTGCAGCATCCATAGCATGTTTCACTCACAGGCCTTTCCTAACATTATTCATTAGTGCAGCCACTCGCACAAGGAGCACAGCCCTGTATACATGTAAGTCACCAGAAAATTGGCAAACCATGATATATGTCTTCATAAACAGGAAACCTGCTTTGAACAGGGTTTCTCAGTAGAGACAATGCCATGATGGTTAAGGGCTCTACAGTCAGGCCTGAGTTCAAATTCTGACTCTGTTCCTTACATGCTCAGGTGATCTTTAGGCAAGTAACTAAAACCTGAGCCTCAGTGTCCTCATCTGTTAAATGGGGACTAGCAGTTGTGAATATTAAAGGTGTGAATACCACACACTTAGTGTGGAATCTCTCTCCCACAGCATCTCTCGAAGCAAGTCAGAATAGGGTCACATTTATAGCCAAGAATCCCTCCAAGCCTGGAGGAAAAAGGATAAAGGTTTGAAACCACCCAGGATTAATAACAGACTGGCAGTGACCAGAAGAGGGCAGCAGAGGGCATCACTGCTGCAAGTGGGACAGGAGCCAATTGAAAAGGGACTCCTGACAGGTCCCTGCCAGGAAGGGATGGAACAAGGGGAAATGAATAAACAAAGATTTCCTGTGCCCCTTTCACAGGGCAGGCTCTGAGCCAAGTCCTTTATAGAGGTCACTGAGCACTCACCAAAAAACACTGAGCAATGCACTGTGCTGCCCACAGGAGAAGTCAAAGTTCAAAATCATTTCAGTCAACCAGAGGCAGGGCTGAGCAAAAGGGTGGCAGGAGACAGGGGGCATTCAATGAATGAATGGACGGATGGGTGGTAGATGAATGGATGGATGGGTGAATGTGTGGGTAGGTGGATAAATGGGTGGATGGATGGGTGGGTGGGTGGCTGGGAGGGTAGGAGGGAGGGTGGGTACATGGGTGGACAGGTGGGTAGGTGGATGGGTGAGTGGGTGCAAGGGTGGGTGCGTGGGTGGATGAGCGGGAGAGTGAATGGATGGATGAGGAAGTCACCTGTGACACTAACACACTGGTTAGAGGGTCAAGAGTAAACAGATATCAGAAGGAGGGTGTAAAGGTGGGAATAACAATAACCACAGTCATCATAATATTCTTGGTAGGTGCAGGGTGCAAGGTACCATGCTCACCTGCTTACATATATTATCCCATTTGTCTCCATGTATATCGTTAGCCCCATCTTACAGAAAGCATAACTGAGGCCCAGAGACAGAGGTGCTGGGTGTAGGTCACACAGCTGAAGGTAACTGAGCTGGGCCTAGGGGTTCCATCCCCCAGTTCTTTTCTTTTTTTTTTTTTTTTAGACAGAGTCTGGCTCTTTTGCCCAGCCTGGAGTACAATAGTATGATCTTGGCTCACTGCAACCTCGGCCTCCCAAAGTACTGAGATTTCAGGCGTATGCCACCACTCCCTGCCCATCCACCTGGTTCTTTTTTTTTGTTTTTTTTTTTGTTTTTTTTTGAGACGGAGTCTCGCTCTGTCGCCCAGGCTGGAGTGCAGTGGCGTGATCTCGGCTCACTGCAAGCTCCGCCTCCTGGGTTTACGCCATTCTCCTGCCTCAGCCTCCCGAGTAGCTGGGACTACAGGCGCCCGCCACCGCGCCCGGCTAATTTTTTGTATTTTTAGTAGAGACGGGGTTTCACCGTGGTCTCGATCTCCTGACCTTGTGATCTGCCCGCCTCGGCCTCCCAAAGTGCTGGGATTACAGGCGTGAGCCACCGCGCCCGGCCCCACCTGGTTCTTAAAGGAGCAGGAGCCTGGACTAGCCCTGCTGAGCTTCACTGAACAACTCGCAGTGGGGCTGAGGGAGGCAGAGGAACCTGCTGGGAGACACAGGGGTACAGAATCTGGGGTTCTTGCTGAGGGCAGAGGTGACTCAGGGCCACGGTTCTAGTGGCAGAGGTAGACAGGAGACTGTGGTCAGAGAGAGGAAGTACAGAGTTCAAGGCTAGAGAAGAAGAGAGGGTGAGGCCCACAGGGCAGCTGTATGCACTTGGCTGAAGCCAACCTGACTGTCACTCTTCTCAGCAGCATTTCCCAGACTGGGTTCCATGGAACACTGACGAGGACAGATATTCTGAGAAAACAAGGTTCCACAGTCAAATGAGCTTGGGAAACACTGCATACCCCTCTCTGGTGAATTCACAAGTCCCAGATTAAAGGCTCATTACCATCCTACCAGCTTGAATTAATCTTGTGGTAAAGAAACCTGCTTGGCTTTGCCTAATGCAATATTTCCAAGCCTGTCAAGGCATAAACCTTTTAACCCACGAATCCTAGAGATCCAAAGGAATTGGAGTTCTACAGAAATATACTCTGTAGACTGCTACACGCAGACCATGAGCTCCTGAGGGGAGGGCTGTGTTTTCGTTACATTCATATTCCTAGTGCCTGGCACAACACAATGGCAGACAAGGATGGTGGTGGTGGCAGGATGGGATGCTGGGTGGGTCAACGGTCGCTGAATGGATGGGCAGCTAAAGAGTGGATGGATGATCGGACAGCGATGAACAAATAAGGACAAATAGACAATTGGATGGACAGGTGGATGGCTGATGGGAATAGGGAAGTCAGGAGAGGATATCTGGAGCCTACTAGAACCTGGATACTCATGAGCGGTTTTCCTTCAAGGGCTGGCAAATTTCTTCTGTAACAGGCCACACAGTAAATATGTGAGCTTTTGTGGGGCATGTTCAGTCTCTATCACATATTCTTTGGTTTAAAAATATAATCCTTTATAAATGTAGAACTACTCTTAGCTCACAGACCACACAAAATAGGCCACAGGCCAGAGTGGCCTGTGGGCCACGGTTTGACAGCCCCTGCTGAACTTTGATGGAACCCGTCTGTGTGCCTCTACCGTATCCTGTGATTACAAAGGAGCTGTGGGAAGGACAAATCAGGGCGGGCCCCAGTCTAAGCAGAGAAGGACGCTCTTACTATTCCACAGCTGAAGATGTCCACTCGCTTCGTCAGCTGCCCCACCCGGATGAAATCCTCTGGCAGATACGCAACTGACGCCTGGAACAGGTGAGTCTTCATCACGGTGTATTTTGACCTTTTGTTGACAGGACACAGGTGAGCCATTGGGTGAGCAAGCTTGGGGGTGAGATTTTGGTCCAGCAAGACATTAGAGCTGTGGAAACGAAAGGGGAGAGAACCTTCTCATTTTGAGCTGGATAACAACAGGTTGCCATGGAGACCCTTTGGGGAGACAATATAGTGGCAGAGCAACATCGGCTCCTGCAAGTTGAGGTCTCTAAAGACCCTCAGCATGGAGCTTCTGAGGCAGCCCTGACTGGGGAAGAGAGGACATCAGGAGCATACTCCCTCCAGCAAATGGAGATGGAGTTCAGAATTAGTCTTGCTGCCCCAGGAATGTGGCCAAAGAAGTGCAGCCTCCCTAATTCCCACAGACGCCAACCCTGATCAGCCTCAGCTTGCCAAGCCTATAGGTTGTGCAGACTCGGTCTCTTCCACAACTGTTCCAACCCCCAGCTCTGGCATGGCTGACTCAGGTCTAAGTGGCCAGCATCCTTTGTGACTAAACCTGCCCCAGATCATGTTAAAAAAAAAAAAAATCCCTCTTAGCCAGGCACAGTGGCTCACGCCTATAATCCCAGCACTTTGGGAGGCAGAGATGGGCAGATCACCTGAGGTCAGGAGTTCAAGACCAGCCTGGCCAACATGCTGAAACTCCATCTCTACCAAAAATACAAAAATTAGCCAGGTGTGGTGGTGGGCGCCTGTAGTCCCAGCTACTCAGGAGGCTGAGGCAGGAGAATCGCTTGAACCCAGGAGGCAGAGGTGCACTCCAGCCTGGGCAACAGAGTGACACACTGTCTCAAAAAAAAAAAAAAAAAAATCATTTGACCCAGTCATCTAACCCACAGGAGCAAACACTGAGAACATACTCCAAAATGGGAAAAAGCTAAGCCACATGTGTACCGATATTTAGTGCAGGCCAGGTGTAGTGACTTGTGCCTATAATCCCAATACTTCGTGAGGCCGAGACAGGAGGATCACCTGAGCCCAGGAGTTTGAGACCAGCGTGGGCAGCATGGCAAGACCTCATCTCCACTAAAACAAATTTAGCTGGGCATGGTGGTGCATGCCTGTAGTCCCAGCTACTTGGGAGGCTGAGATGGGAAGCTGCGGTGAGCAGAGATTGCACCACTGTACTCCAGCCTGGGCAAAAGAGCAAGACCCTGTTTCAAAAAAAATTTTTTTTTGGCCAGGCACGGTGGCTCATGCCTGTAATCCCAGCACTTTGGGAGGCCAAGGTGGGCGGATCACGAGGTCAGGAGATCGAGACCATCCTGGCTAACACGGTGAAACCCCATCTCTACTAAAAATACAGAAAATTAGCCGGGAGTGGTGGCAGGTGCCTGTCGTCCCAGCTACTCGGTAGGCTGAGGCAGGAGAAGGGCATGAACCTGAGACTCTGTCTTTTTTTTTTTTTTTGTATTTTTAGTAGAGACAGTGTTTCACCATGTTAGCCAGGATGGTCTTGATCTCCTGACCTCGTGATCTGCCTGCCTCAGCTGCCCAAAGTGCTGGGATTACAGGCACGAGCCACTGCACCCGGCCAAAAAAAAAAAAAAAGTTTTTATCATGTGTGCAAGGAGTGGTTAAGTAAATTATGGGCAAATTCCTTCAGGGGAAGATTAACAAGATACTAAAAAACATGATGGTATACAATGTAGTGAAATGTTTACTATATTTAAATGAAGGGGTAAAGAACAGGATGTGAATTGGTACCTAGGTGCAACCTACAGACTAAGGATTTGTGTGGGCAGGAACTGAAAAAAGAAACAAAACCTAGAGGCCAGCTGATGAGTCACGGGGTAGGTCAGTGGTGACCTCTCTCACCCTTGCATTTCCTTGACTGCTATTACAATTATTGTTGCAATTAAATAAAAATTGGGGCAGAGGGCTGGGGGTGGTGGCTCACACCTGTAATCCCAGCACTTTGGGAGACCAAGGCGGGTAGATCACCTGAAGTCAGTAGTTCAAGACCAGCCTGGCCAATAGGGTAAAAGCCTATCTACTAAAAATACAAAAATTACCTCGGTGTGGTGGCGAGCACCTGTAATCCCAGCTACTCAGGAGGCTAAGGCAGGAGAATCACTTGAACCAGGGAGGTAGAGGTTGCAGTGAGCTGAGATTGCACCACTGCACTCCAGACTGGGTGACAAGAGTGAAACTCCGTCTCAAAAAACAAAAAAAAATTCGGGGAGAGAAAAGAGGAAAGGACTTCCACAAGTCAAATGGAAACAGAACTTTGGAGAAATATGAGTTCTGTGTCTATGAAGCCAGTTCTGCCAAATTTTCTGGTATCTTTGGAATCCCTCCCTATCCTAACCATCCCTAGATAGGGACCTCTCCCTCTCGTGTGCATGGCACTGAGATGCAGGGATGCAGGCCTAAGCTGCAGGAGCCTTCCAGACAAGATGCTAACACCAACAGCTACACAAGGAAGGCACAGGTCTCAGAGAAGACACTGAACGAGGAGCTCGAAATCCCAGGGGGTTGGCAGACATGGCCCAAAGTTCAAGGATGGGGTCCAGGCCAGCTGCTGAGTGGACGGTGAGATGCAGCAAGGTGTGGAGGGCTTGTTGGAAAAACAGCAGCTCCGAAAGACAAATGTGACAGGTAGGGAATTCATGCTGAGAGCAATTAGACTCAGAGCACAGCCCGGAAACACTGATTTTTGAGGGCATAACAGAGAAAAAGACATCCAGGGGAGGGCAGAGGAGAGGAGGTGGGAAGAGAAAAACAAAGAGGACAGGAGTGAGTGGCAGGGGTGAGGTGAGCCAGGAATAGGTGCCAGTTCTACCCTTGCAGCCCAGGCCCCAGCAAGGTCCAGCCCACCTCTCTCACCTCTTGACGTTGCTGTGGATGATCTCCAGACCATGCAGGTACTCGACGGCACAGAGCAGCCCTGAGCAGATGCTGACACGCTGGGGCCAGGGGAGGGGGTCGGAGCCACCCTAAGAGAAAGAAAAACAGGACAAACAGTCACAATGTACCTTTCTAAGTCTTGATGGTGGCCGGGCGCAGGGGCTCACACCTGTAATCCCAGCACTTTGGGAGGCCGAGGCGGGCGGATCACGAGGTCAGGAGATTGAGACCATCCTGGCTAACACAGTAAAACCCCATCTCTACTAAAAATACAAAAAATTATCTGGGCATGGTGGCGGGTGCCTGTAGTCCGAACTACTTGGGAGGCTGAGGCAGGAGAATGACGTGAATCCAGGAGGCGGAGCTTGCAGTGAGCCGAGATTGTGCCACTGTACTCCAGCCTGGCAACAAAGCGAGACTCTGTCTCAAAAAAAAAAAAACAAAGTCCTGGTGGCAGGGTCCCCGGCTCCTGACCCTCCTCCTGCCCTTCATGTCCTCTGCCAGAGGGCTCAGCATGATACTGCGAGTTTTTCATTGTTTTTGTTTGTTTGTTTGCTTGTTTTGAGACAGGGTGTTGCTCTGTCACCCAGACTGGAATGCAGCATCATAGCTCACTGTAGCCTTGAAATCCCAGGTTCAAGTGACTCTCCCGCCTCAGACTCCCAAGTAGCTGGGATCACAGGCACGTGCCACCACTCCCAGCTAATTTTTGTATTTTTCGTGAATACAGGAAATGTGGCCATGTTGGCCACGCTGGTCTCGAATTCCTGGGCTCAAGTGATCCACCCACCTCGCTCTCCCAAAGTGCTGAGATTACAGGCATGAGCCATGTGCCTCACCCTATACTATGGGTTTTGACATCCGACAGATCTAGAGGTAACTCCCAGTTCAGACAAGCACTAGCTATGTAATTTTGGAAAAAGACACTTAATGTCTCTGAGCTTCAGTTTCCTTGGGTATAAAATGGAAATGTTAATCCCTATGTTTTAGGGTTGCTGTAAGGATTCAAGGAAATATATGGTATGCCCCTAGCATAGCACCTGCCACACAGTAGGTGCTCAATCAGCGGTTATTTTCATCATGTCTATTATAGTGGCTGCTCTGGAATTTCTCTCGGAAAGAGGCTGGTTGGGAGAAGAGCTAGGGAGCTTGTGTGTGAGAGCCAAGCACCTGGGCCTTACGCTGATTTTATCTGTATTAGGGGAAACTTCACCAGGGCTAACGCTCATTTGCTCCCACTGTTGTTCTAAGACTGACTCTCCCAGGCTAAATCATCACTTTTTTTTTTTTTTTTTTTTTTGAGACAGAGTCTCACTTTGTCACCCAGGCTGGAGTGCAGTGGCACAATCTCAGCTCATTGCAACCTCTGCCTCCCGGGTTCAAGTGATTCTCCTGTCTCAGCCTCCTGAGTAGCTGGTACCACAGGCACATGCCACTATGCCTGACTAATTCTTATATTTTTAGTAGAGACAGGGTTTCACCATATTGGTCAGGCTGGTCTCAAACTTCTGACCTCAAGTGATCCACCTGCCTCAGCTTCCCAAAGTGCTGGGATTACAAGAGTGAGCCACTGTGCCCAGCCTCATCACTTATTTTGGAAGCCCTGGAGCAGGACCCACATCCACTAAGAACTGGCCTGGACAACCCCTGCTAATTTCTTCTAAAAAACTCTGAAACCTAGAGCCAGACAAACCCAATGTAAGCTCTGGCCTGACACTTGTCTCCTATGTTCCTTTGGGCAACTCACTTTGTCTCTATGTGTCAGAGATTCCTCTTTTGAAAAATGGGAGAAGAAAGTGCTTTGGCTGTGGCACGGCCTGGAGGAGATGACCTGTGTAAAACCCTTATCAAAGCAACCTGCACACAGTGAGTGCCCAGAAAAGCTAATGATCATTAGTATGCCATGAATAACTGCTTTGTCTGGTCTCTGCCATGGGAAGCAATAATTCTGTTATGGAATAACTCTTTCCCCTCTATTTGAGGATACGATAAGCAGAGGCCTGTTTTTTTTTTTGTTTGTTTTTTTTTTTTTTTTTTGAGACGGAGTCTGGCTCTGTCACCCAGGCTGGAGTGCAGTGGCGCGATCTCGGCTCACTGCAAGCTCCGCCTCCCGGGTTTCCGCCATTCTCCTGCCTCAGCCTCCCAAGTAGCTGGGACTACAGGCGCCCGCCACCTCGCCCGGCTAGTTTTTTGTATTTTTTAGTAGAGACGGGGTTTCACCGTGTTAGCCAGGATGGTCTCGATCTCCTGACCTCGTGATCCGCCCGTCTCAGCCTCCCAAAGTGCTGGGATTACAGGCTTGAGCCACCGCGCCCAGCCAGCAGAGGCCTGTTTTAAAACACTGTAATTTTTATTAAGGATTACCTTCACATGATGTAATACTCTAATAGTAAGTTTGCTTCTTATTCTGGGCCCCAATCACCTAGTTCTCCTCCCTAGCAGTAGCCAGTGAACCAGCTTCTTGTGTATCTTTCCAGAGATATTCCATAAACACACAAGCAAATAGGTATATATTAGAAGAACATTTTATAACAAAAATTCACCTCTACTTTTCCATACTCTTTACCTCTTAATTCTTTTTCTTGTCCTACTGCATTGGCTAACACCTCCGGAACCACAATGAACGAAGTTCGTTCTGTGAGATACTTTTGTCATGCTCTTGATTTGAATGAAATGCCTCTCATCAAATTTTTTTATAGATATTTTCCTGAAGATGTTTAATCAGATCTTTTTGTGCTTTTTCTTTTTCATATTTTGTCATCCTCATTCAGGAGCCATGCTGATCTTCTCTGTATCATTCCAATTTTGGTACCCATGCTGCCAAAGTGAGCACTTAACCAGATTTTATGTATCCTGGCCCCACTTCTCTCCTTGAAGTCTCCCTGGTCTCACCTAGATGGCCCCTCTCCCCTCTGAATTTCTGTAAGTCCTTAACCCTTGACCCCACGGTGGGGTGCAGCCTGGTCCCATTCTCTGACCATGACCCAGTCCCTTACCTGACCCTGCAGTCTGTCCTGTAGGGAACCATTTGCCATGTAGGGGTAGATGAAGCTGTGAAACTGTCTTGCAGCACAGAAGCCCAGCACAGGTAAGACATTGGGGTGGCAGCATCTGGAATCGGGCATCAGTGCAGGGGTGAGGAGTCAGACGGAAAGAATGATCTACTTCCTCATGTCCCACCCCTCTTCTGCCCTCTCCTCCTCCAACGCCACCAGTAACCTCCCAGGTTACTGGTGCCACATGCTCTGACCCCTAAGGGCCTGGCCCAAGTGGAAAGATGAAAACTACTTGCCTTCAAGGAGTGTGGCAGTCCTCACCCTGCTTTACTGCTCTGCAGCACATGACACCTCAACTGCCCCATCTCCAGAAACAGAGACTGAGAGTTTAAGGGACTTGCCCAAGGTCAGAAACTAGCAAGCAGTAAAGCCAGGACCAGATCCCACATCTGCCTGACTCTAGGACTGGGGTTCTTTCCTGAAATCCTCTTCTGCTGGTTCTCAGTCACCATTCCCTCCTGACTCTCCTCCTACGTCTCTCACCACCCTGTCCTGGCCCTTTTCACTAAGACCCCCCTCCTTTGCCTTCCTCTTTCTGCCAGCTGGACTCCTTATCTTGTTTAGCATGTTGCTCCTCCAAGAACCTCCCATTGCTATAGGGAACATTCCCAAATCTCTTATCGCCAGCACCATCCTAAGCTCCAGACCTGAACGTCAGCTTGCATCCTGATGCTCAGGTCAACATCATCCTAGCCTCAACAAGTCCCAAACCTGTTTTTTCACCCATATTTATTATCCCAGAAAGGCACATCACCACCCACCCAGTTTCCTAGAAACCTTCTTATCTCCCATATCAAATCAGTCACCATTCACTGCCACAAATAACTTTTAAAATGTCCCTTCATTCCCCTCTCCTCTGCCTTGGGTCACTTGGATTGGGTTAGGCTCTGATTCAACCTCCCAAGACCATTGTAAATGGCCTCCTGCCGTATCTCTCCACCCTTCTCTGCTTCCCGCAAGCCAACCTATTACTCGCTTTTGCGTACTCATTAGAGTTATTTACATGTCTCCCCACTGGACCATAAACTTTCCCAAGGCAGGGGCTCTGTATGCTTCTGGCCTACACTCCCTAGAGCCTAGAAAAGGGCTTGGCTACTCACATTTTCTAAATCGATGAATGAAGGAGTGACTGCCGACTCCGTGAAAGCACTAAGCCAAAGTGGAAAGGGAATCATACTTCTAGTTTTTATTAGATGTGTGTGTGTGTATCTATGTGTGTGTGTGTATGTACACATATGAGTATTCATATACATGTATGTATAGAGAAAGTATTAAAGAAAACATATCGAAATATGGGCCCGGCACAATGGCTCACATCTAAAATCCCAACACTTCAGAGGCCAAAGCAGGAGGATCACTTGAGCCAGGGAGTTCAAAACCAGCCTGGGCAACATAGCGAGATCCTGTCTCTACAAAAAAAGTTTTAACAATTAAAAAAGGAAATATATCAAAATATTAAAACAGTAGTGCTTATCTATAGGTGCTGTGAAAAATAGTTTCTGTTTTCTTATTTATAATTTTCTTTATGTTTAAATTTTTACTATTTAAATAATTAATTAATTTAAAAAAAATTTTTTTTTGAGACAGAGTCTCACTCTGTTGCCCAGGCTGGAGTGCAGTAGTGCAATCTGGGATCACTGCAACCTTCAAACCTCCACTTCCTGGGCTCAAGTGATTCTCATTCCTCAGCCTCCTGAGTAGCTGGGACTACAGGTGCGTGCCTACACGCCAGGCTGATGTTTGTATGATAGACATGAGGTTTTGCCATGTTGGCCAGGCTGGTCTCAAACTGACCTCAACTGATCTGCCCACCTCGGCCTCCCAAAGTGCTGGCATTACAGGTGTGAGCCACCATGCCCGGCCTTTATTTATTTTTGAGACAGAGACTCACTTTGTTGCCCAGGCTGGAATGTAGTGTCGTAATCTCGTCTCACTGTAACTCTGCCTCCTGGGCTCAAGTGATCCTCCCACCTCAGCCTCCCGAGTAGCTGGGACTGCAGGCATGCACCACCACACCCAGCTAATTTTTGTATTTTTTGTAGAGATGGGGTTTTGCCATGTTGCCCAGGCTGATCTCGAACTCCTGGGCTTAAGTGACCCACTCACCTCAGCCTCCCAAAGTGCTGGTATTATAGGTGTGAGCCACCATGCCCAGCCAAAAAAATATTTTTATATATATTTTTTTTTCAGTTGAGACAGGGTATAGCTATGTTGCCCAAGCTGGTCTCAAACTCCTTGGCTCAAGCAATCCTCTTGCCTCGGCATCAAAGTTCTGGGATTACAGGTATGAACCACCATACCTGGTCAATTTTCTTTTTTTTTTTTTTTTTTTTTTTTTTATTTTTTTCCAAGACTGAGTCTTGTTCTGTCACCCAGGCTGGAGTGCAGTGGTGCAATCTCAGCTCACTGCAACTTCCACCTCCCAGGTTCAAGCAATTCTCCTGCCTCAGCCTCCCAAGTAGCTGGGATAACAGGTGTCCACCACCACACCCAGCTAAGTTTTTTTTTTTTTTTTTGAGACGGAGTCTCACGCTGTTGCCCAGGCTGGAGTGCAATGGCGCGATCTCGGCTCACTGCAAGCTCCGCCTCCTGGGTTCACGCCATTCTCCTGCCTCAGCCTCCTGAGTAGCTAGGACTACAGGCGCCCGCCACCGCGCCTGGCTAATTTTTTGTATTTTTAGTAGAGACGGGGTTTCACTGTGGTCTCGATCTCCTGACCTTGTGATCCGCCCGCCTCGGCCTCCCAAAGTGCTGGGATTACAGGCTTGAGCCACCGCACCCGGCGTTTTTTTGTATTTTTTAGTAGAGACAGGGTTTCACCGTGTTAGCCAGGATGGTCTCGATCTCCTGACCTAGTGATCTGCCCGTCTCGGCCTCCCAAAGTGCTGGGATTACAGGCTTGAGCCACCGCGCCCGGCCAATTTTCTTTTTTTTTTTTTTTAATTTTATTTATTTATTTATTTTTTGAGATGGAGTTTCGCTCTTGTTGCCCAGGCTGGAGTGCAATGGCGTGATCTCGGCTCACCACAACCTCCGCCTTCCAGGTCCAGGTTCAAGCAATTCTCCTGTCTCGGCCTCCCTAGTAGCTGGGATTACAGACGCCCACCACCACGCCCGGCTAATTTTGTACTTTTGGTAGAGACAGGGTTTCTCCATGTTGGTCAGGCTGGTCTCGAACTCCTGACCTCAGGTGATCCGCCTGCCTCAGCCTCCCAAAGTGCTGTGATTACAGGCATGAGCCACTGCGCCCGGCTAATTTTCTTTATTTTTTAACACTGGTTCCAGAATGAACAGATACTCAATTTTCTTTATTTCTTAAAATACCCTACAATATAAGGCACAAGTGTTTCAGATGAAAAATAATTTTTTTAAAAAAAAAGCACACACATGGCTGGGCACAGTGGCTCACACCTACAATCCCAGCATTTTGGGAGGTCGAGGCAGGAGGATCATTTGAGCTCACCAGCCTGGTCAACATAGCAAGACCCCATCTCTACAAAAAAAAAAAGAAAAAGAAAAAGAAAAAAATGAACTGGGTGCACACCTATAGTCCCAGCTTCTCAGAGGCTGAGGTGGGAGGATCACAAGCCCAGGAGTTCAAAGCTGCAGTGATCTACGATCATTCCAAGGCCATTCTAGCCTAGGCAATAGAGCAAGACCCTATCTCTTAAAAAAGAAAAATAAAGCCTGGCACGGTGGTTCACACTTGTAATCCCAGCACTTTAGGAGACCAGAGAGGAAAGATCACTTGAGATCAGAAGTTTGAGACCATCCTGGCCAACATGGCGAAACCCCGTCTCTACTAAAAATACAAAAATTAGCCGGGCGTGGTGGTGCACGCCTATAATCTCAGCTACTCGGGAGGTTAAGGCTCGAGAGTCACCTGAACCTGGTAGCAGAGGTTGCAGTGAGCCGAGATCACACCACTGCACTCCAGCCTGGGAGACAGAGAAAGACTCTGTCTCAAAAAAATAAATAAATAAATAAAAAATAAAGAAAGAAAGAAAAAAAAAGGAGAGAAGCAGATTTATTCCCATGTGGAAGGAAGGAGTTGGAGTAAGCCAAGGTTCCTTTATAATTCTAATCTAGACATGGAATTGCTACACAGGAGAAGAATGGACTCTGGAGCCAAACCAGGTAGATCCAAATCCTGGCTCTGCCGCTCATTAGCTGTGTGACCTTGGATGAGACATTTAACCCCTCTGTGCCTCAATTTACCCATCTGTAAAATAATGTGATAATAGCAGCTACATTTATAGGGTTCTTGTAAGGACTAAATGACATGCCTGGCACACAGGAAGCACTATATAAAGGTTAGCCATCATCATTATTAAACACAGGATTTTCCAAAGGGGAGGCTTACCTAAGACAAATCTGCAGCTCTGCCTGGAAGAATCTTTCAATTGATCCTGGACTTGAACAGGCTGTCTGCGGAGAAAGAAATCAGAGCGTGAAGATCCCGCCCCACCCCTGCAGCCTCCACCCCAACTAGAAACCAAGAAGCACTCACCTCTCTGAGCTTCTTGAAGACGAATGGCGTCCCGTGCCTGTGCCCTCGGTAGACATCAGCAAAGGTCCCCTGGCTGATTTTGTGGTTTTGATTGAAGTCATCAGTTGCCTGGACCACATCTGCCTCACTCCAGAAAAGGCTGTCTCCAGCCAAGCTCAAAAGTTTTTCCTGCTTAGGAATGGAGGTGCTGTAGTCCTGGACACCCAGAGAGAAGAGATGGAGATTACTATGGAATCTCGTTTCCTCTGCTACCTCAAGGGACCTTGGAACAACAGAGCTGAAGGGGTGGAGGGGATCATCTTATCCAACGGAAACTGTAAAAAGGACATGGAGAGACCCAAGCTCAAATCCCAGCTCCATCTGTATCTTGCTCTGTGACCTTGGGTGAGCTACTTAACCTCTCTGAGCCTCAATTTTTTCCATCAGCAAAAATGAAGGTAACAGTAGTACCCTGAAGAGTAATTTTGAAGACTAAGATGTGAGTATTCCTGGCACATGGTTGATGTTTCCTTTAATTCAGTTTACAAAAGTGAGCACTGAGGAAATAAAACAGCTGAAGTGAGGTCACACAGCTGGTCAGCGGCCGAGCTCAGCACCCTTGGTCCAATACACAGCATGGATAATGGGGTTCCAGACTCCTGGGAAGTGGGATACAGGTTCCTATAACCAAACCAGGGGTGTCCAATTGTTGGTTTGCCTAGACCATGCTGGAAGAATTGTCCTGGGCCACACATAAAATACGCTAATACTAATGATAGCTGATGAGCTTTAAAAAAAAAATTGCAAAAAAAACTCATAATGTTTTAAGAAACTTTACGAATTTGTGTTGGGCCACCTTCAAAGCCATCCTGGGCTGCACACGACCCATGGGCAAGCAAGACAAGCCTGCTCCAAACAGAATTCCAGAGACTGCATGTGTACATAAGCCTATAAAGAGAAGTTCTGCTTCCCTTTTTAATAACTTCTCTCTTTAAAACAGATGTACGGAAATTTAAAAAAAAAATTTTTTTTTGAGACAGAGTCTTGCACTGTCGCTCAGGCTAGAGTGCAGTGGTGCAACCTCGGCTCACTGCAAGCTCCGCCTCCGGGGTTCAAGCCATTCTCCTGCCTCAGCCTCCCGAGTAGCTGGGACTACAGGTGCCCGCCACCACGTCCGGCTAATTTTTTCTATTTTTTCTAGTAGAGATGGGGTTTCACCATCTTAGCCAGGATGGTCTCCATCTCCTGACCTCGTTATCCGCCCAACTCCACCTCCCAAAGTGCTGGGATTACAGGCACGAGCCACCGTGCCCGGCCTAAATTTAAATTTTTTAAAGTTGCATATGCTCTTAACAGTTTTTGAAAATTAGTATCCATAACCCCATTATCCATTTAACTGCTATTAAAGTTGGTGTATTTCCAGCCTATTAGATATATTAGGATTTATTTAACAAAACTGGTATCACGCCACACACATAGTTTTGATTTCTTTTTGAGACAGGGTCTCACTTTGACACCAAGGCTGGAGTGCAGTGACATGATGTCAGCTCACCGCAGCCTCAACTTCCCAGGCTCAAGGAATCCTTTCATCTCAGCGCCCCCAGGTAGCTGGGACTACAGGTGTGTGCCACCACACCTGGCTAATTTTTTAACTTTTTGTAGAGTCCAGGCACAGTGGTTCACGCTTGTAATCTCGCCATTGTGGGAGGCAAAGGCAGGCAGATCATCTGAGTTCAAGACCAGCCTGGGCAACATGGTGAAACCCTGTTCTCTATTAAAAATACAAGAATTAGCCAGGCATGGTGGCACACACCTATAATCCCAGATACTCGGGAGGCTGAAGCAGGAGAATCGCTTAAACTGGGGAACCAGAGGTTTCAGTGAGCCGAGACAGCCTGGGCAACAGAGGGAGACTGTCTCAAAATAACTTTTTGGCCGGGCACGGTGGCTCATGCCTGTAATCCCAGCACTTTGGGATGCTGAGGTGGGCGAATCACATGAGGCCAGGAGTTCACGACCAGCCTGGCCAACATGGCAAAACCCTGTCTCCACTAAAAATACAAAAAAATTAGCCAAACATGCTGGCATGTGCATGTAATCCCAGCTACTCGGGAGGCTGAGGCAGGAGAATAGCTTGAACCTGGGAGGCAGAGGTTGCAGTGACCAAGATCATGCCACTGCACTCCAGCTTGGGTGACAAAGTAAGATTCCTCAAAAAAAAAAAAAAAAAAAAAAAAAAAAAAAAAAAACTTTTTTGTAGAGACAGGATCTCACACTGTTGCCCAGGTTGGTCTCAAACTCCTGGGCTCAAGTGATCCTCCCATCCCAACCTCCCAAACCTCCCAAAGTGTTGGTATTATCCTTCACAGAAGACTGATCTATTTATTAATTTAGAGATGGGGCCTCCCTATGTTGCCTAGGCTGGTCTCCAACTCCTTGGCTCAAATGATCCTCCCACCTCAGCCTCCCGAGTAGCCAGGACTACAGGCATGTGACACCACACCTGGGACATGGAAGAGCTTCATTAACCACACTCATGCAAAGCTGGCTTCTCCCCCAGGCACTGGATGCAAAGGGTCTCAGACTCACAACACTTTTAGGAGCCATCAAAACATTTTAATTTATTTTAAAATCAGAAAAAAATAAATGAACTTTTAGAGTCAAAGAAATGTCCTCATTTTTAATCCAGCTTGGATTTTATTTATCTTTATACCAATATGGTCATAATTTTTTTTTTTTTTTTTTTTTTGAGACAAGGTCTCACTCTGTCACCTAGGGTAGAGTGTGGTGGGAGGATCATGGCTCACTGCAACTTCTGCCTCCTGGGCTGAAGCCATCCTCCCGCCTCAGCCTCCCAAGTGGCTGGGACCACAGATCAAAAATAAAATAAAATAATGGCTAGGTGTGGTGGCTCACATCTGTAATCCAAGCACTTTGGGAGGCTGAGGCGGGTGGATCACCTGAGGTCAGGAGTTCGAGACCAGCCTGGCCAACATGGTGAGACCCCCTTCTCTACTAAAAATACAAAAAATTAAAATACAAAAAATTAGCTGAGCGTGGTGACATGCACCTGTAATCCCAGCTACTTGGGAGGCTGAGGCAGGAGAATCACTTGAACCCGGGAAGTGGAGGTTGCAGTGACCCGAGATCGTGCCACTGCACTCCAGCCTGGGTGGCACAGTGAGACTCCGTCTCAAAAATAATAATAAATTAAAAAACAAGAAGTGTACTCACTGAAGTGCCCTCCCTCCCTCTCCCCACCTATTATTGACCTCCTCTACTTACAGTCTTAGAAGCTTGGGGTAATTTGATGGCAATTTCCCTTCTCCTCCCCACCCTTAAATTGGTCTTAAGGGGTAGAGAAATTGCATTTTAGAGAGGGAACTACATGCTGGGAGACATGGCTTGGGGGCTGCAGCCGAGGGGTGGATTTACCTTTGAATCAGAAGAAGTGGGGAGGTTGGTTCTCAAGGAATGAGGGGCATCTTCTTCAGGAGGCTGGAGAAAGGCCTGTTGGTGGGCTCTGGCTGGAGAGGACCCTGGAAAGGAGGGATTGCGGGTCAGGATGCAGCCTGGGGGAGGAAGACAGGAGGGATCCTGGTCTAGTCCTCCAACCATGCCAGTCTCCTGTTCACTCCCCAAACGCTTGTTGCTGCCACTTCCTGACACCCACCATGTGCTGGCCAACACACTCCTCAAGCATCACCTCAGGATAAGCCTCTGACTCCCCTACGACCTGGGGCCTATTTATCATCCCAGTTGACAAGTGGAGACACAAAGGCACCGGAGGTAGATGCAGTGCTCAGGACCACCCAGCCAGTAGACGGTAGAGCCAAAATTCAGACAGAAATCTGTTTGACTTATAGGCCCTGCACTATCTCACCTCCTACTCAAAGAGCAGAAAAAGACACAGAGGTGAACTAGCTACTGAGCCTGGCTTCCAGAAACCTCCACCGTGGCAGGGATGCAATAACCGTCCTCCGAGGATATATCCCATGGGAAAGCGAGGTCAGAGGGAGGAGACACCATAACAGGCTGGGAGATGAGGAGGATTCACAGAGGAAGAAGGGGCACTTGACCTGGGCTTGAAAGATGAAGAAACGTTTTCAATAAGCAGATATGGGGCAGTGGAACCAGCCCATGCAGAGGTGGGGCAGTAGAAGGGCCCGGGGCTGTAGTAAGTTAACATCTAGGTATACAAATTAGGAAACATCATGCCAGGCACTGTTCTAAATACTTCACATCTGTAATCCCAGCACTTTGGGAGGCTGAGGCAGGAGGATTGCTTCAGCCCAGGAGTTTGAGATCAGCTTGGGCAACATGACAAGATCCCGTTTCTACAAAAGATTTTTTTTCTTTTTTTTTTTTTTTTTGAGACGGATTCTTGCCCTGTCACCCAGGCTGGAGTGCAGTGGTGCGATCTCGGCTCACTGCAAGCTCCGCCTCCCGGGTTCATGCCATTCTCCTGCCTCAGCCTCCCGAGTAGCTGGGACTACAGGTGCCCGCCACCACGCCTGGTTAATTTTTTGTATTTTTAGTGGAGACGGGGTTTCACTGTGTTAGCCAGGATGGTCTCAATCTCCTGACCTCGTGATCCACCCGTCTCGGCCTCCCAAAGTGCTGGGATTACAGGCGTGAGCCACCGCACCTGGCCCTACAAAAAATTTTTTTAAAATAGCCAGGTATGGTGGTGTATACCTGTGGTCCTTGCTACTTGGGAGGCTGAGGATCACTTGCGCCCAAGAGGTCAAGGCTATAGTGAGCCATGATCACACCACTGCACTCCAGCCTAGGAGACAGAATGAGACCCTGTCTCAAAAAAAAAATCCTTTCAGTGCATTAACTCATCTAATCCTCATGCCAATCAGGAGATAAGGTACCACTGCACCATTTTCATTGCCTCTTTGCAGATGGTGAAATGAGGCATGGAGAGGTTAAGTAACTTTTCCAAGTGCACACAGTCAGTGGTTCCAGCGTCTATGCTCTTTTTTTTTTTTTTTTTTTTTTAACAGGATCTCACTCTGTTACCCAGGCTGGAGTGCAGTAGCACTCTCTCAGCTCACTGCAACCTCCACCTCCTGGGTTCAAGCGATTCTCCTGCCTCAGCCTCCCAAGTAGCTGGGACTACAGGCATGTGCCATGATGCCAGCTAATTTTTGTATTTTTATTAGAGACAGGGTTTCACCATGTTGGCCAGGCTGGTCTTGATCCACTTGCCTCGGCCTCTCAAAGTGCTGGGATTATAGGTGTGAGCCACCACGTTTGGCTGCGCCTGTGCCCTTAATCCCTTAGTGAGTGAACAAGATTCACAAGACAGAAAGTTTGACAAGTAGTTTAGGGTCACTTAAACATGAGGTTAAAGAGGGTGAAATTTCTTCACTAGGCCCCACGTGAAGATTAATCTGAAGACTAATGAGGCCATCTGGTCGGGGGGTCTCCTGGGTGAGCAGAGGCACAGACTGTGGGTGAGGTAAGCCATGGTGGCTGGTCCACACAGAAGCAGGACTCGGCCAGAGGCCAGAGGCTTCAAACATCATCATCTGGAAATACCCAGGGAGCCCCATGGCAAGGACAGCTTCTGAGTAACTGGGGACCTGACCCTTCCAAAGGAACCTGGGCTTGACTCCAAGATTACTGGATAAATCTACCTGCTTCAGGTATTTGTGGCTTACAACATCAGGAAAGGAGTGATTCATCTGGAACTTTGGCTATTAAAAAATTTATTTTGGGCTGGGCACAGTGGCTCAGGCTTGTAATCCCAGCACTTTGGGAGGCTGAGGCAGGTGGATCACCTGAGGTTAGGAGTTCAAGACCAGCCTGGCCAACATGGTGAAACCCCATCTCTACAAAAATACAAAAATTAGCCTGGCATGATGGCAGGTGCCTGTAATCCCAGCTACTTGGGAGGCTAAGGCAGGAGAATTGCTTGAACCAGGGAGGCAGAGGTTGCCGTGAGCTGAGATGTGCCATTGCACTCCAGCCTGGGCGACAGAGCGAGACTCCGTCTCAAAAAAAAAAAAAAATTATTTTGGCTGGCACAGTGGCTCACACCTGTAATCCCAGTGCTTTGGAAGGCTGAGGCAGATGGATCACCTGAGGTCAGGAGTTCGAGACCAGTCTGGCCAACATGGTGAAACCCTGTCTCTACTAAAAATACAAAAATTAGTGGGGCATGGTGGCACGTGCCTATAGTCCCAGCTACTTGGGAGGCTGAGGCACAAGAATCACTTAAACCTGGGAGGCGGAGGTTGCAGTGAGCTGAGATCATACCACTGCACTCCAGCCTGGGCAACAGAGCGAGACTCAGTCTCAAAAAACAAAAAAACAAAAATTTATTTCACGAGATTTTTTTGTTGTTGTTTGTTTGTTTGTTTGTTTGTTTTTGAGACGGAGTCTCGCTCTGTCGCCCAGGCTGGAGCGCAGTGGCGCGATCTCGGCTCACTGCAAGCTCCGCCTCCCGGGTTCACGCCATTCTCCTGCCTCAGCCTCCCGAGTAGCTGGGACTACAGGCACCCACAACCGCGCCCGGCTAATTTTTTGTATTTTTAGTAGAGACGGGGTTTCACCGTGGTCTCGATCTCCTGACCTCGTGATCCGCCCGCCTCGGCCTCCCAAAGTGCTGGGATTACAGGCGTGAGCCACCGCGCCTGGCTTCACGAGATTAAAAATAGAATCGGGCTGGGCGCGGTGGTTCAAGCCTGTAATCCCAGCACTTTGGGAGGCTGAGACGGGCGGATCACGAGGTCAGGAGATCGAGACCATCCTGGCAAACACCGTGAAACCCCGTCTCTACTAAAAAATACAAAAAACTAGCCGGGCAAGGTGGCGGGTGCCTGTAGTCCCAGCTACTCGGGAGGCTGAGGCAGGAGAATGGCGTAAACCCGGGAGGCGGAGCTTGCAGTGAGCTGAGATCTGGCCACTGCACTCCAGCCTGGGCGACAGAGCGAGACTCCGTCTCAAAAAAAAATAAATAAAAAATAAAAAAAATAAAAATAAAAATAAAAATAGAATCAGCCCGGCTAAACAATTAACCCACACAGATAGCTGATAAAATGAAATCACCTGAGAAAAGGTCTGGAGCCTGTCAAGGGGCTGCCCTCAACCTCATTCCTGGGATCTTTGCCCTGCTGCTGTGTGAGTCTAGCAGCCAGAAGAATGCGAGCTGGAGATCCCCAGCTGCTGGGAGCTTGTCTGTCTGCGGGCCTGGCTGTGGCTGGCTCCAGTCAATCCCTGCATCTGCATCCCGACCATGCTTCCCAGGGGCTGTTCCCCAGGCACTGTGTGCAGAGGGTACACTAGGCAGACAGGACTGTGATGGCCAACAGACACCCTGGAGAGTCTGCCTTAGACCGAAGGCAGGACAGCAAGTGCCCACCCAGCCTTCCTCGGAAATGGCACACTGTGGTCCCACGGCTCTCCCAGCTTTGCCCGGCTCCCACTCCATTTTCTTGCAACTATTTGTCCTAATGAAACCCTATCTTGTTGATGAAATCCTATCCTGTCTTGGTGTCTGCCTCTCACTAAGGACCTGGACTAATGCAGGCCTCTGCTGGCCAGCACAGGGCCCCTGTCTTGCAGAAAGGCTGCTCTGTGATGGCCACCTTCACCCTTGCCCTGCCTTCTCTTGGCCTCAGCTCAGTACCCTTGGCCCGCATCCTTCAGACTGCAGTTATGTTTATCCAGTCTCCAAGTTTTTGGCCAAGTCTGTGCCACCTCACTATGAGTCACTTGACGGTTTTCTTTCAACCAACTTTAACTCCAGTGTTATATATTCAGCCTTGTATTAAACACTAATATCCATGACGTCCCTAGTTCTTCTACACATGATCTATATTTGTGCTAATACCCAGGTTCTGTGTACCACTGCGGGTGTGGGCCCCACACTCTGGGAACCACTGCTCCAGACTAACTTGAATTCCATCCTGCTGCCATGCCTGGTCACAGGGCAGGGCTCTCACTGCACAGAGGGTCCTTCTGTGCCCAGTGAGTCTGAGGTCAGACCTTGCCTCACACAAGTCATGAGTTTCCTATCTGACTTAATGCCTGGGGTTTGCTCAGGAGGCTCCCCCAGGCCTCTCCGTTTGGGGGAACCCCTGAGGCCTGCTCCTGCGACATATGAGGGCTACTAACTGGGTTTATTTATCCCTGTGGTCTTGGGGAAAATGAATGGACTCTGGTCTGGAAAATCAGACAGGACCCAGCAGCCATTACTCTCCATCTCTCCCTACCCAGCCCCCCACCAGCCATTACTCTCCATCTCTCCCTACCCAGCCCCCCACCAGCCATTACTCTCCATCTCTCCCTACCCAGCCCTCCCCTCCTCTGGGATCTAATCTGATGGGCTCCTCATGCCTGGGGTAGTTATCTGTGATAGGTTAAACTCACAACCACAATCTTTAAAGGCCCCCATTGTATGTCCAAGGGCAGAGAGAGGAGAATGAGAAGGAATTCTCCTGCCATCAAGGATACAAAAATCTCCCTGGATTCAATACAAAGTAATCAGAAGTTGGCCACGGGTGGATCATTACTGAAGCCAGCTGATGGGGACATGGAGGGTCATTATGCTCTTGGCTTTTGTATGTTTGTAATTTTTTCATATAAAAATGTTTTAAAATAATGGCTAAGGGAGGGGAGGGAGATGGGGCAGGAGAGTAGATGAACAAGATGGGATACTTGTTGGGTGATGGTGATGGATGGGGCTTGGGGGCTTCTACATAATCTTGTTTCCAAGAGTGAGGCACAGCTCATCTGACGCCAGATCAAGTGCCAGGACTTAGCTAAAAAACAAACCATTTCCCATGGAAATCCTTCCAGAAGCTTTCTTTTTCTTGCTTTTCTTTTTTGTTCTGTTTTGTTTGTTTTTGTTTTTGAGACGGAGTCTCTCTCTGTCACCCAGACTGGAGTGCAATGGCATGATCTCGGCTCACTGCAACCTCCGCTTCCTGGGTTCAAGCGATTCTCCTACCTCAGCCTCCCGAGTAGCTGGGATTACAAGCGCCTGAGACCATGCCCAGCTAATTTTTGTATTTTTAGTAGAGATGGGGTTTCGCCATGTTGGCCAGGCTGGTCTCAAACTCCTGACCTCAGGTGATCCGCCTGCCTTGGCCTTTTTGTTGCTTTTCTACTGAGGCTAATATGCCTGCTTTCTCAAGCAAAAGGCACCACCTCTGGTCCTGCCAAGCTGTGTCACTGCAGGTCCAAGAAGCGGCACTGTATCTGACATAGGGTCTTCTATGTCCTGCCCTGATGCTGGCAGCGGGTCTACCCCCAGCTGCCCCATCTCCTTTATTAGTATCAGACAGATTCGGCTCAAGCGCTGGCTCCAGCACTACTCAAGATCTGACCTCAGATGAACCGTGCCTCACTTCTCTGAGCTTTCTCAAATGTAAAAAGAGCAATAATGGTCTGCTCCTTGTCCAGGTAAAAAGAGCTGATGCTTATAAAGCACAAAGGTCAGGCTGTGACACATGCAGTACTTGGTATTTTACCAAGGCTGGTGAAACTATGTGTAGAGTAAGTAAACAGATTCTGACTGATAGCCCAGTGGCCTCTCCTACAGCTAAGGCTTTGTGACGGTTATTTCAGCTGCTCAAAACCCTTTTATCTGAATTCTAGCTTCGAGACTCCTTTGCTGAGGTGCTCATAGCCTGTCCATGGCTCCTCTGCTCATATATTTTCCTCCTCGGCCAGGCGCGGTGGCTAATGTCTGTAATCCCAGCACTTTGGGAGGCCGAGGCAGGTGGTCAAGAGATCAAGACCATCCTGGTCAACATGGTGAAACCTCGTCTCTACTAAAAATACAAAAAATTAGCTGGGCGTGGTGGCGCACAGCTGTAGTGCCAGCTACTCAGGAGGCTGAGGCAGAAGGACCACTTGAACCCAGGAGGCAGAGGTTGCAGTGAGCGGAGACTGCGCCACTGCACTCCGGCCTGGCGACAGAGTGAAACTCGGTCTCAAAAAACAAAACAAACAAACATATTTTCCTCCTCCATGTCTCTTCCCACTTCCTTCCCACCTACTGCAAGGGGGAGCCAGGGTATCACAGGGGTCAAGATGTGGGCCCAGTATCCGTCACTCCTACCAAAATCCTTCAAGATAATTGATCAGTTTGAACTCTGGGGCTCAGTGGAACCTTGGGGTTTTCCCAGAAGACACACTTTGGGTGATTTAATGACATGAATGATTTCTTATTTTCAATTTAGGCAAAGATATACAATCAACTTCCTGTCTCTGCCTGCAGATTGTAGTTATCATCTTGACCTGTCTGGGCACATTTGCTCCAAGTGCCATCAAGAAAGCAAATAGGGGCTGGGTGCAGTGGCTCACGCCTGTAATCCCAGCACTGGGAGGCCAAGGCGGGCGGATTGCTTGAGCCCATGAGTTCAAGACCAGCCTGTGCAACACAGCGAAACCCCATCTTTACAAAAAATACAAAAATTAGACATGGTGGTGCAGGCCTATAGTCCCAGTTGCTCAGGAGGCTGAGGCAGGAGGATCACTTGAACCGGGGAGGCAAAGGTTGCAGTGAGCTGAGATTGTGCCACTGCACTCTAGCCTGGGTGACAGAGATTCCATACCCCGCCAAAAAAAGAAAGAAAGCAAATAGGGCCCTGTGCAGTGGCTCATGCCTGTAATCCCAACACTTTGGGAGGCCAAGGTGGGAGAATCGCTTGATCCCAGGAGTTCGAGACCAGCCCGGGCAACATAATGAGACCCCGTCTTTACAAAAATAAAAAATTAGCCAGCTGTGGTGATGTACGTCTGTAGTCCCAGCTACTTGAGAGGCTGAGGTGGGAGGATTGCTTCAGCCAGGGAGGTTGAGGCTGCAGTGAGCTATGACTGTGCCACTGTGATCTAGCCTGGGCAACAAAGCAAGGCCTATTTCAAAAAAAAAAAAAAAAGGAAAGAAAGTAAACAGCAAAGGCTAACAGAGACATGTGATATTTATTTTATTTTTATTTTTATTTTTATTTTGAGACAGAGTCTCACTCTGTTGCCCAGGCTGGAGTGCGATGGCATGATCTCAGCTCACTGCAACCTCCGCCTCCTGGGTTTGAGCAATTCTCCTGCCTCAGCCTCCCAAGTAGGTGGGACTACAGGCGCGTGCCACCACGTCCAGCTAATTTTTTGTATTTTTAATAGAGATGGGGTTTCACCGTGTTAGCCAGGATGGTCTTGATCTCCTGACCTTGTGATCCACCCACCTCGGCCTCCCAAAGTGCTGGGATTACAGGCGTGAGCCACTGCGCCCAGCTGGCCTTGACGTTGATCTTTACAGTAACCTAGATAAGGAATATCAGAAGGAACTGCTATGCCTATTACCTCCTCCATCCTGACCAGCACGCCCCTACAATTTCCCTATTTTGTTATAATTTTCCCTTTGGTCAGGACCATTTCCCCTTATCTTTCATTGCTGATCAAAGATCTGCACTTAAATATATATATATATATATATTTAGCTACAGGAAATAATCCAGACTCCTTGGCCTAGAATTAACTTTCTAGATTCAACCTATCTAGAGTGTCTGGAATGTTCATAATCTCAGATAACATTTAATGAGCACCTCCATGGTGCAACACTCAGGTGCAGGATTTCTTACCACAACATGATGCAATAGGGTCTATTATTCTCCCCATTTTACAGAGGAGCAAACTGAGGTACAAAGGCTAAGTAATTCTTCTACAAAACAGCGGCACTGGGATTCAAATATGAGTCCATCTAATACAAAAGCCCACAAAACAGGTTCCTTTCAGCTGATGCTGCCCCTGGCTTCAGGAACGGCACCAGTGAACTGAGATTACGTGGATTTAGGGTCTCTGGCTCATCACTCGGGAGGCCGTAGGAGACAGGAAGTGAGGCAAGACTCCAGAGGCGAGGCGGTGAGAATGGAGATTGGGCTGAGCAGCAGCTCCCCTAGGGAGGTCATCTGCTGGCTGAGACATTCTGTCATTTGGAAACTTTTCCAGAGCCCTTACCTGGGCACAGGTGACGGAGACAAATGTGAAGTGGTCTGAAAGGCTTTGGGATAGCAGTGAGTGCGATGGTTAGGGACGTGCATGTTCAAATCACACAGCTCAGACATTACTTCCTATTTGTGTGACCTTAAGCAAACTGCTCTCCCTCTCTAGGCTTCAGCAGACCTGTTACTGATGGAGGGGAGGAAAGTGGTGGGCAGGAAGCACCCCTCAATTCCCCACTGCATGGCTGTGAGGGCTGGGGCCTATGGAGATTGGACAGAGAAATGGTCAGACATCTGGCCCAGAGCTTGCAGGCAGGGCCAACCTGTGCTGGGGACTCGGGAGACCACGGGTGAAACACAGGCACCCGGCAGTACATGACCTCAGCCAGGTTAATTAACCTCTCTGTGCTTTAGTTTTCTCATCCATAACATGGGCATAATCACAATACCTAATTCATAGTTAGTTGAAGATTAAATGAGTCAATATCTTTGAAGTACAGTACTTGGAATGGTGTCTGGCACTAGAAAGCCTCCAATTACTGAGTTATTTATTTTCTGCTCACAAAAATGGTAATAGATGTTTTATATGTTTTGTTACCTGATTTTTTTCCACTTTTCTACCTCCCTATATTGTGAGTATGCTTTCATGTACATATGCATGTCTACATCATTGTTTTGTGGGGGTTTTTTTGGTTTTTTTTTTTTTTTTGAGACAGAGTCTCACTCTGTCGCCCAGGCTGGAGTGCAGTGGCGCAATCTCAGCTCACTGCAAGCTCTGCCTCCCGGGTTCACGCCATTCTCCTGCCTCAGCCTCCCGAGTAGCTGGGACTACAGGCGCCCGCCACCACGCCCGGCTAATTTTTTGTATTTTTAGTAGAGACGGGGTTTCACTGTGTTAGCCAGGATGGTCTCGATCTCCTGACCTCGTGATCCACCCGCCTCGGCCTCCCGAAGTGCTGGGATCACAGGCGTGAGCCACTGCGCCCGGCCATGTCTATGTCATTGTTGACAGTACTTTATTGTGACTGTCTGACATTAATTTTATCATCCCCCATTGTTGTTGCCAGATTTTTGCTTTCTTTAGGCACAGTCTCACTCTGTCACCCAGGCTGGAGTGCAGTGGTGTGATCATAGCTCACCACAGCCTTGCACTCCTGGGCTCAAGCAGTCCCTCTACCTCAGCCTCCTGAATAGCCGGGACTACCAGGTGTATGCCACCATGCCTGGATAATTTTTTTTAATTTTTTGTAGAGACAAGGTCTCACCGGGTTGCCTAGGCTAGTCTCAAACTCCCAGGCTCAAGCCATCCTCCCTCCTCAGCCTCACAAAGAGCTGGGATTATAGGCATGAGCCACCATGCCCAGCCTCAATGTTTTGCTCTTATATGCTAAGCTGAATGTCCTTATAGATATATCTTCATTTCCTTAAATAAATGTGCTTTAAGTAAAAAAGTTAAATTTAAAATACCTGGGCCTGGAAAGGTGGCCATCCTCACAGGCTGCCCCTCTTCCTGTTCATCCTCAGTCTTTCTTACAGAAGCTGCCAAAGGCCTTTCTGGCTTCACACAGTCAGGGAAGGCTGGAATGGGACACCTGATTTCAGGAACTGGTTTCCCTGAAAACAAGGTGGAAAGAAAGTTATTACTATTCCATGAAGTGGGGTAGCCACTGAGAGACTGGGTCTGGAAGTCAGAGGCCTGGGTTCTGATTCCGGCTCTGCCACAAATGCACAGTATTGCAGGGCAGGAGGGGCTTTCCCTTTCTGGCCTTGGCCTCCCCATCTGTAAAATGCTGTGGGCCACGCACGGTGGCTTACACCTGTAATCCCAGCACTTTGGGAGGCCGAGGTGGGTGGGACTGCCTGAAGTCAGGAGTTTGAGACCAGCATGGCCAACATGGTGAAACCCCGTCTCTACTAAAAATACAAAAATTAGTTGGGCGTGGTGGCACACGCCTGTAGTCTCAGCTACTTGGGAGGCTGAGGCAGGAGAATCGCTTGAACCGGGGAGGCGGAGATTGCTGTGAGCCGAGATTGCGCCACTGCACTCCAGCCTGGGCGACAGAGTAAGACTCCGTCTCAAAAAAAAAAAAAAAAAAAAGAGGAGTGGCTGAACATGGCAGTCCCGGCGAGGGTGGAGCTCTGATGTGCTGAGTCACACACACCTGCTTCCACCCAACCAGCTGTGTGACCTCCAACAAGTTACCTTCCTCCTCTTGGTCTCCCTTCCCTCACATGTAAAATGGAGGTGATAATGGCGTCCATTTGCCTCCCACTGGGGTGTCATGAGGGAAGGGAGAGTAGAGATGAGGATGGGCGCTATAGACTGCACATTTCCCTGAACATGTGAGTGTGTCAAAGACACCATCCCTCTAAGTTCCCACTCCAGCCCCTATGGATCAAAGTTCTGGCTATCCTACAACCTCCCTTCCACGCGGTGGAGACACACGCATCCTTCCCACTCGATGGATAGGAATCCTAAAAAACAGCAGTTATGGCCACTGAATACGGGCTGCACCAGGCCCAAGCCCAGCTGCACAGACATGAATCCTCACAACATCTCTGCCTTTCATCCCTGTTCAGAGATGAGGAAACTGAGGCCTGAGCAGGTTAAATTTACATTTACTTGCTAAGATCACATGCCAAAGGCAGGCAGGACTGGCCAAAGAACTCCCCTGCCTTCTCGAGGGTAATCGTTTCCTCTTTACATCAACTTGGGAAACCCCAAAGGTGCTTCGAGGGTGTGTCAACCTCAGCTTCCAGCCTGCTTCTCAGAGCTGCTCTGTGGAACAGCTTCCTCTCCCCTCCTCCACTGGGCCCTGATCTTATCCCTTCCGGCTGGGCCCTGCCGCCAGCTCAGTCAGCCTCCACACCCTTGCCAGCCTGCCTCTTACCAAAGTACACATCTGGCCTCGTCACTTCCCTGCTTGAAGCCTTTATGGGGCTCCCCATTGCCTAGATAACGTCCACACTCCTTAGCCTGAATCTTTCTGTCTCCCCATTGCCTCCCAGATAAAACCCAATTCTATAGCCCTGCATTCAAGGCCCTCATTCTCTGATGGTTTGGGATAGACTCATGTTTGAGAACGACAAAAACTGGGGCACTGAAGTCCCAGGGAAAGCTGCTGACTCACTTGACATCACACAGAGCATGACATAAAGCATGACACGGGGATATCACAACAGATGTCCCAGGTAGGGCTGGGACAAAACATCTCCCGAAACATTTCTTTGAACTGGTGAACTGTGCCTCTCTAAACAAACCAGTTGTTACCCTGGGACCTCACTTGTCAAACCCACGCTTTTGAACTAAAACAATAAGACCTAAATTTGCATAGCACCACACTGGCACCATGCAGATTTAATTTTCACAACAATCTCTGGTAGTTCATAGGTTTATCTGCTTTTTATTTTTTAGCATATTGAGGCTCAAATAAGTGAAATGACTTGTGTCAAGTAAAACAGCCAACAACAGTGAAACTAGTCCCAGGCTCACTGCAAGCTCCGCCTCCCGGGTTCACGCCATTCTCCTGCCTCAGCCTCCCGAGTAGCTGGGACTACAGGCACCCGCCACCACGCCCGGCTAATTTTTTTTTTTTTTTTTTTTGAGACGGAGTCTCGCTGTGTCGCCCAGGCTGGAGTGCAGTGGCCGGATCTCAGCTCACTGCAAGCTCTGCCTCCCGGGTTTTTACGCCATTCTCCGGCCTCAGCCTCCCGAGTAGCCAGGACTACAGGCGCCCGCCACCTCGCCCGGCTAGTTTTTTTTTTGTATTTTTTAGTAGAGACGGGGTTTCACCGTGTTAGCCAGGATGGTCTCGAACTCCTGACCTCGTGATCCGCCCGTCTCGGCCTCCCAAAGTGCTGGGATTACAGGCTTGAGCCACCGCGCCCGGCCAAATTTTTTGAATTTTTAGTAGAGACGGGGTTTCACCGTGTTAGCCAGGATGGTCTTGACCTCCTGACCTCCTGATCCGCCCACCTCGGCCTCCCAAAGTGCTGGGATTAGAGGCGTGAGCCACCACACCTGGTGTGATTTTATATTGTGGAGTTTTTTCCTTGTGATTTATTCGTATCATAGAATTTTTCAACAAAATGATTATGCATTATTTACACAGTAAAGTATACTTCTTTTTAAAAAATCAGTTAGCAAGCTAGCTAAAATAATGATAGAACTGAATCTTCCAAGCTAGTGTGAGTAGCATTTGCCCTGGAGACCCCTCTGGCTCCAGTGAGCAGACGATGAATCAGCCCTTCATGAGATTCAGATCTGCCTCACTTCTGTTTTTCACCAACGAATATCCACGTCGTGTATTGATACGTTCACTTCAAGCACCCCTCCCCACAACCCTGGCGATCTCAAGTCAGGAAGCTGAGGCTCAGTGGGGAACAAGACCTGCCGGAGGGAGACAGGAAGGCAGGCAGCACTGAGGCAGGAAGGCAGGGTCTCCTCCCAGAACCACGGACAGAAGGGCACCCAGAGGGCACGCACTTCTCTCCCGACCTGGGCTCCACAGGCACTTTGGTGGTTCGATAGGCCACGCCCCCCCCATCCCGACTGCCATCAGGGCAAGGCCTTTGTGGCTGAAACTCGAAGTCTGGAAGCCAGTTTCTCTCCAACAAGGGCCTTGCTGGCAGGAATCACAGGATCACCGTCTGCCTCATGGCATCCCACAGGCCCAGGAGGAGAACAAACAGTGCCTAGGCCAGGCACGGTGGTTCACGCCTATAATTCCAGCATTTTGGGAGGCCAAGGCGGGCAGATCACCTGTGTGCCAACATGGCGAAACCCTGTCTCTACTAAAAATACAAAAATTAGCCAGGCGTGGTGGTGCACACCTGTAGTCCCAGCTACTCAGGAGGTTGAAGCAGGAGAATCGCTTGAACCCAGGAGGCAGAGGCTGCAGTGCGCTAAGATTGCGCCACTGCACTCCAGCCTAGGCAACAGAGCGAGACTCTGTCTCAAACAACAACAAAAACCAGTCCCTTGTACAGAATGACAATGAACAATGCCGGCGAGAGTGCTGATTAAAGCACGGGTCTGGAACAGAGCTGTCGCTCGCAGGGTGCACAGAAATGAAAGCTCTGCCTGTGTCCCCTAGAAGGCCACCCCCCGCCACTCCCAGCCCTCATCTTTCCCAGCCTCCCCTCTCTGGCAGGGAAACACTGCCTCTCTCCCTCCACCCTCCCTCCTCAAACCGCCTCAGGTGGGGCCTGTGTTCCTGGAAAGGCTTGTCATCCTTGTGACATCTGTGTCAAAAGGGCAGCAGTGGCTCCCCTGGCTCAGGGCCGGCTAGGCTCACTGAAATCACTTCCCAACAGTGACCTCCTGCAGAGGCCAGGCCCACAACAGTATAAAATCCGCCCTAAAGGTCTCACCTACACCCAGCACCGCCCATGACCCCAGCAAATGAGGCACCTTCTCCTTGTCTGAGGCCTGCCTGGCTGAGCCTCATTGTTCTCATCAGTAAAATGGGGATGAGGGTGATACTCACAGCCTTACTTAACTTCAGTCCTGTTCCTTTTTTTTTTTTTGAGACAGGATCTTGCTCTGTCACCCAGGCTGGAGTGCAGTGGTGTGATCGCAGCTCACTGCAGCCTCAAACTCCTGAGCTCAAGCTATCCTCCTCACTTAGCCTCCCATGCAGCTGGGATTACAGGCAACATCACGGCCAGCTAATCTTTAATTTTTTGTAGAGACAGCATCTCACTATGTTGCCCAGCCTGGTCTCAAACTCCTAGGCCCCAGTGATCCTCCCACCTTGTCCTCCCAAAGTGCTGGGATTACAGGTATGAGCCACTGCTCCCAGCCCAGTGTCCTATTCAGGATAATGTTTTGTTCAGCACAAATCTTTGCCTCTCTGTCAAAACACACTTGGCAGGAACATCAAGGCCACCAACCCAGTTGTGGCCGACCTCTGTGGGCTCCACCCATGGGGAAGATAAAAAATGTCATTATGTTTTCATCCTAAAGAGAGGACAGCTTTTCTCTTTCTTTTTCTTGTTCTTTCTGCAGTGACATGCGGTGGCCCCACCTGGCACCACAGGGCACTCGGAAGTGAGCAGGGGTGAGAAATAGATGGGGAGGGGCAGTGTCGGCAGGGCTACCTGTGGCCAGACCTGTCAGCACACCTGGGGCTGACATCCACCCTCCCACACAAGAGGCACCAGGCCACACCCAGCCACGGATGTAAGCCACGGATGTCAGTCAACAGGGCCCCACGTCAGCCCCAACAAGAAGTTTTGGTTTCCTGTGAAACCCCCATCTTCGAGAGCTTTGAGTTTTTAGGTGTCTTTAAAATGCAAGCAATAAATGGTGCGTATAAACATGAACCGCCCTCATCTCCACCCTGGAGCTACCGGTGTGGTCTGAGCTGGGTGAGCGGGCAGGTCCATGCATGCCTGTTCACTGTCCAAACCTGAAAGTGGAGAAAATAGCCTCTGTCCTCATCCCTCCAAACCTGCTCCCTGCTAGCTAGACAGACGCAATGCCCACTTGTTCAGGCTGGCACACCAGAGAGCTAGTGAAATAAAAATAGAACACCAAAGGCAGGATGAGGCAAAGGAGGCCAAATGCCCACAAGAAAGGGCTGTGACGAACTTTAACTCTCACGCTGAGCTTCCTGTCTGCCAAGGTGAAGGCTCAGGAGTGAGCTGCTCATGGACTTCCTATCACAGATAGACAGGGGCAGCCTCAGGCTTCCAAGACAGCACTCTTTCCTCCCAGGATTAAATTCTCAAGAGAATTCCACACATAAAGTTGATTCTGCAGGATTGTGAGATCCAAAAATACAGACTGTGATCAAAGAGAAGAACTGGGATCACGAGAGTAAGTGTGGGGAAGCGTCGGCTCTGGCTTGAACCAGACCCAGGCTCTACAGTTCCAGCTTCACGCCCAGGCACAGACCTCCTAACCCTCTGAGCTTCATGCGCCTCTCCTGTGAAGTCAGAATAATAACCCCACACCTCCCAGGGCCGTCCCAGGGCTCCATGATGACAAATGTGAAGTGGCTGGCCCAGAGCAGGGGCCCGAAACACTGTGCAAACAGCCACCCTCCTTCAGTTCTGCCAGAAAGGTGCAGATAGAAAAGAGCCTCTGATTCCCAACTCAGGCCTCCGAAGGAAGCATTTGGAGTGGAAGGCTATTTTTAACATTTTAAACACTCTAATGGAAACCGATTCTAGGTGGGCAGCGATTTGGTGCACAGTCCCGAGAGGCACAGTGGCCATGAGGGCAAAGTAACACAGGAACCCAGCAGCAGGGGAGGTGGGGGCCTGCGCCCACACCATTGGCAGCCAGCCTCAGTCACACACTGGAGGTGGGCAGCCCAGCGTTCTCCCTGCTGGGACCCCCAGGGACAGGAAGGGGATGCAGGTGATGGAAGGAACAGCTAATCTACAGCTTAGGTGGTCACAGGCACCAGGAGGTTGACATGGTGGTTCTCAGAGTCTGGATTTTTTTGTTTTTGTTTTTGAGGCAGAGTCTTGCTCTGTGGCCCAGGCTAGAGTGCACTGGTGCAACCATAACTCACTACAGCCTCTACCTCCCAGGTCCAAGCAATCCTCCCACCTCAGCCTCCCAAGTAGCTGAGACTACAGGAGCACGACGCCACGCCTGGCTAATTTTGTTTTTGGTTTTGGTTTTTTTGGTAGAGACAGGGTTTGCCATATTGCCCAAGCTGGTCTCAAACTCCTGGGCTCAAGCACTCTACCTGCCTTGGCCTCCCAAAGTTCTGGGATTACAGATGTGAGCCACTGCACCCAGCCTGGAATCTGGCTATCTTTGACAGCTGCCTTGTTGAGGCTGAGAACCCACAGTGATGAGGGCTGAGTCCCAGATACAAGGAGGAAATGGGGGAGGGGCAGAAGCGCTTCTCTGTGCCCCTGTCATGGTTCACCAGAGCTGGCTGCCAGGCATGATTTCTTTTTCTCTCTGATTTGTTTTCGGAATGCCTGTGCTCTCCCTAATGAGCATGAATCACTGAGGCCATGGAAGGCAAATGAACTCCCAGCAGTCTGCAGCGTGTCCTGCAGTCGGGCTCAGCAGCAGGGGGACCCTCCTAAGCCTTGGCTTCCTCATCTGACAAATGAGATGTGGAAGCGGACCCCCGTCCCCGAGACTTGCCATGAGGATAAAAAAATTAACACCCAGCAGATCTAAGCTACCATCATTTGCTACAGTCTCGCTCTGTTGCCCAGGCTGGAGTACAGTGGCACGATCTCTGCTCACTGCAACTTCTGCCCCCTGGGTTCAAGCGACTGTCCTACCTCACCCTCCCGAGTAGCTGGGATTACAGGCACACACCATCACGCCCGGCTAATTTTTGTATTTTTAGGAGAGACGGAGTTTTGCCATATTGGCCAGGCTGGTCTTGAACTCCTGACCATCCGCCTTGGCCTCCTACTACTCCGGTGATTCATCCGCCTTGGCCTCCTACTACTGTTATTATAATGACCATCTCTAACTCTAGGTCAGGCTTTTTTTCCTAAGTTCTTTCCCATATCCGTGGCCTATTTAATTCAGATTAATTAAATAGATAACAGCTCTGGGGGATAATTGCTACCAAGTATAAGGTAATTGTCTTATATCTGAAGAAAGCAAAGCCTAGAATGCAGATTTATTTATTATGTGCTTGTTTATGCCCCACTTCCCTCGGGAGAAAGGATTAAAGGATGTTTATGGGTGCTGGGCCTTTGGCTGATGGCGCCTGGGCCGTCACACTAGCTGCGTGAGAACATTTCACATAGTGGCAAATCCAGGAGCTGTTGGAGCAGAGGGGACTCAGAGCCGGCAACAAGGTCTTTCCTGGGTGAGCACACTCGGGAAATCCCCCGGACCCTTCACGCCCGTCAAACTAAACAGTAATTTGTCCTTAAGCTGACTCATGTGGCCAGAATAGATCCCTTCCAGAACAAACAAAAGTGATTCAGCTGTAACTAAAGCACCCTCGTGCCAGCTGGCCCTATCAGAGACAAACACAGCTTTCTGTGCCCTCTCTTTTCCTTTCCCTCCTAATCCCTGGGTTTGGCCCTCCAGGCCATACACAGTCACACACACAACACACACACACACACACACACACACACACACACACACACTCCCAACTTAAGCTAGACCTGAAATGAGGCAAACCTGAGAGCACAGCCTGCCTTCCTAATTGTGCAATCCCTGGTTCCCCAGTGAACTTGTACTCCACCTGCTGCTGAAATGACTCTCTTTCTCATTCATTCATTCATTCATTCATTCATTCATTCATTCATTCATTCATTCATTATGTTAGGGAATGGGGAATCCTTTATCAAAACTGCCATAATACTGACATTAAGCTAGTTAAATAAAAGACATCTAATTATAAACTAGGAGGAGCTCTACACTGAAGACAAACTCGAGGGAGGGGTGCCTGATGGACCTACTTCCATAGGCTGGCCAGGAAAAGCTGCCATGAGGAGGGGCCATGTATGCAGACACCCAGAAGATGAAAAGGACCAGCATGGAAGAATGCAGGGAAGCTGGGAGGGACAGTGTTCCGAGGAGAGGGAACACACGTGCAAAGGTCCTTAGGGAGCAAACAGTTGGCATATCCCCGCAAGTGAAGGATGACCCTAGTGGCTGAGGGGAATGACTGAGGGGGAAAGTGGTAGAGGTGAGGTCAAAGAGTTGGGCAAAGGTAGACCATGCAGGTCCCTGTAGGCCACAGTTAGGCAGAACCTTACCATAAGCACCCTGGAACTGAGGTAACCTGTAGCCGAGAGAGTACTTACCAAATAACCACCTGCTCCCTCTCATACTCCTGCCTCCTTAGCAGTTAGGCTGGGTGACATGCCTGGTTCTAGCCAGCGGATTTTTCTTTTTTTTTTTTCTGAGACGGAGTCTCACTCTGTCGCCCAGGCTGGAGTGCAATGGCGCGATCTCGGCTCACTGCAAGCTCCACCTCCTGGGTTCAAGCGATTCTCCTGCCTCAGCCTCCTGAGTAGCTGGGACTACAGGCACCCGCCACCACGTCCAGCTAATTTTTTTGTATTTTTAGTAGAGACAGGGTTTCACCGTTTTAGCCAGGATGGTCTCGATCTCCTGACCTCATGATCCGCCCGCTTCAGCCTCCCAAAGCGCTGGGATTACAGGCATGAGCCACCGCGCCCGGTCTAGCCAGTGGATTTTAAGTGGAGATGCTATCCATCACTTCCTGGACAAAGGACTTAACAGCTAGTGAGCCTCTTCCATTCCTCTCTTCCCCAGCCACAGTGACTTTGGAAGCCACGTGTTCTAGATGACATAGCTGGCTACAAGAATGCAGGAGACTGCATGACCCATACTGGACTTCAGGTGAGTGAGAAATCAGTATTTGTTGCGTTGAGCAACTAGATTTCAAGGTTCATCTGATACTGCAGCATAACCGAGCCTATTGTGGCTAATGCATCAACTGAGTATGTGTCCAAAACTTGCAACCGGAGGAGCCTAGTTGTAAGAGCTAAGCATCTAGCAGGAGTTCAATAAAGGATGGTTCACTTCACCCTGGCTCTTACCCTTCCTCTCTAAAACCCTGGGGACTGGCTTGGAGGTATTCCACACTCTGCTCATTCTAACACCACTCTCAAGAGACCAACAGTGATTAAAGTCTTGCTTTTTTCCAATGGAATAACGAATGCATGGAAGGAAAAGGTCAAGTGACCCGTCCTTAGCCACTCAGCAATTAACTTTAAGAAAACCTCTAGCCGGGCGTGGTGGCGTGCGCCTGTGGTCCCAACTACTTGGGAGGCTGAGGCAGGAGAATCGCTTGAGTCCAGTAGGCAGAGGTTGCAGTGAGCCAAGCTCATGCCACTGCACTCCAGCCTGGGCAACAGAGTGAGACTCTGTCTCAAAAAAAAAAAAAAAAAGGAAGGAAGGAAGGAAAGAAAGAAGGAAGGAGGGAAGGAAGGAAGGAAGGAAGGAAGGAAGGAAGGAAGGGAGGGAGGGAGGGAGGGAGGGAGGGAGGGAAAGAAGGAAGGAAGGAAGAAAGGAAGGGAGAAGGGAAGGAAAAAAGAAAACCTCACCATCTCGTATGCTTTGAACCTTCCCAGTCTACAAAAAAAGTAGATAGGGCAATGTCTTTACCCATTTTCCAGATGGGGAAAGTGAGACTTGATGCAATCTAGTAACCTACCCAACAAGGGGGTAAGGTCAGGCAGACCTGAATTCCCACATTGGCCTCATCACTACGGGCTATGTGGCCTTGGGAAATTACTTAATCTCTGAGCCTCAGTTTCCTTTTCTATAAAATAGGGATAATAAGAGTTGTGAGAAAATATGCTTACCTGGCACATATCAGGTGCTAAATACAAGCTACTACTAGAACCCAGGTACTCTGACCCCTGACCTGTGGTTTTGGCCCACAACAGTGTCACCTCCAGTGGCATGTCGCAGTGGGCCAGGGTCTAGATGTAGGCATGTTCTGTTGTGCCCTAGCAGCTGGAAAGGGGCGGAGGCGGGGCACCCTTCCAAGAGAGCAGGCACACAAGCCCTGTCTGGACCTGGCACAGCCCTGCCCCTTTGGGAGAGGAAGGGTTTATTCTCTGCTGTTTCATTTCACATAGCAGCCCCAAATTTTCCACTCAATGAGAGCCCAGCTCCAGGAAGGAAATGACTCTGGCTGAGATGCCAAACCCAAAGTTAGAAACTGTCAGAGTTGCACAACCAAGAAGAAACTGCATGAAAATTGTGAAACTGAAGACTTCCAGGAAGATAGTAGCAACAGATGGGAAGAGAAAACCTTGGTCACCTCCCAAACCCCTTCAGACTCCTCAAGTGTCTTCCTATCCTGCTCAGTTGACACCTGGAACCTCACAGGCCCGGCCTCCCAGTCCATATGGTGGCCAAAACAAGGGGATACTCCCAGATGGAAGCCCTCCAACGTCTTCCCTTCACTCCTGGGTGAAAGCAAACTCTTGGCGGTGGCCTGCATGGCGCTATGTGGCCTGACCCTACCCTGTCCCCAGCCTCAGCCCACCCCCGGGCCTTTGCACATGCTGCTCCCCCTGGCTAGATATGTCTGTGTGGGCCTTCACTTCTTGGTCCACTATTCCTTTTGAAGGAGGTTCAAGTTTCACTGCCTCAGGGAAATTTCCCTTGATGAGATCAGATCCTCTCATCTTTTACTCTCCTACCTGCCCTCCCCACCCGACCTACATTTATCCTTTCAGCACTCATACTGCAGTGGGTGACATGCATCTGTGTGTTAGCTCCTATGTGTTAGCTCCTTACAATTCATCTCCCACTGGACTATAAACTCCTTGAGGCCTGGGACCTTGGCTATGTTTTCATGGTTGCATCCCCAATATCTAGCACACAGAAGGCACTCAGTAAATGTATTTTTAGGCCAGGTGTGGTGGCTCATGCCTGTAATCCCAGCACTTTGGGAGGCCAAGGCGGGTGGATCACTGAAGTCAGGGATTCAAGACCAGCGTGGCCAACACGGCAAAACCCCGTCTCTACTAAAAATACAAAAATTAGGCCGGGTGCGGTGGCTCACACCTGTAATCCCAGCACTTTGGGAGGCCAAGGCAGGGGGATCACCTGAGGTCGGGAGTTTGAGACCAGCCTGACCAACATGAAGAAACCCGTCTCTACTAAAAATACAAAATAAGCCGGGCATGGTGGCGCATGCTTGTAATCCCAGCTACTCGGGAGGCTGAGGCAGGAGAATCGCTTGAACCCGGGAGGCGGAGGTTGTAGTGAGCCGAGATTGCGCCATTACACTTCAGCCTGGGCAACAACAGTGAAACTCCATCTCAAAAATAAATAAATAAATAAATAAGAATACAAAAATTAGCCAGGCGTGGTGGTGCATGCCTGTAATCCCAGCTACTCAGAGGCTGAAGCACAAGGATCACTTGAACTTGGGAGGCAGAGGTTGCAGTAAGCCAAGATTGAGTCACTGCACTCCAGCCTGGGTAACAGAGTAAGACTCCATCTCAAAAAAAGCCAAAAAATGTATTTTTAGCTCCTTATTAACTCTCTTGTCCAGCTCCTGCATATCTAAATCCCTGTGGCAGGGCCAAGTGCACCCGGTTTCCAGCCTCCACCCTCAGAGCCAGAGCCATCTGCTCCCTACCATCTACAGGCTCAGCCCCCTAACCCAGCCTTTGGAGACACTTAATCAGCTCTAGAGCTCAGCATTGATTATAGTGGATTCTCCTCTCTCTGGGAGCCATAGCTGGGATACTCACCTCTGCCTCAATTCCTGCTCTTAAGGCCCTAAGATGCCAGCATATAAGGCCTGGAGCCCAGCCCATGGTCCCCTCCTAAGCCTGGTCATCTGGAAAAATCCCTCTCTGGAGTAGGACTCTCGTCGTTAAGCCCTAGGGTGATGGTGGACCCTAGCCCCAGAAACAGACTCTTTTCGTGCTGGAAGCTGGTCTGAACATACAAGTACTGCCCCTGCCCCCTAGGTTCTCCATCATGGGGCTTCCCTGAGATGCCCAGCACCCTCACCATGGTCACCATTTCCCCAGAGCAGTGACTCACAAAGTATATTGATCTCATGGGCATATTAGTAAGTATCAAATGAAAAGGAATACTGTGGTCAAATATGAATGGGAAACAATAGCCTAAATAAGTTTCTTTGCTGCAGGACTTATCAGAGCCTTCACAGTTGGTGTGCATTGTAAATCTCCAAAGGTGGAGGCAGTGATAAAGTATGCGGGGTTTCCCAAGTTTAGTTATTCATGAACCCTTTTGTTTGCAGCAGGGTATCTTGCTGGACCAGTCTTCTGAGGCACATGGTGTGGGAAATGCTACCCTAGACCACCACCTGCCACTGCAGATGCCCTATGCATGTAGTACCCTCCCCACCACAATGAGGAAGCTTTCAACTAGGACACAAAGGCAGTATTCCCCCTTCCTGTCTGACCCAGAGAGTGAATCTTCATCCAAGACCCAGTTCTTCCCTGGAGGCTCAGAGGTCCCAAAATTCACAGAGGACTATTTTTCAACTAGTCTTTGCCAGAAGATGGGAGATGAAATGGAGAGGAGAGGACAAGAAAGGGCTTCATCTTACAAAATGGGGCATCAGGAGACACTGCCTATAGCTTATGGAAGAAATGTAAGTATATTTGTTAACACTGCAAAGCCAACCTATAGAGGGACTGAAAATAGTGGTAACAGGTGGAGTTGCCCTAATCTGAAAACCTGAAATCCAAAATGCTCCAACATCCAAAACTTTTTGAGCAACAACATGACACTCAAAAGAAATGCTCATTGGAGCACTTCAGATATTGGATTTTCGATTAGGGATGCTCAGCCACTAAGGAGATAATGCAATAATTCCAAAATCTGAAAAAAAAAAAAAAAATTAGCTGGGCATGGTGATTTGCACCTATAGTCCTAACTACCTGGGAGGCTGAAGCAAGAGGACTGGTTGAGCCCAGGAGTTCAAGACAGCAGTGAGATATGATTGCACCACTGCATTCCAGCCTGGGCAACAAAGCAAGACTCTGTCTCTATTAAAAAAAAAAAAAAAGAAAGAAAGAAAGAAAGAAAGAAAGAAAGAAAGAAAGAAAGAAAGAAAGAAAGAACGAAAACAAAGACCCAGCCTGTAGCTAACAATCCAAGTCAACAAGAATCCCCATTTTGGGGGATCTCAAGATCCCCCTGCCTCAGCAGCAGGGAAGACCATGGTACTAAGCTTCTAATCATCTGATCTCTGCTCCACCTTTCTCAGTTCTACTATTGACCTCAGAAGAGGTTTTCTGCCAAATACAGAGAGCTCAAAGGCAAAAGTCAAATTAAGAGTCCTGCCTTCCCATCCAACTTACTGTTTCAGGTGGCTTCAAGGGAAGCTCCACGTAAGCACATTACACTGGGGGGTGAGGTGGGGAGGCTAAGCACAGAAGCCAAGAAGTAACAGACCAAACACTTCAGGGCTAAGAATTAAGATGTGTCTAGGCTGGATCTTTGGCTGTGATTACCACAGCAGAACTGATTTTCTTCTGCCATGAGAGCAGAAGCTTCTTGGTTTTTGACAGAACTGTGGTGCCAAAGAAACCACAGCTGAATCTGATAAAAGCTGGAGATTATTTGATTCCTACAGCTCCACTCAAGTCCCAGACCCACACCAGCAGGAGGTGGTTTGTGAAAGCCAAAGAGCCCTAAATAAAAGCACATTCTTTCCAGTTCCATTTCACATAAGGCCACAGAGAATAATGAACATGGAAGCTCCACTTCCCCTGCCTCCAAACATAGCCAGAAATCACGGAGGACCAGCTATCAGAGCAGTGGTTCTTTTTTTTGTTGTTGAGACTGAGTCTTGCTCTGTCACCCAGGCTGAAGTGCAGTGGCGCAATCTCGGCTCATTGCAATCTCTGCCTCCCAGCAACCTCTGCCTCCTGGTTCAAGAGATTCTCTTGCCTCAGCCTCCCGAGTAGCTGGGATTATAGGCACGCACCACCACGCCTGGCTAATTTTTGTATTTCCATTTTTATTTATTTTTGAGTGTCACTCTGTCGCCCAGGTTGGAGTACAGTGACACAATCTCAGCTCACTGCAACCTCTGCCTCCCAGGTTCAAGCAATTCTCCTGCGTCAGCCTCCCAAGTAGTTGAGATTACAGGCGTGAGCCACCACGCCTGGCCTAATTTTTGTATTTTTAGTAGAGACGATGTTTCACCATGTTGGTCAGGCTGGTCTTGAACTCCTGACCTCAAGTGATCCACCCACCTCGGCCTCCCAAAGTGCTGGAATTACAGGTGTGAACCACCATGCCTGGCCAGAGCATTGGTTCTTAAACCTCAAGGTGCATCAGAATCACCTGGGGAACTTAGGCCAGACTGCTGGGCCTCACCCCTAGAGTTTCCAAATCAGCAGATGAGGTGGGGCCCAATAATTTGCACTTCTAACAAGTTCCCAGGTGATACTGATGCTTACGATGCTTTGAGAATCAGAGATCACTGAGAACCAAGGGCTGCCAAATAGGCCAAGCAAAGAACTTACTCCTTTAACAGGGAATGGAGTTTTGGCCAGGCACAGTGACTCACGCCTGTAATCCCAGCACTTTGGCAGCCGAGGTGGGCGGATCACGAGGTCAGGAGATCAAGACCATCCTGGCTAACATGGTGAAACCCCGTCTCTACTGAAGATACAAAAAAAAAATTATCCAGGCATGGTTGCGGGCGCCTGTCGTCCCAGCTACTCAGGAGGCTGAGGCAGGAGAATGGCGTGAACCCAGGAGGCAGAGCTTGCAGTAAGCCGAGATTACGCCACTGTACTCTGGCCTGGGTGACAGAGCGAGACTCTGTCTCAAAAAAAAAAAAAAAAAACAGGGAATGGAGTTTTACAATTGCTCCTCTGCCAGATTTGTTGACTGCTATAGACAAGTAACTACCTCTTGTTTCTCATCTCAAGTGGTAGTTTTTATTGTGGCTTCCTGTTCAAATTCCACCACTGAATTTGGGTGTGCTGGGGGAAGGGGATGTAGACAGCTTCTCTTTGGTTGAGAGGCCCTGGGTCACTGGGCCATTAGAGAAGGCTACATATCACCCACACATACCAGACTTGCCCTAAAGGAAATGACTGATTAGGCTCCCAGGCCTGTCTCCCTTGTGGAAAGCAGATGTTTCATGCATGTCAAGACAGGTGTATATGGATATGTGGGTGGTCAAAATGGACTGTGGCAGAAACTGATAATTGTCCCTCCAATACTGATTTCCTCCTCTTCTAGAGTACTAGAAGCTTTAGTTGCACATATAACCTTCCAACTAAAGATTACATTTCCCAGCCTCCCTTGCAAGCAGGTGTGGTTCTGTGACCAAGTTCTGGCCAACAGCTTATGAGAGAAAGTAGGTGAGCAACTTCCCTGGTCATGTCCTTAAAAGAAGTGGAGTGTGCCCACCCTTTTCCTCTTTTTCTCTTCTTGCTGGCTGCCATGTGCATATGGGGGCACAGAGGGGCCATCTCACATGTAAGAAGCCTTGTGTCCACGTTAGCAGAACAATAAAGAAGAAAGAGCCCGGGCCACAACACCACGGAGCTGCCACATGAGCCTGGGGCAGCCTGGCAGTCACAGGAAAGGGAAATGAACGCCTGTCTTTCAGCCACTGTTGTCTGCACTTGTTTAACAGTAGTTGTTGCGGGAAGTCAGGGACCCCGAATGGAGGGACCGGCTGAAGCCTCGGCAGAAGAACATAAATTGTGAATATTTCATGGACATTTATTAGTTTCCCAAATTAATACTTTTATAATTTCTTATGCCTGTCTTTACTGCAATCTCTGAACATAAATTGTGAAGATTTCATGGACACTTATCACTTCCCCAATCAATACTTGTGATTTCCTATGCCTGTCTTTAATCTGTTTAATCCCGTCATCTTCATAAGCTGAGGAGGATATATGTCACCTCAGGACCCTGTGATGATTGTGTTAACTGCACAAATTGTTTGTAGAGCATGTGTGCTTGAACAATATGAAATCTGGGCACCTTGAAAAAAGAACAGGATAATAGCAGTCTTCAGGGAACAAGGGAGATAACCTTAAACTCTGACAGCCAGTGAGCTGGGTGGAACAGAGCCACATTTCTCTTCTTTCAAAAGCAAATAGGAGAAATATCGCTGAATTCTTTTTCTCAGCAAGGAACATCCCCGAGAAGGAGAATGGCCTCTGAGGGTAGGCCTCTGAAATGGCCCCTTTGGGGGCGGCGTCTTTTACAGTCAAAGCCGAAGGGATAAAATAAGTCCTGGTCTCCTGTAGTGCTCCCACACTTATTAGGACGAGGAAATTCCCACCTAATAAATTTTGGTCAGACAGGTTGTCTGCTGTCAGACCCTGTCTCCTGATAAGATGTTATCAATGACAGTGCATGCCCGAAACTTCATTAGCAATTTTAATTTCACCCCATCCTGTGGTCCTGTGATCTCGCCCTGCCTCCATTTGCTTTGTGATATTTTATTACCTTGTGGAGCATGTGATCTCTGTGACCCACACCCTATTCGTGCACTCCCTCCCCTTTTGAAAATCGCTAATAAAAACTTGCTGGTTTTACGGCTCAGGGAGCATCGCGGAACCTGCCAACATGTGATGTCTCCCCCAGACACCCAGCTTTAAAATTTCTCTCTTTTGTACTCTTTCCCTTTATTTCTCAGACCAGCCGATGCTTAGGGAAATAGAAAAGAACTCACGTTGAATATTGGGGGTGGGGATTTCCCCCGATAAGTAGTGAACCTGGAAGGCTAATGGAGGAGACCAAGACATGGATGGCTAAAAGAGGAAAAAGGGGCTGACTCTGGCCAGCAGATTTGCTAGGGCAAGGAATGGGTAGCTGCTTTCTGTTCTAAGCCTTCTGTACTGATCCATTCTATTTCTTCTTTTTTTTTTTTTTTTTTTTTTTTTGAGATGGAGTCTCGCTCTGTCGCCCAGGCTGGAGTGCAGTGGTGTGATCTCAGCTCACTGTGAGCTCCGCCTCCCAGGTTCACACCATTCTCCTGCCTCAGCCTCCGAGTAGCTGGGACTACAGGCGCCCGCCACCACGCCTGGCTAATTCTTTGTTTGTTTGTTTGTTTTAGTAGAGGCAGGGTTTCACTGTGTTAGCCAGGATGGTCTCAATCTCCTGACCTTGTGATCCGCCCGCCTCAGCCTCCCAAAGTGCTGGGATTACAGGTGTGAGCCACTGTGCCTGGCCCATTCTACATCTGAGAATATTCAGTGTTTGACAAATTAAATAACTATGGCCTTGGCAACTAAGTCTGAGGAAAATCAAGGAACAGAGACCCACGGAGCCAGCCCTCTACCCATTCAGACCAGGCAGCCTCCGCAGTTCACAATTTCAAGAGACTGTGCATGGATATGGCCCCCAGTGGGCCCCAATCGTACCACTGAGTTCAAGCAGGGCCTTCAAAAGGCTACAGTCACATCCAGGCACATCCCCTGGAGAGGTAAGTCCCTCAGGAAGCCACTTCATGTCCAGGACTTTTGGTATGTGGGGTTTTCAAGTACTGTTTTCTTCAAATTTATTGTTAACACCCTTTAAGAGGTGGTGGGCATCCAGCCAGGCGTGGTGGCTCACGGCTGTAATCCCAGCACTTTGGGAGGTCGAGGTGGGCAAATCACCTGAGGTCAGGAATTCGAGACCAGCCTGCCCAACATGGAGAAACCCCGTCTCTACTAAAAATACAAAACTAGCTGGGCATGATGGCACATGCCTGTAATCCCAGCTACTCGGGAGGCTGAGGCAGGAAAATCACCTGAATCCAGGAGACAGGGGTTGCACTTAGCCGAGATCGTGCCACTGCACTCCAGCCTGGGTAATAAGAGTGCAATTCCATCTCAAAAAAAAAAAAAAATTAGGCCAGGCATGGTGGAGCTTGCTTGTAACCCCAGCTACTTGGGAGGCTGAGGCGAGAGAATCTCTTGAACCTGGGAGGTGGAGGTTGCAGTGAGCTGAGATCGTACCATTGCACTCCAGCCTGGGCGACAGAGAAAGACTCCGTCTGAAATAAATAAATAAATAAATAAATAAATAAATAAATAAATAAAATAAAGTGGTCGGCAGAGGTCAGGTTCTCAAACTGCCAGCGACAGTGAGCAAGTTCATAACCAATCCTAAGCAAGTGAGTGCAAAAGCACGTTTAACTGATGTTAAACATTAAACAATTAGGGAAGGGAAGAGACTCTGACCAGGTAGAATAAGAAATTTAAAATGCTTCTCTATATTCACCTCCAAAAAGTGACAAGGATTTACAGCACTTTTTTTCCTAATTGAAAAAAAAAAAAAAAAAAGATACAGAAAGGGGAAGTGCCTTGCCTGAGAATTCAAACCAATAGTAAAACATGACCAGACACCCATAACAGAAGAACAGCAGGGGTTTTGTGGATGTGGAAACCAGCCTTAATCTCTCTTCCTCAGGCAATTTTGATCAGCAGGGCTAGAAGGAAGATGAGGTCTGGGGAATAAGAAAGGAGGGTAGAGGCGGTGAGAACAGGAGAGCACAGATCTTTAGTAAAGTTTTAAGCAGAACAGAGGTCAACGGGCAAGAGCATCACTAGTGTTTCCTGGACGCCCAAGCACTGCGCTCAGAGGCAACTGATGCAGCTGAAGTCCCCTGTGGAAGCTAAGCAGGGCGGCCGGGTGCAGTAGCGCACACCTGTAATCCTAGCACTTTGGGAGGCCAAAGCAGGCAGATCACCTGAGGTCAGGAGTTCAAGACCAGCCTGGCCAACATGGTGAAACCCCATCTCTACTAAAAATACAAAAATTAGCTGAGCATGGTGGCAGGCGCCTGTAATCTCAGCCACTCAGGAGGCTGAAGCAAGAGAATCGCTTGAACCCGGGAGGCAGAGGTTGCAGTGAGCTGAGATCACACCACTACACTCCAACCTGGGCAACAGAGCGGGACTCCATCTCAGAAAAAAGAAGCTAAGCAGGATGGCTCTGGATCCAGGCTGCCCGGGTGTGACCTTCACCCCTTGGCCATTCTTGGCCAGGTTCCTTGGGTGGAGAAGGGGCTCCTTTGAGCAGACCCTCAGGGGCTGCCAGCACCTCAAAAGTGCTCAGTGTTCCCCTAAAAAGGCATCACACTCAGATGAGAGTATCTCTGGAAATTTCACACTCTATTGTTTTTTGGCGTCACATTGCTAAGAATCTGTGTGAGATTAGTCAACAGGTTTTGACATCAATGGTGAGTGTCCAACAAGAGGCTGTGTCTCAAAGCCCTGGTGCTTCTCTGCTTTCAGGCATCGGGACTCCCCTGCAACCTCTCAGCCTGAGCTGCGGGAGCAATATCGGGGTCTGGTGCCAGCCCCACCCCATCATCCCCCTCTCCAATGTAGACTTAGCTGGAACTCCCGCCCCTGCTCCTGACTGCACTTGAGCTGGATGACAAGGGGGTCAAGAGGTCTGGGGCCCAGGGAAAGGAAGGGACTTGTCCAGAACCACACAATCAAGGCTGAGCCTGAACTGAAACTCAGGCCTGCCGCCCACCACTGCACTGTGAAACCACCTGGCCTCTCTGGTGGGCCAGAATGAGGATCTGGCCTTCGGGGTGTCAACCTAAATAACAAACAAGGAGAGGCTCTCTACAAGAAAATGATGCAGCTGGGCACGGTGGCTCACGCCTGTAATCCCAGCACTTTGGGAGGCCGAGGCCAGTGGATCACCTCAGGTCAGGAGTTCGATTCCAGCCTGGCCAATATGGTGAAACCTCGTCTCTACTAAAAATACAAAAATAAGCCAGGTGTGGTGGCAAGCGCCAGTAGTCCCAGCTACTCGGGAGGCTGAGGGACGAGAATCGCTTGAACTCAGGAGGCAGAGGTTGCAGCGAGCCAAGATTGCGCCACTGCCCTCCAGCCTGGGTGACAGAGCCAGACTCCATCTCAAAAAAAAAAAGAAAAGAAAAAAAAGAAAATGATACTTACTCAGGAATAGGGCATCGGAATGAGAGTACATATGCTATAGTAAACTAAGGGCGTATCCAGGGAGGTTTTTCAAAGGAAAAGTGAAGAGGATTACGTAACTGTTTTGAGATAACTATCCTTGAATAGCAAGAGTGATTACAGTCTCTAGGGTCGGACAGGCATTTGCTGGGCAGATGTCCTCGCAGGGGTATTTTTTGTGTGTGGTTACGATGGTATTTATGCAAGGTTGTGGTTTTTGTAGAGTCCTCCATGACAGTTAGTGTTGTCGGGCCTTTATGCATGACAGTTCTCCCTTCATGGCCTTCCCTAGTTCTATTTGTCAGGGTTATTTATTTTTGAAATGGAGTCTCGCTCTGTCACCCAGGCTGGAGTGCAGTGGTGCAATCTCCGCTCACTGCAACCTCTGCCTCCCAGGTTCAAGCAATTCTCCTGCCTCAGCCTCTTGAGTAGCTGGGATTACAGGCACCCAGCTAATTTTTTTGTATTTTTAGTAGAAACAGGGTTTCACCATGTTGGTCTGGCTGGTTTCAAACTCCTGACCTCAGGTGATCCACCCATCTCGGCCTCCCAAAGTGTTGGGATTATAGGTGTGAGCCACCACGTGCAGCCAAGGGTTATTTTATTATTATTATTATTTTTTAATACAAAATCACTCCATGTCGATTCTGACAACTTTCGCAGGGGGAACGTAAGGAACGGCAGCGGCTCAGGAGCACCGGGCAGGAGGGGTTGCAGGTGGGTTCCAGGAGTGGGGAGGCTGTGGCCTGGGCAGCCGACCCTCTCCACTCTGAGGAGGAAGGTGGGTTTAGGGAGGTGGCCAGCAGGGGTGGAGACAGAAGTTCAGGGGATGGGGAGGACCGTGACTCAAGAGGAGCCACCACTATGCTGCTGGGGCACACAGTGGAGTCAGGGTCCGGCCTGTGCAGAAGCAGGCCCAGCCACGGTCCTGTGCCGGAACATCACTCCCATTGGGAGCCAGATCACCCCATTCCCTACCCCAGACAGGAAGGCCTGGAAAGTCGCTTGGCAGCTGAAGGGAGGAGATGCTCTCGCTGCCCCACTGGCCTCCCTGTGCCTGGTGTGGTCTGCTCCATGATGCCCCCAAAAGCCCAGCCTGGGCTGTAGTTCTAGATCTCTCCACCTGCAGGTCCACCACACCATCCTCTGCTCTCCTGGTTTACCTCAGAGGGTGGTGCTCTCTAGGCCCCCACCCTCAGGCCCTTGCTCCCAGTCCCTCTTCCTGGAAGCCCTCAGTGATTCCAGAAGACCTGAGGGACAGGCAGGTGCTGAATCTGGTCTGCTGGTCCAGCCAGGTGGTTCCCAGCTCAGGAACCCTGACAGGACAGCTCCTCCCCGGGTGTCTAGGGCTCCCACCACTGGCTCCTCAGGGCCCTCGCACACGCTGGCCCCTCTCTCCTGGGCTCTTACCAATGCGTCACATGGCTGTCTTCTTCCTATTCCTCCAGGTTCACATCCTCGCACTGGCCTTCCTTCACCCCTTGTCCTAGGATGCTCCCCTATCTGGTCACTGTATCCTGCCTGCCCATTTCTTTACTTGTTTTCCTGTGCATTAACTGTCTCCTCACAAGACTGTGCCCTCGTGAGGGCAGAGGACCTGTCGCTTTGCCTGTGCTGTATTCTAGAACCTAGGACAGCACCAGGCAGGTGCTCAGTTAAGTACCTGCAGAAGAGTGGCTCCCAGCCCTACACTGAGGGGGTCTCTTTGGGGATGTGAGGAGGTGTGGGGGTAACCACAACCCCCATTCCCACTGCCTTCTGCTGAGTACCAGCTGAACATCAGGCACTTGACCTGCTCTTCAACTTCACAGCCACCCTTCAGGGTAGGGAGGTATTACCAGCTAAATATGTCCCCACCACACATGATCCTGTTTTCTGAGGAAGGTAATTTGTTAATACTAAATATCAATCAACACTTAGAATGCAAAAATCTTCAACCCAGACATTCCAATACTATAACAGAAAGCCATCCCATGGCTACACTTACATGTGTGCAAAACAGGCTCTATACGTCTAGGACAGTATATCATGACACTATACAGAACAGAAAAATGGCCAGACATGGTGGCTCACACCTGTAATCCCAGCACTTTGGGAGGCCAAGGTGGGCAGATCACCTGAGGTTGGGAGTTCAAGACAAGCCTGGCCAACATAATGAAACCCCGTCTCTACTAAAAATACAAAAAGTTGACTGGGCGCGGTGGCTCACACCTATAACCCCAGCACTTTGGGAGGCCAAGGCAGGTGGACCCTTTGAGGTCAGGAGTTTGAGACCAGCTTGGCCAACATAGTGAAACCTTGTTTCTACTAAAAATACAAAAATTAGCCAGGCATGGTAGTGGGTGCCTGTGGTCCCAGCTACTTGGGAAGCTGAGGCAGGAGACTCACTTGAACCTGGGAGGCAGAGGCTGCAGTGAGTCAAGATCTCATCACTGCACTCCAGCCTGGGCAACAGAGCAAGACTCCATATCAAAAAAAACAAAAAAAAAAGAAAATTAGCTGGGTGTGGTAGTGGGCACCTGTAATCCCAGCTACTTGGGAGGCTGAGGCAGGAGAATTTCTTGAACATAGGAGGTGGAGGTTATGTGGTGAGCTGAGATTGTGCCACTGCTCTCCAGCCTGGGTGACAGAGCGAAACTTCATCTCAAAAAAAAAAAAAAAAAGAACCAAAAAATGCTAGAAGGAACATAAACATATCTCAATAGGGGCAAGCTAAACAAATCACAGAACATCTGTCAAAAGAATACAATGTAGCAATTATGACGTGAACCCGGGAGGAGGAGTTTGCAATGAGCCAAGATTGCACCACCACACTCCAGCCTGGGTGACAGAGCGAGACTCCGTCTCAAAAAAAAAAAAAAAAAAAGAAAAAGAAAGAATGTGTCAATATGAAACAGTCCCCAAGGTCTATTGCTAGGTGAAAAAAAAATTCACACCAGTACATGATGTGCTACTATCTGTATCAAAAGGGGGTTGCAGGCAAGGTAATGTGGCTCGTGCCTACAATCCCAGCACGTTGGGAGGCCAAGGCAGGAGGATCACTTGAGACCAGGAGTTCAAGACCAGCCTCGATCTCTACAAAAAAATGAAAAATTAGTCAGACATGGTGGCATGTGCCTATAGTCCGAAGTACTCAGGAAGTTGAGTCAGGAGGATCACTTGAGCCCAGGACATCAAGGCTGCAGTGAGCTTTGATCACACTACTGCTCTCCAGCCTGGGCAACAGAGCAAGACCCTGTCTCAAAAAAAAAAAAGCTTTTTAGAAAGGGATTGCAGATGCATAATACCCTTGCCATGCAGAGAAAATTTCTAGTAAGAAAAGCCAGAAATTTTTACCAAAGTCATTACTTCTTGGGATGTAAAGTGGGGAAAGGATGACAATATGAATCATTTTTACTGAATGCTTTTTTGAATTTTTGTTATAGCTATTGGAGTTTTCAAAATTAATTAATGTACTTATTTTTGGAACAGATAGCCCAAATTTAAAAGGTACGAAAGAATTTACAGTGGCTGGGCGCAGTGGCTCAAGCCTGTAATCCCAGCACTTTGGGACGCCGAGACGGGCGGATCATGAGGTCAGGAGATCGAGACCATCCTGGATAATCCAGTGAAACCCCGTCTCTACTAAAAAATACAAAAAAAAATTAGCCGGGCGAGGTGGCGGGCGCCTGTAGTCCCAGCTACGCGGGAGGCTGAGGCAGGAGAATGGCGTGAACCCGGGAGGCGGAGCTTGCAGTGAGCTGAGATCCGGCCACTGTACTCCAGCCTGGGCGACAGAGCCAGACTCCGTCTCAAAAAAAAAAAAAAAAAGAAAGAATTTACAGTAAAGTCTCCCTCCAACACTGTGTTCTCTGGCTGCCCAGTTCCTCTCTCCACAGGTAACCACTGTTACCAGTTTCTTTTTTTTTCTTTTGAAGACAGAGTCTCACTCTGTCACCCAGGCTGGAGTGCAGTGGTGCAATCCTGGCTCACTGCAACCTCCACCTCCCAGGTTCAAGCGATTCTCCTGCCTCAGCCTCCAGAGTAGCTGGGATTACAGGCGCAGGCCAGCAAGCCCAGCTAATTTTGTATTTTTAGTAGAGACAGGTTTTCACCATGTTAGCCAGGCCAGTCTCGAATCCTGACCTCAGGTGATCCACCCGCCTCGGCCTCCCGAAGTGCTGGGATTACAGGCGTGTGCCACCAGGACTGGCCTGTTACCAGTTTCTTATGTGCATGATAAACTCACTCATTAAATTAGTTTTTTAATTAAAAGAGGAAACAAGTATTAAGGCCAGAGAGTGCAACTCACACGGACGGAAACTGCTCAGGGGCATGATGGGCCCCACCCAAGAAAGGCCCTGAGTTACTCACAGTTCAGGATGATCTGGGCAGCCCGGTAGAGCTCCAGGTGGCACAGGAGGTCCACAAGTTGCTGGACGGTGGCCTGCCGCATGCCCCACCACCACAGCAGCTCCCGCGTGATGCTCACGCCCTGCACCCGCTCCATGGACTTGATCTTCCGCAGCTGGGTCAGGTCTGTGATCACGTAGGAGGCTGGAAGGGAGGGAGAGGACTCTGCTTAGAGTCAGAGAGGCAGTCCCTCCAGGAGAGGTCCCCACGCTAGCCACTAGCTGGGCTTTTCCAGGACCTCCTCCCCAACCACCCCTCCACACTGGAAACATCACCATTAGCTGAGGTCCACAGGCGGCCCAAGTTACAACGCTGACTCTGCTGGACACCCATGGGGTCGAGTACACAAGACTTAAGAGAAAGAGCACGGGACAGGAGGGTCGAAGCTGCTGCTATGCCTGGGGCAGTCACTGCGCCCGTGGGAGCCTCAGTGGGTACCAGCTCTACCTGCCTCCCCTTCTATAATAGAAGGTCCATGTAGGCAGGGAGCTCTACCTGTTTGGTTCATGGTTACTTCCCCAGAACTAAGAATAGTGCCTGGCTCAGAGAGGAGGGGGGCCCAGGATGAGGGTGAGTCAGGTGAGGCACCTAGGGAAGGAAAATGCAGGAGGCGCTCATCTTCAGGTGGCACCATAGGACCCTGAGTGTCAGCGCCTCCTTCCATTTTGCCCCGGGCATCTCATTCATCTCAGCTAAGCCCCAGTCCTGGTCAGGGGAACTCAACAAGTGTATGAGGCTGGGTGCAGCAGCTCACACCTGCAGTTCCAAACTTTAGGAGGCCAAGGAGGGATTGCTGGAGCTCAGGAGTTCAAAACCAGTCTGGGCAACATAGCAAGACCTGTCTCTACAAAAAATAAACAAAGTAGCCAGGCATGGTGGCATGCATCTGTAGTCCTAGCTACTCAGGAGGCTGAGATAGGAGGATCACTTGAACCCAGGAGTTGGAGGCTGCAGCAAGCCATGATGATGTCACTGCACTCCAGCCTGGTCAACAGAGGAAGACCTTGTCTCCAAAAACAACAACAAAAAAAATATGCTAAGTGAATGATTGAATGAAAACACACACACATACCACATTGTCTTCAGAGGACTGTTATAAGGATCAAGAGAGCCATGGATACAAAAATACTTTGCCTATTCTGAAGTATGGGACAAAACTTGCAGGGAACTACCACTGGTAACAATAAAAATAATGTATTCTTTCTTTTGGTGTTTTACCATAAAACTGATGGTTGTTCACCAAAAAAAAAAAAAACATGGACAATACGGGGGAGAAGTTACACAGCACCTCACCACCCTCCGAAGGCCACTAGGGTACTCCTCCTTTCCAAAAATCACCCCCTCTACATAGATGTGTCTTTGGATGTAGTTGTTGCCACACTGCAGGTAAAATTTTGTATCTTTTCTTAAGAGATGGGGTCTCACTATGTTGACCAGGCTGGTCTTGCACTCCTCACCTCAAGCAATCTTCCCACCTCAGCCTCTTAAAGTGCTGGGATTGCAGGTGTGAGCCACCGCGCCTCGCCTGAGATTCTGCATCCTGGTCTTATTTATTAACATTATACCACAGGGACCAGGCACAGTGGCTCATGCCTGTAATCCTAGCACTTTGGGAGGCCGAGGCGGGTGGATCACCTGAGGTCAGGAGTTCGATACCGGCCTGGCCAACATGATAAAACCCCGTCTCTACTAAAAATACAAAAATTAGCCAGCCTTGGTGACACACGCCTGTAATCCCAGCTACTTGGGAAACTGAGGCAGGAGAATCACTTGAACCCAGGAGGTGGAGGTTGCAGTGAGCTGAGATCGTGCTACTGCATTCCAGCCTGGGTGACAGAGTGAGATTCTTTCTCAAAAATATAAAAAATAAATAAGAATTAAAAATTATTTTTTTTTGAGACAGGGCATCACTCTGTTGCCCAGGTGGCATGAGTGCAGTGGTGCAAACATGGACCACCACAGCCTTGGCCTCCCAGGCTCAAGCAATTGTCCCACCTCAGCCTCCCCAGCAGCTGGGACTACAGACACACTACCATGCCTGGCTAATTTTTTTTTTTTTTTGGATACAGGCGTGAGCCACTGCACCTGGCCCATTAATGGATTTTTATGACCAGTATTCCACTGAGTTTACTGAAGTGAGAAAGGCATTTTTTTAAACTAGGAATAATTGGCCAGGTACAGTGAGTCATGCCTGTAATCCCAGCACTTTGGGAGGCTGAGATGGGCGGATCACCTAAGTTCAAGAGTTCGAGACCAGCCTGGCCAACATGGTGAACTCCCATCTCCACTAAACATACAGAAATTAGCCAAGTGTGGTGGTGCCCACTTGTAGTCCCAGCTACTCGGGAGGCTGAGGCAGGAGAATCACTTGAACTCGGGAGGCAGAGGTTGCAGTGAGCTGAGATAGCGCCACTGCACTCCAGCCGGGGTGACAGAGCAAGACTCCATCTCAAAAAAATAAAGCAAAACAAACAAACAAAAAGAAAATATAAACATAGGTGGGCCAAGTAGAAGAAGGAAAGGCAAGAGATAAAGCCCAGGACCACATAACAAAGACCCTCAAGCGAATGCCCAGCTTTGGAGTTTGGACTTGATCCTAAGAGTTACAAGGAACCATAGAAGATTTCAGAGCCAGTGAGTGCTGCGATCAGATTGCACAATCCCCTACCCTTTGAACAAAATGGGCTGGTGACAGCCTCCTGCACACAGAAAGTCTCCAGGAGAAGTGCCCCGTTAGGATGGAAAGTTCCTAAATTGCTATATTAGTCACTGGAAACCCCAGGCCAGATTCCTAGTCAGTGGGAAGTGATGTCAGCTGGGTCAGGGGCTGCTTCTAGCAATACAGAGAAGAGAACGGATGGAAAAGGAAGGACCATCTCCCCGCACGAAGCATTGGGCATCCACACACACTCCCATCTTGGGAGGCAGCATGACGTAATGAGAAAACAGAAGCCCAGGGCCACCCCGGTGGGTGGTGGCAGCAGGAACTCAGCCACAGCCTGATTCTCCGTGGGCTGAACTTTCCTTACTCGTGATAGTAATACAAGAGAAACAGGAATTAAACTCTAAGGTGCCTTCCAGCTTAGACATTTTTGTTACATGACAGTGCCATATCTTAAGGTGTTGACCAATCAGCATTTAACCAGACCCTTTATTTATTTTATTTAGTTTTTTCCAGACAGACTCTTGCTCTGTTGCCCAGGCTGGAGTGCAGTAGCATGATCTCCGTTCACTGCAGCCTATGCCTCCCAGGTTCAAGCAATTCTCCTGCCTCAGCCTCCCAAGTAGCTGGGGCTACAGGGCATGTGCCACCACTCTCGGCTAATTTTTTGGTATTTTCACCATCTTGGCCAGGCTGGTCTCAAACTCCTGAGCTCAAGTGATCCGCCCTCCTCAGCCTCCCAAAGTGCTGGGATCACAGGCGTGAGCCACCGTATCCAGTCTCAACCAGACCCTTTAGAGTCAGGATATGATAGAGATCTTGGGGGGATGAGTCACTACCAAGGCCTTCTGCTAAGTCCGAAGTTTTTTTCTCAACATGGACCGGTAATACCTGGTCATAGTAGAACATTTGAGAAATAAGAAAATGAAAGTCCCCATGACCATCCCACTTGGAGGACTCCAAGGACACCACCAGTTGTATTTTGGTGTCTAATCTTCCAGACTTTTTCTGCAGATATGAAAACATGTGTGAAAGTCAGCAGGACAGTAGTGGTGGTTCAGAGGCCAGATATTGGGATTCGGGGCCTGGGTTCAAACCCATTCTGTTGCTTACTTGCTGTGTGTTTGGGGAAGGTGTTCATCTCTCCCTGAGCCTCACTTTCCCCATCTGTCAAACAAGGATAACAGCAGCACCTGCCTCAGAGACTGTTGCAAGGATTAGAAGAGTTATATGTACAGAAGCACTCAGAACAGTGCTTGACACAAAATAAACATGATATAAGTATTAGCCGTAAGTGTTAAACTATCTACACTCTATGAAAACCTGTTCTGTGGCCAGATGCGGTGGCTCACGCCTGTAATCTCAGCACTTTGGGAGGCTGAAGCAAGCAGATCACTTGAGGCCAGGAGTTTGAGACTAGCCTGGCCGACATGACGAAACCCCGTCTCTACATTTATTTATTTATTTATTTATTTATTTATTTTTTGAGACAGAGTTTCGCTCTGTTGCCCAGGCTGGAGTGCAGTGGCGCAATCTTGGCTCACCACAACCTCCGCCTCCCAGGTTTAAGTGATTCTCCTGCCTCAGCCTCCTGAGCAGCTGGGATTACAGGCGAGTACCATCCTGCCTGACTAATTTCTTTTTTTTTTTTTTTTTTTTTTGAGACTGAGTCTCGCTCTGTCGCCCAGGCTGAAGTGCAGTGGCGTGATCTCCACTCACTGCAAGCTCTGCCTCCCGGGTTCACGCCATTCTCTTGCCTCAGCCTCCCAAGTAGCTGGAACTACAGGCACCCGCCACCACGCCCAGCTAATTTTTTGTATTTTTAGTAGAGATGGGGTTTCACCATGTTAGCCAGGATGGTCTCAATCTCCTGACCTCGTGATCCACCCGCCTCAGCCTCCCAAAGTGCTAGGATTACAGGCGTGAGCCACCGCACCCGGCCAATTTTTGTATTTTTAGTAGAGACAGCGTTTCACCATGTTGGTCAGGCTGGTTTCGAACTCCTGACCTCATGATCCGGCCACCTTGGACTCCCAAAGTGCTGGGATTATAGCCGTGAGCCACCGCGCCCAGCCCATCTCTACTAAAAATGCAAAAATTAGCAGAGCATGGTGATATGCACCTGTAGTCCTAGCTATTCTGGAAGCTGAGGCAGGAGAATCAGTTGAACCCAGGAGGTGGAGTTTGCAATGAGCCGAGATCATGTCATTGGACTCCAGCCTGGGCAACAGAGCGAGACTCCGTCTCAAAAAAAAAAAAAAAAAAAAAAAAAAAGGCTGGGCACGGTGGCTCACACCTGTAATCCAAGCACTTTGGGAGGCCAAGGCGGGCGGATCACGAGGCTGGTCTCAAATTCTTGGCTTCAAGAAATTTTCCCAACTTGGCCTCCCAAAGTGTTGAAATTAGAGGTGTAAGCCATTGCACCTGGCCTGAAAATGTTTTTATCCCTGATGGTTAACAGTACTGGGACTATCACTCTTGAGTGCCTGAATCCTGCAGGAGTTCAACCGAGGCAGTAGAAAACTTTGCCTGTCTTCAAAGTCCTCCAGAGCAGGGATGGCACAGCCTTCTGAAATGACCCATCTTAGAATCAAATGCCCACACCCCTCCCTGGGTAGGGGATGAGGAAAGCCCTAACTTGACCCTTTACAACCAGCTAAGTCTCCTCAGCCTCTCAGCAACTCTGTGAGGTGCTCCATGGATGAGGAAACTAAAGGCTCGGAGAGAGACAGTCACCGCCTGACGTCACACAGCCAGGCAGGGGCAAAGCAGGGCTGTGTACAAAGGCTGGCACACGCATGAGTGAACGAGACAGGGAGCGGTCACATAAGAGACCCTGCGTCGAGCCCCTCTGCACACACCCGGGGCTGAAGCTGTAGGAAACCCATCTTACACAGGGTCAGGCAAAGCCCAACAGAGGCAGCTGCCATCACAGAGACAAGAACCAGGGGGTGGCCAGATTATCTGCCAAGTGTCGGGTCCAAAACAGCGTGTCTGTCTATGGCTGCGGGATCTTCTGAATCACTTTAGTGTTCTTACTACACTCTCCCAGTGCCACCATCAGCTCCGAGGGACTGTCTTCTTTCTAAAATGACCCACAGGAAGCCAAGAATTTTTAGGACTGAAGGGACGATCACAGTCACTTGTTCATTTGGCTGAAGAGGGAACCAGAGCGCTGGTACTAGGCGAGGAGCAGTGGGCTGGGGGCACGGCTGGCTGTGATCCATTGTGGGAAGGGGGCTGACCCAAGGCTCCAGGCCAGCTCCAATGGGTAATAGGGGGCAGTCCACATCCTCACCACACCAAGGCCTGGCAGCTCATCATTCACTCTGGCACCTGCCCTCTAGCTAGGCACTGCCCAGGCTCTGGGAATACAGGAGTGAAAAACTAGACAGGTAAGGCCCCTGCCCACACTGTGCTTCCACTCCATAAGAAGAGACAGGCGGAAACACTTAAGGAACGAGGGGACATCAAAGAACATGAAGTGGAATGAGGGAAATGAAACACGGTGATGGGCTAGAGAGGAACAGGGGCAGGAAAGGCCTCTCGATTTCAAAGAAGGTGCCAGGGGAGCTTACCTGAAGGACTATGACAGACAGAATAATACCCTTGGAAAGCATCCACATCCTAAGCCCCGAGACCTGTGAATATGGTATCTTACGTGACAAAAAGGACTTTGCAGATTTGATTAAATTAAGGATTCTGAGCTGAGATTATCCTGGATTATCTGGGTCTGGCCAAGGTAATTACCAGGGTCCCTGTAAGGGGGAGGCCAGAATGTCAGATTCAGAGAAGAGGTGACGGTAGAAGCAGAGGTCACAGAGACAGATGTGATGATATACACCAGTGGCTTTGACGATGGAGGAAGGGGCCACAAGCCACAGGATGCTGCAAGCCTCAGGAAGCCAGTCAAGGCAAGGAAACTCCTAGAGCAGCCCTGAGTTAGGACTTCTGACCTCCAGAATGCTGATAATAAACTTGAGGTGTTATAGGCCACCAACTTTGTGGTAATCTGTAACTGCAGCAAGAGGAAACTAATAGACTAGAAATCTAGCCCCAGGTAACACAGGGGGAAGAATGTCCCAGGCGGAGGGAACAGCACATGTGAAGACCCTGTGTCTGGCCCAGGGAGATCAGTGTGGCTGGAGCAGGGGAGTGACAGTGGGTGTGGAAGATGAGGAGGTCAGAGAGGCCAGCACTGGGCAGATGTGTCAGAGCAGACAGGCCTGGTGAAGCGTTCAGATCATATCCACCCCAGTGGGAAGCCTCGCAGAGGTATTCTCCAAACAAGATGTGCAAATGGCCAATAAGCACAGGAAAAGATGCTCCACAGCATTAGTCATTAGGGAAATGCAAATCAAACCACAGTAAGATGCCACTTCACCAGCCAGGTGCAGTGGTTCACACCTGTAATCCCAACACCTTGGGAGGCCGAGGCGGGAAGATCACCTGAGGTTAGGAGTTCAAGACTGGCCTGGCCAACATGGTGAAACCCCATCGCTACTAAAGATACAAAAATTAGTCAGGCATGGTGGCTTACGCCTGTAATCCCAGCTGCTTGGGAGGCTGAGGCACGAGAATCACTTGAACCCAGGAGGCTAAGGTTGCAGTGAGCCAAGATCATGCCACTGCACTCCAGCCTGGGCAACAGAGCGAGACTCCGTCTCAAAAAGGAAAAAGAAAAGAAGAAAAAAATAACACATGTTGACAAGGATATGGAGAAATGGTCATCCACATACACTGGTGGTTCAGCCACTTTAGAAAACATCTGGTAGCTCCTCAAATAGTTAAACATAAAGCCAGGCATGGTGGCTCACACCTATAATCCCAGCAATTTGAGAAACTGAGATGGGCAGATGGCTTGAGCTCCAGAGTTCAGGATCAGCCTGGGTAGCATGGTGAAACCCGTCTCTACAAAAAATACAAAAGTTAGCTGGGCACGGCGGTGCACACCTCTAGTCCCAGCTACTCAGGAGACAGGAGGATCGCTTGAGCCCAGGAGGTTGAGGCTGCGGTAAGCTACGTTTGCACCACTGCACAAAACCTTGTACGTGAGTGTTCACAGCAGCACTATTCATAATGGCCCAAAAGTGAAAGGAACCCAATGCCCAACAACTGATAAATGAATAAAATATAGTATATCCATCCCATGGAACATTATCCTATAATAAGAAGAAACTAAGTACTGATGCATGCTACAACATGGATGAACCTTATGCTAGCTGAAACAAGTCAGTCACAGAGCACTATATATTATGGTTCCATTTATATGAGATGTCCAGAATAGGCAATGTCTAAAACTTGGGAAAATGGAAGGAGGGGATTGGCAGTTAAGGGGTACAGTTTCTTCTTGGGGTGATTAAAATGTTCTAAGATTGATTGTGAAGATGGATACACAGCCCTGGGAATATACTAAATGCCACTAAATTGTACTCTTTAAACAGGTGTATGGTATGGTATGTGAATATCTCAATAAACCTTTTTTTTTTTTTTTTTTTAACTCATAGGTGTGCCTTCTAATTGAATTTCCTAGAAACAGAAGTTGTTCTGACATTTGTAACTGAGGGCTGGGCCAATGTGGAAAAAATGAGAGGGAGTCCCATGCAAAGTTTGTCCACTGCCCAGGAGATATTCAAAGTAATGAAGCCAGGACCAGGCGCAGTGGCTCACACCTGTAATCCCAGCACTTTGGGAGGCCAAGGCGGGCGAATCACCTGAGGTCAGGAGTTCAAGACCAGCCTGGCCAACATGGTGAAACCCCATCTCTACTAAAAACATAAAAATTAGCTGGGTGTGGTGGCAGCTGCCTGTAATCCCAGCTACTCGGGAGGCTGAGGCAGGAGAATCACTTGAACCCAGGAGGCAGAAGCTGCAGTGAGCCGAGATCACGCCACTGCATTCCAGCCTGGGCCACAAAATGAGACTGTCTCAAAAAATAAAAAGAAAGATTACAACTTATGACTTATAAGAATATTTAACACTTAGGTGTTGGTGCTCTTATACAATATTTTCATTCCTCACAACTTTATGAAGAAGCTATAATTATCATATCCAGTTTACATACAGATTCAGAAGCTGAGGCTCAGAGAGGTTAAGAAACGGACCCAAAGTCATACAGCAAGAGTCTGGAATGCAGATCTCCACTTGGAAAGCAGAGACAACAGGCAAGCAACCCCCAGCAGAGGCCATGGCCCTCCGCCAGTCATCCATCAGGCACCAACAAATACAAAATACGGAGGTTGTCTGAGTGCCTTCCCACGGAATTTTCGACAACTGTGCACCTTGCGATAGAGTGAAAGTAAGTGCCTGTGCTTAGGCCACATTATACACACTGAACCTACTAGGACACATCTGATCTCAAAACAGGTTTATAGCCATAAATACTGTGATCCAAAAATGTATACTAAAAGTAAATATTTGATTTTAAAACTACAATGGTAACGTGCATTTAATCACAAATATGATAAATACGCTGGGCGCAGTGGCTCACGTCTGTAATCCCAGCACTTTGGGAGGCAGATGCAGGTGGATCACCTGAGATCAAGAGTTCCAGACCAGCTTGACCAACATGGTGAAACCCCGTCTCTACTAAAAATGCAAAAAATTAATTGGGGTGGTGGCGAGCGCCTGTAATTTTACCTACTCAGGAGGCTAAGGAAGGAGAATCGCTTGAACTCGAGAGGCAGAGGATGCAGTGAGCCAGAGATCGTGCCATTGCACTCCAGCCTGTGCGACAACAGCGAAACTCCGTTTCTTTCTATATATATATAGAAATATATATATATATATGTTAAGTAATAGATCCTTCTAATATACACTAAAACAAAACACACACACACACACACACACACACACACACACACACACCCCCAAGGAGTGACAGCACCGTGGTCCCTGAGAGACCCTCTGCAGCTCGGTCGCCAAGCCCCCGCGCACTTGCCCGCGCTGTCTGCAGGACGGGGTCGAGGCTCGCATTTCGCACGCCGTTGTGGGCTGGATGTCCACCCGGCGCCGTCACGGAGCCAGCAGCGGTGACAGGAGGGCCCCAGCACCCACCGTTCTCTGGACTCAGAGCGCAGTGGCGGCGGCCCCAGCTCGGCGACAGAGCTCCCGATAGACGTCCTCAGAGACCACGCGGCACCTTCAGGTGACGGGCCAAGGTCCGCGGCGGGCCCAGTCCAGGATGCTTAGCTCGCACGCCCTCTGATCGGGACCCGCTTAACCCGGGTGCCCGAGGGAGCTTGGCGGCTGGCGGGATCGCTGGGGGCACCAGTCGCTCTGGCCCCCTCCCCTCCCCGGGCCGTACTTACCGAACTCCATCCAGTCCCACTCGCTGAGAGTGTCCATGTTGCGGCACAGGTCGTCCAGCACCCAGGAGGGCAGCTGGTAGATGTAGCAGGCCATGGCGCGCTACGGGGCTCCGGCGCGGGGCAACTGGATCGGACACCGCGGGCTGGGGCTTCTCTAGCTGGGGGCGGACCGGCCGGGAAGTGGGCGGGACGGGAGGGCACCAGCGTCCCTAGCGGCCACGGGCAGCACGACGGCCCCGCCGGCTCCACCCCAGCGCCGGCCAGAGGATCGGAACTGCGAGGGGAAACTGAGGCCCCGGGGGAGAAGGCCACACGGGAATTCTGCCGCAGCGGCAGGCGGCCTTCTGACTCCACTTCCATGGGCACTACACCATGTCTCATGCGCTCATCAAATACTCCATTAATTACCTACTGTATGCCAGGCACCGCCCTAGGTGTTGGTGATACCTGAATAAGAAAGCCTACAGCCGGGCGCGGTGGATCACGCCTGTAATCCCAGCACTTTGGGAGGCCGAGGCGGGCGGATCACGAGGTCAGGAGATCAAGACCATCCTGGCTAACACGGTGAAACCCGTCTCTACTAAAAATACAAAAAAAAAAAAAAAAACTAGCCGGGCGAGGTGGCGGGCGCCTGTAGTCCCAGCTGCTCGGGAGGCTGAGGCAGGAGAATGGCATAAACCCACGAGGCGGAACTTGCAGTGAGCTGAGATCCGGCCACTGCACTCCAGCCCCGGCGACAGAGCGAGACTCCGTCTCACGAAGAGAGGAGAGAGGAGAGAGGGAAGGGGAGGGGAGGGAAGGGGAGGGGAGGGGAGGGAAGGGGAGGGGAGGGGAGGGGAGACATACAAAAATCCTTGCTTTCATGAGGCTTACAAAATAATAAGCTACAGAGTGTCTTAAACGGCAATAAGTACTATTGCAAAAAAAGGCAAAAACGTTGGTTAAAGAGAATCAGGAATTCAGATTGAGTGTGGGGAATATTCTATTAAATAGGGTAGTCAGGTAGACTTTACTATAGTAGCTAATATGTATTGTGCAGCTACTATGAGCCAGGCACTGTTGTAGGTGCTGGGAATACCTCTGAAGAGAAGGACAAAATCCTTGTCCTGGAGGGAGACAGACAATAAGCAATAAAAATAGGCAGACAAGGCCAGGCGCGGTGACTCATGCTTGTAATCCCAGCACTTTGGGAGGCAGAGGCGGGCGGATCACGAGGTCAGGAGATCAAGACCATCCTGGCTAACACGGTGAAACCCCATCTCTACTAAAAATACAAAAAAATTAGCCGGGCATTTTAGCCAGGCGTTGTGGTGGCCGCCTGTAGTTCCAGATACTCAAGAGGCTGAGGCAGAACAGAGTGAACCCGGGAGGCGGAGTTTGCAGTGAGCCCAGATCAGGCCACTGCACTCCAGCCTGGGCGATAGAGCGAGACTCTGTCTCAAAAAACAAACAAAAAAAATAGGCAGATTATGTTGGAGAATGAAAGTAGAAGCCTGGGCAGGATAGCAAGATCCTATCTCTACCAAAAAAAAATTTTTTTTTTTTGAGAGGGAGTTTCGCTCTGTAGCCCAGGCTGGAGTGCAGTGACGCAATCTCGGCTCACTGCAACCTCTGCCTCCCGGGTCCTGGTTCAAGCAATCCTCATGCCTTAGTCTCCCGAGTAGCCGGGATTACAAACACGCACCACCATGCCCAGCTAATTTTTGTATTTTTAGTAGAGACAGGGTTTCACCACGTTGGCCAGGATGGTCTTGAACTCCTGACCTCGTGATCCACCCACCTCGGCCTCCCAAAGTGCTGGGATTAGAGGCGTGAGCTACTGCGCCCGGCCTCTACAAAAAATTTTAAAATGAGCCAAGCATAGTAGTGCATACTTATACTCCCAGCTACTCAGGAGGCTAAGGGGGTAGGATCTCTTGAACCCAGGAGTTTGAGACTGCAGTAAGCTATGACTGCACTGCAACTTGAGTGACAGAATGAGACCCTTTCTCTGAAAAAAAAAGAAAGAAAAAAAGAAAAAAGAATGAAAGTAGAGGGTGGTAAAAGGGAGTGCAGGTGGCTAATTGCATTATCTTAGAAGATGATAACTATTACTGGGGGAAAAGCAGAGTATGGTACAGGGGACTGCAGGACAAATTGGATTATTAAATAGGGTATAAGGGGCTGGGTGTGGCGGCTCCCGCCTATAACCCGAGCACTTTGGGAGGCAGAGGCAGGCAGATCGCTTGAGCCCAGGAGTTTGAGACCAGTCTGGGAAATAGAGCAAGACCCTGTCTCTACAAAAATTAGCCAGGCATGGTGGCATGTGCCTGTAGTCCCAGATACTTGGGAGGCTAAGGTAGGAGGATTACTTGAGCCCAGGAGGTGGAGATTGCAGTAAGCCAAGATTGCACCACTGTACTCCAGCCTGGGTGAGAGTAAGACCCTGTCTCTAAATAAACAAAGAGGGTACAAGGAACAGAACTCACAGTGTGTGTGTGTGTGTGTGTGTGTGTGTGTGTGTGTGTGTGTGTATACACACATATATGTATAATATATAGTAGCTAGTATTTATTGAGCACTTACTGTGTGTAGCCTTCACCTGGGTTACTTTACTTACTCCTTACAATGACCCTTTGAGGTAGGTAGGTAGACCCCCATTCTACAAACAAGGAAACTAAGGCACAGAGAGGTTAAAATCATTTGAACCTAAGCATTCTGACCCCAGGCTCTTCATCACCACTGGCTAAAGTATATTGTAAATACAGATACACTTAAATGTATCTACAATGTACTTTGCAAAAATGATCTTATGTCATTCTTACAAGCCTATACTATAGATATTATTATCCCCATTTTACACAGAAGTAAATAGATTCCAAGAGATTAGGTGAGGTCACAAAGGACAGGTAAGTAACTAGAGTAGGTACCACTGTGTAGCTGTGGCCATCAGCTATGGAGGAGCGCTGCAAAAGGAGGAAACTGAAATCAAAGTGAGCAGTCCTAGGACCAAGTTGCCGTTCTGCCACCAACAGGCTTTGTGACTCTGGACAACTCATTTCATTTGTCAAGACTTGTTTCCAGTATCTGTAAAGTGGGCCTGCTCATTCCTATGGCTTAGAGTTGTGAGGGGAGTGGAATAAATCAAATTACACAGCCTATATAGAACACCTACTACAGGACTTTCCTCGCACAGAGAATGTGCCCAAAAAGTGGTAGCTGTCATTGGTGGTCTTGAAAAAGCACCCACTGGCCTTGGAGTCCTATCAAGACTGGAGCCCTGGTTCAGCCCCTCTCCAGCTCTTAGTCCTTTGAGCCAGTTCTGTTTTCCCTTTTGGAAACTAGGTCTCCTGCTGCAGCCACTTGGAAGGAGTGTTATGAAGCCCAAATGGACTCCAAAATGCTCAAGATCAACTGTGAAGTGCTGAGCCCAATAAAGGATTACTATGATGTCCTCTTTGATGTTGAAAGTGGGACATAGTGTTCTAAGCCTGCTTTTCAAGGAAGTCCCGTGTTTTCCGCAGTGGCTGAACGTGGACTTGGGAACTGTAATGATGGTTTGCCGTAGGCTGGGTGGAGAAGCATCTCCATCCCAGGCACATGGAGGCAAAAGAGAATAAAGGTCCTCTTCTTTTTCTCCTTTTCTCTTTTTTGTAGAGTCCCCTACCTGCTTCTCCTTCTCTTCTGCAAGCAGCATGTGTGTGCGTGTGTGTGTGTGTGTGTGTAGAGCTCCTCCCTCAGTGCCACAGGGCCTCTTCCCTGGGGTGAGGCTTTAAGACCACGGAAGTTTCACATTCAGCCTTGGTCAATTCTGGAAGGCAGAGGAGCCCCTACTGCTCTCTCTGCTGCCTCCTCAGGCCATTCTCCTGCCTCAGCCTCCCGAGAAGCTGGGACTACAGGCGCCCGCCACCACGCCCGGCTAATTTTTTTGTATTTTTTGGTAGAGATGGGGTTTCACCGTGTTTACCAGGATGGTCTCGATCTCCTGACCTCGTGATCCACCCGCCTCGGCCTCCCAAAGTGCTGGGATTACTGCGATTCCTTCATTTTGGGCCTGAGCAGGTCATCATAGGGACACATCTCGGTTACCACTCTTTAGAATAAGTTCTTCAAAGTAAGGTCTTTGTTATTACTAAGGGTTGCACTTCACCTACCAACTGACCTAGCAGGCATTTAGCATCCATTATCTGTGATCCATACAACCCTGCACGGTAGGTTTATTGCTTCTATTTTACAGATGAAGAAACTGAGGCTGAAGTCAATTGTAACTGGGCCAAGTTGGCCAAGTGACAGTGAGGTAGGAAGCAGTACCTGACTCCAGAGGAATGGCTGGGACATCGGACCAAATTGAGGACTAACTAAAACAGGTGTGATGGGAAGAACCTCCCATAAGACACTGCCAGCAGTGTACCTTGTCAGTTTACCATTGCCATGGCGACTCCCAGAAGTCACTGCCCCTTTCCTAGAATTTTCTACATAAAGCGCCCCTTAATTTGCATATAATTAAAAGTGTGTATAAATGTGACTGTAGAACTGCCTCTGAGCGGCTACTCGGGCACACTGCCTATGGGGTAGCCCTACCCTGCAAGGAGCAGTACCTCTGCTGCTGCTGCACACTGCTATTTCGATAAAAGTTGCTATTTAACACCACTGGCTGGCCCTTGAATTCCTTTCTAGGTGAAGCTAAGAACCCTCCTAGGCTAAACCCCAATTTTGGGGCTTGCCTGTTCCGCATCAATAGAATGCAACCCAAGTCTGACCCATTCTGCTCTGTTATACCACCTCACCACAAGAAATTTCCTCTGATCTCGCACTTAATTTCTTCCTCTAACTAGCTATTTTCCATGACCAACACCCACCAGGATCAGTTAGCAACAGTTGTTGAGGCTGAATGTAATTAGTTACACACTTATGTCATTTTGAGCTGTTCAAGTTTAACTACCTTGAAATTATAGTCAGTGGTTTGCAACCCTGGCTGCATATTAGAAACATCTGGGATGCTTTTAAAAAGTATAAATGCCAGCCGGGTGCAGTGGCTCACGCCTGTAATCCCAGCACTTTGGGAGGCCGAGGCGGGCGGATCACGAGGTCAGGAGATCGAGACCATCCTGGTAAACACGGTGAAACCCCGTCTCTACCAAAAAATACAAAAAAATTAGCCGGGTGTGGTGGCGGGCGCCTGTAGTCCCAGCTTCTCGGGAGGCTGAGGCAGGAGAATGGCGTGAACCCGGGAGGCGGTGGAGCTTGCAGTGAGCGGAGATCGCGCCACTGCACTCCAGCCTGGGTGACAAAGCGAGGCACCATTTCAAAAAAAAAAAAAAGAAAAGTATAAATGCCTAGCCCTACCTCCAGGGAGCCAGATTCAATTCTTCTGGAGTGGGGCTCAGGCACTACTGTTTTTTAAAGCTTCCCAGATAATTATAATATGTGTTGGCAGAGTTGAGAGCCAGTCATATCAGAAAGCTGGGGCAGAGGCCAACTACGGTGGCTCACACCTGCAATCACAGCACTTTGGGAGGCTGGGGTGGGTGGATCACTTGAGGTCATGAGTTCGAGACCTGCCCAACCAACATGGCGGAACCTGTTTCTACTAAAAATACCAAAAAATTAGCTGGGTGTGATGTCACACACCTGTAATCTCAGCTACTTGGGAGGCTGAGGCAGGAGAATCGTTTGAACCCAAGAGGTGGAGGTTGCACTGAGCCAAGATCGCACCACTGCACTCCAGACTGGGGGACACAGCAAGACTCCATATAGAAAAAAAGAAAAAAAAGAAAAAAAAAAGCTGGAGCAGGAGGGAAGACTGATGAAAGGAGAATAATAATAAAGCTTCTCTATGCATTTTGCATATACTTTTTTTTTTCTTTTTTTCAGATGGAATTTTGCTCTTGTTGCCCAGGCTGGAGTGCAATGGTGTGATTTCAGCTCACTGCAACCTCCGCCTCCTGGGTTCAAGCGATTCTCCTGCTTCAGCCTCCCAAGTAGCTGGGGTTACAGGCATGTGCCATCATACCCAGCTAATTTTGTATTTTTAGTAGAGATGAGGTTTCTCCATGTTGGTCAGGCTTGTCTCAAACTCCCGACCTCAGGTGATCACCCACCTCAGCCTCCCAAAGTGCTGGGATTACAGGTGTTAGCCACCGTGCCCAGCTATATTTTTATTTTTTAACAAAAATATCTTTATTGGCTTCTCTGATAGCATGTGATATTTGTCAAAGACAGAAAGAAAGAGAAAACAAAGACCTTCCCATAACCTCATCCCTGAGGAACCACCATTATTGTTTGGAGTATATACTCCTTTTACATGTTTTTAGTCCTATACAAAATTATTGGGGTTTTTTTGTTTTTTTTTTTGGTTTTTTTTGAGACAGAGTCTCGCTGTCACCAGACTGGAGTGCAGTGGTGCAATCTCGGCTCGCTGCAACCTCCACCTCCTGGGTTCAAGCGATTCTCCTGCCTCAGCCTCCCAAGTAGCTGGGACTACAGGTGCATGCTACCACACCTGGCTAGTTTTTTGTATTTTTAGTAGAGATGGGGTTTCACCATGTTGGCCAGGATGGTCTCAATCTCCTGACCTCATGATCTGCCCACCTCGGCCTTCCAAAATGCTGAGATTACAGGAGTGAACGACCGTGACCAATTTTTTAAACATATTTTCTTTTTGCAGACACAATGGTGAAAAAAAATTTTTAAACCTTTAATTTTATGTAATTTTTTTCAATTAATAGCTTTTCATGTCAATATATGAGCATAGTACTATTTCCCTTTTAATGGCTTATTTATTTATTTATTTATTTTTGAGATGGAGTCTTGCTCTGTCACCCAGGCTGAGTGCAGTGGCACGATCTCAGCTCACTGCGAGCTCCACCTTCCGGGTTCACACCATTCTCCTGTCTCAGCCTCCCGAGTGGCTGGGACTACAGGAGCCCGCCACCACGCCTGGCTTCTTTTTTTTTTTGTATTTTTAGCAGAGACGAAGTTTCACCGTGTTAGCCAGGATGGTCTCGATCTCCTGACCTGGTGATCTGCCGCCTCCACCTCCCAAAGTCCTGGGATTACAGGTTTGAGCCACCGCGCCCGGCTTAATGGCTTATTCAGGAACACCATACTATACGTGCCCAAACTCCTATCAGTATAAATTTATTTCCAGTATTATACTATTCTAAATAATACTGCAGCAAACTTCATATATGTACATCTATTCACACTTGTTTTTTCTTTCTTAAGGTGAATTCCTAAAACTAGATTTTCTGGAGCAAAGATGAACATCTATAATTGTGATGGGCTGGGCGCCATGGCTCACCCCTGTAATCCAAACACTTGGGGAGGTCAAGCAGAAAGGATTGCCTGAGCCCAGGAGTCCAGCCTCGACAACATAGTGAGACCCCACCTCTATTAAACATGGCTGGGTGCAGTGGCTCACACCTGTAATCCCAGCACTTTGGGAGGCTGAGGCAGGTGGATCACTGAGGTCAGGAGTTCAAGACCAGCCTGACCAACATGGAGAAATCCCGTCTCTACTAGAAATACGAAATTAGCTGGGTGTGGTGGCGCATGCCTGTAATCCCAGCTACTCAGGAGGCTGAGGCAGGAGAATCACTTGAACCCAGAGGTGGAGGTTACAGTGAGCTGAGATTGTGCCATTGTACTCCAGCCTGGGCAACAAGATCAAGACTCCGTCTCAAAAAAAAAAAAAAAAAAGAAAAGAAAAAGAAAAGGCAAAAACAAACAAACAAACAAAACACAAAAAACAGTAACAAACAAAAAAAAAATTAAGAAAAACAAACATGGCCAGGCGCGGTGGCTCATGCCTGTAATCCCAGCACTTTGGGAGGCCGAGATGGGCAGATCACGAGGTCAGGAGATCGAGACCATCCTGGCTAACACGGTGAAACTCCGTTTCTACTAAAAATACAAAAAATTAGCCGGGTATGGTCGCAGGCGCCTGTAGTCTCAGCTACTCTCGAGGCTGAGGCAGGAGAATGGCATGAACGCGGGAGGTGGAGCTTGCAGTGAGCCGAGATCGCGCCACTGCACTCCAGCCTGGGGGACAGAGGGAGACTCCGTCTCAGAAAAAAAAAAAAGAAAAACAAACATAAGGCCAGGTGTGGTGGTGCATGTTTATCTATAATCTCAGCACTTTGGGAGGCCAAGGCGGGAGGACTGCCTGAGCCCAGGTGTTTAAGACCAGCCTGGGCAACATGGCAAGGCCCTGTCTCTATTATAATTGAAAAAATAAAATTTTCAGCCAGGTGTGGTGACTCATGCCTGCAATCCCAGCACTTTGTGAGGCCAAGGCAAGCAGATCACTTGAAGTCAGGAATTTGAGACCAGCCTGGCCAACATGGTGAAACCCTGTCTCTACGAAAAACACAAACATTAGACAGGCATGGTGGTGTGCACCTGTAATCCCAGCTACTCGGGTAGAGATGGAGGTCTCACTATATTGCTGAGGCTGGTCTCAAACTCCTGTCCTCCAGCGATTCTCTAAACTCAGCCTCCCAAAGCACTGAGATTACAGGCGTAAGCCGCAGCCCCTGGCCCCATCCTTTTTAATGGCTTATTTAGGAGTGCCATACTTAATTTGGGCAATCTCCCATGGATGTACATTTATTTCCAATATTGGAGTCTGTTCCAGAGGGATCTGCTTTCTGCATCTATCAGAGGGGGTGGAAGTCCTGAAGGCTGCCAAGTATAAACAAGTATTGGAAAACAGCTGCCCCAGAGGCACACTAGACCTTCTCAAAATCCTCCCTACTGCCTGGAGTTGCTCCAGGCCAGGGTAACCCAGACCTGCTGGAACAGCCCTGATATGGTATGGCTGTGTCCCCACCCAAATCTCATCTTGAATTGTAATCCCCATAATCCCCACATGTTGTGGGAGGGACCCAGTGGGAGGTAATTTAATCAAATCATGGGAGGTAATTTCCCCCATGCTGTTCTCATGATAGTGAGTTTTCGTTAGATCTGACGGTTTTATAAGCGTCTGCCATTTCCCCTGCTGACATTCGTTCTCTCCTGCTGCCCTGTGAAGAGGTGCCTTCCACCATGATTTTAAGTTTCCTGAGGACTCCCCAGCTGTGAGCAACTGTGTCAATTAAACCTCTTTTCTTTATAAATTACCCAGTCTTGGGTATTCCTTCATAACAGCCTGAGAACAGAATAATACAAGCCCTTACCACAGTTCCTATCTGAGGTTCATGAGCATGGGATAGCTACAACAAGAGTTCTCAAAATTCTTGAGTTGGGCCTAGGTAATGAACACCCTCCTACAAAGGACAAACTATCATCTCATGTCATTCCCCATCAAGCAAATTGCTAAACTGTCCTTTGCCCAATTAACTCTCCTCCAACTTATGTTAAGATGAAATGGTTCAATAGGACTTCCCCCCAGCCTTTCAGTAACCTCAGCTCTGTTATTAGCATTTGTGGGGCCAGCCCCAGGGCTCCAGGATTCAACTTTTCCCAATTGGAAAGCAACAGTCTTTTGTGTTTTTCCATCTGACAGACAGGGAGAGAGCCTACTGCCATTAGTTTGTATGTCAAGCAGACTTATACTTTCCTGCAGTTTCATGTTTTGAATTTTGAAACAAGTTTTGTGGGTTTTTCTCCCTCTCATATATCGAGTACTATTGCCCAATCCTTCTCATGTCCATCATACGTGTACCTCAATTTTCTGTGACCTGCCAATGGACTACTGGGTATGTTTGGCGAGGGGTGGGGGCAGGAAAATGTTTTGTTGGGGCAGGCAGTTTAGGTGTGCCGAAAGAAGGGGAAAAACAAGTTGAATATCCCTCATTGGAAATGCTTGGGACTGAAGGTGTTTCCAATTTCAGATTTTTTTGTATTTTGAAATATGTGCATATATATAATGAGATATCTTGAGGATGGGACCCAAGTCTAAAGGTGAAATTCATTACCTATTTCAGAAAAACTCTCAAACAGTGTTTTTCCTCTAGATTCCACACGAACACAATACCAACCCAGAACACTTTTGTGTCCAAATGTGTAGATTTCTTCCCAAGAGCAAGCAAGCAATCAATTCTGCAGTGAACACCAACTAGGTATCCTCTAATTCACTTCCGACACAATCTTTCTGGAAATAATATCAGATCCTGCAGGGTAAGGGCTCAGTCCTCAAGACTGCCTCCATCCCCACACCAGTATCAAGTCTGGGGCTCCAGAACTTCTGACCAACTAGTTTCAAATTAAGGTTCCCACCACCCTCTCTTTGGGTTTAATTTGCTGGAGTGGCTAACAAAACTCAGTGAAAAATGTTTACCAGTCATTTTTTCAAGACAGGGTCTTGCTCTGTCACTCAGGTTGGAGTGCAAACTGAACAGCTGGGACTGCAGGCATGCACCACCACTCCCGGTTTTTTTTTTTTTTCCTAGTAGAGACAGGATCTATGATGTCCAGGCTGGTCTTGAACTCCTGGGCTCAAGCAATCCTCCTACCTCAGCCTCCCAAAGTGCTGGGATTATATGTGTGAGCCACCACGCCCGGCCTACCCGGTTTATCATAAAGGATGTAATAAAGGATACAGATGAAGAAATGCATAGACCAAGGCATAGGTAAGGGGCACAGAGCTTGTCCCCTCCCTGGACAAACCACCCTCCAGGAATCTCTACAAGTTCAGGTATCCTGACGCTCTCCACTGTCCTCATGGGTTTTAACGAGGCTTTATGTCACCATTCCTTCCCCCAGGGTATGGGGTGGGACCTTCTCTGAAATGAGGGCTGTAATACCAGGGCTTTGGGAGGCCAAGGTGGGAGGATCGCTTGAGCCCAGGAGTTCAAGACCAGCCTGGGAAACAGAGCGAGACCCCATCTCTGCAAAAAAACTTACAAATTAACCAGGCAGGACCGGGCACGGTGGCTCAAGCCTGTAATCCCAGCACTTTGGGAGGCCGAGACGGGCGGATCTGGAGGTCAGGAGATCGAGACCATCCTGGCTAACACGGTGAAACCCCGTCTCTACTAAAAAAATACAAAAAACTAGCCGGGCGAGGTGGCGGGCGCCTGTAGTCCCAGCTACTCGGGAGGCTGAGGCAGGAGAATGGCATGAACCCGGGAGGCGGAGCCTGCAGTGAGCCGAGATCCGGCCACTGCACTCCAGCCTGGGCGACAGAGCAAGACTCCGTCTCAAAAAAAAAAAAAAATTAACCAGACAAGGTGGCTCACATCCATAACAAGGGCTGTGGGAGTTATGAGCCAGGAACAAAAACAGAAAACATATACGTCACACCACCAGTTTCATATACACCTTATAGACACAGGCTAAAGGTAATTTTGAGCAATATTTTTCACAGTTTTGCACATGAAACGAAGTTTGTATTAAGTACTCACATGTGGAATTTTCCACTTGTGGAGTCACGTCAGGACTCAGAAACTTTTGGATTTTTTAGCACTTTGGATTTGGAATTTTTGGACTAGGAATACTCAATCTGTATTGAAGGGGTATCAGGAAGCCTGCGACTAGCAGACAGTGGGACTGAGGTGCTAAGAATAGGATACAGAGACCCAGGGTGAAAGTATCCGAAAAGTTCACACTGGTGTTCACACATTGTGTAAAACATTGATATCTATTTCATATCCTTGGTGCACTGATTTCTAGCACATGCCCTCACTGTTGTATTCTCAACATATATATGTATATTTTTTTGTTTTGTTTTGTTTTGAGACAGAGTTTCACTCTTGTCACCCAGGCTAGAGTGCAATGGTACAATCTCAGCTCACTGCAACCTCTGCCTCCCAGGTTCAAGCAATTCTCCTGCCTCAGCCTCCTGAATAGCTGGGATTACAGGCACACGCCACCACACCCAGCTAATGTTTTTTTTTAGTAGAGATAGGGTTTCACCATGTTGGCCAGGCTGGTCTCGAACTCCTGATCTCAGATGATCTGCCGGCCTTGGCCTCCCAAAGTGCGGGGATTACAGGCGTGAGCCACCTCACCTGGCCTTATTCTCAACATAATTAATTGCTGGTGAAATACTAACCACTTACCTTTTTGGGTCCTGTTTTCATGGGAAAAAACTTTGTTTCTGAGGTGAATGTTTTTCTTCTTAATATTTTTCTGTAGTGTTTAATTTTGTATAGTGATATATTTCTTTTATAAGAAAAATAAAGCTAAAAGAAACAATGTTAAATAAAAAAAAAAATCCAGGGTTGGAAAGAGAAGAGACTTGGAATGAGGCTGGTGGCTTATGTCTGGATCTCCTTCTCATCCTGGGCCTTTATGTAAACAGGTTTCAAAACTCTCTGAGAGAGAAGTGCCTGGTTAAAACACCACACAACACACCTTGCCTATTTCCTTTACTCAGCACCATTTAATGTATTAAAGAACAGCTTTAAAAAAAAAAAAAAAAAAAAAAAAAAAAAAAAACTTAAAATAGGAACTTCACAGTCTCTTAAGAGCTATATATTTAATACATTCACAAGATTTCAAATGAAAAACATATATTATTCACGCTACAGGTTTTTAATTTTCCTTGGACAACACCAAAAACACAGTACTCAAACTGCATGGTTTTTTTTGTTTGTTTTTTTTTTTGAGATGGAATTTCACTCTTGTTGCCCAGGCTGGAGTACAATGGTGTGATCTTGGCTCACTGCAACCTCCACCTCCCAGGTTCAAGAGATTTGCCTGCCTCAGCCTACCGAGTAGCTGGGATTACAGGTGCCCATATCCATGCCCGGATAATTTTTGTTTGTTTTTTTTCTTTTTTGAGACAGTATCTCACTCTGTTGCCCAGGCTGGAGTGCAGTGGCATGATCTCAGCTCATTGCAAGCTCCACCTTCCGGGTTCACGCCATTCTCCTGCCTCAGCCTCCCGAGTACCTGGGACTACAGGCGCCCACCACCACGCCCATCTAATGTTTTCTATTTTTCAGTAGAGACAGGGTTTCACCGTGTTAGCCATGATGGTCTCGATTTCCTGACCTTGTGATCTGCCCGCCTTGGCCTCCCAAAGTGCTGGGATTACAGGTGTGAGCCACCGCACCTGGCAATTTTTGTATTTTAAATAGAGATGAGGTTTCATCATGTTGGCCAGGATGGTCTTGAACTCCTGACCTCAGGTGATCCATCTGCCTCGGCCTCCCAAAATGCTGGGATTACAGGCATGAGCCACCGTGCTCCGCCTACATGTTTTAACAAGAGGAACATGAACTATCATTTTGACACAAAGGTTAAAAAAAAGGCTGGCTGGACGCGGGGGTTCACGCCTGTAATCCCACCACTTTGGAAGGCTGAGGTGGGTGGATCACGAGGTCAGGAGATCAAGACCATCCTGGCCAACATGGTGAAACCCCATCTCCACTAAAAATACAAAATTAGCCGGGCATGGTGGCAGGAACCTGTAATCCCAGCTACTCAGCAGGGTGAGCCAGGAGAAGCATTTGAAGCCGGGAGGTGGAGCTTGCAGTGAGCAGAGATCACGCCACTGCACTCCAGCCTGGGCAACAGAGTGAGACTCCATCTCAAAGAAAAAAAAAAAAAAAGACTATTTGTTGAACGTTGAAAGAAGGGGCTAAAATCAGTTGAAATTTGCAGTAGAAGGAAAACTGTGGAGTGTCTCATTCACTTCACTCTGATTTGAATTTTTTTTTTTTTTTTTTTTCTGAGACAGAGTATCGCTGTGTCACCCAGGCTAGAGTGCAACAGTGTGATATCAGCTCACTGCAACCTTCGCCTCCTGGGTTCAAGCAATTCTCCTGCCTCAGCCTCCTGAGTAGCTGGGATTACAGGCGTGCATCACTACACCTGGCTAATTCTTGTATTTTTAGTAGAAAACGGGGTTTCACCATGTTGGCCAGGCTGGTCTTGAACTCCTGACCTCAGGTGATCTGCCTGCCTCGACTTCCCAAAGTGCTGGGATTACAGGCATGAGCCACCATGCCTGGCCTGATTTTTTTTTTTTTTTTGAGCCAGGGTCTTGCTCTGTCCCCCAGGCTGGAGTGCAGTGGCGTACTCATGGCTCACTGCAGCCTCCAATTCCTAAACTCAAATGATCTTCTCACCTCAGCCTGCCAGGTAGCTAGGATTACAGATGTGTGCCGCCACACTAATTTTTAAAATTTTTTTGTATAGATGGGGTCTCACTATGAGCCCAGGCTCATCTTGAAGTTCTGGGCTCAAGCAGTCCTCTTCCTTGGCTTCCCAAAGCACTGGGATTACAGGCGTGAGCCAGCATGCCAGCCGTCACTCTCATTTTTGAGCACAGGAATTGTGCCCAAAGGCTAGGATAAGGAATTAAAGATGCCAAGAAATACCCCCAAACATTAATTATAAAAGGAAGACTACACTAATGTTTGTGAAAAGCTTATAATAACATAGAGAAATAGTTAAGTTACAAAGTTAAATGAAAAAGTAGGGTATACAACTGTATAAACAGTACAATCTCAACTATGTGAAAATCAACCAATATATGCCCTAAAAAGGCTGAAAGGAAACAGTTCAAACTGTTAATGTGGCTGTGTTTAAGAAGTGTATCTAATAGGGATCTTTTTTCTTCCTCTTTAGTTTTCTGTCTTTTCCAAATGTTTCTCTACTGGGGATATTTTTTTAAAAGCTATTAGGGGAGGAATAGAATAAAAATTAAAAAAAAAAAAAAGCGATTAGTTACAAAAAACTGAGTGTGATAGAAGGATTGAATTTGAGTTAATGAATTTAAGTCTAGCCTATAAGAGTTTGTATATTTAGAAAACTATGAAACATTCCAGGCTACTCCATGAATCCACTGGTAGGACCAGAGGTTAGAGGTGGAAGTGCCACCTGGTCCTGCCTGATGAAAAATGCCGAATCAGCCAGGCACGGTGGCTCACACGCCTGTAATCCCAGCATTTTGGGAGGCTGAGGTGGGCGGATCACCTGAGGTCAGGAGTTTGAAACCAGCCTGGCCAACATGGCGAAACCCTGTCTCCACTGAAAGTACAAAAATTAGCCAGGAGTGGTGGCGGGCGCCTATAATCCTAGCTACTCAGGAGGCTAAGGCAGGAGAATCGCATGAACCCAGGAAACAGAGGTTGCAGTGAGCCGAGATGGCGCCACTGCACTCCAGCTCAGGTGACAAGAGCGAGACTCCGTCTCAAAAAAACAAAACAAAACACCCAAATCAATCAGGAATGTCCCATATTTACAAAAAAGAACAGACATACTCACATTTAGCAAAAACTTATTTGCCCATTAATACTAAAATCAAACATGCAGATTTTCTATTTTCTGTGCAGCTGTCAAGTTACAAAAATGCTATTATCACAACTATAGAAAGCCAATTCTAGTTTAGAAATAGTAATAAAACAGCACTTCAACAAGAGTGGACCAAGAAAAGTGCACAACTTAGAAAATTTAAAAAGTGCTCCTATAAAAATGATTCCCTTTAAGACATTTGTTCACTGTATACATTTTAAGGTCCCCTCTCCCACCCCCCAACAAAAATAGAGGCAGAACCTCTAAGCACTTTCTAACAAAGCGTCCCCTGGTTTGTTCCTCTGACAAACCCTGACTGAAGGCTCATGATGTGCAGGCACTGGGGTCTCAAAGAAGACGAAGACTTGTCCCTGCCTCAAGGATGCCTCAGTCTTCCCAAAACAGGAGGCAGACAAGTCACCAACCATTATGGATGTAGAATGGATGTATTATACATCCATTAAAAGCAGATGCCACTGCCTTCTTAAACGATATGCTGCAATTCCCACTGAATTACTTATACAAACCTCCTTACACACAAGCTGTCCTGACTTAATAGGAGGCAAAAATGCCACCACCTTCTCCTGATAAATACTTCTGTAATAGGCAGGCATTAAATTACATTTTGTGATGTTTGCCCCTAAACATCACAATGCCTAGTTAAGTCAGTTAACCTTCTTTTAAGCAATGGTGCCTATTTTACTCTGAGAATGAGACACTTTGAGTAAGGAAGCAGTCCTGTATGTAGATCGACTCATCAGTACCATCAAAAGCTGAGATGCAAGAGTGTACGTTTCAACAGAAATCTTCAATCTCCCATCCGTTGATTTGCAATGTGCTCCTGCGTCAGCCGCTCCAGGTCTTTCTGCACATTTGGGTGGTCTTCCAGATCTTCGTAGAGTGACCTGACAATGTCCAGTCTCCTGTAATTCTCAGGCTTGACTAGGCTCCGGACAACCTGGAGGCATCGTTCTTTCAGAGTATACACTGGAAGGGCAAAAACCAAATCCTCAGTGGCAGACTAGGGTCTCAGTACAAGGAATGAGCAAGAGGCTTTGCCAACAGCTACCTTTACTACTGATGGATCTCACTTTAGGTTAAAGAAAAAAAGTGAGTGCATGTATGTGGCAGTGTGTTATACTGATGGCCCCCTATGGACACCTCCTGGTAGTAATTTCACCTTGAAATGGGCTGGGCTTGTGACTGCTTTAACTAACTGAATGTGGATGAAGCAACACTGCAATTCTGGGTCGAAGCCTTAAAAAGGCCTGTCGACTTTTGCTTTTATTCTTTTGAAAGCCCTGAGCCACCGTGCTAGAGAGACCACATAAAGAGGAACAGGCCCTGGCCAGGCATGGTGGTTCATGCCTGTGATCCCAGCACTTTGGGAGGCTGACGTGAGTAGATTGCCTGAGCTCAGGAGTTCGAGACCAGCCTGGGCAACATGGCAAAACCCCATCCCTATAAAATATACAAAAAATTAGCCAGGCATGGTGGCACGTGCCTGTGGTCCCAGCGACTGGGAGGTGGGAGGTGGGAGGAGGATCATTTGAGCCCTGGAGGCAGAGGTTGCAGTGAGCTGAGATCATGCCACTGCACTCCAACCTGGGTGACAGAGTGAGAACCCATCTCGAAAAAAAAGAAAAATGAAAAAAAAAAAAAAAAAAAGAGGGACAGGTCCAGCCCCCAGCTGCCAGCAAAAGACAGCCATACCAACGACTACCACCAGCAGAGTAACCGCCTAGCTGAGCCCAGCCTGGACTACAGAATTATGAACAAAATAAAATGGTGGGCCAGGTGCGGTGGCTCACACCTGTAATCCTAGCACTTTAGGAGGCTGAGACAGGCAGGTTGCCTGAGCTCAGGAGTTCAAGATCAGCCTGGTCAACATGGCGAAACCCCAGTCTCCACTAAAATGCAAACAATTAGCCAGGCTTGGTGGTGCACACCTGTAGTCCCAGCTACTGAAGCAGGAGAATCGCTTGAACCCAAGAAGCAGAGGTTGCAGTGAGCCAAGATCACACACCACTGCACTCCAGCCTGGGTGACACAGTGAGACTCTGTCTCCCAAAAAAAAAAAAAAAGGTGGTTTTTGGGGTGGTAGTCACAAAACACATAACCAAAACAATGTGTACTTCAAAAATCTAGTACAACTGAATTGGGTATCCCAATTCCTATTTTACACTCACTGGAAACGTACTCCTTAAGGGTATTCTATAAGGCAAATTTACCAAATTTAACTCAGCAATGCTCATTTTTATATATCTACTTCCTTAAACAGAATCTATGCACACGTATTAGTTTGAATCCTATGAAACCCATGTATTTGGGGGGCTTTGTGGGTTGTTTTTGTTTGTTTGTTTGTTTTCTTTTTTGAGACAGGGTCTCACTCTGTCACCTGGGCTGGAGTGCAGTGGTGTGATCATGGCTCACTGCAGCCTCGAACTCCTGGGCTCAAGGGATCCTCCCACCTCAGCCTCCCAAATCGCTACGACTACAGGCACATGCTAAGACAGCCAGGTAATTAAAAAAAATTTTTTTTAGGCCGGGCGCGGTGGCTCAAGCCTGTAATCCCAGCACTTTGGGAGGCCGAGACGGGCGGATCACGAGGTCAGGAGATCGAGACCATCCTGGCTGACACGGTGAAACCCTGTCTCTACTAAAAAATACAAAAAACTAGCCGGGCGAGGTGGCGGGCGCCTGTAGTCCCAGCTACTCGGGAGGCTGAGGCAGGAGAATGGCGTGAACCCGGGAGGCGGAGCTTGCAGTGAGCTGAGATCCGGCCACTGCACTCCAGCCTGGGTGGCAGAGCTAGACTCCGTCTCAAAAAAAAAAAAAAAAATTTTTTTTTGTAGAGCTGGGGTCTCACTTTGTTGTCCAGGCTGGTCAAGAACTCCTGACCTCAAGCGACCCTCCCGCCACAGCCTCCCTAAGTGCTGGAATTACAGGCATGATTATAGGCATGAGCCACCATGCATCGCTGGTCTTTAGTGAGTTTTTTTACCCACAGGAACATCAGTTTATTAGGGTTTACCCTGATAAAATCATTTGAGCTTCAAACAAATAGTGAAGTATTATACCAATCTTCAATGATTAAAAAAAAAAAAAAAAAACAGGCCAGACACGGTGGCTCATGCCTATAATTCCAGCACTTTGGGAGGCTGAGGTGGGCGGATCACCTGAGGTCAGGAGTTCAAGATCAGCCTGGCCAACATGGTGAAACCACGTCTCTACTAAAAATACAAAAATTAGCCAGGTGTGGTGGCAGGCGCCTATAACCCCAGCTACCCAGGAGGCTGAGGCAGGAGAATCACTTGTACCTGGGATGCAGAGGCTGCAGTGAGCTGAAATCACACCACTGCACTCCAGCCTGGATGGCACTGTGAGACTCTCTAAAAATAAAAACAAAAATAAATATACCTCTGATTGGCACTGTGAGCTTGATTGTGTTAAATTAAAAATACATAGGCCAGGCGCAGTGGCTCACGCCTGTAATCCCAACACTTTGGGAAGCCAAGGCGGGTGGATCACGAGGTCAGGAGAATGAGACCATCCTGGCTAACACGGTGAAACCCCATCTCTACTAAAAAATACAAAAAAAATTAGCCAGGCACGGGGGCGGCCGCCTGTAGTCCCAGCTACCGGGGAGGCTGGGGGAGGAGAATGGCATGAACCCAGGAAGCGGAGCTTGCAGTGAGCCAACATCATGCCACTGCGCTCCAGCGTGGGCGACAGAGGGAGACTCCTCTGTCTCAAATAAATAAATAAATAAAAATAAAAATAAAAATACATAGGCCGGGTGCTGCAGCTGACACCTGTAAATCCCAGCACTTTGGGAGGCTGAGGCAGGCAGATCATGAGGTCAGGAGATGGAGACCATCCTGCTAACATGGTGAAACCCTGTCTCTACTAAAAATACAAAAAATTAGCGGGGTGGGTGGCACACGCCGTAGTCCCAGCTACTCAGGAGGTTGAGACAGGAGAATCGCTAACCCAGTAGGCAGAGGTTGCAGTGAGCCAAGACTGCGCCACTGTACTCCACCCTGGACAACACAACGAGATTCCATCTGAAAAAAATAAAAAAAATTAGAAGTCAACAAGAAATAAGCCAAAATATCTCATGCTCTACACATTGTTCTCCTGGAGCTCCAGGGCACAATTCGGCCAGGGAAACAAAAGGCATTCATAATTTTACAATTCTACAAAACTAATCTATGATGTGATACTTTAATTTTGCTTGTCTCTTAAGAGCCCAAAGTGCTTTTGAGACACCATAACATCTTTAACACAAAACATACAAATACATCAGTTCCATTTTATTTATGGTAGAGAATAGGATACAAAAAGATTGGATACCTTGCCTGACATCAGGCAAAAATTAAGGACTGGGCTTAATTTTTCAAGTGGCCTATCCACAACAAACAACCTTATCTTTTTAAAAAGTAAAACTGAACATCAGTACCTGGCAGTGTGATATTGGCAAAAATAGGCTGTCCGTCAACATTGAGAGATGGCACAAATAATTCAGTTTGGTTAACCAGAAGCCCATCGTGTGTCCCTGCATCTCTGAAGAGCCAAAGGTGACCTATCAGGACAAGCAAAGGTTGTTAAAGAGCCACACTGGTGGCTGGACGCGGTGGCTCACACCTGTAATCCCAGCACTTTGGGAGGCCGAGGCGGGCGGATCACGAGGTCAGGAGATCGAGACCGTCCTGGCTAACGCGGTGAAACCTCGTCTCTATTAAAAATACAAAAAAATTAGCCGGGTGTGGTAGCGAGTGCCTGTAGCTCCAGTTACTCAGGAGGCTGAGGCAGGAGAATGGTGTGAACCAGGGAGGTGGAGCTTGCAATGAGCTGAGATCATGCCACTGCCCTCCAGCCTGGGCAACAGAGCAAGACTCCATCTTAAAAAAAAAAAAAAAGAGCCACACTGGTCGAAGTCAGGGCACCTATTTTCTCCATTTCCCCTGACCTACACAAAAAGCTAAAAAGCTTGCCTCTCACTCTGCTTAAATATCATACAAAGCCCTTCTAGTAACATTATCTCAGTCAGTCCTCACAACAGATCCATTTATAGATGAGAAAACAGGTCTGAGAGGGCAAGTGACATGCTCAAGGTATAAGACGGTAAGCAAAGAGCACATACTTGAAGCTCCTGTAATCCCAGCTACTCGGGAGGCTGAGGCAGGAGAACCGCTGGAACCAGGGAGTTGGGAGGTTGCATCCGGAGGTTGCATCGGGAGGTTGCAGTGAGCCAAGATTGCACAACAGCACTCCAGTCTGGTGACAGATCCAGACTCCACCTCAAATATATATATATATATAGAAAAACTTTCAAAGGGCTGGGCGCAGTGGCTCACACATGTAATCTCAGCACTTTGGGAGGCCAAGGCCGGTGGATCATCTGAGGTCAGAAGTTCGAGACCAGCCTGGCCAAAATGACGAAACCCCCATCTCTACTAAAAAAAAATTAGCCAGGCGTGGTGGCGCACGCCTCTAATCCCCAATCCTCGGAAGGTTGAGGCAAGAGAACCACTTGACCCCAGGTGGCGGACGTTGCAATAAGCCGCAATTGCGCCACTGCATTCTAGCTTGCGTCACTGCATTCTAGCTTGGGCCACTGCACTCCAGCTTGGAGGGCAAGACTCCCATCTCAAAAAAAAAAAAAAAATTTCAATGCCTCCACATTCCTAGGGGGTAAAATCACCTTTAGAGCTTCCTCTCTCAAGACTCCAGGTCTCAACGCACGCATGTCTAGAACCTCTTACCTAGGATTGGCTAGCTCCTACTCCATCCTGCTCCCTTCCTTCTCTGGGAAGCGCTCCTTAACTGAAACCACACAACCGCAACCCCTCCAACTCCGAGCAGGCAGGTAGGTCAAGCTCCCACGTCACACACGGTCGGCTCTTCCGGCGTCAACATGACCCTGGCTTATTCCTGTCAGTTAATGCATCTGTCTGTCTCCCCAGGAGGAATATGTTCTCCATGAGGGCAGAGACTGCGCAGAACTGGCCCACTGGAGTCATCAGGACTGAACAGATGGGATGTTAAAGATGGAGCTTTTCTTTTTTTGTGTGTGAGACGGAGTCTCGCTGTGTCGCCCAGGCCGGATGTCAGCTCAATGCAAGCTGCGCCTCCCGGGTTCACGCCATTCTCCTGCCTCAGCCTCCCGAGTAGCTGGGACTACAAGCGCCCGCCACCTCGCCTGGCTAGTTTTTTGTATTTAGTAGAGACGTGGTTTCGCCGTGTTAGCCAGGATGGTCTCGATCTCCTGACCTCGTGATCCGCCCGTCTCGGCCTCCCAAAGTGCTGGGATTACAGGCTTGAGCCACCGCGCCCGGCCGAGCTTTTCTTTTAGGGGAAAATACACGTGGGGCGGGGGGTGAGAGGAGCCACCTTCAAATGCAAACTATTCAGCCTTATAAAGAATGCTCTGGGCCGGGCGCGGCGGCTCACGCCCATAATCCCAGCACTTTGGAAGGCCGAGGCGGGCGGATCACGAAGTCAGTAGTTCCAGACTAGCCTGATCAACATGGTGAAATCCCATCTCTACTAAAAATACAAAAATCAGCCGGGCGTGGTGGCGCGCGCCTGTAATCCCAGCAACTCAGGAGGCTGAGGCAGGAGAATCGCTTGAACCCGGAAGGCGGAGGCTGCAGTGAGTCGAGATCGCGCCACTGCACTCCAGCCTGGGTGACAGAGTGAGACTCTGTCTCGGGGGGAAAAAAAAAGAATGCTCTGACGCTTGCGAGCAGCGTCACCCTGGATATGTCCCGCCTCAAGGGGCCTCAGTTCCCCGTCTGCAAAATGGACCCCGGAGCGGTTGAGGGGCTTCAGCAGACCGTTCTATCGTCCCTGCTGGGTCAGGCCTAAGCGCCGGGCCCGTACCTCGGTAGCTGTGGATGCGGCGGCCCGTGCCAGGCGGCAGCGTTGGGTAGGGCTGCGGCTCGCCGTCGAAGTTGAGCCATAGGGGCAGCACGACGCGCGGGCTGCGGTTGCAGAAGATGACCTGGGAGGGCTCGCGCGAGTTCACCGAGCGCAGCACGGGCAGCGGCCGCCCTGCCTCCATCTCCTCCTCGGCGCCCAGTTCCTCCGGACCGGACTCTTCCGGGCCGGACTCCTCGGCGCCCGACTCCTCCCGGCCGCCCTCTTCAGGGCCGTACTCTTCGGAGCCTGCCTCCTCCGCGCCTTCCTCGGCCTCGTCCCAGTTCTCCGCCCTCCGGGGCATTCCCTCCGCGGCCCGGACTGGACGCCGCGGGATTCGCGGGCCGGACGCGAGGCGGAGTTGCGTGCGCGCTCCCGAGTCGACCTGCGTAGCCTTCGCGCGCGCTGGGTAGAGGATGGAACCCGCTCGAGGACATAGCCGGCCAGAGGCTGTGCGCGTGCGCAAAAGGATCCCCCAGCACCAGCGGCAGTTCTAACGGAGGCGGCAGCTGAGTGGAGGCGAAGGCTGAACGAAGACGAGCCTAGGGCAACTCGTTACTATATTTCCGCTATAAATTTTTTTTTTAATCCTCTAAGGTTTTTTGTTTTGTTTTGAGACAGGGTCTCACTCTGTCGCCCAGGCTGGAGTGCAGTGGCGCGAGCTTGGCCCACTGCAGCCTTGACCTCCGTGACTCAAGCGATCCCCTCGCCTCAGCCTCCCGAGCAGTTGGTACTACAGGCGCGCACCACCATGCCCGACAAATTATTTTTATTTGTTGTTTGAGACGGAGTATCGCTATGTTGCCTAGGCTGGTCTCGAACTCCTGGGTTCAAGTGATCCTCCTGCCTTGGCCTCTCAAAGTGCAGGGATTACAGGCTTTAGCCACTGTTCCTGGCCGACTAACTGAATTTTTTTTTTTCTTCATGTCAGACGCGCGATGTGCCGCCGTAGTAACAAGGTTCGAGGGTGGCACATCTCACACACACAGGAACACCCAGTCATCAGGCTTATAAACTACAAAAAGTCAGCTAACTGAATTCTTACAAGGCATGGGTGATTAGTAAAGAGGGAAAAATAATTAGACCTACTATGCGCAGAGCACTCTGGTGGAAATTGGCAAATCAGATATTTACTTTAGGGCAATTAAAACTACAAACATAAACACTCATGACCTTTGTTCATTTTACAAATGTTTATTAAGGCCTTACTATGTACCACCTATGGTGGTAGGTGTTGAAAATATTGTAAAAATCGGTCATGTTTCCTGCTTTCACTGTACTTCAATAAAAGGGTCATACGGCAATCAATCACACAAATAAAATTGCAACTATGGCCAGGTGCAGTGGCTCACACCTGTAATCCCAGCACTTTGGGAGGCCAAAGAGGGCTGATCAGGAGGTCAGGAGTTCGAGACCAGCCTGACCAACATGGTGAAACCCCATCTCTACTAAAAATACAAAACTTAGCCTGGCGTGATGGTGCGGGCATGTAATCCCAGCTACTTAGGAGGCCGAGGCAGGAGAACTGCTTGAACCCAGGAGGCGGAGGTTGCAGTGAGTGCTCCAGCCTGGGTGACAGAATGAGACTCTGTCTCAAAAAAAAAAAAAAAAAAAAATTGCAACTGTGACTTGTACAACAAAAAGAGACACAGGGTACTATAGAAGGCTAAAGATCTGGGGGTCAAGGAAGATGGTACACAATTCTGTGTAATTAAATGTTCAATGATGTGGGATGGACTCAAGTGGAGATGCAGCTCAGAAAAAGAAGGATCCAGAGAGTTTTATATTAGGTAAAAATATATTTTTTAAAGACAGTCTCTCTTTATCACCCAGGCTGGAGTGCAGTGGCTCAATCTCAGCTCACTGCAACCTCTGTCTACCGAGTTCAAGCGATTCTCGTGCCTCAGCCTCTGGAGTAGCTGGGATAACAGGTGTGTGCCACCACACCCAGGTAATTTTTGTATTTTTAGTAGAGACGGGGTTTCACCATGTTTGCCAGGCTGGTCTCGAACTCCTGACCTCAGGTAATCTGCCTGCCTTGGTTTTCCAAAGTGCTGGGATTACAGGTGTGAGCCACCATGCCCAGCTCAAAAATAAATTTCAAGTAGAAAGAAAAAGTCTATCAAGTGCCAGGCACTGTGCTAAGCATCCCACATGAATTAAGGCTATGTCATTATCTCCATTTCACAACTAAGGAAACAGAAGGGTATATAAGAGGCCGGGCGCGGTGGCTCAAGCCTGTAATCCCAGCACTTTGGGAGGCCGAGACGGGCGGATCACGAGGTCAGGAGATCGAGACCATCCTGGCTAACCCGGTGAAACCCCGTCTCTACTAAAAATACAAAAAATTAGCCGGGCGTGGTGGTGTGTGCCTGTAGTCCCAGCTACTCGGAGGCTGAGGCAGGAGAATAGCGTGAACCCAGGAGGCAGAGCTTGCAGTGAGCCAAGATGGTGCCACTGCACTCCAGCCTGGGCGACAAAGCGAGACTCCGTCTCAAAAAAAAAAAAAAAAGAAGGGTATATAAGAATGTGAAGGCCAGGCACCGTATGCCTGTAATCACAAGACTTTGGGAACCCAAGGGAGATAGATCACTTGAGTCCAGGAGTTTGAAACCAGCCTGGGCAACATAGCGAGGTCCTGTCTCTATAAAAAATGAAAAAATTAGCCAGGAATGGTGGCGTGCACCTGTAGTCCCAGCTACTCACGAGGCTGAAGCAGGAGGATCACTTGAGCCCGGGAGGTCGAGGCTGCAGTGAGCTGTGATCATGCCAGGGTACCCCAGCCTGGGCAACAGAACCAGACCCTGTCTCAAAAAAAAAAAAAAAAAGAAAAAAAAGAAAGAAACGAATGTGAAAAGGGTAGTGTAGTCAGAATGCTGGGTCAGAGAGGCTCATCACCTGATGCCTTAGGAAAAAATGACAGTATGAGTGAACCTCAGGAGTTGGACATCTCCACGAAAGCACTGACACCATGAACCTAAGCAATTTTGCCTAGGGCTCTCCTTAACAGCTTACTACAAAGAGATGATGTATCCTGGTGGCCTCCAGCCGGATTAAGTGACCAGCAGTGATGCTGGACCCCCAGCTACATTAACAACATGAAAATGTTGTAGAGAAAAATCCCAAAGTAGGCTAGACGTGGTGGCTCACGCCTGTGATCCCAGCACTTTGGGAGGCCAAAGTGAGGAGATCACTTGAGGTCAGGGGTTCGCGACCAGCCTGGCCGACATGGTGAAATCCCGTCTCTACTAAAAATACAAAAAATTACCCGGCATGGTTGCCCGTGCCTGTAGTCCCAGCTACTTGGGAGGCTGAGGTGGGAGAATCACTTAAATCTAGGAGGCAGAGGTTGCAGTGATCCCAGATAGCACCACTACACTCCAGCATGGGCGACAGAGTGAGACTCCATCTCAAAAAATAAATAAATAAATAATAAAAATAAAATAAACCCCAAAGTAAGACTTCGGTTAATCAAATTACAATGGCTCAGAGCCATCATAATTCACAAGATTCATGCAAACATCCCCTCAGTTGTACTGCCATGATAGCGAGGTGAAATATACCAGTTTAATATTACAGAAATGCCTACATCCCTAAAATGAAACCAGTTGTTTAGATAAATGCAGGCTTTGAGATTGCAAATATGTTTCAAAGATCATTTAAGAGGAAGGGGATTGGCCGGGCGCGGTGGCTCAAGCCTGTAATCCCAGCACTTTGGGAGGCCGAGACAGGTGGATCACGAGGTCAGGAGATCGAGACCATCCTGGCTAACACAGTGAAACCCCGTCTTTACTAAAAATACAAAAAAAAAACTAGCCGGGCGAGGTGGCGGGTGCCTGTAGTCCCAGCTACTCAGGAGGCTGAGGCAGGAGAATGGCTTAAACCCGGGAGGCAGAGTTTGCAGTGAGCTGAGATCCGGCCACTGCACTCCAGCCTGGGCGACAGAGCGAGACTCCGTCTCAAAAAAAAAAAAAAAAAAAAAAAGAGGAAGGGGATTACAAATGCTGTAATCCCAGCGTTTTGGGAGGCTGAGGTGGGCAGATCACTTGAGCTGAGGAGTTCAGCACTAGCCTGGGCAACATGATGAAATCCTGTCTCTACAAAAAATACAAAAAATTAGCCAGGCATGGGTGCACCTATAGTCCCAGCTGCTCAGGAGGCTGACACTGGAGGATCACCTGAGCTTAGGAAGGTCAAGCCTGCAGTGAACTGTGATCGCGACACTGCGATCGCAACACTGCACTTTAGCCTGGGTAACAGAGCAAGACTGTGTCTCAAAAAAAAAAAAAATTGCAAAGGAAACAAGTTTAGAATATACTAAGTAAAACCACAGGCAAAATTGTTCTTACGGTACACTTTTCATTGTGCAAAAAGACATGTAGAAAATAATAAAAAATACAATGTCTAAAGGCAACTGGTAGGCCGTGCGCGATGGCCCTCGCCTGTAATCCCAGCACTTTGGGAGGCCGAGGCGGGCGGATCACGACGTCAGGAGATCAAGACCATCCTGGCTAACATGGTGAAACCCCGTCTCTACTAAAAATACAAAAACAAAATTAGCCGGGCATGGTGGCGGACGCCTGTAGTCCCAGCTACTCAGGAGGCTGAGGCGGGAGAATGGCGTGAATCTGGGAGGCGGAGCTTGCAGCGAGCAGAGATGGCACCACTGCACTGCAGCCTGGGTGACAGAGCGAGACTCTGTCTCAATCAATCAATCAATAAATAAATAAATAAATAAAAGACAACTGGTGACTTTTTCTATCTCCTTCTCTGTCTTTTCTAAATTTTCTCTAAGGGGGATATATTTTGCCTTGTTTGTATGTCGACTAATTAAAAAATACAAGTACAATAATAAAGCAAATACTGATAATCTCTTTTTTTTTTTTTTTTTTTGAGACGGAGTCTCGCTCTGTCGCCCAGGCTGGAGTGCAGTGGCGCGATCTCGGCTCACTGCAAGCTCCGCCTCCCGGGTTCACGCCATTCTCCTGCCTCAGCCTCCCGAGTAGCTGGGACTACAGGCGCCCACAACCGCGCCTGGCTAATTTTTTGTATTTTTAGTAGAGACGGGGTTTCACCGTGGTCTCGATCTCCTGACCTTGTGATCCGCCCGCCTCGGCCTCCCAAAGCGCTGGGATTACAGGCGTGAGCCACCGCGCCCGGCCTTTTTTTTTTTGAGACGGAGTCTTGCTCTGTCACCCAGGCTGGAGTGCAGTGGCCGGATCTCAGCTCACTGCAAGCTCCGCCTCCCAGGTTTACGCCATTCTCCTGCCTCAGCCTCCCGAGTAGCTGGGACTACAGGCGCCCGCCACCTCGCCCGGCTAGTTGTTTGTATTTTTTAGTAGAGACGGGGTTTCACCGTGTTAGCCAGGATGGTCTCGATCTCCTGACTTCGTGATCCGCCCGTCTCGGCCTCCCAAAGTGCTGGGATTACAGGCTTGAGCCACCGCGCCCGGCCTGATAATCTCATATGTAATTAGCATGTTGTCATATTTACTTCCTTTGTTTCCAGTTTTTGCAGTGAGCCGAGATCGAGATCGTGCCACTGCACTCCAGCCTGGGTGACAAAGTGAGACTCCGTCTCAAAAAAAAAAAAACCAGAATATCATCACCCCAAAACTCCTTCATGGTCAAACCCTGCTCCCACTCTTAATCCCTGGCAATCACCGATCTGTCTGTCTTCTGTCCCTATAGTTTTGCCTTTCCAGAACGTTACACAACCAAATCATATCATATGTATGTAGCCTTTTGAGTTTGGCTTTTTTTCACTTAGCATAATGCATTTGAGATTCATCCAAGTTGTAGTATATAACAACTTATTTTTATTGCCAAGGGTATTCCACACTATCTACTTACCAACTGTAAGATATTGGTTTGTTTCTAGTTTTTAGCAACTATAAAGCTGCTGTATACATTTGTGTACAGGTTTCTTGCAAACTTAAGTTTCGTTTCTCTTGGGTAAGAATCACCTAGGAGATTGCTAGGTCAAATGGGAAGTACATGTTTAACTTCATGAGAAATTGCTAACCTGTTTCCCCAGAGCGGTTGTATCATTTTGCATTCTCACCAGCAATGTATGACTGTTCCAGTTGCTCCACATTCTTGTCTACAGTTGGTATTATCAGATTTGAGGTTTTGTTCTTTTGTTTTGAGACAGAGTCTCCCTCTGCCGCCTAGGCTGGAGTGCATTGGCATGATCTCGGCTCACTGCAAGCTCCGCCTCCCGGGTTCATGCCATTCTCCTACCTCAGCCTCCCAAGTAGCTGGGACTACAGGCGCCCGCCACCACGCCTGGCTGATTTTTTGTATTTTTAGTAGAGATGGGGTTTCACTGTGTTAGCCAGGATGGTCTCAATCTCCTGACCTCGTGATCCGCTCGCCTTGGCCTCCCAAAGTGCTGGGATTACAGGCATGAGCCACCACGCCCAGCCTGGGGTTTTGTTCTTTAAAATAAAAATTTTTAGCCATTCTAATAGATGTATAGTGGTATATTATTGAGGTTTAATTTGTACTTCTCTAGTAACTAACAATGTTGAACATCTTTTCATGAGCTTGTTTGCCATTAAAAAATAATCAAGCTGGCCAAGTGCAGCGGCTCACGTCTGTTATCCCACCATTTTGGGAGACCCAGGTGGGAGGATGGCTTGAGCCTGGAGTTCAAGACCAGCTTGGGCAACATAGTGTAACCCTATCTCTATTTTGTAAAAAAATTAAAAATTAAAAAAAAATTTTTTAAATCAAGCAAACATATCTATCACCTCAGTTTTTTTGTGGTGAGAATATTTAAGATCTATTCTCTTGGCTGGGTACAGTAGCTCATGCCTGTAATCCCAGCACTTTGGGAGGCCAAGGCATGCAGATCATCTGAGGTCAGGAGTTCAAGACCAGCCTGGCCAACATGGTGAAACCCTATCTCTACTAAAAATACAAAAATTAGGCAGGCATGGTGGTGGATGCTTGTAGTCTCAGCTACTCGGGGGGCTGAGGCAGGAGAATCGCTTGAACCTAGTGTAAGAATTAAACAAAAAGGAGAGAAACACGAAGGGTGGCTTGATAGTCAACAGGTTTATTTCAAACCTGGGAGGGACTTCTGACCAAGTTAGGTCAGAAGCTGCACAATCTTACATACTGAGAGTTTTTAAGGATTCAGGGTTGGAGAGTTTATCAGAGACTTGGACTGCTTCTGTGTTTCTTTGTTGTGCTTATCTAGGAGGGAGAGTTGTGTCTGTACCTGTACATCTTTCTGCAGCTGCGGGCATATCCCCCGAGTCTGCTTTTAGCTTCCCTATCTTAGTGCACCTGAGGGAAAGGAATGTGCTTATTAAGGCCCACTGTTTTACTGGGGCACATTGTATGAGCGTGAAGTTTGGCAGTCACCCAAGAGACTTTATCCCCACCTCCCTCTGAGCCCGAGCTGTCTTATCTGTGTTTTACTGTCTGCTCTTTCTGGCTGCTTATAGCTAGAAGAGAAGTGATTTCCTTGAAATGTATGAGGCTAGAAAGGGAGTTGGAACTTAAAGTGGTGGTATTCGTCCAAGATGACAGTGCTCCTGCTCTGTCACCCGGGAGGCGGAGGTTGCAGTGAGTCAAGATCGCACCACTGCACTCCAGCCTGGTGACAGAGCAAGACCCTATCTTAAAAAAAAAAAAAAAAAAAAAAAAAAAGCAAAAAACTACACTCTTAGCAATTTTCAAATATACATTATTAACTATAGTCATCATGCTGTATAACAGATCTCCAGAATATACTCCTCCCAACCAAAAGGGTGCCTCATACCCTTTGACCAATATCTCCCTGTTTCATCTGAAACCCCTGACTCTGGCAACTACCATTCTACTCTCTGCTTTTGTGAGTTCAACTTATTTAATTTTTATTTATTTATTTATTTATTTATTTACTTACTTATTTACTTATTGAGACGGAGTTTCGCTCTTGGTGACAGAGTGAGACTCCGTCTCAAAAAGACAAAAAAATTCCACATATAAGTGAGAACATGCATTTATTCATTTTTTCTTTTTCTTTTTTTTGAGACAGAGTTTCACTCTTGTTGCCCAAGCAGGAGTGCAGTGGTGTGATCTTGGCTCACTGCAACCTCTGCCTCCTGGATTCAGGCGATTCTCCTGCCTCAGCCTCCAGAGGAGCTGGGACTACAGGCGCACGCCACCACACCTGGCTAATTTTGTATTTTTAGTAGAGACGGGGTTTCACCATGTTGACCAGGCTGGTCTCAAATTCCTGACCTCAGGTAATCCGCCCACCTTGGCCCCCAAAAGTGCTGGGATTACAGGCGTGAGCCACCGCACCTGGCCCTCGTTTTCTTTATCCATTCATCTGGCAATGGACACTTGATTCCATAATGTGGTTATTGTGAATAGTGCTGCAATGAACATGGGAGTGCAGATATCTCTCCAAAGATTTTCATTTCCTGTATACATATACCCAGAAGTGAGATTGCTGGATCATATGGTAATTCCATTTTTAGTTTTTCGAGGAACCTCTGTACTGTTTGCCATAATGGCTGTACCAATATACATTCCCACCAAGAGCCTGGGAGGGTTCCATTTTCTCCACATCCTCACCAACACTTATCTTTTGGCCATTTAATGTCTTCTGTTGGGAAATGTCTACTTAGGTCCTTTGCCCATTTTAAAATTGTTTCCTTGCTATTGAAGTCCTTATTGGATGTATGATTTGCAAATGTTTTCTCCCATTCTGTAAACTGCCTTTTCACTGTTTTTTTTTTACTTCTCATCAGATAGGCAATGTGTTGACATCATAACAAGGTTTGAGGGAGGCACACCTCACACATGAACATGAAAACCCACTCATCATGCTTATGAACATTAAAAAATCTGTTGTATTTTGTTTGCCATTCTTTTTTGTTTTTGAGACAGGTCTCACTCTGTCACCCAGGCTAGAGTGCAGTGGTGTGATCTCAGCTCAATGCAACCTCCGCCTCCCAGTTTCAAGTGATTTTCCTGCCTCAGCCTCCTGAGTAGATGGGACTATATATGTGCACCACCACAACTGGCTTATTTTTGTATTTTTAGTAGAGACGGAGTTTCGCCATGTTGGCCAGGCTGATGTCGAACTCCTAACCTCGGGTGATTCACCCGTCTTGGCTTCCCAAAGTGCTGGGATTACAGGTGTGAGCCACCACCCCCGGCCAGTTTGCCATTCTTGTATTGTCTTCAAGGTGTCAGTTCAAATATTTCACCCGTTTTTTAGCTATTTTCTTACTGCTGAGTTTTAATAGTTCTTTATATATTTATTCAGGTCAATTGTTAATGCTTTTCAAATGCATGTGTGTGTCCATAATGTATATGTGGTGATGTATTACTTTTACAATGGTAAACAAACAAAAACAAACAAACAAACAAAACCCAAACATTTCCACGTACAATACAATTTTGGCCTATGGTATCTTTATCATGTAGGGAAGTTGATACTGCATTGCTCCTTTGTGTATGTTGTGTTTTCCTGAGCTTTTTCTGCAAATGTGATTCTAGCATCTTTTGGTTTGAGAACATACAGTGAACAAGTGACTACACTATAAGCTCCATGAGCCTAGAAACTGTGTCTGTTTCTCATGTAATCTCCAGTGACTCACACATAATAGACACACAATGTATTTAATGCTAATAAACAACTTCTTAGGCAAAATGTTTGTGAAAGCCACACTGAAGCATTTATCATTTATTGAATTGAAACATTTCATTTCATTTATTTATTTATTGAGACAGGGTCTTGCTTTGTCGCCCAGGCTGAAGTGCAGTGGTGTGATCTTGGCTTACTACAGCTATGACCTCCTGGGCCGAGGCAATCCTCCCACCTCAGCCCCATGAGGAACTGGAACTACAGGCATGCACCACCACACCTGCCTGATTTTGTTTATTTTTTGTGGTGGAGATCTCTCTGGGTTGCCCAGCTTGTTCTCAAAACTCCTGGGCTCAAGCAATCCTCCCACCTCAGCCTCCCAAAGTAATGGGATTACACACATAAGCCATCACACCTATCCAATAAAATCATTTTTTAAAAAACTGTTATGGTTGGAAGATGCAGCTGAGGCATAATACAAACTTCACACTTGATAGTCTTAGCAAGTTCAAAGGTGCCAAAGATAACTTTGTCCTAAATGCAAATGTTGATGCCAATGGATACCACCACTTTGATAAATGTAACAAACAATTGCTTTTTTTGCACTCTCATGATATCAGTGAGATCCAGGGAGAGGCTAGTAGAGGGCCAGTATGGTACAGAAAACACAAAACTGATTTATGAGATCCTGAGTGGCTCTGCACTGACTTGGGAATAAGATTTTAGTTTTGGCTTTGCCACCAGGATGGACATGTCACTCAACCTGTCTGGGTTTGCTTCTATATTCCTAGAATGGCAGGGGCAGACTAGATTATCTCTAAGATTCTTTCTCACCCTAATGTTCTGTGAGTTTTAATTCTTGCTAGTCCTAATCTTTTGCCAATTTAGTGAACAGGGTGGCTTTACTTTTTATTTTTTAACAGATACGGTGTCTCACTGTGGTGCCCAGGCTGGTCTTAAACTCCTGGCCTCAAGTGATCCTCCAGGGTAACTTTTCTTTAGAAAATAAACTAGTCGGGCACAGTGGCTCATGCCTGTAATCCCAACACTTTGGGAGGCCAAAGCGGGAAGATTGCTTGAGCCCAGGAGTTTGAGACTAGCCTAAGCAGCATAGTGAGACTCTGTCTCTAAAAACAAAGAAAACAAATAAATAAAGAAAAATTAAATGAAGAAACCCCAGCCTGGCCAACCTGGTGAAACCCTGTCTCTACTAAAAATACAAAAATTAGCTGGGCCTGGTGGCACATTCCTGTAATCCCAGCTACTCAGGAGGCTGAGGCATGAGAATCGCTTGAACATGGGAGGTGGAGGTTGCAGTGAGCCAAGATCACGCCACTGCACTCCAGCCTGGGTGACAGAGCGAGACCCTGTCTCAGAAAAAAAAAAAAAAAAAAAAAAAAAAGAACAAAAAAAAACCCTCTAAGAACTCTAAATCAGCCTTTCTTATGTATAATCTACTTGACAGTCACATGGCCTTTAGAAGTTAGTTGTTGTTGCTATTATTGTTGTTGTTGTTTTTTTTTTTTTTGAGACGGAGTCTCGCTCTGTCGCCCAGGCTGGAGTGCAGTGGCCGAATCTCAGCTCGCTGCAAGCTCCGCCTCCCGGGTTTACGCCATTCTCCTGCCTCAGCCTCCCAAGTAGCTGGGACTACAGGCGCCCGTCACCACGCCCGGCTAGTTTTTTGTATTGTTTAGTAGAGACGGGGTTTCACTGTGGTAGCCAGGATGGTCTCGATCTCCTGACCTCGTGATCCACCCATCTCAGCCTCCCAAAGTGCTGGGATTACAGGCTTAAGCCACCGCGCCCAGCCTGTTGTTGTTTTGAGACAGAATCCAGCTCTGCTGCCCAGGCTAGAGTGCAGTGGTGTGACCTCAACTCACTGCAAACTCCACCTCCAAGGTTCAAGCGATTCTTGTGCCTCAGCGTCCCAAGTAGCTGGGATTACATGTGCACATCATCAAGCCTAATTTTTTGTTTTTAATTTTTAGTGGAGATGGGGTTTCATCATATTGACAAGCCTGGTCTCAACCTCCTGACCTCAAGTGATCTGCCCACCTTGGCCTCCCAAAATGCTGGGATTACAGGTGTGAGCCACTGTGCCCAGCCATGTATTTTTGTACAATTACTAACAGCAGCAATTGTCTGCAAGCTGCCAGAGCAAATTTTCTAAATCATATTATCCAGAGGCAACTGGGGGCCAACCTTTTTTGCAGGCAACAGCATGAATCTGAGTATAAATACTGGGAAGGAGCCTAGAAATGAACAACAGGCTTCCTGTCCCCACCACCATGTTTATTTTTTCTGTTTTTCTTTTTTTTTTTTATTGTAGAGACAGGGTTTTGCTGTTGGCCAGGCTGGTGTTGAACTTCTGGCCTCAAGTGATCCCTCTGCCTCAGCCTCCCAAAGTGCTGGGAGGCATAAACCTCAGCACCCAGCCCCCATACCATGTTTTTGAGATGGTGTATCACTCTGTCACCAAGGCTGGAATGCAGTGGCATGATCATAGCTCACTGCAGCCTCGAACTTCTGGGCTCCAGTGATCCTCCTACCTCAGCCTCCCCAGTAGCTGGGACTATAGGCTTGTGCCACCACACCCTCCTAATTTAAAAACTGCTTTTATTTTTTTATTTTATTTTATTATTTTTTGAGACGGAGTCTGGCTCTGTTGCCCAGGCTGGAGTGCAGTGGCCGGATCTCAGCTCACTGCAAGCCCCGCCTCCCGGGTTCACGCCATTCTCCTGCCTCAGCCTCCCGAGTAGCTGGGAGTACAGGCGCCTGCCACCTCGCCCGGCTAATTTTTTTTTGTATTTTTAGTAGAGACGGGGTTTCACCGTGTTAGCCAGGATGGTCTCGATCTCCTGAACTCGTGATTCGCCCGTCTCGGCCTCCCAAAGTGCTGGGATTACAGGCTTGAGCCACCGCGCCCGGCCTAAAAACTGCTTTTATAGAGAGGGGTCTCACTATGTTGCCCAGGCTGGTCTCAAATTCCTGGGCTCAAGCAATCCTCCTGCCTCAGCCTCCCAAAGTGCTAGGACTATAGGTATAAGACACCACGGCTGGCCTCTACCCCACTTAGTGTGGCTTATAGTACAGGTTGAGTGTTATCTGAAATGCTGGGGACCAGAGGTATTTTGGATTTGGGATTTTTTCAGCTTTTGGAAATCTGAAATCTTTTGGAACGTCTTTATATACTTACTCGTTGAGTATCCCTAATCCAAAATCCAAAATGCTCCAATGAGCATTTCCTTTGAGTGCCATGTCAATGCTCAAAAAGTTTTAGATTTTGAAGCATTTCCAATTTTCAGAATGCGGATCATCAACCTGTACTATACTTCTTTAGCTTGGTGAAATAAACATGGGTAGTTAAATGTCTGAGTAACAAGAGTGGAATAACAGAACTGGGTACTTCTGTAACTATCAGCCAGACAATAAGCTCCCTATTTTTTCTGCTTCTGAAATCCACTTCAACCATGTTGGCAAGGATGGTCGCGATCTCTTGACCTCGTGATCTGCCCACCTTGGCCTCCCAAAGTGCTGGGATTACAGGCGTGAGCCACGGCACCCGGCCCAAGCTTAATTTTTAAAGACAGACTGAAAACTGCTTTATTATCAAGGGACTTGCAATCTATGCCTAATTGCTCATGGGCTCAAACCTCTTACTTTTCAGTAAATAAGTGAATTAAACCAAATTACAGAGTAAAAAACATTTCAAAGTATACAGGCGTGAAGAGGTTCCCTTGAAGGTGCCTATGAATGGCTTAGAGGAAAATTTTAAATTTAGCTCATTTTCCACTCACAGATTTTTTTTGTTTGTTTGTTTTTTAAGACAGGGCCACACTCTGTTGCCTGGGATGGAGTGGAGTGGTGCAATCTCAGCACTGCAGCTTCCACCTCCTGGGCTCAAGCAGTCTTCCCACTTCAGCCTCCTGAGTAGCTGGGACTACAAGTGCATGCCACCATGCTCAGTTAATTTTTGTATCTTTAGTGGAGATGGGGTCTTGCCACATTGCCCAGGTGGGTCTCGAACTCCATCTTGGAAAAAAAAAGGTAGATTAAAAAAATTATAATTAAAAAACTTATGATGAGTTGGCTGGGCGTAAAAAGAAGAAAAGAGTTGCTGGGCGCGGTGGCTCACACCTGTAATCCCAGCACTTTGGGAGGCCGAGGTGGGCGGATCACAAGGTCAAGAGATCAAGACTATCCTGGCTAAATGGTGAAACCCCATCTCTACTAAAAATATAAAAAATTAGCCAGGTGTGGTGGCAGGCACCTGTAGTCCCAGCTACTCAGGAGGCTGAGGCAGGAGAATCCCTTGAACCTGGGAGGTGGAGGTTGCAGTGAGCCAAGATTGTGCCACAGCACTCCAGCCTGGCAACAGAGCAAGGCTCTGTCTCAAAAAAAAGAAAGAAAAAAGAGCTAACTAAAAAATAGAAAAATTAAAAAAAATAAAGACGGGTCTCATTATGTTGCTCAGGCTTGTGTTGACCTGCTAGGCTCAAGCTATCCTACCACCTCAGCCTCCTGAGTAACTGGGATTACAGGTGCACACCACCACACCTAGCAATATGGTACTATTAAGGGCACTAACTCGTTTAGAACATATTATTTTTTTGAGACGGAGTCTTCCTCTGTCACCCAGGCTGGAGTCCAGTGGCGCAATCTCAGTTCACTGCAACCTCTGCAGGTTCAAGTGATTCTCTTGCCTCAGCCTCCTGAGTAGCTGGGATTACAGGTGCCTGCCACCATGCCCAGCTAATTTTTGTATTTTTAGTAGAGATTGGGTTTCACCATGTTGGCCAGGCTGGTCTCAAACTCCTAACTTCAAGTGATCCACCCAGCCAAAGTGATGGGATTACAGGTGTGAGCCACTGCACCTGGCCAAAGATGTCCATTTCTATTCTAGGATGCACATGCTAAATCAGAGACAAATCCATATCAAGATCAAATCCAGAGCTGAAGCACAGTGTCAGCATGGTAGGATTGGGAGGAACTGAGAAGAGGAAAAGGGCAATGCTAAATGAAAAAGTCAAGTCTAAGAGAACTTTCAGGGGGAAATTTGGCTTAAGCTACACTTTGTTTTTTGAGATGGAGTCTCCCTCTGTCGCCCAGGCTGGAGTGCAGTGGCGCTATCTTGGCTCACTGCAAGCTCCGCCTCCCAGGTTCATGCCATTCTCCTGCCTCAGCCTCCTGAGTAGCTGGGACTACAGCGCCCGCCACCATGCCCGGCTAATTTTTTTTGTATTTTTTTTTTTAGTAGAGACGGCGTTTTACCCTGTTAGCCAGGACAGTCTCAACCTCCTGACCTTGTGATCCACCCGCCTCGGCCTCCCAAAGTGCTGGGATAACACGCATGAGCCACCGTGCTGGGCCTTGCGCTAGACTTTGAATGGCAAATATGATTTGAATTGAGGGAAATCAGTGTATACAGAGCATAATGACTTCTGTGTGACTAAAATACATTCTATATAGTGGATAAGCCTTTAGAAGTTGGTTGGTACAAGTTTATAGTAAGCTTTGGATACCAAAATGAAAAGTTTAAACCATCTGTTTTTCTTTTTTTTTTGAGACGTAGTCTTGCTCTGTCACCAGGCTGGAGTGCAGTGGTGCGATCTCGGCTTATTGCAACCTGCACCTCCCGGTTTCAAGCGATTCTCCTGCCTCAGTCTCCCGAGTAGCTGGGAGTATAGGCGCCCGCCACCACGCCCAGCTAATTTTTTGTATTTTTAGTAGAGACAGGGTTTCACTGTGTTAGCCAGGATGGTCCCGATCTCCCGACCTCATGATCTACCCACCTCGGCCTCCCAAAGTGCTGGTATTACAGGCATGAGCCACCGCACCCGGCTATCTGTTTTTCAAAGAAGTAGACATTTAGCTTCTGCCTTTATAAAACTAATAATCTGCCTTGGATTGTGGCTAAATTGTGTGAATGCTGGTATTTCAACAGACTGTAAGCATCATGTCTGATTCAATGCTGTATCTTTTATTGGAGTTTAACATGCCTACATAGTAAATACTTGGAAAATGTGCTGAATGACCAAATGATTCCCAGGATGAGCTAGTCAGCTCAGAGTCCAAACATGGGGACTTGGGCTGGTAAGCCACCTAGGCTTTGAATCAAACAGCTGCATCTGAAGGTTTTATGTTAGAATAATAATGCCATATATTACATTTCTGTGCAATAAGTAAGTCCACCTCTAGCTCCTCTCCCCACCATAATCACAGCAGTCAGATAAAAAGTTGAGTTTATTAGGGAAATATGGGAGGCATAGACACTCCCAAGTGACAGAAAGAAAAGTCTAAAAATGTCCCTTCAAGCCAAGTGGGGGCCTGGCCTTGACCTCCCCAAATCAACAAGAAACTGGTGGGTCTGCAACAACATTCTCTGGCAGCCACATTGCGAGGGCATGAGTGTCTTGGCCAGGATTGCCCCCCACTTCCCACCAAAGGTGGGGAGGAGATAAAGACTGTTCACAGAAGCAGTGCAAAGGCAATGAGAACTTTAAGGAAAGTTTGAGAGAGAGAGAAAGAAAGATAGAGGCGGGGAGGACCTTCACAAAGAGTCCCAGGGTTTTGGCTGTGAATGTCTCAAATACATTGACAAGTAGATCTATAAAATGTTACTGAAAAGGTAAAATGCCTCATGTCGTTTCCAGCAGTTCCTCTGGACTTCTCCCCACATAACACACCACACCCCAGATGGCAGAGCCCAAAGGCCACACTTTTGAAAAAAGAAAAACAAGAATAAGCCCTGTTGCTCTTTAAGGAGAAAGGAAGGAGCTGAAGGCTGCTGGGGCCTTTCCCATGTGGCCTGTGTTGTGTAAAGCAACTTCCCAGCAGCAGCACGTCACTGTTCTAGGTGAGTGTCTCACCTTTTGTCACCTGTGAAAGGAAAGGAAAATTGACATTTAGATAAATTCAAAAAGATTAGAGGGGTCTAAAAAAAAATTCTTACTTTAGATCCTAGGCAGTGAGAAATAGTAGAAAAGAAGATAGCTGTGAAGTCACAGAAACCTGGTTCAAATCCAGGCAATCTGCTGAACTTTTCTTTTCTTTTTTTGAGACGGAGTCTCACTCTGCCACCCAGGCTGGAATGCAGTGGTGCGATCTCGGCTCACTGCAACCTCTGCCTCCCAGTTTCTTTTCTTTTTTTTTTTTTTTTGAGACGGAGTCTCACTCTGTCGCCCAGGCTGGAGTGCAGTGGCTGGATCTCAGCTCACTGCAAGCTCCGCCTCCCGGGTTCACGCCATTCTCCTGCCTCAGCCTCCCGAGTAGCTGGGACTACAGGCGCCCGCCACCTCGCCCGGCTAGTTTTTTGTACTTTTTAGTAGAGACGGGGTTTCACCGTGTTAGCCAGGATGGTCTCGATCTCCCGACCTCGTGATCCGCCCGTCTCGGCCTCCCAAAGTGCTGGGATTACAGGCTTGAGCCACTGCGCCCGGCAGCCTCCCAGTTTCAAGTGATTCTCCTGCCTCAGCCTCCTGAGTAGCTGGGACTACAGGTGTGAACCACCATGCCTGGCTAATTTTTGTATTTTTAGTAGAGATGGGGTTTCACCATGTTGGCCAGGCTGGTCTTGAACTCCTGACCTCAGGTGATCCGCCACCTCGGCCTCCCAAAATGCTGGGATTACAGGCGTGAGCCACCATGTCTGGCCAGTGCTTAAGCTTCCTAAGACTGTTTCTGCTTTCAGGTTTTTTTCAGTAATAAGTGGAAATGCGCATTCTCTCTTGGAATGCCCTGGCCCATCAAACTCACCCGTGCTTCAATGTACTCTATTCTCCGTTCAAGGGCTGTCAATTTCTCGTTTAGTGTTGCAAGTCTTGAACGACAAGACATATCTAAGAAAAAGAGACTGGTGTTCAGAATTAAGGTCACTTCAAACACAGACACAGACACACACAACTCCTACACTGAAAAAGAGGAATAATACACAGAATACAAATGGAAATGGATACAGTGAGAAGTATCTTAGCACAGTTCCTTAGAGTGGATCTGCTGAATTTCCTATCAAGTATTGCAAGTAGAGAATAACGGCCCCACAAAAATGTCCTTTCCCGCAGGGCGTGGTGGCGCATGCCTGTAATCCTAGTACTTTGGGAGGACTAGACAGGTGGATCACCTGAGGTCAAGAATTCAGGACCAGCCTGGCCAACATCGTGAAACTCTATCTCTTATTAAAAATACAAAAATTAGCCGGGCATGATGGCACATGCCTATAATCCCAGCTACTCGAGAGGCTGAGGCAGGAGAATCGCTTGAACCGGGGGTCAAATGTTGCGGTGAGCCAAGATCTCGCCACTTCACTTCAGCCTGGGTGAAAGAGCAAAACTAAAAAAAAAAAAAAAAAAAAAAAAAAGTCCTTTCTCTAATCCCTGGATCCTGTGAATATGGATTATACATGAGGAAACAGGGCTTTGCAGGTATGATTAAGGTTAAGAACCTTGAGATCCTAGAGTTTGTCTTGGATTGTCCATTTGGCCCCAATCTAATCATAAGTCCACAAATGTAGGTGAGAAAGGCAGAGGAAGGGGGTCAGAGATGAAATGGAAGAAGAAAAAGAGATTCGATGTGTGAAGGGGATGCAATCTGCCATTGTTGGCTTTGAAAGTGGAAGAAGGGAGTCATGAGCCAAAGGATGTAAGTGACCTTTAGAAGCTGGGAACAACTTTCAGCTGACAGCCAGTAACAAAACAGAGATCTCAGTTCTACAACCACGAGAAACTGAGTTCTGCCAACAACCCAATATTCGAGGAACTAGACCCGCTCCTTGAGCCTCCAGAAAGGAAGGCAGTCCTGCTGAAACCCTGATTGGAGCTCAGGCCAGGAGCCGTGACTCATGCCTGTAATCCTAATACTTCAGAAGGCCAAGGTGTGAAGATTGCTAGCCCAGTTACCCGTGTTCAATTTATGACCTACACATGGTAAATAATAAATTTATGTGGTTTAAGCCATAAAATGTGTGGTAATTTGTTTTTTTGTTTGTTTTTGAGACGGAGTCTCACTCTGTTGCCAGGCTGGAGCGCAGTGGCGTGATCTCAGCTCACTGCAACCTCTGCCTCCCAGGTTGAAGTGATTCTTCTGCCTCAGTCTCCCAAGTAGCTGGGACTACAGGTGTGCGCCACCATGCCCAGCTAATTTTTTTTTGTATTTTTAGTAGAGACAGGGTTTCACCACGTTGGCCAGGATGGTCTCAATCTCTTGACCTCGTGATCCGCCCACCTTAGCCTCCCAAAGTGCTGAGATTACAAGTGTGAGCCACTGTGTCCAGCCTGTGTGGTAATTTGTTATGCCAGGAATAGCAAATGAATACACCAAGGCTGTACAGCCATTTACTAATGGCCTAAGTAAGACCTTCAAAAGAGGGGACATGGCAAGAATAAGAAAATAATCTCAATAGGAAAGAAATGAGGCCAGGTGCAGTGGCTCATGCCTGTAATTCCAGCACTTTAGGGAAGCCAAGGTGGGCAGATCAGCTGAGGTCAGGAGTTTAAGACCAGCCTGGCTAACATGGTGAAACCCCATCTCTACTAAAAGCACAAACTTAGCTGGGCGTGGTGGCAAGTGCCTCTAGTCCCAGCTAGTTGGGAGGCTGAGGCAGGAGAATCACTTGAACCTGGGAGGCGGAGGTTGCAGTGAGCCAGGATCGCGCCACTGCACTGCAGCCGGGGTGACAGAGTGAGACTCCATCTCAAAACAAACAAAAAAAAAAGTAGAGGCCAAGAAAGCAGCAGAAATTATGGAAAGGGAAGGTGTGAGAGTTCTGAGCTCATTAAAGACATGTCACTACTCTTCCTCCTAGAGGCAAAAGGCCTTTCAGAACTAGAGAAAACTTGGAGAACATCAAATACCCTATAAAGCCCACATTCCATCTGTGAAAACAGCCAAAATTCTTTTTCTTCCTCTAGCTTTTCCAGTCTTCTTTTACCATCTCATTCAAAATGAAACCAGATTTAATTTAAAACATCTTTTTATCTGCAAACTTCTGTAACAGGAACTATTCTTTTTCCAACTATTCTCAATATATGAGAGAAAAGGTATCTTAGCATGGTCATTATCTTCTACTCTCTCCTCCAACATTGTTGTTCAGTCATCTCTCAATAACCTACAGTTTTTAAGTTTGAAACATTCGCTGAGACTCTCCCACGCAATGATTTAACACTTAGCTAACAAGCTGCCTTTTCATCTATTCCCTGGCTGTTTTGCAAAAGCGCTTCAGCATCCATTTTGACAAATCTTCCTACACCCTAATCTTGCCTCAACTTTCATCTTATTATATCCAAATCTTACTCATCTTGCCTGCCTATCTCCCCCAAGGCTAAGTTCAAATTCTATCTCTGAGAGGTCTTGCCAGATGGATATCATAATTCTCTTCTGTATTTACCTAAACATTTACGGATGAATATCTTTTTTTTTTTTTTTTTTAAAGAGACATGGTCTTGCTCTGTCACCCAGGCTAGAGTTCAGTGGCACAATCATAGCTTACTGCGCCCCTCAACTCCTAGGTTCAAGTGATCCTTCCACCTCAGCCTCCCGAGTAGCTAGAATTACTACTCAGTAGGTGGATGCCACTGTGCCCGACTAATTGTTTTCTTTTTTTTTTTTTTTGGTAGAGATGGGGGTCTCACTTTGTTGCCCAGGCTGATCTCAAACTCCTGAACTCAAGCAATCCTCCTGCCTTGGCCTCTTAAAGTCCTAGGATTACAGGCATGAGGCCCCGTGCCAGCCTCTGAAGTTCTAATTTGTAAGTTACTCGTGTACTTGGTCTTTGGTTATCACTTCCCCCTTTGGATAAAGATTTTACAAATAAGAATGTGCATCACTATTATTTAAGATGGTGAAAAAGCAACAAAACCAAATGCCCATGATTGGAATGGTTTGATATAGTGTATCAATGAGACTATTAAAATAGGCATTAAAAGTTACAATGGCCGGGTGCAGTGGCTCATGCCTGTAATCCCAGCACTTTGGGAGCCCGAGGGGGGCGGATCACTTGAGGTCGGAGTTCAAGACAAGCGTGATCAACATGGAGAAACCCCATCTCTACCAAAAATACAAAAAAAAAAAAGAAACCCTGTCTCTACTAAAAATACAAAAATAGCTGGGCATGGTGGCGCACGCCTGTAATCCCAGCTGCTCAGGAGGCTGAGGCAGGAGAATGGCTTGAACCCAGGAGGCGGAGGTTGCAGTGAGTCGAGATTGTACCACTGCACTCCAGCCTGGGCAACAGAGTGAGACTCTGTCTCAAAAAAAAAAAAAAAAAAAAAAAAAGGCTGGGCGCGGTGGCTCACGCCTGTAATTCCAGCGCTTTGGGAGGCCAAGACTGGTGGATCATGAGGTCAGGAGATCGAGACCATCCTGGCGAACACAGTGAAACTCGGTGAAACCCCACCTCTACTAAAAATACAAAAAATTAGCCGGGCGTGGTGGCGGGCGCCTGTAGTCCCAGCTACTTGGGAGGCTGAGGCAGGAGAATGGCGTGAACCTGGGAGGTGGAGGTTGCAGTAAGCCGCGATCACGTCACTGCACTCCAGCCTGGGCGACAGAGCAAGACTCCGTCTCAAAAAAAAAAAAAAGGGGCCAGGTGCAGTGGCTCACGTCTATAATCCCAGCACTTTGGGAGGCCAGGGTGGGTGGATCACCTGAGGCAGTGGGCTGAGATCGCGCCATTGCACTCTAGCCTGGACAACAAGAGTGAAACTCTGTCTAAAAAAAAAAAAGTTACAAGTTTGAGGAGTATTTAATGAAATGGGAAAATGTTCATGTTACAAAGCCAAATGATATTTATGTACTTATAATTTACAATTTATTTACATGTCTGTTTCACCATTAGAACAAGTTAATTGAAAGAAGTACATATTGCCTCTTGTAACCTCAGTATCATGCCTGGTACACAGATGTTGACTGAAAAAAAAAAGGATGCATTCTGGTATGTTAGTGGAACAAAAGATTGACTCTAGTGTAACTCTACTCACCTTACAAGTGAGAAAACTGAGGCCTAGGTAAGCTGAGGGCCCATGCTGGGTCAGTAATGGGACAAAATAACAGCAGGGCTGAGTTTAGAACCCCGTTCTCTCACTGCCCAGTATGGTATTCTTTCCCATCACACTGTCCCAATGCACACTGCTACCATCTTTCTGTGCCTCCAGGGCTATAATTTATACCCCAGGTCTCCAGCCCAACTCTGCCACTTTCCATTCTTTTACCTGCTTAAAGTATACAATTCAATGGTTTTTAGTATATTTACAGAGTTGTGCAATCATTATAATCTACTTTTAGAATATTTTCATCATCCCCAAAAGATACCTTGTACCTCTTAGTCCTGTTACTCCTCATTCTGCCACCCCTCAGTCCCTGGGAAACACTAATCTTTGTCTCTATGGATTTGCCATTTCTGGACATTCTTCATTCTTTTTATGCTTGTGCTGCTTCCTTGAATTCCCAGGTCTAGCTTAAGTATGATCATTTCAGCATCCCCTTTTTCCTGGATGCACTGCCAGTTTCTGTCGGAACTGCCCCACAGGACCAAGCCTCTTTTCAGTCTGGTTTTTGGAAGTCTAAAAGCACATTATGTATGCTAGTGAGTAAGAGCATGAATATTATCTCTGACAACCTGTCATTTCCCATGAAGAAAGACATACCAGCTTCATTGGGGGAGGTAAGAGAGAGGGAAGGTTCCTTCCTGGGTGGCTATTCTGTTCTGGCTGTCAATCTGGTAATGAATTAGAATTCAGGAACAATACTATGCTACTGGCCCACATGGATAAACACTGTTGAGAAACAGAAAATGTTCAACTCCAGAAACTTTGGTCATATTTCAAATCCTAATAAGTACACGCTGGTTCAAATAAAAAACACTGAGAAAGTATTCAGCAGCTGGATAAATCTGAGACCAGAGCACAAGTATGTGTACATTATCACCAGCCTTTAACTGAAAATACCAGTTCTTGTTAGGGAACAAATGCTTTTATCAGACAGCTCCTTCTGTGAACTTACTGCATATAACTTTAGCATTACAAAAATCAATACTGTCAGGCTGGGCATGGTGGTTCACGCCTATAATCCCAGCACTTTGGGAGGCCGAGGTGGGCGGATCACTTGAGGTCAGGAGTTTGAGGTCAGCCTGGCCAACATGGCAAAACCCCATCTCTACTAATAATACAAAAAGTAGCTGGGCATGGTGGCGTGCACCTGTAATCCCAGCTACTCGGGAGGCTGAGGCAGGAGAATGGCTTGAACTCAGGAGGCAGAGGTTGCAGTGAGTCAAGATTACACCACTGTACTCAAGCCTGGGCAACACGGCAAGACTCCATCTTAAAAAAAAAAAAAAAAGAAAAAAGAAAAAGAATTAGCCAGGCATGGTGGCGCATGCCTGTAGTCCCAGGTACTCGGGAGACTGAGGCGGAAGAATCGCTTGAAGCCGGGAGGCAGAAGTTGCAGTGAGCCGAGACTGCACCACTGCATTCTAGCCTGGGCAACAGAGCGACTCCGTCTCAAAAAAAAAAAAAAAATACTGCCTTTCTTTTGGAATGTTTTTGTAGTTAAGTCTTACTTTTCCAGAAAAATTCTGAATATCTTAGGAGTGGGTATCATATCCATTTATTCATATTTATTCCTTTCTCACAGCATCTAACACACACCAGGCATGCTGTATTTGTTGGCTTAGTACAAAAACTAAGATTTTTTAAAAACAGCCACATTCTCTATTTTTTCTTTATAATTCTCTGCATATATTACCTTTAGAACCAGAAAAAAAATAGTATAAGAATAAAAAGCAATAATCTCTAACCATCTGTTTTTAGAAGCTTCACCAATTCCAAAGTACAGAATAGGCCTAGTGTTAGGATGTTATTGCTACATTATGATTTGTACGTCCTCAAGTTCAAGTGGGAGACTGTGACTCTACTCTCACCAGCTGGAATCACAGGGTAAATGCTTTTCAGAAAGTCATTCACTATCTTAGAAAAACAATTCTCTCTCCAAAATACATGGCCCATGCAGATTCTCTGTGGTCAGGGTAAGGACTACAGAATTGCTAACATATTTGAAGAACTCCAGATGCTCCCTCAAAGTAAATTATTTTTCTTTGAGACAGAGTCTCACTCTGTCACCCAGGCTGGAGTACAGTGGCACATTCTTGGCTCACTGCAACCTTCACCTCCAGGGTTCAAGTGATTCTCATGTCTCAGCCTCCCAGGTAGCTTGGAATTACAGGCATGCGCCACCATGCCTGGCTAATTTTTGTATTTTTTATAGAGATGGGGTTTCGCCATGTTGGCCAGGCTGGTCTCGAACTCCTGAGCTCAAGCGATTAACCTGCCTTGGCCTCCCAAAGTGCTGGGATTACAGGCATGAGCCACCGTGCCTGGCCTCAAAGTAAATTCTTATTTTATTTTATTTTTTTGAGATGGAGTCTTGCTCTGTCGCCCAGGCAGGAGTGCAGTGGCACGATTTTGGCTCACTGCAACCTCTGCCTCCCGGGTTCAAGGGATTGCTCCTGCCTCAGCCTCCTGAGTAGCTGGGATTACAGGTGCACTCCGCCACACCCAACTAATTTTTGTATTTTTAGTAGAGACAGGGTTTCACCATGTTGGGCAGGCTGGTCTCGAACTCCTGACCTCATGATCTGCCCACCTCAGCCTCCCAAAGTGCTGGGATTACAGGCGTGAGCCACTGCACCTGGCAGTAAATTCTTATTGAATCTTTACACCACCAAACCATATCATCATAAACATGTTAGAGTTAACCCCTGAACAACTCAGGGGTTAAGAACATCAACCCTCTGTGCAGTTGAAAATCTGCACAGGCTGGCACGGTGGCTCACACGTGTAATCCTAGCACTTTGGGAGGCTGAGACAGGAGGATCACTTGAACTTAGGAGTTTGAGAACAGCCTGGGCAACACAGTAAGACCTCATCTCTATTTTAAATACATAAGAAAAAGAAAATCTGCATATAATTTTTGTCTCCCCAGAACTAAACGAATAGCCTACTGCTGACTGGAAACCTTACTGATAACAGGAGCAGTTGCTTAACACATATTTTGGAAGTCACATATATGACATACTGTATTACAATAAAGTAAACTAGAGAAAAGACTATGTTATTAAAAAAAACATGAGGAGGCTGGGTGCAGTGGCTCACGTCTGTAATCCCAGCACTTTGGGAGGCCTAGGCGGGCGGATCACAAGGTCAGGAGATGGAGACCATCCTGGCTAGCATGGTGAAATTCCATCTCTACTAAAAATTACAAAAAAATTAGCCGGGCGTGGTGGCGGGCACCTGTGGTCCCAGCTACTCTGGAGGCTGAGGCAGGAGAATGGCAGAGCTTGCAGTGAGCCGAGATCACGCCACTGCACTCCAGCCTGGGCGACAGAGTGAGATTACGTCTCAAAAAACAAACAAACAAACAACCAAAAAAACACACTAGGAAAAGGAAACATATTTACTATTCATTAAACGGAAGTGGATCATCATAATGGTCTTCATCCTCATTGTCTTCCTGCTAAGTTAGGCTGAGGAAGAGGAGGAAGAAGAGAGGTTGTTTTGCTACCTCATGGGTGGCAGAGGTGGAAGGTGAGGCAGGAGAGGCAGGCATACTGTATAACTTTTATCGCAATAAATCCACCTATGGCCAGGCACAGTGGCTCATGCCTGTAATCCCAGCACTTTGGGAAGTTGAACAGAGGTGGGTCACTTGAGGCCAAGAGTTCAAGAGCAGCACGGCCAACATGGCGAATCCTGTCTCTACTAAAACTACAAATATTAACCGGGCATGGTGACACACACTTCTAGTCCCAGCTACTCGGGAGGCTAAGGCAAGAAAATCACTTGAACCTGGGAGGTGGAGGTTGCAGTGAGTCGAGATCATGCCACTGCACTTCAGCCTAGGTGACAGAGTGAAAATCTGTCTCAAAAAAAAATCTACCTGTAAATGGATCCCTGCAGTTCAAACATGTATTGTTCAAGGGACAATTGTAAAAGCTTGCTAATGGCTTAGGATGGGAAAAAAACATCCCACACACAGTCATCCTAAATCATCCAATACCAAGAAAACATACTCAAGTCTATCCTTAAAATTTATCCAGTTTTGCAGCTTGTGGGGTCTTTTTCTAAACTCTTGCATTGTGATATTGTCAATCTTTCTTTTTTTTTTTTTGGAGACGGAGTCTTAATCTTTCGCCCAAGCTGCAGTGCAGTGGCACGATCCCTGCTCACTGCAACCTCCACCTCCCCGGTTCAAGCGATTCTCCTGCCTCAGCCTCCTGAGTAGCTGGGATTACAGGCGTGCACCACCACACCCAGCTAATTTTGTATTTTTAGTAGAGACAGGGTTTCACCATGTTAGCCAGGCTGATCTCAAACTTGACCTCAGGTGATCCGCCCGCCTCAGCCTCCCAAAGTGCTGCAATTACAGGCATGAGCCACCATGCCAATCTTTAAGAACCTGCCTCAGGTACACCTAACTACTAAGTCAAATTCCTTTGACTGTTAATCCTGCATTATAATTATCTTCTTACTTAGTTGAATTTAATTGTTATTTTCTCTAAATTCACTTTCTAAAATCTTTAAAAACCACCTAGTAATTACTCCAAACATTTGGCCATCATCATCACTTTAAGGGAGGATAATGATCTAAGCTAAGGGAAGTCATTTATTTTGGCTCCAAAAGACTGGACTTCTGTATGTCTAATTCCTTAGTTTAGAATTTGTTGGGGGCAGGGCACAGTGGCTCACGCCTGTAATCCCAGCACTTTGGGAGGCTGGGGTGGGTGGATCAATTGAGCTCAGGAGTTTGAGACCAGCCTGGGCAAGATGGCCAAAACCTGTCTCTACTTTAAAAAGCACAAAAATCAGCCAGGTGTGGTGGTGCACATCTGTAAACCTAGCTACTCAGGAGGCAGAGGCACGAGAATAGCTTGAGTCCAGGAAGACGAGGTTGCAGTGAGCTGAGATCATGCCACTGCACTCCAGCCTGGACTAGAGTGAGACCCTGTCTCAAAAAAAAAAAAAAAAAAAAAAAAAAAAATTGTTGGAAAGCCCAAATAAAAAGTCTTTACTCTCCATCTGATCATAAAATGTGACTCTTACAAATCAGACATAATGTCTGAGCTGATATCTCCTTGCCTATTAAGCAAGAAAAGAGACATTTCTCCTTTACAAATCCTAAGCTTAAGCTTTTCAATTTTCAGTCAGTCCCAAGACTCATTCACTATAAATTTAATGGGTATGATATACCAAGACTATATCAAAGATAAACATAATGAATTAAAAGTTTACTGGTACAATTCTGTTCTCAGAAATGAAATTACATTACTAGAATCCAACTCAGGATTTCTTTTTTTTTTTTTTTTTTTTGAGACAGCATCTTACTCTGTCGCCTAGGCTGGAGTGCAGTGGCATGAATATGGCTCACTGCCTCCAGGGCTCAAGTGATCCTCCTGTCTCGGCCTCCCGAGTAGCTGGGACAACAGGTCTGCATGACCATGCCCAACTAATTTTTTGTTGTTGTTGTTTTTTTGTAGAGATAGGATCTGGCCATGTTGTCCAGGCTGGTCTTGAACTCCTGGGCTCAAGCAATCCTCCCAACTTGGCTTCCCAAAGTGCTGGGATTACAGATATGAGCCATTGAACCCAGCCATGATTACAGTCCTATACACCCTGTATGAAAATACTTTAATACAAAAATGATGCTCTTCTTTGTTCTGAAGTTGTCATTATTTCATCTTCAAGATTAGAACTTCTTTGAATGTAGGAAGTGGTTCTTATTCTGTGTCTCCCACTATGCCTTAAGAGAGGGCCTCATATGGAGCTCTAGCATATCTCGCTGATGCTTTCTGACCATCTCTTGCTCTGTCACCTTTACACTCCTAAGGCCATCATTCCTTTAGCTAGAGAATAATTCATTTAAAAATCTTTCCAAAGTACACTAGTTGAGGAAAAGTTCACTAGATGCATCCCTATATCCTGTAATTACACAAGAAAATCTAACCAGTGCCAAGTTCTCTTAAACACTTGGAGAAGAAGGGGTAGGAGTCTTGATTACTTTGCTTGCTGTTCATAAGAATTTAAGGCTGTCACGAGCAGGCCATGCCTAGGAAAGACTCTGGTAAAGATGTCTTTCTGCTGAAGGCACCCGACCTGTACTAGCTCTGAGGAACAGGCTAGAAGTAGACAGAACACCTACCACAAGCTATATACTAGCAATACAGAGAGGACTTCCAAGATCCTGGCATCCCTCTGACCTCATCTCCAACCACTCTCACCGCAGCACACACAGGAGACGGGAAGAAATGGACAAGACGGGAGTGGTTGACAACGGGTCCAACTAAAAGTCATGACGCTAGAGGGTTTCGAGCAGATCCTAAAGATGGGGAACCGTCAACAGTCTTCAAACAGAGCAGTGACACGGTCCCGGATGTTCACTTTGAGTGCAAAGTGGGGACTGGAATGGATGTAGAGTACAAAGGAGGCAGGGAGACCACTTAGGAGAACCACGGAGCGAGGATGGGGCTGCCTGACCCGTCTGGGAAAAGGACTTGTAGAATGGGTCCAGGGGCATGGCAGGAAGCCAGGAGCTCAGCGTAGGGCAGGATAACCCTACAGAGACTGTCCAGCGGAGCCTGAGGGTCAGGACGGGAGGAAGAAGGTGGGACCTGAAGGAGGAAGTGAAAACCCGCAACAGCCGAAGGCTCCGGGAGTCCTCTCAAAGCATCTCCCCGGAGCCCAGCCCAAGCGCCTCAGCGGCCTCCCTCCTCCCCGCCTCCCCTTGCTGGCCCGCTGACCGAACGAGTTGAGAAAGTCCGCGATTTTCTTGATGCTGCTGGTGATTATCTCAATGTACTCCCGGTTAGCCCAGTCCTGGTGAATCTCCCGCTGCACCGGATCCTCCTGTCCCGCCATGGCGGCCGCCTGAGGAAGAGCGACTGCGCAGGCGCCCCGACCCTACAGGCCTCTAGCGCGCCTGCGCCATCAGCCCACACCCATCCTCTGGAGCGCCCACGAATTCTCCGGTACTGTGATACGCCTGTGCAATGTAACGTCCTCGCTGGCGTTTGCTCTCTACTCCCACGCTGTAGAAAACAGAAGCCTCGACTCCGGCGGCGAAGTTGTAGTGCACGCGCGTTATGGTGTTAAACGGGCTCGTGGGGGGTCTTGCCGTCTCCCTCAACTGCTCCAGGCTGTGTCCGCAGTAAGATGGGCACAGTCGATTAAATCACACTAAATAGCCGGGCGCGGTGGCTCACGCCTGTAATCCTAGCACTTTGGGAGGCCGAGGCGGGCGGATTACGAGGTCAGGAGATCGAGACCACGGTGAAACCCCGTCTCTACTAAAAACACAAAACATTAGCCGGGCGCGGTGGCTGGCGCCTGTAGTCCCAGCTACTCAGGAGGCTGAGGCAGGAGAATGGCGTGAACCCGGGAGGCGGAGCTTGCAGTGACCCGGAGATCGCGCCACTGCACTCCAGCCTGGGAGACAGAGCGAGACTCCCTCTCAAAAAAAAAAAAAAAAAAAAAAATCACACTAAATACAAGTCTTTTTTTTCTTTTTTTTTTTTAGACGGAGTCTAAAAAATGACATGGTCATAAATAGGTGGGCACACTGCAAACTGGAACAATCCCTTTCAGAAGGAACTTTGTGTTTTTGTGACAAGGTTTTGTTTTTTGTTTGAGAGGAGTCTCGCTCTGTCACCCAGGCTGGAGTGGCGTGATCTCGGCTCACTGCAACCTCCGCCTCCCGGATTCAAGCGGTTCTCCTGCCTCAGCTGCCCAAGTAGCTGGAATTACAGGCACACACCACCACGCCCGCCTAAATTTTTTGTATTTTTAGTAGAGCCGGTGTTTCACCATCCTGGCCAGACTGGTCTCGAACTCCTGACCTCAGATAATCCTCCCGCCTCGGCCTCCCAAAGTGCTGGGATTACAGGCGTGAGCCACCGCGCTGGGCCTGACACAAGGTCTTACTGATGCCCAGGCTGGAATGCAATGGCATGATCATGGCTCACTGCAGCCTCGAACTCCTGGGCTCAAGCTATCCTCCAGCCTCAGCCTCCAGTGTAGTTGGGACTACAGGTTCAGGTCACCACACCTGGCTAATTTTTGTATTTTTTGTAGAGGGGGGGTTTCACCATGTTGGCCAGGCTGGTCTGGAACTCCTAACCTCAAGTGATCTGCCCACCTCGGCCTCCCAAAGTGCTGGGATTATAGGCATGAGCCACCACGCCCAGTCTATTATGCAGTCATTTAAATGCTAATTATGAACACAAGCAACATGAAAACAAATACAATAAATTAAGGGGAAAAACAAAACATCCTCCCTCCCTCCCTCCCTTCTTTCCTTTTCTTTGTTTTTGTTTTTTTTTTTTTTTTTGAGACGGAGTTTCTCTGTTAATTGCCCAGGCTGGAGTGCAATGGCACGATCTTGGCTCACTGTGACCTCTGCCTGCTGGGTTCAAGTGATTCTCCTGCCTCAGCCTCCCAAGTAGCTGGGATTACAGGCACCTGCCACTACACTCGGCTATTTTTTGTGTTTTTTAGTAGAGACAGGGTTTCACCATGTTGGCCAGGCTGATCTCGAACTCCTAACCTCAAGTGATCTGCCCACCTCGGCCTCCCAAAGTGCTGGGATTACAGACATGAGCCACCCTGCTTGGCCCACATTTTTCTTTAATTGCAACTATGGAAAAATGTCTGCTTGAGGACAGGAAGGATCTACCAAAAAAGTCAGTATCTGCTTCGCTAAGGTAGTGGAATATGAACAATTTTATTCTCGTTTTAGGGAATACTTACAATCTGGCATGCAGTAAATGCTCTTTTTTTTTTGAGACAGAGTCTTGCTCTGTTGCTGTGGCTGGAGTGCAATGGCTCGATCTCGGCTCACTGCAACCGCTGCCTCCCAGGTTCAAGCAATTCTCCTGCCTCAGCTTCTCAAGTAGCTGGGACTACAGGTGCATACCACCACACATGGCTGATTTCTGTGTGTGTGTGTGTGTGTGTGTGTATACACATATATGTGTGTATATGTGTGTGTGTGTGTGTGTGTGTGTGTATATATATATATATATATATTTTTTTTTTTTTTTTTTAAGTAGAGACGGGGTTTCACCATGTTGTTCAGGCTAGTCTCAAACTCCTGACCTCAGATGATCTCCCTGCCTCAGCCTCCCAAAGTGTTGGGATTACAGGCGTGAGCCACTGTGTCCGGCCAGTAAATGCTTTTTATTAAAAAGAAAAAAGGTGGCTGAGTGGCTGGGTGTGGTGGCTCACACCTGTTAATCCTAGCACTTTGGGAGCCTGAGGCGGGCGTATTGCTTGAGGCCAGGAGTTTGAGACCAGCCTGGCCAATACCGTCAAACCCTGTCTCTACAAAAAATAGAAAAATTAGTAAGCATGGTGGCACGTGCCTGTAATCCCAGCTACTTGGGAGGCTGAAGTGGGAGCATCACCTGAGCCCAGGGAGGTCAAGGCTGTAGTGAGCAGTGATTGCACTCTTGCACTCAGCTTGGATGACAGAGTGAGACCCTGTCTCAAAAAAAAAAAAAAAAAAAAAAGTGGCTGAAGAGGCAGATTACTACTAGTATTAGCATTAACTGGGACGAAACCATTGCTAACAGTTATTTACCCCAGTAGAGGATTTTATAAGCTATAAATATGCTTTTATAGCTATTACCTCACTGGACCCTCACAAACCCTGTGGAAGGAAGCCAGGAAGAAGTTTCTCATTTGAAAATCAAAAATCAAGGCCAGGCGCAGTGGCTCACGCCTGTAATCCCAGCACTTTGGGAGGCCGAGGCAGGTGGATCACGAGGTCAGGAGATTGAGACCATCCTGGCTAACACGGTGAAACCCCGTCTCTACTAAAAATACAAAAAATTAGCCGGGCGTGGTGGCGGGCGCCTGTAGTCCCAGCTACTTGGGAGGCTGAGGCAGGAGAATGGCGTGAACCCGGGAGGCGGAGCTTGCAGTGAGCCGAAATGGCGCCACTGCTCTCCAGTCTGGGCAACAGAGCAAGACTCCGTCTCCCAAAAAAAAAAAAAAAAAAAAAAAAAAAATCAGAAATCTGATGTTCAAGGTAACAAAGCCAATTAAGAGGTAGACCCTAACCAGGTGATTCCAGACTTCATTATCTCTTCACCATACCACTCTGAAAACAGGTTAAAGTCTGTCTGAGCTCTCTTATGTATACATATAAATGATTTTTTTTTTTTTGAGACGGAGTTTTGTTCTTGTTGCCCAGGCTGGAGTGCAATGGCACCATCTCAGCTCACCGCAACCTCCGTCTCCTGGGTTGAAGCAATTTTCCTGCCTCAGCCTCCCTAGTAACTGGGATTTACAAGCATGTGCCACTATGCCTGGTTAATTTTTTTTTTTGTATTTTTATTAGAGATGGGGTTTCTCCATGTTGGTCAGACTGGTCTTGAACTCCCGACCTCAGGTGATCCACCCGCCTCGGCCACCCAAAGTGCTAGGATTACAGGCATGAGCCACCGTGCCTGGCCTACATATAAATGATTTCTAAAATAAATAATAGATATAGAGAATTAGGGAAGCCTAAGCATGCAGTAGGCTATCTGCTGCTCAAGGCCCTGTATCCTAAGTGATGCTGTTGAAGTGGCATTTTGCTTAGATATCACAAAGTCAGATAGACCTGCTTTTCCTTTAAAGGTATTGCAGGCCGGGCGCGGTGCCTCAAGCCTGTAATCCCAGCACTTTGGGAGGCCGAGACGGGCGGATCACGAGGTCAGGAGATCAAGACCATCCTGGCTAACCCGGTGAAACCCCGTCTCTAGTAAAAAATACAAAAAAATAGCCGGGCGAGGTGGCGAGCGTCTGTAGTCCCAGCTACTCGGGAGGCTGAGGCAGGAGAATGGCGTAAACCCGGGAGGCGGAGCTTGCAGTGAGCCGCGATCTGGCCACTGCACTCCAGCCTGGGCGACAGAGTGAGACTCCGTCTCAAAAAAAAAAAAAAAAAAAAAGGTATTGCATCGGCCGGGCGTGGTGGCTCATGCCTGTAATCCTAGCACTTTGGGAGGCCGAGGCGGGTGGATCATCTGAGGTCAGGAGTTTGAGACCAACCTGGCTAACATGGTGAAACCCTGTCTCTACTAAAAATACAGAAAAAAAAAAAAAATTAGCCGAGGGTAGTGGCAGGTGCCTGTAATCCCAGCTACTAGGGAGGCTGAGGCAGGAGAATTGCTTGAACCTGGGAGGCGGAGGGTGCAGTGAGCCAAGATTGCACCATTGAACTCCAGCCTGGGTAACAAGGGTGAAACTCCGTCTCAAAAAAATAAAATAAAAAATAAAGGTATTGCATCATGGTCTGAAATCTTAAATCTACCATCCAGGAGTCATTTCACCTCTCTGAGCTTTGGTGTCTTTATGTGTAATTCAAGGATAACAACATTGATGAATTAGAATTGTTGGAGGATTATGTGAGAAAGTATAAATAAAACACTAAGCACAATGCCTAGCTCTTCATAAAGCATGCACTCAGGATCAGTTTATATTTTCTTATTATGCAGATGGCAGAAAACTATATCCAACAATTTTTTTAAATGATCATCTTCCATGGACAAGTCAGACTCAAGTCTTGTCCTTTTGCTTGACTTCCTATACACTGTTCCAGAATCTCCTGTGTAATTCCAAATGACTCAAGGATATGCTGCTGTTCTTGAGTGAAGATGGTTCCTGTGGACCTCAGGAGCCTTTTCCTAAATGCTTTACAGAGCTTGCTGTCAGACAGTCCTCCAGTTATGGGTTTGCTAGCATGATAGTTCTTCATTGTAGGAATTGTTTCTGATGAGTGACACAGGGCTGCAGAGGCCAGCTTTGGGAATGTTGTTGGTGCAACAAGGAGTGCTACAGTTTTTTTTTTTTTTTTGAGACAGAGTCTCGCTCTGTCGCCCAGGCCAGAGTATGGTGGCCAGATCTCGGCTCACTGCAAGCTCTGCCTCCCGGGTTCACGCCATTCTCCTGCCTCAGCCTCCCGAGTAGCTGGGACTACAGGCGCCTGCTACCTCGCCCGGCTAGTTTTGTTTTTTTTTTTTTTTGTATTTTTTAGTAGAGACGGGGTTTCACCGTGTTAGCCAGGATGGTCTCGATCTCCTGACCTCGTGATCCGCCCGCCTCAGCCTCCCAAAGTGCTGGGATTACAGGCTTGAGCCACCACACCCGGCCAGGAGTGCTACAGTTAACATAGGGAAACCAGGTCCCTGTCTTCACTTTTTTTTTTTTTTTTTTTTTGAGACAGAGTCTCATTCTGTTGCCCAGGCTGGAGTGCAGTGGCGCAATTTCGGCTCACTGCAACTTCTGTTTCCTGGGTTCAAGCAGTTTGCCTGCCTCAGCCTCCTGAATAGCTTGGATTACAGGCATGAGTCACCATGCCCGGCTAATTTTTGTATATTTTGGTAGAGACGGGGTTTTGCCATGTTGACCAGGCTAGTCTCAAATTCCTGACCTCAAATGATCCGCCTGCCTCAGGCTCCCAAAGTGCTGGGATTACAGGCATGAGCCACCAGGCCGAGCCCCTGTCTTCACTTTGAGTTGGCCATACACTTCACGGAACTTGGGGATCTCACTGATGACTTCAGGTATAAGAATCAATGTGGAATCAAAGCTCGAAGAAATATAGCAATTACATTAAGCCTGGTCATTTGAGCCTCCTTTGCAGTCATATGCACTTGGACCATCATTGGCACAGCTGGGCCTGTTAAGTCAGTATTTCAAATTCCTACTAACACTTCGTGACACCATATTACTGCCATAATAAATGGAACATGTGCTGAGACATCTAAGGGTGGATACAGTTTGTGCACCATAGCAGTGTTGCTGCCTGCTTTGAAAGCATTGAATCAGCTTTTGGCAGAGTAAATGTGGCTATTGTCATGAGAATCCCTGAACAGTGCAACCAGAATGTTGAGCACTGGATGATACAGATCACATTCTGGTTTTCCATATGGAGCATACTATCAGACTTAGAGGTGATGGTGAATGGCACTTCTGAGAACACATCCCTTAGAGCTGGGCAGACTGCACAGAGGACTGTTGTACAAATTCTTTTTTTTTTTTTTTTTTTTTTTTTGAGACAGAGTATTACTCTGTCACCCAGGCTGGAGTGCAATAGCACGATCTTGGCTCACTGCAGCCTCTGCCTCCTGGGTTCAAGCGATTCTCCTGCCTCAGCCTCCCGAGTAGCTGGGATTACAGGTGCCCACCATCATGCCTGGCTAATTTTTGTATTTTTAGTAGAGATGGGATTTCATCATGTTGGCCAGGCTGGTCTTGAACTCATGACCTCAGGTGATCTGCCCGCCACAGCCTCCCAAAGTATTAGGATTACAGGTGTGAGCCACTGCACCCAGCCCATACAAATTCTTAACAGTATGAAGCCCTATCTATCCAGTAATTTTTAAACATACAATTTTGCATTGAGGACTTTCATTTAAAAAACAAAACAACAACAAAAAAATCACTGTGCAATTAAAACCTAAATAAAAATGACTGTTTTCTTTTAAAATAAAAATGTCTTTTTTTATTCAAGAGGGAAATAAAGCCGGGTGTGGTGGCTCACGTCTGTAATCCCAGCACTTTGGGAGGCTGAGGAGGGCAGATCACGAGGTCAGGAGTTCGAGACCTGCCTGGCCAACATGGTGAAACCCCATCTCTACTAAAAATACAAAAATCAGCTGGGCCTGGTTGCGGGCACCTGTAATCCCAGCTACTCGGCAGGCTGAGACAGGAGAATCGCTTGAACCCGGGAGGTGAAGGTTGCAGTGACCTGAGATCAAGCCACTGCACTCCAACCTGGGCGACACAGTGAGACTCCATTAAAAAAAAAAAAAAGAGATGGAAATAAAAGTGAACTAGCTGGGGAAAAAAGTTTTGTAATTTAAAATCATTTGTGTCTCTTCCAAGTCTCACTATTCTGTGCCCCTCTCTTCATGTTCTGACACTCCCTCCACACTCTTCTCCACTTACCTCTTCTTCCACAAGGTGCACATGCACAGACAGTGGGGGTGTGTCTTCTAAATCAGGATCTTGCCTGACCCTATGCTCAGGCCCTCAGTCTCTCTCCATCAGCTTTACCCAAAGAACCAGACCAAAGGTGACAAGTCTTATTTGTGGTGTGTGTTCTATAGTGTGTAAAATGCAAGGGCGATTCTGGGTGTACAAGGGAAGGCCAAGTAGGCCATTAACTACTTTCCCCCACAAATACTGCACACTGCCAGGCATGGCAATAACCAGGTACTGGGAATACAGACATCAGCTGGGTAGACTCCTCCTTTCCCTCAGCCATCCAGGGTAATTATTTTAAGTGATGATTACAAAGTTGTCAAATCACTCCTTCACTAATATGGCAAAAGTGTATCTCTGCATTATAAGAATGAGACAAAATTATTCTTGAGATATTTTTGTTTTCTTTTTGAGCAGGGCATCTCACTATGTTGCCCAGACTGGTCTTGAACTCCTGGGCTCAGGCAGTCTACCGTCTCAGCCACCCAGATAGCTGGGATTACAGGTACTCTCAGGTTTAACAGAAGGCTGAGAAAGGTTTTCTGTCAGGAAATCAAGGAAGGACGTGCGTTTCCTCCTCCTCTTGACAGGTGAACATTTATTCTATTTCTTTGCACTGGGATCATTCAAATAGAGCAACACTGAGCAAGCCTGAGCACCCACTGAGCACAGTGTGATGAGTTGGGGCTAACTTTTAACACTAACTACAGGTCCTGGGACTTTTATGCAGGCCCTTTGAAGTAGGGGTCGCCTGTCCTCTGTGACTTGATCAAAGGTACACAGGTGTGGCACGGTAGGGAGGCAGACAATGGAGGGAACAGGATTCGAACCAGCCCTCCTGAAGGCCGAGTCCTGGACAAGGCATTCCAATGAGGTGGGGGCGGGGAGTGCGGCCCCCCCGCCGCGGCTCGGGCTGCCCCGCAGTCCTGAGTCACAAAGGTGGTTGCCAGGCGCCACGAACAGCGGCCGCCGCTTTGGAGCGTGCGACCCTCAGGGTTCAGCAGGTGAGCCCTGGGCCCGGATGGTGGGACTGGGCCCAGGTTCCCACCGCATCGTCCTCCTCAGCCAGAACCTTCTGGTCCCCGTCCCCGCATAGAGACCCAGGAGGCCCAAGCCCTTTCTTCCGGCTTGGAGTGGGAGCCTCTCCACTCTCAGCAGCTCCAGACCCTTCGCATCTCCGTTTACAGTTCACGATTCAGCTGCATTTTGGCGCTAACGCCCCGTTTCCCAGGTGGGGAAATCCTTGGAACGGGAAGTGGGGTGTGAAGGGGAAACCTTTTTGACCAGGAGAACCAGGTGTTCCCTATCTGGGAGCTACTAAGCAGCTTGAGCAGACTTCGTAGGTTCAAGCCCTTCTGGAGTGGTTGACAGTGACTTCTGGGCAGTGGGGATGGGATGAACCATCTTTAAACTTTGCGCGAAGTGGTGCGGGGACCTAGGTTTAGAAGCCCCTCATCCCATGTTGGTTCTGCCGAATATTTAGGCTGACTCCTGACCTCAAGTGATTGGCCCACCGTGGCCTCCGAAAGTGCTGTGATTGTAGGCCTGAGCCACCGCGCCCTGACTTAGGCTGGACATTTGACAAAGCCTTTTACTTCTACCTCTATTTCCTCTTAGAAGATGTGGCAAAAAAAAAAGGATCCTGGGGGCAGAGTCCGGTGGCTCACGCCTATAATCCCAGCACTTTGGGAGGCTGAGGCGGGTGGATCACGAGGTCAGGAGACTGAGACCATTCTGACTAATACGGTGAGACCCCGTCTCTACTAAAAACACACAAAAATTAGCCGGGCGTGGTGGCAGGCGCCTGTAGTCCCAGCTACTCGGGAGGCTGAGGCAGGAGAATGGCATGAACCTGGGAGGTGGAGCTTGCAGTGAGCCGAGATTGCGCCACTGCACTCCAGCCTGGGCAACAGAGCCAGACTCCATGTCAAAAAAAAAAAAAAAAAAAAAGAAAAAGAAAAGAAAGAGAAAATGATCCTGGGATTAAATACTTTTTAAAATCTCATATTATGGGATTAAAAATATGCTTGGCAGCATTTATACTCTCTGCCCACCTTGTCATGGTGGTATACCACGGTAGTCCCTCTCTTGGGTATGTGCTCTGAAGGTCAAGATATCAAGCACCAGAAGCCTTTCACAGGGTGTTTGGAATAGATAACTGTCCCTTGGGTGTCCCTTTCTCATTCTAAGGCCGCCCAGATATTTGAACATTTAGTACTTTGCAAAGAGCCTACATAGATCGTGAGAAACATACTAGTTGCAGAAAATCAACAAATCCCCCATACTAACCATTATCAGGGGCAGGTCTTCTGGTCTGAAATGTCACCAACCATTTTTTTTTTTTTTAATTGAGATGGAGTCTCCCTCTGTCACCCAAGCTGGAGTTCAATGGCTTGATCCCAGCTCACTGGAACCTCCGTTCAAGTGATTCTCCTGCCTCAGCCTCATGAGTACCCGGGATTACAGGTGCCCACCACCGCGCCTGGCTAATTTTTGTATTTTTAGTAGAGACGGGGTTTCACCCTGTTGGCCAGGCTGGTCTTGAACTCCTGACCTCAAGTGATCCACCCGCCTTGGCCTCCCAAAGTGCTGGGATTACAGGTGTGAGCCACTGTGCCTGGCCAACAGTTCTTTTTTTAAAATCAACTTTTCTATCTCACAAACGGTGGTGAAGATGTCAAAATTTTCACAGTATTTCTGGGGCAATTACTGGATAGGATGGGATCTGCTGCTATCTTCTGTGGGAGAAGGGGCAGAGAAATACACTTGGCTAGAAAGAAAAGGGACCCACTATGCCCACTAACAAAATAGGTACACGCTAAAAAAAGAATTAGCTTCTGAATTCAGTAAACCTTCTTGTATACTGGCAATGTTGAAGGAGAATGATAGAAAATTCTAATTTTACTTGCATAAATTTTGAGTTAGCAATATCCTCACAGCCCTTTTTAATCTTCAAAGGAAAAAGAAAATTAAGGTCTTATGGAACCAGTAGGTCTTCCACAGATGGAAAACAAACAAAACAGAAAAACAAATTTAAAAACACACCCACACCTAGAAAAACAAAAATCTTAAACAATATTTTGACTGGACTTTGGAAACGTTTCTCCTCCCAGTCTCCTACCAGCTCCTCTGAGGTGGTATATAAATAACCCAGGGGTCTGCAAGTTGCTCCCGTGTGCAGAGAAAATACAGTGGCCTTTGGGGCCAGGAGATGATCTCAGTAATGAATAGTGAAAGTTAGAGTTGTTTGAAAGGAATAGCATAAGAAATTCTCAAAATAGACAATGCAAGAGGGCTTGTATAAATGCAGATTGCTGGGCCCCACTTGGAGTTTGTTTCTGTTGGTCTGAGGTGGGGCCCAAAAATGTGCACATCTACAAGTTTCCAAATGATGCTGAAGTTCATACTTGCAAGTTCATACATTGTACAGAGTTCATACATTGCGAACCACACAATTTTTTTTTTTTGAGACAGAGTCTTGCTCTTTCACCCAGGCTGGAGTGCAGTGGTGCAATCTTGACTCACTGCAACCTCTGCCTCCTGGGTTAAAGCGATTTTCACGCCTCAGCCTCCCCACGTAGCTGGGACTACAGGCGTACGCCACCATGCCCGGCTAATTTTTGTATTTTTAGTAGAGACAAGGTTTCACCATGTTGGCCAGGCTAGTCTGGAACTCTGATCTCAAGTGATCCGCCTGCCTCAGCCTTCCAAAGTGCTGGGATTGTAGGCATGAGCCACTGTGTCCAGCCATAAATATTTTTAAGATATGACTTTTCTGAGCTGCTTCTAATCTCAAGTAATAAGGTCTCATCATGAATTCTCAGCAGCTTCTGTCACCTTAGAACATATAGATTCTGTCATTAGCAGCTAACAACATAGCATAGGTCCTAACAGTGGACCTATATTCATTTCATTTCAGACAAATCATTTCCTCATCTATAAAATGGGTTAAGACCTACTTCCAAAGGCTTGTGAAAAAGTGTAATATAAAGTTTTAGTACACATAGCAGTTGCCAGATCAATATTTGTAATCATTCCCTACTTCCCTTTATTAGAATTACTAATACCCACGCTGGGCGCAGTGAGTCACGCCTGTAATCCCAGCACTTTGGGAGGCCAAGGCAGGTGGATCACCTGTCAGGAGTTGGAAACTAGCCTGGCCAACATGGCAAAACTCTGTCACTACTAAAAATACAGTGAGCCAAGATTGCTCCACTGCACTCCAGCCTGAGTGACAGAGCGAGACTGTCTCAAAAAAGAAAAAAAGAAAGAAAGAAAAGAATTACTAATATCCTAACACCTGTTGGAATCTATTCATGGGAACTATAGAATAAGTTTATGTCAATAGTGAGACAGAGATGGGAATTTGAAAGTCCATACCATCATGAAAAGCATGTCAGGGAAATTCCATGCTCTGATTTCCCTCCTTTAGGACTGTCAATGGCAGGATACCAGCTCTGGTCACCATGGACCCCACTGGATGAGAGTTTCCAATGGCTGCGGCACACGACACCTATACCTTCCTCCAAGCACCCCTTCAGGGCCTCTCCCTGCTTCCCACACACACCATCTGACCTTGAAGTGCAGCTGTGCTTTCAAGAGGTCACTCTAGTCCTAGACAGCCCATTCCTGGAATCTGGAGTGAGTCCCAAGTTACCCTGTCACACATCAGAATTGCGAACAATGAACAACAAAGGACTGGTCAGGAAGCCCCAGCCCATCCGCCTCAGTGGAGTAGATTCTGTCTTTGGCAGGGTTATCACAGCTCAGCCACCAAAATGGACCGGGACTTTCAGAGTTTCAGACAAGTCAGCCTTTTGCAAAATCATTAGCAGGGAGCACCAGTGGCCCATTGGACTGAAGGAGCCTCAGATTCAGATGACAGTGACTATGTGCAAACAGATGCTGCGCTCTATCCTCTTGCTGTATGCAACTTACAAAAAGTGCACCTTTGCCTTGCAGCACTCCAAGTAAAGGGTCCTCATTTGATCCCCATTTCTTCACACCATGCCCTTTGGCATGTAACTGAAGCTTACAGAAACCTGTCCATGTAAATGAAACTGTGTCATTGCCCCAGCCATCTTGCTTTTGTTTCAAGCAGTGATGATTCAGGAGCCCCTTTCATCCCTTCCCCTCCAAAAAGGACCAATGATAGAGAACAAGGAAAAACATTCCCATTGTAAGGTTGAACCATTTAGAGTCAAACTAGCATTGACATGTACATGTGATAACCATTAAACAAATGATATAAACCAATGAGCCTAGTGTGAACTCACATAAACACCTAAGATCACAATGAATTGGGGGAAAAAGGGGTGTAGAGGAGAAAGATATGGATTTCATGTACCAGGGGATGTCAAAAATCTATATATAGGTCAAGGATTAGTTTAAAACCTCCCCCAACCAAAACAATGAAAATAAGAAAAAAACCCTAACTAACCACACCCTAATACCATGGGAGTGTACAAAAGTGGGTAGAAATATACTGATATTAAACAATACGTACAGCCTGGCAAGAAAGATCTTGGTAGCACTGAACGAAGCTAGGCTTTCTGGTAGGGTACATGGAACTCATGACTCTCCATTTTAGCTGAAATGTACTCCTAATGTTCTATTTCTAATAAACTACAAGTAATTTTGTAGCATTTTTTTGTTTTTTTCTGTCATCCCAGCTGGACTACAATAGCATGGTCTTGGCTCACTGCAGCCTCAAACTCCCAGGCTCAAGGGATCCTCCCGCCTCAGCCTCCTGAGTAGCTGGGACTACAGGTGTGGGCCACCATATCTGGCTTTTTTTTTTTTGAGATGGAGTTTTGCTCTTGTTGCCCAGGCTGGAGTGCAATGGCACGATCTCAGCTCACTGCAACCTCTGCCTCCCAGGTTCAAGCGATTCTCTTGCCTCAGCCTTCCTAGTAGCTGGGATTACAGGCATGTGCCATCATGCCCAGCTACTTTTGTATTTTTAGTAGAGACGGGGTTTCTCCAGGCTGGTCAGGCTGGTCTTGAACTCCTGATCTCAGGTAATCTGCCCGCTTTGGCCTCCCAAAGTGCTGGAATTACAGGCATGAGTCACTAATTTTTCTATTTTTTTTTTTTTTTTTTTTTTTAGTAGAGATGGAGTTTCGCCACGTTGCCCAAGCTGGTCTCAAACTCCTGGGCTCAAGCAATCCCCTGGCCTCAGCCTCCAAAAGTGTTGGGATTACAGGCATGAACCACTGCACCTGGCCTTTGTAGCATTCTTATAACTAGGTTGGCCAGGCGCGGTGGCTCAAGCCTGTAATCCCAGCACTTTGGGAGGCCGAGACGGGCAGATCACAAGGTCAGGAGATCGAGACCATCCTGGCTAACACAGTGAAACCCCGTCTCTACTAAAAAATGCAAAAAATCTAGCCGGGCGGGTTGGCGGGCGCCTGTAGTCCCAGCTACTTGGGAGGCTGAGGTAGGAGAATGGCGTAAACCCGGGAGGCGGAGCTTGCAGTGAGCTGAGATCCGGCCACTGCACCCCAGCCTGGGCAACAGAGCAAGACTCCATCTCAAAAAAAAAAAAAAAAAAAAAATTAACTAGGTTAGGTATAACTCAGAATATGGAAATAAACATTATATATACAAAGTTAACACGAGTTTGATGCTGCTTTTTTATTTTATTTTGGTCTTTTTTTTTTTTTTTTGAGACAGAGTCTTGCTGTGTTGCCCAGGCTGGAGTGCAGTGGCACGATGTTGGCTCACTGCAAGCTCCACCTCCCAGGTTCAAGCGATTCTCCTGCCTCAGCCTTCTGAGTAGCTGGGACTAAAGGTGCCCACCACCATGCCCGGCGAATTTTTTGTATTTTTTAGTAGAGATGGGGTTTCACTGTGTTAGCCAGGATGGTCTCGATCTCCTGACCTCGTGATCCACCCTCCTCGGCCTCCCAAAATGCTAGGATTACAGGTGTGAGCCATGCGCCCGGCCTTTATTTTGGTCTTATACTATCACACCAATCAAAAAAATTTAAAAAGCAGCCAAAACATTCCTTTTGACTTTCTTTGGGCATTGACAAGAAGTTTAAGTCGACCAGGCATGGTGACTCACGCCTATAATCACACCACTTTGGGAGGCCGAGGCGGGTGGATCACGAGGTCAGGAGTTCAAGACCAGCCTGGCCAATATGGTGAAACCCTGTCTCTACTAAAAAAATACAAAGATTAACCAGGCATGGTGGTGTGCACCTGCAGTCCCAGCTATGCAGGAGGCTGAGACAGGAGAATCACTTGAACCTGGGAGGCGGAGGTTGCAGTGAGCTGAGATCGTGCCACTGCACTCCAGCCTGGGTGACAGAGTGAGATTCCGTTTCAAAAAAAAAAAAAAAAAGGAAGATCATCAAGATCAAGTCAATCCTCCAGAAAGACCAGATATATCTCATTTCAAATGAAATTGGTTCTTATAATAGGAGACATTTCTTTTTTTTTTTTTGAGATGGAGTCTCGCTCTGTCTCCCAGGCTGGAGTGCAGTGGTGCAATCTCGGCTCACTGCAAGCTTCGCCTCCCGGGTTCTTGCCATTCTCCTGCCTCAGCCTCCCAAGTAGCTGGGACTACAGGCGCCCGCCACCACACCCGACTAATTTTTTGTATTTTTAGTAGAGATGGGGTTTCACCGTGTTAGCCAGGATGGTCTCGATCTCCTGACCTCGTGATCCGCCTGTCTCGGCCTCCCAAAGTGCTGGGATTACAGGCATGAGCCACTGCACCCGGCCAGGAGACATGATTTTAATCGGCAGAACTATGTTAGCACCAGTCTCCATAATTTCTCTGCACAAATCTCAATTCAATTCCACCTAATCCTTGAATAATGAAGCAAATCCAGAAAGATAAATGAGGCAGCTGAAGCAGAACTTAGAAGAGAATTTATTTGTAAAATTGGTACAAGCCTAAGTTCTAGAATAAATCAGTTTCAAAACTAGCTCCCAAAGTCCAGAATCATGACTCGGAGATTTTACTCTGCAGTGTAGCACAGCTAGGTTTATCCAAACCAATAAATAATGCTACATTAGAATCCTGAGCCAGGGACTGTGATGATGTTAGATAATCCATGATGTCCACAAGTTAATAAAGCCCCCACTTTAAGAACAAAAGATGGCCGGGTGTGGTGCCTCATGCCTGTAATCCCAGCACTTTGGGAGGCTGAGGCAGGTGGATCATGAGTTCAGGAGATCGAGACCATCTGGCCAACATGGTGAAACCCTGTGTCTACTAAAAATACAAAAATTAGCCGGGCATGGTGGCGTGTTCCTGTAGTCCCAGCTACTCAGGAGGCTGAGGCATGATAATCGTTTGAACCTAGGAGGTGGAGGTTGCAGTGAGCCGAGATTACGCCACTGCACTCCAGCCTGGGCGACACAGTGAGACTCCGTCTTAGGAAAAAAAAAAAAATAGAGGAACAAAAAAAGGATCCTTCCAGTAAGAAAGGTAAACAGCGGATTTCAAACTCTTAACACAAAATGATCAGTGGCTGGCAGAGACACAGAAGCGGGCAACAATCTGTCTGGGGTCTAATCAGAGTCATAATAACTCTCATCACTGTCTTGCTCCTTTTCTCCAGCACTTACTTCGTCTTCTTCACCATCCTAAGGGGCAAAGAATAAATAAGTATTTTAGGTTACTGCTCTGGGTGACCTCTGGAATACAGTTCCTAGAGGATACACAACTGTACTACTGTCACTGTTAAAACTTTTATTTATTTTTTTAAAGGAGTCTTGCTCTGTTGCCAGGCTGGAATGCAGTGGCGTGATCTCAGCTCACTGCAACCTCCGCCTCCCAGGTTCAAGCGATTCCCCTGCCTCAGCCTCCCAAGTAGCTGGGATTACAGGCATTCACCACCACGCCCGGCTGATTTTTGTATTTTGGTAGAGATGGGGTTTCGCCACGTTGGCTAGGCTGGTCTCAAACTCCTGACCTCAGGTGATCCGCCTGCCTCAGCCTCCCAAAGGGCTGGGATTACAGGCCTGAGCCATCGCACCCAGCCCAATTTGCATAATTTTAAACAAGCCATGGTCCTCCAGCTCTACTTCATGTGTATGACATAGGAACAAAGAGGGCATTCAATATAGAATGAAATATTTATTACAAGTGGTGCTATGGCAGTGCACGGTGGCTCATGCCTATAATCCCAACACTTTGGGAGGCTGAGGTGGATGGATCATCTGAGGTCAGGAGTTCGAGACCAGCCTGCTCAACATGGTGAAACACTGTCTCTACTAAATATACAAAAACTAGCCAGGCATGGTGGCAGTCACCTGTAATCCCAGCTACTTGGGAGGCTGAGGCAGAAGAATTGCTTGAACCTGGGAGACAGATTGCAGTGAGCCGAGACTGCACCACTGCACCTCAGCCTGGGCGACAGAGGGAGACTCTGTCTCAAAAAAAGAAGTGCTGTGCTGGTGTATCTCAACAGGAATCCAGTACAAAATTCTGTTCTGTCTGGCTTACAATTCTAGTATGAGAGATTTGCTTAGGGGAAAGTACCAAACTAATAGGATACTGTCTGCCTCAAATTCTCTGAGAAAAAGGTGGAAGGGGTATATTATACAAATAAAACTGTGGACCATGTAAATAAAAGAACTTTTTAAATTTGAGACAGGGTCTGTCATCCAGGCTGGAGTGTGATGATGGCTCACTGCAGCCTCCACCTCCTGGGCTTCAGCAACCTTCTCACCTCAGCCTCCTGAGTAGCAGGGACCATAGGCATGCGTCACTATGCCTGGCTAGCTCAAAAAAATTTTTTTTGTAAAGATGGGGTCTCAAGCTGGTCTTGAAATCCTGGGCTTAAGCAGTCCTCCCACCTTAGCCTCACAAAGTGCTATGATTACAGGTGTGAGCCACCCTACCAGGCCAGACTTTTCATACTAAATGATCTTTCTGGATCAGACTCAAACTGCATTACAGACAGAGGCCCCACAGCAGGGGTTCTTAAATCTGAGATTTTGGTGTCTATAACCTACCTGAATTGTGACAAAATTTTATAAATGTACGCTTTTTTTTTTTTTTTTTTTTTGAGACGGAATCTCGTTCTGTTGCCCAGGCTAGAGTGCAGTAGCGGGATCTCAGCTCACCACAACCTCCACCTCCCAGGTTCAAGCAATTCTCCTACCTTGGCCTCACAAAGTGCTAGGATTACAAGCATGAGCCACTGCGCCAGCCATGTATACATTTTTATTTAGCTTTCTTCAAATTCTCAAAAGCATCTGTACCACAAAAAAGAGTAAGAACTTCTATTTTTATTTCAGTTCTCTAAGGTGGCAGCTTCTGACTCTGTGCTTTGGCTTTCACCAAATGCTTTCACATTTCTATTTTCGTATGTTTCAAATGTGTTTAAATGGTTTAACTCATTCTTTTCAACACTCAGAAAATACTTCGATGACTTCTCCCTTCTAAAATGATTTCAGATATGGATTCATGGAAAATGAAAGGCTATAATGCAGAGAATTGTCAACTCTATAACAAATGCCACAACTCGAGATACTCAGTAGCGATTCTAAGATTGTGTGGTTGTTTTTTCTGGGTCCCAAAAAATTATATAAGCACAGAAGGTGTTATGGAGGGAATGGAAATGGGCATAGAAGTACTTGACAATAAACATAAGTAGGCAAAGTTCTGCTCCACCAACTCAGAACAATTAACAAAATGCAACCATCAGTGCCTGACTCTGGTGCCTTTTGCAGAGATACCTCAGTGGCTTTGCTCTTGGAGGCCTGGGATGACATGTCATCCTCACTCTCATCTGCTGTGCTCTCCTGGGAATTTTGGGACTTAATCTCTTCACCCTAAATGTGAATGGACCAAGAAAATTGTGGGTTATAATGACCACATTTAGGGTAATAGGGGAGAAGGTTGAGTTTACAGGCAATACAAAGGAAGATATTCTAGCCATTCAAAACACGGTCAAACATGGATACCAACTTGTGATTCAGCATCTAGAGGAGGGATACTCAACTCCAGGTTTCCGAGATGTCTGTGGCTCTGATACAAAAAGTAATGTAACAAAAGGTTCATCTTGGTATGCTAGCATCACACTACATTTTAAAAGGCTAGATTGTATTGGTGACTCTAAGTTGATGCTGAACATGGTTCTAAAATTTCCCAAATACCTTAAAGTATATAAGCACCATTACACCAACTACGAAAGGCCATGCAGAGGCTAAAGGACAGTACAGTGAAGTGTTTTTTGTTTTTTTTTGTTTTGTTTTTTTTGAGACAGAGTCTTGCTCTGTCACCCAGGCTGGAGTGCAGTGGCCTGATCTCCGCTCACTGCAAGCTCCGCCTCCCAGGTTCACGCCATTCTCCTGTCTCAGCCTCCCAAGTAGCTGGGACTACAGGCGCCCGCCACCTCGCCCGGCTAGTTTTTTGTGTTTTTTAGTAGAGACGGGGTTTCACTGTGTTAGCCAGGATGGTCTCAATCTCCTGACCTCGTGATCCGCCCATCTCGGCCTCCCAAAGTGCTGGGATTACAGGCGTGAGCCACCGCGCCCGGCCCAGTGAAGTGTTTAAGAGCATCAAGTCTGGATTTAGGACTGTTTGGACTCAAACCGTGGCTCCACTCACTTACTGTTGAATTAGTAAATTACTAATTTACTAATTAGGTAAATTACTTCTTTGAGTTTCAATTTTTACGAAGAAACAATAGTATCTGCCTCATAAGGTTGATGTGAAGAAAGGAAGTTAATTCTCTGTGGTGCTATTTTATATATTTCATATATAAATGACTATAAGACTCAGATATTTTAAGCATGAAAGAAAAGGGCTTATACTACCCTATCTGAAAAATGTTGTAACTCCAAAGTAGTATTATAAACAACACAAGATTTCAGCTAATCAGACAATTAAAAAACCTTATAAATGCTCATTAGTTAAAATTAGAGATTAATTTATAATTTCCGGAATAAGACAGATTGGCTTAGTATAACTAAACAAAAGAAATGTTTGTCCCTATACAAAAATGTTATTATGAATCTACCCTCAGTGGGGCTTAAAGGAGCCCCTCTGGCTGTGGAGAGAGGTTTGTACTGGTCTGACTCCTTTATGTCTGAGGCATTGTTTATATCAATGGCATGTTTTGGTGCCTTGCTGCCTAAGATGAGGGGTATAGCCTGTGACTAGGGCCCATGAGCAACATACCATAACTTTAAGAGTTCAACAGTCACAGACTTAAGAGAAAAGTAGCCTTACTGAGAGACCAGGGCTTAGGTGAACTGCCTTACATGCCATCTGATGCTGTCACAAAGAATAAGATTGGAGAATTATCACTAGCAGGATCCAAGGCTTACCTGCAAGTCCCGGTTTTTTAGATTGCCCAGCCAGAAAGCCTCTCTACAATTGTTGAGGGTGAGCATAGCTTTGACTCTGCAAACTAACAGTTCCAGGGTCTTTTTGAGCAGAGGCACATGTTGTGTGAGTCTCGTGTCCTGGTGAATCTGAATGGAGATAAATAACATCCATCTTTTGTGAGTTTATCATCATGCCTTCATATTTCTTATAGAAACCTTTGAATACTGAATAAGGATACAAGCCCCGCCAATATGAACCAACAGTATGTTCCATCGAACAGGAATAGCTTGGCAGAGTAATCCAAAGACAATGGCAGCTAAATAATTCAAAGCCTAGAAGACATACCACTACCACCTCTGGTTCCTCTTCATAACCTCTTGCTGGCTGATCATCAATGAATTTACCTAAAATATTCTTGAATATATATTTTACTGATATTAAACAATAGAGTAGCCCTATTTAGCTAAGAGAATTCCTTAAAAATTCACTGTGCAGCCGTGAAGTGGAACTTGCAGTGAGCAGAGATTGCACCACTGCACTCCAGCCTGGGCTACAAAGCGAGACTTCATCTCAAAAAAAAAAAAAAAAAAAAAAAAATTCACTCTTCAGGACCTTACACATTTAGAACCAGAAGAGGAAGTAAGTAACAGAAACTGGACTCAAGAATCATTTGGTTTGCCAGCGACTGCAGAACTCTAGGGTTCTATGTTCATTCAGACAAAACATGACAATACCTCATTAACTATAAGAAGGCTTCAAGTGGAAAAATCCTTTAATGCTAAGATGTTCTCATAAGACACAGATGCATTCCTTGAAAGTAAGTAGCACAGATGAAAGCCTCTACAGATGGCTGCTTTAGAGCCACCTCCTGTCTCCTGCAGGATCATCACTTACATCACAGTCCTGTCGCCTAGGGGACTTTGCAGAAGTAAACATATACCAGCATTCTATTCCTCTCACCCAAGAAGTTTCTAGAGGAAAAAGAGCTTTGGAGTTTGAATCATATTTCAGATGCAGAGATTCCCCTCTAGAGGACTGCCCGATCTGAAGCAGCAACTAAGGATTTGCTCTGAATAAACTGCCTTTGGACAGACACAGTCCCAGATATAAATGAAGGACAGCAGCCCATGGATCTCCCAATAGCAACTGCAGATTAAGCCAACAGGCAGGCTGCTGATAGGATCTGCTTCCCTTCTTACCTTGGAATGCCCACACAGGTGATGAAGCAGCCTTGTGTCCAACTGGAAGGTTTCCAGTAAGCTCAGAACATCTTCCTATAACCAATAAGTTTATAAATACTCTATGAAATGTACTGATTTCATTTTAGATTCAGTATACCCTTGGAATCAAAAGCTCCAAAGAGGATAAACTCTGCAGGTTCCAGCCTATGCTGATAATCATCTTAATTTGCCTCTCAAATAGGAGGAATAGCAGCTACCGCTTATTCTCAACTCTCCCATTTCTGTCCCTTGTATAAATCTGAGAGTTATAAGACCTGCATTTTAGTTTTACATAGGTTACCATGTCTCAGTTTTCCCATCTGCAACATTAGGATAAAATACCACCTTCCTTTTCTCTTTCAGGGCTATGAGGGACCAACCAAATATGGTGAGTGGTTTGTTCAACTTGCTAAGTATGTATAGGAAATAATCTGATTCTATCCTTACTTCATCACTCTAGCCCTGGGTGCCATTGGCTAAAAAACTGTCAAGAATGTTCATTACCACAGCAAAGGGTTTTATGACACAAAGGAACTTTTTTTTTTTAATCATTTCTGAGTATACCTACAGAAGCATAAAGGAATAAGCAAATGACACACTGATACATGAGGACCTGAGAGTGCAGTAGCACAATAAAATCAAGCTAAAAGGAAAACCACTGTCAGATCTGGAGAAGAAGTAGAAAGGTGGGTTTGATCCAGAGTGGGTCTGAGGAGTTCAGCCTACTTTGGAATATTCAGTCCTATTTGGGGATCTCTGGCTATAACTGAAGTGGATCAGAGGAACCCAGGTAGAATACTCCAGCCTCACCCAGGAGTCACCATGGACATAACTTCTGAGCAACTCTTCAGTGCATATCTTTGTTCTCTGCTCTTAGCTCTTTTTTTTTTTTTTTGAGACGGAGTCTCGCTCTGTCGCCCAGGCTGGAGTGCAGTGGCCAGATCTCAGCTCACTGCAAGCTCTGCCTCCCGGGTTCACGCCATTCTCCTGCCTCAGCCTCCCGAGTAGTTGGGACTACAGGCGCCCGCCACCGCGCCCGGCTAGTTTTTCTGTATTTTTTAGTAGAGACGGGGTTTCACCGTGTTAGCCAGGATGGTCTCGATCTCCTGACCTCGTGATCCGCCCGTCTCGGCCTCCCAAAGTGCTGGGATTACAGGCTTGAGCCACCGTGCCCGGCCCTGCTCTTAGCTCTTACCCGGTGTTTTCTAAAACTGAAGTCTAGGAGCGGCATACATTGCTTCAGAAATGCTTCCACAAAGAGACGTCCGTACTGAAGAAGAGAGACACACTGTTATCTCTAGCTGAGGTATCTCACTGAAAGGCCCCTTTCTGAGGCAGAATAGCCTCATTCTGCCCAAGGGTTTTATTTTCTTATTTATATATATAAAAAACAAATTGGGAATGGTCCAAAAGGTTTATTTGGAGAATGTAACTTAACACAAAAATCAAATAGGCCTGTTAACTAAGCCCCAGAATTAGGCAGACTTACCTACCACAGATACAGTGGATGGAAAGGGAACTTGCTCAGCTTAGGAGTGAGAGCATAGAGGAGTAGAGGGGAGCTGTATCTGAGGATAACTTACTCCCAAGAGGGAAAAACTGGGTAAAGCTGAGGAAGCATATGACCAATTTCTAAACTTCCCAATCAGATAAATCACTCCTCTTTCCAACTCGTCCAGCTCCCACACTGTGCAAGGGTGGAGTAAAAAGGGAGAGAGTGACCAGCAGATAACAAGAATGGGGCACCATCCACTTGGAAGGAAACTTCAGGAGTGGGGAAGTAGCATTCTCCCCATAACATTCCGACTGGACTTCCCATCAAATCTAGGGCTAATACAGGCTATTCCCATGAAAGAGAAGTTTGGCAATTCTCAGGATATCAGATCCCACATTTGTAAGGCCACCACATAGACTTTAAAGAAGAATCATCTACTCCTTCCTCCCTTTTGCCTGGTAAGGAATGGCAGGGAAGGTAACTACTGCTCCTAAACTCAACTGCCCTGAAGCCATTCCTCCTAGTACTAAGATTCTTACCGAAAGTTTTCAAATTCATAGGAAAACTGGCTTCTCCAATCATCCAACTAGGGTGGGAAAATGTATCCATTGCCTTCCCTAAGCTGGCACAGATTCTGGAAACTCTGGCTTGTGGGCAAGAAACTGAGCAATTTATCTTAGCTGAGGTCCTCTCTAGAGTGATCCACAGGAAGAATATGAAACAGGGCCCAGTAAATCTCTCACCTTCAAACATACATGCAGAACAGGATGACTGTCAAATACCTGGAGAGGTGAAAGACAAGAAACCAAGGCTGAGATCTGCTCCTTTGAGCACTCCAGCCTCTTTCCCACTGCGCAAAACACAGCTTTGGGTTCTGTAGAGAATACTAAAATGGAGGAATGTCAGCATTTAAATTAATATTACAAAGCAGCATAAAGTAATTATCACAACTGGAGTTCAAGAAAAGGAAGAGAAAAGCAAAGAGAAATAAACTGATTCCAACTGGAAGTGTTCAGAAGATGGCATTATTAGAGGTCCAAAACCTTGATCTGAAGACTTAAGAAAGACTGGATGAGGCTGGGCATGCTGGCTCATGTCTGATATCCCAGCATTTTGGGAAGCGGAGGCTGGTGTATCACTTGAGCCCAGGAGTTTGAGGCCAGCCTGGGTAACACAATGAGACCCTGTTTCTATAAAAAATAGAAAAATTAGCTGGGCATGGTGGCATGTGCCTGTAGTCCCAGCTACTCCAGAGGCTTAAGTGGGAAGATTCTTGAGTCTAGGAGATTGAGGCTGCAGTGAGCTGTGATCACCCTACTGCATTCCAGCCTGGACAACAGAGTGAGATCCTGCCTCAAAACAAAAACAAAAACAAAAAGACATGAAAGAGATGGAAAGGAGAGGCAAGGACATTCTAGGCTAGGGGAACAAGCTGAGCAAAACCACAATGGAGTCGGTGAGAGTACAGTGTGTTTAAAGGAGAACGAGGGCTTTCAGGGTTAGAAGAGGGAATGTGTGCTCAGATCACAGAGGACCCAAGGCAAGGTGAAAAAGTGAAGAAATTACAGATGGAAGGAGTCATTAAATAGTATTGTGGCATAAGTAGAAGGAAGAAAGGAAGAGGCAAAAAAAAAAAATGCCTAGTGAGAAAAAGGGTTATCCAGGACGGGTATGGGGACAAAGGAAGAAGACAATTCAGGGAGAGCAGGCCCCAAGGAAGAGTGGGAAAAGGAGCAAGGACAGTCCATTTTGGAAGCCAGGACACTTGGTTTCTGCAGTTATTTGGTGAGATGGGTCAAGGAGCCTCCATACTCACCTTTATCAAGTTGATGAGGATACTGAAGTCTCGAACAGCCATGTTCCAGTAGAGGAGCTTCTCTTCATGAATCTGGGGCAGCCAAATATATGGGCACCTCTGAGTCATAGCCAGATACTTCCCTTAGTATATTCCCACTAAGATATAGTTCTTGAATTACTAGCTATACAGATATTTAAGCCAATTATCTTTCCCAAGAGATGTAGCAACCAGTGCATCCACAAGATGGTTCTGAGGCCTGCGCATGTTGTGGTAACATTAGAACACCTCATAGAGACAGACATCCTAAGAAGTTTCCTCTTCAGCAATTCCCAAGTAAGTAAAAGCCTTTGCAACATGTACTGGCCATCAGACCAAGTGTGGTGGTTCATGCCTATAATCCCAGCACTTTGGGAGGCTGAGGCTAGAAGATTGCTTGAGCCTAAGAGTTCAAGACCAGCCTGAGCAACATGACAAAACCCTGCCTCTACTAAAAATAGAAAAATTAGCCGGGCATGGTGGCGTGCACCTGTGGTCCCAGCTATTCAGGAGGCTGAGGTGGGAGGATCATCTGAGCCCAGAAGGCAAAGGTTGCAGTGAGCCAAGTTTGCATCACTGTACTCCAACCTGGATGTCAGACTTAGACCCTGTCTCAAAAAGAAAAAGAAAAAACATATATTGGCTGTAGCTTCTCTGCTTCCCTATGCTAGCCCTTTACTTGTGTAGCTCTGTTCTGGTTAGCAGGCTGCCAAGATCCACAGTATCTCAAACAGACTGGCTTACCTCATGTCAGTTAACAGGAGGCAAACTGGGCAGTAGCCAAGGAAAACAGAGCCCATTCCTCATCTCTAACTAGAGGGAAAGGAAATTAAACTAGGAACTCTTTGAAAAAAATCCTGAATCTCAGAAACTCAAAACAAAACAAAACAAAAAACAGCTTAGGAGAAAACTTGGACCCAAGAAATAGAATCAGCAACTTCTACCAGGCGCACTGGCACATGTCTGTAATCCCAGCACTTTGGGAGGCCGCGGCGGGTGTATCATGAGGTTAGGAGTTCGAGACCAGCCTGGCCAACATGGTGAAACCCTGTCTCTACTAAAAAATACAAAAATTAGCCGGGTGTGGTGGCACATGCCTGTAATCCCAGCTACTCAGGAGTCTGAGGCAGAAGAATTGCCTGAACTCAGGAGGTGAGGTTGCAGTGAGCTGAGATCATGCCACTGCACTCCAGTCTGGGCAATAGAGCAAGCAAGACTCTGTCTCAGGGAAAGGAAAAAAAAAAAAAGAATCAGCAACTTCCAAGTAATCCAAAGTCCACTTCTTGAAGTGACTATATCTTACTCACCTGCTGCGAGTCTGCTGCTGTGCCAGGCTCAATTTTTTTCACTGTCTTCTCTAGTTCAGCCATCATGACACGGAAGAAAACAACAAAAGTGTGCCTAGAAGACGAGAAAAGCATGCATGCCTATGCCATGATGCACTGCTTAGAACTACTTGGGAAGAATCAGGAACCAAAAGTATCTTCCTTCCCTACCTCTCTAAATGTCCTTCACTAGGGTCCTTAGGAAGAGGATGGGGGAGTGGAAAGGACTCAGTAATAGGGACTCAGTAATAGGTCCAAGAAGATTGCCTGTCAAACAATGGGATTAACTTTATGAAAGGATGTGGTATGGTAGTATGGAAAAAGCAGTGAAGTAACAGTGAGAAGATCTGAGTTTGAGTCCTGGTTCTATGTTTATTTTATTGCACGTGTAAGCTTGAGAATTTCCCTAGCTCTCATTTTCCTCAACAGTAAAATAGGGGCAATGATACCAAAGACCTCACAGAATTATCAAAAGGATCAAACAAGATAAAGTAAAAGTGCTTTATAAACTGAAAAGACTACAAATGTTAAGATAACTATTGATATTCTGAGACACAAACCCATTAAGTGAGACATACATGTGAGCACCCTGTTCTCAAGATGGCTAAAATATCTCAGCTGGGCACAATGGCTCACGCCTGTAATCCCAGCACTTCGGGAGGCTGAGGCAGGCAGATCACCTGAGGTCGGGTTCAAGACTAGACTGGCCAACATGGTGAAACCCAATCTCCACTAAAAATACAAAAATTAGCCGGGTGTGGTGGTGGGTGACTGTAATCCCAGTTACTTGGAAGGCTGGGGTAGGAGAATCGCTTGAACCCAGGAAGCAGAGGTTGCAGTGAACTGAGATTGCGCCACTGCACTCCAGCCTGGGTGGCAAGTTTTCTCAAAAACAAAACAATACAAAACAAAAACCACCAGGGTCCTCTCAAATGTATTAGCTGAGAGCCCTTAAAAGGAATCCATAGCAAACTCTCTTTATTGAATGAATGAATATATCTACTGTCTATATCAGAATTAGATGAGGAGGAGCAAAGCAGTTGTGTGGAAGCTACATACATTGGACAGTGTGATGATGATTCTTTTTTTTTGAGATGGAGTTTCGCTCTTGGTGCTCAGGCTGGAGTGCAGTGGCGCAATCCCGGCTCACTGTAACCTCTGCCTCCCAGGTTCAAGCGATTCTCCTGCCTCAGCCTCTTAAGTAGCTGGGATTACACGCCCAGCTACTTTTTGTATTTTTAGTAGGGACGGAGTTTCACTGTGTTGGCCAGGTGGGTCTCAAACTCCTGACCTCAAGGTAATCTGCCTGCCTCAGCCTCCCAAAGTGCTGGGATTACAGGGGTGAGCCACCGCGCCCAGCCTGATGATGATTCTATCTTAAGGGAAAAACTGGAGGAAAGAACTCCCTTACCTGGTCAGTGTAGGGAATGTGGAGGAAGACACATCTTTAGGAGAGTTGATCAGTTCTGGGACACCAACACCAGCAATCTCCTCTATGGCCTTCAGAATGCTATCTGTGTGCTCCAGGTAGATACTGCATTGAGAGTCAAATATTTGACCCACTGATTAACAAAGTAGAATACACTGCAGATTCCTCAAATTCCTCTATGATCTGAATTAACAATAAGCAGTTAGCTGACAGCATAAAACAGAACCAGAGGATCTTAAGATCCACATGTTCCAAATTGTGTTCATTTTTAACCTACTTCATTGTTTTCAAATTCCCACTAAAAAGGTCATTTGTCCAGTCTCTGACAAAAAACAGTAGCAAAGTAGAAAATGGCTATTTGGCTCATTGGAAGAAACCAAACATCTCACCAGAGCAAAGCATGGAGCTGGTCATTAGAGATGCTGCTCTTCTCTTTATCCCCACTTGGCCACACCCGACAGAGGAACTGTCTGGCAAGGGAAGCTGTTAGAAAAGAAGACAAAGGAATCTTACATATGGGAACTTCACCTCATTCTTGCTTTTCAGGCTTTTGAGGATATCGATCAAAAGGATTATTAGTTTACATTTACTAAGACGGTCCTGGTCTAACAGGCAACTTACAAAAAGCTGTCATGTTCCTGAACCACTGGCCCTTTTGCCAGACATAAACTCATTTGTCTAAGGCTCAACACGTCCCACCCCAACCCCATCCTGAAATACACAAACATGCAAACATGAACATAAATACAGACACACAGAGAAAAGGAATGCTGCTGGGCAGTGGGAAGGCCAATCTTGTTCCTCCTGAGCTGGCCAATAGCAGTGGTCACCTCCAAGATTCAGACCAAACCTTCCCCTTTTAATCAATAGGGAAAAATAAAGGTTTGTTTTGCATTTTTATCTTACTTTCTGATGTGCTGCAAACTAGGATGAGCCGCATTCTAAGAGCTATAACAAAAGACAGTTAAAGAAAGAAGCCAGGGCTGGGCACAGTGGCTCACGCCTGTAATCCCAGCACTTTGGGAGGCCGAGGCAGGCGGATCACGAGGTCAGGAGTTTGAGACCAGCCCGACCAACATGGTGAAACCCCGTCTCTATTAAAAATACAAAAATTGGCCAGGCATGGTGGTGCATGCCTGTAATCCCAGCTACCTGAAAGGCTGAGGCAGGAGAATTGCTTGAACCTCAGAGGTGGAGGGTTGCAGTGAGCCAAGATCGCACCATTGTACTCTAGCCTGGGCGACAGAGCGAGACTCTGTCTCAAAAAAAAAAAAAAAAAAAAAAAGAAAAGAAAAGAAAAGAAAAAGGCCAGGGAAGAGGCTAGTATTTCTTTTACACTTGACCCTGACTTCTCCTTTATCTCCTACTTTATTAACCTCATGGTTTGTGTAGTTTTGTCATATGTCTCAGATAATTTTTTTTTTTTTTTTGAAAAGGAAGAACATGATTAAACTTAAGCCAAAGAGAAAACTAAGCAATTTTAGCAGAAATCAGTCAGGTTGTTCTGGGAAAATGACCTTCTTGGTATACCAAGAGGGCCTGTCTGAGGTTATGTGGGGATTTACATGTAAAAATGTCCTGGGAAGCCCCAAGGTTACAAGTGTGAGATATCAGTCCTATTCATTACAAAAAAAAAAAAAAGGATCTGGGGCCCATCACCAATTTTTTCTTTGTTCTGAGTAGAAGCTGTCGATTTCTCCAAAATAACCATCAAAAGTCTGATGAGATAAAGAGCACACTGGAAACTGGGAATGCTTTGATGGAAATTCTGCAAGTAATGGAAGCTCTGGCTGTAAGAAGACAAGAAAAACAAACAAATGCAATAATATCCTATGTATTACAGATATATTTAAATCCACATGACGTGCCCAAGTCCCTTTAAGTGTTTGATGGCCTAATCAGAATCCTCCTTATTTTCAGGTGCTTTAGTAGCAACCCTCTTCAAGCATCTCAGTAGAAAACCATACCTTTGTATGGAAAAAGCCAGAGCAGAAGACAGCCCCATGGATGGAATGTTGGCCTTGAAGGGGTCATGTATGCTGAGAAACCCAAGCACCACGCTAATATGCACAACCCTAGATAAATTATCTGCTCTTTAAAGCCTTAGGCAATACACTGAAAATAATTTTTAAAATCTGGGTTCACAGGCCGGCCATGGTGGCTCATGCCTGTAATCCTAGCACTTTGGTAGGCTGAGACAGGCAGATCACCTGAGCTCAGGAATTAGAGACCAGCCTGGCCACATGGCGAAAATATCTCTACAAAAATACAAAAATTAGCAGGGTGTGGCAGCATGCGCATGTAATCCCAGCTACTTGGAAGGCTGAGGCAGGACAATCACTTGAGCCCGGAAGGCGGAGGTTGCAGTGAGCCGAGATCACTCCAGCCTGGGTGACAAAGTGAGACTCTGTCTCTCAAAAAAAAAAAAAATAAATAAATAAAAATAAATAAAAGAAGAAATAAGGTCCTGACCTATAGACAGGGATGATAAGCACTGACTGCTGACCCAGTGATAGTCTAGGTTATCAAGGGAAGTCAGAGAAAGACCAAGTCAAATCTGACTGAAGGGGGAGGGGGCTGAAAAGCCATGCCCCTGAGATCATCTCACCTCCCTTGTCCACTGCCTACCCCTCAGTCATGTAAGGTCTTCCTACAAGACAAGGGGAAAGAAGCAGGTTATCAGTGATAACTAGCTGCTGCCTAATTACCCAACCCTGCTGGGAGACAGTAGGTCCCTGGATAATCAAGAGTTGATTACAGATGGTCAATGTTTTCATCATTATTACTTGAAAAGGCTGTGTTTATGGGCTGATACATTCATGAAGATTTAGCATGATTATTCAAGGCTTCTAATACTTCAGGATTTATCAGAATATATAGATGAGAACGCTCATATATGAGGAGAGTAGCTGAAAATAATTTCCTTTACAACTACTGAAAGACACCCAGGTATTTTCAAGAAAGTTGCCAATCCTGTTCCTAGGAGTTTCTTGGGACAACAATCTTGGTTATGTAGTCTGACTCACCTGAGCAGTTCCTCCAACGGCTGGCTGTGTTCTCCCTGTTTCAGTCGGCTACTAAGGACATGGAGGGCTGAATACAGTAAATTCTGATTTTCAGGTTGAGAAAATCCACTCCTAAGGAAGTCAAGGTAAGAGGGGTTAGCTTAGTTTCTGGAAAACTACTTGGATAATATTTAAGGATCCTGGCCTCCAGTCTATACCATCAATAGTTTAACAGTTTGAAAAAAGAGAGGTCAGGCGTGGTGGCTCATGCCTGTAATTCCAGCACTTTGGGAGGCCAAGGCGGGCGAATCACGAGGTCAACAGATGGAGACCATCTTGGCCAACATGGTGAAACCCCGTCTCTACTGAAAATACAAAAATTAGCTGGGCGTGGTGGTGGGCGCCCATAGTCCCAGCTACTCAGGAGGCTAAGGCAGGAGAATCGCTGGAACCAGGGAGGCAGAGGTTGCAGTGAGCCGAGATTGTGCCACTGCACTCCAGCCTGGTGACAGAGTGAGACTCCATCTCAAAAAAAAAAAAAAAGAAAAAAGAATTGAAATGGAAAGTACTGAAGTACCAAATTCAATCACAGCTCTAAGTATCAGAGTAGAAATTGAAATACATCCAAAGTAATCTTTCCTGAAGTCTTCACAGGCTTCTTTTCTTCTTTCTTGTCACAGGTGTGAGCCACCACGCCTGGCCCATAGGTTTATTTTCAAGGGCAAAAAGCTCTCCTTCATTCCCTACATTTTAGAGATAGGTAGTCTTCTTAAAAAATATAGTAATAATTTTGTCCAACTGCTAAATCAATGTCCAGCCCATAGTGGTACTTACCCATTCTCCTACATTAACCAGTCAAGTCTTGACATTTCTATCTTTGGATTACCTTTCATATTGTCCCTTCCTTTCCAAGCCCAGACCATCACTTTGGCCAGGCCCCTATCAATACATGTGTAGATCATAGTGACACATGTATTTTTGAGTGTTCTTTTTGCATCTCTTTTCAATCTGTCCTGCATGCTGCTGCCAGAAGGGTTTTCCTAAACCACTGCTTTCATTGCATCATGGCTATGATCATAAAACTCCAAAATGGCTTCCCTGGACAACATTTAAATTATTCTGCCTGACTTTTGACGCCCAGCACAATCTGACTTCCTAGATGTTCTCCTCTAGAAGCATTTTCCCGACCACCAGTGATAGTAATTCTTCTTTCCAACAAATGTATTCTGAGGGCCTATTAGGTGTCAGGTTTTATGTCTACCATAGCTTCAATGAGATATAATTGATGTACAGCAAACTTCATGTATTTAAAATGTTGAATTTGGGCCAGGTATGGTGGCTCACGCCTCTGATGCCAGCACTTTGGGAGGCTGAGGCAGGTGGATCACTTGAGCTCAGGGGTTCGAGACCAGCCTGGGGGCAACATGGAGAAACCCTGTCTCTACCAAAGAAAAACAAACAAACAAAAAAAAAGCAAAAATTAGCTGGGCATGGTGGTACGTGCCTGCAGTCCCAACTGCTTGAGAGGCTGAGGTGGGAGGATTTATAAGCCTGGAAGGCAGAGGTTGCAGTGAGCTGCGATTGCGTCACTGCACTCCAGCCTGGGCAACAGAGCAAGACCCTGTCTCAGGGGAAAAAAAAAAAAAAGCCGGGTGTGGTGGCTCACACCTGTAATCCCAGCACTTTGGGAGGGTAGATCATGAGGTCAGGAGTTCAAGATCAGCCTGGCCAAGATGGTGAAACCCCGTCTCTACTAAAAATACAAAAATTAGCCGGGCACGGTGGCAGTTGCCTGTATTCTCAGCTATTCAGGAGGCTGAGGCAGGAGAATCACGTGAACCTGGGTGGCAGAGGTTACAGTGAGCCGAGATTGCGCCACTGCACTCTAGCCTGGGCGACAGAGTAAGACTCCGTCACACACATACACACACACACACACACGCACGCACGCACACAAGCATGGGAAACAAGTTCAGAATATACTATGTAAAACCACAGGCTAAATTGCTAAAAATATTCCTGTATCAGACCCTGGTGGATATATGCTTTCATTTCCCTTGGTTAAATACCTAAAGACGGAATGGCTGAGTCACATGGTAGGTACACGTCTAGCTTTTTAAGAAACTACCAAACTATTTCTCAATATGGATGTACTATTGTAAAGTCTCCCTAGAAGCATGTGAGAGCTCGTTGCTCCACATTCTCACCAACACTTGGCATGCTAAGTCTTTTTAATGTAGCTATGCTAGTGAGTGTGTTGTGCTATCTCATCGTGCTTTTAATTTGCATTTCCTTAAGAAGTAATAAATAAACATCTTTTCATGTATTTATTCTAATTATTGTTTTTATAATTTTTAGAGATGGTTTATTTTCTGTGTTAACTTCGCTGGGCCATTGTGCCCAGATTTTTTTTTTTTTTTTTTTTTTTGAGACAAGGTCTGGTTCTGTTGCCCAGATTGGAGTGCGGTGTTGCAATCTTGGCTCACTACAACCTCTGCCTCACAGGCTCAAGCCATCCTGTCACCTCAGCCTCCTGAGTAGCTGGGACTACAGATGCATGCCACCATGCCCAGATAATTTTTGTATTTTTTGTAGAGATAGGGTTTTGCCGTGCTGCCCAGGCTGGTCTCGAACTCCTAAGCTCAAGTTATCCACCCACTTTGGCCTCCCAAAGTGTTGGGATTACAGGCATAAACCACAATGTCAGGCCCCTTTCACACGTGCCATCCATAAGTCTCCTCGATAAATTGTTCAAATTTTTTGTCAGGCACTGCTTTTAAGTACTGAGGATATTAAAATGACAGACATCTGCCTTTATGGAGCTCAGAGTCTAGCAGGAAAGACTGCTGAACAAGTAATTATAATAAAATGAAATTAAGTTTTATCACGAACGGATACCAGAGTGTTAGAAGAGAACTGGGGGTTAGAGAGGCAGGATGGATGCTTAAGTCCAGATCTCAAGAGATGTGATGAGTCAGAAAAAGTTGGGGATCAAGAAGAGTGGGGGTCCTGGCAGGAGAATGAACATGTGCAAAGCCTCCCACATAAAAGCTATATGGGGTGCTGAAATTAACTCAGTGAGGCTAGAGGCAGAGTATAATATAATAAATGGAATAGCAGGAGTCAGAAAAAGACCTAGAGGCTAGGTAAGAGAGTTTTAACTCAAGAAAAATCTAAGAGCAATCAGAAATCCAAATTGGGATAGGATCAAATTGGGTTTATGTTAGGAAGATCACTCTTACTGCCATGTGAAGAATGGACTGAGAGAGGCCAAGTGTGAACCTAGCCCAGTCCAGGTTGAGAGATAATGGGAGTTTGGAAGCAGTGGAGAAACAGGGACAGATGGCTATCTGGATGTTATTTATAACAGAAAATAAAATCAACAGGATTTGGCAATCAGATGTGGGAAAAAGACGGTGAAGAGCAGAGGGAGGGACAAAGAATAACTCCTGGTTTCTGGTTCAGGCAATTGGTGGTACCATGTACTAAGCCAAACAAAGCTGAAGGAGCGTGCTAGGGATGACACATTCCATTTTGGATGTGGAGTCTGAGGTGTCAATGACACATCTAAGGAGGTGTTGAGTAGGCAGTTGGATATAAATGCCTATAGCTCAGAAAATAAATTTTGGCTAAATTTAAGCTTGGGTAGGATTGACCAGAAATCTTGTATAATGAGAACAGAGAGCCCAAGGTCTGTCCCTGATGAACAAAAGTATTTAAGGGGCACACCTCCCTTAGTTCTACTTTTGTCCATGTTGTACCTTCCACCTCCTTTCTTTATCTCTCTAAAGGCCATGTACCCTTCTGGGGTTCCCTCGAGTCCCACTGTTTCCATGAAGGTATCATGGAATAGTCCAGCTCACACTGTGTTCAGCCCGTCACCAAACAATCTGGAATTAAAGCATGCTAAAGGAAACTGGACTGAGGATCAGATGGCCAGATCTGTTATATGTTAGCTCATCAGCAAGTCACCTAATTTGTCAAATGGTTAACAATAGTGACTCCAAAGGACTCAGAGGGTATAAGATCAAATGAAATAATACAGACAAGAACACTCCCACAAAATTAAAGAACCATATTTACATAAGGTTTTTGAACCTTTTCTTTCTTTTCTACATTTCAGTGCCTTGGTGACTGTTAAGTAAAAGCAAGTATATAATCATTTCTCTCCACACTTCCCAGATACTTACCAAGCAAAAAGCCCATGAAAAATCTGCAGCAGCCTTTGATAGCAGGAAGACATTATGTGGTACTCCTGAACTTTCATTCCTGGTCCATCAACTACACCATGATTCTCAGCAGCTAAACACTAAAAATAAAAATGATTTTAGGACAGTTGCTTCAGTAATTGTCCTCATTTTCCTTTTTCTCAGCCAAAAATAAAACCTCATATTTGCTTAGTGGCTTCCAAGTCTAGGCTTCTGACCTGAAAATAGTTGTGAATGTTCTCCAGGTGGTTACACATTGGGGTCACCAGTTGAAAAACACAATGAACAATTTCTTGGGCAGATCTCTGTTGGAGATGTGAGAATCCAATATTCCGGCTTCCTTTGTTCTATAATAAATTCAGAGTTATGAGTGAAGAAATTGCTGGATAGCTTCTCAGAAACTAAGGGTTCGCAATGGAGTCAAGTCAAACCTGTGTCACCAGGTAGGAGCAGATGGGAGAAATGAGTTGTTCACCTAAGACTATATTCTAACAGAGGGATAAAAATCTTGCTCCATCTTCTAATGACTGAGAGATTGGCTTTTGTAGAGGAGGAACAGTGTTTGATTGAGACATATAGCCCTATCATAACTAATCAGATAAAGGTCACATAAAAGTAGAAATCATGGCCGGTCGCGGTGGCTCAAGCCTGTAATCCCAGCACTTTGGGAGGCCGAGACGGGCGGATCACGAGGTCAGGAGATCGAGACCATCCTGGCTAACACGGTGAAACCCCGTCTCTACTAAAAAATACAAAAAAAAACTAGCCGGGCGAGGTGGCGGGCGCCTGTAGTCCCAGCTACTCGGGAGGCTCAGGCAGGAGAATGGTCTAAACCCGGGAGGCAGAGCTTGCAGTGAGCTGAGATCCGGCCACTGCACCCCAGCCTGGGCGACAGAGCAAGACTCTGTCTCAAAAAAAAAAAAAAAAAAGTAGAAATCATTTAGGTTGACAAATGTAGAGCAATAGACTCCTTCTTATAACTTTTTTTTTTTTCTTTTTGAGACAAGGTTCTGCTCTGTCACCCAGGCTGGAGTGCAGTGGCACGATCACAGCTCACTGCAGCCTTGAATTCCTGGGTTCAAGTGATCCTCTCACCTCAGCCTCCCAAGTAGCTGAGACCACAGGCACATGCCAACAAACATGGCTAGTTTTTGTAATTTTTGTAGAGATGGGGTTTAACCACATTGCCCAGGCTGGTCTCGAACTCCTGAGCTCAAGCAATCCACCATCTTGGCCTCCCAAAGTGTTAGGGTTAAAGGCGTGAGCCACTGTGCCCTGCCTCCCTCTTATAATTGAAAAACAAACAAATAAAAAATGTAGGCCGAGACGGGTGGATCACGAGGTCAGAAGATCGAGACCATCCTGGCTAACACGGTGAAACCCCGTCTCTACTAAAAAATACAAAAAACTAGCCGGGCGAGGTGGCGGGCGCCTGTAGTCCCAGCTACTCGGGAGGCTGAGGCAGGAGAATGGCGTGAACCCGGGAGGCGGGGCTTGCAGTGAGCTGAGATCCGGCCACTGCACTCCAGCCTGGGCGACAGAGCAAGACTCCGTCTCAAAAAAAAAAGAAAAAATGTAAAAGCCTGGGCAACATGCTGAAACTCTTATTTACAAAAAATACAAAAATTAGCTGAGTGTGGTGGCACATGCCTATAGTCCTAGCTACTCAGGAGGCTGAGGTGGGAGGATTACTTGAATCCAGGAGGTGGAGGTTTCAGTGAGCCAAGACTGTGCCACTACACTCCAGCCTGGGCAATATAGCAAAGCCTTGTCTCAAAAAGTAGAGCCAATAGTGAATACAAAGAAGAATGAATTGCTGGGCACTGTGGCTCTCGCCTGTAATCCCAGCACTTCGGGAGGCTGAGGCAGGCGGATTACGAGGTCAAGAGATCGAGACAATCCTGGCCAACATGGTGAAACCCCGTCTTTACTAAAAATAAAAAAATTAGCCGGGCATGGTGGCGTGCGCCTGTAGTCCCAGCTACTTGGGAGGCTGAGGCAGGAGAATCGCTTGAACCTGGGAGGCGGAGGTTGCAGTGAGCCAAGATCAAGTCACTGCACTCCAGCCTGGCAACAGAGGAAAACTCCAACTCAAAAAAAAAAAAAAAAAGAAGGAATCAAGAAACTGGATATATTGATGTTTAAAATGCTTATATCCAAGACTTTCTTATTTTGTTATATGCACCATCCAACTGCTTCCCCGGATATTAGGTGCATGTTTGTACACTACATACACATCTGAAGTTCTGGCCGCTCTAGACAGCTTACTACTACATTGAGGCATGGGCCCGGGCTTAGTTTGGGAGGCTGTTGAAACCAAAATTCAAGTGAAGAACAGGATTCAGGAATATTTAGGGCATTTAGAAATACACTTCGTAGGTCGGGCGTGGTGCTCACGCCTGTAATTCCAGCACTTTGGGAGGCCGAGGTGGGCGGATCATGAGGTCAGGAGTTTGAGATCAGCCTGACGAACATGTTAAAACCCCTTCTCTACTAAAAATACAAAAATTAGCTGGGCATGGTGGTGCGCGCCTCTAGTCCCCAGCTACTCAGGAGGCTGAGGCATGAGAATTGCTTGAACCCAGGAGGCAGAGGCTGCAGTGAGCCGAGATCGTGCCACTGGGCAACGGAGCGAGACTGTCTCAAAAAAAGAAATACATTCCTTATTCCAAGTGCCTTTCTATTTTCTGTTTCATACTTCCTTTTTTTTTTTTTTTTTTTTAAATTTCTGAGACGGAGTCTCATTCTAATGCCCAGGCTAGAGTGCAGTAGCATGATCTTGGCTCACTGCAGCGTCTACCTCCTGGGGTCAAGCAAATCTTCTGCCTCAGTCTCCCAAGTACCTGGGACTACAAGCATGCGCCACCATACCTGGCTAATTATTTTTGTATTTTTAGTAGAGACAGGCTCTTGCCACGTTGGCCAGGCTGGTCTCAAACTCCTGACCTCAGGTGATCCACCTGCCTCGGCCTTCTAATGTGCTGGGATTACAGGTGTGAGCCACTGCACAGGTAGACTTTTTGTTTGTTTGAGACAAAATCTGTCGCCCGGACTGGAGTGCGGTAGTGCAATCTCAGCTCACTGCAACCTCCGCCTCCCCATGCCTCAGCCTGCCAAGTAGCTGGGACTATATAGCTGCACCACCATGCCTGCTAGTTCTTTTTGTACTTTTAGTAGAGATGGGGTTTCACCATGTTGGCCAGGCTGGTCTCGAACTCCTGAACTCAAGTGATCTGCCCTCCTCGGCCTCCCAAAGTGCTGGGATTACAGGCGTGAGCCATCGGGCCCAGCTTTCAGACTTCCTTTTTAAAGCAAGATGAGGCCGGGCGTTGGTGGCTCACACCTGTAATCCCAGCACTTTGGGGGGCCAAGGTGGGTGGATCATGAAGTCAGGAGATTGAGACCCTCCTGGCTAAAATGGTGAAACCCCGTCTCTACTAAAAAAATTAGCCAGGCGTGGTGGTGGGTGTCTGTAGTCCCAGATACTTGGGAGGCTGAGGCAGGAGAATGGCATGAACCCGGGAGGCGGAGCTTGCAGTGAGCTGAGATCACTTCACTGCACTCCAGCCTGTGTGACAGAGTGAGACTCTGTCTCAAAATAAATAAATAAATAAAGCAAGATGAATACTGTCTGGCAATACGGCTGCACCCATGCTACACAGTGACCCAAACACAAAGCCAGAGAAAGTGACAACTTTTTCATCACTAATACCTCCTTTGTTCCCAAATCCACTAAGCCCAAGTCATCTGCTTCTGCCTATACTAACCTTGAAAAAGGGGACTCTCCTGGCAATAGGAGGTGTCAGCATACTCTCCAGCTTCTGGGAGAGATCTTCTAGCAAGAAAAGTAGCTCAGGGGGCCCAAGTTGCACAACTTCTGTCGCCTGTCACATGGAGGAAAGGATTAGTTCCAAGAATGTCCTAGTCATTTCATGATAATTTTTTTTATTTCTTTCTTTTTCGTAAATGTGCAGTGGCAAGATCATAGCCATTCCAGCCTTGAACTCCTGGGCCCAAGTTATCCTCCCATCTCAGCCTCCTGAGTAGCTGGGACTACAGGCACACGCAACCATGCCCAGCTACATCTTTTTTTTTTTTTAATTAATAAGAAATGAGGTCTCACTATATTGCCCGAGCTGGTCTCAAACTCCTGGGCTCAGATGATCCTTCTGCCTTGGCCTCCCAGTGTGCCAGAATTACAGGTATGAACCAGCACACCTGGGCTCAGCTAATTTTCAAATTTTTTTTATACAGATGGGGTCTCACTTTGTTGCTCAGGCTGGTTTCAAACTCCTGGGCTCAAGCAAACCTCCTGCCTTGGCCTCTCAAGGTATTGGGATTATGGACAGGCATGAGCCACCACACCTGGCTATTTCATGTTAATACTTCCCAATGGGTGAAAAAAAAATTTTTTTTTGAGACAGAGTCTTGTTCTGTCTCCCAGACTGGAGGGCAGTGGCATGATCTTGGCTCACTACAAGCTCTGCATCCCAGGTTCAAGCAATTCTCCTGCCTCAGCCTCCCAAGCAGCTGGGATTACAGGTGCCCACCACCAGCCTGACTAATTTTTGTATTTTTAGTACAGACGTGTTTCATCACGTTGGCCAGGTTGGTCTCAAACTCTTGACCTCAGGTGATACACCTGTCTCGGTCTCCCAAAGTGCTGTGATTAGAGGTGTGAGCCACCGCGCCTGGCCGGGTAAATAATTTGACTTTTATTTATTTATTTACTTATTTTTGAGACAGGGTCTTGCTCTGTTGCTCAGGCTGGAGTGCAATATTGTGTTCACAGCTCACTGCAGCCTCAACCTCCTGGACTCAAGTGATGGTCCCACCTCAGCTGCCCAGGTAGCTGGGATCACAGGTGTGCGTCACCACGCTTGGCTATTTTTTTTTTTTTTTTTTTTTTTTTACTTTTTGTAGAGACAGGTCTCACTGTGTTACCTAGGCTGGTCTCAAACTCCCAGTACTTTGGGAGGTCAAGGCGGGCAGATCATTTGAGGTCAGGAGTCTGAGACCAGCCTGGCCAATATGGTGAAATCCCCTCTCTATTAAAAATACAAAAATTAGCCAATGTGGTGGTGGGCATCTGTAATCGCAGATACTTGGGAGGCTGAGGCAGGAGAATCGCTTGAGCTCAGGAGGAAGAGGCTGCAGTGAGCCAAGATCCTGCCACTGTACTCCAGCCTGATGGACAGAGCAAGACTCCGTCTCCAACAAACAAACAAAAAAACTAGCTGGGTGTAGTTGGGCATGCCAGTGGCCCTAGATACTTGGAAGGCTAAGGTGGGAGAATCACTTGATCCTTGAATCCAGGAGTTCAAGGTTGCAGTGAGCTATGATCTTGCCACTGCACTTTAGCCTGGGTGACAGAGCAAGACTCTGTCTCTAAAAAGAAAAGAGGCAAAGGAGGAAATTGCACCCATCTCATATAAAGGATAGCTATTATGCTCTGTCATATAATAAAGTCAAGCATGTCCAAAATAAATATTCTGAATAGTAAAATAAGAATTCAAGACAGTATAGTTTAGAAGACATACTTTTTCTCTATAAATTCCTCTGTATACCTTTCCAGTTGTGGATCCAAGATGCATTTCCTAAATATCCTGTGATTTAAAAAATGACTTTGAATGCCACACGCAGAGTTTGGAAAGAAAAAAAAAGACTAATTCAAGGGAATTTCACTTTTGTCTGTTCATTAAATAATCCTTTCATACTTCTCTTCCTCTAATGTTTTGCTACTATTAACTCTGGGCAGGATCCCAGAGTGATCCCCGTGTAATAACTACATTACACTGCCAGAAGCAGAATGGGTGAAATACAGTCTCATTGCAAACTGCTCACTCAATACACATTTATGTGGAATCTCCTAAGGGTGAGATGATGTAGAAAGATAAAAAAAAAAAATACATGGCTGGGTGCAGTGGCTCACATCTGTAATCCCAGCACTTTCAGAGGCCAAGGTGGGCGGATCACAAGGTCAGGAGATCGAGACCATCCTAGCTAACAACAGTGAAACCCCGTCTCTACTAAAAATACAAAAAATTAGCTGGGCAAGGTGGCGGGCGCCTGTAGTCCCAGCTATTCAGGAGGCTGAAGTGGCAGCAGAATGGCGTGAACCCAGGAGGCAGAGCTTGCAGTGAATGGAGATCGCGCCACTTCACTTCAGCCTGGGCCACAGAGCGAGACTCCGTCTCAAAAAAAAAAAAAAAAAAAAAAAAAGAAGTGAGAGGTTCTGCCTGTGGAGGAGTGGAGAAACAGTCTTATTTGGGATGAGATGGGCTGCCTCATTATTTTACAAAAGCAATTAAAACAGGCCCTAAGGAATATGGGTTCAATTTTAAGTCTAGCCTTGGTGGTTTCTTTACTGTAGCTGAGAAAGGAGGCTGTATTTGACTGTTTGCCTTGGGGACTTGTAGACTAAGTGTCCCTGGTTTTTTTCAATGTGGACCTCACTGTCTGAACTATTAAAAAAATTAATAATAATAAAGCTATGGTACTGCTAGCTATTTCCACTTCTTCGATTAGATTAGAAGCTATTTGAAGGCAAGCATCATGCTCTATGTACTACTGAAATGCAAGTACCTTGATTAGTGGCAAACACAAAATAGGACTCAGTAAGCATCTGTCGGGTGCTGAACAAATGTGAAAAAGTGAAAAGGGCAATGACCTCTAAGAACCAGAAAAGTGCTCCTCTACAAAAATAATCTAAGTAGCTTACTAGCAGTAGTAGTAGTAGTAGTAGTAGTAATAGTAATAGCAGTAGTAATAGTAGTAGTAGTAGTAGTAACCTAAACGTAAGGATCACATCATTGGCATATTTTATGTCTGACACATTTTTAAAATCCTTATGACTTACAAACACCAATATGATAAGGATGATTATTCATCATTACTTTCACATATAAAGGCTTATACAGTCAGTCTAACTTCTCTCCTCAGGGTCACAGTGTTCTTTGTGAAATAAGAATAGACCTGAGGAACTTTCTGAAAGAAGATTAAATTCTGAGATCCTAGCCTGTCACTTACTTCAGTGTGCATTTCAGTATCTAAGATGAACTTGGTCACAAGTCCACAATGTAGAATAGAGAAGACCTCAATGTCCAGCTCTCGGAAAAAAGCATGGTAATTATGTAGTAACAATGATGTCTTTTCTTCCTTCCCTGTGAACTCCTATGGGGAAGTCACGGCAACAAAGAGAATAAATAAATCTTCTATATTAATCAAATTTTAATAAAACTTCAAAGTGCAAATATGCATTTATTTAATGCAAAAAATTACATTTTTATTATAATAACACATTTCTCTAGCAAAAGTCCCTAAATATTCCCAAGACAGAGCACCTAATTTAAGATGGGGATACAAGTCACACATCAAGACCCTTAGCTGGTTTCTATTTAGGGATGATCTATTAGGCAAATCAAGGCATTTAGGTCTAATGTAGAAAACTGTGAGCTGGCCGGGCATGGTGGTTCATGCCTGTAATCCCAGCACTTTGGGAGGCTGAGGCGGGTGGATCACGAGGTCAGGAGTTTGAGACCAGCCTGGCCAAGATGGTGAAACCCCGTCTCTACTAAAAGTATAAAAATTAGCTGGGTGTGGTGGTGTATGCCTGTAGTCCCAGCTACTCGGGAGGCTGAGGTAGGAGAATCACTTGAACCCAGGAGGTGGAGGTTGCAGTGAGCCGAGATGGCACCACTGCACTCCAGCCTGGGTGACAGTGCGAGACTCCATCTCAGAAAAAAAAAAAAAAAAAAAAAAGAAAAAAAACCTGTGAGCTTAGGGGCCAGAATGGTCTGGCTTCAAATCCTAGCTCCAGCATTTATTAACTGTGTGACTTTGGGCACTTGTCTTCCCTGGGTCTTAGTTTCCTTATTCATTAAATGTGGTATTAATATTAAACTTGGGCTCTTAGAGAAACTATACCTAATATACAATAAATGGTAGCTGATAAACAGAAATAATTGGGATCCATGTGGTCCAGGCAATTTCAAACACATGAAACTCATTCTGCGAACAGTACAAATGTAAAGTAAAAGGGAACTAATGATAATCAAGTACCTCAAGAGAGAATTCAATGTATTGCTGGGGTACAAAAAAGGGACTAAAACAGTCAAGAAAATAATTAGAAAAAACAGTCAACAGTGTGTGGCAGGAATAAGGACCTACAGTCTAATCTGAACTTTGCTACTAAGGAGATTACTCCAAGGCCTAAGAGAGTTTTGGCTTGCTGTTTCCTAATTTTCTTTTTCTTTGTAAAATGCAGAGAATAAAGTTGGGGTTCTGTTACTCTCATTTGGATGTCACAAACCTTCATGGATACCCATCATTCCAATACCTTGTTCAGCTGGCCTCTATGAGATGGTGTAGGGTCACATTCTGAATTTTTCTCTTCTGAAATTGTGTCAGAGGAGGATGTCTTGCTACCATCTGCTTTTTGTTTCCTTTCTTTTATATTAAAAAGAGAAAAATGACTCAAGTAATTAATAATCATGTCAGCCAAATATCATTGCCCTCAGAAAACAACCTGTTGGGAACTGCCTAGAGGTAGAAGAGGTAATTTTATAACCCTAAATTACAGTGTATTTATAAATCTAACAAAGGGTTCAGTTATACAATTGCTCCAATTATTTATGCCATGATACACATAACTTTTAGGTTAATTCAACGCAGCTCATTTAGAAACAGAAGACGAGGAAAAGAACATACTTACCTATTTTTCCTTTCTTTCTGATTTTTGCTGAAATAGCAGTAACAGTATGAGGTGTTATATCTAAAGTTTCCACGTCAAAGTTTCCAAGAGGAGGGATATAGTCTGGGGTGACTGAAACAAAGAGCAGGTTGAAACTCAATGAGTACCAATTACACGCCACCATTAGACTTGAAATTCAGTCACTCCATTGGCTAAAAACTAGTTTCCAAAATTACCAAGTGTGGCTGAATGCTTATAAGACATATTCAAGTCATCTGACATTGTTTTGGCATAGCAAAATGGCCAGAGATAACACAGAAATATCATATTATGATCAATTATCATAAAACAACTTTAAATAATGATATATAACTAACAAACAGATAAAAACTAAAACAAACATTTAAAATCTAAATGGTGGCCAGGCAGGTGGCTCACGCCTGTAATCCCAAGCACTTTGGGAGGCCAAGGCGGGTGGATCACCTGAGGTCAGGAGTTTGACACCAGTCTGGCCAACATGGTGTAACCCTGTCTCTACCAAAACTACAAAAATGAGCCGGGTGTGCTGGCAGGTGCCTGTAATAGCAGCTACTCGGGAGGTTGAAGCAGGAGAACTGCCTGAACCCAGGAGGCAGAGGTTGTAGTAAGGATCTTATTCATTCTAACTATATTTTTGAACCTATTAACCACCCTACCATTTTTCCTAGTCCCCCAACCACCATTACCCTCCCCAGCCTCTGGTAACCATCCTTCTACTCTATCTCCATGAGTCAAATTATTTTAATTTTCAGCTCCCACAAATATGTGAAAATATGTTGTGCCTGGCCTATTTCACTTAACATAATGTCCTCCAGTTCCATCTGTATTATTGCAAACAACAGGATCTCATTGTTTTTTATGGCTGAATAGTACTCCATTGTGTAATGTACCACATTTTATCCATTCACCCACAGATGGACACTTAGGTTGCTTCCAAATCTTGACTATTGTGACTAGCACTGCAATAAACATGGGAGTGCAGGTATCTCCTTGGTATACTGATTTCCTTTCTTTTGCGTATACACCTATCAGTGGCATTCCTGGATCATATAGTGATTCTATTTTTAGTTTTTTGAGGAAACTCCAAACTGTTTTCCATAGTGCTTGTACTAATTTACATTCCCAACAGCGTACAAAGGTTCTCTTTTCTCCATATTCTCACCAGCATTTGTTATTGCCTGTCTTTTGGATAAAAGCCATCTTAACTAGAGTGAGATGATATCTCATGGCAGTTTTGATTTGCATTTCTCTGATGCTCAGTGATGTTTAGCACCTTTTCATATATCCACCATTTGTATGTCTTGTTTTGAGGAATGTCTATTCAGACCTTTTACCCATTTTTCAATCCGAATAAATTTTTTTCCTATCTTTATATATTCTAGTTATTAATCCCTTGTCAGTACATAGTTTACAAATATTTTCTCCCCTTCTGTGGGCTGTGTCTTCACTTTGGTGTTTCCTTTGCTATACAGAGGAAAGGAACTTAACTTTTTAACTTAATGTGATCCAATTTGTCCATTTTTGCTTTGGTTGCCTGTGTTTGTACGGTATTCCTCAAGAAATCTTTGCCCACTCTAATGTCCTGAAGAGTTTTCTGAATGTTTTTTGTTATTCTTGTTGCTAGTAGTTTCATAATTTGAAGTCTTAGATTTAAGTCTACAATCCGTTTTTTCTATATGGCAAGAGATAGGGGTCTAGTTTCATTCTTCTGCATATGGATGTCCAGTTTTCCCAACACCATTTATTGAAGACATGTCCTTCCCCAATGTATATTCTTGGCACCTTTGCTTAGAATGAGTTCATTGTAGGTATATGGATTTATTTCTGGGCTCTCTTCTGTTCCACTGGTGTATGCATCTGTTTTTATGCCAGCACCATGCTGTTTTGGTTACTATAGCTCTGTAGTATAATTTGAAGTCAGGTAATGTGATTCCTCCAGTTTCATTCATTTTACTCAGGACAGCTTTGGCTATTCTGGGTCTTCAGTGGTTCTCTATAAATTTTAGGATTTTTTTTTTTCTATTTCTGTGAAGAATCTCATTGGTATTTTGATAGGGATTACCTTGAATCTACAGATTGTGTTGGGTAGTATGGAAATTTTAACACTATTAATTCTTCCGATCCATGAACATGAAGTATTTTTCCTTTTTTTATTTGCTCTTCAATTTCTTGCATCAATGTTTCATAGTTCTCATTGTAGTGCTCTTTCACTTCTTTGGTTAAGTTTATTCCTATTTTATTTGTAACTTTTGTTTGTTTTATTTGTAGCTATTGTAAATGGATTACTTTCTTGATATTTTTCAGATTCTTAGTTGTTGGTATACAGAAATGCTACTCATTTTTATATGATGAGTTTGTGTCTTGCAACTTTACTAAATTTATCTAATAGTTTTTTGATGGAGTCTTTAGGCTTTTCCAAATATAAGATCATATCTGCAAACAAGTATAATTTAACATTTTCCTTTATAATTTGGATGCCCTTCCTTTCTTTCTCTTAATTGTTCTAGCTTGGACTTCCAATACTGTATTGTATAATAGTGGTATTATATAAGTGGGTATCCTTGTCTTGTTCCAGATCTTAGAAGAAAGGCTTTCAGTTTTTCCCTGTTCAGTTTAATAGTAGCTATGGGTCTATACCCAGTTTTCTGAGGGACTTTTTTTATGATGAAAGGAAGTTGAATTTAAAAAAATTTTTTTAAGCATCAAGTTAAATATCAGGTGGCTTTTGTCCTTCATTCTGTTGATAGGATGTATCACATTGATTTATGTATGTTGAACAATCCTTGCATCCCTGGGATAAATCATCCCATTTGGCCATGATGAATGATCTTTTTTTTGTTTGTTTTTGAGATGGGAGTCTTGCTCTGTCACCCAGGCTGGAGTGCAGTGGCGCAATCTTGGCTCACTGCAACCTCCGCCTCCTAGGTTCAAGCGATTCTCCTGTCTCAGCCTCCCGAGTAGCTGGGATTACAGGTGCCCACAACCACGCCCAGCTAATTTTTGTATGTTTAGTACAGACAGGGTTTCACCGTGTTGGCCAGGCTGGTCTCAAATTCCTGACCTCAAGTGATCCACCTGCCTTGGCTTCCCAAAGTGCTGGGATTACAGGCGTGAGCCACCTTGCACCTGGCCGATATTTTTAATGTGTTGCTGAATTAGGTTTGCTAGTATTTTGTTAGGATTTTTGTATCAACATTCATCAGGTGTATTGGCCTGAGGTTTCTTTTCTTTCTTTTTTTTTTTTTTGAGGAGTCTCACTCAGTCACCCAAGCTAGAGTGCAGTGGCGCGATCTTGGCTCACTGCAAGCTCCGCCTCCTGGGTTCACACCATTCTCCTGCCGCAGCCTCCCAAGTAGCTGGGACTACAGGTGCCCATCACTATGCCCGGCTAATTTTTTTTGTATTTTCAGTAGAGACAGGGTTTCACTGTGTTAGTGAGGATGGTCTCGATCTCCTGACCTCATGATCTGCCCGTCTTGGCCTCCCAAAGTGCTGGGATCACAGGCATGAGCCACCACACCCAGCTGAGGTTTCTTTTTTGATGTGTCTTTGTCTGGTTTTGGTATCAGGGAAAGCTAAGCGCTTTATTGCCTCACTACTGGCCTAGTAGGACTACCAGTATAGGACATGTCCCTTACCTGCCAAGTACTTTTCCAGGATTATTTGCAGTTCTACAATGTGCTTTAATCGGGTGAGCACCTTCCCCTTCATCTCAGGTGACGTTTCCTGGCAGAAGGCATTCACAATCTGCAAAGTACAAATTACACTGTCATACTTCCAAATGTTCAGATTTTAACCTTGTTTGTATTATTTATCCAGAGCTGAGAGATGTCTATGAAAAGCAGGATCTTTGAGTTTAGTCTGTAATAGAACTGTCCTCAGCAAGGTGGTATAGAGAAAAAAAATTTCTGGGCCAAAATATAGGAGATTCAGCCAGGCGCGGTGGCTCACATCTATAATCCCAGCACTTTGGGAGGCCAAGGCAGGAGGATCACTTGAGGCCAGGAGTTCGAGACCAGTCTGGCCAACATGGTGAAAGCCCATCTCTACCAAAAATACAAAAATTAGCTGGGCATGGTGGCACATGTCTGTAATCCCAGCTACTAGGGAGGCTGAGGCAGGAGAATTGCCTGAACCTGGGAAGCGGAGGTTGCGGTGAGCCGAAATTGAGCCACTGCACTCCAGCCAGGGTGACACAGCAAGACTCCATCTCAAAAAAACAAAAAGTGAAGGAGATTAGGCTTGTGACCCTAGTTTTACTTATTACTAGTTATGTTACAAGCTGGAATAGCCAGAGAGCACATAATTTGGTGAAACAAGTTCTATTCTGCTCCTTACTGTGTGACCTTGGCTGAGTCTTTAACCTTTCTAAGATTTTCTTCATAAAGAAATGAGTCCAGCACTTGGTACAGTGTAAGTACTTAAAAATTTTTAATGACTTTGAACTCCCTATACTTGAAATTCATTTGTGTAAAATGAGGACAATAGTATTCCTGCCCATATCACAATAGAGATGTGGTAATCAAATAAGCTCATTCAAGTGCATAAACATTCCTGAAATAACATGTGAGAGGAAGTCAGTGAGATAGAGACATAAGGTGTTGTCATCATTGTCATTATCACTAAACACAAACATGTTCTAATGGGAGGGAAACTACCACCACTCACTGAATCAAAACCATAGGCATATGCCTGTGCTAGGATGGACAGCAGTTCTACAGTGAAGAAAGTGAGAAGGTCATTCTAGGCAGAAGGCAGCTTGGAGGAAATAAAACGTGGGCAATGTGAAGTGAATTCTAAGTATTCTGATTTGGCTACATAAGGAGGATCATATAATTGGAGAGTGGTGGGATATAACAGCTAGAGAAGCACAAGGGGGTTAGTGCTTGGTGAAGACTTCTAGGGAACTAAGAAAATAGTTTTGAGAAAAATTGCGGACAATAAGTGAAACATCCTATTAACTCTGCTTACCTCTCGGAACCAGTTGAGAGTAAGAAATAGGAGAGAACACATGAATGCACGCTCTTTAGCAGACATGGACTCCAGCTTCTCTCCAGGCTCCAGGTCAGTTAGGAATATAGGACAATCTGAGAGAGAACAAACATTTCCAACTACCTTTAGTGCAAGCCAATAAAACCTGGAGGTTGCCTCTGGAGCTAGCTCTGCTTGCTATTTACTTTCCCCTTTAACTCATATTTGAAGGCCAAGATTTGATTAAAATATTTGCATATCATATGGCAATCAACAAATATAATTAGAAAGTTTTTGTAACAATTGATTTGTTAACATAATGGGATTCTGTATGCACTATTTTGTCTTTGGAATTCCAATGCTAAACTACTCTGTTAAGGTTAAAAAATTATTCCTTCCCACATATACCATGTACTGATATGCCCTTTCCCTAAGTTTACCAAAGAAAGAGTACAAAGAAGAAAGGATCTGATGACTTCATCCTATACCTAGTAGACCATCAATCTCCTCCAAGTTTCCGTTATGCTGTCTCTCCACACAAAGTCTCAGTAATCGGAAATAGGGAGCCAGGCACAGTGGCGACACCAATCTGAGAAGGAAAAATAAATTTCTAGACCACACTTAATAGGTATATGACTCTACCTACATAGGAAGCACAACTTTTTTTTTGAGACAGAGTCTTGCTCTGTCATCCAGGCTGGAGTGCAGTGGTGTGATCTCAGCTCACTGAAACCTCTGCCTCCCAGGTTCAAGCAATTCTCCTGCCTCGGCCTCCTGAGTAGCTGGGATTATAGGCGCACACCACACTGTCCGACTAATTTTTGTATTTTTAGTAGAAACGGTGTTTCACCATGTTGGCCAGGCTGGTCTCGAACTCCTGGCCTCAAGTGATCCACCCGCCTCAGCCTCCCAAAGTGCTGGGATTACAGGCATGAACCACCATGCCCGGCTACCAACTTTTTAAGAATTTTCCTCAAAACAAGTGTCTACTTTTAAGAATAAATGGCAAGGAACTTAATGGATGCTCCATTAAGAAAATAAATATAATGAGCTGAATCATAGGAAGGCAGAGGTATGAGGAATGAAAGTCCATGTGTTAGGAGAACCAGAAATAAGATAGAAAGAGAATGTAAGAGAGGCAGAGGTAGCACAGAATGTTCAAGGGAGGGAAAGAATAGGATACAGAAAAGAAGGTAATCTCAGAATATCTGTTGGCTCACACAAGGCAATATAAATCTCAAGCCAAGGGTCCAAGAAAAACCAAGGAATCTGCCGCATCCTCCCTAAGCTCTCCAAATACCATTTGTCCCGAGAGAAACTTTTTTGACTCAAGTTCCCCACCAAGAACTGTGGAATTCCCCATGAACATTCAAAACACTAACAGGTTTAGAAAAGAAAAACTATACTGACTTTTGGCCTGATTCCTGTGGAGTCACCGGACCCCCATCTTTTGCAAAGTCCTGAGAAAACAGCAGCGGCAGGAGGTTGATGGCGATCCCATCCTGAGTGTTGTGTTCTTCCAGTCCGTACAGCGCTTTCACAGGAAATGGAAAGTCACTGCGGAGAAAAACCAGAATCTGATGCTGCAGCTCAGGAATACGCAAGGCTACAGGGAAAACCACTAGAGCAAACCAATTTCAAATACAACATCATGGGGAGAAATTAGAAATAGAAGAACAAACAGTGAAACTTTTAGGAATTTTGGAGCTAAGGGTGCAGGGGTGCTGGGGTTGGCAGGAAAGAAGCTGTGGGACTGGGCAGCTGTGGCTGAGGTCAAGGGTATTCTGAAGTTTGTATCAGCTACTGACAGAATTGATGTAACTTCACCAGTACAACCAAGCCAGCAGGTAAACAATACCTACCCTTCCGGAACAACACAGGAGTCCACTACGAAGGCATCCTGGAAATCAATGCAGATGGTATGCCCAACACGTTCCTTCAGGAAGCAAACAAACAAAAAGGGCATTGCAGGGTGTACTTGCTGTAAGCCCTAGATAAATTACTCTTAACCTTTCTAAGTCTCAGTTCTCTCATTTCTAAAAAGAAAGTAATAATAAATATCTCATTTTTGTGAAGTAGAAAAGAGAGAGTGCATAAAAAGCACTTAGCACAAGGCCTAGCATAGAATAGGGCTCTCAGACAGATAGTAGCCATCATCATTAACAAAGTCAATCTCTTCTTTACTATTGTTATTAAGTGAAGGAAGCCTCAGAGAAGAGCCCTGAGACAGGGTAGGGCAGAAAAGCCTTTCGCAGTTAGAATTTAGGAGAGGTCACAGGATGATCTATTTTCACACTGCAACAGAAAGACCTGAAGAGTGTAGTAAAGCAGCTCTCATGCTTTATTGCTTTAAGAAAAGACAATTGGCTTTACCAGGGCTTTTGGATCCAGCTTTTCTTGTTGGATCAGGTTGGCAAATTCATCATAGTAAAGTGCAGAGGCCTGAGGAGACTGCTCACTGCAGGAATGAACCAACTGCAACAAGGAGGTCACCTGGAGCAAAGAGGAAGAATGGTTTAAACCTTGGGCTGCCAATCCTTCCCAAACTCCATTCGCCCCATTCAAGACTGTTTTTTTCACTTTCTGATTTTACTGGCAAAGCTCTACTTCTCACTTGAAGTTTTCCTGAATGTTCTGACCTGTTTGTCTCTTTCTGATATCATCCCTTTTGCAATCTGTCAGACACTGCAGCCAGATTAATTTTTCTAAAGCAAAGCTTTGATTTTGCCATTTCCATGCTAAGAAACCCTTAAGGAATACCTCTGCCTAAAGAATGAAATAAAAATGTATTGCTTTACATGCAAGGCTCTCGGTTTTCTCTCTCAACTAGCTTTTTCTTTTTTTCTTTTGAGACGGAGTCTTGCTCTGTCATCTAGGCTGGAGTATAGTAGCGTGATCCCAGCTCACTGTAACCTCCACTTCCCGGATTCGAGCAATTCTCTTGCCCCAGTCTCCTGAGTAGCTGGGACTACAGGCACCTGCCACCATGTCCAGCTAATTCTTTTGTACTTTTATTAAAGACAGGATTTCACCATGTTGGTCAGGCTGGCCTCAAACTCCTGACCTCAAGTGATCCTCCTGCCTTGGCCTCCCAAAGTGCTGGGATTACAGTCGCAAGCCACCGTGCCCTGCCTGAACTAGCTTTATGTCCCACTTTCCAATTATATACTTATTTGTCCCCATGCTTCAACCAAACTGTTATTCCATAAACATGGTATATCTTTCTTGCTAAGACTTTATAATCAGAGAGATTAAATGGATATAGAAATAAATGCAACCGGCCGGGCGCGGTGGCTCACGCCTGTAATCCCAGCACTTTGGGAGGCCGAGGCGGGCGGATCACAAGGTCAGGAGATCGAGACCACGGTGAAACCCCGTCTCTACTAAAAATATAAAAAAATTAGCCGGGTGCGGTTGTGGGCGCCTGTAGTCCCAGCTACTCGGGAGGCTGAGGCAGGAGAATGGCATGAACCCGGGAGGCGGAGCTTGCAGTGAGCCGAGATCGCGCCACTGCACTCCAGCCTGGGCTGGGCGACAGAGCGAGACTCCGTCTCAAAAAAAAAAAAAAAAGAAATAAATGCAACCAGCCTGGGAGTGGTGGCTCACGTCTGTAATCCCAGTGCTTTGGGAGGCTGATGGGGGCGGATCATCTGAGATCAGGAGTTTGAGACCAGCATGGCCAACATAGCGAAACCCTGACATGGTGAAACCCCGTCTCTACTAAAAATACAAATTTAGCCGTGGTGACTCAACACCTATAATCCCAGCAATTTGGGAGGCCAAGGCAGGTGGATCACTTGAGGTCAGGAGTTCAGGACCAGCAGGGCCAACATGGTGAAACCTCATCTCTACCAAAAATATAAAAAATTAGCCGGGTATGGTGGTGTGTGCCTGTAATCCCAGCTACTCTGGAGGCTGAGGCAGGAGAATCGCTTGAACCTGGGAGGCGGAGGTTGCAGTGAGCTGAGAACCTGGGAGGCGGAGGTTGCAGTGAGCTGAGATCTTGCCACTGCACTCCAGCTTGGGTGACAGAGCGAGGCTCTCTCAAAAAAAAAAAAAAAAAAAAAGAAAGAAAGAAAAAACTCACCTGTGTGCACTGCTCATTGCTCAGGTTGGCTCTCTCTTGGGTCAAACTACATGATTCAGTTCTAAAAAGAAAACATTTTAATTTCATTTTTGTAATATTTTGTAGCAACTGCCAATAAGTTTAAGAATTCTGACTTCCCGGCCGGGCGCAGTGGCTCAAGCCTGTAATCCCAGCACTTTGGGAGGCCGAGACGGGCGGATCACGAGGTCAGGAGATCGAGACCTTCCTGGCTAACATGGTGAAACCCCGTCTCTACTAAAAAATACAAAAAACTAGCTGGGCGCGGTGGCGGGCGCCTGTAGTCCCAGCTACTCGGGAGGCTGAGGCAGGAGAATGGCGTGAACCCGGGAGGCGGAGCTTGCAGTGAGCTGAGAGATTCGGCCACTGCACTCCAGCCTGGGTGACTGAGCGAGACTCCGTCTCAAAAAAAAAAAAAAAAAAAAAAAAAAAAAAAAAAAAAAAAAAAAAAAGATTTCTGACTTCCCTAGGGTAGGGTAAAGATAAAAGTGCATAAAGGCAGAGAAGAGTATTTATTTTGTCCATACAAAATACAGATTAGAGCAAAGGATGGTTATTTTATATATTTTTTTCTTTTCTCTTTTCTGTACATATTTTTTAAGGGCAAATTAGCAATAATTAGAGGAAGCACTTAATTAGTGTATGTTATGTGCTAGACATTTCAACGACTCTATGAGGTAAATCCTATTATTATCCTTATTGCAGATGTGAGTCTATAAAGGCAGAGAAATAAAGTAACTTACCCAAGGTAATTCAGCTAATTTGACCCTGGGCAAGCAGTATGGCTTCAGTGAAGGAACTCTTAACCAATACACTCTGCAACCTCTTCCCATTATTAATGTGTGCCACAGGGGAGCAATGACTATCTGAGCCGGTGGCGGCTGGGGTAGGGTTAGGGGGAGAATTTACTAAGACAGTTGTAGGTAAAGAAAGACAAGATTTCTTAGAGAAAGTATAAAAATACATTGCAAGGGCCGGGCGCGGTGGCTCAAGCCTGTAATCCCAGCACTTTGGGAGGCCGAGGCGGGTGGATCACGAGGTCAGGAGATCGAGACTATCCTGGCTAACATGGTGAAACCCCGTCTCTACTAAAAATACAAAAAGAAAAAAAAAAAAAAAAAAAAAAAAAATACATTGCAAGAAAGCAATGGGCAGCCAGCAATAGAGGAGCTGACTGCAAGGAAACAAAGGCTTGCTGGGGATTTACAGAGTAGTACTTATGATGTATGCTGTATGCTGAAGAGGGCTTTGTGCAGTACTGATAATGCCAAAATTGCAGTGAGCCAACTTGCAGGTGTCTGGTGATAAGTTGGGTGCAGAGGGCTGCATGTCCTGCACCATGAAAAAAGGCAGACTTACATACTTTGTCTTTGCTTTCTTTGCTCCCACCACTCTGACTCCTTTTCCCTAATTAGGATTCCACAATGTGGATTCTAAAGATGTCTCCTGATGTCTCAGAAAATAATTTCCAAGGAGCATGAACTGAAATCCAATGTTGGTTTGTAATAGCAACATCTGATCAAGCCCCCAAACCAATATGTCTTTAGATTCTACAAATGGGGACTCAAGGAACAAGGTGAGAGGAAATCCACAAGATCTTATTTGTACCAAATGTATAAAGTTCCCAACAGGAATGACACAGCAATGTAGACACCTGCATTGTCTAGTGCCTACATCAGGAGCAGATAAAGAAAAACGCATTCTAAAAGAATCAGGGCTCCCTTTTTGTGCAAAGATTTCTAGAATTTTACCTCTAGGCAATCCTTAATTTTTAACAACAGACTGTAATAGCTAGGATCACAATCCAGCAAAAAATATACATGGTGGTATATACAGTCATGATTAGAACATGGAAAAGTAGCAAAACACATTTGCTCATTTCTCTCATAGTTGCAACGTCTACTGTTAAAATGATGTCTATGAGATGTAACACTTCGTTTGTTAGCAAGATTAACTGATCTCAGACCACAGAAGTCAGAATTTCCATGTGTACCTGTCTGCTGCCATGATGCCAGCCATGGTGACAGCACCAATAATCCCAATGAGTTTGTACTTGAATACGGTGCTAGAGAGCTGCTTTCTTATCACCAAGTGCATGTCATCCTGCAATGAGATGATGAAGAAAGATGAAAATGCTGGAATGGCACAGCAAAAGAAGGTATGGCTTTTATCGTTTACTAACTGTTTTTTATTTTTATTTTTTTTGAGAGGGAGTTTTGTTCTTGTTGCCCAGGCTAGAGTGCACAATCTCGGCTCACTGCAACCTCTGCCTCCCAAGTTCAAACGATTCTCCTGCCTCAGCCTCCTGGGTAACTGGGATTACAGGTGCCTGCCACCACGACCGGCTAATTTTGTATTTTCAGTAGAGATGGGGTTTCACCATGTTGGCTAGGCTGGTGTTGAACTCCTGACCTCAGGTGATCCACCCGCCTTGGCCTTCCAAAGTGCTGGGATTACAGGTGTGAACCACCATAACTAGCCCTGTGTGTCTTTAGCAAGTCAATTCATCTCTCCAAGTTTTAATTTTTACATCAGTGAAATGGGGAAGTCTTTTTTTTTTTTTTTTTGAGAAGGAGTCTCACTCTGTTGCCCAGGCTAGAGTGCAGTGGCACCATCTTGGCTCACTGCAAGCTCCGCCTCCCGGGTTCACGCCATTCTCCTGCCTGTCTTCTGAGTAGCTGGGACTACAAGCGCCCACCACCACACCTGGCTAATTTTTTGTATTTTTAGTAGAGACGGGGTTTCACCGTGTTAGCCAGGATGGTCTCGATCTCCTGACATTGTGACCCGCCCACCTTGGCCTCCCAAAGTGCTAGGATTACAGGTGTGAGCCACCGTGCCCGGCCTGAAATGGGGAAGGTTGTTTTAAGGATTAGAGATAAATCATAAAAAACTTCTAGAACATGAGAACACTTGGACACAGGAAGGGGAACATCACACACCGGGGCCTGTCATGGGGTCGGGGGAGCAGGGAGGGATAGCGTTAGGAGATATACCTAATGTAAATGATGAGTTAATGGGTGCAGCACACCAACATGGCACATGTATACATATGTAACAAACCTGCACGTTGCGCACATGTACCCTAGAACTTAAATTAGAAACAAAAAACAAAAAAAAACAAAAAACCTTATAGAACAGTGCCTGGCACATGACAGACATTCAATAATAATATATTTTATTTTATTTTATTTATTTTTTATTTTTTTTCTGAGATGGAGTCTTGCTCTGTCACCCAGGCTGGAGCGCAGTGGCGCGATCTTGGCTCACTGCAAGTTCCGCCTCCTGGGTTCACGCCATTCTCCTGTCTCAGCCTCCCGAGTAGCTAGGACTACAGGTGCCTGCCACCACGCCTGGCTAATTTTTTGTAATTTTAGTAGAGACAGGGTTTCACTGTGTTAGCCAGGATGGTCTTGATCTCCTGACCTTGTGATCTACCCGCCTTGGCCTCCCAAAGTGCTGGGATTACAGGTGTGAGCCACTGCGCCCGGCCAATAATACCTTTTATTATTATTTCTATAAGGATATGAAAATTATAACGTTGATGACTGCTCAGCTAAAATAATGAACTAGAATAAAATACTCAGGTAAAGATTTAAACATGGAGGCAAGGCTGGGTGAAGTGGCTCATACCTGTCATCCTAACACTTTGGGAGGCTGAGGCGGCTGAATTGCTTGAACCCAGGAGTTCAAGACCAGCCTGGTAACATGGCAAAACCTCGTTTCTACAGAAAATACAAAAACTAGCCAGCTGTGGTAGTGCATGCCTGAGGTCCTGGCTACTCGGAATGCTGGGGTGGGAGGATCACCTGAGCCTGGGAAGTCAAGAATACAGTGAGTCAGGATCACGCCACTATACTCTAGCCTGGGTGACAGAGCCAGACACTGTCTCAAAATAAAATAAAATAAATAAACATTGCTGAAAAACTTTAAAGACATAAGCAAATGGAAAGAGCTATTGTCTTTGTGGACTGGAAGACACTCAATATTGTTAAGATGACAATACCATTCAAAGTGATTCAGCACAATCCTTATCAAAGTCCCACAACACGTTTTGCGGAAATAGAAAGATCCACACCAAAATTCACATGGAATTTCACGGGACCCCAAACTGCCAAAACCTTGAAAAAAAACAAAGTTGGAGGACTCACACTTCCTGATTTCAATATTAATACAAAGCTACAGTAGTCAAAACAGTGTGGTGATGGCAGGACAGACATATAGACCAATGAAACAGAACACAGAGTTCAAAGATAAGCCTTCATATATGTGACAAATTGATTTTTGACAAGGGTTCCAAAATCATTTCAATGGTGAAAGGACCATCTTTTCAACAAATGGCACTGGAAAAACTGGATATCCATCTGCAAAAGAATGAAGTTAAATCCTTAAAATATTAAAATATGCTATATACAAAAATCAACACAAAGTGGATCAAAGACCTGAATTTAAGAGCTAAAACTTTCTCTTAGAAGAAAATAAAAGAAAACCTTCATGACCTTGGATTCTGCAATGGTATCTTAAGCATGACAACCAAAAGGACAAGCAACACAGGAAAAAAAATTGATAGAGTGTGGGTCGCATAGCTTTGGAGTGGCAACCTTTGGGGCGTCAGTGACGAAAAAGAGATTAAACATGGGTGATGTTGAGAAAAGTAAGAAGATTTTTGTTAAGAAGTGTGCCCAGTGCCACACGGTAGAAAAGGGAGGCAAGCACAAGACTGGGCCTAATCTCCATGGTCTCTTCGCGCGGAAGACAGGTCAGGCCATTGGATTCTCTTACACAGACGCCAAGAAGAACAAAGGCATCACCTGGGGAGAGGATAAACTGATGGAGTATTTGGAGAATCCCAAAAAGAAAAATGATCTTTGCCGGAATTAAGAAGGCAGAAGGGGCAGACTTGATAACTTATCTCAAAAAAGCTACTAATGAGTAATAATTGGCCACTGCCTTATTTATTACAAAACAAATGTCTCATGACTTTTTTATGTGTACCATACTTTAATAGATCTCATATACCAGAATTCAGATCATGAATGACTGACAGAATATTTTGTTGGGTGGTCCTCATTTAAAACTAAAATTGGCTTGTGGTTAAATGAATATTTTCAGTTTTTTGAATTTTAATAGTAATTCCAATTCAGTAAATGGTATCACTGTTTACCCCTTCTAAAAATATGATTAGACTTCGTTAGTAATGTTCAACTTTTCACAAAGATGGCGAGTGCCATCTTCAAACTTAACGGAGGTCGGGCGCAGTAGCTCACGCCTGTAATCACAGTACTTTGAGAGGCTGAGACAGGCAGATCATGAGGTCAAGAGACTGAGATCATCCTGGCCAACATGGTGAAACCCCATCTCTACTAAAAATACAAAAATTAACTGGGTAGTTAATTAACTGGGTTGTTAATGTGCCCGTAGTCCCAGCTACAGGGGAGGCGGAGGCAGGAGAATTGCTTGAACCTGGGAGGCGGAGGTTGGAGTGAGCCGAGATCGCGCCACTGCACTCCAGCCTAGCGATACAGTGAGACTCCATCTCAAAAAAAAAAAAAAAAAAAAAAAGAAAAAGAAAAAAAATAGATAAATTTGACTTTATTGAAACTAAAAACTTTTGGGCATCAAAGGACACTATCAAGGGAGTAAAAACCCATAGAATGGGAGAAAATATTTGCAAATCATATATCTGATAAGGGATCAATATCCAGAATATATAAATAACTCCTATACCTCAATGGCGACAAAAACCTAATATAAAAATGGGCAAAGGGCTGAGCACGGTGGCTCGTGCCTGTGATGCCAGCACTTTGGGAGGCAGAGGTGGGTGGATCTCCTGAGCTCAAGAGTTCCAGACCAGTCTGGGTAACATGACGAAACCTCATGTCTACCAAAATTACAAAAAATTAGCTGGGCATGGTAGTGTGCGCACCTGTGGTCCCACACTGACATGGGAGGCTGACATGGGAGGATCACTTGAGCCTAGGAGGTGAAGGTTGCAGTGAGCCAAGATCACACCACTGCACTCCAAAGTGTGTGACAGAGTGAGACCCTATCTCTAAAACAAAACAAACAAAAATGGGTAAAGGACTTGAATAGACATTTCTACAAAAATATAGAAATGGCCAAGAAGTACGTGAAAAGATGCTTAACATCATTAGTCATTAGGAAATGCAAATCAAACCACAATGAGATACCACTTTGTACTCATCAGGATGATTATAATTAAAAAATAGGGCCTGGCGTGGTGGCAGGTACCTGTAGTCCCAGGTACTCAGGAGGCTGAGTTGGGAAGACTGCTTAAGCACAGGATTTTCAGGTTGCAGTGAAGTATGATCACGCCACTGCACTGCAGCTTGGGTGACAGAGCAAGACCCTATCTAAAAAAAATAATAATTTTTTAAATTAATTAATTAATAAAAATCAAAAGAAATTTTTAAGAAAGGAAAATAAATGTTGGCCAGGATATGGAGAAATTGGAACCTACATACGTTGTTGGTGGGAATGTAAAATTGTGCAGCTGCTATGGAAAGCAGTTTGGTGGTTCCTCAAAATGGTAAACATATGGTCATCATATGCTCAAGCAATTCCACTCTTAGAAATATACCCTAAAGAACTGAAGATAGGGACTCAAACAAATATTTGTAAACCAATGGTCACAGCAACATTATTCAAATGGCCAAAAGGTGGAAACAACCCAATAGTCCATCAATGGATGAATGGATAAACAAAATGTGTTATAAACAAAGAATGGGGGCTGGGCGCAGTGGCTCACGCCTGCAGTCCTAGCACTTTGGGAGGCCGAGGCAGGTGGATCTCCTGAGGTGAGGAGTTCGAGAGCAGCCTGGCCAATATGGCAAAATCCCATCTCTACTAAAAATATAAAACTTAGCCAGGCATGGTGGTGCACGCCTATAACCCCAGCTACTTGGGAGGCTAAGGCAAGAGAATTGCTTGAACCCAGGAGGCAGAGGTTATGGTAAGCCGAGATTGTGCCATTGCACTCAAGCCTGGGTGACAGAGTGAGACTCCGTCTCTACAAAACAAAACAAAACAATAACGAAAACAAAGAATGGAATTATTACAGCTGTAATGGGAATATAGTTCTGATGCATGCTACAACATACATGAACCTTGAAAATATTATGCTAAGTGAAATAAGTGAGACACAAAAGGATACATATCGTATGATTCCATTTATATGAGGCATCTAGAATGAACGAATCCATAGACAGAATGTGATTAGTGATTATTAAGGGTGGGGAGAGGAAGATGGTGAATTATTGCCTAATGGGTACAAAGTTTGCTTGGGACGATCAGAAAGTTCTAGAAATGGATAGTGGTAATGGTTGTATAACACTGTGAATATACTTAATGCTACTAAATTGTACCCTTAAAAACAGCTTAAATATTCTATTTTACGTTATGTATATTTTATCAAAATTCAAAAATAAAATACAATGATGAAGTAGCTTTATATTGCTGATTTGAAGGAATCTCCAAAATAAACTGCTAAATGCAAAAGGTAAGATGTAGAACAAGAAGGGAAAGGAAACTACAGGTAAATACAAATTTGTAAATTCTGAGAACGTCTCAGAAGGTTATAAAGTGGAAGACAGACCAGGTGCCTAGAGGAGAGAAGAAGTGAGAGTTATTTTTCACTGGATACCCTTCTATATGTTTTGAATTTTGTATGACACATGTATATTACCTAGTCCAAAAAAAATTTTTTTTAATTAAAAAAATGTGCTGACTGGGGATCCAAGAAAGGGGGAAAAAAAGATAAAAAATATGCTGGTTGTTCAAAGCCACAGTCCAGTATGAATTATTGCCATAAGGTAGCACTAAAGATACAAACGAGTTACAAGTTATGATTCCAATCTAATCTCTTCCTTTTGTTTTATTTATTTATTTAGAGATAGAGTCTCATTCTCTCGCCCAGGCTGGAGTGCAGTGGCACAATCATGGCTCACTGTAGCCTCAACTCCCTGGGCTCAATGGATCCTCCCACCTCAGCCTCCTGAGTAGCTAGGATTACAGGTGTATGCCACCACACCTGGCTAATTTTTGTATGTTTTTGTAGAGATAGGGTTTCACCATGGTGCCCAGGCTGGTCTCAGACATGTGATTCGCCTGCCTTGGCCTCTCAAAGTGCTGGGATTACAGCCTGCCTTTTTCAGTGAATGGTGTCCACAAACGAAAGCAAGCCCACGTGAAGTTCACATTAGATGGAGATGTTTCTTAGGAAACAAGGCAATTCTGTGTCCCCACTGCACTCAGAACCTGAACAGTTTCATGGTTATCTGATCACAGACCCATCTCTTCCCTAATAAACAAAGCTTTTCGAGGGCAGAGGATCTAATATATCAGTGCCTGGCACAGGATAGGCACTTAATGTTTGTGGTAAGAATTTAAAAATGCTGGTACTATGGCTATTTCCACTACTATACACTAGCAAATCTATCATTTGCTTGTTTGGTTTTTTTTCCTAGCAAATTTCAAGTAAAGAGGTTTAAAATTAATACAAAATAGGAAAAATACAAAAATTAGCCGAGTATGGTGGCATGTGCCTGTAGTCCTAGCTACTTGGGAGGCTGAGGCAGGATAATTGCTTGAACCCAGGAGGCAGAGGTTGCACTGAGCCGAGATCATGCCAACTGCACTCCAGTCTAGGAGACAGAGCTAGACTCCGTTTCAAAAAAAAAAAATCTTTCCCAACATTGCCTCTTACCTGGATGTGGCTGCTGGCTTCATTCTGTTTACTAAATGCCAGTGTGCTGAGAACACAGAAGAGTTTTCGTATTTGCTGAGGGGATATGTTATCCAGATAATCTAAAATGCCCTGTGGAAAAAATGATGCCAACAATGAGGCTAGCAGCTAACATTTTTCTCTTAAAAATCAAAACATTAAAATCCCTGTAAAAGAGGCACACATAGACAGCCAGGTATCTAAAACTTTTTAGCTCCCTTAAAAGCTCAAGTTCTAAAAGCTATGCTCAGAGCCCAAAGGTTTGATAGACTGGAAATAAACTGAGAAAACTCTTCCAGCTTTCTAAGTCTCTTATTATCAGAGACTAGGAACTAACTATCAGGAAAGATAAGGTTATCCTCTTCACTCTAAACCACCATCCTGGGCTTTAGTCGTCTACTGCTTAGTCATTCTAATGCACCTCCCAGTTCTCGGTATTCTTTACCTCCACCTTTCCCCTTTTTTCAGTGAAAACAATATTCTACCAAAAGTTATGTCTTTACCCTATTCCTTGCCATATCATCCCTTCCCAGCTTCTACTCCATGAATTATTTCTCCTTTCTCTACAGATCTGGAAGGAGTCACAAGGAAACTACTTACTTTGCGACCGTGGGAAATGTCTCAGCTTTTCTCATCTGTAACATGGCGATAATAATAGCTATACTACCTTTCATGGTTTGTCTGAGGATAAAGTAATAAAACAGCTTTGAAAACTTTTAATTAATTTCTGAAAAATCTCCATTTCTTCCTCTCTATTGAATGCTTTCTCTCAGCCTACAAGCAATCTCAAGCCTCCTCATCTAAAAAAATCTCCCTTGCGGCCAGGTGCAGTGGCTCACGCTTGTAATCCCAGCACTTTGGGAGGCCGAGACAGGCAGATCACGAAGTCAGGAGATCGAGACCATCCTGGCTAACACGGTCAAACCCTGTCTCTACAAAAAATACCAAAAATTAGCCAGGCGTGGTGGCGGGCACCTGTAGTCCCAGCTACTCAGGAGGCTGAGGCAGGAGAACGGTGTGAACCCGGGAGGCGGAGCTTGCAGTGAGCCAAGATCGCGCCACTGCACTCCAGCCTAGGGGACAGAGCAAGACTCCGTCTCAAAAAAAAAAAAAAAATCTCCCTTGCAATTAGCTTCTTTCTCAAGCTACTTTTCTTATTCTGTCCTCCTTGATGCTTCTCAACATTGACTCTATTCCCCAAGTCTTCAAGTTACTGCTCTCTGGCTTCCAACCTTATAATTCAATTAACACTGTTCTCTCAGAGGTTGCCAGAGGTATCATAATTGCCAAAGACAATAGCCTCTGCTCCATCTTCAACCTCTACAGTATCCAACACTGAGATAAATCCCTCGCTCTTTTTTTGTTTGTTTGTTTTGACAGAGTTTCGCTCTTCTCGCCTAAGCTGGAGTGTGATGGCATGATCTCAGCTCACTGCAGCCTCCACCTCCTGGGTTCAAATGATTCTCCTGCCTCAGCCTCCCGAGTAGCTGGAATTACAGGCATGCACCACCACGCCCGACTAATTTTTGTATTTTTAGTAGAGGAGGGGGTTTCTCCGTGTTGGTCAGGCTGGTCTCGAACTCCCAACCTCAGGTGATCCGTCCGCCTCAGCCTCCCAAAGTGCTGGGATTACAGGCGTGAGCCACCGTGCCCAGCTGTCCTCTTCTAAGCTTCTATGGTCTTCTGCCTCAAAATTACCTCAGTTGAGCTCACATTTATATGGTTTTGAATACCCAAACTAAATCTTCCACCAAAGGGTGCCCCACAGGGTTCCAAACCAGAATTTCCAACTATCCACTAACCATCTACATGTGGCTATCCCATAGTGAACTCATCATACTTCCTACAGAAGACACACTCCCCTCCTGGTCTCCGGAAATAGCACAACCATCCACCTGGTTTCCTAACACGAAAAACTAGGACCTAGTTTTCCTGTTTCTCATTGCCACATATTCTCTCTCTTCTTCTTTTTTTTTGAGACAGAGTCTTGCTCTGTCGCCCAGGCTGGAGTGCAGTGGCACGATCTCGGCTCACTGCAAGCTCCGTCTCCCAGGTTCAAGTCATTCTCCTGCCTCAGCCTCCAGAGTAGCTGGGACTACAGGTGCCCATCACCACGCCCAGCTAATTTTTGTGTTTTTAGTAGAGACGGGGTTTCACCGTGTTAGCCAGGATGGTCTCAATCTCCTGACCTCGTGAACCGCCCATCTTGGCCTCCCAAAGTGCTGGGATTACAGGCATGAGCCACCACACCTGCAACATATTCTTAACAGTCACCAAGTCATGTTAATTCTAACACCAAACTGTCTTTTAAGCCATCATTTCTTCTACATTCCCGTGAGTAAAATCTGGCCCTTACTCTCACTCCCTTAGACCCTTTCAGCAGTCTCTAATCCACCCACCATATAGCCTACTGAGTTATCTCTGAATGCTGAGCAGATTAAGTCAACTCTGTGTAAAAACTGGTAATAGCTCCCTATTGTCTAGAAAATAAAGTTGAAACTCTTTAGCATGTTATTTGAGACTCTTTGCAAATGGGCCTGTCCTATGTCTTGCCAGCCTCGCCTCCCATCACTCTTCTCCATATATATCCTATTCTCCAGTCATGCTTGTTTGCTTCTCATTCCTCAGTCATACCACTGACTTGGGCACCAGTTTGTTTCTGCTCAAACTCTTCTCTGCCTAGAACACACTTCCCATACTTTCTCTTGTCAGTCATTCCCATCCTTCAGCAATCACTCAAATTGTCTCTTTGAAGAATTCTCCAGCTTCCCAGGCTAAATTTAATTATTCTTGCTCTGTTTTAGCTATAGAACTTTACCAGAGAATTCACCATGTTGTATTTATAGTGACTTGCTTAGGTGTCTTAGCCTTTAACATCAAAGGCAAGGACTTACTTTACACCCACAGCACCCAGAATAAAGCTTAGCCTGTAGGTTAGGCATAAAGAAGTGTTTGCTGAATGAATCAACACATAGATAAAATAGTCACTTTTTATTTATATTACTTGCCCATCATCTCACCTCCTTCCCACCTCCTCCCACCAATTACAGTATTCAATATCTAAAGTAAAAGAAGCCAATAAGATACCTTTACAAAGACAGCATTCATCATCATAGCAGACGGGTTTAACACTACCAACTCTAGGAGGACATCTAACGCAGTATCAACTTCAGCTTCATTCCCACTGCAGATATGGGTCACTAAGGCACCAACCACCTCCTGTACAGAGGAGAGTCAACAGGACAATGTAAAACAAAATATGGAATGGCCATTCTAAAGGGATTCACCCCCAAGGCCTCTCCAATCTCTACTTCATTAAAATCACAATCAACCCAATCCCATCATCTATTATCTAGTTTTCATTAATGTTGGCTTCAGGAGATTTAGGAATATGCCAGTGTAACTTTAGCATCCCGTCTTGACCTATTTCCCGTATTTTATCGGTGAGCACTACCTAAGCCCTCCTGATTTTGCTCCTTGGCATAGTTTTCCTCTTTCTTGTTCCCACATGGGTTAAATTTTACCCTTTGCAAGTTGAGGTTGTACAAGATCAGTTGAAATTTCTCAAAATGATGGCACTCAAGGAACTAAAAGCGGCCGGGCGCAGTGGCTCAAGCCTGTAATCCCAGCACTTTGGGAGGCCGAGACGGGTGGATCACGAGGTCAGGAGATCAAGACCATCCTGGCTAACACAGTGAAACCCCGTCTCTACTAAAAAATACAAAAAACTAGCCAGGCGAAGTGGCGGGTGCCTGTAGTCCCAGCTACTTGGAAGGCTGAGGCAGGAGAATGGCGTGAACCCGGGAGGCGGAGCTTGCAGTGAGCTGAGATCCGGCCACTGCACTCCAGCCTGGGTGACAAGAGTGAGACTCCGTCTCAAAAAAAAAAAAAAAGGAACTAAAAGCTTTAAAGGTTTTCTTTATATAGTACAGGCTAGACTTGCATGTTTCCAAGCAAACATGGATCATGATAGGGTCTCTAAGACATTAAGAGGGTTCAAAAATGTCTTAGATGCCATTCTCCCTTTATACTGTCACTGTGTAATAGTCATAACAGAATTATATTCTCAACTGTAGCAGCTACCTCATGTTAGCTGCAACTACTGCTCTACTTTAAATGTTTAAAATCTTCTTACAAATCTTCATTTTAAAATTTCCATTCAAATGTGTTTTAACATTGTCAATAATAGGAAGAATATATGTAAAAACACAAAATAAGACACTGTTCTTTACTTGCTTTCATAAACATTTTCCACAAATACAGTCCCTCCTCTCTGGATATATGCTGTTAAAATGTGTCTTGGCTGGGCCCGATGGCTCATGCCAGTAATCCCAGCACTTTGAGAGGCCGAGGCAGGCAGATCACCTGAGGTCAGGAGTTCGAGACCAGCCTGGCCAACATGGTGAAACCCTGTCTCTACCAAAAATACAAAAAATTAGCCAGCTGTGGTGGTGTGTGCCTTTAATCACAGCTATTCAGGAGGCTGAGACAGGAGAATCGCTTGAACCTGGGAGGCGAAAGTTGCAGTGAGCCGAGATCACACCACTGCACTCCAGCCTGGACATGAAGAGCAAAACTCCGTCTTAAAACAAAACAAAACAAGTGTCTCATGTTTTGAAATAGATCTGGATCTTAATTTCAGACAGAATTTTAGAGCTCAGAACACAGAGTTAGATCCACCAGTCAAGTCTCTTCATTTCATCAAGGCTGGGACTAGAATTGAGCTTTCCTCAGTCCCAGTTCAGAGTTCCTTCCCCTTCAGTAAGTTCCAATCAACAAAAAATAAACATCAGATTATTTTTCCTTCCCCTGTTCCCTCCTTGCCAAAATAAATGCTTCAACATACCTGCTGGCAATACGTGTCAAAAAACTTAAATGCATATTTGTATAGGAGACTGCCAAATGAAATTATACTCTGGTCTAGAGAGTGAAGCAAACTCTGAGCCAGCGACAGAATGGATGAACACATATCCTTAAGAACCTTGAGTGGGGAAGAGTAGAAAGAGAAAAAGAGCTATAAGAAGCAGTTAGTACACAAGCTAAGAGTTGCTTATCCTTTTGGAATGTCAGACTTCTCCTCTCTAACTCTCATTTTAACTTGAGAAATCTTAATCTTTGCTTTACACAAAAATAATCCTTCACCATTCCGAGATTACTCTCAGCATCAATGGGATTCCACGTTTGGATAAGAATTGACCTTTAAGCTCAAAGAAGTTAAATTATAAGCCTAATAGTACGTTCCTATCTGCTCAATTTGGGATTGGAGGCCAGCTCTTCTAAATTCCAGTTTCCCCATGCAATCACCTTGCTTATAACCTTGCTTATAATTTGAAGTTGGTCTATAAGGTTCAATGCTAACTAAACTGATCTTTTTTAAAAGAAGATCAAGAAGAGAAGTGATCATACCCTACCAATAATGCAATATACATAGACATTAATAGACCCAGACTAACCAGTTAATAAACATAGCTTCTTTATTGATACCGTAAGTTTTAAAAATCTTATACTCAGCTGGGTATAATGCTTTATTGGGGAAAATACAATGAAAAATTACATATAGTTTCTGTGTCTAGAAAATTATAGCCCAAAACATATACAACTGGCAGAAATAAACACAGAAAGAACTGCAAGATAAAATAATACAACTGCTAAATCTATATCTAAATGTAAAATTTAAGACCCAATGAGGTATTCTCATTAGCTCCTAACCCAAACCCCAAACGACTGGCCCATCCAGTTTTCTAAGTTCTATACTGTTAATACCCTGAATGTTCAGCTGGCAAAACACTATTCCCAGCTTATAAAATTCCACTTTGAATAATTTACATTTCCAGAGGAATTATCACCTAAATTCCAGTTTTGAATGGCCAAAGAGTGATAGTTCAAATAGGTTCATATTTACGTTTCTACTAGTTTCTACAGGCTGGTCCTTTACCCCTCAAGGTTTTTGTAAGCTACTTAAATAGGATACGGACGGTCAGTTTGTCAAAGTTGCAAACTGCATTGAGATAGACAATTAAAATAATTAATGCAAAAATAAAATTCAAAAATCTCAATGGGTTTGAACAATGGACTGAAATAAGATAAAATTTTACATGGGAGCTATAAAGCTTTCCATTTTAAAGATCAATAGTCTCTGACACTTACTAAGTAATGAACAGAGAATGTACTCTGGAGCAGCTGTTCTTGAATGCAGCCTGATCGAATCTTATTTCTTAGCACCCTTTCAATGTACTTCTTTGTCTGAGTATTGGTGCTATAGATGATGAAAAGCATCACCAGGTCAAACACCTATTGTCAATAAATATGCAATAACAGAAAAACAGTTAACAAATCAGTACATTCGCTACAATTAAACAGCAGCTTTTCCCTGTTAAAACACAGAATGGATAATGCTCATTTGTTCCACACACTCCCCTGGGAGTATCTACACTTTTCACAAAACCCAGAAATATTTTTCAGAGAAATAAAGTGCCACAACTATTAACCACTAGTACCTCTCAAGAATACAGAGCAGCCGGGCACAGTGGCTCACGCCTGTAATCCCAGCTCTCAGGGAGGCAGAGGCGGGAGGATAGCTTGAGCCCAGGAGTTGGAGACCTGCCTGGGTAATATAGCAAGACCCCGTTCTCCACAAAAAGGAAACAACAACAAAAAAATACAAGAATACAGAGCAGGCCGGGCATGGTGGCTTATGCCTATAATCCCAGCACTTTGGGAGGCCAAGGCGGGCGGATCACAAGGTCAGGAGATCGAGACCATCCTGGCTAATACGGTGAAACCCCGTCTCTACTAAAAACACAAAAAATTAGCCGGGTGTGGCGGCGTGCGCCTGTAGTCCCAGCTGCTGGGGAGGCTGAGGCAGGAGAATGGCGTGAACCCGGGAGGCGGAGCTTGCAGTGAGCCAAGATGGCGCCACTGCACTCCAGCCTGGGTGACAGAGTGAGACTCCGTCTCAAAAAAAAAAAAAAAACAAAAACAAAAACAAAGAATACAGAGCAATATACATGAAAGTGATATTATTACAGATGTAACTCTGAACATTTTGACATTTATTAAAAGAAAGATTCAATCACTTGCCAACTCCAGTGTGTATTTGTTGCCAACTACAGTATGTATTTTCACTATTATTAGGAAAATTACTAGGCCAGGCGAGGTGGCTCACGCCCGTAATCCCAGCAATTTGGGAGGCCGAGACAGGTGGATCATGAGGTCAGGAGTTCAAGACCAGCCTGGCCAAGATGCTGAAACTCCGTCTCCACTAAAAATACAAAACTTAGCCGGGCAAGGTGGCATGCACCTGTAATCCCAGCTAGTTGGGAAGCTGAGGCAGGAGAATTGCTTGAACCCGGGTACCAGAGGTTGCAGTGAGCCAAGATCGAGCCACTGCACTGGAGCCTGGGTAACAGAGCAAGACTTTGTCTCAAAAAAAAAAAAAGAAAATTACTTTGTAAAAGTTGGAAAGACTATAAATGCCCATCAATACGGGAAAGGTTCAATAAATTATGATAGAGTTATTTTAATTTTTGGAATATTACACAGTCATCAAAAAGAATAAGCCATGCAGGGTGTGGTGGCTCATGCCTGTAATCCCAGCACTTTGGGAAGCTGAGGTGGGCAGATTACCTGAGGTCAGGAGTTTGAGACTAGCCTGGCCAACATGGTGAAGCCCCATCTCTACCAAAAATACTCACAAAAAAATTCGTCAGTCATGGTGGCAGGTGCCTGTAATCCCAGCTACTCGGGAAGCTGTGGCAAGTGAATCACTTATACCTGGGAGGTGGAGGTTACAGTGAGCCAAGATTATGCCATTGTACTCTAGCCTAAGTGACAGAGCAAAGCTCTATCTAAAAAAAAAAAAAATTTATTTAAAAAATTAACAAACAGGCCGGGCGCGGTGGCTCAAGCCTGTAATCCCAGCACTTTCGGAGGCCGAGGCGGGTGGATCACGAGGTCAGGAGATCGAGACCATCCTGGCTAACATGGTGAAACCCCCGTCTCTACTAAAAATACAAAAAACTAGCCGGGCGTGGTGGCGGGCGCCTGTAGTCCCAGCTACTCGGAGGCTGAGGCAGGGGAATGGCGTGAACCTGGGAGGCGGAGCTTGCAGTGAGCCGAGATCGCGCCACTGCACTCCAGCCTGGGTGACACAGCGAGACTCCGTCTCAAAAAAAAAAAAAAAAAAAAAAATTAACAAACAAACAAAAAGAATAAGCTAGACCAGGGGTCCGCAATCCCTGGACCACAGAGTCTATGGTCTGCTAGGAACCAAGCTGCACAGCAGGAGGTGAGGGGCGGTCAAGTGGGCATTACCACCTGAGATCCTTCTCCTGTCAGAATAGCGGCAGCATTAGATTCTCATGGGAGTGTGAACCCTATTGTGAACTGCACATGCACAGGATCTAGGCTGCACATTCCTTATGAGAATCTAAGTAGTGCCTGATGATCTAAGGTGGAACTGTTTCATCCTGACTGTTCATGAACTGTTCATGCCCTGACATGATTTCATGATTTCATGGATGTGGAAAAACTCTCTTCCATGAAACCAGTCCCTGGTGCCAAAAAGGTTAGGGACTGCTGAGCCATACTATATTTTTTGACAGAGAAAAGACATTCCTGATATGAAGTGGAAAAAACAGCAACCTGCAAAAGGATAATCAGGCTGGGCATGGTGGTTCATGCCTATAATCCCACTGTTTTGGGAGGCTGAGGAGGGAGGCTCACTTGAGCCCAGGAGGTGGAGGCAACAGTGAGTTATGATTATGCCACTGCACTCCAGCCTGGTGACAGAGTGAGACCCTGTCTCTTTAAACACCACCACCACCACCCATAATCATAGTTAAGATTCTGCTTTTGTAAAAACAATATATAAACATATATATGTGTAGGTATAAGAGTACACCTGTACTTCCACGCAATTACAGCTTGTATATGAAGAGAAAAAATTTAGGATGATTATCCCTGAGGAATGGGACAGAGAGTGGAGAAAAACTGTATTTTTTACATCTGTAGTTTCCTTGTGGGTTTTTCTCCACAATTAGCTTGTTTACCTAAGTTTAAAAAAGAAAAATTTGAGGGCTGGGAGCAGTGGCTCATGCCTATAATCCCAGCACTTTGGGAGGCCCAAGCAGGAGGATCACTTGAAGCTAAAAAGTTGAGACCATGCCGGGTGCAGTGGCTCACGCCTGTAATCCCAGCACTTTGGCAGGCTGAGGCAGGCAGATCACGAGGTCAGGAGATCAAGACCATCCTGGCTAACACGGTGAAACTCTGTCTCTACTAAAAATACAAAAAAAAAAAAAAAATTAGCCAGGCGTGGTGGCAGGAACCTGTAGTCCCAGCTACTCAGGAGGCTGAGGCAGGAGAATGGCATGAACCCGGGAGGCAGAGCTTGCAGTAAGCCGAGATCATGCCACTGCACTCCAGCCTGGGTGACAGAATGAGACTCCGTCTCAAAAAAAAAAAAAAAAAAAAAATTCAGACCAGTCTGGGCAACACAGCAAGACCTCATCTATATAAAAAATAAAAAAATCGGCCTGGCATGATGGGTCACACCTGTAATCCCAGCACTTTGGGAGGTTGAGGTGGGCGGATCACCTGAGGTCAGGAGTTTGAGACCAGCCTGGCCAACATGGTGAAATCCCGTCTCTACTAAAAATGCAAAAATTAGCTGGGCGTGGTGGCGGGCACCTATAATCCCAGCTACTAGGGAGGCTGAGGCAGGAGAACTGCTTAAACCCAGGGGGCGGAGGTTGTAGTGAGCTGAGATTGTGCCACATCACTCTAGCCTGGGCAAAAGAGCGAAACACCATCTCAAAAAATAATAATAAATAAATAAATAAAACAATTAGCCAGGCCTGGTGGTGCTTGCCTGTAGTCCCAGCTACTCCGAAGATTGAGGTGGGAGGATCACTTGAACCCAGGAGTTTGAGGCTGCAGGGAGCTATGATGCTACCACTGCACTCCAGCTTGGGTGACAGAGCAAGACTTAGTCTCTTGAAAAACAAAACAAGACCAAAAAAGAGAAAACATTGGGAGTGTATTCAGGGCAACTTGAGTCTATGCTTCCAGGGGAAAAAAAAAAAACAGTTAAAAAGGAAAGCAGGACAAACAAGAAAAAACAAAACAAATTTTACTGCTTTTCTTAACTGATTGTCCCACTCCTGAGGACACCAAAATTGAGAGTTATTAGACCAGAATACAGTCATTAAAGATAATAATGAAGACAAAGCAGACACTTGAAATATTTATGACAGGAGAAAAAATGTAAAGAAAAAAATAAGAATAGAAATTATATTTATACAATGATTACAAATATGTAAAAATAGGAATGCAGGCAGCCACGGTGGTAAATTTATGTTTATCCAAAACCAAAAACAGTGTGTTGGAGTACTTTGATATTTTTCACCAGAAAAAATTCTGAATTTTTCATTGCTTTATTTGGCATCATGAAAGTTTTTAAGATAGTCACCCCAAAATTGGCTAACACAACTAACAAAAATCCCACAAAACAGATTCCAACCAAAGAAAAATCTTTAAAGGCAACCAATCAAAACCTAAGGAACTCAATCATCTGGCTTTTTTTTTGAGATGGAGTCTTGCACTGTTGCCCAGGCTGGAGTGCAGTGGTGCGTGACACCAGGCCAGGCTAATTTTTTTATTTTTTTATTTTCTTTTAGAGACAGGGTTTCGCTACATTGGCCAGGCTGGTCTCAAACTCCTGACCTCAGATGATCCGCCTCCCGAAGTACTGGGATTATAGATGTGAGCCACAGCACCCAGCCAACCATCTGGCTTTCTGATGGAAGGTACTTCTAGATTAGAGACATAAGATCCAGTACCACTGCCTTGACAGTGGACAGACTGATTTACTCCAGTCAGGTCTACATGGGCAAAGTAAAATAAAACATGGAATGCCATTATCTTGACAGTGGTGCTGGGTGGAAGGAAGGGCAATTAGGCAGATACAGGGACCTGAGACTCAGGTGGTTATTTTCTTCATCTCATCGGTGGGGACTTGGCTTCTTTGACTGCATCTTGATATGCTTGGTTACACTGTTAGTATTTCCCCTTATGGATACTGTAGGCTTATTTTATAGCCAGAGTGAGTAGGGGCAGGCTATCTGGCCAGTCGCCCCCTCAGATTATCTTCCCCAGACAGCTAATGTTTATTAGAACAACTAGAGAAGAGAAAAAAAGAGTGACTAGAGGGAGGGGAAAGAAAGAAAGCAGAAAGGCAAGCTAGCCAATGTCATTACTTTTAAGTCTGCAATACTGAAAATGCATAGTACATGAACATTACCTTGTGTTCAGACACTGAGGCAGTGTTTTCAATTGCCTGAAAAAACAGGAGAGTCACAAAAATATTAGGATACATCAGTGAAACATGTTTCACCTTACTCAGCAAGCCCTGTAATGTCATCCAAGAGTCAATGTGTCCATTTGGCAACCATGAGCCATCATTTCCACTTGAATGACTTTTGAGATTTTTATTTCAAGCTACCTCAGTTATACATCTGTCACTAATTGCCACTTATTTCCTCCTTGATAATCAAAGTTCCAAAGATCTCACCTTAATCCAGGCTTCTGAAATGGTTTTCTCATATCTAATAGCTGACTTTATTACATCAAAGAGGAGAATAATACAGCTCTGATCGCTGCTTTCTTGATTTCCTGAGGAACTACAAGTAGCAGAGAGGAAACAAATTACTGTTCTACCTACCAGAAAAGAACTTACAAGATCTGAGTTCCTGCTTAGTAGCCATGTACACTGAAGCAAATGACAACCTCACGTATAAGATGGCTAATAAACTTGCACTGTAGTCTGTCTGGAATTGATCTGAATCGCTAAGAAAACATATAAACGCATACATAATCACATACATATATGTAATTTGAAACACTATACAATACTAGGTGTAAATGTCATAATAGTACCATTATTTGTAGTTGTAAGTTTTTTTTTGTTTGTTTTTGTTTTGAGACGGAGTCTTGCTCTGTCGCCCAGGCTGGAGCGCAGTGGCCAGATCTCAGCTCACTGCAAGCTCCGCCTCCCGGGTTTACGCCATTCTCCTGCCTCAGCCTCCTGAGTAGCTGGGACTACAGGCGCCCGCCACGTCACCCGGCTAGTTTTTTGTATTTTTTAGTAGATTCGGGGTTTCACCGTGTTAGCCAGGATGGTCTCGATCTCCTGACCTCGTGATCCGCCTGTCTTGGCCTCCCAAAGTGCTGGGATTACAGGCGTGAACCACTGCGCCCAGCCTGTAGTTTTAAGTATTAAGCTCTAACTCTGACTGTGGGATGTCAGAAAATTGTGACATCCTATGTGAGGATGAGTTATTTACCTTGCTCGTCCTTTACTTTTCAACTTTACTTGGGAAGCCTGTAACCGTGATGGCAAAACACAATGTTGCAGATCCAACTTCTCCCGAAGCTCAGAAATTACCTGCAGAAAATAAATATTAACTATGGTTTTCTGCTTATTCATAATGGGTAGGCACAGTCCAGTCTCTCAACCATGACAATCTCCTGAAAGACTGAGGAAGAAAAAATTTTAAATGTTGGACATTTTGAAAAATAGAGTTGTGAGAATAGTTAATGCAATGTCATAGAGCGTCATACCCAAAATTTCAGAATTCTGTGAGGTACTACACAGAAAGAGTAAATGTAACTTATAGCAGCTTATACAGAATAATGAATCTGTTGAATAGCTCCATTCTCTCCTCTGAATGCTATGCGGATTAGTCAGTATTCTCAGTCTGGGGACAGAGAAGAGCAATTGGCACGTATTAACTTAAGTTGCTTTATCTAGGTGTGACGGGATATAAGAGCATACCTCAAGTGCATCCATGGCTGTTATGGAATGAAGAATGAACTTTATTATCACAGGTAAATCTTCCAATCTAATAGATGACAACTTATCCATCACCAACTGGCGAACCTAAAAATTAAAAGCACAAAAACTTAGTAAGTTTTAATGTCACTACCTCAACTTTGTACTGAACTGTTAGGTAACATTAGAAAAAAATCACTTCTCTTACTCCATTTTCCCACTTATAATTAAGGGGGAAAAAATTTTAGATTTTTCCCCAAATTAGAATCTTTTAGTTGTTAATACCACAGCTTCGTCAAAAACAGATGGGCAATAAATGTGAAACAGAGCTATTATCTTACATTCAGAGCCTAAATTCTCAACTGGCTACAGTACGGCATAAAAAGTATTATTCCTATGGGAAGCAGGTATGATTCAGACAATACAGATTTCCACTCAAAACTTACTGCTTAAGGCCGGGCGCGGTGGCTCAAGCCTGTAATCCCAGCACTTTGGGAGGCCGAGACGGGCGGATCACGAGGTCAGGAGATCGAGACCATCCTGGCTAACACGGTGAAACCCCGTCTCTAATAAAAAAATACAAAAAAAAACTAGCCGGGCGAGGTGGCGGGCGCCTGTAGTCCCAGCTACTCGGGAGGCTGAGGCAGGAGAATGGTGTGAACCCGGGAGGTGGAGCTTGCAGTGAGCCGAGATCTGGCCATTGCACTCCAGCCTGGGTGACACAGCAAGACTCCGTCTCAAAAAAAAAAAAAAAAAAACTTACTGCTTAAAAACAGACCTGTGGGCCGGCACAGTGGCTCAAGCCTGTAATCCCAGCACTTTGGGAGGCCGAGGTGGGTGGAAAACAAGGTCCAGAGTTCAAGACCAGCCTGGACAATATGGTGAAACCCAGTCTCTACTAAAATTACAAAAATTAGCCAGGCGTGGTGGCAGGCGCCTGTAATCCCAGCTACTCGGGAGGCCAAGTCAGGGAACTGCTTGAAACTGGGAGGCAGAGGTTGCAGTGGGCAGAGATCGTGCCGCTGCACTCCAGCCTGGGCGACAGAGCAAGACTCCGTCTCAAAAACAAACAAAACAAAATCAAAAACAAAAAAAACAACAGACCTGTGATTCTATCACAGAATAGCATCTGAAACTCATTGAGGTGGGGAAAAAAAAATATCAAATGTGATTCACTATGGTTTCAAAATGATATATTCATTACTCCCAAGGCAATGACTGAGTAATACTTGTTCTGGGAGGTTGGAAAGCTGGCTCAGTTTCTGGAAAGCTGAGTCTTTCCTACCTTCAACAGGAAGTTTGGATCAAGTCGGAGGCTGGAAAGGACATCCAAAATTGGGACAGTGAGTGAAGTATTCTCTATCAGTAGGTCACTGTGAATGGTAGAAAAACAAAAAAGTTGTGTAATGGTTTGAACAGAGCTGGGCAGACAATGACTTGAGAAAATCATTCATTACAGTATGGAAAGAAAGGACATACTTAGTTGCCATTAAATTACCATTTATAGTATGTTTCTTTAAAAATTGTTTTGACTGCAAAAAATAATACATGCTCATTATAAAAATTCAAATAATAAAAGTAGAAACAAGCCTTCCATCACAATCCCCACTACCCAGAGAACACCACTATTTAGTTTGGTACATATCCTTCCCCGCAAAAAGGAAAAAGAAAACACAAAACATTTACAATGAAATGTGATAAGGATGAGAGACATGTGTGCATGGTGCTACAGGAGCACAACGTAGTGAGGACAGTAATAGATTTTTTTTTTTTTTTTTTTTTGAGATAGGGTCTTACTCTGATGCCCAGGCTTGAGTACAGTGGCGTGATCACAGTTCACTGTAGCTTCGACCTTCCATTCTCAATTGATCCTCCCATCTCAGCCTCCTGAGTAGCTAGAATTATAGGTCGTACCACCACACCCAGCTAATTTTTGTATTTTTTGGAGAGACAGCTTTTTGCCCAAGCTGGTCTTGAACTCCTGGGCTCAAGCGACCCACCCACCTCAGCGGCCCAACATGCTGGGATTAAAGGCATGAGTCACAGTGATAGATGCTAAAAGAAGACTATACAAAAGGAGATGAGCTGGCATCAGGCAGGTAAAGTGGGTGGCATAGTGCTTTGCCCATAGGGAGCATCCTGCCCAAAAGGACAAAGGCAAGAAATCATTGGATGTTTTGGAGGTAGCTGTGCACACAACTACACAAAAGGAAGTATCACAAACTGAATTTTTAAAAAACTCTTCTAGTACAATAAAAAGTTGCATTATGATGGAAACTTTATTACCTAGGGATATTGTTCACCCCTTCTTCAATACTGCCCTACCAATTACTATTTTTCAAATGAATGACAGCAAGCAATGGGTCTCTGCAAGGGGTCTGATGCAAGGTTGTGCATTAGAATGAATCACCTAGGGACCCAAAGAAGGTAGATGTTTAATAGGCTCCACAAATGATTTTAATGTGCAGTCAGGGTTAAGGACGCTCTGAAGAACATGTTAATGAAACTAAGGGATCATGGTCAACTTCTCCATTGGCCAAATTTAGATACCTAATCCTAAGCCAGACTTCACGCTCATAACAGGTATACCATTTAAAAGAAAGTATGTGGGGCCGGGCACAGTGGCTCACACTTGTAATCCCAGCACTTTGGGAGGCTGAGGCAGGTGGATCACAAGGTTAGGATATTGAGACTATCCAGGCTAACATGGTGAAACCTCGTCTCTACTAAAAATACAAAAAAATTAGCCAGGCGTGGTGGCAGGCGCCTGTAGTCCCAGCTACTCAGGAGGCTGAGGCAGGAGAATAGCGTGAACCCAGGAGGTGGAGGTTGCAATGAGCTGAGATCACACCACTGCACTCCAGCCTAGGTGACAAAGCAAGACTCTGTCTTAAAAAAAGAAGAAAGTACGTGGACCTATTCAAATATATACCTTTTTTTTTTTTAAGTCAAATCCCATACCCTACTCATGAAGGTGGGTATCATCTTCTTTTTAGATATAAGAGACCACATTACTACTGCTTTTTGAATACTGCAATGATAAAGCCCCCACAGTCGAGCCTCACTTAGATGGTGACAGAGTGCTTATCCACCTGAGTTCTTTCCCCACATCAGTGTGCTGGGAATCCCCTAGGATCTCAGGTAGGCTGGTGATGATGTCATGCTGCAGATTCTCTGGAGCAATACTGATCAGCTGCATGATCTTGGCGGTGAGGTCCTGCAGTAGAGGACAATATTAGAACTGCAGCACATTACCCAGAATAAAGAAACACTACCTACTTGTGAAATGCAGAGCTGAAATTATTTGAGAGATAAACATAGTTATTTATCTCTGTACTTTGAAAAAGAATCTTCCCAAATATTTAATTTATTTAATAAATGATACCTACTCTTCGTATTTAAACTTTTCTGATGAAATTAAAAGGTGAAATATCTATGATTCTCAAATGATGAAAATTAGAAAAAGCTAATGGATGGATGGATGGATGGAAAAGTATGAATTTTCTGTTTAGAAAGAGAAAAAAAAAATACAACTTCCAAAAGATACGAGAAACATACTCTTTAAATTCAAGAGATAAAGTCCGTAAGCCTACCTTGCCATCCACAACTCTGTCAAGCCACTTTAGTTGACTGACAATGAGTCGAGGTACGTTGATTTCATCACTGTTCTTGCTAAAATATTAGGAAGAGAAGACAGGGAACTTAGCCTTCCTGGCCAAAATAACAGCAAGCATTAATACTGCACAAAATATTTTAGCCATTCCATTAACATTTACTGAATACCTACTATGAATTTGGCACTGCACTAGACACACAAGTGATACCCAATATGCAGGAGATATATGCTTACGTATGTTGAGAAAAATGTCTAGAAAGTATGCTAAATATGAACAGTGGCTACATCCAGGGAGGATTTAGAGAAAAGGGATGACAGGGCTAGACAGCATCTCTTAATAATAATTTTTAAAAAGATAACGTTAATAAATCTTAAAAACCAAATATGACAAATATTTTTAAAAGGTAAGACACTAATAACATCAACGCAGTAAGTGCTTAAAAAGGCAAGCATGGCCGGGCGCGGTGGCTCAAGCCTGTAATCCCAGCACTTTGGGAGGCCGAGACGGGTGGATCACGAGGTCAGGAGATCGAGACCATCCTGGCTAACACGGTGAAACCCCGTCTCTACTAAAAATACAAAAAAAAAAACTAGCCGGGTGAGGTGGCGGGCGCCTGTAGTCCCAGCTACTCGGGAGGCTGAGGCAGGAGAATGGCGTGAACCCGGGAGGCAGAGCTTGCAGTGAGCTGAGATCTGGCCACTGCACTTCAGCCTGGGCGACAGAGCGAGACTCCGTCTCAAAAAAAAAAAAAAAAAAAAAAAAAAAGGCAAGCATAAGTTGGGTGCGGTGGCTCATGCCTGTAATCTCAACACTTTGGGAGGCCAAGGTGGGCAGATCACATGAGGCCAGGAGTTCAAGACCAGCCTGGCCAATATGGTGAAACCCCGTCTCTACTAAAAATACAAAAACCAGGCCGGGCGCGGTGGCTCAAGCCTGTAATCCCAGCACTTTGGGAGGCCGAGACAGGCGGATCGCGAGGTCAGGAGATCAAGACCATCCTGGCTAACACAGTGAAACCCCGTCTCTACTGAAAAATACGAAAAACTAGCCGGGCGAGGTGGCGGGCGCCTGTAGTCCCAGCTACTCGGGAGGCTGAGGCAGGAGAATGGTGTGAACCCGGGAAGCGGAGCTTGCAGTGAGCTGAGATCCAGTCACTGCACTCCAGCCTGGGCGGCAGAGCAAGACTCTGTCTCAAAAAAAAAAAAAAAAAAAAAATACAAAAATCAGCTGGGCATGATGGTGGGTACCTGTAATCCCAGCTACTCGGGAGGCTGAGGCAGGAGAATCGCTTGAACCCAGGAGGCGGAGGTTGCAGTGAGCTGAGATCGTGCCACTGCACTCCAGCCTGGGTGACAGAGCCAAGATTCTGTCTCAGAAAAAAAAAAAAGACAAGCATATATTGCTAAGGGAACACAGAAAGTCAAATTAGATTATATTCATAAAAGTACTAAAAACCATTTGTAAATAAAGAAATGTTGGCTCAATTATCATTTTTCCAAAAATGATAGTTTCCGCCTTCCTTCAAGCCTCCTGTATCTAAAGTTTTGGACCACTTCCACATCCTTGACAGCATGGTCCTTGTTATTGCAGCCAGTCTTAACTGAAAAAGATAAGCCAGGATGTAAGGCATCCAGCATGAGACATTTAGCTGAAACAAATTAGAAAAACCTTCAGTGGGTGCAGTGGCTTACTCCTGTAATCCCAGCACTTTGTGGGGCTGAGGCAGGCAGATCACTTGAGGTCAGGAGTTCAAGGACAGCCTGGCCAACATGGTGAAAACCCGTGTCTACTAAAAATATCAAAAATTAGCTGGGTATGGTGGTGCACACCTGTAATCCCAGCTACTCGGGGGGCTGAGGCAGAAGAATCACTTGAAACCAGGAGGCAGAGGTTGTAGTGAGCAAGATCGCGCCACCGTACTCCAGCCTGGCGACAGAGTGAGACTCTGTCTCAAAATAAATAAACCTTTAAACTTATTACTGTATCAGGACTCTGAAAAAATTAAAAAGGAGAACATAAAAATGACTATAATCCTGTCATTCCAGAAATGTACACTATTAACACGCATATGTATATGTGTGTATCTTCTTTTTTAAACAAAATACTGGACTGCACTATTTATTGCAAAAACTGCAATTACTTTTGCACCAACCTAATATAAATGCTACGTGTAACCTGGTTTTGTTTTTTTCAATTAACATATGATATTAACTAGTTCTTTGTACAGTAATTAATGTACACATAATATTCCTATTTTTTGAACATCTCAATTATTCACATTTATTTTAAAGAGTAATCTTGGCCGGGCGCGGTGGCTCAAGCCTGTAATCCCAGCACTTTGGGAGGCCGAGACGGGCGGATCACGAGGTCAGGAGATCGAGACCATCCTGGCTAATATGGTGAAACCCCGTCTCTACTAAAAAATACAAAAAACTAGCCGGGCGAGGTGGTGGGCGCCTGTAGTCCCAGCTACTCGGGAGGCTGAGGCAGGAGAATGGCGTAAACCCGGGAGGCGGAGCTTGCAGTGAGCTGAGATCCGGCCACTGCACTCCAGCCTGGGCGACAAAGCGAGACTCCGTCTCAAAAAAAAAAAAAAAAAAGAGTAATCTTTTTCAATATATGGAACACTTCACAAATTTGGGTATCACCCTTGCAAAGGGGCCATACTAATCTCTGTATTGTTCAATTTCAGTACATGTACTGCCAAAGCAAGCACTAAACTAATATATTTCATTTTCTTTTTTTTTTTTTTTTTTTTTTTTGAGATGAGTCTCGCTCTGTCCCCCAAGCTGGAGTGCAGTGGCCCGATCTCGGCTTACTACAACCTCCGCCTCCCGGGTTCAAGCGATTCTCCTGCCTCAGCCTCCCGAGTAGCTGGGACTACAGGCATCCGCCACCACTCCCAACTAATTTTTTTTTGTATTTTTAGTAGAGACGGGGTTTCGCCATATTGGCCAGGCTGGTCTCGAACTCCCGACCTTGTGATCTGCCCGCCGCAGCCTCCCAAAGTGCTGGGATTACAGGCGTGAGCCACCACGCCCGGCCAATATTATTTCATTTTCATTCACAGTTATTATCCTAGGATAAATTAGGAGACATGACATTAGGACTAAAGGGTATGCAAAATCTAAGGTTTTTGACACATACAATCTATTGCTCTTCAGACTCAATGCCTGAACTAATTTATATGCTCACTAGCAATGCACGAGCATGCCTATTCACTACACTCAACAAGGAGACCCTTTGAGAGTAGGAAAAAATGCCTTTATTTTACTGCTTAATAGTTATTATTTACTATTTTTTTTTTTTTTTTTTTGAGACGGGGTCTCGCTCTGTCACCCAGGCTGGAGTGCAGTGGCCGGATCTCAGCTCACTGCAAGCTCCGCCTCCCGGGTTCACGCCATTCTCCTGCCTCAGCCTCCCGAGTAGCTGGGACTACAGGCGCCCGCCACCTCGCCTGGCTAGTTTTTTGTATTTTTTAGTAGAGACGGGGTTTCACTGGGTTAGCCAGGAGGGTCTCGATCTCCTGACCTTGTGATCCACCCGTCTCGGCCTCCCAAAGTGCTGGGATTACAGGCTTGAGCCACCGCGCCCGGCCTATTTATTATTTTGATATAGTGTTTTAAATTTGTGACTTTGCTAACAAAATTGAACTTTTTAAATATTCGATGTTCTTGCATTTCTTCTTTGTAAACTGTCTGTTCACAAGCTTTGTCTACTTTTCTATTAGGCTGTTCATTTCTTTTTTAACATAGTAATTAAAAAAAACAGGTAGGGCCACATTCCAGTAGTTGGAGAGGCTCAGGCAGGTTGATCACTTGAGCCTAGAAGTTTTGAGACCAGCCTGGACAACATGGCGAAACCCCACCTCTACCAAAAAAACATGAGAATTAGCCAGACCGGGTGGCGCGCACCTGTAGTCCCAGGCACTCATGGGGCTGAGGTGGGAGGATCACTGAAGCCTGGGAGGTGGAGGCCTCAGTGAGCCGTGATCATACTACGGCACTCCAGCCTGGGTGACAGAGTGAGACCCTGTCTCAACATACGCTACAAAATTAAAAAGGTAAAGAAAAGTATTCAGAGAATACCTGATTCCAACCAACTGGCTACCCTCTTTGGAAACAACTACTGTTACCAGTATATTGTGTATCCTTCTACTAGGGACTATCCCTGAGCATAAGCAACAGACACTTAAAAAAAAAAAAAAAATTCTGTTTCTAAATACAGACAAGGTCTCACTACATTGCCCAGGCTGGTCTTGAATTCCTGGACTCAAGCAATCCTCCTGCCTCGGCTTCCCAAACTGTTGGGATTACCGGTGTGAGCCACCGCACCAGGCCAATAGTTACTTTTATCATAATCCTATCTATTTTTACAAAATCATATTAATAGATGAAACTTCAAAGACACTCCAGTAAAATTTTAGTAGTCACTTAAGAAGCATCATGATAAATATGACTTTCAGAGAAACCAAGAGTTTTCAGAGTAACCTTTTCAGAGAGAAACTTAAGTAACACCGGGGTACTTCGAACATTCCATAACTCCACTTACTTTTCAAAAAAATATTCTGGCAACTTCTCAAACAAGGTTTTGATAATGGCAGGCTAAAAAAGAAGACATAGGGAGTTAGGAGATCATCTCAAAATACATAATAGAAATGTATAATCCCAGCTACTTGGGAGGCTGAGGCACGAGAATCGCTTGAACCTGCGGGAGGCAGAGGTTACAGTGAGACAAGATTGCACCACTCCACTCCAGCCTGGGTGACAGAGAAGACTCTGACACACACAAACACACACACACAAAAGAAATGCATAATTCTCTTTCCAACCAGAGCTCCTGGAATAAACACTTCGTTAAAGTTGATATCTTATTACAAAGATATCCACATGAATATGTCTTCATTTTTAGAATATGCTATTGGAATACAAAGATTTAATTTATCTTGTGAAAAACTGAAAATGATTATCAAGACAAAGTTAAAATAATCAGATAATCAAAATATTATTAAAAACAATGACAGTTAATCCACGAAATGCAGACTTTAAAAGATTATCAAATAGGTTGCAACAGGAGCTCTGCAGAGGAACAAGGGAGCTCTTAGACTGAAAATAACTAATTACCTTCAAGATTTCCAGTGAAAAGGAAGAGTTTAAGAGTGTGAAAAGATTAACAGTAGGGGAGAAGAGGAAAAATGGAGAACGGGGTGGAGGGAAGTGTTCTGTTCCATATGCATTTGTATAACTTGAAATATTTAAATTATATCAATGTATTGTCTTTAATATATTAAAGGAGAAGAGGAGGAGGAAAAGGACAAAATTAAGATACATGAGCATCTAAAAAGCTAAATGGAGATGATGGAGATACGAATATGATAAAGATTACAAGATACTGGCTGGGCGCGGTGCCTCATGCCTATAATCCCAGCACTTTGGGAGGTTAAGGAGGGCGGATCATGAAGTTAGGAGATCGAAACTCCATCTCTACTAAAAATACAAAAACTTAGTATTTTTTTGGGCGCCTGTAGTCCCAGCAACTCGAGAGGCTGAGGCAGAAGAATGGCGTGAACCCAGGAGGTGGAGCTTGAAGTGAGCCAAGATCGTGCCACTGCACTCCAGCCTGGACAACAGAGTGAGACTCCATCTCAAAAAAAAAAAAAAAAAGATTACCAGGTACTCAGATACACAGGATGTAGCTTTAAGAAAAGGAATCAGATACAGAGAGAATAGGACCGCCAGATGTATTAGGCTAATAAGCACAGTTTTAAAACACAGATATAATCCCAGCACTTTGGGAGGCCGAGACGGGCGGATCACGAGGTCAGGAGATCGAGACCATCCTGGCTAACACGGTGAAACACCGTCTCTACTAAAAAATACAAAAAACTAGCCGGGCGAGGTGGCGGGCGCCTGTAGTCCCAGCTACTCGGGAGGCTGAGGCAGGAGAATGGCGTGAACCCGGGAGGCGGAGCTTGCAGTGAGCTGAGATCCGGCCACTGCACTCCAGCCTGGGTGACAGAGCAAGACTCCGTCTCAAAAAAAAAACAAAAACAAAAACACACACACAGATATTACCTTACCAAACCCATCACAGCAACAGGGCTGTGCTAAAGCTGTTACAAACCCAAATTCTCCAATTAACCCTACTCTATCCTGTGTTCCTGCTATTTAGACTTGAGCATACATCACAAACTTCATCCATCAAATGTTCACAGAAAAAGTGACAGTCTTACCTGTAGTATGTCAATCCCCAGAAGCAGTTTGATAAGACTCTTAGAATAAGATGCACCCATACTGTAAAAAAAAAAGAAATGTTTTCCACTTTGCTTTCCTTGTTTTAACGCTTTTATCATTTTTTCTCAATAAAATTGGTTAAATACATAATCTTTAAAGAGGAACTACCCTGTTAGACAAGAAACACAGAAATAAGCAGATGGCTCTTTGCAAGGGAGCGGTAGAGATTTGAAATTCTGTCAACACAGGTGAAACACATTCTAGAAAACACTGATTGTTAGGCTCATAACCACAAGCTTAGGAATTTTAAACTTAGTTTAAATTCTGAGGAAGACAGCCTACACCAAAAATGAAATTTCTTTTTTTTTTTTTTTTTTTTTTTTTTTTTTTTTTTTTTTTTGAGACGGAGTCTCACTCTGTAGCCCAGGCTGGAGTGCAGTGGCCGGATCTCAGCTCACTGCAAGCTCCGCCTCCCAGGTTCACGCCATTCTCCGGCCTCAGCCTCCCAAGTAGCTGGGACTACAGGCGCCCGCCACCTCGCCCGGCTAGTTTTTTGTATTTCTTAGTAGAGACGGGGTTTCACCGTGTTAGCCAGGATGGTCTCGATCTCCTGACCTTGTGATCCGCCCGTCTCGGCCTCCCAAAGTGCTGGGATTACAGGCTTGAGCCACCGCGCCCGGCCCAAAAATGAAATTTCAAACAATTGTGCTCTCCCTGCCCAGCCCCCTGCGATTAGCAGAACAGACTGAATTTCAGCAAGATTCCATGCCTCCTCTCCACACCTGGCTTCCTCATCCTGCAGACGCTCACAAGGCAAAAGGCAGTTCCTGAAACTGTCTTCATCCTCAATGTAAGACTCCAGGCCACTAACAAATTCTTCTATTATCTTAAGGAGATTTAAAAAATAAAAAGAATAAAGTATTTAGTTTAATATTTGCTGTTAAAAATCATTTTAGCCCACTCAACTTTATACCAGTGTCCTTAAATTCCAAATTCTAGAGTTACGCTGGCACAAGCAAAAATACCAGGGGAAAAATACATACTTTGGGATAGGAAGGGTGTCTCCTCAGGGTCTGAAAGAGCTTCTTTTGGAAAGCTATTTGGTCCACAGCTATGGAGAAAAAAGAAGAGCTGGTCACCAGTTTCCTACCATAGTTTTCCTTCTCTAAAAACCCAAGTTTCTTGCTTTCTTGCCTGATGAAACCAATAAAAACATTTTCAACCTAATTTCAGAGCCAAATCTTCTTTTTTTTTTTTTGAGATGGAGTTTTGCTCTGTCACCTAGGCTGGAGCGCAGTGGGGTGATCTCGGCTCACTGGAACCTCCACCTCCCAGGTTCAGGCAATTCTCCTGCCTCAGCCTCCCAAGTAGCTAGGACTACAGGCACGTTTTTTTGTTTTGTTTTGTTTTGTTTCGTAATTTTGGTGGAGACAGGGTTTCACTGTGTTAGCCAGGATGGTCTCGATTTCCTGACCTCATGATCTGCCCTCCTCGGCCTCCCAAGTGCTGGGATTACATGCGTGAACCACCTCGCCCAGCCCACAGTCATGGGGTTATATCTAAACCCACATAATAGACTTAGCTTTGGCTGGGCACGGTGACTCACGCCTGTAATCCCAGCACTTTGGGAGGCTGAGGCGGGCGGATTGCTTGAGGTCAGGAGTTTGAGACCAGTCTGGCCACCATGGTGAAACACTGTCTCTACTAAAAATACAAAAAATTAGCTGGGCGTCGTGGTGGGCGCCTATAGTCCCAGCTACTCGGGAGGCTGAGGCAGGAGAATGGCATGAACCCGGGAGGCAGAGCTTTCAGTGAGCCGAGATCACGCCACTGCACTCCAGCCTGGGCGACAGAACGAGGAGACTCCATCTCAAAAACAAACAAACAAACAAACAAACAGACTTAGCTTTGATAGCAGATAGCCACTAAGTGTTCTAAAAAAGACCTGCCATAACCTTAGCAAGATGGAATAATCTGTTCCCCAAAAACAGAATCTTACATGGCTTTATACATTTTCTTCTGAAATTATTCTGACACTGATATAGCTGCTTTCTGAATATTTATTTTTTCATAACACAAAAGAAATAATACATAATATTTTTTCTAATAAAAGAATGAGAAATGCTTTACTTAACACACAGTAATGAGGACCAAAGACTGTACCATTTTCTTTTTCCTTTTTTTTTGGAAATGGAGTCTCACTCTTGTCGCCCAGGCTGGAGTGCAGTGGTGCGATCTTGGCTCACTGCAACCTCTGCCTCCCAGGTTCAAGTAATTCTCCTGACTCAGGCGCCCGAGCAGCTGGGACTACAGGCACACGCTGCCACGCCCGGCTAATTTTTTGTATTTTAGTAGAGACGGTGTTCCACCGTTTTGCCCAGGCTGGTCTCCTGAGCTCAGGCAATCCGCCTGCCTTGAGCATCCCAAAGTGCTGGGATTATAAGCGTGAGCCACCGTGCCTGGCCTCACTGTATCATTTTCTAAAAAGCAATTTCAACTTTGTCTCAAGATGGATGGCCCTCTCATTTCTAATCTTCATTGCCTCTCTATTTAGAAAACCCATGATTCAGTCCTGAGTTATTTCATTAAAACCACAGAATAAAATTAGATTAAAATATTACCTAGTTGATTCTGATTCTCTCCCGTTTTAAGAATAATTCCTGATATCTTAAGAAGCTTCACAAAGATGCTGTCATTTTCTTCAACTTCATTAGCAATATGAGATTTCTTTGTCTTTTTGGAAAGTGGTTGCTTCCTGGTTTCTGAAAATAGAAAAATTTAAGAATATGGCAAACAGTAAAGGAAAAATTAAAACTTAAATCCAGGAATAATAATCCTGAGAGGAAAACTGATGTGTTCCTTAAAAATTATACTAGGATTGATGCTGTAGTGAAATAAACTATCTTCAGAAATAGTGGCTTCCAAAACAAATAGAATTATTTTCAACTATTGAGTTTTCATTTGAAGAATTCAAAATGTGCCATTTCTGGCCAGGCAAGGTGGCTCACGTGGTAATCCCAGCAATTTAGGAGGCCGAGGCAGGAGGATCACTTGAGCCAGGAGTTCAAGACTAGCCCAGGCAACAAAGGGAGACCCCATCTCCACACATACACACACACACTAGTTAGGTGAGGAGACGCCCACCTGTAGTCCCAGCTACTTCAGAGGCTAAGGCAGAAGAATAACTTGAGCCCAGGAGGTTGAAGCTATATAGTGAAGCTATGACAGTGCCACTGCACTCCAGCCTGGGTGACAGAGTGAAATCACCATCTCTAAAAAACTAAATTCAAACAAACAAGTGCCTAACAAGAATAACCCATGGAAATGTTTTCCACCCAAATACTAAACTAGCCAGTGTCTCTCAAGCTATTGCCTGCAAACCACTGTAGTGGAATCCCTGGAAAGCTTATTAAAATGCATATTCCCGGCCGGGCGCGGTGGCTCACGCCTGTAATCCCAGCACTTTGGGAGGCCGAGGTGGGTGGATCACGAGGTCAGGAGATCGAGACCATCCTGGCTAACATGGTGAAACTCCGTCTCTACTAAAAATACCAAAAAAAATTAGCCGGGCATGGTGGCGGGCGCCTGTAGTCCCAGCCACTCGGGAGGCTGAGGCAGGAGAATGTCGTGAACCTGGAAAGTGGAGTCTGCAGTGAGCCAAGATCACGCCACTGCACTCCAGCCTGGGCGACAGAGCAGAACTCCGTCTCAGAAAAAAATAAAATAAAATAAATAAAATAAAATAAAATGCATATTCCCGACCAAGCATGGTGGCTCACGCCTGTAACCCCAGCACTTTGGGAGGCCGAGGCAGGCTGATCACCTGAGGTCACGAGTTCAAGGCCAGCCTGGCTAATGTGGTGAAACCCCGTCTCCACTAATACAAAACTAGCTGGGTGTGGTGGTACGCACCTGTAATACCAGCTACTCAGGAGGCTGAAGCAGGAGAATCACTTGAACCCTGGAGGCAGAGGTTGCAGTAAGTCCAGATCACGCCACTGCACTCTAGCATGGGAAACAGAGTGAGACTCCGTCTCAAAAAAAAAAAAAAAAAGGCATATTCCACGCCATATACCAGAGTTACTGAGTCAAAATCTTGGGAATGGGACCTAAGAGTCTGAATTTTTTAGTCTTCAGATAATAATCCTGATACACACCAAATTTGAGACTCAATGATCTGAATAAAGGGTAGACAGAATGGGGAAGTTTCTCCTGTATCATATCTTTGACTACAAAGCTCAGATAGGTTTAATCCCAAGGCTTTCTACCCATAAAAAGAAACATGAAACAAACAAAGCCAAGTTTAAAATTTACTCTTATCCCTTAATGATGCCATTCTGTTTTTTCCTTCTTCAATTCCAATCCCTCTTTTTTTTTTTTTGAGACAGAGTCTCGCTCTGTCGCCCAGGCTGGAATACAGTGGTGCAATCTTGGCTCACTGCAAGCTCTGCCTCCCGGGTTCATGCCATTCTCCTGCCTCAGCCTCCTGGTAGCTGGGACTACAGGTGCCCACCACCAGCTCGGCTAATTTTTTGTATTTTTAGTAGAGATGGAGTTTCACCATGTTGGCCAGGATGGTCTCGATCTCCTGACCTCGTGATCCGCCCGCTTCGGCCTCCCAAAGTGCTGGGATTACAGGTGTGAGCCACCATGCCCGGCCTCCTCTCCCTCTTTCTAATAAAGCCTTAATCAGAATGAAAGACCACTACCTTCCTGAATGAAATGTAAAACATAACCAGAATGAAAGATTCAGTTTGTTCATTACTGACCAAGAGAACCCAAATCCCTTCTAATAAACTTAATTCAGAAGTCTCTTCTCTATTGGAAAACAGTATTTCCAAAGTAAAACATTTACTTTCAATAATTTCCTATATTATTCCTCTTCAGTTTCAAATTTTCTACCAATTTCTCTATATTCTAATTCTATAATATACTAATCAACTACTGGAGCTTCACAACATGCTTTTTTTTTTTTTTTTGAGATAAGAGTCTTGCTCTGCTGCCCTGGCTAAAGTGCAGTGGCATGATCTCAGCTCACCTCCACCTCCTGGGTTCAAGCAATCCTCCTGTCTCAGCCTCCCGAGTACCTGAGATTACAGGTGCGTGATCCCACACCCAGCTAATGTTTGTATTTTTAGTAGAGATGGGGTTTCACTATGTTGGCCAGGCTGGTCTCGAACTCCTGACCTCAGGTGATCCGCCCGCCTTGGCCTCCCAAAGTGCTAAGATTACAGGCGTGAGCCACCGTGCCTGGCCCACAGTTTCCGTTTCTAAATCAAGCCTATTCCTAACATGGTTTTGGACTTGCAATTTTTATCATTATAATTGCTGTTCAGCAAGCATTTTCATCTATTTCGGTTGAATTGACCAAGAATCAGACTTAAATTCCAATAACCTAGTAAGAAATAACTCTTCAATCCACAAGTTAGTAGAAGCTAAGCTATGAGAATGCAAAAGTATTAAGAATGACATAATGAGGCCAGGTACGGTGGCTCACGCCTAAAATGCCAGCACTTTGGGAGGCTGAGGTGGGTGGATTACCGGAGGTCAGGCGTTTGAGACCATCCTGACTAACATGGTGAAACCCCTTCTCTACTAAAAATACAAAAATTTAGCCAGGCATGGTGGTATGTACATGTAATCCCAGCTACTTGGGAGGTTGAGGCAGGAGAATCGCTTGAACCCGGGAGGCAGAGGTTGCAGTGAACCAAGATTGTGCCACTGCATTCCAGACTGGGCAACAAGAGCCAAACTCCATCTCAAAAAAAAAAAAAAAAAAAAAAAAATTATATAATGGGCCAGGCGTGGTGGCTCAAGCCTGTAATCCGAGCACTTTGGGTGGCCGAGGTAGACAGATCACTTGAGGTCAGGAGTTCCAGACACCCCCTGGCCAACATAGTGAAACCCCGTCTCTACTAAAGATACAAAAAAATAGGCCGGCCGTGGTGGCTGGCGCCTGTAATCCCAGCTACTGGGAGACTGAGGCTGGAGAATCACTTGAACCTAGGAGGTGGAGTTTGCAGTGAGCTGAGATTGTGCCACTGCACTCCAGCCTGGGCGACAGAGTGAGACTCCGTCTCAAACAACAACAACAAGAATGATATAATGGACTTTGGAGACTCGAGATAAAGGGTGGAAGTGGGGTTAGGGATTGAAAAACTACACATTGGGGACACCATACACTCTTCAGGTGATAGGCACAACAAAATTTCAGAAATAGCCACTAAAAAACTTATTTATGTAACCAAACACCACCTGTTCCCTAAAAACCTAGTAAAATAAAAACAAACCAACACAAATCAAGTTAGAACTGCTTTAATAGAGTAAATGAGTGCAATAAATGAACTATCAACCTCCTTGTCCCCCCCCTCCCTTTTTGAGACACCGTCTCTCTCTCTCTGTCGCCTAGGCTGGAGTGCAGTGGTGCTATTATTGACTCACTGTACCCTTGACTTTCTGAGTTCAAGTGATCCTCCCACTTCAGCCTCCTCAGTAGCTAGGACCACAGGCGCACAACACCACACCCAGCTAATTAAAAAAATTTTTTGTAGAGATGGAGTCTTGCTGTTACCCATGCTGGTCTTGAACTCCTAGCTTTAAGTGATCCTCTCACCTTAGCCCCTCAAAGTGCTTGCATTACAGATGTGAGCGATAGCACCCAGCCAGAACTCCTTATATCCGGAAGTCTTGGGATCTTTGTCAACCATTTCTCATATGGGCAGAGTCTGCACTGTTTGCCTCTGGAGTGCTTGCTTTGATATATCTTTCTTTTCACATCACTAACATAGCATGTGTCTAGATCATAATATTTTTTTTCCAAGAGAGGAAGAAAGAACATAAAGTTTTTTAAGAGTAGAGACTGTTATATATTTGTGTCTCAATACCTAAATGATGTATAGCAGAAAAGTCTGTAACACTAATTCCTCTTATGGATGTGGAAACTGAGGCCCAGAGGGTGTGGGCATACTCAAAGTTATATGCAGAATTCGAGGCAAAAATTCAATCCCAAATCTGATATTTCTCCCTTAATTCTGTGCGCTCTATCCATTACACTTTGAAGATTCTCAGCACTTGAAAAGCAGGAACTTTATATCTCTCACATGCCTCATACATTGCTACAGGAAATAAAGCAACAAATGACTAGATACTTACTGGAGGCATCTTCGATCAGGCTCTCTTTATCCTCAGATTTTGATAGTCTTCTTTTGGAAACCATTTTGACCAATGTCTTGTGCATTTAAATTACTTCCTAGAGCAAAATCGGGGAACAGAAGTTACCCTCTAGAAGATAAATTCTGAGAAGTTAAAGCTATTGTTCAAAGAAAACTGTTCTATCCAAAATCAGTGGGGCTCATATCTCCATATTAATGTTATCTAAATCTAGGTGCTAAGCAAATTTCAACTCTCACATCTAGCCAATAGTACCTTCCTTTCAAGTCTTAGTTGCCTCTTTAGGCAGACTACTTTGCTGTTGCTGAAGGATAAAACCCATCGCTCTCCATCTGAGATTCAAGACCCTCCATTATCTATCCCCCAGTGGACCTGTCCTTTAACTCATTATTTCAATACAATAGGTTAGGGACTGTGCTAGGTGCTGGGGTTACAACTGTGAACTAGACAGACATGATTCCTGTCCTCAGGGAGTTTACAGTATAGTAAGTAACAAATAGCCTTAATGTACTGAACTACAGTTTTGTAAGTGCTATAAAAGTACAGGTTCTATGAGGGCTTACTAGGAAATTTAATCTAGTTGCTAGTAGGGGTGGTAAAAAGAAGCAAGGACAATTTCTTAGGGACAATCTCCTCGAATTTTTTCTTTCTTTTTTTTTTTTTTTTTTTTTTTAGTCGAGACAGGGTTTCACCATGTCGGCTAGGCTGGTCTCAAACTTCTGACCTCAAGTGATCCACCCACCTCGGCCTCCCAAAGTGCTGGGATTACAGATGTGAGTCACCCGGTCTGAAGAAGTGATTTTTTTTTTTTTTTTTTTTTTTTTGGAGACGGAGTCTCCTCTGTCGCTCAGGCTGGAGTGCGGTGGTGCAATCTCGGCTCACTGCAAGCTCCACCTCCCGGGTTCACGCCATTCTCCTGCCTCAGCTTCCCAAGTAGCTGGGACTACAGGCGCCCGCCACCACACCCGGCTAATTTTTTGTATTTTTAGTAGAGATGGGGTTTCACCGTGTTACCCAGGATAGTCTTGATCTCATGACCTCGTAATCCGCCCACCTCAGCCTCCCAAAGGGCTGGGATTACAGGCGTGAGCCAAACCGACCGACGAAGTGATTTTTAGGCAGGGACTTGAGGACTGAAACAGGAGTTAGCCGACGAAGTGATTTTTAGGCAGGGACTTGAGGACTGAAACAGGAGTTAGCCAGTAGAAGGTGTAGGAGAAGAGGAGTCTCATACTGAGAAGAGGAGATGTGGAGTTAGAAATGAGCCAGCAGAGGTAGGGGAGTGCCTGAATCACATGACCTTTTAATCTTGTAAATCAGAACCTTCGTGGTCTCAGTGCCTTTGCACAAAGGTGTTCTTTTCATCTGAAGTGCTCTTATTTGCCTGGAAATTTCTACTCAGACCTAAACACTCAATCAAATGTCATCTTCCTTGAAAAGCGCTCCTCCTATCCCTAAGGGAGTTTGCTACTGCAGCTTCCCTGCTCCACAGGGTATATCTAAGGGGACCTTACCTCACACTAGACTGGAGCTCTTTGAGAGCAGGAACCCAGTCTCACCTACTCAATGCCCCTAATGCCCAGCATAGTTACCGGCATAAAGAAAATTTCTGAGAATATTCAGAGTGAGAAAAGCTGGCAGGGCAGGGGAAATGCTACAAGTTAATAAGAACTGTTTCAAGTACTTTACATTTAATAATTCATTAATTTCCCACGAAACTTTTTGAGGTGGGTACCATTATTCTTCTCATCATCCCGGGCGGAACTGGGATTCTAACTTGGGCAGTCTGGCTGCAGCACCTGTGCTCTTCACCACCTATACTTACTCTTGATGACAATAATGACTTATAATAATGGTTAACATTTTCGAGGTACCGGGCGCTGTGCTAAGCTTTTTATTTGTCGCCGCTTCGGTTAGTACAGATAACCATTATCAGCCATCTTGCAGATGGAAAAACTAAGGCAAGTCAGGACGTCCGGCTTCCAGGCACCCGCCTTTAACACGTGCAATACCATCTGGCATTCAGAAAAGTCCAACAGACGTGAGATGAGGCCGACTGTCTGGACTAGTTCATCGGGAAGGGGGTGAGGGTAAAAGCCTTTCTCGTTTCCTCATTTTAATGACGCAGAAAGGTACCTGTGGGGATTATCCCATCTCAGCGCAGATGAGGAAGCCGAGGTTCGGGGCGCGAGCCCCAGAGGAGAACTCCAACCGCGGCTCGGACTTAGAGATTAGGCCGCAGGGGAGCGGGGCCTCAAGAGACTACGACCACTGCTCCACTAACTCACCGAGAAGCCGTCACCGCCCGTCGTTTTCGACTTTCCCGCCATGCCCGACGACTCTCTGACGCCACCGAGGCGCGCCATGACGTGACGTCAACTTCCGCGCCGGAAGTGGAATGCCAGGCAGCCCCCTGAAGGCAGTAGGCTGGGCTCACAGCTGCAGCCCAGTTTTGGGCTAACCGGGAATAGGGGCTTGAGAAGGCCCGGAGGCGAAGTCAAAGAGAAGCACCTGCGCCCGGGTGAAGAGACGCTCGCCCATCACCGGCTGGGAGGCAGCTTTCAGTAAGATGGCAGGGCCAGAACTGTTGTTCGACTCCAACACCTGCCTTTGGATGGTCCTACCCATCGTTATCACTTTCTTCGTAGGCATGATCGGCCACTACGTGTCCATCCTACTGCAGAGTGACAAGAAGCTCACCCAGAAACAAGTATATGACAGGTCAGCGCCCTCCCTTCTCCTGCCTACCTCACACCGCCGTGACCTTGGGCAAGAAAGTGCAGGAGTTCTGTCAATTTGTCTAGGTTCATGTCTCGCCCCCCACTGGCAGGGTGACCTTACCCGTTACCTCTGTGTTTCACTTTTGTCTTCTGTGAAATGGGGATGATAATAGTACCTGCCTCATAGACAAGTGGGAATCAAATTAGATGATGTCTGTAAAGCCCTTAGCACAGGATCTAGGACGTATTGAGTGTTACAAAAACAAAAACAAAAACGGTGCTGTTAATCCTTTAGGTTAGTCGCCAACCCTCGGTGGGTTTACCTATGAGCTATCCCATCCTACCCTTTCGTCGGGAAGAGTGCCAGGTGCGTTAGAGCTTTTAGCAGTTGTAACATACAGTCAGGTGAGTGTGATAATCTGCATTCTACCAAATTGCTGTTCCAATAGTCGGCTGAGATGCTAAGTACCAAAGCGCTTTGCAATCTGTAACACTGCCGTTAGAGATGTAAGGAATTGTAATTATCATTTCCCTTCCTAGAGTGGAGGCAAATTCCCCACATACTTCATTGCAGTATTAATTTATTTATTTATTTATTTATTTTATTTTTCAGACGGAGTTTCGCTCTTGTTGCCCAGGCTAGGGTGCGGTGGCGCGATGTCAGCTCACTGCAACCTCCGCCTCCCAGGTTCAAGCGATTCTCCTGCCTCAGCCTGCCAAGTAGCTGGGATTACAGGCGTGAACCCTGCGCCCATCCCCTCATCGCAATATTTATATACAGAGACAGGAATTTGAGATGATTATCGGTGGGTATCTAGACATGTACCCCTTCATATTAAAATAATAGTTTTCTCCCAGCTGCTTGAGATGCTGAGGCAGGAGGGTTGTTGGAGACCAGCCTGGGCAACATAACGAGACCTTATCTCTTAGAAAAACAAGCAATTTTCCGTCAATTCTGATGGCTTTCAGAAACCATCTCAGGTAAGTGCTACTATATCTTTAGCACCTCCTTCTCACTTATTAATTTCTCGTTTTAATAGAGTAAGCCTCAGGCTAAGAACTTTCCCACAGGTAATAGTATCTAGTTAAAATTTAATGTTGTTTTGTTTCTACTGTACTTATTTTAAGTTTCTTTTTTGTGACAGTACTGGATTTCCATTTGCTGGTAATTTAAAGATTCTTTGAAAATCATATAGATGGGGAAAAAGTTGATATATAAAAAGTGTTAAATATGTAATGATGCAAGTGCTAGACAAAAATTCTAACATGGCATGAGAGTGACTGAAGTTTAGGAAGCACTGCTGTAACATTTTCAGTTCTTCCCAATTATGCCAAGAAGAATAATAACTATTTACTCTATATCAATGATACTCTATATCATTACTCTATATCAGTAATGATACTCACATATCATTACTATGCGAAGCACTTATATTCGTTAACTTATTTAAGACTCAAAGCAACTCTATGAGGTACATATTGTCTCATTTTATAGATATTGAGGCTTTAACAAGTTCCATGGTCACACATGGTTACATTCAGGACTTCACACCAAGCCTTCTGGTCTTGGGCTTTTTCCACTATACCACAGCGATCACTTTATCTTTCTGTAGCATTAGTTTTAGAACTGACCAGAGCCAACACCCACCCTGGAGCGAACCTTAAGAAGTCAACTTACTGGCTGGGCCTGGTAGCTCACACTTGTAATCCCAGCACTTTGGGAGGCTGAGTCAGGTGGATCATGAGGTCAAGAGATTGAGACCATCCTGGCCAACATGGTGAAATCCCATCTGTCCAAAAAAAAAAAAAATTAGCTGGACATGGTGGTGCACCCCTGTAGTCCTAGCTACTCGGGAGGCTGAGGCAGGAGAATGGCTTGAACCCGGGAGGTGGAGGTTGCAGTGAGCTGAAATCGCACCACTGCACTCCAGCCGGGCAGCAGAGCGAAACTCCGTCTCAAAAAAAAAAAAAAAAAAAAGTCATTTACCACAGAAAGAAGGGCTGTAGAAAAATGCAAAATGGGGAAAGCTCAGACATTTAGCATTTTTTGGCACCTATAAATTTTTCTTATTTTATCCTTACATTAGCACAGAGGTAGATACTCCTAAACCCATTTTTACAATTGAAGAAGAGGAAGCCTGGAAAAGTTAAGTAGCCTTCCCAAAGTAACCAAAGTAGGGAAATATTATGCCTATACTTGAACTCAGATCAGTCTGACTCCCAGGTTAAACCCTCTTCAACCGTGATTCCTGCTGTCATAGATTCTCTGCCACGATTTTCTGCCCATGGTTCACTATTAGAGCAATGATTCTGAATTATATCAGATCCAATGCTCTCTTTTGTAACCCCAAAATGAAATTCACAGTTAGTGTAGTCTATATACAAGAACTTTTTTTTTTTGGCCGGGCGCGGTGGCTCAAGCCTGTAATCCCAGCACTTTGGGAGGCCGAGACGGGCGGATCACGAGGTCGGGAGATCGAGACCATCCTGGCTAACATGGTGAAACCCCGTCTCTACTAAAAAATACAAAAAACTAGCCGGGCGAGGTGGCAGGCGCCTGTAGTCCCAGCTACTGGGGAGGCAGAGGCAGGAGAATGGCATAAACCCGGGAGGCGGAGCTTGCAGTGAGCTGAGATCCGGCCACTGCACTGCAGCCTGGGCGGCAGAGCGAGACTCCGTCTCCAAAAAAAAAAAAAAGAACTTTTTTTTTTTGGAGACTGGAGTGTCACTCTGTTGCCCAGCCTGGAGTCCAGTGGTGTGATCTTGGCTAACTGCAATCTCCACCTCCCTACCTCAAGCAATTCTTCTGCCTCAGCCTCTTCAGTAGCTGGGATTACAGGCATGTGCCACCACGCCTGGCTAATTTTTGTATTTTAGTAGAGATGGGGTGTGAGCCATCGCGCCTGGCCAAGAATATTTTCTTAAGAAGGAATGTAACAGCTGGGCACAGTGGTACACACCTGTAATCCCAGCACTTTGGGAGGCCGAGGCAGTCAGATCTCTTGAAGTCAGGAGTTTGAGACCAGCCTGGCCAACATGGTGAAACCTCATCTCTACTAAAAATACAAAAATTAGCCAGGCATAGTGGCGCACACCTGTAGTCTCAGCTACTCAGGAGGCTGAGGCAGGACAATTGCTTAAACCCAGGAAGCAGAGGTTACAGTGAGCGGAGATCGCTCCACTGCGGTCCAGCCTGGGCAACAGAGCAAGACTCCTCAAAACAAAACAATTTGGTGAGATATTCAAAAGTCATGTGGGACATGGGAAAATTCTTTGTATTATGTGACTGTCCCCAGGACTAAGGGATACTCATCTCTTGCATCATACAAATGACAGTTACGTGATTTTTCCCCACAGTTCCATCATTTTAACAATCAAAAATTTCCACAGATTACCATAAGGCCCCCTAGAGGGCAGTACCACCCCCATGAAGAACCAACCACTGCTCTAGAGAAAACTCAATGTCTCTGCTCATAATTGCTCTGTCCCATAAGTGAGGTAGTTGGATTATGCCAGCTCTGACATGGGGCGGTTGAGCCTCATCAAGTTATCATTTGACTTAGGTGAAATGCTGTACACACTGAACCAGCCTAAGTCCAATAAAAAGGTGTATTTCAGTTGTAAAACTTTTTTTTTTCTTTTTTGTTTTTAAGAGACAAGTCTTGCTATGTCACCCAGGCTGGAGAGCACTGGCACAGTCAAGGCTTACTACAGCCTCAACATCTCAGGCTCAAGGATCCTCCCACCTCAGCCTCTCAAGTAGCTGGGACTATAAGCATGTGCTACCACGTTCAGCTAATCTTTAAATTTTTTGCAAAGATGGGGTGTCCTCTGTTTCCCAGGCTGGTCTCAAACTCCTGGTCTCAAGTGATCCTTCCATCTCAGCCTTCCAAAATGCTGGGATTATAGGCATGAGCCACTGTGCCCAGTGGGGTAAAACATTTTTCTAAATATACTATAAATGTCCATTAGCAGCCTGGCGTGGTGGCTCACACCTGTAATCCCAGCACTTTGAGAGGCCGAGGTGGGCATATCACGAAGTCAGGAGATCAAGACCATCCTAGCTAACATAGTGAAGCCCCATCTCTACTAAAAATACTGAAAATTAGCTGGGCGTGGTGGCACACACCTGTAACCTCAGCTACTTGGGAGGCTGAGGCAGAAGAATCGCTTGAATCCAGGAGGTGGAGGTTGCTGTGAGCCGGTATCACGCCATTGCACTCCAGCCTGGGCAACAGAGTGAGACTCTCTTTCAAAAAAAAAAAATTCTATTAGTGCCAGACGTGGGGTCTCATGCCTGTAATCCCAGCACTTTGGGAGGCCAAGGCGGGTGGATCACCTGAGGTCAAGGGTTTGAGCCCAGCCTGGCCAACATGTCGAAACCCCGTCTCTACTAAAAATACAAAAATTAGCCTGGCGTAGTGGCATGCACCTGTAATCCCAGCAACTTGGGAGGCTGAGGCAGGAGAACCACTTAAACCTGGCAGGCAGTGGTTGCAGTGAGCAGAGATCACGCCACTGCACTTCAGCCTGGGCAACAGAGTGAGACGGTCTTAAAAAAAAAAAAAAAAGTCCATTAGCCTGAGTGATCACAAAGTGAATGTTTGGTTTCTTAAATGATTAGGCTTTTGCTGCTTCAAAACTTAACTAAAAATTTTCTGACGGTGCAGTGGTTCAGGCATGTAATCCCAGCTCTTTAGGAGGCCGAGACAGGCAGATCACCTGAGGTCAGGAGTTCAAGACCAGCCTGGCCAACATGACAAAACCCCATCTCTACTAAAAATACAAAAATCAGCCAGGTGTGGTGGTGCGTGCCTTTAGTCCCAGCTACTCTGGAGGCTGAGGCCGGAGAATCGCTTGAACCTGGGAGGCAGAGGTTGCAGTGAGCGGAGAGCATGCCATTGCATATGACATAATCATAGCCCATTGCAGCCTCGAACTCTTGGGCACAACCCTCCTGTCTCAGCCTGCCAAGGAGCTGGGACTACAGGTGCATCAATGCCATTACACCTGCCTAGTTTTTATGTTTTTATAGAGACAGTGTCTGGCTATGTTGCTCAGGCTGGTCTCAAACTCCTGGCCTCAAGGTATCCTCCTACTTTGGCCTCCCAAAATGCTGGGATTACAGGCATGTGCTATCATGCCTGGACATGATTTTTTTTTTTTTTTTTTTTTTTTTTTTTTTTTTGCTAAATAATATTCTACTATATAGATATACCAGATTTTAAAATCTATCAATGGATGAACACTTGGATTGTTTCTTTTTGACTATTATGACTATTTTGACTATTATGAAAAATGCTGCTATGAGTTTTTATGACAGGTTTTTATACGAAAACCACACGTTTTCATATAAATATTTCATATAAATGTTTATATGAAACTGTATGTTTTCATATAAAAACTTGTATACAAAAACTCATAGCAGCATGTTTTCAATTCTCCTGGGCATATACCTAGGAGTAGAATTGCTAAGTCATACCTTAACTCTATGTTTAAATTTTTTTTTTTCTGGAAACAGGGCCTTGCTCTTTAACCCAGGTTGAAATGTAGTGGTATAATCACAGCTCACTGCAGCCTTGGCCTCCTGGGCTCAAGTGATGCTCCCACTTTAGCCTCCCAAGTAGCTGAGATTACAGGCTTGTGCCATGTAGCTAAGCTAATTTTTTTTTTTTTTTGGTGGGGACAGAGTACTGCTTTGTTGCCCAGGCTGGTCTCAAACTCCTGTGCTCAAGTAATCCTCTCCCCTCAGCCTCCCAAAATGCTGGGATTACAAGCATGAGCCACCACAATGGGCCTATGTTTAACTTTGAGGAGGTGCCAAACTGTTTTCCAAAGTGGCTGCGTCATTTTACATCCCCTCTAGCAGTGTATGAGAACTCCAGTCTCCTGACATCCTCACTGATGCTTTTATTGTCTGTATTTTAGCCAAAAATCCTTTTTATATCTTCTTTCATTTTTTTTTTTTTTCTTTTAAATAGAGACAGGATCTCACTATGTTGCCAAGGTTGTTCTTGAACTCCTGGGTGCTCAGGCAATCCTCCTACCTAGGTCTCCTAAAGTGCTTGGATTACAAGCATGAGCCATGACACTTAGCCTTATATCTACTTTTTAGTGGATGAAGTGATTTTGGGCCGGGCGCGGTGGCTCACGCCTGTAATCCCAGCACTTTGGGAGGCCGAGGCGGGCGGATCACAAGGTCAGGAGATCGAGACCACGGTGAAACCCCGTCTCTACTAAAAATATAAAAAATTAGCCGGGCGCGGTTGTGGGCTCCTGTAGTCCCAGCTACTCGGGAGGCTGAGGCAGGAGAATGGCGTGAACCCGGGAGGCGGAGCTTGCAGTGAGCCGAGATCGCGCCACTGCACTCCAGCCTGGGCTGGGCGACAGAGCGAGACTCCGTCTCAAAAAAAAAAAAAAAAAAAAAAAAAAAGAAGTGATTTTGATTTGCAGTCTTCTGTTGATTAATGATGCTGAGCCTTTTTTTTTTTGAAACAGGGTCTTGCTCTCTCACCAAGGCTGAATTGCAGTGGTGCCACCACAGCTCACTACAGCATCAACCTCCTAGGCTCAAGTGATCTTCCCACCTCAGTCTCCCAAGTAGCTGAGACTACAGGCATGCACCACCATTCCCAGCTAATTTTTGTATTTTTTTGTAGAAATGGTGTTTCACCATGTTACCCAGGCTGGTCTTGAACTCCTGGGCTCAAGCAATCCACCTGCCTCCACCTCCCAAAGTGCTAAGATTAGAAGCATGAACCAATGCGCCCAGCCAAGCATCTTTTCATGTGTTTATTGGCCACTGTGTATCTTCTTCGGAGAACTATCTACTCACATTCTTTGCCTATTTTTTAATTGGGTTGTCTTTTTCTTGTTCAGCTGTAAACGTTCTTCGTATATTCTTCATATTAGACCCTTGTCAGCTATATGATTTGCTTTTTGACTGAAAAGATAATTCCTCTTCCATAGATCCCTATATTAGATGATTTCTAAGGTCTAAGATTACTATCTTCTGCAGTTTAACATTTAAATAGAACGACACCCTCCCCTGCCCTCTCCCCTACCCACCCCACCCCACTCAAATACCCATGTTAAAAATCTTCCTTAAAGATGAATGAAGGGAACAAACATGCCAGTCATAGGAGAAGGTGGCACTACCTTCCTTTTAGTTTTTTTGAAAAATCCATCCTCTGGGTTGTTGAAGTAATATTTTCATGTCAAGAAAGACTAGTAGAGGAAAAAGAGTGTTTTAAGTATGAGAGCTATGACACAGCAAATTGTCAAATTACTCCCCAGGGGCTTAGTCAGAAGGCCTTTAGGATATGCTTTTCCGCTCAGAGCTGTCAGCCTACTTGGCAGGCAATCTGACGCTTTAGCTGAGTCACATTTAAAAACAATTTCCTAAGAAGGGTGAGGTCACCATGACAGCAAACACCACCAGGCCACAGCTTAATTACTAAGTTGCCAACCTTCAGCTTTCCCCAAAGTCCCCTTATAAAACATTCAGATATCTACTGCCCAACAGTGAATCGTGGAGCTTTTTAATAAAAGATAAATGAGTACCTGTTTGGGAATGTATTTTCCATTTTCCCTGAGGACTCTGCTTCGAATTAGGACTTGACTGAAAAATACAACCAACACAATGAGATTTTTAAAAGTGAAACACTAGAAGAAAATCGGAGAGTCAAGTAGAAGAACTATTTAAACACAAGAGAGGGCCTATTTGGTAACAGCTCTGTGTGGAAACTTTCCAAAATACAAGTATCTTTGAAACCACCGTAAACATATTTAACCTAACAATTAGGTTTTCAGAAAAGTATTTTTCAGAAGTGACTATGTTTCTGAACAAATAAATATTTCAGAGGAAGGTACATTTGGGACATTACATCCAGCTTTTGCTTATTTGATAATAAGCTAGGAAGACGCCTTCTCTGAGTGAAAAGAATAGTTGGACACTGCTCAGGAGATCTGGGGTCAGGACAAAGGGAGAAGAGTGAGGATAAAAGAAGGAATTTCTTATTACCTACAGAGAAATGAGAACAGGCCTTGAGAGGGTTGCTATCTGATGGACAAATAGAAATCCTACCCAGGAGTCAGACTGTTAGAAAGCTCTCAGCAAACATTTATTGAATAAATGAAATTACTAGGGGAACTTAACTGTTAGAGCCATAGTTCATCATTAAATATTGTGCTAGGCCGGGTGTGGTGGTTCACATCTCTAATCCCAGCATTTTTGAAGGCGAAGGCAGGTGGATCACTTAAGCCCAGGAGTGTGAGACCAGCCTGGGCAACATAGCAAGACCCTGACCCCCCAAAAAAAAGAAAAGAAAAAAAATTAGCTGGGCTGGTAGCACATGCCTCTGGTCCCAGCTACTCAGGAGGCTGAGGTAGAAGGCTCACCTGAGCACGCGAGGCAGAGGTTGCAATGAGCTGAGATGGTGCCACTGCTCTCCAACCTGGGCGACAGTGGAGACCCTGTCTCAATTTAAAAAAAAAAAAAAGTGTTATGCAACAAATGGGTGTTGCTAAGATGCAAATGACAAAACAGAGATTGAAATACTAATTTTTTTTTAGGTACTCAAAAGTTCATTAAAGGGGGAAAGGAAGAAAAGGTCCTTAAATTAATGGAAATCTTGAAACATGAAAAAAAATTATGGGCCGGGCGCGGTGGCTCAAGCCTGTAATCCCAGCACTTTGGGAGGCCGAGGCGGGCGGATCACGAGGTCAGGAGATCGAGACCATCCTGGCTGACACGGTGAAACCCCGTCTCTACTAAAAAATACAAAAAACTAGCCGGGCGAGGTGGCGGGCGCCTGTAGTCCCAGCTACTGGGGAGGCTGAGGCAGGAGAATTGCGTGAACCCGGGAGGCGGAGCCTGCAGTGAGCTGAGATCCGGCCACTGCACTCCAGCCTGGGCGGCAGAGCGAGACTCCGTCTCAAAAAAAAAAAAAAAAAAAAAAAAAAAAAAGAAAAAAAATTATGGACAGAAATGAACATATAAAAACTGTGCTTGGCTTTTTCTCTCTACCCAATACAAACCACTTGTTCTAAGCAGTCAGTACCGCTGGGGTCTCCCTTGTCACACTACTCATATTCTAGCTTCTCCACATGCTGGGAATGTTCCAGTGCCCTTTCCTTTCCAAATTCTACTCCATCATGCCTTAACACCTTCTTCAAGCCTCAGCATCTCCACGAAGCTTTTCCCAATGCTTGGAGCCCTCATGGAATTCTCTCCACTTTCCTCCTGAGCTCATTATGCTGTACAGTTCTCTACTTCATCTACAGGGCTACAGAGGCAACGTGCAATACATTCTGCTCCCTGGCTGCTAAAGATACTCAAAGTGTGGTCAGTGTTCCAATGCTGGTCTGTGATAAGCACAGACATTGAGAGTAAGGATTTAGAGACTTTTATAATAATTTGACATTGTCACAACATCCAAATACATGATCAAAATATTTTACAAAAGTATTAGCCTACAAGAGATTAGAAATTTAGAAAACAAAAAACCCCAAAACCGGCCCTTCACCATTGACAGTCTAAGAAGCACTGGGTCTAGAGTAATGGGTAAAAACTTAAGCTCTGGAGTTGAACACATGGGTTCAATCCCATCTCTGCCACTTATTAGCCATGTGATCTTGGGCAAGTCACTTAAATTCCCTAAGTCTCTATTCTGTACAAGGGTAGATTTATTCTTTCATTGAACAAATATTTCTTGAACTTCTTTTGTTTTTGTTTTTTGTTTTTTTTTGAGACGGAGTCTCGCTCTGTCACGCAGGCTGGAGTGCAGTGGCCGGATCTCAGCTCACTGCAAGCTCCGCCTCCCGGGTTTAGCCATTCTCCTGCCTCAGCCTCCCGAGTAGCTGGGACTACAGGCGCCCGCCACCTCGCCCGGCTAGTTTTTTGTATTTTTTAGTAGAGACGGGGTTTCACCGTGTTAGCCAGGATGGTCTCGATCTCCTGACCTCGTGATCCTCCCGTCTCAGCCTCCCAAAGTGCTGGGATTACAGGCTTCAGCCACCGTGCCTGGCCTTTTTTACACACAGTCTATCCCCAAACCTAGTCTGATATATTTTAGTCATGTATTTTTCAGCTTTGGTTTAATACCTGTCAGAATTTTATTTTATTTATTTATTTATTTTTTTGAAACATTGTCTCGCTCTGTCACCCAGGCTGGAGCTGGGGAATAAGGTCAGTGATGCTTTTGCCATCCCTATGGAGCCACAGAGCCAGTCTGGGAAGCCCCCCATCAAAGCTCGTTGGCTGCCAGGGAAAGACCAAGTGGGCTGGGGTCTATGAGGTGGAACTGGAGCCCAGGCCGTCTGCTGTGGAATCACTACCCAGAGACTTTATCATGGTACCTCTTGGCTCCTGGTTTCAGGATTCATAGTCTAGAAAAATATTGTCCAATAAAATATAATGTAACTCACATTTAATTGTGGTATGGTTTCCTTCCTCTAAAAGTTACCCTCTAAAAGTGTACAATTCAGGGTTTTTTAGTATATTCACAAAGATGTGCAACCGTCACCACTATCTAATACTGCAGTGACTAATAGGCTGGAATGCAGTAATCATAAGCATAAGTAGAGAGTCTTCAAGGGGTGCTAACCATCTGCTTGTCTCGATGCAGGGGATAAGGCACCCACAGTCCCTCTCCCATAAGCCTGCCAGAAGATTGATGTGGCCCGTATAACCTTTGACCTGTACAAGCTGAACCCACAGGACTTCATTGGCTGCCTGAACGTGAAGGTGATTTTTTATGATACGTACTCCCTTTCCTAAGATCTCCACTGCTGTGGGGCCAAACGCATCGTGAAGTAAGCGAATTGGGATTTCCTGGGGACAGAGTGGGTACAGGCAATGGGAGAGCCCCTGTCTGTTCACATGGACTCAGCCTTCTCAGCGCCTGGGTCTGGCATTGGTGCTGACAAAGTATAGCCTGTATCAGACAACATGGAGCCTGATGGGCTCTCGAAGTGCTGCTGTGGACGACACTGGCATGTGCCCAAGGGTGCACGTGCTCCTCCTGGTGAAACCTGGATGCATTTTGTTTTTATGACTACTTTCCACTCTAGCAACTATATTTTCTCATTGAAATAAGAAGTTTTCCAGGGCCGGGCACGGTGGCTCACGCCTGTAATCCTAGCACTTTGGGAGGCCGAGATGGGCAGATCACGAGGTCAGGAGATCGAGACCATCCTGGCTAACACGGTGAAACCCCGTCTCTACTAAAATACAAAAAATTAGCCAGGCGTGGTGGTGGGCACCTGTAGTCCCAGCTACTTGGGAGGCTAAGGCAGGAGAATGGTGTGAACCAAGCAGGCAGAGCTTGCAGTGAGCCAAGATCGCGCCACTGCACTCCAGCCTGGGCGACAGAGTGAGACTCCACCTCAAAAAAGAAAGAAAAGAAATTGGAAGTTTTCCTAAGTAGTCTTCTAGTCAGTTTTTTAAAAACGAACATGTGTTGGCCAGGCACGGTGGCTCACGCCTGTAATCCCAGCACTTTGGGAGGCCAAGGTGGATGGACCAGTTAACGTCAGGAGTTTGATACCAGCCTGGCCAACATGGCAAAACCAATCTCTACAAAAATACAAAAATTAGCTGGACATGGCAGTGCATGCCTGTAATCCCAACTACTCAGGAGACTGAAGCAGGAGAATTGTTTGAACCCAGGAGGCGGAGGTTGCAATGAGCCAAGATTGTGCCACTGCACTCCAGCCTGGGCAAAGGAACAAGAGTGTCTCAAAAAAAAAAAAAAAGCAGAGGGCCAGGCACAGTGGCTCATGCCTGTAATCCCAGCACTTTGGGAGGCCAAGGCGGGCGGATCACAAGGTCAGGAGATCAAGACCATCCTGGCTAACACGGTGAAACCCCGTCTCTACTAAAAATATAAAAAATTAGCCAGGCATACTGGCAGGTGCCTGTAGTCCCAGCTACTCCTGGCGTGAACTCAGGAGGCGGAGCTTGCAGTGAGCCGAGATCGCGCCACTGCACTCCAGCCTGGGCAACAGAGCGAGACTCCGTCTCAAAAAAAAAATAAGTATGTGTCAAAGAGTTAATTGAATTCATTAATTAATGAGAGAACTAGCAAGAAGTTACAATCAGTTCAAAGGAGAATTCAAAATCCCACACATATATAGGTCCAGTAAGAATGATGAGATAGGCTGGGTGCAGTGGCTCTCACCAGGAATCCCAGCACTTTGGGAGGTCAAGGCAGGAGGATCTCTTGCACCCAGGAGTTTGAGACCAGCCTCGGCAACATAGAGAGAGAGACACATGCATGCGCACGTGCACACACACACACACACGCACAACAGGAGGATCTCTTGAGCCCAGGAGTTTGAGACCAGCATGGACAACATAGTGAGAGAGACACATGCAAACACACACACACCCCTGGGCAACATAGAGAGACACACACACACATACATACACACAACCCTAGGCAACATAGTGAGAGACACACACACACAGTTTGAGACCAGCCTGGCCAACATAGTGAGAGGCATGCACGCTGGGAGCAGCAGTAGTATGTGCCCATAATCCCAGCTAGTTGGGAGGATTGCTTGAGCCCAGGAGTTTGAGGCTGCAGTGAGATATGACCATACCACTGTGTACTCCAACAGCATGAGACCTTGTCTCTAAAAAGAAGAAAAAAAAAAAGAGGCCGGGCGCGGTGGCTCAAGCCTGTAATCCCAGCACTTTGGGAGGCCGAGGCGGGCGGATCACGAGGTCAGGAGATCGAGACCATCCTGGCTAACACGGTGAAACCCCGTCTCTACTAAAAATACAAAAAGAAACAAGCCGGGCGAGGTGGCGGGCGCCTGTAGTCCCAGCTACTCCGGAGGCTGAGGCAGGAGAATGGCGTGAACCCGGGAGGCGGAGCTTGCAGTGAGCCGAGATCGCGCCACTGCACTCCAGTCTGGGCGACAGAGCGAGACTCCGTCTCAAAAAAAAAAAAAAAAAAGAAAAAAAGAGATAAATGTATACATACAAAATTGGATTTTTTCTCCCGTGGGGTTGGGAGGGATGAAATAATCTTCCCTCCATAGGACAGAATTAATTTGCACGTCTTATGGACCAGAGTCATTTGTACTATATAACGAACTTTTCTTAAAACTTATTTTGGAAACCTAACCAAGTGTGTCAGGAAACATGAGAATATGTGAGGTTAGAAGCTGCATGCCATCATGGTGATGTTTCCGAAATTCAGCCGCTCCAGTGGCGCCCTGGGGCATCCTTACCCATTAGGTGGATGTAGCCACCGAGGCTGAAGTGATCGAATCAGTCCAAAGCCACAAAACTTGCAAGCAGCAGAGCGTGGCTTCTAGTCCGTCTTTCCGATAGTCTATTCTTCCTCAGTTCCTTCATGCAGTGTTTCCTGAGTGCCCACTGCGTGCCTGGCCCTATGCTGTAACTACAGATTCAGAGATGAACAAAATACCAGAACAAGTTCCATGAGGGCAGGAATTTCTGTGGCCTCCAGCACCTTGGTGAATGCTGACACATAGTAGTTATTTAAATGATTGTAGAATAAATGAAGACACAGGCGATCTCTGTTCACATGGGGCTTCTGAGAAATCCTGCCCAGGGTCCCAAGAGTTCTACCAGATCACATGTAGCTAGAACATATCAGACCTTCTTGCTTTCTTAGTTGATCTCCTGCAGACCCAATCTGCAGATGAAGAAACTGAGGCTGTGTGGGTCTGCTTGCCAGACACAACAGTGGGTGGCAGACTTGAGCCTGGTTCTGTGGCTGAGAGTTCCATTTTCCTCCTCAGCTGCTTCTTCCAGGATACTACCATCTCATGCTACCTCTTGACCTCAGACTACCACCAATAGTCTGCATATTTCAAAATTATGAACAAGAAGTTTCAGACCGGCTGGGGGCAGTGGCTCACACCTGTAATCCCAGCACTTTGGGAGGCCGAGGTGAACGAATCACCTGAGGTCAGGAGTTCGAGACCAGCCTGGGCAACATGGTGAAACCCCATCTCTACTAAAAATACAAAAATTAGCCAGGCATGGTGACACACGCCTGTAATCCCAGCTACTCGGGAGGCTGAGGCAGGAGAATCACTTGAACCTGGAAGGTGAAGGTTGCAGTGAGCCGAGATCGCACCATTGCACTCCAGCCTGGGTGACAGAATAAGACTCTGTCTTAAAAAAAAAAAAAGAATAAATTTCAGACCTTAAACTCAGTCCACTTAGGGGAGGTAGGACACTTAGACCTAAACACAGTAGATATGTTGGTATCAAAAAACAATAGCAAGTTGGAATCAGTTTAGTGACTTAGTGGCATCACTAGGTTTTTTTTAATTGTGATAAATATATATAGCATAAAATCTATCGTTTGGACCATTTTAAGTGTACAGTTCAGTGGCATTAAGTACGTTCACAATGTTGCGCAGCCATCACCACCATCCATTTCCAGACGTCTTGCATCATCCCAACCAGAAACTCTGTCCCCCTGAAGCTCTAAGTCTCCATTGCTCCTCCCTCCAGACACTGGTAGCCTCCATTCCACTGTCTTATCAGTTTGCCAATTCTAGTACCACATGGAACTGGAATCAGTCAATACTCATCCTTCATTTCTGGCTTCCTTCACTTCAGATTTTCAAGAGTCATTCATATTGTGGCATGGATCAGAATTTCATTCCTTTTTTTTTTTTTTTTTTTGAGATGGAGTCTCACTCTGTCGTCCAGGCTGGAGTGTGGTGGCACGATTTTGGCTCACTGCAACCTCCATCTCCCAGGTTCAAGCAGTTCTCTGCCTCAGCATCCTGAGTAGCTGAGATTACGGGCCCCCGCCACCATGCCCAGCTAATTTTTTTGTATTTTTTGAGTAGAGACGTGGTTTCACCATCTTGGGCAGGTTGGTCTTGAACTCGTGACCTCGTGATCCGCCTACCTCGGCCTCCCAAAGTGCTGGTATTACAGGCGAATTTCATTCGTTTCTAAGGTTGGTCAGCTAGGTTGTCAGCCTCAGTTCCTTAATTTGAGAAGTGGGTATACTTCTAAGATGTAGCCTTGAAAATGTAAAGTATTTTCCTGTGTATATGTGAATAGTTCTAAGTGTCTTTCTGCCCCCCACAACCCAGTCAGACAATAAGTTCACTTATTGAATGAACATTAATAAAAGACTAAAGTTTGAACAACAGCCAGGGAATACTTCTTTGCCTTTTGTTTTCCACTCCCCTATCCCACTTAGGACTAGACACCTCGAGTGACCCTCACATATCTCTTTCAAACAGGTTTGATAAGTATTTGATTAAAATTGTCTAGCATTCTTTTTATTTTTTTAGAGACAGCGTCTCACTCTGTCATCCAAGCTACAGTGCAGCGGTGCAATCATGGCTCATTGCTGCCTCAACCTCGTAGGCTCAAGTGGTCCTCTTGAGTAGCACAAGTGTGTGCTACCATGCTTGGCTGGTTCTTTAATGTTTTTGTAGAGACAAGGTCTCACTAGACCAGGCTGGTCTCAAACTCCTGGCCTCAAACCATCCTCCTCGGCCTCCCAAAGTGCTGGAATTAAAGGCGTGAGCCAGTGCACCCAGCCAAAGTTGCCTAGCATTCAACCAGCTGCTCTTGAGCCTGCCCCCGCTTCCCCATTTCCCCTACTTTCTAAACATCCAACCCCATGTTAATTGCTTTATGCTATTTCAGCCTCATGACTCTGGGTGGCAGGTGCAATCCCATTTTACCCATAAGGGAGCTGAAGCTCAGAACTAGAGCAGTTTGCTAAAGTTCACCCAGCTAATAAGACTGGATTAGGGCTGGGCGCGGTGGCTCACACCTGTAATCCCAGCACTTTGGGAGGCTGAGACAGGTGGATCACAAGGTCAGGATATCAAGACCATCCTGGCTAACACGGTGAAATCCTGTCTACTAAAAACACAAAAAATTAGCCGGGTGTGGTGGCGGGCGCCTGTAGTCCCAGCTACTTGGGAGGCTGAGGCAGGAGAATGGTGTGAACCCAAGAGGTGGAGCTTGCAGTGAGCCGAGATAGTGCCACTGCACTCCAGCCTGGGTGACAGAACGAGACTCCTTCTCAAAAAAAAAAAAAAAAAAAAAAAGACTGGATTAGGACTTTGGCCTACCTGATTCAGGTTCAGTTCTCAGTACATGCTCACGCCAGGCATGGATGTCTTCATGTCCAGCACTCTGAACATGAGCTAGACTGCAGGTAACTTGGAAAAGCCTCAGAGTCTAGAACAGAGTGTCGCAAGGGGCAGAGCCACATTATGGAGATTAATCTGGCTGGTCCAAAGTAGTAGTAGAAAAATAGAAAGCCTTATGAAATGAGCTGGAGTTTCGCATGAGAAAGTAGGGAGGTTCTGGGCATCTCAGTTAAGGTGGAATTGCAGGTCTTCGCCCTAATCCTGACCTCATCTGCAGCATCTGTTCCTGTTTGCACATCGCTCTAGAATTGATGAAGTGCTTTTAGTGCTACCACCTCAGTGGTATTCAAATGTTATTAATGAAGAAAACAAACATAATGAAACCAATCCCTTCCAGGCCAGCATGGGAATAAGGGGGTGCAGGGAGGGGGTACACTCGTGTTTTGTTCTTAATTTATTTATTCATTTTTGAGATGGAGTCTCGCTCTGTTGCCCAGGCTGGAGTGCAGTTGTGCAATCTCAGCTCACTACAACCTCTGTCTCCCAGGTTCAAGCGATTCTCATGCCTCAGCCTCCCAAGTAGCTGAGATTACAGATGTGTACCACCACGCCTGGCTAATTTTTTGTATTTTTTAGTAGAGATGGGGTTTCACCATATTGGCCAGGCTGGTCTCAAACTCCTGACCTCAAGTGACCCACCCACTTCAGCCTCCTAAAGTGCTAGGATTACAGAAATGAGCCACTGAGCCCATCTTTTTTTGTTTTGTTTTTTGTTTTTTGTGTTTTTGAGACAGAGTCTTGCTCTGTCACCCAGGCTGTAGTGCAGTGGCACCATCTCGGCTCACTGCAACCTCCGCCTCCTGGGTTCAAGCGATTCTCCTGCCTCAGGCTCTCAAGTAGCTGGAATTACAGGCGCCCACCACCATGCCTGGCTAATTTTTGTATTTTTAGTAGGGACGGGGTTTTACCATGTTAGCCATGCTGGTCTCAAACTCCTGACCTCAGGTGACCCACCCACCATGGCCTCCCAAAGCGCTAGGATTATAGGCATGAGCCACTATGCCCAGCCTACTTTGTGGTTTTGACTTGCATGCCCTCTCATTCCACCCAGGGAAGCTCTCCGCTGGGCCCTCTTCAGCATGCAGGCCACGGGCCACGTGATGCTTGGCACCTCCTGTTACCTGCAGCAGCTCCTTGATGCTACAGAGGAAGGGCTGCCCCCCAAGGGCAAGACCTCATCCTTCATCCTGACCTGTCTGAAGATACTTCAGTGAAAGCCTAAGCCCTTGGAAGATTTCCCCAGTGAAGGACTAGACTAGGGGCCCCACGCTCAACTGGTAGTGCCCACAAGCCTGGCAGCTGTAGAGCCGCTAACCTCCCCACACCTCCCTCACCACACAGGACCTGAGTGAGGAGGAGGGACTGGAAACCTGGGGTGAGTTGGCCAAAGGAGAATCTCAGGCTCCTAGTCTGACCCAGCTCCTTCCTGCCCAAGGCAGCTTAGCCCACCCAGACTGGTCCTGAAGTCTGCCCCTCCATTGGCATGAAGTCTGCCCCTCAGCAATCCGGCCTCACAGGCTGCACTTTCATGGTGCTCTCTACCTTCTGGCCCCCATCCTGGAACATTCCTGAGTGAATTCTCAAGCACATCAGCATGTGATATTAGGGAGTTTGCAATAAATTGTTGATGCTGATATATCTTCTTTGCCTGTGTTCTTTAGGGGTGGGGTTCTATCTGGAAGGTTGGAAAGGGCTAAAGGAAGACACAAATCTATTGTCAAACTATTCTCCATAACGTAGGATTACAAATAATAGCAGTTTTTCTACCGAAGGGGGAAAAAGCTGGGTGCAGTGACAGGTGCCTGCAGTCCCAGCTACTCAGCAGATTGGGGTGGGAGCATCCCTTGAGACCAGGAGTTCAAGGCCAGCCTGGGGCCCAATAGCAAGATCCCAGTCTCTTTTAAAAAACAAAATTGCAGTTGATTTTGAAACTAAAGTTGGCTGAATTTGAGACTTGAGCTGACCATGTAATTGATACCATAAGTAACAATTTCCTAATTAAATTCACCAATCAGAAGAGCTTCAATTGAGCAGGTGGGATTAAGTCACTCTTCTAATTTCTCAGTGTCCCATTTTATAATAACCATTTAAGTGGTTAGGTGAAAAAGTACTACTCAAGCTGTAAGGCATTTCTCCATCAATGCCCATCCTAACTTGCCAGACAGCTTATCTTTGATGTTCAGGACTTTGAACCTTGGGGTTTCAAAGTGGGCTCATAGGTAGCCCCAAAGAGCAGGAGCTTCTCATCAGTGTGAGCTGGCATTTTCCAATATTGGACGACTCAAGACAAGCATGAAAGGCTGAACTTAGGTCGGGCATGGTGGCTCATGCTTGTAATCCCAGCACTTTGGGAGGCCAAGGCAGGTGGATTACCTGAGGTTAGTAGTTGGAGACCAGTCTGACCAACATGGCCAAACCCTGTCTCTACTAAAATACAAAAAATTAGCCAGGCATGTTGGTGGGCACCTGTAATCCCAGCTAATTGGGAGGCTGAGGCAGGAGAATTGCTTGAACCTGGGAGGTACAGGTTGTAGTGAGCTGAGATCCTGCCACTGCACTCTACCCTGGACAACAGAGCGAGACTCTGTCTCAAAAAAAATAAATAAATAAAACAAAACCTATCGTTTCACGACTCTTACTATAAAGCCTATTTGGATTTAGTAAATACTAAGGTAAACCACTGTCTTACCAAAGCTGGTCTGGGAGCTATTTCTGGCAGCAGACCTGAACCCTGCAGCCTGTGGGCGAAGCTGCTGAAGCTCGCTGAAGAGGGGCTGCTATTCCGGGCTCTCCTGCTCTTTTGCAGTTATGGCTGGAGGCTGGCCGAGTGCCAGGCTGGCTCCATGTGGTGTGCCGTCTGGCAGGGAGGCCTGATGTTTGTATGATCACAGAAGCTATCCCGGTCCACCCTTGCTGAAGCGGTGGCAGGGCCTACCTGCTCCTCCTGTAAAGTGCTCAGTAACAGAGTTGGAGTGGGGGTGGGAGGCTCGGTATTTGTCCCAAGCTTCCCTCCTCCTGAGATCTGGGGTTTCACAAGTGAATCTTGAGCAACTGCCCACGGTCTCTTGGCATTGAGCCCAGGGAAAACAAGGTTCTTCCTCTTCTTCCAGGAGCTCGGAGGCTAATGGAGTCAAAGCAGCTGTGGTCAGTGAATAGGAAAGGGCAGCCTTTGATGAGGCTGGGGGCTGGGGAGGGAAGATTCCAAACAGCAAAGGAGCTTGAGCCTTGGTAGGGCCTGCCCGTCCTAGTAGGCGAACGGACTTTCCTGGGCCCCACACAGCCAGGAGTAGCTGTCGTCAAGGTGGGCTGTGTCCCAGCCCCTCCAGCTCAGCCTTTTCATTTGTTCAAGCTGGTGCTCGGGAGTACACAGAATGCCTTTCAGAAGAATTCTAAATCCCAGGGGGGCTGTGATGGCACAGTCACATGTCTGAGCCCAAAACAAGAGAACCACTTGTGTTTTTGCCATGCTTCTCACCAGTGCTGTCCATATTTGTGTACATAATTTTTTGTTTGTTTCTTTTCTTTGAGACAGAGTCTCGCTCTTGTTGCCCAGGCTGGAGTGCAGTGGCACAATCTCAGCTCACTGCAACCTCTGCCTCCCGGGTTCAAGCGATTCTCCTTTGCCTCAGCCTCCCAAGTAGCTGGGATTACAGGCACCCACTACCATGCCCAGCTAATTTTTGTATTTTTAATAGAGATGGGGTTTCACCATCTAGTCTCAAACTCCTGACCTCAGGTGATCCACCTGCCTCAGCTTCCCAAAGTATTGGGATTACAGGCATGAGCCACCGCGCTCAGCCCTCGTACATAATTTTATTTATTTATTTTTTTTTTTTTTTTATTTTTTTTTTTTTTTGAAACGGAGTCGTGCTCTGTCACCCTGGGTGGAGTGCAGTGGCGTGATATTGGCTCACTGCAAGCTCCGCCTCCCAGGTTCACGCCATTCTCCTGCCTCAGCCTCCCGAGTAGCTGGGGCTACAGGCACCCGCCACCACGCCTGGCTAATTTTTTTTGTATTTTTAGTAGAGACGGAGTTTCACTGTGTTAGCCAGGATGGTCTCGATTTCCTGACCTTGTGATCCGCCCGCCTTGGCCTCCCAAAGTGCTGAGATTACAGGCGTGAGCCACCACGCCTGGCCCACATAATTTTATTTGATTTGAGACGGAGTCTTGCTCTGTTGCCCAGGCTGGAGTGCAGTGGCATGATCTCAGCTCACTGCAACCACCGCCTCTCAGGCTCAAGAGATTCTCATGCCTCAGCCTCCCGAGTAGCTGGGAGTACAGGTGTGCACCACCGTGCCTGGCTAATGTTTGCATTTTTAGTAGAGTTGGGGTTTCACCATGTTGGCTAGGCTGGTCTCGAACTCCTGGCCTCAAGAGACCCGCCTGCCTCAGCTTCCCAAAGTGCCTTGGATTCCCAAAGTGTTGGGATTACAGGTGTGAGCCATCATGCCTGGCATGTGCACATCATTTTAATAACTGATATTTTTGAAAACATTGTTTATCGACATAATTTATATACAATAAAATGTACTATTTACAGGTAAGTCTTTCAATAAGTTTTGGCAAATTTATACAGTTATGTAACCACCATTTCTGGTAAATCATAAAGCTGCCATCTGTCCCTTTATAGTCATGTAAATAGACTTTTCTAAAATGTCACGTAAATAGAATCATACTGTCTTAAAATTTTTTATTTCTATTTTTGTAAATTAAAAAAATTGTTTAGAAAATTATTTTGAATCATACAGTCTTTTATATCTGGCTTAGATTTTTAAGCTGTGTGTGTGTGTGTGTGTGTGTGTATGTGTGTGTGTGTGTGTGTGTAGAAGAAATATATCAGTGAGGTAAAACATTTAAGTGGTTCCAAAGGGTAAACAGAACTATTCATCTAACCCCATCTGATTCCTTCAGGAGCAAACACCATCTTGTTTTTGTGTGTACTTTCAGAAACACAGAAGGATGTAAATATAACTAAGAAATAAGACACTCATCACAGGCCGGGTGTGGTGGCTCACGCCTGTAATCCCAGCACTTTGGGAGGCCAAGGCAGGCGGATCACCTGAGGTCCGGAGTTTGAGACCAGCCTGACCAGCATGGAGAAACCCTGTCTCTACTAAAAATAAAAAATTAGCCAGGTATGGTGGTACATGCCTGAAATCCCAGCTACTCAGGAGGCTAAGGCAGGAGAATCCCTTGAACCCGGGAGGCAGAGATTGTGGTGAGCAGAAATTGCACCATTGCATTCTTGCCTGAGCAACAAGAGCAAAACTCCATCTCAGAAAAAGAAAACAATGAAATAGACATCCATCACATACACATATGTTTATTCTAGTCACACTTTCCTCTTCTGATTTAATATACTCTGGAGATCAGTTCACATGAGCTCCTATAGAACTATGCATTCTTCCCTCAAAGGCTCCATGGTACAGACGTGCTAGAGCTGAGTTAGCCACTCCTCTGATGGATTTAGATTTATTGACAGTATTTTGCTAATGCAAACCATGAATTGAAAGTTATAGTGGTTTTTTTTGTTTGTTTGTTTTTGTTTTGTTTTGTTTTTTTGAAGTTGGGAGGCTCCTAAGAATCAGAATGGTAATCAGAAAACCTTGACCTTCCTTCATGGTTTGTAATCGCCTGATGGGGTCTTCCTGCCCACTGCCCAGACAAAACCAACTCATTGAGACTGTGGCATTGCAATAAAGAACTTAACTGACATGAGGCTGGCCATGCCACCTGGGAGACGGAGCTGCTACTCAAATCACTCTCCCTGAAAATGTGGAGGCTGGGGTTTCACCAGGGTAGTTTGGTGGGCGGGGGCTATAGGAATGGGTGCTGCTGACTGGCTGGAGATGCAGTCACAGGGCTGTGGGAAAGGCTCCTTGTTCAATGAATCTGCTGCCGGGTGGGGCCACAGGACTGGTTGAGCCAACAGTCGAGGGTCCAGGTGGGACCATCCGGTTGTCAGAAATGCAAAAACCTGAAAGGATTTCTGGTTGAAATGAAAGGGTTGCATTTCAAAAGGCCAGTCTTAGGTTCTATAATAGTGAACTGGAAAAGTTGCAAATCTTGTGATCTCTGGAATAATGACTGGTAACCATTTAACTGAATTTTGAGCAGAATTCAGGTGGCCTTTCATTAGTTGGCTCCAGGGGTGGTGGGAACCAAGTGGGCAAGACAGCTGAGGCTCGGCCACACACACAGAAAGCACCGACCCTGTGTGGAATGACAGATGCTAGGACAAATGCGGAGACCTGGTGTGACAGGCGTGGGAACAGCAGTGCCATGGTGATGTCTAATGGATAATTGTCAGCAAGTGCTGTCGGCCCTACTTTCAAGGGATGCCCAGGAGCCAGCCATTCCCCCCACCCCTACTGCCACCCCTCTGGTCCTGCCACTATCATCACTTGCCTGGATCCTTGCAGTGGCCCCTCTGGGCTCCCTCCCTCCACCCACCCACCCCTGGGTCCCTGGCCCACCCAGCATCCAGAGGGCTCCAGGTCCCCATTGCACTCCTCCTCTGCTCAGAAGAGGCTCCCCTGCCGAAGTAAAGGGCAGAGTACTCCAGGGCCCTGTGCGAACTCCTGCTTCCTTGACCTCTGAGTCCTCACCTCCTCTTACCCTCCCCCGGCTGCCCATCAGCCACACCATCCTCCTCGCCATTTCCCACTATGAGCCAGGCACCTGCGGACCTCCTGGCCTTTGCACTGGCTAAGGCCCCGGACCCGGCTGGCTCTTCCCAGATGCGGACACAACTCACTTGCCCACTTCCTTTAAGCCTTTGCTTCCACTCTAACACACCAACACCACCCACCCACCCCAGCTCGATCTTTCTCCTAAGCACATTTCCAGTTGAACATACAACATATGATCTCTATTTACCACCATTATTGTCTGGTTTTCCTCACTGAAATCGGAATCCTGAAGACAGGAATTTTCTTGTTTTGTGCACTGTGGTAACTGCTCAGCAACTCGAACAGTGCCGGGCACATGGAGTAGAAGCTCAATAAGTATTTATTGAATAAATGAATGAATAGTGTTTGCTGAAAGAACCTTCACACTCGGGAATATTTTAAGTGTTGCTGCAATTCCCGACCAGCAAGATGCAGAGGAAAACCTTGAGAAGAGGACCCAGAGAAGGAAACCACAGTGTTTACAACCAGCATCCGAAAGAGCGAAAATGCCAGCTCAGACCTGGAGCCTGGTCACGGAGGACAAAGGTCCTGACAAGGACTGTACCATGCAGAGGTCACTACCTGCTACCTGGGGTATGAGACTCTCCTTGATTCAACAATATTCAATGAGACAGTCAACCTGATTCCTAACAGGAGAGGCCAAGGCAAGGTGGTCTAGCCAGCCAGTAGGATTGAGTGACAAGCACAGAGCCATGCCAGAATTAGAGGCCACGCAGGAGGTTCCACAAATGCACCTCCTAAGTGCTTGGTGCTGAGACCACAAAGCCAAAGAAATGAGGCTTCTTGGTTTGATTGCAGACTCAGCAAAAATGAATGTAAGCCTGCTCCTCATGGCTGGGTCGTGTCCTAGGGAGGTACCAGCATTCAGCTTGGCCTGCTTCAGTATATAGTTTTTATCCCTGTGTGTGTTCTGTTGGGACTCTGTACATTTAGACATCTGTGCAGGGGGACTCGTGAGGAGACCAGTCTCCCTGGCAGGCCTAGATGTAGCGTAGCCTGAGGCAGGAGGGGAATACAGGTGGAGCTGGATGTTCTTTCAGCCTCCCTGGCAGAGATCAAGGTCAGCTTGGCCAAACTTCTGCCGTGGCTGGCTCTTATGTGGGGGAGGGAGGCAGTCCCCAGAGCAGGAATGCCTTCCCTGGGGCTCCTTTCCTTGCAGGGGAAAAGCCAGCCCTCCTCCCCTCTGTGCCTCTTTCACTAAAGCCCGTGGGCTAAAGCCCTTGAGCTGGGGAATCCGTGCCCCAGGGGCAAACCTCTGGGCTCTGGCTTAGCCCCACCCCAGGGAAACATTCACAGCCCCTGGTAAGAGAGCCCTGCTGCAGGAAGACTCCAGGGCAGGGCCCAGCTGCCGGTCCTGGGCTGTCGGTGACAGTACCCCAGGCTCCAAACTCCTCTGGGCCTGGGGGCAATTCCCTTCCCTGGTTACAACAGATTCCCACCCCACCCCACCCTACCGCCCGGGCCTGGGCAGGGAAGCACAGGGAGGTGGCAGGAGAGGGGAAGCAGGGGCCAGACAGGAGGAAGAGATGATGCCCTGGGCCAGATGGTCACCGCACCTGCTGAAGTGAGAAACTCTGGCTTCTCCCAGTAGAAACTTCAGGATCCCCAAAATTGGACCAGCAAATAAACTTAGTGACAGTCACACCAACCTTCTGGAAACTCACAGTAGGCGTCCACTGCCCCTGTGGGTCCCCGGGACCCCTCTGCCTGTGGCCTCAGGGACCTAGTACTGCACTTCCAATGCTCTGCAGACACACCTCGGGCTTGAACCCCATCTCACTGATTCCACAAATACTGATCTGTGGCCTACTGGGTGCAAGGCCTCTGTGGCTGTCGGGGAGGCAAGGTCCCTGCTCCAGTGGGAGTGACAGGTGTAAAACAGGATGACTACAGAACCTGGGAAGGGGGACAAAGCAGAGTACTGGGAAGTGGGTGGGCACAGGGCAGCCTGGGATGATGGGGGAAACAGCAAATCTTTGCCATCTGTTCCTGGCCAGATATAACTGGAGATGCTACCTGATCTCTCTTCCACCTCAGTTTCCTCACCTGGACAGTGGAGCTGGAGCCACCCCCACTGCCAGACCCCACTCTCTGGGCTGCCTCTAAGAAGCCCGCCCTGCTCAGGCCTGCTCCCTGCCTCCATGGTTGTCAGTCCCTCCTGAGAATGGCCCCATAAAAGGAGGCCTCTGGCTGTAGAGGGAGATGAACGACCCAAGGTTGCCCGGCCTGTGCCTAGGGCCCCATGGCTCCTGAGGCCCGGCCTCGGTGAACCCTGGAAGGGGCTTTCTCTGTGGGTTTTGCCCTGGTGCCTGGAGCCCCTTCCCTATGGACACCTCTCAGCATGATTAACACAGGCAGGTGGGACCTGAAGGGGCCATTGGTCCTTCTGAAAATCCTCACCAGTCAGTGTGAGTGTGGGGAGACCATGCACAACGTGTGGGACTCTGCCCTGTACCCGCTCAAAGCCTCAGCCCTTCAGAGTCACTGGTAATGATTCGCTGCAGGTGGGGTCACTCTGATTCTTCTCTGAGGTCTCTTTTCCTTTCATTTGTTCTGAGAAACTGAGAGGATCACATGACTGCATGCCACCTAAACTAGGCTGTGCACAGCCCACGTTCTGTGCAAGGAGGGCGCAAAGCACTAGTGTCTGTGACCCACCTGCCACCTTTCCAATGCTACTACAAGATTTGCAAGAAACAGTCATTTATCAGAAACTATCTTTATTAAAAAAGATAAAATAGAGCAGGGCAGGGGAGAAGTGCTGCAGGCTCCCGTGTTGCTGAGCACACAGCAGCGTGGGCATCTCGTCACGCTCCTCCCCAAAGCCATTGGTGTCCACTGTCAATGTTCTTGGACCTCAGGGCCTTTGTCCTCTCCAATCTAAATGGAATCTCTCAGGTGTTTTGCAAAAAAAACAACAACAGCAGCAACAAAAAACATTCTCATTGACTCTAGTCACCCTGCTGTGCACTAGATGTCAAAACCTCTTCCTCCTGTCCAGACTTTGGTCCTTTGACTGACAACCCCCCCGTTCCCTCCCTCTGCCACTCTCCTGCCCCTGGTCACCATCCATCTACTCAGTACTACTATGGGGTCAACTTTTTTAGATCAACACTTCTGGGACATCATGTGGAACTGGTCTCTGAGGTGGTGGAGATGCTAAGTAGCGGGATTTCCTTATTCCACGGTGCACACATCTATCTAATCCTCACATTATACCCCATGAATGAATACAAGCATGATTTGCCAAAAAAAAGAAATAAGAATTGAAAGGTGCATTGTCTGGCAGCCCTGCGGCAGCCCCAGTTTCTTTCTTTCTTTTTTTTTTTTTTTTTTTTGAGATGGCGCCTCATTCTGTCCCCCAGGCTGGAGTGCAGTGTAATCTCAGCTCACTGCAAGCTCCGCCTCCCGGGTTCACATCATTCTCCTGCCTCAGCTACCCGAGTAGCTGGGACTACAGGCACCCGCCACCACGCCCGGCTAATTTTTTGTATGTTTAGTAAAGATAGGGTTTCACCATGTTAGCAAGGATGGTCTCGATCTCTTGACCTCGTGATTCGCCTGTCTCAGCCTCCCAGAGTGCTGGGATTACAGGCATGAGCCATCGCGCCTGGCCACGGCAGCCCCAGTTTCTTGTTGGCAAGGCTGACATCACAGCCTCGGGCTGCCCAGCTTGGACAACACTGGCTTCCTGCGATGGTTTTCGCTGGGCCAGGGACGTTTCTGGGTCTCTGCCACTGCTGCTGGTGGTGTGGGTGGAGGGAGAGCCCACAGGGTCATGCTGGGGGGCTTTGCTAAAACTGTCTGGCATCCTCTGCAGGCTGGCAGGGGCACTGGCGGGAACAGTGGTCTTCTGCTGAATGCTGAATATGGGACATGCTGGCTCGCTGTGAGCCTGCTTCGGTGAGAGGGAAGGTGGAAACTTCAGTGGATAGAGAAGGACAGAGGGGAACCCCAGGAGGAAGGGACCATGGTCTGATGGTGGACTGCTTCTTTTGTTTGTTCTTTTTTTTTTTTTTTTTTTTTTTTTTTTTGAGACGGAGTCTTGCTCTGTCGCCCAGGCTGGAGTGCAGTGGCCGGATCTCAGCTCACTGCAAGCTCCGCCTCCCAGGTTCACGCCATTCTCCTGCCTCAGCCTCCCGAGTAGCTGGGACTACAGGCGCCCGCCACCTCGCCCGGCTAGTTTTTTGTATTTTTTTAGTAGAGACGGGGTTTCACCGTGTTAGCCAGGATGGTCTTGATCTCCTGACCTCGTGATCCGCCCGTCTCGGCCTCCCAAAGTGCTGGGATTACAGGCTTGAGCCACCGCGCCCGGCCTCTTTTGTTTGTTCTAAAAGGAGGTAGGTGGCCATAGGATAGTGAAATGCTATTTATTTGATTGGCACAGAGATGTTCTTATCTGGAATCCCATGGCCACCATGAAGCTGGGTGGTTTGAGGTTCGGGTGGTCCAGTAGCGGCTCTTTGTATGTTGTCAGTGGCATCTCCTGGCCACAGTTCACCCACCAGTCCCTCAAAACTTGTTTCAGTAGGGGCCACTCCCTGGGGTCTAGTGTTAGTAACTTTTGAATGAGTCTTTCAAGTTGAAGGGGGAAAAGAATGGTGGGGCATGGTAGCTTCCTGTGAGAATTTTATTCTTGAGGTCTGTCGTGTTCCCTGAATAGAAGGGCAGGGCCCCGGCCACCATACGGTAGAGGAGGATGCGAGGCCCCATATGTCTATGGCAGGGCTCTGGTACCCCCAGCCCAGGAAGAGTTCTGAGCAGGAATAGTGGGCTTCTGCCCTCACTTCTCGCCCTTCTTGGGCAGTCAAAAATTAAAAGTGGGAACAGCCGGCTCCCTTTGAGCTCTCTTTGGTTCCACGGGGAAGGTGGACTTTGTCAGATGGGGAAGAACAGGTGGGACCCCCAGGAGGAAGGGACTGTGCTCCAATGATGGAGCGCCTCCTCCTCTGCACTTCTCCTGTACCCCAGGATTAGGTACGAGGCCATGGGATAATCATATGTCTATTTTTTGTGGGGGGAATATTGATTCCCAGATGTGTGATGCTTGGAATCCTATGGCCATCATAACCAGGGTTATAGGGGACACAGGTGTCCAGGGTCTCTGTATGGTGTCAGCGGTGTCTTCTGGCCGGCACTGACCCAGGGGTCCCACATCAGCTGGTTTAGTGGGGGTCGCTCCCGGGGGTGGAGGGTGAGGACTTGTTTTACTAGTGTTTCCAGTGGAAACGAAGAAATAGGTGGAGAGTCATACTGTCACATAGCCTGAGGCAGGAAGGGACCACAGGTGGGGCTGGATGTTCTTTCAGCCTCCCTGGCAGAGATCACAGACAGAGTGGTCAGCTTGGCCAAGCTTCTGAGGGCTGGCTCTGATGTAGGGGAGGGAGGCAGTCCCCAGAGCAGGAGTGCCTTCCCTGGGGCTCATATCCTTGCAGGGGAAAAGCCAGTCATCCTCCCCTCAGAGCCTCCTTCACTGCAGCCCGTGGGGGGCGAGTGACCTGGGGGATCCATGCCCCAGGGGCTAACCTCTGGGCTCTGGCTTAGCCCCACCCCGGGGAAACATTCACAGCCCCTCCGGAAGAGAGCCTTGCTGCGGGAAGACTCTAGGGGAGGGTCCAGCTGGGAGAGTCCTGGGCTGTTGGTGGCAGTACCCCAGGCTCCAAACTCTCTGGGCCTGGGGGCAATTCCCTTCCCTGGGTACAAGAGATTCCCAGCCCGCCCTGCCCTACTGCCCGCCCCGCGGGGAAGTGGCCCAGGAGAGGTATCCTGGTGACTCGAGTCGGGGTCAGCCTGGGTAGCATGGCCCCCGGGAGGCAGACAGGGCGAACGGGGCAGGCCCCAGGCTCCAGAGCAGCTGCTGACAGGCTGTCAGGCGGTGTCGGGTCTCCATGGAGACGGGGGCGGGGCCAGGAGGCGGTGAGCAGCGGCGGGCGGGGCTTTTAACGGTCATCGGCCGGGCCCAGCCTGGACAAAAAACACACAGCCCGGCCTGGGAGACGGAGCTCTGCGGGCGGCCGGGGCTGCCTCCTTCCAGGTGCTGCTGCCCCAACACAGGCGGGCACCCTCTGCGGGTCCCGCGACGCCCGGCCCGCTCAGCGCCTCCAGAGGCCTCAGCTGAGGGTAACCCCCCGCAGCTGGGCGTCACTCCTCTGAGCCCCCGGATCTTCCCATGGGTCCTTTGGAGGCCTGGGTTTTGGAATTTGTCCTTCCTAAGTGCCGCCCTCCGGGCGCGGCTGCTGCAGGACCACAGAGGACCGAGTGCGGCCGCGTCCCCTGCGGGGCCCCCCTCCTCCAGCTTCAAGGGCACAGGAGAGAGGCGGCCCAAGCCACAGAGCCGCAGAGCTGCCAGGAGCTGACCCTCTGGGTGGGGAGAGGACACTAACTCGGGTCCTCTCCACTTCTCAAGGCTCCTTCTCACTTTCAGTGAACGGCTCCCAGCACCTCAGGGGCCTTCCTGTTTCATTGATGTCAACAAGCGATCATTGATCACCTCTGGTGTGCAGGGACAGAGAAGACAGACAACGCTGGCCCCCGGGTGGGCAAGGGAGTCTAGTCTATCAGTGAAGAAAACTCCCCATAGAGGTGGGGACTAGGAAGGAGACACCAGAAACAGTGAGGGTGGAAGATGGGGGTGACCCTATTGCAGATGGGGTGTTCAGGGAGGGTTTCTCTGAGGGGGTGACATTCACTAGATCGACCAAGGGATGGTCAGGGCCTGTGAAAGTCTTTTAAGAGAGGGAATGGCAGTGTCCAGTTGACCATTTCAGGGATGGGAATTAGGGCAGCAGGGTGAGGGGTGTGAGCCTGGCAGGCAGGGCCCAGACACCATGTGATGGGTGCAGGGGTGGGACCTACGGAGGCTCTGAAAAAGGCCTGGGCCTCAGAAGATGGGGAAGCAAGAAGACCCATTTGGAGGCCTTCACAACCTTCACAGGCCAGAATTCGGTTTAGGTTTCAGAAGGGGGCTGGGTCCCTCATGCTCTTCTTGAGCCGAAAGGGCTCCATCCAGCTCCTTGGGCTCTTCCCACACAGACATGGTTCTGGGGCCCCGGCTACACAGATACCCTTCTGATGGTTGTCCTCTGCAGCCAGGCAGGGGGCATGGGCCGACCCGCCCCTTCCTTGCCCAAGTGGACAGATGAAGGGAGCCTGTGAGGGCAGGATTGCTGGATTGGAAATTGGACTTGGAGTGTAATCCAAACGCCCCACGGGCCCCGCCACTTCTCTGGAGCTCGGCTTCAAGAAAACTGGGACAAGGGATGGCAAGACCAGCTCTCAAGACCCTTGCCCCTCCACCCCGTAATGCTTTTAGATGGTTCTCAGGGGCCACCTTTTTCAGGAAGAATTCTCGGGTTATAGGAAAGTAAAGGGAGGAATCGTGCTTTGAATGGCACTTTGATCAGGCTCTAGACTAGGTGTTGGTTTGAAGTGATTTGCTTTTCCTCCCGCCTCATCCCCCTTCACAAAACCTGAGTCCTAGGGAGGGCGGGAGTGAGATTCCTGTTTCTAGATTTTCATCATTCCGTATTGCACAGGAGGAGGTCTGGGGAAAAAGGGGACACATACTAGCAAGTGTATAGAAGATTTATACGCACTAGGTTCTGGAGCAGTTGCTGACATCTGGTCTAGCGGCCATGGAGACGGGGGCGGAGCCAGGTGGCAGTGACGCAGCAGGGGGCGTGGCTCCCAACGGCCTCGCCCAGCCTGGGCAGAGTCGGAGCCGGGACTGGGAGGCAGAGCCAGAGACCCGCAGGCACAGCCGAACCCCTGCGAGCTTGCCCAGTAGGGAGCTCAGGATCCCCAAGATTGGACAGGCAAATAAGCTTAGTGACAGTCCCACCAGCCTTCCCGAGAGTCACGGTAGGCGTCCACGGCCCCTGCGGATCCCTAGGCCTGCTCTATCAGGCGACCTTGGGGACGGACCCAAGGCTGCACTTCCAATGCTCTGCAGACACACCTCGGGCTTGAATCCCAGGGTCTCACTGATTCCACAGATATTGACTGAGGGCCTCCTGGGTGCCAGGACTGTGTGGCTCTCAGGGAGGCAAGGTCCTTGTTCCAGTAGGGGTGACAGGTGTAAAACAGGACGACTTCAGAACCTGAGAATGGGGACAAAGCAGAGTACTGGGAAGTGGCTGGGTGGGTGTGGGGCAGCCTGGGACGGGGTAAACAGCAAACCTTTGCCTTCTGTTCCTGGCCAGATTTCACTGGAGATGCTACCTGATCTCTCTTCAGCTCAGTTTCCTCACCTGGACAGTGGAGCTGAACCCACCCCCCACTATCTGAGCCTGCTCTCTGGGCTGTCTTTAGGGAACCCGCCCTGCTCAGGCCTGCTCCCCACCCTCCATGGCTGTCAGTCCCCCAGGAGAAGAATGTCTGCCATATGGAGGCTGCTGGTAGCAAAGGATGATGAAGAAGCCAAGGTTGCCCGGCCTGCATGCTGGCCCAGGTGGATACTTGAAGGGAGTTTCTCTGTTTGTGGGCTTTTGCCTTGGTGCCCTTCCCTATAGTCCCTTGACCCAGCCCAGCTCAATGGGCTGGAAGCCCTGGCTTCTGAAGAGGAGATGTCAAGCTCTAGCACAGGTCACAGCCAGAAACAATTCTGGCCTTGTCCAGTGATAGTAAAAGTCAGGCCTGGGAAGGTGCCCTCTCACAGGACGGCACTTCCAGAGGGGGCACAGCAGCAAGGTGGAGGGACAGACTCTGACGGGCCCTTGGGGAGCTCAAGCAGAACCCACAGGGGCCCTCTTTCTGGGGTACAAACTGGCATTGGGTGGCAGGAGATCCAGTATTGACACCTGAAGGACCTTCACCCCCAATGTGGATTTAAAGGACAGCAGCTCACTGGGGAGACAAGGGGCTCCACAACACTCCCACCCTATCCTGAGACTGCTTCTTGCTACCTGGTCCTGCTCTTTATTGGGGAAGGAGAATCTTACCTGACTGGGGGAACTCCAGGACCGACCCTGGCCGCCATTAGTAGTGGGTACCGCATGTTCAAGGTTGGCACACTGAGATGCCGGTCATGCACAAAATGGGGCCTTCTGGACCTACCTCAGTCTCCTTAGGAACCCACAAGGAAGCTCCCTGATGGGTGCTGATGGGCATCTACACCCATAGAGTCACTGCCTGACATAGAAAGACCAAGTTTCTGGGAAGCTGGAACCTGCCTTATGAAAGCCCCATTCGAAAGCCCCATTCCTACCACCCGCTCCATCCCTCGGGGCTGCTGCTGTCTTGCCATCAACCCTCCCGACACCCAGGATGCTTGCCTCACCCAGAAGCACTCCTCTGTCAGGGCTCTGAGGGGTAGCGCTTCGTGCTGCTGTTATCAAAAGGGGAAACCATCGAAGCACAGAGGCCAATGCCACACTAGACAGCCAGGAGCCCAGCAGCACAAGTGGCCCCCTAAGGCGTTTTGGGGACCACACCCACACCACTCTGACCCCAGCACAGTCTGGTTCCCAGGGCTTCAGGGTCCTCCTGGAGATCTCTCAGCGTCCCACAGGCAGACGGGACCTGAGGGGGTCGCTGGTCCTTCTGAAAATGTTCACCAGGCAGTATGAATGTAGGGAGGCCATGCACAATGTGAGACTCTGTCCTGCACCTGCTCAGAGCCTCAGCTCTTCAGAGTCACTAATAATGATTTACTGTGGGTGGGCTCACCCTGATACTTCTCTGAGGTCTCTTTCTGTTTTTCTGAGTAACTGAGAGGATCACTTGACTGCATGCCACCTCAACTAGGGTGTGCACAGCCCTTATTTTGTGCAGGGAGGGCACAAAGCAGCAGAGTGTCTGTGACCTATTTGCCGCCTAATGCTACTACAAGATTTGCAAGAACTGGTAATAGTTACTGGTAATCAGTAACCATTTTTATTTGAAAAGATAAAATAGAGCTTTGCAGGAAAGTACTGCAGGCTCCCACGTTGCTAGGCTCCCACGTTGCTGGGCAGACGGCAGCCTGGGCGTCTCACCCGGCTCCTCCCTACAGCCATTGGCACACACTGTCAGGTTTCAATGTTCTTGGACCTCAGAGCCTTCATCCTCTCCAATCTAAATGCAGAGAAACACTTGACATGGATTCTTTCAGGTGTTTTGCAAAATGCAAGACATTCTCATTGACTCTGGTCACTCTGCTGTGCACTAGATGTCAAAATCTCTTCCTCCTCCCTGAGACTTTGGTCCTTTAACTGACAACCCCCCCATTCCCTCCCTCTGCCGCTCTCTGGCCCCTGATCACCATCAATATACTTGATACTTCTATGGCGTCAACTTTTTTAGATCAATACTTCTGAGACTTCACGTGGAATTGGTCTCTTGGTCTCTCTGAGGTGGTGGAGATGCTAAGTAGCGGGATTTCCTTATTCCACAGTGCACACATTTATCCAATCCTCACATTGTACCCCGTGAATGAATACAAGCATGATTTGCCAAATGAAACAATACAATAAAGACAGAAGAAATATAGTAAAATGCAGGAATTGTGGCTTGACCATCCCAATGACTTGATTTTTGTCTTCAGTCATGCAACTATGTTGGGGCAATATTATTCCTCATTTTCTTTGGTGGGCACAGGCAAAAACATTTTAATAGTATGCAAAGACATCTATCTCCTGGCAGCCCTGCGGCAGCCCCAGCTTCTTGCCGACAAGGCTGACGTCACAGCCTCAGGCTTCTCAGCTTAGACGACGCTGGTTTCCTGGGATGGTTTTCGGTGGATCAAGGACGTTTCTAAGACTTCACCACTGTTGCTGGTGCTCTGGGTGGAAGGGGAGACAACAGTGTCATGCTGGGGGCTTCATTAAAACTTCCTGGCTTCCCCAATCTGGCTTCCTCTGCAGGCTGGCAAGTGTACTGGCAAGAATGGCAGTCTTCTGCCCAGACATCTGGCCTTCCTCGACAGGCTGAACATTAAACGTCTGACAAGCTGGCTCCCTATGAGCCCGCATCGGTGGGAGAGGGAAGGTGGAAAGTTCAGTGGATGGGGAAGGACAGGTGAGAACCCCAGGAGGAAGGGAACGTTCTCTGATGGTGGAGCACTTCCTCTCTTGTTTTGTGTGCTCTAAAATGAGGTAGGTGGCCACTGCATAGTTGAATTTTCTTTCTACCACTGCCACAGAGATGTTTTCGGCCTGGAATCCCATGGCCACCAAAAGCTGTGTTGTTTTGGGATTCAGGTGATCCAGGATTTGTTCTTCATATGTTGTCAGAGGAAACTCCTGACCACTGTTCACCCACTGGTCCCTCATCACTTCTAGTGTGGTCTGCTCCCTGGGGTCTACTGCTGATAGTTTTTTAATGAGGCTTTTAAGACCTCAGGAAAAGCAGACTGGGGAAAAATAGCTTCCACTTTAAATTTTTGCTGAGAGGACCCTAACACTGCATGAGCAGAAGGGCAGAACCCTGGCCACTATGTGGTATAAAATTACTCTGAGGCTCCGAATATCCAAGGTGGGGCATTGGTAGCCCTGGCCTAGGAATGGGGCCATGTAGGGGTAGGTGCCACAAAGGGCTGTCAGCTTCTGCCTGTCATGGAATGTGGTACCAAAGCCAAAGTCGGTGATCTTAATGTTACCATCCTCATCAAGAATGATGATTTCCGGGTTCAGGTCTCTCTCTATGTGAAATTTATTTGCTATGACACTACTGCATGGCTGATGGAATCTGCCTGAATATGGTCCAGGCCTCCTCCTCCCTCGTGAGGCCATGGCGGTCTATCGGTTGTGCGAGTCTCCTCCTCTTGCATACTCAGTTACTAAATAAATAACTGGTGTCGGGGGTGTCAATCACTTGATACAATTGTACAATATTGAAGTGGCAGAGAGACTTTAAAATACTCTCTCTGGAGAGTGATGCCGGGGGAGCCAGCCTTGGGAATGATTTTGATGGCCATTTGGGTCCCAATCAGCACATGATTCGCCAGTTGGACCTCACTGAATGTGCCACGGCCGATGGTGTCTAGGATTTTACAGTTCTGGAGCTCCTGGTCAGGTGTGGTGGCCGATCCCTACTGCATAGTGCCACCTCTCTACACTGACTATAAAACTACTCTTAAGTGTAGTGACCATGCTAATACTGACCCCACCGACTTGATTTTTGTCTTCAGCTGTGCAACTATGTTGGGGTCATCTTATTCCTCCTTTTCAGTGGTGGACACAGGCAAAAACATTTTAATAGAATGGAAATGCATCTGCTGGCAGCCCTGCAGCAGTCACAGCCTTCTTATTGGCAAGGCTGCAGTCAAAGCCTTGGGCAGCCCAGCTTGAATGACGCTGGCTTCCTGGGACGGTTGTTGCTGTGTCAGGGACATTTCTGGGTCTCCACCACTGCTACTGGTGCTCTGGGTGGAGAAGGCCACAGGGTGTTGCTGGGGGGCTCGTTGATCCAGGGATGTTTCTGGGTCTCCACCATGGCTGCTGGTGCTCTGGGTGGAGGGCGAGGTCACAGGGTCATGCTGGGGAAGTGGTGAGCCACAGGTTTCTGGGTCTGCACCACTTTTGCTGTTGCTCTGGGTAGAGGGGGAGGCCACAGGGTCATACTGGGCAGCTTGTTGAGCCTGGGACATTTCTGCGTCTCCACTGCTGCTGCTGGTGCTCTGGGTGGAGGGGGAGGCCACAGGGTCATGCTGCGGGGCTTGTTGAGCCAGCGAGGTTTCTGGGTCTGAACCACTGCTGCTGGTGCTCTGGGTGGAGGGGGAAGCCAAAGGGTCGTGCTGAGGGACTTGATTAAAGCTCTCTGGCTTCCTCTGTAGGCTGGCAGGTGCACTGGCCAGAAAGGGGCTCTTCTGCTTAATGCTATGAGCCTGCTTCAGCAGGAGAAAGGTGCTGGAAACTTCAGTGGATAGAGGAAAAAAGTTGTGAACCCCAGGAGGGTCTCTGGTCTGATAGTGGACGGCTTCTTTCATTTTGTTTGTTCCAAAATAAGGTAGGTGGCCACAGGATAACTGAATTTTTCTTTGATTGCCATGGAGATGTTCTCAGCCTGGAATCCCATGGCCACCAAAAGCCTGGTTGTTTTGGGGTTCAGATGTTCCAGGATTTGTTCTTTATATGTTGTCAGAGGCAACTCCTGGCCACGGTTCATCCGTGGGTCCTTCATAACTTCTTCTAGTGTGGTCTGCTTCCTGGGGTCTACTGTTAATAGTTTTTTATGAAGGCTTTTAAGACCTCTGGAAATGTATACTGGGGGAAAATATCTTCCATTTTAAATTTTTTCCGTGAGGACAGCAAGGCTGCCTGAGTGGAGGGGCGAAACCCTGGCCACCATGTGATGTAACGTTACTCCAAGGCTCCAAACATCCATAGAGGGGCATTGGCAGCCCTGGCCCAGGAACAGTTCCGGGGCCATGTAGGTGTAGGTGCTACAAAGGGCTGTCAGCCTCTGTCCTTCATTGAACGTAGTATGGAAGACGAAGTCTGCCATCTTAATGTTACTGTCATCGAGTACGATGTTTTCTGGCTTCAAGCCTCTCTCTATGGGCAATTTTTTTGCTGTGGCAGTACTGCATGGCCGACAGAACCTGCCTGAACATGGTCCAGACCTCCTCTTCCCTCGTGAGGTGGTGGTGGTGTATCAGTTGTGCGGGTCTCCTCCTCTTGCACACTCTGTTACTAAACAAACGTGTTGGGGGTGTCAATCAGTTGATATATCTGTACAATACTAAAGTGATGGAGAGACTTCAAAATACTTCCCTCTCTCTCTCTGGAGAGTGAAGCCGTGGGAGCTAGGCTTGGGGATAATTTTGATGGCCATTTGGGTCCCAGTCAGCACGTGATGGGCCAGTTGGATGTCACTGAATGTGCCACAACCGATGGTGTCCAGGATTTCACAATTCTGGAGCTCCCAGTCCAGTGGGGTGGAGGCCGATCCCTTCTCCAAGGTGCCACCTCCCTACACTGACTATAAAACTACCCTAGCAGTACTGACTAAGCTAACAATAATGACCCCACCGACTTGATTTTTGTCTTCACCCATCAAACTATGTTGGGGTCATCTTATTCCTCCTTTTTGGTGGTGGACACAGGCAAAAACATTTTAATAGAATAGAAATGCACCTCTTGTCAGCTCTGTGGCAGCCTCACCTTCTTACTGGCGAGGCTGACATCAAAGCCTCGGGCTGCCCAGCCTGAAAAACGCTGGCTTCCTGAAATGGTTGTTGCTGTCAGGGAAATTTCTGGATCTCCGCCACTGCTACTGGTGCTGGTGCTCTGGGTGGAGAAGGCCACAGGATGATGCTGGGGGGCTTGTTGAGCCAGGGAAGTTTCTGGGTCTCCACTGCTGCTGCTGCTGCTCTGGGTGGAGGGGGAGGCCACAGGGTCATGCTGGGGGGCTTGGTGAGCCAGGAAGGTCTGTGGGTCTCCACCACTGCTGCTGGAGCTCTGGACAGAGGAGGCCACAGCGTCATACTAAAAGGATTGGAGAACCAGGGAGGTTTTTGGTTCTGCACCACTGCTGCCGGTGCTCTGGGTGGAGGGAAAGGCCACAGGGTCATGCTGGGAAGCTTGTTGGGCCAGGGACATTTCTGGGTCACCACCACTGCTGCCGGTGCTCTGGGTGGAAGGGGAGGCCATGGGGTCATGCTGGGGGGCTTGATTGAAGCTCTCTGGCTTCCTCTGCAGGCCGGCAGGTGCACTGGCCAGAAAGGGGCTCTTCTGCTGAATGCTATGAGCCAGCTTCAGTAAGAGAAAAAAGGTGAAAACTTCAATGGATAGAGAAAAAAAGTTGGGAACCCCAAAAGGAAGGGACTGTGGTCGGATAGTAAACTGCCTCTTTCGTTTTGTTTGTTCCAAAATAAGGTAGGCCATGAGAAAACTGAATAATTCTTAGATTGCTACAGAGATGTTCTCAGCCTGGAATCCCATGGCCACCAAGAGCTGAATTGTTTTGGGGTTTAAGTGGTCCAGGAATTGTTCTTCATATGTTGTCAGAGGCAACTCCTGGCCACTGTTTACCCACGGGTCCCTCTTAACTTTTTCTAGTCCTGTCTGCTCCCTGGGGTCTACTCTTAATAGTTTATTATTGAGGCTTTTGAGACCTCTGGAAAAGTATACTGGGGAAAAATATCTTCCATTTTAACGTTTTGCTGTGAAGATCCTAGCGCTGAGTAAGCAGAAGGGCAGAGTTTTGCCGACCATGTGACATAACGTTACATCGAGGCTCCAAATGTCCATGGCGGGGCACTGGTAGCCCGGGCCCAGGAAGAATTCTGGGACCATGCAGGGGTAGGTGCCACAAAGGGCTGTCAGCTTCTGTTCCTCATGGAATGTGGTACTGAAGCCAAAGTCCGTGATCTTTTTTATTTTTTATTTTTTTGAGACGGAGTCTCGCTCTGTCGCCCAGGTTGGAGTGCGGTGGCGTGATCTCGGCTGACTGCAAGCTCCGCCTCCCGGGTTCACGCCATTCTCCTGCCTCAGCCTCCCGAGTAGCTGGGACTACAGACACCTGCCACCTCGCCTGGCTAGTTTTTTTGTATTTTTTAGTAGAGACGGGGTTTCACCGTGTTAGCCAGGATGGTCTCGATCTCCTGACCTCGTGATCCGCCCGTCTCGGCCTCCCAAAGTGCTAGGATTACAGGCTTGAGCCACCGCGCCCGGCCTCAAAGTCCGTGATCTTAATGTTACCGTCCTCATCAAGAACAGTGATTTCCGGGTTCAGGTCTCTATGTGAAATTTATTTGCTATAGCACTACTGCATGGCCGACAGAATCGGCCTGAATGTGGTCCAGGCTTTCTCCCTCATGAGGCCGTGGTAGTGTATCGGTTGTGCAGGTCTCCTCCTCTTGCATACTTCATTACTAAATAAATAACTCATGACAGAGGTGTCAATCAGTTGATGTAATTGTACAATACTTAAGTGACAGAGAGACTTCAAAATACTTCTCTCTCTAGAGAGTGATGCTGGGGGAGCCAGCCTTGGGGATGATTTTGTGGCCACCTGGGTCCCAGTCAGCATGTGATGGGCCAGTTGGACCTCACTGAACGTGCCATGGCCGATGGTGTCCAGAATTCTACAATTCTGGAGCTCCTGGTCAGGTGTGGAGGCCGATCCCTGCTGCATGGTGCCACCTCTCTATACTGACTATAAAACTACTCTAAGTCTACTGACTATGCTAACAGTACCGATCTCACCCACTTGATTTTTCCCTTAAGCCATGCAACTATGTGGGGGTCATCTAATTCCTCCTCTTCTGTGGTGGACACAGGCAAAAACACTTTAATAGAATGGAAGTGCATCTCCTGGCACCCCCAGCTTCTTGTTGGCAAGACTGATTTGTCAAAGCCTCAGGCTGCCCAGCATGGATGACACTGGCTTCCTGGGACGGTTGTTGCTGTGTCAGGGACATTTCTGGGTCTCCATCACTGCTACTGGTGCTCTGGGTGGAGAAGGCCACAGGGTGATGCTCTGGGGCTTCTGGAGCCAGGGACGTTTCTGGGTCTTCACCACTGCTGCTGGTGCTCTGGGTGGAGGGGGAAGCCACAGGGTCATGCTGGGGAACTTGATTAAAGCTCTCTGGCTTTCTCTGTAGGCTGGCAGGTGCACTGGCCAGTAAGAGGCTATTCTGCTCAATGCCGTGAGCCTGCTTTAGCAGGAGAAGGGTAGTGGAAACTTCTATGGATAGAGGAAAAATGTTGTGAACCCCAGAAGGAAGGATCTGTGGTCTGATAGTGGACTGCTTTGTTCGTTTATTCCAAAATAAGGTTGGTGGCTATGGGATAATTGAATAATTTTTGTTGATTGTCACGGAGATGTTCTCAGCCTGCAATCCCAAGGCCACCAAGAGCTGGGTTGTTTTGTGGTTCGGATATTCCAGGATTTGTTCTTCATTTGTGGTCAAAGGCAAATCCTGGCCACTGTTCACCCACGGGTCCCTCATAACTTCTTCGAGTGTGGTCTGCTCCCTGTGGTCTACTGCTAATAGATTTTAAATGAGGCTTTTAAGACCTTGGGAAAAGTAGACTGGGGAAAAATAGCTTCCATTTTTAATTTCTGAAATGAGGACCCTAACGCTGTGTGAGTAGGGCAGAACCCTGGCCACCATGTGATGCAACGTTACGCTGAGGCTCCAAACATTCATGGTAGGGCATTGATAGCCCTGGCCCAGGAAGAGTTCCGGGGTTTCTTGTTGGCAAGTCTGACGTCATAGCCTCAGGCTGCCCAGCTTGAATGATGCTGGCTTCCTGGGATGGTTGCTGCTGTGTCAGAGAAATTTCTGGGTCTCCACCACTGCTACTGGTGCTCTGGATGAGGGAGAAGGCCACAGGTAGGCCGGGCACAGTGGTTTATGCCTGTAATCCCAGCACGTTGGGAGGCCGAGGCAGGTGGATCACCTGAGGTCCAGAGTTCGAGACCAGCCTGACCAACATGGAGAAACCTCATCTCTACTGAAAATACAAAATTAGCCGGGCGTGGTGGCGCGTGCTTATAAACCCAGCTACTCAGGAGGCTGAGGCAGGAGAATCGCTTGAACCCGGGAGGCGGAGGTTGTGGTGAGCTGAGATTGCGCCTTTGCACTCCAGCCTGGGCAACAAGAGTGAAACTCCGTCTCAAAAAACAAACAACAACAACAACAACAACAACAAAAACAAGAAGGCCACAGGCTGATACTGGAAGGCTTGTTGAGCCAGGGAGGTTTCTGGGTCTGCACCACTGCTGCTGGTGCTCTGTGTGGAGGGGGAAGCCACAGGGTCATGCTGGGGGGCTTGTTGAGTCAGGGACATTTCTGGGTACATCCAGTTGTGCAGGTCTGTCTCCTCCTCTTGCACACTTTGTTACTAAATAACAGGGTGATGCTCAGGGTCTTGTTGAGCAAGGGACGTTTCTGGGTCTTCACCACTGCTGCTGTTGCTCTGGGTGGAGGGGAAGGCCACAGGGTCTTTATGTATTTAAGCATAAAGGCAAGGCTTGGCGCGGTGGCTCATGCCTGTCATCCTAATACTTTGCGAAGCTGAGGAGGGTGGACTGCTTGATCCCAGGAGTTCAAGACCAGCCTGGGTAACATGGCAAAACCTCATCTCTATAGAAAATACAAAAATTAGCCAGCTGTTGTGGTGCATGCCTGTGGTCCCAGCTACTTGGAAGCTGGGGTGGGAGGATCACCTGAGCCTGGGAGGTCAAGACAGGAATAAGCCAAGATCACATCACTATACTCTAGCCTGGGTGAGAAAGCCAGATGCTGCCATGAAAATAAAATAAAATAAAATAAAATAAAATAAAATAAAATAAAATAAAGTAAAATAAAATAAAATACATTGCTGAAAAAAATTAAAGACATAAATAAATGGAAAGAGCTATTGTCTTCATGGATTCGAAGACACTCAATATTTTTAAGATGACAATACCATTCAAAGTGATTTAGCGTAATCCTTATCAACATAGTTTGCAGAAATAGAAAAATCCATACCAAAATTCACATGGAATTTCAAGGGACACGTGATTGCCAAAACCTTGAAAAAGAACAAAGTTGGAGGACTCACACTTCCTGATTTCAATTTTTTTTTTTTTTTTTTTTTTTTTTGAGACAAAGTCTTGCTCTTCGCCCAGGCTGGACTGCAGTGGCACGATCTCGGCTCACTGCAAGCTCCACCTCCTGGATTCACGCCATTCTCCTGCCTCAGCCTCTCGAGTAGCTGGAACTACAGGCACCCGCCACCACGTCCAGCTAATTTTTTTGGTATTTTTAGTAGAGATGGGGTTTCACCGTGTTAGCCAGGATGGTCTCGATCTCCTGACCTCATGATCCACCCGCCTTGGCCTCCCAAAGTGCAGGGATTACCAGGTGTGAGCCACTGTGCCTGGCCCTGATTTCAGTATTAATACAAAGCTACAGTAGTCAAAACAATGTGGTACTGGCAGAAGGACAGACATATAGACCAATGAAACAGAATAGAGAGTTCAAAGATAAGCCTTCATATATGTGACAAATGGATTTTTGACAAGGGTGCCAAAATCATTTCAATGGTGAAAGGATCATCTTTTCAACAAATGGAACTGGAAAAACCGGATATTCATATGCAAAATAATAAATTAAATCCTTAAACTACACTATACACAAAAATTAACTCAAAGTGGATCAAAGACCTAAATTTAAGAAAGTAAAAGAAAATCTTCATGACCTTGGATTCAGCAATGGTATCTTAAGCATGACACCGAAAGGACAAGCAACAACAACAAAAAAATAAGAGAGTGGGTCATCCAGCTTTGGAGTGGCAACCTTCATGGCTCCAGCAACAAAAAAGAGAATTAAATACGGGTGATGTTGAGAAAGGTAAGAAGATTTTTGTTCAGAAGTGTGCCCAGTGCCACACCGTGGAAAAGGGAGGCAAGCACAAAACTGGGCCTAATCTCTATGGTCTCTTTGGGTGGAAGACAGGTCAAGCTGTTGCATTATCTTACATAGACGCCAATAAGAACAAAGGCATCACCTGGGGAGAGGATACACTGAGGGAGTATTTGGAGAATCGCAAGGGCATGGAAGAAAAATGATCTTTGCCGGCATTAAGAAGAAGGCAGAAAGGGCAGACTTGATAGGTTATCTCAAAAAAACTACCAGTGAGTAATAATTGGCCACTGCCTTATTTATTACAAAACAAATGTCTCATGACTGTTTTATGTGTACCCTACTTTAATAGATCTCATACACCAGAATTCAGATCATAAATGAATGATAGAATATTTTGTTGGGCAGTTGTGATTTAAAACTAAGACTGGCTTGTGGTTAAATGTTCAGTTTTTGAATTTTAATAGAAATTCCAATTCAGCACATGGTATCACCGTTTACCCCTTCTAAAGATTTATGATTAGAATTCGTTAGTAATGTTAAACTTCTCACAAAGATGGTGAGTGCTATCTTAAAACTTAATGGAGGTTGGGCGCAGTAGCTCACGCCTGTAATCCCAGCACTTTGGGAGGCTGAGGCGGGTGGTTCACTTGAGTTCAGGAGTTCGGGACCAGCCTGGCCAACATAGTGAAACCCCTTCTCTACTAAAAATACAAAAATTAGCCAGGCGTAGTGGCAGGCACCTGTAATCCCAGCTACTTGGGAGGCTGAGACAGAATTGTTTGAACCCAGGAGGTGGAGGTTGCAGTGAGCCAAGATCACGCCACTGCACTCCAGCCAGAATGACTAAGCAAGACCCTATCTCAAAAACAAAAACAAAACAAAATAAAAAAAAACAAACTTACTGGAGATTGGTTTTATATTTAGATTTATATAACTGGGTATGTGAATATATTTAAATACTGGGGAAATTCCTTCACTGTCTTAGAACCAAGGAAGACTCACCTGTGTTTTGTGTTCATTCGCCTCTTAAAGGCAAGGGTTGAAGGTAAAGGTAGCAATGCCTAGTTTATATTTCTGGCCTTATCTATGCGAACCTAATTAGAATTCCCTGTATTTAAAATGGTTCCTTTAACTTAATGAAAGACATTTTAGTGTGGTTTATGTGTAATATCAAATATTATTTAACACTTCTCACATTTTATACACGATCTATAAGGTCACATGCTTTTAAAAGAGTAACAAGGTAAACTTCACTCTTGAATTCTTTACAATCGAACTCTAAGTTATAATTCAGGATTGTCTTTAAAGAGTAATTCAAAAACATAGCTCTTCCGGGGACGTTGTCTGCAGGCACTCAGAATGGTCCAACGTTTGACATACCGACGTAGGCTTTCCTACAATACAGCCTCTAACAAAACTAGGCTGTCCCGAACCCCTGGTAATAGAATTGTTTACCTTTATACCAAGAAGGTTGGGAAAGCACCAAAATCTGCATGTGGTGTGTGCCCAGGCAGACTTCGAGGGGTTCGTGCTGTAAGACCTAAAGTTCTTATGAGATTGTCTAAAACAAAGAAACATGTCAGCAGGGCCTATGGTGGTTCCATGTGTGCTAAATGTGTTCGTGACAGGATCAAGCGTGCTTTCCTTATCGAGGAGCAGAAAATCGTTGTGAAAGTGTTGAAGGCACAAGCACAGAGTCAAAAAGCTAAATAAAAAAATGAAACTTTTTTGAGTAATAAAAAAAAAAAACAAAAACATAAAACTGTAAAACTGCTGTGTATTTCTGATTGGGAATGGTACTTCTGCCAACTTAAAATGATTAAAGTAGAGGAGATACACACAAATTTTAAAACTATGTGTGATCATACGACTTAATTAAGAAAATCACAGATCAAAAAATAATAATAAAATAAAAAATAAGGCCAGATGCGATGGCTCATGCCTGTAATCACAGCGCTTTGGGAGGCTGAGGTGGGTGAATCATGAGGTCAAGAGATCAAGACCATCCAAGCAAACATCGTGAAACCCCGCGTCTACTAAAAATACAAAAATCAGCTGGGCGTTGTGGCACACGCTCATAGTCCCAGCTACTCAGGAGGCTGAGGCAGGAGAATTGCCTGAACCTGCAAGGTGGAGGTTGCAGTGAGCCGAGATCGTGCCACTGCACTCCAGCCTGGCGACAAAGCTAGATTCCATCTCCAAAAAAAAAAAAGACAAAAAAAAAAGATAAATTTGACTTTATCGAAACTAAATACTTTTGGCCGGGTGCGGTGGCTCAAGCCTGTAATCCCAGCACTTTGGGAGGCCGAGACGGGCGGATCACGAGGTCAGGAGATCGAGACCATCCTGGCTAACAGTGAAACCCCGTCTCTACTAAAAAATACAAAAAAATAGCCGGACGAGGTGGCGGGTGCCTGTAGTCCCAGCTACTCGGGAGGCTGAGGCAGGAGAATGGCGCAAACCCGGGAGGCGGAGCTTGCAGTGAGCTGAGATCCGGCCACTGCACTCCAGCCTGGGCGACAGAGCCAGACTCCGTCTCAAAAAAAAAAAAAACAAAAAAACAAAAAAACACCACAATGAGATACCACTTCGTACACATCGGGATGATTATAATTAAAAAGTAGGGCCAGGAGAGGTGACAGGTACCTATAGACCCAGGTACTCAGGAGGCTGAGGCAGGAAGACTGCTTAAGCCCAGGAGTTTCAGGCTACAGTGAACTATGATCACGCCACTACACTGCAGTGTGGGTGACAGAGCAAGACCCTATATAAAATTTTTTTTTAAATTATTAATTAATTAATTAAAAGAAAAATATTTTAAGGAAAATAAATGTTGGCAAGAATATGGAGAAATTAAAGTCTACATGTGTTATTGGTGGGAATGTAAAATTATGCAGCTGCTATGGAAAGCAGTTTGGTGGTTCCTCAAAATGGTAAACATATGGTCATCCTATGATCCAGCAATTCCACTCTTAGAAATATACCCTCAGAGACTCAAACAAATATTTGTAAACCAATCATCGTAACATTATTCAAATGGCCAAAACATGGAAACAACCCAAGTGTCCATCAATGGATGAATAGATAAACAAAATATGTTATAAACAAAGAATGGGGGCCGGGCACAGTGGCTAACGCCTGTAGTCCCAGCACTTTGGGAGGCCGAGGAGGGTGGATCACCTGAGGTCAGCAGTTCGAGACCAGCCTGACCAACATGGTAAAACCCCAACTCTACTAAAAATACAAAAATTAGCTGGGTGTGGTGGTATGTGCCTGTAATCCCAGCTACTCAGGAGGCTGAGGCAAGGGAATTGCTTGAATCCAGGGGGCAGAGGTTGCTGTAAGCCGAGATTGTGCCACTGCATTCCGGTTTGGGTGACAGAGTGAGACTCCGTCTCAACAAAACAAAACACAACAAAAAAAAACAAAGATGGAATTACTACAGCTGTAATAGGGAATAAAGTTCTGATGCATGCTACAACATACATGATTCTTGAAAATATTAAGCTGGCCAGGCGCAGTGGCACACGCCTGTAATCCCTGCACTTTCGGAGGCTGTGGTGGGCAGATCATGGGGTCAGGACATCAAGACCATCCTGGCTAACACAGTGAAACCCTGTCTCAACTAAAAAAGACAAAAAATTAGCCGGGTGTGGTGGCAGGACCCTGTAGTCCCAGCTACTATGGAGGCTGAGGGAGGGGAGTGGCATGAACCCAGAAGGCGGAGCTTACAGTAAGTCGAGATCCCAGCACTGCACTGCAGCCTGGGCAAGAGTGATATTGTTATGATTCCATTTATGTGAGGCCCCTAGAATGAACAAATCCATAGACAGAATGTGATTAGTGATTATTAGGGGGTGGGGAGAGGAAGATGGCAAATTATTGCCTAATGGGTGCAAAGTTTGTTTGGGATGATCAGAAAGTTCTAGAAGTGGATAGTGGTAATGGTTGTATACATTGTGAATATACTTAATGCTACAAATTGTACCCTTAAAAACATTTTAAATGGTATATTTTATGTTATATATATATTATCAAAATTCAAAAATAAAATAATGAAGTAGCTTTATATTACTGATTTGAAGCAGTCTCCAAAATAAACTGCTAAATGCAAAAGGTATGATATAGAACAAGAGGGGAAAGGAAACTACAGGTAAATACATATTTGTAAATTCTCAACATCTCAGAAGGTTATAAAGTGATTGTCCCTATGGGAGACAAACCAGGTGCCTACAGGACTGAGAAGTGAGAGTTATTTTTCACTGGATATCCTTCTATACATTTTGAATTTTGTACGACGTATGTATATTATCTAGTCCAAAAATTTTTTTTAGTTAAAAAAATGTGCTGACTGGGGATCCAAGAAAGGGGGAAAAAAGATAAAATATGCTGGTTGTTCAAAGTCACAGTCCAGTATGAATTACTGCCATAAGGTAGCACTAATGATACAAACGAGTTACAAGTTATGATTCCAATCTAATCTCTTCCTTTCGTTTTATTTTATTTATTTATTTTGGAGATAGAGCCTCACTCTGTTGCCCAGGCTGGTGTGCACTGGCACAATCATGGCTCACTGGAGCCTCAACTCCCTGGGCTCAATGGATCCTCCCACCTCAGCCTCCTGAGTAGCTAGGATTACAGGTGTATGCCACCACACCTGGCTAATTTCTGTATGTTTTTGTAGAAACGGGGTTTCACCATGGTGTCCAGGCTGGTCTCAAACTCCTGGGCACATATGATTCGCCTGCCTTGGCCTCCCAAAGTGCTGGGATTACAGCCTGGCTTTTTCAGTGAATGGTGTCCACAAACGAAAGCAAGCCCACGTGAAGTTCACATTAGATGGAGATGTTTCTTAGGAAACAAGGCAATTCTGTGTCCCCACTGCACTCAGAACCTGAACAGTTTCATGGTTAGCTGATCACAGACCCATCTCTACCCTAATAGACAACCTTTTTGAGGGCAGAGGATCTAATATATCAGTGCCTGGCACAGAATAGGCACTTAATGTTTGTGGTAAGAATAAAAAAATGCTGGAACTATGGCTATGTACTCCATTTCCACTACTACACACTAGCAAATCTATCATTTGCTTTTTTTTTTTTTTTTAGCAAATTTCAAATAGAGGTTTAAAAACACCAAATACTAAAAATACAAAAATTAGCCAGGCGTGGTGGCGCGTGCCTGTAGTCCCAGCTACTCGGGAGGCTGAGGTAGGAGAATCGCTTGAACCTGGGAAGCAGAGGTTGCACTGAACTGAGACTGTGCCAACTGCACTCCAGTCCGGGCGAAAGAGCTAGACTCCGTCTCAAAAAAAAGAATCATTCCCAACATATTGCCTCTTACCTGGATGTGACTGCTGGCTTCATTCTGTTGGCACTGGATGGTCATTCTAAGGGGATTCACCCCTGAAGCCTCTCCAATCTCTACTTTATTAAAATCACAATCAACCCAATCCCATCATCTATCATCTAGTTTTCATTAATGTTGGCTTCAGGAGATTTAGCAACACGCCAGTGTAACTTTAGCATCCTGTCTTGACCTATTTCCCATATTTTATCGGTAAGCACTACCTAAGCCCTCCTGATTTTGCTCCTTGGCATAGTTTTCCTCTTTCTTTTTCCCACATGGGTTAAATTTTACCCTTTAAGTTGAGGTTGTACAAGATCAGTTGAAATTTCTCAAAATGATGGCACTCAAGGAGCTAAAAGGAGCTAAAAGCTTTTAAGGTTTTCTCTATATAGTACTAGCTAGACTTGCATGTTTCCAAGCAAACATGGATCATGATAGTGTCTCTAAGACATTAAGAAGGTTCAAAAATGTTTTGGATGCCATTCTCCCTTTATACCGTCACTCTGTAATAGTCATAACAGAATTATATTCTCAATTGCAACAGCTACCTCATGTCAGCTGCAACTATTGCTCTATTTTAAATGTTTAAAATTTTTTACAAATCTTCATTTTAAAAGTTCCATTCAGATGTGTTTTAACATTGTTAATAATAGGAAGAATATATGTAAAAACACAAAATAAGACACCATTCTTTACTTGTTTTCATAAACATTTTCCACAAATACAGTCCTCTCTCTCTCTAGATATATGCTATTAAAATGTGTCTCAGCTGGGCATGACGGCTCATGCCTGTAATCCCAGCACTTTGGGAGGCTGAGGCAAGTGGATCACCTGAGGTCAGGAGTTCGAGACCAGCCTGGCCAACATGGTGAAACCCTGTCTCTACTAAAAATACAAAAAATTAGCTGGGTGTAGTGGTGTATGTCTGTAATCCCAGCCTCTCAGGAGGCTGAGACAGGAGAATCGCTTGAATCCGGGAGTCGGAGGTTGCAGTTAGCGGAGATTGCGCCACTGTACTCCAGCCTGGGCAACAAGAACGAAACTCGGTCTTGAAAAAAAAAAGTGTCTCATGTTTTGAAATAGACTGGATCTGGATCTTAATTTCAGGCAGAGAATTTTAGAGCTCAGAACATGGAGTTAGATCCACCAGTCAAGTCTCTTCATTTCATCAAGGCTGGGACTAGAATTGAGCTTTCCTGAGTCCCAGTTCAGAGTTCCTTCCCCTTCAGTAAGTTCCAATCAACAAAAAATAAGCATCAGATGATTCTTCCTTCCCCTGTTCCCTCCTTGCCAAAATAAGTGTTTCAACATACCTGCTGGCAGTACATGTCAAAAAACTTAAATGCATATTTGTATAGGAGACTGCCAAATGAAATTATACTCTGGTCTAGAGAGTGAGGAAAACTCTGAGCCAGCGACAGAATGGATGAACACATACCCTTAAGAACCTTGAGTGGGGAAGAGTAGAGAGAGAAAAGAAGCTGTAGGAAACAGTACACAAGCTAAGAGTTGCTTATCCTTTTGGAATGTCAGACTTCTCCCCAACTCTCATTTTAACTTAAGAAATCCTAATATTTTTTACACAGAATAATCCTTCACCATTCTGAGTTTTCTCTCAGCATCAATGGGATTCCACATTTGGATAATAATTGTCCTTTAAGCTCAAAGAAGTTAAATTATAAGCCAAATAGTACGTTCCTGTCTGCTCAGTTTGGCATTGGAGGCCATCTCTTCTAAATCCCAGTTTCCCCATGCAATCACACTACCCCCCAGGGATGTTCCACCTTGGTTATAATTTGAAGTTGGTCTATAAGGTTCAATGCTAACTAAACTGATTTTTTTAAAAGAAGATCAAGAAGAGATGTGATCATGTTCTACCAATAACACAATATACATAGACATTAATGGACCCACAGTAAATAACCAGTTAATAAACATAGCTTCCTTATTGATACCATAGTTTTAAAAAATCTTACATTTAGTACTCAGCTGGGTATAATGCTTTATTGGGGAAAATGCAATGAAAAATTACATATGGTTTCTGCATCTAGAAAATTACAGCCCAAAACATATATAATTGGCAGAAATAAACACAGAAAGAACTGCAAGATGAAATAATACAAACATTAAATCCATTCCTAAATATAAAATTTAAGATCCAACGAGGTATTCTCATTAGCCTCTGACCCAAACCCCAAACGACTGGCCCATCCAGTTTTCTAAGTTCTATACTGTTAATATATTGAACATTCAGGCAAAACACTATTCTCAGCTTATAAAATTCCAGTTTGAATAAATTACATTTCCAGAGGAATTATCACCTAAAGTCCACAGTTTTGAATAGCCAAAGAGTGATAGTTCAAATAAGTTCATATTTACGTTTCTACTAGTTTCTACAGGCGGGTCCTATTCCCCTCAAGGATTTCTTTTTGAGATGGAGTCTTGCTCCGTCGCTCAGGCTGGAGTACAGTGGCAGATCTCGGCTCACTGCAACCTCCGCCTCCTGGGTTCAAGAGATTCTCCTGCCTCAGCCTCTGAAGTAGCTGGGATTACAGGTGCCCAACACCACGCCCAGCTAACTTTTCGTATTTTTTTAGTAGAGACGGGGTTTTACCATGTTAGCCAGGCTGCTCTCGAACTCCTGACCTCGTAATTCGCCCACCTCGGCCTCCCAAAGTGCTAGGATTACAGGCATAAGCCACTGCACCCGGCCTTTCCCCTCAAGGTTTTTATAAGCTACTTAGAATAGGATATGAAAGGCTAGTTTGTCATAGCTGCAAAATGCATTGAGATAGACAATTAAAATGATTAATGCAAAAATAAAATTCAAAAATTTCTATGGGTTTGAACAATGGACTGAAATAAGATGAAATTTTACACAGGAGCTGTATAGCTTTCCGTTTTAGATTAAAGATCAATAGTCTCTGACACTTACTAAGTAATGAACAGAGAATGTACTCTGGAGCAGTTGTTCTTGAATGCAGCCTGATCGAATCTTATTTCTTAGCACCTTTCAATGTACTTCTTTGTCTGAGTATTGCTGCTATAGATGATGAAAAGCATCACCAGGTCAAACACCTATTGTCAATAAATATGCAATAATAGAAAAACAGTTAACAAATCAGTACATTTGCTACAATGAAACAGCAGCTTTTCCCCATTAAAACACAGAATGGATGATGCTCATTTGTTCCACACACTCCCCTGGGAGTATCTACACTTTTCACAAAACCCAGAAATAATTTTCAGAGAAATAAAGTGCCACAATTATTAACCACTGGTATCTCTTAATACATTGCAATATACATTAAAGTGATTCTACTACAGAAGTAACTTTGAATATCTTGACATTTATTAAAGGAAAGATTCAATCACTTGCCAACTCCAGTATTTTCACTATTACTAGGAAAATTACTTTGTGAAAAGTTGGAAAGACTATAAATGCCCACCAATACGGGAAAGGTCCAATAAATTATGACAGAGTAATTTTAATTTTTGGAATATTACAGTCATCGAAAGAATAAGCCAGGCTGGTTTATTCTGGTGGCTCACGCCTGTAATCCCAGCACTTTGGGAGGCCAAGGTGCGCCTATCACGTGAGGTCAGGAGTTCGAGACCAGCCTGGCCAACATGGTGAAACCCCATTTCTACTAAAAATAGAAAAAAAAATTGGCCAGTCGTGGTGGCAAGTGCCTATAATTCCAGCTACTCAGGAGGCTGAGGCAGGTGAATCACTTGAACCCAGGAGGCAGAGGTTGCAGTAAGCCTAGATCGTGCCACTGCACTCCAGCCTGGGTGACACAGCGAGATTCTGTCTAAAAAAATTTTTTTTATTAAAATATTTTTTAAAAAGAATATGCTAGGCCAGGGGTCCCTAACCCCTGGATCATGGGGTCCGTGGTCTACTAGGAACCAAGCTGCACAGCAGGAGGTGAGGGGCAGTCAAGTGGGCATTACCACCTGAGACCTGTCTCCCGTCAGATTAGCGACTGCATTAGATTCTCATGGGAGTGTGAACCCTATTGTGAACTGCACGTGCACAAGATCTAGGCTGCACATTCCTTATGAGAATCTATGTAGTGCCTATTAAGGCTGAACCGTTTCATCCCGAAATCATACCCCGACACTGTCTGTGGAAAAACTGTCTTCCATGAAACCAGTCCCTGGTGCCAAAAAGGTTAGGGACTGCTAAACCATATTATATTTTTTGACACAGGAAAGACATTCCTGATATGAAGTGGAAAAAACAGCAACCTGCAAAAGGATAATCAGGCTGGGCATGGTGGTTCATGCCTATAATCCCACTGCTTTGAGAGGCTGAGGAGGGAGGCTCACTTGAGCTCAGGAGGTGGAGGCAACGGTGAGCTATGATTATGCCACTGGTACTCCAGTGTGGTGACAGAGTGAAACCCTGTCTCTTTAAACAACAACAACAATAACCCATAATCACGGTTAAGATTCTGCTTTTGTAAAAACATTATGTAAACATGCATATGTGTAGGCATAAGAGCATACCAGTACTTGCACACAATTATAGCTTGTATATGAAGAGAAAAAATTTGGAAGGATGACTATCCCTGAGGAATGGGACAGAGAGTGGAGAAAAACTGTATTTTTTACATCTGTAGATTCCTTGTGGGTTTTTCTCCACGATTAGCTTGTTTACCTAAGTTTAAAATAGAAAAATATGAGGGCTGGGTGCAGTGGCTCATGCCTATAATCCCAACACTGGGAGGCCCAAGCAGGAGGATCACTTGAAGCTGAAAATTTGAGACCAGCCTGGGCAACACAGCAAGACCTCATCTCTATAAAAAAAATAAAAGAGTTGGCCGTAATCCTACCACTTTGGGAGGCTGAAGCGGGTGGATCACCTGAGGTCAGGGGTTTGAGACCAGCCTAGCCAACAAGGTGAAATCCCGTCTCTACTAAAAATACAAAGATTAGCCAGGTGTGGTGGCGGGCACTTATAATCCCGGCTACTAGGGAGGCTGAGGCAGGATAATTGCTTCAACCCAGGGGGCAGATGTTGCAGTGAACAGAGATTGTTACACTTCACTCCAGCCTGGGCAAAAGAGTGAAACTCTATCTCAAAATAACTAACTAACAGAATTAGCCAGGCCTGGTGGTGCTTGCCTGTAGTCCCAGCTACTCCGAAAATTGAGATGGGAGGATCGCTTGCACCCAGGAGTTTGAGGCTGCAATGAGCTATGATGCTGTCACTGCACTCCAGCTTGGGTGATAGAGCAAGACCTGGTCTCTTAAAAAAAAGAGAGAGAGAGAGAAAACATTGGGAATGTATTCAGGGCAACTTGAGTCTATGCTTCCAGAAAAAAAAAAAAAAAAAAGAAAAAACAAAACAAAACAAAACAAAAAAGTTAAAAAGGCAAGCAGGACAAAAAAGAAAAAACAAAACAAATTTTACTACTTCTCTTAACTGAATGCCCCACTTCTTAGGACACCAAAATTGAGAGTCATTAGACCAAAATACAGTCATTAAAGGTAACAATGAAAATGCAGAAGCACATGAAATATTTATAACAGCAGAAAAAATGTTAAGAGAAAAAAGAATACAAATTGTATTTATAAAATGATTACAACTATGTAAAAATAGGAATGCAGGCAGCCAAGGTGGTAATTTATATTTGGATAAATATATGTTTATCCAAAACCAAAAACAGTGTTTTGGAGTACTTTGATATTTTTCACCACAAAAAGTTGTCAATTTTTTCATTGCTTTATTCAGCATAATGAAAGCTTTTAAGATAGTCATCCAAAAATTGGCTAACACAACAAAAATTCCACAAAACAGATTCCAACGAAAGAAAAATCTTTAAGGCAACCAATCAGCTCCTAAGGAACTCAATCATCTGGCTTTTTTCTTTTTTTTTGAGATGGAGTCTTGCACTGTCACTCAGGCTAGAGTGCAGTGGTACGTGCCATCAGGCCAGGCTAATTTTTCTTTTGTATTTTTAGTAGAGACGGGGTTTCGCTACATTGGTCAGGCTGGTCTCAAACCCGCCTGCCTCAGCCTCCCAAAGTGCTGGGATTATAGGCGTGAGCCACTATGCCCAGCCAATCATCTGGCTTTTTGATAGAAGGTATTTCTAGAATTAATAGACATAAGATCCAGTACCATTGCCTTGACAGTGGACACACTGATTTACTCCAGTCAGGTCTACATGGGCAAAGTAAAGTAAAACATGGAATGCCATTATCTTGACAGTGGTGCTGGGTGGAAGGAAGGGCAATTAGGCAGATACAGGGACCTGAGACTCAGGTGGTTATTTTCTTCATCTCATCAGTGGGGACTTGGCTTCTTTGATTGCACCTTGATGTGCTTAGTTACACTGTATTTCCCTTTATGGATACTGTAGGCTTATTTTATAGCCAGAGTGAGTAGGGGCAGACTATCTGGCCAGTCAACACCTCACATTATCTTCCCCAAACAGCTAATGTTTATTAGAGCAACTAGAGAAGAGAAAAAAGAGTGACTGGATGGAGGAGAAAGAAAGAAAGCGGGACGGCAAGCTAGCCAACGTCATTACTTTTAAGTCTGCAATACTTTTTTTTTTTTTTTAAGACAGAGTCTCGCTCTGTCATCCAGGCTGGAGTGCAGTGGCACAATCTCCGCTCACTGCAAGCTCCCCGCACCAGGTTCACGCCATTCTCCTGCCTCAGCCTCCGGAGTAGCTGGGACTACAGGCACCTGCCACTATGCCCGGCTAATTTTTTTGTATTTTTAGTAGAGACTGGGTTTCACCGTGTTCGCCAGGATGACCTTGATCTCCTGACCTCGTTATCTGCCCGCCTTGACCTCCCAAAGTGCTGGGATTACAGGCATGAGCCACCACACCCGGCCTCAAGTCTACAATACTTAAAATGAATAGTACATGAATATCACCTTGTGTTCAGACACTGAGGCCGTGTCTTCAATTGCCTGAAAAAACAAGAGAGTCACAAAAACATTACCACACATCAGCGAAACACGTTTCACCTTACTCAGCATGCCGTGTTATCTCATCTAAGAGCCAATGTGTCCATATGGCAGCCATCAGCTATTATTTCCACTCGAATGACTTTTGAGATTTTTATTTCAATCTACCTCAGTTATACATCTGTCACTAATTGCCACTCATTTCCTCCTTGATAATCAAAGTTCCAAAGATCTCACCTTAATCCAGGCTTCTGAAATGGTTTTCTCATATCTAATAGCTGACTTTATTACATCAAAAAGGAGAATAATGCAGCTCTGACCGCTGCTTTCTTGATTTCCTGAGGAATTACAAGTAGCAGAGAGGAAAAAATTAGTCTTCTACCTACCAGAAAAGAACTTACAAGATCTGATTTCCTGCTTCGTAGCCATGTACCCTGGAGCAAATGACAACCTCATGTATAAGATGGCTAATAAACTTGCACTGTAGTCTGTCTGGAATTGATCTGAATGGCTAAGAAAACATATAAACGCATACATAATCACATACATATATGTAGTTTGAAACACTATACAATACTAGATGTAAATGTCATAATAGTACCATTATTTGTAGTTGTAAGTATTAAGCTCCAATTCTGACTGTGGGATGTCAGAAAACTGTGACAACCTATGTGAGGAAAAGGGTGGCAATTATCCATGAGCTCTTTACCTTGCTCGTCCTTTACTTTTCTATTTTACTTGGGAAGCCTGTAACTGTGATGGCAAAACACAATGTTGCAGATCCAACTTCTCCCGAAGCTCAGAAATTACCTGCAGAAAATAAATATTAACTATGGTTTTCTGCTTATTCATAGTGGGTACGCACAGTCCAGTCTCTCAACCATGACAATCTCCTGAAAGACTAAGAAAAAATTTTAAATGTCGGACATTTTGAAAAATAGAGTTGTGAGAATAGCTAATGAAATGTCATAGAACATCATACCCAAAATTTCAGAATTCTGTGAGGTACTACACAGAAAGAGTAAATGTAACTTATAGCAGCTTATACAGAGTAATGAATCTGTTGAATAGCTCCATTCTCTCCTCTGAATGCTATCTGGATTAGTCACTATTCTCGGTTAGTCTGGGGACAGAGAAGAGCGATTGGTACTTATTAACTTAAGTTGCTTTGTCTAGGTGTGACGGGATATAAGAGCATACCTCAAGTGCATCCATGGCTGTTATGGAATGAAGAATGAACTTTATTATCACAGGCAAATCCTCCAATAGACGACAACTTATCAATCACCAACTGGCGAACCTAAAAATTAAAAGCACAAAAATTTAATACATTTTCATATCACTACCTCAGCTTGTACTGAACTGTTAGGTAAAATTAGAAAAAAATCACTTCTCTCACTCAGTTTTCCCACTCACAATTTAGGGGGAAAAAAAATTTAAATTTTTCCCCAAATTAGAATCTTTTAGTTGTTAATACCACAGCTTCATCGAAAACAGACAGGCAATAAATATGAAACAGAGCTATTATCTTACATTAAGAGCCAAAATTCTCAACTGGCTATATAGTAAGGCATAAAAAGTATTATTCCTATGGGAAGCAGGTGTGATTAAGACAATATAGAAAATTTCCACTCAAAACTTACTGCTTAAAAACAGACCTGTGAATCTATCACAGAATAGCATCTGAAACTCATTGAGAAAAATTAAAAGAAAAAAAAGAGAGAGAGAGAGATATCAAATGTGATTCACTATGGTTTCAAAATGAAATACTCATTACACAAGATTTCTCCCAAGGCAATGACTGACTAACACTTGTTCCAGGAGGTTGGAAAGCTGAGACTGTACCACTGCACTCCTGCCTGGGTGACAGGTGTGGTGGTGAACACTGTAATCCCAGGTACTCGGGGAGCTGAGGCAGGAGAATTGCTTGAATCTAGGAGGTGGAGGTTGCAGTGGGCCAAGATCACACCATTGCACTCCAGCCTGGGCAACAGAGTGAGACTCTTTCTCAAAATAAATAAACAAACAATCCTTCAAATGTATTATTACTGTACACAGGACTCTGAAAAAATTTAAAAAGGGAACATAAAAATGACTAATCCTGTCATTCCAGAAATGTGCACTATTAATATGCATATGTATCTTCTTTTTTTAACAAAATACTGGACTGCACTATTTAATTGCAAAAACCGCAATTACTTTTGCACCAACCTAATATAAATGCTATGTGTAACCTGGGTTTGTTTTTTTCAATTAATGTATGATACTAACTAGTTCTTTTTACAGTTATTAATGTGCATATAATATTCCTTTTTGAACATCTCAATTATTTACATTTCTTTATTTTAAACAGTAATCTTTTTCTTTTTTTTTGGGATGGAGTCTCGCATTGTCGCCCAGGCTAGAGTGCAGTGGCGCAATCTCGGCTCACTACAAGTTCTGCCTCCTGGGTTCACGCCATTCTCCTGCCTCAGCCTCCAGGAGTAGCTAGGATTACAGGCGTCTGCCACCACACCCGGATAATCTTTTGTATTTTTAGTAGAGTTGGGGTTTCACCATGTTAGCCAGGATGGTCTCGGTCTCCTGACCTCATGATCCACCTACCTCGGCCTCCCAAAGTGCTGGGATTACAGGCGTAAGTCACTGTGCCCGGCCAATTTTTTTCAATATATGGAACACTTCACAAATTTGCGTGTCACCCTTGCAAAGTGGCCATGCTAATCTCTGTATTGTTCCAGACTTAGTATATATGCTGCCAAAGCAAGCACTAAACTAATGTTATTTCATTTTTATTCACAGTTATTATCCTAGGATAAATTAGGAGACATGACATTAGGATTAAAGGGTATGCAAAATCTAAGGTTTTTGACACATACAATTTATTGCTCTTCAGACTCAATGCCTGAACTAATTTATATGCTCACTAGCAATGTATGAGCATGCCTATTCACTACACTCAACAAGCAGACCCTTTGAGAGTAGGAAAAAATGCCTTTTACTGCTTAATAGTTATTATTTACTATTTTGATATAGTGTTTTAAATTTGTGACTTTGATTGCTAACAAAATTTAACTTTTTAAATATTTTATATTCTTGTATTTCTTCTTTGTAAAAGGTCTGTTCACGACCTTTGTCTACTTTTCTATTAGGCTGTTCATTTCTTTTCTAACATAGTAATTAAAGAAAACAGGTAGGGCCACATCCCAGTAGTTTGAGAGGCTCAGGCAGGTTGATCACTTGAGCCTAGAAGTTTTGAGACCAGCCTGGGCAACACAGCGAAACCCCATCTCTACCAAAAAAAACATGAAAATTACCCAGACCGGGTGGCGCGCACCTGTAGTCCCAGGCACTCATGGGGCTGAGGTGGGAGAATCACTTAAGCCTGGGTGGTTGATGCCGCAGTGAGCCGTGATCGTACTACGGCACTCCAGCCTGGGCGACAGAGTGAGACCCTGTCTCAACATACACTACAAAATTAAAAAGGTAAAGAAAAGTATTCAGAGAATACCTGATTCCAACCAACTGGCTACCCTCTTTGGAAACAACTACTGTTACCAGTATATTGTGTATCCTTCTACTAAGGATTATCCCTGAGCATAAGCAATAGATACTTAAAAAACATTTTTTTTTTCTGTTTTTAAATAGACACAAAGTCTCACTACATTGCCCCGGCTGGTCTTGAATTCCTGGATTCAAGCAATCCTCCTGCCTAGGCTTCTCAAACTGTTGGGATTACAGGTGTCAGCCACCGCAGCAGGCCAATAGTTACTTTTAACAGTAATCCTATTTATTGTTACAAAGTCATATTAACAGATGAAACTTCAAAGACACTCCAGTAAAATTTTAGTAGTCACTTAAGAAGCATCATGATAAATTGACTTTCAGAGAAACCAACAGTTTTCAGAGTAAACTTTTCAGAGAGAAACTTAAGTACAACAGGATTGTACTTAACATTCCATAATAACTCCAGAATATTTTCAAAAAAATATTCTGGCATCTTCTCAAATAAGGTTTTGACAATGGCAGGTTAAAAAAGAAGACAAAGGGAGTTAGGGGATGATCTGAAAATACACAATACAAGGCTGGGTACGGTGGCTCACGCCTGTAATCCCAGCACTTTGGGAGGCCGAGGTGGGCAGATCATGACGTCAGGATATCGAGACCATCTGGTTAACATGGTGAAACCCTGTCTCTACTAAAAATACAAAAAATTAGCCGGGTGTAGTGGCGGGCGCCTGTAGTGCTAGCTACTCGGGAGGCTGAGGCAGGAGAATGGTGTGAATCCAGGAGGCAGAGCTTTCAGTGAGCCAAGATTGTGCCACTGCACTCCAGCCTGGGCGGCAAAGCGAGACTCCGTCTAAAAAAATATACATATATACACAACAGAAATGTATAATCCCAGCTACTTGGGAGGCTGAGGCATGAGAATCACTTGAACCTGTGGGAGGCAGAGGTTGCAGGGAGCTGAGATCACACCACTCCACTCCAGCCTGTGTGACAGAGGAGACTCTGACTCAAAAAAAAAAAGAAAAAAGAAAAAAGAAATTTATAATCTCTTTCCAACTAGAGCTCCTGGAGGAAACACTTTGGTAAAGTTGATATCTTATTACAAGGATATCCACATGAGTATGTCTTCATTTTTAGAATATGCTACTGGAATACGAAGACTTAATCTGCCTTCTGAAAAACTGAAAATTATTATCAAGGCAAAGTTAAAATAATCAGATAATCAAAATATTATTAAATACGCTGTTAATCCATGAAATGCAGACTTTAAAAGATTATCAAATAGGTTGCAAGGGGAGCTCTCCAGAGGAATAAGGGAGCTCTTAGACTTAAAATAACTAAATTATGCTGGAAGCGGTGGCTCAAGCCTGTAATCCCAGCACTCTGGGAGGCCGAGACGGGCGGATCACGAGGTCAGGAGATTGAGACCATCCTGGCTAACACGGTGAAACCGCATCTCTACTAAAAAATACAAAAAACTAGCCGGGTGAGGTGGCGGGTGCCTGTAGTCCTAGCTACTCGGGAGGCTGAGACAGGAGAATGGCGTAAACCCGGGAGGTGGAGCTTGCAGTGAGTTGAGATCCGGCCACTGTGGGCGACAGAGCAAGACTCCGTCTCAAAAAAAAAAAAAAAAAAAAAAAAAACCCAAAAAAACCCACCTAAATTATATTCAAGATTTCCAATGAAAAGAGTGTGAAAAGATTAACAGTAGGAGACAAGAGAAGAGGAAAAATGGAGAATGGTGTGGAGGGAAGTTTTCTGATCTATATATATTTGAATAACTTGAGATATTCAAATCATATCAATGTATTGTCTATTTAATATATTAAAAGAGAAGGAGAAAAAGGACAAAATTAAGTTACATAATCATCTAAAAAGCTAAATGGGAGATGATTTAGATATGAACATGATAGATTACCAGGTGCTCAGAGTACACAGGACGCAGATTTAAGGAGAGGAATCAGGCCGGGCGCGGTGGCTTACGCCTGTAATGCCAACACTTTAGAAGGCCAAGGTGGGCAGATCACCTGAGGTTGGGAGTTCGAGACCAGCCTGACCAACATGGAGAAACCCTGTCTCTACTAAAAATACAAAATTAGCTAGGCGTGGTGGCGCATGCCTATAATCCCAGCTACTCAGGAGGCTGAGGCAGGAGAACTGCTTGAACCTGGGAGGCGGAGGTTGTGGTGAGCCGAGATTGCGCCACTGCACTCCAGCTTGAGCAACAAGAGAGAAACTCCGTCTCAAAAAAAAAAAAAAAAAAAGAAAAAGAAAAAGAATCAGATGCAGAGGGAATAAATGGGACCAACCGCTGGATGTACCAAGCTAATAAGCATAGTTTTAAAACACAGACATTACCCTACCAAACTCATCACAGCAACAGAGCTGTGTTAAAGCTGTTACAAACCCCAATTCTCTGATTAACCCTACTCTATCCCATGTTCCCGCCATTTAGACTTGAGCATACACCACAAACCTCATCCATCAAATGTTCACAGAAAAAGTGAGTCTTACCTGTAGTATGTCAATCCCCAGAAGCAGTTTGATGAGACTCTTAGAATAAGATGCACCCATACTGTAAAAAAGAGACATGTTTTCCACTTTGCTTTCCTTGTTTTAATGCTTTTATCATCTTTTCTCAATAAAATTGGTTAAATACATAATTTTAAAGAGGAACTATCCTGTTATACAAGAAATACAGTAGGCCGGGCGCGGTGGCTCAAGCCTGTAATCCCAGCACTTTGGGAGGCCGAGACGGGCAGATCACAAGGTCAGGAGATCGAGACCATCCTGGCTAACACGGTGAAACCCCGTCTCTACTAAAAAATACAAAAAACTAGCCGGGCGAGGTGGCAGGCGCCTGTAGTCCCAGCTACTCGGGAGGCTGAGGCAGGAGAATGGCGTAAACCCGAAAGGGGGAGCTTGCAGTGAGCTGAGATCCGGCCACTGCACTCCAGTTTGGGCGACAAAGCAAGACTCTGTCTCAAAAAAAAAAAAAAAAAAAAAAGAAAAGAAATACAGAAATGAGCACATGGCTCTTAGCAAGGGAGACGTAGAGATTTGAAATTCTAGGGGATGGGCGTGGTTGCTCATGCCTGTAACCCCAGCACTTTGGGAGGGTGATGCGGGCGGATCATGAGGTCATGAGATCAAGACCATCCTGGCTAACACAGTGAAACACCGTCTCTACCAAAAAAAAAAAAAAAAAAAATAGCCAGGCATAGTGGCGTGCCCCTGTAATCCCAGCTACTCGGGAGGCTGAGACAGAAGAATGGCATGAACGTGGGAGGCGGAGCTTGCAGTGAGCCAGGATCGTACCACTGCACTCCAGCCTGCGTGACAGAGCAAGACTCCATCTCAAACAACGAAAAAAAAAGAAATTCTGTCAACACAGGTGAAACACATTCTAGAAAACACTGATTGTTAGGCTCATAACCACAAGCTTAGGAATTTCAAAGTTAGGTTTACTTTGAGGAAAAGAGAGCTTACACCAAAAATGAAATTTGAAACAACTGCGCTCTCCCTCCCCAGCCCCACGCAATTAGCCGAACAGACTGAATTTCAGCAAGATTCCATGCCTCCTCTCCACACCTGGCTTCCTCATCCTGCAGAGCTCACAAGGCAAAAGGCAGTTCCTGAAACTGTCTTCATCCTCAATGTAAGACTCCAGGCCACTAACAAATTCTTCTATTATCTTAATAAGGAGATTTAAAAAATAAAAAAGAATAAATTTTTAGTTTAATATTTGCTGTTAAAAATCATTTTAGCCCACTCAACTTTATACCAGTGTCCTTAAATTCCAAATTCTAGAGTTATGCTGGCATAAGCAAAAATACCAGGGGAAAAATACATACTTTGGGATAGGAAGGGTGTCTCCTCAGGGTCTGAAAGAGCTTCTTTTGGAAAGCTATTTGGTCCACAGCTACACAGAAAAAAGAAGAGCTGGTCACCAGTTTCCTACCATAGTTTTCCTTCTCTAAAAACCCGTTTCTTCCTGATAAAACCAATAAAAATATTTTCAACCCAATTTCAGAGCCAAATCTTTTTTTTTTTTTTTTTGAGATGGTGACTTGCTCTGTCACCTAGGCTGGAGTGCAGTGGGGTGATCTCGGCTCACTGGAACCTCCGCCTCCTGGGTTCAAGTGATTCTCCTGCCTTAGCCTCCCAAGTAGCTGTTACTACTGGCACCCGCCACCACGCCTGGCTAATTTTTTTCTATTTTTAGTAGAGATGGGGTTTCACTGTATTATCCAGGATGGTGTCAACATCCTGACCCCGTGATCTGCCTGCCTCAGCCTCCCAAAGTGCTGGGATTATAATAGGCGTGAGTCACCGCGCCCGGCCTAGACTCAAATCTTCTAAACCTACATAAAAGACTTAGCTTTGATAGCAGATAGCCACTAAGTGCTCTAAAAAAGACCTGCCATAACCTTAGCAAGATAGAATAATCTGTTCCCCCAGCACAATCTTACATGGCTCTATAAATTTTCTTTTGAAATTACTCTGACACTGATATAGTTGCTTTCTGGATATTTATTTTTTCATAAGAAAACACAAAAGAAATAATAGTATATAACATTTTTTCTAATGAAAGGATTAGAAATGCTTTACTTAACAGGTAGTAATGAGGACCAAAGACTCTACCATTTTCTTTTTCTTTTTCCTTTTTTTTTTGAGACGGAGTCTCACTCTGTCACCTAGGCTGGAGTGCAGTGGCGTGATCTTGGCTCACTGCAACCTCCACCTCCTGGGTTCAAGCAATTCTCCTGACTCAGGCGCCTGAGTAGCTGGGACTACAGACGCACGCCGCCATGCCCAGCTAATTTTTTGTATTTTAGTAGAGACATGTTGCTCAGGTTGGTCAGGAATTCCTGAGTTCAGACAGTCTGCCCGCCTCGGCCTCCCAAAGTGCTGGGATTTATAAGCGTGAACCACCATGTGCGGCCTGGCTGTACCATTTTCTAAAAAGCAATTTCAACTTTGTCTCAAGATGGATGGTCCTGTCGTTTCTAATCTTCATTGCCTCTGTTTAGAAAACCCATGATTGGCCAGGTGCAGTGGCTCACACCTGTAATCCCAGCACTTTGGGAGGCCGAGACGGGTGGATCACGAGGTCAGGGGATCGAGACCATCCTGGCTAACATGGTGAAACCTCGTCTCTACTAAAAATACAAAAAAATTAGCCGGGTGTGATGGCAGGCGCCTGTAGTCCCAGCTACTTGGGAGGCAGAGGCAGGAGAATGGCGCCACTGCTCTGCAGCCTGGGCGACAGAGCGAGACTCCGTCTCAAAAAAAAAAGAAAGAAAAGAAAACCCATATTCAATCCTGAGCTCTTTCATTAAACCCAGAGAATAAAATTAGATTAAAATATTACCTAGTTGATTCTGACTCTCTCTGGTTTTAAGAATAATTTCTGATGTCTTAAGAAGCTTTACAGACGCTGTCATTTTCTTCAACTTCATTAGGAATATGAGATGGAAAGTAGTTGCTTCCTGGTTTCTGAAAATTGACAAAATTTTAAAGAATATGGCAAATTATAAAGGAAAAATGAAAACTTAAACCCAGGAATAATAATCCTGAGAGGAAAACTGATGTGTTCCTTAAAAATTATACTAGGATTGATGCTGTAGTGAAATAAAGTATCTTCAGCAATAGTGGCTTCCAAAACAAACAATTCATATCAACAAATAGAATTATTTTCACCTATTAAGTTTTCATTTGAAGAATTCAAAATGTGCGATTTCTGGCCAGGCAAGGTGGCTTACGCTGGAATCGCAGCATTTAGGAGGCCAAGGCAGGAGGATCACTTGAAACCAGGAGTTCAAGACCAGCCTGGGCAACAAAGCAAGACCCCCTATCTCCACACACACAAAAAACTAGTTAGGTGAGGAGATGCGCACCTGTAGTCCCAGCTACTTAGGAGGCTAAGGTGGAAGGATAACTTGAGCCCAGGAGGTTGAGGCTATAGTGAGCTCTGATAGTGCCACTGCACTCCAGCCTGGGTGACAGAGCGAGACTCCGTCTCAAAAAAAAAAAAAAAAAAAAAAAGAGAGAGAAAAGAAAACCCAGATTCAATCCTGAGCTCTTTCATTAAACCCAGAGAATAAAATTAGATTAAAATATTACCTAGTTGATCCCCATCTCTAAAAAAATAAATTCAAACAAACAAGTGCCTAACAAGAACAACCCATGGAAATGTTTTCCATCCAAATTCTAAACTAGCCAGTGTCTCTCAAGCTGTTGCCTGCAAATCACTGTACTGGAATCACTGGGAAGATGCATATTCCTGGCCGGGCGTGGTGGCTCACACCTGTAATCCCAGCACTTTGGGAGGCTGAGACAGGCAGACCACCTGAGGTCAGGAGTTCAAGACCAGCCTGGTGAAACCCAGTCTCTACTAAAATGACAAAATTAGCTAGGTGTGGTGGCACGCGCCAGTAGTCCCAGCTACTCAGGAGGCTGAGGCAAGAGAATCACTTGAACTGGGAGGCAGATGTTGCAGTGAGCTGAGATTGTGCCACTGCTGTGTTGTCCAAGCTGAAGTGTAGTGGCGTGATCTCAGCTCACTGCAACATCCACCTCCTGGGTTCAAGCGATTCTCCTGCTTCAGCCTCCTGAGTAGTTGGGATTACAGGTGCATGACACCACGCCCAGATAATTTTTGTATTTTTAGTAGAGATGGGGTTTCGCTATGTTGGCCAGGCTGGTCTCGAACTCCTGACCTCAGGTGATCTGCCTGCCTTGGCCTCCCAAAGTGCTGGGATTACAGGCGCGAGCCACCGTGCCTGGCCCACAATTTCCTTTTCTAAATCAAGTTTATTCCTAACATGGTTTTGGACTTGCAATTTTTATCATTATAATTGCTGTTCATCAAGCATTTTCATCTATTTCAGTGGAACTGACCAAGAAGCACACTTAAATTCCAATAACCTAATAAGAAATAACTCTTCAATCCATAAATTAGTAGAAGCTAAGCTATGAGGATGCAAAGGCATTAAGAATGACATAATGGGCCGGGCGTGGTGGCTCAAGCCTGTAATCCAGCACTTTGGGAGGCCGAGACGGGCGGATCATGAGGTCAGGAGATCGAGACCATCCTGGTTAACACGGTGAAACCCCGTCTCTACTAAAAAATACAAAAAACTAGCCAGGCGAGGTGGCAGGTGCCCGTAGTCCCAGCTACTCAGGAGGCTGAGGCAGGAGAATGGCGTCAACCCAGGAGGCGGAGCTTGCAGTGAGCTGAGATCTGGCCACTGCACTCCAGCCTGGGCGACAGAGGAGACTCCGTCTCAAAAAAAAAAAAAAAAAGAATGACATAATGAGGCCAGGCACACCTGAAATCCCAGCACTTTGGAAGGCCGAGGTGGGTGGATTACTGGAGGTCAGGCGTTTGAGACCAGCCTAACATGGTGAAACCCATCTCTACTAAAAATACAAACATTAGCCAGGCATGCCTGCACGCACCTGTAAACCCGGCTACTTGGGAGGCTGAGGCAGGAGAATGGCTTGAACCTGGGACACGGAGGTTGCAGTGAGCCAAGATTGTGCCACTGCATTCCAGACTGGGCAAGAAAAGCCAAACTCCATCTCAAAAAAAAAAAAAAAAAAAAGATATACAGGTCCAGGCATGATGGCTCTCGCCTGTTAATCCCAGCACTTTGACAGGCCAAGGTGGGTGGATCACTTGAGGTCAGGAGTTCGAGACCCCCCCGCCTCTTGGCCAACATGGTGAAACCCCTTCTCTACTTAAGATACAAAAAAATTAGCCGGGCGTGGAGGCTGGTGCCTGTAATCCCAGCTACTGGGGAGACTGAGGCTGGAGAATCGCTTGAACCTGGGAGGTGGAGTTTGCAGTGAGCCGAGATTGTGCCACTGCACTCCAGCCTGGGTGACAGAATGAGACTCCATCTCAAACCACCATCACCACCACCACCACCACAAGAATGATATAGTGGACTTTGGAGACACGAGGAAAAGGGTCGGGGGACTCAGGGATTAAAAAATATACATTGGGTACACTATACACTCTTCAGGTGATAGGTGCAACAAAATTTCAGAAATCACCACTAAATAACTTGTTTATGCAACCAAACACCACCTGTTCCCTAAAAACCTAGTAAAATAAAAACAAACCAACACAAATCAAGTTAGAACTGCTTTAATAGAGTAGACGAGAGCAATAAATGAACTATCAACCTCCCCGGCCCCGGCTCCCTTTTTGAGACACGGTCTCTCTCGCTGTGTCGCCTAGGCTGGAGTGCAGTGGTGCTATTATTGACTCATTGCACACTCGACGTCCTGAGCTCAAGTGATCCTCCCACTTCAGCCTCCTCAGTAGCTGGGACGACAGGCGCATACCACCAAGCCCAGCAGAAAGATACCTGTGGGGATTATCCCATCTCAGGGCAGATGAGAAAACCGAGGATTCGGGCGCGGAGTCTCAGAGAAGAACGACGACCGCGGACCGGGCCTAGAGATTAGGCCGCTAGGGGACCGGGGCCTGGAGAGACTATGACCACTGCTCCACTTACTCACCAAGAAGTCGTCACTCGTAGTTTTATTTATTTATTTATTGTTTTGAGACGGAGTCTCGCTCTGTCGCCCAGGCTGGAGTGCAGTGGCGCAATCTCGGCTCACTGCAAGCTCCGCCTCCCGGGTTCAAGCCATTCTCCTGCCTCAGCCTCCCGAGTAGCTGGGACTACAGGCGCCCGCCACCGCGCCCGGCTAATTTTTTTCTATTTTTAGTAGAGACGGGTTTCACCGTGTTAGCCAGGATGGTCTCGATCTCCTGACCTCCTGATTCGCCCGCCTCGGCCTCCCAAACTGCTGGGATTACAAGGGTGAACCACCACGCCGGACCGCCGCGGGTAGTTTTCCACTTTCCCGCCCGGCCCGACGCTGCTCTGACGCCACCGAGGCGCGCCACGTCGTGACGTGAACTTTCGCGCCGGAAGTGTAAGGCCGGGCAGCCCAGCTGAAGGCAGTAAGCTGGCCTCTCCGTTGCAGGGTAGTTCTGGGATATCGGGGCAAAGGGGCGTGAGAAGGCCTGGAGGCGAAGTCGAAGAGAAGCCGAAGAGAAGCAACTGCGCCCTGGAGAAGAGAAGCTCGCCCATTCCCGACTGGGAGCCAGCTTTCAGTGAAGATGGCAGGGCCAGAACTGTTGCTCGACTCTAACATCCGCCTCTGGGTGGTTCTACCCATCGTTATCATCACTTTCTTCGTAGGCATGATCCGCCACTACGTGTCCATCCTGCTGCAGAGCGACAAGAAGCTCACCCAGGAACAAGTATCTGACAGGTCAGCCCCCTTCCTTCTCCTGCCTACCTCACACCGCCGTGACCTTGGGCAAGAAAGTGCAGGAGTTGTGTCAATTTGCCTAGGTTCACGTCGCGTCCCCACTGGCAGGGTGACCTTACCCGTTATCTCTGTGTTTCACTTTTGTCCCCTGTGAAATGGGGATGATAACAGTACCTGCTTCATAGACAGGTAGGAATCAAATTAGATGATGTCTGTAAAGCCCTTAGCACAGGATCTAGGACGTATTGAGTTTTGAAAAAAAACGGTGCTGTTAATCCTTTACGTTAGTCGCCAACCTTCGGTGGGTTTACCTATGAACTATCCCATCCTACCCTTTCGTTGAGAAGAGTGCCAGGTGCGTTACTGCTTTTAGTCTTTGTAATATCCAGTCAGGTGAGTGTGATAATCTGTATTCTACCAAATTAGTGTACCAGGAGTCGGACCTGGCGGGACTGTCAGCTGAGATGCTAAGTACCAAAGCTCTTTGCAGTCTGTAAAACTGCTGTTAGAGATGCAAGGAATTGTAGTTATCATTTCCCCCCTAGAGTGGAGGCAACTTCCTCACATATTTCATTGCAGTATTTATTTATTTATCTACGTATTTACTTATTTTTGAGACAGAGTTTCGCTCTCGTGGCCCGGGCTGGAGTGCAGTGGCGTTATCTCAGCTTGCTGCAACCTCCGCCTCCCAGGTTCAAGCGATTCTCCTGCCTCAGCCTCCCGAGTAGCTGGGATTACAGGCCCACACCACTACACCTGACTAATTTTTGTATTTTTTGTAGAGACAGGGTTTCACCATCTTGGCCAGGCTGTTCTCAAACTCTTGACCTCAGGTGATCCACCTGCCTTGGCCTCCCAAAGTGCTGGGATTACAGTTGTGAGCCACCACGCCCAGCCCCTCATTGCAATATTTATATACAGAGACAGGAATTTGAGATGATTTTAGATGGTTATCTAGACATGTACCCCTTCATATTAAAGTAATAGTTTTCTCCCAGCTACTTGGGATGCTGAGGCAGGAGGATTGTTGGAGACCAGCCTGGGCAACGTAAGGAGACATTGTCTCTTAGAAAAACAAGCAATTATCAGTCAGTTCTGATTACGTTCAGAAACCATCTCAGGTAAGTGCTACTATATCTTTAGCACCTCCCTCTCACATTAATTTCTCGTTTTAATAAAGAGAGTAAGCCTCAGGCTAAGAACTTTCCACAGATAATAGTATCTAGTTAAAATTTAATAATGTTGTTTTGATTCTACTGTACTTATTTTAAGTTACTTTCTTTTTTGTGACAATACTGTATTTCCATTTGCTGGTAATTTAAAGATTCCTTTAAAATCATATAGATTGGGAAAAAAGTTGATATATAAAAAGTATTAAAAAGTATTAAATATGTAATGATACAAGTGCTAGACAAAAATTCTGACCCATGGCATGAAAATGACTGAAGTTTATTTAGGAAGCACTGCTGTAACATTTCCCAATTATGCCAAGAAGAATAGTAACCATTTACTCTGTCAGGCACTATGCGAAGCACTTGTATTCATTAACTTATTTAAAACTCAAAACAACTCTATGAGGTACATATTGTTGTCTCATTTTATAGAAACTGAAGCTTTAACAAGTTCCATGGTCACACATGGTGACATTCAGGACTTCACACCAAGCCTTCTGGTCTTGGGCTTTTTCCACTATACCACAGCGATCACTGTCTTTCTGTAGCATTAGTTTTAGAACTGACCAGAGCCAGCACCCCACCCTGGAGTGAACCTTAAGAAGTCAACTTACTGGCTGGGTGTGGTGGTGGCTCACCCCTGTAATCCCAGCACTTTGGGAGGCCGAGGTGGGTGGATCACAAGTTCAGGAGATTGAGAACATCCTGGCTAGGATGTTTCTACTGAAAATACAAAAAATTAGCTGGGCGTGGTATGCTGGGCGCCTGTCGTCCCAGCTACTCAGGAGACTGAGGCAGTAGAATTCCTTGTGAACCCAGGAGGCAAGAGCTTGCAGTGAACTGAGATCATGCCACTGCACTCCAGCCTGGATGACAGAGTAAGACTCTGTCTCAAAAAAAAAAAAAAGTCAACTTACTGCTTGAGTGTGGTGGCTCACGCCTGTAATCCCAACACTTTGAGAGGCCGAGGCAGGCAGATCACAGGTCAAGAGATCAAGACCATCCTGGCCAACATGGTGAAACCCTGTCTTAACTAAAAATACAAAAATTAGCTGGGCGTGCTGGCACATGCCTGTAGTCCCAGCTACTCGGGAGGCTGAGGGAGGAGAATCACTTGAACCCAGGAGGCGGAGGTTGCAGTGAGCCGAGATCACACCACTGGCAGCCTGGCGACAGAGGAAGACTCCATCTCAAAAAAAAAAAAAAAAAAAGTCTATTTATCACAGAAAGAAAGGCCGTAGAAAAATGCAAAGTGGGCCGGGTGCAGTGGCTCACATCTGTAATCCCAGCACTTTGGGAGGCCAAGGCGGGTGGATCACGAGGTCAGGAGATCGAGACCATCCTGGCTAACACGGTGAAACCCGGACTCTACTAAAAATACAAAAAAATTAGCCGGGCGTTGTGGCGGGCACTTGTAGTCCCAGCTACTTGGGAAGCTGAGGCAGGAGAATAGCATGAACCTGGGAGGCGGCCCTTGCAGTGAGCCGAGATCGCGCCACTGGGCAACAGAGCAAGACTCCGTATCAAAAAAAAAAAAAAAAATGCAAAGTGGAGAAAGCTCAGACATTTAGCATTTTTTGGCACATAAATTTTTCTTATTTTAGCCTTACATTAGTGCTAAGGCAGATACTCCTAAATACATTTTTACAGTTGAAGAAAAGGGATCCTGGAAAAGTTAAGTAGTCTTCCCAAAGTAACCAAAGTAGGGAAATATTGTGCCTGTACTTGAACTCAGATCAGTCTCACTCCCAGTTTAAACCCTCTTGAACCATGATTCCTGCTGTCGTAGATTCTCTACCACGATTTTCTGCCCATGGTTCACTATTAGAGCAATGGTTCTGAATTATATCTGATCCAAAGCTCTCTTTTGTAACCCCAAAATGAAATTCACAGTTAGTGTAGTCTGTTTACAATAACTTTTTTTTTTTTTGGAGACCAGTCTCACTCTGTTGCCTAGGCTGGAATGCAGTGGCGCAATCTCGGCTCACTGAAACCTCTGCCTCCCCAGCTGAAGTGATTCTCCTGCCTCAGCCTCTCGAGTGTCTGCGAATACAGGCATGCGCCACCACGCCCGGCTAATTTTTGTATTTTAATAGAGACGAGGTGTGAGCCATCACACTCAGCCAAGAACATTTCCTTAAGAAGGAATGTAACAGCTGGGCACAGTGGCACATGCTTGTAATCCCAGCACTTTGGGAGGCTGAGGCGGGCAGATCTTTTAAGGTCAGGGGTTTGAGACCAGCCTGGCCAACATGGTGAAACCCCATCTCTACTAAAAATACAAATATTAGCCGGGTGTGGTGGCATGTGCCTGTAATCCCAACTACTCGGGAGGCTGAGGCAGGAGAATCACATGAACCTAAGGACTGGAGATTACAGAGAGCCGAGATCTCGGCACTGAACTCCAGCCTGGGCGACAGGAAGGCTCCGTCTCAAAAAAAAAAAAAAAAAAAAAAAAATCCCACAGATTTCCACACGTACCCCTAGAGGGCAGTACCACCCCCATGAGGAACCAACCACCGCTCTAGACCACCGCTCTAGAGAAAACTCAATGTCTCTGCTCATAATTGCTGCATCCCTTAAGTGAGGTAGCTGGATTATACCAGCTCTTACATGGAGTGACTCAGCCTCATCAAGTCATTATTTGACTTGGGTAAAATGCTGTACACTCTGAACCAGCCTAAGTCCAAGAAAAAGGTGTGTTTTAGTTGTAAAACTTTTTTTTTTTTAAGAGACAAGTCTTGCTGTGTCCCCCAGGCTGGAGAGCACTGGCACAGTCAAGGCTTACTGCAACCTCAACATCTCAGGCTCAAGTGATCCTCCCGCCTCAGCCTTTCGAGTAGCTGGGACTATAAATGTGTACCACCATGCTCAGCTAAACTTTAGATTTTTTGCAAAGATGGGGTCTCCTCTGTTGCCCAAGCTGGTCTCAAACTCCTGGTCTCAAGTGATCCTTCCATCTCGGCCTTCCAAAATGCTGGAATTATAGGCATGCGCCACTGTGCCCAGTGGTATAAAACATTTTTCTAAATATGCTGTAAATGTCCATTAGCAGCCTGGCGTGGTGGCTCACGCCTGTAATTCCAGCACTTTGGGAGGCAGAGGCAGGCAGATCACGAGGTCAAGAGATTGAGACCATCCTGGCTAATACGGTGAAACCCGTCTCTACTAGAAATACAAAAAATTACCTGGGCATGGTGGGATGCGCCTGTAATCCCAGCTACTCGGGAGGCTGAGGCAGGAGAATCGCTTGAACTGGGAGGCAGATGTTGCAGTGAGCCGAGATTGTGCCACTGCACTCCAGCATAGGCGACATAGCAAGACTATGTCTCAAAAAAAGAACATTTCCATTCGCACCAGGCATGGTGGCTCAAGCCTGTAATCTCAGCACTTTGGGAGACCGAGACAGGTGGATCCCATGAGGTCAAGAGTTGGAGATAAGGCTGGCCAGCACGGCAAAACCCCATCTCTACTAAAAATACAAAAATTAGCTGGGCGTGGTGATGCACGCCTGTAGTCTCAGCTCTCTGCAGGCTGAGGCAGGAGAATCGCTTGAACCCAGAAGGCAGAGGTTTCAGTGAGCCAAGATCACGCCACTGTACTCCAGCCTGGGTGGCAGAGCGAGACGAGACAATGTCTCAAAAAAAAAAAAATTTTTTTTAACAGGTTTTAAGCGAAAGCTGTAAAATACATGAATAAAATATATTAGACTAGGTTTGGGGATAGAGTATGTGTAAAAAATGGTTCTCAGACTTGACAAATATTCTACTGACTTTTTGGAAAGGAAGAAACATTGATTCTTCAGAATGTGGAACTCTGGTTTGAGAAGTACTGATTTTAAAGTTTTATTCTAAGAAAATATCTTTCAGGCCTGGTGCAATGGCTCATATCTATAATCCCAGCACTTTGGGAGGCTGAGATGGGAGGATCCCTTGAGCCCAGGAATTTGAGACCAACCTGGCAACATAGTTAGACCCTGTTTCTGCAAAAAACAAAATAAATAGAAGATGTTCTTCAGTTGCAAATTACAAAGTTTTATCTTCATAACAGTACAGAGACTTATTTTTAGATATTTATGAAAATAAAAATACAAAATTAAAAATTTCTTGTAGAATTTTCTAACTTCAGAGAACATAGCTATTTATCTCAGCTTAAGAAAGCAAGTGTTTAGAAAATACAGGATAATTTACGATTGCTTATTTAGGTCTTGAAATACATCAGGGTCACCATACTCAACTTCATTTCTACATAATTGTTCAGCGGTGTAAATATAGGAGATCTAGATGAATTCCTCTTGATTACACTGCCTGGGAAAGTCTTGAGTTATCGTAGACTGAACAAGTGTTTTCCATTTGTTTTTCTGGAGACAGGGTCTTGCTTTGTCACCCAGGCTGGACCAAAGAGGTCGAGGCTGCAGTGATTGAGGCTGCAATCACAGTGGTGCGATCATGGCCCACTTCAGCCTCCATCTCCCGGGCTCAAGTGATCCTCCCACCTCAGCCTCCCGAGTAGCTGAGACTACAGGCACATGCCACTGCACCTGGCTAATGTTTAAATTTTTTGTAGAGACAGTGGTCTCATTATGCTGCCTAGGCTGGTCTCGAACTCCAGGGCTCAAGTGATCCTCCCGCCTCAGCCTCCCGAAGTATTGAGATTACAGGCGAGAGCCACCACACCTGGCTGTGAACAAGGTTTTTTGATGGCCTACCATGTGCCTTGTACTCTGCCGCATGCTATGGGGTACAGTATAAGACAAGGTCACAACCCTGCTCTCAGAGTTTCTGTTCAAGTGATAAAATATGCAAAGGGAAAAATAATAGACATTGTTAATCTAGTGCTTAGGATGTGCCAGGTAGAGTCATATAAGATCATATATATGAAGAACTCAGCCTAAAATTCTCCACTTGGCTGGGTGTGGTGGCTCACACCTGTAATCCCAGCACTTTGGGAGGCTGAGGCAGATGGATCACTGGAGTCCAAGAGTTAGAGACCAGCCTGGGCAACATAGTGAGACCCCGTGTCTACAAAAAAAAAAAAAACACAAAAGTTTGCCAGGTGTCATGGTGTGTGCTTGTAGCCCTAGCTACCCAGGAAGCTAAGATGGGAGGATCACTTGAGCTTCGGAGGTCAAGGTTGTCATGAGCCAAGATTGTACTATTGCACTCCAGCCTGGACAACAAAGTAAGACCCTGTCTCAAAAAACAAAAAATCCTTCATTAGTTTCCTTTTGCTCTTAAGACAATGATCAAAATACAGTGGGACCTGGCTGGGCACGGTTTTTCATGCCTGTAATCCTAGCACTTTGAGAGGCCGAGGCAGGCAGATCATCTGATGTCAGGAATTCGAGACCAGCCTGGCCAACATGGTGAAACCCCATCTCTACTAAAAATACGTGAATTAGCTGGGTGTGGTGGCGCATGCCTGTAACCCCAGCTACTTGGGAGGACGAGGCAGGAGAATCACTTGAACTCGGGAGGCAGAGGTTGCACTGAGCTGGGATTGCACCATTGCAGTTCAGCCTGGGAGACAGAGTGAGATTCCATCTCAAAAAAAAAAAAAAAAATACAGTGGGACCAGTCTGGCTCTTGCACACCTCTGAAGTCTTGTTTTCACCACATTTTCTGTAGTTCTCCTTCTTCCAGCCATATGGCCTTTGCTCAGGTCCTCAGAGGCAGAGTGTTTACCTCTGTGAGGCTTTTGCCCATTTTGTTTACACCAACACTTTGCCAAGGTAATCCTCACTCATCCTGAAGAGTGCAGCTTAATCCTACATCCTCAGCAAACCCATCTCTCAGACCTTGACTTCCCAGACTCCATCACCTCCCGCTTATGCACTCCTCCAATACCATCCATCTCTCTTCCTAGGACATGATAATTGAATTTCACATTTATTCTTCTGGTTATTTGGTTAATGTCTTTCTCCCTCACTAGAGTTTGACCGTCATAAGATATGTGTATTTCGATCACCGTTCTTCAGGTCACCTGGCACTTAGAAGTTCAAGAAATATTTGCTCAATGAAAGAATAAATCTACCCTTGTACAGAATATGAATAGAGACTTAGGGAATTTAAGTGACTTGCCCAAGATCACATGGCTAATAAGTGGCAGAGATGGGATTGAACCCATGTGTTCAACTCCAGAGCTTAAGTTTTTACCCATTACTCTAGACCCAGTGCTTCTTAGACTGTCAATGGTGAAGGGCCGGTTTTGGGGTTTTTTGTTTTCTAAATTTCTAATCTCTTGTAGGCTAATACTTTTGTAAAATATTTTGATCATGTATTTGGATGTTGTGACAATGTCAAATTATTATAAAAGTCTCTAAATCCTTACTCTCAATGTCTGTGCTTATCACAGACCAGCATTGGAACACTGACCACACTTTGAGTATCTTTAGCAGCCAGGGAGCAGAATGTATTACATGTTGCCTCCGTAGCCCTGTAGATGAAGTAGAGAACTGTACAGCATAATGAGCTCAGGAGGAAAGTGGAGAGAATTCCATGAGGGTTCCAGGCATTGGGAAAAGCTTCGTGGAGGTGCTGAGGTTTGAAGAAGGTGTTAAGGCATGATGGAGTAGAACTTGGAAAGGAAAGGGCACTGGAACATTCCCAGCATGTGGAGAAGCTAGAATATGTGTATTGTGACAAGGGAGACCTCAGCGGTACTGACTGCTTAGAACAAGTGGTTTGTATTGAGTAGACAGAGAAAGCCAAACACAGTTTTTTTGTTTGTTTGTTTGTTTGTTTTTTGAGATGGAGTCCCGCCCCAGGCTGGAGTACAATGGCGTCAACTACGCTCACTGCAACCCCCTATCTTCCAGGTTCAAGTGATTCTCCTGCCTCAGCCTCCTGAGTAGCTGGGATTACAGGCACAGACCAGCACACTTGGCTAATTTTTGTATTTTTAGTAGAGACAGGGTTTCACCATGTTGGCAAGGCTGCTCTCAAACTCCTGACCTCGTGATCCTCCTGTCTCGTCCTCCCAAAGTGCCGGGATTATAGATGAGAGCCACTGTGCCCAGCCCCTACCAAGCACAGGTTTTATTATGTTCATTTCTGTCCATAATTTTTTTTCATGTTTCAAGAAGATTTCCATTACTTTAAGGGCCTTTTCCTCTTTTCCTCCTTTAATGAACTTTTGAGTACCTAGAAAAAATTAATATTTTGATCTCTGTTTTATTTGTCATTTGCGTCTTAGCAACACCCATTTGTTGCGTAACACGGTATTCTTTTTTTTTTTGGAAGCAGGGTCTTAACTGTTGCCCAGGCGGGAGAGCAGTGGCACCGTCTCAGCTCATTGCAACCTCTGCCTCTCAGGCTCAGGTGAGCCTTCTACCTCAGCCACCTGAGTAGCTGGGACTACAGGCACGTGCCACCAGCCTGGCTAATTTTTGTATTTCTTTCTTTTTTTTTTTTTTTTTTAGAGACAGGGTCTTGCTGTGTTGCCCAGGCTGGTCTCACACTCCTGGGCTTAAGTGATCCACCTGCCTTTGCCTTCCAAAGTGCTGGGATTAGAGGTGTGAGCCACCACACCCGGCCTAGCACAATATTTGATGATGAACTACGGCTCTAATAGTTAATTTAAGTTCCCCTAGTAATTTCATTTATTTATTCAATAACTGTTTGCTGAGAGCTTTCTAACAGTCTGACTCCTGGGTAGGATTTCTGTTTCTCCATCAGATAGCAACCCTCTCAAGGCCTGTTCTCATTTCCCTGTAGGTAATAAGAAATTCCTTCTTTTATCCTCACTCTTCTCCCTTTCTCCTGACCCCAGATCTCCTGAGCAGTGTCCAACTATTCTTTTCACTCAGAGAAGGCGTCTTCCTAGCTCATTATCAAATAAGCAAAAGCTGGATGTAATGTCCCAAATGTACCTTCCTCTGAAATATTTATTTGTTCAGAAACATAGTCACTTCTGAAAAATACTTTTCTGAAAACCTAACTGTTAGGTTAAATATGTTTACGGTGGTTTCAAAGATACTTGTATTTTGGAAAGTTTCCACACAGAGCTGTTACCAAATAGGCCCTCTCTTGTGTTTAAATAGTTCTTCTACTTGACTCTCCGATTTTCTTCTAGTGTTTCACTTTTAAAAATCTCATTGTGTTGGTTGTATTTTTCAGTCAAGTCCTAATTCGAAGCAGAGTCCTCAGGGAAAATGGAAAATACATTCCCAAACAGGTACTCATTTATCTGTTATTAAAAAGCTCCACGATTCACTGTTGGGCAGTAGATATCTGAATGTTTTATAAGGGGACTTTGGGGAAAGCTGAAGGTTGGCAACTTAGTAATTAAGCTGTGGCCTGATGGTGTTTGCTGTCATGGTGACCTCACCTTTCTTAGGAAGTTGTTTTTAAATGTGACTCAGCTAAAGTGTCTAAAGTGTCAGGTCGCCTGCCAAGTAGGCTGACAGCTCTAAGCAGAACAGCATATCCTAAAGGTCTTCTGACTAAGTCCCTGGGGAGTAATTTGACAATCTGCTGTGTCATAGTTCTGAGACCTAAAATGCTTTTTTTTTTTTTTTTAACTAGTCTTTCTTGACACGAAAATATTACTTCAACAACCCAGAGGATGGATTTTTCAAAAAAACTAAACGGAAGGTAGTGCCACCTTCTCCTATGACTGGTATGTTTATTCCTTTCACTCATCTTTAAGGAAGATTTTTAACATAGGTCATTGAGTGGGGTGGGGTGGGTGTGGGAGAGGGCAGGGAGGGTGTCATTTTGTTTAAATGTTAAATTGCAGAAGATAGTAATCTTAGACCTTGGAAATCATCTAGTACAGGGATCTATGGAAGTGGAATTCTCTTTTTCAATTAGATTTTCTGAGAACCCTAATGTATAAAGTGGATTAAAAAAAATAGTTCTCAGCTGATGGAGTGGGGAGACCAGAGCTGTTGTCCCTGGGTCTCTCCTTATTGCCGTTCTCAGGACCCAGGGTTCTAGGGAGCACAGTTGGAAAAGCATTCCAGCCTGGCTCTCACCCAGTGCCTGATCCCCCTTCCGACAGATGGCTGCCCAGCTTCTGCCTAAATGAGGAAGAGTGCACTACTTCCGAGACATGCCATTTTGTTGTTAGATGTGATTGTTTGGTCTATCCTACAGTTTTGGCTCTAACATTTTCTACTTCCACTGATCCCAGTCATGTGAAAAATACAGCATGCTAAAAGTAAAACAGGCCAAGTATGGTGGCTCATGCCTGTAATCCTTGCATTTTGGGAGGCCGAGGCAGGCAGATTGCCTGAGGTCAGGAGTTCGAGACCAGCCTGGTTTACATGGTGAAACGCCGTCTCTACTAAAAATACAAAAGTTAGCCTGGCATGGTGACAGGTGACTGTAGTCCCAGCTACTTCGCAGGCTGAGTCAGGAGAATTGCTTGAACCCCGGAGATGGAGGTTGCATTGAGCTGAAGTCCCATCACTGCACTCCAGCCTAGGCGACAGAGCAAGACTCTGTCTCCAAAAAATAAAAATAAAAAAAAAAGGAAAACAAAGTAATTTGTTGTTTTGTGTTGACTCTCCTCTCATTTTAGTACTATTCACTTCTTTAGGTGAGACAGCCAGCTATTTTAAACCCATAGGGAAGGTATTATAATTAGTTTTTTTTTAAGAGTGACTAACGTTGTATGGAGTTCATTTTTTAACAAGTTTTTAAGAAAATTTACAAGAAACAAAAGACCATTAAATATATGAGAAGTTACTTGACGTCACTAATAATCCATGGAATACCAATTAAAACAAGGTATCTTTTTTTTTTTTTTTTTTTTGAGATGGGAGTCTCACTCTCTCACCCAGGCTGGAGTGCAGTGGTGGCGATCTCAGCTCAATGCAGGCTCTGCCTCCTGGGTTCACACCATTCTCCTACCTCAGCCTGTTGAGTAGCTGAGATTACAGGCGCCCGCCACCACACCCGGCTAATTTTTTATATTTTTAATAGAGTTGGGGTTTCACCATGTTAGCCAGGATGGTCTTGATCTCCTGACCTCGTGATCCGCCCGCCTTGGCCTCCCAAAGTGCTGGGATTACAGATGTGAGTCACCGTGTCCGGCCAAGATATCCATTTTTTTTAGCCCCGTAAGCTGTCAAAAGATTGAAAAGATTGAACCGGGCGCGGTGGCTCACGCCTGTAATCCCAGCACTTTGGGAGGCCGAGACGGGCGGATCACAAGGTCAGGAGATCGAGACCACGGTGAAACCCCGTCTCTACTAAAAATGCAAAAAATTAGCCGGGCGTGGCGGCGGGCACCTGTAGTCCCAGCTACTCAGGAGGCTGAGGCAGGAGAATGGTGTGTACCCGGGAGGCGGAGCTTGCAGTGAGCCGAGATTGCGCCACTGCACTCCAGCCTGGGGGACAGAGCGAGACTCCGGCTCAAAAAAAAAGATTGAAAAGATTGGCAGGATCCACTATTGTCAATGTCGAGGAAGTTAGGCCCCCTCACCATTGGCGAGAGTGGCGAGAGGTGGGGCTTTGCTGACAGTCTGACAATATCTATCAATTTTAAATGTACAAATCCTTGGACCTAGAAATTCTAAGAAGTTCTCTTACAGAAACACATAAACATGTAGATGTATGTGCAAGATAACTGTCGGCAGCATCATTTATCATTTATTGTCAAAAACAGTGGAAACAATCCATAGGTCTACTCAAAAGTGATTGGTGTGACCACACCGTGGAATCCTATGCAGACATTAAAAATATTGAGACTGGGTACGGTGACTGACACCTGTAATCCCAGCACTTTGGGAGGCCGAGGCAGGCAGATCACTTGAGGTCAGTCAGGAATTCAAGACCAGCCTGGTCTGGTGAAACCCCGTCTCTACTAAAAATACAGAATTAACTGGGCATGGTGGTGTGTGCCTGTAATCCCAGCTAGTTAGGAGACTGAGGCAAGAGAATCACTTGAACCTGGGAGGCAGAGGTTGCAGTGAGCTGAGATCATGCCACTGCACTGCAGCCTGGGCGACAGAGTGAGACTATGTCTCAAAAAACAAAACAAAACAAACAAACAAAAATGCCCAGCACAATGGCTCACGCCTGTAATCCCAGCACTTTGGGAGGCCAAAGCGGGCAGATCACGAGGTCAGGAGATCGACACCATCCTGGCTAACATGGTGAAGCCCTATGTCTACTAAAAATACGAAAAATTAGCTGGGCATGGTGGTGGGCGCCTGTAGTCCCAGCTACTTGGGAGGCTGAGGCAGGAGAATGGCATAAAACCACGAGGCGGAGTTTGCAGTGAGCTAAGATCGTGCCACTGCACTCCAGCCTGGGCAAGAGAGCAAGACTCCATCTCAAAAAAAAAAAAAAAAAAGGAAATATTGAGAGGGAGCTATTCAGTGTGGAAATGTCATCCACAATATATTACTAATAATAAGCATAGTAGCATAGTATCTCTGTTTTGTGTGTGTGTGTGTATATATATATATATATATATATATACACACACACATAAAATTTGTAATGTGTGTATGTAGAGAGAAAGATGGAAGGATATACAACAAATAAGTGTTTAGAGAATGGGCTTAAAAGAACTGTCTACATCATACATTTTTATGTCATTTGATTTTTTTTTTACAATAAACTTATTTTAATTATCAAGTATGTTAAAAATTTACAGAAAATTGGAGCCAGGCACAGTGGCTCACGCCTGTAATCCCAGCACTTTTGGGAGGCTGAGGTGGGTGGATCACGAGGTCAGGAGATTGCGCCACTGCACTCCAACCTGGGCCCCAGAGCGAGACTCTGTCTCAAAAAAATAAAATAAAATTTACAGAAAACCAGGAGGAAGTCCCTGGCAACAGAGGTAAAACTTAGTGGGTTTCTTGTTTGTGCTTTTGTCTTAGATCCTACTATGCTGACAGACATGATGAAAGGGAATGTAACAAATGTCCTCCCTATGATTCTTATTGGTGGATGGATCAACATGACATTCTCAGGCTTTGTCACAAGTAAGTTACAGACCCAGCCGACTTCATGTTACCCAGAGAGATTCAAGTGCTACTGAGTCACTAATATCATAGGTCGTATGTTTTCTTGTGTAAACTGATAATAGTCTTTGAACAAAAAATTTACTATGTGATGACTTTTATGACTTTTGCCCGAAAGTGATCCTAAGTTCATGATGTGGATGCTTTTTAGCCAGATTAGATTCAAGCAAGTGACTTGCTAGCTTGCTTCCAAAACTAATATGGTATTCTAGTTGAGCAGGATAAAGGGAAGCATATTTCTATTTTGACTTCGTTTGCTAGGTGTTAGGGTGAGTTTTCTATTTGTTTATAAGTTGATTTGATTTTAATCAATTTGGTTTCTTAGTAACATAGTTCTATGCTTATATATTCCACTTAGAGTTTAACAGATTGGTGCAAATTTTTTCCAAATTTCAGGTCACAGCTCAGTTTGAGTCCCTTCTTCCTCGGTAAGCTAGAAGCAAGTATTATTGAGGGAAACTAGAGCAGAGTGGCATTTTGACTGTCTTTTCTTCAGAAATTGCCACAGATTTTCTTGTGGAAGTCGTTTTCCAAAAGCTATGTGGCACAGAGTTCCCACCTCCTCTGGGAAAGATTCACACTTATTCTAAAAATAAAACAGCTCAGAGTGATTGTGAACTTTTTCTTCTCTGCAGCCAAGGTCCCATTTCCACTGACCCTCCGTTTTAAGCCTATGTTACAGCAAGGAATCGAGCTACTCACATTAGATGCATCCTGGTAAGAACTTTCTTCTGTTTAATAAAAATACAAACCACACTTTGGGAGGCCAGGGTGGGAGGATCACTTGAGCCCAGGAGTTTGAGACCAGCCTGGGCAACAGACTAAGACCCTGTCTCAAAAAAACAAAAACAGGCGGGGTGCAGTAGCTCACACCTGTAATCTCAGCACTTTGGGAGGCTGAGGCGGGCAGATCACAGGTCAAATCGAGACCATCCTGGCTAACACGGTGAAACCCCATCTCTCCTAAAAATACAAAAAATTAGCCAGGCGTGGTGGCGGGCGCCTGTAGTCCCAGCTACTCGGGAGGCTGAGGCAGGAGAATGGCGTGAATCCGGGAGGCGGAGCTTGCAGTGGGAGGAGCTTGCAGTGAGGGGAGATCGCGCCACTGCACTCCAAGCCTGGGCAACAGAGTGAGACTCCATCTGAAAAAAAAAAAAAAAAACGTAAACAAAAATCACACAAACCAAAATCTAAAACCAGTGCCCCTTAAAGATGAGGATTTCTGGCTGGGTGTAGTGGCTCACACCTGTAATCCCAGCAGTTTGGGAGTCTGAGGTGGGCGGATCACAAGGTCAGATCGAGACCATCCCGGCTAACAGGGTGAAACCCCGTCTCTATGAAAAATACAAAAAGTTAGCTGGGTGTGGTGACTGGTGCCTGTAGTCCCAGCTACTCAGGAGGCTGAGGCAGGAGAATGGCATGAACCCAGGAGGTGGAGCTTGCAGTGAGCTGAGATCACGTCACTGCACTCCAGCCTGTTCGACAGAATGAGACTGTGTCTCAAACCAAAAAAAAAAGATGAGGAGTTCTAATTTGCATACTTCATTGGAATCGGTTTTTTAAAGTTTTTTTTTTTTTTTTTTTTTTTTCCAAGACTGTGTCTCACTCTGTCACCCAGCCTGGAGTGCAGTGGTTCTATATCACTGCAATCTCCACCTCCTGGGTTCTAGTGATTCTCCTGCCTCAGCCTCCCGAGTACCTGGGATTATAGGCGTGCACCACCACATCTGGGTAATTTTTGTATTTTTCGTGGGGACGGGGTTTCACCATGTTGGCCAGGTTGGTCTCAAACTACTGACCTCAAGTGATCCATCTGCCTCGGCCTCCCATAGTGCTGGGATTACAGGCATGAGCCACCACGCCTGGCCAAAAGTTTTTTTGTTTTTTTTTTTTCATTGAAACTCCACTCAAAATGCCATGGGTGGTTTATGGCAACTTTTACATGAGTCTAGCAAAAGGAAAGAATGTGTCACCTCTTTTCTGTCACAATTGGGGGCTTAAAACTGCAGGGGTGGATGTATCAACCCCCAGAAAGTTAAAAGTTTAAGCCAGGAGTTCTGGCCATGCAATCATTTTTAGTAATACCTGGAGCTTATGAGAGTGGAAGTTTGTATTATTTTTTTTCCAAAGTACATTACTATTAATGATAATAGTTTTCATTAGTTCTAGTCACTGTGCTTAGCATTTTCTGTATTTTACCCTCATAGCAACCTATGAAACCTATGTAGGAATTGACATTTGACAACAGTCTGTCCAAATCCAGCACCCATGTGTTATTTACCACTCTTTATAATTTTTAAAAAGAGATTTCTCCTTCTGAATACCACTGTTTTTTTTTGTTTTTTTGTTTTTGAATGGCAGAATAAGACAACTTAAAATCTGAAAAGCTCTTAGAAAATACTGCTACAGTATCTGGAACCTAGTAATGCTGCTTCACGTGGCCTCTCCAGACTCTTTTGCCTGTGGCTTCCCAAAGACTGGCATAAAACAGAGAAAAAGAATAATGGACAAAATGGGGATTACTAGTGGTAATCTTGACTACTTGGTTTGAGCAGAGCCCTCTAGGATGTGTGGGAGGAGCAGGACAGGCCAGAGGCTGGGATGTCTGGGCCATGCACAATTCTGCTAGAGAAGAAAAGCTGTACATTATATGAGTACCATGAGTCTATTCAACTTTTACCTTCCGGTCTCCTTGGGCTAAACAAAAACTTCATGGGTTGGAGAAAAGCTTATTTATCTTTTCTCAGCATCCAGAGAGGCATGTGACTAAAATGATATCATGGACAGAAGGGAGACTGGAACCCCAGTGTACAATTACCACTGTGGTGAGATCAGCAACATTGTATTCAGACAGGCCATTTACTTACCTGCAGCCTATGGAGTAACCAGAGTAGACTTTTGCCTTTATGTGACCCACTTGTTGGAATGACTATGGATCTTTCCATTTATCATTTTCCATACTCATTTTTGGTTTTAGCTTTTCTTATATGCAAGCCTATTTATTTTATGGAGGTTGAGTAGGAAACATAAGCTAAAGGAAGCCTCAGTGATATAGTTCAAAACTTGGAATGACTCTCCCAGTAGCTATAGTCCTCGGTACTATATTTCCTGAAATCCACCTCTCATCCCTTCTTGTAAGTACGGAACACACCCAATGGCTCACGCCTGTAATCCTAGCACTTTGGGAAGCTGAGGTGGGCAGATCACTTGAGGTCAGGAGTTCGACATCAGCTTGGCCAACATGGTGAGACCCCGTCCGTCTCTACTAAAAATACAAAAATTAGCCAGGCATGGTGGTGCGTGCCTGTAGTCCAAGCTACTCAGGAGGTTGAGGCAGGAGAATCTCTTGAATCCCGGTGGCAGAGGTTGCAGTGAGCCGAGATTGCGCCACTGCACTCCAGCCTGGGTGACAGAGCGAGACTCCGTCTCAAAAAAAAAAAAAAACTATGGAACACACCAACACTTGTGATTTCCTCTCGGAAATGGAATTCAGAATGGGAGTCATCTTTGGATTTTTTTAAATATAGTTCTGTATTGTTGAGACTGCTTTAACAACTTGTATTTCTTCTGTGGTTGTGCTTTGGATGAATACAGCCCATCCAAGGTGACTTCTTTACAAACACTGAACAACTTTGGGTGGTAGGGAAGTGGGAGCTGCATTACTCTCTGATGTACTAACTAACCACACCATTTTCCTTTGCCAGGGTGAGTTCTGCATCCTGGTACTTCCTCAATGTATTTGGGCTTCGGAGCATTTACTCTCTGATTCTGGGCCAAGATAATGGTAAGAAGCATGTCAGGTTTACTAAGCAAATACTTCCATAGATGAATCATCCATGTTAGAGCCAGAAAAGTCTTGTAGGTTATGCTGTTTGTTACCACAGTCAAATAAAATGTTTCCTTCCTTCAGTTTCTGAGGTATTCTGAAAGACTTAAAAATTCCAGGGGTCAAACTGAAGATCTCAATTCTCTCTGGCAATGACTGGGACAGTATTTGATTCCCCAGAATCTGATACCATCATGTGAGGGATCCAGCACCAGCAGTATAAGCCTGTGAACCTAAAGCTTAAAGAAGGCCTGGTTTGTCAGTCATTTCACTGACTAGAGCCCTTGCCAGTACTAATCCTTGCTCTCTTGTTTACTGGCTGGGACCTCAGAAAAGTTACTTAACAAGTTACTTAACTTCAAATTCTCTATTTGCTTATCTGTAAATAAGGACTTTATTAGTTAACCTGCGGGGTTATTAGGAACAGATGAGGTAGAATATGCGAACCACTTAGTGAAGTACTTGGCATACAGTAGTTGCTCAATAACTGGTGCCTGTTATTGTTGAAATTTGAAATGAAGTTTAGAGCTTCCTTTAGTGATCTCTTTTTTGCTGTTACTATCCCCATTTTTCAGGGGACACAAAGTGACTTTCCTAGAGTCACATAGCCAGTGGGTGACAGGGCCAGTCGTGAGGCTGTAGTCCAGTTCTCTAATCTGTGTGAAGCCCATTCTTCCCCTTGGGTGCTGGGGTGCTCGCTGAGTCCTGGCACTCATGTAAGTGTGTCTTATGCTACAGCCGCTGACCAATCACGAATGATGCAGGAGCAGATGACGGGAGCAGCCATGGCCATGCCCGCAGACACAAACAAAGCTTTCAAGGTACACTCTATTCACCATTCAAAGCCGCAGCGATGCTCTGAAAGGTGTTATCTAGAACTATTTTAAAAATAGCTTCCTTGCAGGGAGTGTTGTGTGGTTCCATCGTTTTAATTTAAACTTAGCAAAAACATAGTTTACACGTCTCTTTTTCCTGAGGCAGAATCATCTATTAAGTAAATTGGAAATTCTTGGTACTTTTACTGGTTTTTAAATGCTCACCAGAATTTAATCCACACTATCAATGATGCCGTAAAATAATCCAATCAGAGGTGTGAGGTAAACATTTAGAATAATTTGAACGTTTTTGAACCCCATAGATATCAGATATAAATTGCATTAAAAAAAATCAATACTGGCCGGGCGCAGTGGCTCACACCTGTAATCCCAACACTTTGGGAGGCTGAGGCGGGTGGATCACAAGGTCAGGGGTTCAAAACCAGCCTGACCAACATGGTGAAACCCCATCTCTACTAAAAATACAAAAAAAATTAGCTGGGCATGGTGGCGGGCACCTGTAATCCCAGCTACTCAGGAGGCTGAGGCGGGAGAATTGCTTGAACCCAGGAGGCGGAGGTTGCAGTGAGCTGGGATTGCACCACTACACTCCAGCCTGGGCAACAGAGTGAGACTCCGTCTCAAAAAAAAAAAAAAAAAAATCAATACTAAGAGCCTTTTCACAAAAAGGTTCTAGAATTTGCATAATTTGGCATGATTTTTGTGGAACAAAATCTCACTGTGTTTCATGATAAAAACTAGAAAGAGAAGGGAAGTTCCAGCCCGGGACAGTGGCTCACACCTGTAATCCCAGCACTTTGGGAGGCCGAGGTGGGTGGGTCACCTGAAGTCAGGAGTTTGATACCAGCCTGGACAAAATGGTGAAACCCTGTTTCTATTAAAAATACAAAAATGGGCCAGGTATGGTGGCTCACACCTGTAATCCCAGCACTTTGGTAGGCCAAGGCGGGTAGATCAACTGAGTTCAGGAGTTCAAGACCAGCCTGGCCAACCTGGTAAAACCCCTTTTCTACTAAAGATACAAAAGAAAATGTGCTGAGCGTGGTGGCAGGCGCCTGTAATCCCAGTTACTTGGGAGGCTGAGACAGGAGAATTACTTGAACTCAGGAGGCGGAGTTTGCAGTGAGCTGAGATTGCACCATTGCACTCCAGCCTGGGTAACAGGAGCAAAACTCCATCTCAAAAAGAAAAAAAGAAAGAAACAAAACAAAACAAAAATGAGCTGGGCATGGTGGCATGTGCCTATAATCCCAGCTACCCAGAAGGCTGAGGCAGGAGAATCGCTGGAACCCAGGATGCGGAGGCTACAGTGAGCTGAGATCATGCCACTGCACTCCAGCCTGGATGACAGACCAAGATTCTGTCTCAAAAAAAAATAGAGAAGTTTCTCAGCCTGATAAAGGGCATCTGTGACAGACCCACAGCTAACATCATACTCAATGGTGAAAGACTGAAAGCTTTCCCTTTAAGATCAAGAACAAGACAAGGATGTCTGTTCTTGCCACTTCTATTCAGCATTGTCCAGGATGTACTAGCCAGGGCAGTTAGGCAAGAAAAAGAAATAAAAAGTCATTCTGATTAGAAAGGAAGTAAAACTATCTCTGTTTGCAAATGGCATGGTGTTGTATGTAGATCATCCTAAACAATCCACAAGAAAACTAACAGAGCTAATAAATAAGTTCAACATACAAAAATCAATTGTGTTTCTATATACTGGTAATGAAGATTGGAAATGAAAGTAAAACAATTTTATTCATAATAGTATCAAAAGGAATAAAATATTTAGAAACAAATCTAACAAAATAAATGGCCTTGGTCGGGCATGGTGGTTAACACCTGTAATCCCAGCACTTTGGGAGGCTGAGGCGGGCAGATCACAAGGTCGAGAGATCGAGACCATCCTGGCCAACATGGTGAAACTCCATCTCTACTAAAAATATAAAAATTAGCTGGACATGGTGGCACATGCCTATAGTTCCAGCTACTGGGGAGGCTGAGGCAAGAGAATCACTTGAACCCGGGAGGTGGAGGTTGCAGTGAGCCAAGATCGCACCACTAGACTCCAGCCTGGTGACAGAGCGAGACTTCATCTCAAAAAAAAAAAAGAAATGGCCTTTTGTTAGATTTAAACTGATATGCTGAAAAATTACAAAACATTGCTGAAAGAAATTAAAGACTTAAATAAATGGAAAGACACCCATGTTCATAGATTGGAAGACTTAATATTATTAAGATGGCAATACTCTCCAAATTTATCCACAGATTGAACACAATCCCTATCAAAAATCTTACCTGCCTTTCTTGCAGAAATTGACAAGCTGCTCCTGAAGTTCACATGGAAATTCAAGGGAATCAAAATAGGCAAAAATGTTGGCAAAATTGGAGAACTTACATGCTGTGGTTTTAAAGCCTATTACAAAGCTGTAGTAATCAAAACTGCACAGAAATAAAAACTGGCATAAGGAGAGATACAGGTCAATGGAATAAAATGGAGAGTTCAGAAATAAACACATCTATTTATCATCAATTGACTTTCAAAGAGGGTACTGAGACTATTCAGTGGGGAAAGAATAGTGTCCATTCAATGAATGGTGCTGGGAAAAGGATATCTACATGCAAAAGAATGAAGCTGGGCACCTATTTCACACCATGTACAAAAGTTAAGTCTAAATGGTTCAACAGGCATGTGTAGTGCAGAAGAAAAAAAAATTAGGTTCAAGTTAGCTTAGATGTGGTGCATGCCTATAGATAGGGGCACCACTTGAGCTGAGGAGTTTGAGGCTGCAATGAGCTATGATTGTGCCACTGCACACCAGCTTGGGTGACAGTGAGACCCTGTCTCAAAAAGAAAAAAGAAATCAAATGGGTCAAAGACCCGAATCTTTAATATTGCATGATATTACTTATATAAAATATTTGGAATAGGAAAATTCACAGAGACAAGGAAGTAGGTTAGAGGTTACTGAGGATGGGATGGGGGCAGTGGGGAGTAGTTGCTTACTGTGCGCATTTTCTGTTTAAGAGGACATAAAACTTTGGAAATGATAGTAGACATGGGTACACATTGTGAATGTCATTAATGCCACTGAATTTTATATCTAAAATGGTTAAAATGGTGTATGTTATGTTACATATATTTTACCACAACAAAAAAATAAAAATTTGGCTAGACACAGTGGCTTACACCTGTAATCCCAGCACTTTGGGAGGCCGAGACAGGCAGATCATTTGAGGTCAGGAGCTTGAGACCAGCCTGGCCAACATGATGAAATGCCATCTCTACTAAAAATACAAAAATTAGCTGGGTGTGGTGGCGCACCTCTGTAATCCCAGCCACTCAGGAGGCTGAGACATGAGAATCGCTTGAACCGGGGAGGCAGAGATGGCGGTGAGCGGAGATCGCACCATTGCAGATGCAGAGGTTGAAATGAGCCAAGATGGCGCCATTGCACTCCACCCGGGGCTACAGAGTGAGATCACTCTGTCTCAAAAAAATAAACAACTGAAAAACAGTGAGAGGGCCAGGCACGGTGGCTCACGCCTGTAATCCCAGCACTTTGGGAGGCCGAGGTGGGCGGATCACAAGGTCAGGAGTTTGAGATCAGCCTGGTCAATATGGTGAAACCCCGTCTCTACTAAAAATACAAAAATTAGCCCTGCTTGGTGGCGGGTGCCTGTAGTCCCAGCTACTCAGGAAGCTGAGGCAGGAGAATCACTTAAACCCAGGAGGCGGAGGTTCCAGTGAGCCGAGATCGTGCCACTGCACTCCAGCCTGGGCAATAGAGCGAGACTCCATCTCAAAACAACAAAAAAAAACCAGTGAGATACCACTTCGTGCCCACTCAGATGGTTATAATAAAAAAAGATGAACAATAACAAGTGTTGGTGAGGATGTGGAGAAATTGGAACCCTATTGTTCATGATGGTGCAGCCACTTTGGAAAACAGTTTTTCCACCATTCCTCAAACAGTTAAAACATAATTACTATATGACCCAGCAGTTTTACTCTTAAGTAAGTACTCAAGAGAACTGAAAACATATGTCCACACAGAAACTTATGTGAGAATGTGTTCAGAGCATTATTCATAATAATCAAAAAGTAGACATAACCCAAATACCCATCATCTAATGAAAGGATAAACAATGGAATATTTTTGAATATAATGTATGTTGTATATACAGTAGGATATATACAATGGAGTGTTATTCAGCTATAAATAAGAGTGGAATACTGAATCATGTTAAACAGGGAAGAACCTTGAAAGCATGCTAAGTGAAAGAAAATAACAAAAGGCCACATATGCCCCGAATAAGTGAAAAAAGATACGGAAGATAAAGGAGTAGTTGCCAGAGGTTGTGGGAGGTGAATAATGGGAACTGTGTATTGTTTGGTATGTGGTTTCTTTTTGTTATTAGATAATAACAAAATTATTATTAGATATTATGTAGATATTAGATAGTGGTGGTGGTTACACAACGAATATACTAAAAATCACTAAATTGTACACATTAAAGGGGTAAATTTTATGACATGTAAATTATATCTCAAAAACCCACTCATGAACTAACATTTGTATTTCACATTAGATAAGCTTACTCTATCTATCTATCTATCTATCTATCTATCTAGGGTCTCACTGTGTCACCCAGGCTGGAGTGCAGTGGTACAATCCTAGCTCACTGCAACCTCGAGTTCCTGGACTTAAGCATTCCTCCCATCTCAGCCTCAGTACTGGTACATGAGGAGCCAGTACTACAGGCACACACCACCACACCCAACTAATTTTGTATAGAGATGGGATCTCACTATGTTGCCCAGGATGGTCTTGAACTCCCACCCTCAAGTGATCCTCCTGCCTTGGCCTCCCAAATTGCTGGGATTACAAGCGTGAGCTACCACACCTTGCAAGCTTTTTTTTTTTTTTTTTTTAATTTATTTTTAAAGACGAGGTCTTACTATCTCTAGGCTCATCTAAAGATAGGTTGTCCAGGGCAGTCTCAAACTCCTGGACTCAAGCTATCCTTAGCCTCAGCCTCCAGAGTAGCTGGGACTATAGATGTATGCCACTGCACCCACCTCATAAAGCATTTTTTAGACACTCACTAATTTAGGGCAAAGTAGTCAGATTAATAGAATATTTGAGAAATGTAATTTCTTGGAAAATTCTGCAAATTTATTTCTGCTCAACCTATTACTAGTTTACATCTAAATGATTATATGCCAAAACCATTTTTTAGTTCACACCATCAAAGTCTTTATTGCAGTGATTAAAAATTACTGGACAAACTAATGAAGTGCCATTGTGTATCTGACATAAGGATGGAGTAAGTGTTCTTAGGCCCACTGAAAATACCCCAGCCATTTATGTCAAAGCATCGTGGACCATGCACCATTTAAACCAGATGACAAGTCCCTTGATGAAAGAGCTGAGAATCAGCACTAATTTGTCTGTTGTACATCCCTCAAGAGTACTGTGGGGCATAAAGGTGCTTAGTGAGCGTGAGCTGATAGACGGGTTAAGCGCTGGGGACTTTGCAGTCAGACCAAAATTTAAATCTCAGCTCCATTAGCTCCTAGTGCCAGTGGCCTTGAACAAATTATTTGACCTCTTAGCCTTAGTCTCCTTATCTATAAATTGAGGGGTGGCACGAAGAGGGGGAGGAGAGGATGCGGGTAGCAGCATTTCCCTTGTAGGATTGAATGAGCTTATACATGTGGATAGCACACTCCAGCTTTTGGCCTGGAGTAAGTGGTCACTGAAGGTTAGTCACAGCTGTCAGTAACAATTCCCTCTTCCTGCTGGGTGTTCTCTTCCATTACAGACAGAATGGGAAGCTTTGGAGCTGACAGATCACCAGTGGGCACTAGATGATGTCGAAGAAGAGCTCATGGCCAAAGACCTCCACTTCGAAGGCATGTTCAAAAAGGAACTACAGACCTCTATTTTTTGAAGACTGAGCAGGGATTAGCTGTGTCAGGAACTTGGCATTGCACTTAACCTTGTAACTTTGTTTGGAGCTGGCACCTCTCAGAATAAAAAGGAGGATGCAAGAGCTGGCAGGCATGCAGCAAGGCTTGTTCTTGTCTGGGCTGGGTTCCCCTTTATGTTTGAAACTAGAGGAAATAGGAGTATGCTGGGCAACTTGTTATTTTTAAAATGTTGTAAATGTTCCTTTTGGTGACTCTAGTAATGAAAGTCAGAGAAAGGGGGAAACCTCAAGCTACTGATAATATATAAAATCTTGGCCGGGCACAGTGGCCCACGCCTGTAATCCCAGTACTTTGGGAGGCTGAGGCGGGTGGATCACGAGGTCAGGAGTTCAAGATCAGCCTGGCCAAGATGGTGAAACCCTGTCTCTACTAAAAATACAAAAAAAATTAGCTGGGCATGGTGGTGGGCACCTGTAATCCCAGCTGCTCAGGAGGTTGAGGCAGAGAATTGCTTAAACCCAGGAGGCGGAGGATGCAGTGAGCTGACATCGCACCACTGCACTCCAGCCTGGCAGACAGAGCAAAACTCCGTCTCAAAAAAAAAAAAAAAAAAAAAATATATATATATATATATATATATATGTATATATATCTTAGCAGCAGCCCAGTCTTCGGAGGAAGCATTGTTAATTATAGCTAATGATTATGTGCAGTCAGTCTGACATCTGGCCACAGTAAACTCCTGTTTTCTTGGGATCCAAACACCCTGTGTTTTACCATTAGTTTTGTTAGTATTGTTAACTTTCTTTACACAAGTAAACAATTTCCACTACCAAAGGTTTAGAAACTATGGATGAACAAAATGAATCTCCCTGTATTGTTCATTTTGAGCGTACATAGAACAGAGATCAAATATGTCAAAACCTTATTCAAATAAACTCTCTTCAGAGTGAATACCCAGGGCCAGGACAGACTCGGCAAACCTTCTATATCACTTAATTCTGCCCAGCGAAAATCAGTGACCCTGAGGCACTGCCAGATTCTAAAGTGCCTTTGGGATCATCAGAGACCGGCTATAAATAATGCAAAATCTTGATCTGGATGTCAGTATATGAAATCTTATCAAATCCATTGACAAATCGGTGCTATACTGGAAATGGCTATTCCTTTGGGTGGAGGACCTCACTTCCCAGTGGCTGGGAACGAAAGAGAATTTACATACTGCTGTAAGAAGGGAGAGACGGCAGTTGTTGGTAGACATGTGGATAAGGGGCCCAAGAATAATTCCGTCTGGATTAAAGGTCCCAGGGAAGTGACAGAGTGCCATTGCTGTACCAAGAGGTGAATGTAATTTGCGTGTTGAGTGCAGTAATGAAGAACAAACGACTCTTGACTCCACAAATTAAACCATCCTGTTTTCTTTGCCTGTGAAAATGTTGCCTCTGTAAGTCACTAACAACCTTCTGCCGACAGTTAGGACTGTCTATCTTGGACCAGTGCGGGGAGTCTAAGATGAAAGAGATGTGAACCTTGCCCTCAGCTCACAAGAGAGAGACACATAAGAGCTTTTTTAAATTTTTTATTACTTTTTTAGAGATGGTACCTCACTATGTTGCCCAGACTGGTCTTGAACTTGTGAGCTCAAGCCATCCTCCTGCCTCAGCCTCCCAAAGTGCTGGGATTATAGGCATAAGCCACCATGCCTGGCTAAAAGAGACCTTTTTTTGAGGTCACTGAATCTGAGAATCTGGAATCTCTGACCCTGGCCTCCAGAGCAACATATGTGGGCATAGACACGCACACGTCCCTCTAAAGCTTATTCATAATGACCCGCAGACCCAAGAAACCCTGACCTTTAACGATAGTTAAAATGGCTGCTTACACCAGATATAAAAGGAACAAGTGTTCACAGGGGAGCTAACCTTTGACCTGGGTCTTGAAAGCCTTCCTCTGTGTAGAGGGCATTCCAAGCAGAGAAAACAGAATCAGCAAAAGCCCATGGATTAAACTGTCTGCAATTCATTGCACCCCAAGGAAGTGGGGAGTGGTCCAGTATGCCCTGGAAAGGTCCAGGTTGGGTAGCATGCAAATGGTAATTGGTGATTGAGTGGTAGCCACCTCGTTCCTCTGCATCAGGAGCATTTGAGTCTGCCTCTTCACTCACACAAGGCTTTACCTTTTTCCCTTGTAGCAAAGGTGGGTGGTTAAAATGTGTGTGACCAGCCTGGCCAACATGGTGATACTCCGTCTCTACTAAATATACAAAAATTAGCCACGCGTGGTGGTGTGCACCTGTAATCCCAGCTACTCGGGAGGCTGAGGCAGGAGAATTACTTGAACCTGGGAGGCAGAGGTTGCAGTGAGCCGAGATCATGCCACTTTACTCTAGCCTCGACAACAAGAGTGAAACTCCATCTCAAAAAATAAAAAAAAAAAAGTATGTGTGAGACTTTCCTGCCCCATTGTACTGGTAGTAAATGCACAGACCTGTCCTTGACATCAGCAAGTCAAAAGGAAAAGCCAAGTTTGTTTTAGTAGGCTCTTTCCAGAACCGCCGCACAGGTTTAGGGAGCAGTGCTTATTGTGTGTGTTTCTTGGAGTTTAATTTGGGCCAGGCTATAAATGAGAATTGCATCTCTTCATCCACCTGGACTTACCACCTGATACCATTTAGGACACCGCAAATGTCTACTTGCTGATCATGGTATGGAACAGGAGCGTCCAATCCTTTGGCTTCCCTGGGCCACATTGGAAGAAGAACTGTCTTGGGCCACACATAAAATACACTAACACTAATGATAGCTGATTAGAGCTAAAAAACAAATGAACAAAAAAAACCAATGTTTTAAGAAAGTTTATGAATTTGTATTAGGCTGCATACCAAGCTGCCCTGGGCTGCATGCGGCCCGCAAGCCAGACAAGCTTGGTATAGAAAGTACCATACAAGGAAAGCTAAATATTGACAGTCAAGCACAAAACAACTCAGAAAAATACAACTTAGATTTGAGTTGAGTAGGTAAACCCGTGCTTAGGGACAAGCTTAATTCCTCTGTTTGGTCTGTAAGGTGTGTGATGGGTATGTGTGTATGTGGAAGAGGGTTACTAACTGGATGAGAAATATTGCAGTTGCAAGTGACAAGCTGAACTCAAGCAATTAAAAAGGGATGGAAATTGACTCAATAACTGAAATGTAAACTGGTTGGCTTCAGGCACAGCTGGATTCAGGGCCTCTCATGATGTCATGAGGACTCAGTTGCTTTCTCAAATCTGCTTCTCAGGCAGTTTTCTTATAGAGGCACGAGATTAGTAATCCCAGTGAAAAGAAAGCACCCCTATTTTAAAAATCTAGCAAAAGTTGGCCGGGCACGGTGGCTCACACCTGTAATCCCAGCACTTTGGGAGGCTGAGGCGGGCAGATCACGAGGTCAGGAGATCGAGACCATCCTGGCTAACATGGTGAAACCCTGTTTCTACTAAAAAATACAAAAAAATTAGCCAGGTGTGGTGGCAGGTGCCTGTAGTCCCAGCTACTCGGGAGGTTGAGGCAGGAGCATGGCGTGAGCCTGGGAGGCGGAGCTTGCAGTGAGCCTAGATCGTGCCACTGCACTCCAGCCTGTGTGACAGAGTGAGACTCCATCTCAAAAAATAATAAAATAAAACATCTAGCAAAAGTTAGGATTGCATCTAACTAATCTGCCTTGGGTCATGTACAAATTCCAGGAATCGCTTAGCTTTTCATAAATAAACTATAAGAACTGAAGGTGTAATAGGAGTGATTCCCCAGAGGAAAACTGGGATGCTGTTGCCAGAAGAAGTGGCATGGGTACCAGACAAAAAATATCTTACCTTTAATGATCTAAACCATCTGGAATGTTCCCAACAGGAGGTGCTGTCCCTGTCCTTGGAGGTAATTGCGTTCTGCAGACATTTGCAGGATTTCTACAGTGTGCTCAGGGCCATGCTAGATATTTTCAGATCTCTCTGTTCATTCAACCAATAGTGAATTGAGTGTTGCCAGGCACTGCATATGAACAAGACACAGTCAAAGACCTTAGAAACTCAGACTACTGTAGTACATGCTGTGACAGGGATGATCCTAGGGAGGCCGTGGGAACATCCTGCAGGTCATCCAATCAACCCAAATGGTCAGGGAAGGCTTCCCAGCAGCAACATCTCAACTAAGGTGTGAAAGATCATGAGGAACTTGCCAGAAAAAAATTATACAGACTGTTCCAAACAGAGGAAACTGTGTGCACAAAGTCCCAGAAGCAAAGATGGTGGTGTTTTCATGGAACTGAAACAAGACCTGCATGATCCTGCAGTGTAGAATATGAAAGGACACTGATAAACATTTGGATTGTACACTTAAAATGGGTGAATGGGGTGGGGGGTGAATTATAGCTCCCTAAAGCTGCTTCAGAAAACAAAAACGTGAGGCGGCAGCACTAGGGCCAGATGGCAGAGGAGTTCATAAGTCATCCCTCAGAGGCAGAACTTCATCCCGATGGTGGCAGCAGGAAGCCTTTGTAGGGACTGGTGTGGAGGGATTTGCTGCTGGGCAGGGAATGGAATGGAGGGGCAGAAGTGGGTAAGGAGAGCACTGGAGTGAGTGAGATGGTAGTGCGGTCAGAGGAGAAGGCACGGCATTGAAGTCATGTCCATGATTAGCTCCTGCTTTCTCACACTCACTGTGTTGCTTTGCAGAAGACAGTTTTCCTCTTTGGGCCTCAGTCTCCCCATCAGTCACAAGGGGATCATATGGTGCAGCTACTTTGGAAAAGTCTGACAGGTCCTCAAAAGTTTAAATGTAAAGTTTCCATGTGACCCAGCAGTTCCCCTCCTAAATAGATATATACCCAAGAGAAGTGAAAACATATTGGCCGGGTGTGGTGGCTCATGCCTGTAATTCCAGCACTTTGGGAGGCCGAGGCGGGCAGATCACAAGGTCAGGAGTTCGAGACCAGCCTGGCCAACATGGTGAAACCCCGTCTGTACTTAAAATAGAAAAATTAGCCAGGCGTGATGGTGCGCGCCTGTAATCCCAGCTACTTGGGAGGCTGAGGCAGGAGAATCGCCTGAACCCAGGAGATGGAAGTTGCAGTGAGCTAGGATCGTGCCATTGCACTCCAGCCTAGGCAACAGGGCGAGACTTCATCTCAAAAATAAAAAAGAAAAGAAAACATCCAGGTCAGGTGCATTGGCTCACGCCTGTAATTCCAGCACTTTGGGAGACCGAGGCAGGTGGATTGAGCATCCTGTAGTCCCAGCTACTCAGGAGGCTGAGGCAGGAGAATTGCTTGAACCTGGGAGCCAGAGGTTGCAGTGAGCCGAGATTGCACCACTGCACTCCAGCCTGGACTACCGACTGGACAACAGAGCGAGACTCTGTCTCAAAAAAATAAAAAAGAAAGAAAAACGAAAAAGAAAACTTGTCTACACAAATACTTATACATGAATATTCATAGAGCATTATTCATAGTAGCCACAAGGGGAAACAACCCAAATGACTATCAGCTAACAGATGGATAAATGAAATGTGGTATATCCATACAATGGCATATTATTCAGCAATAAAAAGAATGAAGTACTGACTAGGTGCAGTGGCTCACACCAGTAATCCCTGCACTTTAGGAGGCTGAGGTGGGAGGATTGATTGAGGCCAGGAGTTCAAGACCAGCCTGGCAACATAACAAGACCCTGTCTCTACAAAAAATAGTTATCTGGGCACGGTGGCGTATGCCTGTAATCCCAGCTACTCAGGAGCCTGAGGCAGGAGGGTGGTTGCTTGAGCCCAGAAGTTGAAGATTACAGTGAGCCATGTCTGCACCACTGCACTCCAGCCTGGGCAACAGATTGAGACCCTGTCTCTAAAACAGTAAAATAGGCTAGGCACAATGTCTCATGCCTGCATCCCAAGTACTTTGGGAGGCTGAGGCAGGAGGATCACTTGAGCCCAGGAGTTGGAGACCAGCTTAGGCAACATAGTGAGGCTTCATCTCTACAAGAAAATGAAAAACAGATCAGCCAGGCATGGCAGCACATGCCTGTGGTCCCAGCTACTGGAGAGGCTGAGGTGGAAGGATTGTTCGAGCCCAGGCGGTCAAGGCTACAGTGAGCCATCATTCCACCACTGCACTCCAGCCTGGAAGACAGAGCGAGACCCTGTCTTGAAACAATAAATAGATAATAATAGGCTGGGCGCGGTGGCTCACGCCTGTAATCCCAGCATTTTTGGAGGCCGAGACAGGCGGATCACGAGGTCAGGAGATCGAGACCATCCTGGCTAACACAGTGAAACCCCGTCTCTACTAAAAATACAAAAATTAGCCGGGCGTGGTGGCGGGCGCCTGTAGTCCCAGCTGCTCAGGAGGCTGAGGCAGGAGAATGGCATGAACCCAGGAGGCGGAGCTTGCAGTGAGTGGAGATCGTGCCACTGCACTCCAGCCTGGGCGACAGAGCAAGACTCCATCTCAAAAAATAATAATAATAAAATAAATAATAATAAAGTAAGTATTACTATTTCACCAGTTTTGTTGTTGTTGTTGTTTGATTTTTGGTTTTTTTTTTGAGACAATCTTGCTCTGTCACCCAGGCTGGCATGCAGTGGCATGATCTTGGCTCACTGCAACCTCTGCCTCCCGGGTTCAAGCAATTCTTGTGCCTCAGCCTCCCGAGTAGCTGGGATTACAGACATGCACCACTGCGTCTGGCTAAGTTTTGGATTTTTAGTAGAGAAGGGGTTTCACCATGTTGGCCAGGCTCGTCTCGAACTCCTGACTTTAGGTGATTCATCTGCCTCGGCCTCCCAAAGTGCTGGGACTACAGGCGTGAGCCACTGCCCCGGCCCAGAATTTTTTAATGTATTTCCCAAAATCACTTTTTTGTGGGAGGGGAGGGAGCAGTGGAGTTGGATATTTTAAAAGTAAATCACAAGTATGTCATTTCACACATAAGTAGTAGGTATCATAACATATGGAATTTTTTACACATAACCCACAAGGCCATTATTTCACCCAATACAAACATGCTTATACTTTAATATGTCCTAAGACCCAATCTGTGTTCGTATTTCCCTAATTGTTTTAAAATGTCTTTTCCACAGTGGATTTGTTTGACTGAGGCTCCCAACGAGGCCCCCACATGGCATTTGGTTGCTATCTCTCTTAAATCTCTTATATAACAGTTTACCCTCCCTCCCTTTTTTTCCAAGACATTCATTTGTCAAAGAAACCGTGTTGTTTGTTGTCTCTGTAGAGTTCTGTGAATCTCTGAAAATGTTATCTGAATGGAAAATTAAATCTTCAGATTGTTTTTCACTTTAAGGAAAGATTAAGGGGAATGAATTTGTGATAGATGCATAGAAAATTAAGCAAATGAGGCCGGGCACGGTGGCTCACGCCTGTAATCCCAGCACTTTGGGAGGCCAAGGTGGGTGGATAACCTGAGATCGGGAGTTCAAGACCAGCCTGACCAACATGGAGAAACCCCGTCTCTACTAAAAAAAAAAAAATACAAAATTAGCTAGGCATGGTGGCGCATGCCTGTAATCCCAGCTACTCGGGAGGCTGAGGCAGGAGAATCGCTTAAACCCGGGAGGCGGAGGTTGCGGTGAGCCGAGATCGCGCCATTGCACTCCAGCCTGGGCAAAAAGAGGGAAACTCCGTCTCAAAAAAAAAAAAAAAAAAAAGAAAATTAAGCAAATGAAAAACCAAGCAGTACTTACTGCAGGAGAAACAGAATGTCTGGGGAAGGAATTATTATACTTACAGTACACTTCTTGAATCAGCTTGAATAATTGTTTCACAGTTCTAGTATTGTAAATGCAGAATAATGATATCAAAAAACTACAGAAAAATGTGGAAAGTAATAGAAGAGCTACATTTTCATATTATCTTCATAGTAGTCAATAGATTAACCCCCCAAACTGAAAATAATTAACATTAGCAGCATAAATCTGATGTGAAAATAGGATAAATACCAGAAGAAATAACCAGAAGTACCAGAAAGAGTTGAAAATAATTACTTCCAGCAAGTGGGAATTGAGAGTGAAAGGGAATGGGGTAAGGATCTGCTGATTTTAAAGTGGCATCAGATTTCACCAAAAAAAATAACTCTTGGCTGTGGACGGTGGCTCACGCCTGTAATCCCAGCACTTCGGGAGGCCAAGGCAGGCAGATCACTTGAGGTCAGGAGTTCAAGACCAGCCTGGCCAACATGGTGAAACCCCGTCTCTACTAAAAATACAAAAATTAGCCAGGTGTGGTGGTGTGCGCCTGTAATCCCGGTTACTGGGTGGCTGAGGCAGGAAAATGGCTTGAACTCAGGAGGCGGAGGTTACAGTGAGCTGAGATCGTGCCACTGCACTCTAGCCTGGGTGAAAGAGAGAGACTCTGTCTCAAAAAACAAACAAAAAACCTCTTTAAAAAGATCAGGTTTGTTTAGTTGGTGTTGGTGGAAGCTAAAATCTGAGAATGGATAGGTTAAGACTCCAGGAACTCTTCAGGCTGCATTTGGCCAGTTTAGTAAAAGAGTATAACTCCCCTTGCCCTCAGAGTTCAGGACAGTGGGCAGAGCACAGAGAAGGTTCGCCAGCCTGCACTGTCTCCCACCTGTTCTCCGTTTTGTTTATTTGCTCATGCCTGCCAGAGCAACCAGCCTGAATGAAAATGCCAGGCAACTGTCCTGGGCTCTGTCTAATCAGGAGATTTCATCATCGCCAGCCCCATCTTCTTTGCCTCTTCCTTCCCTCTCTTTCCTTGGGGAGTCACAACTTTCAGCTCTGTTGGTTTGAAGTCAACAGAGATCCAAACTGGAGGGCCTATTTTCATGGACTCAATTAACTCCTAACATAGTAGGGGCTGCCTGGAAGGCCTGGGGTTTCCATCGCCCCCACTTTCCTCTCTCAGGTTCTTCCAGAGGGGCAGGAGGGTGTCATTACTATTAAGAGCACTGGTTCTGGCTGGGGCGTAGTAACTCATGCCCGTAATCCTAGCGCTTTGGGAGGGCGAGGCAGGCTGATCACCTGAGGCCAAGAGTTTGAGACCAGCCTGGCCAACATGGCGAAACCCTGCCTCTACTAAAAATACAAAAGCAAGACTCTGTCTCCAAACACAGAGCACTAGTTCTAAAGTCAGGCCTCTCCCTTCGTTGCTGCACGACCTTTACCAAGTTATTGAACTTCTCTGAGCTTCAGCTTGCCAGCTGTATAATGAAAAGCATAACACCTAGGGTTGTCATGAGGACTTAAAAAGAATAATGGTGTGTAGCATAGTTTTTGGCAGACCAAGTGCTTGGTAAACAGGAGATATTGACCACCCCTTGTATACTTGGAGTCATCTTCCACTTATCCCCGCCGTCCCAGAGTCTCCAGAAGGATGCTGGGAGCTCCATCTGGAGCTGAGATACTCCCCATCCACACCTGCGTCTCGTGTTCCCCACTTAAACATTCACCTCCACCCCAGCCAGTCTCCTCTTTCCATAGGATCAGCTTTCGCCTTGCCTCTAGCCAAAGAGATCCTAATCTCTCTTGCCTTTGTTTGGAATCTCAGAACCCCTGCCAGTTGGTAGTTTAGAAACGCGATGGGATTGGGGCCCCTGGTTCTAAAGAGGGCAGCCAGGAAGCAGCCAGATGGCCCTGTATGGACTGGAAGGTCAGGCACTCACACACCTGCCCTCGTCAGGAGAAACTGAGGAAGGGAACCGGGCCAGCTCCGAGCCTGCGGAGGGAATCTCAACATCTCCAAAGGAGGCTCCCAGCGAGTTCACAAGGGGAAGTGAGAGGAAGGATCCAGACTCCTCAGCTTCTGTAGGGGGCCCTAGCACTGCCTTCTGGCCAATACTGCTCACAGGGGAAAAGATACAGGTCCCCCAGAGGAAGTCAGGATGCTGTCAGGAAGGGACATGATTATTGCACAACCCTCCAAAATGTCAATTAGCTATATGTAGAATCAGGATCCAGTTAACTTCCTACAAGATTGTAACAACTGGATAAATCTAACAAGATAAACAACTAACAAATGTAGAATCTTGCATTAAGCGTCAATAAACCAGTTGTACATGAAGAGATGGGAACACCTTACTACTAGATCAGTTGGGTAACATGATGTGGCGGCTAGAAACATTAATTCAGTGTGAGGCCGTATGAATGGAGGAGAATCCTGGAAAGGAGAGGTGAAGGTTCACCTTTACTCCCAACGAGATTCATTTCCAAGAGTCCGACTTTAAGGGGGGCGTTGTTGAGCTGGTAAGAAGCAAACAGCGACGAGATCCCACATGGTGAGAACCCAGAATGCTGTCCTGCAAGGAACAGCTGAAAAAGAGTGTTTATTCTGGAGAAAGAAGACTCTAGAGAAACGAGAGATGCCTTTACAATTCTGAAGGGTCTGTTCAACAAGGAAAACAGAGCTGGTCAGGTCATGTGGTGAAATGGGTAAGGCCTGCACTCTCTCCCAGAGTCAAACAGCTGAATGCAGGCCCCACCATTTACCAGCCATTAGGGATGGGATATTCTTCAAACCGCAACATGTCAGACACGACTGGGGGCTGAGTATTGCTTTTCTGTGAGAGCTAGAGGTAGGAAGCTTTTGGGAGGGAGATGTCAGCTCAGCCCTAGGAAGAATTTTTTCTTTTTCTTTTTTAAGTTAAATTTAATATTTTATTTGATACAGGGTCTCTTTTTGTCACCCAGGCTGGAGTACAGTGGTGCGACCTTGGCTCACTGCAACCTCTGGCTCCTGGACTGAAGTGATCCTCCCACGTAACCCTCCTGAGTAGCCGGGACCCAGGTGCGCACCACCACACTTGGCTAATTTTTTTTTTTTTTTTTTTGGTAGAGATGGGGTTTTGCCATGTTGCCCAGGCTGGTCTCGAACTCCTGGGTTCAAGCAGTCCTCCAGCCTTGGCCTCCCAAAGTGCTGGGAATATAGGCATGAGCCATTACACAGGCCAAATTTTCTTCTTTCTCTCTCTCTCTCTCTCTCTTTTTCCCTCCCTCCCTCCCTCTCTCTCTCTCTTTCTCTTTCTTTTCTTTTCTTTTTTTTTTTTTTGTGACAGAGTCTCGCTGTATTGCCCAGGCTGGAGTGCAGTGGTCATTGCACTCCAGTGACACAGCTTGTGGTCAATGGACAGAGTGGTCAGTGCGCTCCAGTGACACTCCAGTGGCCATAGCTTACTGCAACCTTGACCTCTTGGGCTCAAATGATTCTCCTGCCTCAGCCTCTGGAGTAGGTAGGACTACAGGAATGTACCACAATGCCCAGCTAGTTTATTATTATTATTATTATTATTTAAAATTTTAAAAAGTCTCACCATCTTGCCCATGCTGGGCTTGAACTCCTGGGCTCAAAATGGTCCTCCTGTGTAGGCTTCCCAAAGTGCTCGGATTACAGGTGTGAGCCACTGCACCCAGTCCTGTCTCATTTTTGATAACCACATATATTTCCTGTGTGGATTTCCCTTAAAGAATTGAGCTTAATAGTGGGTGTTTAGTATATCAAGAGGTGTTCAAAGAAAGACCAGGAACATTTCGACAGTGTTTACCAGCCCCATATGCAGACCCATAGATTTTACTACCATGCCTCAGCTAGGCAATTATCTGGTAGGTGCACTAGTTCACGTGCACAATGATGTGTTAAGCATTATCCCTGCTCCATTATTCCTGCTAGCAAAAGGCTAGAAACAACCTGTGTCCAATCACAGGGGACAGGATGAAGAACAATAACTAGCTGACCATATGCTGGAATTCTGAACAGTGGATACAAGAAATGAGATAAATCTATAGATATTTACATGAAAAATGTGCCAGAATATATTGTAAAGTGAAAAAGGCAAATTACAGAAATGTGTACAGTGGTCGGGCACGGTTGGTCACCCCTGTAATCCCAACACTTGGGGGGGCTGAGGTGGGCTGATCACCTGAGGTCAGGAGTTCGAGACCATCCTGGCCAACATGGTGAAACCCTGTCTCTACTAAAAATATAAAAATTAGCCCTGCATGCCTATTATCCCAGTTACTAGGGGAGGCTGAGGCAGGAGAATCACTTGAACCTTGGAGGTGGAGGTTGCAGTGAGCCGAGATCACCATGCCACTGCACTCCAGCCTGGGCGACAGAGCAAGACTCTTGTCTCAAAAAAAAAAAAAAGTGTACAGTATGACGTCATTTCTATTTAAGATATACATGTAATCGTGCATTGAAAATAATCTGAAGGATACATACCAAGCTGTAGGTAGGATTTACCTAAAAGGGTATAGGGATACAAAGAGGAAGTGAGCTCCCCGTCCCATGAGGTATGCAAGCAGAGGCTAGCTGCCCCGTTTTCAGGGATGCTGCAGAAGGCATTTCCACATTCCTCAGAGATGACCTCGGTTCCACTCAGCCCTGAGAATCCCTGAGCGAGGGGAAGTCAGGGTTGGGAGAAGAGTCCACCCCTAAGGGGAAAGAGTTAAGCAGGGCTGCGCGCCTGTGGGCGGGCTCGCGATCTGCAGCGCCAGGCTCTGTTAGCCGAGTCTGAGCATCTCGGAGGATGCGGCGCGGCGAGCGGCTGCAGGGACGCGCGCAAGGTGAACGCGGGGGCTGCGGCGCGCAGGTGAGGAGCTGGCCCAGGGAGGGGGCGATGGCGGGGCCCCGGCGGGGAGCGTGGCCTGCTGCCCCCGTCGCGGGCGCAGGCGACAAGGCCTGCACGGCGCCCACCCCCATCCAGCACACTGCGGGAAGGCGCGGAGCCAGGGAGAGCGGAGACGGAGGAGGAGAAGGAGGAGGAGGAGAGGTAACCCGAGATGGACCAGCTCCGAGGCTGCCCTGCAGCGGCCTCGCCCTGCCCCCAGGCCGGCCTCTCCCCAGTCCCTGCGACAGAGAGATCCGCCACCCCCACAGCCTCTCCAGCAGTGCGAGCCCAGGACTGGGCAAGCCCCGGCCTTGTCCGCAGGTGCCCACATCTCTTGGGTTGGCGGTGGTAGGCAGATGGCATGTTTATCTTTGGAGGCCCCATTCAGCCCTCCAAAGGCAAAGCGTTTTGGACCTCATGTGGAAGATGAGCCTCCGAGGGTTTCACAACCCCGATTGTGTCCACTCAGCTGTGTGACCTTGGGGGAGTTGCTCACCCTCTCTGAACCCCCGTTTCTTCTCCTTGTGAAATGGCTAGTCCCACACCTTGTATTGGGAGGGCGGAATGACATGTTGCTAAGCTTAGCACAGGAGCCTAACTGGGGAAGAACTAAACACAGGGGCACTGTTTTTAGCCAGTACCTGTGTTAGGGGCCTCTCAGCACACCCCTACTCTCAACCTTGGAGCTAAGCCCTGTCTCTGGGCCCCCAGCACCTATCCTAGACCAGGAGCAGCCCACGAGGCTCCGTGAATGTTTGAGAAATGAACTAACAAGGCTTTAAGACAGAGTCTAAACTCAGGTTTGGAGGACGGGACTCAGAGGTCTTTGAACCCCTTGAAATTGTCCACAACTTTTGGTGAGCCAGGATCGTTTCGCTGGGAGAGCATCAGGGATTTTCAGTGGCTTCTTAAGGTGTCTGTGAGCCACCACGGGTTAAGAGCCTGGAAGCTTTGGGGACAGCTGCTCCCCAGAGAGGAAAAGAGCAGGGCCTCTGCCCCCAAACACACCGAGGCCTCAGCTCTCGCACCCTCCATGCACCCTCTCCTGGTGATGCCTCCCTGGCCCACCGACAGGCTCTCGGGAACAGGAACTTTTAGGGGATATCCACCTGGGGCCAGGTATATACTGGAGGCTGCAGGTTTGAAATAAGAGATTATTATAGAATCAGACCAGGGTGACAAGTGCCCAGGAAGGTGAGGGAAGGAAGGCGGGAAGAGGAATGTCTAAGCTGAAACAAGTCACCATCCTATCTTACCTGGGTGTTTACACTGGCGTCTCTCTCCCCGTCTTTTTTTTTTTTTTTTTTTTTTTGAGCTGGAGTCTCGCTCTGTCACCCAGGTTGGAATGCAGTGGTGCAATCTTGGCTCACTGCAACCTCCATCTCCTGGCTTTCAAGTGATTCTCCTGCCTCAGCCTTCTACGCAGCTGGGATTACAGGCACACACCACCATGCCTGGCTAATTTTTGTATTTTTAGTAGTGATGGGATTTCACCATGTTGGATAGCCTGGTCTCGAGCTTCGGACCTCAAGTGATCCGCCCACCTAGGCCACCCAAAGTGCTGGGATTCCAGGTGTGAGCCACAGCACCTGACCTCTCTCCGTTTTTTAAAACACGAATAAGGCTTTGTCATCCCCATGCTTTCCATCCCCACTAGCTGCCTGTGACATGTGGAATAAAATTCAGGTGCCACGTCGTGGCCTACAAGACACCTGTGACCTCACCTCCGCCTTCCTGATTTTCATTTCCTGTGCTCCAGCAGCACTTGTGTTCTTTTTTTTTTTTTAGACAGAGTCTGACTCTGTCGCCCAGGCTGGAGTGTGATGGTATAATCTCAGCTCACTGCAACCTCTGCCTCCCGGGTTCAAGTGATTCTCCTGCCTCAGCCTCCCAAGTAGCTGGGATTACAGACACCCACCACCATGCTTGGCTAATTTTTGTATTTTTAGTACAGATGGGGTTTTGCCATGTTGGCCAGGCTGGTCTCAAACTCCTAGCCTCAAACAATGTACCAGCCTCAGCCTCCCAAAGTGCTGGGATTACAGGCCTGAGTCATTGTGCCCAGCCCACACTCCTATTATTTCTTGAACTCACCCAGCTCATTCCTGCCTCAGAGCCTCTGTACTTGCTGTTCCCTCTGCTAAATGCCTTTTCCCCAAATCTTCAAAGAGCTGACTCTTTCTTATTCAGCATTTAGCTTAAATGTCACCTCAGAGAGGACATTCTGGTAACCCCTGTGTAAATGGCCTCTCATCCATCTCTTAGCCCTCTTTTATTTTCTTCATAGCTCATCTTATTTAAAAGTATGTATCATCGTCTCTCCCCTAGAATGCCGTTTGCGAGGGCAGTCTCATCAGTGTTTTTCACTGCTTTATCATCAGGGCCTGGCACATAGTGTGTGTGCAAATTATTTGTTGAAATAGTTAAGGGGAATGGAGAGACAGAAAGCTTTCTGGACAGAGGGAAAAGTGAAAGGGTTCTAATGCATTTCAAGCATCAGGTATGAACCTCGCCCATATGTGTTTGGTTATTTAAGTCTTATAAGAGCCGCCTCAAGTTAGACAGGCTTATTATCCCCCATTTTACTGATGGGGAAACTACGATGCAGAGAAGTCAAATGACTCCCCCAGGAAATGAAGATGTTGGGATTCAAACTCAGGCCCCTCCCCAAAGGCAGGTGCATATTCCTCTCCCTCTCCACCTCTCATTTTTGAAGTGGGCTTTAGGAATAACATTTCAGGCTGGGCGCAGTGGCTCATGCCTGTAATCCCAGCACTTTAGGGGGCCAAGATGGGCAGATCACTTGAGGTCAGGAGTTTAAGACTAGCCTGGCCAACATGGTGAAACCCTATCTCTTAAAAATATAAAAATTAGCCAGGTGTGGTGGCATATGTCTGTAACCCCAGCTACTCAGGAGGCTGAGGCAGGAGAATCACTTGAACCCGGGAGGCGGAGGTTGCAGCAGTGAGCCAAGATCACGCCACTGTACTCCAGCCTGAGCAACAGAGTGAGACTATTGTCTCAAAAAAAAAAAAAAAAAAAAAAAAAAAAAAAAAGAACAGGATTTCAGCAAGTGAAGGAGAAGGGAGAGAGCATTTCCGCAGAAGCAAAGGCATGGGAGTCACACAGTCCAGTGGATGTTGGAGGACAGATGAACAGCCTGTGGTGGCCAGGGTCTTGGAAGGCCAGGAGAGGAGCTTATGTTCTTTCCTGAGGGAAATGGGGAGCCACTGAAGGTTTTAAAGCAGGCAAGTGCCACATCCCGCAGTTTTAAAAGCAGAGAAGCTGCTGCCTTGCATTGTTTTTCTTTCCTGCCAGCCCCTTGAGGAAGGCATGGGGGCCCTCAGCCCTCACATGTCATTCCCCCTGTTTTTTTTTTTTTTAGGCTCATCCAGTGAGGACTGGAAGGTGGGGGCTTTAGGCCCAGGCATCGGAGTAGACCATGGCCTCCAGCCCATGGGGCTGTGTATGTGGCTTTCTGCTGTTGTTGCTGCTGCCACTCCCGGGGACTGGCCCTGCCCTGGGGAGGGGCTTTCCCAGGCCACTTGAAAACTCCAAAACCCCTATGATTCCTGGAGCCCACCCTAAGGGCTCTTTGGGCTCAGAGCCCCACTCCTTTGACATCTTCCTGGACAACCCCAGAGCTGAGAGTCATAGGAACTCTGATGTCCGTCACGCCCCTGCTGACGAGATGCCTGAGAAGCCTGTAGCCTCTCCCCTTGGCCCAGCCCTGTATGGGCCCAAAGCAGCCCAAGGGGCTCAGAGAGAACGACCCCCAGTAACTGATGACCTCCAGATGGCTCGAGGACAAAGCTCCCACGGCTGGACAGGACCTCTGGATTCACAAGAGCTTCTGGAGCAAGAAGCAGTGGCTCCGCACCCAGTGAGCCATCCTCATCTCACTTTCATCCCTACAACTCCCAGACTTCAACTCAGGGTAGCCACAGTTCCTCCCTCCCTGCAGCATGGAGGCCAACAGGGACAGCAGCCACCTAGAGATGAGGGTCTGAAGGCCAAAACCAAGAGCAGGGTCCCACCCACTTCTCCCTCAGACTACCAGGGCCCACCCCACACCCTTGTTCCCCACTCAGGTACTGTCAAGAGGCCAGTCCTGGAAGGACAGGGTGGGTCTGAGGAACACTTCCAGGAGGCAGCTCAAGGCCCCCTCTTCACCCAGCAGGATCCAGCAGCCTCTGATGTTGGCTCAGTTCCCCCAGTTGAGGTGGTGTACTCTCAGGAGCCAGGGGCCCAGCCAGACTTGGCATTAGCCAGAAGCCTTCCTCCTGCTGAGGAGCTGCCGGTTGAGACCCCCAAGAGGGCTGGAGCTGAGGTGTCCTGGGAAGTCAGCTCCTCAAGTCCGCTGCCCAAGCAGGTTGACCTCCCTGACGCTAAGGATTCACCAGGACCCCAGCCCATGGATCCGCCTGCCTCAGAGGCTCCTGACGGGCCGTCCAAGCCAGGTTGGTGTCAGTGAGCGTGTTGAGTGATGTTCCGGGGCAGCTGGATGCCTCAATTCTGTTTGACCCTGGGTCCCTCTACGTCTCATTTTCCTCTCTGTGGCAAATGAAGGTGATTGTGACTCAATCCTGAGGGATTAGGAGCACCATAGGAGGGTCAGGTAACTACTGCTTAGTTATAGTCAGATGACTACTTTGTCATTTCAGAGATAGCAGCAATGAATGGAGCAGACCCCATCTCCCCCCAGCGGGTGAGAGGAGCCGTGGAGGCCCCAGGCACCCCCAAGCCCCTCATCCCTGGTCCCTCAGACCCTGGCCCAGCTGCAAACCGAACAGAGAGCCCCATGGGGGCCCTGCAGCCAGGTGAGGGCATGGCTGGGGTGTGGGGAGAGGGAGTGCTCTGTCTAGTAACTGAGAACCTCTGTTGGGGGTGTGTGAGGGGTGGAGGGCAGGGAATGAATGGAGACAATCACCTGCTTAAAGGAGTTGCCCAGGGCCTCCTTCAAACAGCCTAGGATAATAAATTCATACTCACTGGGAAATCTGGGAGAAGTCATTTGCCCTTTTGGGGCTAGAATGTTCTAATATGTAACATGGATATGTTTTAGAACAACAACAAAAAAAAAATACAAAAATTAGCTGGGTGTGGTTGTGCATGCCTGTAGTCCCAGCGATTCTGGAGGTTGAGGTGGGAAATCCCTTGACCTGGAGGTCAAGGCTGCAGTGAGCCCTTATTGCACCACTGCACACCAGCCTGGATGACAGAGTGAGAACCTGTCTCAAAAAAAAAAAAAAAAAAAAAAAAAGAAAGAAAGAAAGAAAGAAAAAGAAATTTCAATGCCCAAGCCACGTTCCAAGAAATTCTTATTCCTTGGCCTCCAGACGATTCTATTATGCAGCCCATGTGTTGAACTGCTGGGGTACTACCTCCCTGATAGTACCCTGAAATAAAAACGATAGGGGACATCCATTTAGCACTTACTGGGTGTTGGGCACCATGCTAAACATTCCGTCTTCTTCACAACCCAATGAGGCAGGTGCTGTTATCTCCATTTTGCAGATTTGCTTGGAAAAGTTAAATGACTTGCTAACCACACTAGAGGGTGATAGAAAATCAAAAGCACTTTTCAAAAGGCGATTTTAATATTGTTATCATTGCAGATGACGCCGAGGAGTGGCCGGGGCGCCCCCAAAGCCATCCCCCAGCACCCCCAGTCCAGGCCCCCTCGACGTCACGCCGGGGCCTCATTCGAGTCACCACACAGCGAGCCCTGGGCCAGCCTCCCCCTCCGGAGCCCTCAGCCAGCTCCATGGCTTCAGCCCCAGCCTCCAGCCCCCCAGCCAATGCCACTGCACCCCCGCTACGCTGGGGTCCCCTGCGGCGGGTCCTGAGCTTCTCCTGGGAGCTGCACGTCTACGGGGTGGGGGTGCTCTTTCTGCTGCCCGCGTTGTTGGCGCTGGCTGCGCTGGCAGCCGCCCCAGCAGGGCCCCGGCTGGCATTGGTGGCCGCGGTGCTGGTGCTCGTGGCTTCAGGGCTGCGATCCGCCTACATGCTTACCGACCCTTATGGCTCGCAGGCGCGGCTGGGCGTTCGCGGGGGCTTGGTGCTCTACAACCTGCCCTTCCCCTTGCTGCTCACGGCGCTGGCGGCCCTGACTCTGCTTGGCCTGGGCGCGGGGCTGCCGCCACCGCTGCAAAACCCACTCCTGCTGGGAGCAGTGGCGTTGGTGCATGGTGTGGGGTTGCTCGCGACAGACCTGCTGTCCACATGGTCTGTGCTCAACCTCCTTATGCAAGGCTTGTCGTGCGCCTGGGGCGCGGCCGTGGCTCTAGGCACGCTCTGCCTGTGCCGTCGCCGCCTGCTGGACGGCCCACGGGGCTGGGATGCCAGCCCGGGCCCTCGGCTGTTGGCCGTGGCGGGCGCGCTGGGGCTGCTGGCCAGCGGCTTGCAGCTGGCGGCTGCGCTCTGGCTGTACCCGGGCCCAGGTCGCGTGGGCCGCTTCTCGTGGGCCTGGTGGGGTGTCCACTTCTGGCTGCGCCTCCTGGAGCTGACATGGGCGCTCGCCCTGGCGCTGGCCGCGGTGGCTGCCGCGAGACCCAGGCCGCCCACGGAGCACGCTTGCTGGGCTAAGCTGATGCGGCTGGCGTGCCCGGCGCCGTCGGGCAAGAGCGAGGTGCCGGAGCGACCCAATAACTGCTATGCGCGGCCCAGCAGCGTTGGTGCAGGCAGCTTGGACATCAGCAAGAGCCTCATCCGCAACCCGGCGGAGAATGGGCAGCTGGCCACGCCCAGTTCAGGCGCCTGGGGCTCGGCTGCGTCGCTGGGTCGCGGACCCCAGGGTGGCCCAGGACTGTCCCGCAACGGTGTGGGACCGGCGCCATCGCTGAGCGAGCTGGATCTGCGGCCGCCATCGCCCATCAACCTGAGCCGTAGCATCGACGCCGCGCTCTTCCGCGAGCACCTGGTGCGAGACAGTGTGTTCAAGCGCTGCGGCCTCCGCGGCGTGGCCTCCCCGCCGCCTGGAGGCGCTGTGCGGGCGCGTCGGGGCAGCCATCCCAAAGCCGAGCTCGACGACGCTGGCTCCTCGCTCCTCCGCGGCCGCTGCAGGTCGCTCAGCGACGTGCGCGTGCGCGGGCCGGTCCCACAACACGTAGTGGAAGAGCCCGACGGGGCAGCCGCGGTGGCTTCTGGCAGCTCCCTGGACAGCTTCTCCAGGGGCTCACTCAAGATCAGTTGGAACCCCTGGCGCCACGGGCTGTCATCAGTGGACAGTCTGCCCCTAGATGAGTTGCCCAGCACAGTACAGCTACTGCCTGCCCCGACCCCAGCCCCTGACTCTACCGCTGCTCGGCCGGGGAACGGCCAGGGAGAGGTCCAGCCGCGCGGCAAGCCTGGGGAATCCCGCAGCGCCTCCAGTGATACCATCGAGCTTTGAGGAGCGGTCCTGACGCAGGGCTAGGACCCTGGCCGATGCCCACATGGCATGGCCGACTGGGACAGTTGAGCCTTTAAAAAATGGGTATCCTGGCCGGGCGCGGTGGCTCACGCCTGTAATCCCAGCACTTTGGGAGGCCAAGGTGGGCGGATCACGAGGTCACGAGTTCGAGCCCAGCCTCTTAGTCTCGAACATAGTGAAACCCTCGTCTCTACTAAAAATACAAAAAAATAGCCAGGTGGCACACGCCTGTAGTCCCAGCTACTCGGGAGGCTGAGGCGGGAGAACTGCTTGAACGGGAAGACGGAGGTTGCAGTAAGCCGAGACCACGCCATTGCACTCCAGCCTGGGTGACAGAGTGAGACTCCGTCTCAAAAAAAAAAAAAAAAAAGACATCCCCAGGCCTCCACCTGACGACAGCCCCCGGGGGACAGCCAGGTTTGAACTCACCCCACCCCCATGCCCTGTTTTTTGCTTTTAATATTTCTGGTTTTCAGCCGGTATTTTGCACAGAGGCCGTGTCTTATGCGGAATACAGGGTGGGTATGCATGGATTTGGGCATGAAGAACAGGGAGCAGGTGCCCCAGACTCCCCAACATGGAGCGATGAGCCTCACTTGTCTAGACTGTCCTCTTTGTGCCAAAGAAATAAACCCTTAGGACTTGGCTCATGCTTCCCACTGGCCATGCCAGGATCCTGTATTCATAGAAGGAAGGAGAGACTGGAGGCCCTGCCTCCCAGTCATTCTAAGTCCTGTGTATTGGACAGAGGGGAGGACTCTGAGGAAAGGTTGCTTGAGGCTTGGAGGCCCTGGTCATAATGGCGACCACACTTACTGAACATCTCTTGTGTACTGTCCAGGTCTTCACATTTATGACCTAATTTAATTCTCATGTTAAGTCTGAGTGGAAAGCATCATGAAGCCCATTTGAGGAAAGAGAAGAGTGAAGTTCAGAGGCAAAAGTCATCTGTCCAGGGTCCTTTGCCAAATGACAGCTGGCATGGAACCATCCTAAGGCTGGTTCCTCTACCCTCCTTCTCCTAACAGCACTTCAGGAGCAACCTTCTCCTCTATCTTTTCTCCACTCACCATCAGGGAAGCCCTCAATTTCCCAGGATTCTAGGAAATTTCCCTAAGGTGGGGGGTGGTGGAACAGGTAGTAAGACTGAAGCCTTTTAACTTTCCAAGACCTTTCTTTATTTCCTGAGATGAATAAATAAATGGCAATGAGGGGTGGGGATGTGGTGAACACAGAACGAGCTGGCAGGAGGGGGCTGGCATGCAGCTGGCAGGAGGGGGCTGTGACGGCCCCACCACTGTGAGGACCCCCTCATCCTGAGCAGGGGCCAAAGCTCACTAGCAGCCACCATTAAGGAAAAACTTCTGAAATTCACACATTGTGAAGCCTGCCAGTCCCCGCCAGGTGAAGAACTCATGGTATCCACCTTCAGGGCTACTTTTTACCCTAGGGGCCTTGTCTGCCCAGACCTGGGTACCTGGGCTGCTCTGTAAGGCAGGTAGGGTTGCTTACCCCACTCTCAAAAATAAACCAAGCTGTCCTGAGTGTCCAGCAGGAGGGCAGCCCAAGCTCTGGGGCCAGCGTAGGTGGGAGGAGATCCTACAAGTGGTGGCCAAGATTATCTGCCCTTGATGAAGCCCTCCAGCACACGGTCACTGCGCTCTGACAACCAGTAGCCAGTCATGGCTGCCACAGCCCCGATGAAAATGGCAGTGAACACCAAGTCGCCCTTAGCAGCCAGCGTGGCCAGTGCACAGATGATGACGCCAAAGAACATCTGCTGCAGCACCACCAACTCGTCCTCTGTCATCTCTGAGAAGAAGCCCGCCGACTCTGCAGAGGAGCGAGAGATGCAGCCTGGCACTCGTATCCCTGTTCCTGGCAGTTCTTGGAGCCTCCCCAGAACTCCCATGCACCTGATCATCATGGCCACCAGGCCTGCCCAGCAAGCCAGGCACACAACATTTACTGCTCAAAACCACGCTGCAAGAGGCAGTTACCATCCCTGTCTCACTAAATGGGAAAGTGAGGCTCAGAGAGGTAAAGGGGTTGGACTTGCCAAGGCCATGTGGTAGACAAGTTGGGGGCAGAGCACTTATTACATGTATGAGTCTCATTCCACGGTCAGACTGTCTGGATTGGGATCTCAGCTCTGCAACTTGCTTGCCATATAGCCCTGGGAAAGTAGCTTCATCTCTCTGCATCTTAGTTTTTACATAGTTAGAATGGGGATGAGAACCCGACCTCCAGCGTCGGGCTGTTTCAGGGGTTAAATAAGTTAAGATGAGGAATGCACCTAGAACAGCATCTCACATAGTAATTGCTGGGGAAATGGTCCCTGCCATCACTGTTGTGATTACCCTGCATCTCACCACACCCCCAGCCTAGAACATCTCTCAGCAGGCCAGGGCAAACACTGGTCCCATTGGATAGATGAGGAAACAGGTTAGGGAGGCAGACTGATTTGATGCCAAGTCTGATTCCCTTTGTACCCTGGAAAGTGTAAGGCTGCTGAGAGCCAACCTGGAGATCAGATGTACAGCCTGGTCTCAGTGCAGCCTCCAGGGGGCCGGGTGGCAGTAGGGGTGGGGCAGGACTCGAGCTGCCACTGCTACCTGGGGAAGGGGCTTGCCTGCCCTCTATTTGAATGAGGACCTCCCCTCTCCCACCCCAGGGCTCACCTGGGATCTGCTCCTTCACACAGATGCCTTCCATCTGCTTGTAGCCCTCGGCACAGATGCAGCGATAACCGCCCTCGGTGTTTTCACACTGCTCATTCTCTCCCGGACACACCTCTGTCTCACACTCATCCACGTCTTGGGGGAAGGGAGGGGTCAGAGTCCTGCTAAGGCCCCCCACCCAGCACCCCGACTCCATCTTGTCCATCTCTCAACACTACCCTCTGCCCTTGCACAGGCAGCATTCCACCCTTCCTTCCCCATATTCCAGCCCCTTCACCATTCATGCTGGGTGAGGCACTCCCAGGTGCCTGTGTCCCATCAGCAGGAGACTCACCGAGACACTTGGAGCCCACCTGCTGGTAGCCAGGGCTACACTTCTTACAGCGACCTGGCCCTGCCCCCATGCAGCCTAGGCAGGCCTTGGCACAGTCTGGAGAGAGGAGAGAGATGAGGGTGAGATGTGCTCCTAGGCCCAGGAGAGCCATGCTCCAGAAGAGGCGGCCTGGGGGTGCTCTGAAGCCTGAGAAGGGGAAGGTTTGGAGGGACAGGTGTGGAGCAACTCCTCCTGCCCTCCTCACATCCCCACTGCAGAAGCAGACACTGACCTCGGCACTCATAGGAGCCCTCAGTATTCACGCAGAATTGGTCGGCTCCACAGTTGGCTCCCTCTGTGCCACACTCATCAATGTCTGCAGAGAGGTGAGCAGGGTGAGAATTTCGATCCCTATTTAGTAGGGAAGCTGAGGCCAGAGCCACTGGGGAATGGTCTTGCCTGGGATTAAATGGTATGGCAGGGACTGCAAGCTGTCTACCAACACAGAAGCAGACGTGCAGCTGGACTTCAGGCTGCCCAACCAGAGACCACATTTTCCAATCTGTCTTGAAGCTAAGCGTGTCCCTGTGATTGAGTTGTGGCCAACAGGATGTAAACAGGAGTGGTGAGCTCCACTGTTATCTTGGTCTTAAAACAATGCTTAGACTCCTCAATGCACTTTCTTTCCCTTCTCCCTTCCTGAGTGCTGGGACATGGGACACGGAGATGCCCAGGACTCAGCTTCCACCATGCAGACAATGCCCAAGGGGATGATTGTGCAGGAAGTTACAGGAATGATCTGGGTACTGGAACGATTGTGACTAGCACAGCTCCCCTGCCAGCCTGGACTACTCACTTTGGGACTGTAATATGAGGAAAAAAAATAAACCTCTACCCTCTAGATTCTTTTTTTTTTTTTTTTTGAGATGGAGTTTTGCTCTCGTCACCCACGCTAGAGTGCAATGGTGTGATCTCAGCTCGCTATAACCTCTGCCTCCTGGGTTCAAGCAATTCTCCTGCCTCTGCCTCCCAAGTAGCTGTGATTACAGGCACCTGCCACCACGGCTGGCTAATTTTTGTATTTTTAGTAGAGACTGGGTTTGCCATGTTGGCCAGGCTGGTCTTGAACTCCTGATCTCAGGTGATCCACCCCCCTTCGGCCTCCCAAAGTGCTGGGATTAGAGGCGTGAGTGAGCCACCATGCCCGGCCAACCTGTATATTCTTTTTTTTTTTTTTTTTTTTTGAGACGGAGTCTCGCTCTGTCACCCAGGCTGGAGTGCAGTGGTGTGATCTCGGCTCACTGCAAGCTCCGCCTCCTGGGTTTACGCTATTCTCCTGCCTCAGCCTCCTGAGTAGCTGGGACTACAGGCGCCCGCCACCGCGCCCAGCTAATTTTTTGTATTTTTAGTAGAGACGGGGTTTCACCGTGGTCTCGATCTCCTGACCTTGTGATCCGCCCGCCTCGGCCTCCCAAAGTGCTGGGATTACAGGCGTGAGCCACCGCGCCCGGCTAACCTGTATATTCTTTAAGCCACAGTCTTTTGAGGATTTTTGTTATAACAGCTTAGCCTCTACTCTAGTCTAAGTAAGTGGCTAGGCTGGGACCAAACCAAGTCTTAAACCCAGGTTTCCTGACCCCAAGTTCAGGGTCCTCATTCTCCTGGCCAACCCTTCCTCAATTTTTTTTTTTTGAGATGGAGTTTTGCTTTGTTGCTCAGGCTGGAATGCAGTGGCGCGATCTTGGCTCACTGCAAGCTCCGCCTCCCGGGTTCATGCCATTCTTCTGCCTCAGCCTCCTGAGTAGCTAATTTTTTGTATTTTTAGTAGAGATGGGGTTTCACTGCGTTAGCCAGGATGGTCTCGATCTCCTGACTTCGTGATCTGCCCTCTTTGGCCTCCCAAAGTGCTGGGATTACAGGCGTGAACCACCGCGCCTGGCCCCTTCCTCAATTTTTTTTTTTTTTTTTTTTTTTTTTTTTTGAGACGGGGTCTCGCTCTGTCACCCAGGCTGGAGTGCAGTGGCCGGATCTCAGCTCACTGCAAGCTCCGCCTCCCGGGTTCACGCCATTCTCCTGCCTCAGCCTCCCGAGTAGCTGGGACTACAGGCGCCCGCCACCTCGCCCGGCTAGTTTTTTGTATTTTTTAGTAGAGACGGGGTTTCACCGGGTTAGCCAGGATGGTCTCGATCTCCTGACCTTGTGATCCACCCGTCTCGGCCTCCCAAAGTGCTGGGATTACAGGCTTGAGCCACCGCGCCCGGCCCCCTTCCTCAATTTTTAAGACTTGGCCAAAGTAGCACCTCCTCCAAGAAGCCTTTCCTGATTCCCCATCACCACTTCCACTGAACTAGATCAGAGGCATCTCTCACTGTACACAGGGACTATACTACACAGTACCTGTGTACTGGACTGTAAGTATCTGGTTACTTGTCTGCCTTCCCAGCCAGGTTGAGATCTCCATGAAGGTGAGGCCTAGGCTAGTTTAGCCCAGGCTTGTGTTGAGAGAATGAAGGACCAAGCCCAGGCCCCTGCCCATCTGCCTCAGACCTAGCTAGAGCCCCACTTACCTACACACTTGAGGTGGTGCAGGGCCCAGCCCTTCTTGCATTGCAAACAGTTTGATTCCTCAGGTCCTGAGCATCGGGCACAGGGGCCAAAACAAGCTGGGTGGAATGGGGGCAGCATGAGGATAGGCAGGCAGGTAGCCCATCTGCCCCTGCCCAGTGCCACACCTTTTGGCTACCTACCCGAACATACCAGATGGCTGGCGTTGCGTTCTGCCTCGAAGTAGCCAAGGCCACACTGGCCACAGGCCTCACCCCCGTAGCCGGCTTGGCAGTCACACTGCCCGCTGCCCCCTCGTGTCCCTTCCCCTTCACACTGCCCGTAGCCACCACAGGGCCTCTCTGTGCCCCCAGGACAGGCTGTGGGAAGACACCAAACCAGGTGAGGTCGTCTATACAACCTTGACATACAAGAGAATATTTTCTGCTCTGCATATCAGTAACATTTTTGGAGAAGACAATTAATTTTAGTGACATAATATTTTGTCATAAAAGCGAAATTTACTTAACCAATTTCCTCTTGTGGAACAATCAGATTTTACAAACCTTTTATTTATTTATTTATTTTTAGTGACAGGGTCTTGCTCTGTTTCCCAGGCAATGACATGATCATAGCTCACTGCAGCCTCGAACTCCTGGGCTCAAGCAATCCTCCCACCTCAGCCTAGGGGGACTACAGTACAGGCTGCACTACCATGCCCCACCTTTTTTTTTTTTTTTTTTTTTTTTAAAGAGACAGGGTCTTGCTATTTACCCAGGCTGGTCTCTCAAACTCCTGGCCTCAAGTGATCCTCCTGCCTCAGCCTCCCAAAGTGCTGGGTTTACAGGCACGAGCCACTGCAACAAATATTTTCTTTCTTTTTTTTTTTTTTTTTGAGACAGAGTCTCGCTCTGTCGCCCAGGCTGGAGTGTAGTGGCGTGATCTTGGCTCACTGTAAGCTCCGCCTCCTGGGTTCATGCCATTCTCCTGCCTAAGCCTCCCGAGTAGATGGGACTACAGGCGCCCGCCACCACACCCGGCTAATTTTTTGTATTTTTTAGTAGAGACAGGGTTTCACCGTGTTTGCCAGGATGGTCTCGATCTCTTGACCTCATGATCCGCCTGCCTCGGCCTCCCAAAGTGCTGGGATTACAGGCGTGAGCCACTGCGCCCGGCCAATAGTTTCTTTTACAAAGACTGAATTTGCCATTTTTGCAGCTACCTCTTTATCTGTAGCTTCAGGAAAGACTGTTCTAAAAGAGGCTGGTAGTAAGTTTGGCTCTTGTGCCAGGACTGTGTGTGAGGATAGATGGTGACCATGGGGGCTCCAGGGCAACACCCGCCCCTCCCCAGGAAGATACCATAATCTGATCTGGCATGGGAAATGAAGGGGCTGGGGGCTCTATCATTTCTTTAATACATGATGATAACCATACTGCATCTGACTCAGTGTAGCCCCTGTGCTTTCTCCAAGCCTTTCCCCACTGATTTGCCCATCTCCCCAGCCCTGTGAGGCGGGCAAGAACTGAGGTCCAGAGAAGTTATCTGAGTAGCCTGAGTTCACACAGCTAGCTAGGGACAGAGCCAGGACTGGATACCTGGACTTGGCAGTCCCCTCCCATCCCCAAGAGCAACTTAAAAACTCACGAAGGCAGGAGGGCCCAAAGGTGCCTGCGGGGCAGCAGAGCTTCAGGGAATCTGAGCACAGCCACTGGAACAGGTCCGGGGCCTCCTGCTGCCTGAGGCAGGGGCAGGGTGGAGGGAAGTGGGGAGGAGGCGCTGAGATAGTGTCAGAAGTGCTGTTCCCATTCCCCCACGCCTGAATCTGTGATTCAACCCAGCTTGGACATAAGACCCAAAAGGCCATCTGACCAATGCCCTTTCCCCATTTGGCAGAGGGGTAAACTGAGGCTCAAGTGGAGCACAAGTCCCCCTGCAAGTCCTTAGCAGATCTGGGTTTGGAAGGAGCAGAACCAGGACATGGCCCCCAGCATGCACCCCCCTGCTTCTTGGCCAAGTCAAGGCCTTATCACCAGGCCCCACCTGTGACCCACTCCCAGGGAAGGCCCCCTTGCCACTCACTTGTGAAACCACCAGCTCTCCACCAGCTCCTCACTCAGCTCCAGCAGGCGGTGGCACTCGAAGTCCGACTTGCTGCACACGCCCTCCAGCACCTCTACCAGGCGGGTCTCACTGACCAGACAGGGCAGGGCTGGTGGGAAACACGCCCCATCCTGCCCACCACCCTCCTCAGGTCTCTCTCTACCCTTCCTCGTGCCGTGACAATATGAAAGGAAAGGCCATGAGGTACAATAGAAGGGATCATGGTTCTGGGAAGCAGACGGACCTGGGTTCAAATCTAGTGGTAGGACCTTGGGCAAGTCACTTAACTTCTTTGAACCTCTTTGTTTTGTCATCTGTAAAATGGGGACAACAATACCTTCCCTGCAGGTTTGTTGTAACATACATCAGTTCCTGCATCTGAGCAATGGAATATAATACCCTTGCTGGGTAGATATAGCTAAAAATACATCCTATAACAAGTGTTGGCAGGGATGTGGAGAAATTAGAATCCTCCCACACTGCAGATGGGAATAAAAAATGGCATCACCATTGTGGAAAAGCAGTTCCTCAATAAGTTAAACATGGAATTGCCATAGAACCTGCCAATTCCACTACTGGATATAGACCCAAAAGAATGGAAAACAGGTGTTCAAATGAAAACTTGTACACAATGTTCACAGCAGCACTACTCACAACAGCCAAAAGGTAGAAACAATGCAGATGTCCATCAACTGATGCATGGATAAACAAAATGTGGTACAGCCAAACAAGAATATTATTCAGCCATAAAAAGGAATAAGTATTGATATATGCTACAGCATGGGTGAACCTTGAAAACATTATGCTAAGTGAAACTAGCCAGACACAAAAGGCCATATATTTTATGATTCCAATGAAATCAGCAAATCCATAATTTCTGCTTGACTAACACAAATTAGTGATTGCCAAGAGCCAGAGGAAGGGGAGAATGGGGAGTGGCTGTGTAACAGGTATAGGATTTTTTGGGGGGTAATGAAAATGTTCTGGAACTACATAGTGGTGATGGTTGCACAACATTGTAAATGTTATTAAATGTCCTTAATGGGAAATTTTTTATGTGTATTTTACCACAATTAAAAAAAAAAAAAAAATATATATATATATATATATATAAATATTTGATGCCTTATATCCTGTATTTAAAGGGTCTTACACAGTGCCTGGCATGTAGGAAGTGATTTTAAAAAGCAAGTAATGCAGGAGCCATTACAAAGCTGGAAGTGCCTCTGGGGTTGTCTTAGCCAATGCCCTCATTCCTGAATGAGGAAACTCATGCCCGGCAAAGGAAAAGAGAAAATGACCAATGTTACATAATAACAAACCTTTATTTCTAGTGGGCATCCCAGTTAAGCCCTTTCCACACTCCTATGAAATAGGCAAACCAGGTATTAATATCCCCATTTTACAGGTGAAGAAACTGTGGCTCTGAGAGGTTAAGAACCAACAATCAGGTCTAACTCTGAGCCTTTGCTGACTCCTCTTCCATTTGACTTTGAAAAGCTGGAGGCTCAGGACAGGGCTCAGGGCTTGGCTTTCTGTATCCTTCCCATGCCTTTCTTTACATACTGACTATATAATGGCTTTCTGTATTATATATACTGACTATATAATGGCTCTCCTCATAATGACTTTCTTTACATACTGACTATATAATGATGACTCTCAAATTCCTGTTTCCAATTCCTACTCTTTTCTGAATTCCAGATTTGGATGGAGTCTACCTGGATGTCTAATGGACATTTCAGCCCAATACATTCAAAGAACACCACATCCCACCCCTCCCCTAAACCTTCTCAGTTTCCCATCTCACCATCTTAGAAAACAGCTGCACTATTCACCCAGTTGCTCAGGCCCAAAATCTAGTAAGCATCTTTTATTCTACCGTTTCTCTATACCCATAATGAATCTATCACCAGGTCCTATTGTTCTCTCTGCAAAATATACCCAGACTGTGACCCCTTCACCATGTCCTCCACTAGATACTACACTAGCTCGTATTGCCTTCATACCTAGATGATGCACTTGCCTCCCAAACTGGTCTCCCTGCTTCCTCCACCCTTGCCCCTTACAGTCTGTTTGCTACATAGCAGTGTGAGTAATCTTTAAATGTATAAAGAAGACAGTATCACTTTTTCTGCTCATAACCTTCCAAGAGCTTCCCATTACACTCCAAAAAAAAAATCTAAACTCTTTTCTGTAGTCTTTGAGGCCTAAGCCTCCGCCTTCACCTTCTACCACTCTCCCCTTTGCTCACTCCACTCCAGCCACTTCTCGAATACACCAAGCTCAGTCCCATCCTCTGCCCTAAGCCTCCGCCTTCACCTTCTACCACTCTCCCCTTTGCTCACTCCACTCCAGCCACTTCTCGAATACACCAAGCTCAGTCCCATCCTCTGCCCAATTTCCTTCCTGTCACATAGCTCGCTTCTTCACTTCAGGTCTCACTGTTCAAATGCCACATCTTGAACACGCTGCCTCCCACCATCCTGCAGTCTACTGTGCTTCACTGTTTGTTCTTTCATCTGACATAATATTATTCACTTATTCATTGCTTGTCTTCTCTACTAGAATGTGAGCTCCAGGAAGGTGGGATTTTGCTTGCCTTGTTTACTGCTATACTATAGATGTTCAGTGCTATTTGTTGAATGAATAAGTGCTCCCCAAGAGTTCCTAGCCCTCCACCAATAGAGCAGAGAGTTGGCAGGGAGGGGAATATACACCCATTCCCCCAGCAGCCCCTTACCTGTCTTTGTATTTGGACAACTTCTCTTCCTCCCAGGCAGTGTTTCCACCTCCAAAGTTGTCCCGGATGGTTCTCTCCAGGCCCTGGAAACAGAAAATTAGTAATAGCTAAGTACAGTGCCTGGCACATGCTAGCACTTCACTGTTCTACTGACCAGGAAACTGAGGCACAGAAAGGCAACTTGCCTAGGGCCATACAACTAGTAAGAGACCAAAATGAAACTTGAATCCACGCAGATTTGCATCCCAGAGTTCCCCACTCTAAATCGCTGTGTTCCCCTCCAACGAGGCTGCTGGTGCACCCACCTTGTTGAAGCTGTCAACCAGTCCCCGGCAGGTATGACACGGATGGGGCTGAGGCGGGGGAGAAGACTGGGGAGGTGGAGAGGGCTGGAGCCAGATGGGGTCTGGGAGGCTGAGGAAGAGGCTCAGGCCCCAGAGCACAGCTGGGACCAGGCCCTTCGGGAGCCATAGGGCCATCTTTACCCAGGCTGGGGACCTGCAGAAAGAGGGCGTGGAGAGGCTTCACTGGAGTCAGGCCCCACGCGAGAAAGAAAAAGGTCTGTTCTGAGGTGCCGTGGCGTTGGGAAGTGCGTTATTACAAGCAAAAGAGGCCAAACTGGGTACTGCAGGGGCTGTGGGGATGGGTGGGGAAAGGCGCATAAGATGCAATTCCAGAAGAGAAATAAGTTATCCCCGTTAGCATGGGGGTGGGGAGAGGAAAGTGGCCTCGCTCCTTGGCAAGGGGGCAGAAGTCAGCCTCTTGTTTGAGGGTCTGATAAAGGCTATTAGGGGCCGGATCCGCAGAATTAGGGAGAAGAGATCAGATTCCAAGTACTGAAGGAGAGGAGGCCAGAGGGGTTGTTTTGGGGGAGGTGTCCGGAACCCCGGGCTTTGGGGGAGGAGCCCGGATCCGGATATGAAGGGAAGGGGTCAGATTCAGGGCCTCGCAGAAGGGCAAAGGCACGGCCCACGAGCCGGCAGAGAAGGATCCAGACCCTCGTAAACCACGGAGGAGGAAGAACCGACCGCCCCAGCCCACGGGCGCCGTGAGCCGTCTCCTCACCGCGTAGCTGCCACAGCCTGCGTAAAACGCACAACCCCCACCCGCGCTGCAGTCCCGGGGGCGGAGCGTGCCGCCCAGCCAATGGTGATGGGCCATGTGCCATTACGTCACCCCACGCCAGCCAAACACAGGCGGTACCGAGCTGCACCTGTCCGGGCTTTAAAGGGCCGCGGGGCTAGGGGACGACGTTTGCCAGCCCAGCCACGGAGACGCAGATGCGTGTGGGCCACATGGGTAGAAAAACAGCGTCTGCCTTTATTCAAGTCCCGTCCCCGGCCCCAGGTCCCAACCCGCGTCCAGGCGCGGGAGTCCCCGGGGGATGGAAGTAGCTATCCAGGGCTGGCTGAAGGGCCCGGGACACTTGCTCCGCCCTCTCTTGGAGCCGCCCGGGACGCGGGGCGCGGGGCTGCTGCAGGGCCCCCAGGAAGTCCGGCAGTTGGGAGGGCAGTGAGAAGACGGGCACGGTACGGAAAAGGGCGGGTACGGAGTCCGGGTGGAGCAGCCTGTCGAAGCAGGCCCCCACGTAGCGGCCGGGCGCCCGGCCCTGCAAGAAGTCGGGCAGCACGCAGCTGAGCGAGGCACGGAAGGCGTCGTGTGGGCCGTGAGCCCCGGGCGCGGACACCCCCTCCTGTAGCCACTCACTGCACAGCGCCACCGCCCCGGGCGAGAAGAGCAGGACCACCACGCCGCCCTCCTGCAGGGTCTGGCGCCGCTGCGCGTGGAACCAGGCCACGGGTCCCTGCGCGCTCATTTCACGACGGCTCCACAGGTCTACGGCCACGCGCAGCGGCAGCTGGCACAGCGCCGACGCCAGGGCGCCCACCAGGCGCTCGAAGCCCGAGTCATCGGCTGAGTAGAGGAGCAGAGCCGCGCGGCCCCTGGCGGCCGCTGCCGGAGAAAACAGATGGGGAGGGAAGAGGTTAGCTGGCACAGGCCTGGCCCCCCCGGGGGCGGCCCCCAGCCCAGCGCGTGCTCCCACTCACCCCCCGAGCGTACGTCCTGTTTCAAGAGCCTCAGCCACCCTGTTAGGGGAGAGGGGCGGAGGCAGCCTGTGAGCTCGGCCGCCACCTTCCCTCGGAGAACTCCCACAGCCACTCTGGTCCTGCCCCTGGGGAATGGGGAGCCGGGAAGCGCTCACCTTTCGCGTGATCCTTTTTGAGAAGGAGGATGAGGGAAAGCGCAGCGGCAAAGAGTAGGCAGGCCAGCCACAAGAGGGCCCAGCGCTTGTGGATGTCTGGGAGACCCATGGAAGAAGAGTTAGAAACTTACACTCACCTTCCACAGAGGAGAAAAACTGAGACTTAAGAGAAATGATTTGACGGCCGCGCGCGGTGGGTCACGCCTGTAATCCCAGCACTTTGGGAAGCCAAGGCGGGTGGATCACGAGGTCAGGAGTTCAAGACCAGCCTGGCCAACATGGTGAAACCCCGTCTCTACTAAAGATACAAAAAATTAGCCGGGTGTGGTGGCGCACGCCTGTAATCCCAGCTACTCGGGAGGCTGAGGCAGGAGAATCGCTTGAACTCAGGAGGCAGAGGTTGCAGTGAGCAGAGATCGCGCCATTGCACTCCAGCCTGGCCGACAGGTTGAGACTCCTCTCAAAAAAAGAAAAAAATGATTTGTCCAAAGTCCACAGCACAGTGTCAGAGCCAGTGGATGAATATAGCTCCATCTGTTTAGGGGTCTTTGAATAAGTAAGGTCACCTTCTGCCTCAGTTTTCTCCTCTGTAAAGTTGTAGCTACGTCACAGGGTTGGTATGAGGACTAAATATATTAATATATATAAAGCACTTAACACAATGCCGAGCATCTTAAGTGCTAAAATGTCAGCTCCTATTATTCTCCCCTAAGCTAGGGTTGCTGGGCCCTTGATCTTGCTGTCCTGGGTGTCTGCAACTATCTAGTGTCCCTGCCCTGTCTTTTTTTTGCCTCTAATCGATTCACCTTGAATTAATTCATGGCAGCCTCAGAAATCTTTTAAAAATGTAAATTTGGGCCGGGCGCGGTGGCTCATGACTATAATCTCAGCACTTTGGGAGGCCGAGGCGGGCGGATCACGAGATCAGGAGTTCAAGACCAGCCTGGCCAAGACGGTGAAACCCCATCTCTACTAAAAATACAAAAATTAGCCGGGCATGGTGGCGGGTGCCTATTAATCCCTGCTACCCGGGAGGCTGAGGTAGAGAATTGCTTGAACCTGGGAGGCAGGGGTTGCAGTTAGCTGAGATCGTGCCGTTGCATTCCAGCCTGGGCGACAGAGTGAGACTCTGTCTCAAAAATAAAAAAATAAAATAAAAAAATAAAAAATATATATATAAATTTGATTTTAACTCCTGCTGCTCTCAACATAAGATCTAAATCCCCTACATGGCTCCTGCATCTTTATCTCATGACAGAAACCTTCCTGTCCAAGACCCTCTATCTCTACCCCCTTCCCCTAGCTCAGTCTTCAGAGTTTTGCTGAAACCTTCCCCCTGAGCCCTTCACCCCACCCAGGTCAGGTCCACATTGTACGCATTTACAGCACTGAACACTTGGTGGTGCTTCAGTAGCTCACACTTCAAATGTAAGTGACTGGCTCATGTCTTGCTAGTCTTCTAGGGATAGGGGGTAGGGATTTATCTTTTTGGTGTTCCTGGGATTCCTGCAAGCTCTCATCATATTTTTTGAGTGAATGAAGGAATGACCCTCTGTTTATCTGATCTCAGGGAAGGACAAGGCCATTGCATGTGCTGTGCCCAAGAGTGGTCCCTGTCAAGATCCCCGCTCCTGGTACAGAAAGGAAAGGCAGTTCTTACAATACTCACATTTGTCCATGGGGCAGGCCCATAGCGCTCCCAAGTCATCATCCCATAGCTGTAAGATACAAACAGAACCAAATCCAGGGCAGCAGCCAGGTGTTTAACATTCACCAAGCTCTGGTGGCCTGATCTGTAAATTCCCAGCATCAACTATGCATATCTCCCTGCTAGGGTTCCTGCAGCTGCTCTGCCTTTGTTTATGCTGTGCCCACTGCCTATGGTGTGACTTCTTCCATACCAAATCTGGCTTATAGGAAGAAATTCTTCCCGGAAGCTCTCCCTGGAACCCAAAACTTAGCACCTCTAGGTGTGGTTATCTGTTTACGGGTGTCTAGCCAACAGTGTGCCCCTTGGGGATAGGAACTATGTTTCGTCTACTCTTTTTTTGTTTTGTTTTGTTTTGTTTGAGACAGAGTCTCGCTCTGTCGCCCAGGCTGGAGTGCAGTGGCCGGATCTCAGCTCACTGCAAGCTCCGCCTCCCGGGTTTACGCCATTCTCCTGCCTCAGCCTCCCGAGTAGCTGGGACTATAGGCGCCCGCCACCTCGCCCGGCTAGTTTTTTGTATTTTTTTTTTTTGGTAGAGACGGGGTTTCACCATGTTAGCCAGGAAGGTCTCGATCTCCTGAGCCCGTCTCGGCCTCCCAAAGTACTGGGATTACAGGCTTGAGCCACTGCGCCCGGCCCTTCATTTACTCTTAACTTTCCCAGGGCTGAACATAAAATAAGCCTAAATAGACAGGAGGTGAGTGCTAGTTTTAGGCCTGTTGCCTCTGGGCATTGAGGTGGGACCCTTCTGCCACCAGCTCACCTGCAGACATTGGCCTGACTGCAGGTCTTGTAGTAAGTACTCTCCAAGGCGAGCTGCCCTCTGCCAAGACAAAGGATGGGGGCACTGTTACCTGGAGGTAGCACCCTTAGGGCAGCACCTACCGGGCTACAGCTGGGTAGAACGGGGTAGACGGGATTGGGAGACTTTGGTGATGCCGCTGAATATGGCCCTGGTCTGAGTCACCCCTGTGTTCCCAGAGACCGGCACAGGGTGGATGGAGTGAAAATTTGAGGCCAGGTGTGAGATGCATTTGGAGAGATCTGTGGAGGAGGGTCACCCAGTCCTAACCGTGGAGGCTTTGCTGGGTAGTGAAGTACAGCCACTGGGTTCCAAGGCACAGAGGGATCTGTTGTCCTGGGGGCCTCGTGTCTCCAACAGTAGCACATCGTCTTTGAGAGGCCCCAGGGAGTCTGGAAGGGGTGAGAGGCCACTCTGACCAAGACCCAACTTTGCTGGGATTGGCCACTTGCCCACCTCCCATGCCCTGACCTTCACCCCTAGGAGGTGGCCCTGTCCCAGCCACCCCCAGGCCCAACTCACCAGCCCACAAGCACTCCTGCAGCTGCAGCTTCTCCCAACTGTTCACCTGCTGGGAAGAGACCATGGTTAGGGCCTCTAAGAAAAGCAAAAGCCAAAGGCAGAAAGACCAGAACAGGGCAGGCAACAGAAGGCCTGTTGGGTTGGGAATCTGCACTCAATCTGATCTTGAGCAGATGTGGATTCAAGGCTGGGTGATTAGGAGTCACTACATCTTTCGCTGCCCCAGCCTTGTGAGGTCATCTGTGTAAAGTATCTTCTGACCCTAAAGCTGTTTTTTATGTCTTACAAAGCATAGTTCCCCTCTCATCTAACCTTCTCAAAGAGATTCCCTTCTCACATGAACATCCCGCTAAAAATTGCAACCCCAGTCCCACCTTATTCCTTTCCCATAGTATTTGTATGCAATTTTAAGATATTATATAATTTATTTACAATGTCTGTTGGCTGCCTTTGTCCATTACAATATAAGTTCTATGAGGGTAGAGATGTTAGGATCTATCACAAGTGCCTAAAACAGTGACTCGCACTGCTAAAAACATCTCGAATGAGTGAATATTCTTATAATCACCCTTTGAAACTGTAGAGCAACCCATTCTACATGTATGGAAATAGAATAAGGATAGCAATAACAAAAGTGGCTACATTTATTGAGCATTTAGTCTGTATGGATTCCTAAGGGGAAGCACTTCTCTTATTTCATCGTCACAACCACTCCATGAGGCAGTTACTGTATTATCATCTGCATTAAACAGATGAGGAGACTGACGTTCAGAGAAGTGAAGGGACTTGCCCAGGGTCCCACACACTGCTAAAGTAAATAGTGGAACTCCCAAAGAGGAAGCTGGCAACCACTATGCTTTAGCGGCCCAAGAACTAAGACCCCCTTGGCTAGGGGGTCTGCCCAGGTCCAACCCCCAGCCCAGCACTTGGCACCCCTTTCTGACCTGAACACAGAGGTTAGGGTGGACTTTCAGCAATGGGAACTCGAGAACCTTCTGTGGAAAGAGAGGAACGGGTGGGATCACAAAAGGGGGACCCTGGTTCCCTACTCTCCCCTCACTACGGGAGGTGTCCTCTGCTTTACTTACGTCCACAGTGACATTCTCCCAGGAAAGTGGCGGGACCAGTGGCTGGCAGGGGTCCCCACCTGGAGCCTGCCAGCACAGTGCGGCTTCTGCGGGCAGCGAACACGGCGCGTCCAGCAGCCAGCTCTGCAGGGTCAGCAGTCGCAGCCGGGCTGCTCGCCAGAGGTTCTGGTGTGCGCGGGGGTCTGCAAGGAAAGGGCGCAGTCACCACACGCTAGGCACCCATCGCTCGCAATGCCCCAGCCCCAACCCCAGCCCCAGGCCGGTCAGCTCACCCTCCCTGAAGGGGCAGATGTTTGTCCTAACGGAGTCAGGTTCCAGAGGCCACACCTGGAAAGGAAACGGGGGTCTGCTCAGGTCCCCTCCGTGGGCATGTGCCTGGCCCTCTGCTAGACACTGGGGACACACTCATTCAGCAGATAGTTCACAAGTATGTGCTGGGTCTTCTCGCCTTTTACAAAACCTGGAGATGCTCACATCTATTCTTCCAGCAAACATAATGCTGGGCACTGGCAAGATTTTCATTCAACAAACTTTTTTTTTTTTTTTTTTTTTGAGATAGAGTCTCGCTCTTGTCGCCTAGGCTGGAGTGTAGTGGTACAATCTTGGCTCACTACAACCTCCGCCTCCCAGGTTCAAGCGATTCTCCCATCTCAGCCTCCTGAGGAGCTGGGATTATAGGCGTGTGCCACAGCGCCAGGCTAACTGGTTAATTTTTGTATTTTTAGTGGAGATGGGGTTTCACCACGTTGATCAGGCTGGTTTCGAACTCCTGACCTCAAGTGATCTGCCCCTCTCAGCCTCTCAAAGTGTTGGGATTACAAGTGTGAGCCACCACACCTGGCCCATTCAACAGACTTTTAATGGGTGCCTACCATTGTGTCTTAGCAGTATGGCAGGCACAAGGGACCTTGGATAATTAAATATTTATTTATTTATTTATTTATTTATTTATTTATTTATTTATTGAGACCGAGTCTCACTCTGTTGCCCAGGCTGGAGTGCAGTGGTGTGATCTTGGTTCACCACAACCTCTGCCTCTTGGGTTCAAGTGATTCTCCTGCCTCAGCCTCCCGAGTAGCTGGGACTGCAGGCATACATCACCACGCCTGGCTTATTTTTGTACTTTTAGTAGAGACTGGGTTTCACTATGGTGGTCAGGCTGGTCTCAAACTCCTGACCTCGTGATCCACCCACCTTGGGCTCCCAAAGTGCTGGGATTACAGTGTGAGCCACCACGCCTGGCGGATAATTAATTTTAATTCATTCCACAGTCACTTTGTGAGCACCTGCTATGTGTCAGGGAATGTGCTAAGTTCTAAGGACACATTCATTTATTCTTTCAACAGACGTTTTAAGAGTGCCTATTACATGCATAGCTCTGTGCTAAGCACTAGAGGTAATATATAAATTTATTCATCAAGCCTTTAGTTAGGAACACCAACTATGTGGCAGGCATTGTGTTTGGCAATGAAGACATTTAAATCACAGCATACATCTCATGAACATCTGCTGTGTCCTATGGCTGTGCTAGGTAGTAAGATTTATTCACTCATTCAACAGTGAGGACCCTCATACTGTTACCTTGTTTAAAAACAAAACAAAACAGTGAGTAGGCGCTATATGCCAGGCACCATGCAAGGCTCTTGCAAAGCTATTACATTTGAATTAGATATGATTTGCTTGCCTTCAAGGAAATCACAAACTCACACTTGTAGTAAGGATAAAATATTTATATAAATTAGTAAAGCACTCACTCATTTCATAATATTTATTGAGCATCTGTTGTGTACAAGAAGAAATTAGATGCCCAAATAAGAAAGGACGTGATCGAGCTGGGTGTGGTGGCCCATCGCCACAAAACATTAAAAAATGAAAACAGGCTGGGCACGGTGGCTCACGCCTATAATTCCAGCACTTTGGGAGGCCGAGGCGGGCGGATAACGAGGTCAGGAATTTGAGACCAGCCTGACCAACCTCGTCTCTACTAAAAATACGAAAATTAGCCAGGTGTGGTGGCATGTGCCTGTAATTCCAGCTACTTGGGAGGCTGAGGCAGGAGAATGGCTTGAACCTGGGAGGCAGAGGTTGCAGTGAGCCGAGATCACGCCACTGTACTCGCCACTGCACTCCAGCCTGGGCAAAAGAGTGAAACTCCGTATTAAAAAACAACAACACAAAAAAGGAAACAATTAGCCAGGCATGGTGGCCTATGCCTGCAGTTCCAGCTGCTCAGAGGCTGAGGCAGGAGGATCCCTTGAGCCTGGGAGTTTGAGGCTGCAATGAACCGTGTTCATGCCACTGCACTCTAGCATGGGTGACAGAGCAAGATGCTGTCTCTAAAAAAAAAAGAAAAAGAAAAAGAAAAAATTTTAAGAAAATAAAATAAATGAAGTGATAAATGGACAAAGAAAGATAGAAGTGCAAGGGGATTTGGAACTAGGAGAGGCTGGGTGGGTGGGGAAAAGCTTTGGGAAAGAGGTGAGGGTATTTGAGGTAATGGGAATCACCTGAGAAAAGGCAGGGAGATGGGTGTATCTTGGTAAGTAGCTCCACTGGATGTAACAGTGTTCTCATGAAGGAGAATCATGGGGAAAATACAGTGAAAAGGCACCACTGGGGGCAGAATATGGGCCCAGAATGCCAGGAAAGTGATGGGAAGGGAGGGGAGCTTGGAAGTATTGAAACAGTCTAGAAAAGAGATGATAGAGCTCCAAGCTGGACTGAGATGGAGAGGAGGGGGAAAGAGAATGAGGGACATTAATGTCAGAGGTAAGATGGATGAGACCTGATGACCAATTAAATGTGCAATCAGGGGCCAGTCATGGTGGCTCATGCCTGTAATCCTAGCACTTTGGGAGGCCGAGGCGGGCGGATCATGAGGTCGAGTGATCGAGACCATCCTGGCTAACAAGGTGAAACCCTGTCTCTACTGAAAATACAAAAAAATTAGCCGGGCGCGGTCACAGACACCTGTAGTCCCAGTTACTCAGGAGGCAGAGGCAGGAGAATGGCGTGAACCCGGGAGGCGGAGCTTGCAGTGAGCCGAGATCACGCCACTGCACTCCAGCCTGGGCGACAGAGTGAGACTCTGTCTCAAAAAAAAAAAAAAAAAAAAAAAAAAAAAAAAGTGCAATCGGGGCCAGCCACAGTGGCTCATGCTTATAATCCCAGCACTTGGTGGGAGGCTGAGGTGGGAGGATAACATAAGCCCAGGAATTCAGAACAGCCTGGGTAACATAGCAAGACCACATTTCTACACAAAACAAAAAAACTAGCTGAGTATGGTAGTGCTCACCAGTAGTTCCAGCTACTTGGGAGGCTGAGGCAGGAGGATCACTTGAACCCAGGGGACTGAGGCTGCAGTGTGCCATGATTGTGCCACTGCACTCCAGCCTGGGCAACAGAGTGAGACCTTGTCTAAAAAAATAAATAAATGTGCAGAGGAAGAGGAAAGAGCCAGCAGGTTTAAGCCTGGATGTGGCACACATTCTTATAACAGCCCCAAGAAGCTGTTACTATTATTATTCCCATTTTATAGATGAGAAACAGGCTCACAGAGGTGAAGTGACTTGCCCAAGGTTACACAACTAGCAAATGGCAAGAGCCAAGATTCAAACCAGTCCAAGTTCGTAGCACATGCTCTGCCCCCCAGGGGAACACAAAGACAGAACTGGAGGAGTAGGGAAAGGCTTCAAGGAGAAGGTGATATTTGAATGGGGCCATGAAGTGTCAGTAGGAGTTCTGTGGAGGATCAGGGAGAGCATTCAGGGAATGTAATAGACAGGAGGCATAGGACAGCAAGGGTCAAGGAAGGGCCAGCCACCCCAGGGAGCCACAGTCTCCACCTCAATGAAGGGTTTGAAGAATGGTGAGACCAGGAAGGCAGGGATCACCCCCATCATCATCTTCCCATTCCTCTTCTGGCACCCAGCTGGACTCTGCTCCTACCTGAATACAGAGGCAGGGAACCAGGTCTGTGTGGTTCAAGGTAATGATCTGCGGTCCAGTCTGTGGAACAAATAAAGGAAGGAGGTTGGAGAAGATAAGGAGGAAGAGGAGGACGCCAAAGTCAAGGAAACCAGGAAGGCGGAAGTTCCCCCACCAGTGTTCCCTTGCTTGGGGTGAGTCCTCTTCAAGGGTCCTCTTTGATAAGGCACTGCGTCCTTTGCACAGGCATTGGCCTACAGTGGGAATGGACTTGGGAAGGGGGAGGCCTCACCAGGTTTTTGTGCCACCGGGGTTTTGGGGGGCCCTGGACCTGATTCCAGTACAGGGAGAGGCCAAAGTGCTGCTCCTCAGAGACATTCAGAACTAGATGCACATTGTCACCATCTGCTGACACGTTGAGCCAGGGCAGGGCTGGTGGGAGAGGCAAAGAGAGAGAGCACAGCTTAGACTTCCTCACCTCTTCTGCATACCTGACTGACCCTTTGGAGTTTCTTTCAACCCCCTTAGACTGGGAGGCTCTTGGAGGACAGAGCGTGTGTCCTCACCTCAGACCAGACTTTGCCCCTAGCAGCTGCCCAGAGCTAAGCCTGTGGAGGACCTAGTGTGTGGTCTGAGGACAGCTATTTTCCCTCTGCAGCCAGAAAGATCTGTAACCTCTTTAAAACAAGTCATTTAAAACAAGTCAACTGTGACCTTTCTGATCTCACCTCTTGACACTTGTGTCCTTTTTTTTTTTTTTTTTTTTTTTTTTTTGAGAGGCAGTCTCACTCTGTTGCCCAGGCTGGAGTACAGTGGTGCGATAGCTCACTGCAACCTCCACCTCCTGGATTCAAGTGATTCTCTTGCCTCAGCCACCCGAGTAACTGGGATTACAGGCATGCGTCACCACGCCTGGCTAATTTTTGTATTTTTAGTAGAGATGGGGTTTCGTTCATGTTGGACAGGCTGGTCTTGAACTCCTGACCTCAAGCAATCCTCCTGCCTCAGCTTCCCAAAGTGCCGGAATTGCAGACGTGAGCCACCACGTGCAGCATATGGCACTTGTGTCCTTAATAACTCTGCTGCAGTGTTATTAAGGACCTCCTTACTATTTCTCTCTCTCTTTTTTTTTTTCTTGAGACAGTGTCTCATTCTGTCACCCAGGCTAGAGTGCAGTGGCACAGTCTTGGCTCACTGCAAGCTCCGCCTCCCGGGGTTCACGCCGTTCTCCTGCCTCAGGCTCCCGAGTAGCTGGGACTACAGGCACCCACCACCACGCCCGGCTAACATTTTTGTATTTTTTGTAGAGACGGAGTTTCACCGTGTTAGCCAGGATGGTCTGGATCTCCTGACCTCGTGATCCGCCCACCTCGGCCTCCCAAAGTGCTGAGATTACAGGCGTGAGCCGCCACGCCTGGCCCCCTTCTTACTATTTCTTAAACACCCCTGACATACTCCCACCCCAGGCCCTTTGTGCTGGCTATTCTCTCTTCCCTCAGATATATGGCTCCTCTCTCACCTCTTTCAGGTCTCTGCTCACCAGAGTGAGACCATCCCTGACCTCTGCCACTCCCAACCTTTCCCACCCCTTCCACAAATGTTCTCCTTAGTGCTAATCACTGTCTAACTTCCTGCATTCTTCACATCTCCATGTGTTTGTTGTGTCCTTCCTCACCCCCACCCTGACCCTGACACCAGTTCCATGGGGTCGGGGTTTTTTGTCATCTTGATTTATTGATTTATTAATATTTCTAGTGTCCAGGGATTTGCCTGGTACACAGAAATTAATAAATATCTGTTGAATAAATGAATCAATGTCTACTTAATGAAGGAAGAAATGAAATGCATGATATATATCTGTGTTTTTAAAACTCTGGTGTTGAATAGTCTTTAATGAGTTGCCAAAGAGGCAGGCCAACTTTAATTTTAAGAAGCCAAAAAGAAAATGAAGTTGAAAAAATTTAGTAATTCAGAAAACATCACAGTATTTATGTATTGATCTGGGTGCTAGTTATGCAAGTATATACATACATAAAAATGAATTGGCTGGAGGCCTCGACTCACGCCTGTAATCCCAGCACTTTGGGAGGTCAAGGCGGGAGGATCACGAGGTCAGGAGTTTAAGACCAGCCTGGCCAACATGGTGAAACCCCATCTCTACTAAAAATACAAAAATTAGCTGTGTATGGTGGTGCATGTCTGTAATCTCAGCTACTTGGGAGGCTGAGGCAGAAGAATCACTTGAACCCAGGAGGTGGAGGTTGCAGTGAGCTGAGGTCGCACCACTACACTCCAGCCTGGGTGACAGAGCAAGACTCCGCCAAAAAAAAAAAAAAGAACTGGACATGAAAATCAGTACCCTTTACATACTTTTATGTATGTATGTTATACACAATAAAGAAGAAAATATAAAACCAAAGCAAAATCCAAATAGTACATGGGAAAAAAGTCAGACCCTTGACTTTCTTAGCTTTTATTTCAAGTTTTTTGTTTTTTGTTTTTTGTTTTTTGAGACAAGAGTCTTGTTCTGTCACCCAGGCTGTAGTGCAATGGTGCAATCTCGGCTTACTGCAGCCTCTGCCTCCCAGGCTCAAGCGATTCTCCTGCCTCAGCCTCACGAGTAGCTGGGACCACAAATGCACACCACCATGCCCTGTTAATTTTTGTGTTTTTGGTAAAGACGGGGTTTTGCCATGTTGCCCAGGCTGGTCTCGAACTTTTGAGCTCAAGCAATCCTCCCACCTTGGCCTCCCAAAGTGCTGGGATTACAGGCGTGAGCCACTGAGCCTGACCCAAAATTCATCTTTCTATTCCCAGTGCTTAGCACAGAGGAGCAGATACTGCAATTAATGTGTTATGAATGAATGAATGAATAAATGAATGAATGAATGTGTTCTGTGAGCTTCTGAGATGTGGCAGCCCATATCAGAAGTGGACTCCAAGGGTCTCTCATACTCTAGACCCTGCCCCTCCCTCCTCCCAGCCCACTGGCCCTAGCCCCTACCCCAGCAGCTCGGGATGCTGTTCCGGACTTCGAGCCCCCTGCAGTCTGGGGAGAGATCACAGAAGAGCCTCCAGTGGGGCTGGGGGCCGAGGAAAGAAGTGGGGGCAATCTGACTCCCAGGAGGGCATTAAGAATGGCTCCCCATCCCCTACATACCACCCACATCTATCCAATGCTCAAAGCACCTTCCCCAGGGGCTGGAAAGCCATGTGACCCAGGGAGAGAAGGCCCGAGGGACTGACTCTGGGAAGGATTAGAGCACAGACCCCTGCCAGAGAGTGGATGGAGGCAGAAGAAGGTGAAAGCAGGAGGGAGAGTGACCAAGGGGGACAGAGGCTATGGGGCCAGGACTTGGGGGTCCACTTACCAGGCAGCTGCTGTGTGAGGTTGAGCTCCTTCTCGTACCTGGGCTGAGTATAGGACCAGATTCGTACCTCACTCCCTAGGGCAGCCTCGAAGCAGTCATATACTACAGAGCCCTGTGAGGAGAGGGGTGGGGAAGGCTGGTGGTGCAGGGCTCAGATCCAGGCCAAGGGCTGTGGGATCATCTGCAGGGACCACTCTGCTCACTGCCCTTCTCCCACAACCAATGACTGTATTTATACTGTATAGCCTGAAATCTACCATTCACCTTTCCTTCAAGGGGCCTCAGTTCTAAAGCAAATGTCCTCAGTAAGAGTGTCACCAGGACGGGAAAAGGCCCTAGACATTTAAATCCCTGCCCCACCCTGCTGTGCTAGATCACCTGGCCAAAGCTAAGGAGATGAGACACCCCAGCGCAATATGGGACACCTTTCCCCACAGAAGTGGTTCTCCCATTCAACCCAGTGCCTCAGTGTTCCTTACAACTGCTTGTGACATGGACCAAGCAGATGTTCTCCCAATCTACAGTTCTCCAGATAAAAGGATATTGGCTGGCAGCTGGAGGTTGGAGGGTTTGAGTGATTTGACCCCAGTGGAAATAGATCTTCCAAGCACATGTGGCCTCCTGAGGCAGGGAGAAGCCCCAACACCCTGCTCCATGGTACTTACACCATGGTAAGTATACCATGCTATGTATGGTAGGACTCTTCCTTTGGTCCAAGAGTACAGAGAAGTGCATCCAGCCCACAGACCTCCCCTTTTCAAGCCTCACTTTCTCTATCTGGAAAATGAGGATAATAATAATGCCTAGTTCATCAGGTAGCTTTGAGGATTACAAAAGAATTAAATTTATCGAAATTCTTCAGTGCCAGGCATTACATCCAGTGTTTTACAGGTATCAACTTAATTTAATTCTCATAACAGTCATATGAGGTGGGACTATTCTTTTTTTTTTTTTAGACGGAGTCTCTCTCTGTCACCCAGGCTGGAGTGCAGTGGCGGGATCTCAGCTCACTGCAAGCTCCGCCTCCTGGGTTCACGCCATTTTCCGGCCTCAGCCTCCCGAGTAGCTGGGACTACAGGCATCCGCCACCATGCCCAGCTAATTTTTTGTATTTTTTTAGTGGAGATGGGGTTTCACTGTGTTAGCCAGGATGGTCTCGATCTCCTGACTTCGTGATCTGCCCGCCTCGGCCTCCCAAAGTGCTGGGATTACAGGCGTGAACCACCATGCCCGGCGAGGACTATTCTTTTTTTATGTGGCAAAAAAAAAAAAAAAAAAAAATCTTTAAGAGATGTTTCACAAGGAAGTTACACAAATAGCCAATAAGCATGTGAAAAAAGTGCTCAACTTCATCAGTCATTGGGAGATACAAATTAAAACCACAATGATAAACCGCTACATATGCAGTAAAATTATTACAATTACAACACTATGCTTGTTTTGGCACCACATATACTACAACTGGAACAATACAGAAAAGATTAGCATGGCCCCTGCCTGAGGATGACATGCAAATTCATGGAGGGTTCCATATACTTAAAATTCAAATATATTTAATTTAAAAATAAAATAAAATCACACCATCAAGTGCTTGCAAAGATGGGAAGCAACTAAAACTCCCATACACTGCTGGTGGGAGGGTAAAATAGTAGAAGCACCCAGGAAAACTGCTTGGTGATTTCTCATAGTCAAGCATATGAAGTAGAACTATTCTTATCCCCATTTTACAGACATAAAGGCTGAGGCATAACAGGCTGAAGGGACTTGGCCACAGCGCTGATCAGAATCAAAAGAATAGTCCCACCTCACATGGCTGTTGTGAGAAATAAGTTGATACCTGTAAAACACTGACTGTAATGCCTGGTACTGAAGGGTTTCAATAAATTTAATTCTTTTGTAATCCTCAAAGAGATAATGCATGTGAAAGTGTTTTATTGGATTTTAGGTTTAGAAGGTTATTATTATTATTATTTTGCATACCACAGACTGACCAAACTGCACAAGGGCAGCAGGCACTTGCACCTCCAGCAGGACGCAGCGGGCAGTAGGGTAGGCCTGGAAGGAGAGCACGACTTGGGCCTGGAGAGAGGCTGTGGGCAACAGGGCAGGGGTCGGTCAGGCCCAGGAGTGGCAGGCCAGGCCTTGGCATGGGGCACTTGGGCCAGCCAGGTTCTCCTCACCATTCCTAGGCTCCTCCACCCCTGAGTCAGCTGCTCCTCCAAACTTTTCCTCATCTTCAGGTTCTTCCCAGTGCCCTAGAAGGACCCAACAGCAAGGCCCTGGGTGAGGCCCCCTGCTCTGGGCTGACTGGCTTTGGGGTTGGCTTCCTTCTGGAAAGCCCAGTGCTGGGAAGCAGAGGCTGGGGAGACCACACTGGCCTGGGAGTCCTTCTGCTGGTGTCCTCCAGGAGAACACTGAGGATGCCCAGCACTGCCTGAGAGATTCCCTGGCTCTCATGCCCACCCCAGACACACTCACATGCATTGTCACAGGATGACTTGCTCACCATGCACGGCCAAGTGGACAGCCACACGCACACAGAGGTCACAGTAGGTCTCCTTGCGGCACCTCAGCACCAGCTCTGTCTGCAGGTGCGTAGGCGCCAGCACGGGGCCCGGAGCAGGCACGATGTCCCCAGGCAGGCAGAGTATGTCACTGTCTGTGTGTGGAGGGGTGGGTGGGAGCTGAAGCTGTTCCAAGCCCAGAATTTGGTGGCACCTGACATACCCAGAGAGCCAAAGAACTTGGCTCTCTGGGGCTGAGGTGGACATGGAGGGCATGGACCTGGGGGACAGCTCTGCTCCCTTCAGCCAACCTGGGAAATTCTTTTTAAAAGTAGGGATACTGGCCAGGCGCGGTGGCTCAAGCCTGTAATCCCAGCACTTTGGGAGGCCGAGATGGGCGGATCACGAGGTCAGGAGTTCAAGACCATCCTGGCTAACACGGTGAAACCCCGTCTCTACTAAAAAATACAAAAAACTAGCCGGGCGAGGTGGTGGGAGCCTGTAGTCCCGGCTACTTGGGAGGCTGAGGCAGGAGAATGGCGTAAAAACCCGGGAGGCGGAGCTTGCAGTGAGCTGAGATCCGGCCACTGCACTCCACCCTGGGTGACATAGCGAGACTCCGTCTCAAAAAAAAAAAAAAAAAAAAAGTAGGGATACTTACCCCAGAGGTGGCAGGAGAGGCCCTGGGAAGGAAGGAAAGGAGAGTCAGAATTTGTTCCCCCACCTTCTAGGCACTGTTCTTTGCCTGAGACCTCCACCTACCTTTTTCTGGGGCTCCGTATTCCCAGACCCTCCCAGAGGAAGACAGACCCAGCTCTTGCCCCTTCCCCATTCTTCTCTTCTCCCATCAGTACCAGACAGACCAGACAGGGCAGTTCTGGCGGTGGCAGCAGTGACAGGAGCCAGGCTAGGGCTTTGCTGAGCCAAGAACTGAACTCTGAGCCTTCCCCCATCTCCCCAGGGTTCCAGACTCACCGGAGAGCAGTGGGTAGTGTCCTGAGGCCCCACAAGCCTCTCCAGAGAAAGGACAATGGGGCTTCGACCCAGTGCCAAGGACAGCAAGAACCAGGGCACAGGCATCTTCTAGATGCCAGGCAGCACCCAGGCCTGAGGCCCTGTGCTGCCCCCCCTAAGGGGGGCAGACACCCTACCCCTGACCCTAGTCAGCCCGTGTCTGTGGGTGGCAGGGGCTGGAATCCCTCCCCAGCCTCCAGAGGGGGCAGAGGGGGCTGTGCTGGATAGTTTGTGCACTCCCTGTCCTGCGAGTTCCAACTCTCGTCCTACTTCCAGTCCAGAATGGTTTCGTTTTGGCTCCCGGCAGGCAGCCGACTGTTCCCGCCCCTCTCTGTCCCTCCCACCAACACCAGGCTTGGGAGCCAGCAGCCTTGGACTAGGGTGGTGGCCCCACCTCCTCCTTCTTTGGCTCTCCTCTCCCTCTGCTGACACCTGGCTGGGAGGGGCCCCTGAAGAAGACAGCGAATGCATCATGGCTGAGTAAGGGAGCTCTTACTCACTCCAGCCCTAAGGCGGACACAGCCCTGGAGTCCTGGGCCCACTAGGTCTCCCCTTACTAGGCACACTCGGTCCCCTCACACACTCTTTGGGCCTCAGTAACCCTTTGTGGGACAGGAGCTCTAAAAGCACCGCCAAAGGGCACCACAAAGTGGGCTTTTCACCACTGCCTGCTGAAATGCGGTATGGGGAGTAGAAGGAACCCAGGACCCAGAGCCTGGCAGACAGGGGTCCCATCTGTGCTGTTGCTGTGGGCCGGTTCTGTGATGATGGACACACCAGCTGGCAAAGGCTCTGTTTTTCTCTCTCCTCTTGTAAGAATCACTGGGGGGATCAAGGAGATTGCCCCATCGTCCTTTGCTTTCAGAGGCATTGCTTGTAAGAATGTGACGGATGCCACGTGGTGTAGACACGGAGGATTTGGGCCAGCATACTGACACATACCCCCCAGGCAGGCTCCTCAGCCACACTAGAGAAGCACACTGTGTTTTTTAGTTTGTCATGTTTGTCTTTATTCATCTTTCCGGATCTTGGTCCCCACCGCCAGCAACCACCCATCCCACCCCCAACTCCCATTGTCCTTAACACCCAGAGCCAAAAGCCTCTTTTCCTAGGTCCGGAGTCCTCTCTCCCACTGGGCAGAGCCTCAGTGTGGAAAGGGAATCCCTGGCCCCCAAGGCGGTTTTCTCTCAGCTGTCCCCCGCCCCGCCACACCCCCTCACCCTCCTTCAGAACTGACATGGCGCCTGCCTCCCTACCCCGGCCCCAACCTCTCCAGCCTGGACTGGAGCATAAGCACACTGCTCTTTCTGGAGTTCTGGAGAGGAAGTGGGAAGACCGCCCTCCCCCATCAGAACAGGGGTTAGAGGAGCTCTCAGTCAAGGGAAAGCATGAGGAGGAAGAGGGACGCGCGCGGGGACTGGGCTGGGACTTCCGGCTTGTGAGGCAGGGAATAAGGCTTTTCGGCCAGTCGTCCTCGAGGCACCCCAAGGATTCCAGGGTCTAAGGCTCATTCCGGGGTTCTAGCCAGTGTCCGTTGCATTGCGGCCGCAGAAACTAGCGACTGCGGTGGAGCTCTGCTCAACCTAGGTCTAGTCGGGCGGCCTCTCGTTCCAGCAGGCTGCACAGCTCTAGGCGACTCCGTCTGCGCTGCTGCGCACCGAGGCGGCCCCAGCTGGTGGCCTCTGCGGAAGGCCGCGCTTCCAGCGCCCGCAGCAGGCGCGGCAGGTCGCGCAACAGGCGGTAGCGAGGCAGGGCGCGCAGCGGCGGGGGGATGTCGCCCTTGGTGCAGAGGCGACTGAAGTAAGCGAGCAGCAGCGGGCGCGGGGCAGCGTGGAGCAGGGCGAGCAGGGGCGTGGCGCGGGGGTCGGGGCCGCGGGCCGGGCGAAGGCAGGCGCTGCTCCACAGCAGCAGCACCGTGCCCTGCTCCCGCGCTACGCGCGCCCGCGCGGCCCAGAGCCACGGCAGTGGGCCCACGCGCGCCACGTGCCTCCCCTCCCACAGGTCCACGATCACGTCGCGCCCGTCGCCCAGCGCTGCCCTCAGCAGTTCAGCCAGCGCTCCTACCAGGCGCCGCTGCGCCTCGGAGTCCGCGGCGTGCAGGAGGAGCACTGGCCGCGCTGGGCCCGGGCCTAGTGGCGGGGAGCAACAGATGAAGGGGTGGGGGCTGAGAGACTACTCAGCCCTCTCCTCCCCAGCCTCTCCGGATACCGAAGGTTCTCGCCTCTCCGGCCCCGCCCCTTGTTTGCTCTGGGGCTTGGTACCAAAAGCAGCCCTAGCCTATGGGCTAATTAGATAAAGGCACCCCTTCTGAAAAGAGGGCTAGGGCTCCAGGCTGAGTACAGCGCAGGCTGGATTTCTGCCCCACTAGCCTTTTGTCCAGAGACTTAGTACAGTGACAATCTGCTCAGAGGGCCCTTTGCCCTGCCTTAACCATTCCTGCCCACTTGGGGGCCTGAGGATCCCTGCCTGGGTAACAAGAGACTGGGTGCAGTGCAAAGAGCTCAGACAGGGGAGGGTGAGGGGGCAGCTAGCCTCGGAGCTGGGCAGGTCTGACTACTCAGGTTACCCCCAGATGAGCTTACCTGACTGTGGGCGCCGGCAGGTGAGGGCCAGAACAACACCCAGTAGGGTGAGGAGGGCCAGCAGTGCCAGGATCAAGAGCCCCAGACGTCTGAAAGAGACTGAGTCAAGCAGGGTGAGGCCAAGCCCAGTTCCTCAGTGCCCAGCCTCCCTCTTACCTCCCCCTCCCCAAGAACTCACCATCTGGACACAAGAGGTGCTTCCAGGCAAACTGGACATCTGACCGCCACACCTGAGGGCACAGAGTTCCCCAGCCCTATGAACCAGGCATATTCTCCTCCCCAGGGAGCTGAGTGAAGTGTGGAGCTGGGGGAGAGGGGAGTTCCCACTGGCTAGGAAATTCTTCCCAGGTGGGTTTGTGTCTGCTCCAGCTCCTGGCCTGGCACAGCACAGGGCAATGGTGGCAAACTCAAGTGTGACAGGGGCCAAACTCGAAAAGTAAACTCAAAGTTGACCAGGGCTGCTGTGAGCACCTGGAGAGCACAGGCCCTGACTGAAACAATCAGACGGCGCTGAGCTCCAGGCCATTGTCACCATTCCAGAGTGCGGACACCCGGCACTAGGTTTTTCTGATTTTTCAACAGAAGTCAGAAATCCAGCTTTGTTTATATATGTAAATGGCGGTAAGTAATTTCGATTCAAAACACCGTGCTGGCCAAACCAAACATTTTTGCAGAATGGATTTTCCACGGGTGAGTGCTACCAGGGGAGTAGATGCCAGGGCTCTGTATGTAGAGTGAGAGTAGGTTTCCTTACCAGGACACAGCTCCCTGGCCTCAGGAAGGGAATGATGAGGTCTAGTGTCACTGGGCTTGAGCCCCGGGCCTGTAGAAACAAAGATCAGAAAGGCTCTCCTGAGGGAGGTGAATCTGGCCCTGTCTGGCCTTGAGTCTTTGCCCCTGCTATTCCTCCCCACCATACCCCCAGTCCTACGAGGTTTAGGCCAAGTGCCACCTCTGACAAGAAGGCTTCCTCAGCCACTCCGGCTCCCACTGATCTTTCCCAGAGTTCAGCTCCTGCTGCAGTCAGGTGTTTGTCAAACAGACAGACTCTGAGTATGTCCTCTGTGCCAAGCCCTGAGGAAAGAAGGCGGGTGCGGACATTGTCTTTGTCCTCTAGCAGCTCACAAACCAGGAAGGCTGCCTCACTTTACTCTCCTGCACAGCTGAAGAGGTATCACAACATGTCATTGAAAAGAATGTAAGTTTTAGGGTCAGGAGACCTGGGTTCAGGCTTACCTATTGCCTTTGTAGTCCCTAACTGTGTGGTCTTTGCATGGAGGCAGGTTATCTCTCTTTCCTAAGCCTCACTTTCCTCATTTTTATTTTTATTTTTTTATGTTTATTTATTTATTTTTTGAGACAGAGTCTCGCTCTGTCATGCAGGCTGGAGTGCACTGGCACAATCTCGGCTCACTGCAACCTCCACCTCCTGGGTTCAAGCTATTCTCCTGCCTCAGCCTCCTGAGTAGCTGGGATTACAGGTGCACGCCACCACGCCCAGCTAATTTTTGTATTTTTAGTAGAGACGGGTTTTGCAATGTTGGTGAGGCTGGTCTTAAACACCTGACCTCAGGTGATCTGCCTGCCTCAGCCTCCCAAAATGCTGGAATTATAGGCGTGAGCCACTGCGCCTGGCCTACTTTCTTGGTTTTTATGTGAGGGATAATAATCTTTATTTTACTGGGTTATTGAGAGCATCAAATGGGTATATGCACATGAATATCTTTTTAAATAAACTGCAATGTATATTCATGTATTGGTAACAGCTATTATTAGTCTGTGAACTCCTTAACTGTGTTATATACTTTTCTTGTATCTCCCAGAGCCTGCTACAGGGTGGGAACAATGCATACTAAATTGGACAGAATTTTAATTAAAAACTTTTTTTTTTTAGAGTCCGAGTCTCATGCTGTCACCCAGGCTGGAGTGCAGTGGCATGATCATAGCTCACTGCAGCCTTGGACTCCTGAGCTCACACAGTTCTCCTGCCTCAGTGGGGACTACAAGTGTGAGACACTGCACCTGGCCATCTTAAGCGTGACTTGGTCTTATATACCGTGTTACTATCACCTGTCTGCTTGGGAGCCCTCATACAATGCAAAACAAACGTATAAGCTGCAAGTGAGCATTTAAGAAATAACTGTTTGAAAGTGCTAGTCATGCTTAGTCAGCTTGGTGCTGTGGTATTAAGGGTGTATTTGACTGTGGTTTTTATATCAGATACATGGAAGATAGTCTGATAAAGTGCTCCTAGTCATGTAACAGGTGAAATTTGTCAGTAGTTTACAGGATTGTGCAGAGCCTGTCAGCTGCATGGGCTCTGCCTCCTGGGATAGATAACTTCTGCACAGGTGCCTTGTGGAGGCAGGAGAGTAGTGGTAGTGGACAGCTGGGTTCAAGGGAAGGCATCAATATAAAATGTTGTTTTGTTAGGCTAGAGCAGTGGTCCCCGACCTTTTTGGCACCAGGGACTGGTTTCATGGAAGAAAAGTTTTACACAGAGGTTGAAGGGGTTGGGGTTGGGGGAATGGTTTCAGGATGAAACCACCTCAGATCATCAGGCATTAGATTCTCATAAGTAGCTCACAACCTAGATCCCTCACATGCACAGTTCACAATAGGGTTTGCGCTCCTATAAGAATCTAATGCAGCCACTGGTCTGACAGGAGGCGGAGCTCAGGCAGCAATGCTTGCTCACCCTCCACTCACCTCCTGCTGTGTGGCCTGGTTTCTCACAAGCCACAGGTGGGTACTGGTCTGCGGCTCAGAGATTGGGACCCCTGGGCTAGAGAACACCTGAATGTGGGAGGGCCAGTCCCTTGCCTCTGTTATTCCTGTAAATTCAGAAACTGAAAGGATTAGAAAATGCTCCCTTAACTTGCAGTGAGCCGAGATCGTGCCACTGCACTCCAGCCTGGGCGACAGAGCGAGACTCCGTCTCAAAAGAAAAAAAAAAAAGGAAAATGCTCCCTTGAGGAATCTACTGTCAGCAAGTCAGCTGAACAAAGGCTGATCACGTAAATAAAGTAAACCAGATGGTAGAAGTCAGGGATTTGTTTGTTTCTGCCTTCCCAGGGTCTATCTCAATGAGGTGACAAGGAAATTGAGGGCTGTGCTCTGAGCAATAGGACCTAGTGGGGGCGAGGCCATACCTGGCTGACAGTGTACACAGGGGGCACCAAAGTGTCCTGCCCCAAGCCTGGGCGGCTCCAGGCAGCACTGAAGGTGGCATGCATTCTTGAGGAGAAATGAAGAATCAGCTGCTGGGCCTGGGTATCCATGCTCACATTCCAGGATGTGAGAGACCCTGTTTGGGGCAGGGTGGGGGTGTTGATAGGAGTTGGGCTTCGGGTGATGAATTCAGGGCTGGGCTGGGGTTCAGCTTGGTCACAGTTGGGTGAGGATGAAATGGGGCAGGGGTTCCCAGCAGAGGTCACTTATTGGCTTACCAGTCTGGTGGGGGCATTCAACATGGCTGCTGTTTCCAAAAGAGAACTGAGAAATATAGGAATGCAGGTTAGCAAGCTCCAGGCAATACCCACTACCCCACATCTCTTCTCACCCATGGTTGTACCTTGAAGCAGAGCTGGGGGTGCAGATCCACCTTCTCCAAAACATACCACTGTGGGAGGAGAGAAGAGTTCATCAGGGAGAAAATTCCTGGGCCCCAGTCCTGCCCACCCTGGTCCTGGGGGAACCTGTCCTCACCCCGTCTGACTCTCGAGCCGTGGCATTTGGGAGGTCTTTGCAAAGGGTATGCCAGTCTTGCCTCTGGCAGAGGGCAGCTTCCAGCTTCAGTGGGCAGCGGAGTGTCAGGGCCATGACCATCTGAGTGTGCTGGCTGTAGTCAGTGAAGTGCACTGACTTCCAGAAGTCCGAGCCATCTGGGCAGGTGGTAGGGTCAGTGGGTGAGGGTCAGCCCTGCTTCAGCCCCACCTTGCCACCCACATCCTGGGGGCAGCAGGAGATGATGTTTGTAAAAGTAACCAGTACTGTTCCTGGCCTGAACAGGTACTCAATCAATGAGCATCCCTTTCATTATCTGTCTTTTCTTTTTTGAGACAGCGTCTCACTCTGTCTCCCAGGCTGGAGTGCAGTGGTGCGATCTTGGCTCACTGCAACCTCTGCCTCCTGGGTTCAAGTGATTCTCATGCCTCAGTAGCTGGGATTACAGGTGTGAGCCACCAAGCCCAGATGATTTTTGTATTTTTAGTAGAGGTGGGTTTTCACCATGTTGGCCAGGCTGGTCTCCTGACCTCATGAACTCCTGACCTTGTGACTCACCCACCTCGGCCTCCCAAAGTGCTGAGATTACAGGTGTGAGCCACCACGCCCGGCCCCCTTTCATTACCTTTCTGTTTTTTGTTTTTGTTTTTTGAGATGGAGTCTCATTCTGTCACCCAGGCTGGAGTGCAGTGGTGTGATCTCGGCTCACTGCAACCTCCGCCTCCCGAGCTCAAGTAATTCTCCTGTCTTGACCCCCCGAGTAGCTGGGACTACAGGCGCGCACCACCATGCCTGGCCAATTTTTTGTATTTTTAGTAGAGACAGGGTTTCACCATGTTGGCCAGGTTCGTCTCAAACTCCTGACCTCAGGTGATCTGCCCGCTTCGGCCTCCCAAAGTGCTGGGATTATAGGCATGAGCCGCTGCGCCTGGCTTCATTATCTTTCTATCCAGGGTCTCTCTTCTCTCCTTCCCAGGCCTCCATTCTGGCCAGCTCCTTGCTTCTCCTCCAACTCAAAATCTGCTTAGGGTCCTCTCAGAACCAGGAATGTCTTCCCCTTCTATCTCTCCTGTCTAAATCCTGCCCTTTTTCTGACCCCAGCTCAGATGCCACTCCCTTTAAGAGGCCTTCTCTGCTTACAATGGCCCTTCTGGGGCTTCTCCCTTTCCGGAGTTCTTGCCCTACTACACCTTAACTATAACCCTGCCCTGTAAGTTCTGTAGGCTGCTTTATGCGATTCACTTGTGTCCGAGTGTCCTGCCTCTCCTTGAGAACAACATGCATACAGCACTTCAGACATCACCAGCCACTTTCACATGTAATATTTAATTCAGGCTTCACAAACGCTTTGACGGCAGAGCAGGTATTGAGATTTTACAGATGAGGAAAGTGAGGCTCAGAGAAGAACAACTGACAGAGCTGGGATGGGAACTGGGTCTTCTGGCCCATCGTCTTAGGACACCATCTCCTAGGCCTCCTATTTCTGAACTTCTCACAGTGCCTCAGTGCTCAGTGCTCTCTGATCTATTGGCAAGCTGACTGGTAGACTTGGCAGCCCTTTTCCTCACTGACTCCAGGGAAGTACCTGTATGCCTTCTGGGGGCTTCTCCCAGCAAACGTGTGAAGTGTAGTGTGTGTGTGTGCGTGCATGTGTGTGTAGGAGACAGAAAGAGAAAGGGAATGTGTGTGCACAAGGGTGCATGTCAGCAGCACTCACAGGCTTCCGGCCAGCTCTGGAAGGGACATTTTTTGCGCCTCACAGTGTCCTCTTGCAGGTAGGATGCCTAGGGGGACAGGGGAGCAGGTGGGGAGGGTCAGAGGAATGGCTTTTCCAATCTCACTCAGACCTAAAACTCATTCTGGCTTTACCTTACTGTGACGCAAGCTGCCTGAGCTGGCCAGGCACCGAGTGGGAGGGGGCAATGTGGGGTGGGGGCAAGGGTAGGGAGGAACTCCAGAGCATAGGAGAGGGATAAGCAAGTGAGGGGCTAATTCCTTTCCTCCTAAAGAGAACTATCCCCAGAAAGAAGTAAATCCTGAGGTTGCATTCCTCAGTTTTGGTCTTCTCTGGCCTCCACTCTCAGCCATCCCCAAGGCACCCAGTGCTCTGTGTTAGCTCCTGACTCTGGAATGCCAACATGCCCACCTGCTGTCCACCCTGGCAATTGCTCGTGGCTCTAGGTCTCTGCCATCATCCTCCCTTAGGTCTCCCAGGTGACAATTTCCCTTGCCTTTTCTGTCTAGTCCATAGAAAACTTTCTGATATGTTCCTTAGACTTGTAAAGAGAAAAGGAGGACTGCCACAGAGGCCTAGAGGGGGCAAGACTTTTGGGGGCATATGGAACCCTGCAGTGGCCATGTACACACTCCTTCCTCGACTCCTCAGAACACATAGCGATGACAGCTGCCTATTCTGGCTCTGTGGGCTGAGGCCAGGTCTGGGCCAGGGAAAGCTGGGTTTGGATGGGGCTGAGGTTGGAATCACCCTAAGAAGGTCCAATGTTTAGCAGCACCCTTCCACCTCTGACCCCGTGTGTGGCTCACAGCCAAGCTGCTGCCACTCTTCCTAAGCATGCCAGTAACACTCAGTCCTTTTTAAACCCAGTTTACTGGAGATATACTTGACCAACTGTGCCACCTTGGCGACTTAGGAGCAGAGCCATGGACAGCCCACACCTTTTCCTTTGCTCACCTCTATGCACAGACAGGGCAGAAGGAATTCATAAGGCAGCTCTACAGTGTGGCCCCCAGACACAATTTTCTGTGGATGAAACAACAGGGGAAGACAAAAGATGCCTGAGAAAGAGCATAGGCACACAGACAAGGGCAGAACAGCGCTGGGATCTTGGCCAACACACCCTGTTTTTCCTCTTATATGAGATACCTCTTCTGATAAATCTCTCAAAGGTTGTCTGCTTAGTAATCTAAGCATTAGCTCTAGGTACTCTAGGTGGAGTTGCGGGGAAGGAGACAGGGAATACATTCCTTTATTGTGGCCCTACTGTATGCCAGGGTGTGTGGTGAGTGCTAGAAGCATTAAATCAATTCACTCCATGCTAGCATCACAGTGAACTTATGAGGTATCCTCACCATTATAAAAATGATGAGCTGAGGGTCTCAGGGGTACAGCAGCAGTCCCTGCAAATGGTACCAACTGTATACAATGGCATCCATGACAAAGGGAGGTTGAGGTGGGATGTTGGGGCCCAGGTTGGGAGAATGGGGGACATATCATTCTCTGAGTGGCAGGAACAAAGGGAGGGAGATGAAAGGGTAAGACAGATGTGACCATTTTGTTATGTTCTCAAACGGTACAACCTCTTAGGGGAGCTGAAAAGGCTTTTTAATTTTTTAATTAACAATTATTTTCTCTTACTTGTCACTAACTTAAAGCTCAAGAAAAGGCTTCTTAATGCCTAAATCACACTGAGGATCCTCTCATTAGGGGTAAATACCATACTAATTTCTCTGCTCATTCATGGTCATTCATGTCTGCTCCAGTTCTCTGCCTGCCTTTCCTGTTCTTCCAGGTGACAAGGCCCTCTGCCCTTTCTGTCTAGTCCAAAGAAGTCTTTCTTTTAATTTTTTTTTTTTTTTTTTTTTTTTTTAGCAGCAGGGTTTCACTATGTTGCCCAAGCTGGTTTTATACTCCTGGCTTCAAGCAATCCTCCTGCCTTGGCCTCCCAAAGTGCTGGGACCACAGGTGTGAGCCACCATGCCATGCCCAAAGAAGTCTTAATGATAGACCCTTCAGCTTGTAAGGAGGTCCTGGACAGTTACCGTCCCTTTCTGGGCCTCAGTTTCCCCATGTGTACAATGGGTGGCCTCTGTTGCTAGCACTGTGTGATCGGGCTTTTTACAGGGGATGACACGCCATACCTGGACATCATAGGGACTGCTCAGCTCCTCACACTCCAGTGCCCACTGGTGACAAAGACGCACACTGACCTCAGGGCCTGAAGGTATGTTCACCCGAATAGCCCGGGCCTTGGGCAGCAAATCAAAGGAGAACTCGGGCCCTGGGGAGAGGAAGGACTCAGTAGCCTTGTCTCTTGGCCTTAGCACCTCACCACTCAACTGAACCCATCTCCTATTGTACCCAGTGCCCACCTCCGTGCCTTTGTGAGTCCAATCTGGGAAGGCTTTCCCATGCCTCTGGATCCGAAGGTTGGGTCCTTTTAGAGCGAAGTCCCTTGTGGGAGATGTCTGGGGAGGGGATGGAAATGTGATGGCTCTTCTCAGACAGGCGACGACTAGGCAGCGGCTTCCTCTAAAGGCAGAGAAAAAGGTTGGCCTCGGGCCAGGAATCAGGAAACCTGGCTTCTGTTTCTGCCTCTGGAATCTGAGGTACTGTGGCAGCTGCTCAAACTCTTTTGGCCTCCCTAGCTGTGTAATAGACAGAATACTTCATCTCCACACTTTCTGTCTCACATGGCTGGAGAACCAAATGAGAGGCCAGAAAGCAAAGGCCTGTGGGGCATTGGGTAGGGCTGGAACTGAAAGGGAGAGTACCTGAGCAGGTGCTGGCATCTTGTGTCTCCTACAGAAATTGAATGTGGAAGACTTTTTGGATTTCTGTACCAGGAGGTGGAAGAAGCCCCACTGAAGACCTGTGCAGGGGGGGACATACTTACTATCTAGCCTTCATTACCCCTCCCCTACCTGGAGATATAGCCCAGGGTTAGATAGTAAGATTTTATTTTATTTTATTTTATATTTTATATTTTATTTTATTTTATTTTATGACGGAGTTTCGCTTTTTGTTGCCCAGGCTGAAGTGCAATGGCACGATCTCGCCTCACTGCAGCCTCCACCTCCCGAGTTCAAGTGATTCTCCTGCCTCAGCCTCCCGAGTGGCTGGGATTACAGGCATGTGCCACCATGCCCAGCTAATTTTGTATTTTTAGTGGAGACGGGGTTTCTCCATGTTGGTCAGGCTGGTCTCGAACTCCAGACCTCAGGTGATCTGCCCACCTTGGCCTCCCAAAGCACTGGGATTACAGGCGTGAGCCACCGCGCCTGATAGTAAGTCATTTTAAATCAAGGAGGGTAAGGATGTCAAACTTCTTTAGTCTTGAAAATTATGATGCAGTCAAGAAAGGATTGGCCGGGCGCGGTGGCTCAAGTCTGTAATCCCAGCACTTTGGGAGGCCGAGACGGGCGGATCACAAGGTCAGAAGATCAAGACCATCCTGGCTAACACGGTGAAACCCCGTCCTCTACTAAAAAGTACAAAAAACTAGCTGGGCGAGGTGGCGGGCGCCTGTAGTCCCAGCTACTCGGGAGGCTGAGGCAGGAGAATGGCGTAAACCCGGGAGGCGGAGCTTGCAGTGAGCCGGGATCCGGCCACTGCACTCCAGCCTGGGCGACAGAGCGAGACTCCGTCTCAAAAAAAAAAAAAAAAAAAAAAAAAAAAAAAAAAGAAAGGATTAATTTCTTTCTTTTTTTTTTTTTTTTTTTTGAGACGGAGTCTCGCTCTGTCGCCCAGGCTGGAGTGCAGTGGCGCGATCTCGGCTCACTGCAAGCTCCGCCTCCCGGGTTCACGCCATTCTCCTGCCTCAGCCTCCCGAGTAGCTGGGACTACAGGCGCCCGCAACCGCGCCCGGCTAATTTTTTGTATTTTTAGTAGAGACGGGGTTTCACCGTGGTCTCGATCTCCTGACCTTGTGATCCGCCCGCCTCGGCCTTCCAAAGTGCTGGGATTACAGGCGTGAGCCACCGCGCCCGGCCAGGATTAATTTCTTAAGCAGAGAAAAAGCTATATATACAAAGATATTCATTTTAGCATTCTTTTATTTGTCTCGCTCTGTTGCACAGGCTGGAGTGCAGCGGCGCGATCTTGGCTCACTACAGTCTCTGCCTCCCTGCTTCAAGCGATTCTCCTGCCTCGCCCCCTAAATAGCTGGGACTACAGGTGCCCGCCACCATGCCCAGCTAATTTTTTGTATAATTAGTAGAGACGGGATTTCACCATGTTAGCCAGGATGGTGTGGATCTCCTGATCTTGTGATCCGCCTGCCTCGGCCTCCCAAAGTGCTGGGATTACAGGCATGAGCCACCACACCAGCCTCTGCCTCTCTCTCTTTCCTTCTTTCTTTCTCCCCTTCCTTCTTTCCCTCCTTCCCTCCTTCCCTCCTTCCTTCCTTCTTTCCTTCCTTCCTTGACAGGGTTTTGCTCTGTCACGCAGGCTGGAGTGCAGTGGCACAATCACTGCTCACTGCAGTCTTGAACTCTTGGGCTTAAGCAATCCTCTCACCTCAGCCTCCTGGGTAGCTGGGATTACAGGCATCCACCATCACGCCTGGCTAATTTTTGCATTTTTAGTAGAGATGGGGTTTCACCATGTTGACCAGGCTGGTCTCAAACTCCTGACCTCAGGTGATCTGCCTGCCTCAGCCTCCCAAAGTACTGGGATTATAGGCATGAGCCACTGCATCCAGCCCTGTGGCATTATTTCTAACAGCAAACATTTAGAAAAATTAGACACTGCCAGTTCTTTTTTTTTTTTAAGACAGGGTCTCACACTGTCATCCAGGCTGGAGTGCAGTAGCACTATCTTAAGTGACTGCAACCTCCACCTCCTGAATTCAGGTGATCCTCCCACCTCAGCCTCCCAAGTAGCTGGGACTTCAGGTATGCACCACCACATCCAGCTAATTTTTGTATTTTTTTTTGTAGAGATGGGGTTTTGCCATGATGGCCAGGCTGGTCTCAAACTCCTGGACTCAAGCGATCCACCCACCTCAGCCTCCCAACGTGCTGGGATTACAGGTGTGAACCATCACACCTGGCCCAGAAACTGCCTTTTTTTTTTTTTTGGAGATGGAGTTTTGCTCTTGTCGCCCAGGCTGGAGTGCAATGACACGATCTCGGCTCACTGCAACCTCTGCCTCCTGGGTTCAAGTGATTCTCCTGCCTCAGCCTCCTGAGCAGCTAGGATTACAGGTGTCCGCCACCACACCCTGCTAATTTTTTGTATCTTTAGTAGAGACGGGGTTTCACCACGTTGACTAGGCTGGTCTCAAACTCCTGACCTCAGGTGATCAGCCTGCCTCAGCCTCCCAAAGTGTTGGGATTACAGGTGTGAGCCACCACGCCTGGCCTAGAAACTGCCAATTCTTTTTTTTTTTTTTTTTTTTTTTTTTTTTTTTTGAGACGGAGTCTCACGCTGTTGCCCAGGCTGGAGTGCAGTGGCGCGATCTCGGCTCACTGCAAGCTCCGCCTCCTGGGTTCACGCCATTCTCCTGCCTCAGCCTCCTGAGTAGCTAGGACTACAGGCGCCCACCACCGCGCCCAGCTAATTTTTTGTATTTTTAGTAGAGACGGGGTTTCACTGTGGTCTCGATCTCCTGACCTTGTGATCCGCCCGCCTCGGCCTCCCAAAGTGCTGGGATTACAGGCTTGAGCCACCGCGCCCGGCCGAAACTGCCAATTCTTAAGCAATGTAAGGGCATTTAGTATGTACCAGGCACTGAGCTAAGCAATTAAAATATAGAGTAAGAAAGAAGATCCTGCTTTACAAATAAATGGTAATAACAATAAATCCATAGCTTTTAATTCCAAGAATCTCAGCTGAAAAAAATACCTTCATAAAATTGTACAATTGGATTCATGAATATCAGTCATAGTGTGCTATTTTAGGATAATCCAAGTCCCCGTTGAGGTTACAACAAGACAAATATCTATTCTAGTAAGTCCCACTTGCTCAGCCTAGGCGGTCGCTCAAAATGTTCTCTTCACTGAGAATGGCCCAAGGGCCTGTTTCTCGTACCTGAGCGACCTGACAGCAGATGTTGGCACAAACAGCGGGAACAGTGCCAGACTCGCACACACCAAGGCTTTGTGGAGAAGAGGGCCCACCAGGTGCGGCAAGGGATATGGGCAGAACTTCCTGGGAAAGATGGAAGGGAAAGCAAATGATAGGGTCTAAGAAGGTCCCTCCTACCTCAGACAAGCTGGATTTGAGGCCAAGCTCTGTCACTTACATCCTGGAAGTATGACTTGGGGGGTTATAGGACCTGTCTAAGGATCAGTTTCCTCATTCATAAAGCGGGTCTGTTATAAAAATCAAAATAGTAGTGCATGGGAAAATGTCTTGTGAAGTAGAACATACCATAAAATAGGAAGGATTATTGTTGTATTACTGATAGAAGTGAGGGATCAGTTAAGGGGAGGAACCAACATATACGGAGCACTTGGAGATTTACCCATGTTTCTCATCTAATCCTCCTTACAGATCAAAAGCAACACTGCCTTTAGTGTACAATCATTTCTACTGTGCTACTACCCCTCAGAAACTGAGGGTTAGTTGGAGGGGTTAGGTGCACAGTCTGAGGCCACACGGGAGTCTGGCAGAACTGCAACGTGAATCCAGGCTTGTCATGATTCCAAACTTTTTCCTTGATATTGTGGTACTTCCCAGGTTGGGAACCGAAAATTAGAATGGAGGGCTTGCTGGGCATCTGGAGAAATAGTGGGCGTGGGGAGGAGCAATGGGGCAGGAAACGCGACTCACCAGTGAAACTATCATCCTGAGGCACAGGGCCCAATAGGGAAAAGAAAGGAGAGAGCTATTATTAGGACGGACTCCCATAAGGAGCATTCTTGGGGTCTTTGCTTCAAATCAGCGAATTCTGAGTCCCATAGCTAATAGCCCATACCCTCTGGCTCTTACCTTCCCAGCTCCACCCTGTCCAGGCCGTCAGCACAAAGGACCTTGGCTACCCCTTTGAGATTATGTAGAGGACACATCGAAGCTGCCACCAGAGCACAGGGACTGCAGAGGTAGCACAGGGCGGGCAGGGGAGTGGGGAGCTTTATAGCTGTGCTAGGCAGGTGTCCCTACCTGGCAGCAGCACCTTACCATGTGGGAGGCCAGAGGACAGCGGGTGTTCCAGTGGGGCAGGTGGGGACAGCCAATCGCAGCAGAGTCAGAGAGGTCGATGACTACCAGGAGGAGAGGCAGGAGCAGGGCTGACGGTCTGAAGCTCCCCATGGGCTTCTGTGCAATTAGGGCTCCCAGAACATGGCTGCATGGCCTGAAGGTGGGTGGCAGGGCCTTGTTGTGCAGCAGCGAAGAACACAGTACCAGCAGGAGCCCTCGCCCCAGCCTGCCCTGGCCCCGCCCTGCCTGAAAGCTCCTCCTTGATCCTAACCAGCCAGCCAGGCCACATTCCTTCCCCTCCAAGTGGAGGGACTGAGGAAAGCTTGTGCCCCCCAAAACCCTACTGCCCCCCACCTGAAAGACAAGGGGCTCCTGCGGTGACTGAGAAGTAACAGGAAAGGGACTAGCATCAGGTTGGGGGACGCACGCATTTCTTAGCCCCTCCTACTCCTGAAACACACTGCAGATCTGACCAACCCATCAGCACACTGTTGAACTTGTGTCTCCCACAGACATGTGCTTCACCCCCTCACTTAGAGAATTAGTCGAGATCTTAAGCACTACTCAGCACTGGGTGCTGGAGATACAGAGGTGACTGAGGCACCATTTAGAGTGGGGAGGAAAAAAAGCACTCTAGGATGCACGTGAAACCCATATGTACCCTGGCTTCCCACCTGGTTAACTCTCAGGACTATAGCCAAGTTCTCTCTACCCATGAGCCAGGTCCAGCTCTTCTAGGCAAAGGGCTCCATACCAAAGGGGCCCCTAGCTTCAAGGACCCACTAGTCAGTACAGCCTGCTCAGGAAGCCCCAGAGCTCACAGCTGAGCCCTGGAGTGGAGGGAGTGGGCCCCACACACTGACCTGATTTCCTGTGGTTTCCGGTGCTGGAGAAAGGCTGACGAGGCTCCATCTTTGTGGGAACCCTCCCCATCATCCCACAGCTTCCTCCCACTCATGGAGCATTTGAGCAGCTTCAGCCCTCACCTTGGTAACACACACACTGGAAAGAAAGTTGGGGGCACACCTACCAGGTCAAAGATCCTTTTTTTTGAGACCAAGTCTCACTCTATTGAGATTATTTTTAGGCTGGAGTGCCGTGGCACAATCTCTGCTCACTGCAACCTCCACCTCCCGGGTTCAAGCGATTCACTTGCCTCAGCCTCCCGAGTAGCTGGGAGTACAGGTGCCTGCCCCATGCCTGGCTAAGTTTTGTATTTTAGTAGAGACAGGGTTTCACCATATTGGCCAGGCTGGTCTTGAACTCCTGACCATGTGATCCTCCCACCTTGGCCTCCCAAAGTGCTGGGATTACAGGCGTGAGCCACTGCGCCTGGCAAAGACATCTTGAGATTGTTACTGTCCCCTTGCAACTCAATCTAGACCACCTTTCAGTGGCCTAACCACAGCCTGCTTTCGACCAATTCTATTCTTGTGTTTAGGTTCATTGTCTGAAGGCTGCATCCTACCCATTATCCTAAAAGTACCCTCTAGCTTTTTGAGTTCATGAAAAGATAAAAACTCTTATCCTTTATGTTTCTCCAAACCTAGTAAGGAAGCAGACCACTACTACTCCTGCTGCCCTCCTCCCCCCACCTTGCCTAGTTCACAAGACAGGAGTAAAGGGAGAAAGAAACAAAAGTAAGATAAATAGCCAGACAACCTTGGCACCACCACCCGGCCCTAGGAGTTAAACAAAGTAATAATAATAACATCAACCCCTGGCCTAAACTACTTGTGTTATCTGTAAATTCCAGACACTGTATGAAAAAAGTATTGTAAAACTTTTTGTTCTGTTAGCTGATGCATGTAGCCCCCAGTCATGTTTCCCATGCTTGCTCGATTTATCACGACCCTTTCACGTGGACCCCTTAAAGTTGTAAGCCTTTAAAAAGGCCAAGTATTTCTCTCTCGGGGAGCTCGGCTCTTAAGACGCGAGTCTGCCGACGCTCCCGGCCGAATAAAAAACCTCTTCCTTCTTTAATCTGGTGTCGGAGGAGTTTTGTCTGCGGCTCGTCCTGCTACACTAGCAGTAGGAGAAACATAGGGGGAAGTATGTGCTGCGTAATTGAATAAATGTCATTTTATATTTCATCTATGTAGTTTATCTGTTTCACACTTCACAAAACACTTTCATATTTAATCCTCCTAACCCTGTGAGACAGGTAAGTGATAATTATTGTTTTCATTTCATTAAAAGAGAGATAAGGAAGCAGAGGGATAATGACTTGGACAAGGTCAAAGTCTATAGCCCAGGGAGCTGCACTTTTGCTAGGCCCTTGCAACTTAATTCTCTCTTTTTTTTTTTTTTTCTGAGACAGAGTCTCACTCTGCCACCGAAGCTGGAGTGCAAATGGTGCAATCTCAGGTCACTGCAACCTCCACTTCCCAGGTTCAAATGATTCTCCCACCTCAGCCTCCCAGCCTGGCCTCCCAAAGTGCTGGGATTACAGGCATGAACCACAGCACCTGGCTTTTTTTTTTTTTTTTTTTTTTTTGAGATAGTCTTGCTCTGTTTCCCAGGCTGGACTGCAGTGGTGTATTCTTGGCTCACTGCAAACTCCGCCTCCTGGGTACAAGTGATTCTTGTGCCTCAGCCTCCCGAGTAGCTGGGATTACAGCTGTACACCACTATGCCTGGCTAATTTTTGTATTTTTAGTAGAGACAGGGTTTTGCCACGTTGGCCAGGCTGGTCCTGAACTCTTGGCCTCAAGTGATCCATCTGCTTCGACCTTCCAAAGTGCTAGGATTATGGGCATGAGCCACTGTGCCTGGCCCCAATTCTCTATCATCCTATGGTCTTCCCTCCCACAGCCTCATCTTCCTCTGTTCTTGGAACCCAAAAGGGTCTGCCTGACACAGACCCTAACACAGTATGCCTTTTGGCCTTGAAGCCCTTCTCTGCAAACAAAACAGTGAGATCTGAAAAGAGGAAAGGGTGGTTTGGCCATACTAAAAATAGGTTAGAGAACCTTCCCCCAAATTCTACCTAACAGTGGTTTAGATCTATATAAATAATGAGGTCTTTTTTTTCTTTTCTTTCTTTTTTTTTTGAGACAGAGTCTCACTCTATCACCCAAGCTGGAGGACAATGGCGCAGTCACCACTTACTGCAGCCTCAACCTCCTGGACTCAAGTGAATCCTCCCTTCATAGGCACATGCCATTTTGCCTGGCTACATACAGGGTCTGGCTATGGTGCTCAGGCTGGTCTCAAACTCCTGGCCTCTAGCAATTATCCTGCCTCAGCTTCCCAAGGTGCTGGGATTACAGGTGTGAGCCACTGCGCCTGGCCAATAATGAGTTTTCTTTTTTTATTTTATTTTATTTTTTTCTGAGACGGAGCCTTGCTCTGTCGCCCAGGCTGGGGTGCAGTGGTGCAATCTCGGCTCACTGCAAGCTCCGCCTCCCAGGCTCATGCCATTCTCCTGCCTCAACCTCCCGAACAGCTGGGACTACAGGCGCCCGCCACCTCGCCGGAATAATTTTTTGTATTTTTAGTAGAGACGGGGTTTCACCCTGTTAGCCAGGATGGTCTTGATCTGCTGACCTCGTGATCCGCCCACCTCGGCCTCCCAAAGTGCTGGGATTACAGGCGTGAGCCATTGCGCCTGGCCCAATAATGAGTTTTCTAACGCTGGAGGCATGAAGTGAGAAACTTGGTTCTATTCTAAAACAATCCTTCTTCTTTACCCTTATCTTCTGATCTCTCACAGAGAAAATACTGGTTAATTGCTCCTGGTTTAGGTATGGGAGGAGAAGCAGAAAAGAAAGAAATGGAGGTGGGGCGCGGTGGTTCACGCCTGTAATCCCAGCACTTTGGGAGGCCAAGACGGGCGGATCACGAGGTCAGGCGATCGAGACTATCCTGGCTAACACGGTGAAACGCCGTCTCTACTAAAAATACAAAAAAATTAGCCGGGCGTAGTGGCGGGGGCCTGTAGTCCAGCTACTCAGGAGGCTGAGGCAGGAGAATGGCGGGAACCCGGGAGGCGGAGCTTGCAGTGAGCCGAGATCCCGGCACCGCACTCCAGCCTGGGCAACGACTGAGCAAGACTCCGTCTCAAAAAAAAAAAAAGAAAGAAAGAAAGAAATGGAGATAAGAAGGAAGGAAGGAAGGAAGAGGAAGGAAGGGAGGAAGGAAGGGAGGGAGGGAGGGAGAGAGGGAGGGAGGGAGGGAGGAAGCGGGAGAGGAAGAGAGGAGGGGAGGGAAGAAGAGAGGGAGGGAGGGAGGAAGCGGGAGAGGAAGAGAGGAGGGAAGGGAAGAAGAGAGGAAGGGAGGGAGGAAGAGAAGAAGGAAGGGAAGGAGGATGAGAGGAGAGAAGAGAGGGAAAGAGGGAAAGAGGGAAGAAAGGGAAGTAAAACAGCATTCCAGAACCCGCTGGAAAAGTAAAAGGAATAAAGGTGAGGAAGAAAGGGGGAAAAAGAAAAGGAGGTGTGCATTTTATTTATTGTCTTGCTGGTTTACTTATTTATTGTAAAGACTGTTCCAAAAAGTATTTAAAGTACGAAGCACAGGGTGAATTCTGGCACAACCTAGGGAGGGGGAGAGATGGGATCAACATTTGCTGAAATCCTACTATCAGGCTCTGAGTCATGCGTTTTGCCCAGTTTATTTTATTTGTACTACAACGCTTGAGTTGAGTCTTATTACCCCATTTTACAGACTGCGAAACACTCAGGAAGATTAGGTAAAGTCCAAACGCACACACCTAAGAGCTGAAGTCAGTCCCTCACTTGCTTCTCTCTCCTAGGATTATGCTGTGGAGTTCCTCCCAACCCTTGCCCCCACCCCACATTGCCTCCTCCTGCTCGATGCCTGGCCAGCTCAGGCAGCTTGCATCACTAAGGTAAAGCCAGAATGAGTTTTAGGTCTGAGTGAGATTGGAAAAGCCATTCCTCTGACCTTCCCCACCTGCTCCCCTCCCTCCAGGCATCCTACCTGCAAGAGGACACTGTGAGGGGCAAAAAATGTCCTTTCCAGAGCTGGCCAGAAGCCTGTGAGTGCTGCTGACATGGACCCTTGTGCACACACATCCCCTTTGTCTCCTACACACACATGCACACACACACACACACACCACACTTCACACGTGTGCTGGGGGAAGCCCCCAGAAGGCATGCAGGTACTTTCCCTGGAATCAGTGGGGGAAAAGGGCTGCCAAGTCTACGGGTCAGCTTGCCAATAGATCAGAGAGTGCTGAGCACCGCAGCACTGTGAGAAGTTCAGACATATGAGGCCTAAGAGATGGTGTCCTAACAGGATGGGCCAGAAGACCTGGGTTCCCATCCCTGCCAATTATTCCTCTCTGAGCCTCACTTTTCTCATCTGGGACTCACCGCTATGTCTTCCTGGCCCTTTCTGCCAGAACATACTACTTGGGGAGATCAGCGGGTTTCTGGACCCTGTAGTTCACAGAAGGTACTAAACTTAGCAGTACAATTGGCAGGGTTAACAATGTAAAGAAAGAAATGAAATTGTTGGAAAGAAAGGAAAGTAGATCTTATAATGAGTTACCAGTGGTTAGACTCGTAGGAGAGTTGGGATTGTTTGGCAAGTGTCAACAAGGGAGGAGTAAGTGTGGCTGGAATAGGAGGTGGCCAATTGGAGTAAAGGCAATAAAGGTGTGTTGTAGGGCTTCAGCACAGAGGCCCTGTCTTCTTGGCAGGTGGCTAAGGCCTGTCTCACCTGTGGTTTGTGTCAAAATGAGCTGACCAAGACTTCATGATTAATAGCCTTTACTTGGGGACAAAGCCAGGAGCTCAGGAAGTCCTGGCAGGCCCCTGCACATGCTTAGAGTGCACTGTGGGGACCTTGGGCAGCCATTTTTCTTGTCACTGCCTTATCTGTGCGTGAACTCTGATCAGACCATGGAGCAGCAGCACCAGGTTCTTCCTGTAATGGCCAATTCCTAATGTCTACTTGGGGCAACTCTGCTCACTGATAGAGAACCCTGGGCAGGAAGGCCCACCAATTAGATCAATGTAAAACAAGAGTGGGCAAGTATCCCTTCTTTACATCTACTCTTCCAGAAGGATCAACCTCCAGAATTCTGAGGCAAGAAATTATTGCTGAGAGGTAGAGACTCCCAATCTCAGTGAGGAAGCCAACACTGCTCATCAAGGGAAGGCATTCTGTTACTCATTAAACCCCTACTATGTAGCCTGTTCATACATATTACCTAAGCCTCACAACAACCCTGGGAGTAGCTAAAATGATGCCCATGTGTCAGATCAAGAACAGAGGCTCAGGTATCTTGCACAAGGCAAAAGTTAGTAAAATGCCTGGCTGGAATTCCCACCTACGGCTGTCTAATATAAGAAACTGTTGGCCAGGCACGGTGGCTCACGCCTGTAATCCCAGCACTTTGGGAGGCCAAGGTGGGTAGATCACTTGAGGTCAGGAGTTCGAGACCAGCATGGCCAACATGGTGAAACCCCATCTCTACAAAAATATAAAAATTAACCAAGTGTGAGCAGAGGTTGCAGTGAGCTGAGACTGTGCCACTGCACTGCAGCACAGGCGACAGTGAGTCTCAAAAAAAAAAAAAGAAGAAACTGTTCATTCCATTATACCACATTGCCTTTCTCATGGCCTAGATGATCTCTAATAGTCCCTTCAACTCCTATATTCTCTAATCTTGTAAAGATCAGGAAATAAATAACCATCTTTCACATTTATATAATGATACATAGTTCATAAAGCACTTTCACAATATTTCAACTTTTTTTTTTTTGAGACAGAGTCTCATTCTGTCACTCAGGCTGGAGTGCAATGGCGCTATCTCGGCCCACTGCAACCTCCGCCTCCTGGGTTCAAGCAATTCTCCTGCCTCAGGCTCCCGAGTAGCTGGAATTACAGGCACCCACCACCATGCCCATTTGTATTTTTAGTGGAGACGGGGTTTCACCATGTTGGCTAGACTGGTCTCAAACTCCTGACCTCAGGTGCTTTGCCTGCCTCGGCCTCCCAAAGTGCTGAGATTACAGGTATGAGACACTGCACCCGGCCACCTTATTTGATCTTTAAAACAATCTGTGAAATAGGGAGAGTTGATTTTAGTCCTGATTGGTAGATGCATTGGTACTTGAACATATATTCTGATTCAAATAATGTTCTTTCTACTAAATCAAGATACAAGGGAATCTTGTTTGCTTCAGGGAACACAACCATGAGGCAGGAAAAGGTGATAGGAAAGGTCCACAAAAGCAAAATTTCAACAACCTAACAAGTAGAAAACTAACATAAACCAAATAGTTTTGGTTTGTTTGCATTGTTGACAATAATTTTCATAATGGGTCTTTGATAATACTCTAAGTCCACAAAGTACCATTCCAGTAACCAAAGAAATTTCAAACTATTTGCATCCCAATTCTTTAAAAATGAGCAATCTGCGTCTGGTGCACATACTAACCCCATTATCCATACATTTCCATCTACTAGTGCTCTCCGAATTCTATCTCTACTTCAGTTTGGTTCTATCCTCTGTGAAATACACCCTGACTTTAGTTTACAATAATTGTCTCAAGAATTGCATGTGAGGCTGCACACAGTGACTCACATCTGTAATCCCAGCACTTTGGGAGGCCAAGGCAGGATGATCACCTGAGGTCAGGAGTTTGAGACCAATCTGGCCAACATGGTGAGACCCTGTCTCTACTAAGAATACAAAAATTAGCCACACGTCTGTAATCCCAGCTACTCAGGAGGCTGAGGCAGGAGAATTGCTTGAACCTGGGAGGGAAAGTTGCAATGAGCCCAGATTAAGCCACTGTACTTCAGCCTAGATAACAGGACAAGACTCTGTCTCAAAACAAACAAACAAAAAAAATTAGGCTGGGCACGGTGGCAGGCTCCTGTAATCCCAGCTACCAGGGAGGCTGAGGCAGGAAAATCACTTGAACCTGGGAGGCGAAGGTTATAGTGAGCCGAGATCGTGTCACTGCACTCCAGCCTGGGTGACAGAGTAAGACCTTGTCTCAAAAAAAAAAAAAAAAAAAAATTAAAAGAATTGCAAGTTTTTCACTTCCTATGCAGTACCTAAAAGCAGTAAAATAAGAACTCAGAGAAAGAATTAATGTTCCTTGAAGGAACCAGAAAGCTCATGAATTACCATATTAACTGGGCCTTAAAGGATAATAAAGCAGTATAAAAATAGAAAAGGGAAATTTTTAAGCAAAGGACACTGGGAAACCATGAAACCTATATGGGATCTGTAAGAGGTTTAGCTGACTAAGACAGTGTGAGACTGGGAGTACTAGGAGATAATGCAGGACTGGTGGATTGGGACCACTTTGGAAACCTCAGAGCTTAAGGCATTTAAGTTGCACCAAAGATCATAGTAGGGACTTAATGATCACGGAACAGATGATCCAGAGCTGTACTCTTGGTATACTCACCTGAACAAACGGATGCAGGAAGAGGAATGGCTATAAGGCAGAAAGGCAAAGGTCTGTTTGGGACATACTTATTTTGAGATAATTAGGACATCTAGAGGAAGAGGTTTTAGAGTGGTAAGTAATGCCAGCCAGGCACGATGGCTCACACCTGTAATCCAAGCACTTTGAGAAGCTGAGGCAGGAGAATCGCTTGAGCCTGGTAGGTAGAGGTGATCCAAGATGGCGCCACTGCACTCCAGCCTGGGTGAGGGAAATGAAACTCTGCCTTAAAAAAAAAAAAAGGGGGCCGGGCGCGGTGGCTCAAGCCTGTAATCCCAGCACTTTGGGAGGCCGAGACGGGCAAATCACGAGGTCAGGAGATCGAGACCATCCTGGTTAACACGGTGAAACCTCGTCTCTACTAAAAATACAAAAAACTAGCCGGGCGAGGTGGCGGGCGCCTGTAGTCCCAGCTACTCGGGAGACTGAGGCAGGAGAATGGCGTAAACCTGGGAGGTGGGGCTTGCAGTGAGCTGAGATCCGGCCACTGTACTCCAACCTGGGCGGCAGAGCGAGACTCCGTCTCAAAAAAAAAAAAAAAAAAAAAAAAGGGCCAGGCACGGTGGCTCATGCCTGTAATCCCAGCCCTTTCGGAGGTTGAGGAGGGTGGATCATGAGGTCAGGAGATCAAGACCATCCTGGCTAACACAATGAAACCCCGTCTCTACTAAAAATACAAAAATTAGCCGGACATGGTGGTGGGCGCCTGTAGTCCCAGCTACTTGGGAGGCTGAGGCAGGAGAATGGCATGAACCCGGGAGGCGGAGCTTGCAGTGAGCTGAGATCGCAACACTGCACTCCAGCCACTGCACTCCAGCCTGGGTGACAGAGTGAGACTCCATCTCAATTAAAAAAAAAAAAAGTGACTCAGTAATAATGACTAAGTACATACACAATGTTTATAGAATAAAATAATGACTACAACTCTGGAAAGGGCAGAGCTCTGCACTTACAGATCTGGGCATCATCCAGACAATAAAATCAAGTGCAAACAGACACATTATCTTTCATGCAATAAATACTGTGTCAGAATTTCAGGTGTGAAAGGGCCTTTAATTTATATCTTTCATGCAATAAATACTGTGTCAGAATTTCAGGTGTGAAAGGGCCTTTAATTTAATCACAGATCTCTCCCTTCCTATTTTTAATGTATTTGCTCCACATCATTAGATACTATGTTCACTGGTTGTTTCACATGAATAACAAGTTTCTACTAGATTGTAAACTCCCTATAAACAGAGGTACTTTAAAATTCTTTTGGATGCCATTATACAGTAGTGGACTCACAACTGATACTCAGTTAACACTGAATGATAAATGTGAATATCCAACTAAAAGAGCCCATAACCTAAGCTAGATAAATGAGAATGGACTATTTCATAGAGGGAGAGATTAAATGTCTGGCCCATAGTTCTTACCAATCAGCTGTAGGTTAGAACTATGACTTAGGTTCCCCATACCCAATCTACTTCTCTATGGCCACTGCTAGGTTTCTCAAGGGGCTTCTACCCATCATCTCCTAGTGTCTAAGGCCTCATCTTTCAAGCAACACACCTTTCACACTCTATCAAGCCCCAAACACAAGGCACAGTGTGGGCACGGTTACTGAGGTTTTTAATTAAAATGCTTTGCAGAAGAGACCACAGCCTGCCGAGGGAGCAGCTTCCCAAATGTTTCCTGATCCATGACCTACACAGGAAGTAATTTGATTTATTCCCTATTTCCTTCAGTCTCAATGGCTAAGAGGTAATGGATGGAAATGGGGAGAATGACCGAGAGGAGGCAACGATGAAGCTCATTCTTAAAGAAAAACCTCAAAGTTCAACTTCAAACAGCTGAAGTTTGTTTCATAGCTGTTGGTCACCCAGTTCTAGCCAACCAGAAATAAATTATAGTTTTGCCACCACAGCAGATGGCAACAGGAGCTTTCCAGAACTTTGGCCTGGTCTGCATCAGGTACCAACATCACAGCTGCTAAAATCACCAGAAGGAATTTAGAACCGCTGTACTACTGTCCTTTCATTCAATGGGAGGTCCAGGCTTCACTCTAAAGCGCAGTCCGACACGCTTCATTTATGCTTCTTCTCCTGTGTACTGGTGAACCAAGAGTCTAGGAGCTTCTTGCTGTAGTACAACTGCCAGGCATGCACTTGGACTGCCAACACCAACACCAGGTACATGACGGAAACAGCAGAAAAACCGAAGAGGAAACGGTAGGCCTTGCCATGGCGGTAGAGCTGCTGTGCAGCAGGGAACATCTCCATGCTGCCATAAATGAGTGGAGCGATGGAAAAGAGTCCCATGCTGATCATGGAGAGCACCAGGTAGCTAATGTTGTTGCGGGGAAAGGAGAGAAGGCCCAAGAGAGAGGGCAAAATGCTCAGCAAATATGGGTATTCCCACTGATAGGGCATGGCCACCTGATCATGTGACAAGAGCCTCAGGTGTCCCACGCTCATCTTGGCAACCAGCAGCAGCCATATGACCAGATGTACGTAGATCAGCTTCTTGATTTCATACTTGAGGGTCACACTGTGGGGCAGAGCAGAGGGAGAAGTACCTTTCAAATTTTTCTTACCACCAACTATATGCCAGGCAACTGTACTGGACACTGGGATACAAATTTGAATAAAACAGCCTAGAAGCCTAGCACAAAGAGCAGAGGAGGAAAAAATAATTAGAAGATGAAGTGAAAAAGTTCTAGTAAATATATGTTCCCAGATATATGAGACCACAGGAAGGAGGAATCGACTCTGCCTGGCATGGAATGTCAGAGATGACTATCTAGAGGCAGGTGATATTTGAACTAGCCTCAGGATTGAGTGAAGATGGGCATCCCATGCAGGAGCATGCAAGCAAAAAGGCCCAAGTATTTGTGTTCCAAGAAAGCAACTGGTTACATGTGGCAGGAACATATTATTAGGGGGAGAGGAGTAGTGGGATATGAAGTCACAAAGGCTATGAGAGTTAAAGGCAGAAGAGGCTGGGCATGGTGGCTCACAACTGTAATCCAAGCACTTTGGGAAGCTGAGGCAGGAATGCTTGAGCCCAGAGTTTGAGATCAGCCTGGCAACAAAATGAGACCCCATCTCTATTAAAAAAAAAAAAAAAAAAAATACTAGTAATAAAGAGGTAGAGCCTGGCGTGGTGGCTCACGCCTGTAATCCCAGCATTTTGGAAGGGTGAGGCGGGTGGATCATGAGGTCAGGAGATCGAGACCATCCTGGCTAATGCGGTGAAACCCCGTCTCTACTAAAAATACAAAAAAATTAGCCAGGCGTGGTGGCAGGCGCCTGTAGTCCCAGCTACTCGGGAGGTTGAGGCTGAGAATGGTGTGAACCCGGGAGGCGGAGTGAGCTGAGATCGCGCCACTGCACTCCAGCCTGGGCGACACAGCGTGACTCTGTCTCAAAAATAAATAATAATATAATAATAATAATAATAATAATAAGGCAGAAGGGTAACTCAGAGCTGTGTTTAGCAAGAGGACTCTGACTGCACCATAGGATTAAAGCCTGGAAGGGAAGGTATTGGCAGAGAGGAAAAGTACTCAGGCTGCCCATACTTCTCCAGCCAGATTTTTCATCTAAAGTAAGTACACACTTATCTTATTCTTCGAATTCTCTCAGGTCCCAAATGTATCCTCCTCATATCCCTAAGGGCAATGTTTCCACTCTGGGCTGTCATGAAAACACCTGCTTAAGTTGTGAGGCCCCTTCAGCCGGGGCCTAGAGATGTGAAAGAAATGAGGGTTCAAAGAGCTTGTCCTTCTTCAAAACTCTGGAGAGAAAGATATGAAGAACATTCTGGGAGAGGTCAATGGGTTTAAGGAAGTAAACATTTTAAAATTTTTATTTAAAAATATTTATTGTAGAAAATGTGGAAAGGTTGGGGGAAAAAAAAGTTACCTCTAGACTTCAAGCTCCATGAAGGCAGGGAACAGTTTTTTTCTTTTCTTTTTTTAAATAAAATTGTTTATTGAAGGTATAGCATGCATACAAAGACCATGTCTGCTTTTGCTCACTATTATAACCTAGTGTCTAGCAGTGTATGATGGTTGGAAGTTCAGTATCTGTCGAACTAGTAATCGAATGTAGAAATACTCCTTCCGTGGGAGTGTTTATAGAATTCATTTTAGGCAAGGCATCCTTAGGAGAGGCTGCCTTTTACTGTCTATATCCCCCCAAACGGCCCAAAATATAACACCTACCATATATTACGCGGTAGGCCTTACGCTATTTCCTTTATACGAATTACTGATTAATCTTTCACCAAAACCTAAAAGGCAGATTATTCTCTCCCTCTACAGATAAGGAAGCTGAGGCTCAGAAATTCGGTTTCGAAGGTGACACAGCAGGGCCAGCATCGACGTGACTCGGGAGTCCACGCGGGGCTGGATCCCCTCAAGGCACCGGGCGGATCAAGGGGTGGAGCTCGCGGGGGCGACGGGGCTTTCCAGGATGGGGGACAGGCCTGAAGCCGTCACGGGAAGAGGAGACTTGGCAGGTGCGCGGGGGCTGGCTGGGGAGCAAGACCCTGAGGCCGGGCCGGCGTCGCTCCCCAAGCCCCGCAGGCTCCGGCCGGGGAGAAAACCTCCGTGCTCCTCGCCTCACTTCATACCTCATCTGGTAGTGCATGGCGACGCGCTCTCGGTGCTGAAAGTCGCTGCCGTCGGTGCCGGCCGCTCGCGGGCCTGCTCGAGACGCCATTGTGCCTGCCCAGAACCCCCGAACCCCTCACGCGGACCTGCTACCGCAACGACAGCGCCAAGTGGCCCACGGACCCTATTTGCGCCGCCGCAGCGCCGCCACCACAGCCGCGCGACTCTGTGAAGAGAACTTCCGGCCCCTCTGTCTCAGGAGGACCGACTCTGTGGTCACTCCTCTCAGCGCAGGCGCCCTTGTTCCCTCTCGCCCCCGCCCCACCCAGCCCCGCCTCCCGTGGAGCGCGGAGGAAATTAATCCACAGACTCAGCGTGTTTTTGCTGGCGCTCAGAGGCCGCTTGAACACTTTTACTTTCTTAAACTGTAGTATCAGTTTAGGATACCTCTGTCCACACTTTACAGAGGGGGAAACTGATACATTCTGTGACTTTCCCTGGAGCAGACATCACAGTCTCACGCCTGTAATCCCAGCACTTTGGGAGGCCGAGGTGGGTGGATCACTTGAGGTCAGGAGTTCAAGACCAGCCTGGGCAACATGGTGAAATCCCGTCTCTACTAAAAATACAAAAATTAGCCGGGTGTGGTGGCGGGTTCCTGTAATCCCAGCTACTTGGGTGGCTGAGGCAGGAGGATCGCTTGAACCAGGGAGGCAGAGGTTGCAGTAAGTCGAGAATGTGCCACTGCACTCCAGCTTGGGGGACAGAGTGCAGAGTGAGACTCCGTCTCACAATAAGTTTCTCACATTTAATAATTGCAAAGAGAAAACGGGAACCTCTCAGTGAGGAAATCTGGCTTGTCCTCCTTAACCAAATAATTAATTTGATCAATAATGAGATAAACTGATATCTTGTGCCTCTTTTAATATTCTGAGGACACAGCATGACTTCTAAGATGTTTCTCCGAAGAATACCTAACTGAATCTAATCATGAAGAAATGACATAAATCCAGACGGAGGGACATTCTAGAAGAGAGCTGGACCGTACTCTTCAAAAATGTCAAGGCCATGAAAGAAAAATTATTTCCAAATAAACTTTATCTGTAGAGACAAAGTAGAATGACCATTGCCAGAAGCTTGAGGGATGGACAGGGAATGGGGAGTTAGTGTTTAATGGATACAGAGTTTCAGTTTGGGAAGATGAAAAATGTTCTGGAGATGGATGGTGGTGTTGATTGTACAACTATATGTGTGTGCTTAATGCCACTGAACCGTACACTTAAAAATGATTAACATAGTAAGTTTTATGTTGTGTGCATTTTACCACAACAACAAAATACTAAGCAAAACTTTAAAGAAAGAAGTTATGTTATCCGAATAAAGAAAAAAAGAAAGAAAAAAGCATGTATACTGAGCATCCACCATGCACCAGGTTACTGTGCTATGACCTGCAGACACAGAAATAAACTTGGTCCATTTCCCCTGAGGGATCACAGCCCAGTCGGGGAAAGAACTTGTACCCATGAGGCTAAGAAATACAAGAAAACACAGGAGGCTGAGGGAGGAAAAATGAGGCCTCTCTCCCTGACCTGGAGGGTTAGGAAAGTCTCTCTGGAGTGGCAGCAATTAAGCTGTCTGAAGCCTGAGTGGGAATTAGCTAAAGAGGTGGAGAGTGGAGCTTTTCAGGCAGAGGGAACAGCACGTGAGAAGGCCCCAAATCCAGAGAGCACTTGGCTGTTCAAAGAACTAAGGAACTTAAGAGTGACTGGAACATTTGGAGGGTTCAGTAAAGAGTTAAGTCTTTATCCCAGGCGGTTTGGGGAACCACTGAAAGGTTTAACCAGGAAAATGACACAATTTTGCATTTTTAAAAGATAGATCTAGGTGGGGACACAGTGCCTCAAGGCTGTAATCTCAGCATTTTGGGAGGCCAAGGCAGGAGATCAGCCTGGGCAACATAGTGAGACTCCTGTCTCTACAAAAATAAAAAATAAAATAATATTAGCTGGGATGGTGTTGCGTGCCTGTAGTCCAGGCTACTCGGGAGGATGAGGTGGGAGAATCATTTGAGACCAGGAGTTCAAGGTTACAGTGAGCCATGATTATGCCACTGCACTCCATTCTGGGCAACAGAGTAAGACACTGTCTGTAAATAACTAAAGATAGCTAGATCTAGTTGCTGTGTAGAGAATGGCTCACAGGGGCCAAGGGTGAAGCAGAGGAATCACTTGAAGGCTACTGCAGTAATTCAGGCAATCCTAGGGGTGGCTTGGGTTAAGAGGTGGCAATGGACAGACAGGAACAGATTTGAGTTCCTTGGGATTTAACATCCGTAGGTGGATAACAAGAGCACATATGACTAGCAAGGGGCTCACATTAGGAAGGGATTCTGTGTGGCTGGGATCTGAGAAAGACAAGCAAGAAATCAGCAACATTGGCCGAGCATGGCTCACACCTGTAATCCCAGCACTTTGGGAGGCCGAGGTCGTGGGTCACTTGAGGTCAGGAGTTCAAGACTAGCCTGGTCAAAATGGTGAAACCATGTCTCTACTAAAAGAAATACAGAAATTATCAGGGTGTGGTAGCTCATGCCTGTAGTCCCAGCTAACTCGGAAAGCTGAGGCAGGAGAATCACTTGAACCCAGGAGGCGGAGGTTGCAGTGACCCAAGATCACACCACTGCACTCCAGCCTGAGCAACAGAGTGAGACCCTGTCTCAAAAAAAAATAATAATAATAAAATAAGAAAAAAGGCCGGGCACAGTGGCTCATGCCTGTAATCCCAGCACTTTGGGAGGCCGAGGTGGGTGGATCACGAGGTCAGGAGATAGAGACCATCCTGGCTAACACGGTGAAACCCCATCTCTACTAAAAATACAAAAAATTATCCGGGCATGGTGGCATGTGCCTGTAGTCCCAGCTACTCAGGAGGCTGAGGCAGGAGAATCGCTTGAACCTGGGAGGTGGAGTTTGCAGTGAGCCGAGATCATACCATTGCACTCCAGCCTGGGTGACAGAGTGAGACAAAAGAAATCAGCAATATTTATTGAGTACCTACTCTATGCTAGGCATATTCACACACGTGAACTCATTCTCTTTTTCCATTACCCTTGGAGATAACTACTTTTGTTATCATTATCTTACACAAGGGAAAACTAAGGCTCAGAAAGGGGAAGTGACTTGCCCAGGATCACACAGCAATAGCACTACAAGAACTCAGACCAAAGTGACCCTAGGGCTGGAGGATTTTTCTGCCAGATCTGTTACTGTCCTGTTTAAGGGATAACTAAGAGGGTTCAGGACCCATTGAGGGAAAACTAAGAGGGTTCAGGACCTCTGGGAAAATGGGCCAGGAATATTTGTCACCTCCCCCCAGGCTCTCTAGAATGTCTTTCTTTCTCCTGTGGAAATCCTGCTGACCCTTTAGGACCCATCTTACTGCACCAAGAATCACCTGCTACCACGTTAGTTCTCATCGTTTTTGCTGTCTGTGAAGCCTGGTCTAGAACCATCTGTGATAGACTCATCCAGGATGCTTGTTAAAAACACAGATTTCTGGGCCCCACCGTTACCCAAATGAATCATTCCCCAAAGTTGGGCCTAAGAATATCTTTTTAATTTAAAATGTTGACTAGATAATGTGTTTACATGGTTCAAAAACCAAACAATAAGCTGGCTGCGGTGGCATGTACCTGTAGTCCCAGCTACTCATGAGGCTGAGGTGGGAAGATTGCTTGAGTTCAGGAGTTTGAGGCCAGCCTGGGCAACATGATGAGACCCTGAGCATGGTGGCTTATGCCTATAACCCCAGCACTTTGGGAGGCTGAGGCAGGAGGATTACTTGAGTCCAGGAATTTGAGATCAGCCTGGGCGACATAGCAAGAACCTATCTCTAAAAAAAAAAAAAAATTAGCCAGGCAAGATGGCATATGTCTGTAGTCTCAGCTACTCAGGAGGCTGAGATGGGAGGATCACTTGAGCCCAGCAGGTTGAGGCTTCAGTGAGCCATGATTACACCATTGCACTCCAACCTGGGCAACAGAGCAAGACCTTGTCTCAAAAAGAAAATACAAATGGTCATATGGAAAGGATGCTAATGCAAAGGCATGGCTGTTTAGAGCAGAGGTTCATAGCTGTTTTTGTGCCATGAATTTCCTTGGCAGCCTGGGGAAGCTACAAACTCTCAGAATATTTTTATTTTTTATTTAATTAATTTTTTTTTTTTGAGACAGGGTCTTGCTCTGTTGCCCAGGCTGGAGTGCAGTGGTACCATCGTGGCTCACTGAGCTTTGATCTCCTGGGCTCAAGTGAACCTCCTGCCTCAGCCATGCGAGTAGCTTGGATTACAGGCATGCACTACTATGCCTGGCTTATTTTACATTTTTTGTAGAGATGGGGGTCTTGCTATGTTGCCTAGGCTGGTCTCAAATTCTTGGCCTCAAGCAAACTTCCTGCCTTAGCCTCCCAAAGTGCTAGGATTACAGGCATGAGCCACCACATCTGGCCTTATTTTATTTATATTTTTAGAGATAGGGTCTTGCTCAGACTGAAGTGCAGTGGTACAATCGTGGCTTACTGCAACCTCAAACTCCTGGGCCCTCCCACCTCGGCCTCCTGAGTAGCTGGGACGTGTTTCACCACACCCGGCTAATTTTTGTGTTTTTTGTAGAGACAAGGTCTTACCATGTTGTCCAGGCTGGTCTTGAACTCTTGGCCTCAAGCAATACTCCTGCCTCGGCCTCACAGACTGCTAGGATTACAGGTGTGAGCCACTGTGCCCCGACCCTGCCTTATTTTGACTGAACAATATGTCTTGACTGTTTTCTCCAGATCAGTACATAAAGAAACTCTTTTGTTGTTTTTTTGTTTTGTTTTGTTTTGGTTTTGGTTTTTGTTTTTTTGAGACGGAGTTTCACTCTTGTTGCTCAGGCCAGAGTGCAGTGGCACATTCTCAGCTCACTGCAACCTCTGCTTCTTGGGTTCAAGCGATTCTCCTGCCTCAGCCTCCTGAGTAGCTGGGATTACAGAAGCGTGCCACCACGCCTGGCTAATTTTTGTATTTTTTGAGTAGAGACAGGGTTTCACCATGTTGACCAGGCTGGTCTCCAACTCCTGACCTCAGATGATCCGCCTGCCTCTGTCTCCCAAAGTGCTTGGATTACAGGCGTGAGCCACCGCGCCTGGCCCTCTTTTTTCTTAGTGCCATTTCATTATATGATGACTATAACATAATTTACTTGACGTACTCCCTCTTGTTGGACATTTGTGTTTCCAATATTTTGCTATTAGAAATATAGCTTCAGAGAATAACCTTGTACATATATAATTTTACTCATGGTCAAGTAGATCTGTAGTCTGGAATCCCAGAGGTGGTGTTGCTGGATCAAAGAATATATTGTGCTTGAAATTTTGATAGATCTTGTCGGAATGCCTTCCATAGTGGTTATACCAATTATATTCTCACCAGCAATATATGAGTCTGTCTGAGTCCCAGCTCTAGCAACAACTTGGTAGTCTGTTGGCCAGACTGGTCTCGAACTCCTGACCTCAGGCAATCCACCTGCCTCGGCCTCCGAAGTGCTGGCGTGGTGGGAGCCACCACGCCCGGCTCAGTCTTCTTATTTTTTTATTTTTTATTTATTTATTTTTTTGAGACAGAGTCTCTCTCTGTCGCCCAGGTTGGGGTGCAGTGGCACAATCTCGGCTCACTGCAAGCTCCGCCTCCCAGGTTCACACCCTTCTCCTGGCTCAGCTTCCCGAGTAGCTGAGACTACAGGCGCCCGCCACCACGCCCAGCTAATTTTTTTGTATTTTTTTGGTAAAGATGGGATTTCACCGTGTTAACCAAGATGGTCTCCCTCGATCTCCTGACCTTGTGATCTGCCTGCCTCCGCCTCCAAAAGTACTGAGATTACAGGCGTGAGCCACCGCCCTGGCCCTTAATTATATGTAGATAGAGTAGGGAGGAAAGAATGAGAAAGAAAGAGAGAGACTAGCTTCTTGTCTGTGATATTAGTTCAAATTTTATACAGTATTTTCCCTATTTATTTTATGTCTTTTGACTTTTTGTTCATGGTGTTATAAATTTAACATGAGGAATATATTTTTAAATTTAGTGGCTTCTCAATTTTGACTTGTAGCTACAGTACTTTTCCAATCCAAGGTGTCCCAGATGACTTTCATGCACTACAGAGTTTGAGAACCATGCTCAGACATTGCCTTTCTCACTGGAATGTGAATTCCCCAAAGGCAGGGACAAGAACTAAGTCATCCATGTCCCCAGCAGCTCATAGTGTCTGGCATAGTGTGAACATTTCAACGCCTGTAATCCCAGCACTTTGGGAGCTCGAGGCGGGAGGATCGCTTGAGCCCAGGAGTTCAAGACCAGCCTGGGCAACATGGCAAAACTCCATCTCTATTAAAAGAAAAAAGAAAAATGAAAAAAAATTTAAAAAGAAAGAAATGCTGGTTGAATAGATAAATTCCAATGGAGTCAAAACCATCTCCCTCTCCTAATTGCTGTGAAAAATCCCCCGGGTTTATCCTTCACCCTCAGACAGTGCTCTCTGGCTTTAGCTCGTGGTTATCTTTGTCTTTCTGTGTCTGGTTTTCTGTCAGAGATGACTCTCCTGAGTCATCTATTGGCCTGTCTGTCTCGGGACACCAAGTACACAGTGGAGTAATAAATATTTGAGCCATGACTGTTGAAGGGAGGGGTCCCGACTCTCTCCAGAACCTCTTCCCTAAAGGGTTTTGCTTGTACCTTTCTCCTGGCTCTTGGTCTGTCCTTAAGTTTAAGTTATTTGTGTTCCTGTCTCCTCACTCTCTCTTCATGCTCCCTTCTCAAATCCTTTGCAATGATGTTTCCTTTGTCTTGATCATTCCCCAAGATTTAGGATTTACCTCAAAACTCACCTCCTTGGAGGCATTTCTTGAATGCACAGGCCAATCTAACTATCCAGCTGTTGTTATTATATCACCTTGTTTTGTTTTCTTCCTAGAACATCATTATCTGAAATTATTTTGTTTATTTGCATATTTTTTCATGGTCTGAGTTCGCACCTTCCTCAGGAATGTCAGCTCCTTGAAGTCTAGGACAAGGCTGTCTTCTTTCCTGTTGTATTCTTAGCCCCAGAAGGACTGGCATATAGTAACTGCTTAATAAATATTTGCTGAATAAATGAATGATGGTTGCCTGAGAGCCCCTCCAGGGAAGGATTTAGATCTAAATAATAATAATAATTGCCATTTATTGAGCTCTAAGGATGCACTAGACTCTGTAGCAAGTTAATCTTCATGGAAACCAGATTCTATAGAGCTATTTTTATCCCCAGTTGTTGGATCAAACTGAAGCTTAGAGAAGTTAGCTCACACAGCTAGCACTAGACCACTGGTTCTCAAAGTGGGTTCCCTGAGCAGCCATGGCTTCTGAATCACCTGGGAACCTTTAGTAATGCAAATTCCTAGGCACCACCCCAGACTTACTGAGAAATTCTGGGGTGGGGCCTAGCAATTTGAATTTTAACAAACCTGCCAGGTGATTCTGATGCACCAAAGTGTGAAAAACCTTGTGTTAAAAGAAAGATGAGCCGGTCGCGGTGGCTCACGCCTGTAATCCCAGCACTTTGGGAGGCCGAGGTGGGCGGATCACAAGGTCAGGAGATTGAGACCACGGTGAAACCCATCTCTACTAAAAATACAAAAAATTAGCCCGGCGCAGTGGCGGGTGACTGTAGTCCCAGCTACTTGGAGGCTGAGGCAGGAGAATGGCGGGAACCGGGAGGTGGAGCTTGCGGTGAGCTGAGATCCGGCCACTGCACTCCAGCCTGGGCAACAGAGCGAGACTCTGCCTCAAAAAAAAAAAAAAAAAGAAAGATGAGGTTAAATGTTTTTTTAAAAACACAGCTTTATTGACATAGAATTCACATCACCCACTCAAGTGTACAGGTCAATGATTTTTAGTATATTTACAGGGTTGTACAACCATCACCGAAATAGTTTGTAATTAATAGGTTAAAAAAAAAAAAAAGAGACCTGGCCAGGCGCAATAGTTCATGCCTGTAATCTCAGCACTTTGGGAGGCAGAGGCAGGTAGATCACTTGAGGTCAAGAATTCCAGACCAGACTGGGCAACATGGTGAAACCTTGTCTCTACTAAAAATACAAAAATTAGCTAGGTGTGGTGGCACCCGCCTGTGGGAGGCGGAGGTTGCCCTAAGCTGAGATCCGAGACTCCGTATCAAAAAAAAAAAAAAAAAAAAAAAAAAAAGAAGGCCGGGAGGCGGAGCTTGCAGTGAGCCGAGATCGCACCACTGCACTCCAGCCTGGGTGACAGAGCAAGGGTCTGTCTCAAAAAGAAAAGAAAAGGCTGGGCGTGGTGGCTCACACCTGTAATCCCAGCACTTTGGGAGGCAGAAGCGGGTGGCTCACGAGGTCAGGAGATGGAGACCATCCTAGCTAACACGGTGAAACCCCGTCTCTACTAAAAATACAAAAAGTAGCTGGGCGTGGTGTCGGGTGCCTGTAATTCCAGCTACTCGGGAGGCTGAGGCAGGAGAATGGCGTGAACCCCGGAGGCGGAGCTTGCAGTGAGCTGAGATCGCGCCACCGCACTCCAGCCTGGGCGACAGAGCAAGACTCCGTCTCAAAAAAAGAAAAAAAAAAAAACCCTAAAAGAAACCCTGTACCAATTAGCAGCCACTCCCCGTTCCCCTCCCATCCCCTACTCCCAGCCGGAAGCAACCTATTTTGTCTTTTTTTTTTTTTTTTTTTGAGACGGAGTCTCTCTCTGTCGCCCAGGCTGAAGTGCAGTGGCGCGATCTGGGCTGACTGCAAGCTCCGCCTCCCGGGTTCACGCCATTCTTCTGCCTCAGCCTCCCGAGTAGCTGGGACTACAGGCGCCCGCCACCACACCCGGCTAATTTTTTGTATTTTCAGTAGAGACGGGGTTTCACCATGTTAGCCAGGATGGTCTCGATATCCTGACCTCATGATCCGCCTGCCTCGGCCTCCCAAAGTGCTGGGATTACAGGCGTGAGCCACAGCACCCGGCCCTATAGATTTGCCTATTGTAAACATTTCATATAAGTGGAATCATACAACATGTATATGATTCCTGTGACTGGCTTTGTCTACTTTCTGTACTGTTTGCAAGGTTCCTCCATGTGGTAGCATGGATCCTTTTTGACAAATAATATACCATGTATGGATATGCACATTTAAAAAATTGATTTATCAATTGAACATTCATGTGTTTCTACTTTTTGGCTATTATGAATAATCTTATGAATATTCACATACAAGTTTTTGTGTAGACATATATTTTCATTTCTTTTGGATATATGTGTGTGTGTATATGTGTGTGTGTATATACATATACACACATATATATGTAATTTGGTTTTGGTTTTGTTTCTTTTCTTTTGTAAATACAGGGTCTCCCTATATTACTCAGGCTAAATTTGAATTCCTGGGCTCAAGTGATCCTCTTGCTTCAGCCTCCTTCTGAGCAGCTGGGACAACAGATGTGCTCTATGTGACACACACACGCCACACACACACACACACACACAGAAGTGGAACTGCCGGGTCACAGATCTTACACTCTTAACCACTCCACATTTCAGCTTGTCTTACTCTCTGCTATGATTTAATATGTACATTATCAAATTGAGAAAAATGCAAAAAACTTAAAAATAATAACATATATTATCAGTAATAGTAATAATCAGTTGGATCTATTGAGTGTTTATGTTTGCAAAGCTTTTACTTTTTTTTTTTTTTTTTTGAGACAGAGTCTTGCTCTGTCACCCAGGCTGGAGTGCAGTGGTGTGATCTCAGCTCACTGCATCCTCCGCCTCCTGGGTTCAAGTGATTCTCCTGCTTCAGCCGCCTGAGTAGCTGGGCTACAGGCACCCACCACCACGCCCAGCTAATTTTTGTATTTTTAGTAGAGACAGGGTTTCACCATATTGGCCAGGCTGGTCTCGAACTCTTGACCTTGTGATCTACAGGTCTCGGCCTCCCAAAGTGCTGGGATTAGAGGTGTGAGCTACCGCGCCTGGCCTTTCTTTTCTTTTTTTTTTTTTTTTTAGACAAGGTCTCACTGTGTTGCCCAGAATGGAGTGCAGTGGTGTGATCTAGGCTCACCGAAACCTCTGCCTCCCAGGCTCAAACGATTCTCCTGCCTCAGCCTCCCAGGTAGCTGGGATTACAGGCGCACACCATCACACCTGGCTCATTTTTGTATTTTTAGTAGAGACGGGGTTTCACCATGTTGGCCATGCTGGTCTCAAACTCCTGACCTCAAGTGACTCACCACCCATGCTGGTCTCAAACTCCTGACCTCAAGTGACTCACCACCTCGGCCTCCCAAAGTGCTGGGATTATAGGCGTGAGCCACTGCACCCAGGCTACTTTTTCCTTTCTTCCTTTCTTTCTTTTCAGAGACAGGGTCTCACTCTGTTGCCCAGGTTGTCCTCCAACTCCTCCCCTGTCCTCAAGCAATCCTCCCGCCTCAGCCTCCCAAAACACTGGGATTACAGGCATGAGCCACTGTGCCCCTTTACTTTTATTGTCACTAATCCTCACCACTACCCTGTAAAACAGGAATCATTATCCTCATTATACAGAGAAGAGAAACGGGGGCTCACAGAAGTCAGGTGACCTGTCTAAGCTCAAGCAAGCTGATATGGGGTAGAGTTGGGACCACAACCCACATCTGCCTGCTTTCTGTGCCCTCTGTGCTTGATCTCACGTCATGGACCATCCCTTTTGCCAAAGCTTTCAAAACGTGGCTTCTCCCCTCCTTTTAGGCCTTTTCTAGAAGTCAGGCTGGCTTGCAGCTCTCACCCCAAGCCTTTTTCCCCAGCTGGGGCTGAAGGCTGGGGAGGAGCTTCATGGGGGCTGGAAATAAATGAAGGGAGGGCTGGGCGGGACAGGGCAGTATTTCCAGGAGGCTGTGAGGGGGAGGTAAGGAGTTTGTTATTGTTTTGGGTTTGGGGATTTTTTTTTTTTTCTTTGCTCCTGGAGAGCAGGTTAGGTAGCTCTTGGCAGTTTTGCTAGGGATAAGAAGTGGGTGAGGCTGAGGCAAGCAGAATCCTCCTGCCTCAGCCTCCCATGTAGCTAGGACTAGAACTACTGTAGTGCTAAGTGGGGAAGAGGGCTTTCTGCCTCTGTGGCGCCTGGTCTAATTTTGTGAGTGGTCTAAGAAGACTTTCCTTTTAAAGAGTGGAAAGCAATGAAACTGAGTCTTCAAGGCTGCAAAAGTTTCGCCCTGGATCAGAGAAAGGCACTACAGGTGGAGGGAACTATCTGTGCAAAGGGTTGGGGCCTTCAAGAGCTGGAGCACAGAGGTTTAAGAGAAAAAGTGGTGACAGATGAGCCCAGGGCTATCTGCTTAGACCTGTGATCTAATACGGATGCCAGGAGCCACATGGCAACGTGGCTATTTAAATTTAAATTAGTTAAAATTCAATAAAGTAAAAAATACAGCTCCTGTGCCGGGTGCAGTGGCTCATGCCTGTAATCCCCACACTTTGGGAGGCCGAGGCAGGGAGATCACCTGAGATCAGGAGTTCAAGACCAACCTAGCCAACATGATGAATCCCAATCTCTACTAAAAATACAAAAAAAAAAAAAAAAAAAAAAAATTAGATGGGCGTGGTGGCAAATGCCTCTGTAATCCCAGCTACTGGGGAGGCTGAGGCAGGATAATTGCTTGAACCCAGGAGGTGAAGGTTGTAGTGAGCAAGATCGCCCCATATGCACTCCAGCCTGGGTGACAAGAGTGAAACTAAAAAAAAAAAAAAAAAAAAAAAAAAAAATCCAGCTCCAGCTCCTGAATCACACGTTATGTTTCAAATATTCAATAGCCACGTGGGGCTGGTAGCAATGGTATTGGAGAGTATGTACAAGGCATGCCTCTATCATCACAGAATGTTCTTTTGGCCCATGGGAAGCCTCAGGAAGGGGTTCGGATTGCTCAAGGACCCATGGGAGAGAGCAGGCTTTGACTGGGCTGCCTGCCTGTGAGGTCTCTGGACTAGAGGTGAGGGAACGGTCCCCAGAAGTGTGAGGTGGTGTGACTCACCTCCTGCCAGCGTAAAGTGGACTCTGTCCCCAAGGACAGGAAAATATCGGGCAAGGCTTCTTCAGCCCTGACTTGGGATATCTGCTCAGTGTGACCAAAGCCAGGGGCTGAGAAACATGGAGTGAGTGGGACTGGGGCAGGAGCAGTAGCTGCTGAGTGAGGCTGAGCCTGAGCACCCGGTGGGGAGAAGGGTGGGGTCTCCAGCTTGGTCTTGGTTGGCATGCCTGGGACCGGACAGGAGAAGGGCTGGGGGAGGTATGTGTGAGTTGGAATAGAAGAGGGAGGAGGGTTGCTGAAGAGGGGTTGGGTTGCACCATGCCTAACAATGAGAGAGATAGGAACCCTCTCATCTCACACTGATGAGTTGTTTCTGCCTCTTTCCCAGGTCCAACACAGTCCAGCTGACAAGGATGGAATACGCCATGAAGTCCCTTAGCCTTCTCTACCCCAAGTCCCTTTCCAGGTGAGGAAAGCCATGGGCAGAATGGAAAGGGAGCCACCTATGAGCTGTAAGCCAGAACTTCTCAAACTTTAGTGGGTATATAGGTCACAGGGGACCTTGTTCAAGTGCAGATTCTGATTCAGGAGGTCTGGAGTGGGACCTGAGATTCTGCACTGCCAAGAAGTCCCTGGGTGATATTAATGCTGCTGCCTACACTACCACCACACCGTGCATAGAAAGGAGTAGACACTATGCTTGGTGCTTTTACTCCTGATCTCATGTAAGCCTCACAACAACTTTGGGAAGTGGGGGTTATTATACCAAATTAATAGGTGACAGAACTGAGACACATAGTGGGTGCTCTCAATCACCCAGCAAATCCATGAGGGAGCCGAAATTCTAAATTGGGACTGCCTGACTGTAAAATCCAGGTCCTTTCCATTCCTTTGGTTCTAAATTGAGTGCTTCAGTTAAAAAAATACCTTATATTGACTTCGGGTTTCCCCCACTTCATCCAACTTTACAGGTGAGGAGAGTGAAGCCGAGAGAGGTGGTAACTGGGGGAACGTGAGATGGGTCTTTTATTACTTTGCTACTTACTCCTCATGGTCTGAGAACCAGCATATCAACATCACTTGGGAACTTGTGAAACATTTGGAATCGCAGGCCTCACCCAGGTCTACTCAATCAGAATCTGCATTTGAACAGATGCCCTGGTGACTTACGTGCCCTTCAAAGTTTGAGATGCACTGCTCTAGCAGGCTTTTTTTCTTTTTCTTTTTCTTTTTTTTTTTTTTTTTTTTTTCTGGAGACGGAGTCTCGCTCTGTCGCCCAGGCTGGAGTGCAGTGGCCGGATCTCAGCTCACTGCAAGCTCCGTCTCCCGGGTTCACGCCATTCTCCTGCCTCAGCCTCCCGAGTAGCTGGGACTACAGGCGCCCGCCACCTCGCCCGGCTAGTTTTTTTTTTTTTTGTATTTTTTAGTAGAGACGGGGTTTCACTGTGTTAGCCAGGATGGTCTCGATCTCCTGACCTCGTGATCCGCCCGTCTCGGCCTCCCAAAGTGCTGGGATTACAGGCTTGAGCCACCGCGCCCGGCCTCTTTTTCTTTTTTTTAAGTCAAGGTCTCACTCTGTTGCCCAGAATGGAGTGCAGTGGTACCATCATAGCTCACTACAACCTCTGCTGCCTCCCAGGGTTCAAGCAATTCTTGTGTCCCAGCCTACAGAGCTGTGATTACAGGCATATGCCACCACGCTGGCTAATCTTTGTATTTTTAGTAGAGATGGGGTTTCACCATGTTAGCCAGGGTGGTCTTGAACTCCTGACTTCAAGTGATCTGCCCACCTCAGCCTTCCAAAGTATGGGATTACAGGCATGAGCCACCGTGCCTGGCCTCTAGCAGGCTTTTGAGTAAGACTAGAGCAGGATTAGCAGGCGATGGGGGCTTGACTGATCATGAGCCTGGTCTGGAGGGGTGGGGAGGTGGCTCCCCTGTGTGGTGGGCAAGGGTTGGGCAAAGTGGGCGGCTCACCCTGATGCTTCAACTGCCCCCAGGCGCGTGTCAGTGCGTACCTCTGTGGTGACCCAGCAGCTGCTGTCGGAGCCCAGCCCCGAGGCCCCCAGGGCCCGGCCCTGCCGCGTAAGCACTGCGGATCGAAGCGTGAGGAAGGGCATCATGGCTTACAGTCTTGAGGACCTCCTCCTGAAGGTGAGAGTGCCCTGCACGTTGCACAGCCCAGCTGTAAGCTGAGATTCAGGGCTTAGAAGGTGGCAGTTTCCTTTCTGATACCTACCAGCACCTACATATGGTAATGCCCACCTGGACAGCGTCCAACTGATTAGCAATGGCTGATGTCTGTTTGGTAACGGCAGGTGGGCGGGGCAGTATGTTACCATCCTACACTATCAGTAGGTCAGTAGTATTTTCAGGGCACATTTTTCTTGCTGGAAAATCTCTTGCTTCCCACTTCCATTAGTTTTTTTGTTTTGGTTTTTGTTTCTTTTTTTTTTTGAGACGAAGTCTCGCTCTTGTCACCCAGGCTGGAGTGCAATGGCGCAATCTTGGCTCACTGCAACCTCTGCCTCCCAGGATCAAGCGATTCTCCTGCCTCAGCCTCCCGAGTAGCTGGGACGACCGGCACACACCACCACACCCAGCTAATTTTTTGTACTTTAGTAGAGACAGGGTTTCACCGTGTTGCCCAGGCTAGTCTCGAACTCCTGAGCTCAGGCAATCCACCCACCTCGGCCTCCCAAAGTGTTGGGATTACAGGCGTGAGCTACCACGCCCAGCCTGAGATGGAGTCTTGCTATGTCACCCAAGTTGTAGTGCAGTGGCATGATCTCGACTCACTGAAGCCTCCGCCTCCAAGGTTCAAGTGATTCTCATGCCTCAGCCTCCCAAGAAGCTGGGACTATAGGCATGTACCACCACGCCCAGTTAATTTTTTGTATTTTTAGTAGAGACGGTGTTTCGTCATGTTGACCAGGCTGGTCTCAAACTCCCAACCTCAGGAAATCCACCTGCCTCTGCCTCCCAAAGTGCTAGGATTACAGGCATGAGCCACCACGCCCGTCCTCAGTGATCATCTCTATAGGGGTGGGACCTGCAATCCCAGGTGCCTGGTACAGGTCAAATGTTTGGATTAGGCTTTCAAGTACTAGGTTCTATTTAACATACATAAATCATAGCTCACCTCTTTATTCTAAGTTTCCTCCCCTATTTCTGTGTATTAGTTCTATTCTTCCGGGGAGCAAATTTCCCCTCCTTTGTAAGGCTTCTGGCTGTGCAGACTACATTTCTTGTGCTTTCGATCAAAAGGACCTGTTCATACTCTAGTCTGGACTTGGTGCTGCTTTTTTGCCCTGAGGCCTGGGCACCCCTGGCATCAAAATGTCCTTGTTATATATGGCTTCTTCTGGAGGAAGCAATTACAAACTAACAAAAGTTACACAGTACAAATACAATACAAAACTTTTCCTGAATCATTTAAGAGTAAGTTGCCAACTTGCTGCCTATTACTCTTGGATACTTCAATGTGCATTTTCTACAAACAAGGATATTCTCCTGTGTAGCCATCATACGACTATTACAATCAGGAAACAGTATTACATTACTGTAATTGAATCCTGAGACTCAAGCATTGCCAGTTGTCCCAATAATATCCTTTGTAGTGAAAGGATCCAGGTCAGGATCAAGTGTTTATTTAATTGTATGGTTCTTTAGTTTCCTTTAGTCTGGAACAGTTTTTCAGTGTTTCCTTGACTTTCATGACCTTGACCATTTTGAAGATTGTGAGCCAGCTATTTTTGTTTACTGGCCCTTGGAACTATCCATTTCTTTCTTTCTTTTTTCTTTTTTTTGAGATGGAGTCTTGCTCTGTTGACCAGGCTGGAGTGCAGTGGTGCGATCTCGGCTCACTGCAAGCTCCACCTCCTGGGTTCCCACCATCCTCCTGCCTCAGCCTCCCGAGTAGCTGGGACTACAGGCACCTGCCACCACGCCTGGCTAATTTTTTTTTGTATTTTTAGTAGAGACAGGGTTTCACCATGTTAGCCAGGATGGTCTCGATCTCCTGACCTTGTGATCTGCCTGCCTCGGCCTCCCAAGGTGCTGGGATTACAGGCATGAGCCACTGCACCCGGCCCTATCCATTTCTTTAATTCAGGTTTACATCTTTGGCAGGAATATGATAAAAATAAGTTACAGGCCAGGCATAGTGGCTCACGCCTGTAATCCTAACACTTTGGGAGGCCGAGGCAGGAGGATTCCTTGAGCCCAGGAGTTCAAAACCAGCCTGGGCAACATGGTGAGACCCCATCTATACAAAAATAATGCAGGAATTAGCTGGACATGGTGGTGTGCACCTGTAGTTTCAGTTACTCAGGAGGCTGAGGCAGGATGATCGCTTGAGCCTAGGAATTTGAGGCTTCAGTAAACTGTGAATGCACCACTGCACTCCAGCCTGTGTGACAGAGTGAGACCCTGTCTAAAAAAATTTTTTTAAAGATTGTCAGTGCAAAATTATATGCAATTTTTATCACCTTACTGTTCTGATTATTTGAATAAAGTGGTAGGTACAGTCAAGCTTCTCTATGTAACATTTTTCCCTCTGTTATTTATTTTCTAGGTCAGTACTTTGTACTAAGTAAACATTGAATTCTGCATCTGTCACTGTATTCACTTATTATTATTATTATTATTATTTTTTTTTTTTTTTTTTTTTTGAGACGGAGTCTCGCTCTGTCGCCCAGGCTAGAGTGCAGTGGCCGGATCTCAGCTCACTGCAAGCTCCGCCTCCCGGGTTCACGCCATTCTCCTGCCTCAGCCTCCCGAGTAGCTGGGACTACAGGCGCCCGCCACCGCGCCCGGCTAAGTTTTTTTTGTATTTTTTAGTAGAGACGGGGTTTCACCGTGTCAGCCAGGATGGTCTCGATCTCCTGACCTCGTGATCCGCCCGTCTCGGCCTCCCAAAGTGCTGGGATTACAGGCTTGAGCCACCGCGCCCGGCCTATTATTATTATTATTATTATTATTTAGACAAAGGGTCTCACTCCATTGCCCAGGCTAGGATGCAGTGGTGTGATGATGGCTCACTGCAGCCTCAAACTCCTAGGTTCAAGTGATCCTGCCACCTCAGCCTCCTGACTCACTAGGACTATAGATACACAACCTCACACCTAATTTTTAATTAAAAAAAAAAAATAGCGATGGGGTCTAGCTATGTTTCACAGCCTGGTCTCAAACTCCTGGCCTCAAGTGATCCTCCCACCTCGGCCTCCCAAAGTGCTGGGATTAGAGGCATGAGCCACTGCCCCTGGCCTATTTATTTATTTATATCAAAAGGGACACAGGTATTCCTATTTTAGTAGGATATATGAATGGCAACAGATTATTTATTGATGCTCAAGTTGTCCCAGACTTCTGTGTCTTTTTATCATGTCCCCATCATTCTTTGCATGCTTTTTTACTTTCTGGTGCTTTTTTTTTATCCTGTCCCCATCATTCTTTGCATGCTTTCTTACTTTCTGGTGCAGCAAGGTATTACAGGCTCATCTTGTATTTACCCTGCCCTAATTCTTGGCCATTTTTTTCTAAGGAGGTCTGTTTCATTTTAGTGGAGAATGGTATTCAGAAACCGAGATCAGAGAGCTAGGTATGTTCATTGCTATTGGTGTGTTGCTGAGCCCAGGCCCTTATTGAAAGATTTTTAAGTAGCAAAGTATGTTCCTTATAGAATCCAAGCAAGAAAAGTGAAGTGAGAATTCAATCATTCCAAAATAACCAATGATGTGGTTGTAAATGTCCTGAGGAGGCTATTCTTATTATGGACCATGTATTCTGCCAGGTGACTTGCAGTATTTCTTCTGATGAGAGCCTTAAGGTAGTTACCACTATTTCCATTCTCCAGAGGCAGAGGCCAAGTGCATCCACTGGGATTGAAAAATCCCAGCATTTTGGGAGGCTGAGGTGGGAGGATTCCTTGAGCACAGGACTTTGAGACCAGCCTCGGCCACAAAGCAGTACCCTGTCTCCACCTCCCCCCGCAAAAAAAAATTAGCTGGACAACCAGGGCACAAGCCTGTAATCTCAGCTACTTGGGAGGCTAAAGTGGAAGGATCATTGAGCCCAGGAGGTTGAGGCTGCAGTGAGCTGTGATTATACCACTGCATTCCAACCTGGGTTAAAGAGCAAAGCCTTCTCTCCAAAAAAAAAAAAAAAAAAAATTAAACATAGAGTTAATGTATGACTCAGCAATTCTACTCCTAGGTATATGCCCAGGAGAATTGAAAACCTGTGTTCATATAAAAACGTGTACACAAAAACTCATAGCAGCATTATTCATAACAGTCAAAAAGAAACAATCCAAGTGTTCATCCATTGATAAATAGATTTTAAAATCTGGTATATCTATATAGTAGAATATTATTAGCCAAAAAAAAAAAAAAATGAATCATGTCTAGGTATGATAGCACATACCTGTAATCCCAGCACTTTGGGAGGCCAAGGTAGGAGGATCCCTTGAGGCCAGGAGTTTGAGACCAGTCTGAGCAACATAGCCAGACACCATCTTTAAAAAAACATAAAAATTAGGCAGGTGTAATGCATGCGCCTGTAGTCCCCGCTACTCGGGAGGCTGAGGCAGGAGGATTGCTTGTGCCCAAGAGTTGGAGGCTGCAATGAGCTACAATTATGTCACATGCTCTCTACTTACGCTTATGATATGCTTACGATTACTGCATTCCAGCCTAGTAAACACTGCACTATTAGATAGTGGTGATTGCTGCACAACTTTGTGAATATACTAAAAAACCCTGAATTGTATACTTTTAGAGGGTAACTTTTAGAGTATGTAAACTATATCACAATTAAAAATTATATGTGACTTATATTTTATTGGACAATATTATTCTAGACTATGAACCCTGAAGTCAGGAACCAAGAGGTACCATGATAAAGTCTCTGGGTAGTGATTACACAGCAGAGGGCTTGGGCTCCAGTTCCACCTCATAGACCCCAGCCCACTAGTTCTGGGATGGCAGAAGCATCACTGACCTTATTCCCCAGGTCCGGGACACTCTGATGCTGGCAGACAAGCCCTTCTTTCTGGTGCTGGAGGAAGATGGTACAACTGTAGAGACAGAAGAGTACTTCCAAGCCCTGGCAGGGGATATAGTGTTCATGGTCCTCCAGAAGGGGCAGAAATGGCAGCCTCCATCAGAACAGGTGAGGTTCCACCTGTCGGGGGAGAAAATCGGGACCCTGGGAGATGTCTTCAAGGGGTGCTAACCATTTGCTTGTCTCAATACAGGGGACGAGGCACCCACAGTCCCTCTCCCATAAGCCTGCCAGGAAGATTGATGTGGCCCGTGTAACCTTTGACCTGTACAAGCTGAACCCACAGGACTTCATTGGCTGCCTGAATGTGAAGGCAACATTTTATGATACGTACTCCCTTTCCTACGATCTGCACTGCTGTGGGGCCAAACGCATTGTGAAGTGAGTGAAGTGGGATTTCCTGGGGACAGGGTGGGTATGGGCAATGGGAGAGCCCCTGTCTGTTCACATGGACTCAGCCTTCTCAGCGCCTGGGTCTGGCATTAGTGCTGACAAAGCATAGCCTGTATCAGACAACATGGAGCCTGATGGGCTGTTGAAGTGCTGCTGTGGACGACACTGGCGTGTGCCCAAGGGTGCACGTGCTCCTCCTGGTGAAACCTGGATGCATTTTGTTTTTATGACTACTTTCCACTCTAGAAACTACACTTTTTTTTTTATTGAAATAGGGAGTTTTCCTAAGTAGTCTTCTAGTCAATTTTTTAAAAATGAACATGTGTTGGCCAGGTGTGGTGGCTAACACCTGTAATCCCAGCACTTTGGGAGGCCAAGGTGGGTGGATCACTTGAGGTCAGGAGTTTAAGACCAGCCTGGCCAACATGGCAAAACCCAATCTATACAAAAATACAAAAATTAGCTGGACATTGTGGTGCATGCCTGTAATTCCAACTACTCAGGAGGCTGAAGCAGGAGAATTGCTTGAACCTGGGAGGTGGAGGTTGCAGTGAGCCAAGATTCCACCACTGCACTCCAGCCTGGGCAAAAGAGCAAGACTCTCTCGGACAAAAAAAAAAAAAAAAAAGCATGTGTCAAAGATTTAATTGAATTCATTAATTAATGAGAGAAGTAGCAAGAAGTTACAATCAGTTCAAAGGAGAATTCAAAATCTCACACATACATAGGTCCAGCAAGAATGATGAGATAGGCTGGGTGCGGTGGCTCTCACTTGGAATCCCAGCATTTTGGGAGGTCAAGGCGGGAGGATCTGTTGCGCCCAGGAATTTGAGACCAGCTTGGGCAACATAGTGAGACCCAGTCTCTACCACATGCATGTGTGCGTGCGCGTGCACACGCGCGCACGCACACACACACACATACACACACACAAAATGCTGGCAGTGGTAGTATCTCCCTATAATCCCAGCTAGGTGGGAGGATTGCTTGAGCCCAGGAGTTTGAGGCTGCAGTGAGAAATGACCATACCACTGTGTACTCCAGCCTGGGCAACAGCATGACACCTTGTCTCTAAAAAGAAGAAAAAAAGAGATAAATGTATACATACAAAATTGGATTTTTCCCCCGTGTGAATGGGAGGGATGAAATAATCTTCCCTCCATAGGACAGAATTATAATTTGCAAGTCTTATGGACCAGAGTCATTTGTACTATACAATGAACTTTTCTTAAAACTTATTTTTGAAAGTCTAACCAAATGTCTCAGGAAGCATGAGAATATGTGAGGTTAGAACCCACTCCCACTTCCCCATTTCCCCTACTTTCCAAACATCCAACTCCATGTTAATTGCTTTATGCTATTTCAGCCTTATGACCCTGGGTGGCAGATGCAATCCCATTTTACCCATGAGGGAGTTGAAGCTCAAAGCTAGAGCAGTTTGCTAAAGTTCACCCAGCTAACAAGACTGGATTAGGACTTAGGCATGCCTAATTCAGTTTCTGTTCTCAGTGCATGCTCATGCCAGGCATGGGTGTCTTCATGTCCAGCACTCTGAACATCAGTTAGACTGCAGGTGACTTGGAAAGGCCTCAGAGTCTAGAACAGAGTGTCTCAAGGGACAGAGCCATGTTATGGAGATTAATCTGGTCCAAAGTAGTAGTAGAAAAATAGAAAGCCTTATGAAATGAGCTGGAGTTTCGCATGAGAAAGTAGGGAGGTTCTGGGCATCTCAGTTAAGGTGGAATTGCAGGTCCTCGCCCTAATCCTGACCTCATCTGCAGCATCTGTTCCTGTTTGCACATCACTCTAGAATTGATGAAGTGCTTTTAGTGCTACCACCTCAGTGGTATTCAAATGTTATTAATGAAGAAAACAAACATAATGAAACCAATCCCTTCCAGGCCAGCATGGGAATATGGGGATGCAGGGAGGGGGTACACTCTTGTTTTTTATTTATTATTTATACATTTATTTATTTATTTTTGAGAAGGAGACTCACTCTGTCACCCAGGCTGGAGTGCAGTGGTACAATCTCAGCTCACTACAACCTCTGTCTCCTGGGTTCAAGCAATTCTCATGCCTCAGCCTCCTGAGTAACTGAGATTACAGGTGTCTGCCACCACGCCTGGCTGTTTGTATTTTTTAGTAGAGACAGGGTTTCACCATGTTGGCCAGGCTGGTCTCAAACTCCTGACCTCAAATGATCCACCCGCCTCGGCCACCTAAAGTGATAGGATTACAGGCATGTGCTACTGCGCCCAGCCTCATGTTTTTTGTTTGTTTGTTTTTAAATATAGAATCTTGCTCTATCACCCAGGCAGGAGTGCAGTGGTGCCATCTCGGCTCACTGCAACCTCCACCTCCTGGGTTCAAGCAATTCTCTTGCCTCAGGCTCTGCAGTAGCTGGGATTACAAGCACCCACCACTATGCCTGGCTAATTTTTGTATTTTTAGTAGAGACAGAGATTCGCCATGTTGGCCATGCTGGTCTCAAACTCCTGACCTCAGGTGACCCACCCTCCATGGCCTCCCAAAGTGCTAGAATTACAGGCATGAGCACCATGCCCAGCCTACTTTGTGGTTTTGACTTGCATGCCCTCTCATTCCCCCCAGGGAAGCTCTCCGCTGGGCCCTCTTCAGCATGCAGGCCACGGGCCACGTGATGCTTGGCACCTCCTGTTACCTGCAGCAGCTCCTTGATGCTACGGAGGAAGGGCTGCCCCCCAAGGGCAAGACCTCATCCCTCATCCCGACCTGTCTGAAGATACTTCAGTGAAAGCCCAAGTCCTTGGAAGCTTTCCCCAGTGAAGGACTAGACTAGGGGCCCCACGCTTAACTGGTAGTGCCCACAAGCCTGGCAGCTGTAGAGCCGCTAACCTCCCCACACCTCCTTCACCGTGTAGGACCTGAGTGAGGAGGAGGGGCTGGAAACCTGGGGTGGGATGGCCAAAGGAGAATCTCAGGCTCCTAGTCTGACCCAGCTCCTTCCTGCCCAAGGCAGCTTAGCCCACCCAGACTGGTCCTGAAGTCTGCCCCTCAGCAATCCAGCCTCACAGGTTGCACTTTCATGGTGCTCTCTACCTTCTGGCCCCCATCCCAGAACATTCCTGAGTGAATTCTCAAGCACATCAGCATGTGATATTAGGGAGTTTGCAATAAATTACTGAGGCTGATGTTTCTTCTTTGCCTGTGTTCTTTGGGGGCAGGGTTCTATCTGGAAGGTTGGAGGGGGCTAAAGGAAGAGAAAAATCTATTGTCAAAGCATTCTCTTTAATGTAGGATTACAGAAAATAGCACTTTTGCCGGGCGCGGTGGCTCAAGCCTGTAATCCCAGCACTTTGGGAGGCCGAAACGGGCAGATCACGAGGTCAGGAGATCGAGACCATCCTGGCTAACCCGGTGAAACCCCGTCTCTAGTAAAAAATACAAAAAAATAGCCGGGCGAGGTGGTGAGCGTCTGTAGTCCCAGCTACTCGGGAGGCTGAGGCAGGAGAATGGCGTGAACCCGGGAGGCGGAGCTTGCAGTGAGCAGAGATCTGGCCACTGCACTCCAGCCTGGGCGACAGAGCGAGACTCCATCTCAAAAAAAAAAAAAGAAAATAGCACTTTTTCTACCAAAGGAGAAAAAAAAAAAAAAAAAAAGAGCTGGGCACAGTGACAGGTGCCTGCTGTCCTAGCTACTCAGCAGACTGGGGTGGGTCTTTTTTAAAGACCCCAGTCTCTTTAAATAAACAAAATTGCAGTTGATTTTGAAACTAAAGTCAGCTGAATTTGAGGCTTGAGCTAACTATGTAATTGATGCCATATGTAACAATTTCCTAATTAAATTCACCTATAAGAAGAGCTTCAATTAAGCAGGTGGGATTAAGTCACTCTTCTAATTTCTCAGTGTCCCATTTTATAATAACCATTTAAGTGATTAGGTGTAAAAGTACTACTCAAGCTGTAAGGCATTTCTCCATCAATGCCCATCCTAACTTGCCAGACAGCTTATCTTTGATGTTCAGGACTTTCAACCTCGGGATTTCAAAGTGGGCTCATAGGTAGCCCCAAAGAGCAGGAGCTTCTCATCAGTGTGAGCTGGCATTTTCCAATATTGGACGACTCAAGACAAGCATGAAAGGCTGAATTTAGACTGGGCATAGTGGCTCATGCCTGTAATCCCAGCACTTTGGGAGGCTGAGCCAGGTGGATTACCTGAGGTCAGGAGTTCGAGACCAGCCTGACTAATGTGGTGAAACCCGGTTTCTACTAAAAACAAAAAAATTAGCTGGGCGTCGTGGCAGGTGCCTGTTATCACAGCTACTCAGGAGGCTGAGGCAGTAGAATTGCTTGAACCCGGGAGGTGGAGGTTGTGGTAAGCCAAGATCGTGCCACTGTACTACAGCCTGGGTGACAGAGCAAGACTCCGTCGCAGGGGGGAAAAAAAAAAAGGCTGAACTTGTAGAATTTGTAGGTGACTGTTTTATTTAGTCTGTGACTGAAAGATTTAAAAACCTGGCCAGATGCAGTGGCTCATGCCTGATATCCCGGCACTTTGGGAGGCCAAGGCAGGAGTATCGCTTGAGGCCAGGAGTTCACGAGCAGCCTGGGCAAGACAGCCAGACCCTGTCTTTATACTAGATAATAAAAAAAAATCAGCAGAGCGTGGTGGCTGTAGAGGCGGGAGGTTCACTTGAGCCCAGGAGGTCGCGGCTGCAGTGAGCTATAATTGTGCCACTGCACTCCAACCTGAGCAACAGAGTGAGAGCCTGTCTCTGGGAAAAAAAAAAAAGGATTCAAAAACTCTATCATGGCCAGGCACAGTGGTTCACGCCTGTAATCTCAGCACTTTGGGAGTCCAAGGCAGGTGGATCACAAGGTCAGGCATTTGAGACCAGCCTGGCCAACATGGCCAAATCCCGTCTTTACTAAAAATACAAAAAATTGGCCGGGCATGGTGCTGGCACCTGTAATCTCAGCTACTTGGGAGGCTGAGGCAGGAGAATTGCTTGAACCTGGGAATTGCAAGTTGCCGTGAGCCGAGATTGTGCCATTGCACTCTAGCCTGGACGACAGAGCAAGACTCAGTCTCAAAATAAAATAAAATAAAAACGAAAAACAAAACAAAACAAAACCTATCGTTTCACGACTTTTACTATAAATCCTATTTGGATTTAGTAAACACTAAGGCAAAGACCTGTATTACCAAAGCTGGTCTGGGAGCTATTTCTGGCAGCAGACCTGAACCCTGCACCCTGTGGGCAAAGACTCTGAAGCTCGCTGAAGAGGGGCTGCTATTCTGGGCTCTCCTGCTCTTTTGCAGTTATGGCTGGAGGCTGGCCCGGTGCCAGGCTGGCTCCATGTGGTGTGCCGTCTGGCAGGGAGGCCTGATGTTTGTATGATCACAGAAGCTATCCCAGTCCACCCTTGCTGAAGCGGTGGCAGGGCCTACCTGCTCCTCCTGTAAAGTGCTCAGTAACAGAGTTGGAGTGGGGGTGGGAGGCTCGGTATTTGTCAAGCTTCCCTCCTCCTGAGATCTGGGGTTTCACAAGTGAATCTTGAGCAACTGCCCACGGTCTCTTGGCATTGAGCCCAGGGAAAACAAGGTTCTTCCTCTTCTTCCAGGAGCTCGGAGGCTAATGGAGTCAAAGCAGCTGTGGTCAGTGAATAGGAAAGGGCAGCCTTTGATGAGGCTGGGAGCTGGGGAGGGAAGATTCCAAACAGCAAAGGAGCTTGAGCCTTGGTAGGGCCTGCCCGTCCTAGAGGGGGAACGGACTTTCCTGGGCCCCGCACAGCCAGGAGTAGCTGTCTTCAAGGTGTGCTGTGTCCCAGCCCCTCCAGCTCAGCCTTTTCATTTGTTCAAGCTGGTGCTCGAGAGTGCACAGGATGCCTTTCAGAAGAATTCTAAATCCCGGGGGGCACATGTGATGGCACAGTCACATGTCTGAGCCCAAAACAAGAGAACCACTTGTGTTTTTGCCACACTGCTTGCCAGCAATGCCCATAATTTTGCACATAATTTTTTTTTTTTTTGAGATGGAGGCTCGCTCTGTCGCCTGGGCTGGAGTGCAGTGGCACAATCTTGGCTCATCACAAGCTCCGCCTCCTGGGTTCACGCCATTCTCCTGCCTCAACCTCCTGAGTAGCTGGGACTACAGGCGCCCGCCACCATGCCCAGCTAATTTTTTTGTATTTTTAGCAGAAACCGGGTTTCCCCGTGTTAGCCAGGATGGTCTTGATCTCCTGACCTCGTGATCCACCCGCCTCGGCCTCCCAAAGTGCTGGGATTACAGGCATGAGCCACCGCACCCGGTCTTTGTGCACATAATTTTTTATTTGTTTGTTTGTTTATTTTCTTTTGAGACAGAGTCTCGCTCTTGTCACCTAGGCCCGAGTGCAGTGGCACGATCTCAGCTCACTGCAACCTCCGCCTCCCAGGTTCAAGTGATTCTCCTGCCTCAGCCTCCTGAGTAGCTGGGATTACAGGCACCTGCCACCATGCCCTGCTAATTTTTTGTATTTTTAGTAGAGATGGGGTTTCACTATGTTGGTCAGGCTGGTCTTGTATTTGTGTGTACTTTCAGAAACACAGAAGGATGTAAATATAACTAAGAAATAGACACCCATCAGAGGCCAGGCATGTTGGCTCATACCTGTAATCCTAGCACTTTGGGAGGTCTAGGCGGGTGGATTGCCTGAGATCAGGAGTTAGAGACCAGCCTGACCAACATGGAGAAACATGGAGAAATCCTGTCTCTACTGAAAATACAAAATTAGCCGGGCCTGGTGGCGCATGCCTGTAATCCCAGCTACTCGGGAGGCTGAGGCAGGAGAATCACTTGAATCCGGGAGGCAGAAGTTGAGGTGAGCTGAGATCGTGCCATTGCACTCCAGCCTGGGCAGTAAAAGCGAAACTCTGTCTCAAAAAAAAAAAAAAAAGAAGGCGAAATAGACATCCATCACATACACATATGCTTATTCTAGTCACACTGTCCTTTACTTTCCTCTTTTGATTTAATATATTCTGGAGATCAATTCACATGAGCTCCTATAGAACTATGCATTCTTCCCTCAATGGTTCCATGATACAGACGTGCTAGAGCTGAGTTAGCCACTCCTCTGATGGATTTAGATTTATTGACAGTATTTTGCTAATGCAAACCATGAATCAAAAGTTATAGTGCTCTTAGCAAATAAAACAATACAGAGATTGCATGGAACTTCTTTACAGTTGTCATTGTAGGTTGGAACTGTTTATTCTTTGCCTTTTTCCGACATCACATCTTGTTTCTCTTTGTTGCTTTTCCCCTCCTCCTCTGCCCACATCCCCCTACACACCTGTTCCTCCTGGTGAATTTCATTAGCTCTTCACCACCCATCAATCAGACCCCTGCTGGGAGCTTTCCCAGACTGCACCGCTATTCCTGGCTTTTCTCTCTCTGCACCTCCCCAGCAGCATTTTGCAAGACAGTTTGTGATGCTGTAGCCTAACTCTGACGCTTAGCCTAACTCTGACAATTCAGTGACCTTCTCGCATTGATCAGGAGTTCAAGACCAGCCTGGCCAACATGGCGAAACCCTATCTCTACAAAAATTAGCTGGGTGTGGTGGGGCACACCTGTAATCCCAGCTACGTGGGAGGCTGAGGCAGAAGAATCACTTAAACCTGGGAGGTGGAGGTTGCAGTGAGCCAAGATCACGCCACTGCACTCTAGCCTAGGCGACACAGCAAGACTTCGTCTCCAAAACAAAACAAAACAAAACAAAAATCACATTGTACTCCATATACACAATTATTATTTTTTATTATTTAAAAAATTTTTAAAATCACAGGAATTGTAAATGATCCAAATACTCCAAATAAAAAACAGATTTTCAAACTGGATAAAAAAGCAGGATGCAAGGTATATGCTATCTACAAGAAATACATTTTAAATATAAAGACAAATATAGGTTAAAAGTAATAGGGGCCGGGCGCGGTGGCTCAAGCCTGTAATCCCAGCACTTTGGGAGGCCGAGACGGGTGGATCACGAGGTCAGGAGATCGAGACCATCCTGGCTAACACAGTGAAACCCCGTCTCTACTAAAAAAATACAAAAAACTAGCCGGGCGAGGTGGCGGGCGCCTGTAGTCCCAGCTACTCGGGAGGCTGAGGCAGGAGAATGGCGTAAACCCGGGAGGCGGAGCTTGCAGTGAGCTGAGATCCGGCCACTGCACTCCAGCCTGGGTGACAGAGCGAGACTCCGTCTCAAAAAATAAATAAATAAATAAATAAATAAAAGTAATAGGATAAAAAAAGATATACTATGTTAACACTAGTCAAAAGAAAGTACAAATGGCTGTATCAGTATCAAAGAAGACTTCAAAGTAGAGGATATTACCAGGGGTAAAGAAAAGTCATTTCATAATGGTAAAGGTGTCCATTAATCAGGAGTACATAATTTTAAATGTTTATACATCTAATAATAGAGTTTCAAAATACATGAAGAAAAACTGATAGAACGGTAAGGAGAAACATATACATCTACGATTATAGACAGAGATTTCAAAACTCCTTTGTCAATAATTGATAGACCAGGTAGGCAGAAAATTAGTAAGGATATGGTAGAGTTGTACAGTGCAAACCAAATACACCTGATTGTCATTTCTGGAACACTATACCTCACCAGGTGCAGTGGCTCACGACACCTGTAATCCTAGCACTTTGGGAGGCCGAGGCGGGCAAATCACCTGAGGTTGGAAGTTTGAGACCAGCCTGACCAACATGAAGAAATCCCATCTCTACTAAAAATACAAAAATTAGCTGGGCACGGTGTCACATGCCTATAATCCCAGCTACTCGGGAGGCTGAGGCAGGAGAATCGTTTGAACCAGGAAGGTTGAGGTTGCAGTGAGTGAGATATCGCCACTGGATTCCAGCCTGGGCAACAAGAGTGAAACTCTGTCTCAGAAAAAAAAAAAAAGGGCCGGGCGCAGTGGCTCACGCCTGTAATCCCAGCACTCTGGGAGGCTGAGATGGGCAGATCACGAGGTCAGGAGATCAAGACCATCCTGGCTAACACAGTGAAACCCCGTCTCTACTAAAAATACAAAAAAAATTAGCCGGGTGTGGGGGTGGGCGCCTGTAGTCCCAGCGACTCGGGAGGCTGTGGCAGGAGAGTGGCGTGAACTCAGTAGGCAGAGCTTGCAGTAAGCCAAGATTGCACCACTGCACTCTGGGCGACAGAGCGAGACTCCGTCTCAAAAAAAAAAAAAAAAAGAAAGAACACCACTATACCCAATAATAAGACAATACACATTCCTCTCAAGTGTACATGGAATATTTACCAAAATAGACCATATCCTTGGCCATACACAAGTCTCAATAAATTCAGAAGGACTCAAACCAATCAAAGCATATTCTCTGACCATAAAGAATTAAATTAGAATCAATATCTCAAATTAAATTATTGAAAAAATGTTGTCTCAAGGTAATAGAGAAAAATATGGAAGGAAACATATAAAGTTGTATTAATATTAGTGACTTCATGGAGATAAAAATGATGAAACGTTGGAGACAGCACCGTAAGGATATTAAATACATTTTTGTGCTGTTTTACTAGTTATAATAAACATGTATTCCTTTTGAAATTTAAACAAAACATAGGATTTATGTGTGTGTATATATATATATATATTTATTTATTTTTGAGATGGAGTCTTGCTCTATCACCCAGGCTTGGAGTGCAGTGATGAGATCTCGGCTCACTGCAACCTCCACATCCCAGATTTAAGCAATTCTCCTGCCTCAGCCTTCCGAGTAGCTGGGACAGGTATGTGCCACCGCGCCTGGCTAATTTTTGTGTTTTCAGTGGAAATAGGGTTTCACCATGTTGGCTAGGCTGGTCTTGAACTCCTGACCTCACGTGATCCACCACCCACCTCAGCCTCCCAAAGTGCTGGGATTACAGTCATGAGCCACTGCACCTGACCCTCAAATACTTAAAAATAAATTTCCCCTTTCCATTTCAGGTGACCTCAGGCAACTTCTGTATCAAAAAATCATATTAACCCTGAATAAAACAATCAAATACTGTAATTTATTTAATAATTCCTCTATTACTGGACATTTAGGTTGTTTTCCATGAAGGCTACAATGAACAAATAGGTCCTCCTTAAATGGCAATCCTCAGCTTTCCTAAAAATCCATCTCCTCACGGCTTGCATGTGGAAAACAAGCTCCAATTTATATTTTTTTAACTCACTAATCTATGCCTCCCATAATCTAATTCCTTGAGAGCAGAGGTCTGCTTTAAAATGGTTTTTGCGGCCGGGCGCGGTGGCTCAAGCCTGTAATCCCAGCACTTTGGGAGGCCGAGACGGGTGGATCACGAGGTCAGGAGATCGAGACCATCCTGGCGAACACCGTGAAACCCCGTCTCTACTAAAAAATACAAAAAACTAGCCGGGCGAGGTGGCGGGCGCCTGTAGTCCCAGCTACTCGGGAGGCTGAGGCAGGAGAATGGCGTAAACCTGGGAGGCGGAGCTTGCAGTGAGCTGAGATCCGGCCACTGCACTCCAGCCCGGGCTACAGAGCGAGACTCCGCCTCAAAAAAAAAAAATAAATAAATAAATAAATAAAATGGTTTTTGCGTGCTCGCTTGGCAGCACACATACTAAAATTGGAAGGGTACAGAGATTAGCATGGCCCCTGTGCAAGGATACTTGTAATTTTGCAAAGCTTGCAGTGAGCCAAGATCACGCCACCACACTCCAGCCTGGGTGACAGAGCCAGCCTCCATCTCAAAAAATAAATACATAAATAAAATAAAATAAAATGGCTTTTGCCACATAGGCACTTTACCTGTTACAGCAATTTAAATTGACAAAATATTTGATCTTTTACCTTTGTCTCAAAATACTAGAGGGCTCACTTTAATCCATATCCAATATATTAAGAAATATGTGATTCGTAAGTAGTCCTTTTTTTTTCTTTTGAAACAGAGTCTTGCTCTGTCTCCCAGGCTGGAGTGCGGTGGTGCAACCTCTGCCTCCCAGGTTCAAGCGATTCTCCTGCCTCAGCCTCCTGAGTAGCTGGATATGGGCGTCCACGAGCACGCTCGGCTGAATTTTTTTTTTTTTTTTTCCTAGACGGAGTCTCGCTCTGTCATCCAGGCTGGAATGCAGTGACCAGATCTCAGCTCACTGCAAGCTCCGCCTCCTGGGTTCACGCCATTCTCCTGCCTCAGCCTCCCGAGTAGCTGAGACTACAGGCGCCTGCCACCTCGCCCAGCTAGTTTTTTTTTTTTTTTTTTTTTTTTTTTTTTGTATTTTTTAGTAGAGACGGGGTTTCACCGTGTTAGCCAGGATGGTCTCGATCTCCTGACCTCGTGATCCGCCCATCTCAGCCTCCCAAAGTGCTGGGATTACAGGCTTGAGCCACTGCGCCCGGCTGGCTGATTTTTGTATTTTTAATAGAGACAGGGTTTCACCATGTTGGCCAGGATGGTCTCAAACTCCTGACCTCTGGTGATCCGCCCACATCAGCCTCCCAAAGTGCTGGGATTACAGGCGTGAGCCACCGTGCCAGGCCTTTGTAAGCACTTTTTAAGTAGTAATCATTAACTACAAACACAGAATCTTGTAGGTTAATGAATTCTCTCTTTTTAAGAGACGAATTGGCCAGGCACGGTGGCACAAGCCTGTAATCCCAGCACTTTGGGAGGCTGAGGTGGGCAGATCATGAGGTCAGGAGATCGAGACCATCCTGGCTAACACGGCAAAACCCCGTCTCTACAAAAAATACAAAAAATTAGCCGGCCGTGGTGCCGGGGGCCTGTAGTCCCAGCTACTCGGGAGGCTGAGCCAGGAGAATGGTGAGAACCCAGGAGGTGGAGCTTGCAGTGAGCCGAGATCCCACCACTGCACTCCAGCCTGGGTGACAGAGCGAGACTCCAGCCTGGGTGACAGAGCGAGACTCCAGCCTGGGCGACAGAGCGAGGCTCCGTCTCAAAAACAAAAAAGAAAAAAGAGAGATGGATCACAAGGTCAGGAATTTCAGACCAGCCTGGCCAAAATAGTGAAACCCTGTTTCTACTAAAAAAATACAAAAAATTAGCTGGGCCTAGTGGCAGGTGCCTGTAATCCTAGCTATTTAGGAGGTTGAGGCAGGGGAATCGCTTGATCCTGGGAGGCGGAGGTTGCAGTGAGCCGAGATTGTGCCACTGCACTCCAGCCCGGGCAACAGTGCAAGACTCCGTATGAAAAAAAAAAAAAAAGAGAGAGAGAGCTCTGTCACCCAGGCTGGAGTGCAGTGGGATGAGCACAGCTCACTGCAGCCCTCAAACTCCTAGGCTCAAGTGATCCTCCCGCCTCAGCCTCCCCACTAGCTGGGACTACAGGTGCATATCACCACGTTCAGCTAATTTTCCTATTTTATTTTTTGTAGAGATGGTGTCATGCTTTGTTGCCCAGGCTGGTCTCAAACTCCTGGGCTCAAGACATTTTCTCACTTCAGCCTCCCAAAGTGTTGAGATTACAGGTATGAGTCACTGTGTCCAGCCTAACAACAACATTTTTTAATGAGATCTGTTTTTCTGATTATAAAAGTGAAACACGAAGCCAAGTGCGGTGGCTCTTGCCTGTAATCCCAGTACCTTAGGAGGCTGAGGCAGGAGGATTGTTTGAGCCCAGGAATTTGAGAGTAGCCTGTGCAACATGGCGAGACTGCAGCCTGCAAAAATAAATAGGTAAATAAGCTGGGCATAGTGGCACATGCCTATAGTCCTAGCACTTGGGAGGCTAAGGTGAGAAAATTGCTTGAGCCTAGCAGGTCGAGGCTGCAGTGAGCCATGATTGTGCCACTGCACTCCACAATGGGCAACAGAGTGACAGATCCTATCTCAAAAATAAATAAAAAAAAGTAAAACATGCCCAGTGTGAAACTTTGTACAATACCAAAAAATATAAAGAAGTGTATGCATATTTATATTTTTCCTTTTAATATGGCAAAAATATTTATATATATGTATATATATGTGTGTATATATGTGTGTGTGTGTATATAAATATATTATATATATATGTATGATGGAGTTTTGCTCTTGTTGCCCAGGCTGGAGTGCAATGGCGTGATCTCGGCTCACTGCAACCTCCGCCTCCCGGATTCAAGCCATTCTCCTGCTTCAGCCTCCCAAGTAGCTGGGATTACAGGCACCCGCCACCACGCCCGCCTAATTTATGTGTTTTTAGTAGAGATGGGGTTTCACCACGTTGGCCAGACAGCTCATGAACTTCTGACCTCAGCTGATCGCCCACCTCGGCCTCCCAAAGGGCTGGGATTACAGGTGTGAACCACCAAACCCGGCATATATATAATATATATAATATATATAATACATATTATATATATTATATATATTCATAGTCTTTTAAAATTTAATAATATTTATTTTCCAATGTCATTGTTTACAAGTATCATAGCAGCAGCTTTCTTTATTTCTTTTTTTGTTCATTCACCTAGAAATCGTCAAAAATTGCCATTGCCAACCGGGCAGCTCATGTCTACAATGCCAGCACTTTGGGAGGCTGAGGTAGGAGGACTACTTGAGCTCAGGAGTTTCAGACCAGTCTCGGTAACATGGCAAAACCCCATCTCTACAAACAATACAAAAATTAGCTGAGCATTGTGGCACACACCTATGGTCCCACCTACTAGGGAGACTGAGTTGGGGGAATTGCTTGAGCCCAGCAGGAGGTCAACGCTGCAGTGAGCTGTGATCACACCAATGCACTCCAGCCTGGGCAACAAAGTGAGACCCTGTCTCAAAAAAAAAAGAAAAGAAAAGAAAAGAAATTACCATTGCCGGCCATATTTCAAGTCGTCATGGTGAGGTATTGGGAATAGTTCTCAATTAGCATTGTGCCTTGGATAGACCTCATTGGCTATGATACTGCCACTGCAGAGCTGCAACTTTCAATGTGTTACTTCAGACAGAAATAAATACAGGTTGGAAATTAGCAGGAAGTGCTTATATCTTACCGAAAGTCCTAGAACTTTCTGCTAAATGGATGACTCAGTTAGGAAAGACTGTAAAAAGAGAAACCTATAATTACCTAAAGAACCAAATATAAAATGAATGCTAGAGTAAGTAATTAATAAATATCAAAACTGTAAGCTAAATTCCCATTCTGACCTCTATAACCCTCATGAAGAGTTCTAACCCTTGATTTTCATAAAGTGTCTACAAGTGGTTGGCGATTCATCTGTGAGGTTCCAAAGTGCATTCAAAGTAAATTTCTTTTTCTTTTTTTTTTTTTTTTAATTCTTTTTTTTGAGACGGAGTCTCGCTCTGTCACCCAGGCTGGAGTGCAGTGGCCGGATCTCAGTTCACTGCAAGCTCCGCCTCCCGGGTTCACGCCATTCTCCTGCCTTAGCCTCCCGAGTAGCTGGGACTACAGACGCCCGCCACCTCGCCCGGCTAGTTTTTTTTTTGTATTTTTTAGTAGAGACGGGGTTTCACCGTGTTAGCCAGGATGGTCTCGATCTCCTGACCTCGTTATCCGCCTGTCTCGGCCTCCCAAAGTGCTGGGATTACAGGCTTGAGCCACCACGCCCGGCCCAAAGTAAATTTCAACATAGTGTCCACTGAATTTTGATTGGTTTTCTGCTTCAGTATTTGAAGAAGTTGCTGTAAAAAGAAGACAGAATTAAGTTTTCATTTTTGAACTGTTATTACAATTTGTGGCTATTAATAACCACAAGTCCATGAGGATTAGTCTCATGGCTGAAAGCATTTCCTGTAAAGGTACCTATAAATATAACAAACAGCCCCTTGGACTGAACTTTTCGTCAAGAAAAAAGTACAGGATCTTCATAAATACTTCTGTATTATTCTGATCATACCTACAATGTAATCACCCATAAATAACACTTAAAGGCAAAATGATTAAAACTTGAGTCAACTATCTTACCTGTTCAGTCACAGCATATACTTATTTTAGATTCTAGAATTAAAAAGGCAAAGGAAGAGAAGGGCAAATGAAGCTAACACTTATTAAGGATTAGCAAATTATATTCTATATTGTAGTACTGTTATTCCCATTTCTCAGGAGAGAAAATTGAGTCTGAGAAATATTAACTAATTTAATCATAGTCAATTTAGTCAGAGAAAGTAAGAATGGGAAGATCTAATCTATCCAACTCCAATTTTTCATTAAGAAAAAAAAGAAAGAAAAAACTACATACAATGACAAGAGAATTAAAGTCTATATTGACTAAAAATAATAGCCCCTCCCTCCTTAGCCTTCCCCCAGGGCAGATCCTGCAGTGCCTCTGTCTCGCTTTTTCTTATTTTTCCCCCTTCCCCCTTCACTTTTTATTTCCTTTTCCCCCTTTTCTCTTTCAAAAAACAAGAAGATAATAGCTTTGAAATTCCAGTTGTAAATTAGTTTTATCATAGTTTTACCCTAAAAAAATTTATGTTTGAAAAGTAACTGGTTTTAAAACTACATAAGGCATCCATAATTCCATTTTTATATTATACTTTCGGAGGTACAAAAGGAAACTCTACTAAAACAGATATAAGAAAACATTAATAAACATATTACTAAAGGTTATACACAATTCAGTAAAAAAATGTGAAGAAACACAAACATGTAGGTACAGTTAGGTAAGTTAACAGCATAGTAGCTAAGAGTGTGGCACTAGAAGAAAGCTACCTGAGCTTAAATATAATCTCTGCATCTGACTAATTGTACAACCTCATTTACCAGTTTAATTCTTTGTTTCCTCATCTATAGATTGCAGGTGGTAATTAAGAGCAGAAAAAAAAATCTAGCTATAATAATAATCATCCCTACTACTACTAATTACTTCTTTCAGCTTGATTACCTCCCAAAGCATATGAGTAGATTTCCTTAAAAATCTTTGAATATACCGGCTGGGCACAGTGGCTCACACCTGTAATCCCAGCACTTTGGGAGGCTGAGGTGGGCGGATCATGAGGTCAGGAGATCGAAACCATCCTTGCTGACACGGTGAAACCCCGTCTCTACTAAAAATACAAAAAAAAATTAGCCAGGCGTGGTGGCGGGCGCCTGTAGTCCCAGCTTCCAGGGAGGCTGAGGCAGGAGAATGGTGTGAACCCGGGAGGCGGCGGAGCTTGCAGTGAGCGGAGATTGCGCCACTGCATTCCAGCCTGGGTGACAGAGCGAGACTCCGTCTCAAAAAAAAAAAAAAAAAAAAGAAGTCATTTTTAAAAACTGTCACCCCTGAAAATAGTAAAAATAAACAAAATAAGCATATTTTTCTACTTATATATATTTAGTATTAGGTACTTAGCATATACTACCTCAATTAATCATTTTTCTTTTCTTATCTTTTTTTTTTTTTTTTTGACATGGGATCACTGTCACTCAGGCTGGAGTGCAGTGACACAATTATAGTTCACTGCAGACTCGAACTCCCAAGCACAAGTGATGCTCTTGCTTCAACCTCCTGAGTAGCTGAGACTACAGATGTGTGCCACCATGCACGGTTAATTTTTTTTTTTTTTTTTTGGGTAGAGCCAGAATCTCACTATGTTGACCATACTGGTCTCAAACTCCTGGCTTTAGGTGATCCTCCCACCTCAGCCTCCCAAAGTGCTGGGATTACAAACATGAGCTTTTTTTTCTTTTCATTTAGTCTTCGTAATAACTCTATTAAGTACTTTTTATCACCCCTAAGAAAAACTGTGATTTGCCCAAAATACATGATAAGAGACAGAATTGAGACTAAATCCAGATATGTCAACTTCAGAATTCCTACTCTTTCCATTATTCCAAAACAGCCTTCTCTCTTTATACATTATTTTTATTCCTATCTCCATTATTATACTTTTTAGATTTTGTTACAACCATATCTATGTAGCTATTTTTTCTTTCTTTTTTTTTTTTTTTGAGACAGAGTCTTGTTCTGTCACCCAGGCTGGAGTGCAGTGGCCGGATCTCAGCTCACTGCAGCCTCCGCCTCCCGGGTTCACGCCATTCTCCTGCCTCAGCCTCCCGAGTAGCTGGGACTACAGGCGCCCGCCACCTCGCCTGGCTAGTTTTTTGTATTTTTTAGTAGAGACGGGGTTTCACCGTGTTAGCCAGGATGGTCTCGATCTCCTGACCTTGTGATCCGCCCGCCTCGGCCTCCCAAAGTGCTGGGATTACAGGCTTGAGCCACCGCGCCCGGCCTGTAGCTATTTTTTCTATTGTACTGTTTGTTATGGGTAGAATTTACAGATATAATTCTGTGTGGATTATAATTACATAATTATAATTCAGTGTGAATTCCCTAACATCTAGTAAGACAGCAAGTATCATTTCATTTGATATCATGGATATGCTATACATATTTATCAAATGAATAGCTTACTTTCTCATTACATATATAATTTGTAAGTCATGGAAAAATGGAGTCTCTTATTTGACTTTTCCATGTAGTGTTACTATTCGAACACCTCATGCCAGGATTTTAACAGGCATGTTGAAATATACTTTTTGCCTGTAAGTCTTCCCTAAGACATTTTTTATATCTACTCCCTTTGAAGCTTTTTAAACTTTTCATTGTTTACTGGTCTTATTTCCTCAACTGATTATAAGCAAGCAAAATCGTGTATCAGATATTTAAATTATCTGCTTTTCCAAAGCATACAGCACAACCTTATGCTTATAATAGTCTCTACATTTGCTATGTAAATAACAAAAATTACAGAGTTTTAGAATTCTTTTTTTTTTTTTTTTTTTTGAGACAGGGTCTTACTCTGTCACCCACGCTGGAGTGCAGTGGCGTCATTATGGCTAACTGCAACCTTGACCACTTGGACTTAGGCGATTCTTCCACCTCTACCTCCTAAGTAGCTGGGACCACAGACATGTGCTACTATGCCTGGCTAATTTTTAAATTATTTGTATAGATGGGGTCTCACTGTATTTCTCAGGCTGGTCTCAAACTCCTGGGCTCAAGCAATCCTCCTGCCTTGACCTTCTAATGTGCTGGGATTATAGGCATAACCACTGTGCCTGGACTTAGACAGGATCTTAATACTTATGGGCCGGGCGCGGTGGCTCAAGCCTGTAATCCCAGCACTTTGGGAGGCCGAGATGGGCGGATCACGAGGTCAGGAGATCGAGACCATCCTGGCTAACACGGTGAAACCCCGTCTCTACTAAAAAATACAAAAAACTAGCTGGGCGTGGTGGCGGGCGCCTGTAGTCCCAGCTACACGGGAAGCTGAGGCAGGAGAATGGCGTGAACCCGGGAGGCGGAGCTTGCAGTGAGCTGAGATCTGGCCACTGCACTCCAGCCCGGGCGACAGAGCAAGACTCCGTCTCAAAAAAAAAAAAAAATACTTATGTAGACCCCAATGGTTCAAGTAATTTTCCCAAATTCACAAAGTGAGTTGACAAGCTAGATCCTAGGTCATCTAACTCTGAGTTCAGGGCTTTTTCCATCTCTTTTTCCGAGTTCAGGGCTTTACTTCTATCTAGGAGTAAAGCTACATACATGAAAAGAAATAAATACACTTCCTTAGAAGTAACAAAAAAATTTTTTTGTTTTTTGTTTGGAGAAAGGGTCTCACTCTGTCATCCAGGCTGGAGTGCAGTGACACGATCATGGCTCACTGCAGCCCTGACCTCCTGGGCTCAAGTGATCCTCCCATATATTGCCCAGACTGTTCTTGAACCCCTAGCCTCAAGTGATCTCCTGCCTTGGCCTCCCAAAGTGCTGGGATTGCAGGCATGAGTCACCACATGCCTGGTCACAAAAAGTTTTTATTAAAATAGAAAATGTTAGAAAATATATAATACTGCCTGAAAACAATAAACGTGAACGTCTAGTGGCCTGCATGGAGATTATAAAATGAAGAGCTGAGTACCAAGCTGTGAGATTTGTTCTGTAGAAAGCTACAAGCAAGTGCCAGGCACGGTGGCTCACGCCTGTAATCCCAGCACTTTGGGAGGCTGAGGCGAGCGGATCACAAGGTCAGGAGATCAAGACCATCCTGGCTAACACGGTGAAACCCCGTCTCTACTAAAAATACAAAAAATTAGCTAGGTGTGGTGGTGGGCGCCTGCAGTCCTAGCTACTCTGGAGGCTGAGGCAGGAGAATGGCGTGAACCTGGGAGGCGGAGCTTGTAGTTAGCCGAGATTGCACCACTGCACTCCAGCCTGAGCAACATTCCGGAATTGCATATGACTGGCCAGGTCTTTCATTCCCAGCCTGGGAAAGAGCCGGCCTGAATCTCCAGGGACACCTACAGAGTTTTTCTAAGGCCCATCCTGGAAAGCTGCAAGGTGCAGAGACAGCCTTAGAAGGGAGAGCGCTTCTGTGTGGCCACGATAGCAAAAATTATCCCGCTTTTGGGCTTGAAATCCCTGGTTTCCTAGCCTGTCTAGGAAAAGTCTTTTAGCACATGTACCACCCCTAGAATTTCCGGTAAACCAGCACCAGCCTGAAGATCACATTCTCATCAAAGGTTAGAAAGAAGAAAAACTCAAGCCATCCTGGGAAGGACCCTACCTTGTGCTACTAACCACCAAGACTGCTGTTTGTACAGCAAAAAAAAAAAAAAAAAAAAAAAAAAAAAAAAGGATGGACTCATCACACTCGAGTCAAGAAAGCACCACCCCCTCCAGAGTCGTGGGCCATAGTCCCACGGGAAAACCCTACCAAACTAAAGCTAAGAAAAATTTAACTCTTTTCATCTATTCTATTACCCTTTCTTCTTTCCTCGTTCTATTGCTGACCATCTAGTTATTAACATAACCAAGTCAATTTCACCTCAAACTATTGCATTTAATGCTTGCCTTGTTATACCATGTGAGGACTTCCCAAGTCAAAGACAGCTTTCTACTTCAGAAAAGTACTTCTGTCCCTCCTGACTCTCCTCAGACTGGGCATTAGTAAACTAGGACCATTTAATCCGGGGAGATTTCGATAAAGACCCCAGTGCCAATGCAGGAGTCCTGCCCCCCAATGTAGAGCTTTCATGCCATAGTTGGTCCAACATTCTGTGGGCCACTAAAGAGCAAGGATGGACTGCCCCAACCAGTTTTTGTAATTTCCTAAAACCATACATCCATTTTACTAGAGGATCATAGAAGTTAAAGATTTAAAACAAATGTTAGCAATTAAGACAAGACACCAAGATGCAAATGCCTGGTTAAAATGGATCAAATATTCCGTCTGTACATTAAACAAAAGCAATTGTTATGCTTGTGCACATGGCAGGCCAGAGGCCCAGATTTTCCCCTTTCCACTAAGGTGGTCCTCCAGTCGACCAGGTGTAGGCTGCATAGTAGCTCTTTTCCAGGATTCTACAGCCTGGAGTAATAAGTCGTGCCAAGGTCTCTCTGCTATATCCCAAAGTCCGGCACCCTGCGGATCAGCCCCCAAGGGCCATCCAGCCTCTGTCTCCCAACACTAAGTTCACTTTGTGTCTCTCACAACAGGGAGGAAACTTAGCGTTCCTTGGAGACCTGAAAGGATGCAGTGAGCTTAATAATTTTCAAGAGGTTATCAATCAGTCAGCCCTTGTTCATCCCCAAGCAGAGGTGTGGTGGTATTGTGGTGGACCTTTACTGGGCACTCTGCCGAATAACTGGAGTGGCACTTGTACTTTAGTCCATTTGGCTATCCCTTTCACCCTGGCATTTCATCAACCAGAAGGAAAAAAAAATGAGATATTGTAAAGCAAGAGAAGCCCCTTATAGGTCTTTCGACTCTCGTGTCTATTTAGACGCAATTAGAGTCCCACAAGGAATACCAGATCAATTTAAAGCTTGAAATCAAATAGCTGCAGGATTTGAGTCAATATTTTGGTAGGTGACAGTTAATAAAAATGTAGATTAGATAAACTACATCTATTACAACCAACAGCAACAAGCTTTTCATGAATTAAAAGAAAAACTCATGTCGGCCCCAGCCCTGAGGCTACCTGACCTGACAAAACTCTTTACACTCTATGTGTCAGAAAGAGGAAAAAAATGGCAGTTGGAGTTTTAACCCAGACTGTGGGGCCCTGGCCAAGGTCGGTAGCCTGTCTCTCAAAACAACTAGACAGGGTTTCCAAAGGCTAGCCCCCAGGTCTACGGGCCCTAGCAGCAACGGACCTGTTATCACAAGAAGCAGATAAACTAACCCTTAGGCAAAACCTGAATATAAAGGCCCCCCATGCTGTGGTAACTTTAATGACTACCAAAGGACATCATTGGTTAACAAATGCTAGATTAACCAAGTACCAAAGCTTGCTATGTGAAAATCGCCACATAACCATTAAAGTTTGCAACACCCTAAACCCTACCAACTTGCTCCCGGTATCAGAGAGCCCAGTTGAACATAACTGTGTAGAGGTGTTGGACTCAGTTTATTCTAGCAGGCCCAGCCTCCGAGACCATCCTTAAACATCAATAGACTGTGAGAGGTACGTGGATGGAAGCAGCTTCGCCAACCCCTGCAAAGTGACTCTGAAGAAGATGACAAGCCCTGATCCAGTCACACCTGGAAGCTGACTGGTCCACGCACAGCCAAAGCATGAGGAAACTCATCGCAGGACTCATTTTCCTTAAAATTTGGACTTTTACAGTAAGGACTTCAACTGAACTTCCTCAGACTGAGGACTGTTCCCTGTGTACATATCAAGTCACTGAGGTAGGACAAAAGGTTGCTATGGTCCTATTATTTTGTGGTTATTATAAGTGTACTGGAACTCTAAAAAGAACTTGTTTGTATAATGTTATTCTATACCAGGTATGTAGCCCAGGAAATGACTAACCTAATGTGTGTTATGACCCATCTGAGCCTCCCATGATCACAGTTTTTAAAATAAGATTAAGGACTAAGGACTGCTAGGGGCTCATAAACGATAGGAGTAAAGTCTTAGCCAAAGCAGAAGAAAAAAAGGTGCCCAAACAAGTCATCTTAAAATTTGATGCCTGTGCTGTTATTAATAGTAATAAGTTAGGAATAAGGTGTTGTTCTCTTAATTGGAAAAGAGGCTATGTGGCAGAAAATAAGTACATTTGTCATAAATTAGGACTGCATAGAAATAAATATAAATACTTGTCTTGTGTCATTTAGGCCACCTGGATAAAAAAAAAAAATGGATCCAGTCCACCTTCAGAAAGGAAAAAATGGCCCTTCCTGTACCAAAGGACAATATAACCCCTCAGAGCTAGTAATAACCAACCCCCTTGATCCTCGCTGGTAAAAAGAGGAGCATGTGACCTTAGGAATTGACACAGCAGGACTGGATCCTCAAGTAAATATCTTGGTTCCAGGAGAAATTTACAAACACTCTCCTGAGCCGGTGTTTCAAACCTTCTATGATGAACTAAATGTGCCAGTACCAGAAATTCAAGGAAAAATAAGAAATTTGTTTTTGCAATTAGCCGAGCATGTAGCCCAGTCTTTCAATGTCACTTCATGTTATGTATGTGGAGGAACTGTAATGGGAGATCAATGGCCGTGGGAAACCTGAGAATTAGTACCTATAGACGCAGTTCCTGATTAATTCCCGGCTCAAAAGACTCACCCTGATAATTTCTGGGTCCTAAAACCTCAATTATTGGACAAATTGCATAGCTAGAGAAGGAAAAGAATTCACCCACCCTGTAGGACGACTTAGTTGTCTGAGATAGAAACTGTATAATAGTACCACAAAAACAGTCACTTAGTGGAGTTCAAATCACACATAGAGAAATTCATTTAGTAAATTTCCAAAGTTGCAAACTGTGTGGACCCACCCAGAGTCCCACCAGGACTGGTCAGCCCCCACTGGATTATACTGGATATGTAGGTATAGAGTTTACACCAAATTACCTGACCAGTAGGCGGGTAGTTGTGTTATTGGCACTATTAAACCATCTTTCTTCCTACTGCCCATAAAAACAGGCGAACTCCTGGGCTTCCCTGTCTATGCTTCCCGTGAAAAGAGAAGCATAGTTATAGGAAATTGAAAAAATGATAAATGTCCCCTGAGAGAATCATACAATATTATAGGCTGGCTACTTAGGCACAAGATGGCTCGTGGGGATACTGGACCCCCATTTACATGATCAACCAAATCATATGGTTACAAGCTGTCTTAAAAATAACCACTAACAAAACCAGCAGAGCCTTGACTATTCTAGCCTGGCAAGAAACTCAGATGAGAAATACTATCTATCAAAATAGATTAGCTCTCAACTACTTGCTAGCACCTAAAGGAGAGGTCTGTAGGAAATTTAACCTTACTAATTGCTGCCTACACATAGATAATCAAGAACAAGTAGTTGAAGACATAGTTAGAGATATGACAAAACTGGCACATGTGCCTGTGCAAGTGTGGCATAGATTTAATCCTGGAGCCATGTTTAGAAAATGGTTCCCAGTGCTAGGAGGATTTAAAACTCTTAAAACAAGAGTTATAACAGTAATAGGAACATGCTTACTGCTCCCTTGTTTGCTACCTGTACTTCTTCAAATGACAAAAAGCTTCATCGCTACCTTTGTTCACCAAAATGCTTCAGCACAAGTGTACTATATGAATCACTATCGATCTGTCTTGCAAGAAGACATAGGTAGTAAAAATAAGTGAGAACTCCCACTATTAAGAGTCTCAAAGGGGGGGAATAAGGGAGGAGACCACCCCTCATATTGTCTTATGCCCAATTTCTGCCTCCAAATAAAGAAAAAGTAAAAACTAAAAGGCAGAAATGAAATCCACAAGCAGACAGCCCAGCGCCACACCCTGGGCCTGGTAGTTAAAGATTCACCCCTGACGTAATCCGTTATGTTATCTATAGATTACAGATATTGTATAGAAAAGTACTGTGAAAATTCCTATCCTGTTTTGTTCCGATCTAATTACCGGTGCATGCAGCCCCCCAGTCACGTACCCCCTGCTTACTCAATTGATCATGACCCTCTCACATGCACCCCTTTAGAGTTATGACCCCTGAAAAGGGACAGGAATTGCCCACTCAGAGAACTCGGCTCTTGAGACAGGAGTCTTGCTAATGCCCCCGGCCGAATAAACCCCTTCCTTCTTTAACTCGGTGTGTGAGGAGTTTTGTCTATGGCTTGTCCTGCTACAGTACTCCATCTCATCTTTTTACTTTGCATTTCCAGTTTGCCTTGCACAAGGTCTCTTCTTCCTCTGTGGCTCCTCCACTTACATGTGTCTACCTGCTAATTGGACAGGAATATGCACACTAGTTTTCCTTACTCCCAAAATTCAATTTGCAAATGGGACCGAAGAGCTTCCTATTCTCCTCATGACACCGACACGACAAAGAAGAGTTATTCCACTAATTCCCTTGCTTGTCAATTTGGGACTTTCTGCCTCCACTATTGCTCTTGGTACTGGAATAGCAGGCATTTCAACCTCTGTCACGACCTTCTGTAGTGTTTCTAATGACTTCTTTGCTAGCATGACAGACGTATCATAAACTTTATCAGTCCTTTAGGCCCAAATTGACTCCTTAGCTGCAGTTGTCCTCCAAAACCACCAAGGCCTTGAGTTACTCACTGCTGAAAAAGGAGGACTCTGTATATTTTATTTTATTTATTTATTGAGATGGAGTCTTGCACTGTCCCCCAGGCAGGACTGCAGTGGCCGGATCTCAGCTCACTGCAAGCTCCGCCTCCTGGGTTCACGCCATTCTCCTGCAGCAGCCTCCCAAGTAGCTGAGACTACAGGTGCCCACCACCATGACCGGCTAATTTTTTGTATTTTTAGTAGAGATGGGGTTTCACCGTGTTAGCCAGGATGGTCTTGATCTCCTGACTTTGTGATCTGCCTTCCTCGGCTTCCCAAAGTGCTGGGATTACAGGCATGAGCCACCGCGCCCGACCAAGACACATTTTCTTAACAGATCAAATTCGTCTGCCTGAGCTCTCCCTAAAAGCACAGGCCCGCAATGCTGTATTTCCTTCCTGGGAGGAGGAAAAGCCCGCCTCCTCCGGCTCTGAGTCCCGCCTCGTCACCATTCCGATTGACACTCAAGCTGACCAATCAGCGCGCTGGCGGGAGCGTGGCGCTGCTCCTCTGAAAGCACATGCGCACTGTACTGACTCGGGAGATGGACGGCCGCCGTGTTTTGGGTCCGATCTGGAGTGGCTGGCGGTGGGGCCTGGCTGTAAGCACAGCGCCCGAGGACGCAGGCTTTGGCATCGAAGCCCGGTGATTAAGTACCCCCTCCCTCATGCGGGACGGAGGCTAGGGCAGCGGGAAGGCACGTGCGGGATCTGCATCAGGTAGATGTTACCCGAAAACAGCCCCTTGGCCTCTCTCAGCCTCGGTGCCCTCGACTGTAGGATGGGACCGGTCTACCTGAATTTTCGAGGTCAGCCTAGACATTGTGAGGCATTTGTCAGAGGCCGCAGGTTTTGGGAAGAGGCGTCGGGAGATAGGAATGGGCGGCACCTCGGGACGGAATGACTCCCATTGCTTCTCCCTCGTTGTCCAGGCATCACAGGCAACCCCGCGGCTCCCGCCTACGGTCGGGGCCCCTCGGAGACCAGCCCTTCCCGGGGCTGCTGCCAAAAAACCTCAGTCGGGAGGAGTTGGTTGATGCGCTGCGGGCAGCCGTGGTGGACCGGAAAGGTGAGGGGTGAGAGGCACGGCCGCACAGGGATCGGGAGGGGACTGCCGCGGAGTGAAGCCACGGGATCAGCCCTGCTTCTGCCTCCCACTAGCAGCATGAGCTGGGACGAGCCACCTAATTTGCACCCTCTCCCCGCTTTTAACCTTACTGCCATGATGCAGTAGGGTTAAGAGTGGGGAGAGGATGCAAATAACTATCAAGCCTTGCACATAGCCGGCGCTCAGTTACAGGAGTTGCTATACTAGATTATTGTTTATTGGCCGCGGTGGCTCACGCCTGTAATCCCAGCACTTTAGGAGGCTGACGCGGGCGGATCACCTGAGGTCAGGAGTTCGAGACTAGCCTGGCCAACATGGTGAAACCCCGTCTCTACTAAAAATACAAAAATTAGCCAGGTGTGGTGGCGTCCGCCTGTAATCCCAGCTACTGGGGAGGCTGAGGCAGGAGAGTCACTTGAACCCGGATAGCAGAGGTTGCAGTGAGCCGAGGTCGTGCTACTGTGTTCCAGCCTGGGGCAACAGAGCAAGACTCAGTCTAAAAAAACGACAACAAATTATTGTTTATTGATAGACAAAACACAGGCTTTGAGTCAGACATCTAGGCTCTGTGATCAGCTTGCTGTGTGGCTTTAGGAAAATAACTGAATTTCTCTGAACCCCACTCTCCATTCAGTGATTTATTTCTTTTCTCAACTATTTCTTAAACATATGCTGTGTTCCAGGCACTGTTCTAGGCAGGTATACAGTGCTGAAAAAGATAGATATGGTTTCCGCTCTCAAGGGAGAAATGGATTTCTCTCTAATGGGAGAAATGGGTGTCAGAAAATAAATGAACAAGTTACTAGTGATAAGTGCTATGCATAAACTGAAACAGGATGTTCTAATGGTGAGGAACTGTAGGAAGAGGGCAGACGTTGGATTGGAGATTCAGACCTCTCTGTGATGTGACATTTGAGCCAAGGTGATAGGGAGCCAGACCTGGGAAATTTGGGGACAGAGGAAACAGTAAGTGCCAAGGCTCTGAGGTGGCAGAGGAACAGAAAGCAGTTCAGTTTGGTGTGCGGTAGATAAGTCACGTCTGAGAGTCATGATGGGGCCATGTGCTAAGATGTGTGAGAAAGTGCTCTGGAAATTCTTAAGTGCTGCATAAAGGGTTACTGTTGCTTTTGCTGATGTTCATGTGATGTATGTTTCAGGACCTCTAGTGATGTTGAACAAGCCACAGGGTCTACCAGTGACAGGTACAGGCCGGGTATGTGGGAAGGGAATGCAGCAGAAGGGGGTTTTGTGTCTGGGGAGGGAAAAGTGAAGGCGTGAAGCTTTGGCCTCTTGTAATTTTTCTTTCTTACTTTCCAGGAAAATCAGGAGAGCTGACGTTGTTGTCAGTGCTGCCAGAGCTGAGCCAGTCCCTGGGGCTCGGGGAGCAGGAGCTTCAGGTTGTCCGAGCATCTGGGAAGTAAGTGGTAGGGGTGATAGGAAGCTAGGAGTACAGGCATCCATCTATGGTGGGGAAACAGCTGCTTTGGGATATGCTGACACATTTTCCATAGGAAGGTTTGAGATCGTAGAGGTGGATACAGGTACAGTGAAGAGGAGGAAGCTGATGACTCTGGGTTCAAATCCTCAAGTACAAATGGTGTGATACCAGGCAAAGCATGACACCTCCCTGACGCTGGGCACAGTGACTCACGCCTGTAATCCCAGCACTTTAGGAGGCCAAGGCAGGAGGATCACTTGACCCCAGGAGTTCGAGACCAGCCTGGGCAAAATAGACCCCATCTCTGGAAAAACAACAACAACAAAACCTTCCCTGAGGCCGGGCATGGTAGCTCATGCCTGTAATCGCTAGGACTTTGGGAGGCCGAGGTGGGAGGATTGCTTGAGTCCAGGAGTTCAAAACCAGCCTGGGCAACATGGCAAAACCCTATCTTTACTTAAAAAAACAAAACAAAAGAAACACACACACACACACACACACACACACACACACACACACACAAGCTGGGCATAGTAGCACATGCCTGTAGTCCCAGCTGCTCGGGTGGCTGAGATGGGAGAATCACTTGAGCTCAGGAGATGGCAGCTGCAATAAGCTGAGATCCTGCCACTGTACTCCAGCCTAAACAACCTGAGTGAGACCCTGTCTCAAAAAAACAAAACAAAACAAAACCCTCCCTGAGCCTCAGTTCCCCTAATGGTAAAATAGAGAAAATAATACCTATGCTTAGTGTGCAGTCATTTCTCCATGACTGTACTCGTGGCAGGCATTGCTAGTCGATCCATGATACTCTTTCCTCTAACTGCCATCAATTAAAGATGGTACTTGAGATTAAATATTTCTGCAGTTCCACAAACTCATGAGCTTTTTTGTGGGGAACTTATTTAAGAGCTACTATGTACAGAATTTCTAGTAGAGTTCTGGCACATGGTAGACAATCCTTACGACATTTGGCTCTGAGCTCCCTGGGGGCTGGGGAAAAATGAGAAACACATTAAGCTACAAAGTCTTGATATCAAAGAAGGGGAAACCTTACTTATTTCTCAGGAGGTGGTCTAGGTTATAGTCCTGGTGTTAGTGTTTGGCCTGAAGCAGGTCAGTGTTCCTTCCTAAGAGTTTCCTTTTTAGTGGGTGAGTTCAAGGGACTTTAACTTGTGTAATTTGTCTCCTTATTCCAGGGAAAGCTCTGGGCTTGTACTCCTCTCCAGCTGTCCTCAGACGGCTAGTCGCCTCCAGAAGTTCTTCACCCATTCACAGAGAGCCCAGAGGCCCACAGCTACCTACTGGTGAGAGGTGCTGGGAGGTTCTTAAGGTGGTGGGGAGGGCCCAGCAAGCCACTGTGTGACCTCCTCCTGCCCCTTCCTCAGTGCTGTCACTAATGGGATCCCAACTGCTTCGGAGGGGAAGATCCAGGCCGCCCTGAAACTGGAACACATTGATGGGGTCAATCTTGTGAGTCCGGGTCTGGGCAGGGAAGAGGAGGGATGCTTCTAGATACAGTACCCTACGGAGAGGAGTCAGGGGTATGGATTTGGGAGGGCTGGCTCTCTTGTCCCCTAAAACAGGCAATTGACCACTGCCTATACTGTGGCCCTGCCCAGAGTCTGTTGGGAGCAGGGAGGGTCTGGTTATAGCTCCCAGGCCTGTGTAAGGCTTGTTCACTCTTGACTGGCACCACAGACAGTTCCAGTGAAGGCCCCATCCCGAAAGGACATCCTGCAAGGTGTCAAGAAGACTCTCAGTCACTTTCGTGTGGTAGCCACAGGCTCTGGCTGTGCCCTGGTCCAGCTGCAGCCACTGACAGGTAGGTCTGCACCCCAGCCAGCCTTTAAAACTGCACTTGATTTGGGAGACTGAGGTGGGTGGATCATGAGGTCAGGAGTTCAAGACCAGTCTGGCAGGGATGGTGAAACCCTGTTTCAACTAAAAACTATAAAAATTAGCCGGGCACGGCCGGGCGCGGTGGTTCACACCTGTAATCCCAGCACTTTGGGAGGCCAAGGTGGGCGGATCATGAGGTCAGGAGATGCAGACCATCCTGGCTAATGCGGTGAAACCCCGTCTCTACTAAAAATACAAAAAATTAGCCGGGTGTGGTGGCGGGCGCCTATAGTCCCAGCTACTCGGGAGGTTGAGGCAGGAGAATGGCATGAACCTGGGAGGTGGAGCTTACAGTGAGCTGAGATCGCGCCACTGCACTCCAGCCTGGGTGACAGAGCGAGACTCTGCCTTAAAAAAAAAAAAAAATTAGCCGGGCATGGTGGCAGGTGCCTGTAATCCCAGCTATTCGGGAGGCTGAGGCAGGAGAATCGCTTGAACCCAGGAGGCAGGAGTTGCAGTGAGGCAAGATCACGCCTCTGTACTCCAGCCTGGACGACAGAGTGAGACTTCGTCTAAAAAAAAAAAAAAAAAAAAACTGCACTTGAGCCGGGCGCGGTGGCTCACGCCTGTAATCCCAGCACTTTGGGAGGCCAAGGCGGATGGGTCACTTGAAGTCAGGAGTTCAAAACCAGCCTGGCTAACATGGTGAAACCCCGTCTCTACTAAAAATACAAAAATTACCTGGGGTTGGTGGCATGCACCTGTAATCCTAGCTACTTGGGAGGCTGAGGCGGGAGAATCACTTGAACCTGGGAGACTGAGGTTGCAGTGAGCGAAGATTGCACTATTGCACTCCATCCTGAGACAGAATGAGACTCCGTCTCAAAAAAAAAAAAACAAAAAACTGCACTTGGCTCAAGGGGGCAAGGGGCTGGGGAGATGGTGGTATCAACAGCAGCCTGGGAAGCATTTGATGGCCCCCAGAGGTGTATGTGACCAGGCCCAGCTAGAGAAGGCAGCTTCAGGCTAGCACCCCAGCAGGAAAAAACAGTCCTTATGGCTGATGGCTTCAGCAATTAAATCAGGGTTGCATCTCATCATGAGTGGATCCCACAGCCAGGCAGATTGATAGCTGTGGTTGTCCTGACGTGTTGTGTGTCCCTGTCTGGATGCAGGGTCGTAGTAGCGACCTCACTGAAACATGTGATCTGAGAAAGGGGGTGGTGTTTCCCCAAAGGAAAGCAGGAGGGGTGATAGTGGGTGGGACAGAACGAGCAGCTGCCCACTGTCTCTCCGGGCTCTCCTGTTGCCCAGTGTTCTCCAGTCAACTACAGGTACACATGGTACTACAGCTCTGCCCTGTGCTTGGGGACCACACATACTCTGCCCGTGTGGGGACTGTCCTGGGCCAGCGATTTCTGCTGCCAGCTGAGAGCACCAAGCCCCAAAGACAGGTACTCCAGCCCACCTGCTTGCTGCTTTCTGAGGGGTGGAGGGAGAGGTGAGCATGGACAGCATCTCAAGACCTTATCTTTGCAGCTTGGGACTACTGGGAGGCAGCCCTTTTGGCTCCCAAGGCTGTATCTGTACCCACATCTTGGTGTGTGGCCTTGGGCAAGTAACACTCTCTTGAGCTTCATTCTGTCTGTGTGTTCAATAAGGGAGTTGATGTGGCTGATTTCTAAAACCCTCTTAAGTCTGCCATTCTTTGAGTCTGGTACAAAGGGTCAAAGGCATGCATGTATTAGGACACCAGATGCCTCTACCTGCTCTAACAGAGTAAGCCCAGACTACCAGAATCTTAACACAAGAACTGTGCCCTCATGTTAAGGTCAAATAACGGGAGTGGGCTCTGCTCCAAGCAGTAAGTACTCAGGGACCCAGGCTGTTGATATCCAGCCAGATAAGGGAGACAGTGTAGGTTCAAGTGGGTAAGGCTTTTCTGGGCCAGGTGTGGAAGTGGCATACATACTGCCACCTACATTCACTTGGCTAGAGCTCACTCACGTCTCACCAAGCTGTGAGAGGGCTGGGAAATGGAGTTGAGGCATGTGCCTAGGAGGAAACTGATTGGGTGACCCCCTAGCCAGTCTCTGCTGCAGTGTGAGTGCCTGTATGAATGTGCACATCTGTGTATAAAGAAGATGTGATTAACAGCAGCAGAACAGTGGGGAATAGAGGAAGCGCCCACCTTACTCCCATTTCCCTTAGAGGTGGGTACCCAGCTGCTTGGAAAATGTGGGGCTCAACACAACGTACCTCTCTGCTCCAGGTCCTGGATGAAGCCCTCCTCAGACGCCTCCACCTGACCCCCTCCCAGGCTGCCCAGCTGCCCTTGCACCTCCACCTACATCGGCTCCTCCTCCCAGGCACCAGGGCCAGGGACACCCCCATCGAGCTCCTGGCACCACTGCCCCCTTATTTCTCCAGGACCCTACAGTGCCTGGGGCTCCGCTTACAATAGTCCTCCCTCTGTTCCTGACCCCCTCACACACACTGGAAAGTGAGGGTGGGGGCTCTGCAGTCGGACAAACCTAAGATCACATCCTGGACAGGCCACTTGCTTGCTGTGTGGCATTGAGCAAGTAAGTTTACCTCTCTGGACTTGTGATAATAAAAGTTCCTACCTCATGTTATGGTTTTGAGGATTTGCTAAGAAAGTAAATGTTTATTACAGATCTTGCTTTCTGCTCAGTTGACTATGTAGTCTTTTTATTTGGTGGTTTCCATCCTGATCCTAGCTGGGAGATGTTAGATTTTTGTGTGTTTGTGTGGTAAAATACATATAAAAGTTACCATCTTGGCCAGGGGCAGTGGATCACTTGAGCCCAAGAGTTCCAGACCAGCTTGGGCAACATGGAGAAACCCTCTCTACTAAAAATAGAAAAATTAGCTTGACGTGGTAGCACATGCCTGTAGTCCCAGCTACTTGGGAGGCTGAGGTAGGAGGATCACCTGAGCCAGGGATGCAGAAGTTGCAGTGAGCTGAGATCGCACCATGCCACTCCACTCCATCCTGGGCCACAGAGTAAGGCCCTGTCTCAAAATAAAATTTACCATTTTAGCCATTTTAAGTGTACAGTTCTGTGGCATCAAGTATACTCACATTGTTGTGCAACCAGCACCACCATCTCCAGAACTTTTTTATCTTATAAAACTGAAATTTTGGCCAGGTGCTGTGGTTCATGTCTGTAATCCCAGCACTTTGGGAGGCTGAGGTGGGCAGATCCCTTGAGGTCAGCAGTTTGAGACCAGCCTGGCCAACATGGTGAAACCTCGTCTCTACTAAAAATATAAAATTAGCCAGGCACAGTGGCAGGTGCCTGTAATCGAAGCTACTAGGGAGGCTGAGGCACGAGAATCACTTGAACCTGGGAGGTGGAGGTTGCAGTGACCACGAGATGGCACCACTGCACTCCAGCCTGGGTGATAGAGTGAGACTGTGTCTCAGGGCTGGGAGCTATGGCTCATGCCTGTAATCCCAACACTTTGACAGGTGAATCACCTGAGGTTGGGAGTTCGAAACCAGCCTGGCCAACATGGTGAAACCCTGTCCCTACTAAAAATACAAAAATTAGCTGGATGTGGTGGCAGGTGCCTGTAATCCCAGCTACTTGGGAGGCTGAGGCAGGAGAGTCACTTGAACCCAGGAGGCAGAGGTTGCAGTGAGCCGAGATCACATGACTTCACTCCAACCTGGGTGACAGAATGAGACTCCATCTCAAAAAAAAAAAAAAAAAACTCTCCCCATTAAACATTAATTCCCCATCCCCCCAGCCCCTGTTAGCCACCATTCTGCTTCTGTCTCTATGAAGCTGACTGTTCTAGGAACCTCATAAGTGGAGATGTTAGATCTTTTTCTTTAAAAAATTGTGAAATATAGCAAACATCAAAATCTGCCTAAAACATGTCTATGATTTTTTTTTTTCCTGAGACAGTGTCTCCCTCTGTCGCCCAGGCTGGAGTGCAGTGGTGCGATCTTGGCTCACTGCAAGCTCCACCTCCTGGTTTCACGCCTTTCTCCTGCCTCAGCCTCCCAAGTAGCTGGGACTACAGGCGCCCGCCACCACTCCTTGCTAATTTTTTGTATTTTTAGTAGAGACGAGGTTTCACCGTGTTAGCCAGGATGGTCTCGATCTCCTGACCTCGTGATCCGCCCATCTTGGCCTCCCAAAGTGCTGGGATTACAGGCATGAGCCACTGTGCCCGGCCATTTCTATGATTTAAAATAATACCATCACGGGGTGTGGTGGCTCATGCCTGTAATCCCAGCACTTTGGGAGGCCAAGATGGGAGGATCACTTGAGCCCAGCAATTCAAGACCAGCTTGGGCAACATGGTGAAACCCTGTCTCGGCTGGGCGCGGTGGCTCATGCCTGTAATCCTAGCACTTTGGGAGGCTGAGGCGGGTCGATCACCTGAGGTCAAGAGTTTGAGACCAGCCTGGCCAGCAAGGTGAAACCCTGTCTCTAGTAATATAAAAATTAGCCAGGCGTGGTAGCCTGAACCTGTAATCCCAGCTACTTGGGAGGCTGAGGCAGGAGAAATGCTTGAGATCGTGCCATTGCACTCCAGCCTGGGGGACAAGAGCGAGACTTCATTTCAAAATAAAAAAAAAAAAGAAAGAAAGAAACCCTGTCTCTACAAAAAATTAGACGTGGTGGTGCACGCCTGTAGTCCCAGCTATCCGGGAGGCTGAGGTGGGAAGATCACCTGAGCCCAGGAGGTTGAAGCTGCAGTGAGCCGGGTTCTGCACTCCAGCCTAGGCAACAGAGTGAGACCCTGTCTCAAAAGAAAACAGCCGGGCGCGGTGGCTCACGCCTGTAATCCCAGCACTTTGGGAGGCCGAGGCGGGCGGATCACAAGGTCAGGAGATCGAGACCACGGTGAAACCCCGTCTCTACTAAAAATACAAAAAAAAAAAATTAGCCGGGCGCGGTTGTGGGCGCCTGTAGTCCCAGCTACTCGGGAGGCTGAGGCAGGAGAATGGCGTGAACCGGGGAGGTGGAGCTTGCAGTGAGCCGAGATCGCGCCACTGCACTCCAGCCTGGGCGACAGAGCGAGACTCCGTCTCAAAAAAAAAAAAAAAAAGTAAAAGAAAACAACAGGCCAGGCACGGTGGCTCATGCCTGTAATCCCAGCACTTTGGGAGGCTGAGGCAGGCAGATCACTGGAGGTCAGGAGTCTGAGACCAGCCTGGCCCACACGGCGAAACCCTGCCTCTACTAAAAATAAAAATGCCTGGCATGGTGGTGGACACCTGTAATCCCAGCTCCTCAGAAGGCTGAGGTAGGAGAATTGCTTGAACCCAGGAGGTGGAGGTTGCAGTGAGCCAAGGTCGCGCCACCACACTCCAGCCTGGGCAACAAGAACAAAACTCCATCTCAAAGAAGAAGAAAACAACAACAAATACCATCATCCCCTCAGTGTCCACAGAGGATTGGTTCCAGGACCCCCTTCAGACACCAAAAATCTGATACCAAAACCCTCAAATCACTTATATGTAAAATGGCACAGTGTTTGCATATAGCCTACATACATCCTCCTATATAGTTTAAATCATTTCTATATTACTTATAACACTTCATGCAATGTAAATATATAAACAGTTGTTATACTGCATTTTAATTTGTATTTTTGGTTGTATCATTTTTTATTTATTTTTTCATCTGTAGTTGGCTGGGTCCACAGATGTGGCACCTGTGAATAGGGAGGGACAATTGTAATTATAAAGTAGTACCCATATTACTCCCCTTGGGGCACGAAATACAAGCACCCACTCCTTTCTTGTAGAGCAGCAATTGTCAACCCTGGCCCTGGATTAGAATCCCCCCCCAATCCCTCAGGAAGCTTAAGTCCCCAATTCTGCACCCCCAAAGATTCTGGCTTAATTGGCCTGGGGTGGATACCCTGGCACTGATCTTTTAAAAAACTACTTGAAGGGGTTCTACTGTTCAGTCTAGGTCGGAAATGAATCCCCTGGTTTGGGAGAATTACTTTGTTTTCAAGTTGACTGCATACATATGCATCCCTAACCAATGTATTTCATTTTTTTTTTTTTCTTTTTGAGACCGAGTCTCGCTCTGTCGCCCAGGCTGGAGTGCAGTGGCCGGATCTCAGCTCACTGCAAGCTCCGCCTCCCGGGTTCACGCCATTCTCCTGCCTCAGCCTCCCAAGTAGCTGAGACTACAGGCGCCCGCCACCTTGCCCGGCTAGTTTTTTTTTTATTTTTTAGTAGAGACGGGGTTTCACCGGGTTAGCCAGGATGGTCTCGATCTCCTGACCTTGTGATCCGCCCGTCTCGGCCTCCCAAAGTGCTGGGATTACAGGCTTGAGCCACCGCGCCCGGCCATGTATTTCATTTTGCCTGGTTTTGAAGTTTCTGGAACCACACTGTATATACGCTTTCATGATTTGCTCTTGCTCCTAATTGTCAAGTGCATCTGTGTTGTATGGTGTATGGTTTGAATTCCATACTTGGAATAGACCAGTTTGCCCATTCTACTGTTAGTGGACAGTTAGGTCATTCGGCTGTTACCACAGTGCTGCTGTGAATCTGCTTGTATGCATTTCCTGGTGCAGTTACACAAGGATTTCTGGATTAGAATGTCTGGCCTGGTGTGTTAGTTTGTTAGAGCTGCCACAACACATTTACACAGCCTGAGTGGCTTAAAATGTATTAATGTTCTTTTGGTTTAAGAGGCCAGAAGTCCTAGCACCACCTCACTCTTGAAGTCTTGGGGGTTAGAATCCTTTCCAGATTATCGGATGGCTCCAGGTGTCCCTTGGCTTGTGGCTGCATCACATCAGTATCTGTTTCCATTTTCTTTCTTCTTTTTTTTTTTTTTTTTTGAGATGGAGTCTTGCTTTGTGGCCCAGGCTGGAGTGCAGTGGTATGATCTCAGTTCACTGCAACCTCCGCCTCCCGGGTTTAAGTGATTCCCCTGCCTCAGCCTCCCTAGTAGCTGGGACTACAGACGTGTGTCACCACGCCCAGCTAATTTTTGTATTTTTAGGAGAGACGGGTGTTTCACTATGTTGGCCAGGCTGGTCTTGAACTCCTGACCTCAGGTGATCCACCTGCCTCAGCCTCCCAAAGTGCTGGGATTACAGGAGTGAGCCACCGTGCCCAGGCTTTTTTTTTTTTTTCTTTTTTAATTTTTATTTTTTGAGACAGTCTCGCTCTTGTCACTAGGCTGGAGTGTAAGCAGCATGATCTCGGCCCACTGCAACCTCTGCCTGCCAGGTTCAAGCGATTCTCATGCCTCAACCTCCTAAGTAGCTGGGATTACAGGTGTATGCCACCAGATCTGACTAATTTTTGTATTTTTAATAGAGATGGGGTTTCACCATATTGGCCAGGCTGGTCTTAAACTCCTGACCTCAAGAGATCCACCCACCTTGGCCTCCGAAAGTACTGGGATTACAGACCTGAGTCACCGTACCCGGCTTGCTTCCATCTTCACGTGGCTTTCTCCTCATGTCTGTCTGCTCTTCTGGGTTTTTTGTTTTTGTTTTTGGAGACAGGGTCTCATTCTGTCACCCAGGCTGATGTGCAGTTGTGCAAGCATAGCTTACTGCAGCCTCAAACTCCTGGGCTCAAGCTGTCCTCCTACCTGTGCTGAGTAGCCGGGACTACAAGCACACACACTGCACCCTGGTAATCCTTTTAAAAATTGTAGACTGGGCGCAGTGGCTCACACCTGTAATCCCAGCACTTTGGGAGGCCGAAGTGGGCAGATCCCAAGGACAGCAGTTCAAGACTAGGCTGGCCAACATGGTGAAACCCCGTCTCTACTAAAAGTACAAAAATTAGTTGGGTGTGGCGGTGCGTGCCTGTAGTTCCAGCTACTCAGGAGGCTGAGGCAGTGAACCCGGGAGGTGGAGGTTGCAGTGAGCCAAGATTGCACCACTGCACTCCAGCCTGGGCAACCAAACAAGACTCCATCTCAAAAAAAAAAAAAAAAATTGTTGAGATGGCGGCTGGCCTCAGTGGCTCACACCTGTAATCCGAGCACTTTGGGAGGCTAAGGTGGGTGGATCACTTGAGCCCAGGATTTCAAGACCAGCCTGGGCAACATGGCAAAACCCTGTCTCTACAAAATATGCAAAAAAAAAAAAAAAAAAAAAATAGCCAGGTGTGGTGGCACGCACCTGTAGTCCCAGCTACTTGGGAGGCTGAGGTGGAAGGATCATCTGAGCTCAGGAGGTGAATATTGTAGTGAGCCAAGATGTTGCCACTGCACTCCAGCCTGGGTGAAAGAGTGAAACCTTGTCACACACACACACCCAAAAAACAACTGAGTTGGGGTCTTGTTATGTTGACTAGGCTGGTCTTGAACTCCTGGCCTCAAGCAATTCACCTGTCTTGGCACCCCCCCATCCAATGTGCTGGGATTACAGGCATGAGCCACTGCACCCAGCCTTCTTACTCTATTTTTTATATATATATATATATATATATATATTTTTTTTTTTTTAGACAGAGTCTCGCTCTGTTGCCCAGGCTGGAATGCAGTGGTGTGATCTCGGCTCACTGCAAGCTCCGCCTCCCGGGTTCATACCATTCTCCTGCCTCAGCCTCCTGAGTAGCTGGGACTACAGGCGCCTGCCACCACACCTGGCTAATTTTTTTTGTATTTTTAGTAGAGACAGGGTTTCACCGAGTTAGCCAGGATGGTCTCGATCTCCTGACCTTGTGATCCGCTTGCCTCAGCCTTCCAAAATGCTGGGATTACAGGCATGAGCCACTGCGCCCGGCCTCTATTATATTTTTTAAAGCAGGGTCTCAGTACGTTGCCCAGGCAGGCTACCCTCCAACTCCTGGCCTCAAGCAATCCTCCCGCCTCAGCCTCCTTATCATTTTTTTTTTTTTTTTTGAGACAGAGTCTCACTCTGTTGCCCAGGCTGGAGTGAAGCGGCACGATCTCAGCTCACTGCAACCCCACCTCCGGGGTTCAAGTGATTCTCCTCCCTCAACCTCCCGAGTAGCTGGGATTACAGGCACATGTCGCCATGCCCGGCTAATTTTTGTATTTTTAGTAGAGACAGGGTTTCGCCATGTTGGCCAGGCTGGTCTCAAACTCCTGACCTTGGGTGATCCACCTACGTCAGCCCTCCTGAAATGCTAGAATTACAGGAGTGAGCCACTGGCCTTTATCCTTTCTTATGAAGACACTTGTCATTGAATGTAGGCACCACACTGGTCATTGGGATTATCTCATTTAAGATCTTAAACTTATTTACATCTGCAAAGACTTTTTTTTTGGATAGAGGGTTTCACTATGTTCCCAGGCTCAGAGTACAGTGGCATGATCACAGCTCACCACAGTTTTGATCTTCCCGGGCTCAGGTAATCCTCCCACCTAAGCTTCCCGAGTAGCTAGGACTACAGGTGCGTGCCACCACACCCGGCTAGTTTTCTGTAGAAACGGTTTCACCATGTTGCCCAGACTGGTCTTGAACTTGTGGGCTCAAATGATCTCCTGCCTTGCCCTCTCAAAGTGCTGGGATAACAGGCATGAGTGACCATACCCAGCTACAAAGACTCTTTTCCTACATAAGGTCACATTCACGGGGTCCAGGTAGACATCTCTTTTCAGGGACCACAGTTCAACCCACTACAACTAAGCAGTGCCACACTTTTCTTCAGGTAGGTGTGGCTTATTGGATATTTCTTTTTTTTTTTTTTTTTTTTTTGAGACGGAGTCTCGCTCTGTCGCCCAGGCTGGAGTGCAGTGGCGTGATCTCGGCTCACTGCAAGCTCTACCTCCCGGGTTCACGCCATTCTCCCGCCTCAGCCTCCGAGTAGCTGGGACTACAGGCGCCCGCCACCACGCCCGGCTAGTTTTTTGTATTTTTTTTAGTAGAGACGGGGTTTCACCATGTTAGCCAGGATGGTCTCGATCTCCTGACCTCGTGATCCACCCGCCTCGGCCTCCCAAAGTGCTGGGATTACAGGCTTGAGCCACCGCGCCCGGCCTGGATATTTCATTTTTAGGTGACCTTGGCCCCTTGCTGAAGAAGGGATAGACCCACTCCCTCTGCAGAAGGGCTGAGGTTTAGGCAAGGTCAACTCTTTCCCCGTCTCATGACATTAACACTCCTATGCCCATTAGGTGTCATTCTGCTAGCCCGGCTTGTTCTCTGGTGTTGGGGGGCTCTCCGTGGTCGGCAGTTCTGGCAATACGTCCCTGAGTCTACTCACTGCCACATGATCTTGGGCAAGCCATGCTTCCTCTTTCAGACTCAGTTTCTTCATCTGTAAAGTGAAGGCTCACGCTCCCCACCTCTGGATTGGAGATGCTGGGGGAGTCCCTAAATAGGAAGCCCCATGTCTGTCCTTAGGTGAGAATTCTGGGCCTCGCTGCATGGCGGAGCTGCTGATGGCCTCAGGCTCTTGCTGTGGACCCTGAGGTACATGGCCTCGCCCCACCCACTCTTGACCCTCCAACAGCAATGGAGCCAAGCCCCAAATACTTCACTTGTTTCTTTTTATTTGGTGTTGGATCCAGGACAAGGGCAGTGGGGAATCGAAGCAGGGGCTTCCCTAGCTTCATACCCCCAGGCCCCTGTGCCTCTGGAATGTACCAACAAGGGGCAGGGGTTTCAGGGGGCTCAGCCTCTTCATGGGGCACGCCTCAGCCCTGGGTTTGTCGCAGTTTGGCCTTGAACTTGCCTTTGTCCTTGACCTTCCTACGGGTGCTAGGAATTGTTCCGACTTCAAAGGGCAGAGGCAACAAGGCACTTCCAGCTGGGGGCCTCGGAGGCAGAAGAGAGCAGGAGCCTCAGTGTGAAAGGAGGGGAGAAGAGGGAGACGGTCAGAAGTCTGTTGAGAAAGGGGCTTCTGAGGGAGGCAAGCTCTTCCCTTGGGGTGCCAGCCAGCCTGGGAGCTGCCGTCTGCCTGTGCCCTCCAGCCCTGACCCCATGCTCAGCACGGTCCACTGGGTGTGAGCCACAGGTCGAGGCCCACCTTTCTTGGCTTCAGGATGCTGGGTGCCACCTTGAAATCAAGGTTAGGTGGGAGGGAAATGAAGACCTTGGCCGTGGGTAGAGTCATCAAGGCCTTGCCTGTGGTCGACAGGGCCTTAGTGCCCACCAGCTTGCTGTGCTGTCGTCTGAGGATCTGGCCCTGGTGTCGGAGTACATGGGGAGAAGGCAGCTGGGCCTTGGTGTGGAGGCTGGGGAAGTGGTGAGGGGCTGTGGGAGCAAGAGAAGCTGTGAGGGCCTAGGGGGTCCCAAGGTGGCCTAGCTGCCCTAAAAGGTGTGTGTGGAGGATGGGGGGATGTGGAGGGGGCGGGGTAAAGGCAGATGGAGCCCTCCGGGTTCCTCCTCCAGAGGCAGTGAGAAGAAAACAGGGTAGAGTCCAACAGACCTGGGTCTGCATCCCAGCTGTGCCCCTTCTGAGCTGTGCAACCTTGGGCAACTTCTTTAAACTTCCTGATATCTTGGCTGGAAAATGGGGATAATAGCACCTACCTTGCTAGGCTGGTGTAGGCACTAAAGGAGCTGGGCAGGTAGTGGCATGGGGCACACTGTTAAGTGCTGGACACATGTTAGTTATTTTCCCCAGAGGTGACTGCTTGAAGGCAAAGGCAGAATACTGCAGTGGGAAAAGCATGGGCGCTGGAGAGAACAACCTGGGCTTAAGTTCTGGCATCTTTGAAATAAGGTCGTCTTTGAAATAAATCACTCTGCCTCGCAGAGTCACTACTTTGGAGGAGACAATACTTATTTGGCCGGGTTTTTTTTGGTTTTTTTTGAGAGAGTTTTGCTCTTGTTGCCCAGGCTGGAGTACAATGGTGCAATCTCAACTCACTGCAACCTCCGCTTCCCGGGTTCAAGCGATTTTCATGCCTCAGCCTCCCAAGTAGCTGGGATTATAGGCACCTGTCACCACACCTGGCTAATTTTTGTATTTTTTAGTAGAGTAGAGATGGGGTTTCACCATGTTGGCGAGGCTGGTCTCAAACTCCTAACCTCAAGTGATCTGCCCGCCTCGGCCTCCCAAAGTGCTTTTTTTGTTTGTTTTTAAGACAGCATCTCGCTCTGTCTCCCAGGCTGGAGTGCAGAGGTGCAATCATAACTCACTGCAGCCTTGACCTCCCGGGCTCAAGCCATCCTCATTAGCCTCGCGAGTAGCTGGGACCACAGGCTCGCGCCACCATGCCCAGCTAATTTGGCTGTGTATTTTTAAAGAATACTTTGTGAGTAGTGGCTTTTACTTGCTACTGGTGGCTCTTTGGTGGGGTGGCTGATCCAGGTGGTTAGGAGGGGCCTGGAGAGCAGGAATAAATCGCCTTGGGACACTTGGGTGTTTTGGGCGAATGGTCTTACCCAGGGCCTGGGGGTTCTTCGGACTCAACGGCAATCTGTTCAAGTGGTGGGGTTGCCTGTCCCCACTAGAAAAGGTCATAGTGAAAATGCAGCCTATCCTGGTGCTGGGGGCGTCCCACTCTGGGAGATTGGGGCAGACCAGGGCTGTGGCACTTTTCGCCTTGCCTTTCTTCCCCTTTCCAAGGGCTGAAGTGGTGGCAGTGGAGACTGGCTTCTCACTGTGCCCCAGGCTCCTGGCCCCAGCACCTTTCCTAGAAGCTGACCTGTGGATAGGGGTCCCCAAGTCCTTGCCTTCCCTAGAGCCTCGCTGGGTCAGCAGAGGGACTGCTGGGCGGACCCCCATCCGCCGATGACACATCGCCATGGGCTTCTTGATGGTGGAGCCCTCTACCAGGAGCCGGATGCCCACATACTGGGGCACCTCCACAGCAGGCTGTGGGCAAGAAGAGGAGACAAGGCCCACTCAGTCAGTGGTAGTGGAATCCTTGGCCCAGCGGGACCCAGGGTAGAGATGGGTGGAATTACTTTCTGAGGCATCCGGTCAAAGAGACATTTCTGAGCTGAGAAATGGAAAGCCCACCTCTGAGTCAGTACCTAGAGTCACAGAGCTCCAGGAATTGCTAGCCCAGAGGAATGGGGGAATCCCAGCCATGTCCCACCAGCACCCCTCAGCCACATTTCCCTCCTAAGCTGCCCCCAGCCCCTGCTGGAATGTGTGTGGCTCCACTGCACAGGCTACTGCAGGTGGACAGCTTCCTGAGCTCAGCCAATCAGATTCTCTGCACAGGGAGTTTGAGTTACGCCACCCAGACAGGTAAGAGGCTTGGAGCCTCCCTAGAGCCTCGTGTGAACCCAGGTTATGGGGGAGCAGAAATTAAGAACCTTAAAGAAGACAGTCTGTGGAGAGAATGAATTAGCGAATACGCAGAGGAAGGCAGAGAGAAGGGTCCAAGGAGAGGGACTCCCTTACAACTCTCAGTTCCTATCAGGCCAAGCTGTGTGTCCTGCCCTCAGCTGGGCTCCAGGAGAGCTCCCTGTGCCTCGCCAGCAACCTGGAGTCAATTGGAGGTATCTTCTGTGCCACTGAAGGATCCTGATCAGAATCTATCTAAACATCAGAATTACTTGGAGCTCGTTAAAAATACAGCTATCCGCCGGGCACGGTGGTCACACCTGTAATCCCAGCACTTTGGGAGGCTAAGGCTGGCAGATCACTTGAGGTCAAGAATTCGAGACCAGCCTGGCTAACATGGCAAAACCCTGTCTCTACTAAAAATACAAAAAAATTAGCAGGTCATGGTGGCAGGCACCTGTAATCCCAGCTACTTGGGAGGCTGAGGCAGGAGAATTGCTTGAATGCAGGAGGCGGAGGTTGCACTGAGCCGAGATCGCGCCATTGCACTCCAGCCTGGGTGATAAGAGCGAAACTCCGTCTCAAATAAATAAATAAATAAATAAATAAATAAATACAGCTATTGCCGGGCATGGTGGCTCATGCCTGTAATCCTAGCACTTTGGGAGGCTGAGGCAGGTGAATATCTGAGGTCAGGAGTTGGAGACCAGCCTGGCCAACATGGCAAAACCCCGTCTCTACTAAAAACACAAAAATTAGCCAGCCATGGTGGGCACCTGTAATCCCAGCTACCTGGGATCTAAGAAGGAGAATCACTTGATTCCAGGAGGCGGAGGTTGCAGCGAGCCGAGATAGCACCACTGCACTCCAGCCTGGGTGGCAGAGCAAGACTCTGTCTCAAAAAAAAAGAAAAATTAAAAAAAAATTCTTTTTAATCAAATAAAAATATAGCTATCAGCACTCCCGAGTGGCCCCAAATGATGAGGGAAAGCTCATCTTTAAAGAAGAATCTCAGCTAATAAATGCAGAAGGAACAACAGAATTAGACATTTGCCATTTTGCAACTCTAATAAAATAGGCAATAATCAAAACTGGTATCAAAACAATTAGATGAATGGATGACAGGAAAATGACAGTCATCTGGACAGAGCCAACACAACACCTTACAAAAAAATTAATTGCAAAGGGGAGATGTAGCTTATAATGGAGAGATCTCGTAACCACCGCTGTAACCCACAGTCAAACTCAGCAGCACTAACTGTGAGACACTGTCAAAGGATGTGCCTTGTGATGCCACATGAGGTACCCAACATCACCTCTGAAGTGCTCTTGGCAAAAATGTTTAACCTGAACCTCATCAAGCTGTCTGACCTAACTTCTAGTTCCTGAGACAATCAGCTAACAAAAGACCAAGGTAAATAACACCATAAGGAAACAATCAGATAAATCCAGAATGTGGGACAGTTCTACAAAACAACCGGCCTGGCCCCTCAAAAGATCAAAACTGTGGTGTCAAAAGGCACTGGGGCTGGCCTAGATGAAAAGAGACAAAAAACCAGTGCAAGGTGTGAGCCTTCACTATGTGCTGGCCTAAAAACAAGAACAAATCAGCAATAAAAGACATTTAGAGGGCTTGGCGCGGTGGCTCATGCCTGTAATCCTAGCACTTTGGGAGGCCGAGACGGGTGAATCACGAAGTCAGGAGATCGAGACCATTATGGCTAACATGGTGAAACCTTGTCTCTACTAAAATACAAAAAGTTAGCCAGGCATGGTGGCGGGCGCCTGTAGTCCCAGCTACTCAGTGGGGTGGAGGCAGGAGAATCGCTTGAACCTGGGAGGCGGAGGATGCAGTGAGCTGAGATGGTGCCACTGCACTCCAGCCTGCATGATAAAGCGACTCTGTCTCAAAAAAAAAAAAAAAAAAAAAAAAAAAAAAAAAAAAAAAAAAGATGTTTGGGGGAAATTTGAAAAATGCAGATGCGTAGTCACCTCCCCAAGCTAGACATCTTGGGTCAATCTCTGGGGGTGGAGCCTCCTGACATCCATACCTTTAGAAGCTTTCACATGCTTCTGGCCTGGGCACTGGCATTGGGAGCACTGCACTACAATGGCACCTTTTCCCTCAGCTTGCTCATATTTTCCTGCCCATGTATTTCCCCATTTACATTTTTTGAAACCAAAACACCAATATATTAATTTAAGAAACGATCGGGGCCGGGCGTGGTGGCACACGCCTGTAATCCCAGCACTTTGGGAGGCCAAGGTGGGCGGATCATGAGGTCAGGAGATCAAAACCATCCTGGCTAACACAGTGAAACCCTGTCTCTACTAAAAATACAAAAAATTAGCCGGGCGTGCTGGCGGGCGCCTGTAGTCCCAGCTACTTGGGAGGCTGAGGCAGGAAAATGGCATGAACCCGGGAGGCGGAGCTTGCAGTGAGCCGAGATCGCGCCACCGCACTCCAGCCTGGGCAACAGAGCAAGACTCTTATCTTGAAAAAAAAAAGAAATGATCAATAACTGTAATAAAGACGAGGTCACTTAGGTCACGTGATCGGTATGCTCTCTTCCTGTAACCAAACCTTGACAGAAGCCGAATGCTAATCAGAAGCCACTTAAACTGCCACAAGAAATTCTATCCAGAGCTCAGAAAGCTTTGCAATCAATTTTCTGACTGATTTTTTAAAATGCTGTTCTATTTTACAAGTAGACTCCAATCTCTCTTTGAAGCAAGATGAGTGAAATAATTATAATACTAATAATAATAGTAGCTACCAGTAATTGCCTATTACTATACATTCAGGCACTTTACAGGTTATACATGATGAAACTCCTAACCTTATTAGGTAATAACAACATTAGCTAAAACTTAGTAGCATTTACTATGTGCCAGGCACTATTCTAAAGTACTTTACTGGCTGGGCACGGTGGCTCCTGCTGTAATCCCAGCACTTTGGGAGGCTGAGGTGGGTGGATCACCTGAGGTCAGGAGTTCGAGACCAGCCTGGCCAACATGGAGAAACCCTGTATCTACTAAAAATACAAAAATTAGACAGGCGTTGTGGTGGGCACCTGTAATCCCAGCTACTTGGGAGGCTGAGGCAGGAGAATCGCTTGAACCCAGGAGGTGGAGGTTGCAGTGAGCCAAGATCATGCCACTGCACTCCAGCCTGGGCAAAAGAGCGAGACTCGGTCTCAAAAATAAATAAATGAAAATGAAGTACTTTACTTATCAACTCATTTAATTCTCACAACTCATAGTACCTAACTTTGTGAGTTAGGTACTATTTTTATTCTTACAGATGAGGAGACCTAGGGGTTAGGAACTTGTCCAAAGTCACACAGCTTGTTGTCACTGAACAGTAATTTGAAACCAAGGAGACGGCCGGGCGTGGTGGCTCAAGCCTGTAATCCCAGCACTTTGGGAGGCCGAGACTGGCGGATCACAAGGTCAGGAGTTCGAGACCATCCTGGCTAACCCGGTGAAACCCCGTCTCTACTAAAAAAAAAAAAAAAAAAAAAAAAAACTAGCCAGGCGCAGTGGCGGGCGCCTGTAGTCCCAGCTACTCGGGAGGCTGAGGCAGGAGAATGGCGTGAACCCAGGAGGCGGAGCTTGCAGTGAGCCAAACTTGGGCCACTGCACTCCAGCCTGGGAGACAGAGCGAGACTCCATCTCAAAAAAAAAGAAGAAACCAAGGAGATTCCAGAATCTCTGCTCTTACGACTATGCTATATGCCTCTCTAGAAATATTATCCCCATACACTAATTCATTTTATTCTCCCATTCCCATGAGAAAGTTGGTAATAATATCCCCATTTCAAAGATCAGGAGACTGAGGCTCAAGGAGGTGAGGTCACCTTAGCAGGACCAGGACTTGAATCTGGGTCTTAAACTGGGTCTGACTGCAGAGTCCTATGCTCCACTATGGGGCTGCCTGGAAGAGGGTGCAGACTCTCTGGGGTCCTGCCTGGGCCCAACCTCCTCACCTGCTTATAGATGAGCTCAAAGGCTCCTGTGTCACAGTTGCGGTCCAGCCGCCGGTCAATGACCACGCGCAGGGTGTCAGCTTGCACGCCAGCACAGAGCCGGGCTGTGACTGCCGTGGAGGGCGCCATGGTGGGGCTGGCGTTGATCTCAATCAGCCAGGGCTGGAAGTCCTCCCCGAACACAAAGTCAGCACCATAGAGCTCAAAGCTGGCCTTCCGACACTGCACAGTGTCCTGGGAGGTCTGAAGTGCGTGGATTACAGCATCCTTCATGCCAGGCACGATGATGGTGGACCAAGCATTTGGGGCCCCCATCTCCTGCAGGTGGGCCTGGAACCTCTGGCTGGACCACATGTTGTCTGGGGGAAGCAGTGGATGCCGATGGCATGAGTTCTCCAGGTGCTTCTGGATGGAGTTGTTACACAGGTGCACTGAGCTGGGGCAGAGAGCAGAAAACTGAAGTCCAGGCCCTTGTGTCTCTCCCATCCAAGTTCAGGGAGGACAGGCAAGTCCTGGAACCAGCCCTGGGCCACCCTGCACTATTCAACTGGAGATGGGGCCCTACTGGGAAGGACAAAAAGGACAGAGGCCTGGGCCCCACCACATTCCTTTAGGGCCAGAACTACTGTTATCTCTCAGGGCTGCTCTGAGGGCGCTAATTATGGGGGCCACAGTACTAAGTGCTTTGTGCATAGTCTCAGTTAACCATCTCAGTGTTTGGAAGATAAGAGGGTGGGTAAGGGTATGGCCCCGTCATCACCAGGACGTGGTCAAGTGCCATCTCCACACTAGTTGTGAGACCTTAGGCAAGTCGTCTAACCTGCGTGCTCTTCACATCTGCAAAATGAGGGTAGTAACAGTACCCACTTCACTGTTTTTTATTTTTTTCCTCAGACCGGGTGAACAGGAAGTATTCACTGGGTTCTTATGAAGAATAAGATAATGGATACAAAGTGCTTAGCACTATCACATATGAAGCACTCAATAATTGATAGCTATGAATTTCATACTACTGCCTCCATTCTTCAGATGTGGAAACCAAGGCTTAAATAGGTTTTCACATGACCAGAGTCAAACAACTTGGAAGCTGCAGAGACAGAATTTGAATTCAGGCTTCAACAAGGCTTTCTCTCACCCCAGAACTTAACACGACATCTTGGTTTTCAAAACTTCTGACCTCCTTTCCCCTGCTCTACATTTGCTTCCCTTTTTCCCCCAACGACAAATATAATCTTTTTTTTTTTTGAGACAGAGTCTTGCTCTGTTGCCCAGGTTGGAGTGCAGTCGCACGATCTCAGTTCACTGCAACCTCCACCTCCCAGGTTCAAGCAATTCTCCTGTCTCAGCCTCCCGAGTAGCTGGGACTACAGGTGCCCGCCAACACACCCAGCTAATTTTTATATTTTTAGTAGAGACGGGGTTTCACCTAATTGGTCAGGCTGGTCTCGAACTCCTGACCTCAGGTGATCTGCCTGCCTCAGCCTCCCAAAGTGCTGGGATTACAGGTGTGAGCCACTGCGCCTGGCCCAAATAATCTTTGAACCTGTTAGATAATTTCACTTGTGTTCATTGCTTGTCTGTTTCTCCCTGCTAGAATGTAAGCCCTTGAGAGCCAGGATCTTGTTTTGTTCACTGCTATACCCCAAGTGCCCAGAACAGTGCATGGCATAAGGTACACACTTGATCAAATCTGTTGGAGGGGCCAGGCACAATGTAATCCCAGCACTTTAGGAAGCCAAGGTGGGACGATCGCTTGAGCCCAGGAGTTTGAGACCAGCCTGGGCAACATAGTGAGACCCCATGTCTACATAAAAGAATTCAAAAATCAGCTGTGGTACATGCCTGTGGTCTCAGATACTTGGGAGGCTGAGGAGGAAGGATTGCTTGAGCACAGAAAGTCAAGGCTACAGTGAGCCGTGACCATGCCACTGCACTCCAGCCTAGGCAACAGAGTGAGACCACCCCCCGTCAAAAAAAATAAAAATAAAAAATCTGTTGGATGCAAGGACAGCTGGCTGGATGAGAGCCCGCCTGCCTGCAGTCTGTGCATGGAGCCTAGCGCTGCTGCGCGAGTCCCCTGCACTGTAATTGCCTGTTTGCTTGCCAGTTCCCCAACTAGGCAGGGAGCTTGTGGGAGGCGAACAGAGGGGCTCACTTGTCCAGGTTCTTCAGGGAGAAGGGCTGTGTGGAAAAGCGGATATAGCTGTCGCGGTAGAACCACACAGTAAGTGGGTTCCAGTCAGTTACCAGGAACCACTGTCTCAGGTCAAACTTGGTGCCAAAGATGAGCAGGGGCCGCTCAATATACTTCTGCACCACCCATTTGCCGTCCTTCATCACCATGGGGTTGCCATTCACCAGCTTCAGCATCTCCTCCAGGTGGTCCATGCATATGATGCCTACGGGGGAGGAGGGCAGTCAGGGATTGAAAGGTCAGGCGTGGGCTGGGAGAAGGGCCAGCTTGTCATGAGCTCTCATCCCCTCGGAGCTGATAGGGCTGCGTGGGTAAGGTGGTCTCCCTCAACCAGAACTCAGTTCCCTTTGAGAAAGCCAGGAATTTGCTAAGGATTTTAAATTTTTCCTAATTAACCAGTTTTGTTTGATTAAATAGGAATATATACATGGCTACAAATTTAAAGTGCTGGGCTTTTTTTTTTTTTTTTTTTTTTGAGACGGAGTCTTGCTCTGTCACCCAGGCTGGAGTGCAGTGGCGAGATCTCAGCTCAGTGCAAGCTCCACCTCCCGGGTTTACGCCATTCTCCTGCCTCAGCCTCCCGAGTAACTGGGACTACAGGCGCCCACCACCACACCCGGCTAGTTTTTTGTGTGTTTTTTTAGTAGAGACGGGGTTTCACCGTGTTAGCCAGGATGGTCTCGATCTCCTGACCTCGTGATCCACCCGTTTCGGCCTCCCAAAGTGCTGGGATTACAGGCTTGAGCCACCGCGCCTGGCCTTTTTTTTTTTTTTTGAGACAGTCCTGTCGCCTAGGCTGGAGTGCAGTGGCACGAGCCCGGCTCACTGCAACCTCCGCCTCCCAGGTTCAAGCGATTCTCCTGCCTCAGTCTCCTGAGTAGCTGGGATTGCAGGTGCCTGCCACCACGTGTGGCCAATTTTTGTATTTTTAGTAGAGACAGGGTTTCACCATGTTGGCCAGGCTGGTCTCCAACTCCTGACCTCAAGTGATCCACCCGCCTCGGCCTCCCAAAGTGCCGGGATTACAAGCGTGAGCCACCGCGCCCGGCCAGTGTTGGGCTTTTTAAAAGTATGTGCACCTATTACTTTCCTACCAATAATAAATAGACTATAAAACAAAACAAAAATTAGACAGTACAAAAGGGCAGACAATAAAAATTACATCTCCTTGTCCAGGGGCAGCCAACTGCTGCTTCCAGGTCCTTATGGATATCCTTCCGGATCATGTGAGAGCCTACACATGCCTTAGTTTCCCAGGATTGTATAAATTAAAGCATGTTAAGGATTTGGAATCGTGCTTTAGATGCATGACTGCATTTAATCCTCACCTCACAGGAGGTATTATCATCCTCCTCATTTCACAGATGAGGGAACTGGGGTTCAGGGAGGTGATAAAACCTGCTCAAGGTCACGAAGAATATCAGTAGCAGAGCTAGGACTCAAACCCAGGCAATCTGGCTTCAATAGACCTACACTATTAACTTCCTTGGCCTTTACTGGGAGATGGGAGGTGCCAAGGCAGGAAGTAGGAGCTGACCCCCACCTCGTCCGCGGGACTTGGCTCCCGGCTTCACAATCCAGATGTTGCGATCCCCTTCCATGTCTATCTGGGGTACCACGGCCCGCAGCTGCTGCAGGATGTCCTCACAGCGCTGGACCTGAGTGTCGAGGTGCCTGAGTTCTGCCCCTTCGCTGTGGGGAAATGATGGAACTTGGGCAGGGCTGGACCTGGGACATGTGGGCGGAGAGGGCAAGGGGAGATATATTCCACCACCCCCCACTGTCTTCCAGGCAGCCTCGGTCACGCCCTCCCTGCAGATATCCATAGGTCCCGCCCAAGCCTCCCGCCCCACCTTCAAGCCACCCCTGAAATCCTAACCTCCCCAGACTACAGGAAAGGGAAAGGTTGATAAAATTCCATTAACTGCAAACCACCCCCTACTCCAGCACTCCACCTGTGCCACTCCCCTTCCTATTACATTAAAACTGTCTTTGACAGAATTTAATCTTTCCAGTTCCTAATGATAAAGCACCACTATGTGCCAGGCACTGTGACAAGGGCTTTCCATATATTTTCACTAATCCCCTCAAGGCCCTGCCAGGGAAGTATTACTGATACCCCACCCCCTGCCCCCCAACTTTTGTTTTGTTTTTTGGAGACAGGGTCTTGGTCTGTCACCCAGGCTGAAGTACAGTGGTGAAACCATGGCTCACTGCAGCCAGGAACTCCTAGGTCCAAGTTTCAGCCTCCCAAGTAGTTGGAATTACAGGCATATGCCACCACATCCAAGCTAATTTTTATTTTTGGCAGAGATGGGTCTTATTATGTTACCCAGGCTGGTCTTGAATTCCTGGCCTCAGGCGATCCTCCTGCTCAGCCTCCCAAAGTGCTGGGATTGTAGGCATGAGATACCACACCCAGCACTGGTCCCATTTTAGAGAAATGTAAACTGGGCCAGGCACGGTGGCTCATGCCTGTAATCCCAGCACTTTGGGAGGCGGAGGCAGGCGGATCACCTGAGGTCAGAAGTTCGAGAACAGCCTGGCCAACATGGCAAAACCATGTCTCTACTAAAAATACAAAAATTAGCCAGGCATGGTGGCAGGTGCCTGTAATCCCAGCTACTTGGGAGACTGAGGCAGGACAATCACTTGAACCAGGGAGGCAGAGGTTATAGTGAGCCAAGATCCCGCCACTGCACTCCAGCCTGGGCGGGTGACAGAGCAAGACTCGGTCTCAAAAAAATAAAATAAAATAAAATTAAAATAAAATAAAAAGTAAACTGGGCCGGGCACAGTGGCTCATGCTTGTAATCCCAGCGCTTTAGGAGGACGAGGTGGGCGGATCACGAGGTCAAGAGATCGAGACCATCCTGGCCAACATGTGAAACTCTGTCTCTCCTAAAAATACAAAAATTAGCCAGGCGTGGTGGTGGGCACCTGTAATCCCAGCTACTCATTAGGCTGAGGCAGGAGAATCGCTTCAACCCAGGAGGCAGAGGTTGCAATGAGCCGAGATCACACCATTGCACTCCAGCCTGGGCAACAGAGCGAGACTCCATCTCAAAAAAAAAAAAAAAAGTAAACTGAAGCTTTGAGAGTTAAGGGACTTACCCAAGGCCATACACTGAAAGCTGAGTGGTACAGCCAGGATTCAAACTCTGTCCTGTCTGATTCCTCCATGCATAGGTGCTTTTTGGGGTTCATTCCTCTCTTAATCTGCGCCTAATATTGGCTGATACAATGTTAGCCTAATTCCTTTCAAGCACATCTATATCACACCTCTTCTTGCTTTTCTCCCCATCATTTACCCCCACCTGACACATCTGCTTATTTGGTTATTGTCTGAATCCCCTAACTAGAATGTAAACTCTGTAAGAGCAGCAACATTTTTTGTAGTTGTTCTCTGCTGTAATCCCCATCCCCAAGCACCACACCTGGCACTCAGCAGGTACTCCCTAAAAGTTTGCTCAGTGAATTAACGGATGGCTCAGCAAGTACTTTGGTAGGAGCCTGCATCAGCAACTGGGCTGCACAGACAGGGTTTCATGGACAAAGAGTGACCCTGTTCTCTACAGGACAGAAAATGTCCTGAACTAAACCAAGTCACAAAATACACCAGATGGCTACCTCATCCAGACTCTCCCATTTCTTTCCTTCTGAATGAATAGGACGGGAGCCTCCTATTCAGGGAAAGCTAACTCTGTAACACTTTAGCATCTTGAATGTCTCCAGTCATGGAGAACTTTCTCTTTTTTAAGGAGGAGGCAGCAGCCATTGGGGCAGTGCCAGGAACAGGTACAGCAAGATGCAGGGGGCTAGGCAAGGTCTCCCAGCAGTACTCACACCTATGTCCTGATAAACTTTTCTGTGGTCCGTAGCATGAAGCATCTGTTCAGTAATCTGTGATGTGGCCCAGGAAAGTATCACACAGGAGTGTAATTTGAAAAAGTATATTCGACATGACAATATGATTTTATAGTTAGTGAAAAGAAAAAAAACAACAACAGTATTTTAATGAAAAGTCAACCTTGATGAAAACCTGGCTGGCTTAGTTCTTAAAATCCAGGATTCAAACAAACAAACAAAAAACTGGGTGGCTTTTTTTTTTCGAGACGGAGTCTCGCTCTGTCGCCCAGGCTGGAGTGCACTGGCACGATCTCAGCTCACTGCAAGCTCCACCTGCTGGGTTCATGCCATTCTCTTGCCTCAGCCTCCCCAGTAGTTGGGACTACAGGTGCCCACCACCACGCCTGGCTAATTTTTTTGTATTTTTAGTAGAGACGGGGTTTCACCATGTTAGCCAGGATGGTCTCGATCTCATGACCTGGGTAATCCGCCCACCTCAGCCTCCCAAAGTGCTGGGATTACAGGTGTGAACCACCGCACCTGGCCACTAATTTTTGTATTTTTACAAAAGATGGGGTTTCACCATATTGGCCAGGCTGGTCTTGAACTCCTGAACTCATGATCCACCAGCCTTGGCCTCCCAAAGTGCTGGGATTACAGCACTTTTAAAAATGGATTTGTTTTTTAAAAAATGTTGAGAAGCATTAACAGTAAATATTGAATGAATTAGGCCAACCAAACAAACAAAAAAAAAAACACAAATTTTTGTTTGTAGGCCCACCAAACAAAAATCTGCCAGGCCTGGTGGCACATACCTGTAGTCCCAGCTACTCAGGAGGCTGAAGTGGGAAAAATCACTTGAGCCTGGGAGGCAGAGGTTGTACTGAGCCAAGATTGCACCACTGCACTCCAGCCTGGGTGACAAAGTAAGACCCTGTCTCAAAAAACTAAACTAAAATAAAATATTGAAGGAATGTATGAATGCTGGTCATTTGTACTGAACCATTCAACACTGTGTACGTCTGTTATATGATGCAATATTTTATGTAATCCCGACTTTAGAGAGATTCCTATAGCCCTCTAGAACCCGCCCCCACACACCAGAAATAAAAAGGACTCGTGCTTCATGACTAATGTTCTAGGTCTCGAAAATTCTTTTTTTTTTTTTTTTTTGAGATGGAGTCTCGCTCTGTCACCCAGGCTGGAGTACAGTGGCACGATCTCGGCTCACTGCAACCTCTGCCTCCCGGATTCAAGCAATTCTCCTGTCTCAGCCTTGGCCTCCCAAAGTGCTAGGATTACAGGCATGAGCCACCGCCCCGAGTAGATTTGTTTTTTTAAAAAGTTGAGAAGCATTAACAGTAAATATTGAACGAATTAGGCTGAGTGCAGTGGCTCACACTACTCAGTGGCTCCTGAGTAGCTGGGATTACAGGCATGTGCCACCAGGCCAGTTAATTTTCGTATTTTTAGTAGAGATGGGGTTTCGCCATATTGGCCAGGCTGGTCTCCAACTCCTGACCTCAAGTGATCTGCCCGCCTCCGCCTCCCAAAGTGCTGGGATTACAGGTGTGAGCCACCACGTCTGGCTGCCTTGATAATTCTTAATTTAAGATGGGTAGCTTTACATTTTCCAGTAGCTAAAGAGAAAGTATTGGGTCACCTAAGTTATTTCCTGACATTTAGAAAAGATGCAATGAATTACTTGCTAATGACGTGGATCTGCTGCTCATGTCATTCATTAGTTCTTCGGTTTCCCCTATTGAGTAATTAAATCTGTCCATTTGTTTCTGTTCTTCAGTTTCCCCTATTGAGTAATTAAATCTGTCAATTTCTTTCCATTACCACCACCCCAGCTGAGATTCCTAGCACTCCCACTTGGCTTCCTGCAGGTCTCAAACCTTGAGCTGTGTCCCGGTTGAGAACAGGGGCTACGCTTCATTTCTGGTACCTGGCACAATGCTTGGCACATTGGAGTTGCTCAAAAAATGCTTACTGTGTGTTCTGCCTTCCGGGCTGTTCTCCCTCCAGTCGCTCCTGCATGCTTCTCCTGAATGGAATCTCCCTAAAGCAGCACCAGGCTCACCTTTATCCTCCCTTCCCCCGCCTGAGAACCTTTCTCCAAAGTGTGTTCAGAAAACACTGCCCCAGGCCAGGCGCGGTGGCTCACACCTGTAATCCCAGCACTTTGGGAAGCCGAGGAGGGCGAATCACGAGGTCAGGAGATCGAGACCATCCTGGCTAACATGGTGAAACCCCGTCTCTACTAAAAATATAAAAAATTAGCCGGGCGTGGCGGCGGGCGCCTGTAGGTAGTCCCAGCTACTCGGGAGGCTGAGGCAGGAGAATGGCGTGAACCCAGGAGGCAGAGCTTGCAGTGAGCCGAGATCGTGCCACTGCACTCCAGCCTGGCGACAGAGTGAGACTCCGTCTCAAAAAAGAAAAAAAAAAAAAAAAAGAAAGAAAGCACTGCCCCTCAGGATGCTTGGTGGGGGGCAGGGCAGGGTGGGAGCCTACAGAGAGAGTATACAGGATACATTCTGTAGGCTTACACCACCCAGAGGTTCTGAAGAGTACTGCCCCAGGGAAGCCTCTTTAATTAACTGCTTAATCCAGTGTTTTCCAAATGTGATGGACCACAAAAGCCCTTTTTCCATAAAATCTATTTACTTCCTGGAGAATTAACATCCATACAACACACACTTTGGGCAATGTGCTGTCCATTTGGTGGCACAAGCCATGCTCTTAGAGACTATGCTATGCCAAGAACCAAGAAGAGTGGCCCAGACCCTATCATGGAGGCAGTGGGAGTCCTTGAGGGTTCCCGAGCAGAAGAACAGTAGGGTAAATGAGCGGGAGGCTTGGGGAAGGGGTGGGGGCTGCCCGAGACAGAAAGGGCCTGTCCCTAAACACCTGCCCACAGCCCAAAGTCCCAGCTGCAGGGGACTCACTGGACCACTTGGTAGTAGCGCTGGAGGAAGAGGGACCAGCCCTCGGGGGTGAGGTACAGTGGGGCCTCCAGGTCCTTGTCGATGTCCATGTGGGCCAGGTTGCTAAGGTACTCCTCGCACGCACACAGAGCTTCATCCACAAACTCTGGGGACACCAACACTGGGTTTTTCTCCTGTTTCTTGCGCTGCTTGTCTCCTGCACATAGGGAGGGGCCTGTCACGATCCCATATCCAGGCAGGTAACCTGACACATGCCACAGCCCCCATTGTCCTGAGGCCTGTCACTTACATGCGGCCCAGCACGTACCTAGATAGATCCCTTACTGCCCTGGGATGTGTCACTTAGCTGAGGCTTTGCTCTAAATTCACTGCAACTCTAGCACTTGCCCCTGGCTCCCACTGTCCCAGGACCTGTCACTCACTTAAGACTTGGCCCTAAATGTCCCCAAGTCCTCTGACAGCACCTATAGCCTCTCTGCCCCTGGGACCTGTAAGACACCTGAGGCTCTGCCTAAAATGCACCTGGGAGCCTTGGCCTATGTGAACCCAGTTATACATGAATACCCCTCCCCCACGTCTGACACAGCTTCTTAAGTCCACACACCAGAAATCCAGACCCACTCCCAGAATCCTGACACAGAGCTACAACCCTTAGCCCACAGAAGCACTAACCTCTGTGTGCACTGTTATTGCACAAGGCCCTGACACACCTGAAAGTGATTACAGAAACTGACCCTTCAGAAGACCCCCATGCACATCCACAGACCTGACTCACCCGGAACATCGCAGTGCACTGAAGACCCTGATATACAGCTGAGGCCCTCAGACCCCTGCAGCCTGACCTATACCATAAAAGCTTAAGCACGGGGTCTCTAGCCACACCCGAGGCCCTTTTGCCCCTTATCCTGGCACACAACCAAGCCTTCCCTGTACGTGACACATGCAAGAGACAGCAATGGGGAGGTCTCCCTCTGGAAGAGGCAGGGATTTTCCTCCTTCCTGGAGAGCTGCCTCTACTTCCCTGAATCCCTCACTGATGGGTCCCTGGATTACAGGACTAGGAGCCGGGAGGCACGAGCTAAATCCAGAAAGGGAAAGGGCAGGCAGTGGTTGGGCTGGCATGCAATGATAGTGAGGGTTCCTCTGTGTCCCCCTCCACTCCAAGCTCTTCCTTATGTTCAGGCCTAAGCTGTTCTCGGGCCATGTGTAAAGCCCAGTTTCACTGCGTCCTCCTCCTCAGAGACCTGAGCTCCTCACAGGCAGGGACGGACCATGTCTTCTTAGTCTCCCCTCTCCAGGGTGCTTGGCCACATGCCAGGCCCATGGGAGGGTGGAATGAGGAGTGGATCAACTAACAAATGGATGGGAAGACAAGTGTCTAGGTACCTGGGACAGAAAAATGGATGAGTGGATGGACTGGAGGACAGATAGGTAGTAGACAGGAGAATGGAATAGCAGGTAGGTAGATGGGTAGATGGATCTGTGGAAGGATAGGTAGGCAGGGAGTGGACAGATGGATGGGGAGTATGGAGCTGACGTCAGATAGATGAATGAAGAGATTAACAATGGGTGACAGGTGGGAGGATGGAAGGATGAATGGAAGTGTGGGTGGGTGAATCGGTAGATCAGAGAGTGGGTAAATAAGTGGGTACATAGGTGAATGGATGAGTGGATGGATGGATGGATGGATGGATGGATAGATGGGTAGACGTGAATCATACACAGATGTGTGAATGAACCAGTAGGTGGGTGGATGAGTAGATAGGTAGAAGGGCAGATAGGTAGAAGGGCAGATAGGTGGAAGGGCAGACGGGTGGAGGATAAATGGGTAGGAGAGTGGAGGTAATCACAGTACTTACCTGAGGCCTCTTCCTCTACTGCCTGGATAGGGTATGACTTCCACTCAGACTTCACCACCAGCTTGAGAACGTTGCGGGCAGCTGTCAGCCAGAAGTCCTCTGCTCCCAGGCCAGGGGATACCCTGCTCAGCCCCTAGGCCTGAGGCCTGTTCTGGTTCCAGAACCTGATCATGACTTGCCCCATTTTGGATCCAGAACCTGACTCTACCTTTTCTGACTCTAGAGCCTGAGTTTAGAACTTGCTCCTGTTTCAGGCCATGCGCAGTGGCTTATGCCTATAATCTTAGTACTTTGGGAGGCCGAGGTGGGTGGATCACGAGGTCAGGAGAACGAGACCATCCTGGCTAACACAGTGAAACCCCGTCTCTACTAAAAATACAAAAAATTAGCTGGGTGTGGTGGCGGGCGCCTGTAGTCCCAGCTACTAGGAAGGATGAGGCAGGAGAATGGCATAAACCCGGGAGGCAGAGCTTGCAGTGAGCCAAGATCGAGCCACTGCACTCCAGTCTGGGTGACAGAGTGAGATTCTGTCTCAAAAAAAAAAAAAAAAAAAAAGGACTTGCTCCTGTTTCAGTTGTGGAACCAGACCCCAAATCTGACCTGACCTGGATCATATTCTGCCTTCAGAATCTGGCTTGGACCCATTGTCTGATTTATTTCTTCTGTTCATCACCTACTTTTGATACTTATTCTATCCTGAGAACCAGACTATGTCATATTTCAGATTTTGAATGTAATTTAAACCTAGCATAGAATCTGGATCCAAATTCTAACCTGAATTTAGAACATATTGTGGAATTGGAACCTAGTCTGCCTTAGAAACCCAAAGCCTGCAGCCTTTTTTGGAACCCAATTCAACAAGTGGAACTTGATATAAGCCTGGAATCTGTTCTGGATTCCAAACTCAAGGGACTGACCAGCTTTTAGAACCTGCTCTAGAATATAAGCCAAGCTACCTGAGCTTTTCTGGAGGTCAGAGTTGACCAAGCTAAGAGGCTCATTAAGGGAGGGCACATTAGGGAAGGATAAGGATTGAGGGTGGAAAAGGAAATCTGCTGGGGCAGACGAGGACATGAAGAGAGGCCTGTTGCTCTCCAACATGAGCCAGAGCTTCAGCCCTGCTCCGTCAGCCTGAGGTCCAGGCATGGGGCTGGGGTTCTCCTTACCTATGAAGGCTTTTTTGTCATCCTCAGCCCCCAGGCGGTAGCAGCGTGGGAAGAAGGAATTGGCATCAACCTCATCAAACCACGGCAAATTCCGGAGATTGAGACATAGACCCACCTACGGAGTTAGTGCTGAGAGGGCAGGGCGGGACTGCCCACACTCAGCACACACCCAGACAGCTCAGAAAGACCCCAACTGGATATGCTCTCAGAGCCTTGGCCCCACTTGCAAGGTCTGAGTTGCTCACATCTATCACCATATATTTGCCTGGGCAGTATCCTTTGCCAAGAATGCCTGACGTCCCTCCTGTCCACCCTTTCACATTTTTTTTTTTTTTGAGATGGACTCTCGCTCTGTTGCCCAGGCTGGAGTGCAGTGGCGCGATCTCAGTTCACTGTAAGCTCCGCCTCCCAGATTCATACCATTCTCCTGCTTCAGCCTACAGAGTAGCTGGGACTACAGGCACCCATCACCATGCCCGGCTTATTTGTTGTATTTTTAGTAGAGACGGTGTTTCACCGTGTTAGCCAGGATGGTCTCGATCTCCTGACCTGTGATCTGCCCGCCTCGGCCTCCCAAAGTGCTGGGATTACAGGCGTGAGCCACTGCGCCTGGCCCACCCTTTCACATTCTTAAAGAGCTGCCAAGGCCAAGCGCAGTAGCTTACACCTGTAATCCCAGCACTCTGGGAGGCTGAAGTAGGAGGACTGCCTGAGGCCAAGACCAGCGTGGGCAACATAGCAAGACCTCACCTCTTAAAAATAGAACAAAACGGCCGGGCGCGGTGGCTCAAGCCTGTAATCCCAGCACTTTGGGAGGCCGAGGCGGGTGGATCACGAGGTCAGGAGATCGAGACTATCCTGGCTAACGTGGTGAAACCCCGTCTCTACTAAAAATACAAAAAACTAGCCGGGCGTGGTGGCGGGCGCCTGTAGTCTCAGCTACTTGGGAGGCTGAGGCGGCAGAATGGCGTGAACCCGGGAGGCGGAGCTTGCAGTGAGCCGAGATCACGCCACTGCACTCCAGCCTGGGAGACACAGCGAGACTCCATCTCAAAAAAAAAAAAAAAAAATAGAACAAAACAAGAGCTGCTTCTTCTAGAATCCTTCCTAACCCACACCAATAATATAATGGCAGGTCATTATTATAAAGCCCTTCATCCTTGCCACAATCCCAGAAGACAGTCCTTACTGGTATTCTCACTGAAAGATGAGAAAACTGAGGCTCAGAGAGGTGAAGTCACTTGCTAAGAAACCCAGGTAAGGCTGGGCATGATGGCTCATGCCTGTAATCCCAGCACTTTGGGAAGCTGAAGTGGATCACCTGAGGTCATGAGCTCAAGACTAGCTTGGCCAACATGATGAAACCCCATTTCTACTAAAAAATACAAAAATCAGCCAGGTGTGGTGACACGCACCTGTAGTCCCAGCTACTCAGGAGGCTGAGGCAGAAGAATTGCTTGAACCTGAGAGGCAGAGATTGCAGTGGGCAGAGATTGCACCACTGCATTCCAGCCTGGGAGACGGAGTGAGACTCCACTCAAAAAAAAAAAAAAAGAAACCCAGGTAAGACAGAATGGGTTCATTAGCCAGATATCTTTTGCTTAGGAGGTTAAGAGCCTGCTTGCTCACTATCATTGGGTTTGGTGATTGTTCTACCTCCAGACCCATTTGAATGCCGGAGCCCATTTTAGTCACTATATCTACACATGCCAGATACGGTGCAGGGGCTGGATTTGAACCAGCCAGATGCTGGTCAGACTCCAAATCTTCTGAATTATATACTTCCCCTTGCCCTGAGAACTTCCTGTTACTAACAAGGAGAGCAGGGAGGAGGGCTGCCAGCCCAAGGGCCGGGAGTTGGAGGCTGCCCTGCCTGCTCCTCTAGGGAGCCCACCTTTGTGGTAAAGGAGCCAGCCCGGGCGTAGTGGTTTATCATCTGATCCTTGGAGAGGAAGCGACAGTCGAGCACATCCCGCCGAGTGGTCCAGATGAAGTAGGGGGTCTCATTCTGAACCATGCGGGACTGGGGAGACAGGGAGGAGACAGAAACACAGAGGCCAGTGTGGGTAGCAGGGCCTAAGGCAGCCTCTCCCTGCCCTGCTGAGCAGGGTGGGTGAACAGGAAGGAGAGGATGCTTCCAAGGTGGACTCTAACCCACACATCATCTTTGTGTAAGTCAAGATTTCTCTTCCTCCAGGGCACAGGTGGGCAGAGGCCAAGCCAGCCTTTCAGGTTCCTTTTGGCCTTAGGGATGCCACAGGTGGCAGCGTGAGAAGAAGGAGTTGGCATTAGCCTCATCAAACCACGGCAAATTCCAAAGACTGAGACATAGACCCACCTATGGAGTTAGCCGCTGAGGAGGCAGGGCCCCTAAGGGTGCCCCCAAGCAGTGACAAAGCTGCACAACTGAATGTCACACTTTGTTCTGGCCCATGGTCATCAGTGACTTGCCCAGGGGCAGGACGGTGACTCCAAGCTGATGGGCACACAGCCTGTGACAAAGGCTCTCTCATGGACCCCACCTCTCTCCATCCTTCCTACAATTCTGGGAGGTGGGATAATTATTCATAACCAATGTCAGCACATGCTGGGCCCTGCTCTAAGCACTTTCCATGTCAGTTCATTCAAGGTTCACCACAATTCTACGTGGTAGGTGCTAAGGTAATCTCTATTTTGCAGATGAGGAAACTGAGGCACAGGAAGGCAAGTGACTTGCCCAAGGGCTCATGAGATTGACCCATATGAAGCTGCCAATATTCAGCCATTCCTGACATAGAGAAATGGCTTTTTTTTTTTTTTTTTTGAGATGGAGTCTGATTCTGTCGCCGAGGCTGGAGTGCAGTGGCATGATTTTGGCTCACTGCAACCTCCGTCTCCTCGGTTCAAGTGATTCTTCTGCCTCAGCTTCTCTAGTAGCTGGAATTACAGGTGTGTGCCACCAGACCCAGATAATTTTTTTTTTTTTTTTTGTATTTTTAGTAGAGACGGGGTTTCACCATGTTCCCCAGGCTGGTCTCGAACTCCTGACCTCAAATAAGCCCCCCACCTTGGCCTCCCAAAGTGTTGCGATTACAGGCGTGACCCACCACGCCCGGCCAGAAATGGCAATTTTATATAGTTGACCTCAGTAAGTGGCACTACCAAGATGGAAACCCAAGTACCCTCACCTCAACATGCATGTCCTCCACATCATCACACCCAACTCTTTCAGCTTTTTTTTTTTTTTTTTTCCAGATGGAGTTATCGCTTGTTCTGTCACCCAGGCTAAAGTGCAGTGGTGCGATTTCAGCTCACTACAACCTCCATCTCCTAAGTTCAAGCAATTCTCATGCCTCACCCTCCCGAGTAGCTGGGATTACAGGTGCCCGCCACCACGCCTGGCTAATTTTTGTATTTTTATTTTATTTTTGAGACAGAGTCTTGCTCTGTCGCCCAGGCTGGAGTGCAGTGGCGTGATAGCTCACTGCAACCTTCGCTACCCAGATTCAAGCAATTCTCCTGCCTCAGCCTCCCAAGTAGCTGTGATTACAGGCATATACCACTACACCCAGCTAATTTTTATATTTTTTTAATAGAGACAGGGTTTCACCATAGTGGCCAGGTTGGTCTTGAACTCCTGACCTCAGGTGATCCATCAGCCTCGGCCTCCCAAAGTGCTGGGATTAAAGGCGTGAGCTACTGTGCCCGGCCTTTATTTTATTTTTTATTTTTATTTTTTGAGACAGAGTCTCACTCTGTCGCCTAGGCTGGGATGTAGTGGCGTGATCTCAGTTCACTGCAACCTCCACCTCCTGGGTTCAAGCAATTCTCCTGCCTCAGCTTCCTGAGTAGTTGGGATTACAGGTGCCTGCCACCACACCGGCTAATTTTTTTTTTGTATTTTTTTTTTTCCAGTAGAGATGGGTTTTCACCATGTTGGCCAGGCTGGTCTCGAACTCCTAACCTCAAGGGATCCGCCCGCCTCGGCCGCCCAAAGTACTGGGATTACAGGCATAAGCCACCCCACTCCGCCTCTTCCACAGCTTTTTAAGTCCTTCCTTCCTACCTTCACTTACCAAGAGCAGAGGGAGAAGGTGAACTATGGGGTTTTTATTTGAAGGGGGAGTTACCATGCATGGAAGCTGTGCTGGCATCTGGTATGACCTAGCAGAGCTCTGAACCACAGGCCAGATGGGACACAGGCCTGATGTGTCCCTCCCCACTCTGCGGCCCTATCCAGCCTTTATTCACTTATTTCTTTTTTAGAGATAGAGACTTGCTTTGTTGCCCAGGCTGGAGTGCAGTGGTGCGACCATAGCTCACTGCAGCATGTAATTTCCGGGTTCAAGCGATCCTCCCATCTTAGCCTCCCGAGTAGCTGGGACTATAGGAACATGCCACCACACCTGGATAATGTTTTTCTACCTTTTTTTGTAGAGACTGAGTCTTATATGTTGCCCAGGCTAGTCTTGAACTCCTAGCCTCAAGTGATCCTCCCACCTTGGCCTCCTGAGTAGCTGGGACCACAGGCATGAGCCACCATGCCCAGCTCTATCCAGCCTTTAAAGAAGCAGTTTTTACTACAGATAGGGAAACTGTGGCCCAGAGAAAGAAAGGACTTGTCTGAGGTCACCCAGCTGGACACCAATGCTCTCCCTCTAAGCAGGCAGCCCCTGCTTCATCTTGTCCCCCAGGGCCCTCACCATCAGAGCATGTGTTCCATCTAGGTCATCAAATTTCAGTAAATCATCCAAGTCGAACAGCTGTGGTGGCTGGAACTCCTCATCCTCATCTTCATCCTCTGTGGATGCAGAGGCCAGAGCTGATGAGTTTCCTCTCCCTGCCCCATAGTCCATAAGGCCTCAACCTTGGGACAGTGGGAACCAAAGAAAAGGGACTCAGGAGGGACAGTTGTGGAAAGGGAGGGAACCACTCACCATCCTCAGTGGTGTCACTGTCACCCATCGCTGAGCTATCCAGATCCTTCTGGGGTGGCAGCAGGGTGGGGCCTGAGCGATGGACCATCTTCTTCTCCACCCAGCCCCTCCGGCGCAAGAGACACCGGATCACTGGGTAGCAGCCTTGGATTGTAAAGATCTTCTTCTGCTGCAAGGTGAGAGATGGATACTTCTTCAATAAGTATTACATAAGTACCAGACATAGGGGATATAAAGGTGAACCAGACAGTATGGACACTGCCATCAGGAAATTTTTATATTCCAGTAGGAGAAATAAACAGACTATAAATAAGTAGAGAAATAAATATGCATGGTAATAATAATAGCAATGGCTACTATTTATTGAGGACCTACTATGTGCTGAGCACTTACATGCATTACTAACAATACATTAAGCATTTTTGTTTTGTTTTGTTTGAGATAGGGTCTCACTCTGTTGCCCAGGCTGGAGTATAGTGGCACAATCTCGGCTCACTGCACCCTCTTCCTCCTGGGTTCGAGTGATTCTCCTGCCTCAGCCTCCTTGAATACCTGGGATTACACGTGTGCACCACCATGCCCAGATTTTTTTTTTTTTTTTTTTTTTTTTTTGAGATGGAGTCTTCCTCTGTCACCCAGGCTGGAATAGTACAATCTTGGCTCACTGCAACCTCCACCTCCCGGGTTCAAGCGATTCTCCTGCCTCAGCCTCCCCAGTAGCTGGCAGTACAGCTGTGTGTCACTACGCCCAGCTAATTTTTGTATTTTTAATAGAGACGGGGTTTCACCATATTTGCCACACTGGTCTCAAACTCCTGACCTTAGGTGATCCACCCACCTTGGCCTCCCAAAGTGCTGGAATTACAGGCATCAGTCACCGCACCCGGCGCCCAAATAATTTTTATATTTTTTGGTAGAGACTGAGTTTCACTGTGTTGGCCAGGCTGGACTTGAACTCCTGGTCTCAAGTGATCCTCCTGCCTTGGCCTCCCAAAATGCTGGGATTACAGGTGTCAGCCACCTCACCCGGCCAATACTATGCATTTTTATTAGATACTGTTATCTCCATTTTACTGGCTATGAAACAGAGGCATAGAGAAGTTGAGCAGGGTGCCTGAGGCCGCACAGTGGTTAAGCAAAAGAGCAGGGATTTACATCCTGGCAGTTTGGCTCCAGAAACTGCATACTTAATGGGATCCAGAGAAACTACTTAGAAATACATGGCCAGGGAAGGTTGAAAGGAAGCCACGAATGCACAGAACTGGGAAATGGCGATTCAGGCAGAGGGGAATGCATGTGCAAAGGCCTTGAGGCTGGAGAGAGGTCAGAAGGAACTGAAGGGAGACCAGAGTGAGTGGAGCATGGAAAATGATGGGGAAAGCCCCAGAGGAGGTAGGCAGTGGCCAGACTGTGGAAGGCCTGCAGGCCTCAGAACGGACTTGGATTTCATACTAAGAGTGTCGTGAACAAAAAAGGGTAACTGAGGGAGTCTTTCCAGGCTTGGCTTGCTGCTGTATGGCAAAAAGATGAGGGGACAGGATGGAGGCAGACCAGTTAGGAGGCTGTCATGGTTTGCCTAGGAGAGAAATCACAATTACTAAAATGAAAGTGGTTACATCACGGACTGGAGAAGGTGCTAGAGTTGAGAATCGTTTTGGAGGTGGAGATGACAAGTGGTTTTGCTGATGGGATTAGACCTGTGGGTGAAGAAACAGAGAGATGAGATTTCTGGCCTGAGGAACTGAGAGATGGGAAAGACCACAGACTGGGGAGGACAACAGGTTTGGGCAGGAAGATCAAAGTCTGGTTTGGGACCTGAATTTGAAATGCTTGTTAAGTTTCCTGGGTGTAGATGATAGGTAGGGGGCTGGATCGACCGGATGTGGAGTTCGAGGCTGGGCTGGAAGGGGCACAGAGGGGGTGCAGCACACTGACCGGACTCAGCCAAGGACACAGCCAAAGGAGACAGACCTGGGGAAGGGGCCAGGGGGCCACTAATGGCCAAGGAACCTTTAAAGGCCACTGAAAAGCGGCAGCCAAAGAGGGAGAAAGGAAAACGAGGAGCGTGCAGTCAGACAGCCAAGGGGAAGGGTGTGTGTGGGGCAGCGGTGTAGAAAGATACAGGGTGCCCAACCGAGATCAAAACAGAAAGGCACTGCTGGGTTTGGCTCCCTGGAACTCACCAGGCACCTTGATTAGAGTGGGACATCACAGGGAACCAGAGTGGAGGGAGCCCAGAAGTTTGGTGCTGAAGGGGTAAATGGGGAGGTAGTTGAAGATGGGTGTGGTGGTTGAGGGTTTTTGCTGTTGTTTTTTCTTTTGCTTTTGTTTTTTAAGGATATAAGAAAACAGCGCAGGGAGACAGGTTGAGCCGCTCCCAGGGCCCTTTCTAAGCGCCCCCGCCCCTCCTCTGACCTTGACAGCTCTCTCCACGTAGATTTTGGCGTTTCTGAGCCGGTTCATGTGAGACGCCTTGGAGGATCCTCGCCAGAGGACCGGGAAACCTGCAGAAAGATGCGGAGTAGGGGCGGGGTAGACTGGGCCTGGGCCTAGGGTCTCGGCCCAGGATCTTTTCTCGCCGCCGATAGCCACGCCTCTTCTCTGCCTCCGGCCTTCATCCAGATGTCCACCCTCGGCCGCTCTTCTCCCGACCCCCATTCCCTCCCTCCACCCCAGCATCTTGTCGTCCTCGCAGCCGCTGTAGGCCAGAGTGAACGGGCCGCACGGGGCCTCACCATCCTGCGGAGAGGGGTCATCCAGGACTGGGGTGTGCGGGGGGCCGAGGGGGCGGGGATCCGCGGCGCCCTGGGCGTGGGTGCCTGGGACCAGCGTATTGAAGGCGCGGCCGAGGCGGCGCGCAGGAGCGGGGCTGCCCGCCTGGCATCTACCGCCTGCGTGGCCCTCCTCGGGCTGGGCGGAGGCAGGGCCGGGCCATGGCAGCCTCCTGGGTGGACGGAACTCGGAGCGGCGGGCCAAGGGGAAACTGGTGCGTGGCTCAAGCGGCTGCGGCTTTCGCAGCCAGTTGCACACCGGGCCGCCCCCCTGGCGGTACCAGGAGGCCGAGACCCGGCGCCCGGGCCCCAGCTCCCCAGCGCTCAGGAGCAGCGGCGCGTCGGGGCCCTGCATGCGCCTCTCGCGGCGCTCGCCCTCCCAGCGCCCCTGATCCCGCCTCCCCTCCGCGTCGCTGCCTCCTCTCCCGGGAAGGTCCTGCCTAGGCTCGAGCCTTGTCCTCCGTTCCAAGCCCCGCCCCGTTTGCTATTGCCTTGGAAACCATTCCCTGGGCACCATCAGACCGCTCGGGGTTGGTTGGGGGCTGCGGTGGGCCCCGGGGCAGTCAAGCGAGGGCTTCCTCAGGACCTGGGGCCTCACCCACACCCTTGATGAGTGGAGCACTGAAGGCGGAAGAGAGCACTGAGCCCCAGTTAGTGCCGCGGTTCCTTATCCAGTACTTCCTGGTGCCACCGGCCGTGGGGTTTGGGCGATTCTACAGTATTTATAGGCGCTAACAAATGGCCCCTGATCTCATGGCGCTTACAGCCCAGTGAGGGGAATAAAAAGTAACAAAGGAAGGGAATAGTTACAGGTATAATAAGGGCAATGAACAAGCAGAGGTGAAACCAGGAAGAGGACGCATTTTAGATGAAGTGGAGGTAGAGGATGTCCTCTCTGAAGAGGTGACACATTTAAGCTGAAGATGTAAATGCGAGGAGTCAGGAGTCACCAGGGAAAAGGGAGGAACAGCACTTCAGGGAACAAACAGTCCCAGCAACAGCCGAGAAGGGTTAAGAACTACAAGACAGCCAGCGTGGCTGGAGCCTGGCGAGGACAGATCAGACCTGCCGGGCCTGGCAGATGGGCCTAGGGTAAGGTCCTTAGCGAGGGCAGCATATGGGGGTAACACGAAAGTGCAGAGCACACCCTCCCCAGGAACTTGGAAATGGAAAAACTGATCATCATTTGAGTCAACTGTGAAAGAAATGTAATAGATCAGAACAGTTATGCCTGGCCCCCAGGCTAAGACTGTAAGCAAACTTTTTGGAGCACTGGCAAAGTATTATCCTCAAAAGTCACAGGGGAGATTAGGTTCCAAGATGTTAAACAATTTGCCTCAAATCACAGAGCAGAGGCAGCATTGCAACCCAGGTCTGACTCCAAAGCCTGTCTCTTAAACACCTGTATGTTATCACACAGAAGGTTGCCTGTTAGTCACAGAAGGACCACACAGGGACAGTTTGAGAGGCCAACTCTAGCAGTGCCCATGCAGGCAGAGTTGAAGAGAGTACCCTGGTCAGAGCCCAGCTTTGTTAGTCACTGGGGAGATGTGCTCTTAAGTGAAGGTGGATTCCCCACCTTTCTGTCCAGCTGACCCCAACCCCCTTTAGCTGATGGCTGGACTTCCCAAAAAGCACATCCCCAGGAGAGGTGATTTAGGGAATTTGGACCCTGGGAGAGAGATACGTGACAAATGAGGGTTGTGGCTGGCTCACCCAGGCAATGCTCTCCTGTGAGGGTTGTTGAGTGACCAGCTGCTATACCCTATTAGTCACCCAGTTTCACTGTGACCACCTTTAACATTCACTGCAAAGCTAGAACATAGCCATGTGCCCTGGAGGAGGGAACATCTAATTCAGAGGGGTAGTGAGGTAGGTCACAGAGGTAATGTCATAAAGGGGATGATAACACTTTGGGAGGCTGAGGCGGAAGGATCACCCAAGGCAGCCCAGGCAACATAGCGAGAACTAAAAAAAACAAAAAACAAAAACAAAAAAATTAGCTAGGCGTGGTGGCACAAGCCTGTGGTCCCAGCTACTCAGGAAGCTGAGGTGGGAGAATCACTTGAGCCTGGAGAAGCTGAGGCTGCAGTGAGCCACGATTGCACCACTGCACTCCAGCCTGGGTGACAAAGCGAGACCGTCTCAAAAATGGAAAAAAAAAAAAAGGTGGCGGGGGAGAGGGGCAATAGCTGTTCAGGTTGCCCTCGCGCCCTCCTGCCTTTAACATCACCTTGTCCACCCCATCAAGAGAGACCCCTCTGGCCATCTGGAGGAATCCCTTTTCAAAGCTCAGCTCAAAGGTTAACCCTTCTTGAAGCTTACCCTGACACCCTCTCCTATATTTACCCCTTGGCCCCCAGACTTCCAATATTAAACATAAAACACTTCAGTGAACCTTTTACATACCTAGCCCTTTTCCTGGACCTCCAAGTCTCTTTGAGGCAAGGATAACATCATGAACACTGGAAATTATTCAACAGCCCAGCCACTGGGCTGGTGAACAACTACGGTTGTCAGTACCTGTGTGGCAGGGACCATGTCAGATTGTTCATATTCATTATCTCTACTTTATAGACTAAGAAACTGAGACACAAAATAGAAATAACTTGACCAAATTTGTCAAGAAGAATCAGGACTCAAACACAAGGGTTTTTTTTTTTTTTTTTTTACTTCGAGGTGTTACTAAGGTATAGTACTATCCAATGGAACTTTCTGCAATGATAGGAATCTCTATGTATGTGTTGTATATGCTCTGTCTATATATGCTGTTATACATGGTACAGTCATTGGTAGCTGTTAAGTTGCCAGTGGGACTAGGGAACTGGATTTTAAACTTATTTAATTGTAATAATTAAAATTTAAATAGCCACTTGTGGATGGTGATTACTGTTTTGGCACAGACAAAAGTCTACTCTCTTGCTCACTGGCTAGATTTGGGGCAAGTTATTACATCTCATGTTTGGAATCACAGTTTCCTTATCCACCAAATGGGAGCACTGTTTCTCTGAGGTTACTTTTTAGCCCAAGTTAAGTTCATTATATGAAAAGCACCCAAGCTCTGTATAGGCAGAGAGAGCAGTTTCAGAAATGAATGGTGCCTGGACTACAATGAATGGAGTCTCTGGGTTGGGGACCCTGGTAGGAATAATGGCGGGACCAATCATGAGATTGCACCCAGTGGGGAGCTCCAGGCACAATTACCAGCCATCTAGTCTCAGGGAAAAGAAGCCCCACCTCCCCTCCTTTCATACACACAGACAGCAAAGACCTCATGCAGCCCCAAAGGGGCAAAAAGAGACTTTAATTAGGGGAGGGAGGATCCACCAGAATCAGAAAAGGGACAGCTAGCGTGGGAGCAGACAAGCCAGAACAGGCAGGAGGAGGGCCCGGCTGGGAAGCTCTGGAGGACTCACCTCGCAACCTCTGGCACAGGCACTGGCACTGACGGACAAGGCGAAACAGCGGCCCCTCTCAACTAGGAGGGTACCCAGTGGCCCCTGTAGTCAGGGGTTGCCTGGCTTTTGGGCCCCAGGTCCTAGGCATGACTGGTGGTCACCAATTTGGCCCTTGTCCCCAACCAGTGCTGGGGGGCCATCTTCAGGCAGAACTCAGGAAGCTGGCAGAGGGTTCCCACCACTTATATTGGGGCCAAGGAGGCTTGGGAATAAAAGGGTAAGGGAGAGAAACCGGAGTCTGAAACCTCCCTCCCTCCCCACCTGGGGTGGCATAGGAGAGAAAAAATAAAGTCGCCTTCTGGCTCCAGGCCCGCCCAGACCCACAGCAACCAATAAGGTACAATCACTGGGACCAGTCACAGTCACTGGAGGTGGAGGTTTAAAAAAAAAAAAAAAAAAAAAAAGACAAAAAGGTTACAGTATCCTACAAGCACAGAGTTTAAGTTTCAAGACGTTAAAAAAAAATCTGTCCCGGCCCAGGGCACTGACCATCAGAAGCCAGCCTGACCAGGCATGTGTGGCCTTGGGGCAGGTCCACAGCTGCTTTCTTGCCCAGCTAGCAAGCACATCACCCACCTCCCGCATCAAATGCCCACCCCAACCCAGCTCCCTGCCGCCGCTGCCGCCGCTGCTCTGGGGAGTGACTCCAGGACGCCTTCGTGGAGACATGGGTAGTCTGAGGGGGAAGGCCACAAGATCCAGCCAGATAGTTTAAAACTGTCAAGAGAACCAAGAGGCAGTGCATGGTGGTTATTATTGCATCCTGGTAGGACTGCTCTAAGGAGGTGCATGAACCTGAGCTGCCACTGTGCTCATATCTCTGATGGGCAGAGTTGGGTCCCAGGACACCTTGTGGTCATGCTCTAATTCAGCCAGCTTTCAGAAGTGACCTATGGGCACCAGCCCTAAGCCTAACACTAGATGAGGCAGAAAAATTAACAGCCATGGAGCTTATCCACAGCTCCCCTGTGCCCTGGCATGGAGGCTGCTAGAAAGCCCTGTCAGCGTCCTGCCTGGTGAACTGGGGTTGCTTTCTTTAGGCATGGGGGCTCTCATGCAAGGGGCTTGGGGACTCAGAGGGCCAAGTGGAGAAGGACCCAGGTTCTGGTACTTTTGTGTCAAGCTCTGGATGATCCTCCAACCAAGACAGGCCCTTGAAATGTTTTCTGCCCTCAAGGGACCCCCATGCTGCCTAGGACAGCCCTGGACATTTTAGAGACCAAAGGTTGTGAACCAATGGTCCATGCCTGAAACCAGCCCAAAGATGAGCACTGTATGGCCCACATGGTGTTTAAAAGAATATGAATTGGCCGGGCGCGGTGGCTCAAGCCTGTAATCCCAGCACTTTGGGAGGCCGAGACGGGCGGATCACGAGGTCAGGAGATCGAGACCATCCTGGCTAACACAGTGAAACCCCGTCTCTACTAAAAAATACAAAAAACTAGCCGGGCGAGGTGGCGGGCGCCTGTAGTCCCAGCTACTCGGGAGGCTGAGGCAGGAGAATGGCGTGAACCCGGGAGACGGAGCTTGCAGTGAGCCGAGATCCGGCCACTGTACTCCAGCCTGGGCGACAGAGCGAGACTCCGTCTCCAGAAAAAAAAAAAAAAAAAAAAAAAAAAGAATATGAATTAGTTGGCCAGGCGCAGTGGCTCACGCCTGTAATCCTAGCACTTTGGGAGGCCCAAGTGGGTGGATCATGAGGTCAGGATATTGAGACCATCCTGGCTCACACGGTGAAACCCCATCTCTACTGAAAGTACCAAAAACATTAGCTGGCCGTGGTGGCAGGCGCCTGTAGTCCCAGCTACTTGAGAGGCTGAGGAATGAGAATGGCATGAACCCAGGAGGCGGAGCTTGCAGTGAGCCACACTCCAGCCTGGGCGACAGAGCGAGACTCCATTTAAAAAAAAAAAAAAAAAAAATTGGGGGCTCAATGGCCTGGAGGTGTGTGGGACCCAGCCCCTGCAGATGAGGCATGTGCTTAGCAGCTCCTCATCCTGCCCACTCCACGGCTACCCAACCTTTGGATGCACCTGAATGTGTGACCCCGACAAAGGTTATGGTACTATCTTAGACCTCTGAGTCTGAAAACCCAGCTCCACATTCTGGTTCCTCCTTACTGGCTGAGGGACCTTGGACAGGTGCTTTTGCTTCTAGAGCCCCAGTTTATTAATCTCTAAAATGGCGATAATAGCTGACTCAAAGATTGTTTTGAGTAATAAACGGGATATGTGAACATACTTTTTTAGGTGTCTAATTCTGTGTGATGTAATTATCATAAATAAGTAAATGATTGTTGAAATGAGTGAGCCAATATTGGAACAAGAGCTATTTTCCCCTTCCAGTTCAATCTAGAGGGTTCCTAGTATCCTGGTCATAAAACTTCAGTGCTGCAATACATGGAAAGCTTACTATATACCAGGTGCTATGTTTTACACACATGGTCTCACTTAATGCTCAACCACTCTGAAAGATAAGTATTAATTACCAGACCTTCATTTCACAGCTGAGGAAACTGAGGCTTAGTTGAAAGTTCAGTGACATGCTTGAGTAGGTGGTGGAGCCTGGATTCACACACAGGTGGTCTGCCTCCACAGCTGAGTGAGCTGAACAACCATGCTGACCTGTGCATACACTATGGCTACTCTGTATACTGGCCACCCTCAGTATAATTAAATCCCAAGGGAGGCGGGTATAATTTCCATTTTTAGGAATCTAAGCTCCTTCTGGACTGGGTGTGTACTTACTAGTGGGAGTACACACTAAGTCTACCATCTAGAGATCACAGCCACTCTGGGTGGAACATATCAACAAACCGAAGATTGTTTGGAAAAAGGAGAAAAAAAAAGAAGGCATGTTCTGAATATCTAAACAACTAAGAACTATGTCATCAGTTCATCAATGTAAACAATTCTACCTCTTCAAATGACTACGTGCTTTCAATTAGAAAGGCATAAACAATGTAAGAGGAATCTGGAGGACTGATATCATGCAAGTGATAGAAAACAGGTTGAAGGAATCATGACTAAGCCTGAGAAACATGCTGAAGGGAAGTACTGAAGTCTATTTGAGAAGTGGAATTATAACATGATTAACTGTCCTATATTCCTAGAAAATTCACATGCAGACTTCACTTGCCTCGCTTGGGGTTTGAATGAGATAGAGGTAAGGCCTTTGTGAATATCTTGAGATGTAGAAATGAGTGTCCAAGTTCCTATGAGGGACTAGGAGACATCCCAGACACCCAAACATAGAAAACGCCTTGTAGCTCTCAGAGATGAACTTGGGGTCCTCTGGCTCCAAAGCACCTGACTGACCTGCTGTGCCCAGGGGTCCTAGAGAGCTCAGAAGATATAAACACACTGCTTGGACCCCTTTCCCACCAGATGCTAAGTTCTCAACATGACCCCCAGATCCTTTGGCCTCTGGAAGGAAAGCTGAAAGGCCCCTACTCACATTCTTAAGGAACTCCTCAGCCACAATGCGGGCACGGGCATTGACTGACAGCTTCATCTCACTGATCTCCTTGTCAATCTCCTCCATGAAGTGGATCACAAAGTCTACCAACTTGTGTTTGTACATCTGCTCTGTGTGGAAGTTGGTGATCAGAAAGCTGATATCATATCCCTAGGGAAGAAGACAGTAGGGAGGAGGAAGAGAAGGAACAGGAGAGAATTAGCACCCCAGGGGAACTAAGCTGGTCACGTCCTCCACTCATCCACATGGTTCCCACTGGCTGTGATCTTCTCCCAAGCTACACACCCTTCCAGTCAGCAGCCCAGCTGCTCTGGGGGAGAGGGTGTCTAGGTTGGATCCAAGCAACTGAACCCAGTTGAGAATTCTGTGTGTATCAGACATCTCTGGAAGACTATCTGTGGCACAAAGAACTCTGCATTGAGAATGAGTCAAGGGACTTGAAGTCTTGTTACAGAAGAATCTAATCAAACAACAGGGAACATTTCGTTCAGAGAAGAGATGATGTGGAAGATGGGTGGGATTAAGGTCTTTTTCTGCTGGAGGGCTGTGGGAGGAAGAGCAATTTTATTCCAGGTGGCCCCAGAGGTTAGATCTAGGACCAGGAGAGAAAATTTGGCTCAGGATGAGGAAGAACTTGGCCAACACGCCTGACGTGTCTGATGATGGCACATGCTGCTGTGTGGTAGTTGCTCAGTCACTGGGGATATTTTAAGTTGACCTGGCAAGGAGTCTGTGGAGAAGATTCAAGTAAAAATTCAGGCAACAACTGACCCAATGTTAACTGTGGCTTTAAAAGACTGATTTGGTGGGCCGGGCGTGGTGGTTTATGCCTGTAATCCCAGCACTTTGGGAGGCCGAGGTGGGTGGATCACGAGGTCAGGAGATCAAGACCATCCTGGCTAACACGGTGAAACCCTGTCTCTACTAAAAATACAAAAAATTAGCCAGGTGTGGTGGCAGGCGCCTGTAGTCCCAGCTACTTGGGAGGCTGAGGCAGGAGAATGGCATGAACCCAGGAGGCGGAGCTTGCAGTGAGCCAAGATCACGCCACTGCATTCCAGCCTGTGCGACACAGCGAGACTCTGTCTCAAAAAAAAAAAAAAAAGAAAAGAAAGAAAAAAGAGGCTGGGCGCAGTGGCTCACGCCTGTAAACCTAGTTGAGGCAGGTGGATCATGAGGTCAGGAGATCAAGATCATCCTGGCTAACACGGTGAAACCCCGTCTCTATTAAAAATACAAAAAAATAAGCCGGGCATGGTGGCAGGCACCTGTAGTCCCAGCTACTTGGGAGGCTGAGGCAGGAGGATGGCATGAACCTGGGAGGTGGAGTTTGCAGTGAGCTGAGACTGCGCCACTGCACTCCAGCCTGGGCGACGGAGCCTCCGAGACTCCGTCTCAAAAATAAAAAAAAAAAAAAAGAGAGACTATGATTCACTTTGGGAGGCCGAAGCAGGCAGATCACCTGAGGTCAGGAGTTCCGAGACCAGCCTGGCCAACACAATGAAACCCTGTCTCTACTAAAAATACAAAATTAGCCAGGTGTGGTAGCGTATGCCTGTAATCCCAGCTACTCAGGAGGCTGAGGCAGGAGACTCGCTTGACCTGGGAGGTGGAGGCTGCAGTGAGTGAGATTGTGCCACTGTACTCCAGCCTGGGCAACAAGAGCAAAACTCCATCTCCAAAAAAAAAAAAAAAAGAGAGAGAGAGACTATGATTCAGTTGGCAGAGCTTAGAAAGGATTTCTAATTCACTGAGCTCTTTCTGATGCTAGACTATAGGCTCTGGGAATAAGCAATATGTCTTACCTTTTCTGCCTTTTTTTTTTCTGAGACGGAGTCTTGCTCTGTTGCCCAGGCTGCAGTGCAGTGGCACGATCTCGGCTCACTGCAACCTCCGCCTCCTAGGTTTAAGCAGTTAGTTCTCTGCCTCAGCCTCCTGAGTAGTTGGGATTACAGGTGCCCACCACAACGCCCAGCTAATTTTTGTATTTTTAGTAGAGACGAGGTTGCACCATGTTGGCCAGGCTGGTCTTGAACTCCTGACCTCGTGATCCACCCACCTCGGTCTCCCAAAGTGCTAGGATTAACAGGCGTGAGTCACCACACCCGGCCCTTTTTCACCTTTTCTATGGCTGAGGTAGACCCAACTTTTCCTAAGTTTCTAATCCTCTTTGCTCCCACTCTGAGATGAAGGCCAACTGTCAATTCAGGCAGTGGGTGCCAAACAGCTGGAGGAGCACTGATCCTGGTTCTAGAAACAATCCCAGGCCATTGCGATACGCAGGGTCCTGGGTATCGCAAACTCATGGGTCACAGGGTCTCACCTCCACAGGCTTCCTTCGAAGGATAAAGAAGTTCTCTGCTCGCATCATCATGAAGCGCATGAACTTGTGGCATAAAATCTTCTCGATCTCATCGGCCTGCGGAGTGTAAGAGAGAAACGTTTCTCTAAAGCTGACACCCAAGGCCAAAAACACCTTGTAGCCTGGTCTTCTGACTCCAATTTCTCCAAGGCTCCCAGGAGACAGTGAGGTTTGGTACTCGGAAGGATCACTGAAGTGGGGGACCTGGCTGCCAGCTGAAACAAGGGTCTACCTTGGGCCATCTGTTAATGAGGACCCATTCCAGAGAAGTAATTCTTATAGTTTTCTATGGCTTATTTCAGAGTCTACAACTGTACTCCAAGCTGCCCTTCCCATTCTCATTTCACTAGTGTTACATTTCCCAGGGTGTTTTGTAGCACCACCTGGGCTATCAGAAATAACCTTAGGTGATCTCTGCTTTAATAACACTGAACATTTCTGAAGTTTCTCCCTTCTGAACTCTCAACATTTCCTTTTTTTTTTTTTTTTTTTTTTTGAGACGGAGTCTTGCTCTGTTGCCCAGACTGGACTGCAGTGGCATGATCTACGCTCACTGTAAGCTCCACCTCCCAGGTTCACGCCATTCCCCTGCCTCAGCCTCCCCAGTAGCTAGGACTACAAGTGCCCACCACCACGCCTGGCTACTTTTTTTTTTTTTTTTTTGAGATGGAGTCTCACTCTGTCGCCCAGGATGGAATGCAGTGGCGCGATCTCGGCTCACTGTAATCTCCGCCCCCCGGGTTCAAGCAATTCTCCTGCCTCAGCCTCCCGTGTAGTTGAGACTACAGGCGCATGCCACCACGCCTGGCTAATTTTTGTACTTTTAATAGAGACAGGGTTTTACCATATTGGCCAGGCTGGTCTTGAACTCCTGACATCAAGTGATCCACCCGCCTTGGTCTCACAAAGTGCTGGGATTACAGGCATAAGCCACTGTGCCTGGCCCCGAACTCTCAACATTTCTAAAGGAAAATTATTGCTGCTGGTTGCTAGTATGCCCTTAACATCTCCCAACACTTGTTAACCTCCCATTTTAACAAGGAAAGCAGGCCCCAGGGTTAGAACTTTCTGTAGAAAACATTATGTAGTCTGCATTTAACAATATTGTTTTGTTTTCATCCTGTTGAAAGTTTAGAGTTGCCTTCTACTGGCCAGGCATGGTGGCTCATGCCTGTAATCTCAGTACTTTGGGAGGTTGAGGCGGGCCGATCACCTGCGTCCGGAGATGGAGACCATTCTGGCAAACGTGGTGAAACACCGTCTCTACTAAAAATACAAAAATTAACTGGACGTGGTGGCGGGTGCCTGTAATCCCAGCTACTCGGGAGGCTGAGACAGGAGAACTGCTTGAACCTGGGAGGCAGAGGTTGCAGTCAGCCGAGATCATGCCACTGCACTTCAGCCTTGGCGACAAGAGTTAAGAATCCGTCTCAAAAAAAAAGGAAGCAGAGGCTAGGTTTCCTGCACTCTGAATCTAGAATCTGGGTCACTGATCTCTCAGATGGGGACCCCTGGACTGAAAGAGAGCTCCTTACGCTGGGCCTCCTCCATGGTGAACTTACCTGTTTCACAGCGATGCTGACCCGGACAGAGTTGATGGAGCCCTCAATCAGAACCTTTTCCTTCTCATTCCTGCTGATGGTCACAGGTTGTAACAGGAGCTCTTTGCTACTCCTGAAAACACAATGTGACAGAGTCCTCTGTACTACAGAGAGACAGAATAGTCAGAGTGACCCCATGGCAGGTCCTGGAATCACTATGAGACCACAGAGTCCAAGGAATAGAAGACTCACAAGCAGGGGTGCTCCAAGATGGGGGCCAGTGAGTGTGTTCTTCAGCAGAAAGAGCACAGGCTCTGAAGTCAGGGCGAAAAGGTTTTGAAATCCAGCCTCCTCTGTTACTTTCCTTGGGCAAGTTACCCTGTTGGAATCTCAATTTTCTCATCTGTAAAATGACTCTGATTCCTAATTCACTGGCGAGGACTGAGAGAGATCAAAAAGGGTCAAATGTCTAATAGCGTGCCTGGTACAGAGTAGGAGCTTTACAAAAAACAGCTATTTTAGTAACGACAAGTTGAACATCCCCAATCTGCAAATCCGAAATCCAAAATCTGAAACTGGCTGGGCGTGGTGGCTCATGCCTGTAATCCCAGCACTCTGGGAGGCTGAGGCAGGTGGATCACTTGAGGTCAGGAGTTCGAGACCAGCGTGGCCAACATGGTGATATCACATTTCTACTAAAAATATAAAAATTAGCTGGGCATGGTGGCGCATTCCTGTAATTCCAGATACTCAGGAGGCTGAGGCATGAGAACTGCTCGAACTCAGGAGGTGGCAGTTGCAGTGAGCCAAGATCACACCACTGGACTCCAGCCTGGGCAACAGAATGAGACTCTGTCTCAAAAAAAAAAAAAAAAAAAAAAAAAAAAATCTGGCCGGGCGCGGTGGCTCAAGCCTGTAATCCCAGCACTTTGGGAGGCCGAGACGGGCGGATCACAAGGTCAGGAGATCGAGACCATCCTGGCTAGCACGGTGAAACCCCGTCTCTACTAAAAAAATACAGAAAACTAGCCGGGCGAGGTGGCGGGTGCCTGTAGTCCCAGCTACTCGGGAGGCTGAGGCAGGAGAATGGAGTGAACCCGGGAGGAGGAGCTTGCAGTGAGCTGAGATCCGGCCACTGCACTCCAGCCTGGGTGACCGAGACTCCGTCTCAAAAAAAAAAAAAAAAATCTGAAAGTTTCTGAGTGCTGACAAGATGCTCAAAGGAGACGCTCACTAGAGCATTTTGGATTTGGGATTAGGGATGCTCAACTGGTTAAGTATCTGCAAATATTCCACAATCTGAAATACTTCTGGTCCCAAGCATTTTGGATAAGAGATACTCAACCTACATGGGCAAACCAATATACCATTTAGGAATGTAGAGAGAACACCTGTCTTGGAGGTAAGGAAAGGCTAAAATTGAACACAGTTTGGCTTCCTTTAATTATCAATCCAGAAATGATTCATTTGCCTCTGAGACCCCTATGAGTTCAGGTTCCAAGGTAATGCCTCTGAATACCTAGAGATCTATAATAGTAATTAATTGTGGTGTGGTGTCTCTAAACTGTTAATCATTTTCAAAGGCCCACTGGAAATCATGTACATTAAGCAGTATAACAGGGCATATCCTAACATCAGTTATTTTTTTTTTTTTGAGACGGAGTCTTGCTCTGTCGCCCAGGCTGGGGTGCAGTGGCCGGATCTCAGCTCACTGCAAGCTCCGCCTCCCGGGTTTACGCCATTCTCCTGCCTCAGCCTCCTGAGTAGCTGGGACTACAGGCGCCCGCCACCTCGCCCGGCTAGTTTTTTGTATTTTTTAGTAGAGATGGGGTTTCACCGTGTTAGCCAGGATGGTCTCGATCTCCTGACCTCGTGATCCACCCGTCTCGGCCTCCCAAAGTGGTGGGATTACAGGCTTGAGCCACCGCACCCGGCCAACATCAGTTATTTTTAAAATTCAAAATTAAATCATACCATTAATGTGATAACCCAGATTATCTCAGTTATGTACGTACCAGATTGAATTTTATTTACTTTTTTTTGAGATGAAGTCTTGCTCTGTCGCCAGGCTGGAGTGCAGTGGCACGATCTCTGCTCGCTGCAAACTCTGCCTCCCGGGTTCGAGCAATTCTCCTGCCTCAGCCTCCTGAGTAGCTGGGACTACAGGCGCGCACTACATGCCCAGCTAATTTTTGTATTTTTAGTAGAGACAGGGTTTCACCATGTTGGCCAGGATGCTCTCGATCTTTTGACTTCGTGATTTGCCTGCCTCAGCCTCCCAAAGTGCTGGGATTACAGGCATAAGCCACCGTGCCCAGCCTCTTTTACTTATTTTTTGAGACAGGGTCTCACCCAGGCTGGAGTGCACTGTCACGATGTTGGCTCACTGCAACCTCTACCTCCCAGGCTCAAGAGATCCTCCCGCCTCAGCCTCCCAAGAAGCTGGGACTACAGGCATGTGGCACCAAGCCCAACTATTTTTGCATATTTTTTTGGTAGAGATGGAGTCTTGCCATGTTGTCCAGGCTGGTCTTGAACTCCTAGACTCAAGCGATCTGCCCACTTCAGCCTCCTCAAGTGCTCAGATTAAAGGGGTGAGCCACTGCACCAGGCAATGGCTTGCACCAGCCATTGCACCAGATTAAATTTTAAAGGGGAAAAAGATATTTATGAAATGGAAACTAGATAAGAGAAAATCATTCAAAATGTGGAGTATTTGGATTAGGGTGTCAGAGTGTCTAGACTGGTAGGTACAAAAAAATCCCTGATCATTACATTAGAAAAGTATGGAGATGGCATCTCAAATAACTAAATTATCTGACTATTCCTTAAACTACCAGTGTTTTCAACAATGCCACAGGAAAGACTTCATCAACAGCCCAGCTCTGAGAAGTCATACCTTGTGTCAAGCAATCTTGTCTTTTCCCCTGGGTTCTGTCCTGCCAACCCACTGACCCTATTTTCCTTTTTTTTTTTTTTTTTTTTTTGAGACGGGGTCTCGCTCTGTCACCCAGGCTGGAGTGCAGTGGCCGGATCTCAGCTCACTGCAAGCTCCGCCTCCCGGGTTCACGCCATTCTCCTGCCTCAGCCTCCCGAGTAGCTGGGACTACAGGCGCCCGCCACCTCGCCCGGCTAGTTTTTTGTATTTTTTAGTAGAGACGGGGTTTCACCGGGTTCGCCAGGATGGTCTCGATCTCCTGACCTTGTGATCCGCCCGTCTCGGCCTCCCAAAGTGCTAGGGTTACAGGCTTGAGCCACCGCGCCCGGCCTGACCCTATTTTCTTAACTCCAAATTGGGAATCACCATTCAGCTGGCAGCAAGACAAAATGTCAACTGCAGCTGTCCTGACTACTCTGGGACATAAGTTCACGGCACCTTCTTGACAGCAGCCATCTCTGCGTGCCACACCCCTCATCCCCACCTTGACTTGTCCTTCCCTACCTGACTTCCACTTCCGGCTTGTTGTGTCGTTCCACAACCTGGGAGGAGAAGTTCTCCAGGCAGAGGGCAGCCTGCAATGTGGCCCGCACGGCACTCAGGTAGGGGCGGAGAGTGGCAGTCTATAGGAAATAACACAAAGGGAAGGGAAGATCAAAATCTGTCATGCCAAACCCACTGATCCCCTATTCCAGCTCCCATGAAGCCAGGTAGCACTGAGGGTGCAAGGCTCTTAAGACACCACTGTGAACAGAACAAACTAGGCCTTCGAGACGCCTTCCAAGGTGCAGTCATGGTTTTCAACAGGAGGCAATTTTGCCTCCCAAGGTACATTTGGCAATGTCGAGATATTTCATTTCTTTCTTTTTTAACCTGGGGTCACACCAGAGGAATGCTGAGACATTTTCAACTGTCATGACTTGGCGGGGAGGCGAACTGCAGGCACTGAGTGGACAGATATCCAATAAACATACTACAATGCACTACAAAGAATTATTGAGTCTCAAATATCAAAAGTGCTGAGGTTGAGAAAGTGATCTAGAGACATACCAGTGAATGCATGATTGTCTTCAATCTATTAGGCCAACAAATGTATATACTGTTTGCCAGGCACTGAGCTAACTGGGAATTCAAAGATGATTAACACTGTCTCTACCCTCAAACAGCTCAACTGGATAGCAGATATACAGAAAATAACTATGATATAAAGATAAAATGTTGAAATATTTAGATTTACAAGTAATCTATATTTGCAGAAGAAACTGGTTTTGAAAGTGAAATGGGATTAGGAGGATTTTATAATGAGAAAAAGTAGAGTAAGGACATTCTTTTTTTTTTTTTTTTGAGACAGACTCTTGCTCTGTCACCCAGGCTGGACTGCAGTGGCACGATCTCGGCTCACTGCAAGCTCTGCCTCCTGGGTTCATGCCATTCTCCTGCCTCAGCCTCCCAAGTAGCTGGGACTACAGGCGCCCGCCACCACGGCTGGCTAATTTTTGTATTTTTAGTAGAGACAGGGTTTCACATGTTAGCCAGGGTGGTCCTGATCTCCTGACCTTGTGATCCACCAGCCTCAGCCTCCCAAAGTGCTGGGATTACAGGTATGAGCCCCACACTCGGCTAGAATAAGGACATTCTTAGTAGAGGGATTAGCTTCTAGATGTACTGGTCAGTCCTTATATCAGCCAAATTCTTTCCCACCTCAGGGCTTTACACATGCTTGACCATCTATTTGTAGGCTTTTTTCCTCTTTCTTTGCCTAGGTCATCCTCCAGATCTCAGCTTAATTAAGGAAAGCCTCTTAGGCCTTCACTTCCGCCTACAAAGCATTTATTACAATTTACAATAAAATGTCTTTCATATCTTTTTTTTTTTTTTTTTGAGACGGAGTCTCGCTCTGTCACCCAGGCTGGAGTGCAGTGGCCTGATCTCAGCTCACTGCAAGCTCCGCCTCCCGGGTTCACGCCATTCTCCTGCCTCAGCCTCCCGAGTAGCTGGGACTACAGGCGCCCGCCACCTCGCCCGGCTAGTTTTTTTTTGTAGTTTTAGTAGAGATGGGGTTTCACTGTGTTCACCAGGATGGTCTCGATCTCCTGACCTCGTGATCCACCCGTCTGGGCCTCCCAAAGTGCTGGGATTACAGGCTTGAGCCACCGCGCCCGGCCTTTCATATCTTTTTAATTTTTATTTATTTATTTTGAGACAGAGTTTCGCTTCTGTTGCCCAGCCTGGAGTGCAGTGGCGCGATCTCTGCTCACTGCAATCTCCGCCTCCTGGGTTGAAGCCTTTCTCCTGCCTCAGCCTCGCGAGTAGCTGGGATTACAGGTGTACACCACCATGCCCGGCTAATTTTTGTATTTTTAGTAGAGATGGGGTTTCACCATGTTAGCCATGGTTGTCTTCAAATCCTGACCTCAGGCAGTCCGCCCACTTCAGCCTCCCAAAGTGTTGGGATTACAGGCGTGAGCCAATGTGCCTGGCCTTTATTTTTTTTTTATTTTATTTTTGAGACAGAGTCTCACTCTGTTGCCCAGGCTGGAGTGCAGTGGTACAATCTTGGCTCACTGCAACCTCCACCTCCCGGGTTCAAGTGATTTACCTGCCTCAGTCACACAAACAGCTGAGATTACAAGTGTGCAGCACCGTGCCTGGCTAACTTTTGTATTTTTAGTAGAGACGGGGTTTTGCCATGTTGCCCAGGCTGGTTTCAATCTCGTGACCTCAAGTGATCCGCCCATCTCGGCCTCCTAAAATGCTGGGATTACAGGCGTGAACCACTGCACCTGGCCTCCTTCATGCCTTTGTAAAGTGATTTCTCCTTTATTAGGCTGTAAACCTCGTGGTCAACAGACCATATTTATTTTACTCACAGCTATATAGCCTCCAACCTAGCTCAGTACGTAACATGTAGAGTGTCTTACTCATTTCCTGTAGAATAAATGAGCAAAAGAAATAATTAAGGTTAGAGTAACACAAAAGGACAGCAAGAGTTCCAGAGTAGTAATGAGTACAATGTTTCTGTATATGAGAAGCATTTTAGATTCACTAAATGAGGCTGCAGTGGTAGACTGAGGTCAGATCATGGGGAATCTTGAATGCCAGACCAAGTTTAGCTTTTCTCTTAAGGGGGTAAGGAACTACTGGGGCTTTCTGAGGAGGAAGTTCATGACTGCAGCTGCATGGTAGCTCTGTGAAGAATGATTTGGAGAGGGAAGTGAGACATACAGCAGACTGTGTCACCAGCAAAGAGTATCACAAGTGTTGGACTGACATTAGATGGAGTGGATAACGGAACTGAAAAACAACTTCCCAGGGGCTTATGCCTGTAATCCCAGCACTTTGGGAGGCCGAGGTGGGTGGATCACCTGAGGTCAGCAGTTCAAGACCAGCTTGGCTAACATGGCAAAACCCTGTCTCTACTAAAAATACAAAAAAATTAGCCACGACGGGTGCCTGTAATCTCAGCTACTTGGGAGGCTGAAGCAGGAGAACTGCTTGAACCCAGGAGACTGAGGTTGCAGTGAGCCGAGATCTGGCCACTGCACTCCAGCCTGGGCGACAGGGAGAGACTGTGTCTTTAAAAAAAAAAAAGAAAAAAACAACTTCCAACGAACTATGGTCCGGTCATTCAATTAAATACTACTTAGCAATAAAAAAGAGTAACTATTGATACACACAACATGGTTGACTCTCACATGTACTATGGTAAGAAGGTACATTTAAAAGCCTGCATACTAAAGCATTCCATTCACATGACAATCTGAAAAAGGCAAAACTATAGGGGTTAAAAAAATCAGTGGTTGTCGGGGGTGGGAAGGAGGAAAGGTGTGATTACAAAAGGGCTCGAGGGAATTTTTTGGGGTGATGGAAATATTCTGTATTTTGGTTGTAGTAGTGGTTACATAACTTGACTTTTTTTTTTTTAAGACACAGGATCTTGCTATATTGTCCAGGCTACAGTGCAGTGGCTATTCACAGGCGTGATCACAGGGTACTACAGCCTCGAACTTCTGGGCTCAAGTGATCCTCCTGCCTAAGCCTCCTGAGCAGATGGTACTACAGGTGCATGCCACCATACCCAGCAAGTTTTTGTCAACACTTTTTTTTTTTTGAGATGGAGTCTCGCTCTGTCGCTGGAGCGACAGGCTGGAGTGCAGTGGCACGATCTCGGCTCACCGCAAGCTCTGCCTCCTGGGTTCACGCCGTTCTCCTGCCCCTGCCCCTGCCTCCCGAGAAGGTGGGACTACAGGCGTCCACCACCACCCTCCCGGCTAATTTTCTGCATTTTTAGTAGAGAAGGGGTTTCACCGTGTTAGCCAGGATGGTCTGGATGGCCTGACCTCGTGATCCGCCCACCTCGACCTCCCAAAGTGCTGGGATTACAAGCGCGAGCCACCGCGCCCGGCCTTTGGCAATAGTTATAGACAGTAAACCTAAAAAAGGTGACTGGCTCCGTGACGCCTGTCCTTTCATGAATAAAACAGACGTAGTCTCATACAATACCTCAAAAAACTTAAATTTTTAAAAATCAAGACGCATGTGCTCCATTAGAAAAAAAAAATCCAGATTTCTAGCAGGGATACGAGTTCACAAAGTTTGCCAGGATAGGGAACTCAGGAGGAAGAGCAAATTTAGAATGGAAGATGAGTTTTGAACTAGAGGTGTAATTTCAAGGTCTCTTCAAGATACCCAGGCAAACCTTCAAAGAGAGCTGAGAAGCCAGATTAGGAGTCATCAGAGTGAAGAAAGTCATCGAAGCCAGCAGACTAGATCGGTATCACCAGGGAAGGTGTGACGATGAGGGAGGTGGTCATCCAAAGTCACAACTCCCAAGAATACCCACATGTATGAAAAAGGGAGGACTTTCAGGAAGGGAGGGATGAGCAGTATCACAGCTAACAAACACTAGGGCTGACACAGTTCAGTTCTGACCAGGAGGGGCCTGAATGGAAGCAACACGAGAGATCCTCCAGTGGGGTGGAAGCAGGGCTGGAGGTACCAAGAGTGGGATAAGGAAGTGTGGCCGCCTGCCTTAAGCAACTGTAGGGTCAGGAAGGCAGAAGACAAAGGGCGTATTTAGTGAAGCTCTACTGTGGACAGGCAGATGGACCCGCTACATGCCTCAGCGGCCCTTCGACGGGCTAAGAGGCCGACTACGTACCCTCGAAACGCTCCAAAGAGCCTAGGAAGCCCCACTTCCAGCTTCCTCCAGGGCTCAGTAAAAGCCCCTACCTGCTTGGAAGGCTGATCACGAAGCCGCAAGGCCCGCTTCAAACCAGGGAGTACCCCTACTCGCCCCTTCCTCACCTCGGGCCCCCGCCCTCTTTCTCCCACCCTCATGGTGTCCCCACAACCCCCGGGCATCCCTCAGCCCCGCGCCCCTGCGGCAAAGCCACATCTCCCACCGACCCACTGCCCTGAGGCTGAACAGCTGGGGGTCCCTGGCCGGGGGCCCGGCTCTCTCACCATCGCGGGCGCTGGCTGGGCCGGAAAGCGGAAGTACGGAAGTGGCCAGCCCCGCGATGCCTGCCCTTTCGCGAGAAGCGCAGCCTCTGTCTCCGCCCGGACTTCCGGATGGTACCATCTATGCTCTGAGCGGGATAGGGAGCCCTTGCGAACGCTTGGCCCTTCCGGAAGTTTTCCACCTAGGGCTGTCTCGGTATCTTTAAACTCTTGCACTCGAGTCACTACTTAAGCTTCTCCAGGAATGGGAGCAGCTCCCCTTTGTGCCTTCGGCCTTCTTGTTACCTTTGCCACAGCCTCCCCCCAGGTATGCAATGGTACAGCCCAGCTTCAGATTGGGCACCAAATTAGGACAAGCTGAAGCGGAGGAGCCCTTCGTTTCTTCCGGTTCTGTGCCCCCATCCTTTCTCTCGCCCCTCCTACCCGCAGCTCCTGGGGCTCAGCGGCGCTAACTGCAGCGCCGAGATCTCCGCCGCCAAGCCCCGCCTCCCGCCTCCCGCCCCGGGCTATGCCCTGGGGCGCGCCTGAGGCCAACCACCCGCACCCCACCTCTAGCGGGCTTGCTCGAGGCCCACCTTCTCCCCACCCCCGGCAAACTTCAGTAGGCTCGCCCTCGCTGACTCCCCGCCCCCGCGTCAACTGCAAGGGGCCCGCCCATAGCCAGTTCCGGGGCGGTTGCTCCCGTCGACCGGAACTCCCCGCCCCCTCCCGCGGCCCTGGGGCCGTAGGAGGCCGCAGTGAGGAGGTAGAGGGGGCGGGGGTCGCGCTAGGGTGTCCCTAGAGAACGAGGACTCTGAAGGCGGGACATTTGGACGACCCCCGGGCGGGGCCAGCCATTAAATAGTCCCATTTCTGTGCCAGACACTGAACTGGGCTCTTGACGGGCATCATCTCTTAATCCTCAGAACATCCCAGGGAGGTAGGTACCGTTGTTATCCCCATTTTTCAGATTCAGACTTTTAATGGGGAAACAGACCGAGACTTCTTTTGTTCCCATTTTACAGATGGAAAAACTGAGACTCAAAAAGGTTAAACAACATGTTCAGGGGCACATAAGTAGAGAATGGTAAAGCCTGGACTTGAACCCGGGTCTGTCTGGCTTACCAGCCCACGTTCTAAACCACTATTAGTGACTAGAGAAGGGAGAAAGGTGGAGTAGGATAAGAAAAGAGGCCAAGAGTCCCAGAGAACATGGTAAGAATGGGGTGCTTGGAACTCAAAGTCTTAGCAGAACCCAAGAGAAATAGAAGGGAAGGAAAGAGCATCAGAAAGGCAAGGCAATGCATAGTAATATAGCATGGTGATCAGGGGTGCAGACTCAATATAGCGGGGTTCAAATTGCATCTTGGAAGCATAGGCACATACCCACCCTTACAGAGTCTCAGTTTCTTTCTCTGTAAAGAGATCACAACGGTCCTTGTTCATGGTGCTGAGTGAGAAATTAAGTGAGATAAGCTGATAAAGTGCTTTGCGCCTAGCTTGGTACACAGTTAAGTGCCCTGTGAGTAGGAACTGTGCCATCAATTTTGTCAGTAAGGGACTGAAGCCTGGCTTGCTTGAGACTGTCCCTGGAGGTAAGAAGCCCTTGGGCTTTTCTCAGACCCCTTTGTCTCCCATCAATGGCCCTGTCCTCTCCAGCCCCACAGGATCCCCATATCCTGGGCCATGAGTGAGTTGAAAGACTGCCCCTTGCAGTTCCATGACTTCAAGTCTGTGGATCACCTGAAGGTCTGTCCCCGCTACACGGCAGTGCTGGCGCGATCCGAGGATGATGGCATCGGCATCGAGGAGCTGGACACCCTGCAGCTGGAGCTTGAGACCCTGCTGTCTTCTGCCAGCCGGCGCCTGCGTGTGCTTGAGGCCGAAACCCAGGTGATACCCCAGAGAGGGGCCATCACCAGAGATGGACTGCAACAAGTTATGGGATGGGTCATTGAGTTAGCTCCATATGCTGAAACCTGGGATACAGGGGTTTGTGGGGAGAGGGAGAGAGACCCAAACTGGGTTTGCATGACACAAAAAATACACAAGAATATGCATGATCCTCTTAAATTGCAAGATTTCTAATTCGGTACACTTTTTTTGGCATCCCCCCACCCATCCCCCATTATGTTCTGGGTTCTACGCTAGTCATTAGAGAAAGGTAATTAGGACAGTTTTGGCTGTCAAGGAGCTTGCCAACTAGGAAAGGGAGAAAGTCAGGTGCATACCAGGTGATGTGATGTTGTGGTTAGGAGTCCTAGGGAACTGGAATGGGGAGACCTGGATTTGAATCCTGGCATAAGCACTTGCTAGCATTGCTGTTTCCTAGCTATATGACTTTGAGAAAGTTTTCTCATATCTCCGAGTATCAGTTTCCCTATCTGCAAAGTGGGGTGAATAATAGGACCTACCTTAGTGCTTTTGTGAGGATTAAAAGAGAATTTTTGCAAAAACTCAACCCAGTGCCAGACACTAAGTAAGCACTTCAGGTGTTATTTATTTACTACTCTGATTACTTTATTCACTGCATAAAGATGTCTTCAGCCTTGTGTGCCAGGCGCTATGCTGTATGCTGCAAAATAGAGATAGTTAAGGTATGCTTTCTGGTCTTCAGTAGCTTATGGTCTAGTTGAAGAAACAAGGTGCGATGGTCATTCCAGTGTGACCAAACAGCATGATTGGGTGCACGGTGGAGGTGTGAAGTGCCAGAGACTTGTAGAGGAAGGAGGTGCCAACTGGACCTAAAAGGATGAATGGAATTAACTTGTCCCTGGGAATCCATGGAAGCTCCTTGAGGAAGGTTATGACTCAAGTTGTATTTTAGCATCTAAGAACCTGGGTAACTGATTCAGAGAAGGCATCTCAGTGGTGGTGACATTGAAGTGAAGGTTTGCTGGGAGGACTCTTCTGTTAAACAATATGTGACTGGCATGGGTGATAAAGAAGTGAATCAAAAGCACAGATGAACAAGTGAATGAGAGGATGAGAAGTATATGAATAAAGTCGTAAGAGGCCAGGCACAGAAAATGAGCTGAATTTTGAAGGATGAGTAAGAGTTTACTAGGTAAAAAGAGGATGGGGAAAGACCCAGGAGACTCCTTAGATTCTAGATCCTAATTTATTCACTAGAGGAAAGAAATATTCTTTGTTTTCCCTTCTCTCCCTCAGTGACAATTTCTGTACATTTCAGATCCTCACCGACTGGCAGGATAAAAAAGGTGACCGACGATTCCTGAAGCTGGGTCGAGACCATGAACTTGGAGCTCCCCCGAAACATGGAAAGCCCAAGAAGCAGAAACTGGAAGGGAAGGCGGGACATGGGCCGGGCCCTGGCCCAGGACGGCCCAAATCCAAAAACCTTCAGCCCAAGATCCAGGAATATGAATTCACTGATGACCCTATCGACGTGCCACGGATCCCCAAAAATGATGCCCCCAACAGGTTCTGGGCTAGAGAACATAGAAGGGGGCCTCAAGGTTCTGGTGGTGGAGGCGCTGGTGGGGCAGGGGTACCCACTGAGGATCTGCTTCTCCCTGCAGGTTCTGGGCTTCAGTGGAGCCCTACTGTGCTGACATCACCAGTGAGGAGGTCCGCACACTTGAGGAGCTACTGAAGCCCCCAGAAGATGAGGCTGAGCATTACAAGGTAGAAACTCTGGGCCTTGATAGACATGATGCAGAACAAGAGAGTTCAGAGGTGGCTGAGAATTAAAGCTACCAAAGCCATGCATCATCTTCCTTCCCCCATCCTGCCCAGCCTCCTATCTGCTCCATCAATGTATCCAGACACCCAGGTCCAAACTCAGCTTTCTTTTTTTTTTTGAGACGGAGTCTCGCTCTGTCGCCCAGGCTGGAGTGCAGTGGCCGGATCTCAGCTCACTGCAAGCTCCGCCTCCCGGGTTCACGCCATTCTCCGGCCTCAGCCTCCCGAGTAGCTGGGACTACAGGCGCCCGCCACCTCGCCCGGCTAGTTTTTTGTATTTCTTAATAGAGACGGGGTTTCACCGTGTTAGCCAGGATGGTTTCGATCTCCTGACCTCGTGATCCGCCCGTCTCGGCCTCCCAAAGTGCTGGGATTACAGGCTTGAGCCACCACGCCCGGCCCAAACTCAGCTTTCTTTGTGCGCTGCCTCCCCTCTACCTGAGCCAGATGTCACCATGCCCTCAAGCTTAAGTGAAGTGTGCCCGTGTTCCTTTATCTCTGTCCCTTTGCTTTGGTCCAAGCCTTCATCAGCTTCTATACAAACAGCCCCTTAACTCTGTTCCTGCTTTGAGGCCTCTGGAGGAACCCTTCTTCTTTCTTTAAGATGTAAAGCTTGGGCCAGGTGCAGTGGCTCATGCCTGCAATCCTAGCACTTTCGGAGGCCAGGGCAGGCAGATGGCCTGAGCTCAGAAATTCGAGACCAGCCTGGGCAACATGGTGAAACCCTATCTCTACTAAAATACAAAAAATTAGCCAGGCATGGCGGTGTGCACCTGTAGTCCCAGCTACTTGGGAGGCTGAGTCAGGAGACTTTCTTGGACCTGGGAGGCAGAAGTTGCAGTGAACTGAGATCACGCCACTGCACTCCAGCCTAGGCAACAGAGCAAGACTCTGTCTTTAAAAAAAAAAAAAAAAAAAAAAAAGTCAGCTCACACCTGTAATCCCAATACTTTGGGAGGCTATGGCAGGCAGATCACCTGAGGTCAAGAGTTCAAGACCAGCCTGACCAACATGGTGAAACGCTGTGTCTACTAAAAATACAAAAATTAGCCAGGCATGGTGGCGTGCACCTAGAATCCCAGCTACTCAGGAGACTGAACCAGGAAAACCGCCTGAATCGGGGAGTCATAGGTTGCAATGAACCAAGATCGTGCCACTATTCCAGCCTGGGTGACAGAACGAGATTCCATCTCACAAAAAAAAAAAAAAAAAAGAAGAAGATACGAAACTATGTTTTAATGATGAAAATAAATAAAACATGCTCCATTAAAGAATATTTAGAAAATACAGAAAAATGTTGAGGGAGAATACTCCCATAGGTCAGCTGTCATCAGATGTGCTCATGACATGGCACTGCATCTAGGCCTCTCTTCATCCCGTTATCTACAGGATCAAGTCCATGCATCCCAGTCCTTGGTGGCACAGCTCCAGTGCCTCTCTCCATTTTCCTCGGCCATACCCCTCTTCATTGCTGTGTTGACCAGTCCCACCAAGTACCTTGCCCTCATTCCAGGACACCACAGCCTCCTTGCTGGTCTCTGGGCGCCTCTGGCAAGCTCTTCTCTCCCTCTTCTCTCCCTGATAGACTTGACTCACCCTCCAAGGCCCTGATCTCATGTTACCTCCACCAAAGCCCTTTCAGATTCCCCAGCAGAAAGTTAGTCTCTCCTTTGTGCTGCCACAACACTTTGATCTGTCTCTTTCACTTCACTTACCTGACTTTTTAAAAATTTATTTGAAAAAGAGTTCATACAGACAGCAGTTAATTCAAGCAATATAAAAGGTAATTCCCTGTCACCCGTGACCTGAAGGCTCCTAATTCTCTCGAGAGACAATTAATGTGACCTGAGACAATCCGTGTATGTAGAGTATTCTGCACCTTCTATCTTGGGAATTGTTTCAGATTGGCTTCTGTGTGTGTGTCTTAGTCCTTTTCGGACCTGTCTCCTTTACTAGAGTGTGAAGTAGAGGTATCTTCTTTATACTTTCTTACCTATACCTGACACTGGGCTTGGCCTTGGACTAGGGACTTGAGAGAGAGATAAGACAGATAAGTGAATGAATGAATGAATGAAGCATGGCTGGCCAGTGCTTACCCACTCAGGGTTGGGTGCCATCTTTTCCACAGATCCCACCCCTGGGGAAGCACTACTCCCAGCGTTGGGCCCAGGAGGACCTGCTGGAGGAGCAGAAGGATGGGGCCCGGGCAGCAGCCGTGGCTGACAAGAAGAAAGGCCTCATGGGGCCACTGACTGAACTGGACACTAAAGGTAGGCCTCTCACCTCCCTGCCAACCCCAGGTCAGGACTTGAGTTCCAGAACTTCAGCCCACCTGCCCTCCTTTCCTGTGCCCACTTAGATGTGGATGCCCTGCTGAAGAAGTCTGAGGCCCAGCATGAACAGCCGGAAGATGGATGCCCCTTTGGTGCCCTGACGCAGCGCCTCCTGCAGGCCCTGGTGGAGGTGAGCACCCTAATCCAAAACAGGAACCACATTTACTTTGTGTTTTAATGTGTTATATTTATTTTTTATTGGAATATATCATACATTTATTAGGTTGGTACAACAATAATTAGGTTGCTGCAAAAGTAAAAACCTGAACTAACACATAGCAAAAGATTGGGAATAATACATAACTTTTGCACCAACCTAATAGAAAAGTGCACAGATCATAAATGTACAGTTTTCACAAATGAGCTTGTATTAGCAGCCTGGAGATTACAAAATGAAGCATTACTATATCCTAGAAGCCCCTCTCATGCCCCTGTTTTTCTCCAACTTCCCCCAAAGATAGCCTCTACTCCACAATTAACTTTTGCTAAGCATCTGTTGGAGGGGCTTTATACACATCCTCCCACTGGAGGCCAGGACAGTGGTTAACCCTGTGTTACAGATGAGAAGATTAGAGGCTCAGAAAAGGGAACTGTTCACTTGAGGTCTCTCACAGCAGGATTCAAACCCCTACTTCGGGGTCCCTGTCTTTATACCTGCTGGTTGACCTTAGACAAACCCTCATACTCTTTCACCTCATTGAGACTCAGTTTTCTTTTCTGGCTCAAACACAATAGTTTCTCTCATGTAACAGTCTGGGTACGTGTTCCAGGTTATCTAAGGTAGGGGAAGGGGCATATCATCAAACAGGAATCCCAGCTGATGGTGGCCTTGCAGTCTGCACAGGGTCACTCTGGGCATAATTGTCACTCCAGTCCCACAGAATAAGAGCAAGGAGGAGTGTGTGAAGGAAACTCTTTGGGCCATGCCTAGCTGTGGCTCTTATTTCTTCTGATCGCTTTCCCCTGGAGAGAATCTGTCACATGACCATACCTGCCTGCAAGGGAGCCTGAGAAATGTAGTGCAGCTGGAGAGGCATTGCCTAGCTGCCATGGAGGACAGGAGAGTGGCGTTCGGACAGCTAGCACCTCTGCCACAGCAGGCCTAGCACAGTGCCTGGTGCGTTGCAGGCACTTCACAAACCTTGGCTGTTCATTACCATCATTGAGTGTTAATCATTTCTCTTCTGTGTTCCTTTTGTTCCTTTTTCTTCATATCAGTACAAAAATGGATTTCTAGAATGATCAAAGCAATTTGGGATCAGTATGGGAAGGCTTCCCAGAGTAGGTGGGATGGGAAAGATAAAAGGATATTTCTGGTGTTTGAAGACTGTCAGTGTAGGTCAGAAAGGAGCAGGAAAGTGGAACAGCTCTTTTTCCTTCCACCCATTTCTGTGGTCTTCTAGGAAAATATTATTTCCCCTATGGAGGATTCTCCTATTCCTGACATGTCTGGGAAAGAATCAGGGGCTGACGGGGCAAGCACCTCCCCTCGCAATCAGAATAAGCCCTTCAGGTGAGTGGTGTCCTATCCACAACCCACAGTCTGGCGCCCACTTCTGTTGGCTTCTCTCCATCTCAACCTGGGGAGTTCCTCATCAATAAGAGGCTGGGGACAGTTAGGTGAAGCCCAATAGCAGTCTCAAGTGTGAGTGCTGGCCCAATGTGTCTGCATGCACAGACTGAGTGCAGGGTTGTTCAGCACAGAACTGTTCATACCATAAATAAACCAAATGTCCTGCTGAAGGGGAGTGGTTGGCTAAATTGGCATAACTCCATATGATGAAATAACTTGCAACTATTAATCATATAGCTGCAAGTATAGAGAAATATAGGTAAATGACATGAAAAGATATAAATTATAGAGTGCCAAGTGGGGAAAATGTTAATTGTAGGCCAGTACAGATACATATTTTTATAATCTTATTTTTACTTAAAATGTATTTCTTTTTCTTTTTTTTTTTTTTTTTGCGACAGAGTCTCACTCTTGTCATTTAGGTTGGAGTGCAATGGCGCAATCTTGGCTCACTGCAACCTCCGCCTCCCAGATTCAAGCAATTCTCCTGCCTCAGCCTCCAAGTAGCTGGGATTACAGGCGCCTGCCACCATGCCAGGCTAATTTTTGTATTTTTAGTAGAGACGGGGTTTCACCATGTTGGCCAAGCTGGTCTTGAACTCCTGACCTCAGGTGATCCTCCCACCTCGGCCTTCCAAAGTGCTGGGATTACAGACATGAGCCACCATGCCTGGCCTACTTAAAATATATTTAAATACATGCACATAGGGGAAAAAACCTGGACTAATATGTAGTAAAAGATTGGGAATAATATATAACAAAATCTGGAATATATATATAATAACATATAATAAAATAATAATGATTCTCTCTGGGTTGTTGGCATTACAGGTTTTTCCATATTTTTTGGATAGTGGATACATATGTTGCTTGTATTTAAAAACCAGACCAGATGTGTCTGTCCTTCCCTTTGTATCTGGATAGATACAGAGGGGGTGCCCAAAGGGAAAGGCAGGTTTTCACTGAGCTTGGGAAGCCCTGGGAACCTCCAAGGTGGGCCCTCCTCCAAGCTGGCTCTTGAGTCTGACAGGGGCCTGCCTCCCCCTGCAGTGTGCCGCATACTAAGTCCCTGGAGAGCCGCATCAAGGAGGAGCTAATTGCCCAGGGCCTTTTGGAGTCTGAGGACCGCCCAGCAGAGGACTCTGAGGATGAGGTCCTTGCTGAGCTGCGCAAACGGCAGGCGGAGCTGAAGGCACTTAGTGCCCACAACCGCACCAAGAAGCACGACCTGCTGAGGTGAGTGTGAGCAGGATGCACAGTCCCGCGGGTGGCCTTGGAGGCTGTGGCCACAGCTGGTCACCTTCCAGGGGTTTTACAACAGGCTTTCCAGCCTGGCTGGTCTCTAAATCACCTGGAGAGCCTCGAAACAGCAGTGGCCAGTCCACCGGGTATGTGTCAAACAAATTCTAATTCCACAGAGTGGGGCTCAGGCACCTGTGACTGATTGATCGATTGATTTGATTTGGTTTGATTTTTTAATTGTGATAGAGGCATAATGTAAAATGTATGCCCATGGGAGGCTGAGGCAGGAGAAACGCTTGAAGCTGGGAGGCAGAGGTTGCAGTGAGCCAAGACTGAACCATTGCACTCCAGCCTGGGCAACAAAAGTGAAACTGCGTCTCAAAAAAAAAGAAAAGAAAAAAAATTTACCCTTCTTAACCATTTTTAAGTGTGCAGTTTAGTAGTGTTACCCATATGCACATTGTTGTGTGATTTATTTTTTGTCTTTTCATGCTGCTTTTCTTTTTATCCCCAAAGTTTTTTTATTAAAAATTTCATACATGCAGAAAATCTGAATCATACAATAAACATCAGCATATTCTCCACCTAGACTAATTAACTATTAACATTTTGTTAGAGATCTGTGATTTTTATTTGCTTATCACAAGAAATTGACCAGTGTTTTAGACATGTTCTTTTGGGAATCCATCACAGTGCCTACCATTCATTTGATGTCAACTCCCATCCATCTTGTTCTGCATTGATCACAACAAAGGTATAGGTGACATCTGGAGGAAGACTGTGGAATAGCTACCCTTTAGTTAAAGAGATAGGGAAGCAACCCAAACAAGTCTCTGCTTCTCATAGGCAAGTGCTGTGTCTTAACTTCATAGAGCCCTGACAGGACAGGACATACACATTCATTTGGCCTTTTTTGTTGTTGTTGAGACAATGTCTCACTCTGTTGCCCAGGCAGTGGGTGCAGTGGCACGATCTCGGCTCACTGCAACCTCTGCCTCCCAGGTTCAGGCAATTCTCCTGCCTCAGCCTCCTGAGTAGCTGGGATTACAGGCATGTGCCACCACCATGCCCAGCTAATCATTTGGCCATTCTTATTGTCTCTTAGACATTGTGCTAGGGACCAGCAAGAGAGGCACAGCAAGAGACTTGCAGATTACTAGCAGATGATCAGTAAAGACGAGTGCCATTAAAAGGAGAGGTAGTTGCTGACAAGCTGCCAGGATATTTAAGGATAAGGGTGACTAATGTATGCTGCGTGCCTACTGTGTGTCAGGGGCTTTATGTACACTCTCAAGTGTCTTGACAACAACCCAGGAGGGAAGTGCTGTTTTCCTTGTTTACCAGATGAGGAAATAAAGGCCCAGCGAAGCGAAGTGCTCTGCTGAAGGTCACACACTCAATAAACAGCCAAGCTGAGACTTGAGCCCATGGCTGAATCAAAGCCTCTTTCTGTAATAGTTCATGTTTTCTCTGAAAGGTGAGAAGAAGAAAACACAGATGGAAGGGGCACTGAGGGAAGGAGAGGGAGAGAGGAAGAGAGAGAAAAGCAGGCATGTGCGGTTACGGAAGTAATGGGCCTTAGCTGGGCCTGGTGGCTCATGCCTATAATCCCAGCACTTTGGGAAGCTGAGGTGGGAGGCTTGTTTGAGCTCAGGAGTTTGAGACTAGCCTGGGCAATGTAGTGAGACCCCCATCTCTACTAAAAATTTAGAATCAGCCAGGCATGGTGGCACATGCCTATAGTGCTACTCAGGAGGCTGACGTGGGAGGATCACTTGATCCTGGGAGGTGGAGGCTGCAGTGAGCTTGATCAGGCCACTGTACTCCAGCCAGGGTGACAGAGTGAGACCTGTCTCAAAAAAAAAAAAAAAAAAAAAAAAAGAAGTAATGGGCAATGAAGAAATGGCTTGCAGCTCTCAGGAAACCAGAGCACAGCCCTTACCCTGCTGCAGAGCAGCTGCAAGGCCTTAAGCACTCCCTGACCTGAGCAGCAGCTTCCTCTTCTGGAAAACGGGCAGGCTGGACTCAATCACTAAGTGACTTTCCAGCTCCACTATCAATGAAATGTATAAATCAGATTCCTATTCAGAGAGATTGATTTGGTGTTTCACCCACCTCCTGTCAGCCTCAGGCTGCCTAGACCTTAGGGGGCTCTGGAATGTAGATGCTGAAGTAAGCAGGCCTTCTGCTGGCACTGGAACACCTGTTAAAGAACAGTATTTAAAAATAAGAGTTTAGCCCCAGCCTGTTCCAGATCTCCCACTTACTCACTGTGGGATCCTGGGATCATCTTTGAGCCTCATTTTCCTCACGGGTAACATAGGAATAATAGTACATACTTTGCAGGGTTTTTAGGATTAACTGAAAGAGAGAGTGGGTGCGTGTGTGTGTGTGTGTGTGTATATTTTTTTTTTTTAAGAGACAGGGTCTTGCTCTGTTGAGGAGGCTGGTCTCAAACTCCTGACCTCTGCTCTGTTGAGGAGGCTGGTCTCAAACTCCTGACCTCAAGCGATCTTCCTGCCTCCACCTCCCAAAGCGCTGGGATTACAGGCACGAGCTACTTCACCCAGCCTACTGTATATATTTTTAAGACTTTTTTTTTTTTTTTTTTTTTTTTTTTTGAGACGGAGTCTCGCTCTGTCGCCCAGGCTGGAGTGCAGTGGCGCGATCTCGGCTCACTGCAAGCTCCGCCTCCCGGGTTCACGCCATTCTCCTGCCTCAGCCTCCCGAGTAGCTGGGACTACAGGCGCCCACAACCGCGCCCGGCTAATTTTTTGTATTTTTAGTAGAGACGGGGTTTCACCGTGGTCTCGATCTCCTGACCTTGTGATCCGCCCACCTCGGCCTCCCAAAGTGCTGGGATTACAGGCGTGAGCCACCGCGCCCGGCCCCCTTTTTTTTTTTTAAAGACACAGTCATGCTGTGTTGCCCAGACTGGAGTGCAGTGGCATGATCATAGCTCACTGTAACCTTGAACTCCTGGCCTCAAGCAATCCTCAGCCCCTTTGGAGTTGGGACTACAGGTGTGTACCACCACACCCAGCTAATTTTTTAGATTTTGTAAAGACAGTCTCACTATGTTCCTCAGACTGGTCTTGAACCCCTGGGCTCAAGTGATCCCCCTGCCTTGGGTTCCCAAAGTGCTGGGACTGCAGATGTGAACCACCATGTGCAGCCAAGACTTTATTCTTTTAGAGCAGTTTTAAGTTCACAACAAAATTGAGAGAAAGGTACAGAGAATTCCCGTATACCCCCTGTCCCCACATGTGCACAGCCTCCCCCATGATCAACATGAGTTAGTATTTTTTTCAGGAGCTTAAAATAGTGCCATATAAGTGCAGGTCAGTAACTGCTTTTTGGTCACGACTGTATGACACAATCCACAAGCATGCCAGCCTGGGCTGGTGGGTAGGCTCAGTCTTGAAGAGGAAGGGGCCGCTCTCTGGAGGTGGGCTGACCATGGCACCTGGCTGGCTGGTCCCCACAGGCTGGCAAAGGAGGAGGTGAGCCGGCAGGAGCTGAGGCAGCGGGTGCGCATGGCTGACAACGAGGTCATGGACGCCTTTCGCAAGATCATGGCTGCCCGGCAGAAGAAGCGGACTCCCACCAAGAAAGAAAAGGACCAGGCCTGGAAGACTCTGAAGGAGCGCGAGAGCATCCTGAAGCTGCTGGATGGGTAGCCCTCACCCCTGCCTCAGGCTGATTATCTGGCCTCAGGGAGGGGAAGGGAGGCCCACTTCCTTCTTTGGGCACAGGAAGCATTGGCCTGTGGCTGTCCCTCAAATGGCGACAGTCTCTAGAGGACCGTGGCCCTTCCCCTGAGGTCTTTTGGCCTAGCTCTGTACAGCCAGGACACAGGAAGCCCTGCTGGGCTGGCCTGAGGCCTAGTCTCTGCTTGGTCCCCAAGATGGGGTTGGAGGGGACTTCGTTTCCTGGTCTTCCTCTTCCCCCTTTACCATCCCCCACTCCCTAACCCCCTGCCCCTGTTTCCCCTTCAAGGACTTCTCCCTTGTGGTTTTGTAAAGTGCAAACTTAAGAATAAAGTGACTGCTGTGGTTTTTCAAAAAAAGCATCCAGTCTTTGAATGTCTGTAACGATGGGGTAAAGGAACCAGTGTGGGTGGTAAGGTTTGTAGGGGGTATGCTTGGTGGCTCTCAGCCCGTGGCCACTAACCCATGGCATTCAGTCAGGGAGAACTGAGTACCTCTTTCTGAGTACCTCTTTCTGAGGATACTTGTGGCTGCAGGTAAGAATGCCCTCCAGCTCAAAGTGGATTCATAATAAGGAAATGTGTTGGTTGCAGGCTTGGCAGTCCTGGGACAGGGTGGCCTTCATGGTTAGCCAATCTAGCAATTCTTCAGGGTCATTAAGGGTCCAGGTTCCTTAGGGGTCGCTACACTGCCCTCCACAGTGTCAACCTCTGCCTAAGGTGAGTCCTTCTCTGGCTGCAGTGTGGCAGTGGAGCAGTTGAGGCCAGATGTTTCCTCATTTACATCCAGCACAGCAGGGAGCGGGAGCCAGTGGGCTTCCATGGCCCACCTACAGGAGCAAGAAGCCTTTTCCCAGATACCATCATGTTTCAGTGGCCCAAACTCAGTCTCACATACCCATTCCTCAGTCACTGTGGCAAGAGAGACTGTAATGGGTTTATGCCAGAGTGGAGTTTGCTACTCCATCAAGGTGGTGGAGAGAGAGTAAAACCTAACAAGATCTGAGTAGGAAGCGGGGAAGTGAATGCTGGATAGGCCAACAACAACAACCCTTCCACACCTGGGGCAGGAAGCTTGGCCTGAGGGACACAGATGAATTAATATGCTTTGGTACCTGCCTCAAGTTGTTCCAAGACTGGTCTCAGAGAATCAGGGAATAATTTGCAATTTACTGTGGGAAGGCTGAGGTCCACGCAGGGGAGAAGGGAGGGTAAGGGTCCCTAAGGAAGTGACCTATGAACTGAGCCATAAAGAAGGAGGGCGAACATGGCTGAGATTCTCGTACACCCAGCACCTCTCTGTTGGAGAAATGTCCCTTCCCCATCACACATGGCTCTTATCTGACTGCCAAACTAGGGTGGACACATGGCCCCAGCTTGGCCAGTGAAGGGGTGGCCTGCTCCTCCACACCTGTGGGCGTTTCTCATTAGGTGGAACAAGAGACTTGAGAAAAGAAATGAGACACAGAGACAAAGTATAGAGAAAGAAAAAGTGGGCCTAGGGGACCGGCACTCAGCATACAGAAGACCCACGCTGACACCAGTCTCTGAGTTCCCTTAGTATTTATTGATAATTATCTTTACCATCTTAGAAAAAAGGCAAGTAGCAGGATAATAGGATCATCGTAAGGAGAAGGTCGGCAGTAAGACATATGAATAAAGATCTCTGTGACATGAATAAGTTTAAGGAAAAGTGCTGTGCCTTGATATGCATATGCAAACATCTTCATAAACCCTTTTAGTGCATAAAGAGCAGCACCGTGCTAGCAAGTCCCACCCTTCGCCCTAAGGCAGTTTTCTCCTTTCTCAGTAAAGAGAACATACAATCCAGTTTTACACCGAGATGTTCCATTGCCCAGGGACAGGCAGGAGACAGATGCTTTCTCTATCTCAACTGCCAAGAGGCTTCTTTCCTCTTACACTAGTCCTCCTGAGCACAGACCCTTCACGGGTGTCAGGCTGGGGGACGATCAGGTCTTTCCCTTCCCATGAGGCCATATTTCAGACTATCACATGGGGAGAAACCTTGGACAATACCTAGCTTTCCTAGGCAGAGGTCCCTGTGACCTTTGGCAGTACGCGTCCCTGGGTACTTGAGATTAAGAGAATGGTGATGACTTTTAACCAGCAAGCTGCCTTCAGGCACTTGTTTAACAAAGCACACCCTGCACAGCCCAAAATCCTTTAAACCTTGAGTCACCACAGCACATGTCTCTTGCAAGGACAAGGTTGGGGGTAGGGTCACCGATTAACAGCATCTCAAATGCAGAACAAAATGGAGTCTCTTATGTCTACTTCCTTCTATATAGACACAGTAACAGTCTGATCTCTCTTTCTTTTCCCCACAGCCAGTCAAGTGCCAATCCCTCTGGCCACAATGATTAGTCCCAGAAGCAGGCATGTGACCCAAGCTGGGTCACTCGAGGCCCTCCATAATATTGCTCTATGAATGCTGAGAGGAGAGTTTCACTTCTTTTTGGACCATAAGCCACAGATGATAAGCTCAGGCTACCCCAGTGACCTGCGCTCCTCCCATGGGGAAAAACCTGCTTGAGAATAAAGCCAGCTCAGAAAAGCAGAGCCAGGAGAAGGAGAAGCGCTGCATCCAGCTATTCCTGAAGGCACTGGATCCTCCCTTAGACTTCCCACATATATCAGCCCACAAAGACTTCTTCTGGCTTAAACTAGTTTGCTTTAGAGTTTTGTGATTTGTAACTAAAAAAGGCCTAACTCTTACAAGTGAATTTTGGCAAAAAGAAAGATGAAGTAGCATCCTGAGAGAGAGGACAGCATGAGGCCCTGCCTCCCACTAGGTGCTGGGCCAAGCTGCTGCAATTTCTCAGTGACTCATTGTCCCCAGGTTGCTCACAGCCTTCTCAGAGAGAAAAGACACCCACACATGCAATGATGAGAAACCAACTATAATCATAATGATAATGCAATTAAGTGCTCAGTAAATGTTAGTATGTACCAGGCACTGTTTTGAACTCATTCAACTACCTAATATTATGGGGTAGGTATCAGCTACCCCATAATAACATCCCATTCACAGATGAGGAAACTGAGCCTTAGGAGGTTACACACCTTGCTTTGTCAAGCAATTGAGTGGTTGAGCCAACATTCAAACTCAGGCCATTTGGCTTGCAGAGAGAGCCTCTTCATTACAACTCACTGGGGCCCCACTCCCATTACAGTGTATGTGAACGGTACTCCCTATACTTGGCCAGTGCCCAACCTATGCAGCCATACACGGCAGCTCTGCTCGAAGACCCCCTCCTCTTAACCACTCAATTCCATGTTCACTGGGCCACACCATAAGTATGGTGGGCGTTGTTGGTAGAGAGTTCCAAGAACAGAGACAGTTTTGCGGAGGAGGTAGGATGAGAGCTGACGTCCTAAAATTGGATAGAATTGTGAAAGAAGGAAGACAGATATAAATGGAAGAACCCTAGAAGACCGACTGGGCCTAGTTCACCAGAGAAGAAACTTAACTTTCAAGGATCAGTCATGAGCACTCTAGCTGTTCTCTGCTGCATACCTACCATCTGCCTGGCACTGTGCCAGGCCCTTTACCCACCCCTCCCATCTGATGCTTACCACGCACCTCCAAGGAGAGTAATATTCCAGCCTGCAGATGACACAGAAGCTCAAAGAGATGCTGTGCCTTACTGAGGCCATGCAGCCTTGATGTAGGAATAGTTGCTGCCCCCAGGTAGCACCATCCCTGGCAAAGTTCTTACAATCATATCAGAGTGTCTGCTGGAGCCAAAAGATGCCTCCTTTATGAGTGTGGAGGAAGCTGGATTGTCATGACGAGGGCAGATTAGTTCCAGTACCTCACATCTCCAAATTTAACTCAAAACAATTCTGATTCCTTATCACCAGTTTGGAGGCAAAGCCTTTTGTGTCTTGGCCCTAGAAAGCATCTGTCTTGCACAACATGACCTCCCCAGAGTCCCAAATGCCTTACAGCTGACTTTCAGCAACACCAGGGTGAGTGCGAATGGGGAGGGTAGGCTCTGACCCACAGTGGGTCCCCAGCCCCTGTCTGCTCCTGAGTACTCTAGGCACTGAGTGCTCTGGGTCCCAATTGGCCCCTGCTGAAAAGAAAGTGATGACAGGAACTTTGTGGAAATGTGGTCAGGGAATACATTTCTTTCTTGGCCTCTAGCTCAGGACTCAATGGAAAGAACCAAGCCCAGTAGACTGTAACTCACTCGCTTAGGTATCAATAAACTCTTCATTTCTTCACTTACCTAATTACTCCATTCACTTATTCACTCATCCACACACCTCCACTTCCTCATTATACTTTTGTTCCCTCACTCAGTGACCCTGTCGCCATGGCTGAGAGCTATGGAGGTGACTAAGGCTCCAGAGATGGGGACACAGCTAGACAGACAATCAAAACACTAGGCCGCAAGAGCAATAAGACTGTGTAGGCTGGGCGCGGTGGCTCACACCTGTAATCCCAGCACTTTGGGAGGTCAAGGTGGGCGGATCACGAGGTCAGGAGATTGAGACCATCCTGGCTAACACAGTGAAACCCCTTCTCTACTAAAAATACAAAAAATTAACTGGGCGTGGTGGCGGGCACATTTAGTCCCAACTACTCAGGAGGCAGAGGCAGGATAATGGTGTGAACCCGGGAGGCGGAGCTTGCAGTGAGCCAAGATCGCGCCACTGCACTCCAGCCTGGGGGACAGAGCGAGACCCCATCTCAAAAAAAAAAAAAAAAAAAAAAAAAAGAGACTGCGCAAAGTTGGCAGGGACCTGGGGCACAGAAAGACTTAACAACAGCTTAGAGGGTCAGGAAAGGCTTCAGGGAGGATGTGGAAAGAAAATTGCTGGGCAGAAGATAACATTCCAGACAAAAGGAGCAAGGCACAGAGGTGTGAACAGCTGGCCTGCTTAGAGAGAAGTGAGAACTGCAGTGTGACTGGAGCCCTGGGTGTGTGGAGGGGGAAGGAAAGGATAAGAGATGAAGCTAGAAAGTAGGTTGAAGACCAGGCTGGGCAAGGGTTTGAATGGCAGCTTAAGGAGCACGGACTTTATTCTCCAGGACAATGGTGCTCCAAGTGTGGTCCCTGGACTGGCAGCAACAGCATCAGTTGGGAACTTGATAAAAATGCAAATTCTCGGGCCACAGACCTACTGAATCAACAGCTCTGGGTGTATAGTCTGGCACCGTGGCTCACACCTGTAATCCCAGCACTTTGGGAGGCCAAGGAGGACAGATCATCTGAGGTCAGGAGTTCAAGACCAGCCTGGCCAGTATGGTGAAACCCTGTCTCTACTAAAAATACAAAACTTAGCCAGGCATGGTGGCATGCACCTGTAATCCCAGCTACTTGGGAGGCTGAGGCAGAAGAATTGCTTGAACCTGGAAGGTGGAGGTTGCAGTGAGCGGAGATCACACCACTACACTCAAGCCTGGGCGACAGAGTGAGACTGTCTCAAAGAAAAAAACAAACCTCTGGCTATGGGGCCTAGCCACTCTATTATAACATGCCTTCTAGGTGATTCCTGGTGCATACTGAAGTTTGAGAATCACATTCTGAGGTAACAGGGAGCTATGGGTGGTTTGTGAGCAGACTAGTGCCATAATAGCACTCTGAATCAGAAAGCACTCTCAGAGCAGCATGGAGGTTGGACTAATGAGAGGGAGTGAGGGTGAAGTTGGTGCAAAGAAATACAAGTGAGATGGGGAATGTGGCAGACTGGTAGATGTCCTCCAAAATCTGTTTCAGTAATATCTCATGTGGAAACTGGAATAATACATTGAAAATACTCTCCCTACATTTGATAGCAAATGGAATTTAAGTTTCACACAGTGATTTCTTATCAAAACTTTTAATCAAAAGCTCAGGGCATATTTTTTTTTGTTTTGTTTTTCTGGGGTTTTTTTTGAGACAGGGTCTTGCTCTGTCACCCAGGCTGGAGTGCAGTGGCACAATCTAAATCACTGCAAACTCCACCTCCCAGGTTCAAGTGATTCTCCTGCCTCAACCTCCCAAGTAGCTGGGGTTACAGGCATGTGCCACCACGCCCAGCTAATTTTTGTATTTTTAGTAGAGACAGGGTCTCACCATGTTGGCCAGGCTGGTCTCGAACTCCTGGGCTCAAGTGATCCACCTGCCTCGGCCTCCCAAAGTGCTGGGATTATAGGCGTGAGCCCAGGAAAAAAAAAAAAATTCTTCAAACACCTTGGAGTATATAGCCTTGTCCTAATTTAGGATTACTTCTCCGAAACTGATTGCCAGAAGAAAAGTCCCTGAGTCAAAAGACCTCGACATTATTTAAGCCTTTGATGCATATTCCCAAATTGCTTTCCAAAGGATCTTTAGCAAATCATTTTCCCACCAGAACATAGGACTACTCATTCCTCACATCAACATCAGCCTTCAGTGTTACCAGCTTTTTTTTTTTTTTTTTTGAGACGGAGTCTTGCTCTGTCACCCAGGCTGGAGTGCAGTGGCCGGATCTCAGCTCACTGCAAGCTCCGCCTCCCGGGTTTACGCCATTCTCCTGCCTCAGCCTCCCGAGTAGCTGGGACTACAGGCGCCCGCCACCTCGCCCGGCTAGTTTTTTTTTTGTATTTTTAGTAGAGACGGGGTTTCACCGTGTTAGCCAGGATGGTCTCGATCTCCTGACCTCGTGATCCGCCCGCCTCGGCCTCCCAAAGTGCTGGGATTACAGGCTTGAGCCACCGCGCCCGGCCGTGTTACCAGCTTTTTAAACTTCAAATTTGAAAGCCTGCAAATGACCTTTTACTTTGTATTTTTTTGTATTACTAGTGAGATTCAAAATGTCTTGTGTTTATTGTGTTTTATCTGTATCCTTTGACCATTTATTGGGTTCTTTCTGTTTGTTATCAATTCTGTGTGTTGTTTATATAATAAAAATATTAAGCCATTGTCTATAAAACATTTCCCCAGTCTGAAGTTTGCCTTTCATTGTTGCCTACCATTTCAGAGTAGGGTAGGGTTTTCACTTTTTGAAAAAAAGTAAAAAAAAAAAAAAAAAGTAATAGGCCGGGTGCGGTGGTTCATGCCTGTAATCCCAGCACTTTGGGAGGCCAAGGCAGGTGGATCATGAGGTCAGGAGTTCGAGACCAGCCTGGCCAAGATGGTGAAACCCCATCTCTACTAAAAATACAAAAATTGGCTGGGTGTGGTGGTGCACGCCTGTAGTCCCAGCTACTTGGGAGGGTGAGGTAGGAGAATCACTTGAACCCAGGAGGCGGAGGTTGCAGTGAGCCAAGATCCTGCCATTGCATTCCAGCCTGGGCAACAAGAGCGAAACTCCGTCTAAAAAAAAAAAAAAAAGTGACAAAAAGCAACAAAAGTTAAATTTGTTTGTTTGTTTTTGTTTTGAGACAGAGTCTGGCTCTGTTGTCCTGGCTGGAGTGTAATGGTGCAATCTCGGCTCACTGCAGTCACCCCTACCGGGTTCAAGCGATTCTCCTGCATCAACCTCCCAAGTAGCTGGGACTACAGGTGTGCGCCACCACACCTGGCTAATTTTTGTACTTTTAGTAGAGACGGGGTTTCACTATGTTGCCCAGGCTGGTCTTGAAACTCCTGACCTCAGGTGATCCACCTGCCTCAGCCTCCCAAAGTGCTGGGATTCAGGAGTGAGCCACCACGTCCAGCCAAAGAATTTTAAAAAATAAACCTGTCAGCTGGGCACAGTGGCTCATGCCTATAATCCTGGCACTCTGGGAGACCAAAGCGGGAGGATCACTTGAGTCCAGAGTTCCAGAGGAGTCTGGGCAACAGAGGAAGTAAAGACCCGATCTCTACAAAAAATAAAAAAATAAAAAAAATTAGCCAGGCACGGTGGTACACACCTGTAGCCCCAGCTACTCGGGAGGCTGAGGTGGGATGACCACTCGAGCCTGGGAAGTCAACGTTGCAGTGAGCCATGATGGTGCCACTGCACTCCAGCCTGGGTGACAGAGTGAGACTCTGTCTCAATAATAATAATAATTAATAAATAAAAGAATTGACGGAGATGTCTGCACTGTTTTGATATATATATTTTTTAAACAATACCCCTTTTCCTTGTGAACATTTGACTTTCCTTGGCTCACCATTTTTCTTTCTTTCTTTTTTTTTTTTTTTTTGAGATGGAGTCTCGTTCTGTCACCCAAGCTGGAGTACAGTGGCGCAATCTCGGCTCACTGCAACCTCCATCTCCTGGGTTCAAACAATTCTCCTGCCTCAGCCTCCCAAGTAGCTGGAACTACAGGTGCCCAACACCATGCCCAGCTAATTTTTGTATTTTTAGTAGAGATGGGGTTTCACCATGTTGGCCAGGCTGGTCTTAAACTCCTGACCTCAGATGATCTGCCAGCCTTGGCCTCCCAAAGTGCTGGGATTACAGGCTTGAGCCACCGTGCCCGACCCTTGACTCACTTTTTTTTTTTTTTTTTTTTGAGACGGAGTCTCGCTGTGTCTCCCAGGCTGGAGTGCAGTGGCGTGATCTCGGCTCACTGCATGCTCCGCCTCCCGAGTTCACGCCATTCTCCCGCCTCAGCCTCCCAAGTAGCTGAGACTACAGGCGCCCGCCACCACGCCCGGCTAGTTTTTTGTATTTTTAGTAGAGACGGGGTTTCACCATGTTAGCCAGGATAGTCTCGATCTCCTGACCTCGTGATCCACCTGCCTCGGCCTCCCAAAGTGGTGGGATTACAGGCTTGAGCCACCGCGCCCGGCGACTCACTTTTTGATTAGTACCTTGAAATGTGCTCATTGGGACTGGGAGCTGCAGAAGGATGTATATGTATATGCATCCAAAAAATCTGGAAGAATTGTACTAAAAATGTGAACACTGGCTGTCTCTGGTTGGTGGGGGCCCAGCTGAGAGGGTTGTGTTATTCTTGCTTCCTTTGCACCCCTAATTCCTTTGGACAAGATACCTCTTCCATTCCTTATGGATGCCCATTACAGTACACTCACTCAATATAGCACTCTAATTCTCCTGGCAACAGTTTTGGAGGCCAAGGGGTGAACATGTCACTCTACCACTCAAGCAGAGCCAGAGTCCTTCCCTGAGAATGAGACAGGAAATTGGGAGGATGCTTTCCTTCTACTGTGTTTAATTGGAAAGCTGGGGCTGCCTCACTCCATGTTTCCTGCCAACTAGAAGACCACTCTGGAGAGAAAGAGGCCAATGTGTGAAGATAAATCAAGACAAGGAGAGAAGATAGAGAAAGCAAATCCTATGAGTACTACATCTCTAGTTCCAGTCTCCAAGCCCCTAATCCCTGGTGTCTTTCCTGCAATCTTGTGCCAGCTATTGTCAACTAAAGATTCCTCGTGGATGAAGCTGGTTTAGGTTGGGATTCTGTCACTTGGGAAGTGAAAGAATCTTATCAGTTAGTCTGTGTGTGTTTTTAATATGTTATGGAATTTTCCTCCAATGACCATGTATCACTTGTTCAACAGAAATACTAAAAAAGTAAAGATAATGTGTTTGTTAAAGAAAAGAAAACATGAGTGCTCTCAGAAATGCTCAAAAGCAGGAAAAATGTAAAGTACACCATAGAAGTTGCACAAGTCAACTGGCACAGTGGCTCATGTCTGTAATTTCAGCACTTTGGGAGGCTGAGGCGAGTGGATCACCTGAGGTCAGCAGTTCGAGACCAGCCTGACCGACATGGTGAAACCCCATCTCTACTAAAAATACAAAAATTAGTTGGGCATGCTGGTTCACGCCTGTAGTCCCAGCTACTTGGGAGGCTGAGGCAGGAGAATTGCTTGAACCTGGGAGGCGGAGGTTGCAGTGAGGCGAGATGGCACCATTGCACTCCAGTCTGGGCAACAGAGGGAGACTCTGTCTCAAAAAAAAAAAAAAAAAAGAAGAAGTTGTACAAGTCCTCAAAAGGACAGAGGTCATCTTATCACCCAGGGGGTGTTGTCATCAAGATGAACAGGAATTTGTGGTAAAAGAACCCCTAGCTCAGTGGGTGTGCTTGGCAGGTATAGGGGAGAGTGGGGGCTCAGCCCTGAGCAGGAAATGTATTTTTCCATGAACTACGGAGTCTGAGATACTGAGATTTGGAAGAGGGATCCCTTAACGCCTCATCCCTGGCCAAATCAAGTCCTGTCTCTGAGCCTCAGTTTACACTGAGTCTAACTCTCATGTTTTGAATAGTGTTCTAGGCACTTCATGTCATTATCTCATAGAATTCTCAGAACTCTGAGTCAATCATCAATATTACCATGTTCCTGAGTAAGGAACTGAGGTTCCGAGAGGCAAAGCTTGATCAGATCAGTTAGACTCCAAAGCCTTTCTAGGAACCTCAGCTATCTTCCTCTCTCATCTGTAAAATGTGCATAATAAATTGGCCAGGTGCAGTGGCTCATGCCTGGAATTCCAGCACTTTGGGAAGCTGATTGGGGAGGATTGCTTGAGCCCAGAAGTTTGAGACCAGCCTGGGCAATATGGTGAGACCTCCCATCTCTACAAAAAATAAAAAAGTTAGCCAGGTGCGGTGGCATGCACCTGTAGTCCCATCTACATGGGAGGCTGAGGTAGGAGGATGACTTGAGCCCAGGAATTTGAGGTTGCAGTGGGCCATGATCATGCCATTGCATTTCAGCCTGGGTGACAAAGCAAGACCCTGTCTTTAAAAAAAAAAAAGAAAAGAAAAGAAAAAAAGGAAAGAGAAAGAAAGAAAGAAAAGGGAAATGAGTTGGGCCTAAGCACTGTTCTCTCCCCATCCGCAGCTGGACAATGCAGGAATTCAGGAGTAGGGAGTGGCACTTGGGGATCCTTGGAGGTGGAGTGGGGTCTCAAGCACCATACCTCCACTGGCTGCCCCCAGTCCAGCCCCATCCCCAATTCCTGCGAGTTGCTCCCTCTGCCACCCGCACCAAATTTCTTCCCAAGGAAGGCCTTGTGCAAGTCAACCTTTGGCCGCCTGCCTGCTGTCCTAGTTGCGGGCTCTGTCCCCCACCTCCCCTAACCTGGCCCCTAGCCATCAAACCCTGGAGCCCGGCCAGTCACGTGATATATCGGTCCTTTTTGGCCTGTTTCCTTTAGGATCCCGACTTAACTTCCTCCTCCCCACTTCCCTCTGCCCCCAATACCTCTGGGCACCACCATCCGCTCTGAGGAGCAAGTGTCGGGCTGAAGCCTGGGCTCCGCTTGCAGAGGAACCTGGGCCTCAGTCTTCCCACCTGTCAAGTGGGGCCCCCACCCTACACCGCCTTCACTCTCTTCATTGCCTAGTCTTGCCCGGTCTTTTCCCACTCCCTCACTCCCCCGTACCCCACCAGACTCCCATGCAGTTCCGAGGACCTGTTTCCCTCAGGGCACAGGAGGATTGGGAGAGGCGAAGGACGACAGAGCCCTAAGGGAGGTCGCAGAACTGGTCTGAAAGAGAACCCACCAGGCCACAGGGTGAGTTTGGCCGGTCTCTAGCTTCAGACAGACGGGGTTCAAATCCTGCTTTGCTTCCGACCACCTGCTGATTTGAAAATCATCTCTCTGGGCCTCAGTTGTCCCCTCTGTGAAATGTAGCCCCGCTTAAGACCAAGGGCGGGAAGCGTCTAGCAGGAGATCTCTGACCAGAACTAGAGAGCTGGCCTCCACCCGTCCGCTTCCCAGCCTTAGAGCGGCGCCTCGCCTCCCAATCCCGGGTCCCTCCGCCGCAGACTCCTCCTCCACTGACATCAGAGCCGCAGGCGGGCGGAGAGAGCCGCCGAGCCCAGCCGAGCCGAGCCCCAGCCCCAGCGAGAGAGCGGGCGGGTGGCCCAGGCGCGCAGCGGTGAGGACCGCAGCCAGAGCTCGGCGCCAACCACCGCGGGCCTCCCAGCCAGCCCCGCGGCGGGGCAGCCGCAGGTACAGCCGGCCCACCCACCCCTGCACACCTGGGCGCTGCGGGGGGACGGTAGGAGCCCCTAGCCTCTGGGTATCCTTTCCCAAGGAGTGGCCACTGGGCACCCTCCCGGGCGGGCTGGACCCTGAGGGGCAGGCAGGGCTGGGCCTTTCTCCTCCACCTCTGCCCCAGGCCCAGCAGGTGCCAGGCAGGCCTATGGGACACTGATTGGGTAATAGAGAAGGGGGCCTGTGTGAGCGCCTTCAGCTGGGCCTGACTGTGGAAGGGCGTGGGCATTTGGAGGTATCCATGGGGGTGGGGGGGCTTGTGGAGTGTACAGCCTAGGACAGGCATGTGGGTCAGACATGGGTGGGGGATCTGGGAATCTGTGTTTTTTGTTCCAGAGGGGTGTCCACGTGTTTTGTGTGCTGGTATTTGGCTCTCAGGGTCTTAAGTCAGAGTTAGGAGGGGGTGTACAATTGTGTACTGAGGATGTTTGGAGTTAGGTGTGTAAGGAGTTGGGGTTTGGTTTGGAATATAGGAGCTTCAGGGGATGGGATAGAGGAGCTGGAGGGTGTAGGGTACGTCTGGTATATGAGGGTGTGTGTGTGTCTAGGTGTCATCTTGTGTGGGTGTGGGTGGATGTGTGTTTTGGGGTGTAAGAGGGAGCTGGGTGAGAGATGTTTGGATGGACAGGCAGGTGCCCGGGTGTAGGGCTGTCTGGGGCACTGTGTGGTGTGGACATGTGTGCTGATGTCTGGGAGTACATGTATGATCAGGTGTCCCAGGATCTGGATACGAGGCATACTGGATCTGGGAGGCAGGTGTTTTTGAGTCCAGGGCTGTGGAGTTGGCTTGGTGTGGCGTGTCTGCTACAGGGATGTGTGTGGATCTCTGACAGTTGTATTTGGTAGGCCTCCATGTGGGTTTCAGACTTTGCCTCTAGAGCTCAAGTCGCCTTTCCTAGAAGATTCTGCCCCTGGGATGGGTGGGCAGGGTCCCCTGGGAAAAAGGTCCTGTTCCAGGAGTGGAATCTCACGTCAGAGGCCCTAGTCAGGGCACCTCTCCTCATTCTCCCTTAGAGAAAAAGAGAGAAGGAAAGTCCTCTCCCTGAGGTCACAAAGCATGCTAGGCTCTATTTTGGCCTCATCTTCTGTGGATGGGTTGGGAGGCTGTGTTTTTTGAATGGGGCCCATTCTGGCTTCATATTGGAAGTACCAGCCAAGGCCATTCCATGGGCTTTGCCCTCAGCAAGCTTAGCTGGGGGCCCCAGGCCAGGTGTCATTTGGGCCTCTGGAGCCAGCCTCTACCTAACTCCAACCTCAGTCTCCCCATTCTTCATCTGATAAATGGGAGAGAACTCCCACCCTCTCCTGCTGGATGAGACAGACCTCAGCAGGGGAAGGGCCTGGCTGGATAGGGTTAGATGGGGCCAGGAAGGGACAGAGTGACTAGGACCATTTCTCAGGCTCCTGGGACCCAGATGGGGAGTCAGGAGGGAGAGGTCTGGGGAGCTCCAGCTGTGGCTGTTGTTGCTGTGGGAACAGTGCAGAAAGAGCTATTTAAAAACGTGGCTGAGATATTGCTGGAAGCCCAGGCTGCGGGCCGGTTGGAGGGGGGGTGGGGAGGAGGAGGGAGAGGAGACACCCCAGCAATCCCCAGGGTGGGGTGGGGACATCACTAGTTCTGGGGACAGGGGGATCCTCCAGGCTTCTACCAGCTGCTCTGGTGGTTTATCTGTTGTACTACCAGAGGTCAGGGTTTCCCTGGGTGCTTGGATTTGGAGAGGGGGAAAACTGGGAAGTGAACTAGAATAAATGAATGAATGAATGAATGCATGACTTTGTTAAATAAAGAATTTTGCTGCCACTGTGAAAGGTTTTTCTCTAGGCACAAGAATTTGCCGAATGTTGAATAAACAAATGAATGTTTGTTGAATGATTTTGTCAAATGGATGAATCAAGGATGAATAAATGCAGGTTGAATGACTGAATGAGGCCTGTAGCAAATTCCCAGACAGAATGCTGGGCTCTGCTGAGTCTCCTCCTTCCATTCTCCTTGCAGGAGCCCTGGCTGTGGCCGGGGGGCAGTGGGCCATGCCGGGGGCAGTGGAAGGCCCCAGGTGGAAGCAGGCAGAGGACATTAGGGACATTTACGACTTCCGAGATGTTCTGGGCACGTGAGTCCAGGGCAGGATTGGGTGCTGGATGGCTGGGGGAGGCTGAGTCCAGGGTGGTGCTTCGTCTGGTCAATTAATGCTTCCTGTTTCCCATAGCCCAGGCCCTGTGGCAGCACTATCTAGGGCCTAAACTGTCCCCAGCTTTTCACTTCTGGGTGGGACAGGGGCTGCTCTTCCAATAGCCCTGGGTTCTTGAAGAGAAAGAAGTTGGGAGAATGAAGGTGCCAGTCAGTCCATCTAACTTGCTGCCAAGAGCTAGGTGTTCTGGCCTAGGTTTGGGAACTGAGGCTGGGGATGGCTCTGTTCTTGGTGCTGGGAATGCAGAAATAACTCAAACCTGGTCTCTGTCCTTCAAGTTGATCCCAGACATGTGCAAGAGACAGACCCACAGAAAATGACAACAGGGTGTGTGCTGTGCTCCAATTAAGGTTGGGATTGAGGGCTTTGTGGAGCCCAGAGAGAGCTGTGCCTTCTGCCTGGGGGGAAACTTCGTGGAGAATGGGGCATTAGAGCTGGGGACTGAAGGATGGGTAGGTGTGCACTTGTGAGAGAGGAAGAAGGGCATTCCAGGCAGAAGGAATCCTGTAAACAAAGGTTTAGAGGCATGGTTCTATGTGGAAAGAGGCAGAGTGTGGTGGAGCTTAAAATCAGAGGCTGGGGAAGAGTGGGAAAAAAGGCTGGAGATGAAAGTGGAACAGTTTGTGTAGGGTCTTGGAAGGCAGGTCAGGGAGGCTAGATATTGTTCCATAGGCCACTGGGAGACACTTAAGACTTTGGCAGGTGTGCAATTCAGGACAGTCACTCTGGCCACAGCTTGGAGGGTAAACTGGAGAGGGACAGGACTGGAAACCAGTGATGAGGTTACTACAGTAACTATCCCTGAGGATTGAAATTTCACCATGAGAGATGCCTTTCTTTGACTTACGACTTCTTATTCTCCCAGAGAAAGCAAACAGATATGGAAACAATACCCTAGTAAATCCTCCTTAATCAGTTAACTTTAGTTAAATGAGTTTATTTGTTCCTTTTTAAGAGCTTGTTTTAAAGCACTGCTTCTTAAAGTTCAATGAGCATACAAATCACCTGAGATTTTGTTAAACTGCAGATTCTGATTTAGTAAACCTGGGGCAGGGCCTAAAGTTTTGCATTTCATTTCTTTTTTTTTTTTTTTGACCTAGGATCCAAAGCAGTAGAGATTTTGCATTTCTAAAAAAGTTCCCAGGTGATGCTGATGGTTCTTTAAGGTGTTAAATTAGCCATGACTCAAATTAGCAGAAAAAGGGATGAACCAACTGCACACAAAATCAAAAAGCTCAGAGGTAGACTTCAGGCATGGCTGGATCCAGAGGGCCACATAATGTTATCATGAAATGACTTTGGCCATTTCTCAGGTTGGACTTCCTTTGTGTTAATTTCATTCCCAAGCAGGCTGTCCCCAAGTGGTGACAAAGATGATCATCATTAGCTCCAGGCTTACATCCTACCAGCTCAGCAGCAGCCTCATTCTTAAAGAGCTAGGAATCTGGCTTGCATCACATGACCAATTACTGTTACCAGGGGAGAGACTACTTTGGCCAGGCCTGGGTCATGTGACCATCTCTGGAGCCAGGGGATAGATGAGTGACTAGGAGAGGGTCATCCACATCCCTGGTCCAGCAGTGGTCACAGAACCCATAGGGAATGGAGGAGAGGCTGGAGGGAAGCTGGGGTTCCAGTTCTTCACCTTATGAATCCCCTCTCCCCATAGGGGGGCCTTCTCGGAGGTGATCCTGGCAGAAGATAAAAGGACGCAGAAGCTGGTGGCCATCAAATGCATTGCCAAGAAGGCCCTGGAGGGCAAGGAAGGCAGCATGGAGAATGAGATTGCTGTCCTGCACAAGTGCGTGGGCCACAGCCTTTCCCTGCCCCAAGCTGACCCTGCCTTGGCCCTCCCATCCTCCTCCTTCCCTGCTTTGGACCAAACATTTAAACTCTCTAAGCCTTAAATTGCTCATTCATAAAATGGGGATCACAATTTCCACTTGGCAGGGTTGTGGGGGAACATCAGAAGTCCTTTATTTCAAGTGCCTGGCACAACAGCTAACACAACAGATGTGATGGAGATGCCAGGGCTTAGTAACAGGGGTTTAACTGTTCAATCAGGTGTAAAGATCCATCCTGAACATGACTTGGACCCACATATCTCAGTTGGTGTTGTCTCTGGACCTACCTCAAGTTCCCCTAACATATTAAAGCCACTCAGCAAGTTTAAAAATGAGTCTCTGCTGACCCCCTGACTAAATCCACAACCAGCTGGTCTATGAATTGCTCATGCTGGTATGAAACCTCCTGTCCTCACTGGAAAACTTGCAGAGAATCACTGCTAATCTCTCCCCTGAGCTTCCAACCACCCTGGGCAGATAATGGTTTTTTTTTTGAGATGGAGTCTCACTCTGTTGCCCCGGCTGGAATGCAGTGACAAAATCTTGGCTCACTGTAATCTCTGCCTCTTGGGTTCAAGCTATTGTCTTGCCTCAGCCTCCCTATAGTAGCTGGGATTACAGGCACCTGCCACCACGCCCGGCCAATTTTTGTATTTTTAGTAGAGATGGGGTTTCGCTATGTTGGCCAGGCTGGTCTCGAACTCCTGACCTCAGGTGATCCACCTGCCTCGGCCTCCCAAAGTGCTAGGCATGAGCCACCGCACCCAACTCCTGGGCAGAGCATTTCTACTGAGACCCAGAGAAGACAAGGGATTTGTATACGGTCACATGGAAAGTTTGTAGCAGAGCTAAACTTACTTCATCATCAAGATCAATTATTGTCTGACCAACAAGGAGAAACCCTGTCTCTACTAAAAATACAAAATCAGCTGGGCGTGGTGGCACATGCCTGTAATCCCAGCTACTTGGGAGGCTGAGGCAGCAGCATTGCTTAAATACAAGAGGTGGAGGTTGCGGTGAGCCGAGATCACGCCACTCATTGCACTTCTGCCTGGACAACAAGAGCAAACCTATGGCTCAAAAAAAAAAAAAGGCCAGGTGCGGTGGCTCACGCCTGTAATCCCAGCACTTTGCGAGGCTGAAGCGGGTGGATTGCCTGAGGTGGGGAGTTCCAGATCAGCCTGACCAACATGGAGAAACTACGTCTCTACTAAAAATACAAAATTAGCCAGGCATGGTGGTGCATGCCTGTAATCCCAGCTACTTGAGAGGCTAAGAAAGAAGAATCCCTTGAACCCAGGAGGCAGAAGTTGTGATGAGCCAAGATCATGCCGTTGCACTCCAGCCTGGGCAACACTCCAGCTGGGCTACAAGAGTAAAACTCCGTCTCAAAAACAAAAAACAAAAAACAAAAGAAAAAAATCAATTACCATTACTGTTTCACTTACGAGTTTTTTGTTTTTTGTTTTGAGACAGTCTTGTTCTGTCACCCAGGCTGGAGTGCAGTGGCGTAATCTCTGCTCACTGCAAGCTCCACCTCCTGGGTTCACACCATTCTCCTGCCTCAGCTTCCCGAGTAGCTGGGAGTACAGGCGCCCACCACTATGCCCGGCTAATATTTTTGTATTTTTAGTAGAGACGGGGTTTCACTGTGTTCACTAGGATGGTCTTGATCTCCTGACCTCGTGATCCGCCTGCCTCAGCCTCCCAAAGTGCCGGGATTACAGGCGTGAGCCACTGCGCCTGGCCCACTTATGAGTATTTACTGTGTGCCACGCGCTGTGCCAAGCACCTTACTTGCATGATCTCACATGATCCTCACTCCAACTCTTTGAGGGAAGTACTACCATTGGCTTTATTTTACAGATGAAGAAACTGAGGCTCAGAGAGGTTACATTAAATCTAGCACCTACCCTGTACCAGGTGCTGGAGGAACAGTGGCATGCAAGACAAAGCCTCTGGATTCGGGGAGCGTATGTCTGGTAGGGGAGGCTGACAAACATGTAAACACAGAAAGTTATTTTATTTTTCATTGTTTTGAGATGGAGTTTTGCTCTTGTTGCCCAGGCTGGAGTGCAATGGCATGATCTCGGCTCACCGCAACCTCAGTTTCCCAGGTTTAAGCAATTCTGCCTCAGCCTCACAAGTAGCTAGGATTACAGGCACGTGCCACCGTGCCCAGCTAATTTTTGTATTTTTAGTAGAGATGGGGTTTCACCATGTTGGCCAGGCTGGTCTCAAACTCCTGACCTCAAGTGATCCACCTGCCTCAGCCACGCAAAGTGCTGGGATTACAGGCGTGGGCCTCCGTGCCCAGTCAGAAAACTCTTAACAGGCATGTATCAGGCTGGGTGCAGTGGCTCACTGGTAAAAAGATCAGCATCCATATAGCATGTGACAGGGACAGGATTTGGACCCAGGTCTGTGTACGCCAGAGCCCAGTGTTTATCCCTCTGCTCTCTCACCTTCCAAGAAATAGTAATAAACCATGGTAAGCCAGCTTTTCCCTTTGGGGCCTACATCCTTGGTTTGTCCTACCCAGGTTTGCAGGCACTTGGTTGGGGTAGCTGTCCTGAGCTCTAAACCACTGCTTTTTTTTTTTTCTTTTGAGACAGGGTGTTACTCTGTTGTCTAGGCTGGAGTGCAGTGGCTATTCACAGGTGCAATCATAACAGACTGCAGCTTCGAACTGCTGGGGCCAAGTGATCCTCCTGCCTCAGCCTCCCAAGTTTAAGTAGCCTGGACTACAGGTGCACACCGCCATGCCTGGCTAAACCACCTCATTTCTCCTTTCAGGATCAAGCACCCCAACATTGTAGCCCTGGATGACATCTATGAGAGTGGGGGCCATCTCTACCTCATCATGCAGCTGTGAGTGGCCCCACCTCTGCCCACCCCCACACACCTCTCCCTGCTGTCCCCACCCTCTTTGCCAGACTGCCCTATCCCCTGCTGCAGGGTGTCGGGTGGGGAGCTCTTTGACCGTATTGTGGAAAAAGGCTTCTACACGGAGCGGGACGCCAGCCGCCTCATCTTCCAGGTGCTGGATGCTGTGAAATACCTACATGACCTGGGCATTGTACACCGGGATCTCAAGGTGGGGCTCGAGGGGGTGTGGTGAGCTGGGGTACCCAAGGGTGGGGCCTTTGCAAACCCCAAACTGTCCGACCTTGGGCAACTTTCACCCCCTCACTGAGCCTTGGATTTCCATCTACAAGTGGATCTTGTAACCCTTAAACTGCCTCCTCCTATTCTAGTCCAGATACTCAAAAGAACACGAGTGAATTGTGCTGGCATTTTATCCAAATAACATTTTATGTATTTTTCTGATTTAAAAAAAAAAATCTGACCAGGCATGGTGGCTCACGCCTGTAATCCCAGCACTTCAGGAGGCAGAGATGGGTGGATCACCTGAGGTCAGGAGTTTGAGACCAGCCTGGCAAAACCCTATCTCTGCCAAAAATACAAAAATTAGCCGGGCGTGGTGGTGGGTGCCATCCCAGCTACTAGGGAGGCTGAGGCAGGAGAATCACTTGAACCCAGGAGGCGGAGGTTGCATAAACTGAGACTGTGCCATTGCACTCCAGCCTGGGCGACAGAGCGAGACTCCATCTCAAAAAATAAAAAAAATTAAAAAAAAAAACAAAACAAAAATCCTATTCCCCTTTTGTAGAAAACTTGGATGGGACAGCAAAACATAAAGAAAAAAGCCAGAAATCCCTGAAATCCTGTTCCTCAGAAATAGCGATGGGGCTCACATTTAGCAGTACATCTCAATCCGGTCTAAGAGAAGGGCACATGCCTGGCTTTGAATTCTGGCCCTGCTACTCCCTAACTGTGGGTTCTTGGGTGAGTCACTTTGCCTCCAAAGGCATCAGTTTCCTCATCTGTTAGGTGGGATTATTCAGACTGGCCTAGCAGGGATGCAGTGAGGATGACATGAAATCAAGCACTAATCCAGGGTCTGGCATAAAGTAGGTATTCAAACATTTCTTTAGGGCTTTACAGTGCACACCTGAGGTTTACAGAAAGTTGCCTCCCACACCCTCTTGGGCCTTGTCCTTCCTGGAATTTTTGGCCTTCTTGAGAACTTTCTTGATTTTCTTATGGCAGCCATGAAGCCACAGTGGCTTTTGGGGGATCCATTATTTCTCAGAAGGTGCTTGGAGAGGCAGAAGGTTCTACTAGCCTCTAACCATCTCTGATTGCCCCTTCCCTTCCCTCCTGCCCTTCAAGCCAGAGAATCTGCTATACTACAGCCTGGATGAAGACTCCAAAATAATGATCTCCGACTTTGGCCTCTCCAAGATGGAGGACCCGGGCAGTGTGCTCTCCACCGCCTGCGGAACTCCGGGATACGTGGGTGCGGAGGGCCCTGGGCTGGGGCTGTGATGGTGGGGGGAACCAGGAGCTGAAGGGCAGAGATTTGTCACCACCATGTCCTCTTCCCTCCACAGCCCCTGAGGTCCTGGCCCAAAAGCCCTACAGCAAGGCTGTGGATTGCTGGTCCATAGGTGTCATCGCCTACATCCTGTAAGTGGGGCTTGGCCATGGTAGGCTATGGCTCCAGAGTTTGTCCTCTGGCCTGCTTTCCTCTCTTCCTCCCTCTGCTTCCCTTCCCTTCTTCTCTTCCCTTCTTCCCTTCCTTCCACCAATCAATTATGAATATTACTTCATTCAATAGATACTATGTTTCAAGCACTGTGCCAAGCGAGCACTGGAGTAAATTTAGCACAGAACAAACCAGACAAAGTGCCTGCCCTCAGGGAGCTGACTTTCTTTCTAGTAGAGAAGACAATCAACAAGTAAATAAATCTACAAAATAACATCAGGTGATAAAAATACATACTGTGGAGAAAAACCAAGGAGGAATAGGGAGACAGGGGTGATGCCATTTCAGTAGGGAGGTCAGGGAAGGGCTCGCTGTGGAGGGGATGTCCAAGTGCTAAGGGAGCCAGACATTGGAGGTGTGAGGAAGAAGTATCATAGGCAGAGGCAATGGCAAGTGCAAAGGCCCTGAGGAGGGCAAGATGGCGGTACATTCAAGGAACAGAAAGGACAACATAGCTAGAATGGGAGTGAGCAGACAGGGCTGGTAGAGTTTATAAAGGGGGAACTCCTTCCGTGGGTCCTGCCTGACCCCTGAGACTGCCCCAGTGCTCCACCCCGGAGTCAATGGGTGCACCTGAAAGTGGAAATGAGGATAAGTTTCTCCCTGCCCAGGCTCTGCGGTTATCCCCCCTTCTATGATGAGAATGATGCCAAACTCTTTGAACAGATTTTGAAGGCCGAGTACGAGTTTGACTCTCCTTACTGGGACGACATCTCTGACTCCGGTATTTGGGGCTTTGCCTTTTTCCCCTGGGCCCCGCCTCTGGTCCCTCCCTCACCTGCTTTGGGGGCGGTCTCCCTCCTGCCTTCCTTCTGTCGGATTCTCCAGTGCCACACTAAGCTGTCTTCAAGACCAGACACCCTACCCTGGGTACTTCCTTCTGCTTGGCTCCCAGAGTGAGAAACTAGGCATTTGTTCAATCTTCAAACACAGTCTATTTGAAAATACCTCTTCCCTATTGACTTCCTGATGTCTAAAATACCACCATAAACATTTTCATCCTCCTTTTGTGCCCCCTATTAAGAAGCAAACCTGTGAAGCTACTATCATTTATCAGTGTGAATGCACTGAAATTAGTCAAGAACAACTTTTTCTTTTTTTTTTTTGAGATGCAGTCTCGCTTTGTTGCCCAGGCTGGAGTGCAGTGGCACAATCTCGGCTCACTGCAACCTCTGCCTCCCAGGTTCAAGCAATTCTCTGCCTCAGCCTCCCAAGTAGCTGGGATTACAGGCACCCACCACCATGCCTGGCTAATTTTTTTGTATTTTTAGTAGAAATGAGGTTTCACCATCTCAGCCAGGCTGGTCTTGAACTCCTGACCTCGTGATCCACCTGCCTCGGCCTCCCAAAATGCTGGGATTACAGGCACGAGCCACTGTGCCCGGCCTCATGTTTTTCTTGAGAGAGACAGGAAAGAGCTGGAAGGCATGGGGTGGGAGGGTCTGAAGAAGAGCACAGGTTGGGTGGGGTGCGGCATGGACTGATTTGGCCTCTTTGTTTTGTTTTGATGCTGGGTCAGACCTAAGGGAGTGCATACGCTCTTGGGGAGTACACAGGCACTACCATGCTGTCATTATTTTTACTTTTGTCTTGGGGGTTTAGCCAAAGATTTCATCCGGCACTTGATGGAGAAGGACCCAGAGAAAAGATTCACCTGTGAGCAGGCCTTGCAGCACCCATGGTGAGAATTCACACAAGCTGTGAGGTGGGGTGGGATTTGGGGCCCTCAGGTCTGCCTCTGCCCTCATAGGCAACCCACCACATAACCCCATCCTAGGATTGCAGGAGATACGGCTCTAGATAAGAATATCCACCAGTCGGTGAGTGAGCAGATCAAGAAGAACTTTGCCAAGAGCAAGTGGAAGGTGAGTCCATATCCCTAGTTCTGGTCCCAGCCTCCCCAGGACTCCTCCCCATCCCTACCCAGGCTCAGCTCGCACAGCACCTAGCACCAAGTTGGGCACACAGTAACTTCTTAGGAATCCTTACTGAAGGACTTCATTCATTCATTCAACACTCCCAACACCTTCTCTATTCCAGAGAGGGTCCCTCACCTCCAAGTCTAGAGGGAGAAGTCTATAATTCTTCAGGAGTCATCTGATCCAGCCTATGGGGGTCCGGGAAAGTCATAAAGGTGGTGATGACTTGACAGAGCTGTCAGTTAAGTAGGAATTAGTGAGGCATAGCAGAAAAATGTCTACAGCCATTCCGGGAAGTGCAAATGCTAAGCCTGGCCAGACTGAAGGGGCTGAGGGGACTGAGAGGCAGGAGCCCAGTTTGGGAAAGCAGGTAGGGGCCAGGCCTCTTAGGGCCTCAGATTCCACAGAGGAGCACCAACTTGATCCTGAGGGCACTGAGGAGGCCCAGAAGAATCTTAGGCAAGCATCTGCTACATAGAAAGGGCTCTCAGGGCCAGGCATGGTGGCTCACACCTATAATCCCAGCACTCTGGGAGGCCGAGGTGGTCGGATCACCTGAGGTCAGGAGTTCAAGACCAGCCTGGCCAACATGGCAAAACCCTGTCTCTACTAAAAACACAAGAATTAGCCACACATGGTGGTGTGTGCCTGTAATCCCAGCTACTCGGGGCACTGAGGTAGGAGAATTACTTGAACCTCGGAGATGGGGATTGCAGTGAGCTGAGATCGTGCCACTGCACTCCAGCCTGGGTGACAAAGTGAGACTCCACCTCAAAAAAAATAAAGAGCTCTCAGGATGCAGAGAATGGCATGGAGTAAAGACTGGGTGACCCATTAGGGGGCTGTGGCAGAGATACAGGCAGGAGAGGGTAAGGGTTTGGACCACAGTAGTATCAACAGGGGTAGAGAACAGTGGTTGATCCAGGAGTCATTTAGGAGGTGAAACTAAGACATGATGATGCAATGGATGTTGGGGGAAAGAGATGTCAAGGGCTGGCCCAAGATTGTAGCTGGGAACAGAGTGGACGGTGGCGGTACCATGACTGAGATGGTGATCACAGGGACAGAAACATGTTTTGTGGGGATGGTTTTAGTTTTGGACATGGTGAATTTGAGGGGTGTGTGGGACACCTAGGTGGAGATGTTGAATAGATACACACCTAGGCAAGTTACTTCAGCTTTCTGTGCCTCTGTTTCCTCCTTTGAAAATTATATTAATAGTACCTACCTCAAAGACTTTCATGAAGATTAAATGAATTACTATGTAAAGTGCTTAGAGCACTACCTGGCATACAGTGCTACAGTGTTTGCTATTACATATTAATATGAATTATAGAGTTATGTTTCTATTTATATATATACACACATACATTTAACATACGTGCATGTGTGTGTGTGAATATATAATAAAGCCTTGTAGAGGTTTTTGGGGGCCTTTAGGGGAATCAATAAAATAACTCCTGAATGAAAATAACAGAACAATTGCAAGAATCCCACTGCACCTCCACCCCTGCCCCATGACTTGACTATCTCAAAAGTCCTTTCTCCCCTCTCCCTACAGCAAGCCTTCAATGCCACGGCTGTGGTGCGGCACATGAGGAAACTGCAGCTAGGCACCAGCCAGGAGGGGCAGGGGCAGACGGCGAGCCACGGGGAGCTGCTGACACCAGTGGCTGGGGGTGAGGAGCAGATTCTGCAGAAGGGCATGGGTGGTCCACAGAGAGGCACCTGGGCTGGAGTGGAGGGCCTGCCCCTCCAGCCAGCTCTGTTCTCTCTTCCCATGCAGGGCCAGCAACTGGCTGTTGCTGTCGAGACTGCTGCGTGGAGCCGGGCCCAGAACTGTCCCCCACACTGCCCCACCAGCTCTAGGGCCCTGGACCTCGGGTCAGGATCCCCTGCGTGGGAGGGCTTGGGGGCAGCCTGCTCCCCTTCCCTCCCTGAACTGGGAGTTTCTCTGCCCTGTCCCCTCCTCACCTGCTTCCCTACCACTCCTCACTGCATTTTCCATACAAATATTTCTATTTTATTGTTCCTTCTTGTAATAAAGGGAAGAAGATAAAACCATCCTTAGCGCTGTCTCCCCCAATAGCCCCCAGCCCACCTTGTTGTGCAAATTGACTGCTTGATTTGGGGGTGCCTGGCCCTTGAGGTGGTCACAGGGAGGCCCCTCCCCAACATGAGACTGGGTGGGGATGGGGAGAGAGAAGTGGGGAATGGAGGGGAAGGGGCTTGGGGGAATTCCTTTGTCCAGGGTGCCCCATCTAGACTTCCAGCCCTTTGGAACCCTTTCTGCGCTTTGCTGGTGGCTCCTGAGCACGGTGGGATTGGTGCAGGTCAGCACTGAACAGCACCTGTATGAGGGTGGAGTCGGTGTGGGGAGGAGGGTACATTGGGGTCAGGGCTGGTGGGACTAGTGACAGTGCTGGGAGGTGGAAGAGTCCTTGGGGAACAGGGCCGAAGGCAATGAGAGTCCACTGGGGTTGGGACAGGGGTGGCTGGAGAGTCCTTTAGGGCCACCTGGGGCAGTGGTGGTGGAAGAGTCTGCTGGGTCAGGGCTGGAGGAGAAGTCCTATGGGGTCTGAGCTGGAGGAGAGGAAACCTAGTAGGTACACTCACCGCTTGGGCCCAGCCAGCATAAGGTCCCCACAGGCTCCGGAAAAAGTTTCCTAAATCAGAAGTGATGAGACTAAGTTATCTGACCCCTTCTGTGACCCATCAAGAGAGGTAGGGTATGAGGGAGAGATGACTAAGAGAGAGAGAGGTTTCTACCATACCAGCCCACTGCCAGCCCCTGCAGCCCACTTTCCTCACCCAATTCCTTGTTGCTCTGGGGGCTTGGTCCCTTCGCCTGGGACGTGGTAGGGTGCCAGCTGTAGTCACGTTGGGCAATCTGCCATATATGGACATCCACGGGCACAGCCTGGGGCTTGTCTAGGGCCATCAGGCAGATGCAGTCAGCCACCTTTGACAGACACAGAGAATGAGCCCTTGTGGAAGAAGGGCAGCATCCGGCCAGCATCTTGCTTATAACCCCAAAGCCAGCTGCTTTCTCCTTCACTCTGGGGTTACTGTTGTTCTATATTCTCAATCAACAGATACTATCTATGAATATGCTTTTTTTTTTGAGATGGAGTCTTGCTCTGTTGCCCAGGCTGGAGTGCACTGGTGGAATCTCGGCTCACGGCAACCTCTGCCTCCCAGGTTCAAGCAATTCTCCTACCTCAGCCTCCCAAGTACTGGGATTACAGGCATGCACCACCACGTGTGGCTAATTTTTGTGTTTTTAGTAGAGATGGGATTTCACCATGTTGGCCAGCCTGGTCTCGAACTCCTGACCTAAAGTGATCCGCCCACCTTGGCCTCCCAAAGTGCTGGGATTACAGACATGAGCCACCATGCCCAGCCTATGAATACACTGAAATTGCTGTAGTAAGAGCTGCTACCAGGTTCTTATAACCTGGGAAGAAGGTATTACCACACCCATTTTGCAGACAAGAAAACTGAGGCTCTGAAAGGTGAAGTGACCTGGCCAAAGTCACATGGCTGGGGAACAGGCAGAAACAATATTTAATGTTAGGCTATAGTCCAAAGCCCATCAAAAAAAATTCTTTAAGCAAAAATTCATTTTTTAAACTACAGAGAAGTATGAAGGAAAAAAAAGGCTGGGCGCGGTGGCTCACACCTGTAATCCCAGCACTTTGGGAGGTCGAGGTGGGTGGATCACGAGGTCAGATCAAGACCATCCTGGTCCAACATAGTGAAACCCCATCTCTACTAAAAATACAAAAATTAGCTGGGTGTGGTGGCTCATGCCTGTAATCCCAGCTACTCGAGAGATTGACGCAGGAGAATCGCTTGAACCCAGGAGGTGGAGGCTGCAGTGAGCCGAGATTGTGCCATTGCACTTCAGCCTGGCGACAAAGCAAGACTGTCTCAAAAAAAAAAAAAAAAGACAGATGCCTAATTTCCAATCATCTTATTGCCAGTTAACCCTATTGACATCAAGGAAAAAGTTTTGTCAGTACATGTAATTTTATGAAAGGAACAAAATGTGGCTGGGAGCAGTGGCTCATCCCTGTAATTCCAGCACTTTGGGAGGGCAAAGCAAGAACACTGCTAGAGGGCAAGAGTTTAAGACCAGCCTAGGCAACATTGTTAAGAGCCTGTTTCTACCAAAACAAACAAACAAAATAGGAAAAGGAGAAATATCTTCCCATTTGTCTCCCCCAAGGAAACTATTCAGTTTCCTGCAATTTCCTTCTGGAAATTGCTGCATATATATAGCAGCACATATGTGTTGCATGTGAACAAATGGTCTTTCTAGAAATTCATTCAAAGGGCTATATCCTTTCCACTCTTTTTGCACTCTGCTTTTTTCTCTCATAAAACATCTACTTATATCCTTTCTCCTTCCTGCTCTGCCTCCGGAAGCCAAGCCTCCACCCAGCTCCCAGGCTTGGCTCATTTCCTGCTCTCCTCCTCTTAAGTGTCAGTGGAGAGGGTAGCTCCTACCCCCTGGGGCCTCACCTTGGTGCCCACTCCCGGCAGGGTACAGAGGGCCTTGTGGGCCTCCTCATAGGAGGCCTCTCGTAGCTGCTGCAGCCAGGGTAGCCCGCCCTGTTCTTCCAGGATGGCTCGGGCACTGGCACTCACGTAGCGGGCACGGTAGCCCAGGCCCAGCTTCCTGAGATGAGCCTCCACCTCTGGCCCTGTGGGGAGTGAGGAGGAGAGTAGGCATCAGGCATCTTCAAGTTCTTCCTGTCCTTGGCCTAGTAAGTGAGCTCTCCACCTCGGGACAAGAGTGCTTTTCCTAAGTACCCCTCCTACCTCCCCACCCTCTATAGGATAGTGGACACTTTTATGTGCAAGGGAAAGGGTTAAGGCCTGGATCCTGTCCCTCTACACATGTTTTCTGAGCACCTACTGTGAATTGGCCCCTGGAGCCCAAGTCTAGTCCAGGGACTGAGGACTTGCTGCCCTGGAGGAGCTCCCCAACCGAGTTCCTTAATCTTTCCAAAAGAGTGTTCATACTCATGATCTAAAAAAATAACCAAAATATAGCAAGAGCTTCTATGATTAAGTGCTAGGCATCAAGCACTGGCAACACGCTTCAGATATATTATCATGCTTACTTTTCCTAAGAACCCCACTGACAGTACTGCTGTTTTCCCATTTTACAGGTGGAGAAAATGACGGCTTAGAAGAGGTTAACTTACTTAAAGGACATGGGGGAGATAAGATCTTGCACCTAGGTCTGGGACACCAAGACCTGTGGTTTTTCTTTTTCTTTTTTTTTTTTTTTTTGACACAAGGTCTTGCTCTGTCACCCAGGCTGGAATGCAGTGGCACAATCTCAGTTCACTACAGGCTCACCTCCTAGGCTCAAGCGATCCTCCCACCTCAGCCTCCTGAGTAGCTGAGACTACAGGCTTGTGCCACCATGCCTGGCTAATTTTGTTTATTTTTTGTAGAGATGAGGTCTCACTATGTTGCCCAGGCTGGTCTCAAACTCCTGGGCTCAAGCCATCCTCCCACCTTGGGCTCCCAAAGTGCTGAAATTATAGGCATGAGCTACCACACTTGGCTAACGCCGTGCTTTTAACCCATTACATGACACTGCCTCATGATTGCTTTATTCACCCACAAAGTCCTTCTAGATAGAATCTGTTATTCCCATTCTACAAACAAGCTAAGAGAAGCCAGGAGAGGTGAATGACTTTCTTCAGGTCTGATGACTAAGCCAGGAGCTGAGACTCAAGAACAGGCTTCTTTTTTTTTTTTTTTTTTGAGATGGAGTCTCGCTCTGTTGCCCAGGCTAGAGTGCAGTGGTGCGACCTCGGCTCACTGCAAGCTTTGCCTCCTGGGTTCACGCCATTCTCCTGCCACCATGCCCAGCTATTTTTTTGTATTTTTAGTAGAGATGTGGTTTCACCGTGTTAGCCAGGATGGTCTCGATCTCCTAACCTCGTCATCCGCCCACCTCGGCCTCCCAAAGTGCTGGGATTACAGTCGTGAGCCACCGTGTTCGGCCAGGTTTCTTTTTCTTTTTTTTTTTCCTTTTCTTTGAGATGGAGTCTCGCCCTGTTGCCCAAGCTGGAGTGCAATGACATGATCTCGGCTCACTGCAACCTCTGCTTCCCAGGTTCAAGTGGTTCTCCCGCCTCAGCCTCCTGAAAGGCTGGGATTACAGGCACCCGCCACCACGCCCAGCTAATTTTTAGTAGAGATGGGGTTTCACCCCTGACCTCAGGTGATCCACCCGCCTCGGCCTCCCAAAGTGCTGGGATTACTGGTGTGAGCCACTGTGCCCGGCCCAGGTTTCTTTTTGTTTGTTTGAGATGGAACCTCGCTCTGTCACCAGGCTAGAGTGCAGTGGCGTGATCTTGGTTCACTGGAGCCTCCTGCTGCCAGGTTCAAGCAATTCTCCTGCCTCAGCCCCCAAGTAGCTGGGATTACAGGTGCCTGCCATCACGCCCAGCTAATTTTTGTATTTTTAGTAGAGATGGCGTTTCACCATGTTGGCCGGGCTGGTCTTGAACTCCTTACCTCAGATGATCTGCCTGCCTCGACCACCCAAAGTGTTGGGATTACAGGCGTGAGCCACCACACCCGGCCAGGAATGGGTTTCTAAGCACCAAAAACATTCTCCTGTTTTGAGGCAGTCTATCTCTTTGCTATGCAGTTCCCAAGCACTTGTCCTAGCTTGGTTCTCATATCTGCCAACTGATACACTTGCCTCTGTAAAACATTTGCCTTACAGGGGTACCGTGAAGAACACACGAACACATGTGTTCTTAGATGCAAAACTATCCTGTTCACTACAATGATACCAGCTTTTTTTTTTTTTTTTAGAAGGAGTCTAGCTCTGTCACCCAGGCTGGAGTGCAGTGGCATGATCTTGGCTCACTGCAAGCTCCGCATCCCAGGTTCACACCATTCTCCTGCCTCAGCCTCCCAAGTAGCTGGGACTACAAGCGCCCACCACCACACCCGGCTAATTTTTTTGTATGTTTAGTGGAGACGGGGTTTCACCGTGTTAGCCAGGTTGGTCTTGATCTCCTGACTCTGTGATCCGCCTGCCTCGGCCTCCCAAAATGCTGGGATTACAGGCGTGAGCCACCACACCCAGCTGATACCAACCTGAATTTTACATATACTTCCTGTGTGCCAAACACTGCGCTAGGTGCAGTATGTATATTCCTTTATTCAACTCTCGTGACAACTCCAATAACAGCATAGGTAGATGCTATTATTCTATTTCACAGATGAAGAAACTTTAGTACAGAGATGCTAAATAATGTGCCCAAGTGAGAGTTGGGGTTCAAAACCAGGCATGGGTCTGTCCCCAGAATGCATGCTTTTAACCCCAAACTACTGTACATTGTATACAGATGTTTTTCTGATGAGGCATTGAACTCACTAGGCAAAAAGCACAGACCAGTGAGGTGCTGACATTTTGGGGATGCATAGGGAGGATGAGTAACTGGAGTTGATCAGACCAGGCAGGGCAGTTCTGGATTGGGGAAGTGTTTGGTATGGCAGGAAGCCTTGAGATGGTAACCAGGGGAAAAATGAACAGATCTTCAAAGCTGATGGAGGCCTGGGGGCAGGGGACCCACCTACTCACCAGCCAGGGCCTGCAGGCTGGGGAAGCCATGGTAGGTGACATCATCAAGCTGGATGAGCCGAGGTCCAAAAGCCTGGCACAGCCGCTCCACCATGCCAGTGATGCGGGCGATGTTGTTGTTGGAGGAACAGATAAAAGAGAAAAGGCATTCGATGGGGTCTTGTCGCAGCAGTCGCACACCTGGAGACCAGAAATGCAGGAGGTAGGAGAGGTACCTACTGTTGGGTGTGGCCTCTTCCCACCCACAGGTCAGATCCTAGGTACCAAAACTCCAGGATGATCCCAGGAGAATGAGAGTCAGCATCATTAGAGAAAGCAACACCAGGCCGGGCGCGGTGGCTCACGCCTGTAATCCCAGCACTTTGGGAGGCCGAGGCGGGCGGATCACGAGGTCAGGAGATCGAGACCATCCTGGCTAACACGGTGAAACCCCGTCTCTACTAAAAATACAAAAAAAATTAGCCGGGCGTGGTGGCGGGCGCAAGCTGCTCGGGAGGCTGAGGCAGAAGAATGGCCTGAACCCGGGAGGCGGAGCTTGCAGTGAGCCGAGATCGCGCCACCGCACTCTAGCCTGGTGAGACTCCGTCTCAAAAAAAAAAAAAAAAAAAAAAAAAGGAACACCAGACCTCTCATTCCTCATAGCATCTTGTAAGGGCTGAGTTACCATCCCATTCCACAGATAAAGAGACCACAATGTAAGCTCCATGAGGACCGGTATTTGGGTCCGTTTTGTTCATTGGTGTATCCCCAGTCGCACAGCAGATGCTTTGTATATATTTACAGAATGAATGAAATCACTTGCCCTGGGTCACACAACCACGAATGGGCTCAAAATCCTTGTCACTTCACTATGGTTATTAGCAGGATAATAATAATGATAATAATAATTACTATGTGCCTGGCATTATTCTAAGCACTTTACATGTATTAGTTCCTTAAATCTTCATAAAAGCCTATGAAGTAGATATAATCCCCATTTTACAGGTGGTAAAACTGAGTCATAGAGAAGTAACTTATGTCCAAGAACCCTAACCCCAGCCCAGGTCCTGTACTCACCTTGGAATTTCTGAGCCACCTCTTGGAAGTGGGAGTCCACAGAACCCCAGTGGTGATACAGTTGAGCCAGGGTGACATCTAGCTGGAAGTACTTGCGCACGGCCTCCAGCTCGTCTGGTGTGGGCCTGCCAGGCTGGCTCTTGTCTCCTCGGTACACAGTGCAGTGGAGCTGCTCCTCAGTCTGAGTCAGTGTCCATACTTGATCCGCTAGTACACCACTCCAGTGTGCAGGACTTTGCTCCCTCCACCTAAGCCCCAGGCACACGACAACCCTGGCACTCAATTTCCTTTCTTGCACCCTTTGGGCTCCCTCCCATCCTACAATCGCTCCATGTACAAAACTGATACAAGTAAAAGTGCTATCTTCCAGTCTGGGCAACATGGTGAAACCTCACCTCTACAAAAAATACAAAAATTTAGCCGGGCATGGCACACACCTGTATTCCCAGCTACTCGGGAGGCTGCGCCCGGGGGTCGAGGCTGGAATGGGCCTCTGCATTCCTACCTGAGCAATAGAGTGAGACACTGTCTCAAAAAAAGAAAAACAAGTACTGTTATCTTCTGCATCGGTTATACCGCTAAATCCTTACAATATCACTGCACAGACATATTAAAGGGAACAGCCTGGCCACCCGTGCTTGTTTCCTCTTTTGTACCCCGGGGTTTCTTCCATCACCCCCCAAATTCCTTTGTACCCCATGCCGGGCAGTGCTGAGGCGGCAGGAGCCAGTCCCAGGGGACGGGCTTCCCAGGCGCAGTCACTCACCGGAAGGACTGTCCAGAAGGCAGAACCAGGTCCAGGCGCAGCTCAGAGCGAGGGCACGGGATAGAGGCCCACAGGGCAGGAGCGGAGGCTAGAGTACGATGCCCCATGCGCCTGGGCAGAAGCGCGTGGGCCGGCATTTCCACAGCAGGAGCCGCCCACAGCAGCCCCGCCCACCCAGAACCAGGCCTAGTCGGCGCCCAAAGACCCCGCCCAGACAAGGACCATGCCCCTTAAGGCCTAGCCCACAGGGTCCTGATTAACGACCTTCCTCGTTTCACTTAATTCCTCCACCTCCTGCATGCCTCGCCCTTTGCGGGTCATCAAAGCCCCGCTTCGTGCCCCAATCCTCCGGCTTTCCTGAGGTGTAGGTCCCGCCTCCTCCTTCCGACTTATCCTCTCCCGCCCCCCGAGCCTCTGGGCGCGCACAGCTGTGTTCTTCTGAGTTCTCCAGTGGCCGACCACGCCACCACCGGAAGTAGTGCTCAAGCACTGCGTATTTGACCTAGAGGTAGCCAATCCGAGGAGGAAGTGGGAGGCGCCAATGAGAAATCAGGGTGGGCGGGCCGTTCCGAGGCGCCCGCGCTGTTGGCGCGCACTGGGCTGTCTGCCCGCTGTTGGCCTTTCCCCCACCGGGATTGTCTGCACTCGGGGAGCTAACGAGTTCCATCCGGGCGCCCCGCGGTTCCTCAGGGCTGTCCGTCTTCAGAGCCATGTCCTTTCCCAGCCTGTCCTCCGAGAGCCGTTCTCCCCTGAGCCTTTCCAGTCTTAGGCGTTCGCCCTTCTTGGGCCGCCTCCCACGAACCCTATCTTCACCAAGAACTGGAGCGAGCACAGCTCAGGCCCTAGAGCCCTTGGGAAGTGTCTCCAGAGTATTCTCTTTTGCGCCCGCCCGCTAAGTTTGTCCCCTTCAAGACCTTTAGGCGTCCTCTGAGACCTCAGGACTTCAGAGGCGTCTCCTCGGATTGTCCCGCCGGCCGCCACAGCTGCTGCCTGCAGTCTTGGGCATTCATTCCTTCCATACTCCATCTGCTCATGCTTTCCTCAGAATAGGGCCTGTGCCGGGGGTTTGTCTGGGGCTGGGCCCAGAAGCCCATCAGGTTGAGTCCAAGTCCCAGTGTATGGCCCTGAGGCAGCCAGCCTCGTCCAGCCGCCTGGAGCAGGAGGATGGATTATGTAATGTCTTCCCTTCTGGCTAATGATGTGAAAAAGCAGGGAGCTAAGAGATACGAACTTTACTGGGCCATTCTCACCTTCTAGCATAGGGATTTGGGGTTGCTGTATCTTAACTGTCAGGCTGCAGGTTTTTTTTTGAGACGGAGTCTCACCCTGTCGCCCGGGCTGGAGTGTGATGGTGCGATCTGGGCTCACTGCAACCTCCGCCTCCCGGGTTCAAGCGATTCTCCTGCTTCAGCCTCCCAAGTTGCTGGCACTACAGGCGTGCACCACCACGCCCAGCTAATTTTTGTATTTTTAGTAGAGATGGGGTTTCACATCTTGGCCAGGATGGTCTCGATCTCTTGACCTCGTGATCCAGCCGCCTCGGCCTCTTGAAGTGCTGGGATTACAGGCGTGAGCCACTGCACCCTGCCCAGACTCCAAGTTCTTAAAGAGCAACATCTGCAGCGGATTGACCCTTATATCCCAGCCAGAGACCTAGCAGAGTGTACCGTGAGCATGGAATCAACATCAGACCAATGCCATCATTGTCTCAGTGCCACTCCTCAGTGGCTGCAAGGTCTGGGCCGCCCCTTTTTCCTGTGACTGTTCCTATCTGTAGGCATGCCACCCCACAGGCGCCTAGCACTTGGAAGGCATTCCTTCAATAAATGTCGGTGGAGTCTGGAATGAAGGTGCCGAGGTTGGGAGTGAGCAAAGAGCAACCCTCTCCATCCCTGCTCTGTCTCCGGTTAAGCAGTGGGGAAGGTCTCAGCTGCAGTGATGCTGAAACACTTGGGCCATGCCATTGGCAAAGGACTTGAGGCCTCTGAGGGCCAAGAAGGAATCAACAGTTGACTCTTCCCCTGGCAGTTCAGCCTACTGGTTGAAGAGCCAGCTTTGCAAACAGACCTGGGTTCCAATTCTAGCTCTGTACCTTCCTAGTTGTAGGAACTAGGAACTGTAGTAACTGTAGGCAAGATAATTTTTTGAAACCTCAGCATCTTTGTGGAGATAACCAGCCTATTATTAAACTCCCTGTAGTTATTGCAAGGATTACGCAAAGCTGAGTGTCTAAAGGTGCTTAGCACAGGGCCTGCCACTCACTCCATGCATGGGTAACGGGGGCTCTCTGCTGTGTCTTATAAATGTAGCATGCACAGCAGTCAGCAACCACTTGGGCCCAATTATGTGTCATCCCTGGGGCACAGAACCTCCCTTTGTATCCCCTTTGCCCTGGCAGGGGGGAAGAACAAAGAATTCTAAAAAGACAGTTTATTTTCTAAGAATCAATATATTTTCTTCCTTTGAAATAAATACAAACCAGTTTGAAAGGTGGGGGAATCTATGGGAAAGAGAAGGGAAATGGGGACAGGCCCCAGTCTTTTTTTTTTTTTTTTTTTGTACCAAATGACTCTGGCGCGACCCGGAAACGCAGTTACAAATGAGAATAATTTAAATTCTCCGATAATTACAGTTATTTACAACAGCAGGGGAGGGAGTCACCTAGTGCCCCTCTTCCAGGCTGGACAGATGCCCGCTCACCTCACCACTGGTAGGGGCCTCAGGCCTCTAGGCAGTTATAGATTCTCCTGGCATAAGCAGGTAGAGGTGGTGGGATGGCCTGTTTTATGCAGTGTCCTAACTTTGGCCCACCACCCCGCCCTACAATGCTGTGAGGTCTCTGGAGCTCTTTCTGACCTGTGGGCCCTCCCTCTCCTTGCACTGAACTGCCACTGGCCCTTGGAGTGTTCTGTACAGTCCAGCTGCACTTAGGGCAGGAGGGACCTCCCCCACCCAGCTTCCCCTGAGACTGGCCCCAAGACCAGAAATGAGTCAGTGCAGAGGCCGGTGCCACTCCAGGACAGTGAGCAAAGGGGAGGAGAGAGGTCACAGGGTTGTGTGACCCTGTGTAGGTTGGGCTGTGTTGAGCAGTATCAATCACTATCGCTGGTCTCACTGCTCTGCTCGCCTTGCACCTTGCTGCGGTGCTGCAGAGCCCTGTGGTAGGCGATCTGTACTGACTTGCGGATGTTGGACTTGCGGCCCTCCAGCATCTTCTCCTTGTCTAGGTCCTGGTTCACACCCAGAGGAACCAGCTTGGTCCTCGGCAGCCACTGCCTATAGGACAAGGTGAAGATCAAATAAATCATCTCAGGGAGACTAAGGACCAGCCTTCCTCCTCTATTCACTTAAGTATACTGCCCAAGCACCCACTCTGGGCAGACTCTGTGATGGTCCCTGCCCTCAAAGGAGTGCTCATGGTCTAGAGATGAAAGAGCCCAGTCAACGGTTATACTGTGTGGTGGCAGCGGGAGGGTAACCACAGGGTATTTATGGGTACAAAAAGGAGGCGCCCTGACCTCACCAGAAGTAGTTACCCTGAGGCTCTAGGCAGACTTCACTGACACTGAATATCCTCTGCAGACAATTACCAAAAAGACTACATGTGCAAATATGACAGAAGAGGGATTCAGAGCCTGAATGTTTATGCCTGCCTTATCCTCATTTTGTCACCATGGAGGCAGAGGTGGGAAAACTAAGTCTAGAAGCCATCTGAGTCTGGGTGGGAGCCACCTCTATATTTGTCATAGTCTCTGATGGTCCTTTGGTTTCTAGCTACAGCTGTTTGTCCTCTAGTGCCCACTCAGCCTCTCAGACACATGGTCGACACAACCCTTTCGCTCAAAAAACTGTTCTAAGTCCCTCCCCCACTGACTTATGCTAGCCCAGTCTGCCTGTTGCTGGAGTTTCCTGGCAGTCTGCCTCCATACCACACAGGGCTGCATCTGTGGCTGTGAGTCACACCAAATGCTCCCCTCCTTACCAGGTTCGTTTGTTGTCAAAGAAGAGGACGAGGTAGAGATGCTCTCGGGCTTCCTGGGTCATCTGCTCCCCAAGTTTCAGCACCTCCAGTGGGGGCACAGGGATGGGAACTCCATGGTGGAACATACCTTCTCGGGGCATCTTTGGATCAATGATCTGAGGGTGTAATAAGAGCCCAGTTTGGTTCAGTCCACGTCCTCCCAAGGCTTGCCCTCCTCAAGAACTTAAAGAGTACGTCTGAAGTGGGGACAGAAAGGTTATCATGCTACCAGAACTGCAATGCTGACCCTCAGCTTCTTTCCACGCTACATTATTTCAGAGCCCAAGGAGCAAAGAGAAGGAAAAGGGAGAGATGGAGAAACTGAGTAGGAGCCTCTAAGTGGTACTCAAGCTGTATCTGCCCACCAGTACACCTTGCCAAGAAACTGTGCCCCATAGCTCAGCAGGGAGTAGGAAAAGTTTGCTAACTGTGAATCTGTATTCTGGGATTGGAAAGCAAGGGGCCTAAGAACAGAAGCGGAGCATACCAGAGCTGGGTATGATGGATACCCTCGGCATTTGGCCCACACGAGGTCCAGAGCATCCAGCGGGGAGTCCTCATCCTCTGACAGCCAGCCAGCTCCCCGGCCCAGACTCTTCCTTACCACTTCACAGGAATGGGGGAGAGGGGGTGGATCAGCAGCTGGGGGGCTGGCGAGGCCCTGACACTGGGTCCCCAGCATCCCTGGCCTTGGGCAAGGGAACTTACTGCTGTGGCCCACGCCGCGGCCAGTGCCCACGGAGTAGGCCTCATTCTCAGTGCCTGAGGTATCCTCACTGCTGTCCTCTGGGAAAGTGCCCCGAGAGAAGGAAGGTTTACCCCGGCCTTGTTTTGAGGGTGTTGTGCTGTGGACAAGACAATGGGAGCTCAGCTCAAAGGAGGGGAAGAATGGGGAACAGCATGGTATGTGCCCTCTGCTCTTAAAGCCCTCAGGGTCTGAGACTTTTGGAAAGCAGTGGCTGTATGAGGAATTTCAAATTCAAACACCCACAGGGGCTAGGCTGGTGACCTGAGGTGCGTTAGACTGAGCAGTGGCGGCAGGAGTGCATACTCTAATCATCACCTTAACCCAGGATGGTTCTCTCTGTTCCATTAATGGTAACACTGATTTATTTAACAGAGAACCTTGAGTTTGAGTCATCTTAACCTAGACTGACATGGCAGCCACCCCACTTCCAACAGGGAAACCTAGAAAGGCCCAAGAGCCCTGGAAGGGCATCCCCTGAGGCTGGCCTTGATCTGGAGGGCTGGTACCTGGTCCGGTCTGAGGCAGCGCTGCTACTGCTACTGCTGCTGGACTCAGAGTCTGAGCTGCTCCGGGGAAGGCTGCAGTCATTACGGTATACCAAGAAACTCTTCTTCACTGGCTGGTTTCCACCGCTGAAGCCATTGGCTGGTAAGTCTTGGTTGAAGGGAAAGGGAGGAGGGAAGGAACCGGTCAGGAAGATGTAGATCAGAGATGACATGGAGGTAAGAGGGACTTGGAGCTTGGGTTCCCCTTCTGTGCTGGAAAATTCCTCCAACTTTTGCCAGCAGAGCTAGCTCTGGGCAGTGTCTACCACAGTTGGCCACAGCCCTGCCCCACCCCTTGCTTCCCGTGGCAGTTACTGGCTTTAGGACACAAACGGCTTAAAGGGTAGGAGATCCCCAAGGAAGGTGAGAAGAGAAAAGGTAAAGTGATACAATGGAGGCGGGGGGCCCTGGGTGGGACTCTAGCTGGGTCATAGTGTCTCTGGGCCTCAGTTTTCCCAATTGTAAGATGAGTGAGTGGAGTTAAAGGATTCCTAAGGGCCCTTCTAGCTCTCTCTTTTATGGGCAAATAAAGGGGTAACTGGGAGTATGCTGGGAAGAATGGCAGCTTTGCTCACTCTCTTGGGGCGCTGGGTGATGGTAAGGCTCACCCATTGGGGGGTCTTCTGTGGACTTATCACTGTCGCTGTCTGAACTCGAACTGGGCCGGGGGCTCCTACCCCGCTTGCGCTGACGCAGGGAGCTCATGATGGGGAGCTGGGGGGGCCCCACAGGACTGCCTCCGTGGCTGGGGGTCATCTGGCTCTCCCGGTTTTTGGGGGGCCGGCCCGGCCTCTTGGGCGGTCCAGCTGTCTTCGGGTTCTTTTTGGAGAACAGAACTGAGGTTCTCCTGCCCACCTCATGTGCGGGGGTTGAGGACATGTTGGGACCCAGGCCTGGAGCAGAGAAAGAAAGAAGGAGAGTTGGTGAGGGGCCTGATTTGAGAAAGGTAGATATCCAGGGTCATGCCCTGGGTATATAGGGTCATTACTCCAGCTAAAGTTGGGGAGATCATTTTAGGGGCTTGGAATTTGGAACATTAACTCTTATACAAATAGCCAGAGAGGCAGCTAAGAGGCCCCTGATTGGGGAATGAGGGAGAAAGTACAGCTAGCTGTGTAGGAGGGACCTCTGCCTGGGGAATGGCAGGGGTTGAGTGTGTGCTGCAGAGCCAAAGTCTGACTTGCTTTGGGGTCCACCTTGCCATGGGATTCAGACCTTTGCTTGTCTCCTGGCTGCTGCTCTCCTCTGCGGCACTATCTGTCTGCCCATCCTTGTCACAGGCTGCCGGGTGGGGTGTCAGACTGCCCCGGCTCGAAGGGCCGTGCCGCTCAGGCCCATCACGTGCAGTCTCTCGCTGGTGGGCAAGCTTCCGCCGCAGTGCCGTCATCTCTTTCTTGATCATCTTTGCACGCCGTGAGCGGCCCACACTCTGCTTGCTGGCATTCACTTCGTCCAGCCGCTCCAGAAGCAGCTTCAGCTGCTCTTCCACTGGCAGGTGCTTCTGGTTCTCCAGCAAGACCAGCCGCTCTTCCTCAGCTGCTAGGAGTAAGGTTGGAGGGGAAAGGTCAGACTCAGGGCAGCCCTCAGGGCCCCTTGAACCTGGGCAGGCAGCAAGAAACCCACTCATCCCTCCTCGGCTTCTCACCAGGAACAGCTGTAAAATAGCAGCACCAAGATGTGGAATGATGGGCACTGCTATCCATTCACCCAGTCTGGCTTCTTGGGGAGCATTCCTGGGGATAGTGTGCCATTGCTCAGCCTAGCTGCTTTCTGCCTACACTGCCTGCTCTCAGGAGGGGACTTTTGGAAAGCTGTCCATCCCTGGCATTGGCCTCTTATATGTGTGTGTGACATATCACCCACCATCTTCAGTGTGGTGTGTGGCCTCATCTCCAGTCAGGCTGTGGGGGATATGCATGCCCGTCTCAAAGTCAATGCCCATTTTTTCTGCCTGGCGCCGGGCCTGGCGGAGCACAGCACCACCCTGCTCACGAAGCCGCACTGCTGCCCGGTAGAAGATGGTGTCCTTGGCGTTATACTTGAGGCAGTTGCTGACGATGAGGTTGAAGTCCTCCTCAAAATCATCAAAATTCAGATAGCGGTAAGCCTCCAAGTTCTGCTTCATGGTGAAAAAGTCCATGGGCTTTTTGATGTGGTCTAGGTAGTCAGGTACCTGGGAGGGCAGGGCAAGTTTGTTTTAAGTAGAGATATCCTCCTCATTGCCCCGAACCCTGCTCCTAACAAGCCCCCCTGAAATACATCCAGCAACCTCCTCCCATCAGTTAGAATCAGGCGTATAGCACAGGCGAAAGGAAAGCTGAATTCTGGTCCTGACTTTACCAGTCACAAGCTGTGTGACTTTGGCAAGTCTCTTCACCTCTCTGGGCCTACTTTTCCTCTCCTAGAAAATCATGAAAGTAGAGCCAAATATACTTTTTAGACTACATGAGGCTTTAGTAAGAAAATGGCTTGGGGACTCCTCTGAAAATAAACACCACCTTGCATTCCTAGAGCTCCTTTTACTTAACAGTAACTTATAAGGAGGCTGCTGCCTCAGACCTCTCATTTTATACCTTTTAGAGAGAAGAGTCTGCCAGTCAGGACCTAGGGCTTCAGAGCTGGTTCTTTAGGTGCTGAGCCTTCTAAAGTCTCCGTTCTAGGGTTCAGCACCCCGAAAGTGTCTTCCTGCCCTGGGATTATTCATTTGGCAGACTCAGTCCCTGCCTCTGGGGAAGGAGTGCAGACTGCCTCCCATTCTGGGCCCTTGGGGTGTAACAGGGACAAGACAGAGTCCAGGTGATACATGTGGCTCCAGTTCATCCTGCCCCAGAGCCACCAGCCCCTCTCTTCAAGGTCCCCATCTAGTCCCTGGCCCAGACCTGCAGCAGGGGTCCAATTGGGAGAGGAACAGAGAGAAGGTGGAGTGAGGGGAAGGGATTCTTACTTCGTCCAATTCGGTTACCTCAGACAGAGGGACCGGCTCGCTGAAGATGTTGCCTGTGTCCTTCTCTTGGAGCTGCTCCAAGGTTTTGCGAAGGAGGATGAGGAAAGGGGTCAGCTGCATCTCCATGGCAATCTGCTGAACTTTGATCTAACACAGAAAAAGGCCTGATCAGCCAGGCCCCGGCCAGTCCAGTGGCAGAGACATCTGAGGATATGGTCCCAGCTGGCCTGGGAAGCCACCTTCTTTCCCACCCTCACAGCTGGGTGCACTCATACAGGTCTACCTTCTATGAGATACAAGAAACTTGCACCAACGATTCTGGTCTCCCCCTTTCTTGAACTACCAGCATCAACTACCTATGTCACTGAGGATTCTGTTCATACGCTCCTGTGACATTCTGCTTCCAGTAGACCTTTTAAAAGCACACCAAGAACCAGGAGACCTGACTCTAGCGTCAGCCCTGCTGCTATTTGGCTGACGGACACACACTTTTCCTTCTCCTGGGTCTGTTTTCTCCTTTATAAAATAGGGCTGGCCCAGGATCACTCACCGTCTCCCTTTTGAGTTTTTCCCGCTTGCGGATCAATTCCACCAGCAGCCGAGCTCGCTCTAAATCATGCCGGAGCCGCTGCCAGGACTTGAGCTGTTCTTTAAGGGCCCAGTTCTTATCCTCAGAATCTCTCTGCAGAGGCAAAAGGAAGATCAGGGAATGATTAGAAAGCCAGAGGAAAGGTCAGCAGGGAGAAGAGAGCCCAGGAAACTCAGGTCAAGGGCAGGTCAAGCCAAAAGAGGGAGCACAGCAATTTATTGGTAGTGCCTCAATCTGTGTGTCCCCAAGGCCTGGCAGAATAAATGCCTGGTGTTTGTTGAATGAATACATAAACACATAGGAACAACATCCTTTCACTGAGGATTCCACGCTGATCCTGGCTTGAGGGCGAGCTTAAAGGAGGAAAGAGTCTAAACCCTCTGACACTGGAAACTACAGTTGCAAATTTTGGTTTTCATCCCCCTGGCCCTAGTTCCCAGAGCCCACAGGGAACTGGACACAGTACCCCGACTTGGTCACAGTTCCTCTGAGACTGCAGGTGTGTCTGCAGGCGACGTAGCAATGGGACCCCATTCCGTGACTGCCGCTTCAGTGTCCAGTAGCTGTGCAGCCTCTGCATGAACTGGCTCTTCCTTTGGATTGTCAGGCGGTTGGTGATTTTACTAAGCCTGGGAGGCAGGAAACAAAGAGTAAAACCTGTTGGGCCCTGATTCTCTTAAGCAGAGCAAGGGTCTCTGGCCAGTGAGAGTTCCTGAATGGGGATGAAGGGAGAGTATCTCTTGTCCAAAAGGCCTGGGACTCTGGACTTAAGGCAAGGAAGAAAGAGTGGTGCCATCAATGGTACCACAGCAGACAGGAAACCAAGCTCCCATCACTAAACCAGATCCCTAACCCTGTATACCTGGGATCAGGGACTTCTGCCCCGAAGACTGCTCTAGTCACGGCAGCCCAGAGTACTATTTGACCCTGAGAGCCCCACTGAGACTAAGCCTTTGAAGGTTTTAAGATGAAGTACAACTGTATAGCAGAAACATATAGTAAATCAAATAAATGGCACGAGAGAACTGAAAAAACCCCTGGCCATCACAGCCCACATGAGAGGCAGTAACCACTTCACAACTTCTTGAGCTTCCCCTTCCCCGTTTTCATTCTATTTGTTTCTTCATAATCAGACCACTTTTTCCATTGCTGCCAGTGGCAGTTCCATCCTCTTCCATCCCAACTTAACAAACCACACCATCAAAATGAAGGGCAGTTCAAAACACCTGTTAGCTATGCCAGATAAAAGTTGACATTTCTGGCTCTTAAGTCAGGTGACCTGCTAAAGACAACTATCTCTTTTGAAAATACGTTCTTTTTAACTTCTATGCAGCTCCTGGGAAGATAGTCCAGCCCTGACATTCCACTCCTGGGAAGAAGATAGCCCAGCCCTGCTATTCCACTCAGGAGGCTGCCAGCTCCTCTCCAGAAGGCTTTCTCCCTCACCTGCCGGTCCACCGGCTCCCCACATACCTGTGTGGTGGGATGCAGGGCACTGACACCACAGGTGCTGCTGCCCGCTTCTCTGCCAGGATCTTCCGTGCCTTCTTCATTTTGATCCGGGACTTGGCCTTGGCCTTCTTGACTTTCTCTGAGCTCCAGCCCTTACCCTCATCCTCTTCCTCATCTTCATCTTCCTCACCCTCGCTGTGCGACAGGGCAGGCAGTCGGCGTGCTGAACCTGGAGGCGTGTGGATGTCGCAGTAGGCTGTCTTGCGGACACTGAAAGAGGTGCCGTTGGCGCCTGTCTCCCGCACAGGCTCCATCTTCATGTAAAGGCCAGCCTGCTGGGCGCATGTCACATGGAAAGCTGTGTAACAGTTGGCCTTGTGGCACTGGATGCAGGCCCCTGAGCCCCGTTGTTTGCAAATGTAGCAGGTGAGCTTCCAGCGAGCTGGTGGGATGTGCTCAATGCTGTCAATAGGCTCTAGGAAGACCGTGTTGGCGAAGCAGACCTCAGGGATCCACAAGGCACACACCACATGGGCCCAGCGACCGTCATCTGTCTGCTTGAAGGCACCACCCTTGTTGGGGCACAGGGCACAATCCACAGCACGAGAGGGTGACTGCAGGCAACGGCGGCATAGCCACTGGCCCTCAGGGATATAGGGGACACCGTAGCACTCCTGGTGCACGGCCAGGTTGCACATGTCACAGAAGAGGATGACATTGCTGTTCTGGCACTCACCATCATTGCAGATACAGCAAACAGCATCCTCATCCACTAGCGCATTGGGGTCGCCTTTATTATGACTCTCAAAGTACGACTCCTTCTCTAGTCGGTCCATTAGGTACTCAAAGATCTCCTGCGGGATGGGACTTACACCCTCTGTCTTCCGACGCTCATTCATGATATCCAGCCAGATGTAGTCCTCCTCGTCCATGTCATACTCTACTTCCTCGTCCAGCTCCTCTGCAGACTTCTCGATGTACCTATGGTACACACAGGGAGCTCAGCATCACATGGTTGAGACTTCCCTCCCTTAAAGAAGGTGGGTCATTTGCCACTGAGCACTTACTCTGTGCGTGTGCCCTTCAGATGTGTTGTCTCATTTCATCCTCACCTTAACTTCAGATATTATAGGTACTATCATCATTTCTCTTTTGCTGAAAAGGAAACCTAAGGCTTGGAAGGTTAATCGCCTGGCCCCAGCTCACTTGTGAGAAAGTGGTGGAGCTGGGATGTGAACCCAGACCTGCCACTGCAAAGCTCATGTCCTAGCTGCTATATGTGACACCATCTTCTTTGGGTTGCAGAGGCGTGGCCAGCCTCCTCTAAAAGGAGGAAGGTGGGGCAGCTAGTACCCCTTGGAATGGTCCAGATGATGGTATGAAGAATCAGGGAAGAAGGAAGGTCATTGGATGTCACTGACAAATTACATACAAGTTGTTTTAGCACTGGTGGGCAGGGCCTCGACTAGAGCTGCCGTGGGTCTTCTCTCAGCTGGTGCCAACATCAGCTCAAAGCTCCATCAAACTCTAGGTGCTATGTTTGTTCACTGGATAGCCTTGGGAGATAACAATTATAATAGCTAAGGTTTACTGAGGATTTACTATGAGCCAGGCATTGTGCTTAACTATTATATTTATTCTTACCACAGCCATAGAGTTAGTGTTCTTATTGTCCTCATTTTGTAGATGATAAAACTTAAGCTTTGAGAAGTTAATCAAAACACAGATAGGTCACATAACAAGGGAATGGCAGAGGCATTCAACCTCCACCCCAGTGCTCTTAATGTCCACCCTATATCACTTACTGTGCCAACAGGCCTGGAATTAAGGGCTGCTCTAGTTGCTTGTCACACAGAGAAGGTGCTCCTTGCCTGCCATGCTATAGATGGCCTAGACTCTGGCACTGTGAACTACAGGGTACAAAGGAAAGAATGGGGCTTTGGCTTCTAAGTAAACCGGATTTGAATCCTGGCTCTGCCATTTTGTGACTTTCAGGACATCACTGCTGTTCTGAACCTCAGTTTTATTGATGACAGAATGAGGATAATACTACCTACTCACAAAGATGCTGTCAGGATTATGTGGAATTATAAAAATGAATAGGCTACAAACTCTTGGCCTTTACATTTATTTATATAGTACCTTGCCCGGTGCCTACCACCCCATCAGGCTCCAGCAGTCCCCAGCAGGCCCACGGAAGGAAGTGTGAGCACCTTGGTGTAAAATGCCACCTAACCACTAAGTCACATGTGACCACATACAGACGCGTGCGAATATAAACATTTATCTTTTTATTAAAAAGTTGTTTTTAAAAATGAATGAGCTAAGTCAAATGGCACACAGCAGGTCCTAGAAAAACATTAGCTCCTGTTTCTCCTCTCATGTGGGAAATGGGACTTTGGCTGCTAGAGTGGGCCGGGACACACAGGTGCTGGAGCCACACTGCCTGGGTCCTGTCTAACAGAGGGCAAGTGAGCTAAGCTCCCTGAGCCTTGTTTGTTCATCTGTAAAGTGGTGATGCTAATCTGAACCTATTTCACACAGCAATTGTGAGCATTAAATGAGTTAATGCAGGTAAAGTGCTTAGGACAGTGCCTGGTGTGCAGCAAACACTCAATAAATGTTATTAGTTTTTGTATGGCCCTTATCCACCTTCCTAGCATTATAGCTGTTTATGTGTCTAACTTCTCCACTACACAACAGAAGTGGGGATTGTGTCTGATTCGCCATACAGATACAGGCACTCATCACTGTTCATTTGAAAGGCATTTTGGGGGTGGAAGGGAGGAGAGAGACTGAAACATTGTAGGAAGCAGCTTCTTCCTTTTTAGCCCTTTACCTCTTCCCCAAGGTGACTGCAACATCCCTATCTTTGAACAAGGGTATGACTCATGGATGGTGTGAACCATCTGGCTTCTTCTAGGCCTTGGCACCAGCTCTCTTCAGCACCAATTCTCACCCTTTTCTCTGCCATGACACACGTGACATTATGTGATGGTGCATAACACACTCCCACAGGCACCCAGATTACAGGCTGCAGTACAGATAAGGTAGGCTGCATGTCGTGTAATTCCTGGCACACCAGCTGACATGCCACCCTCTCTCTCCCCCTCAAGGAAGCATATCAGAATGCAAGCAAAAGAAAGTGATGCTATTAGAGAGGTGACCTCAAATCTTCTCAATTTCTATAGAAAGTAAGTCATTTCCAAAACTTGGGCAGTTTTACCAACAGTGGTAACAAATTCCATGCAATACACCTCCCAGTTGTTTGCAGTGCACCTGCTGAAAACTGCTCCCCTAAAGAACAGATCTGATCCCCAGAAAGAAGAGTGAATCTAAGTGGAGGGAGGAAGAAAAGCAGCTAATGAGCTGGACTTGGCTGCCTGTTAGAGCACAGAGAGCTCAAGGGCCACTGGGAGGGAGGGGAAGTCCAAAGAGGGGTCTGTGTGTTAGGAGTGGGGCAGAGGTGGGTATGGTAGTCAGTGTGAACAGAAAAGAGAAAGACCGTGGAAAGCCAGAAGGAAGTGGAATTGGACTGAAAAGATGAAAGAATGGGAGAGGAAGAGGGAGATGGGCTTAAATTCTAATAGTAGAGAGAAGAAAGTGCTACCGGCCATACTGCTTGCGTTCCCAGATTTGCTTTTAAAGAATTGAGGTTTAGGCCAGGCGCAGTGGGTGGCTCATGCCTGTAATCCCAGCACTTTGGGAGGCTGAGGCGGGCAGATCACGAGGTCAGGAGATCGAGACCATCCTGGCCAACATGGTGAAACCCCATCTCTACTAAAAACACAGAAATTAGTTGGATGTGGTGGCACGTGCCTGTAATCCCCGCTACTTGGGAGGCTGAGGCACGAGAATTGCTTGAACCCAGCGGAGGTTGCAGTGAGCCGAGATCGCGCCATTGTACTCCAGCCTGGCAATAGAGCGAGACTCCATCTCAAAAAGAGAAAAACGGAAAAAAAGAATGGAGGAATAACATCATGTGGACTGCACTTTTGGTAAAAAATGCTTTTCATATAAAAGCCTTTATGACAAATCCTCCTCAGAGATCAGGCCTTCTAATTAGCTGACAACAAACTTACCACTCTTGGCAAATTAACTCATCAGAATGCCTTTTTTGCCTTGGATGCCAACTTTCAGAGAGGTTTTACACTTGGTTTTCGTGCCATCCTTCAGCCAGGATTTCTCCATGTAGTTTCACCACCACACTGCCCCCCACATCCCTTCACCTTTTACCTCATGTTAAACAAATGATTAAATGACAAAAATAAAAGGGCCACTGGAGGAGTATTAAATGTTGCTTAAGCATAAAATACCGCTTAAACATGTTAAAGGACAAATGACAATAACAAAACAAATAGTGGGAGAATTACCTCTGCAGATTTACAAAGTGGTTTTAGTACCTTATGAAATCAGTGATCCTATACCTTTAGGGAGGCAGAGAAATACTGTATCTGCTCTGCAGATGGGGTCCTTAAAACACCTTAAGTTGGATGCATTTCCCAAGGTCATTCAGTAATGAAATGGAGAGGGCCAGGAATCAGAAACAGGATGTTTTGCCACAGTGGAAACAGTACAGCTATGGAGTCAGAAGGACCTGGGTTTGAACCCCAGTTCAGCTATCTACTGGCATGTGATTTTAGATAAGTCTGGCCGGGCACAGTGGCTCATGCTATAATCCCAGCACTTTGGGAGGCTGAGGTGGGTGGATCGCTTGAGCCCAGGAATTCAAGACCAGCCTAGGCAACGTGGTGAAACCCCATCTCTACAAAAAATTTTAAAAACTAGCTGGGCATGATGGCATGCGCCTTTAGTTGCAGATATTCAGGAGGCTGAGTGGGAGGATCACTTAAGCACGGGGGGCGGAAGTTGGGGTGAGCCAAGATCGTGCCACTGCACTCCAGGTTGGGTGACAGAGCCAGACCCTGTCTCAAAAAAAAAAAAGAAAAAGAAGATAAATTTGGCATTCTTTCTTGACCATAGTTTCCTCATCTGTGAAATGAGAAAAATATCTACCTGAGAGTTGTGAGAAAAAAATAAAGGAGTGGTGTGTGGCACTGTAGAGTAAGTGCCACCATTAGTAGGATACCATTCCACTCACTGCCCTGGCAAACTCAGTGTTCTTTCACTATTCTTTATTCCCACCACTCTTCTATCTGTGCCTCTCACCTCTCTCTGGCTCCTGAGCCCTGCTTGATCAGTTTTCCAGAGCTGCAAGGTAGAGGTGGCCTTACCGGTAATAGGAAGTTGGCCGGGGTGGGGCATCAGGGGTGTCTTGTTCCAGCTCCCGATAGACCACCTCTGGCAGCTTGGGAGTGGTGCTCGCAGAAACATTGTGGTGGTGATGATGGTTAGAGTCCTTGCGCTTCTCCTTGTTCTTATGTTTGCCTGACTTGGGAGTAGCAGCTGGTGTCTCAGTGTTCTCCTTGTTGCTGCCATTCTCAGGGGCCTCCTCGGGGGCTTCCTCATCCTCTGACACCACATCCAGGTTGTCAAAGATGCTGATGCGGTGGACGCGGCCATGCAAGTCCACCTCCACCATGCGCTGGGCCTGTGCATAGCTCATCACCTCACGGCCTGGTGACTGTGAGACCTCTGAGGGGCTGGGTGACTGCTTGTTGGCTGGGCGTGACTGGCGCCCCTTCTTCTTGTGCTTGCGGAGTGGAGTCTGTTGTGGTGGTGGTGGGTTGTCGTGGTCATAGTGGTACAGGTGGTACTCAATACCACTGTAACTCTTGTAGACCTTTCGGCAGGTCTCCACCGGGCACTCGTACGGTGGCTTAGTCGCCCGCAAGTTGTGGCAGAAAGTCTTCACATCAAAGTCCACCCCCATGCTGTCACATCTAGAATACACAGATCAGTTAGCATAAGGCTGGGGATGAGTTCCTGGCCATTTGCACCAGAGACCCCAGTCTTTCCAGTCCTCCCCCTCACTTGGAGTCACTAGGTCCTGGCCAGCCTACCTCTACAGTGTCTCCAAATGCCATCTCCTCCACCATGGCCCGGATCTGGGCCCTCATCACCTCTTGCCTGGTTATCCTGCCCTATGTCTCAACTCCTCTAGCCCAATCTCACATCATATAGGAGAGTGATCTTTCTACCAGGTAGTAATGATCATGACAGTCTCTTCACTAAAAGCCTCCTGATGCTCCCCAGTTCCTTCAAGATAATATTCAAATTCTCTATAATGCCATTCAAAGAGCTCCTTTCACTTTCTGGCCCTAGTCCTCCTTTCCAGATTCTTTTTACAAGTTACAGCTGTTTTTGTCTACACAGGGGAACCTACCATTCCCTGAATGTTATAACCTCTCATTCCTGCAAAATGATCTCTATTTGGAATGCCTTCCATCCTTTTCTGACTGGTAGGCTCCTACTCGTTCTTCAAAAAACCAGCTCAAATGTCACTTCTGACACAACTTCTCTGACTCTCCCATGGGGAGCTGTTTCCACAGCATTCCATTCTCACCTCTACCACAGCACTTGACATACTGAAAATTGTCTCCCCTCTGTACTGGGAGCTGTGTAGTAAAGACAAGAGAGCCTATCCACCTCTGTATCCCCAGTACCTAGCATGCAGTGGACACTCAGTTTTTGGTGAACGAATGAACGACCTGTTGAACGAATAGCTGAATGAGGGGATCACCAGATTGAGAGCTCAGATGGGATGAAGGCCATGTAGAAGGCTGAATGGGTGGCCAATGCTTTAGCATTGGACTCCTGCAGAAATCACTGGATCACAGAAAGAATTCATTTACTTTTGAGGTCTTTATGGGGAGCCTGGCCCTGGAACTGGGTAGGAGATGTACTGTGAAGTAAAGTGAAAACTGAGATCATTTAGTCAGTGACAGCAGCCTGTATTACATTTGAGCTCTTCACCCACTCACGCAACATTAACTGAGTGACTACCAAGTGCCAGACCCTAAGGGTACAAACACGAACGCGACAATCTAGGCATGCTCAGCTCCACGGTGGTCCGCAGGGGCCCTCCCTTCCCCCTCCCCAACATTCCTGGGTGAGTGTAGACAGCAGATGGCACCAGGCCTCAGGAAGCCCAGCTTGGTCAGAGACTGCCCCAATTTCTCTCGGCCTAGTTGAGTTCAACAATTCAGCTAGGGGCTTGGCACCATCCCAGCAGGGCAGGGCTATCATGAGCTCCCTGACAAAATAACCCCTCTTGGCCTCTCCACCTGTGCCTTAACCAGGCAAGTGGGCTACTCCAGCTCTTCTGTCAACGGCTCCTGACTATCACATCAGTAACGCTACACGTCCAACTGCAACTCTCTTCTACTTCCTACCTGCGGCTGTGTCTTTAAACACAAACCAACCGAAGCACAAACAAGCTCTCCTCTTTCCAAGCTGGGTCCCGGGTGAATGGCTCCCAAAGCAGCACAGTGAATCCGGCAATCTCCCCTTGGAACCCGGCAGCAGAGGCACAGGCGACGGAGACGAGAACTGTGACCAGAAAGCCCGTGGGGAGGGCCCAAGGAGAATGGCGGCTGCATCTGCCCCAGAAGCTCAGGGGGCTGGAGGAAGTAGGGGGCGGGGGCCGGAGGGATAGGGCTGGGCCCCGGCAGTGCCCGCAGCCCACTCTCCGGATGCGGCGGCGTTTCCCCTTTGTGGAAGTGTAACAAGTGAAACAAGGCTCCCCTCCTGCCACTGGCCAGAGCAGCCCCGAAAGACATACTGTTGCCCCGGGATGCCTGCTGGGAAGCAATGCACTGTCAGTTCTCCCAGCTGGAGTTGCCAGAGAGGCTCCCGGGCCACGCGGCTCAGTGCGCGCCCCACGAACGTAGCCTACCCCTTCCCTGCCGGCCACTCCCGCCCTGGTCCCAGGCCCGCACTCACCGGCCACCTCGAGTCCGGGCTCATCGCCGGGGGCGCCCGCCGGGGCTCCGACCCCACTTGGGGAGGCCGGCGGGGAAAGTCGGGCCGGGAAGGGGGAGCCCCAACTCCGGAGACCTTAGACCTCGCCACCTCGGCCCCCTGCCGCCCCACGCTTTGGTCCCGGCTCCCCGGGATTCCTGCGCTGACCCCTGCCGCTCCCGGTCCCGCCGGCGCCCTGGGGTCTCAACTCCGTCGGCAGCCGCCCGTTTCGCGAGCCCTTAGGATGCCCGGTCTCGGGACCGGGCGCCGCTGGAACAATGGAGGCTCCCAGAGGCAGCGCGAGGACAGCGGCGGCGGAGACCGTGGCGGCAAAGGCTGTGGCAGCGGCGGCGGCAGCAGCGGCGGCGACGGCGTCTGCGCAGGGTAAACGTGGCTCCGCGGCGCTGCTGAGTTGCACTTTCGCCACGGATCCCCGCCCGCCTGCTGAGGCTCGAAAGACCGTTCTCTGGGATTCAGAAAGGACCCTGGACGCCCCACAGGGCTTCTCTAGCTCTCTCATTTTAGAGTGGAGTTTCTGGAGACTGAAGTCACCGTATTCGGGATCCGGGGTCGTCGGGCGGTTTGTGGCGAATCTGCAGCCACGGACGGTGAGCGCGGGGCTGGGGGTGAGGAGCCCGCCCTTCTCCCCTCCCCCTCTGCCTCCTCCCTCTCCGCTCCCTGCCTCCTGCTGGCGCCGCGGCTGCGGGAGGGACCTGGCCTTGGTCTCGGAGGAAGGCGGTGAGGCGGGGCCAGAGTCACGGGGCGGGACTGGGGGCAGGGCCGGGAGCAAGAGGGATGGGAGCTGGAGCCTAAGGGACCGGGAGTTGTGGGTAGGACCGGGGCGGGGCTGGAAATTAGACGGGTCTGTGGGGCGGGGCTTGTGAGGAGGGGGCGGGGCTACTGTACAGCGGGGGCCCTGTTAGAATAGCGAGGTAAAAAGTGGGGTTAAACAGAAGAGGACTACTCATGAGAGAAAGGGCGGAGCTTTGGACGAGTCTGGAAAGTGGAGCTGGACTAGAAATAAAGAACAGAGTTGGAAAAAACGACGCGAGGCTGAAGGGAGTAGGCGAGGCTTGGGAAGGCAGCGGGCGGATCTGTGGGGAAAGGGCGGGACCGATTAGGGATAACGGGGCGTGACAGAAGGAAAGGGAAGAAACTCGGGAAAAGTAAAGGAGAGGTGCTAGAGAAAAGGTATGGGTCTGAGAGAAGGGGCTGGTTTGGGGCCGGTGGGTGTGAAAGGGCTTGTGTCTGGTAAAGCGGCGGGAACTCTGTGGGTTGGCACGGATGTGCTGCGGGTTGCTGGTTGGAAGATGGTGCCAAAACAGCTGATTTAATGTGAGTGGGCCACCTCCTAGCAATGTGAACGTGGGCAAGTTCAGTTCTTCAAGTTCCTTATTTGTAAAACAGAGCTCGAAAACTCTATTGCTAGCTCTTGAGGGTTTCAGAGAACTTGGATGGCAGGGGAGACATCCTTAAACAATACTCCAGTTTTGTCATCAAAGAGGAGCGTGAAAGGGTCTTCTAGGGTTCTGCGACAAAGTCCAAAGCATCTGAAAGCTTCTCTCTTATCTTAATGCAAACTTTGCATTTGACCCACTAAAATGTCTGTTTTCTAAAAACCATCCCAATAAAATCGACATGCCAGGAAGAGGTTTGCTGATTAAGATCTTGGAATCTGAAGTCAAACTGATGAATTCTCTTAAACAAATGATTCATCCTCTCAGAGCCTCAGTTTCCTTATGTGTAAAGTGGGAATAATATATAGTACCTGTTCTCACAGAGTAGTTGTGAGAATTAAATGAGGTGATGCTTGTAAATCACCTAGCACACGGTTTGACTTGTAGTGAATGTTCAAAGAAAATATTATGTTATTATCCTTATTAAAATAACTCAGAATAAATGGATCAAAGCAGAGTTATACTAAGTCATCTCCTTTAGTGGTCAGGAATTCGTTTGAGAATCTGGTGAAAACTTTGGGCCATGTGCAGGATTCGGATTTTATGGAAAAAAGAAAAAAACAACTGTGGGCCTCTCTCCTGAGGAAGACATACCAAGTTTCACTTATTAAAGTCTTTGAAGAATGTATGAAGAAGTGATTGGATGAACGTGTTAGGATGGGGATGAATCTAGCTGAAGCCATCCTGGTTTCCCCCTTCTTGATGTGGCCCCAGTCCTTGGGTCCCATAGTCTTCCTTCCCCAGTATGCATGAGACAGAGGTGGAGTGAAGATCAGCTTTATTATTGGCATGAAGGCAGGGAGGTGGTGATAGTGCCAGGCCCTCTGCAGGCAAGGAGGCGGAGGGCTTATCAGCCAGCATCGATCCTCCAAGTTGGTCCTCCCAGTGAGGTCCAGGGTTCCAGGTGCCTCTGGCTTAAAGCAGAAGCAGTGGGTGAGCAGACGAGCAGACTGTGAGGCATTGGATATGTGGAATCCTCAGGGCTGCTCTGGAGCTGGGGTCGGGCTGGGGTTGGCAGGGGGTGGGGGCCGAGGCTGGATGTCTCTGGTGCGCATATAGGACAGCAGCTGCTCCGGGATCTCGGCCAGCACATCCTTGGCCAGTCGGGCCATGCTCAACACCTGGTTCCCCGACCGGTCAACATAGTCTCGGAATGGGACGAACTGGGTCAGGCACAGACAAGAAGAGAGAAGCCATGACCAGGAGAGAGGGCATGGGGGTACAGCTGGGAGGCTTGTTTTTTGATCTCCAGCATCTCTTTCCAACTATCATAGTATCTCCCTCCCCACATCTTGAACAGTTTTGTACATTTGCTTTCTCTCCACCTACTTTTTTTTCCACCCTCAACCCACTCCAGTTTGGCTTCACACAGGCCATTGAAACTGCTCTTGCTGATGTCGTCAGTGGCCCTGTGTTTCTAAATCAGTCCAGTGAACAGTAATTTTTAGTCCTCATCTTGCTTGACTTCTCTTTAGCTTTCCATTACATTTGACCATAATTCTTCTGGACACATCCCACTCTTGACACCACACTTTTCTGGCTTCTTGCTTACCTTTCTTGAAGCTCCCCACTCCCACCACCATTCCTCTGGGTCTACCTGCTCTCTAAACCTGGTCCCTTCTCTCTCTCAGCTCTCTTCCTGGATGATTTCATACACTTCCATGACTTTAAAAATTGTTCCCTGGAAGGAAGTAGAGCAGGCCAGGAGGTAGGGAGGGAGACTGGAAAGGAGGGATCAGGGGAGAAAAGGGGCAGGGACCAGGGAGAAGGGATCCTGAGAACAGGAGGAGGCCAGAGAGATGGAGTTGGGGCAAGAAGGAGGAGGAGTCTGTGAGAAGGGGCTGGGAAGAGAGAGAGGCCTAGGAGAGGGTCTTGGGGAGTGGAGAAGAAGAAATAAGGTATGGGGGGAGAGGGGCTGATAAGGGAGAAAAAAACAAAAGAAAATCTGTTTCCTAATGACTGCCAAATGTATATATCCATCCATGACCTCTTTTCAAAAAATTATGTTTTATTTTTATTTATTTTTTTTCTTTTGAGACGGAGTTTCACTCTTGTTGCCCAGGCTGGAGTGCAATGGTGCGATCTCGGCTCACCGCAACCTCCGCTTCCCCCCAGGTTCAAGTGATTCTCCTGCCTCAGCCTCCCGAGTAGCTGGGATTACAGACATGCACCACCACGCCCGGCTAATTTTGTATTTTTAGTAGAGACAAGGTTTCTCCATGTTGGTCAGGCTGGTTTCGAACTCCCAACCTCAGGTGGTCCACCTGCCTCAGCCTCCCAAAGTGCTGGGATTACAGCCCCCCTCACTCCCCATCATCATCTAATCATCAAGTCTTGTAACATTTTCTTCTTAAATATCTTTTGAACCTGCCACTTTCTCTCCCTCCCCACTGCTTCCAGCTAGATCTTTATCACCGCCCTCTACTACTTCAAAGGCTTCCTCACTAATGAGTCTACTTGCCTTTTCTCTTGCCCTCTTACTGTCCACCCACCATGCAGCAGCTAGAGAGATCCTTTTAAAAATGCCATCTCACTCCCCTATGTAAAATCCTTCAAGAGCTTTCCAATTCTTTTATAACAAACCCCCAAATTTTGCCTCCCTCCTCACACTCAGTATGATCCTGCTACCCTAGCTTCTGCATTTTTGTTGATTGGGCCAGTTCTTCTGGGCCTCAGAGCCTTCTCACATGCTGCTCCTCTCCCTGTAATGCTTATCACCTCCCTTTGGTCTCGGCAAGCTAAAGAACCGTTTCCTGACTACTGTACCTATGTTAGGTCCCTGTTACAGGCTCTCACGGTGGCATTTGCTATTCCTCTGGAGTACTTATCACAATCTAATGAGATATTTATTTGCGTGATTATTTATTGTTGGTTGCCTCCACTAGAGGGCAGGGGCCTTGGGGACCTCCCGACTTACACCATGGATGCACCAAGGCTGCAGCAACCTTCCTATTTATCAAAAAGGATGTATTCAATGAATGAGAAAGGATGAAAGAGTGACGGGGAAAAAAGTAGGAGACTGAGAAGGCAGTAAGTGTGAGTGGCTCCCAACTTAGCCTCTTCTTCTCACTGTGCCTCTCAGCTCCGCAACCTCTCCCAGGTCAGGTCTACCTGAACGATGTCCCGCTCTGCGTAGCGTCCTCTAGAGGACACGCGCACATCATCACCATCCAACTCTTCCATTGCTGCAGAAAAGACACCCCTCAGCTGATTGGCCTCTCCAGCCCCACCCCCATGTTGCCCCCTCCCTTTGAGCTCCCCTTTGGAGTCATCAGAAGAATGCTTAATGCTTCTGATCAAGTCCTACAGATATCAGGCTTTGTTATGGAGTTATTATTATTATTATTATGCCTCCCAGGCAGCCCGTCCTCCCAGGAACCCCAGGGGAAATATTAGTATCATCAGCCTTGATTCTGATAAGGAAACAGGTTCAGAGAAGGTCTGTGACTTGGCCAAGGCTTCACACAGGGGTATCTTACCTTGTCTCTTCTGTGAGGCAGGCCCAAGTACCCGACCCCCTCCCACTTTTCTCCTTAGTTCTTAGTCCCACTCAGGGACACCCCTTCCTACTCACCCTCAAACATGGCTGGTCCTACACCGACGATAATGATAGACATGGGCAATGAGGAGGCCTGTGGGGGAAAGAGGGTGAACGGTTGGGGCAAGCAGCCATCACCAGGGAGGTGACTGTTGGCAGACAGTTCTCTGAGTATGTGTGTCATAGTTCTGCACATTTTGTAAGCAGAGGCATTGATTCTCTCTGCCCCAGACTACTTTTTGAAGGATGTTTCTATATCAAGCAGCCTTGAAAAATACAGTATTTTCCTCTAGAGCAGAGGGCATATTTGCATACTGTCCAATATAGTTTTAAAACAAGGTCTCCCTGGAGATCTTTGGAACAAAAGGCAAGCATGCTTACTGTCCATTATAAAAGACTCAAGTTCCCTAAGCTCAGGGTTCCTCTTCTGTAATGCAACCCACAGTGGCTGCAAGTGTCATCTGTCCCACTTCACATCATCCAGTGGGAACTGGGACTTAGAGAATTCAAGCAAATGCTAATACTCCAGCTACTGCTTTTGCTGGAAATCAAAGTCCTCTGTCTCTAATCCAAGAGTCTTGTGTCTTCTGCCAGCATCCATGAAACTGGCAGGCTAACTTGTTAGCTTGCAAGTAGGATAAAATCTCAGCCCCTTCACAGTATTGACATTACTCTTCCCTGCCAAGCCCTCCTCCTCAGACTCACGCTGACGATGGCCTCCTTGGTCTGTGTCATGTCAGAGATGACCCCATCAGTGATGATGAGCAGAACGTAGTACTGGGAACCATCAGAGATCTTGGCTGCAGCCCTGGATGAGAGGCCAAATCAGAATCCAGATGAAAGCCAGACAGGCCACAGGAATACCTTACCCCCAGAGCTTCCACAGCCATTGTGTGGGCAGTGGGCAAGACCTGGGGCTTCTGAAACCCATGCTCCTTCCCCAGACCTGGCAGCCTGCCCCTGCCTGCATATATGTATATATATACACACACCTTTTTTTTTTTTTTTGAGACAGAGTCTCACCCTGTTGCCCAGGCTGGAGTGCAGTGGTGCGATCTCAGCTCACTGCAACCTCCACGTCCCAGGCTCAGATGATGCTCCTGCCTCAGCCTCCCGAGTAGCTGGGACTACAGGTGTGTGCCACCATACCTGGTTAATTTTTATATTTTTAGTAGAGATGGGGTTTCACCATGTTGTGGGCTGGTCTCAAACTCCTGACCTCAAGTGATCTGCCTGCCTCAGCCTTTCAAAGTGCTGGGATTACAGGCGTGAGCCACCGTGCCTAGCCTGCCTTCAGTAGTATTTATTGAACACTTACTATGGTAGACACTGGAGATACATGAGGAGAAAAAATAAATCCATCCCAGCCCTCTTGAGTGAGGCAGACATTAATCCAAGAATCACACAAAAATGTGTAAAATTACCACTGTGATGAGTGCTGTGATGGAAGGGACACTGCTATGACAGGGTGCCAGAGGGGATCCTGGCCGGGTGCAGTGGCTCATGCCTGTAATCCCAGCACTTTGGGAGGCCGAGGTGGGCGGATCACTTGAGGCCAAGGATTTGAGACCAGCCTGGCCAACATGGTGAAACCTTGTCTCTATGAAAAATACAAAAACTAGCCAGGCATGGTGGTGGATGCCTATAATCCCAGCTACTCGGGAGGCCGAGGCAGGAGAGTCCTTGAACCCAGGAGGCGGAGGTTATAGTGAGCTGAGATTGCGCCACTGCACTCCAGGCTGGGTGACAAGAGTGAGACTCTATCATTGATTGATAGATAGATAGATAGATAGATAGATAGATAGATAGATAGATAGATAGATAGACAGACAGACAGACAGACAGACAGACAGACAAATGGGATCCTGATGTGACCCAGAAGGTCAGCGAAGGTTTCTTTAAGGAAGTGATGTTTGAGGATAGAGAGGCTAAATGAAAGAGGAGGAGGATCTTTCTAGGAAGGGGGAACAGTAAGGCCAAAGGCACTAGAGTGGGGCTAAACGACAACTCCCCTGTGTGGAGGTCAGAAATTGAGGGAAGCAGAGTGGGCCATGTGGCTGAGGAAGCACAGAGCTTAGACACACAGGGGTTGATCAACCCCTGGCAAGATTTTGATGTTTATACACGAGCAAGAGCAAAGGCTGAGGGCTTCCTTGCTTCCCTCTCCCCTACATTTCTCTCTCCCTTCTCCTCTCTGCCGACCACATCTCATTGCCTGGGCTGTTGGGCCCCGTGCAGTCCTTCCCTGGTCAATCTAATAGCTGCTTCCAGAGCTCCTTTTCCTTCTCTCACCAGTCTTTGAAGCCAAGATTTTTTTTCCACTTGAAAAGGATGTCAGAAGTTATTGAGTCCAGTCCCTTTATTATGCATATTCAAAAAAAAAAAAAAAAAAAGACCTAGAGAGGGCACAAAGGTAGTGGGAGACCTTGGTCTCTTGACTTCCAGTCTCCAGTCCTGTGCAGATTGGAAAGGATGGAGCTGTGCTGTCCAGTAAGGTAGCCTTAGCTGCATGTGGCTATTGAAATTTAAATTAATTAAATATAATTAAACATTCAGTTCCTTGGCCACCCTAGCTACTTTCACGTGCTCCATATCCATATGTGGCTGGTGAATACCATATTGGCCTGCACAGATGCAGAACTTTTCCGTCATTGCAGAAAGTGCTATTGGATGGTGCTGTATTGAAACCTGATCTCAAAATGTGAGGAAAGGCACAGAGAGGGCGTAGAATTATAAAATAGCTTTGGGGACAGGTGGGGAGGCTCACGCCTGTAATCCGAGCACTTTGGGAGGCTGAGGCAGGAGAATCACTTGAGACCAAGAGTTTGAGAACAGCGTGGGCAACATAGTGAGGCCTGGTCTCTACGAAAAAAATTAAAATTAACTGGGCTTGGTGGCATGTGCCTATAGTCTCAGCTACTCAGGAGGCTGAGTCAGGAGGATTGCATGAGCCCAGTGAGCCATGATGGCACCACTGCACTCCAGTCTGGGAGACAGAGTAAGACCCCAACTGAAATAAAAATAAAAATAAAGTAATAAAATAATTTTGGCTCAGTTTGCCCAGGGCCCAGAGTGGGAGTGGGTCATGATCCTCTTTTTTTTTTTTTTTTTTTTTTTGCGACAGTCTCGCTCTGTTGCCCAGGCTGGAGTACAATGGCACAATCTCAGCTCACTGAAATCTCTGCCTCCTGGGTTCAAGCAATTCTCCTGCCTCAGTCTCCTGAATAGCTGGGATTACAGGTGCCCACCACCATGCCCAGCTAATTTTTATATTGTTAGTAGAGACAGGGTTTCACCATGCTGTCCATGCTGGTCTTGAACTCCTGATCTCGAGTGATCCACCCACCTCGGCCTCCCAAAGTGCTGGGATTACAGGCATGAGCCACCGCAGCCGGCCATGATTCTCCTTTACATCCCCTACCCACTTCCTGAATTCTGGTCCCAGCCTCCTCAGAGACCTGGCTTGGGACCTTTTCCTGTCACTTACTCATTTCACAAATAGCAACTGCATACCTAGTATGTATCAGGCACCAAACTGGGTGCTGAGCATGGAGCAGAATAGGATATTGTCCTTGGGGAGAGAGAGGCTTAAACTACTAAAATGCACTGAGGTTAGGGCTTTGAGGATGTAACATCTAACCTAAGTACCTGAAAAATGGGTTGGGTTTAGCCAGGTGGTGATGGGGGTAGGAAGGTAAAGGGAAAAGTGTTCCAGAGAGAGAGAATGGGTAAGTGCAAAACACGAGGAGTTACATGTAGAACTATGGCAGAGAGGCTGGACCTGGTGACACATCTAAAATCCCAGTGCTTTGGGAGGATGAGATCAGAGGATCTCTTGAGCCCAGGAGTTTGAGACCAGCTGGGCAATGTAGCAAGACCCTGTCTCTACAAAAAATAACAAAATTAGCCTGGCGTGGTGACATGCATCTGTGGTCTTGGCTACTTAAAAGGCTCAGGTGGGAGGGAGGATCGGTTGAGCCCAGGAGTTCAAAGCTGCCGTAAGCTACAGTGGTACCACTGCACTCCAGCCTGAGCAACAGAGTGAGACCCTGCTCTTAAAAAAATAAATAGGCCGGGCGCGGTGGCTCAAGCCTGTAATCCCAGCACTTTGGGAGGCCGAGATGGGCGGATCACGAGGTCAGGAGATCGAGACCATCCTGGCTAACACAGTGAAACCCCGTCTCTACTAAAAAATACAAAAACTAGCCGGGCGAGGTGGCGGGCGCCTGTAGTCCCAGCTACTTGGGAGGCTGAGGCAGGAGAATGGCGTAAACCCGGGAGGCGGAACTTGCAGTGAGCCGAGATCCGGCCACTGCGCTCCAGCCTGGGCGACAGAGCAAGACTCTGTCTCAAAAAATAAATAAATAAATAAATAAATAAATAAATAAATAAATAAGGAACTATAGAAGAGAGGAGACAGTGGGCATAATGCAAGGGTTTGGGGGCACAGGAGGTACATCTTTGGTTCCCTGTAGATGCCTTGCATTTTCAAGGCTATTTTTATCTGGAAGTTAGCTGAGAAAATGGGTGAGTGGCCAGAAGCCAGTCTGTGCCTCACTTGGCTGTAGAGTGGGAAACAGCAGAGTCCATTGTGATCATCAAAATCACAGATGTATACTTGACATACATCATCTAATTTGTTTTTTTGTTGTTTTGTTTTGTTTTTTTGAGACAGAGTCTTGCTTTGTCTCCCAGGCTGGAATGCAGTGGTGTGATCTTGGCTAACTGCAAGCTCCGCCTCCCGGGTTCACACCGTTCTCCTGCCTCAGCCTCCCCAGTAGCTGGGACTACAGGCGCCCGCCACCACGCCCGGCTAACTTTTTGTACTTTTTTTAGTAGAGATGGGATTTCACCGTGTTAGCCAGGATGGTTTCCATCTCCTGACCTCATGATCCGCCCGCCTCGGCCTCCCAAAGTGCTGGGATTACAGGCGTGAGCCACCATGCCTGGCCATACATGATCTAATTTAATCCTCACCCCCATTCTATAAGGTAGGCACTTTAAAAGTTCCTATTTTTATGGCCGGGTGCAGTGGCTCATGCCTGTAATCCCAGCACTTTGGGAGGCCGAGGGGGTGGATCACCTGAGGTCAGGAGTTCGAGACCAGCCTGGCCAACATGGCGAAACTCCATCTCTGCTAGAATACAAAAAGTAGCCAGGCATGGTGGTGCGCACCTGTAATCCCAGGTGCTGGTGAGGCTGAGGCAGGAGAATTGCTTGAACCCGGGGGCGGAGGTTGCAGTGAGCCGAGATCATGCCACTGCACTCCAGACTTGGTGACAGAGCAAGACTCCATCTCCAAAAAAAAAAAAAAAGAAAAGAAAAAAAAGGTTCCGGCCGGGCGCGGTGGCTCAAGCCTGTAATCCTAGCACTTTGGGAGGCCAAGGCGGGCGGATCACAAGGTCAGGAGATCGAGACCACGGTGAAACACCGTCTCTACTAAAAATACAAAAAATTAGCTGGGCGTGGTAGTGGGCGCCTGTAGTCCCAGCTACTCAGGAGGCTGAGGCAGGAGAATGGCGTGAATCCGGGAGGCGGAGCTTGCAGTGAGCCGAGATCGCGCCACTGCACTCCAGCCTGGGGGACACAGCGAGACTCCGTCTCAAGAAAAAAAAAAAAAAAAGAAAAAAGAAAAAAAAGGTTCCTATGTTTAAAATGAGGAAGCTGAAGCTTAGAGACATTAAGTAGCATCCCCAAGGGGTTATGAAGCTGGAGTCCAAGCCCATGCCTGATCAGCTGAGCCTAAAACTGGAGCTCTTGATTCTCTTACTCTTTATCCCAAGGCCATTCTCTGTGTAGTCCTCTGTACACAGTGTACACTCTAGTCATATTAAACTCTTTACTGTTTCATGAACTTGCCCCTTCATTCTTCTGTTTTTCACATGCCATTCCTTCTACCAGGCCTGCTCTACTTCTGTTTCTCTGATAAAGTCTACCTTGTCCTCTAGACCTAGCTGAGCAGTCCCCTTTATGGTACTGGAGCCTATGCCCTACCCCCTCCCTCTAGGATACTACTCCACCCACCAAGATGGGCTGTCTGCTCCTCTAAGTGGGTTCTCACTGCATGATCTGCTGGATAAAGCTAGATGACTATAAGTACACTTAAAACACCTTTTTTCCCTAAATTAAACATGGACGCAATGTGAGAAGAATATAAAATTTGCATGAATTTTTAAGATGGAATACGGAAACTTCAAAGACATTTTCAGCCTGACTGCTTTCAGCTATGCCCCCAGATTCCCCCAGAGGGACGCTGTCGCTTGCCTTTGCCGACAGGCGACTTGCTAGAAAAGTCTGGGAAGCTCTGGTCTACAGAAGGTAATGATTTATTTATATTTCTGTCTCCTGCACCAAGGCGGGAGCTCCCAAGGGCAGGGACTAGATCTGCTTCATCTGTGAATCTTCAGTGCCCCAGCAGAGAACTGAGCACACAGCAGATGCCCTTTGAATAGTAATAATGATAATAATAGTAACAGTAATAGCGAACACCTATAGTATTTATGATGTGGCAGGCACTGTTCTAGGTGTTTGACATATATTAATTAGTTCTCACAACAACCCTATGAAGTAGACATTGTTACTTTCCTCATTTTACAAATGAGGAATAAGGCACAGAGAGGTTAAGAGTCTTGACCAGGCAGGGCGCGGTGGCTCAAGCCTGTAATCCCAGCACTTTGGGAGGCCGAGACGGGCGGATCACTAGGTCAGGAGATCAAGACCATCCTGGCTAACACGGTGAAACCCCGTCTCTACTAAAAAATACAAAAAAGAAAAAAACTAGCCGGGCGAGGTGGCGGGCGCCTGTAGTCCCAGCTACTCAGGAGGCTGAGACAGGAGAATGGCCCGAACCCGGGAGGCGGAGCTTGCAGTGAGCTGAGATCCGGCCACTGCACTCCAGCCTGGGCGACAGAGCGAGACTCCGTCTCAAAAAAAAAAAAAAAAAAAAAAAAAGAGTCTTGACCAAAGCCACACCTAGTGAGTGATAGAACCAGTGTGTTAACTTGGCTAGTCTGGCTCCAGACCCCACACTCATGATACACTGCCCTTTTACTGAATGTTTACTAAGTGAATGAATAAATTTTGAATTAGTGTAGTTGCATAAGATAATATTTAAGAAGTCTGCTTAATAACAACAAAAATATGATCAGGTTCCAGTATTAGTGGGAAAAAAAATCAGTAGTGAAATGTTATATGTATAATAACTTGACTATAATTATGGATGCATAAGGAAAATAACTGTATGTACATCCACATTCCATGGGCAGTATTCAGGGTGATTTCTTACTTCATTTCTCTATTGAAATTTTGTACGGTTATTATTAAAGAATCTATTATCATTACTGCAAATTAGAAAATAAACAAATCTACTAGAATTAATACCTGAGTGATAAAATAATCTGTACAACAAACCCCCATGTGTCAAGTTTGTTATGTAACAAACCTGCATGTGTACCCCTGAACTTAAAAGGAAAGTTAAAAAAATAAACAAATAAATCTTTGCTAGGGGAAAAAGTATGTGACATATAAATCTCACTGAAATCCTTTCACTTTTATTCCCTTTTTTGTTTCATCTTTTTACTTCTAAGCTTTCTGAGGGGCTTTGTATTAGCTGGTTTTCTTCTGTTTACTATAAAGTGGGGTTTGCTTATTTTTTATTCAATCAAATAATCTTTTTCTTTTTTAAGGTCAAACAGAGCTTATTTATGTTTATTGACATATGTTTGGTTTTAGTTCTGTCATTTCATAAATTTGTTTTAAATTTATTTTAATACCCTCTGGTTTTTAAAGTCATTTGATATATGATCTGGGTTTTCTTTGCTTTGCTTTATGTGTGTGTGTGTGTGTGTGTGTATTTTTTTTTTTTTTTTTGAGACAGAGTCTCGCTCTGTCACCCAGGCTGGAGTGCAGTGGCATGACCTGGGCTCACTGCACTGTCTGCCTCCCGGGTTCAAGCAGTTCTCTGCCTCAGCCTCCTGAGTAGCTGGGATTACAGGCACCCGCCACCACGCCTGGCTCTTTTTTGTATTTTTAGTAGAGACGGTGTTTCACCATCTGGGCCAGGCTGGTCTTAAACTCCTGACCTTGTGATTCACCCGCCTCGGCCTCCCAAAGTGCTGGGATTACAGGCGTGAGCCACCGCGCCTAGCCTGCTTTGTATATTTTTATTCTGAAAACTTGGACAGTCATGCTTCTAGTTTTTAACTTATCATTTATTGAGCATGTACCATGGGCCAGACACTGTGCTAATACTTGTTATACTGTTATCTAATTTTAACCTTGCAATAACTCTATAAGGAAGCTGCTGTTGTCATCCATTATCATACCACTTTACAGGGATGAAACGGATGCTTAAAGAGGCTAAGTTGCTTAAGGTCACATGGTTAGTGAATGGTGGAGCTAGGATCACACTCAGGTCTGATGCTAAAACTTATGCCTTCACCACAGTGCTGTAGGCTCTTCTCTCTCTTACCCAAACTCAAGCCCCGGGTTGTCATTTTCAGGCAGTGGGGTTAGGGTAATTTGCTGACGCCTTTTCTGCCCCATAATAAGGTACAGTCATCCCTCAGCATCCACAGCGGATTGGTTCCAAGACCCCTGTGGATACCAAACTCCTCAGTACTCAAGTCTGTTATATCAAATGGTGTAGTATTTGCATATAACCTATACACATCCTCCTGTATACTTTAATTTTTAAAATTTACATATTTAATTAAAAAAAAAAGGGCCAGGCATGGTGGCTTATGCTTATAATCCTGGCACTTTGGGAGGCTGAGCAGGCAGATCATCTGAGGTTGGGAGTTCAAGACCAGCCTGACCAACATAGTGAAATGTCTCTACTAAAAACACAAAAATGAGCCGAGCGTGGTGGCATGCACCTATAATACCTGCTATTTGGGAGGCTGAGGCAGGAGAATTGCTTGAATCTGGGAGGTGGAGGTTGCAGTGAGCTAAGATCATGCCACTGCACTCCAGCATGGTGACAGAGCAAGACTCTGTCTCAAAAAAAAAGAAAAAAAAAAGAGATGGGGTCTCACTATATTTCCCAAGTTGGTCTTGAACTCCTAGGCTCAAGTGACTCTCCTGCCTCAGTCTCCCAAAGTGTTGGGATTAGCCACCGTGCCTGGCCTCTCCTGTATACTTTAAATCATCCCACATTACTTAGAGTGCTCCTGACTGTACTTGGGGAGTCAGTCCCTTATGTGGGTCCCCTCATTTCCCCCAACCTCCACCCAGTTCCCTTACCTGGCCACTTGGTTGATGACAGGAGCAAAGTAGGTGGGCCCATAGAGCTGCACTGTGCGCAGGCTCTGGAAATAGCTCTCCAGCACACCCTCGATGCCTGCACAGTTGGGGTCCTCATCATTGTTGTTCTGTCAAAGAATATGCCCTGCCAGGCTGAGCCCATGCAGGGTACATCCAGGAGTGCTCTGATTCCAGCTCACTCCTTCCATTTTCCATCAGTCCCTTTCATGCTCCCCTCCAAACCCAGCCCTGCTCCCCTCCCTGCTCTGCTATCCTCTCATAGCTTCCTGTTCCTCTACATGCCCTTTGAAGAAATGTAAACAGAACAAAATCATCAACTGGGGTGAACCAGATGCCAGGGCATGGAGGTTAAGCTCTGGCCAATACCATACCAGGGGGAACTGGTGGGAGATCCGTCCCTCTGGGGGCAGCTTGGCCCCAAAGCCATAAGCTGGGAAGAGCTTGTCACTGTCATAGTCCTGGATGATCTCTCCCACTGCCTTGAGGGCCATGGCATAGGCGCTGAGCTGGTAGGGACTCATGTAGTGCAGGGAGGTAGGCTGCAGAGGATTCCCTGTAGGGACACAGGAACCCCAGCCTCATGATCATCTGGATCATCCATCTGCTCACCTGCTTATCTTTGTGTGCATTCATCCACCTATATCCATTTATCTGCCCTCTGCCCATATCCTCCCTCCTTATTTTACCCAATCATCCATTTGTTCATTTATCCATCTGTCCATCTACCCATCGCTATATCTTTTTTTTTTTTTTTTTTTTTTGAGACGGAGTCTCACGCTGTTGCCCAGGCTGGAGTGCAGTGGCGCGATCTCAGCTCACTGCAAGCTCCGCCTCCCGGGTTCCCGCCATTCTCCTGCCTCAGCCTCCTGAGTAGCTGGGACTACAGGCGCCCGCCACCGCGCCCGGCTAATTTTTTGTATTTTTAGTAGAGACGGGGTTTCACTGTGGTCTCGATCTCCTGACCTTGTGATCCGCCCGCCTCGGCCTCCCAAAGTGCTGGGATTACAGGCTTGAGCCACCGCGCCCGGCCCCCATCGCTATATCTATTCATCCATTTACCTACCTACCCACACATCCATCCACCCATCTACCTGGCCATACATCTATCTTTCAGTCTACTTATACATCTTTATCCACCAATCTCTCCATTATCTTTTTTTTTTTTTTTTTGAGACGGAGTCTCGCTGTGTCTCCCAGGCTGGAGTGCAGTGGCGTGATCTCGGCTCACTGCAAGCTCCGCCTCCCGGGTTCACGCCATTCTCCCGCCTCAGCCTCCCAAGTAGCTGAGACTACAGGCGCCCGCCACCACGCCCGGCTAGTTTTTTGTATTTTTAGTAGAGACGGGGTTTCACCATGTTAGCCAGGATAGTCTCGATCTCCTGACCTCGTGATCCACCCGCCTTGGCCTCCCAAAGTGCTGGGATTACAGGCTTGAGCCACCGCGCCCGGCCGTCTCTCCATTATCTTATGCAGCTACTTGCTTACCCACTCATCCGTCAGTCCATCCATCCATCCACCCATCTACCCACTTGTCTACTTGCCATTTTTCTTCATTTTCCATCCATCTGTAGAGCAGTATTATTTTATCCATCCAGCTAGCCAGCCCTCTCCATTCCATTCATTCTCTTGTCTGTTCTCATATGGATTTATCCACTCATGCATTTCCTCTATCTAATTACTTGTTATTTCCCCAACTTAAACTTTGGTCCATTTGTCCACCCACATACCCATCCATGCATCTTACTTGGCTAACCTATTATACTCACTCACCAACCCATGTACCCACTCCATTTGTTCATGGATCTATGCATTCATTCAAGACTCACTACCTATTCACCTATCCATCTCTCCTTGTACCCCCTTTCTCTCTCATCCATCAGCCTACTCATCCACCTGTTGCGCTATATATCCTTTCAACCCTCTGTGATCCATCTACCCATCTATTTTTCTGTACTCTATTTTCCTGGCTGGGTTTTGCCTAAGTTTGTGCTTCTTGGGTAGGTAAACTCTTATTCCTAGGTAGGAATCCAGACCAACTCCTAATGACTCCCTTAGAAGTCCCTTCCCACCTCCCCCTTTTTCACTTATCCATGTCTCACCATTGGAAGCCGTGAAGTCAATAGCTACTGTGAAGTTCAGCTGTGTCCTGTTGGGGAAGCAGATGAATTGAGAAGTGAGGAACTAATAATTATTACTTCACTATTTCTCAAACAGTAATGTGCATATGGATCACCTGGGGCTCATGTTAAAATGCAGATTCTGATCCAGATGGTCTGGGTGGAGCCTAACAAACTCCCAAGTAATGCTGATGCTGCTAGCTCATGGACCACACTTTAGGTAGCAGAATTAAATGCCTGCTGTGTGTCAGGTGTATTATAGGTCATTTAATTTAACCCTTACTATAGCCATGAAGTAGTAATTAATATCCCCATTTGGCTGGGCGCCATGGCTTACGCCTGTAATCCCAGCCTTTTGGGAGGCCGAGGCAGGCGGATCACCTGAGGTCTGGAGTTCGAGACCAGCCTGACCAACATGGAGAAACCCCCATCTCTACTAAAAATTAAAAAAAATTAGCCAGGCATGGTGGCGCATGCCTGTAATCCCCACTACTTGGGAGGCTGAGGCAGGAGAATTGCTTGAACCCGAAGGCGGAGGTTGCAGTGAACCAAGATCGCACCATTGCACTTCAGGCTGGGCAACAAGAGTGAAACATTGTCTCAAAAAAAAAAAAAAAAAATCCTCATTTTACACAGGAGAAAAGTGAAGTGTAGAGAAGCAAAGTACCTTTCCCAGGTCTTCCTGCCTCCACCAAACCAAACAGAATGTCCCCTATAGTCTGCTTGGCTTTTCCCTCTGTCTCTACCTCTCTGTCCTGCCTGACTATAACTTTATTCGTGCCCCAATTAAGTTACTGGGGCCACCAATGAAGACCACTGGTCTGGGAGCCGTCTTCCCGGGAGGAGCCGAAAGCCGAGAATGAAAGCAGCCCCCTGAAGGGAACTAAGAGGAGCAGTATTCTGCATTTTACAGAGCACTTTGTAGTTGGCCAAGTGTTTTAAAGTTTATCTACATGGTCTCACTGGACCCTGACCATTCATAAATAAGAAACCTGGAGATCAGAACTGGGAGTAATTTATTGCCGGGCTTTCAGCCCAGAGCTTGGCCTGTGACTCACCCTCCCTTGATGTAATCGACAAAAGTGAATTCAGAGTCCACAGAGAAGGAGAGCAGCGTCACCTGTGGGACAGAATAGGCAGCCCTGGCACTTTGGAAAAGGCAGTTGGGTTGGCAGAAGGGAGTGAGGCATATAGGGGCTTGGAAAGAGGCACGTGATGAGAGGCACATGATTCCACCTGCTTCCCCAGTCAGCCCCACCCTGTTCAACTTCTGACAGGGAAAAAGGGGAAGCTGTCAGAAACATAGTTGGATTTCCAAAAGTATATTAAATTGGGAAATACAACTTAGGTTTTTTTCTTTTATTCTGCAAAAGAGTAAAATCAGAAAAATTTCCTGAGTGAGAAAAAACAAAAACTTAAATGGTGCTCCTTGTGCCCAGTATTACTATTCCAGGTAATCTTGCCCACTGTCTTGCCTTGCCCTCAATATTTCTCATGCTGTGTCAATGGGGACAGACACGGAAGGATCCAGGGAGGGCCACAGCTCTAGGGAGCACTCACAGTTCCTGAATTGACATATTTTTTCTTCTTACATTTCTTCCGAGGGTTAAGTACCTAAGTGGAGGAGGTAACAGTGATGATGAGAAACAAAGGAAGGGAGGTGCAGACTCAGCACACTGGGATGGAGGGCCTGGGTGATCTGGAGAGGGCTGGAATGCTCACCTCATATACTGTGAACTGGTTCTGGGCCTTGCTCAGCTCCCGGTAGCTGGTGGTGAACTCACCAATGAAATCGTGGCTGCAATGAGGTGGGTGTGGCTAAGCAGCAGCTGCTGCTGGTTTGGAACCAGACCTGAATGGAATCTTTTATTCCTTCTATCCTAAGCCCCTACTTAGGCTGCAGGGCAGCCTAGTGCTGGGGCCATAAGGGAGGCCAAACATAGGGGAAAAACGGGAAGAGACAGTGTCCAGAGAGACAATTGGGGAGATCAGTTGTACCCAAGACACTGGTGTTTATCATCCCCTTTCCTGGCTCCTAAAGCTACTTTGGGGTTCTCAGTGAATGTACAACATATTATTGAGAACTGCTTGGGTCAAGTACAGGAGAAGGGACCATGTGGGGCAGTTCTACCTTCCGTCCCGATCCCAGTCATACACGTCAATCTTCACGGTTCTGAAATGTAGGAGACAAACATATGCTGGGTGTGTATGATAAATCCCAGAGACACCCTCATACACTTAACCACACACATATCATCTCCCCATCCACCCATCTGTCTTCCCATTAAGTTGTTCATCTTTCAACCTACCTCCCATCCTGTCTATTCATTCATCAGTCCGTGCCTGTACCCAACCACCTACCCCTGTTAATACTACTGTGGTTAGTACCACTAGCACTTTTTTTGTTTGGTTGGTTTTTTTTACTACTTTGAGCCTTATTGTATTCCAGGCATTGTTCTCAGCACATTCACGGATTGTCTCATTTAACTTAACAATCACCCTATATAAAGTAGGTACTATTATTCTTATCTTGGAATAAGGAAATTGAGATACAAAAAAAAAAAGTAATTTGGCTAAGATCCCATAGCTAGTAAACGACTGAACTGAGATTTAAACCCAGGCATCCTGATTCCAAAGACTTTGTTCTTAACTGTCATGCCTAAATCATTCCATATGTCTACCTATCAGTATATCAGCCCATCCAACCATCCGTCTATCCATCTAGCTACCTATTTACCTATACATTTGCCAGTCCAATTACCTATCAGTTCATCTCTTTGGACACCTAGCTATACGTCTAGCCATTCACTGACTCACTGAGGCATGCAAGCATCCATCCGTCTATCTACCCAACTATATAACATCTACCCATCTAGTTATCCATTCATCAGCATAATGATTCATTTACTCATGTATGTGCCCATCCATTCTTCCACCCTTCCACCTACCATCTATCTTTATACTACCCATTTACTCATTCATTTGGTTGGCCTATCCATCTAATTTATACCCACCCATCAACTAATTCACCTACAAATCCATCCATTAATCCATTTGCCATCTATTCATCTATCCAACCATCAATCTACTTGTCACTCAACCTATCTTTTTGTATTCCACCGGCTTTTCTGTTCATCCTCCTGCCTCCCCAGTCATCCATCAAACTCTCATTTACCAATTTATCACCCACCCATCCATCAGCTCATCCATCCGTTAATCACCCATCATCTGTATATCCACAGATCCACCCATCATCAGTCCAATTATCCATTCATCTGCTATCCATTCATTTATCTGCCCCTCTACCCACCCACCAATTCACTCATATATCCATCCACATACATATCCAACCATTCGCTAGTTTACGCATCCAACGATCCATCCATGTACCTGCTTATTCATTTGTTAATCTGCCCTTTCATCTACCCATCCACCTACCATTCCATCCATCAGTCGATCCATCACTGGATAGTCCACCTATCCATCTGTGTGGCCATCCATCTGCCTCTCCATCCAACCTCATCACCCAACCTCATGCCGCAAACTCTATCTCACTGAGCAGGACCCTCCAATGCTATTATGATACTTCTACTATCATTCTTGGGCCCAGGAACCCCACTGGCATGTCCTTGGCTCCTTACTCCCCAGCTTATGCCAGAGCCAACCTGTCATAGTCTCCATTGCACAGAGCCCGCACAGGGATGCTGAAGGGCTGCCACACAGGATTCAGTGTGTTTTTCACAACCTCTGTCTTGTGGCAGATGGTGAACCTGGAGGGGAGTGGGAAGGATTGGTATAATTTATCTCGTGCCTGGGGGTAGGACTGAATCCAGAGACAGAACCGGATGCTCTCAGAGATTCCTGAGATTACCCCACTTGTTTTTTTTTTGAGACGGAGTCTTGCTCTGTCACCCAGGCTGGAGTGCAGTGGCCGGATCTCAGCTCACTGCAAGCTCCGCCTCCCGGGTTTACGCCATTCTCCTGCCTCAGCCTCCAGAGTAGCTGGGACTACAGGCGCCCACCACCTCGCCCGGCTAGTTTTTTTGTATTTTTTAGTAGAGACGGGGTTTCACCGTATTAGCCAGGATAGTCTCAATCTCCTGACCTCGTGATCCGCCCGTCTCGGCCTCCCAAAGTGCTGGGATTACAGGCTTGAGCCACCGTGCCCGGCCTACCCCACTTGTTAAGCACATGCCCCACCCCAGCCTAAGAGCCCTGATGGCAGTGACTCACGTGCCATCCTCATTGCTCCTGTAGAACACAAGAAAGGGGTCTGATTTCCCAAAGAAGTCCTTCTTGTCCAGCTTGTTTGCACACAGCTGCATGGTGGCAATGTCCTAGGGATGGATGAAGTTGGGCTGGTGACACCCAAATTGCCCATAGCCTTCAGAGAGTCCATTAAAGGGTTTATGGGGAGAGAAGGGAGCTCCTGGGTCTAGCATGTGGCCCTTACTGACCCGACAATTGCTAAGCTCTTCTGCAGTCAGCAATATGGTCCCACACTTCTTGCCTGGTACACCCCTGGAAGCAGAAAAAGCCTCTTAGTGAGAGGAGGGAGGGTAGGCAACAAGGATTGAGTGGCCAGTCTGGGGTTAGATGGACCAGGGGATTCAGTTTGCCATTTACTGACAGTCCCTTTTGTCTTGAGTGCCTTCTGGTGAGGAAGGGCCTCACTTTGACTGGGTGGGGTCTGCAGTCTGGTAAAAAGGGGTTAGAACAGCTTAGGTGAACATCTCACAAAAGTAGCATGAGAAAGACAAGGGATTTAGAGTCAGTGGATTTTATGATTGTTAGGCTGTGTGACCCTGGGCAAGTTATTTCCCCTTCCTCAGCTTTAGTTTTTTTCTCTGTGAAATGGGAATCATGATGACTTGTCAGGGTTGTGAAGAGATCTGAATGAGTGCATGGAAGGAAAATCAACTCATAAGCTTTATAGATATGAGCTAGTTGTATTCTTCAAAGCCAACCCTGGTTCCTACTATATGCCGGGTGCTGTGATAGACATGAATTGGGCAATTGGCACTCTCCAGCTCTGCTAGACTGCCCGCAGGGAGCTATGGGGGCAGGGGGAGGTGGAATGTCAAAGCCACTAGGTAAATAGAGTGGGTTGTAGCGATACTGAATGAGGGAGAAGAATTTCTGTCCAGACCCAGGGACAAAGGGCTGGTTTGTTAGGTCAAAGCTGATGTACTTTCTGAAGACCATGGAGAGGGAGATTTAAAAGACAAGGGAAACCTTATCCTTTCCTGACCCTAGAAGGAACACTTCCATGTGTTTGAACGGTGCATACAAGGACCCCCAAGAGACCTTGGGCCTGTGAACCCTGATTCCCAAAGGGATCCAAAATGTAGCAGAGAAAAAACTAGGTCAGGAGCGTCCTGGATTCCAGTCCTGGCTCTAACTTGCTATGTGATTTTCCCTATCCTTAGAATGAGAGTTGAACTATTTCTTTGGCTCCTTTGATCTTTGACTCTTTGTGCTTTACAAAGAGGGAATGTGATGAGAATAGGGACTATTCGCCTACGGCTGGGCGTGGTGGCTCACGCCTGTAATCCCAACACTTTGGGAGGCCGAGGCTGGCGGATCACCTGAGGTCAGGAGCTCGAGACCAGCCTGTCCAACATGGTGAAACCCTCTCTCTACTAAAAATACAAAAAAAAAGAAAAAAAATTAGCTGGGTGTGGTGGCGGGCGCCTGTAATACCAGCTACTGGGGAGGCTGAGGCAGGAGAATTGCTTGAACCCGGGAAGCAGAGTTTGCAGTGAGCTGAGATCAAGCCCTTGCACTCCAGCCTGGTTGACAGAGTGAGACTCCGTCTCAAAATAATAATAATGATATTAATAATAATAATAATAATAATAATTCACCTGCACATCCAGGACCAATGAATTGTTGATCCTGTTGCCTCCTCACTATTCTTTGCCTCCTTAATGTTCTCCCTTACCACCTCATCCATCCAGTGTGAATTCCAGTCAGTGATTATAATAATCATTCGCTTGCATGCTGTCTCTTTTTTCCTTCTCTCACTTTTATTTATTTATTTTTATTTTTATTTTTTTTGAGACGGAGTCTTGCTCTGTAGCCCGGGCTGGAGTGCAGTGGCCGGATCTCAGCTCACTGCAAGCTCCGCCTCCCGGGTTTACGCCATTCTCCTGCCTCAGCCTCCCGAGTAGCTGGGACTACAGGCGCCCGCCACCTCGCCCGGCTAGTTTTTTGTATTTTTAGTAGAGACGGGGTTTCACGGTGTTAGCCAGGATGGTCTCGATCTCCTGACGTCGTGATCCGCCCGTCTCGGCCTCCCAAAGTGCTGGGATTACAGGCTTGAGCCACCGCGCCCGGCCTCACTTTTATTTTTTAAGAGTTGGGGTCTCACTCTGTTACCCAGGCTGGAGTACAGTGGCACGGTCATAGCTCACTGAAGCCTCAAATTCCTGGACTCGAGATCCTCCCACATCAGCCTCTCAAGTAGCTGAGACTACAGGTGCACATCACTACACCTGGCTAATGTTTAAATTTTTACTTTTTTAGAGACAAGGTCTGGCTATGTTACCCAGACTGGTGTTGAACTCCTGGCCTCAAGAGATCCTCCTGCCTCAGCCTCCCAAAGTGCTTCGATTACAGGTGTGAGCCACTGGCCCAGCCTTTTCTCTCACTTTCGATATATTTATTTGGCAGAACCACAGCTCTAGTTAAGCCTAACTCTGCCTAACCCATACTGTACCTGTGAAACTGAACATGGCCAGACAAAAACACAATTATGCGAACTTGTCTCTTTTCAAATGCATGACTGCAGACCTCAAGAGGGTCCTTATTGTTGCCTTGGAGTCATACTATACGTCCCAAGGCCCTTCACTCTCTGGTAGATGGTAGTTCTGGTAGATGGCAGTTTCACTCCTTCTCTCTCCTCAACCCTTAAAGCCTCCTCCCCATCCGCATTCTCAGCCAATGACCTTGTTTCCTACTCACTGAACAAAATTGAAGCAACCAGAAGAGAATGTCCACCCACCACCACACCTACCCTGCCACCAGTATCTTCACCCACACAAGTGTGACTCCTACCGTTGCTATAAATGAACTGTCCTTGTGCCTATTTATCCCTCCACTGTGTACTATATTTCATACTGTCTTGTCTGCACAGGAACATCACTTCAGTAATGCTCACCTCTTTTTATTACATCAACTTTTCAGTTTCTACTTGGTCATTCCCATCAATGTGTAAATATAGTATAATTTTCCTTTTTTTTTTTTTTTTCTGTAGAGATGGAGCCTCACTATGTTGCCCAGGCTGGTCCTGAACTCCCGGGCTCAAGTGATCCTCTCACCTCAGCCTCCAGAGTAGCTGGGATTATACTACGCCCAGCCAATGTGGTATAATTTATCTCATGTTAAATTTTTTTTTCTTTTTTTTTTTTTTTTGAGATGGAGTCTCGCTCTGTCACCCAGGCTGGAGTGCAATGGTGTGATCTTGGCTCACTGCAACCTCTGCCCCCTGAGTTCGAGCGATTCTCCTGCCTCATCCTCCCTAGTAGCTGGGATTACAGGCACGCTCCACCACACCCAGTTAATTTTTGTATTTTTAGTAGAGACAGGGTTTCACCATGTTGGCCAGGCTGGTCTTGAACTCCTGACCTCGGGTGATCCACCTGCCTTCACCTTTAGGAGGCCTCAGCCTCCTGAAGTGCTCGGATTACAGGTGTGAGCCACCACGCCCAGCCTCGTGTTAAAAAATTATAAACTTGGCCAGGCGTGGTGGCTCACGTCTGTAATCCCAGCACTTTGGGAGGCGGAGGTGGGTGGATCACGGGGTAAGGCGTTCAAGACCAGCGTGGCCAAGATGGCGAAACCCCATCTCTACTAAAAAACTACAAAAATTAGCCGGGCGCGGTGGCAGGCACCTATAATCCAAGCTACTCGGGAGGCTGAGGCAGGAGAATCACTTAAACCAGGGTGGCAGAGGTTTGTAGTGAGCCGAGATCACACCACTGCACTCCAGCCTGGGTGACAGAGTGAGACTCCGTCTCAAAAAAAAAAAAAAAAAAAAAAAAAATATATATATATATATATAAATATAAAAACGTATTCTTGACCTCTCTTCCTGCTTCAGCCACATCTCCTTCTCTCCTCTCCTCTCCCCTCCCCTCCCCTCCTCTCATCTCCTCTCCTCTCCCTTCTCTTCTTTTTTTTTTTTGCGACAGAGTCTCCCTCTGTTGCCCAGGCTGGAGTGCAGTAGCATGATCTCGGCTCACTGCAACCTCTGCCTCCCTGGTTCAGGCGATTTTTCTACTTCAGCCTTCTGAGTAGCTGGGATGACAAGCATGCGCCACCACTCCCAGCTAATTTTTGTTTGTTTGTTTGTTTTGTTTTGTTTTTGGTTTTTTTTTTGAGACGGAGTCTCGCTCTGTCGCCCAGGCTGGAGTGCAGTGGCCGGATCTCAGCTCACTGCAAGCTCTGCCTCCCGGGTTCTTGCCGTTCTCCTGCCTCAGCCTCCCGAGTAGCTGGACTACAGGCGCCCACCACCTTGCCCGGCTAGTTTTTTGTATTTTTTAGTAGAGACGGGGTTTCACTGTGTTAGCCAGGATGGTCTTGATCTCCTGACCTTGTGATCCGCCCATCTCGGCCTCCCAAAGTGCTGGGATTACAGGCTTGAGCCACCGCGCCCGGCCATTTTTTTGTATTTTTAGTAGAGATTTCACCATGTTGGCCAGGCTGGTCTGGAACTCTGGACCTCAAGTGAGCCACCCACCTCAGCCTCCCAAAGTGCTGGGATTACAGGTGTGAGCCACCGTGCCTGGTCACACATCTTTTCTCTTCTCCCTTTTGCTGTAAAACTCCTTGACAGATGCCTTGACTCCCTCCGTCTTCCAGCCTCTTCACCTCCACCTCTTCTTTAAAACTATGCTTGTAAGAGTCAACAGGGATTTTCACCTTGCTAAATGCAATGGCCAATTCCCAATACTCATCTTACTTGAGCTGCAGCAGCATTTGACGTGGTTGGTAACTCTCTTCTTGATAACCCTTCTCTTTGCTTCGATGACATCACCCTCTCTTGGTTCTCCTCCTACTTCATTAATTGCTCCTTCTCAGTCTTCTTTTTTAGGTCCAATTTGTGGAGCCTCGGCCTTTGGTTCTCTCTCTCTCGTCTCCCTCTTTCTTTTTCGCCAGTCCTTCCTCCCCTCCTTTGGTGATCTCATCTAATAGCATTGCTTTAAAGTTAACATCTAAGGCCGGGCTCAGTGGCTCATGCCTGTAATCCCAGCACTTTGGGAGGCCAAGGCAGGAGGACTACTTGATGTCAGGAGTTCAAGACCAGCCTGAAAAACACAACGAGGCCCCCTGTCTCTACAAAAAATAATTTTATTTATTTATTTATTTATTTATTTATTTATTTATTTATTTATTTATTTTTTGTGAGACGGAGTCTCGCTCTGTCACCCAGGCTGGAGTGCAGTGGCCAGATCTCAGCTCACTGCAAGCTCCGCCTCCCGGGTTTACGCCATTCTCTTGCCTCAGCCTCCCGAGTAGCTGGGACTACAGGCGCCCGCCACCTCGCCCGGCTAGTTTTTTGTATTTTTTAGTAGAGGTGGGGTTTCATGGTGTTAGCCAGGATGGTCTCGATCTCCTGACCTCGTGATCCGCCCGTCTCGGCCTCCCAAAGTGCTGAGATTAGAGGCTTGAGCCACTGCACCCGGCACAAAAAATAATTTTAAAATTAGCTGGGCCTGCTGGCATCCACCTGTAGTTCCAGCTACTTGACTTCTTGGAAGGTTGAGTGGGAGTATTCCTTGAGCCAAGGAACTTGACGCTGAAGTGAGCTATCATTGCCCTCCAGCCTGGGCTACAAAGTGAGAGCCTGTCTTGAAAAAACAACAACAAAACCAACATCCAAGACTCATTTGATACCTCCACTTGGATGTCTAACATTTTATATATTTATAAAACATAAAATTCAACATGTCAGATGGAACTCTTGATTGAATTCCTCCTCCAACTTGCTTCTCCTTCACATTTTTTGTTTTGTTTTGTTTTTTTGTCTTTTCGTCCACAGACAGAGTCTCACTCTGTTACCCAGCTTGGGGTGTCACCCAGGCTTGAGCCCAGGAGTTTAAACTTCTGGGCTCAAGTGATCTTCCCACCTCAGCCTCCTGAGTAGCTGGGACTACAGGTGTGCACCACCATGCTTGGCTCTCCTTTGTTTTTTTTTTTCCCTACTATCTCAGTTGGTGTCAATTCCATTTTTCCTGTTGTTCAAGCCAAAGACCTTGGTATTGTCCTCAACTCCTCTTTTCCTCTCACATTCATATTCAATCTGTCAGGAACCTGTTAGCTCCACCTTTAAAATATATCCCGAATCTGACCACTTCTCCCCTCCTTCACTGGTAGCAGCCTGGATTACTGTCAGAGTCTTCTCATTGGCTCTCTGCTTCTACCTTTGGCCACCCAAGGTTTATTCTTTTTTTTTCATTTTTTTATTTTTTAATTTTTTTTCGAGACGGAGTCTCGCTCTGTCGCCCAGGCTGGTGCAATCTCGGCTCACTGCAAGCCCTGCCTCCTGAGTTCATGCCATTTTCCTTCCTCAGCCTCCCGAGCAGCTGGGACTACAGGCACCCGCTACCACGCCTGGCTAATTTTTTGTATTTTTAGTAGAGACAGGGTTTCACCGTGTTAGCCAGGATGGTCTCTATCTCCTGACCTCATGATCCACCTGCCTCGGCCTCCCAAAGTGCTAGAATTACAGGCATGAGCCACCGCGCCTGGTCCCCAAGGTTTTTTCTTAACCCCATAGCTAGCACCATCTTTTGCAAGCAGCCATATCATGTCACTCCTCTGCTCAGAACCCTCTAGTGACTCCCGTTTCAGAGGAAAGGTGGAAGTCTGCTGCAAGGCCCTGTTAGCTCTTCAACCTCACTTCCTCCTGCCTCCCAGTCACCTGGCTCCAGTCACACTGGCCTCCTTGCTGTACTTTGAATGTGCCAGGCTTTTGCACTGGCAGTCTCCTCTGCCTGGAACATTCTTCCTCCACATGTCTGTACCATTGACTCCCTCACCTCCCTCAGGTTGTTGCTCCACAGTTACCTGTCCATGAGGCCTGCTCAACTGCACTGTTGAATCCTGCACCTCCCACTCACCCAGCATTGCCAGTTCCCCTTATTCTGCTCTACTTTGTCTCTTTCCCCATAGCACTTAATATTGTCTAATCTAGTATGTAATTTACTTATGTCTATTTTGTACCCCCACAACCAGAGTATCAGCCCCCTGAGGACAAGAACCTTTGTTTTGTTTACCATTGCAAGCTAATCCCCTTTACCAGTGGCTGACATAGGGTATGTATACATAGTGTTTGTGGAATGAATGAAGCCCTGGTACCTAGAGCAGGGTGTGGGATATAAAACATGCTAATGCATATTTAGTGAGTGGATGTAATGGAAATTCCTGAGGATTTGATTTATTCCGGGGGAGCTTCCCTGTGGAGAGGGGCTTGGAAGTGGACCTTAAAGGTTGAATCAGATTTAGAAAAAGAGTGAGGGGGGAGAGAGAGAGAAGAGAGAGAGAAAGAAGGAAAAGACATATGAGGCCTGAGAGTGACTCGGGCAGAGCACTGGAAATTGGACTTTTCTACGAGGGTGATGGGAGCCAGTGCAGGCTCCTGACCAGGGGCAACCCCAGCCTCCACTGCTATCAGTCAGTGGCATCCTTGGGACAGAGAATTTGGAAGCCCCCACCCCACTCCCACACCCCTTCCCATTCAACTTACGTGAGGGTTCTTTCTACTCGGCTGCCCTGGCCTCCGATCACCTCTCCCAGGGCCAGGAATGCTTGTCCCAGGAAATCCTATGCAGGACAAGGAGTCAGCGAGACCAGAAGCTCTTGAGTGCTGAGTCCCAGCTCAGCCCCAGTGATGCTCCTGCACAGGAGGACCAGGGCAGTTCCCAGGCAAGTGAGTGGTGCAGGAGCCACCACCCTGCATGGGCTTTATTGGAGGGGGTGTGAAAGAAGGGGTCTGCGAGCAATCTCTGTCTCATAGTGGGTCATCAGTCCAAGCTTGTTCTCCACAACACCACCCCCACCCCCAGCCTCTGCCCAGCCCCATTCAGTCTCACCTTCTGCAGTTCCCAGTAGTGGCAGCCAAGAAGGAAGAGGAACAGTGAGTAGGGGGCACAGGCAGGACACTCAGGCAAGAGGAGAGGGACCAGGAGGGTGGGTTGGGGGCCTGAAGAAGATGGGGTCTGGGTCGAGGGTTAGGAGGAGTTCCAAGAGTCGTTGAACACATCTAAGTGCATCCTTTGCGCTCTGCCAACCCTCGAGTAAACGTTTGCTCACCGGTTTGGAGATGTTGGTTTTGGAGTCCACGTTGTACCTAGGAAAAGAGTGGAACCGGTGTGGGGTGGGGCTGGGTGGGGGAGAGTGTGGAAGGGGGTCGGGCACCGAGTCTTGGTGAAAATTTTGGGTGGCGGGATGGGTGGCTGTGGACCCGAATTCAGCTTTGGTCTCCTTTGGGGGAGGAGTCAGGGTGGGCCGAGGAGTAAAAGGGTCAAGCCTGGGCCGAGGCCAAATCAGGGGCTGCTGGGGGCAGGGTTGTCTGGAAGGGGTCGGGCCTGAGGTGGAGCTGCGATAGGAGCAGAGTTGTGGGCGGGGCCAGAGCGGGGGACGGAACTGGACCGCATCTCACAGAAGGGCAGGACTCAGGCTAGAGGGGGCCATTCAGAATGGGAGGGAGGCCTGCGGGAAGAACCAGGCCGGGAGGCGAGGCGGGGGTGGGGCCAGCCAGAATTCCGGGCGGATCCAGGTCGGGGGCGGGCCAAGCCAGAATTCCAGGCGGGGCCTCACACATCGAAGCGCAGATTTTGCTTTTCCTCAAAGAAATAGTCGAGGACGAATTTGCGCACGAAGTCTGGGTTCAGCGTGTTATCGATCACCTCGGTCCGTCCGAACTGGGTAGGGGGATGGAGGGTCAGCGTGGGACGTGCAGACGCCCAGGGGATTCCCGGGCGACGCCCTGGGCCGGGAGGGGGCTCTGGGACTCACCTCCCGCCACTCCTGGCTGGCCCGGCTCTGCGTGTAAAGCACCACCACTGCAGGTGGGGGCGGGGAGGGAAGGACGTGAGGTCGGCTTGCACCCCTGGCCCCGACTCCACCCGCCCCTGAGTCGCGCCCAGACCCCAAGTTCCCCCTCCCGGTCCTGGAGCCGCCTACTGGGGTCGGACTTGGAGAAGGTATCAAGGTCTAGCAGGTTCCTAGAGAAAAGCAACAGACAGACAGAGTGGATCATCCTGAAGCCCGCCCGCTTCGAGTCAGCTCTGAGCCGGGCACTGAGGGGAGGTATGGGGCCCGCATCAAACCTCTGTCCCCCATGACTACCCCCAGCTGGGGTCCGCGCTGTCAGCACTCTGGACAGCACCGGAAATCGCTGTCCAGGAACCGTGGCTCTGCGGACTGGACGCGAACGCACCCACACTGTCTCCAAGGGCCCAGGAAAGAGGGCTTGCCCCAGAACTTTGTCCTCTTGGGGCCGAGCTCCTACCGGATACCTGCAACCCACCCCCTGAACCCGCAGGCTGAGCCCTTTTTTCAGGGTGGGGCTGCCCAAGAAGACCCCCCCCCACCTTCTCGATCCCACCAGCAACTCCCCTGTCATCAGTTGTGATTTTCCAGCCAATTTCGCCTCTCCCCTGGGGGTCTAGCCCCTGCCCGGGCTGAGCCCCGCGTCTGGCTGGGGCTGGGGCAGTGCCAGTGCCTAAGCCCTCCCCAGCACGGCTCGCTCACCGGCAGGACACGGTAATTTCAATCTTGGTGGCCGGGACGCTGCGCTCGGAGGCTCCGCCGAGAGACATGGCTGGTCGGGCGACCCGAGCCGCAGGAGGCTGCGAGACCAGGGCTGCTGGGGCTAGGGGCGACGGCAGCGGCGGGGCCGGCCCATGTGCCGCGGTGGCGGTGGCGGCGGCGGCGGCGGCGGCTGCACTCCCTCCAGCCCTGCGTGCGCTCCCGCCGCTCGTGCCCTGACAGTGGCCGCCGGCGGCAGCGGCTCCAGATGGCAGTACAGCCCCGCCCGGCCCTGCGGGCGGCCCCCGCCCCATTGGAGCAGCCTGGAGCCAGCGGGGAACCTCACCCCGACCCCCAACTCCAATCCACACCTTAGTAGAGTCCACCCTGCCAACTCTCTGGGGTGGAAACCCAAGCCCCCTAGAGTTGTCCATGATGCTGAAGCATTTGGGGCACCTGGTGGGCGTTGAAATTGTTGCCTCTTACTGAGCCACTCCCTTAGTGTTTCTGCCCTTTCCCATTCCCAGCCTGCCTAGGTCTCTGAATAGGAAAAGTACGTCTCTTATTAGCTGTGTGACCTTGGACAAGTTACTCAACATCTCTGTGGCTTGACCATGAAAGACCGTTAGAAAGGCCCTTAACAGCAGCTACTTTAGGTGCTGTAAAATTTTACTGAGATAACCCAAGGAAAGCACTTAGCACACAGCAAGTGCTCAATATTCACTGGTATTTATGATTTGTCCTCTGGGTATTCACATTGATGACAGTAAATGGTGGCTGTTAAGCACCGTGCAAAGCTGTCTGCCCATGCCTTTAAACCCTCACAACTTTCATGGCATTACAGATGTGGACACACTCTCATGATGCAATCTACTGTAGGCCACACTGTAGAAGAGAGTGGTGGTCAGCCAGGCTCTCCCCCACCACATGCACACCAATTGCTATCTCCAAAGCTTCAGAAGCCAGTCCCTCCTCCATAGGCAGGCCTCAAGGTAAGGGCTGTAGGTCACTTGTACCAGGACCATGCTGCCTACAGAACTTGTTAAAGATGAAGATCCTGGTCGGGTGCGGTGGCTCATGCCTGTAATCCCAGCACTTTAGGAGGCCGAGGCAGGCAGATCACTTGAGCTCAGGAGTTTGAGACTGGCCTGGCCAACATGGTGAAACCCCATCTCTACTAAAAATACAAAAATTAGCTGGGGACGGTGGCATGTTCACGCAGCTACTCGGGAGGCTGAGGCAGGAGGATCGCTTGAACCCAGGAGGCAGGGGTTGCAGTGAGCCAAGATTGTGCCACTGCACTCCAGCTTGGATGACAGTGAGACTCCATCTCAAAAAAAAAAAAAAAAAAAAAAAAAAAGAAGATCCTCCAGCTCCTAATTCCCAGGCAACTTCCTTAGCAACCCAAAGGCTAAAACTCAGGCAGCCCTGGGAATGTGCAGAGCTAATCAGGCTCCCTAGGTGACTAGGACCTGCTTAGGCCCGAGAACCACTACTCTCAACAGTGTTAAGTATTGTCCCCACTGCAGGACTACCATGGCTCACGAGTGGAGAGGTACACCTGTCGCCAGTTCTCTTCCTGTTTCACCTGTCCTCCACTTAAACACCCCTTGTCCAGCAAAAAGGACAATGATAACCTTCCTAATAGCTCCACAAAGACAATAACCAAATGAGGACACGAGTGGCTGTTTAAAAAGACTTTGATTTTATTTTGTGATCTGTGTCAAACTGCCTCATTCTCAGTGCAGGTGATCCCTCCTCCCCAGGAAACAAGAATTGAGAGGTAGGGTCTTTGTGAAGTCATGGCTTCCACAAGGCCCCAGGGAAACCCCACACAGTTCTGAGAGTTGATGGGAATCCCAGCAAAGACGGGGTGGGTGGGAGACAGTGACAAGAAGGGGTGGTGGTCACCAGTCAAGAGGCTGGGGATCGGAAAACCCTGTCTTTGGCCTTGCTCAGCTTTGGGGCTGCCATGTACATGATGGAGATGGGGGAGTGAAATTTCCCCTGACCTGGAAGTACCCCTTTGGCCAGGCATGGCTTTGATTCTGCTAAGGGCTCAGCTGAGAGAGGAGCAGGAAACTGTCATGGGCTGGCTTCTTCACAAGGCATTGCTGCTGATGCCCCGGAGTCCGACACCACGGGCAAACTGCTCCAGCAGGCCCCCGATGGCACCAGAGGGACTGGGGGCTACTGCCCGAAGCCCCACCGTGCTGCTGTACGCAGCCAAGAAGGCTGAGCGCACCTCCTGCAGCCGAGTCTCTCGATCACTCAGGGCTGCAAGCCTATGGGGAGGGAAAGAGAAAGAACAAAGACATTACCCTGGGACAGGACCCAGCATCCTCCCTCCACACCACCTGTCCTTGTGCTTCTGACTGGACAAATCCAGTGTCTGTCTTATGGCCATGCTATCCTTGTGGTTCAGGCCCCAGATATCTGGCCCTGTTTTCCCTTAAATCATTTCTCAAAGCCCTCAGGCTACTGTTCCCACCTAGAACAGGAGCTTTTACTGGGACACTAACCTTTTTTTTTTTTTTCTTGAGACAAGGTCTCACTCTATTGCCCAAGCTGGAGTGCAGTGGCACAATCAGGGCTCACTATAGCCTCAACCTCCCGGGCTCAAGCCATCCTCCCGCCTCAGCCCCTCAAGTAGCTGGGACTACAGGCACATGTCACCATGATGGGGTTTTACCATGTTGCCCAGGCTGGTCTCAAACTTCTGGATTCAACTGATCTGCCTGCCTTGGCCTCCCACAGTGCTGGGATTACAGGCGTGAGCAACTGTGCCTGGCCTGACCTGACCTGTTGTGAAAATAACTTTCTTTGCGATCACTTGGAAGGAGGGTAGCTAAGCAGGAGGGAATTTGCCCCAGCAGCTCTCTGCTTCCACTCCTTGGGAAGGGCAAGCTGAGGCATGAAGTTTTATACCTAACAGTAAGGAGGCCCCTGAAATCTGGCAGCAGGCCACAGCTGTTGAAAGGCCTCAGCCTTGGCCGGGTGTGGTGGCTTACGCCTGTAATCCCAGCACTTTGGGAGGCCGAGGCAGGTCGAGTTCGAGACCAGACTGGCCAACATGGCAAAACCGTCTGTACTAAAAATACAAAAATTAAGCCGGGCACGGTGGCTCAAGCCTGTAATCCCAGCACTTTGGGAGGCTGAGACGGGCGGATCACAAGGTCAGGAGATCGAGACCATCCTGGCTAACATGGTGAAACCCCGTCTCTACTAAAAAATACAAAAAACTAGCCGGGCGAGGTGGCGGGCGCCTGTGGTCCCAGCTACTCCGGAGGCTGAGGCAGGAGAATGGCGTAAACCCGGGAGGCGGAGCTTGCAGTGAGCTGAGATCCGGCCACTGCACTCCAGCCTGGGCGACAGAGCCAGACTCAGTCTCAAAAAAAAAAAAAAAAAAAAAAAAATACAAAAATTAACCAGGCATGGTGGCATGTGCCTGTAATCCCAGCTATTTGGGAGGCTGAAGGCAGGAGAATTGCTTGATCCCCGGAGGCAGAGGTTACAGTGAGCCAGATTGCACCACTGCACTCCAGCCTGGGCAACAGAGTAAGACTGTGTCTTAAAAAAAAAAAAAAAAGAGGCCGGGCGCGGTGGCTCAAGCCTGTAATCCCAGCACTTTGGGAGGCCGAGACGGGCGGATCACGAGGTCAGGAGATCGAGATCATCCTGGCTAACACAGTGAAACCCCGTCTCTACTAAAAAAAAAAAATACAAAAAACTAGCCGGGCGATGTGGCGGGCGCCTGTAGTCCCAGCTACTCGGGAGGCTGAGGCAGGAGAATGGCGTAAACCCAGGAGGCGGAGCTTGCAGTGAGCCCAGATTGCGCCACTGCACTCCAGCCTGGGCGACAGAGCGAGACTCTGTCTCAAAAAAAAAAAAAAAAAAAAGGAAAGAAAAAGGCCTCAGCCTTGAGGCGTAGACGTGTCGCATCTTAGGAGGAAGCTACTGCCCTGGAAGAACCCACTGTCTGCTGGGTTGAGGGCAGGGTTCCCCACTGGAAACCTCTAGGGCTTTAGCTACACTTTCCGTCACTGTGGTTCCCAGGTAAACAGCTGAAAGGGTGCTTGCTTTTCCAGAAAGATCTGTGTTCTGATTCTATCCCCCATTCCTCTCTTGGCCTCTGTAGGCTCTGATCACAGATGAAAGCCCCTCTTCTTTCCTTACCTTGAAATTACAAGTCAAGAAGGGAAACAAGTGCACACAACTCAGGCTTATCAAAGTGTGACTCCACATGAGGCTGTGTGACATCCCCAAGGGCCTTTAATAGAAGAGGCCCGTGGACTCGACTCAAAGGTCAAGTACTCACATGGTGTTCCCCCGATGGGTCCCTGGAGGGCCCTCTCTAGGGGTCACAGACCTACATGAGAAGAGCCCTCATCTAAATACTAAGACCAGCCATGCCTACTAATCTTGCTCCAAATCCGCCCCCAAGAAACCAATGCCTGGACAGTCCCTCCCTGGAAATCTGTCAGAGGCAGCTGAAGTGAACCCAATCCCAAAGCCTCAATGACTTGTACCCAGGGCTTGTGGGAGCAGAGGGGTGTCTGAGGATAAATGACAGTCCTGAGGTAAGTAAGTGCGGAGATAGACAGGACTCAAGGGAAAGCAGATCTGTGGGAGTGAAACGTGAGAGATGGAAGCAGTAGGCTCTGGGCAAAGAAAAGTCAAATTGCTCCTGCAGCAGCACTAAGAACATGGAGCTGAGACTGGATTCCTGCACTACCATGAACAATCTTGAAGTCTCTCCTGGTACCTGGGGGAGAAGCATGGCCCAAGATCTTTTTACTTTCTAATTTCACACAGGCCAAAGGCCATGCATGCTTGCCTTAGCTTCTCCTTACAGCATACGAAGGAGAAAGAGACCAATTAGTTTACACTCACAGGGAACATCCAAAGATCCATACATGAGCATTCTCACTGCCCTGCCCCCTCCCCCCAGCCCCCGCCACGGCTGGGCTGCCCATTTCTGAGATGGAAGGGACAGAGACCACAACCTCCTGAGAGACGAGAAAACGAGAGGCTATGTGATCCATTTAAGGACACATACCAGTCAAGGGAGGTACTGCAGTGCCACTCCTTCTTGAGAGATGAGCTAACAGGTTCAGAAAAGGCAAGGCTGACACTCGAAGATACAGCTGGTGAATAGAGCAGCTAGGATTTGGACTTAAGTTTCTCTGATACCAAAGCCCAAGTGCTGCACCCACATGCTACACGGCTTCACAGGAATCAACTCTGACCGCATCCCACAATCTTGGAGGCCTTGAGATCATACAGAATCCAGCCCTCCTCTGAGAACCTCCCAGAACTAAAGGGTTGGCTAGGAGCCTGCAGTGCTGCCTGGGGCCTAAATTTAGTAGGTTCTAGGGTGGGTGATCTGGGGCTGGAGTTGCCAGTTTCAGTGGCTGACCCCAGGTAAGTGAGGGGTGCTATCAAGCAGGGATATCTGTGCTTCCTTCAGAGACGGCTTTTGGGCAAACGGGGCTGGAGTAGGAAGTCTCTACAGAAAGGTGCAATTTTTTTTTTTTTTTTTTTTTTTGAGAGGTTCGCTCTTGTTGCCCAGGCTGGAGTGCAATGGCACGATCTTGGCTCACCACAACCTCCGCTTCCTGGGTTCAAGCGATTCTCCTGCCTCAGCCTCTCGAGTAGCTGGGATTACAGGAATGCACCACCTCGCCCAGCTAATTTTTTATTTTTAGTAGAGACGGGGTTTCTCCATGTTGGTCAGGTTGGTCTCGAACTCCTGACGTTAGGTGATCTGCCCGCCTCGGCCTCCCAAAGTGCTGGGATTACAGGCATAAGCCACCACACCCGGCCTGCAATTTTTTTATATTTAACCTTCAAAAATCGAAGAGATCTTGTTTCTGGCCTAGGGGCTGGCCGCAGAGGAGGCTGTGCCAGGCACAGTGACCTCAGAAGCTCTTTGGTGACTTCACAGCTGCAGGGCCAGGACCTGTGCCATCCTGGAATTTCAAGGTCTGACTGGCTCCTGACTGCCCTCAGCTAGGATCTAGGGCCCCCTTTCCCTTCCCAACTCCGCAAGGCACCTTGCTTCCAACCCACCAACATGGGTGGGGATAAGCTGGATTGCGGTGCTGGCGGTGAGGCCCCAGCATGTGCCATTCATCCAGCCCATGGTATGGAGGTGAAGGGAAGGCTTGCTGAGGGGCCCTCAGGCACCACAGCTGAGGAGCAGGTCTTGCTCCCCCGGCCACCGGAGGCTTTCTCCTGCCTGACATCCATGAAGCGGCAGAACAGGCCAGGGGCAGGTGGTTTCCCCAGAGGCAGCGGCTCCAGTCAGGTGGACACATTGTAGGGGCTGGAAACTCAGGGTTTTGTAGGTGTGGGATCTAGAATCCCCATCCAATTCTTATTCCTGCCCAGAGGCAAAAACAGAAGACAAGGTGGGTAGAGACGGCAAGTCACCCTAGATTCTGCTCAGGAGCACAGCTTTGGGCTAACCCAGCACCACTCTGGCTCTGGCCTCCACCATACACCTACCTTCACTATCCTACTGTTCTGCCTTCAAACGATTCTCATGTCAGGCAAAGGCTTATACAGAAATAGAATCTTCTATAGTTACAGTCCAGCAGCTTTCCCTCTGGGTGCACCTGAGACACCAGTGGATGGTTTTTAGAGGCTGCAGAGTGAACACACAAACCAGTGCACTTCCTGACCAGCCACAGGCCTCCTTCATACCTCAGGTTCAGCAGCTGAGAGGGGAGGGGGAGGAGGCCAGGCCAGCTCCCAAGCGCCAGCCTCTGCCTCATTCCTACCCAGCACTCCTGACTGCTCACCAGCTTTTCACATGGGCAGGGGAGTATCCTGCCTTCTCAAGCAAGACACTTACAGACAACTGCTAGGGAGCTCATCCGGGAAGCTGAAAGGGAGAGAGGAGTCTGTGTGCAGGACAGCCCGCTCCTGAATACTGCCACAGCCCGTTACCATCTGCCAGCTGCCATAGTCTGTGGAGAGAGAGGATCCGGGCAGGGGATGGTCCACTGATCTGGGGCAGAGAGGAGAGAGAGGGGAGAGGATGCAGTCAGTCATATGCCTGACACAGGCTCTGGAGGGGACTGGGGGGCTAGCACGGCCCTGGCTGCTAGGTTCTGTTGTCAATCACCGTCTCCAAAAGTCTAAAAAAAAAAAGCTGGACAAGTAGTGACCAACAAAAAAGAACAGATCACCAGGTAAGCTCAGCTGTGAGGACAGTACTTTGTGCAGACTTACTGTGGAAGCAAAAAACGAGAACAAAGCATGGCAGTAAGAGTGAATCAGAGCCACAGCCTGGGGCCAGGGCGTGCCTGTGCTGGGAGCAAACATGGCAAGGACAATCTCAACAGCACCAAATGAAGGGAGCAAGGCTAGCACCCAAATGAAGGTGTACCAGCAGCCGGGTCACCCATGCTTCCTGGCATGCAGATTTGCAGGGTGGGCAACACAGAACCCAGGAGTCCCATCAGAAGAGACAGAACAGGCCTCTTGGGGATTGTGGAGGGTATGACCTAGACTGAAGAGTGATGGAATGGGAGTCCTGAAGTCCCCCCTTTCTCTGCAGTGCCTTCCAAGTGCCATAGTTTGTATTCAGAAGCATCAGCCCAGCCCAACAGACTCAGTGGCTATGCCCAGAGGGAAGGGATGAATCAGGCAGGCAGCCTGACAGCTTCATCAGGCCTTCTTCAGATGGAGGTTTGGGGGGTGGGAGGAAGAAAGTTGTGCTGGGAATCTACTGCTTCCGCCTCCTCCCCACTCAGCCAACCCCTCTCTTCTGTCCTGGGCAGTAGTCCAGCCAGTGCGGGTGAGGGAGGAGATAGGGAGACATCAAACAAGGCCCTTCCACCTGCTACCCCAGGTCCCAGTCCCCAGAGGGACATCATCTTTGATGCCTGACCCTTTATTCTTTCATCCAAAAACAGCAGGAGGTGTTCAAGTAGGGACCCAGAAACAGGAATGAAGAGCAGGGATTGGGAGTGGAGAAAAACATTCACTGGCCTTGGCTCCCCCAGCTGGCTGGTGTCAAGGGCTCCTAGTCTGAGATGACAGCCCAACTGGTCACTGGGCCAGTCTTATCCCCAAGCAGCTGCCACTGGAGTGCAGCTGGCCAGGCACTGCAACTCTGGCAATCCTTAACCATCTCCATCTGTAAGACAGGTGAAGATACTTGCCTGATGTATCACAGCTAGGGAGTGTGAGAAGAGGTTTTTGTTTTTCCAGTCTTGTCACCCAGGCTGGAGTGCAATGGCGTGATCTAGGCTCACTGCAACCTCTGCCTCCTGGGTTCAAGCAATTCTCCTGCCTCAGCCTCCCAACTGTAACCCCAAGTATCTGGGAATACAGACGCCCACCACCATGCCCAGCTAATTTTTTTGTGTGTATTTTTAGTAGAGATGGGGTTTCACCATGTTGGCCAGGCTGGTCTTGAACTCCTGATCTCTGGTGATCTGCCCACCTCGGCCTCCCAAAGTGCTGGGATTACAGGCATGAGCCACTGCACCCAGCTGAGAAGAGATTTTTAAAACCAAGAATGACTGCACATTTGTCCTGAAACAGAACCACCTTGGGACCAGGAAAAACAGATGGTTTTCTATGTTAAGGCTGCCATAAATCGGAACCCCCTACAACATACAGACTTACCACATTCATCATTCCTGCTAAACTCTAGAAGGTGCGTGATGGCAGCATTAGGGATGAGAACAGGACATGGTCTGTCACCTGACAGAAGCCCCTAGGGCCCGACAGAGCAGGGCTTCCTTGTTTCTAGATGGAGAAACTTGGGCTCAGGCAGTCTGTAAATCAAAGAGACAGCTCCCCAGGAGCAGCCTGCCCTGTGCCTCCTCCAGGTCACACTAGGCCTTCAGCCGGCACAACCCTGAGGCGCATCCTAGCTCCACAAATCTCATCTATTGTTCAAGCTGCAGGGTAGAATCTTTTCCAGTTTTAGTAGCTTGTGGGAAAACAACAGCTAAAACCCAGAATGTTGAGGGAATGGAAGGGATGCTGACTAGGACGAGGCACAGCTGGGGCCAGGAGCATGGGGAAGTTTCTCAGGCCCCAAAACCGCTGCCCCAGAGCCAAAGAGTAACACTGGCAAGGGAAACATGGCCAATGGGAGGGAGTTACTGACTGGCTCCCCTCAAGGATTCCAGGTCCCCTGGGCTAGTCACTTCCCTTTACTTCCCCCATGTCCCAGCAGGTAACATCGGCCAAGAACTGCATTTGGAGCAGCTGTTGGATGGATTAGGCAGCACAGACAGCAGCAGTGTGTGTGATCCCAGGGGAGAGAAGCATCTCTCAGCAGGCAGCCATCTTCTGCAGACTCTGGGATTTTTCAAGAGTGAGCACACTGGCTACAAAGGAGTTTTCCTACACGAGGCCTTTGTCAAAGGAAGGGCTACAAAGTGACCATTCAGCTCCTGGGGTTGAGGGCAAAGGGCCATGCTAAGCAGGAAAGTGTCCACAAATACCACCATGGATTAGCCGGCTGCAGGGTACATCTACAGTGGGTCATGTCACCGGGAGTAAGGACCTGTGCCCATATACTGAGAAGAGAGGAAAAGCCTTCCAGTCAGTCTAAGAACACAGGTAACTTAACCAGCTTCAACAAGAGCCCAAACCCTTTTGCCCTGAGCAGCAAACAGAGTGGTCCAATCTCCACCCCCTCTGCTCTCCCACTACACAACTGGAGAGAACATGGGACCAAGCAACCCTCAAACTGGATGGTGGTGGAGCTGACAACGCTTCAGAGATCACCTGTCCACATCCCAGCAGCTCGGACCTCTGCCTAGGAGGGTGGGAGCTCAGCAACATTTCACTTCCTTAGTGGGATGCAGCTCAGGGCCCTCTTCATAGCACCCAGAGCTGTAGTTGCTACGGGCTCCCACCTCCCCAGATGCCCTACTGACAGCCAACTCAGAGCAGGTGTCTTTTAGCTAGTCCTTTCTGGAAGCGGGTACAAGAATACTCACGCAAACCGAGCTGGCTCAACCCAGGCAAGAACACACAGGTCGGGATGTGGGCCTGGCCTTTTATGCAGCTGCCTAGTGCCATGACAGGGCCTACAGGCTCTCAGACAAATGACTGATAAGGCCAAATCCTTAACCACAGCTACTGTTTGCTGGGCATTGGTAAAAAGGTATCTACTATGAGTATTTAATCCATCCCAATCCATCCCAATCCAGTCCAATCCATCTATCTGTCTAGCCATCCATCCAATCTATCTATCTAATCTATCTTTTGTATTGGCAGGGTCTCACTATGGTGCTCAGCTTAGTCTTGAATTCCTGGGTTCAAACGATAATCTGACCTTGGCCTCCCAAAGTGCTGGATTACAGGCATGAGCCATCAAGTCCAACCCATTATTTCATTTTAACCCAAACTTACGGGGGCTTGAATCATTTTTCCCCCTTTAAAAACAGGATAAAATAACTGAGCTCAGAAGGGATGTGATTTTTCCGAGTCAGACAGCTAGGACTGCAAAGCTACGACTGAAACCCAGGTCTGACCAAAGCCCTTGCAATAATATACTCATCTTTCTTCCTGATAAGGGGTGGGCACCTCAGAAATCGGTTCATGGACCACCACATAACCTCCAATGGGAGTAAAGCACACAGCTTCTACCTATAACTGAAAAAAAGAGGCTCTCATGTGACCCCTGGATGTGAGAAAGGAAGCAGCATGTCATCCTGGGAGCTGCTGTCAACCATTTTGCCACCATTAGGGAAGCTGGCCAGAGAACAAAGCTAACATGCAGAAGGAGGCAATGGGAACAAACTACAGGGAAATAGAGCTGGAACCTTGATCAGGCTGCACTGGAAGACTGATTTTCCACTAGGCTTTTCTATATACAGTTGTTCCTTGTTATTCCTTTTTATCACAGGGGATTGGTTCTAGGATCACCACCCACTTACCACCCCACCAATACCAAAGTCCTTGGATGCTCAAATCCCTTACATAAAATGTAGTAGCACAGCTGATCCTTGAACAACACACATGAACTGCATGGGTCCACTCATATGCAGATTATCTCCTGCCTCTGCTGCCCTACACAGCAAGACAACCCCTCCCTCCACTTTCTCCTCAGCCTCCTCAGCAAGAAGACCCTTATGATCCACTTCTACTGAACACACAGGAAATAGTTTCTCTTCCTTATGATTTTCTTAACATTTTATTTTCCTCTAGCTTACCTAAGAATACAGTATATAATAGAGATAACACATAAAATATGTGTTAACTGACTTTATGTTATTGGTAAGGCTTCTAGTCAACAGCAGGCTATCTGTAGTTTTTGAGGAGTCAGAGTTATATACAGATTTCAACTGAATGGGGTGAGGGACAGCCCTAATCCCTGCATTGTTCAAGGTCACTTGTATTTGCATATAACCTATGCATATCCTCCCATATGCTTTAAATCATCTCTAGATTATCTGATACAATGTCAATACTCTGTACACGGTTGTTATACTGCATGTTCATTGTATTACTTTCTATTGTTTATGTTATCTTGAATGTTTTCAATCTGGTTGGCTGATCATGGATGTGGAACCTGCAGATATGGAGGGCTGACTGTAAATGTGTTTCCTTTACTGTTTCAGTCAGTGAGATGTGTTTTCTGTTACTTGCATTTGAAAACATCTGACAAGGCTGATACAGGAGGTTTGAAGGTGTACAGCTAGGAAGGACCTTGGAATTACCTAAGCCTCTGATTACACAGATAAGAAAATGGAAACCGAAAGTCATCAAGTGATATGTCATGAAGTCACACACAGTTAGTACTTGAACTAAGATATAGAATCCTGGGTTCTGAGGGGACCTGGCTGTCACCTAATCTAAACTTACCCTGCTCCCACCCACAAGCAGACAGCCTAGGACAGAGCTAGTTGCTCAAGAGTAGTTAGCAGGTGGTGGAGGTTGGGGGAAGAGTAGCTAACCGGGCAGCATAGGTTGGTCCCTGCGTTGCTACTCAGCTATTCAACCAGGCTGCTGGGCATCCCCCAGCAAACTTCATCTGCTCTTCAGGTAGCCTGGCTTCAAGCTGGGCTCAGTGGTGGCACCATCCCTCCTTGGGCATGGATAATGCTGTGCTAGCAACCCCCCTACTCCTAAAGGATGTGTGACTCCAGAGCAGAGGCCAAGGCCATGCAAGGTAGCGACCTGCTAACCAGAGGTGGGGGAGGCATGTGAGCTCAGAACATTGGTCCCGGCCCGTCTCAGCCCTCAACCCTGTCACTGATGGAGAGATTTAACAATGGTCCAGAAATGCAGCTTAATCAGAAGCTGCTGCAGCAACAGCTAACAATGATTAAAAACCACCAGGCTTGCCAATAAGGGGTATGGGCTGGGGGTTAGTAAGAATTGGCACCCCACAGAACTTTCTTCCCAACCTGATTCATACCTACTACTTAACTTTGAACAAAGCTTCACAGATTCATTCCACGGGGGAATCCTGCTTTAAAAGAGAGATGCCTGTAGAATTTGGAGCATATAAAAACCCAAAGAATTCACATTAGAAGAATTTTGGTTGTCACAGACAGCTTCACTAAAAGGTTTCTTTCCATACAGCTTCTCCTAACACATTAAAGACCTGGCTATTGTTACCTAAGAGGCAGGGAAGCTAATCCCTTAGGCACTTTAAGATACTAAATTAATTTTAATGGTAATGGAAATATATAATTAGAAGGCTCCAAATCTGAATAATCTAGACTTTCAAAACCTCTGACCAATAGGCATCCAAGTCAGAAGAAGCCTGACTCCAGACAGGCCTCCCCCAAACAGACCAGCAGAAGGATCAAACACCTCACAGTTGCCCACCCCATGCCTTTCAAAGCCTTGCACCCATCTTGGTCCAGCTATCCCAAGTTTGGCCAAGTCCCAGTGTGCAGGGCTCTGAGGTCAGGAGGACAACCTTTATCCTCCTCAGCCTCCCAAGAGAGGGCCTTGGTGGCCATCCTGACTGGCCACAAGAGCCTGAGCCACGTCCTGCAAGCAGAAAGTCACCTGTGAGACTGAGGGACACTATCACAAGATTGCAAAGTGCTATTTTTTGGCAGGCAGGAGATGGCGAGCTAGGGTGTGGTAATGGGTGATGGGGTGCTGCCTCAACTTGGGAGCTCACTGCAGTCTGGGCAGTTAAGACTGAGGCAGGACCCAGAGGACAAGAGGAACCTTCTGGTTTCCTCCCTAGTAGTTCAGCAATGCTGCACAGGCAGAAAAGGACGCAGGGACCATGACCTAAAGCCACAGCCTGGAACAGTGAGGGTCACACAGTGCCACTGCAGCCCCAGAGTGGCCCTGAAGACAGCTGGGTGCAGACAAGAGTGATGCGGCAGCAGGCATGCACACAGAGGATGGGACGGGGCACCAGCACATGGGCTTGTCTGTCTGGCCCCGTCTCTGCCCCACCACTTCCAAGACACCTCCTATGGGGCCAGACAGCGTGTGGCCGTGGTTTCACAGACTCAGCTCCAGCACTCAGGCAGTGTTCTGAGCTGAAGAGCTCACTCAGGAGTGAGCACACAGGGCCCCTGTGGGCAGTGCAGTCTGGAACACCCACTCCCGCTTATCTGCTCTGCCTACGTGCAGAGGATGTTCTTCCCCATATTCCTTCATTGCCTGTTTTTGCCCAGAGGAAAAAATCATAGAGGGGTGATGGGAGGAGGGTTCCAGAAGTTTCAGAACGTTTTTCTTCTTAACAGACCTATTACTACCAAGGACGAAACTGAGTCTGAAAATCACATGGATGTGATGTGGCAGAGCTTGACTTGAATCTGGGATGGACTCCAAAGCTCATGCCCATTCTTCTAAATGCCCCTTTCTCCCTGGAATTCACTAAGGTCCTGAAGTCCCACACTGCTTTATTCGCTCCAGAAAGGCGAGACATTCTCAAAGCTTTAGAAAACAAAGCAATTTACAGGATTCTTTTGACGGGAGTATGAAGTGGAAAAAGTGGTAGGAAATGCTTTTCTGAAGTGCCAGACCAATCCTCAGTCCTAGCCTCTGGCCCGTGCTCAGCTCTAAACTCACCCAGAAAGCAACATTCCTGCAGCACCCTTCAGCCACAGCCCTGGCACGGCCATCCTGGCTGAGCTGCTCCCTTTCCAGGTGTGCAGTCACCACCGTTTGTCCCAGCCACACACATGTAGCTCATCTCCCTAACATCTGTTCTTACTGCTCCACCAATTCAGACTTGAGATGTGAGAGCCAGAAGGGACTCAGAATCTAGATCCATCTCTTCAATCACAATGGGAGGTGCGCCTAGGGGGCTGGGATCTGCCAAAGGTAACAAGTGGAGGCAGTCCCTATTCCCCACCATCACATCACAGCCACAGCACTTCTGGGTTCCCCTGCATTCTGCTAGGGTTCAAGGAAGGAGTCTCAAACCACTCTACAAATCAGCCCTTGCTTTATTACCAAACACTAACCCATCCTCCAAATACTAGGCCTGAAAGCTTAGAAACCCCATCTTGAGACCCTAGCTCAGGTGCTGGGCCCCCGACCCTCCAGTCTTATTAAGGGGGAAAGCTAGCCACTTCCAACAGCAAGGGCTTTGGAGCTCCTCACCTGGGTTTGGGGACCTCCAGGGGACTGCTACCCATCCTGAAAAAGTTATCAGAATGGTTTGAGGATGAGGAGCTGGAAGACCTGGCTTCCACCAGCCCCTGGTGGGAAGGCAAGCGGTCCTCTGAGGGTTGTGGCCGGTTCCAGAGGACACTCTGTGGAGAGGATGAGTGGCTCTTCCTCCTGCAGTGGAAGGAGCAGGGCTGTGAGCCAGGGGCCACTGCAGGCAAAGCCCTCTGCCCACCCTCACTGAATTTCAGGCCCAGGCTTTACTTCCACTGGGAAAACGTCACATAGGAGTGGGCAAACATTAGCACTCTCTCCAGCTCAGGGCCATGGGTAGCAGGGCTGGGTCTTTATGGAGGGTCTATGGCATCCAAATCACACCAGCCTACTGGCCTCGAAGTATGTGCTAGAAAATGATTCCTCACTGTTCAGTCACTGCCCACCTCCATATGTTATGCAAAATCTTTTTTTTTCCTTCTTTTTTTCCCCCTAAGAGACAGGGTCTTATTATGCTGCCCAGACTGATCTCGAACTCCTGGGCTCAAGTGATCCTCCTGCCTTGGCCTCCCAAAGTGCTGGGATTATAAATATGAGCCACCACTCAGGACTGTGCTATACAACATCTTGAGCCATATGTCTATGGTGAAAGTCATCAGGGTCTCAATTTCATGAAATTCTCAAAGGAGCTGACCTTCAAACAAGTTCCCAATTCCCTATCATCTTATACCCACCTTTTTGTTTTTTTTTTTCCAAAATGGCCCCCTATCTCCCCAACAAATGATACAATGGAGCTCCTCTAATACCAGCCTCCCAGCACCCCCCTGCCCTACCCTGCCCAGCCGCTTCTCTGTCCCACAGGGAGCCCTAGCCCTTTATGCTCCTGGGCCACCACAGGCAGTGCCCTTCACCAACCAGATGGCTGGCTTCCGAGGCCCAGTAGAGACAGCAGGAGCACAGAGCTATCTTCTCAGCTCTTCTGTTGGGGGCCCCCTTTGTTCTCGGGGCTCCAGCCTGACTCCCTGGTGCTGATGGCCCTGGGCCACAGCTGTGAGTGACCTTGGTCCCAGTCTGGCCCCTTACCAAGCTGCCTGAGTCGGCGCTCCTGCTGGGACCAACTCCACGGCCTCATAGGTGAAGCTCCCAGTGGCTCCTGGGGAATTCTCCATGACCAGGGAGAAGTCACTGCCAAGGCTGGTGGTGCTGCCACGGTCCTTTCGTCCTAAAAGTAGCCAGTGCCATCAGTCAGCATGTTACCTTCTCCCACTACTGGTCCCTCACCTTTTCTATACCACATAACTGGGGGGAAAAAAAAAAAAACTCCTAGGACGAACAGTTCCTGCCTGATCTGTACTCGGGAAGATGCATGGAGGAAGGGAAGTCTGTTGGGGCCCAGGACTCACTCAGCATGCAGATGTCTTCCAGGGTGAAGCCTCCATCCCGGGCTGGCAAACTCTTCCTCCTAGAAACAGAAACTGGAGCAGTAAATTCCAGACCTATCTGGGGTTTTATTGTCTCCCGTTCCTAATCTTGCCTGCTCTGGAAAGCAGCTCAACTCACTAGCAACTCATGGAGATGGGTCCTAGCCTAGGGAGTGTTATAAAACACCAGGCCCACTGCTGGGACACATGCTGCAAGGCTCTGTCCAACACACAGGTGCAGATTTCTGAGGCCAGCAAGGTCTGCATCCTCCTCATCAGCTTGTGCCCTGAGTGTTCGCGTTCAAATCTGGCCCAACATGCTTGTAGCTCGGATTAGGAAGGCAAACCAACTCAGGCAAGACCCCAACTCTCACAGGGGTCCTAAGGCAGTTGCCAGCCAAGACGCTTGCATTTCCCAGGCTGGAAGCAGCCTTCTGCCCCTTTGTAGGGGGCTGCAGTGTTCAGCCACACTTTCTGCTATAGGCCATGGAGGGCAAGAGTCAGCTTGAGCGCACTGGGAGTTGAGAGTCCTCCTACTCCTGGGCTGGCTTCTCCCTGCAGCAACGCACCTGTTCTCTTGGCCATCAGAGACCACTCATCTGTCCCAAAGCCTGTCTGCTAGTGTGACTCCAAGTTGACCCCAACATGGCCTTCCCTGCAGAAGAGCCTCTTCACCAGTGGCCTTCAGCAGGGACTGCTACCCTGCCCTCAGAGCGAACGCAGGAGGGAGCACCAGCCCAACAAGCAGGGAGGCAGGGCAGGAATGAGGTGGCCAGCCTCTGCCTGCCAGAGAGCAGCCCTTCTCAGAGTGCCCTGGCCCAGCATGACACGTGCAGGCCTCCACTTACCTCTGGGTCTTCAGAGCAGAGAACTCCTCGGAGGTAATATGCTTCAAAAAATTGAAGCAGAAGAAGAAAATCTAAAGGAGAGACCAAAGAGCAATGCACAATAAGAAGAACCGAGGAGGCAGAACTCCCAGGAGAGGGCAGCCAGCCACTCAGGTCAAGGCCCCTGCTGGACAGTGGCCCTGCTGTGGGACTCTGTGGGTGTTCTGGTCCATAAGTGGTGTGGGTGGTATAGAGGCCTTGGCAGGGCCTGGCAGATGCACTTGGACCGGGGGAAGGCAGGAAGGGATTTCCTTCCTGGGACTGCCAGGGTTAAGCCAGCAATTTTTGTTGTTGTTGTTTGTTTTTTGAGACGGAGTCTTGGTCTGTCACCCAGGCTGGAGTGCAGTGGCACAATCTCGGCTCACTGCAAGCTCCGCCTCCCGGGTTCCCGCCATTCTCCTGCCTCAGCCTCCCGAGTAGCTGCGACTACAGGCACCCACCACCACACCTGGCTAATTTTTTGTATTTTTAGTAGTGACACGGTTTCACCGTGTTAGCCAGGATGGTCTCGATCTTCTGACCTCATGATCCGCCCACCTTGGCCTCCCAAAGTGCTGGGATTACAGGCGTGAGCCACCACACCCGGTCAGGCCAGCGATTTTTCAAACTATCGTCAAATTCAACATGTGTGTTCTCAAGTGGTTAAAAAGGATAAATTGAAATGGTACCCTCTCCACTCTTCTAAGATTCCCAGGGAGAGACGCTAACAGGGAAGGACAGCTGCGGGAGAGATGACTTGGGCACAGGGAGAATAATGAACAAAGCAGGAACATAATGGAAGGCAAAGGAATCACATTTTTTAGGAGAGGCACCCAAAAATACTGGTTCAGAACTAGAGGTGTGGGCAGCCTAGAGGTGTGGGCAGCCACTGTCTGGTCTAGAGCCTCCCTTGCTGAGAAGCTGTGAGGGTCAGGTCTTAAGCCTGAGATGGGCACAGGCAGGAGGCTCCTGACCCCACCCATATCCCCACCTCCATGAGCAATTATCTTCTTCCTTTCAGCCAGTGCCTAGCCTAGGGGCCTCCAGGAAGCACACACCAGGCTTCTGTTTCTGTGGTGATTCCCAAAGGCCTGGCCCATGAGCCCCTCCCTCAGAGAAATCCCCACTTGGCATCCCACGAGCCCTGTCAGTTTCTTCTCTCTGTGTGCCCAGGCAAGGAGCTTCCCCGCACAAGGAGAGGGTTGCCCAGGTCGGGTCAGTATGAAAATATTGTGTTACATAAGATTAAACAGGTGTTTTCACTGCAGACTTTGTAGTCTTTAATATGCTAATATGTTCCTCGAACCTCCAAGGTGAGGTGGGGAGATGACACAATCATGTTTAACTAATAGGCCTGGGGTTTTTGCTTTGGACACATCAGTGTCTGGATTGTCTCGGGGGTGGTAAACGAAAGGTCCTGAAGACGAACGCTGCAGTTGAGGACAGCCTCTTGTCTACATGGAGAGATGCCAAGGGCTCAAACTCAGACACTACTTGGCTCAGCCCCACCCTCTGCAGGCAGATCTGGTCTGCTTTGTGGGGGTAGGGAGATTACAGGGAGGGTAGAATGTACCGGAGCTCCGGGCAAGTCCCAAAATGAGAGGCTACAAAGAGGCTTCTTTAAGCACTGATTTCAATGCCAAAGTCACCGCCTCTGAGGAAGTTCATGGGGGCCTCTGAGGAACAGGCTTAGAGCTCTACAGCCCTGGCAGACGCGGTAAGTGTTCAGAAGAAGAGATTTGGAAGGGGAGAGGAGCAGCTGAGACGGAGGAACAAAAGGAGGAGGCGCGAGATAAGATGCCCAGGAAGGAAGCAGCCTCACGAGGGTGAGAAAGATGAGAAACACACTTTGGGAAAATGGGGGAGTGGGGGCCAAAGAGAAGGAGCTGGCACTGTGGGACAGCTTCCGTGCTGGGCTTCTGGACTCATTCTCCTAGTGAGGCAGCACGCTTGACACCAGGAGACTCAAGGTGAAGCACATCATCCAAGGTCACCCAGGGAGTAAGGGGGCCAACTAGGGAACACACTCAGGGCCGACTCCAGACCTGCATGTGATGAAAACAGGCACTAACAGGTAAGGCCTGTGGAGAGTGGCTGACAGGATGGGGGCGCAGAGGTGGCGACGGGTATGGGGTAGAGAGTACTGAGCACATGGGAAGAGGAAGGAAGAGCAGGTCCAGAGGAGAGGGGACCTGGAGGCAACCATCAGGGGCAGGACCCTGCTGCCGGGCACCCTGACATTGAAAAGTGGCTGAAGGGTGTGATGGGAGGGTGAGGAAGAGAAGTGCTGCTGCATTTTAGCTGCAGAGACGAGGGGCACAGAAAAGACTTGTAAGATGGTTCGAGAACTGAGCAGAGAAAACGAATGGCCTGTGAGAGGAAAGATCACAGGCAGCCAAGAAGCTTTGTAACTGCTCACCCCGACGTGTGGGCTTGTATTATCTCCATGGCACAGGCCCACGAGGCCCAGAACAGACAGCTACTGTGTGGGTGCTTGTCCTGCCATGCTGCCTCAGGAGGACAGGACAGGGGGTCACATCCCTGCATACCTGGGGCAAGGAGCTGTCCCTAAAACATGGAACTCAGACAGGCCACCCCCTGCCCCTCTTTCAGTGCTGAGCTGCGCCCACAAATCATAGGTGGCACTCACCTCCTCCCCTTTGCTAAGCCGATCTACCAACATGTGCCTGAAAAAAAGAGGGCGGAGAGGCAAAGTCAGTAGCACCAAGATGACAAGGCCAAGAGGACAGGGTCACCAGACACAGACTGTGTCACTGGCACCAGCATGGCAGATGGGGCCTGATCAGCAGCTTTGGTCCTTCTCAAGGGGTAGAATTATCCTTACCTCCAACCCCTGTCAAGGGAGCCACCACACAACTCACATACAGAAACTGTTACCAAGGCCCCAAAACCCGACTCCTGCAAAGGCTTACCCAAAGAGGAACCAGTCATAGGCCACAGTGAGGTAGAGGATCTCAGCGGGCTTCAGGGACGTGTGGATGAGCCCATCCTGGAAGAGACCACAGGAGATGTGACAGAGCCCTCTTCTTGTCCCCAGGAGCTAAACCATAACCAGACCCAGTGACAACGCAAGCTGACGAACACCCTGAAGGACAGGGTTAAACACATCTGCTCTGAGCAATGGCATCCCCTGCCTCAACCTGTCTGGAGACAATCCTAACACACCCAAAGAGCAGAGCGTGGTAGGGGCCCACTCATACTCACAGCCCATAAGGAAAGGCGCAGGAGGGAGATGAAGAGGGGGGTCCGATCCCAGCCTGAGATACAGTGTACCAGCAGCCCGCTGTCATCTACTCAGGAACCACAGGAGAGGATGCCCAGGAGAGAATCAGACATGGGCCGATGAGCAGGGAAGTACCACCACCCTGGCCTGGTGGAGAGAGCCAGGCCCCACCAGTTTCTGTCTTCCCCAGTGGCCTCCCCACGGCTCTTCTCCAGCCTAGTCCTAGAACGGGGTGAGTGGCAGGCATCTGGCTTTGTAGCCTCCTTTCTTCCTTTCTGGCTATAGTTCTCAGTGTACTTCTGGGGACACAGTGCAGCCTGCACAGTCCACTTTGCGCAGGTCATTTAGGCAGGGCTGACATCCCTACCCAGTTTCTCAGAGGGCACTACAAGTATTTTTTTGGGGGCGGGGAGTGGGCAATTTTTCAGTGTGCAGGGCTGCATGAGTTGCAGGACAATGACTATCCCTGGCCAACTCCAACCACATGCTAGTACTACTTTCCCCATCCTCTAGTTTCTACAGCACCCAATATGCCAGACACACATTTCCAGAAGTGCTTTGAGGGGTAGGTACTGCCCCCAGCTAGAGAACCAGTGCCTGACTCCAAGGGCTGGCATGTGACTTTGTGGCAACTCTCCCTCCAGTGACTAGTTCAAGGATGGGCACTTAACCCCAACTGGGCCAATGAGCATGAGCTCAGACTTTTACTGGAACTCCAGAGACTGAGGCAGTCTCCCCTGGTGGAGCTAAGATGGCGGAAGACAGGTCTGGAATGGCTGCCAGCCATGAGGCCAAGACAGTGGTTTTGAGAAACAAAGAAAGATTCTTTATGGTGTTCACCTGGCTCTGTTCTTGGGCCTTCTTGGTTCCATAAGCCAATGCATTTCCATTAGTTTGAGCAAGTGCAACTCCTACAGAAGTCCTGATTGCTACCAGGGATTTAGAGTCCGTCTGCTCTAGAGACATTGAGCAAGCCAGGCCCATCCCATCAAAACAGCCAAACTGGGTGGAGGACTCTGGAGAACAGGGCCTCTACAGGCTGTGTGCATCCGCTGAGCAGCCAGGATTGATTCTCTCATCTCATGCCTCATCTTTCTGAATGAGAGGCCCATCCTGGCCCCACACACAATGCTGATGAGCAATGCTGAGCCAGTGTGAAAATACCCTGTGCATGGCAGAGATGGTAATGAGTTCTTAATTTTGTTTTCCAGGATTTTGAGGACATGGAATAAAGCCACCAATGGACAAATCCCACCCAGCCTCTGGGATTCTAGGAACTCCCCAAATCCCTCTCTCACAGTGCAAAAGTTAGGTGTGCGACTCCAACAAACATACAGTTGAGGCAGAATGAACTGGGAACTCCCCAAGGGTGCAGTGGCTCGAGGGATCTGGAGGAGACAGACTCACCATCGCTGTTAACTAAGGAAAGCAGCAGCTTCAGGTAGTTTTGTGTTTGTTGCACCAGGTCCCAACACTGTTGGAGAAAATTGAGAAGAAAAGGGGTCTAAGAATGGACATTAACTCAGATTTAGAATTTAAAGTATTTAAAAAATAAAATGGCCAGAGTTATTCTGGGGCAACTACACAAGGCCCTTGGTCACAGACCACAGGTTTTGAATCCCAGATAATCTGGGACATTCATATTCCATCTCCAGCAGCTCCTACCACCTCTCCCTGCACCCCTCAGCCTGTGGACCCCCTACTCAGTGTGTTCTGACCCAATGTGAGAGTGAGGAACACAAAGGGATGCTGAGGCCAGGGTGATCCAGAGCCCCCTGCCCACATTAGGGTCCTCTAAGTGCTGGGCTCCTGGTGTGGCTGTCCAGGAATTCAGTACAGGTAAATGAAGAGCCCTGAGGCTGTGGCCAATGTCTCCAAATGGCCACATAAAAAGATTCATTGCTTCATTTCCCATCACATCATAGAAACTAAAACATCAACCTTTTCAAACATGCTTCATTTGCTTTTTATTGCTATTTACTGCATACTATCTTTTGATAATAAATAAGGAGTCTAACAAGGAAAGTCTTTTTAAAAAGGAAGCTCATGAGGTGGGAGATGGGAAATTAAGCAAAAGTCCTTAAAGATGAGAACCTCTGTCCTAGCCCAAGTGCAAGGTCTAGTCCAGACCCTCTAAGAAACAGCCCACTCAGAACCTGGAACTCCATGGAAGGGCCTGACCCAGTTTTGCGGCACCCTATTCCCTAGCTGGGGCAGCCTCTGTTCTCTTAAGATACAATTGCTTAGCAGTGTTCTGGGGCTGTGCAGAGAGGACGCATGCCAGCAAGACAGCACTTCCCAGGGGGAGGGGGAACACGGCACCTGTAATTGGAATGGCTTTCCCAGGAACTTAAAACAGGCTCATTTACCTGACCCTCCCACGCCCCTGGAGAGTTCTGACCCACTTTTAGTGGCTCCAGAGACAGGCGCTGCAGTGCTGTGCTAATAAAGTCATTATCAGTAGCTGCACAAGGGATCTCTCAACTCATCTGGCTCAACGTGTCAGACACACCATTGCCGATGGAGCAGTGATTCTCACAGGGCAAGGAAAAGCAGGAGAGGGAGGTAGAAGCTGCACTGCACCAAGCCCAGTGAGCATCAAGTGGGCTGGGGGATGACTGCAGCAGCCGGGGAGGGCAGGCCCCGCTAAGGACTAGAGAGCTGCGGAGTGCCAGCCAACATGATGGCTGTCTGGAGGAGATGCTGACCATCAGGGAGGGGCAGGAAGTTCCCACGGCTGGGGAGGGCTGGGCTGGTAGAGGCCCAAGGTCACACGGCTGAGCTGAAGGCTAAATCAAGCCCTGCCAGACTCCAAAGTCCACATTCTTAATCATATGCTACACTGTAGTTACTCTTCCTATAACACCAGAGTAAGCAGCAGAAGTCTGAGGGGACTGCTCAAAGTGAGGACTGAGGAGATAAGCTTTAAAAAAAACAAAAAAAACAAACAAAAAAAACTAGGCTCATGCCTGACTCTCTCATCCTATGTGCATCATGAAGAAGTCTCTGGGAGCTGAGTCGAATGCCATGCCTCTGCTTATGTTTCTATGCCTAGAGTACTCTTTCTCCCAGTTGGCAAACTCCTATTCATCCTTCAAAGGCCCAGCCCAATTATCTTCTCTTTGGGGCTTCTGTGACCACTGCTGTAGACGATGGTTATGTTGTTGCCTATTTTCCTATTCTAATCTCCATAAGGGCAGAGGCTGCTTTGGCATCTCTAAGGCTTAGTGTTCAGGGACTAGGAGGTCACTGCAGAATGTTCCTTGCTGCCTGTTCATAGGTGGGGCAATGCTGAGTGCCTGAGGGGCAGCAGCCCCAGAGAGGGGTCTTAGTACACAGAAAGGGCGTACCTCTATGGAATTCAATTCGGTTACATGGAGGGCAGCAAGACACCTGTGTCCTGCCACAACTCCTCCTACCATTCATTCATTCATTCAGTGAGCCTCACACTGCATGCCTCCTGAAGGGCCTGGCACCAGGCACACAAGGGTGAATATGACCTCAGCCCTCATGGAGTCACAGGACAGGGGAGACAAAGCTAACCACTGCAGGTGTGCAACTAAAAGGAGACCTCTAGGATGCTGTGCGACCATGTGACTGGAGAGCCGAGCCTGATCTGTAGGGACATCAGGGAAGGCTTCTCAGAGGTAATGACATGAGACAGCATAAGCAACAGAGAAAGGAAACATGTGTTTCTGGCAGAGAAAACGGCATGTGTGAACCTGGAGAGGGTCGCCATTTTTTTTTTGAGATGGAGTCTCACTCTGTCACCCAGGCTGGAGTGTAGTGGCGCGATCTCTGCTCACTGCAAGCTCCACTTCCCAGGTTCACGCCATTCTCCTGCCTCAGCCTCCCGAATAGCTGGGACTACAGGTGCCCACCACCACACCCGGCTAATTTTTTGTATTTTTTAGTGGAGACGGGGTTTCACCATGTTAGCCAGGATGATCTCAATCTCCTGACCTCGTGATCCGCCTGCCTTGGCCTCCCAAAGTGCTGGGATTACAGGTGTGAGCCACCATGCCCGGCCATGGGATGCCTTCTTAAGGAGCTGAAGGGAGGCAGTGGGGCTGCAGGAAGATCAGCTGGTCACAAGAACAGGCAAGACCAGACTGCATGGAGCTGGGTAGGCCATGTACAAGCTCTTACATTGTATTGTGAGGAAAATGGGAAGTCAGTGGTAGGTTTTAAGGCAGGGGTGACAATGATGGCCCTGCTCTATCATTTCAGTGGTTGCTATCTGAGCACTTCATTTCTAGTTACTCCTCAGTGAGGCCCCATACTCAGCTGTGAGATGCACTGAGACAGTGGTGGCCTGAGCTAGGCACTGCATGGGAGATGAGGGCAAGAAGGATTGCAGTTGCATCTGGGGCAGAGACTAGAGAACCAATGGGAGCTGGTGATGGATGTGGTGGAAGCAAAGAACTCAAGTTTCAGGTGTCAGCATCTGGGTAAACGGTGGCCATGGCCAACTCTACTCTGGACAGCTTAAGTCTGAGGGGCCACCTGAAGGGACAATGTGTGAAAGGTGACGCAGGTATGGATCAGAGAGGCCTGGCTGTGGGCTCATGGCATGGACGATGGATAAGATCACCTGGGGAGATGGTGAAAAGGAACAGGGTACCAGCACCCCAGGGCTTTGCCGGCAGAAAGGGCAGAGCCCACACCCAGTGAAGGAAGAGGATGCTAGGAGCCCCAGTGAGATAAACAGGTTGAGCAACACCAAAGAGGTGGCCTCTTAGGAGGCACCTGCCTGACTGCTACACTCCAGCCCTGCTGCCTTCACGCCTGCAAGTTTATCAGTGTTCACTTCCCTGAGTTAGCCAGCTAGCAGCCTCTTCATAATTATCATTACAATCTGTCTGGTATTTCAGTTCAGTAGTCCCTTTCAAGCAGTGATCATATTTGAGCCTGGCACAACTCTGAAATAGGTACTGCCAACACCACTTTCAGGGGGAAGTGAGGTCATTTGTTCTAGGCCACAGAGCCTTGCAGGAAGGGCCAGGCAAGCTGGGACCTAGATCTAGGGCCTGCATCTACTAAGCAGAGTACCTCCTCACATGCACAGGACCCCTTCCTAAAGAGGTAAACATCCTTGGCGGGACCAGTGCCTGGAACTGTCACATCTCATTTGCTGAGTAGTTCATCAGATCCAGTTTGTACCTGCATAAGGAGAAAAAATGGTGCCGGAAGGGACCAGAAAGAGGGTGGTTTGGGGCAGAGTCTACTTGACCCCTGCATACAGCACATAAAGAAGGAAACCTGCCGGTTCTTTTATCTACTCAATCTGTCTAGACACAGCCTGGGACATGAGACCACAGCACAGGTAGCCCAAACCTGTTCCTTCTCCAGGCTTCCAGACCATAATAAACTGGCCTGCTTTCCTCTCCAGTGCTCCCTCTCTTGCAAACACCTGCACAGGGGAGACCTGACATCACCCTACTTCATACACTCAAACAGTTGCTGTGAGCATAAACGTTGTGATTAGGGGCTGGATATATACAGAGAAAACAAGATGGACTTTGCTGCTATCAGGACAACAAGAGTACTGACATTGGTGATGGGTTGCTTAACATAGCCAGGTCAGCCTTTCAAAGAGAGAGATCTCAAGGCTAGGTGGGAGCTGTCTAGACCTGGGGACAGGGGAAACTAGCAGGGAGGGAGAATGTTTTCTGTTGCTCACTGGCTCAGTCTTTCAAGTTCTAGGCTCTGTGCCTGCTTCTGTGCTGGGATACACAAACTGTGGGTCCCTGTCCTCCAGGATTTCAGGGAAGCAGATCTCTAAATCAGTGACTACAGCTCAGTGGAAAATTCCATGATGGATGTGCCCAGGGGGTTAATGGGAATATAGATGCAGGCATCCAACTCGCCAGGGATAAGGAAGAGGCAGATCAGGGAAGTCTTCCTGAAGCAGACACTTGAGCCAAAGCCTGAAGGGCAGTATGTCAGCCAGACAAGAGGAAGCTGAGAGGTGGCAGCCAGGCAGAGGCACAGGACATGGGAAAGGTCGCAGAAAAACAAAACTACTTGTTCTGTTTGAAGCAAGTGACAAGCAAAGCTACTGGCAGCCTTCACACTGTGTAGGCTAAGTAAGGGTAGAGAAATGTTTCCAGTAAGACTAGGGGCCCCTTCCATGGTGTGCAGTGACGGAGAAGAGCATGGTGGAAGTAATTTTAACGTTTCTATAATCAAATGAGGTCAGGCAGCTCTGTACTTCCTCTGGCTGAACACACATTTAAAAGGAAAAATGTAAAAGTAACTAAAGCCCAGATCTGGAATAGCAGACTCTATGAGGTCCTCTGGAAACAGAACCCCCTGGTGGATGCAAATCTTTGAATGAGTCACGTTCAGAAAGCTTTGATTTTCTGGGACATGAGCAAATCAAGAGATAGTTGAACGGACACACAATTCCTCCGTTCTGAGAGGTCAGAGGGCCAAAGGCATCTGAGGGCACAAACCAGCCCATCAGGCAAACACATGAGGACCTTGTGGGGCAGACGTCAGGGGTCTTCTTGGTTCCCACTCCCTTATCCTGCCCTCAATGCTTGAGTCAGGTCCCTCACCTGATACTGGCTCCAGTCAATGTTCAGAGAGTGAGTCAGGAAGTCAGGGATGCTCAGTGGGGCATCAACGTAGTCCTGGGGACAGAAAGACTCCTGTGAGATGTGGGTTGGCCACCAGAGGAGGCTAAGGTGATGGGGAAGCTTGCAGTCCTGAGGCTGTGACTACCACAGGCAGCGCTTGCCTTCCCTGGGCCAGATACCTGTGCTACCTGGGAGTGACAGCTTAAAAATCAATGTGACCAGATCATTACAGCTGAGTAGAGTTTTTCAGTCGGACATTTGATGTTTGTTGCTGAAACATGCAAGATCAATATGTGTTCAGCTTCCAGCAGGTTTTCCATGGCCTGCCCCTACAGGCTGGGGAAGGCAAAGAATGCTGCCCCCAGCTTTCACACAGAGAGTACAGAAAGAAGGGCTTTTCCTATCTTGTTTCTGAAAAATTCCCTTAAACAAAAGACAAATAAAGGAGAGAGGAAAGTATAATGATGAAAATTTAACATGTATATACAAGGAGAAGAGGGAGAGAAAGAAAGAAACAATCAGGGGAGAAAGGAAAGAGGGAGTTACTTTCCCCCAAAAGACTGCTTGCTGTTCTCCTTGGTCTTCCTTTACAAAGAGACATAAGACCCAATTTGATGTATGTTATTGCTCATACCTGCTTCCAGTTAAATATGAGCCCTTCTGCCATGTAATCCCGATCTTTATATTCCTTGAAAAATTCACAGCCTGGAAAAGAAGGGCAGAGTTATGACACCTCCCTTCCCAGCCCAAAGTCTTCTGAGATAGCTCTGGCCAGACCCAGGTCCCTGAGTGCTGTGGAGAGGGGGCCGCCAGCTCACACTTCTCCAAACTAGTGGCTCCAGTGAGGCCAAGGCTGACATGGGTGGGCAAAAGCCAGAGGCGAGCCTCTAGAGTCCCTCTGGTTTCCTGGCTGCATGCCTTTTCCACGAGGCACCGTGTGCTCTCAGCCTCTTTGTAACTTTCTCCATCTATGCTCACTGGTCACCAGTCACTTCCCCCACATTGCAAGTCCCTTTTTCCTACAGGTCTCTGTAGTGCCAATCCCAGTAAACAAACGCATGACTCACAACGTGAGCCACTGCAGCCTAGCTGCAGAGGATCACTCCTCCTCATCTCTAAAATGGGGGCAAATAATGCTAGCCTTGCAGGCCTTTAGTGAAGACTAAACATCCTAACATACTGGAAAGGCCCATGGACAGTGCCTAAAACCTGGTGTTCAAGAGACACTGCCATGCCCAACAAAGCAAAGAGGTATTTTTCTATATTATTTGGTGGAAAAATCATAAGTAACTCCACCAGGACAAGCCCTCAGGAATAGAGAGAGAAACACTGGAGAGAATAGGGCTTTGGCAACATTCCCAGCTTAAAATCTCAGCTTTTTACTTAACACTGTAACGCTGAACAAGTTGTTTAATGTCTCAAAGCCTTGATTTTCTCATTTGTAAAATGGCTGTTTAAGGATGACAGAATACATATAAAACACGTAGCACAGCACTGATCCAAGTGGCACTCAAATGGCAGCACACCATTGTCATCACACTGCCACTGCAACAAGAGCCCACAGTGCCAGCCCACAGCTTGAAGTCAACTACTTTGCTCTGCACTTGGGGTTGGCTGCCTTGGTCACAGAGAATGAGTTGTGCCCCCAGGCTGTGGCCTGCCCCTGCTGAGTCTGACCATAGCACAGTGAGCATCTGGTCCTCCAAGAGCTCCTGGTGGCTTCAAGAAATACCGTGGGAGAAGGCACTTGGCTAGCTTGCAGTTATTCTCAGCACCTCAATCAGGACCTCTACACAAACTTCAGAGGGCATGTAGCTTCGGCCACACCTCCAAGTCTGGTGAGGTCCCAGAGGCAAGAAAACAATCATCCAAATTCAGGGGAAGTAGCTGCAAGGATTCACATGGAATGTCGCAGCAATTCTTGGGCCAAGTTCCTGTCTGAGGCCACCTCAGGGAAGATAGGAAAGCTTCCCTGGAGACCCAGTCCATGTTTTCCAGAATTGTCTTTCATTCCATACACACCCTGCACTCTAATCCCCAGGCCTCAAGAAGTCTGTAAACAATCCTCAGTCATTACTTTAGCCTATTCTTGGGAGCCTCACTGGGAGAAAGAAGAATTACAGATCTCAGACAGAGGCCCTGACTTATGAGCCCAGGTTTAGAAGAGACACCAATTATCTCTCAGAGCTCTTGTGAAGTGCTGTTTTCCCAACTCTAGCTGCTCAAATCAACACTGCAAGCCTTAGGCTGAGTTCAGACCCACCTATGATACAGAAGCAGTTTTTGTGAGAAACAGAATTAAAACAGACTCTACTCAGGGCAATGCTTGATGCTCATTACCTGAATAGGCTTCTGAACCACTGTCAGGCAAGAGGAGAGGGACCAAAAGCAGGATGAGAAGAGCCATTCACTCAAGGAGGAAACAGATTAGATTTGTGCTGCAGAATTTGGGCCCATCTATTTTGGTGTGCTGAAAGAAATGATCCCAGAATACTTCTCATTTCCAAGGGCCCAAGATAGAGTGACACAGCTAGAACTGAGACTACTGAGTACCTGTTTGAGCCTCAAAGTCATCATAGGGCTCAACTGAGATTCCTCAAACAGCATCAAAGTGCAGCTCATGACTTGGTTTGGATAATAGTAATTTTATTTTATTTTTCTTATTATAAAGTAAGAGAAATATGTTTTTTTTTTAAAAAAAAAAAAACACAAGAACACAAGTCTATCAAATAAAAAGTGATTCTTCTGTTCCCCTTATTTGGGTGTGTAATGGTGTCTCACCCCATCTCCAGCTTTTTTATTTTTATTGATCTTCATTACCCTCCCTAACTGTCAGATGCAGTACATACAAATTTTGGTCTCTTTTGATGTCTTTTTTATGTCTTTTTTGTTTTTGTTTTTATTTTTGTTTTGAGACGGAGTTTCGCTCTTGTTGCCCAGACTGGAGTGCAATGGCACAATCTCGGCTCACTGCAACCTCCACCTCCCGGGTTCAAGTGATTCTCCTGCCTCAGCCTCCCGAGTAGCTGGGATTACAGGCATGCACCAGCCTCCCGAGTAGCTGGGATTACGGGCATGCACCACCACGCTCGGCTAATTTTGTATTTTTAGTAGAGATGGGGTTTCTCCATGTTTGTCAGGCTGGTCTTGAACTCCCGACCTCAGGTGATCTGCCTGCCTTGGCCTCCCAAAGTGCTGGGATTATAGGCGTGAGCCACTGCGCCCAGCTTTTGGTGCCTTCTACAACAAAAAAAGTTTTGGGGAAAGCATTCAGGCATCTTAACATTTTGGCACACTTCCTTTTAAGCCTTTTTTTGTAAGCACGTTTTCCTTTACTTAGTTGAGAGTATACTATGTGATTCTGTATCCTGCTTATCTTAAGCTCTGTGACGTTTTCCGTATCAAAAAGTGTAAGCATTTTCTATTTTTTTCTTTTTCTTTTTTTCGGTAGAGACAGAGTGTCGCTGTTTCCCAGGCTGGTCTTGAACTCCTGGGCTCAAGCAATCTTACTGCCTAGGCCTCCCAAAGTGCTGAGATTAAAGGCGTGAGCCACTGTGCCCAGCCGATTTCCGATTCTTCTATGACTATACTATATTTCATTCTACTGATGGATGTTCCATCATTCAATCATTATTCTGATTAGTGAAAACATTTCTTGTTTTGCTATTACAAATAGACATCATGAAGAACGTCCTCAACACCAAGTGGCTGAATTACAGCCTAATGACCAATTATTAGAAAAATACCTGGGTTAAAGGGTGATAACATTTTGGGAGTCTTGTAACAAGTTGCCAAACTATAGCAGAAAGGACACTGCGCTACTATTTTGGAGCAATGGTATTTATACTTCTAGCAAAACTATTTTTTCCAAACCAAGTCCTACTTGAAACCTAAATTTAAATGAAGTAATGCCTGGTTCCTCAGGCAGTGCAAATCTGCAGAGTTCAGTCTGTGGAACCCCCGAAGCATCTCCTGGGAGCTGGAAACTATGTCTGAAAACTAGCTATGGAGTTACCCAATGGTTCCAGTGTGGACTCCCTTAGGTAGGATACTCCCATCAGTGTGGGTCTGATACTGCCAAGCTCACTCCAGCAGCATTATCATCATCATCATCATCATCATCTGCATCAGCCCAAACTTGCTTTTAGGGAAGAGGAGGTTCCCTGAGGCTTTCCCAACTACTCATCATTGGGCCTTATTTACAGGACACCTGTTATGGAGTGGTCCGGCACTTCACTCTGAAATAAGCACCATTATCTTCATTTTCTCAAGGAGGAAACTGATGCTCAGAAGGGTTACAGGACTTGTTCAAGGAGACACAGTGCTAGGGCTGGGATTCCTGCCCAGTTCTATGTGGCACCAAACACTATGCTAGCAGAGAACGGGGAACAGACTCAGGAGAGGTTGCAGGAGGCAGGGGAAGTCCCCTGCAGAGGTGCCGGGTTACCAGGGGCTGGAGTTTGGATACCACCATCTTGCACATGATGAGGACACCCCTCCTACAAGGCACTAGATGAACCTGCCTGCCCTTGCTCATGGCTATGTGGCCCCAAGATTGAGGAGATAAGGTCCAACACAAGACTGAAGGCAGATGCTGGTGCTGAGAAACAGGAGAGAGGTTTTAAGGAAAAAGAGTATATTACTCCCTGTTGTCTGCTGACAACATCTTGCACTGATGTTAGAGCTCCTTGCCCTCCCTTGCTGAACAGGCAGGTATTGCCAGAAAGCTTGAATGCTACAAACTAGACTAACAGCTTTAATATCCACTGTAGAGAATATAGCCCTGGCCACAGGTTGCACACACTTTTATGTGCCAGGGACAAATGCAGCTTTGTGGATACCAATGTGCTTTGCAACATGGTGTGGCCACTGTCCAGTTACTGGGAACATAGCAATTATGTGTTCTTCTACCACCAGAATAGCCTTGCCTGGGGCAATTTCCATAAATAACTCAATCACTTCAAGACATGCACCCAAAGCGTGACATCCACTCAGGCTAGAGCAGCAAGTATAGTTGCTGACACAGAGTACTAATAATGTTATTTTACACTTAAATGGTATTTTCATGCACAGACCACTTTCATATAAATCAAAACTGAGCTAAATTGTTCCAAGTTCCTGAGAAAACTTGAGGCTTGGAGGGGTGAAGTACTTCACTAAGGCTGTGGCTAGGACCAGTGACAGTGCTCAATCCCTAGACCCCTTGAGTGGAAAGCCCCTTCCCCAGGACACTATCCTACGCTTAGCGTGGCCTGTGACTAGGAACTAAAATGTCCTACGCTGCCTGACGCAAACCCTCCAGGAAAGCTTCCAGTGTAACTAAGTAGAGAGGGCTTGCTCATGGCCCCCTAGGTCGCCAGTCCTAGGATGCCCGCCACTAGAAGAGAGCCCCCTACCTGGATACGGGATGGAGAGAAGAGTGAAGTCGGCATAGCGCTGGGCTTTGTCCACCTTCTCAGAGGAGGTTACACTACAAGACAAGGACACAGGTGTTACAGTGTCGCAACACACACACCATTCCCCAAATAAGGGTTATAATCACAAATGAAGCTTCTGCTAAAAAAGTATTCTTCAATGTTAATAATTCCCTTCAGCAGTGCCTACTTTGTACAATTAAGAACTATAACTTTGGCCGGGTGCGGTGGCTGGAGGTCAAGTTCCCAACATGGAGAAACCCCATCAAGACCAGCCTGGACAACATGGTTAAACACTCTCTCTACCAAAAATATAAAAAATTAGCTGGGTGTGGTGGTGCGCTCCTGTAATCCCAGCTACTCTGGAAGCTGAAGCAGAAGAATTGCTTGAACCCAGGAGGCAGAGGTTACAGTGAGCCAAGATCGTGCCACTGAACTCCAGCCGGGGTGAGAGGGTGAGGCTCCATCTCAAAAAAAGAACTCTACCTTCTCTGACCCCAAAATGCACACAGTGTAGCCACTCTGACCCAGGAGTGAGATGAGAGCCAAATAATATGATCCTATGGGAAAGCTTGTTTCCTGCTCTCCTGTCTTCTCTAATAGTCACTGAGCCCACTTCTAAACAGGGTGAACAAACAGCATCTGAAAATAAACACTGGGGACTCTGACAGATAAAGGAAGGGAGCAATAAGGCAATATTCAGATCTCAGATAGGTGAGCTCTAATTTTAGCCTCAGTATGCCTTATTTTCTAAGATCACCTTTTAGGATCATTTAAAAACATTTAAAAATCATTTAAAAAACAAAATTTTGGAAAAAGCTCCTACAGTCTCATCACTAACCCAGGCTCTATTTTTTAGTTTTGATTTCTTATATTTGAATTTGGTTCATATGTGTTATTTTTATATGACAGCAGTCACTGAAGTAAAATTTGAATATATGCTGATTTTTTGGTTCAATTTTAAAAGAAATTCTAGGACCAGGCACAATGGCTCATACTTGTAATCCCAGCACTCTGGGAGGCTGAGGCAGGAGAATTGCTTAAAGGCCACATGTTTGAGACCCCCTTAGACAACAAAGACTCCATCTCTATGAAAAATAAATTTTAAAAATTAAGAGATTCTAATCTGCCACACATGGCATAGAACTTGGAGCCAGAATAAAAAAAAAAAAAAAGCCGGGCGCGGTGGCTCAAGCCTGTAATCCCAGCACTTTGGGAGGCCGAGACGGGCGGATCACGAGGTCAGGAGATCGAGACCATCCTGGCTAACACGGTGAAACCCCGTCTCTACTAAAAAAATACAAAAAACTAGCCGGGCGAGGCGGCGGGCGCCTGTAGTCCCAGCTACTTGGGAGGCTGAGGCAGGAGAATGGCGTAAACCCGGGGGGCGGAGCTTGCAGTGAGCTGAGATCCGGCCACTGCACTCCAGCCCGGGCGACAGAGCCAGACTCCGTCTCAAAAAAAAAAAAAAAAAAAAAAAAAAGATTTGATAAGGAAGAGAAAGTGGCAGCAGAGCACTGGGTAGAGACTGATGGCTACCACAGTCACTAACGTACAACCTGAGCAAGCTACTTCATCTCTCTGTGCTTCAGTATCTGTAGAAGGGGGACACTGATACCTGTTTTGTAGGGCTGTCTGAAGATACAGTGAGAGAATGTACAGAAAGCCCTTTGTAAGAAGGCCAGCACGCAGTGACAGCTACATACTAATGCCAGCCCTACAAATCTGTACACACTGCCTCTGCTCATTTTGTGGCCCCTGTACTTACTTCATGCCAAACTTCACCTTCTTGTTCTCCACCATCAGGTCACAGATGTATTTGACTGACAGGTATCGAAGCAGCTTGATGTCATAGCCTCTGACCTTATCAAAAAGATGCGTGTCACCACTTCTGAAATGAAGAGTCAGAGGAAAAAGTTACATAGCATGTTCACTCAGAGGAGCCAGGGAGTGGGCACTCATTCAGGGAAGTATGGATGTCACTCTTCTCCAGAAGCTGGGGCGTGTGCTAGGTGGAGGCATGGGTGCCAAACAGGACAACTGGTTTCAGAGAGGTTGCAGGAAAGGTGACTTTCTAAGAGATTACCCCCATCTCTGGGATGTATTTCAAAGAGGAGCAATTTGCAGGTGGAAATGGAAAAGGACTTTCTGGCATTGCTTGACATTAAGCCAGAGGACTCAAGATAATCTCAGGGTTCTAAAAAGCAGCAGGCTGGTGGCTGATAGAATCTTTCCATTTCCATTAGAATTGATCTCCTTCCGCCGCCTCCTTTTCCCCCATTTATGACCATTTTTAGCCACATGACTTGCTCATAATGTAACAGTCTGAAATTCTTGTAGAGATAAAGTTTTTAGAGCTATTTTATCAACTGACTATGAAATACTAGCAAGTAAATTCCCTCTACCTAGCAGGCCAATGAAGCAAAGAGAAAGATAAAAATTTTAATGCTCAGTGCTGCCTTTTGATCAGCCCTGCAGATACAGGCAGAAGTAGAAAGCATAAACAGTCACCATTACTTTTTTATTTTTTTAATCCACACTGCTTTGTTGTCCCCAGTAGTTTCCTTGCCAAGAACAGTATATGCTGAAGATGGTGACCTGGCTGGGCAGAGGTCACCTGATCTAGGGAGAAAAGCCAAACATTCTTGAGCACAAGCCAGAGCCGCTGCTTTCAGAGCTAACAGGCAGAACCTGAGCATAGCAAGATGCCCTTTCATGAACTGAACTATGATTTGGGAAGCTGATCTTAACTAGGGTGCTTGTGTGCATTCCAGAGATGCTTGACACCAGTTAAAGACTTTCCATGTGGTACAGACCATGCAAAGGAGCTTTTCTAAAATAACCTGTAGCATTGTTTTCTAAAAACATTTGGAAAGGGGATAGGAAGAGTGTGAACCAGCCCATTTCCTCCTTTTATAGGGATTCAAACTCCTGTTCCATACCAACCATGCAGCTGTGACACATCTGGTCTCCAAATGTGCCTTCCAGGCTAGACCTCATGTCTCCTACTTATGGACTGTAGCCCTTGCCCTGTGCCTCAGTACCAGGTGTACTGGGTGAGATGTGGCACGTTGGTAGTCAGCATCACAGCTGCAAACTGGCAACTCTGTGGGGCTTTTAAACAAATATAGATGTCTGGGCCCTATCTCAGGCCTGCAGTACCAGGAACCCCAAGAGTGGGATGTTCTCTGTGAATCCAGATGTGCACTCAGTGGACTTCAACAGCCCTATTTCAGGGGCACAGACTTGGCAGACAGAAGGGAAAGAAGCCAATCCACTCACCTGAACCAGTGACAAATACACATGGACAATATGAACATGGCCATCTCTGGCCAGACACCCCGTCCCCAACACAAGCCCCTGACCACAGCAACTCAGCACTGACCGAAGAGCACAGTCCTCCTCCGTGACGTCCTCCACATCTGCCCAGGCATCATCTGCACCCCCTGCCAGAGAAACCTATCTGTCAGTACTGAGGCTGGTGACCCAGGGCTCCACACAGGGGCCTCCTCACCAGCCTCCTTCCCCGTAGTGCCAAGGGTGGGCTGGGCCAACATGGCTCTACCCTTAAGGAAACACTATGCCCCTATATGTCTGGTAGTCTTCACCTCTAAGGTGAACTCCTATTTGTCTCCTGGTCCCTGATCAAAGGCAGGCCCCTGATCTCCACCCAGCTCACTGAGACCCCCTACCTATTCTACTGTGGCCATGGGTGGCTATTCTTTTGTTTTGGGATGGAGTCTCACTCTGTCGCCCAGGCTGGAGTGCAGTGGCGTGATCTCGGCTCACTGCAAGTTCCGGCTCCCAGGTTCAAGTGATTCTCCTGCCTCAGCCTCCCGAGTAGCTGGGACTACAGGCGTGCACCATCATGCCCAGCTAATTTTTTGTATTTTTTTAGTTAGCCAGGATGGTCTTGAACTCCTGACCTTGTGATCTGCCCTCCTTGGCCTCCCAAAGTGTTGGGATTACAGGCGTGAGCCACGGCGCCCAGCCCAGGTAGCTATTCTCTATGACTGGGTTCTCATTCTACATCAGAGGATGCTGTTCAACATTCACCTGAGAAAAAATAGTTGTAGCCTGAGCGTCCATACAGCTCTCCCCATCCAGCCAGTGTGGCCGACCTGCAAATGTGCTGGGAGAGAAACAGCATTTTCAGGGTCAGATGGTTTTCTGAAGCATGCACAGTTGAAGGAACACCTGGGACTCTTCTGATTCTTCCAGGCCAGCATAATGGGCCCAGCACTCCCCAAAGTTTTATCAGCATCAAGGCTGCCACAATCAGTCAGAAGATCCCTAGTACTTAATTCACAACCTCTACTGAGGGAGTCTCACTCCCAAACAAGAGGCGCCAGTGTTACCAACAGGATCGCATCAGATTGGGTGGTTGTTGCATGTGTACCACGTGCTGGACATGGTACTGAAAAACCCGCCATCTTCTCACAACAAGCCCATGAGGGAGATGTGGCAGGTGGCATGTATTGTTGCTGTTACACAGATGAAGAAAAGAAAAACAGGCTAAAGGAGGTTAAGTGATATGTAAGGTCATATAACGAGAGGTAAGCTAGGATTTGATCCAAACCCACTGACCCCTAAAGCCTATGTGCTTACTGTGATTTGGAACTGTTCAGTGTAGAGGGGAACAACCTTTCTAGTGGGGCTGGGTGAGAAATGTTTTAGAGCTTTCTTTTCCTCATCACTGAAGGGATCACTGTAAGAGAATTCTAGAAACCAGGCAACTGGCACAAACTTCAATATCTAATTGTAAGGTTACTTGTTTAAATAAATAGTGTTTGCTGAAATGTGGTAGGGTGGGGGGAATGGGAGGAGATACCTGGTGATGGGAAGGCAAACCAGCCCAGAATTTAGCTAAAGGCTAGGAGAACATGGCCCCGTTACACTGCAATGGGGAAGTTGTGAGGTGACAGACAAGGAGTGAAGCTCACTGCTAAACGGGTCACACAATGTGCAAATGGAAAGTGGATCCCTGGAAGATTGCCAAGTACCATCTGAAGGCTTCTTCTCTACCTATAACATAATGGGAAGGAAAGTTTTGCTGCTACAGCAAAGAGTTGTGCATGGGAACAACTAGGTCACTTTCTGGCTCTCCCGGAGGTAGCAGCAGCCTAGGGGTGGGGACAGCAATAGAAAAGCTACCTGGGACAGAGTGAGGGGCTTTACTGGTGCTGGGGCAAGAGCTGGTTTGTGGAGAGGTTATCCTGGAAACCCACTGAGGAAGCCTATCAAGGGCTGGCATTCCTGCTGGCCTAAGTAGGATGTACTCCAGTGGGGGCCACTTAAATTTCTGTGGGTCTAAAAGCAATTTGAAAATCTGATAAAAACTATCAACTATCTCCTGAAAAAAAATATATATATATACACATCATAATCTACTTACATTTCCAGGGATTTCTGGACTCTCTCAAGCCCACTGATGAACCCATCCCCAGACCCTGTTAAAAGCCCTTGCTTTAAGGAATCAGTCAAGTAGTGAGGAGCAAAGTGGATGCTTCTGCAGGAAAGGGCTGAGGACCTCTAAGACTCCAAAGAAAAGGGGTAAGTCTGATTTCCTCAAGACGTTGGCAGGGTGTGTGGCTGCCTGTTCCACTGGCATTTGTATAATGTCCACCCTCCCCACTTCATCTAAGCTGCTGGCAGCTGACCTCACTCTCCTTTGCATTATTTCTGTTAAATCTTTCAGCGAAGATAGCTGCCTTCTTTTTGGCTGTTGAGTAGAGACCCTTTTTCTGTTCCCAATTCTTCTTCCACATCCCTTCTATTGATCTTGTCTTTTTAGTAACTGAGGCAGCCAGACCTAGGCCAGCAAAACCCCAGAGTCAGATGGAGAAGAACAAGTTGGCCAAGTCCCCAAGTGGGGCACCGGCCTCTTCAGAAAGGCCCCTGGGGGAGGGTTGACTCCTCTTGATAGACACCTGCCTCATGATTGTGACTTATAACCCATCATCTCTGCCCTTTAAGCTGGCTCCTGACTGAAAACGCAAGATCTACCCTGAATGCTATCCATTTACCTAGTTAGGAATGGCCTCTAATTCTGTCTGTGGAAAAGTACTCTGGATGATTTGCTAATTTAGTAACCTCTGACCTCTGCTCCCCTTAAACAAAAAGAAAGATGAATTGTTCCAGTTTCAGTGGTCTAACAAAGCCAGACACAAGTGTTTGGGGAGAAAATGGTATGAGAACTTACCGCTCAATGCTTGAACTGAATTTTGAAAAATTATTTAAATATTTTACTTAACCCATCATATCCAAGACATGTCAACATGTAATCACTTTTAAAATGAATATTTTACATTTTTCTATTAAATCTTCAAAATTTGATGTGTATTTTACACTTAAAGCATATCTTAAGTAGGATGTGAAACTTTGGCCATTGGCCAGGTGTAGTGGCTCATGCCTGTAATCCCAGCACTTTGGCCAGAGTGGGCAGATCACTTGAAGCCAGGAGTCTGAGACCAGCCTGGCCAACATGGTGAAACTCAGTCTCTACTAAAAAGACAAAAATTAGCCAGGTGTGGAGGCATGTGCCTGTAATTCCAGCTACTTGGGAGGCTGAGGCACAAGAATCGCTAGAGCCTGGGAGGCAGATGGCATCACTCCAGCTTGGGCAACAGAGACTGTCTCAAAAAAAACAACAAAAAAAAAAACAAAAAAAACTTTGGGCATTTTAAGGGAAATGTGGGCCCATTTCAAAGTTCTTTTTATTTTTTTTATTTTTTAAATTTTATTTATTTATTTATTTTTTTTGAGACGGAGTCTCGCTCTGCCGCCCAGGCTGGAGTGCAGTGGCCGGATCTCAGCTCACTGCAAGCTCCGCCTCCTGGGTTCACGCCATTCTCCTGCCTCAGCCTCCCGAGTAGTTGGGACTACAGGCGCCCGCCACCGCGCCCGGCTAGTTTTTTGTATTTTTTAGTAGAGACGGGGTTTCACCATGTTAGCCAGGATGGTCTCGATCTCCTGACCTCGTGATCCGCCCGTCTCGGCCTCCCAAAGTGCTGGGATTACAGGCTTGAGCCACCGCGCCCGGCCTCAAAGTTCTTTTTAACCATGACAAACTTTTATACTGCTTCAAGCCTTAAAAATTAAATTGAAATGAAGTAAAATATAACCCTTAGTTTCTCAGTTGCACTAGCCACGCCGAACTGCGTTTTGAAGGAAGCAGAACACAAGCATTTCTTTTTTCTTACACGTTAGATTCAGGGGTACACGTCCAAGTTTGTTACATGGATATATTGTGTAATGCTGGGGTTTAGGCTTCTATTTAACTCATCACCCAAATGGTGAACATAGTACCCAATAGGTATTCTTCAACCCTTGCCTCCTCCTCCTCCTGTCTCCCCTTTTTGGAGTCCCCGGTGTCTATTGTTTCCACCTTTACGACCATGCGTACCTGTTGTTTAGCTCCCACTTATGAATGAGAACATGCGGTATTTGATTTTCTGTTTCTGCTGGAAGTACTTAAGTTTTAAAAATATTTGTGGGTACATTTATTTATTTATGGGGTACATGAGATTTTTTTTTTGTTTTGAGACAGAGTCTGGCACTGTCACCCAGGCTGGAGTACAATGGCATGATCTTGGCTCACTGCTATTTCTGCCTCCCGGGTTTACGCCATTCTCCTGCCTCAGCCTCCGGAGTAGCTGGGACTACAGGCGCCCGCCACCACACCTGGCTAATTTTTTGTATTTTTATTAGAGATGGGGTTTCACTATGTTGGCCAGGCTGGTCTCGAACTCCTGACCTCATGATCTGCCTACCTCAGCCTCCCAAAGTGCTGGGATTACAGGCATGGGCCACCGCACCCGGCTGATATTTTGATACAGGCATACCATGCACAACAATCACATCAGTGTAAATGGGGTTCCATCACCTCAAGAATTTATCCTCTATGTTACACAGAATCCAATTATACTCTTATTTTATTTATTTATTTTTTTTGAGACGGAGTCTTGCTCTGTCCCCCAGGCTGGAGTGCAGTGGCGCGATCTCGGCTCACCGCAAGCTCCGCCTCCTGGGTTTACGCCATTCTCCTGACTCAGCCTCCTGAGTAGCTGGGACTACAGGCGCCCGCCACCTCGCCCGGCTAGTTTTTTGTATTTTTTAGTAGAGACAGGGTTTCACCGTGTTAGCCAGGATGGTCTCGATCTCCTGACCTTGTGATCCGCCCGCCTCGGCCTCCCAAAGTGCTGGGATTACAGGCTTGAGCCACCGCGCCCGGCCTATACTCTTATTTTTAAATGTACAATAAATTATTGTTGATTGTAGTCACCCTTTTGTGTTATCAAATACTAGATCTTATTCATTCTAATTATATTTTTGCACGCATTAACCATCCCCACTCCTCTCCCGTGTCCCTGCCAGTACCCTTTCCCAGTCTCTGGTAATCATAATTCTACTCTCTATCTTCATGAGTTCAATTGTGTTAATTTTTTTAGCTTTCAAGTAAGTGAGAACATGTGAAGTTTGTCTTTTTGTGCCTGGCTTATTTCACTTAACATAATGACCTTGGCCGGGCGCGGTGGCTCAAGCCTGTAATCCCAGCACTTTGGGAGGCCGAGACGGGCAGATCACGAGGTCAGGAGATCGAGACCATCCTGGCTAACACGGTAAAACCCCGTTTCTACTAAAAAATACAAAAAGCTGGCCGGGCGCGGTGGCGGGCGCCTGTAGTCCCAGCTACTCGGAAGGCTGAGGCAGGAGAATGGCGTAAACCTGGGAAGCGGAGCTTGCAGTGAGCTGAGATCCGGCCACTGCACTCCAGCCCGGGCGACAGAGCGAGACTCCGTCTCAAAAAAACAAAAACAAACAAACAAACAAAAAAACCATAATGACCTCTATCCATGCTGATACAAATGACAGGATCTCATTATTTTTCACAGCTGAATGGTACTCCATTGCGTACATGTACCATATTTTCTTTATCATCTGTTAGACATTTAGGTTGTAGAAGCAAGCATTTCTTAACACACCTCTCTTTCTTCCTCAACCTGGCCCCTAAAGTAGTGTTGGTAATAATAATGCTGCCACCATCACACTAGTTCCTAAGTGCCTGCTGTGAGCCACGTGTCTGACCTAACACAGGCCTCTCTGCTACAAGACTTCTCAGAGCCTTAACTATATCAACATACATTTAACAATCTACTTTATGAATCTAGTATGCAGTATTTCTAATTCTTATTTGACAGGGAATGCTTTTCACAAGCATATCCTTAAGCTGCTGTTCTATAGAAACACTGGTAAACACTGGTTGGAGTATCTCCTGTGCAACTTCTCATGACGAGCACTGTGCTGTACAGGGTGGTACTTTTTAAAATGAAGCTGCAGGCCTGGCGTGGTGGCTCACGCCTATAGTTCTAGCACTTTGGGAGGCCAAGGCGGGCGGATTACCTGAGATCAGCAGTTCGAGAGCAGCCTGGCCAACATGGCGAAACCCCGTCTCTACTAAAAATACAAAAATTAGCTGGGTGTGGTGGCACGCTCCTGTAATTCCAGCTACTCGGGAGGCTGAGGCAGGAGAACTGCTTGAACCTGGGAGGTGGAGGTTGCAGTGAGCCAAGTTTGGGCCACTGCACTCCAGTCTGGCAACAGAGAGAGACTCCATCTCAAAAAAAAAAAAAAAAAAAGCTCCAATAACTTTCGGGAACATGAAAATTTTCCAAAGTGGCAACAGCTTTAAGAAGATCAATTTCTAGTGCCTAACTTCCATACATACTTCTGAAAACTGATCTGCCAAAGAAAGCCTTTGGCAGAGTCTCCCTTCCTTCCTCCCCTTTCCCAATTTACAAAAAAGGCATACCAGGGACTGAGACAACAGTCAAGACTCTCCCCACTGCCCTGCCCTTGACCACTGAGGCACTCACATACCGGCTAAATGAACAGACTGAATTCCGCTCCCTTCCACTCTGAGGCTCTCTGCATGTCAGTCCACTCCTCCTGGACCAATTTTCCCCCAGTTGCTACTTGCATTCAGTATTTCCCTGCTCAAACATCACAATGGCTCTCCGAGCAAACACAGAGCCACCTCCCTGCTCAGCCTGCAGCCTTCCTCATTCAATTCCCTTCATCCTCTGCCCTGATGTGTACCCTGTATTTAGGGAAGTTACTTAGTCACTCTGAGCCTTTGTTTCATCTGCAATGAAATGGGCACATCCCTTACACCGAAAGATAAGTAAAATGAAACCATACTGGGGAGCCAAATTAACGAAAGTCCTTAGAATATAAGCTCCATGAGAATAAAGACTTTTGTCTGCTTTACATGATGTATTTTAAGGCCTGAAGCAGTGTCTGGCACACAACATACAATAAATACTTGGTGAATTATATATTACAAACAATATATATGAACTTATTTGATTTAATCTAATCCATAAACCTTTGAAATAGGTGATTATTATTCTCATTTTATAGGAGAGGAAAAGGAGGCTTTGCATAGGCAGGAAATAAGAGTCAGGATCTGAATCCAGGCAGTCTGGCTCTAGAACATGGGGTGGGGTACGCTGGTGTGACCATCCCTTCCCTACGTAGAACCATCCTTCAGTCAGAATTGGTCTGTTTCTCTGGACTGCTTCCCACAACACCAGGCACCCAGTAATCACCCAATGCTTGGCTACTAAATGTTGAGGGAAAAAAAGACCCTATACTTTGCATTAAGTCAGCTACTCCAGAAGAGAGTCTTGGAACATGAAGCTATGGTATGGGCCTTACCTTGCCCTTGAACAGGATTACTGGGCAGACAAACCGTCCTCTGCACCGGGCCATCTTGCTGCGGTGGATGAGGTCTTGCAACTTGCTCACCTGTACGGTACTCTCAAACCTAACACACAGGCAAGAGAAGCAGGTCAAGCTGACTTTGAAGTGGGAACTTTGTGTATATTCACACAGACCCCCCCATACCAGATCTGTGTATATAATGTTTGCTTGAAATTAAATGTCATTCCGAAATTTTATATCATCTATCGTCTGTCCGTCCATCCATCCATCCATCCATCCAATCATCTTTTTTTTGAGACTGTCTGTCTGTCTGTCTGTCTGTCTGTCTGTCTGTCTATCTATCTATCTATCTATCTATCTATCTATCTATCTATCTATCTATTTATTTTTTTGAGACAGAGTTTCACTGCTGTTGCCCAGGCTGGAGTGCAGTGGCACAATCTTGGCTCACCACGACCTCCACCTCCCGGGTTCAAGTGATTCTCCTGCCTCAGCCTCCCGAGTAGCTGTGACTACAGGTGTGAGCCACCACACCTGGGTAATTTTTTATTTTTGGTAGAGACAGGGTTTCACCATGTTGGCCAGGCTGGTCTCAAACTCCTGACCTCAGGTGATCCGCCCACTTCGGCCTCCCAAACTGCTGGGATTACAGGCATGAGATTAAGTTTTTCAGGAAAAGAAAAAAGTGCTAATTATAGGTATTAAAACTTAAATCACTCTGATTTCTGAACCTTTAAGATTACAAAAAAAAAAAAGGTGAGCTAAACTGAAGACATACACAAAATTCAAAAATATACACAGAAAACTGGATCTTATGTCTGGGTTTTCCAATTTTTAACTCCCAGGATAAGACCTGATGCCCTGGGGACCCTCTCTGGAAATCACAGGACTATTTTTTTGAGTATTTATCTATTTTTTACATAACTCTGAATATAGATTTTTGTGATCTTTTAGAGCAAGCAGTCCCCAAGCCCTGGGCCCCAGACCAGTACGAGTCCGTGCCCCATTAGGAACCAGGAGGTGAGCAGGGTGCAAGGGAGCATTACCGTCTGACTTCCACCTCCTGTCAGATCATCAGCGGTGGCATTACATTCTTTTTTTTTTTTTTTTTTTTTTTTTTTTGAGACAGAGTCTCGCTCTGTCGCCCAGGCTGGAGTGCAGTGGCGCAATCTCGGCTCACTGCAAGCTCTGCCTCCCGGGTTCAGGCCATTCTCCTGCCTCAGCCTCCTGAGTAGCTGGGACTACAGGCGCCCGCCACCGCGCCCGGCTAATTTTTTGTATTTTTACTAGAAACGGGGTTTCACCGTGGTCTCGATCTCCTGACCTTGTGATCCGCCCGCCTCGGCCTCCCAAAGTGCTGGGATTACAGGCGTGAGCCACCGCGCCCGGCGGCATTACATTCTCATAGGAGCTGGAACCCTATTGTGAACTCCTCACGTGAGGGATTCAGGTTGCAGAGAATCTAATGCCTCACGATCTGAGGTGGAATAGTTTCATCTGAAATCATTTTCCCCCACCTGCCGTGAAAAAATTGTTTTCCATGAAACCAGTCCCTGGTGTCAAAAAGGTTGGGGAGTGCTGTTTTAGAGGGCAGAATGAGATAACGTTTCTTGGTCCACATGGCTCTAGGCCTCTGCTTTCAAAGTCCATATGGCCAACAGCACACAGAGCAAAGGAGGCATAAGAGAAGCCAGGTGTGACACAGGGATGTGTAGTAGTTAACGCACTGGGCTTGGTAAGTGAGTTTCTAGAACATGAGTCAGGTTTAGAAGTGAGCTCCAGCAAGTCACACCCATATCAAATCACACTTCCCTAAAATAAGGGTTCACTCTCACCTACCAACCTTTGGCAAAGCTCACATCAGCCAGTCAGAGCTTCTGGTAGCAAGAGAAATAAGAGGCAGGAAAGTTAGAGCAGGAAGCTTTCCCAGCTATGCAGAGTAACCCAGCAGAAGGAAGGAAAGACACTCACGTTCCTTCCTTAAAAGGGTTGAGCTTTCAGACCAACTCCTAGAGGGAATTTAATTCATTTCACATCCTAATCCTTCTAGGAATCTGCATGTTATTACACAGCTTCTCTTGTACACACGCACCCAAATATTATCTCAGAAGGAATAAATCAGTGACTCCCACATACTTGCAGTACCTGTCTAAATGTATCTGGATGCTGTTAGGGTTAATAAAAACACAAAGTCTTTAAAATACTGCCGAATTCTTACTTAAAATATATCTAGGGGCCAGGCATGGTGGCTTACACCTGTAATCCTAGTGCTTTGGGAGGCCAAGTCGGGCAGATCACTTGAGGTCAGGGGTTCAAAACCAGCCTGGCCAACATGGTGAAACCCCACCTCTACTAAAAATACAAAAAAATTAGCCGGGTGTGGTGTCAGGCACCTGTAATCCCAGCTACATGGGGGGCTAAGGCAGGAGAATTGCTTGAATCCAGGAGGTGGAGGTTGCAGTGAGCCAAGATTGCACCACTATAATTCAGCCTGGGTGACAGAACGAGACTCCATCTCAAAAATATATATATATATATACACACACACACATATATATATAGGAGATATATATAGGATATATATATAGCAGATATATATAGAATAACAGGATATATATATATAGAAGATATATATATAGGTGATTGTGGCTTGACAATATAACTACTATCAAATGGGGGTCTGAAAATGAAGTTAAAAAGCAGTCTTCAAATAAAAACCAGAATGAATAGTTTGATGATCTTGGAAAGAGAACAAAGGGGTATAAAAAGAGGACTGAGCTTCCCATGGTGTCTTTTCCTGTAAGACGTAATTTTTGTAATTAAATTTTTTTCTCTGTTCAGAGGAGGAGGAAGAATGGCAAACTTGAAGAGGCTGGGGTGCCTTTGCAAAGAAGTGCCCATAGGTGTGGTGGCTCACGCCTGTAATCCCAGCACTTCGGGAGGCCAAGGCAGGTGGATCATGAGGTCAGGAGTTCAAGACCAGCCTGGCCAACATGGTGAAACCCCATCTCTACTAAAGATACAAAAAATTAGCTGGGCATGGTGGCACATGCCTGTAATCCCAGCTACTCAGGAGGCTGAGGCAGGAGAATTTTTGCTTGAACCCAGGAGTCTGAGTTTGCAGTGAGCCAAGATCGTGCCACTGCACTCCAGCCTAGGCGAAGGGCAAGACTCCGTCTGGGGAAAAAAAAAAAAAGAAAGCAAAGTGCCCATAGGGTGGCAACAACCCACCAGGCAGGCCTAGGCACACAAGCTGACAGAGAACCAGAGTGTGCTGCCTTCCCCTCACCCAGTTTCTCTATGAAATCAAAAGGCACCTCAGTACCAATTAATTGCCTAACTAGACTCCACGAGAACATAAAACCGAGCGCCTTTAGTACTGCCACAGTGGCCTTCCTCCCACTTACTTGGCCCATGGCCAATGTCACAGATCTGGTCAGCACCATATGTTGCAACTGACTCTCACTCAGCTCATACCAGCCCTCTGAATCCTGCCTACATCTGATTTTCCCAGGTTGAGTTCTATCCTCAAAACCAAGCTGCATTTCTCAGGCTAAACTTCTGTTAAAAACAAACAAACGCCGGGCGCGGTGGCTCAAGCCTGTAATCCCAGCACTTTGGGAGGCCGAGACGGGTGAATCACGAGGTCAGGAGATCGAGACCATCCTGGCTAACACAGTGAAACCCCGTCTCTACTAAAAAATACAAAATCTAGCCGGGCGATGTGGTGGGCGCCTGTAGTCCCAGCTACTCGGGAGGCTGAGGCAGGAGAATGGCGTAAACCCGGGAGGCAGAGCTTGCAGTGAGCTGAGATCCGGCCACTGCACTCCAGCCTGGGCAACAGAGCGAGACTCCGTCTCAAAAAACAAACAAACAAACAAACAAACAAACAAACAAAAAACCCCTGGTGGAGGACACATCAGCAGTTTCCTCTAGGGAGGTCTTTTAATGTAATGACCCAGCTTTTCTTGTTAGGCCGGCCAGTGGTTCCTTTACCGGTTCCCCTATATCAAGTGCCAATTCAGTTTCTGGTCAGGCAGAGTGGCTCATGCCTGTAATCCCAACACTTGGGGAGGCTCAGGCGGCAGATTGCCTGAGGTCAGGAGGTAAAGACCAGTCTGGTCAACATGATGAAACCCCATCTACACTAAAACTACAAAAATTAGCCAGGCGTGGTGGCATGCACCTGTAATCCCAGCTACTCGGGAGGCTGAGGCAGGAAAACTGCTTGAACCCAGGAGGCAGAGGTTGCAGGGACCAGATTGCGCCACTGCACTCCAGCCTGGGCAACAGAATGAGACTCCGTTGTAAAAAAAAAATAAAAAATAAAGAAGCAATTCAGTTTCTGTTCTCTCACTAGTTCCTGTTTTTATTTTTACTATCTCTTGTCCTTAGGATCCTTTTACTGCAGTGCTAAGCACTGAGCTGTGTCTGGCACATAATACTCACATTTGAAGGGATAAATGTAGGCTTCCGTATTTACATTTGTAATGTATGCACTGAAATTTCTGGCAAGATGTTACCAGGTAGTGAGATTTTGTTTTTTTTTTTTCCCAACAAGGTCTTCCTCTGTTGCCCAGGCTGTAGTGCAGTGGCGCCATGGTTCACTGCAGCTGACCTCCTAGGCTCAGGTGATCCTCCCACCTTAGGCTCCCAGGGAGCTGGGACTTCAGGCACATGGCATGACACGTGGCTAATGCTTTGTATTTTTCATAGCGACAAGGTCTCATCATGTTGCCCAGACTGTTTAATTCAGTCTATTTTTTATTCAGTCTATTCAGTTTAATTCAGTCTCAAACTCCTGGGCTCAAGTGAAATGCCCATCTTGGCCTCCAAGTAACTAGGATTATAGGCAAGAGCTACCATGCCCAGTCAAATACAGAAGAAAATGCTGTTATCGCCTATTTCCAATAGGAAGCTTTCCCAGACAGGCATCACACTTACCAAACTATGTGGGTTATTCCTATGATGTGCCCCAAAACTTTCTGAGATGTTACTGCTGATATTATTTAATAGATAAGAGGCACAAAGTAGAGCTTACACCCACATTATCTCACTCAGTCCTCACTTACCCAATTTTACAGATGAGGTAGTTTAATGAGATGAAATCTCTAGCCCAAAGTCACAGAACAGGTAAACAGGGTAGCTGAGATTCTAAACCCTGGTGGGTAGCCACTGGGCCCATGGTTTTAACCACTATCCCACAGGGCCTCACCTGTAGTTCCCCTAATTCCAGCTCTTATTAACAGTTATTGTTTCTTTATTGGACTCTGTTTCCCACTAGACCTACTGGTAAGGACTTCATCTATTTGGCATCCAACTTGATCCCTGAGGTCTACTACACAGCAGCAGCTGAATGAACACTGTTGACAAACATGTCTTGGCTATTCGGGGATCCCTGTCCAGGCTTCTATTCCCAGATGATGAACCAAATTGGAGAGGTTCCTTAACAGGACCAAAACATTGCTTAAATCCAATTCTACCCTGTTTAATTCAGTCTATTTTTTATTCAGTCTATTCAGTTTAATTCAGCATCATAGTAACAGCCAAGCCAGACAGTAAAAAAGCAAAAAATTCTATTTCTTCCCACCCAAACACACCCGAAGTCCCCCCTTTCAACAAGTAGGCATCACCCACTCAATATCACTTCAGTAACACTTTAAGGCCTTGCAAGGAGTGCAAAGTAAAAGCAAACTCCAACAAGCTCCTCTAAGGTTAATGATGTTCCATAGGGGCCTTAGCCTGACTGTGAGGTTCTGCTAGACAAGGTGGGAGAGCCGCGGTGGTGAAAGAAAAGGCAGACAGGTATAGAGTCAGGAAACATAGCTTTTAACCCCACTCTGCTTACTACCTCTGCGATCTTGGGAAAAGGCAAATTACTTCTCTGGGCTTCAACTTCATCTATGTAAAACCTTAATACCTGCCAAACAGCAGGTACTCAATAAATATTAGTTTCTTTCTCTTTAAGGGATCAACACTAAACTTGTTTCCTTCCAGGAAAAGCTTCCACAAGGCAACCACGACTAGGTTCCTCAATGTACTATTATGTTACTGAAGGGTAACATTTGGTATTACCTGAGAGCTTGTTAGAATATGCCAAATGTCAGGCCCACCTCAGGTCTACTGAATCTCTGCATTGTAGAAAGATCCCCAGTTGATTCACTAAAATGAACATAGAAAAGAACCACTCTGTTGGGTGTGGTGGCACATACCTCTAATCCCAACACTTTGAAAGGCCAAGGTGAGGAAATCTGTTGAGCTCAGGAGACCCACCTGGGCAATGTAGTGAGACCTCGTCTCTACTAAAAATTTTTATAAATCCGCTGGGAGGGGTGGTATGTGCCCATATTCCCGGCTACTTGGAAGGCTGAGGTGGGAGAATCACTTGAGCCCAGGTGATCAAGGCTGCAGCAAGCCATGATTGTGCCACTGCATTCCAGACCCCATCTTAATTAAAAACAAAAACAAAAAAACCCATCTTGATTACAGTTGAGCTTAATATCAGAATGTCATCATCAGGGCACAGAGGTAAAACCACCAGCCAGCCAGCACCAAAGAGGGTAGGAAGAAGGGGATGGAAGAGGACGGCAAGGCAAAAACAAACAAAACAAAACAAAACCCTCTTGTTCAGAAACTTTAGCTTAAAGGTTTACGGAAACTAAGTTTACAGGGCCGGGCGCAGTGGCTCACACCTGTAATCCAGCACTTTGGGAGGCCATGGCAGGTGGATTGTTTGAACCCAGGAGTTGAGACTAGCCTGGCCATTATGGCAAAACCCATCTCTACTAAGATACAAAAATTAGCCAGGCATGGTGCCACGCACCTGTAATTTCAGCTACTTGGGAGGCTGATGCACAAGAATCCCTTGAACCCAGGAGGTGGAGGTTGCAGTGAGCCAAGATCACACCACTGCACTCCAGCCTGGGCAACTGAGCAAGATTCTGCCTTAAAAAAAAAAAAAAAAAAAAAGAAGAAACGAAGTTTACCTAATTCTGGAAGGAGGAATTAAGGAAGAGCTAAGAACCATAAATAATGGGGCCAAAACAAACCCCAATTCTTTAGGCTTGGCGATCCTGAGTTCTTAGGTTATATAACTGAGAATGTGATACAATTTCTGTGATCTGTTTACAAGAGTCCTTAACATTCTTTTCTTAGAGAACCCCACTACAACCTTGTGAAATGGGCACTCTTTTTTTTTATTTTCTTGAGACGGAGTCTCGCTCTGTCGCCAGGCTGGAGTGCAGTAGTGCGATCTTGGCTCACCGCAATATCCGCTTCCTGGGTTCAAGTGATTCTCCTGTCTCAGCCTCCTGAGTAGCTGGGATTACAGGTGTGTGCCACCATACCCAGCTAACTTTTGTATATTTAGTAGAGACGGGGTTTCACCATGTTGGCCAGGATGGTCTCAATCTCCTGACCTCATGATATGCCCACCTTGGCCTCCCAAAGTGCTGGGATTACAGGTGTGAGCCACCATGCCCGGCCGAGATGGGCACTCTTATAGACATCCCCACTTTACAGATGAGGAAACTAAGGCTTAAACTCCTAAAGCATTAGTGCTTAAATTCCTAAAGCATTGTTCCTCTGCTGTAAACCTTCTCTGGCTCCCCATGGCCTGCAGCAGCGGTTCTCAAGCTATACTGTAATTTAAGACATCAAGGGAGCTCTCACAGAATGTAGGCTGGAAATTCTGATTCCAGAAGGCCCAGGAGAAGCTCTAGAATCTGTAATCTTTTTTTTGAGATGGAGTCTTGCTCTTGCTCTGTTGCCCAGGCTAGAGTGCAGTGGTGCAATCTCGGCTCACTGCAACCTCCACCCCCCGGGTTCAAGCGATTCTCCTGTGTTAGCCTCCTGAGTAGCTACTGGCGTGTGCCACCACACCCAGTTAACTTTTGTATATTTAGTAGAGACGGGGTTTCACCATGTTGGCCAGGCTGGTCTCAAACTCCTGACCTCAGGTGATCCGCCCAAAGGAGGCTGGGATTACAGGCATGAGCCACTAGGCCAGGCCGAGAATCTATAATCTTAATAAGTGCTCAGGGGTTCCCAGCACAGTAAAACCACTGACACCCACACACAACCCACAGGTTCACACTCCCTGGCCTGATGATCAGGACCCCTATATGAGTTGATCCCTAAGGACATTTTCAGGGAAATTCCTGCTCACCCTTCCAATTCCAGTTCTTCCTAGGCACACAAACACCAGGCAGAATTAACCATTCTCCCCAGTTGGCCTATGGCAGTGCTTCTCAAACCTGGTAGTGCATTCGAATCACCTGGACATCATGTTCTGCTGAGATTCCAGCTCAATGGCTCTGGAGCCTGAGCTTCTGCGTTTCTAACAAGTTATTGAGTGCACTGCTAGCCTTGCTTTGAGTAGCAAGGGGCTATTGCATTATGTAGCACGACTGCTGCGGTACTCCTCACAACATTTCACCCACGGGGCCAGGATTTCACAGATAGTGCTGACAACAGCTCCTGAAATTCCCTTAAATTCAGCAGGAAGTAGGGAGATTAGGGGAGCAAACTTTGAGATCAACATATAGCACTTCCTAGAGCCCCATGCTCTGAGTACTTATCAATATCAAATAACTACACCATTTACTGACTAACTACAGGCCACATCCTGCACCAAGCATTCTGTGTCTGCTCTGGTACAAATTGTTATCCCACATAAGGTACTCAGCTCTTGGTAGGTTCACCATAAATGGTAGCTTTTATTTCTAATTCTTACAACGTACATGTCAGGCTTTATCAGCCCTATTTATCCTCTGGACTGCACTACCACTTTTCTAAAATTTTAGTTAGTCCTTAAAAGGACTAATTAACATGAGGTAGAGAATTACCAATAAGAAAACTAAGGGCAAAGCAGTTAAATACCTTGCCCAGCATCAGTTGCATAGCCAGCAAAAGGGGAATCCAGGATGTGAACTCAAGCAGTCTGATTCTAGACCTCAGGGTCCTAAGTGCTACATATGGTAAACGCGGGTAAGCCTGTCTTGACAGTGTACCTCCCACCCACACTCTCTAAAAAAGGGACACTGATGTTCAGAGAAGTGAACTGTGAAGTCAACTGTCTTAGGACAATGAGCTCTAGGGTGGAAGTGAAACAGAAATCAAGGGCTGTTACTCCCAACCCCTCATTCTATGCCATGCCACCTTGTCAGTCTGACTTGTCCAACCTTGAAGTAAATAAAAATGCCAATGAGGCTTAACACCTGGGGAAAGTGAGTCTGCCCTGCCCAGCTACCGACTTCCTAGCCACACGGATTAGCTGCCACGGACTCCCCAGACATGCACACTATGGTCACATGATGCTCACGTGTCTTTCTCCTTCTCAGAACTCTCATACTCCAGGAACACGATGTGCCGGGGATAGTGGCCGCAGATATCCCCGTTCGTGTTTGGAATCACGCTGAAACAGTAGTCTCGGCCAAACAGCTCCAGACATCTCTTCTCAATGCGTTCAACCTGCACAGAGAAGGAGACCAGAACACAAAGAGAATTATGGGGTTCTGAGGGTGAGAATTAGGAGGTCCATGGCCTGAGAGGTCACTGGGAAAGACATGTACCTCAGTGATAATTATTCTGTGCTGGGAAGATGTGATGCTAGGCCACAGGCCCCATATGTAGTTCATTAACCCATATATCGTATGCTTCAGGAAGGATTCTTAATTCCCTAACAATGAATCCGAAATTGTGGGTGTTGAGCATTTGGAGGAGAGGATTACATCTTTCATTAGATTCAAAGAAGTCTACAACCCATAAAACATACGAACTCTTGGTCCAGGTTACTGAAACTGCCACTAATCCACTACCTTCCTTGGTTAGTTTCCTCTTCTTTTATTTATTTATTTATTTATTTATTTATTTGTTTATTTGTTTATTTATTTTTTGAGATGGAGTCTCGCTCTGTCGCCCAGGCTGGAGTGCAGTGGTGCAATCTCAGCTCACTGCAGCCTCTGCATCCTGGGTTCAAGTGATTCTCCTGTCTCACCTCGAGTAGCTGGGATTACAGGTGCACAGAACCACGCTTGGTTAATTTTTCTATTTTTAGTAGAGACGGGGGTTTCACCATGTTGGCCAGGCTGGTTTCAAACTCCTGACCTCAGGTGACCCACCCACCTTGGCCTCCCAAAGTGCTGGGATTACAGGCGTGAGCCAACGCACCTGGCCTTTATTTTTTTAAAAGAGTCTCACTCTGTCGTCCAGGCTGGAGTGCAGTGGCACGATCTCAGTTCACTGCAACCTCAGCCGCCTGGGTTTCAAGTGAGCACATTTGGCTAATTTTCATATTTTTAGTAGAGATGCGGTTTCACCATGTTGGCCAGGCTGGTGTTGAACTCCTGATCTCAAGTGATCCGCCTACCTCAGCCTCCCAGGTGTGAGCCACTGCACCTGGCCTCTTCACTTTTTTTTTTTTTTTTTTTTTTGAGAAAGAGTCTTGCTCTGTCGCCAGGCTGGACTGCAATGGTCTCCACTCACTGCAACCTCTGCCTCCCGGGTTCAAGCAATTCTCCTGCCTCAGCCTCCCGAGTAGCTGGGATTACAGGTGTGGGCGGTGCCACCATGACCAGCTAATTTTTTGTATTTTTAGTAGAGATAGGGTTTCACCATGCTGGCCAGGCTGGTCTCTAACTCCTGACCTCATGATCCGCCTGCCAAAAGTGCTGGGATTACAGGCGTGAGCCACCACACCCAGCCAACAAAAATTTTTTAATAACGATGGGGGTCCATGTTTCCAGGCTGCTCTTGAACTCCTGGGCTGAAGCAATCTACCTGCCTCGGCCTACCAAAGTGCTAGGATTATAGGCGTGAGCCACTGTACTGGCCCTCTTCCCCATTCTTTAGCTATAGACTAGTACCTACAAGCTCTATTCCATACAATCAGTAAAAGCTGTAAAGTTTCCTTATATACAACTCGCTTGTGAAATAGAAGAGCTCCCCCTACAATTACTTGTTTTGTTCACAGTTCAGAGAAAAACACAACAGGAAAAAAGACATAAGAACTGTAACACCGGCCAGGCGCGGTGGCTCATGCCTGTAATCCCAGCACTTTGGGAGGCTGAGGCGGGCGGATCACGAGGTCAAGAAAGAGATCGAGACCATCCTGGCCAACATGGTGAAACCCTGCCTCTATTAAAAATATAAAAATTAGCTGGGCATGGTGGCGGGCACCTGTAGTCCCAGCTACTTGGGAGGCTAAAGCAGGAGAATAACTTGAACCCGGGAGGCAGAGGTTGTAGTGAGCCAAGATCATGCCATTGCACTCCAGCCTGGGCGACAGAGGGAGATGCCGTCTCAAAAAAATATATATATATAAATAAAAAAAATTAGCTAGGCGTGGTGGCGCATGCTTGTAGTCCCAGCTACTAGGGAGGCTGAAGCAGGAGGACAGCTTGAATCCAGGAGGTGGAAGTTGTAGTAAGCCAAGATCGCACCACTGGACTCCAGCCTGGGTGACAGAGAGAGACTCCGTCTGGGGGAAAAAAAAAAAAGAAGAAGTTTGCAAGAGATTAGTCCAAAGGGGTAGTGAGTTACCTCAATCGATTGTTCAGTTACAGATCTAACTCCCTGTTCTACCTGAACAGTTATAAATACATATAAATACATATACATCTAAGTCTGCAGGAGATCAGAAGGCCTGGAGAGATAATTAAGGCCAGCTTCAGCCACTATCAGGTGTAACTTATGACAACCCTAATCTTCAAGGTCATGTAAATTGAAAGAGGGGTCCAAAAAACCAATCACCAGAAAAACCAAAAGACCCTCACTGGCCAGGTGTGGCAGCTCAGGCCTGTAATCCCAGCACTTTGGGGAGCCGAGGTGGGAGAATTGCTTGAGTTTAGGAGTTTGAAACCAGCCAGGGCAATATAGTGAGACCATGTCTCCACGAAAATTTAAAAAAAAAAAAAAATTGGCCAGGCATGGTGGTGTGTACCTGTGGTCTCGGGTACTTGGCAGGCTTAAGTGGGAGGATCACTCGAGCCCAGCAGTTCGAGGCTGCAGTGAGCCATGATTGCACCACTGCAATCCAGCCTGGGCAGCAGAGCGAGACCCTGTCTCAAAAAAAAAAAAAAAAAAGGCCAGGTGCGGTGGCTCACGCCTGTAATCCCAGCACTTTGGGAGGCTGAGGTAGGCGGATCACCTGAGCTCAGGAGTTCAAGACCAGCCCGGCCAACATGGGGAAACTCCATCTCTACTAAAAACTACAATAATCAGCTGGGCGTGGTGGTGGGGTCCTGTAATCCCAGCTACTTGGGAAGTTGAGGCAGGGAGAATTGCTTGAACTGGGGAGGCGGAGGATGCTAATTCTGACTTGGTAGGACTGGGTGGGACTAAGGAATCTCTATTTTCACGAAGTACCCCACAAGCACAAATTTTAAAAGTACCCCAGATGATAATTAAACAGGTGGTCCCCAGACTACACTTGGAAAAATTACTTGGCCATTTGGAGAGTGAGCAAGTCCAATCCTTACTGAAGTCTTCCCTGGGTTATTTCAGAGACTACCAGATGCCAACTACAGAATCGCAACTCAGGGTAACCTCTGGGGCCAAATCAGAGTTCTGTGGTGCAGGATGGAACACAGTTCCACTGGAAAACTTGGTGCTAAAGCGGCCAAAACCACGTGGGGGAACGAGATGGCAGGGTCAGCAAGATTCCCACCGCACTGCCAGCCAGTGCTTAGGGTGGGGATGGCCTGAGCTAACAGGAAGCCCTCCAGGTCTGGCGATAAGACGACTGGGTGGAAATCCCAAAGGGAGGAAAAAGAGGAACTGAGACCTGCTTTTGATGAAGGAACTGAGTGGGAGTGTGGGTTGTCTTCTTGCTGTATAAGGGAAGAAAAGGGATGGGCCTAAGTTATGCTGAGACCTTATAAGGGGGCAACACACTGGGTTCACCTCCTGGCTCCATTCTGACCTCTGACCCTGAGGAATCGTCTCCCTATTTTTCTTAGATTCGAGGGCTTTTTCCCTGACACAACTCATCCTACGGCACCTGAAGCAGGGAATAGGCCTTCCTTAGGTCCTCCTCTCTGATCTTTGAACCTGGCCCCTCAGCTTCATCTCTCACCTTCAGACCCCTTCTCAAACAAAAAGGACCTCTTTGCTGGGCTCATTTTGACCCCAGTTCCTCCTTTTATGGTTGTCAAGTCCGACTCTTACACTCTGGTTCCAGACCCTGGAGAACTCTCTCTCCTCTTCCTCAGCGGCGAGGTACCACTCCTACCTTTCTCTCACCCCTGGTCTCAGCCTTTCCTCTGTAACTCCCCAAGTTAGGGGCCTTCCCCAGCTCATCGCGCCTCCAGTCTCACCTTAGAGCCGCCGGTCCCGCTGCCGTCCTTGGCCCGGTACTGAGTCCGGGAGAACTCCTCCAGCAGCTCCCCAAGCCCCGGCTCCTGTGGCGGCGGGTTGCCCGAAGAGGCCGAGGACCCCGCCGAGGCGGTGGCGGCGGCGGCCCGAGCGCCGGCCATGGCCCAGCCCCGCGTCCCCTCAGTGTGCCTCAAGCCGGCCCATAGCACCTGCCTGCCCCAACTCCGACACCAGAACCTCCGGAACCGCCTCAGCCACCGCCTTCTAACTCCACTTCCGGCCCCGCCCCGTCCCGCCGGATGTTTACTCCGGCCCTGGCCAATCGGAGCTCGGGACCCGCGCCCCGCCTACGATTACTGGCCCACCCCCGGCGCGGAGCGATCCTTGTAGCCTCCAGGGAGGCCACTCGCAGACACCGCGTGATCCGCCCCAAGGGGTTTCCCCTGGGGAAACCGGACTCAACCATTGGGCTGCCGGGGGATGGGGGTAGCAGGAAGGAACCATTGAAAAGAACCAGAGGAAAAGCGGAATGAATAATTACAGGGAAGCCGAGCGTGGTGGCTCACACCTGTCATCCCAGCACTTTGGGAGGCTGAGGCAGGCGGATCACTTAAGGCCAGGAGTTCGAGACCAGGCTGGCCAACATGGTGAAACCCCATCTCTACTAAAAATAAAAAAATTAGCCGGGCATGGTGACACCCACCTGTAATCCCAACTACTTGGGAGGCTGAGGCAGGAGAATCGCTTGAACCCATGAGGTGGAGGTTGCAGTGAGCCAAAATCGAGCCACTGCACTCCAGCTTGGGTGACAGAGCAATACTCTGTCTTAAGAAAAAAAAAAAAAAATACAGGGAGAGGAGGAGGAAACACTTGGAGGCAACAAATCAGTACTAGAAACCATAATGGCAGTGGTTACAATATTAAAACAACATTTCAGCAGGCCGAAGTGTCTCACGCCTGTAATCCCAGCACTTTGGTAGGCCGAGGCAGGCAGATTACGAGGTCAGGCATTCGAGACCAGTCTGGTCAACATAGTGAAATCCCGTCTCTACTAAAAATACAAAAAGTAGCCGGGCATGGTGGCCTGCGCCTCTAATCCCAGCTACTCAGGAGGCTGAGGCAGGAGAATCGCTTGAACCCCGGAGGTGGAGGCTGCAGTGAGCCGAGATCGCGCCACTGCACTAGAGCCTGGGTGACAGAGTGAGACTCCGTCTCAAAGACAAAACCAAAAACACAACATTTCATAAAACTCTTTTCTCCCCCTGCTGCTCACAACATCAGCCCTATTTTATTGAGGTAGAAACTGAGAATCAGGGGTGAAGCGACTGCCTGGAAATTCTGTGATGAAAAGCCTCTCAGGCCGGGCGCGGTGGCTCAAGCCTGTAATCCCAGCACTTTGGGAGGCCGAGACGGGCGGATCACGAGGTCAGGAGATCGAGACCATCCTGGCTAACACGGTGAAACCCCGTCTCTACTAAAAAATACAAAAAACTAGCCAGGCGAGGTGGCGGGCGCCTGTAGTCCCAGCTATTCGGGAGGCTGAGGCAGGAGAATGGTGTAAACCCAGGAGGCGGAGCTTGCAGTGAGCTGAGATCCGGCCACTGCACTCCAGCCTGGGCGACAGAGCGAGACTCCGTCTCAAAAAAAAAAAAAAGAAAAGCCTCTCATTATTATTATTATTATTAGAATATTTCAGACATTCGCAAAAGTGGAGACAATAGTATAATGAACCCTCATGTACTGGTTTTGAACAATAATAAACATCTGCTTATTTATCCTGTTTAAGCAATCCCTTCCCATCCAGGAAATTATTTTAAAGCAAATTCCAGACATCACATTATTTCATCTGTGAATACTTAAGCATTAATCACAACAGATTAGTGCTTCAAAAAAATACATAAAAAATACAAGGCTATTAACATACCTAAGAAAATTCACAATATTCCTTAATGTGGTCTAATACCCAGTCTGAGTTTCATTTTCTCAGATTGTCTCACAAATGTAACGAAAGTAATTCGTTTTTGGTAAACTTTTAATAGAAGTATGATATACATATAATATGATATACACCAGCACCCCGGAAGCCCTCTCCTGACCACTTTCAGTCACTATCTACCCACTCACCAACAACCACCCACCACCCTACCCTCCCTACCCCCAGATAATCACTATCCTGGCTTCTAAAGTTTTAATACAGTAGATTGGTTTTTAATTTAATTTTTTTTTTTTTTTAGAAACAGGGTTTCACCCTATTGCCTAAGCTGGAGTACAGTGGCATGATCATGGCTCACTGCAGCCTCCAACTACTGGCCTCAAGCAATCCTCCTGCCTCAGCCTCCCAAGTAACTGTGACTACAGGCATGTGCCACCACACCCAGCTACTTTTTAAATTTTTTTGTAGAGACCGAGACTCACCATGTTGCCCAGGTGACAAACTCCTGCGCTCAGGCAATCCTCCCGCCTCTGCCTCCCAAAATGCTGGGATTACAGGTTTGAGCCACTACTCCTGGCCTAGTAGATATTTTCTGACAAATCTATATACACACTTATCTTAAACACCTAGGAATGAAATGACTGGATTATATGGTGTTAAAGAAAAATTACAGGCCGGGCATGGTGGCTAATGCCTGTAATCCCAGCACTTTGGAAGGCCAAGGTAAACTGATTACCTGAGCCCAGGACTTCCAGATGAGCCTGGGCAACATGGCGAGACCCCCGTCTCTACAAGCAAATCAACGAGGTGTGGTGGCGCACATTGAGAGGCTACTTGGGAGGCTGAGGTGGGAGAGAATCCCTTGAGCCAGAGAGGTTGAGGCTGCAGTGAGCTGTGATCACGAAACTGTACTCCAATCTAGGTGACAGAGTGAGACTCTTGAGACTCTGTCTCAAAAAGAAAAGAAATTTTAAAAAATTATAGAAGGCCATTATTTTGGACAAAGCACCTGCACTAGATCCTAACAAACAAGACTAAGAACCAAAATGGAGTAATTCCTGCTAAAGTTACATTTTACCAAGCTGAAACTTAATTATCTGACCGTCAGAGAAATCTGGAGAGAGAACAGATATTTCCCCAACAGGCCACTTTCAATAAGCATGACAATGAAATTTCCTCTGCCCGTAATCCTTACAACAAAAGTAACCTGATGTTAATCAATGTTATTCTTCTTCTTTTTTTTTTTTTTTTTTTTGAGACGAGTTCCCGCCGTTCTGTCGCCCAGGCTGGAGTGCAGTGGTGTAGTGGTGCCATCTCGGCTCACTGTAACCTCCACCTCCCAGGTTCAAGCAATTTTCCTGCCTCAGTTTCCAGAGTAGCTGGGATTACAGGCGTGTGCCAACACACCCGGCTAATTTTTTTGTATTTTTAGTAGAGATGGGGTTTTGCCATGTTCACCAGGCTGGTCTCGAACTCCTGACCTCAGGTGATCCGCCCACCTCAGCCTCCCAAAGTGGTAGGATTACAGGCATGAACCACTGCGCCTGGCCCAATCCGTTGTTTTTCTATTGTTCTGTTTCCTTGTTCCCGCCCTACAAGGAAAGTTACTTTGAAATGACCAATGCGGCCGGGCCCAGTCTCACGCCTGTAATCCCAGCACTTTGGGAGGCCGAGGCGGGCGGATCATGAGGTCCGGAAATCCAGACCATCCTGGCTAACACGGTGAAACACCATCTCTACTAAAAAAAAAAAAAAAAAAAAAACCAACGGGCGTGGTGGCGGGCACCTGTAGTCCCTGCTACTCAGGGGGCTGAGGCAGGAAAATGGCGTGAACCCGGGAAGCGGAGCTTGCAGCGAGCCGAGATCACGCCACTGCCCTCCAGCCTGGGCGACAGAGCAAGACTCCGTCTCAAAAAAAAAAAAAAAAAAGAAAGAAAAGAAAAGAACTGACCAGTCTACTCTGTGTTGTTTGTGCTTTCTTCAGCCCTTATCTGTCTATAAGCGCAATGGCTCACGCCCCTAATCGCAGCACTTAGGGAGGCCGTTGCGGACGGATCACCTGAGGTCGGGAGTTCAAGACCAGCCTGACCAACATAGAGAAACCCCATCTCTACTAAAAATACAAAATTAGGCCGGGCGCGGTGGCTCACTCCTGTAATCCCAGCACTTTGGGAGGCCAAGGCGGTTGGATCACCTGAGGTCAGGAGTTCTAGACCAGCCTGCCCAACATGGTGAAAACCCGTCTCTACTGAAAATACAAATATTAGCAGGGTGTGGTGGCAGGTGCCTGTAATCCCAGATACTTGTGGGACCAAGGCAGGAACATGGCTTGAACCTGGGAGGCGGAGGTTGCAGTAAGCTGAGATCACGCCATTGCACTCCAGCCTGGGGACAAGAGCGAGACTTCGTCTCAAAAAAAAAAAAAAAAATTAGCCAGGCGTGGTGGTGAATGCCTGTAATCCCAGCTATTCAGGAGGCTGAGGCAGGAGAATCACTTGAACCCAGGAGGTGGACATTGCAGTGAGCAGAGATCATGCCACTGCGCTCCAGCCTGGGTGACAGAGGGAGACTCCAACTCAAAAAATAATAATAAAATAAAATAAAAATAAAGCCAGTTAAGATCTTTAAGTTGCAATTTTGTCTTTTGACAACAGTCAAAGAGTAACTTTCTAAGAGTTTTCCCGTGACATTTACATTGCCTCCTGCAAGTTAGTAGCGTTCCAGTTGCTCTGCATCCTTGTCAATACTTGGTAAATTTTATTTTAGTTTTTCTGGTGAGAATGTACTGGTATTTCTTTTGTTTTTTCCTCATACTAGTTTATACTTTGGAAGAATGTAGTGGTATCTTATTGTGCTTTTGTTGTTGTTGAGACAGGGGCTTGCTCTGTCCCCCAGGCTGTAGTGCAGTGGCTTGATCACAGCTCACTGCAGCCTCCACGCCTGGGCCCAAGCAATTCTCCTACCTGAGCTTCCTGAGTAGCTGGAACCACAGACATGTGCCACCGCACCCAACTAATTTTTTAATTATCTGTAGAGACAAGGTTTTGCTATGTTGCCCAGTTTGATCTTGAACTCCTGGGCTCAAGTGAACCTTCCACCTCAGCCTCCCAAAGTGCTATAATTACAGGTATAAGCCACTGGTGCCCAGCCCTACTGTGCTTTTAAAAAATCAACTTTATTGAGGTATGAGTACGTAGAATAAAATTCATCCTCTTTAATTGTACATTTTGATGGGTGTTGCCAAATTATAAAATCACCAGTGTAATTAAGATATTGAACATATATATCACCTCCAGAAAGTTCCACTGAGTCCCATCTCAGTCCATTCCACCCCTACCCCCAGCCCCAGGCAACAACTGATTTCTTTTCTGTCACTAGCCTTCCTATAAATGGAATTATACCCTGTGTATTCTGTGTCTGGCTTCTTTCAGCATAGCTAATTTTGGTTTTAATTTGCATTTCCCTGATTAATGAAGTTGATCACCTTTTCACATATTTATTGCTCATTTGAATATACTCTTGGGTAGTGCTTGTTAACATCCTTTGCCCATTTTTCTAGCGGGTTGTCTGTATTTTTATTATAAATTTGTAGAAGAGGTTTGAATATTCTGGACATGAGTTCTTTTGAAATCGCCACTACAAAATTGTAACCGTGAAATAGATTTGACCTAATCAACTCCATCTTGCTTCTTTTTTTTTTAAAAAAAATTGTTATTATTACACTTTAAGGTCTAGGGTACATATGCATAACATGCAGTTTTGTTACATAGGTATACAAGTGCCATGCTGGTTTGCTGCACCCATCAACTCATCATTTACATTAGGTATTTCTCCTAACGCTATCCCTCCCCCAGTCCCCCACCCCCCAACAAGCCCCAGTGTGTGATGTTCCCCTCCCTGTGTCCATGTGTTCTCATTGTTCAACTCCCACTTACTAGTGAGAACATGCGGTGTTTGGTTTTCTGTCCTTGTGATATTTTGCTGAGAATGATGGTTTCCAGCTTCATCCCTGTCCCTGAAAAGAACATGAACTCACCCTTTTTTACGGCTGCATAGTATTTAATGGTGTATATGTGCCACATTTTCTTTATCCAGTCTATTATTGATGGACATTTGGGTTGTTTCTAAGTCTTTGCTATTGTGAATAGTGCCTTAACAAATATACATGTGCATATGTCTTCATAGTAGCATGATTTATAATCCTTTGGGTGTATACCCAGTAATGTGATTGCTGGGTCAAATGGTATTTCTAGTTCTAGATCCTTGAGGGATCGTCACACTGTCTTCCACAATGGTTGAACTAATTTACACTTCCACCAACAGTGTAAAAGCATTCCTATCTCTCCACATCCTCTCCAGCATCCGTTGTTTCCTGACTTTTTAATGATCGCCATTCTAACTGGCATGAGATGGTACCTCATTGTGGTTTCAATTTGCATTTCTCTGATGATCATTCGTGATGAGCATTTTTTCATGCCTGTTGGCTGCATAAATGTTTTCTTTTGAGAAGTGTCTGTTCATATCCTTTGCCCACCTTTTGATGGGGTTGTTTGTTTTTTTTTTTTTTTTTTTTGAGACGGAGTCTGGCTCTGTCACCCGGGCTAGAGTGCAGTGGCCGGATCTCAGCTCACTGCAAGCTCCGCCCCCCGGGTTTACGCCATTCTCCTGCCTCAGCCTCCCGAGTAGCTAGGACTACAGGCGCCCGCCGCCTCGCCCGGCTAGTTTTTTTGTATTTTTTAGTAGAGACGGGGTTTCACCGTGTTCGCCAGGATGGTCTCGATCTCCTGACCTCGTGATCCGCCCGTCTCGGCCTCCCAAAGTGCTGGGATTGTTTTTTTCTTGTACATTTGTTTAAGTTCTTTGTAGATTCTGGATATTAGCCCTTTGTCAGATGGATAGATTGCAAAAATTTTCTCCCATTCTCTAGGTTGCCTGTTCACTCTGATGATAGTTTCTTTTGCTGTGCAGAAGCTCTTTAGTTTAATTAGATCCCATTTGTCTATGTTGGCTTTTGTTGCCATTGCTTTTGGTGCTTTAGTCATGAAGTCTTTGCCTCCCATCTTGCTTCTTTTTTTTTTTTTTTTTTTTTTTTGAGACGGAGTCTCGCTCTGCCGCCCAGGCTGGAGTGCAGTGGCCAGATCTCAGCTCACTGCAAGCTCCGCCTCCCGGGTTCACGCCATTCTCCTGCCTCAGCCTCCTGAGTAGCTGGGACTACGCCATTCTCCTGCCTCAGCCTCCTGAGTAGCTGGGACTACAGGCGCCCACCACCTCGCCCGGCTAGTTTTTTGTATTTTTTTAGTAGAGACGGGGTTTCACCGTGTTAGCCAGGATGGTCTCGATCTCCCGACCTCGTGATCCACCCGTCTCGGCCTCCCAAAGTCCTGGGATTACAGGCTTGAGCCACCGCGCCCGGCCCATCTTGCTTCTGACCTCCAAGCTGTCCTTGTTCACTCTGGGGCGTAGGCTGAACTAACTTTGGGAGGAACTTAGTTTACAGTTTAAAACAAAAATGATAACATCCCTTTCCCATAACAAACCCCCTTCTTGCCTGGGGACTAGAGTGCCATTGTAGGATTTAACAAATTAGCCATAAGATTAGAAATTACGGTTTAGGAGTCACACAGCTGGAGGCTACAAGACTCTGACCCTCCCCAAATTGCTCCTGGGGACATCACTATTGTAACCTAAGACCAGTGTCTGAGATATTTTGCAGACACTGCACTTGATGGATCAGCTGGTACCACCCAGACTGATAAACTGGCTTATCTGATCTTGTGGCTCCCATCCAGGAACTTACTCAGCACAAGAAGACTCTCTGTGAGTTAATCTTTGACCTGACCAATCAGTGCTCCTGGCTCACTAATTTTCCCCACCCACCAAGTTGTCCTTAAACACTCTGATCCCAGAAGGTTTAGGGAGACTGATTTGAGTAATAATAAAACTATGTTCTCCTGCACAGCCGCCTCTGTGTGAATTATTCTTTCTCTATTGCAGTTCTCTGCCTTTTTTTTTTTTTTTTGAAGCGGAGTTTCAGTCTTGTTGCCCAGGCTGGACTGCCATGGCGAGATCTCGGCTCACCACAACCTCCACCTCCTGGGTTCAAGCTATTCTCTTGCCTCAGCCTCCAGAGTAGCTGGGATTACAGGCATTTGCCACCAAGCCCGGCTAATTTTGTATTTTTAGTAGAGACAGGGTTTCTCCATGTTGGTGAGGCTGGTCTAGAACTTCCGACCTCAGGCGATTCGCCTGCCTCACTTACCCTCCCAAAGTGCTGGGATTATAGGCGTTAGCCACTGCACCTGGACCCCCAGATTTATCAACTGATCTTGATAAATGAGTTCTGCTTAGGCAGCAGGCAAGGTGAACCCATTGGACGGTTACAAATTTGGGGACTTGTCTGAGATTGCCCTTGTGGCTACCTGCTTGTGGTTTGGTAGCCCCCCTCTCCCCCGATAGATCCAGAGGTCAGCCCAAGCGGCCGCCTAGTTCTCTCGGACTAGGGGTTGACTCTGGTATTCTTTTTTTTTTTTTTTGAGACGGAGTCTCGCTTTGTTGCCCAGGCTGGAGTGCAGTGGCCGGATCTCAGCTCACTGCAAGCTCCACCTCCCGGGTTCACGCCATTCTCCTGCCTCAGCCTCCCGAGTAGCTGGGACTACAGGCGCTCGCCACCTCGCCCGGCTAGTTTTTTTTTGTATTTTTTTTAGTAGAGACGGGGTTTCACCGTGTTAGCCAGGATGGTCTCGATCTCCTGACCTCGTGATCCTCCCGTCTCGGCCTCCCAAAGTGCTGGGATTACAGGCTTGAGCCACCGCGCCCGGCAACTCTGGTATTCTCTCCAGTTGCGGGGCACTGACAACCCAATGTACACGGATTTTTTTTTTTTTTTTTTTTGAGACGGAGTCTCTGTCGCTCAGGCTGGAGTGCAGTAGCGCCATCTCGGCTCATTGCAAGCTCCGCCTCCCGGGTTCACGCCATTCTCCTGCCTCAGCCGCTTGAGTAGCTGGGACTACAGGCACCCGCCACCACGCCCGGCTAATTTTTTTGTGTTTTTTGGTAGAGACGGGGTTTCACCGTGTTAGCCAGGATGGCCTCGATCTCCTGACCTCGTGATCTGCCCGCCTCAGCCTCCCAAAGTGCTGGGATTACAGGCGTTAGTCACCCGCGCCTGGCCTGCATGGATTTAATTGCAGTGGAGAAATAGTCCTGGGGAGACGTCCCATAACTGTAGCCCTATCAAAAGGTGTCTGTCTGTAGCCCCATGGTGGAGTATCTATCTGTAGTCCCAAGAGTGTCTGTCTGTCTAATAGCTCCACCACAGATAGTCTGTCTCGGTTTGGCTCCTTCAGGGGTCTCAGTTTGTCTGTTGCTCCATTGTGGAGTGTCTGTCTTGGTTTGGCTACTGGTGGGGGTTTCAGTTGGCTCTTCCTAACTAGTAGGAAGAGACTTGGTTCAGGAGACTTCTCAATCAGGAAGATTTCGGGGAGATTTCTCAGATGGAGAATAGGAGAATAGTTTGGAAGGGATACTTTTGGAGTTCTTGGTTAAGGATATGATTTGGAAGGCCTTCTCTCTGTCTCGTCTTTATGTATGTGTTTGTATATGTGGAGGGCATCTCAGAAGGAGTTGCTGACAGAAGTCCAGCAGGCCTAACTCAGAGAACCCTCCTATTAGTCTGTTAACATTCATTGAGCCCTGGAGAAAGCTCAGCAGGCCTGTCTCTGTGTGACTATCCACTCTTCACCTTGCCCAGAGATCACCCATTGTGGGTTACCTTTCAGAGCTCATTCCTCCCCACCCGGAGTGGATCAAAAACAACAGGGACCAACAGGAGAAAGTTTGCGTATTGCCAGGCTGATACTGGGTGCTGAAAGAGGTGACTAGTGTCTGTTGTATTATATATATTTTGCTGGGGTGGAAAATGTTAATTCGGTTCCCCATGCAGCCTGTTGGACAACATCTTGCAAAATGGAGAATCATTTGCCTATGGTTCCACGAAGCAGAAAAGGATGATTTTATTTTGTAACCGGGCTTGGTCCCTCATAGCTATGGCATAGTGAAGAAGGTCATCAAAAGCTGCTCCGTTCTTCTGGAAGCTGCAGCAGAGAAAAGGGACCCAGAAAGTTGGTATGTCAGCAAAAAGGGTAATAATTCTTAGCAGCCAAATTTCTGGTCTTTCTTTCTCTCTCTCTCTCTGTATGTGTGTAAACGATAAACGTCATTATTTGTGTCCTCTGCAAGTGTTTAATTAATAGAAAAATAAAGGATTTGTGAGACTAGTCTTAGGCTGTAGCAAATCTGATGCAGTTTGTACTAAAAATGTGTCTTTCTGTAATGGAGAGAGGGGTATCACAGGATAGAACATGAGCTTAGGATCCCTGTAAGACTCTATAAGACTATTTTTCAAGCCACCCCAGCAGGCTGGTCAGTTACAAACTTTGCTGCAGGTCCCTGAAACCAATACCAGACAAAATTTATCTTTCTTGTTTTATGTCACTAAGAGTTTAACCTTAGGCTGGGCGTGGTGGCTCATGCCTGTAATCCTAGCACTTTGGGAGGCCCAGGAGGGTGGATCCCCTGAGGTCAGGAGTTTGAGACCAGCCTGGCAAACATGGTGAAACCCTGTCTCTACTAAAACTACAAAAATTACCCAGGGATGTTGGCAGGCGCCTGTAATCCCAGCTACTCGGGAGGTTGAGGCACCAGAATTGCTTGAACCCAGGAGATAGAGGTTGCAGTGAGCTGACATCATGCCACTGCACTCCAACCTGGGCAACAGAGTAAGATGCTGTCTCCAAAAAAAAAAAAAAAAAAAGAGCTTAACCTTGTGACCATGTAGGGATACTTTCTCTTGGTTCTCTTGGTTTCCACCATCCAGAGCACAGGAAAATTTGGGGTTCATGTCATAGCTCTAAAAATTATCTTGAGCAGGCTGGGCACAGTGGCCCATGCCTGGAATCCCAGCACTTTGGGAGGCCAAGGCAGGCGGATTACCTTAGTTCAGGAGTTCGAGACCAGCCTGGCCAACATAGTGAAACCCTGCTAGACGTGGTGGTGGGCACCTATAATCCCAGCTACTCGGGAGGCTGAGGCAGAAGAATCCCTTGAACCGGGAGGCGGAGGTTGCAGTAAGCAGAGATCGAACCACTGCACTCTAGCCCGGGTGGCAGAGATTCTATCTCAAAAAAAAAAAAAAAAAAAAAAAAAAAAAATTATCTTGAGCAGTTAAAGCTCTTTCCAAGCTTGAAATTGGTTGCTGGAGACTTCTTCTGGGAAAAACAATAGAAACTGTTTGATGTTATGTAGGTCAGTAGCTAAGGCTTTGTCTTTTGACAATTGTGGCCTGGGTTCAATTCTTAACTTCCAGAATGATTCCTTTCTGGTTTGTTATTTGTGTAACTTTGCCCTTTATTGAGGATTTTTTTTTAAACCCCATGGATAGCTTCTGATTTTCTGTTTTGGATTTTCCTTTCTCCAAACTACCCTTGAGAGAGAGAGACAGAGAGAAAGAAAAGAAAGAGAGAGAGAGGAAGGAAGGAAGGAAGGAAGGAAGGAAGGAAGGAAGGAAGGAAGGAAGGAAGGAAAGAGAGAGAAAGAAAGAGGCTTACCATCTCTTTGAGACACCTTATGCGTCCATGGTTAAGTTATAAACTTAGTTAAAGCATATTAATTTCATGTGGGAAGTTACCTGTGGTAGAATTCAAAAGCCAGAAATACTGGGTACCCTGGTAATAAGATACTGAAAAGGATTTTTTTTTTTTTTTTTAGAAAAAAGAGCTCTGTGGTTAAACCCAGATTAATTAAAAATGGATAACCAAGTCATATGTATTTAAAAGGAATTTATCTTTTTCCTCTTCTTGAATCATGTTTTTCTGAAAAACAGTTTTTTTCTTTTCAGGTGACTGAATTGTTCTCCATTTTGTCTTTTTGTCACTCTTGATGCCCACATGAGAGAATCTAACATAAATTCTAACAACCTGGGACTCCTGGGGAAAAGCAGAGGAGGCGCCACAGATCCCATTCTGGGAAAAAACCTCAGATTTCCTCACAGAAGCCTAGAAATTAAAAGAGAATAGATCCTTCTCAAAATCTAAGGCTCTGTTCTGTTTTGCATTGCATTAGCTGATGGTTTTGGCTTTTGTGGGTATCAGAAATTACTTCGCATTATGAAAGAAACTTGGTATGTAATAACTAGGTAGGAAATATGCTTTTGAGGATGGCTAATGGCACTTATAGGGGGATATTCCGTTTTGATGTTTCGATTAGGGAAACACACTCTTGGCCATTAAAAGATAGGGAAACATCCCCAACCTGCACTGAGAGATGAGACTCCCACGGGGGACGGGCTGATTAGAAAATGGGCTAATTTACTATGGGTTGTTTTGCAATGTTTTGCTCAGCAGAAGCACTGCACTGTCTTCTCTTACAGTATTTCCCTCCTTTTGGGGATCCAGGATACAGTATATACCCTGAATTTTTCGGATCTATCTTTGCCTTCCAGCTGTGCCTGCTTATTAGGTCCTAGAAACTGAATGCTTTCCTGGCCCTGTTCTTCCAAGGGCTCCACCCCAAAGTCAGTAATCCAGTTAAGAAATTGGCAAATGAAAAATCTTACAAGTGCTGAATCTTCTGTCCATCTGTGTATTTATTTATTTATTTTTATATTTTTTTGAGATGGAGTCTCTTTCTGCCAACCAGACTGGAGTTCAATGGTGTGACCTTGGCTCACTGCAACCTCCACCTCCCGGGTTCCAGTGATTCTCCTGCCTTAGCCTCCCGAGTAGCTGGGATTACAGGTGCCCACCATCATGCCCAGCTAATATTTGTATTTTTGGTAGAGATGGGGTTTTACCATATTAGCCAGGCTGGTCTCGAACTCCTGACCTCAGGTGATCCACCAGCCTCGGCCTCGCAAAGTGCTGTGATTACAGGCATGAGCCACTGCGCCCGGCCAGAAAAATAGAAACTATAATGCCTTTTTGTTCATGTTACTTTAGTAGTCTTTTAGAAATAAACACAGTTTTCAAGATTATTTGTAAAATAAAAATGTCTTCAAATTTTAGACATTTGACCTAGATTAAAGTCAGATATGAGATCTGCTAAATGCTTTAAGGTCATAAACTATTTCTTTGACTTTTGAAAATTGTTCAGTTGCTGGGCGCGGTGGCTTACATCTATAATCCCATCACTTTGGGAGGCCGAGGCGGGCGAAACACCTAAGTCTAGGAGTTCGAGTCCAGCCTGGCCAATATGGTGAAACCCCGTCTCTACTAAATATACAAAAATTATCCAGGCATTGTGGCGCATGCGTGTAATCCCAGCTACTCGGGAGGCTGAGGCAGGAGAATTGCTTGAACCCAGGAGGTGGAGGTTGCAGTGAGCCGAGATCGTGCCACTGCACTCCAGCCTGAGCGAAAGAGCGAGACTCTGTCTCCAAAAAAAAAGTCCGTTGCTGAGAAAATTGTTTAATTCACCTACTTTGGAGCATTAGATTCTAGATGAGGCCTGGGGACATGTGGAGAGCCATGCCCCTAGCTATGCTGCAAAGGGCCAGACATTATCTGTATTTCCGTCTGATGTCCGAGGCTCTACACCTAGTACATAATTAAAATTGCTTATTTATCAGGTTTTTCATCAAAATAAAAGTTGCTAAGAGTTAACATTGTAACAAGTAATCGAGACTACTGGAGAAACAGTTTTACATACAAGGTGTATAGGGAAAGTAGAATGTGTTTTTGGTTAAAGGGTATGAGAAGGCACGGTAATATGGCTTTTGATAAAGGGAATGTAATTTTGTCTACTTCAGAGGGTTTTAAAGATTGTCTTAACCTAGAAGAGTAATGGGACAAAAAGAAGGTTCTGTGGGTGTAAACAAGTTGACTAAAATTTGAAGGGGATTTATTTATTTATTTTTTTTTTGCCCTAAGTTGAAGATAAAATAAAAGCACACTAATGCGGGGTCAGAATCTGGGCCCATGTGTTCAAATAACAGGGTTTTCTTAGAAAATTGATCTGCTGTTTAACAGAAAATTGTAAAAGGTTCTAAAAAGTTTATGAAAATCTTACCTTATGGTCAAACTAATTAAAACTGGATAGATTTATAAAATTTTATTTAAAAACTTGCCTTAGTATTGAAGATGCACTAATGCAAACATAAATTTGGTTTTCTCTTTTGAAAAAGATTTTTTATGTAATATTAAAAGATAAAGGGCCAGGCCCTGTGGCTCACGCCTGTAATTCCACCACTTTGGGAGGACGAGGCACGTGGATCACCTGAGGTCAGGTGTTCGAGGCCAGCCTGGCCAACATGGTGAAACCCCAACTCTACTAAAAATACAAAAATGAGTCGGGCGTGGTGGCGGGCGCCTGTAGTCCCAGCTACTCAGGAGGCTGAGGTAGGAGAATCGCTTGAACCCAGGAGGCAGAGGTTGTGGTGAGTCAAGATCACGCCATTGTGCTCCAGCCTGGGCAACGGAGTGAGACTCTATCTAAAAAAAAAAAAAAATCATGAAAGGTTTTTGTTCACCCCTTCGGGTAAATGGCAGGGAAAAAAGAGGGTAGAGAAAAGAGGAGACGGATTCAGCTGGCCTCATACTATCTTCATTGGGTCTTGTTTGGAAAGCTAACTGTCTCTTTTTTTTTTTTTTTTTTTTTTGAGATGATGTCTCGCTCTGCACCCAGGCTGGAGTGCAATGGCATGGTCTCGGCTCACTGCAACCTCCACCTGCCAGGTTCAAGTGATTCCTCCACACCCGGCTAATTTTTGTGCTTTTAGTAGAGACGTGGTTTCACCATGTTGACCGGGCTAGGCTGTCTCTTTTATCAGAGTAAAGGTTTTTGCCTTTAAAAAAAATTTTTTTTTTTTTGAGACGGATTTTCACTCTGTCGCCCAGGCTGGAATGCAGTGTTGCAATCTTGGCTCACTGAAAGGTCCACCTCCCGGGTTCATGCCACTTTCCTGCCTGAGCCTCCTGAGTAGCTGGGACTACAGGCGACCACAACCACACCCGGCAAATTTTTTCTATTTTTGGTAGAGATGGGGTTTCACTGTGTTAGCCAGGATGGTCTCGATCTCCTGACCTTGTGATCTGCCCACCCCGGCCTCCCAAAGTGCTGGGATTACAGGCATGAGCCATTGCGCCCAGCAAAAAAATTTTTTTGACTTACTAGTTTGGATAAATGAATAATGTGTGATTCTACTTTGTGAGATCCAGTGTTTTAAACTTTCTATATTTGAAAAACTTTCCAAAATCAAATATAAAGTATGTCATGTGGGGAAAAGAAAGAGAGATCAGACTGTTACTGTGTCTATATAGAAAGAAGTAGACATAAGAGACTCCATTTTGTTCTGTATTTGAGATGCTGTTAATCGGTGACCCTACCCCCAACCTTGTCCTTGCAAGAGACTTGTGCTGTGTGACTCAAGGTTTAACGGATTTTGGGCTGTGCAGGGTGTGCTTTGTTAAACAAGTGCCTGAAGGCAGTATGCTTGTGAAAAGTCATCACCATTCTCTTAATCTCAAGTACCCAGGGACACATACGCTGCCAAAGGTCACAGGGACCTCTGCCTAGGAAAGCTAGGTATTGTCCAAGGTTTCTCCCCATGTGATAGTCTGGGGAGGGAAAGACCCCATCGTCCCCCAGCCTGACACCCGTGAAGGGTCTGTGCTCAGGAGGACCAGTACAAGAGGAAAGAAGGCCTCTTGGCAGTTGAGATAGAGAAAGCATCTGTCTTGGGAGGCCGAGGCGGGCGGATCACAAGGTCAGGAGATCGAGACCACGGTGAAACCCCGTCTCTACTAAAAATACAAAAAATTAGCCGGGCGCGGTTGTGGGCGCCTGTAGTCCCAGCTACTCGGGAGGCTGAGGCAGGAGAATGGCGTGAACCCGGGAGGCGGAGCTTGCAGTGAGCCGAGATCGCGCCACTGCACTCCAGCCTGGGCGACAGAGCGAGACTCCGTCTCAAAAAAAAAAAAAAAAAAAAAAAAAAAAAGAGAAAGCATCTGTCTCCTGCCCGTCCCTGGGCAATGGAACATCTCGGTGTAAAACCCGATTGTATGTTCTGTTCACTGAGAAAGAAGAAAACCGCCTTAGGGTGAAATGCTGCTCTTTATGCACTAAAAAGTTTTGTGGAGATGTTTGTGTATGCATATCAAGGGACAGCGCTTTTCCTTAAACTTACTCAGGTCACAGAGATCTTTATTCATATGTCTTACTGCTGACCTTCTTACGATGATCCTATTATCCTGCCACTTCCCTTTTTCTAAGATGGTAAAGATAATGATCAATAAATGCTGAGGGAACTCAGAGACCGGTGCCGGCCTGGGTCCTCTGTAAGCTGAGTGCCGGTCCCCTGGGCCCACTTTTTCTTTCTCCACACTTTGTATCTGTGTTTCATTTCTCAAGTCTCTAGTTCCACCTAACGAGAAACGCCCACAGGTGTGGAGGGGTAGGCCACCCCTTCATGTCATTTTCTGACCTATTTAATCCTTCAGACATTAGGTCACCTGAAGCCCAAAAATGTCATCTTTGGCTTATTTGGTATAAAAATCATACAGGCAGCATTGTCAAATATGAAATGGTATATGGCTTTCTTTGGGCTATATTTGTATAAATATGTTATCAGTATGTGCTCCAAAATTATGAGAAACTTCTGTAATTCTGATATGATTTAGTGTATGTTATTAATAATTATAATTAATGTAAAATTGTTGTATGCCACAGAAGTAACCAAAACCACTAGTGAATTTTAGCTTTAATAGTGGCTATCCTAAGACTTGTCGCCGGGCACAGTGGCTCACACCTGTAATCCCAGCACTTTGGGACGCTGAGGCCGGCAGATTGCCTGAGGTCAGCAGTGGCAACCTCATCATGAGACCAGCATGGGCAACATGGTGAAACTCTGTCTCTACTAAAAATACAAAAATTAGCTGGGCATGTTGGCAGATGCCTGTAATCCCAGCTACTCAGGAGGCTGAGGCAGGAGAATCGCTTGAACCTGGGAGGCAGAGGTTGCAGTGAGCCGAGATCATGCTACTGCACTCTAGCCTGGGCTACAGGGTGAGACTCCATTTCAAAAAAAAAAAAAAGAAAAAAGAAAAAGAAAAGAAATTGTGCTTTTGGGCTTGGCACAGTGGCTCATACCCGTCATCCCAGCACTTTGGGTGGCTGAGGCAGGTGGATCACCTGAGGTCTGGAGTTGGAGAGCAGGCTGGCCAATTTGATAAAATTCTATCTCTACTAAAAATACCAAAAAAAAAAAAAAAAAAAAAAAATTAGCCAGGCATGGTGGTGCATGCCTGTAATCCTAGGTACTTGGGAAGCTGAGGCAGGAAAATTGCTTAAACCTGGGAGGTGGGGGTTGCAGTGAGCTGAGATCATGCCACTGCACTTCAGTCTGGGCGACAGAGCAAGATTCCGTCTCAAAACAAAATGAAACAAAACAATACAAAACAAAAATTGTGCTATTGGAATAGAGGAAAAAACGAAACTTCTAGGGTCTCATGGAGAGCTGATGTGTTAAATATTGCTAATCCTTTTGTTTTCAGAGTCAAGAGAACTTATTTCTTTAGAGCTATTTGAAAGTTGTTTTTTTTTCTTTTCTTTTTTTTTTTTGTGAGACGGAGTCTCGCTCTGTCGCCCAGGCTGGAGTGCAGTGGCCGGATCTCAGCTCACTGCAAGCTCCGCCTCCTGGGTTTACGCCATTCTCCTGCCTCAGCCTCCCGAGTAGCTGGGACTACAAGCGCCCGCCACCTCGCCCGGCTAGTTTTTTGTATCTTTTAGTAGAGACGGGGTTTCACCGCGTTAGCCAGGATGGTCTCGATCTCCTGACCTCGTGATCCGCCCGTCTCGGCCTCCCAAAGTGCTGGGATTACAGGCTTGAGCCACCGCGCCCGGCCTGAAAGTTTTAACAAGTGAGTAAAATATACTCCTGTGAACAAAATTTGGAGCATATTTGTTTCTCTCTACCTGATTTTTCCAGAATTTGAAACTTTCTGAGTATTCTCAATTTATGGCATTATAGTTATTTGCATAAGTGCAATAAGAATCTATTTTCTGCTGGGCACGGTGGCTCATGCCTGTAATCCTAGCACTTTGGGAGGCTGAGGCGGGTGGATCACTTGAGGTCGGGAGTTCAAGACCAGCCTGACCAACATGAAGAAACCCCATCTCTACTAAAAATACAAAATTAGCTGGGTGTGAAGGCGCATGCCTGTAATCCCAGCTACTCGGGAGGCTGAGGCAGGAGAATCGCTTGAACCTGGGAGGCAGAGGTTGCGGTGAGTCGAGATCATGCCACTGCACTCCAGCTTGGGCAACAAGAGCAAAAACTCCGTCTCAAAAAAGAAAAAAAAAAAACAACCATCTGTTTTCTTTTGTAACAGGACATAATTGGAGAAATTGGTCGTTTTACCCAGGCTTTGACTTGAATGCCATGCTTTCTTTAACAAAACAAAGTTGACTTACAGAGCCAACAAAAACCCCTTGGGAAATCTGGCTACACAGTCTACACAGTCTGTGTAGAACCTTGTCTACACAGTCCCTGTACAAGGTTCCTGACTAGTGGTAAGTAAAGAATGTCCTTTTTTTTTTTTTTTTTTTTTTTTTTTGAGACGGAGTCTTGCTTTGTCACCCAGGCTAGAGTGCAGTGGCCGGATCTCAGCTCACTGCAAGCTCCGCCTCCCAGGTTCATGCCATTCTCCTGGCTCAGCCTCCCGCGTAGCTGGGACTACAGGCGCCTGCCAACTCGCCCGGCTAGTTTTTTGTATGTTTTAGTAGAGACGGCGTTTCACCATGTTAGCCAGGATGGTCTCGATCTCCTGACCTCGTGATCCGCCCGTCTCGGCCTCCCAAAGTGCTGGGATTACAGGCTTGAGCCACCGCGCCCGGCCTCTTTTTTTTTTTTTTTTTTTTTGAGACGGAGTCTTGCTCTGTCACCCAGGCTGGAGTGCAGTGGCTCGATCTCAGCTCACTGCAAGCTCCGCCTCCCAGGTTCACGCCATTCTCCTGCCTCAGTTTCCCGAGTAGCTGGGACCACAGGCACCCGCCACCACGCCCAGCCGACTTTTTGTATTTTTAGTAGAGACAGGGTCTCACCGTGTTAGCCAGGATGATCTCGATCTCCTGACCTCGTGATCCACCTGCCTCGGCCTTCCAAAGTGCTGGGATTACAGGTGTGAGACACCATGCCCGGCCAAGAATGTCACTTTCTAACAGGCCCAGGAGCACCAAGTTATCTTGGGACCTCAAGAGGAGAGGAACTTACCCAACTCACAGGTATTTGGGGTATAAACCCCATGGCTGGGATTGGCTTTATTTCATTTCATTTTATTTATTTTTTGAGATGGAGTCTTGCTCTGTTGCTCAGGCTGGAGGGCAGTGGCACGATCTTGGGTCACTGCAACCCCCACCTCCTGGGTTCAAATGATTCTCGTGCCTTGGCCTCCTGAATACCTGGAATTACAGGCATGTGCCACCACAAAAAAAAAAAAAAAAAAAAGGCATTATTTTTGGATTTTTAATAGAGATGGGGTTTCACCATGTTGACCAGGCTGGTCTCCAACTCCTGACTTCAGGTGATCTTCCAGCTTCGGCCTCCCAAATTGCTGGGATTACAGGCATGAGCCACCATGCCCGGCCTGGGATTGGCTTTAAAAATGTTTTATTGGGGCCGGGCGCGGTGGCTCAAGCCTGTAATCCCAGCACTTTGGGAGGCCGAGACAGGCGGATCACGAGGTCAGGAGATCAAGACCATCCTGGCTAACATGGTGAAACCCCGTCTCTACTAAAAAATACAAAAAACTAGCCGGGCGAGGTGGCGGGTGCCTGTAGTCCCAGCTACTCGGGAGGCTGAGGCAGGAGAATGGCGTGAACCCAGGAGGCGGAGCTTGCAGTGAGCTGAGATCTGGCCACTGCACTCCAGCCTGGGCGACAGAGCAAGACTCCGTCTCAAAAAAAAAAAAAAAAAAAAAAAAAAATTGTTTTATTGGGTCTGGGCTCAGTGACTCACGCCTGTGATCCCAGCACTTCGGGAGGCCAAGGCGGGCGGCTCACGAGGTCAGGAGATGGAGACCTTCCTGGCTAACACGGTGAAACCCGGTCTCTACTGAAAAAATACAAAAAAAATTAGCCGGGCATGGTGGCGTGCACCGGTAGTCCCAGCTACTCAGGAGGCTGAGGCAGGAGAATGGTGTGAACCCAGGAGGCGGAGCTTGCAGTGAGCGGAGATCGTGCTGGGCAACAGAGCGAGACTCCATCTCAAAAAAAAAAAAAAAAAAAAAGTTTTACTGGCCAGGTGCGATGGCTCACGCCTGTAATCCCAACACTTTGGGATGCTGAGGTGGGTGGATCACGAGGTCAGGAGATTGAGACCATCCTGGCTAACATGGTGAAACCCCATCCCTACTGAAAATACAAAAAATAAGCCCGGCGTGGTGGCGGGCGCCTGTAGTCTCAGCTACTCAGGAGGCTGAGGCAGGAGAATGGCGTGAACCCAGGAGGCGGAGCTTGCAGTGAGCCGAGATGGTGCCACTGCACTCCAGCCTGGGCAACAGAGCAAGACTCCATCTCAAAAAACAAAAAGTTTTATCTGGGATTCCTATGGAACAGAGTTCCATCAAAACCAATTTTGAAAACCTATGTGAAAAATAACTGTTCTTGCTGCAGTTTATGCAAATAATCAGGCCAAGTTCAGTAAGACTAAAGTTTATTTTGCAAACAAATCAGTTCTATCATTTGTTTTTAATAAAAATGGGAACTGGAGAGTGAAACATTATGCTTCAAAAGAAAAATTATAGTGCACCTGTTGTTAGTTGTTCTTGAGTTTTTTTTCTGAAGTTTAGACTAAATCCTGAATTATTTGTGGCCTGCATGTCCCCAGTCTAATGCTTTCAAATCTTTACTTCTTTTTTTTTTTTTGAGACAGAGTCTCGCTCTGTTGCCCGGGCTGGAGTGCAGTGGCCGGATCTCAGCTCACTGCAAGCTCCGCCTCCTGGGTTTAGGCCATTCCCCTGCCTTAGCCTCCCAAGTAGCTGGGACTATAGGCGCCCGCCACCTCGCACAGCTAGTTTTTTGTATTTTTTAGTAGAGACAGGGTTTCACCGTGTTAGCCAGGATGGTCTCGATCTCATGACCTCCTGATCTGCCTGTCTCGGCCTCCCAAAGTGCTGGGATTACATGCTTGAGCCACCGTGCCTGGCCCAAATCTTTACTTTTAAATCTGGGAATTGCACTCCTTACCCTAGTACTCATTATTTACCATTATAGTACATTGTTCCCTTAAATATGGTACTAAAGGTATAGATGACAGTACTAACCCCTTTGCCATGCAAGCCTTGGAACCCCAGCCAGGCCTGCATGAGTACATTCAGTTACAAAGTGGTTCCACTCCTCTCACCTTGGGGTCAACACCTACCCCACTATGCCCTGACCAACAGGAAGAAGTTAGAGCAAGCTTCATCCTTTTTCCATCTTCATTAGCCAACACCTTAAGATTAACGTGTTATAAAACCCAAAGGGATGGATCGAAACCACCATTGCAAAATTGTAATTGAGATAAGTGAAAGAGATCTGACCTTCAACCAACTCCATCTTGCTTCTAACCACCAAGCTGTCCTTGTTCACTCCTGGGTGTAGGCCAGACTACCTTTGGGAGGAACTTAGTTTATAGTTTAGTTTTCATACAAAGACGATAAAACAGCCCTTTCCAAAAACAAACTCCCTTCCTGTCTGGGGACTAGACTGCCTTTGCAGGACTAACAAATTAGCCGCAAGATCGCAAGATCAGAAATTACGGTTTAGGAGTTATGTGACTGAAGGCTGCAAGATTCTAAACCTCCCCAGATTGCTCCTGGGGATGACATCACTATTGTAAAAACTAGGATCAGTGCTTAAGATATTTTGCAGACCCTGCACACAGTGGCTTAGCTGGCACCACCCAGATCAATAAACTGGCTCATCTGATCTTGTGGCCCCCACCCAGGAACTTACTCAGAACAAGAAGACAGCTTCGACTCCCTATGATTTCATCTCTGACCTGATCAATCAGCACTCCCGGCTCACTGGCTTCCCCCCACCCACCAAGCTGTCCTTAAAAACTCTGATCCCTGAATGCTCGGGGAGACTGATTTGAGTGATACTAAAGTTCTGGTCTTCCACATAGCCAGTTCTGTGTGAATTACTCTTTATTGCAATTTCCCTGTCTTGATAAATGGGCTCTGTCTAGGCAGTGGGCAAGGCGAGCCCATTGGATGGGTACATGGTGGTGAAATATATATATGGTAAATATCTCCTCTCATTCTGGCTTGTCTTTTCACTCTCCTAATGTGCCCTTTGAGAAACACAGTACTTAGTTTTAATGTAGTTCAATTTATCCATTATTTTTTCTTTTATTTTGGTTTTGTTTTTTCTTTTTGTCTTTTTACCTGTAATGACATTTTTCTTTTACAGTCAGTACTTTATGTGTCAAGATTAAGAAATCTTTGCCAACCCCAAGGTTTTCTATTTTCCTAAACTTTTCTCTTTTTTTTTTTTTTTGAGACGGAGTCTCGCTCTGTCGCCCAGGCTGGAGTGCAGTGGCCGGATCTCAGCTCACTGCAAGCTCCGCCTCCCGGGTTCACGCCATTCTCCTGCCTCAGCCTCCCGAGTAGCTGGGACTACAGGCGCCCACAACCGCGCCCGGCTAATTTTTTTTTTTTTTTTGTATTTTTAGTAGAGACGGGGTTTCACCGTGGTCTCGATCCCCTGACCTTGTGATCCGCCCGCCTCGCCCTCCCAAAGTGCTGGGATTACAGGCGTGAGCCACCGCGCCCGGCCCCTAAACTTTTCTCTTAGAAAAAGTGAGTGTCATTTGATTTATATTTAGGTCTATGATGATCTATATGGAATTCTTTTCTTTCTTGTGTGTGTGTCTTTTGCTTTTTCCTTTTTGTGAATAATGATGTGGAACTGTTTTTCTCTTAGCCAAAGTTTATGTATTTATTTAGTTACTTATTTTGTAGAGACAGGGACCTATTATGTTGCTCATGCTGGTCTCAAACTCATGCTCAAGCAGTCCTCCCATCTTGGCTTCACAGCCCACAGTCAGCTTTGGTTTATGCTACACCAGTAATTGTCAAACTTGAATGTGCAGGAATCACCTGTAAGAATCTTATTAAAATATATATTTTGATTTAGAAAGTCTAGGGTAGGACCTGAACTGCATTTTGTGTGTGTGTGTGTTTTTGAGACAGGGTCCCTCTGTGTCACCGAGGCTGGAGCGCAGTAGCACGATCACAGCTCCACTGTAGCCATGACTTTCTGGGCTCAAGTGATCCTCCCACCTCAGCCACCCAAGTAGCTGGGACTACAAGCACATGCCACCATGACCGGCTAACTTTTTGTGTTTTTTTGTAGAGATAGGGTCTCCCTATGTTGCCCAGGCTGGTCTCCAACTCCTGGACTCAAGCAATCTGCCCGCCCTGGGTTCCCAGAATGCTGGGATTATAGGCATGAGCCACGGTGCCGGCCTGAGCTTCATTTCTTATAAATTCACAGATGATGTCATGGCTCCTGGTTCACAGATCACATTTTGAGTAGCATAGGGTTGGAAACAGCTGTTAAAAATCACAGCATTTGTTGGGCATGGTGAGTCACGCTTGTAATCCCAGCATTTTGGGAGGCCAAGGCGAGCAGATCACCTGAGGTCGGGAGTTCAAGACTAGCCTGACAAACATGGAGAAACCCCGTCTCTACTAAAAATGCAAAATTAACTGGGCGTGGTGGCACATGCCTAAAGTCCCAGCCACTCAGGAGGCTGAGGCAGGAGAATCGCTTGAACCCAGGAGGTGGAGGTTGCGGTGAGCCAACATCCTGCCATTGGACTCCAGCCTGGGCAGCAAGAGCAAGTCTCCATCTCAAAAAAACCAACCAACCAAACAAAAAAAAACAGCATTTGGCCTAGCATGGTGGCTCACGCCTGTGATCTTAGCAGTTTGGGAGGCTGAGGTGGGTGGATCACTTGAGGTCAGGAGTTTGAGACGAGCCTGGCCAACAGTACGAAACCCCGCCTGTACTAAAAATACAAAACCTAACCGGGTTTGGTGGTTCACGCCTGTAATCCCAGCTACTCAGGAGGCTGAGGCAGGAGACTTGCCTGAACCTGGGAGGTGGAGGTTGCAGTGAATTGAGATTGCGCTGCTGCACTCCAGTGTGGGTGACAGAGTGAGACTCCCTCTAAAAAACAAAAAACAAAAAAACACTGCATTGAGTTTTTATTCCTTCTCAGCAGGTTCTGCTATAAGTAAATGGTTCTTATTTTGCAATGTATCAAGATCTTCATTCTCAAAGAAATCAGTAAATAAAATTTCTACTAAAAGCCCCTGTTCGATGATGCAGATGAAATGAAACCTCTTTCAACTCAGGACCTCCCCTCTCCATTGTCTTTTACCTAGGATTGTGTCAGAGTTCCAGGGTGCTCACATGCTTGTGTAGTGCACTCCCATATTGCATCAGGATTGGCCTGTGTAACTAATAGAATACAGGGGACTTGACCATGTTGTGAATGTTTTGGGCGAGGATAATGAAAATGTTATAAAATTGTGGCAATGGCTGCACAGCTCTGTGAATATACTAAAAACTTTTTTTTTTTTTTTTTTGAGACGGAGTCTTGCTCTGTCGCCGGGCTGGAGTGCAGTGGCCGGACCTCAGTTCACTGCAAGCTCCGCCTCCCGGGTTCCCGCCATTCTCCTGCCTCAGCCTCCCGAGTAGCTGGGACCACAGGCGCCCGCCACCTCGCCCGGCTAGTTTTTTGTATTTTTAGTAGAGACGGGGTTTCACCGTATTAGCCAGGATGGTCTCGATCTCCTGACCTCGTGATCCGCCCGTCTCGGCCTCCCAAAGTGCTGGGATTACAGGCTTGAGCCACCGTGCCCGGCCAAAACTTTTGAATTATGCACTTTAGATAGGTGAATTATAGCATGTGAGTATATACAAAATATATACATTATAGCACATTATTTGAATTTAATAAAGATGTTATTAAAAAACAAATTCATTTACGGTGTTAAAAATGAGAATAGGGGCTGGGCATGGTGGCTGAATCCTGTAATCCCAGCACTTTGGGAGGGCGAGCCTGGTGGACCATCTAAGGTCAGGAGTTTGAGACCAGGCTGCCCAACACGGTGAAACACCGTCTCTGCTAAAAATACAAAAATTAACCCGGGTGTGGTGGCAGGCACCTGTAATCTCAGCTACTCAGGAGGCCCAGATATGAGAATCGCTGGCACCCAGGAGGCGGAGGTTGCAGTGAGCTGAGATCCCGCCACGCCACTGTACTCCAGCCTGTGTAGTACGAGTGAGACTCTGACCCCCACCAAAAAAAAAAAAAAAAAAAATCAAAATAGGGATTTTTACTGGAGTAAGGGGTTATTGGTTCAGAAAGGATAGAAGAGAAACTTTGGGGTGCTGGAAATGTTTTATAACTTGATTTTGGTGGCAATTACATAGTTATATAACTATGAGAAAATAATCAGATGTACACTTAAGATTTGTTCACTTTTAGGCCAGGCGCGGTGGCTCACGCCTGTAATCCCAGCACTTTGGGAGGCCGAGGCGGGGGGATCATGAGGTCAGGAGATCGAGACCATCCTGGCTAACATGGTCAAACCCCGTCTCTACTAAAAATGCAAAAAATTAGCCGGGTGTGGCAGCGGGCACCTGTGGTCCCAGATACTTGGGAGGCTGAGGCAGGAGAATGGTGCAAACCTAGGAGACGGAGCTTGCAGTGAGCCGAGATTGCGCCACTGCACTCCAGCCTGGGCAACTGAGCAAGACTCCGTCTCAAAAAAAAAAAAAAAAGATTTGTTCACTTTTATGTAGGAATACTATGCCTCAATATATATATTTTTTTGAGACAGGGTTTCACTCCTGTCTCCCAGGCTGGAGTGCAATGATGCTATCTCGGCTTACTGTAACTTCTGTCTTCCAGGATCAAGCGATTCTCTTGCCTCAGCCTCCCAAGTAGCTGGGATGAAAGGTGCACACCACAGTGCCCGGCTAATTTTTTTTTTTTTTTTTCTTCATGAAGACAGGTTTTTGTCATGTTGTCATGGCTGGTCTCAAACTTCTAGGCTCAAGTGATCTGCCCACCTTGGCCTCCCAAAGTGTTTAGATTACAGCCTGGGTGATAGAGTGAGACTCTATCTCAAAAAAAAAAAAAAAAAAAAAAGAAGACAAAAATGTTTTCTGGCCAAAACAAACCTGAGAGAATTAGTTGCCAGCAGTCTTGAACCATAAGAAATATTTACAGGAGTTGTCCGGGCTAAAGGACACTGATAGGAAGCATGGAACTACAGAAAGGAATGAAGAGTGTAAGAATGGGTAAGTAATGTGGAGGAAAAGCAACAAATATTAGACTGGGCGTGGTGGCTCACACCTGTAATCCCAGCACTTTGGGAGGCTGAGGCGGGCAGATCACTTGAGGCGAGGAGTTCGAGACCAGCCTGGCCAACATGGTGAAACCCTGTATCCACTAAAAATACAACAATTAGCTGGGCGTGGTGGTGCGCACCTGTAATCCCAGCTACTGGGGAGGCTGAGGCCAGACAATTGCTCGAACCCAGGAGGCAGAGGTTGCAGTGAGCCAAGACTGGGCCACTGCACTCCAGCCTGGGTGGCAGAGTGAGACGCCATCTCAAAAAAAAAAAGTGTATATATATATAAAAAAAAGCTGGGCTCGCGGTGGCTCATGCCTGTATTCCCCAGCACTTTGGGAGGTTAAGGTGGGAAAATTGCTTGAGTCCAGGAGTTTGAGACCAGCCTGGGCAGCAAAATGAGACTCCATCTCTACAGAAAATTTAAAAATTAGCTGGGTGTGGTGGTGCATGCCTGTGGTCCAAGCTATTCCAGAGGCTGAGGCAGGAGTGAGGCAGGAGGCAGGACTCCACTCCAAAGGTGGGGCTCGGACACTGGACCAATTTGAGGACAGTTAAAACAGGGACAGGATGGAAGCGGCTTTCCAACAGACATGCCCACCAGTGTGCCATGTCAGTTTACTATTGCTGTGGCAACACCTGGACGTTACTGCCCCTTTCCATAGCAATGACCTGATTACCCAAAAGTTACTACCCCTTCCCAAGAAATTTCTGCATAAACCTCCCCTTAATTTCTATGTAATTGAAAATGGTATGAATGTGACCACAGAACTCCCCTGAGCTTCTACTCTCAGTACACTGCCTATGGGGTGTTTGCCCTGCTCCGCAGGAGCAGTCATGGAGCTACAACGCTGCCCAAGTTGCAACACTGCTGCTTCAATAAAGCTGTTTTTTTCTACCCTAGCACTGGCTCGCCCCAGAGAAGCCAAGAGCCCTGTGGGCTAAGCCCCACTTTAGGACTTGCTTTTCCTGCATCAGCAGGATTGCTTGAGCCCAGGAGTTTGAGACCAGCCTAGGCAACAGAGTGAGATCTTCCATCTCTACAAAAAAACTTTTTGTTAATTGGCTGGGATTACTTGGCAAAATAAAACCACAATGAGATAACACTTCACAATTACTAGAATGGTTAAAATAAAAAAGGCAATACTAAATGTTGCCAAGGAAGTACAGCTGGAACCCTCATACACTGCTGAAGGATGTTAACAATACCTTTGGAGAACTGTTTCTAAAATTAATTGAACATCTACCCTGTGACTCAGCAATTTTGCTCCTAGATATTTATACAAGAGAAATGAAGGCTGGGCGCGGTGGCTCACACCTGTAATCCCAGCACTTTAGGAGGCCGAGGCAGGTGGATCACCTGAGGTCACGAGTTCCAGACCAGCCTGGCCAACATGGTGAAAACCCAACTCTTAAAAATACAAAAATTAGCCAGACATGGTGGTGCGCACCTGTAATCTCAGCTACTCAGGAGGCTGAGGCAGGAGAATCGCTTGAACCTGGGAGGTTGCAGTGAGCCAAGATTGCACCACTGCACTTTTGCCTGGGCAATAGAGCAAGACTCTGTCTCAAAACAACAACAACAAAAAAGGCCAGGTGCAGTGGCTCACATCTGTAATCCCAGCACTTTGGGAGGCTGAGACGGGCAGATCACGAGGTCAGGAGATCGAGACCATCCTGGCTAACACGGTGAAACCTCGTCTCTACTAAAAATACAAAAAAACTAGCCAGGTGTAGTGGCGGGCGCCTGTGGTCCCAGCTACTCGGGAGGCTGAGGCAGGAGAATGACTGGAACCCGGGGGGCGGAGCTTGCAGTGAGCCGAGATCGCCACTGCGTTTACTCCAGCCTGGGCGACAGAGCGAGACTCCATCTCAAAAAAAAAAAAAAGAGAGAAAGTATATGTCCACATCCACACAATGACTTATACAAAAATGTTTATGGCAACTTTATTTAAAAAGCCCCAAATGGGAAAAGAAAAAGAAAAAGAAAAAAGAAAATAAAATTCAAAACAAGCCCCAAATGGGAAATAACCCAAATGTTCATCAAAAGGAGAATGGGTAAACAAACAAACCATGGTATATGCATACAATGTAATATCATCTAACAATCAAAAAGAATGAGCTATTGATACACTCATCCACATTTTAAAAAGAACCCATTGTGTTAATGAAAGAAGGAGGCCTAATGGATACTTACTGTGTGGCTCCATTTATATGAAACTCAAGGACAGACAAAACTGTTCTATGGTGATGGAAATCAGAAAGTGGAGATAGAAGAGGGAAATTAACCCAGAAAATAAATGATACACTGTTTATATGAGCACATTCTAAATATATACACTGAGAAGTTGAAAATAAAAGTTTAAGAAAAGATACACCATGTAGATACTAACCAAAAGGAAGCCAATGTGGTTATATTAACACAAGCAGCATTGCAAGAGATAAAAGAGGGATGTTTCCTTTAGGAGTGGTGGCTCAAGCCTGTAATCCCAGTACTTTAGGAGGCCGAAGTGGGCAGACCACTTGAGCTCAGGAGTTTGAGACCAGTCAAATGCAGACCTTTTCCAGGCATTTTGCTTCCCAAAATAAAATTGTAGTTCTATTCCTGAAAAGTAGATATTGTAGGAGAATGGTTGTTGTGCAGGCAATTATCATTCACTGTCAGAAAGTTCAGAATGCAAAGAAATAGACACCAGATACTGTAGGCTTCCTGACACAATGCAATAGAAGGCATAGTACCACCTATTAAATAGTCTTTAAAAAATTAAATCACAACTTAATTAAGACTTCAGATATTTCTTTCATACCACGGAAATATCGGGATAGAGGGACAAGTTAAATGACACCAACAGGAAACAGCCAGCCAAATCCTCTAGAGAGTAGGACATTTTACCAGACAACTGATCTCATTTCTTCAACAAGTCAATGACAGGATAAAAAAAGAGGAGGCAGGGCTGGGTGTGGTGGTTCATGCCTATAATCCCAGCACTTTGGGATGTCAAGGCAGGCAGATCACTTGAGGTCAGGAGATCAAGACCAGCCTGGCCAACACGGCAAAACCCTTTCTCTACTGATAATACAAAAATTAGCTGGGCAGAGTGGAGGCTGAGAGAGAAGAATTGCTTGAAGCCAGGAGGTGGAGGCTGTAGTGAGCTGAGATTGTGCCACTGCACTCTGGCCTGAGTGACAGAGTGAGACTATGTCTCAAAAAAAGAAAAAAAAAAAGGAGAAGGCTACACTTTAAATTGAAAGACATTTAAAATATGCTTCAATGGTAGAACAACCTAATATAATAAGACCTATTTAAATCCTGATTTGAACAAACTAACTATAGAAATATACTTTACAATATCTCAGGGACATTAGAATATGGACTAGGTTTTAGGAACGACATTAAGGAATTTAATTTTGCTTGACTGCTAAATAATAGTTATTTATCAAATGTTCTTATTTTAAAGATGCAGCCTTAGGTTTTGTGAGGAGGAGTGAAAAGATACACTGTTTGGGATTTATTTTAAAATACTGTAGCCAAGAAAAAGTGGGGGAGAGGCACAGGGAGTGTTAGATGAAACAAGTATAGTGAAATATTGATGGTTGTTTAAGCTGGATGACAGATATTGTTTTCCTAATAAGTTTAAAGAAAAAGAATAAGAGGAGGGTTTGTAACTAAACGTTCTTGTTTTGTTTTTTAGAAACAAGATCTCACTATGTTGCCCAGGCTATTCTTGAACTCCTGGGCTCAAGTGATACTCCTGCCTTAGCTTACTGAGTATTGGGACTACAGGCATGTGCCACCATGCCCAGCTAATTTAAAAAAAAGACTTTTTTTTTTTTTTTTTTGTGGAAACAGGGTCTCACTATGTTATTCAGACTGATCTCAAACTCCTGGCCTCAAGTGATCCTCCTGCCTCAGCCTCCCAAAATGCTGGGATTACAGGCATGAGCCACTGTGCCCAGCCAGTATACAGTCTTTATCTTCTACTCAGGATCACCATTATGTAATAATCAGATGTCACCCCTACTGGAGTCTCAGCTGTCGATTGGTGAGGTCTGCTCTGTGAGTCATCTTACAGACTGAGCTGAGCCTGACACTGTCGCATCTTTTCAGGAGATGTATTCATTTGTGAGGGCTGCCATAACAAAGTCTCACAAACTGAGAGTCTCAGAACAACAGAAATTTATTTGTCTCAAAATTCTGGAGTCTCAAAATTCAAAATCAAGGTGTTAGCAGGGCCATGCTCCCTCTGAAACTGTAGGGAGAGGATCCTTTCTTGCCCCTCCCTGGCTTCAGGTGATTTGCTGGCAATCTTGGATATTCCTTAGCTTGTGAGTGCTTTGCTCCAATCCCTTCTTCACATTATGGCTGTCTTCCTTCTATGTGTGTCTGCCCCATATCCAAATTTCCATTTCTTTTTTTCTGTTTTGCTTCTGGCACCATGCATTCTGAATTCAGTCGAATTCAGACTGCATTCATAAGGACCTACATAATAATCTCATTTTAACTTGATTATCTCTGTAAAGACCCTATTACCAAAAAAGGTCACACTGCAGGTTCGGACTCTTTAAGGTATCTTTTTTTGGGAAGTTGGGGGAGGACACTATTCAACTGAGAAAAGAAAAACAGCTCAGGCCAGTTTGAGCTATGTGAGGTTTGCAACATTTATCAGGCCCAGAGAGACCTGAATATTGTACTTCAGCCAGGCTCCTCCCCTCCTCCCTTCCTCTCACTAATGCCCGGGGGCAATTGTTTAAAGGCATTTTGTTCTTGAGCAGCTGCCTCACGCATTATCTTCATGTTCCTGAGATTCGAGATACAAAGAACAAGGAATAGCTAAAGGATAATTTATGTTGGCTGGCCCCTGTGGCTCACACCTCTAATCTCAGCACTTTGGAGGCTGAGGCAGGAGGATTGCTTGAGGCCAAGAGTTTGAGACCAGACCAGGCAACATGGTGAAACCATGTCTCTACAAAAAATACAAAAAATTAACTGGGTGTGGTGGAACGCACCTGTAGTCCTAGCTACTGAGAAGACTGAGATGGGAGGACTGCTTGAGCCCAGGAAATCAAGGCTGCAGTGAGCCATGATTGCATCACTGCACTCCGACCTTGACAACAGAGCAAGACCCTACCTTAAAAAAAAAAAAGTTTGTCATTTTAATGTAAATTATTGGTAAACAACTTAGGAACTGCCCCTCTTCTTTTCCTTTAGATGCCTACTTGTAGGCCCAGCATGGTGGCTGACGCCTGTAACCCCAGCACTTTGGGAGGCCAAGGTGGGCGGATCACTTGAGGTCAGGAGTTTGAGACCAGCCTGGCCAACATGGTGAAACCCCATCTCTACCTGAAAATACAAAAATTAGCTAGGCGTGATGGCAGTTTCTGTAATCCCAGGTACTAGTTGGGATTACAGGAGGCTGAGGCAGGAGAATCACTTGAACCTGGGAGGCGAAGATTGCAGTGAGCCGAGATGGCACCACTGCACTCCAGCCTAGGCAACAGAGTTGAGACTCCATCTCAAAACTCAAAAAAAAAAACAAAAAAAAAAAACAGAAAAAAAAAGTGCCTACTTGTAACAGCTGCTAATCAGAGTGAATGTTCAGGGCAGCGTGAATCTATGCTTCCAGGTTGCAGCCCTCAAACTGGACCTAAATAACCTTTCTACTTATACTGATTTTTCTTTTTTTCCTTTAGGTTGACAGCACAAAGGTTTATCCTCATTGCACTCTGTGGACTGCATCAGATCCCTGCTTTTCCCATTTGACATGTTCACTTTCTCTTATATCCCAAGAGGACTGACAAGGATGGCGTTTAGTTCTCACTTTCCTTTCTCCTTTGGGGCACTGAGCTGTAAGCTCCTTCTATTCTCTGAATGAAATATTATGAAGATGCAACCAAACAAATTTTTCTTTTTTTTGAGACAGAGTCTTGCTCTGTTGCCCAGGCTGGAGAGCAGTGGCATGATCTTGGCTTACTGCAACCTCCACCTCCTGGGTTCATGCAATTCTCATACTGAAGCCTCCAAAGTAGCTAGGACTACAGGCACATACCACCATGTCCGGATAATTTTTTGTATTTTTTGGTAGAGATGGTGTTTCACCATGCTGCCCAGGCTGGTCTCAAACTCCTGGCCTCAAGCGATCTGCCCCCCTTGGCCTCCCAAACTACTGGGATTACAGGCATAAGCCACTGTGCCCAGCCACAAACAAAAATTCTAATAACACAGAGAAAAAAGGAGACAGAAGGGTACATCATTCTTTTGCACCTGCCCTTTATAACTTAGGTTATTTAATGGGGATGGAACACCTTGAGCCAGCAGTGCTGTGCTCTTCTGGTGGCAGCTTGTGGAGTCTGTCTGCCCCCACGATAAGGAAGCAAATGGCCAAGGAGTCCCCTCTCCTGCTCTGCAAGTTGTTTAAGACTCCCCTGGCTCCACATGCCTTGGTCACATGTATCAGCCAAAGTCCCTGTAGGAAGTGGACAACATGTTTAAATTTGGATGAATGGGCTGGGTGCAGTGGCTCATGTCTATAATTCCAGCACTTTGAGAGGCCGAGGTGGGTGGATTACGAGGTCAAGAGATCGATACCGTCCTGGCTAACGTGGTAAAACCCCATCTCTATCAAAAATACAAAAATTAGCTGGGGGTGGTGGCGCATGCCTATAGTCCCAGCTACTCTCGAGGCTGAGGCAGGAGAATCACTTGAACCTGGAAGGCAGAGGTTGCAGTGAGCCGAGATTGCACCACTGCACTCCAGTCTAGTGACAGAGGGAGACTCTGTCTCAAAATAATCATAGTAATAATAATTTGAATGAATGGAAGAAAACCTGATAAAGGTACTAGCTACAAAGGTGTGAGTCAGGTGTAGGGAAAACAGAAGTGTGGTGCCTGTGACTAGTGATGGCAGCAGTTGATGCAGCATTTTTTTGGTGCTGCTTTGCCAGCCAGAGATCTCCACAGCCAGCGACAACCCTACCTGGGTGGGAGGCACACTGCCCACTCAGCTTTGCAGCTTGCACTTGGCTTGCACCCCAGCCTGGATCCCGCACTCACTGTGGGATCCATGCTTAGCCTGCAGCTGGGCTAGGCATCCCATGACCTGCTTCTGCCTTGGGCATCAGTGTTTGGACAAAGGGAACACAGTGGCACCCAAAAGCTTTGGTGATGCCAGCAACTGCAGAACCCCAAAGAGGCGGTTACAGCAGGTTACAGCTCTGGCTTGGGGAAACCCCAAGGTCTGGCTCCCCAGAAGGGTCATGGCTCTTCTCTCCTTCCTACCACCTGCAGCCCAGCACATAAGAGTGGGGACAGACCATGTCTGAGCCCATTTGTGTTACAGCTCGGTCAGTCCCACTGACCCACTCTGGCCTGCAACTCCTGGGTTGACCCAGCACTGCTTCTGCTTCCCATTATGTGAGGTGGCCCCCTGGCATCAGCAGAGGGCAGAGAGCTACAGTGTTATGGCCCTTTCTGTACTTACATTTGATGGGTCCCGGGTTCTTGTCCTGCACCCAAGAAGAATGAGGTTATGCTGACAACTGGAGGGTGAGTAAGATGGAGAAGAATTTTATTGAGCAATGACACAGCTTTCAGCAGAGAGGGGACCCAAAGTGGGCAGCCCCTACCCAAAAGTGGGTAGTCCCCCACCCAAACGCAAGTAGTCCTAAAGTGTGGCTGAGTCTGGGGTTTTTATGGGCTCAGAATTGGGGGATGTGTGCTGATTGGTTTGTGAGTATGCAAAAAAGGCTAAAAAAAGGCACCACTCAAAGATGGGCATGACAGTGTAAAAAACCAATTAGGGAAGAGTAAGTATATATAAAATGGGTGAAGGGTGGGGATCAATGAAGGGAAAGTGCACCAAATGGTTCTCAATCCAGTTCATGGATTTATCAGAGACTTGTAAGTTGGTTTTCAGGCTTTAAACTCTCTTTGGCTTGAAGGCTGGGTTTCACCAGGGACTTGCCCCTATCTCCCTAAGAATTTGTCACTCTCCTGCCACTATCACTGTTACCATCCCCATAGCTAAGGGCATGCAGTGAACAGTTATGTGAGCCATATAGAGAGGCAGCCTTGATGGGTCAAGACCCAGCCAGCTCAAGGTGACCTGGGGAGGAAACTGGGGAGATAGATACCCCCACCTTAATCTCATTCCTCCCTCCACTCCCCTCTCAGTTCTTCCCTTTGACTGAACAGCACTGGAAGGCAGAGGGCATGGAAGTCTTTAATCAGGCCCATGGAGGTCAGTGTCCAAGAACTGCAGAGAGTAGCAGGGGAGGTGGAGAGTGGATTTTCAGGGGAAGATAGAAGACATTAGGCCCATTTTCTCTCTCCTGGAAAACTGCAGTCCCCTCCCCTGTGCTCTTTCAACTCCAAAGCTGACTCCCTCTTCCCAAACCATCTTTTACTCAGGCACCAGAGTGATCTTTCTGAAAAACAGATCAGATCAAATCACAGTCTCTTTAAAAACAGCATTCCACCACCTGTTTTTGGATGAAGACTCCTTAGCCTATTATAAGGCTCTTTCCCACACGGGCCCTGCTAACCTTTGGAAAGGCATGTGCTTCCTAGAGGCAGGCGCTGGGCCCAGCAGCAAGGGGTGGATAAAGATCATCCCAAACTAGTCATGGTGGTTCGATTCCCTCAATTATGACTCAGGTATGGGCAGATAACACACTCCTGGCCAACGAAACACAAGGGGAAGTCTGCTGGGGGCTTCTGAGAAAGGTTTCCTTGTTGGTAGAAAAAGATGCTATTTCTTCTTCATTTGGAAGTTATCATGCATGGAATTGAAGGAGGTATCTTACAACCATGAGGACAGCTAAGACATGTGGTGGTGGACAGAGCAAAGACATGAAGAGAATCTGGGTCCTTAATGGTATCTCAGAGTTGCTGACTTAACCAATCTGGACACCATCTACCTCTCCTCATCTTATGAGATCTACTAAACTGTCTTTACTGTTTAATCTAGTTCAGTTGAAAATATCCTAATTTAATCAATATGTCAGGCACTGTCAATTTTTGTGCCTTTGGATAGACTGGTGTCCTTTGACTAGAATGCCTTTATTGCGCTTAATGCATGAACTATGCATCCAACAGAATCCCCCTCCATTGTCATCTTTCCTGTAGAACCCTCTTTTCTGCCTTTGGGGGTTGAGTTACTGCCTCCTTTGTAACTCCTATGTGTGCCTATGACATAGAAATTGGATTTGTCTAGTTTTCTTTTTTTCCCTTGTTCCTCCTTCCAGGGAGTAACCAAGTCATTGCATTCTGAAGGCTTGGGTTTATCTTGTCCCAAGGACAATCAACTGGCTTAAAAAAAGTTTTTATGAAGGAACTTTTTGAACGTCATATTTTTTTTTTTTTTTTTTTGAGATGGAGTCTCGCCCTGTCACCCAGGCTGGAGTGCAGTGGCCGGATCTCCGCTCACTGCAAGCTCCGCCTCCCGGGTCCACGCCATTCTCCTGCCTCAGCCTCCCGAGTAGCTGGGAGTACAGGCGCCCGCCACCTCGCCCGGCTAGTTTTTTTTTTTTTTTTTTTTTTTTGTATTTTTTAGTAGAGACGGGGTTTCACCAGGTTAGCCAGGATGGTCTCGATCTCCTGACCTCGTGATCCGCCCGTCTCGGCCTCCCAAAGTGCTGGGATTACAGGCTTGAGCCACCGCGCCCGGCCGAACGTCATATTTAAAAGTAAAGAGAATAAAAAAATGTGCCTGGAATTGGTTCCTTCGGGTGGGTTCTTGGTCTCCCTGACTTCAGCAATGAAGTCGCGGATCCTCACGGTGAGTGTTACAGTTCTTAAAGATGGTATGTCTGCAGTTTTTTTCTTTCAGATGTTCAAATGTGTCCAGAGTTTCTTCCTCCCAGTGAGTTCATGGTCTCCCTGACTTCAGGAGTGAAGCCGCAGACCTTCACGATGAGTGTTACAGCTCTTAAAGTTGGTGCATCCGGAGTTGTTCGTTCCTCCTGGTGGGTTTTTGGTCTCGCTGGCTTCAGGAGTAAAGCTGCAGACCTTTGTGGTGAGTGTTACAGCTCATAAAGGTAGCGCAGACCCAAAGCAAGCAGTAGCAAGATTTATTGTGAACAGCAAAACATCAAGGCCTCGGAACAGCAAAACAACATAGCCTCCACAGGGTGTAAGGGGATCTGAGCAGGTTGCCTGCTGGCTCCGGTGGCCAGCTTTTATTCCCTTATTTGGCCCCGCCCATGTCCTGCTTATTGGTCCACTTTACAGAGCGTTGATTGGTCCATTTTACAGAGTGCCGATTGGTCCGTTTTTACAGAGTGCTGACTGGTGTGTTTACAAACCTTTAGCTACACACAGAGCGCTCATTAGTGTGTTTACAATCCTTTAGCTAGACAGAAAAGTTTTCCAAGTCCTCACCCCACCCAGAAGCCCAGCCGGTTTCACCTCTCAAGATGACTCATATGGATCCATCACTCATCCTTAATAATAATCAATATTTTGTCAGTCTTATTTCCTTTATCCCCACACTTAAAAAAAAAAAAAAAAAACTAAGGCGCGGTGGCTCAAGCCTGTAATCCCAGCACTTTGGGAGGCCGAGACGGGTGGATCACGAGGTCAGGAGATCGAGACCATCCTGGCTAACATGGTGAAACCCCATCTCTACTAAAAAATACAAAAAACTAGCCGGGCGAGATGGCGGGCGCCTGTAGTCCCAGCTACTTGGGAGGCTGAGGCAGGAGAATGGCGTAAACCTGGGAGGCAGAGCTTGCAGTGAGCTGAGATCCGGCCACTGCACTCCAGCCTGGGCGACAGAGGGAGACTCCGTCTCAAAAAAAAAAAAAAAAAAAAAAAAAAAACTAGAGTATTTTAAGGCATGTCTTTGGCATCATATAATTTCACCCATTAATATTTCAGAATACATTTTTAAATAGTAAGTTGAAGTTAAAAACAAACCTTGATGATTGGAGCTTTTGCTTTTTAAAGCTTAATGTAATGGTTTATTAACTTATTTAACAAACATTTACAAGCTCCCACTGGGCGCCAGGCCCTTTCTTGGCTCTGCTGGTGTTGTGACAAACAAGGAAGAGAAAACCCCCATTTTCACGGAGCTAGACAAGGAAACACACTATGAACAAGATAATTTAAGAGAGTGATCAACAAAATGAGGAAATAAGACAGGGTCATGTGTCCATGACTGGGACAGGGAGGATATTTGTCTTTCTGTACCTGGCTTATTTCACTTAGCATAATGTCCTCCGGTTACTTGCTGCTTCTGTGCCAAAAAGTACCTGCCTCCAAGGGCCGTGGGAAGGAAGAAACGGTTAAACAGATCTGGAGCACTGGTTACAGACCCGGGCACCTAGTTAGAGCACAACACATGTGGGAAGGAAAAAGCAAAACCTTTCTGAGGAGGCAACTTTTGAGCTGAAACCTGAACGAGGAGAAGGAATAGCTCCTTGAAGATCTGCACAGAGCCTTGGAATGTTGAAAAAGCAGGAGAAAAGGCCCTGAGGCAGAGCTGAAGAGACCAGAATGAGAAGAACCAAGCCATGGTTTTTGTTTTTTTTTTTTTTTCCTTTTTTCCACATGTTCTAACAAGTCACAGTTTTTTGTTTTTTGTTTTGTTTTGTTTTTGAGGAAGGGTCTCATTCAGTTGCCTAAGCTGGAGTACAGTGGCACGATCTCGGCTCAATGCAACCTCTGCCTTCCAGGCTCAAGCGATTCTCCTGCCTTAGTCTCCTGGGTAGCTGGGATTACAGGCACACGCCACCACACCCAGCTAATTTTTTGTAGTTTTAGTAGAGATGGGGTTTCACTATGTTGGCCAGGCTGGTCTTGAACTCCTGGTCTCAAGTGATCTGCTGGCCTCAGTCTCCCAAAGTGCTGGGATTGCAAGAATGAGCCACCACGCCCGGCCCTAGCCACAGTTTTATATGACTGAACGTCAACACAGTCTTAAAGGTGACTGAAGTTAATTATTGTGAATTGTCTGTCTCAGTGTTTTGTTCAGAGTTGTGATTTTCAAATATTAAAATGATACATAATTTATAAATAATTGAGTATTCTATTAAATTTATTTTCTTGCTATCCTGTCAGAAACATTATTATGTTAAGTCAAGTTATTCACCTAATTTGTGTCCTATTGACAGTAATGATTACAAAGTCAAAAATTACTTTTAAATTACATAAAATGTGAATCTATTTTCATTAAGTGTAATTAAAGTAAATGTGAAATATTACAATTTAAAAGCTGTTTATTTGTTTTCCCAAAAGTTATTTCTCTTCTAAAATATGCAAAATTGTCTGGGCTACAAAAATAACTTAAAATATGCAAAATTATTAAAATTAAAAGGCAAGTAGAATTATAATAAATGAATGTTAAATTTCAAAATTAAAGTTTTTAAAAATCTGAATTTATTTTTTGAAAGTTTAGTTAAATATGATTAGTGCTTTTTCTTTTTTCTTTTGAGACAGGGTCTTGCTCTGTCACCCAGGCTGGAGTGCGGTGGTACGAACACAGCTCACTGCAGCCTCAAACTCCTGGGCTCAAGAGATCCTCCTGCCTCAGCCTCCCAAGTAGCTGAGACCACAGGTGCATGCCACCACATTCAGATGATTTTTAAATTTTTTGTAGAGATAGGGTCTCTCTGTGTTGCCCAGGCTGGTCTCAAACTCCTGGTCTCAAGCAATCCTCCTGCCTTGGCCTCTCAAGGAGCTGGGATTACAGGCATGAGTTACTGCACCTGGCTTTCCTTTATCTTTTTTTAGAGAAGGGAATCTCACTATATTGCTCAGGCTGGAGTGCAGTGGCTATTCATAGGCATAATCATAGCACACTGTTGCCTCTAATTCCTGGCTTCAGGGGATCCTCTTGCCTCAGCCTCCTGTGAGTAGCTGGGACTATAGGCACGCACCACTGTACCCAGCTAAATATTTTTAGAAACCTAAAACCATTTGCAGTTCTGCTTGCAATGCCAGTGCCCATCTAGCTGCCAATGTAAATAACTGGTATCACGTTTCACTCACATTATATCTAGACAAACTGGTATGCAAAGTTAAGAGTAATAACATTCTCAATATTGCAAAATATTCCTCAGTTACCATGTGTAATGCTTGTGAATATAGAACTAATTTGTGAGTACTTCTAGAACCACAAATTGGAATATAGAGAGTAGTGAGAATTGTACATCTGACACAATGGGGGACAATGCTTCATTGTGCAAGAGTCTACTGGAAGAACAGAAAACCAAATACCACATGTTCTCACTTATAAGTGGGAGCTAACATTGAGCACACATGGTCACAAAGAAGAGAACAATAGGTTGGGTGTGGTGGCTCACACCTGTAATCCCAGCACTCTGGGAGACGGAGGCGGGTGGATCACCTGAGGTCAGGAGTTCAGGACCAGCCTGGCCAACATGGTGAAAACCCTGTCTCTACTAAAAATTCAAAAAAATTAGCCAGATGTGGTGGCCTGCGCCTGTAGTCCCAGCTATTCTCAGGAGGCTGAGGCGGGAGAATTGCTGAAAGCCGGGATGTGGAGGTTGCACTCCAGCCTGGGTGACAGAGTGAGACTCTGTCTCAAAAAAAAAAAAAAGAAAAGAAAAGAAAAGAAAAAAGAAAAGAAAAAATAAGAGAACAATAGATATTGGGGCCTATTTAAGGGTGGAGGGTGGGAGGAGGGTGGGGATTGAAAAATTACCTATAGATATTATCATGCTGATTACCTGGGTGACAAAATTACCTGTGACATGCAGTTTACTTGTGTAACAAATGTGCACCTGTACCCCTTGAATCTAAAAATAAAAGTTGGAAAGAAAAAAATCTATTGCAGGTATTCTTTCTGAAGGGATGGATTTGGTAAATTTTTAATTCATATGTCTTTTCTCTTATCCAAGTGATTCCACCACTCAAATCCTCCCCATACCCTAAAACAGTGTCTGTCTTGAATGTAAGCAGTGGCACAACCAACTGAAAGGCATTTGAATGCAGTCATCTTTTCTTTTTCTTTTTTTCTTTTCTTTTTTTTTGTTGTTTTTTAGAGACAGGGTCTCACTCTGTGGCCCAGTCTGGAGTGCAGTGGCACAATCATGGCTTGCTGGAGCATCAACCTCCTGGACTCAAGCAAGCCCCCCGTCTTGGCCCCCCTCGTAGCTGGGACTCCATGCGTGCACCAGCACACTTGGCTAGTTTTTGTATTTTCATAGAGATGGGGTTTTGCCATGTTGCCCAGGCTGGTCTCAAACTCCTGGGCTCAAGTCATCTGCCTGCCTCGGCCTCCCAAAGTACCGGGATTACAGGTGTGAGCCACCATGCCCAACCTTGTCTTTAGAAATGTAGATAAGCATTTCCCTGGGGCCTGAATAGGATTGGTCCTGAGAGTGGATATTTAGGGTTATAGGTTGAATGGTGCCAGTGCTGAGCACCAGATCACAAATGACAGAAGTGGCTTTACATAAATTTCACATATGCGTTTGTGAGATATGGAGCCCTCTAGAGCAGGAGCCAAGAGCAAGGGTCCCTCTCTCCTTGTTCTAAGGAGATACTGCCATCTAGGAGTACCAGGCAAAGGCTGGAAGGAAGGAAGGCAGCCCAGAGTCTAGTGTAGGGAGCAGTGACTAGTCCACAACCTCAGATCTGGGGTACAGGAGGGCCATATGTAGCAGAAGTCGCTGCTCCCGGGAAACCCTCAAAGACCAGCAGGCGCCACTGAGACATGTTTTCCTCATGAGTTCTAATTCTACCATTGGGAGATTTCAACACACTAAACACACACATTTCAACATGATTTGGGAGCAACTGAATGCTGGCGTTGTCAATGGTTTGTTAATCAGTCGACTAGTTAAGCAAGCACATATGCAGTGCCACTATGAGCCTGGCATAGTGCTCATAATGCACTATGTGCACTATGCTGGGCCTGGAAGGGAGCATTGCACAAGGTTAGGGAGTTCCTTGTTCACAGTCTTGCAGGCAAGGCAGACAACAAATTCAGTGGGTAGACTTCCCAGGAAGAGCAGTTTGAGTCATATAGGAATGGATGGTTCTTCTGAAATCTCATCCACAGCAAATGTGGAATAGGAGGCTGAGTCCCCAGTGGATATCTCTCTCAGGACAGCTTCCTGAATCAGGGAGGGAATTAGCTCTCCAGCCAGACTGATTTATGTTCTCAAGTTAATATTGCTAAATGGCATCCCCAGAGACAGTCTGCCGGAATTTCATTTGTATTGCTAATCAAGGGACTGTCTGGTGTACTACTTAATAACAAGCTCCACTCTGATAATTTCTGATCTCAAGATGGATGTTTTAGGCCCAGTTGATGCCCAGAAAATTACTTTCCTGATCCTCAAGTCTGATCCTTACAAATAACTGGGATGAGGAGAATGGAGGCAGAATGGCTCAAAGAAAAGAGCAGGGACTTTAGAGTCAGGCAGACCTGGAAGTGCTGGGCTTCTAGGCTGTGTGACCTTGAGCAAGCCATTTCTATTCTCTGAGCTTCAGTTTCCTCATCTGTAAAATGGGGACATTGGTATCTGTATCAGGTCATTCTTGCATTGCTATAAATACCTGAGACTGGGTAATCTATAAAGAAAAGAGGTTTACTTGACTCACAGTTCTGCAGGCTTTATAGGAAGCAAGGTGCTGGTACCTGCTTAGCTTTTAGGGAAGCCTTAGGAAGTTTACAGTCATGGAGAAGGCAAAGGGGGAGCAGGCATGTCACATAGTAAAAGCAGGAGAGAGAGAGAGAGAGTGAGTGAGTGTTGGTGGGAGGGGGGTGGCGGTGGGTGCCACACATTTTTAAATGACCAGATCTTTATCTGGTCACTATCATGAAGATAGCATCAACCCATGACACATGTGCCTCCATGATCCAAACACCTCCCACCAGGCCCCCACCTCTAGGATTGAGGATTACAATTCAACATGAGATTTGGGTAGGGACAAATATCCAAACTAAATCAGCATCTATTTCACTGGGTCTAAAGGCAACAATGCATTGTAAAGACCCAACATGAGGCAGGCAAAAACAAATGTTTCGGCCCAGTGCAGTGGTTCGTGCTTGTAATCCCAGCACTTTGAGAGGCCGAGGCAGGCAGATCATCTGAGGTTAGGAGTTTGAGACCAGCCTGGCCATTATGGTGAAACCCTATTTCTACTAAAAACACAAAAATTAGCCGGGCGTAGTGGCAGGTGCCTGTAATTCCAGCTAGTCAGGAGGCTGAGGCAGGAGAATCGCTTGAACCCAGGAGGCGGAGGTTGCAGTGAGCTGAGATCATGCCACTGCACTCCAGCCTGGCGACAGAGCTAGACTCTGTCTAAAAAAAAAACAAAAAAGAAAAGAAAGTCTAACATCATTCATGATAAAAACCTGTCAGTAGATTAGGAACAGAAGGGAATATCCTCAACCTGATAATTGACATCAACAAAATACCTACATCTAACATCATATTTAATGGTAAGAGACAGTGCTTTTCCACTGAGAAAGAGAACAAGGTAAGGATATCTGTTCTTGTCACTCCTATTCAACATTGTAATGGAACATTACAATAAGATTATAAAAAAGCATACAGATTGAAAAGGAAGAAATAAAACTGTACTCACAGACTACATAATCGTCTATACAGAAAATCTCAAAGCATCTGCAAAAATGTCCTGCTATAAGTAATAAGCAACTTAGCAAGATCACAAGATATGTGGTCAATATAAACATCAATATTAGTTCTGTACACTAACAATGAAAATTGGGGTAGGGAGTGATGGCTCACGCCTATAATCCCAGCACTTTGGGAGGCCAAGACTTTGGGATCACGAGGTCAGGAGATGGAGACCATCCTGGCTAACACGGTGAAACCCCGTCTCTACTAAAAATTAACTTAGCCAGGCGTGGTGGTGGGCGCCTGTAATCCCAGCTACTAGGGAGGCAGAGGCAGGAGAATGGTGTGAACCCAGGAGGCAGAGCTTGCAGTGAGCCGAGATGGCGCCACTGCACTCCAGCCTGGACGACAGAGCGAGACTCTGTCTCAAAAAAAAAAAAAAAAAAGGAAAATTGGAACTTGAAATGTTAAAAGCCAGCTGGGTGTGGTGGCTCATGCCTGTAGTCCTAGCACTTTGGGAGGCTGAGGCGGGTGGATCACAATGTTGGGAGTTCAAGACCAGCCTGGCCAACATGGTGAAACCTCATCTCTACTAAACATACAAAAAAATTAGCTGGATATGGTGGCATGAGCCTATAGTCCCAGCTACTCGGGAGGCTGAGGCAGGAGAATCACTTGAACCTGGGAGGTGGAGGTCACAGTGAGCAGAGGTCTTAGTGAGCCGAGATCACACCACTGCACTCCAGCCTGGGCAACAGAGCAATACTCTGTCTCGAAAAAAAAAAAAAAAAAAAAAAGAAGAAGAAGAAATGTAAAAACCATTGTGGCCAGGCACAGTGGCTCACACCTGTAATTCCAGCACTTTGGGAGGCTGAGACAGGTGGATCATGAGGTCAGGAGTTTGAGACCATCCTGGCTAACACGGTGAAACCCCATCTCTACTAAAAATACAAAAAATTAGCCAGGCATGGTGGCAGGTGCTGGTAGTCCCAGCTATTCAGGAGGCTGAGGCAGGAGAATGGCATGAACCCCGGAGGTGGAGCTTGCAGTGAGCCAAGATGGTGCCACTGCACTGTAATCTGGGCAACAGAGTGAGACTGTCTCAAAACAAAAACAAAAACAAAAACATTGTAATGTGAAGTACCATTGAAATGTAAAGTACCATTGCCAGTTGCAGTGGCTTATGCCTGTAATCCTGGCACTTTGGGAGACTGAGGTGGGTGGACTGCTTGACCTAGGAGTTCAAGACCAGCCTGGGCAACATGGGAAAACTCAGTCTCTACAGAAAAAAATACAAAAAATATCTGGGTATGATGGTGCATGCCTGTAGTCCTAGCTACTTGGAGGCTTAGCTGAGAGGACCACTTGAGCCCTGGGAGGTTGAGACTGCAGTGAGCTGTGGTGGTGCTGTTGCTGGGGTTTTCCTTAGTTCAGCTAAAGATGGGGTCCTTGTCACATGGCCATGAAAATCTAGACTTGCAGACAACTTGAAGAATGAGAAAAATGGGATTTATTGGGCCAAATGGGAAACAGGGACTCTCAGCAGAGTAAAAGTACTGTTAGTACATGCTTCCTGCCTCACAGATTGAATTGCAGGTTCCACCCAGGAAGAGGAGGGGCCAGGCTCCTCCCCACTGCAAACAGCGGGAACTTCTGTGGCTCCGTCCCAATGTGCACTCCTCCCAGTGCGCAGGCTGGTTGAAGTTTCTCTGGGGACCCTTTCCCATCTGGCTGTCTCAGTGCCATTGCACTCCAGCCTGGGTGACAGAATGAAATTTTGTTTAAAAAAAAAAAAAAGTATCCTTTATGATAACACCAAAAGACATGAAATAGGTATAAATCTAACAAAATGTGTGCAACATATTTACACAGAAAACTACAAAACCCTGATGAAAGAAATCAAAGGAGACTAAAACAAATGACAAGATATACCATGTTCATGGATAAGAAGACTCAATATTATTAAGGTGTCAGTTTTCCTTAAATTGATCTGTACATTCAGTGCAATCCATTTTAAAGTTCTAGCAATATCTCGGTAGAAATCCACAAGCTGTTTGGGAGGCCGAGACAGGCGGATCACGAGGTCAGGAGATCGAGACTATCCTGGCTAATACGGTGAAGCCCCGTCTCTACTAAAAAATACAAAAAAACTAGCCGGGCGAGGTGGCAGGCGCCTGTAGTCCCAGCTACTCGGGAGGCTGAGGCAGGAGAATGGCGTAAACCCGGGAGGCGGAGCTTGCAGTGAGCTGAGATCCGGCCACTGCACTCCAGCCTGGGTGACAGAGTGAGACTCCGTCTCAAAAAAAAAAAAAAAAAAAAAAAAAAAGAAATCCACAAGCTGATTCTAAGAATTACGTGGAAAAGAAAAGGAACTAGAATGGTCAAAACAATTTTGAAAAAGAAGAACAAGTCTACGTGCTGTGGCTCATGCCTGTAATCTGAGCACTTTGGGAGCCAAGATGCATCACTTGTGGCCAGGAGTTCAAGATCAGCCTGGGTAACATAGAGACACCCTATCTTCACAAAAATATTTTTCAAATTAGCTGGGGGCTGGGTGTGGTGGCTCATGCCTATAATCCCAGCACTTTGGGAGGCCAAGGCAGGCGGATCACAAGGTCGGGAGATCGAGACCATCCTGGTCAACACAGAGAAACTCTGTCTCTACTAAAAATACAAAAAATTACACGGACGTGGTGGTATGCACCTGTAGTCCCAGCTACTCAGGAGGCTGAGGCAGGAGAATCGCTTGAACCTGGGAGGTGGGGGTTGCAGTGAGCAAGAAAAAAAAAATTAACTGGGTGTGGTAGTGCACACCTGTGGCCCTAGCTACTAGAGAGGCTGAGGTGAGAGAATTGCTTGAGCCCAAGAGTTAGTGAGCTAAAAACAAACAAACAACAACAAAAACAAACAAACAAAAAAAGTTGGAGGACTCATAGTACCTGATTTCAAGTCTTACTACAAAGATAGATAATCAGAGTAAAGTAATATTAGCAAAAGGATGGACACATACATCAATGGAACAAAACAGAGTCCAGAGAATGATCCACACATAAATACCAATTAATTTTTTTTTCTTTTGAGACAGAGTCTTGCTCTGTTGCCCAGGCTGGAGTGCAGTGGTGCGATCTCAGCTCACTGCAACCTCTGCCTCCTGGGTTCAAGTGATTCTCCTGCCTCAGCCTCCCGAGTAGCTGGGATTACAGGTGTGCACCATCACACCTGGCTCATTTTTTGTATTTTTAATAGAGACGGGGTTTCACCATGTTGGTCAGGCTGGTCTGGAACTCCTGACCTCAGTTGATCCACCTGCCTCGACCTCCCAAAGTACTGGGATTACAGGCATGAGCCACCATGCCTGCCCACCAATTTATTTTTGAAAACATTTTTATTGAGATATAATTCACATATTATAAAAATTCATCCATTTAAAGTGTACTTTAATAATAAATGCTTTTATTATGTTCACAGAGTTGTACAACCATTATCAAAATGTAAGTTTAGAACATTTCAATTCCTCAAAAAGAAACCTCATATTCATTAGCAGTCTACTCCTTATTCTCCTATTCCTTCAACCCTAGGAAATCACTAATCTACTTTCTATATATATTTGCCCAATCTTGACATTTCGTATGAATGGAAATATGCAATATGTGGTCTTTTGTGCCTGGCTTCTTCTGCTTAGCATAATGTTTTCAAGGTTTATCCACTCTGTAGCATGTATCAATATGTAATTCCTTTTTATTATGAAATAATATTTCATTGTATGGCTATACTACATTTTAGGCATCTAGTCAGCAGTTGAGGTGTTAGGGCTCAGGATACCCCACCTCAAAATATGACTGTAGGAGACCAGAATATGCTGCCCCAAAATATACTTCCTTGGCATATTTCAAGCTGGTTATTCTGAGAAGCTGCAGACAGGAGCAGCTCTAAAATACTGTCCTTTTGTACAAGAAATTTGCATCTATAAAGGAAACCTATACTAGTAAAAGTGTCTGTATCAGGAAGAGGGCTGCTCAGAGACAATTTTTATTACCTGAGAGCAGGAAATGCTATCGCGAAACATGACGTTTTGGGATGCTGATTACTTTGAACCGAGGGTACTTGTGGAACAGCAGATTCAGGCAGAGCCTTTCTCTGAATTCCCCCTTATTTGCCTAAAGACAGATCCTCCAAAAGGAACTCAAAAGTCAGGAAGATTAACTCCCTATCAGGAGGAGAGACTAGAGCTCTGTCTTCTCTCTGTCCCACCCAGATTATCACCTGTTCTTCTGAGGGCCCATTCATTTTCCCAAAATTCATTTACTACTCCCTAAATTGCCTACATTCTCTTTCACCTCTCCTCTAGGAAGAGGGTATATTAGCTTCTAGATCACCCTTGGTTATCGAGTATTCACTTTTCTTTCATGGAATGCCCTTTTGCATGTAATACATTTGTATACCTTTTCTTTTATTAACCTGTTGTATGTCAACTTAATTTGTAGCCCAGCCAAAGAACAGAGCAGGGTAAAGGGAAGCCATTTTCCCGTCTTGTAACCACCCAATGGGTTCACCTTGCCTGCTGCTTAGACAGAGCTGATTTATCAAGACAAGGCAATTGCAATAGAGGAAGAGTAATTCACATAGGGCTGGCTGTACGGGAGACTGGAGTTTTATATTACTCAAATCAGTCTCCCTGAAAATTTGGAGATCAGAGTTTTAACATCTTTTTAAATTTTTTAATTGTTTCTTTTTTTTTCCTTTTTTTTTTTTTTTTTTTTTTTTGAGACAAGGTCTTGTTTTATCGTCCATGCTGGAGTGCAGTGGCACAGTCTTGGCTCACTGTAACCTCTGCCTTCTGGGCTTAAACCATCCTCCCACCCTATCACCCTGAGTAGCTGGAACTATGGGCATGCACCACCAGCTAATTTTTGTATTTTTGGTAGAGACAGGGTTTCTCCTTGTTGCCCAGGCTGGTTTCAAACTTGTGAGCTCAAGCGATCTACCCGCCTCAGCCTCCTGAAGTGCTAGGATTACAGGCGTGAGCCACTGCACCCAGCCAGGATCAGAGTTTTTAAGAATAATTTTGTGAATTGGGGGGCAGTAAGCTGGGAGTTCTGATTGGCTAGGTCAGAGATGAAATCATAGGGAGTCAAAACTGTTCTCTTGTGCAGAGTCTGTTCCTGGGTGGGGGCCACAAGACCACATGAGCCAGTTTATCAATCTGGGTGGTGCCAGCTGATCCATCAGTGCAGGGTCTGCACAATCTCTCAAGCACTGATCTTAGGTTTTACAATAGTGATGTCATCCCCAGGAGCCATTTGGGGAGGGTCAGAATCTTGCAGCCTCCAGCCGCATGACTCCTAAACCATAATTTCTAATCTTATGGCTAATTTGTTAATCAGCTGGAAGCATCGGCAAACTAACATCTTAAAATCTGAATTTGTCAGGTGCCCAACTTCTGTCCCTTTTAAGGGCTCACAACTCTAAGGGGGTCCTCGTGAGAGGGTCGTGATCAATTGAGCAAGCCGGGGGTATGTGACAGGGGCTGCAAGCACCTGTGGTCAGAGTGAAACAGAACAGAAAAGGAGGTTTCACAATGTTCTTCCATACAATGTCTGGAATCTATAGATAACATCAGTTGCTAGGTCAGGGTGGAATTTTAACTACCAGGCTTAGGTCAGGCAGGCCCAGGCCTGGTGTTGGGTCTGGTTCCTTCGTTTTGGGCCTGGTTCCCAGGCACTGGGCTACCTGCCTTTAGTTTCGCTTTTCTTTCCTTTTCTGAGTATAAAACAATAAAAAACAATATGAGAGGGTCTGTCTCTCTTCTGTCAATGTGGTAACATTATGTTTAACATTTTTAGAAACTTCCAAACTTCCAAATTTTCCAAATTGTTTTTCTTTCTTTTTTTTTCTTTTCTTTTCTTTCTTTCTTTCTTTTTTTTTTTTTTTTTTTTTTTTTGACACAGCATCACATTCTGTCACCCAGGCTAGAGTACAGTGGTGTGATCTTGACTCACTGCAACCTCCACCCCCTCAAGCTGAAGCAATCCTTCTACCTCAACCTCTCAAGTAGCTGGGACTACAGGCATGTGCCACCATGGATGGATAATTTTTTGTATTTTTTGTAGAGAAGGAGTTTTGCCATGTTGCCCAGGTTGTATTTTTTAGAGAAGGAGTTTTGCCATGTTGTCCAGGCTGGTCTCGAACTCCTGGACTCAAGGAATCTGCTTGCCTCAGCCTTCCAAAGTGCTGGGATTACAGGTGTAAGACATCATGCCTAGCCCAAAATGTTTTTCAGGGCAGCATCTTCATTTCACATTCTCACCAGCAATACACGAAGGTTCTGATTTCTCCACATCCTTACTAAGAGTTGGTATTTTCTGTCTTTTTAATGTTATCCACTAGTAATTGTGAAGAGGTATTTCAATGTGATTTTTAACAAAGATGCAAAGACTGTTTCATGGAAAATGGATCATTTTTCAACAAACAGTGCCAGAATAATCAGATAACTATACACATTAGTTGACCCTTGATCTTAACCTTTCATCACAAACAAAAGTTAACTCAAAATAGATAATAGATTTACATGTAAAGGATAAACCTATAAAACTTCGGGAATAAAACATAAAGAAAAAGCTTTGTCATCCAGGTCAAGCAAAAAATTATTGGCTATTATATAAAAAATATAACAAAAGAAAAAATGGACTGGGTGCAGTGGCTCACAACTGTAATCCCAACACTTTAGGTGACTGAGGCAGGCAGATTGCTTGAGCTGAGGAGTTTGACACCAGCCTGGCAAAACCTTGTCTCTAAAAAAAATACAAAAAATACAAAAAATTAACTGGGCATGGTGGCACACACCAGTCCCAGCTACTTGGGAAGCTGAAGTGGGAGAATCACCTGAGCCCAGGAAGTCAAAGCTGCAGGGAGCTATGATTGAGCCACTGCACTCTAGCCTGGGTGACAGAGTGAGATCCTATCTCAAAAAAAAAAAAAAAAAAAAAGAGAGAAAGAAAGAAAAAATGATAAATTGGACTTTATCAAAATTAAGAACTTTCACTCTTCAAAATAGAGTGAAAAGGGCTGGATGCAGTGACTCATACCTGTAATCCCAGCACTTTGGGAGGCTGAGGTGGGCAGATCATGAGGTCAGGAGATCGAGACCATCCTGGCGAACACAGTGAAACTCCGTCTCTACTAAAGATACAAAACACTCGCCGGGCGTGGTGCAGGCACCTGTAGTCCCAGCTACTCAGGAGGCTGAGGCAGGAGAATGGCGTGAACTTGGGAGGCGGAGCTTGCAGTGAGCCGAGATTGCACCTCTGCACTCCAGCCTGAGTGAAAGAGCGAGATTCTGTCTCAAAAAAAAAAAAAAAAAAATTAGAGTGAAAAGATGAGCCACAAATTTGGACAAAATATTTTCAAAACACATATGAGGCAAAGGGAAAACTTCCCCTTTGCTTTCTGAATGTTCACTGAAATCAGCTGACAAAAGACAGATTAATAGGAGAAAAGGTATACAACTTTATTAACGTGCATGGGGTGTTAGCAGTGGCAAATCCATATGAGTCAACAGCAACTTGATTCTTGCCTCCCAGAAGGAAAAAATTCATCTGAGGGACATAGGCAGAGTAAGATATCAAGGCAAGTTTTAGAACAGGAGTAAAAGTTTATTAAAAAGTTTTAGAGCAGTAACGAAAGGAAGTAAAGTACAAGAGGGCCAAACAGGCAACAATCTAAGTGCCCTGTTGACCTTTGACTGAGGGTTTTTTTTTTTAGATGGAGTGTTGCTCTGTCACCCAGGCTGGAGTACAGTGGCGCCATCTTGGTTCACTGCAACCTCCACCTCCCAGGTTCAAGCAGTTCTCCTGTCTCAGCCTCCCTAGTAGCTAGGATTACAGGCACCCACCATACCTGGTTAATTTTTGTATTTTTAGTAGAGATGGGATTTCGTTATGTTGGCCAGTCTGGTCTCGAACTCCTGAGCTCAGGTAATCTGCCTGCCTTGGCTGACTTAGCGTTTTAAACGTTGGTGCTTCCAGGGTTTTGCATCTCTCCTCGCTTGATTTTTCAAGTGAGGAGAGGTGGGCTGTCTGCTTGCACAGTGGGCACAGAGGGGTGGGCTTGGCCGGGCGCGGTGGCTCAAGCCTGTAATCCCAGCACTTTGGGAGGCTGAGGCGGGTGGATCACGAGGTCAGGAGATCGAGACCATCCTGGCTAACATGGTGAAACCCTGTCTCTACTAAAAATACAAAAAACTAGCCGGGCGCGGTGGCGGGCGCCTGTAGTCCCAGCTACTCGGAGGCTGAGGCGGGAGAATGGCGTGAACCCGGGAGGCGGAGCTTGCAGTGAGCCGAGATCGCGCCGCTGCACTCCAGCCTGGGTGACAGAGTGAGACTCCGTCTCAAAAAAAAAAAAAAAAAAAAAAAAAAAAGAGGGGTGGGCTTTCTGCTTGCACAGTGGCCTGCTAGCACTTGGGAGGGGCCACATGTGCAGTGTGCTTACTGAAGTTGTGCACATGCTCATTTGAGGCATTTCTCCCTTACCAGTTGAGTGTTCCTAGAGGAAGATCATATGCCAGTTAAACTTCGCCATTTTTCCTCTTAGTGCATATGCTTGAGCCCACTTTCTCAACTCCTGGAATCTTAATGGGAAACTGCTGATTACAAGCTTCAGGTGTTTTCCTTCTTTCTTTTTTTCTTCTTTCCTTCCTTCCTTCCTTCCTTCCTTCCTTCCTTCCTTCCTTCCTTCCTTCCTTCCTTCCTTCCTTCCTTCCTTCCTTCCTTTCCTTCCTTCCTTTCCTTCCTTTCCTTCCTTTCCTTCCTTTCCTTCCTTTCCTTCCTTTCCTTCCTTCCTCTCTTTCACAGAGTTGCGCTCTTGATGCCCAGGCTGGAGTGCAATGGTGCAGTCTTGGCTCACTGCACCCTCTGCCTCCTGGGTTCAAGCGATTCTCCTGCCTCAGCCTTCCAAGTAGCCGGGATTACAGGTATGCACACAGTGCCCAGCTAATTTTGTATTTTTGTAGAGATGGGGTTTCACCATGTTGGTCAGGCTGGTCTCAAACTCCTGACCTCAGGTGATCTGCCTGCCTCAGCCTCTCAAAGTGCTGGGATTACAGGCATGAGCCACTGTGCCTGGCCCCAGGTGTTTTTTATCTATTGGGAGACTGCCTTTCCTTGGCACTGGTTGCAACCAATTATTATTTTAGAGAGAGAGTTTAACAATCACCTGACCATCACCTGATGGTCACTTGACATGCCTGTAATCCCTGCACTTCAGGAGTCCGTGATGGGAGGATTGCTTAAGGACAGGAGTTTGAGACCAGCCTGGTCAACATAGCAAGACCCCATCTTTAAAAAAAAGGATTGGAAAATAAAATTAAATTAAATTAAATTAAAAAAAATAAAAAGAAATACATCTCATGATCATGGATTGGGAGAATCAGTATCATGAAAATGATCATATGGCCCAAAGCAACCTATATGTTCAATGCAATTCCTGTCAAAATACCAACATCACTTTTCACAAAATTGGAAAAAAAAATCCTAAATTTTATATGGAACTGAAAAAGAGCCCAAATAACCAAAGCAATCCTAAGCAAAAAAAAAAAAAAAAAAAGATCTGGAGGCATCACATTACCCGACTTCAACTTATACTACAAGGCTATAGCAACCAAAACAGCATGATATTGATATAAAAGTAGATACATAGAACAATAGAACAGAACAGGAACCCAGAAATAAAGCCAAATACTTATAACCAACTGATCTTTGACAAAGCATACAAAAACATAAATTGGGGAAAGGATACATTGCTTAATAAATGGTGCTGAAAAATCTAGATAGATACCTGTAGAAGAATGAAACTAGATCCCTAGCTCTCATTATGTACAAAAATCAAGTCGAGATGGATTAAAGACTTAAATCTAAAATGTGAAACCAGAAAAGTTCTAAAAGAAAATGTAGGAAAAATTCTTCTGGACTTTGGCCTAGGCAAAGAACTTATAAATAAGACCCTGAAAGCAAATGCAACAAAAACAAATGTAAATAAATGGGGGCCGGGCACAGTGGCTCATGCCTGTAATCCCAGCACTTTGAGAGGCCAAGGCAGACTGATCAGTTGAGGACAGGAGTTCAAGACCAACCTGGCAAACATGGTGAAACCCTGTCTTTACTAAAAATACAAAAATTAGCTGGGCATGGTGGCACGTACCTGTAGTCCCAGCTACTTGGGAGACTGAGCCAGTATAATCGCTTGAACCCAGGAGGTGGAGGTTACAGTGAGCTGAGATTGCACCATTGCACTCAAACCTGGGCAATAGAGTAAGTGAGACTCCATCTCAAATAAATCAATAAATATATAAACAAATGGGACCTAATTAAACCAGAAACTTCTGCACAGCAAAAGAAATAATCATTAGAGTAAACAGACAACCCATAGAATGGGAGAAAATATTTTCAAACTATACATCCAGCAAAGGACTAATATCCAGAATCTATAAGGAACTCAAGCAAATCAGCAAGAAAAGGACAAATAATCCCATCAAATGTAGTAAATGACTTGAATAAACATTTCTCTAAAGAAAATATACAAATGGCCAACAAATATGAAAAAATGCTCAACACCACTAATCATCAGGGAAATGTAAATTAAAACCATCATGAGATACCACTTTACCCCAGCCAGAATGGCCATTACTAAAAAGTCAGAAGACAATAGATATTGGCATGGATGTGGTGAAAAGGAAACATTTATACACTATTGGTGGGAATGTAAATTAGTACAACCTCTGTGGAAAATAGTATGGAGACTTCCCAGTAATTCTCTCTCTCTTTTTTTTTTTTTTTTTTTTTTGAGACAGAGTCTTGCTCTGTCTCCCAGGCTGGAGGGCAGTGGCATGATCTCAGCTAACTGCAACCTCTGCCTCCCGGGTTCAAGCAATTCTCCTGCCTCAGCCTCCCAAGTAGCTGGGACTACACGTGCCCACCCCCATGCCCAGCTGATTTTTGTATTTTTTTAGTAGAGATGGGATTGCACCATATTGGCCAGGCGGGTCTCAAACTCCTGACCTCAAGTGATCTGCCTGCCTCAGCCTCCCAAAGTGCACAAGCCACCGCACCTGTGGTGCTTAATTCTCCAGAATTAAAAGTAGGTTTGCCATTCAATCTAGCAATCCCAATACTAGGTATCTCCCAAAGGAAAAAAAGTCATTATGTCAAAAAGACACCTGCACATTGGCCAGGCATTGTGGCTCATGCCTGTAATCCCAGCACTTTGGGAGGCCAAAGCAGGTGAATGACATGAGGCCAGGAGTTCAAGACCAGCCTGGCCAACATGGTGAAACCCTGTCTCTACTAAAAATGCAAAAATTAGCCAGGTGTGGTGGCACATGCCTGTAATCCCAGCTACTAGAGAGGCTGAGGCAGGAGAATTACTTGAACCTCGAGAGACGGAGGTTGCAATGAGCCAAGATCGCACCACAGCCTGGGTGACACAGTGAGACTCTGTCTCAAAAAAATAATAAAAATAAAAAGGAAATAATTTATTTTGCAGAAACCTGGATGGAGCTGGAGCCTATTATTCTAAGTGAATTAACTGAAGAATGGAAAACCAAATACCGTATGTTCTCACTTATAAGTGAGAGCTAAACTATGGGTACACAAAAGCATCCAGAGTGGTATAATGGACACTGCATACTCAAAAGGGGGAAGCTGAGAGGGGGATGTGTGATTAAAAATTTGGGTACAATGTACATTACTTAGGTGGCAGGTGTGCTAAAATCTCAGACTTCATCACTATATAATTCATTGATGTAACCAAAAACCACTTGTACTCCTAAAGCTATTGAAATTTTTTAAAAGTCATGTTCTCTCACAGTACAAAGTAATCCCTGGTACCCCCTGAGAAAAGAAAAATAGCTCAGAGTACTTTGAGCTATGTGAGGTATGCAAAATTTATTAGTCCCAGAGAGACATGAGTATGGGACTTCAGCCATGCCCTCTGCACCCATGTAATTATTTACAGTCATTTTGTTCCTGACTAGATGTCTTACCTATTATCATGTTCCTGGAATTTTTAGTACAATGAACAATGTATAGTAAATCAATAGCTTCAGTTATTTTTATGTAAATCCTTTTTTTTTTTTTTTTTTTTTTTTTGGAGACAGAGTCTTGCTCTGTCTCCCAGACTGGAGTGCAGTGGTAGGATCTCAGCTCACTGCAACCTCCGCCTCCTGGGTGCCAGCAATTCTGCCTCAGCCTCCCAAGTAGCTAGGATTACAGGCACATGCCACCATGCCCAGCTAATTTTTTGTATTTTTAGTAGAGATGGGTTTCACCATGTTGGCCAGGCTGATCTTGAACTCCTGACCTCAAGTGATCCACCCGCATTGGCCTCCCAAAGTGCTGGGATTACAGGTGTGAGCCACCTGTCCTGGCCTTCATGTAAATTCCTGATAAATGACTTAGGAAATGCCTCTCCTTTTTCCCTTTAACATCCACTTGTAGGCTGGGCGTGGTGGCTCAAGCCTGTAATCCCAGCCCTTTGGGAGGCCGAGAAGGGCGGATCACGAGGTCAGGAGATCGAGACCATCTTGGCTAACACGGTGAAACCCTATCTCTACTAAAAAAATACAAAAAACTAGCCGGGCGAGGTGGCGGGCGCCTGTAGTCCCAGCTACTCGGGAGGCTGAGGCAGGAGAATGGCCTGAACCTGGGAGGCGGAGCTTGCAGTGAGCTGAGATCCGGCCACTGCACTCCAGCCTGGGCGACAGAGCAAGACTCTGTCTCAAAAAAAAAAAAAAAAAAAAAAAATCCACTTGTAACTGCTGCTGATTGGAGCATAGATTCAGGGTACTTGGAGTTGCAATCCTCAAACTTGCTCCAAATAAACTCTGTACTTATATTAATATTGTATCTGTTTTTTTTTTTTTTTTTTCTGTAGGTCAACACCCAGAAAGCCAAATAAATGAGAGTGAAACCATCCCTATAAACCTTATAAAATTAGCCAGGGAAGAAAGGAGAGGGAGAAAGGAAAATAAGCCAAGCTTGTAGCACACTCAGCATTAATCATTAGGTCACTTTGCTCTCTGACCTGCTTCCTGATAGTTGTGTAGTTGAGCTAGAATCATGTCAACCCTAATAGTTCCTCTCAAGTGTTCTACAGATAACAACTTGAACATTATGAAACATTAAGTTTTACCTTTGAGACATTCCTTAAGATCATGCTTATTGATGAAACTACTGACTCAGCTGGTCTGAAAGACCCTACCAACTCAAGCTGATCTGAAGGACCCCATGGATGCCAGCTGGTCTAAAAGACCCCACAAGGACCTCACTTATGAAAGAATGCAGTTTCCACATCCTGGTGATTTCCTCTCCCTTGCCCCGATCAACCAACAACCCCAATTTTCCAACCCTTCACCTTCCATGATCCCCTTAAAAGCCCCAGCCCAGAACTCCTTGGGGAGATGGATTTGAGGTCTCCTCTTTTTTTTTTTTTGAGACAGAGTCTTGCTCTGTCGCCCAGGCTGGAGTGCGGTGGCCGGATCTCGGCTCACTGCAAGCTCCGCCTCCCGGGTTTACGCCATTCTCCTGTGAGGTCTCCTCTTACATCCTCACTTGGTGTGCTGTGATTATGAAACTTTCTCTGCTGCAAATCATGCTGTCTCACAGTAATTGGTATGTTATTGCACAGTGGGGATACAAACATGTTGGTCCTATAACAAATTTTGGCAATCCAGCCAGGAGCCCCTTGTGGGCCTGCACCTTGGTGACCCCTCATTATTGGCATGGAACCAGAGACAAGCCCAAGTGGCTGTTCAGTTTCACTGAACTAAGGGCTGTCTCCGGTGCCTTGCAAGTTCAAAGGGCAGTGTCAACCTGTGGTGCACAAATTTCTTGCAGCAAATAAACGGTTTTTGGTTTTGAAAGATGTCTTTGGTAACTTTTCTCTGTGCAGCTGGCACACTTCTCCCGTCTCCTGATTTGCTGTCCTCCTTGGAGGTCTTGTGACCGCTTAGGAAGTCATGTTGAACCTCCCTAGTAATAGGAAAGGCCTTGTTTGAGGGGATTTCTCCTAAATTGGAAATTGAATAAAAGGCATGGCCAGGGAAAAATACTCTTGATTTCTAAAATTTGAACTTTTATTTTGGAAGGCCTCCTTGTTTGTCTTCGTCCTGTTATATATGTTTATGTTTGTGGAAGGGATCCCCTGAAGGAATTACTAGTGGAAGCTCAGCAGCCCTAACTCAGGAAACTCTCTTTGTTTGTCTGGCTAGTCACAATCAGTGAACCCTAAAGGAACTGCTAATGAAATCTCAGCAGGCCTAACTCAGTGTGACTGGCCACTTCTCCACCTTTCCCAGAGATCGTCTGCTGCAGTCCTGGTTGAAAATTATTCCTCTCCACCTTGAGTAAATCAAAGGCACCAAGGGCCAACAGGGGCAAGTTTGAGCTTTTCCAGGTCAAACTTGGGCATGGAGCAGAGCGATTAGTGTCTGTATTTTGGTGTATGTGCATCATCTCAGCTGGAGTTGGAAATGTTAATTTGGTTTCCTCAAGCACCCCGGTGGGCTGTATCCTGTAAAATTAAGATGCTTTGTCTATGATTCCATGAGACAAAAAAGAATAATTTTCGTTTATACTTCTGCCTGGCCCCAACACTTGCTGGATTCAGGAAAATAGTGACCACCAAATGACTCCCTTAATTATAATACTCTCCTACAGCTAGAGTTGTTCTGAAACAGGAAGTGAAATGAGATGAGATCCCTTATGTGTAATGTTGTATGCAGCTTTGGCAAAACACACCAATGCAAAAGAAATGCAAAATCATGGTTCAACAAGGGAAAAGGCCTGTTTTGACTGACCCCCAACAAAAAGATGTTGATGTTTTGGTGGTTCGACTAAGTGAGCCTATGGCTCCCCTACTGGAGTTCTCACCCTGAGAAGTAAGGAGTCAGGGGCAACAGGAATGGTCTCTCCTTCTCATACCTGACAGGGAACTCAATTCGTTATGGTGCCATTTGGCTCTGGGAGGGCAATTGCTCTTATGCCAACTACCCAGAGGAAGTGTTAATGCTGCCACAGGCCAACCTATGGGATTTGCTGGGTCCACTCCCCATTTTCCATCTCTGACTTGTTTTACTGGAAGAATAAGCCCACCTATTAGGAAGATCCAAAGTGGATGGAAAATCTGTTCTCCTCTATGTTAGCCACCTACAACCCCATCTGGGCAGATGTTCAAAATTTGCTCAGTACTGTATGAATTTCAGAGGAGTGGAGAATGATTTTAAATAAAGGCAAGGAGAAAGCTGATCAAATGCATGCAGACTCTTCTGGCAACCCATAAGAGCAGTGCCCCAAGTTGCAGTGCCCACCATTGACCCAGGATGAAATGTAAACACTAGAGATAGACATAAGCTTGAACACTACCAGGACTGCACTTTGACTGGTCTCTGCAGGGGAGTGTCCAAGCAAAGAAGCCTCAATAAGGTCTAGGAAGTTAGACAGAAACCTAATGAGATCCCCTCAGAGTTCTTAGAATGGATTTTCTAGGCCTTCAGACAGTACATGAACAATAATTCAGAAGCCTCACACAATTTAATGCCTTTGTCTCAATTTGTAGAGACTTTCTTTCTTTCTCTCTTTCTCTCTTTCTTTCTTTCTTTCTCTTTCTTTCTTTCTTTTCTTTCTTTTCTTTCTTTGTTTCTTTCCTTCCTTCCTCCTTCCTTCCTTCCTTCCTTCTCTCTTTCTTTTTTTTTTTTATACAGAGTCTCGCTCTGTCACCCAGGCTGAAGACATTCCTAAAGGCCCATCTACCTTTTGCAGCTTTTTCCAAATATTTGGAGCACTTTTACTAGTAAACATCATGTTTACTATTTTGAATGGGAAGACCTGGATACCAAAGTCCAACTACAGTACTGTTGGATAGTGCTCCCTCAAGGTTTCAAATACTCTCCAGCTATCTTTAGGGAAATACTTGCCAAAGACCACCAGGACCTCCAACTAAAAGGCAAGACTTTGTTATAATATGTCAGTGGCGGCCGGGCGCGGTGGCTCAAGCCTGTAATCCCAGCACTTTGGGAGGCCGAGACGGGTGGATCACGAGGTCAGGAGATCGAGACCATCCTGGCTAACACCGTGAAACCCCGTCTCTACTAAAAAAAATACAAAAAAACTAGCCCGGTGAGGTGGCGGGCGCCTGTAGTCCCAGCTACTCCGGAGGCTGAGGCAGGAGAATGGCATAAACCCGGGAGGCGGAGCTTGCAGTGAGCTGAGATCCGGCCACTGTACTCCAGCCTGGGCTACAGAGCAAGACTCCGTCTCAAAAAAAAAAAAAAAAAAAAAAAAAAAAAAATATATATATATATATATATATATATATATATATATATGTCAGTGGCATATTAGTAACCAGTACCACTATGACAGACTCTGACTGGAACGCTATACTGACTTCAAATTTCCTGGCAGAATAGGGATACAGTGTATCCAGGAAAGAGGCATAGATTTCACAGCCCTCAGTCAAATAAATATGCTCCTGAACCAGAGGGAAGCTCTTGCCAGGGTGTCCAGACCCACCACACAGCAGAAGCTGCAAGGGTTTTTGGGTTTGGCCGGGTTTTGCTGCGTTTGGATTCCTAATTTTGGACTTACAGCCAAACTTCTGTATAAAGCTTTAAAATGAATAGACATCAAGCCCCTAAAATGGATGGGGGATTGTCAAAAAGCCTTTCTGACCATTAAAGAAAGATTATTAACAGCTCCAACCTTGGGACTCCCAGATATAAGAAAGCTATTCAGTTTGTTACTGCATGGGAGACAAGGGATGGCTCAAGAAGTGCTAACCCAGCACCTGGCAAACATGAGACCTGCAGCCTACTTTTTAAAACAGCCAGACATTGTCACAAGGGGTTGGCCCTTTTGCCTCCAAGCAGTTGCTGCCACCTGCAGCCTTCTCCAGGAGGCAGAAAAGTTCACTTTGGGACAACCTACCACAGTGCACACCCCTCACTGTGTGCTCTCTCTATTAGAACAGAAAGAGGGGTACTGATTGACCTCTGGAAGGTTGGGTAGACATCAGGACATCCTCCCAGATTATGCAAATGTAGCTTTGAGAGCAGTCTCCACTCTAAAACCTGCCACCTTGCTTCCTCAAAGCACAGCTGACCCTGTACACGAATGCTTACAAGTTATTGAACAAGTTTACTCTAGCTGACCAGGCTTGGCTAATACCCCCATGGCAGATCCAGACTTAAAAGTGTTCACTGAGGGGAGCAGCTTTATAGATCAAGGACAATGGAAGGCTGGGCCTGCCGTGGTAACACTCCGACAGATTCTGGAAGCAGAGGCACTCCCTTCTGGTACATTGGCACAAAAGGCAGAACTCATAGCCCTATCTGGGGCATTCCAACTAGGTAAAGACTCCTGGATGACCATTTATACAGATTCCAGATTTTCCTTTTCTTTTGTTCACACCTACAGGGCCATCTGGAGAGAAAGGGGGGCTCTTAACCTCTGGTAATGAACAAATTAAATATTCTAGAGAAATCCTAGCCTTACTATTAATAACATTGGTCTTAGAGCCCAAAGAAATAGTTATAATACATTGCCCTGGACACCAGTGGACAGATAACTTGGAGGCAAAAGGTAATTTTTTTTTTCTGAGACAGAATCTCACTCTCTTGTCCAGGCTGGAGTGCAGTGGCGCAGTCATAGCTCACTGCATCCTCAACTTCCTGGCCCCAAGTGATCCTCCTCTCTCAGCCTCCTGAGTAGCTGGGACCACAGGCATGTGCCACCATGCCCAACTAATTAAAATTTTTTTGTAGAGATAAGGTCTTGTTGTGTTGCCCAGGCTGGTCTCAAACTCCTGAGCTCAAGCGTTCCTCCCATCTTGGCCTCCCACAGTGCTGCGATTATAGACATGAGCCACCACACTTGGTAAAAGGTAATATTTGAGCAGACCAGGCTGCTAGGGAAAAGGCATTAAAAAAAGACCCCAAAAGTTCGGCTAATGCCATTAGTATCTGAAACAGACCTCATCATAGAACCCTTAAAATAGTCAGAAGATTTAAAAATAACACTTAATTGGGGTTTTGACCTCAATCAAAAAACCCAGGACAGATGAATCTGTAATAAATAAGAAAAAAAATCCTGGCACTTAAACATCTTATGATAGATGTTATCAAACATGTACATGACACCACACACTATGGCAAAGATGTCACTCTCCAGTGAATCCAAAATTACATCTTTGGGCCTTAAAGAGGACTATCCAAAAGGTAATAGATTGCTACTTGGTGATAACGAACACTTTTTTTTTTTTTAGATGGAGTCTTGCTCTGTCACCTGTGCCGGAGTGCAATGGCGCAATCTCTGCTCACTGCAACCTCTGCCTCTGGGGTTCAAGCGATTCTCATGCCTCAGCCTCCTGAGTAGCTGGATTACAGGCATGTGCCACCAGGCCTGGCTAATTTTTTGTATTTTTAGTAGAGATGGGGTTTCACCATGTTGGCCAGGCTGGTCTCAAACTCTTGACCTCGTGATCTGCTCGTCTTGGCCTCCCAAAGTGCTGGGATTACAGGCTTGAGCCACCGCACCCGGCCCACAAATTTTTTAAAAAAAGAAAAATGTAATAGAAAAATGCCTTCTCTGCACCAAAAACGATCCTAAGACTGGTCCTTCACCCTGCACTATTAGGGGTTCAAGCAAGAGGTGAAGGGCCAATGGAAGACTAGCAAACTGACTTCATCATGATGCTGAGGGCAGCAAGACATTTTAAATATTTGCTTGTTTTCATAAGTACTTTTTCAGGATGGGTTGTAGCATATTACGGCAAGACCAAATGGGCATCTAAAGTTGTTAAGGCTCTGTTAAAGGAAATCATCCTTCGGTTCAGATTGCCTGTCTGCGTTCAGAGTGACAATGGTGCAGCCAAGTTACAGAGGATGTGTCCCAGGCCCTTGACATAACCTGGAATCTCCATATGGCCTGTAGAACACAGTCTATTGGAAAAAACTGAAAAGATAAATACTATAAAAGGAACCATACTTGGCCCAGCAGGGTGGCTCACACCTGTAATCCCAGCACTTTGGGAGACCGAGGCAGGTGGATCACGAGGTCAGGAGTTCGAGACCAACCTGACAAACATGGTGAAACTCTGTCTCTACTAAAAATACAAAAACTAGCCAGGCATGGTGCACACCTGTAATCCCAGATACTCAGAAGGTTGAGGCAGGAGAATTGCTTGAACCCAGTAGGCGGAGGTTACAGTGAGCTGAGATCGTGCCATTGCACTCCAGCTTGGGCGACAGAGCGAGACTCCGTCTCAAAACAAAACAAAACAAAACAAAACAAAAACAACAACAAAAAACCATACTATAAAAAGAACATTAGCTAAAATTTGTCAGGAAACTAACCTGACGTGGGATAAAGCTTTGCCTATTGCCTTATGCACAGTAAAAGTAGCCTGTAGAAGTGGGCTTAAGTCAAGGACTTTTGAAATCTTATATAGGAGATCAATTCTCTGCCTGCCTTTTAAACTAAAAGATCCCCATTATATTCATATAAAAAAAAGAAAAAGGCTGGGCATGGTGGCTCATGCCTGTAATCCCAGCACTTTGGGAGGCCGAGGTGGGTGGATCACAAGGTCAGGAGATTGAGACCATCCTGGCTAACATGGTGAAACTCTGTCTCTACTAAAAGTACAGAAAATTAGCCAGGCGTGGTGGTGGGCGCCTGTAGTCCCAGCTACTCGGGAGGCTGAGGCAGGAGAATGGTGTGAACCCGGGAGGTGGAGCTTGCAGTGAGCCGAGATCACGCCACTGCACTCCAGCCTGGGCGACAGAGTGAGACTCCATTTCAAAAAAAAAAATTAGATATTCTATTTATTTATTTATCTGAGACAGGGTCTCACTCTGTCACCCAGGCTGGAGTGCAGTGGCACGATCATGGCTCACTGTAGCCTTGACCTCCCAGGCTCAAGTGATCCTTCCACTTCAGTCACCCTAGTAGCTGGGACTACAGGCGTGTGCCAGCACTCCCAGCCAACTTTTTGTATTTTCTGTAGAGATAGGGGGTCATCCTATGCTGCTCAGGCTGGTCCTGAACTCTTGGACTCAAGCAATCTACCCACCTTGTCCTCCCAAAGTGCTGGCATTACAGGAGTCAGCCACCATGCCTGGCCAAGAATTAGATATTATTAAATATGTACAATCTTTAGATCTGGCTTTAACTACTATTCATGAGTTTACTTCCAGCAGGTTGTGGTTTCCAACAGACATTCCTTTACATTGCATTTGACTTGGAGATTGTTCCAAACCCAAAAGAATCAGCATCCAAACCCAAAATAATCAGCATCCTAATGACCAGCTGAAACCCCAATGGAAGGGGCCATATAAAGTACCCTTCTTCTATGACCCTTCTTCTATTAGACTTTCAGGAACAAGGTCTTGGTTTCTCCATAGTCATGTAAAACCAGCCCTACCAGACTCTTAGCCTAGCAAAAAACATCAGGAAGCCATTTCAACTCCAGAGCCTGTCTTGATCCCGCCTGAATGGATGAGTGAGTCTTTTAGCAACCTTAAATACCTCTTTAAGAAAAAACTAGATAAGTAACCTGTTTTAACAGAATTAAATAAAAATTCGTGTCCTTTTGACCATAATTCATTATTGCTGTTGCTTTATGTAAAAAGGTGGGATATCCTCCTACTGTTTTCTTTTCTTTTCTTTTCTTTTGAGACAGAGTCTTGCTCTGTCACCCAGGCTGGAATGCAGTGGTGTGATCTCTACTCACTGCAAACTCTGCCTGCCGGGTTCAATAGATTCTCATGCCTCAGCCTCTTGAGTAGCTGGGATTACAGGCATGGGCTACGACATCCGGCTAAGTTTTGTATTTTTAGTAGAGATGGAGTTTCTCCATGTTGGCCAGGCTGGTCTCGAATTCCTGACCTCAGGTGTTCTACCTGCCTCAGCCTCCTAAAGTGCTGGGATTACAGGGATGAGCCACAGTGCCCGGTCCCTCCTACTCTTTTCTACCTTATTAAATGCTTAATTCATGTTAAGGAGGAGGAAGAATTACTTGAGTCCATGGGGTTCATAGTTGCTTTGGTCACTGCTATTGCTGGAATTATATGTATTTTCTTTTTTCTTTCTTTTTTCTTTTTTTGGAGACAGAGTCTTGTTCTGTCGCCAGGCTGGAGTGCAGTGGCATGATCTTGGCTCACTGCAACCTCTGCCTCCCGAGTTCAAGCGATTCTCCTGCTTCAGCCTCCCAACTAGCTGGGATTACAGGTGCTCGCCACCACACCAAGCTACATTTTGTATTTTTAGTAGAGATGGGGTTTTGCCATATTGGTCAGGCTGGTCCCGAACTCCTGACCTCAGGTGATCCACCCACCTTGGCCTCCCAAAGTGCTGGGATTACAGGCATGAGCCACTGTGCCTGGCCAGAATTACATGTATTTTCAAAATCCGGTGCCACATTAAAGTAGCTCCTTGTGACCCTTTTATTTAGACAGCCCTGAATTTGCAAAATGCCCTCCCTTACTTTTTAAACTCCAATCATCCTTTTGTTCCTATTTTCGTTATTGCAATTTTTAGGATGACACAATACTGTAGTTAAACTGTCTCGGGGTGTTGCTAATGGAGGAAACCTATCAGATTGTTGGACCCCAAGACCGGTCAAGGTAAACATTTTTCATTAGTGATACCTGTCACTGACTTTTCAGATGTCCCAAATGCTACTACATATCTGGACCAACCACTGTCCATGTTCACCTTCTGGGTCCAGTTGATTGTACACCAGGAAATTCCTACCCCTTTTTACAACTTGTCTCAGCCTATCATAATTAAAAAATCATTTTACAGCACAGGTCCTCCCAGGTCCATGACTTACTGAGTAGATAAATGTAGCCAATACATGAGAAATAAAGTTAAAAACCTGTCTCTGCTAGGCCAGCAAAATCTATAGCTGGGTATTACATAAATGGATTCTGGGGAGCTTGTAAAAAAAAAAGACCCATGGCTCAATTCCATCTAGTCAATGGTCCCCATAAATAAGTCCATCAATGAATGCATCCTTGGGGGGGTCACTTATGTGCACCCAGGGTATATATTTGTTTGTGGCATAGGATTAGACCCTCCACTGTTGGGATGGGCCCACAGATATCTTGATAGCTTACATATCAAAGGCTCCTATTTGCTAGGACATTTGGTGACTCCCTTTTCAATCCATCCTACCTATGAAAGATTCTGTCCTTTATCCCATAAGTTAAAGAGAGGCTGGGTGTGGTCACTAACACCTGTAATCCCAGCACTTTGGGAGGCTGAGGAAGAAAGATCACTTGAACCCAGGGGGTTGAGACCAGCCTGGGCAACATAGGAAGACCCCATCTCTAAAAAAAATTTAAAAATTAGCTGGGCATGGTGCCATGAACCTGTAGCCCCAGCTACTTGGGAGGCTGAGATGGAAGGATTGCTTGGCCCCAGGAAGTCGAAGTTGCAGTGAGCTATGATCATGCCACTGCTCTCCAGCCTGGGCAATGGAGTGAGACTCTGGCTCAAAAAAACAAAAAACAAAACAAAACAAAAAATTTGCTGGGTAGATATCAGGGCTCCTGATGGCAGTCTTTTGGGTGTCATCATTTCTAATTATGGAGTCTATGCTAACAGGGATATGATTAAAAACTTATCTGCTACCATACAGACCATTACAAAAGAGACCACTAAAAACCTTAAAACACAACACAAATCTCAAAGTTCCCTTGCTCAGGTAGTTCTTGATAGTTGGGCTGTGCTTTATTTCCTTTTGGCTAAACAGGGAGGGGTCTGTGCTTACAGCTACTTGTTGCAGCTATATGGATACTTTTGGTGAAACAGAGACTTGAATAGAAAAGATCATCCAACAAGCTATCTGGCTACAACGTGCTCCTACTACAGACGCTACGTCTGACTGGTTCTCTGAGCTTTTCACATGGACACTTCAAGGTTTTCAGTCTATTTTATAAGGACTTTTGAAATTTGGGCTTGCATTTCTGACAATAAGACTTATAATTTATCTTATGTCTGGTGTGCCATTACATGTTATGCCAAGATGGTAGACAGGTGCACTAATGTGTACACGCTGCTCCCTTGAAATTCCTGACCTGGAACTTGTAAATACTTAGGGGTTACTGTCAGGCAGTTTCATTCCTCTAATTCTGACTCTTACCCCAGCTACACCTTTTGCCAACAGGAAGAAGCTGGAGTGATCTTTGACTGATATCGCCATATTAGCTGTCACCTCAGGATTCAGAGTTGATCAAGCCCAGGAGGACTGAAACTGTCCCTATAAGCTTTATAAAATTAATCGGGGAAGAAGAGCGGGGAGGGAAATGAAACTAAACCAGGCTCACAGCACTCTCAGCATTAATCGTGAGGTCAGCTTGCTCTCTGACCTGCTTCCTCATAGGTGTTTGGTGCCTATTGTCCCAGCATCACATAGACCCTAGATTATGGTTCCCCCTAACTCTTCTATAGATAACAACTTGAACATCATGAAACATTAAGTTTTCCCTTTGAGATATTCCTTCAGGTCCTGCATGCTGATGAAACTACTGACTCAGCTGGTCTGAAGGACCCCACTAATGCCAGCACATCTGAAGGACCCTATGAGGAGCTGACTCACCAAAGAATTCAGTTTCCACATCCTCATGATTTCATCCTCCTTGTTCTGACCAATCAATGATTCCAATTTTCTAGCCCCTCATCCTCCACAATCTCCTTAAAAATTTCAGCCCAGACCACCTTGGGGAGATGGATTTGAGGATTTCTTTCTATCTCCTTGTTCAATGCCTTATGATCATTAAACTCTTTCTCTGCTGCGGACCCTGCTGTCTCTATGTAATTGGTCTGTTACTGCGCAGTGGGCTTAGGAACCTGTTGCCTATAATAAGGGTACTCAATGCAAAAGACAGCAGAGCTTTAGACCTGGGAGGAATCTGCCCATGACTCTTGGGGCTCCGTGAGGAAACAGGGCACCCGAAAAGAGGTCAGTGACACCTTGATTGTATTCCTCAAGGGGTCTTAGAGTTGCTAGAAGTCGCCTCTAGATATCTTTCTGTGGAATCTAAGGTGGTAAAAAGGAAGGTGGAGTAGAAGTGAATAGGAATGGAAGAATAAGTCTTAAAGGATCCAGTTTGGAGATATGTTTAGCTTTCCAAAAGGCCGATGAAATTTTACAATTTTCTCAGCAAAAATCATGCCAAGAAGAAAGGAAGCAAACAGAGAGAAAAAACCTGTAATTAAAAAGAGGTTTCAGTCAACTGGAAAAAAGTCCCACAAACAAGATCCACAGGAGAAAAAGCAGAAAGGTCTTTCCCCACACAAAATTGTGGGCTGAATATCAGCTTTTTTTTTTTTTTGAGATGGAATCTTGCTCCATCACCCAGGCTGGAGTTCAGCGGCACCATGTCGGCTCACTGAAACCTCTGCCTCCCGGGTTCAAGCAATTCTCTGCCTCAGCCTTTCAAGAAACTGGGATTACAGGTGCCTGCCACCATGCCTGGGTAATTTTTTTTTGTATTTTTAGTAGAGAAGGGGTTTCACCATCTTGGCCAGGCTGGTCTTGAACTCCTGACCTCATGATCCACCCACCTCATCCTCCCAAAGTGCTGGGATTACAGGTGTGAGCCACCATGCCCGGCCAAGAATATCAGCTTTTAATTCAGCTGACTTCTGACTGTAGAGCTCTTTAAAAACCCTTTCAAATCTCATATTATCAGATTTCAGCCAGGACAAACAGTCAATATTCCTGGCTTCTGAACTTTTTTCTCAATCCAAAGGTATTTTCCATATGACTCACCAAAACCAATAAGCTTTAACCAAGGTTATGACTTAATCAAGGACACATAAGGCATCTCCTAAGAGGTGCAAAGCAGTCCTCACAAATTCCAGAATCACCTCAAAAAACAGCTCAAGGAAAAGAAAGTTTCACTACCTGCAAATGGGGTACCACCATATTTTTATTTTTTATTTTTCTTTATTATTATTTTTTTTTATTTTGAGACAGAGTCTCGCTCTGTTGCCCAGGCTGGAGTGCAGTGCAGTCTCGGCTCACTGCAGGCTCCACCTCCTGGGTTCAGGCCATTCTCCTGCCTCAGCCTCCCGAGTAGCTGGGACTACAGGGGCCCGCCACCATGCCAGGCTAATTTTTTGTATTTTTAGTAGAGACGGGGTTTCACTGTGTTAGCCAGATGGTCTCAATCTCCTGACCTTGTGATCCATCTGCCTCAGCCTCCCAAAGTGCTGGGATTACAGGCGTGAGCCACCGGGTATCACCCATATTTTTATCCAGCCATATTTCCAAGGGTCTCAGCTTCTCATCTGACCACGTACACATAAGGACCCAAAAGCCCCATGTGCGGACAGAGAGAAGAAGACGGGAAATCCAAAGCCGTCTATGGAAAGGAAAAGTATCAATAACAAATGAATATCCCCCAAAGTCAAAAGTCACACACATATCAAACCAATTTTTTAATAAATGTTGCTTCTCCTGAGTTAAATAACTTACATTTCCAAAGAATTGTTTTCCTAACCAGGAACTGATTACAGATTGCAGTGGTGAAAGCGTAGAATCCTAATCACTAGACTACAGGATGAAGCACTAAAAAAAAAAAAAAAAAAAGTCCTGTAGGGGAATCCAAAAGAGTTATTTGAGCATTTAAAAGATTTTAACTTTAATTTTGTCAAGAGAATTTCTAAGGCTAGCTATGACACTATTATGTCTTTTTTTTTTAAATAGACCTTTCCATAAGTAAAAATTGGGCAATTGTTTAGAATGAGAGACCCTAAAATCCTTTTCAAATATAAGAGCCTTTTTAAGTTAAATGACGTATCTTTTAGATACTGACAATTAAAACTTCCAATACTACACTTGGTCCAATAGCAGCTTGATCCAATAAGCCTCTTCATGGAAAGCCCAGGAGATAACTTTCCAGGTTTAGAATAAGTTTTTACCATTAAGCAAGAGATGTTCCCGGAGAGGGGAGAGAAGCAGCATTCTCCATGACCCCCAAGAAATTTACTCCCGGGAATAGGCTAAGATACCAGAACACTGTTGTTGCCACTGACAGTTAAGAATGGCATTTGAGGCCAGGAGCGGTGGCTCACGCCTGTAATCCCTTCCCACTTTAGGAGACCGAGGCAGGTGTATCATTTGAGGTCAGGAGTTCAAGACCAACCTGGACAACATGGTGAAACCCCATCTCTACTAAAAATACAAAAATTAGCTGGGCGTGGTGGCACATGCCTGGAATCCCAGCTACTTGGGAGGCTGAGGCACAAGAATTGCGTAAAGGCCGGGCGCGGTGGCTCAAGCCTGTAATCCCAGCACTTTGGGAGGCCGAGAAGGGCGGATCACGAGGTCAGGAGATCGAGACCATCCTGGCTAACACGGTGAAACCCCGTCTCTACTAAAAAAAATACAAAAAACTAGCCGGGCGAGGTGGCGGGTGCCTGTAGAACCAGCTACTCGGGAGGCTGAGGCAGGAGAATGGCATGAACCCGGGAGGCGGAGCTTGCAGTGAGCTGAGATCGGGCCACTGCACTCCAGCCTGGGCGACAGAGCCAGACTCTGTCTCAAAAAAAAAAAAAAAAAAAAAAGAATTGCGTGAACCCAGGAGGCAGAGGCTGCAGGGAGCCGAGGTCATGCTGCTGCACTCCAGCCTGGGTAACAGAGCAAGATTCTGTCTCAAAAAAAAAAAAAAAAAAAAAAAAGAAAAGAAAAAAGAATTTCTTACCCTTCTGCTGGCTTGTTAGGTCCTAGGTTCCCTTGACTATGACTCCCAGAAGAGCAGAGTGGCTTTGGTAACCTGCTCACAGCGCCAAAACTGGGATTCTCCTTAACTCCCTGCACGTTAATAAATGTGTATGTCTTTCCTCCTATTAATCTGTCTTTTGTCAGCTGATCTTCAATGAACCTTCGGAGAATGAAGAGTTTGCCCTTTGCTCCTATGCACATATCTGATAAAGGATGTGTGTCTCTAATATACAAAGAACTCTTAAAACTTCACAATAAGATAACCAAGAAACCAATATGAAATGGGCAAAAAATTTGAACAGACACTTCACCAACGAAGCAAACAAACACATGAAAAGAGGCTCAGCATCATTAGTCATCAGGGAAATGCAAATTAAAACCTCAGGGAGAGACCCATTCAAATGACTCTAGTTTATTTTATTTTTTTTTAAAGACAATACTGAGTCCCAGTGAGGATGTGGAGCAACGGGAACGCTTACGCATTGCTGGTGGGAATGCAAAATGGCACAGCCGCTCTGGAAAACTATTTGGCAGTTTCTCCTGAAGTTAAATATATGCTTACCACAGGACTCAGCAATCTCACGCCTAGGTATTTACCCCAGAGAAATGACAACTTACGTTTTTACAAAAACCTATAGGGGAAGGTTTACAGTAGCTTTATTTATACTTGTCAAAAGCTGGAAACAACCCAAATACCCCCAAGTGTCCCTCAGATGGTGAATGGACAAGAAAACTGTGGTTCATCCATACAATGAATTACTAATCAGCAATTAAAAAAGACCAACTACTGACACCAACAACATGGTAGAATTACAAACATGTTATGCCAAGTGAAAGAAGCCAGATTCACTAGGGTACATGTTTTATGATTCTATTTATGTGTCATTGTTGAAAAGACAAAACCCACGGGGATAGAAAAGAAGCAAATAGTTGCCCAGGCCTTTAGGTAGGCTGAGTAGCCAACATCAAAGGGACAGCAGGAAATTTGGGAGATGATGGATCTCTTCTCTATCTTAATTTTGGTAGTGGTTAATACTGGTGGTAATACTGAGCCATTTGGTGCCGGTTTAGCTTGTCAATACTGAAAAGGGTGAATTTTTCTGTGCATAAATTATACCTCAATAAACCTGATTTTAAAAAGTTACACTTTGGGGGGCTTTAAATAGAAGATGGAACTAAAAACGCGTAGGTAACAATAGCAATGAAAATAGAAGAGTACGATTCTAAGTTAAAATATTCTAAGATCCATTTCTGTGTAGGAGGCGTATAGAGACCTTGATTTACTTTAAGGGTAAAGTAAATAAGGGTAAGGGTAAAGGCCAGGCACAGTGGCTCACACTGTAATCCCAATGCTTTGGGAGGCTGAGGTGGGAGGATCTCTTGAGGAATTTAAGATTAGCCTGGGCAACAAAGGCAAGACTTGTCTCTATAAAGAATTTTTTAAAAAGTAAAATAAGTAAAATGTAAGGCTAACTAATAAGGTGTAGAAATAAAATACAGATATCTCTTGCTTAACATCAGTAATCTGTGTTAGAAATCAAAAGTTTTGTGTGAAAACATACAATGGGCAGAAGCCTAGTTCCCATTATTTTAAATTAGCTGGGTGTGGTGGCAGCACCTGTGGTCCCAGCTACTTGCGAGGCCAAGGCACGAGAATTGCTTGAACCTGGGAGGCGGAGGTTGCAGTGAGCCGAGATTGCACCACCGCACTCCAGCCTGGGTAACAGAGTGAGATTCCATCCAAAAAAAAAAAAAGGTAGATTCCAGAAATAAACCCTCACAGATATGGTCAGTTGATTTTTGACAAGAAAACCAAGGCCATTCAATAAGGAAATGACAGTCTTTTCATTCATGGTGCTGGGAAACCTGGATATCCATTTGGAAAAGAATGAAGTTGGACACTTACTTTATACTATGTACAAAAATTAACTTATATGGATCTCAGATTTAAGTGTAAGAGCTAAACGTATAAAACTCTTACAAGAAAAGATAAGGGGAAAAGCATTATAACAACTGGATTTGGCAATGATTTCTTGGATACAACACCAAAAGCACAGACAACAAAAGAAAAAGCAGATAAATTATACTTCATTGAAAATTAAAAATATTTGTGTATCAAAGGACACTATTGAGAGAGTGAAGGGAAAAGAATGAGAATAGACATTTCTTAGACTTTTTTTTTTGAAATGGAGTCTCCTTCTGTCACCCAGGCTGGGTACAACCTCAGCTCACCGCAACCTCTGTCTCCCAGGTTCTCCCGCCTCAGCCTCCCAATTAGCTGGGATTACAGGCACCTGTCACCATGCCTGGCTAATTTTTGTATTTTTAGTAGAGATAGGGTTTCACCATGTTGGCCATGCTGGCCTCAAACTCCTGACCTCAAGTGATCCACCCACCTTGGCCTCCCAAAATGTTGGGATTACGGGCGTGAGCCACCAAGTCTGGCTGACAACAGACATTTCTCCAAAGAAGGCATACAAATGGTCAAAAAACACATGAAAAGATGTACATCTCTAGTCATTAGGAAAATCAAAACCACAATGAAATACCACTTCATACCAAATTGATGCTTATTATAAAAACAAACAAGTAAAAAACTGAAAAATAACAAGTGTTGACAAAGACACAGAGAAACTTGTACATTGCTGGTAGGAATGTAAAATGCTGCAGACACTGTGGAAAATAATTTTGCAGTTCTGCAAAAAGTTAAACATAAAATTACCATATAATCCAGCATTTAATTTCTAGGTATATACCTAAAATAATTGAAACCAGGAACTCAAACAAATATTTGTACACCAGTGTTCATATTAGTGTTATTCACAATAGCTAAAAGGTGGAAACAACACAGATGTCCATCAATGGATGAGGATATGCAAAATGTGGTATATACATACAATAGAATATCATCCCGCCTTAACAAGAATGAAATTCTAATACTTGCTACAATGGATGAACCCTGAAGAAATTACGCTAAGTGAATAAACCAGATACAAAAGGACAAATACTCTATGATTCCACTTACATGAGGTGCTTGGAATAGGCAAATTAATAAAGAGAAAGTAGAATAGAAGTTATCTGGGGCTTAGGGAGAGGGAAATAGGAAGTTATTTTTTAATGAGTACACAGTCTCTGCTTAGGATAAAAACATTTTGGAAATGAAAAGTGGTGATGGTCACAAAACATTGTGAATGTACTTAATGCCAATGAATTGTTATTTAATAATGGTTAAAAGGGTAAATTTTATGTTATGTATCTTTTACCATACACACGCAAATCAAAATAAAAAATCATTGTTTCCCAATCCCAAATGAATAATACAGCTCTTCGTGAACAATTGCTTTATATGCAATAACATGATATTGAGGTGACTCTCTTAGTATCAACAATGACTGAGGTTCATACCCTCTTTGTTGACTTGGGAGAATGCTTTTTAAAAAATTTTTTTGTAGACAGACAGTCTCCCTCTGTCACTCAGGCTGGAGTGCAGTGGCTCAATCATAGCTCATTGCAATCTTGAACTCCTGGACTCAAGTGACTCTCCTGCCTTGGCCTCCCAAAATGCTGGGATTACAGGTATGAGTCACGTTGCCTGGCCAGGGAACCCTTTTCAAAGAATACTTGATTCTGATATTCTACCAATAGTAGTTGGAATGTACCTTAAGATATTTTGGCATGAGTGGTGGCTCACGCCTGTAATCCCAGCACTTTGGGAGGCCGAGGCGGGCAGATCATGAGGTCAGGAGATTGAGACCATCTTGGCTAACACGGTGAAACCCCGTCTCTACTAAAAATACAAAAAAAAAATTAGCCAGGTGTGGTGGCGGGCGCCTGTAGTCCCAGCTACTCAGGAGGCTGAGGCAGGAGAATGGCGTGAACCAGACAGGCGGAGCTTGCAGTGAGCCATGATCGTGCCACTGCACCCCAGCCCAGGCGACAGAGCAAGACTCCATCTCAAAAAAAAAAAAAAAAAAGATATTTCATGCACTGAATTTTGTTTTGTTTAAAATGTTTTACTGAGTTTTTTGGGGACAAAATTATAAAATTTTGTCACACAAATATTGGTCAAAAAACGTTAAGTTGAAAGATAGGCAGTTTGTGTAAAGCTCTAGTCTTGAAAACCAGGAGAAAAAAGCTAAATGGGGAAAGTCTCACAAGGTATAAATTATAGATTCCCAAACAAGCAGATGGAAAACCAAGAATAAAGAAAATTTGAACAATGAAATGAAGGCTGAATAGGTGGGGGAAATGCATAGAAAAAAACATAGTAAATGTAAAACACAAAATTAGATGGTAGAAACAAATTTGAATTGATCAATAATCACAATAAATGTAAACAGATTAATTTCACCTATTATAAGACAGAGACTTTTATATTGGATTTCTCTATTTCATTTTTACAAAAGGCATGTCAAAAACATATGACACGAAAAGGTTAAAGGTAAAGGAATATACACCAGAAAAATACTAGCCAAAAGAATCCTATTTTGAAGCTAACAACCTAGTCTAAATATATGTAGCAAAACTTGACAGACTCACTGGAGAAACTGGAAAATCAGCAATCACAATGGGAGATTTCTTTCCCCAACATTTTAAAATGAAAGATTTCAAACATATCAGAAGTTGAAATAATTTTATAGTGTAAAAGAAAAAGTGAAAAAAATAAAAAGAAAAAATAAGTTAAATAAGAAAGAATCTTACAGTGTACAGCCATATACTCATTGCCTAAATTCTACCAATAACATTTTGCCATGTCTTTATCACATATCTCTTCATCTCTCCATCTTTCTATCTATTTATTAGTTTATTTTATTTTTCATGCATTTCAAAGTAAATTGAAGAATCAGAACTCTTCTCCTTTAGGCTTCACTAACAAAGTTGAATATCTGATTGCAATTTTTTCTTTTGAAATGAATTTTGTAGAAAGTGAAATGCACAAATATTATATACATACTTGCTAAGGTTTGACAAATGTATATACCCACACAACCTAAATCCTTGTTAAGATATAGGACATTACCGGCCGGGTGCGGTGGCTCAAGCCTGTAATCCCAGCACTTTGGGAGGCCGAGATGGGCAGATCACGAGGTCAGGAGTTCGAGATCATCCTGGCTAACATGGTGAAACCCCGTCTCTACTAAAAAATACAACAAACTAGCTGGGCAAGGTGGCGGGCGCCTGTAGTCCCGGCTACTCGGGAGGCTGAGGCAGGAGAATGGCGTAAAAACCCGGGAGGCAGAGCTTGCAGTGAGCTGAGATCCGGCCACTGCACTCCAGCCTGGGCGACACAGCGAGACTCCGTCTCAAAAAAAAAAAAAAAAAAAAAAAAAGATATAGGACATTACCATAACCCCATAAAATTCCTTCATATCAATTTTCTATTGTCCAGTCAATCATAATGGGAGATCTTAATATATCTTTCTTAGAAATTGATGGATCAAACAGACAAATAAATTAGTAATGATCTACAAAATGTGAACAACAAATTAACAGGCTTGAGCTAATAGACATGTAAAAAACTTTCTTCCATTAACAGAGAATGCACATTATTTTGTTTTATTTTACTTTTATGTATTTATTTATATATTTATTTATTTAGATAGGGTCTCACTCTGTCACCTGGGTTAGAGTGTAATTGGCTCGATCGCAGCTCATTACAGCCTCGAACTTCTGGGCTCAAGTATCCTCATGTCTCAGCCTCCCAAGTAGCTGGGACTGCAGGTGGGAGCCACTGTGCCCAAATCATTTTTTTTTTCTTTGGTAGAGATGAGGTCTTGCTATGTTGCTCAGGCTGGTCTCAAACTCCTGGCCTCAAGTGATGCTCCAGCCTTGGCCTCCCAAAATGTTAAGATTATAGATGTGAGCCACTGGGCCTGGCTCACATTATTTTGCAGCACACAAATAACATTTATGAGGATAGACCATATACTAGGCCTCAAAGGGATACTCACAAATTCTGAAATATTAATATCACACAGCCCACATTCTCTGACCACGATGCTGGCAAAGCCCTATTGCCATGGCTTGGGAAGATGTTGCCTGAGCACGCAGAGAACCATGGACAGGAAAGCAGGATCCATGGGAAGGGAATAATTTCACAACCCTGTCACATGAGCAGCTGGATCCTTCAGGAACCTATTCCTGCTGATGTCAGTTTTCATCGGGTCTGTGTCACCTGCACCCCAAGAGTCCTAAATGAGGCAGATGCTTACAAGTAAAGACATGGTACAGTTGTGCAGGCATCTCGCTAGTGTATGACTAATTCCTGACATTTTCCTTTTTCTTAAAGTATAAAACACTTAACTCGGCATGGTGGTGTGCACCTATGGTCCCAGCTACTCAGGAGGCTGATGTGAGAGGATCACTTGAGCCAAGGAGGCAGAGACTGCAGTGAGCCAAGATTGCACCACTGCACTCCAGCCTGGGCAACAGAACGAGACCTTGTCTCAAAAGGAAAGAAAGAAAAAATAAAGCACCCTGTCTTTACAAAAAATTTTTTTAATTAAAAAAGGTATAAAGCACATTATTTTATTTAATCATCCATAAAATAGTATTTTTTGCAATAGACTCTTTGCAGATGAAGCAATTGAGATTCAGAAAGTAAGTTTAGGTGATTCATTCAAGATCTCAGCTCCAGTTGGCCCATTCAAATGGTTCTCAAAATCTCGGAGTGACCCTCTGACATTCTAACTATGCTCCATCTGTTCCCTTGTTCTTCTATTATACAGTGTGCTCCTCAAAGGCATGGAATAGGTCTTATTCATCTTTGTGTCCCCAGTGCCTGGCAAAGGGCCTGTTATAGCACTGACATTTGTTGACATAGGCATAAAATTGTGCCTACCTGTATTAGTTTGCTAGGGCTGCCATAACTACAGACCATGTGGCTTTACACAGCAGAACTAATTTTCTTTTCTTTTTTCTTTTCTTTTTTTGAGATGGAGTCTGGCTCTGTCACCCAGGCTGGAGTGCAGTGGTGAGATCTCGGTTCACTGCAAGCTCTGCCTCCTGGGTTCATGCCATTCTCCTGCCTCAGCCTCCCGAGTAGCTGGGACTACAGGCACCTGCCACCACGCCTGGCTAATTTTTGTATTTTTAGTAGAGGCAGGGTTTCACCGTGTTGGCCAGGCTGGTCTCGAACTCCTGATCTCAAGTGATCTGCCTGCCTCAGCCTCCCAAAGTGCTGGAATTACAGGCATAAGCCACTGCACCTGGCCAGAAATTAATTTTCTCACCGTTACGGAGGCTAGAAGTTCAAGTGTTGGCAAATTGTGTTTCTTCTGAGGCTTCTCTCCTTGGCTTGTGATTGAAGGAATAAATGACTCGCTCCCTAAGTCAAAGAGCAAGAGATAATGTGTGGGATTGAGAGAGGAAAGAGCAAAATACAGCACTAGCTAGGACTGCCAGGAACATGACCCAGAAAACTAATTCAAACCATTATTTGAAATGGCGATTTCAAATTAAAAAGAGAGATCTAAGCAAATCATTGAAAGCCAGGTATAATTTTGGAAAGCCAGATACAGTTTTGATCATAGTATCTCAAACAGCATTAAGAATCTCTCCATCAGCTGGGCACAGTGGCTTGCACCTATAGTTCCAACTGTTCAGGAGGCTGAGGTGGGAGGATTGCTTGAGCCCGGGAGTCCAAGACCAGCCTGGGCAACACAGCAATACCCCTTCTCAAAAATTAAAAAAAAATCTTCCATCTGTCAATCCACCTTCTGAGAATATGTTGACCTTATTTTCTCAGGCTCTGCCACGGAATTGTGGACATGACCATCTGCAACCTAAAGTCAGCATCTTTACAATTTATGATTCAAGGAATGAAAAACTGAGCCCATCTCTCTCTCTCTCTCTCTGTCTCTGTCTCTCTCTCTCTGTCTGTTCTCTCTCTCTGTCTTTCCCCTTCCCCCAGGGAAGATGCTGATTGATTAGGATGGGCTCAGTTGTCCATCCTGAGGCCAAAGCATTAAAGCCAGGTGGGCAGGGCAGTATGATTAGCTGAACTGGAACACACATCTACTGCTATGACCCCAAGAGGGCAGGAGGGGCTATTATCAGAAATAAAGGAGAGAGTACTGGATAGAAGAAATCCAGCCAGGTGTGGTGACTCATGCCTGTAATCCCAACTCTTTGGGAAGCTGAGGCAGGAAGCCTCTTAGCGAGGCCCAGTCTCTATTTAAAATAATAATAACAATAGACAAATCCTACAGGTTTTCCGTTTCAGCATATACTGATGGCTTCATACACACATTTAATTTAAAGACTAATAACCTTAAGATATGACTATCCTGTTTATCTTCACAAGCACAAATTTATCTATTTTATATATTAATGCTTTGTAGACTTCATAAAGAACCTATAAAGAGCAAATTCTATAGGTAAATATGAATTGTTTAGAATTTTCCATCTCTCCCACATTTTCAGAGGAATAATGATTTTTTAAAGGCAGAATGGTTGAATGTTTTCACATCTGCAAACAGACTTTCTTGTTTCTTTCTTTAGTCTCTCTCAGTTTTCTTCAACTTTAGTACCTATGAAGTACGGGATGGGATAATATACATGAAACCTTAGTTATTGTATTTTATGGGCAATTAAGGAATTTTTCAAGGATAATTTATACCGTACACCTCCCCAACTATATTTGTCTTTAGGACCTAACCTCACACAGAAGATAAAATCCTCTGTGCTAATGTTAACTAGACCATCTACTGTGTGGCCAGATCCTTATGTATTTTACCATGTGAGGTTAAGCAGTTGTAGGTTCAATTTTGTAAGTAAGAAAAATGAGGTTCAGATAATTTACGTAAACTCATACAAGAGGAATGATAGACAATGAAGGGTCAGAAAGGTGAGGGGTTGGGAGGAGGAGGATGATGAGAAATTACTTAATGGGTACAATGTACATTATTTGGGTAAGGAGTACCCTAAAAATTCTGACTTTACCACAACACAATCTATGCATGAAACAAAATTGCACTTGTACTCCATACATTTAATTTTTTTTTTTTTTTGAGGCAGAGTCTCGCTGCCTTGCCCAGGCTGGACTACAGTGGTGTGATCTCAGCTTACCACAACCTCTGCCTCCCAGGTTCAAGCGATTCTTGTGCCTCAGCCTCCCGAGTAGCTAGGACTACAGGTGCACACCACCATGCCTGGGTAATTTTTTTTTTGAATTTTTTAGTACAGACGGAATTTCACCATGTCAGTCAGGCTGGTCTTGAACTCGTGACCTCAATTGATCCACCTACCTTGGCAACCCAAAGTTCTGGGATTACAGGTGTGAGCTACCATACCTGGCCTGTACTCCATAAATTTATACTTTTAGTTTTTTAAAAAACAACAACAACAACAACAAGTCAAACTCACACAAACTCTTAGGTATCAGGGTTAGAATACAAATATCTATTTATTTGACTTTACAACTCTGATTCCTATCCTTGGGGGCTCAGGAACTTTGGAAAGTTTGATGTAAGGGATGCATGCATGAGGTGTAGTTGAAAACACACATACAGGTTTCATTCCTGGAACTCCCACTTTCTAGCTGTACAATATTAATGGCAAATAGCTTTTGAATGTTTTCCAAGTGCTCAGCACTTTGTGTGCACAATATCTCATTCAATCTTCTTGAAAACTTTTGGAATAAGACACTACTATTGTTATTCCCACTTTAAAGATGAGGAAACTGACACAGTTGATAAGGTACAGAAATGACGCTTGAACTCAGATGGTCTGATGCCAGTGCTTGTGTTTGTAACCAAACGATATGGATATAAAAAGGAAACGAGCAGTTGTAAAGAACTGAATCATAGGCCGGGCGGGCATGGTGGTTCACGCCTGTAATCCCAACACTTTGGGAGGCTGAGGCAAGTGGATCACTTGGGGCCAGGAATTCGAGACCAGCTTGGCCAACACGGTGAAAACCCCATCTCCACTACAAATACAAAAATTAGTGGTGGTAGCATGCACCTGTAGTCCCAGCTACTTGGGAGGCTGAGGCAGGAGAAATGCTTGAACCTGGGAGGCAGAGGTTGCAGTGAGCCAAGATCGCGCCATTGCACTCCAGCCTGGGTGACAGAGCAAGACACTGTTTAAAAAAAAAAAAAAAAAAAAAAATTAAATCCACTCTTGAAAATGGTTTATTTGACACTTCAATTAAGAATGTGGGTTTTGGAGCAGATTGCTTGGGGACAAACCCCAGCTCTTCTACTTGCTAGAGGTGTGAATTTGGGTAAATCAAAGAACCTCACTGTCCTCATCTGTAAAATGGGCATACAGTAGTACCTACCTGCATTAGTTTGCTAGGGCTGCCATAACAAAATATTACAGACTGTGTGGTTTGAACAACATGAATTAATTTTCTCACAGTTTTGGAGGCTAGAAGTCTAAACGTTGGTAAATGTTTCTTCTGAGGCTTCTTTCCTTGGCTTATAAATGACTGCCTTCTTGCCATGTCCTTGCACAGTTATCCCTTGGTCTCTGTGTTGTCTGTGTCTTAATCTCTTTTTATAAAGATTCCAGGCATTTTGGATTAGGGCCACCAGTATGTCCTCTTCTTATCTTCATTATCTCTTTAAAGGCCCTGTCTCAAAATACAGTCACAATCTAAGGTACTAGGCAATTGGACTTTAACATATGAATTTTGTAGGGGATACAATTCAGCCATAACACTACCTCATAGAGTTATTGTGAAGATTAAATGAGACGATACATGTAAGGCAATGAACAGGGGACCTAGAATGCAGTAAGAGCTACCAGCAAGTTGCAAATCATTCCTCAGCAGGATATTGGCTGGAAGTACCCAGGGCTTCTCTTCTCATCCAAATGCAATCCGGCATCATACTTGCTTAAGATTTACAGTCCCCATTTGAATCACACAAGTCTTCCATTCTGGTCTGGCCCCTCCCTGGGGTCGATAAGATGTTCTTCTCGTAGAGAGCTCTCAGATTTTCTTTCTGTAACTGCTCCAAGTTTAGTCTTTAAAATGAGAACACGTCCTGTCCCAACTCCTTACGGCTCAGCAAGTGCATTTCTAATACTACTGCTATTTAAACTCTTTGGACAAGTCACTTATTATTAAACTTTAATGATAATCACTTACATTTATAGCCTCTTTCAGTTTACAAAGCTCTTTTCCTATCCATTACCTCCTTTAATCCTTACAACATCTGTGGGAAGGAATTACGTTCTTCTCTATTTGACAGATGAAGAAAACAAGGCTCTGAAGAGTAGCATTGTCATCCCAGGTTACACAATTAACATGTGGCAGAGATGGGCTTCAAATTCTGGTCTTTTACTTTCAATCTATCAGGAGTAGCTCACCCATCCAGGCATTTTTCTTTTTTTTTTCTTTCCTTCTTTCCTTCTTCTTTCCTTCTTTCCTTCTTTCTTTCTCTCTCTCTCTTTCTCTCTTTCTTTCTTTCTCAGAGTTTCACTGTTTTTGCCCAGGCTGGAGTGCAATGGTGCAATCTCGGCTCACCGAAACCTCCACCCCCAGGTTCAACCAATTCTCCTGCCTCAGCCTCCTGAGTACCTGGGAATACAGGCACATGCCACCACGCCCAGCTGATTTTTGTATTTTTAGTAGAGATGGGGTTTTGCCGTGTTGGCCAGGCTGGTCTTGAACTCCTGACCTCAGGTGATCCACCCGCCTCGGCTTCCCAAAGTGCTAGGATTACAGGTGTGAGCCACCATGCTTGGCCCAGGTACTTTTCTATAAAAGTAGTACACTGGATAAATAATGCCCCTGCTCTCTCTCTTTTGGAGGAATGTAGGTAAGTTGTTGAGGTTAGTTATTTTGATTGGAAGTGATTAAAAACTAACTCAAACTGGCTTAAGCAAAACTTGTATTGGGTAACTTTAAAAAAAAATTTTGGAAGTATATTTTCAGACACAGATGGATCCAGATGCTCAAACTATGTCACCAGAATGTATGTTCTTTCTTTCTTTCTCCCTTCCTTCCTTCCTTCCTTCCTTCCTTCCTTCCTTCCTTCCTTCCTTCCTTCCTTCCTTTATTTCTCTCTGTCTCTCTCTCTCTCTCTGTCTTTCTCTCTCTTTCTCCCTTTCTCTCTTTCTTTCTCTTTTTGTGAGAAGTCTCCTCACTCTGTTGCCCAGGCTGGAGTGCAGAGGCGGGATCTCGGCTCATTGCAACCTCTGCCTCCTGGGTTGAAGTGATTCTCCAGCCTCAGCCTCCCGAGTAGCTGGGATTACAGGTGCCTGCTACCATGCCCGGCTAATTTTTGTATTTTTAGTAGAGGTGGGGTTATGCCATGTTGTCCAGGCTGGTCTCAAACTCCTGACCTCAAGTGATCTGCCCGCCTCGGCCTCTCGAAATGCTGGGATTACAGGTGTGAGCCACTGTGCCTGGCCTCCCTCTCCATTTCATAGCTTCCATTTGTGTCGTAGCTTCCCTTTGTGTCGATCTTATTCTTAGACAAGCTCTCTGCTGAAGCTCTGTCTCCACTAGCTTCAGCTCACAATTCCCTCAGCTCAACACACTCAACAGAAAGAGAACACTTCTTTTCTATAAACTGCAACGCATGAGCTGGATATCATTCTCAACTCTTTGACCTGGGTTATGGGCCCACTTATGAACCACTCACTGTGTCCAGGACAATGGAGTATTCTCATTGTCCAGGCCTGATCATTTGACCCCTCTGGAGTGGAGTATGGGGTGTGTGTGTGTGTGTGTGTGTGTGTGTGTGTGTGTGGTGGTGTGTGTGTGTGAGAGAGAGAAAGAGAGAGAGAAAAAGAGAGAGAGAGAGAGACCCACTAAGGGATCAAGTGAGGAGAAAGAAGATTCTTCAAATAAAAAGCACTGTTGTCAGGAGTGAGTGGGTGGTAGGCGGATCTCTACAGGGTGTCTTTGCTCTGCAGAGCAACCACAGAGGAACTGGGGGTCCATCTTAGCAAGAACTCTCACTTCTTGCCTTGAGGAAGAGTGATAAGTGGACTTTTATGATTTTTTCCCAGGACTGCTTAACCTGGCTCAGTAGGCTAGACAATAAGGCAATAATTCAAGCAAAGTAAGGAGTAGAGTAATGAATAACCTGGTATGTTCCGGACAGGACCCAAACCAGGAGCAGCCCCAGAGGGGACTCTGAGATGCTCTTTGATGGTGGCCACCTCCCTGCTCCCTGCCCCCAGCACCTTCCATCTCCCTGTGAAGCTGTGAGCTCTGGCAGGGACCATGTCTGTTTTACTGACCACCTTCTCCCCAGTGCTTAGCCTGAGGGTAACTGTGCCTGGCACATCACAGGGGCCTCACACATTTATTGGATGATTGAATAAATTAATGAACCAGGTTGATCAGTCTGACTGGCAGGATCTACCTACCTCTCTGGATAAGTCAACCCCCTTCTTTGACCTCTGTTCCCCATCTGTAAAGTGGGAGAAGATATAGAAAGAAACGCTCTCCACAGACCCTGCAGCTCATGATTCCAGGATCGCAGGGTTCTCAGGAAACAGCCAGGATGCCTCTCAAGAAGCCAAATGGAAGGGGAAGTCAAATTTATTGGGCACTTCATGTTCAGGTGCTTAATGAGACTAATTCACATGGTTCCCAGGTCTCCAAATTGTGGGATTTTATGGATCCATAACTTTAATAAAATTTGGGATTGAAATAGGCTACCTATTTTTTATTTTGGCAAATAAAGACATTTTAAAAACCTCCCATTAACTATCACCACTATTTCTTAAAAGAAGAGGGTTTTTTTTTTTTTTTTACACTAAGCAAGTAGGAAATACACAATCTCAAAATAAAAGAGCAGTCCCACTTCCCCACTGGAAAAAAGACAATTGGCAATCTTACATGATTTTTTTTTTTTTTTTTGGCAGATAAAAATGCATTTCTTGTCTCTGTAGCCCAGGCTGGAGTACAGTGGCACAATCATAGCCCACAGCAGCCTTGAACTCCTGGCCTCAAATGGTTCCCCCACCTTACCCTCCCTGGGATGTAAGGGAGGGTATGTAGCTGGGATGACAGGCACAAGACACTGTGCCCAGCTCCAGATATACATTTTGAGATTGACCCATGTATGGGGTCCAGTATTTGAGACCTACTAGCATGGATTACTTTTTGCCACCCCACCCCACTTACATACCTGTGAAGTGAGACTTAATCCACCCACTTTACAGATGAGGAAACAGATTTAGGGAGACTGGTATTGCAAGGTCACAGAGACAGTTTTAGACTCAGTTTGTCTGGGTTCAAACCCACATCATCTTGATAAATCCTAAGCCAAGGCTCTTTTCCAACAGGGAAAGAAATGACCCACACGGGCTCCCTTGAGGTGCCCCTGGGGTGTTCTGTGACCTAACCCTGTGCCTGGTCTTTGATGCTTTTTCCTTAACACATCTTTATGGTGTGCCTACTTCACACCAGGCACTGGGCTGGGGGCAGGGGAGAGTGTAGGGAGGGAAACCAAAAATGTCCCAGCCCCTTTCTCTCCTGTCCCCTAGTACTCACTCTGGGTCCCGTTCCCCAGGCCTCCCTCCTTGCCCTAGCAGCCAACGAATCCCCATCGCAGGCGTGGGCTGCTACCAGTTTAGGGGCTTCCCTCTCCCAGGGGTGTTGGCAGTTTCCTAGGAGACTCTGGGAACCTTCAACGCCTCCAAGACCTAAAGGACTGAAAGCGTAATGGTGCAACTTCAGGCACTGTGATAGGTTCTAGGGGAGGTAATTGGGAGTAAGAGATCCAGTTCAAATCCTATCAAATAATACCCCCTCCAGCCCCTCCCCCCACTCCCATAGGCTTTGTGGGGCCTCACAGCCCCTCAGCTCAAGCTGGAAGAAGGGAGTCCCCTACACCAGGGGGCCCTACTGTGGAGGGGTGCTTGCTGCCCCGGCTGGGGGACCCCAGGGATCGTGGCCACCCTTCCCCCCAACTGCCAGAACCAGGAGCACCCTTTCCTGGTTCCGCCCCGCCCCGTCCCGCACGCCCGCGCGGGAGCGCGCCTCCGCCGGGCCGCGCCGGTGCACGAGAGCGCGCGCCTCGGCGCGGGAGCGCGCCCCGGGGAGAACCCGAGCAAGATGGAGGCCGCGCAGAGGCCGCCGCCTGGGCCGAGGCAGCCGCTGCTGGGAGCGCCGAGCCGCGGCGCCTAGGCCGTGCCAGTCCCGGATCCGCTACCCTCGACCGTGCCCAGGTTGGTCTCCCCGCACCCTTTCCCTGCGGCCGCAGCCTCGCGCGCGTCCGGCCTGGGCGCGGGGCAGCCGCCCCCCCAACCCCGGCCCTACTCGGGCCCGGCCGCTCCCCAGCCCCCCGGGGACAGCCCCTGCCCACCGCCTGCTCCTCGCGGGCCCCGCTGCCCACCAGCCCCGGTCTTTCGGTCCTTTGGCCTGGAAACCCCCTCTCCCCAAACCTGGCCCGCCAATCCTAGGCTCCCTCCAGCCTACCTCCAGCCCTGGCTTCTGAGGACAGCCCCCCCTCCTCGCCCAGTGTCCAGCAGTCCCAGCCCCCGACCCCCCTCTAGTTGTATCCTAATTCTGCCACTTTGCCCTCTTAGACCCTCATACCAGCCCCCATTCCCCGTCCCAGCCCCCATATCACCTTCCCAACCACCCAGTCCCAGCCTCTTAAATTGCTTCTTCCCCCATCCTAGAAGCGCCCACCACCGCCTCATAGTCCCTTCCTAGACACCCAATACCAGACCTCCTTCTACCCCTTAATACCAGTCCCCAAATTCCCTTCCGAGCTCCCTAAATTCAGCCCCTCTGCTAGTCCTCCAATACCAGTCTCCAGCCTCCATTCCACCTCCCCCTGTCCCCTCCTACTCTCCTAATACCAGCTCCCAAACCCCCTCCTCAACTCCCCCATGGCCACTTTCAAGCACCTTCCCCTACCCCTTCCAGGTCTCATATCCCCATCCCAGGCTCCCCCCAACTTTCTCATGGCCCCTTCCTAGGCCCCCAATAGGAGACCTTTGCCAGTCCCCCTAGACACCGCCTCAACACTCTCATGACCCCTTCCTCTCTCCCCTTATCAGCTCCCAGACGCCCCCAGCTCTGCCCCAGGCCCCGCCCTCGCGGGTTCCTTGACTCAGGGCCGCTTCTCGCGTGCGTCCCCAGCTCCCGCCCGACAGCCCGGCGCTCCGTCCCGGGCCGGCGGCCCCCGCCAGGCGCCGCCGCCGCCGGCCCCGCCTCCGGGCACCATGCTGCCCTCGCAGGAGGCCTCCAAGCTCTACCACGAGCACTACATGCGGAACTCGCGGGCCATCGGCGTGCTGTGGGCCATCTTCACCATCTGCTTCGCCATCATCAACGTGGTGGTCTTCATCCAGCCCTACTGGGTGGGCGACAGCGTGAGCACCCCCAAGCCTGGCTACTTCGGCCTCTTCCACTACTGCGTGGGCAGCGGGCTGGCGGGCCGCGAGCTCACCTGCCGGGGCTCCTTCACCGACTTCAGCACCATCCCGTCCAGCGCCTTCAAGGCGGCCGCCTTCTTCGTGCTGCTCTCCATGGTGCTGATCCTCGGCTGCATCACCTGCTTTGCGCTTTTCTTCTTCTGCAACACAGCTACGGTCTACAAGATCTGCGCCTGGATGCAGCTCTTGGCAGGTAGGGGAGGGGGTGGGCGGAACCCCCAGAACAAGCGCCGGGGACGGGTCTCCTTCCTGCCAGGTCCCCTTCCTGAAGGAGTCAGGTAGATTTTGCTTCTCTGTGTTAAGACACTCACCTCCTTGGCTGACGGACCCTCAGTGGGTACTGGGGAGGGGGTGCGCTGGATAAAGACACCTTAGGGCAGGGGACAGAGCCTTGGGACTAGATAGGTGGGTCTGTGTGCTTGGATATGGGTAGACTGCATTTATTGCTGGGCTAGCATTAAGTTAGTGTCTCCAAGGGTCTCTGTTGGCTGTCTTGGGGGAAATATTTATCTGAATGAGGGGTTACTGTAGGTTTGATCGATTTCTATTATGTTGAAAAAAAGCATAAAAGGTGAATCAAGAGATCTGGCTTGGACTTTTAACTTGCTGACACTATCAACTTGGGTGTTTCACTTTACTTCTCTGAGGCTCAGTTTCCTCATCTGTAAAACAGTGGAGAAGGTGCCAAAAGGACAAATGAAAGAGTGTTTTGTAACCTTTAAAATGCTGTGATAAGGGCGAGAGGCTGTCTATTGTGCTTATCCAATGTTTTGAGATGTGAGTGGTCAAAAGCATTGGGTGACATGGGTCTCTGGAGGGCAGGTCTCCATCCCCACCTCCCGCCCCTGCACCATGCAGGAAAGTTCTGGTGCCATGCCCAATGGGAGTGAGTCCCTGGGACCCTCCAAAATGTTTGACCAAGGCAGTCATCTTACCCTAAGAACCAGAGAAGGGCCTTTTGGGAATGAGAAATGCTGAGACAATTTTTCAGGACCCATTAGAGTCCCCCACTTCCACCCACCTTTCGATCAGAGATAGATTTTGAAGACTCAGCAACTTAGGCTTTTGCCTAATTGCTGGCAGGGAAGAGAGTTGGGCTGAGGAAAGTGGGGCCAGGGGATGGGAGGGGTGGGGGAGGAGAGCTGGTGAAGGGAAAAGTTTGGAGTCTTCCAGGGATGAGAAAGAGAAGGGGGAAATGTGATTGTCATGCTTCAGAGATGGTTTTTTAAAATAAGCACCTCAGGACATTCAACAAGTGACTGCCATTCCAAAAGAGACCCCCTGGAGGAGGCATTATATCACTTTCTGATGATTCCATTGCTCAGAGCATTGCAGGGAATTAACTTTGGAACATGGAGTGTAATCACTTGAATATCATCATTGAGGAGAGACCTCTATCTTTTAAATGAGGACTGTAACTTTTGGAAATGGCTGGAAGTCACTCCAGGTCAAGTATAGAGAATACAATGGGTCATCAAATTGATAATTGTCACTTGAAATGACAGCCACGGTGTGAGGACAAAGTCATGAGGCTGGTCTGTTTCCACAAGAGGACTTTTACAAATGCAGGGAGGAATTACTGCCTCATTGGAAGAATTGCCCAAACTCCTAAAAGGACTACTTTGAAGAAGGCAGATGTGGACATCCTAATGGGCTTGTTTCAAATTCATCTCACTCAACTCAATTTAGATGTGGATCTTTGAAGAGGATGAGAAAGGTGAACTATAGGATGTGAGGGGTATGGCTCCATACTTCTCTGTGGTACCCATGGAGGTGATATTATGTATTTCCGTTCTATTTCTCCTGCAAAGGCAAGCTGGAACCCTCAATTCATCAACCTTAATCTGGAGTCTGCAGATGAGTTGCTGACCTCTTGGCATTCAAATTCTCTGTAATCTGTGTGGGTTTAATCTTGGGGATTTGATGAATTGTCCAATAACCCCCATATAATAATAGAATTTCAGGCACCTTAGAGATCAGCTCCTTCAAATCCCACCTTCCCCTCCCCCTGTTTTAGAGAGAGGAAACTGAGTATAGAGATGAGAAGGGCTTACTTGAGATCACATAGCTGGTAAGGGAGGAAGCTAGTTCTACAGCCAGGGGTTCTTGACTTCTGGCCCAGGGCACTTTTCCTTGCATTACTGCCCTACCCATGTGGGCTGAGGGGGCAGTTGGCAGAGTTGGGCAGTTTATTCCACTTTGTTCAGAGATTTCTGAGTTCTTTGGGTGAGTGACTGATTCACTTTGCTTAATAAAGTGACACCAGGCCAGAGGCCAGAGCACTGGACTACAAGTCTTGGGGGTGGGGGTTCTTGGCTGACTTGGGTCTGTGACTCACCATGCATTGTTAAGTAAGCCTTTTAGTTTAAATCTCAATTTCCCATTTGTACAATAGGGGACTGGGAGCAGGTAGATAAGGTGATTTAAAGTATCTCTTGGCCAGGCATGGTGGCTCACACCTATAATCCCAGCACTTTGGGAGGTTGAGGTGGGAAGACTGCTTGAGGCTAGGAGTTGGAGACTAGCCTGGCCAACATAGCGAGACCCTGTCTCTGCAAAAAATAACATAAAATAAATAAAAAATTAAGTATCTCTTTCAGCCCTGTGGGGATCCTGGGACAACTCTTTCATCAAGATCATTCCATTCAGAAAGTGATAAATCAGTCATCCTCAGAGGAACTGTGGAGAATCAAAGGGCTCTGTTTGTGTCACATAAGAATTAAAGTGCTTATCATATGATTTTGTACCTGTTAACTTTTTTTTTTTTTTTTTTTTTTTTTTTTTTAATTTTGAGACGGAGTTTCACTCTTGTTGCCCAGGCTGGAGTGCAATGGCACCATCTCGGCTCACTGCAACCTCCACCTCCCGGGTTCAAGTGATTCTCCTAACTCAGCCTCCCGAGTAGCTGGAATTACAGGCACCTGCCACAATGCCTGGCTAATTTTTTGTATTTTTAGTAGAGATAGGGTTTCACCATGTTGGCCAGGCTGGTCTCAAACTCCTGATCTCAGGTGATTCACCCGCCTTGGCCTCCCAAAGTGCTGGGATTACAGGTGTGAGCCACCGCACCTGGCCTGTTCCTGTTAACTTTTATTCAAGTATTTTGGGGTCCTCTGAGTGCAGAGCATGGGGGCATTGGGAAAATACAAAAAGATATGTATTCTTTTGTTTGTTCTTCACCTGCTCTGAAACCATCCCTATGCTTAGTCCTGTAATACTGATATGCGTAAGATGTCATCCCTGTCTCCAAGGATCTTAGGTCTATAAAATGCAATTCCTGCTCTCAGGGAGCATACTGTCTGGTTAAGTCACTATATTAGTCAGCAGTCTTTCAGTGGCGAACGACAGAAACCCAACTCGAGCTGGCTTAAATAAATTAGAAAAAAATAAACAAGCTAGAGTTTATCGGCTCACTTAATTTGAAAGTCAGGAGTATTTGGCTTTGGGCATGGACAGATCCAGATGCTCACATCATGCCATGAAGAATCTGTCTCTCTCCATTTCTTGGTTCCTCTGTGCTCACTCATTTTAAATCCATTTCTGTCTTCAAGGTGACAAATAAGGCTACTAGTAGATCTAATTTACATTGTTTCAGCTTAGCGGTGCCTGTGGAAAAAGAATAATTCGAGCAAACGTTCCAGGGCTGAGCCAGATTGGCCCCGCTTGGTCAAGTGTCCACCTCTTAATTAATCATGGTGACTTTGTCTAAGGCCTGAGCGCATACTTATCCTCGGAACCGCACATGGACTGATAGTGGAGAAAGATCAGTTCCCTCAAAGATAAATCAAGTGTGAGCACCGGAAGAGGGGTAGCATGGGCAAGACAAGTGCCAACAGAAGTTTTCCTCTGGGCAGTCTGAGCACTAATATGTGCGGGCTGGAAATGCTGTGGAAACCCAGAGCAGCAGAGGGGGCTGCCAGCTTAGTTGGGAAGTGAGGCTTGAGCTGGGTGGGGTGTTACCAGGTGGGAGGTATGAGCGAGCATCCTGAATGGAGAGGAAGATCGTGGGCAAAGACATAGCAGTGAGAAAGACACATCTAGGGCCGGGCGCGGTGGCTCAAGCCTGTAATCCCAGCACTTTGGGAGGCCGAGACGGGCGGATCACGAGGTCAGGAGATCGAGACCATCCTGGCTAACACAGTGAAACCCCGTCTCTACTAAAAATACAAAAACTTAGCCGGGCGAGGTGGTGGGCGCCTGTAGTCCCAGCTACTCGGGAGGCTGAGGCAGGAGAATGGCGTGAACCTGGGAGGCGGAGCTTGCAGTGAGCTGAGATCCGGCCACTGCACTCCAGCCTGGGTGACAGAGCGAGACTCCGTCTCAAAAAAAAAAAAAAAAGAGAAAGACACATCTGGCTTGAGTGTGGCATCCACATAGGGGAGCAGCATGAGGAGAGGCGAGGAAGGAATTATGGGGGCCACAGTATGCTGGGTCAAAGAATTTCAACTTTAATCAGCAGCAGTTGGATGCTACTATGACTTATTATTATTAAAGAAAAATAGCTAACATTTTACATGCATTATATAATTTGATCCTCACAACAATCTTGTGGAGTAGGTACCATTATTCATATTTTATAGGTGAGAAAGCTGAGCCTCAAAGAGGAAAAAGGCATTTGTCCAAGGTCATACAGTTGGTAAGTGGTGGAGCCTGAATTGTAACTTCATATGTCTGACTCTAAAACCTGAGATCAGCCAGGCTTGGTGGCTCATGTCTGTAATCCCAGAATTTTGAGAGGCTGAGGCAGGCAGATCACTTGAGCCCAGGAGTTCAAGACAAGCCTGGGCAACATGGTGAAACCCTGTCTCTACAAAAAATACAAAAATTAGCCAGGCGTGATGGCATGTGCCTGTAGTCCCAGCTACTCAGGAGGCTGAGGCGGGAGGATTGCTTGAGCCTGGGAGGTGGAGGTTGCAGTGAGCCATGATCATACCACTGCACTCCAGCCTGCACAACAGAGTGAGACCCTGTCTCAAAAAAACGAAACAAAACAAAACAAAGAACAAAAATTCCTGAGATCTTGGTTAAAGGAGGATTAATGGTGGGGATAGTGACATGTTTTTGCCAGAAGAGTCAACTGCTAACTAAGTACAGAGGCAGGATATCTCTGCTACTTTTTTACCTGGTTGTTCCCATTTACTAAGAATATCCAATGTGCCAGCTTCTATGCTAGACATTTTCACACTCATTGTCGTTTAATCCTCATCTGTTAAAATAACTTGCTCCAAGGTCACACATTTAATAAAAGGTGGAACTAAAACTCAACACAAGTCTAATACAGATCTAGAACCTGTTTGTATCACTGAACTGGAACCTAAGAAGTGAATACACAAATCACAGAACTATAAGCTCCATAGACTAAATGTTACCTGTGGGCCCGGTATAGTTATCCAGGGAACACTCTCAACTGGGTTAGAGATTCAAGCTGAAGTATGGTTAAGGGTCGGGGTGCCAGGATAAGTATGTGCTAGTCGCATAAGATCACAGGATTATGGCCAGGCACAGTGGCTCTGGCTTATAATCCCAGCATTTTCAAAGGCTGAGGCAGAAGGGTTGCTTGAGGCTAGGAGTTCGAGACCAGCCTGGGCAACATAGTGAGACCCCATCTCTACAAATAATTTAAAAATTAGCCAGATGTGGTGGCACTCACCTGTGGTCCCAGCTACTCAGGAGGCTGAGGTGGGAGGATTGCTTGAGCTCGAGAGGTTGAGGCTGCAGTGAGCCATGATCACGCCACGGCACTCTAGCCTGGGCAACAGAGCCAGACTGTGTCTCAAAAATAAAACAAAACGAACAAAGAATAAAGGACTTAGAATCCCTGCTCTGCCCCTTTCCAACTGTGGGCCTTGGAGAAATGGGTTTGCCTCTCTGAATCTCAGTTTCTTCATCTGTAAAAACAGAGATTATCATTGCACTTGCTTTGGAAATGAAGGGGGTAAAAATGCTGAGTGTGGTCCTGGTGTATGAGAAGCATTCGATAAATAGTCGCTGTTACTCTTGTGACATAGTCTGAGGGAAGAGCAGTTTATGAGGGATCCTTGATACTTAGCGTTTGGACTTGCCAGGATGACCAAAGGGCTTAAGAAGGCATAAACTGTCAGCTGGAAAGAGTCTTATCAACCCACTTCCCCAGCTCTCTCATTTTAAAGATGTAAGGACTGGGTCTGAGTCTCAGAGAGAAGGGACAAGTTCGTGGTGACACAGTGAGACTTGTACCCAGACCTCTCCTCATTCCATGGAAGGGAGGTGATTCTGACCACATTCATTCAATACTAAGTGCTCTGGTGCCTGGACCACAACAGAGAATAAAATGTGTAGAATGGAATGGAAGCTGGTGGACCCTGGAGGTGGGAGGTGGCAGGAAGTGGGGTTTGGGGGACCTACAAGTGAGTACCTTTCAGCCTTCCAGATGTGTGTTCTTTTTTTTCTTTTTCTTTTCTTTTTTTTTTTTTTTGAGACCGAGTCTCCCTCTGTCACCCAGGCTGGAGTGCAGTGGTGCGATCTCAGCTCACTGCAATCTCTGTCTCCCAGGTTCAAGTGATTCTCCTGCCTCAGCCTACTGAGTAGCTGGGATTACAGGCACATGCCACCACACCTGGCTAATTTTTTATATTTTCAGTAGAGACGGGTTTTCACCACGTTGGCCACAACATGTTAGGTCTCAAACTCCTGACATCAAGTGATCCACTGGCCTCGGCCTCCCAAAGTGCTGGGATTACAGGCATGAGCCACTGCACCTGGCCCAGATGTGTGTTCTTAATTATCAGGGTCTCCGGACTAGGAACCTCAACCAGGAACTCCGATCACTGTGGCATCGAATATTCATCTACATTTCTTTCAATTTCTTTCTTTCTTTTCTTTTATTTGAAACTGTGCCTGGCTCTGTCACCCAGGCTGGGATGCAGTAGTGCAATCATGGCTCACTGTAACCTTGGGCTCCTGGGCTTAAGCAATCCTCCCACCTCAGCCCCCTCAGTAGCTAGAACTACAGGCACACACCACCATGCCTTGTTAATTATTTTATTTTATTATTTTTGAGACAGAGTCTCGCTCTGTTGTCCAGGCTGGAGTGCAGTGGCATGATCTTGGCTCACTGCAACCTCCACCTCCTGGGTTCAAGCAATTTTTAGCTAATTTTTATATTTTTTAGTAGAGATGGGGTTTCACCATGTTGGCCAGGCTGGTCTTGAACTCCTGTGATCTTGAACTCCAGAGCACTCAAGTGATCTGCTCGCCTCAGCCTTTATTCTATTTTTTTTTTTTTTTAGATGGAGTCTCGCTCTGTCACCCAGGCTGGAGTGCAGTGGCCGGATCTCAGCTCACTGCAAGCTCCGCCTCCCGGATTTACTCCATTCTCTTGCCTCAGCCTCCCGAATAGCTGGGACTACAGGCGCCCTTCACCTCGCCTGGCTAGTTTTTTGTATTTTTTAGTAGAGACAGGGTTTCACCGTGTTAGCCAGGATGGTCTCGATCTCCTGACCTTGTGATACTCCCATCTCGGCCTCCCAAAGTGCTGGGATTACAGGCTTGAGCCACCGCGCCCGGCCTATTCTATTTTTTGTAGAGACAGGGTCTCACTATGTTTCCCAGACTATTCAATTCTTGGTCTCAAGTGATCCTCCCACCTCAGCCTCCCAAAGTGCTGGAATTACAGCCTGAGCCACCACTCCCAGCACATTGCCCTGGGCCTTGTTTCAGATTTGATTTGGGATTTTATTCTTCCACTGTCTTTGTTGTATGTGCATGATACTGATAAACACATTGAGAGAATTTCTTTCCTCTTTCCCTCCTCCTCTCCCTCTTTCCTCTGTTCCTCTCTCATTTCTTTCTTCCTCCCCCAACCCTCCCTTCCTTCCTTCCTCTCTCTTTTTTTTTTTTTTTTGAGACAGAGTCTTGCTCTGTCTCCCAGGCTGGAGTGCAGTGGCCCGATCTCGGCTCACTACAACCTCCACCTCCCAGGTTCAAGTGATTCTCCTGCCTCAGCCTCCCGAGTAGCTGGGACTACAGGCATCCGTCACCACTCCCGGCTAATTTTTGTATTTTTAGTAGAGACGGGGTTTCACCATATTGGCCAGGCTGATCTCGAACTCCTGACTTTGTGATCTGCCCGCTTCGGCCTCCCAAAGTGCTGGGATTACAGGCTTGAGCCACCGTGCCCGACCTCTCTCTCTCTTTTTAGTACTTTTGAGTTGCTGTTTTACCTTCTTTCCTCTCTTCTGTTCTCCTTTCCTTTCCTCCCTTTACTTTTGCCTCACTTCCCTCTCCCCGCCCCTCTTCTTTTCTTTCTCACATCAACCTTTACTGACGGTGTTGTGTGTGTGTCAGACACTGTGCTAGCCTCTAGAAATCCTGAGTAAGAATCCTTGCTCCCAGGGAGCTCATAGTCTGATGGGAGAGGCAGGAACAAAAACAGATCGTCACAATATGGTACAATACATGAAACGGGAGATTCATGCACAGGATATTCTGAGGGCAGGGAGGGGACTTCGAACACAGTTAAAGAGAGCCAGGGAAGTCTTCCCAAAAGGGTAACATTTGAACTGAGTCTTAAAGGATGAGTAGGAAAGAGGAACAGGATGATCAAAGGCATGGAGGTGGGAATAGCTGCTGTGTCTGGGGACTCTAAGCAACTAGGCCAGGAAAGGTAAGAGTTGAGACTGGGGAAGTGGGCCAGAGCTGGACTGTAGAGACCTTCTAAGTCATGGTAATGAGTTTAAACTTTATTTGGGTGTGGTTTTTTTTTTTTTTTTTTTTTTGCTTGTTTTGAGACACAGTCTCACTCTATGGCCCGGTCTGGAGTGCAGTGGTGTGATCTCGTCTCACTGCAACCTCTACCTCCCGGGTTCAACCTCTATCTCCTGCTTCAGCCTCCCAAGTAGCTGGGACTATAGATGCCCACCACCATGCCTAGCTAATTTTTGTATTTTTAGTAGAGACAGGGTTTCACCGTGTTGGCCAGGCTGGTCTTGAACTCCTGACCTTGGGTAATCCACCTACCTCGGTCTCCCAAAGTACTGGGATCACAGGCATGAGCCACCATGCCTGAACCTAGACTTTTATTTGTAGACAGCAGTTCATTGTTGAAGGGTTTTAAAAAAAATTTTATTTTAATTATTTCCAGACTTTTGACTTTTTGGAAAAGTAATACAAGTACACAAGACAAAATCTGGAAAGTAAAAAGGGTACACAGGCAGACATAAATCTCCTTTCCATCCTCACTCCCACTTGTTTCTCTCAGAGACAACCCCCATTACCAGTTTCTTGAGTACCCTTTCCAAGAAATTTCTTAAATATACAAGCAAATGCAAATAGTGTTTTTACATAATTAGTGTATTATTTATCTATAGCTGTATAACAAATTACCCCAAGCTGGGCACACGGGCGCTCATCTGTAATCCTGGCACTTTGGGAGGCTAAGGTGGGCTGATCACTTGAGACCAGGAGTTTGAGACCAGCCTGGGCAACATGGTGAAACTCCATCTCTACAAAAACTAGCTAGGCATGGTGGCACACGCCTGTGATCCCAGCTACTCAGTAGGCTGAGATGGGAGCATCATCTGAGCCCAGAAAGGTCAAGGCTGAATTGAGCTGTGATTGTGCCACTGCACTCCAGCCTGGGTGATAGAGTGAGATATTCCCTAAAACAAAAAACAAAAAAACCCAAAAACAAAAACAAACAAATCACCTCAAAATGTAGTCGCCTGAATCAACAAGCATTTATGATCTTTGTTTCTATAAAGTCACAGTACTTTGGGAGCAGCTTAGATGGGCAGGTAGCTGTGACTCAGGGTCTCTGATGATGTTGCAACCAAGACCTCAGCTGGGGCTACAGTTATCCTAAGGATAACTGGGTTAGAGGACCCACTTTTAAGTTCACTCATGTGGGTGCTGGCAGGAGACCTGAGAATGAGTGCTCCGAGAGAGAAAAAGGAAGAAGCCACACTGCCCACCCCCTTTTTGTGGTATCAATTGTATTGAGATATAATTCGTATGTCATATAATTCACCCATATCAAGTGAACTGTTACATGGTTTTTAGTACATTCACGGAGTTATGCAACCATGACCACAACCAGTTTTAGGATATTTTTCATTACCTCAAGAAGAAACCTTATATACTTTAGCTATCACCCCTTAACCCCTGACCCCCCATTCTCCTCAGCCCTAAGCAACCAGTAATTTACTTTCTGTCTCTATGTATTAGCCTATTCTAGACACTTCATATAAATGGGGTCATATAACATGTGACTTTTTTTTTTTTTTTTTTGAGATAGGGCCTTGCTCTGTTACCCAGGCTAGAGTATAGTGTTGCACTCATAGCTCACTGCAGCCTCAATCTCTTGGGCTCAAGCAATCCTTCCACCTCAGCCTCTCAAGTAACTGGGACTACTGGCACGTGTCACCATGCCCGGCTAATTTTTTAAATTTTTAGTAGAAACAAGGTCTCTCTGTGTTGCCCAGGCTGGTCTTGAACTCTTGAACTCAAGCAATTCTTCTGCCTCGATCTCCCAAAGCCACCACACCGGGGTACTATATAGTCTTTTGTGACTGACCTTTTTCACTTAGTATAGCACTTTCAAGGTTCATTCATGTTAGAGCACATATCAATATTTTATTTCTTTTTATGGCTGAATAATATCCCCTTGAATGGACATACTATGTTTTGTTTATCCGTTCATCAGCTGATGGACATTTGGGTTGTTCCACCTTTTGGCTATTATGAAGAATGCTATAAACATTTGTATACAAGTTTTTTTTTTTTTTTCTTTTTGAGACAGAGTATCGCTCTGTTGCCCAGGCTGAAGTGCAGTGGTGCGATCTTAGCTCACTGCAACCTGTACCACCTGAGTTCAAGTGATTCTTGTGCCTTAGCCTCCCAAGTAGCTGGGATTACAGGCACACGCCACCACGCTTGGCTAATTTTTGCAGTTTTAGTAGAGATGGGGTTTCACCATGTTGGCCAGGCTGGTCTCGATCTCTCAACCTCAGGTGATCCTCCCACCTTGGCCTCCCAAAGTGCTGGAATTACCGGCATGAGCCACCATGCCTGGCCTTGTGTATAAGTTTCTAGGTAGATACATGCCTTCATTTCTCTTGGGTACATACCTAGAAGTAGAATTGCCTGGACAAATGGGAACTCTGTATTTAAAATTTTGAGAAACTGACAGATTTTCCCAAAGTGGCTTGCCAAATCCAAGATCACAAAGATTTACCCCTATGTTTTCTTCTAAAGGTTTTGTAGTTTTGGCTCGTACATTTAGGTCTTTGATCTACCTTTTTTTTTTTTCTTTGAGGCGAAGTTTTGCTCTGTCACCCAGGTTGGAGTGCAGTGGTGCAATCTCAACTCACTGCAACCTCTGCCCTCCAGGTTCAAGCGATTCTCTTGCCTCAGCCTCCCTATTAGCTGGGATTACAGGCACATGCCACCACACCTGGCTAATTTCTGTATTATTAGTAGAGACAGGTTTTCACCATGTTGGCTAGGCTGGTCTCAAACTCCTGACCTCAGGTGATCCACCTGCCTTGGCCTCCCAAATTGCTGGGATTACAGGCGTGAGCCACACTGCCTGGCCTTTGATCCACTTTGAGTTAATTTTTGTATATGGTGTGAGATACGGGGTCCAACATCATTCTTTTGCATGTGGCTATTCAGTTTCCTAGCACCAAGATTGTTCTTTTTCTGTTGAATTGTTCTGGTATCCTTGTCAAATGTTAATTGACCATAGATACATAGATTGCTTTCTAGACTCTCAATTCTATTCAATTGATCTGTATATCTATATATCTATCCTTATGCCAGAACAGACTGTCTTTTAAAAAATTTTATTTTACCAGGCACAGTCTTGATTACTGTCACTTTCTAGTCAGTTTGAAATCAGAAAGTGTGAGTCCTCCAACTTCGTTCTTCATTTTCAAGGTTATTCTGGTTATCACACTGCCTTTTATGTCCTGATAGCAGACATCACACACCATCACTTCTGCCACACTCTATTACAAGAAATAAGTTCCTAAATCCAGCCCACATTCTAGAGGAGGAGAATTAGGATCCTTCTCTTGAAGGGAGGAATGTCAAAGAATTTGTGGACATATTTTCAAGCCACTGCTAATGGTAATATACTAAACACTTGGTTCTGTGGCTTGCTTTTTTTTTTTTTTGTATATAAACTATTTATTAACAGACAAGGCCTACAGACTTATTTCTTCTTGGACACACCACGGTGCGGCCACGGCGGCCAGTGGTCTTGGTGTGCTGGCCTCGGACACGAAGGCCCCAGAAGTGGCGCAGCCCTCTATGGGCCCGAATCTTCTTCAGTCGCTCCGGGTCTTCACGGAGCTTGTTGTCCAGACCATTGGCTAGGACCTGGCTATATTTTCCATCCTTTACATCCTTCTGTCTGTTCAAGAACCAGTCTGGGATCTTGTACTGGCGTGGATTCTGCATAATGGTGATCACACATTCCACCTCATCCTCAGTGAGTTCTCCCGCCCTCTTGGTGAGGTCAATGTCTGCTTTCCTCAACACCACATGAGCATATCTTCGGCCCACACCCTTAATGGCAGTGATGGCAAAGGCTATTTTCCGCCGCCCATCGATGTTGGTGTCGAGTACTCGCAAAATATGCTGAACTTTTCAGGGATCACTAGAGACATGGCGGCAGTACAAGCGGCCGCGTGTAGGCCTCCTGTGGAAGCGTGGCTTGCTTTTTTACTCAACAATACATCTTGGAGATAGTTCTATATCAGTGTATAAAGAGCCACCTTTTTCTTAACAACTGCATAATAAACTTTTCTATAGATGCATCATAATTTAATTAATATTTATTTACAATATTTTGCTATAATGCTTCAGTGAATAATGTTATATGTAAATTATAATATCTAATACATATGTAAGTATAAGGATAAAGCCCTAGAAGGGGAATTGCTGGATTAAGTGGTATATACATTTACAATTTCACAGACCTATCAACAGTGTCCTTCACAGAGGTTGCACAAAGTCACACTCCCATAAGCAATGTATGATCGTACCTGTTTCTCCATGTCTTTGCCAACTGAGTGTGTTATCAAATATTTCATTTTTTCCACCCTGATAGAAAACACTCTCTTATTGTTGTAATTTGCCTTTCTGTTATTATCAATGAGATTGAATACCTCTTTTATATATGTAATTGTTATATATATGTATATTTTTTTAACTGTCATTTCTTAAATTTTGAAAATCAATGTAATGGCATTTTTCCACTTTGATTTGTAAGAGCTCTTTATATACTAAGAAAGGTAGCCTTCTGTGTGTGAGATGAGTTACAAATATTGCTTCTCAGTTTATCTTTTGACTTTGTCTATGGATTTTTCCCCCATGGGGAAATTGTTTTCTTTTTACTATAAGCAAATCATCAATTCCCTCTTTTATGGTTGCTGGGTTTAGTGTTATACCTAGAAAGGCTCTGAAGTGTTTCAAGTCTGAGGGGAACATGATTGGATCTGGTTGCTGGTGAAGAGGATGGATTGGAGGTATCAGGAGGATAAGGGTTGAACTATTCTTTTTTTATTTTTTTCGAGACGAAGTCTCACTCTATTGCCCAGGCTAGAGTGCAGTGGCGCAATCTCGGCTCCCTGCAACCTCCACCTCCTGGGTTCAAACAATTCTTCTGCTTTAGCCTCCCAAGTAGCTGGGACTACAGGTGCCCACCACCACACCCAGCTAATTTTCATATTTTTTAGTTGAGATGGGGTTTTGCCATGTTGGCCAGGCTGGTCTGGAATTCCTGACCTCAAGTGATCCACCCGCCTCAGCCTCCTAAAGTGCTAGATTACAGGTGTGAGCCACCACGCCCGGCCCCAGAGGAGTTTAATGCATTATGAGTGCCCTGGATCAGTAATCTGTACCTGGCACATAGGTGCTTAATTAATGTCTGTTGAATGAATGAATGAATGATGATACCTGATTTAAGTCTCAGCTCTGCCACCCATTCCTTTGGAGGCAGCACAGTTTAGTGGTCAGAAAACCTGAATTTGGGCTGGGTGTGGTGGCTCACATCTATAATCCCAGCACTTTAAGAGGCCGAGGTGGGCAGGTCACCTGAGGTCAGGAGTTCGAGACCAGCCTGGCCAACATGGTGAAATCCTATGTCTACTAAAAATACAAAAATTAGTTGGGCATGGTGGCATATGCCTGTAATCCCAGCTACTCAGGAGGCTGAGGCAGGAGAATCGCTTGAACTGGGAAGGAGGAGGTTGCAGTGAGCCAAGATTGTGCCATTGCACTCCAGCCTGAGTGACAGAGCAAGACTCCATTAAAAAAAAAAAAAAAGAAAGAAAGAAAACCTGAATTTAAATTCTGACTGTGGTGTTACCAACTAAGTGTTCTCAGGAATATTACCTGATTTCTGAGTCTCAGTTTACTCACCTGTAAAATGGGGACAATAATAATAACTGCCTCATGGCGCTGTTGAAGGATTGATTGTGAATTTGTGTGCACACCACGGCAGAAACAAAACATTTATTAATTTTAGCGATTATTATTTGTTGTTGTGTGACCAGAATCAAATCACTTTGGCTTCAACTTTCCAATATTCCATGGCCTGTGCTAGAACAAGGGAGAAAGGGTTGAAAAGTGGGAACAGTTGGGAGAGGAGCCTGGAGAAGTAGTTAGAGCTGGCTTATGGAGGGCCTTGACCGTGGCTTTGGAGTTCAGGTCTTATTCCTAGATGATGAACAATCACTTTCAGGCATGGGAATGACCAGGGTCAGATGTGGGTTTAAAAGGATGACTTGGGAGGCTGCTATGGAGAATGGACCAGTTGGAGGCTCGATGGAAGCAGGGAGCCCGGGAAGAAGGCGGTCCAGGTGAGAGATGCCAAGGATGGTGGAGGGAGAGGAGGAGAAAGATTGGAGACCTATTTAGAAGACCAATGGGTGTGTTGGGTTCGAGGACAAGGCAGTTCTTACGATGACTCCAAGTTTCTTACTGATAATTGGGTCTGTGGAGTGACATTCACAAAGGACATAGGATGAAGAACAGACCTGGGGTGGAGGAAGAGAAGGTCTGTTTGGGAAACACTGATTTTGAGGTTCTTATGGGATATGCAAGAGGAAAGGTCCAATGAGTGTTACTGCGGTCTGGGGATGAGGAGAAGGTCTCAGCTGTGGATGGAGATTTGAGGCATCATCGTATGAATCTGAGCATAGACGAAATTGCCCAAGGAGAATGTATGGAGGGAGAAGAGACAGCCTAGGGAACAGCAACCTTAAGGAGCAGGTGGAGGAGGAGGAGTGAGAAAAACCAACTGCGAGACAGGAGTCAGAGCAGGAGGAGGCAAATTAGCAACTGAGGGCCTGAGGAAGATAGGCTCGAGGAAGGCCACATGTCTGCAGGAGAAGGTGGACTTGGAAGGGATGGGGAGAGCAGCGGGAGGGTTTTCACCAAATCCTAGAGGTGTATGTGGCAGAGCCAGCCTAGGACAATAGGGTAACCCCGAGGAGGGACAGATGCCAAGGTTATTAACAGGCTGTGGACTCCGTGCAGGCCGGGCCTAGGGTGGCAGATGAGAGTAAATGCTGTTACCAAATAATTACCGCACAAAGTGATGGGGGTTCCATCTCTCCACAAGTCATCTGTGATGCCAGATGCCAGTATTTGTGTTCCCAACAGTGCCCCCCTCCAAAACTGTGAGCCCCTCAAGGTCTGGAACCATGAGTTGAGACTGAATGACTTAGAGGAAGAGTGTCCCAGGGAGAAGGGGTGAATTTGACACGTTTTCAGGGACAGAAAGGATGGCAGTGCAGCCAGAGTGCAAGCGAGAGGCTGAATGGCACCAGAGGAAATGGAGGGAGGCTGGGGCCTGGAAGCCACTGTCAGCTGTTGTCAGGAATTTACCCTGAATGCCATGGAGAGAGAGAGTTAAGTAGGGGAGCTAGTTTCTTTCTTCTCTTTGAGACAGGGTCTTGCTCTGTTGCCCAGGCTGCAGTACAGTGGCACGATCATAGCTCACTGTAACCTCAAATTCCTGGGCTCAAGTGATCCTCGCATCTCAGCCTTCTGAGTAGCTGGGATTACAGGCTCACACTACCACACCTGGCTAACTTTTTTTTTTTTTTTGAGGCGGAGTCTGGCTCTGCCGCCCAGGTTGGAATGCAGGGGCATGATCTCGGTTCACTGCAAGCTCCGCCTCCCAGGTTCACGCCATTCTCCTGCCTCAGCCTCCTGCTAAATTTTATTTTACAGATGGGGTCTCATTATGTTGCCCAGGCTGATCTCAAATTCCTGGCCTCAAGCAATCCTCTCATTTCACTCTTCCAAAGTGCTGGGATTACAGGCATGAGCCACTGTGCTTGGCCATGATACCATTTGTTTTTGAATGTTCATTCTGGATGCTGAATGGGGAACAGGTGACGGTGGGGCAAGGGTAGAAGCAGAGAAACTAGTGTGAAGGTGACTGTGGTGATCAGGGAGGAAGGTCATGGATCTTGGAGCCAGGTGGTAGCTGGCAGTGGAAATGGAGAGAAGGGGTCTGGTGCTGGACGTTTTTTGGAGGTTGAGCCAGTCAGCCTTGCAAATGGATTGGGTGTGGGAGGTGAGGGAAAGGGAGGATCTAGGATACCTCCCAGGCTGGCCTCAGCATCTAGGTTGTTGGATGGGACAGGAGTCACCTCATAGGAGCTGATAGGGGCATTAAGATTGGTCCTGGATGGCTCAGATTTTAAAAGGAGAAGCTCGGTCTCCCTTGTAAGATAAGCCCCTGGCCCTGGATGGGCAGGAACAGAGCCGGGTGCTCAGACCTGGTAGGGAGGGCCTGTGGACAGGCATCTCCAACCCACCTCCTGAACTTCCTTCTCCTAGGGGATCTCCCTGTGAGACAATTGTTACCACGGCCCCCTTGTGTCCTGGGGAAGCCATTCCCTTTGAAAGCTGTGGCCCCCCTGGCCAGACCTGGTGGCTCACGCCTGTAATCCCAGCACTTTGGGTGAGGTGGGCGGATCACCTGAAGTCAGGAGTTCAAGACCAGCCTGGGCAACATGGTGAAACACCCTCTCTAAAAAAATACAAAAATTAGCTGAGTGTGGTGGCGTGTGGCTGTAGTCCCAGCTACTCAGGAAGCTGAGGCAGGAGAATCGCTTGAACCTGGTAGGCAGAGGTTGCAGTGAGCCAAGATCACGCCACTGCACTCTAGCCTGGGCGATAAGAGTGAGACTCTATCTCAAAAAAATAGTAATAATAAAAATAAAAATAAATGAAAGCAAGCAAGCAAGCAAGTTGTGGCCCTAGTGTGGACAGAAATCATTCACTGGACTCCCCTCAGTTCCAAAACCAGCCAGGTCCTTCTGGAAAAACCTTCCTAAATTGAAGGAGAGACTGTCAGAGGACACAAGCAGCTGGCTGTGTATTCTGTGCTACACTGATTCTTTGTATATCTCACCTTTTCTAAGAGTTTTATTGCTTTTAAAAAATTATCATTGTTCTTTGTGGAAAAATTGGAGAATATATTTTGAGCAGAATTACACCCATAGTCTTACTCTCTCAGCAATAGTCATTCTTAACTGCATGGTCTATGCTCGTAACAGTATAGAGTGCTGGTTAGAAGCAGGCTGTCTGGGTCCAAATCCTGCAACTTACCAGTTGTGTGACCCTGGATAACTTGGATAACCTCAAACCTCTTGCACCTCAGTGTCCTCATCTGTAAAAAGAAGATAATAACAGTATCTATGCCATAGAGTTGTAGGGATTAAATGAACTAGCATGTGTAAAGTACTTATAGTGCCTGGCATGGTAAATTCTATATAATTATTTGCTGTCAGTGTGTGAACATTTTTCCCAAAAAGAAATTACGTTATGTGTTATTTTAAAAAGTCTTTTGAGACCTAACACATCATGAGTATTTCTTATATATGATTAAACCTTCCTCAATATACTTTTAGTAGCTGAGTAACACTCCGTGATATGAAAGAGCTGTATTCCCGTATCGATATAGTAGGGGTTTTTGTCTTTCCTCCCTTCCTTCATTATTTCTCCTCCCCTTGCTCTTATACCCTTCCTCCTCCTCTTTTTCTTTTTCCCCTCCCTCTTCCTCTTTTATAAACAGCAATGTGATGAACATCCTCATAGTTAAATCTTAGAGGACATCTGTGAACATTTTCTTATGATAAATTCCTGGAAATTGCCAAGCTCAGTCAAAAGGGGTTTAAAGGTTTCATTTTTCTGTTTTTGAGATTAATCCATGATTTCTATAAGTTACATTTGACCTCTGCATTGCCTGTCTTTGCTGCTTTAATGATTTCATTCCAAGTGAACGAAAATCTCTGGCAATAGTCATTTACTAGCAGTCAACCCCCACCCACTTTATGGTTTCTGTCAGTAATTTATTTACCTGGCTTCAAATTCAAAAGGTGCAACAGGTTGTCAGAGAAACATCTCCTCCAGCTACCCAATGCCCCTCTTTAGAAGGAGCCAGGGTTGTCAGTGTCTTATAAATACGTCTGAAAATATTTTATGTACCTGCAAGAAAATACACCCCCACATACATATGATTTCCCACCTCTATTGCAATGGGAACGTTGTGCAGTATTTGTTACTGTGAGCCTTGCCTTTCACTCAGCAGGGTATCCGGACATCATTCCACATCAGCACATAAGGAGCTTCCTCATTCTCTTTAATGACTGATTATATTATTGAATGCTACTACAAAGGGGCACTATACCTAATCAGTTACCTATTGGTGGGCATTTAAGTTATTTCAATGTTTATTTCTTACACATCATGGTTTGCATCCTTTTTTTTTTTTTTTTTTTTTTAAGAAAAGTCTTGCTCTGTCACCCAGGCTGGAGTGCAATGGGACAATTTCAGCTCACTGTAACCTCTGCATCTCAGGTTCAAACGATTCTCCTGCCTCTCAAGTAGCTGAGACTACTGCATGGTGGCATGCACCGCCATGCCCAGCTAATTTTTTGGTATTTTTTGTAGAGACAGGGTTTGCCATGTTGCCCAGGTTGGTCTCAAACCCCTGGGCTCAAGCGATCCATCTGCCTCAGCCTCCCAGAGTGCTGGAATTACAGGTGTGAGCCTCTGTGCCTGACCCTATGCAACCTTTTTTTTTTTTTTTTTAAAGTCATACATCTACAGCCCAAAGAAAATCACAAAGTGAACATGACTATGAAAAAAGCACCCAGGTCATAAACCTCATTCCTCCTTCCAGTCACTCCTCCAAAGGTAATCCTGACCTTTTTTTTTTTTTTTTTTTTTTTTTTGAGACGGAGTCTCGCTCTGTTGCCCAGGCTGGAGTGCAGTGGCGTGATCTCAGCTCGCTATAAGCTCCGCCTCCCGGGTTCATGCCATTCTCCTGCCTCAGCCTCCTGAGTAGCTGGGACTACAGGCGTCCACCACCATATCCAGCTAATTTTTTGTATTTTTAGTAGAGACGGGGTTTCACCGTGTTAGCCAGGATGGTCTGAATGACCTGGTGATCTGCCCACCTTGGCCTCCCAAAGTGCTGGGATTACAGGCGTGAGCCACTGCACCTGGCCTGACTTTTAATCCTATAGACTGGTTTTGCCTGTTTTTGAAATGTATATAAACAGAATCACACTTTTGCTTCACATTATGATTGTAAAATTCATCCAGGTTGTTGCAGGTAGCCACAGTTTGTCTATCTTCACTGCTGTATACTATTTCATTGGATTAAACTGCACAATTTATTTATCCATTACATTGTTAATAGACATTCGTGTTTTTTCCAATTTGGGACTGTGAGTAAAGCTCCTACGAACCTTCTAGCACATACGTTTTGGTGAACTCATCTACACAGTTCAGCTGGGGACAGCCTGAAAAGAGGGGTCTGGGTCTAGGGGATGGTTCAGTGGGTTCAGCCCCAGCTGATGCTACGGCAAGCAGCTTTTGGAGACTGTAATACCTGGGGTGCTGGAATATCTTCCAGTGCCTGCCCCCTTTGAACTTGTAGACTTTTTCGTTCTCTTGCTGAGGAGGGTCCTAGCACACAGGGGACACGTGGCGTGGGGTGGGCGAGCGAAGGCTCCTTTGGTAGCTTCTGCAGCTCCGCACTGTCCTCCGGTGCCCCTGCAGCAGCAGAATCTTCTGCCCCCACTGAGGCCTGTTTCTTCTCTCTTGCTGAGTTTCCATCTGCAGGGCCTGGGGGACAGGGACCCAGGTGAAAAAGCGGGAGGTGGCAGATCAGAGAGGCCACATCAGGGGAGAAGGGACTGGGGCCTCCAGAGAGTCTGTTCAAAGACAGAAGACCCTGAGCACACCCAGCCTGATCCCCTGTAACAGGTGGCAGTTGTGTTGAGTCATGCACAGTGGGGCAACCGAACACAAAAAAGGCCTCCCTCTAGGAGTGCCCAGCTCAGCAGGGGCCTCTTGAGGATGGTGTAACAGTGTTTTAACGAAACTATTAAAAAGCTAAGCATAGGCCAGGCACGGTGCCTCATGCATGTAACCCCAGCACTTTGGGAGGCCAAGGAGGGAGGCTTGAGGCCAAGAGTTTGAGACAAGCCCAGAAAGAGAGTGAGACTCCATTTCTACAAAAAATTTAAAAATTAGCTGGGTGTGGTGGCTTGTGCCTCTAGTCCCAGCTACTGGGGAGGCTGAGGCAGGAGGATCACTTGAGCCCAGTTGTTTGAGGCTGCAGTGAGCTATGATCACACCACTGTACTCCAGCCTGGGTGAGAGATCAGGACCTTGTCTCTGAAGTATAATAATAATAACAATAACTCAAGGCTGGGCATGACGGCTCATGCCTGTAATCCCAGCACTTTGTGAGGCCGAGGCGGGCGGATCACCTGAGGTCAGGAGTTCAAGACCAGCCTGGCCAACATGGTGAAACCTCGTCTCTACTAAAAATACTTTTAAAATTAGCTGGGCATAGTGGTGCACGCCTGTAATGCCAGCTACTCAGGAGGCTGAGGCACAAGAATTGCTTGAACCTAGGAGGCAGAGGTTGCAGTGAGCCGAGATTGCGCCACTGCACTCCAGCCTGGGTGACAGAGTGAGACTCCATCTCAAAACAACAACTAAAAAAACAATAGCTCAGCGTAAAATGCATTATGAAAAGGTTTTACACAAAGGTACATTGGTAGTACAAGCTTTAATGAAAACAAGCACCTGGGTGTAAAGTATATGTTCTCTTATTCTTTACCCCTTCTTAGACTCATCCTAGTTTTTTTTTTTTTTTTTTTTTGAGACAGAGTCTCACTCTGTCGCCCAGGCTGGAGTGCAGTGGCTGGATCTCAGCTCACTGCAAGCTTCGCCTCCCGGGTTTACGCCATTCTCCTGCCTCAGCCTCCCGAGTAGCTGGGACTACAGGCGCCCGCCACCTCACCCGGCTAGTTTTTTTTTGTATTTTTTAGTAGAGACGGGGTTTCACCGTGTTAGCCAGGATGGTCTCGATCTCCTGACCTCGTGATCTGCCCGTCTCGGCCTCCCAAAGTGCTGGGATTACAGGCTTGAGCCACCGCGCCCGGCCTGACTCATCCTAGTTTTATTCCCTAAACTCAAGTAATCTTCTTCCTTTGAACTCTAGTTTTTTGGTTTTTTTGGTTTTTTTTTTTGTCTTTCTTTTCTCTTCTCTTCTCTTCTTTTCTTTTTTCTTTTCTTTTCTTTTTTCTTTTCTTTCTTTCTTTTCTTTCTCGCTCTGTTATCCAGGCTGGAGTGCAGTGGCCCATCTTGGCTCACTGCAACCTCCCCTTCCCAGGTTCAAACAATTCTCCCGCCTCAGCCTCCCAAGTAGCTGTGATTACAGGTGCACATCACCATGCCTGCCTAATGTTTGTATTTTTAGTAGAGACGGGGTTTCACCATGTTGGCCAGGCTGGTCTCGAATTGTTATTTCAGATGATCCACCTGCCTCGGTCTCCCAAAATCCTGGGATTACAGGCATGAGCCGCCATGCCCAGCAGAGTTTCTTAGTTCTTAAAAGCTCTCCTTCCCCGCCTCCTTCCCTGTCTCCCCCATGCCACTTTTCAGAGGTAACCGTCATTAAGCTGCTTCTGTATTCTTCCAGAAATGCTTAGAGATACGCAAGCTTATATGCAGGCATAGCTCGTTTTATTGTGCTTTGCTTTATTACGCTTTACAGATACTGCATTTTTAATAAATTGAAGGTTTGTGGCAACCCTGAGTCGATTAAGTCTGTCGGTGCCCACTTCGTGGCTCTGTGTCACATTTTTGGAATTTTCACACTATCTCAAACTTTTCTATTATGATTATACCTTTTATGGTGATCTGTGATTAGTGATCTTTGATGTTACTATTGTAATTGTTTTGGGGCACCATGAACTGCACCCATATAACACAGCAAACTTCATAAATAAATGTATGTATTTTGATTGCTCCACCTGCTGGCTATTCCCCTGTCTCTCTCCCTCCTTTGGCTTCCCTATTCCCTGAGACACAGCAGTTTTGAAATTAGGCCAATTAGTAACCCTGCAATGGCCTCTAAGTGTTCAAGTGAAAGGAAGAATCATACATCTCTCACGTTAAGTCAAAAGATTAAAATGTGGGCTGGGCACGGTGGCTCACGCCTGTTATCCCAGCACTTTGCAGGAGGCTGAGGCAGGAGGATTTCTTGAGATCAGAAGTTCAAGACCATCCTGGGCAAATAGTAAGACTGTCTCTAAAAAATAAGTAAATAAATAAATATTAAAAAAACAAAAGCTGTTAATGATGAAGTAGTGAGGAAGGCATGTCAAAACTGAGATAAGCCAAAAGTGAGGGCTCTTGTGCCAGTTGGCCAAGTTGTGAATGCAAAGGAAAAGTTCTTGAATGAAATAAAGTGCTACTCCAGTGAACACATGAATGATGAGAAAGAAAACAGCGCTATTTCAGATACAGAGAAAGCCTTAGTAGTCTGGAGAGAAGATCAAACAAGTCATAGCATTCCTTTAAGCCAAAGCCTAATCCAGAGCAAGGCCCTAACTCTGTTCCATTCTGTGAAGATTGAGAGAGGTGAAGAAGCTGCAGAAGAAATGTTGGAAGCTAGCAGAGGTTGGTTCATGTGGTTTAATAAAATGAGCCATTTCCATAGCATAAAAGTGCAAGGTGAAGCAGCAGGTGCTGATGTAGAAGCTACAGCAAGTCACTAGAAGATCTGGCTAAGATCACTGATGAAGATGGCTAGACTAAACAACAGATTTTCAGTGTAGATGAAACAGTCTTCTGTTGGAAGAAGATGCCATCTAGGTCTTTCATAGCTAGAGAGGAGAAGTCAGTGCCTGGCTTTAAAGCTTCAAAGGACAGGCTGACTCTCATGTTAGGGACCCATGCAGCTGGTGACTTTAAGTTGAAGCCAGTGCTCGTTTACCATTTGAAAATTCTAGGGCCCTTAAGAATTATGCTAAATCTATTCTGCCTGTGTTCTATAAATGGAACAACAAAGCCTGAATGATAGCACATGTGTTTACAGCATGGTTTACTAACTATTTTAAGTCCACTGTTGAGACCTATTGCTCAGGATAGAAAAAAAATATTCCTTTCAAAATATTAGTGCTCATTTACAATGCACCTGGTCACACAAGTGCTCTCAGGAAGACGTACAAGGAGATTAATGCTGTTTTCATGCCTGCTAACACAATATCCATTCTGTAGTCCATGGGTCAAGGAGTAATTTTGACTTTCAAGTCTTATTATTTAAGAAATACATTTTGAAAGGCGATAGCTGCCATAGATAAGTAGTTCCTCTGTTGGATCTGGGCAAAGCAAATTGAAAGCCTTCTGGAAAGAATTTACCACTCTAGATGTGCCATTAAGAACATTGGTGATTCATGGCCGGGCGCGGTGGCTCACATCTGTAATCCAAGCACTTTGGGAGGCCAAGGTGGGCGGATCACAAGATCACGAGTTCAAGACCAGCCTGGCCAACATGGTGAAACCCCGTCTCTACTAAAAATACAAAAATTAACTGGGTGTAGTGGTGCGCACCTGTAGTCCCAGCTACTCGGGAGACTGAGGCAGAAGAATCGCTTGAACCTGGGAGGTGGAGGTTGCAGTGAGCTGAGATTGTGCCACTGCACTCCAGCCTGGGTGAGAGAGTGAGACTCCATCTAAAAAAAAAAAAAAATTGGTGATTTTCCTGAACCCGGGAGGTGGAGGTTGCAGTGAGCCAAGATCATGCCACTGCACTCCAGCCTGGGCCACAGAGTGCAACTCCATTTCAAAAAAAAAAAAAAAAAGTAAAAAGGTTGAGGGGCCGGGTGCAGTGGCTCATGCCTGTAGTCCCAGCACTTTGGGAGGTCAAGGTGGGCAGATCACCTGAGGTCAGGAGTTCAAGACCAGCCTGGCTAACATGGTGAAACCCCATCTCTACCAAAAATACAAAAATTAGCCAGTGTGGTGGCACACACCTGTAATCCCAGCTACTCGGGAGGTGGAGGCAGGAGAATTGTTTGAACCCGGGAGACGGAGGTTGCAGTGAGCTGAGATTGTGCCACTGCAGTGCAGCCTGGGCAACAGAGCAAGACTCCATCTCAAAAAATATATAATAATAATAATAATAATAAATGGAACATTGGTGCTTCATGAGAGGAGGTCAAAATATCAACACGAACAGGAGTTTGAAAGAGGTTAATTCCAACCCTTATGGATGACTTTGAGGGGCTTAAGACTTCAGTGGAGGAAGTAACTGAAGATGTGGTGAAAATAGCAAGAGAACTAGCATTAGAAGTGGAGCCTGCTGATGGGTCTGAATTGCTGCAATCTCATCATCAGACTTGAATGGATGAGGAGTTGCTTCTTATGGATGAGCAGAGAGTGGTTTCTTGAGATGGAATCTACTCCTGGTGAAGATGCTGTGAGCACTGTTGAAATGCCCACAAAAGATTTAAAATATTACATAAACTTAGTTGATAAAGCAGGAGTAGGGTTTAAGAGGATTGATTCCATTGTTGAAAGAAGTTCTGTAGATAAAATGCTATCAAACAGTATCATATGCTACTGAGTAAAGTTTTGTGAAAGAGTCAATCGATGTGGCAAACTTCATTGTTATCTTATTTTCAGAAATTGCTACAGCTATTCAAACCTTCATTACAACTTGCTGAAGGCTGGCTCAGATGATAATTTAGCAATAAAGTATTTTAAAAATAAGGTATATACATTGGGTTTTTAAAAGACATATGTTATTGCACACTATTAGAGTATAGTGTAAACATGACTTTATATGCACTGGGAAACCAGATAATTTGTGTGACTTGCTTTATTGCAATATTTGCTTTATTATGGTGGTCTGGAACCAAACTTGCAATATCCCCAGGGTATGCCCATGCATGTGGTGTGTGTGTGTGTGTGTTATTTGAAAAATTAATTTTTACAATTATTGGTTTTCTGGGTTTTTAAAAAAATTATTCCATCACACTAGTCTACCGTATATGGGTTTTGTTTCTGAGACAGCATCTGGCTCTGTTGCCCAGGCTAGAGTGCAGTGGCATGATATTGGCTCACTGCAACTTCTGCCTTCTGACCTCAAGCAATCCTCCCACTTCAGCCTCCCGAGTAGCTGAGACTACAGGCGCTTGGACCATGCCTGACTAATTTTTTGTAGAGATGGGGTTTCACCATGTTGCCCAGGCTGATCTTGACTCCTGGGCTCAAGCAGTCGTCCCACCTCACCACTCCCAATAACTGAGACTACAGGCATGCACCATGACGCTCACTAACTTTTTGTATTATTTTTTTAGTAGAGACAGAGTTTTGCCATGTTGCCCAGGCTAGTCTCAAACTCCTGAGCTCAAGTGATCCACCTGCTTTGGTCTCCCAAAGTGTTAGGATTACAGGCATGAGCCACGATGCCTGGTCAAAATTATGTTTTTAAATTTCACAAGTAGCATATGAATATACACACTCTGCAAAAAGCTGAAATATTACAAAAAGACTAAAGTCCCCATCCGAGCCCCACCCAGAGGCCACCACTCTTATAAACTTCATTTCTATCTTCCCTGATCTTTTTCTGCACATTTACATACATATCCATAAGGAAGCTATATCATGTCATCTTCCGTGTGCCCCTGCTTACTTCTTTCTCCCTTCCCTTCCCTTTCCTTCTGTCTCCTTCCCTCCCTCCTTCTCTTCCTTCCTTCCTTTCAGTGAAATACGTGTACATGAAATTTACCATTTTAACCTTTTTTTTCTTTTTTTCTTAAAACAACAAAAATTTATTCTTGTTCTGAGGCTAGAAGTCCAATATCAAGGTGTAGGCAGGGCCTGACGTCCCCTGCAGACTCTGGGAGGGAAACTTCCCTGATCTCGTCTCCCTTCTGTTGGCTGTCAGCTCCCCTTGGCATTGCTGACTTAAAGCAACATCACTCCAATCTCTGGTCTTCACGTGTGTGTGTGTGTTTGTGTGTGTGTGTGGGGGGGGTGTGTTTCTCTTCTCTTCCTATAAGGACACCAGTGATTGGACTTAGAGCCCACCCTAATGACCTTATTTTGTCTTACATCTTAATTATATCTACAGGCACCCTGTTTCCAAATGAGAGCACATTCACAGGTACCAGGGATTAGGACTTGAACATATCTTTTTGGGGGAATGCAATTAGACTCATTATATTCACCATCATTTTAAGAGATGCTTGAAGGAGGGAGATGATATGAGGGATGTTAGACCACAGCCAACTATAATTGTGAGCAAAATAAAGACAGTTATTCAAACTATTGTCAGATTCTTCTGGGGACATTCTTTTTTTCCCCATTTTCTTATTGTGGTAAAGTACACATGACATAACATTTATCATTTTTACTGTCTTTTGGTGCACAATTCTGTAGCATCAAGTACATTCACATTATTGCTCAGTCATTACCACCATCCATCTCCAGAACTCTTTTAATCTTGCAAAACTGAAACTTTGTGCCCATTAAACACTAGCTCCACATTCCTCCCTCCCCCAAGCCCTGGCAACCACCATTTCACCTTCTGTCTCTATGAATTTGGTTACTCTAGGTAGCTCATATAAATGGAATCATACAGTATTTGTCCTTTCATGACTGGCTTATTTATATACCTTGCGAAGTGTCTTCAGGATTCCTCCATGTTGTATCATGTGTCAGAATTTCCTCCCTTTTTAAGGTTCAATATATTTCATTGTATGTACATACCATCCCCTACTTTTTATTTTATTTTTTTTTTAAATTTTTTAAATTTTTTTTTTTTTTTGAGATGGAGTCTCGCTCTGTCACCCAGGCTGGAGTGAGTGGCCGGATCTCAGCTCACTGCAAGCTCCGCCTCCCGGGTTTACGCCATTCTCCTGCCTCAGCCTCCCGAGTGGCTGGGACTACAGACGCCCGCCACCTCACCTGGCTAGTTTTTTTGTATTTTTTAGTAGAGACGGGGTTTCACCGTGTTAGCCAGGATGGTCTTGATCTCCTGACCTCGTGATCTGCCCGTTTCGGCCTCCCAAAGTGCTGGGATTACAGGCTTGAGCCACCGCGCCTGGCCCATCCCCTACTTTTTAAAAACTAGAAGGATCATGCCTATGTATGGTGTTTCTACCTGCTCAATATGTCAGAGAAGAGAAGTAGTTAACAGCATGGACTCAGGCCCCAGGAAGCCTAGGTCAGACTTATCATTTAACCTTTCTGTGCCTGTTTCATAACATATAAAAATGAGGTAACAATGAATTAATACACATAAAGCAGTTAAAACAGTGTCTGGCACATTTTCCATTTTTTCAAACGTGGAAACACATTTGATTTTTTTTTTAAATTATGATTGCTTTTTTTTCAGATGATGATGTGTCAAAGAAATTTTGCTCTTTCAATCCTTAAAGTGCTACCCATTCTTTCTCATTGTTGCAATGCATTTCATAGTATGCATATCCAATTTTATAAAAAACATAGATGAGTGGACTTCTGGTTTCTGGTCAGGGATGTAAGAAGCTTGGAAGTTGCTACTCTATCCTAACAGCAAGTAAAAAGCCAAACAAACTGAAAAATCAACACTCTTGCTAGATCCATGAGAGACATAAGGTCACAGGGCAAACTGCTGCCCCCAAAATTGGAGAGACAGACAGGTGGGTGCAGAGAACCACAACTTCCAGGAGCAGAAGGAACCCATGAGCAGAAACTTTTACGGGAACCAATGCCCAGGCAAGGGAAAACTGAATTGTAATTGACAAATTGCTAGAGGCTCAGTGTGGACAAGTGTGAGACATTAAAAACTCCCAGGGGACCCAGTCATTGGGGGGCTCCCACATTTTGTAAGTTTTACTTCCTGAAGCTCTACCAAGTTCTCACAGTGAATATTGGAGGAAAATCCCCTATGGTTCTGGGAAGAGGAGGGAAAAGGGAACAATTCTGATGTATGCCAGGCTTGTCCTCAGGAGAAACTAGGTAACCAGAGCCTAACCTACTAGGATTATCAGAGAGAGGCTAACTGATCTGGGGGGAAGGAAACTCCATCTGCCTCTAGCCAGGCTGTCCCCACTAAGGAGGGCAAGAAAAAGCAGCACCAACTGAGAAGCATTTGTGAAATTAACAGTCGAAGGCAAAGGCTCACTAAAAGACGGAGACCTCTTTGTAGGACTATAGAATGCTTCCCCTCTCCCCACATCTTACCACCACATCACTAAAAGCCTACTTATAGCAGTTTCTTTTACTCAGTACATTATTTCCAGCTATCAAGAAAAAAATTACAAGGGATACTAAAAGGCAAAAACACAGTTTGAAGAGACAGAGCAAATATGTGAACCTGGCTCAATTATGGCAGGCATGTTGGAATTATCAGACCAGGGATTTACACATATAACTAGAATTAATATACAAGGGCTCTAACAAATAAATTAGCATGCAAGAACAGATGGGCAGTGTAAGCAGAGAGATGGAAATACTAAGAGAGGACCAAAAATAAATGCTAGAGATCAAAAACACTGTAACAGAAAGGAAGAATGCTTTTGACGGTCTTTTAGTAGACTGGACATGGCTGAGGAAAGAATCTCTGAATTCAAAGATATGTCAATAGAAACCTCTAAAAACAAAAAGCAAAGAGAAAAAGACTAAAACAAACTAACAAACAAACTTGAATATCCAAGAACTATATGATGGCTACAAAAGTTGTAACATTTACATATTTAGAACAACAGAGAAAAAAGAAAGGAACAGAAGAAATATCTGAATAATAACTGAAAATTTCCCCAAATTATTGTTAGACACCAAACCATACATCCAGGAAGCTCAGAGAACACCATGCAGATATGCAAAAAAAAAAAAAAAAAAAGAAAAAGAAAAAGAAAACAAACAAAAAACCCTACACCTAGACATATACTCAAACTAGAGAAAATCAAAATAATGAAAAAATTCTGAAACAAGCCAGAAGGAAAACAAGAAACATACCAACTAAAAACAACAAAAAACAAACATCTTACCTATAGAAAAGCAAAGGTAAGAATTACATCTGACTCAAAAACTGTACAAGCAAGAAGAGAGTGGAGTGGAATATTTAAAGTGTTGAGAGGGGGAAAAAACACTAGCCTAGAATTGTGTACTCTCTGAAATTATCTTTCAAAAGTGAAGGAGATATAAAGACTTTTTCAGACAAACAACAGTTGAGGGAATTTGTTACCAGTAGACTTGCTTTGCAAGAAGTGTTCAAAGAAGTTCTTTAGAGAAAAAATGGGAAACAGTATAGATCAGAAGCTCAGATGTATGTAAGTAAGGGAAGAGTATTGAAGAAGGAATAAGTTAAGGTAAAATAAAACCTTTCTCACTTTGGGAGGCTGAGGTGGGCAGATTACCTGAGGTCAGGAGTTCGAGACCAGCCTGGCCAACATGTTGAAAGCCCGTCTACACTAAAAATACAAAAATTAGCTGGGTGTGGTGGCACACGCCTGTAATCCCAGCTACTAGGGAAGCTGAGGCAGGAGAATTGCTTGAGCCAGGGAGGCAGAGGTTGCAGTGAGCCGACATCACGCCACTGCACTCTGGCCTGGCCCACAGAGTGAGACTCTGTCTCAAAAAAAAATAAATAAATAAATATAAAAACTTTTCATTTTCATTTTCTTTTTTATTTTTTTTCAAGACGGGTCTTGCTCTGTCGCCCAGGCTAGAGTGCAGTCCCACAATCTTGGCTCACTGCAACCTCCGCCTCCTGGGTTCAAGAGATTCTCCTCCTGCCTTAGCCCCCCGAGTAGCTGGGACTATAGGCACCTGCCACCATGCCAGGCTAATTTTTTGTATTTTTAGTAGAGGTGGTGTTTCACCATGTTAGCCAGGATGGTCTTGATCTCCTGACCTTGTGATCCGCCCGCCTCGGCCTCCCAAAGTGAGCCACTGTGCTCGGCCCTCTTTCTTTCTTTTTTTTCTTTTTTTATTTTTGAGACGAAGTCTTGCTCTGTCGCCCAAGCTAGAGTCCAGTGGCACGATCTCTGCTCACTGTAACCTCCGCCTCTCCGGTTCAAGCAATTCTCCTGCCTCAGCCTCCCAAGTAGCTGGGACTACTGCCATGCACCACCATGCCCAGCTAATTTTTGTATTTTTAGTAGAGACTCCTGACCTTGTGATCCACCTGCCTTGGCCTCCCAAGGTGCTGGGATTACAGGCATGAGCCACCATGCCCGGCTCTTTTTCTTTTCTTTTTTTTTTTTTGAGACAGTCTTGCTTTGTCGCCCAGGGTGGAGTGCAGTGGCGGGATCTTGGCTCACTGCAAGCTCTGCCTCCTGGGTTCACGCCATTCTCCTGCCTCAGACTCCCGAGTAGCTGGGACTACAGGTGCCCACTACCACACCGGCTAATTTTTTGTATTTTTAGTAGAGACGGGGTTTCACTGTGTTGGCCAGGATGGTCTCAATCTCCTGACCTCATGATCCGCCCGCCTCGGCCTCCCACAATGCTGGGATTACAGGCGTGAGCCACCACGCCTGGCCTTTTTCTTTTTTCTTTTTTTTTTTGAGACAGAGTTCCTCTCTTGTTGCCCAGGTTGGAGTGCAATGGCACTATCTCAGCTCACTGCAGTCTCCACCTCCTGGGTTCAAACTATTGTCCTGCCTCAGTCTCCCGAGCAGCTGGGATTACAGGCACCTGTAAAAATCACCATACCTGGTTGATTTTTGTGTTTTTTGATAGAAACAAGGTTTCATCATGTTGGCCAGGCTGGTCTTGGTGATCTGCCCACCTTGGCCTCCCAAAGTGCTGGGATTACAGGCATGAGCCACCACGCCCAGTCAAAAACTTTCGTTTTTGTTATGCATAATTGATCTAACAGATAACAGTTTAATTAGAGCAACAATGTTTTCACTTATACACACACACACACACACACACATGCTTATTTATGCTTAAAGTGAGTGAATGATAATAGTCATACATAGGATTATTCTCTTATTATAAGGTACGTGTTGGTCGGGTGTGGTGGCTCAAGCCACTGTCTGTAATCCCAGCACTTTGCGGGGCCGAGGCGAGCAGATCACAAGGTCAAGAGATTGAGACCATCCTGGCCAACATGGTGAAACCCTGTCTCTACTAAAATAATAATAATAATAATAATAATAATAAGGTACTTGTACTGCCTGTGAAGTGGTATAGTGTATTTGAAAATTGACTTACATTAGTTGGAAATGTATATTGCAAACTTTAGGACAATTACTTAAAAAAAATTTTAAGTGGCCGGGCGCGGTGGCTCACGCCTGTAATCCCAGCACTTTGGGAGGCCGAGGCGGGCGGATCACAAGGTCAGGAGATCGAGACCACGGTGAAACCCCATCTCTACTAAAAATACAGAAAATTAGCCGGGCGCGGTTGTGGGCGCCTGTAGTCCCAGCTACTCGGGAGGCTGAGGCAGGAGAATGGTGAACCCGGGAGGCGGAGCTTGCAGTGAGCCGAGATCACGCCACTGCACTCCAGCCTGGGCGACAGAGCAAGGCTCCGACTCAAAAAAAAAAAAAAAAAAAAAAAAAAATTTTAAGTATAACTGATGTTCTAAGAAAAGAGAGAAAAATGGAATCATTTAAAATGTTCAATTGAAACCACAAAAGACAGGAAAATAGTAGAAAATAAAAAAGAGATAGGGCAACAAATAGAAAATAGTAACAAATACGGTAGATGTTAATCCACCTATATCAATAATCATTTTGAATATAATGGTCTAAATGCACCAATTAAGACAGAGATTATCAGGATGGATTTTTTAAAAGACTCAGTTATATGTTGTCTCTTAAGAAACCCATTTAAATATAAAGATACATATTGATTAAAAGTAAATAAATGGAGAAAGATATACCATATTAATACTAATTAAAAAAAAAAGTGGAGGCTGGGCGCGGTGGCTCATGCCTGTAATCCCAGCACTTTGGGAGACCAAGGCGGGTCCTGAGCACACGAGGTCAGGACATCGAGACCATCCTGGCTAACACGGTGAAACCCTGTCTCTACTCAAAAAATACAAAAAAATTAGCTAGGCATGGTGGCGGGTGCCTGTGGTCCCACCTACTTGGGAGGTTGAGGCCGGAGAATGGCGTGAACCTGGGAGGCGGAGCTTGCAGTGAGCCGAGATCATGCCACTGCACTTTAGCCTGGGTGACAGAGCGAGACTCCGTCTTAAAAAAAAAAAAAAAAAAAGAAGTGGAAAAAAAATTAGCCAAGCATGGTGGTGTACACCTGTAGTCCCAGCTACTCAGGAGGCTGAAGTGGGAGGATCACTTGACCCCAGGAAGTCAAGGCTGCAGTGAGCTATGATCATGCCACTGCACTCCAGCCTGGGCAACAGAGCAAGACTGTCAAAAAAAAAAAAAAAGAAGAAGAAGAAGAGGAGGAGGAGGAGGAGGAGGAGGAAGAGGAAGAGGAAGAGGAAGAGGAAAGTGAGAATGACTATATTAATTTAAGACAAAGCAAACTTAATGGCAAAGAAAGTTATCAAGGGTAAAGAGAGTCACTACCAAATGATAAGACACAATGATCCTTAACATGCATGTGCCTAACAACAGAGCACCAAAATACTTGAGGCAAACTGATAGAAATGCAAAGAGAAATAGATGCATCCACTCTTGTAGTTGGGGACTTCAAGACCTCTTTATCAGAAATGGAAAAATCCAGGCAGAAAAATCAGTAAGGACATAGATGAACTTAACAACACCATTAATTAAATGCATATAATGGATATCTGTAAACTACTTCATTTGACAACAGAAGGATACACATTCTTCTCGAGTTCACATGGGACATTCACCAAGACAGATCACATTCTGGACCAAAAAACACACCTTAACAAATGTAAGAACCAGAAATTTTACAATATCTGCTTTCAGAACACATTGGAGTTAAAATATAAATCAATAACAGAAAGATAGCTGGAAAATACCAGAATAATTGGAGATTAAACAACACACTTCTCAATAACACATGGATCAAATAAGAAGTCTCAAGATAGAGGCCGGGCATGGTGGTGCACCCCTGTAATTTCAGCACTTTGAGAGGCCGAGGCAGGCGGATCAGGAGTTCAAGACAAGTCTGGCAAACATGGTGAAACCCCGCCTCTACTAAAAATACGAATATTAGCTGGGTGTGGTGGCACATTCCTGTAATCCCAGCTACTCGGGAGGCTGAGACAGGAGAATTGCTTGAACTTGGGAAGCAGAGGTTGTAGCGAACCAAGATTGCACCACTGCACTCCAGCCTGGGTGATAGAGCAAGACTTCATCTCAAAACAAACAAACAAACCAAAAACAAAACAACAACAACAACAACAACAACAAAAACTCAAGATAAAGTTTAAAATATTTTATTTATTTATTTATTTATTTATTTATTTATTTAAATTAGTGACGGAGTCACACTATGTTGCCCAGGCTTGTGTCAAACTCAAGTGATCTTTCTGCCTCAGCCTCTCAAAGTGCAGGGGTTACAAGTGTGAGCCAGCTTATACTTAGGCTGAGGCAGAAGGATTCCTTGAGCTGAGGAATTGAGGCTAACCCGGGCACCATAGGGAGACCTCATCTTTAAAAAAAAAAATTAGCCAGGCATGGTGGCCCATGCCTGTGGTCCCAACTGCTCAGAAGGATGAGGTGGAAGGATTGCTTGAGCCCAGGAGTCTGAAGCTGCAGTAAGCCATAATTGTGCCACTGCACTACAACCTGCTGATGAAGCAAGATTCTATCTCAAGAAAAGAGAGGAAGAACTAGAGAGAAAGAAGAGAAACAAAAGTTAGAGCATCAGTTGAATTGAAAACAAGAAATCAATAAAGAAAATCAACAAAACCAAAAGTTACTTTTTTGAAAAGATCAACAAAAGCAATAGTCCTCTACCCAGGTTAACTATGAGAGAGAGAGAGAGAAACTCAAATTTGTAATATCAGAAATGAACAAAGAGGCCAGGTACGGTGGCTCATGCCTGTAATTCCAGTACTTTGGGAGGCTGAGGCGAGTGGATCACCTAAGGTCAGGAGTTGGAGATCAGCCTGGCCAATATGGTGAAACCTCATCTCTACTAAAAATATAAAAATTAGGTTGGGCACAGTGGCTCACGCCTGTAATCCCAGCACTTTGGGAGGCTGAGGCGGGTGGATTGCCTGAGGTCAGGAGTTCAAGACCAGCCTGTGCAACATGGAGAAGCCCCATCTCCACTAAAAATACAAAAATTTAGATGGGCAAGGTGGCATGCACCTGTGATCCCAACTACTCAGGAGGCTAAGGCACAATAATTGCTTGAACCCAAGAGGCAGGGGTTGTAGTGAGCTGACATTGTGCCACTGAACTCCAGCTTGGGCAACAGAGAAAGAGACTCTGTCTATAAATAAATAAACAAACAAACAAAAATTAACCAATGTGGTGGCGCATGCCTGTAATCCCAGCTACTTGGGAGGCTGAGATACAAGAATCACTTGAACCCAAGAGGTGGAGGTTGCAGTGAGCCATTGCACTCCTGCCTAGGTGACAGAGTGAGACTCTGTTTCAAAGAAAAAAAAAAAGGGAAATGAACAAAGAAACATCACACAGATCTTGTGGGCATAAAAAGGATAATAAAGAAATGTTTTTTTTTTTTTTTTTTTTTTTTTTTTTTTTTTTTTTTTGAGACGGAGTCTCGCTCTGTCACCCAGGCTGGAGTGCAGTGGCGCTATCTCGGCTCACTGCAAGCTCCGCCTCCCGGGTTTACGCCATTCTCCTGCCTCAGCCTCCCGAGTAGCTGGGACTACAGGCGCCCGCCACCTCGCCCGGCTAATTTTTTTGTATTTTTAGTAGAGACGGGGTTTCATTGTGTTAGCCAGGATGGTCTCGATCTCCTGACCTCGTGATCCGCCCGTCTCGGCCTCCCAAAGTGCTGGGATTACAGGCTTGAGCCACTGCGCCCGGCCAGAAATGTTTTTTTAAACAACTCTATGAACACAAATTTGATAACGTAGATGAAATGGACCAACTCCTAGAAAGACAATCTTCTAAAACTCACACAAGAAGAAATAGGCAATATAAATAAACCTATATCTATTGAAGAAATTGAATTAGTAATCAATAACCTTCCAAAAGAGAAAGCACCAGGCCCTAATGGGTTCACTGGTGAATTCTACCAAACATTAAAGGAAGAAATTACAAGAATTCTCTACATTCTCTTTCAGAAAATAGGTACAGAGAGAAAACTTCCTAACTCATTTTATGAGGCCAGCATTACACTAATACTATAACCAGAGAAAGACATTACAAGGAAAAAAACCTGTAGACCAATATCTCTCATGAACATAAATACAAAATCATCAACAAAATATTAGCAAGTCAAATCAATAATCTATAAAAAGAATGGTACACCTAGACCAATTGGTATTTATTCCAAGTATGCCAACCTGGTTTAGCATTAAAAAACAATTAATGTAATCCATCACATAAACAGGCTAAGGAAGCAAAATCACATGATTTTATCAGTAGTCACAGAAAAAAAGCATTTGTTGAAATTTAACACCTATTCACAATAAAAACTCTCAATGAACTAGGAATGGGGGAAACTTTCTCCAGTTGACAAAAAAACCTACAACAGACATTATATTTAATGGTAAGAAACTAGATGTTTTCCCACTAAGATCAGCAGGAAGGCAAGGGTGTCCCCTCACCACTGCTTTTTGAAATCATGCTGGAAGTCCTTAACGCAATAAGACAAGAAAAGGAAATAAAAGGAATACAGATTGGGAAGGAAGACGTAAAACTATCTTTGTTTGTAGATGATATAATCATCTATGTAGAAAATCCCAGAGAATCAACCAAAAGAAAAAAACAGAACAAAACAAAACAAAAACCCAACCTCTTATAGCAAGATTGCAGAATACAAGGTCAATATAGAAAAGTTAATCATATTCCTGTGTACCAGAAACGAACAAGTGGATTTTTTTTTTCTTTTTTGAGACAGAGTCTAGCTCTGTCGCCCAGTCTGGAGTTCAGTGGCTCAGTCATAGCTTACTGTGGCCTGGGCTCAACCAATCTTCCCACCTTAGCCTCCTGAGTAGCTGGGAACATGCCACCACACCTGGCTAAATTGTTTCATTTTTTGTACAGTCAGGGTCTCTCTCTGTTTCTCAGACTGGACAAAGTGGATATGAAATGAAAAACACAATATCATTCTAATTACCACCCCAAAAATGAAATCTTTAGGTATAAATCTAATAAAATATGTACAAGATTTATATGAGAAAAATTACCAAACTCTAATGAAAGAAATAGAAGAAGAGCTAAAATAAAGGGAAATACATACCATGTTCATGGGTAGGAAGACTCATTATTTTCAAGATGTTTGTTTTTCCCAACATGATTTTAGATTCAATGCAATCTCAATCACAATCCTGGCAAGTTATCCTGTCCATATTAGCAAACTGATTTTAAAGTTTGTATGGAGAGGCAAAAGACCCAGAATAGCCATACAATATTCAAGGAGAACAAAATCAGAGGACTGATATTACCCCCACTTCAAGACTTACTATAAAGCTACAGTAATTAAGACAGTATGTGGCTGGGTGCAATGGCTCACGCCTGTAATCCCAGCACTTTGAGAGGCCGAGGTGGGTGGATCGCCTGAGGTCAGGAGTTCGAGACCAGCCTAGCCAACATGGTGAAACCTCTTCTCTACTAAAATTACAAAAATTAGCCAGGCTTGGTGGTGTGTGCCTGTAGTCTCAACTGCTCAGGAGACTGAGGCAGGAGAATTGCTTGAACCTGGGAGGCAGGGGTTGCAGTGAGCCTAGATCGCGCCACTGTACTCTAGTCTGGGCACCACTGTACTCTAGCTTGGGCAACAGAGCGAAACTCCACCATCTCAAGGGGAAAAAAAAAAAAGTGTGGTACTGGTGAAAGAACGGACAAATTGATTGATAGGACAGAATGGAGAGCCCAGAAACAGACCCACGTAAATATAGTTAGTTGATCTTTGACAAAGGTTCAAAGGCAACACAATGGAGAAGAGATAGTCTCTTCAACAAATGGTGCTGGAACAACTGAATATCTACATGCAAAATGATAATAATAATAATAATATGGACATAGACATTACATTCTTCAAAATGTTTCACAGACATAAATGTGAAATCTATGAAACTCATAGAAAATAATATAGGGGGAAAAAAGCTAGATTACCTTGGGTTTGGCAATGACTTTTTAGATACAACCCTGAAGGCCCAATTCATGAAAGAAAATGTTGGTAAGCTGGACTTCATTAAAGTTAAAAAGTTCTGTTGTCAGAGACACAGTCTAGAGAATGAAAAGACAAGTCACATACTGGGAGAAAATCTTTGCAAAAGACATGTCGGCCGGGTGCCGTGGCTCACGCCTATAGTCCTTGCACTTTGGGAGGATGAGGTGGGTGGATCACTTGAGGCCAGGAGTTTGAAACTAGCCTGGCCAACATGGCAAAACCCTATCTTTACTAAAAATACAAAACTTAGCCAGGCGTGGTGGCATGTGCCTGTAGTCCCAGTTACATGGGAGGCTGAGGCAGAGAACTGCTTGAACCCAGGAGGTAGAGGTTGCAGTGAGCCGAGATCTCCCCACTGCACTCCAGCCTGGGTGACAGAGGGAGACTCCCTCTAAAAAAAAAAAAAAAAAAAAGACGTATCTGATAAAGGACTGTTATCTAAAATATACAAAGAACTCTTGAGGCTGGGTGCGGTGACTCATGCCTGTAATCCCAGCACTTTGGGAGGCCAAAGCGGTCAGATCACCTGTGGTCAAGTTTGAGACCAGCCTGGCCAACATGGTGAGACCCCATCTCTACTAAAAATACAGAAATTAGCCAGGTGTGGTGGAGCATGTCTGTAGTCCCAGTTACTTGGGAGGCTTAGGCAGGAGAATTGCTTGAACCCGGAAGGCAGAGGTTGCAGTTAGCTGAGGTCATACCCATGAACTCCAGCCTGGGCAACAGAGCAAGACTCCATCTCAAAAAAATTAAAAAAGAACTCTTAAAACTCAAAAATGAGAAAAGAAACAACCTGATTAAAAATTGGGCAAAAGACCTTAACAGACACCCCAAGGAAGATATACAGATGGCATGTTAGCATATGAAAGGATGTTCCACATCATATGCATCTGGGAAATACAATTTCAAACAACAATGAGATAATACTACATACTTATTAGAATGGCCAACATCCATAACACTGACACCAAATGCTGGTAGGATGTGGAGCAACAGAAACTCTCATTCCTTGCTGGTGGGAATGCAAAATGGTATAGTCATTTGGAAGGCAGGTTGGCAGTTTCTTCTAAAAATAAACTTACTCTTACCATATGACCCAGCAATCATACACCTTGGTATTTACCCAAAGGCGTAAAAAACTCATGTCTACACAAAAACCTCCACATAGATATGTACATTAGCTTTATTCATAATTGCCAAAATTTGGAAGCAACCAAGATATTCTTCAGTAGGTGAATGTATAAATAAACTATGGTACATCCAGAATATAGAATATTATTGAGCACTAAAAAGAAATGAACTATGAAGCCATGAGGAGATACGGAGGAACCTTAAATGCATATTACTAAGTGAAAGAGTCCCAGTCTGAAAAGCCTACATACTGTATGATTACAATTACATGACATTCTGGAAAAAGGCAAAAGTATGGAGGTAGTGAAACAATCAGTGTGGTTGTCCAGGGTTGGGAGGAGGAAGGGATGAATAGGCAGAGCACAGAGGATTTTTTAGGGCAGTGAAAATACCCTGTATGATATACTATAATGGTACGTAAATGTCATTACACATTTGTCAAAACCCATAGAACGTACAACACCAGGAGTAATCTTTAATGTGAACTATGATCTTTGGGTAATAATGTGTCAATGTTGGCTCATCTGTTGTAACAAATATGCCACCCTGGTGGGGGATGTCGATAGTGAGGAAGGCTGTGCATGTGTAGGGTCAGGGACTGGATGGGAAATCTTTGAATATTCTACTCAATTTTGCTGTGAACCTAAAAATACTCTTAAAAAAAGGCTATTTAAAAATTGATGGGATTATACTATATACAGTATTCTGTACCTTGACTGCCTTTATTTTTTAATCTTTTGTGGAGACAAGAGTCTTGCTATGCTGGTCTTGAACTTCTGGGCTCAAGTGCTCCTTCCACCTCAGCCTCCCAAAGTACTGGGATTACAGGCATGAGCCACCACTACTGACCTTCTTTTTATTTATTAATATATCTTAGAAGATTTTCCATGACAACATATACAATTGTACCCCATTCAATCAAAGGGATTAATACTATGCCATGGCATAGATACCACCATAAGTTATATAGCCAGATGCCTCTTAGTAGACATGTTTTTGGTCCCTTGTTATAGATGGTGGTGCGGTGAACACCCTTGTGTTCATCCTTTGTATACAATCAAGGGTATAGCCATAGGATAAAGTTGAGTCAAGGGGTAAGTACATTTACAAGAGTGCACGTGTCACCCTCACACCCCAAAACCAATGGAGATGTCCTCCCATTACAGTCGATGATGGTGACCACTCAGTCTACCTTGTGGCCTTGAGAAGCAGGTATCACCAAGAGGTGACGGGACTTGCCCAATGGCACACAGTTAAATGATTTTTCCCAATAAATACACTTGATACAAAATTCAAAAAGAACACAACATTATGCCAGTTAGGACTAAGTTTGACTGCATGTGAAATGAAAAACCAAAATAATTGCAATTTAATAACCCAAGGCTGAGTGCAGTGATTCACATCTGTAATCCTGGCATTTTGGGAGTCCAAGGTGGAAGGATCATTTGAAGCTGGGAGTTCGAGACCAGCCTGGGCAACATAGCAAGACCCTGTCTCTACCAAAAAGATTTTTAATTAGTTGGGCATGGTGGGAAATGCCTGTGGTCCCAGCTACTTGTGGGGCTGAGGTGGGAGGATCACCTGAGCTCAGGAGTTCAAGGGTGCAGTGAGCCATGATCCCACCACTGCACTCCAGCCTTGGTGACAGAGCAAGACCCTGTCCCTAAAATAAAATAAAATAAAATAAAATAAAATAAAATAAAATAAAAAATACCCAAGGTTATATCTTACATAAAACAAATGCCCTCGAGTGAGGCATTCCAGAGCTGGTATGGTAGCCCCTGAAGTCATTAGCAACTTTCTGCTTTCTGCTCACCACTCCTGGGGTATGGCCCCTATCTTTATTGTCAGAATGCCTGCTAGATTCCTGATCATCACATCTGCATTCCAGGCAGCTGAATGGAGAGATGGATCAAGAAAAATGGGACAAAGAGTATCCGATAGCATCCTCATAAATCTGTTTATATAAAGTTGTTTCCTTAATGCCACAAAACACATCTACATGTATTTTACTTAGTTATATGGTCACATTTAGCTGAAAAGGAGGTTGGAAATTGCAGTGTTTGTTCTCCACAGTCAAGGTCTTAGCTGAAAATTGAGGGTTCTAAATACTAAGGAAGAAGGGATGAATAGAAATTGTAGCAAGCTATTTGTTTCTGTCATGGTTAAATTGCAAAAAAAATAAACTTACCTCCTTCCCGAGGCAGCCATTGTTAACATTTTTTGAATATCTAGAAAAAGCCCTTTGTTCAGGACTTTTTTCCCATTCTGCCAAGAGTCACCACGACCTGCTCACACTCCACCCTTACCAAAGTGCCGCGCCACTTCTCACCTCTCATTTGATTTCACAGAAGCTCTGAAATGGGTTGGGCAAATGCCATGATCCTCATTCCATAGGGGAAGAAACTGAGGCCCAGAGGGGGAAACTGACTGCCTAAAATCGCCAAGTAAAGGATGGAGCCGAGCCTCCTGTGGAGGCAGGACAAAGCGGGTGTGTTTCCCAAACACAGGACACATGCAAGATGCACCGGGCAGTCAGTGGCAAGCACATGGTTCCATTTCCAATTTCTTCCATAACTTTAAGGAGAAAGTTTCAGTTTGGAGCTAATGTGTCTTTAACTCCTCTCACACTTACTAATAGGTCTTTTAAACAAAGAGAAATCAGCCCTCAGGCTCAGAGCGCTCAGCAGGCAAAAGTATCTAGCTAGATTCTAAGAACATTGTTTTGATTTCATTACACCTATATTTACAGTGTTTTTCTATTTATGGCAAATGATCCTGGTTTCCTTTTCTTTGAAAGTAATTTAAATTTACTTTTTAAGTAAATGTATCTAAGTTAAAAAGTGAGTTTATTCAAAGAAAAACATGCAGTAAGGAACTATCTGTGCTTGAATACAGATTCCCCCATTCACCAGCTATGTGACACTTGGTGTCACTTACCAGCTATGTGACACTTGGAGAAGACAGTTGGTGCCTCTGAGCCTCAGTTTCCTCATACGTATAATGAGGGTGGTATTTTTTCCTACCTCATGTTTTTTTTTTTTTTTTTTGAGACAGAGTCTTGCTCTGTCGCCCAGGCTGGAGTGCAGTGGTGCGATCTCGGCTCACTGCAAGCTCCACCTCCCGGGTTCACAGCATTCTCCTTCCTCAGCCTCCCGAGTACCTGGGACTACAGGCGTCCACCACCATGCCTGGCTAATTTTTTTGTATTTTTAGTAGAGATGGGGTTTCACTGTGTTAGCCAGGATGGTCTCGATCTCCTGACCTCGTGATCCGCCCACCTTGGCCTCCCAAAGTGCTGGAATTACAGGCATGAGCCACCACGCCTGGCCGAATTTTTAAAATTAATAATAGGATTAAATGAGATAATGAATGTCAGGAGCTTAGCACCCTGGCACGTAGTTAAGCACTCAACACTTTATTTATTTATTTATTTATTTATTTATTTATTTATTTATTTATTTTTGAGAGGGAGTCTTGCTCTGTCACCCAGGCTGGAGTGCAGTGGTGCAATCTTGGCTCACTGCAACCTCCGCCTCCTGGATTCAAGCAATTCTCCTGTCTCAGCCTCCTGAGTAGCTGGGATTACAGGCATGCGCCACCACATCCAGCTAATTTTTGTATTTTTGGTAGAGATGGGGTTTCACCATGTTGACCAGGCTGGTCTCGAACTCCTGACCTCAGGTGATCTACCTGCCTTGGCCTCCCAGAGTGCTGGGATTACAGGCATGAGCCATCACGCCCGGTCACTCAACACTATTTTTAACAATATTATTACAATATTACAAATATTAATATTGTTCATCTTAATTTTGTCATAACACCTCCTGGCTGCTCAGAGCAGAGAAAGTCAGTAGGACTGTGGGGTAGCTGGATAGAGATACCCCATCCTAGAGCCTCTGCCCCTACACCAGTGGTTTTGAGTCAGGGATAATCCCCTACACTGGGGACTTTTTTTTTTTAAGACCGTGTCTCACTCTGTTACCTAGGCTGTAGTGCAGTGGTGCAATCTTGGCTCACTGCAGCCTTGATCTTCCGGCTCCCACCTCAGCCTCCTGAGGAGTTGGGACTACAAGTGCATGCCACCATGCCCAGCTAATTTTTGTATTTTTTTGTAGATAAAGATTTTCACCATGTTGCCCCAAAGTGCTGGACTACAGGCATGAGCCACCCATGCCCAACTGACATATTTTAATCAGTATGACTGGGGTTGGTGGTACCCCTGGCATCTGGTGGGTAGAGGCCAGGGACGAAGCTAAGCATCCCACAATGCGTTGGTTGGCCCCTACCGTGAAGAATCATCTAGCTTGAATGTCAAAAGTATTGAGGCTGAGAAACCTTGTGCCATCCTACACCTGTGTATGTGCCTAGCAGCAGCTGGCTCTTCAGCCAGCTCATTATTCCAAAAGAGACTTAAGCTTGGAATCCAAAAGCCTCGGTCTCAGTTTCCTCATCCAGCAAATGGGAAGGCTGAACCCTGCCTTATCTGCAGTCATTCTATCTCCTGATGATTGGCCTTCTTGGGCACTTTCCTGGTCTAGGCTATCTCTACTGGTCCCTTTCTATCTTTCCCCCAGGTGCAAGGAAACCCATCTAATTGGCTTTTCATTTGTTTGACTTCTGATATTCGCATTCCCAGAGTGGCCTCTGGGGCCCCACAGTCACCATCTGAAACCCTGCAGTGTGAGTGCCCCAGCCATCTCTGAGTACCCCTGTTATTGTGGGTGGCAGCTGCTAGTCTTTTTCCTTTGAAGCACACCTTGACATGTGTAACTTTTCTTTTTGTGTGTTGACTTGTTGGCTGTATTCCTCCCCACATGCCTCCACCCTGAAGACAGACACCAAGCCTGCTGTCCCCGGCACACTGCACAGTGCTTGGCACATAGTGGGCATGCAGGAATGTGTTTGTGGGATCTATGAGGCGAGAGGCAAAAAGAGAGGATAAGGTGAGGGGATAGATATAGAGAACGGAGAAAAGGGAGAAAAGAAATAGAGAGGAGGAGGGAGTTCAATGAATGTTAAATGCTGAGAGATCTAAATAAAGGGGAAAGCGGGCGGGGCGGGGGTCCAGACTGAGACTTGAGCTCAAAGTAGACAAGCCAGAGAGAGAGAGAGAGGAATGCGAAGAAAGATGAAAAGGGCGGAGAAGAGAAAGGAATGGAGACACAGAACGAAAGAGAGAGACAGGCAGAAAGAAGGTGCAGGCGCAAAGCAAAAGGAAGAAAACCTCCCCGAGGCCTCAGTGCTCAGGTTGCGGAGGGGAGGAAGACCGCCCGCAGGAGCCTGCGCGGCGCGGCTGGAAGCGCCAGGATGCAGACGCGGTTTCCATGGAGACGAGGATGCTCCCGGCGGGAGCCACCGACTGCTGCGGGACCCGCGCCTCTGGCACCTTGGGAGTGGACGGTCAGAGAGGAGGCGAAGGGACGGTGTGGGTTTGCCACCTCTTCTGACTCTTTCCCACTCCTGCCTCTTGCTGGAGATTTAGAGCCCGGGAATAGGGAGGCAGGAGCGCACCAGCCTGGGAAAGGGCCCTGGGGACTCCGAGGGCGGGGGAAGGACTGGGGCTGAGACCACTCCTCGCCCTGCCCCATTCCCTTCCTTGGTGTTTGACCCTCCTTTCCTTTCAGATAGGGTCCCGGAGGGTCTGGCAAAGTGCAGCGCTATGTGGAGAGATGATGGCCAGGCCTTCTCCACAGGCCCCTCTTCCTCCTCCTGCCCTGTTAATGCTGGAGCACCAGGGCTCAGTCCTAAGCCTTCTGTTCGGTTTCCACCATGTCCAGTCCTCGGGATTTAAGTACCTACAAGTGCCCACAGTTCCCAAATTTGCATGTCCAGCCCTGGCTTTCTCCTGAACTCTGGCCTGTTCAAAGTTGCTAGTTGGTTAACTCATCCAACTTGTTCCCATCACAGGGCTTTGCTTTTGCCATTCCCCTTGGCTGGAACTCTTTTCCCAGCCCTTAGGTGATGAGTTCCACTGGACTGGATAATTGATTTGGAGGAGGAGCACTGGTGTGGGGAGGAGCCCTGCTGCAGTGCCTGTTCGACCACAGTATTGTGGGGGGAGCCTGCATCTGGAAGAGGAGCACGTGTTGGGGAGAGGGGGAGGATTGGCTGGAATCTGGCAGTGCCACGATGGGGACGAGGGCCCACTCCGTTGGAAGCCAGAAGAGGCTGGAGCCTGGGAGCATTCCCTCCACAGTCGATGTGGGAGGGAGCTGGCACAGCCAAGGGCCCCTTCCCACCCTGGGGACTATATGGGCCAGGTGGACAGTGGGCAGAGCTGACCATTACCCCCACTTTGCATCGCTGTCATCTAAAACCCAGGCTAAGCATTCCGTGGGCCTGGTGCAGGCTCAGGGTCCCCACGGTTCCAAACAGAGCTCTATGGAACCTTTGGGTCTCAGACACAGTAACCCAAATGCTGGCAGGACTGGCAGTACGAGGGCCACAAAGCTGGTGGAGGGGAAGACCCCATCTTCACAGTGGCCTGCTGAATCTGGGGGTTCTGACTGCCCTGTGACGCAGCAGCTGCCACTCTCCAAGCCAGTCAGTGTTACCAGAGGAACTCAATGTGCTCATTAGCTCAGGCGTGGGTCTCATCCACTAGGCTAAGTGCTGGCCAAGGGCCCACCTGGGCTGGGACTGGGACAGGTGGGTTGCTAAATCCAAAGCAGGTGGATGCTAGCTAGGGAACCATTGCCAAGGCCCTTCTGAGCCTGCCCCTTCTCTTCCTCTTTGCCTTTGTCCCCCTCACCTGAAACCAACTCTCCACATTACTTTCTTATTTGTGTAATTATTACTTTGGGCGTCATAGCTGGTTTTGATAACAGCCAAGATTTACCCAGAACTTACTGTGCCAGATACTTTACATTTTGCTGCCTTTCATAATCTTTACAACCATTTGAGGATGCCATCATTATTCCCATTGTACATATGAGGAAACTGAGGCTTAAAGGTGAAGGAACTTGCTCAGTGTGGCACATCTAGAAAATAGATGAGCCAGGATTTGAGACCCAGCCTTCTTAATCGCTTTGCTATTACGTACCTCTCCCCACAGTACGTTGCAAGCTCCATGAAGCTAAAATCCAAGTCTCCCTACCCCCTAGGCCTGGTCTAGTGCCTGGCATATGGCAGGCCCTGGATAAATGCTACCTGAGTGCCTGGCACTGTGCTAAGTGTCTTACACGCATTACTTCATTTAATCCTCCTAATCACCCTGTGAGGTAAGTACAGTGGTATTGACTGACACAGGCCTGTTCTAGGTTCAGTGGCATCCCCCAAGGTCATACAGCCAAGCTAGGGGAAGAACTAGGCTAAGTCCTATCATTGGCACTTCATAGTCTGTGCTCTTAGCAAAGTGCTCAACTGCGTGAATGAAAGTGTATTCCAGCATCGTGAATAAAAGGAAAACGGTGCCCAATAAACATTTGATGAGTGAAGGACAAGAATTTTAAAAATAACAATGAGGGCAGGCATGGTGGCTCACTCCTATAACCCCAACACGCTGGGAGGCTGAGGTGGCAGATCACTTGAGGTCAGGAGTTCGAGACCAGACTGGCCAACATGGTGAAACCTCATCTCTACTAAAAATATAAAAATGAGCCGGGCATGGTGGGAGGCACCTGTAGTCTCAGCTACTTAGGAGGCTGAGGCAGAATTGCTTGAGCTGGGAGGTGGAGGTTACAGTAAGCAGAGATCGCGCCATTGCACTCTAGCCTGGGCAACAGAGCGAGACTCTGCCTCAAAAAATAAATAAATAAATAAATAAATAAATAAATATATAATAATGAGGATGGGAGAGATGGGAGAGGGAGTTGGTCCCGATGCTAGGGGAAGTTGAAGGAGGTGGCTGTGGGTGGTTATGTTCTCATATTCCCAGAAGGCTTCCTGGAGTTGATCTGATGGGGAAGGGAGAGGGCATTGCAGGTTCCAGAAAGTTTCTGCTACCCGTCCTAGACCTCTTTCTCTCTCTCTCTTTTCCCTGCCCCTGCCCTCTCTCCCTCTCTGGAAGTGGGTAACAAGCATGTGGTTGGATTGACTTGCCCGCAATAGGGTGGGGCCCGGACTGCAGACACTAGGGAGTAATGATCTTTTCTCTTCCTTCCTGACCGTGGTGGTGGGCCCGGTGCTCTGCCCCTCAGCTCTGTGCCTCGTCCTGGGCTGCATGATCTTTCCTGATGGCTGGGACGCCGAAACCATCCGGGACATGTGCGGGGCCAAGACAGGGAAGTACTCCCTGGGGGACTGTTCAGTGCGCTGGGCATACATCCTGGCCATCATCGGCATCCTCAACGCCCTCATCCTCTCCTTCCTCGCCTTTGTGCTGGGCAACCGGCAAACAGACCTGCTGCAGGAGGAGCTCAAGCCAGAGAACAAAGGCGAGTGTGCTGTGGGCTGGGGGGCAGTGGCAGGAGCCAGGCCTGCTCCTGGGAGGCAGGATAATTTCAAATAAAAGGAGTAAAAGGGTTGCATGAATTGGAAACCCTGGCTGGGCGTGGTGGCTCACACGTGTAATCCCAGCACTTCGGGAAGCCAAGGCAGGTAGATCGCTTGAGCCCAGGAGTTCAAGAGCAGCCTGGCCAACATGGTGAAATCCCCTCCCTAAAAAAATACAAAACACTAGCTGGGTGTGGTGGCGAGCACCTGTGGTCCCAGCTACTCAGGAGGCTGAGATGGGAGGATGACCTGAGCCTGAGAAGGTTGAGGCTGCAGTGAGCTGTGATTGTGCCACTGCACTCCAGCCTGGATGACAGAGAGAGAGGCTATCTCGGAAAAAAAAAAAGAAAGAAAAGAAAGAAATAAAAGAAAAAAAGAAACCCGACTGACAGTACAACCACCTTTAAAATGATTTGATGTTCTCCCTCAGATCTGATCATTTGCCTATGACCCAGCAAACCCACCTCGGGTACAAACCCATGAGAAGCATGCAAAGGCGCTGGTGGCTGCAGCTTCACTGTAGCAAACAACTATATACAGTCGAATGGCCATGGACAGGAGGCCGGATAAATACATGTGGCATGCTCACATCACAGAGCAGCTCACAGCTGTGAAAATGTCACACTTCAGTTATATGTACCACAGTGGACGTATCTCAGCAATATAATATTGAGAGAGGGGAAATAAAAACAAGTTCCAGAAGATGACAGAGTGATATATTTATTGAGCTCGAAACTAAGCAAAACTAAGCAATGTATTGTTTAAACACACATGTACTTGTGGCAGTATTTTTTTTTTTTTTTTTGAGACGAAGTCTCACTCTGTCACCCAGGCTGGAGTGCAGTGGCACGATCTCAGCTCACTGCAAGCTCTGCCTCCCAGGTTCACGCCATTCTCCTGCCTCAGCCTCCCGAGTAGCTGGGACTACAGGCGCCCACCACCATGCCCGGCTAATTTTCTGTATTTTTAGTAGAGATGGGGTTTCATTGTGTTAGCCAGGGTGGTCTCCATCTTCTGACCTCATGATCTGCCCACTTCAGCCTCGCAAAATGCTGGGATTACAGGAGTGAGCCACCGCGCCCGGCTGTGGCAGTATTTTTCTTAAAAAAGCAAAGAAATAATAAATATGAAAGGTAGGATGACGGTCATCTGTGGTTATGATGGAAGGGGAGGAAGTGAAGTATATGAGATGGAGCATGGAGGTATATGCAAATTACTGGTAGAGTTAGAGTCCTTTTTTTTTCTTTTTTTTTTGTCTTGAGACAGAGTCTTGGGCTCGCTACAACCTCCAGCTCCCGGGTTCAAGTGATCCTCGTGCCTCAGCCTCTTGCTCTTGAGTACCTGGGATTACAGGCACCTGCCACCATACCTGGCTAACTGTTGTATTTTTAGTAGAGATGGGGTTTCACCATGTTGGCCAGGCTGGTCTCGAACTCCTGGCCTCAAGTGATCTGCCTGCCTCAGCCTCCCAAAGTGTTGAGATTATAGGCATGAGCCACCACACCTGGCTGAGTTATAGTTATTGAATGGTGAGCTCATCAGTGCTTACTATTGTATTTTTTTTAAGAGATTGGGGGAGGGGGGTCTCACTCTGTTGCTCAGGCTGGAGTGCAGTGGTGTAATCATAGTTCACTGCAGCCTCAAACTCCTGGGCTTAAGCAATTCTCCTGCCTCAGCCTCCTGAGTGGCTGGGACTACAGGCATGCGCCATCACGCCTGACTAATTTTTGTATTTTTTGTAGAGACGAGGTTTCCCCATGTTGCCCAGGCTGGTCTTGAACTCCTGGCTTCAAGCAATCCTTCCGCCTTGGCCTCCCAAAGTGCTGAGATTACAGGTGTGAGCCACCTTACCTGGCACATTGTATGCTTTATAATTAGTGTATTGCATATAAACTTTCATATACATCAAGTGGCATTAAAATACAATAAAGAAAAAAGGCCACGTTTAGAGAATTCCAGAGCTCCAGTAACTTGCCCAAAGTCACTTAAGTGGTGAAGGCAGAATCTGAACCCAAGTCCAAGTGCAAAGCCCAAGCTTCTCCCCCTTGTCACGCTGTCTGTCTCAACCTGCTGAGGCCAGAGATTTCCTGCATGGCTTTGGGAGCTCTCATGGGAAGCTGACCTGCTAACCTGTATTCAGAGGCAGGTTCTAAATAACTGACGCGGTCCCTCAGACCCCGGGATTTCTGTGGTCTTGGTGTGAAGTCAAGGCCTGCCCTCTGGCGGCAGCTTCTAGAAGTGCAAGACTAAGACTGAGATCTGGCCTTTATCAAGAAGGGGTGTGAGGATGTGACTGACGTGAAGTGGGCCCCCTCAGTGTCCCTCTCCTCCCTTCCCAAAGCCCCTTAACAACTTAGTGTTAAAAATCGATGTAAAGGAGCCCCACTTTTCCTCCCTTCAGTGTCCAGGGAACCTCCATCCCTCACTGGGAGTTCAAGATGAGTGAGCCTCCCACTTCAGTTTTAACCCAAAGACCTCCGAGCCAAGAGCCATGGCGCGCACCTGTGGTCCCAGCTACAGGCCGAGGCAGGAGGATCGCTTGAGCCCACAAGTTCAAGCCCAGCCTGGGCGATGTAACAAAACCCAGTTGCTATTAAAAGGAAATATATATTTTTTTTTAAAAAGAAGACCTCTGGAACCAAAGAAAAAATAAATAAATAAATAGCTTCCATTTCCAGCATATTCTATGACCAAACACTGCCAAGTCCTTGGCTGTCATTATTTGTCTCTTTTTGACCCTTCGGAATTACCCTGTGAGGTAGGCTATGATCCTCATTTTGCAGATGAGAAAATCGGGGCTCAGAGACATTAAATGGCTTGCTCATGGCCATCCTGCTGGTCAGGTGAGGCTGGGATTTCAGCCCTTGTACAGTTGGCCCCTCTGATATTTTTTAGTTTGTTTGTTTATTTGTTTTTGAGATGGAGTTTCACACTTTTTGCCCAAGCTGGAGTGCAGTGGTGCAATTTTGGCTCACTGCAATCTCTGCCTCCTGGGTTCAAGCGATTCTCCTGCCTCAGCCTCCCTAGTAGCTGGAATTACAGGCATGCACCACTATGCCCGGCTAATTTTTTCTATTTTTGGTAGAGACAGGGTTTTGCCGTGTTGATCAGGCTGGTCTTGAACTCCTGACCTCAAGTGATCCACCCGCCTCAGCCTCCCAAAGTGCTGGGATTACAGGCGTGAACCACTGCGCCCGGCCCCTCTGCTCACTTTTGCCCTAGGGAATGTGTAAGGAAAGCCCGAATGCCCAGGCAGCCTCTGATTTCTCTAATTCTCTCTCCCTCTCTCTCTCTCTTAGATTTTGTGGGCTCTACAGTAAGCTCCGTGTTGCGGCCCGGGGGTGATGTCTCTGGATGGGGAGTCCTTCCCTGCCCCGTGGCTCACTCACAGGGACCCTGAAAGGCCAGGATCACAGTCCAGGAATTGGCCTGACCTCAGCTTGTCCTGCCTCCTGCCCTCTCGTCACTCCATTCAAGCTCTGAGGGAAGACCCTGATCTCAGACTCACTTCTCACTGACTACCCTGCGAGCTCCAGGCTTTGAGGAGAGGAAAGCCTGGATGTGGCCTGGGGGAGAGGAGAGGCCCTCCAGACCTTCGGAGGGTCTAATTCTTGCTCCTCCCTAAATTTGACCTAAGGGAGCCTGCATCCACCCAGGCCCTTGGGCTTCTCCTCTCCTCTCTAGACTGGCCTGGAGGTCCCTGCAGATCCCCAGGGAGAGCAGAGCTATAGTTCCAGCTCCCCAGGCCCCCTCAGTCTGGAGGGCTGCCGCCTGGCTGTATCCACACCTCTTCTGGTCCCTGCCTCCTCAAGAAATTTATTCTAGATACTGCCCCAGGGTGGGCTGGACTCTTTCCTACTTTTTTTTTTTTTTTTTGGCTGATGTTGGTTCCACCACATCTGCCACAAAGCTCCAGGTGCCACCAGTCTCCCCTGGGACCTCCTCTGCCCCATTCCAGCCTGCTTCCAGCTCACGAAGAGGGAGAGCTGCACCGAGGGACCACACAGGGCCTTGCTGTCAGCTGCAGACCGGTTCCCTGATCAGCCCAGAGTCAGAAAAGACCTTCAGGCTCTGGAGGCAGCTGGAGGGGGCAAGTGGCCTCGGCAGTTGGAACTTAGAAGCTGCTCAGCCCGGGCTGGCCTGGCCTCCTCTTCCTTTCTGCTGGAACATCTCACCGACGACTGAGCCCTTGACCTTGGCCTGTTTTGCCCAGGCCTCCTCTCTGCTGGGATGTCTCACCAATGACTGGACCCTTGACCCTGGCCTGTTTTGTACAGCACAGACTTCTTGGCCCTGTTGTCAGGGTTGGGGGGTATGGAGGGAACCCCAGAGGTGGGGAGTTGGGGGATGCATTACCCCTTCTGCCCCTTCTCATGCCCTCCACACCCCAGGCATCTACCAAGGGCAGAGACTGTCTTGTCTCTTTGATACTTTTCTGCATAACTTGAACTTGCAGGTCATCTCTGAACAGGGTACCCCTGTCCCCTCTCCTAGGCCTTGTTATCCTGTCCCAGCCTCTTTGTCCTCCTGGCCCACCTCTCGCCTTGCGATATGCCCAGGGTCTGCACCTGTGGGCAGTGCTTGGAGCCGAGGCATGAGTGTATGTGTATGAGTGAAATGTGTGTGCGTGTGTGCGCGTGTGAGAGTGTGTGTGTGTTAGGGGGGCAGGTGAGAAGTTTCTCCCCCCTCCTCCCACTGTGGGAGCGACTCCCTTCCCCTTGGCAGGGAGCAGGTGAGGGAGACTCCTGGTATGTTTTGAACACCCCTCATTCCCCTATGGGTCTGGCAGCAGAGCCATCTCGCCCGGGGAGCCTCCCTGCCCTGGGGCCTGGACAGCTCCCCTCAGCACTAGTTGCTGGTGCAGACCAGCTTCGTCCAGCGCCCCCTCCTCGTGGCCTGGACCCACAGGGAAGGGGCAGTGCCCTGCAGGATGCTGGGGTAAGCTGCCTTGGACCTTGGAGGAGGGGAGAAGGTCACTTGAGCGCCATGTGTTTGCCAACTTTGTGTTCATTTCCACAAGACTTGGACCTGAGAGGGTTTCCAAGAAAGACCCTAGAAGTCCCCTGCCTCCCCACTCTGGACCCAGCTGGAATCAGATGCTGGGGCCTGGGGGGTTCCTGCCACGTGTAACTTACCAAGTCCCAACCCCACTCCTCCACTTACTCCTCCTGGGCAAACGCCTCCCCGCAGTGCTCTGGTCCCAGCGCTGGGCTTCCCTTCCCCCGCAGAGCCTTCCTGGGCAGTCCAGTCGGCCTGGGGTAGGGGTGCTGCGGGACAGAGGGTCCGGGTTAAATGCGGGAGGGTGTGGGAGCCCCGTGGGAGGGAGTGGGGGTAGGAGGGAGTTCCTCAAATATGCAAACCAAAGCCCGGCATTGGAGGGGAAGAGCAGAGCTAGGAGAGAGTGAGGGGAGGGGCCGAGCAAGCGACTGGGAATGGGGGAAGACACTGGGGTGCGGAGAGGAGGGGTGCAGAGACAGGGAGATGAGAGACGATTGGAGAAGGAGCGAGGGGGACGGAGAGGCACAGAGAGAGAGAGCTCGAGGAGAAGAGATCGAGAGAGACAGGGGCAGAGGCAGAGAGATGAGAGACCAGCTGAGGCTGCGGGAGAGCTTGGGGTCGGGGAGGGGAAATGGACGGAAAGGCGGAAAAAGGACTCAGGAGAGGGGAAGAGGTAAATGGAGATGTGGGTTAGGGGGCAAGAATGGGATGCAGAGGAGGGAGAGGAGGATGAAGGAGTCAGGATGTGGGGCAGTGAGGAGGGTGTTTCTGTCTGGGCACTGGGTGAGGGGAGAGCTTATTCCCTCAAGGATGCCTGCTACCAGGTGTCCTTGCTACACCTTGTTCCCCAAGGACACCCAGCAAACCTGTGCCCTGGTGAGGGGGTTAGAACTGACCCCTCAGAGGCTGGAGGCCCGGGGCACAGGCAGCCAAGGCCACATCCTTTTGGGGAGGCGTGGAGTGAGGGAAGCCACTTCAGAGGGCAGAGGGGGTCTAGCTGACTTAGGAGGGGGTCAGCGCTGGATGGAGAAGAGGGAGGCCAGTTCCCTGGTGGGGTAGCCTGGCAACATTCCCATGCCACCGCACCTGGCCAGCTGCCATCTTGGCAGAGCCAGGGGGAGATGCACCAGGGAGTCTGGGGTCAGGAAGGCAGAGTTGTGTGGGCTGAAGTCTGCGGGAACCCCAGGGTGACACAGGCAAGGGGTAGAAGTCAGAGTGGGGACCAAACCATAGACCGGGGCCCTGGGTTCTGCAGAGGTGTGGATGGGGTGGGTGGCAGGTGCTCCAGTGGGGGGTCCCAGGTGAGGCCCTGATGGCTCTCCTGGGGCAATAAAGACATCATGGGAAGGGGGCTTTGTGGTTTGCCTCTGCTATCGTCAGGCAATCTGGCTTTAGCCTTCAGGAGGAGATAAGCAGAAGAGATCAGTGCCTGTTTCTGACCCCAGGAGGGCCTTTTTGGGCTCCAACCTAGAGCCTTCTGGCTTCAGCTCCCAAGAGAAGTACCCCCACTAACTGTGACCGGATCAGGGGTCTACCACTGCCCGATTTTCTCTGCCTGATCTGGGGACTCAGGAGAGGCCATGGCAGCCACAGCCTAGGGGTGGTTCAGTCCCTGGCCCACAGCGCTGGTCAGTTGAGTCCTTCTGGGAACTGGGGCTATGAAAATTTTCGGCTTTGAGGACAGGTACCCATGGAGGAAAACTTTCCTGAGGGGGTGAGGACCAAAGAATCAAGATCCTTTTCAAGGCCTGCGATAGCCAAGATGATGAGAACTTTTAGATAAGGCTGTGGGGAGAGTCCCTGGCCTTTTGAGCGTCCTGCTTGGGCATGCAGGGAATAACCCTTCTCCAGCTTCCAGTGTGAACTGAGAAAGGGAAATCCTGCCTTTGGAGAAGCTGGGATCTTCCCAGCACCAGAAACTTCTGCAGGCCCCTGCCTGGCTCACGGCTAACCTTTGGGTGGGACTGGAGTTTCCTGAACAGGGAACAAGGGAGCCTTCCGCAGAGCTCTGACAGGCAGGCCTCCGAGGGCCTGTGCTGTGTGCTGTTAGGATAGCTTGGTGTTGTCTACACCCCATTAGTAAGTTCTGTCTGAGTGTGTCCTCGCTGTTCATTGTCTAATTTGGTAACATTTATTTTGGTCCTGACCCCTTCTGCTGCTGCTGGGTTTGAGCTTCAGTGCAGGTGGAATGACATTCAAATAAAGAAACACTTTCTATCACCCATGCTGGCTGCCACTTCTCTGAGTCACTGGGATCAAGAGGGGTAAGATTCCTACCCCATGGATCAGGTTTGGCTGGTATTAACAGGGCCCTACTACTGTGGCTTAACAAGATAGTTTATTTTACCAACACATTAAAAAAAAAAAAAAAAAGCCTGGAGGTGGGTAGATCATGGCTGATATGGCTTTCAGTGTTATCCAGAACTTAGGCTCCTATCTTTCTGCACTGCCATTTTCTTTTTTTTTTTTTTTGAGACGGAGTCTTGCCCTGTCACCCAGGCTGGAGTGCAGTGGAGCGATCTCAGCTCACTGCAAGCTCCGCCTCCCCGGTTCATGCCATTCTCCTGCCTCAGCCTCCCCTGAGTAGCTGTGACTACAGGCACCTGCCACCAAGCCCGGCTAAGTTTTTGTATTTTTAGTAGAGAAGGGGTTTCACCATGTTAGCCAAGATGGTCTCTCGATTTCCTGACCTTGTGATCCGCCCGCCTCGGCCTCCCGAAGTGCGGGGATTATAGGCGTGAGCCACCGCGCCCGGCCTGCACTGCCATTTTCAATCCTGGCTACATCCTCAAGAACACCTCATGGCCCAACGTGGCTGCTGGAGCTCCAGTCACCTGGTCCACATTTCATTTGAAGACTTCTGGAAATTCCATAGGACTGTGTCACATGGGCCACATTAACTGTAAAGGAGGCTGAAAACATGTGGTCTGTTATCTCGGCACATTGCCAGCCCAAATAAAACAGGGGTTCTTGGCTAGGCAAGGTGGCTCATGCCTGTAATCCCAGCATTTTCGGAGGCTGAGGTGGGTGGATCACCTGAGGTCAGGAGTTTGAGACCAGCCTGGTCAACATGGCGAAATCCCGTCTCTACTAAAAATACAAAAATTAGCCAGGCATGGTGGTGCGTGCCTGTAATCCCAGATACTCGGGAGGCTGAGGTAGAATTGTTTGAATCCTGGAGGCGGAGGTTGCAGTGAGGTGGGATGGTGCCATTGCACTCCAGCCTGGGCAACAGAGCAAGACTCCATCTCAAAAAAAAAAAAAAGAAAAAAATAGGGTTCTGTTACAAAGGAGAAAGGAGTGAATAGAGGGAGTGATACAGTCATCTCTGCACACTTCTGACAGCACAGGTTTGACTTGTCCAAGTCCACACAGGCAGAAAAGAGTGGAGCCTCGTTTGCTCTAGCCAGAGTGCTCAGTCCAGTCACTTTGCCTCTCTCTAAAGCCCCCCTGAATAGAGAGAACAATAGTGACTCCCCGCAAGGGAAGCTGTAAGCAACACACCAGGGAATGTGTGTACATCGCTCTGCAGAGTGTCTGGCATGCTGTGATGTGCCCAGTACCAGGTAGCTACATTGAAGACTTGGAAATGGAGTCCTCTTTCAACAGATTTTAAGCACTTAGTGTATGCTAAGCACTTAAGCTAGAAAAACATGAGCAAAACAGAGATGCTGTCTTAAGCATAATTCTGGCTGGGGAGATGAACATGTGAAAATAACACATGACTTGTTATGTGCAGGGTATTGTGGGTGTCCTAGGCAGGGACACCTTAAATGGCTTTTGGTGACGTGGGCAGTGTAGGAGTAGGTCTTGCTGTAGTGCGAGAAGTTAGGCAGGAGGGGTCAGGAAGGTCATTCAAAGAGAAGGCAGCTTGAGGAAAAAGACTGAGGTAGGCAGCAGAACTGTATGGAGGACCGAAAGCAACTTAGTTTGAAGCGTGAAGTATGAGGCAGGGAGGAGTCAGAGATTAGTCTAGAGAGACAGGCCAGGGCCAGACCATGAGAAAGCTTGGGGGCCATGGACAGGAGTTTGGACTTAAGAGCAATGGGGAACCACTGAAGGATTGAAAGCAGAAGGAAAAATGACTCAATTTGCATTTTAGAAAGAGCACTCTGGTGGTAGCATTAGGGGGCTGGATTAGGGGTAGACTGTTAGCCAATTTTTGCATTGTTATAAAGCCATACCTGAGACTGCATAATTTATTTTATTTATTTATTTATTTTGAGATGGAGTCTCCCTCTGTCACCCAGGCTGCAGTGCAGTGGCGCAATCTTGGCTCACTGCAACCTCTGCCTCCCTGGTTCAAAGGATTCTCCTGCCTCAGCCTCCTGAGTAGCTGAGATTACAGGCGTGCACCACCACACCCAGCTAATTTTTGTATTTTTTTGTTGTTGTTGTTTTGAGACAGAGTCCCGCTCTGTCGCCCAGGCTGGAGTGCAGTGGCGCGATCTCGGCTCACTACAAGCTCCGCCTCCCAGGTTCACGCCATTCTGCCTCAGCCTCCCGAGTAGCTGGGACTACAGGTGCCCGCCACCTTGCCCGGCTACTTTTTTGTATTTTTTAGTAGAGACGGGGTTTCACCGTGTTAGCCAGGATGGTCTCGATCTCCTGACCTCGTGATCCGCCCGTCTCGGCCTCCCAAAGTGCTGGGATTACAGGCTTGAGCCACCGCGCCCGGCCTAATTTTTGTATTTTTAGTAGAGACGGGATTTCACCATGTTGGCCAGGCTGGTCTCAAACTCCTGGTCTCAAGTGATCCACCTGCCTCAGCCTCCCAAAGTGCTGGGATTACAGGCATGAACCACTGCACCCGGCCTGCATAATTTATTTTTATTTTTTTGAGACAGGGTCTTGCTCTGCCACCCAGGCTGGAGTGCAGTGGTGAGATCACAGTTCACTGTAGCCTCAACTCCCAGGCTCAAGCAATCCTCCCACTTCATCCTCCCAGGTAGCTGGGACCATAGGCACCACCATGCCTGGCTATCTTTTTTTTTTTTTTTTTTTTAGATGGAGTCTCACTCTGTTGCCAGGCTGGAGTGCAGTGGGTGGCATGATCTCGGCTCACTGCAACCTTTGTCTCCCGGGTTCAAGCAATTCTCCTACCTCAGTCTCCCAAGTAGCTGGGACTACAGGCTGCGCCACCACGTCCAGCTAATTTTTGTATTTTTAGTAGATATGGGGTTTTGCCATGTTGGCCAAAATGGTCTCCATCCCTTGACCTAGTGATCCACCCGCCTTGACCTCCCAAAGTGCTGGGATTATAGGCGTGAGCCACCACTCCTGGCCTTATTATTATTTTTTATAGAAACGGGGTCTCGCTATGTTACCCAGGCTGGTCTCAAACTCCTGGGCTCAAGCGATCCTCCGGGCTCAAGTTATCCTCCTGTCTCAAGCCTCCCAAAGTGCTGGGATTGCAGGCATGAGCCGCTGCACCTGGCCAAATTGGGCAATTTATAAAGAAAAGAGACTTATTTTGGCTCATGACCCTGCAAGCTGTACAGGAAGCATGTTGCTGGCATTTGCTTGTAGTGAGTCCTCAGGAAGCTTACGATCATGGTGCAAGGTTAAGGTAAGCCAGCATGTCACACGGCAAGGGCAGGAGCAAGACAGAGAGAAGAGGGCAGTCCCAGGCTCTTAAACAGCCCGATCTCATGTGTGTGAATTAACTGTGCAAGAACTCACTCATCACCAAGGGGATGACGCTAAACCATTCATGAGGGATCCACCCCCATGATCCAATCACCTCCCACAGGCCCCACCTCCAACACTGGGGATGACATTTCAACATAAGGTTCGGCGGGGACAAACAGCCAAACCATATCAGAGACCACTTCAGTGAAAGAGAAATCAGAAGCCTGGCCTGAAACAAGGAGGTCACAGTGGGTCTAAGAGAAGTAAGAAGTTCCATCTTCAGAAAGTAAAAGGGAACCGACTGACTGTGGGAATAACGTACAGGCTGGCAAAAAGAGGGTTAAAGTTTTTGCTTGGGGACTAGAAAGATCTGCCAGTATGGCAGGGGAGCAAGATGATCAGTTCAGTCTGAGATGTGCTAAGTTTAAGATGCAGGCTGGGCGCGGTGGCTCACGCCTGTAATCCCAGCACTTTGGGAGGTGGAGGTGGGCGGATCACAAGGTCAGGAGATCGAGACCATACTGGCTAACACGGTGAAACCCCGTCTCTACTAAAAATACAAAAAAAAATTAGCCGGGTGTGGTGGCGGGCGCCTGTAGTCCCAGCTACTCAGGAGGCTGAGGCAGGAGAATGACATGAACCCGGGAGGCGGAGCTTGCAGTGAGCGGAGATCGCGCCACTGCACTCAAGCCTGGGCGACAGAGCGAGATTTCGTCTCAAAAAAAAAAAAAAAAAAAAAAAAAAAGATGCATGTGAGATGCCTTAGTGGAGTTGTCCAGCAGTCAGCTGACATATGGATTTGGAAGCTCAAGAGAAAAATCTGGGTCAGAAGCATCAGTATCCAGGTAGTGGTGGAAATTGGAAGCATAGAGGAGCCTGCCTGCTCTGGGTGACTGTGTGGTGTGGAGTGAGCACGGAGCTCTGGAATGCTGGAGAGCACTGCAAGATAAAGCACTGTCAGAGGAACAGATGTCCGCAAAGGAGAGGACAATAGAAGAGTCAGGGTCAAGAGGAGAATCATGAGTGTGGCTTTATAGAAACCAAGGATGTAGAGTTCAAGGGGAAAGTCAACTGGTCAGGTAGAGCAGAGAGGCCCTGTATAAGAGACTGAAAAAGGTGTCCACAGGATTTGGGAACAAGGAGGCCAACCCTGAAACTTGATAAGAGCACATTCAGGAGTGCAGGGAGAGCCAAACTGAGGTCTGTTCAGGGAGGGAGTGGGAGGTGACGGGTTGAAGATTACTATTTGGAGACGTGTGGATAAGAAGGGGAAATGAGTGATTGGAATTCATTCAGGCAGGAACAATTACACTCCATGAACCAGCAGTGGGCAAGGAGCAGCGTTACCTGGAGTGGGTGTGGAATCTCTCTTTGATTACGGGGCATTCCCAATGCTCACTGGTCATGGCAAGTAAGAGGATAATGATAAAGAAGAGAGGATGACTAAAGGAACAGGGTCCCCAGAGAGGTGAATGCAAGGCAGCTCAGGGTATAGAGGTTGGTCTTCAAGATAAAAGAGATATCCTATTCAGAAACACTGGAGAAGAGGTGAGGGAATGAAAAGACGTAGGTCTCTTTAGGGGTAGAGGGCAGGGCAAAGTTCAATGCATTCTTACCCGATAGCACCCATCTTCTCAGTGAAGCAGGAAACAAGGTTGCTTACTGAAAGAGAAAAGGGGGTTCGGCCAGGCGCAGTGGCTCATGCCTGTAATCTCAGCACTCAGGGAGGCTGAAGCGGGCCGATCACTTGAGGTCAGGAGTTTGAGACCAGCCTGGCCAACATGGTGAAACTCTACAAAAAATACAAAAATTAGCCGGGCCTGGTGGCGTGTGCCTGTAATCCCAGCTACTTGGGAGGCCGAGGGAGAAGAATCGCTTGAGCCCGGGAGGCAGAGGCTGCAGTGAGCCAAGATCACACCACTGTGCTCCAGCCTGGGTGACAGAACAAGACTCCATCTCAAAAAACAAACAAACAAACAAACAAAAAACAACAAAAAAAACCCAAGAGGGATTTCGAGAAGAGTAGTGAAAGCTCAGAACTGCTGCTAAAGGAGCTAAGGCTATATAAAAGGAATGACAGACGATTATGAATCTGTCGTGGCACCAGAAGACAGCAGGGTGCACACAGAGAAGGTAGACTGTAGAAAATAGGTGGAAGGTGAGTTGAGTGTCCTGAGTGTTTGAGATCCACCATGAAATCTAGGCTGCGTGTTGAACATGGGGAGCCCTGGATGGAGTCAATAAGTGGAGAATGTATCAGGACAAAGGGACCGAAGTTTCTGTGAAAGAGCTGGGAGAACAGGAGATTGTGGGTAGAGAGCTGAGTGTTTGACTTGAATATTCCAAGGAGATCTTGAAGAAGACTTTGAGATGACAGGAACCCTGGTTAGGATGTCCACCCAAATAGTGGGGAAAATGTCAGAAATTAGGGTAGGGGGCAGACTAGTCAAAGTTATCTAAGAATCAGAGAGGGGTTGGAAGATTAAAAGATAACAGCAATGAAGAGGTATAGGCTGGACGCGGTGGCTCACGCCTGTAATCCCAGCACTTTGGGAGGCTGAGGTGGGTGGATAACTTGGGGTCAGGAGTTCGAGGCCAGCCTGGCCAAATGGGGCAACCACATCTCTACTAAAAATATAAAAATTAGATGGGCGTGGTGGCATATGCCTGTAATCCTAGCTACTCAGGAGGCTGAGGCAGGAGAATTGCTAGAACCCAGGAGGCAGAAGTTGTGACACTGTGCCATTGTACTCCAGCCTGGGCAACAGAGCGAGACTCCATCTCAAAAAAAAAAAAAAAAAAAAAAAAAGATATAATCACTGATGCTGGGAGCATTGGTAGGGGAGTTTTTAATCTGAGGGACAAGATGTATGTGTCTGGACAAATGTAGGGAGAACCTCTGTGCAACAAGATATAAAAGATCCAGCAGCCTTCACTTCAGTGGGTTGCATGGTAGGCGGTGTCCTAAGGGAAGGCCACAATTCAGCAAGGGCCAAGAGATTTGATGGAGGGAAGTAGTGTTTTCTACCAAGGAAACACGAAGGTGTCCCGAATACACAGCAGAGAGCTTGGGAGAGAAACATGGACAGGGAGAAGAGAACTGCTTTGTAGGAGTAGAGTGTCGGGAGGTCAGAGGACACAGAACATGCTCTTGTTGAAAGGGATGGGGGACAGAGGGTGAGGTTGCTGGAGTTTACCAGACGCACTTCCAAACAGAGCCCTAGTTTGAAACTCCCTTCCAGTCCACTTAGGCAGAGCAAAAGGCTGGCGGGGGGTGCCCACACAGATCCATCCAGCGGCACTGGAAAGCTCCGTGAGGTGCCAAAACGGGTGTGTGGGAGTGGGTTGGAGGCTTCTTCAAACTCATGTACTCACCCCACAAAACATTTATTGAATACCTACCCTGGTCAGGTACTGTTAGGCTCTAGGCATATAGAAATAAATCAGACATGAGCTTAACAAATTACCTCTTAGTAGCAGAGCTGTTCGCCAGTTTATATTGGCCAGATAAGATTCTATTTGTTTTCTTAAACATAACACACACAGAGAATAAAACAAATGTACAGCTTAATTATAGCATACCCTTCTAACTGCTACCAAGGAGATGGGACCCTGCCAGCCACTCCAGAGCTCTTCACGTCTCCTATAAACTCCATCTCCTCCCTCCCTCCTAAGAGTAACCATGATCTTTTAACTGTAGTAATTCCCCAACTTTTATTTATATTTTTTCACCCAAGTGAGCATCTCTAAACAATATAGTTTAACTTTCTTTTTTTTCTTTTTTTTTTTTTTTTGAGGCAGAGCCTTGCTCTTTCTCCTAGGGTGGAGTGCAGTGGCATGATCTCAGCTCACTGCAACCTCCACCTCCCAGGTTCAAGTGATTCTCCTGCCTCAGCCTCCTAAGTAGCTGGGATTACAGGGATGCACTACCACACCCAGCTATTTTTTTTCTTTTAGTAGAGTTGGGTTTTTACCATGTTAGCCAGGGTGGTCTCTTAACTCCTGACCTCAAGTGATCCGTCCCCCTCAGCCTCCCAAAGTGCTGGATTACAGACGTGAGCCACCGCGCCTGGCTAGGTATTTTTTTTTAGAGGTGAGGTCTTGCTATGTTGCCCAGGCAGGCTGACCTCAAACTTTTGGCCTCAGCCTCCCAAGAAGCTGGGACTACAGGTGCATGCCACTGCACTGGGCTGCCACTTTTTTTCTTAATGGCTTTCCCCACTTCATCTCTTTTTCTTCTTTGCAATTTACTGCTGAAGAAACCAGACCATTTGTTATGTAGTGTTCCACTGTTGTAATTTTGCTGGCTTCATTCTTGTGGGGTAGTTCAGTAAGTTCTTCTATTCTCTGTATTTTCAGCAAATTGATAATTGGATCTAGATACTTGACCAGATTCAGGAGCGTATGTTCTCACATTTTAATAACTTTTTTTTTTTTTTGGTCAAGAGACACTTAACATCGAGTTGTTTTTGTTTTTGTGTTGCTAGTTGCTGTTAATCCTCAATGCTTACATCTTTAATTCTTTAGGAGTCGCAAAATAGTGATGTTCCAATTCTATCATTCTTTATTTATTTGTGGAAATACTTCTATAAACAGAAACTTACCATCATTTGCTATGTAGTTACTCAGTAGTACAACTCAGTGGTACAATTCTCTTTAAGTTGCAACACAATTCTCTTTAAAGCTAACCCTAATTATCTTTGATAGTATTCTTTTTTTTTTTTTGAGACGGAGTCTCGCTCTGTCGCCCAGGCTGGAGTACAGTGGCCGGATCTCAGCTCACTGCAAGCTCCGCCTCCCAGGTTCACGCCATTCTCCTGCCTCAGCCTCCCGAGTAGCTGGGACTACAGGCGCCCGCCACCTCGCCCGGCTAATTTTTTTGTATTTTTTAGTAGAGACGGGGTTTCACTGTGCTAGCCAGGATGGTCTTGATCTCCTGACCTCGTGATCTGCCCGTCTCGGCCTCCTAAAGTGCTGGGATTACAGGCGTGAGCCACCGCGCCCAGCCCTTTGATAGTATTCTTGATGACTGGTATGACAAGATGTTCCAGGCTAATCTTATACATTTCTTCCCCCAAACCTGGAGTCAGCCATTTCTCTAAGAAGCCCTGTCTTTCCAGTTGGCAGGGCAAAGATACACACATGATAGATGATACATAGATAGATAGATAGATACATACATACATAAATACATAGAGAGACAGATGATAGATAGAGACAGAGAGAGATAGACAGACAGACATATGGGATCTCTTTGTACCTATGGTAAAATGCCTCATGAGTTAATATTAATACTTAGGGTTTTGGCTAAATCTCTTCACTCTTCAAATTTAACAGCTATACCTCCTTTTCCCCAGCACTGGGAAATATTGGTTCTGAAGGACACTGTATTCATTTATTTTATTACACGTTAAAGCACTCAGATAGACTACTGCCAGAATGACTATTTAAAACATTCTTTCCTGCTTATTTATTTATTTAAAGTTGTACTCTATCTACATTGTGCAGGTCACATAAACCATTTTATACTATATACTCTCATATCTCTCATTCAGTCCATTCTGCATGTAAGTATATACAAATAATACTATCAGGTTTTTTGTTGTTTGAAGCTCAGTTTCGTTTTTCTTTTCTTTTCTTTTTTTTTTTTGAGTCAGAGTCTCACTCTGTCGCCCAGGCTGGAGTGCAGTGGCCGGATCTCAGCTCACTGCAAGCTCCGCCTCCCGGGTTTACGCCATTCTCCTGCCTCAGCCTCCCGAGTAGCTGGGACTACAGGCGGCCGCCACCTCGCTCGGCTAGTTTTTTGTATTTTTTTTAGTAGAGACGGGGTTTCACCGTGTTAGCCAGGCTGGTCTCGATCTCCTGACCTCGTGATCCGCCCGTCTCGGCCTCCCAAAGTGCTGGGATTACAGGCTTGAGCCACCGCGCCCGGCCTCAGTTTCGTTTTTCTTCCTTTTTTTTTTTTTTTTTTTGAGACGGAGTCTTTTTGCTCTGTCGCCCAGGCTGGAGTGTAGTGGCGTGATCTCGGCTCACGGCAACCTCCGTCTCCCAGGTTCAAGCAATTCTCTGCCTCAGCCTCCTGAGTAGCTGGAATTACAGGTGCCTGCCTCCATGCTAATTTTTTAATTTTGAGTAGAGATGGGGTTTCACCATCTTGGCCAGGCTGGTCTTGAACTCCTGACCTCGTGATCCACCTGCCTCGGCCTCCCAAAGTGCTGGGATTACAGGCGTGAGCCACCGTGCCCGGCCTTGAAACTCAGTTTCCAATAGATGCCTAAAGAAGAATTAATGAAAATAAAATTCCCAAAGTTTTTGCATGATGATGATGAGTTTGTGGCTACTACCCTGGAAAGTAAGTTCAGTTGGTACAAAATTCTTGGCTTGTCTCTTTCCTTATCTTGAATTATCCCATTAGCTTTTGCCTTTTTTTTTTCTCTTTGAGACAGAATCTCACTCTGTTGCCCACGCTGGAGTGCAGTGGCGTGAACTCAGCTCACTGCAACCTCTGCCCTCCAGGTTCAAGCGATTATCCTGCCTCAGCCTCCTGAGTAGTTGCGATTACAGGTGCTTGCCACTGTGCCTGGCTAATTTTTTGTATTTTTAGTAGAGACAGGGTTTCACCATCTTGGCCAGGCTGGTCTTGAACTCCTGGCCTCGTGATCCACCCACCTCGTCCTCCCAAAGTGCTGGGATTACAGGCATGAGCCACTGCGCCTGGCCTCTTTTGCTATTTAAGTGTTGCTGTCAAAAAGTCTGATATAGTCTAATTTTATTTCCCTTATAAGTAAATATGCGCACGTGTGCACGCACGCACACACACACACACGTCATGTACTGCATGCTTCTCTCCACGATGGACCACATAGTGGTCCCATAAGATTAGATGCAGTATTTTTACTGTACCTCTTCCATGTTTTGATATGTTTAGAAACACAAATACTTATATTGTGTTACAATTGCCTACAGTATTCAGTACAGTAACATGCTGTACAGGTTTGTAGCCTGGGAGCAATAGGCTATGCCATACAGCCTAGGTGTGTAGTAGGCTACACCATCAAGATTTGTGTAAGTGCACTCTATGATGTTCATATAACAATGAAATCACCTAGAGATGTATTTTCCAGAATGTATTCCTATTGACATGATTTGTGTGTGTAAGTATGTGTGTCTGTATTTGCCTACGATTTTTTGTTTTTAAAATCTAACAACTTTAATATCTCATTATTTATCATTCTGGATTGAATTTACTAGGTATGCAATATGGTTTTTCAATTTGTAGTTTAAAATATTTCAGGAAACTTTCCTTAAATTATAGCTTTTATTTTTACTTTGAGACAGGGTCTTGCTCTGTTGCCCAGGCTGCAGTGGTACGAACTTGGCTCACTGCAACCTCCACCTCCTGGGTTCAATAGATTCTCCCACTTCAGCCTCCCGAGTGACTGGGACTACAGGTGCACACCACTACACCTAGCTAATTTTTGTATTTTTTGGTAGAGATGGGGTTCAACCATGTTGGCTAGGCTGGTCTTGAACTCCTGATCTCAAGTGATCCATATCTGCCTTGGCCTTCCAAAGTGCTGGGATTACAGGTATGAGCCACTGCACCTGGCCAAATTATAGCTTTTGATATTTGTTCTGTTACCTTACTTTTACTTTTTTGGGAACTCCTATTATACATATGGTGCCTCTTCTTTGCCTGTCTTCTGTGTTTGTCCCTTTTTTTTAGACTTTATTTTCCTTCTTTTTAAAACATTAAATTAAAAATTTAAAAAATAGAGACAGGGTCTCATGTTGCCTAGGCTGGTCTTGAACTCTTGGTCTCAAGTGATCCTCCCGCCTTGGCCTTTCAAAGTTTTGAGATTACAGGTGTGAACCACTGCACCTGGCCTTAAATAGACTTTAGTTTTCAGAAGTTTTTTTTTTTTTTTTTTTTTTGAGACGAAGTCTCGTTCTGTCACCCAGGCTGGAGTGCAATGGTGCCATCTTGGTTCACTGCAACCTCCGCCTCTTGGGTTCAAGTGATTCTCCTGCCTCAGCCTCCCAAGTAGCTGCGATTACAGGCATGCACCACCACACACTGATAATTTTGTATTTTTAGTAGAGGCAGGGTTTCACTATGTTGGTCAGGCTGGTCTTGAACCTAAGGTCAGGAGACCTCAGGTGATCTACCCGCCTCGGCCTCCCAAAGTGCTGGGACTACAGGTGTGAGCCACGGCTCCCGTCCAAGAACAGTTTTAAGTTAACAGCAAAATTTAGTGGAAAGTACAGAGTTCCAATATCTCTCTTTCCTCCCACACACCCACAGCCTCCCCGCTATCAACATTCCCCACCAGAGTGGTACATTTTTACAACTGATGAACCTGCATTAGCACATCATTATCACTCAAAGTCCATAATTTACATTAGGGTTCACTCTTGGTGTACATTCTATGTTTTGACAAATGTATAATGGCATGTTTAGCCACCATTATAGTACCATACCGAATAGTTTCACTGCCCTAAAATGCATTGGTGCTCTACCTGTTCATCCTTCCCTCTCCCCTAACATCAGGCAAACACTGATCTTTTTGCTGCATCCTTATTTTTGCCTTTTCCATAATACCATATAGTTGAAATCATATGGTATGTAGCCTTTTCAGATTGGCTTCTTTCACATAGTATATGCATGTTAGGTTCCTCCATGTTTTTTTTCACGGCTTGATAGCTCATTTCTCCACCCCACTCCAGCTTTGAGGTACAGTTGACAACAAAAAATGGTATATCATCAAGGTGTACAGTATGATGTTTTGATATATATATATACACACACACATTGTGAAACGATTACAGTTGTGAAATGATTACACTTAAGTTTACATATTCGTCACCTAACACTGTTACCTTCTTCTTTTCTGGTGAGAATGCTTTTTATTTTTTAATTTTTTGAGACAGGCTCTTGCTCTGTTGTACAGGCTGGAGTGCAGTGGCATGATCACAGCTCACTGCAGCCTCACCTCTCTGGCTCAAGAAATCCTCCCGCCTCAATCCCCCAAGTAGCTGGGACTACAGGCACATGCCACCATGCCCAGCTAATTGTTTCGTATTTTTTGTAGAGGGGATTTTGCCATGTTGCCCATGCTGGTCTTGAACTCCTGAGCTCAAGTGATCTGCCCACTTTGGCCTCCCAGAATGCTGGGATTACAGGTGTGAGTCATCATGGTCAGCCGAGAACACTTAAGATCTATTCTCTTAGCAAATTTCAAGTATACAACATATTTTATTAACTACAATTACCATACTGCACATCGGTTCTCCAGAATGCACCCATAATCGTAAGCTTGTGCCATTTGACCAACATATCCCTGTTTATCCCCATTCCTTGACCCATGGTAATCACTCTTCCACGCTGTTTCTATGAGTCTGACTTTTTTAGGTTCCACATATAAGTGAGATGCAGTATGTCTTTCGCTGTCTGGCTTGTTTCACTTAGCATAATGTCCTTCAGGTTCATCCATGTTGTTGTTGCAAATGGCACGATTTCCTCTTTAAAGGCCAAATAATATTTTACTGTTGTGCATCTCTCTCTCTCTCTATATATATGCAGTGGAATATAGTAATATTGTACTGTGTGTGGGCACATCTATATCTGTATATAGATAGATATGCACACACATATCTAACAGGTATGAGGTGATATCTCATTGTGGTTTTTGGCTTGCATTCCCTGATAATTAGTGATAGTGATGGTGAGCACCTTTACATTTTTGTATATATAATGCATCTCCAACATTTTCTTTATCCATTCATCCATTGAGGGCCAGTCAGGTTGTTTTCATATCTTGACTACTGTGAATAATACTGCAATGAAAATGGTAGATGGCTCATTGAGATAGTGAGATAGCCTATAGTTGGGATTTTTTTTTTCTTTTTTTGAGACGGTGTCATGCACTGTTGCCCAGGCTGGAATGCAGTGGCGCTGTCTCGGCTCACTGCAAGCTCTGCCTCTCGGGTTCACGCCATTCTCCTGCCTCCATCTCCCGAGTAGCTGGGACTACAGGCGCCCGCCACCACACCCGGCTATTTTTCTGTATTTTTAGTAGAGACAGGGTTTCACCGCGTTAGCCAGGATGGTCTCGATCTCCTGACCTCGTGATCCGCCCGCCTCCGCCTCCCAAAGTGCTGGGATTACAGGCGTGAGCCACCTCGCCCGGCTGGGATTTGTTTTTTATCCATTTAGTTGCTCTGTCCTCTGATTGGAGAATTCAGTCCATTTAAATTCAAGGTGATTATTGATAGGCAAGGACTTACTATTGTCATTTTGTTGAGTGTTTTCTGTTTTTGTAAATTTTTTGTTCCTTTCTTCCCCTTTTGCTGTTTTCCTTTGTGATGTGATGATTTTTTTACAGTGGAATGGTTTGATTCCTTACCCTTTGTGTATCTAGTATAGACTTCTGCCCTGTGGTTACCATGAGGCTTACATAAAACATCTTATAACAGTCATCTATTTTAAGCTAATAACTTCACTTCCATACAAAAACTGTATACTTTTACTTTCTCCCATTTATATCTTTGAAGTAATGACATATATTTTTATACTGTATATCTGTTAACAGATCATTGTAGTATAAATATTTGTCTTTTAACCTTCATACTAGAGTTTATATTAAGTGATTTATACACCATTATAGTATAAGATAGCCCATTTATTTTTAACACTGAATAATATTCATTGGACGTATCACTGTTTACTTAGCCATTCACCTACTGAAGGACATCTCGGTTGCTTCCAAGTTTGTGCAATTATGAATAAAGCTGCAATAAATGTTCACATGCAGGTTTTTATGTGGACCTGTTTTCAATTCTGGGGAAATACCCAAGAGTGCAACAGCCAAATTGTACGTTTACTTTTTAAAGAAACTGCTAAAGTGTATTCCAAAGTGACTGTACCATGTTGCATTCCCACCAACAACAAATGAAGAGTACCTGTCACACATCCTTGTCAGCATTTGGTTTTGTTAGTGTTTTAGATTTGACCATTCTAGTAGGTGTATGGTGGTATCTCATTGTAGTACTAATCTGCAATTACTAAATGATTTATGATGTTGGGAATCTTATGATTACTTGTCATCTATATATGAGGTGTCTGTTTAGATATTTTGCCCATTTTAAAATTGGGTTTTTATTTTTCTTTTGTTGAGTTTTCAGAGTTCTTTGTATTGAACAGTCCTTTATCAGATATGTTTTTTGCAAATATTTTCTCCTACTCTGTGGCTTGTCTTCTCAATCTCTTGACAGTGTCTTTTGCTGAGCAGATGTTTTAACTTTAACGAAGCCCAGCTTACCAATTGCTTTTTTCATGGATCCTTTTGGTGCTGTACCTAAAGTCAGTCAAATCCAAGGTTATCTGGATTTTCTCCAATGTTCATTATTTTAGGAATTTAAGAGTTATACATGTAGGTCTACGTTCTATTTTAATTTTTATGAAGGATGTAAGATCTGTGTATAGATTCATATACATATATACACATATATAATATATACACACACACATATATAGCACGTGGATGTTCCAGCACCATCTATTGCAGACTCTATTGTTTTGCTTTTGCTTCTTTGCCAAAGATCAGATGATTCTATTTGTGTGGGTTTACTTCTGGACTGTTTATTGTGTTCCAGTAATCTATTTGCCTTACCTTTTGCTAATATCACACTGTCTTGATTACTGCAGCTTTACAGTAAGTGCTGAGGTAGTGTTAGTTTAAAACTTTAAAATCAGCCAGGCACGGTGGGCTCATGCCTGTAATTCCAGCACTTTGGGAGGCTGAGTCGGGCAGATCACTTGAGGTCGAGTTTGAGACCAGCCTAGTCAACGTGGTGAGACCGCCCCTACTAAAAATACAAAAATTAGCTGGGCATAGGGGTGCACACCTGTAATCCCAGCTACTCAGAAGGCTGAGGCAGGAGAATCACTTGAACCTGGGAGGTAGAGGTTGCAGTGAGCTAAGATCATGCCACTGCACTCCAGCCTATGCAACAGAACAAGACCCTGCCTTAAAAAACAAAACAGACAAACCCCCTTTAGAATCAGCTTGTTGATATCTACAAAATAACTAGCTGGTATTTTGGTTGGGATTGCATTGAATTTATAGATCAGGTTTAGAAGAACTGATATCTTCACAATATTAGTCTTCCTATTCATGAACATCTCTCAATTTATTCAGTTCTTTGATTGTTTTCATTATAGTTTTTGTCATGCAGGTCTTATATGTATCTTGTTGGAATTACACCTAAGTATTTCATTTTTGGGTACTAATTTATTTTATTTATTTATTTATTTATTTATTTATTTATTTTTTTTGAGACGGAGTCTGGCTCTGTCGCCCAGGCTGGAGTGCAGTGGCCGGATCTCAGCTCACTGCAAGCTCTGCCTCCCGGGCTTACGCCATTCTCCTGCCTCAGCCTCCGGAGTAGCTGGGACTACAGGCGCCCGCCACCTCGCCCGGCTAGTTTTTCATATTTTTTAGTAGAGACGGGGTTTCACCGTGTTAGCCAGGATGGTCTCGATCTCCTGACCTCGTGATCTGCCCGTCTCGGCCTCCCAAAGTGCTAGGATTACAGGCTTGAGCCACCGCACCCGGCCTTATTTATTTATTTTTGAGATGGAGTCTTGCTCTGTTGCCCAGGCTGGAGTGTACTGGTGTGATCTCAGCTCACTGCAATCTCTGCCTCCTGGGTTCAAGCAATTCTCCTGCCTCGGCCTCCCGAGTAGCTAGGATTACAGGCGCCCTCCACCATGCCCGGCTAATTTTTGTATTTTTAGTACAGAGTTTCACCATGTTGGCCAGGCTGGTCTTGAACTTCTGACCTCAGGTATCTGCCCGCCTCAGCCTCTCAAAGTGCTGGGACTACAGGCATAAGCCACCACGCCCGGCCTTTGGGCACTAATTTAAATGGTATTGTGTTTATTTTTTAGTATCAGAATCTTACTCTGTCATCCAGGCTGGAATGCAGTGGTATGATCATGGCTTACTGCAGCCTTGAACTCCTGGGCTCAAATTATCCTCCCGCCTCAGCCTTCCAAGTAGCTGGGACTACAGGTGTGCACTCCCATGCCTGGCTTTGTTTTAAATTTCAGATTCCATTTTTCATTGCAAATATACAGAAATGTGATTAACTTCTGCACAACAATCTTGTATCCTATAGTCTTACTATAATTGCTTAATTAGTTCCAGAGGTCTTGGAGGGCTATTTAGGGTTCTTCTGGATTTTCTACATCAACAATCACGTCATCTGTGAATATGAAGTTTTATTTCTTCCTTCTCAATATATAGCCCTTTTAGTTCCTTTTCTTGTCCTGTTGCACTGGTTAGGACTTCCAGTACAATATGAAAAAGGAGTGGTAAGAGGGGACATCCTTGTCTTGTTCCTGACCTTATCAAGAAAGCATCTAGGTTTTTGTAAATGTTCTCATTAAATTGAGTAAGTTCCGCTCTACTTCTGGTTTCCTGAGATATTTGTCACTTTTTAAAATTAAGAAATTTTTTTTTTTTTTTTGAGATGGGTCTACAACCTCTACCCCCCAGGTTCAAACGATGTTCATGCCCCAGCCTCCCGAAAAGGTGCGATTACAGGCGTGCACCACCATGCCTGGCTGATACCATGCTGGGCTAATTTTTGTATTTTTAGTAGAGATGGGGTTTCACCATGTTGGCCAAGCTGGTCTCAAACTACTGACCTCAAATAATCCAACCACCTTGGCCTCCCAAAGTGCTGGGATTATGGGTGTGAGCCACCATGCCCTGCCATTTTTTACTTTTTAATGTTTTACTGCATGTCTTTGGCATACTTTTATTGTCTCTATAGATGTTATTCTGCTCATTTTTACCTGTAGGTTTTTAAGATTTGCGTTTTTTTTTAAATCAATTTTTATATGGAATTAGTGATTCCGCACTTTTAAAAAGCAGGCATGACTTATGATAGTTTTTCATTTCATGGCTGTATTCTCATTTTTGGTGTGTATGTGAAATATTGAAATATGGACTGTGTGAACCATAGCTATTTAAATTCAACAATTCAACACAATATGGTTGCAACTTTATGAACAATTGTTTCTCTCAGGAGTTAAAAGAACAAGTTATTTAATATCCTTGTATTATTTCTGTAAGGATAGTACATTCTGAATTTTATGGGATAATCATAATTTTATTTTTCAAAATACTTCATTTAATCTAATGAATTTAATCGCTCTACACCCCCTCCCATCGTTTTGCATGTCCTGTTCAGTTTGGATTCTAACAAGGAATTTTGGTGTGGGGCATTGTCCTGTAAGGGCTTTGAATTAAGTTTCTTAGGTCCAGACCCTTCCAGTCCTTTCAGGCCTAATCAAGCATCCTTTGTACTCACTGGAAATGCCACCTAGTTTCAGCTGCTGTTCTCAAATTGGCTTGGTGAGCTTTCAAGTGAGTACTTTTTTTTTAGATGGAGTCTCGCTGTCACCCAGGCTGGAGTGCGGTGGCTCGATCTCAGCTCAGTGCAAGCTCCACCTCCCGAGTTCACGCCATTCTCCTGCCTTAGCCTCCTGAGTAGCTGGGACTACAGGCACCCGCCACCACGCCCGGCTAATTTTTTGTATTTTTAGTAGAGATGGGGTTTCACCATGTTAGCCAGGATGGTCTCAATCTCCTGACCTTGTGATCTGCCTGCCTCGGCCTCCCAAAGCGCTGGGATTACAGGCGTGAGTCACCGCTCCCGGCATCAAGTGAGTACTTGTTATTTTGAAGTTCTGAGATTCATCAGAAGTGCCATTGCTTCCACTACAACAGATAGTGATACCATGCCGGTCTTGTGGCTATTAGTGGTTTCTCTCTACCCGTTTTTTGTTTGGGGGTTTCTGGGGATACCTAGTTTTGCTGTCAAGTTGTCCAAGGTTTCCAGGTTTCCTATCATGACTGCTTTGTGGTGCTTTAATGGGTAATTTCAGAAATAGTAAAAACTATAATTTCAGAATCCCTGCCAGTTAATTTTTTAAATGCAGGAGCAGGTAAAAGTTACAAGAGCACCATCTCCTTCAATGAGTATGCTTTTCTCCAAACTGTTTCCATCATTTATCTTTAGACCTGACCATTTTAAGAACCCTAGGCAGGCCGGGTGTGGCGGCTCATGTCTGTAATCCCAGCACTTCAGGAGGCTGAGGCAGGAGGATCGTTAAGCCTAGGAGGTTGAGACCAGCCTGGGCAATATGGCAAGAGCCTGTCTTTACAAAAAAATAATTAGCTGGGCGTGGTGGTGCAGGAGAATTGCTTGAGCCCAGGAGGGTTAAGGTTGCACTGAGCTACGATTATGCCACTGCGTTCCGGCCTGTCTCTTAAAAGAAAAAAAGAACGAACCCTCAGTAAACTCCTTTCTGTCTCTGAGATTCACAGCAGAATATGGAGGTTGTCATCAGTGCAGTTTAAAAGCCAAAGGGCCTGCTTCATTTGGACAACTGCATTTTTTTTTTCCCTTCAGGGTAACCTCTGCTAAACAGAGAACCCTACACTGTCAAACTGATGCCTGGGGGGCAAAAGGGCCAGACTGCTGTTTTTAAGATAGTAAAGGGTATCATATACTTTTTCAGTTAGGTAAGTGGTTTCTGGTCGTAGTGTCACAGTATCTCTAGCTGTTTCTATTTGTTTTCTGGGTTAACTGCAAAATTTCCAAAACTGTTGGTTTGGGTCTGCCACTTAAAAGAGAGAAATCTTGGGTAAGTTGTATCTTCTGAACTTATACCTACCTTACACATTGTTACATGTAAATGAGGTAGCTGATGACTTAAGAGTCCAGGAAAATGTAAAGTGACATAGAAGGTGCCACTGTTGCACTGGCTTACTTCTTTAATTAATATTGTCTAGTTTCTATTTACAGCAAGCTTGTCCAACTCACAGGTTACGGGCTGCACGTGGCCCAGGATGGCTCTGAATTCGGCCTCACACAATCATAAACTTCCTTAAAATATATATATATTTTTTCTTCTCATTAGCTATTGTTAGTGTATTTTATGTGTTGAATAATTCTTCCAGTGTGGCCTCGGGAAGCCAAAAAGATTGGACACCTCTGATTTACACCATATCAAAAGCAAAGTACCTAGCAATACAGTAGGTACTTGAAAAGAATAGCAAATAGGTTAACTCTCAATGGGCAGTTGACTGTCTTACCTTGATATTCTCAGCACCTCAGATATAGCCTAGCACACAATAGGTGTTCGGCCAATGGTCATGGAACAGAATCTTCCAATTATGGCAGAAATCAGTTAGTTTTATTCATTATCAGAAGCCCTGTGGTGTAGCTGAAACACTGTACTAGGTCTCAATTTCTCATCTTTAACTTCTGGCATTTGGCTTGCTTTCTTCACACAATTATGAGTCGAAGTAAGACACTGTATATGGAAACACTTTCTAAAGACCATGAACACTATTCTCGTCCTACCCCAGGCGGAATTAGGTTGTGGTTAGTGGTAGGTCGCCTAGGTACTCCTAGGTCATTTTGGAGGGCTCTTCTAAGAAAATAAACAGTTTTGTTATGTTTCCACTTAATTCCTTTTTTTTTTTGAGATGGAGTCTCACTGTCGCCCAGGCTGGAGTGTAGTGGTGCAACCTCTGCCTCCTGGGTTCAAGCGATCTCCTGCCCCAGCCTCCCAAGGAGCTGGGATTGCAGGCATGCGCTACCACGCCTGGCTAATTTTTGTATTTTTAGTAGAGATCGGGTTTCACCATGTTAGTCAGGCTGGTCTCGAACTCCTGACCTCGTGATCCGCCTGCCTTGGCCTCCCAAAGTGCTGGGATTACAGGTGTGAGCCACTGCACCCAGTCTTCCAATTATTTTCTAACCTCCTTCAACTAATAAATAGCATCTTCATCTTTGAATTCCTTACGTGCTTCGCAAAACGCAGTCTACCTTAGTTACTCAGTAAACATTTGTCAAACAAATGTTAGAACACAATACTGCCAATTCAATCCATTGGCAAGTTCTGCTGTGTACTTGCAAAACATATCCTGATTCCAATCACTTTTTGTCCCCATCATTACCGTCTTAATAGAAGCCATCATCGTATTGTTGCTTGCCTGAACAACCGCTCTACCTTCCAAACCGGTTTCTCAGCTCCTATTCATCTCTTTACCAACAGGATCAAAACAATCAGAGTAATTTTTAAAAATCAACCAAATATAAATTAGACAATGTCACTTTTCTCCTTAAAATACTGCAATGACTCCTCCACTGTACTTACTGAATGCAGTTTATTTAAATTATACCTACAAGGTTCTACATTAGAGACCAGCAAACTACAGCCCGCAAACCAAGTCCAACTTGCCACTTGTTTCCTGTAAATAAAGTTTTATTGGAACATAGTCACATATTGTCTATGCCTACTTTTGCACTCCAATGGAACAGCTGAATAGTTGTTTTTTTTTTTTTTTTTTTTTGAGACAGTCTTGCTCCATCACCCAGGCTGGAGTGCTGTGGTGTGACCTTGGTTCACTGTAACCTCCACCTCCCAGGTTCAAACAATTTTCCTGCTTCAGCCTCCTGAGTAGCTGGGATTACAGATGGCACCACCACGCCTGGTTAATTTTTGTATTTTTAGTAGAGACAAGGTTTTGCCATGTTGGCCAGGCTGGTCTCAAACTTCTGACCTCCAGTGATCTGCCCGCCTCGGCCTCCCAGTTGGGATTACAGGCATGATTTGCACCCAGCCAAAGGGCTGAATAGTTATGACAGACACCATATATGGCTTGCAAAGTCTAAATATTTACTATCCGGTCCTTTATAGAGTGAGTTTGCCGACCACTGCTCTACATGATATGACCCCTATCTCCCTCTTACAGAATATTCTATCCTCTTGCCCGGCCCCACCCATTTACTACATCTTAACCAAGCTTTTTCTACCACAGAGTCTGCAATGTTCAAGAACAAACTTCACTCACATCGTCCCAGGACTGCCTCCTTGTCACTGAAGTCTCAGTTTAAATGTCAACTCCTCAAAGACTTTTCTTGACCAACCAATCTAGAGTGGCTCCTTCATATCTGCTATGAAACAATTAACTGTTAACATGGCAATGACTATTTAAAATTATATACTAGTTTAGGTCTCTCCTCCATTAGAATGTAAACTCCATGAAAGAAGAGACTTTACTTTGCCCACCCTCAACCAGCATTCTAATCACCATAAGCCCAGCACCAAAAACAATGTCTGGCATTGTTTTTGAATGAAAAAGAAAAAGACCAATGAATAGTTGCTCCAAGATGAGGAACACCACTCAAGTTCAAGGCAGTTTTTAATGCTCACTTGCCCTGTTGCAGGGTCTGCCTTCACACTGTCCTGACTGCAATCATAAAAAGCGAAGGAAGGTCAGACAGTATTCCTGGCCCCATTATGATGGGGAAAACAACTCCACCAACAGCACATTCTCCTCAGATAAAAATGGCATTAACTAGGTAAGGCAGGGCCACAAAATTGGACAAAGAAGTTCTCAACTTTTTGATTATTATGGTTAAGAATTTTATTATCAAAATTATTACATCTCTTGTGAAAGTTCAAATGTTACAGCAAGGTGTAAACACTCCACTTGAGAAAGAAGTGATACTTCTTCCCTTCCAAGAGTTCCCCCCACCCCCCCGCCCCTACCCCCCCAAGAGGTCTGGTCTTGACAGCACCCTGCCCACACAGAGTGGCTGGGGTCTCTGCACGTGCCAGGCAGGGTGAGGGCCGCCTGCCCGCTGGCCTCTCCCCTCGGTTAATAGCCAAGGGGAGAATGCAAACCCCAGCCCAAATGGAGAGACATTTACATACGTTTTATATAATATACAAAGAAACCAGCATCCCAGGCAACATGATTTCCACTCCCAATGCTCTCCCAGACTGATGGGTTTGTGGGGGAAACAACAAAAAGAAAAGTACTCTGCTGAGGTCTCAGCATTAAAAACAAAACAAAACAAAAAAAAAATCTCCCCTCATTTGAGCAAACACCTGATTTCGATTTTGAAAAGTGAAATTTTGTAACAGTCACACACAAAGAGAGAAGACTGTGCATATGATAGTTGTAGGACAGGGTAGAAAAGAAGGGGATGCAAGAGGCTGGGGGAGAAAAGGAAAACAAATTAGAGGGAAGGAAGGAGGGAAACTCACAGTATTATCTTGTCCAAAAGAAAAGAAGGTCCACTGCAGCACCAGGGATTACACCTGTCATATATTCACTACCCCTACCATGGTTATAACTGAATACAAAATTAGATAAATAAAAACACGCCAGATATTACAGTAAACAAGTGAAAGAAATAAGCTGGCAACCATATGGAATTTAAAAAGATTGTGTACCCCACCTGGGCTGGCTCCAGGGCTCCTCCAGGGGTGTACAACAGGCACAATGCACTGATGGGGAGAAGCCGGTCTGCTCTCATCTCTCATCCAGAACAGTGTTAGGGGTGTGGGTGGCTTGGTAACTCTTTCACTGGGCCCACTCTCACATAAGCATCCCCCAAAGAAATGTGGGGCAGGCCCACACACAATCACAGTCCTGTCGGTGCCACTCCACAAACCTATCTTCCCACTCTTACCCTGCAGTCACAAGTGCATGCTCCCCAATCATGGAGGCGGTCCTGCTCGTGGGATCATCAACTCCTGATTAATTGGGAGTAGAAAAAATAAAATTCGAAGCATTCCCAAACCACTCGGTATCCTTCCTAATCAAATTTATTGCCAAAAGCTGGTAAGTAGCAATGCAACTGGCCTATATCCTGTCTCATTCCTCTTTTCCTTGTCTACTTACTTCATGGGTTACTGAGCTGTGAAATAGCTTGGGAAGGGGGAGTAGGATAGCAACAGTTGGAGGCTCAATCTACTCAGATAATCTGCTCCCGAATAATCAAGAGCTGACCATGAGCGTTTCTTCAAAGAGCCAGGCACCCTCCAGTCGGTGCAGGTTCCAAGCTTTACTATCCTTGCCTATTTCTTGGTGATCTTAAGACAAAGATAGGCAGTATTCTTGGTGGACACACATTGGCCAGATACCTGCTTTTGGAATGGTTGTCTTAGGATGAACATTCATATACCTACCTTTTTTCTTAAGTGCATAAAACCCTAACAGTACTCAGATGGCTTGGGGCTTTTGAGATTGGCTCTTTTCACCTTTTTTCCTTTGAAAACTTTTTTTTTTTTTTTTTTTTTTTTAAATTTAAAAAGATGTCCTCACTGCACAAGTGACTACAGGCTACAGGCAAGGATGGGAGACGGAGGCTTCAACACAACTCATTGCACTTAGAACCGTTACTAACTGAAACACCATTTGCTTGTCAACAATGTACCCTTGACAGCAGGGAGAAACTTCTTTATAGTCTCTGCTTCAGACAAGATTTACATCTTTCTCCAAGGCCAGAGGCCAATTGTGACCACAAGTCTTGTTTCTTGTCCACCAGACCCAATCCTCTGGCACCTTGTACCCCCCCTTCCCCAGCAATATGCTCGGCCTAGGTTCAAGAGGCAGCTGGAAGGAAGCAGCTATGGGCTCATTCAGTTCTGTTTGCCCAAATCCAGAAGCCCTAGGAAAGTCCTGTCTGAGTCTTGACTCCTGACCCTTGCAGTGGCTGGAGTCGGTACTGGTGCACACCCCCACTCCCACGGTGTGGGTAGTGCTGTGAATTGGAAACCGCAGATACCCTGGAGGCCTGGTAGACAGCTGACTGCCCAGCACTGGGCAGACTGATAGTCCGTAAGTCTGATGGCAATGATGACCTAGAGTTCTGAGGAAAGGAGGTGGAACTCAGAGTTCCTGTGCTGGACTGAGAAACCGAGTCTGAGGTTGGCGAGTCTGAGGGTCCCTGCAGGGTAGGGCTAGCAGCACTAGAAGGGCAGCTCCTCCTTGGAAGATTGCTGCCAGTGCTGTTTCCAGAATGTGGCTGGCTGCTAAAATACCCTGGTGTCCCCGTAAATGGGGCCAACGAGTCTGTGGACACAGGGTGGGCGGGGCTGGAATAGGACGTGGAAGAGAGGGATGATTCTGAAGAACCGTGAGAGGGGGGGTTTCCAGGTCTCAGTGCAGTAGTTCGATAACTGTATCCTGGAGATTGTGTAGGATGTCCTCTGAAGGGGGAGGAACTCTGCTGAAGGAGGCTTTGTGATTCTGTCCGAGGACTATCACACTGCAGGAGCTAGCAAAGTTGGGAGGAAAAGAATAAGGAGGTGAACAAGTCCCTTAAATGGCTGACTTTTAATATAAATGGTAAACATTTATAATACCCTATGTTTTTTTTTTCTTCATCTTTTAACCATGTATTCTTTTTAGGAAACCAAAGGCAGTAAAATGTCTGTCTTTGATCACCTTATTCATTTTCTGGCATAATTTATTACCTAAGGGCAAGCAGATGATGACTTATTTCCAAAGTTGCTGAAACTATATGCAAAGACAGCATCTCAATGGCAAAGGATGGCCAGGACAATTTGGAACCCAGAACACACTCCTGTATCTAGATATCAACAATTTCTCATCTCACCTGGTAGCTGTATCTGGAAGGGCTGTAAACAGTTGCTCCTTTAGAGAGTGCTGAGCTCAATGTCTCTGGACCTTCTCCATCTGCAGGGTCTGGAAGGTAACACATAAAAAAAAATCAACTTGGCTTCTTAGAATAAGTAAGAAACAGCCATTGTTCATTCAAATCACCAATGCCATCACCAACCCATGCTGCTCTCTTTGTGACAAACTGGGTGAGTGCAGCATGCCAGAAGGGCAAAAGGAGTGGTTAATTATGGGCTATGTTCTAAATGCCTGATCTGATTCCCGTCTCCTTCTTTCTCTTCATCCTTCATCGAAGTAGATTTCCAGGACTTTGGAGAGATGAGAGTTACAGAAAGGTATTCCTTGGGGAAAAAAGAGCAGACAGAGAGCAAGCAACGCTAGATCTTACAAATGTTGTAGCCAAAATGAGCACAAGTGGGCTAGAACCTAGCATACGGCAGAGCCCAACTGCTTCAGAAACTGACTCACCTCAACTCAGAACTCGGCATGAACTGTACAGGACTTGGCTCATGTGTCCCTGAATGTGGTGGCAGTAGAAGGCCATGGGCTCACCTGAGTCTTTCTCTGTGATGTTACTCTCCCACGTGGGAGAGGGCTCTCCCTTTTGGGCCACCCTCACACTGCTTCGGAGGACCTTGGGGATACTTCCTCCTTCTCGGAGTCGTTCTACTGATGTGGGAACCATCCTGTAAAGGCAACAGGGTGCAAGTTCAAGCCACAGGACTTAACCAAAACAAATGAAGCCCTAACCAAGGTGCACAGTGTATTTTCTTAAAACATCCTCTTAACACTTTCTTCAGAACCAATTTAAAACAAGGTATTTCCTCTGCCTCCAACTATGTCAGGCACAAAAGAGAAACATCATCATCATCATCATCAACAACCACTTTTAACCACCACCACCACCACTTTTAACAACAACCACCACCACCACAACAACCACTTTTAACAACAACAACAACAACAATCACTTTTAAAGAAAAAGAAATCAAGGAAAAAGTGGATTAAAGATGTCAACTTCCCCCAACCCCTATTTAAAAATGTTAAAATTTCTCCTTTGGGAAATCATATGCCTGATACATAGTAGTGGTTTAATAAAGGTTTCATAGATTAATGAACATTAAACATATGAGCCAGGACTCTTCTTTCTCAGACTTATTTTTTCAGTTCAAGATCCCTGAACTCCTGTGCTTCATTCTCTATTTCACACATTTGATCCTCAGTATTTGCCACCAGTATTATTCATTTTTAAATTTGCGGTCTCCCCTAAACCAGACAAGTCCTTTCAGAATGTCTTTTTGCTCTGTATATGCTAACTGTGTGGAAGAGAGACATTTGTTGTTAATTCATGTGGAACTTGGCTGGATTCTTGACTCCCCTTTCATGTGAAATGAGAAATAGAAGAGGCAGTGTTAGTGCCCACCAAATAAAAGAGCTCATCTGCATCCATAACTACATGTCATCCAAAGCGCTGCTCCACAGGCATGTTGGTAACTCTTAATTCTGCAAAGCTGGGGGGTTGCAGCTGACACTATTAAATCAGCTGAACAGGACAGATGGTACTGTTGGCTGGCTGTCTCAGATGTTCCCATCAAGTGTTCCCATAGATTTTAGGTAAAACTGGGAATGATCCTAGATATATACTCCCCCCATTCCCAATTTAACTATAAAACATCAGATATAAACTTACCACCTACTGCTGATATTCTCTTGAGGTCTGCAGTGAGATGAAGAAGTGCCTCTGGAATCTGATGGGCTTACCGCCTCCAAATGGGACATAGAGGAATGAGATGGGGAGAATTTTTTGTGAGGGGAAGATGGGGTTCGGGCTGAGGATCCCTGCACACCATGGGCACCAGTGTCAGAAACGGAGTTACTGCTGCCTTGCCCAGCTCCTGCAGACTTGCTTTTGCTCTGGGCAGAGTCACCTCCCCCACCAGCAGAATTTTCCTTAGCTTCTTGTTTCCGTTTTCGGTACTCCAGCAGGGATACCTAGAAAGGAAAAAACAAACAAACAAACAAAAAACGGTACTCTAGCTGGATATCATTAGTGGATCACTAGCAACAGGGAAAGAAGGAAAGATGGTACCGTAGTAAACCACTAGCCAAGCCATGCCAACAAAGCAGATACCAACCCTGACAACTTTTTTTGGGGGGTGTGAAAGAGATCTGAGCACAGCTACATAATTAAGACAGCTGGAAATTGGTAAGAGGAAGATAATAAACTAGGAGGTAAGTTTCTAAAGAATGTTTGCCAATTAGACCACCATACTTTTTTCTGTCTTCAGAAAAACTTGTGAGGTTACCGTTACACAGTAACAGAAGTGTGCTATCATAGTTATTTGCAACAATGGGAGTACCCAGAGAAGGGAGAATTGGAAGCTTGTATAGTTTAAAAAGCCTCCCAGGTGACTCTGATGGCTCTTCTGCACTCCTTGGAAGCCCCTAGAATTAGCTGTTTGAGAGCATGAGAGAGAGACAGAAGCAGGGAGAAGAGAAGAAGGAGATGGAGGACAGGGAGGGAGAGAAAGAGAGAGAGAGAAGGAAAAAAAAAAAAAAAAAAAAAAAAGAAAAAACCAATGCTCCAGAGTACTTAAATATGCTCAATTTTTCTTTTTTTTTTTTGTTTTTTTGTTGAGACAGAGTCTCGCTTTGTCGCCCAGACTGGAGTGCAGTGGCCGGATCTCAGCTCATTGCAAGCTCCGCCTCCCGGGTGCACGCCATTCTCCTGCCTCAGCCTCCCGAGTAGCTGGGACTACAGACGCCCGCCACCTCGCCCGGCTAGTTTTTTGTATTTTTTAGTAGAGACGGGGTTTCACCGTGTTAGCCAGGATGGTCTCGATCTCCTGACCTTGTGATCCGTCCGTCTCGGCCTCCCAAAGTGCTGGAATTACAGGCTTGAGCCACCGCGCCCGGCCAATATGCTCAATTTTTCAAGAAATAAATAGGAATTTATTATTGTTTCTGTTAGACATAGACGTAATTAATGTAAAAAGAGAGGAAATTATTATTTCCAGTTTATACTTTTAGCAAGCTAGCTCTAGAAAACAACTTGGTAACTTCTCCCCAACTTCCCCTTCATCTCCCTAACACTTGCTCATTCTTTTCTGACAGCAGACCCCCCACCCCACCCTGCTGACCATAATCCCTGCCCTGCCTAGTACACCTCCTCTTTGTTGTTCTGGCACACTACTTACACAGGCCGTAGAACTTTCTACCGTGTCTTGATTGCTCCCTGACTAAACTCTAAGTTCTAGGAGGGCTTTTTATCTTAAACATCCAGCACAGAATTTGAATATGCTTAAATTTATGCTTAAATGTGCCCAATAAATTTCAGAAGTGTTTCTGAAATAACATATTATGATTTCTATGACTTTTGCACATAGTAAATATTATAAAACCAGAAATCTAAAGATTGTTTTCATCTTTGTTTCTGGTAGTCAATGCTGTTCATGCAACAATCTTTGAAATCAATTACTATCCTAATCCAAATTATGTGCCAATGTTTCCTCCTCCTTCTATCCCCTTAGGGTTCTCATTTTTCTGTGCAAACGTAACAAATATAGACAGTTTTGCATATGCATTTTCTATACATAATTTTGGAAAGAAGTTAATAAATTCTGGTAATGAATATTATCATCACGAAAATATAAAAAACCACTAAGTTTCATTTCAATGAGGATACTACAGATGTTTGGCCATTACGTGGTACTGTCCCCTACATAGGACATTCAGCATCCCTGGCCCTGCTCAATAAATGCAAGTCACTGGGACAATTCAAAACACTCCAACACATTCCCAAACACCCCTAGTTGAGAACCATTTATACAAAAGCACATTTTTGGCTTTGTAACTTCTAGATCAGGCATTACTTAGAAGTGGAGTCCCCACCCATTAGCAAGCTCTCTATGGCCTGGCCCAGCCCAGCACTCTCTGCACTTTCCTCCTGGCTCTCCCAGCCTTCCACCTGATACAACAACATCCAACTGTTTGCACCACACTGCATGCCTGCTGCCCGCCCAATGGAGTGCCACGTAATTACCCGTTCTACTCCCTCTACTGTAACATGCCTCACCCTCATTTGTTGGTTGGCTGACTCCTACTTACTGTTTGAGATTCAGCTATATCAGTAACCTGCCACCTCTCTCTCTAGCCTTATCTCTCAAACTGGGTAGTATCCTGGTCCTTCCATTTACTAGCTGTGTGACCATGGGAAAGTTACTCAACTTGCCTTAGTTTCCTCGTGTGCAAAATGGAAAATGCCTATCTTATAGGCTTACTGTGAGGATAAAACACATTTAAAGAGCTTAACACAGTGCCTAGAACTTGGGACACACTAAATAATAGGTAAAATTTCTTTTTCACTGTTCTAACCTCTCAACTGTCTAGCAAGTGTATGGCACATACAGGCATTTACATTTGCTGAATATTTACAACACTCACCAAGTTGTATTAAAACAGCCTGTCTTTCACTGGATATGGCAGAGACTATGTCTCACTTGTTTGAGAGTAGTGCAGAACACATAGCAGAAACTTACGAATATCTACTGAATTACTTGGTTAACATTCTTGAAAAGTTCACCGATATAACATGAAACACTTACTTTTTTCCTCTGTGGTGGGTTCTGGGGGGCAGATGGGACTCCTTCACAGGCCCTTTCCCCACCAGGTGACAAGGATCCACGAGAGAGGTCTTTCATTAAGCCATGTTCATATCTGCTGGAAAATCCTTCTGCAGGCGAACAATATCCCCCATCCAAATGTAAAGGCTTCCTATCCCCCACTAGAGGAGAACCTCGATACAGTCCATCTGCTCGAGGCATAGCGTTCAAAGGGGAGTAGGCATACATCAAGTTGAACTCTGTCCGAAATGCCTGGTCTGAGTTTCTCACGAGGGTCTGATGTCCATCTCCACTTCTGCTTGGGAAACCAGTCTCAGAAGTGGGTCCGATGGAGGGATGAGGAGCCAGGTCAGAATGACCAGAGTTGAGTAGGGAAGGTCTATCAGCACAGCTGTTAGTGTTGGAGTCAAGGTATCCTACTTTTGCCAAATCCAGGTCTTTTCGGTGACAAAGCTGAAAGAATAAAAATCAACGGAGACATGGGGTAGGGGAGAAAGGAAAAAGTCAAAGGGCAGAAAGGAGGGGAGAGGGACACAGGTGAACAGGGAAAGATAAGAGGGATGGAAGTAGAGCAGATAAAGCCATTATATTCTGTAATAGTCCCACGTAGCAACAGTGTATATAGGCCAGAGTACTAAAGAATCCCGGCCTTTCCCAAATTGCTTTCAAGTCTTTCTGGATGGGAAATACTGGGAAAGTTAGGTAATTGGCTAAATGTGACTATTTTGCCTGCTTAGCCTTTCATCAGGTTGCTGAGTCACCTTGTACTACACTAAGGGACAAGTGGTATAATAAGGAATTTACCTTAGCCCCATGCACACTACAAAGGTGAGACTGGTGTCTTAAGATAACTGGCTTCTGGGGTTATCAATTTCTAAATTAATATTAATGCAAGGTGGGGGGGAGGGAAAAAGGTGGAGGAAGAAGAAAGTAGACGGAAAGGCAAGTATTTAAGTTACTGGTTCAGTAAAGGAGGATGGCATTAAAGACATCAACCAACCAGTTCTTCACTCACTTTCACTGTTAAAGAAGGTGTGTTTCTCATACAACTTTCTGGCCACTCAGTTCTTCTTTCTTTATCCTCTAATGTATGTCAACATACCACAAGACCACTAATGCTCATCACTGCAGATTCTGAAATGCTGAAATGTACCAAAAATAAACCCCACCTACTATTTGGTTATCATAACCTCCAAACTTCCAACGCTAGGTCAACTACAGCTAACCACCTACAAAGAATGGTACCAGAAAACCAGATACCATACCATATCAGTCTTCAAATTATGCTATCTTAGAACCTTTTAACAACTGAGGAGAGAGAGCTTTACTTTCCTAACAAGCTAGAGTCAAAACACCAAGAAAATCTCTAATATACTAGTGGAATACAACCTTTTTCAGTTTCACATTAACCTATCAACTACTACTGATTCAGAACTTACTAGACTGTCACTGAATTATGCCCTAATTTTTTATTGGAAGGGGGTGGGGTTAAAGTTCAGTTGAATATTTCTGAGAGACTCTAACTTTCAAGAGAAAAAAGGTCCCATGTATTAACAGATTCAGAGTTCATTGTTATTACATCTGAAAGCTTATAATAGAAACTCTAGCACTAAAATCTGAGTTTGACATATCCACAGCAGAAGGGTTTGTGAGAAAACCACTCTACTGATATCCTAAGAGATAACACTTGTATAGCAACCATATCCTAACCATTGCAGAATGGTGGCCTATGACACAAAGCCAGGGACTCACTTGGTTTCCTTGTGCACCCAGTAAGGAGCTACAGAGAAAATGTAGGAAAGCTGAAAGACAGAATGACTTTCCCTTCCTGAAGAAGCTGCTCAATCTATCAACCAAAGGCCAAAACATCTGGTTTACAGAGCTGTTAGATTAACCCTAGAACAAAGCATAAGTCAGCACCCAACTCAAAAAACAGCTCTTACCAACTTTTGACTCAATTTTCCTTATTTATTAGCCTTTCTTTAACAAGGCTCCTACCACATATCAGCATCTTGACTTCTAGATTCTATTCTTTAATAGAACTCCAGCCACCCCCTCCCCCAAACAACAAAAACCAACCCCACCAAACATACACACACCACACACTCACACATACCCCTACTTCATTTTCCTCCATCTACATTGACAGGCCTGTGTAGTCACAGTCACACAGGAAGGCTCCTTTAACTTACTGTGACTGAGTGGCCGCCCTCCAGCCCATCACCCCACTCACTCAGATCCCCAGCCCTCCCCACACACTCAGGAACACATTCATGAACACTCACTCTCAGCCTCCAAGTGTGATTGAGATGGTGTGATAACTACCTCGGGTGACAGGGACTCGGGCCTATGCGCAGGGGAACTCTCAGGGGAGGATATGTTCTAGAGGAGGGAAAAGCATCTTGTTATTATTCATCTACTCGAAGTCAAGAAGCAAAACAAAACAAACAAAAAATAAAAGCAAGCATAGATGTTAGCCACAACTTTTTTGGGGGGCGGAGAAGTTGAATAAGAATGCATAGGGGAAATATTTAACTGCAGAACTCATCTCGATGGACAGAATGACTTGTTAAAATGCTTCCTGGTATCTTTGAAAGCATTTAAGGATAAATTGGTTATAATGTTTCATGCTGTAAGTAAACATCTCAAGCACATATAAGGAAAGAGTTAGACTGGTGAAATTTTAGTGTTATACGTCTTTGTATTTTAGATGAGAGTTTAGCAACCTATAGTATTTGTTACTGAGGGGCATCCTACCCCTTATTCTTCCTTAGATGGACCTTGTTCCTTCACCCAATGCCTCTTCTGCTTGTCACATTTCTTTATTCTCTTATATGCCTCAGGTCCTCCCACTGCTATCCAGGGGGAGACGTTAGTGTTCTGGGGGCTGACCTGGTTAGGGAGATTGCCAGTTCTTCTCGAATGAGTTACAGGAAATGTGACTGATGGAATCTCTAGCTCACAGGCTAGAGGTGGTTCTAAGCATAATCTAATTAGACCTGAGCCACCCCTATTAATGTTATTTTGTAAAATCCATTGTACTTTTGGCAACAGAGCAGAAAAAGCATGTATGTGTATACTTAAGTCCCTGCCTCCTATAGAGGGTAGGATTTCACCTTGGGACTTTCAGGTGAGGCAGCACTCCCATAACAAACAGAGACTGAGCAGTGAGTGCTTAATGGAAAGATGTAAATGGAAACACGTGAAGAGAGTGATGGTGGTAGTGTGATAGTAATTCAGGGGTGCTAGGGCTGAGGTAAGGAGAGGGTGCCTAATGTAGACTCTGAATAACTGTGGCAGGCATATGCTGAGGTAGGGGAAATGAGGCTGTTTCAGCAAAGCAGGGTTTTGGCTGTGAATTTTACTTGGCATGGAGAGTGAGTGGGTGGTATACATCTATGTGTGAAATGGTGAGTGGAATATGGCTCTTAGGGCAAGAAAAGGAGGGGAGGCTTATTCTGTTAGAAAGGAGAGGCTAACTAAGCTTGCCCTCCCAATGTTGCTTCCACTGTTTTTTCTAGATGCTTTCCCCTCCTGAAAATCTTGTTGTTCTCTTCTACTGTTTATCTTCTTACCTTCTTCCCTTAGCACTTAAGGCTTCTCACCATTTTCCTGAATGCTTTTTTCCTTTTCAAAAATATCCGTCCCCAAACTAATATGCTAAAGTGTTTTTTATTTATTTATTTATTTTTATTATGAGACAGAGTCTCCTTCTGTTGGCCAGGCTGGAATGCAATGGCGCAATCTTGGCTCACTGCAACCTCTCAGGCTCAAGCAATTCCTGTGCCTTAGCCCCTCGAGTAGCTGGGATTATAGGTGTGTGCCACTGTACCTGGCCTAAGCTGGTCTTTTAATTAATTATTTTTAGAGATGGGATCTCACTGCTGCCCAGGTTGGCATGTAGTGGCACAATAACAGCTCACTACAGCCTTAAACTCTTGGTCTTAAGTGATCTTCCTGCTTCAGCCTCCCAAGTAGCTGGGACTATAGGTGTGTGCCACCACACCTGGCTAAGTTTTGTATTTTATTTTTGGAGAAATGTGGTCTCACTATGTTATCCAGGCTGGTCTCAAACTCCTGGCCTCAAGCAATCCTCCTGCCTCAGCCTCCCAAAGCACTGAGATTACAGCTGTGAGCCACCATGCCCAGCCTAAGCTGGTCTTTACATGCGAAACCTTTTTGATATTTCACAATGTGTCACAGCCTTTGATACAAAAAAGCCTCTCCACCTCTCTGTACTAGAACACAGCAAAGAGTATGGCTATTAAAATGGTGATTAGAATGGTTCAGGGTGGTGAAATCTGTTCTATTATTGATGAGAAAGGTAAATTTTCCTTAAATTGCAAGTGAAACCATGCCTTGGACCTTTTACTATTTAGTATTTTCCTTCCCTCCTGGTATTCTAACATTAAGGTTGGACTGTATTATTAAAATGACCAGCAATTAAAAAAAAAGAAAACCAAAACCACTTTATATTTGCAGTGTTTAATAGTTATCCCAAATGCTACAAGGGATAAGGAACACACTGAGTGCTGAACCTGCTTGTTTTGGAAAGTGACTTACCTTCCAATTTTCTCTTTTTTTTTTTTAATGAGACGGAGCCTTGCTCTGTTGCCCAGGCTGGAGTGCAATGGCACGATCTCGGCTCACTGCAACCTCCACTTCCCGGGTTCACGCCATTCTCCTGCCTCAGCCTCCCAAGTAGCTTGCCACCACACCTGGCTAATTTTTCGTATTATTAGTAGAGATGGGGTTTCACTGTGTTAGCCAGGATGGTCTTGATCTCCTGACCTTGTGATCTGCCCGCCTCAGCCTCCCAAAGTGCTGGGATTACAGGCATGAGCCACCATGCCCGGCCTCCTTCTAATTTTCATAATCCCACATTTATAATAAAGTCTGTATTGATAAAGTATGAAACTCTATTCCTATAATCTTAGGCCCTCCCGGGAGAATTCCTCTCATGATGCCTTACTGTAAAGCTCTAGGTGCCAACTGCAAAGTCAACTGCAAGTAGACAAAGTTAGAAAGGCTTGAATCAGCTGCTGTATTATCTGGCTGAAAGAATTCCATAAAGAATCCGGTAAAGAGTAATTTCCCTAGATAACTCATATGTAACCAGGAGGTTTTTTCCCTCACCCAGAAAGAGGTCTGCTCCAAAAGTAGAGATCTAGGGTAAGACATAATATAGTTCTACTTTCAATGTTGCTAGCTACCTCTTAGTTACTCATATAAAAATCCAAGTATTCTGAATCCTCATACTTGGAAAAGCTGAATAGGAAACGTAAGATTGGTTAGGACGTTCACCTTTCTCAAAAAACACATCTGGAGAAGTGCAAGCAAGGGGGCAGAGCAGCAGAGTGTGTTTAGTGGTCAGAACAAATTTTTCTGAGAAGGAAGGAAGAGACAGTGTCCATTTTAATTACAAATCAAAGTAACATGCAATAGATGAAGTGTTTTAAAAAAGTATACATGGATTCTATTGAAACCTGCTGTCATCCGAACCTGAACACTAAAGTGATTCAAAATCACTTTTTGAAACAGCTGAGGCAGACATTTCTAACTTAATCCCACAGTGAAGGTAATAAATTTGTCTCATGAATACATGTTGCTAGTCTCCTGTCTACTTCTCATTCCTAAGACATTATAACAAAGAGGGAAAGTAACCTGGAGTGGAAAAAACCTGCATTCGCCATAAGCCATACCCCAATGTTTTCTAAATCTCTGTTCACTAAGGCCACAATGAAAATACCAAACAACCTGGGAAAGACACTTCACTTATTTAAAGGCCTAGAAACGAAGACACAATCAATCAATATCATCTGTGCTCTCAGGCTGGTGTTACTAACAGATACTACAGGCAGCTAGAGGCCTATTTTGACCAAAGTTTACAGTAAAGATAACAATGGAGATCTAGCATGCTTACTACCTAAATATATGGAGACTGATGGACTGCATGCAAAAGATACACGAATGGGATCTGTGGTAGCACTATGCCTATTTTGGGAAGTATAGGGGCTGCCAAGATGAGAGGTGACCAGGTAATAGGCCACAATGACCCTGAGGTTTCCCATTCTCTTACTGAGATGGGGAAGGAAGATAGTAAAGAAATATTTGGAATGGTATTATATTTGAAATGAGAAGGTACAAATGGTGATTTTCATATCCAGCACTCCCGGCAACCAAACCCAAATCACCTCAAACTGCAGAGGAGTGTTGCAGCGACTAGCAGTAGTAAGAGATGTGACTGGTGAAAACATGAGGCTGTATCCATTTCGACACTCCTCTTCTCCTGGGTGAGATGAGCCAGGCGTGGCCAGCTGGGGGCTCTTTGAGCCTGAATTGGGAGGGGGTGGTGTGACTGGAGACAGAGGCCGAAGTAACTTGGTGACATTCTGCTCCATCAGATAGCGAGACTTCCATTTCTTTAATGGGCTCAACAAGTCTGTGAAACACAAAGCTTGGATGAGAGTTTGAAATCACAGATTAATTTAAGGCTCTACAGTAAAGCCATTAATCTGTAATCTACAATGGCTCTTAACTGTCTTCTGCCTCATCCCATTAAGTTATCTCCTCCAATCAAGCCAAAATCCCAAAGAAACTCTTTAATTACCACACTTAAAATAATTCTGAAAACATTCTATCTCCCAAACTCCAGGTAAATCGAATGTGACTGATCTCTAATTTAATTTCTACCAGTGCAAAATATAAAATTCTTTCATTTATTCATTTATGTATGTATTTATGAGACGGAGTCTTGCTCTGTTGCTAAGGCTGCAGTGCAATGGCGTTATCTTGGCTCATTGCAACCTCCATCTCCCGGGTTCAAGCAATTCACTGCCTCAGCCTCCTGAGTAGCTGGGATTACAGGCACGCACCACCACACCCGGCTAATTTTTGTATTTTTAGTAGAGATGGGGTTTCACCATGTTTGCCAGGCTGGTCTTGAACTCCTGACTTCAGGTGATCTGCCCGCCTTGGACTCCCCAAGTGTTAGGATTACAGGCCTGAGCCACTGCTAAATTTCTTTCTTTTACATTGAGTTTCTGAAAAGTCTTTGTTACTGTGTTAAAGTTACCCTCTACTACACTGCTATATCACCAACTAAAGGTACTGGGATGCTAAATCCAAATTCCTTTCACCATCTCTCATATATTGTGTCCCTTTTCAGAAGCTCTTTCTAAAATGTTCTTATATGATTTCCTGATCCATGTCTAGCCCCTTTTCTACCTAAAAAGCGTGAAATGATTTCTACAGAAACTTCTCTCAACCATTAAAAAATTAGGTTTATATTCGTTTTTTTTTTTGACTAGAATAATCCTATTTTCTATATTTCTTAGATCCACTTAAAAAGCAAGTTACCACACTTAAATATTTTAGTAACCATTTAGGCCAAAGCACCTTTCTCACTTGATTCTCGGAATAAAAACACAGTTTTATTCATTTATAGTTAAAAAGATATGTATTTATTTAATACCTACAGATTACTGAACTAGGTATGGAGGGAAAAATGGTCATCATACAGTCTATTTTCAAGAGGCTTAAAATTTGTAAGAAATAGAAAGAAGGCCAGGTGTGGTGACTCACGCCTATAATCCCAGCATTTTGGGAGGCTGAGGCAGGCAGATCACTTGAAACCAGGAGTTTGAGACCAGCCTGGCCAATATAGCAAAACCCTGTTTCTACTAAATACACAAAAAAGATTAGGCAGATGTGGTGGTGGACGCCTGTAGCCCCAGTTACTCAGGAGGTGGAGGCACAAGAATCACCTGAACCCAGGAGGCAGAGGTTGCAGTGAGTTGAGACTGCACCACTGTACTCTAGCCTGGGTGACAGAGCGAGGAGACTGTCTCAAAAAGACAAAACAAAACAAAAAAACCAAAAGCAAAAAACAAAAAGAGAACATATTAGTAAGATCAAGAAAGGTGATCATATTGCTATGCATTAGTTTAAAAAAAAAAAGCTGTATTCTAAATGATTATTATATACTACAGACTATGCCATGTGCTTTATTGTGAAATATCTAATTTTAACAACTCCTTAACAAGCACTATTATTAACATCCCCATATTAAAGGTGAGAAACTTGATGTGTGGAGAGAGACAAAACAGGTATTCTTGCTCCCATCTATCTACATTCTTAATTTTTGTATTTTTAGTAGAGACGGGATTTTGCCATGTTGGCCAGGCTGGTCTGGAATTCCTGACCTCAAGTGATACACCCACCTGAGCCTCCCAAAGTGTTGGGATTACAGGCATGAGCTACCACGCCTGGCCCCATCTTTCTATATTCTTAATCAATAAAGTATATCCCCAAGGCTTGGTGGATGGAAGGAGTGACATTTATTCCAGGCCTTCAAGGAAAATTTTTGGGTCAGGAAGATTATCTGGAAGCAATGGTCAGTATGAGACTAGTAACTGGGAAATCATCTGGAGTTAATACAGTAGTTAGCAAAGAGTTATGAGGCACTAAACCAGGGTAGGAGATGTTTAGATGAAGAGGGAAGAATAAATGCAAAAAATTATTGAAGATGCATATTTTTCCTTTCTGGTATCTCAGAATTTTTAATATTCCTAGACTGGAAGTATATTCACATTTTCCTTTTGTTCCAGACACTAAATTTTCTTTCCTTCTTTTAAAAAGTGCCTAGGTATAAAACAGAAACAAACATGTAATTCATGGCTTATATTCGGAATAACTTTTACATATTTAATATTTCAAGGGTCTTAAACAACGGAATCTTTCAGAAGATCTCTGTACTGCTAGGTCCAACCCTATAACTACTAAAGTCAATTATGTTAAGTGATGAAGTTAGTTGTAGAAAAAAGTTAGAAGATATAGGTGAAATCTGCCATGTGCAAATCAACGTACATGGCATTCATTCAACATATATTTACTGAGTACTTATTATGATACTGTATTCAACAAGAGACCTGATGTCTGCCCTTAAGAAGTTTACAGGCCAAAGAAGGCCAAATAATTTGCCCACTTTTTCTCTTTTTCCTGCATACATAGTTTTCAAATTTTATATGGTCAAATCTATCCATCTTTTATTTATTTTTTAACCTTTACTCAAAAAATTACCAAGGTTATATAAACACATACACAACCTGAAAATCATATCCACAAATAAACGCATGCTAATATCCTGGTAAATTTTTATCCAGACACTGCTTCACTGACTCTTGCCTTACCTACACTACTCAATAACTATTTTCACTCAGAAATACATGGTCAACTTTTTTTTTATGATAATGAATAGAAATCTACAGTTCAGGTTTAATGGCTGCACAACATTAGTATTATCAAAATTTAACCAATTCAAGTATTTTTCATTTTTTGCTATAAGAACAAATGGCTACATGTAGGATTATTAAATCAAAAAAATATCTACACATGTGCAGTAACTTTATTTTTAGTCCTGTGAGAACTGCTGGCTCCTGTTCTTTAGCCTGCATTCTACTGGGGTGTTGGGGTCTTTTTCTTCATCTGTAAGGGCTCTTTAAATAGTAAGAATGTTGACCCCTTGTCAATAAAATTACAAATGTATTTTCCCAGTTTACTGATTGCTTTTCAATTTTATTTACAAGTCTCTGCTATATGTTTTGTTTCTATTTAGTCAAATGGACCACTTTATTTTCTGCTTCTGATATCACATCTTTGCTAACCTACCCTGACATTGTAAAAATGCCAGCCTATTTTCCTTTTATCTCCATGTTTAATTTTTAATTTAGATCTTAATTAAAAAAGAACATATTTTATTTCACACTGACAAACTGCCATTAAAAAAAAAAGGAAAAAAGAACATACTTAAGTATGCGGTAGCAATTAATCTGTTCTCTTCCTATAGCAAATAGCTAGCACCTTCTTCCAAAATCTTCTGTAATTGTAGAATAACTATAATTTTCCCATTAATTTGAAATATCATATTTATCTTATTAGATTCTTACATATGCTGGGTTTATCTTCAACACCAGCATACTTTTTATTAAAATTGTTTGGGCAATTCCAGTTATTCTATTCTAGTTCTCCAAAATGTTTTAGCTATTTTAGCAATGAACTAACTATAGAAGTCATTCAATGACCATGCTCATACTATTTTTAAAAGGTTAGGATTCTGATTGGTGTTACATGAAATTCAGGAGTAATCTGAGAAGCATTCTTACTCAGGAACATGGCACAATCTTTGTTATTCACATATTGATTTATGTCCCTCTTCATCTAGATGTACCACATGTCTAATTAAGTTTACTCTTCAGCGTTCTTTAGTTTTTTTTTTCACTACTATGAAAAAAACATATCTCCCCCTTTGTTATCTAAATGTTATTAACATTTAAAAAGTTTACATACTTATTTTTTATCCAGTTACTATATTAATCTCTACCAGTTTTTCAATTAATTCTCTAGGTAGATAATAGTATTTCTACATGATAACACATTAGTACTCTTTACCAGTACTTACATCTCTCATGTTGATTTTCTTTTTTTTGCAGGGGGAGGGAGGTATAATTACTTTGGCTAACAATTACAGACTATATTAAATAGTAATGGTAATAGTGGGATCATTTGATAGCCTATTTTGATGTTTAGTTTTCATGATGCATGACAACTGGCAACTTTTTCAGCTACATGTTAAAAAATCGTAAGTATGTTATTTTATCATTAAATTGGTAACAGTCACTGTGTTATGACTTCTCCTCCCCCATTTGACCTGCTAACAAATGAATGTCATTAAATTTTCAAATATTATCTTATCCTTACATTCCTAGAAGGACCTTAGTTATCATATATTATTCTTTTAATATTCTTACAAATTCAAGGTGCTAGTTAAGATCACAAATCTAATTCAAAAGTGGTACTATGCTGTTTTGGAGGGCAGAGGGAGTTAATTTGATAAAATGAATCAAAAATAAAAATTTCAATAAAGACTATATGATACTCCATTACAAGTATGTGCACAAGCAGATAAAATTACAAATTCTACCATTCCTGGGGTTGGAATTCAGATTATTTTTAACCTATAGTTTTTGCAATTGTTAATAACTAAGAATTAGTTATTCTAACAACCAATTCATTCAACTTTTGAAGCTGTTGAACAAATCTGACTACAAAGTTTTGTCTCACCCACCAGGTTTACCTGACCTCTCGCCAACTAAGTACCACTTCAAGCATCTGACAATTTTTTGCAGGGCAGGTGTTTCCACAACCAGCAGGATGCAGAAAATATTTTCCAAGAGTTTGTCGAATCCTGAAGCATGGATTTTTATGCTACAGGAATAAACAAACTTATTTCTCATTGGCAAAAATGTGTTGATTGCAGTGGTTCCTATTTTGATTAATAAAGATGTGCCTGAGCCTAGTTAAAGTGATTTAAAATTAATAGTCCAAAACCGCAATTACTTTTGCACCAACCTTATATATAAATTTTGGTTTCTGTGTCTATTTCTGTAGGAAACATAGCAAGCAGAACAAAGGAATGACTACTAGGTTAAGGATTATGAATATTTTTAATGTACACGATAAATCTTATCAAATTGCTAGCAGGGCTCTCCTGTCAGTTTTACTGCAAATCCTTTCCCCAATGTATTAATCCTCTATTAATTCAGAGGCAGGACAGACACAAAAACATGGTTAATACAGATTGAATTATTTATTATTTTTAGAGATAGATGTCTTGCTGTCATTCAGGCTGGAATGCAGTGGCATTATCACACCTCACTGCAGCCTCAAATTCCTGGGCTCAAGCCACCCTCCTACCTCAGCCTCTCTAAGGCTACAGGCAACACACCATCATGCCTGGCTAATTTTTATTTTTTGTAGAGATGTGGGTCTCTCTCTGTTGCCCAGGCTGGTCTCAAATTCCTGGTTTCAAGTGAACCTTGTGTCTAGGCATCCCAAAGAGCTGGAAATTGCAGGTGAGAGTCACCATGCCAGGCCCAAGTTTGAATTAAAAAATATACATATATATTTGAACGTGCCTAGAACTTTCTTTGGCAAAGGACCTTTTTTTTTTTTTTTTTTTTGAGACGGAGTCTCGCCCAGGCTGGAGTGCAGTGGCATGTGATCTCGGCTCACTGCAAGCTCCGCCTCCCGGGTTCACGCCATTCTCCCGCCTCAGCCTCCCAAGTAGCTGAGACTACAGGCGCCCGCCACCACGCCCGGCTAGTTTTTTGTATTTTTAGTAGAGACGGGGTTTCACCATGTTAGCCAGGATAGTCTCGATCTCCTGACCTCGTGATCCACCCGCCTCGGCCTCCCAAAGTGCTGGGATTACAGGCTTGAGCCACCGCGCCCGGCCAGGACCTTGTTTTTTTAAAGACAGGGTCCTGCTGTGTGGCCCAGGCCTAACCTGACTCCTGGGCTTGAGTGATCCTCCTACCTCAGTCTCCAAAGTAGTTGAGAGTCACAGGCATGTGCCACTGACAGTCCAGCTAGAATCTAATTCTTTTTCAATCTCCTAAGTAAAAATTCCACGACAATTTACCAACTTTTACATTTATATTTAGGCCTGTTCTGACTATTTTGTTCCATATATACATCCATTCTTGCATCAATATTATACTAAATTTAACTATTAGCTTCATACTAGAAGCTAGTCTTACACCTCAAGAGAAAGTACTTCATTATTATTTTTTCAATTTTTTCTTATTTTTTAAAAGGTAGACTTCAGAATCATTTAATCAAACTCCAAAAACAAGGCCGTTTCATGGGAACTAAGAGAGAGAGAGAGAAAGAAATATATATATACACAAATAGATAATCTTTCCATAATGAACATGAAATTTATCAAACGTTCACATATGTTTCATGAAAAAAAAGAAAAAGTAAAAAAGAAATTTCAATTTCCTCAGACTTTAAAAATATTTCTCAGTAACAATTTACTCCATATATCCAAATAAGGTTATTCCTAGGCAGTTTCTTAGTTTTGTTAAATTTGGTAACAAAAAAATTGGTATTCATTTACTTTCTTAGTATGTAAATGATTTTAAAAAATATATTTATACTTTTTATATATTTACTCTTCTATCCAGTAATATTAATAAACTCATTATTATAAAAAAAATTTTTTTTTTTTTTTGAGACAGAGTCTTGCTCTGTCACCCAAGCGGAAGTGCAGTGGCATGATCTCGGCTCACTGCAAGCTCCACCTCCTGGGTTCACACTATTCTCCTGCCTCAGCCTCTCGAGTAGCTGGGACTACAGGTACCCGCCACCACACAGAGCTAATTTTTTGTATTTTTAGTAGAGACGGGTTTCACCGTGTTAGCCAGGATGGTCTTGATCTCCTGACCTCGTGATCCACCCGTCTCAGCCTCCCAAAGTGCTGGGATTACAGGTGTGAGCCACCACGCCTGGCCTAAACTCTTACTATTAATTCTAAGTTTTTCAGATGATTATTTAGGCTCTTCTAGGAATACACCCACATCATTTACAAATAACGAACATCATGCCCCTGCCCCACTTTGATAATAACTTTTATTTCTATAAAGTTTCAGCTTTTAGGAACTTAGAATCTTTAATGTATGTATGTATGTATGTATGTATGTATGTATGTATGTATTTATTTATTTTTGAGACGGAGTCTCACTCTACTGCCAGGCTGGAGTGCAGTGGCATGATCTTGGCTCACTGCAACTTCTGCCTCCCAGGTTCAAGCGATACTCCTGCCTCAGTCTCCTGAGTAGCTGGGACTGCAGGTGCACGCCACCACGCCCAGCTAATTTTTTTGTATTTTTAGTAGATACGAGGTTTCACCATGTTGGCCAGGATGGTCTCAATCTTTTGACCTCGTGATCTGCCTGCCTCAGCCTCCCAAAGTGCTGGGATTACAGGCGTGAGCCTCCATGCCCGGCCAGAATCTTTAATGTATTTATTAATACACAAATACTCTACGAGAGAGTATTCTGTTTAGAATAATAATTACTCTTACGGGCCTGATACTAAACTGAGAACTTTATATACATTATTCATTCTAATGTTAGTCCTATAAAGCAGGTATCGCTATTCCCATTTTACAGATGAGGCTCAGAGACTTTTTTTTTTTTTTTTTCTAAAGACAGAATCTCCCTCTGTCGCCCAGGCTGGAGTGCAGTGGCGCAATCTCGTCTCACTGCAACCTCTGCCTCCTGGGTTCAAGCAATTCTCCTGCCTCAGCCTCCCGAATAGCTGGGATTACAGGTGCGTGACCAGGCCCAGCTAATTTTTGTATTTTTAGTAGAAACAGAGTTTTACCACGTTGGCCAGGCTGGTCTCGAACTCCTGACCTCAGATGATCTGCCTGCCTTGGCCTCCCAAAGTGCTAGGATTACAGATGTAAGCCACCACGCCTGGCCTCAGAGACTTTTAGTAACATGATATAGTTAGTAAAGGGGACAGCTGGTTTTCAAATAAAGGTCTGTTTGATTCTCTCTATTATAGAAATCCTTTCTCCTTTCTTAATATCTCTTTGGTATTCTTGAAAAAAAAAAACAAAAACAAAAACAAAAACAAAAGAGCCAACAAATAAAAATAATTCCTCAGAATTTATGCTAATTTTGTAGCAATATAACTTGCGCATTTGACAGCTGCTTGATTTTTAAAATCAAATATTTTCCTATGTTGCTCTTTAAGGGCAAGGTGTGTCCTGTGAATGTTTCTCACTGTTAGACTAGGGCAGAAGCTCAACAACAACAAAAAAGGCTGGTGACTAGGAATCCTCATTTCCTTCTATCCAGGACATGTAATAACAAAGACACTTTTCCTATAATCCTTTGCTAGTCAGGATGTGAACTGCTATACAATCTCCTGTTCCCGACCTTAACTATACACATGCATTAACATACACACCATAAAGATACACAAACATGATAGTCTATTTCAGCTAAGTTATACTCTTACTACACCTTAAAAGCTGTTAAAAAAGAAATAATATAAATGGAAATCTGGTACCAAGATTTCTTTATAGTATCTTATTTGACTAAATCTCCCTAATCTTTGGTGAATACCAGAAGAAAATATTTTAAATAAACAGTATAATTTATCCTTCAGATAAATGGAATTTTATTATCCTGATACACAGGTGGTAACTTATGAGGTATAATCTAATCTAGAGACAGAAGAATAAACCAAATCCATAATTTAAAAAACGGCAATTCACAGCCGGGCGTGGTGGCTCATGCCTGTAATCCCAGCACTTTGGGAAGCCGAGGTGGGCGGATCACCTGACGTCAGGAGTTCAAGACTAGCCTGGCCAACATGGTGAAACCCGTCCCTACTCAAAATACAAAAATTTGCCGGGTGAGCAGGCGGGTGCCTATAATCCCAGTTACTTGGGAGGCTGAGGCAGGGAGAATTGCTTGATTCTCCATCTCAAAAAAAAAAAAAAAAAAAAAAGGCAATTCACATTTTCCGAAATAAAATCTAAAAAGAAGTAAAATCCAAATGAAATAAGAACTTTAATAAAAGTTCTGATTTTAGTTGCAATATCTGCTATTAAAAAATTATCTAATTAAATTCAAGTTCATTACATTTATTCAGCATGTTGGTAAACAGGAACAATGAGGTGGTTTTTTTATGAAAATCTGAAATATTCTGTTTGTTGCAACCTGAAAGGTTGCTTTAGCATCTAATTTACTTTGGTATTTTGACTGTCTAATATTTAAAAAACTGATTTAGAGACAAAGTTATGAAAATCACAAAGAACTTTTCAATTAAGCTGATAGTTGCAGGAGAAACTGTGGTAAAAAGATTGTCACAAAATACATTAAGATATCACAAGTGCTTTCAATTAGATCCTTTGCAAGTCACTGTGAAAACCAATGGACCAGATGATTTTTCATTGACATCTAGTTTAAAAATGCACAAGGACTTTAGATTTAAAGCTGTCTGAAATTTTTTTTGTTTTTGAGACGGAGTTTTGTTCTGGTCGCCTAGGGTGGAGTGCAGTGGCATGATCTCGGCTCACTGTAACCTCCACCTCCTGGGTTCAAGCAATTCTCCACTGCCTCAGCCTCCCGAGTAGCTTTAGGGAGGGATTACAGGCACCTGCCACCACACCCAGCTAATTTTTGTATTTTTGGTAGAGACGGGGTTTCACCATGTTGGCCAGGTTGGTCTCAAACTCCTGACCTCAGGGGAGCCTCCCATCTTGGCCTCCCAAAGTGCTGGGATTACAGGTGCGAGCCACAGCGCCCAGCTGTTCTTTTAAAAATTGTATGCTAATTATATAAGCCCCTTTGAAAACAATCAATTGATAATAATTTCTCACTTATTTCATTCATCCCCTGCTCCCTCAACCATGTCCCACCCAACTTAATCACTTAGAATTTTAATTCTTTCCTGAACATTAGTGTTCCACCACTTTCTTGCCCTTTCCCCATCTTATAAATATGAATATAAATTTCCTAAACTTACTACTTTAAATGTATCTAACCTTTTTTATAACCATTTCTGCTGTTATCTGTACACTGTCTAGTCCTTCTTTGTCGTCCTGGGAAAACTGATCCCTGACTTGAGATCTCTCTCTTCCTCTGTAAAGACAGATGTAAAGTAACTATTTAGAAAACATGCCATTTCTTTTTGTTATCAGAAGTACTCATACTGAAATTTTTTATGCAGACCTGAAACAATCATTGGTCATATATTCAGAAAGGTTTTATATACGTACCTGCGTTGTCTTTGCAGATACTGGAAGAGCTACTATTCTCATTACTTTGGTATAGGTGCTGAGTTCTAGTCTCTTGGGGTACAGATGATGTTTGAGTCATTCCTTCTTCTAAGGCTTGTTTTATCCAGCGCTATAATTGGAAAAGAACCAGAGAATTATCAATAATTATTTAAAACCATTTAGTAAACCTGTTTTAAATGTACATCAACTGGTGAGTGATACAATTCAACACACTAATTCAGTTACACAGTCAAGCATTTTATTGTCTTGTGTCTCAGCATATTGGAACATTGTCCTATCAATTCCTTTTAACTGACAGAATTGAGGAAAACTGGATTACATATAATGAGATCCCATCAAAAGACAAAAACCAATAAAAAATGATTACATCTTTTCATACTGTTTGGGATGGTGTAAAACGGCAAGACTTGGGAAGATATCTTAACATTTATTTAGGAGAGACTCTGATCGTATAGAATAAAACTAACACATAAAATAAGTGCCTAGAAGGAAGATAAAGATCTCTTAAAAGTTGTCTGCCCTGTGCTGGAGACAAGTGAAGAGGTAATAAAAAAGATTCATAGGAAGACTTTGGATGAGGATTAACAGCTCTTCACTACAGGTACCAAAAGGTTTATCTCAAATGAAATAATCTATGGGATCCCCTCTCCAACAAGTAGTTTGGTTAAATTATGCATGAGTAATGCAAATCACAAAATGAACTTCTGTAGACATAAAAAAAGGGAAAAAGTCAAAAAGAAGACCTATCAGTCACAAGTTTTTGGTAGTAAAGATTAGAATAATAAATTGACGAGAAATAAATTTAGACGAGATAGTAAGCCTGCAAAGATTAGGATAGTAAGATTATGCATCCTGTGGAAGACAGAAAATTTCTTACCTGTAATTGTGTTCTCTTAAGATATACAGTTGTAGGTTGCTCACCACTCTGTGGCTCTCCTGCCCTGACATAAGACAGATCGAATTTTGATAAACATCAATTTCTGAGTAAGACCCTCCCCCAACAGGAAGAGCAAAGGTGAATTATTATAATTTATACCTTTAGAGAACATGTATTACAGGTAAGTAAATATTCTCTTCACCAAAGAGAGCAATTCTTATAGATTTTCCCTCTTAGAAACCTAGGAAATAATCCATAAAAATTTTACCAAAAAAAAAAAAAAAAAAACAAAAAAAAAACAAACTTACACCATACAAATGTCATTGTGGCTGGCCAAATGAAAGCAAAACTAATACTGTAAACATTTGGAAGGAAGAGTGAACAAGTGTATAAAAAAGAGCTCTCAATGGTAATTTGAATTCATCACATAAACATTTTAGGATACAACCAGGTCTCTGAAAAGCAAACACAAAAACAAAATCAAAAACCCCCAAGAACGAACTCTCTTAGATACAGAATATTGATGTAAAGATGAACTGTCAGAACCAAACATATAAGCCTTAAAGCTTAGAAGAGAACTTAGAAGTCATCTTGTCCAAAGCACTCATTTTATAAATGGAAAAATTAGGCTCAGGAGTGAAAAATCTTTTGTTATAGCCACCTTTAAGTTTTTCTTTTCAAAGCAGAAAACAGACTCATTTGGGGTCAGTGAGCTTTCCTATATGACTAATTTTTTAATATTTCAGGGTCTAGTAGATGTACTCATAAAAGAATTTACATTCTGGATCTGATGACTACAAAAAGGGAACATAAAACCAGGAGTATTCTAGAAGAAAGATGCTACCATGGTTAGCTATGAGGTGAAACACAGCAAATACGATCAAACCTACTTCTTCAGGTTCTGTTGTATAATTTTACAATATTTCAGGACTCATATAAAAAAGGAACATGGACATTTGTTTGTATCTAACAAGATACAATTAACCTCATGGATAATAAGTTAATTTTAAATGCAGCTACTCAGCAAGTTGTTAAAATCAAAAGAACATTTCTCCCTTCTCTGAAACTCTGTATTAAAGTATATTGCAAAAGAGTTTTCTGGAAGGCTCAAAGACGGATAAATGTTTTAAAAGTCTCATTATTATGGGGAAAGAACAAGGAAGTAATACAGGTTTTGGAGTCTAAAAGCCCTGGCTTGACACTTGGCTGTAAGGCTGGGCTCAGTGACTCATATCTGTAATCCCAGCAGAATGGGAGGCCAAGGTGGGCAGACTCCTTGAGCTCAAGAGTTTGAGATCAGCCTAGGCAACATAGCAAAACCCTGTCGCTCCAAAAAATATGAATATTAGCCAGGCATATGGGTGTGCCTGTGGTCCCAGCTACACGGGAGGCTGAGGTAGGAGGACCACTTGAGCCCAGGAGGTCAAGGCTGCAGTGAGTCTGTGATGATGCTACTGCACTCCAGCCTGGACAACAGTGAGACCCTGTGAGCCCTCACTACCCCCAACCAAAAGAAATTTGGCTCTTGTCACTAGCTGCCTCACTTTGGGCAAGTTACCAAACATTTCTGAGACAAAGCTTCTGGATATATAAATTTAGGAAAATGATTCCAATTTCATGAATAGTAAGTGAGACAATATACGTGAAGAAAGCTTATAGTACAGGACTGAACACTCAGCAGGTTTTCAACGAGTCCTGGTTCAACTAAATTTCAATGTTATGTTTGGAGATTTACAGATAATGCTCCAGTGTATAAAATGAAATATTAATATGAATGTAAAGCAGTGTTTCATTATCAGTCAGAATGGTTTTTCTAAGAAGTCTGGAGACCAAATGCCCTATACACATTGTGTTTAGAAGAGGAGTTTAGAGAGAACAAGGTAAAACACTACCGAAAGCCTTGTTGGCCACTTATAAATGTTTTTAAAATAACAGCTGAGGATCTAAAAAATGATATACTATAAAATGCTTTTTAAAAACTATGATTCAATTTAGAAACTCCAGGGATATCATAAAATGGTCTGTCAAATACTTGAATTCCTCCTCTTTTCAGAAGTAGCAAAATAATAATGATAAAAATAAAAATAAACAGTATAAGAATCTGAGTACAACTATACAGATACAACTTTAATTTGTCCTACACTGGTAAGTTTTTAACTTACGAGGCCAGGCCCTCACCTCTTTAGTGAGATATGAAACAGTGAGCCTATGACCCTATTAGAAATATACATTGTTCTAAATAATCCCATAGAGGGCTGTTTTTCTCACCTATCTGATTAACTTATATTCTGAGGGATTTTCTGAATTTTATTATAATTTTGTTGAATAATGAAAATGTTCTTAGGTTCTGCATTAGATAAGACCTCTTTAACCAATCTAAGAACTCTTCTTCACTGCCATAAAGCCAAGTTCAATTCTAGCTAAGACATTCAATTTCATTGTATTTTGCCTCATAAAAAGCTGTATTTTAAAAAATAGACTCTTTATATGTGAACAGCACACAATAAAGCAATGATTTAAACTTAAACAGTTTTTAAAGACCCTATTTAAATAGTCTTGTTATGATAATTTTTTAATTTTTTTTTTGAGACAGAGTCTGGCTCTGTCGCCCAGGCTGGAGTGCGGTGGCCGGATCTCAGCTCACTGCAAGCTCCGCCTCCCGGGTTTACGCCATTCTCCTGCCTCAGCCTCCCGAGTAGCTGGGACTACAGGCGCCGCCACCTCGCCCGGCTAGTTTTTTGTATTTTTTAGTAGAGACGGGGTTTCACCGTGTTAGCCAGGATGGCCTCGATCTCCTGACCTCGTGATCCGCCCGCCTCAGCCTCCCAAAGTGCTGGGATTACAGGCTTGAGCCACCGCGCCCGGCAATAGTCTTGTTATGAAAATCCTGTGTACGCAGCCTAAACTCTTCCTAAAGAACCTTATCTAACCATGACACATAGATAAAAGTGCTTGAGTAGAGCCTGTATAAATGAGATTAAGGATAGTCAGATACATTTGGAGAATATAACACAGAGTTGTGTTAAATGGAATTTCTATCTGTTGTCTGTAGAATTTTAAGGATGTGCTATAGATAGAAGTATAAAAGCAGAACCAGGTTAAAAAAGCTTAAAGAAATGCATTTTCTACCAGATTTGAAGTTACGGTCCTAGACACATGTTTTTGGTTTTTATAAGTCTCTGCTAGTTGGAAAAGATGGAAACAGAAAGACTGCAACCCAGCATTAGAATTATCAAGAAGGAATTTCAATTCAAGAGCCTAGTTCATATTATTTGCAGCTCAGATTTCATTACTAATCTGTACTAAATAATCACCTACACTCCTAAAAGGACTAAAATAGGAGATTGTATGACCTGGCTTGGTAAGACGCTTCAACAGTTCTTTAGGAATTCTTCTACTAGGGTTTCCCCGAACAAACCAATGAGTGATTCCAATACTTAGGTAAGATGTGCAGTTAGGAAAAGACTTTCTGCAATGTGCTGCTCATTCAGCAGTAGCGTCCTTCCTTTTTGCAGATTCCTATTGCCCTCCTCCCCTCCATATCCCACACCACTTTGGCTCATCTTTCATGCCCCTCTCCCCCCGAGAAATAATTTCTGTTCTTTGGGGAAAGAGAAAAGCTTTAAGTTTGGAGGAGTCAGGGAAGACCTGCCTGGAGTTGGAGACTTCATCACATCAAATAATCTATATGCAGCATCCTCATGTACGTGATGCCAGTGGAGGAGGGCAATGGCAGACACTGAGGAAGGCAGCCTGAATCCAGATCTGAGGATAAGAGAAAAGGGTGTTCCAGGGAACAGACTCTACCTCAAAGGAAGACCAAATGAAAGGGTGTCCTACACTTCTAGAAACATGGAAAACAACATCATAGATCTGAGGGAGTGATCTATTCCTAAGAGACACCTTTGGAAAATATGCAGGGCTTCTGGGGATTAAGAAAGAGCATTCCAAAACAACACCAAACGCTACTGCCACTAGATCCAAAAACAGTAAGTAACTAGAAAGAGGAGAAAGAGGCAGAAACAGAGAGGGAGAGACAGTCTTTTAGGGTAGATTCCATATTCTCTGGGAATAAACAGTCCGACTTGTCATTTGATCAAGGAACAGGAATTATGCCAATTACAATAGGATTTTTCCTCTAATTTCCTTCAAGTGATGATAGTGGATAATAGTGGTTCAATTGATTCAAAACACAATTTAATTACTTTTCATTTATGCAACAGTGTTCTAGAGGACCCAGGGCCTAATCTTACAATCATCATAAATGGACATGTTAACCCATACTACAAGAGCACACACAAAATATATCCATCCCTACCCAGTCATCCACTGCTGTGTGCTCTCCCTCAGGAACCTCAAAGGTTCTCAGAAGAGACATCAGTGACCAGTCACAAATCTGAGCACCAAAAATGCAGTATATTCATTCCACCATAGTCTCACAGACTCTTGAAGAATCAGTATTTATGGCTGAACAACTAATTCATTATAAACTCACATGGGCAGAGTGGCTATTACAGAACATGTTATTTATGTCATGATGACAGGAATCTTAGGCTTAAAAAAAAAAAGCACACACACACAAACACAACACACACACAAAAACACAGACATACCTTCTTACAGGAGCTGAATGTGCCATCAGGCAGAAGGGGCCTTCGACGTCTCTCAGGGATAAAGGGTGAGCCAAAGCGAATGTAGTGTTTGGGGGTGGTGCAAATTAATGGGGAATGGATAAGACCTGGTAACATGTTTAGGGTCGTTGCCAGTACAGTTGGATCCGTCGTGATACGTAAAGGGCACTCAACAGGGCACTCTTGCTTCTCTGCTTTGTCATTCAACCATTCTGTAACTAGATACTAACGTAAAAAAGAGATCATTAATTTATAAATCAACAGGTAGCAGTGTAGTTCATAAAGACAAATGTCATCTAGAAACTAGGACAGAGGGAGATGCAGCAGCTACAGTATGAATTGGGCAACCAGAACACAAGGATATCTTCCTTCACCCTCTCCACGTCCACTAAGAGAGGAATAATTTCACCTATCAATGATTTAAGCTGACTAAAAATAAGGAAACAGGTAGCAGGATGGCTCCAGCCTTTTGTGTCAAAGCATTTTAGAACTTTCAATCTAATAATATTGAGATTAGTTTCTTCTGGGGATTATAGGTCCTCTCATTTCACTAAGACAGCCCTTGCCAGACTGGACTTATAAAAGATGTATTTGTGACTCACCTTTTTGGTTTTGGGGTATTTAGATGCAGCACGGTTGACATGGGATCCAGTAATTGACACCACAGTTGGGTCAGACCCTGTTAATGGCCTGTTTTCTCCTGAACTGTCTATACTTCCAGCTTCAGTAGGAGTTACTAAACTGTTACTTCCTCCCTCTTCTAAGGCAGCTTGTGACAATTCTGCCTGCTGTGCATTGGCCTGTTTCTGACGCTTTAGTCTTTGGGCTGAACTGGTCCTGTACCGAGAAATTCGACTCTTCGGCCGGGGCCTAGAAGGCTTTGCTGGAGGTGGCCTGGGGACTGGTTTTTCTGCAGCAATATCCTGTAGCAATAGCAGGGTCAGATGTTTACCAAAAATGTTTTATCAGCAAACAGTCTAGTTTCCTATTCACGTTAAGCATTCAGAATGTCTACTGATGAAAACTATAAGGATTAGAAACACTAATTTAAAATGTAATTCTTGGCCAGGCGCTGTGGCTCACGCCTGTAATCCCAGCACTTTGGGAGGCTAAGACGGGTGGATCACAAGGTCAGGAGATCAAGACCATCCTGGCTAACACGGTGAAACTCCGTGTCTACTAAAAATACAAAAAAATTAGCTGAGCGTACTGGTGAGCGCCTGTAGTCCCAGCTACTCGGGAGGCTGAGGCAGGAGAATGGTGTCAACCCAGGAGGCGGAGCTTGCAGTGAGCCGAGATCGCACCACTGCACTCCAGCCTGGGTGACAGTGCGAGACTCCATCTCAAAAAAAAAAAAAAAAAAAAAAAAGAAAGTAATTCTTAAATGCAAAAATGTATACACTTAAATGAGCTAAAGAGGCTAGGGACAAACGTTTGGGTTATTTCTATTTCTAATAAGCATTTATAAAATAGGCCAATGAAATGGTTCCAGTTACACAGTTAATGGCCTTATTTATTGTGATAGAGCGAAGATGAAAAAACTGATTTTAAAAATTCCAAAAATTCGGTAATTGACATTAGCAAAGGTAAGGATGTCTAAGCTCTGAAGTCTTTTCAACTCTTACCCCTGCTTGGGAAGACCTCCGGGTATTCACACCAACACTCTGTGGGGTGCTTGGGATGGTAACATTTGAAGCAGAGTTGCTAACTTCAGATTCAGGGGCTTCAGTTTTTGTTTCTTCACCAACAGGAGTCTCTGAAGTGGTTGTATTAATCTCTACATCAGAGTTGCTCTGTTCCAAAGGCTGATCTCGCCGCTTCTTTCTTTTCTCTAAGTTTTCAAAAGCATGCATGATGGCTTCTACTTTTCTATCTTCCCTGGTCTAGAAAGAAATAGTATTGGTGTAGAAGAAAGCTTCAAATGAGGACGAGGGGACAGCCTTTATAAAAGTATTTTTAATGGAAATTTATAGAAATTCATTCAACTACCGGTAAGATGACACATGTAACTTGGAAAACACAAGAAAAAACTAAAAATAAAATATTTCATTTTAAATGTGGGGAATAGTTGTAAATAAAGGCAAAGTCAAACATAAACTTTTCAAAAAGGGTCAATTATTTTGAAACTTTTTACTACGAAAACAGGATGGGTGCGGTGGCTCATGTCTATAATCCCAGTACTTTGGGATGGGTGTGGTGGCTCATGTCTATAATCCCGAGGTGGGAAGATCACGAGGTCAGGAGATTGAGACCGTCTTGGCCAACATGGTGAAACTCCATCTCCACTACAATACAAAAAATTAGCCAGGTACGGTGGCACATGCCTGCAATCCCAGCTACTTGGGAGGCTGAGGCAAGGGAACCGCTTGAACCTGGGAGGCAGGGGTTGCGGTGAGCTGAGATTGCGCCACTGCACTCCAGCCTGGCGAAAAAGCAAGACTCGGTCTTAAAAAACAAAACAAAACAAAACACTCATCAAATCAGGGTCATAAACACACAGGATTGGTTTCAGCATAAAAGCAGAAAATTTTAGTTCATATGACTAAAAGGGTTTAAAAAAAATTCAAAACTCACACAAACCTAGAAAACTCCTAATTCAGAGCAAACCAACTATAATACATTTTGATTCTGACTAGCCAATTTTTCGGAAACCAGACTGTTATAAAAAAAACTTCTTAAAACCATCACTAGATAATAATCACTAGAAAACTACTGTGTGTATAAAGAAAAATAAATCAAAGAATTATAATAAAATCTTTATTATGAAAAAGCCCAAATTATAACCTCCAGGTCAAATCAATGAGATGATACAAAGTTAAGAGAACAGAAGAACATGATGGAGGTAGCAGGAATAAGAAGGAGCAAAGGAATGTCACAGTACTCACCCTCCTGCTATGAGCTAGGTTCTCCTGGTCATCTATAACCTCTTCTTTCTCTTCTTCTGGTTTTTCTTCTGGATTGTCTACTTCCTTTAAGATAGAGGCAATATTCAGCTGTACTCAAGCTCTGAGAAAAAATCAATCTGTTTTATTCTGGTAGCTTAAAACTCTCTATAACAATCTCTAATGCTTTCAAGTGTTAACTCATGTGAGGCCACATAGTAAACATAAATGATAAACCCTATTCTCTGGTACAAAACCAGCAAAGGATGTTTTTGACTTTGTAAAACAGAAAGAAATGAATGAACACAATACACCCACATTGATATAAAGGGCATTAAGTGTTACTATAGCTCCCCTACTTAAACCATGTGGCAACTCAGGTTCCTCTTCCTTCAGAGGACTGATGACATAGCATCATCATTTGACCAGGGGCGATTACCTCATGATCACTGGATACAGTTACTTTTTCTGGAACTTCTTGTGATTGCTGGTCATTATTCTCCTCTGGAGCCTCATTCTGCTGCTCCATCTCTAGCTCTTTCCGTCGTGCTTTTCTACGTCTAGTCTCTGCTCCAATGGTGGGCAGGCTTGGAGGAGGTGGTGGGAGTGGCAGTTCTGTAGCATTAGGATTCCTTTTTTGTATAGGACAATTCCGGTTTCCCTTGTGACAGGCACAGTCCACTTTATAATTACTGCTCCAAAGAAACAACCAAAATGCCTGTTTCAGTACCCTTGAAATTCAGTTACATTATCCATTTACCCTCTCAAAATATCAGCACAGTAATTTCCTCTGATACGATCTCTGAATAAGTTAAACAGAGAAATCAGAGAGTCCTATACTTTTGTTTTTCTTTTTATCGAAGATGGAGTCTCACTTTGTCATCCAGGCTGGAGTGCAGTGGTGCATCACAGCTCACTGTAACCTCTGCTTCCTGGGCTCCAGTGATCCTATTACCTCAGCCTCCTGAGTAGCTGGAACTACATGCCCAGCTAATTTTTTTTATTTTCGGCAGAGATGGGGTTTTGCCTTTTTGTCGAGGCTGGTCTCGAACTCCTGGGCTCAAGTGATCCTCGAGCCTTAGCCTCCCAAAGTGCTGGGATTATAGGTATGAGTCACCGCGCCTGACGTAACACTTTCAATATTCTGTCTTTCTCTCTGTAACCCCAATTCTACTCCATGGTCAGTGGGAAAAAAAAGAAAACCCTCCCTAAATCCAATCCCCCCAGTGGTTTATTAGCTATTTAGTAGGCAATGAATCAAGGATAAAGGCTGATGTGGCCATACTCATCTTGTGCCCACCATTACATGTCCTCACTTTTACCTACTAATTCCCTACTTCTTAAAACCTTTTCTTTTCATTTTCCTTGATGAATTAAGCAGAACATCTTTTTTCTTATACCTGGGCCAAACATCACGTTACCACATAACCTCTATTTTGCCCCAAATGACCAAGGAACAAAAAGCATATACTTCATAAAATCCACCACATATTCATGTATGAATTGCCATTTATGGTTTTCTGCACTGTCATATACAGCTAGATAACATGGTTTCTGTGGATAGGGTGGATCTTTAAATCCCACTCCTAGCTTTATAAGGGTATAATTGACAAATTTAAAGTAGAGATAACACATTAAATTCTATTTTTTTTTTTAAATGGAGTCTCCCTCTGTTGCCAGGTTGGAGTGCAGTGGCGCGATCTTGGCTCACTACAGCCTCTGTCTCCCAGGTTCAAGTGATTCTCCTGCCTCAGCCTCTCGAGTGGCTGGGACTACAGGCACGTGCCACCACGCCTGGCTAATTTTTGTATTTTTAGTAGAGACAAGGTTTCATTGTTGGCCAGGAAGGTCTTGATCTCCTGACCTCGTGATCCGCCCACCTCAGCCTTCCGAAGTGCTGGGATTACAGGCATGAGCCGCTGTGCCTGGCCTAAATTCCCATTTTACATGGTCCCTGACATAAGTACTCAGTGCATAACAACAGGATGCTATTATAATTTCCAGGAGTGTCTCATACATATATATCCATTTTGCTATTCTTGCTAAAAAGGCGTAAGTGAAAATACTTTTGTCAGGAAACTTGTGAGCAGTATCATGTAAGGTATCCATATCTCTAAAAAAAAAAATCTTGTCTTTTCCAATTTCTAGGCAGAAAACTCATTAGTCATGGAAAGATTAAGTAAACAAAGGAAAAGGCAAGAAACAAAGCAGACTAGAGTGAACAGCTTAATATATAAGACAAGGACATTCATGTTAGGAAAGGTTTTTGAGATCTTACCAGTTACTATACTCATAATCAAATGCTATGGTGACCTCAGCATCCTTGGTGATGGCAGACACAGCATAGATGCACAGGTGAATCATCCCATCTGCAATCATGTGTCGCACCTGTGTGAAAAGGCATCTGGTTGGATTTTTCACAAAGACCATGAACTTTCCGTAACAGAAAAAAACCATACTTTCCATTTTAGAGTTATGGTAATCTTTATTTAACTCAATCTTTTTATCTGAAACTATTATACTGTACTGGCTTGAAAATTTATGATACTTCTTGAAATACGTGGAGAAACCTTGAGATGTTAGAAATCAGGGTAAAAATCTCTACTTTCACATCTTTTTTTTTTTTTTTTGGAGATGAAGTCTTGCTCTGTTGCTCAGGCTGGAGTGGAGAGGCGCGATCTTGGCTCACCGCAACCTCTGCCTCCCGGGTTCAAGCAATTCTCCTGTGTCAGCGTCTTGAGTAGCTGGGAATACAGGCACATGCCACCATGCCCAGTTGATTTTTGTATTTTTTTTTTTTAGTAGAGACGGGGTTTCACCATGTTGGCCAGGCTGGTCTCGAACTCCTGACCTTGTGATCTGCCCGCCTCAGCCTTCCAAAGTGCTGGGATTACAGGCATGAGCCACCGCGCCCAGCCGCTTTCACATCTTATAGCTGTTTCTAGCTCCACCAGAGAATTAAAATTCCTTAGCCAGTAAGTAAAGCTCTGTGGATTTTCTTGCTTTATTTGATGTGGCTGCTCTGAGTAATGAATTCTAGAAATGCCTAGATCCTCTCATAGAACACTACTTACTAAAATCTAAAGAAGCTACAACCAAATAACTTAGTTAGGCCTGATGACATCTACTTACACCGTATGGCAATTTCTTTAATACAACTACACTTGATTTTCTTATTCAGTCTAGCTTTCTCCTTAGCAAATGCTAACTTGCTCTTTTCTATTTCTGCCTTCTCTAAAGAAAATTCTTCCCTTGCTCCCATTTTCTCAGTATAAAAGCACCATTACTTTTGTTTTTCACCTCTCACAATGAAATATCACGACTATTATCTACAGACCTTTATCTGAGTGAAGTTTTCACACTGTTTCTTCAGTAAGCTTGTCATTTGATGGTTCCAGTCAAAGGGAAGTTGCTACAGATATCTTACCTCTGCATTTGGTGTACATGATCTTCTGATGAACCGAGCATCATTACCGAAAGTACGGGCATCCACACACATCTCTACACCATTGAATTTTGAGTAGAAGAGCACAAAGGGGTATGGTCTAGGGATATAATTAAAATTCCTGTAATTCTCAACACAAAAAAGAAGGCCACCCCATGACTCCAAATATGAAGCATATGCTGAGAGAAGCAGCAGCAGTCTTTTACAATGCCTAAACTTGGAAAACATCACATGCTTGTCTGCTTTTGATTAAAGAACAAGCACAAAGCAAGGAATGCTTGGCTTGGAAAGGAGTTGTCACCACTTTATACATTAAACAATTTGTAGATTTACTTGTACTTCTCTACAAATAGCAGACAGGCGTGAGCTTATCTGAGTTGTGATTTTTTTTCTCCCAAGAGCATCCTATCAAACAGAATGATTTTTACAACACCGGTCAACCAGGTCCACCTTAGCCCTCACTGCTCAATGAATGATGTTCTTACTTTTTGAAGAAATGCCCATTGACCTCAAATTGCTGTCGTAACATGACTTTCCCACGATACTCTATTATAAGAGTGTCCAAAGCCAAATCTCTTGCAGCCCTCAGGATCTTCCGGTGCTTTTGAACACGAGTGACTCTTCCCAGCTGTAACTGAATAAAACCAGAGCAGTAACATTAAACAACAGCAAGAACACCTTACCAGACACTCAAATTATTTCATAATTAAGGAAAACATGCTAACATTTTCAGGTTTTATCTGTATATGTTATTTAGATCAATGATGAGAAATTTTAAAATGTGACAAAAGCTCAATTTTTCTAAGAGACATGCTACATCTAGTGAAACTGCCTCCCCAGAAAAGGCAACATAAAAAACCCAAAAAACAAACAAAAACAAAACAAAACAAAAAACACAAAAAACCATGATTAAAATTTCAGTGACTCTATCTCTAATAAAGTTGAGAAAGAACATGCTTAACTTTCTATAAATCTTAGATAATTCCTACCTAGGTTATACAAAATTTCCCATACTAAGTCATCTTTTTTTTTTTTTTTTTTAAAGAGACAGGGTCTCACTCTGTCACCCAGGCTGGAGTGCAGTGGTGCAGCAATCATAACTTACTATAACCTCAAATTCATTCAAGTGATCCTTCCACCTCAGCCTCCCCAGTAGCTGGGACTTACAGGTGTGTACCATCACAATGGCTAACTTTTAAATTTTTTTGTAAAGAGAGGGTCTCACTATGTTGTACAGGCTGGTCTTGAACTGCTGGCCTCAAGCAATCCTCCCACCTTGGCTTCTTGCCAAAATGTTGTATTCTAGGAGTGAGCCACTGCACACAGCCTCAATTCATCTATTTTTTATTAATAAAGGTAGTTTAAAAATATGTATCCAGATAGTTTCCAGTTAATATAACCTACTTTTGGTTACGTATGATCAACACCTGTCTAATCTGTTATTCTATGGCCTTGTACATTTGGAAGGAACAGTAATTCCAATCCATTACCCTCTTTCTGGGTTCTTAAAATTTCAGATACTTAGAGAGTCTTCAACCCTTTGGTGCTTACCTGCATTTGGGAACCAATAACTGTGTTATTACAGGCCAATTCAGTCTTATTAATAGTGTCTAAAATAGTAGGTTTGCCCACAAATTCCTTGCTAGAATGTAGGTGTTGTTCAAGGGCGTTCTGTACATCTGCACTGTACTGATTAGTGAAAGCTTCTTCATACTGGTCAGTCCATAGTCTTATCCGATTTTCCCAGCCCTCAGTTGTATTCTCATCTAAATTCTGTGCTTCAGAGGGAGAATTCTGTAGAAAACAAATTCAGGGAGGTTAGTAAAGTCCATGCATAAATAGGGGGTTGGGAATGGGGCTGGGACAAGTTGGGGTTCCAGAGAAAACCTATCACTTGGCAACTGATGTGGCATAAAAGAGTAATGGACTGGGAGTCAGAGGATCTGGTTTCTATCATGCTTTTGTTACCAATGAGAGGTGAGACCTTGAACGACTTCTTTAAACGGGGAAGCTCAGTTTCTCCATTTATAAAGTAAGAAATTAATTGGGATCATAGTTTTACCCCATCACTGTGATTTTATGACCATTTTAAAGTCATAAAAATCAATTTTCTTACCAAAAGACTGACATCAAGTTCATAAGAAAATCTTCATAAAAATGAACAGTAGAGACCTCACATTTACCACTGCTTAAATTTTTCATACTCACTCTGTGTTGGTGTTAGCCCAAACTGGTTTTCTGACTGTTCTCCAGGAGAATGAATGTTTTTGTGTCACTATTTTCATAATTCATGTTCTTTCTAAACCTACGTGACCTTAATCAGTCAATCTCATCAATCCAATCATAATCTTACTGCCCGTATAAAAAGTTATTATTTGAGTATATCTTTCTAACACCCTATTTTCAACATTTTAAATTACCACATTCTAAATAATCTGAAGAGGTGAAGTGAGGGTGGAGGAGTAGGTAGGGAGAATACAGAAAATGTCTAAGAGGTACTTTGCTATACTCCTCTAGGAAAACCATTGCCCTCTATGGTGACAGTATTGAGAAAAGATTACAACTCAGGAACAGCTTCCTAGGCAGACAGTGCCTGAGCTACAAAGACAAAGCTTAAGCCCAATACATGCTCTCCTCCATGGTGTTCAAGACTTAAGTGCCATCAGAAAACAAAACAAACACTGACAGTAATGATATCATGCTAGTGATTAGAAGGAAAAGACACTGTAGTACCAAAGCTACTTGAAAATCCATGTCCACATTAAACTTGCAAACAGGTACAACAAAATTAAATATACTTTCCATGAATGGCACAGAAAACACGGATGCTTATCATCACACTTTCTTTTGCCACTTTTGCATCACTGTTGCTGACTGATTATTGTCTACTATCCTTTCTGCAAGGAACAGGAGTATGGAAGAAAAAAAAAATCAACACTATTGTTTCCACATTTCTTACTAGAGTCCAAAAGACTGAAAAATAAACAGAGGGATCTAAAGAAACACCTAAGGCCAACATACTGACAATCAGAGTATCACCTGCTTGACATCAGTAGCAGTTATGCAAAAGAATAGTGCAAAACCTTAGGCTTAACGGAGCTTACAGACTGGGGGATTGGCAGTGTTCAAACAATATTCCCAGCTTTAAGTAGCAATCATTAAACTTATGACTTGGTAAGTGTACTGTATTCTGGAAGCCTCTGTCACAGTATTTGCCACTGTTTACTAATCTCACTGTGTGTTTACTCTGCTGTCCCATCCTTCAAGGCATTAGAGACTCTACCTCAGCTGGGTTTAGAGCAGTGGTTCTCAATTGAGGGAAATTTTGCACCCAGGTGACATTTGGTAATATCTGAAGACATTTTTGATAATCTCAACTGAGTGTATGAGTGTTACTGGCATCTAGTGGGTAGACACCAGGGATTCTGTTCACATCTTGAAAGCACAGAACAGTCCCTTCCACAACACAGATTTGGTCCAAACTGTCAGCAGTGTCAAGACTGAGAAACCCTGATTTACAATTAAGTCTTCAGTAGGGAAGCTGCTCTTGACACTGGGATTAAAAATCCAAATGATATTTTTTTTCTAATTCTTACGGCTCCCACCTGGATCACTGGAGGAGTTTTAAACTAGTAATTCTGAGCATAAAATTTATAACTCAACTTAGAATTAAAAGACTCAAAATGACTAGTAATTTTTTTTTTTTCTGTCTAAATTTTAACACACCTATGAGGCTGTCAACCTCTCAAAACTGAAAGCAAAGTATGGGGTTTATGTGCAGTTTTCTGGTAGAGCCAGTCTATAGCTTTCAAAAGGTTTTGAGCTTCTGGAGATGAGTTATGATACTTGCTTGATGAGAGAAAAGCATTTAGTAGCCAGGATTAGGGCTATTATCCGCCTCCAAAGTCTATTTAAAAGGCCCCTCTCTAAGCAAATGAGACAAAAATAAAGGGGCAGCTAAAGCAAACTTGGCCACTTGCAGGAGACAGATCCAGCAAAGAAATGATTAATTTGTCTTCCAAGACACATCCCAGGCCTCTGATGCCAGGCCTCTGATGGTCTCCCAACACTTTCACAGGTATGTGCAAGTCTGTTTATAGATATTAAGTGAGGTCTTCGAACTTTAGGTAAAGTGCTACCTGTAATCTTTGCTAACACCAGTCACATTGGTGCCGCACATAAAGCAATCCTAAAAAAGCTTATCCTTACTGAATTTTTTTTTTTGAGATGGAGTCTTGCTCTGTTGCCCAGGCTGGAGTGGCGTGATCTCGGCTCACTACAACCGCCGCCTCCTGGGTTCAAGTGATTCTCCTGCCTCAGCCTCCCAAGTAGCTGGGACTACAGGTGCCTGCCACCATGCCTGGCTAATTTTGGTATTTTTAGTAGAGATGGGGTTTCACCATGTTGGCTAAGCTGGTCTTGAATTCCCGACCTCAGGTGATCAACTTGCCTTGGTCTTCCAAAGTGCTAGGATTACAGGTATGAGCCACTGAGCCTGGCCTTACAAAATATTTTAATGTTTATGCCCTATAACTCTCAATAGGAAAGAGCCTGCTTTTGTATCATTTAAGAATATAAATACTTATAAACTCGAATTTAATTCTAATTAAATGCTTTGAAGCCCTCAGTAATAATTTGGGAGGTATGTTTTCCTCCTATATATATATACACATAGGTAAAGGAGGATACCAGACAGCATAATCAAATCTCCTTTTGGCAAACTGTTTTTAATCAACCAGCACCTAACAGTTCTTTTAAACCATTCCACATAATTGCTCTATTCTCCAAGTTCTTTACAAAGTCATACCTCATAAACTCTTTTATTTGATATCTTAAGAAACATGCTAGCATTATCTAAGTCTTTTCCACCAAACAGATATGCTATGAGAAAAGAGTAATTCTTATCAGTAATACAAGCTTTCTGCAATTAAAGCCCACACAGTGCTAGGGTAGATGCACAAGAGATCCTATATCATTACCAGAAAACTCCACTCCTAAGGTTGAGTTCAATCACAGTGACAGAACATACCAGCCTCATGTTGTTTGGAAAAATGTCACTTACTCCCTACAAAAGCAATGCATGAAAAACCAATCAATGAAGGCTGATTACAGAAAGGGAAAATATTTCAGAAAATGGCCAAGAAAATCTACTTTGGAGAAAAGCTCTATGAAAACTGAATGGCAACAACTACAAACTAATGAAAAGCAGACTCCAAGATTCCCAGACCATCAATGTCAAGAAAGAAGCTGACCAAAATGCAAGATCACAGTGAAGTAAAACACAGCATCAGCGAAGATTACCCCTTACCTTCATCCGCAAGGACTTCCGGGATCCCTCTCGAAATGCCTATCCCAAGGAGGAAAACAAGTAGAACAAACAAAACTTGGTACCAAGAATGACAGTTATACCTATCTGAGACTAAAACTAAGGCACAAACTAGTGTTCTATTCTGTCCCCGTTTCTCTAGGTAAAAAATACAATGGAATTCCCCAAACTATTATCAAGAATAGGGGTAGCTCAAGGCCAATGAACTCTGAGACTAATTTTAATACTTTCTACTGTGAAGCTAGGTAATTAACAGGGAAGAGCATGGGTCTCTTAAATCCTATATGCACTTCAGATACTAAGAGAAAAAGTAAATAAAAAAACTTTAAAGTTGCAGATTTACCAGTTTTGCAACTAAGAAGGAAACAAAGACCAATCCCCTTAACAAGGGGTGAACAAGTCACCTAGAAGCAACAAAGTTGCTGTGATGGGGAAGAAAGAACACAAACCAGAAGAAGTTTCTCCCGGAGACTTTTTAGCTGAGAATACAGGAAAGTGACCATGACACTGAGGAAGCCTAGAGCATTCAAGAGATGTTTCCTGATTTTTATTTTTTTTGAAACAAGGAAAAACAATCAACCCAAAGACATGAGGCATGTAACCAGGACAAGAATTTCAGACTGTACTTTGGGGTTGAAAGGTGGGGAGATACTGTACGGATAGTGGAAGCCTAGACTTGAGGCTGCAACACATATGGGCTTGTGCCAGGTAGGGCTGGAATTTCATACCTGGGATGGGGGCTGGAGTAGAAGAAACTTTGAGCCAGTGGTGATGATATGGTGTGGCAGAAGAGAGGTTGGTCTACATGTATATAACACAGATTAGCTGATTTTTGCAAGTAGAACAAAAGTGGCCCTTCAAATACCTGGATCAAACTTCTTAAAAGAATTTTGGTGCATTCTTGCTCCAAAATTTGAGCTATTTCAGACACTTATATTTATTTTTACCCTACATACCTTGATTTTCTTCGTCTTTGGTGCTGCACGACCCTTTTCTGGACTCTTTTTCCGCTTCTTGGGTTTGGTTCTTCTAACAGTTAAGGTGATGCTTGTAGGTGTGTGCTGTGTTGCCGTATACAACACAGTGGAAGGAGAAAGCTCCTCATCCCAGCTTTCTGTTGCACTGCTATCCCCACCTGAAAAACGATGATTTATTAGTTCAGGTACTAATAGCCTCAAAAGTACATTAAAAGTAGCTTATTGTTTTAGGTGTGCACCACATGCAGTAAGTCATTACTTACATTATTAACTCTCATTATCTGTAAAGCAACATTAGGTACCCATCTTCCTTATGAAAACAAGATTCTATGTGATTGGCATTAAGCATATAAACCCTATTCCTCATGGTGTCTATTTCTCCCCTTGTATTCAGTCTCTAAGCTTCACTGACTCAATCTATAACAATTTGAGACTGGCTAATTTTTAAAAGAGGGATCCATGTTTTTGGTGTTCACAAGGAATACTTTGCTGCAGGGCTAAAATGTTCCCAATACATTTCGTTTACAATGAGAGAACTATACAGTGGTCTTGAGAGGACTTCTATCTCTTTCTGTGAAAAGAGCTGGCTGGGGGACCATAGGAACTTATAAGAGGGGTCTTTTTTTTTTTTTGAGATGGAGTTTTGCTCTTGTTGCTTAGGCTGGAGTGCAATGGTGCAATCTCGGCTCATGGCAACCTCTGCCTCCCGGGTTCAAGCGATTCTCCTGCCTCAGCCTCCCGAGTAGCTGGGATTACAGGCATGCGCCACCACATCTGGCTATTTTGGATTTTTAGTAGAGATGGGGTTTCTCCATGTTGGTCAGGCTGGTCTCAAACTCCCGACCTCAGGTGATCCACCCGCTTTGGCCTCCCAAAGTGCTGGGATTACAGGCGTGATCAATTGCACCGGGCCAAGAGGGGTTCTTAAAATGAACATTCAGATCACAGAATATTTATATGTCAAACTGTGGACCTAATCCATCTTCCGCTCACCTGATATGTTGTCCTGCTTCCGCCGATGAAGTCTAATAACCTTCCCCCTGCTCATTCCCCTAAAGAGGGAAAATAAACTTAAAGTAGTCCTTTCAACAGCATGCATCACATCATAGCACACATGGGCGAAGTGTCTCTGCATATGCTACCCCCTCCCTCCCACCTACCAAATGTTTCCAGGACATTAAATTTCATATCAAATTCAATAGCTTTAACATCAATCTCTCATTCCTTGTTGTCAGCAATTCTCACCTAGTGCAGAGAATTCGAGCCAAGGAGCACTAAGGAATCATCTACATTAACAAACACAAGAAAGAATACTTTGAGCTTTTCCCTACTTGTAAGAAACCCTAATCCCAGCAACCCAGACTTAAATTTAGATGGAACAGGATCTTACCTGCACTTGTCACAGTTGAGAAGGAAGCCATCCTGAGAAAGACCACAAGGACACCAGGTAGGTACAGTCTCTCCTTCAGAGTTCGGGCTGTCTCCACAGCGTTCCTCTACGGGCGACGGCAGGCCATTCAGGTCAGAACGAGGGATGATCGTCTGGACAGGGGGAGAAGCAGGAGGTGTCGGAGGAGGAGGGGCTCCGTAATTATGATCCTGAAAATAAGATTTTTTAAATCAACAGTGTCCAAACACTGGCCCCTCTCTCCCCTAAAGTATGGTACATATGGAAAGAAAGAAGAAAGTAGTACCCTTCGTTTTTTGGCTTCAACCAGGAAAGTGATAAAACAAAATGCCAAGGTCAACTGGGACATAAAAACAAGAACAATGATGCAGGGCTAGACGTCCGCTGGAGTCAGGGAAGTGCAAAAGGGGCAACTTCGTCATGCTGCATATAAACATTTCAAGAAAGTCACAATGTATAAGAATGGATTACACTCCAGGAAGATCACTGTTCTGGAGAGAAACAAATGCATACTCACAGCATAAGGCAGTCCTCGACACCCATGCCTCTGAGTGGTCCCATAATTATGAGTGGAATACACGCTCTTCTCATTAACTGCTGGACTAGCCTCCACAGATTCAGGGCTGCACAAAGGCGAAAAGCAATGCATGATAGCATAACACCTAATCTTCCCTTAAACTAACTTCATTTCCCATTCTAACCCCTCCTCTTTCCACAACCACTAGCCACTAGGATAAGAGAAAGAACTCAGTGAAACAATCTTATTAACATAACTAAGCCTATAAATAACAGTAGGAGTGTTATTAAATGTGGATTTGTGTGAAGCCAGTACAGGCAGATGTCTGAAGGCAGGCACCTGAGATACAAGGTGTCCCTAATGACAAACACAAACGTACCAGCTGAGCGGGGAGTTTCCCCTAGAGAAGCCACTCTGGGCTGGTTTAGACTCAGAACTATTCTTCTTAATTGGATCTCTTAATACTTCCATGAAACCTCACATGACATTTGCAGTGAGTGAGATGATGAAAGTGCCTTCTGCACTGCCCCAGGGACCAGGCCCTCTTCCATTCACTACCAAGACAGGATACCCTGAAGAAAGTACAGGTAAAAACAATGGCATCTTATATTTATCATACCTCTCATCTTGACGAACCCCCAACACCTTTCAAATATTAGAGTAATAATTTCTCATCCACCAATGACATGCAAGCATATTAAGGACAAAATTATTTATCAGCTGCATGATAATACCATAGAACTTCAAAATAAAAACTAAACTAGAAAGTTATGTTAGTCTAGTGACAAATAATAACAACAGTAATGGCCACCATTGTGAACTGCCCATTATTTGTTAGGTGCTTTATATATCTATTAATTCAATTTCAGCAACCACTAAACATGGTATATACCCCATTTTTACAGAGGGGGAAGATGTGGTGGTGAGATTACATGACTTCCCCAAGGTTACATATTGACACAGCTAAGATTTGAAACAAAGTCTGTCTGACTCCAAAGTCTATGCTCTTTCCGCTATAGAAATGAGGATGACATTTAGTCCTTTAAAGAAAATTATTTGAGACCTTTATTAACCAGGCTTAGTGAGAAGCTCGGTTTAGTATCTTTTTGTACCCTTTGTGAGTAGAAAATAAACTATTCAAGCACAATGTATTATTGTAGAATTATACATGTATTCAAACTTAGAAAATTAACATAAGCCTTTACAATAAAAAGGCTTTGATGGCAAATGATAAAATTCAGGTTTATGGGAAGCAAGAACTTCAACTTTGATTGTTACCTGGTTAGGTTTTAGGGAATACTGAAGGATAATTCAAAAATAAAAAGTTTGTACAGCTTTGCAGAATAGAATAGTAATTTGTAATTTATACTAATTAGAACACAGATTCACAAATTAGAAACTCCGATGATTGGTATAACACAAACTTAGAGATTAATGGGTCTTTCAGGGAGTCAAATAATGCATATTGTTTGCTTGAAATAACAGACATTTTTTCCTGCTTAGAGATATACAATATATAGTATGGCAGGAATAAGTGTGCAGTTCAATGTGGTGCAATGTCAATTGAGAAGTGAGGGATCAAAGAAAATTCTGAGATGTGTATCCAACTCACCCAGTTATATGCTCCAAAACTGTGAGAAGGGATCTTATTAATAACAGCAAAGGAAATTTCTAGGTGAAGAAGAACTTTAGACAGAGGAAAGTATTCTCTGTTAGTGAGGTGCATGCATTTTATTACTTAAAAGTGTCTGCAAGATGGGAACAGGGGGAGGGGTACATCAAGAATGCAGGTCAGTATTCTTGAGAAAAAGATGATCTGAACATGGCTCACTGAGAGGCAATCATCTCTGAGTATTAGGAAACAGGTGGGGTTTCCTAAATGAAACCAAAGGCAGACAAGAAATAATAAAATGAAGGTATAATTTAGTTTCTATGATGGACAGTTAAAAGAAAGTAATAAATTTATACAACATTGTTAATTTACTAGGTACATTATTAAACAAGTATTCCAAAAGCTGTATATATTTTATATAGATTTTGTACCACTGAACACATGGAGTGAAACATGATAGCTGTTTATTAGGAATGGATTTTTTTGGGGGGTGGGGACAGGAAAAAGGAAAGTTGCATGAAATCAAAGATGGCCATGGAGATGGAGCTATGCTGGTTGTATCTTACCCATCTCCAAACGGGTAAATATGAACATATGCACTTCATGTGCAAGTCTAGGGAATAAAAATAAAATGTATATTGTGGAGGTTAAAAGGCCATCGTATTGCACAATACTTTCTAGTTAAGCACAGCATTGAATATATTGCTGTGCATGCCAAATCTAAAATTTAAACTCTTCTGATGAAGAAACTCTGCAATTTCCATATTGGATTGATTAAATACATAGTTAGACATTGACAGGTAACTATAAGATTTCCTAAAACATTCCTTGATATATATACTAGTTTTTATATTTAAAAATATGAATTAAAAATTTGGAATGGAATTACATCTCTTTAGCAGGCAAACACTTTATGCAAATCTAATTACAGCCTTTCTTCTCCTATCACTGAATTGGACACATACACAGAAACCAGGCTCACAACAGATATACTCCATCAACTGTGTTCTAAGTACAACATGCAACCCAGTTGCTATCATGCCATTTCTTGGAAAATGCCTGAAATTCTGTAATGGCAGAATTGGAAGTTCAGAAAAATCTTTGCTTCACTTGTTACATCTACAAAATTTCCTACAAACACACACAAAAATAAATGCATAGTGCATACAGTTGCCATAGGATTTAAAATCCTATGAAGTCTAGGTCTAGTTAAGTATGCTGCACTTAATACCAGGTTTAATCTTAAAGTGCCCAGGACAGTGAAATAGGCATGATGAAACATTAATAAATATTAATAATTTAACAGAATGGTACGTAGCTAGTCATTGACATTCTTTCCCTTTGTAGAAATGCGTAACTATGTAGCCAGTTACGACTACAGTATCAGAAATCTGTCTGGAGATCATGAATGAAAATGTTTCAGGAAATCCTAGAATACGCTGGTGTTAACAGAGACAGTGCAGTCACATTTGTAGACCAGAAGTATTTTTATTTCTGAAATTACTCCTGGACTCCCTAGCAGTATTTGCGGGCAGTCATGTCTATACTTTGGGGAAAACACCAATTGTAAGATTAACTGCTCTGGGTCTTTTATCTACTAATTCCAAACTTACTGGTTTAACCTCTTTGTTGAAATTTCTCACAAATGTTAATGCTATCTATCTACATAGTTAGACAATCTACATAGTACCAGGTTAGTAGCCGACTTTATAAAAACCTATAAACACAATACAACTAGGCTACCTACTAATGCAGGAAGAGTTTTAAGTACTTTATTTGGGGAAAGAGTTGTAAAATGGTAAGTCTCAGTTACTGATATAACTAAATACCTTTTGCATGCAAAAAACCCCAAACCAAACCAAAATAAAAAAAACAAAAGAAGAAAAAAGCTCTAGAAGAAACAAAATCAACCCTTCCCCACTCCCAACCCTCCTTTCTCCTTTTTATATGGGAAAAAGCCCAAACGCTGCTTTCCGTTTTAGACCACCCCAGAATATTATATACTATTTCTCAGGGTAGCTTTAAGTCTTCCTTTTTAAGGAACTCAGTCAACAGGTAAGTTATATTAGGTGGCTTTATGAAGAAATATACACAATCTTTAATAATACTGTTTTAAGGAAGAAAACCACTATTAATCAGGGTTGCCATTCAACCCAGAAATCTGGTTCAGTTGCTTTGCTTTGCTGAAGGGGGACGCATCCCCGGGGACTGTGAAAATGGCAAGAGAAACAGGGGAATTAGAGCAACACCCACCTCACTCAAGAAGTGGCTGTGGGATCAAGAGTCTGAACTGGACCTGAACATATTCAAAACACCAGGATTTTTCCAGCCCAGACCCTAATCCCTGGTACTGCCTGGAATAGACTTGGCTTCTGGGGGTGTGCTGCCCCCTAGGCCCCTTGGGTCTCTTTCGCTGGACTTTCACATCCTGGTGTAGTGCCACTTCGTCTTGAAAGGTAGGGGGCTTCCACTTCCTTTCTGTAAGCAAGGAAGATTGGGTACAAGGGAGGTAAAAGGACAACAGGGGGAATCTGTGAGCAGGGGGAATCTTGGACAACTTAAAAGAGAAGGGATACAAAAGACTAAAAATTTAAAAACTGTGAATAATATATATAAAAGTTGTATAATGAAGGCCTACCTTCATTGTCATTTGGCATTTACATTCTTCAAGAATTGAGAGTATAATTTTAGGGATTGGGCCTTTGGACAAACTCTGAATTCCTAAAGCTGCTCTTAGCTGAAAAGAAAGTTTGGTACCACTGATTTTGAAGGTCCTCTTTCTAGGCAATGAATATTATAAAAATAAACAGATGACACTGCTCTCCATGTTTTCTACCCCAGATGTCAGAAGGTCTAGGCAACCTGCCCATACAGTTTCGACCCCTTTACTCTAGAACAATGGGAAGTACATAGGAAGAGGACTTCAAGGAAAATCAGTTGGAAAGAACACCTTATCTCCCTCCATCAGAATAATCATTAACTCTACAGAAGCAGGTAGTAATACCTACTTTATTCTAATTTTCCCCACCCATTAAAATAAATGAGAATGAATTCCTACTTTGCAACTTTGGTTCTATTAATTATTTGCCCAGAAATACCCCTCTGAAAACTCTTCCTTCCCCTTCTAATTCCTTTTTTCCTCCAGCTTCAATGGGGGTAAAGGGAAAGGTCTAATGTTAATTATAGTGGGACAGGATCTGGTTAAGAAAATACTACATATTATCTTATTAGCTATCCATAAGAAAGTTGTCTCCACACAGACTGGTAATTTACCTACGACCTAGAAAGTAGCACTTACTCTGATCCAGCAGCCATATCTGAGTAGGATGTATCTGGTGTGGTGACTCCCAGAGGGATTGCAATGCTCATGACGTCCAACACAGCAGAGATTGGAAATCACGGGGTCCAATTAATGGAGACTGACCACTCTGAGAGTGGGGGTGAGCTGCAGAGCGTCATCCAACATGTTATGGACATGAGGAATCCTACAATAGAAAAGGAAAATATCTAGTAAAATAAATACCTAGTTATCAGATGGTTCTTTTTTTTTTTTTTTTTTTTTTTTGAGACGGAGTCTTGCTCTGTCACCCAGGCTGGAGTGCAGTGGCCGGATCTCAGCTCACTGCAAGCTCCGCCTCCCGGGTTTACGCCGGTCTCCTGCCTCAGCCTCCCGAGTAGCTGGGACTACAGGCGCCCGCCACCGCGCCCGGCTAGTTTTTTTGTATTTTTTAGTAGAGACGGGGTTTCACCGTGTTAGCCGGGATCGTCTCTCGATCTCCTGGCCTCGTGATCCGCCCGTCTCGGCCTCCCAAAGTGCTGGGATTACAGGCTTGAGCCACCGCGCCCGGCCCAGATGGTTCTTTAAGTTTATCTTAAATGCTACTGAATATTTTTCTGCATTCTTGAACAAGGCTTTTAAGGGATAGCTATAAAATAAATACAGCCACAGTGTCCCATGATTTACTATGCATTTCATTAATGTTTCACAAAGTAGGGGGCAAAAAGTTATGCTTACTTTTTTCTTCCTTTTCAGTTGAAGGGAAAGGAAGAGTCTGCCCATCTCACTAACCAACGCTTTCTCCCCATTCTAAAACTGCCCAAACAAAATTTTCTGGCAGCCTAGGATCTAGCAAACAAGTTTTAAGATAAAGGATGGTTATTAGAAATATCCTAGTTTACCTAAACTCTTTAAAAATTCAAGATCTTCATTTTTTTCCCTAGGCCACAAATAAACGCAGTTTCACAAGCAGTCAATAATGTTATTTCTTCCAAATTAAAAGAGATCAATTGGTTGTTTATACTTGATTGGAAACAGCTGTTTCTTACTGCCTTCTTTTGTCACTGAACACTCTCTTCCTTCTTTTAAATCATCTTAACTATAATTTTGGGAGAAGATGCAATCATCTTAGCAACTTTATTTGTGGGGTAATAATATGCTGCTAGATATGAACAAAAATGTAAACCAGGAGGAGGCTGTGCATGCGTGGGTGCAGAGGGTGTATGGGAAATCTCTGTATCTCCTGATGAATTTTCCTGTGAACCTAAAACTGCTCTAAAAAAGTCAATTGTTTTTTAAAAACAACGAAAAAAATCCCGAAATCATGAAGAGTACAGTTTCATGATAAAGACTAAAGAACTGTGTATGAAAAAGCAATGAGGATAGCTTGACATGGTGACCATAAACCAGTGAAATTTGGGAACAGAAAGACTCAGAAATTACTGAAGTAGAAAAAAAGCAAAAATAGATTAAGAGATTTGGAGGTATGGTGCAGAGGGAAACAAGTGTTCTTTGTGTGACTTTACATTAGTAGTTTTACAGTAGTGTAAAAAAACATCAAAAAGATGAAACAAAAAAGCATTTTATGTAGGGGGAATAAAGTCAATGTGAATGTCAAAGACCCATGTTTAACAAGGACTGTTGCAAAAAAGACTACAAAGAGAATCATGACTGATGCACTGATTCATAATAAGTCATTAGAACCATTATTAATACTAAAAAAGCTAAAGGAATTTAAAGTACATGATACCGACTGAATCAACCTAGAGGGTTAATGTAAATTTTATTTTTATTTTTTGAGACAGTTTCACTTTTGTTGCCCAGACTGAAGTGTAATGGTGCAATCTTGGCTCATTGCAACCTCTGCCTCCCGGTTTCAAGAGATTTTCCTGCCTCACCTTCTCAAGTAGCTGAGACTACAGGTGCCCGCCACCATGTCTGGCTAATTTTTGTATGTTTAGTAGACACAAAGTTTCACTATGTTGGCCAGGCATTCTCGAACTCCTGACCTCGGGTGATCCACCCACATCTCAGCCTCCCAAAGTGCTAGGATTATAGGCGTGAGCCACCGTGCCTGGCCGGTTAATGTAAATTTTAAATGATAGATGGTCTGAGATGCTCCAATCTTACTTTGATATACAAAGATTAATGCAAATAAAAAAAAATTGTGGGCTGGGTGCAGTGGTTCACAACTGTAATCCCAACACTTTAGGAGGCCGAGGTGGATCACTTGAGCCCAGGAATTTGAGACCAGCCGAGGCAACATAGTGAGACTCCACCTCTACAAAAATAGCAAAAAAAAAAAAAAAAAAAAAATCAGCCAGTCATGGTGATGTGCGCCTGTGTTCCCAGCTACTTGGGAGCTGAGGTGGGAGGATCACTTGAGCACAGGAGGTAGAGGCTGCGGTGAGCCATAATCATGCACTGCACTCCAGCCTGGATGATGAAGTGAGACCTCTGGGTATGATAATACGCCTGTTCCTATACCCAAATGGAGGTGACATATAGCTGGGCTGGCGAATGACTGGGCCAGGCGAAGTGGCTCATTCCTGTCATTCCAGCACTTTGAGAGGCTGAGGCAGGTGGATTGCTTGAGCTTGGGAGTTGGAGACCAGCCTGGGAAACATGGTTAGATCCTGTCTCTACTAAAAATACAAAAATTACCTGGTGTGGGCCAGGTGCGGTGGCTCATACCTGTAATCCCAGCATTTTGGGAGGCTAAGGTGGGTGGATCACCTGAGGTCCGGAATTCGAGACCAGCCTGGCCAATGTGGTGATACCCCTTCGCTACTAAAAACACAAAAATTAGCTGTAGTGGTGCACACCAGCAATCCCAGTTACTGAGGAGGCTGGGGCAGGAGAATCGCTTGAACCCAGGAGGGGGAGGTTGCAGTGAGGTGAGATCACACCACTGCACTCCAGCTTGTGCGTCAGAGTGAGACCCCATCTCAAAAAAAAAAAAAAAAAAAAAAAAAAAATCTGGTGTGGTGGCATGCACTTGTAGCCCCAGCCACTCAGGAGGCTGAGGTGGGAGGATTGCTTGAGCCTGGAAGGTGGAGGCTGCAGTGAGCTGAGATCGTGCCAGTGCACTCAGCCTGAGCAACAAAGTGAGACCCTGTCGCCAAAAAAAAAAAAAAAAAAAAAAAAGAAAAAAGAAAAAGTTTTTTGCCTTTAGGCCAGTCTTACACATGTATGTTTCCTTTCCCTAACAGTATATCCAAACAGAGACCTTGGTAGTACATCTTCTAAGCCTTTGGGAAACTGAAGTAAAATCTGTAAATGATAAAACAAGAACACTCATCAAGTAAACCCAAAAGACACAGTTAAATACTGGGGGCTGTTGGTTACAACTCTTTCTATTAGTATCACTGTATAATTCAGATTTTTAAAAAAGCCCCAAAACTGTCTGACCAGATAATCATAAGAAAGTCTGATTATCACCACACCTCCCCTGATCAGTAAAGGGAATCTGAATTGTGTTATATTTTCAGTAAAAGACTTAAACCAAAAACCGTACTCAACATCATTAAAAACCCTTTGTTGTAGCCATTACTATTGTATACCCATTTAAAAAATGCACGGTTTAATGGTGAAACCCCATCTCTACTAAAAATACAAAAATTAGCTGGGCATGTTGGCACATGCCTATGATCCATCCCAGCTACTTGGGAGGCTGAGGCACAAGAATCGTTTGAACCTGGGAAGCAGAGATTGCAGTGAGCTGAGACGGGGCCACTGCACTCCAGCCTAAGCAAAAGTGAGACTCTGTCTCCAAAAAAAAAAAAAAAAAGGTACAGTTTCCAGATAAAAGACAAGTTATAAACCCAAGATGATAGTTGATATTTTTCCTAGAGCAATTTTTAAAAGATATACTAAAAGGAAAAGATGGAAAAGTTCCTTCAGATAACATCTTAATGAGTGAATAAATGATTGCTACACCAACACAGCTATTTTGGATAGCTGATAAATAACTTTAAGAAACATTAAGTCAGCCGGGCGCAGTGGCTCACACCCAACACTTTGGGAGGCTGAGGTGGGCGGATCACCTGAGGTGAGGAGTTTAAGACCAGCCTGGCTAACACAGTGAAACCCAGTCTCCACTAAAAATACAAAAAAATTAGCCGGGCATGATGGCAGGCGCCTGTAATCCCAGCTATTTGGGAGGCTGAGGCAGGAGAATCTCTTGAACCCGGGAACCAGAGGTTGCAGTGAGTCGAGACCGCACCATTGCACTTCAACATGGGCAACAATAATGAAACTCCGTCTCAAAAAAAAAAAAAAAAAAAAAAAAAAAAAATTAAGTCAGTAACTATAAATTTCTATTTCATAAAAAATATTCCTTTTTCCTCGTGTCTAGTTTAACATGACTGCTTCATTCTTCTGATGAAAGCAACTATAATAGGTTAGCTTGACCATCTCATTCTAACTAACGATTTAATAATAATAAGGCTTCTTAATTCAAATTCTGTTAATAACCCCAAATTTCTCAAATATTACCCTAAGAATAGTTCCTTCCCTAAGTAACTCTCTGTAAAATGTCACTATTAAAATGTTAACTGAGGAACATTTAACAGATCATCCAAATGCAGTATTTTCTTATTATAATTTGTTTTTTCCTACCAGAATATAAACTCTATGAGGAAAGGGATTTTTATCCACTGCTGTAGTTCCAATGGCCAAAACAGTAACTGACACATAAAGAAGTTCAAGAAATATTTGCCAAGTAAATTATAATCACCATTTACTACAACATGATTCCAGCAGTCATTAAAATGCAAAAAATAAAACAGAAATTAAAAGGATTTACTTGGGTCAGTCACCTTTATATAGACTTCTGAATATGAAGTCCCCCCAAATTATCTGCTAGTAGTTCTGAAGACCTAGAAAAAGTTGAGACACAAATTAGTATAGAAAGAAATAACATTGATCAACACACAGAATGGAATTCTACAGCTATATTAACAATTTTGTTTCTGTATACTATCTTGCTTACCATCCTACATCTATACTATCTTGTTTACCACCCTACGTCCATCCAGCACTGAATTTTTTGCCCTTTAATCTTTAATTTTTCCATAAAGCCAGAAACGAGAGGGTAGGGAAGGAAATTATTTGACATAAATGGTAAATACTTCTGTCACTGGCTAATTCTTCCCCTTCCTTCAAATTAGAATTCTCTCTCATTTTCCAAGGGACTCCTTTTTCTCTCTCCTAAGAGGTGACTCCCTTCTCCACTGAACAGTTCTCAAATTCAGAGATCTTTAACCCGATGTCCGATAGCTGTCCAGCCAGACAAGGGCCCATCATCACCCATTAAATTACAAGTCCATATTTATTACTCCTTTCTTTCCCTTCATTCCACATCATCTAGTTTCTTGTCCTACTATAAAAAATAATGATGGCCGGGCACGGTGGCTCAAGCCTGTAATCCCAGCACTTTGGGAGGCCGAGACGGGCGGATCACGAGGTCAGGAGATCGAGACCATCCTGGCTAACACGGTGAAACCCCGTCTCTACTAAAAAATACAAAAAAACTAGCCGGGCGCGGTGGCGGGCGCCTGTAGTCCCAACTACTCGGGAGGCTGAGGCAGGAGAATGGCGTGAACCCGGGAGGCGGAGCTTGCAGTGAGCTGAGATCCGGCCACTGCACTCCAGCCTGGGCGGCAGAGCGAGACTCCGTCTCAAAAAAAAAAAAAAAAAAAAAGATAAAAGGGAGTCATTTCTATGTGTGGTCAAATGGAAACATGCTTAAAAAAGGGGGCTTAATTTTCTACCTTCCAAAAAGAAAGGTAAAATAGGTGATCCAGGACTTTGGGGGGAAAATGATCAGTATCCTTTAAGTCTCTGGTGTTTTTTCCAAAAAGTCAAATTTAACACTGGCCAGAGTTATTAACAGCTTAAAGATTAACATATCATAAACATGAAAAGAGTTGTTCATAGGATTCCAGTTACCAAGCATTAGAACACATGCATTTTATTTACGTTGATATTTTATGATTTCTAATTTTAAAAAACTGGAAAATAAGCTATTTTTTAGAAACAATTTAAAATAGTATACTCAGAATTAGAGAAAGAAAAAGTATCAAAGTAACAGTAAAAGGAAGGAAGAAATAAAGTACATCAAGGGAGAAGCAATAGCAAGTAAGAAAGAAAAAAGGAAAGGAGGAAAAGACAGAAATAGATGTGAGTGTACAGTATGGGGAAAATGCATCACAATTTCAAATTCTTATTAACTATTTCCCCAACAATCCATCAGAAACCTCAGGAACACTAGGTAAGTTCTCGGATTCAGAAACAGAGACAGCCTGTACCTTCCAGTAGTACCGAGTACTCTCTTTAGGAGGTGCCATTTACATACAGTTTCTAGGGGAAAGGATGTTAGATAGAACATGCCAGAAATGTTTCTTAAGGACCCCATCTTTTTAATTGGGTTCAGAAATGGCCAACAGTCTCTATATCATCATTCTGACAGTCTCTTCTCTATATGACTTGCTGAAAGCACAAGACCTGTATGATCTCCCTGGTCACTCACAGAGAAGACAAACAAAAAGTGTTTTATGAACAATTCCAACAGAGATTTCAGAAGAAGAAATTGCATCAGACAGGTGAGGCGGAAGCAGCTGGGAGACAAGAGTCCAATAAACAACCAATCCAATGAAAGAAATTCAGAACAAGTCTGCTTCAGTAATCCTGTGAAGAGGACTGGCAGGAAGAGGAGTGCCGCTTCAGAAAGAGAACAGGCCTCATATGCTTCAGACAGTCTTTGTACTGAGGCTGTGGACCTTGGCCATTCTCCCAGAAATGATGCAATCCTGATGAACAAGATCTGCTGCCAGAGAAACAATTGTTAACAGCCTATGCAGACAGCAACTCAGCCAAGGAGCAATCTCTGATCAACTCACTCCATAAACCAACAGAACGCCAAATCTCTCTTCCTCAATTTCAGTGTCTGACAAAACATAAGTGAACACAGTATATATTCAGATACATAAGAACAAGCCATTTTCTCAAAGTGTCCTTTTTCTTTTAATTTCTTTGGCTGTACAATATCCATTATTACATTTTAGATAAAATACTGAACATTTTTTACTTTTATAAATACAATTATCCAAGCATATCAACATAATAACATAAATATGAAAATGTATACTTATTTTCCTCATTCTCATAAGAAAACCTTTTTGGGAGGTAGTGGCTTCCCTAAGCATAAAAATTGCTCTGAAATCTATCATCCAGCTATAATATTTCAAGTAAAGACAAATATACACATATTCTAATTCAGAGACAGAAAATATATTTCATAGATATTTTTGAAATTAGATAAAAATCAATGTTAAATATTGGCATCTATTAGAGAAAAGAGAAAATCTAATCTTGCTTATGCTGACATACAAGGTAGACTAAGCAGTATCATCTCACAATAATAGTACTTATAACAATCACTTTTTTGAAGGGCAAAAATATTACTTCAGATCTTACTAAAGGATCAGATTATTTTAATCTTATGAGCCACAATTTACTAATTTAGAAACTAACTTAAAAATCCTCAATTTAATAATCTTCTCTAGACTTCTCATCTCCTAGGCCTGGTTTCTTTTTCAGAAGTTTTGGTATCAGGTTTTTCACACAGTATTATAAAATTATAAAAAGTTGTTTTTTCTCACTAAATAAATAAAATATCCTGTATAAAGCAGTTCTCTAAACTTCAACTAGCCAAGTCATAACTAACCAAATTTCTTCCTTTTGAAAGCAATAACCCTTAAACTGGGATTCATGAAAAAACACAAATATCTAAGATATATCCTGAAATAAATCTATTCAGCCCAATCTACTACTTCTATATACTACTAAATAACAAAAATGAACAGATACACAGAATAGCTCTAAAGCACTAAAAATACTTTAATAGGTCAATAAATGAAAAAATTTAACTCGGGAAGAGAAAAACACTTTTTGGGACTATTTCAAAAGGGTTAAAGTAGCTAATAATTTTTTAAAAATCCAATTTCTGAACTTGACTATTCAAAATTTTATTACATATAGGCTGAATTTCTTCTTAAATACATTTATAGTTCTTTGATTTATCTTTTGAATGACTTTACAAAACAGTAAAAAGGGGAAATGGGGAAAGAATATTGGGTTTTCTGGTATGATGATTTTTACTCTCTACATAATTTTTAAATCACAGAACAGTCCAAAATACAATAAATATATGACTGCTTATCTACATGACCAACTTTTATGAGAATGAATGTGGCAACTGCATTATATACTTATCTTCATCTTCATCTCAAAGTCAAATATCTCAAGTAAAATCACTGTAGCTGTACCATGACAAACAGCCTTTTACCTTAGGAGAAGAAAAGTATGCTAGGAAAAAGCACTATTAGAGGCTGGGTGCAGTGGCTCACATCTGTAATCCTAGCACTTTGGGAGGCTGAGGCAGGAGGATCGCTTGAACCCAGGAGTTCAAGACCAGCCTGGGCAACATAGTGAGACCCATCTCCTAAAAAAAAAGAAAAAAAGAAAAGAAAAAAAGGCACTATAATAGGAGTTAGGAGACTTGAGTTCTAGTCTACAACATAATTAGTGACCTCAGAAAAATCACTTTACATAGATGATCCCTAAATTCCTCAAAGTAAAATCTTCATTGTGTGTCTTCCTGCTCCAGATTTCTATGAATCCTGGCACTGCTGCCAACTAGCTTAGGAAATTCACAGAATGTCTCACAGTCTCAGTTTTCTCATCTGTACCCAAAAAAAAAAAAAAAAAAAAAAAAACCCCAAAAAACCAAAAAACACAAGAACAACAAAAACAACAAAAAAAACCTGTTGTGCTGACCCATAGGCACACATGGACTAGCATTTGCAGCAACTAAGAGCTTAAATAACTTTCTGGTCCCTTTGAGTATACGTGAAGAAAGAGGAGCTGCTGCTAATAACCGGAATATGGCTAAACACTGTTTTTATTCTTCTCCAAAAGCATGTATTTCAAGTTTGCTACAGCAGATAATGTGGAAAGAAAAAATGTGAGAAACATGAAAAAAAAAAAGAGAGAGAAGTGTGAAGCATTAGAAGAAACAAATATGAGTTACTGGAAAACAAAGAGATGAACTCTAAAAGAGCACTCAGAGATAAAGTGAAAAGTTTATGTATTTGGAACAGTATACATTAGGCTTATAATCTGAAGCAAATTAATGCAAGCAAAGAATTTAGGGGTTAAGGACTGAAGGGAAAAAAGAAAAGAGAGAAACACTGATTGGGATAAGCACTGGAGACAGGAAACACCATGATTTAGTAATTTAAAGCAAAAATAAAAATTTCCTTTTCCCCCATCTCTTCTACAATACCAGTTTATTCCTTTGCCTAAATTTACACTCACTCTAGGAGCTACTGAGCTTGGCATAATAAACTGATGTCTATAAGAAATCTAAGTTTACTAGAATAAAAGGCCATTAAAAGACAACTTAAAAAAATCCTACTTTAGTCTATATTAAGAATTTCCTTCTCCATAAAAGAGTATTATAGAGACCAAGTCATACTTAGTAGTATGTGCAGCAGAAGAAGGGAGTGGCAGTAGGATAAGATTACATACCAAAAATGATATAATTACTATTATTATCTAAATATTATGATTGTAAATTAACACTGAAGAAAAAGAAATATTTTATTTACAACCCATTTAACAATGATAAAAAGGTATTTACTGTTAAACTAACCAACAATACAGACTCTTTGTAACCTTAACAAGAATCAGGAAGATTTTAGACTTCTAAGTACCAAATAAAAATGATGCCCTCAAATAATTTAGACTGACTAAACCTCTTTAAAGAGTTATACTCTCAATACTTTCTGAAGGTTCTGTTCTACTGTGTTCTTAGGCTCAGAACATGTGTGAGACCAACGTACCAAACTAGAGTAGGAAAAGAACTTCTCGTATCTCTACACGTGCCTCCTCTGTTAATTCAGATCTTCTTCATTTTCAAACCCCAAAACGGGAGCCACTTTTACTTACTATAGATGAGGTGGGTTGTGCACACTTATGAGCCATTAATATCTGTATTTTTACTTTCATTAATTTAGGCAAAATTTCTCCAATCGATGAAGAAACAGAAATGAAGAAACAGAGCTACAAAAAGATTAGCTTGTATGAAGTCTACTACACACCTACAGTAGTAGAGTTCAGAGGAAAGAAAATTAAGATTTTAATGTATAGCTTCTGTTTATTATAGTAATTACTACTTACCTTAGATAGCAACATCTGAGTTATAACTAATTGTTTTTTATTTTTATTTTTGAGACAGGGTCTGTCACCCAGGTTGGAGTGCTCTGGTGCAATCACAGCTCACTGCAGCCTCAACCTCCTGGGCTCAAGCGATCCTTTCACCTTAGCCTCCCAAGTAGCTGGGACCACAGACACATACTGCCATGCCCAGCCTTGTTTTTATTAAGTACCAATTGGTGCTATGTTAGACAATTAGGTCTAGACAAAATTCCTGGCTGTCTTGGGATTTACATTATGTAGATTTGCTACTTTTTCATTCATTCATTCAACAAACATGAAGTGACTACTATTAATATACATATATATATAAATATAAACTATGTTAAGTGCTATTTTAAGAGGTTTATTTTATCCAATGTAGAAAAGGGTAGGCAACTTGCAAACTGTTTAGGTTTGCCTATGTGCCAAGTATTGCATTTATACAACCATGAAGGGGGAAAAAATCCTGTAAGTGGGCTGGGCGCGGTGGCTCATGCCTACAATCCCAGCACTTTGGGAGGCCGAGGCGGGGGGATCACCTGAGGTCAGGAGTTTGAAACCAGCCTGACCAACATGGTGAAATCCTGTCTCTACTAAAAATACAAAACAAGCTGGGTGTGGTGGCGCATGCCTCTAATCCCAGCTACTAGGGAGGCTGAGGCAGGAGAATCGCTTAAACCCAGGAGGCGGAGGAGGTTGCAGCGAGCCGAGATCACACCATTGCACTCCAGCCTGGGCAATAACAACAAAACTCCGTCTCAAAAAACAAACAAACAAATCCAGAAAGTGTGTCTTTAACAATTAATGAGTCAAACTCTGAAGGAAAACACCACCCTTGCCTGAATGGAAGAAATCCCTAACCCATTCCATAGTTTACCAGTGAAGGAGTCTCTTACAGAAATAAATTCTTGGGGTTGGGCGTGGTGGCTCAAGCCTGTAATCCCAGCACTTTGGGAGGCCGAGACGGGTGGATCACGAGGTCAGGAGATCGAGACCATCCTGGCTAACACGGTGAAACCCCGTCTCTACTAAAAAATACAAAAAACTAGGCAGGCGAGGTGGCGGGCGCCTATAGTCCCAGCTACTCGGGAGGCTGAGGAAGGAGAATGGCGTAAACCCGGGAGGTGGAGCTTGCAGTGAGCTGAGATCCGGCCACTGCACTCCAGCCTGGGCACAGAGCGAGACTCTGTCTCAAAAAAAAAAAAAAAAAAAAAAGAAATAAATTCTTTTATAAATCCCTTTTAAATTAGCTTAGACAAAGCTTATCATTGACTGGTCTCAAGGAAAATACTATGAAAAATGAAGGCCAATGGGCAGCAAGAATCCTCAAAGTACAGAAAAAAACCTGACTACACATGTTCTGTGATCATCTGGCAAACCATGTAGCTAAGTATACAGCAGGAAAAGAACTTAAAGCTTGGCCCAGCCCAGCGGCTCATGCCTGTAATCCCAGCACTTTGGGAGGCCAAGGCAGGTGGATTACTTGAGGCCAGGAGTTCGAGACCAGTCTGGCCAACATGACAAAACAGTCACTACGGAAAAAAAAAAAAAAAACTAGCCAGGCATGGTGGTGCACACCTGTAATCCCAACTACTTATGAGGCTGAGGCACGAGAATTGCTTGACACTGGGAGGCGGAGACTGCAGTGAGCTGAGATCACGCCACTGCCCTCCAGCCTTGGTGACAGAGCGAGACTCTGTCTCAGAAAAATCAGTATCAACAACAACTTACAGTTTAATAGTTCTAATATGCACAATAGGGTTCCCCTCCCCCATGAATGACTGTATCAATACAAATAATGCCTGGAAAAATATGCAAATATTACTATTAAAAAGTAGAAGTTAAATTCTCATGTAAGTGATAACCCTACTGCTCTGTAAACTGCTTTTTAAAATTCAGCAGCTATGAATTTTAATTCAGCATTAGATATGTTTCTATGAGTATGTACAAAACCACTAATTCCTCTTAAGCAAGTATTCTAGTCTATGCATCGACTATAATTTAAACCAGTCCTCTGCAGGTGGATGTTTATGATTGTTGCTGCTTTTCCATAACATATGCAATGTTGTGTTGAACGATCATGTACTTATACCTTTCTTTATACACATGCACAAATATTTCCTTGGGACAAATTCCTAGAAATGAAACTGCCAGAATGGCATGGGCATATTTATTAGTGATGACAAACCACCCTCCATAAAGTTAAAACCATTTTACATTTCCACAAACATTTAGGTTCTTGATAAACATGGTAGAAGGCTAAATTTCCTTAAATAATTTCCTTAAAAGAATTTTTCTTTCTGTTTTTTTTTTTTTTTTTTTTTTTTTTGAGACGGTGTCTTACTCTAACGCCCAGCTGGAATGAAATGGTATGACCATGGCTCACTGCAGCCTCAATCTCTCAGGCTCAAGGGATCCTCCCAGGTCAACTTCCTGAGTAGTTGAGACTACAGGTGCATACCACCACTCCCGGCTAATTTTTAAATTTTTTTGTAGTGACTGGGGTCTCACTATGTTGCCAGCGATGATCTCAAACTTCTGGGCTCTAAGCAGTCCTCCTGCCTGGGTCTCCCAAAGTGCTGGGATTACAGGCGTGAGTACCATGCCCAGTCTTAAAATAACTTCAATTCTCACTTTCCTCATACAGTCTTTTCCATAGAAGATTCTCTACATTCTAAAAGAAAACCCTAGGGCTGGGCACGGTTGCTCACGCCTGTAGTCCCATCACTTTGGGGGGCTGAGGCGGATGGCTCATTCGAGGTCAGGAGTTTGAGACCAGCCTGGTCTACATGGTGAAATCCCGTCTCTATTAAAAACACAAAAATCAGCCAGGCGTGGTGGTGGTCACCTGTAATCCCAGCTACTTGGGAGGCTGAGGCAGGAGAACCGCTTGAAGCCGGGAGGTGGAGGTTGCAGTGAGCCAAGATTACGCCACAGAACTCCAGAAACCCTAAAATGAAAGTTATCTGCAAATTCCCAATGTTTATCTATGTGATTCACTTTTTTTTTTTTTTGAGACGGAGTTTCGCTCTTGTTGCTCAGGTTGATGTGCGATGGCGTGATCTTGGCTCACTGCAACCTCCGCCTCCCGGGTTCAAGGAATTCTCCTGTCTCAGCCTCCTGAGTAGCTGGGATTACAGGTGTCCACTACCACACCCAGCTAATTATTGTATTTTTAGTAGACACGGGGTTTCACCATGCTGGCCAGGGTGGTCTCGAACTCCTGAGCTCAGGCGATCTGCCTGCTTCAGCCTACGAGATTCTCTTTTAAGACTACTACTGATTGGATGTCCTGTAAAATTCTTACACACTAAATATTAGATCTTGGTTGCATTTCTACAAATTTGGGCTGGGAGCTTCAAAATAAACCCTAGCTGAAGCAGTATTTCAGAACCAAAGTATTTTCTTATAGTTGTCCTTTGACATAATCTTTAATTCTTTTAATAGACTGCACTAAGCTCTAAATTTCTTTCCGTAATGAAAAAACTTATGCTAGCCATCTGTAATCTAGCTGGCATCTGTAGATGTCTGACTGCAAATGCAAGTAAGCTAGAAGATTTGAGTGCTTCGTTTCAAACAGATAATCAAAACTCTGTTCTAGCAGTTCTGCCTCAGAAGTATAAAATATGATGCTTCATTTTTAATCACCTTTGGAAAGAAACCTAGACATTATAAGAGACTTATCTTAGAACATGTGGGAAAAACTAAAGAAAATAATTAAAAAAAAAGAAAGACTTGGCCGGGCACGGTGGCTCACGCCTGTAATCCCAGCACTTTGGGAGGCCGAGGCGGGCGGATCAGGGGGTCAGGAGATCCAGACCATCCTGGCTAACACAGTGAAACCCCATCTCTACTAAAAATACAAAAAATTAGTCGGGCGTGGTGGGGGGCCCCTGTAGTCCCAGCTACTTGGGAGGCTGAGGCAGGAGAATGGCGTGAACCCAGGAGGCACAGCTTGCAGTGAGCGGAGATCATGCCACTGCACTCCAGCCTGGGCGACAGTGAGACTCCATCACAAAAAAAAAAAAAAAAAAAAAAAGACTTATCTATACTGATTTACTAAAAGACAGGAGACAAAATACAGACTTCATTTTCACTGTAGGAACAAAATCACTTGGTATACTCCATTTTGACACCCACATGGTCCAAATCCACGCCCTGGCCAAATAAAGGAAAAACCCCTTTTTCTTTTTTTGTTGTGCTGGCACTAGCAACTGACTGAGAGTCTGAGTGAAGAGCTATTCTCCTTTGAAACTTTTGCAGACTTTCAGAAATCCACATCAGTCGCCTCCCTATGATTTCAAGGTAGCATTATGTAATAGCAGTGAACCGGTCTCACTGCCTCTGGGGTGTGAACCCTCCAATCTACTCTACGTTCTTCCATGACGTTACCCCTTCTAGAACATAACTTTGGTTACTATCATTCCATTATTTGAAATCTACAAATAATGGTTTCCTTAATGCTTATTGGGCTAGTCCAAACTCCTTTGCCTGAATGGAACAAGAACTTTTTTGTTAATTAGCTACTAACCTGTTTTCTTCTTCTTCAAAACTTTGTTTACACTATTTATGCTTTTTTTATCTTTAAAAAAAAAAACACAAAACTTTAAGGTGAAAAACTTAAAATAAATATAAAACCAGAGAAAATCCCATAGTCCCTATCCAGCTTTAATCAACAATCAATTCACGGCCAATCTTAATTTATCTATAATCTCTCTTCCTCCCAGGATTAGTTTACAGCAAAATTCCAAAAATACCAGTTGTGTCTACGACATCTGGTGGGTGGAGCTATCCCTTGTTTATCCTTATAATGAGTATAAGGACACATAAGAGGGGCATGTTTATCATAATGATAGGTCATGGTGACAGGAAATCAAAGGTCATCATTCTTTAGCAAAAGTTCCAAAGAATAAAAAGCTTATGCAATTCAACAATTGCTAGATTTGCTGAGTAATGCTTAGGTTTTACAATTATACACTTACGGTTATTAAAAAAAGTCTTAATCATTGAAACATTTTAAGAAAAAAATCACTGTAAATTATTTTTATGATACAAGTTTGTTGATAAATTTCTTGCATTCTTGGGAATGCAAATTTCTCCTTAGAGCAGAGCTAACTGCTAGTATATACATAACCCACAGTTGTGACATAGCATTCCTGTATTTGCTATATGCCAATATCCAAAAATGAATGACACAGGAGAAACACCCCAAAGCAGGCAGACAGTGTGATATTCCATAAATCTGTGTACTAAAGATAAGGACTGATTATATCACAAAAGTGATGGCTCACATTTGAGGTAGATGACTAGCTGTTCTTATTTTTAGTGAGCAACCTCTTAGAGTACTTGGAGTCTTAGAGTGCTGACAGACTTAGGGCAAAAAGGCTCACCCACTCTGAGGCACACCTTCCAATGGAAAAACGACTCAATAATAACACTAAGTGTCACAAACCAAAAATATTTTGGGTGCATGTGGAAGATTCCTATTTGAACAACAAAAAAAATTACAAAGAAAGTAGCCAGGCGTGGTGATGCACACCTGCAGTCCCAGCTACTCAGGAGGCTGAAGTGGGAGGATGGCTTGAGCTTGGGAGATGGAGCTTGCAATGAGTTGAGACTGCACTGCTGCACTCCAGCCTAGGCAACAGAACCAGAGCCTGTCTAAAAAACAAAGAAACAAAAACTTTAACAGCAATGGGGTTAGGCAGGGTGGCTCACACCTGTATCCCAGTGCTTTGGGAGGCTGACTTAGGAGAATCACTTGAGGCCAGGAGTTTGAGGCCACCCTGGGCAACACAATAAGACAGCCAGGAGTGGTGGTGCATACCTGTAGTCCTACTTATTTAGGAGGCTGAGGTGGGAGGATCCCGATCCCTTGAGCCTAACTAAGAGTTGAGACTGCAGTGAGCTATGACTGTGCCACTGCACTCCAGTCTGGGTGACAAGATCCTGTCTCTAAAATTAAAAAAAAAAAAAAAAAAAGTAACAGCAATGGAAGACAATGACCAACTCAAACAAATACTAATATACGTCTAATAGGTTACTGAGCAAAATAAAATCTTTGAAATGGTGAGCACATTTGTCTTCCTAGAAGCCCATGAGGCCAATGTCTTTGGATCAGCTAGCTAGTGGCTTGTTATGAGATCCAGGACCTTCAATAGTTCCCGTCATCTAAAGCATTAAAAATATTTAACTTATAGATTACAAAAACTTTCTCTGGAAATCTTAATATGAAAAATGTTTTTAAAGCCTTGACACATATGCTCATCTTTGATCCAGTTTCAATAAACATTTCAACTGTATTTGGGCCAAAATGCTCATGTCATCAATTAACTTATAATAAATTAGTCCCAGGAAACTGATAAAATAGTACTTTTTAGTTAGGAATACAACTGGTATAAACTGCTTTAATTCTTATGCAAAATATAATTACAACCATATACCATATTCAAACTTTCCCATTTATGTTACTGTCTCTTTTAATAATGTCTGTTAGTTTTCCTGTCATATCAGTTTGACCCCAAACAAAGCCCAGAATTCTAGCACTAAACAGAGTGAAGCAAAACACAGACTATCTCGGATTTCCATAAATTTGCTATTTTCCTTTTCATTAAAACGTCTATTTATAAACTTATTTTTCCTCAGTAAAATACTTCTAAATCCTGAACATTATTGTTTTCGAATACTGTATTTCCTTTTCCAATACTCAGTAACCAATAATAAAAACATTAAAAAAAAAATCCATGCCCCAAATTTTTAACAAATCCATTGCAGACCACCATTAATAACCTAAAAGCAGTGGTTCTCAATCTTTTGGAGAAAAATGCTTGTTTTTTCTTCTAAGTTTAAAAATATTCCATCTGTTGATGAGGAAAATACAGTAAAAAAATATACTACGGAGAATTAGTAATTCTTCTGCACAATATCCTTCTATTTTATGTCCTTAAGGACCATTTAGCCAAGACAGGACTAAACGATGCATATCTTGGTAAATACATGGAATGATACTACTAGGGGGAAAAAGGGAAACCAAGATCCCTGCTCTAGAAAGGGCACCCCTTTCGCCTGTTGTGTCAAGCAGCAAACTGTCATTAAGCAGCCTTGTAGAAGCAATGATAGTCTCATACACATCCCTGAATTCTTAAAAACAACATGCACAGACCCGCCCCTGCCAAAAAACACACACGACCAACAGCTCTTCAATGAATTAAGAATTTCTTAAGAATCTACTGAGATTCAAGACGGCTTTTCACATTTTGAATTCCAACTCTTCCTACATCTGAATATGAAAGTAAAAAGGAAATCTAGTAGCAACCCATTTGTTCTTGTACCAATATTCAAAAACATCCTAGGCATAACCACTTTGTGATTGTTTTTCTAGAAAATTTCAAACTTAATACTTAGCTATTATTTGAGCACACATACTAATTCCTTAGAAAACTACAGAGATAAAATCTGACATAAAACTTCCAGGTCTCGGCCAGGCGCGGTGGCTCACGCCTGTAATTCCAGCACTTTGGGAGGCCACGGCGGGCAGATGACGAGGTCGAGTTTGAAATCATCCTGGACAAAATGGTGAAACCCCATCTCTACTAAAAATACAAAAATTAGCTGGGTGTGGTGACGGGCGCCTGTAGTCCTAGCTACTAGAGAGGCTGAGGCAGGAGAATCGCCTGAATGCAGGAGGCGGAGGTTGCAGTGAGAAGAGATCACGCCACTGCACTCCAGCCTGGGAGACAGAGCCAGACTCTGTCTCAAAAAACAAACAAATAAAAAAATGAAACTCCTAGGTCTCCGCTGTATATTCTTTCCTGAACTGCAGCCAGTCAGGGATAAAGGAAGTCCCAAACTGATTGAAAGGCAAGGTATTATGTTTGGAAGAGGCTAATTAACTTAAGAAAATACACACACACACACACACACACACACACACACACACACGCTAGAATTTACAATCACTCCAGCAAGGGATAACATCTGAAAAACATTCATCCTCTTCCTTTATCTGTGTTCCAGATCCAGAAGGCCCATGCAATTCTAGGCAAAGAATCCTAGAGAAAAAAGATCAAAACTACAGATGGGCAGCAATAAAGTCAGGGGGAGAGAGAAAGGCAGATTATATCAGTGGAAGGCTCCTTAAATAAGGTCTGATATTTATAAGATACCTTTCCAGAAATTCAACCATATCATAAAATGTTACCTATTGCATACTGAATACACTATTTCATTAATTAATCTATTTGCTTCCTCAATCTTCTGTTCAGGATTGCTCTCCAGAATCTGTATAGACTTCTTTATAATATTAAAATTTCCCTCTTAGTATAAACTCATTATATATCTACGTAGGCTACTCTATTTTTCTGTTGATTGGAAATAGCAGGTGATGATCAGGAGAGGAAATGGGCTCAGAGGGCAAGCAGTACCAACAGGGAAAGACTGAAACATCTGATTATGTTCACTAGTCTGCATTACCAGGACCCATATAGTCAAGTCTACGAATACTTTTATTTTAAAATTTAAAACTTTCTATTATGGGCTGGGCATGGTGGTTCATGTCTGTAATCCCAAAGCTTTGGGAAGCTGAGGCATGAGAATCTCTTGAGGCCAGGAGTTCAAGTCCAGCTGGGCAACATAACAAGATCCTGTTTCAAATAAAGTATGAAAGTAAAATGGTATAAAGAAGTCCATTTATTCTTTTATCCAGTATCAACAATGACCAACTAATAAGTTGTCTGTTTCATCTATTATCTCCTCTCTATCTAAAGCAAACCCCAGACAACATTTCATTTCATACACAAATATTCTGGCATGTATCTCCAAAAGATAAAGACTTGTTTAAAAAAAAAAAATGTGGGCTGGGCATGATGGCTTATGCCTGTAATCCCAGAGCTTTGGGAGGCTGAGGCGTGAGACCACTTGAGGCCAGGAGTTCAATCAAGACCAGCCTGGGCAACATAGTGAGACCCCCACCTGTATGAGCTATTTTTTAAAAAAATTAGCTGGGTGTGGTAGCACATACCTGTAGTCCTAGCTACATTGGAGGCTGAGGTGGGAGGACTGCTTGAGCCCAGTGGTTTAAGGTTAGAATGAACTATGATTGTGCCACTGCACTCTAGCCTGGGCGACAGAGTAGGACCCTATCTCTAAAAAAATAAAAATAAAAATAAAACCCCAAAAACGTGCATTGTAGTTTGATGCTTATTTTTTTTTGGTGGTGGGGGAAGAGGAAAGATAACTTTAGTGTACCATTTTGACCTTTCCTAAAATACTATCTTCTAATCTGAATTCCTTATAGCACTCTATAACCTCACTCCAACCCCAAAGTATTAAAAAACAAAAAACACAAACAACAACAGCAACAACAAAAAACCTGAACTAATGAACAATCTGGTGTTATGTATCTTACTTTGAGGGCACGTAAAGGCAAATGTATCTCAAAATTCTAGAGTTAAACAAAAAAACCACCTGTGACTCTGGTCAGCATACAAATACCCTAAAGCCACTTCAAATAATACAATTTCAGGATCCAGTGTTTGTAAAGGACCCTGGATTCTGAAAAGGAGACTTATTTCCTTAAAACTTTATTAAATTTTTAAATGTGGTTATATTTATATAGTAAGCACTGGTATACTTGTGAAGTCAGAGGCCTCAAATTTTAACTAGATACCAATTATTCCTTTGTTAACAGTTGGTTCTTTTCATATAACCAATGAAGTATTGAAAATCAGGTGTTATTTACAGCATATGAACACTACTAATTCTAAGTAAAGTTCAGACAGACTTTAGAGAACTGATCAAATACTTGTAACAATAACCACTTCCAAAACAAAGGCAGCATTTACTGGATGCTTATGTTGCACCAGCCACTGTTTCTTTAACTACTTTTCATGCATTAGCTCATATAAAGCTCGCATGTTTAGGAGAAAAGTATTATTCCTATTAGGCCAACGAATTAAACTCATCTTGGCCAAAGCCAAAGCAAGAAAAAACCACAGCTAGAATACTCATTCTTAATCACTGTTTCTTCACCTTTGGCATATCTTGATTTAGTATTTTTAAAGACTATATTAGTTATTAGAAAAGTGACGTATTGCTGAAATATGATAACTTTAAGATACTGTAATTAGGAAGGATAAAATAGATTTAATATTTAACAGGTGCAAGACTTTTAAAGTTTTAATATTTTATTTAAAACACATAAAATCAAATAACTTGGATTTTAAATGACAAAGTTAAAAAATATATGACATCCTTTCTAAATAACACACATTTCAGGTCTAAGGGCAAACCATTCAAGAAATGTTAACTGATGAGCTCTCTACTTCAAGTAACACCAGTGTCCCAAGTGTACCTGAAATTCCCAGACACAAATATGGTCTGGAACTTCAAGAGAGAGAATTTTGGCCAGGCACAGTGGCTCACGCCTGTAATCCCAGCAGTTTGGGAGGCTGAGGTGGGTGGATCACCTGAGGTCAGGAGTTTGAGACCAGCCTGACCAACAAGCAGAAACGCTTTCTCTACTAAAAATACAAAAATTAGCTGGGCATGGTGGCAGGCGCCTGTAGTCCCAGCTACTCAGGAGGCTGTGACAGGAGAATTGCTTCAACCCGGGACACCCAGGTTGCAGTGAGCTGAGATCATGCCACTGCACTCCAGGCTGGGACACACAGCGAGACTCCATCTCAAAAAACAAAAAGAGAATTTTTACTAGAGAAAGAAAGTCTCTTATCTCAAACTGTTTACATTAAGCCAAGAAATTCTGGTTCCCCCAAAAAAAAAAAAAAAAAAAAAAAAAGAACAGAAATTTCCACATTCCTCTTCTACAGTGTGAAAATACTAGTTACTGAAAAATCTAGAAGGAGATAGTTTTAGTAAATGAACTAACCCAAATGCTTCTTGTGCTCAAAGGGGAACTATCGACGAAATATCACTCTGAAAATTTATGATGACTCTGTTGAGTCTAACATATAGGGACAGAGAGAGAACCAGTTGGAAGGCGCTAGGATAGAAGCTCAATTTTTCTGATTATACCCAGCTTTGTAAATTTCACTTACTAACCATTTAACTATTTTACATAATTATAAAACAAAACTTAATCCCTGAAAAATCTGAAAGTAAAATGTAACAAATTAACCTCACTATGTATCAAACTGGTGGCATAACTATAGACAACTATTCTAAGTGGGATTTCAAAATACTGTAATCTGACTGTATACAGTCATGTGCCACACAATGACATTTCAGTCAAGGATGGACCACATATGATAATGATCCCATAAGACTGTAATGGAGCTGCCCTACACAGGTGTACCATTTTTTATCTCTTATATCGTATTTTTGCTTTATCTTTTCCATGTTTAGATACACAAATGCTTGCCACTGTGTTACAACTGCGTATAGTATCCAGTGGTCACATGCTGTACAGATTTGTAGTCTAAGAGCAATGAGCTATACCATGTAGCTTAGGTGTACCATCTAGGTTTATGTTAGTACATTCTAGATGTCCACACAATGATGAAATCACCTGACAACACATTTCTCAGAAAATATCCTCATCAAGTAAGGGATGACTACCACTATCTCTAAAGGGATATACCCTAAGGGCAAAAAGACATGAGAAAACAAAACAAAAAACCACTTTCCAGTAATCATATTGTTCTGTCACTCTAAAACTGTAGTGTGTGTTTTGTGGCACAAAATAAAGAGAAATTATATTGGTGTTAGTGAAAACTGAGATTTTGGGCATGGGGAAAGGGAGAAAGATTAGGTTTACATAAACATCATGTAGTACTGAGTTTGAAATGGAGATTTGCCAATACCAACAACTGATATTTTTAAAAAGAAATAAAACACTTTTAAACTTTGTCCATTGAAAAATCTAGAAACAAGGCCCAATCCAAGAGCAGTGAACACTCCTACCATCCATACTGTGGTTTCTAAGTACCATTTCTCATGAAAAGAACTAAGAGGTTTTTGCCGAAATGGCTGATTCCAGGTTTGGGGCAAAAAATGTACAAAATTATCCTAGAACATCTAGTAATAGTAGGAAGCAAAGAAACAAGTAAGGAAAGCATTAAGAATGAATCAAAAGAATTTAGTAGCCAACAAAGGTAGGACAACCTGAATGTCAAAAATAGCAACTGCCAGAGACTGTAACATATCAAACATATTTAAAACCATGAGTATGCAATAATAATACTTCATTTATGTGTTTAGATGTTGCTATGTTACCAACCCATTATTCTGAAAATTGATAAATAAGAGGGTAAAAAACCCAAGTGCTTATCTTACCTTCTGTATATAAACTATCTTAGTATAGCCAAATAAAAATGAGGGTGACTATTTCAGACAATAAATGAAGAAGTAATAAAATATCTATTATGAAGTAAATAATGAATATAGGTCGGTGATTCTCAAAAAGTGGTTTGAGAATGCCTGAAGTCCTCTAGATTCTGTCAGAGGGTTATATGAGGTCTTCCATTTTCCAATCAATCATCTGTACGAGGCCAGATTTTCTTCAGTCTTCAACCAAAACAACTTATCACAAGAAATTAAATGCAGGAGTTATGAGAAAGCAGCTGTCTTCTATTAAGTCAGATATTAAAGAGATTTGCAAAAATGTCAAACGACACTTAAAAAATTAGAAATGTAGTTATTTTTATAAAAAATCACATTACTTGTATTAGCAGGCTTTATTATTGTTATTTTAACAATAAATAACTTAAAATTTTTCTCAGTTTTAGTTTCTAATATGGTAAATCTTGACATAATTCACACAAACAAAAGCTCTTCCGGGTCTTCAATTTTTAAGACCACAGAGTTTGATCTAGGCAATGAATAACAGCAGCTGCTTAACATTACATAGACAAGCAGACATTATGTAACTCTTAATGGCAATACACAGTACTATTATAAAATATGCTTGCAATCTATCTAATCACTAATTTACATGAAATACAGGTGGGGGGAGGTTGTTTAATACAGGAATGTGTTAAATGATTATCCAACCTTCAAAATCCAGAGTAGGAACTCTATAAAATAATCAATTTCTTCAACAAGAATCCTACACGGAAAAAACAGAGAGAATCTATAAAGACTCAAACTTATCAATCAATTGCAATGTATGGATCTTATCCTGGTCAAATGGAAACTTTTAAACTAACAGTTTAATAAACTCCAAAGGGAGTCTATTTTTCTATTTTGTAGTATTTGGATTTTTTAATAATAAAAAATTAAAAAATTAATCAAACCCATACCTACCCCTTCCCTTATTACCAACTAATGGGAAAATAAAAAAGACATTCTAAAAACTGCTCATTTGGAAATGGGGGTTCAGAGAGGTCAACAGATATATATTGCAGCACAGGAGACTCCAGAATCAGAAGAGCTCTATCAAGAAAAGCTAGGTTGCTAAGTAGCGACTACAAGTCTCACAATCCTCTGTAATTATGGCGAGTATATAAATTATGGTCCAAATGGAGACATTTTTGAGAGTGAAAGGGGTGCTATTACTAATTATGCTAGGACAGCAAGTATAAACCAGGACTATCCCAAAGAAAGTAAAACATATGGTCACTATCTATAAAAGATTTATTTATTTATTTTGAGACACAGTTTCGCTCTTTTTGCCCAGGCTGGAGTGCAATGGTGCAATCTCAGCTCACTGCAATCTCTGCCACCTGGGTTCAAGAGATTCTCCTGCCTCAGCCTCCCGAGCAGCTGGGATTACAGGCATGCACCACCATACCTGGCTAATTTTCTATTTTTAGTAGAGATGGGGTTTTTCCTTGTTGGTCAGGCTGGTCTCGAACTCTGGACCTCAGGTGATCTGCCCGCCCTGGCTTCCCAAAGTGCTGGGATTACAGGCATGAGCCACCACACCCAGACAAAAGATTAATTTTAAAATTAATTTTCACAAGAGATATTTGACATAATCCTTTGGGGTAACTATCTGCCATAGAAACATATTCCTAGTATTGAAATGTTTTTTAAAAAATGAGGTGTGCTATAAAAAAAATTGTTTTTCATCTCCCTTGGCTGGCATGGTCATTTCATGAAGTGGGATATGTTTATTTCTCTTGCTGCTCAGTGTACTACTGCAAACTTCCAGCCATTCCTTTTCATACTACTGTTCATGATAAACTGTAAGAGGAAGGTTACACCTACCTAGAGCCTTCCTTCCCTAAAAACACAAGTCTTCCCCTGGGACTCCACACATGGCCTAGTAAGAGTGGTATGGCTACAGTAACTTCTTTATTTTTTATTTATTTGAGACACAGTCTTGCTCTGTCTCCCAGGCTGGAATGCAGTGGTGCAATCTTGGCCCACTGCAGCCTCCGCCTCCTAGGGTCAAGCAATTCTTATGCCTAAACCTCCCAAGTAGCTGGGATTACAAGCTCGCACCACCAGGCCCAGCTAATTTTTGTATTTTTAGTAGAGATGGCGTTTCACCATGTTAGTCAGGCTGGTCTCAAACACCTGACCTAAGATGATCTGCCTGCCTTGGCCTCACAAAGTGCTGGGATTACAAATGTGAGCCGCCAGACCTGGCTGGCTGGCTACAGGAACTTCTGAGATCTATATATGATGTTAGCATAATTTTCACATTTTTGGATTAACAGTAAATATCTGGCTTTAGTACACTTACATAATATGCCACCAATAAGGTGGCTACCTGATTTATATGTGAATATTTTATGCCACTTTGTTTTTAAAGGTTTTTAAATATTGGGTAAACTTTTTCAATAAAAGTAGCCCAAATATTAAAATGTGTAACAATTTGGTATGTAGACCCTATAATATTTAGCTCCATCCTAAAATGTGCATGGACATGTAAACCCACCCTTATTTTGTTCTATTACTAAGTTACGACATTAAAGTTCTATTTGCCACAAATAACACTAAATTTGTCTAGGAAAAAATAACATTTTAAAAAGGACTTCAAAATTTTAGACTTGCTCTTACATTTTCCTCAGATCTATTCTTTTTTAAGGCATTCTACTGAATATATTTCAGAATGTGGGCATAAAGGCATACTTCCATGGGCGTAGTAGTTTGTATCACAGAAACTGGGAAAATAAAAATTTATGCTTTCATACAACATTCTATTGCTACATTCAGCATGTAATCCATCATATTGCTTCAAAGGCCCTTCTCTTCGTTCTGTTTTAGGTTAAACTCTTTTGTCTTTAGAACTAAAAGTTTTTTTAAAAATATGCCCTTTAGATTCTACCCCAAATGTTAACATAATAAACACATTTCTTTTTAAAATAACTCTATCTGATTGGGGCTCTTCTCTGTCAATCTGGTTTCTCTTATAAAACAAGTCAACTCTCAACAGCCTACATCAATAAGGAAAAATGTAAAATAAACGCAGAAGTAGTCTGCCAACAGGTCCTTTCAGGTTCTTCCTTCTAAGTAAAACCTTCCTTGGATACCGAGAATACCCAAACAGTTGATTATTAACTGCAGATCATCCTCCTTCACAGAAGCTGTGAAAGTACAAATTGTATGTGTTGTGGCATGTACAGAGGTTGGTGGTAGGAAACAGAATTTTTGAAACATAAGCCAAAGAACGTTAACAGGACACAAAGATGGGGGAGAAAATCCAACAACAAAAACCCCTCTCATACAAAATGACAAACAAGAGGCACAAATGAAAGCAAGGAGATCCACCTGGGCATGTATTAAAATTAACATGTCAACAGTATTAAATATGCTAACATGATACTGGAAACCAGATTCAAACCAGATCATAGTATCTAAGAATGATGAAACAATCGTCTTACTATATTCAGCAATGCATATACCTTACTAGATTACTGAGTTTTATTTGAGTCTTCACATTTCAGGAGTGGGGAGGGGAAAATTTCACCATTGAAAGACAATAAAAATAAAAAATAAAATTTCCCCCTTTGTGGGGGTGGTATGGGATAAAAATGGCTTGAAGAACATAAATTATGCAGCTTGAAAAAAGAACTCTGAAACATGAAAAATTTATATTCAAAGAGCTAATTAATTTCACCCCCACTAAGGTAATAGGGTAAACATACATAGAGGTCTAATTTTTTAGCCTTATTTTAGTCATAAATCAGATTTACACAAATCAGTATTTTTCAATACAAACTGCAGATATTATCTACAGAAGACAGTCCACCTTTCTTCAAGCTAATAATACAGTGGCATCTGGTGGTAATAATGACTGTGTGAATGGCCAACGAAAATTAAGTATGCTTAAAACCTTTCTTTCCATAAGGCTGAGAATCTGAAATCGTTTATCAAGAAAGAAAGAAGATACAGAAGTTATAAAATCTCTATCACTAGAGACTTTTAAGAATGTGGCAAATTAGCTTTGTATTTAAGTACATATAAACAAGCCCACAACCTAAGCATAATAAAAAGCACATTAGCCCATCCAATTTTCCCCCTTTGTCCTAGTTTCTTTTTGCTGGGAAGAGGCGTTGTGAGATAATAATAGCAGGAAATAAGGTGGAGCAGCTGCACAGGCAAGATGAGGTACAGTGCTTGTGTTTCACCTCCATTCTAGCCCTCTGCTGGCTAAGTCTTAGTGAAAATGAGATTAGCTGTTTGGGGAGCCCTAACAGTTATCAAAACCTTTGGAATCAAAATGTGGTCCCTTACTCTTTCACTTTTGCCAGGAACTTCTTAGGTCCTCTAGCAAGATCCAGGTAATAGGAGCAATGAAGCTACACTGAAGAGATTTCTAATTATCTGGGAAGAGGGAGGGTGTAAAGGATGTTTAAAACTGTCTGGTATGGAGACTGGGGCTTGACTACATGGCTTCTATTTTAGTCTCACAAATTTATGGAAATAATCCATGTAAATAAATTATAAAGGGAAGAAATGACTACCCTCAATTTCTGTAGTAATATAAAATATAGCTCACTAGATTTTGTGTTAATGCTGTTGCTATCTTACTGATGAGAAACTTCTAACTAACTGTAATAATAATTAATTACTCAAAATTTCTTTTTTAGGTCAAAATACTATATAATTACTGCCAAGACCATGACACATAACAATATAATGTTAAGTAGTAACACATCCAGTTTTCTTTAACAGAGAGAAGTAACACAAAACTTGGTCAGGCTTGCTTAATATTATGTGTATTAAAAGCAGTTTTTTGGTTATTAACTGGTTAAAACATGTCTTTTGCTAATCCATAAATGGAAATTAGCATTCCAGTTCCCTTTATTGTTGTGTGCAGTATAGACAGAAGGGAAAACTTTAAGGCCAGTTTAGTAACATTGCAGTATAGGTGGTACCTCAACCCAAGCAACAGATGTGCTCTTGGAAAACTGTTCAAACCAAATATTTCTAAAAATTAAAGTCTCTTAAAATACATTAAGTATTTTGAAAAACGCTGTCATATATTTCTTCATAAAAGAGAAATTCTATCACAATGCAAATAATTGCCAGCTAATTTGCCTATAAATGAAATTCTTTATTTTTAAAAAAAGAACTGGCACAAAACATTTATTTTAAAAGTAACTAAAAATGTTGTTCAGAACACCGATCCTTTAACATTTTAATGAAAACTTCAACAGGGACCCAAATTTCAAAATATTTCATTATGATTTTGTTTTAAAGGACCAGATAACCGACAGATCTTTTCCAACTCTATGATTCATATTAAGTCTAATAAACTGGATGCAACCATCCCACTTGCATGGGAGCTGAGCATAAATGTATCAAAAGAGGTTGCCTAAACCAAAAGGTTGGGGGGGGGAGGGAGGGAGTAATCTCCAGGGAATATCAGGTTCTCCAAGAACTAAGGAAGAGGCTGAAATAAAAAGTAGCCTTTCTTCAGTTAGCATTTTACATGATGGCAACCCAACACATGAAAGCTGTAAGGTGCTCTCCATCTTAATGATATAAAATTGTAGACAACGACATGCAACTATTTCATAAAGGGAAACAAATTATTCTACATGTTCAGGTTCAATCCCAACCCAAACAAACACATTGTATTACAATGTGTTTTTATTCAGATAGATAAAAAAGATTTATTCTTTTCTATTTCTTAATGAGAATTCAGCTCTAGATCGGGTCTACTAGGGAGGTGACTGGTACTTAGGAGGGTGCAGAGGGTGGGATTTATTTTATTTTAATCTATATGGAGATTTATTTTTTTAAATTTTTCCTTGCTGAGAATGGATCCATACAAGATATTCTGAAACGTATCAAATTTGGGGTTAACAGTATGTGGCTGGCAAAAATTCAATGCTTGAGTGGGAACTAAAAATGATTTCTTTAATTGTATGCCAAACTGAATAATCTCCCAGGGAAAAGAACCTCCTCCTCCTGCCTTTCCTACCTCCTGCCCCTCCCCCACCAACATTGCCTCCCTGCTGTGCAAAGAGCCCTTTGTCCTGCCCCGCACTTATCTAGCTGTTTGGCCATATTGACAGGCCTACTGGAGGCATAATAAGGGAGTCAGTCTGACATAAGCAGCTGGCAATTTGAAACAAAAATCTTCCTTTTCTACTTAGACCAAATCCTGCTGCAGAGGTCTCTGGCTCCTCCCATGCTTTCATCTATTTCTCAAACAGAGCAGCAAGAAATTCAGCATTTTTCCCTCCATTAGGTAGCACAAATCAAAAACTTGATTCCCCAGACAGAAATCTATTCTGCATACATTCCTATAGCTATCGCTTTTTGTGATTCATAACATAGGCCAAAAGTGTACACGTAACTAACATGGCTAAGGCAATGCTTCTTATTACTTCAAATTGCCATGAAAGCTCTGGGAATCATTATACCACAAGGAATCCAGAAGAGCACAGAAGAGAAAGCAGCAGCCCAACCAAAGCAACAGACATGAGCATCAGGCAAAACTGGCCTGATATAAAAACTTAGTGTTTTAAAAATACTAAGATATTATTCCAAGAAGCAGAAAATTCCTTTCCCTGTCTTCATATCAAACATACTTAATGTGACCTTACATTAAGTAAGCTATTCCCTCAGGTATTCAGCAAACAAAATCAATATGATGGAATAACCGAGCGAAGCACGATGGGATTACAAATTCCTTGCTCAGTAGGGTACATAGAAAGCAGACTGAGCTTACCTTCATTGTTTGTTTATTATATCCTATAGTTCCCTTCACTAAGTGTTAAAGACTCTGAACGCATTTTGTCCTAGGGTAAGGGAATTCTCCAACGTAATGCTTTCTAAGAGCACCTCCCCTCAGAGTTACTGGGTATCTTATGCACTTCATAATTAAAGATACAATAAAACAGTTTTCCTAAGACTTAACAAAATGTATACAGGTAAGTGAAGGAAACTGTATTCTCTCCATCTTTCATGAACTTCTCAGAATCCCAACCACAAGAGAAATCAATCACTCTACCACATATTTTGGAATTTTTGGCAGTAAGGAATGGTACCAATCCCTGCCCATCATAGGTACATTACACTTATTTTCTAAAGAGTACCTTTGAAAAAACATTTTTAATTACAAATGACTACCAATTATATTACCAAATACACATTACACATTTTGCACAAAGTTTTATGCCTCAAACAAAACATACTATCTAGAAGTTCCAGTTTTCAAAACTTGAAATACAATTTTTATAAATAAAATTCACTGCTAGACCTAACTTCAAATTAAACTGATGAATCACCAGAGTTCAGCCAAAAATTATTTTTAAAATGTTATTTTATTCATGATCCAGTTTCCCTCTGATAAAATGTATTCAATAGTCATTGACTGCTGTTAACTACGGCCTAATTTTTCATAAGTTATTTCAATATGGAAAGGATAAAGCAAAAGTAATGATCTGCAAATTTGTACTTTGCACTTTATTATTTCCCCATTCAAAGGTAAAAATGAAATAGTCATTCTCCCCAGAAAAGCCAGAATAATTTCAGAAAGTCAGTACCTGGACAGAAAACAGTATCAAAAGATATAAAAAAGTTTTCAAGGGTATTACTTAAGTAAATCCTTCTATGAAAAGGCCCTGTATGATCCTCTAGAAAATGATTATATCAAGAGCACAAAAGGTTCCAAACAACAGGAAATTCGAGTGAAAAAGCAATTATTTTATATGGCAACTTAAGCCACATAGTAAAAAACTGCAGACATTTTTATCTTAAACCCTAAGTATGTCAAACAGCCAGTATACATGAAACAATATTTATCTGCTATTGCATCTTATCTATGTGATAGTAATAAGAATTGGAACCTCCTAAAACAGTATCCATTAAAGGTTCTGTTTCACTGGTCTGCTTTTATTACTGGGAAAACAACGTGAGCCACATTTGTGAATGACAAAACTCATTTCCATTCTTTTTGGTTCTCTGCCACAAATGCCAGAGTCATACTACAAATTATAGATGTTTATGAGATTTAAGTACATTTACACAAAAATGAACAAATCAAAATTCTGAGGAGAAAAAAGTATAGGATACATTAGTCTTGGGGGAGAAACACAGCACACATGCATATGTCCAGTATCGCATATAATTGGTGGTGGTGGTTCTCCTTCAAGCTTTTCCACGCTCAGATTGTTTTGCTTAATCAGAGATCATCCTAATGTTCAAGAGTTGTGGGGGAGGGGAGATCACCTAAGGGGCTCAGAGGCCATCTTCTCAGTATCCTGAACTAGACTTATTCGATTTCTGCATATTTCTTCTGGTGTGTCCTACATTTCAGATGGATTACGGCCAAAGACATATATTTGTGATGTCAGAAGGCTATATCCAACAAGTATATAATGAATCAATCTTATAAGTCAAACTCCAAAGAAAATATCTAATCCGGAGAAGTTTATTACTAATACACAAATTAAGAAGAAATATTTATTTAGAAACCACTCCAAAATGGCACCTTTTTTTAAGAGTTTAAGAGTCCAAGCTTAGCAAAATGTTTAGCAAATCATCTATAAGGTAAATACGGTTTAATAGAAAGGAGACACATAACAAAATAATAAGAATTGATTCTATGATTAAAGAGATGGAGGAAAACATGATATGTCAGTTGCAGGAAAAAAATTCCTGTTATTTTCTTCCCATTGTGGTTATCAGAAAGATCCTTAAAATTATTACTTGGGTTTTTTAACTGATTCAAAAATTAAAACTCTAATGGAACTTTTAGTCCTATCCAAGCACAAATATCTAGATAAAAAACAAATATCTGCCAAAAAACAAAAACCAAATCAAACAAAAAAAGAAAGTCTTTATGATCCACTTTCCAGATGCCAATACCCATAAATGGGTAGGAGGTTATGAATTGCTAATTCCCATCTCCCCACCAATAAAAAGCAAACCAGCTCAGCAGTGAAAATTCCCAGAAAAGCAAGGTTTCTTCTCAGTCCTGAAGCAGCCATCGCCTAAGTGCTGCTCCCTGCAGCCAGCAGCATTAATGGACGCTGCACTGCTGTCCTTCCCTGGAGACAGCAGCCAGCACTACTCAAGCTTCTCACGTAGCAACCAGAGCTCCAGAGCCAGCAGCTGCTGCTGCCTTGTATACTCACCCCTGTGATCCAACCCAAAGGAACAACCTTCTCTTTACCCCACCCCCACTCCTTACACACACTTTTTTTTTTTTTTTGAACCAGTGCTCCATGCCAGAAGGGCTGGAATTATGCTTTTAGAAAGAAACAATCCTAAGGTCACCCTTTTAAACCAAGGCCTTTTATTAGAAAAATCAACATTTACCAAATTCTAAATATCCATTTTAATTAAGCCAGCAGTTTAGAAGTGAAGATTAAGCTTTCGTCTTTTGCAAGCCAATTTCCCAAGCACTCTACAGTCTAATTTAAATTTGCAGCTAGAAACAGAGCCTTGTGTCATGTCCTACCAAAGGGCATAATTCATTTTTCTACACATAATGACAGTCTGAGTAAACCTTAAAGACTCTAATCCCATAACAGGCCAGAATTTTTGGCTACAGAAGAGAACTAATGATCCTGAGAAAACTGGAAGAAATCCAACAGAAAAAAAAAATGCCCTATGTCCTCCATGGAGTCCAGAAACCTCTGCTTATGTGAGTATTCTCTGCTTTAGTCCTAGCTCAGATCCCACACATCTAAAATTACCACTTACAACTTTCTGTGACCTAAAAACAATAATAAAAAAATTAACAACCAAAAAATAATTTCAAATAGGGAGTACACACTCTCCTGAAAAGCTCAGCACACTCCACTCAGCTGGATCCTCCCCAATCACAAGTATAGCTATGTAACATCTGCCCAACAAAGAAATGTAAATATGACCTTGGTCACAAATATGTCATCTAAAAACAACTTGTTTAGTCAAGTGATGAAGGGAATTAGCAGAGAACTTGGGGATTCGTTCAGTACCTATGTGCACGAAGGAAATTGGAGAAATGAACTTAAATATAGACAAAGCCCAGTGGAACCCAGAGGTCTGGGAAAGAAATGAGTTACTGGTGAATACATTGCACAAGTAACATGAGAAAGCAGAAAATGCAGGTCATACACGCACCCCTGAACCAGACCAGCAGAGCTGGCTGCAGCATCCGTATCCGAGAGAAAGACCACTGACGCCCAATAAGTGAGACATGCAAGGGCTCTATAGAATCAATTAGCATAGAAGGGGCTTTCCCAACAGTTAAACTTTCCCTCTCACGCGATTTACCTACTTGAACCAGGGCTCTTTCCTACCCTCCTCTTTACATTCCCGACTTACAAGCAGAGGAAAAGAGAATTCATAAAGGGTAAAATTTTCTGCCTTTGAAGATATTCTCACAAGATCGCTCTCCACGCCCAAGGCAAGTAAAACGACACAATCTGGCTCAACTCCAGGCTCGAACCCTACACATTCAATGAGGCTATCTCAGACACGCTGGGGCACACGCCACGGGGAGCCAGAGAACGTGTGGTGGGGGTGGCGAAGGTAATGCCTTTGGGAAGCAGCCATCTGAGGTGGGAAGCCAGCAAACGAGAGGGAAGGCGTCCAGGAAGATTACGGAGGGGAGATCGCGGCCCCCAGAGCGATCAGAGTTGTCTGTCACAAGGCCGCGAGAACGGGGGTAGGGAGTGGGGGATCGGGGAGAGAAAAAAAGTATGCCTGTGTATTTCGAGCGGAGGGCAGCGAGAGGCCTCTCCTCAAGAGAAAGGTAAACGTAGAGTAGGCAGTTCCCAGGAAAGGGGGTGAAGAGGCGTGGGGGGAGGGGAAGCGTCCTGACCCAGGAAAGACATGAAAAGGGGAGTTGGGTCGCCTAGGTTAGACGGGGCCTCTCTCCCTGGGAAAATGGGGTGCTGTAACGGTGTGTGCGAGGCGGCGAGGGGGATGAGAAGGGGCAGCATCCTCCTGCTAAGAGCTTGGGGAGGGCCAGGCCCACGACCCAAGGAGAGCGAGCGCGGGGAGACGGAGGAGGTGACCCTTCCCACCCCTGGGGCCCGATCGTGAGGTTCGGTCTCTTTTCTGTCGGACCCTTACCTTGTCCCAGGCGCTACCGGGGCCTGGGCCCGGGCTGCGGCGCACGGCACTCCCGGGAGGCGGCAGGACTCGAGTTAGGCCCAACGCGGCGCCACGGCGTTTCCTGGCCGGGAATGGCCCGTACCCGTGAGGTGGGGGTGGGGGGCAGAAAGGCGGAGCGAGCCAAAGGCGGGGAGGGGGGAGGGCCAGGGAAAGAGGGGGGCCGGCACTACAGTGTTGGCGGACTGGCGGGACTGGGGCTGCGTGAGTCTCTGAGCGCAGGCGGGCGGCGGCCGCCCCTCCCCCGGCAGCGGCGGCGGCGGCGGCAGCTCACTCAGCCCGCTGCCCGAGCGGAAACGCCACTGACCGCACGGGGATTCCCAGCGCCGGCGCCAGGGGCACCCGGGACACGCCCCCTCCCGCCGCGCCATTGGCCTCTCCGCCCACCGCCCCGCACCCATTGGCCCACTCGCCGCCAATCAGCGGAAGCCGCCCGGGCCGCCTAGAGAAGAGGCTGTGCTCTGGGGCTCCGGCTCCTCAGAGAGCCTCGGCTAGGTAGGGGAGCGGAACTCTGGTGGAAGGGGAGGTGCGGTGTACTGGGGGGGATGGGTGGCTGGGGTGACCGTCTGGTGGCTTGCGGGGGTTGCCTTTCCCGTGGGAAGTCGGGAACATAATGTTTGTTACCTCGGGAGGGAAAGGGGTGGTTGGATGCAGGCGGGAGGGAGGCCCGCCCTGCGGCAACCGGAGGGGGAGGGAGAAGGGAGCGGAAAATGCTCGAAACCGGACGGAGCCATTGCTCTCGCAGAGGGAGGAGCGCTTCCGGCTTGCCGCTTGTCGCTGATTGGCCATTTCTCCTCCCGCCGTGTGTGAAAACACAAATGGCGTATTCTGGTTGGAGTAAAGCGCCTGTCAGTTACAGAGTCGGGAGTGCGCAGCCGCCTGGTGACGCTCGCGATGCCCCCTGGGTGGGGCGGGTAGGTAGGTGGGGTGGGGTGATGCTGGGTGTGCGGGCGCGGCCGGCCTCCCGCGGCTTGAGGGGAGGGTCAGTGAAATTGGGCTCCGGCGCGGGCGTCCTTCCACCCTCCCCTTCCTTCGGGGGAGTCGGTTTACCCGCCGCCTGCTTGCTTTCGACACTTGATTGGCTGCCGATGCTGTGGGAGCGGGCCTTTGCTACTGGCTCGAGTCTCACATGAGCGAAACCACTGCGCGTGGCGCAGGGGTGGCGGGGAGGCGGGCGTTGGTACGGTCCTCCCCGAGGCCCAGCGCCGCAGTGTCTGGCCCCGCGCCCCTGCGCAACGTGGCAGGAAGCGCGCGCTGGAAACGGGGGCGGGCTGCCGGCCGAGACTTCTGGATTGCGACGGTGGCGGCTCCGCCCCGGGTTCCCACCGCCTGAAGGGCGAGACAAGCCAGACATGCTACAGGCACTCGTGGGGGTTGGGGAGGAGCAGGGGTCGGTCCGGCTGGTTTGTAGGTGGGAGGCGCATGTTCTCCAAAAACCGGCGCGAGCTGCAATCCTGAGGGAGCTGCGGTGGAGGAGGCGGAGAAAAGGCCGCACCCTTCTGGGCAGGGGGAGGGGAGTGCCGCAATACCTTTATGGGAGTTCTGTGCTGCCTCCCGTCTTGTAAGGACCGCCCTGGGCCTGGAAGAAGCCCTCCCTCCTCTCTCCGCCCGCGTGATCTCGTCATCGCCTCCATGTCGAGTCGCTTCTCGATTATGGGCGGGATTCTTTTCCCTAGGCTTAAGGGGCTAACTTGGTACCTGGGCGTTGCCCTGCAGGGGAGTGAGCAGGTGTAAGATTTGAGGGGCGAGTCCGATTAGTTATCTTCCCACGGACTTGAGTTGGTGTCGAGGTTATTGTAATGAGGGTGGGGTAGGGAAATAGAGCCTAGTCATTCACCTGGGGCTGATTTTATGCAACTAGAGTGCAGATTATCACTACTTATCATTTTTGGAGTATTTTTCTAGAGATAGACGTAGATTAAAGCATGATCACCTAAGTTTTATGCCATTTGAGACCCTTGCTGCACCCCCAAAGTGTAGCATCAGATTAAATCTTAATAGAAAAATTTTAGCCTTTGCTTGAGAAACCAGTGCTTCCCTCCCTCCACCTTCCCCCAGGCTCTCTCTCCCTTTGCATCCGTACCAGGCATCTTAGCAACTCTCACTCATACTTGATCCCATTTTCCATTTGTTGTACTTGCTCATCCAGTATTCAGACATAGCACTAGCTTTCTCCCTCTCTTGATCTTGGGTAGCCTGGTGACTCACGAAACCAGACAGATTGGTTCCACCACAAATTAAGGCTTGAGCTGGGGCCTTAATACTCACCCAGCAGTGCTTTTATTCCTCCCTAGTTCTCGTTCTTTAAGTGTTTACCTGGATTTTCATTTTATCCTTTTTCCTTAGCTGGGATTCTATCCCTGACCCTCTTCACAGTCCAGGTGATCTTGACTACTGCTTTACAGAGAATTGGACCTGAGGTTAGGCAACATCTCCCTTTCTCTTCCTCTAAATACCTTTCGAGGCATCCCTTTATTTCTGTTCTCAATAGTTAGTAACTGAGCTCAGATGCCTGTGTGACAGCTTCCAAATTGCTGTCTCTGTCTTTAGTGTTATATTCTGATCCATCTTACATCTTGTTAGAATGATTGTCCTAAAGGAAGATAGAACGTGAAAATGACAGATGAAACTCCATTACTGGCTTGTACTGTTTACAGCAAGTTGTCTAACCCGCGGGGTGCATGGGACCCAGGACAGCTTTGAATGCAGCCCAAGACAAATTTGTAAACTTTCTTAAAATGTTAGATTTGTTTGCGGGGTGTTTTTGTTTTGTTTTTTGGTGGTGGTGGTGTTTTTTTGTTTCTTTTTTTCTCACCAGCTATCCTGTATGTGTGGCCCAGGGAAGCCAAAAGATTGGACACCCCTGGTTTACAGGATGAATTCTGTCCTCTTAAATGTGATGCATAAGGTCCCCGGATAGACTTACCTCAATTTAACAGCTTTTTCATTTTTCACTATTTTCCACATATTACACGCACAAACATGACCTCTCTCCTGAAGTCACATGGAATGAATTGCAGTTACCCAAATCATAGACATTGTCATGTATCTTTGTGAAGTGGTTCTTTCTGGAATGCTACCCTTGCTGCTTTTAATCCTGCAGATTCAAATGTCATCTCCCCTTTGGTCATGCCTTCCATGGTCTGTTGTTCTATGAGCCAAACTCCCCTATTAAAAAAGGAGTTTTCTCCTGACTCCTGAGCATTTTGTACTGCGTGGCTCATAGTACTTCTCGGGTTGTTGTCATTGCTGATTTAAACTATCTTAACTATTCTGAGCTTTTTGAAGGAACAGTGTCTTGTGTCTTGTTCTCCTGAGTCTAGCGAACCCTAAGTAAGTGGACTGAAGTGACATGTAAATGTCTTTATGGTTTGACATTTTATTCATCTTGAGCATTGGAAAAGTGGCTGGCATGACTGAAGAACTGAATTTTATCTAATTTAAATTGCAACTGTGGACAATGTAGCTGTAGCCCCAGACTTATTCTGTGGATTACAGAATACATGGACATTGATTGTTTCTTTGTATTGAGCAATAAGGAAATAAAAGCTGAAACTCTCTGGCCTATTAAATTTTATTTAACTACTTGTTTTGTTTTATTTTTTTATATATTTAGCTGAAAGCTAAGTCCAACAAACCATTTTTAAAGATGTGCCTGCCTTGGACAACAGTGAAAGCAAGTGTTAATGAGTTTGGATTTCAAAAAAAAATGCATAATGAATTTTAGGGAGGTGAGATTCCATTAAACTGTTACAGGAGCTACATAGTTAAATATATCAGAACTTAAATGAAGAATAGGTCTGTATGATATAAATGCATCCAGCCTAAATTTCTGTCCTACAAGTTTTTACTTCTTGGAAACACTTGATTGGAGGAGCTCTAAGCATCATATCTTGAGTTACAGAAAACAATCACAAAGTAAGTTTTATCTGAGGAATTATAATACCAACATTTTAACACCAAATGCTTTTTATATGCTAATATAGTATCTTATACATTTTAATTATCTTTTTTTTTTTTTTTTTTTTTTTGAGATGGAGTCTTAGTGCCACCCAGTCTGGATTGCAGTGGTGTAATCATGGTTTACGCAGCCTTAACTTCCTGGGCTCAAGTGATCCTCCTGCCTCAGCCGCCTGAGTAGCTGGGACTACAGGCATATGCTTCCATGCCCAGCTAATTTTTTTGTGTTTTTTTGTAGAGATGGCGTTTTGCTGTGCTGTGCAGGTTAGAACTCCTGGGCTCAAGTGATCTTCCTGCCTAAGCTTCCCAAAGTCCTGGGATTACAGGCGTGAGCCACCGCCCTGGGCCATTAAATATACTTTTAAAAATACATTAAAAAAAAATACATTTTAAAGTTTCTCTTTAGAAAATAAGACCCTTAGGTCAGCGGTCTTCAAACCACCTGTGTGCTGAGAGTTCTCTTAATGCAGATTCTCAGACCACCCAAAAATTCTGAATTCTTTTGGGGAAGGTGGAACCCCATAGAACAGGCAGTATAATTCAGTATCTTTTCAAGTTGATTTGCTGACTCGGATATGCCTATTTACCTGCCAAAAATGATTACAATTTCAGAGAAACTCTTCTCAATTGTACAGTATGTGTCCCTCAATTTTTCCTCAAATGAACTGTTTTTTCCTCCTGAAAAACAACAATGGGAATTTTGAGAGGCAAGAGGAATAGTAATATTTTTGGAAACTTGCAGGTCAGGTTTTCCTTTTAAAAGGAATGTTGAAATACATTTTTTTGAACAAGAGAAGTTCACCTTATTTGTGTTTCTCCTGCTTAATTGCAATCCTTAAGGAAAGTGATTTGTTTTTCAGTGCCTAAGCACAGAGCTGGGAGCTCAATAAATGTTAGTTTTGTTGGTTTATGTGTGAAATTGATTCTTCAGTAATAGTTAAGCTCACAAAACATATAAACAAGGCTACTTTTTGGGAGAGACTTCAGGGTCACATTTAACCTGTGTCTCCTAATATTCTATTCATAGAGGAAACTGATGCCTCGTGGTCTCTGAAAACATCTATCCCACCATTCAGTTCTTTGGGTTTCCTGTATTAACCATGGCAGTTATCCTTTTCCTGTGCTTTACTTCCTTGGGCTTTTTGTTTAAATTAACCAGCTACCTATCTCCTTTTCAAGTAGTTACATACTACTACTTACCCTTGTAAGACAGATTTATTAAGTATATTACACACTTGTACTTGCATGAGAAAGCTGGTGAAAGTTTAGTGAGGGCTAGTGTGTGTGTGTTAGATTTGCAAAATTTAAACTAGATAGGTTACTTCCATATATTTTTTGTGAATAGAGGTTTGGCATAATTATATAATTCTGGTTTGCAACACTCTAGTTTGACTATTAGGTTAATTGTAGAGCCCCTTGTTAGGTCACAAATCCAGAAGTCTGGTACTGGACTTGCAGGTTGCTTTCTTAGTGGCATATTAGTTTATATTAGAGGACATACTTCTCAAGAAGACTTCTTATCCGTGACTCTCTCTTCTTGAGATTGGATAATATATTGGATTATTAGAGAAGTGTTAGTACTGAATCAAATAGTTTTATCTAGACTAGGGTTAATCCTGATGAATTGTTTCTGCTTCTGTTATGCAGTGTATCTTCTTGGTGACAAAGACTTTCTGCCTCTGATTTTTATCTTAGTCATGGTTACATTTAATAATCCTGCTTTCCAGCTTTTTTCCTAGAGATCAGTCATCAGTGACCTTTTGTTTGTCCTGATACTTTGTCACCTTTTGTTTTCTGGTTTTGGGGTTTTCTTTTTTTTCTTTTTTAAACGTATGTAAAATTGACTTTTCCTGCTGACAATAGTAACATAGTTTCAGATCATGTTTATAGAATGGTTATTTTATCACCTAACTAATCTCATCTCTGGTGTATGGATTCTGGTAAACTCAGTCAACAGTCTTCATAGCCTTTTCTATTTTTACTGACCTTGATTTAAAATCTAATCTCAGACCTTCAGGTACTGCTTACAAATAATGTAATAATGAGGTGGTACTAATAACAAATAATGGGGCCGGGGACGGTGGCTCACGCCTGTAATCCCAGCACTTTGGGAGGCCGAGGCGGGCGGATCACAAGGTCAGGAGATCGAGACCACGGTGAAACCCCTTCTCTACTAAAAATACAAAAAATTAGCCGGGCGCGGTGGCGGGCGCCTGTAGTCCCAGCTACTCAGGAGGCTGAGGCAGGAGAATGGCGTAAACCCAGGAGGCGGAGCTTGCAGTGAGCCGAGATCGCGCCACTGCACTCCAGCCTGGGCGACAGAGCGAGACTCCGTCTCAAAAAACAAACAAACAAACAAAAAACAAAAAAACAAAAAAACAAATAATGGTAACATACTCTAGTGCATACTATAGGCAAAAGCTAATGGAGACATCGGTAGGAGAAATGAACTAATAATAGTTACTGAATGCCTTTTGTGTACTGCAGATGTGGAAATAGCAAGAGAACTAGAATTGGAAGTACAGTGTTGAAGATGTGACTGAATTGCTGCAATCTCATGATCAAATTTGAATGGATAAGGAGTTGCTTCTTAGGGATGAGCAAAGAAAGTGGTTTTTTGAGATGGAATCTACTGGTGAAGTTGCTGTGAATATTGTCAAAATGACCATAAAGGATTTAGGTATTACAGAAACCTGGTTGATAAAGCAGTGCCAGGGTGTCAGAGAGTTGACTTCAATTTTGAAATAAGTTCTACTGGCTGGGTGTGGTTGCTCACGCTTGCAATCCCAGCTGTTTGGGAGGCCAAGGCTGGTAGATCACTTGAGGTCAGGAGTTCAAGACCAGCCTAGCCAACATGGTGAAACCCCATCTCTACCAAAATTAGCCAGGTGTGGTGGTGCACACCTGTAGTCCCAGCTACTTGGGAGGCTGAGGCAGGAGAATCTCTTGAACCAGGGAAGAGGAGGTTGCAGTGAGCCAAGATGGCACAACTGCACTCCAGCCTGGGCAACAAAGTGAGATTGTCTTTAAAAAAAAAAAAAGAGGGGGGCCGGGTGCAGTGGCTCACGCCTGTAATCCCAGCACTTTGGGAGGCCAAGGCGGGTGGATCATGAGGTCAGGAGATCGAGACTACCCTGGCTAACATGGTGAAACCCCGTCTCTACTGAAAATACAAAAAATTAGCCGGGCGTGGTGGCACATGCCTGTAATCCCAGCTACTCAGGAGGCTGAGGCAGGAGAAGGGTGTGAACCCGGGAGGTGGAGCTTGCAGTGAGCTGACTGCACTCCAGCCTGGGCGACAGAGCGAGACTCAGTCTCAAAAAAAAAAAAAAAAAGGAAAAGAAAAAAAAAGTTATACTGTGGGTAAAATGCTGTCATGTTATCAAACAGCGTCACATGCTACAGAGAAGTCTTGTGAAAGGAAGTCAGTGTGGCAGACTTCATTGTCTTTTAAGAAATTGCCACAGCTATCCCAATTTTCAACCACCACCACCACCCTGATGAGTCAGTAGCCATCATTAACATTGATGCAAGACCCTCCACCAGCAAAAAGATTGTTAGCATTTTTTTGGCAGTGACGTATATCAATTACACATAATGCTACTGTACACTTTTAATATAGACTATGGTATAGTGTAAGCATAACTATATGCACTGGGGAACCAACCAATTCATGAGATTCGCTTTATTGCAGTGCTCTGGAATTTAGCCTGCAGTGTTTCTGAGGTATACCTGTGTATTTAGTACGTTCCTTATATATACAACCCCATTTTACAGAGTAGGAAACTAAGGCTTAGAGTTTGAGCAATTTTCCCATAGATACACCAATAAATTGAGGGCTACAGAGACCACTTAATTGGTTCTCTTAACAGTAGTCTAGACACGAGGTAATGAGATTTGGCTTAGGAGTGACAATGGTAAGGAAGTTAAAGGATTCAGGAACCAAATATCAGTTATTGAGAAGAGAGAATGGTCTCAAAACATCACTTCTCAAGGAAGCCGTCTTGATACCCTCACCCCTACTACACTGTATCCTCCATCTGAATGTTTCAAGAACTCTTCTCACAATTGTAAATAATAATTGTATAATTTTGTTTTTTTCCTACTTTAGGTTGCTCCTTGCGGGCAGGACAGTTCTTATGGCTTTATCCGTTGCCTAAGCACAGAGAGGTCTGCGAGATCAAAACTATTGTCATGATAGCAAGATGCCTGCCTTTTTCATTTATTCTGACAGTGTACAGAGGCTGCATGATGTGTGATGACATCCTCATTGATGTTAATGAATGGTGCTGTACTTGAAATTTCTAAGGTGTTGTTAGGTTTAGGTATGTATACTTGTTTTTAGAAATTGTTTTTTTCCCCTTTTCCCATTTTTAGAAATCAACTCACTTTTTAGGTTATGCCTTCAGTAATCTTTGCAACCTCAATATTCTACAATTGTTATTTTAAAATACTGTAGTTTTCTTTGTGCCTAAGCATAAACATAAGTACATTTTGTTGTTTGTTTTGTTTGCAATAGTGGTTTAAATATTTTCCCAGAATATCCAAATTTAAAAATTTTACAACTTTAGAATAACTTTATTCTAAAATATTTATATTTTTCTCATTTAAGAAGGGATCGATGGCTTAAAAAGACTGCTTCTCATTTACTTATCGGCTATACCATCTGTATACTAATAAAAAACAAGATTGATTTGGAAGGACTGACTCAAACTAATGAAAATATGAAACCTGTCATTCTACTTTGGAGATACTTACCTTATCATGTCTGCAGTAGAATAATTTAGTTCTTTTGTCTTTTTTTGGAGATGAGGTCTTGCTGTGTTGCCCAGGCTGTTCACAGGTACCATCATAGTCTACAGCCTGAAACTTCTGGGTTCAAGCGATATTCCTGCCTCAGCCTCCTGAATAGCTGGAGCTATAGGCATGTACCACCAAGTCTGGGCTTTAAAAAATATTTTTTACATAATTTTTTTTGAGACAGGATCTTGCCATGTTGGGCTAGTCTTCAACTCCTAGCCCTGAGTGATCCTGCCTCCCAAAATGTCGAGTTGTTAAGCGTGAGCCGCCATACCCGGCCAAAAATTTTTTTAGAGATGGGAATGGAATGATTCTGAATAGTGTTGGTGCCACCTATGTTGTGGCATCATTTTGAAACTAATCATTCAGAGTGTTGTTTTTTTTTTTTTTGGTAAGGTATTATTTTTTAATGCAGGTATGCCACTACTATAAAAAAAAAAAAGTTTTAAAGCTAGAAATGAAAACACTACTTAAGTATCTGTTACTTTGTTATACTCTAGAAACATACACAATAGCTGAGAAACTTTAAAAATCTCACGTTGCTGAATGTCTCTGCTGGCTGAAGTGTAAGTAAAAGATCACAGTAGTGCCACTGTTGAGTGGTACAGCAACTTGTCATTAAAGATGTGTGTGCAGACATGAATTCTGAGTTAATATCTCATCTGTAGAAGTATACATTTGTCCCTTGCCTTGGGATTGGTTTCAGGACACCACTCCCCCACCCTTGCTGGCCATTCACCGAGGACACCAAAACCCAAGGATGTTGAAGTCCCTTATATAAAATGGCGCTGTATCTCCATACAACTTACACACATCCTCCCATATACTTTAAATCATTTCCAGATTTTAGATACTTTCATACAATGTGAATGCTATGTAAATAGTTGTTACATTGTGTATTTATATTTGTACTATTGTATTAAATATTCTCAAATATTTTCAAATATTTCAAGTTTGGTTGAATCTGCAAATGCAGAACCTGAGGATATGGAGGGCTGACTGTGCTTATACCTTATAAATGGATGTGTGCGTGAACGTGCCTGGACTTGTTACTTGGCTTGTATTTGCCAGGCATCAGCATCAACTAAAGATACTCTTACGTGAAAGCTTGGCAACAAACACATGTCCTGAAATAATGCAAGTGTAGAATAACTTTTTTAAATCTCACGGTTTATCCTAAACTATATGTTGACATTTGTAAAAGTGGTGATAAGACAACAGTAGGTAAAAGTAAAACTTCAGGCACCTTGGCACAAACTGAGGCAGTGGCATCAAACTATAAGTTATTCTTCACTGCCATGCATTTGTGGTGGGAACCCCCACAAAAGAAAACCAGTTTCACTCAAGAATGTCCTTGTGAAAGCAGTGACATTTTGTTAAATCTAAACCCTTGAGTACGTAACTTTTTGAAATGGTTGTTTCAAGAAAAAGCACTCACGCAAGCTGAATTACCTATTATTTCCTTGGAGCCTAACAACTGACAGCAGTTGTTTTCAATGATAAAATCCAAACACTGAGTCAAAATCAGAATTTTGGGAAAACTTGTGTCTAATATCAGGAACTTGTTGACAGCTTCCCAATACTTCATGAGACAGTGATACTGAATATGATTTTTTTTTTTTTGAGACAGTCTTGCTCTGTTACCCAGACTGGAACGCAGTGGCATGATCTTGGCTCACTGCAACCTCTGCCTCCTGGGTTCAAGCAATTCTGCCTCAGCCTCCTGCGTAACTGGGACTACAGGCGCGTACCACCATGCCCGGCTACTAATTTTTGTATTTTTAGTAGAGATGGAGTTTCACCATGTGGTCTTGAACTTCTGACCTCAGTTGATCCACCTTGGGTGTGTTCAAGACACACACCAGGGTGGTCTTGAACTTCTGACCTCAGTTGATCCACCTTGGCCTCCCAAAGTGCTGGAATTACAGGTTTAAGCCACCGTGCCCCGCCAATGACATTTTAGGTAGTGTACAGTAAAATGGGCCAATATTTGGGAGAGTTACGTAACTCAGTGAACTATATTTTCCTAATGAATAATACATGAGATTATAGAAAACTGCAAGTAACATTGTAACCAATTGAATGCAAAAGAAACAAAAATCTAGTTGTCTTCTATTTAAGTCAGACATTTAGGGAAACCGAATTGCCAAAATGTAAAACAATGCACCTATTTCAAAAAATATATACTAAAAATGTTTTAATGCATTTGTTGCTATAATATTTAAATATTTTACTAATATGGTAAAATACTAGTAAAGTGATTTGGGGCCCTCAATCTTTAAGAATGTGAAGGGATTTTCTGAGGCCACAAAGTTTAAGAAATGGCTACTCTAGCACAACACACAAAATAAATATTCACGTACCTGTTGAATGACTTCATCGAGTTACAGTGAATCCCGGTATTAAACCTGTATGGCTGGGATAATGGGCATGCTATGACAGGAAGCCAATTTCCTTAACTTCACCACTGTAACTCATTAACAAACATGTTAGCCTGAGACAAAAGTATTAAGGGGCGACAGGAAAGCCTTTCATAATGTGATACTTTTTTTCACATTATTCAACGTGTTTTAAAATTTGGTATACAGGTCTGTCTATGGTGTTTCTTCTGAACTTTTGCCAGAGTAGAATGGTTTGTGTTTTTCCTCATAGATTTACTCCTCACTAAACTTCATGACATCTAACATGAACTTGTAAAGGCTATGCTTGAAAGTAAGGGTATCTTTTTTCTATGCCTAGGTTATTATTATTATTATTTTTTAGACGGAGTCTCACTCTGTCGCCCAGGCTGGAGTGCAGTGGCTGGATCTCAGATCACTGAAAGTTCCGTCTCCCAGGTTTACGCCATTCTCCTGCCTCAGCCTCAGCCTCGTGGGTAGCTGTGACTACAGGCGCCCGCCACCTCACCTGGCTAGTTTTTTGTATTTTTTAGTAGAGACGGGGTTTCATCGTGTTAGCCAGGATGGTCTCAATCTCCTGACCTTGTGATCCACCCACCTCGGCCTCCCAAAGTGCTGGGATTACAGGCTTGAGCCCCCACGCCCGGCCTTCTATGCCTAGGTTATTAATGAATATGAAGCACTTACAAGCTTTAATGTGCTTGAGGTTCCAAAGACCTTTCCAAATCTTCCCATTTTCAGTCTTCAACTTAACATTTGGTCTTTGCATTGGAGACCTGAGTCCTATCTGACATTGGGCCTACTGGGCAGAATTTCCTAAACTGCCATTTTAAAAGAAATAAGGGTAACCAAATGTTCCCCTTAAAAGCACTCTGGTACACTCTAGTATTGGGAGATAACTATCTTCCCCTAATTAGATTTATAAAATCTTTCTCAATGTTTACATTTTTTCCCCTCAAATATATTGACTTTTTCATTCCCAATAACAATGTCTGGTCTGTAACTCAGTCATTCCATGTTCAGATTACAGATTCCTTTCCCCGTCTTTTCACATTCTTTTAGTCCAGGGAGACCCACTTTGAAGGTTAAAACCCAAGGTCACATAATGAATAGGTGGCAATGTCACATATAACTCAACTCTAGGCCTTATGAATCCTGCTAATAGCCCATTGCCTATTCTAGTCACCAGATTGAAAAACAATATACTAGGGAAGAAGATGGCAAACTATTGCCCACCACATATTTGCATCAGTCTTGTCAAATTTTTATTGTAGTATTTAATAGGATTAAAGCTATGATGAATCAAGTAAAAAATTACTTCCTTAAAAACTAAGCTAGTAGGCAAAAATATTCGTTTGTTCAACAAATACCCACTCTGGCAGATACAGTACCCCGCACTTAGTGGGGAAAAAAAAAGACATCGTGGTGAAAACAGACATGGTCCTTGAATTTCCTGGTTCTGTGGGTTGCTTAATTTGAGGTTTAAATGGTTTCTTCCATCAGGTGAAAAGTTTTGTGTTCGGCCCATAAATAAAGCAGCTGGGAATTCTCATAGTGGCAAAATGGCCAGTCTAGGATATAAAATCTTCAGAAACATCTTATTTCCCATTTATTATGAAGCGTGGGGTAGGAGATCAGAGAAACCAGATGAAGATTGCTGGCTGTGCTGCTAATGTGAACTCTTCTTTCGAAGGTATTGTGTCCTTTTATTCTCAATGGAGACATCAAAAAGTATTAAGAGGAGTACTATTATAATATTAATAGGATACTGAAAATCTATCCTGAATGCATGCAGCCAGAGGCTCCAAATAATACTATGATGAGTTCCACAAAAAACCTCAACTACTCTTTGTTCCAGGGAAGCACCATTTTCCACAAAACTCTCAAGAAGGACTTGTTGGAACTGGAAAAGCAATTAAATGTGAATAGTGATCCAGGAGAAAGTAACAAACTCACGTAACTCCCAAAAGTTTTCCAAAGATATCAGCTTTTTTCTCTTGGCCTTTTAAGAAACTAGCCAACAAATACTCTGACAGGCTTGTGTTTGGTTTTGAAAACACACCTTAGTGTACTGAAAGAAAAACAATTTCTTTTAATTTGGTTTGTTGGTCCCATACCCCATCTATCAATGTATGTGCTATTTACAAATAGAAATGTTATATACTAACAGTATTTTTGCAGTACCTTTTGATAATTCCTAGACCTCTATTTTCGTTCTATGTGTTAATCTGAGTAACAGATGGATATTTTAATATTTAAGGCAGATGGTAAACTCTCCTATAGGTCTTGTGAGATTTTGTCTTACAGGCTGAACACCATTCACAAAATGTAATGCTTCATTCCTTCAGATTGAGGTAAAGAACTTGAGCAACTGGATTAGCAAAGCTGCAAAGACAATGAAATGTGGCCTAAGATATAATTATGTTCTCTGCCTTTCCTTTGGGCCAGAGTAGCTTTGCACTTGACACAATGGAAAATAGGCTATAAAGCCTGAAAATAAAATGTTCTAAACTCCAATCTCAGAGCACTTTAGTAGGCTTTTCACTAGGCACCTTGAAAGTATTTTCAACAAAATACTTATTAAGCTACCACTTCACAAGAGCTTCAAGGAAAAGCTCCTTCTTATAAATTTTTTTTTTTTTTTTTTTTTTTTGAGACGGAGTTTCACTCTTGTTGCACAGGCTGGAGTGCAATGGTGTGATCTCGGCTCACCGCAACCTCCACCACCCGGGTTCAAGTGATTCTCTAGCCTCAGCCTCCTGAGTAGCTGGGATTACAGGCGCCCACCACCACACCCGACAAAATTTTTGTATTTCTAGAAGAGGCGTGGTTTCACCATGTTCGCCAGGCTGGCCTCTGGACCTCAGGTGATCTGCACACTTCAGTCTCCCAAACTGCTGGAATTACAGTCGTGAGCCACTGTGCCTGGTCTCATAAAACTTTTAAATTCCATCACGTTACATTCACACCTTTTGCTAACCAGGATGAAGAGCCTTAAACAGGTTTAAAGAGTGCAGACTGCACTTTTGTTAATACTATTTTTCTCTGCAAGTTCTTTATGCTAACATTTCCAGTGGTGGGAAGTACAAGTACTATTAGTCATCTTCATTCTTTGTATTACCAAAGAGTTCCTTTTTCTCCATCTTGTTCTGAAGGATAAACAAAAGCTTGAGGTGTACGTATCAGTACATAAACTGCAGCACGAAGACCACCAACGTTCACCCAGACCGTATCCACCTTTCGCCATACATGTCGCATTCCAGATAATGCCTGTGTACACACAAAAACCAGAGCAATTAGGTTGACAATCTACTTTTACACCAACCAGGATTCTTAGCTGCCTGATAAGAAACCTCAGGGAAAGAGAAAACAAATCTTATCCAAACAAACATCCCCAAATCTACTCAAAAAGATCCCAAAGTTGCCAGAGGCTGCGATTTTGAGCTAATGTGTATAGCACCTTGGTAAAGCATTTTGTGTCTTGAGTAAGTAGTACAGCTCGGCCCGTGGTAGGTGTGCAGACACGGCTCATCTCCCGTAGGCAAGCTGGATAAAGGTTCCAGTTTCTCTTCTTGGATCCCATCCTATAATAGAAGGACTAGTGAGTCAAATACTGTTGCAAAAGATACAAAATAGAAGGAGTATATGAAACAAAACAGTTTCATGCATCCTGAGGCATGAAAAACAGCTGTAGTTTTAGAAACCAGACCTTTGCCATTACATGTCAATGAAATAAGCTGAGTTAGTAAATTGCTTAGAATTCTGAATCAAAAAGAATTTTTTTGGACAACTATGTTATATAACTTGCCCTCTTAGTGAGTTTAATAAGCAGTCAAACTATATGAACCAAACAAGTGATTAGAAATCATTTAGGCTGGGTGTTTTGGTGGCTCATGCCTATAATCCCAGCAGTTCGGGAGGCTGAGGCGGGTGGATCACCTGAGGTCAGGAGTTTGAGACCAGCCTGGCCAACATGGTGAAATCCCATCTTAACTAAAAATACAAAAATTAGCTGGGCATGATGGCACGTGCCCGTAATCCAAGCTACTCAGGAGGGTGAGGCAGGAGAATTGCTTGAACCCGGGAGGCAGAGGTTGCTGTGAGCCGAGATCATGCCACTGCACTCCAGCCTGGGCAACAGAACGGGGCTCTGTCTCAAAAAAAGAAAAAAAAAAAAAAAAGAAAAATCATTTATGCTGAGAAACAGAATCAGAACCAAGTCTTCCACCACCTTTTTGTGTAAAATATATAATTCAAGAATGGGCTAAAAAGTGAATTATAGGTAATTTAAAAATGAACCTCCTATGATGGTCAGGATTCAAAATGTAGTTAATACATTCCTGAGAGTTCACAGAAGAAACATAATGGGTGAATCCATCATGTTGTTCAGTGAAAAACAGCTCTGCTAAGTCTGCTAAAATTCAAGATTTTTTTCCTGACAGAATAAACACAAGGAAAATAATGACATACTTAGAAGTCTTGCAGATAGTAGTATAACAAGTGAAAGTAAAATTCATTTAAAAAAAAAACCAACCAATTCTCACCTTTTTCCAAATGGCAAATCTGTTACAATAATATCCACAGAACCAGTTCTCAATGGCAGATTACAGATATCCCACTGAACAGCATCTATGGGCAAGCCCCAGGATGGTTTGCTGTGGGGACAAAGGAAAGGTGCTTCAACATATTGTAAAGCATAAAATCGTTACAACAATTTTTGTTTCTGAAAAGAGACTGCTACAGCAAAATATAAAATGCTAAGAATATCAGTGATAATATCAACCTATTCAAAATTTAAGAAGTGGCACAAAGGTAAAAAATAGAAGGTCAGGCTGGGCATGGTGCTCGTGCCTATAATCAGCACTTTCAGGGGCTGAGGTGGGAAGATCACTGGAGTGCAGGAATTTGAGACTAGCTGCGCAACACTGTGAGACCTTGTCTCTAAAAAAATTTTTTTTTTAAAGTTAGCAAGGCATGATGGCACACACCTATAGTCCCAGCTACTCAGGAGGCTGAGGTGGGAGGATCACTTGAGCCCAGGAGTTGAAAGATGAAGTGAGCTAGGATTGTGCCACTGTACTCCAGCCTGGGTGACAGAGCAAGACCCCGTCTCAGAAAAAAAGAAAACAAACTGAAAACATGATTGTAATGCAGAGAACTGCAAAAGACAACTTTAAAAACAATGCCGAAGCAGTAAATTACATAACCGATAATATAAAAATTAAGTTGCTGATAAAACATACACTGGAAAAATCAAGCACACTAAAGAAAAGATTATGGGGCGACGTATCTGAAGAATAAAGTTTGTAAAACTAGTAATAACAGGAGACCTAAAAGAAAAACAGATATGTAAAATTGGTAAATATATAGGTAATTGTTTTAAGATGAAAAACCAAAAGGAAATATATGTACCATGCTATATAAAACAAGACTAAGAAAAAAGTTAAGATAAAAAATATAGATGACAGAAGACAGAATGAATAATAATAAATACAAAGGATTTAAATCCTCCCCATTAAGGCAAAGTAACTGGTTTAAGAAACAAAATAATGCACAGGCTAAGAACTGAAGGTAAGTCAAAGGCTATCAGCAGAAATTAAGGATTTAATTGACATTTAATGAAGAATTTAAGAAAAAAATGCAATAAAGGCAATCACTACATAATTTTTTAAAGTACATATAAAATATGTATTACAACCACATACGAATAACTGCACAAAACAAAGCGTAAGGCAAAAAATATTAAAAACCAAAGTAAAATGAATAGAAAGTACTGTACAGGTTGAGGCCAGGCACGGTGGCTCACGCCTGTAATCCCAGCACTTTGGGAGGCCATGGCGGGCAGATCATGAGGTCAGGAGATCGAGACCATCATGGCTAACAGGATGAAACAGGGTGAAAACCCGTCTCTACTAAAAATACGAAAAAAAAATTAGCTGGGCATGGTAGTGGGCACCTGTAGTCCCAGCTACTCTGGAGCGCTGAGGCAGGAGAATGGCGTGAAGCCGGGAGGCGCAGCGCTCGGTCTCCAAAAAAAAAAAAAAAAGTACAGGTTGAATAGACAAAAAGTGTAGATACAAACAAGATAAAATATTCAGAAGCTAGAAAAGAAAGTTTGTTTAAATGTTTATCAGTTTTAATTAAAAAAAAAAAAGACTGGCCATATACTAGGCTCATAAAAAAAATAAACTGAATAAACATGAAAGAACCATTCAAAATTAATTCATCACAATAAAATAAATCAGTATTTAAGAAAATTGAAACCTTCCAACTAGCCTTAATATATGTAAAAGGATTGAATGTTGATCCATAGACCAGCAGCATCAGCATTGTCCCAGAGTTTCCTGGAAAATGCAGACTCTTAGATCCCATCCCAAACTACTGAATCAAAATCTGTGTTAACAGTACTCCCAGGTGATTCACATGTACATTAATGTTTGAAAAGCACTGTCCTAAAAAATTAGATCAGAGAGACAATGAAATATATAACCAATGACTTAGTAATAAAACAGAGGAGAGGCTATATAAACTGCAGTATTTCTGTACGATGGAATTTATGTAGTGACTTTAAAAGACTATGGTCCAGGTGTGGTGACTCGTGTCTCTAACCCCAGCATTTTGGAAAGCTGAAGCGGGAGGATCTCTTGAGGCCAGGAGTTCTACACCAGCCTGGACAAAACAGCAAGACCCCCATCTCTATGAAGAATTTTAAAAATTAGCTGGGTATGGTGGCACATGCCTGTATTCATAGCTACTAGGGAGGCCGAGGCAGGAGGACTGCTTGAGCCCAGTAGGTTGAGGCTACAGTGAGCCATGATCATGCCACTGCACTCCAGCCTGAGTGACAAAATGAGACCCTGTCCCCAAAGCAAAAAAGCCTATGTAAAAATACAGTGTTTAAAATTTTGTGAAATTAAAATGAATCTATATTCTTCCAGTATGTGGGGGAAAAGACATATGAATAAGACAGAAATGAAAAATTGCATATGGTGGGGAAATTATAGCTAAAATAATGTTTTAAAAATATAATTATTTTCAATAAACTTTAAAAATGTAAATGGAGTCTCAGTGTATTCATTTTCGTAACGATGTCACAATGCACTGGGAGTTTTAATTCATAAAGTCAATATAAAAAATGATTCTCTAACACTAAAAGATGCTAAGAAATCTTTTAAATTTTTACCCTTCTTTAATTTGGCTCTTGGTCAATAAAGATGCAATGTTATTTGCTGCTCTATTCACAGCCAGTGGATTATTATCACCAGCAATATGGAAACAGTCAGTCCATTCAGTAGCCCCCTAAAAGGTAAGAGTATATGTTAAAACAAAAGTAGCAAACTGCAAAATGTGATTATTTAAATTGTCAAGAAACAAAGAGAATCCAGTGCTTCTCTAGAATGGCAAAACATTGCATGTTGTCAACTGTGCTATTTCCCTGGCTGAAAATGCCCTCTTATTCTTTCTCTGCTTGCTGAACCACTACCCATCTCGTAAGACCCAGCTCAAAACTCATGCCCTTTCGACACCAACCTTAACTCTCCAAGCAGTCTTATGTGCCGCTCCCAAAAGCACTTTGTATGTAGGTACCTCTGCCACTGCACTTGTTCCACTGTTAATTATTTCTTCCCCTTTGCGCTTCCCAACTAACCTGGGAGCTGAGGTCAGGTCTAGTATTTTCTTCAGTTCCTCATCCAGCAGCGTCTGGCACACTAAATAAATTCTAAGTAAATGCGGTTTGAAAATATTAACCAAATTAAACTGATCAAACCTATACTCTTTTGTGGTTGTGGGAGTTTACATAATCTGATATATTTGAGAACTGCAAAATAAAATGCTATTTCCAGCTGGGCATGGTGGTTCACACCTGAAATCCCAGTACTTTGGGAAGCTGAAGCAGGAGGATTTCTTGAGCCCAGGAGTTTGAGACCAGCCTGGGAACATGGCGAAACCCCATCTCTACAAAAACACAAAAATCAGCTGGGCGTGGTGGTGTGCACCTGAGTCTCAGCTACTCGAGAGGCTGAGGTGGGAGGATGGCTTAAGCCAGGGAGGCAGAGGTTGCAGGGAGCTGAGATCACACCACTGCACTCCAGCCTAGTTGACAGAGCAAGACCCTAGGTCAAAAAAAAATAATAATAAAATGCAATTTCCTTTGTATGATAGGCTTTTGAATGGTAACCACCATATCACTGGAAGGATTTTGTAATTTTAAATGAAAAACCTGTCAGCAGAACATAAATACCAAGTTGTCACATATCATTTGTGGAATGAGGTGACATGTGACCTTAGGCCTGAACAATGTTCTATGCAGATTAACAGAAGGTTTCTGACATGAAAGCTGAGAAAAGTCTGCCTCTGCTTAGGGGTGAGTAGCAAACACCTTTGTGTTCCTTTGTGAACAGTAACATACTTCTCATCCATGAGTACAGTGCTTCATAAGTTTTTCTTTTGCCCAGACACTTGAGGGTGATGACATACTCCTGTCTACAATCCTACGATGACTTCAAACAAAAGGGAAGTTGAAGTATCCCAGAAGTTTGGGTGGGTGGGGATGTAGAGGGGACCTAGAGTTTGAGGAAGCCTCTCAGTGATTCTGATTCCCCAAAATATTTTTTTTCCTCCTAAACCTATTTGGATTTTCAGCATTGGAAAGAATTGGGTTTTACAGTGTAACACTTCTAAATTAAAAAAAAAAAAAGTATTCTAGATCAAGTATTTTATACTTTGGTGAATAAATCTTTATATATACCTTGTCAATTTCTTCATAATTTTATTCATTTTGATCACATATCAGCTTAGGTTTTTCTACACTGACATCTGCATGTCTACTCTTACATGGAAATGGCTCAAACTTCATGTTTTAATTTTTTTGGCCTTTATTTTCACCCGGAGCTCTGTTGTGTATTTCTTGACATGCAGTGACTTTACCTGCTATCTCATACACATATCATGATTTCACACTAGAAAACAACACTCTGCTTTGTTCCCAGAATCCTTCTTGGTCACAAGAAGGATTGGGTTTTTACTGTGCAGTCTCTTTAAGCCACAGTAATTTCTCTAGCTCTCACAGAACACAGTCATCATGTAGACTTCTACGATTTCACTCTTGGATTTTAACTCCCAGAACACAGATAACATTTTCTAATTACAGTTTGGATTATTTCTCCCCTGGTGGTCTTGCTTTGGACTTGCTCATCTGTCTAGTTTCTACCCAGTCATATAATCTGCGGTGTCTCCCTGCAGTTTATTCAAATTGGCTTTCAGTATACTATATGGAAGAACTACTATGTTTCATACAAACTTCAGTGACTTTACTGGGAGCTCCCTCTTCTAAATTGTTTAAGAACATATAGATGATACTGATTATTCAGGGGACTCTACTGTGAAATATTCTCCATTTAGAAAATGCCTTTCCATTTCTTGCTTTGCTTTATACAGTTGTTATAAGTCCTCTCAATATCACAGTAATTTTGAAAATTAGTTAAGAGCATTTGGTATTAAGCTTGTCAGACTTCCTAAAAAATCCAAGTAATATTCATAAGTTTCCCCTTTTTACAACTATACTTATTCCCTCTAGGAACTTAAGTGGATTACAAAGAAGAAAATTGCCTTCCTCAAGTTTATGCTTATGCCTTCAATTATCTTTTCCCATTCAAGTCTACCAGTTTGTCTGTTACACAAAGAGGACTCATCAGCAGTTTGTAATTCTCAGCTTCCTCTGTAATCCAGTGAATAGATGTCACTAACAATGTATCTAGTCTAGTGGCAAATGGCTCTTTGAAATAAGTAGTTACATTCTTTACAAAAAAGTTCCAACTTTTCTATTGTTAATTGTTTTAAAACTCTTGGGTCCACTGATCCAACCATGGAGATTTCATTATGTCTAATTTGCCCACTGGGTCTTGAATATTCTGGATGTATCACTCTTATCTAAAAGCTAAAGAAATATGATTACCTCTATTGGTATTGCCCCAGTTCCACACATCGGATCAACTATTATATCATAAGGTAGAGGATCACAGAGCCTAGAGAAAAGAAAACAGCCTATGTGAAGACTCACCCAAAAGCTGAGGCTTCTATACTGATGATTCCTGAAGCTGTAAGATTGAGGACCTATCACACTAGCCTGAAGGAACACCAATCTACACATTTTAAAAATCAACTTATGGCTGGGCATGGTGACTCACGCCTGTAATCCCAGCACTTTGGGAGGCTGAGATAGGCGGATCACTTGAGGTCAGGAATTCAAGACAAGCCTGGCCAACGTGGCGAAACCTGTCTCCACTAAAAATATAAAAAATTAGCTGGGCGTGGTGGCGGGTGCCTGTAATCCCAGCTAGTAGGGAGGCTGAGACTTGCTTGAACCCAGAAGGTAGGGATTGCAGTGAGCCAAGATCATGTAAGATCCAGCCTGGGTGACAGAGCAAGACTTCGTCTCAAAAAAAAAAAGATAATAAATAAATAAATACTAAATTTTTAATGATATGTTGACTGTATATTCTATTACTCGGGAAAAAAAATCATTACATATAACTAAATCCCATTTCACTTTCAGATGAAATTTGGTTTGCAGACATCTTAAAGTACACACATGTACACACAAAGACACACCACACACATGCATACTTTTAGACAACAGTGTTATTTTCAATAGAAACCTGTATTACATTAAAAAGACTCAAAAATGTCTCAACTCAAACATGCATCAATATAAGGATACTGGCAATGAGACATTCAGTATTCCTTTCCTTTTGAATTTAAAGATAATAATCTTGACATTAAAAAATTGCTCTGTGGGAGTAGGTAATAAAAAAAAGGAAAAAAATGCTTTACTTTGAGCACTTAGTATTTGCTGGGCAAGGACTTAAGCTCTTTCCATGCATTATCTCACGGAATCCTCAGTAATGACCCTGTTAGATAATTATCATTATTCTCATTTTAAAGGTAAGCTGATGCAAGGAAACATGAAGTTACCTGCCCAGGGACACAAAACCAGTAGGTAACAGATTCAAGATTAGAGGCATTACTGTTAATGGCTTAAGTGTTATCCTCTTTATGAAGCATCCCACCCTGAAACAGGTCAGTAGGTTTCTTCCCTTCTCTTGTTCTCATCTTTTCATGTGCTGGTGTGGGACTTATCACATATATGATAACTGTTTATCTCCCTCATAAGACAGATTCTTGGGGTTAATAGTGGGTTCTTATTGTAACATTGGTCCTGCTCTATGTCCTTGTTCCTACTCCTCAACACATGGCAACAGAATCCTTGGCAACCCTCTTAAGGGGGTAAGCACCCTGTACTCCAAGCCATTCCTGATGATCGGGGTGAATAACTGACCAAAACAATGTCAATCAGATTCTCTCTTCCAGGAATTTGGAACAAAGAGCTAAAAGCCCTACGCAAGGTGGGTTGGTCGTTTGGAATTGGAAATACATAAATTTAGATGAGAAAGCATGTAGATGAGAAGCGACAAGAGTCCACAGGCTCTAAGGGGAGATAAAAATGGCTGCCCACGTTTCTGGCGGTTTTCCAAGATGTGGTTCCTACCCTTCTTGAGAACCAACATTCAGTTTTTCTGTAGAATCCCCAAGATTTCTCTTTCTTTCCAAAAAACCCTCCCTGGCACAATCATCACTTTTTTTTATCCTAAACTTGTTTACTTAGGTTTTTAATATTTGCATGCAAAATAATACCCTCTGTCTATCCCTGGTTTCTACCATATGCCTGGCAGTAGATAATGCATATTTGTTAAATTAATGAAGACTAGAAAATTTTCCTTTATCAAATGGGCCCAATTTTCTATTATTGTCATTGAATTAATATGTTAGGAAGATAAAAGATTGGAACAAAAGGAATACAGTCAGGTGCTGCATAACAATTTTCCAATCAATGGTGGACCAAATATATGAATGCAGTAATTATAACACCATATTTTTACCCTACCCTTTGTATGTTTAGATACACAAATACTTACCACTACATTACAACTGACTACAATATTCAGTACAATAACATGCTGTACAGGTTTGTAGCCCAGAAGCAATAGGAGATACCACATAGCCCAGGTGTGTAGTAGGCTACACCATCTAGATTTGTATAAGTACACTCCATGAGGTTCACACAATGATGAAATTGCACGATGACACATTTTTCAGAATGCATCCCTGTTGTTAAGTGATGCATGACTGGACTTAAAACTACCAGGACATACCAGGCACTGTATATAATAGGTATTTTGCATATGCTTCAGCATGTAATCCTCACTAATAATCCTTTAAGTCTCATATCAAATTCATTTTGCCATCTGGAAAACAGAAGCTTAGAGAAAATAAACATTTTCAAGTGGTGAAAAGCAGCACCCAATAAAAGAGAGAAGGGCAAAGGAGAAGGAAAGATAGGTCTTGCACTCTGAAAAGTGAAAAATTCTAGGATGATTCCTGGGTTGCTGTGAGTATAAAGCTTAAAAATATAAGTAAAGGCTCTTTCTGTTCATTTACACTTTACACAAATACAAATATCTGCTTTCATCTTTTTCACTGCACAGAAATGAAACAGCAAAATTTGCTCTATCTCCCAACACACATATCCTTGCTAAACAGAAATGTGGTAACTGCATTCAAGAGGTAGGTGAAAACTATCACTCTCATTTTAAAATCAAGAAAACTGGGTGCGGTGGCTCACACCTGTAATCCCAGCACTTTGGGAGGCAGAGGCGGGTGGATCACCCGAGGTCAGGTATTTGAGACGAGCCTCGCCAACATGGTGAAATGTTGTCTCTATTAAAAAATACAAAAATTATCTGGGCGTGGTGGCAGGCGCCCATAATCCCAGCTACTTGGCTGAGACAGGAGAAATACTTGAAGCCGGGAGGCAGAGGTTATAGTGAGTCGAGATCTCACCACTGCACTCCAGCCTGGGCGACAGAGTGAGACTTTGTCTCAAAAAATGAAATAAAGAAAACTGAAAAGAAATAAAGAAAACTGAGCCACCTATTAAGCAGCATTTTCAGATCACAAGGAGTCAATATTGGATAGAAGGGAAAGAAATAGATCATTAGCTTTCCTTTCTATTCTTTATCCACTACATTCCAACACAGTACCTCAAACACACATACACACAAATCAGTATTTTGGAAGGGAACATTCAAACCAAGGTGCCACTTTAAGCTGGACGGCAAACTCATTTTCTTACCTGAGCATCCCATAGGCAAGAGTTGATCTAAGAGTTGTAGGTCCAAAATGTGTTATATTTCTTCGGTGGAGACTCTCTTCAGTCAATGCAATGCCCACAATGACTTCGTTATCATGGATGTTCAAAAGAACCTATAGTAAAGTGGAACAAGACAAAATAGTTTTAGGATTGTTCAAACTGCACTTTGTAGTAAGCCTTTTCTGACCTGGGCCGGTCCCCTACTCCTGGGAGGTCACCATATTGATGCCAAACTTAGTGCGAACACCTGATCAGCATAGCACACCACAGCCCAGAACTGTCTAAAAATTTAAGACATTTAAAAAATACATATTAAAAAACCTCTAAGCCTTCAAAATATGTTTGTGTTATAAAAATTGGGGTGACATCTGGTGGTTGTAGCCAATAAATATAGTGAATTAAAAGAAAATAATAGATGTTAAAATGAACGACAAAAAGTATATACTATATGACTTCATTTATATGAAGTACAAAAATTGGCAAAACTAATTTTTGGTGGTAGCAGATTAGTGATTGCCTTGAGTGGGTACTGACTGGCAAAGGGCAAGGGGAGCCCCTGAGGTACTGGAAATACTTTGTATCTTTATCTGGATGCTAGTTACACATCGTGTATATAAGTAAAAACTTACTGAAGTGTACACTTAAGATTTGTGTACTTAATGCAAAGTATATCTCAACAAAAAAGTTTTAAAAATTGGTAAAGTCTCAAATAAAAAGTCTTATTACACTGAGTGCGGTGGCACATGCCCGTAGCTCCAGCTACTCGGGAGGCTGAGGTGGGAGGATAGCTTGAGCCTGGGAGGTCAAGGCTTCAGTGAGCCATGATTGCACCACTGCACTCCAGTCTGGGTGATACAGCGAGACCCTGTCTCAAAAGTGAACTAAACTAAAATGTTACCCAATCTTTCACCAAAAGATTTCCTGGGCTTAACCACAGCAGAAGCACAGCTGACACTCATAGCACTTCCTAATGCGAAGCACTATTCTACACATTTACATACATGGCCTCATCTCATATTCACATCCCCTAAGCTAGGTATTATTCCCCTTATAAAAGAGGATATTGAGGCACAAAGACAGCTCCTCTGAAATTCCTTTTTTTTTTTGAGACAGGGTTTGTCTCTGTCGCCCAGGATGGAGTGCAGTGGCACAATCACAGATCACTGTGGCCTGGACTTCCTAGGCTCAGGCAATCCTCTTACTTCAGCCTCCCAAGTACCTGGGACTACAGGCATATGTCATCATACTCAGCTATTTTTTTTTTTTTTTTGTAGAGACAAGGTCTCCCTATGTCGCCTAGGCTGGTCTTGAACTCCGGGCCTCAAGCAATCCTCCAATCTCGATCTCCCAAAGTGCTGAGATTACAGGTATGTGTCACCACACCCAGCCTCCTCTGGGATTTAACCCAATGCGGCACGGCTCCAGAAACTGTCCTCTGAATCACCTTGCTAACTTTTAGACATCACTGTTCTAGTTAACCTATTCATTTTCTTTTTTAAAAAATTTCTTTTATTTTTAGTAGAGACAGGGTCTCCCTGTTTTGCCCAGGCTGGTCTCGAATTCTTAGGCTCAAGCGATCTGCCTGCCGCGGCCTCCCAAAGTACTGGAATTACAGGTGTGAGCCACCTATTCATTTTCATGGCAGTATATGAGGAAAAAAAGGAATGGGGAATTAGACTACTGATTTGACATGAACAAAAAAGTTAGAATCAGTGACTTGCCCCAGATTCAAGTACACCAAAAGCAACAGAAATTGGCTCTTTGGTAAATACATCAGCTGCTATAGACGTTTTAAGCTGTCAGAGTCTTAACGACTCTAGTTCCTATGGCTCACATGTCAATCACCTAGGTAAAAGAGGATTAAGACCAAGGAAAGTAAACATACTAAAATGAGGTACCTGGCTTTGGAAATCTAGCAGAATTTAAGAAAGAGGAGAGCTGACTCTACGACGAGTATTAGCAAAGATGTCCTGATTTGAGAAGGTCAGGGTTTGTTTAAAAAACGTACTTTTCTTTTTTTTTTTTTTTGGGAGATGGAGTCTTGCTTTGTCACCCAGGCTGGAGTGCAGTGTCATGATCTCGGCTCACTGCAACCTCCACCTCCCTGGTTCAAGTGATCCTCAGCCTCCCCAGTAGCTGGGATCACAGGAGCGTGCCATCACACCAGGCCAATTTTTGTATTTTTAGTAGAGACCAGGTTTCACCATGTTGGCCATGCTGGTCTCGAATTCCTGACCTCAAGTGATCCACCTGCCTCAGCCTCCCAAAGTGCTGGGATTACAGGCATGAGCCACTGCGCCCAGCCTTATTTTATTTTTTCAGTAGCAAAGCTCTGCAACCAAGACACACAAAAACAAAATAACTATTTTAATTCTGGTTGAATTTTATAATATGAAAGTCCACATAATACAGTAAAAGAGTACTCTATTAGAAATCAGGCCAGGTGTGGTGGCTCATGCCTGTAATCCTGGCACTTTAGGAGACCAAGACAGGCAGATCACTACAGGAGTTCGAGACCAGCCTAGCCAACATGGTGAAACCCCATGTCTACTAAAAAATACAAAAATTAACCAGGTGTGGTGGCATGTGCCTGTAGCCCCAGTTACTTGGGAGGCTGAGCACAAGAATCACTTGAACCAGGAAGGTAGAGGCTGCAGTAGGCTGAGATCATACCACTGCACTCCAGCCTGGGTGACAGAGCAAGACTCTGTCTCGAAAAAGAAAAAGAAAACAGACAACTCAACCTTGATAGCTTCCATCTGCGGAGCACTTAGTGTATGCAAGGTATTGCACCAAATATTTTAAATGTACCTTATTTAACCTTCAGGATAACTTTAAAGGTGTATACTATTATTGGCTCCATTTGAAACAGAGACTCAGAGACTATCTAGTCCAAAGTTACACAGTTGTGGCGTCAAAATTTGGATCTAAATCTGTCTCCAAAGACTATGCTCTTCTTAACCACACCCTACTATTTCAATTTAATTGTGCATAACACTGGGTTAGTCTGAAAATTCTACAAATCTGTGACAGCACTCTTCAATCACCACAGTCAGAGCCTATACCTACCTCCACATCAAAGTTGGTCATATCAGCCTTCCACTTAAAATAATCTTGAACAGCACCCCCAAAATCTCTTGCAGCCTCATTTGAGGTAAAGCAATGTTTCTCTCCTGCCCTGTTGCATGTGACTCTAAACTTTAGCACTTGAGGCTCAGTTTCTTCTTTTGAGCTTTCATCAGTCTCATCTTTGGAAGATGCCAAATCATCACCTACTAATGTTGACACCTCCTCTTTGATGGCTGGATTTTCATAATAATCTAAGATATGAGAATCTAAAGCATGGCTAGTGAACTCTTTTTTAACATTTCTCTGATTGATTTTGACTTCTTGTCCATTATTAATCTTCTCTTTACTTAAATTCTGATTTATCTTTTTGCGCTTTGCTTTTTTCTTTTTAAAACTGGCATTAATTTTCCACACTTTTAAGGGGTTTGACCATGGGAGTTTTCCAGCCAAGTCTTCAAAATCCTTTAGAACTTCTTCCTGTAAAGGACAGAGAAAGAAATTCGTTCATTTTCCACCACTATAATCAAACAAATAAATCTCTACTTTGCTTACAGACAGTTAGTATCCATGGGGAACATTGGTTCTAGGACCCCCAAAGACACCAAAACCCAAAGATGCTTAAAAGTCCCTCATATCAAATGGTATAGTGTCTGCATATGACCTACACACATCCTCTCAAGAGTACCTTAAATCATCTCTGTATTACCTATGATACCTGATACAATGTAAATGCTACGGAAATAGTTTTTATACTGTATTGTTTGGGAAATAATGATAAGAAGAAAAGTGTGGGCTGCATATGGTAGCTCACGCCTGTAATCCCAGCACTTTAGGAGGCTGAAGCAGGTGGATTACTTGAACTCAGGAGTTTGAGACCAGACTCGGCAACATGGCAAAACTCTGTCTCTACAAAAAAAATACAAAAATTAGCTGGGCATGGTGGCACGTGCCTGTAGTCCCAGCTACAAAGGAAGCTGAGATGGGAGGCCTGCTTGAGCCTGGGAGGTGAAGGCTCCAATGAGCTATGATCACGCCACTGCACTCCAGCTTAGACAACAGAGCAAGATCCTGTCTCAAAAAATAAACCTTTTACAAAAAAGAATGAACACTGACTACAATACTCTTAAGGAAAGAAAGCTTAACTCCAAATTTTATGCCCAAACTATCAGCCAAATATAAAGGTGAAAGACAAACATTTCTGAACTCATGCCATTCAACAGATACAAATTTTAACAAAAGGACAAATAGTGTGCTATAATCTATTTAATTATATCACTAAAATGAAAAAATGTAGGGATTGTGACTATAAAGCAGAAGGTAAATGTTACAAACTGGCATGTAAATGGGCATACTGATACCCTCATCTCTTATACCCAGAAGTCCGAGGATAGAAGTTAAAAGCTGATAAATAAAATGTAAGTATATTTAAAGGTTTAAGGGTGAACACTAAGAAAAATAACTGAAAAATAAAGGAAAAAAAGTATAAATATGCCAATTTCATCATTGCTCTTAGCAGGGATTCAAAAAATACTGCGTATATATGATAGATAAGGTAGATAATATCAAATTGTAGTTATAAAGGTAACAGCTAGAACACACACACACAAACCTTCCAAACTATTAGAAAACACAGGCACATGAAAAAAGTAAACAAGACATAATGTAGAGATTTTTCAAATTAAGAAAAAGCAAAAAGTATAAGCATGACAAAACTAAGACTACACAGTTGTCATTATCAATAAATATCAGTGGGATAAACACGAAGATGACACTCAGTTTGAGTATGTACAAGAATTTACATAGTGTATTTGTTGCACCACTGTAACAGCAAAAGAATGTGAAAAACCCTCATGCCCTGAAATGGGACTGGTTAAATTATAATACAGCCAAACAATGGAGTATACACAGCCAACTCCAGCAATGATACTGCCAGGATCTCCAGCATATAGGTTGAGCATTCCTAATCTCAAAGTCCAAAATCCAAAACCTAAAACTTTTTTGAAGTGCCAACATGATGCCACACAGGTAGCGGAGATAATGACACCTTTGCTTTCTGATGGTTCAGTGTACACAAACTTTGTTTCATGTATAAATTATTTTAAAAATCATATAAAATTACCCTCAAGCTATATGCATAACATATATATGAAACAAATGAATCTTGTGTTTATAAATAGGTTCCATCCTCAGAGTATTTCTTTTTTTTTTTCTTGAGACGGAGTCTTGCTCTGTCACTCAGGCTAGGGTGCAGTGGAGCGATCTCGGCTCACTGCAACCTCTGCCTCCCAGGTTCAAGCGATTCTCCTACCTCAGCCTCCTGAGTAGCTGGAATTACAGGAGCCCGCCACTGCTAATTTTTTGTATTTTTAGTAGAGACGGTGTTTCACCAACTTGGCCAGGCTGGTCTGAAACTCCTGACCTCGTGATCCACCTGCCTTGGCTTCCCAAAGTGCTGGGATTACAGGCGTGAGCCACTGCACCCAGACCAGAGTATTTCAAAAAACAAACAAACAAAAATCCAAAACATTTCTGGTCCCAAGTATTTCAGATAAGGGATACTCAACTCGTATATGGAAAAAAAAAGCATAGCACAGAAAAGTATGTACGCTATGCTTTCATTTGTGTAAATAAAATACATTTATTAGTAAAATATCTCCAGAAGAACACCCAACAAATTGGTGATAGTTGTTGCCTCCAGGGAGGGAGCTGCATAGCACGGGGATACAGGAACAAAGACTTACTTTTCACTCTATATCCTTTCAGTCTTTACAAGTTTGCTCCAAATACATGTATTAACTAGTTTAAAAAAATCTATATAAATCAGATTTGTTCACACTTTTAAAAAGGCAGACGGAGGCCGGGCGCAGTGGCTCACACCTGTAATCCTAGCACTTTGATAGGCCAAGACGGGTGGAACATGAGGTCAGGAATTCAAGACCAGCCTGGCCAAGATGCTGAAACCCCATCTCTACTAAAAAACCCCAAAAAATTAGCCCGGTGTGGTGGCAGGCACCCATAGTCCCAGCTACTCGGGAGGCTGAGGCAGGAGAATGGCGTGAACCCGGGAGGTGGAGGCTGCAGTGAGCCGAGATCACACCACTGCACTCCAGCCTGGGCGACAGAGCGAGACTCCGTCTCAAAAAAAAAAAAAAAAAAAAAAAAATTAGCCGGGTGTGGCAGCATACACCTGTAGTCCCAGATACTCAGGAGGCTGAGGCAGGAGAATCACTTGAACCTGGGTGGCAGAGGTTGCAGTGAGCCAAGATCATGCCACTGCACTCCAGCCTAGGCAACAGAGCAAGACTCCATCCCAAAAAAAAAAAAAAAAAAAAATGCGGGGATGGAGGTGGGGAATGGGGGTCAGGTGCAATGGCTCACACCTGTAATCCCAGCACTTTGGGAGGCTTAAGTGGAAGGATTACTGGAGCCCAGAAGTTTGAGACCAGCCTGGGCAACACAGTGAGACCCCATTTCAATACATTTTTTTTTTTGAGACTTAGAGTCTCGTTCTGTCACCCGGGCTAGAGTGCAGTGGCTCAGTCTCTGCTCACTACAAGCTCTGCCTCCCCAGGTTCACGCCATTCTCCTGCCTCAGCCTCCCGAGTAGCTGGGACTACAGGCGCCCGTCACCGCGCCCGGCTCATTTTTTGTATTTTTAGTAGAGACGGGGTTTCACCGTGTTAGCCAGGATGGTCTCGATCTCCTGACCTCGTGACCCGCCCACCTCGGCCTCTCAAAGTGCTGGGATTACAGGTGTGAGCCACCACGCCCGGCCCCACTCTCAATATTTTTTAAAAGATGGGGGTGGGGGCTAATAAATTCATGATTATCAACTGAATACTTAAAAATAACAGAACTCATTAGAATGATTTAAGCTTTTCTAAAAGTTAGATTTTTGTTAATAAAATTTTTATCTATTTTCAGTCTGACTTCTTTTAGGTCTGGTCTTGTTTTCTTCTAGGCTGTGGTTTCATACAACTTTGGTTTTTGAATAACGTTTTGGAAATCAACATGTTTGCCAATAAATAAAAGTTAGACAATTAGGCGGCATATCACAGTTGTTTTTAAAAAGATTACTTCTCAGATAGGTAAAACCGATAGAAAAATGTTTTTAAGCAGTGAACTCTAGAAACCTAACCAAAAAGCAGTGTGGAAAAAACCTAAAGCCTTGCTGCAATCTATTTTCAACCTTCAGCTTAGGCAGCAGCTGAATATTTAGGATTCAGATGCTAAATACATATTGGAGACAAAGCTGTTGTCCTAACAACTGAAGGAGTATTTAGATATCACTTTGGCTTTATTTCAAAAAATGAAGAAACAGAAGAAAGCAGAGCAAAAGCAGGATGGCGAGGAAGTGTTATCTGTAGAAGACACAAATTGTCACTTGTTCTTTGGTTCATGTTCTGGAAGCAATTCTATTTTGGAACTAAATATATGTAAAAGCAAAGCAAATCTAAGGTTTATATCTTTTATAAATAAAACAGTGTGTTTTCTTTCTTATAAACTTTAATGATTTTCAATACTAATTTTTAAAAAACATCTTTTGGGATAGACTGTCAGCAAAACTCTAGATTTATTGTAAAAGCCTCCCAGTATTCTCTATTACAAAGACTACAGTAATGCTCAATTTTCACAGACTGTGAAATGTTTGCGATAGCTCACCTTTATTTGTTTGAATTGGTAATCTTGAAATTCCTGAACCACCACAAATAAGTTGTCAACTGATCTAAGACAATGAACCTGGGTGAAAAAAAAGAAACACACTTCTGAGAAAGCTTTTGAACAGCACAAGCTATCAACAATTAAGTATTTAAAAAATCAGGAATGGTAGTTTTAAAGCAGCTACTAACTATATTTTATATTTTTAAAATGTTCCATCTCCCTAGTTTCTCATCTCTTTGGTTACCAATCAGCTTTCCCCTAGAGAAAGGGAAAAAGGGCACATGGAAAGAGAGAAGCATGAAGTGTTTTGTGGGAAACATGTCTTTCGTGGGAGAAGAGAAAGGTCAAGTCACTCAAGTGGGCTCTATCATATTTCCTCGATGGCTTTCTATGGTACACTGTATGCTGCAATGGTTAAAAGTAGCGGATTTGAGCTCCAGTTCTGTGATTACTAGCTGAGTGACCCTGAGGAAATTATTTATGTGTCCTAAGCCTAATGATTAATGAGGATAATAATAGTGTCTATCTTCACAACACTGCTGAGGGTATTGGCTAAAATACTGGATGGAAAACATCTGCTTACCAATTCATCCCACAGATATTTTTTGGGTACCTACTATATGCCAGACACTAAGAGCTTGGGATATATTGGTGGAAAAAAAACAGACAACAATCCTTGCCCTCTTGCTGCTTACGTGGTAATGAGATATATCTTAGCTTTATTATAGTGAGATTGCAGTTTTCTGACCTTCACTTTTTACCTTGAGTGAATTCTAATTACTTCTGAGCAAGAATTTTTGATGCAGGTTAAAAGGCAAATCTCTTTTATGTTTCATCACCAAAGGTTAAACATCTGCTAGATGCTGAAGTAAATAAAAACTGAGATACTTAAAGAATTTCTTAAGTTGAACAGTACTCTTTCTGGTGAATTCAATCCTCAAGAAATACTAGATCACCTCTAAAAATGTAGCAATCCTACTACAGGTTGAGCATCCCAAATCTAAAAATCTGAAACTTTTTGAGCCCCAACACAATGCTCAAAGGAAATGCTCAGTGCAGCATTTCGGATTTTCAGATTAGAAATGCTCAACTGGCAGGCTGGGCGCGGTGGCTCAAGCCTGTATTCCCAGCACTTTGGGAGGCCGAGGCGGTTGGACCATGAGGTCAGGAGTTCGAGACCAGCCTGGTCAGGATGGTGAAACCCCGTTTCTACTAAATATACAAAAATTAGCTGGATGTGCTGGCAGGCGCCTGTAGTCCCAGCTACTCGGGAGAATCGCTTGAACCTGGGAGGTGGAGGATGCAGTGAGCCGAGACCGCCCCACTGCACTCCAGCCTGGTGACAGAGCAAGACTCTGTCTCAAAAAAAAAAAAAAAAAATGCTAAAGTGGCAAGTATAATGCAAATATTCCAAAACTCCCCCCGCCCTCCTCCAAAAATCTGAAACACTTCTGGTCCTAAGGGATACTGAAACTACAGTCAAAATTACAAATCAGTACTCAATAGAAAATGCACTAACTTTAAAATCTCCTGATTTGGGGCAGAGCAATGAAAATCAGAAAGGATTCCAGAAGGGTCTGTAAAATGAAAAGTAACCATAAAACGATCAACTTAGAAAACTATTTTAAATATTGCTTCATTCAAACCTGTGCCAGACTTTCCACTGAAATGACAAAATATATCTTGCCACGGTCTCTGCTGATTTTGCATGATGACCCAAGTTTCTCTCTCACTTCATCTGCAGCTGTTTGCTCAAAGCCAGTAGGTACAGTGGCTCCAATAGTGACTAGAAGCTCAGATTCACTTCTGAGGTCACTTTCCGTCACTTGTACAGAGCTCTGGTTCTCATGAAGGTTCACATCTAGGAGTTGGTTAGTGGCTTCTTCAATGTCACACATGTTGGCTGTGCTTCCAAGATCCCTAACACTGTCTCTTTAAAAGCAGTACTGTCCTTTAAAAGAGAAAGAAATAAAGCCCAAATATTGTCATCTCATATTTCAGTTATAATTAAAAACATGGGCTCTGAAGGGCAGGAAGAAGAAGGCAACACACCTGATAAATAGTCACCAAAGTAAAAAGGGTTGAATAAACATGGGCACAGAGCGCAGGTTGTAAAACGTGATGTTATTATTAAACAAGCAATACAGATACATGGGAGAAAAAGAGGCCAGAAGTATTTCCATAGCATGCAACATTTGCTTTGGGGTAACCCATGTTGACAAAAGCCATTTCATAACTACAATAGAAACTGCAGATTACACTCAAATACATTTCTGCATCTAGATGTTAAGAACATGGTTAGTTAAGAATATAGGGCCTGGCTGGGTGTGGTGGCTCACACCTGTAATCCTAGCACTCTGGGAGGCCGAGGCGGGAGGATTGCCTGAGGTCAGGAGTTTCAGACCAGCCTGGCCAACATGGTAAAACCCTGTCTCTACTAAAAATACAAACATTAGCCAGGTGTGGTGGTGGGAGCCTGTAATCCCAGCTACTTGGGAGGCTGAGGGACGACAACTGCTTGAACCTGGGAGGTGGAGATTGCAGCGAGCCGAGATCATGCCACTGCACTCTGACCTGGGTGATAGAACAAGACTCTGTCTCAAAAAAATAAATAAAATAAATAATAATAAAAATATGTGGCTTTTGGAGTTTCAGATAGATACAGGTTTGAATTTTTGCCTCCACCATCATAGGTTGAATGGCAAATTAATTCTCCCAAGCCTCCAAATTTAATTAAGTAATTAGTAATACCTCTTTCCTAGAGTTGTTAGGAGACAAGCGAGAATTAACTAATACCTCTTTCCTAGAGTGGTTAGGAGACAAGTGAGAGTAGTAAACGACCAGGCCAATAAGTAAAACTTATTAATAGGCTCTCTTCTTCCCTCCTGTGAAGTAGACAGCACTTCATGCATTTTAAAATGATTAACTGGGCTGGGCACACTGGCTCGTGCCCGTAATCCCAGCACTTTGGGGAGCTAAGGCGAGTAGATGGGTTGAGGTCGAGACCAATCTGCGTAATATGGCAAAACCTCATCTCTACCAAAAATACAAAAAATAGCTGGGCGTGGTGGTGGGCACTTGTAGTCCCAGCTACTTGGAAGGCTGAGGTGGGAGGACTGCACTCCAGCCTGGGCGACACTGTGAGGCCCTGTCTCAAAAAAGAAAAGAAAAAATTAAAAATAAAAATGGTTAACGGAACACTTGCTATCTAATGATTACAAACATTCAAATGCCTACTACTTGCCAGACTCTGGGATCCACAGATGGGCATCAGGACAGAAATCTTGGAAGTAACCTGAAATAGTAAAACAAACTTCCTATGCATAAGCTTTTGTGTGTGCTTGGGGCGGGGGCCGGGGGAAGTATTAGAGAGGTGGAGGGTCCATAACTTACACCAGGTTTTCAAAGGGTTTGTGACCCAAAATAAGTGAGTACATAACACCTATACTGTCCTTGTGCTGTGCCAGCGATACAAGACAGCGTTTAATACAACGTCAGTTCCCGCCGTTAAGAAAGTGACAGTCACTGTGAATACAATCTCCATCTTCTAAAAAAGGCAGCTGAGGTCAGCTAAAGGGCGCGTTCCGCACAAGGTCAGAGAGCCAATGAGAGGCGCAGAATGGAAGAAAACTCACGTCTCCCAATTCCCACCCACAGGGCCCTGGGAATCCTAGGAAGCAGGTAAAGGCCTGGGAGACGGAGCAAGATGGGCTCCGCCACGAGACCGGGCTGAAGTCCGGCCCGGCGCCGGCCTCGGCTGCAAAAGGAAGGCCGCCCCTCTCTCCCCAAGCGGAAACACCAGAGGAGCCACACTCGGCCGTTCCCGTCAGTTACCGGCCGCCAGCGAAGACTCTTTCAGCTCCCGCACTCCATTGGCCTCTCGCGGTCAGCCCACGCCGCCGGAAGCCGCCCCCGGAAACGGAAGTCAGGCTGCGGGTCACGGTGGCTCCGCACTAGCGGCCGGTGCCCGCACAAGGTAGCGGGGGGGCGGGAAAGGAGCATGCGCTGGAAGCTCTGTGCTCTTGGTTTTGAGGATCGTCAGCAAGCCGAAAGCGGACTGTCAGGGGCCTAGTGCCCTATCATGGTATTTGCTAACGTTTAGAGAGTGCTTCCCCTTGCCGAGCACTGGGTAAGCGCTTTACATGCGTCATCTCATTTGGAACAAGTCTCTTTTGTTCCAGCACCTATGAAGTGGCAGTGGCTGATTTCTGTTTTAAAGCTGGAGAAACTGAGTCTCTCTAGCTTAAATATCTTTCCCAAAATGTCATGCCACCAGTTCCTGATTTCTGTATTGCCATCACTATTTTAGCACTGTTTACTTAATATTTTCCTTTAGTTAAAAAAAAAAAGCCGGGCGCGGTGGCTCACGCCTGTAATCCCAGCACTTTGGGAGGCCGAGGCGGGCGGATCACAAGGTCAGGAGATCGAGACCACGGTGAAACCCCGTCTCTACTAAAAATACAAAAAATTAGCCGGGTGCGGTGGCGGGCGCCTGTAGTCCCAGCTACTCAGGAGGCTGAGGCAGGAGAATGGCGTAAACCCAGGAGGCGGAGCTTGCAGTGAGCCGAGATCGCGCCACTGCACTCCAGCCTGGGCGACAGAGCGAGACTCCGTCTCAAAAAAAAAAAAAAAAAAAAAAAAAAAAAAAAAAAAAAAAAGAAATAGTGGGGCTCACTATGTTGCCTAAGCTGGTCTCGAACACCTGGGCTCAAGTGATTCTTCTATCTAGCCCTCCTGAAGTGCTGGTATTACAGGCATGAGCCACTGTGCCCAATCAGATGAACTTTATTTTTCATAAAGTGTTGAACCTGGCCGGGCACAGTGGCTCACGCCTGTAATCCCAGCACTTTGGGAGGCTGAGGCGGGTGGATCACTTGAGGTCAGGAGTTTGAGGCCAGCTCGGCCAACATGGTGAAACCCTGTCTCTACTAAAAATACAAAAATTAGCTGGATGTGGTGGTCTGCACTTGTAGTCCCAGCTACTTGGGAAGATGAAGCAGAATTGCTTGAACCCGGGAGGCGGAGGTTGCAGGGAGCCAAGATTCTGCCACTGCACTCCAGTCTGGGAGCAAGACATCATCTCAAAAAAAAAAAAAAAAAAAAAAAAAAGGGTTGAACCTGCATGGTAGCCATTTTGACAGACTGGGAAGCCTAGCTTCCAGCCAGAAGCCAAAAATAGAAAAACAGACACTTCCAGGGTTGGAAGAATAAGACAGGGATTTATGCTAATTACAGTGGCCAAATATACATGTTAAATATACTGTAGGAGGGGTCATGAATATTTATGAAAGGAGCAACTTGGGGATGTGCAGTTGAACTTCATGACTCTCTATGGATCCCATGTTTAAAAAATGGTGGCCTTAGCATTATCCAAGGGTGGCGTTTTCTACCCCTTGACTTCAAAAGGTGAAGCAGGGACATGAAAACCCTCACTGCACGTCCCGTGTAGACTGGCCAGAACCACTCCCTGGATAGTCGGTGGTCTCTTACCAGGAAGGAATGCTGGTCGGTTGTTCTGTTGAAACTGCAAATGGGAGGGTCAGCATCAAGCTGGTGGAGTGAGTCTTTCAAAAGGGCTGCTTTCTGTTTAACCTTTAGGAAAGAAAATCTAATGGCGATTATAGAGGGAGGGGTTATAAAGAGGTGTGTCCAACTTCCCATCCTGTCATGAGTAGTAACTCAGCTTCCAAGTTTTTTCTAGGGTCTTCTTGGCCAAGAGAGGGCCTGTTCAGTCAGTTAGGGGGCATAGAATTTTATTTTTCTCAGTTGATAAAAGTTAACTTACTGTAAAAAGAAACTTAACAACCCAACAACAAAAAGTAAACCGAATTTAAAAACAAAATAAAACCAAAGAGAACACAATTTATAAATGTGCAAAGGGGCTGGGAGTGGTGGCTCATGCCTGTAGTCCCAGCACTTTGGGAGACTGAGGTTAGTGGATCACTTGAGCTCAGGAGTTTGAGACTAGCCCTGGCAACATGGCAAAACTCTGTCGCTACAAAAAAATAGCAAAAATTAGCTGGGCATGGTGGCACTCACCTGTAATCCCAGCTACTCGGGAGGCTGAGACAGGAGAATAGCTTGAGCTGGTGAGGTTGAGGCTGTAATGAGTTATGGTCACACCACTGCACTCCAGCCCAGGTGACAGAATGAGACCTTGTCTCAAAAATAAAATAAAAAATATGTAAAGGGCTTGAATAGATATTTCTCCAAAGGTAGACAAATGGCCAATAAGCACATGAAAAGATGCTGAACATCAGTAGTCACTAGGGAATTGCAAATTAATCACAATGGGATACTCATCAAAATGCCTAAAAGTGAAAACCAAAAAATCAACAGTTCCAAGTTCAAATGAGTATGTGGGGCAATGAAACACTTATACATTGCTGATGAAAATGCAAAATGATATATCCCCTGGTATGGTTTAGCTCTGTGTCCCCACCCAAATTTCATCTTGAATTATACTCCCATAATTCCCACGTGTTGTGGGAGGGACCCAGTGGGAGATAATTGAATCACAGGGGTGGTTCCCCGCATACTGTTCTTGTGGTAGTGAATAAGTCTCACAAGATCTGATGGTTTGATAAGGGGTTTCCACTTTTGCTTCTCTCATTCTCTCTCTTGCCGTTGCCATATAAGAAGTGCCTTTCACCTTCCACCATGATTGTGAGGCCTTCCTAGCCACATGGAACTGTAAGTCCATTAAACCTCTTTTGTTTTGCAGATTGCCCAGTCTTGGGTATGTCTCTATCAGCAGTGTGAAAATGGACTAATACACATCCATTGGAAAACAATTTAGCCTTTCCTCAAAAAATTAAACATAGAACATATTACTCACTAATTCCACTACAGATAATTTCCAACTTAGGATGGTTTGACTTACACTTTTTTGACTTTACAATGGGCTTATGGGTTATAATGCATTTTTAACTTACAATATTTTCTATGTATGGTGAGTTTATTGGGATATAATCCCACTGTAAGTCAAGGAAAATCTGTAATAGCTTTATACCCGAGAAGATTGAAAACAGGTGTTCAAACAAAAACTTGTACACAAACTGGTCATGCTGGCTCATGCCTGTAATTCCAGCAATTTGGGAGGCAGAGGTGGGAAGATTGCTTGAGCCCAAGAGTTCGAGAACAGCCTGGACAACATAGGGAGACCTGTCTCTATAAAAAATTTAGAAAGTAGCTGGGTGTGGTGGCACTCACTTGTGGTACCAGGTACTCAAGAGGCTGACATGGGAGGATTGCTTGGGCCCAGGAGTTCGAGTCTGCAGTGAACTATGATTGCACCACTATACTCCAACCTGGGCGACAGAGTTCCCATCTCTAAACAACAAAAACAACAACTTGTACACAACTGTGCCTAGCAGCCTTATTGATTTAGCCAAAAAGTGGAAACAACCCAAATGTTCATCAGCTAGTGAGCAGATAAACAAGTGTGTTGTATCTATACAGTAGAATATTATTTGATCATAAAAAGGAATGGAATACTGTGATATTATGATACATTCGTTTTCATCCACAGTTCCTAGCTCATTTTTTGATGTGGTTGTCCATGCTTCAATCATGAGCAACCAATGAAGTCTTCATGAAAGGCCAGAAGGAGCACGAGGAATTTCATCCCAAAATATGGCTCCCTGGTATAATGAGGATTTTGAGTTCAAAACCCTTAGGGATCAAGTTGGAAGATACTTTTTCCCTATCTACATAAAGATAGGATGGACCCTGCAAGGAGAACAGTTGCTCCCCTCCTTGTCTCATTATCCATTATAGGAAAGAAGACCGAGAGTGTACCTGAATGGACCCTTTTATAAGATCATGACTGTCCCTGAGGATCATTTAAGTTCCAAAGAGAACTATTAACGAATTAATTTCTGTTCCCCATCCAATCATTCTCCCTAGTAACCATTTATTGCCCCTAAATAGAATTTATATCCCCCACCATAATCTGTTTTGCCAGGATCCAAGTCCATGTTATTTCTGTAACCTCAAGATGGTATGTAGGCTTCTGAACCCCATTGGGATATTGGGCAGTCACTCTGTGATTCTCCCTGTGTACATGGTTTAATAAATTTATATACCTCTTCTTTTATTAATCTGCCTTATTGTGAGTAGGTTTTTCAGTGAACCTTGGCCCTCTGATGGATGTCCTTTCCCCTTTCCCTTACCCTATGCATCTCTTCATCTGTATCCTTAGTAATATTCTTTGTAATAAACCAGAAAATGTAAGTGTTACACTAGGTTCTGTGAGCCGCTCCAGCAAATCAATTGAACCCAAAGAGGGGGTCATGGAAACCCCAACTTAAAGCCTGTTGTTCAGAAGTTCTGGAGACCCAAACTTGCAACTGGTATCTGAGGTGGGGGCAGTTAACCTATAGGGATCTGACATTATGTCTAGGTAGATAGTGTTGAAATTGGAGAACACACAGCTGGTGTCTGCTGCAGAATTGATTGCTTGCCTGCTGGCTGATGAGGAGAAATCCCCGCATATTTTGGGGTCCCAGAAGTCTTCTGTGTTGATGACTTTGTGTTGGTGTGAGAGCAGAGGAGAAGCATGGTTTGAGAGTTTTTCCAAAGTACAGATATATTCTACAATATGGATGGACTTTTGAAACCTTATGCTGATATGCCAGACACAAAAGACCATATGTTACACAGGCATATGTGATTTTATTCATATGAAATATTCAGAATAGGTAATATATAGAGACAGAAAGCAGGTTAATGGTTGCTTAGGGCTGGGGGAAATATGAGGATTGGCAAGTGATAGCTAAAGGGGATAGAGTTTCTTATGGAAGTCATGAGAATGTTCTGGAATTAGGTAGTAAAGATGGTCACACATTGTTATGAATATACTAAGAAACACTGAATTTTACAGTTTAAAATATTTCAAAGTTTGAGACCAGCCTGGCCAACGTGGTGAAAGCCCGTCTCTACTAAAAATACAAAAACTAGCTGGGTGTGGTGGCATGCACCTCTAATCCCAGCTACTCGAGTGCCTGAGGCGGGAGAATCGTTTGAACTTGGGAAGCAGAGGTTGCAGTGAGCCGGTATTGTGCCACTGCACTCCAGTCTGGGAGACAGAGTGAGACTCCATCTCAAAAAAAAAAAAAAAAAAAAAAAAAAATTTCAAATGGAGAATTTTGTGTTATGTGAAGTTTTACAAAGGGAAAAGGAAACTTTGGTCTTATGGGTAACTCATCATTTCCCTCTTAAACTTACTGGGAGACTTAAAAGAGATTAACACATTACCAGGCAAATAATTAAAATAAGCAGTATCCTTAAGAGTAAATACAATGAAAACAAAACAAAGTTATTAAATTCTGGTCAGACACTGTTCCTTGCACAGGCTCTAATGTAAGGCCCATTTTATACTCTTTTTTTTTTTTCTTTTACATACTCCCCAGAAGAGTAACATTCTCTATTCTTTAAGGATAAATTATCAAGCCAGGTATGGTGGTGTGTGCCTGTAATCCCAACTAATTGGGAGGCAGAAGTGGGAGGATCACTTGAGCCTAGGAGTTTAAGACCATCAGATACATGCTACAATATGGATGGACTTTTGAAATATTATGCTAAGACGCCAGACACGAAAGACCACATACATACCTACATGATTTTATTTACATGAAATATCCAGAATAGGCAAATATATAGAGACAGAAAGCATAGTGAAATCCCATTATCAATAAAAAAAATATGTATGTATATTTTGAGATGAAGTCTTACTCTGTTGCCCAGGCTGGAGTGCAGTGGTGCGATCTCAGCTCACTGCAGCCTCTGGCTCCCAGGCTCAAGTGACTCTCCCACCTCAGCCTCTGGCTCACACCACCATGCTTGGCTAATTTTTGTATTTTTAGTACAGATGGGGTTTTGCCATGTTGCCTAGGCTGGTCTTGAACTCCTGAGCTCAAGTGATCTGCCTGCCTTGGCCTTGTAAAGTACTGGGATTCCAGGCATGAGCCACTGCACCCACCTCCCAAAATAAAATAATATAAATAAATATAAATTACAGATGTTAGAGACAAACTAGCAATAATGAGATTTTCTTGACATAATGAGAGAGATTAAATCATGAAAAAGAAAATATTCTCTTGAGCTGATTCAGTGTTATTTAATGCCTATCTTTGTACTATCTAAAATCATGTCCCAGCCTGGGCACAGTGGCTCATGCCTGTAATCCCAGCACTTTAGGAGGCCGAGGCAGGTGGGTTGCTTGAGCTCAGGAGTTTGAGACCAACCTGGGCAACATGGCAAGACATCATCTCTACAAAAAATACAAAAATTAACTGGCCATGGTAGTGCATATCTGCAGTCCCAGCTACTTGGGTGGTTGAGGTGGGAGGATTGCTTGAGCCTGGGAAGTGGAGGTTGCAGTGAGCCAAGATCGTGCCATGGTATTCCAGCCTGGGTGACAGTGAGATTCTGTCTCAAAATAAATAAATAAATAAATAAATAAAATAAAAATAAATAAATAAATAAATAAATAATTTATGTCCCTTAAACAGGTCTCACAGTTCAGGAAATAATCGCTCTAGCACGTGTTGTTCACCAGTAGTATGTTACTGTGGTTTGAATGTGTCCCACCAAAGTTCATGTGTTTGAAACTTAATCCCCAATGGAACAGTGTTGAGAAGTGGGATCTTTAAGTGGTGATTAGGTCATGAGGGCTCTGCCTAGATGGATGAATTAATGCTGTTGTCATGGAAGTAGGTTAATTATTGCAGGAGTGGGATCCAGATAAAAGGATGAGTTTCGCTCCCTTCTCCCTCTCATGTGTGTTCTCTTTCCCTTCTGCTTTCTGCCATGGGGTGACATAACAAGAAGGCCGTCACCAGATGCCAGCACCTTGACATTGGACTTTCCAGCCTCCAGAAGTGGGAGAAATAAATGTCTTTATAAATTACCTGTATTCTAATGGAAGAAACAGATAATACAGAAAATATATACATCACATTTCTGTGGTAATAAGCATTATGGAGAAAAACTAAGCAAGGTGGTTGGTAGAGAGTGCTGGAGAGGTGAAGGAATATGCCTATTGTATGTCAGGTGGTCAGGTAAAGCCTGTTTGATAAGGTGACAAAGTAGACCCTGAATGAAACAACAGAGCAAGCTATTTAGGTAGCCAGGAGGGGAGCATTCCAGGCAGAAGGCCGCAGCATACTCAACAGGGCCTAGGAATAGCCAGGTGGCCAGTGAGGCTGCAGAGGAGTGAGCAGGATAGAGGTAGAAGAGAGATGGGATGAGTGCAACATACAAGTCAGTGTTTCACAAATTATCACCATGCCTTACCAAAACAAACAAACAAACAAACAAACAATCACACTGGCTGCTGCCTGGACAATGTTAGGGAGCAGGAATGGAAGCAGTTACTAGGCGATTTCATTGGTCCAAGTGAGAGATGACAGTAGTTCAAACTAGGATATTAGGGGTGGGTGTGGTGAGAACTGTCAAATTCTGGGGTTATTTTGAAGGATGTGCCATCATTGCTGATGCATTAGATTTGGGTTTGAAAAGAAAGGAGAGGAAGTTTGAGGGTCAGACCTAGCAGATTTGCTGATTTAGAAAAACCATGTCCTGCTGACAGATGCAGGCCAAGAACAAGGCTAAACTGTCACAAAGGAAGTACAAGTGGACACATGTGCTCTTTATGGTTCTGGTTTATTATGAAGAAAAATGGTATGTTAGTTTATATCAGAAAGAACTGGATGACTTCCTTGGAAAATACTGAGTAAAGTGGATCTTGCTAGAGAATGCCAGTTTGAGACAGGTAACATCACATGTGGAAATCGGAGCCTCTCATTTCTTTCTAACTGGAAGTAGTGATTATATTAAACTAAAGAGTAAACAAGCAAATGATTAAGTGTGATGATTCATATTAGATACAGTGACACAAATAAGGAACTCAGGTGGTTGTTCCCATGAACCTAGATATCTGTTTTACCTTAATATCTTCCTATCCTTGCCTATTCTTTTTTTTTTTGGAGACAGAGTCTATCTCTGTCACCCAGGTTGGGGTGCAGTGGCGCAATCTCGGCTCACTGCAACCTCTGCCTCCTGGGTTCACTCCATTCTCCTGCCTCAGCCTCCTGAGTAGCTGGGACTATAGGCACCCGCCACCACGCCCGACTAATTTTTGTATTTTTAGTAGAGACGGGGTTTCACTGTGTTAGCCAGGATGGTCTCAATCTTCTGACTTCGTGATCCGCCCACCTCGGCCTCCCAAAGTGCTGGGATTACAGGCATGAGCCACCGCTCCCGGCCTCTTTGCCTATTCTTTAGGTAAAAGTAAAACAAGGTCCTGGGTAGAAAGTCAGATAGTACAACCACTCTCCTGCAGAGAGAGGCAAGGACCATTAGCCACTTCTGCTTTTTGTTTCTATAGTGATTACCTTCATGGCTCCAAAAGACATGTTTGTAGTGCCATTTCTTGCTTTTTCAATTTTTGCTATTATCTGTGGACTCTACTATGGTACTTGAAATTCAGCCTATTAACATAACCACCGTCCTGTCTTCCCCTTCCTTCTCCTGCCATTATAGCTACAACCCAATGTAGTTTGTTCCTCTACATTGAATTTACCTTTATAAGTGTAAGGGATATGTTAGTATTAAACATCTTTTTGTTCTGTCAGCTATATACAGCATCTCTTGACCCCCCACACTGTGAGACGAGGGTTTCATTAGCACTCCTGGCCTTTACCTCTCTTCTCTTCCTTGTACTCCCCAATCTATTTTGTTAAAAGAAGATCCCACTTGGCCAGTTGGATTCCTGTGGGGATGTAATTGAAAGAAGGATGCCCCTACACCTGCTTTTCATTCAGTACGCTACTGAAATTCCATCTCCCTCAAGAAAACCTTTTGGGACCTCATTGGGAAATAAGAGATGTATCTATTAATATAATCTTAATGAAATAATAGCCTAGGAGTCCATGAACCTTTAACCCGGAGGACCTTTGTCCTGTCAGGTGTTAACAACTAAAGGGAAATACAATCAGCTTTGGCTGTGCCCTAAGCAAGCAGAGGCTTATTTACTTTTCCCGTGCCCTTTTAAGCCAAAGGCTATAAAACCGCTTTAGTAACGTAACCCCTGTGAGAACTTGCTGGAGGACTTAGTGCCATCAAGTAAATTTTCAAGAGAATGTATATGAAATTTATTCTTCTCCTTGAATTTCATATTGATAAGTAAGTTGATTTAAAAGCAGCTCATTCGTTTGGAAAGGAACTGTATCCTTGTAACTGAGATTACTGGAAGAAGGTCATGAGCTGGGGAATGCGGCACTCCTGCCACCTAGTGGTTACTCCTGCAGAAACACTGCTCTTGCAAAGCACGGAAAACACAAATTAAGTTAGTATAGGAGTCAAATACAGCGAATATCCTGAATCTGGAAAACTTTAATTCCCTCCTCCCTTTGTGAAATCAGAGGAAAGAGAAGAGCACTGACAAGGGAGAATGTTGTAGGTAAACATGGATAGCCACCAGGTCTCCTGCACAAAGGGGCAGCTGCAGGAAGCAGAAAGCACAACAAATGAGCAAAGAAAGGGACAGGATCCCTCAGCAGTGGCCACTGCAGCAGCAACACAGGGCCAATTTGGGAGGCAGAATCAGCAGCAAGATCACCAGGGATAATGATGATAAAGCCACATAGTCTCAGCATCAGCAACAGCCCTAGAGACTGTGGCCTTGGGACTGTAGTACTGCTTGATTTAGGGTAAACCAATCAGGACACTCAGGGAACAACAGAAATCAACATTTCCAGAGCACGTACTCAGTTGAGGCAGAGTTTTACGTGTATGTCACATAATAGTCTATGGGGCTAGATATTTTTATTAGCTGTGTTATACAGGTGATAAAATTGAGGCTAACTAACTGGACTAAAGTCACAGAGTTGATGAGACTTAGGGCCAAGATTCAAATGCACACCAAGGTGGCCTGACACCAGCTGCAGAGCTCTTAACTACAGACATGCATTGCTCAAAGAAGGGGATATGTTCTGAGAAATGTGCTATTAGGTGATTTTGTCATTGTGTGAACATCATAGGGTGTACTTAACACAAACCTAGACTGTATAGCCAACTACACACTGTTAACAAAAGACCATGAGGCCGGGTATGGTGGCTTATGCCTGTAATCCCAGCAGTTTGGGAGGCTGAGGTGGGTGGGTCACCTGAGGTCAGAAGTTTGAGACCAGCCTGGTCAACATGGTGAAACCCCATCTCTACTAAAAGTACACAAATTAGCCAGGTGTAGTGGTGCACGCCTGTAATCCCAGCAACTCAGGAGGCTGAGGCAGGAGAATCACTTGAAGCTGGGAGGTGGAGGCAGCAGTGAGCTGAGATTGTGCCACCGCACTTCAGCCTGGGCAACAGAGTGAGACTCTATCTCAAAATAAATAAATAAATAAAAAAGGCCATGACAACTGTGGAGAAAAAAGGGAGGGTTTTATTTTCTGTAAAAAACAATCTGCAGATTGGGGAAATGCAGCCCCAGGTGTAAAACAGTGGACTCCAAGCAGGGCGGAAAGTTAGAGATTATCAAGGCAAAAACTGCAAGGCAGGGGAGGATAATCAGGGGAGTCAGGAACAGAGTCTCAATTAGATGGCCTTAAAGTCCCAAATGTCAGTTGGCAGGAGGTGGTCTTTTGGTGGTCAACTGGGAAATTCCCAGCTGCCGTTGTTTCCAGGAACTCTTCTTTGACTTGGTTGCAGAAAAACAGGTTTTGCAACATTCTCTAAGGACATGAAGAGCTTGACTACTCCCTCACCCTTCCATGGCCCCTTGGGTCTGTTTTTATTTTTGAGCCACAGGGAGTCCATTCTGTCTGTTAACTGGGGTATAATTTGACAACACGTAGGCTGTTTGATATAGCCTATTGCTCCTAGGCTACAAACCTGACAGTATGTTACTGTAGTGGATACTGTAGGCAATTGTAACACAATGGTAAGTATATGTGTATCTAAACATAGAAAAGGTACAGGAAAAATAGAGTATTATAATCCTATGGGACCACTTTTGTATATGCGGTCCATGCATTCACTAAAACTTTGTTACGCAGCATGTGACTGTACTAGGCTCTTCTTCTTCCCTCAGGGAGGAGGGAATGTGGAGTTCAATCCCTTTTTAGCTCTACTGACCTTCATGTTGAGGGATGCTTGTGAATTGGAACTCTAAGGTGATTAAGCTTGATCCTAGATCTTCCACCAACTTGCAAAAGGATATTTAGCCTTTCAGGAACATTTTCCTTGACTGGAAAATAGGGATAAAATGGTAACTATCCCATAAATTGCTCGGAAGTTTCACTGAGATAAGGTAAAGTTTCTGGCACATGGCAAATGAAGTAGATTGCCTACAGAGGTTTTTCAACAATTCTTCTCATGGTTGCAAGTACCATTATTGCTTTCTACAAGAGGTGGAATCTAGGCGGGGTTTATGATTTGCTTTGACCTCCTAGAATGTGGCAGATGTGTCATTGGCTAATTCCAAGTCTAGGTTGCAAGAGCTTTCTTTTTTCCTCTCTTGGACTGCTCTTGCCTCTATGTAAAGAAGCCCAGCCTAGACTCTTGCATGTTGAAAGACCGCATGGAAAAAGAGGCATGAGGGAGCTAGCATCCCAGCAGAGCCCACCATCTGACTACAGTCACATGAGCAAGCCTGGGTGAGCCCAGAACTCACCTGCCAACCCCCAGGATGACAAGAAATAATAAATCATTGTGGTAAACTACTAAGTTTTGGGATAGTTTGTTATGTAGCAAATAGTAAGTTCTCAGTTAATGGTATCTATTAATATTACAGTTGGTGCTGGTGAGAAATTCTGCCAGCTAGCTGGCTCATAATTTCTTAGACCACAGATTTTTTTTTCCCTTTTACCAGAATAGCTGGAAGAAACAAGAGTTACATGTGCAAATGAATACTGCTTATTACAAATGTGTCCGATCTCTTTATTAAAACAGAAAGACTATTCAGAAAGTCTATTCAGAAAGACTTTGTTAGCACCTCAAATTACCATCTACATTTGAAATAATGTGGAAGCCTATTTCTTCAAAGGTATTTACAACTCAGACTTTTCACTAAATCCATTGTACTGGGACCTTCCTAGCCATTATGTTGAAGAGTTTGAGGCATGGACAGGGACTTATCCATTTCATCTAGCATCTCAAAGCCCTGAAGATGATACTTTAACCTTCTTCTCCTTTGCATTCCCCTCCCTAAATTCTCTTTTTCTGTCCATACATATCCTTTCCCTCTCTCCTTGCCTTTCCTATCTCTTTTCCTTGTTGTGATGATTAAATAAGACCTTCCCTACTGAAATGTAAGCTCCAAGAAGGAGATTTTCATCTGTTTTGTTCTCTACAAAATATTCTTTGCTTAGAAAAGTGCCTGGCACACACAGGATGTGCAATGAATATGTGTTGACTGAATTTAATTATGCACATAAAGCTCTTAGGACAGTGTCTGACATAGAGTAGATGGCACTCAATAAATATAACCTATGGCAACTGAGTGCTGTAATAAATGAAATTATTCACATTTATCTTTCTTTCTTTCATTTTTTCTTTTGCACATCACTCCTTTATTATACAGATCAGGAAAAAGGATTTAGTACTGTTATGCTCAAATGAACACTGGACCCATGTGTCAGGGCCAAGCAACTAGAACATGATTCAGAAATCAGTCAGAGAAAGATACACTTGGACAGGACCAAGAGGCATTTCACTGTCACGAAACACGGCTGGGGAGGGATTCCAATACACACAGTAGGAAGCACTTCTAACCCTCAGAGGTCAAGGAGCGTATCCCATATTGGTGTGAGAAATGGCTTATTTTCTGATGACCACATATAGGACTATTTCAGCTGCCACGAGAAATCCCAGAAGGGTTATTGTTTTGTATTATTTATATATACTATACCTTTTTAAAAAAATAAAAGTAAATGTAACACATAAACTAAATTCAGGATTGATCCCAACCTTCTAGAGCCAGCTTCTCTGGGGTCAGGGAAGAAACAGTTGTCACATCACCATGCAGGTTACATTCATCTTCCACTGGAATGACTGGAGCCCCCAGGCAGTGGCTTAACTACCTAAGAGCACAGGACTAGCTCCTGGGGGCAGACAGGCTGTCTTGCTTCATTGGTCATGGCTTAGCATGGTTCCTCCCCACAAGTCCTTAGTAAACAAAGCACTTGTAAAAACCCAGGTCACTACCTTTAGACTCTCTTGGAACAGAGGAGCTTTTTCCACAGCTTGGGCTGAGAACCCGTGCCCTAAAAGTGCTGTTCTGACTAGATTGTATGAAGGGAGTGGGTGCAGGAGACAAAATGGCTAAAATGAAAATGGGAGCCACTGGTCCCCATCTGCAATTACAGCTCAAGATGCCTACAGATGTGGTCAGTGTGACATGTGCAGGAGGGAGGGGCAGAGCGATGCGATGGGCAGGGAGGGTGCCCCTGGGGACAGTAGCCTGCCTGCTGGCCTTTACTTCTCGGCCTTGCCCTGGTCAGCCACAGCTTCCATGGCTTTACGCATGGTCTCTTCATTACCCAGGAACTGCAGGCGCTTGATGGGCTTCAAGTTCTTGTCCAATTCATAGACAATGGAAATACCAGTGGGCAGGTTCAGCTCCATGATAGCCTCTTCAGAGAGGCCCTCCAGATGCTTGACAATGCCCTGGAGGCTGTTGGCATGGGCTGCAATTGGTACCTGTTTCCCCTCCTTGATTTGGGGAACTATTTCTTCATTCCAAAAGCGCAGAGCCCTGGCAATAGTGTCCTTCAGACTTTCACAGGAGGGTAGCTGATCTTCAGTGAGGTCTGCAAACCTGTGATTCTTACTGATGTTGTAGAAAGGATGGTTGGGCTCCATCAGAGGTGGTGGGACATCATAGGAGTGCCTCCAGATCTTCATCTGGGCCTCACCATACTTTGCAGCAGTTCCTGCTTTATTGAGATCGGTCAGACACCCATAGTGCCGCTCATTGAGGCACCAATTCTCACTACTGGCAGCCACGTCTGATCAATGACATCTAGCACTGTCCAGAGGGTCTGGATCACTCTCTTCTGCACTGAGGTGAAGCAGATGTCAAACTCAGCCGGCTTCTCACAGCGCCTGCCTGTTGCACTTCACCTCCTCATGGCCCGCTGGGCTCAGGTCGGTGTTGTACCAGCCGCTGAAGTGGTTTTCCAGATTCCATACACTCTCGTGTGCTGGATCAGCACCAATTTGTAGGCAGCCTTGGCAGCAGGCTGGGGATGCGACACTGATGGGGGTTTGCGGATTCTGGAGGCACATTTGTCTTTTTAAATGTTTGATTACTTTTAGTCTTTCTCCCTTTTCTTTCCACTCTTCTTTTCACTCTTTGTCCCTTTCTTCTTTTATCTCTTCCTTAGTCATTGCATATTCTCTGCTACCCTTACTGTGGTGTGCAAGGGACCCTCATAGATGTCATTTCACCTACCAGAGAATGTACAGAGAAAAGGTTTTGGAGCTTTGTCTTGGATGAAATGTAACCATTTGTGATTCATAGCTGACTTAGTACTGCACATAAAATTCTACTGTTGCGGTGAACCCAATTTTGGTGCTACCGAATAATGAGGAGCTTAGATGATTGAAAATGGCAAGCTCATTAGGTTGTAGCCTAACAAATGCCTGGTGGTACATGTGTGTGAGTGTGTGGGTGTTTCTAGTGCCTGTTGGTGAGTAACCATGCTACTCTTGGCAGTAGAAATGTGAGCAAAATCAAGTAGTACTGATTTAGCCAATTTTCTCTTCTCTTCCTCCATAAGGGAATGGAAATGTACTACTCAGTAGATCAGTTCTTTCTCAGGCTGGTAACATTACAGAATCCCTGCTGAAATGCAAGCTGGGCTGGTGGAAATCAGATTTCCACATCCTTTTATAAGCTTTGTTTGTCAAGGTAAATCCCATACATTTTAAAAGCGTGACTTCCTAGGGCTGGATGGGAAAATAAGAAGCTTTGAACCTATCACCAGAATCAATTGTACAGATGTCTTCATTTCCTTGGATAGTAACTCTCATAGGAAGATCTGTCTCCTCTTTTCTGCTAGTCTTTCATGTTCTAATCAAGAGTATGAATCTGCAGGTCAGTGGCTGAGTAGCTTGGGCTGAGCACAGAATAGTGTTTTTGTAGTTCTCACCAGCCTTGTTTATGCTTAGATTAGGCTCATTGGTAGCTCAGACCTCTTAGTCCTGCTGATATTTAGCAGAGTCCTGCATATATTCTTCTGTAATGTAAGACTAATGTTTCAAAAACTGAGAGTTGGCCCTGTCTCTACAAATTAAAAAAATTATTACTTAAAAAATTATACATAGATGTATGCCTGCTCACCAGCCAGGCATGGTGGTGCATGCCTGTGGTCCCAGCAACTTTGGAGGCTAAATCTGAAAAATTGAGGCTGCAGTGAGCCGTGATCATGCCACTGCACTCCTGCCTGGGCAGCAGAGCAATACCCTGTCTCAAAAACAAAGAAACAAGAAAAGCAACAGAGTTGGGAGGAGAGTGAGTCTTTGAGCCTCCCTGTCATCTTTCCTCAAAATGCTTTTAGTTGGCTGGGCACAGTGGCTCATGCCTATAATCCCAGCACTTTGGGAGGCCAAGGCAGGCAGATCACCTGAGGTAAGGAGTTCGAGACTAGCCTGGCCGACATGGTGAAACCCTGCTTCTACTAAAAATACAAAAATTAGCCGGGTGTGGTGGCAGGCGCCTGTAATCCCAGCTACTTGGGAGGCTGAGGCAGGAGAATCGCTTGAACCCAGGAGGCGGAGGTTGCAGTAAACTGAGATTGCGCCACTACACTCCAGCCTAGGGTAGAAGAGCGAGACTTCGTCTCAAAAAAAAAAAGAAAAAAAGAAAAAAATTGCTTTTAGTTGCTCTATTCTTATTCCTCCCTTCAAGCATCTGATCATCTTATAGTCAGTAACTTACCAGCTCTCCTTATGAGTTAGCCAATGTAGGAAATCTAGGAAGCAAACCTAGGCTTGGGGTGGGGAGATTTGGAGGCATCTAGACCATCAGTTCTTGAACATGCTCATTTAATTGGGTCAAAAGACCCCCAAGATATACCTACCCGAAATTCACTTCTGGTGGGGGAATAATTTGGTGAAATAAAAAATGAAAGAGGAACAAAATAACAACCCAAAGTGGCAACATCATAGCATGTTTAATGAACAAAATGATTAAAAATAGAAAAACAAGCCCGGCATGCTGGCAAGTGCCTATAGTCCAAGTACTTGGGAGGCTGAGATGGAGGATCACTTGAGCCCAGTAGTTCAAGGGTGCAGTGAGCTATGATTTCACCACTGCACTCCAGCCTGGGTGACAGAGCAAGACCCAATCTCTAAAAAATATAAAAATTAAAAAAATTTAAAAATAGGAAAACATTACATTTTAACATACTAAAAAAAAAAAAAATGCTTGAATATCGTGGGAATTCCAGCAACCTGTGTTTTCACATGTGTAGCAAGAAATTTGCCTCGTTGCCAAACTTTCTGTGAAGAGCAAAATTTTCAATATTTGGCACTACTGCGCTTTTTTTGTGAATATAAAATTTTAATTACCATTAATAATGAACAAAGGAAGCTATTAAGGACTTAGTCATATGTAAAAACGAAAGTCCTTGGGCTGGCATTTGCTGTAAGAATTAAAGAACTTGGCCGGGCGCGGTGGCTCAAGCCTGTAATCCCAGCACTTTGGGAGGCCGAGACGGGCGGATCACGAGGTCAGGAGATCGAGACCATCCTGGCTAACACGGTGAAACCCCGTCTCTACTAAAAATACAAAAAAAACTAGCTGGGCGAGGTGGCGGGCGCCTGTAGTCCCAGCTACTCGGGAGGCTGAGGCAGGAGAATGGCGTAAAAACCCAGGAGGCGGAGCTTGCAGTGAGCTGAGATCTGGCCACTGCACTCCAGCCCGGGCAACACAGCGAGACTCCATCTCAAAAAAAAAAAAAAAAAAAAAAAAAAAAAAGAATTAAAGAACTTGGATTTTAAAATCTCTTCTTGGTTCATCCAGAAGACTAATGGGCCATACTGTGCTTGGAGGCACTATGGCCTAGATGGCTATGACAGTCTTGTTTCAGGGCCTTCTCTGCTCTTCTGTTCTCTCTCTCTCTCTCTTTTTTTTTTTTTTTGAGATGGAGTCTTGCTCTGTCACCCAGGCTGGAGTGCAGTGGCGCAATCTTGGCTTACTGCAACCTCCATTTCCTGTGTTCAGGATTCTCCTGCCTCAGCCTCCCAAGTAGCTGGGATTACAGGTGCCTGCCACCACACCCGGCTAATTTTTTTGTATTTTTAGTAGAGACAGGGTTTCACCTTGTTGGCCAGGCTGGTTTTAAACTCCTGGACTCAAGTGATCCACCTTCCTCGGCCTCCCAAAGTGCTAGGATTACAAGCATGAGCCACCGCACCTGGCCTCTTTTTTTTTTTTTTTTTGAGATGGGGTCTTGCTCTGTCACCCAGGCTGGAGTGCAGTGGCACGTTTATGACTCATTGTAGCCTTGACTTCCTGGTGGGCTCAAGCAATCCCATCACCTCAGCCTCCAGAGTAGCTGGGACTACTGCCCCTGGCTATTTATTTTTATTTTTGCAGGGACAGGTGTTTCCCTATTTTGTCCAGGCTTGTCTCGAACTCCTGGCCTCAAGCAATCTTCCTGCCTGCGCCTCCTGAATTGCTGGGATTACATGCATGAGCCATCATGCCTGGCCTGCTTTTCTGTTCTTGAACCTGCAACTGTTCTCCAAGTCTTTGAGTCACAATCTGGCTTGTAAATTAAAATGATCATTCTACTGGTAGAAGTATTGGATAAGACCTTTCTGGGAGAGTATTTGGCAACAGGTTTAGAGTCAAGTATGTATCCTCATTGGCTTGGCAATTTCAGTCCTAAATAAAAAATTATGAATGTGCACAAAGATGTATATACAATTTTTTCTTTTTGTTTTTGAGATGGAGTCTCGCTCTGTCACCAGGCTGGAGTGCAGTGGTACGATCTCAGCTCACTGCAACATCTGCCTCCCAGGTTCAAGCGATTCTCCTGCCTCAGCCTCCTGAGTAGCTGGGACTACAGGCACGTGCCACCACACCCGGCTAATCTTTGTATATTTAGTAGAGACAGGGTTTTTCACCATTTTGGCCAGGATGGTCTCGATCTCCTGACCTCGTGATCCACCCGCCTAGGCCTCCTAAAGTGCTGGGATTACAGGCATGAACTACCACACCTGGCCAATTTTTTTTTAATATTAGGAAATATAGAAAGGTAGTAGGGGATTGGTTAAACAAATGATGCTATTTCCATTGGATAAAATCTCCTGTTTTCTTTCTTTCTTTCTTTCCTTCCTTCCTTCTTTCTTTCTCTTTCTTTCTTTCTCTTTCTTTCTTTCTTTCTTTCTTTCTTTCTTTCTTTCTTTCTTTCTTTCTTTCTTTCTTTCTTTCTCTCTTTCTTTCTCTTTCTTTCTTTCTTTCTTTCTTTCTTTCTTTCTTTCTTTCTTTCTTTCTTTCTTTCTTTCTTTCTTTTTCCTTCCTTCCTTCCTTCTCTTTCTTTCTTTCTTTTCTTTCCCTCCCTCCCTCCTTTCTTTCTCTCTTTCTCTCTCTTTTCTCCCTTCCTTCCTTCCTTCCTTCTTTCTTTTCTTTTCTTTTCTTTCTTTCTTTCTTTTCTCCTTTGTTTTTGTTTTTGAGACAGAGTCTCACTCTGTTACCTAGGCTGGAGTGCAGTGATGTGATCTCAGTTCACTGCAACCTCCGCCTCCTGGGTTCAAGCGATTCTCCTGCCTCAGCCTCCTGAGTAACTGGGGAGTACAGGCACCTGCCATCACGCCTGACTAATTTTTGTATTGTTTTTATTTTTATTTTTATTTTTTTTGAGAAGGAGTCTCACTCTGTTGCCCAAGCTAGAGTCCAGTGGCATAATCTCAGCTCATTGCAACCTCTGCCTCCTGAGTTCAAGTGATTCCCCTGCCTCAGCCTCTTGAGTATCTGGAATTACAGGCACCCGCCACAACACCTGGCTAATATTTGTATTTTTAGTAGAGATGGGTTTTCACCATGTTGACCAGGCTGGTCTTGAACTCCTGACCTCAGGTGATCTGCCCGCCTCGGCCTCCCAAAGTTCTGGGATTATGAGGCGTGAGTCACCGTGCCCAGCCAATTTTCGTATTTTTAGTAGAGATCGGCTTTCACCATGTTGGCCAGGCTGGTCTCCAACTCCTGACCTCAGGTGATCTGCCTGTCTTGGCCTCCCAAAGTGCTGGGATTACAGGTGTGAGCCACCGTGCCAGGCTGTTTTCATTATACATGAGACTTACTGATACAGAAAAATTGTTCCCAAGGCTAATTTTTAATTGTAATTTTTAAAAGTAGGGCAGGTTGTATGTGGTGGTTCATGCCTGTAATCCCAGAACTTTAGGCAGATTAGAAGTTTGAGGCCAGCCTGGGCAATGGGACAAAATTTTTTGTCCCTACAAAAAATACAAAAAGGAGCTGGGCATGGTACTGTGTACCTGTAGTCTTAGCTCCTCAGGAGGCTGAGGTCAGAGGATGGCTTGAGACTGGGAGGTCAAGGCTGCAGTGAGCCATTATTATGTCTCCACACTCTAGCCTGGGTGGCAGAGAAAGAACCTGTCTCAAAAAATAAAAAAAAAGGTAGAGCATTTAAGGGTATGCATAGTATAATCTTTTGTATATAAAGATGTCTGCCTATTCATAGAAAATGGCTAGAAGTATATATAATACAATGCTACTAGTAATTGTCTTTTTGTACTATTAAGAATTTTTCTGAAATGTCTACAATAAACATGTATGACTTCTGTAAAAAAGAAAAAAGTATTTACAAATACTTGAAACAGGAAAGATTACTTTGGCAGCATTTATAAGAATGAATGAGAGAGACTGGATGAGAGATTGTTGTAGTGGTTCAGGAAAATGGCAATGTAAGTAAGAACCAAGGTCATGGTGTGGATGGAGAAGGAAAAGCTGACTGAAGACATATTCAGCAGTCCTATGAGAACTGTAAACACATACCACACCTTCAAGTCAGTAATAAAATTGGTCTTTCAAAAGAGCCAGCATGATTTTTCCATATCCTTAAAGTATCTTCAAATATGCGTTTGAAGAAACTCAGGGTTTTGGCTTTCTAGCTTGTTTAGCTACATTAATGGACATACAGTTGAGCAAAAAGGAGAATATGAGAAAAGGATCAGACTGTGGAAGAAGATAAAAAATTCAATTTTGCATGTGTGCAGTTTGAAGGGCTTATGGGAGATGTACTAAGAGCTGAGTAGAGGATGCCGGGGCACAAGGAGTCCACTGAGAAGACTGAAGAGGCGTAGTGTGCCCGAACAGCCCAGAATGGGCTAGTCTGGGTTGAAAGCCTGGCAAGAATGACCAGTTGGACAAGTTTGAGGTTGCTTTCATTTCAGCTTGCTGTGAAACCTGCAAGTAATCAGCACAACAGGCACAGGAAATGAGAATAATAAAAGCGAATGAGTACACTCTGGAGGTTCTTCTGCCTCATCATGGAGTCGTAACCAAAGTTCAAGGGTCAGTGCAGCCTTTCTCAAGTCTGATCTTCAATTCACTGTTTTTCAGGTGGGGAAAGCCCTCAAGAGTCTAAGTTAAGGCACTGAAGGCCACTTTATTCCTTGCTGTGCCATAGGCACATGTTCCTGTGTTTTCTTTTCTTACTGCCTCTTCACCGGCATCAGGGCCTCCTATGGTATATCAAGATGGTCAGAGAGACCAGAGGAAGAAGTCAAAGGAAGAGAGAATATCAGGGAAGAAATTGTCAACAATAGCAGCTGCCAGAGAAGTCAAGAAATATAAGTACTGAAAAGTTCCTGTGACATTTGGCAAGGTACAGGCTATTTGCAGCCATATGTGTAGAGTACCACCAAGCTCAGATTCCCATGAAAGTCATTTTCATTCTCATGAAATAAAATCAAAGTGATTTTTTGCTTTCCTTTTTTTTTTTTTGAGATGGAGTCTTGCTTTGTCTCTCAGGCTGGAGTACAATGGCGCAATCTCAGCTCACTGCAATCTCTGCCTCCCAGGTTCAAGCGATTCTTCTGCCTCAGCCTCCTGATTAGCTGGGACTATAGGCATGCGCCACCATGCCCAGGTAATTTTTGTATTTTTAGTAGAGATGGGATTTTGCCGTGTTGGCCAGACTGGTCTCCAACTCCTGACCTCAGGTGATTCACCCGCCTCGGCGTCTTGAAGTGCTGGGATTATAGGTGTGAGCCATCACCCCTGGCCTGATTTTTAGCTTTCCTATTTGACTTTTAATTGAAACTTCAGCAAAAATTACTGTTGTCAGCAAAGTGTTAGTAAAGCCTGTATCTAGATTCTCTAGCAGTTTGGGATAAGATGATTCTATGAGTTGGTGATCTGTAGAGTGTTAGGAGAATGCCGGTAGCACAAATGTCTCTTGGCCTTACCCACTGGTGAAGACAAATGTGACATTTACAGCCATGCTTCAATCCTTGTCTACCAGAAAGCCTAGTCAGTCTAGAAATCAGTGGCCCCCGCCTGGTGCGGTGGCTCACACCTGTAATCTCAACACTTTGGGAGGCCGAGGTGGGTGGATTGCTTGAGGTCAGGAGTTCACGACCAGCCTGGTCAACATGGTGAAACCCCATCTCTATAACGCAAACAAACAACGTAGCAATCAGTGGCCCAAGTTGTTGACCAAGTTGTCTGCCAGCTTTCTTTGGGTGCTGACCTGCACCCTTCTCAGGTAGGGACCACAGCATAGCCTGTGTTGCTGCTGACCTCTTCTCCCAACACTTTCCCCCCAGAATACCAATCTCCAGTATTCTTCCACAGCTGTAAGCAGCTGGAAAACATTTTCCTTCTCCTGGGTATTTATTTCAGGGGAGGCTCCTATAGCTGAGCTCTTGAGCCCTAGGGACACATTCTCTTCTTCATGCTTTAAGCTCCTCTTTCCCAGAGCAAAGGAGCACTTGAGTGTGGAGGGTAGGGAAAAAAATCCTACTGAATTGGGGGATAATCAGGCAACTGTTCTGGGAACCTTCAGCGTCCACATTGTGCTGCCCTCTCTAGCCCACTGCTATGGACTGAATTGTGTTTCCCTCCCCTCTTCAAATTCATATGCTGAAGCCCTAACCTGCTATGTGACTCTATCTGGAGAAAGGGTGTTTAGGAAGTAATTAGGGTTATATGAGGTATTAAGAGTGGTGTCCTAATCACACAGGACTCTGGTTTTATAAGAAGAGGAAGATTCCCATTCTCTCTCTCTGTCTCAATCTGCTATGTGAGCACACTTCCTGCAAGCCAGGAAGAAGGCCCTCACCAAAACCCAACCGTACTGGCTCCCTGATCTTGGACTTCTAGCCTCTGGAATTGTGAGAAAATAAATTTCTGTTGCTTAAGCTACTTAGTCTATGGCATTTCGTTATAGCAGCCAGGATGCCAGACTCCTTCATTCATGGTGATTTTCTTTTAGTGGACCTATTGTCTCTTCTAATAGTCCAGGCTAGGCTTTTTTTTTTTTAAAGGAACTGCCAGTCCATCATACAGGGTTGTATATCTCAATTGTGGGCAGAGTCCAACATCTCTTCCACAGGGCTCTTGTGCACATCAAGAAATGGGACTGGGTACTCATTGTTTCTAGATCTTCCCAGCAAGTGAAAAAACTACTGGATGTTGGTTTTCCCAGAGCATATTATGGACTTCTGGGATGACTCAGGTCTGTCAGGGTCATCTCTGACTCATGGAATCCTCAGTTACCCTTCTGTAGCTGAACAAGAGAAACACATTAAAGGAGGGCATGTGAGTCTCTAGCACAATTATAATTACTGGGGTTTATAAAGCCAGGTGAATGTCAGAGTTAATAATGCTTAGACTTTTCTGGAAGGGATGAGGCAGCTCCATTCTAATAGTCTATTGGACCAGCTTCATTTGGGGCCTTAAACCAAAGTAATACAAATATCTGTATCTTTTTAGATCTGTCACTGTTTATTATTTGGTTTTCCATCTGGCCTGCTCTGAAGCAGGAGGGGAAGAGAGCACAGAGGGAAATCATGAGCTCTTTGGAGGAATAGTGCCAGATATTAAATCTATAAACAAAATAGATTGAACTGGAAAGAATGAGTCAGAGACAAAGGAAGCAGTAAAACCAGTGAATATCACCCTAGAAAATATCACCTGAAAGTGCTGGCAGCATCTTCCTGGTGTATTTGTGATTGTCCCTGTGGTGGATGCCTTTAAATCCGATCAGCACAATTTGGTGCCTGAACTGCTTGTGCTTCACAGCTCTCTGTTGGGGTCCCTTTTCACTATTTCCTCCTGTCTAGCCCTTATATCCATTTCTATAATGCAAGCTGATGACCCATGGTGAGATTTTTCTTTCCTCTGGTGATAAAGATCCTGTTACTCCAGGTTCCTGTTTCAGCAGAGCATGAAGAGAGTTATGCCGATTGATTGAGACCAAGCTGGAGTGAAATAAGGATTTTACTTGAGGGTCCATTAGTCTTCCTGCATCATGCCCCAGAGAGTCCTGAAAACTGGTGGTTATCCAAGTGCCTTGCCTTCTTGGGGTTAGCTTGTTTAGAGGTTGCAAACTGGCAGCCCCTAGGTTATATGTATTTTATTTGGCCCACCCAGGATTTGAAATTAGTTGTCAACATTTAAATATAGGGATATTTCCTGCTTCTCTTTTGAAAACTGGGAGAACACTTAATCTGCATCCGCTTCTGGAAACAATCAGCCGATGCTGACTGGGTCTCTACCCTTTAATGAAGTCATGAGCTCTCCATATCACTTTGCCACAGTTACATATCACATTGCCACTGCTGCACATATTTATGTTGGCCACCATAGGCACTTGATTTTGTGTCCTCTGATCTGTAGGAAAGAAAGGAACTAGTGTTTATTGAGTGCCTTTTTTGAATGAACCACTGTACCTTGTAATTTGCATACATTACTTCATTTGATTTTTTAAAAAACCCAGTAATATTTAAGCTCCCTGCCTTTAGGGACCATGCCTGTTTCTTTTGCCACTGTGAGAGTGCCCAAGACTTGGTATAGTTGTAAGTGGGAGCTGAAAAGTATTTGCTGAATGAATGCGTGCATGAATGCATAAACAAATGAATAAAGTATTTTTATCGTATTTTTGTAGGTGAGAAAACCAAGGCCCAGGGCAGTTAAGTAACCTGTTCAGAATCGTATGGCCCATAGGGCTGACAGGATTCAAATATGGGACTGTGCAACTCCAGAGGTCCAGTGTGGAGGAGAAGGGGAAAGACCATGGGTCATTTTAGGGCTAAGTATACAGAAGACTCTTTGTAAGTCCTTGCAGAATTGATTGACAGTGTGCAAACATATTTTCATAAGTACAAGCTTCCAGAATAGTGCATGATTTTTAGCTTATGAAATTTGTCTAAAACCTACTGTGTATGGATACCTTCAGCTTTGGGATTATATAATATTGAGACTCTGCAGGAGAGGGTACGTGCCAATGGTTTGGCATGTAATAAGGAGAGCAGAATATTTCTGTCTCTAGTTGACTTGTGTTCCGTAAATGTGGTAACATTCCAAAGTTAATTTTCCTTGTATATCTAAGGAACTCCTTCCAGGGCTTATTTTTGTAAACTCCCTGCTGATGGTGCATGGTTACCACTATAGAGCGCAGAGCTGCGTTCAGGAATGACTATAATTAAAAGTGCTTCTTTGTGGGAACCGGAGGCTGATCGAGGAAGCGTGCCCCTGAAAATGAAGCCACTTGCAAAGAGAAGGGATTGGTCTGGCTGAGGGAAATGGGGAAGAGAGTAAGAATTTAATCTTATGACTTAGTTTCCATCCCAGTGCTGGTGATTTCCAAATTGGTCTATAATTTTGACGTCTTTCACACAAGCCTCATAATTCCAAAAATGACTAGGTATTTCTTACAGACCTCTTTCTACCATGATTCTAAACCCAACATATCAATAACTGAACACATCACATTTTGCCCCTGAATCAGCCTTTCCTTTGGTGGCTATTTAGTCTTTCACCTACCAATCTCCAAACTTTGGAGTTTTCTACTACTATTTTTTATTTGGAATCTAAATATGCACACACTTTTCCATAAAATGGATCATCATCTTCCTTTTCTGCCCCATTCCCACCCAAGTGCAAGCCTCTATCACTTCAGACCTGGATTGCTAAAGTAGCTTCCTAGCGGGGCTCTCAGCTTCTAGGCTCTTTCCGCTTTAATATCCCTGCACACTACTTCCAATTTATCTTATTCAAATCCTGTTTTCATGTCCCTTTCAACATTCCAAATCCATATTATCTTCTAGCAGCTTAGAGTAGCTTTTCCCAAAGTATGTTATGTGAAACTTTAGTTCCATGGTAGATTAATAGGTGTTAAGTAAAAACTGGCATTGTGATCAAATGCCAGAATTGACAAAGTTATAAACCATTTCTTTCCTGCAGGATGATTCATAACTTTGATGTGTTAATATGCCTTAGTATGCAGTATTTTCCAAGACATGAATTTTCACAGAGCCTGTTTTGGTGGAGTATTTAATTGGCCTAGGTCTTCATAAACTACATTTTGTGTCTTAGTCTATTTTGGGTTGCTGTAACCACAAACTGGGTAACTTGTAAACAATTGAAATTTATTTGACTCATGGTTCTTGAGGCTGGAAAGTCCAAGAGCATGGCACTGGCATCTGGTGAGGGCCTTCCTGTTGCATTATCCCATGGCAGAAGGGGGAATGGTAAGCAAGCATGCAAGACACAGAGAGAAAATTGGGCCAAACTTATCCTTTTTATCGGGAACCTAATCCAGTAATAACAGTATTAATGTATTCATGAGGGATTCTTTAATCACCTGTTTATCATCCTACATCTTAATCTCATCAAATTAAGACAGCATACCAAGATACAAATGCCTGGTTGAAATGGATCAAATATTCCATCTGCAGGTTAAACAAAAGCAATTGTTATGCTTGTGTACATGGCAGGCCAGAGGCCTAGATTGTCCCCTTTCCACTAAGGAGGTCCTCCAGTCGACGAGGCGTGGGCTGCATGGTAGCTCTTTTCCAGGATTCTACAGCCTGGAATAATAAGTCATGCCAAGCTCTCTCTGCTATATCCCAAAGTCCGGCACCCTGTGGGTCAGCCCCAGAGGGCCGTCCAGCCTCCATCTCCCAACACTAAGTTCACTTCGTGTCTCTCACAACAGGGAGGAAACTTAGCATTCCTTGGAGACCTGAAGGGATGCGATGAGCTTAAGAATTTTCAAAAGCTTATCAATCAGTCAGCCCTTGTTCATCCCTGAGTGGATGTGTGGTATATTGTGGTGGACCTTTACTGGGCACTCTGCTGAATAACTGGAGTGGCACTTGTGCTTTAGTCCATTTGGCTATCCCTTTCACCCTGGCATTTCATCAACCAGAGGGAAAAAAAATAAGACATCGTAAAGCGAGAGAAGCCCCTTAAAGGTCTTTCAACTCTCACATCTATTTAGATGCAATTGGAGCCCTGCAAGGAATACCAGATCAATTTAAAGCTTGAAATCAAATAGTTATAGGATTTAAATCTATATTTTGGTGGGTGACAGTTAATAAAAATGTAGATTAGATAAATCACATCTATTACAACCAACAGCAACGAGCTTTTCATGAGTTAAAAGAAAAACTCATGTTGGCCCCAGCCCTGAAGCTACCTGACCTGACAAAACTCTTTACACTCTATGTGTCAGAAAGAGAAAAAAATGGCAGTTGGAGTTTTAACCCAGACTGTAGGGCCCTGGCCAAGGCCAGTGGCCTATCTCTCAAAACAACTAGATGGGGTTCCAAAGGCTGGCCCCCATGTCTAAGGGCCCTAGCAGCAACAGCCCTGTTAGCACAAGAAGCAGATAAACTAACCCTTAGGCAAAACCTGAATATAAAGGCCCCCCATGCTGTGGTAACTTTAATGACTACCAGAAGACATCATTGGTTAACAAATGCTAGACTAAGCAAGTACCAAAGCTTGCTATGTGAAAATCCCCACATATCCATTGAAGTTTGCAATGCCCTAAGCCCCACCACCTTGCTCCTGGTATCAGAGAGCCCAGTTGAACATAACTGTGTAGAGGTGTTGGACTCAGTTTATTCTAGCAGGCCCAGCCTCCTAGACCATCCTCAAACATCAGTAGACTTTGAGCGGTATGTGGATGGGAGCAGCTTTGCCAACCCCTGCAAAGTGACTCTGAAGAAGACGACAAGCCCTAGTCACACCCGGAAGCTGACTGGTCCACGCACGGCCGAAGCATGAGGAAACTCATCACGGGACTCATTTTCCTTAAAATTTGGACTTGTACAGTAAGGACTTCAACTGACCTTCCTCAGACTAAGGACTGTTCCCAGTATATACATCAAGTCACTGAAGTAGGACAAAAGATTGCTACAGTCCTATTATTTTATGGTTATTATAAGCGTACCAGGACTCTGAAAGAAACTTGTTTGTGTAATACTATTCTATCCAAGATATGTAGCCCAGTCTCTAAATGTTATGTGTGTGGAAGAACTGTAATAGGAGATCAGTGGCCATAAGAAGCCTGAGAATTAGTGCCTACAGACCCAGTTCCTGATGAATTCCTGGCCCTAAAGAATCACCCTGATCATTTCTAGGTTCTAAAAGTCTCAATTATTGGACAATATTATATTCTGGAACAGTTTAAACATTATCTGTTTAAAAGGAAAGAATTCACTCATTCTGTAGGATGACTTAGTTGGCTAGGGCAAAAACGGTATAATGGTACCACAAAAACAGTTACATGGTGGAGTTCAAACCATACAGATAAAAATCCATTCAGTAAATTTCCAAAGTTGCAGACTGTTTGGGCCCACGCAGAATCCCACCCGGACTGGATGGCCTCCACTGGGCTATACTGGATATGTAGACATAGAGCCTATGCTAAGCTGCCTGACCAGTGGACAGGTAGTTGTGTTATTTGCACTATTAAACCATCTGTCTTCCTACTGGCCATAAAAACAGGTGAACTCCTGGGCTTCCCTGTCTGTGCTTCCCATGAAAATCAAAACGTAGCCATAGGTAATTAAAAAGATGATGAATGGCCTCCTAAAAAATCATACAATATTATAGGCCTGCCACTTAGGTACAAGATGGCTCATGGGGATACTGGACCCCCATTTACATGCTCAACTGAATCACACAGTTGCAAGCTGTTTTAGAAATCATCACTAATAAAACCGGTCAAGCCTTGACTATCCTGGCCCGGCAAGAAACTCAGATAAGAAATGCTATCTATCAAAATAGATTGACTCTCGACTACTTGCTAGCAGCTGAAAGAGAGGTCTATAATAAATTTAACTTTACTAATTACTGTTTACACATAGATAATCAAAGGCAAGTAGTTAAAGACATAGTTAGAAATATGACAAAACTGGCACATGTGCCTGTACAAGTGTAGCACGGATTCCACCCTGAAGCCATGTTTAGAAGGTGGTTCCCAGCACTAGGAGGATTTAAAACTCTTATAATAGCAGTTATAATAGTAATAGAAACCTGCTTACTGCTCCCTTGTTTGCTACCTGTACTTCTTCAAATGATAAAAAGCCTCATCACTACCTCAGTTCACCAGAATGCGTCAACACAAGTGTACTATATGAATCACTATTAGTCTATTGCACAAAAAGACATAAGTATCGAAAATAAGAGTGAGAACTCCCACTAAATAAAAAAGTGAGAATCTCAAAGGGGGGAAATGAGGGAAGAGAGAGAGAGAGACCCTCTCATATTGTTTTATATTGTTTTATGCTCAGAAAAGGAAAGAGAAGCAAAACTAAAGGCAGGTAGCCCGGTGCCTAGGAACCAGACCCGAAACCAGGCCTGGGACTGCCTGACCTAAGCCTGGTAGTTAAAATTCGACCCCTAACCTAGCAACTGATGTTACCTATAGATTCCAGACATTGTATGGAAAGACATTGTGAGACCTCCCATTCTGTTCTGTTTCACTGTGACCACCAGTGCTTGCAACTGCTGTCATGTACCCCCTGGCTTGCTCAATCGATCACGACCCTCTCACGTGGACCCCTTAGAGTCGTGAGCCCTTAAAAGGGACAGAAGTTGAGCACCTGAAGAGCTCAGATTTTAAGATGCTAGCCTGCCGATGCTCCCAGCTGATTAAAGCCATTCCCTTCACTATCTCGGTGTCTGAGGGGTTTTGTCCGCGGCTTGTCCTGCTACACTAGTACAACACATATCACACTATATTATATTTTTCATGTGTCTCTCTACTGCCTCAGCCCTTGGGTGCTCTAGTTTCAGGAATCATGGATTTCCTGTTTATAGGACCTGGCTGAATAAATGATAATTGAATATAATTGAAATTGAATTACACAGTTGCAAGGTACATTCAATCACATTCTTATTTAAATTTTTTAAAAAAACTTTATTTTGAAATAATTATAGATTCACAGGAAGTTGCAAAAACAAAATAAATCAACATTCACACACACATTCTAGTTTGAGTCTTACGGGAATCATCCTGTGAAGTATTAGTGTTGGTATCATGTTAAATGGTATTAATATTAATATTAAAATATGAGGAAACAGAGGCTCAGTATCCTGAGAATTTCTTTGCAATTGGTGATGCTAAAGGGATGTTTGTGAGGTGATTGCTATTCCTTGCATTTCTTTACAATTTCTGCCATGTTTTCTTCTTGAAGGCAGAGCCCAAGTTTTATCCCAGTATGAGGCATAGCAGGTGGGAGATACTCAGTAATTGTTGATTTGAATTTAATTTTCACTTATATATGTTAGAAGTTATGTTGAGTACCACTCTAGGGGAATGTTTAAAATTGCTTATGATTAAGTCTACCAAATGTACCCTCATTCTTTTATCACAGATTGGATGCTTACAGAGAGAGAGAAAGAGAGGGAGAGAGAGTGGGAGAAAGAAAGAAAGGGAGAGAGAGAAATCTTTGAGAAAAGAAAGACATGGGAAATTGCTAGGTAACCCAACCCTGTCTGAAGAGAGAATTGTTTCTTTGTGCCACCACTGGAGAAATGCAGGACTGTTATGTGAGGAGCAGTTTTGCTTTTTGTGTATCAGGTAAGGCAGAAAGGAGAGGAGTAGGGTTCAAGACAAGGAGGAATTAGAAGGGGCCAAGTGATTGAAATCAACAAAGGGAACAGACCAAGAAATATGAGAAATCTAGAGGAAGGAAAGGTTGAGAGGGTGTAATGTTGATAGCATTTAAAAGGGAGTAGGGAATGCAAAGTGACCTGCTGTGAAGGAGCCCTAAGATACCATCTGAATTCTTTTTCCTGTGAGATACTTTCTCTTGAAAAGAATTCTCAGCATCCAACCCTAAACACCACTACAGTATTTTTTGGGTGTAGTTGCTTTTAACAAGTCACATAGCTTTATACCAGGGAGTCTGATGGCTTTATCATTGTTTGCATTCTTCCTTTCCAAGGGTAATAACAAGCTTTAAAAAGTAGACTACAATTTCAATTTAATAATTTGATTAATCTTTGATAATATTCTAGTTTTTATAAAACTAAAATATGCTAAGTCATTCTGTCAAGAAGCTAGGGTAATTTTTTCCCCTGCCATCGTGGTTGTGAATGTTGGTAAGGAATTACCTATATGCAAGAAACATCTCTTGGTATAGTGCGTTCCATATCATGTTTTAAGCTAATATGATTTTCTAGTGTGGAGCCACTTGAGTCTGAATAAAAATGACAGCTACGGGAACAAATTGTCGTATTCTCCTTGCAGCAAGTTCCATTTGCTCACGAATCTGTTATTATTGAAGAAGCGTTTAGTTGTAGGTAAATGACCCTTGCCTTCTGTCTTTAATTGAAACTCAGCCTGCCACAGTTAATATGTTTCATGAGTCAGTAAAGCTTGGAAGAAAATCCTAATGTGTTTTTAAAAGCAAAGGAAAAAAATTAATTGGTTTCAGCACACATTTTTCTATGCAAACAGTTCCTTGCTTTTATATAGAAAAAACTCTCTTGACATTCTTTTTTTTGCATAATTTTCTGCACTGTCTCATCAGTATCTGTTCAGTTGCACATAGTTGTGTTTTGAGAAGAAGAAACCTTTGGTCTATTTGGAAGGGAGTATGAGAACTATAATCACTCGCTAACCGTGGAATTTGGGCTTGATCTGTGTACTAGGAGAGGAGATACAAGATAACCTCACTGAAGCTGGGTGCAGTGGCTCATGCCTGCAATCCCAGCACTTTGGAAGGCCAAGGCAGGTGGATCACTTGAGGTTAGGAGTTCAAGATCAGCTTGGCCAACATGGTGAAACCCTGTCACTACTAAAAATACAAAAATTAGTTAGGTGTGGTGGTGCACACCTGTAATCCCAGCTACTCGGGAGGCTGAGGCACGAGAATTGTTTGAACCTGGGAGGCGAGTTTGCAGTGAGCCAGGATGGCACCACTGCACTCCAGCCTGTGTGACAGAGTGAGACTCCATCTCAAAATAATAATAGTAATAACCTCAATGAAAAGGCTTGTATCACATTGAATAACTTTAATATTTCTTCATAGCATTGGCCCAGCATAGGCACCTCAATGACTTGAGATCTTCTTTCATTTTGTAAATTCAAGTTGTATCAATTAGCTATTGCTCTATAACAAATAATCCCACAACTTAGTGGCTTAATTAACAACAGTGTATTACTTTTCACTGTATATATATATTTTTTGAGATGGAGTCTTGCTCTGTCACCCAGCTAGAGTGCAGTGGCGCGATGTCAGCTCACTGCAACCTCCGCCGCCTGGGTTCAAGCGATTCTCCTGCCTCAGCCTCCCAAGTAGCTGGGATTACAGGCGCCCACCACTGCACCTGGCTAATTTTTGTATTTTTAGTAGAGACGGGGTTTCACCATCTTGGCCTCAGGTGATCCACCTGCCTCGGCCTCCCAAAGTGCTGGGATTACAGACGTGAGCCACCATGCCTGGCTACTTTTCACTATTTTATGGGGTTTCTGGGTAGTTTTTCTGCTAATTTTGTCTGGGCTCAATTATATAGGTTCATTCATTTGGAAGGTTGTTGGCTAGGGACTGGGTTCGTTTGGTATAACAGGAATGTCTAGGCCTCTCTCCATGTGGTATTTCATTTTGGGCTTGTTCACACCATGGTGGTCTTGGGCAGGGGTTCTGAGAATATGAGAGTGAAATCTGCAAGTCCTCTGCAACTTATGCAATGTCATTTCTGCCATGTTCTGTCAGTCAAAGCAAGTCTGGAGGCCAACTCAGATTTGAGGAATGGGGAATATACCTCTTGAAAGAAGGAGCTCCAAAACCTTGTGGCCAAGTTTTTTTAGTCTACCATATGGCTAGTTATCTAGGAGAGAATTATTAGGATATATGGGGCTGGGGTGGGTGGTCATATCTGGGTTTTGAGTCTCACATAGTTGCCATCTGAGCCAGCCAATTCAGCTGAGTCTAGTATTTATGAGGGTAGCTGGTTCTGTGCATGCATGCATATGTTATTGCGTTCCAAAGTCAGTCCCCATCATATGGCTCCAAGCTTCATCTCTTCATCTTTAAAGTAGGAATAGTAATAGTGCCTCTTACATAAATTGTGAGGATTAAATAAGAGAGAGAATGTGTAGAAAGTGCTTTGCAGTTCCTGGCACATGGTAGGTATTCAAATGAATGATAGCTAATTTTACTTTTAAATTTTCTTATTTTAAATTCTTAGCTATTTGTGTGTGTTTGTTTTATAAGCAATCCACATTCCTTGCAGAACAATTGGAAAATATGTAAAAGCAGAAAGAGAAAAAAAGGCTAATTTCAAGTTACTCAATATCTTATTGCCCAGATTTAGTTACTATCAATCTTTTGGTGAAATCCATTTATAGTTGTTAAAACAAACTAAATATGGTCTGAGAAGTACTCTGTACTTCTATATTTGAGTCCTTTTGGATGAACTGTAACCTAGCTTAATAGTCAGACAAAATTGAAAACCTAACTTAGTAGTATGTGCCTGTAACAATAGCTGAGTGTTGGCCAATCCTAGCAGCCATAATTTAACCACTCATTGACTGCCGAATGTTCAAACTCCATTCAAATAAGGCAAATGCTGAATTATAACCAATCTCACTGTTTCTGGACCTCACTTCTGATTCCTGTACGTCACTTTACCTTTTTTGTCTATAAATTTGTTCTGACCACAAGCCACCCATGGAGTCTCTGTGAGTCCACTGCGATTCTGGGGGCTGCCTGATCCACAAATCATTCATTGCTCAATTAAACTCCTTTAAATTTAATTTGGCTGAAGTTTTTCTTTTATCAGATGATGTCAGAAGTGGGATCGGAAGTGGAGCTTCTAGTGACCCCCAGGAGCGCTGAGTGAACACGCAAGGTACCTGCAGGACCCACTTGTGTCCATTGATCTCTCAGAGTGGCTGGGGATCGTGGGTAGGCTCCCTCTCGGATTTTGGAGCTCCACGGATTTGTGTTTTAAGCTCTCCGAGTTTCTTTGAACAAATTTCTGATCAAACTGGGTTTGGAGTCACAACAGAAACTGGACTGGGTCCAGGAATGGATTTGATCTGCAAATTAACTGGCTTGGATGCAAGTTAGAGGACGCTCATATCTGACTGGGTTAGAAAGGAACTGGTAGTAAGCAGTAATATTGCAGGGGTTATGAAATTTGGCTTTTGGAAATTCACAGGGATTTTTGTGTTCTACCCCTTTGTTTCATTTTTCTTGCTCACTTAGGTAGGAAAAATCATTGGCTAAGTTAAACAAGAAAACCTGAGTAAAGTCAATATTTTAGGTAAAAATGGGATCCTTAATTTCTGGAAAACTGAGTTCCTTCTGGCTTATACATTAGGTAGGCCTGGGAGGCAGCGAGGTCTTACCAAAATGGCAAAATCTTACTAAAGATAAGTTGCAGTGGAACATCCCGAATGAACAATAATGCATTGAAGTACATTTAAAAATGAGGGCTTTTGGTAAAGTCCCTTTTGGCTAAGAATGGGTTTGGCACTGTGGAATGTCAACTGCTGTTCTCTTTGGAATAATCTGCCTTGCAGTCTTTGCTGATGGCTGTGGGTGACAGGATTAGGCATATACAGGATCGTGGGACATGGGGAGCTTTTTCCTCCCACCCAAAAAAGGGGAAACTTGAGAGCTGATGGGACTGCTGCTAACAAGTGGCCACCTGAACTTTTCAGTGTTGCTGAAATGAATGGGTCTTGCTCTGGCCTCCCTGAGCTCTTCACTTTCCACACTCTGCCACAGGCAATACTTGCTTTTTTCTTCTTTCCTTTCCTATCTTTTCTGTTATTCAGGGTGGCAATCTTAACTAGAGACCATATGTTGAAATTTATAGTCAGAAGTTGGATTAAAGATGAGGGGCCCATCTGAGGGCAAATTTAAGCCTTGCTGGTTTGATACTGGGTGCTAAGCAGAGTGGCTAATGTCTATGTTTTATCACACATATTTTGCTATGGCCAGAACAAAAAAAAGATCATTTTCCTTTATGATGTGGCTTGGCCCCCAGTGCGATGATACAGCAAGCTGGGTCACTGGGCCCCCTCAGGGAAAGGGAACCCAGAAGCCTGGCATGCTGGCAAAAGGGTAAGAATTTCTTACCAGTCAGATTTTCTGGCTTCTCTCTCTCTGTGCAAATGGTTGAATGAATGGTAAAAATCACTGTTTATCTCCTTTGTAAAGTTTTAATTATGCAAAAAAGAATTCTGAGGCTAGTCTTAAGCCGATGTATTTTGTGCTGTGAATTTATTTTTCTGCGTCGAGGGGAACCTTAGGATAAAACGTGGGCTTAGGACCCCATAAGCTAGCTGATCAAGATGGCCCAACAAGCTGGTCCGTAACAAACTTTGCTGCAGGTCCCTGAAACAAACAAACAAAAAAACTGGATGGGGTCTCCATCTTGTTTTATGTCCTTGGGAGCTTGACCTTGTAAGCACGTGGCAGTACTTTCTCTTGGTTTCTGCCTTCCAGAGAACAGGAATTTTAGGGTTTATGTCATAGTTAGCTCTAAAAATTATCTTGAGTAGTTAAAAGGCTTTGCAAGTTCAAAATTAACTACCCTAGATCCCTTCTGGGATGAACAGTGGAGACTGCCCCATGCTGTGGCTCAGTGACTAAGGTTCTGCCCTTTTACACTGGTGATTAGGGTTTGAGCCCCTGGTTGGGAAGTAAGTTCTTTCTGGTTTAACATCTGCATGACCTTGTCTATTCTCTTCTCTTCCATAGACTATTTTAAATTTTCCTTTCTCTGAGCACCTGGGAGATTACCTTTGGTAAAGTTCAGAAGCCAGAAATACTAGCTGTTTGGCCTGGCTAAAATTGGGTAATAAGAAGTTTTAAAAGGACTTTATTTAAGAGTGCTATGGTTAAAAGTCAGCTTAATTAAAAATGGATATTCAAGCTCTAACAGCCTGGACTCCTTGGGAAAAACAGGAGGCACTAGAGACCCCTATCTTGGCCCTCTTCTTCCAAGGACTGCACCATAAAGCCAATAACCAATTAAGAAACTTAAAATGTGGCAAATGAAAAATCTTACAACTACTGTAGTAATCTTCTCTGTGTGTAATTATATATGTGTTGTGTGTATATATAAAATAGCTCTAATTAATTGGCTTAAACAAATGTAAGTGCTTAAATCAAGTATTTTGAAAGCAAAATAACTGTAATGCCTTTAGTTCATGTAACTTTAGTAATCTTTGGGAAATAAAAACAGCTTTAAAGATGATCAATAAAATAAAGACATTTTATCTAAATTATGCAGGTCAGATATTAGGTTTTTTAAATGCCTTAAGGTCATAAACTGCTGTGACTTTTGAAAATTGTTCAATTTATTTTGGAGACCTTAAATTTTTTTTTTTTTGAGATAGAGTCTGGCTCTGTCGCCCAGGCTGGAGTGCAGTGGCACAATCTCCGCTCACTGCAAGCTCCACCTCCCAGATTCACGCCATTCTCCTGCCTCAGCCTCCCGAGTAGCTGGGATTACAGGTGCCCGCCACCTCGCCCAGTTAATTTTTTGTATTTTTAGTAGAGACGGAGTTTCACCACGTTAGCCAGGACGGTCTTGATCTTCTGACCTCGTGATCCACCCAGCTTGGCCTCCCAAAGTGCTGGGATTACAGGCGTGAGCCACCGTGCCCAGCCCAAAAGGGGGAATTTTTAAAATCAAAATTATAGGAGGCCATTATTTTGCACTGAGCTCTTGCGCTAGGCCCTGACAAACCAAACCAAACTAAAATGGAGTCACTCGTGCTAAATGTGGCATAATCAAACTAAGGCTTTAAGGAAACAGATCCTACAAGAGATCAGGTTTTGTTTTTCTCCTGTAAACAGGATGTTCCAGCATAGGGAGGTACCTTCTACTCAGTCTGTATTCTCTCCTTGAAAAACCCACTGCTCTACTGTTTCCCAGTGGGTTTCAAAACCACATAAATACATTTACATTAGTGATAGTAGTATCAATGACTGAGGTTTTGGTCAATCTCTCAAAATTGAGAAAATGACCAAAAGGGGGGAATTGTTAAAGCAAACTGAATGTGGCCTCAGAAGGACTGACTCTGTACTTCTGTGTTTGAGTCTTTGTGGATGAACTGTAACCTACCTTAATAGACAAAATTGAAAACTTAACTTAGTAGTATGTGCCTGTAACAATAGCTGAGTGTTGGCCAATCCCAGTAGCCATAATTTAACCACTCATTGACTGCCGAATGTTCAAACTCCATTCAAATAAGGCAAATGCTGAACTATAACCAATCTCACTGTTTCTGTACCTCACTTCTGATTCCTGTACGTCACTTTACCTTTTTTGTCTATAAATTTGTTCTGACCATGAGGCACCCCGGAGTCTCTGTGAATCTGCTGTGATTCTGGGTGCTGCCCAATTCGCAAATCGTTCATTGCTCAATTAAACTCTTTTAAATTTAATTCCGCTGAAGTTTTCCTTTTAACATAGTTTAAACCTTTTTTCAGTGCATATGCATGTATGAATAAGTGTGTGTGTGTGTGTGTGTGTGTGTGTGTTAGATAGACGGAGAGAGACATTTGTATTTGTAGTTAGATACATTATTTATAAAATTTAATAAAGAAGAAAACCAGAACTGGTCATTACTCTTTATTATCTGTACCTTCTCATCCCAGGATTTGTTTAGGGCACAGAGACTGCATTGTTAAGTAGGATCTGATTCGCAGCCTACCATTTTAGTTTTCCCTGGATCCCAGAGATCAAGGCACCAGCTCATACCTGCTACTGGACCTGAATCTTCCCGAGTGAGTTTAGAAAACTCTAGACCCTTGAGACGTTCTGAGAAAGAAGAGTTCCTTGTCAAATAAATTAGAGAAATGCTGCATATGCCCTGCCAGTCTTTGAGAATCACAGATACCAATTGGTATATTCAAGGCTCTGATATGTCCTGTGGTAAAGAATCTTATTTCACTTTAACACAGTATTTTCCAAATTTAAGTGAAGTCTTCCTTTAATTTTACTTTGAAAAATAATACACAGTAAAATTAGCTTTTTTTGGTGTATAGTTCCGTAAAATTGCACACATACATAGATTCATGTAATGACCACCACAATCAAGATACGGAATAGTTTCATTCCACCCCAAAACTCCTTGTGCCACCCCTTTATAGTCAGCACCCCCCTCTGTCCACCTCTGGCAACTATGAATGTGTTCTCTATCACAATAGTTTTCTTTTTTTCCAGGAATGTCATATTTTGGACATATAGATGGAATCATATGCTATGTAGCCTTTGTAACTATCTTTTTTCACTCAGGGAATGCCTCCGGGACATACCTGTGTTGTATGTATGAATAGTTAGGCCTTTTTTGTTGCTGAGTCATATTCCATGGTGTGAATATACCAAAATTTACTTATCCTGTTGAAGGATATTTCTAGGCTTTGGTGAGTATGAATAGAGCTGCTAGAAACATTCATGTACAGGTGTTTGTGTGAACTTAAATTTTTACTTCTCTGAGGAATGGGATTGTTGGGCCATATGGTAAGTGTATGTAAACAAACTATTTTTTACTTGTTTTAATCTATTAAGATGGTGGTTCCCAACTTTTATGGTACCAGGGACTGGTTTTGTGGAAGACAATTTTTCCATGGATGGTGGGGGGTGGCGGGGAGATGGTCTCAGGATGAAGCTGTTCCACCCTAGATCATCAGGCATTAGGTTCTCGTAAGGAGCACGCAACCTGCATCCCTTTCATGTGCAGTTCACAATAGGGTTCACAGTCCTGTGATAATCTAATGCCACGCCTGTCCAATAGGAGGTGGAGCTCAGGTGGTAATGCTCCCTTACCCACCACTCTTCTCCTGCTCTGCAGCCCTGTTGCTAATAGGCCACGGGGACCGGTACCAGTTCGCCATCCAGGGTTGGGGACCCCTGTATTAAGATCCCACATCACCAGGATTTCATAGAACATACTATTAACATCCTATAGACCTAGTCTTTCATGGAACCCACTTTGGGAAGGCCTTGTGTGCTGCCACTTAACGCACTTGAAAAGTCCAAATTCACCTCAAATCCATCTCATGTACCCAAAGCTTGCTGAAGTTCGGCCACGACTTCCACCACACTCCCCTTTGTTGAGTGCCTAATGCCAGACATTGATATCATTATCTCATTTAATTGAACTCACACCACAATCTGTGATTTTACAGCTGAGGAAACTGAGGCCTAGAGAGGCTAAGTGAGTAGCCTAAGTTTCCATAGCTGGTAAGTAGCTAAGATTTGAACCCTGGTATCTTATCTCCAAGATCAGTGCTTCCTCTCCTACCCTATTTACCTGCCTTTTTCTCCCTCTCCTTCTTTAAATATTTATTATTATTTTATTTTTTTTTTAAGTTTTATTTCAGGTTCAGGAGTATGTGTGCAGGTTTGTTACATAGGTGAGCTTGTGTCACAGAGGTTTGTTGTGCAGATTATTTTGTCACCTAGGTACTAAGCCTAGTACCCAATAGTTCTTTTTTCTGATCTTCTCCCTCCTCCCACCCTCCCCCCTCTGATAGGCCCCAGTGGGTGTTGTTCCCCTCTATGTGTCCATGTGTTCTTCTCATTTAGCTCCCACTTATAAGTAAGAATGTGCGGTATTGGGTTTTCTGTTCTTGTGTTAGTTTGCTGAGGAAAATGGCCGCCAGCTCCATCCATGTTCCTGCAAGACATGATCTCATTCTTTTTCATGGCTGCATAGTATCTTTGAACATTTTTATCTGGGTTTGTGGTTGGTTGTAGACCAGCGCCAACAAATGACAAACCCAATTACTGTCACTTCCCACTTCTATGCTCATGGCAGACATCATTAACTGAATTTCATCTTCTCTTTTTCACTCAGCCCTGATGCAACCTTCTCCAGACAACTATTGGTTGGTCAGAGTTAGCACTTGAGCTAATTACCATTTGCTGTTTTATCCTTGTATTAGTTATCTATTGCTATATAACAAACCACCTCAAAACACAGTGTCTTAAAAATAGTAAAACTCAGGCCGGGCGCTGTGGCTCACGCCTGTAATCCCAGCACTTTGGGAGGCCGAGACGGGTGGATCACAAGGTCAGGAGATCGAGACCATCCTGGCCAACATGGTGAAACCCCATCTCTACTAATAATACAAAAAATTAGCCGGGCATGGTGGCAGACACCTGTAGTCCCCGCTGCTCGGAAGGCTGAGGCAGGAGAATGGCGTAAACCGGGAGGTGGAGGTTGTAGTGAGCTGAGATCATGCCACTGCACTTCAGCCTGGGCAAAAGAGCGAGACTCTGTCTCAAAAAAAAAAAAAAAAAAAAAAGTAAAACTCACTTATGATCACTCATGATTTCTATGGGTCAAGAATTCAGACAGCCGAGCAGAATGACCATCCCTGTTTCACCATGCCTGGGGTCATGTTCACTGGAAGACTTGAAGACTGGGGCTGAAGTCCTCTGAAGGCTTGTCCACTCTCTTGTCTAGTGGCTGATTCTGACTGTTGGCTGAGGGCTAGCGGGGGCTGTTGTCTGAACACCCACGTGTGTTTTCTCCATGTGACTTGGACTTCCTCGTCATATGACACCTTGGTTCTAAAAGCTAGTATCTCAAGAGAGTGAGAGGCAAGTGGAAGTGACAAAGCATTACTTCCACCACATTGTATTTTTTAGAAGTAAGTCACTAAGTCTGGCTCATTTTCAAAGGGCAGTAATTAAATTCTACTTTAAAAAATGTATATATTATGTATGCTCTATATATGTGTACACACACACTATATATATATAATGTGAACATATTTTCATTATTCAGAGTAAATTTTTATGTATAGTGCATTAGCAAGGTCTCTTTCAGAAAGTGACAGATACTCAAAAAGGGAATTTATTGGTTCACTTAATTGGGAAGTTCAAGGTTATCAATTTGTCATGACTGGATCCAGGGCCTCAAGGAGTGTTCTTAGGATACAGTCTCTCGCTCTTGGTCTCTGTATTAGTCTATTCTTGCAGTGCTATAAAGAAATACCTGAGACTGTGTAATTTGTAAAGAAAAGAGGTTTAATTGGCTCTTGGTTCTGCAGGCTGTACAGGAAGCATAGCAGCTTCTGCTTCTGAGGAGACTTCAGGAAGCTTCCAGTCATGGTGGAAGGCAAAGGGGGAGCGAGTCATCTCACATGGCAGGAGCAGGAGCAAGAGAGAGAGAGGTGGGGGAGGTGCTGCACACTTTTAAACAGCCAGATCTCACAATAACTCACTCCCTATCACAAGAACAGTACCAAGGGGATGGTGTTACACCATTCATGAGAAATCCACCTCCATGATCCAAACACCTCCCACTAGGCCCCACCTCCAACATTGGGTACTGCAGTTTGACATGAGATTTGGTGGGGAACACAGATCCAAACCATATCAGTTTTCCTCTATATTTTATCCCTACTTCCTTCTCTGTTGGCTTTATTCTTGGGAAAGCTCTACCTGGGAGATGGTCCGGATGGACATGCCAGCTCCAAGTTTACCTTCTACCAGGTTAGCAAGCCCAGAGGACCACGTCTTCTCTTTTTCCATAGCTCCAGGAAAGCACCAAGATTGGCCTGATTAGCCTGTATGGGGTCACACACTCACCCCTGAGCCAATCCCTGTGACAGGGAATCCAGACCTGGCCAGTTGGCATGAACTAGGTTGGGGGAATTTGTTCCTCAAAAGGATGAAACCGGCTTTGTTCTCAGAAGAAGGCTGCTAGACAAAAACAAAAGATGTCCCCTGTGCATAGTGACACGGTTTTGACTCGGGGCTTTCTCTGCTCCCTGCTCCCCTGAGCCTGTCCTCGCTTCGCACTCCTCGCTCTCACAGTCATGTTCCCACTCAACCGCAGATGCTCTGAGTCTCTCCCCCAGGAGGACAACTAAAGGGCACACACACCCTTTCTAGTATAGGGTCTAGCTCTTGACTGCCGATACTTTGATTTACTTCCATAACTCCCTGGATTCCTGACTCGAGTCTGGTGAGAATTTGAGGGATTCAGATTGCTTTGGTTTTGGAGTTAATTTTCTGCACTCCTTACCTGCCTCTCATAGTCAGGAAATGATTACTCCTCGACCTGCAACCTTGACTTCTTAGTCCCTGGTGTTTACATACCTGTTAACTTTTATTTTCCTTGAATCCTGTCTCTTGGTTTTTTTCCTCTGCCTGTTACCACCCATTCTAGCCCTTGCTGTCGTCTGCTGTACAGTTGTCAGTTGAGGACTGATTTCTGTGCCTTGTGTCCACATCTTGACTTAATAGTATCTCTTGGCCCAAATGATTTCCTAACACACATCCCCTGATCAGTATTCTGGGTCATACCTTCTGCACTGACAGGCCTCCCTCTGTCCCTTTCTCTTTTGGAGGACAAGCTGAGGTACAAAGGAATGAGCCTTGAATTCAGAACCAGCATTTCTGGGTTTGGCATTATGTGACTTTAGGCAAGGCTTTTTAATCTCTCTGAGCCCGTTTTCTTATTTGTAAAATGGAGTGAATGACATCTACTTCACAGGATTGCCTTGAAGATTAAACAGGAGAATGCAGGCATTGCAAGATAATAATTCTAAAATGCTAATATGTCTGTGTTTGTATTTAAAATGAATGTATTTTGTCCCCTTCTAAGCATCTCCCTTTATGCAGTTTTGTCCCCTCAAGCAGGCAAGCCATTCTGTGCTTATTGACTCAGGGAAGAAAATGGCAAAGCAGAAAAAACAAAATAAGGATCTTCTGGCTTTGATTTTTTTTTTCTTTCTTTTCTTTCTTTTTTTTCCTGAGATAGGGTCACAGTCTGTCACCCAGGCTGGAGTGCAGGTGTGTGATCACAGCTAACTGCAGCCTCCACCTCCCAGGCTCAGATCCTCCCATCTCAGCCTCCCAAGTAGCACATGCTGCTATGCCTGGCTATTTAAATTTTTATTATTTTTATTATTTATTTATTTATTTATTTTTGTACAGATGGGGTCTTGCTATGTTACTGAGGCTTGTCTTAAACTCCTGGGCTCAAGTGATTCTCTGCCTCAGCCTCTCAAAGTGCTGGGATTATAGGTGTGAGCCATGGCACCTGGCCCTGGCTTGATTTTCAAAAGCTTTAAGCCCTCAGGGGACTATTGAGGGCACCTGCACATGGCCAAAGTAAGTGAGGGTAAGGGGGTTGAAGAGAGTCTCCCTCAGATTAGCAAAGATTCCACTGCTCTGGGCAGAGAAAGGGGGCAGCAGGGGGAAGGAGGAAAGAGGGGGTGTGATGAAAGCAGAGGTACAGCCAGCCCCAGTGAGAGGGGCCCTGTGCCCTGCTTTCTGGGTGGAGCCCTGGGGAGCAGAAAGGACATGACTGAGTAGTAAGCCAGTAGATTCTGGGTTCCCATTGTGGCCCAGAAAGGGTGCTGGGCTGGAGGTGAGGGACATATCGGTGGTGATGAGTGAGGACTGGTGCCTATAGGCCAGACAAGGTGATGAAATTGTCTAACAATTTCAACAGGCAGCTGCATGGATAGACAACAGCAAGGACCAGAATACACCCCTCTCCCTCCCATGATTCTCCATAAACACCCAGAACCTGGAGGCATTCCCTGAAAGTGGGAAGAAGATTTCAAATTAGCTGAGGTTACATATTTGCCACTCTGGTCAGATAGGGGCTAGAAATGAAATTGAAATATTGTATTTTGTGTACAACTATGCAGTAGATTGAGAACCATAACCAGCACCTGTAGAAAGCATGTAGCCTGTGTCCATAGGTGGGCACAACAATATGTTTACTGAGTCTGAATCCAGATGTTGTTGAGCCTTTGAATATGTCCAATGTCTTGCTTGATGTGTGAGGCCTGATAGAGTCACTTCCTGTATCAGTGGTTTTCAAGTGTGGTCCCTGGACCAGCAGCATCAGCATCAGAGGGAACTTGTTAGAAATGCACATTCTCAGGCCTTGTCCCGGAGTGACTGAATTGGAAAGTCTCTCTGGTCTTTCCGATGCATACTAGAGTGAGAACCTCCTTTCTGCATCACTTATGTTTTCTCTTCTTACACTCTCAGTTTCTCAGACTTATTCTCAGATTTCAATAGCCAACTTACTGACTGACACTTGACCAACTTTAGCTTTGGGCCAGCCACACATTTTAAGCTTTTACTATGAAGACAGGAGAGAGCTTCTGATCTTACCCAGAGATTTCGGCATAGCTATCCCAGTTTCATTGAGGAGCTAGTTTCTGGAAGGAAAACAGTGAGATGGGAAGAAGACGCTTTAGTAAATGAGAAGGAATTGCAGGCAAACATGATCTTAAAAACCTTTACCAAATCTCCATGGAGCTGGTGAACTTCAGAGGGAGTGATTTTGTAGCCAGGCCAGCTCCTAGGGAAATTTATGGCCGAAACATTTCCCTGTTTCTGGGTCAGGAAGTGATAGCACACAGATGGAATTTACAATGGGAGTGTGAATGGAGTCTACGTTAGCCGGTGGCCCCTCCAAGGCTGCAGAGCAAAGGCCCTTTTCACTGGCTCTATTCACATATAATGAGTGCTCCCCAGGCTCTCGGAAGAACACGGCTGCTGGCTGGCCCCTTTTTTCTTTTTCCTCGACTGCTTTCACTTTTCAGAGGGCTGCCCTGTTGCGGTCCACTTGGGATTGGTGTGAGCCTTGATTTGGCAGGAGAAAGGAAGAAGTACACGGTGGCCTACAAAATTGAATTGCTCTACCTCCCTGGCCCCTTTCCTTGAATAATAGGCCTTTGTGCTTTGAAATGCAGGGAAGTCCCAGTTTCTCAGGCTTTTAAAAAACTCAGACCTTCCTCCAACCTCCTCTCCCGCCTTAAGATGCTTAGCAGGGAGTAGTTAAGGGGGCAGAACAATTATTAAATCAACTATTTCTTTAATGTTAGAAATTGCTTGGATAGTTGGTTTCTAAACAATATATGTGATGCATTCTTTCAGATGGACAAAAATATTGGCTCAACTTAAAAATCCAGCTTAAAAAGATTATATGAGAAATTGCTATATTAATTTTTTTTTTTTTTTTTTTTGAGATGGATTCTCACTCTGTCACCAGGCTGGAGTGCAGTGGCGCGATCTCGGCTCACTGCAACCTCCGCCTCCTAGGTTCAAGCCATTCTCCTGCCTCAGCCTCTCGAGTAGCTGGGACTACAGGTGTGCGTGACCACGCCCGGCTAATTTTTTTGTATTTTTAGTAGAGACAGAGTTTCACCATGTTGGCCAGGATGGTCCCAATCTCCCGACCTTGTGATCTGCCCGCCTGGGCCTCCCAATGTGCTGGGATTACAGGCATGAGCCACCGCGCCCGGCCTATTAATTTTTTTTTTTTAAACCAACAAGGCTGGGTGTGGTGGCTCACACCTGTAATCCCGGCACTTTGGGAGGCCAAGGCGGGTGGATCTCTTGAGGCCAGGAGTTCAAGACCGCCTGGACATGGTGAAACCTGGTCTCCACTGAAAATACAAAAATTAGCCAGGTGTGGTGCTGTGTGCCTGTCGTCCAGCAACTCGGATGGCTGAGGCATAAGAACCTCTTGAACCCAAGAGGTGGAGGTTCTAATAAGCTGAGATCGCGCCACTGCACTCCAGCCTGGGTGACAGAGGGACACTCTGTCTCAAAAAATAAATAAATAAATAAATAAATACAATACAATATTAAAATATTCAACAAAACCAAGCAGTGTTTGACTGTAGCCTGTGACCCACTTTCATGAAGTATTTGACAGAGTAAAATTGCATTGCCAAAGAGGAATTCGGGCTTTGCGGTCTATTGAAATGGGTTTTTGATAATAAATATAGTTTAAGTAATTCATCTCTGTTTTCCCTTCCTTAATTTTATCCTGCATTTTCTGTTCTTTTAAAGGTGTGTGTTAATTGCATTGCATTCTTTTTTTTAATCTCGAAAGCAAATTTTGTTGAAAAATCATTATCATTTAGGCGCTCCCATTTTCAATGGTTTAAGTGTATTTTGTACATCTTTAATTTTCGTTTCACCATAAAAGATATCATTTCACTACATGTATTTGAATTTTGTACAGTGTGGCAGAAGATGGAAAACATTCTTCCCTCAAGGACTGTTATTGAACTCTTTGGCTGAGTTACTCAAGGTCTTGCTATAGAACTATAAATTTCACATAAGAGGTTATTGTCTCCCATTCTCAGCTGCCATCACCCTTTCTTTCGTTTCAAGCCCAGATTTGTGTTTTCTCCTTGTCTCAGTCCACATGCTCTCTGTGAGGTTCCACTCACAGCTCCAGGACTGGAAGACATGACCCTCACCTGGCCAATCAAATGATCAAATCCTCTTCCCAGGATGGGGAAGGGAGGCCACAGTGATTGGTTTAAGGAGGGGGCTGTGGTCCAGCCATAGCCTGTGAAATGCAGTGGGACTTTTCTGGGATTGGTGGGAGAGAGGCAGGGGCCCTCTTTCCACCCAAGCTTCAATCTGGGAAAAGGTTGGGTGTGAGGTGCAGCAGCCCACTTGAAAGCCTTAAGCTGCTGGCAGAGGTTGGGAGCCTTGGAAGAGCCTGGGGCTGAATGAAGCCAACCCAGCTGAAGATAGACTGGAGAGGTGGAAACACAGTCCCGATGATGTCATTTGAACCCTGGTGTGAGGCCAGGCCTACCAGACCAGCCTGACCAGTATAGTTTTTTGAGCCAATAAATCTCCATAGTGCTTATGCCAATTTAGTTGGGTTTCCTGTTACTTTCAATTTAAGAGACTTTTTGATAACACTTGTCATGCCAAGGCTGGTCTGGAGTTCAAATGTGCTGGGAATTTGCCAAGATGAGGCTCCAGGCACTGAGAATGAAGCTGAAGTCTGGTTATCAGGACCCGGGCTCCAGTGCCAGGTCCCCTCCCTGGCCTCTGCCCAGAGAAGGAGTGCCCCGATGCTGGTTTCTGTAGAGGGGTGCTGAAGCTGCCTACAGCCTTGCTTTCCCGGGTCAAGTCTGTTCTGAGAACTGTGAGCAGGACTGGACTTGGAGGTGGGGAGTCACAGCCCTCCAGCATTGGGGAGAGGAGGGCAGGGTGGGGAGAGGAGGGCAGGCTGGACACATACTGTGAGGGGACTATAGCAAGACAAAAAACCCACCTGGCATTACATCTCTTTCATTGCAGGGACTTTTCCCCCCTCTCTTTCTCAGTGTGCCCATGAGAGCAGGGACTATGTCTACTTTGGGTCTCTGTCCCGAACATTCTTTTCTTTTTCTTCCCCTTCTCCTTCTCCTTCCCTCTTCTTCCTTCTTTCTTCTTTCTTCTTCCTCCTGTCTCCCATCTCCCATCTCCCTTCTCTCTTCTCTCTTCTTTTTTTTTTTTTTTGAGATGGAGTCTTGCTCTGTCGCCCAGGCTGGAGTGCAGTGGCCGGATCTCAGCTCACTGCAAGCTCCGCCTCCCGGATTCACGCCATTCTCCTGCCTCAGCCTCCTGAGTAGCTGGGACTACAGGCGCCCGCCACCTCGCCCGGCTAATTTTTTGTATTTTTTAGTAGAGACGGGGTTTCACTGTGTTAGCCAGGATGGTCTCGATCTCCTGACCTCGTGATCTGCCCGTCTCGGCCTCCCAAAGTGCTGGAATTACAGGCTTGAGCCACCACGCCCGGCCCTCTCTTCTTTATTCTTCGAGACAGGGTCTCCCTGTGTTGCCCAGGCTGGTCTCAAACCCCATTGCTCAAGTGATACTCTCACTTTGGCTTCCCAAAGTGTTGAAATTACAGACATGAGCCACCACACCTGCCCTGGAACATCTTCTCACCCTGTTGTGGTCTGCCTAACTTTCACAACTGGATTGGACATCTCTCCTCAGTATTCTCCTACATGCCTTTATGTAATGATCATCACATTTCTTGTCCAGTATTTTTATTCATTCATTCAATAACTCTTTATCAAGTGCTATTCCAGGCACTGGTGGTACAGCAGTGAACCAGACAGACAAAAGTCTCTGCCTTAAAGGAGTTATGTTCTAATAGGCACATGTATACAATAAACAAAATAAATTATAAGCTATTTTCTTTTTCTTTTTAGATGGAGTCTCACTCTGTCATTTAGCCTGGAGTGCAGTGGCATGATCTCGGCTCACTGCAACCTCCGCCTCCTGGGTTTGAGCGATTCTCCCACCTCAGCCTGCCAAGTAGCTGGGACTGCAGGCACATGCCACCACACCAGCTAATTTTTGTATTTTAGTAGACATGGAGTTTTGCCCTATTGGCCAGGCTGGTCTCGAACTCCTGGAGTTCCTCAGGTGATCTGTCCTCCTCAGCCTCCCAAAATGCTGGGATTACAGGCATGAGCCACCATGCTGGCCAATTATGAGCTATTTTCTTTTTTTCTTTTTTCTTTTTTTTTTTTTTAGACACAGAGTCTTGCTCTGTTTCCCAGGCTGGAGTGCAGTGGCGCAATCTCGGCTCACTGCAACCTCTGCCTCCCAGGTTCAAGCAATTCTCCTGCCTCCACCTCTTGAGTACCTGGGATTACAGGTGTGGCTTTTGTTTTTGTATTTTTAGTAGAGATGGAGTTTCACTATGTTGACCAGGCTGGTCTCGAACTCCTGACCTCAAGTGATCTGCCTGCCTCGGCCTCCCAAAGTGCTGGGATTACAGGTGTGGGCCACCACGCCCAGCCAACTATGAGCTACTTTCATAGTAGATAAGTGTAAAGGGGGAAAACAGAGGATAGGAACTGACAGGGAAGGTGCTTGTAATTTTTAATGGACTTGGAAGTGAAGACTTCATTGAGAAAGTGGCATTTAAGCAAGACTTGAAGAACCTGAGTGACGGTGCCACATGGGTATGTAGGGAGGGAGAAAGCTTTCCAGGTGAATGCAACAGCAAGTGCAAAGGCCCTTAGGTGGGGGCTTAGTGTTTGAGCAAGGACGCCGGTTTGGGAGGAGTGGAGTAAGCACTTGGGAGAGGAGTGTGGCTGGGGACTTGGGTAGACTGCAGATCACCCCCAGCCTTGTAGATGGGGAGCAATGGAGGCTTTTCAGGAGAGGAAGAACGTGACGTATGTTTTTCGTTTTATTTATTTATTTTTAGAGACAAAGTCTCACTCTGTCACCCAGGCTGTAGTGCAGTGGCACAAACATAGCTCACTGTAACCTTGAACTCCCAGGCTCAAGTGTTCCTCCTGCCTCAGTCTCCTGAATAGCTAGGACTGCATGTGGGTGCCACCACACCTGGCTAATTTTTTTTAATTTTAATTTTTTGAAGAGACAGGGTCTCGCTATGTTGCCCAGGCTAGTCTCCAACTTCTGGCCTCCAGCAATCCTCCCACCTCAGCCTCCCAAAAGGCTGGGATTACAGGTATGAATCACTGTGCCCAGCCTTGTCTATTTTAAAAGAACCTTTGGCTACTCAGGTGAGGATGAACTGTTAAATAATCTCTCTCCCATGCTAATCAGTTCATTTCTTTTTTTTTTTTTTGAGACGGAGTCTCGCGCTGTCACCCAGGCTGGAGTGCAGTGGCCGGATCTCAGCTCACTGCAAGCTCCGCCTCCCGGGTTCACGCCATTCTCCTGCCTCCGCCTCCCGAGTAGCTGGGACTACAGGCGTCCGCCACCTCGGCCGGCTAGTTTTTTGTATTTTTTAGTAGAGACGGGGTTTCACCGTGTTAACCAGGATGGTCTCGATCTCCTGACCTCGTGATCCGCCCGTCTCGGCCTCCCAAAGTGCTGGGATTACAGGCTTGAGCCACCGCGCCCGGCCTATCAGTTCATTTCATAACAGCAGAGACTCTAACTGTGTTGTTCACTACTGCTTCCAGTGAGTGACCTACCCAATGTCTGGCTCTGTGAGTTTGTTGAATGAACAAAAGAAGGCCTGAGCGTGTGGCTAGACACAGAGATATTCGCTGTCATTGCATGACAGATGTCAAAAATTGAATCTCAGCCAGGTGTGGTGGCTCACACCTGTAATCCCAGCACTTTGGGTGGCCGAGGCGGGCAAATCACTTGAGGTTGGGAGTTCGAGACCAGCCTGGCCAACAAGGTGAAACTCTGTGTCTACTAAAAATACAAAAAAATTAGCCGGGCGTGGTAGCGGGTGCCTGTAGTCCCAGCTACCTGGGAGGCTGAGGTGGGAGAATCACTTGAATCCGGGAGGCGGAGGTTGCAGTGAGCCAAGATCGCACCATTGTACTCCAGCCTGGGTGACCGAGCAAGACTCTGTCTCAAAAAACAAACCAAAACCAACAAAAAAACCCCAAAGAACAAAAACAAAAATTGAATCTCAGCTAATTGTCAATTTTTCAGAGTAATGAAAGAAAGCTGTGGTCCCTGTGACCCATATGCACAGACGATTGTGCAGATTAGATATAAAAGTTATAACATTTGCTAAACTTTCAGTTACTAGTCCAGCTGAACTCTATGCATTGGCAAGTGGATGCATTAGCACACATGGAAATTATTTTAGAAATAGTAGAGTGTTACAGTTACTCTCTGTTCAATCCTATCAGCAGAGATTTGACACAGAAAATATTTCTGGTATTACAGTAGGGTAGGTTATGGCAATGCATAAGTGCTCCCTGACCCTACCCCCACATCCCCCAATCCCAGCATCATTAATTTTAGGAAACCCTTTATAGCAGGGGAAGACAACCTGTGGTCTGCAGGCCAAACGCAGCCTGTGGCCTGTTTTCGTACAGTCTGTAAGTTCTAAGAAGGGCTTTTACATATTTGAATAGTTGAGAAAAAGTCAAAGGAAGAATAACATTTTGTGACATGTGAAAATGATACAGAATTCAGATTTTAGTGTCCATAAATAGAGTTTTATTTGGGTACAGCCACACCCATTCATTGGATATATTGATGGCTGCTTTTGTACTACAACTGCAGAGCTGCGTGGTTGCGACAGACTTGATGGCTTGTAAAGCTCAAAATATTTACTAGCTGGCTCTTTGCAGAAAAAGTTGGCTGACCTCTATTTTACAGTAAATATTTTTATGCCAGAGTTTCCTTCCCAAGTCGTCCTGAATAGTTTGTATTTTATGAGTGTGCACTTTTTCCTGAAGTACATTACCTTGCACTTTACATGTATTGGAATTTATCAGCCTCTTTTCTGCATATTCCTACCTCTTCATGATTATCTAACTAGAGTTTATTACAATTAGCTATTAACCATCTGAAAATTCAGGTGTCCTTTGTAAACCTGGAAGTGTCACTGTATGTATCTTTTTTTTTTTTTTTTTTTTTTTCTGAGCTGGAGTCTTCTCTGTCACCCAGGCTGGAGTGCAGTGGTGATCATGGCTCCCTGCAGCCTCGATCTCGCATGTTCAAGCAATCCTCCCACTGTAGCCTTCTGAGTAGCTGGGACTACAGGTGTGTGCCCTCACATATGGCTAATTTTTTTTTTTTTTTTTTTTGAAACAGAGTCTTGCTCTGTCGCCCAGGCTGGAGTGCAGTGGCGCAGTCTCGGCTCACTGCAAGCTCCACCTCCCGGGTTCACGCCATTCTCCTGCCTCAGCCTCCTGAGTAGCTGGGACTACAGGCACCCGCCACTGCGCCCAGCTAAGTTTTTTGTATTTTCAGTAGAGACGGGGTTTCACTGTGGTCTCGATCTCCTGACCTTGTGATCCGCCCGCCTCGGCCACCGCGCCTGGCTCATCTGGCTAATTTTTAAATTTCTGTAGAGATGGGGGTCTCACTATGTTGCCCAGGCTGGTCTTGAACTCCTGGGCTCAAGCGATCCTCCTGCCTTGGCCTCCCAAAGTGTTGGGATTATAGCCCTGAGCCACTACACCTGGCTGACCTGTAGTTTTATCTTGATTCCTTTCAAATTTAGGTGAATGACATTGGTCCTAATTTCTTGGATTCTCTCTGAAGGCACAGGGTTGGAGGCTACTCTCTAAAGCAGTGTAATGTTAGGGAGGTGTCCTGGATGTGGCAGTCAAACTGAGCAGGAAGGGGTATTATTGTCAAGGTTATCTGAAGTGCATAGAGGAAAGGAGGAAAGAGGATAGTGGAGGTGACAGAGAAATAGGGATCAGAGGCTACCTCAGTATTTACTTTTGCTTAAGGAGACACTCCAAAAGTTAGTAGCTTAATACAACACTCTATTGCTCCTCTTAGTTCTGTCATTTGACTAGGCAGTTCTGCTGGTCTCACCCAAGTTCCCTCATCGGTGCTCAGCCAGAATACTAGGAGGGCTGGGTCTCACCCCGCATGGTTTCTCATCATTCACTTGTCTTGCCTGGTCTTATACAGCAAGTGGGTCCCCGAAAGGAGCATCCCGAGGGGACAAGCCTGAATGTGGAAGCACTTATCTAGCCTCTGTTTGAACTTCTCTTGCTAATGTTCCATCGGCCAAAGCAAAGTCATATGGCCAAGCCCAGAGTCAGTGTGGGAGAGAACCACATATGAGGATTTGAATACCAGGATGCAAGGTTCACTGGGAAACATCCAGAGAGGCTCAGGGATCCTGGTTTCTAAACCCATTGAAAGAGTGGGGCAAAGGTGTACATGATGGATGGGCTGTGGGGTTGGGATGGGGTGGAGGAGAGGCCAGGTCAAGAATGTTGACCACATTCCTGTAATCTAGTTGAATAGCTTCGTCCCTTGGTAGAGCCAAGGAATCACCGATGAGACCGTAATTCCCCATCATTTCCATCAGCCTCTGCTTCCTTTTATAGAAATACTTGGTGTCATCGCAGTCTTATTTAAGGTGCTGTGCAAACATGGTTTCAGCACAAGTCCCCAGGTTGAATCTCCAACTGGACTGCTGCTTTCTAGTTTCACCTATATTCACATTTTGGAATTACCACTGACCCTGTAAACAAGAGAAAATGAGATCTAGTTAATCACATGGGCTCTCAGTGATAATTGCTACCTTTGTTAAATGCTCATAAAACTATCCGGCAGACCCTCTTCTCTGCACTGTAGTTCTCCTTCTAGCTCTTTATTGTCCTTGGTCTTGGGAGTCATTTCAGTGCCCTTCTGATTATTTTGTTTTTCAAAGTGAAAACTTTACACATTGTTTTTCTTGGCTTTATAAATGTTATATGCTTGTTTTAAGACATCCAAACAACACAGACCAATATAAAGAAGAATGTAAAAACCTCTTGAAAGTTCACCACCCAGAGGATACCACTATTGATGTGTTCATGAACATTCTTCAGTTGTCCCTCAGTGAACATATGTGCACACATGCAACAAATGGGATGGTGCTGTGGCCTGTTTTTTTGAGACAGTCTAGCTCTGTTGACCAAACTGGAGCTCAGTAGTATGATCTCAGCTCACTGTAACTTACTCCTCTCGGGTTCAAGTGATTCTCTTGCCTCAGCCTCCCAAGTAGCTGGGATTACAGGCATGCACCACCATGTCCAGCTAATTTTTGTATTTTTAGAGAGACGGGGTTTCACCATATTGGCCAGGCTGGTCTCGAACTCCTGACCTTAGGTGATCTGCCCCCTTTGGCCTCCCAAAGTGTTGGGATTACAGGCGTGAGCCACCATGCCCGGCCTGTGGCCTAACTTTTTGAACCCCATTTTATGAATGTGCAAATTTGTTCAATCCCACATTTGCGGATACGTGGGTTGTTTCTAACTTTTGCAATTCTGATTAAGTAATTTTTGATTCTCTGATTTTAAATATGCCCCTGAGGTTTTCCTGTTTTCTCTATCTGGAATCTATTCCTATTTTGCCAAAGATGCCATCTGTGTAGGCTTTCTTTTCTTTGTTTTTTTTTTTTTTTTTGGTCTCAGCAGCTTTCATCATGGACATACATTTTGTTTAGGACCTCTAACAGTACTCCTATTATAAATGGTTTTCAAGTAATGTGTGATAGACTTTTAAAAGCTTGTTTTAATCTTCTCTTTAAATAGAGTATGCATTTGGTTGACTAAACATTCACCTGTATAGCTGGGTGGTTAGGTTCCTGGGCTGCTCTCTCCCTCCCATTGTTCAGTCACATTATGTGTAACCACGGTTACCAGGCTTGGTGTCATTACTTCCTTAAGGTGATTTCATGCCATCAGCATTTCCAGCCCCCAGGACTCCTGGCTGTTCACAGGCTAAACTCCTTCCAGAGGTTTGATGCCCTGGCAGTGCTGGAGTGGGGCAGTCAGTGACAGATCCTAACTGGGCCTGGGCACAGTGGCTCATGCCTGTAATCCCAGCACTTTAGGAAGCTGAGGTGGGTGGATCGCTTGAGGCCAGGAGTTCAAGACCAGCCTGGCCAACATGGTGAAACCCCATCTCTACTAATAACAACAACAAAAAATAAGCCGGGCATGATGGCGTGTGCTTCTAGTCCCAACTACTCGGGAGGCTGAGGCAGGAGGACTGCTTGAGCCTGAGAGGCTGAGGCTGCAGTGAACCATGATTGCACCACTGTACTTCAGCCTGGGTAACACAGCAAGACCCTATCTCAAAAAAAAAAAAAAAAAAAAAAATCATACAAGTGTGTAAAGAGCCATGTATAATGATTACACATAAATATTTGAAAAACAAACATCTCGCTTATGAACGTATTTGAAAAACAAACATCTCTCTTAAATCACTAAGTTAAAAAAATACTTTATAGAATGACATGTATGATAGGTTGTCATTTTTGTGACTTTGTTTTGTGGCAGCCAGGAGATTGTGCTGCTCAGGTCAGGTTTAAGAGAGGACCTCCTCTCAGAAATAACACCACACATCTACAACCAACTGATCTTTGACAAACCTAACAAAAACAAGAAATGGGGAAAGGATTTCCTATTTAATAAATGGTGCTGGGAAAACTGGCCAGCCACATGTAGAAAGCTGAAACTGGATCACTTCCTTACACCTTATGCAAAAATTAACTCAAGATGGATTAAAGACTTAAACGTTAGACCTAAAACCATAAAAACCCTAGAAGAAAACCTAGGCAATACCATTCAGGACATAGGCATGGGCAAAGACTTCATGACTAAAACACCAAAAGCAATGGCAACAAAAGCCAAAATAGACAAATGGGATCTAATTAAACTAAAGAGCTTCTGCACAGCAAAAGAAACTACCATCAGAGTGAACAGGCAACCTACAGAATGGGAGAAATTTTTTGCAATCTATCCATCTGACAAAGGGCTAATATCCAGAATCTACAACGAATTCAAACAAATTTACAAGAAAAAAAAAAAAACGCATCAAAAAGTGGGCAAAGGATATGAACAGACACTTCTCAAAAAAAGACATTTATGCAGCCAACAGACACATGAAAAAATGCTCATCATCACTGGTCATCAGAGAAATGCAAATCAAAACCACAACGAGATACCATCTCACGCCAGTTAGAATGGCAATCATTAAAAAGTCAGGAAACAACAGATGCTGGAGAGGATGTGGAGAAGAAATAGAAACGTTTTTACATTGTTGGTGGGAGTGTAAATTAGTTCAACTATTGTGGAAGACAGTGTGGCAATTCCTCAAGGATCTAGAACTAGAAATACCATTTGACCCAGCCATCCTATTACTGGGTATATACCCAAAGGATTTTAAATCATGCCACTATAAAGACACATGCACATGTATGTTTATTGTGGCACTATTCACAATAGCAAAGACTTGGAACCAGCCCAAATGTCCATCAATGATAGACTGGATTAAGAAAATGTGGCACATATACACCATGGAATACTCTGCAGCCATAAAAAAGGATAAGTTCATATCCTTTGCAGGGACATGCATGAAGCTGGAAACCATCATTCTCAGCAAACTATCACAAGGACAGAAATCCCAACACCGCATGTTCTCACTCATAGGTGGGAATTGAACAAGGAGAACACTTGGACACAGGGTGGGGAACATCACACACCAGAGCCTGTCGGGAGGGGGCTGGGAGATGGATAGTATTAGGAGAAATATCTAATGTAAATGACAAGTTGATGGGTGCAGCAAACCAACATGGCACATGTACCTATGTACCAAACCTACACATTGTGCACATGTACCCTAGAAATTAAAGTATAATAAAAAAAACAAAAAAACAAACAAACAGCAACATATCTAAAAAAAAAAAAAAAAAGAGAGAGGACCTCCTGTGAGGGCTGTGGGTAGCTTCAGCCCCTCTCTGTTACACTGCAGTGTTCACGTGGAGGTCACACTCTTCTTGAGCTGCCCTCACCAGTGACTGAACACCAGGAAGACACTACAGTCCTGAAGCCTGAGGCTCTTCCTACCCAATCCTTCCTCCCTTTCTCTCTTCTTCAGTGTCAGGCCTACAGCGGGGTCTGAGACTTTCTGGGCCTACTCCTATTCCCTCATTCCTTTATCCTTCTTAGATGTTTCTTCCAATTAGTCTCTTGTATGTCTAATTTTGTCTTAACGTCAGCTTCCTGAAAGGCCCAACCTGACATCTCTTTGTTCTCAGGACCCTGATATAATGGAGATGGAACAACCTCTGAAGGTTGTTGTGAGGATTAAATGAGGTATTGCTGAGAAAGGCTTAGTAGAAGGCCAGCACAGTGTAGGAGCTTTGTGATATTATTCCCCAGGTGAGTAGGTGGAGAATGGTATCTGTCAGATGTCAGTTTCATTAGCTGTTGCAACCCAGTGGACTGGCCCTGAATCCCTGCCCCCTGGGAGTTTCTTCAGGAATAAGGGACTAGAAATTGGAAATGGGAAGCACTGGGAAGATGCATCCCAGGTCCTCAGGGAGTGAGCATACAGCTTCTAGAAGAATCTCTTGGTTTGGGGGAGGTACTAGTGCGGAGCCCAAATTGGAGGCTTTGAGCTCTATCCCTCGCTGACAATAGCACTGGCCACTCGCTGTAGCTTGGAGGAAAGAGCCAATGGGCAGCAGAACATGGTGAACCTGGGCATCAGCGTCAAATCCCAGCTCTGCCATTTACTACCTACCCCAGGCTGCTATTAGATTTCAGATGCTAAAGATAGAATGCTGAGCACAGAGTGAATGTCTAAGACCTACTAGTTCAGCTTCCTCCCTGATACCATTTTCATTCTGTCACTTATAACTACTCTGGGTTTGAAAATTATGGCCGGGGCCTGTGCTAAGGAGTCACAGTCTAATCTCTGGATTGCTGGGAATAAGAGGAAGGTCTGGGGAAAGAAAGGAGGGAGGGCAAGTGGACGTGAAGAAGAACAGAGCTTTCATTAGGCAAGTGTTTATGGGCAACCCCCATGTGCCAGACTGTCTGCTGGGTGTTGGGTTATGCAGGCAATTAGGACACAGGCGCTGTTCTTAAGGAGCTCAGATGCTGATGGGGAAGTTACTGTTGTGGACTAACAGGTTTGCAAGTCGTACATGGGGTCCCGTACCACAGACAGGCACAGAGCTCGGCAGCAGTGTGACCCTGGACAGAATTGTTTGTGAAACGTCTCCCCTTCAAGACCAAGTTATTATAGCTCTTGTGATTTTGTGTGGTGCCTAGATTTCCCCCTGTTGTATACTCAATTCATGAGTACTTACTTGAGTCTCACTCAAGGGCATGGAGACCCCAGACATCTTGTTCATGTGCACCCCAGGGCCCAGCACACGGTAGGCAGATGTGTTGACTGAGTGATCTTCAGTTTCCTTATTTTAAGATGAAGATAACATTGATCTTAACAGGCTGTTGTGTGAATTAAATGAAGTAATGTTTATCAAGTGTAAAATCGCCTTCTAAATGTTATTATTATAGACTTTTCAAATTGGTGCAGTCTCTTGTGGATTAAGTCAGTGACTTGAGCAGTCATTCTATACCTTTCTCATGGCTATTTTGAAGATTAAATAAATTAATATGAATAAAGTGGTTAGAACAAGGCTTATCACATCATAAACACTCAAAAAGTGTTAGCTAAATCAACAAGGGTAAAATTTCAGCTATGCAAGATGATTAAGTTCTAGAGATCTCTATATAGTTATAGTATATAGTTAATACTGCTGTATTGTGTACTGGAAAACCCATTAAGAGGGTAGGTCTTATGTTAAGTGTTCTTTTTTTTTTTTTTTCTTTTTTTTTTTTGAAACGGAGTCTCGCTCTGTCGCCCAGGCTGGAGTGCAGTGGTGTGATCTCAGCTTGCTACAACCTCCACCTCCCAGGTTCAAGCAATTCTCCTACTTCAGCCTCCTCAGTAGCTGGGACTACAGGCATGCGCCACCACGCCCAGCTGATTTTTGTATTTTTAGTAGAGATGCGGTTTTACCATGTTGGCCAGGCTGGTGCTGAACTCCTGGCCTCAGTCTGCCCGCCTAGGCCTCCCAAAGTGCTGGGATTACAGACATGAGCCACCGCACTGGGCAAGTGTTCTTGCCACAGTTAAAAACAAACAAACAAATGTGAAGGAAAAAATATAGGTAAGAAAAAATCGAAGCAGCGTTACAGCTTATCAGAGTGCCCAGAACAAATGCTGTGTAACTTCTGGAATTTATCATCTACATTGGTTTATAACCCTTTACTATTTCAAAGTAAAGTGGTGACAGAAGGTGGTGGTGGGGGATATTAGGTACTTTAAGTATTATCTTCGTTGCCATTCTTCGGTGTCATTTTACCCAACCGAATTATGAGGTTCAGATAACTGAAGCCCCTTGCTCGGATTGCAAGTTAAATATGTGCAGAGCCTCCCGCTGGGACCCGGGAGACTGTTCCTAGTGGCTGTTCTGAGACATTCTCGGAGCGGTTCGCCAGGTGGCGCTCTTCCCCCGGGATAGGATCTGGCCAAGACCCACCCCGCGGCAGACGCTAGCCCTTCCTCACTAGAAGAACCTGGCGTTCTACAGCCAGCAGGTTTTTTGAGCGTGTCTAAGCTCTCATTTTAAAGGGAGAGAAATAAAGCTCTGCGAGAGTATGTCCCTGGGCTCAGAGCCACCCACAAGCACCAGGTGGTGCTGGGGCGGAGTCCCAGTTTATCCAATGACGAATCCCATTTGCCTGTTACCTCCCTGCGGCAACCTGACCTAGCTCCCCACGCCCACCTGAGCCCCTTCCTTGCAGACACTATCTCATGCCTGGTCGCAGCTGGGCAGAGCGAAGTGCTTCTCTGCCGGGCTGTTGCAAAGTTACACTATCTAGGAGTAGAGCGAGTGTTTGGGAGCAGGGAAAGGGTTTAGGCAGGCTGGGGAGGGGTGAGGGGGAGACCCAGGGACGCACCCTCCCGTTTCTCATTCTTCTCTAGCTAAGCATTCAGAAGCAGTGTGTGCACTGCTAAGGCCAGGGCCCCTGGAGTCAAACTGCCTTCGCCGAAACCCTTGGCCTCCCCTTACCCAGCAGTGTGTCCTGGGCACTTAGTGAGCCTTTAGGCTCACTAAGTTTCCCGTCTATAAAATGGGAATAGTAATGCTTATCTCATTGGGTCACCATGGGGACTCAGCGAACATACATAAGGCACTGAGGACGGTTGTAAGCACATGATAAGCGCAATAAAAATCTTAGCTCTCAGCAAGATGACTCATCAGCACCCTACCTGGATAGAGGAGTTTAGGTGCGAATTTCGGGATGATTCACCATACTCCTTGCCTATTCACTCACCGCCCAATATCCTTTCAGAGTAACAGCTGCCGTTTATTTGCAGTTATGCCAGGCAGTATGTGAAACCTGTGATTTCATGATCTCAATTAATCCGTAGATCAACCCTGTGAAATAGGTACTATTATTGTTCCTCTCTCATGGTTGAGGCTTACACAAGGTTAAATCATTTATCCCAGGTCACGCAGTTAATGACAGAAGTGGGTCCCACACTCGTTCCTGTCTGTTGCCAAAGATGAGGCTTTTTACTACTACTCAATATTCTACCTCCTTTTGAAGCCAGTTAAAAACAACAAACCCAGCCCCCCAACAAACACGGGCTCCTGCAGGAGCCACAGGCATCAACTGTGCTCACTGTAATTCTACAGGACTCACCCCTCACAGAAGTCATGGTCTGTAGAGTGAGATTTCTTTCTGCTCTTACGTGGCACAAAAGAGCTAATTTTACAGATGTCTCCCTGCTCCCCTGCAAGGTGCTTTGACTGACACAGAGGCCTCTACAGATTAAAGCTAAGTTAGCCATGGAGCCTTTAAGGGCCACCTTCCCTTCCTCCTGTTTCTTTTGAACCTCAAGGCCACCTATCTGGGCAGGCAGGGGTCCTGCCTCTCAGGCACGTGCGTTCACTTAATTTCTGGGCCATCCCGGATGTAATGCAAGGCCTCAGTGACTCAGGCCAGCCTATCTGGGATTTGTCCTCTCTTGGCATGTGAAAGTGTCTGTGCAGCATTGACATCTTTTGGCCATGAGTGAAACAACAGGAACCAACATACAAATGCAGAATCCCAGAAAGTGAGGGCTGGAAGAGGCTGTAGGAAGTAAAAAAAAATGAAACTTCACCAAGGAAAGGGTCTTGATGAGGATCACATTGAGAGGAAGGAAGGTGATCAGATTTAAGCCCTTATTTACCTTCCATGCCTTCCCGGTACCCTCTGCTCCCAGAGATGCTGAGCTGGGAGGGGTGGGAGTGGGCAGCCAGGCTGCTAAGCTTGTGCATTTAGTCAGGTGTCTCTTTCTTCCCCTCCCCAGCACGTGATAATCCTCTAACACAAGACTTCTCAACCTCAGCACAGCACAGACATTTAGGGTTGGATCATTCCTTGTCATGGCAGCGGTCCTGTGCATTGTCTGAGGCTGAGCACAGCATTTGTCCACTACCCACCACCCACTCGTTTCCAGTAACACTTCCCTCTCCCACTCTGTTGCATGACAACCAAAAATGTCTTCAAACATCATCAAACATCTCCTGGGGGACAAAATTTCTCCCCTCTCTGCCTTCTGTTGAGAACCACTCCTCCAAAAGCAGACTCCTTCCTCCTTCCTTTCCTGGAACACATCTTAAGAGTTTGGTATGTGCCATGCTTTGCTGGCTCATGAATCAAGCCCTGGCTCTGTTCTTAAACAATTCAGAGTCTAGCTGAGGAGACAAAGCCCACACAGGTGGCAATGATGGGAAGCCTCTCCACAGAGACAAGGGTGAGGTGCCCAAAGGAGCACAGGGGCAGATGCCTCACTGTCTGGGAAGATATGAGAAAGCTTCACAGAAGGACAGATGGCAATTTCTCAGGCAGGCAAGGTGGGTAAAGGACATTCCAGGCAAAAGAAATGGAATGTACAAAGGTAAAGAGTTGTGAAGTGTGAAGTTTTGGGGAAAAATATTTTAGTATGACTGTACTCCAGAGTGCACATGAGGAGAGGTTAAGGAAGGGGCTGGAGAGTCAGACAGCACAAGGTGATGATAGTGGTGGTGGTGGTGGTGATGATGATGATGATGGTGGGGGAAGAGTGGTGGTGATGACACTGATGATGATGGTGGCGGTGGTAGTGATAGTGGAGGTGGTGGTGGTGGTGGTGATGATGATGGTGGAGGTGATGACGATGGTGGTGACGATGGTGGTGGTGGTGGTGGTGATGATGGTAGAGGTGATGACGATGGTGGTGGTGATGATGGTGGTGGTGGTGATGGTGATGATGGTGGTGGTGATGATGTTGGTGATGATGATGGTGGTGGTGATGGTGGTGGTGGTGGTAATGATGGTGGTGGTGATGATGTTGGTAATGATGATGGTAGTGATGCTGATGATGGTGGTGGTGGTGATGATGGTGGTGATGGTGATGGTGGTGGTGATGGTGATGTTGGTAGTGGTGATGGTGGTGGTGGTGGTGGTGATGGTGGTGGTGGTGGTGATGATGGTGGTGGTGATGATGTTGGTAATGATGATGATGGTAGTGGTGGTGATGGTGGTGGTGGTGATGGTTGTGGTGGTGGTGATGGTGGTGGTGGTGATGGTTGTGGTGGTGGTGATGGTGGTGGTGGTGGTGGTGTGATGTTGGTAATGATGGTGATGGTGATGGTGGTGGTGATGATGTTGGTAATGATGATGATGGTAGTGGTGGTGATGGTGGTGGTGGTGGTGGTGATGGTGGTGGTGGTGATGGTTGTGGTGCTGGTGGTGATGGTGGTGGTGGTGATAATGTTGGTAATGATGAAGATGGTACTGGTGGTGATGATGGTGGTGGTGGTGATGGTGATGATGGTGATGATGGTGGGGGTAGTGGTGGTGGTGGTGATGGTGATGATGGTGATGATGGTGGGGGTAGTGGTGGTGATGACAATGATGATGATGGTGGCAGTGGAGATGATGGTGGAGGTGGTGATGGTGGTGATGATGATGGTGAAGGTGATGATGATGGTGGTGGTGACGATGGTGGTGGTGATGATGGTGGTGGTGATGATGGTGGTGGTGGTGGTAGTGATGATGTTGGTAATGATGGTGATGGTGGTGGTGCTGATGATGTTGGTAATGATGATGGTAGTGGTGGTGATGGTGGTGGTGGTGATGGTGATAGTGGTGATGATGGTGGTGGTGGTGGTGGAGGTGGTGGTGATGATGGAGGTGGTGGTGGTGGTAGTGATGATGTTGGTAATGATGGTGATGGTGGTGGTGCTGATGATGTTGGTAATGATGATGGTAGTGGTGGTGATGGTGGTGGTGGTGATGGTGGTGGTGGTGATGATGGTGGAGGTGATGACGATGGTGGTCGTGGTGGTGATGTTGGTGGTGGTGATGTTGGTAATGATGATGATGGTAGTGGTGGTGATGATGGTGGTGGTGGTGATGGTGATGATGGTAATGATGGTGGGGTAGTGGTGGTGATGACAATGATGATGATGGTGGCAGTGGAGATGATGGTGGAGTGGTGATGGTGGTGATGATGATGGTGGAGGTGATGACGATGGTGGTGGTGATGATGGTGGTGGTGATGATGGTGGTGGTGATGATGGTGGTGGTGGTGGTGATGATGGTGATGGTGATGGTGGCAGTGATGATGATGTTGGTAATGATGATGATGGTAGTGGTGGTGATGGTGGTGGTGGTGATGGTGATGGTGGTGATGATGGTGGTGGTGGTGGAGGTGGTGGTGGTGGTGATGATGGTGGAGGTGGTGGTGGTGATGATGATGGTGGAGGTGATGACGATGGTGGAGGTGATGATGGTGGTGGTGGTGATGGTGGTGGTGGTGGTGATGATGGTGGTGGTGGTGGTGGTGATGATGGTGATGGTGATGGTGGTGGTGATGATGATGTTAGTAATGATGGTGGGTATGATGATGATGGTGGCAGTAGTGATGGCTAACACATATAGAGCACTTAGCATATGCCAGACATTGTTCCAAGTATCTCTAATACATTATCTCTTAATTTTCATGGCAGTCCTTTGAGGAAGGTGCTATTATTACCACAGTTTACATATGGGAAAAATGTTGCACAGAGAGATGAAGTAACATGCCAAAGTCACACAGCTTGTGTAAGTTCCTTGTGAACCCTAAGAAATTCGGCTATGGAGAGCCAAGGATGTTTGTTTGTTTTTGAGACAGAGTCTCACTCTGTCGCCCAGGCTACAGTGCAGTGGCATGATGTCGGCTCACTGCAACCTCTGCCTCCTGGGTTCAATCTCCTGCCTCAGCCTCCTGAGTAGCAGGGATTACAGGTGTGTGCCATCATGCCTGGCTAATTTTTGTATTTTTAGTAGAGATGGGGTTTCACCATTTTGACCAGGCTGGTCTCGAACTCCTAAGCTCAGAGGATCCACCTGCCTCAGCCTCCCAAAGTGTTGGGATTACAGGCATGAGCCACCTCATCTGGTCGAGCCAAGGATTTTAAGTAGAGCAGCGACATGATGAGTGTTTCAGTTATTTTTAGTTGTATAATAAACCACCAAAAACGTACTTGCCTACCCACCAGCTCATGATTCTGTGGGTTGGCTGGGGCTCAGCTGGGTTGTTCTTCCACTAGTCTGGCTTTTGCAGTGGCTGTAACTTGGTGGCTGGGGATGCAAGTTGGGGCTGGATGTCTATTATCTCGAAGTTTCTTTTCTTTTCTTTTCTTTTTTTTTCTGAGACGGAGTCTCGTTCTGTCACCAGACTGGAGTGCAGTGCATGATCTTGGCTCACTGCAGTCTCTGCCTCTTGGGTTCAAGCAATTCTCCTGCCCCAGACTCCCGAGTAGCTGGGACTACAGGCGTGCACCAGCATGCCCAGCTAATTTTTTGTATTTCACAGACGGTGTTTCACCATGTTGGCCAGGATGATCTCAATCTCCTGATCTCGTGATCTGTCCAGCTCGGCCTCCCAAAGTGCTGGGATTATAGGTGTGAGCCACCGTGCCTGGTCATCTATTTTTTTTTTTTTTTTGAGATGGAGTCTCGCTCTGTCCCCCAGGCTGGAGTGCAGTGGCGTGATCTCAGCTCACTGCAACCTCCGCCTCCCTGGTTCAAGCAATTCTCCCACTTCAGCCTCCCGAGTAGCCGAGATGACAGGTGCCCGCCACCAAGCCCAGCTAATTTTTCTATTTTTAGCAGAGATGGGTTTCACCATGTTGGCCAGGCTGGTCTCGAACTCCTGGCCTCAACTGATCCGCCTGCCTCGGCATCCCAAAATGCTGAGATTACAGGCATGAGCCATCCTACCTGGCCTTAATGTTTTTTCATGTGGCTCCTATTTCTCTCTCTCTCTAAATCCTTCTAGGTCTTTCCCTGTGACCACTCTCTCCAGCAGACTAGCCTGTTCTTGGCAGCTCAAGCTGCCAGGCCTTCTTAATGCCTAAACCTGAACGTCCCAGGACATCATTTCCTCTGCATTGTATTGGTCAAATGGTCACAAGCATAGCCCAGATTTATGGGGAGGGGACGTAGGATCCATTTCTGGTGGAAGGAGGGGCATGTGCATATAGGAGGGGTAGAATTGTTTAGCCGTCTTTGGATACTAGCTGTCACAGCCAGATTTTTATAGGGAAGAATGTTCTGGCAGCATTATGTAGGATGTTTTGAAGAGAGCAAGACTGAAGACATGATGATGAATTATGAAGTCATGGATAATTCTAGTTGAATTAGTCAGCTAGCTTGTCTTTTTCCTTCTATTACTGTGGAAAGACCAAAGCAATTATGTTTTAATAGTAATAATAATAAATAATATTTTATTAATAGTAATAATAATAATAGTAATAATAATAGTAATAATAATACTAATAGTATTTAATAGTAATAATAATAAAATACTAATAATAGTAATAATAATAAAACAATAATCGTAATAATTATTTAATAGTAATAATAGTAATAATAATAAAACAATAATCCTACTAACCTATATTTCTTGGGCACATACTATGTGCCAAGCACTATGGTAAGTCCATTTCTCCACAATTTAATACAATTATCTCATGAGATGTATATGTTCCTATTTTATCTTTCAGAAAACTGAGGTCAAGTGTATAAGTGTGCTAAGGCTGCCATAACTGTAAGTACTACTGACTAGGTGGTATAAGCAACAGATACTAATTTTCTCACAATTCTGGATGCTAAAAGTCCAAGATCAAGGTGTCAGCAGGGTTGGGTTGGTGTCTTCTGAGGCCTCTCTCCTTGGCTTGTAGGTGGCCTTCTTATTCCTTGGTCTTCACATAGTCTTCCTTCTATGCACATCTATGTCCTAATTTTTTTTTTTTTCTCTCTCTCTCTTTTTTTTTTTTTTTTTTTTTTTTTTTGTGAGACAGAGTCTCACTCTGTTGCCCAGGCTAGAGTGCAGTGGCGCCATCTTGGCTCACTGCAACCTCTGCCTCCTGGGTTCTAGCAATTCTTGTCCCTCAGCCTCCTGAGTAGCTGGGACTACAGGCACATGCCACAATGCCCAGCTAGTTTTTGTATTTTTAGTAGACACGGGGTTTCACCATGTTGGCCAGGCTGGTCTCAAACCCCTAAGCTCAAGCAATCCGCCTGCCTTGGGCTCCCAAAGTGCCGGGATTATAGGCGTGAGCCACCGTGCCCGGCCCTAATTTTCTCTTTTTTTTAAGGACACAAGTCATGTTGGATTAGGGTCCACCTTAATGACCTTATTTTACCTTAATTATCTTGTTAAAGACCCTATCTCCAAATTTAGTCACAGTCTGAGGTACTAGGAGTTAGGATTTCAACATGTTCATTTCGGAGACACACGATTCAGCCTATAATATTATGTAATTAGTTTATGCTCATGGAGATAATAGGTGGGAAGCCAGACTTTAACCCGAATTTGCTTGACTTCAAGCTCCTGCTATTCACTACCGTGTATATTATTCTTACCCACAAGTGTCTTTAGTTTTTGCCCCAAGCAGGAAAATAGCAAGGTGGGGGACACTGGGCCTGCATAGCTTTGTATTTAGGACGTAGCTATTTCTAACCTGAGGAACAGGGATTGGATTCCAGTTATGTGTTCTGTGTCTGTTAACCTGTAACTCAATCATAATGATCTTTTTGGAAGATCATTTGGATCTTTTTGGAAGGACATTGAAAAGCAGCAGGGATTTGCTTGAGCCCAGGAGTTCAAGACCAGCCCGGGAAACATAGTGAGACTCTGTTTCTACAAAAAATAAAGAAATTAGCTGGGTGCGGTGGTGCACACCTGTAGTCCCAGCTACTTGGGAGGCTGAGGTAGGAGGATCACTTCAGCCTGGGAGGTTGAGGCTGCAGTAAGCTGTGATTGCACCACTGTACTCTAGCCTGGGTGACAGAGCAAGACTCTGTCTCAAAAAACAGAAACGAAAACAAAACTAAAGGTGGCAGAGGTGGCATATCCTGATGGAACCATAATAGGGGATGATAATAATCACTTCAGGGATGTGTGCTGTGTGCTAGGCACAATGTTAAGTGCTTTACACATGTTATTCTCACAATAACTCTATTTGGTAGATACTATTATGTTTCCTATTTTACATATGGGGAAACTGAGGCAGGGTGGTGCATTAACCTGCCTAAATTCACTCTGCTAATAAGAAGTGGCAGAGCCAAGCTGAGCACTCAGGCAATCTGAATCCCGAACCTGTACTCTTAACTATTATGTTCCATACTGCCCCTGGGAACCCAGTGGAGAATGGTTATGTACCATTTCTACAAAAAGAATCTAAGTCAGAGAAGACTCATTAGGCCTCCCTTACTCTGCCAAGATGGCTACCATTCCTCCATCTGTTTTCCATCTTCTAGAAATGAATGGGATAAATGGCCAATAAGTACATGAAAAGATGCTCAACATTACTAATCACTAGGGAAATGCAAACTGAAGACACAGTGAGATTCCACCAACATCCGTTAGGATGACTATTATCAAAACCAGAAAACAATAAGCATTGGCATGTATATGGAGAAACTGGACCCTTGTGCATTGCTGGTGGGGATGTAAAATGGTACAGCCATTATGGAAAACAGTATGATGGTTCCTCAAAAAATTAAATATAAAATTACCATATGATCCAGTAATTTTACTTCTGGGTGTATACACAAAATAACTGAAAGTATGAACTTGAACAAATATTTATATACTAATGTTCATAGCAGCATTCTTTGCAATAGCCAAAAAGTGGAAAGAACCCCAGACATCCATCATTGGATGAAGGGATAAAGAAAATGTGCTCTAAGTATAAAATGAATATGATTCAGCCTCAAAAGGAAGGAATTCTGATACACACAGCAAGATGGATGAACCCTGAAGAAACGATGTTAATTGAAATAAGCTAGGTACAAAAGGATATATGTACATGATTCCTCTTACATGAAGTATCTAGATTAGTCAAATACATAGAGAGAGAAAGTGGAATAGAGGTTACCAGAGGCTGGGGAAGAGGAGAATGGGGAGTTCACGTTTAATGGGTACAGAGTTTCAGTTTGGGATGATGAAAAAATTCTGGAGATGGATGGTGGTGATGGTTGCACAATGATATGAATATACTTAATGTCATTGAACTGTACACTTAAAAATGGTTAAAATGGTAAAATTTATGTTATGTATATTTTACCGTGATAGAAAAAAGAGCTAAAAAATGGAAATCTCTTGCCCATTGTGATATTACTTTCCATTTTCCTTGTCTGTGTGTCTTTTTTATACCTTTGCTGTCATTTTAGTGGAGTCTCAGGATGAAGAAATAAATGTGTGTGGTTAATCCACCAATCACAACGAGTTCCCCTAAAATGTATTTCAAATGCCTGCTACCTGGATGGCACTATGCTAGAGAGTAGAGATATGGTAGGTTTTCATGTTGAGGAAAGAAAGAAAAACAGCAGGCACAACACTCCTTCAGAACTTCCATGCTGTAAAACAGTTTTGGTTCTGAGGTCACTAAAGAATGAAGAGAATAGAGAGCATAGATTTGCAGCAATATTGAATATATTTGCTGTCATCTTGTACTACAGCCCTAAGTTGCCATAGCAACAGACCAGAGCAGAAACTTCATTAGAGGAAGAGCTCCTTGAATTTTAACCCTGTTATTCAATCAGGCATGAGTGATGGGGAAGGCCATCAGATGGCACCCATAAGATCTTTTACTTTGATAAGCTGTATAATTAGCTAAATCTAATAAGCCTTTGGAACAAGTAAAACAACAACCCCAAACCTCACTTTTTGCATCTTTTCCAGTGTCAACAGTAGCCAAAAGATTTCCTAGGAATTTCCTTCGTGGAATGATTCAAAGCAATGCTAGCAATAATATTGGAGCATCCCATTCATCAACGAAGGGCAGGAAGGAACACTAACAGATTAATGATAGATAATAGCTTACTTTTATTGGCATTTGGCATTTGGAAGAAGATGCCTGGCATAAGCAGGTCATCAAATAAAGAAATTACTGTGTAATAGTCAAGTCTATGTCACAGGTTGGGGGAGCTGTGTCTTTGGAGAGGAGAAGGATGCCTTCCCAAACACACACACACACACACACACACACACACACACACACACACGAAAGTTTCAATAGCAATTTCAATTCAACATGCAGTGAGTTCATATTGCTAAGGGAATTTAGAATAAAATGTGATCGGAATCAAGCAAGTGTGGGTGGTGGTCATTCCCACCAAGGATGGCTTGCAAGAGGACAGGAGCTTTTATTTTAAGTTTAGGGATACATGTGCAGTTTGCTACATAGGTGAATGTGTGTCATGGGAGTTTGTTTTATGGTTATTTCATCACTCAAGTATTAAGCCTAGTACCCATTAGTTATTTTTCCTGATCCTCTCCCTCCTCACACCCTCCACCCTCTGAAAGGCCCTAGTATATGTTGTTTCCCTCTATGTGACCATGTGTTCTCATCATTTAGCTCCCACTTATAAGTGAGAACATGCAGTATTTGGTTTTCTGTTCCTGCACTAGTTTGCTAAGGATAATGGCCTCCAACTCCATTCATGTCCCTGCAAAGGACATGATCTCATTCTTTTTTTTTTTTGGCTGCATAGTACTCCATGGTGTGTATGGATCTCATTCTTTTTTATGGCTGCATAGTATTCCGGGGTGTGTACCATATTTTTTTTTACCCAGTCTATCATTGATGGCATTTAGGTTGATTCCATACCTTTGCTATTGGAATAATGCTTCAATGAATGTATTTTGATTTGCACTTCTCTAATGATCAATGCTGTTGAGCTTTTTTTCATATTTTTGTTGGCCACATGTATGTCTTCTTTTGAGAAGTGTCTGTTCATGTCCTTTGCCCACCTTTTAATGGGGTTGTTTGTTTTTTCTTTTAAATTTGCTAAGTTCCTTATAGATGCTGGATATTAAACCTTCATCAGATGCATTGTTTGCAAAAATTTCCTTCCATTCTGTAAGTCTGTTTTCTCTGTTGATAGTTTCTTTTGCTGTGCAGAAGGTCTTTAGTTTAATTAGATCAGGACAGGAGTTTTAAGCAGAGTTTTGGAAAAAGAACGAGTCACATACTCTCAAGGCAGACAGATATTTCTGAGTCATTAAGATCTTACCATCAGTCCCATCCTCAGTTTGTCCATTTGTGATTAAGTCATACTCATTTCAAACATTTCCCCTTTACCAGCCTTCCAGGAGGCACCAGGCAGAGCAATCAAATGGAACCATCTCCTGGTGAAGTTACCCAGGCAAGTGGTTATTTTCAGGTCTCTTTACCAACCCTGGAAAGGCCATTGTTTTGTTGACTCATTTTCCTTCCACAAAGGGTAACTTTGGAATTTAACTCTCCTATTTATAATACAGGTCTGTTTTACTGCAAATATTCTTTTATTGTGTTGCTCTCCCCTGGATGCAATTGTGATATAGTCAAACATATATTTGAAATCAGCAGTGGGTGGTTTTTTTTTTTCATTTTCTTTCTTTCTTTTTTTTTGCAACTGCTAATTCTAAAGCCCTGAGCAAGGTACTGTACAGTTTACAAAGAAGAGTCAGATGCAGCCCTATTGTGCTCTTAAGGGGCAACAATAGAAGAAATGACAGAAGACAATCAGTGATTAATGACCAGATGAATGATATATACCAGGTGGTCCCAACCTGAGCTCCCAGGCTCCCAAGGGTCTTAGAGAGCAGTAATGGGGGGAGAAGGAAGGGGTGCTTATGAGCTATTTTCAGTACTTCAAAAAGACTAATCCAAAGAGCTCATATTTACTAGATATTAGATGCACAGGCTAATTAAAAGAAAACATCAGGTTTCTTTGCTCGGGGCTAGAAACACCAGTAACCCCATGCTGACTGGAAGCTCTGATTGGCAGTTACCCTTGTCTTTGATTAATAAAACATGAGAAAATGAATTAATTATTACTTGATAAATGTCTTTTATGTGATAGACAAAAAACATTTCAAAGCATGGGATTTGTGAAATGAGAATAATAAAATGTTTGCTTTGAGCAAAAAGAATGGGAATCAATGAGGCAGACAATAAGTGACTATTTTGGAAGTGTAAGGTGGATAGAGAAGGCAGAGGAGGCTTCATGGAGGGCAGAAAAGGAAGGACTCACCCAAGCAGGGTTTTGAACGATGTATAGGATTGATCTATGCAGTGGTTCTCAACGTGTGGTCTCAATCAACAGCGTCAGCCCCATCTGGGAACTCGTTAGAAATACAAACTCTTGGGCTTTGCCTACTGAGTCAGAAACTCAAAGGATGAGGCCCAGCCATCTGTGTTCTAACGGGCCCTCCAGGGGATTCTGATGCACGCTACAGTTTGAGAACCAAAGATCTATGTCATTATTTCTCAAAGTTTTAGATAGGAATGCAACAGTAGGTGATTCCAAGAGGTATCTGTTCAGCCTAAAAACAAAACAGAATCGCTATCAAGAAAGTAATTTCCTTTTCCAATCTCTCATGCCTTCTGTTAACAACATCATGGGAAAACACTCAGTTTGATCCTAGCAGGGCTTTAACGAGAAACAGCCATGTCTCCTCTTTTGGACAAACAGAAGAGACTCCGTTTAGTTTCTGGGCTTTGGCTGCAATAGAATTTAAGTTGAGTGTGATAATTTGGCTCATTCTCCCTTACATTTATTTTTACGGTTACCTTCTTTTTTTTGGCAAGTGAAACTGATTTTCCATTTGCTAAGGGGGTGTAAATTATTTTTTATGAAAACTTTATATAAAAATGTGATTCAATTTAAAGAAGAAAGGTAAATAGTAGTGCCAGTGGTATGTAGAAATGGAAAACATAATACAGACACTGAATGAATGGAGTTTGTGAAATATATTTAAGACAACAAATGTGTGTGTGTGTGTGTGTGTGTTTGGTGTTGATGCATGAATGGATGCATTTGTATTTGTCCTTGCTTATTGATTGTTTTTTTGGGAGAATAGACCACAGATATATACACCACTGCAGCAAGTACAAGAGCAAGGAAAAAAGTATCCAAATAAAATGTGTTCCAGGCTACAACCTGTGACCTGTTGGTGGAAGCAGCGCTCACTATAACGAAATCCTATATAGCAAAGGGACTCATGTGGTACTTTGGGCCAGCTGTGCCAGGATTTTGTGATACCTTATCTCCTTAAATACAGGGCTGCTGAGATATAACGAGAGCTGGAACACAGGTTTTGTAATCTCTTCAGGCAAATAAGAAAACAGTTGTGGAATAGGTGACAATTCACAGCATGCTTTCACCATACCATGTTCATAGAAATGCTTTTCATCACTTTATTTTGAGTCAGAAAGTGCCAAGATTAATTGATGATGTATACACATCAGTGTGAGCCGGCATGCTACAGGAAGGGGTTATTCAGGGGTTGATTTTATTGCACTCCTTTTCCTCCCAATATTTTATTTATAGATAAAGTGTGATTAAAAAGAATATAAAGGGCATCCTCCAAGGCAAGACCTCTCTTTTTTGACCTCAGCACATAAAACACATTTTATAGCTTAGCTCAGAACACACACACACACACGCACACACACACACACACACACACACCACCATCACCACCACCACCACCACAAAAGTTTTGTGAAACATCCTTATAGCAAGAGGTGCACTCTGAGAGTTTTCATTCTATTTTAGCTCATTAAAAATGATTTCCCATCTTGCTAGTGGTCTCATTAGCAGATAGGAAAGCATTGCTCTGACTCAAGGCTCTTGGAATTTAGTGTGCACAAGGTTTACCAGCAAGCTTGTTAAAATTCTGGGTCTTGAGAATTCCCCTCTTCTTACCCTCCCTCCCTGGGGATACTGATTCAGTAGGTTTGGGGTATAGCTTGGATCTGCAGGATTTGATAAGTGAGTTAGAGGATTCTGAGGAGGGTAGAACTTGGACCACACTTTGAGAAATACTACTTGAAAGGAAACAATAATATAAAAAACTTTATGCATCTTGTGATCTGAATTTGGAAGTACCTCCATTACCTCCTGGATAAAGTTCGATGACGAATGACATTCAGGGCCCCTCATTGCCTAGTCCCTACTGAGCTTTTCAGGTGTATCTCCATCTTCAATCTTGCTGTCCCCCCACGCTCCTGTCCTGTATAACCAAACAACATCAGACCGTTCATCATTTACACAGCACATACTTTGATGTGGACTTTCATTTCTTGCAGTGTGGCACAAAAGATACCTTGACTTATCCTCCTGTTGTAAACAACTAAAAATTCTGGATAACATTTAAGACCATTAGAAAATACGTTTATGAGTGAGCAAGTTAAGGAATACTCAGAGGCCAAAAATGAAGAAAGGTAAGCAGAGCCCCAAACTGGCTTGTGTTTGCTTCATAGACACTTGCTGAACTCGGTGAAATTTTTTTTTTTTTTTTTTTTTTTTTGAGACAGAGTCTTGCTCTCTTGCCCAGGCTGGAGTGCAGTGGCACAATCTCAGCTCACTGCAACCCCTGCCTCCTGAGTTCAAGCGATCCTCCTGTCTCAGCCTACTGAGTAGCTGGGACTACAGGCGTGTACCACCATGCCCGGCTAATTTTTGTATTTTTAGTAGAGACAGGGTTTCACCATGTTAGCCAGGCTGCTCTCAAACTTCTAACCTCAAGTGATCTGCCTGCCTCAGCCTCCCACAGTCCTGGTATTACAGGCGTGAGCCACCGTGCCCAGCCTGAACTGGGTGATTTTTGAGGTTTGGTTTTTTCATGGTCTCAAGGGGACAGAACGGGACATGTCTTCAGGGGACAGAAGATGAAGCCCAGAACCTGTCCAAGGTAAGGGTCTAATAGGACTCCTCCCGTAAAGTTATGTCCTTAAATGATCAAGTGTAATGGTGATTTAGTGTGAGGGTGATTTGGAAATAAATCTGTCACCTAAAGGATAAAAACAATTGTCTATCTTGAACACGGGGGCTGGTTGTAGGGGACCCCAAAAAAACCTCTGAGAATTTGTAACCACAAGTAAACTGTTTTGAGGATCTATAACATGAATTCACACAACCAAAGTGATGTTCATGTTCTTAAGGTGCCTAGCAGAACCAAATGCATATTCCCATAGAAGAACTTGTCTGTTCCCAGATCTCAAGGAATTCTTTATGATGAAGTTTTAAGAGATTTCAGTTCATGATAAAAAATTATAAGGAAGCAAGGCAATAAGTATTGAGCCAGCAGAAACAACAGATAGCAGAATCAGATCCATGGAGACTGCAGATAGTATAATTATCAGTGACAGAATATAAAAGAAGTATTCAAATATGTTAAAAGAAATAAGAAATAAAATTGTGAATAAAGAATTAAACTAGGTAAACTAGGCCGGGCATGGTGGCTCACGCCTGTAATCCCCAGCACTTTGGGAGGCTGAGGTGGGTGGATCACTTGAGGTCAGGGGTTCTAGGGTACTGTGGTCAATGTGGTGAAACACCGTCTCTACTAAAAAAATACAAAAAATTAGCCAGGCGTGATGGTGCATGCCTGTAGTCCCAGCTACTCGGGAGGCTGAGGCAGGAGAATCGCTTGAACCCGGGAGGTGGAGGTTGTGGCGAGCCAAGATCGTGCCACTGAACTCCACCTTGGGTGACAGAGTGAGACTCCATCTGAAAAAAAGACAGAATTAAACTGGAAAAATGACAATGTGTGGCCGGGCATAGTGGCTCATACCTGTAATCCCAGCACTTTGGGAGGCTGAGGTAAGAGAATCACTTGAGCCCAGGAGTTCAAGGTCAGCCTGAGCAACATAGTGGGACCTCTGTCTCTACAAAAAATTAAAATAATTAGCTGGGTGTGGTGACATGCACTATAGTCCCAACTAATTGGGAGGCTGAGGCAGGAGGATTACTTGAGCCCAGGAGTTGGAGGCTGCAGTAAGCTATGATCACATACTGCATTCCAACCTGGGTGACAGAGTGAGACCTTGTCAAAAAACAAAAACAAACAAACAAAAAAAACAAAGTGAATTTTAGGAAAATAACTTCTAGAAATGAAAAATCACAGATTCCACAGTTCATTAGACACAGTTGAGAAGATAATTCGTAACCTAGGGGAGAGTTTTGGAAAAATTATCTAGAGCTATGGAAGATAGAATGAAACAAGGCCGGGTGTGGTGGCTCACGCCTGCAATCCCAGCACTTTGGGAGGCCAAGGTGGGCAGATCACCTGAGGTCAGGAGTTTGAGACTAGCCTGGCTAACATGGTGACACCCATCTCTACTAAAAATCCAAAAATTAGCTGGGTGTGGTGGTGTGCGCCTGTAATCCCAGCTACTTGAGAGGCTGAGGCAGGAGAATCACTTGAACCCGGGAGGTGGAGGTTACAGTGAGCTGAGACTGTGCTATTGCACTCCAGCCTGGGCGACAAGAGCGAAACTCTGTCTCAAAAAAAAAAAAAAAAAAAAAAAAAAAATAGAATGAAACAATTCAATATTGTTTTATTGAATATTGAAATGTATAATTAGTATTCCATAAGAAGAGGAGACAAAGAATAATGTGGAGATAATATTTGAACAGGTAGTGGTTAACGATTTTTCAGTATTGGTGAAAGATACCTGTCCATACATTCAGGAAGCCCTGTAAATCTCAAGCAAGATAAATAAAAAAAAAAATTCACACCTACGTATGTCACAAATGAAACTGCAGAACATCAAGATGAAGAAAAGATCTTAAAGCAATCAGAGTGAAAGGCAGATGACCTTTAAAAAACGATGATTATTCTGACAACTGTCTTCTCAATGGCAATAATACAAACCACTAACATGTCTTTTAAAAAATTAAAATTTTCATGTATTTAGGGGGTACAAGTGCAGGTTTCTTGCATATATGTATTGCATAATGTTGGAGTCTGGGCTTTTAGTGTTTCCATCACTCGAATAGTGAACATCGTACCCAATAGGCAGTTTTTCAATGCTTACTGCACCTCACCCTCCCGTCTTTTATAGGCTCCACTGCCTATTATTTCACTCTGTGAGTCCATGTGTGGCCATTGTTTAGCTCCCTCTTCTAAGTGAGAACATGGGAGAAACCACTAAAATATCTTACATACGCTAAGGGAAAATCACTGTGAATGTAAGATTATATATGCAACAAAAATATTATTCACCAGGAAGAGGAAAAACGTTTTCAGCAAAATCTGAGAGAACTCATCACCAGTAGACTCTTTCCAAGTGAAATTCTAAAGAATGTACTTTAAGCAGAAAGAGGACTAAAATGCAAGAAGAAATGAGGATCAAAAGAGTGTTAATGTACTGGGTGTTGTGGTTCACGCCCGTCATCCCAGCAGTTCACGAGGGCCACGTGGGAGGATCGCTTGAGCCAAGGTGTTTGAGACCAGCCTGGGCAACATGGTGAAACGTTGTCTCTACTAAAAATACAAAAATTAGCCAGGCATGGTGGCACCTGCCTGTAGTCCCAACTAATCAGGAGGCTGAGGTGGGAAGATTGCTTGAGCCCAAGAGGTCGAGGCTGCAGTGAGCCATAAATGCGCTACTCCCATCCAGCCTGGGTGACAGAACACGACCCTGTCACACACACACACACACACACACACAAAAAAAAAAAAAAAAAAAAAAAAAGAAAAAAAAAAAAAGAGTGTCAGTGTGTGGACAAGGCAAACGAGTATTATCTCTAGAAGATAATAACGATGTCTTGAAAGGTTAAAAAAACCAAGATAGGCTGGGTGTGGTGGCTCACGCCTGTAATCCCAGCACTTTGGGAGGCTGAGGCGGATGGACCACGAGGTCAGGAGATCCAGACCATCCTGGCTAACACGGTAAAACCCTATCTCTACTAAAAATATAAAAAATTAGCCAGGCATGGTGGCGGGCACCTGTAGTCCCAGCTACTCAGGAGGCTGAGGCAGGAGAATGGTGTGAACCCGGGAGGTGGAGCTAACAGTGAGCTGAGATCGCGCCACTGCACTCCAGCCTGGGTGACAGAGCAAGACTCCGTCTCAAAAACAAAACAAAAAAAAAAAAAACAAAGTGACTAAAGTTAAGAAGTCATAGTCTTTATTTTTAATGGGGGGTATCTTTAAGGTACTGATCAATCTTGGATTAAAAAAAAAAAGATGGGGTCTTGCTATGTTGCCCAGGCTGGTCTGGAACTCCTGGCCTCAAGTGATCCTCCCACCTCAGCCTCCCAAAGTTCTGGGATTACAGGTGTAAGCCACTGTGCCCAGCCAACCTTGGATTTTGATATGTATCCATACTAACATTTCTAAAATAGTGTGTGTTGGGGGCATGCTGGAAGAAATCTTTCCTCACCCATTACCAGGTTCAAGGTTGAGGCCCCTATAACAAAAGACAAATGAATGAGAAAAAGGTATGCAAATCTATTCATTATAAGTGTTATGTGACACAGGAGCCTTCAGAAACGAAGACCAAGACACAGATAAACGTGTGTGTATGTGTGTGTGTGTGTGTGTGTGTGTGTGTGTATGAGAGATAGGGTCTTGCTTTGTCACCCAGGCTGGAGTGCACTGGCATGATCACAGCTCACTGCAGCCGTGATCTCCCAGGTTCAAGTAATCTACTTACCTCAGCCTCCCAGTAGCTGGGACTACAGATGCACGCCACTAAGCTGAGCTAATTTTTAAACTTTATTTTTAGTAGAGATGAGATCTCACTGTATTGCCCAGGCTGGTCTCTTGGGATTGAGTTTAATCGATCCTCCCACCTCAGCCTCCCAAAATGCTGAGATTATAGGAGTGAGCCACGGCACCTGGCCAACTTGTGTATTTTAATGCTTAGGTTTGTTTTTCACTTAACAATTGTTTTTTTGAGATGGGGCCTCACTATGTTGCCCAGGCTGGACTTTGAAGAACTCCTACACTCAAGTAATCTGCCTGCCTCAGCCTCCTGAGTAGTTGGGACTACAGGCACATGCCACCACACCTGGTTTTACGCTTAGGTTTGATGAAGAGTGGACAGATATGGACAAGTATGATTGTGGGACAAGTAAGTGTGTGATCTAATGGTAATAAACTGGGGGGAACTTAGCAAGGCCTGTTTGTTCAGATTTTCCTCTGCATCCCTGTGTCTTCAGAGACGAGGACATTTCCTTCCTCCAGGTATAGGGAGGATGCCTCTCAAATATGAGCCTCCTCCTAGGTAGGTTGGGGAATTCTTTTATGGCCTGCTTTAGAGGAGAAAAGCAGGGGGTCAGAGAGAAGCTTCCTGCTTCTGCTGTTTTCTCAAATGCCAAGGTGTCATGTTTTAGAGTAGCGAGTTCTGAGCCCCATAATTCATCACTAAAACAATAGAATGGTGGCCATCTCTTCACTACACAGCCTGCCACTCTAACGCCAGTGGACCCTGCTGCTTCGGTCTGTGCTTCTGGACAGCAGGATAGTCTGTCCACATAGGGAGGAGTATTTTAGTCCTGGCTTTGTTGGGAATTGCCAGTAGGTGATAATAATAAAAGCATACAAACTTCTAGTGGATTTTGTCCTCTTCACTCCCCTAACTCCTGCACTGTTCCTAGATTTTCACTGATTACTTTTCTCTTTCCAAGTAGTGATCCCTGTGAGGTCTGATTATTCAATTTGCAGATGTCTGGCTCTTAGCTTCTTTTGCTTAATCTTCTTCAGGTCATTTCCTTAATCAACAACATTACCTTAGGGCAGTGGTTCTAAAAGTATGTGCCACAGACCCCTAGAGTTCCCCAAGGTCCTGTCAGGGGGTCCCCAAGGTCAGATCCTTTTTTTTTTTTTTTTTTTTTTTTTGAGACAGAGTCTCATTCTATTGCCTAGGCTGGAGTGCAGTGGTGTGATCTTGGCTCACTGCAGCCCCAGCTTCTCAGGCTCAAGCGATCCTCCTGCTTCAGTCTCCTGAATAGCTGGGACTACAGGTGCGTGACACCATGCCCAGATAATTTTTGTATTTTTTTGTAGTGATGGGGTTTTATCACGTTGTTCAGGCTGGTCTCAAACTCCTGAGCTCAAGTAATCCGTCCGATCAGCCTTTTAAATGTTGGGATTACGGGCATGTACCACTACACCCGTTTCAGAACTATTTTTATATTAATACTAAGACCATCACTTGCCATTTCACTGTGTTGACTTTTGCACTAGTGGTGCAAAAGCAATGGTAGCTAAAGCTTCTGGCACCTTAGACATCAAGGTGATGACACCAAACTTTACTAGTAGTCATTGTATTCTTTGCCACACACACGGTAAAACAAAACAAAAACCTAGTTTCACTTAAGAATGTCCTTGGCAAAGCAGTACACATTATTAATTTATTAAATCTCAACTTTTAGGCACACACCTTTTTGGTATTTTGTGTCATAAGAAATACACATAAAGCACTTGTGTGGCATACTGAAGTAGGATGGTTGTTTCAGGAAAAGCACTTGTGTGACTGTTGAGTTGTGAGCTCAACTACCAGCTTTTTTCATTAAACACCTTTTTTTTTTTTTTTTTTTTTAACTCGGGAGAATTAGTGACATACAACTCTAAAGGAAGATTTGTGCTTCGAAGGAAAACTGCATGGTTTGTTGAACATCCTTAGTTGATTCTGATTCTATGGGAGCTATTTTACAACTCTGTTAAGTTGTAGATAACTGATGGCAATGCAAAATAAATCTTGTCTATAAATGTTAGGCAAATGAATTTTGCCTGGTGGAGGGACTGCCCTTCCCCATCCAGTAAAAAAGCCAGTCTTGTGTCCATGTGTACTTTCGTTTTAACCTTTCAAAATTCCTTAAGAATTTGTGATTGTTTGGTTTCTCCTTTGAACTGGTTTAAATATCTGTCTGGTTCCCTCATTATGAGTTTAAAAAAACTTTAACGTGTTCATTTTGTGTCAGTATAAGAGTCATGGTTTTACTTTTTTTGTTTTTTTAAAAAAATTATCTTTTAATAAAGACTATAATTGCTCTAGCTTGGGTATTTAGCAGAAAATTTCTCAGAAATAATTAACGTGAGTCTGTCAAGGAAAACAACTGACAGTACTTGTTACCGAAGATCACATTCGAGCTTTCAAATGAAAATTAGAATATCCGCTGCGCTGAGCCTGACAGCTTCCCAGTACTTAAAAACTTAAATTATGAGGTTGGTGGTGACGTTAGTGAATGTGATGCTGGATAATAAAATGTGACAGTGTTTGGAAGATCTGCATAATTCAGTGAGCCAATATTTTCCAAATGACCAATGCATGATGTTACAAAATCTTGCATAAGAAAAAATCCATTCAAAGTACATGATAGGCCAATAGATTTTAATGTAACAGAGTATGAAAAGTTCATTGATATGGTTTCAGATTCTACATGCAACTATCCTTTAAGAAACTACCGGCCAGACGCAGTGGCTTATGCCTGTAATCCCAGCACTTTGGGAGGCCGAGGGGGGCGGATCACCTGAGGTCAGGAGTTCAAGACCAGCCTGGCCAACATGGTGAAACCCCATCTCTACAACAATACAAAAACTAGCCAGGTATGATGGCGGGTGCCTGCAATCCCAGCTACTTGGGAGGCTGAGGTGGGAGAATTGCTTGAACCCACGAGGCAGACAGAGATTGCAGTGAACCGAGATCATGCCATTGCACTCCAGCCTGGGTGACAGGGTGAGACTCCATCTCAAAAAAAACAAAAAAAGGAAACTATCACTTGCCGAATTTTGGTATAGTGTCAAAGTAGAAAATTCACAATTATCTGAAAAGACTATTACAATATTCCTTCCCTTTCCAACTATATCTGTCTGTGTGAGATATTTTCTTCATACCCTTATTCAATCAAAACAATATATCTTGTCCGGGCACAGTGGCTCACGCCTATAATCCCAGCACTTTGGGAGGCTGAGGCGGGTGAATCACTTGAGGTCAGGAGTTCGAGACCAGCTTGGCCAACATGGTGAAACCCTGTCTCTACTAAAAATACAAAAATTAGCCAGGTGTGGTAGTTGGCACCTATAATCCCAGCTACTTGGGAGGCTGAGGCAGGAGAATCGCTTGAACCTGGGAGGCAGAGGTTGCAGTGAACTGAGATCTTACCACCACACTCCAGCCTGGGTGACAGAGTGAGACTCTGTCCCAAAAGAAAACAAAAACAAAAACAAAATATATCATAACAGCTTGAATGGAGAAGCATAAATGAGAATAAAGCTCTCCTCTATTAAGCCAGATATTGAAGAGATTTGCATAAATGTAAAACAATGCTATGCTTCTTATTAAATATACATTTTCTTAAATTTTGGAAGATAGTTATATTTTATAAAATATGTAATTAATGTTCACATGTAATGAGTTAATAATTGTTATCTTAAAGTAAACTAAGAAGCAGTTTTAAAAGTCTTAGTTTTAATTTTTAATTTGGTAACTATTGATACATAAAACCTGCATAAACAAAATCTTGGGAGTCTTCAATAATTTTTAAGTGTTGAAGTCCTGAGATCAAAATGTTTGAAAACTATGACCTTAGAGAAAAAGATTGTTAAATTTGAGCTGGTTGAATGGTCGGCTTATGTCAGAAGACAGGGTTTGGAAAGAGGTAGGATTATGGATTAAGGTAAAGTTGAATTCCCTCCCGTACTGTGCAGAAGTCATTGGCTTTGCCATTAATAATAATAACAGTATCAGGTCAAGTGCAGTGGCTCATGCCTGTAATCCCAGAACTTTGGGAGGCTGAAGCAGGCGCATCACTTGAGGTTTGAGACCAGCCTGGCCAACATGGCAAAACCCTGTCTCTACTAAAAATACAAAAATTAGCCAGGCTTGGTGGCGCATGCCTGTAGTCCCAGCTACTTGGGAGACTGAGGCATGAGAATCGCTTGAACCCGGATGGCAGAGGTTGCAGTGAGCCCAGATCATGCCACTGCTCTCCAGCCTGGGCAACAGAGCAAGACCCTGTCTCAAACAAACAAACAAACAAAAGTATCTACTAATTTGGAGGCACCTATTGTGCGCTAATTACACTACATAAATTACTTTGTTTATTCTTACACCAAGAATAGGTTTGCCCTTTCATAGTAATAGTAATAATAATAATAATAAAAAAAGTAAATACATCTAGGTTCAAAATAAACCCAGATTCAAAGAAGTTGAGTGACTTGCCCAGAGTCTAACAACCAAGAGGGAATCCTTATTTTGTTCTTCTCCATAGCCAGTAGCCTTAACCAGGAGTCTACATTATCTCCTGATTCTGAGTGGCTATGGTCAAGTCTAATTTTCCTGAGTCTGTTTTCCAATCTGTAAAACAAATGGGATCAGAAAGAGTTTCACCTACCACGGGCCAAGTCCTCAGCCCTGTATTGAGAGCATATTGCACATTCCCCTGCCTTCAGGAAGCTCCCAGTAGGATGTTCTTTAAAATCTGGCCAAGCTCTCTGATACTGGAATTTTCATAACCCATATTCTTAATGCTATCACTGTGACTCCTAGGATGTCAGTGGCTTTGTGGTTGGAGAGTGAAGAAACCTAAGCAGAGAATGCAGAGATTGCCAGTTTATTAGTGTGGAGAGGCAAGATAACAATCCAGTAGTTAATTCATTTTGCCACTGAATCCTAGAGGCCGGGAACTAGAAACCTAAGCATAAAGCCTCCACTGCTGGAAGACTCCCACCCCCTGCCCCACAATTCAGGAATTGCTTTCAGCCAACATTACCTCTGCTTTCTGAGCACAAGCCAGGCTATTGTGCTGGAAATAATCGGTGTTAGTCTTACTGGAGTGGCTTGCGTTGCCATAGTTACTATTTGGGTTCTGTGCACCTAAAATTTCAAGTATTTAACAGGCAAAAAGAGTTAGCTTATTTTTCTCTTTTTGTCTTTGGAAAATCAGATTGGAGAGAAAGCAGATTCTACATCCTGTTAAATGTCTGTGTTGAGTGGGTACTGTCATATCCGGCATTGCAGAGTCATAGTTAACTCTCAAGCAGTGAAAAGCAGCTTGGCCATGGCCTTGAAAAATGGAGTTATCAGCATCCTGCTGAGGACCCACAGTTACTGCCTCCTGATGGATGGAAATGCAGATTGTCATTGCTGGTTGTGCAGCTAAAGAAATTGGGTGAGGCAGCTGGTTATTTATGACGGAGCAACACAGAGCTGGTCAGTAGTTTCCCCAGTTGCCACCACGCTGTGTACGTGGCAACCTGCCCCCCAGCACTGAAGGCTGGGACAGAAGTTTGCAAAGAGATGGGAAGGGGAGGTGGGGACGAACCGGTGTGTGTGTGGGGGTAGCAGCACAGCAGTAGCAGAAAGGGAGCAAACTTGGCCACTCAGCACCGAGAGTGTGCAACACATGAAGACTCTGCTTTCAAAGCCATCATGTTTATTCGTGCTGCCTGTTTGCCTGTCTGGTTCACAGGCTCTGAATCGGCCTACAGTGGTGCCTAGAAATAGTCCCCTTTGCTTGGTCGCCATGAGTCAGACTGGTCTTTATGTGGCTGTCTCCTAGGAACCCAAAGCTATGCCACATGGCTGGAAGCTGTGTTTACAAGCTTTTCATCCGTCTTCCTTAACTTGTGGTTGCTATGGTTTCCTTCGCCTGCTGGGCTGGCCCTTTAAGGGGGACAAGCTGTCCACTCAGCCAAATGCCAGAGGCACCGGCTCCAATAGCTTCGGTCTTTTGGCCATGGGCTCTACCATATCTCATCACCTGCTCATTCTGAGCCCCAGACTTCTCCCTCAGTGAGGCCGACCTTGACCTTTGCCCTGTCATGTGTCCATTGTGGGGTCTGCCACCTTACTGCCTTTCCTGGCACCCTCTGCATTTGCCACAGTCAGGGTGTTTGTGGCTGGGCGCAGTGGCTCACGCCTGTAATCCCAGCACTTTGGGAGGCCAAGGCGGGTGGATCAAGAGGTCAGGAGTTTGAGACCAGCCTGGTCAAGATGGTGAAACCCCATCTCTACTAAAAATAAAGAAAATTAGCTGGGCGTGGTGATTGGCGCCTGTAATCCCAGCTACTGGAGAGGCTGAGGCAGGAGAATTGCTTGAACCCGGGAGGCGGAGGTGGCTATGAGGTGAGATTGCGCCACTGCACTCCAACCTAGGCAACAGAATGAGACTCCATCTCAAAAAAAAAAAAAAAAAGAAAAAAAGAAAAGAAAAAAAATCAGGGTGTTTGTTTTGCTTCCTCTTGGACTGACTTCTCAATAGCTTGGATTTTGCTCAGATAGAGAGCCCTGTCTCCTCTGCCATGGTTATACTGACTTACTTAGATACAGAGCTCGTGTTCACCTGGAGGTGCCATCCTATCCTCTGTTACTTTGTCATGGACACCTGTTTATCCGCTTTTCAGGTAATAGCACTTTGTGTTTGGTGGATCCACCCCATTCTCAGCTTATAGGTGTTTCTAGAGGGGCTTATCCCACCCCTCTTCAATGATTGGTGCAGGGATGAACCATAATCCAAGCCAGGCCAATGACAATTAATCTTGGAACTTTTGCTAGGAGAAATAAGTTTTTCTCTCTGTGGTTGTTTAGGGTATTGGATGTATCCTTTTTTTTTTTTTTTTTTTTTTCCTGTTGCCCAGGGATGAGTGCAATGGTGCAATCTTGGCCTCCTGGGCTCAAGAGATTCTTGTGCTTCAGCCTCCTGAGTAGCTAGGATTACAGATGTGCACCACCACGTCTGGCCAGGGTATTGGATGTAATTCTGATGTGCTGGGTGATGTGGAGGTGGGGGCTACTATTTAAAAGAGAATCAATCAACACGCAGGAGAACAGGGCTAAGAGTTCAAAAGAGAGCCTGTGACTTGACATTGTTCACATGCCTCAACTGTAGTCCAGATACCTGAGTCAGAATAAACTCCCTTTTAATGCCAATGCCTATTGAGGTTGGGCTTTTTGTCACTTGCAACTGAAAGAGTCTGATACCTCCCCATTCATGAGGACACCAAGATTCAGAGAGTGAGGTAATCTACTCAGGATACCCAGCTGCTGTGATTTGACCCCGTTTCTCTTGGCTCCCATGACTATGTCTCTCCCACTATGCCTACTTTAAATAGTAATCTTACGTTTGTGACACATTTCACAAGACACAAAGCACTTTCTCATGACATACACCACCACACCAAATTCTACTGCTTTCACCGTGTGCTTCCAGCACAGGGCTATTATTATTATGATTAGACACACAGTATTATCAACCTCATTTTCCAGATGAGGGCATTGACAGTTGGTCACATGCACACTTGGCTGGTGAGTGGCAAGTGGGACTCTCTGCTTCAAGTTTGAGTTAATATTCATGCCATTTCCCTACATCACTTCCTGGGTATGCCATGGAGAGTAATTGCCTTAGCTGGTGGCCTCTTGTCCCTTGCTTTTCCCCCAGGGAGCCTTGATCAGTGCATATCTTGGAGGTAGTTGCTTTTGGAGGAGGCCTGACACAATGGAAAGGGCCTGAGACCTGGTGATCAAACAGACTGAAGTTTAGGTCTTGCTTCCCCCACTTACTGGCTTTGTAACTAACTTAGTCCACTTGGACTACTATAAGAAAATACCATAAACTGGGTGGCTAGTAAACAGCAACAATGTATTTCTTATAGCTCCTGAGGCTGGGAAGTCCAAGATCAAGATGCCCACAGATTCTGTGTCTGGTCTGGTTCATTGATGGCATCTTCCAGCTGTGTCCTCACATGGTGGAAGGGACAAGACAGCTTGGGCCTCTTTTATAAAGGCACTAATCCCATTCATGAGGGCTTCACCCCCTTGAGCTAATGTTTTCCTCAAAGGTCCTATCTCCTAATACCATCATCTTATTAGGGGTGTTGGGATTTCAACATATACATTTTGGAGGGGACGCAAATATTTATTTATTTTTATTTTTGAAACAGAGTCTCACTCTGTCACCCAGGCTGCAGTGTAGTGGTGCCATGTCAGCTCACTGCAACCTTCACCTCCTGGGCTCAAGTGATTCTCCTGCCTTGGCCTCTCAAGTAGCTGGGATTACAGGTGTGTGCCACCACACCTGGCTAATTTTTTTTTCTTTTTGAGATGGCTTCTCACTCTGTCATCCAGGCTGGAGTGCAGTGGTGTGATCTCGGTTCACTGCAACCTCCGCCTCCCGGGTTCAAGCAATTCTCCTGCCTCAGCCTCCCAAGTAGCTGGGATTACAGTAGCGTACCACTATGCCCAGCTAATTTTTGTATTTTTTTTTTTTTTTTAGTAGAGATGGGGACTTGCCATGTTGGCCAAGCTGGTCTCCAACTCCTGACATTCAAGTGATCTGTTTGCCTTGGCCTCCCAAAGTGCTGGGATTACAGGCGTAAGCCACCACCCCCGGCCTGGTATACAGATATTTAGACCATAGCAGTAACCGTGGGCAAATTACTTACTTTATCTGAACTCCTGTTTCCTCTTCTGTAAAACCTACAAGTCAGAGAGAATAATGTCTTGCAAGGTTTTTGTGAGGATTAAATGAAGACAATGCATGTGAGTTGGAATAACATCCACAATTAACACTAGTTGAGCATTTATGACATGTATTGACTCACTTAACCCTCAAGCTAATCTTCTATAATAGGTATTATTCTTATCTCCATATGTTATATGAGAAAATGAGGCACACAGAGGTTAAGTGACTTGCCCAAGGCCACATTTCTTGTGAATGGCTGAGCAGTATTCAACCCAAACATGCTGGTTAAGAGCTCTGAAACACAGCATTGTGATGCACCTAGCTTAGTGCTGCTAAGCTGCTCACTGGTAAGTGCTCAGATAATGACAGACTCTTTTTCCATTCCAATTCCATTTCTTTGGAGACCTTAACCTCCAGTGTTTAGGACAGAATTGAAGCAGTGGAACTAGTGTGGAAGACGGACACATTTGATAGTACAGATTAGACCAGGGCTGGAGGCCCAATCAGGGAGGTAATAATGGTCAAAAATCGGCCAGGCACGATGGTTCACGCCTGTAATCCTAGCACTTTGAGAGGCCCAGGTGGGCTGATCATGAGGTCAGGAGTTCAAGACCGGTCTGGTCAACATAGCGAAACCCTGTCTCTACTAAAAATACAAAAAATGAGCCGGGTGTGATGGTGTGAGCCTATAATCCCAACTACTCAGGAGCCTAAGTCAGGAGAATTGCATGAACCTCGGAGGCAGAAGTTGCAGTGAGCCGATATTGCGCCATTGCACTTTAGCCCGGGCAACAGTGGGAGAGCATCTGTGTTTTGATATTGACTAAGTCTTGATGGTGATAACCTTGATTCATTCATTCAGTACATGTTTATAAACCAATGGAGACCCTTCCTTCCTTCCTTCCTTCCTTCCTTCCTTCCTTCCTTCCTTCCTTCCTTCCTTCTTTCCTTCCTCTTATTTTTTTGTAGAGACAGGGTCTCTCTGTGTTGCCCAGGCTTGTCTCAAACTCCTGGCTCCAGGTGATCCCCCTGCCTCAGCCTCTGGTAGTGTTGGGATTACACGTGTGAGGCATCATGACTGGCTGAGAAACTAATATTTCTAGCAGTAGATTCTACCCTCCCTTAGTGTCTGCCTCACCTTTCAGGAGACCTGTGGAGGTGGGCTGTATTAGTTTGTTTTTCATGCTGCTGATAAAGACATACCTGAGACCGGGTAATTTTTAATGCAAAAGAGGTTTAATGGACTCATAGTTGCACATGATGGGGGAGGCCTCACAATCATGACAGAGGGCAAAAGGCACATCTTACATGGCAGCAGGCAAGAGAGAATGAGAGCCAAGTGAAAGGGGAAAGAAATCCCTTATAAAACCATCAGATCTCATGAGACTTATTTACTACCAGGAGAACAGTAGGGGGGAAACTGCCCCCATGATTCAGTTATCTCCCACCACATCCCTCCCACAACATGTGGGAATTATGGGAGCTACAATTCAAAATGAGATTTGGGTGGGGACACAGCCAAACCATATCATGGGTGAAAACTTGAATCTGCTGCTTGGGTAAGAATGGGTGTGAGCTCCTGAGCGTTAGGTTTGAAGAGCAGATAGATGGTTGTACTCCATTAACCAGACACCAAGCTCTTATTTGGCTGAGTGGGTTGGCACTCTGAGGCTGAAAATGGAATCGTTTTGAGACAGTAGAACATATTTTTTAGAGGCTGAGATAGAGGGACAGGAAGAGAAGGAGGAAAAACAAAGTAGCTGGCAGAGAGAGGACTTTGAGGGAAAAGAAGAAAAATATTTAAAGGAACTTTTATGAAGTTCTCCCATGTTATGCACAATGTAAACTTTCTTTCTTGTCTCCCCAAGAATTTTTCAGTAAAATAGACATTTCTTGTTAATGTTGATAGGGACAAGAGGCAGGGAAACTCTGGGCAGAAGAGGGCAGGTCCCTGGTGAGGGCTCTACCCTCAAGCCTGGAACCTCAGCTCAAAGTGAGAACGTACATCCCTGTTTTCCTGCTTGAATGTTGCCTTTACCAAAACTGCCAATGGCCTGTCTCACCCCTCCATCCTGTGCCCATAAAATCCCCAGGCTCAGTTGGCAGAGAGAAGAGAAGCAGCTGGATATCAGAGACTATGGCTGGACATTAGAGAGAAGTGGCTTGAATTCAGGGGGACAGCTTGATGATGTAGCTTTGGAGAAGAGTTTGGCTGGGGATGGCCAGATTTCAGGGGAAGATTACCTTCCCAATCTGTCACCTTTTCAGCTCCCCTTCCCACTTAGAGACACTTTCATCAGCAATAAAATCCCCCTCATTTACTACCTTCAATTTGTTTGTGCAACCTCATTCCTTCTGGACGCCAGACAAGAAATTGGGTGCGGGTGTAAAAGGCTGTCACACTGACCCTCCACCGAGCTGTTAACACTTAAGCTGTCCTCAGACGACAAAGCTAAAAGGGCACTGTAACACTCCTTCTGGGGCTCAGGGGTCACAGGCACTTCCCCATAGATGCTGCTGTGGGGCCGCATGAAGTTTTGCTTCTGTTGGTGCCCAAAAGTCCTTGCCCTGGCTCCTGCACCTACTCACCTGCGTGCTCCCCCTCCCGTGATGGGTGAAATCCAGCAGGTCTGAGTGAGTGGAATTCGCTCCTGTCAGTGCCGAAGCAGCTGGCTAGTTCCAGTGCCCCTGCACTCCAGTTCCCACCTGTGAAGGGGTCAGGGAAATATTCTGCTTCAGTGTTTTGTAGAGTTTAATTTCTTTTGAAGACACCTTGAAATACTTAGTGGGACTGGGATGAACACAAAGTCACCCACCAGGATTTTGCCATTTTGGGTCACATATTTTTGGGACACTTCCTATGTACCAGGCATGATGTCAGGTACTGAGGTGACAAAGATAGCTAGGACATGGTCTCTGCACTCAAGGAGTGTAAAGTGTTTTGGGAGAGCAGGTGTGGAAACAGATTAGAGTGGAAGACCTTTAATCTAGAAGACTGAACATCAGAGTTATTTTAAAAGAATATGAAAAGTGATCACTTGCATAAAGACAGACATATAGACTGTTGGAATACAATTGAGAGTCCAGAAATAAACACACACATATATGGCCTAATGATTTTCAACCAGGGTGCCAAGAACATTCAGTGAAGATAGAACAATCTTTTAACAAATGGTTTTGGAAAAGCTGGACATCCACATGCAAAAAAAAAAAAAAAAAAAAAAAAGAAGTTGAACCCTTACCTGACACTATATACAAAAATTAACTCCAAATAGTTGAAAGACTTCAATGTATGACCTAAAGCTATAAAACTCTTAGAGAAAATCAGGGGAAACCTTCATGACATTGGATTTTGCAGTCATTTCTTGGCCGTGACACCAAAATCACAGGCAGCAAAAGAAAAAATGAACTGGACTACATCAAAATTTAAAACTTTTGTGCATCAAAGGACATAATCAGAGTGAAAAGGCAATCATGGATTGGGGAAGATATTTGCAAATCATATATCTGAGAGGGGTTAATATCTGGTATATATAAAGAACGCCTAAAACTCAGCAATGACAAAAACAAACAACTGGATCAAAAATTGGGCAAAGGCCTTGGATAGACATTTTTCGAAAGAAGATATATAAATGGCCAATAAACACGTGAAAAGATGCTCAACATCACAAATCAATAGGGAAATGAAAATTAAAACCACAATAAGACAGGGTTCCCTAATCCCTGTTAGGAACTGGGCCACAGAGCAGGAAGTGAGTGGCAGGTGGGTGAGCATTACCACCCAAGCTCCACCTCCTATCAGATCAGCCATGGCATTAGATTCTTATAGGAGCGCAAACCCTACTGTGAACTGCACATGTGAGGGATCTAGGTTGCGTGCCCCTTATCAGAATCTAACTAATGCATGATGATCTGAGGTGGAACAGTTTAATCCCAAAACCATCTCCCTGCAACCTCATCCTTGGAGAAGTTGTCTTCCATGAAACCCATCCCTGGTGCCAAAAAGGTTGGGAACCACTGCAATAAGATACAACCTTGCACCCATTAGGATGGGTACTATCCAAAACAAACAAACAGATACCCCCTTGTCCCAAAATAATAAGTGTTAGTGAGGAAGTGGAGAAATTGAAACTCTTATGTATTGTTAGTGTGAATATAAAATGGAGCAACCACTGTGGAAAAAAGTACTCAAGTTCCTAAAAAAAAAAAACCACAGAATTATTATATGATCCAGTAATTTCACTTCTGGGTATATACAAAAAATAATTTAAAGCAGAGACTCCAACAAATGGTTATATACCAATATTCATAGCAGCATTACTCATAATAGCCAAAAGGTAAAAGCAACTCAAGTGTCCATTGATGGATGAATGGAAAAAACAAAATTTGATACATCTATACATTAGAATATTATCCATCCTTAAAGAGGAAGGAAACTCTGACCCATGCTACCACATGGATGAACCTTATGGACATTGTGCTGAGTGAAATAAGCCAGTCACAAAAAGACGAATACTGTTAAGATTCCACACTCATATGAAATACCTAGAGTAGTCAAATTCATGGAAACAGAAAGTAGAATGGAGGCTACCAGGAGCTAGGGTAGGAAGGATGGGAAGTTTAGGGGATCCAGAGTTTCAGTTTTTTGATGAAAAACTTCCTGAGATGGATGGTGGTGCTGGCTGCACAACGATGTGAATGGCTTAATGCCACAGACCTGTACACTTAAAAAATAATTAAGATGGTAAATCTTATGTGTATTTTACCACAAGTTTTAGAAATTTAAAAAACTTTAAAAAGTGATTACTCACTTAAAAATCACACCACTGTAATGACTGACAACATTTTGTACTATGAAGAGATGGTGCGATCCAGGGGGCTATGAATGACTGGTGGGTAAAGTCCTAGCTGCCCAGTAAAGGCAGATTGTAGTGGACAATGTCCAGACATTGCAACAGATTTGTGGCAACTGAAGTTGTAACTGGTTTTGGACATTCAACTGTTTTGGCGGGTCATATGACTTTAGTTTGATTGTTGTGGCCTTTTGTGATTAAGATAGCCATATTCCAGAATGACTATAATTCCAGAATGGAGCAGTTCTCAGATCTTCCATACACATTATTTCTGTTGTGATGACAACGTGAGAAATGCCGTAAGAGATAGAGACAGGTGCAGGATACCTATTTGTTCATTCATTCTTGAGACAGGACAGAGGTGTAAATTACTGCTTCTTTGCTACATCCTCTGCCATGCTGTGCTTTTTTCTTAGTGCATCATGCTTTGGCTGTAGGGTTTTTTGTCTTATTAATGGGGCACTTTATGTTCAATGGGGAAGCTAATTTTCCTAGTTGGGTTTCCTAGGGGAACAGACCTCAGATTGCAGATTTGTGCACAGGTTTATGAGACACTTCTCAGCAACAACAACTGTGAGGGAGTGAGGGCAGCAGGCTCGGAAGAGGCCTCAGCCAATCCTATGGGAAGTTCTGAAACTGGAAGCGTCCTTCTGAATTATCCACAGGGAGGTAAGGGGTGGGATCTTCTGCCTCACGGTCCTCGGACACAGGCTGTCCTGGGGAGGGAGAATGATCTGGGGTGAGATAACGCTCCTTGGCTCAGGACAATGCTTGAGGAGTGTTTTAGCTACGAGTCCTCAATAGCTAACACTTTATTTATTTTTTTTGAGACAGGGTCTTGCTCTGTTGCCCAGGCTGGAGTGCAGTGGTGTAATCTCAGCTCACTGTAATCTCTGCCCTCCCGGTTCAGGTGATTCTTGTGCCTCAGCCTCCCAAGTAGCTGGGATTACAGGCACGTGCCACCATGCCTGGCTAATTTTTGTATTTTCAGGTAGAAATGGGATTTCACCATGTTTTCCAGGGTGTCTTGAACTCCTGGCCTCAAGTGATATGTGCGCCTTGGCCTCCCAAAGTGTTGGGATTACAGGCGTGAGCCACCGGACCCGGCTGATAGCCAACACTTTAGGCATTTGAGGGAGGGTGTGCCTTAGTCCAAAAGCCCAGGCAATGAAAAAAAAAACAAAACAAAAATCCTCTGCAGGGGGATCTGAGCAGCACAGCACACACATGTATGCTGTACCAGTCTTCCGCTTTTGTCTTCAGCCGTTATTGGTACCAGAAGTAAGACATTTCCTGGAAAGGTAGCACAAAACAATACCAGAAGCATGAATAGGAGTTGACTTAAAAAAAAAAAATCTCGGCCAGCTGCGGTGGCTCACACCTGTAATTCCAGCACTTTGGGAGGCCGAGGCGGGTGGATCACGAGGTCAGGAGATCGAGACCATCTTGGCTAACATGGTGGAACCCTGTCTCTACTAAAAATACAAAAAATTAGCCGGGCGTGGTGGCAGGCACCTGTAGTCCCAATTACTTGGGAGGCTGAGGCAGGAGAATGGCAGGAGAAAGCTCCCGGGAGGCGGAGCTTGCAGTGAGCCGAGACCGCACCTGGGTGACAAAGTGAGGCTCCGTCTCAAAAAAAAAAAAAAAAAAAAAATCTCTTGCTTAAATAATAACAGTAAAAATGAAAAAAGTAAGTATGAAACTCCAACCTCCCTTCTGAATTACTTGTTTTCACTTGCTGTGTTATTATCTGGTCAATATCCATCTGTACATATCAATTTTACACAGTTATGATTATAGGTATTGTGTATATAATATTTGTATTATGTGTATGTATATAAAAACGGCACTTTTTTTGTTGATCACAGTGAGTTTGTTCGAGTTAAATTTGATAGAGAGAAACATGGATATTAAATGCACAAGTAGATTAGTTTTGATAAGTGTATGCACTTGGGTAACTACCATGCCAGTCAAGGTAAACATTTCCATTACTCCACATGGTTCCCTTGTGACCCTTTCTGGTCAATCTTCACCCCCATAGGCCACTACTGTTCTGATATCTATCACCATGGATTAGTGTTGTCTATTTTTGAATTTTAGATTAAAGGAAGCAGAGAGGATTGACTCTTTTGATACACATATATGTAAAGAACAACTTTTTTGTTTCCATAATACTACTAATGTGATTTTTCTAATTATAAAATATGTATGCTTTTATTATCAATATTACACAATGCAGAATAGTATTATGCAGCATTCAAAACAACTGTGCTCCGACCTATTTCCTATAGGTGACCACCGAATCTTGGTATATTTTCTTACAGTGGTTCTCAATGTCTAGTCTCCAGACCAGCAACCTCAGCAGAACCCAGAAATGCAAATTTTCAGCCCCACACTCCAGATCTACCGACTCGGAAACTCTGGGGTTGTAGACTAGCCATGTGGTTTAAGAAGCCCTCCAGATGTTCCTGATACAGCAGTATTTGAGAACCATTTCCTTATGATTTCCTTCCTTCCTTCCTTCCTTCCTTCCTTCCTTCCTTCCTTCCTTCCTTCCTTCTTTCCTTCCTCCCCCATCCCTTCCTTCTTCTTTCCTTCCTCCCTCTGTTCCTTCCTTCCTTCTTTCCTTCCTTCCTTCCTTCCTTCTTTCCTTCCTCCCCCATCCCTTCCTTCTTCTTTCCTTCCTCCCTCTGTCCCTTCCTTTCTTCCTTCCTTCCTTCCCACATTTTTGTATTCTACTTTTTCATATGACATGACAGCTTGTTAGGAACATTACTATGCCATGACAGGTAATGAGTTAATTTATTCAGAGTAGGAGAAACTGGTGTGGTATTCAAGTGTAGAAATGAGGGTAGATGTGGCCTCCTTGGGCTTTTGCCCTCTCTTGGGATAACTGTTTCTCAGCCTGGCCACATTTGTGGAAGGCCTCCTTACTCCCTCTCATCCCCACACAGCATGAGGATGCTGGAAATGTGTTTGGGTGGAGAGGTTCAATTGTATGTGGGAAGATTTACAAATAAACCTTGTCTCATTTATAGCAGGTGAATAAGAACTTTATCCAGGCAAATGACACAGAAGGCTGGCGCTTGTGGTTCCCAAATAAGAGTTGATCTCGAGAAGTCTAGGTGGGCGGACATGGATGTGCCAGTGTTAGGGGAGACATCCTGAAGGAAAGATCACTATGTGGCTTTGTGGGAGACATTGTCTGGGTCCTTGGTTCTGGTTCTGGTTGAACAAGGACCCTCCTCTTGCCTCATAATACAGCACTTCTGGGGAGCACTGTGTCCACTGGTGGACTCCAGACTGGCAGGCGTGACTTTGGTCCTCCTTGGGAAGTGCCCATTGACTTTTCTTTCTTGCTCTTACATGACATTTGTTAGGCCGAAAGAGGAGAAGGGACTTTATCCACAAGCATATACTCCCCAGAGTATAGCCCTCCACACAAAGGCTTTCTATTCATCTTGCAAGAAATGACCTTTCAAGATGTGACCTGGGAGCATCCAGAGATTGGGGAAGTGACTTGCCCAAGGTCACACAGTGGGCATGTTCTGTCAACACTGAGATTCCAGTCCTAATCACCTAACTCCAAATTCTGCCCTCTTTCCACTCTGTGGCGCTGCCTCCTGGAGCAGGCATGGTTCTGTTCTTCTTCATGGTGGACAGGGCAGTAGGAAAAGGGACAGTGCTGGACATCTCAGAGAGCAAGAGGCACCTATATCAGAACTTCTGGGGAAAAGGAAGGAAGAGAACATGAAATTCTGTGTGATGTAGCGCAAAAATGAGTGGGTTCTGGGGCCAGTGTGACTTGATTTAGAATCAGAGCTGAGGTTCTTCCGGGTTGTGTGATGTATCAGTTATTGATTGCTGTGTAGCAAATTACCCTTAAACTCAGCAGCTTGAAAAAACCCACACATTTATTATCTCAGAGTTTCTGTGGATCAGGAATCCAGGTGTGCCTTACCTGGGTCCTCTGCTTGTGGGTTTCTTACAAGACTGCCTTTGATGTGTTGGCTGGTGCCTGGTGCTGAGGTCTCATATAAAGGCTTAACTAGAATGATCCTGTCTTAGTCTCCCGAGGCTTCTAAAACAAGATGTCATAGACTGGGTGGCTTAAAAAGCAGACATTTCTTTTGTTACAAGTTTGGAGCTTCTCAGTCTGAATTTAGAGGTCAGGGTGCCAGCATGGCCAGGTTCTGGTGAAGGCTGTCTCTTCCTGGTTTATAGACAATTGCCTCCTTACTGTGTCCTCATATGGCAGAGAGAGAGAGGGGGAAGGTGGGGGGAAGAGAGAGAGAGACAGACAGAGAGAGAGAGAGAGAGAGACTCTCCTCTCTGGTCTCTTCTTATAAGGGCACTAATCCCATCCTCAGGCTCCAACCTCATGACCTCATCTAACCTTGAGTATCTCCTGAAGACCCTGTCTCCAAATGCCATTACATTGGGAGTTACGGCTTCAACATGTGAATCTGGGGAGGATAAAGCTCTGTCCATGGCAGATCTGCTTCCAGGCTGACTCACATGGTTGGTGGCAGGATTCAGTTTTTCCTGGGTTGTTGGATAAGGGCCTCGGGTCCTTGCTTCCTGTTGGTCTGAGGCCATCCTTGCTTCCTTCCACAGGGGTCTCCCCAGCATGGCAGATGGTTTAACTCTTCTGTATCCCCTCAACCCTTTTTAACATGTAAAACGGCAATAGCTGTAGCTTAGAGTTGTCATGGGGATTCCCTGAGGTAATGTAGAAAATGGCCTTGCACAGAAAACAGCACCTTGTTGGGGCTTCCTAAATGGCAACTATTATTCCAATTATTATAACTTTTAGGGCACCTGATATTCAGAAGCTTGTCTATTGTCCAGACAGCATATGGGGATATACCCCTGACCCCTGCTATAACACAAAGACTTCCCCAGTCTTTGTGCTTAGAAGGACATTGTCCTTAGAAGGACAATTTCTAAGCACCAGAGAAAATACATCTGAGACCACGTGACTGGCAGTTCTCAGAGGTGTGACCTGGGAAATACAATGGTTGCATTTATTGTCCCTTCATGATAAGAGCAGGACTTAGCTTCTCAGAGTAGGCCCCAAAGTCTTCTTCACATCCTCGGGAACAAACCCAACTGCAACCACTGCATGCGGAACAGCCCCAACTGCACCCACAGCATCCAGAACAGCCCCCAACTGCACCCACTGCATGCGAAACAGCCCCCAACTGCACCCACTGCATGCGGAACAGCCCCCAACTACACCCACAGCATCCAGAACAGCCCCCAACTGCACCCACTGCATCCAGAACAGCCCCCAACTGAACCCACAGCATCCAGAACAGACCCCAGCTACACTCACTGCATCCAGAACAGCCCCCAGCTGCACCCACTGCATCCAGAACAGCCCCCAACTACAGCCACAGCATCCAGAACAGCCCCCAAGTACACCCACTGCATCCAGAACAGCCCCCAACTGCACCCACTGCATCCAGAACAGCCCCCAACTACACCCACAGCATCCAGAACAGCCCCCAACTGCACCCACTGCATCCAGAACAGCCCCCAACTGCACCCACTGCGTCCAGAACAGCCCCCAACTGAACCCACAGCATCCAGAACAGCCCCCAACTACACCCACTGTATCCAGAACAGCCCCCAACTGAACCCACAGCATCCAGAACAGCCCCCAACTACACCCACTGCGTCCAGAACAGCCCCCAACTGAACCCACAGCATCAGAACAGACCCCAAGTACACCCACTGCGTCCAGAACAGACCCCAACTACACCCACGGCATCCGGAACAGCCCCCAAATGAACCCACAGCATCCAGAGCAGCCCCCAACTACACCCACTGCATCCAGAACAGCCCCCAACTGAACCCACAGCATCCAGAACAGCCCCCAACTACACCCACTGCATCCAGAACAGCCCCCAACTACACCCACTGCATCCAGAACAGCCCCCAACTGAACCCACAGCATCCAAAACAGCCCCCAACTACACCCACTGCATCCAGAACAGCCCCCAACTACACCCACAGCATCCAGAACAGACCCCAACTGAACCCACTGCATCCAGAACAGCCCCCAACTACACCCACAGCATCCAGAACAGCCCCCAACTGCACCCACTGCATGCAGAACAGCCCCCAACTACACCCACTGCATCCAGAACAGACCCCAACTACACCCACGGCATCCAGAACAGCCCCCAAATGAACCCACTGCATCCGGAACAGCCCCCAACTGAACCCACAGCATCCAGAACAGACCCCAACTACACCTACTGTGTCCGGAACAGACCCCAACTACACCCATGGCATCCGGAACAGCCCCCAAATGAACCCACAGCATCCAGAGCAGCCCCCAACTGCACCCACTGCATCCAGAACAGCCCCCAACTGCACCCACTGCGTCCAGAACAGCCCCCAACTGAACCCACAGCATCCAGAACAGACCCCAGCTACACTCACTGCATCCAGAACAGCCCCCAACTGCACCCACTGCATCCAGAACAGCCCCCAACTGCACCCACTGCGTCCAGAACAGCCCCCAACTACACCCACTGCGTCCAGAACAGCCCCCAACTACACCCACAGCGTCCAGAACAGCCCCCAACTGCACCCACTGCAACCAGAACAGCCCCCAACTACACCCACTGCATCCAGAACAGCCCCCAACTGCACCCACTGCATCCAGAACAGCCCCCAACTACACCCACAGCATCCAGAACAGCCCCCAACTGCACCCACTGCATCCAGAACAGCCCCCAACTGCACCCACTGCGTCCAGAACAGCCCCCAACTGAACCCACAGCATCCAGAACAGCCCCCAACTACACCCACTGCATCCAGAACAGCCCCCAACTGAACCCACAGCATCCAGAACAGCCCCCAACTACACCCACTGCGTCCAGAACAGCCCCCAACTGAACCCACAGCATCCAGAACAGCCCCCAACTACACCCACTGCGTCCAGAACAGCCCCCAACTGAACCCACAGCATCCAGAACAGACCCCAAGTACACCCACTGCGTCCAGAACAGACCCCAACTACACCCACGGCATCCGGAACAGCCCCCAAATGAACCCACAGCATCCAGAACAGCCCCCAACTGCACCCACTGCATGCAGAACAGCCCCCAACTGCACCCACTGCATCCAGAACAGACCCCAACTGAACCCACTGCATCCAGAACAGCCCCCAAATGAACCCACTGCATCCGGAACAGCCCCCAACTGAACCCACAGCATCCAGAACAGCCCCCAACTACACCCACTGCATCCAGAACAGCCCCCAACTACACCCACTGCATCCAGAACAGCCCCCAACTGAACCCACAGCATCCAGAACAGCCCCCAACTACACCCACTGCATCCAGAACAGCCCCCAACTACACCCACTGCATCCAGAACAGCCCCCAACTGAACCCACAGCATCCAGAACAGCCCCCAACTACACCCACTGCATCCAGAACAGCCCCCAACTACACCCACTGCATCCAGAACAGCCCCCAACTGAACCCACAGCATCCAGAACAGCCCCCAACTACACCCACTGCATCCAGAACAGCCCCCAACTACACCCACTGCATCCAGAACAGCCCCCAACTGAACCCACAGCATCCAGAACAGCCCCCAACTACACCCACTGCATCCAGAACAGCCCCCAACTACACCCACTGCATCCAGAACAGCCCCCAACTGAACCCACAGCATCCAGAACAGCCCCCAACTGCACCCACTGCATCCAGAACAGACCCCAACTGAACCCACTGCATCCAGAACAGCCCCCAAATGAACCCACTGCATCCGGAACAGCCCCCAACTGAACCCACAGCATCCAGAACAGCCCCCAACTACACCCACTGCATCCAGAACAGCCCCCAACTACACCCACTGCATCCAGAACAGCCCCCAACTGAACCCACAGCATCCAGAACAGCCCCCAACTACACCCACTGCATCCAGAACAGCCCCCAACTACACCCACTGCATCCAGAACAGCCCCCAACTGAACCCACAGCATCCAGAACAGCCCCCAACTACACCCACTGCATCCAGAACAGCCCCCAACTACACCCACTGCATCCAGAACAGCCCCCAACTGCACCCACTGCATGCAGAACAGCCCCCAACTACACCCACTGCATCCAGAACAGACCCCAACTACACCCACGGCATCCGGAACAGCCCCCAAATGAACCCACTGCATCCGGAACAGCCCCCAACTGCACCCGCTGCATCCAGAACAGCCCCCAACTGCACCCACTGCATGCAGAACAGCCCCCAACTACACCCACTGCATGCAGAACAGCCCCCAACTGCACCCACAGCATCCGGAACAGCCCCCAACTACACCCACTGCATGTGGAACAGCCCCCAACGGCACCCACTGCATGCAGAACAGCCCCCAACTGCACCCACTGCATCCAGAACAGACCCCAACTGCACCCACAGCATCCGGAACAGCCCCCAAATGAACCCACTGCATCCGGAACAGCCCCCAAATGAACCCACTGCATCCAGAACAGACCCCAACTGAAACCACTGCATATGGCACAGCATGAACTCTCTGGGAAGTTCGACTTGAGCCACTTTTGTAGTTGACCTCATCTTTCAACCATCATTTCTGGTTTTTGTCCCATGTTTGTTAATATCTGAAAGCATCTCTGTCTGCTGTTTTCCCAACCAATCCTGGGCACAATTAACAAGGTATTTTCCAGAGGCCTTGGGAGCTATATCTTTCTCAATCATCATTTGGGGCCATTACAGGGAGAAGTAGAAGTCTTATTGCTGTGGGATAATGTAGATATCCTAAATCCTCGCTAGGTAGAAACAAGACCAGACTGAATGTCTGTTCTGAATTATCTTTCTCTACTTAAATGGAGTCCAGGAGGAACCCTTACTTGCAAAATGTGTATTATTCAGCCCGATGCTGAGTTCATTTCCTAAAAGAGATTGGGTCCAAATAACACTTTAATTGAATTCAGTTTCTTGACCTAACACTGACTTGGTTCTCCCTTCTGTGCCTTCCAACATTACACAAAGGAGGAGGAGAGGAGGAGGAGGAATAGACAAAGCGATTCACATGGATTTATAGGCCAAGCCACTCACTTCCACATTCCATAAAGCCCAAATGACTGCATAGGAAACAGCTGCAGCATTTACTGGGGCCTGGTAAGGCCTCATTACCATCCCACCTCCTCACAGGGGGTATTGCCTCCAAATGGAGTGCAGTGGAGGGAGTAATTGACTCTGCTGCCCTGGCACCTGGTGTTTCTGCCAAATGCCTAAGGTCAGTGCTGAAAACAAAAACAAAAACCGGATGGAAGGAGGCCTCAGGGCCTCCAGTGAGAGTGGGGAGCAGAGCTGAGAGATGGTCAGAAGGGATTTCATTTGTTTGTATTTTTCTTCTCTCACATAAGGAATGTTTATTGATCACCTACTATATGTCAGGCATAGTTGTATGCACTGGGGATACAAGAACAGACACAGCTCCTGCTTAGAGCAGGTACTCTAGGTGGCTCTGCCTAAACAATGACCCCTTGCCACATATGACTATTTAGATTTTTAAAATTATTATTATACTTTAAGTTCTGGGATACATGTGCAGAACGTGCAAGTTTGTTATGTAGGTATACATGTGCCATGGTGGTTTGCTGCACCCATCAACCTGTCATCTACATTAGGTATTTCTTCTAATGCTATCCCTCTCCTTGCCCCCCACCCCCTGACAGGCCCTGGTATGTGACGCTCCCCTCCCTGTGAACACCATGTGTTCTCTTTGTTCAACTCCCACTTATGAGTGAGAACACGTGGTGTTTGTTTTTTTGTTCCTGTGTTAGTTTGCTCAGAACGATGGTTTCCAGCTTCATCCATGTCCCTGCAAAGGACATGAACTCATTCTTTTTTATGGCTGCATAGCATTCTATGGTGTATATGTGCTACATTTTCTTTTTTTTTTTTTTTTTTTTTTTTTTTTTTTGAGGCGGAGTCTTCACTCTGTCGCCCAGGCTGGAGTGCAGTGGCACCATCTCGGCTCACTGCAAGCTCCGCCTCCCGGGTTCACGCCATTCTCCTGCCTCAGCCTCCCGAGTAGCTGGGACTACAGGCGCCCGCCCCTGCGCCCGGCTAATTTTTTTTTTTTTTTTTATTTTAGTAGAGACGGGGTTTCACCGTGTTAGCCAGTATGGTCTCCATCTCCTGACCTCGTGATCCGCCCATCTCGGCCTCCCAAAGTGCAGGGATTACAGGCGTGAGCCACCGCGCCCGGCCTATGTGCTACATTTTCTTTGTCCAGTCTATCATTGATGGGCATTTGGGTTGGTTCCAAGTCTTTGCTACTGTGAATAGTGCTGCAATAAACATACGTATGTATGTGTCTTTATTGTAGAATGATTTATAATCCTTTAGGTATATACCCAGTAATGGAATTGCTGGGTTAAATGGTATTTCTGGATCTAGATCCTTGAGGAATCACCACACTGTCTTCCACAATGGTTGAACTAATTTGGATTCCCACCAACAGTGTAAAAGTGTTCTATTTCTCCACATCCTCTCCAGCATCTGTTGTTTCCTGAATTTTTAATGATCACCATTCTAACTGGTGTGAAATGGTATCTCATTGTGGTTTTGATTTGCATTTCTCTAATGACCAGTGATGATGAGTTTTTTTTCATATGTTTGTCGGCTGCATACATGTCCTCTTTTGAGAAGTGTCTGTTCATATCCTTTGCCCACTTTTTGATGGGGTTGTTCATTTTTTTCTTGTAAATTTGCTTAAGTTCCTTGTAGATTCTGGATATTAGCCCTTTGTCAGATGGGTAGATTGCAAAAATTTTCTCCCATTCTGTAGGTTGCCTGTTCACGCTGATGGTAGTTTCTTTTGCTGTGCAGAAGCTCTTTAGTTTAATTAGATTCCATTCATCAATTTTGGCTTTTGTTGCAAATACTTTTGGTGTTTTAGTCATGAAGTCTTTGCTTATGCCTATGTCCTGAATGGTATTGCCTAGGTTTTCTTGTAGGGTTTTAATGGTTTTATGTCTTACATTTAAGTCTGTGATCCATCTTGAGTTAATTTTTGTATAAGGTGTAAGGAAGGGGTCCAGTTTCAGTTTTCTGCATATGGCTAGCCAGTTTTCCCAACACCATTTATTACATAGGGAATCCTTTCCCCATTGCTTGTTTTTGTCAGGTTTGTCAAAGATCAGATGGTTGTAGATGTGTGGTGTTATTTCTGAGGCCTCTGTTCTGTTTCATTGGTCTATATATCTGTTTTGATACCATTACCATACTGTTTTGGTTACTGTAGCTTTGTAGTATAGTTTGAAGTCAGGTAACGTGATGCCTCCAGCTTTGTTCTTTTTACTTAGGATTGTCTTGGCTATACTAGCTCTTTTTTGGTTTCATATGAAATTTAAAGTATTTTTTTTTCTAATTCTGTGAAGAAAGTCAATGGTAGCTTGATGGGAATAGCACTGAATCTATAAATTACTTTGGGGAGTATGGCCATTTTCATTATATTGGTTCTTCCTATCCATGAGCATGGAATGTTTTCCCATTTGTTTGTGTCCTCCCTTATTTCCTTGAGCAGTGGTTTGTAGTTTTCCTTGAAGAGGTCCTTCACATCCCTTGTAAGTTGTATTTCTAGGTATTTTATTCCCTTTGTAGCAATTGTGAATGGGTGTTCACTCATGATTTGGTTTTCTGTTTGTCTTTTATTGGTGTATAGGAATGCTTGCGATTTTTTTCACATGGATTTTGTATCCTGAGACTTTGCTGAAGTTGCTTATCAGTTTAAGGAGTTTTTGGGATTGAGATGATGGGATTTTCTAAATATACAATCATGTAATCTGCAAACAGAGACAATCTGACTTCCTCTCTTCCTATTTGAATACCTTTTATTTCTTTCTTCTGCCTGATCACCCTGGCCAGAATTTCCAATACTATGTTGAATAGGAGTGGTGAGAGAGGGCATCCTTGTCTTGTGCAGGTTTTCAAAGGGAATGCTTCCGACTTTTGCCCATTCAGTATGATATTGGCTGTGGGTTTGTCATAAATAGCTCTTATTATTTTGATATACAGTCCATTAATATGTAGTTTATTGAGTGTTTTTAGCATGAAGGGATGTTGAATTTTATCAAAGGCCTTTTCTGCATCTATTGAGATAATCATGTGGTTTTTGTCATTGGTTCTGTTTATGTGATGGATTACATTGATTGATTTGCGTATGTTGAACCACTCTTGCATCCCAGGGATGAAGCCGTCTTGATTGTGGTGGATAAGCTTTTGAATGTGCTGTTGGATTCGGTTTGCCAGTATTTTATTGAGGATTTTTGCATCTATGCTCATCAGGGATATTGGCCTGAAATTTTCTTTTTTTGCTGTGTCTCTGTCAGGTTTTGGTATCAGGATGATGCTGGCTTCATAAAATGAGTTAGGGGGGAGTCCCTCTTTTTCTATTGTTTGGAATAGTTTCAGAAGAAATGGTACCTGCTCCTCTTTGTACCTCTGGTAGAATTCAGCTGTGAATCTGTCTAGTCCTGGGCTTTTTTTGGTTGGTAGGCTATTAATTACACCTCAATTTCAGAACTTGTTATTGGCCTATTCAGAAATTCGACTTTTTCCTGGTTGAGTCTTGGGAGGTTGTGTGTGTTTAGGAATGTATTCATTACTTCTAGATTTTCTAGTTTATTTGCATAGAGGTGTTTATAGTATTCTCTGATGGTAGTTCATATTTCTCTGGGATCTGTGGTGACATCCTCTTTATCATTTTTTTCTTGTGTCTATTTGATTCTTCTCTCTTTTCTTCTTTATTAGCCAGGCGAGCAGTCTATTTTGTTAATTTTTTTAAAAAAAAACCCAGCTCCTGGATTCATTGATTTTTTTGAAGGTTTTTTTGTGTCTCTGTCTCCTTCAGTTCTGCTCTGATCTTATTTATTTCTTGTCTTCTGTTAGCTTTTGAATTTATTTGTTCTTGCTTCTCTAGTTCTTTTAATTGTGATATTAGGGTATCAATTTTAGATCTTTCCTGCTTTCTTCTGTGGGCATTTAGTGCTATAAATTTCCCTCTAAGCACTGCTTTAGCTGTGTCCCAGAGATCTGGTATGTTGTATCTTTGTTCTCATTGGTTTCAAAGAACTTATTTATTTTTGCCTTAATTTCATTATTTACCCAATAGTCATTCAGGAGCAGGTTGTTCAGTTTCCATGTAGTTGTATGGTTTTGAGTGAACTTCTTAATCCTGAGTTCTAATTTGATTGCACTGTGGTCTGAGAGATTGTTATGATTTCCGTCTTTGGCGTTTGCTGAGGAATGTTCTACTTCCAATTATGTGGTCAATTTTAGAATAAGTGCTATGTGGTACAGAGAAGAATGTATATTCTGTTGATTTGGGGTGGAGAGTTCTGTAGATGTCTATTAGGTCTGCTTGGTCCGGAGGTGAGTTCAAGTCCTGAATATCCTTGTTAATTTTCTGTCTCATTGATCTGTCTAATATTGACAGTGGGGAGTTAAAGTCTCCCACTATTATTGTGTGGGAGTCTAAGTCTCTTTGTAGGTCTCTAAGAACTTGCTTTATGAATCTGGATTCTCCTGTATTGGGTGCATATATATTTAGGATAGTTAGCTCTTCTTGTTGCATTGATCCCTTTACCATTATGTAATGCCCTTCTTTTTCTTTTTTGATCTCTGTTGGTTTAAAGTCTATTTTATCAGAGACTAGGATTGCAACCACTGTTTTTTTTTGTTTGTTTGTTTTTTGCTTTCCATTTGCTTGGTAAATCTTCCTCCATCCCTTTATTTTGAGCCTATGTGTGTCTTTGCACGTGAGATGGGTCTCCTGAATACAGCACACCGATGAGTTTTGACTCTTTATCCAATTTGCCAGTCTGTGTCTTTTAATTGAGGCATTTAGTCCATTTACATTTAAAGTTAATATTGCTATGTGTTAATTTGATCCTGTCATTATGATGCTAGCTGGTTATTTTGCATATTGGTTGATGCAGTTTCTTCGTAGTGTTGATGGTCTTTACGTTTTGGTATGTTTTTGCAGTGGCTGGTACCAGTTTTTCCTTTCCATATTTAGTGTTTTCTTCAGGAACTCTTGTAAGGCAGGACTGGTGGTGACAAAATCTCTCAGCATTTGCTTGTCTGTAAAGGATTTTATTTCTCCTTCGCTTATGAAGTTTGGCTGGATGTGAAATTCTGGGTTGAAAATTTTTTTCTTTAAAAATGTTGAATATGTGCCCCCACTCTCTTCTGGCTTGTAGGATTTCTGCAGAGAGATCCACTGTTAGTCTGATGGGCTTCCCTTTGTGGGTAACCCGACCTTTCTCTCTGGCTGCCCTTAACATTTTTTCCTTCATTTCAACCTTGGTGAATCTGATGATTATGTGACTTGGGGTTGCTCTTCTTGAGGAGTATCTTTGTGGTGGTCTCTGTATTTCCTGAATTTGAATGTTGGCCTGTCTTGCTAGGTTGGAGAAGTTCTCCTGGATAATATCCTGAAGTGTGTTTTCCAGCTTGGTTCCATTCTCCCTGTCACTTTCAGGTACACCAATCAAATGTAGGTTTGGTCTTTTCACATAGTCTCATATTTCTTGGGGGCTTTATTCATTCCTTTTCATTCTTTTTTCTCTAATCTTATCTTCATGCTTATTTCATTAAGTTCATCTTCAATGTCTGATATCCTTTCTTCCACTTGATTGATTTGGCTATTAATATTTGTGTATGCTTCACGAAGTTCTTGTGCTGTGTTTTTCAGCTCCATCAGGTTATTTATGTTCTTTTCTAAACTGGTTATTCTAGTTAGCAGTTCCTGTAACCTTTTATCAAGGTTCGTAGTTTCCTTGCATTTAGTTAGAACATGCGCCTTTAGCTCAGAGGAGTTTGTTATTACCCACCTTCTGAAGTCTTCTTCTGTCAACTTGTCAAACTCATTTCCCATCCAGCTTTGTTCCCTTGCTTGTGAGGAGTTTTAATCCTTTGGAGGAGAAGAGACATTCTGGGTTTTGGAATTTTCAACCTTTTTGCTCTGGTTTTTCCTCATCTTCAAGGCTTTATCTACCTTTGGTCTTTGATGTTGGTGACCTTTGGGTGGAGTTTTTGCATGGGTGTCCTTTTTGTTGATGATGCTATTGCTTTCTGTTTGTTAGTTTTCCTTCTAACAGGCCCCTTTTCTGCAGGTCTGCTGGAGGTCCATTCCAGACCCTGTTTGCCTGGGTATCACCAGTGGAGGTGCAGAACAGCAAAGATTGCTGCCTGCTCCTTCCTCTGGAAGATTTGTCCCAGAGGGGCACCTGCCAGATGCCAGCTGGAGCTCTCCTATATAAGGTGTCTGTTAACCCCTGCGGGGAGGTGTCTCCCCATCAGGAGGCACAGGGGTCAGGGATCCACTTGAAGAGGCAGTCTGTCCCTTAGCAGAGCTCAAGCACTATGCTGGGAGAACCTCTGCTCTCTTCAGAGAGATTTCTCTGTGATTTCTTCACTTCAGAGCTGTGAATCTTCACTTCAGAGCTGGCAGGCAAGAACGTTTAAGTCTGTTGAAGCTGCGCCCACAGTTGCCCCTTCCCCCAGGTGCTGTGTCCCAGGGAGATGGGACTTGTATCTATATACCCCTGACTGGGGCTGCTGCCTTTCTTTCAGAGATGCCTTGCCCAGAGAGGAGGAATCTAGAGAGGCAGTCTGGCTACAGCGGTGTTGCCATGCTGCAGTGGGTTCTGCACCTAGTTTGAACTTCCCAGTGGCTTTGTTTACACTATGAGGGGAAAACCACCTACTCAAGCCTCTGTAGTGGTGGACGCCACTCCCCACACCAAGCCAACCTAAAAATTCAGTTTTGCAGTCACACTTGCCACATTTTAAGTGCTCAATGGCCACCTGGGGCTAATGACAATCCCATGACAGGTTGACTTTAGACTGCTGTGCTGGCAGTGAAAATTTCAAGACAGTGAATCTTAGCTTGCTGGACTCCATGGGGGTGAAGTCCACTTAGCATGACCACTTGGCTCCCTGTCTTCAGCCCCCTTTCCATCGGAGTGAATGATTCTGTCTCTCTGGCATTCCAGGCACCACTGGGGCATGAAAAAAATCTGCTGCTGCTAGCTCAGTGTCTGCCCAAATGGCCACCCCGTTTTACGCTTGAATCCCAGGGCCCTGGTGTAGGCATCCAAGAGAATCTCCTGGACTGTGGGTTGCGAAGACCATGGGAAAAGCATAGTATCTGGGCTGGATAGCACTGTCCCTCATGGCACAGTTACTCATGACTTCCCTTGGCTAGGGGAGGGGGTTCCCTGACCCCTTGTGCTTCCCAGATAAGGCAACGCCCTACTCTGCCTCTGCTTGCCCTTTATGGGCTGCACCCACTGTCTAACCAGTCCCAGTGAGACGAACTGGGTACCTCAGTTGGAAATGCAGAAGTCACCCACCTTCTCAGTCTTGCTGGGAGCTGCAGATCAGAGCTGTTCCTGTTTGGCCATCTTGCCAGCCCTACCTCCGACCTCCAGCTATTTAGATTTAAACTCATTAAATGAAACCAACCTAAAAATTCAGTTCTGCAGTCACACTTGCCACATTTTAAGTGCTCAATGGCCACCTGGGGCTAGTGACAATCGTATTGGACAGTGCAGGTACAGAAAATTTTCACCAATACAGAATATTCTCTTAGATACATTGGTCTAGTGGAGGTGGGGTGTGGAGAGTCTGGAAATAGTCATTAAGTGAACAAACAAATATGTAGCTGGGCGTGGTGGCTCATGCCCGTAATCCCAGCATTTTGGAGGCCGAGGCAGGAAGATCACGTGAGCCCAGGCATTTGAGGCCAGCCTGAGCAATACAGTGAGACCACCGCCATCTCTACAAAAAAATAAAAAAATTAGCTGGGCACCTGGTGTTTCAGGTCACACCTGGTGTTTCAGTACGATCTGTAGTCCCAGCTACTTGGGAGGCTGAAGTGGGAGGATTGCTTGAGCCCAGGAGGTCCAGGCTGCAGAAGGCCGTGATCATGTCACTTCACTCCAGCCTGGGTGACAGGACATGACCTTCTCTCTAAAAAAAAAGAAAAAATTACCCACTCCCCCCACCAAAAGTAAGTATATAAGATAACTTCAAATGTGGTAGCCCTATGAAAAAAATGAAACAGTGAAATGTGCTGGAGTTGTTTTTTGGATAGGGTGGTCTGGGTGGGCCTGTCTGAGAAGGCAACGCAGGAGCCAAGACCCGGGGAGGATCTGAATGAATAGAAAGTACTGGGAGCACTGCAGAAATATAAGTAGGTGAAGCATGGCCTGGAGTAGGGAGCAAGAGGGAGAGAAGCATGAGATGGGCTCAGGAGCGAGGCGGATGCGCAATCCCATGGCCTCATGGGGAGAAGCATGCATTCAACTCTAAGTGCAGGGAAGGCATCGTGGACTGCCCCCAGGAAAGTGTTATGATCTGATTCACATGTGAAAAGCTCACTCTGGTTCCAGGGTTGATCGCAAATAGGAGGGAGGCACGAGCAGAGACAGAGGGACCAGTAGGGAGCTCCTAAAGCTGTTCAGGTGGGAGAAGACGGGGCCTTGGGATCACGGAGAAAAGGCAGTAGCTAACCCTAGAGGGAGGCAGTATTCATGTTGTAGCTCAGTTCTGCATCCGAAAATACAGGGGGCAATGATAGCACCTAGTATGTGGTGCCACCAATATGAGTATACAGAGAGCTAGTGTCTATAAAGTGCACAGTCTTTTCAGTACGATGGTATGTGGCATCATCTTGTCTAACCCACCTTTGTCTCTCAAAATATTTTCTAGCTCCTTTTCTTGCCTGTTCTAGTCTGGTTTCCACTCTGCCACTAGAGTTGCCTTCCTCAAAGGCCAATCTGATGTCAGTTCCCTTCAGCGCTCCTGGGGGAACACAGATGAAACTCCGAGCTTGTTAGTACAGCCTAGGAGGCTCCTCACGCTTCAGCCCATGTTACTGTCTAGCATCACCTCTCCCACTCTCCGCCTGGCACTCTGCTCCAGCTACACCAATTGTCCTGTTGGCTCATGCAGTTCCCTTAGCTAGGAATACTTTCCCTCCCCTACTTGGATGGGCTCTCTCCAACTCTGTGTTTCTAAGCTCAGCTTAGAAATTTTCACCTCCAAGAAACCGCTTCTGTGTTTCCAAGTCTAGGTCAAGTGCCCTTACATGAGATCCCATGGGACCCTATACTTTTCCATCATGTTGAATTACAATTGCCTGTTTACTAGTCTCTTCCATTAAACTGAGGTCTTCGCAACAGTAGGGACTATTTCTGTCCAGTTCATGATTGTGTGTATCTCAATGTCTAGACTATACCAAGTGCTTAAGATATATTTTGTTCAGGCTGGGCACAGTGGCTCATGCCTATAATCCCAACACTTTGGGAGGCCAAGGCGGGTGGATCACAAGGTCACGAGTTCGAGACCAGCTTGACCAAGATGGTGAAACCCCGTCTCTACTAAAAATACAAAAATAAGCCAGGCGTGGTGGTGGGTGCCTGTAATCCCAGCTACTCGGGAGGCTGAGGCAGGAGAATTCCTTGAACCTGGGAGGTGGAGGTTGCAGTGAGCCGAGATCGTGCCACTGTACTCCAGCCTGGATGACAGAGTGAGATTCTGTCTTAAAAAAAAAAAAGAAAAAGGAAAAAAAAGATATATTTTGTTAATGAGCGAGTAAATGAATTCGTAAAAATCATCTATTCATAGCATTTGGTAGACCACTTTCTTTTCCTATGCCCTTCTTTTTCACATTGTTATTATTATTTTCAAACAACCATTCTTTAGGCTTCCTAACCTGAGTGCGTTAGCTCAGGGTGCCATAATAAAATACCACACACTTGGGGCTTAAAAATCAGAAATGTATTTTCTAACAGTTCTGGAGGGTGGAAATCTGAGATTAGGGTGCCAGCATGGTCAGGTTCTGGTGCAGTCTCTTTTCCTGGCTTTCAGATGACCATCTTCTCAGTGTGTCCTCATAGGGCAGAGAGAAAGAGAGAGAGCTTGCTTTGGTGTCTTCCTTCAAAGGGCACTAATCCCATCATAAGGGCCCCACCCTCATGACCTCATTTAACCCTAATTACCTCCCACAAAGCCATTTCCAAATAGCATCACATCGAGAGTAAGAACTTCAACCCATGAATTTTAGGGGGACATAAGCATTCAATCCATTGCATATCCCATGCCTTAGAATTAAAAAAATAAGGTGTAAATTCTTTTGTGTTGGACTTACATAGGGGCAATATATAACACCTTTCTTTCCCATTTACGTTCTGAACTAACTGAGAAATAAAGGAAGTAGACATATGGAGATTTGTATTTAACAGATGCTTATGTGGCACTTACTGGGTGCCAGCTAACAACTTGCCCAGGGTCACACCGCTCATTGGTGGTGGAGCCAGGCTTTTTTTTTTTTTTTTTTTTTTTTTTTTTGAGACGGAGTCTCGCTCTGTCGCCCAGGCTGGAGTGCAGTGGCTGGATCTCAGCTCACTGCAAGCTCCGCTTCCCGGGTTTACACCATTCTCCTGCCTCAGCCTCCTGAGTAGCTGGGACTACAGGCGCCCGCCACCTCGCCCGGCTAGTTTTTTGTATTTTAGTAGAGACGGGGTTTCACCATGTTAGCCAGGATGGTCTCGATCTCCTGACCTTGTGATCCGCCCATCTCGGCCTCCCAAAGTGCTGGGATTACAGGCTTGAGCCACCGCGCCCGGCCGGAGCCAGGCTTTAAACACAGCTCTAGAATCTATTCTTGTTATTCTGTTTCTTAAAGTGTAAACTTTAAGCTAGATTGCAGGACATGGTTTAGGTATGTGTCCACTAGGCCAGCTAAGTCTCCATCACCAACTTAGACTCTCTCAGGCAGTTGAAAAACCAGAGGTCTCCTCCACAGGGGCAGAATGCAGGCAGAGCTGAAAAGAAGATTAATGTGTGAACTTAGTCTCTCCCAAATTTACCAATCAGCTAAGTCACTTTTTCTCCCCTGGGGAGGAGTGGATGAGGGATGGGGAGTGAATGGCTGGAAATGTGCATCAGATTAAGGTCTCATCAGAGGAACAAATGTTCCCTTAAACCCGGTGGAAGCCATCCTGCAAATATCAGCTCTAGAATCTGTTCTTGTTACTCTGCTTCTCAAAGTGTAAGCTTTAAGCTAGATTTTAAGATGTGGTTTAGGTGCATGTCCACAGGGCCAGCTAACATTCCATCAGGGACCTAGACTCTCCCAGGCAGTTGCAGAGCCAGAGGTCTCCTCCACAGTGGGAGACATTTAAAGCCTTCCCTGTCATCATTGGAAATGAGCAAACTTTGCTAGCAATGTAGTCAAGGGCTTGGGTGTTTGAAGTCTTTCCTTCTGTTCTTGCAGAATTAGAATCTGGGGCTCAGCTGTGAATTGCTGTCACTGAAGCTGTTCAGTCCTTGGATGCACACGGGGACAGGTGGGCTGAGTAATGGGAATGTTCTTGGAAAGCCAGAGGACCTCTGCAGCATTGCCCAGCAGCTCAGTGACAGGTCCTGATGGCCAAGAGACTGATTTCCCATCCTTTCCTAAGGAAGTGGGGACTGATGAGCAGAGCATGTGTGAGGCCTATGAGGTTCCTGTGTGCTCTCGGTAGAGCCTGGTACCTGGGTGGATGAGAGAACAAACACCAGATGCAGGGTCAGGTGTCTTGATTTCTTGCCCAGCTCTCCCATTTGTTGTGAGCCATGGGATGCTGGAAAAGTCATTCAGCCTCCCTGTGCCTTCATTTCCTCATCTGTAAAATGGGAAAAATATAACCTATCTCAAAGGACTGTGTGAGGATCATGATACTAAATGACAAGATAAGCATCAAAGCTGGATAATTTCAAGTTGTTATTACTCCATCTTCCTTCTTTTCCACATTGTTTTTGTAGCAGACGCATGTTGACTTTGCCCAGCCTCCTCCTCCTGGAATAGCACCCTGATCCTCCTTTGGGAGCTCCTGGGGCTCACCTCTTAGGGCCGGATTGTTTGGGACTGACCCCATCCCAAAATGCCAGGGCAAGCCCACGCTCCAGGCCTGGCCAAGCAGAACATGCCTGGCTCCAGCGATTGGTTCAGGGATAGCTGGGGCCCCAGCAGGGGCCAGTTGACCATTCCAAAACTTTTGCTGGAACTTCTGGGAGAGGCTTTGCCTTCCTTGCCAGGATTGCCAACCTGTGAGAATGTAAGCTTGGGGGTTTTGGGGGCCATCTTTGCCATCTTACAGGGAGAGCCTGCCACCATACAGAGGCAGAATGGAGAGTGGGAGGAAGACACAGTGTCCTGTGGGCATTGTTAGAGCCCGTGTTTCCAGTCATGCCTGACTTATGTTCATTGTGAGTGAGGTGGGCTAACATTTCATGTGTATTCCCCTTTCTGTGAGCTGCTGTTTATATCTTTAACTGATTTTTCTACTGGGTTGTTGGCATTATTCTCATAGATTTGTAGAAACTTTCTTTTCTTTTAGTAGTTATTTTTTGTTGAGGTCAAATTCACATAACATAAAGTTTACCATTTTAAAGTGTACAATTCAGTGGCATTTAGTCCATTCACAATGTTGTACAACTGTCACCTCTGTCTAGTTCCAAAACCTACCTACCTTTCTTTCTTTCTTTCCTTCCTTCCTTCCTTTCTTTCTTTCCCTTTCTTTGTCTCTCTCTCCCTTCCTTCCTTTCTTTCTTTCTCTTTCTCTCTTTCTTTTTTCCTTCCTCCCTCCTTCTTTCTTTCTTCTTTCTTTCTTTCCTTCCTTCCTTCTTTCTCTTCCTTTCTTTTCTCTTCCTTCCTTCCTTCTTTCTTTCTCTTTTTCTTTCTTTCTCTCTTTCCTTCTTTCCTTCTCTCTCTCTCTTTTCTTTCTTTCTTTCTCTCTCTCTTTCTTTTCCTTTCTTTCTTTCTTTTCTTTCTCTCTCCCACCTTCCTTCCTTCCTTCCTTCCTTCCTCCTTCCTTCCTTCCTTCCTTCCTTCCTTCCTTCCTTTTCCTCTCTCTTTCTTTCTTTCTTTTTTCAGAGCCTTGCTCTGTTGCCCAGGCTGGAGTGCAGTGGCGCAACTGCTGTCACAGCTCACTGCACCCTCCACCTCTTGGGCTCAAGTCATTCTCCCACCTCAGCCTCCCAACTAGCTGGGACCGCAAGCATGGACCACCATGCTTGGCTAATTTTTTTTTTTTTTTGTAGCGAAGAGGTCTCTCTGTGATTCCTAGATTGGTCTCGAACTCCTGAGCTCAAGTGATCCTCCTGCCTTCGCTCCACAAAGTACTGGGATTACAGGTGTGAGCCACTCTCCCAGTCCCAAAACATTTTAATGATCACCAAATAAACTTGGTACTTCGTATTAGGCAGCTACTGCCTGTCATCTCTCTTTCTAGCCCCTGGCAACCACTCTTCTGTGACCATAGAGATGGAATTTTCTATGGATATATCTGTTCTGGGTATTTCATATAAATAGACTCATACAATCTGTGTATTTCTTTAACTTAGCATAATATTTTTAAGGTTCCTCCATACTGTAGCATGTATCGGTACTTCACTTCTCTTTATGGCTGAGTAATATTCCAGCATATGGATATACCATGTTTTGTTTATCCATTCATCCACTGATCACTGATGGACATTTGGGTTGTGTCTATCTTTTGGTTGTTGTGAATTGGGCTCCTGTGAATATTCACGTATGAGTATTTGTTTGAATTGATATTAGAAAAATTATTCCTTGGCCTATGATAGGTCTTGCAACTATTGTTTCTCAGCTTGCCATTGGTCTTTGACTTTGCTTTTGTCAAGCAGAATTTTGTAAGTATTGTTCTGTAGTTGAATTTGTCAGCTTTTCCAGCGAATGGGTTTTGTGACACAGTTGGAAAGGTCATCCTTACACTTGAGGTTATAAAACAACTGTACCATCAAAATCTCTGCTTATCCATGTATTTCCTTAGCAATGAAACAGGGATTGAAAACAGCCCTACTTGCCATTCTGTCCCCTCCCAGGGTTATTGTGAGGACCACAAACGACAAATGATATGAAAGAGCCTCACAAAATATAAAGCAATATACACACACTAGGCATGTTGTCGTCATCACTATTAATTCTATTAAAATCTGGCATCAACTAGCTGAGTTCTGCTTGTTGCTTTCATTTTGCAGAGCGGGGCTTGAAGGGCAGAATTCTTCACTGAGCTGCCCGAGGAGGCATTCGCTGGTAGCAATGTGGAGAATGTCACAAAATTAGTCATCTCGGCAAGGGGGAGGTGTTCATATTTGACCAGAAAAATAAAAGTACCTTAAACCAAAAACTATTCTGGCCACTTTTTCTTCAAATGAAGCCTTTTTTCTTTCTACCAGGAAAAGAAACCAGTTCAGTGAGTTTTGCATTGTTCAGCTGTGATTGTAATTTATGCCTCACCAGTGGTCACTTGTGACATGTTTTCCTTATATTTTTAACCCCAAATTCTTTTTTTAAATGGAAAACTTTATGTTGAACTCTGTATTGAAACAATGTAATTATAGGGAATGAAAAAAACAGGTTATTCCTTGATAGCAATTATTCCTATGCTGATTCCTCCGGGATAGAATAGTGCACTGTTTAAGTCCTTGGGCTCTGCTATGAGTCAGACCTGGGCTTCAGTGCAATTAAGTTACTGGCTAGCTTTATGATCTTGGGCAACTTGCTTCACTGCTCTGGGCCTCTGTTTACCCAACTTGAAAACAAGGATGATTTACAACACTGGACTCATGGGGCTGTAGCAAAAAAATCAGTGATAAAATCTACATAGAGTTCTTGGCCCTGTGCTTGTGTGGAGAGAGAACTTGATACATCCTAGCTATCAGTATCATTCAGGAATATCTAAAAGAATTCAGGAGGTGACCCCCAAGGAAATGGAATAAACACTTCCAGGGGCTCCTCTGTCCTTAGTGGGGGGCATAGATCAAATCACATGGTAGAGGCCCTCCCCTCACACCTACCACATTTATTTGGGGACAAATTTGGTTTCTGTTACTACTACGTGAAGAGTAAACATTGGGAATAGCAGTTGGTTCTCAGACAGCAAGAAAAAAGCGGCTTCGCAGAGGAGTAGTCACAGGAGGGCAGGGGGGCTGGGGTGAGCTGTGGGGAGGACTGGAAGGGTGAGCACCTGGTGCTTGGGGCCTGCCCAGGTCACACCCACGTCTTCTTGGAGATAGAAGATTCCAGATGATGTGGGTTCATTGTGTGTGGTGATGGATTTTCAGGGGACACCGACCTTTTCCTCTTTTTTTTCCTCTCTTCCTTTTTCCAATCTGGGTATCTATAGAGCGCAAGCTATAGTTCTAGGTTCAGCTTGGCTGGGCCCTGATTTAGTCCATTTTGCATTGCGGTAAAGGAATACCTGGGGCTGGGTAATTAAAGAAAAAAGTTTTATTTGGTTGGGTGTGGTGGCTCACTCTGCAATCCCAGCACTTCGGGAGGCTGAGGTGGGAGAATTGCTTGAGACTAGCCTGACCAACATGGTGAGACCCCATCTTGAGAAAAAAAAAAAAGAGTTTTATTAGGCTCATGGTTCTGCAGGCTATACCAATATAACACCAGCATCTGCTTGGCTTCTGGTGAGGCCTCAGGAAGCTTCCAATCATGGTGGAAGGTGCAGGCATACCACATGGTGAGAGAGGGAGCAAGGAAGAGGAACGAGGTCTCAGACTTTTCAACAACCAGATCTCTTGTGAACCCATTACTGTGGGGTGGGCACCAAGCCATTCCTGAGGGATCCATCCGCATGATCCAAACACTAGCCCACCAGATCCCACCTCCAACATTGAGGACCACATTTCAACAGCCCTAAAAAAGAAATTGTGTCCGTGAGACTTCTGCTCTATGCCAGGCACTTTAAATCCATGATCATGTTGGATCGTGTGCCATGGGTGGATCACTATCCTATGACAGATGAGGAAACCAAGACTCAGAGAAGGTGTATTCCTCCATGAGCCCCCCACACAGCTGGTGCATAGTAAAGCCACACGGTAAACCACCATCTGACTTCCTCCAAACCCCAGCCTCTGTCAGGTGTCACCTCAGAGCGCTGCACCATCTTGGGCCTCAGTTTTATGTGGCTTTTTGTGACATTTCTGTGACATTTCCGTGGCTCAGAACCCTACACATGGGTCTCCTAGAACTATTTGTGGATTTTAAATTTTAATAATGGTGAAAATAGCTGACATTTACTGAGTTCCTGCCACCAGTGGGCACACAAGTAGGTTGAGCCACTTGCTCAAGTTCTCATGAGCTCAAGGCTTGTGGCAAAGCCAGGAGAGAATCCAGTCTGTCGCACTCCAAGACGTATGGTTTTAACTCTCATTTTTCTTGAAGAATCTAGGCTTGCAGCAGGGATGTTATTCTCTGTGCCTATCTTTCTCAGGTGATGTGGGTTTTTTGCAGGTTTGAACTAGTTAGAAGAGGATAGCAAAGGGCCTGAACATGTCCAGAGGAAGTGTGAAGCAGTGGGGTGACGGCAAGGGCTGCGGGCCAGTGGCATCTATTTCTGAACTTGGTGACCTCCTGCCTCCGGGCACGAGGCTATAATAAGCCCCGTGATTCACCAGTTGGACTTCTCCCTGTGGTTGCTCCAAGCAGGTCTTGTGCTTTGCCACCTGTGGGCCCCAGCTCACGCTGCGTGCTCCAGGAGAACATCCTGCCCCGCCTCACTCCCCTTGCCATGCCTGCCTAGGGACACCCAATGAAGCTGCCTAGGGACACCCAGTGAAGTCCTCCAGGAAGCCTCGATGGACTAACATGGATAACCTATTCATTTCTGAGCCCAAACCAAGTCATTGATTATATACTCAGATAAAAGCAAACGGAAGACTATATACTATTTTGAGAAATTTGGGAACATTTATCTCAGGGGACACTCAGGGGCCAATACATGTTAGTGACAATCTTAGCATATGAAATTCCAGTGGTCAGCGACTCTTAAGTGCTTGATTCAATTTTTACAGAATGAATCTTATTCTACCTTAAGTCCACATGAAATGGGTTTGGTCCCCCTTGTAGGATGCAGGAGACTTTGAGCCTGAGTTGGAAGGCTGGTGACCTTGGGTAAGTCACTTCCCATATCCAAGCCTCTGCTCCTTTGTCTGTGAAAGGGTGGTGCTTATACCTTTGTTGTTGGGTTGTTGGGGGATATAAAAGGGTAATAAGAATTGCTACTGTTTACTGAGTGCTTACTATGCACTAGACAGTGTGCTAAGCTTAGCTTTGCATTCTTCTTTGATCTTTTCAAGAGCTCCTCTCATTCCTGATGTCCCTTAACCTGCAATATTTTTTTCCCATAGTCCTTTACATTTTGTATGATATTATATAATATACTTATTATGCTTATTTTTGGTCTTCCTCTCCCAGGGCCTCTTGCCTCGTACAACTCCAGGGGGCACCATTCACAATGCATTCTACTCCAGCGGTGCTTTTTACTAAGAATATTAGCATGAATGGTGGAAACTCCTGGAGTTGTGTGATGTGGAGCCCTGGGAGCTTCAGAAGGTCAGGGATTTTTGTGTGTGCCAGTTCTGATCATTGCTGTACCCAGAACGGTGCTAGACCTATAGTAAGCATTCAGCAAATATCTGTTGAAAGAATGAATAACAAAGCCTCCAAAGAGATCTGATTTTACTGTCCAGGAAACTGAGGCTCAGTCTGACTTATGAATTTGCCCAGAGCCCCACAAGCCAGTGGCCCAGCTGTTCTGCCTCCAGTGTGCCTGCTCTGCATGGCTTTGCTAAGCTGCATGCCTTTAACTCCTGGCGTTGTCTCTGCCACCAAGTAACTGCTCAACAAATATTGATGCTTTTTCCTACATGGGTCAGGCCCTCTGCTAGACTCTCCCAGCAGAGTGACAAACCATCATATAGCTGTTGATTCCAGAAATTGAATTAAATTGCACAATGCAAAAAAAGGGAGGATCTTAAGTTTTTGGAAGAAAAATCCCTAACCCAAGTGCTAACGTTTGGAGTTTGCAGAAGCCTCTCAAGACTTACCAACCCGATTATTTTTCCTGCTGCCTTCCCTTTTGTGAGCGTTTCTTCCCCTTTTTGCTTGCAGTGAGTTCTGCTCTCCTGTAGGCTACAATGTGTCAGTTGTTATAAAATCCGGGAGGCGGAGTCTAGTGACGTGAGCAGTGGGGGAGAGCTCAGCCAGCCCTGCAGGGTGAGCAGTCCAGCCTTGGGTTCATCGGAGCTTAAGCCTTGCAGCAGGAAAACTTCCATCTCGTTCTCCTGGCTTTGATCCTCACTGGACATCAGACCAGAGGCACCAAAGGGAGGGAGGATGCGAGATGACCGGCCCTTTGGCAACCTGACCATCGACTTAGCAGAGCCTTCAAAAGCGAGCCCGGGGCTGGCTGCAGGACCGAGGAGGCGCCGCGCCTCTCGTGGATGTGTGTGTGTGAGTGATCCAGCGAGTGTGTGTGCGTGTGAGGGTGTGTGTGTATGCCTGTGTGCACAGCACAACTGTGTGCGTGTCCCGGTGAGTGTGCCTGTGCACGCGTGAGTGTGTGTATGTGTGCATGTGTGTATGAGTGCTCTTGGTTGTTATTATTATTTTTGGAAGAAAAATCTTTGAAAATCTGGGGCAGGTTACTGTGCTCCTAGGGTGATTCTTCTTTTGCAAGAGGAGCTGACCAGAGCAAGCTACTAGAGCCATTTCTCGGCAAGTAAAGAGATTTTTCCTCCCAGACGGAGAAGGATTTTTCTCCCTGCTCTGCAGCCAAGTGAAAGAGATTAGTCCCTAAACCTGTGAAATCGACCAGAGCTGTGTGATTACCAGGGCTTGAGAGAGGACTCGAAAAGAAAAGGAGAAATAAATCAAACAGCCTGTCAGTTCCTTTGGCCACGTCGGAAGATGTCATCTCAAACTAAGTTCAAGAAAGACAAAGAGATCATTGCTGAATATGAAGCCCAAATAAAAGGTGAGATGCGGGCTAGGAGAGTTTTCCTTCTCCTCCCCTTTTGTTTTTCTCTTATTCTGGTTCCCACCCCCCACGGCCCCCCGTTTTCCTTTCTGCCATTATGAAATGTTATGCATCAATAATCTTTTTGTGAGGAGGAACAGTGGCAGCCGCACAAGTCCGGACTGGTTTCAACTGCAGATAGCGCTGGGGCTGGGAGTGTGGATTATGGAATGGGCAGCAGTCTCTGCATTGCAGGTGTGTGAGAGGATCCTATGCCTGACTTTAGGAGTGTCGCCGATACTCCATCATCTTGGCGGTGACATGTCACTCTAAGGCCATTTTGATAGTCATTACCTCCACCCCTTCCCTGCCACGGTAAAAGCCCTTTAATATTGGGGTATATTTTTTACCATCTGCTCTTTTTTCCTCCCCCTTTTTGGTTTCTGTTGGTGGTGGTGGTTTTGCCTCCGCCTCTTTCTCTGGGCTGGAATTCACATGCATGTGCATAGCGAGGCAGCATCCCTGGGCGGCACTTCTTTGTCGGTGTCTCTGGGCTGGCCTGGGTTGCCATGGATTAACTGTTATGGGGCATATTGATCCAGACTAATGCAGGCATTTAGGCATAAAGAGGGAGCTTGGTGCAGAAAATGTATTATCTCGCGGTGTGCAGCCCAATCACTCTGTGCCCTGGTGTTTAGGGTCATCAGCTTTCATTCAAAGCCAACACCTCAGCATGCCGTTTGGGCTGGTCAGTGCTGCCTAGCTTCCGGGGTTCCAGGAGAAGCCTGCCGGGAGGGCGAGATGACCTCTGGCTGCTGGTTGCAGCTTCTGTGCCACCGGGTGTATACTTCTTTCAGAAACCGCTCCCTAAATCCACGCTAGCTAGGCGAAAAAGGAAACCGAACACAATTGCATGGCTAAATGCAGGCTTGCCGCATCCTCATTCAGGCCAGACTGGGGCTTCTCCCACCACTACACGTTCTAGGCTTAGCTTTGGCAAGGAAAATCTAAGAGCTCCATCCACCATGCTCCTCTTTTCTCTGAGGATGTGCCCTGTGGGAAGCCTGGGCCCGTGCCTCCTGGCGTCCGTCTTCTTTCTGCTCGTGGCTCTCCTTGCTGCGACACCGGGTGTGTTGTGGCCTCTCCTAGAAAGAGTAAGGACAAAATACATCTTCAGTGGACCTTGAGGCCTATCTTTGAGGTTATGCACAGGCTGTTGAGCAAGTTGGGTATTTGGGGCTCAAGTGACCTGAGGTTGCCACGCCTGCTTCTGGGCGCTGCTGCAGCTGAAGACTCAATGACCCAGGGAGCTGGGTGGCCTCCTTAAAAGCAGCAGGAAGGCCGGGCACCGCAGCTGCCCTACACGCTTCAGATGCTTGGGAAACTTTGGGAGTGGAGCAGCCACGGCGGGAGGGCTCTGTTTCTTTTCCAGTCTCACCAACAGTCTTTTTGCCTTTTAGTTCTGGTCAAAAACCCAGCGTGCTCATCACCTCTGGGCAGATCCTAGGGCAAGAGGAGCAGAAAACCCTGATCTTCCCTGGTCTCCTGTCTTCGGTTTTTCAGTTCAGTGTGGAAAACAGTGACTTGTGATGTCTCAGCCTTGCTGAAAATGTAGAAATAAGCCTTTTATTGGTCAGAGATTTGAATTCACCCAACTGCTCAACACTAAAGCCTAGTTTCAATCTTTGAATAGACTCTTTTTAGGGAGTTTATGTTTTATAAAATGAATTTGGCCAATTATTATTATTTTGTAAAAATTAAGGTTGCCATGAAAATGCCATGAGAGAGAAGGGGATGTTGAGTTTTGGACAGTTCAGTTTTTATAATCATTTTCTTGATAGGAAATGTGCTTATCTCATTTTGGAAGGATTGCTACTACTGGGCCAGTAAACTTTTCTTCAGGGCCAGTTAGGCATTAATTGCCCAGCTGATCCTTTTGCTTTTTACCTTTCATCTTTAACAACTAAGCAGCAAGTACCATGAGTTTTATCAGAAATGCACCAATTACCAGGCATTTCATCAGGAAATGTGTCCAAATGATCTTGTCTCTTCCAAATACTAAATTTCTTTGCATTCTGGTTAAAGGAGTTACATGTTATTCCTTTAGAAATGACACCCACAAGATTCAGGTCAGGATATGGCTGTACCTGAAACCCTCTGGAATCTTTTCTTTTAAAATTCTGTGTGTTAATCATCATCATAATTATTGATGTGTGTTCAGGGCCCTGCATTTTCTATGGCTAACTCCCAGACATCACTTACTCTTGGCCCACACACACAATGTACAGTAGGGTTAGTGTGAGCTCAGTTTCAGAGATGAGGAAACTGAGGCCCAGTTAATGTTAAATGACTTGCCCAAGGTCACAAGGCCGATTTTCTCCCAGGCTTGTTTTCCCTGACACATTGTTTGCCCGAAGCTGCCCCTTGAAGGATTGATGTCAGCAGCAGATGGCAGTTTTGTGGGGGAACTGGCAGCTTCTTGATGGAGTTCCATTGTTTACCCTCTTACTTTCATCCTGTTGCCTTTGTTGCATGCCTCTGAAGAACATTTGACCAGTCACCAAAAACAGTGCCCGAGACCAATTACCTTTCTCCCTGGGAATCATCTGGCCAGTGGGATGCAAACAGTCCACCTAGTCAGACAGATTTTGTGCTTTGTGAATTTTGTGAAGGGAAGTTCTGATTTTTAAAAACAGTGCTGAGTTCTTTGTTGACTTATTCCCTTTTATCTCTTTTTCAATAATTTACAGACCTAACAAAAAGGAATGTTTTAGAACAGTATTTTTTCTATTGTAAAATAGAAAGATTCATGCCTTCTCTTGCCTCATCAGATACTTGAAGCCCTTTGATTTTGAAGCAGTAATAAACCATATGCTTGCACATTTCTAGTGATGGGGAACTCACCACCTCCCAAGCCCACGTAGTCTGTCATCTTTGGACAGCTCTGGCTCTTGTAAGCATTTTTTCATTTTTCTTTTGAGACAGAGTCTCTCTGTGTCGTCCAGGCTGGAGTGTAGTGACATAATCTTGACTCACTGCAACCTCCGTCTCTTGGGTTCAAGAGATTCTCCTCCCTCAGCCTCCCGAGTAGCTGGCATTATAGGCACACGCCGCCACATGTGGCCAATTTTTGTATTTTTAGTAGAGACGGGGTTTCACCATGTTGGCCAGGCTGATCTCAAACTCCTAGCGTTAAGTGATCCACCCGCCTTGGCCTCCCAAAGTGCTAGGATCACAGGTGTAAGCCACGGTGCCTGACCCTTGTAAGCATTTTTTCTTATGTTGCATTAAATATGTCTCTCATCTACTTACTGGTTCTATAGTTCCTTTCCCTTTGGACTTCATATAATAAGACAGATGTGTCTTCCCTTGGATTGCCCACTGGGTGTGTGAAGCCCCTGACAATGATTATCCTCATATAATAGGATGGTTCATTACCACTTACCGTCTCCACTTTCCTTTGGCTCTGCTGCATCCTGGGTTGCAAACCTCAATGTCGTTGGGTGCTTGGCAGATAGAATAAATGGATAAAGGTGGCCATGTGAAACGATTTGTGGCAGCTGGCCCACCACCTCAGTGCAGGCAGTAGAAGAGGGGGTGGTGATGATTATGGCGGACTTTAGAGTACATGTCCTGTCTAAATGGGCAGTCACTACTTAGGTTCAACCAGTTATTGCTATTTAGGAATGTAGGTCCAGCCAGATTTTTCAATTTTTCAACAGATGCCAGAAATCTGGAAGAAAGCGTTATGTTTTTAAAGAGGTTTTGCCGAAAGGACCTCCAAAAGATTTTATTATCAGTATCCTATTTCAAGAGGGGCACTGAGTTCTAAATGTGATTCTTTAGATGTGGCCAAAGACAGAAAACAACTATCACCTCCTTTCTGCTGTCTGCAATACTACTATTAATATAGCCCAAGGGTTGAATTAGCCTTTGGTGCTGCTCGACCCCTCAGTGCACCATGTATATTATGTCTGCTGTGTTTCTCCAATACATTAGCCTAGGAGCCTTGTCAGAGAGAAGAAAATGAAATGAATTTAACGTGACTTGTTCTTCGTGAGCCCATGCTGGTGCCAAATGGACATTACTTCCTGTCCTAGGTGCTCATAAGTGTCCTTAACAAATGTGTTTAAGAACCTTGCCGGGAGTGATATCATATTATCTAGTCTGGAACTGGCAAACCATAACTTTTTTCCCCTTTTGAAAATCAGAACATTTGCCAGGCTTCAGCTTTCTGGCATCTATCCTATTCTCTACAATTCCCTCAAAGATCACTGATAAAATTCGGTGATGTTATTTGCAGGCTTTCTCAGTATCCCGGGGCTCTAATTCATCTTGCTGCCAGACATGATGATCAGTTCTGCATTTATTCAGAGTTCCTATTTCCATTGCAACCTGATAGAAAATTGAAACAGAATTGCAATGATTGACTTTGGTGGTTTATTATTATTATTATTTTTTGGTACATATTCATCCATCTTCTTAGTAGCAAAAGTCTAGCGTTTTGAGGAAGAAGGGCAGGTACGGAGGATGACCACAGAGGGGCATGTATTTATCCATTCATTTCTGGATTAATTCAACAAAAGTTGATTATCTACATTGTACCTAGTCTTGTGCTGAGTATTGTGAGAGACACAAAGTATATGATACATTCTTTGCTTTCTAAGAGTTTTCTTGGAATATGGTGATAAAAATGAGAGAAAGAAATAAAAAAATCCCAAACACAAAAAACTTCGAGAACCAGAATGAGCTGAATCTTAGAGCGTATATCATACAGTGATTAGAAGACCACCTTAGGAAAGCTCGCTGATTTCAACAGGATTAAATGAAGAAAGCAGGCTGGATTGGGCAAACAGTGGGGAGTAGTGGGGACTGTGGCCAAGTGGGGAGTTCATCTAGAGAAGGCAGCTGCTGCTCCAGCCTGCCCTTCCTAGGCAGGAATGTGAGCCCAGAAAGGTCAGTTCCTTCAGTGTTTCAAGGGAATCTGGATTTTTAAGCAAAGTCTCTTGATTTTTAAATGGTGGCTTAAAAATTTAAAAACACTATGCTTCCTGAACAAACATGTTGGTAGAACAGTTTTAGCCTGTTGGGCCACCAGTTTCCAAAACCTGGTCTACAAGTTGAAGTCCGCACAAGGCTTTGGTGAGGGGCCTCAACCAATTTTCCTATTTCGTCTTCAGTCATTTTCTCTGTGATAGGCTTGTGCTCTTATAAACGCAAAAGACCAGTCCGTTTTTAATTTTTTTTTCTCTCTCTCTCTCTTAATTTTTTTTTTTTTTTTTTTTTTAGGCAGAATCTGTCTCTGTCACCCAGGCTGGAGTGCAGTGACACAATCTTGGCTCACTATAACCTCTGCCTCCCGCGTTCAAGCAATTCTTGTGCCTCAGCCTCCCGAGTAGTTGAGATTACAGGCACGCATCACTATGCCTGGCAAATTTTTGTATTTTCAGGAGAGACAGTGTTTCACCATGTTGGCCAGGCTGGACTTGAACTTCTGACCTCAAGTGATCTGCATGACTGGACCTCCCAAAATTCAAAATGCTGGGATTACAGAAGTGAGCCACCACGCCTGGCAACCAATCCCTTTTCTCTGAATCCTCCATACCCTTCCCCTCCTCCAGATCTTTCCCATTTGTGCCTTTACTCTCCTTAACCCCTGCCTCCCACTCTTATTTGCCTCAAATACTTCTGATTGCCCTACAATGTCTACTCAAATGATGCCTTCTTCCACTATGCCTTCCTAACTTTCCTAGGCAGAATTAGTGGTTCCCCTCATAACTCCCCCTCTATTCCAAACCTTATAATCCTTAATTGAAATTTTATGTTTAGGTCTTTGGTCACGAACTCTTGAGGGCAGAGAGGCTTATGGTCATCTTTGTTTCCCCAACGTGCTTGGCATGTGGTTGGTTGAAGGAGTGGCTGATAAGTTACTAAAATAAGTTTAGGCTGGGCTCAGTGGTTCACGCCTGTAATCCCAGCACTTCGGGAGGCCAAGATGGGTGGATCACTTGAGCCCAGGAGTTTGAGACTAGCCTGGGCAACATGGCAAAACCCTGTCTCTACAAAAAATACAAAAATTAGCCAGGCCTGGTGATACATGCCTGTAATCCCAACTACTCAGGAGGTTGAGGTGGGACGATTATTTGAGCCCAGGAGTTCAAGGCTACAGTCAGCCATGATCATACCACTGTACTCCGGCTTGGGTGACAGAATGAGGCTGTCTCAAAAAAAGAAAAAGTTTCAATTTTTTTTTTTTTTTTTTTTTTTGAGATGGAGTCTGGCTCTGTCGCCCAGGCTGGAGTGCAGTGGCCGGATCTCAGCTCACTGCAAGCTCCGCCTCCCGGGTTTATGCCATTCTCCTGCCTCAGCCTCCCGAGTAGCTGGGACTACAGGCGCCCACCACCTTGCCCGGCTAGTTTTTTGTATTTTTTAGTAGAGACAGGGTTTCACCGTGTTAGCCAGGATGGTCTCAATCTCCTGACCTCATGATCCGCCCGTCTCGGCCTCCCGAAGTGCTGGGATTACAGGTTTGAGCCACCGCGCCTGGCCAAAAGTTTCAATCTTATAAGTCATAGCTCAATATTTTTTTTTTGTTTGTTTGTTTTTTTAGATGGAATCTCACTCTGTCTTCCAGCCTGGAGTGCAGTGGTGTGATCTTGGCTCACTGCAACCTCCACCTTCTGGGTTCAATCAATTCTCCCGCCTCAGCCTCCCGAGTTTACAGGCACTTGTCACCATGCCCAGCTAATTTTTGCATTTTCAGTAGAGAAGGAGTTTCACCATGTTGCCCAGGCTGGTCTCAAACTCCTTACCTCAGGTGATCTGCTCACTTCGGCCTCCCAAAGTGCTGGGATTTCAGGCGTGAGCCACTGTGCCTGGCCTTAGGTTTTTTCTTTGATATCCATCTTAGTTGGCTTGGGCTACTATAACAAAATGTCATAGCCTGGGTGGCTTTTATTTACTTCTCAGAATTCTGGAGGTTGGGAAGTCCAAGATCAAGGTGTTGGCAAGTTCAGTTCCTGGTGAGGGCTTGCATCCTGGCTTGTAGATAGTTGCCTTTTAGCCATATGCTCATCTGGCCTTTCCTTAGTGCATGCTTATGGAGAGAGAGAAATCTCTCCCTTTCTCACCTTCCTCTTTTTTTTTGAATTAGGGTGTCATTCTGTCACCTAGGCTAGAGTGCAGTGGTGTGACCTCAGCTCACTGTAACCTCCACCGCCTGGGCTCAAGTGATCCTCCCACCTCAGCCTCCCAAGTAGCTGGCACCGTAGGTGCACACCTCCATGCCTGGCTCTTTTTTTGTGTTTTTGGTAGGGGTGGGGTCTCACCATGTTGCCCAGGCTGGTCTCGAACTCCTGAGCTCAAGCAATCCACCCGTCTTGACCTCCCAAAGTGCATTATTACAGGAATGAGCCACTGTGCCTGGTTGGCTTTCTTCCTCTTCTTATAAGGGCACTAATACCATCACGAGGGACCCATCATGATCTTATCTAACCTTAATCACCTCCCCAAAGCTCCACCTGCAAACACCATCACATTGGGGTTAGGGCTTCAACATATGCATTTTGGGGGGACATAAACATTCAGCTCATAATAACATCCACACTTCCTATTCTGTTGAAAGTAGAGGTTTCACTGGGAGAGGAAATATTCTTTTTTTTTTGTTTTGTTTTGTTTTTTTGAGACGGAGTCTCGCTCTGTCGCCCAGGCTGGAGTGCAGTGGCCGGATCTCAGCTCACTGCAAGCTCCGCCTCCCGGGTTCACGCCATTCTCCTGCCTCAGCCTCCCGAGTAGCTGGGACTACAGGCGCCCGCCACCTCGCCCGGCTAGTTTTTTGTATTTTTTAGTAGAGACGGGGTTTCACCATGTTAGCCAGGATGGTCTCGATCTTCCTGACCTTGTGATCCGCCCGTCTCAGCCTCCCAAAGTGCTGGGATTACAGGCTTGAGCCACCGCGCCCGGCAGGAGAGGAAATATTCTTAATGGTTTGCTCAATTTCCTTGTATATCCTTGGTAGAGGAGATGTTTCTTAGTGGAGATTTGGTGAAAACTGTCATGTTGACAGCCGTCTCAGTGGGATGTGGTCTAGGGAGCACTTCCTTCCAGGCCCCTCCTGGTCTGGGGAAATTAATGGATCTGAGAGTTCATATTAGACATTTTTGGAGTTTTTACTACTAGAGTTTATATGTTGGGGATAACCTTTCCTTTCCAGAAACTCCTATTATTCATTTATTCAGTGACTTTGTAAGCCATGCTTCAGGCTATATAGCTTTATGTAGCAGTGGGAGGTAATTCATTTTTTTTTTTTTTAGCTTCTATGTCTCAGTCATATATGGAGTATCTCGTTTTGTGATTCCTGTAACTCTGTGAGGTAGTCATTATTTTCATTTTATAGATTAAAGGCTGAAGTTCAGAGAAATAAAACAAATTGCACTGGATTGCACAGTGAACAGTAGCAGATCTAGTTTTAAATCAGCATCTTCCTCACTTTCCAGGCTGCAGGAAAGCAACATGCATGCCAAGGCAACAAGGATCTGCAACCCGGGGGTTCCTTCAGTCGGGGAAGTCTGGGGTGGGTCTTAACCTTTGACTTCCTTCGCTTCCCGACACTTCCACCCTCCTGCTAATCCAGCCTCTCCTAGTTTGCACTTGATGCCACCGCGGTGTTGTCAGATCCCTTCAATCCCACCCCGGGAAGTCACCTTTGGGAAAGTGTCCACTGCAAAAGCTCCCGCACGGCTGTGATGCAGGCTGCCAGATCTACCTCTCGCCAGCCAGCCCACTCCTCCACCAACCTGGAAATATGGAACCAGAAATTGTAGGTGTCTTCTAGTCCAACTCTATTTGTTTTTCAGATGTGGAAGTTATGATTGGAGAGGGGCTCTGGCTTTCAGATTACTTTTAGACCGTCTCTCCATGACGGTGGAAGGTTGATCTGCTTGGTTCATCGCTGTAGCGTAGTGCCCACCATCTAGTTGGTGATCCATACATTTTACTGAGTCGAATTGTTCTGGTGTGTGATGGTTGCCTGGGGAGGCAGAGCTGAGTAGTACCTTGGAAAGAAAGATGAGGCAAGGGTGTCTAGCAGGGTAAGGATTGGTGAGGTGAGGAGGGGATGCGTTTAGGTTGCTTCCTGAAATGGAGTCCTTTCCTTCACAGCTATTAGGAAGGGGATGGGGTTGACTTTTTACAGGTGCTGAGCTTGAGACCTTCTGGCTTAATACAGGGCCCAGGAAGCTGTCTTGGGCTTGATTTCACTTGGAAAAGATTCATTCTTGATGGCTTGTTGGTGTTCATAAAACATCTTGGCTGGCTAGTAATGGCACTTTAACTCTATTCGCTATTATGCTAGTTTATGTTTGGGATAATGTTCCCTAAGAGTATTCCATTAAATTGGATGTAAAGAGGTGTTGGGTGAAAAAAAAGTAGTTGTGTGCTCTAATAGATTTTGGAAGTTCTAGAATAAACAGAGTGAAATAAGCCTGCTTCCCTCAGGACTTCTGAGAATCTTGCTTGTGTTAAGTGTGAATCGCTGAGTAGGGCCCTTGGAGTTTCCTCAAACTTACTTGATTGTGTAGATCTTTTTTTCTGGACCGGCTCACAAGACTCTGTTTTCTGAGTTACATTTTAGAATATGTCAGGCTGCACAATTCGTGGATTATCTGGGTGTTTTTTCTTTTTGCCTCTTGCTCAGTTCCCTAATGTTTTATACTTTTCTCAGAGGGCAGTTTGAAGAGGGGAGGAAGTAAAACAAATGCACATCTAGTTGAGCTAAGTGATATTAACGTTGTGCTTTGAGTTCACCTAGAAAATGTGGATTTTGACATTTCCGATTACAGAGTGCTCAACCATTGATTTAAGTGGTAATTTGGAAACAGTACAGCCCTGATCAATATGCATTGTGTGTGCCCGTCTGTGCGTGACGGTAACGGGGTGCACGATGCTGCAGCAGAGTGTTCCAGGTTCCTTGAATGGACCTGGCTCTGCCCGCTGGGATTGCATAGCCAGTGCCAGGTGATAATGGCACAAATGAACACAGAGAAGCCCATGTCCCCTTGTGTCTCAGAGTGAACAAACCTCAGCTACAAACCCAGGTGCATAAGGGATACATTTTTCTTTCTTTCTTGGTGACTCAGTCTCCATTTCACATTTCTATTTTTTTTTTTTTTTTTAGACAGAGTCTTACTCTGTTCCCCAGACTGGAGTGCAGTGGTGCAATCTTGGCTCACTGCAACCTCCGCCTGTCAGGTTTAAGTGATTCTCCTGCCTCAGCCTCCCAAGTAGCTAGGATTACAGGTGCCAGCCACTATGCCCGCTAATTTTTGTATTTTTAGTAGAGACGGGGTTTCACCATGTTGGCCAGGCTGGTTTAGAACTCCTGACCTCAAGTGATCCTTCCACCTTGGCCTCCCAAAATGCTGGGATTCTAGGTGTGAGTCACTGTGCCCAGCCTCACATCTTTATTCTGCTGGGGGTGACAGAAATAAGTATAAGTCAATTTGGGGTTTCCCTCCCTTTTCCTCCAGGGTTGTGCCCCAAGATCCAGAGGGACTTAGGCAGCACCAAGACCCTTGTGGGGACATCTGTTGTGGTTTATCGTCAATCTACTTCAGCAGCTACTGGGACATCCTCCTTCTTATTGAATCTTCGGTGGTTGGTCTGTGTCAGCAATCCTTCTTTGTTCCCTCATGTGTCCCCTTCTCCTTGGCTCCTTCCATGCAATTTGCAGGCACCAGAGGCCATTCTGCTGCTCACACACCACACTGGGCCGTGAGGGACCCTGTACATTTGTCTCAGGCCTGTCTTGGCCACACTCAGCACTTGCTTTTCCCCTGGTGCCTCCCTAGGGCTCTGCCTGGGGAAAGGATCTGGCTTCTCTCCTCTCTTAGATTCTGTGAATCTGTTTGGTGGTTCCCTCGTCACCTCCCTCCCTGCGCTTGTTCGGGATGAGTTGGGCAGGGTGCAGATTTTTTTCTTATAGATATTATAGATCCTTGTACCTACATACAGTTTGCTTTACTGCTTTACTCTCCACTTTGGTCTAGGAAATCTTTACCCATGTGCTCGTGTGGTGGGGTGGGGAACAAGGGTGATATCCTGGCTTTGTCATCAGACATCCTCTCAAAGCTGTTTTCCATAAATCTCACATTCTTTCTCTCTTCCCTAAGGACTTTTGAAAAAAAGCCAATAATTGACTCTTTTTCTGTATTATCCCTGAAGCAATGAACACAGAATGCCCTCCCTGACTGAGGAGGGGCCAAGGGGGTCAAGAAAATTTGGAGAAAAATGTTTAATATTTCAAAGTATTAACTATCGTGAATTTCCTTCCTTCTCCATCTCCTCCATCCTGGCCTAGCCTGCCATTACCTCCTGCTGGGACGAGTGCAACCCAAAGTTTCTCAGGGTCTCCTGACTCAGAGCTTCTCACCCACAGTCAACATTTTGGGCTGGATCATTTGTCATTGAAGGTGTGGTTCTGTACAATGTAGGATGTTTAGCAGCATTCCTGACCTGTACCCACTAGATGCCAGTAGCATCCCCGCTCCCAGTTGTGACAATAAAAAATGTCTCCAGACACAGCCAAATGTCCCCTGGGGACAAAATCACCCCTAGTTGAGAACTACAGTTCTAAGTGGTCTCCCTGCTTCTTCCCTTGTCCCATAGTCTACTCTCCCCACAGCAGCCAGCAGTAATCTGTACACTGTTTAAATCTGGCCATGTCACTTCCATGTTTAAAACCCTCCAGTAGCATTTCATTGCATGAGACTAGAATCTAAGCCCCTCAACTGAACTTACAAAGTCCTGTTTTGTTCACCTCTTTTCCTCCTCTGGTCACTCTCCCCTTGTCATTCTATCCAGCCATGCTGGCCTGTACTGGTTTCTGGACTTCTCCAAGTTTGTGCTTGCTTTGGGCCTTTGCACTTAGATTTTCCCTCTTTCTGGAATGCTTTTGCCCTGGATTGCCACTTGACTGGCCCCTTCTTGGTATTCTGCTTTGAGGTTGCATGCCACCTGCAGGCTGACCCATCTTAAGTAGCCGAACAGCAACTCTCTATTGGATCAGCTGACGTGAATTCTTAGCAGAGCACTAAAAGCTATATGATATTTTTCATGCTTTCTTTGTTTCTTCTCTTCACCAGGACTGAAACTCAGTAAGAGCATTAGTTTCTCTTGTTCATTAGTGTTTTTTGGCACCTAGAACACAATGTAGGATGTTTAGCAGCATTCCTGACCTGTACCTACTAGATGCCAGTAGCATCCCCGCTCTCAGTTGTGACAGTCAATGTCTCCAGACATAGCCAAATGTCCCCTGGGGGCGATGGGTGTTCTAGGTGCCAATGGTCACAATTTTTGTTGAATTAACGAATGATTATAGGTGTTCTTATGATGGACTTTGCATACAAGAACACATAGATATTATGTTTTGGGGAACATACTGAGGCAGATCCAGTCTTTCCCCAAACCCTGATTGAGAGGTAATTCAGGAAGATAAAAAATCCAGAGATGGGATAATTGTATCCATGCAGAGCCACCCAACGATGACTTAGAAGGAAATGAAGTGAACAGGTGGCCGATTGTAGGAATACTGCAGGGTATCTGGCATATATTCTATTAATCAAGTTCCTAGTATGTGTCTGAGATGGGGACAGAAAAATAGTTTCATAGTTTTAGGAAACTTATGAGTCTTATCAAAGATAAGAATGGGAACTATATTTCACTAATTTTTGTGTCCCCGTTTCAGACACATAGTTTTATGAAAAGACAGTGTTAATCCCTTCTTTCACTGCTATAAAGAAATACCTGAGACTGGGTAATTTATAAAGAAAAGAGGTTTAATTGGCTCACAATTCTGCAGGCTGTACAGGAAGCATGATGCTGGCATCTACTTGGGTTCTGGGGAGGCTTCAGGAAACTTACAATCATGGCAGAAGGTGAAGGGGAAGCAGGCACATCTTATATGGCAAGAGCAGGAAGAAGAGTTGGGGGAAGGTGCCACACAATTTTTTTTTTTTTTTTTTTTGAGACGGAGTCTCGCTCTGCTGCCCAGGCTGGAGTGCAGTGGCCGGATCTCAGCTCACTGCAAGCTCCGCCTCCCGGGTTCACTCCATTCTCCTGCCTCAGCCTCCCAAGTAGCTGGGACTACAGGCGCCCGCCACTGCGCCCGGCTAGTTTTTTGTATTTTTTAGTAGAGACGGGGTTTCACCGTGTTAGCCAGGATGGTCTCGATCTCCTGACCTCGTGATCCGCCCGTCTCGGCCTCCCAAAGTGCTGGGATTACAGGCTTGAGCCACCGCGCCCGGCCAAGTGCCACACACTTTTAAACAACCAGATCTCCTGAGAACTCACTCACCATCATGAGAACAGCACCAAGGGGATGGTGCCAAACCATTCATGAAGGATCCGTCCCCCTGATCCAATCACCTCCCACCAGGCCCCACCCCCAACACTGAGGATTACAATTTGACATGAGATTTGGGCGGGGACACAGATCCAAACTGTATCAGACAGTTATAAAAATAGGTTAATAAATTATGACACAGTGGAGTAAGTACTGGGACAGTGGTGGAACCAGGTACTGTGGAAACTTAGAATGAAATTGTAGCTTTACCCGGGAGAGCTGGAGAAATTCTTATAGAAGAAGAATCTTTTGAGCAGGATCTTGAAGGATGACTAGAAGCTCTCCAGGTGGTGAAACGCATTACCTGAAGAGAAGACAGCATGTGCAAAGGTGTGGGGGTCACAAAAGGGTCAGGACACTTGAGAAATGGTGAGGAGTTTGAAGTGGCTAAAATTCTGAGTAGGTGGAATGGAGTGGTGGTGGGAGATGAGGCTGGAAAGGAGAAGAGGTTGAAGTTCCTGTCTGATCATCAGATCCTGTAAGTCTTTGACCTTGAAGATGGTATGGATGAGAGTCTTATTTATTTGTTGTGGTAAAATACACAAACACAAAATTTACCATCTTACCCATTTTTAATTGTGTGGCTCAGTGGTATTAAATGCATTCACATTAAATACCACTCATCTTCATAACTTTTTTCATCTTGTGAAATGCAACTCTGTACCCATTAAACAATAGCTCCTCATTTCCTCCTCGTCCCAACCCCTGGTAGCCACCATGCTACTCTTTGTGTGAATTTGACTATTCTAAGGAAAATATAAGAATCTAGAAGCCCTTACCTGAAATAAGTACTATAAACATTCAATGTATTTCCTTCCAGACTTCACGTCTCTATCAATCAAATTTGTTTTATATGTGTATATAATAAACAGGGGATTATAGATCTTTAATGCAGAGTTATAAAAATAAAGCCGATAGGAAAATAATCATAGGCCTATAGGCTGAGGGCTTGAAATAGACAGAGTATGGCCTAAAAATAAACAGTTTGTTAAGTAAGAATATCAATATGCGTGACCTCCCACGTCCATTTTGATGGTCCTTTAGGGAGGGGACACCACTCTCTTGTGGCCCCTGGCTTGTGTTGGCCACTTCTGTCTCAGGTCTTTGTGATTTGGGTAAAACTAGGGAGAACTGAGCTCACTCATCAAGAACTTGCCCCACTGCCACATTTGTCCCAGCAACTTTCAGCTAGAATTTCCCGCTTCCCATCCCTGACAGTCCCACTTCCCTGTTGGTCCTAGGCAGCAGTTTCTGTCTTTGGCAACAAGTGCTAAAGGGAGAAGCTTGTCTAGGGCAAAGGATTCATCCTCAGCAGCTGGAGACCCTCCTTGCTGGTACCTGTTCCCTGGTCTACCTTTCCTTTCCTCGTTGTTGCTCTCTGCTGGATTTCCTGACCATTGTGATACTTTTTGGATTCCGGATTGCTTGTCTGCCCCTTGCAGAGGTAGCCTGCCATCCCCTTGCTTCTGATTGCTGGTGAGAGCATTTTCAAAATACAGTTAATGTAGATCAGTAAGTTTTCCAACCATTTGTCAAATAGAAAGGCCTGGATTTCTGTAGGCGGGTAGAGTTCTCGCTGAGAGGTTCAAGTTTGGCAGGATGAGACAGTTCCTTAGGGGACCCTCTATAGCTTATAGTGCCTTAAGAGGGCCAGGGAAATGATATGAGAAGACTCTTACCAAGGAAACATCTCAGCCACCTTCAGGGATGTGAAAGAATGGATGTCATGTCTATGATTTAATTTGTACTAAAGAATGTGAACTGGCCAAGCAACATGGCTGTTCTCCAACTCAGCGTCTCGGTAGGACACTTCCAAGCAGAGTTGGCAGGCACAATGTCTTTACTTTGATCAGTGGCCTCTCCAGACAGGGTGTTTTGGATCTCCCAAAGATCTATTACCTTGGGGAAACTGAGGCAGAACAACAGTCATTCTCTGGCTTCTGATATCTTATAGTTGATTACTCCTTGACTTCTTGCTCTGACCATCTGAACCCTTGATCGTTTGCTTGATTGTGGTTGTTTGAATTTATTTGTCCTGTGACCCTCAGCTAATCTAGGGCTCCATTCTTGTCCTGATCCTCCAGGTTCAGGCCCCACCCTGAGCATCTCTGTCTTGCTGGATCTTGTATTTGGCATAATATCACCATTGAAACTCTGCTCCAAAAATGGCAGAGGCTCTACTGCTGTCTGCCAGAAACATAGAATTATGTTACTGGGAATTGTGTGAAAGAAATGCTGAGAATGTGGTGGGCCAGTTCACATAGATTTCGCTTAACAAATATTTATTGAGCTTCTACTATGTTTCCTGCCTGCATGGACTTTATAATTCTGTGGGGAAGACAAAGGATAATTTGTAATTACAAAAGTGTTGAGTGTTATGGAAGGAGTGGTGCAGCGTGCATGGGGGAATCTATAGCAAATGGATCTAAAGGACTGAAAATGCTGTGGGTGATTTTCTGATACTGATTTGTAAAGCTGAATTGTATTGGCTAAGCTTACCTCACCATCATTATTTCCTGAGCTCTTTAGGATCTAGACAGAACCATCTTTCCATTTAGAGAAGGGTCAGAAGTCATCAAAATATTTAAGGGGTTAGAAAGATCAGTGCTTCTAAGAGAAACACACAACTCCAGGTGTAAAAGATAAAAGTGGTTCCAGAAAGGGGATTTTATAATAGCTTTATTCAGGATGGTAAATACCATCGTGGGTAAGTGCTTTTAAGGTGAAATTAAAGCCAGGGAACAGCTGAAGAAGATTGAAACCCACCTTCACTGGACAGAATTAAGCTAAAGTCACAGAGGTAGATGAGACAAGAAAGTGGAATGTAATGTGGAAGGAGGCAGCTGTGATGCCCTGGGTGGAGTCACCCAGACCTGGGTTCAATCATGGCTCATGGTGAATCAGCTGAATGACCTTGGATTTTTCAAGTCATTAACTTTTCTAAGTTCCAGTTTCCTCATGTGAAAGAGGGACATAATAACACTTCACTGTGTGTGTGTGTAATTAATTGAAACAACATAAGTCAGAATTTCCAGCACAGGGCTTGGCACACAGTAGCATTAATTAAACGCCGGAAATGTTGGCTAAGCCAGTAAGTGGGGCACCAGCATTCAGAGTCCTGAACGGTGATTCTGAGCCAACAGGTGACGCCATTGGTAAGTGCACCTGGTTGGGAAGGACAGTAAGGTGGGGCAGTACTAAAAGACATCAGGAGACATGGAGTTGCCAGCATGGGTAGCTGGGAAAAGAAAATACTAGTAAGTTGTGGACAAGCATGACACTTTCTTTGCCTACTATGTGTGTGTTTCTCCCACTGTGGTTTCTGGACCACCTGCAGCAGAATGACCTTAGAGGAACTTGTAACAAATTCAAGGAGCTTGAATTCTAGGAACCGCCCCAGACCTATTGACTCAGAATCTCTGTTGGGGGGTGGTGGGTGGACCCTAGGAATCTGCATTTTACAAGTGCCCCGGATTTCATGAACTTAACGTTCTTGGCCCTGGTCTATAGTAAACTCACCAGTTTGGCTGTGTATCTTTTTTTTTGAAGGCAAAAGAACATTTAATAATTAAGTAGACTATTGCTGAGTGAGGTGGGAAAAACAATACCCAAAGTGTGTGTGTGTGTGTGTGTGTGTGTATGGGTATGTCTGTGTGTATTATAATTAAAAAATAAAAACCCTATGTCCTTACATACTTAGATATGTATGAAAAGCGTCTTTGGTTTTTGACAACTGGTAATGAGATTTACCCTTGGGGACGAGGGATGGAACGGGGTGGTAGTGTCAGTGGACAGTGGAAAGAAGACCTTTTAATCTTTATGCCGTTCAATTTTGTTTGGCTTCTGGAAAAAATGAGCGTGTGTTCCTTTTCTGATTTAAAATTCCACAAGGTTGACAATAAGTAAGGACTTTGTTGGCAAAATTCCCGCTAGAGAGGATGCTCAGACATCAGCTGAACTGTAAAGGAAAGAAAGTGACACCTGCAAGAGCTATTTAAATTATACTGAACTTATTGTGGTGCTCATTACGTAGTGTAAGGATGATTGCCGAAATGAAATGTAGCATTTTACTGAATTATTCCCCCACATAGTGAGGAAAGTGTTTTTCCATACTCTGTCAGAAAGATGGGTAGAGGAGTGGAAAAGTTCAGCTTAACCTTTTAATTTACTGAGTTTCAGTCAGGAGCCACCGTGATGCTGTGGCCAGAGTCTGGGGTTTAGACTCATAAGACCCGACTTTCCATCTCTGATCTGTCTTTTGAGCGAGTCACATCTGCATTCTTCATTCTGCATCTTGGCTTCCTCATCTGTGAAATGAGGGCGTTATCTACCTTAAAGGGTAGTTACTGTGAGGATCAAATGAGGTGGTGTGTGAGAAAGTAAACTCTCGAGTGCTGCAGAAATGTTCATTATTTCTATTTTTTGTCCCACTCCTATCCTGGACATGCTGCTATTACAGTGGGGTTGTTTATGTGTCTATCTCTCTGTGAGCTCGTTGAATGCAGAAGCCTTGTTTTATTCATTCCCGAATTCCTGTGCTTAGGGTCTGCCACACAGGAGGCATTCAAACAACTTCTGGAATAGCTATCAAGGAGAGAAAAATACACACACAGTTCGGTGTAGGCCTATAAAAATATTAAGATAGTCTTCCAGAAAACATTATCTTCCATTTCTATTTAAAGGAATTAAAAAATGTATCCAAATCCACAACAGAAATTATATTGCTAGGAGAAAATAAAGAACTTCATTAAGGAAAATTTAATTGCCCAGTTTTCTAAAGAGACAGAACCGCATCCCTCCGTCCTCATTACGGCCAAATGGGTGACAGCCGTTTCCAAGGGGGGCAAGATGAATGACAAGGGATTGTGAGAAGGCAAATCCTGATACTCCTGGAGAAAAGTCTCCCAAGAAACGGGACTGCACCCCCGGATCACCAGTAACACTATTGTTTGTCAGAGCTGTGGAAGAAGCCTTCTCTGAGCTCCTTGGACAAAAGCCCTTTTTGGCTTCCACCCCAGACCTTGGCGGATAAACCACAAAGTCCCTATTTCCCCTGGAAGTGGGAAAACTTCCAGTGGCTTGACAAAACTGGAAGGATTATCTGAGATTCAATTTGGGGGGCTGTGGTACCTCCAAGACCCTGATAATTATCATCTGAATGGGCAGGGGGAGAATTGAAGCCAAATCTAGTAACAGAGCCCTGGGGTGGACCTGCAGTTAGAAGACAGGGGATTGATCTCAGCTTTGGCCCCTTTTCATGTCCTGCTACAAATGTGCACTTTTTTCTTTTCTTTTCTTTTTTCTTTTTTTTTTTTGAGATAGGGTCTCACTCAGGCTGGAATGCAGTGGCGCCATCATAACTCACTACAGCCTTGAACTGCTCAAGCAATCCTGCCTCAGACTCCTGCATAGCTGGGACTATAGGTGCATGCCACCATGCCTGGCTAATTAAAAAAAAAAAAAAATTTGTAGAGACAGGGTCTTGTTATTTTGCCCAGGCTGTCTTAAACTCCTAGGCACAAGGGATCCTCCTGCCTTATCCTTCCAAAGTGCTGTGATTACAGGCATGAGCCACTGTGCCTGCCCAAATCCACACTTTCTTTTTCCCTCTCCCACACCAGTTCCCAAGCACAGACCAGCCAGATAGCACCATTAGATGTGTTCATAACTGTTTGAAGATGTGTTGATTCTGGCATGGAGGTACCATTGTCACCCTAGGTGAAGTCTCCAGTGGCATGCCAAAAGGCTCTCTCCTGTTCAGTGTTTTAATTACTTGGATGAGGATGTGAGCATGCTCATCCAGTTTGAGAGTGTCAGGAAACCAAGGAAGGCAGGCTTAGTAATTGGGAACACAGTTGTTGGTATCGAACTGACCAGGGTTGGCAACCTTTTTGCCACTTTCTAGCCGTGTGGCTTTGGGCAAGTGTTTTCATCTCTTTGAGCCTCACTGTCATCATTTGTAATAATAGTAATCCAACCTCAAACAGTTATTGAGCAGGTTAAATGAGATAATGTGTGTAAAACCCTTAGCACAGTGCCTGGCACTCAGTCAATGTCACTGATTGTTATTAATAAACCACAACTGTAAGAGCTGCACTGCAGGCTCTGGAGTCTGGGTTTAAAATCTAGTGCTGCCAGTTATTAGTTGTGAATAAGTTGCTTAACTTCTTTGAGGCTCAGCTTCTTCCTCTGTAAAATAAGGACAATAATACTTACCTTGGGCATTGCTATAAATAAAGCATTCAGGCCAGAATAGACACATAGCAGATACTCAATAAACCGAGGTTACCATTCAGAGAAAGAGTGAATCCTGTGGCAGAGAAAACCAGAAAGTAGAGCGCTTAGCAGGAGGGGATGGGGTATTGACTCTAAAAATGCAAAGTTTAATAGTATCTTTAGGAGAAAAACCACCCACTCATTGAAAGAAGCTAAACTTTTTTGGATCTTGAGCTCTGAGAAGAATTTCTCCTATAAATAGATAGAAATATGAATGGGGTAGGGACCAACTGGCATTTGGTTAGGATGCCAGACCTCAGGCCCTGACCCCATCCTGTCCCTTTTCCTGTGGCTTTTGGCCCCTCCCCAAGAGATTCTATTGAGATACGTGTGACAGAGGCTGCTGGCTAGGAAATGAAATCTTATCTCAAAGCTGTGGCTGAATGCAGAATTCTGGTGAGCTGTCCTCCATGTGGAGAACGCCTTTGACCTAGGGAGGTTGCCATACAGGCCTCCATCCAGGCCCATACCTGAATCTCAGCTCTATTGCTCCAGGGTAGAGGAAGCTGATCTGGAGTGTGTCAGCCCTGGGGGAGAGCTGGAGTATCCAACCCCTTTCCTATAGGGACCAGCTAGATGACTGCTCCTGCTTCTCTCCCCGGTGTGACCAGGCCTATCCAGCCACAGAAAGAAGAATGTCAAAAGTCTGGACCCACCCAGACTGAACCTTTGAGCTTCTTAGAAGTACAGTATCTGGGAAGTTTGGTCCGTGACTGTATCTTAGAACCTAGCTAGTCCATAATATCACCTTTCCTTCCAGTGGGTGGACTACTATGCCCTTAATAATAACGCTGATTTGGGGAGGAGTAAGTAGAGCTGACCTTTAGCTTGCTAGGTGTCAACATCACCCTCCCTCTTCAACCTTGTTGATCTTTCTTCTGTTGCCCCCAAGAACTTAACAGCCAAACCTATGACCAACTCAGGGTGTGGCTGTTAGCTGTCTCCTACTGCAGAAGAAATCAAGCAAGTCCAGGCTGCCTGCCCAGCACCCCTCCATAGAATGCCTGCTATGCAACCAGGAGCTGGTTAGTGTAGCCCCCAAGGATTTAAGAAGGCCTCTTTAGCTTCCCTCCTCTTCTCTGGATGTTTGAAGCAGTTCAGGACTCAATAGGAGAAAAATTCAACTTATTTTTTTTTTGAGACGGAGTCTTGCTATGTCGCCCAAGGTGGAGTGTAGTGGCCGGATCTCAGCTCACTGCAAGCTCCGCCTCCCGGGTTTTTACGCCATTCTCCTGCCTCAGCCTCCCGAGTAGCCGGGACTACAGGCGCCCACCACCTCGCCCGGCTAGTTTTTTTGTATTTTTTAGTAGAGACGGGGTTTCACCATGTTAGCCAGGATGGTCTCGAACTCCTGACCTCGTGATCCGCCCGTCTCGGCCTCCCAAAGTGCTGGGATTACAGGCTTGAGCCACCGCGCCCGGCCTCAACTTATTTTTTTTCTAGACCAACCCTGAGCACCAGTCAAGAAGTGGTCTGTCTATGCATTTGCCAGCATTGGCCAGTGGTGCATTTAGTTGAGATGCACAACAAAATTGGGCAACTTCATTTAAATATCTGCATTTCTGACCCTTTACAAGCAAATCGGATGATCTGGTGGCACTGGGTGCCTATTCCTATGTAGTAACCAATCAGCCAGAGCTGACTGGCAGCTACCTTTTTTAGACAAGGTGTGTGCTCTTGAGCCCCTACCCCTCCCTGTCCCAGAAGCTCTTGGGTCTCCACAACCCCCTTTTCTTACACCCATTGCTGCTGTCATTGGCCTAACCTGCCTGGTTTCTGCATGTGTTTGAGTTTGCCACCTTTGGATTAGGCCAAGAAGTTATGCTTTATTTTTCGTCTCAAACTGTGATCATCAGATTGGGTTGTACAATGAGAATTACATGACAGCGTGACAAGCCATCCAATGTCTGTGATGGAAAACCACCTCCAACTTACCATCATCCTTTCAAACTTCGCCATGGAGACTCCCTGTCATTACTTCCAGTGAAACCTTTGTCATCTCCTTAAGGATGAGTTTGAAGTTCTACTCAAGGGCAGGATGTTCTCCCCCAACAAGAAGTGCTGCTGTATTTGTCTCTGATTGTCCCCCAACCCCTGAGAGGAATGGAGGGAGGGGCATTCAGGTGCTAGAGGTCACTGAAGACCCAGTGATGCGTTAGATGGTGTCCTCAGTCATTCCTATCGTAGCCACCGTAATGCATTTTCAGTAGTTAAAAACACCGCAATGTAATTGGATAATTTTAACACCAAAGCACAATTCACAAGAAGCAATTCTGCCCAAACAGTGTGGCCCAAGGACTCTGCATTGGACTGGGAAGCCAGACAGATCTAGGACTGAATCCCAACACTGTCACTTACTAATTGCTTGACCGTGGGCAAGGCATCTCCCCTCTCCATTCCTCAGTTTCTTCCTCTTCCAAATGGGCACCACATTGGACTCTTGCAAGGATTAAATGACATAACCCATGCTTACCCAATGTCTGGAATGTGGGCCACACTCAATAAGTGCTCTCTGTTATTACTCTTACCCAGATTTTGAGGAGTTGATTCAATCCAAGAGTGAAATTTAGAACATTCATGGCAGAACGGATGACTTGCAGGCAAAGTTAGACCCACTAGTGTGTTTTATTTGGCCTTTGCAGCATTTACAAAAATGAATTCATCATTTCCAACATTTAAAAACCAAGAGAGTTAAAAAAAATCAGGGGAGTTCATGTAAAAATCCAGACTCCTGGCGGCTCTTAGAAAATGGGAAGATCTAGGAACACTGGGCCCTCGTTCTCAGAGGCAAAAATGGGCTGTTCCCTTCCAATGGGACGGGGGCTTGGACTTGTGCCAGTGCCCACCTGGCCCACTTCGCTCATTTCTGTTGCCTGCTTGGCTCTTGCGGGCATGTGAGCTTTTTTTTGATCTGGAGGAATGGATCAACCTTGAGCCAATCCTCCGTAAATATCATTTCCTGCAGATGGGGTTTGGAGAAGGTGAACAGCAGGTTGCATTTCCTGGCAGGGGCCCATGGTGCCATCTGTGTTATCGATGAAATGCAGAGCCATCAGCTTCAACAATTTGAGGGGCAGAGTTGGGGTCATGGTCCTCTGAAAAGCATCTGAGAAATTAACAGATTTGTAGCTGTGAATGGATGGCCACCTCATCACCCCATACAGGTGGGCTGAAATTTAATGAGGAAAAAGTGTAAAGTCTTGCCCTTATGTCTGAAAACCAGGCTGGCCAAGTACAGACTGGGGAGAGATGTGCTTAGCAGCAGCACTTGTGAAAAAGACTTAAGGTTCTCGTTGACAATGAGTTTTGGTATGAGTCACTGTGAGGCAGTTGCCAAAATACCTAATCTGATTCTGGGCTGCGTTTATAGAAGTCTAGTGTCTGGAAGACCTTTCTAACAATTAGAGCTGTCTTGAAGGAACAGGCAGGCAGTCTCCTAAGCCTTGATCTCCCAGGCGTAGGAGGTGCTTGAGGCTGGGTGATGAATCCCTGGAAGAGATTGTCAGAGTGGGGATTTAGGCATCAGAGGGAGATTTGTTCTAGGTGACTTAGAAGGTCTCTGCCAATCCTGACATTCTCTGCTTTCTGCAGCCCAGTAGAGGAAAATAATTTCCATAACAAAAGTAAAACTCTTTCTGATAGAGGAAAGCAGGACTCCCTGAAGAGGCTCAAAATGGAAATGTAAACTTCCAGTTCTTACTAAGTAATGTGGACAAAAGATATCACTGCCCCTACCCCACCCCTGACCCCCTGCCTTATTTCTCAGAGTTGGGGGGTTGGGGGGTGTGGGGCAGGATCTGCTCTGCACATTACTGGTTATTTTTTTTTAAAGCTGAGCTTTTACGCAGAGCTTGCAGACTGATGGCACATGGGCCAGATTCAGCCTCAGGTATGTTTTATTTGGCCTGTACTGTGTCTTTTAAAAATGTGAGCTAGATGCCAACTTGTAAAAATGAGGAGATCTTGTATAAAATGTGGACTTCCCAGCACCTTTTTAAAAAGCCAGAAGGTCTGGCAGTGCTGGGCTCGTGTTCTGGGGATGAGCACCGATTGCCCTTCTGTGGCAGGACTTGAGCGCTCCCTTGGTCATGGTCCTAAACTCCCTACCTGGTCTGCGTCACCTGTTCACCTGAACTGCCTGGCCCCAATACGTATTGGAGTTCGCCATCCCTGGTGTCATGGCTTGTTTTAAAGGCCCTGCACTGTTGTGACCCTTAAGGTGCCATTGTGGACTCTGCTTGGTCATCCCCTAGCAGAGGGGCGGGCAGCTGGGAGTCCGCGGGGGGATGGGTTTGGGCTAGAGGGAGTGGGAGCATAAATGCTTTTATAGCTGCTTTTAAAAAGTACCTGTGGCTCATATGCAGTCAGCTTCCAATTCTTTCATCTCAGTAAACACCCCCAGCTGTTCTATTGCATGGCTCCAAGGCCCCCAGTGGCTTTCCTTATAATGTCCCAAGTCTTCAGCTTGGTAACTTCCACACTGTGGGCCTGTTCTGGAGCTGTGCAGGACAGTGGCTTCCTCTTCCTCAGCAAAGCCTGCTAGATATTTGCAGACAGTAGTCTCCTCTCTCCCGGAAGCTGCTGACCATCCTGGCCCTGAGAAGACGGTGTTGGGTGCAGAGAGACCAGATGGATTTCCTGGAGGTGGTTGAGACAGAGCTGCTTTCAGGTTGGTCCTGAGCTGGGCAGTTTCTTCTTGGAAGCCCTCAGTGTCACATGAAGCACTGTCCCCTCCAAAGGTCCCTCACTCCAGGCCCAGAACATCTCTGTCATCTGCTGGGGAGAGACAGAGAACTGAATCTTTTTATGAAGTTTGGGGACTTGGTGGTGGAAACTGTAGGCACTTCCCCCAGAAGCAGGAATCTTTGACTGTTAGCTCTAATCTGTTGGCTGCTACGAGTTGACGGGAGTGAGGCCTGCCTGAAGACCTCTTGGTTGCCCTACTCTGCAATAGAATTAGCTAGACTCCCACCCTGTTTGAGTCTGTCTCTCTGCTTTTTGGTTCTCAGGCTGAAATTGTCCATCCTGGCCCTTCACAACCTATAGGACACCCTCCGACACCACTTCCCTGCACAGCCAGCCCCTCCCTGTGTGGTTCCGCAGGCTTCTCACTTAGGAGATGCCCTGCTGTTCTGAGTTATTTCTAGTGTAGACATAGGGGTTTGTCTGGCCGTCCATGGTACAGCCATCTGGTGGCAGTTTCGTGTTTTCACTGTGGTTGCCTCAGTGTATTCTTTTATTGAGTCATCCTTTGAGTTTCCTTTTTACTTTTCCCTTATCTCTCTTTTTAAGGACTCGCCCTTTCTTGGGGCCTTTCTCCCACAGATATGAAGGTATTTGTGAATTGTGGCACTTTCGGGAAGGTGGTATTTCTTGGGAATACCACCCGGCCAGTCATGGGGCAGGGTACCCCATGATTCCTCGACCTTTGGAAGATGCTGGAGTCTGCATGGGGGGAGAAGATGGGCAGGAACCCTCTGACCTACCTGAACAGGGTTAAGTGTTCAGGGTGGAGGAGGGGCGCGTGGTGTTCCCACACGTCCATCTCCCTTCACACTTTTCTCCCTCTATCCCCTTTTCCACACCACTTGTAAATGGCATGACATTTCAACATGAATGTCATGGCTGCTACCTAATTTGGGGTCCTGACCGGCTCAGCCTTCCCTGGGGGCTTCTAGAGGTCTGAGTCAGAAACAGCCAAGTCTTGTGTCTAAATGAGTTGTTCTATTAACTTGGCTTGGGTAGCTCTTGGTGACGAAACCTGACTGTTGCTGTAGGTATCATGTGGAAGGGTTGCGCGTATGGTGTATGCATATGTCTGTTGCAGGTGCGGGTGGAGAGGAGGGTCAGGCCTTCTTTTCTGCAGGGGCATCTGTTCTTCAGAGCCTCGTGGCTTGTGAAATGGTGTTGCACAAGGAAACAATCTATCTGGAGCCGATTCCACTCCTGTGTAGTGTGGGGAGCTAATCAAAACTTCGAGAGGAGAAGTGCCTGTCTTCCATCCAGAATCAAGATTAATTGATGTTCTTTAATGGAAACAAATCGAATCTCACAGCAACCCTTCCCATTAACCTTACAGTCATGCACTTTTCTATGAAGGCTGGGATGGTTCTTCAGAATCAGCAGGTTCTTGGAAACAGTTGACGCCTTGAAGCTATTTGTGTCTGTCCTCATAATGGCTGGTGGGAAACGAGGAGAAAATGCCTTTGGAACATCTGATGAGTGGCTGGAATGAAGGGATGATTCTTGTTTGCCTTGTGGCTTACACGGCACACTCATGTTGCATTGGATTTGATCTTCCTAGCAACCCCGTAATGCAGGTGGAGTTGGATTGAGTATCTTTAATTTACAGATGAGGAACTCCTCCTGCCTTTGGAGCACCAGTCCCTCAAGATGTCTGCTGAGTAAAGGGCTCTGTGTTCAAATAAGTGTATAAAACATTCTACTGCATCCCCTTCTTAAAGATTCATAGCTCACTTCTATGTATTAGAGGCTCTGATAAGTCCTGTAGAAAAAAAATCTATTTAATTCATTATTTCCTGAACTCGTTAACCTATGTACTCTTTTTTTTTTTTTTTTTTTTTTTTACAGTGTAATTATGGGCATCTTCTAGACCTACCGACATGTCCTGTAAAAACCAAATAATAAATATTCTAGGCTTTGTGGGCCATATGGTCTTTGTTGTAACCAATCAGCCATCCCTTTGTAGTGCAAAAACATCCACAGACAATAGAGAAATAAGTGGATGTGGCTATGTTCCAATAACACTTTATTTCCAAACATAGGCTGTGGGCCAGACTTGACTCATGGGCTGTAGTTTGCTGACCTCTGTTCTGGAAAAGCATCCTGCGGTATATCTTTTTGGGAGATGGTGCTTTAAGTGTCCCGTGAGTACCACACAAGGACTGTACTCTCAGACCCTAGCACAGGTGGCATGGTGGCAATGTCTTGCAGAGTGTGGCTCAGAGGCTGAATGTCTTGCTCAGGGTATGTGACTGCTTAGTGCTGTCGCAGAGATGTCACCCAGGCTGTTGACCATAAAATCAATTTATTTTTCATTGTTCTCTTCTCTTTTGGAGTACAAGAAGGGGAAGGGGCAAAATGCTCCTGGGAAGGGGGCAAAATGCTCTGAGTGTCTGCTATGTAGAATCACAGTGATATACATACTAGGTGCATGTGGATGTTTGTGCACAAGTTGGTATCAGTGTGACCATGATATTTGTGTTATGAAGCACAAATGTGGTTGATGGGCAAGTTATCCAGTTAGAGGCCTTTGTTTCAAAGCACTTAACAGAAGATGCTAAAAAGAAGATTCAAAGGGCAATTTGAATTGAGCTCTGTGGTGACAAATCATTAATAGACTCAGCAACATACAAGAGTTTACTAAACACCTAACATGTTCCCTTGCTTTAATCAGAACTTTGAATTGTAAGCAACAGAAATCAGCTAAAGCTGGTAGCAGTAGAAATACACGGATTTTGTTATAAAGATGCAGGGTATTTTGTAGAATCCAGGTGGGGAAATGCAGTTGGCCCCAGGCTGGCCTGGGACCAGGAAGGAGGGCCAGGGAGCCCTGGTTTGTTCCAGGAATCAGTAGTACACTTCCTCTCATTTTGTCTTCTCGCTGCACATCTGCTTCTTCCTTCCTTCTCAGGAAGTCAGTCATTTCTAGTACTTGAACTATATGACAGGTACACAGTGGTTGCCCATGGCTCCTAACTGTGTGTTTCAGGTGGAGGTAAACACATGGAAAGACTGTTGGCTGTCTCGCTCACTCGTATTCTCTCTCTCATTTGTCTGTGATGCCTCCTCCCCAACTCTGAAGGGCTCAGCCTAGGCCATTCCTGAACCAGTCACTGTGGCCAGTGGGATGGGATTGACAAAGAGATCTAGGTCAGCCGGACCCTACTCCTGTGGATGGGGCAGGCGGTTTCCAAAGGAGAGAGGCCTACTGCAGTCCTGCCCTGGCCAGGCGCTGAGCAGGCACAGAGTTAAGAAGAATCCTTTGATCCCCTGACATTTATAAATGAGTTGGGAAATAAAACCAATGCATAGTAGTAATGACAATGTCACATGTGCTAAGTTGTTTCGTTAGACAGTGGAGAAAATACTAGTATAAATAAGGCACTAGTTTGGCTGTATAGATGTTGAGCACCAAAAGATGGAGTCAGGAGAGGGTGTGTGGCCTGACCTTGTCAGGAAGGGCTGGCTTTCTGTAGCACAGAGACATTCTCTGAGGGTGGGTGGGAAGCAGAGTTCTGACTGGGAGATCAGCATGGACAAAGCCAGAATTGTAATATAAATGCAGTCTGGGTGGGAGTGTTAAACTGGAAGGTTCTTTACCAAGAGAAGGGAAAGAACTGTATTTAACAATTTTTTTCATATTAAAATTTTTCTTTAAAAGATAGGGTCTCGCTCTGTTGCCCAGGCTGGAGTATGTTGGTGCCCTCATAGCTCACTGCAGCTTTGAACTCCAAGGTTCAAGCATTCCTCCTGTCTCAGCCTCCTGAGTAGCTGGGACTACAGGCGTGCACCACCACCAAGCCTGGCTAACTTTTAAAAATGTTTTTGTAGAGACAGGGTCTTGCTCTGCTGCCCAGGTTGGTCTCAAATACCTGGCCTCAAGTGAACCTCCTGCCTCAGCCTCCCAAAGTGCTGGAATGACAAGCATGAGCATGCCTGGCCGGAGATAACTTTAGAAAGCAGTGGGAAATATGTTGGGGGAAAGCAGGAAGCTTTGCTGAAGACCCAGTCCCCAGTGGTCTCTTAATTGTAGCAGGAGGGGCTGGAAGCTGGAACTGCTGTTCCTGGGGGGAAGGAGCAGTGCTGGGGAAAGACCCTCAGCTCTACACAGGGAAGGGGAAGTTCAGGCTGGCAGATGGATGTCCTGGCCATGGGGCTGGGACACTCAGGAATAAGACTCAGGCACTGGGGACTAAGGCAGATGCTGTCACCAGCGGGGTGGGACAGAGGTGGGACCTGAGAGGATGGGAGGTGGGATCTGCCCTAGGCTGTGAGGCAGCAGCAGGACTAGCAATGGGGATGGAGTTGCTTTGCCTTTCCTCAAGCCACCCTCTTCCCTGTCCTCTCATTAAAACTTTCCTGTGTGTGTCCCATTTGCTTGGGACCTCAAGGCCAATGACGAGCTAATCATCTAGGGAGCTTTAGGTGCTACCCAATTTTAGTGGCATTTGCATTGGGACAGATGCCTTAAATGCCTTGATCGAAAAGAATGACAGTGCCTGGGATTTTGGGACAAAGACACTAAGCCCAATGTCAAGGATCCCATCTGTGTCCCTTTGTGGAGAGTACTCTTGTTTGGGGATATAACGATCAAACAAGATGCCTGCTGTCCAGCAGCATGGGAGCTGAGCCCCGCGCCTAAAACTTTTGGAGCAGCAGCTGTTGGGCCATTGCATGACAATCTGGGCAGCATCTTTAGGGAGGAAAGAGCAGGCAGCAGAGGCACCATCTGAGGACCCAGGAGCTGCAGAGGAGGCTTCATCTTGATGTTTGCAGCCTCTCCTGGAGGTAGGTGGACTACATGCAGGACTTTGAATGATCTGGATATGAATTCTTTTTTAAAAATTGCTTTAATTGATGCATAAAAATTGCACATGTTTATGGGGTACCTGTGGTATTCTGATAGATGCATACAATATAGAGTGATCAAATCAGGATATTTAGAATTCCTATCGCGTCAAACATTTATAATTTCTTTGTGCTGGGAACATTTGAAATCTTCTCTCCTAGCTAGTACGAAATAGCCAATATCTTGTTTTGAACCATAGTCACCCTACTGTGCTATTGAACGCTAGAATTTATTCCTTCTAGCTAAATATATGTTTGTACCCATTAACCAACCTCTTTTCCTCCCCGCCCCACCCTACCCTTCCCAGCCTCTGGTAATGATCAATCTAACTTCTACCTTCATGAGATCAACACTTTTAGCTCCCACATATGAGAGAGAACATGTAATATTTATCTTTTTGTGCCTGGCTTATTTCACTTAACATAATGACCTCCGGTTCCATCCATGTTGCTACAAATGGCAGGATTTCATTCTTTTTTTTTTTTTTTTTTTTTTTTTGAGACAGAGTCTCACTCTGTCGCCCAGGCTGGAGTGCAGTAACATCATCTCTGCTCACTGCAAGCTCCACCTCCTGGGTTCACACTATTCTCCTGCCTCAACCTCAAGAGTAGCTAGGACTACAGGCACCCACCACAATGCCCAGCTAATTTTTTGTGTGTTTTTAATAGCGATGGGGTTTCACTGTGTTAGCCAGGATAGTCTTGATCTCCTGACCTTGTGATCAGCTCACCTCAGCCTCCCAAACTGTTGGGATTACAGGCGTGAGCCACTGCCCCCGGCCAGGATTTCATTCTTTTTAAATGGCTGAATAGTATTCCATTCTGTAGATATGAATTCTTGATCTTCTGCTTTCTCATGGGGTGAAGTTACTCAAGCCCCCTCATCTGTAAATAGGGGTGATAACCTGCGTGCCTGTTCCTGCCACATGTTATGTCTTAGTACATACCTGATTACACTGAACCTCAGGATTCACAGAATATGTCCTAACTCTCACCTGATGCAGGAATCCTCGACAACCGTGAGGCTTCTGATTGGAACTTCCTGTAGTAAGGGGCTGCCCACCTCAGAAACCAGACTATTTGCTTTGTTGGAAAGGCTTGCTAGGAAGGTCTTTCTTGAGTGGAACTGCAAGATGCCTCTCTCCTTTGGAACAATACAGACTAAGTCTAAGTTGGCTGCCTTATGGTAACACTTTCATCATTTGAAGACAGCTTTTGGGCAGGCATGATGGTTCACAGCTGTGATCCCAGCACTTTGGGAGGCCTAGGTGGGAGGACCACTTGAGGCCAGGAATTCGAGACTGCCTAGGGAACATAGTGAGATCCTGTATCTATTTGAAAAAATAAAATTAAAATAAGATAAAATAGGCTGGGTGTGGTGGCTCACGCCTGTAATCCCAACACTTTGGGAGGCCGAGGTGGGCGGATAACCTGAGGGTCAGGGGTTTGAGACCAGCCTTGCCAACATGGTGAAACCTCATCTCTACTGAAAATACAAAAATTAGCCAGGTGTGGTGGTTCACACCTGTATTCCCAGCTACTAGGGAGGCTGAGGTGGGAGGATCACTTGAACCCGGGAGGCTGAGGTTGCAGTGAGCCAAGCAGAGATTACAACACTGTACTCCAGCCTGGGCAACAGAGTGAGACTCCATCTCAAAAAATAAATAAATAAAAATAATACAATAAATAATAAAAAGTAAAATTGAAAGATAAAAAATTAAATAAAATGGAATAAAATAAAGACAGCTTTCATGTACTTCTAAATCAGGGGTGGGAAATAGTTTCCGCCTGAGGTGCCAACTGTGCTGGATTGCAGTGACGGCTGGCGGGCTGTGTGGAGGAGTATGCTGAGGCTGTGTCAGGGTCAGCAGGAGAGTGTCAGATCCACCCTGGGCTTGGGGCTGGGCATGGTGTATGTGAGCAGTGTATTTATTTTCTCTGCTAAGCACTCATGCTTAGATTCTGCAGTCATGCTTCAGGTGACTTATGCCTTCACTCTCTGGTCTCTTTTTCTGGCCACACTTCAGCTTATCAACATTTAAAAAGCCATCTGGCTGCCATCTCTTCTCCCTAATTCGTTTCTAGGGTGGATTTGACCAATCTGGTTGGGCCAGCTGTGGTCTCTCCTAGAGCGTTGTTTCCTGCAATATCTTCCCAAATAGAGGAGGACCGTTTTTGGATCGCAGTCTGCTAATAAACCTTCCAAACTATTAACGGGTCTCTTAAAATCTGGAGCCCAAGCTAAGCACTGTCTTTCAGAAGTACTTTCAATGATTCGGAGGCTAGCAGGACTAATAATACATCCCTTGATCCTATTAATGCGGCTTAAAGGTTGTGTTAGCTTTTTCCCTGTGTTTGTAAAGCCAAAGCTGTAGTGCACCCCCTGCGTGGGATGGCGACGGCAGGAGAGCCAGATCCAGTGGGGGCAAGATCTCCTCCTGTCCCCTCCCTGCCTCTGTGACTCTTGGTGGCTTGGGGGGTCTGGGGCCTGCAGGGGTGACGTGTGGCCCCACCGAGGTCCAAAGGCCACAGGTCTCATTCTGTCACAATGAAGTTGTCTGCCCTAAAGGTCCCCGGATCACTGTCAGTCTTGATGCGGGAGCAACCTGAAAAAAATAAGGACAATATAGACATTTTCTCGTAAACCTAATGGCACATAATTCAAGACCTGCTCTTTATTATACAAATTGTGGTCTTCACTTCCTGTGTGTGGTGTGGTGTGTGTATGCGTGTGTCAGAAATTATCCTTTCTTAAACAATTGAGATAGTTCTTCTCCCTGCCCCGAATACCCTTTGAAAAGTTGGCCACCCTCTATAGACCCCCTTCCTTTTGCAGGGAGGAGGGAGTTTTACCAGGCTGTGAAAGGTGGTCTAAAAACCACAGCCTTGTCCAAGGTGAGGCCCATCAGAACTCGATGTGCCCCCTTGGAGGGTCTTGAAGAAGCAATCTGGCATCCCAATGAGGCCCCTGTGGCACAGGATTGGGCCATAGGTGACTTTATTAGTAGTTAAAGTAGTTAAATTTCTCACAGCCCAATTTATTGGAAAGGTAGCAATGTTTTCATTTAGACCCTAGGGGTGGGGTATAATTTAAGGAGAGTGGATTTTGATTTAGGAACTCGGTTAATGAGTGCCAGCCTTGTCAATTTTTTTTATTGTGTCGAAAAGCACATCACATAAAATTTACTATCTTAACCATTTTAAATGCACAGTTCAATGATGTTAAATACATTCATAATGTTGTGCAACTGTCACCACCATCCATCTCCAGAACATTTTTCATCTTGTAGCACTGGAACTGCACCCGGTGAAGAGGAACTCCCCGTTCTTCCCCCGTTCCCTGGCAATCACCAGTCTACTTTCTGCCTCTGTGATTTTGGCTCCTCTAGGCATCTCATGTGAGCAGACTCATACAGTATTTGTCCTCTGTGTCTGGTGTACTTTAGTTAGCATAATGCTTCAGGGTTCATCCGTGTTGTGGCGTGTGTCAGAATTCCCATCCTTTTTAAGGCGGAATAATGTCTCATTGTATGCGCATACGCCGCATCGTTTTCATCCACTCCTCTGGGGATGGATACTTGGGTGGCATCTGTGGTTTGGCTCATGTGCTGTGGTCTTGTCAATTTTTAGCCATGACTCGGGAAAGTGACTTAGCCCCTCAGTACCTCAGTTTCCTCATCCATTACATCGAACCTGCCCTCTGCGTGAGACTGAAGTAAGAATCGTTGTTTGTGACAATGCATAACTGCAACAGTCTATCGAGTTGAAGTTATTTCTGAGAGCATTCGGCTAGCATTTCTCAGGGTATCTGCTCTGTGGCCATTGGGCTTTGCCTGCCTGGAGTGTAGGAGGAAGGTGGGAGAGGGTTCAGAGAAGCGATACGGAGATGACTGGGATGGGGCTGCTCCACCGGGTGTTTCGGGTGGGGCAGTTCTTCACTGTGGGGACTGTCCCTTATATTGCAGATGCTTAGTACCTTGACCCCTGCCCATTAAATGCTGGTAGTACTCTCTCCAGTCATTGTGTTGACTTAAACATATGCCCATATTTTTGTGTTCCCCTTGGGGGGATGGTCCTGCCTCCAGGTGAGAGGCAGGGCCTGAGTGTTTTAGAAGGGTCTGTGGAAGTAAGAAGAGGAAGCACAGAAGAGGGAAAGCATACGAGAGTGACCTGGTGGGCTGATACATCTGCAGTGTGCATTTTAACAGTTGGTGCTCAGGCCCTCTGAGTGTTTGTATTAGTCACGGTCCTCCAGATAGAACCAATTGGAAAGTATATATACATATATATACACACAGACACACGTGTGTATGTGTATGTATGTATATGCATATCTATCTGTGTGTCTATCTACCTATCTGAGGGGATTTATTAGGGAGATTGGCTCACATGATAATGGAGGTTGGGAAGTCCCATACTAGGCCGTCTATAAGCTGGAGATCCAGGGAATCCAGGAGCGTTGGCCAATCTAAGTCTAAAAGTCTCAGAACCAGAGAAGCCAATGGTGCAGCTTTCAGTCTGAGGCCAGGCCTGAAAACTGAGGGGAGGCCGCTGGTTCAAGTCCTAGAGTCCAAAGGCTGGGGACCTGGAGTTCTGATGTCTAAGGGCAGGAGAAGAAGGATGTCCCAGCTCCAGGAAAGAGAGAAAAGCAATGTGCCTTTCCTCTGCCTTTATGTTCTATTCAGGGCCTCAGCTGATTGGCTAGTGCCAGCCCACACTGGTGATCTTCCTTACTCGGTCCACTGATTCACATGCCAATCTCTTCCAGAAGCACCCTCACAGACAGACCTAGGAATAATGCTTTACCAAAAATCTGGGTGTCCCTGCTTCCAGTCAAGTTGATACCTAAAATGAAGCATCAGCATTGAGCAGAGAGGAGCTTGGGTCACAGGAGGACCACAGCTCTGGGAGGGAGGCAGCCATGTGTGTTCAAACGCCAAACTTCCTCCCAACTAGTGAGGGAGTCTTGAGAATATCTTCTTCCACCTCTGGGCGCCATCTGTAAAGCGAGGGCATTGAAAAGGTGGTCATTTTCAACTCTGTGGCTCCAGGATTTGAAGGCCAAACAGCGTAGATTTCAGTGGGCCGAAAGTAAGGACTGCTCACTTCTGGGATTGGGTGGAAAAAGGTAAAATCTAACAAGGATGCTGGAGTGGGAAGAGCTGACCTGCTGAAATTGCGTCCTAGACCTTCTTATTCTCCTTCTTTTGATTGTTTGTTGAAATACAGTTCATTTTTTGAATATGTAAAATAGACATACACTATCATATTCAAAACATAAAAGGTATTATAAGTAGAGTAAAAAGTAAATTTCCGCCCCCACCACTTAGCTTTCCTTCCTCAAAGGCCACCTCACTTTATCCTCCCAGGAATACTGGACTCTCATTTTCTTTGAACTAGGGCTCAGAAGGTTGTTTGAAATGCAGCTTGGTTGTTATGCCTTTAACTTTCTGGTCTGAAGGGTGAGAAATTTGATCCTCCTGTAGCGTGTGGTTAGTTTCCTACAATGAATTTTCCTTATTAGTCATAGTTTCTTTTTGCAACTCTTGGATAGAGATACAGCCTTTTTCATCTCTCTTTTTATTCCTCTTACCCTCAAATTCCTGGTCCTTCATCTGAATCAAAGGATGCCACAAGCACAGATCAAAACTGAGATAGGACATCTGGATGCCTTCCAGCTTCTCCATCCATGGATTTCACAGGGGCTCATTTTACATAATTGTCTATTTTGATGATTTCTAAAATGGTTTCATAGCTTCATATTTTATTTTGTCTTGGAGTTTAACTTAGTCCTGCAAGTAACTGCTTTGCTCTTCATCTGGTGTTTAAAAGTTTTTGCTCAGTGACTGGGAAGCACTGTTGGATGTTAACAGTAAACTGAGGGAGGAACCCTGGACTCAGAGGCAGAAAGCCTGGGTTTGTGCAAAGCAAGCTTCTTTTTTACTGTGTGACCTTCGGCAAGCTCCTTGGGCTTTCTGAATCTCTGCTTCCTCATCTGTAAATGAGGGTTATGCTACCTGCCCCATATGACTGTTTCTGTTGTTAAATAAGGCAATGAATATGAGTATTCCTTGCAAACTGTTAAGGTCTTGCAATTATAATTATTGTAATTCCTTCAGAAAATATTTATTAAGCTTCTGTTGTGTTCTGGTTACCATCAATCCAGTGGGAAATGAGCTTATATTCTTTTGTGTGTGTGTGTGTGTGTGTGTTGGAGGTGGGCAGGGGTGATAGAAGACAGGGAGACTGTCAATAAAAGGGTTAAGTAACAAATAGGACCCATTCAGATAATGGTAACCATTACAAAGAAAATAAAACAGAGCAATGAAATAGAGGATGAGCAGAGGGGAATGGTTCCTGATAAGAAATCAGGAAACGTCTGTAAGCTGACATTGAACTGTCATGTGAAAAGCAGGTAAAGAGAATCCAGGCCAGGGAAGCAGCAAGTGCAAAGGCCCTGGGGTGGGAACAACAAGCTTAGGGAATTGGAAAAGAGAAAGGGCGGAGGAAACGGCAAGAAAGTATGTGCATCAGAAATGAACTGAGAACAAGGCAGAGACTGTCACAAGAAGAGGTGGGAGAGGTTGGCCAGGTCATGGTCATGGAGGGCCTTGTGGGCCCTGTTAAGAGTTTGTATTTTATTCTATGTGCAGTTGGAGATTTTAACAGGGAGGTCATGGGACCAATTTTCTGGTTGAGAAAGATCTCTCCTCCTAGAGTGTGGAGAACAGCTTGTTAGGCAAGGGGAAGAGTGAAACCAGTTGGGGGCTATTGCAGTAGCCTGGGCAAGGGAAGATGCCTTCACACCAGAAACAGCACGGACGAAACCACTCTTGGGGTTTGTGGCATGAAGCTCAGGGAGCTGCTTTCGTATGAAAAGGGCAGTCTTCTGGTGTAAAGGAGGATGCCTTCCGTTTTCCCTTTGCTCTTCTAGTTTCTTGCTCTTAGGAGTATGGAGGGAGTTGAGGAAGTGGGCAGGGGCAAATGTTGCATTTTTTTTTGTTTTTTTCAGATGATGCAGGTTTTGGACTGCAGGTGCCTATGATGAATCAACAAGCATTTATTGACTGGAGGAAGGTTTTTATAGGCCTTTGGTTTCCACTTCAGACCAGTCTTTCTGTGGACAAACTGGGCATCCTCCCAGAAGCCCAACAGAGAATAGACTCCATTATTTGTATCTCCAGTGTGCACAGGAGCAGCAGTGATCCCAGAGAGGGCCACCTGTACGGCTATGTAGGTTGTCCCCTACACAAGGGCACCAGGTTGAGAAGTGGGGCCCCAAATCCAGTTGAAGTTCTTCTCTCCAAGCAATTTGCCTGGGCATGGAGCTGCATCAGCAGGGGAAATGGGAGTCTTTTCCAATGGGCTCCAAGACACCATCTGGGCTGGCAGTAACCCTTCCCAGGCCCTGCAGATTTCTGCTTTGTGGCCTGGTTTCCTGGGAAGCTCTGTCTTCACCTACTTTATTCCAGTCAGTCAACATTTATTTTAGCAAATATTTATTGAGTAGCTACTGTATGCCAAGCAGTGGATTTACACTGATGAACAGGAAGACACGCATCCTGCCCTCATGAACTTATAGTCTAGCGGAAGTCATTCCAGCTTGCTTGCTTTCTTTTCTCTTTTCTTTTCTTTTCTTTTCTTTTCTTTTCTTTTCTTTTCTTTTCTTTTCTTTTCTTTTCCCTTCCCTTCCCTTCCCTTCCCTTCCCTTCCTTCCTTCCTTCCTTCCTTCCTTCCTTCCTTCCTTCCTTCCTTCCTTCCTTCCTTCCTTCCTTCCTTCCTTCCTTTTTCTTTCTTTCTTTCTTTCTTTCTTTCTTTCTTTCTTTCTTTCTTTCAGCCAGGATGGTCTCGATCTCCTGACCTCGTGATCCGCCTGCTTCAGCCTCCCAAAGTGCTGGGATTGCAGGCGTGAGCCACTGCTCCTGGCCCCAGCTTTCTTTCTTCATGGCAACTGGAGAGAGATGTCTTTCTAGGCAAGCCTGAGCTGATCTCAGCCCCTGTTCTTTGAGACATTAGCTATTACCACCTGACTTGGGAGCACCTCTTGGGGTTGGGAAACAATGACCGCCATCTACTCTGCACACATACACCTTTGTCTAGAGTTTAGGGGAGCTGGGACCAGCGTGGTTTATGGACTGTTATTAGCTGAACTCCTTCATCCTCTACTTGGGAGCAGCACAAACTCACACACAAAGTGACACTGAGGTTTCCACTGGAAAAGGGGACAATTAATTACTGAGCCTTGAGTCTTCATAAAAACCCTCCTTAAACTAGATATACTTTTCTGTATACCTAGTTTTCTGTATTGCACTTCAACAAAAAGTTAAGAAAACACCACTTAAGTTTGTCAAACTGCCAGGGTCTGAGCTCAGAAAAATCAAGACAGGGCTGAGGCTGGGAGCGGTGGCTCACACCTGTAATCTCAGCACTTGGGGAGGCTGAGGTAGGAAAATCGCTTGAGGCCAGGAGTTTGAGACCAGCCAGGGCAACATAGTGAGACCTTATCTCTACAAAGAATGAAAAGATTAGCTGAGCATGTTGATGAGCACCTGTAGTCCCAGCTACTCAGGATGATGAGGTGAGAGGATGGCTTGAGCCCAGGAGGTTGAGGCTGCGAGGCTGCAGTGAGCCGTGATTGTGCCACTGCACTCCAGCCTGGGTGACAGAGCAAGAACTTATCTCAAAAAAAAAAAAAAAAAAAAAAAAAAAAAGAAAGATGGGTCAGGCACATCCATCAGGCCTTCCTATTGTCTCTGCATCTTGATGGGATCCTCAGATCACTGGCCCATTTTTCAGCTTAACTAAGTAATCAGATTATTTTATCAGACTTTAAGGAATCCATAAGAAATTGCATTATAAACCGTGGTGTCCCTAGATACCACAAACACTGAGGTTCACACTGGGGGATACCCCTCTCTAGGGCCCTCTTTCTCCCCAGCTTCAAGGTGGTTGGGGAATAGAATTAGTCATAGCTTACTTGGGAAGCTTGGAATGAGAGAAAGTCAGAGTTGGGTGGTTTTCAGATGTTTTTTTCCAGGCTGCGGTGGAGCCGGGAGAATGAGAGATTCCATACATCTTGTGACCAGATGTGGTATCTGCAGCTGGGACTAGGCTGTATCAACAAAACAGAGTCAATTTTCAACCTTCCCTCTTTATGTACCTGTTTATTTTACTATTTACATTGTGTGTGTGTATCTTTCATTATAAAAATAATGCCCACTTCTCCCCCCTCAGCATCTTACTAAGAAAACGTTCAAACGTGTAGCAAAAATACCTAATTAAGAAAATCAGACCTACTGGAAGGGAACCATAAAGAAAGTGAAAGTTTCTGAAAACCCTATCTTCTGGAGAGAACATTGTCATTACTTGTTTGTTATATAATCCTCTAGATTTTTTGTTTTTAGTACGTACTAATGTATACTATTATGATTGCTTTAACAATCAGTTATTATTTATACTATTTTGCATCTTTAAAAAAATTTAACAATTTATCCTGGACACCTTTGCATATGTGAGAATTTATTTATTTATTTATTTATTTTGTGACAGAGTGACACCCAGGCTGGAGTGCAGTGACTCCATCTCGGCTCACTGCAACCACCACCTCTTGTGTTTCAGAAGAGATTCTCCTGGCTCTGCTTCCCAAGTAGTTGGGACTACAGGCATGCGCCACCACCCCTGGCTAATTTTTTAAAAATATTTTTGGTAGAGATGGGGTTTCACCATGTTGGCCAAGATGGTCTCCAGCTCCTGATCTCATGTGATCTGCCCACCTCGGCCTCCCAAAGTGCTGGGATTATAGGTGTGAGCCACCATGCCCAGCCCATCATGTGAGAATTTATTGATCTACATTATTCTATTTTTTAACATTTTATTTTTAGAGACAGAGTCTCACTGTGTCACCTAGGCTGGAGTGCAGTGGTATGATTATAGCTCACTGCAGTCTCAAATTCCTGGGCTCAAGAGATATTCCAGCCTTGGCCTTCCAAATTCTGGGATTATAGGCATGAGCCACCACACCTGGATATTCTATTCTTAAAAGTTGTTCTACTGAAATGTGAATTATGTACCACAAAATTCACCCATTTTAAGTGTACAGTTCATTGACTTTGGTAAATTTTCAGAATTGTGCAGCTAACACCATAGTCCAATTTTAGAACATCTCCACCCCTAAAAGATTCCTTCTGCTCATTTGCAGTCACTCCCTGTTCTCATCCTTATCTCTAGGCAACCACAGTCTATTTTCTGCCTCTATAGATTTGCCTTTTATGGGCATTGCATACAACGTCTGTTTTTTGTGTGTGTGTGTGTCTGTGTGTGTGTCTAGCTTCTTTTAATGAGCATAATGTTTTTGAGGTTCATCTACATTGTAACGTAGATCCATACTTTGTTCCTTTTCATTGCTGACTAATATTCCATTTTAGGATATAGCACATTTGGTTTATAGCACATTTGTCAGTTGGTAGACATTTGGATTGTTTCCAGTTTTTGGCTGTTGTGAATAATGCTGCTGTGGACATTTATGTGCAAATCTCTGTGTGTACATAGGCTTCATTCTTTTTGGTGCCTAGCTAGAGTTCCAATGTATGGCTCTACCATAATGCATTTAGCCAAATTCCATTGGTGGCAATTTACTTGGTTTTCAATTTTTTGGGGGATGATATAAATAGTGCTTTATCAGACATCTTTGTACATAAATCTTTGTATGTATGAGGGGCTGTTTTTGAAGGATATATATTTAGAAGGGAAATTTCTGAATCAATGGCTATAAACCTTTGAAATTTCAATAGCTAATATCAAAGTGGTCTTCTAAGAGAAGTTGCCCCTAATTTATACTGCCACTGTTCTCAACACACTTGTCAACGTGGGCCGGAATTTATATTCTAATCTTATAAGTGAAAAGTCTCTCATTGTCATTTGAATGGGAATGTCTCTCATTATTAGAAAGGTTATTGACCATTTGTAAGTCCTTTTCTTAATTTTCTATTGGGTTGTTGATCTTTTCCTATGGCTTTGATATAACTATATTTTAGAAAATTGGCTCTTTGCTTATAAAATGTACTGTGAATTTTTTTTATTCATCAGTTTATCTTTTATTCCCCCAAAACTGTGTTCATGGCTGTTGTGCTGTACAGATGTTTTACGTTCTTAAGTAATCATGTGTGTTAGGAGAAAAACCCCTGCGAACATTTTACAGTATCACTTAGCTATTTATAATATCCCCAGAAGGAGGTGAGGAAGGTAAAATATTGGTGGGGAGAAACCTGAGGAATGTTATATGTGCTCCATCTACCAAACATCTGGATGATTAGGAGACATTTTTACCTCTCATATAGTTATGTTTGTGTCCTATAAGCCCAGCCTCCAAGTATTAGTGTGAAATCTGAGAACTGAATCTGGATTTTTTGGGGGCCTCCTGGCCCCTTGCTGGTAATAATACTGACAGACACTATTAATTGAGTGCATACTGTAGGCCATTTGTTCCAGTTAATCCTTGCAATAACGCTGGAGATAGGCAGTTATTTCCCCATGGAAAATGACACAGGAATTTGACAGCAACTTGCTCAAAATCATACATACAGCAAATGCTGGAGATGGGATTCAAACTCAGATTAGCCTGACACCCCAGCCCTGGGCTGAACTAGGACTCCCTTCATCCTCCCTTCCTGAAGCATTGAATGAGTTGGCCTAGCACTGACCAATAAGGGGATATTTCAACAGGGCTTTAGAAAAGGACAAGATCCCCAGGAAGGTAAATGTATGGTGAGAAGGCCACTGACGTGAGCATGGCTGGCAAGATCTGTGGGTCCTAGTTTACCCGCTGCCCAAACTCTTTTCTTGTAATAAGAGACAAGGCATGCGATTGCAACAGAGTCCGGGGAGTAAGAGCGGGAAGAGTGGATGGGTTCCTAAGACCTTTGTGGGTTTTCTGTTTGCTACGTGGCAGGAATTAGCTGACTCTTGGCAGTTGGATCTCAGTCTGGTGGAGAGACATCTGGGGCAGTGGGAGAAGAGACTTTCAGGCTCTAGCTCCAAAGTCAAAGTGGTTTCTAGATTCATATTGCTCTGCCTGGGATGTTTTGACACTGGGAGATGCTGTAGGGGGGTTGGCTAGACTGACTAGGACTAGAGATATGGAAGGCCTAGAAAGGTTATGGTCAAAACCCATAAACATCTTGGGGGTCTGGGAAAGGGTAGACATACTCTTGCTCATTCACTGCTTTCTCAGGAAGGCTACTGTGCCCAGTGCAACTGTGGGAGGGGGGGCACACAAAGATGAATGGTTTGTGGGGCCTGCACTCAAAGGACTCACTGTCTGGATAGGGAGATGGGATCTGTTCAGACATTGCTGGAAGTAAGGTCGAAGTGATAACACAAGAGCTTCAGGTAACAGAGCAGAAGGAGCTCAGACTCTGCAGTGAGATAGGCCTGGCCTTGAATTATGTTCCATAAGAGCAACAACAACAATATCCCTCATGTGTTGCATGGTGCGGTAGACACAGAGTTCCCTCGTCAGGATTGAAGGACATATCCCCAGGTCCGGGGATTTACTGTGAGATGATAGCTCTCAGCTGCCTGCCCTCTTGGAAAACTGCTTCTGCTGAAGAGAGCTGCCTCACCCAAGATCACATCCCCTTCCCAAAGGCCCAGGTACCTCACCTCAACCTGGGACAACTGCAAAGGGCCAACCTCAGCTTCAGTGCTTCCCCGTGGAATCTGCTGAGGCCTTCACTGGCCCTGTGCTGTGGCCTGACTTCTCACTCAGCTCAGTCCTTCTTCCTTCTCCTCCCTCCCGCGGGTTTTGAAACTAACAGCAGACCCTAACACACTTCCTGTATGGTAGTCTGCATCCCCGAGTTTGCTTCCCAAGGAGCCCAATCTACAATACATAGATGATCATGATAGACCTCTGAGTTGGGATTACTTGCTTGATCTTACAGCTAAAGCACTTGAGATTTAGGACTCAATGGCTTGCCCAGAGTCAGCGGATAGCAGATCTCAGGTTCAACCCAAATCTAGTTATTCCCAAAGCCCTCTCTTTCTATATTGCCACTGTCTAGGTGTGTGACTCTAAACAGTAGAAACAATGGGGTTACAAAATTGGCTTGCAGGAACAGAACTCAAAGTTCATTTGGTTACAGCTCCTGTTCTTTAATCTCTGGATCTGAGTTTCCTCCTCTGTAAAACAGGGACAATAGTACTTAAAGCCAGGTGTTATGAGGATGGGGTGCCCGACTCATCCTGATTTGCCTGGGACTTTCCCAATTTCCCCACTGAAAACCTTATATCCTAGGAACCCCCTCCATCCCTAAGCCTTGATGGTGGCTCACCCTATGTGAGGATCAACTTCAGTTGATCCATAGAGTCATTCATTCATCAAATCTTTATTGAGCATCTACTATGTGCCAGGTGCCATTTTAGGATCTAGGGATACTGTATGAACAAAGCAAAGTCCCTGCCCTCCTGGAGTTACCTCAGGAGCGGGAGGCAGACTGTCATGAAATAGACAAATGAGGACATACTATGATGTTAAGCACTGATAGGTGTGATGAAGGAGATCGAAGAGAGTAGGGGGATGCAGGGTGCTGGGCTGGACGCTGGAGAGAATGTCCTGTTTTAGGGAGAGGGGACAAAGGAGGCCTCTGGGGTGAGGGGATCTTTGTGTTAAGACCTGATGAAGGGTGAGCTGGCCATGCAGATCTCAGTGGAAGTGAGGTGTGAGAAACAGTATGTGCCATGGCCCTGGGCATTTTTAGCAGGTTTAAGAAAGATTCAGGAGGCTGCTGTGTCAGGAGCACTATCAGCCAAGGGAGATAAGTAGAAGATGAGGTCACAGAGGCATCAAGGGGCCATAACCATGCAGGACAGTGGCACAGTCAGGGGGACTTGTTACTGTTGTGCTGAGAATAGATCATGAGTCTATTTGAGGATCAGAGAAGTTTCATGGGGGAAGCCATATTGAAAACATGGGCTTGGGAATCAGACTCCCTGAGCTTCCACACCCGTCAGCTGTGGAACCACGAATTATTCGCTTACTGTGTTTAAGCCTTGGCTTCCTCAGTAGTAAAGCAGGGATAATACAGTACCTATTTTATGGAGTAGGTTTGTTGTGAGGGTGAAATGCAACAATGCACGTAGAGGTTAGCACAGAGCCTGCTTTTTTTTCTTTTCTTTTTTTTTTTTTTTTACAGCTTTTCGTTGTGATAAAATTTACTTCATTGTTAATATTTATTTATAATATACTGAAGATAAAATGTACAGTTTTCACCATTTTTAAATGTATGTTCAGTGGGATTGAGTTTGTTCACGTTGTTGTGTAACCGTCACCACTATTCATCTCAGAACTTTTTCATCTTCCCCAAATGAAACTCTGCACCCATTAAATACTAGCTCCCCTTCTCCTCCACAACCCCCTAGCAACTCCTATTCTACTTCTGTCTCTGTGAATCTGACTACTCTAGGTACCCTGTATGAGTAGAATCATACACTGTTTGACCTTTTGTGACTGGTTTATTTCACTTGCATAATGTCCTCAAGGTTCATTCAAATTACAGTCAGAATTTCCTTTCTTTTTAAGGCTGAATACTATCTTATTATATGGATAGACCACATTTGTTTATTTATCTGTGATGGGCATTTGGGTTGCTTCCATCTCTTGGCTATCTGTATGATAATAATGCACCTGCATTTTGTAAGCACTGACTGGACTTACTTTTGCCATAGTTTTTATCCTGGTTTGCTCGAGCACAGGGAAATGATAGGCACATAGGACCAGGAGGCAGGAGATGTAGGTTCTAGATTTACGTGGGGCTGACTCATTTATTGAGTCTCAGCTGTGTCCTCTGTGAAACGGTGATGCAAATGCTTACTTCAGGAGGCTTGTTTTAAAGACCAATTAGATATACTCTGCAAATGTGATAGTTGTACCATCCAACATGGTAGCCACCAAGCCACATGTGGCTGTTGAGCATTTGAAATGTGGTTTGTCCCATGTGAGACGTGCTGCAAGGGCAAAATCCATGATGGACTCTGAGAACTTAATACAAATAAAAAGAATAAAAAATATCTTGTTAATAATTTTTTTATATTGATTACACATTAAAGTAATAGTATTTTGGATATATTGTATTAAAGAAAATATATCTTAACATTAATTTTACCCCTTTTTAATTTTTTAATGTGGCTACTAGAAAATTTAAAATTACACTTGTGACTTTGTGTTTTGATTGGACAGCGCTGGTGTAGAGTTCAGTGCGCATTTTCGAATCATAATCAGCAACTTTCTGGGTGCCCCTCCCTGGGTCTGGGATCTGAAGGGAGCTCTCTCCCAGAGCTCCAGGCTGACAAGTGATTTACATCACCAAGGTGCTGTAGTCTAAATGGTGATCAATGTTTATGGCCCATGGAAGCTTAAACAAGCCAAGAGTAGAATAGGCCTGGGCATTGCTGCCAGTAGCGTCCAGCCTTTAACGTGCAGTTCTTGGCTGCCTCCACAAAGGGCGGTTTTCAGCGTCACCGCTCTGCTGGGATTTGTGATTTAGCTCCGTGCTCCCCAGCGACAATAGATTTCTTCATTTCAAAGCCTAACTCCTACGAAGGCTGGGGCTGGGGGTGGGGAGGGCCTGCGATCGCCTGGCTTAGGCCTTCTGTGTATGGCTAATTGTATTACCACAGTTTCTTTAGGGAAAAATCATGCATTCACTTAGGACTTACAAAAGAAAAAAAGACCTTAGGGAGAGTTGGTACCTCGTTTGGGTGTAGAATGTTTTCCGCCTCTGGGGCAGAGGAGAAAAGAATTTCTATTTTGCAGCTGGGAGAAAGCTGTTGTGTACACACCCTCCCTCTTCCATTTTATCTCCCAACCGATAAGATCTGCAGGGAGCTGAGACAACCAGTGTTTGTCACAGAAACAGAGATCAGTTCAGAGCCCAAGGCCATGGAGGCAAAGGCATGTCTAGCCCAGGCCCAGGAGTGAGCGGGGTGGCAGTCAGGGAGGCCTGAGGAGTGGCCTGGTGACCTCTGAACTCTCTCCGTGCTCTGTCAACGCCAGGACTTCCTGGCTAAGGCTCTGTCCAAGGCTGTGTGCTCAGGGCTGTGTGTCCAGGCCGTGAGGCTGTCACTGCTGTGGCCTTTCTGGCAGGCCCTCTGCCTTCTCCAGCTTTTCTGAGGGTCACACAGGGACCTACTCCCTTGGAATTTTGTCACAAGAAATATTCTAACTTGGGGTCTAAGTAATTTCCAAGATGGGTTCCTGGTGTTTGATGGTTTCATTCATTCACTGCTGAGGTGTTGGTCCCTGAATAATGGAAGCCACAGGGCTGGGAGTGGTGCTGGTGGAGACGAGCCCTTCCTAGGGTGTCAGACTATAGCAGTAAGATCTACATCCTGCTCTCATGTTTTGGTGGGGAATGGGGGAATGGGCCAGAGATGCTGGCTTAGCAGGCCAAAGACCAGGCCCCATCAGTGGGTGAACCACTTAGGGCAGGGAAAATGGTTCCTGCCCTGCCTACTCTACAAGGTTGTTATGAGGATCAAATGAAATCCTAGGTATGAAAGCCATTTGCACATTGTAAAGGGCTGTGTGAACACAGTATTACCTTTGCTTTTTCTGTAGCACCTAGCTTTATTACTTAATTCGTTTGTTTCCAAATATTTTTGAAACTTTACTATGTTCCAGGTTCTGAGGTGGGCACAGGGGCATACAATATTGAATAAACACATTCCATCCCCTTATAGCTCATGGACCAGTATAAGGGAAAGACAAAAAGCAGGCAATTGCGATTTCGAAGGTAGCAGGTGCGGTAAGGGTGTGGGCAGAGGGTGCAGGAGCGCAGAAGAGTTCTCGATCTTGCCTTTGAGGGCTGTGGAGGGTTTCCTGGAGGAAGTGACATCTAGGCTAGGGTCTGAGGGATGGAAACAAACATGTGGTCGATTCTCAGTTAATATTTGATAAATGAACAAGATAGTTTTAAATGGCTGTGAACTGTCAGGATAATTGCCCCAGTGCTTAGTTATCAGTTTATAGATAGGAAATTGATTCAGAGAGGTTAAGTGGTTTCCCAGGGTGCCCACCACCTAAGTGGCACTAGAATCCAAGTTCAAGGTTCAGGGTGATTCTCCTGAGCTTGGGAGAGGGGGTGATTGTTTTGGTTACAGTGACAAACTGCAGCTGCAGAGACATAGCTGGTGGGGGCATGGGATACGGCGCCCTCCAGTTTGAAGTGGACAGAAATGTCTTTATGAGACTGGGTTCCTGAGAAACAGACTGGGAGTCAGAGACTTCCGTGCCATAGGTTCACTGAGGATTCCTCTTGGGATCGGTGTCTATGGAGGAAGGCAGAGGAGAAGCTGAACTGGGCTGCTGTCGCTTCGAAAGCCTCAGCTGATCCCACAAGGGTTGCTGAAGCTGGGGTGACCTTTGGAGTTGGCCCAACTTGGGGGGAAGTGGCTGAATTTTATGCCCTCCCATCAACCAGTCACTGTAGTTGGTTTTCCCACAAAAGGAAAGGAAGGCAGCTTACTTCAGTCTATAGAGCATGTTCTGGAGAGGGGCTCCGCTGGGAGCTGTCAGCCACCCACACTGTGGGCAGCTGGGGGAATGGTCCTGCCCTCCTGGCATGGGGCATAGACTCCAGCAGGGACAACACTAGAGGCCTCGACTGCGAGGCAGAGAGTCCCAGGCCTGTGGGAGATTCAGGGCCAGCATTAGCTCGGGGGTTCCCACAGAGTGGACAGAGGGTTTCCAGGGGGTGAGCAGAGATGTGGCAGGAATCCAGGAGAGGGCTCAAGGGTGGGGCAGAAAGGCAGTTTCCATGTGGAGGTCTGTGCCTCGGCAGGGAAACCTCTGCTCCAGACAAGAGTTCACTGTTAGAGCGCAGGTCTTTGCTAGAGCAGGGCAGGCTAGTGAACGTCAGAGTGGTATCCTGTGCAGGAGCTGCCCCAGGAAGGTTTTCAGCTCCCTGGAGTTGGGGCTCAGAGGCTGATGAAGGCTTAGCTTGGTGTCTGGATAGGCTGTGTCTTGGGAGGGGTCTGAGCTTTCAGCTGGTCCAGCTGTGGAGACAGAAGAGGCCAAGGCTGGCAGATAACACGGGCACTGATACCACTCTTCCTTCATCAGTCCAACTGCCTCAAGGGCGAGCTAATTTGGCTGTTGCTCTCGCCATAGCTGTTTCTATGGATACATTTCAAGCCTCAGTCTGGTCATCTTCAAAAGCATCAAAGGCAGCAAACCCCATCCATGCATAATCTTTTGTTATAGCCCCACAAATAGCTTTTGTTATAACCCTTCCCCCGCCTCCCTCCCCCACATCCTCCAAACCAAAGAAACCGGCTTCACTGTGGCACAGTCCTCTAGCAAAAGAAGCATTCGACTTTTTCTGGAAGTTGGAAGACCTGAGTTTGAAGCCCATCCTTGCCATTTGTAAAATGCAAATAGTAACACCCAAGGCACGGAGTTGTTGTAAAGATTCAATGGGATTCATGAATCTGAAAATGCACAGCACATTGCCCATTGGTGGGTCTTCATGTGATGTTAGTGTCTTTCCTTTCTCTTTATTTATCAGTTGGGCAACTTAAGAATTACATCCCTCCAGTAGCACTCAAATATCTGTACCGTGTCTCCTTGAGTGTTACATGCACTTGATACAGAAGAAGCTGTCCTTGATGTCAGTGTACTCTCCCTGATGGCAAACACCAAGTCCCATGATTGCAGCCTCACAGGGTGTCTCTTGACTGTTCTTTCTGCTGACTCCCTAGTTAGGAAGGAACCAGTTATAGGGTCCTGAAGGCAAATGGGCTGGTCTTTTTCTCCCTTGTCAAGGCCAGGCCTTTGCTGGGAGCAGGCAGAGAGGCACACAGGCTGGGGATGCTCCTTGCCTCTGGAGAGTCTGTTCCAGCAGATGGCTCTGCTGCAGCTCTGCATAGGAGGTTAATGGATACCAGATGTCTCGTCAGGCAAGTTTTCATTTTCTCCTGGAACCACTTAATTTGGCTGAACATCTGCCTTGGCTTCCAGGCTTTTCTATCACCTTAGCTTCAACACTGGGTTGGTGGCCAGTGGATGTCGGAGGAGCTTACAGTCCCTTTTCCTCAACTTGGGTCTTGAGGGCTGGGGGTGCCAGCCTGATTTGTGGGTTAAAGGTGGTGGTTGAGAGGGCAAGAGTGGGACATGGTTGGCTTCCATCATTGTCCTTGTCTGGTCTGTTGTCACCGAGCCTTCCTATTGGAAAACCAATATTAAGCCAACAAAATGGTGTGTGCCTGATTGGGGAATATATCCATCTGGACCAGGATTGGCTGATTGTCAAGAGCAGAGGGAGGCCTATGGAATTGGCTTGAGGGAGGTGCCAACATGCTGACCCTCCTCTGCTCCAGGGCCTCCCTCGGTGCATTTCCAAACCACTGGCAGCTGATCCTCTCTGGGTAGTCGTGACTTGAGTTTTGTTTGGAAAGTGTCATTCTGTTACTGGTACCGCTGATTTTTAAATGAGAGTGTGTGTCAGCCTGGCCTAAGGACCTTTAGTAAGCTGTAGATTGCTGGGCCCCACCATGGGATTCAATACGTCTGTGGTGGAGCCCGGGAATCTGCATTTGAAGCAGGCACCCCAGGTAATATTGATGTACGTAGTCTTTGGACTGCGCAGAACAGTATTGCCTGGAACCCTGTCTTTTTGGGATCTGGAAATTTCTTCTGCTTTCTATCCCAGGGAGGCATACACGTGTTCATGGTCTTCCTTATTTGCCTGGGAAACTACTCATCCAGTAAGACCCAGGTCAAAAGTGGCTTCAGCTCTGAGACCTTTTCAGTCCATGCCTTTTTGGGGGCAGAATTACTTGCTTTCTCCCTATTGCTTTTATAACATTTTGTTAGGTACTTTTATAGGATGGCACTATTCACATTTACTATGGTTTCCTGTGTGTTCCTTTTTGGCTGGGAGCTTGTCTTTTTCATCTTTCTCTTTGTCCTAGAATATAGCAAAATAGCATGTCATAGGCACCAACAAATACATATTGAGTGAATGAAAGAATCCTTGTCCAACCCCCTAAATATTAATAACATATTCTTACAGTATGTAGGATCTTTCTAAAGTTTATTCAAATGAGACAATTTTAGTTTTGATAATATAGCTTATTTATCTTAAAAACAAAGTATATTGGTGACATTTAAAGGACACATACTTTTTCTTTATACAACTCATGGTACTAGTCCTCACAGGACACAGTTTACCTTCTTCTTGGCTGTAGCTATTCTCCCCTCCAAGCACACAAGCGATGCCTTGCATACAGCCACCATATTGTCAGCCTCTCCTTTAATCAACTTGCATTTAAATGCCATTTTCCTGGTTACTAGCCAACCTACAGTCTGATAGTGTGTCTTGCAATTCATAAGGCCTTTCTGAAGGCTTGATTTTTTTTCTTAAGCATTTATACTGGTTTTTCATTTCTTTTTTTGTCATTGTTCCTTTATTTAAGAGTTCAATGGTGTCTGTCTCAATGGCAGATTTCCAGGGGACAGAGACCAAGTGTTTGTAAATCTTTTGGGATGGGGCTTGGCATGTCAAGTAAGAATGAATAATTGTAGAGTGCTCATATAGTTTATAAAGCACTTTCCCATCAGCCATGCTTTGAGTTAGAGAATACGATTGCTTCCCCTGTAGGGACTCAATAACTAGGAAGAGACACAGCCAAAATTTGAATGCAGTTCTTTAAATCCTGTGCTCTTGAAAATGATCATTGCAGCACTATTTATAATAAAAAAACAAACAAAAGCAAAACCTATATAATAATGTTACAACTCTTTGATGGAATATTATACAACCATTAGAAATGAGGCCTCTGGAGGTGATGGAGCCACATGGAAGGTATTGCTATGGCAGTCATGTAAAGTCAACAAAGAAAAAAACAAAGGACATTGGAAACCATTTGATTGTCGGTGGGAGGTAAAATGCCATGGCTTAAAAAAAAATCTCAATCAGTGTTGCCAGCACATTGGTGTGATTGAAAAACAGGAACACAAAACCGAACCCTCCACCCCCATTTCTGCCAGTACACATTTGCATTTATGAATGCTTCTGAGGTGCTGATGAAGGGAGAACAACTTTCAGCTGGAGCAGAGAGGTAGCGCGTGTGAGTCGCGGGAGTGTGGTCTGATGCAGATGATTAAGCCCGTTGCAAATGCAGAATTAAGTAACTCTGATAACGGAGCCCTTGAGCATCCTTCTTGGAGATTAAACCTTTCAGGCTTTTAGCAGCTGAGAGGTGCTGGGGATTGGAGATAGCTGGCTTAAAAAGGATGGGAAGGGGGGCAGATATTGGATGGGGACAGGAAGGAAAATGCACCACATTCAGGTCAGGATTCTGTTCTGAAATTGGCTGTCGCTGCGAGAAGTGCTGGAAAATGTCCCATTATCTGGAGAGAGAGGACAGTGTGTCTGCTTGCTGCCCGTCTTTTCTTGCTTGTCTTTCTACAGGCTGGGGTTTTGATTTTCTGTGCTGGCCTGTTCCTCCAGTTTGTGTATGAGTTTTCATTCTTGTTTGGTGCCTGGGCCTGTTTTACATGTGAATGCCCTTTAGAAGAAAGGGCAGTCATTGCCTCATTTGCTGGGGAGAGAAAGGGCCAGGCCTCTGGGCCCTGCAACCTCTTCATTGCACCTATTGACCTATTCATCCCGTGCATATATAGTGTGCACCTTTCCTGTGCTAAACACAATGCCAGGTGCTAGGAGTAGGCAGACATAGTCTTTGCCTTCATGGAGCTTAACAATTAAACAGTGGTTGCTCAGGACTGGATACACAATATGCAGGGCCCTGTACAAATGAAAAGGTAAAGCCCCTTTTCAGAAATTAAGAGTTTCAAGACAGTGCTAGCAGAGCACCAAACCAAGCACTGGCTACTGAATGCTAGGTAGATTGTAAGCAGGAAGCTGGCCCTGTGGTTTCTTCAGGGAACCTTGTGTAAGGAGAGGGAGTTATTCCTTCCTTATTACCCCAATCTTCCTTATCATTGAATAGCCTCTGAAGAAGAAGGTATCTTCCTTGACTCAATGGGCCTATGTAAAGAAATAATAAAATACAGATAAAAGGCAAGACAAATATTAAATAAATACTGGTTGCCTGAGACATGTAGCTAAGGCCATGTAGACATATAAAGAATGTTCAACCTTTTTGGAAACATCTGAACATAAATCAGATGTGATGACAGAAAGCCTTGTCATCCAATGTCTTGTCCCATGGAGCAAATAGGCTGTGACCAGTCTAATTGATACAGACTTGAAAGACAGTCTCTATAGAAAGGCCTGTGCCCTGTATGATAACACAGTTTACCAGTGTCTGTAAAGCAACAGACAACCTACCTGGAAGCCATAATAAAATGAAGAGTAACTACAATAGGATAGTTTTCGTATTTCCCTGGAATATTATTTTTAAGAAAAAGATTCTACCTAAATTGGGTAATTTGACAAATAAGTTTTGGAAGGACTCATATTGTATTCCCTCTTGGAGACAGACAATTCATATTAAAGTCCTATGGCTGTGAAGGAAGCCCCTTAAGCTTTTAACACAATGTTATTTGATTATGACACCTCTTTTAGAAAGTAATAACCAACAACAATGTAGAGACCAGGAATTCTGAAGCATCTGCTTTGGAAAATGCCAAAGTATCTGCTTTGGAAAATGCCAAATGCTTTGGAAAAACTTCCAAGATGCATGATCTGGGATCACAGGATCTGGGTTTCAGAGCCACTCACAACTATGGGCAAGTTACATGGTCTTCTGGAGTCTGTTATCCAATCTGTTAAATAATAATACCCACACGACACAGTTGTGTGGTTTAAATGAGACACTACAAAATGAGAAGAAACATTTTGCAAACTATGAAGCTGTCAAGTGTTTAGTGATTATTGAAATGATATTGAAATAAACAGGAACTATTATCTCTGTTTGAAAGTGGGTAAACTGAGACCTGGAGTGATTAAGAAAGGAGGCTGGAGTTCCATAGCCATTTCGTGGCAGAGCCAATCTCCCAATTCACAGTTCTCAGCAGGATGACTTTTAAACCAACTTTGCTTGTAGATTTTAGTTTGGAAAACAGGCCACCTCTTTGACAGGCATGTCCTGTGGAACAGCTAGAGGCAGAGACTGGCATCAAAATGCCAACTTTTCTTTCTAGCATTGACATCTGATGTTAGCAGAATGATGAATTCAGGGGTGACAGATTTCTAGAAGATTTGTGTCCTCTTTAGGCCAATACACCCTGTCATCTATACGAATCCGTTTTCTACCCTGAAAACCATCACTGAGGCTGATTTAAAAGGGAAGGTGGCTTTTCTTATCATGAGTGAAAAAGAACCTGGTATGTTCTCTGTTGCTCATCTTTGAATGGGGAGGACAAAAACTTTGGAGAGTTGTGTTTAGAAAAGAATATGTTGTTTTTCTTCCTTCTTTAAAATGAAAATTGTACCAGAGTGGAAAATGTAGAAACGGGAATTAGAAGACCTGGGTTTTAATCCTGTTTCTGCACCTAACTGGCTGCCTGACCTTTGGCTGTTCCCTTACTCTATCTGGGTGCAAGTTTGCTATCTTAAAATAATAGTATTGGACTAGTTTGCAAAATTTAGGGTTTTTTGTGTCTTATCTTTGCAATTTTGCATGTTTATGTCATCACCTTTATTATTTTCTGCATATTTTTCTTTAAACTGATCCATCTATTCTGTACAAATTGTTTTGGAGGGAAACATAAACTTCTGCAAATAAAATTCAGCATCAATGCTGTATATTAGAGGTAACTCTAAGACAAAAGATAGGATGGTTCAGAGGGTACATTTTTTTGTTATATATATTTTGTCTCAATTAAAAAATTAAAAACAAAGCAAAAATAAGAGCAAAGAAAACATAAAACACAACTATTAAAATAAATATACTGTATTTACTCTTTTACAACTCAAAGCTTTCATCCATCAGTGGCAGTAGATGATCCGAAGACGACCTTCTGGCTTCAAAGGTTTTGGTACAGATGATGTTTCTAGTGCAAACTAGGACACCATACTGCCCTTGCCAGAGAGCCACACATCTTTCTTAATCACACCGTAGCCATGGAAACGCCCCCTCCTCCAACTTTGGCAGTCCTTAATGGGTGGTCCCCAGGGCTCATGGCTTGTCTCTAGGAAAACCCTGCCCTGCCTGGCAGACGGTCTGGTCTAATGCATGATTGTTGGTTTCACCTGGATTAAACTGCTCTGTCCATCTGGAGGGTTCCTGGCTTTCATTTCCAAATCAAAATCCTGCCCACTCTTTGGATCCCACCTCCTGCAGAAAGCGTGCTGGGATTCCTCCAAAGCCACAATGATCTTTTCTACTTTCTCCCTAAATTTTCACTCTGTACAGGTATTTTCTATTGGGTTCTTTTCTTTTTTTATTGTTTTTTTTGGAGACAGGGTCTTGCTCTCTCACCCAGGTTGGAGTACAGTGGTATGATCATGGCTCACTGTAGCTTCAAACTCTTGGGCCCAAGTAATCCTCCTGCCTCAGCCTCATGATTAGCCAGGACTATAGGCGCACACCAGCACTCCTGGCTAATTTTTTAATTTTTTTGTAGAGACGGGGTCTTGCTGAGTTGCCCAGGCTGGTCTTAAATTCCTGGGCTCAACACCAACATGGCACAAGTATACATATGTAACAAACCTACATGTTGTGCACATGTACCCTAGAACTTAAAAAAAAAAAAAAAATTCCTGGGCTCAAGTGATCCTCCCACCTTGACCTTCCAAACTGCTGGGATTACAGGTGTGAACCACTGTGCATGGCTTAGGTTGAGTTTTTTAGAAATAGAGCCTGAGACGGGGCCTTGGGTGCATGCTGTTTATTGATGTGCTTTTCTGGAAATACCTGTAAGGATGTGGCAACAGAAGGATAGGGGAGGGGGAGGAGCTGAGGGAGGAAGTGGCTCCGGTTAAGCCTAGTCTGGGCCTGATCCATGGGAGCTCTGGTATTAATCACACCACCACAAGTTGTTCCTTACCCCTAGATGAGATGAACAGCCAGCTTTTTGCATCCTCATGTCATCAGTCACTGGCCTCAGGCTGGCAGGGAGGGAGTGGGGGTAAACCAGTGTTGTGTTGGACCTGGCCCTTATGAGCTTGCGATGGTCAAGTTTTTAGGAATGTTGTGAGCCACTATTAACAATTAAATCATATAAAGTTATAATTAAGTAAATAATGCTAAAACAATGGAAATACATATTCAAAAGTCACCACTTCTTAATTATTTTACTACAGTTTTAAAGATCTGTGCACTTGCAGTTATTGTTGGGTATTGGATCTTTATGGTGGAAATACTATGTGATGGAGAGCTATGTGCATCTCTTCACAACTCCACCTTCAGTGATGTCTTGCTAGGAGCTTGGAGTCTGCCATAATGGGAATATTTACACCAGGGAAAGTGGCAAATACTCAAGCCAGGGCTCCCCCTACCCTATCGGAAAGTGGCTGCTAAACATTTGCCAACACAGCACTGGGTGTCATCTCCCTCATTAGCTGGATGTGGAGGTGGCAATTCTCCAGAGGACAGGGCAACTGTGAGCCACTGACAGCCGCCACTCAAAGCAGCCAAGGGATGGTACCTGGCCTGGGAATGGGGATCTGGACAGGGCACAGTGTTCTCTATGGCAAGTTATTTGAAATTTTATTCATGTCCTGACTTGTGGCGTCCTGTCATTAGGTTTTTATACGTTTCTTTGGAGAGGAAAGAACAATAGAAGCCTGGAGCCCTGGGTTCTAGTGTTGACTTTGACACTATCTTGCTGTGTGACTTTGGGAGAAGGTCACTTTACATCTCTGTTTTCTCGCCCATGAAAATAGTGGATCAGATGACCTCTCAGGAGGCTTTCAGCCCTGCACAGCCTCAGACTATGTGATCCTCTCAGCCGTTCCCACCTGGGTTAGGAGCGTGAGTACAGAAACCATGTCTCACTGTATTACCTGCAGAACCCAGCACGTCAAACTTTCCTCCTTCATCTCCAGATTTAGAGACCCAGTCGTAAAAATAGATAACATTTATTGAGCACCTACTGAATAGAAGACGTTTTAGATCTTAGCTCATCTAATCCGTATATCAACCTTATGACATAGATTTTTTTTTTCTATTTTACAGATGAGAAAATTGAGGTTCAGCAATATGAAATTACTTGTCCAGTCACACAGCTAGTAAATGGCCCATTTGGATTCCAGCCTCGGTTGGCTTGTGCTTTCAACCATTTTCCACATTATCCTATTGGAAAAGGATTTAGAAGAGGCTCTTGCTACATCAGGGTCTCCATTTGGGATCTAGAGATTGCTTGGTTTAATCCCCGCTCCCACCTATTCTCCGTCTTGCTCAGTCTCAGTTCTCTTTCTTCTGGGTAGAATGGGTTGTAAGCCCCTTTGCAACTCAGGCCTTTGTAACTGTTGAATAGGCAAATGAAGGAGGAAGGCTCTGAGGATGGAAGCCAGCTGTGCACTTGGCTGATGGTCTGGGATGCACAGAGGTGGGATGGGGCGGGTGAGCAATGGAAGGCTGCTAATGAGCGTTTCCCACTGATGCCTCCGAGGGCGGCTGCAGCCTCTGTGCTGCTGTTTGGGGTTGTTGGAGCCATCACAGCACAGCCAGGATTTGCCCTTAGGCTTAGTGACAGGTTGGATCACCTTCACTCAAAAGGCCTGGCCACTCTTTGCAATGTCTAGTCTGTGGTGTGGATGACGGCAGCTGACATGGACTCCTTACCACCTGGAAATGCATAAAGTGCAGTTTAGCCCCAGGCCGAGGGGAGATATTCTGTCAGCCCCCAGAGCCTTTGTTTCTCATGATTTCATTCAACCCTGCCCCCAACCCCCACCCAGCGTCACAGGGATCTTAGTCCCACCTCCCCAGAGTCTGGCCCAGGTCCCCTCTCCCCCTACCAGAACTTGGTGTTTGAAACCTCCTCGCGTAGCCGTGATTTATTTAGGCCTCTGCCACCCACCTGGGCACCTCCTCTGCCTGGCTCCCGATTTCACAGAAGGTGCTGATGCCTTTCTTGTGATTCTGCCAGCAGAGAAATTGAGGTCAGGGAGATTGGCCAAGCACACTTTTCAGTGGCTTTTAAGGAGGAGCGATCAGTTAGTGATCACTGCGGGCAGAGGGCTAAGGGGATGGCTTCAAGGAGAGAAAAAAGAGCAATTGGATGATTCCTGAATTGTAGAAATGAACACAGTGAAAGTACCAGACTGGGCTTGGGGGTCAGAACCTCCCTCAAGCCCCTGAACATCAGCTTCCCCACTCAGGATTTCTCACTTCAATGACTGACTCCATCATCCCTCCAATTGCCGAGGCCCAGAAATCTGGGAGTCGTCCTTGACTTGTCTCCCTCACCCCACAGTCTAATTGGCTGGCAAGTCTTGTTGCATCTATTTTCTGGCTCTTGAGTTTAGTCCTTTGCTGTGGCCACTGCCCACTACCAAGGGCCCATCAGCTCTTACCTGGACTGGTTCAGCCATCTCTTTCCAGGCCTTGGTCTCCCTGCTTCATCTCTGCTCCCTCAGCTCCCCCATCCATTCCCATCTGTAGTCGGCAGTGTCTTTTAGAGGTGTACATTTGGCCTTATCATGTCAGCTCCAGGTTAGAGCCTGGAGTTACTGTGACGATTATCTCCAGGGCGAACTTCAGACTCATTAGCCTTCCAGGAAAAGCAGCTCTTCTTGCTCTGCTCCTGTTTGACTCTCTGTGATGGGGATCCCCAAACTACCTTAGGTTTGATGATTCACTTGAGGGACTCACAAAAATTAGAAAAGCTGTCATACTCATGGTTATGGTTCACTGCAGCAAAAGGAGACAGATTAAAATCATCCAAGAAAAAAGGTGCATAGGTCAGAGTCCAGGAAGACACCAGGCATAAATTTCCAGTTGTCCTCTCCCAGGGGAGTCACTTGGATAGCACTGAACTCTGCCAGCAATGATGTGTAACAAAACATAGCCGGGAAACCCAGCTGCCCCTTGGTGTCCAGGGTTTTTGTTGGGAGAAGGGAATCAGTCACCGAGGTATGAGTCACCCATGTGATTGACCTTGGCTACTTAGTCTCTATGCAACCCCTGCACCCCTGGAATCAAACTGATACAGCGTGGGCTGGGACTCCAGGTAAACGAAAACAGGCCTTTATCATGAATGACACTGTTAGCATAAACTATGTGGGGTGGCCCAAAGCCCCGATGATACAAAGATACTCTATTCCATCAGGCATGATATTCCAAGGGCTCAGAGGTTATTTCCTGGGGGCTGGTCAAGGGTTAGTTATTTCTTTGGAAGGTGCAGTTTGAGGACCCCAAGCCAGTGGAGTTAACCCTTAATTGCATACCTCACATCCATGATTCTCTCCAGTATTAGGTCATTCTTGCATTGCTATAAAGGATATCTGAGACTGGATGATGTATAAAGAAAAGATATTTAATTGGTTCGTGATTCTGCAGGCTTTATAGGAAACATGGTGCCGACATCTTCTGGGGAGGCCTCAGGAAACTTACGATCATGGTGGAACCTGAAGGGGGAGTAGGCCTATCACATGGCAAAAACAGGAGTGAAAAACAGGAGTGAGAGAAAATGAGCGGGGAGATGCTACACACTTTTAAATAACCAGATCTCACAAGAACTCACTATCATGAGGACAGTACCAAGGGGGATGGTGCTAAACAATTCATGAGAAATCCGCCCCCATGATCCAATCACCTCTTACCAGGCCCCACCTCCAACATTGTGGATTATAGTTCAAAATAAGATTTGGGCGGCGACACACATCCAAATGATAACATCTCCCATGTATCCCACATTCCAGCCATATTATTTAGCTTGCACTTTCACATGACTCTGCCTTTGCATGTACTGCTCCTTCTGCCTGGAATTCCCTCCTGCCTCATCTTCCCTAGTCTAACTGGAGAGCTCTCACTCATCCCCTCCTGTGTGGAGCCTTCCCTGATGCCCCAGGCAGGCTGAGTTTCCTCTTTCCCGTGTACACAGGCACTGTCGATGCCTGCTGTAATTTGTGGATTCTTCAGCATCCTGTGGATGGGTTCAGATCTATTTTCCACACAATAGGAAACACTATTAGCTCCTTTAGCATGAGAAATATGCAGTCCATTAAAATGTTTATTTTATGTTTTTCCAATGATAAAAGCAATACTTGCTCATGGTAGAGAAATTTGGGCAGCATATTCCTTTTCAGCTTTTTCTTTCCAATGCTTTCTGTGTGCAAATCATCATAATCTGGGAGACCACAGTGCTTGGGCCTGGGTTTGCTTCCCCAGGGCTGCTGATGTTGTTCCAGTCTCTCTAAGGTGGTGAATGAGGGTGACTCCACACCTGTGCTCTCCCAGCCTCCAGAGACTTGTGGGATGGGCTGGGAACTGAGGACAGAGTGTGGAGGAGGGAGAGGAGAAACTTCTTTTTTCCTTTTGTAGGAAGAAGAGGTGGGGTAGGGATGGAGTAAGGGAAGACTTCCCAAAGAAGTTGACATTTGGTCCAGGACTTGAAGGAACTTTAGGATTTTGCTCAGGGATGGGAGGGAGGAGCTTTCCAGGCCAAGGTCATGGAACAAAGGGGTGACTGGCTGAGCTCAAGGCAGTGGGGCTCCCCGGCCCCTGGGATGTGATATACCACTTGACTTTCCTTTGATCCCACACAGGAGTTGTTTCCAGGGGGCAACCCTTACCAAGCTGCTGACCCCAAGTTCTGTTTTAGTCGCGGGGCTTCTTTGTTTGTTTTGTCATTTGGCTCTGGATGTGTGTGAAATCCTAATTCAGGCCCCAAATAGCTGGCCGACTAAAACCTAATGAAACAAAAAGATGGAGAAAATGTGCACTAAAACATTTGTCAAGTAACCCCAGGTAGCTTCAGTGCATGCCAGCTTTAAGCCTATAAATACATCGATGGGCACCTCTTTCTTTTCTGAAACAGCAAGCTCTAGGGATTGGAGCCAGCCGGTGATATTCCATTATACTACATTTTCAGTTTTAGGGAATCTTTTGAGCAAAATGGAACCTTTTGGGGCCAACCTGTCATACTCAAGACCATGGTGAAACCTATCTGTTCATGCCAAGAGCTCAGCGTCCTACCTGAGTCCTGCTGAATTACCTGTTCTCATCTCCTGCCTTCTAAATCACTCACTGGTGCTTCCTATCATGGTAACTAGGACTTTCCACTCCTCATTCTGCAGCCTTTGACATCACCAGGGCTGAAAAAGATCACTGGGCCTTCATGGGGTATTTTTCCAATGCGAATTGACTTTGTATGTGTTGGTGAAATTACCAGAATCTTCCATTGCTTGTGTGAGGATGTTTCTAGACCCAGTTCTGTTCTTTTCTTGCCACATGTCAATCTCTACTTTGTCACTTACTGGTCCTGGGATATTGGATGGGTTACTTGACCACTCTTGTGTGTCAGTTTCACCTGTTAAGTGGGGATGATTATTTCTCAGTGTTCTGGCAGGATTAAATGCGAGTATACATGAACAGCACTTAGGATAGTACCTGGCACATAGTAAGCATTTAGAAATGGTTATAGTATTATGACTGTACTCTTAGATCCATCCCCTGTCTTAAACTCTGGATTATAGGAAAATAGGAGATTCAGGGAGAGCTGGGTTCTTTTTATCAATTTACTCTGTGATGCGGGGTGTCAATTCTTCCTCTAAGGCCTTAATTTAGACACAGTGAAAATGACGGGTGGATTCAATCAGGAATGACAGAGATGTGAAGGACATGAAACTTCTGGATTTTCTCACCCATTTCCTACTGGTCCCAGGCATGCTCTCAGACTATTCTGAATATAGCCCTCCTGGCAGCCATTTTAAATGGATTAGAAGGCACTTGAGCTGAAATCTGTTTTCTGTCCCTGGATTACAGGAAGCATAGGGAATGTGGGGTGCATGGGAGATGATGTAGTTTGGATGTGTGTCCCTGCCCAAATCTTGTATTGATCTAATCATCTATGATCTTAAATAAAGGGATTGGGGGAGTCCAGTTTTCAGGCTCCACAGATACTTCATCTCCTTCCCATACAGCTCTACCCATTAAATATGACAATAGATAGAAACTGACTTCCAGAAGGGACTCGGGACAAACCATTTGATGGAGAATAAGCAGGGGCTTGCCTTACCAGCTGGAACATTTCCTGAACCTCAGTTTGTCCAGTTCTCTCTGCATAATATTCAAGACAGTTTTACTGAAGGTCTGAACACAATTTATCTCTGGCTTTGGATTTGTTTTTTAATTTGATTTAGCCAAGGAGCAGAAAGGAGACAAGATTGACTGGAGCTCAGGGTTTGTAGGAGAAAATCCTGAGTGGACAGGACCAAATTATGGTGGCTCCTTCTTGACTGTGATGATACGTCCTCCTCTGAATGTCAGAAATCTAGACAAGTGTTTTGTCTTTAGTGGAACATACAAAAAAAGGACAAAGACCCTGTAGCAGTCACTGGTCTGATTCTTTTAGCTTCTGTTTTTTCTTTCTGCCATCCTTTAATGAACCCAGTGGTCTGCTTAGGAATACCACCCTTTCTCAAGTTTCCTCAAATTCTTTCTTCAATAGTGTAAAGAGAATTCCCAATGTGAAGAGAATGGGCAGGGGAGCAGGGAGCAGTAGTTCTTAGGCCAACTTTGCATCTTTCCCTATTTGCATTTATTATCATGCACTAATTATTCACAGAGAGCCTTGCCCTTTGTGGGTTCGCATTAATTTAGATTGCTTTTGAAAAGCAATCAAGGAGGGAATGAAGTGATCACACATCAAAGGGAAAAAGATATGGCACCAAAGAGAGGCAATATGCTTTGCACAACTGGCCATGTCAGGCTGCTCTGAGCTTTCTCCAGCCCAGGGAATATCAGAAAGTCCATCTGAGCTCTCCTAGCCCTGGTGTGGCCCGATTCAGCTTTCTTCGTGTCCATTCTCTCAGTGGATAAGAAGGTGGAGAAGGCATAGGTGGCAGATGATTGCTGGGCAGAGACAGGACACTTTTCCTCGCTCAGCCTCAGCTTCCTCATCTAGAAAATGAAAAGGTGGATTAGATTATCTTTCGTGGCCTACTCTCTAGGTCTACAACTCTCTGCCAAAGTTGGTTTGAAGACCTATAATTGTGTAACATGACAAATGGACACACTAATTACCTGCTCCTAATTCATAAGGTTCTCCTTGCTCAGTCTTCCCTTGGGCATTATTAGGAACAGAAAGGTGAACTAATATTTCTGTTATCTCTCTCCTGCTTCAGTTATCCGTGCTATTAACCTTGGTCATGAATTTTTCAGTTGTCAACCTTTTGTTTTATTTGGGTTCTTAAAAAAAAACTGTGTTATTGAAGTATAATGTACACATAGAAAAATGCACATTTGGTAAGGGTACAACTAGATCCTTGCTTTTTATGATCACTGTCTTGTATTCTTTCTCCCCTCACCCCCTCATTGTACTTCCTTCTAATTTGGGATGGGCACAGAAAGGGTCTAGGACCAGAGTCGCGTTCCAAATCTATTGATTCCATAGGCTTCTGGCAGAGGGTTGTTTGCTAAATGAGTTTGGGGGATTTGTTGTAAACCTGGTTTCTGTTTCTGTAGTCACTGTCAAGGGGGAATATGAAGAATTGCAGGTGTTCTGAGAGTGTCTTTGATGGGTATGAGTCACATCGTACACGGTCTTGTATGGGACACCCAGGGAATGAGCGTTCGGTGAAATGAGATCGAGGCTGAGGGTAGGACCCTGGTGGATTGAAGAAGTTGGCAGGGAAAAAGGAGGCAGGGCAGGAGAGTGAGGCAGAGTATGCCCTGTCAGCAAGGAGCAACACAGATGAAGCCACAGTAGGGTCTAGATTCACAGAAGCCAAGGGGGCTCGCAGTGTGCACAGAGGGGCAGCCGAGAAGAGACAGTGGCTGGCTTCTTAAGCTGTTCTTCCCTGGGGGAGAGGCCCAGGGCTGGGAAGGATTGCTGGATTTGTGATTAGGAGATTGGCGAAGACTGTGCTTCCTTGAGGAGGTGAAAGGTGCTGTGTGGAGAGAGAAAGGATGTGGAGCACTCAGCACAGCGTCTGGGCATGGGTTGGTACAGTTCTCCCCTACTCGCCCTTAATCACTGGACAGCAGTGATGAAATCCCACCCTGCCCCTTCCTCAGTTAGTCCACTGACTGTGCCCCCTCTCTGCAACTCTTCACCTTGGAGGCACGTTGCCTTTTAGAAAGATCACCATTACAACTTTTTTTTCTTTTTTAAAATTATTATTATTATACTTTAAATTCTAGGGTACATGTGTACAACGTGCAGGTTTCTTACATATTTATACATGTGCCATGTTGGCGTGCTGCACCTGTTAACCCGTCATTTACATTAGATATATCTCCTAATGCTATCCCTCCCCACTCCGCCAACCCCACGACAGGCTCTGGCGTATGATGTTCCCCTCCTTGTGTCCATGTGTTCTCATTGTTCAATTCCCACCTATGAGTGAGAACATGCGGTGTTTGGTTTTCTGTTCTTGCGATAGTTTGCTCAGAATGATGGTTTCCAGCTTCATCCATGTCCCTACAAAGGACATGAACTCATCTTTCTTTATGACTGCATAGTATTCCATGGTGCATATGTGCCACATTTAGAAAGATCACCATTAAAACTTTTTGCTGAAGGGCAAACTAACACAAGAACAGAAAACCAAACACTGCATGTTCTCACTCATAAGAGGGAGTTGAACAATGAGAACACATGGACACAGGGAGGGGAATATCACACACCAGGGCCTGTTGAGGGGTGAGGGGCTAGGGGAGGGATAGCATTAGAAGAAATACCTAATGTAGATTATGGGTTGATGGGTGCAGCAACCCATCATGGCACTTATATACCTATGTAACAAACCTGCACGTTCTGCACATGTATCCCAGAATGTAAAGTATAATTAAAAAAAAATTTTAAAAAACCCACAAAAAACAAAAAACTTTTTGCTGAAGGAAAAGTAAGAATGTGGGGAGACTTCAGTGCCCACTGGCTATAGAAAGGGCTAATTAACCTTGCTTTGGTGCTGCCGAAATGACAAGCTGTTCCTCTGTAGAACAGCAGATGCCCCTGATGTTTATTCAGAGCAGCTTATCGATTGGTGGACTCAAACTGAGTAGATTTCAATAACTGGAAATAAACATTTACCTTGGACTGCCTAAGGACACAGCATGATTACTCCTGGGGTCAGACGTACATGCAGGGTTTGGGGAGGGCGGGAGTTGACCTGCTCAAGCTGGTTCGTTCTTTCATCTCACAGTTAGCTGAGGTTCTCTGAAGGTCAGGTTCCCTGTCTACAAGATGGGCTAAGTAATACTTCACTGGTGAGTTACATGAGGATTAAACAAGTTTCTGTTTCTCAAGTGCTTAGGGTAGTCCTTAGCGTGTGGTAGGCATTTCATAAAAGGTGATATTGATAATACTATCAGCAAGCATTTATTGAGCGTTCCAGGTGCTGTTATAGAATGAATAATACAGAACCCCTATTCTTGAGGAGCCGACAATGTAACAATAAAGAAAGATTTATACTACTCAGGAAGTAGTCACAAGGCAGTGTGATAAATATTGTAATAGAGGGACACTCAGAGTACTGTGAGAATATAGAACGTCAGATTCTCTTTGGGAGAGAAAGATAATGCTTCCCTGAAGGTTAAGTCAGATCTTGAAGGCAGAGGGCAGAGAAAAGCCTTCCAGGCATAGGAGACTCCAAGTTCAAAGGTAACAAGGTTTGAGACAATGTGGTGCTCTTTAAGGTAGCATAACTAGTGTGGTGTAGCATGAGCAAAAAGGGCTTTAGCAAGTATTTATAATAGTTTGTGGGTTTGAAGGGGTGACACGGTTGGAGAATGCTGAGTTGCTGGGTTTGGTTGGAAAGTGGAACTTTCCCAACACTTAGCAAGGTTATCCTTGCTAACCCTGTGTGCCTGCCCACTCCTGGCCTCTCCACCAAATCCTCCTGGGAGCATTTGGGGAACAATCAATCTTGGCATCTAAAGCTCATTACAGTCTGTTTCTAATCTTTCTTTCCTCTAATCTCGTACATCAAGACATCTCAATCAGGCGCAGTGGCTCATGTCTGTAATCATAGCACTTTGGGAGGCCGAGGTGGGAGGATCACTTATGCCCAGGAGTTTGAGACAAGCCTGAGCAACATAGTAAGACCTCGTCTCTTAAAAAAAAAAAAAAAAAAAAAATTAGTCAGGCATTAGTGTTACTTGAGCAGCCCACACCCGTAGTCCCAGCTAGGTGGGGAGCTGAAGCAGGAGGATTGATTGAGCCCAGGAGATTGAGGCTGCCATGAGCTATAATCTTGCCACTGCACTCCAGCCTGGGTGACAGAGTGAGACCTTGTCTCAAAAAAAAAAAAAAAAAAAAAAAAGAAAGAAAGAAAGAAGGAAAGAAAGAAAAAACAACTTCTCAACATTTATCCAGTGCAGTGCAGTGCCCCCACCCCTGTACAAAGGAGTGCCATTGATATGCCTCTTTCCCACAGTCAGTCCAGTTCACAGATGGCTCCTTCTTCTCTGAAACCCCTCTTTGACCACTCCAGTCCTGATCCTCCCTGCCCCTTCTTGGAGCTCAGGGTAGCTAGTACGAGGGGGTGGAATCTGGCCTCGGTCAGGTAGGTAGGGGATAGAGAGGCTTAATGTGGAAAAGGCCTTGCATGGTGTCCAAGGGCACGCAGCCTGTCCATGGGAGGTTGGAATCCAGTTAGGCAAAGGGGTCTGTAGTGATTGTGAAACCACAGATGCCCCAGTCGGTGGATGGAATACTGCCAAGGGGACTCTGGTGCCTGTGACACTTGGGAATCATGTGGGAAGACCCTAATTTTTTATAGTTTTGGAGATGGGGTTTCACCATGTTGGCCAGGCTGGTCTTGAACTCCTAGTCTGGGGAGGGAGGATGGGAAGAACAAGGTACACTAGAGAGGCGACTAATACAACAGCCAGCCCAGGGCTTGGAAACAAGGTGGGATCCTGGTTGCAGCACTGGGGTTTACATTGTGGAAGCCACAGGGCGGGGTCCAAGCTGATTTATACCTTCTGAGCTGATTTATACCTGGATGGGATGGTTCTGGAGCTGGGGGAGGGAGGCTCCTGGGAGGAGGAGTGCAAGGATGAGGAGCCAGGCTGGAGTGGATAACCTCCCTCTTCTCATCTCTCCTTTAAAGCACCTACTTTGTTCTTTACCATTTGTTTGACCCTTAGCCTCCAAATGCCTTTTACATTGTGGCCAAGTCCTCATGGAACTTCCAAGTGGCTCTGCCTAATTCCCATACTAGGCTATAAATACCTTGAAGGCAGGATGTGTGTCTGCGTTTCTAATAATAATAATGACATTAACAACACCCATTTACTGAGCGTTTCCTTTGGATGCTAAGAGATTACATGGATAGTTGATTCCATCCTCCTGTTAAAACCTTGAGGTCATCTGTCAAATCTCTGTTTGACAGATGAAGAAACTGAGCCACAAAAGACCTTAACACCTGGTGTTGAAGGTCCCACAGCTAGTAACTGTGGCAGTTCAGATTCAAATTCAGTCTGAGGCAAAGTCTCTATGTCTAATCCCCATGCTATGCTGTGAAACAAAATCATTCCAACTAATCGAAGCAGGTTTTGTTAAAGGTCATGACTGTGCCGGGCAGTACCATGCTCCTTCCTTGCCATGGCCTCTGGCTTCACCTTGCCCAATATTAATTGATTGATTGAAATGGGAGGAAGTCGAGGGTGTGGGCAATGCAGGGACACCTGGCTTGGTGCCCTTTGCTTTCTTTTTTTTTTTTTTTTTTTTTTGAGACGGAGTCTCGCTGTGTCGCCCAGGGTGGAGTGCAGTGGCCGGATGTCAGCTCACTGCAAGCTCTGCCTCCCGGGTTTTTACGCCATTCTCCTGCCTCAGCCTCCCGAGTAGCCAGGACTACAGGCTCCCACCACCTCGCCCGGCTAGTTTTTTGTATTTTTTAGTAGAGACGGGGTTTCACCGTGTTAGCCAGGATGGTCTCGAACTCCTGACCTCGTGCCTCCCAAAGTGCTGGGATTACAGGCTTGAGCCACCGCGCCCGGCCACCCCTTTGCTTTCTTAAGCCCCTTTACAGAGGGGACTCCTGAGAGCAGATGGAATTGTCTGCAGGGAGTATTTTTTTCAAAGGGCCCCCAAAAGCATTCTGCCTAGCAACAAAGAGCCTTTCAGAACGCAGCTCCAAGAGGAGGCGAGGAGCTTGCAAGCTGAGAACCGGGAAGGGCTGGAGTCGCTGCTACATCTGGCTCCACAAAAGAGGCAAGCTGCAGAGGATTGAGTTTCATCTCGGGGTACAGCTGCAGGGCCTGAGGGGCCGGGGCTGGGGGTTAAGGCTAGGGAGACTGAGAAGGTCTTTAGGTGAACGTTACAGTGTGTGTGTGTGTGTGTGTGTGTGTGTGTGTGTGTGAGTGAGATAGCAAATTTGTGTTTTAGTACTATATATAACACAACCATGTGGAAGGACATGTTCAACTAGTTTCTTAGGGAGCCGTGTGTTCTTAATTAAGAATAGTTTTAAATTATAAAAGCAATGCATGCTTGTTATAAAATTATTCTAGAGGTATATAAAAATTGAAAGCCTTTGCCATCTACCCCAAGTAAGCACTGTTAACATTGTGCTGTGTATTCTCCCAGACTCATGTGTGTGTGTACAATGTTTTATACATGCATAATTAAACATCTGTATAATAGATATGCAATTATAATGACTAGGTTTTCTTGAATACCTACTATATTCCAGGCTCTGTAGTAAGTAAGTGCCAGGTATTCCATGTTTTCATGACCTTATTTAATTCTTGCATCTCTGTGAAGTTAGATATTGTATACATTTATAATCTGCTTACAAAGGGAGAGAGATGTGAGACTCAGTAAGGTGCAAAGAGGTAGAAGCAGGGTTTGACCCAGGCATCGTGGCTGCACCGTGCACACTCTTCCCTGCCAGCACTGGGCCTGCTGTTTATAACAATGTGGCATCAGATCAGCTGTTTTTGCAACTTGGCCATTTTCCTGGTCCCTTCCTGGGCCTCCTCTTTCAGATTCCCAGTGGATGGCTTTTCTCTCTGTTCAATGGGTCTGATAATGCTAAAGCGTTGAGGACTGATAGTCACTGGGTAAGTTTGGGAGACAGAAGAATGTTTCCCCAGACATACTGTGAACCTGTGAATGTTATTTCACACAACAAAAAGGACTTTGCAGATATAATTAAAGTATTTGGGCTGGGCATGGTGGCTCTCACCTGTACTTCCAGCACTTTGGGAGGCTGAGGTGGGAAGATCACTTGAGTCCAGGAGTTCAAGACCAGCCTGGGCAACACAGTGAGACCTCCACCTCTATAAAAATATTAAAAAAAATTAACCACGCATGGTGGCACATGGTTGTAGTCCCAGCTACTTGGGAGGCTGAGGCAGGAGGATCACTTGAGCCCTAGAGTTCAAGACTGCAGTGAGCTGTGATTGTGCTGCTGTACTCCAGCATGGGTGATAGAGCAAGACCCTGTCTCTATAAAACAAACAAATAAAAATTTTAAAAATTAAAAAATAAATATTTGTATTAGTGTCCCAGGAGTGCTGTAACACAGCATCAAAAACTGGATGGCTTAATACCCACAGAAATGTATGGTCTCATGGTTTTGAAGGGTGGACGTCTGAAATCACTGTATCAGGAAGGCCTCACTCTCCCTGTTGGCTCTGGGGGAGAATCCTGCCTGGCCTTTTCTGGCTTCTGATGTTCCTTGGCTTGTAGATGCCTCGCTTTGGTTCCGTGGCTGTTTCCCCACTGTGTGTCTTCCCGTCACCTTCCCTCTGCGTCTCTGTCCAAATTTCACCTTTTTACAAGGATATCAGTCATATTGGATCAGGACATGCCCTAATGACCTCATTTTAACTCGACCTCTGTGAGACCCTTTTTATTTTTTATTTTATTTAATTAATTTATGTCCCCGAATTAGTAGATACTTTTTCGTTTGTATTTTTTGAGACAGAGTCTTGCTCTGTCACCCAGGCTAGAGTACAATGGCGCAATCTTGGCTCACTGGAACCTCTGCCTCCCAGGTTCAAGTGATTCTTGTGCCTCAGCCTTCTGAGTAGATGGCACTAGAGGCACATGCCACCATACCCAGCTAAATTTTTCTATTTTTAGTAGAGACGGGATTTCACCATGTTAGCCAGGCTGGTCTTGAACTCCTGGCCTCAAGTGATCCGCCCGCCTTGGCCTCCCAAAGTACTGGGATTACAGGTGTGAGCCACCACCCCCAGCCCATGTAAGACCCTTTTTAAAATAAAGGTCACATTTTGAGTTATTGGGATGAGGATTCCAGTCTACCTCTTTGGAGGGTTACAGTTCAACCTATAACAATTTTTTTTTTTTTGAGATGGAGTCTCGCTCTGTTGCCCAGGTTGGAGTGCAGTGGCACGATCTCCACTCACTGCAAGCTCCGCCTCCCAGGTTCACGCCATCCTCCTGCCTCAGCCTCCCCAGTAGCTGGGACTACAGGCACCCACCACCACGCCCGGTTCTTTTTTTTTTTTCTGTATTTTTAGTAGAGACAGGATTTCACCATGTTAGCCAGGATGGTCTTGATCTCCTGACCTTGTGATCTGCCCGCCTCGGCCTCCCAAAGTGCTGGGGTTACAGACGTGAGTCACCATGCCTGGCTAACCTGTAAAAATTTTAGAAGATGAAGATTATCCTGGATTATCTGGTGGGCCCAGTCTAATCATGTGAGCCCTTAAAAACAGAAAACTTTCTCTGGCTGGAGCCAGAAGAGCGGGGGCACCAGAAGGGAAAACCAGAAGGTTATGCGTTGTACCCTTCCTGGCTCTCAGACGTTTGTCCCACGCACAGAGACTGGAGAGGCCTGAGGAGCAGAGGACACCCCCTGCTGGCAGCTAGCCAGGAAACCTCAGTCCTACAATTGCAAGGAGTTTGATTCTGCCACAGCCACCATTCATGAAGAAGCAGATTTTTCCTAGAATCTTCCAATAAGAGCTCAGCCTGATAAGACTCTAAGCAAAAAAACCCCTGAGTCAGCCTGGACTTCTGAGCCACAGAACGGTGAGGTAATAAACTTGTGTTGTGTTAAGTAGCTAAGTTTGTGGAAATTTGTTTCACCAGCAAGAGAAAATGATTACCATTACCTTCCCGTTTGGCTGGCCCTTCAATGCCTTAAACCAAAGAAACGGCCTATGTTGGGGATTTCTTGGGGTCTCAAGTTTATCTTCTTGAGTTTTGAATAACGCCACCCACTGTGCAGCACATGACACTTCCTGGTGCATTTCACACATAATTTCATTCGATTCTCTCAGCAGCCCTGAGAAGTGTAGGTATATTATGCTTCTTATTTTACAAAGGAGGAAACTGAAATTTAAAGAAGTGATTTTGCTTGAGGCTTCACAGAACTGGAGTTGCAAGCCAGGTTTCCTGCTTCCAAATCACATGCACTTTTTTTGCTACTGCCCCTGGTTGCCTCTGTGTCTCCCGACATCTGTTGTCTGAACACAGTTTCTGCTGTCCAGGGGGCTGGACTTTCTTGTGAGATCATGAACTTTCGTTGCTAAGAAATGACTGAGCAAAGCCGGCGGACGGTGTACTTGGGACGCTGAGGAGAGACTCACTGGCATTTGCAGGAGGTGCTGGCAGGTGCCTCCTGATGCCATATGCAACTCAGGATCTACAATGGGAACCGGGATCTGCTCTTGGGGCTGCATTCAGACAGGGTAAAGCTCTCTGGGAATTGCCCTGGCCAGGGGACAGATTCACAGAGGAGATGAGGTCTGAGTGAGGGTTTGAAGAACACGTAGGACTTAGAGAGGATGCTTGTGTTTGGGTTTCTCGTGTGATTGCAGGGTACGGCTTTTGCCCACGCCTTCTACTCTGGTTGCTTTGGTGAAACTTGCCTGCAGGAACTGGACCAGACTTGAAGTCAGCCTCTGGGCCTGCCCTCCCCACCCTGCTCCCTGAGTTCATCTTGGTAGTTGAGGGTACACGATGCGGTCGCCTGCTTCTGCAGCCAAAAGAAAAGTGGTGGGAGAGGAGGGGGTAAGGGGAATACACAGGCTGAGAATAACTTCCTCCCAGCCTCACTTCCTGTGGCTTCCCGCTCACCCTGCTGTAACTCTTATTAACTCTCCGTGTCTTTCTGTGGATGGGAACCAAACAGCCTGTCTCGAGGGCAGCAGTCTGTATATTAAAAGTTCCCTAGCAATGGCCACTGTCCTTCCTGAGCCTTGGGTGTCCCCTCCTCAATCTTGTTCCCTGCACTGCCTAGGTGACTGACAATGTGTCCTCCCCAGGCCACACCTCTACTTGGCAGCTGTGAAAGGTGGTAGAAGCCATTCTGTCCCTCCCTTTCTCCTGAATGTCTTGGAGTGCTGTTCAATTCAGGAGTTCCTTCTAACACATCACATGTCCCTGCACTGTGCCGAGTGCAATGGGGATGCCCCAGAAGTGTTAGCCTAGCAGGCTGCAGCCTGGGAGGCAGTGTGGCTCTGTAGAGAAAGAGAACTCGAGTATTTACTGGGCACCTGGTCCTGTGCTGGACCTCAGGGACACAGCACTGAACAGGACAGCCCAAAGTGGGTGTGCAAGCCTTGATTCTGCTACTCGGTAGCTGTGTGACCCTGGGCTAGTTGCTTGACCTCCACGTCTTCACAGTCAGGTCTTACATAGGCCAACATGGTGCTTTGTAAGTGTGTTGCAAACTGTAACACTCTGTGGAGATGACATTGTTAGGTGTTATGCCCTCAGTTGATTCTCTCAGTCTCCTTGTGAGAGAGGCCTGGAAGAGCTGTTATACCCATTGTACAGATGAGAAAGCAAAACCTTCAGGAGAGTGAAGAGCAGGTGCAGGAATGGGAACTAAATAGTCGAATTCTTGTTATGACCTTACTCTATTTTATCATGTGGCTGTAACCACCAGGCATCCATTGGTGATGGCATCTGATGACATTTTCAACGTCAGCAGCATCAATAACATTTGCCAGGTGCTTACTAAGTGCCAAGAACTAAGTTAAACCCTTTGATGCCTATTATTACCTCTGCTTTCCAGAAGAAAAAAATGGAGACTCAGCAAGGATAAATAACTTGCCCAAAGTTGCTTTTCTAGGAAGAGGCAGAGCCAGGCTTCAAACTCAGGTATGCCTGATTCCACAACCTAGACTGGTAGCCTCGGTGGTACCTGCGCATCTCATCCAGGTGCACATCTCTACCTAACATACTTGAAACAACTAGAAATTACACAAGAGAGTAGGAAGGGGATACACTGGCAGGAGTCAGTCCTCCTCCCAACCCCCAGAGGAGTGACCCAGGCAGCTGGGACTGTGCGCATCTAGAAGAGATGGTGTCCTGAAGCCTTGGTGTATGGTGTCCTGAGGTTACTGGGTGGATGGATCTTGTTCGATGGACAGGATTGGAAACTCAGAAGGACAGAGGCTTGTATGAACTGAACGGGGGACTTGGGGGAGGAAGGGGTCAGGTAAGATGGGCAGGGCCTCAGAGGACTGTCAGTGCAGCAAGGGAGGTGAAGTTGGTTTGGGCAACTGTTGCAGCTGTGGCCTGAGGGTTAGCTGAGCTGCCCACGTCCCGGCCACAGAAGGAAATTAGTACCCAGAGACATCTCCGGGTCTGGGGTGGAACGAAGATCCTGCCCTATTTGTTTTTCTTTCTGGGGCCTTGAGGTTAGAAGAGGGGCACAGCTGCTTCTCCCTAGGGCCTGGGAGGAGGAGGAAGGAAAAGGGAGGGGTCCAGGCCATGGGAGGCATTGGGAGCATCCGTCATGCTGTCGGCCTGCTGCAGGAGCACTGGCCTGGGAGTCTGCAGGCCCAGGTGCTGTGCTACTGTCTGGCTTTGTGAAGTTGGATGATTAATTCCTCTCTGGATCTCAGTTTTTTAAACTGTAACTGGAGAGATCTATCAGTAAAAACTGTTGGTTGCAAGTGTCAAAAACACAACACAGACTGGCTGGAATTGGGCATTTATTGGCTCATGTGATTGGAAAATCCAGGGAGAGTTGTGATTATAGGAAGGCTTAGGTCCAGAGATTCACACAGTACCATCAGGGGTCTGTCTCTCTCCATTTCTCAGTGCCACTTTCCTCGGTGATGCCTTCTGTCACAGATAGCCTCAGTCTTTGAGATCTCAAGGTGACTGCCAGCTGCCCCAGGCTTACCTTCTTTTTTTTTATTTTTAATTTTTTTGAGACAGGATCTGGCTCTGTTGCCCAGGCTAGAGTGCAGTGGCATGATCTCATCTCATTGTAACCTCTGCCTCCCAGGCTCAAGTGATCCTCCCGCCTCATCTTCCCTAGTACCTAAGACTACAGGTGTGCGCCATCACACCCTGCTTGTTTTTGCATGTTTAGTAGAGACAGGGTTTCACCATGTTGTCCAGGCTGATCTCGAACCTCTGGGCTCAAGTAATCTGCCCACCTCGGCCTCCCAAAGTGCTGGGATTACAGGTGTGAGCCACTACGCCCAGCCCCAGGCTTACCTTCTTCAGGCCTATCAACCCACAGAAGGAAAGCAGCTGCTAGTAGTTCCTGCAGAAGTCCTGGGGCAGATGCTTGCTGGTCCTGCTTGGTCTTGCGCCCGTCTCAGGGTCTATGCGTATTGCCAGGAGATGCCCTTCTCCTCTTGGCCAGACCAGGGCTGCATGATCTTCCCTAGAGTAGAAGTTAAAGTTAATTCCACGGAAGCTACAAGGAGTAAGAATGGGAGGGGGTGATTTCCCCTAAAGAAACACGCAAGTGTTGATGCCAGAAAAGAGAGAGTAAATATTGGACAGACGAAAGCTACAGATGCTGTCCTCAGCACCCAACGGCCGGTCTGACTGTCTTCAAATGAAGCCGGGGACCTGGGCCCCTGACAGTGGAGCTCCTCTCAACTGTATTAAGATTATGCAGACCTTTGAGTATACATGAAAGCCACGGACCCCCTTCCTAGAAAGGCACACAGGTCAGACTCTGTGGCATGGCCTCTGAGGGGCTGCACCATCTCTCCTGTCTCCAGGACTGGCCTCCTCACTGCTTCTTGTACTCACCGTGCTTCCTCCCTCCAAAGGGCCTTGAACTTGCTGCTCCCTCTGACCTAGTTAATGCCTCCTTTACATATGTTCTAATTGTACCGTGAACCTCTTCGTCCCTATTTCAACTGAAGTCGTAAATTTCTTATAGGATTATGTGGTTAGTATCTGTCTCTCTCACCAGAATGGAGACTCCGTAACAGGAGGGACCTGGCTTTGCTTCCTTTTGTGTCCACATCACCCAGTAGAGTGTCTGGCACATAGCTGGTGCCCAGTAGTTGGTGAGTGAATGTGTGCCCTTGAACACACGATTTTCTCTGAAGTTTTAGTTGCATACACTTCCCTAGAGTCAGTCTCTGAACTTCAGGTAAAGAACCTCAGGATAAAAAAAAAAGAGGAAAATCAAGGCATTAGCAGCAAGGCCATTGCAAATGAGGACCTCTCAGGCCAGCTCTCCTGATAATCTCACTGCTACTGACTTATGTTTATGTCTTTTAAATGGAGTTGATATAGTTTGGATATTTGTCCCTGCCCAAATCTCATGTTGAAATGTGATCCCCACTGTTGGGCTAGGGCCTGGTGGGAAGAGTTTGGGTCGGGATGAGGGGGAGGAATCCCTCATGAAGGGCTTAGCCCATCTCCTTGGTGATGAGTGAGTGAGTTCTTGAGAGATACAGTTGTTTAAAAGTATGTGGCTCCTCCCTGCCCCCCACTTGCTTCTGCTTTTACAGTGTGATGCACCTGCTCCTACTTTGCTTTCCACCATGATTGGAGCCTCCTGAGGCCTCCCCAGAAGCGGGTGCCACCATGCTTCCTGTACACCTGCGGAATCATGAGCGAATTAGACCTCTTTTCTTATATATTACCCAACCTCAGACATTTCTTATAGCAGTGCAATAATGGACTAACACAGGAGTCCTATGGATGATTACTCGTGGGTAAAATCTGTGGTCAAATAAATCTGAGGAACACTGTCTAATCTGTGCTCCTTTTGGAGAGTCACAACATACACTAATAACAGTAGTATTTATTTTTTATGATCCTTAGTGTAACTGCCATTTATGAAGGGCTTCCTACATGGTAGGTACCCCATGAGGCCCTTCATATGCATTTTCACACCATCTCATCATAGCCTTGTGTGACAGATGCCATCATCACCCTGTGTTACAGAAGACAAATGAACATGTGGAGGAATTAAGAATCCCAAGCTAGGCCAGGTGTCGTGGTTCACGCCTGTAATCCCAGCACTTTGGGAGGCCGAGGAGGGTGGATTATGAAGTCTGGAGTTTGAGACCAGCCTGGCCAACACAGTGAAACCCCATCTCTACTAAAAATACAAAAATTAGCCAGGCGTGGTGGCCCGTGCCTGTAATCCCAGCTACTCCAGAGGCTGAGGTGGGAGAATCGCTTGAACCTGAGAGGCGGAGTTTGCAGTGAGCCGAGACCGCGCCATTGCACTCCAGCCTGGGTGACAGAGTGAGACTCCGCATTAAAAAAAAAAAAAAAAAAAAGAATCCCAAGCTACCTTCTAGGAAACGGAAGATTTGGTGCTCAACCCCTGCCAATCTGATATGTGTCTATGCACTTTAATCCCTCAAGAGGTGGCAAATCACCTTTGCTGATAGCGGAGCCCCTTTTCTCTCTAAACATGTAGAAGCATCCCAAGGACCACACCTGATTTGGGACATGCTGGTGAAGTGTTGATTTCTGTTAACTGGGTCTAGAACAGAAAGAATGTAGACCTGGCACAGGCTCAACTCCACAAATATTTCCTGTACCAGGCGTGGTGCTGGAAGTGCCAGGAACGCAGCACAAAGCTGCATCCTCATTGCCTGAGGGTACCCAGAGCCCCAGCTTTTCCCCATAGTGGACCAGCCTTGCCCTGAGCTGCCCTACCTTGAGGACTCCCCATGCTGGGTCCTCCTGGGACCATCCAGCTGTATCTTCCCTCAGGGGAATAGGGCTCTGTGTCGTGTTCATGATGAGTTCACAGCAAAATGCACATTCATTCTGCAAATGTTTATCCAGGACTTTCTGTGGCCCTGGCTTGTGCCCTGCCCATCTTACCTAGGAATTGGGGATACAGAGGCAAATAAAATGCTGTCTCTTTTTCTAGGACACCCAACGTCTAGTGGGGGAGACAGATCAGTGCAGAAGAAACCAAAAGAAATCAAAGTATAAGACAGATAAAGTGCCCTGTTAGAGACAGAAAGCAGCCTGCTGGGGGAGTTCTGAGATACGGACGAGTTCTTTGTTTCTTTTTTCAATTAACAGAATTATTTTGGCTTGGGATTTAAGCTAATGCTTAAATGATGTTGGAACATCTGGCCAGCAGGCAAGCCATTGTCAGCCTCCTAGGTGTTTGGCTGACAGGGCCTGTGTTCCTAAGCATCCTGGGGAGTTCCGGGTGTAGGGGGACTGTGGGAATGAGGCCCAGCAGTGCCTGCATGCACAGAGTGCCATCACCCCCGCTCCTGCACACAGTCCTCCCAGTCCACGGAAGGACGCCTTCCTGGTGTCTACCTTTGCCGAGCCGCTCCCATTTCTCACATGAGCCTCAGTCACTCGTATGAGCCTCAGGAACAAGCCTACGCTTGCTTTCTGCTGCCCTCAGTTTCCTTCTCTGTCAGCTGCGAGTAGTGATTCCTCCTCGGGAGGATCAAATGAGATGAAAAACATGGGGAGAGCTTTGCAAATGTCCCATATTGTTAAAGACCCAGAGGAGTGCCCCTGGAGGAGAAGTAGCATATTCCAACCCCCTCACTCCCCTCTGGGTGCGACTTGCCTCTGAGGTGAGAAAGGGCAAGGTCAGGCAAGGCTGGAATTCCTTCATGGGTCCTGAAACTTTAGATGAACTCCTGCCTGTGGGTCTTTGCTGGTACATTCGGTGAGATGATCAATATGAAGCCTTCAGCGCAGTACCTGCCACAAAGTCAGTGCTTACTAAGTAGCGATAGCAGTGGTCTTTCTCCCTTCATTCCGCCTGCAGTCTCCTCCTCTCCTCCCTTACTCCCACCACCTTGCTTCCTCCCTCCCTGTTTCCTTCCCTCCTTCCATCTTCACTTCCTCATTTACTCATTTGTTAAACACTTCCCCCTGTAAAAAATTATTTTAATTGTGATAGAAAACACATACCAGAAAATGTATCATCTTAACCATTTTACGACGTATAGTTCAGTGGCATTAAATCCATCACATTGCAGTGCAGCCATCACGACTGTCTGTCTCCGGAACTCTTTTCAACCTGCAAAACTGAAACTGTACAAATTAAACAATAACTCCTCATTCCCTCCTTCCCCTAGTCCCTGTCTATGAATCTGGCTCCTCTGGGTACCTCATATAAGTGGATTCTTACAGGATTTGTCCTTTTGTGACTGGCTTGTTTCACTTAGCATACTGTCCCCAAGGTCCATCCATATGGTAGCACTCAGCATTCTCTTCCTTTTGAAGACTGAGTTGTGCCCCACTGTGTGCCTAGACCGCATCTGGTTGACCCATCCATCCGTCGATGGACACATTGTGAATGGTGTTGCTGCGAACACTGTGTACCAATAAGTGCGTTTTGAGCATGATCACATGCCTGGCATTGTGCTGGGCTGCAGTGGGGAATGAACTTGGTTCCCAAGTTCTGGAGGTAATGTTAAGAAGCAAACACCAATAGATGTTTACTAAGAGACTGTAATATGTCCTGTGATGGGAAAGAGCAGTGTTTGGGGAGAGAATTATGGCAGGAGTGGAGGTGGGTGGCTGGGACGATGGTCAGATCTCAGGAAGTGGCCTTAAGAATGGGGAGGAGAGGTAGGCAGGGGTGGGGAGGGTCCAGGCAGAAGGAACAACATGTGTGAAGCCACTGGAGTGCGACAGAGTTGGTCAGTTGGAAGGATTGGTGCTTAGATTGCGGCTTCAGTGTCTCCTTCTCCAGCAAGCATCCTGCCAGCCTCCAGGCCCAGCGCTCCCCGTCATCTTTTCCTCTCTACTCTTATTGTAGTTCATTCAAACTGCCTCTTTGCTCAGCTATTTCTCCCACTGGCCAGTGAGCGGCTTGAGTGCAGGAACTGTTTTATTTTATGTTTGGGCCTTCCTTGCATATCTTAGTAGATGTCAGTGACTCTCAAGCAGATACTGTCCTGAAGGAGGGCAGTGCTTTCATTGGCAATGCCCCAAGACCATCTAAGCAGGGAGCCTCCCATCATCTGGGGCCTGCCAGAGTCAGGCACAGCCCCGGCATTAGGACTTTGGGCTCAATATGTAAGCCCATCCTCTGTGCTTATGTGGGTGGTACACTAAGCACTTGCAAACATCTGTGTGCTGTGCTGCTCCTTTTGGCCTGCTGAGGCTTTCCTTCCCTGTTGCCTCCTAAGCAGGCAGTGTGGGAAGCGCCCAGCTCAGAGCTGGGCCAGATGTGGCCGAAGCTCCCTGCAGTGCAAGCAGCATCACTGCACCAGGCCAGCTGACTCGGCTGGCCCTGTTGCACAGTGCTTAGGGGCTTGTGGCTGCAAGCCATGCCCCACCACCTCTTCTGTTTGCCTTGGTAGCTTCCCAACTTCCTCTCACATGACTGTTTCTGTTTACTTTTCCCTCTGGCCTCCCTGCCTGCAGCGTCCCTGTGCCACCTAGAGTCTCATCTATTGCGCTAGACAGCCTCTGCAATGGCCCTGCACCAGGGCCTCCTTCCAGGGCATATCCTGTCTCTGTCTCAGCTTTCTAGTCTGCGCTCGCTCCTCTCACTCCCCAGCTCTCTCTATCACTGTGAGTGGAGGGTCTGTGCACTTTGTCATTTTGATCCTGTGACGTTGTAGGTGCCTAGGAGAGGGCCAGATCCTGGGACCAAAAAGGGGTTAGTCTTGAAGTCTTGGGTTGGATATTTCACCGTGGCCAGCCCAGAGCTCGGCTGGAAACAGATGAGAGACAACATGTGAGGAGGCAGACAGGAGCTGGGGATCCAGGCTCTGAGCACCCGAGAGGTTTGGGGGAAGGTATTGGTAATGGATTGGATTGTGTCCTCCACCAAAAGATTTTCAAGTCCTAACCCCTGTACAGATGAATGTGGCCTTATTTGGAAATAACATCTTTACAGAGGTAATCAAGTTAAAATGAGGCCATTTGGGCAGTTGCAGTGGTTCATGCCTGTAATCCCAGCACTTTAGGAGGCTAAGGCGGGTGGATCATTTGAGTTCAAGACCAGCCTGGGCAACATGGTAAGACCCTGTCTCTACAAAAAATACAAAACATTTGCCATTAGGTGGGCATGGTGGCATGTGCCTGTAGTCCCAGTTACTCAGGAGGCTGAAGTGGCAGGATTGCTTGAGCCCAGGAGGCGGAGGTTACAGTGAGTGGAGACTGCACCACTGTATTCCAGCCTAGGCAACAGAGCGAGACCCTGTCTCAAAACAAAAAAAAAAAAAAAAAAAAAAAAAGAAAAGAAAAAACAAAGTCATTTGGATAGGCCCTAATCTAACCAAATAAAAGGGAGAACTGGGACATAGGGACAGACATACACAAGGAGAAGGCCATGGGAGCATGAATCCAGAGATGCAGCAGGAGACGAGATTGCAGGCAGCTGGGACAGAGGCATAGAACAGATTCACCCTCATAGCCTTGGACGGGACCAGCCCCACCGACAAGCACCTTGATCTCTTCCAGCCTCCAGAACCGAGGCAATACATTTCGGCTGCTTAAGCCACTCAGTCCGAGATTCTGTTGGGGCAGACCCTAGAAATGAATGCAGTATTTGGATCCCATCAGAGGCTGTCACCTCTGAGTATGGGTCAGTGTACTTTAGCTATCTGGTTCCTTCACATCATATTTAGTTTGGACACACAGGGGCTATTCTATATTTGCCTGCATCCAGGCAAAGATTTTAATAATAATAAAAACTTTTAATAAGACTTTATAAGAATTTTAATAAGGTTCTGATGAGAAACTCTTGGATGTCCTTCCAAGTCATGTAGAACCATGCGAGGGATAATAAGACTCATAATCCCACTCTATTTTTATAGGGCTTTCCAGTTCACAAAAAAAAAAGTCCTTCTCATTTATTATCCCACTTGACCCTCTGGGCAATCCTGTGTTGTTAGCGCTGTGGGCATTCCCGTTTTGGAGAGGAGAGAACTGAGGCTCACAGATGTTCCAGAATTGTCTTAAGTGGCAGAGCGGGGATTTAAACGCAGGCCTCTGACCCAGCCTCACTCTCTTCCCATGCGCTGGAGGCTGCCCCTGAACTTGGAGCAGGTTGGATGTTTCAACGGCAGCTTGGCCTTTGCCTGGGACCCAAGGAGTAACACGTTCTCTTAATTCTTTTCCAGGAGTGAGGGAGAGGGGACATCAGGTTTCCAAGACTTTTTCAGGTTCTCGTGGGGCTCTGTGGAGGCTGCTGGGGCCTCAGGGGTTCTTGGGTTTCCCTTCCACAATATTCTGTTGTGGGACCCAGGCCCCAAAGGCTCAGGTCATCTATAGCAGGGCACAGCTGGCAGAAGCTGACTGCCCAAGGCCAGGATTGGCACTCCTCAGATGCGTGTGCTGTCCTGCTGCTGAGGGACGGAACAGGCCTGAATCCCATGGCTTTGTTCCGCCAGCAGGCTGGAGCGTGAGGGCGGTGTGTGGCCCAGGCCTCTTCATGGCTCCCCCGGCACCGAGACAGTGCTCATGACACACCAGCAAGCGAAGGGCTTGGGGAAGAGGAGCAGTGCTGAGCTGTGGTGTCTAAGGCCGGAGGGCAGGGCCTCTGTGGTGTGTGACCCTGGGCCTGTGCGCTCACCTCCCTGGGCCTCAGACCCATGCCTGTGAAGTGGCTCCATAAGAGCCTCTGCCTTGCTGGCTGAAGGTGCAGAGGAAAGGATATGCTGGGAGCATTTTGCAGTGGTTGATCTCAGCATCATTCGCAATCAGAACCACTGGGAATATCCATGAGTCTTCAGGGACCGTGTGCTAAAACCTTCTCCCCATTTGGAGCCATGAAGACCGTTTGAGTGCGACTTCCTAAAAAGCAGCCCACCTCTGCTCAGGTTGCCTCTCTTCTGTCGTGTGAGAGTGTGAGTCACATTCTTTTGCTGCTGGAGAGTTTCTTTCCCCTGGAACCCTCTGGCCCCCACCTCGCTGCTCCCCGCACTACCACTCTGAGGCTGTCATGTGAGTGTTTTCCACGTTAAAAAAACACAGAAAGTTCATTCAAGCCAAATACAAAGACAGTGTTACCAAGTCTGAAGTGTATGGAGTTCATTGCACTGACCTGATGCAGGGCTTTGGCGGGCTCCAAAACCTCCCAAGTGTCAAAGAGTTTCGGTTTGTGGATTTGAGAGGTGTGAGACTGGGGGCTGTTTCTTCCACAGACATTCACCCACACATCCCACACACCAGCACTGTCTAAACGGCAGTGATCAAATCTTCTGTCATTTCTTCTGTGCTTCCTATGGGGCGGTGTCAGGTGCTTTACATAGATTAAATCCTCATTTTGTCTTCTTAACAAATGTCAACACAGGCCTGTCTGACTTTAAAGTCCAGGCTCTAAGCAGTTAGGTGTACTGTCTCCCAGTTTGAAGAAACTCCAGCCCAGCCTCCTTCATTTTATAGGAGAGGAAACTGAGGCACAGGAGAGGGGACAGTGACTTGCCTAGAAAGTAGGGCAGGAACCCAGGAACCCTGACTTCCAGGGCTTTTCCCCCTAACCCATCCCCCCCCTCAGAAAGCACTGATCTGCTTCCTTTATACCAGAGGGAACTCCAATTTAGAGATTCTCTAGCAAGCAGTAACATTCCAGGTCCAGGAGTAACCTGAGAAATGTGGTATTGGTTAATTCAAGGCCATTGTCAGCTTCACAAGACGCTGGCCTAACTGATGTCAAGTATGGCTACTTTGAGTTTCCCAAGTGTTGAGACTCATAAGTTTGGCTCCTGGAGGGAATTATTTACTTGCTTATCGTGCACTTCAGCTTAGCAGAAATTCATAATTAGTAGTTAATAGCATGGGAACTTCTCACTGTTCCTGGAACATGCAACGACATGTAACTCCTCTACCTTTGTACATACTGTTCTCAAAGCCTTGAATAGTCTTCCTCCCATGCCCACCTTTTCTTTGCTGGTTGAATTCCTACTCACCCTTCAAGAGCAGTTTTCTCACTCACGTCCTGCTACCTCTACCTCCAACCCTGGGCATAAACAGATGTAATGTTTTTACAATCTGCCTCTCCCATCAGACTGTCAACTCCACAAGGGCAGGGGCTATGTCTCATACATAATGATTATAATCGTACTTACAAAGTGCTTCTTTGCAGTCGGTTCTGTGCTAAGCACTTCCTATGCATTATTTTATTTCATCCTCCCCAATATTATAAGACAGATACTATTACTATCCTCACTTCCTAGATGAACGGATAGATCTACAGAGAGGCTCAGAAACTTGCCCAGGGTTACACAATAGCTGACAGAGCTGGGATTGAAATCAGTGCTACCATGTGCAGTTGTGCTGGCCATGCACTGCACAAAGGTCCACAAAGGTGGAAGGACCAGTTGAGGCTGAAATCTTGCTCTCACCTGGGTGCAGAGCTGTGACTGTTGGGAGGAAGGGACACCTTTCTCTAACTCCTAGACAGGCACCGCAGAGTCTGGCTCCAGAGTTCATGCTCCTAACCACTGCAACATATCAGAATATAGATATGCATATTCATATTGCCAGTCCGTGCCAGTCTGGCTGAGTAGGGGCCCAAAAAAGGAATGAACGAGAGATTATGAATCAATAGGTTTTCCCTTTTTCTCCCTTCTCTCTTTCCTCATATCTGCAGGACCAGTTTGTTACTTAACAGCTTACTTGGTTTAAGAAACATATCTTTTAGTTGGCTTGCCTCCAAGCACGTACCAAGAGATGGCTGAAAACCCAGAAAGAGGTCTCCATTTGGAATGTCTTTTATTCTAAGTAATTTCATTCTGCCACCTTTGGGCCTCTGAAAGTTGTTAAACGGATGCTGAAAAGCGCAGGTGAATGGAAACAAAGGATTCATTCTGAAACCAGCTGCAGGAACTGCACGTCCTGCTCATGCATGATGTGCTGGGCCTTGGTTTCAGTGAGGGAGGGCATACACGCACTAGATTCTCCTGCAGGGCCTCAGTTCCGGTCCTGAGCGGAGTGGGGTTGCTTCTGACCAATCAGGTGACTTCTGAGCACACTTGGAGCAGTTGCTAACAGCAGAGCCGATGGTTGGGCTCCTGCCACTGGCAAAAATGGGGCTTTAGGATGAAATGTCTGAGTTTGTCCAGATTCAAGCAAAGGACTAGAGAAGGCCTGGGGCCAGGCTCTCTTTGATGAGCTCTTGGGTTAAGTCAAGACTGCATTTTAGACCTCACTTCTGACTTCGTTGCACTCCTGTTGACAAAGACATGCTGTCACTTGCTAGTTATACCCTTGGATGTGTCTCTTAACCTCTCCGGGTTTCCTTTTACTCCCCTGCAGAAGTGGGGAGAGTGTCACCTACTGCATAGACTTGTAGGGAGTCAAGAAGCTAATGTCTATGAAAAAAGCACTTTGTGAATTGGAAATGGCTGTACAAATGCTATAACTACCATTATTTGTCATTAGGTGGATTTACTTCTTGTTCCCCGGAGGTATTTTCTGCTTCTGCATGCACCCTGGAGAACACTTGGAGGCAGTATTGAGGGTGGAGTAGGGTGGAAAGAAAACAGCGAGGCATGCTGAGGACTGAAAGATATCTAGGCTGGGCTCTTGTGCAGAAGCAGAGAAAATAGTTTTTGCTTTCAATCTGAAGTGGGATGAGTTAATGGCCTTCAGCAGAGGCTGCAGAGTAGAGTTTAGGAGCTGGATTTTCCTCCTTCCTGAAGTTGCATCCTGGACATCTGGGGACGTTTCTTAAAACCAGCACATCCCAAAGACAGAGCCAGCCAAAAGCTAGGGGCTTGGGAAACGAATGCAGGTCCCAACTTCCTGCTCACCCTTCTAGGTGTTGACAGCGGGGAATTCAGCCCCCAGAACTTAGGAGCAAGGTCAGTGGATGGTCCATGGATATGGGCATGTCAGCACATGTGCAAAGTGAGTCACAGGCCTGGGGAGGGTCGCTGCAGGGGAACACAGATATCAGTAGAGAAGAGGAAGAGAAATGACTCCTGGGGAGCAGCAAATGTCAGCTGTGTAAGTACAGAAGGGAACTAGCAATGGAGAATGAGAGACGGAGTGAAGAGGCAGTGAGGGGAAACCAGCAGGATGAGTCAGGGCCTCTGTGTCTTGATCCAAATTGGAATTGTGGGGAGAGTGAGCAGTCAAGGCAAGGCTACAGTGAGGGCAGGTAGGATGGAGGCTGAAAAAGCCACTGCAGGACCACCCTCAGCCCCGGAGGATCAATCCTCCCCCTTTCTCCTGCCCAGGAGAATCGCTGTCACAGGTGAGAGCCTCTGCTGACGGTGGGAGAGCATCATGTCTCTCAAGGCTGCTGGTTCGCAGAAGAGCCCAAGGACTAGGGGTCTCCAGGAGGCTGAAGAACAGGGATAGTTGAGTCAGGCAGAAACAGAGGAATGAGAAGTTGTAGCTAGAAAGAGGGGTTTTCTAGTTGAGGATTTCAGAGGTAGGGCAGTTCCTGGGAGTTGACAAGGTCAGGGTGGGGTCATATGAGTAAGATCTAAGAAGGGATGGAATGGAAGACAGTTTGATTAGTGAGGATGAAGAAATGAAGTCAGGGTGATAATTGGTCATCAGCATGGATATTTTTGTGGCCCCGGATGACTGCAAGAGTGGAAGTGATGAGGAAGGCTGTGTGCTGGCAGCCAAGTTTACATTTTCTGTGACTCAGAGGTCAGTAAATAACAAGGTGTTAGTTAGAATAGAGACACCCCAAAGTGCTATGCTTGAATAGGATATAAGTCAATTTCTCTCTGGCTTAAGCTGTCATTGGAGGCTCTGCTCCATGAGGTCATTCAGAGACGTGGTTCCTTCTACATTGTTGCTCTGCCATTTTCCAGGATGTTTCATTCATCTACATGTTGAGGCTGGGTCACCATTACATCCACTCACATTCCACTGGAAAACTCTTAGTCACATGGGCACCCTTAGTTGCAAGGGAAGCTGGGGAATTTTTATTCTGGGGGCAGTGATGAGCCCAGCTAAAATTCTACCTTTGTGAACAAAGAGGAGAACCAAATTTGTAGGACCATCTAGCAATGCGGCCCAGATAGCTTTAAAGATGAGAAGTCATTCATTCAACAAACATTCATAGAACACTCCTGTGTTAGGTACTGGGGTTACAGAGGTGAAGGAAACGGGCATGATGCCAGCCTTCCTGGAGCTCAGACCTAGTGGGGAAGGTTTAACTGAAGTGGGTGGTCTTCCGAGGAGGAAGAAAGATTATAGACTGAACACATGAGAGCAAGGAGATAGAGATTCTTCACAGGCAAAGTCTGTGATGGGAATGGTGGTGTCAGGGAAGGCCTGGGTTTAGGGAATAGGGTAGAAGATTCATTCATTCACTACTTACTCACTCATTATTGTGTTCAACAAGTATTGATTGATGGTGATACAGTGATAAGTGAAAACAGATACAGTGCCCCCTCTCATGGGGTTTTCTTCCTCATTAATCAGATCATCACATGTATAAGATGTATGATTACAACCTGAGATAAGGCTCTGAAGGAGCAGAGTTCAGATCCGCGAGAGGATTTCACAAGGCATCTGACCTAACCGAGGGTTCAAGGAAGGAAAAATGGTGATTGGAAGCTGAGTGGGTGTTAGCCAGGTTAAAGGAATGCTGCAGACCAAGGCAACCATGCATGCAAAGGCCCTGGAGTTGGAAAGACTGAAGAACGCAGCTGTGGCTGAGCAGGGTAGAGGTGGTGAGGAGGAGGAGCCTTGGGAGGTAATGGGGCAAGCGCACAGGCCTTGAGGGTTCTGCTGAGGATTTTGGCATTTATCCTAAGATCTAAGACAAGTCACAGATGGGTTTTAAGCAGGAGGGGTGACATGATCAGAACCCTGAAAAGAGCTAAGCCTACGTGGCAGTATCTTCGCAGTAGAGGAGAAGAAACAGAAAGATCAGAAAGGAAGTAGAAAGAAAGGCTGAGAGAACTGGGAGGAAGGAATGACGCCTTGGTGGGGTTTGTGGCTCACAGGGATGATGGAGGGGGTTTAGGGGCAGAGAAGAGGGACAGGGAAGGGACTCATGCACTTCAGGTTTCTCTCCAGAGCTGGACATGAAGCTTGTGCTGGGGCCTTCCCTGGGAAGGGCCCTGTGGCTGCCTGACTTGCTGGCCAACATGGTGGGCATCTCGCTCCAGCACGGCTCTTTCCCAGACTCAGGTAGCGTGACCCTTCCTTCCTGGCAGGCGAAGACAGCAGGAAGATAGACCTCCACTGGGTGACCCCTTTTTTTCCTCTGAACATGGCGCTGGAGACTGCCAGTGGACCCAGGCCCTGGGGCATCCTCCTGGCTCAAAGGCCTGACCTTCGACCTCTAGCTAAGCCCACCTTGCCTCTGCAACCCCCAAGGGGAACCACAGGGCAGGTGCTGGCTCCAAAATATATGGGATCATGGGACTGCACTCACCTGGAGACCCAGAGACAGGGCAGGGAAACAGGCTGGGCTGGCATTGGGTTTGTAGCCATAGGAACCTTCCTACTGACTTATTTACCAAGCATGACTTTACCTGTTTTCTTATCTGTAAAAGGAGGATTTCTCTGTGGGTCAAAGGGAAGATCACCTAACCTCAAGGTGTGGTATGAACACTGTGGACGCCAACAATAGTAGAGACTATCTGAAGTACTGAGTGGCCGTGATATTTACCTGAAATACCTATATCATTTGTCAAGGAAGGTGATATGTGTTCAACCAGCAGGGAGACACTTAGCATGTGATATCAGATGCCTCTGAGCTGTTTTTCAGAATAGCTGTGTGCATCTGTGAGTGTGTGTAAATTTTGTAAAATAGTCTGGGTGGGGCTGGGTGTGGTGGCTCACACCTATAACCCCAGCACTTTGGGAGGCTGAGGTGGGTGGATCACTTGAGGTCAGGAGTTCGAGACCAGCCTGGCCAACATGGTGAAAACCTGTCTCTGCTAAAAATACAAAAATTAGCTGGACATAGTGGTGCACACCTGTAGTCCCAGCTACTCTGGAGGCCGAGGCACAAGAATTGCTTGAACCTGGGAGGCGGAGTTGCAGTGAGCTGAGATCACACCATTGCACTCCTGCCTGGGCAACGGAGTGAGACTCCATCTCTAAATAAATAAATAAATAAATAAAATAGTCTGGGTGTCAGGAGATTTGGGGTTCAAGCTCAGCATCAGCAGTAGTTGCTGAGTGACATTGAGCCATTAGGTCCCTCAGTTTATTATGTGATTGACTGCAGTGTTTAAATGCACGAGGTCCTAAAAACGATCTGCCTCGTTTCATATCCTGTCATGCCACTTGCCAGTTGTGTGGGTTGTAATTACAGAAAGAATAGTTTCTTTCTGTTGTGGCCAGGTGTGGTGACTTATGCCTGTACTCCCAGCACTTCGGGAGGCTGAGGTGGGCGGATCACCTGAGGTTGGGAGTTCGAAACTAGCCTGACCAACATGGAGAAACCTCGTCTCTACTGAAAATACAAAATTTGCCAGTCATGGTGGTGCATGCCTGTAATCCCAGCTACTCGGGAGGCTGAGACAGAATTGCTTGAACCTGGGAGGTGGAGGTGGCAGTGAGCTGAAACTGTGCCATTGCACTCCAGTCTGGGCAACAAGAGTGAAACTCTGTCCTCCCCCCTACCAAAAAAAAAAAAAAGAATAGTAGTTGCTGGGAGTATTAAAGGAGATGCTACATCTGAGGAGCTTCATATGGTGCCTGGAATAGTGGGTGCGCATTCAATGGAAACAATGGGTGCTAAGTCCCAACTTCCTCATCTCCAAGGAGTTGAGCTGAGTCTACCCCAGTGGTGACAATGACAGGGGTTTCCACTGGGAGTGTCAGTGTTTCCTATAGGAATGTTTCCCACTGGTGGGATCCCAGGGTCTCTGACTCACGCCGGCCCTGACTGTGCAGAGACCTTATTTCTACAACCTGTTGCAGCTAGGGGTATGGAGCAGAGATCCTTGCAGTGGTTCAGGCCAGGCTGATCCCAACATCTGGAAGCCCTTTGGGGTCTGCCACCTTTTTTCTCTGCACCCCACCTCCCCTGCCCCCTCTTTTTTGACAGCGGCAGACTTCCAGCTGGGCCTAAGCAGCCGCGTGGCTTAAATTTTGCCCCACTTCAGTGATGAGCCACAGACCAAGACCGAGGGGAAGGCCAAGGGGCAGCCACATTCAGAACGCCTTCGGTCAATATCAAAAGCTGAGCAAATGTCAGGCCAGTCAAGGGACCCACACCCTCTGCTTGTTTTTGAGGGAAGACTGGAAAACAATCTTATTTCCTTCTCTTCTACTTCCTTAGCTGGTTGAACTGCCCTGGAGGAGGCCCCAGGCCCTGCCGCCTTAGCTTGGAGCCGCAGGTTGGAAGTGATCTCTCCCACGAGAGTGGGCGCTGATGCCTGTGTTGGGTTTGGCTCAGACAGACCGGCCCCTGTCATGTGGCTCCATCCCTCTTGATCTCAGCCAGGGCTGCTGCTGTAGGCAGCCTGGGCAGACTGAGGCCTGGGCCAGATGATGCTAACAGTAATTGTTTATGTTTATTGAACACTGACTGTGTCCCAGGAATTGTTCTACCTGTATCAGCCCACATAGTCTTCATAATCACCTAAGAAGCAGGTACGACGACCTCCCTCTTTTTATGGGTGCAGAAAGTGAAGCACAGACAGGGCAAGTAACTTTCTCAAAATCACACAGCTGATAAGTGGCAGAGCTGAGACTGAAATTCAGCCTGCCTCCAAATCCCGACCTTCACCCACTGCCAGACACTGCCTCTGCCATACTGGCTTGTCCCTTTGGGAGTCATTTACACTATTTCAACTAAACCTCAAAACACCCTACAAGGTAAGTACTCCCATTGTTGTTCCCATTTCACAGATGTGGAAGCTGAGACTCAGCGAGGTTAATCGCTTGCCTAGGATCCAGCCATGCTGCTGGGCTCTAGAGCTCATGCTCCTCAGCCTTGCCCACCCTTGGTGCTTCACCGATGGCCAGTTCCCCACGCCGCGTGTGCCCCCACCTGCCAGGTCATCCTGGAACCATTTTCCCTGTGTTGGAGGTGTTGCCTTCACTGTGGTTTATCTTGTGGAGCTTAATCCCAGGGGCCAGCAAGTGGAACAGAAGGAGCAAGGATCACTCAGGATTCAAAATTGTTGGCAGCAAGTTCCACAGGCAGATGTTGCTTCCAGAGCCCCAAATATTAGGATTGAAATTGCCCATGTACTCCTCAGGAAGGGGGATTCTTTGCAGTTATCTTGGGGGAAGGTGTGTAAAGGGGGCATCTTAATATCCCATTCTCTATTTTTGCTTCATCTTTGCATACACTGAGATTATTTTTATTTATTGAATTGTGGTATAACATAAAATTTGGCGTTTTAACCATTTTTAAGTGTGTAGTTCAGTGGCATTAAGTACATTCACATTCTTGTGCAACTATCACCTACATCCATCTCCAGAACTTTTTTTTCTTCCCCAACTGAAACCCACTCCCCACTTTTCTCAGTCCCTGGCACCCAGCACTCCTCTCCCTGTCTCTATGAACTTGACGACTCTAGGTCCCTCATGTAAGTAGAGTCATACAGTATTTGTCTTTTGTGACTGGCTTATTTCACTTAGCGTGTCTTCAAGTTCATTCATGTTGTGGCATATGACAGGATTTCCTGTCTCTGAAGGATGAAGACTATTCCACTATACGGATATAGCACACCTTGTTCATCCAGTCCATCTACTGTTGGACACTTGGTTTGCTTCTACCTTTTGGCTGTTATGAATGATGCTACATTGAGGTTTTGACAAAGGGTTTGCTTGAAAAAAAATTTGGCTGCTAAAAGAAGTTCGAAAACCCCTGGCCCGGTCTAAAGCTGGGGCATGTGGAGACCCAGCCAGCATGAGTGAGGTCTCTGTGCATGAGGAGCAAAGCTGAAACTGCAACCTTTGGATTCGACATGTAGCTCTTTTCTCCCTCCTGTTGCTGGTACTAATATTTATCAAAGGAAAGGAGAATGCAGCTCTGTCCCAGGCAACTACCCTGCTTTCCCAGAAACCTCCTGGAGCTGCAGAAAGGACTCAATTGAGCATTTATTGAGTGCCCAGGGGAGCCAGTCCAATGTGGAGATAGAGCAGGGTTTATATCCTATCTCTGCCTCTTCCAGCCCATGTGGCCTTGGGCAAGTTGTTTCACTTCTCAGAGCTTAGAGGCAATGTGAAGATCCAATGAGATGACGCGTGTCTGGTGCTTTTTGGTACAGTGCCTGGCACCAGTGCCCAGGAACCAGGAGCTGCCGCTGCATAGGAACCACTGTTGGGGATAAAGCGATGAGCAAGAGAGGCTCTGGCCCATGGGAGTTCTTTTCAGTGCAGCGTATCAGCAGTCATGTGATGTTGATTTGTCCCATTACTGGTGATACTGACATTTATCAGTTGATTAAGGTGGTATCTGCCAGGTTTCTCCGTTGCAAAGTTAATTACCAAGTATTTTGTTCTCATTAATTAATTAGTATTTAATAAGCATTTTGTAGGCACTCCTTTGAGACTGCATAAATATTCAGTTCCTCGCCAAACATTCACCCTCTGGTTTTAGCATTATGTTTTGTCAAATGGTGATTTTTATAATTTCATCATTCCTTCTACCTTTATCATTTGGAATTCTACTGCAAAATAGAGCTTTTACCTCTCCTTTATGTGTGTGTTTGTTTATCCATTCATTTATTCATTTATATCAGCGTGGACTCATTATTTTCTATTTTATTCAATGGTTTATATCCATTACAATCATTATTTATTTTGGTGCTGAAGTTGTATTTCTTTAAATTTTAAAATGTGCGATAAACTTGGGGAACAGTACATAGCCTAGTATTATTATTATAAAATAATATTAAGCACTTTGTGTAAACCAGAAACTGTTCCAAGTCTCTATTAACTCTTTACATATATCAGTTCTTTGCATTTATGTAATATTTATTGCTGTGAAATAAATTATTCCAAAATGTACCCGTTTAAAACAACAGTGATACAGTTTCCATGGGTCAAGAATCAGGAATGTCTTAGTTGGATGGTTCTGGCTCAGGGTTTCTCACGAGCTTACAGTCAAGATCTTGCTAGGGTTGCAGTCAGCTAAAAACTTAACTGGGACTGGAGGATCAGGTTCCACAATGGCTGACTACATGGCTGTTGGCTGGAGGCCTGAGTTCCTCGCCACGTGAACCTCTCTATAGGGCTGCTTCAGCATCCTCAGCATGGCAGCTGGATTCCAGATTGAGTGCTCCCTCAGAGAAATAATAAGGAGGAGTCCACCATGCCTTGTATGACCTAGGCTTGAAGTCATACACTGTCACCTCTGCCGTATTCTATTCATTTGGAAGCAAGTCACTAAATACATCCCACCCTTAGCAGGAGGTGAAGGATGCTCTTAGGTCTCTTTTAAAGAGAGAAGGTCCAAGAATTTATGGTAGTATTATAAAACCACCACAACATATATTAACCCTTATTCACTCTTTAATCTGCACCATAACCCTGTGAGGTAGGTATTACTCTGAGCAATTAAATGACTTGCCCAAGGCCACAGGTTGCCAGTGGTAACACTGGGATTTGAACCCAGGCAGCCTGGCTCCAGAGCCTACATTCTCAACCACTACCTGATCCGACAGGGCCTTGAATAGTTTTTTGGAAAGCATCCTGAAGCAGGCTGGAGGATGATAGGAGAGATGAGTGTCCATTCCTTCTCAGGTGGGCCTTATTGGCAGACTCCCTTCCTCCTTCTTCCACGTTCTGCTTTCCATATTCTCATTTTGCAATGTATACCATCATTTTTTAAAAAAATGGGCAGGGTGGCAGTACTGGCTTCTTCTAGCAAGCACTGGGGAAAGGCTCCATGTGGAGCACCTACAGTTGGGGGAGGCAAAGTGGGACAAGTGTGAGACAGGGTTCTTACTCTCAGGGGCATATTATCTATTTGGAAGGCAAGAATATAAACACCACATTATTATTATTATGATTTTAACTTTCATTTTAGGTTCAGGGGTATATATGCAGGTTTCTTATATGGGTAAACTGTGTGTCATAGGGTAAATACAAAACTGTTTGAGACCCAGGTTAGGTGACTTTAATTGTTGAGTGGTTATTTAGCCCAGGATCATGTCTTTGTTGCCCTTATCTCTCACTGATGTGGCGGCAGGGGGCCCCTGTTGTGCTTACTGATTATTTGTTAAGTGAAAGACAAATAGATACAACGATGGTGTCCTACAGTGGCCCAGGTGGCAGAGATAAGAAGGAGGTGGGTGGTGAGGCCGGGCGAGCTGGCGCGGGGAGGTAAGTGATTTGAAGCATTGGTCCCAGAAGGCAGGTCCCATCAGGACAGTCAGGAGATGTGAAAAGCGAGAGGACATATCATCAGGTATCTACACAGACTGATGAGCACCGAGAAATGGGCCGAGGCTGGGAGGATACCAACAGTCAAGAGTTTGGTGGGATGGTAGGTGGTGGGGAGGGTTCTTGGGATAGGCAGGTGTTAGCACCTCGGATCTAGGTGGGCAGGCAAAGAGAGTGATGGTCCCAGGACCCCAGTACAGAACACGAGTTGGAACCTGGAGCAGATGCCCTTTGACCTTTGGTGCCCTTTGACCTTGTTTGGGCCAGAACTGGTATCAGAGGAGCTCCATCTCAGGCACATGAGCAGAGCAGAGACTAGGGTGGATTGGGGAGACTCTTCCTCCTCTGGCTGCCGACGGGCTGTCAGAGAGGCTTGGAGAGTGGGAGGGCGTTTCATTTGGGTCAGCCCACGGCTGTGTTTCCAGCAGGCAGCGGAGGCCTTCCCATGCCGGAGTTATGGGTCATGGTGCAGGTTAGAGTGAGAACTTACCTGCTGTCAAGGGATTTGTAGTGTTGAATCCCACAGGAGAGACTCAGACCTACACTGCAAATGGGATCTGAGGAACGAAACAACTGCGTTAGTCTGAAATTCTGTGTTTTCCCTACTGTGCAAAGAGAGAGAATAGCTTCTTAAATTTCTCTGCAGAGGTGATTTAAGTGAGTGATCTGAGCCCCAGCTTTGCCAGTTTCTGCCTGTGGGACCTGTAGGTGATACAGGATAATTTCCCATCTGGAACATGGGGATAATGAATACCTACGTCCTGGGGTTTTTTTGAGAATCAGTTCAATCACACAATCGAACATGATTGTTCAAACAGCAAAATGCTATGTGAACCTCGGGGAATATGACTGTGAAATAAACTCCACCGGTGACAGCTGAAAGGCCTTAATATTGACAGTGGATATGTCTAGTCACATTAACAGGGGGCTGCATGTGAATGAGCAACCGCCCTTCTCTGGCTTTTGAGCAAAACCTCAAGGAGAACCTGGCTAATAAGACCTCCAATCTGACTAGAATCCCTCCCCACCCACCTCTTTGTAAAGGACCGGCTTCTGTAATAGTATCCTACAGAACCCTCCCAGGTTTGAGTGGACAGGAGAGCCAGAGAGAATCCCTGATTTGGCCACATGGTCCTGCCTCAGTAGGAAACAGCTTTGCTCTTGTACAGTTTGTTAGAAGCCCGAGCAGGCCCTTGGAGCATGGCCTTGGGGTTGTCATGACAGTCCTGGTGGGCTCAGCCAGGGGCAGTATTTCTTGATAATACCTGAAAGGGTTATTTTAGGTGGACTTTCAGAGACAACAAAAAGGATTAGGTGAAAATAACAACAGCTGTTATTCACTGAGTAGTAAAAGAGAAACTTCTGAGTCTGAGTCTCCCCTTGAAGAATCTTCCCTCGAGCTGAAAACTATTCGTCTAGGATTACTTCCTGTGTCACATCATTAGTTGTCCCCCTGACTGTAGCAGTTTGTATTTTAACTGTGTGGCATCTACATATGAGTGGGTTATAGATGTATAAGTTGTCCTCAACTGTTTAGCCTGGGTTTCATTTTCCTGTTAGGGTTCTCTTTAATTCCTGGTATCCCCCAGCATAATTTAGAGAAGGCCGGTGGTATAGTGGTCAAGAGTAGAGGCTCTGGGGACAGACTGTATCATTCCTCTGTCATTATCAACTGTGGGCCTTGGGCAAGCTACCGTTTCCTTTCCATAAAATAAGGATAACAGCATCCTGTTTTAAGGCTAAAAGTTGCTAATGTGTGTAAAGTGCTTAGACCGGTATCTCGTGTATAGTGAACACTCAACAAATACGTGTTATTATTATTATCTTTAAGTTGCACTTGCATATTTGATATGGTTTGGCTCTGTGTCCCCACCCTAATCTCATGTGGAATTGTAATTCCCAGTGTTGGAGGGGGACCTGGTGGGAGGTGATTGGATCATGGGGGTGGATTTCCCCCTTGCTGTTCTTGTGATAGTGAGTTCTCATGAGATCTGGATTGTTTGAAAGTGTGTAGCACTTCCCCCTTCACTCTTTCTCTGCTGCCACCATGTGAAGACGTGCTTGCTTCCCCTATGCCCTTCTGCCATGATTGTATGTTTCTGGAGGCCTCCCAGTCATGCCTTCTGTGTAGCCTGTGCAACTGTGAGTCAATTATAAATTTTCTTTATAAATTACCCAGTCTCAGGTAGTTCTTTATAGTGGTATGAGAACAGACTAACACAGTATTCATTATGCTCAAGAAACATATACCCTACTACAAATAGAAACATCTTGAAAGGTTCAGATCAATCCATGGATCCATACTTGGAATATTAAAGAAAACTAGGGTGCTTAGGGGCACAGAGTAGGGTCTTAATAAATATTTTTACTTATTTGGGAATGAAGAGTACAGGGGATGCCCCTTTGATGTCTAGGCCCTGCTCTGCTTGGCTGCCTCCTGTCTGTTGAAATACGTGCCCAGACTTTTCCTCACTGTCCTCCCAGAACTAGTCCAAGTCCCTTGGGAAATATGTTACTAGATCTTGCTTCCCTGCCAGTGCAGTTCTTCCCTGCACTGAGGCTCCTGGGCCAAAGCCTCAATGCTTTAGTGACAAGACCAAATGATAGCTTCTCAGGAATACATTAAGGGAAAGCAAATGGGTCTTCAAGTGCCCCTTGAGAGGCAGAGTCCCAAACCAGGCTTATTATTTGAAATTTGGGGTAGGACTTGGGTTCCCTGACCTGGGAAAGGAGGTTAGAAAAGAGCTTCTCTGGATTGATGTCTAAGGCTATGGCAAAGTAATGTACCAACACATGCTTATAGACAGTACCTGGCTAAGCCACCCAGCAGCTCAGTGGCAAGACCCACAATGTCACCAGTGTCACCATGGAATTTAAGCCTGGAGCTGCCACAGGGTCTGGTTCTGCACTGGGAACTCTGCTGGGCCAAGACAAGCCAATTGCAAAATGGCAGAAAGCAAGAGAGCTAGAGAGTGAGAGAGAGAGTGAGAGAGAGAGAGTGAGATTGAGAGAGAATGCAACAGACACGAAACAAACCTCCCATTCAACAGAGCAAGACCATGTCTCAAAACAAACAAAACACACGCAAAAAGCCTCCCAACACCCTCCCAAACTTACTTCTGATGATAAGAAATAAGCTAAAGCTAATAATGACTTCAAAGCCTGTATACTGAGGATCCTGCAAGGGCTGAAGAAAGGAATGGCATCGACTGGGCATGGTGGCTCATGCCTGTAATCCCAGCACTTTGGGAGGCCAAGGTGGGTGGATCACGAGGTCAGGAGATCGAGACCATCCTAGCTAACATGGTGAAACCCCGTTTCTACTAAAAATACAAAAAATTAGCCAGGCGTGGTGGCAGGTGCCTGTAGTCCCAGCTACTCTGGAGGCTGAGGCAGGAGAATGGCGTGAACCTGGGAGGCGGAGCTTGCAGTGAGCCAAGATTGCGCCACTGCACTCCAGCCTGGGCGACAGAATGAGACTCCATCTCAAAAAAAAAAAAAAAAAAAAAAGAGAAAGAAAGGAAAAGAAAAAGGAATAAGAAATAATTAAAAGCAGGCAGAAACCAAACAAGAACACCGAATATAAAAATAATCAATTAGAAATCAGGAAATATAGAATATAGTTTTATATTTATATTTTTTACTAAAACCTCAATAGATGACATTGACTTGATACTGGATATAATTGAAGAATTAGTGAATTAAAAGCCAGTGCTGAGGAATTCATCAGAGACCCAACCCAGGGCAATGAATAAAAATTATGAAAGATTAGTTAAGAGACACAGAAAATAGATGGAAAGATTCCAATATACGCCAAGCAGAGTTCCAGAAGAAGAGAATGGAGGGAATGAAGGACAAGCAATATTTGATAAGATATTGAATGCAGATTTTCCCATAATTGAAGAAAGACATGAGTTCTGGGATTGAAAAATCACCATGAGTGACAAAAATAAATCCACACCCAGACAGATTGTAGTGCAACTTCAGAATGCAGACCTCCAAAGACAGACTCTCAAAGGCTCCAGAGAGAAAAGACAAATTACCTACAAAGGGGCAACAGCTAGCCTGACAACATTCCCATCAGCAACAGCCAGCTGCCAAAAGGCCATTAGGAAGAATCCTGAAAATGCTGAGGGAGTCTAACTGTCAGCCAGAACTCCATGCTCAGCTAAACTAGCACTCGCGAGTGAGGATGCTATAAAGGCACTTTCAAATATACAAAAAGAAGACACTTTAATACACACAAAGGCCTGCTGAAAGAAATACTAAAGGATCAACTTCTTCTAGAAGAAAAGTGAATATTGAGATTAAAAAATAGGATGCAAAAAAAAAAAAAAAAAAAAACCTCTGAGCCTGGAGATTGATGAAATATGTTGGTTGCAAATTTATATAACCATTGATTATAAAGAGAACAAAAGAAAAAAGCAAAACTAAACCTTTGTGCAAAAAAAAAAAAGTTCTAGAGAGGGCAGTTTCTACTCCCTTTCATTGTTGCAATGTAGGAAGGCAGTTTGGTGTTTCTAGATCACTGGTTTTCTTCAAGATAATCCAGAAAGCCAGAGTTTTATGTGGAATGTCCTGACTTTTCAGAGCTTGCAACAGAAAATTTTAGCACCCTGAGCTCTGCAACACTTGATATGTTAAATAAAACTTCAGCTGGCCGCTCAGCCTGCAGTTGGTGATGCTTCATATCCCTTGGGCTCTCTGGTTTCTATCACACAAACAGGAAAGTCTTCACGGAGGAGGTGGTGCTTGTACTGGGAATTGAAGGAAGGATGGAATTTAACTAACTGGAGAGGAGTAGGGTAGGGCCTTGAGACGTAGAGGTAGGAATGAAGCTGCAGTGTCTTGGAAAACGGTGAACTTGATGGGGGTAGGGCTGAGCAGGGGGAGGCGAGGTGGACTGGGGCTGAGATATTTGAGTCTCGTCCTGTATCCTCAGGCTCTCTCTCCTGTAAGAGCTGGAAGCCAGTCTATTTTGAGTTATGTTGTTTAGCGTCTTACCTCATTCCCCAGGGGCGGCGGTGGTGAAGAAATGAACACTGTTTGGTGATGAGGGTGAGAACGCCAATGAAAAAGGCAAGGAGGAGAAATCCAGGGACATCTGGGAGAGTGTGTGGTGTGATGGGATGCTTCCCAAGGAGCTACGTCATGTGTCAGCCAGGGCTTTAATTAGAAACAGTGATCTGGAAAGCGGGGCTGCAGTGGGGTAATGCACGTGGATTTCTCAAGAGCTTGGGTCTCAGCTCTTGAATTTTCCTAAATGGCAGTGCTTCAGTGCTCAAAGCTGGCTTGGTTTTGTTGAAATCAAACCAGATAAACAAGTGGAGGGGACGCGGGTGGGAGTGGTGGAGGGAAGCTGGATCGTGAGTCAGGAGCCCCGGACTGCTGCCCTGTTCTTGCCGTCAGCTCCTTCAGAGGCAGATCCCATCTTACAGGGGTTTCAATTCCAAAGTCAGCCTGTTGGGCCACAGTCCCTAAAATTGCCCTTAGAATATAATGCACATGATTTAGTGCATACAACACTATATGATAACATGTGTATATGTATAATGTATATAATAATATGTCATAATTAGAGTACATATAGCAAGATGTATTATTTAAAAGATATTTTTGTCACTCTCTTTCCCACCATGTATATATTTGGATTATGTTTGAGTTAAATGTTCCTACGTTACCACTGCATTGTATGACTTTGAACATTAAATTTAAAAATCATCCCTTTGGGTCTTAACAAAATAAAATGACTAACCTAGACAAATACAGACCCCCATCCAGCTCAAAATCATTGACTCTTTCTTTGGCATTGTAGTTGAGTGTCCTTGTTGCAGGAGACAGGGTAGAATGTGGGTAAGGACACGTTGAGTGAATTGGGTTTTCATAATTGTGTGATGACTCTGAGAAGGTATGCCTCAGGTTTTTTTCTTTATGAATCTGTAAAATGGAGATAATAGTATTTGCCTCTCAAGGATGCTGTGAGGATTAAATGATCCTTGTAAAATGCTAGACAAATGCCTAGCATATGGTTTTTGCTCAGTAAATGTTACCTATTATTATTGCTATTGTTATTATTTACGAAGCACTGTAGTGAGTGCTCTTGGGAAATAAAAAAAGAAGGAGTAACTGCAATTAAAATGGATTTTGCAAAAACTGTACCATCAGTCCAATCAAGGCTCACTCATGCTGGGTGAGGTAACAAGAGTTTATTGTAAGGATATAAAACACAATGTTAGGGCTGTCACAGGTGGGGTTCTGTGCTCCCTGGAAGGTGCTAAGATAGAAATTAGCATGTGGGGCATTTATTGTAGAGTTTGCTTGGGATCAATGACTGTGGAAGCCAGGCAAAGGCAGCAGGACTGGTCAGAGGGAGAAGCTGAGCTCTAATGCAGTCCAATGAAGGCCTCAGCTGACTCCACGGGACACTGTGGAACTTGGAGAGGCCCTTCAGAGTTGTCCCAAGTTATACAAGTTATACCCTCATGTTGATCAGTCGTGGATGTGGGCTGCCTCTGGAAGGCAATCTTTATAGAAGGCTGACAGCCAAGGACAGTCTTCTAGTGCCTGTCCCAACAACTGGGGAATAAGGCCTTCCTTCCTGAAGGGGAATCTGGTGGCCCATCACAGAGACCATCGCAATGTCCAGGGACTGAGAACAGAGTTCAACCTGTCCTCCTGGTGATGGAACTGGAAGCTTGGGAATGGAGGCCACACTGCTCATCTCTCAGGGGTTATGCCAGGTTTGTCTCTGCTTCTGTCTGCTCCACTCTCCAGCCTCTGTCTCTGCAGACTGGCTTCCTGCCCCTGCTCACTTTGCACTTGGCCCAAGGTGGCCGTCAGCTGGGCCTGCATGGCTCTAGGGCTCGTACCCATCGCACTGCCCTCAACTCTTGTGTCTTAGTTCAAATGTTAGAGAGACAGAGAAAGAGACAGATGGGCTGGCTGGGGCCAGTCTATGAGTGGACATCCTCTCCCACCTCTACCTTGGATCACCATCCATTCCTGGTCCAGTTGCTGGAGGGAAGGGGCTGAATCATGTTATGCCAACATGGCTGGCTACCCATACTTCCCCTTTCTAGAGGTTGTGGCCAAGTCAGGTACAAAACATGTGGATGGGACATTTAACAAGGATTTATTGAGTACCTATGATGTGCCAGGCAATGTTCTAGGTACAGGGGACACAGCAGTGAATCAAACAGACAATGATCCCTGCCCTCATGGAGAGTACATTCTACTCAGTGAGGCCCAGCTGTGCAGAAATAAATAAGACACCATTAAGGCAGAGGATGGGGATCTAGAACAGCATTTCCGCAGGGCACATGGATGATGTGGGGAGGAGCAGGAGGGGCTCTGCTCAGGAATCCGGTTCTATCCTTGTCTCTTCTCTCCCTTGCAGCTTTGACAGTTCCCTTCCAACTGAATTCCCATTGCCTGCTTCTGCTTATCTCTGACCCTGTCCTGGGCTCTCTGGGCTTTCAAAGGTAGCAATACCTTTCCTTATTTTTGGCTCTCCCTTGAGCTCCTTGCTGGCCGCCCCTAGACAATTCAACCCTACCATGACTGACAGCCACTTCTCTCCCACCTGCTGACCCTGTTGCCGGGAACTTCACAGTCATCCCTGCAAACTTGAAATGTTCGGATGCCCCTTGGCTCTGCTGTTTCTGTCCAGCCAGTTATCCAGTTGTATAGAGTCTGTTCCTCACATCTGTCTCTTCTTCTCTGACCAATTCTGGCAGGGTCTTCTTAATTGCTCCTCTTGGCTTCATTCTCTCCTTTCCAACCCATCTCATTAGTTGGCCAGATTAATATTCCTGAAATGCATCCCTGATGTCACATCCTCTGACTCATCATTGTCTTCAGGACAAAGTTCAACCTCTTCTCTTGGCATCTCGGAACTTCCTTGATCTGGTTCCAACCTGCCTCTCCAGCTGCCCTTCCACATTCTCTACATTGTTGATGGCTGCATGCCAAACGTCTAGAATGAGCCTCCAGTAAGTTCTGGGCTCCCCACCTCCTTGCCTTTGTACTGCTTCCTTCCCCTGTATGCTTTTCTCCCATTCTCCTCAGTCCTTGATTCATCTTTCTAGAAGCTTTGCCTGATGCATTCATCCAGATATGGCCCATCTTGCCGCCTTCTGGACCCCCTGGACTCCATTTGAATCTCTCTGCCTCCTCACCACTGGCTGACTGTACTGCATGGCATTCTGTACCCTCCCCTCCCCAAGCCACCACAGGTAAAGACATAATGTAAGTGAAAATAGAGTCTCACTCTTCTCAACCAGCCTCAAGACAATTTCCCTAGTGTCTGCTTCCAAAAGATTACCACCTCTAAGCTCTGCTTACATAGAAAGTCTGGTATTGACCCAGTTTCTTCTAGACTGGCAAGTCTTTGAGGAAAGGACCGAGGTTCAACCATCATTCAGTCCTCCATAGCATGTGATCTGGGGCTTTCAAATATGGTCCATTAGGGAGTTCTTGGCTGAATGAATGAACGGATAAATGAATGAATGCCACAACACACAGCCTCCTTTGAGACATTCCTTTTCCCTTTTTTTTTTTCTTCATAGAGGCGGAACATACTTTTGTTTGCCTCTAATGGGCTGCTTTAGCACAGGGTTGTAGATTTTAGTAGTAAACCTTCAATTCCTGTCTCAGTCCTTGTATGAGAAACAGCAGAAAATCTGCAGCTTTAGGTGGGTGGCAAATGTTCCTTACAGTGGGGCCCACTGTCTAGAACCCAAATGCAAGGGTTTCTCTTGCTGCCCTCAGAGGCTGTCCTGGGCCCTGCCCTTCTGAGTGTACACTGGAAGTGTTCTGTGGCCTTTGCCTTCCTTTCTCCATCTGTGCATGGAAAAAGCTTCTGTGATCTCTTCCGGGTTTAACTTGGCCTTGAAAATAAACATGGAAAAAGTACCTGGGATGAAGATTGGGCCTTCTTGGTGCTGGCCTCTCCAGACTCCCTTTTCCTCTCCCACCTTACTTCTGGACTCCAGCCAGATGGTCACTTGCCTCATCCAGCCTTTTCCCAGGGTGTCTTCTGCTGGGGACATTCTCCCTGACCCTCCTCTCCTCACCCCATAGCTCTTTTCCTCGCCCGCTCCTCTCCAGCCTTTAGATTTCAGCTGAGATGCCATTGCTTTCGGGACCCCCTCCTGATCTCCCTGGCACCCCTCATCTCATTAGGCTCACCTCCCTATGCCTGCCCTGTGCCCTGCATTTGCCCTATTCCAGTGTTCATCTCACTGGATTGCAGTTGCTTGTCAGTCCTCCTTCGTGGTCTGTCTACTCCATGAAGAAAGGGGCAGGTGTGTTCTTTGCCCACCACTGCTTCCCCAGCACCTACACAGTGTTGGACACATGGGAGTCACTCAGCAAACACATGGTGAATGAATGGATGGAGCCATGGCTGGCTGGATGGGTGTATGAATGGATGGGGGAAACAGGTGGTAGGTGGTTTGAGCCTGTTAACTACTGCCATAGAATTGTGCATGACAACCATATCACCTCAGTGACATCAGTAACAGGTATTTATTGCTCACATGTCTGGAGTTATCTGGAGGTCAGCTAGGCAGCTCTGTTGAACTTGGCTGGGCTTACTCACATGCCTGAGGTAGGCTGATTGGCTAAGGTGACTAGGGCAATGCAGCGCCACTGCTTTTTCCCTTACCCTCCTGCAGGCCAGCCCAGGCATGTGCTGCTGGTGATGGCAGGGGTGCAAGAGCAAACAGAGACACTCAAGGCATCTCAGGGCCCGACTGGAGCTGGAGTAGCACATTCTATTGGGCAAAGCAAGTTATACAGCAGCTCTGTTTCAAGGAGTGGGGAACTAGATTTTGCCCCTTTAGTGAGAAAGGAATTGTAATCACATGGCAACGATTGTGGGTACAAGGAGAGATTGAAGAAGTGGGGCTATTAATGCAATCAACCTGCCTCATGGGGCATCGAAAGTCCTGGGTCATAGCTTAGGATTAGAAAACGCAGGTGCAGTTAATGAACTCGGCCAGCTCCCAACTAAGTGGGACCTAGGGGAAGACACATGTGAGCTAGATGGGCTCTCTAGCTTCAGGTTTCTTTTCTTTTTTTTTTTTTTTTGAGACGGAGTCTCACTCTGTCACCTGGGCTGGAGTGCAGTGGCGCGATCTTGGCTCGCTGCAACCTCTGCCTCCCAGGTTCAAGTGATTCTCCTGCCTCAGCCTCCCGAGTAGCTGGGATTATAGGCGCCTGCCACCATGCCCAGCTAATTTTTTATATTTTTAGTAGAGACAGGGTTTCACTGTGTTGGCTGGGCTGGTCTCAAACTCCTGACCTTGTGATCTGCCCACCTTGGCATCCCAAACTGCTGGGATTACAGGTGTGAGCCACCGCACCCAGCCTTCAGTTTCATTCCCTAGAAATAAGGGAATTATGTTGATGCTGCTCAACTCACATAATTTCAGGGAATCCAATCTTTCTTCAGCCCACTCTCAGATTTGGGGGAAGGATTATAAACTGTAAAGTGCTGTGTCATGGGAAGCAGAATTGCTCTTCCAGAAGCACTTGGCCCATAGAACTGGGGAGGAGCACGGGGTAGTGCAGAAACGATGGACTGTGAGATGAGGAACCTGTCTGTAGGCCCCACGTCCCAGACTGCATGTCCCAGGCCCCACGTCCCAGGCTTCTGATATCTCAGGTTCTTCATTGTAAATTGGAGGCCCCGTGGGGTCAAATAAATAATGGGTGTAAATAGGTTTCAAAAAACAAAAAACATCAAGCATTCTGTGGTTGTAAGGTATTATTAGAAACAGGGATACCCTGTTTCAAATAATTGCCAAAGTAGCTATTTGACAAGTCTGGCTTCACCCCATGGCACTTCTTCTGTCTCCCCAGATGAGATGGTTGGGAGTCAACTGTTCTGAAAAGATGCTTCCAGAGTCCAAGAAAATGACAAGCAAGACTTCCTAGATGTTCTTTTCCTGCATGACACCATGAGGCACTGCCCAAAAAATTGCTGGTGCTTGTAGCACACATTCCTCTGCTTGTTGTCTGCCCGGCACAGAGAAATGCTGGGGTTGGTGGTTTTTCTAGGGCGTTTTCTTCTTCCAGTCCTGCTCGATCAGCCCCTGAAATAAAAGCCGGTGTTTCTGGAGGAGAAGCAGGCATCTCCGCCCTCATCCCTTTATCCTCCTCCTCCTCTGGCTCCTCCTCCTCCCTCCCTGAAATTGATGCCCTTGGTGATTAGCATTGTCCTCCCTGAGATGCTAGTGGAGGTGCTCTTGGACACTTAAACTAAACTGGATCCGTGGGTATTTCTCTCACTGGCTTTGGAGTTAGAAAACCAACAAAACAGCCCCTCCCTGGCTCTGGAGACAATCTCAGGGATGGGAGGTGAGGCTTAATGCCTTTCATTCCCAAACTTTGCAGAGGGGCTTCTGAAAGATGGGAGGGAGAGCCTGGAGTGTGGCCCACCATCTGAGGTTCCGGGCCCCATCACAGCCCTGGTGGACCTTGGCCTGCCCATGTCATCTGTTTTAGTGGCTCTGGCACAGGCTGCATTCCTTTCTCCTGGAGGCTTCACCTCTCTCCAGAGGCCACCACTCTGGACGGCTGTGTGGAAACACCTGGGCCAGAATGCATCCAATTCCCGCAGAGCAAAAGGAAGCGCTTGGATGCTTCTTGCTGCGAGCACATTGCTATTTTTCTTTCCTCTCTCATGAATCATTCTGCCTGGAATCTTCCCTGGAAGGGCTCATCTGGCTAATGATTCTGTGCCCAGAATCAGGGATTTTGACGCACTGATGAGCGACAAACAGAGGTGGCCGAGATTTAGGGGCAGAGGAGGCTTCAGTCTGGGCTCACCTAGTCCGGGGCTCAGGTTGTGGCTACAGTACCTGACAGCCGAGTTCATTAACTCAATCTCTGTTTCCCAGTCCTAGGCTCCTGTAGGTTTGTGGTCAGTATTAAATGAGATCAGGTGTGTGAAACTGCCTGGCACAGATGAGTTTTGAATCTGACTGGCGTATGATCAACCCTTGTGCCTACTGACCCCTTACCCCACTTCTCTGGTGGCTGCCACGACCCCATATTCTTGTCCTCTACAGTAGAAGAAATCAAGGTGGGGGCCCGGCAGGCTCTGACTTCCAGAAAGCATTCCTCTTGTTTTGTGTTTACTTCTGCAAAAGTAAGAAGTAAAACTGGGGGTGTGTCCTTGGGCAAGTTATTTAATCTCCCTGAACTTCAGCCTCCTTATCTCAACAATGTGAATGGCCGGGCGCGGTGGCTCAAGCCTGTAATCCCAGCACTTTGGGAGGCCGAGACGGGCGGATCACAAGGTCAGGAGATCGAGACCATCCTGGCTAACCCAGTGAAACCCCGTCTCTACTAAAAAATACAAAAAACTAGCCGGGTGAGGTGGCGGGTGCCTGTAGTCCCAGCTACTCGGGAGGCTGAGGCAGAAGAATGGCGTAAACCCGGGAGGCGGAGCTTGCAGTGAGCTGAGATCTGGCCACTGCACTCCAGCCTGGGCGACAGAGCGAGACTCCGTCTCAAAAAAAAAACAAAACAAAACAAAACAAAACAAAAAAAACAATGTGAATGGTATTGGGTGTTGTAGGGAAAGTTTTAGAAGTAACAGATGTAGAGTCGGGTATAGATTCAGTACTTGGTAAGTGCTAGCTGGATTAATTTCACATCCTACATGTCTCTGGTCTTCCCAAACTGTGGGTGTGTGTGGAGGGGGTCCATTTCTGCCACTCATAGCCCACATTGCATCACAGCAGGCTGCCACCGCTGGATGTCAGGCCTCCAGAGGCATCTCACGTGTGCCATGAACAATTCTGCTCATGCTGTGGTTGATCTCTGCTTCCTGCCAAGCAGCCAAGAGGGACACATCGTCCTCGCGCCCTACAGGGTGTGCCTTGTGAAGTTCCCACTCCTCTTCCAGCACCTGGTCCTGGTGCTCTCTGGCTGTGTACCTTCGGATGCCCCTGTGTTCCCATCTGGAGTCTGTGTTGCTCCAGAACCATCCCTGTGCTAAGCCAAGGTGTGGAAGAAGCCCTTCCCTTAACTCTGCCAAGTTTTGTCATAAAAATCTCATGATTTCCCAAGAGACATCTGAATTGGGCCTTGAAGTATGAGTAGGAGTTCACCAGGTGAGGGGTAAATGTAAACTTATATTTCACTTAGAGGCCACTTCTTCTCACAGACTGACTTCCTTTTCATTAATTTTTGAAATCAGTTATGGAAATTGATGCTGGGGTTGCCTGTCTGCACCTCTGGTCTTGCTTGGGGCTATAAAGTCCCTGCTATTATAACAACAGCTTCACATCATTGCCACTCTCATCACCAACTACAGGTGGAGCGGGACTCTAAACTGGACACTCTAAGGGAAATGCTGTGTGTGAACTCCACTACAAGAACCTCTGCATTTGAGACGTGCCCTGTGGCACTGTATGCATGGGGCTCTTATACAAGTTAGCAAACCAGGATTTGTCAGTCAACACGTGGAATGCCTGCTTGATGGAAGGAGCTCAATCAATAAGTCTTAGTTGAGTCTCCCTGTCCCTACCTGTAGTATGGCAGTAGCCTTCTACCTGGTCTCTTCTACTGACCCACCTGCCTCTATGTTGCCCCCAGGTTTTCTATAACATTGACTATGGGGTAAGGTCTAAGCCTCTGAACATGGCCTTCAAGGCTATTCACCATGTGGCTACAAGGAGCCCTTTCTGCCTGAGTGTCTTCCATGCCCTGCTAAACTTCTTAACTTTTAGCCTTGTTGAACCCCTCACCAGTCCCTGAACAGGCCACATACTTCCAGACCTCAGGGCCTTTGCCCACTCACCATACTCCTCATGCCTTCTCTTCTCTCCTGTCACCTGGTGAATTCCTATCCAACCTTTGAGGCCAGGCATGCATGCCCAGTGAAACCTCCCTGGCCCTTTTGCTTCCTACCATCTCCCCTACTTCCTGGGTTCCTTTCCTTCTTGATGTTCTTCTTTTGTGTGTACCCGTGTTTTAGCTCATTGTAATGTTGTGATTTTTTGCATTTGTTAGTGTCTGCCGAAATCCTCAAGGGAAGCTCCTGAGTTTCTCCCAGGGTTGTACATCTTTTCCTAGCACAGAGCCTGGCAGATGCTAATAAATGTTGTATGAATCTGTAAATGATGACTGAATATGGAAATAGGGAGTTCAATATGAACTAGGTTAGCCATGTCTCATGAGGAAGGGGGATTTTGAGTATTTGAGTCAAACATAAAAACTTATATAAAACAGAGAGAAAGGAAGGCCAGGTGCAGTGTGGCTCATGCCTGTAATCCCAGCACTTTGGGAGGCTGAGGTGAGTGGATCACCTGAGGTCAGGAGTTCGAGAACAGCCTGGCTAACATGGCGAAACTCCGTCTCTACCAAAACTACAGAAATTAGCTGGGCGTGGTGGCATGCGCCTGTAATCCCAGCTACCTGGGAGGCTGAGGCAGGAGAGCCGCTTGAACCTGGGAGGCGGAGGTTGCAGTGAGCCAAGATCATGCCACTGACTGCAGCCTGGATGACAGAGTGAGACCCTGTCTGAAAATAAATAAATAAATAAATAATAATAATAAAACAGAGAGAAAGGAAAGTATCCCTGAGATTTTACTTGCTAGAGTAGAAGAAAAAGATCCTTATATTAACTTAGAAAAAAGAGAGAGAAAGATTATATGGGCATGAATAACAATGGATTTTCAGATTTAAACATTTATAATGCACATGTAACCTTCATTGAATACTCAGGCACCATGCCAAGCACTTTACATGCATAATCTCATTTAATGCTCTTAGCAAAACCGTGGGGTAGTTATTCAATTTCCACAAATGTGAGTTTACCACAATTGAGATAAATAGGAGTTAGATAGGTGTATTAGTCCATTTTCACACTGCTGAAAATACATACCTGAGACTGGGAAGAAAAAGAGGTTTAATTGAACTTACAGTTCCACATGGCTGGGGAGGCCTCAGAATCATGGCGGGAGGCAAAAGGCACTTCTTACATGTTGGCGGCAAGAGAAAATGAGGAAGAAGCAAAAAGCAGAAAGCCCTGATAAACCCATCAGATCTCATGAGACTCACCTACCGTCACCAGAACAGCATGGGAAAGATAGGCCTCCATGATTCAACTACCTCCTCCTGGGTCCCTCCCACAACATGTGGGAATTCTGGGAGATACAGTCTAAGTTGAGATTTGGGTGGAGACACAGCCAAACCATATCAATAGGAGAGGGGCTGAGGTGGAGAGGAGAAGGGCATTCCAGGCAGAGGAATCTGCCTCAGTGCAAAGGCCCTGAGGCAGAAAAGAACTTGGTATGTTGAAGGGGAAGACAGAAGGCCAGGGGACTGAAAGATAGGGCACAAACAGCAAATGGGACAAGATGGAGCCATGGAGAGAGGTGGAGACCACACCACATAGGTCTTACAGGCCGCATTAAGGACTTGGTCTGTTATCCTAAAAGCACATTAAGGTTTTGGTCTTTATCCTAAAAGCAACCATGATCCATTGAAGAAGTTTAGACTGGAGGTAGAGAGGGAGGAGAATAGGAACTTGCTAGTGGTAGCATGAAGTTGATTTTTGCGTTCTAAAGAAGAATTGATCTGAAAATATCAATTTTCAGAGGAAAAGTGATGTGGGGGCTAGTTTAGGAGGAGGCTGTTGTGGTTGTTCAAGTCAGAGACGATGGGGATTTTTAACTAGGATGGTGGCAGTGGAGATGGAGAGGAATTTGTGAATTTAGAAGAAGTGTTGGGCTGGTAGAATGGATAGGACACAGTGATGGGGTGGGATGGACATGGGGGAAGGCAAGGTTGGGGTGATGGCCAGTTTCTAGCTTGGATAGCGGGAAAATCAAGGTGTTGTCTCCTCAGGGAATACTGGGGCAGTGGTGGAGTTTCACGGTGGGAATGGGGGTAACTCGTGGGGATAGGGCTCTGTAGAAGCCTGCCATCATGTACCCTTCCTATGGGGGAGGGTGCTGTGGGCTCGCACCCTATCATGATCATGGTTTTGACAGTGCATCCCAACCTTTCAAACACAGACAATGAAAGGAATCAGCATCGCTGGCATTTGTGCCGCTCTTATATTCCTTGTTGATATTTTTATGTATTCTATTATGGAGTACTTTCAGGATCCAAAAGGCTTGGTCCTGGAAACTTCCCTGAAAAGCCAATCTACATCAGCCTCTTTCATTCAGACGGGAGAACATAAGAGAGTCAAAGCTAAGGGAACAGGCAGTGCAGCGGAAGTTAGAATCTGTTAAGTTGTGTTCTTGCCAGAGCAGACTGCACTAGGCAACCCAATTTGGTGCTGGGGAGAAATGTTTGGAGGTTGAGGGAAGAGGAATGGGGAAGAATTCCCCATTCCATTCAGGGAGGACTGGAATTCATCTCCCTGTGATCTGGACAGGTAGTGGGCACCTTGGCCCAGAGGTGATTCCTATGGGACTGTTGAGCATATAACCTGATTTTTGGCAAAACAGGGAACGGAGGTGTGTTAGGTTAAGATATTGAGGCTAAGCATGGTGGCTCATGCCTGTAATCCTAGTAGTTTGGGAGACTGAGGCGGGAGGATCACTTGAGCCCAGGAGTTCACGACCAGCCTGGGCAACATAGTGAGACTGCATCTCTACCAAAAAATGAACAAAATTAGCCAGGTGTGGTGATGCATGCCTATAGTCCCAGCTACTTGAGAGGCTGAAGTGGGAGGATCACTTCAGCCTGGAAGGTCAAGGCTGCAGTGAGCCGAGATCATGCCACTACACTCCAGGCTGGGTGACAGAGAGAGACCCTTTCTCATTAAAAAAAAAAAAAAAAAAAGGAAATTGCCCACCAATTTGGTTGACATGCAGTAGGCTCTTAGTGCTGGAATGGACCTCGATCCAACTACCTTGCTTTCTACAGAATTTAAGTCCCAGAGCTTGGCTCATAGTGGGAGCACAAAGGCAATCCACTGACCGACTGACCTAGAGTAGTGAAGAGACTTGCCCCAAGTCTCACAAAGAATTATTGCCTGAGCAGGGAACAGAAAGAACCCACTACATTATGCTGCCAAGTGACAAGCTAATAAACACGAGGTGTTTTTCCTCTTCGGTAATAGGACCCAAGACATGAACTATGAGCTTGGCAGCAAGTTTCACATTGCATTAAAAGGACAAATAGATTTATATAGGGGTAGTAAGTACTCACTCTGAGCCCAAGTGTGAATGAATGGATTCCAGCCTAACTATTGAAATTTGCTACGACATTGGGAGATGTGTCTACAAAGGGAGCTATAAGCTTTTTCATCTTTGGTTGATCTTGTGTGAATATTACAGGTAGTGAATGTGTGAGCAAGATTTTTTTGCTAATTCTCAGGCAGCAGAGTCTTATAAAGTAATACTAATCATACCAAGGAAAAGAATCTTGCCCATTTGCGTAACTTTTTACTGCTTACGGAACTCTTTCATATGTATGTATTAATATTACCTAATTTGAATTTACTGCAATTCTTAGGTAGGTTCCATTAATCCCAGTTTACGGATGAGGAAACAGATGAGGTTAATGCCTGAGGCAGGGCTGGAACTAACCCAGAACTCGTTTTTTCAAGTTGGAATTTCAGTATGAAATAGCCTTACTGGATCCAGGGTATGTGCATATTCCAACATTATCTGCTTTCAGGCTTGCAATCCATTATTAAGCCATTAGGCAACGATAATGATTTTGTATTTTTTTCTGAGGCTTTTCCTAAAAGTTTGCTGGACTCAGCATTTGAGAAGGTACTTTGCTGGAGCCCTTTTCTTATGTCTTGCCAGCCTCCATCTATCCTCAGAGGCAGAGAGGGTCTCCTGAAGAGTTTATGTGGAAACTTGACCAACTGACAACAGGAATTGATAGTGATGACCAAAAGGGGTTGCTTGATGTGCACCATAAAAATGAAACTCATTCAAACAACCAGGCCCTGCTCGCTGACCTCCTGGAAAATCTAATCTCGGTCCCTGTTGTGGAATGGATTGAGATTTGCTTTGAAAATCTTTGCAGAGTCTCACAAGGTTAAAAACAAAAGAACACACGCACGCGCGCGCGCGCTCACACACACACACACACACACACACACACACACACACACCCCTGAAGTCAGATCCTTCTTGTTTCTTTCTCTCTTTTCCAAAAATCAATTGGCAAGAATTTGCAAAGTTGCCAGAATGAGGTCATGGGTAATAACTCATGTGGTTTTCAGAAACATAAATCACTCAGCCTGATGTAGTGGCTTTCCATCCCGTGGCAAGTCTTACTAAGCAGTAGCTGCAATGTGCGTAAAATATTTGGACGGCATGGTGGCCTTGGATTTTCTTCCATGTGGCATTCTCGTCAGAAGGTCAAGGGAATTCATCCTGCATCCTATTAATGTCAGGTGAATGCACACATGGCCAGAGGCACCCTCTCAATGAAGATTTAGCAGCTCTTAGCGGCTCTGTCCCTGACTGGTCATTTCAGTGTGAGTTAATGGGGTCAAAGTGGAGACAGCTGTGGCAGAGTGGGGGCTGGCCTGCTCTGGGTTTGAATCCAGCAGGGCCAGCAGTAGCTAAAGTGAGATTTGCTGGGAAGGTTGCCAGAGTCATAAGCTGGAGGTGATATGGTTATTGTTTAGTATTAACATGAAAAAATGAATCTGGATATAATTTGTCAGATCTTGTGTTCTTCATATTGTTTTACACTGGGTCTCTAATCACATTTTTGCAACCTTCCTATCCCTGCCTAACCCCTGGGGAGAAATGAGGTTGCCACAACTAGAGGACATCTCACTGTAGTATGATCTAATAATCACTTTCCCGGGGCCAATAGATATTGAGTGTTTTTAAAAATTTACTGCCTCTCCCCTTATTAGAAGAGTAATGCCTATATGTAGAGTATTTGGAAAATATAGAAAAACACAGTGATTACTTAGTAGAGGAGTTGGCAACCTATGGCTCACAGGCCAACCTAACCCATTACCTGTTTTTGTAAATAAAGTTTTATTGGAACAGTTGTGTGCATTCATCTCTATATATGTATTCTATGACTACTCTTGTTGGATAATGATAGAGTTGAGTAGTTGTAATAGAGATGGTATGGCCTGCAAATGCTAAAATATTTACTATCTGGCCCCTTATGGAAAAAGTCTGCTAAGCCTTGGCTTAGCACATAGGTGTTTAGTGGATATTTACTGATGAAATTAATTTATCTGTAATCCTACCACCTAAAAATAACCATGATTAACATTTTGGTGTATATTCTTCTATCTCTTCTCTGTGTGTAGGTAGCTATAATTACATTTTAGGAGGACTAAACCCTACATCCTATTTTTGTAACTTACTTTTGTCATTTAACAATATATTATGGGCATTTTCCAAGGCTATTTGTATGCAACATGAATCTTACACCACATAGGAGTTTATTGCGTGGATGTGCCAGAATTATTTAACCAATCCTCTGCTGCTCCATAGTTATGCTGTATCCAAGTTTTCATTTCTATAGACAGTGCTGTGATAAGTCTCCCTGCACATTGTGTGTGTGTGTGTGTGTGTGTGTGTGTGTGTGTCTATGCCTCTGAGCCTAGAAGGAGAATTATTCTATTTCATACTGCTAATTATTTTTTCACTTAGGCATGCCATACCATTGCACTACATTGGGATTTCCTTGAGGGCAAGTATGCTGTTGCATATGTATTTCTATCAGCTCCTCTTGCCCTCTAACACAGACATAGTAGGTGATCATTAAATGCTTGGGATGGTGGTGTATGATAGAATGGCCCTCTCCTTCTCTCTGCTGGTCTAGATCATGCAAGTCTTGCTTCACGAGGCCTCAGCTGACTCCTCTACAACCCATTGTCCTTCCTTCTTCTGGTCATCTTATATTCAATACCACTCCCCTTTTAGACTATACTGTATATTCTTCAGAGCTCTAGACTGTACTCTGTAATTCTTCAGAGCTTTCAGAGTGGCACAGTGTACATTATATTAGTTTCTAATGGCTGCTGTAGCAAATTGCCACACACTTGCTGACTTAAAACAACACACATTTATTTTCTCACAGTTTGGGAAGCGAGGAGTCTGCAATCAGCTTCACCAATCCAAAATCAAGGTGTGGCCAGAGCCACACTCCCTCCAGCAGCTCTAGGGGAGAACCTGTCCCTTGTCTCTTCCAGTTTCTGGTGGCTACCAGCATTCCTTGGCTTGTGGTTGCATCACTGCAATCTCTGCCTCTGTGGTCACACTGCTTCCTCCTCTTCTGTGACAAATCTCCTTTTTTTTCCCCTCTCTTTCCTGTAAGGACACTTGTAATTGCATTAGGGTCCACCCAGATGATCCAGGATAATCTCCTCAAGATCCTTAATTTTAATCACATCTGCAACATCCTTTTTTGCCATTGAAGGTAACATTCACAGGTTCTAGGGATTAGGAGCTGGATGTCTTTTGGGAGTCATTATTCAGCTTACCACATACATTTCATTTATTCATTTAAAAAGATTTGTGAGGAACCAACTTGGTGGCAGGCACTGATGTTGTGTTAGCTGCCTTTTGTAACAACAGGGCAGAAAGGATTTGCGTATGAAGAACTATGGGCAAAAGGGTTGAGCACTGGCCAAGCAGCTGGGAGACACAGGTGCTGGTACAGCTTTGGGGTGTGGCTGTCTGTTCCTCAGTTTCTCCTCTTGTGAATTAAGAGGTTGGACCAATTACTGTTTCTTGAAGTTGAGGCATGAGCACTACTGATCGTACAGGTTGAGTATTCCTTATCTGAAATGCTTGGGACCAGAAGTGTTTCAATTTTGGAGTTTTTGCATTTTGTAATATTTGCCTATTCATAATAAGACATCTTGGAGATGGGGCCCAAGTCTAAACAGGAAATTCACTTGCTTCATATACACCTTTTACACATAGCCTGAAGGTAATTTCATACAATCTTTTAAATAACCTCTGTGTTGTGTATCTAAGTTTTGACTGTGACCTGTCCTATGAGGTCAAGTGTGGGATTTTCCACTTGTGGCATCATGTGAGTGCTCAAAAAGTTTGGATTTTGGATTTCAGATTTTCAGATCAGGGATGCTCAATCTGTATATATACAGGATGATTTTAGGTGGTACACAGAGACAGAACTAAATAACATTAACTCACGACAACAGATAGTTCTTTTCTTTTCTTTTCTTTTTTTTTTTTTTTTTTTTTTTTTGAGACAGAGTCTCGCTCTGTCGCCCAGGCTGGAGTGCATGGCGCATCTCGGCTCACTGCAAGCTCTGCCTCCCGGGTTCATGCCATTCTCCTGCCTCAGCCTCCCATGTAGCTGGGACTACAGGTGCCCGCCACCACGCCTGGCTAATTTTTTGTATTTTTTTAGTAGAGACAGGGTTTCACCGTGTTAGCCAGGATGGTCTCGATCTCCTGGCCTCGTGATCTGCCTGCCTCAGCCTCCCAAAGTGCTGGGATTACAGGCGTGAGCCACCGCGCCCGGCCAGATAGTTATTTTCTTTTTAGTCCTCTTTCAACCCTTCCTGCCTTCAACCTTTTTGATTACCTCAATGAGAAAGTTGCTCTTAGGTGCTAGCATGTCTTCAACACTTGCTTGAATACTTGCTAAACTCCTTTTATATTAAAAAATTAGGTCTCAAACTGCAGAATCTAAGTAGAATTTAATAACATTATTTTGCGTTCATTGTGTTTATTTTTATAGTTATATTCCATTAGTGGCACATTTTTTTGGGGGGCAGGGTTCCATTTATGGTGGTACCATAAAGCATCCCAGGTAAAAAGTAAGATGATTTAAAGAAATATATTAGACAAATATACAGCAGGTAGTTTTTAGAAGGGGCACATTGTAAAGATGGCTGTGAGGTTTGGGAAAGATTTAGATGTTTCCAGCAGGCCCCCAGTTCTCTGACTTCTATTTTAGCTCTGGGAGGAAAGTATGATTAAAAACATAAAGAGAAACATCATCAGTCAGAGGACGCAGCTGGAAATTCAGCATTAATGAATTCTGATCTCTTCTCATTTAAATGGATCTGATCCTTCAGGGACCATTGGGCAGCAAAATCGTGAATATTAATCTCGTGTTGAAATTGATCACACCCAGCCAGCTTTAACTCAGAGCTTCTGGTAGTAGGCGGTATGGCCTCACTCTGGCTGTTCTTTGCATTTCACTGAACATCTGGAAGGTGTGGAGGCAACTTCTGTCTGACTTCTTCATGGGAAGGAATGGCTATTATTTGGACACAGCACAGATGCTATGGGGAAACCCTCTCTCCCTCCTGTTCTGCTTTCTGCTGCCTGCTTCCTATTGAGGGGGACTGGTTTAGCAATCTGGGTAGGGGTGGTCAGGGGTCCGCAGAGCTGGATTTCAGCTTTCAGACCACTGTGGGAAGTGGGACTCCTTTCTTTAATTTCTTCAGCCATGCATGTATATCCAATGCTAATTCCCTAGTGTGTTGGGGACCTCATCATTTCCTCTTACACGGAAGAAAATTTTCCTGGTTGACAACATCATCATTATTAAATAACTCCTATTTTTTTTCAAAATACTAGCCAATATACTGTGCTTCCTTTTTGGAGGAGCTGGTGGTGGTGAGAAACAGTGTGGGAGATGCCAGTCATTTCACCCAGCACTGCCTTCCCAGCATATGTGTTCCCCCATCCCCTACAAAGCTGCAAGCAGATAGAATTTGCTTCAGGGAAGCCTTTGGAGTTGATATGCTTTGATTCTCTGCGCTAAGCCTGGCCTTTACTACCCTGAATAATCATAAGGTGGCGAAAGACAGAGCATAAAAACCTGGCTCACTTGGTATAGTACATATGGCAGGCTCTCATCTCTCTGGCAACGTGGTACAAGATTTGGGGCCAAAAGATTTCTTAATATTTACATGAAATTAGGCATGTCGCTTCACCTCTCTGTGGCTCAGTCTCCTCCTCTGCAAAACGGGATAATAGTAGTAACTCCCTCCTAAGGCTGTAGCATAGGTTCAAGGAGACAATTCCGGGAAGCACACAGCTTCAAAATGTCTGCTCTTACTTTCTCCATCCTGCAGATGGGAAAACCAAGGCCCAGAGAGGTTAACTGACTTGCTGAAGGTCACACAGCTAGCCAGCGTCAAGGTCAGGCTCTGAACTCAGCCAAGTCTGATCCCAGATCCAGCTCTTGGAACTGCAGCACCCAAAAGGCCTATTGATCAGGGCCAGCCTCCCCAGGAACCGTGGGGATCAGGGATAGACCCAGGAAGCGCCTGGCAGAGTCTCTGGTGGACTCCGGCATCAGACAGGCCCAGGTTCCAATCCTGTGATTCAGGCAGCCCCTTTCCCTTCTTTGGGCCTCAATTTCCTCATCTGTAAAAGGGCGTGACACCCACTGCCTCCTCTAACGTGGTATTATTTAATAATTGAGGATGGCCGCTGACTGGCCTGGCTCAATAAAGGTTAATAAAGGATGGCCTGATGTCACTGCTAGGGGTCGTTGGCCGAATACAGGAAGGGGAGAGGGAGAGAATACAGGGTGCCAGGAGCTTGCTCGCGTCTGTGAAGAGGGAATTCGAAGAGACGACTTAGGAGCCAGCTCTCAGCCACCCCAGCGGCTGCACGTGGCGCGGGGCGGGGCGGGGCGCTCGGGGTCCCGGCGACGGTTGCCGCGGCAACGGCTCGCGGTGGCTGACCCCAGCCCTGCATCTGCTGCCCCCAACCCCGGCGCTGGGCGCACGGATCCCAGGGGCCCTCGGGGCCGTCCCGAAAGCCGACTCTCGGTGTACAGGGGACTAGGAGAAGGGCGGCAATGGGGAGCCCGTGCCCGGGCCGCTCACGAATCCTTTGTGCAGGGCCTAGAGAAGGAGCGAAACGCGGGCCAGGCCTGCGGAGAGGGCGGGCGGGGAAGGGGAACCCGCACAGAGAGGCTGGAAGAAGGTGGCTGGTGACACAGCCCTCCTTGCGGGACTGTGGACGCGGGGCGCGAGATGACGCTTGGGAAACACTTAGCTCGCTGCCCAGCGTGCCTGGTGCTCACGGTCCATGACTACAGCAGCCGTCATGGCTCATTTCTTGGTCCCTGCGGTGCCCCAGGCACCACGCGCATACCACCCCTCACCCTTTTAACAACCCCAGAGGGGAGGTATTATTCCCTATTTTACAGATGAGAAAACAGAGACCGGGCTGAAGCCACTTCCCCAAAGTGGAGAAAACCAGATTTGGAACCTAGGCTGGCTGTCCTCAGAGCTTGTGAGCACATGCCCTTCCGCCGCGCCATTCCACCTCTGTATAGAAGCTGTTCGCCTAGGGTCCACCAGGTGCCTGGCACATCATGTGCATTATTTCCAGTCTGATCCTGGCAACAACCCTGCAAGATGAGAATAGTTACTTGCCAAATCCGAAGACAGCTCAGAGAAGATACTGAGTTGACTGCCCGAGGCTTCACAATGTGGATCCGGCAGAGACAATAATCAGCCCTGTGAGAGTGGCTCCAGAGTCCAGGCTCTGCTGGGTGTATCCACTGGGTCACATCATCTCCGCTAGGGCTGGATTTGGAGGGCAAGGGACCCCACAAGGATGCTGGGTTTTGGGCTCAGAGCAAGGAGAGTGAGTCTCCATCATCATGTTTTCTTGAGGGGAGGGGTTCGAAGACTGCATTACACTGCTCTTGTTGGAGAGGTGGTGCACAAATTGGGAGTAATAAAACGTAGTGCCATCCCTGCCTTTCAGGACCATATTTTCCATTTAAGGAGATGAGAAATGTCCACAGAAATAAGTTATAATACATGGTAATTATAGCTAAACTTTTTGAAGCCTCTGATGCATGCTGTCTAATAGAAGTTTCTGCAATGATGGAAATATTCTGCACTGTCCAGGATGGTAGCCACAAGCCACATGTGTCTTTAGCACTTGAAATGTGGCAAGTGCAACAGAGGAATGAGTTTTTTATTTTAATTAATTGCAAATATCCACATGTGGCTAGTGTGTTGGACAATACAGTGCTAATATATGGAAAGCACTATGCCAGGAACTTCCTTTGCATTAACACATATCATTCTCACAACAATATGAGGTAGAGATTATTATCATTCCCATTTGACAGAGGAAACTGAGTCTCAAGTTGCCCACCTGAGCATGTGGCAGGGCCAGGATTTGAACTGGACTGATGAACCCAGAGCCCGCTACATTGTGCTATGAAGCTGAGATTTCTCTCCTCAGAGGAGGGCCTGAGGTCAGGGTCAGGATGTACTGGGATGCATATAATGACAGCCAAGCTGGTGCTCTGTGTGGATGGTACAGAGATGACCATGGTGGGTGGAGACAGGAGGTAGAACAGGACATGATCCTTGAAAGAAGAGGCAGCAGGACTGTCAGAGAAAGTACCCTGACCTGGGCATTGGGTGATGTTAGTTCCTGTCTGCCCTTTACTCTCAGTTTCATCCCTGGCTTTGCCACTTTCTTGGTGGTCCTGGGCAAGTCATTTCTCCTCCCTGAGTCTCAATTGCTTCATCCATAGAATACGAGTGGCAGTACTACCAGCCTCATAGGATGTCATGATAATCAGACGTGATTGTGCATAGATGTGATGAGACATTGTTGGCTGTAACATACCGGGTGGTTCATCTTTATCAGCTTCTAAAAATTTACACTGGGAAGGTACCAGCTGCCCCTGTGGAGCAGAGGGTGCAAGTACTCCCTTGATCTTGGTTTTCAGGATGTATACAGACTGTGAGTGGTGCCTCTCCTTCCCAGGAGGTGCCAGAACAGTTACTGCATTTTCAGGACAGGGTCCAACGATTAGAATTGGGTGGGGTCTGGGAAGCTACATTTAAAATTGCTCTTTGTGGTCATATTCTCCCTCTTACTAACCCAGGAAAACCGTCTGCAGGCAAGGAACAGAGGCCTCCAAGGGCAAGTTTTGGCATTCCTAACAGGTCAGACCTGTTAACCAGAGCTGCAGGATTTGCATTGGTTTTATCTGCTTTTTCTCCCTTTTTTATGATGAAAAATTTCAAACATTCCAAAAGTAGAGAGAATAGTATAATAAGCCCTTCCTGCTATCTAGCACTAAACTTTAGTGATTAACTCAAGGCCAGTCTTATTTTACTTAAAACCCTACCACTCTCCATCTCCAAACCTAAGGCTATTTTGGAGCAAATCCGAGCATGTCTGCTTCTAAATAGTTCCTACTCTGTCCTAAAGTTTTCATCACAGTATAAACTGGTAAAATTTCAGGGGAGGGCAGTTTAGCAATCTTGATATCTTTATGCGATTTTACTTTAAGAACTTATTATATAGATGATATTCCTGCACATGTGCAGAATGAAGCCTGTGTATGATTATTCATTCCAGCATTGTTGATGATAGTAAAAGATTATAAACAACCTAAATGTTCAGCAAAGGAGACTGGCTAAAAAAAATTTACGGTGGAATTCTAGTGTGCTGTAAAAGGAATGAGGAAGTTCTTTACATAATGATATGTACTGAGCTCCATGATGTATTATTATTATTATTTTATTATTATTATTTTAGATAGAGCCTTGCTCTATTGCCCAGACTGGAGTGCAGTGGCACAATCTCAGCTTACTGCAACTTCCACCTCCCAGATTCAAGTGATTCTCCTGCTTTAGCCTGACAATTAGCTGGGATTACAGGTGTGCGCCATCATGCCCAGATAAGATTTTGTATTTTTAGTACAGACAGGGTTTCGCTATGTTGGCCAGGCTGGTCTCAAACTCCTGACCTCAAGTGATCCGCCTGCTTCGGCCTCTCAAAGTGCTGGGATTATGGGTGTGAGCCACTGCGTCCAGCCTCCAGGATGTATTATTAAGAGAAAAAGATAAGGTACAGAACACTGTGAATGGTATGCTCTAACATGTATAAAAACAGAGGAAAAATATATTTAACATTCTATATATGTAAATTCTATATATATTCTGTCTTATATACAGATATAGATCATATAATATAAATAATATATAATGTATATAATATGTTTTATATATATGCCATTATTTCTGGAATGATGTACACGATCATGGTAGTTCAGTCGTTTTGTGAGAGGGGAACTAGGTGGCTGATAGACAGAGGTGGGAGTGAAACTTTATATACCCTTTCTACCTTTTCAGTTTTGTACATAATATTAAAAATCCCTATATTTCCTCTTTAAAAATATAATTCCTTTTTTCTGTAAGTCAAAAACTGCTATAAAAATAAAGTCTATTAATTTCAAAAAGGATATTTACCCAAATGAATTGAAAACATGTCCACACAAAAACCTGCATACAGATGTTCATAACAGCTTTATTCATAATTAGCAACCAACATGTCTTTCAATAGGTGAATGAATAAACAATCTGTCAACATTATTCCATAGCACAGAATATTATTTGGTGATAAAAAGGAGCTACAAAGCCACAAAAAGACACGGAAGAACCCTACATGCATACTGCTAGGTGAAAGAAATCACTCTAAAAAGTCAACATACTTTATGATTCCAGCTGTATAACATGCTGGGAAAGGCAAAACTATAGAGACAGTAAAAAGATTAGGGGTTGCCAAGGGTTGGCGTAAGCGAGAAGGGAGGATCAGGGGAGGTATAGGTGGAGCACGAGGATTTTTAGGGTGGCAAAACTATTCTGTATGATACTGTAATGGTGGACACATGACATTAGACATTTGTCAAAACCCAGAAATGTACAACAGAAACAGTGAGCCATAAGGTAAGTGACAGACTTTGGTGTATCAGTATTGGCTCTTCAATTGTAATAAATGCACTATGGAATGCAAGATGTTAATAATCGGAGAAACTGTGCAGGGGAGAGGGAATATATGGGAACTCTCTGTACTTTCTGGTCAATTTTTTGGTAAACCTAAAATGGCTCTAACAATAGCCTGTTAATTAAAAAAGAAAAAGACTTTGATCTGAAGAATCTCCCTACGATTGCTGGTGAGGTTGTGATTCTGAGGGACAGTGGGGAGTATGAGGAATCTTGCTGTCCATATGGTGGGTCACATGGGCTGTTTGCCACAGGTGGCAGCCTGGGTGCAGGCAAAGTGATCTTTAGTGAGACTGTTGCTTGGAGAGTGAGCAGGAGTGTTATGGGGATGGGTAGGCAGGCTGTGCATTCTTGGCCTTTGAATGTCAGAGGAGTTTGGCTTTGATCCTATAAGCAATGGGGAACCATGGAGAATTTCATCAGGAGGGTGACACAGGGAGATTGGTGCTTTAGGAGACCTGGACTGAAGAATTAATTCTTACGGCCAGGCACAGTGGCTTATGCCTGTAATCTCAGCACTTTGGGAGGCCGAGGTGGGTGGATTACTTGAGGTCGGGAGTTCAAGACCATCCTGGCCAACATGGTGAAACCCCCTTTCTACTAAAAATACAAAAATATTAGCTGGGCATGGTGGTGTGCACCTGTAGTCCCCAGCTACTTGGGAGGCTGAGGTGGGAGGATCACTAGAACTGGGAAGGCAGAGCTTGCAGTGAACTGAGATTGTGCCACTGCACTCCAGCCTGGGTGACAGAGTGAGACTCTGTCTCAAAAAAAAAAAAAAAGAGAAAATGAGATCTTCCCCTTCTCTGGGCCTCATGCCGCTGTCTATAAAACCAGGAGACTACACCGCACAGTGAGGTCATCTTCAGCTTTCAGGTGTTGAGTTCAAAGCCTGTCCCACTTTCCAACCCCTTTCCCTCCCTGCCACATCCCCCTTTTAATTTTTCTGCCACTCAGCGCTGTGTTATGGCTAGAACTGTCCCCCGGTGGGGAAACGTCTGCTGAATGAAGTCTGTGCCTTGGGAACAATTCTGTTTTATTTTATTTTATTTTTCTCTCTTTGAAATCTTCAAGGAGAAAACCCAAATCTGTGCCAGCTCGTAGGCTCCTAGCAGCAACTTGGATGGGAATTAGAAAGAACGAGATGGGTAATCAAATGCCCTCAGAGTTCCAGATCAGGGTAGGCTGTGGAGGGTGCTCTGCCAGGGCCATTTCCTACTAGAAGGACTTGATTCTGAGCCCTGCAAACTGATGGAGGGTTCCATGCACAGCCCAGCCTGGGAGGCTGCAGCTGGTTGTGTGAACTGGGGGAGGTTGCTCTGCTCTTTCCAAATTGTCCGCTGTCATCACGATGTGATTTATGAGCTTTTCCTCTAAAATATGAGAACGTTGTCTCTTGATAATGCTCTGTAATGAGGAAGGCTGTGGCTGCAGCTTTTCTAATAAATAATATCTCTTTAGATCACCATCTTGTTACAAAAAGAATGCAAGAGGTTGAATACAGAGGGATTAAAAGTGTCTTTTGTGTTTGTTTTGTTTTAATATGGAAAACAAGGATAATTCATGAAATGCAGACCAAGAAGTTCCTATAGGGGCCTCGGTCTAGCATCGTGTCAAGGGCATTGTGGTAAGCTTCTGAGGGACCTGGGTTTGACTGCTGGCTCTGCTCTGAACCAGCTGTTAGGAGTACAGGCTAGTGACTTCCTGCTGAGCTGCCACTTTCTTGTCTATGGGGAAAAAGTGGGAAAACACTAGTAGCACTCTCTGCATAGTTATATTTTTATGACTATGTGTTGATAGGACAAGGCTTGGTGTTGTGGGAGTGATGGCACCTCAGTACAGTTCAGTTCAACAGGTAGACCATCTAAGAGGGGACCTGTGTAGTTTGTTAGAGTTCAGAGGACAACGCGTGACCTTGGATGAGTCCCTGATCTTGGTTTACATAAAGCCTTGGTTTCTTCATTATTATAAATCCACGTTGAATGTATGTATGTGTGGGGGGTGAGTGGTGGTGTGTGTGGTATGTGTTGTGTGTTTTGTATGTATGTGTGGTGTGTGTGTGCCATATGTTTGTGTGTGTGTGTGTGTGTGAGCTGAAGCTTCCATAATCACAACACTTAATGTACTTGGTTAAAAGCATTTGCTAAACGGAAACAGTAGGCTGGTCGTGATAGCTCACACTTGTAATCCCAGCACTTTGGGAGGCTGAGGTGGGCAGATCACCTGAGGTTGGGAGTTCGACACCAGCCTGGTCAACGTGGTGAAACCCTGTCTCTACTAAAAATACAAACATTAGTCAGATGTGGTGGCACACACCTGTAATCCCAGCTACTTGGGAGGCTGAGGCAGGAGAATCCCTTGAACCTGGGAGATGGAGGTTGCAGTGAGACGAGATGGTGCCACTGCACTCCAGCTTGGGTGTCAGAGCGAGACTCTGTCTCAAAAAAAAAGGGAAATAGTAATTTGCTATACAGATATTGATATCCTGATGACCTATTATGTGCTGGGAGAATCTGCCCTCAGAGCTTAAATTTCATTTGAGGAGATAAGGCAGAGATGGCATGCACACATGAAAGAGTGAAAACTAACAAACAGGAAAACCCAAACAGAACAGCACTAGGCAATCTGAGATTTACTGTACGTGCCATGGGAGTTCAAAAGAGGGTCACCAGGCTGGCAGCCCAGGCCTTCCTGGGAGGAGCAGTGCTTTATGTGGGCTCTGAAGCAGTGGTTTTCAACTTTTTTTTTTTTGCTTACCTACCCTCTACATGAACTTTGGGAAGAAAAATATCTCTTCTGCTTCACACATTTTAAGTTGACATCTAAAATGTCTCATTCTTTAATTTGTGCTAAATAAAATAAAATAGAATATTTTATTCTAAGTTCGATTAGTTACAAAGGATATAATTTTGGCCATGTTTTAAATATTCACATTTTAGGGTAACATTATACCATACCACTGTCTTAAATCTGTATCAAAATGTTGTGGGGAGGGATGGGCGGGGGGACTTACCTCTTTAGTCCCAGCTACTTAGAAGGCCAAGGCAGGAGGATTGCTTGAGCCCAAGAGTTGAAGACCAGACTGGGTAACATAGAGACCCCGTCTCTACAAAAAAATTTTAAAAATGTATCAAATAGAAACTAACATAGCAATTTTTAATTTTGTCTTTTTGTTGAAGCCTCACTTTCATGTAGCAGAATGCACAGATCTTAAGTGAGCAGCTCAATTAATTTTTATCAGTGTCCCTACCACCCACACCAAGGTGTAGAACATCTCCAGTATTCAGAAGGCATGCTTGTTCCCTCTCTCCGTCAATACCCGTCAAACGTGACCACTTTTCTGACCTCTATCACCATAAACTAGTTTTGCACAACCTCATTGGTTCTGGCTTCTTTCAATAAACACAAGGTCTGTGGGTTTCAAACATGTTGCTGTGAGGAGCAGTAGCATTCCTTTTTCATTATTGTATATTATTCCACTCAATGAATAGCTCATATCCAAAAAAATCCATTCTATTCTTACTAGACATTTTGGGTCATTTCTAATATTTGGCTATAAAGATACTATAAGTATTCTTGTATATATTTTTTGGTGATCATAAGCACTGATTTCTTTTGTGTATGTATCCATGAGTGAAATTTCCTGGTCATAGGATAAATACCATAATACATTGGTTTCTACAATCATCCATCAAAGTTACCTGAACAAGTCAAATGTTTTACACTGCTCCTTTCTTTACCTTTCTGAACTCCTAATTCCCTTTCACTTGCTTCATAACGTTTAATCTTAACATATTTTATGCTTGAAAGTTTTAAGATTATCATCTTCTTTAAAACTCTACTTATGTAAGCTGAAATGGGCATTTTAAATTTTTTCCTTTGAACTCTAAGATTCTTCGTTTTATAATGATTATGTATCATTATGTATCATTACAGTATCACTGTAATGTAATATACAATTTATCAAAATAACATTATTATTTTACACATTTGATAAATCATTAAACAAAGCATAACTTTGTATGGGAAATGGTTCTCATAATGAGATGGGCGGGATGGTAAATGGCAGTGCTTATCAAACTTTAAGGTGCACAAGGGCCACCTGGGAGAGCTTGATAAAATGCAGATTTTTTATTTGGATAGTATGGGCTGGGGCCTGAGACTTTATTCCGAAATTTTTTTTTTTAGCTTTATTAAGGTATAATTGGAATGCCACCTAAATGCGCACATTTAATTTATTCATCTTGATGAGTTTGGATGATTCTGTATTTCTTCTCCCTTCCCTTCCCTTCCCTCCCCTCCCCTCCCCTCCCCTCCCCTCCCCTCCCCTTCTTTCCCCTCCCCTCTCCTCCTCTGTTCTTTTCTTTTCTTCTCTTTTCTTCTTACAGGAGTTCACTCTAAGCATCGTGGTATGGTCATGGCTCACTGAAGCTTTGAACTCCTGGGCCCAAGCAATCCTCCCACCTCAGCCTCCCAAGGAGTTGTGATTAGAGGCATGTGCTACCACACCCAGCTAATTTCTTTTTTAAATTTTTACTAGGCTGGGTGCGGTGGCTCACGTCTGTAATCCCAGCACTTTCTGAGGCTGAGGCGGGTGGATCACGAGGTCAAGAGATCAAGACCATCCTGGCCAACATAGTGAAACCTCGTCTCTACTAAAAATACAAAAAATTAGCTGGGCATGGTGGTGTGCACCTGTCATCCCAGCTATTCGAGAGACTGAGGCAGGGGGATCGCTTGAACACAGGAGGCAGAGACTGCAGTGAGTGGAGATCGGGCCACTGCACTCCAGCCTGGCGACACAGCGAGACTCCATCTCAAAACACAAAACAAAACAGACGAAAAAAATTTTACTAGGCATGGGGTCTTGTTATATTGCCTAGGCTTCCGTATTTCTAACAAGCCCATTGATGATGCTGATGCTGCTGGTCCATGGATCACATTTTCATTTTTTTGAGACAGGGTCTTGCTTTGTTGTATAGGCTGCAGTGCAGTGGCGCAATCATAGTGCACTGCAGCCTGGACCTCCTGGGCTCAAGCAATCCTTCTGCCTCAGCCTCCTGAGTGGCTGGGAACACAAGCCCATGCCACTACACCTGGTTAATTTAAAACAGTTTTTTTTAAAGTTTTTATCGAGACAAGGTCTCCCTCTGTTGCCCAGGCTGGTCTTGAGCTCCTGACCTCAAGTGATTCTACTACCTCAGCCTCTCAAAGTGCTGCGATTACAGGCGTGAGTCTCATGGACCACGCTTTAAGTAGCAAGGGTTTATGATCCCTTGATTAAAGGAAGATTTGCAAATACCAACTTTTTAAAAATACTTTATATTATTTGAAGAGAATATAACTTTGTACATTTATTTATTTATGTATAAATTTATGGAGTACAAATGTAATTTTGTTACATGCATAGATTGTGTGGTGGTGAAGCCAGGGTTTTTCGGGTACTCATGACACAAATAATGTACGTTGCACCCATTAAGTAATTTCTCATTATCCACCTCCCTCCCACCCCCTCACCCTTCTGAGTCTCTGTTGTCTACCATTCCACACTGTACGTCCATGTGCACACATTATTTAGGTCCCGCTTATAACTGAGAACATGTGTAACATGAACATTTTCGTTTCTTTTTCTTTCTTCCTTCCTTCCTTCCTTCCTTCCTTCCTTCCTTCCTTCCTTCCTTCCTTCCTTCTTCCCTTCCCTTCCCTTCCCTTCCCTTCCCTTCCCTTCCCTTCCCTTCCCTTCCCTTCCCTTCCCTTCCCTTCCCTTCCCCTCCCCTCCCCTCCCCTCCCCTCCCCTCCCCTCCCCTCCCCTCCCCTCCCCTTCCCTTCCCTTCCCTCTTTCTATTTTTTGAGACAGGGTCTCACTCTGTCACCCAGGCTGGAGTGCAGTGGCACGGTCTCGGCTCACTGCAACCTCCACCTTCTGGGTTCAAGTGATTCTCCTGCCTCAGCCTCCAGAGTAGCTGGGACTACAGGCGCCCGCCACCACGCCCAGCTGATTTTTTGTGTTTTTAGTAGAGACGGGGTTTCACTGTGTTAGCCAGGATGGTCTCGATCTCCTGACCTCGTGATCCACCCGCCTCAGCCTCCCAAAGTGCTGGGATTACAGGCATGAGCCACCACGCCTGGCCAACATGAACATTTTAAATGGTGTGTTTTTCCTTTTGGCATCCAGATGTCTCGACATTTTGGGACACTGCATCATAGATTCTGGACGAGTGAGCAGTTGCTCTTTTTCCTGTAAAGAGAGAACAGGACCATTGTGAAGAGGGGAGGTAGGAAAGGAGAGGGGTTGTGCGTCTAGACTGAGGCACATTGTCAGGGAGTGGGAATGGATGTGGAGGATCTCAGGTTGATTCCCTTCTACCTCAGCTTGCATACCCTGTGGGGTGTCTTTGTGTACCCCAGAGTAGTTCTGCCCCAGTTTTGAGTCCAATTCTCTGAAGGATGCTGAAATGACGCTGGCCACCATTTCAGATGGGGCACACATTTAGGCAGGTGAGATCTGATATTCCAAGGAATGGCTTGAATGGTTTGGAGAGTCCACTGGGGTAAAGTCCTGAGAAATGAAATTTGGGACTGCGTGGTGGATGGTCTTGAATTCCATGCTGAGGAGTTGGATTAATACTCCGGCAGAGGGGCGCCGTGGGGTATTTTTGAGCAGGTTGCTGGTATGAGCAGAGTGCTTTGCAGGCTGATCTGTTGAGCAGCCCTTGGAATGGCCTGGAAAGAATCGATGCCTGGGGGCAGTGGCGGTGATAACCCCACAGGCTTGAAGATGAAAATGGCTGTGGTTACTGGCATTCAGCTGTGATTTTTAACTCCAGCTTCCAGCTTTTGAATTGTTGCCCTGGTTGCATAGACCTGGTTTGAGCAATCAGTATTTTCTGAAGTGTGGGATCTGAGAGGTTCATACATGGAATTCAAGGTGATATAAAGCAGGACACAGACATGGCCTTAAATAACACTGAAACCCAAGAGGGAAGAGCATGCCCTTCTCAGCCCTCTCTTAGTCTTGACTACACGTGGAGAAAGTCACACTGCCATTTTCCTTTGGTTGATAAAGAGCCAGCAGCTTAGGCTTAGAGCCTTTGGTAAACAATTGTCTCTAGATAGAATTTTACAATATTTTTGTTTTCATTGAATTATTTCCTATGTCCCAGGCTGTAAGGGGTCCTAGTGTTTCACTTTATTGTATTGATAGAAATCTTTGCATTTTAAACAAGATCATCTCTGTAGGAAAGTTGAGTCAATTTACTAGATCATGTGGAAGAAATAAGAATGCTTGGGGCATGTGAATATGGCAAAAATCATGGTGGTGACATGCAATGATTCAAGTTTTGGAAACATTTGGTTAGACCAATGGCAAAAACGAGCAAGAGTGGAATCTTTGTGCCAGTGCTCTGCCAAGCAAGGTCTGGGCTCTGGCTGGGCTCAGAGAGGCTCTGGGTGGTGATAGGAGGGAGTTGCCTGAATTGCAGGGCCCGGGCCAGCAAAAGAGCAGGTCCCAGTGCCCCCGTCCCCACCACCAGTCTCATGCTCCCACCCTTGTGTGCCCGCAGAGATCCGCACGCAGCTGGTGGAGCAGTTCAAATGTCTGGAGCAGCAATCAGAGTCGCGACTGCAGCTGCTTCAAGACCTCCAGGAGTTTTTCCGCAGGAAAGCTGAGATTGAGCTCGAGTACTCCCGCAGCCTGGAGAAGCTGGCCGAGCGCTTCTCCTCCAAAATCCGCAGCTCCCGGGAGCACCAGTTCAAGTAAGAAGTTGGGTGTGGGTGCACAGAGATGGGAGGCAGCACTGGAGTGGGCGGACAGTTGGTGGCAAAGCAGAAAGGAGGCCGACCTCGTTGGAGGCAGAGGGCGTGCCTTCAGGGCCCTGGGTCTGCAGGTTACTTATACCTCTAAGCCTCAGTCTTCCTCATGTGTAAAGGCAAGCTAGAAAGAGTTTCTCTGCAGAAGTTTCCTGAAGGGAATAAACGAGCAACCCAAGAAGAGTGTTTGTCACAGACAATAGGTGCTCGATCAATTGTTGTTGCTGTTATTATTATCCTACCAAGCACCGGCACTAAGCTGGCCTCCATTTGTGCCCTGATGAGACCCCTACCTCCCTTCAGGACATCCTGTCCCTATCCAGTTGTCCTTTATTTGGGTGTCAGCCAGCCTTCGTCTGAATTTCTTTAGCACAGTGAATTTCTTCTCCATGGAACTGATGCTCGAACATTCCTCTTCCTTGCTCCCCTGGAGGACCTCAGTGCCCTGGCTCTTTCCCTGCCTTATTTACTTATTTTCGATGCACAAACTGTCATGTGTCCTGATTTCTCATACCCCAAGCTCTGAGATCATGGAGGCCCCATCTGCTTGGGCACTGACTTGGCAGGCCCTGAATCTTCCAGCTACAAAACCTTCTGTGCTTAGAACTCCCTGGCTTCAGCTCATTAAATACAGGCAGGCAGGAAGCAGCAAGTCTCACTTGGACTGTGTCAACCATGAAAGGCTCCACTCAGCAGGCCCCCCGGCCAGCACTGTCTCTCCTTCAGCCATGCTTCCTGGACTCTCCCTTCTCCTTGGGTCATCTCTCCAGCCAGAGGCCCTCAACACCAGGAGATCAGCGACTTGCTTCATCTCACCTGACCTGATCCTTATCCCCCTTTCCCTGGGTCCTGTCCTGTTTCTCTCTCTCTCTTTCTCTGTGTGTGTGTGTGTGTGTGTGTATGTATACACACATATATATATACACACACATACACACACACACACACACACACACACACATATATATATTTTATTTGTTTTTTGGAGACAGAGTCTCACTCTGTCACCCAGGTTGGAGTGCAGTGGCATGATCTCAGCTCACTGCAATCTCTACTTCCTGGGTTCAAGAGATTCTCCTGCCTCAGCCTCCTGAGTAGCTGAGATTACACGTGCACCACCAAGCCCAACTAATCTTTGTATTTTTAGTAGAGATGGGGTTTCACCATGTTGGCCAGGCTGGTCTTGAACTCCTGACCTCAAGTGATCCACTTGCTTCAGCCTCCAGAGTGCTGGGATTACAGACGTGAGCCACCACCCCGGCCTCTTCATATATATATGTGTGTGTGTGTGTGTGTGTGTGTATATATATGTGTGTGTGTGTATATATATATAGTGACAAAGCACACATAATATAAAATTTACCATTTTCATCATTTTTAAATGAACAGTTCAGTGGCACTAAGCACATTCACATTGTTGTGCAACCATCACCACCATCCAACTCCAGTGCTTTTTACATTGTCCTCTACTGAAATTCTATCCGCTTTAAACACTAACTCCCCATTCCCTGCCACGCCTTCCACCTGCTGGCAACCACCATTCTACTTTGTGTCTTTGTGAATTCGACTGCTGTAGATATCTCATATTAGTGCAATTATACAATATTTGTCTCTTTGTGACTGGCTAATTTCACTTAGCATAATGTCTTCAAGGTTCATCCCTGTGGTAGCATGTGTCAGAATGTTCTTCCTTTTTAAGGCTGAATAATATGGTGCAGATAGACCACATTTTGTTTGTCCAGTCATCTGTTGGGGGACACTTGGGTTGCGTCCACCTTCCTGTCCACATTTTTTGCATTCCACACTGGCCAGGGAGCTCTCTTCCTTTAAACTTCCCTAAACACCTCCTTGAGTCCGTGCCACAGCATTTGAACACTCACTTATGTGCCTTCTTTTGGCATTTGGGGATAAGAAATTGGTATATTATACATTTGCAAATACCGTGCGTCTTTTTCTACCTGATCTTCTCTTTTTGTTTGTTTTTTTTGAGATGGAGTCTCGCTCTGCCGCCCAGGCTGGAGTGCAGTGGTACGATCTCAGCTCACTGCAAGCTCCGCCTCTGGGGTTCAAGCGATTCTTCTGCCTCAGCTGGGACTACAGGTGCCTGTCACCACGCCGAGCTAATTTTTTGTATTTTTAGTAGAGACAAGGTGTCACCGTGTTAGCCAGGATAGTCTCCATCTCTTGACCTTGTGATCTGCCCACCTTGGCCTCCCAAAGTGCTGGGGTTAAAGGCGTGAGCCATCATGCTCGGCCACCCAATCTCTTCTATTCAAACTTTTGCTGCAGGAGGAAGCCTCTGTTAATAACATTTACCCAGGCACAGTCTAGACCCTTTCATACATATAATCTCATTTTTTAAAATATATTTTTTGGAGAAAATTTGTGTTTTTTCAAACAACAAAGGTAAAATGCTCATTGTATACAATTTAGAAAGTACAGAAAAGAGAAAAATATCACTCATAGTCCCACTGCTCACAACCACTGCTCACATTTTGGAATCATTTCTCCCTTGTCTTTTAAGAATAAAACAAAGATAATGTATTGAACTGAGCACTTACTTTGGTGCCAGGTGGGTATTACTGCCCCATCGTAAAGATGAGGATGGTGAAGCTCTGAGAAAGCAGCTTGTCCAAACATGTCTATGAACCCACAATTGGAAAGACAGAATTGAACCTTCAACTCTTATTCTGCCTCCTTGGCCTGCGATAAGAAAGGGCCTAGGTGTAGCTTGCGAGTAGCCATGACATCTGGATCCTCCCTGGAACCACAGGCACAGCAGGCACAGACTCATAAACCCACAACTCTGGCTGAACGGCCACTGGAGCCATCGTATCTTGGGCTTTCCCCAGCTGCAGACAGGGCTGTGTGGTAGGGCTGGAGTGTCTCTTCTGTCCGCTTCTTCCCCTTGATTAGGAATCAGCTCTCTTCCCATTCTCAGTGTGCACATGGGAAGAGGAGAAAGGCAGGGATTGCGGATATGTGGGGGGGCACCCTATTCCCTTGTATCACCTATAATGAGCTCGGCCAGCCCCTCATGGGTTCATTAACTGAGGCCACCAGACGGAACGGGAGCCCCAGCTGGCAGCCGGGCCATGCAGGCTGCCTGACACACTATGAAAGTCTAATTAGGGTGCCGGCCCAGGCCAGTGCAGCTGGAGGGGGCCCTCTGCACGATGCTAATGTGATGGCAGAGCCATCTTCGCTTCTGGAAGTGGAGAGTCTCTAGGGGCAGGCTGGACTCACCCTTTGACCTCAGGGCACTGACTGGCCTCAGGCTGCCTATTCCTTGGAGCCCAGCACACAGGGCCTGTGCTGCTCTCTGTTCCCTTCATCTGGGCTGTTCCGAGAAGCCTTGTCTCGCCATGGTAAAGATTCTTGGTTTAATAATGTCCGTCTGCCTGCCAAGTAGCCCCTCAGTGCTTTGAGTGCAGAGCCCAGGACTTGTCATTTTATTCCCACTGCGGTGGGTCTGGTGCTTGGCAGAGCTGGGGGGTGTGTGCATGGGTGGCAGGGAGGAAGGTGGGAAGAAGACAGAAAGGAAGGAAGGGAGAGGATTGGTCTGGTCTATCCAGTCCACTTTGGCTGAGAGATTTGCCTCAGAGATGGAACTGATTTGCCTAAGATTTTACAGCAAATTAGGAGCAGAACTGGGATAGGAAATTAGGTCCTTTGGCTCTGAGTCTATTGCTCCTTATGCTCCATGGGCCGTGTCTCCCTAAGGCCCCAGCCATTCCCTCCCTACCTGGGCAGTTGAAGAATGTGCTGCTGCCCAGGAACACACACTGTGCTGTGTTCAGGGCTAGACTCACCTGGGCTGAGTTCCATGTGGCACGTGATCCAAAGAAAGGCCCACATGATGGCTCTGAAGGTTTCCCTGGGACAGGTTAACATTTAGAGAAAAATATCATCATATTTCTTTTCTACAACACATATTCCAATTCTAACAAACCTCTTTCAAAGCACTCTGACACCCTTGCTCTCTTAAAAACCTGATAACAACCCAGGGAAGTAGAGAGGGAATCAATGGTTTTATGTCAAGCAAACTGAGCAACAGAAAAGCTGAGCCGCTTATTTTAACAAGGACGCAGAGCTGTCGAGCATGAAAACCCAGTGTTCTTGACTTCCAACTCAGGCTTCTCTCTCCAAGAAGCCATGTGGGACTTCATTTGTTTGAAATGTGTGCATTGAGGACCTCATATTTTCCTGGACTGTGCTCAGTGCTGAAGACACAAAGATAAATGAGGTGTGATTTCTGCTGCCAGATACTGAGAGACAGGAACACGGCTTGGGGAGGCCTGGTAGTTGGTATGGCTGGGGAGGCCCCAATCCCATGACTGTGCCCTTTGAGCCCTGCACCTGCGTGCCATCAGCCCGCAGCACTGAGATGTCACTTCTGCTGAAAAGCTTCCTTGATTCCCACCTGGTGCCTCCCTCTGTGTGCCCATCGTACTCTGATGTACTTATTTGCTTATTCCACCAATATTTATTGAGCACCCACCATGTGCCACACCCTGGGTTTACAGTGGTGAACAAGATAGACTTGGTTCCTGCTGTGGTGAAATTTACCATGAAGAATAAAACATTAGAAAGCAGCTAAAAGAAAGACCAGCTATAATCCAATGATTGCTATGATGGAAATAAATACACTATAGAGTATTCTGGTTCTCTCTCTTGTATAACTGCAATGCCCCCAAAATTAGTGTACCTTGTGATTTAATGGATCAAAGATTTGGACAGGGCTCAGCTGGGTGATTTTTCTGCTGTATGTGGCATTGATGGCTCAGTGATATTCAGCTAGCAGAGGACCTGGTCTGGATGGTCCCAGAGAGCTTTACTTGCATGCCTGGTTCCTCCATGGGGACGGCTAGTAGGCTGGGCCCTGCTGGGCTGCCTCCCTCTCCATGTAGTGTCAGGGCCTCCTGCTTCAGCCAGGCATCAGACTTCTGACATAGTAGCTCGGGGCTTCCAGAGAGCAGGATGGCAGCTGCAGTTCTCTTAACCGCTAGGCCTGGAGCTGGCATAGCGTCACCCCCCACCCAGATGCTATTTGCCAAAGCTGTCTCAGCCCTAGCTCAGCTTCAGGAAAGGGGAAATAAAGCCCTCCTCTCATTAGAGGAGTGTCAAAGGGTTGGCAGCCCACACCAAGCTAGGATGATGATCAGGAAGGCATCTGGGGGAAGCGTGGTTTAAGCTGAGGCCTGAGAGATGAGAAGGAGCAGCGTGGGGCAGTGGAGGGGGATGGAGGCCAAGTGGCTGGAACTGGTGAGTGTGGGAGTGGGAAGAAGGGAATTGCATGATGTGATTTATATGTTTAAAAGACCACCAGGGTTGGAGGGTGGAGCCGAGGAGCCCATTCATGGGCGTGTGGGTGTAGCTCTCCAGGCAGGGGCAGTGATGGCCTGGGTGGGAACAGAGCAGATGATAGAAGTCAGCAGATGCCAGAAAACCTCTCAGAGAGGAATGGAGGAAAAGAGGAAACAAGGATGTCTCCTGTTTCTGCCTTGAGACGGGAAGGACTTGGGGAGGAGGGTGAGGCAAGAGCTACAGCCCTGTATTGTCATCATCTGTTTACTTGTCTGTCCTCCTTTGGACAACCACTGGGCTGCAAGCTCCGAGATGGCAGAGAGGGTGACTCTTGACCCGAGGTCCCTAGCACCTCTCACAGGGCTGGCACCTGGTTGTTACTGAATGTCATTGACTAATGAACTAATGAATGAAAGTCAAGTGGTAATTAGATTTGTGTAGGGAGGACAGGGAAAGGGGGCATGTTTGTCTTCTGGCTGCCTTAGGAGCTCAGTGAGGCCATCTGGGTGAAGTGTCACTCACTCATGTGCCTGGCATGGGTCCTATATTGCTGAACGGAGAGTGTGGACTGTGCCATGGTCTCCCTGTTTGGGGAATGGGACCAGCAGCATTGGCATCTTGGCATCACATGGAGACCTGCTAGAAATGCAAGATCTGGGGTCTTTCCCGAGACCTGCTGGATCAGAATTTCTGGGGGTGGGGCCTGGCAATCTGCATTTAACAGGCTCCCCGCCGGCCCCCCACAGGGGAGTCTGATGGCAATTCACTTTGAAGAGGCAGTCTGATGCTTTTCTGGGTAATAAATGGTTTTCAACTCATTTTTGGGCTGTGCTGGCCTTCCCTCCTCTTCACTAGCATCAAATTCATAATCCACTGCCCTTTCCAAGCTAGGCCTAACCTGAGCTTGGCTTTTCCTTCTGAAGGCCTGGAACTGAGCCCTTCCTGAGTGGGACTGTGGTGTAGCGGGCAGCACATATGGGGTCCCCAAACCCGCCTCTCAGGGTAGGTGGATGGTCTTGTCCAAATGAATTTGGTGGCTCCATGAACACAGATGTTTCCTGGGAATGAGACTTTTTCTTCCTCCAGGAAAATGTTCTCTAAAACACCAATACTTTGAGATGTTTGAATGGGAGAGAGAGAAAGAGAGAGAGAGGAAGAGGAGGAAGAGAAGGAGGATAAGAAAGACTGACTTTTGTAATAATTAAGCCTGTTGACTTCTTTCTGAAAGCTGTTTGACCACAGAATTCCCTCTCCCTATTTATTTATTTATTTATTTATTTACATATTTACTTATTTTTGAGACAGAGTCTTGCCATGTCGCCCAAGCTGGAATGTAGTGGCGCGATCACAGCTCACTGCAGCCTCAAACTTGTGGGCTCAAGTGATCCTCCCGCCTCAGCCTCCCAAGTAACTGGGACTACAGGTGCATGCCACCACATCTGAAATTTGGAAAAAAAAAAAATTAATTTTTTTTTGTAGAGGCAGGGGTCTTGCTATGTTGTCCAGGCTGGACTTAAACTTCTGGACTCAAGCAATCCTCTTGCCTTAGCCGCCCAAAACACTGCGATTATAGGCAGAACCACCCACCGCACCTGTCTCTCCCCATAATATTTATCAATATTTCACAAATTAGAACTTCTTGAGACCTAATTTGAAAATCCCTGTTCTAGACAAACGCTGGGGTTACCCTCTGTAGTAGCGACACTCCATGCAAGTAATGCCTTGTATTTGGGGTGACAGAGTCCCCTTCTATTCTAGCTTTCTCAGTTTTTGATACCCCTCACCTTCCAGGGGCTGTACCTGATGAAAATGCTCCATGCAGAGGGTTAAGTGCTGGTTGCTGCTAGTTTAACTGCTGTGAAAAAAAAGCAGCAGGGAGTTCTATTTAAATATGATTTAAACATTTGGGTAAAGCTAGAATTCGGGAAGTGCTGGGTGGCACTTGGCTAGTTAGGGAATAATATTCTATGCAGATATCCTGTGCAAAGGAGGTTTGGAGCATCTTTCAGCTTCACAGAGCAGTTGGGAGAGAGGATTCCTGTGAACAACTAACTTCATTTCCAAGAAAACACTTCTTAGTGGGGATAAAGCATCACAGGATTTTTTTCACAGATGTAGCATTTCTCTAAAGAGATGCTATAATTTAGACTTAGCCTTCTAGGCTATTCCTAAACAGAGAATCACTTTTGTTGCATATAGATTGAGCATATGAATGTGAAAAGGATTCAGAATTAAGATATTTGCTTAGAATGAGGTGGAGATGGAGAAAGCCCTCCAGTAGCGCTTGTGTCTCCATTCACAGCTATTACTATTAATGCAACTGGTATCAAGCTAGTAATGGCTTTCCAGGGTCATACTTTCCAGACCTGCTGTTCTCTCAGCACCGTCTTTCCTGATTGTTTGGTGCCTGTGCTGTGCAGGTCGTTTAATCTTCCAAGCACCCCGCACATCCACATCACTGTGGACCAAGTGCTGTACTGGATGTCTGATAGGCATCATCTCATTGCACCTTCATGGGAAATGTGGTCTGCGAGGAAGGGGCTATCTTTATCTTTCCAGGTGAAGATGCTGAGTTTTCCGGAAATTAAGTAATTTGCCTAGAGGGACATAGCTAGCACAGGTAAGTGGCAGAGCTAGGATTCCAATCTTTGTTTACCTGACTCCAAAATGCAAAACTGCATTTAGCTGCTGACTTTGTTCCTTCACCTTTCTGGGCTGGCTTTGAGCTTCCTGAGGATCACCCATCCATGTTGATCACATCCTCCTTGGATGAGCATCAGGGGTTTGCTATTATCCTCCTGGTCAACTCCTACACAGAGGCCAGCTCAGGGCTTGCCTCCTTGGTGAAGCCCCTGCTGTTGGTTGATCCCAAGTCTACAATCAGCTGCTCCTCTCACCTCCCATGTGAGTTGTGTGGGGCTTGCATCAGATTATCAAGGAGTGATCCAGTTCCTATATCTGGTTCACTCACTTCAGTCTGCCAGCTGCCTGAAGGCAAGGGACCATTTCTAGCCTCCCTCTCTCTGATATATAATTGATGCTTTATCAAAGTTTTTTCAGTGAATGGCCAAATTAACCAAGACACTACCAAATGCTTTCTTTAAATATATTTAACAAATAGACTTATTTTGTGTGGCTGCAGAAGGAGAGAAGTGATGTCCAAGGATAGCATTTTCAGAGAAGCAAACTTCAACTCAACATTAAGGACGTTCCAGTAGCCACAGCCGTCCACCAGTGAAAGGGTTGCCTGGGGAGGTAGTGAGTCCCCAGTGCACAGAGGTATACACACAAAGGCCAGGTATTTTAAGGGCATCATTTCTGTAATATGGATGATCAAAATGAAAGGGGATTCTTGATAACACAGGAACCGTAAATATTGAATTATCTTTTCAATTCTCTTTCAAGGTTTCTGGTAGCCTGGAGGAGAAAGACTCAGTTTGGTACTAGTGTGTTATTAATGCCCCCCAATCTCCTTTTTAACAAATAGAGAACAGACCTCAAGATTGAATATACTGTTTGGTTTTCATTGAATTTACTTTTTTGGTTACCTTCTATTTATAACAAATGATCCTTTTTTTTAAAAGCTGAAACTAGGGAAGTTCTTTGTAAATAAATTTAAGTTAAAAAAAAAGACATCAACAGGGAGATATTAAGTGTGGTGGTATGCAGGAATGGCAAAAATCCTGAAGCCAGCATCAAATCACTCTAAGTTCCATTCCAGTTCCTCCTGCGAAGTGAGCATCTTTCATCTTTACCTTCTTTATCCTCCATCATCTTTTTTTTTTCAACCAGGGGAAGGGATTTTAAGATAGGAGGCTCAGCCTGAAGAGTGGATTTTGCAATGGCTGAAGCTCCTTTATCTCCTTCCAATTTTTCCATCTGGCTCTTTCCCAGGTCCCACACCAAATTCCCTGGAATCCTCAGAGACTCTGATGAGCAACTACCAAAGAATTAACTAGGATGTGATTTCTTTATGCATGCATATGCTTTGATATACATATATACAGTTCTATCTATAGATAGAATTTACATATATAAATTTCTATATACATTTAATTTTATACTAAAAATGAAAAATAGATATATAAAATTATATATCTTTATATATTTCACTTTAGTGAAAATTAGATTTTCACTACAAGTAATATGTATGGGTTTAGTTTTGACGCTATTCTATTAGGCAAATAGGATAATAATAACCTTCGAAGATTATATAGGACCTTACACTTTGCAAATTCCTTACCCAGCCCTTAGCTGCTTAAATCCTCCCAAGAACCCTGGTGAGAGTTGAAGGAGTCAAGGAAGGTGTTGTCGTCCCCAACTGATAGGCAAGGGACCCGAAGGCAAGGCAGGGTGAGCCCTAACTTCAGACCCACAGCTGACGGGTGAAAGAACTGACCAGGTTTTGCATTTTGGAGTCAGGTAAACCCAGATGGGAATGCTAGCTCTGCCACTTACCTGTGCTAGCCGTGTCCTTCTGGGAAAATGACTTAATTTCTCAAAAACTCAATGTCTTCACCTAGAAAGATAAAAATAGCCCCTTCATTGCAGACCACATTTCCCATGAAGTTGCAATGAGATGATGCCTATCAGACATCCAGTACAGCACTTGGTTCACGGTGATGTGGATGTGTGGGGCTTAGAAGATTAAACGACCTGCACAGCACAGGCACCAAACAATCAGGAAGCCATGGATCAGGGTCTTTTCCTCTGCCTAGTGCTGCACATGCCACATGGTGCACCCATTCTGCCGGCAGATAAACCAAGGCAAAGGGGCTTGCAAGGAAAGAGATGAGGTTGACCAGGCGTTGCCTAGCGAGGCAGAAATTTTTGCTCTGGTACCAAGAATCCATCCGGAAAGTCAAAGGAGAGCTCAGAGATGCTGCTGGACACTAGACACCAACGTGTACCCTCATGCTGCAGTGTGAGGAATGGGATCCCAGAGGAAGCAGTGAGTCCGTGAATCATTCTGCCTTGCGATGGAGGGGGAGTCCCAGGGACATTTCACTGGGCCTTGAAGTTCACATAAGAGTCTGCAGAAGGAGAAAGTAGTAATGGAGGAGGAAAACCAATATTTTTAGAACACTTATCATAGGCTGTTTGTCCATCTACATCAGTCCTTAGATCTTCCCAACAACTTAGTGAGGTGCTAGTGGTAATAATGGTAATGACAATAAAAATTACTATTATATGCAGGGTTTGACACTAAGAGAATTGCATGTGTTGTGCCATTTAGTCCTCCAAGCACCACTATGAGGTAGTTGTCACTTCATTTCACAGATAGGAAAGAGAAGATTTAACTATAATAACTTTCCAAGTTCACTTTGTTGGTGAGGGACAGAATTGGCATTTGAACCCCAGCCTCTTGACTCGATAGCACCCCAACTGATAAGCAGAGCTTGCTTTGGCCAGGGGACTCAATGGATGGAATTGGTACCCTTCAGGATGACTCTGTCTCAGGGCTGCCAAATAGTGCCAGAGCCAGGCCCTGGACTGCGCTCTCTGGCTCCCAGCGTGGCAGCCTCACACTCCTCGGGGAACTCCTGGTGGATGGGAGATAATAAAGTAAATATTTATAAAGTAATTTATAAAGAAAAGGGTTACTTAATGGACTCACAATTTTGCATGGCTGGGGAGGCCTCAGGAAACTTACAATCATGATGGAAGGCACCTCTTCACTGGGCAGCAGGGGAGAGAAAGAGTGCCCAGTGAAGAGGGAACCCCCTTATAAAACCATCAGATCTTGTGAGAACTCATTCACTATCACAAGAACAGCATGGGGGAAACCGCCCCCATGATTCAATTATCTCCACCTGGTCCCACCAATGACACATGGAGATTATAATACAATTCAAGATGAGATTTGGGTGGGGACACAGCCAAACCATATCAGGGTGGAATTGTGTCCCCTCAAAATTCCTATGCTGGCGTCCTAAACTCCAGTACCTCAAAATGTGACTTTATTTGGAAACAGGGTCTTTATAGAGGTATTCAGGTAAGAATGAGGTCATTGGGAAGGCCCCTAATCCAGCATGACTGGTGTGTATCTTTACAAAAAAAGGAACTTTGGGCACAGAGACCAACACACAGGGAGAATGCCTTGGAAAGGTGAAGGCAGAGATTGGGGTGCTGTGTCTACACCAAGGACACCAAAGATCTCCAGCAACCCACCAGGAGCCAGGAGAGAGGTCTGGGACAAATCCTCCCTCACAGCCCTTGCAAGGAACCAACCCTGCCGACACCTTGATCTCAGGCTTCCAGCCTCCAGGACTGTGAGACAACACATACCTGTTGTCTGAGCCACTCAATGTTTGGTCCTATGTGACAGCACCTAGAAATCTAGTACACAGCCCTGTCGTTCTAGACGCAGCAGTATGCACATCTTGTCGTTCAGGACCCTGGCTGTGCTACATGTTCAGTCTTGTCTGACCCTCATCCAGTCCCTCTCTGCCCTCTGGCCACACTCACCTTCTGTCAGTTCTAGATGATGCCCGTGCCCATGAGACCTTCACACTTATTTCTGGGAATGCTCTTCCTTATCGCTGTGCTGTGTTAAAACCTACCCATCCTTCTAGTCTGAGCTCAGGGGGCACTTTTCACCTACTCAACAAATATTTTCTGAGAGTGCCTGTGTGCTCAGGCTGGCCTGGGCACCAGAGAAGCACTGATGAGTAGGACGGACATAAGCTGGAGAGGGGACAAAGACCACAAGTAAGAAGGAAAAGAACATGACAAGCATCTGGTGTGGAGTGCTGTAATGACAATGACATAGGGTGACGTAGGGTGTGTGGGTGGCCAGGGAGGGCATCCAGGAGGAGAAATAGCTCAGCTCAGGTCTCACTGATGAGAAGGACCCCAGGGTCCCCTGCTGCTCCCTTCCCTCTGCCTTCCCCAGGGGAGGGCAGCACCTGTTAAAGACTCTCCAGGCTCCATGCATTTCTCCTTCAGAGCCCTTCTTCCTGCTGCCATTTTCTGTTGATTTTTGTGATTATCTGATTGTTATCTGAGACCCCCCCCACTAGACTGTAAGGTCCACGAAGTAGGAAGTGTGGCTCATTTTGCATACCATTGTATTGTGTGTTCATACACAATAGTGTGTGAACAGGCACACACTATTGACCGAATTAATGATCCATGCTACAAGCAAGTGCAATGAATCCCGAATCCTGCTTGGGGCAGCTTAGGTAGCAGGAGATTACATGCACCTTTCTGACCATAGAACTGATTGAGGTAGCATTTCTGGGAGGAAAGCCCAGTGTGAGGCCTGAGAAGGTCCTGGAAGGGGGCAGCAAGCCTGAGCAGCAGCTTGCCTTCCTCCCAGAGGGACCCTGGTCCCAGGGCAGCGGCTTTGGATTCATCTGGAACATGGGGCTCTGCAAGCTTGGAAATGGGTTTTGTTTGCTAAGCGGAATTTTCCGGCCCTCAGCCGAGAAGCTGGAGAAACTGGCTCACTGCTAATTTCATTTTCCCAACTCACTAGCTTGGCAAGGCCTGGCTCCCCTAGCTGCAGTCTCCTGGAACCTCATATCCAGATCCCCTAGCCAAAGAAAGAAAGCTGTGACTCACCAGAAATGTTCATTGCTATTTTCTGGCCATAAAAAAAGAAAATATATACATACATATGCAAAAGTTCTAACGTGATGTCTTAGTTCAGCAGCTTCTGCCTGCTGGGTCGACACTTGCATGAAAGATCGGAGAAGCAGAAGGGTCGCTCTGAGTGCCTTGGCCGAGAGCACTGGCCCTCATTCGTTCTGACGTCTTCCAAAAATGAGGCTGCAGAAGACAAAAGTGGCTGCTGGCACAGAGAGCTGGATCTCAGGTCAAAGGGGTTCCGCTTTCAAAAGGGGCAAACAACCCCGGGAACAGAGAAGGCAGAGGCTCAAGTTTTCTTCAGCCTTGTGTCTGGCTCTGCCGTCCGCGGCCTTCGTGCTTCCTCCCTCCTGCAGTCCCAGTATGAGCCAGATGGGGACAGGATGGAGTGCATGAGACCCTGCAGGCCCCCTCCAGCCTCACTCTGCACCCTCTTCCTCCTCTGCCTTGCCTCACACTCCACCCAGCCTGTTCTTTACTTAGTTCCTTAAATGCCCCAAGCTCTGCGCCCAAGGCGCTTTTGCCCATTCTGTTCCCTCTGCCTGGAGCCTTCTCCTGCCAGCCTACCTGCCCAGCCCCTTTCACTAGCATCCTCCAACTCTTCCTTTGGAGCCCAACTTAATGACCCCTTCCTTGGGGACACTTCAGTGACCCAGAAATCAGGCCAGCCCCCTTGTTACAGGCACTCGTGGCACAGGCTCCCGTCTGTTCCAGCACATTCTGCACTTCTAACTCTACCCACATTATTGGGCTAGTGGTGGGTGTCTGTCTTTTCACCAGACTCTCTGCTCCATGAAGGCAGGAACTGTGTCTGCTGGGCTCAAGATTGTGTCCCTGGGGTCTGATCTGTATGAAATATTCAACAAAAATGTATGGAATGCATGAACTGCTGAAGAATGACTGCAGAGCTCTCTTCTGGCATTTAAGCCCAGAGTGACTCCATGGTGTGAGTGGCCAGGCCACAGGGGATAGGTGGCCTGCCCAGAGTCCACAGCTAGCATGGCAGACACTGGTGAACACCCATGCCCATTTCCAGGTGGCTTTCTGTCCTCTACTGCTGTGCTGAGTCCCACCTGTGGGCCTTCTTTCTTCTTTCAGTCATGGTGAGACCCTGCCTGGTACCACTGTGGCCAAGGCCACAGATACCAGCTTTCTACAGAGCGACTTTTGACCCTGGCCCTGGACAGTTCAGCCCAGTCTTTTAGACTACAAATGACCTGCCCCACAGGAGGGAACCAGGGCTAGGAGAAGGTGGGGGTGCAGAACCAGCAGTTCCCATGCTGGGATGGACCTAGAGAACGGGCCGCTGATCGGATGGCAGGCCTGGGACAGCATCTCAGAGAAGGCTGGGCTGCACATTGTCTCATCTTGCCCTCTTTCAGGGAAGCAGGAGGGGAGGCGCTGCCGCGGCTTGGCCCTGCCCCAGCCCTTCGGCCACAGCCTTGCCAGGCTTCCCGGGGATTGACCTCTTCTGCCATGTGGCCACAGCATTTGTAAAGCCTTCCTTGTTGTTCTGTGGTTTTAAATAGCATCCAACTCCTTGCTGCTGGCTTCCATGTTTGTCTCTCCAGCCCCAATAGCTCCATCTGGAGGCCCCACGGCCTTTTAAACTCGTCCTGTTCAACTTGAAGTCATCGTCCTCCCTCCCCGCCCCACCCTTGACCTGCTCCTCTTCATCTCCACAGAGGCTCCTTCTGCTCCTCCAGGTGCCCAAACCAGAAACTGGGGAGTCATCCTGGACATCTTTTGCTCTCTCCCAACTTCCAGCTCCAACTCCATCCCATCAATCTCCCTGTCCAGTCAATTTCCTACCTAAGCCTTTCTTGAATCCCTCAGTTTCTCTCCCGGCCCCCAGCTCTGCACAGCAGCCAGAGTGAGAGTTTGAAAGTGCAGTTTTACCCTTTCACTCCCCTCCTCTAAACACTTCAAGGGCTGCCTGCTGACCTCAGGACGGAGCTCGAACTCTAATGAGAGTTACAGGCCCTTTGCCAAGTGGCCCCTGCCTCAGTCTCCATGTTTACCTGCTGTCCTCACTCTCCTACCCCAGAATACCATGCTTGGGCCCTCTCCCTACCTGCTTCTCCCTCTCCTGCTCCTCCCTGGGCCTTTGCTCATCGCAAATGGGCCTTTGAAGGCTCCTCCCTGTGAAACTCCAGTCCAATCTTTAGTTCTGTCTAGAAAGTGTTTCCTCCAGGAAGCCATGCATGCCCACCTCACCACCAGATCTGGGAAGGAGGCTCCCCTCTGTTCCGTAGCCTCCTTCCCATGACAGCATTGATGAGGCTGCCTCACCACTTTCTGTTCCTTGTGAATCTCCTTACTCAAGTGGAAGACTTGTGGGGCAGGATCTTGCAGCCTTGGTTGCTACTGCACTCGCAGCACCTAGTCCTGCCGAGCACAGACACACAAATGCAAGGAGGGAATGAGGGCTGGAAGGAATCTTCGCAGCAGCTGCTCACTTCAACTTGAGTCTTCAGCTGCTTTGGGTAACATCCTCCTCCTTGCCTTGGCTCATTGTGCCTCCTGCAATTCTGTCTTAAAACACCACACTGCCTCCTGGCTTGCAGCTTCTGATAAGGACAGCGCTGTCCTCTCTGCCCTTCCTCTCATCTCATCTTTCTGGCTAGATGACCTAGTTAATGGTCCCCAAACTGTCCCAGCAGTTCCCCATCAGTTCCAGATCACTTGTCTTTTTCCTTCCCTCTGAAACTCACCTTCTGGCTGTGGCTTCCATAATTTTGCACATTTAATTCCCTGGTGCTGTTCACTTCTTGCCTCCCAGGTTCAGCTAAGCCCCTGAAGTAATTTAGGTAACAGCTCAATTATCCCATCTCTCTTTTAATCTTTCCATTTCCATCACCACCTAGGAAGCAGTGAAAATGAGACAAGCAATGCATTTTCTGTCCAAACCTACTGCTCCCCTTGCAGTTCTTATCTCAGTTCATGTCATCAGCATCTACCCAGTCGCCTGAGATCTGAGCCTCTGAATCACCTTCTGCTCCTTCCTCCTCTCTCTGCTCTTTCCAGGAAGTTTCCAAGAGGATCTGCTCTCCTGTTGAGAAGTCTCTCAAGTCCATCCTTCTCTGGCCACAAGCCACACCCGGGCCTCACCATCTCTCTTTTGAACCAAGATTACCTCCTGCCTGGTCCTCTTACCAAAAGCCCCATATCCCTGCTCAATCATCAACCCACCTACCCATCCATCCCTTCATCCTTCAATCTGCCTTCCATGATCATGCCAAAACACATGTTGGTTATATCCTACCTCTGCTGAAATAACTTCCATGACTCCCCACTGCCCATAGCAGACATTCTTATTTATTTTAGAAACCGGGTCTTGCCTATTACTCAGGCTGGAGTGCAGTGGCATGATCATAGCTCACTGCAGCTTCCACCTCCCGGGCTCCAGTGATCCTCCCACCTCAGTCTCCCAAGTAACTAGGACTATGGGTGTGTGCCACTACGCCTGGCTAATTTTTAAATTTTTTGTAGAGATGGAGTCTTGCTCTGTTGCCCAGGCTGGTCTTGAACTCCTGGACTCAAGTGATCCTCCTGCCTCAGCCTCCCAAAGCCCTGGGACTCAGGCGTGAGCCACTGCACCCGGCCTAATGCAGGCATTCTTAACTCTGGCTGCACATTAGGATCTTCTAGAGAGTATAAAAATATGAGTACCACGCGCTACCCTCAGATATACTGATTTTGTCTTGGATGAGGCCTGGGTCTTGGTGTTTTTTTTAAAAACTCCCCATGTGATTCTAGCGTACAGGACAGGTTGAGAACTGCGTGGTCTAAAAGATAAGGGGTCCCACCCCCTTAGTCTGGCAGTGTCCCACACAATTGGGCCTTTAATCTGTATCCCCAGCCTCATGTCCTACAGTCCTCCACTAACACACTCAGAATTCCAGCTCTTCTGAGCTACTTCACTATATTTGTACCCACTGTTCCTTGTACCCACAATTCCACCCTCTCTCTGACTTCTGACCATTTGAAAAACTCCTACCCATCCTTCAAGACCCAGCACAAATGCAACCTTTTTTCATGGGTCTCTCTTCCATAGCATCTGCTACATGGCAGGCACGTTGCTGGGTGCTGGACATGATGACACAATGGAAATGATCTCTGCTCTCAAAGAGCTCACAGTAGGATAAGGGGGAGAGATGGAAACTCCTTAAGTAGAAGTTCTCTAACTTGAGTATGCATCCAAGTCACCTTGAGGGCTTGTTAAAACACAGATTCTGGGCCCAGCCCTAGGGCTTCTGAGTACGTGGTTTGGGGCTGCCCTGAGAACTTGTATTTTCAAGTTCCTAAGTGATGCTGTTGCTGCTGGTTCAGGGGCCACACTGAGAACCACTGCCTTAGCGTGTGGTCAGGGGAGTGTTCTCTAGGGAGGTATTATCTAAGTTGAACCTCCAGTAATAGAAACAGGCTTTCATGAGAAGAGCAGGGACTGTGGTATTCCAGATAGAGGGAAAAGCGTGAAGACTCCAGTGGGAATAGAAGGGGCCATGTTCCTGGTACCCAGAATGCACTAGAGAAGAACGATGCCTTTTGCAGCTTCTCCAGCAGAACCCATGCTCTGCGTGTGTCTCTGTTATAGACCGGAACCACCTTCCTCTCTAATTCTATTTTTCTGATGCAGCCACTCAGCAGTGAGCCCCTCCAAGGCAGAGTGTGCATCACGGCCACCTTTGGGTGCCCAGAGCCCACCCAAGACCTGACACAGTAGATGTTGAGGGATTCTTAGTTGGGGTCTAATTGTAGTGTCCTGGCTTTTTCTGTAGGCTATAAGCTAAGGAGAAATCCGTTTGTTTCACAGCAGTGTTTTAAATGCTTCATCGTCCCCCCTTTTCCTTAGATAGTTCCCGTCCTTTATCTAAATCTAATTTTCTTCTCTCAAATTTCTGCTGCCTAGATAGATTTTTAGCACATTTGGTGAGAAAAAGAAAAATTCCTTGAATTCAAGGTAGCCCTCCCCCACCTACCTTCCCAAGCCGCAGGAGATAGGGAGAGATGGGTGGTGGGGGTTGGGTGGGGACAGCAGTTCAGAGGTCCTTCTGCTTGGCTTTGGGAAGGTGGATGTGGTCATAATGGGAGTCAGCAGAATTGCTGTATTAGTCCATTTTCATGCTGCTGATAAAGACATACACAAGATTGGGAAGAAAAAGAAGTTTAATTGGACTCACAGTCCCACATGGCGGGGGAGGCCTCAGAATCATGGTAGGAGGTGAAAGGCACTTCTTATATGGTGGTGGCAAGAGAAAATGAGGAGGAAGCAAAAGCAGAAACCCCTGATAAACCCATCAGATCTCATGAAACGTATTCACTATCATGAGAATAGCACGGGAAAGACTGGCCCCCAAGACCATTCCCACAACATGTGGGAATTCTGGGAGATACAGTTCAAGTTGAGATTTGGGTGGGGACACAACCAAACCATATCAATTGCCTTCCTCAAAAACGCTAATAGTGGGAGGCTGTGTTTTCTGAGAGCAGAACCTTGGCCAGCTCCGGGAGGTGGTCCACACTCAGGACAGGGGTGGGACAAGGCAGGCCTGGGTGGCCCTTGAGCTGCCACCTTAGGTGGTGGGAGGGCCTCTCCCCTCACATCCTGCCTTTCCAACATCTCTCTCCACACTGGAAAGGAGTCAGGGAGAGACTCCAGGTCAGAGGACAAGAGCTTTAGCACACGTGCCCTGCGTGGCAGGAAAAGGTTGTTGGTTTGGTTTTGCTTTTGAATTGCCCTTTCTCTTCCTTCCTGGAGAACGGTGTATCCACCCTTTCCTGAGGCTCACAGAGGGGTCTTTACAAATGCAGATGGTCCTCAACTTGACCATGGGTCGACTTCGAATTTTGAGAATTTACAGTGTTGTGAAAGTGATACACATTCAGTATAAACCATATTTTAAGTACACATAAAACCATTCTGTTTTTCACTTCCAGGATAGCAGTCAACTAATTACATGAGATATTCAACACTTTATTAGAAAATAGGCTTTGTGTGCAACGATTTTGCCCATCCGCAGGCTAATGTGTTCTGAGCACGTGTAAGGTAGGGTAGGCTAAACTATGATGTTCCGTAGTTTGAGCTTACTAAATGCATTTTCAACTTAGGATATCTTCAACTTGTGATGGGTTTATTGGGATGTAGCCCCAAAGTAAGTTGAGGAGCATCTGCAGAGCCAAGAGACAGATTTTCTCTGGTCTCATTAGCATCCTGAGCTTTGGGAAACAATAGTGTAAGAATCTGTGTTTCTCAGACTTGAGTGAGTATCCGAATCCTCTGGAGGGCTTGTTAAAGCCCAGATTGCAGGCCCACCCCCAGAGTGCATGACTCAACAGGTCTGGAGTGGGACTGGAGAGTCTGCATTTCTAACCAGTCCCCAGGTCATGCTTTTGCTGCTGGTCTGGGAGCACACTTTGAGAACCCCTGCTTTAGCATCACACGCAGCTAGAGAGTGCTAATAACCTATCAGTCACTGCAGGACGAAGAGTTTATTTGTCTTGTAGGTACTTGCATTTTCCTTAACTTTTCCTCCTGAATACAGAATCTGAACCCTCTTAGCCCCTTTCCCAACAGCTCCATGGAGGGGCAAAGGCATGTGTTTCCAAGAGCCCAAGAGACAGAAGCCAATCCCTAGGGAAGAACAAATAAGTTAAGAACCCAAGAAAATTACAGGGGTTGAGGGAGGCAGAATGGGGGAGTGGAAGTATCTACTTTTTGTTCTTTCTATTGCATAGTCCCAGAAATCATACAAGTATAATATTTAAAACACAATTGGTTTAGTATTTCTTAGCCCCAGGGGAAGTAGCTTCTTCCCAGAAGGTAGAGGTACCTGGAGCAAGCACCATATTCAGTGGGAGAGTAGAACCGCATAGGCATCAAAGACCTGAGTTCTGGCCACAGTGCTGGTCTGTGACCTTGGAGGATCCCTTCAGCTGTTGCAGCCTGTTTCCCCAGCTGTATAATGTGTAACAACAAGACTGACCTTGAAGGGGCACCATGGCAGTCAAAAGAGCTGAGGTGGGTGACAGCATAAACCACTGTTTGATTACAGTTCCAATGTAGCCAACCTGAGCTTTCTTGGTTTCCACAGGAAGGACCAGTACCTCCTCTCGCCTGTGAACTGTTGGTATCTGGTTCTGCATCAGACCCGGCGGGAGAGCCGAGACCATGCCACCCTCAATGACATCTTCATGAACAATGTAATCGTCCGCCTCTCCCAGATCAGTGAGGATGTCATCAGACTCTTCAAAAAGGTGGGCAAGTAGGCTGCCCCACATGTCCCAGGTCTTTGCCCCAAGCTGGCCCATGGTAACACTATACCAGCCAGGGTGGGATGTGGTTTGGAGACAAGGGAACAGGAGGGGCAGGTGCATTGAAGGATGCAAGTGGCTGAGGGCTGAGCCCGTTTGAACCCTGGATGTGCCTTTTAAAGAGTGTGTTGTCTTAGCCACTTCAGCAATCATTGCCACAAAAATAGAAACCTTTGCATAGGTAAGTAGTACATGTTCACTGTAGAAAATTTTAAAAAATGGAGATGAGCACACACACAAAAATTAAAATAACCTGAAATGGCATTGTTTGGAGATAATCACTTTGATATCCTATGTGTACAAATGCAAATACATTTTCTGAGAGTGCTTAAATGTGTATATATTCTAGTGTACATATGCATTTTTTCCAAGTCAGATCATAATGCATATATGATTTTACTACCTGCTTATGTCACCTAACAAATTACATAACACTATATTACATTTTCTCACATCAATAAGTATATTTCTATAACATTTTGAATGGTTACATAGTATTTCATTATATAGATGTACCCTAATTTATTTAATCTCTTATTGTTGAGCACTTAAGTTTATTTCTGTTATTTTACTCTTATAAATAACACTGCTGTGAGCTTCTTTGTCACATTCTCTGTTACTTTCTTAGGATCAGTTTCTGCAGTGGGAATTTTAGAGTTGAAAGTATGCTCATTTTAAGGCTTTTGACAGTGTACCTTATTGCCTTCAGAAAGGTTTTACCCATATAAACAACCAGAAGCTGAGTGTGGAAGGAGCACTGAGGTCTCTGTATCCCATGTTCCTTGCACAGTGCCTGGCATATACAAGGTGCTATGCAAATGTTTGTAGAACTAAACTCACTTTTGTGGATGTCAGTTTCCTTGTCTGTAAAATGGGCAAGTTATTTAGCCTCTGTGAAACTCATCCTCTTTGTCTATCCTGCAGGGTTAAGGTCAGCTACTTCCCAGGAGGGTGAGGGTTAAACAAATGGTGTGCAGGGAGAGTGGCATTATTACAAAGTGGTTTGGGATGTGGCCTCTGGGTCCAGAATTCTTAAGTTCTTGGGTTCATAATCCTGGTTCCATCATTTATTAGCTGTGTATTTTTGGGTTTGTTACTTCAATGCTCTGTGCCTCAGTTTCCTCATTTGTGAAAGGGGGATAGAGATAAATACCCATGGGCAGATGGAAGGATTAACAGGCTTGTTGTTCCTGTGTACAGCGTGGAGAGCATCACCTGGCACTTAGTAAATGCTCATATAAGCTGACTATTATTATGCAGATTTAAGGGACTATTATCACCAAAAGAATCTAGCTCATCTCTTCTTGCCAGGTGCCAGTTTCAGGGGTTTGGTGACCTGAGATTTCTAGAAGCACAAAGAAGGGGACGAGTTGATTGAAAATATAATCATGTCTCCATGGTCTGCGTTTGGATTGTCCACTGTGAGGATTACTTCTATAGCAAAATTGTAATCGCAGGCTAATTTTCTCCTGCCACACAATATGCTTCTGGTCTCCTTCTGGGGTTGTGTTTATGAAATGTGGGCTGACTTTCATATTTGCATAAGCAAACATAATTAGGAAGGTAAATACAGTGCAAAGAAAAAAAAAATTACACAGTGCTTTGCAAAGCCAAACTGAAGTGATCCAGACGTCTGCAAGTTTGGGGTGGTGGTTCCATTCCCAGCCCCCGCCGGCTGCTGCTGTCACATCTTTTTTCCTGGGTGGGAGTGACTCACAGAGAAAGGGTCATCCAGGCCTTTAGGAAATGAAGGGTCTTTTTCCTGAGCTGAGCCCTGGGACAAGTGAGATAAATCTTTTCAGTTCTCATTTAGGCTGACAGCAGCCTGACTTGTGATGGAGGTTAACAGGGTGGAAAATAATGAAAAAAAATGTCTACAGCTGAGCTCCTGGCTGCCTTGTTACCAGGCCTGTGCCTGTGGAACAAAGGAAATAACCCAGCCCACAGGGGTTTGGAGAGAGGCGCGGACAGAGCCTGGCTGTCTGACTTTGCACAGCACGGCCCCTTTGTGTTGCATCAGTTATACCTAATTTCGGAACGGTGGCCGGCACTCTTTACATAATAATAGTTCCCGCAGACCTCAAAGCAACTATGGAGGCTGCTCTCTGGTCAGACTGGGGATCCTCACGCACTCCATTTTACAGGTGAGGAAGTAAAGTGTTGGGAGGCTGCAAGGAGAACCCAGACTTGGTTGCTTTGGGCCCCTTGTCATTACCAGCAGGAGGCAGCGTGGCTGGGCTTTTGGAGTTTGTTTCAGAACCGCCTATCACTGCACCCTGGGCAAGTCTCTCTCAGTCTCAGTTTTCTCATCTCGGAAATGGAGATGGTAACAATGCCAACTTCACAGGGGGCCGCTTTAATACATAGAGGTGGGCCAAGTGTCCCCCAGGCCTGGTATCTAGTAGGTGCTTATTAAATGGTAGCTTGCCAGTGATCCCTAAGAACAGAAACCACTCCCCATGTCTGAGCTGGGGTCCTAGGGCTCTACCAAGCCACATTCTGGCAGTGAGGCTGCAGGAGATGGGAGCGGCTACTAGGCCAGGTGTCTGTCCTGTGCCTATCTTCTGGCCTGGGCAGCTGCCCCGCCTGCCAGCCTCTTACTGATGCGGGAGGTGGTTTGACTTCATAACTTACCTTTTCATGATTCTCTATTTCCCCTTTAGAAGTGGAGTCTGTTCTTATGACTAGAGGCAGCACTTCAAATTCCAGAAGCCCATGCACGTGGCCCTTGCTTTAAGTGTGAGATGTGGATCAGCCATAGTAAAATTAAACTGAATGAGATCCAGGAGGCCATCTTTAGTGATCAGGACTCTTACGGTGGCAGACAGCAGAAATGCAGCTTACCCTGCTTTAAGAGGAAAAGGGATCTTACTAGTCATAAGCCTGGCTTCAGGCATGGGGGGCTTCAGGGGAACAAAGGATGTTACTAGAATTCTCTCTGCAACTCTGCTCCTGTTTTCTCTGTTTCCCTTTTTTTTTTGGTGGGGGGAGGCTCGGGGCTCTTTCATAGTCAGCCCCCCGCCATGTGATAACCAGAGGCCCCTGGCATCTCCAGGCTTACATCCTCTCTGCTTCAAGTCCCTTTTCACAGAATGGGATTTTTTGGTCTCTGATTGGTCCAGCACGGGTCACGTGAGCACACCCTGGGCTGCTTCTGTGGCTGCGGCGCTGCAAGGCTCTGCCTCACCAGGCCAGGAAGCATACCCGTCCCTGAAGCCAGATGCACTCTCAGTTCCACCTGACCCATGGGACTAAGAATGGGTGAGGGGTGGTTCCCCAAGAAAAGTAGGAGTGCCTTTACAAGAAGAGGGGAGAAATAAAACAGGAGATGGCCACTGGACTCTCTTTTCCAGCCCTTTTATCATCCTCTACAGCAGCTGTACGCCTCTGCTAGATGTCCCTCAATAAAGAATGCTCCTTACCTCTCACAATAGCTCATTCCATGTGGGGACATCCGTGATCAATAGAAAATTCTCCCAAATGCCGAAATGGAATCTTGTAGTGTTTTCACTAACGGGTCCTGATCATCCCTAGAGGGCCAAACAGATCAGACCCACATCGAAACCTGTCAGTTGCTTGAAGGCAGGAATCATGACCATCCACCGGTCCTTCCTGCCTGTAGGCAGATGTCTCAGGTTCCTTCCATCATCCTCCTGGAATTTGGCTTTGTGTTCTGTCCCCATATCAGTCGCTCTCCCTGAGTCATGCTTCAGGTCTCCTCTGACTGACAGAAGTTACTATTCAGAACCAGTCAGAATACTCTAGGAAGGTCTGAGCAGCTCAGGGCAGAGCAGGGCTGTCCGGACACTTTATTTCTCATAATAAGACCCGTGAAAGTGTTTGCCTCTTTAATGATTGTTTTACCACATGATTGACACAGTGAACTCTCGGTCAGCAAAAAGTCCCAGGTATTTTTGTACCAATTGTTTTTTAACCTAGCCTTTGACTTCTGCTTTTGTGTTTCTTCATATTTACCCTTCTAAAACTTCGTTTTGTTAAATTCTGGTCAAATGGGATCAGTGTCCTTATTTGGGTGATTTTTCAAGAAGCAGGAGGGTAACTGCCAAGAGGTCCTAATTCCTCCTCTGTGGGAAAAGACTGTTTTGTAACTTCTCCATGTCTTCCTCCTCGGTGTCACCTTCTGTGTATCAATTCTTTGGCCTCCTGTTTGATTCTTCTCTGTCTTCTTTGTGAGAGGTGGAAAGTGGGGCAAAGGGTTGAGAATAAATTCACAGTGAAAGTGCCCCTGGAGTTGGGTGTTGGCATATGAATAAGAGCCTGCTGAATGGGGAAAGGAGGTTGGGAGTTCAGGGTCTGGAGAAAGGCAAGAGCCAGTGCGTAGAGTTTATTGTGATGAAGGTCGAAGGAAAAAACTCAGAACAGAGGCTGAAAAATGGCAGTGCACAACTGAGTTTGGCTCTGACGTATAATCGTCTTGGCCCATACTATGTTAAGAAAGATTAAGCTGACATTTAAGCATTTAAAGATTTCTCCTAAAATCACGATTTTGTGTTTCTTTTGCAAAATCAGAAGCTCTAACTATACCAGCCCCACGTGGACTCACACTTGGCATCAGCTGGCGGTAGCTGAGTGGCCGCCAGCCCCGCAGCCTGGGCACGCTGTCTCTGCCACTCCACTGACCCTGCTACCGCATTTTACCTTACGTGGTTCCTTGATTTTGATTCTCTGGCCCTTTGTACATTTGAGTTTGTGACCCCACCTTTAAACATTACCTAACTGTGGTTCTTAAATTCCAGCGTGCATCAGGATCACCTGGAGGCTTTATTAAATGCAGACTGCTGGGCCTCAGTCCCACAGTTTCCGATTCAGTAGGTTTAAGGTGGGGCCTCAGAACCTGCATTTCTAGCATATTCCCAGGTGATACTGATGCTTCTGGTCTGGGGACCATACATAGAGAATGAGTCCTAGTCCAACCTCCTTGTTTCACAGATGAGGAAACTGAGGTTCGTGTTTGGCAAATGCAGAGTCTGGCTCCAAACTCGGGTTTTCACCTCCAGCTCCAGGACTAAAGCCACTACCCCATGCGCTGCACCAGGTGGGAGGGTCAGTCCTCATCCCACTTGCTCTCCTTCTCCCCACTAACCGTTTCTGAAACTGGGTATTGAAGCCCATTCCATTTCCAGTCTCATTCTGTTTTCTTCAGCTTCCTTAACAATAGCCATCCATTATTCTATGCTCTGATGCCTGTGGAATCTAATTACTTGCCCCAGCCGTGATGTGAATTTGATGGTTGGAAGCTGTGGTGTTAGAAGGAAGCACTAATGAGGAAAGACTCTTTGCAGAGAAGAGAGGCCACGTGGGGGGCTTGTGTTTGAAAGCAGCCATTCACTGTGTGGCAACAAGGACTTGGTCTTGAGTGAGTTGGTCTTGAGTGAGTTTTCTCGTTCCCGCCTCGAAGATGTCCATCGCATTTCATAAATAAATCAGGGCTTTTTGTGTTCCATAATTGCCTTGCTTTGTAACTGAGATCAAAAGCACCAGTGGCCTTGGATTCAAAGCCAAGTTTATATTTTATTTTTTGGTTGCATGAGAGAGTAGAGTGAGGGTGTGCATGCTGGAGGGTCCAGCTATGAGGCCTGCATGGGGAAGGAGAGGGAGAGAGCAGAGTGGGCACGCTGCCAAGGGATGAGGCGCCTTCAGCCAATCTCCACCGTCTCCCAGGGAGATGAAGTCGCGAACGGTCACTCTGCCAGTAGAGCCTGCTAAGCCGGTCATCATCAGGCACTCCCAACTCATTTAATAAACATATATTAGCACTAGCATGACAGTAGGTAAACAATAATTATAGATAACAAACAGTGAGCAAATGCCTGCAGTGTGCCAGGCTCTGGGCTAAGCATTCTATACACATTTAACTCTTCAAACCTAAGAGGAAGATGCTGCCATTATCCCATTTTACAGATGAGGAAACTGATGCCAAGAAAGGTGAGGTTAGGGTGTGTCCAACCCCAGAGTCCATACTCAGATCCAGATGTGTCCAACCCCAGAGTTCATACTCAGTGGTAAAGGCAGGTGCCAAAGAAGATAGAGCCAGGTGCAGTGGCTCACACCTGTGATCCCAGCACTTTGGGAGGTTGAGGGGGAGGATTGCTTGAGCTCAGGTGTTTGAGACCAAAAACAGAGACACCCTGTCTCTACAAAAAATAAATTAGCCAGGCATGGTGACATGTGCCTGTGGTCCCAGCTACTCAGGAAGTTGAGGCAGGAGGATCATTTAAGCCCAGGAAGTTGAAGCTGCTGTGAGCTGTGATCACTCTATTGCACTGGGTGACAGAGTGAGACCATATCTCAAAAACATTAATTAAAAAAAACTAAAGTAGATAGATAAACGACTCAGACACAATGCCCTCCTCTCCCTCAAGGAGCTTCCAGTGCAGTCTGAAAGCAGAGACAGGTGTGAAGCGGTAACTCATTCAGATACAGCAGAAAGGGATGGTTATTGCCACAGAAGTTTGTTCAGAGGGAGGAGAACTTCTAACCTGGGATCGGGAAGGTTAGAGGTGGGGGAAGCAGCATTTGAAGCGGGCCCTTCAGAGTTGTCCTGAGCTACAGCGAGGAGGCTGAGCCTTTAAACCCTCATGTTGGGTAGTCATTGGATGTGGGTTCCCTCTAAAAGAGGTTGTGGGCTTGGGCAGATGATGCCTGTGCAACCAAGGCAGTTCCAAAGTGGCTGACACCTGAGGGTGTCCATTGGCAGCACTTTCCTGCAGCTGGGGAATAGGTTCCCCAGGCCTGAAGGGGATCTGAGTGGTGTGTCACAGCGCCCACAGCAGATGTGCAGGATTTAGGGAAAGTGGGAGACGGAATCCACACCAAAGCAGAAGCCAGTGGGAGGAAAATCTGGGTCCTGGATCATGAAGAGGTGGGTAGTCTAGTGCAGTGGCCAAGGCTGGGGCCGGACTCTGATTTCATCTCTGTCTTGCCACTTTCCTGCTGTGTGAGCTCTGCCTAATCCCTTAAACTCTCTCAGTTTTGTCACTTTCAAAGTGGAGCTAATAATAGCCTCCATCAAAAGGTTGTTGTAAGGACTAAAAAATTATGTAAAATGTCTACCCGGTACACAATAAACAATCTATAAATAATATTATAGCTATTAGGCCAGGCATGGTGGCTTATATCTGTAACCCCAGAGCTTTGGGAGGCCGAGGTGGGAGGATTGCTTGAGACCAGGAGTTTGAAACCAACTTGGGCAACATAGCAATACCCCATCTCTACAGAAAAATTAAAAATTAGTCAGGTGTGATGGTTCATGCCTGTAGTCCAAGCTACTTGCGAGGCTGAGGCTGGAGGATTGCTTAAGGCTGGAGGATTGCTTAAGCCTGGGAGTTTGGGGCTGCAGCGAGCCAAGATAGTACCACTGTACTCCAGCCTGGGCAACAGAGAGAGACCCTGTCTCTAATATATATATAAAATATATAATTTATATCTAATATATCTAAAATATATTATATATTTATATAATACATAATATATATTTATATATAAAATAATGTAAAAAATATATAATATATAATATATAATAATCTATTATACATAATTGATTATAATATATATTAGCTATTATTGGGATGATTATTTGGACTTTGAGAAGAAATTTAATGAGAATGAGATTGGAGATGGGATGAAGGAAGATTTTTTCAGGGCATACAGGTTAAACAAAGGGTCAGAAATAAGAAAATATGCTCAGGAACCACTCACTAATTAGTTCTTTTTTTTTTTTTTTTTTTTTTTTTTGAGACGGAGTCTCGCTCTGTCGCCCAGGCTGGAGTGCAGTGGCCGGATCTCAGCTCACTGCAAGCTCCGCCTCCCGGGTTTACGCCATTCTCCTGCCTCAGCCTCCCGAGTAGCTGGGACTACAGGCGCCCGCCACCTCGCCCGGCTAGTTTTTTGTATTTTTTTTAGTAGAGACGAGGTTTCACCGTGTTAACCAGGATGGTCTCGATCTTCTGACCTCGTGATCCGCCCGTCTTGGCCTCCCAAAGTGCTGGGATTACAGGCTTGAGCCGCCGCGCCCGGCCAATTAGTTCTAAATGATGGTAGTCTTGTCTCTCCTTTTATAACCTCTAATTTCTTTTTCTTGCCTTATTGTCTTGGCTAGGACCTTCATCCAGTACAGTGTGGAGGGAAGTGACACCCTTGACTCTTAAAAGGCATGCTTCTGATTTTTTATCATTTAAGACAAAAACTCTTAGCAAATTAGGAATAAATAGGAACTCCGCCTGATAAAAGGTATTATCAAAGCCAACAGCAAGTCACGCTTGCTGCTGAAGATAATTCAGCAAGATGGCTGCTTAAAGATTAATATACAAAAGTTAATAATGCTTCTGTGTGCCAGCTACATCCAATTAGAAAATGTCATTTAAATGTATACATTAGAAAACAAGAATAATTGAAAACTGATGCCATTGCAGCTACAAATTAGCTGTATCACAGAAGTTTTGATAAGTGATGCTGTCATTGTCATTCATATATAAATATTTCATAATTTTCATTATAATTTCTTTGACTACAAATTATTCAGAATTAGGTTTGGGTTTTAAAAAAATTTCAAAGGTTTTGTTTTTAAAGGCTTCTTATTTTTAGTTTCTAAATTTATTGGATCATAAGAAAATTAAGACAATAGAAATTTATTTTTGTTTTTTGTGTTTTGTTTTGTTTGTTTATTTTTTGAGATGGGTTTCACTCTGTTGCCCAGGCTGGAGTGCAGTGGTGTGATCATAACTCACTGCAGCCTCGAACTCCTGGGCTCAAGAAATCCTCTTGCCTTAGCCTCCTGAGTAGCTGGGACTACAGGGGTATGCCACCACACCCTGCAATTTTTTTTTCCAGTTTTTGTAGAGACAGGGTCTCACTTTGTTGCCCAGGCTGTTTTTGAACTGCTGGCCTCAAGCAATCCTCCCATCTCAGCCTCCCAAAGTGCTGGGATTACAGGCACGAGCCACCGCACCTCGCAAGGTTATGTGTTTTTTGGTATTTGTTGGAGCATTGGCCTTATCAGCTATCAAGTCTTCCTCTGGAGTGATAGTCAGACATTACTAGAGCAGGGCTAGACCAACTGATCAATTGGACTGAAAAGAGCCCAGAAGCAGAGCCCTCCATATATGGAAACTCGGTCAACGACAGTGGTGCATTACGGATCAGAGGGAAAAGGATGACTACTTAGTACATGGGGCTGATTCAACTGATTGTTTGTCCTTTTCTTATTATTTGTAAGAGCTGATTTTATACATACATATACATATACATTCCTCATGTGGAAAAATATAAGGCCTTTACCTTAGTTTACAGAAATATATTCTGGAAAGCTTAAGGTGCTAAAGGTAAAAAGCAACACTTCAAGACTTTTGAAAGACAATGTAGATTACATTTAATATTTAAAACCTTGGTATGGGAAAAGGCTGCTTAAAGAAAGCATTAAAAAGCACAACCGTAAAAGAAAATATTGATTAATTTCATTATATAAAAATAAAAAAATCTTCCATACAACAATAAATAAATAGAAAATATGGCCAAGACAAGGAGAAGATATTTGGCATACACAGAATCAATAAAAAGTTAATACCCAGAATATAAAATCAGCTCTTACAAATTAATAAGAAAAGGAAAAACAACCCAGTAGAAACATAGTTGTAAGTGACTCACACCTGTAATCTCAGCACTTCAGGGGCTGAGGTGGGAGGATTACTTGAGGCCAGGAGTTGAACACGAGCCTGGGCAATATAGGGAGACCCCGACTCTACAAATAATAATTTTTGTAAAATTAGCCAAGTGTGGTGGTGTGTGCTTGTGGTCTCAGCTACTCAGGAGGCTGAGGTGGGAGGATCTCCTGAGCCCAGGAGGTTGAGGCTGCAGTGAGCTATGATTATACTACTGCACTCCAGCCTGGGCAACTGAGCAAGACTCTGCCTAAAAAAAAATTAAAAAGTGAAACTTAAATGGTCAGTGATATAAGAAAAGATGCTCATAATTACTGGTAATCAGGAAAAGGTAAAAGAAAACAAAATGAGATACAATCTGACTCCCAGTTGGTAGGTAAAACAATCCTAAGTGCTGGCAAGAATGTGGAGCCTCAGGACCCTCATACATTCCCAGTAAACATGTAAATAAGTCCAGCTCCTTGAGAGAATAATCAGGCAGTATCTAGTAACAGGGCAGGAAGGGGTACAGACCTTTTGACCCAACAATTTTACTTCTAAATATAACCCAAAGATATTCTAGCATATCTGCACACACACAAAACTGTATGAGAATGTTTGCTGCAGTGGTGTTTCCAATAGAGAAACAGAAATAACCTAAATGTCCATCATTAGGGAAATGGTTAAATAGGCTGTGGGTAGTTGCATCATGGAATCTTATACAATAGTGAAGATGAGCTAGATCTGCAAGTATCAATGTGAATAAAACTTGAAAACTTAATGTTGGGTGAAAAAAGTAAGGTACAGTATGATGTTTTTATAAAATTTGGAACACAGATGAATACTTTATATGGTTCATATGGTTAGACACCTGGCTGAAATAAAGCTATGCAAATGTAGAATGTGTAAGAATACGCAGCAGTCTCAGAATTGTAATTGAGGAAAGAGGGAGCAAGGAAGGAGACCAAGAACATTTCCAGTGTATCTATAACATTTTGCTTCCTAAAAATAATTTTGAAGCAGAAATAGCAAAATGTTGTTATCTAATTTGAGTGGTGTGTTCCTGGGTGTTTGTTATTGTTCTCTCTCCTTTTCTGCATATTTTAGATGTTGGAAGACTGAAATTAAAGATAAAAATAAGGAAAGTGAGGTTGGAGACAGGTCGAGGACGCCTTTGGGTGTCAGAGTGAGAAGCTGGGGTTTATTTTCTAGACATTAGAGATCCACTGAAGGTTCTTGAATAGAGGGGTGAAATGATCAGAGACAAGTTGAAGGATGATTAATTTGATACGGTATGTTTAATGGCTTTGAAAAGAGATTTTGGATGGACGGTGCACGTTATTATACATATACACTTGTATATATACACTTGTGAAAGATAATGGGGCCTGGATCAGGGAGATTGATACAGGAATGCGAAGGAAGGAAGGAAAGGAAAAATGGATGAATGGATGAGTGGGTTGATGGATGGATGGATGGATGAATGAATGAATGGATGAGTGGATGAGTGGGTTGATGGGTAGACGGATGGTTAAAAGAAAGGATGGATGAATGCATGGGTAGGTTGATAGATAGATGGGTGGATGGATAAATGGATCAGTGGGTGAGTATATGGGTGATATGGGTGAATAGGCAAATGGGTGGAGAGGTGGATAGATGGGTGAATACATACATAGAGACATTTTTGAAATGCCAATGCAATCCTCATTTACATCCTGTCCACAAATAATTCAAGTGAAACAGAAGATCAGGTTATAAAATGACAAGGAGGTTAAAGTGATGTCTCAAGTCAGTGATTCAACGGTAATAAGTGATCAATAATGCTTTGAAACCAACAAATAAACCTAACAACATCCATAGTCATCTTGAAGATAAGTAGAGTGGGAGGAAGCAGCTCAAAACTGAGCAGCTTCAGGTTTTCATAGAAACTGGCTTTTCAGGAAGACAGCCCTGTCACTTCCCATGACATGTATGCAGGCTTTCATCTTACCCTCAACCATAGCTCCTGATCTGTGAGTGACTCTTAGAGAGAGAGAGAGAGAGAGATTATATATATATATATATATAAAATATAAAACATCGACGTCAGGAACACAATCAAGAAAGATTACTCCTGAGTATGTGAGTATGTTCTGGGCCCACAGAGATTCAGCCCAACTTTCCACACCATCCCCAGCTACCTCGGCTTGGAAGCCAGGGTGGGGCAGGATTGAGTAACAGATGACAGGAGATTCTGCAAGATGGCACAGGGCACTGTATGTTTTCTGACATTTATGATGATCTAAAGCAGAGCTGTGTAAATATCAATATGTTTTCTATACTAAGGCAGAAGAGTATTCATGTTTTATAATTATTTTTATAAGTTTAGGGAAAGAAGACCTTAAAGGTGCTTAGAGTGCTAACTTTCCGAATGGAGGCAACTCGGTTGAGAATATCACATTCACTAGCTCTATGGCCTTGGGCAAATTACTCAGCCTTCCTGAGCGTCTGTGTTCTAATCTTCAAAATAGATTCAACAATTGTGCCTCGCATAAAGGGCTGATCTTAGGCTTACATGAGGTATTGTCTCATAAAGCAGTTAGCATTGTGCCTGGCACATGCCAAGAGATCAAGAAACAATAACTATTATTGTTATTATCCACAATGGTATGTATTATAAGTACATTAGTAGTAATTATACTAAGAATTATTATTAATAAGTATTACCATTATTAATAATATTTAGTATTATCAGTAGAGATCCAGAAACTTCTACCATGACCATGTCAGATCACTTTTCATAACCATTCCAAGGTATCCTTGGACTTCCTCAGGCCTGTTATGTAAAGCAGTTCTGAAAGTGAAGCTTTCAGCATAAACAGGGTCCCAAAGCAAGGCTGGGAGTAATTGCAGGGAAAGGAAATGCTGGCCACAGTGCTAGACTCACTGCCTCCGTGCATGCCTGGGCTCCTGGGTGTGCATGAGTGGGGCTCACCACTGCCAAGAATGTCCAAGTGGTTCCAGGGCCTTCCTGCTTCTTTGCAGTCTGATATCCCAGCCCTGGCAACAGTAGGAAGAGCTAAGGACTCGAATCTGCATTCTTAAAAAATGAGTAGATGACAACATTTGGAGTTCAGCAACAGGAGGCATAAATTAGTGTGGGAAGGGAAGGAGAATAGGGAGGAGTCCAGGAGCAGGGAAAGGAAGAAAATGGGAGGCAGAGGGAAAGAATAAAAGGATTAGGATAGAGGGTGGGCAGGAACCCGGCTAAGGAGGATGTTTGAAAGCAGAGGTTCGCACCCGGATGGAGAGCCGATGGCCCGGTTACTGGCAACCAAAGCCCTGGCTAGGAATGGGAGTGAGCCATTAGCTGTTGGAGCTGCTGTGTTTGGGGGCTGACCTTCCAGCACAGGCTGGAGAAGCCTGATCCTCTGAGACACGCCTTTTAAACCTTTGCTTTGGAAATAAAAACACAATCGCTTTGGGAGATGGCCCGTGCTTACATATATCATGTATTTAAATAGGGAACATCTGTGGGTCTCAAGTTTTGTGATTTGATGAGAAAACAAGCCAGAGTGTGGAGAAGCAGTGGGTAGGAACTGTCGGCATCTAGGACTGAAAGAGACAAAGGATTTTGTTGTTGTTGTTGTTGAATTGTGTTTGTTTCCTGTTGTTGTTTTTGAATCCCAGAATTAGGAAAATCATGAAATGTCCCTAAGAGTAACCCAACATGAGAACATCTACTCAAGCAAAGAGTGAGAAAACAGAGACAGGGGCTGGCTGAAGTAGCGTTTGATGAGACAGGAGAAGAGCGGCCCAACACAGATAACTGAGAGTTAACAAAGGCCACCTGTCTTACTCCTGCATTACAATTTTCTAAAAGATTGTTTAGGATGGTCTCATTGGGAGAAATGAAAGGGGTATGTGTGTGTGTATGTGTGTGTGTGAGGTGTTGTTCTTAAAACCCAACATTTTAAGATGGTATTATATTTTAGACATAGAGAGTGACATTAGCTCTGGAAATGACCCATCTTTGAGTTAGTTTGAGGGAGATAGACACATGCCCTTTAAAAACAGAGTTTTTTAGGCCAGGTGTGGTGGCTGATGCCTGTAATCCCAGCACTTTGGGATGCTGAGGCAGGTGGATCACCTGAGGTCAGGAGTTCAAGACCAGCCTGGCCAACATGGTGAAAACCCATCTCTACTAAAAAGACAAAAATTAGCTGGGCCTGGTGGTACATACCGGTAATCCCAGCTACTTGGGAGGCTGAGGCAGGAGAATCCCTTGAACCCAAGAGATGGAGGTTGCAGTGAGCTGAGATTGCACCACTGCACTCCAGCCTGGGTCTCAAAGCAAGACTCCATCTCAAAACAACAACAACAAAAGAAATAGAGCTTTTCGAATGTAACTCATAAAGTCCTAGGACCTACTATGAGGTTTTTGAGAGTTTTTCCTAAAAAGCATGATGATCCCTGCATTGAAACCAAAATCAAATCATACAGGGCAAGATTTTCATGGCAAAGGAATTGATTTAATTCAGAGCTGTGTGTGTCAAGAACTTTGTCAGCTGATTTCATCTTGACATGAATTAATATTTGCTTGATTTTTTTTTCAAAGAAATAAGGGTCAGAGGTGACCATCCTTTACTCCTCTCTAGTTTCCTACTGCTCCTGCACAATGATGAGCTTATCCGCAGGCATTTACAGAGCGCTTTTTGTATGTAGGTGTTCGTAATCGGCATTGTGGGACATTCTCCGAAGCCAGGGTTCTGGTCTTTAGGGAGCATGTGCTCTAATTGTTGGGAAATTAGTCCTTTTGCAGGAACTCTTTGAAAACTGATGCTTGGTGGAGGGTTTTCAGAAGGCCGTCTCATTCAGTGGTCGTTTTGGTATCTACAGACTGACATAAGCATGGATTACCTTAGTATGCTTTCAAATAAGCAAAAATGAAAATGTATGGTATCCTGTAAACTGATGAAATACAGAAGTGAATCTTGTTTAGGCACCACTAGATCTAGGTACTGAAAGGCTCTGGCTGTCTGCCCTAGTGGGCCTGGTACTGCAGGCAGTGCAGTACTCCTGATGACCCCTTTAGCAACCCCAGGGGAGAGATGATCTGAGACTGTGGTTATGAGAAAGCTCCCAGGGATGATTCTTCATTGGCTTAGCCTGGAACACGTGTTTGTCTCTGATCTGATCACTGAAGGCAAGGAGCTGGAGCCTGGTCAGACCCTACCCCTGCGTGATGATCTTGTGTGGCCAGGCAAACAGGAGCCTGTTCCACCTACATCTCATCTTCTGTTAGCAGAAGAAGGAGGAAGGGAGAAGCAAGACATGGCCATCATGGCTGGTTTATTCCTAGCAGAGAAGGTGGGCTAAAGAGGATGAGATCTGCTTGTAAGTTGGGGCAAGGCCCAGAGATGCAGATTTCTGCGCAGGTGATGAGAAAGTGCGTTGGCCAGGTAGGTGATGTCTGGAGGGCAGGGCCCCCTTTGTATTTTCCTTGTGGTCTGGACTCATCTCCATTACAGCCTTGTGATGACTTTTTTTCACTGTGGGTCTGCATCTTGAACTAAGTCCTAAGGAAGTAGATCATAGTAAGTTGCTATGAGTGCCAACTTTGGAGTCAGACCAGTCAAAAAGCTGAATCTTGTCTCTGCGGCTTTCTAGCTGTGCAACCCTGGAGAAGTTGCTCAGCCCTTCTGAACCTCCAGCCCCCCCACCCTGCTTATCTGTCAAGTGGGAATAATTATAGCAGTTCCTGTAAATATTTAAATTAGATAATGCATGGGAGTGACATTGGATAGTATTCAACAAATGGAGTCAGGCGCTGTGGCTTATGCCTGTAATCCCGGCACCTTGGGAGGTTGAAGCAGGCCAATCACTTGAGCCCAGCCAGGAGTTCGAGACCAACCTAGGCAACATGGTGAGACTCTATCTCTACAAAATTAAAAATATTAGCCAGGCATGATGGCATGTGCCTGTGGTTCTAGCTACTCGCGAGGCTGTGGTGGGAGGATCACTTGAGCCCAGGAGGTCGAGGCTGCAATGAGCTATGTTTGCACCACTCTACTCCAGCCTGGGTGACAGTGAGACCCTGTCTTTAAAAAAAAAAAAAGAAAGAAAAAAAAGGAAAAATGCATTTTTTAAAAAACAAAACAAAACAAAACAAATGGGAAGCGCTCCATAAATGGTAACTGCTGTTGATAAAACAGTGCTTAAGAGGAGGGACCGTGTCTCATTCAGCTTTTTGTCATTAGTGCGTAGTTTAGGCTGGTATATACTGGGTAGTCAATAAACACCATGTAAATGGAATCAAAGCTAGTGAAACATGGACCGCAGAGGGACAAGAGGCCACCCCTTTCCTGAGAGGCCCCACTAGTGTCTGGTCATAAACTCAAATACCTCTGTGGGCTATACGGAGGACATGGCTGGGTGGAGGGAGAAGCTGGGCACTGTGGTCACCTGGACCAGCAGTAGCACAAACTCGGACCGAAGGGGCCACCATACTTGAAACAGGGGCTTGGCATTGCTGGATCTTCTAGCATTACCAGAGACACTGAAAATCAGGACTCATGCAGGAAATTTCCTGAGTTTTCAACACTGGGAAAGCATCCAGATGTTCTGAAAGCACTGAATGGCCAAACAAAACATGTCTGCAGCCAGAGAAGCTGCCACTTGGAAGCCTTGGTCTAAGGCACTATTTCTCAATCAGCTAGGAGAGGGGGAGTTTTATCCCCCAGGGAACATTTGGCAATGTCTGGAGGTAATTTTGGTTGTCACACTGGGGGTTGGGGGTAGGGAATGCTACTGGCATCTCACGGGTGGAGGCCAGGGATGCTCCTAAACATCCTCCTATACACAGGACAGGGAATGCCTGGCCCTAAGGGAGCTGAACTGGCTTTAGCTACGGGCAAAGAGGCAAAGGAACTAGGCAGGGCTGGGGTTCCCTACACTCATGGTGACTGGCCCTTGAGGTTGGTCAGCCTCATTTTACTGGCTTATTTGAGCATGAAAGACAGGGCTGTGCTCCATCAACCTGGGGGAGGCACAGCTACCACGGCTGAGCCCTCCTTGGCCCCATGTCACTGTTTTCCACTGTCCACATACTCCCTGTGCATGAAGGAAGCAGCCTGCCACCCCGACCCCTGCAGGCAGGAAAGTAATGTGGAAAATGTGGGCAGTGAGAGCGAATACATGATCACTTGGGTTCCTAAGGGCTGGGTGTGGTGTCTGCTGGAGATCACAGGGTTTGGGCTTCCTGTTATGGTGAAAAGTTTCATTTGAGTTCCTCATTCAGTAGTTTCTGGAACCATAGTTGAGAATATTTCCCTTCCCAATCAACCCCAGCCAAAAATAGAAAGAATGCCTTTGAGTCCTGTGCAATTGAATATTTACTCTGTGGCCAGCCCAGGGCTTGATGCTGGGGAGTTGGTGAGCAGAGAGGCCTGGGCAGGTTCCCTCTGGCGGCTTATAGTCCTGGGGAAGAGACACAAGAACCCGATCTCCAGCTCTTCCCATTCAACGCACCCTCCAATCACTGGTGTCTTCACCTTCCTGAAGCATAGCCCTGGTCATCTTAAACTTCTGCTCAACAACCCCCAGTGGCTCCCAGTCCTGCTCTGAAGGAAGCCTGCACTCTATCCACCTCTGTGATCTGACCCAACCTCTGTCTCAGGCTTATCTCCTGCTCACCTGTTGCCGATCTTCTCTCTTCATGAACCAGTCTTTTCACCATCCCCAATCTCCGTGCCCCCTGCCTAGAAGGCTGTCTCTGGCCATTCATGCAAGCTAAGAAGGCTCTGGAAGTATCCCCTCAATCCTCTTCATCACTTTATCTCACATCACATCATCATTAACTCTTGTATGGCCCTTTCCGCTTCCTGCCTTAGAATTGTGTTCTTGACTCTACCCCAGCAAACTGGGAGATTCTTAAGGGAAGAGTTGCTAAAAAATTCGATTCTATATTCCCTTCTCTGGGCAACTTCCTAGCCTTGTCCTTGGCATCTCGTGGGTGTTGATTCAGCCTGTACTGCTATTTCCCCGGGACTTCATCTGTGCCCCATATGGTGCTAGGTGCTGCCATGTGTGTTATCTCTTTTCATGCTCATAGGGACTCCATGAGACCCATGACATCATCTCACTTTTACAGATAAGGAAACTAAGTCTTAGAGGAACTGTCACTTCCTTCATTCATAGATTCATTCAGCAAACACATATATATATACACACATATATATGCATATACATATAATATGTATTTTATATGTATATGTATATTACATATGTATATGTGTATATATGTATAATATACACATACATATAATATGTATTCATATATGTATATGTATATATGTGGGTATATATGTGTATATATATGTACACACATATACATAAATATACACACATATACACATACATATATACACACACATATGTATGGGTTTTTTTTTTTTGAAACAGAATCTCATTCTGTCACCCAGGCTGGAGTGCAGTGGCATGACCTCAGCTCACTGCAATCTCTACCTACCGGGCTTAAACGATCCTCCCACCTCAGCCTCCCTAGTAGCTGGGAACACAGGTGTGTGCCACCACACCTGGCTAATTTTTTGTATGGTAGAGATGGGGTTTCACCATGTTGCCCAGGCTGGTCTCGAATCCTGGGCTCAGGTCATCTGCCTGCCTCAGTCTCTCAAAGTGCTGGGATTACAGGTGTGAGCCACCATGCCTGGCCAAGCAAACATATTTAATGAGCATGTACCATGTGGCAGGCTCTGTTGCATTGCAGAAATGCAGGAATAGAGGAATAAGATACTGCAGATTGGGTCCCCCAGGAAGCAGACCCTGGGACATCTGAATTTAGCTTCTAGGAGAATGATGAAGGAGTGTTCTCAGGATGAGCCACTTGGGAAGGCAGGTGAGGCAGCAAGGTGAGGTCGAGCTGTGATGCAGGCTGCCTTACTAGAAGTCCTAGCTAGCCCGGTGGGGAGCTTTTTTAAAACTTTTGTTTTCAGTTCAGGAGTACATGTACAGGATGTACAGATTTGTTACATAGGTAAACGTGTGTCATGGGGGTTTGTTATACCAATTATTTTATCACCTAGGTATTTAGCCTTGTATCCATTAGTTATATTTCCTAATCCTCTCCCTCCTCCCACCATCCATCCTCTGATAGGCCCCAGTGTGTGTTGTTCTCTTCTATGTGTCAATGTGTTCTCATTATTTAGCTCCCACTTATAAATAAGAACGTGTGGTATTTGGTTTTCTTTTACTGTGTTAGTTTGCTAAGGATAATGGCTTCCAGCTTCATCCATATTGTGAAGGACATTATCTCATTCTTTTTTATGGCTGCATAGTATTCCATGGTGTATATTGTACCATATTTTCTTTTTCTAATCTATCATTGATGGGTATTTGGGTTGATTCCATGTCTTTGCTATTGTGAATAGTGCTACAATGAACATACACATGCATGTGTCTTTATAACAGAATGATTTATATTCCTTTGGGTATATACCCAGCAATGGGATTGCTGGGTTGAATGGTACTTCTCACTTTAGATCTTTGAGGAATCGCCACACTATCTTCCACAATGGTTGAACTAATTTACACTCCCACCAACAGTGTAGAAGCAGGGAGTTCTGAAGATGGAATGACTCCTCAGAGCTGTCTGAGTTGAGACAGGAAGAGGCTGACCTCGATGCCCCACAGTGGTCAGTCTTTGGGTAAGGGCCACACTCAGAAGGAGGTGTATACTGGTGCCATTTTGTCCTCTGAGGCCATCCCTGTAGGGTGCTCTCAGCTGAGGGCTGTCTGCCTGCAGCACTCCCAGCAGATGGAAAATCTGAGCATTCATTGCCAGAGAGAAAGTCTCTTTGCCCTTATGGGGCTGACATAGAAGCAGGGGAAACAAATGATAAATGAATGAACAAGTAAACAAACAAGATCATTTACAAGTGCAGAGAAGACATAACAAGGTGCTCATTTTACAGTCAGGAAAGCTAAGATGCCAAGAAGTTGAACGACTAAAAGCCCTGCCTCCAAACCAGGTCTTTGTGGCCCCCAAAGTCATCCCCTCTGCTACCCAACAGGCCTGTAGTCATGTAGAGTTAGCTTGACTCAGAAGTCAAGCTAAGGAGCTGGGGCTTGATTCTATAGACGATGAGGAGGCTTTGGAGGAATAGAATAAGTCCATTTCCAGGAAATTTCACTGGCACAGGCCTGCAGAACAAGAGCTCAAAGAGACAAGAGCTAAGGATTTTGGTAAGAGGTGCCTCTTAACAAAGTGATCTGGATCTACAGTGATGATGTGCTTGCTATGGGAACTGGTGGTGGAAAATAGGACTGAATCCCTTAGGATGCTTTTGGCTGCAAGTAACAGAAAACCCCAGCTGAAAGTGACTTGATCAATAAAGCTACAGAAGTGGAAATTCACTGTGAGGCTGGCTCTGGGTTTTCAGTCCAATCAATTGTCCAGAAGGTCATTACTCCTAAGTCTGCTTCCTCTTTTGGTTCTAAGATGCCTGCTGGTAGCAACTGGGCTGCATGCATTTCCCCTTCCTTCCTTCCTTCCTTCCTTCCTTCCTTCCTTCCTTCCTTCCTTCCTTCCTTCCTTCCTTCCCTCCCTCCCTCCGTCCTTCCTTTCCTTCCTTCCTTCCTTCCTTTCTTTCCCTCCCTCCCTCCCTCCCTGCCTCCCTCCCTCCCTCCCTCCCTCCCTCCCTCCTTCCTTCCTTCTCTCGCCAGCACTCAGTAGAAAAGCTAAAACTTTTCATTTGACCATAGAAGTCTTTCTCTTCCATCCAGTTAAGTCACATACTCACCTTTGGACTAATAACACATACCAGAATCCACCATCTTGAGTTGAGATAGCCTCCAGCTTCCCTTGAAGAACTCTCCTGGAGGAATGAATTCCTGGGCAAATTCATGGCTCTCTTAGGAAGTAGGAAGGGCAAGAATGGATACTGGGAAGTGGGGAAGGCCAGCTTGCCTGCTATTCAGAACAAATAATTGGGCAGTTTGCAGGCAGGACCCAGTAACAGATTGGATTGAGAAGGAGGAATTAAAAAAAGTATCAAATAGAATTCCTAGGTATCCAGTGACAAGCCCAGGAAGATACTATCCCATTGACCAAAATCGAAGGGATGGGGGAATAGTTCATCTTTGGATAATTTGAGTTTGAGGGGATGAGGGGACATCTAGACCATACTGTTTTGCAGCAGCTAAGGATACAGGTCTTTGAGCTTGGGCTGAAGGTCTCCTGGGCAGGACAGAGCCCAGGAGAAAGGCCTGGGAGATGATGACATGGCTTCTGGTAACCAAGAAGTGGGAGCTGAAGTCAGGAGCATGTGAGGGAGCCAGCTGCAGCAGGGACCAAGAAGGGAAGGCTGGAGGGAATTCTGAAGACAGGACTCTTCCCAGCAGAACTGCCTCTAGGATGGGGTCCTGCCCATATGCACAGTGACAGCACACAAGGATGTTCACTGCATCAATGTTTGAGATAATACGATACTAGAGGCAATGTAAATATCCATCCCTTAAAGAGCTGGCTAAATTAATTATGATGTTTCCGGTATGTGGAATCCCAAGCAGCTGTGCAAAAAAGGGGATATAAGAGTTACGTGATGGAAAAAGCTGTCAGAGGTATCGTTCAGTGAAAAAAGCAAGATGCAAAGGGTGTATGATATGCTCCCATTTGTGTTAAGAGAGAACATATGATATGCAAATGTATGCTTGTTTATTCATAGATTATTTCTGGAAAGTATCAGAAGAAATTTTTCACAACAGTTGCCTCTAGACAAGGAGGAGCTTGGGAGACCTATTCTTTCCATTTTACCTGCTGGCTGTTAGAATTTCTTTAACCATGTGCCTTTATTACCTATGTAAAAAGTTAGATCATAAAAATAAACACATAAGAAATAGGGTCTTGGGTATCAAAGGTGTTGGGGAGTTTGAGGACCACGAGGAGGCCACTGGAGAGTGTCAGAGAATCTGGAGTCAGCAGTGATGGGGAAACATCAGGGGGAGGAGCCACAGGGGAAACTGAGGCACTGATTGTTCACTTGAGAGAATCATGGAGAATAGGAAACGGGGATAGCTAATTGGGTTCATAGAGCCCACGGGACACTGTTGAAGGCCCATAGAAATCACAGGACACTGTTGAAGGCCCCCAGTGAGCTCTGCACAGAAGGTTCTGCACACCCTCTACTGCAGTTTTGCACTGGGTCACCTTTCTTTACCTCTCAAAGCTGGAGGGAGGTCTAAACAGGTCTCTGGAATTGCCTCCGAGGTTTCTGCTGTCTGTTAAGGGGTCTGGCACAAGCAGAGACCACCTTCAGAAAGGTGATTCTTGGCAAGCCAGGCCTGAAAGCTGAGAGAAAGGGCTGTGGGAGGTGAGGAGAAGGAGCCTGAGAAGGCATCATTCTGATACTAAGCCTTCATGAGCTACTGCTGGGTTCAGAGGCTTCTCACCTCTGCAAGGGTGGGAGGAAGACTGGTCTTTGCCCATCAGCAGCTGGTCCAGCTATGAGGCTGAAGGAGCTGGGAGGGAGAGCAGGAGGCTGCAGCTGCTCAGGGAGCCGAGATCATGGCTCCCATTTTCAATACAGAAACTTAACATGATGGTCTGGGCAAACAGGAAGAGTATCTTGGTACTTTTAGGTGGCTATAATGAAATACCATATACTGGGTGACTTATAAACAACAGAGATGTATTTCTGACAGTGCTAGAGCCTGGGAAATCTAAGAGCAAGGCACTGACAGATTTGATGTCTGGTGAGAGATTGCTTCCTGGTTCATAGAGGGCAACCTCTTGCTGTGTCTTCACATGGTGGAAGGGGCAAGGTAGCTCTCTTGGGTCTCTTTAAAGACATTTTATTTATAACTGTTCTTACATTGCTGTAAAGGAATACCTGAGGCTGGGTAATTTGTAAAGAAAAGAAGTTTAATTGGCTTACAGTTCTGCAGTCTGTACAGGAAGCATAGCACAGGCATCTGTTCCTGGTGAGATCTCAGGAAGCTTCCAATCACGGTAGAAAGTGAAGGTGGAGCAGGCATTTCATATGGCAGGAGTGGGAGCAACAGAGAGAAAGTGGGAGGTGCAGGTGCCACACACTTCAGAATACACCAAGGGGATGGCACTAAGCCATTCATGAGGGATCGACCCCCATGATTCAAACATCTCCCACCAGGCTCTGCCTCCAATGCTGGGAATTCCATTTCAACATGAGATTTGGCAGGGACAGAGGTTCAAACCATATCAGGCACTAGTCCCATTCCTGAGGGTTCCACCCTTATGACCTAATCACCTCCCAAAGACATCACCTCCTAATACCATCACATTGGGAGTTAGGATTTCAAAATAGGAATTTTGAGGGGGACACAAACATTCAGATTATAGCAGAGAATATTTACCAAAATCATAATCACAATCATAAATAAAATAACAAAGAATTCTAGACTTTTCAAGTTGCATGGAACCTAGAGATAATTTTCTCATTGTTTTCTGAATTGTGTCCTTAAATATCATGAAAGCCAATTCTGAATTGTGTCCTTAAATATCATGAAAACCACAGGACTGTGGTCAATGAAACTGCATACTACACCTCCTTCCTAGAAAATCTGCATGCAAGGAAGGACATTAAAGGCACTGAGAAGTCCTGCATTAAGAAAACTTGTCTACCTTTGTTCAACTAGCTTTTTTCCCAAATGCATGTAGTCTTAGAAGCTCCTGCCCCCCTTTTTTAGCATAGCATATAGCAGCGATCTTCAGACCATGCTTTGGAGAGTATTGTTTTAGTTTAAGCTTTTTATTTGATAGGTGAGGTAGCTAAGGCTCAAAAGGGGAAGTGATTCTCCAAGGCTACACAGCCAGCTGGTAAAACAGTGGAAATGAGATGCTAGATCTTTTGCCTTGTGCCCCCAAGGCCTTTCTGCCAACCTGTAGTGCTCCTGTCACTCATTGGAACAGACACCTTGACAGTGTGGACCTGCCACTGTGTCAGGATCCAGGCAGTGGTAAGACGAGATTAGGCAGACCAGGGGACCAGCACAGGTGAGGGCCAAGCTGAAATTTGAAGTCAAACTAAGGTTAGGGCATCTGTTGTAACCAGTCCTGGAAAGCTAAGAAGGCGATGTCCAAGTGGGTGCCAGCTGCTGATTCTCAGTCAAAGAAGACAATCCTTCAGGAAATGTCTTCTGGAGAGTGTTCCCAACCTTTTTGGCACCAGGGACCAGTTTTGTGGAAAACAATTTTTCCTTGAATCAGGGTGGGGCAATGGTTTGGCATGATTGAAGCACATTACATTTATTGTGTTTTTTATTTCTATATTATTGCATTGTAATATATAATGAAATAATTATGCAACTCACTGTAATGTAGAATCAGTTTGAGCCCTGAGCTTGTTTTCCTGCAACTACATGGTTTCATCTGGGGGTGATGGGAGACAGAGAGAGAGCATCCTGCATTAGATTTTCATAAGGAGCGTGCAACCTAGATCCCTCACATGCGCGGTTCACAACCGGGTTCAAGGACCTATGAGAATCTAATGCCACCACTGATCTGACAGGAGGTGGAGCTCAGGTGGAAATGCTCTCTTGGCCTCTACTCACCTCCTGCTGTGCGGCCTGGTTCTTAATGGGCCACGGACTGATCTGTGGCCTGAAGGCTGGAGACTCATGTTCTGGAGGACCTGAGATGTTTCCTGGAGGACTTGAGAATTATCGTTTACTCTCAAGAGGAATTGGGATGCCACATCATTGTTTCTCAAAGTGTGTTCTATGGAACCCTACTCTCTAGCCATTCATGAGGATTGTACAAGAAGCTCAGACTCCGGTTATACCAGCTTAGGACACATAGAATTAAAGAAAAATTCTGTGGGGCTTCCTCACATCTTTAGTATGCTGCTGTCACTGGGAGTCACTGTGGTAGGGAAGTGATGTGTAGGGTTCCCCAACTCATAGGACCAGGGAATCCCATGTGCAATGAACCTCTCTCTATGGGTTTGTTTCGTGGACATAAATTGAGGAATTTACATGTAGATCAATGAAATTTATGCTGATTTATGTACCCCTTCCAACCCCACCCGAAACATTCCTGACCTTTCCATTTTGAAAACAGATTGGTAAATGTAGCCAGCAAACTTCTCCCCTGCTGACATTTGTTCTTCCATATTCCAGAGCAAGGAGATTGGCCTGCAGATGCACGAGGAGCTCCTGAAGGTGACCAACGAGCTCTACACAGTAAGTTCTGCCCAGGCTCACTGCTGTTTTGGGATTGGGTCTTCTGTCTTCATCACCAGAGCTGGAGGGAGGCAAAACAGAGGTCTGGAATGACCCCGGGCCTTTTTTGCTGTGTTTTATGCTGAGTGACAGTGGGTCATCATGTCAGGATGTAATGACTCACAGCCTCAGCTTCTGATTCTGTACATCTGGGGTAGGGCCTGGGCTTGTCTGGTTTGTCAAAGTTCACAAGAGATTCAAGCGACCTGCAGCTGTGGATGTGTTACCTGCAAGAACAGAGGGCACAAAGTCAAGGCCATGGGAGTGTGAGTGTGAAGGCTCCTGAAGGCGGGGATGTAGGTTTTGAAGTCAGGCAGCACAGGCTCCAGTGGAGGCCCTTCCTTACCGGCTGCGGGACCATAGGCAGGTGGGCAGTTTGTCTGGGTCTCAGTATTTGCATCTGCAAAATGGAGCACGGCTCCGAGGATCACGTGAGGCTATGGGGTGAGCCTGCCTTGCCATCTCCAAGGCATAATTTCAGAACATCACAGTGTGGTCCACAGCTGACCTTGTTACCTGTTTGGAGTCAGTATCTAACTGTGCTTGAGATGAGTTTTAGAATCCAAGAAGGTGAGTGAATGGGGACACAAACACATGAAGCGATGATGCAGGGACTTTCAGACTGTGCTCTGGGGAGCCTACGGCTTCCTCGAGAGGAGTGTGGGGACTCCATGGAGAGGTGTGGGGAGTGGGGTGGGTAGACCCAGCAGGTAGAGCTCCAGGCCCCTCAACCCTACCCCAATCAGAACAGTGGAGAATGGTTATGTTTTAAATAGATAGGTGCCCTATATAGCATTTCATGAAAAGTGTGTTTGTGTGTTGGGGAGAATCTGCTGCTAAAATTGAATTTGAAATCCCTGGTATGAGGAGAAAGAACAGCAGGCTGTGAGAAGTCCCTTCTGTTCAGTTTTATTATCTTTCTATGTTTATATCCTGTGTGGCCAGCAGGTGGTAAATTCTTCAGAGGCACTGAGAGCCTTTGTGGGAGGGCCTGGACCTCAGGTCAGAAAGCCTGCCTCAGATCCCAGCATGCTACGGAACTCTAGGCAAGGCATTATTTTTCCTGGGTCTCAGTCTCCCAATCAGTAAAACAGGGGTGAGAGTTCTTAGGTAAAAGTTGAAACTTTTAATTCTGTGATTCCAAATTAAGGAGCAAAACTTGAGCTGTAGATAGTTTTTACTTGGGTCATTCTTAGGGTAAAGGAAGAATTGCTGCTTGAGAATACATATGGCTTTGCATCAGCTGGTCACTGGGGGGCAGAACAGCCTGTTGGGTTAAGGCACAGATTCTGAAGCCGGAGATCTGGGTTCAAATCCAGATGTTAAGTAGAAATACTAGTACCTGCTTAGTGCACATCCTTGTGAGAATTAAAGGAGATCCTATATGCGATGCATGCTCAGAACAAAGAGAAAAGAAGAGCATTCTGTATCAGAAGTTCTGAGCATCACTATCATCATCATCACCATCATTGGCTCCTCCTTGATGGCTGTGAAGTAGGCTGTTGTACATACTCACGGTGGGGGGAAGGGTGGTGATAAATAATGCAAGCCTGGTAACTGAATGGGATTGTCCTGCTTAGAATTCTGCAGCGAATTTGGCTAGACCAGGTGCTCCCCAGTCTAAGTCCTTTTTATGTTCCTCAGGCTCCACTTTGGGTCACTTTCCTCCACAATGTCAAAACAACTTAGCCCCAGTGTCCTGGGACCCCCCAGTCATCCCCACCTAGGTCTCTAACTTTTGCTGTGACCTCCAGCAGGGCTCCTCTTCTTGGTGCCCTCTATTTACACCAAATACCTTCCCCCTCTGCTGCTTTTCCTCTGCAGTCCCTGCTGTCTATACCTACCTGTTAGTGTCACGCTCATTTTTCAAACTCAGACCAAACCCCACCACCTTCAGAATGTTGTTACCTCTCGGCTTCAAGTTCCTATGGCAGATGTACCAAAATCTCTTGTATCTTTATTGTCTATATCCCGTCTTCCAACATGTTGGAGTGTGAACTCCCCGGGAGTCAGGTCTTGGCTGAGAAACACTGCTTGAAAGGCCCAAAGGCTCCATTTGAACCCAACTGTGTGGCCTTGAGCAAGTCCCTTCACTTGTCGGTTTCACCTGTGACAAACGGGACTGGTCATCTTTCTGTGGTTTGTAGACTGGACAAGGCCAGGTGGTGGTCAGAGATCAGGAGGACAGTGTCATCTCTCTGTGTCCTTCGAGGTCCCAGTGCCCAGCACAGTGGCCTGAATCCAGCAGGTGCTCCATGCACACCTCCCTGTGCTGGCTGCAGGGCAGGATGGCTGGACGGAAATGCCGCTGGTATTGGAGACACAGGCCAGGCAGGATGGCTGAGGCACCAGCAGGATGAGCCATGCCTTGCCATTTCCACAGCAGCCTGGTGAGGGTCACCAGGAGCTAGTGGAGGAGGAAGGGTCCCCAGCATTCTCCTTTGGCTGCACGTGGAAGAGTGGGATCCTCATGGTGCCAGCACACCCCCCGTGAAGATCATTTGTTGACTACACACAGAGTCTTCAGTAGTTACTCAGAAACTCAGTTAAATTCACGCATTTGGGTCCACATGCTGTGGGCCCAGAGCTGCAGTAGGGCACAGTGGGGGATCGTGAACATTTCAGAGTCTGCCTCTGTCAGAGTCTTGTACATCCTTGGTGCTTCCAGTGTGCTCGTGGAAGCAAAGGAGGGAGGAGGGAGGGATGAAAAACATGAAAGAAACTGGTCTTACTCCTAAGGAGTTTGGAATCTGGGCAGAGAGATAAGAGTAGTGTGTGATCCACCGGGGCCTGTCGGGGTGGGGGACTGGGAGAAGGATAGCATTAGGAGAAATACCTAATGTAAATGATGAGTTGATGGGTGTAGTAAACCAACATGGCACATGTATACCTATGTAACAAACCTGCACGTTATGCACATGTACCCTAGAAATTAAAGTATAATAATAATAATTTTAAAAAAGAGTAGTGTGTGAACTGTTGATACAACACAAGTCAGAGCCTAGTATGTGCTGGACACATGGGCTCACAGGGGAGGTACCTCTGGGCTTGGCTGTGTAACTTGCCCATGAGCTCTGTGGGGCTGGACCTTGTTCCCCACAGTGTGCCCAGAGCCCCTGGCCAGCCATGCACACACATAGGAGGAGATGGGTGTGTATTAGTTGAGGGAGATGCACATGTGTGAGAGATGGATTGAGAAGAGGAGGGAGGAAGGGAGGGAGAACAAGAAGAAAAAAGATTCAGAAAAGTGGGCTACTGTGTTCCAGGGTGAGCTTTGAGCTTGGTGCCTTTGGATGGGTAGGAATTAAAGAAGCAGAGGGAATGAGAGGAAGAGAGAGGGAGTTCTCAACAGGGAAGGCATCGTAGGATCACAGCAGTGCACACTGATCACAGACAGACCTGGGTTTGAATTCCTGCTGTACCACTTACCAACTCGGCCAAGTCAATTAACCTCGTTGACTTTCCTTCTCTTTGTTGCCAAACAGGGATGATCCTAACATCTGTAACCACTTCATGAGTGCTTATGATGCATCTCACTCTGTATTAGGTATTGTATATATATTATTTAATTAACACTCTTACATTTTTACAGATAAAGAAATGGAGGCATAGGGAAGTGACTTACTTAAAGCCTTTGTATCAGTTATCAGTTGCTGCATAACAAACTACCTCAAAACTCAGTGACTTAGAACAACCACCATTTTCTGTGCTCATAATTCTGTGGGTCAGCAATTTGGGCAGGGTTCAATTGGGGCCACTCATGTGGTTGCAGTTTTCTGGTCAATTAAAAAAAGAAAAAGAGTCCAAAGTGAGCAAACCCCAATGTGCAAGCACTTTTCAAGCTTCTACTTGTGTCATATTTGCTAATATCCCATTGGCCAAAGCAAGTTACACAGCCAAGCCCAGAGTTCTGGGTTAGAAAAGCAAGCCCCCCTCCCCTTGCAGAGTCACAATGCGAAGGGCCATGCCTGCAGCCATGCCAGTAATGATCACAGTCCTCTTTGCAAACAGTTCACTCCAGCCACCCAGCTGCTGGCGGCACTATGTGTCCCAAATTCATGCTTCATTGCTAGGGATTTCTTTTGAGCACTTTCTAGTTACCATGTCTGGTAATACAAGTCTACAGTCCCCCTCCTCCCTCAGCCCCAGGGTCATTACCACAGTCACTGAGGAACAAATAATGCAGAGAAAGGATTTTCCAGTAAGCTCCGCTTTTTTTCTTCTTGAAGTTCTGTAAGGGAGGTGGTGGTGGTCTGTTCAGGGGGTCCTACAGGTGTAATGATGGTGGAGATAAATGCTAAAGGCCACCCATCACTTGCTTTAGAGAAAAGGCTTATCTCTCTCTGGGGCTAGGAAGGATGCAGAGGAGACTACAAGTCTGGGTATTTTGTTCATTCATTCATTCATTCACTCAATAAGCCTAGTCCTTATCACCGAGTCCTTATCTGCTCAGTCCTTAGCACCTTGAGGCTCCCTCCTTTCTAAAGCATGCTAGCATGAGTGTTTGTGCACACATGTGCACACATACACATTTGCATACATGCACGTGCAGTTTGGCATGGACCACACAGTAGCGCATATGCACATTCACATGCATGCATGTACATACACATACATGCAAGCATGCACACACATGTATCCCACTCCACTTCTTTTCTCTCGAACTCCCATCAGCCTGACACAATATAGCTTTCGTTCATGTATTGACCTGGGAGAGAAAAAGGGCAGAGGTGAAGAATGTGGACCAGTATGGCAATCCTTCTAGAAGAGGCAAATCAAAACAAAACAACTCACAAACTATAAACTCCACTGTGTTTTCACTATTTGGCTAAAAATGTGTTCAGATTTTCAGTATATCTCTAGATTATGAAATACATGTGTGTCAGTAACTGGTGAACATCCAGCATCCCCCCACCTATCTCTTCCTGTGTGTTCAGCAGCTCTGCTGCAAGCTGTGGGCCGGCCTTCCAAGTCCAGGGCTGCAGGAGAGGCCCAGTGACTTTGTTCTTTGCCATGTGGGGAGGGCCTGAGGAGTGTCCATTCGTACCTAGCGGCAGCTGGTCACAGGTAGACCCTAACTGGAGCCATGAATCACTTTACCTTTTACTTGTTCAAGCCTCGATTGATTTTGTGTGGGCTCAGGAATATGACATCAACTCTGGGCCAACAGGCAAGTTTTGGCAAAGGTGTCTCCCTCCTCATGACTGCCCTGAGACATGGGGGTGGTAGAGAGAGCTCAGACTGGACGCCCAGGAGCCCAAGTTCTGGTCCCAGCTCCACCCTGGGCTCACTGCTTGTCTTTCTAGGATGACATTCAGGTACAGCCCCACAGCTTCATCCTATCATGGGCCCTCTGTCATTTACTGAATATATTTCTTTAAGTTGACCTCCCCTCCCTTTTTAAGCTTCCTCAGTGTTAGGTAATTAGTGGAAAGCAGCCCTGTGTGCTGGAAGAGCACAGGTGTTAGAGTCAGCTGGGCCTGACTTGAAGGCCCTGCCACACAAACCCTCTGAGCCCAGTCCCTCCCTGGAACATGGGGTTGCTGCCAGTTCATTTGTCTGGATTATTCTGGGGAGAGTGATTGGCATAGAGTATAGCCCAGTGCCTAGCAAACCTAAGTCCTGAGTCATTGTGTCTTTTATGAAAAAATGAGGCATAAATATTTTTCCTACATAGTTCGGAATCTTTCTTCTCCATTCCCCATCTCCACTGGGCTAGCCAGAGCCCTAAGAATGTTTTGCTGGAAAACGTGAAACCACCTCCTCCTTCATTTCCCATCCTCCAGGCCTGCTGTCTGTGATGCTGGCTGCATACTTGAACTGGACGACTTTCCTTTTTTAAAAAATTGTTTAATATTTAAATTTAGAAGTAGAAGATACATACTCTTGTTTAAAAAATAAATAAGATAGTAATTAAACAATAAAAGAAGGTACACAGGAAGAAGCATGTCTCCTGACTCTTCCTGCATCTCCATATAACCTCAGTTACTAGGTTACTAGTGTCTAGTTTAGCCATGTCTTCTTCCAGAGATCCTTTATCCATCAATCAGCACACACATTTGGGCATATCCCACACATTCCTGTTTTATGCAAGTGGTGACAACTGTACTTATTATTCTGCATCTTGCTTTGCTTTTGTAGGTATATTTTGGAGATTGTTTCATCTCATGAATAACTAGAGCCTCCAATCATGTACAGTGCTTATTGAAGGCCAGGGGCTGGTCTAAATGCTTTGCATGTACTGATCCATTTCATCCTCATCATAACCCTTTGAGGTAGGTGGCATTATGACCTCTTCCGTTCTGCTTAGGACCAGTTCCATCCCTGGATGACACTGTGCACGCACCCAAAAAATTAGTGAGGCATGTTAGCGGGTACCTATAGTCCCAGCTACCTGGGAGGCTGAGGTGGGAGGATTACCTGAGCCTGGGAGGTGAAGGCTGCAGTGAGCTGTGATTGCGCTACTGCACTCCAGTCTGGGGGACAGAGTGAGACCCCATCTTAAAAAAATTAAAATTTAAAGTTAAAAAATAAACTACGAACCGGCATTTATTGTGGAAGGAAATGATACTTCACATTAGCAGATGAAACACAGTTTGGTATAAATAGAAGCGTTCTGTTAGTTAAGTGAAAATCAAGCAGTGTTGTGCATTCAAGCTTGTGCCTGCCGGAGTGGCAGGCGAGAAGCTCTGAAGATGTGTGGGCACCGACTGGTTTTTCCTCCTGATGTAATCAGAAGGATTCTCAGAGAGCTGAAAGGGGTTAATAAAAGTAAATAGTGCCAGAAGGTACACAGAGAGAAGTGTATCTCCTGACTCTTCCTCCATCCCCATATCACCTCGGTTGCTATGTTACTAGTGTCCAGTTTGGCAGTGTTTCCTTCCCAAGACACCGAAAGTTACCTTGCTATCACAAGTGGAAACACTGACCCAGTGCCAGATAGTGGGGCTCTGGCATTCGGTTTACGCTGTCTGTGGAATGAAGGTGTGGAGTTTGAGGAATACTGAGGCTCCTGCCAGGCTTTGATCTTCATGCCACTGTGCCCTGGAAGGGAGACCAGGGTCCTGGCTCAGACTCAGGGCAAGGCAGCTCTTCGGGGCTGTCACAGCCTGCCAGCCAGGGTGTGTGCACAGTGTCATCCAGGGATGGAACTGGTCCTAAGCAGAACGGAAGAGGTTTCCCTCTAGGTAACCTTCCTCTCTCTTTCTGCTGTCCTGCCCAGACACCCGTTCACTAAGAATACATGTATTGATCATCAGCATATCCAGACCATGAGATGTGGCTGTACACTATGATGGGTGTCTTAGTGGGGATACGACAGTGTGAGGGAACTTGGAAGAGGGGGTGATGAAATCTCCTGAGCATCAGGAAGGCGCCAGAGAAGAGATGGTATCTGATCAACAGTCGACAGTTCCTGGGTGCAGAGAGGGGCAGAAGGAGCAGCAGTTAGAGTGGTGAGAAGCAGCACCTGGGATGTGGGAGGGAGCCTCCGCCCAGTCAGCACTGCTCCTGAGTCACTGCACTGAGCCTGGCCGGTTGGGATCAGGACTGATATGGGTAGTTGGGAAGGCTCAAAGGGAAAGAAGTCTGCCTTTTAGGATTCATTTAGTGGCAAGGGACTGGAATCCAGTGCAAACTGGCTTAGATAAAAATGACATTCTATTGAATCACATGAACATGTCGCACAAGTCTAGCTGGATCCAGGGGCTCACACACTGATTTGTCTGTCTCACCAATACAGCATGTACTCTGTGAGACCAGAGACCCCATCTGTCTTCTATACTGTATTTTGACTGTAGTGCATTTGGTATAGTACCTGACACATAAATAAATATTTAATAATTGAAGGTGTAGCTGTTCTCCCCACCAATATACTCACTAGATCAAAGGCAGTAGAACTATGCCTCCCCCATTTTACCCCTTTCCCTCCTTCCCTCTCTTCCTACCTTCCTTCCCTACTCTTTCCAATCCATCCATCCATCCATCTATCTATCCATCCATCCATCCATCCATCCATCCATCCATCCATCCATCCTCCAGCCATCATCCATCATCCATCCATCCATCCATCCATCCATCCATCCATCCATCCATCCATTTATCCACCTTTGGGAATCAGTCTCCCATTTCTGGTTTGTTTTCCTCTACATGGACTTCGTGATCTGGCAGGCTTCTCCCATGTGGTGACAAAGGTGGTCCCTAGTACTACAAATTCTCCTCCCATTAGCCTCTCCCCATCCTCCAGTGGAAAGAGAACACTCCCTTCCCAGTGTTTCCAGCAAAGCCCCAGGGTAGCATCTAATGGCCTAGCTGAGCTTCCTATTGTCAGATGAACATAAGTTTATGGATTGGCCAGGCCAGGGTCTCATGGCCACCCCAGGATTGCAGGGTGATGTCAGCTTCCCATGAACCACATGTACTGAGAATACTGGAGGGGAATTTGGGGGATTTCCTCAAAATAAAATTAGGGGAGCTGTTCCCAAAGAAGGAAGACTGGATGAATCTGGGCAGAGAAAAACAACAGATGTCCACTGAGGGGGAGTCCCTGGGGGAGGATGAGGAAGTGGTTCCATTGGCTGGTGCTGAGACATACCTGGTGTTCCTCCAGCTATCAGCTGCTCCTCAGTCCTGTTTGCCTCCTGCTCCCCTGGGCTAATGCTCACTCTGCTCCCTTTGCCTGGGACACTCCACCCCCACCCCAAGCCCTGCTCACCCATCTAACAGCTACTCTTCCTGCAGTGTTCAGTTTAGATGTCACTTCCTCCAGGAAACCTTCCTATAGTGCCTAGGACTCCCTTCATCATTGCACTTATCACACCATGTGATCATCACTTGTACAATTGCCTGTATCTCTACTACAGTGTGGATCCTATGAGGGTGGCGACCTGCATGTCTTACACACTGTAGTTTTGCCTAGCATAGTACCTGGCACATAATGAACTGCTCAATAAATATTTAGTGATTGACAGTACAGCTATCTCCATACTTCCAATTATGCTCAGCAGAACAAAGGCAATAGAACTGTACCTCCCTCATTTTACCCTCCCTCCCTGCCTTCTTCTCTTCCTTTCTCCCTTTCATCCACTCTCCCTTCTATCTACCCATCCCTGCATTTATTCACCCACCCACCCATCTGTTCATCTGTCCATCCATCCATCTACCCATCCATTCAGCCATATTCATTGATCCATTGATCTTTTGATCTGTTGATCCAGCCAGTCCAGCCAGAGTCATTCATTCATGCAAATATATATTGATACTTGCTGGGTAACAGGCTCTGCTCTGGTACAGAGAATACTATCATGAACAAGATCCTGGCCTCAGGACTTTGCTTCTCTTTTCCTTCAAGGAGGTCTTGGTCATGCACTAGCCTAGGGTTTCACCCATACACAAATGCTGGAAGCAGAGAGCCACTGTGCCCAGGGACAGCCCTGTCTGCAGGGTGGAAGAAGCACACAGGGACTGCAACATTGAGAAGCTGTTTTCTAACAACTGATCCTTATCCTGCCCCAGGTGTCCCTTTATGGATGCTGTTAACTTCCAGATTCTGTTTGCCTTCTTTTGCATCTAAATGAGGGGCTGAAAGATGGTGCAGATAAAACTTTGCTGTTTTCAGAATCTGAGGATCAGGGAAGAGGCAAAAGGCAATGTGTGCAAAGCAAAAAGCAGTGTGATTACCAGAAGAGGCAATGCTTAGCGGGCAGCAGACCCGGCCTGCGGTCCCAGCTCTGCCTGGCTTTTTGTGTGACTTTGGACAGCACTCTTGCTCTTTTCTTTTCTTTTCTTTGTTTTCTTTTTGAGATAGAGTCTCGCCGTGTCGCTCAGGCTGGGGTGCAGTGGCACAATCTCGGTTCACTGTAACCTCTGCCTCCTGGGTTCAAACGATTCTCCTGCCTCAGCCTCCTGAGTAGCTAGGAGTACAGGCACCCACCACCACGCCCAGCTAATTTTTGTATTTTTTTAGTAGAGACGGGGTTTCACTATGTTGGCCAGGCTGGTCCCAAACTCCTGACCTTGTGGTCCACCCGTCTTGGCCTCCCAAAGTGCTGGGATTACAGGCGTGAGCCACCACGCTCAGCTCACTCTTGCTATTTCTGAGCCTCCATTTCCTTAAGTGAGGGGCTAGGACACCAAGAGTTATGGAGGACCTTTTGGCCCTTACATTCTGAGAACACATGCAACTGAACTGGGTCCAAGAATAGTGATCTTAAGTGACACGTCCCTACGAGGTCCTTCCCTAGACTCCCTGAATAGGGTCTGGAGGGCTGGAAAGTGAACCCATTAGCTGGCATCAGGCGGATGGGTACCTCTGAGGGGCCCTTCAGACATCCCCAGTTTGGTGATTTGGCCTCAGCTGAGCTCCTGCATCTGCCTCTGCCCCTTCCCAGCCCCAGGCACACTGCTGCTGGCAGTTGGTCACTTGACAATTTGCAGTTGACAGAGCACTTTCCCCATCTACCCCCTTCTGATCTTCACCAGGTGGGCACGGAAAGGACACGCCTCTCCACAGCCACCCAGCAAGTAGTGGGAAGGCCGAGTCTCAAAACCAAGTCTCCCTAATTCCAGTGGGCTGGAGGAGCCTTTCACCCCTGTTTTACAGTTGAGAAAGGGGTACAGGGGAAGCAAAACAAGCGTGTGTTCAGTAGGCCCAGGCTGTGGGGTCAGCCACCTTGGCTTTGAACCCTGACTCCACTTACCAGCTTTTCACCTAGAGAAACTTACTGACCTATTCTGGGCCATGGTTTTCTCATCTATAAAGCAGGGATCATAGGATGCCTATCTCATAGGGGTTTTGTGAGAAATAAATGAGTTAATATAGGTAAAGTGCATAAAGCAAGGCCTGGCATGTAATAAGTGCTCAATAGATGCTAGCTGCTATCATTGTTGTTACTGTCATCACACTGCCTCCCAGGTTTGGGGAAAGGACTCATTGAAATGCTCCTTCACTAGAAGGGCTCCTAGAAAGAGGTGTGCAAACTTTGAAGTAATAGATAAGGTTAAATATTATTTAATGCATCCTGGACTGGCAATATTGAGCCAACTGTTCTCATCTATTGAGCTAAGGACCATTCATGCTGAAGCCCATGTATCAGGTAATTAAATAAAAACATCTAGAGGATTCTGGGTACAAATAGAATCCTTTCAGAGAAACCTCCAGGTGAACTCTTTGGTGGCAGCTGTCTGTCATAAGTGACCCTGGGCAGTGGAGTTCACTGTTATTCTTGGAATCAGGAATCAAGTAGATCATGGGAGTTTGGCCCCAGGGTATTTGGGTTATCTTCTCCAAGCATGGGATTTTTGGAATGAAGTTTAGAGGCTATCCTGGGAAGTTTGGCCTGTCAGAGCGCAGGAAGAGTACTCTGTGGCTCAAGAAGAGTAGAAAATGATGTAAAGGGAGAGAAAATAAAAAAAGAAAACTAGGCAAAGGATATGTGCGAATTGAGAACACCCAGCTGGGCTGCTGACCTTGAGTGAGTGGATGGATGCATGGTGATTGGACAGGAAGATCTAGCTGTAAATAGAAAGGCTGTCTTTTCCCCTGAACTACCCAGCGCAGATGACAGATTCGTGGTGAGGCAGGCAGACTCAGAAGCCAAAATAGAAAAAGGAGATGTAGCAGGAATCGTTGAACGCAGACAGGGATGGGATCCAGACATGAAAAACACCAGCAATATGGTGGTGAGGCAAAGAAACCAGGGTTGTCTGTGGATGTGGAGGGACATGTCGAAGGGGGAAGGTGGGGTCCTGGAGACAGCTGCGACATGTGTTCCCACCCTTTAGCCACACCTGTTTTGTATTATTTTATTTCTTCTTTGCATTCCATCCATTTTTGCTCATTTGTAATCTCCCTAAAACTCCTAGAAACCCCCTTCCTGCTGATTTCATCCTCTCCGTATGCCAGTTCCACCAAGACCATATCCAAATTACTCAATGGACTCATTTATTTTATTTTTATTTTAAGTTCCAGGATACATGTGCAGGACACGCAGGTTTGTTACACAGGTAAACGTGTGCCATGGTGGTTTGCTGCACCTATCGGCCCATCACCTACATGCATTAGCTATTTATCCTGATGCTCTTCCTGCTGCCACCACCTCTGACAGGCCCCAGTGTCCTTTAAACCAAGGCATGAAGATCATCAAAATAGGCACCTGCTTTGATTATCTGCAAGTCTGCAGTCACCCCTTTTGGCCACTAGATGTCGAGAACGCATCAATATGGCACATTTTCTGGTCCGTTGAGTTATTTGGATGTGATCTTGGTGGAACTGGCATACAGAGAGGATGAAATCAGCAAGAAGGGGGTTTTTAGGAGTCTTAGAGAGATTGCAAATGAACAAAAATGGATGGAATGCAGAGAAGCAATCTTTCCACCAAGACCCACGAAGAAAAGTTGACTGAATTTTAAATCTTGGTATTGTTTTACAAGTTTGGGAGATTTTTAGGATAAAGGAAGAAAGGAGAAACATGGCTTAAAATATATATATATATTACATTAGTTAATGTTCTCCAGAGCTTGTAAGCATTTCCAAGTGAGCATGTTTAAGGTTCTTAAACCCTGAGCCCAAATCAGGGATGATAATGATGATGATGATGGTGGTGGTAGCACCTGATAGATACCTCCATGGCTCTTACTATGTGGAAGGTATTGTTCTCAGCACTTGACAGAAACTGACTCATTTAGTGCTCACAAGCAGCCTAGGAAGTAAGTGCTATTATTATCCGTGTTTTACATATGAGGAAGCAGAGGTCAGAGAGGTTGTGTGACTTGTCCAAAGCCACACAGCTGGCGAGTGGGAGCATCAGGATTCAACCCAGACATTTGTCCATATTCCTACCTTCTATGATCTGCAGTAGATGTTGCCACATTGACTCCTGGGCTGTGGCAAAGAGAACTTTCTGAGCAATGAATCAGTGCTGTGATTTAATGATAAAAGTCACAGAGGCTGGGTACAGTGGCTCACACCTGTAATCCTAGCACTTTGGGAGGCCGAGGCGGGTGGATCACCTGAGATCAGGAGCTCAAGACCAGCCTGACAAACATGGTGAAACCTCATCTCTACTAAAATATAAAAATTAGCCAGGTGTGGTGGCGGGCGCCTGTAATCTCAGCTACTTGAGAGACTGAGGCAGGAGAATCACTTGAACCCAGAAGGTGGAGGTTGCAGTGAGCCGAGATCGTGCCACTGTACTCCAACCTGGGCAACAAGAGTGAAACTCTGTCTTTAAAAAAAGGCACAGAATTCCTCATTCTAATAAACTCACTTCACAGCACTTCAAATGACAAGGAATAAGATTTTAGGGTTGGCCAGGAATTCATTCTGAGTTCTCCGACTTACAGGGACTTACAGGGCTTGGTTAGATAGGAGCACATTTCATTCCCAGGGGGAAGCCTTTATTCTATTAGCTGTTATAGTAATCCAAACCACAGGAGAGAATGAACAAGGCCCAGGAGCCATGGATTTCAGAAGTTTCTTAGCATAGAAAGATGATCATACACTTGGCATTGCAAAAGAAAAGTACATTTCTAGTTGGGGACCAGCAAAAATGCTATTGGTATGGAGCAGCCCAGTCAGTGTTCAAGCTACTAAAAGTATTGATGCCTGCTCAGAAAGTGGTAATGAATTAAAGAAATTCATTAAGGGCTGGGTGTGGTGGTTCACACCTGTAATACCAGCACTTTGGGAGGCTGAGGCGGGAGGATCACGTGAGCCCAGGAGTTCGAGATGAGCTTGGACAACATGGCAAAACTCCATCTCTATTTATAAAAAAATGATACAGACAATCTAGGATGATCTGGTAGAAAAAGTGGTGGATTAAAAGTGAGAGTCCGGATGTCCAGTATGGTTAAATATGTGTTTACCATATGACCCTTCATCCCACCCCTGGGTATTTACCTAAGAAAAATGAAAATACATGTCCACACAAAGAAATGTACCTAAGCATTCATAGCAGCTTTATCCAAAATAATTAAAACCTGTAAACACCTCGAGTAGCTATGGACATATGACTAAGTAAACAGATTGTGGCATAACCATGCAATGGAATACTTAGCCATAAAAAAGAAGTTCTGATATGTACAGCATCATCAGTGAATCTCAGAAAAATTATGCTGAGTAAAAAGAGGGCTGACCCAAAGGACTTTATATTGTATGATTCCATGGAACTGGATTCTGGAACACACGACAGAAGGCAAACCTATGATTGGGGCTGGAGTGGGGTCAGGTATTGGCTGCAAAGGGGCATGAGGGATCTTTCTGGTGTAGCAGAAGTTCTATATTTTGCTTGTGATCCTGGATACATGGATGTAAAGTTTGGTGTCTCTGTACTGATACTTGGTGATACTTGGCACTTCTGAGCCTCAGTTTCCCTGTTTGTCAAACTGAAAGGTTGTTGGGTTAGATGATGTCTAGAATTTCTTCTGGCTCAGTAATTTCCCCTGTAATAACAATATTCATTTTCTATTATGGAAGTAGAGTAGCAAAGTGCAATTTGCTTTATAGGAATTGTTTCCTTTTTTTTTTTTTTTTTTTGAGACGGAGTCTCGCTCTGTCACCCAGGCTGGAGTGCAGTGGCACGATCTCGGCTCATTGCAAGCTCCGCCTCCCTGGTTCGCGCCATTCTCCTGCCTCAGCCTCCCAAATAGCCGGGACTACAGGCGCCCGCCACCATGCCTGGCTAATTTTTTGTATTTTGTTTAGTAGAGACGGAGTTTCACCATGTTAGCCAGGATGGTCTTGATCTCCTGACTTCGTGATCCTCCCGCCTCGGCCTCCCAAAGTGCTGGGATTACAGGAGGAATTGTTTTTATAGGCAAGGATGAATTTATTCCAGAGAGCATAGAATATCTATTGGGTTACTTAATGTTACTCATTTTGGGTACAGAGCCATTTGCAGCCCATTGTACTTCAGGAAACAGCTGAGAAAATGATTTGTGTATAAGAAGGATGTTCCCCATTCAATTCCCGTGGGTATGTGAGGAGGGGCTATCCCTGCGGCACTGGGAGGAGAGGGAGGGATGCCACAGTCACTGCTGGCAGGGCTAGAGAGGATAGCTGAGCAAGGGCTGGGCTTGCCTTGTCACTTCTGACAGTGCCCAGATGCTTGGAGCTATGGTTACCCTTTTAAATTTCCTTCTTATTTATTTATTTATTTATTTATTATTTTTGAATTTCCTCTTTACTAGCCCATGCCTGGCTCTTAGTTAGGGTTTAATGATGTTGTTGATGATATCCAGTCCTCAGAGAGTCTGTGCAAAAGTAAAGGAAAGCAGGTGTCCAGAGCGTGTTGTGGGACCAGGGCAGCGGCCAACTAGAGCGTAGAACTTGGTATGGAGCCAGGAGCAACAGGGAAGGCCATGGTGGGTCATAGCTGGGTGCTGATTTCCCCTACTTGTGCGCCCCCAGGTCATGAAAACCTACCACATGTACCATGCAGAGAGCATCAGTGCAGAAAGCAAGCTGAAGGAGGCTGAGAAGCAGGAGGAGAAGCAGTTCAATAAGTCAGGAGACCTCAGCATGAACCTGCTCCGGCACGAGGACCGGCCCCAGCGCCGCAGCTCTGTGAAGAAGATTGAGAAGATGAAGGAGAAGGCGAGTGGGGGCCCTGGGCTGGGAGCAATTGGGGACAGGGCACAAAGGGGAGGGCCATGCTCTTGGCGGACAGCCTTAGACTTCCCCTTTTTCCCCATATCCCAGTGGGGTGGTGGTGGGTACGGGGGATGGGACAATGTAGCCAGTATCTCATCTTTTGGAGATTGGTGTTCTAGTGGAAGCAGGGCCGGACGTGCCCCTGCTAGCACTGGTTAGGCCTGGCTTAATGCTAAAGTCAGCAGGCAGACGAGGTGCTCAACTCACAAGTAAGCTGAACTGTGATGAGGTTCACACCCAGCAAGCACCTTCTCAGATGACCTGGAATCACCAGGCATTAGTGGGAGCAGGGGCTTGTTCCAAAGGCCAATTTAATGGCCAAGGGTAAGGGCTGGGGGTGAGGTGGGAACTGATTACTGAATGTGTCTCAACAAGAGGGACCAGCGCCTGGAAACCTGGTGAAGGGCTCATTCCAAAATTTCCATTGCCAACTCAAAGATGAGAGAGTTAAAATCCTTGTGTATTGATTCTGGAAAAGTCCTTTAGTAGGGTGTGGTGGAAGGAATTCTAGCTTCGGAGTCAGATGGGCTGGGTTTTGAAAATGCCACTTTTATAACACCTCTCTGAGCTGCAGTTTTGTTTTTTTTTTTTTTTTTTGAGACGGAGTCTCGCTCTGTCGCCCAGGCTGGAGTGCAGTGGCGCAATCTCGGCTCACTGCAAGCTCTGCCTCCCGGGTTCACGCCATTCTCCTGCCTCAGCCTCCCGAGTAGCTGGGACTACAGGCGCCCGCCCCTGCGCCCGGCTAATTTTTTCTATTTTTAGTAGAGACGGGGTTTCACCATGGTCTCAATCTCCTGACCTTGTGATCCGCCCACCTCGGCCTCCCAAAGTGCTGGGATTACAGGCGTGAGCCACCACGCCCAGCCTGAGCTGCAGTTTTGAAATCTGACAGGAGTGGCAAATTCGTCTCATCTCTCATGTCAATTCTGATCAATTGCCCAGAGCGCTGGACTGAGAATCGTGAAACCCTATCCAGATTTAGTTAAAAACAGTGCTGTAGGTCTGGCCACGGTGGCTCATGCCTGTAATATCAGCACTTTGGGAGTCCAAGGCGGGAGTATTGTTTGAGCCCAGGAGTTCGAGACCAGCCTGGGTAAAATGGCAAAACTCCATCTCTATGGTGGGAAAAAAAAAGGCAAAGAATTTGAATAGATGTTGCTCTTAAAAAAACATGTACGAGTGGCCAACAAGTACATGAAAATACTGTCTGGGCCAGGCATGGTGCTTCACTCCTCTAATCCTAACACTTTGGGAGGCCGAGGTGGGCAGATTGTTTGAGCTCAGGAGTTCGAGACCAGGTTGGGCAATATGGCAGAACCCCATCGCTACAAAAAATAGACAAATTAGGCAGGTGTGGTGTCATGTGCCTGTAGTCCCAGCTACTTGGGAGGCTGAGGTAGGAGGATTACCTGAGGAGGTCGAGGTGGCAGTGAGCCATGATCACATCACTGCACTCCAGCCTGGGCAACAGAGTGAGACCTTGTCTCAAAAAAAAAAAAAAAGATTATCTCTATCATTAGTGATTAAGGAAATGCAAATCAAACTCAATGAAGTATCACTTCACACCCACAAGGATAGCTAGACTTAAAAAGGCAGACTAGGACCGGGCGTGGTGGCTCATGCCTGTAGTCCCAGCACTCTGGGAGGCCAAGGTGGGCGGATCACAAGGTCAGGAGATTGAGACCATCCTGGCTAACAAGGTGAAACCCTGTCTCTACCAAAAATATAAAAAATTACCCAGGCATGGTGGTGGGTGCCTGTAGTCCCAGCTACTCAGGAGGCTGAGGCAGGAGAATGGCGTGAACTCAGAAGGCAGAGCTTGCAGTGAGCCAAGATTGCGCCACTCTACTCCAGCCTGGGTGATAGAACAAGACTCTGTCAAAAAAAGAAAAAAAAAAAAAAAGGCAGACTATAGGAAGTATTGGTAACAATGTGGAGAAATTGGAATCTTCACACACTACTAGAGGGAATGTACAATGATTCTATCACTTTGGAAAGCAATCTAAATGTTAAACATAGACTAAGTTACCATGTGACTCAACAATTTTATTCCTAGGTATCCACCCAAGAAAAATAAAAACATACGTCCATTCAAAGACTTGTACATGAATAGCAGTATTATTCATAATAGCCAAAAGATGGAAATGACTCAGATGTTCATCTGCTGATGAATGGTTGAATAAAATGAAATGTGGTATATCCATGTGATGGAATATTATTCAGCCATGAAAAGGAATGAAGTGCTGACACACACTGCAACATGGATGAACTTTGAAAACAGTGTGCTAAATGAAAGAAGTCAGTCACGAAAGGCCACATATTGTACAATTACATTTATGAAATGTCCAGCATAGACAAATCAATAGAAATAGAAAATAGATGATTGGTTTCCAGGGGCTAAGAAAGAGGAAAATGGGGAGTAACTGTGAATAGGTGCAGGGTTTCTTTCTGGGATGATGAAAATATTCTAAAGTTAGATAATGATAATGGTTGTCTGACTCTGTGAATATAGTAAAAATAAATAAAAATAAAATAAAATAACCAAGCAGGGAATGATAGGACTACAACACAGGGAGAAACAGAGAGGTAGAGTGAGTGCTGACTAGAAGTCCGGAGGCTGATTTTTAGTTCAGAGTTTTATTTTTAGTTCGATTAGCTACTTGGCTCTTGGGCAAGCCACTTCTCTCCAGTTATTTCCTCACCTATAAAATAGATGAGTTTAACGAAAATACCTTTAACATCCTTCCTAGGTATAACATTTTATGAGTCTATGAAGGGCTAAACATGGTCTCAGGGTCATGGTCATAGTGGGCCACTGGAAATAGGCCAAGAATATCAAAACTCTCTGTGGGGGTTGGGTGCGTGGCTGGTGTAGGATGTAACTGCCACGACCCTGGAGAAAAGTTAGAGATCTCTGAAGAGAATTAAAAGGTTGAGAACTCACTGTGGAATAGGAAGGTGTAAGAATGTCTAGGCGAAGGAGGAAAACCATTTATTTACAGAGACCTGACTTTTACGCAGCAATGGGACTCATCAGTCTGCAAGGAGCAGGGGACAGCTCTGCAGCCCGCTTACTCTTTCCTGCTCCATTCCCAGGCTGGCCCAGAGAGGAGCAGCTCCCTGGGAGGCATTTGGGTCCCAGCTGAGATGGGCTGCTCTGGCTACCTCACCCTGCCTCTCCCCACCACTCCCATCCAGTCATCCTCCTCCCTCCTGTCCTCCAGTCACTGAAAATGACTGAATACCTACCCTGTGCAGGGACAGTTCTGGGTGCTCCAGACCTAGCAATGAACAAGGTAGATCAAGTCCCTAACCCCACTTATTTTCTAATGGGAGGTCACTGACAATCAACAAATAAATGAAAGGGTAGGGAAAAAAAACAAAAAACAACAATTTCAGGTGGTGGAAGTGCTTATAAAGAAAAGAGTCGGGCAGGGGTGGGCAGAGGGAGTGGGAGAGGTAGATGAGCTTGTTATTGAAGGCCAATCTGGCCTCAAAACCTTAGGCCAAGGCTGAGGGAATCATGAGTCTGAGGGCCTTGAGATAGGAATGAACTTGCCGTCTTAAAGGATGAATCAAGGAGGCTGAGCAAGTGAGGGGGAGCATGGGGGAAGGTGGAGCTTGAGGAGTGGATGGGACCAGGCCATGGACGGCTTCTCAGGCGCAAGCAACAGTTTGGTTCGTCACTGGAGGTTGCTGGGTAGGGGTCTTATTTATTGATTGATTGATTGAGACGGAGTCTCCTTCTGTCACTTAGACCTGGAGTGCAGCGGTGCAATCTCCACATACTGCAACCTCTGCCTCCTGGGTTCAAGTGATTCTCCTACCCCAGCCTCCCAAGTAGCTGGTACTACAGCTGCGGGCCACCACACCCAGCTAATTTTTGTATTTTTAGTAGAGATAGGGTTTTGCCCTGTTGGCCAGGCTGGTCTTGATCTCCTAACCTCAGGTGATATGCCTGCCTTGGCCTCCCAAAGTGTTGGGATTACAGGCCAATGCTCCCGGCCAGGGATCTGATTTACACCCTACCCTAGCAAGGACAGTCGGAGGCTGCTGCTTATCTAGTGTCCTCATCGGCTGTGCAGGTGCAATGTAAAGGGGCTGCCTGAGTCCAGGTCCAACCCTTACTCATCTAGCAGTTGGAGGTCTTCCATAGGTGTGTCTGTGCAGGGCTTGGGTGGCAGGAAGTTACTATAAAGAAAAAAAAATCACTGGGCCGGGCATTATGGCTCACGCCTGTAATCCCAACACTTGGGAAGCTGAGGTGAGAGGATGGCTTGAGGCCGGGAGTTCCAGACCAGCCTGGGCAACGTAGTGAGACCCCACTCTCTCCAAAAAACTTTAAAAACAAAAACTAGGCAGGTGTGATGACATGCATCTATAGTCCCAGCTACTCAGGAGGCTGAGGTGGGAGGATTGTTTGAGTCCAGGAGTTAAGGCTCAAGTGAGCTATGATCACACCACTGCACTCCAGCCTGGGTGACACAGCAACACCCTGTCTCTTAAAAAAAAAAAAAAAATCACAAATCCCGTCCTCTTAAATGGCTTTTTTTACGTCTACTCTTTTCTTCTTCCAGAGGCAGGCCAAGTACTCTGAAAACAAGCTGAAATGCACAAAGGCCCGGAATGACTACTTACTCAATCTGGCAGCCACCAACGCAGCTATAAGCAAATACTACATCCATGACGTCTCCGATCTGATCGATGTGAGCTCCCTGGGGAGTCTGGGACTGAGCAGGGCCCACATCTGGGCTGGCGCACGTCACTGGCTGAAGGAGGGGCTGGTCTTTGTCTTTAGCTGACATTCTGGGGTAGCCAGGGGTCTTTTGAGCCCTGCCGGAGGGGAGGGGCAGTGAATGTTTGGAAGCAGGAAAATGAGTGTTACCTCATGGTGTCTATTTTCATGAGTGGGACATGGGCCTCTGGTGGCCCCAGTGCAGTTGACTTGGGCAGTCGTATATCCAGTGCCAACTTCCCAAGTACCTTCCTGGACACCAGGTCCTTTGCTGGGTTTGAGGGATTCAGGGGTGAACCATACACGGTTCATGCCTTGGGGGATTTCCCAGTGTGGTAAAGGAGATGTTATTGGTAATATGTTTAGCGACCCTAGGGCCACTCAGCCAGACACACATACATGCGAAACAAAGTAGCGAATGAGGCAGACTTAATTATGCAGATCAGCTTTGTGTGGGGAGGTTATCTCGGGAGAAATCGGGCAGCTTAAGCAAATGGAGAATGGAACACTGACTCCCAAGTACCAGCTGTGCAGGACACACCACAGAGACAAGCAGACTGGGAGAAAGAACACTGTGAGCGGAGGCGCTGGGGAGGGCTTCTTTGTCATCTAAGTAGGAGCCAGGACTGTTTCTCTCGTGTCCCCCTTCCTGCACAGATGGGGGAGCTGGCCCTGTCCATGCTTAGTAAAGGCTCGGTATTGGTTGATGGGCTCTTTTCCTGGTGTATCCTGTCGGGAAGTCAGGGGGCTCCTGCTTTTCCCATGGCTCCAGAGGGAGACCCATTCTCAGCATCGCAAGGAGAGGGAGCTCCCAAATGGCCCAAGGACAGACCTTCCTCTTTCCTACTTTTCAACTTTCCTTTTTGCCCTTTCAGCCCTTTTATTGATTCATTTACCATATATTGATGGAGCACGTGCTGTTGTCTGGAACTTGAGGTGCAGGAGCCAGTGGGTTGGCCCTCGGGGAGCGCACCTTACCAAGGACATGTTGATAGATGATTTTGATACTAAGTGGCAGGGGTCACAGTGAGGGAGGTAGAGGGAAATGTGGACCCCTGGAGGAGGAACACCTGACCAACTCTGAGTGGGGAGAACATCAAGGAAGCCTTCCTGGAGGAAGTGACCTCTAAACTGAATTCTGAAAGAAGAGTATTCCAGGCAGAGGGGATGCATGCATACCACCCTAAAGAAGAGAAAGATGGGCCGGGAGCAGTGGCTCACGCTTGTGAACTTTGGGAGGCCAAGGCGGGTGGATCATGAGGTCCGGAGTTCGAGACCAACCGGGCCAACACAGTGAAACCCCCGTCTCTTAAAAATACAAAAATTAGCTGGGAGTGGTGGTGGGTACCTGTAATCCCAGCTGTTCGGGAGGCTGAGGCAGGAGAATTGCTTGAACCCACAAGGCGGAGGTTGCAGTGAGCCGAGATCACGCCATTGCACTCCAGCCTGGGTGACAGAGCGAGACTCCATCTCAAAAAAAAAAAAAAAGAAAAAAGAAAAAAGAGAAAGATGGTGAATATAGGGAGCCTAGTTCTGCTATTGCGCAAATCTCAACCGCAACTCCCGCTGAGGGCCGTGGTGTGGTTTGTGCAGTAAGATTCCAAAGTGCCTTGGGGCCTCTGGGATGGAAGATTCAGCTGTGGAAAGGGAGGTAATTGTAAGTCATTGTGGTGGCCGGCGACCACCCCTCCACATCCTGGCTCTCACCTGTAACCTTCTGTTGTTGCCTCTCCCCAAGTGCTGTGATTTGGGCTTTCATGCCAGCCTGGCCCGCACCTTCCGGACCTATCTCTCAGCTGAATACAATCTGGAGACTTCTCGCCACGAGGGACTGGATGTCATCGAGAATGCAGTGGACAACCTGGATTCCCGAAGTGACAAGCACACAGTCATGGACATGTGCAATCAAGTCTTCTGCCCTCCACTCAAGTTCGAGTTCCAGCCCCACATGGGGGATGAGGTAGGCTTCTCCCTGGAGCCCGGGCTTGGGGCTGCCTCCCTCTGTTCCCCCATGTGCTCCAGAACATCAGCCCAGGTTGCACATACAGGAAGTTTCTATCCGAGGCCTGGGGTCAAGCTCCTGGTTCATGGGCTTCCCCAGCCGAGGAGTTTACCACTAATACCCTAATGTTACTGTCTCAAGTGCCCCCCATGCAGAATTGCAGCACCTTGGCTTCCTTTACAACCCCTCCCAGCTATGTCTAGAAGACTCCAAGGGAGCCCCAGTCTGCACACAGGCTCATGTTCTTCCCCCAGATGGCCAGGTGAGGTCCCTGGGAAGCCTGGGCCTCACTGTAGCCTCACCACAGCCATTCAGGCCGGTGCATTCCACCAGGGCACTCCCTTCCTCCAACACTGCAAGCCTTTGATATGCCAGACAATCGAGTTTCCTTCAGTGCTTGTACTGCTCAGATCCTTGTTACAATCTGAAAAAACAAACAAACAAACAAACAAATGAAAAACAAATGGGAAGAAGGCCCTTGTGACTGGCCCCAACACAGCCCTACTAGTTACCCAAGGCTTACAAAATCCCTTATGCAAATAGTTGCCTGAGCTTATCTGTGTCACTGCTCCCTCTGGGCATTGGGGGAACCCACTCCAACAGTGTCCCTGACCCAGCCAGCGTCTGGGTCCCAGTGAGGCTCAGCTGGGCCGTCCATGGCACCTGCTAGGAGGGGAGGGGCAAGGAGGCATCTGAGAAGATGGCATTTGCTAGACCCTCTGCATGGCTCTGCCCACTTGCTTCTGCAGGGCTGCACTGCTGTGCCTGCCCCATCCCTCTGCCGTCAGCTCCAACTCTTTCGATCCATCACCTGGACCTGAAAATGCGGGCCTCGTGGTGACCACTGGTGACCATAAACTTTGGGTTGCCCAGTCAGTGGCAAATAACTAATACTGTCCAGAGAGCCCTACTGTCCCTTGTGATCCTAGCTGTGATCCTGGAAGGGGTGAGGTGCACATGCCTGCCAGCAGCCTAACCCGCAGGTGATACTAGAGTCCCACATGAAAGGTGGAGGGCGGTGGCTCACGTCTGTAATCTCAGCACTTTGGGAGGCCGAGGCAGGTGGATCACTTGAAGTCAGGAATTCAAGACCAGCCTGGCCAACATGGTGAAACCCTGTCTCTGTTAAAAAAAAAAAAAAAAAAAAAAAAATTAGATGGGCATGGTGGCAGGTGCCTGTAGTCCCAGCTACTTGGGGGGCTGAGGCAGGAGAATCGCTTGAACCTGGGAGGCGGAGGTTGCAGTGAGCCACGATGGCGCCACTGCATTCCAGCCTGGGTGACAGAGTGAGATCCTGTCTCAAACAAACAAAAAAAAGGCGGAGAGAGAACAGCATTTCTCAGGTGCTTCCCCTCCTCCAGCCCTCACCCAGTCAAGTGCTGGGGGATGAAGAGCTCTGAGCTGTGAGAGTGCATTGTCTCACAGCTGCCCTGCTGCAGCATCGTTCTGCGGCACAATGGGAGTGTGCCCTGATTGTTTCCCATTCAGGTTTTTTCCCATTGGCTTCTCTTAGGTGGTTGCTTTCTTGCCACAACTTCTTGCCTTGAAATTAACCAATTAATTTTGCTTAGTAAGATTATGTTAAGGCTCTTTGTAAACCTTCACTTGCTTCCCAAATGTAGATCATGACTGAAAGGCCACACCTGGCAATGGCAAGAGGGCAGACTGAGTAGGAAGGCCCTGGTTCTCATCTGGCATTGGTTGCCATGGCCACTTATGAGCTCTGTGACCTTGGGTAGGTCACTCAACCTTTCGGAGCCTGTTTCCTGGACTGTGATTGGGATGTTAATGGTAGCACCCCCACTCCTCTGCCCTAGCTCCACACAGGTGAGGAGGGCACAGGGCAACCACAGATGGTGGCTGTTATTCCTGCAGGTGTGCCAGGTCAGCGCTCAGCAGCCCGTCCAGACAGAACTGCTCATGCGGTATCACCAGCTGCAGTCCAGACTGGCCACCCTCAAGATAGAGAATGAGGAGGTGAGTGAGCCCCTCTGCCCTATAAGGGATTTCCTTTGGAAGGCCTGGCTTGTCCCAAGGAGTCCACTTGTACCACGGAATGCATAAGAAATGATAGTTCCACTTATAAGATGGAATAGTACACAATCATTAAAACCACACACACTAAGAATCATTAATAGCCTGGGGGAATGCTTATAAGATGTTAAATTGAAGAAAAACAAAAGGCAGGGGGCTGAGGCAAGAGAATTGCTTGAACCTAGGAGACAGAGGTTACAGTGAGCTGAGATCACGCCACTGCACTCCAGCCTGGATGACAGAGTGAGGCTCCATCTCAAAACAAACAAACAAACAAACAAACAAACAAAACACAAAAGGAAATAGGACTGTATGTTCAGTATTGCCATAACTGCAGTAAACTAAAGCATGTGTATATTCCTAGGCATAGAAAAAAGACTGGAGGGAAATGCTTAAATGTTATTAGTTGCTATGTTTGGGTTGTGGGGTGATAGGTGCTTTCTGTTTACTTCTTTGTGCTTTCTTCTATTTTCTGCAATGAATTTCTGTTTTATCATTAGAAATAACAGTAGGTATTTTAAATTACACAATGAAATAAACAACCCAGGGCACACTAAATGTGACATGGATTCTGAGCTCCAAGGAGCGGGTCAGTCTTACCAGGCCCAGCCTCCCTCCTCTGCAGCTGTGGGGCATAGGATTCTCAGCAAGTGGGTACAGATGGAAATACCAGTGCAGTGGCTCTATTCTGTGGACTGAAGAGGCCAGATGGGAAACATCCTTTTCCAACCTGGACTCCTCCTCCAAGGAGGATGTCAACGAACTGGAGGCCCCTGGAGAAAGGATACCAGGATGGAGGGAGTGACACTCGAGGTCATGGGCAGGTTTATTCTTGAAAGTGCAGTCACAGTGGGGAGGTGGGAAGACACAGTCCTGATCTTCAAATCTCAAGAGTGCTATCCTGGGCAGAGAGGGCAACTTTGCTTTTCAACTCCACAAAGGACATACCTAGGACAAATGTGAGACAGATTGGAGCTCAGGATGATAGCAAATCAGTGCAGTCCCCAGGGGGAGGTTGTATGGAGACAAATTATATATTTGTTTTTCAAACCTGGAAAGAGACAGGAGATGAACAGAGTGTTTTCTTTATTTATTTATGCCCTATATCTTCCCTCAAAGGATTTTAAATTGTTTACACGGAATAGCATATGGATCATAATGTTAATGGAATTTAAATTGGAAATCAGGGCCAAAGAAAGGAGAATGAAGCCAGTGTTCCTCTGTATGAGCTGCTAACGAGCTTGAATAGACTTAATTTTGAACCTCAGCTTCCTGTCATGCTGCATTAGAAAGAAGAATTGATTCATGTATTCATTCAACAATATTTATTCAAGTATTTATAGAGCGCATATTGTGTACCAAACATTGTTCTAGATAGAGAATAAAGTGAGTGAACACAGCACAACATAGCACCTCCTCTCCGGGAGGGAATATTCTAGTGAGAAAAGACAGATAATACTGCACTGATTTGCTATCATCCTGTTGACAAAGAGAGTCAAACTCTGTAAAATACTTGAAGAGATTTATTCTGAGCTAAATATGAGTGACCAATGGCCTGTAACATGGCCCTCAGGAGATACTGAAAACATGTACCCAAGGTGGTTGGGCCACAACTTGATTGTATACATTTTAGGGAGATGTAAGGCATCAATCAATACATGTAAGATGTACTTGGTTTGGTCTGGAAAGGTGGAACAACTGGAAGCAGGGGCTTTCAGGTCATAGGCAGATTCAAAGATTTTCTGATTGGCGATTGGTTGAAACAGTTAAGTTATTGTCTAAAGAAAGGGTTAAGATAAGGGGTTGTGCAGACCAAGGTTTTATCATGGAGATGAAGCCTCCAGGTAATAGGCTTCAGAGGATAGACTGTAAACGTTTCTATCAGACTTAAAGAGTCTGTTCTAACAGTAATTCCAAAAAGGAGGAGGGTATAATGAGGTAGGTTTGCCGCCCCCTTCCCATCATGGCCTGAACTAGTTTTTCAGGTTAACATTGGAATGCCCTTGACCGAGAGGAGAGGTCCATTCAGATGGTTGGGGGCTTAGAATTTTATTTTTCATTTACAAAACACAAAAACAAGCCAAGAAATGAATGAGCTTGGAAAATATTAGACAGTAATAGACACTGAGTGAAGATATCGGGGGGGGGCCTGATGTCACCAGGAGGTGACATTTAAGCTGAGGTCTGAGTGACAAGAAATAGGCTTTGAGTGACAATAATTTTATAACAAACATTGGAGGCAGTTTTTCCAGGTACTATTTTTGGAACCAGCCTCCAAAGCAAAGAATCTGCCCTTTAGGCACAGTTCAGCAAAGGGGTGCTGTAAGGTCAGGGCCTGTGGACCCTGCTCATGCAGGCTTCTGGTGGTCCCATGAAATTCCAGAAGAAAAACTGGAGTCCTAACTGAACAATGTGTGTCTTCCTGGAGTCTTCCTTTTCTCAGCAGCTGTCTTCCTGGAGTTTTCCTTTTCTCAGCTGGGCTTTTGATAGGAGTCCAATAGCAGATACCTGGAGAGTTTGTTCACGAAGAATGGCTGCCCACCATTGTCAGCTTTGTCTCTACCCTTCTCTGAATGAAGAGAACTAGAGCGTGTCTAATGTTGTCTCTATTCAACTGACCACCTTGCATTGGAGGAGCTGGTTTGGAGTTACATAATTAGGCCAAGAGAAGCAAACCTAGAAACCTGGGTTCCTCATTTGTTGCAACATTCCTCAAGGTTCTCTCTGTCAGGAGCCATACATAGAATGTCTTCAAATTGGGCAACCTGGCTTCTCATCCCAGCCAGCTGTGTGATTTTGGGCTGGTGACTAATTTGTGTTTTCCACATTAATACAGTGAGAAGGATTATTTTTGTTCGGCCTATAATCCTAGGGATTTTACATGGAAGAAGTAAAGCGACAGTTGGGAAAGGGATTTTAAGGGTCAACAGCAGTATGAAAATACAGGATTTTTGTCAATCTGCTGTGTTTCTCCAGGTTAGGAAAACCCTGGATGCCACCATGCAGACATTACAGGACATGCTGACTGTGGAGGACTTTGATGTCTCTGATGCCTTCCAACACAGTCGATCAACAGAGTCTGTCAAGTCGGCTGCCTCTGAGACCTACATGAGCAAGATCAACATTGCCAAGAGGAGAGCCAACCAGCAGGAAACAGAAATGTTTTATTTTACAGTAAGTGGCATCCTGGGCCCAGAACCACAGTGTCTGTCAACCCACTGGCAGTGACTTTTCAGGAGCAACCCAAGCTACTGAGAACCAGAGAAACCACATGGACCTAAGACTCCACCACCATGCTTTTCAAATTAAGTTGCCTGGCTTGGTTTTCTGAAATGCAGAAAGTGAATTCCCAATGGATAGCACTGGCATTGATCTTGGGTGATGATTATTGACATTTTCTTGCTCTAGAAAAAAACCGAGACAGTTTTATTCAGTGGGGTGATAAGAAAATGGCTAACAGAGTCAGGTGCAAGTCCCAAGGAACAACCCTAAAATTACGTATATAGATTATCATGTTGAATTGTCTTAAATTTAGGTGTGAGCTTTGGAAAAAAAATGCCCTAAAGAATCCAAGCAAATTGCTCTTTAGTTGCTTGCCCTTCACGTAAAATCCCATGTTAATTATCTTCCATTTGGACAGGGGCTGGGAGGAGCAAGGAGACAGGGACTGGGTTTATTCAACATGTGTCCAACATGTGTTTATTGAGCATAAAATATTAGGTTTGTAAGGGACCTTAAATCTTCCATGGGATGCTTGAGTCTGTTCAGCCATATCCCTGCCCAGAGGCCATCCTGACTCTGCCTGCTTGCTCCCAAGATTAAAAGCTCCCTTTTCCCCCAAACAGCCCTTTTGTTTGCATTGTGCCTGGCTTTTAGTATTATCATGTTTTCCTTTATCTTTGCTATCTTCAAAAATCTGCCTCACTGGGATTTCTTGGTTCTCTTCTCTGGGGCCACCCAGAGTGGAGGCTAATTCTACATGACAGTATTTCACATGGTTGCAGGGAACTGGGATTTCATTTCTCCAGGCCAAATGTATCTGATTCTTTCAGTCCTGCCTTATAAACTTTTGTTTTGAGTAGCCCCAGTATCCTAGTGACTCTCTCCTGAACATGTTCCATGTGCTGATGCCTCTTCTAAGGTGAGACTCCAAGCAGTGGTCTGCCCAACACAGAATTGAGCAAAATTGGCTGGGCGTGGTGGCTCACGCCTGTAATCCCAGCTCTTTGGGAGGCCAAGGCAGGCGGATTGCCTGAGCTCAGGAGTTCGAGACCAGCCTGGGCAACATGGTGAAAAGCCGTCTCTACTAAAATACAAAAAATTAGCTGGGTGTGGTAGTGTGCGCCTGTAGTCCCAGCTACTCGGGAGGCTGAAGCAGGAGAATTGCTTGAACCTGAGAAGCGGGGTTTGCAGTGAGCCAAGATTGTGCCACTACCTCCAGCCTGGGAAACAGAGTGAGACTCTGTCTCAAAGAAAAAAAAAAAAAAAAGAATTGAGCAAAATGTTCACCCCTTCTATACCAGGTACTATGCTCCTATTCATACGTTCTAAGATCATATTCTTTTATTATTATTCTAAGGCTAAGTTAATATCAGTTATAGCTCTCTTCCCTGCACGCTACCATTAAGCAGGCCTCACTCTTCCTAAGGCTTTGTAGGGGATGTCTTGGGCAGGTCTTCTGTTTATCACCAGTTAGTTTTCCTCTTGATGAATTCAATTCATGGTTTTAGTCAACATCCTGATCCAGTTACTCAGCATACATGCTGTCTCCTCAAACCTGTGTTTCCTGCAGATTCAGTGAGCATGGCTTCCAAAGTTTAATCAATTTAAAGACTAATGGATATACCAAGGCCAGGGCCAAAGACAGAGTTGTTAAAAATATGCAACTAGGGCCAGGCGCCATGGCTCATGCCTATAATCGTAGCACTTTGGGAGGCCGAGGTAGGAGGATCCCTTTAGCTCAGGAGTTTGAGACCAGCTTGGGCAACATAGGACAACTCCATTTCTACAAAGAAAAAAAAAAAAAAAAAAGGCCTCACATGGTCCATATCTGTGGTCCCAGCTACTCAGGAGGGTGAGGTGGAAGGATTGCTTGAGCCTGGGAGGTTGAGACTGCGGTGAACTGTGATTGCACCACTGCACTCCAGGCTGAGTGACAGAGGGAGGCTGTCTCAAAAAAAAAAAAAAAAAAAAAAGGAAAAAAAGAAAAGAAAAAAGAAAAGCAATGAGGCTAATATTGATTGGACTGTAGTCATTTAACCCATCACAAACCCACCCAATTCTAACCGAGCTCCATCTTATAACTGGCTTTGTCAAATCCCTGGTCAAAAACCAGTAGTCAACAGACACTGCATTTTCTCCAACACCCTTTGACCCTGTCAAGGAAGAAAACAAAGTAGAGCTTAGCGAAGCAGCCCACGCTGATTGCTGGCATTCGCCACTTCCATGGGGCCTACTGTGTTCACAAAGAGAATTTATGGTTACAACATGCATATGAATATTAATTCACTTTCGCAGTAGAAGCAAAGAAATCTGGGAAACAGAATTCAAGAAAGGGGTTCAGCCTACTCGAAGTTAGGAGGATTCTCCAGTATCTATGACTAAGGGTCATAAGATGTTATAGTTTATTCTTAATATTTAGTTTGTTAGCGTGGTTTCCTAGTATGCCTTCTCATGACTCATTATTTTAGGTCTTTTTAAGGACATCATAATCCTTTAAATACAAACATCAATACAATTTGATGGCATTCTTTATTTTGTGGACATTCGTTATTCTTCAGATGGTTGAAGTTTAAATGAGGCAGACAGAGATGGTTTACAAAGCCCCAGGCTGTAAATTGCACTAACCAGTGGATGACCTGTCAAGGCATGTGTTATGTGTTTGGGACTAGATCTTCAACTTCTTGGGGCAGTGAGACACGGTGAACAGAATATCAGCTTACCCCTCAGCTCTGCTTTTTTGGGGAATTCTTGGATAGGAGATAAAATGAGAGGACATTATTTTTGAAAGCATCTATAAAGAGCCTCTCAGACAGTAGTTACCAAACTGAAGTGTGCATTTGAACCATCTGGGAAGCTTGTTAAAAATGTAGGTTCTCAGCCAGGCATGGTGGCTCATGCCTGTAATCCCAACACTTTGGGAACTGAGGTGGGTAGATCACTTGAGCTCGTGAGTTCGCGACCAACCTGGGCAACATGGCAAAACCCCATCTCTACAAGAAATACAAAAATTAGCTGGCCATGGTGGTGTGTGGCTGTAGTCCCAGCTACTTGGGAGGCTGAGGTCCCAGCTACTTGGGCTGCTGTGTGCCTGTAGTCCCAGCTACTTGGGAGGATGGCTTGAGCCGGGGAGGCAGAGGTTGCGATGAGCCAAGATTGTGCCACTGCACTGCAGCTTGGGCAATAGAGCCAGACCTTATCTTAAAAAAAAAAAAAAAGTAGGTTCTCAGACCACCACTCTCCCAAGATGGGCACCTGGAATTGTGAACACTTCTGGGCCTCACTGGTTCCTCCTTCAGTGTCAAATGAGGGGTTAGACTCAAGGTATTCTTGAACAGGAATCTGCGCGTTGACAGTCTCCCCAGCTGGTTACGAGCCCCTGGCCCTCTGCCCCACACTTGGAGAAACACTGAGTCTACTCTCAGTTCACACTGGGGAGGACATGGAAGCCCAGAAATGCACAATAATCTGCTGAGGTCACCCAGTGAGTGACCACAGCTCTGAACTTCTGTTTCCTTCTGGGTAGAACAGGCCTGATGATGCTTTCCCCATTTACCGTCCAAGATTGTGATGAGGCTTAAACATACGTATGTGAAAACTGTCAGGTGCTCTGCGGATACAAAGGGGAGTGACTCTTAATGGCCACTAGGCCAGGTCCTGGGAGCCTAGGACCATGGAAAAAGAGAGAGGACACCACAACCTCCCACCAGCCCATTCATTCCAGAACATCAAGGTGGTCCAGCATGAGGTGACCCCAGTCGTATTTGTGTATATGTCAGCCCCCACCCCAATGGGTCTTTCTCCCATGGCTGTCAATGGGAAGGTGGTGATCTTAGGGGCCCTCCTCTACAGTTGACTTGGGGGTGTCTGAGCCTCTGCAACTCACTTTTCTCTGCCCCCTTTTTTAGTGTGCTGGCTGGGACAATAGAGTGGGTTTCTCTTTGAGAAACTAGCAGGTAGATTTGGGGCAGTCACATCTACCTCCTTGACTTTATTATCAGAGCTCTTGCAATTATCATGCCCCTTGCTTACCAAACTCCTTCCTGCAGGTCTCCACGTGGCCCCCTTTCCACCTCCTTCAGGCCTTGGCTCAAATGTCCACTTTGCAGTGAGGTCTTCCTGGACTTCTAATCCACAGTTCACATTTTATTTTATTTATTTTATTTATTATTTATTTATTTATATTTTGTAGAGATGGGGTCTCAGTCTGTTGCTCAGAATGGAGTGCAGTGGCATGAACATAGCTCACTGCAGCCTCAACCTCCTGGGCTCAAGTGATTCTCTCACCTTGGCCTCCTGAGTAGCTGGCACTACAGTACACGCCCCCAGGCCTAGCTAGTTTTTTAAACTTATTTTTTTAGAGACTTGGTCTTGCTATGTTGCCCAGGCTGGTCTTGAACTTCTGGCCTCCAGCAATCCTCTCACCTCAGCCTCCTGAGTAGCTGAAATTACAGGTGTGAGTCACCATGCTCAGCTCTGATTTCTTTTTATCCACAGCATTCACCACCACCTGACCGAGTGGTATTTTACTTATCTTTTTTGTTCATTTATTGTCTCCCTCCCCACTCCACTACATAAGCTTCAAGAGGGCAGGGATCCAGTGAAATTTCTCAGCACCTACTCTAAGCCAGTCACAGCTTTAGGCACTGGGGAGCCGGAGATGAGCTGGGTGTGGAGTCCACCCTCCAGCAGCTGGCCGTGCAGCAGAGGCATGCCCAGTGGGGCTCTGGGACTGTACAGGTAGGGGAAGCTGGTACCCGTGTAGAGGTGGCTGAGGCCCAGGCTGAGTTCAGGCGGGTAGGTGTGTTTCTATCCTGGCCTGTTCTCTGTCCTTCAGTGCCGCTCTAAGGTACACTGCACTGGGCCAGGGCCCTGAACTAGGAAGCAGGTTGGGGCTGGGTGTGGCCCTCAGCTGACTTTCCATGGGAACTTGGACAGATCACTTCCTGGTGCAAGCTTCATTTTTCTTATCTGTAAAAAGAAGAAAATCCTATCACCAACTGCAATTTGGGTTATTTTAATGGGAAAGCCTCTCAGGGGACTGCAAGCCCTTCCTCCTTCAAAGCGGGGCCAGATGAAAGGAAGACTTGTTCTGAGGCTTCTCTGACAGATCCGATAAAGCTCTCTGGCCTCGGCTGCACGTGGCCCCTGGGATGGTTCCCATTTTTATTTCTCTTGGCACAGAAGCACAGTGGAGCTTTGATGAGGAAAGAGGCCCTTTGCTTTGTCTCCTTGTGGCCTTTACCTGACAAAGGCAGCTTTCACTGCTCCCATTCTCCCCTGGCTTGCTTTGTGTTCCTAACCCCTGACCTGAAAGGCCTAGAGCCCTCCGAGGGCCTGGCCACGGCATGGCAGCGCTGAAGATCTAGATGGAGGAAAGCAAAGACGCAGATGCAGAGGCCTCTCTGTTCCCTGCACCGGGGTCCCTGCGGGTGACATGATCTCTCTTCGGCTTCCCTGTCCCAGAGGTCAGTTGCAGAGGCATATATCCCATTACTCGGCCTTGCAATCTACAACTTCTTTGTGCCTTGTGTCTTACAGAAATTTAAAGAATATGTGAATGGCAGTAACCTCATCACCAAGCTGCAGGCCAAGCACGATTTACTCAAGCAGACCCTGGGCGAAGGTGAGTGAGGTGGCGGAGGCCCTCTGGGAGGTGCTCTGTTCCCCACTGGGTTTCACTGTGTCCCCCTGACGTGTTGAGCTGCCTAATCTTGAGACAGCAGGCATCTGGCAGAATGAACCTGGACTGACCAGGACTGGGCAGGCTGGGAAAATCACCTTAGTACAGATGCCTTGGGGGTCCATTCTGGCTATAGAAAATAAAGGGCGTGACTTGCTTTTTGATGAATAGAAAGAAAAAGTAAATAAAAAAAGAAAAAGAAAATAGAGGGCAACCACAAGTCTTAGTTTAGGTTGGCAGGGACAGTCCAAGGCAAACTGATAGAGGGGCACCCATCAGGTAGGGAATGGGAATCCAGGGCCTCAGAGGCCGGCACTGACGTTTTTCAGCAGACACTGTTTGCAAGGAATACTACTGGAGTGTCTGGCCAGGGTTCTAGGTCCAGAGAAGGAAAATCCATACATGTAAGTCAGGGTTTGGCCCTTGAGGGACCTAATGACCAGGCGTAAAGCCACTCAATGCCTTCCAGTGGCAGTTGGAATAAAATGCCAGCTGCTGTCATGGCACATGAGGCCTTATAGCACTTAGCTTCTGCCTGCTTCCTTGACCTCGTCGGTCATTCTCCCTTTCCTTACTATGCTGCAGCCACACTGAGCAAATTTCTGCCCTTCAGGACTCACCAAGCTTGTTCCTGCCCCAGGGTCTTTGCATCTGCATGGGTAACCACCACCCAAATCAGGGGATAGAGCTTTTCAATTACACTCAAAAATTCCCTTGCGCTCCTTTGCAGTCAACCCCCCATGCTCTACTCTGATCTGATTTCTGTCCCTCCAGATTCGTTTTGTGTGTTCTAGGTAGTAAGAGCGGGGAAACTTTGGGTGCTGATGGAAATAAATGTTCCATATCCTGATTTGAGTTACATGGGGATAGACATTTGTTAAAAACTCATTGACTAGGGGATAGGAGTGGGGAAGACTTAGTTGCAATGAGCTTTTTCTTCATTCTTTCCCTTTAAATTTTACCCATCTCGACATTTCAGTATCAGGCTGGGGATAAAGGGGGTGTGGAGGAGTGTGGGTACCAAAAAGGGAAGAAAAACAGTGAGAATGGAGGAGAAAGGGAGAAAGTCCAAGAGTGGAGCTCAAGGTGTGGGTGCCATGGGGGCAGCTTCTAAGACTAGCATTAAAGAGGAGGGCCGGCATTTATAGGCACAGGTCAGGGGGCTGTTCCTCATGAGCCAGGTAACAAAAGGTAGGACCATATGAGTTGGTGGCTACTTGCATTTTTGAAATTAGATGCTGAATTTGGAAAACTAATCTTCTTTTAAAAAATAAGATCCTGGGTCTGGTGCAGTGGACTGCCCACGCCTTCTTGGCACAGAAGCACAGTGGAGCTTTAACGAATAAAGAGGCCCTTTGCTTTGTCTTCCCATCGCCCTTACCTGACAAAGGCAGCTTTCATTGCCGCCATTCCAAACTCAAATGATGATGATGATGATGATGATGATGATGATGATGATGATGACGGTCATCATCATTGTCATCATCATTATCACCATACTTAGTTTTGGTTGGCATAACTCCTGGTCCATTTGGTCCTCCAAGTTTATTTAGCCTTCAACTATGCCTTGCTCTAAGATTGCTCTACCAGTCCCTCTTCTGAGTTTTGAGCTGATTAGCAATAAAATAAAAAACTCCCGGAAAATGCGTTTTCAGAAGTAGAGGGGCAGCTAAGAAAAAGCCATCTGGAAGAATCTCTGTAATCTGTGTTTCAGTAAGCTGGCTGTGGAAAGGCTCACTGTGCTTCCTTTGACAACTGGATGGCTCTTGATAGACTGGTCAGTTCTAGAGAAGTTTTTTTTTTTTTTTTTTTTTTGAAGTAAATGTTCTATTTTAAAACAGTTTTAGAGCTACAGAAAAGTTGGGAAGATAGTATAAAGTTTTCATATACTCCATATCTAGTTTCATATACTCCACATCTAGTTAATGTTTATTAACATTTTACATTAGTATACTATATTTGTCAGCATTAATGAATACTGACACATGTTATTAACTGAAGTTAATAAATTACTGCATTACTGAAAAAGATGGAACCTGAATAAATCGAGACCAAATCTCCAGTCATTTTTATATAGCCACTACATGATAAAGATACATATAGATTCTCAGGGCACTGGGTGAAAGGGGAGAATTTGCACTGACCTAAATGATAAATTGGAAATTGCCCACTGGGTGAAGGAAGAAGAGAAAAAATTCAGCAGGCCAAAGAGAGCTCAGAATCTTAGCGAATTCATCCTTCTGAGTGTCAACTGGTGATTCACCTTTTCCTGAGTGTTTTGGTTCTTCTATTCAGTAGAATTCTCTTCTAAGAGTAGGGTAGTGTTACAGCTGCATCAGTGGCCTTTTTATGCCATATGAGGGCTATTTTGTAGTATCATGTCTAGTGCCTCAGTTTCTCTAAAGTACAGTAGCCCTCCTTTACGTGTGGTTTTGCTTTCCATGGTTTCAGTTGCTTGTGGTTATCTGTAGCCTGAAAATATGAAATGGAAAATTCCCAAAATAAACAATTCATAAGTTTTAAATTTCTCGCTGTTCTGAGTAGCATGATGAAATCTTATGCCGTCGTGCTCCATCTTTGCCAGGATGTGACTCCTCCCTCTGTCCTGCATATCCACTCTGGATACAGTACCCGCCCACTGGCCACTTAATAGCTGCCTTGGTTATCAGATTGAAAAAACAGAGGACATGTGGGATTTGGTGCTATCCACAGTTTCAGACATCCACTGGGGGTCTTGGAACATACTCCCCACAGATAAGTGGGGACTGCTGTACTCTTTTGACAGGATGGCTCAAGGAAACTACAAGTTAGATGAAACCCAAGGTCTTTGGGGTCAGCTTTACTTAGAAGTGGATTTGAGAACATGATTGACCCCAGACATACAAGTCAAAAAGCTTCCAGGTGCTTGGCAAATGGCATTCCCTGTTACAAAGGATGTCACTGGCGCTTCTTGGGAGCAAGAGCACACACCTTGGTTGTCGCTATGCCATTTTATTGGCCAGAGAATTCTCAGTTTATCATCATCTCTGAGTCTTAGACTTATGACCTTTTTATTGCTCTGGAGTGTATTCTGTAAGCTCCAGGGTTTACACTCAAGATGCAGTTGGTTTTTCAATTTCTGAAAGCGCCTCAAGCATGAATGAACAGTGTGCTGCCTATAAAAGGGAAGGAGCATAACCTTTTCCGGCCAAGATTTAATCACCCATCACAGAGCAAAATGGCCACCAGGCCCAGGCCATCTGACTTTCTAGAAAATGACTGAACCACCAACTATAAAATATATTTTTAAAATCCCAACAGGTTTCAGAAGGTAAAGGATGGGCATTTTTTTATTCCCCACATTTATGAGGTATTGAGCCACCCGATTTCTAAAGATGTTGGTTGTGGGATTCTTGAGAGCAGGAATGTGAGTCTGAAGCTGATAGACAATGTATTAGATTCTGTGCCAGAGAAAAGTCTGCCTTGAGTATGTTCTGACATTCCACTCCACATCCTAAAACCTTTGATTTCTACCTGCCCCCATCTGTTCATTCATCTATCCAAGAGCACAGGCATTTTGTTTGGCCAGGCCTGGGGAGATAGTGGTACACAAGAAAGGTAAGGTTCCTGCCCTCATGGAAAAGAGAGACCTCAAATGGTAAACAAACTACTAAGAAAGTGTGATAGTTGAGCTGGGTGTGGTGATGGCCCTGTAGTCCCAGCTACTCAGGAGGCTGAGGCAGGAGAATCACTTGAGGCTAGGCAGTGGAGGCTGCAGTGAGCCAAGATCACGCCACTGCATTCCAGCCTGGGTGACAGAGCAAGTCTCTGTCTCTTAAAAAACAGAGAGGGTGGGGATTATAATTGTGTTAAGTGCCATGAATGAAAATTTTGGGCTGAGATACAGAACAATCATATATGTGTCGGGGAGAGATGGGGGGACCTGCTTTAGATAGGGTGATCAGAGAGGGTTCCTAGGGGAGTTGCTGTTTCAGCTGAAACTAAAGGATGAGAAAGTGTCAGCCAAGTGAAAAACCAAGGGAAGAGTTTCTGGGGAAGAGGGGACAACATTTGCAAATGCGGGAAATGTGGTGAGTTGGAAGAATTGAGAGAAGGGTATTGTAACTAGACCATGTGGAGTACATAGAAGAGTGGACAGTTTGGGAACCCAGAGAAGGAGGGATCTTTTCCTGGGGATGGAAATGTTTTCAAATTGAATTCTGGTGAGGGTTGCATAACTTTGAATAGTCACTAAAAATCACTGAATGATACACTCCAAATGGGTGAATTTTATGATATATAAATTATACCTCAATTATGCTATTTTTATAAAAGATGGCAGTACATCTTAGTTTGGAATTCTAGGGAAGGGTAAGATCTAGACATAGAGTATGGAGTCCTTGGTAAGCACTTGCGGTCACTTAGAAAGGATGTGTAGAAAAGGAAAGCAGCCCTGGGTCTGTGTCCTGATGGCACTCCAACATTTCGAGGTTTGAGGTTGGGCAGAATGAGGAGGAGACAGAAAGAGAAACTGAGGAACCTATAGGGCAGGAAGAACACCTGGAAAGTGTGGAGTCATGAAAGTGAAGAGGAGAGAGCTTTGTAAGAAGGGAGTGGTGAACTGAGTAGAATGGTGCAGAGGTCAGGTACAATAAGGGCAGAGAAGACCATTGGATTCAGCCTGAAGGAGATCCTTTTTGACCTTAAGTGTTGACCTTGACAAGAGCAGTCTCAGCCCAGGGATGAGGACAGAAGCCTAGCTTCTGGGCAAAAGGGCGAGGAGGGGATAGGAGGGGAGGAAGCGGTAGTGCCTCCAGGCAGCTCCTTCAGGGAATTTTGCTGTAAACAAGAGCAGAGAAATGAGGATGTAGCTGGAAAGAGAAATGGGGTCAACAGAAGGGTTAAAAGCTAGGTTGTGCATATCCAGAACATGTAGACATGCTGCTGGAAATGGTCCAGAAGAGAGGAGATTGGTGATGCTAGGGAGAGGGGAGATACCTGCAGAAACTGAGGCCCCCAGAAGGGCAGAGCGGGTGGAACTAGGGCATAAGGAGAAGGTCTGGGCTTTGTCTGGCAAGTAGGTGGGAGGGCCTAATGGAGGCACACAGATGGAGAACCCATATTACTTGATTTTCTTTTCCAGTGAAGGAAATGAGAAGATCTTCAGCTGGGAATGAAGGTGGAGGCAGGGCAGCAGGGTGGAGGAGCACCAGCCTTATGGCTGGTATCCTTCAGTGCCAGGCGTATGACAGGGGCTCAGTCAGTCTTTGTTGCCATTAAACATTGCAGGAGTTTTCGAACTTTGGGAGGCATAGAAGTGATCACCAGGGGTGGTTGTTAAAATGCAGATTTCTGGGTTTTTATCTCAGAGATTCTGATTCAGAAGACCCATGAGAGAGTCAAGAAATCTGCACCTTTAACCAGATCCCCAGATGTTTCTGATGCAAGTAGCCAGAGGGCTGTAGTTTGAGAATCACTGAAAATGTCTGTGAACAATAACGTGTGTGTGAACACAGCCCTACAAATAGGAGGCTTTTAATAAAGAATTAATAAGACGCAGTTCTTTTCAACAGACCATACCTTAGGCATAATTAGATTTCATATTTCATAAATAATTAAGACTCATTGTGTGTTGTTTTTAGAAAAAGACGAAAGTTCTTTGGTTTAAAAAGAAAAGGCAATTAAACATTAATGTATACTTTTCTTTGCAGGGGAAAGAGCAGAATGCGGCACCACCAGGTGAGAGTGGGAGAGTCGTGTTTTCTTTCATCTGCTGCCCGAGGTGGGAGTGGGATGGGGCTGGGGAGGCCCTGCTGGGAGCTGAGAAGCAGGGATGGCTTCTTCACCAATGTCCCCACGGGCTGGTGTGGGTGTGCCCAGGTGAGGCACAGTTGCTGCTTCGCTTCTTCTAGCATTAGACTGACAAAGCCATGCCCCTCCAGGCTGGCAATGGAAGGGGCGCTTTGGGGGCTGCTGTGTGGCAGTGGGGCACCCTCCCTTTGCGCTGGCCATCGGGTGAGACAGTATTGTCTACTCAGAGTGGCTGAGGGCAGCCTGTAGGAGCCAGAGGCTGTGGGGTGGCTGTTGACCTCTCTTCCCACCTGCTACACCATGCTGAGCAAACTGCCCAGCCTTGCTGCGAGGACCAGCCTGGGGTCCCCATGTACCAAGGCTTTGGGTCAGGCTCAGATTGCGTGCAGCTGGGCATACGCATGCGCATAGATGTGCACAGACTCCCCCGCTGTCCACACCCTGGCTTGGACCTCATGGGCACTTGGATGGGCTGACGGAAAGTAACACACGGGCAACTTCTGCTTTCTCTTCAGCTCGTTCAACATTCCCTTTTGCGCTTTTCCCTGAGCAGACCAGAGCCAGTGAACACTTTCCACTCAGCAGCTGATAGCTGAGGGGCTGACTTTACTCCCCTTTCAGAAAGCTTAGATCCATAAGTGGCTCTGTCACTGGCCAGGTTGTTTGCTTAGAGCCTATTTCATTTCTGCGTTCCCAGTAAGAGATATTGCACTGCCTAGCTGGAATTCAGCCAGTGGCCCAGAGGCCTGCACTGTTCCATCATATGGCAGTAGAGCGCTACTTTTTGCCTCACTTTCTGGGCCCAGGGACCTGAGGGCATTCTTTTCTTTCCCACAAATGCTTCCCAGTGGCCCCAAATCCTGAGAAACCGTCATGTTTGGCAAGAGCAAAGATGAACTCCCAACTCTCTCCTGCTCCTTGGGAAGGGAGTGGGACAAAGTCTTGGAAAACTCTAGGGTTTTCAGTTTCCTGGGCTCAGGATGGGGAGACCGAGGGCTCGACAGAAGTTCAGCCCGTACAGCTGTTCCTCTGGGCTCTGGCAATTTGGAAGCATCAGGACGAGTCACACCAGGCGAGGCCCTTCCAGCACATGGGGCGGCAGATGTGCAGGGTCACTTTCGAAGAACCTTTTACAAACCTATTATAATTTTTTTTTTTTCTGGCAAGAGAATGTTGTCATAGTCTCAAAACAACAGAAGCTGAATTTTACACCAAATTCTGCAAATAGTGAAACAGATGGGGGATGAATTGAGCTGTCCCTCACTTCCTCCTAATTCCTAGAACTCATGCAGAGAAGTTTGTTCCAGCAGAGTGTGGGAGAGGAGATCTGTAATCAAACCCTTGGCCAGGTCTCAGGGTCCTCCCTCAGTGGAAAGTTGAGGGTTTGTTTTTTTTTTTTTTGTTTTGTGTTTTAAATAAAGCCCTCTGAAGTCTTTCACACCCTCCTTGACCTAGGGCCTGGGAAATCCAAGCTGAGTTTATCAGACCTCCCACTTAGACACCCTGCATTCAACTACAGCTACCCTGCATTCAATTGCAGACATAGCCCTGTGTACTCTGGTTCCTGGTCAAGGTCAAAGTAAACTAAAGTCTTTGTTAGTAAACTAAAAGTCTTCCCTTACCTCCAAAATCATTATCTAACTTGTGGAAATTGTTGCTAACAATGTCTCTGTCCTATGGCTCTCTCTGTATCTTCCATGGACTCCCACACGAGGTGGATATCATTTTTGGATGGTTATTTGAGCACAATCTCCTCAGCCAAGTTGCTGTTGACCTTGTATAGAGGAACTGGTTTTGCATATGGGCTACAGTATGTTATATTTTTCTCACACTTCAGAACCTTATCTTAGAATAGACCAAATTTGTAAAAACCCTGTAATTCAGGATGGCCAGATGTGATAATGCACTTAAATTTAAAAGTGTATTGTAAATGTCGAAGCAAGATGCAAATATAAGGTTTGATTATTGTGATTCAAATGAACGTCTGGCTCCCCTTACCCACGTTGACATGCCCTCGTGGTCTGGATTAGAGATGAAATCACTCGAGATCTTGTTCAAGCAGATGCAACACAGTACACAGCCCATGCATAGCCTCCAAGGGCCCAACTGGCATTGCACTACAGCATTGCCACCATTTGGGATGTTGACCTCCAAGTCCATTAGGTTATCTAGGGGGATTTTTCATCACATCCCTTTAGTTGCAGGATAATTTTGAGGCAATTTCCTGTGTTGCCAACGTGTGTTAATTTTCATCTTGATTAAAAGGCAGAAAGGGGACATTGGTCTCTGGTTTCTCTTTCTTCCTCTCTGTGGCTTTCTCTGTTCCTGTTTTCCCTGCCTCTCTTTCTTTCTTTCTTTCCTTTTTGCTCTGCATCTGAGCAGCAGAAGAGATGGAAGGCTTAGGCTGCCCCACTTTCCTTGGCCGGGCTGCCCCCCTGCTCCCCACTTTGTGCCCCACCCAGCACTTCAGTAAGTCAATATAGATTTGATATTGTGCAAAGTTGGGATAGCTACGTTTCCTTGTCAGAGATTCCAGACAGTGCACAGAACACCACACAAAGAAAGAAATCCCTGTGTGATTCACGCAGTCCTTTGCTTTCTGGATTGGGCAGGAAAAATGGGAAAACATATCTTATTTTCCCTTTATTCCACTTTGTAAAATTTAAGAAAAAACAAAAAGCACTTAGGACTTTCTTTTAAGGAAACCCTCCAATTGGGCACCGTAGGTTTTTTGATATTGAGTGTCCAACACCTGCTTTAAGAGTCTGCTCTTCCTGGCCATGAGAATTTAACAGATAATTTAATGTTACTTCTGGATGTTCTATGATATGTTCTATGATACAATTACTTTCATACTCACACTAGAGCCTTGAGAGTAGGAAGAGCTGAATTTTACCACCAACCTCAATCACATTTTATTTGTGTGATCTTAGGCAAGTTTCTTCATCTTTTGTGGGCTCATTGACCTTGTATGTAAAGTGAATTGATATTTTTTCCCAACCTCACAGGGTTGTTGTGAGATTATCATGCAATGTGATAAGGAAATGATCTGGGAATGTTCAAAAACAAACCAAACACTATGAAAACAGGGTGACAATGTTGCTATCATCAAGTTATTTCTAATCCCCAAACTTAAAACCTTTGGCCTTGTGTCACATTTTTGACACTCTCTTTTGCGTTTGGTATTTGAAAATTTAAGAGCAGATCTTGTAAGAAATCCCACCCCCACATACATACATCCTCAAAAAAATAAGTAATTTTTGAAAAAGAAATGACATGGACTTAGCTAACCAAATTGACATAGATCCAAGATGGGCTTGAAATAATCTTGCCTGTTGTTTCTTTTCAAAATTTTGATCTGTGCTGTTATTTTGTTTCCGTTGTTTGGGTGGCATGATATTTGGATTCACCTGGTTTTTGCCCATGCATGTACTGGAGCTAGCAGCATTTGCTCAATACTCAAACACCTAGGAGAAGTTGGTTAGAGGTCCCTGGGGATGGCTGGCCTACTGAAGGAGACAGGTACAACAAGCCCAGTCAGCAGAGGCAGCATGAATCTCATTTATCCTGATTGGCTGCATAGTCCAGAAGATTTCTTGCCCACTCACAGAAATCAATGAAGACTTGGGGGACCAGGTCTTTGCTTGTCATGTGTGGACATTATCTGTGCCTGGCTGAGTCCTCACTTGTTGCTACCCAAATTTCGAACCAAGCCATTTGAAAATGAACTGCCTCTCTTGGTTAGGGGCCCTCTTCCTAACCTTAAAAAGCCCTTTGCCCCAGAAGGCTGGCACCATTGAGTCAGGACAACTTGTATGGTGAAATGAGCAAATAAGCCAACACAGGTATATGCATGGTGAGCAATTCTGGAAACAGGTCCAGTGTTTATGGCTGTTTCACTGGTGAACTGTGGTATGGTTACCCCTCCCTGTGGCCAAGAGTAGAGCATACTTTAGGAACGGAAATCCTAAAGTAAAGCAAGACACTTTCAACCTGATCCCATGGCAAAGGTTACTGGGGTAGATGAGTCCTTGGTTGGAAATAAAAAAGTGCCCTAAGGCTCCATGATGGTGGTCTGGTAGGAAAAACCCTGAACTTGGAACCGAAGAGTCCAGAGTTTGGGGTCCAGCTCTGTCAGTTCTCCTTCACAGGAGGCTTCAGTTTCTGCCTCTGTAAAATGGGGCCACATATACAGGGTTGAGGTGGCATTAAGTTTAATAATGGATTTGAAAGTGGTTTAATTGAAAATGTTCTTGAGGCTAGGTACAGAGGCTCATGCCTGTAATCCCAGCACTTTGGGAGGCCAAGGTGGGCAGATCATGAGGTCAGGAGTTCAAAGACCAGCCTGGCCAACATGGTGAAACCCTGTCTCTACTAAAGATACAAAAATTAGCTGGGCGTGGTGGTGCATGCCTATAATCCCAGCTACTTGGGAGACTGAGGCAGGAGAATCGCTTGAACCTGGGAGGCAGAGGTTGCAGTGAGCTGAGATCATGCCATTGCACCCTAGCCTGGGTGACAAGGCAAGACTCTGTCTCAAAGAAAAAGAAAAAAAAGAAAGTGTACTTGACTAAAGAACAGGATATTACCATCATTCTGGGGTCACCCAGGGACCCCAAAGAAGTTGCAGCCTCACTCATGGTATCAGTTTCTTCATCTCTGAAATGAGAATAGTAATTGCCTGGCTCTTAGATCAATGAAATAAAGATTAGTCAAGTGCATTTGAAATGCCAAGAGGCATTAGGAAGATCAGTGCCCTGGTACATTGGGAGTTGAGTCTTAGTGATAAATTTAAGCCAAAATAATGAAAATTAACCCTCACAATCATTTTTGAAAGTCTCTTGCTTTCTCAGGCTACAGATTACATCTCTCTCCCCTGATTCCCCCTCCATCTGGTCAGCTTTGCAGGATGTCAGCCTCTGATTGGAGTTTCAATGGTTTCTTGCACATGTCCTATTTTCCCCCTAAGATTTAGAATGCATTTGCGTCATGTAAGAGTTGCTCCTGCTTGGCATTGTGGGTAAATTAAGATCTCCTAAAACATGCAAAGGCCTTCAGATGGAACATTGGAAACCAATGTCTTGGCGGGGGGTCAGGGGCTTCCATTTACATTTTGTGTCCCCTTTAGTTGTGGGTTTTAAGAGCATCTTTCCCAGTTGTATGTTTATGTTGGTTGCTTTCTTGATTTCTTTTGTTCCGTTTTCCCCTAGGCCCCCCTGTCTTCCCCCTAAACCACAGAAAATGAGGAGACCTAGGCCTCTCTCAGTGTATAGCCATAAACTCTTTAACGGCAGTATGGAAGCATTCATTAAGGTACTTGCTGGGGAGCCATGGAGTCCGCGAATGCACCCAATGTAATGGCAGCCTCTGTCCTCCCGCCTCCCTGCCAGCAGACAGCCCTGTCCTTGGCCAGGCCCTGTGGAGCTAGTTCCTCGCTGCAGCCTCTCTTAGCTTCAGCAAGGACTTTTCACGGGAGCCGCTGTAGCCTCTAACTGGTTGCTCCTAAGTGCCCTGCACAATTCTCGGCCCTGGGGAGTAGGGATCAGATCATGACAGAACCCAGGGAAGTCCAAGTGGGGCTGAAATACCAGCGCAGTGGGCCCAGCCAGCCATGCTTCATTGCTTCAGCAACTGCAGTCCTAACACCTGAGGGACAGTCAGAGAAACCCCATTCCCTCACTTCACACCCACGTCTCCCAGGAGAAGCTGGATTGAAAGCAACACAGAGGAAATCCCTGTGGGTATCAGTGTGTTTTTATACATGTGAATTTTTTTTTAGTTGCATATATACCAGCAAAGGAAACACATACACTTTTTATAAGAGAAAATCCTCCCACCTAGTTTGCTTCCCATTAGGTGGTTTGGGAGAAGGGAGAAAAGTTGAGGTTGTCCCTTTTGAATTCTAGGTTAACCCTTTGTACCTTAAACTAAGTAGTTTAGCTAGGAGAGTTTCTCTTTTCTTTTCTCTTTGGTGTAAAGGATATGAGATTAAGTCATATCAGATATAATGACTCAAGGGAAATTAAGAAGATGATGGAGAAGCGAAGAGCAGCAGCTGGGGAGATACTTGAGGAAGGGGAGAAGCACTCTTAACATTACTTAGAGGAAGCAGGGAAGTCCCTGCAACTGATTTGAGAGCCCACTACCTTCTAATGAAGACACTCTCTGCAGAGAAGATGATAGGTATCAATCAGGAGAAAAAGCAAAGGCCCTTGGGCTTTGCCAATGATTTGGGGGTTATGGAGGCTGCCTGTGCTCTGGCTCTCTACTCGTGATCCTCAGACAGGATCCAGCACAAGACTTGCAGGACAGCAACAGACTGGACATGGGTTTGGCCTTAGACAGGGGAGGGGGTAAGCAGGACCATCCCGGGTCTCAGGACTGTCTCTCCCTGTGGGCTGAGTTCTGGGGAAGGGAGAGTAGGGAAAAGGGAAAGTGGAAGACCAGGGCCCAAGTTGGGACTGCCCAGGAGTGAGGGATGTCAAGGGCTGCTGTAGGATGCCTAAGAAGACCAAAGCGTAGAGGATTCCCAAAAGGAGGGGCCCATGGGTGTATCAGGAAGCAAGATCAGGAGGTGACCCCTAGGGAGTGGTTTATTGGGTCATGGGAGGGCGGGGCTGTGCCAAAGGAATCTTCTGTCTCCATCCTTCCTCCTCTCTCCTCCGAGACTTTCTTCTTTCACCCTTGCCCATAAAAGAGCCATGGTCCATGGCCGAGAGGGGACTAGTTACTCTCCCTTCCCTCAAGGAGCCAGTAGTGGAGCTTGGGAAATTTTAAACACAAAAGGCAGAAAGTGGAAGGTGATTTAGGATGAGCAACTGGTGAGTTATCCCTGCATAAACAAGTTTAGGATAGGTGCAGTGGCTCACACTTGTAATCCTAGAACTTTGGGAGGCTGAGGTAGGAGGACAGCTTGAGCCTGGGAGGTCAAGGCTGCAGTGAGCTACAGTTGTGCCACCACACTCCAGCCTCAGTGACAGAGCAAGACCCTGTCTCGAAAATAAACAACAACAAAAGAAGAATTGAGAGCAAAAAGAGCTATGAGCTCAAGCACAGTAGGCTTCTGGAGGGGCTTTGAAGGAAAGGTGGGCATGCAGAGGAGAATAAAAGGACAGAAGGAATTATTGAAAGGAAGAACAGAAGAAATGAAGGCTCAGAGACAGGGACATCCTCAGTGTGCTTAGGTCTTTGGAAATGGGTGATCAGTCAGGATACTTGGAAGGAATCAACTCTTATCTGACAGTATTTGACAAGCAGATGTTCTGTAGAGTTAAGTATTTTTGTAATAGAGAGGTCCTATATGTAAGATGTGACTATAAAGTAATCTGACTTTATTCCTTCTGACCAACATATCATAACCTAGTCAACCACATGAGTGTTTGCCCCTTTGAGGCAGTCATCTTGGGAAGCCACCTTCTTTCCTGAATGTGTCGGCATTGCTGCAGCTGCTTTGGTCAGTCTTCTTTAGAGCCTGGAGCATGGCCTTTACCAGTGGGGCCAAGACTATGTATTCAGATGGACACCTTGTCTTTGGAATAGAAAGCTCCGTTTGAAGCTGAGCTTTGCGATGCCATTGGAGGTGCAAAATGGCAAGAGGAATATGCTACAGTGGGGCTGTTCCACTGGCTCTGAAAAGAACACCCCAGCAGCGACAGCCCAGAGCACTTGAGCAGTGGCAGCACTGTTGGAATAAGTGCATCACCTCCTAAGCGGAAAAGTTGGAGGAACAATACTCATTTGACTGGGAAAAAAGGTGTGTTTGTTAAATACTATTTCATTCATTCATTCATTTATTCATTCATTTATTCATTCATTCATTTATTTATTGAGGCAGTCTCGCTGTGTCGCCCAGGCTGGAGTACAGTGGTACAATCATGGCTTACTGCAGCCTTGACCTCTTGGGCTCAAGTGATCCTCCCACCTCAACCTCCCGAGTAGCTGGGGCTACACGCATGCACCACCATGCTTGGCTAATTAAAACAATTTTTTTTTTTTTTTGTAGAGACAGGATCTTACTATGTTGCCCAGGCTTGTCTTGAACTCCTGGGCCCAAGGGATCCTTCTGGCTTGGTATCCCAAAGTTCTGGGATTACAGGCATGCGCCACTGCACCTGGCCTTACTATTGCATTGCTTTATAGTCACACTGTACTCATCACATACCATCAGTGCAGTTCAACAAACTCATACTGTGCACCTACTATGAGCTAAGTGGATGATGTTTTACAGCACAGTTTGCTATGAAAGGTTATTAAGTTTCAGAGAATGAAAAGGCAGTATAATGTATTCAATCCTTCAACTATTGAGAATGGATTTTAATTTTCTATTATAATCCACATGCCATCTGAAAGAACATTGAACTAAGAGTCCCCAGCTTTGAAAAACCACACCTGTGAAAAGGTTTTTAATAAAATAACATCACTGGGACTTCACAATTATAATGGCTTAGAGGGACAAGGAAGCATCCCTGGGGTTAATAATCATAAGTAAATGTTGCTGGAGTTTGATTTATACATTTCTCAGATCCTACCTGAATAAACAAAAGCCTTTCAAAATCCTTGATGTTTTTTCCTCCTCCTCTTAGACAAAAGGAGAACTCATTTTTGTAAGAGCCAGTTTTGAAGCCTAGGAGGTTCACCTCTGGGACAAGGGGAGAATCCTCATCTTGTTTCTGTAAAATAAGCATGATAATTACCTACTTCATGATCCTTTGTGAGGAGGATTAAATGAGCCAATATATGTTATGTTTCTAGAGCACTGGATGGCACATGGTAAGCACTATGTATTACCTACGATTATTAGCATTAATTTTAGCATATTGCTCATAGAACCTGTTCGACCAGGCTGTTTACTCAGTTCTGGGATTCTGGTAGATTTAGTCAGCATGTCAGGTAGCAGACAGTTCCAGTTGTTGAGATGCTGAGAACTGGACAGATGACACTAACTAGAAAGCACACATCCTCCAGGAGCCTGGATGGGACAAGTGTTCACCCCAGAGACAGACCTGCTGCACAGTGGAAAGAGCTGATGGCACTCCCCTGAAAATGGGCATTATCCGTGGCTTTTAGTGAAAGTAAAGGTTTCCATTCTCCCCCAAGCTCATGAAGGCATTCTGACTCAACTTCCCTTCCTCCTCCAGGCCTTTCTCAGCTTTTGTATTCCTTAGTGCCAGTGTAAGGGTCAAGAGGGGAGGAAGGAGAGCAAAGTCAAGTGGATACCCAAGAAAAGCAACTGAGGGTGTATGGCAGGGAAACATGGGAAGCTGTTTGGAATTTGGCATCAGGTGGAATCCTGTGGGTCTCTATCCAAAGGGCACCTTGTAGACATGATCTCGTTAGAATTGAACTTTTTACCAACAATGAGGTTTCTTGAGCTGAATTCCAGGACATTGTTCCAGTAGACATAAAGGTGTATTTCTGTCCTTTTTGTGGGCAGCTGGACATACCTTATGGGGTCGTAGGTAGGCTTTTGTCCATGCGTGCATAAACAGTCCCTTTTGTTGAAGAGAAGCTAGGTACAGGAACGGGAATGGGTCCAGTCCACACAGTTGCTGCTCTTTCACAAGGACTGAAAGAGGCCCCCGTGTCAACTGGTGTCTGGGAGGGCAGCTAAGGCAGCCACATGGGAAGGCTGGCTGGGCGGCTTCCAGAAGTCCCATGAGGCTCCCAGGCTCGGGGGTGACCCTCCCCACAGGCCGGCTGTTTGACAGGCTCCCCAGGACCTTGGCTGGCTGCCATTGCATTTCGGCGTTCACGGACTCTGAAGGATCTGCTTACTCTAACTGATCTTATTCCTGCATAATCTTTTCTTTTTCTCCTGCTCTGCTGCCTGTTTATTTTTTGTTATCAGAGGAAGAAGAAATGCTCGAACCAGGAACCAGGTATTTACTAGAAAGGCCCGTTAGCCCCATTCACCGTGATGGAAACTGTCTTTAGTGCTGACTTCCAGAACAGAGCCCACCTTGCCTGTTGCTGATGGGTCCATACTCTTGTCCTGTCTCTGGGCACAGTCAATCAAGGAAAGAATTCACAGGTGGGGTGTGGAGGAGCCAAGAACGTATCCAAATCCATGGTGTCTTCACAAGAGCATATTACATGTGCCTCATTGTTTACTCACCTTGTGAGAAGGCTAGGCCTTTGATTTGGCCCCTTTTAAAGAAAGTTTAAAAGAATTTGATGCTATTTAAGTGACCTGGAATAACAGAGAGGTCAACCAATAATGAAATCCAAAAGAAAATGTCTCCCCTCGCCATAATCATTTGTGGCTGTAGACCAGTCTAGGAAGATGTCATTGAAAATACATTCACATCCCAGGTGCCTGTGTTGAGAATTGCATCGTTTTCAGCCTTTTAGAGTAAGGTTGGCCCCTAGATCGCCAATGGCTGACATCGGCTGCCTCTAGAGCTTTTCCCTGTGACATATTTATTGTTAAATGCAGTATGCATCTGAGTGTTTAGTTGTGACTTCATGAGTAGAACTGGTCTTCCCTTCTTAGAGCTCAAAATTTCCACTGGGGGCCAGCCTTGCTTCTCCCGTGGTGTGCCCTTAATTCTGACATCAGGTAAATAGGATGAGGACTTGGTCCTTGAGCATTGAGAAAATAGTGTTGAGTTGGGACAAAGTGGAGGGGGAGGCAGAGAACTCTTCAAGGCCAAACTCCAGCAGCCTCCATGAGGTGGTTCCCTCTCCATTGCCCAAGTGGGCCTGCCAGGCCTCCTGAGCCCAGATTCCTTTCCAGTTGGATAAGAAGACAGAGCATTTCTTTAAAATGATCGTAGCTATGCCTTTTTGTGCACACAGCTGAAGACTCTCTGTTGTAACTGTCTGTGGAGACTTTAGGATTAGCAGTTCCTTGCTTGTTTTCCTACTAATCTGATGGTACTAATATTCTGGCTTGAGTCTGTAATCTGTGTTTGCAATGTCTTTTTCCTGTGGTGGTTGTCAAGTCCCATAAAACTCACGATTTTTCTTTTCTCAAGGATTCAGGACAAGCTATACCACTTGTAGTCGAGAGCTGCATCCGTTACATCAATTTATATGGTAAGCTGGATCTTGGGCCAGTGTTTTCAGCAATATGCAGAACAGGTGCTAGGCTGTTCTGATAGGAAATGAGATTCTAATTTGTCCTGGAAGATTTCCCGTCACAGCTCTGCTTTTGAGGGGGAAAGTACTGCACACAGCAGCTGCTCTTCTGAGTGCTGCTTTTGAGTGTGTTGGGGGATGGAGATCATGGTGAGAGGATCCAAGAACTAGGAAAACCGGAGAGTAGAAAGGGCATGGACAAGAGAACTCAAACCTGCAGCTCTGTGCTTTGAGCACCGAATGGAGTTTGCCAGTAAATCAGCTAATACTACTAGATTATAAGCTCCATGAAGGTGTTAGGTTAATGCCAATGTAATTGCGGCTTTTGCCATTACTTTTGAATGGGAAAAATCGCAATTACTTTTGCACCAACCTAGTAATGGTGTCTGGGATTTGTTAATTTAACCTCTCCCAAGTCCCAGCCAGAATGTACTCTAGAGTCTAGCTCTTCTTGAAGGCAGAACATGTCTGTGTACAGGGAAGGAAAGGTATTGATACAAAACTTCTTGTGGCCTTTTCCTTTAAGCTGAAACAGAAGATCACAGATTATGAAGCAGATGTGTCCCAGGATTTTGGCCAGCTGTACTTCACCGTGCAGGCCATTTTTGGAGACATTCATAGGGAACGACTCTGTTATAAAGAATCGGGGGAAGAAAGGGACAAGCAATGGGCAGAGTCACTGGTATTCCCAGTGGTCTAATGAACTCAAAGTCTCATGGATTTACTACTTCTTTTTCTGTATGTTTCTTTTTTAGGACTCCAGCAGCAGGGGATCTTCAGAGTGCCAGGATCTCAGGTGGAAGTCAATGACATCAAAAATTCCTTTGAGAGAGGTGGGTGCAGAGTGACCATCTTAAGCTTGTGTGTTAAGCTTGTGGCCAGGGGAAGCCAGGGTGAATGTTCACATGTGTCTCGGAGCCAGTGGTATGCAGAAGCTGGCCTGCAGTGGTTTGCAGGAGCTGATTGTGCACATCTCTTTCCAACTTCACAGTCAGTGACTTTGTCCTGGTACTTGGAATAAGCATGACTGGAATGTTTACACCACAGAAATTGGCAAAAACTAAGTTCTAATTGTTTCCTGCCAAAGAGCTAACTGTTTAACATTTACCTACCACCAGTAGCAGCACCAGCACCAGCACCAGCACCAGCACCAGCACCAGCACCGCTACCAGTACTACAATTACTGCTACTACTGCTTTTACTACTATTACTGCTTATGGGTGACTCTCTCCAGTGGGCTGCACAGTGGTTGCTGGGAAAGGGTGCCTTGTAAAGAGCTCTGGAATATTTACGTGAATCTGTAAAGGATGCTACATTTTAGAATTGGAAGAACATAGAAAACACTGAGTGACTTTTAGAATATCCTAATTTTTAATTTTTTATGCGGTGTTTTTGGCAAGCCACACATTGGGAGGAAGAGATTATATACTCCCTCTACCCCTAGAGAGGTGACCTAGTTCCCATTTTGATTTAAGCAAGGATATGAAAGCTTATTAGAAGTGAGGTGGACCACTAGACCAGGACACATGTGATATATTTGGTGTAGCCTCTCTGGGCTTCAGAATTCCTGATAGGAACAGATGGCCAGTGACAGTGTCCAAGCCAAGTAAGGACTCACTGGGTCAGGAAATGCTCAATTCTTCTTACACCTCTGCCTTTGAATATTTAGTGCTTATCTCACTGCTACACTGAAATGGAAAATCCATGCATTTTCATTTGAGGAAATATTTTCAATCCTGCTCCCTGATTCTAGAACAAAACCTAGCATTAGCAAGTCCATAACCTCATCCCAGGGGAGGAAAGAAGAGTTGGAATATCGGTATCCCACATAATATATCTGCCTGCAGTTTTCCAGTATTTGAAAAGGTCATGTCTCCACAGTCCACCCCGTCTCAACTCTGATTTACTGCCTTCTCTGAGTGGTTCTGGCACTGAGGACCCCAATCCCATACCCCTTTACTAGCAGTACATCACATCCCAAAAGGTATGGTTTACCCCTGTTGGCTGTGCTCTGAGCAGGCCTCTCTGTGTGCTTCCACCCATAGAATTCTTCCTACTTATTACCTAGCTCCCCTCCCACCCCAAAGGAGCTGTCTCTTGAACAAATTCTCTGTCTCCCAGTCATCTCCATTCCATCTTGCGGTGGAGGAAGCATTCTGCAGCCCCAAGCAGTACTGCTATGGCCCCCAGGCACAGACCCTCTGTGGATGTAGGCACTCTGGCTTGGAACCATCTGGAGACAATGAGATTTGTCTGCATGTCATGCTCAGTGGCCTTCTAGGGTCTAGGGGAGCTTTGTTTCTGGAGCTTACTCGAGAATCTTGGGTGCTTAGAACCAGGGAGCCCCAGGACCCCCTTGCTCGAAGCTCCTACTCAGCCATGTATTCATTCACTCAACAAGCATGCACTGAACCCTATACCGTACAAGGTAATGGACTAGGACCTGAAAATGCAATATGAACAAAACACAGTCACTACTAGTAGGGGAGCCAGTTTAGCCAACAGCCAGTATAATCAGTGCAATGATGGAGTAGGCAATGGGGAGCGTAGGAGCCCCTAGCCCAGCCTGGATGGAGTGGAGAGGAATAGCAAAGCCAGGGAAGGCTTCCTTGGGAAAAATGCCTAAACTGAGGCTTAAAGAGTAAGAGCCAGGGGAAGCAGGGGCAAAGAAAGGGCGTTCCAAACCAAGGAAACAGCATGTGCAAAATCCGCGTCCATGATGCAAGTATCATTTGCCATTACTCTGAGCCTCTCTTGGCAGCACTGGACAGTCCAATCCATAATGTTGCTGCTTAGTTTTCCCCAACTTCTTACACCCCTGCTGCCCTGTGTTCATTTACAATGAACAGAACTATAGTCTGGAATCTTTGCTGGTTCCTTCCTCCTGGGCTCATCCCATTATACAGAATGCCTTGTCACCCTGCCTTGAATCTCATGGGCAAACTCACTGCATGATGCCTCCAGCCTGGCAACCACTTTGCCTGGCATTTCCCTGCCTCTCCATATTCTATAGGTAACCTTGTTGCCACAGGCAATCCTACCCTTTCCCTACCCCGGTAACACTGCTTTTTTCCTTCTTGAATGTGATTTTCTAAGGTCAGCACCTCCTGTCACTTGCTTTGGTGCTTTGCAGGGGTGATGTGCAATTTAAAAGAATTCTCTGCTCCTAACAAGCCTTGGATCGCCTCGGGCAGAGCCCAGCTGGGTGGAGAACACCTGAACTAAATCTCCGCTGCAAAAAATATTTTCTCCTTTTTCTTTCCCTCACGAATGCAGTTGGCCTCACTCCCTCTCCCCATCGTTCCAAAACGAATCTCATTCTCTCGCCAGCCTGGTCCTTCTGCTCCACCTGAGTCGACAATGAAGCATGCTATCTTCTAAAAGAATCGTTCTAGTATGTCTGTTTTATAAAAATCCTTTCCTGGATTTTCTGGGATGGCCAGTGCCAGATTTCTCACTATTCTTTTCTGTTCCTTGACATTCACCAAGCGTATGCCCTGGGTTTGGCTCCTAACCTGGCTGACACTCAGGGCCGCCTCCTCCCACCCCTCCCCAGACTAGGGTCTTCCCTCTTCCTGGCCCTCAGCCTGCTTATCTCCATGTTTCCCTGGCGACGGGGTGGCCCAAACCTGGGCCCAGCTCAATATTTCTCTTCTCGCCCACTCTTCACATCCCACATGGTTTAACTCGTGACTAAATTTCCTCTCCAAACCAGTATGCCATGTTTTTCCTTTCTTCCTGTATTTTATATATTTATTTGAGATGGAGTCTCCCTCTGTCACCAGGCTGGAGTGCAATGGCGGGATCTTGGCTGACTGCAACCTCCGCTTCCCAGGTTCAAGTGATTCTCTTGCCTCAGCCTCCTGAGTAGCTGGGACTACAGGCGTGTGCCACCTCACCTGGCTAATTTTTTATATTTTTAGTAGAGACACGGTTTCACCATGTTGGCTAGGATGGTCTCCATCTCCTGACCTCGTGATCCGCCGGTCTCAGCCTCCCAAAGTGCTGAGATTACAGGCATGAGCCACTGTGCCTGGCCAATTTATTTATTTTTTGAGACAGGGTCTCTGCCTCCCCCAGTTCAGGTGATCCTGCCACCTCAGCACCCTTCCATCCCACCAAGTAGCTGGGGTTACAGGTGTGTGCCACCATGCCTGGCTAATTTTTGTATTTTTTGTAGAGATGGGCTTTCGCCATTGAACGCCTGGGCTCAAAGTGATGCACCAGACTCAACCTCCAGAAAAGCTGGGATTCCAGGCGTGAGCCACTGCCCCCAGCCTTTTCATTTTCTTTTTAAAATTTAAATCCTCGAATCCCTGCAGGGTGCCCATTCTTCACCAGTTGTTAAAAGGGATATGGGTCTTGTTCTTCCTTGGCTCTGTTTTCCCTTCCCTGGGTGGAGGTCTTCCCAAGGTTCCTTGCGTAAGGCTGTCGAAAGGAGCGAGGTTTTCTTTAACTTAAGCTCCTGAAAACTGGTAACATGTTGGAAATCCACTCCTGGCTTATTAGTCCTCAATCTACTTTTTTTTTTCCTTCTCATATGATTCAACCAGAATTTTAGTTGAAATTCTTTTTGTTGTTGTCGTCAGTAAATCTTAAATTCACTGCTCAAGTTTTGAGCTTTCCCTATAAATCTTCTGGCAAAATGAAGGAGAGAAAAAAAAACACACACACACACATCATGAAAAGGCAAGAATTAGCTGCTGAGCTGTGGAGTGAGCTGTGGTCTGCTCTTGTCTCCCAGAAGGTCCCCCACAAACCTCTCTAAGTGACCTCTTTGTATGCATAGATGGGAGTGCTGAGCTCTCTCCTTATGTGGAGGGGGTGCCTTGCCAAGGAGGCAATGGCTCTCTCCCCCTGTGCAGATCTACGCAGGGTTTGGATGTGGGGCTAAAGCCATGCCATGTAGGCTCTGGCACACTCTTGACTCTGGATCTGCCCCTTCTGAGATCTGGGTCCTGCCTCCAGAAGAGGGATGGAACCAGGAGATGCTGGGCAGGGTTGTCATGTCGAGGGGCTTAAGGACCTGTGGCCAGAGAGAACTGCCCTCGTGAGAGAGACTGACTCCAAGCTTCCAGCAGCAGGTCTGACAGAGCCTTTAAGCACACACTGTGTGCTCAGTCTCTGCCCTGGTCGCAGCCCTGTCTTAAAGCCTTTGGCAACGCCCAGGTGATCTGGGTAAAAGTAAGCTCCAGGCAGAGCAATTCAGTAACAATGCCACCTCCCCAGGACATTAGCTAGCCAAGTGTGAACGTGTCTTTCCTTCAGGTTTGCCTGGAATGTTAGCTCTAATTCTCCTCTTGGAGAAAGCCATCATTCACAGGAACCATCCGGCTCATCTCCAGCTCTGGAATTCCATTCTCAGAGCCAAAACTGACTAGCTTGCAGAGAGCCAAAGTCCTGGGCTAGTTGAAAAGAATGTTTGGGCAGCTCAATTTATGGACTGAGGGCCTTGCAGGAGGAATGGCAAGAACTAATGGCGTATGTATGTGTATGTGTGCATATGTAAAGTCAATATACTAATCATGCTTAACAACGGGAGCTAGTACTAGGTAACATTGAGGAAAATATCCATGTGTTTTTGAATTATGAGACCACAGGAATGATGTGTGGAGCTAATAGGGAAACAGTTCAATATGGTACGGTTTTTGAATTCCTTAGGCTGCTACAGGAATAGAGAGGGAGGCTGAGGAGGTGAGGCTTGGACATCCCCCACCCCAGTTCAACTAAGACAGCTTTGTTCTATAAGTTGGGATTTCATAGGAACTTCTTTACTGAGAAAAAAAAGGTTGAGATTTTACTGTAAAGGATGAAAGGAAGGAAAGTAGGTAAATATATACCTACCTACATAAGCAGGCATACATACAGATAGACAGATCCAAAAATCACAGGTAGAAGAAAGCGTATCTCTCAGGGATTATGAGACCTTGGAGCTGCCAGTGTCTGTTGTTGACTTTGTGATTGTGGGCACATTGCTTCATCTACCAGGGCCTCAGCTCTCCCACAGGAGAGAACAGTGGTATTGGAACCATGTCTCCCTTAGTGACATGCAATGCTGTTGTAAGGGTTAGGAGAGTTAGTATGTACAAATGTTCTTCTCACTTGAGAAGTGCTGTGTGAATACAGGCAATTTTTTGGTGTGTTTATTTTCTCTCTTCCTTCCCTACAAGGAAGTCTTATGGAGGCAGCATTCTCACCTCCTCCAGTGGGAACATTTGAGAAATTGACCTATCCAACACCAGTATCTGGGCCACCATGCATGGTTGTTCACACTGGACACTGCACAAGGCTGCCCAGCCAAGAGAACAGATGGGAACTGAACTCTGGCTCATGCTCTGTACACTGCAAGCCCTGGTGTAGGAAGGCAGGGGGACCATTCTCTAATTCATACTGAAGCATGTTGGGGCTAGGGAGGCCCTGGCAGTGACATGTATTCACTTCCCATGGAAGCAGAGTAAAGAGATCCAAGGATGAGTTTCCAGTTCTGCTTTTCATTGCTTGCCAGCCCTGGAGGTGCTCTTAGCTGTTCAGGAGGAGGAGCATCCATTGTGCGGATGTCTCTGAACATCTCAGGAAGGCAGCAGAAGGCTCCCTGCTGCCTTTTACCACCCCCATGGAAATTCACAGTGGTGAACCTGCCTAGCAGCTCTGATTAAATTGAAAAGGGCTCCCTGAAATACCATTTGCCCTTGTCCAACTGGCAAAAATTCCAAACACTGACAATATGCCAGGGGCAGGGCTGTGGAAAACAACATTCTTGAGATGGTGTTGTTGGTAGGAATATAAAATGGCATAGCCCCATTGAAGAATTTGACTCTGTCTGATAAAACTGCATATATGTCTACCCTATGACCCAGCCATTCCACTTCTGGGAACTGATCCCAGAGATCTGCCTCCATGCATACAAAAACACAGGAATATTCACTGTGGCAGTATTTATAATAACCAAATAGTGGAAAGAAGTCAAATGTTGACCCATAAGAGATTGATTGCGTAAATTATGGTCTATCCATGAAGTAGAGTACTTTGCAGCCTTTAAAAAAAAAAAATAGAGGAAGATCTCTGCGAACTAATGTGGAGGGATTTCCAGGATTTCTTGTTAGGTGAAGAAAGAAGTTTATTTAGAAGTATACTACATTCTATGTAAGAAATAAGAGGATATTAAAAATTGGCCTATGTATTTGCTTACACAGCAGGACTAACCAGAAACTAATGAAAATGGTTAAATATAAGGTGTGGAGGACAGAAGGATAAGGATAGGGCTTCTCTGAGTGCAACTTTTGACTTCTGGACCCTATAAATGCTTTGTGCATTCAAAACTGTAAATTTAAAAAAAGGATTTCTAAAAGAAATTTAATACCTAAAATACAAAGAAAACCAAGTATGCCACTTATCAAATTGATAACTACAGAGAGTAACTTTTGAACATGTACTCCGATCATACATTTTTAACAGCTTTATTGAATTACATACCGTAAGGCTCACCCATTTTTAAAAGTATACATTTCGTGCAAATCAAAACCATAAAGATCATCTCACCCCAGTTAAAATGGCCATTATTATGAAAGCAAACAATAACAGATGCTGATAAGGATGCAGGCAAAAGGGAACTCTTATATACTGTGGGTGGGAATGTAAATTAATACAGCCACTATGGAAAACAGCATGGAGATTTTGCAAAAAACTAAAAATAGAACTACCATACCATTCAGCAATCCCACTACTGGGTATTTATCTAAAGGAGAATAAATCAATGTATCAAAAGGATATCTGCACTCCTATGTTTACTGCAGCACTATTCACAATAGCAAAGATACAGAAGCAACCTACGGGTCCACCAATACACAAATGGAAAAAGAAAATGTGGTGTATAATATATAGTGGAATACTATCCAGCCACAAAGAAGAATGAAATCATGTCATTTGCAGCAACACATATGGAACTGGAGGACATTATATCAAGTGAAATAAGCCAGGCTCAGAAAGAAGATTACTGCATGTTCTCACTCCTGTGTGGGAGCTAGAACACTTTATCTCATAGACACAGAGGATAGAATGATAGGTGCCAGATACCAGGAAGGGTGGGTGAGTGGGAGTGGAGAATGAAGAGAGGTTGGTTAGTGGGTACAGACATACAATTATATAGAAGAAATAAGTTCTCAGGTTTGATAGTAGAATAGGGTGATGATACTTAGCAACACTATTTTGTGTATTTCAAAGTAACTAGAAGAGAGGACTTGAAATGATACCAAAATATAGAAATGACAGATATTCAAGATGATGGATACCTCAAATACCCTGACTTGATCATTACACATTCTATGCATCTAACAGTTGCATGTACCCCATAAATATTTAAAATGTTATATATCAATAAAAGAAAAAATACATTTCAATGGTTTCTGTTATATTTACAGAGTTATGCAATCATTATAATGTTACTTCAGAACTTTTTCATCCTCCCCAAAAGGAACCTTGTACCCATTTGCAAGTGCCTCCCAGTATCCTCCATACCCTGGCCACCAGCCCTAGGCAACCACTGATCTACTTTCTGTCTTCTGACCATATATCTCTTTAGTGGGATACACTTTGAAGATAAAAATACTAACCAATAACATAAACAAAAGCCCTGGAAAGAAATCTCAAATTGTGTGTAGCAGGTTTATTGTTAGTAGTAATATTGCTATTAAAACTGTTACACTATTGATTGTGTATTATAGGATAAGGCAGATGAATATATTTATTACTAATATTATTCAGAACCAAGATTTTTATGGTAAGAAAAAATGTACAAATACAAAATAAGTGAAGGTAATGAAAACCTTATTTTATGAATAAGAAACATCAATATGAACTCATGAAAAAAAAAATTCTAGTTCTATCCACTGAAAGGACCTGGAAGCTCTTTACGACTCTTCTGTAGCAATGAGCACACCTAATACCTAGATCTTGGTATCTCGATATAAGACACCATATTTGTTTGCTATGAAAAGCAAACAGAGCCTGCTGGAGAAATGTTTGATTCAAGATCTGGATCAAGGAAAGTAAAAAGTAATTGGGGATTTTTTTTTTTTTTTTTTGTCCAGAAAGCAAGGAACTGCTCATTGGAGGTCACATTAAAAGGACACAAGAAAGTGTACTCTATGGCCAAATTTGGGACAATTTAAGTATTCTAAAAAATAGTGATGGTAATAGATAATCACAATTCAGTTAAAAATTACAAAAACAAGTTCGTAGAAATGTTAATAAAGGGGTAAGGGTGGGGGACATGAAGACAGCTCTTCTTTACAAAAGAATGCCTGCTGATACATGGAGAAGAAATGACAGAATTAGAAAATCACCATTTTGCAATCCCCAGTGGAACAATTGATTTGGGCAAAAGTCATCACTGGATGCTAAAACCACTGGGTGAAACATATTGGGCACTACATGCACACAGTCGTCTCAAAGCATCATCATGACACTTTGAGTACCATTTCACAGATCATACTTATTACAAAGTGGGAGAAGATACCTTCATAATGTAGAGATCTGGAGGCCAACACCTTGACCCAGTGATCAAGGTTGGCATCACCAGCAGCAGGACAGCCTGAGGTATGTGCCTTCTAATGGGATGCATTAAGGCGTCCATAACATCACCCATGTAGTGTTCTTGCCAAAAATATTTAATTGGAATCTAATCATGAGAAAACAGACAAATCCAGAGTGTGAGGCATTCTATAAGACAACTGGCCAGGGCTCTTCAGAAAGAGCCGATACTGTAAAAAACAAACTAGCAAACAAAAATATCAGGGCGTATTTTACATTTAAAGGACTCAAGAAAAATAACCACCAGATGAATTGTGTGAATGTTGATTAGATCTTGTCTTTTGAAAAAAGTTCTGTAAAAGACACCATGGGACAACTGGGGATGTCTGAATGTGGGCTGTATATGAAATGTTCTTTTTGAATGGTTAATTTTCTTAGGTGTAATAATGTGGTTATGTAGGAGAATATCCTTATTCTTAGGAGAAGTTTGTTGAAGTAGTTAGCAGTGGTGTGTTTTGATGTCTACAAAATAATCTCAAATAGTGGAGCAACAATAAATATAAATACAGAAAGAACAAGAAATCAAATATGGCAAGATGAGTGTAAGCAAAAGGTGATGGGTGTTCATTATTTTATTTTTACAACTCTTCTATAGATTTAAACAGTTTCAAATAAGAAGTTGCAGGGAGAACTTTAAACTTGCTGAAGCAGGGGGCCTCATATGTGGGGGAGACTTCTCCCATCTGCCTTTCCTGTGGTTCAGCCTGGGCCAGGTCATCTCTTCTGCCATCTGTACGTTCTCTGACTCCTTCCCAAGCTGAAACATCATCTCGTCTCTTGTTTCCACTCAGGTGAAGACCCCCTTGTGGACGATCAAAATGAACGAGATATCAATTCAGTCGCTGGTGTTTTAAAACTGTATTTCCGAGGACTGGAAAACCCACTCTTTCCTAAGGAAAGGTTTCAAGATTTGATATCTACTATTAGTAAGTATTTCCCAGGTGAAATGATCAGTTCTTTGACAAATCATTGTTGGAGTAGAGCTACAGGCTCATTGCTGTGCTAGGCATAGAGGAGGGATATTATGAAAGAGGAAGTGTGACCTGCATCCTCTTAGAACTGAAAGCAGAAATAAGAAGATGGTTTATAATGAAAGGGCTAATGGGCATGTCACACCCCCTGGGTAGAGAAGGAGCTCAGGGGAGAACCAGAGGAAGACTTGGTTTCGCAGATCAGAGCCAAGAGAGAGAGTGCTGGGAGCAGAGTGTTCCAGGAGGAATGGGCACAGGGGATCCTGAGAAGGGCTAGGGACATAGACCCAGTGGGACCAGCAGGAGGGTGTCCCAGCCTGTGCATGGCGCAAGAGGTTGGAAGGGGAAAATGGAGCAAGAGGGGGAAGACCTTGAATGCCTTGCAAACATTCCAGAGCTTTTCCCCTTGGGTGATGGGGAGCCGTGGAAGGTCTAGAGGTCAGGTCAGCAGCATGACCAGCAAGGGAAATGGTGACAGTAAGTTGACTGGGGATTTTCTCTGACATTGCTAGTTAGTTGAGAGAAACTGTTATGTTTCTGTGGATAAAATCAGGAGGAACCCAGTCTAGGGGGCTGATATCATGGTACCTTGACTCTGAGATACCCAAATCCAAAGTAACCTTTTGGAAATTTTTTTAAAAATTAAGCTTTCAACTTTAGAATATTAGAATTTTACTCATTTAGAATAAACTTTTAAATTTGATTCACAGAAAAGTTGCCCCACACCCAGTTTCATTTGGGGTGTTTCTCACAGTACTCTGAGAGATATTTGCAGTCAGTAAAGTGTTCCTGGAGATGGCAAGAGAAGAGGGAGGTTTGAGCTCTCTTTTATTGTGTGTGTAAAAGACCCTTCTGTTCCCCCTTCCCTCCACACTATTCCCTGCTCATCCTTCCTGACCTTCATACTGCAAGCTCTATTCTAGACTGCAGAGGTCTGACCCTGTCTGAGCCCTGTATCACTTGCCCAGCCAGTGTTTCCAGAACCCCCCAAAATCCTGTTCCTGTGCAGGGCCCTGAGCAAATTTCAGGTCTAGGATGACCTGGAAACAGGGGTCAGAGATGAGATCCCAAGCATCTGCCAGACTTTGGCTGATAGGTAGTTTGAGAAGTGGTGATTTATTCCATGTTCATTTCCTGAGCAGCTACTATGTGTCAGACCTGTGCTGCAGCTGGTGTTTGTAAAGAGTTTAATAAAACATGGTCCCTGCCTGTGTCTGTCAGGACTCACAGGTAACAGAAACCCAGCTTAAACCTGCTTACTTCATAAAAGGGAATGGACTGTTTGGGTACCTGGAAAGCTTAGGTCCAGCTGGACTCAGACCTTCACACGGCATCAGCAGATATATGCCCCCTCCATCTCTATGCCAGCTTCACTCTTAGGTGGGATCCTCCTCTCGGGGCCCCCCACTGTGCTCCAGGCTTCCCTCTACCCAGGTCCAAGAGGGCACCTCCCTGTGGGTTTCTCACAACCAAAGTCCCAAGAGTCGACTCTGATTGGTTCTTGATTAGGCCACACCTCCAGCCCCTCCCTGTAGCCAGGGAGATGGATGCTCTGATTGGCCAGGCCAGGATCACCTATGATCCCCTGAATCAAGAGTAGAGCTGTCTTCCCCCATCCACGTGGACTGATACAGGAGATGTGGCAAGCGAACATTTGCTGTTTTGCTCTCTGAGGATGAAAGGCACGCTGAAAAGCCCCTTTATATTACAGAACTGGAGAACCCAGCTGAGAGGGTGCACCAGATCCAACAAATTCTCGTCACCCTTCCCCGCGTGGTCATCGTGGTCATGAGATACCTCTTCGCTTTCCTTAACCAGTGAGTGTCTGGCCAAGGGGCCCCTTTTTGACTCAGGCCTGGCCTCCTTTGGGAGGGGGTATCTTGAGGCTTCTGCAGATGCTATTTTTAAAGGAGAACATGGAACCCTCCTGGATTTGTATAGAGTCCCCCAAAAGAAAAAAAACATAGGGGGAGGACTTGCCTTTCCCAGATGACTTGTGGGTAACTCCTCTCTCCTAGCCTCTCCCAGTATAGCGACGAGAACATGATGGATCCCTACAACCTGGCCATCTGCTTCGGGCCTACCCTCATGCATATCCCTGATGGGCAGGACCCTGTGTCCTGCCAGGCACACATCAATGAAGTCATCAAAACCATCATCATCCATCATGAAGCCATCTTCCCCAGCCCCCGGGAGCTAGAGGGACCTGTGTATGAAAAATGCATGGCTGGAGGGGAAGAATATTGGTAAGATGCCATTCCTCTTAATATTATTATTATCATCATCATTGTTATTTCCATTGAACAGGAACAATAAGAAACGCTTCAGTTTTCTTACTGCTTGATAGTCAGTGCTTCCATATACATTTTCTCATCTGAGCTTCACAGCAGTCTTACATGAGAGATAGGTACATCAGTTAGGATTCTCTTGGTTACAAGGGACAGACATACAACTCAAATTGCCTTAAGCCAAATGGAACTTTATTGGTTTACTTAAGTAAAAAGTCTGGGGGTATATCTTCAGGTATAGCTTGATCCAGGGGCTCAACTATTACCGCAAGGACTTGGTTCTGCAGTCTCCATCTCTTGGCCCTGCTTTATTCTGTGTTGGCTTCATTCCTGGACAGCCATTTCCTTGGTGGTTCAAGCAGGCAACCAGCAACTCAAGATCTGTAACTCACTCTCTTAGTATCTTCAATAGAAAATACCCTTTCCTTCTCAAATGTTCCAAGACACGCTCAATAACTGTTTCATTGCTGAGGTTTGGGCCTGGTGAAGTAATCACCTTGGTAAGAAGATGCAATGCTTTAACTGGCCATGTGAGTCACAAGCCCAACTCAGGAAGCAGGGGAGTGAATAGTCCCCACCTCAACTTCATGAACTGAGTATGACACTTACCACCCTTGTTTCCTCTCACCTAGGAGTTCTCTTTTCCAGACAAAGTAGCTCAGTTTCTTTGTGTGTTCAACACCATGTCAACAATCACTAATTAGGGACCTCTGTGTGCCTGGTATACCTGGTACTACACTAGGTCTTAGGAGAAATATTTTAGAAGCTTTTCAAAGTCAGGGCTTTAAAAGCTTCGCCAGGCTAAGACCTTAAAATGTCAAGACAGGAAAAACGTTTAAATGTGGTGAAGACAGGAAATTCAGGACACTAAATGACAGAGACCAAAGCGTTTTTACTATTTCTTTATTTCCAATTCAAGAGAGCACACAGCTATATATTTAGGTATTACCCACGCTGCCTTCAGCCAGGTGCCTACAGGGGAGTTTGTTTTTTGATTGTCAAACGTTCTTGGACTTTTGAATTGCCTTAGTACTGTGAGCATATTTGGGCAGCTGCTTCAAAGAAGGAAGGTGTTCCAGCCTTTGTGTTTCCTTCCCACATGCCTCCCTGCATAGAGATACTGGGTCATAGTCATGTCTAATCACAACTCTCTAATCTCGTTTGAGGCACTAGGGTGCAAATCCATCCCTGTTCTGTAACAGAAACATTAAACAGCTGGCAAGCATAATTTCTGGACAAAGAGACTTGTCACACAGTTTTTGCAATCATTACCAGTTCTCTTTTCTTGCTGCAATATATATAATTAGTGTTCTGGGAAGGGACGCACAGATCTTCGTGTACTTATCAAAGAACAATATACAATAACCACACTTTTCTTAATCCTATTTGTTTCCCACAAGACTGTAAAACTATTAATTACATGGTAATTTTGGAGTTTTCACAACCAGAAGGGAGACTTGGCTGAGGGTCTCAGCACAGTAGACAACATTCATTCATTCAACAAATGGTTACCAAGCATCTGTTGTGGGCTGGATTCTGTGCTGGGAGTCAGAGATGTAACCAAACAAGATTGGCCCCTGGCGCAGGAGCTCTGACGGAATAGGAAACAAACGGCTCCAGAAGTGGGGCTCCCTGAGCCAGTCTAGGGAAATCAGGAAGGGCTTCTTTGGGGAAGTACAGACTGAGCTGAGACTGCAGAATGAACTGGAGCCAGCCCAGTGAGGAGTGCACAAAGACCTGGAGCATTCAGTAGAATGAAAAGTAGTTCAGTGTGACCAGAACATAGCATGTGTGACAGGGGAATGGTGAAGGATGAGGCTCCACAGGTTGGATAGAGCCAGGCTGTGAAAAATCTTGGAAGCCACTGAGTTTGGTCCTGATTCAGGTGGCAGTGGAGAATTTTTCATAATAAAGTACATATTCCTTTAAATGGCATTGCCAATGTCACCTTTGAGAAGCCTTCCCTGTCCACTCTTTATAGGTCCTCTCTGCTGTTCTTGTCTCTGCCCATTTATTTCCTACCTAACACTACATAACATAACTTGCAACTGTCTTATTTAATGGCATATTGACTTCGGTGTTTTTCTTGCCCCTCTCCCTACAGTGTAAGCAACACGAGGCCAGGGACCTTGTCCGCCTTATCTATCATTGCATCCCTCCTACCAGCACACTGCCTGGCATATTATAACTCACTCAATGGCTCTATAAAAAAAAAAAAAAAACTGGCTGATTATGTGAATTAACCCATGCCTCAAGAAGCTTATAATCTAGTAAGGGGGTAGTAGCTGGTGAAATTATACCAGCACATTAACAACTAAATCTGATGGACTAAATTACTCAGCCACCATGCCCATCGTAGTTGCCAGTCTACTCTCACTGCCTGCATCAATCGGGGCTTTTGCATGCAGAAAGACAGGGCAGCCCTCTTTAGCTTCATCTTACCTCCTGGGATATGTCACCTCAGCTATAAGACAGGAGAGTCAGGCCAGATGAAAGAACTCATAGTACTTCAAAGGGTTCTTTTTGTTCTGGCCTGTGGTCCTTCTGATGATAAATGCTGGGGTTTTACCACTGCCCTCTGGATCTTACAGAACACGTGAGCATTGACAGTCTTCACCAAGAAGACAGCTCAGCAAATTCCAGGGCTAGGAGGGCACTGGGGGAGATATTTGGGAAGCTTCACAAGGAGGAGGCTGGGAGTAGTTTTCTGATTAAGAATCTCCCAGGAGTGGTCAGATGGAAAAGACAGGATGATACGGGCCTGCATCTGAGCTGCAGGAGGGCCCAGAGGCCAACTGGACTGGCATGAGAGGCTGAAGATGCTGTGAGGGTAGATAACCCCCATAGTGAATCCCCTTCCCATGTTTCCTTGCAGTGACAGCCCACACAGCGAGCCAGGGACCATCGATGAAGTTGACCATGACAATGGCACTGAACCTCATACCAGCGATGAAGGTGAGTGAGGGGTATCCTGGGGACAAGGGATTCTTCCTGGGGCCTCTCACGCTGACTTATGTCAGCCCAACCACAGGGCTGGCCCACGTAGACACGTAGACCTCTTCAGCTTTCCAAGTCAGCCATCTGTCCTTCAGAATAGATGAAGACCCAGAAAAACCTTCATGGCATGCCCCAAGTCCTGGCATGGGCCTGACACAGAGCAGATCCTCATAGGCTCATGCTGTGTGCATCACACCCCACACCTAGCCCACTTCATTCCTTAATGTGTCCTGCCTGGCCCAGGGACAAATCCTAAGTGACAAGAGTTTCCTAAGTAGAAAGCAAGCTCTGTTCCTCCATCATTCCCCTGTCAGGGTCTACTCTGTGCCAAGCCTGTGCTGGGACTTGGGCACAGGAATGAACAAGATGTCGGTCCTCAAGGAACTCCCAGTCTGTCACCAGATCTTGGCAGGTTGGAAGTAGCTTCTCATGGTGCAAAGCGATAATGCCAGATTACAAGTGTGTCTGGTGCATTGGGCACCCTGGAGATGAAATCAAAGGGTGATGATCCTGGGAAGTGTATGGTGAGAGAGAGAGAGAAAAAAAGGCCAGTCAAGACCTTTCTCCAGATTCCTCCACCCTTTCCAGACAAGGAGAAGAGAGTCAGACTAGTCTCTAGGGAAACTGGACTGCATAGACAAGCAATCTGAACCACATGCCAGCTTATCCATCAGGCAGAGTGGACACAGTGCCAAGGGCCCATGGTACTTGTAGAGGTCCACTAAAATGTTTTAATTTATTTTAAAATCAGAAAAAAATGAACACAATATCCAGTCTGGATTATATTTGTCTTTATACTAATGCAGTTGTAAAATATGATTTTTAACTTTTTTTTCTTTTGAATGGAGGAAGGAACCCATGCAGGCAAAAGTGCCTAGGACTCTTGAAAGTTAGAATACGGCCCAGGAGGCACCAAGCACCTGGGATAGTTTTCCTTTTTAAACGTCATGGCTTAGCAGTTCTCTTACTTGTCCTTTGTGTTTCTCTTGTGGGACCGGGTCATGTTGGCTACCACATTTGTCAGGAGAGCAGGGCAGGCACTCAGGTGACAGTTCTGGGAACTGGCAAAAGAGACAAGACTGACAGATGGGTTTTCACAGTCTAGTAGGACTATTTCAGTTGCTAATGACAGAACCCCCAACTCAAATCAACTTAAGCTTAAAAGGGAATAAGTTCCTATACCTGAAAAGTCCCAGAGTTGGCGTGGCTTCAGGCACAGCTGGATCCAGGAGCAAGGGTGATTTTGTCAGCACTTTGTCTGTCTTCTTGTTCTGCTTCCCTCTGTGCCGGTTTCATTCTCATGTAGGATCTTCCTGTGCAGTGGTCTCTGGCAATTCCAGACTTTCACCATCATCTTACCCAGAGTCTCAATGGAAAAGAGCTTCCTTTCTATAATGGTTCCAAGAGAGGTCCTGGGGTGGAGTCTCATTGGACTGCCTTGAGTCATGCACCCAGGCATGATCCAGTCCCCTTGGCCTGAGAGGGAGCTAATGAGTCAGACCTGGGTCACAGGTACAGAAAAGCAAATCCAGATATCACGTTCAGCTTGATCAGACTCCTGAGAGGCTAAAGTCATCCTAAACTGAGGAACGTGTCCTGCAGAGGCTTTGTTTGGAGATGTGAAGGCTGCCACCTTCTGCTTATTCCTGGTGATTTGCTTTTCTCTTTCCTCCTTTTTTTCTTCTGCCGACCACCTCCAGTTCTCGCCCTCCCTCTATCCCTTTTAACAGCCCCCACCCCATCCTCTCCATCTGTTGCTCTTTGTATTTCTGGATCTCTTTCTGTCTGTCTCTTTCTCTCTCTCTCTAGCTTGCTCTGTCTCTATCTCTCTCCTACTCCTGACATTTCCTCTCCTTTGTCTTGACCAAAGCACCTGCCTTCCTGGGGGCTGAGGTCCCTGTCAGTCCCTTTGCTGGTTTTTCCACAGTTCCTTGGGCTGATGGGCAGAAGGCTGCTCTGAACACCAGGAATGAAGATGAGGAGGGACAGAGAGAATAGGTCTTGCTGGGTCCGTGAAGAAGCAGCCATGGGACTCACCCAGTGGGGCTTCATCCGTATAAGAACCACCCCCCAGAAAGTGCTGTCTCCCCCTTCTCAGGGTAAAGATTCACAGTGGCTCCCAGAATGCATGAGTCAGAGCTTTGTGTCCCCCTCCCAGAAGATCCTTCTTCCTTTTGTTCTTTGTGAGGCTGCTGGTATCTGGGAATGACAAAGGCAGGAAAAATCATCCTGGAAGGGAAGAAGCCACAGGCTGGGAGAGCCAGTTTCATGTTCCCTGAAGGCTCTCAAAGTATCCTGTGTGTATTAGTGAGGGGTATTGAATCAGGGCACTCTTTGGTGGAAAATCAATTTCATTTTCTAAATGTTACATTCATGCCGTCCCTGGCCAAACAGTGGCAGAATAGTGACCTGCAGAGACAGTCAAGGGGTCTCCGTGCTCAGAAAAGAGAGACCTGGAATTGAAGCACAGAGGGAGTCCTTATGGTCATGTAATCTGAGGGAAGCCACATCACCTCTGGCCTCTATTTCCTTGTGTATAAAATGGGAATGACAGCACCAAGCAAATTATGGCATGGGTTAAAATGTGGGTTAATATGTGAAGGAGCCTAGCACAGTGCCTGGGACAGGGAGGTAGATAAGAAACATCAATGGACTCTGTACCAAACAGACATCCTTCCTAATCCTGATAGAGAAACTGAGTCCTGGAGAATTTTCTTGACATAACTGGCATTGGCAGTTATCGGTCATTGGCAACCTAAACCTCCTGATTTGTTTACCTATTTCCTCTTAGACATTTCATTTAGGGGATCATCAATATCTGTCTTCTTTTCTCTTGACAGCACCCTGTATGAATGGAACCCAGCAGGTCTCTAAGGTCAAATCAGGCAGAGAACCATGAGTCCAGGTCTTTGTCGTACATGAATCAGCCAATGAATGCCAAATTGGAGGAACAATTTAGTTGTTTGGGTATCTGTTGCCTTTCTTGTCTCAAAGATTCTGTACCAGCTGGGCATGGTGGCTCACACCTGTAACCCCAACACTTTGGGAGGTTGAGGTGGTCAGATGGCTTGAGCCCAGGAATTCTAGACCAACCTGGGCAACATGGTGAAATTCCATCTCTGAAAAAAAAAATACAAAAATTAGCCAGGCATAGTGGCATATGCCTGTGGTCCCAGCAACTCAGAAGGTTGAAGTGGAAGAATTGCTTGAGCAATTGAGGTTAAGGATGCAGTGAGCCATGATCATGCCACTGCACTCCAGCCTGCGTGACAGAATGAGGCCCCGTCTCAAAGAAAAAAAAAAAAAAAGATTCTATACCTAACTGACGCCTATTCTCCTGTCTTGAGTCTGATAAGTCTGGAAATTCCACAGTGCTTTCTCTTTGGTCTCCAAGATTTATATAAAGAAATCATGGTTAGGCCAAGAATCCTTGACTAAATGAAAAAATGAAGGCAGCCTGTCACTAACAACTTTATTAATTGGAAGCTAAATGAGAAACAAGATTGTTAGATTATAAAACCACTAAAATCAGTGACAGAGGCATGTTTTATGGGTGATATGTCCATATTCAATTATAATTGTGCCACCATTCTCTTACTGATATTTTCCTGAAATTTTTGAGGTTACCTTTGACTCCTCCCCCATTGGTCTGTTTACAATTTCATATAAATGGTGTTGTACAGAATAGAGTTGTTTGACTCTGTCCTCTTTCACTCTGCATAATATTCTGAGATTCATCCATGTCGTGAGTATTCAGGTGAGGTTTTTGATGGTATTAAAATGGGATTAGTCCATTTATGTACAAACACCCCAGTTCTCCTGGAACCTGAAATCATAGCCACTCCTTTTTCTTTCCTTTTCTTTTTCTTCTCTTTCCTTCCTTCCTTCCTTCCTTCCTTCCTTCCTTCCTTCCTTCCTTCCTTCCTTCCTTCATTCCTCCCTCCCTTCCTCCTTTGCTCCCTTCCTCCCTTCCTCCCTTCCTTCCTTCCTTCCTTGACAGAGTCTCGCTCTGTCGCCAGGCTGTAGTAAAGTGGTGCAATCTTGGCTCACTGCAGCCTCTGACTCCCTGGTTCAAGTGATTCTCCTGCCTCAGCTTCCTGAGTAGCTGGGATTAGAGGCATGCGCCACCATGCCCAGCTAATTTTTGTATTTTTTAGTAGAGACCGGGTTTCACCATGTTGGCCAGGCTGGTCTCAATCTCCTGACCTCGTGATCTGCTTGCCTCAGCCTCCCAAAGTGCTGGGATTACAGGCATGAACCACTGTGCCCGGCCCACTCCTTTTCATAAGAAATTAAGAACAATAGAAAAAAAGAACAGCGGCCAATGTCTTATACTTGGTGTATGTTTCTAATCACTAGTAATAAACATGGTAAGCTGGCTCGCGGCATTTGGCTCAGGCCTTATACCTAAGAAGGACCCTGCCTTCTTTTTAAAACCACTTTATTGAGTTATAGATCACACACCACACAATTTACCCTTTTAAAGTGTACAACTGAGTGATTTTTTTGTATATTCACAGATATGTGCAACTATCACCATGGTCAATTTGAGAACATTTTCATCATCTTGAAAAGAAGCTCTGTACCCTTTAGCTATCACTCCTTACACCCTCCCATCCCTGCCCCCCACATTTCTCCCAGCCCTAGTCAATGCACCTGTAAATCTACCCACTGTCTCTATGGATTTGTCCATTCTGGACATTTTATATAAATAGAATTATATAATATGTGGCCTTTCTCTTAGCACACAGTTTTCTAGGTTCAGCCATGCTGTAGCATGAATCAGTACTTAGTTTTTGATGGCTGAATAATATTCCATCATATGAAAATGCCAGACTTTGTTTATCCATTTGTCAATTGATGGACATTTGGGTTGTTTCTACTTTCAGCTATTATGAATAATACTGCTGTAAACATGTGTGTGCAAGTTTTTGTACAGACAGAAGTTTTCATTTCTCTTGAGTATATACCCAGGAGTGGAATTGCTGGGTCATATGCTGACTCTATGTCAGTCATTTAAGGAAATGCCAGACTGTTTTCCAAAATGACCGCATCGTTTTGCAATATCATCAGCAGTGTATGAGGGTTCCAATTTATCCATATCCTTGCCAGCACTTGTTATTATCTGACTTTTTGATTCTTGCCATCCTAGTGCATGTGAAGTGGTATCTTACTGAGGTTTGGATTTGAATTTCTCTGATGACTGATAATGTTCATCATCTTTTCATGTGCTTTTTGATCACTTGTATATTTTTCTTCAGATCCTTTGCCCATTTTTAAATTTGGTTATTTGCCTTTTTATTATTGAATTGTAACAGCTCTTTATATATTCTAGATCTAAGTCCCTTATCAGATATACAATTTCCAAATATTTTCTCCCATTCTGCGGCTTGCCTTTTTATTGGTGATACCCTTTGAAGCACAAAAGTATTTAATTTTGATTGAGTTCCATTCATCTATTTTTTCTTTTGTTGTGCATGCTTTTGGTGTTATATCTAAGAGGCCTTTGCCAAATCCAAGTTCATGAAGATGTATTCCTGTGTTTTCTTTTAAGAGTTTTAGAGTTTTAGGTCTAGATCTTTGATCTATTTTGAGTTAATTTTGGTATAAGGTAATGGTCAAACTTTATTCTTTTGTATGTGGCTCTCCAGTTGGCCCAGTACTATTAGTTGAAAAAAATTATTCTTTTCCACGTTGAATGGTCTTAGCACCCTTGTAAAAAAAAGTCCTTTGACTATAGTTGTATGGGTTTATTTTTGGACTTGCAATGCTGTTCCACTGACCTATATGTCTATCTCTGTGTTGGTACTATACTGTCTTCATTACCGTTGCTTTGTAGTAAGCTTTGAAATTGGGATGGTTAAGCCCTCCAACTTTGTCCTTTGTTTTCAAGATTGTTTTGACTATTATGGGTTTCTTGTGATTACATATGAAATTTAGAATCAGCTTGTCAATTTCTACAAAGAAGTTAGCCAGGATTCTGATAGGGATTGTGTTAAATCTGTCGGTCAGTTGGGAATGTCACCCTCTTAGTAGTGTTAAGTCTTCTGATCTATAAACATAGGATGTTTTGCCAGTTATTTAGATGTTTAGTTTTTTTTAACAATGATTTATAGTTGCCAGAGTGGCAACTACAGAGTGCCTTTTATCCTTTTATCTTGAAAGGATATTAGATTTTGTCAGTGCTTTATTCCTCTGTATTTTATTCTTTTTTATGCTAATGTAAGTGAAATTGTTTTCTTAATTTCACTTTTGAATTGTTCACTATGAGTGTATGGAAATGTAATTGATTTTAATATATTGCTCTTATATCCTGCAACCTTGCTGAGTTTATTCATCCACTCAAATAGTTTTTAGTGATTTCCTTATGATTTCTTAATATATGAAATTATATTGTCTATGAATAGATATATTTTTACTTCTTTTCCAATTTGAATACCTTTTATTTCTTTTTCTTGCCCAGTTGGCCCAGCTAGAATCTCTAGTACAACATTGAAGTGATGAGAGTGGATATCCTTGTCTAACTCCTGATCTTATGGGGAAAGCATCCAGAATTTCACCATTAAGTATGATGTTAGCTGTGGGTTTTTCATAGATGCCATTTGTCAGGTTGAGGAAGTTCCTTTCTATTCCTAGTTTGTTGAGTGTTTTATCTTGAAAGAATATTAGATTTTGTCAGTGCTTTTTCTTCATCTATTAAGATGATTGTGTGATTTTTGTTTTTTTATTTTACCGATAAGATGCATTACATTAATTAATGATTTTCAGATGTTAAACCAATTGGGCAGTCCTGGGATAAATTCCAATTGTGCATGGAGCATAGTTCTTTTTATGCTACTGCATTTAGCTTGCTAGTGATTTTTTTTTTTTTTTTTTTTTTTTTTTTTTTTTTTTGAGATGGAATCTCACTCTGTCACCCAGGCTGAAGTGCAGTGGCACAATCTTGGCTCACTGCAACCTCTGCCTCCTGGGTTCAAGTAATTCTCCTGCCTCAGCCTCCCTAGTAACTGGGATTACAGTGCCCGATACTACACCAGGCTAATTTTTTGTATTTTACACCAGGCTAATTTTTTGTATTTTTAGTAGAGACAGGATTTTGCCATATTGCAGGCTGATCTCAAACTCCTGATCTCAAGTTGTCCGCCCAGCTCTGCCTCCCAAAGTGCTGAGATTACAGGCATGAGCCACCATGCCTGGCCGGGTTTGCTAGCATTTTGTAGAGGATATTTGCATCCATATTCATAAGAAATACTGGTCTGTAGTTTTCTTGTGATATCTTTGTCTGGTTTTGGTATCAGGGTAATACTTGCCTAGTGAAATTAGTTGAGCAGTATTCCTTTCTCTTGTAGTTTTTGGAAGACTTTATAAGGAATAATTATTAATTCTTTTTCAAATGTTTGGTAGAATTCAATAATGTAGCCATCTGGGCCTGGGCATTTATTTGTGCGTAGTTTTTGGATGGTTGATTCAATCTCTTGTTATAAGTATATTCATATTTTTATTTCTTCTTAAGTCAGTTTTAATAGTTTCTTTCTTTCTACGAACTTATTAATTTCATCTAAGGTATCCAACTTGTTGGCATGTAATTGTTCATAGTATTTCTTTATGATCCTTTTTTTCCTGTAAAAAAGGAAAAAAGGTAGTAATGTCCCCTCTTTCATATCTGATTCAATAATTTGAGTCCTCTCTCTTGTTTTCTTGGTTTATTTAACTAATGGCTTGTCAATTTCATTGATCTTTTCAAAGAACCAGCTTTTGGTTTTATGATTTTATCTATTGTTTTTCTATTCTCTATTTTATTAATTTCTACACTAATCTTTATTATTTCCTCCGTTCTGCTAGCTTTAGGTTTAGTTTGCACTTTTTTTTAAGGTGGAAGTGTAGGTTATTGATTTGAGGTTCGTTTGTTTTTCCTAATATAGGCATTTACAGTCATACATTTCCTTCTAAGCACTGCTTTAGCTGCATCCCATAAGTTTTGGTATGTTGTATCTTCATTTTCATTCATCTCAAAGGTTTCTCTTTTGATATTTTTTTCTTCAACCATTAGTTATTTAGGAGTATGCTGTACAATTTTTGCCTATTTGTCAGCTTCCCAATTTTTTTCCTGCTATTGATTCCTACTTTAGAAGAAACTTATTCTATAGAAGAAATCAATAATTTTATCCTACTGTGGTAGAAGAACACATTTTGTATTATTTGTATCATTTTGAATTATTGATGTTTGTTTTATGGACTAGCATAGGGCACACCCAAGAGAATGTTCCATGTGCAGTTAAAAAGAATGTATAGTCTCTTGCTGAGTGGTGTGTTCTATAGATGCCTGTTAGGTCTATTTGGTTTATAGTGTTAAGTCTTCTGTTTCCTCTTTTTTCTTCTGTCTAGTTGTTCTTTCCATTATTGAGAGTGGAGTATTGAAATCTCTAACAATTATTTTTGATTGTCTATTTCTTTCTTTGTTTTTGTCCATTTTTGCTTCATGTATTTTGCTGCTCTTTTATTAGGTACATTTTGTTTATAATTCTTTACATCTTGATAGACCAAAATTTTTATCATTATGAAATGCTGCTGTTTATCTCTAGCAATATTTTTAGTTTTAAAGTCTATTTTATCAATATTAGTATAGTCATTCTAGCTTTCCTGTGGTTCCAGTCTGCATAATATATTTTTCCATCCTTTCACTTTCACTCTAATTGTATCTTTGAATCTAAAGTGTGTCTTTTGTAGACAGCATAGTTAAATTATGTGATTTTATCCAGTCTGATAATCTCTGCATTTTAATTGGATTGTTTAATCCATTCACATTTAATATTATCACTTATATAGTTGGATTTATGTCTGCCATTTTACTTTTTGTTTTCTATGTGTCTCATATCTTTTTTGTTCCTCTATTCCTTCTTTACTGATTTCTTTTGCATATTTTCTAATATAGCATTTAGTGAATATTTTCTAAGATAGCATTTAAACTTCTTTAATGATGTTTTCACCGTATTTTAGAGTTATTTTTAACAGTTTTATTTAATTTTTGATGGACAGATAATTGGACATATTTGTTGGATTCAATGTGATATTGCAATACATGCATACATTGTGTAATGATTAAATTCAGGTAAGCAGTATATTCATCATGTTATAAATATATTGTTTCTTTGTGGTGTGAACAATCAAAATCTCCTCTATTCCAGCTATTTTGAAACATACAATACGTTGTTGTTAACTATAGTCAACCTACTGTAAAATAGAACACCAGAACTTATTTATCCTAACTAACTCTAACATTGGACCTGTTGAGCAATCGCTCCCTATATACCCTCCCCTTCTTTCCTAGCCTCTGACAACCAGTATTCTGCTCTTACTATTTTTGAGTTAGTTTTTAGTAGCTTCTCTAAGGTTTACCATATACATCTTATTTGAATGAGCTTGTATTTATACTAGCTTAATTTCAGTGATATATGGAAATGTTACTCTGTGGGATGACAGTGGTTTTGGTAGGGTTCTCCTTCCCTGAGATGACAGTGGTTTTGGTAGAAGTCTCTTTCCCTGATCCTTTCTGGCTGTTAATCTCCACTAATTGCTGGATGGTTGCTATTCTTTCAACAGTACCCTTGGTCCTAAATTGCTCTACAAATTAATGCAGTCAAATTCTGTCCCCATTATAGGGATAGTTTCTGAAGTCAGTGTTTGATATTTCTTCTGATCCCAGGAGTACTTCTCCTGGCTGTCTTATTCCCTGGTTCTCCTCTGCTAACAATCTGCCTTATAGTCTAGCTTCTATATTCATTAAATTCATGAACCATCACTGGATTGCCCTTCAACACAACCTCCACTGTTCTTGAGAGTGCTCTTCGACTTGAACTTCTCCAAGCTCTGTTGCAACTGAAGTCAATTCCTTTGGGACAAGATTAGGAGCTGTCTGTTTTACGGGATGCTTCTCCCCCATGGGAAAATCTGAGCCAGGACTCTGAGACTGGGGATGGAGACAATGGCATCTTCTGAGTGATGTCCCCACTGAGTGCTTTGTGGAGGGGCAGCCAGAGATCCTCTTAACTTACTTCTCCTGCCATGCAACCACCACCTCACAAGCTGGGGCAAGATTGATAGAACACCCACATTTTCAGTGGTGCCATGCCCAAAATACAGCCACCATTCCATGAGTAGGGGTTGTGTGGAAGAATGAAGTCCTGGTCTCTCCACTCCACTCACCTGGGACTTCGCCTCAGCAACAGGTAGTGGGAGCAGGATGAGAATCACTGAGCTCCTGCTCCTTCCAGGAAGAAAGCCCTGTGACTAGAAGGTGGTAAAGGGAGAGGAAGCCCTGTGTTCTTGGCTGCAGTCGTCTGGATTGGAGCCTCCATCTCCCCAAGCTTGGAGCAGGAGTAGAGGGAGGGAGCAGTCTTGGTTCAAATACCAGAGATTTTTACCTTTCTCACTAAGTTTTTATAGATTTTCCTGAATAGATATTTCTTCATTTGCTTTTTGCCCTTAGGACCATTTCCAGGGGCTTGAAATGTTTTTTTTTTTTCTTTTACTTTTTATATTTTTTCATGAGTTTCCCTGGGGAGCTCTTCATGCCGTCATCCCAGAGGTCGGTCTCACTCCTTTCCTTTTAAATTAAATCTAAATCTCAGTATCAGCTGGTGCCACCACCAAATGCAAAGAAAGAATCCAAGGTCATGAGTGAGAAGGGGAGAAAAGAGGGACCCTGTAAACAGGCCCTGGCTTCTGTCATTACTCTCATCACAAGGAGGATGAGGGAGAAGAGAAGGTACACCCACATTCTCTGCCTTTGATACAGTGACTTGGCCTCTAGTAAACTGGTTGCATGAGATTAGTGTTGTCACTTCTGGGGATGAAGTAAGGGGTGGGGTGGGCAGAGGGACATGAAGTTGTATTGAGAGGAATGGAGCCATCCCCTCTTTCATGCAGGCAGGACCCATGACCTGTAACAGAGTTCTCTGGAATGGCATGGCTAGAGAGAGGAATTTGAGCTTCCTATTGAGTGATGGGTAGAGAAGGATAAATGTCCAACCTTCAGATTCTGAAATGAAAGCAAAGCTTCAACATGTCTTTTCATCTCCAGAAAAGCCCACGTCTAGCCCATGCTAGTCCAGAGGCTGGACCAGTGTAGCAGCCTCTGAAGCACTGCTGCCTCCAGCTTCTCCCCTCCAATCCTTCCACTGCTCTGCTTTGCCACTGGAGTGATTTTCTAAACTGTGACTCCAGCCAGGCCCCTACCGAAACAGTCTCAACCTCTCCTCTAGCTCAGGGGCTGGGCTGTTCATCTCTTCCCTCACTGTAGAGCCCATAGGGTTTTTACCTGGTACAATTAGCCTCTCAATACACAAGAGTTGAATTGCATCAAACATAGAGCATTGCATATCTATATAGTCACATTTACACTATACAGAAGCAAAGACCTTGTGGCAAGAATAAGCCTAGCACAATTCAAAAACATCTAGAAGCCTCTATTAATGATGTCTGGGACCTGAGCTCAGATGTTAGCTCATCACTGTATCTACTGGTGTGACCTGAGCCTATGCCCATCATTCAACCCAGCTTCAGTTCCCTCATCATGAAATGAAGGTAGTGCCTCAAATGTTGTTATGGGATTAAATGTGATAATGTAAGTAGAACACCTGGTACCGGTAAAACTTGAATTTGTTCATGCAAGCAATAAATACATATTTGGTGCCTGTTTGTCCCAGGGTCTGTTCTAGGAGTCAGAATATAGTAGGTAAGAAAAGAAAATCTGTCCTAATGGTACCCACACTTTAGTAGGAAAGATTGATAGTAAAGTTTCAAAATTATGTGTGTGTACACATATGTATATGTGTATATATACATACTATATATATATACACACACACATACCACAAACATAAATACACACATCATACACACACACATAAATTTCAGGTTGTGGTAAGTGCCATGAAGAGAAATAAAGCAAGAGAAGGTGTTAGAAAGTGATTTGGCAGTTGGGACTCCTGTAGTTGGGCGTGGCTGGGAAAGGCCTTGGTAAGGCAATGACATTTGAGTACAGACCTGAATGAAATTAGCAAATGACACATAGCATTAATAAATATTTGTTGAGTGTGGATGAATACAAAGATCTGGGAGAAAGACATCCCAGGGAGAAGCAATAGGAAGTACAAAGGTCCTGTAACAGGAAGATACTTGTCATGTTTTAAAAGCATCAAGAAGGCTCTGTAGCTGGGGGTGGTAGCTCAGGCCTGTAATCCCAGCACTTTGGGAGGCCAAGGCAGGAGGATCGCTCGAGTCCAGAAGTTTGAGACCAGCCTGGGCAACATAGTGAGACCCCCAATTGCTACAGAAACTTAAAAAATTAGCTGGGCATGGAGGCATGTGCCTGCAGTCCCAGCTACTCAGGGGGCTGAGGTGGAAGAATTGCTTGATCTCAGGAGGTTCAGGCTGTAGTGAGTCGTGATTGCACCACTGCACTCCAGCCTGAGTGACAGAGTGAGAACCTGTCTCAAACAAACAAACAAACAAACAAACAACTCTATGAATATTTATGCTGAAGTGTTTAGAGATAAAGTATACTGATGTTTATAACTTAATTTAAAAATCATTAAAAAATAAGATGGATAGGTAGAGGAGTGGATAGATATATGATAAATCTAGCATTGTGGAATTTCATTGTGTTCCATGCATGTTCACTGTGAAATTCTTTCAATTGTACTTTGTGTTTGAAAAATGTCATACTGGGATGTTGGAGGAAAAACATCAAGAAGGTTAGTGAGGCAAGAGCAGATTGAGCTAGTGAAGGAGAGAGAGACAGAGAAGATGAGGTCTCAGAGGCCTCTGTGACCGAGATCCTGGAGGGCCTTATGAGCAGTGGAAAGACACTGAGGTTTTGTTCCAGGATCCATGGGAAGCCTTCTGAGGATTTTGAACAGGGGAGTTTTATGATCTGATTGTATGATTGTAAAGGACCCTCTAGGCTGCTGTGGGGAGAAGTGGCTCTACCTAAGCAAGTATGGAAGTGAAGAGGGTGTCATGGGAGGTGGTGAGCCATGGTCAGATCCAGGGGACAGCCTGAAGGAGTTGCTAATGGATGAGGTGTGCAGAGCCATGCCAGGGCATTGGCCTGGGTGAGCAGGTAGACAGTGGTTCTGTTTCCTGAGATGGGGAAGATGAGGGAATGAAGTAAGTTTGGGTAACAGAGTGTGGGAGAGTGATGAGGGGGAGAAACATATTCTGTTTCAGGCATGAAAAGCCCAAATAACAGACTTAGTAATAATCAATGGGAGCTGTTATTACTGTTTCCACCATACACACTTATGTAACGACGTCTGCAAACACACGTGCTTTCTCTGAGCTGGAGGTTCAGCCCTGTTCCTCCTGTTTTCTTTCCCTCACATTTTCTGCTCCCCTTGCTGCCCCACTCTTTCAACTTCAGGCTGCTGTCCAGTGACTGCTGGAGGCTCTGGTGATGGTAAAGGTAGAAACAAGGAACCAGAGGCAGCCCCTCTATGCCCCTCTGAGTATCAGAAAACCTCTGCTTAGGTCAGCACCTTTCTTAGTTTGGGGAATCTGGGTCAGAGAAAGTCCCTGGGTGAACCCAGGAGCACACAGCTGTCTGGGCTCAGCTCCTGCCCTTGCAAACCCTGCGGCCTTTCTGACTCTTGTAACGAGGCAGGCAGACGGGCTAGCAGGCAGTTCCAGCACACAGCTGGATGTGAGATTCAAAGATGCTGCAGAGAGAAGGACCAAGATCTCTGTCTGTTTTACTGAGGATGTGACTCTGAGTCAAGATCTGAGTTAATTTGACCCATTTAGTGGTGCTGTCACTTCCCCACCTCCTTCCCTCCTTCCTTCTCTCGCATCACCTTGGTTAGAATAGCATTTAAAGACATTTGTCAGGTAGCCAGCTGGGGAAGCTGATTTGACTGTTTGAGGCCTGCTCCCTGTAGAAGGCTGCCTCAGTCACTAAGAGCTAAATACATCCCAAAGCCACTGCATCTTACGGGGCCACAAGCATGGTCTTCTTGAGCCAGTTGCTTTCAGAGGGGAGCCCTGGTGCATGTGTGTGGTGGGGAGTGATGCGGAGTGAACAAGGGAGTTTCCTCCTGCTGCTCTTTGATTTTCCATGCCATCCGTGGCCCTTGGAAGTGCACCAGCCTCTGGTAACAACATGTGCATAACTCTTATAGAGTACTATGTGCCAGACACTGTTGCAAGCACTTCATGTATATTAACTCACTTAATCCTTCTAATAACTCTGTAAGATAGGTTCTGTTTATTACCATTTCCATTTAACAGATGAGGAAACTGAAGCATAGAAAGAAAAACTAGGTATCCCAAGGTCGCACAACTAAAAAGTGATAAAGCCAAATATTCTGAGCTTAACTATGTGATGGACAGGTGGATGAACAGATCAATGAAGACAAGATTGTCCACAGTGAATGGAGCAGATAGCCCCAAGAAAGCGCAGCATGGGGAAGCTATCTGCAGGCTAGAGAGAGAGAGGGGTTGCTTTTGTTACTCTTTTGCTCTATTAAAATAAAAAAAGTAAGAATTATAATGTTAAACATCTTTGTGCTTGCTTTAAAATATTAAAACATTAATACCTGTACAAAATCAGTTTTCTACCACGTATGGACACTTCTTAGGGTAGAAACTATAAAACAGGTGGCATAAACTGTAGGCACAATCCCCTGCTCCCCAAAAAGTCTCTTCCCCAAATATCACTAGCTGTATGGTCCTTAAACCATACAGTTTAAACCACTTAAACTCTCTGCAGTTTAACATCTCTTCTCTGGACCCATCCTATAGGCCAAATCCATTAATAATTATAATCACAGTCATGACAGCTGCTGTCAACTGAATACCTGATGAATGTCTGTACTAAGCTATGTGCTTTTGTACAAGAACTTTTGTTTATTTGCTTTGAGACAGGGTCTCGCCCTGTCACCCAAGCTGGAGTACAGCGGCATAATCATGGCTCACTGCATCCTTGACCTACCAGGCTCAAGTGATCTTCCTGCCTTGGGCCCTAGAGTAGCTGGCACCACAGGCACATGCTACCATGCCCAGCTAATTAAAAAAATTTTTTTTGGAGATGAGGTCTCACTATATTGCCCAGGCTGGTCTCAAACTCCTGGACTCAAGCAATCCTTCCGCCTCAGCCTCCCAAAGTGTTGGGCTTATAGGCATGAGCCACCATGCCCAGCCTCTCTTCCTCTTATAAAGACACCAGCCCTAGGATTATGACCCCACCATTATGACCTCATTTAACTTTAATCACCACATTTACATTAATTAAAGCCTCTATCTTAAATACAGTCATGTTGGGGGTGAGGGCTTCAACATACAGATTTGAGGGAGACACAATTCAGTCCTTAACAATGAGCTTTGAAGAGTCTGGGTACCCTTAAAAATCCTGTATCGGATTTTGCACGGATGAGAGTCTGCATACATGATGTGGCCTCTCAAAAGATTAAAAATTACTAAAAGTATTATAAATGACAAAGAGGAAAAGGGCTCATAGAAAAGTAGAAATATTAATAGAACTTGTGTTAAGAGGTAGAAGAAAAAGAAAATTCTACAATATTGTCTTAATGAGCATTAAAAAGTAGAGAACAAGAAGGGCAGTGGAAAAGGAGGATGTATCAGCATCCTCTTTACATTTTGAGAGGTTTGATGGTTTGCCTGAGGTCACAGGGTGGAGGATGGATCTGAGTCTATGACCCCAGGATCCTGAGCCCCAGCCCACCAGGCGTTCTGTCCATGTTCTCACCAGCTGTGTGGTCTGTCCTTCCCCAGAGAAGCCAGGGCCATCTGAGTGAGGCTTTTGAGCTGCCGCTTTGCTGACCTCAGATATGCTCTTTCCCTTGCTTTCCTTCCAGAAGTGGAGCAGATCGAGGCTATTGCCAAGTTTGACTACATGGGGCGGTCCCCGCGTGAGCTATCCTTCAAGAAGGGGGCCTCGCTGCTCCTGTACCACCGCGCCTCGGAGGACTGGTGGGAGGGCCGGCACAACGGCGTGGATGGACTCATCCCCCATCAGTACATAGTTGTACAGGACATGTGAGTGGAGTCGAGACTTCTGTGAAGAATGCTGAAATAGATTAGTGATGTCTGGAATGGGCACCATAGGGGAGTGCTAGCTTGTATGCCAGCGATTTGCTCTCCTTGATATCATGCGCTTGGTCTTCTGTGAGAATGGGTAATATCTAACTTCCCTTTAAATGGTGATCCACTTAACAGACATCCAAATTCCTCCTTCTGAGCACACAGAAACAGTGTTGTGTGCCCCTGGCCTACATCCTGATGCAGCTGACAGCCCCCAGGGCATCCATCACCCTGAATCAGTATCCAGGGGATCCTGCCATGTGCCTCCACCTCCTAGGCCTCCCCTGCCTACCGTTCTACACTCCAGAGGTAGCTGTCTTAGGGGATAGGCAGAAACATGCCCTTGTTTCTGATTAATAGGGTACTGTTTTTTAAAAAGTAATTTCAGGGGTTAATAAAAAAGAGCCCTGCATCCCAAATGCGTAGTTCTACCACAAAAAGTCTGCACTTTCCATTCCTTTGAAAGCCATGGAAGCTTCCAGTGCACACATTCCTTGGGATCTCTAGTCAGGCTCGGCAGAACAGATTTACCATACATGCAGCCACCAAGCTGAGCCTCAAGGGAAGAGGATTAAAAGCCCACATTGTGATGGGAGAGAGGAGGTCTCAGCCAGAGAAAAGGCCAGGGCCAAGCAGACTGCCAGAGGAATGCCATAGTGGAGGGCCCTCGGCAGCCTCCCGATGCCCGCAGACCTCTGAGATCGGGGACAAGTCACCACAGCAGAGGGCCATGGAAGGAGGCCAGCAGGGCACCCCTCCAAGCTTGTGAGCCATGGCACAGTGGCCCAAGCCCTGGGTGGGGAGGTGAGGGGCAGAGGCAGCTTCTTCCTCCCTTGCTTAGCCAGAAGCTCTTTCTCATGGAGTCACACAGAGACTCAGCGCTCAGCCCTCGGTGCTCAGCCTGCAGACTCCATCCCCCCATTTCTCCAATACACGCTGCAACATTTAGTTTTTTCTAGCCTGGAGTTGCCCGGGAATGAACAAGCTAGAAGAGAAAAAAAGAGGAGGTAGGTGTGGGACAGAAGAGGGTCCCAGCTGCAGAAACTGACCAGGAGTGTTGCAATGGGCATGCATGGTAGGAAGGCACCCAGTGGGCAGTGGCCTAGCAAGCACTGTGGGCACAATGTAACCATAAGTTGTGTTAATTCAGCCCCTCAGACATGTATCAGGGAGCCCTGTATATGCTGGGTTCTCTGGGGCAAGGCGCCTCCAATTCATGTCTGTCTTCTCCCCAGGGATGATGCCTTCTCCGACAGCCTGAGCCAGAAGGCTGACAGCGAGGCCAGCAGTGGGCCACTGCTGGATGACAAGGCCTCCTCCAAAAACGACCTCCAGTCCCCCACGGAGCACATCTCGGATTACGGCTTTGGGGGGGTGATGGGCCGGTAGGATATGCGGATTCATTTTTTCCCTGCTAGTGTCAAGCCTGTTCATGTCTGATTTGGGAGAAGCACAAGGGCAGAGAGGAGAGAAGGAGCCTACTGCAGCCCCCTGTTCCCCACAAGATACGATGGGCACACTGGGCAGGCTGGCTGGCATTGGCCCAAGGCGGCCAGGTATAAAACAATCCAGCCTGTATTGCAGGGAGGAGGAGGAGGAAAGACATGTGTTGGGAACTCAGTGCTTTTTCGTTTAAAATAATAATAATGTGTGAGAGAGATACAAATTGGCAAGTATTTTTCCTACCTCTCTCCAGTTCCTGTACCTCCTTCCAGCTTTCTGTTGTAGAACTGAGTTGTTATATTTAAAAATGTAAAGTTCACATATTCCCTGAAATGCACTACATAAACAGAAAACTCACACCTACTCATGTGTTGAAGGAAATTGACACTCGACTCCACCCACTTATTTGGAGGGAGCAGTATTACCAATTTCTTCGCTCCCTATGTGTGGGCCAGGCTGTGTCACGTGACCTTTCTACCAGGCAAGGAGCAGTGCATGTCATTCTGAAAAACAGGTATAATCCAAAGTATATGATTATCTTAAAAAGTTAATGAGGAAATAAGAAGGAAAGAAAAGCAAAACTGACAGTTTCTCACTGCCTTTTTAGTCGCGGTCTCAAAATGTCATATTCTGTGTTTTTTCCAGTGGAGGGGTCATGTGATCAACCCACACGTGTGGGTATTTGCAGATAGGCCCCCCAAAAAAATCAGTCGCAGTGGGAACACACAATTTCTGAACTTATTTCAGTAAAAATACTGATGCCTCTTTTCTGCAAATTCCACTCAGTTCAGCAGATAGCTCAGGGCACTATGGTAGAATTGGGAAGGGCAGGGAAGTAGAAGGCTGGGGTAGGTAGACAAAGAAGTTATGGTCCCCTGACTTCTAGGAGGACCATATCTTCTGCCTCTCTTTTTCTTTCCCTCGTCCCTCCCTCACCTCCTTCATTCTTGTTCTTTCTTTCTAAATACTGCTTCCTCTCCAATACCTATGCTTTGGTTCTGCTGGGGCACCCACAAGCACTGCTTAGCTCAGCTGGTGGCACTAGGATCTGAATCACTGCTGGTCCCTAGTCATAATCCATTCCCAACACACGGTCCCTCTTCCTCTCCCCTCACCACGTCTAGCCCTTCAGACTCTTGGTGACCTCTGTAGGATGCAGCAAAATCTCCTGTGTATAGAACCTCTTATCTTCAAGGTGCTTTCAAACCCACTTGAAGCAAAGGTAAAGGGTGGGCAAAGGATCTTACTTAGACCCACTTAACAGATTAATAAAGTGGGCTTGAGAGAGGACACAGGAAAGCATGCGGCAGACACACGGCAATAACTCACCCTCCTGAAACACACCCTAATCCCCTTTTCACTGCACCAGAGCCTCCCTGAAGTGGGAAAGGTATCCAAATGCACAAAAGGGCTGTCCAGCCATGCAGGGTTTACTCTTGAATGACTAGTTTTCAAAGATACAGAAAAGCCTCATAGAAGGAGCCCTCTTCTGGAGAGATTGGGGGTTGGGTGGCAACATTAGAGTGTCTTCAGTTCCCACGGGACCCCTCCTGTGCTTGCAGGGTGCTGGTAACTTTGGTACAGTCAAGCCTCAAAGCTTCGACCAATTAGAAGCCCCTCAGAATCATGGAAATGTCTGAACTTTTTCAGAGGGTATCATGAGCCCAACTAACCATCACCAAAGCGTTTCCAGGGTTGGAATCCTGTAGGCCTTGACTTAGCATGTAGACCAGATGCATTTTGCGGTTGGCAGCACAGCTATCTGTGGCCTGGAAGCGCTGTGCTCCAAATGCTTTTGTGTTTGCACATTAGACCTCCCCCTGCTGCTGAGCTGTGTGCTGAGCCAGGTCTTTCATTGTGGAATTATGGGGTCTGGCTGAATGAGGCTTTACTGTACCCGCTCCTTAGACTAGCGTGTAGTGTGTGGCATGGGGTTGACTCACCCATTCTGAGACTTGCCGGGCTTGACCTCTGCCCCATGCCCCTCGCCCCCTGGCTCCTTTGCAGAGTGCGGTTGCGATCTGACGGAGCGGCCATCCCCAGACGCCGAAGCGGGGGCGACACACACAGCCCGCCCCGGGGCCTGGGCCCCAGCATAGACACGCCACCCCGGGCCGCTGCCTGCCCCAGCAGCCCCCACAAAATCCCCCTCACCCGGGGGAGGATCGAGAGCCCTGAGAAGCGGAGGATGGCGACGTTCGGGAGCGCTGGCAGCATCAACTACCCTGACAAGAAGGCGCTCTCCGAAGGGCACTCGATGAGGTCGACCTGCGGTTCCACCAGGCACAGCAGCCTAGGGGACCACAAGTCCCTGGAGGCCGAGGCCCTGGCAGAAGTAAGGGCCAGCGGGAAGGCAGGCTGGGCAGCCAAATGCCCCAGAGGGCAGCGGGTGGGAATCCGTGGAGCGGAGAGCCACCTTGGCCTTTATGCCAGGCTCATGGCTAAGTCAGAGAACAGGAGAGTGAGTGGCTTCCCTGTCCCTTGCTGGGCTTCCCATGGGAATGGAGACTGGTTGGGAGCAGCCACTGCTGGGGTTCCTATAGAGACTGAACACCCCCAGTGTCCAGGGCTGGAGAGGGCATTGGCCAGATTATGGGGCTGGGGTAATGGCAGGTCACTACACAAAGTGATATGATTCAGTTTTTCACTCATTCATTCACTCATTCATTCATTTCTCTCTTCATTCATCTATTCATTGACAAATATTGATTGAGCATCTATCATGTGGCCATCACCATGCTAGCCACCAACAGTACAATGAAGACCTAAAATGGACTCAGGCACTGCCCACATGGAGCTTACAGTTTAAAGAAGAAAGAGACATCAACAAATACACACACATAGTTGTGAAATAGTTGTTTGATTGGGTGCCTTTAAGGAGTGGTCCAAAGTATTTTGAGAGCCTAAAATGTGAGGATTGCACCTAGGCACAGAGAGACTTCTCTTGGGAGGACTTGACCTGAGACCCAAAGGGTGGGCAGAACTAAATAGCTGAAGCTGCAAGAGAAGAATGTTCCAGGTTCTTCTCCAGTACTTAGAGAGTTGGCTTTTGTTTGTTTTGTATTTGGATGAAACAATCTATATGATTTTTACATTTGCCAAATGAATAGAACTGTGATTTGTTTAAAAATCTGCATAGCTGGTTTCATGTGTTTTTTGACAGTTCGATCATATTTTGAGAAGTTTCCACTTTTTTGTCTCTGGAATTTGGTGTGGGGGCCCATTATGTACCCTCTCCCTAGTGTTCTCTCCCACATAAGGTAACAGAGACAATTGGAACCTTCTGGTCTGTGAGAATTTTACTGTGGAGAGGAAGGGCGGGGAGCCATGAGCTGTGTTCTAGAGGAGGCCAGGCAGGGTTCCCAGGGAATACCCAACACAGAAACAGCATACCTAGCAATGAGTACTCCTGTTCACACCAGCAGGCTCTAGTTTGGCCCCATGCCCACTCCCAGGGGTCCCTGAAGATCAGTGCCTTCCAAGGAGGCATGCCAGCTGCTGGTCCCCCCATACTTTAGGAAACATGACCCTAGTACCCACCCATCATCTGGAAACTCTACCAGTCTAGAAAGTTCTACCAGTCTAGAAAGTTCTACCAGTTATGGTAGAGGATGGCCTGAGGCCTGCCCCAGGGCCCTTTACATTTATAAAGAATCAAATGTAGTCTAGAAAACTGTTTCTAAAAATAGCTGTCACAGCAGAGTAGTTCCACAGGATGCTAGGGAGTGGGTAGGGAATACATGTTCTGTGGTCATCAAGGTTTGGGGAATGCTGCTCTGACAAAGTTGAGTGGCTTCTCTGTGAGACTTCTTAAAAAACCTTTAAAGCCGGAGCCCCCAGCCCCCGGGCCATGGATGGATCTGTGGCCTGTTAGGAACCAGGCTGCACAGCAGGAGGTGAGCAGCGGGAGCCATTATTGTGTGAGCTCTGCCTCCTGTCAGATCAGCGGGAGTATTAAATCCTCATAGGCCGTGAACTGTATTGTGAACTGCGCTTGTGAGGGATCTAGGCAGTGCTCTCCTTAGGAGAATCTAATGCCTGATCTGAAGTAGAACAGTTTCATCCCGAAACCATCCTCCTGACCCCTGTCCGTGGAAAAATTGTCTTCCACGTAAACGGTGCCTGGTGCCATAAAGATTGAGGACTGCTACCTTAAAAGATATGCATTGTGAATCTCCAAGAAAGAAAACAGGGCATGCCCCATATCCCAGACTTCTTTGACCTTCATTCATGGAGCATGTTACAAGACCTGCCCCTAGAATGTACTTGGGGATTGCTGCATGTGTTCTCAGTTAGCAGACGGATCTGCACCCTCTCTAGTTTGACAGCTGCCATCCAAGACACCCTTTCACTAACAGAGGTCAAATAGGGAATTGTGGTAAATGATACGTAAATAGCCCACTGCCACTGGAGAGCTTCCAGCCTCGGCATTGGCTCTGATGAGCCCTTGGCTTTGCAGTCTGCAAAGGGGAGTGGCAGCTGAAGAACCCCAAGTAGTAGGTCGAGTGACCCAAATTTCTCTGGTCTCAAAATATCCCTTATGATTTAGATGTGAACCCACTTAAAAAGGCTCTTTGTGGAACTTGCAACATGACCATCCAAAGTGGAAAGATCGAATTGAGGAGGAGATGAAAAGCAATCGTGGTCCCCACTCTGTCCTCCAGGGCCTCTCTGCCGCTCAGCTCTGGAGACTCGCAGCATCACCTCTCGGACTAATGCAAGGCTGCAGCCTAAACAACTCAGCTGATCTTTCTCTGAGCTTTCTGTCTTTCCGCTCACTCTGCTGGGGTAGGGTGGTGGTGGGGGTGGTGGTGATGGTGGTAGAGGGGCAAAAATTACATTTTATTTATTAAAGTTTCACCTTGCAGCTCATGCTGGACTAGAGCAAATAGAGAGTAGTGAGGTCAACAGGGAGCTTCCTTCAAGCAGAGTGGTTGATGATTGGGTGACTCGGCTCCAGGAAAGTGGGCTGTGTCACTGCAGGGCTGGCACATAGCAGAGAGGGAGAGGGGTCTGCCTTCCCTCCCTTCCTGCAGAAAATTGCCCCCAAAGCACCTCCTTTTGAATAAGGCACAAAAGACCCTTTCTTAAAGTTGCCAGTGTTCTGAGGCAAGGGATGAAATATCGTGGAGAAACATACAAGCTAATATTAGCCATTAGCCAGACATCCATAGTCCCCTAAAAAAAGGATAGGCTGTGACAATGAGGGGAGTAAGAGCTCGGGACCCTGACCCCAGCCAGATTGAAGCCTGCCATGGGGCCTAGAGCAGGCAGGAAGCCACCTGCAGACAGGGGAAAGAGAATGTAAAAGACCAGGGTAGAGAAAGGGGCCGGCCCCAGTATCTCCAGGCTCCACCCCCACCATCTGTTTCACCAGACTCATACTTTTTATTTTTTTTAGGATGTGCAATAAAGCAAGCCTGTCTTAATAGTCATCATTCCTCCATGAGGTTATGCACAGCACCTACCAGTGGTGGCTTAGGCAGTATCCCTCACGGTGCCCTCGATTGCTAAGCCAGTTGGGATCTGGCCCAGCTGAGCCCGAGCAGCTCCTCTCACGTCTGTGGGATGCGGAGGCATCCCTGTCAACAGTCATGGGAACCCGTGGGGCTCTTGGGCTAGAAGGATTTTGTAAACCACCGTCTGGCAGTTTACAAAGCTTCATCACATCCATTATCTCACCCCATCTTCACAGTAAATGTCTGGGATTGTAATAGATGAACAAAATATGGTGCAGAGTGATCGAGATTTGCTCAGGGTCACATGGTCAGCAACTGGCCACAGAGTCTTTTTACTCAAAAGTCTGGGGCCCTGTGGCCTGTCCAAGGGCTCTTGGGTTAAATGCTGCCTACCAGCGACAGCACCACCTTGGGCATGAGGGGACAGGAGCTGAGGGAAGCTGCCCTGCGGCATGGTGAGCCCAGGCTGCCCTGGGTGGTGGGGAGCTCTCTCTCTTTGAGTACTTCAGACTGCTGTCCTCCTGATGAGCTCTCAGATACTATAACATCCTCGGGAATTATGTAGGCAGAAGATTTTTCTTGCCTGTTAAAATTTCCACTTTTTAAAAAACAAAATTTTCTGATTATAATACAGAGAAAAGAGTAGCAGTCCCTCTATTCTGGGATGGGCACTGTGAACATTCTGATACATAATCTCCAAGAAATTTTTCTGTGACCAAGGATTTTTTTAAAAACTAAAAGTACTGAACTGCCTGGGTTCAGACTTGGGCTATGCTGCTAATTAGCTGTGTGACCTTGGGCAAGTTACTTAACCAGTCTGAGCTTCTGTTTCCTCACGTGTGACATGAGCATAAAGGTAGTTCCTACCTTAGAAGTGTGAAGATTAAATGAATTATTAGGGGACAGGGTTTGGATTGGTGCTTAGTGTTAGCTATTATTGCTACTGGTATTGTCATTAGTATTTTTGAGTGCTTACTCTGTGCCAGGGGTCACACCAGGCTCTTCACAGGGACTGTATCATTTAATGCACTCATCAACTCCCTGAGGTCCATATTATAATGATGTGCCATTTACAAATGAGGATTCTGGAGGCTCAGAGGGTGAGGGAACTTGCATAAGGTCACATAGCAAGGGAAGTGGTAGAGCCAGGATTTGAATCCGTGTCTGTCTGACTCCAGAGCCTGCCCTCTTTGTCAGTAGTGTGACCTGCCCTTGTTAAATCTATTTCCTGTGCAAGGCAGCATGCAGGGGATATCCACATTGGTTCTCCCATGGGATTATAAGACATCCTGAGGACTTAATCTCCATCCCTGCCGCGAGGCTTCTGGGGAACCTCCCTAAGAAGGGAAGCTGCTTAGCAGACAGGAAGGACATGACTCCAGGTCTCCAGACTCTGCTGACCCCAGCTCTCTCTGTCCCCAGGACATCGAGAAGACCATGAGCACGGCTCTGCACGAGTTGCGGGAACTCGAGAGGCAGAACACGGTCAAGCAGGCGCCAGATGTGGTGCTGGACACCCTGGAGCCCCTGAAGAACCCGCCAGGCCCCATCAGCTCGGAGCCCGCCAGTCCCCTTCACACCATCGTCATCCGCGACCCCGATGCCGCCATGCGCCGCAGCAGCAGCTCCTCCACCGAGATGATGACCACCTTCAAGCCAGCCCTGTCCGCCCGCCTGGCTGGCGCCCAGCTCCGCCCGCCCCCCATGCGGCCCGTGCGGCCGGTGGTCCAGCACCGGTCCAGCAGCAGCAGCAGCTCGGGCGTGGGCAGCCCGGCCGTGACGCCCACCGAGAAGATGTTCCCCAACAGCTCAGCGGACAAGTCAGGCACCATGTGACCTGCAGGATGGGCCGCACCGCCATGGCCCACTGTGGCTCGCCACGGCCCAGGGTGGCCTTGGTGGCTTCCATGTGCTTCCCAGTGACCCTGGCCTTGGAGGGCAGAGGTCAGTCTGGGAGGGTGTGTCTGTGCAGAGCTGAGGCCCAGGCACTGGCTGCAGCTCACGTCCAGCCATGGGAATCCTACAGACCTCTCGCGTGTCAACAGATGCCCAGAGGAGTGCTGGAGCTGGAGCAGCCCCAGCCACAGCATTTCCTAACATGGAGGCAAAATACCACATGGCTTCTCCCGCATATCATCACTGGAAACTTCCTCTCTCGACATTCTCTCTACATACCTATATGTGTGTGTATATTGACGTGTGCATATATACACATGTATATGTATGTATGTGTCTGTAGGTGTGTGTATATATATATATTTATGCATCTATATACATATACTAGATCTGGACACACACATACTAAGTGTATATAGTATCTCCTTTTTCTTTTTATGAAACTTAGATTTACCTCAGACCCATGCCACCAAACATCTCCCGCCGAGTTATTTGGTGGGATTTGCAGGGACTTTTCTGGGAGAACTTAGAGGCCCATAGTAACTGCAAATGAAGCAATATACCACTAACCTGCAGAAAAACACAAACGAAAACAGACTCCCACTGTCTCCAGAAGTCGTGGCCTTCCAGAACAGTCTGCCCCTCAAGGAAGGGTGAGGCAGGCAGTACCCCCAAGCAGTCTGCTCCCAGAGGTGGGGAACCCTTCATAGGAAACCCCCACCCCCGTCCACCCCAGAGACCCTGCCCTTCCACCCGGAGGCCAAAGGCCAACAGTACTCCCGAAGGCATGGGAGAAAGTTGGCGAGAAGACCCCTGACTACCACATCCTTGTGTTTGTGTGTAGAGGCAGGGGATAGTGAGAACCTAAGCCCCATCATAGCACAGTATTACATGTGGTTGGGAAAAAGGGAAAAATAAAAATACAGTGGTGTGGAATACTTCAAAACCTAGAAACGCTGTAGGAATAAATCTGTGGTAACTATAGAGGTTTAACTTATATCATTTTCAAACTATTTAATTTTTTCTTTTCCTGGTTCTACTAATTATACTGTGTCAGATTTGGAACTAAACAGGCAAGGAGACTTTGAGTCACATCGTTTTCATTTTAAATCAGGCTGTGACGCACTGTGGCTGGTGCCGTCTTGCATGAAACGCATGAGCCGTGAGCGCCCAGTTCAGACTGGGGCCAGGGAGGGGCAGTCCTTGACACTTTCTGTCCTAGAGGACACTGTCGGTTGAGTTAATACAAGTGACATAGCTTCCCTTCCCTCCCTCTTCACTCACTCCCTCCAGAACATTTAGTGTAGATGAAAATGTGGTGATAGAAATGGGTGCATGATCTTCATGTGTAACAGCAAGGCCTTTGCCTTTTGGCCGAGTAAAGCCCTTCCCGGTCACTCTCCTTTGATTTCATTTTACCTCCTCTTCTGATCGCTTCCAGAGATGAGCTGTTTCTGGATAATGGCACATGGGCGAATCTGTGTGCCCTGTGGGCCACTGTTACTTACCCTCTCCTGCCAGACCCAGGGGCTTTTCCCTACTCTTCCCAAGCTTCCTCTCTCTCGAGGACAATGAAGTTTGAAGTCAAAAGGCCCAGAGTCTGAGTCCCAGCCCCAAGCACTTAGGAGCCTTGTGACTTAGGGTTTGTCACTTCACCTCATTGAGCCTGGCTTTTCTGCTCCATAAAATAGGGTAATAAAGGTCAAACAGCAGTGAGCAAGCTGTGTACACTGGAAAACACTGAATCAATACAATGCTCTTGTGATTGTCATTAGTAAGGTAAGTCTTAGATCAGAACCCTTCAGCCCTTCTATTTGAAACCTCCCAATGGTATTTCAGAAGTGAGCGGTGGAATTTTCCTGCCATCTTAATAAGAGCCCTGGATTCCATCATTAACATTTCAGCCCATTGGATTAAGTGGTGCCTTCTCCTCTGGTCCCTGACAAAAAGGTAAATACACCCAAAGGGAGGGACCTAGTTAAGTCACTGGCACCTAGATGTGTTAGGAGGGTAAAGCCACTCTACCTTGTCTGAAGGACTGGACTTGACACCCCACAATGGAAGGGAGCATCAGGAAAGGAACAAGGAAAAAGGATCTCAGGGAGAGGCCGGTGTCAAACTTGACCTCCCTTGTTTGGCCTAGGATGAACCCTTCTCTTTAGCTCCTGGATATGAAAGGCCATCTGCCTTGGAGCACAGAAAGCTATTGCCATTTTACAGCTTAAGAGAGTAAGGCCTTGGGCTATGCTGTGACCTGCCCAAAATTTGACACTGGTTAAGAGCAGAGGCTGCGTCAGGCTCTTAAAGTCATGTGTTCGCATGCTGGACGCTATACTGTCCAGCCAGGACAGAAGACTTCTGATTTCTACCCTCAAGATACTCCCAGATCCTAAATCCAGTAGCCTCCCAGGCAAAATATAGCAATCTCTGCCACAACTACCAGATTAAAAGCAACAATCAGAGTAGAAAAATCTGTTGCCTGATATACATAACACCAATCAGACCATGTGGATTTTTCTCTGAATTGACTGATTTTGTTTTTTTCTTACTGAAAATGGACCTGCCTTTCACTGAATTTTCTGAGGGCAGAGTCTTAGCTGTTTTCTTTAGGCACCTATTTTTTTTTCCATTGGGAAATGGCTGATGAGTTCACATTTAGGGATGTACACACGCAGATGGCAGACGTCTCCTCACTCATCCAGCCCCAAATCTGAGCCTTGACGCAGGCCGAGTGGAAAAATACTTCCCCGCCCCCCTCCCCTGTTCCCACTTCCTCATCTGGCACTATGCATGTCTCAGTCACCCTCCACGGCACTCAGTGCCATCAACGTTCCCTGAACATTGGCTTTCTCTTTCTGACTCCTGCCTGTTTTAGTCCACTATATATTGCTGTATTTGCTTAAATGCTGGAAAGTAACTGTTAAAATGTGAAATTGTAATTTTTAAAAAGGCTACAATTAAATTTTAGCCAATGCCACTCACCAAATCTTTGCACCTAGTAGATAGATCAATGTAAAAACAAATACCTAACTGTACAGTGAGTGTGGGGGAAATGTAGTAACCTAGTTAGTAGTCTTCAATATAACCAATTGTACAAGGGGAAGTGGTGTTTACCTACTTGTTCATCACCATTATCGAAAGCCGTACTGATCAGTTAGTTGACAACGGGCATTTTTTTTTTCTTTGCTTCATGGAATGATTTCTTTTCTTAACCTTCGACTTATCCTGAGGTCAAGCCTTTTGTCTTTATGTATAACCGATGTTCAATCTATTTTAGGAATGAACCAGCAAGTTGTTCATTTAAAACTGACCAAAGACAATTAATTCCTGGTCTAGTTTCCTGGGCCTTGTGGCTCAGTTGCCGCTAAAGAGCTTTCTGGATAAAATTGAGAACAAGCTGTGCTTCCTACCCCACTCTCCCCCTCCCCTTTTATTCCCTTTTCCTCTTAAAGAGCTGCTCTGAGCTGTGGGATTCTATGAAAAATTCTTGCCTTTCCTTGTTTCAGTGCTAACGATTTCTCACCTTGAAGCGCCTTTTGAACCCCGGACAGAGTGCACAATTGGAGGGAATTGCGAGCTTGGGAATTAGACTTTGGAGTCTTTTCTCTGAAGTCACCAGGCCAGGGGTCAGGAGAGAGATGGATTCCCAAGGGATGAAAGGTTTCTATTCAATGAAGAAATCGGAGTGGGAAGAGACACAGGGAAATTGAGCCATATTTTGGCTATCGGCTGGAACCAGCAGTTCAGAGATCTGCCTTATAAACACTTAAAACTGGTTTGTGGTACACAAAGAGGAGCCAGTGTGGGAAGGGGCCTTTATGTGGGGCTTTCTTCTCTGTTGGAGTCCCTTGGAGTGCCTTGTTGGGTATATTTCTTTGTCATTCAGGAGGCACGAATGTGGAGGACTTCTCGTGACCTGGTCGTGATATGGCACTCAGTGCATGTACACAGCTAATGGAAAAACATGAGGACTCGGGTAATGGTTCTTCCTCTCAGTCTTTCTATTCCTAACTTTTCACACATCCAGATGGTTCCACACTAGAGCAAATGCCTCACTCTCCTGAGAAACCCAGAAAGAAGAGTGGCTGGCTCACAACCATGGGGTTGGCCCCTGCTGGGCTGGGAGTGGGGGTGGTGGCCGGGAGGAAAGGCAGAAAGGGGTGAGCCGAGGTGTTGCCTAGCTGATTTTCTGCTGTGCAGAGCTAACGCTGACATTTCATGTCAACTTCCCCGGTTCTCTGGGGTCTCCTCTCCTCTGAGCAGCCACACAGAGCATTCCCCACATATCCAAAGCTGCCCAGGGGAGCCGAGAGAAGGGACTTTGCTGTCAGGTCCAAGCCCTCCTGACCTCCCTGAGATTGATCTGCCAGTGTCCCACTGTCCCTCTGGGACTGGCCACATGGCCATTGCTGCCCCTTGTTGACACCTCCTTTCTGTGTGAACTGTCCCCGGCAAATAACAAAGCTGTTCCTTGAACCAGAACAACCAGAGTGCACTTTTCCTTCCTTAGACGGAAGTAGATCCTGGCTAGGGTTTCTGCCCAGGCCCTTGTTCCCGGCAGTGTGACTGTTTACATGGTTTGGCAATAGGTTTGATTCTGATTGCTTCAGAGTGGCTGGTCTATTTCGTTTCCTTTGGTTTCCTTCCTCCCCAAATTGTGACAGGAAAAACAAACCAAAACCACCCTAGGAAATTGCTGGTTGCCTGTCCCCACGTGATGATAAATGTTGCCCTCTTCTGGATATCGTTTCTCTACCTTACGACCAAACGCCCGTCCTATAGAGTGTCTGATTGGATCCTCTGTCGCGTATTCTGATGGTGCCTGCTGGTTTGACGTGGAGCTATCCTGTGAAATAAAACAGCTTAACTTTTCTCAAACATGCTCCAGTGGTTTTTGAAAGGGCGAGGTGGCACATCAGGGGTGGAGAGGTCCTGGGGGGACTCCCCGTCCTCCAGTCCACACTGTCTGCCTGCTTCCCCTAGGAACCACCTTTGAAATGTCCATTAGCTCAGATCCAACAGGGTGAAGGTAAGGTTACAAGGAGGACCACTTCCATTGTAGAGCTAACTGAAGAAGGTAACTAACTGTAGGATGATTCCTGGGAAAAGAGGGTTTGGAAATGTCAAAGCAAAGGCAAGTTGGGAGTAGTAGCTGTCATCTGCAGAAAGTGTCTTCAAAAGTTTAAGATAAATTATCAGAGGCCACTGGGTACTGATGCATCAAGGCACATGCAACATTTTGATGTTCATTGTCTACAAATGTCATACAACCTCTTGGACTTTTGTTTTTTACCTGTGTGTGTTTGTGAACTGTTTATTGACCACTTATTTCTGTCCCAGCCACTATATTAAACCCTTTACCCGTATTTTCTCATTTAATTCTCAATACACCATTGAAGGTAAGTATCATTATTATACTATGTCCTGCAGATGAGGAAACTGAGGCTCTGAGAGACTAAACAGCTTGCCCAAGGTTAGGCTAGGAAGTGGAGAAGCCAGAATTTGAATTCAGTCTGCCTAACTCCAAAGCCATACTCCTTATAAGTTTGTCATACTGCCTCTGATTTGAGCATTGTACTCATTATAGCAGGATTAGGGGCAGGATTTCATGATGAAGGTAGCTTGCTGCTTGTTGCAGTCAAGAAATACTTCAGGGCCTTTGCATCCTGCCAAGACTTGGCATCACGAAAGAATATAAGTTGCCCAAAGGAGATTGTGGGGCTGCCCATGAAAAATGATAAATGGTGATGGCTTTCAGTCTCTCTTTGTGATGAAACCTCTGCTGGGTCTTCATGGAAGGGTCTCTTTGCAGCCTCAGTGACTCATTCCCACCAAAAACATTCATCACTCAGTGATGGTCTCTTGCTAATTCCAGACTCCTCTGCTATGAAAATGTCTTAGTCTATTTTCTGTTGCTGTAACAGAATAGAACAGACTGGGTAATTCATAAAGAAAAACAGCTTATTTGGCTCACGGTTCTGGAGGCTGGAAAGTCCAAGAACATGACACTAGCATCTGGCTAGGGTCATCTCATGGTGGAAGGCAGAAGGGCAAAAGAGACAGTGTGAGGGCCAGACTCTTTTATAACCTTCTCTCATGATAATCCCACTCCCATGGCAATGACATTAATTGATTCATGAAGGTGGAACCCTCATGAACCAGTCACCTCGTATTAGGTGCCCTCTCCCAAGACTATTGCATTGGGTATTAAGTTTCCAACACATAAATTCGGGGGACATATTCAAACCCCTAACCTTCTAAGAGGCTAAACTTTGTATGTGTTCCATAATCTGTGTACTTGCTCATAGCAACAGTACGCATTTGAAAGCTTCAAATCAGGAGCCTTTCATTCATTCAACAAGCATGTATGAAGCACCTTTTTATGCAACTTGCCTCAAGTTAGCTGCTGGGGACACAGAATGATAAGCCCCGGTTCCTTTCCTCAAGTTGCATACAGTCCAATTGCACAAAATGATCACTCTAGAATTCTAAGATTGACTTTGACTCATTGATTAATAGAACAGTGTCTCTAACCCACAGAGGCACAAAGGGCAGATTTTAGCTGCCTGACTAGTTTGTCAGCCACAAAGCGTAGACCATTGCTGGATCATCCATTTTCTGGGCACATCTGTTTAGGAATTTTTTGTTTGCAAATGACAAACTATTCAACCCAAACAGCCCTAAGCAAAAGAGAATTTATTGGCTCACATGGATGGAAACTCCAGGCTAGAAATGGCTTCAAACCCAGGATGATGTGAGGATGTGAGTGTTGTCTCCGGGGTGCAGTTCTCTTCTTTCGGGTTGGCTCTACTTAGCTCTCTGGGTTGACTTTATGCTCAGACAGCTTGTCTGTTATTTTATGGTTGCCCAGTGGCTGCTGAAGATTCTGCTATCTGCACCTCCTCAGCTTCAGTAGTCTTGGGTCTGATTCTCACTTATCATAATTAAGCCACAGGTTTATCCCAAAAGCAGACCAAGGGGATAGAATAGACAAATGGCCTAAGCAACTTGTATTTTCAAGGGTGGTGTCAGTTCCACCAAGAGTCTGCATCAGGGAAGAATACAAGTTGCCCAAAGGAGATTGTGGGGCTTCCCATGAAAAATAACAAATGGCAATGGTTTTCAGTCTCTCAGTTTTAGTGGTTAGCTATGCAGCAAGAGCTAACTGATACACTAGAAAAATGCTCATGCAAATATGCTAGAATTTTGTCCTTGTCCATGGACTCTACGTTAACTTCACAATAATAAAGTTAATATCCATCAAGTGCATTCTGTATGTTGACACATTGACAAGCACTTCACATGCCTTGCCTCATTGAATTCTTACAAACAACTCGTGGGGGTAGATTCTGCTAGCACCCCTAGTTAATAAATGAGAAGACTGACCCTCAGGAAGTTTAAAATGTAGGGACTTTAAGCACTTTCAGGCCAGCAAGGATTCTGTGACCCCAAATGCCTAGCTGCAGGGAGGTCTGGTTGCCTTGACAACCACTTTAGAAGTAAGGTCTATCCCAGCTTCTCTCAGAAACCTATGATAACTCTGTTACTCATCTATTTCTTTTAAACCCTAACATTGAGAATACTTATTATCGATTCCTTGCATTAGTGCCACATGTGTCTTTACTGTTGTTGAGAACACTTTCTATTTTCCCATTTTTCCACCTCAACTCCCCCAAGAACATAAGAGATTTATGTTAGGTGGGATGTTCATTTTACAGATGGGGAAACTGAGGAACAGAGGAGATCCAGGGCTTGCCCCAAGTCCCAGGATCACAATGAGGGATATAAAGGGTCTCTGGCTTTCCTGGACCCTGACCCATGCTCCCTAGACCCCAGCCACTCTCCCTCCACCCACCCCAAGCATCTCCCACTCCCATGCCTCACACTTGCTGGGTAATTTGGATGAGCTTCAATCATGGGTGTAAGTGCAAAGGCTCTGGATTCAGACAGATCTGAGTGTGGATCCCAACACTGACTTCTATCGGCTGGTTGACCTTAGCAAGTGACAAAACCTCCTGGAGCCTCCACTTCCTCAGGAACACAGCGCTAAGAAGGCTCTCTCCACAGAGTTGTTTGCGGTCTGGAATGGATGATCTACGTAACATCCTGGACCATCCAGGCACTCAGCAAAGGCTGCTGTGTTCATCCATGGTTGCTTCTGCTCCTTAAAGAGTTTCTGCTTCATCTCCGTGCTCTGCAGACAGGAAGAGCAGGTTGTTGGGCATCTGATGAGTGACTGAACCAAAGGAGATCCAAGGAAAAAGCTTCAGTGGGATTCTGCCATTCATTGGCTACCAGATTTGGGGAATGTCTCTTCCCCTGTCTGGGCCTCAGTATCCTCATCTGTAAAACAAGGGGGTTGGGGAAGCTAATCTTATTTCCTCCAGCTCTGAGGCCTCACTTAGTGCCTTGGCAGAAGCACACAAGGGGGAGGGCAACCAGCCCCACCACACCCCCTCTGCTTTCTAAAGGGAGCTCCCTTGATGGCCATGTTTGGTATTGTGCTACCCCATCCACCCCCTGACTCCACTGGATTGAGCCAAGGATGGCAGCTGATGCAACAGCAGTTGATGGTAGATTGGTTAGTCACCATGGCCCTTGGCAAAGCTGGACCTGCAGATGACATTTCTTGGGAAGCTTGACTCAGAAGTAACAAATGACAGGCCCTGTAAGCAGGAGGAGCAGAAGATGAGAGGCCACAATGATGAGGAGGTCAGAGGCAGAGAGGTGGCCCTTCTGCACCACAGGGAGGCTGAAGTCACTAGGGATGGGACTCCGTGAGCACAATGACAAAGCCAATGGGCAAAGCCAGTGGCAGAGATCACAGGCTCTGAGAACAAAACCACCCAGTTCCCAGAGAGAGCTGGAAGCCACAGCTGAGTACCTGCCCCAGTGCCTGTTCCTCACTGGGAGACCTTACATTCACCCTCCTTACTTGATGTGACTTGAGTGGGATTTCTGCTTCTTGCAATTAAAAGGAAAAAGGGGCTCACGCCTGTAATCCCAGCACTTTGGGAGGTTGAGGCAGGGGGATTGTTTGAGGTCAGGAGTTCGAGACCAGCCTGGCCAACATGGAGAAACCCCAACTCTACAAAAAATAGAAAACTTAGCCAGGTGTAGTGGTACATGCCTGTAGTCCCAGCTACTTAGGAGACTGAGGCAGGAGAATCACTTGAACCCAGTGGGTGGAGGTTGCAGTGAGCTAAGATTGAGCCACTGCATTCCAGTCTGGGCAACAGAGCGAGACTCTGTCTAAAACAAAAACAAAAAACAAAAAAAAAGGAAAAAGTAGACAGAATGATAATAGCCAACCTGTTTGAGCACTTACTCTGTTCTAAGCCCCTTTACATATAAAGGCCAACTCATCAGTCCTCTCAACCACCCTTTAAAGCAGGTACTAATGTTACTCCAGCTTAACCTATGAGGAAATAGTACAGAGAGGTTAAGTAACTTGCCATAGGAGACACTACTTAGGCATCATGGAGCTGGGATTCAGAACTAGGCAGTCTCACTCTGGAGCTGGGCCTTCATTCTCTCTCTTAGGCCTGAGGATGAAGCAGGGCACGGGTGTGATCTGAAACAGAGAGCTCCACCGAACTGGGAGTGTTTGACCCAAGATACCTCACCCAGAGGGAGTTTGTGCGTCCTTGGCATGGTGGGTGTTGTGGTGGGATAGGTGGTCATCGGCTGCACACACAGCCCCCAAAGAAGGAGCAAGGATGGATGCAGGGTTTCACCAGGCCATCCTGCCCCAGGTTGCAGCCAAGGGTCAGGTCCTGCCTCTAACACGAGGGAGCATTTTATGTTGGGAAATTCCCTAGAGAGAGAGGTGTGCAGGGGTTGGGGAAAGGCCTCCTAGGAACAGCCTGCCAGACAATTGCCTCCACCCCTAAGCAGGGAAGTCTAGAAAGGACCCCTCAGTGCAAGTAGCAAGGCATGGCCTTGGAGTAGCCTGAAGAGGAACTTTAGCAGTGGAGGGTTGTGGAGAAGGATGGGGGTGAGGTGGGAGTAAGAGACCCCCCAGGACTCCCCAACCCCCGACAGACACCTCACATCCTCCTCAACACGCCCCCACCACTGCCCCCTGGAAGCGGCAGAAGTGGCAGTTTTCTTTTGGGCAGTGAGCAGAGGTTTGTGTTTAAATAAAGGGATGCTAAGGAGAGGCAGAGAGAGGACAAGAACTTTCCAGGACTTTTCAGCCACCCTAGAAAGCAGGTCAGCTCACACTGGAGGCCTGGGGCAGGCTCCATACTAGACCCCAGGCTGGGATTTGTGGGGTGGCTAAAGAGGCCTGGGACCTTCCTCTGATACCCAGAGAACCTAGTATCAGGTCTCCCAAGCACTCCTCCCTGCCTCAGAGACATCTCCCCTGACCTCCTCGCTTAAAGCAGTCACCATCGGGTTAATATGTTTTATTTTCTTCATTGCCCTTATCATCACTGGAATTGATTTGTTTCCTTATGTGTAGTCTGTCTTCCCCAACCCAGAATGTAAGCTCCAGAAAATCTGGGGTTTTGTCTATCTTGTCCATACTATCTCGAGATGGTAATAGGGTGTCCAGCACATAGTAGGTACTCAATAATTATTTATGGATGAAATGAATATTCAACCACACCTAGGGGGCAAGTGCTATTTCTGAGTGAGGTGGGCTTGGTAGCTAAACAAAGTCACATCTTTGCAGTCCATTCCCGCGTTTAACAAACAGTTCTTGAAACCTACTGTGCACCAAGTGTTGTTCTGGGTACTGGGGATGCAGCCTGGAACCAAGCAGACCAAGATCCCAGTGGAGTTTAGGCCAAATGCTGGAGACAGACAATGACAACCACAAAGCCAGAAACACTCAGGGCGTGGGGAGGAAGAATACTGGAATCTGCTTTAGACTGAGAGAGGTTGGGATGGCCTCTCTGAGGAGGGGAGTTTAAACTGGCAAAAGCCTGAGAAGGAGCCCACCATGCCAAGGGGTGACCAGGCAGGCACATGATGAGAAAGAGATTGGCACGGGAGAAGAATGGAGAAGGCCATGTGGCTGGAGCTGAGTGGGTGAGAGATGTGAGAACAGCTGTCTAGAAGAATACAGACAGGGCCTTTTGGGTCATGGTGACCATTTTGAAGTTATCCTAAGAACACTGAGAAGCCCTTGGAAGCTTGCAGTAGGGGCATTGCTTGATTCTACTTATTATTGTTAAAAAATTAACGGCTGGGTGTGGTGGCTCATGCTTATAATCCCAGCACTTTGAGAGACCAAGTTGGGAGGATCTCTTGAGGTCAGGAGTTTGAGACCCGCCTGGTCAACAGAATGAGAACTTATCTCTACTAAAAAAAATAAAAATAAAAAATTAGCTAGGTGCGGTAGTGCGCGCCTGTAGTCCCAGCTACTTAGGAGGCAGAGGCAGGAAGATCACTTGAGCCCAGGAATTTAAGGCTGCAGTGAGCCAGTATTGTGCCACTGCCGTCCAGTCCGGGTGACAGTGAGACCTTGGCTAAAAATAATAATAATACTAGTAATTCATCATCTCTGGTTCTGGACCACAGCCACTTTTTAACAATGGAAGACTTGGCTGATAATTGAGGATTAAAGTGCTGCAGGGGGCCACAATGCTATGTCATGAATCCCAGATTACAGTGAACCTGCTTCTCTTTATCTGAGGGCTGATGCAAGAGGAAGAGTATTATTATTATTATTATTATTATTATTATTATTATTTTCTTTTTTTGAGATGAAATCTAACTTTGTCACCCAGGCTAGAGTACAGTGGCGCAGTCTCGGCTCACTGCAACCTCTGCCTCCTGGGCCCAAGCAATTCTCCTGTCCTAGCCTCCCAAGTAGCTGGGATTACAGGCGACCATCCCCACGCCCAGCTAATTGTTCGTATTTTTAACAGAGACGAGTTTTCTTTTCTTTTCTTTCTTTCTTTTTTTTTTTTTTTTTTTTTTTTTTTTTTTTTTTTTGAGACGGAGTCTCGCTCTGTTGCTCAGGCTGGAGCGCAGTGGCCGGATCTCAGCTCTGCAAGCTCCGCCTTCCGGGTTTACGCCAGTCTCCTGCCTCAGCCTCCCGAGTAGCTGGGACTACAGGCGCCGGCCACTTCGCCCGCCTAGTTTTTTGTATTTTTTAGTAGAGACGGAGAGACAGGGTTTCACCGGGTTAGCCAGGTTGGTCTCGATCTCCTGACCTCGTGATCCGCTCATCTGGGCCTCCCAAAGTGCTGGGATTACAGGCTTGAGCCACCGCGCCCATCCTAGAGACGAGTTTTCACCATGTTGGCCAAGCTGGTCTCGAACTCCTGATCTCAAGTGATCCGCCCGCCTCGACCTCCCAAAGTGCTGGGATTACAGGCGTGAGGCAGTGGGCCCAGCCAGGAGGAAGTATTATTATTAGTGTTTCTGAGCCTTGAGTGCCCCCATTCAGTGTTGTTTCCAGCTCTGCTTCCATTCTCCATCCAGACATCCACACATAGTCCGTCTGACCCTCTGAGAGATTGATTCAAATTCTTCCCAATATGGAGATCAATGGCCCCTGCATGCTGCAGAGCTGCAGACCTCCCTTCCCAGGCAACTCACAGAGTCCTGTCATCTGTGGAACAAGATTTTCCTTCTTCATTTGTCAGTTATTGTAACTGAACATAGACTGGTGCTTAGAGGAGTTTAATCTTCTGATAAATAGCATGGCCCTTTTTGCTTTATACCATGCTGTCGAGAAATGTATTAAGGACTTGCTTGGTTACCAGTGACAACAACCCAACTTAGTCTGGTTTGTATCACAAGGCATGCTTTTTGCCCCATCTGTATGGAAAGTACAGAGATAAAAATGGATGCAGGCAGGCTGGGCCCAAGTATTCCAAGGATGTCAACAGGATTGGGTCTCTCCACTTCTCAGCCCTGCATTCCTTCACACTGCACTCTCAGGCTGACTCTTCTCAAGTGATGGCAAAGATGGCAAACAGCAGTTTTAGGCTTGCGTCCTAGCATTTGGCTACACCCCTAGAAAAAACTGTATCTCTTTCCCAGTGAATGAGTCAGAGTCCCAGGATTGCCTCTGATTGGCCTAGCTTGAGTCACATGCTTACCATGAACCAATCACTGAGTGGAGGGTGGGTCTTACTGTAACTGATCAGATCTGGTTACTTGCCCAGTCTTGAGCCAGATTTGGGATCAGCCTTGCCTGACCACATGGTTGAGAGTAGGGTAAGGGCTGTTTCCCAAAAGGAATAGACGAGTTCTATGATTGGAAGAATGATGCTGGGGCCAGGTGTGGTGGTTCACTCCTATAATCCCAGCACTTTGGGAGGCCAGGGAGGGAGGTTCACTTGAGGGCAGGAGTTTGAGGCCAGCCTGGGTAACACAGTGAGACTCTGTCACTATACACACACACACACGCACAAAATGAGGTAGGCATGCTGGCGTGAGCCTGTAATTCCTGCTACTTGGGAGACTGAGGTAGGAGGATCTCACTTGAGCCCAGGAGTTTGAGGCTGCACTGAGCCGTGATCACACCACTGCCCTTTAGTCTGGGCAGCATAGTGAGATCCTGCCTCTTGAAAGAAAGAAAGAAAGAAAGAAAGAAAGAAAGAAAGAAAGAACAAAGATGCTGAGCAGGCAAAGCCCAGAGAGCTTATCAAGAGCTCCAGTCTCCAGAGGACATTCTTGAGAAACACATTCATAGCACGGTGTTGGACATTCTCTCATCCCTTCCCCAGGTCCACAGGCCCCTGTCGACTGCAGGATGACACCCCTGTCTCCAGGTAAATGCTTTGTCTTTCCATAGCACCCATCCCCAAAAAGGAGTACAGCCACCCTGGTGGATATGAAGGAGGACTCCAAGGCCAGGCTGCCTGGGTTTAAATCCCGGCTTCCTTCCTTTCCAGCTGAAAGTCCTCAGGAAAGTTAACACTTCAGTCTTCTCATTTCTAAAGTAAGGACACTAACAGTCCTGCCTTTAGGCTTGCTGTTGGGCTAGAGAAACCTGCATCTGACATAGAGAAACCCTCAATAAATGTAGCTGCTATAGTTGTGATCTTGCCTTTTGGAAAGTCTTGATTCCAGTGCCCCAGTCCCAAAGCTGCATTCACCATTTTCTCCATATGTTCATTTTGAGCACTCACTGTGTGCTAGGCACTGTTTGAAGCAATTTTTCAAAGACGGTCTCATCCTCTTGCAACAGACAGCTATAAGATAAAAACTATTATTAGTCCTGTGAGGTTCAGAGAGGTAAAGTAACTTGCCCAAGATCACAGTAGATAAGTGGTAAACCCTAATGCTTGCACATCAGCTCACACGAGTGTTCAGCTCCCTCCATTCCCCACATTAATTTCTTTGTTTCCAACATGCCTGGCCAAGGTCTCCATTTCAGTGATGCCAAACATAGAGACACCTGTGTTTCTTGTAGACCCAGCAGGAGGGAGGTTCCTGGTCACCATCCCTTCCTTGGCCTCCAGATACAGACATAATGTATGTGGCTGCAGGAGCCCAGATCGGGTGAATTCGACATTTTGTCCCCTATAGGCCCAGCACAGGACCCTGCACATAGTGCTTACTAAATGATGGGTTAGAAGAAAAGATGAGAAGTAAATAAATTATGCATGAGTGGGGTGATTGCCTATCTGCATTTCCCTCTCAAAGCGTGAGCCCGCATCCAGCCTGATACTCTGCTGCCCTCATGTGGTCTTTTGTAAGATGGCAGGCAGGGTAAGCAACCTCTGATTTTTATAATGAAAAATTTCAAATTTACAGAATACAGAGAATTGCACAGTTAAACCATTCTATCTATCATCCAGTTTTTAAAATTATTCACATTTTTGTGAGTTTGCCTTACTTCTTTTTCTGAATTTCAAAAAAAATCACTAACACCATCACCTTTTACCCTGAAACTTGTATGTCTCTAAAAATGACATTTTCCTGCATAATGACGATCCCATGACCACACGGAATAAAACTAATGACAATTTCTCAATAAAATATATTACTTAATCCATATTCAATTTTCCTTGATTGTTCCAAAAATGTCTTTTAAATGTTGCTTTGTTCAAATCAGCATCCCGTCTAATGAGTATTGTCTCTTCATTTTTCTAGAGTATGCCCCGTCACGACCGACTGAGCTTGTTTTCTGGTGAAATGCTCCACAGTCAGCATTTGCCTGACTGCTTCCTTGAGTTGTCAATTCACAGGTTGCTGTCCTCCCCTGGATGTTTTTTATTTTATTCTTTTTTTTTTTTTAGACGGAGTGATGGAGTCTCACCTCTGTCGCCCAGGCTGGAGTGCTGTGGACCAATCTTGGCTCACTGCAAGGTTCGCCTCCTGGGTTCACGCCATTCTCCTGCCTCAGCCTCCCGAGTAGCTGGGACTACAGGCGCCTGCCACTAGGCCGGGCTAATTTTTTGTATTTTTAGTAGAGACGGGGTTTCACTGTGTTAGCCAGGATGGTCTCGATCTCCTGATCCGTGATCCACCCGCCTCAGCCTCCCAAAGTGCTGGGATTACAGGCGTGAGTCACCGTGCCCGGCCTATTTTATTCTACTTATTTTTTTGAGATAGGGTGTCATTCCATCGCCCAGGCTGGAGTGCAGTGGTGCAATCACGGTTCACTGCAACCTTGCCTTTTTGGACTTAGGTGATTTTCCCACCTCAACCTCCTGAGTAGCCAGGACTACAGGTGTGCACCACCATGACTGATTAATTTTTTGTATATATGTGTGTGTGTGTGTGTGTGTGTGTGTATATATATATATATATATTTTTTTTTTTAGAGACGGGTGGGGCTGAGTCTCATGATGTTGCCCAGGCTGGACTACAGGTGTGCACCACCATGACTGATTAATTTTTTGTATATATATGTGTGTGTGTGTGTGTGTATATATATATATATATATATATTTTTTTTTTTTTTTAGAGACGGGTGGGGCTGAGTCTCACGATGTTGCCCAGGCTGGTCTCAAACTCCTGGGATCAAATTTGGCCTCCCAAAGTGCTGGGATTACAGGTGTGGGCCACCACGCCTGATCCTACTCTGTGTGTCTTTTAAACGGTAAGCTGGATCTAAACCTTTGATTAGATTAAGTTTCACTAGTTTTGGAGAGTACACTTCCTAGGCGACATGCACTTCATGTTACATCACATCAGGAGGTGCCCACTGCTTGGTGCCCACTTTTAGGAACAAAAATCTTGATGAATAAGTTCAGGTGGGTTCATCCTCATCTTTCTCTGTGAGTAACAAGTGAATTTGTTGGCCTGATAATTTGGGGACCTGATACATATCCAGTTCCCCAAGAACCACTCTCATAATTGTTTTATCACCCACTGGTGATCATTGCCTGAAACAATAATATTTCATTAGAATCTGCAAAATGGTGAGTTTCTAATTTTATCATTCCTTCTCTATGTTTTGCTATTAATAGAATACTTATCCACAAGAGCTAGTATTTCTCTAAACATAGCTCATTCTTAAAGGAGGAATAAATACTTAATTCTTTTCTATTATTAATCCACTTTCAGAGTAAGAAGCTGATACAATGACAACCCCCAATGGCAGTAAACGAAGGCTTTCCTTTGTTTTGCTGAGATTAATTATAACTTTCTGGATGTAAAAATATCCAGTGCATTTCAATCCATTGCAATTGATGTTCTTTTTATTGCTTAAGTACATAGGAGCAAGTTCAAAATGCCTTTTACATCCGCTGGTTTTCAACTTCTTTACTGGGGCACAATAAGATATTCTAGGCTCATCTTGTACCTGCCCTGCCCCAGACCTACAATGAAACATTTCTCCAAGACACACTAATTCCTTTTGGTGGGGATGGTATTTAGAGACCACACTCCACACACAGCAAGTGGGAGAGCTGAGATTTGGACCCACGCAGTCTGACTTCAGAGTTGGTGCTCTTAACCTTTGTACCCTCTGGGCAGCATATTTATTAGTGATGATAACAGTAACAATTACAACTATAACTCCCACTGCCATACGCAGCCATTCCCCACGTGACAGGTGCTCTGCTAGGTGCTGTCCAGCCTTTTTAAAAGACCTAATCCTTATAACAGCCCTCTAAGTTAGTCATTATTATTTCAGTCTTACAGAAGAGGAAAATAAGGCTCAGAGAAATGAGTGTCTTATCCGAGACCAGATGGTAAGTGACAGAGCATGGACTCAGATTTCTGTCTGTGTGACTCTAAATTATGTTCCCTTCGTTGCTGTAAACTATATCAATTGGTGACAATTCTGTCTCCTTTCAACGGTTCTTTGCTTGGCTCCCTGAGCCCTGGCACTCCTATGTCCCAGGGTCCCAGGTTCAGGCTTGTGTTTGGTGTCTTTCTGGGTAACTCACCCAGAGAACATTTTTTTGGGTCCCCACTACATTCATGGTGTCTTTCCAGTCACTCATGGCTGTGCTAGGGCACAGAGGAGCTGGGATGAGAAAGGCTGGTTCTGTCTCCTCCAGGAGCCCATGGTTTAGTGAGGGAGACTAAACAGGTGCAATTAGTGTGTTTGTGCTGTAATATAAGAGGTATAACCTGCTTTCATTCCCCCAGAGGAGCAGTCAACTCTCCTATGGGGCTCTGGGAAACCAAATAAACTTTAACAACCGAAAAACTGGGGCTGTCCAGACACCATGACGGATGGTGGGAGAGATTTTCTAGCACAAGACTCAGCTACACACCTTTCAAATAGTTGCAGGTTGGTGACTGCCTCTTTGTAAGGAAGAGTGGCTAGGAGCCTATGGAGGCAGGAGGAGTTGCATGGGCCAGCCCCTGACACTGCATAATCGGAATTATGCAGCAGAATGGAAGCAGAGCAGAGACAGGCACGGGGGTCTAACAGAGCAGGAGAGGATGCTGGGAGTTGGCTATGGGAAAGATGAAAGACCAGCAGGACTGGGGCTCCAGCCACTCTGTATCTGGGGGTTCCTGAGCCAGGCTCCAGCAAGTGGAAGACTCCTGTATAGGGTCACTGTGGTTTTTAATCACTGCATCAGTAAGCCATTGCTATGGAACAACCCAAGCCCAGACTTAGAGGCTTAAAAGAATAAATACCTATTATTTACTGTGATCCCGTGGGTATGTTGAGCAGTTTTCTGGTCAGGGTTGGCTGAGCTGTTCTCTGCAGTAAGCAGATGCTTTGGCTGGGGCTGGATAATCTAGGATGAGCTCACTCCTATATTGTAGGTGGCTTGATGTTGCTGGGGTGACAAAGATGACTTGGCCCTCTCTCTCTGATCACCCAGGAGGATCACAAGCTGGGGCTTATTCCCATGGTGGCTATTAGTGCACAAGCCTCTGCTTGGGTCACCCTTGTTAATGTCCTGTTGGCCAAAGCAAATCACAAGATCAACCCCAGATTCGAAGAGTGGAGCCACAGACCCACCTGTTGCTGGAAGGAGTCCCGTGGAAACAAAGTGTGGGTAGGCAGGGAAAGAATTTACAAGCATTTTTGCAATCTGCTTACTTGCAGGCACCCATTTCCTCTTTTTCTGTATGTCATACCCTGTTGTTCGTTTGGGGCATCACTCCCATTCCCAAACTCATACTTAGATAATCTGAGGCACAGCGATTGGTTCAAGGATGGGCACATGACCCAATTCTGGCCAATGAGACTTGGTCCTGGTGCTTTCGCTGAGACCTGTTGGGAATGAGGTCCGTCCTTTCTACTAAGGCAGCTATGCTAATGGAATATAGGCCTGGAGCTTCTGGAGCCATGTTGTCCTCTCATGGGGAGAGCCTGCATGAACATTAAGCCGACAATGAGGGAAGAAGATATAAAGCATTAAGAAAGAGTGATTGTGACCGGGCGCGGTGGCTCACACCTGTAATCCCAGCACTTTGGAAGCCTGAGGCAGGGAGATCACGAGGTCAGAAGTTCAAGACCAGCCTGACCAATATGGTAAAACCCCGTCTCTACTAAAAATACAAAAATTAGCTGGGGGCACACCTCTAGTCCCAGTTACTAGGGAGACTGAGGCGGGAGAATTGCTTGAACCCCGGGGTGGGTGGAGGTTGTAGTGAGCTGAGATCGCACCACTGCACTCCAGCATGGACGACATAGTGGGACTCTGTCTTAAAGAAAAAAAAAAAAGAGTGATTGAGAGGGAAGAAGAGAGACCACCTGGATTAAGCCTCAGGACTTTTCAGTTACATGAGCTAACACGCTGACTTTCTTGCTTACGCCATTTTGAGTTGGCTTTCTAATTCAGCACTTTGAACCAAAAAGCTCTAATACAGTTCCCTCCCTTAAAAGTTCTTCCTCTCTGATCTCAAAGCTCTTCCCATCTGCAGACCTGGGCTTGGACTGGGCATTCCGCTGTCTAGTATACTTGTCACCTCTGCCTGGGCATATAGTAGGTGCTCAGTGAACACTTGTTTGAAGGATCAATAGGAAGGGTTGGGACTCCTACTAAGAAGAGGCTGTGGTGACAGACAGGTAGCTGGCCCCAGTGAGAAGCTCCCAGAGGTGATGGCAGTCTAACAGGCAGGTGGAGGGAGTAATGGGCACAGTCTGTAAGTGTAAACAAGACCTAGCTGTCCCAGGGCTGGGAGGGAGAGAATAAGGCAGGGTCCATGTCTGGGAGGAATCAAGTAGGGGCCTGGTCACAGGGACACGGCAAGGCCTGCTTCCTAGAACTGGGGTCCACAGTAAGCATGAGGTCCACAGCACTTTTACCTCCTCCGGACTGTGCCACCCAGGTTCAGCCCCTGTCACCTTCTTCTACTGTACACTTTCCACTCCCATCCTTTCTTCACCCAGCAGCTAGAATGACCTTTGGAAAATGTAAATTACACCTCTGCCTAAAGCATCTAAGGGCTTCCCACCTGTGCTTATAGCAACATAATATTAATGACAGCTGACACACAGGGCTTAGTAGTTGCCAGGCACCCTTCTAGGCATTATACCTACAATAACTCCTTTAATTATCACAACATCCCTACAAGGCAAATACTAATATTATCCCCACTTTACAGATGAGAAAATTGAGGCACAGAGAAGTCAACAACTTGCCCAAGTTAACATGGATTAAAATCTGAACTTTTTACTAAGGCATGGAACTCTCCATTTCTGGGGTCTTTGGGTCTTTGCATGGCTGCCTCTGTCTTATCAGTTGGGTCTCTGCACGTACGTCACTTCCTCAGAGGAAGCCTCCCGGATCATCCAATTTACAGTGTCCCCTCCTCTGTCTATTTCATCATCCTCTTTTATTGTTTTTACATTAGTTACTGTTTTATGCAATTATCTTACTCATTTTCTTACAAACTCTCTTTTTTTGTCCTGGTTCCACGCTCGCCCCCAGGCTGCCAGCTCCGAGAGAGCAGAGACCATATCTGTCTTATTCACCTCTGTATTCTAGCACCTGGCACAAGTGGGGAGTGGCTCAATAAACATTTGTTAAAATGAATGGAGGAAGGGAGAGAAGGAGGCAGGGAGGAAGGAAGAAAAAAATAAGGAAGGAAAGAAGGACAGAAGGAAGGAAGGAAGGAAGGAAGGAAGGGGAGAGAGGGAGCTCCTTTAATATCCCCTTTCCCATAACTAGAATGAGGAAGATGGGGCCTAAAGGAAGAGAGAGTGCTGGGCAGAGAGGAATAGGATGAAGAGAACCTGGAAAGGAGCTCAGGGGCCACAGGACATCCCCAGGTTAATCCAGGGCAGGTCCCACACTCAGTTGGGAGAATGCTTCCCTAATTAGGGTTGCCAGATTTGCAAATAAAAATACAGGATGCCCAGTTAAATATTTGAATTTCAGCTAAACAACAAATAATTGGTTAATATGTTGTGTGCAGTATTTGGGACAGATTTACACTAAAATGTTGTGTGCTGTTCATCTGAAATTCAAATTTACTGGGCAACTTGTATTTTATCGGGCCATCCTATTCTGGCTCCTCACTGTGTGCTGTGTGCCACTGAAGATTGCACTAAACACTAGCCTGCTTTTATTTTACATGGAACATTTTGTTTTTAGTCCTGAATAAGGAAGTACAATCTCTTTATTGATCTAACAGAAGGAGAAAGTTCGTACAAACAGCAGCTTGTTAAGAGGAGAATGGCTCCCAGGGTTAGATAAACACCCAAGACAAATGCCTTCTCCTGAGCTCAAAGTGAGTTTGTGTTCTTGAACTTTCCTTCCTGGGCTCAGAGGTGGGCTAGATGGGATCTATCTCCCTGGGTGCTGCTGAAGATGGCAGGAAGAGGAACGCTCAGCCTGGGAGGAAAAGATTTATGGGAATGTGGGCTTAATGGGTGATTCATCCATTCATTCAGCCTCACCCAGCAGCTATTGGCAGACACTCAGAGATGAATGGCACCGGGTTCTGTCCTGGAGGCTCTCCATAAATAGGGAAATGAATTTTGGCCCCAGGACCAACATGTACTGCCTTCTTCCAAATCTGTCTCCATGGTTGAATGCAAAGAGTACATTTTTGTCCCTGTCTTTTCTCTCTCTCCCTTTCTCCTTCCCCATTCTTTCTCTTTTTTCTCATCTCCTCTCTCTTCCTCTCTCACCTTTCCAGCCATTTGTCACCTTAAACCTAATTACCTTGTCCAACTAGTACTGTGAAAAAAACGATTACTGGTTTACTCAGGCCACGGACCTGGTCTTAGATGCTTTTCCCTTGTCTCTCCAAGACCCCACTTCTCCCGCATCCAGAACTATCCAACATTTTCCAGTTCAGCCTGGCATTTATTTGCATGCCGTTCTATGATTGGCTGATACAAAGCGGGGGGCGGGGGTGGGCACCGTAAACCTCCATTCCTCATCTTCCTGTTGGGAGTCCCACTAGGTCCAACAACCTCAGATTCTCAGACCTGGCTCTGCCCCTTGACTTGGTTTGCTTAACTGTTTCTCCAAAAAAAAAAAAAAAAAAAAAAAAAAAATCAATGGGTGATTTCATCTGGCTAGAGGTTAAAAGACCTAGGTTCAGTCCTGGACAATGCCACGCACAAACTGTGGTTTATGTGAGTCCCCTCGCCTCTCTGAGACTCAGTTCTAATGATGAAGGCCTTATGAGAATATTCTGTAGTGGTTAATATGGACTCTCGAGCCAGACTGCCTGAGTTCAAATATTTCATCTTCCACTACCAACAGGGTGCCCTGTGAATAAGTCAAATAAGTACATATGTGTAAAAAACTTAGAATGGCGCTTTGCATAACAAGGTCCTAATAAATGTCAGCTATTATTGTAGTGGCTATTAAAGTCCTTTCTCTAAATGCTATTAGTATTAATATGATTGCCCAGCAAGTATTTGGGCGCAAGCTGGGAAAAATCAATTTACTACAGCTTTGGCTCAGAGGCCAGAGGGTTCTTATGAAGAGAGCTCAGAGGAGTGAAGTCGTAAGCTCTCTGAACCTCAGTGTCCTCATCTGTAAGATGGCAATAACAATCTGATCTCTGCCTGTTTCCCAGGAAAGCTCAAGTGTCTGGCCCATTGTAAGCATTCAGAAAATATTTGTGAAATGAAGTAGTGAATGGACCACGTGGGGCGACAATGACATGGCAAGCTGCAGGGTTCTGCCCTGAGCCACATCTGTGCTACTTGCTGCCTGTAAGACTTGATGCAACAGAGGCCTACAGAAGGCAGTTGGTGAATGCTGAGTTGAACAGACAGGCTGAGTGGCGTGCTAATTAGTGCTTCACATTTGGAAACAAGCACTCTTATAATCTCTTGGTCAAAGTGCAAATGTATCAGTGTAGCCTTACTGGAGGACCATTTAGTGCTACCTATCACAGAGAGCACACAAACCGACCTATCAGTTCCATTTATAGAAAATCATCCCCAGATATCTTGACTCAAGTGTGCCAAGATTTATAGAGATAGCATGTTCACTGCAGCTCTTTGCAATAGCAAAAAGAACTAGAAACAACCTAAATGCCCCATAATACAGAACTACACAAATAAATTGTAGTACATCCATATTATGGTCTATCTAGCTATTAGAAGGAATGAGATAAATTTATATGTACAAACATGTAGAGGTCTCAAGAGGTATGGTGGTATGGTTAAGTAAACAAACAAAACCCTCAAGTTGGCAGAGCTATGCATTTAATATAACATGTATGAAAAAAAGTATCTATGTTTGTATCTTGTTTAAGAAAAAAATTGTCCAGTGATACTTGTTAAAGCACAATAAGGAAGACTTAATCAGGACAATTCAAGTAGGTATACAGACCACTGCAACTGGGTCTTGTAATTGGTGAAGACTGGGCTCAACTCTGAATACAACATGAGCAAATGGAAATTTATAGACAGGAAGCAGGGTGGGGAGCAGTGCATGAAAAATTACTAAGAGGAAACATCAGGGGTAACAGTAGATTCTTGCTGAAGAGGCCAGGGTGATCAGACATCAACTGGGGGACGGTGGAGGATGAGGAACCCATCAGATATCAAGGGTGATCACATATCAAAGGTGGGGATTCTTGGTAACTTGATTTAGCAGGGTTTTTTTTTGCTAAAACTGGATTTTTTAAGGAAGTACACAGATTGGCCTAAGAGAAGGTTCAGGAGCCTGATTAAAGTTCGCTCAAGCAAAGAATGTTTGTCAATCTGCCTAGGAAGTATCTGGAAGGCTATATGCCAAAGTTAACAGTGCTTCTCTCTGAAGAAAAACTGTACATTAAAATTTTAATATTGTAGCAGGACGAGCCGCAGACAAAACTTCTCAGACACTGGTTAAAGAACGAAGAGGTTTTTTATTCAGCCGGGAGCATTGGCAGATGCATGTCTTAAGAGCCGAGCTCCCGGAGAAAGAAATTCTTGGCCTTTTTAAAGGCTTACAACTTTAAGGGGTCCACGTGAAAGGGTCGTGATAAATCAAGCAAGCGTGGAAACATGCCTGGGAGCTACGTGAATCAACTAACAGAACAAAAAGTTTTACAATGCTTTTTTCATACAGTGTCTGGAATTTACAGATAACAGAAGTAGTTTAGGCCAGGTTGATGTTATTATTATTACTTTTTTTTTTTTTTTTTAACTCTTAGGGCCGGATGGTGGTGCCAAGGTTGTCTGGCTATTTATCTTACTTTTGTTTCTTTCTAACTGTTTGCTTTCTCTCTTTTCTTCTGTCTTGTGAACCAGGCAAGGTGTGGGGAGGACGGCAGCAGGAGTAGTAGTGGTCTCCTTCCTTAATATGAATAAAAGCAAGAGCTCCCTTTTAAAGCCCAGATGTCTTATTTGGAATCTGACTCGAAACTCTGTCCTCTTTTTTCGGGCGCAGCCTTCCTCTTGTGTAAACTGACAATGATAACATTTACCTCCCAGTGTTGTAAAATGGGAGAGAGAAAGTAATGGATATAAAAACTTCTGTTCAGAGCAGGGACGGATCGTCATTGCGATCAGGGTGGGCGACCCGAAGGGGGTCATGAGCTTAGACCTTGACAGATCTGTCGTGGTCTGGATTTGGTTTGATTCCTGGCTATCTTTTCTTAACATTCAACTGGCTCTAGGTTTTCTAACCCACTCACTTTCTTCAAGGTAAGTGTGGCAGAAGCCTGGCGCATGCGCAGTACAAGCACCGTAAGCGGCGCCCCGCCCACATACTACTACAACTTCCGGCAGGCTCCGCGCCCGCCTCAGGCGCGTCGCGGGTTGCTGACGTAATGCAGTAGCGCGGGGAATTTCGAGTGGTATTGGAGCGCCAGAGGCTAGTGGGTGGCGGACCCCTAGCATCTTCGGGAGAGACCATGGACTCCCTGGCCGAGCCTCAGTGGCCTCCGGGCCTGGCAGTCATGAAGGTGAGTGCTTCGGAGAGGTTGGGAGCTCCCGGGTGTCTGCGGGGGGAGGTCCCTCCCTTTGAGGAGGATGTCTTCGCCTTAAGGAGAAAGGATGAGGCGCGAGCGTAGCCCTGGGCCAGGGTACCCGGCTCTGCTCTGCCACTAGCCGACCGCGTGGCTCTGGGTCTCAGTTTACTCCTCTGATAAGTGCCAAGGACAAGCCTGGTGAGCTGAGGTTGGCAGTCTTATGGAACCAGATATTCTGCGATCCAATCCCAACAATAACTGGGAGAAGAGCAGTTATTCTAAACAGTGACATCGACAGCTGATCTTTACTGAAAGCTTACTTTGTGTCAAGCACTAAACAGTGACACCGGACATGGTTTTGGGTGGAAAGTTTATCAGATAACATGTATGTAATCACGTAGCCGAGCAGGTAGTCTCCTTTACAGGCTCTTTCATTTATTCTGATTATTCTCAATAAACCTAGTGCTAGTTTGTTGTGACATGCTGCCCCAACTCCTCTCTAACACACCCTCACTCTTCTTTAACAATTGCTCATCTCTCCGTCTTTTAAACAGAGATCAGGACTCAGGCCCAGCGCTGATCTTGCATTGCATCTAATGATTTCACTTAAATAACATTTATTTTTGTGGCCACTTTCGGTTTCAGCAAGGCATACCAGTTTCCATTTACAGTAGCGGTGGGCCCTGGATTTGCTCAAGAGCAGATGCACTTTGCTGTGCTGGCTAAAAATCAGTTGCTTAGTTTCTTCTTGCTCTGTGATTATTTCCGTTTCTGACAGTGGCTAAGGTAGCCTTCTTCTCTTCCTCAGTTTTGTAGACTTGGGGATTATAGTATCTGTCCCACTGACTCATAAATTTGACTTTAGAATTAAGTGAAGGCTAAAGTAAGTAGGCCTTGTTCTTCCTGCTGTTATCAGTGACGTCTAGAGTGCTTGCGGACTTGAGATACCTGCATGACGAGAAGCTGACATTGTGAAATGATCCAAGAAAACTGTAGTTTTGAAGTTGTGGTGGGCTTGGTACCAGGATGCAGTGGAGAAGAGCACAGATATGAGTTCCAGTGGTCCTGGGTGAAATCTCTTCTCTGCCTCTTAACTGTGTGACCTTCAGTTATTAACTTAACCTCTCTGAGCCTGAATTTCTTCAACTATAAATTAGAGACAAAAATAAACAGTTCATAGGATTGATTAAATAAATTAGTTGATGTATGTGGGCACAGATTCTGCTGTGTATTCACGTGCTTAATGCAGTGCCTGACACAAAGTGGGTGCTCAAATATTTGTTGCTTGATTGAAAGTATCTGGAATGTAGTAAGCATTCAATGAATGTATTTTATTATTATTAGCACGGTGTTAAGTGCTTCTCTCCCCTTTTAATTTGTTGTCATGAAGCTTGACTTGGATAAGGAAAGTAAAAGAGCTCTGTAACCTGTAAAGCTCCTGCTTTGTAGATTTAAGCATACTTTACATATTCCCACAATTTCAGTGTTCTTTAGAGGCGGGTTCCATGTCTTCTCTGACTTTGGTATCCCACCACAGCACTGAATGTAGAGTTTGGCACCACAGGGTGTTCAGTGAGTGTTCAACCAGAGAGTTGATTGAGCCCATATTTTTTGCTCACATTAGAATCATGGAATCTTAAGGTTAGAAAACCAGTCCCTTTCAGTATTTTAACCTCTTGTATAACACATCTGCCAATTTCTCACTTAATTTTTGCTTGAATTCTTCCAGGGACAAAGAACTATCAGATCCCAGAAGCAGATCTGACTGAAGTTACTTCTTTTATTGAATAGAAGTCTGACTCAGAATGCATGGTTGCTAACTTAGGATCCACAGAAAGACTTTGGAGTCTCAAGTTATTTGTAAAATTTTTGTATGTATATTTTTCTGAGAAGAGAGTCCATAGTTTTCATTCAATTTTCAAAGGAATCTGTAACCCCAAAAACTTAAAGAATATTTTTGTAATTATTACATTTTTCCACCTGTTTTCTACTTCTCTCTTTCACTTTCTCTCTCTCTAAAGTAAAGAAATTTTGGGGGATCTGCTGGCCACTCTCTATTTAGGCATCATTTTTTGTTTGGTTGGTTGAGGCACATGTGATATGCATGTTACTGTCTTGGAGTGACATGACCAGAAATTTTAACAGAAATAGCTCATCTGATGTAGTGTCAACTTCCACAAATTGTGCGCTACAGATCTTTCAGAATCATTCCTCCACCAGAAGAGGATGGCATAGATAAGAAAGTGTGATATGATAGACTAGTTCTGGCTTCTGGGCCTGCCTCTGCTCTTAATTTTTGTGTCTGTGACAGCTTACCATCCACAATAATGGAAGATTTTGGCAGGTTTTACTTTAACAAAAATTTACTGTTTTTGGCAGATCGTAAATGTAATATGTGTACACAGTAGAAAAAAATTAAAATTCAGAGTAAGATAAAGGAGAAAAATAAAACCATCCATGATTCTACCACCCAGAGAACCAGTGTTTAACATTTTACTTTATTTTCCTTTGGTTTTTATGCATTTAAAATTTGGGACCACTGTGGAGTCAACTTCTTGGGTTTGATCCAGCCAACTTAGGAACTCTGTAGGCTTTATTTTTAAAATTGGGATATTGATGCTGTGGACTTCGTAAGATTGCTCTGAAGATTAAACTGCAGAGTTGTTATGTATTATTGGCACAGATTTATTTTCTGATTTTTATTTTCCTATGGCATTAATTATCCTTTGAAAGCATGTTCTTTAATGACTGCCTAATATTTCATCATATGAACCGTTAGTGACATTAGTCTTTTTTTGTTTAAATTTTTAAAATTCAGGTAATAGGTTCACATGGTTCAAAATACACATAAAATAAAAAGTAAAAGTCGTCTTCTTACCATGTTCCTGGCCCTGATCATTATTTATGACTTCTTGTTTATATTCTCATAATTAATTTATATTTACGATGAAAACAGAATGCATTCTTTTTTCCTTTTTTTTCTTTTTTGAGATAGGGTCTCATTGTCGCCCATACTGGAGTGCAGTGACAATCACGGCTCACTGCAGCCTTGAACTCCTGGGCTAAAGCAATCCTTACACCTCAGCCTCCTGAGTAGCTGGGACTATAGGCATGCGTCACTACGCCCAACGAATTTTAAAATTTTTTATAGACATGGATTTTTGCTATTTTGCCCAGGCTGGTCTCGAACTCCTGGACTCAAACAATTCTCCTGCCTTGGCCTCCCAAAGTGCTAGGATTACAGGCAAGAGCCACCATGCTAGGCCTATTAAAATACATTCTTATTCACCTCTTCCTTTAAAAAAACGGTAGCGTAGAATATGTACTGTCTGTACCTTATTTCCTTTATTCACTTATCTTGGCAATCTTTTCATACCAGTATGAAGGAGAGCATCGTCAGTTTTGCTCTGTCATGCAAGCTGGAGTACAGTGGTGTGGTGTGGGCTCACTGTAGCCTACGCCTCCTGGACTCAAGTGATCCTCCTGCCGAGAGCTTCCTCCTTTTAAAAAATATTTCCATTGAATGGAATACTATTTTAAACAATTTGAAAGATTTTAAGTTGCAAAAGTAGTTCCTTTCCTTTTGGATTGCATTCCAGGTTGGCACACATCTCTCTTTCCAAGTTGTCCACTTTCCCTTCCTCTGCTTTCACTGCCCCAGCTCTTTCCGGGCTTCCTCATTTGGCTCCATTGCGTGGTACCATGCAGAAAGCACTAGACTGCCAGAAGGGAGACAGGAATTTTGGTTTTGACTTGACTAATGCCTACTATTCTGTGCCTGCTCTTGATACCAGTTTCCTCTTTTGACTAGACAGTTTCTAGTGTTTGGCTTTAACATTCTTTGATTTGATTCTTAACCTGTGTGGTGGCAATGGCCACCTTTCACCCAATAGTGACTATAGGCTAAGTATTGGAATCCGAAGAGGAGGAGGCTTGGAGTAAGAGCTGGAAGTGCATTAGAAGTGGAACAGAAGTACAGTAGCCTTTATGTGAAGGGATGACAATATGGCACAAGAATCGGTGCACCATCATCTTTAGCTGTCTAAAGCGATTTGGGCAACCTGAGACTGAATGTATAAGAGTCATATGAGAGAAATTTTTCTTTATTTGTCAAGATCCCTTGCAGTTTATCTGGAGTTAGCTTTTGAATTTGTGTATTTGACAAAGAATTTGAATTTTTTTTAGGGGATAGAGAAAAACTTTTGTGACAAGACTTCCAATTTTGATGTCTTTCTGATACGTATATATGCACATTTGCATTACAGACAATAGATGATTTGCTGCGGTGTGGAATTTGCTTCGAGTATTTCAACATTGCAATGATAATACCTCAGTGTTCACATAACTGTAAGTATGCTTTGTTCCTGTGAGTTAGTAAATTGTGATTTTTACATGAGGTAGTGTTAATTTAACACCAAAGATACGTGCACATATTTATGTTTCACCTTTAGCTCTTCTATCTTGTAGTTTTTCAGAAGGTCTTTTTCACTGCCTTCCTCTTGAATATTGAAGGTTTTTACAAGGCTTCTATATTTTCTACCTCGTTCCTCCTTGATATGTTTATGCCTTTTATAGCATTTATGGCAGTAAAATTTTTGGTCACAATAAGTGATTCTTTATTTGCCAAAGTGCTTTTTGATGTTAAGTTTCAGAATTTTTGTTTTTAACAGGGTAACAGATAGGTGGTTCCATCAAGTAGTACTTGATATAGAATTTCAAAGTTTAAAAATTCTGTAGCAGTATTTCCCCAGTGGGAGAATTCTATCACTGGCTTTATTACAGACAGTTTTATAACTTAACTGCTATGTGATGCTGGAAAGACTCACATTGGAATTTGTTTGTACTTCTCTTTATGAGTCTAGTATATAAGCATTTAAAAATATTGTACCTTGAGATATTTAGTGCATAGGGGTTACCCTGTCATTGTTGAGGAGCTAGACACACAGTTTATGGGTTATTTAGGATATTTAGGTTCATGGTCTTTCTTGTCCTCTATTTTTGATTTATCTTGGAAAGTTAAAAAACAGTCAACTTAGGCCTAAGAAATTGGTTTTAGTTGGTAGTAGCTTTGGTGAAAAAGTTTATGTAGAGAAGACATAATAAGAGGATAACAGTGATGGAAACACGGGCTTTAGAGACATCCTTGGGCTTGACTCTTGAAAATCTGGTGAGTAATTACTACTTCAGAAAATGTTTGTGAGAATTAAATGTGCAGAACTCACTGCACATTATGAGTCCTTAATAATGTTAGTTTTCTTCCAGACAAGATTCGCATTAAAACCAAGTTAAGTTTTGGAGATTGTTTTAAAATATATTTTAACATCATCTTTATTTGGGTATAATTTACATACAATAAAATACATCCATTTTAAGTGCGCATTAAACTATAAAAGTGTTAATGAATTTTGACAAATGTGTATGCTGTGTAACGACTGCAATTAAGATACTGAACATTTTCATTATCTGATAAATTTCTCCGCATCTCAGTCAGTATGACCTCAGCTAGCCATCTGTAGTCTATTTCTGGACTTTTTTGTTCCATTGATCTTAGAAACTTTTTCACCAAAACTACTGCCCACTAAAACTATTTTTTTAGACCTAAGTTTACTGTTTTTTAGCTTTCCAAGATAAATCAACTTGAAAATAGAGGACAAGAAAGAGCATGAACCTAAATAATCTGTAAACTGTTTGTCTAGCTCCTGAACGATGATAGGATAACCCCTATTGCAGTAAATACCTCAAGGTACAATATTTTTAAATGCTTATATGTCTGTCCTTGTATCAGTATCACACTATCTTGATTACTGTGGCTTTGTAGTAAGTCTTGAAATCAGGTGTTTTAAGTCCTCCAACTTTTTTTCCTTTGGTTCTTTTAGGATCTTTGCATTTTAAATGCATTTTCCATATATAACTTAAAATCAGGTTGTCAGTTTCTACCAAAAGGCTGCTGGGATGTTCACTAGAATTGTATTGAATCTAGAGATCAATTTGGGAGAACTGACATCTTAACAATGTCGAGTCTTCAATGTGTGAATATGATATACTTCTCTATCTTTATTTCTCTCAACAGTGTTGTTTGATTTTCATTGCACAGACCTTGCACAAAGAAATATAACTTATATTGACCTTTCGTCTTCTGACTGCACTAAATTCACTTAATTCCGGCATATTTTTTGTTAATTCCTTAGAAATTTTTGCATACACAATCATGTCATTTGTGGGTAAAGACAGTTTTACTTCTTCCTTTGTGATCTATACGCCTTTGTATTTCTTTTTGTTACACAGGCTAGTACCTCAAGTACAGTGTTGGAAGTGGTGTGGATGGACATCCTGTCCTTACTCTTATTTTATGGGGAAAGCATTCAGTCTTTTACCATTAAGTATGATATTAGCTGTAAGTTTTTTTATATTCTTAATATGTTTTCATAAACTTACCAAGTCGAGGCACTTCTCTACTCCTGGTTAGGTGAGAGAATTTTTTTTTTTTTTAATCATGAATGGGTGTTGAATTTTGTGAAGTATTTTCTGCATCTATGGAGATGCTCATATGATATTCTTCCTTTAGTTTGTAACATAGCTAATAACATTATTTTTGTTTTTTTGTTTTTGTTTTGTTTTGTTTGGGAGACAGGGCCTCACTCCCTCACAGTGGCTTTGTTACAGACTGGCTTTGTACTGTATTCCCCACTTATCTGTGGTTTCAGTTACCTGTGGTCAACTGCAGTCTGAAAATACTAAATGGGAAATTCTGAAAATAAGTAATTCATAAGTTTTAAATTGCACGATGTTCTAAGTAAAGCACTGATGAAATCTTGTGCCATCCTGCGCATGATGGAAATCATCCCTTTGTCAAGTGTATTCATGTTACATATGCCATCCACCGTTAATCGCTTAGTGACCATCCCAGTTATCAGATTGATTGTTGCAATATGGTAGTAATTGTAACTGTGTTGCAGAACACAGTAATTGTGTTCAAGTAGCCCTTATTTTACTTAATAGTAGCCCCAAAGCACACAAGTAGTGATGCTGGCAATTCAATATGACAAAGAGAAATCATAAAATGCTTCCTTTAAGTGAAAGATGAAAGTTCTTAACAAGGAAAGGAAAGAAAATTGTATGTTGCTAAGATCTACAGTACAATCTACAGTACCCCACAAGATATTTTGAGAGAAAGACCGCATTTACATAACTTTTGTTATAGTATATTGTTTTAATTCTATGTTATTAGTTGTTGTTCCTAATCTCTTCCTGTGTCTTTTTAATAAATTAAACTTTATCATAGGTAAGTATGTGTAGGAAAAAACGTAGTATAAATAGGATTCAGTACTATCTGTGGTTTTAGGCATCCACTGTGGTTTATGGAATGTCTCTCCTGTGGATAAGTGGGCACTACCATGTAGAGAAAGCCCTTTACTAGTCAGCTTGACTGCAGATTCTAGGGGCCTCTTAAGCCTTTTTTGTGGATGTGTCTTTCCTGGACTTGTGATTATAAATTCCCAAGTAGAGAGCCTTGATCAGTTTTTTCATTAGCTGGTATTTTTCTCTCTCGTGTGTCTGTCCATGGTATTGCAGGTTCTCCAGAGCTGATGTAAGCCATTGACCTCTTTTTTGTTTTCAGCTGCCCTCAAGCATCTGAAGTATGCTGATCCAAACCATCCCAAGTTGAGTGAGACAGAAACCGTTCCCTTAGGCAGTCCTTTGAAAAGGTCAAATGTTGGTCGCACACTCCACTATTCTCTCCCTGCCTCCCCTCCCAAGATAAGCCACAGAGCTATATCAGCCTCTGTCTGCTGTACTATGGGTCCTCTGGATCAGTAGCAAGCTACCCAGCTCTTTTTTGTTCTTAGCAGACTGCATTCACCTAGAACATGCTGGGTTCATGCTTAGTGAGGTGAGACAGAAGCCAGTCCTATGGGCATCTCTTGGAAAAGCTAGAACATTGGACTGTGTTTCCCTTCTTTCTCCCCCCAGGCAGAAGGTTGGGGGTTTCTCTTCCTTGCTGAGCTGGGGGAGGCACAGTGGCCAGTGAGTGTGGTACTAGTCCAGACCTTTGCTTTTGTTCTCAGTGGCCCTCAACCAGGTTCCCTTTTCTGTCAGTGTGTAGATTCAGGCAGTTCAGAAACCAGTTTCTCAAGTAGCCCCCACAATGTAAGTGCTTGTCTTCTGTTTGCCTCCCTAGGGATATATGTTCTTTGCTCACTTCTTCATGACTTATAGCTGTCACTTATGCCATTCTTTAAGAGGAAGTCAGTGGAGGAACATTTCAGTAATGATTTTTTAATTTTATGAGCACTTTTTTTTCACTTGTGAAGTCTCAATATTCAGTAGGCCTTTTCTGCTAAACACCAGTTGTCACAAGTCCCATCATGTCTAAAATTGGCTCTGGGTCTGTAGTGTTTTAATGACACAAAGCCCCCAGGGCTTTAGTAGAAGCCAGGTCTGTCATGTTCTGATATCATCTTGGATTGACTAGAATTCGTGATCCAGAATCCTAGGTATTTATTGCTGCTTCTTAGATTTTTCATGATTTACCATTTTTAAATCATCTTATTTTATTTTGTTCTGTTTAGGTTTTTGGATATGAGTAATAAACACTACATTTGTAGTTCTGCAGGTACAAAGGTGTGAGTGGGTTGCCTTGGCAGAATGCAGGTCAATTAAATTGATCTAAATTTGTGCTATTAAAGAGTATTTTGGGGGCAAGAGGGGGCAGACCTACTCCAACCCATAAAACACCATTAAGTGAGAAATGGTCTTGCTAATAGACTGATATGCTCAAGTGCCAATTTTCTTTGCACTTGTATAATTTTTCTCACTTAATAATGGAAGATGATCAAAATATTTGCTCCTAGATGAAATAATTGGCTTGTGGACACTGATAAATTACCACTATTTAAAGCTTGGCCAGCAATCTTTTTTTTTCCCTTTTGTGGATTTTGACTCAAAAAATTAATCAAAGCTTGTGTAGGAGTAAAAAGCAATTTTATTTCATTTTTTTAAAAAAACTGAAATACGAAATGTTCCACTTACGAAACCTTTGCTAATTCAAGAGACAACGTAAGATTCTGTTAGGCATATAATAAACGTGTTTGTCTTCCTTTATATTCTCATGAAACAGCACTGTGAAACAAGACAGAGGAGAAGAGAAATAGTTACACATACAAAAGGGACATACAATTATGCAGAGCTGCACTTCTGGAAATTCTGAAATGCTAGTCTTTAGTTGGAGGGATGTTATTCTCTTATCAACTAACTGTCCCTTAACATTAGAACTGGAGGCAGATGCCAACCTTCTCAGCTTTCTTGGACCTCCTGTTCTTTTCACACTGGGAACTGGAGTTTTTGCTTTTAACTGGGCACTTTAGATGTTTCTTTCTAAAACATTCCTTTTTTCATAAAGTCCTTAAGATTTCATACGACAAGGATTGATTTAAGTTTTAGAAATTTCCTTTTTCCTGTTGAGATGCTAGGCTCTTTTGATGTTTGAAAGCCAACAGATTGCTGTATCTTGCTTGGGATTAGAGATGGCCCGTCTCCCAAAGCTTGGCTGTTTCTGTGAAACTACTGTTTAATTCACTGTTGTTATTATACCGTCTCCTACTCTACCCACATATCTTTTTTGGACTCTCTTGGATGGAAAGACAAACTTCATAGGTGATTTAAATGAAGCCCTCTGGGAATACATGAATTCAAAACTCTTCAGCTGTTCTCCCTTGAATGGAAGGGTTGTCATAGTTGCCCACTAGAAAATAAGTTATGCTGGTCTGCAGCTTACCAGTACATATTTGGTAGTAGTCTAGTAGACTGAAATTAAGCCTAGGGCTTGATCTACTCAGGACTCCATATCTGATTCTCTGCATTTCAAAAGAAAAGGAAAGGAAAGGAAACATATACAAGATTATGCAGAAGAGAAAGCAGCAGCCTTATTATAAAAATTAATTTAAAAGGCACATGTGACCTTATTAATTAAATATTATTTAATTGATATAAGTATACATAATATATAATATACTTATACTATATATAGGTACAATAGTAACATGTATATATAATATATATACACAATATGTTGTATAAGTATAATATAACTATACATAGTACATATTTATATACATATACATTATTTATAGTGTAAATGTACAGTATATATTTATTATAAACAAATATTTATAGATATAGTCAGTCCCTGACTTAACGATGATTTGACTTAGGATTTTTCAACTTTACAATGGTGTGAAAGTGATACACATTCAATAGAAACCATACTTTGAATTTTGAATTTTAATCTTTTCCCAGGTTAGAGATAGGTATATTAAATACATTTTGGCTTATGATATTTTCAATTTATGATGGGTTTATTGGGATGTAATCCCATGTTAAGTCAAGGAGCATCTGTAATTTTAAGTAAACATATTAAGAGTATGAACTGTATATTAAAAATATATATTAAAAGTATATTTTTAAAAAGTATATTAAAAAAGTATATTAAAAAATATATTAAGAGTATGGACTGTGGTGCTTGCCTTTGCCACATATTAGTTCCGTTATCTTTGGCAAGTTGGCTGAGCCCTGTGCTTCATTTTTCCTTCTTGTCAAATGTGACTAATATTGGTACCAACCTCAGGGTTGCTGTAAGGATCAAACTAGTTAATACATGTAAAGTGCTTAGAACGGAGCACATACTAAGTGCAGTGTTTGTTTGAACCACATGAAATTGCAATATTTGTCCATTTTTGACTTAACCAAAAATGTCAGTTTCATATAATTCAACTTAATAGTAACAACTTATTAATTTTTAAAAAATTGTTGTTGTTGAATCAATATCACATATTAAGGATGTGATTTACTGACCAAAATCCACTGAATCACTGTGACTGGGGGTAGAGTCTGGGAAACTAAGTTAAAACCAACATGAATCTCCCTAGGTGACTGAGCTGAGCAGCCAGGTTTTAGGATTTCTTGACTTACAGTATTGCTCAGGAGACTCTTTTAGTATAAAGAGAATAGCATTGGTAATTAAGAGAATGAGTCTGGACAGGAATTTTTGCCTCAGGATGATTCATACCTTGAGTCTCATCCATATCTGATTTAGGTGATATTTAGATGAGACTTTAGATTTTAAACTTTAGAGTTGGTACTGGAATAAGTTGAAACTTTGGGGGCTGTTGAGATGGTATGGATGTATTTTGCATTTGAGAAGAACATGAATTTGGGAGGTTAAAGGTGGAATGCTATGGAGTGAATTTTATCCCCCCCTAAAGTCCTATGTCGAAGCCCCAACCCCAGTGTGTTGGTGTTTGAAGATGAGGCCTTGGGGAGATAATTAGGTTTAAATTAGGTCATGAAAGTGGAGCTCTAGTGATGGGATTAGTGTCCGTATGAGAAGAGATACCAGAGCTTATGGACTCTTCCCCACCCCCTCGTGGGAGGACGCAGTGAGAAGGTGGTTGTCTATAGACCAGAAAGACAGCTTGCAACATAAACTGACCATATTGGCACCTTGATCTTGGACTTTTAGCCTCCAGAACCATGAGAAAACAATTTCTGTTGTTTAAGCTACCCAGTCTGTGGTATTTTGTTATGGCAGCTCGAGCTAAGAAATTCTTTCCTCTAGTCTTTTGTACCATTGCTGTCATTCATTTCACTTATGCATAAGCATTCATAAGCATGCATTTTTATATATGTATATGTAATAAGCATCCATAATTGAATACTTTGTTATTATTTTTGTACAAACTGTTATCTGTTAAATTAACAAGAAAAAGTTTTTATTACAGTTTCACATATTCCTTCTCCAGTACTCTTCCTTTCTTTATGTAGATTGGAGTTTCTGACCTAAATTATTTTCCTCCTCTCTGAAGAATTTCTTTTAGCATTTCTTGCAAGGGAAGTCTACTGAAAACAGATTGCTTCAATTTGTATTTGTCTGAGAAAGTCCTTATTTCTCTTTGACTTTTGAGGGATAATTTCTCAGGATATAGTTTTAGGTTGGTGATGTTTTTCTCTCAACACTAAATATTTCACTGCACTCTCTGTGTGGTTTGTGAGAAGTCAAGTGTCATTCTTTGCTCCTCTGTAGGTAAGGCCCCCACTACAGCTTCTTTCAAGATTTCTTCTTTATCTTTGATTCTATGTAGTTTCAATTTGATTGGCTGAGGTGTCTATTTGTTTTGTTTTTGCGTTTATCCTGCTTAGTGTTCTCCGATCTTCCAGGATGAGTAGTTTAGTGTTTAACGTTAATTTGGATAAATTATTAGCCATTACTATTTCTTCTGTTCCTTTCATTCTTCTCTTTCTGGTATTCCCATTATGTGTATGTTACATCTTTTGTAGTTATTTTACAGTTCTTGGATATTCTATTCCATTTTTTCCTGTCTTTTCTCTTTGCTTTTCAGTTTTGGAGGTTTCCATTGACATGTCCTAAAGCGCAGAGATTCTTTCCTCAGCTGTGTTCAATGTATTAATGAACCTATCAAAGGCATTCTGTTATAGTGGTTCTTTTGATCACTAGCATTCCTTTTTGATGCTTCCTTAGAATTTCCACCTCTCTGCTTATGTTACCGATCTGTTCTTGATGTTGTCTACTTTTTCCATTAGAGCCCTTAGCATATAATTTTTAAAAATTGCTGGTCCGATAATTTAACCATTTCTGGTATATCTGACTTTGGTTCTGATGCTTGCTCAGTTTCTTCAAACTGTGTGTTTTTCCTTGTGATTTTTTTCTTAATAACTGGAAATGATGTACTGGGTAAAAGGAACTGCAGTAAATAGGCCTTTAGGTATGGGCAGAGGGGACACATTCTGTAGTCCTATGATTAGGTCTTTTAGCGAACTTTGCCCTGGACTGTGAATGTCACTAGTGCTCCTCAGTTTTCCCCTCCTTAGATGGGACAGGATAGAGGGCTGTCTGTCTGCAGTCTAGAGGGCTGCAGTTGTGTATTTCCTTTTTCCAAAGTCAGCTAGGCTCTGATAAAACTCCAGTAGATTAGGCTCTGGTAAAATAGTTTCTCCTGAGGGGGGGCTTTGTTAAGAACACACTACTCTGGGCCAGTGCAGTGGCTCACACCTGTAATCCCAGCCCTTTGGGAGACCGAGGTGGGCGATCACCTGAGGTCAGGAGTTTGAGACCAGCCTGGCCAATATGGCAAAACCCCATCTCTACTAAAAATACAAAAATTAGCTGGGTGTGGTGGCGCACACCTGTAATCCCAGCTACTTGGGAGGCTGAGGCAGGAGAATCACTTGAACCCAGGAGGTGGAGGTTGCACTGAGCCGAGATTGTGCCACTGTACTCCAGCCTGGGTGACAGAATTAGACTCCGTCTCGAAGGGAAAAAAAACAAAAACAAAAAAACAGACTACTCTGACTTATTTAGAAATGGTTACTTTTACCCTTCTACTCCTGGAATGACTAGGGGGTTTTTCTCCAATATTCACTGTGAAAACTTAGAAGAACTCCTGTAACTGAAACTCACAAAAGTATGAGGACATCCTCCCCACCTCTGCAATGACAGGGTTCCCTGGAATTTTTAACGCTCAGACTTGCCCGCACTGAGCCGCCAGCAATTTGTCAATTACGGCTCAGGTTCTCCCACTCCAGCACTGGTTCCAGCACAGGTTTCTTCTCTGGTTCCCATGGAGGTTTCTGTTTGTGGGTTTCTGTTCCAGTAAGTTGTGATTCTCTGTATTACCTCTGTCTCTCCCCATTTCAGCGGGCAGCAGTTTGTCCTGTGACCCTGCTTTTCTGCTGGATCTAAGAAAAGTTGTTGGTTTTTCAGTTTGTTCAGCTTTTTACTTGTTGTTAGGACAGAGTGGTGACTTCTAAGCCCCTTACATGCCGAGTCGGTCCCCTGTATTCATCTTTGCTTCCTAAAAGAACTCAACCTGTTGTCTGTTTTATCCTTTTCATAATGTATTTCTTTGTTTTTCCTCGTGGGGTGCTCTTACTTAGGCTGGCAAGACTTGCTTATTTCCTGGATATCCGTACCATTGAAATTATATTGTCTCCTCCTCAACTAAACAGAATCCTGAATTTATACAGTATACTGAAATTATACTGTCTTCTCAACTAAACAGAATCCAGCTGAATTTGGGCTACTAGTAAATTAGCTTAGATAATTAGTAAGGTACCATTCTGTTAGTCACATCTGCTTTTTCTTTGACCGGGAGAATATTTTACACTGCCTTGAGTGTTGTGAATTTAGTTTGTGCCCATTTCCTGCTTAAATTGTTAGGCTATATTATGCTGAATTATGCTGTAATTGCTTCACTATTTTATTAGCTCCTTGAGGTCAAGAACCTTCCATTATATATATTGTTCTTAGTGCCTACCACAAAAGTACTTGTTAAATGTGGGACAGAGGATATTATTTACAGAATTAAGATATAGACGTCCCTAATTTGATAACCTGGGTGTATATTTTTTCTTAATATGTTTATATATATTATTTCAAAATTTATATTTTCAAATGATAAGCAGTAGAGATACCTGGCAAGTTTATACAGTACCAAGCTCAAGTCTTGCATGTGTGTTTCCTGTATTTTGCAGATGGAGGACACAGAGTGATGTATGTTGCTTGTGTAGTTGTGGTATCCTAAGGACTTACAATATTTGTGTTTTCCTTTCCTTAAAATGCTGTTTAATCACATGTATAAGTGTGCATAGAGTAGAGGTACTAGAAATTTAAGCTTATGATGATATACCTTAGATGATGGAAATAGTCTAGGGCTTAAGATTTTGTTAGAAGTCATATTCCTGTATTAGTATAACCTCGTTAACATTATGTTGCACTTTGTGTTTTGCAGACTGCTCTCTCTGTATAAGAAAATTTCTGTCCTATAAAACTCAGTGTCCAACTTGTTGTGTGGTGAGTTTTTGTTTCCTTTTTTGAAAACTTACTGACTACTGCAAGTATTTTTGCTTTGTGTATGTATAAAAGCCTGTGTATATGTAGGGTGATGTGTAGTTACTGAATTAAGCTATATGAAAGACACTTTCGGAAAGGACCTCTAAAGTACGTGTAAGAAGAGCTGGGCTTTGTTCAGTGTTTTGTTAAGATTTCTGAAAACCTAAATGTATTTTAGGAAGTAAAAACTAATTTTAAGTTCAGGATGTAGCGCTCTTTAATTCTTATGACCCATGTTTTTATGGCTTCTAATTTTTAATAATTTCTCACTTTGGTAGAAACTCTGATGGTAGAATTATTCATTTGCAAAGAACTGGTCTAAGTATTTGTGCAGAAAAATATGCATGGCCGTTGGACTTAATCCAGCCTACCTGTTCCCTTAGGTCTTTCCCCTACCAGAGCTTCAGGGAAAACACTAGGAAGTTTGTTGTTATTGTTTCTGAAACTTTTCAGGTAGTGGGAACAGGTGGAAAAGCAGACTAAAAGGGTAATTAAACATAAGTGGGAATAAAGAAGAGACAGGTGAGGTCTGACAGAGCCGACGCTAGGACTAGGTAAGGAGTTTAGTTAGTTTTGCCTCTCTGGTAGGTACGTGGTGTCAGGGTGTCACTGAACCTTGCAAAACTGTTTCTCTATGTAAGAAATTTTGTGATTTGGCTCTCAAGTCTAAGATGTTTACAATATGTTACACTGCTTTTGTCAAGATGGTCTCATCACTAAAATAAACTGTGTACCATTCATACCAAATAAGTACTGGGTTTATCACTTTTCTCTTGCATTCCTGAAAACCATTCTTATTTTAAAATTCTCCTTGAACACTTAATGCCTCTCCCAATGTTAGTACTTAAAAGAACATTTCTCTTCTGTTTTTCCAGAGAAATTTTTGAGAAAGCTGAGTACTGGCATTTTGAAGAAAGATTCTTGCTTATATTAGGTTTGATTGTAGTCAGTACAGAATATATATGATTATAAGAGAAGCTTTGGAGAGCTTTTATCAGACTTCCAGTCAGCAGATACTGATTCACTGTTTTAAAATTTCGTATTAGCATGAGATAAATGAACTTTATTTTGAGGCCGCCTTAGAAGACTTAGTGGGATGGCGAACCTCAGGAGGATGGGTCAGACATTTTCAAAGACAAGATTATGACAAGTTGATTATTGTTTTTGACCTTTTTCCGTCTGTTTTTTCTAGACTGTCACAGAGCCGGATCTGAAAAATAACCGCATATTAGATGAACTGGTAAAAAGCTTGAATTTTGCACGGTATGATTTAATTTTGTGACTAACCTCTAACTACTTTTGCCTTTTATATGTGTTCTCTCTTTACTTTCTGCACCTTTGGATTAGGGAATAAAGGGTTGCATATTTTATAGTCAAAGAAGGGAAGTAACAGTAGTCATTATTCACACATGGAAAATTTACTAGAGTAAGATTTTCTTCCTTTACTTAACAGAAATTCTCCTGTAGTATAGAATAATTAAGAGTTAAAATGCAGATTTGAGGGCTTCCTTACTTTTGGGTGCTCTAAAGATACTCCTTTTCCTGCCCAAGCTCTAGAATCAGCCATTTCTCCAAGGAGCTCCTCCTATTGGAGAATAGCATTGAGAGACCAGGATCTGGTGCTGGGTATGCTTGTTGCTACTGGGGTGTCATTGCTTCTAGGCCCTCTCAATGGGCAGAGCTAAGTAATATATGTATATTATGTATATGTATGTACTAACTCATGTATATACACATCTGTAATTGATTCTGTCTGCTATATATTAATCTATTCTTAATCCGATTTATTCAGCATGTATTAAATGGTATGGCATTTGAAATATGTAATTGCTTGTACTTTATAAAGCTCAGATATGCAACTTTACTTCCTAACTGTCAAATGCATGAATGTGTGAAAGTGAGTTTGGTCACCGAAAGGGATATGAAAAGCCATGTTTCAATATCTTGGATTACTTTTAGTTTTAATCATGCAAGTCAAGCAAGAATTTTTATGAAGGACATACTGTGTTTAGATAGTGGTCAGGTGCCCCTGTAGTTAAGTGTAATCATGTGTTGCTTAACAGGGATATGTTCTGAGAAATGTGTCATTAGGCAATTTGGTTGTTGTGTGAACATCATAGAGTGTACTTACACAAACCAACATGGTGTAGCCTACTACACTCCTAGTCTATATGGCAGGGCCTATTGCTCCTAGGTAACAAAACCAGTACAGCATGTTACTATAGCTAATATGGTAGGCAGTTGCAACTCAGTGGTACCTATTAGTGTATCTAAACATAGAAAAAGTACAGTGAAACTATGGTATAAAAGATAAAAAACGCCATACACCTTTATAGGGCATTTACTATGAATGGAGCTTTCAGGATTGGAAGTTACTCTGGATGTCAGTGAGTGAGTGACAAGTGAATGTGAAGGCTTAGGCCATTACTGTACACTACTGTAGACTTTATAAACCCTGTACACTTAGACTACACTAAATTTATAAAAAAGTTTCCTCAATAATTAACCTTACTGTAACTTTTACATTTTATAAACGTATACTTTTTTAACTTTTTGACTCTTTTGTAATAACACGTAGCTTAAAACACAAACACATCATATAGCTGTAGAAGCATCTTTTTTTATATCCTTATTCTGTGAACTTTTTTCTAGTTTTAAACATTGTTATTATTTTTTCCTTTTAAAATTTTTTCTTAAAAATGAAGATGGAGGCCGGGCTCAGTGGCTCATGCCTGTAATACCAGCACTTTGGGAGGCTGAGGTGGGCAGATCATGAGGTCAGGAGTTTGAGACCATCCTGGCCAACATAGCGAAACCCTGTCTCTACTATAAATACAAAAATTCACTGGGTGTGGTGGCACATGCCTGTAATTCCAGCTACTTGGGAGGCTGAGGCAGGAGAATCGCTTGAACCAGGGAGTCAGAGGTTGCAGTCAGCCGAGATCATGCCACTGCACTCCAGCCTGGTGACAGAGCAAGACTCCGTCTCAAAAAAAAAAGATGGAAACACACACATTAGCCTAGGCCCACACAGGGTTAGGATTATCAAGATGTCACTTAGCAATGGGAATTTTTCAGCTCCATTATCATCTAATGAAACCATCACCATGTATTTGGTCTCTTGTTGAACAAAGCATCATTATACGGCTTGTGACCGGATGGGACTTCTAGGCTTGTTGGAACATTCTTGGAGGTACCTTATGTTGCTTTTAAAAATATAAACAGATTTCTTTCAATAGAATTGCACATTTCTTTATTGGTTTGCATTCTAAAAATGATCAAATTTGTACAGTTGTCGCTCAGTCAAGGGGATTGGTCCCAGGACCCTCGAGAATACCAAAATCTGTGGATGCTAAAGTCCCTGACATAAAATGGCATAGTATTTGCTTATGGACATTCTCTCTTATACTTCAAATCACCTCTAGATTACTTATATTAGATTACCCTAATACAATGCTATATAAATCGTTGTCATACTGTGTTTTTAAAATTTATATATTTTTTATTGTTGTATTGTTACTTTTATTATTTTTTGAACATTTTTGCTCTGTGATTAGTTGAATCCACAGATGCGGAGCTGGCAGATGTGAAGGGCCGACTGTACTCTGAGCTAACTTCATGTACGTCCTAGAGATTGGCTGGTTAGTTATTTCCTTACGGAAAAAAAGAGGGTGTAGTTTTAAAAAGATGGCATACTTTCCTAGATTAAGAAACTTTAAAATTCTCTGATTTTCCCAATTAAAGCTACTTTTTTTCTTAGCATTTTTCACCAGTAAGTTTTTGAAATCTATGAGAGGAAGGGACCATGCCTTTAAAAGGGAATTGATTGCCTGTTTTTCTCAAGGCTTATTTTTTTCCTCAGCCAGTACTAAAAACATAACAACTTCCCTGCTAGGATAAAGGAAGCCTTGCATATAACAGCATCTGTTTGTTGAAGAGAAGTGATCAAGGTCTTTGGATTCACAGACCTTTTGGTGTAACTTAAAGGGAGGTCATGGAATGGTTGACCTCTCCTCTGTCCCTTCTCCTTCCCGAAAGGAATACATGATTTAATTATTATAGTGGGTGTGGTAGGGTGGGAAGCATTATTTGTAGAGTTGGGATGGTTTATATCGTTTGTTCCTCTCTCTGTTTGCCTTCTTGGAATTGCTGCTCTTCCTAGCATCATCCTTGTGGTGAACATTTGTCATGGGTAAAGTGTTGTGGTTCTTCATTTGCAAACTTAGGAGGGATGAAATTCAAGCTAGTCAATTTCATTACTTGTTTGAACTGTGGTTTAAGATTTATGAGGGAGGAAACTTAATCCTATGACCAAAATATAAGATATTTATATTGTCTGTCAATTTCATTTCTTGGCATTCTTATTTGTCATTGTCATTTTATGTGCCATTATGATTTTTAAATATTTAATATTCTAAATTTAATAATATAAAAAGGATATTGGAAATAATTTTAGAGGTTTTCAGATACAAGGCTGCATACAGCTCTTACATTTTCATCTGATCTTTTACTTTTATTTTCAAAGAACACATGATTTTTTCCTTGACTTAGTTTTATTTAAAATAATGTTCTTAACCTGTTGTTGAACATTTATTAGAATATTTTTGTGTAAGTGTAGCATCATTCTTGACTTAAGTGAATGCTGTTTCTCTGTTTTTGTAGTCAGTGTCCATCTCTTATTATTTTTACAAATTGAGAGTAGAGAGCATCATTTACTGCTTTTGTTTATCCACCATTAAGGGATAAGTTTTTCTGCAAATACTCCAAGTTTAAGAATTTAAACATTTTAGATGACAATTGAAGTAAAATTCCCTCAGCAACTCACAAAGAGGAAGTAGAATATAATTTCACCTTTTTTATTGTACAGTTTAAAGCATACTGATGTTGAATTCAGGCAGAACTGGGCATTGGTCTAGGCCCTATTAGTTCTAATGTGATTGTGATCAAGATGTTTAATCTCTTTGACTCCTGTTTCCTCATCTAAAAAGATGAGAATAATACTGTCGATGCCTTGAGGATTAGAAATGAAGAGCTATAGTAAAAGATATCTAGCATAATACCTAGAACAAAGGAACCTAAAAATATTCCTATTATTATTATTATTATTATATATTGCCTATATTTTCAATAGTGTTGATACCCTAAGATGCTATAAAAAGAATTTGTGTTTGGGTGGGCCTCTGCTTGTGTAGCCAAATGGTTCTAGATTGCTGTTTACATGTTTCTGATCAGAACTAGCATTGCGGGGACTTTAGTTACAGAAGTCTATGGAATTGATTGCATAGGTTTAATGGCTACTCATGTCTACCCAAAGGCCTATTTTGACTCTTGATTCTTAGCCCCATTCTGAAGAGGGAAGGTTATTGTATAGTTCACAGATGGACAAGACCTTCCTTCCTTCCTTCCTTCCTTCCTTCCTTCCTTCCTTCCTTCCTCCCTCCCTCCCTCCCTCCCTCCCTCCCTCCCTTCCTCCTTTCCTTTCTCCCTCCCTCCTTTCCTTTCTCCCTCCCACCTCCTTTTTCCTTCCCCATGCTATTCCTCCTTCCCCCCCTCTATTCCTCCCTCCCCTTCCTTCCCTTCCTCCCTTTCCTCCCTTCTTCTTGCTCTGTTGCCCAGACTGCAGTGCAGTGGTATGATCATGGTTCACTGTAACCTCAAACTCTTGGGCTCAAGGGATTCTCCTGCCTCTGCCTCCTAATTAGCTAGGACTATGGGCATGTGCCACCATGTCCACACTGAAGAAGTATAAACAAAGCTTCCTTAAATATGTGGTAGAATTTACCAGTGAAGCCATCTGGGCTTGGAGTTTTCTTTGTGGAAAAGTTTTAAATTATAGCTTCAGTTTATTTAATAGATAATAAGGGCTTTTCAGGTTTTCTGTTTCTTTGTCAGTTTTGATGAATAGTGCCTTTCAAAGAATTTGTCCATTTTATCTAAAATTTAAAATTTGTTGTTTTAAAGTGTTCGTAATGTCCTCTAATTATCTTTTCTATAGGATTTGTAATTAGGTCTTTTAATTCTTTGTTTTGGTAATTTGTATTTTCTCATTTATTTCATGTTCGGTCTTAGTAGGGATTAATAATTTTGTTATTTTTTTCAAAGAACCAACATTTGGCTTTGCTTGTTTTCTCCTGATATCTCTTCTATTTCACTAGTATCTCTTATTAGTTCCTCCCTTCTTTGGGTTTAGTTTGCTGTTCATTTCCTAACCTTTTAAGTTGGAAGCTTAGAGTAGTGGCTTTTACTTTTTCTATTTTCAATAATTTTCCCTCCAGGGACAGTTTTGGCAACCTTTCATGCTATCATCATTCAGTTTAGAATATTTTCTAGTTTTCATTGTGATTTGACATGTGGGGTTATTTAGAAGTGTGGTGCTTTATTTCTTAACATTTGGAGATTTTCTAGTTATCTTTCTGTTGTTGAGTTTCATGTAAATTCTGTAGTGGTGGAATCTATGGGTTGATTTTTTTTTTCCATCAGATTTGAAAATTCTCAGCCATTGATTTTTCTAGTATTGCTGATTTTCCATTCTTTCTTTCTATTCCTCTGGGCTTCTACTTATGCCCAATATCTCATACTTTTTTGTGTCTGTCTTTTTCATTAATTTTTCTCTCTGTGCTTAGTTTGGATATTTTCTATTGACCTGCCTTCAAGTTTGTATTGTGTGTTGTTATACTCATCCAGTTTAGATAAGGTATTTTGCAATTGTAGAAGGTTCATTTTATTCTTTTCTTAATGGATTTTATTTGTCATAATGTGCTATCTTTTTATCCTTTTTCTTTCTTTCTTTTTTTTTTTTTTAATTTAACATGTTTATCATAGTTTGAAGTCCTTACCTAGAAATGCTATTCTTTGGATTACCTTTGGGTCTGCTTCTATTGAATATTTTATCTCTTGATTAGTGGCTACTTTTTCTTGCTTCTTTGCATGTTCAGTAATTTTAAAATGTGTGCTGAACATTGTGGTTGAAATGTTGTAGAAGCTGTGAATTGTCTTCTTTTGAAAGATGACACATTTTGTTCTAACAGGCAGTTGAATCACTAGCTCTTCATCTTTGTTCTTTCAAGGCCTGGTATAATGTTTTCTTAGGTTAGGTCTGTTTGAGCTTTGTTTATATTTCTTCAGTGTGGTCCATTTTTCTAAGGTGTGGCCTTTGTGGGATCTCACTTGAATGTCCATGATCTTCGCCAAGATTTCTCAGCTTTGGCTGAGAACAACTAACTTTCCAGCAATGACCTTTGGGATTTTAATTTACCAGTATCAGCCTCCTAGTGGGTCTCCTGTGTTTTTGTCTAATCATATGCAGCCCTGGAGATGAGCAGGAATGGATGTGAATTTCTAAGCAGACTTCTGGCATTCCCTTTCAGTAGCTGCCGCATGTCAAAGCACTCTGACCCCTCAGTCCTGGCCAGCTTTGCCCAGAACTCTGATCTCTTATTTTCTCTACCAAGTAAGATCAATGTTTCCTGTTTAGACTTCACATTAATACCCAATTCCTAGAAAATGTTTCCAGGGTAAAGTCTTGGAGGAAATGTTGCATTACTTCATGTTTTCTTTTTCAGGCATTGCAGCCTTGTGTTGATTTCAGTCCAGTGCCTACAAAGAGTTGTTTTTTATGTGTGTTAGGCCGTTCTTACATTGCTAAGTAATGTAAAGAATGCTAAAGTAAACTTGAGGCTGGGTAATTTACAAAGAAAAGAGGTTTAATTGGCTCATGGTTCTGCAGCTGTACAAACCATCTGCTTGGCTTCTAGTGAGGTCTTGGGCTGCTTACAATCACAGTGGAAAACAAAAGACAGGGGCAGCATATTACATAGTGAGAGCAAGAGAGAGAGGAGGGGAGCTGCCGCACACTTTTAAAACAGATCTCATGAGAACTCACTCACTATTACAAGGACAGCAGTAAGGGAATGGTGCTAAACCATTCATGAGAAATTCACCCTCATGATACAGTCACCTTCCACTAGGTCCCACCGCCAACACTGGGAATCCCATTTCAATGTGAGATTTGGTGGAGACAACATCCAGACTATATCCCTATATTTTGTTCAGATTTTAAAGTTACTTATGGTTGGAAATTAGGTCTCATATAAGCTATTCTCTGTGGCCGAAAGCTGATTTCGTTTCATTTTGTTTTATTGACACATTAACTGCTTTTTAAGTTAGATTTATTGCTTTGAGTTATACTAGAAGAAACGTTGGTTTGGTTGTCATTATAGTATAGGTCCTGTATTTCAGAAAACAAGGTTAATTGGGAAAACAGCTTATGTCAGTTAATTTATTGTATACAATTGGATATCTTAATCATCTGTTGTGTTTTTTGTTCTTCAAGGAATCATCTATTGCAGCTTGCTTTAGAGTCACCACCCAAATCTCCTGCTTCTTCCTCTTCAAAGACTCTTGCTGTCAAAGTATGTACTCCTGTAGCCTCCAGACAGTCTTTAAAGCAGGGGAGCAGGTTAATGGATAATTTCTTGATCAGAGAAATGAGTGGTTCTACATCAGAGTTGTTGATAAAAGAAAATAAAAGCAAATTCACCCCTCAAAAAGAGGCAAGCCCTGCTGCAAAGACCAAAGAGACACGTTCTGTAGAAGAGATGGCTCCAGATCCCTCAGAGGTTAAGCGTCCTGAGACACCCTCAACATCCACTTTGAAACACATTACCAAAGGTAGGAGGTTATTTTCATATGTGGAAATATGGAAATCTTTTCATCCACACGACATAAGAATACATAGGCAGCATCTTTGAGGGGGAAGGAATGGTAAAGGACAAACAAGATTTTACTGTATCACAAACCTCAGACATTATTGTAGGTATGTTTGTTCTCTTTCTCTCTCAGAAATAGGAATTCAGGCTGACTGCTACAAAAAGGAAACAGTTTTAATTAGTTCAGGCTTTCAGTATGGCAGTAGCTTTCTGTTTTCAGCTTTTAATCCTTCTTCCCCCCATTCAACATATCTGTTGCCATTTAATCTTGAAGAGCTCTTTTTATATTATTTTACCACCACTTGAATGCCTCCTCACTATTCTACCTGCCATGTAAAGCCTTTGACAATTTGAGCCCTACTCTAGTCATCCCGCTTTATTGCTCACCTCTCCCTCTCAGAAGTCCTGCTCTAGCCAAGCTGATATCCCCACTGTTCCTCCAGTACATTGAGGAATTGGCAAACTACAACTGGCAGAGCTAATCTGGCTTGCCACTTGTTTTTGTAAATAAAAGTTCACGTACCCATTTGTTTGCATATGTCTGTGGCTGCTTTCATGCTACAGTGGCAGAGTTGCATGGTTGTGACAGAGGCCATATGATCTGTAAAGTCTAAATTCTACCTGGCTCTTCACTACCTGGCCCTTCACTAAGAATGTTTGCCGGTCCCTGTTCTATACCTTTACAGACTATCCAGATCCTCACTATTCATTTGTTATGTTAGAAAACACTGTCTCACGTCACAAAAGTGCTATAGCACTTGTTTTCTGGAGTGTTTTGTGTCCCATTTGCTTAACTGTTTGATGGATATGTCAGCTTGTTTAACCTTTTGTTTCTGTGTCTTCTTTCCAGTGAAGTTTAGAGCACCTTTTAGGCAGAAACTCTTAGACATCTTTGGTATACCCATACCACACACAGTGCAGAGATGTGAGTGTTTATTAAACTTAGATTGAAATTAGTTTATTAGTACTTAACGTGTTTACATCTTTTAAAGATATATAAATTACACTTATATTTTCTACTATGTCTATCCTTAGTCTTTTTACCAATTGACAGTTCTTATTGTAGTATTTTTTAGCTTGATGGTTAACTGTTTTTCCCCTAGCAGAACCTTTTTTCCCAAATGAAATTTTACAATAAACCATAACATATTAAAATAGATAAAACAGATTGTTCTGTTTCACCTGACCTCCTTCTGCCTATTATCCATGGAGGTCTGTAGGCCCGAATTACCCCCACAGATCCCTGCAACTTTATGAAATAGTTTGAGAATGATTGTGTTCCTTACTTTTAACATTATGTATAGAATTATAAACGAGAGCTAAATTAACAAATTTGTTTAATTGACAAAATTGAACAGTAGTTGGCCCAACTCAATAAATTACTAAACTACCTTTCCTTCACCCAGCCCCTGGGCCAGGTGTGTCTTAAGTTGTTACTATTGCTTCTATGCTAAACATGGATAGCTCCTAAGGCTAGGGAAAATTTAAGATTAGTTCTATAGTTTGGTCATACCTTGTTAGAAAAGATTTAACCGAAGCATTTTCTAATAAACAAACTTTCAAGCTTATTTGCAGTCTCTTTCTCTGGGACCAGGACTTCAATTGTGTGACTTCCCACAATTTAGCCATTACCCAGTAACCAGTCTGTCCCACTCCTGTTGTCCCAACAGGCCGTTCTTTTTCTTTTCTGCTTTTCTAAGTGCATGTTAAGTTGGGATTCTTTTTTACTTTACTTGCTGAAAAGATGCCAGTTTACATACTTTTTCCCCTTCTACAATTAATACTCTCTTTTTCTTTTTAAAAAATACAGTGGATTGTCCTGTTTGTGGGGTTAATATTCCAGAAAGTCACATTAATAAGCATTTAGACGGCTGTTTATCACGCGAAGAGAAGAAGGAAAGCCTCAGAAGGTAAGGACGTTGAGCAGAACCATTGAGCTACTTTAGCTGAGTGCCTCTTGTGCTTTATAAACTTGGGGGAAAATTACAGTATTCATTTTATCCTGGTAACCTTATTTCCTGCTCTTACTTGCTTTCTCCTTCACTCCTGTTGGCCACTTCTTCCAATCCCTCTCTGTTCTTTCTTCAACTCCCACTTTGCCAGATATGATTAGCTATGTTGAATATTTGAACTGCTACTAAATTTTGACTTAATAAGAAATTAATGACTTCAAATTCAATTCTTTTTAAACTTGTTTTTTTCTCTTAGAATTTTAAAACTACTAAAAAGCTTCTTGGCCAAAGAAAGCAAGATTAGACTCTGAATATAGAATATAGAAAATCTGTCTCTGATCTTTAGGATGCTCAGAAGTTTTAAAATTTAAAATTGAATTTTTCAAAAATTTTTGACTAGGAAATTATATAAATATATATGATATAAAAAGGTACAAAAATGCATATATGAAATGTAATGTCATACCCCACCCCACACCCACACCATCCAGGTATTGTTACTAATAAATTGTCAGCTCAATATTTGCATCTAAACAACTGTGCTATTCTACCTCCTTTGTACATGAAAATAACTGTAATTTCTTATACTAGTCCACTATTGTTAGACATATAAGTTGTTCAGGAATGAAATACTAGTCAAATTGCAAGGCATTAAGGAATCAGTGGATAATAAACAGAAGACACAATTTAGATGAGTCTGGTGATGAAGGGAGAAAGATGAGATGGTAGTTTGGAGAAGGAGTGAGTGGCATAAAGATCAAGGGATGTTATTTTTAAAAATAGGAGTTTAAGCCTTCAGTCTCTTTCCTTCCACTATTTCCAGGGAGAGAGCAGAGGATAAATGGAAGAAAGTGAGGAGCACAAGAGCCCAGTAATGAGGTTATCCTTGATATGCAGAAAGGACCCTTCTGAAACAGGAGGCAAGGGGAAGATAATAGGTGACAATTCAGAGAGATTTGGAAAAGAAGAGGAGGGAAGCTGAAGAAATTAATGGTATTTGGGAAGTGGGGATGAAAGAATGATTTGCTTCTATGTTCAGTCTGTTTTGAAGGACTTTGAAGAGTATTTTCCAAAAACCACGTTAATAAGACAGAGCCATAGTATTATTTTTTGTGATTAAAGAAAATACATCACTTAATTTTTATGAGTAAATTTGGAGTGAATGCAGATTTTGAGGGTCAAATTCATACTGTTATAACTTACAAAAGCTAACATATAAAACACAGTGTTGCTTTATTAAAAATGGTAGACATATTTGAGTCCAAACCTGGGGCAGTTTTGCATGCACAATACTCCCACCTAGTGGGTAAGTTTGTTGATGAGAATAAAATTTAGATTTTTAGGTTGCTTAGTTAGTGGCGATTTGGAGTAAATAAATAGTCCTAAGGGTTATTTCCCATAAGCCACGAGAGTTTGATGACCTGCTTTTCTCTTTAGAAATGCATGAGTTGGGAATATAGAAGCTGAGTATATTCTTTGAAGAATAAGGAATCTGCGCTGATTATCTTGCCTGGACTCCCCTTTTTCTAGATCCATCCATCAGTTCGAATACATTTCTGATACATCATTTTTGATGCTGTCAGTTTATTTAAAGACATACTCGTCCATGTGTAATTAAGTTCTAATAGTGGTTTAAATTCCTGCTTCAAAGAATGGTGTAGTCCTGCCAGTGCTCTGTAGTGAACTTACAAGCACCATCTCCTGGATCCCCCTCTTAGTGTATTAAAGGCTTTGAGAAGTCCTACATTAAGCGTAACTGTTAGGTTTTGTTTAATTCAGTAATTCCTAAATTTATTTGACTGCCAAACCTTTCTGTCCTCATCATTTCCATCTTACAAAACTGGTGTTTGTGGAGATACTGAAGGCAACACTGGGCCATGTTGTTCTTTAGTTGTATCCTGGCCCCAGAGTCGGGTCATAGAGAAGAGGCCCTGTGAGTTTTCCTATCTCCTCCACAATATTCTGACAGGCCATCTGCTGAATGTGAGTGGCAGCCCTTAACCTTTCTATATAAAACCATGTCAGAACTGATCGCAGATGCACCCTTCCTTTGCTGTCCTCAGATTCTGAGGCCCCTTAAATGTGTTACTCAGTTCCACTAAATCACGGAAGAAAAATCAATGTCATTTTCGTGTTTGGGGAAACATTTATTGGGTTTCATGTTTTAAAATTCCTGATAGAAATTGATCTCTAGTGGTGCTTTTTATTGTAAATGCCAATGAACAGTACAGTTCCTCACTAGAATTTCACAGTCATAGTTTAATCATCTATCCTTGATAAAACAAATGTTTTAGATACAGACTTAATGAATCATCTCTCCCTGTGTGCTTCTGTAAACACAAAATGATTCAGCTATTGCTACCTACTGAGATTTCATTTTGCTGTAATTTTATCAGTCTTGTAGAGTCTGATGGACTGTCATTGTAAGAAGAGCAATTTTCAGAAAAATATAATCTATCAAGAGTTTGCAGGTCTTTTCACATTTAATTAGTTATTTCTGGCTTTTAGACTTCATTAATACAGCATGAAAGACATAATTTATTTGGGGAATGGCCCTGTTGGTTAATAGAGAAATTTTTGATTGTTTTCAGTCTATACCTGACTGTAATATTTCTCTATTTGATTATCGGATTGTTTATATCAGATTTACTCTGGAGAACCTTGTTGAAAATAGAGATTTTAGATCTCCACTTCAGACCGAACCACAATTGGTGGACGGGGTGGAGAAGGGGATGGAGAATCTGCATTTTAAATGAACTCTTTAGGTGCTTCTTAGGTACACTAATGTTTGGGACAGCCTTGTGTGAGCTAGTTATATGCTAATCCTTTGTAAAAACTTGTTTTTTTCATAAACCTATTATTTCAAGTTTCTGTTAATTTTCACCTGAATCTTTGCTGTTCTTATTTTGAAATGATAGCAAGTGTAATGACCTCCTTGAGCACATTTTTGTTGAGCATCTAATTGCCATAAAGCTGAGCCAGGTAGAGAACCTGCTATAATCAGATAAAATGAATTAAAACTCACTAAAAAGTTCCTGTTTATGGAATTGTCTCAAGTCATTGGTACTTTTAGGTAGCTTGAATTTTAGCCCATCAGAATTTCTAGCATGCTTTAAAGAGGTGGAAAATTGAGTAGGTCTGTGTAAGTGTGATTCTAGATGAAGTCCTCATAGCATATTCCACAAGCCTTACATATCTGTCTTCTTAGTGTGCCTCTTTAGGTCTGACATCTTTTTGAGACCCAAGTCTCTCACTTCTGGTGCCACCTAGGCCCCTGTGTCTGAATATCTCACCAGCACCTGAGATGCATCATGTCAGACACTCAGCTTTATCTGCAAACTTGATTTTTCTCTCCCTTTTTTAATCTAATGGTTCTACTATTTTTCCAGGTACCCAGTTGTTGAATCAGAATGTGTTTGCTATTTTACATGAAAAGCATTTGATAATTCACAATAATCATCAGGGATCTTCCCCCCTTTTCAGTTCTGTTCACAAAAGGAAACCGCTGCCCAAAACTGTATATAATTTGCTCTCTGATCGTGATTTAAAGAAAAAGCTAAAAGAGCATGGATTATCTATTCAAGGAAATAAACAACAGCTCATTAAAAGGCACCAAGAATTTGTACACATGTACAATGCCCAGTGTGATGCTTTGCATCCTAAATCAGGTAAAGTAATAAAACAGTGAGTTATGCTTACCTTGTGGATAAAGCAATTTTGTATAAATCAGAAATTATAGACCATAGAAAAATATTGTAAATAAGTACTTTTTAGATAATAGATAAGACATGCAAATGTATTCCTTCAAAAGGTACCTAGAGTATGCTATGATAAGCCAGCCTTCCTCTCAGCCTGCCTTCTAATCCCCAGATCCCTTCTCAGAGGCACCCCATTGCCAGTTTCTCATGTGCCTATCTAGGGAGAGTGTGGTGGGGAAGAGTGGATCTGGAGAGCCTGGGTTACAGTGCCCGTTTTTCAGCTTTATGGCTTGGTGACCATGGGCATGTTACTTGATATCTCTGTATCTCAGTTTTCTCATTCATAAAATAAGGGTTATAATACTACCTACTTCATAATGTGGAGTGGAATAAATGATAAAAGGCATGAAAAGTGCCTAGCACAGTACCTTAGCAAGTAGTTAGCATTCAGTAAATGTTGCCATTATGATTATAGTACACAAACATATATCCTTTTCATTACTGTTTTTACAAAATGGTAGTATTCTGTGTAGTGCACTATTTAATGGTTGTTTCTTTTCATTAAACCACACACATATATTGGAGTTCTTTCTGTTAACATATAGAATTGTCTAATTTTTAAAAACTTGGAGAATAACATGCAAACATTAAAACACACAAATTTTAAGTATATTGTTTGGTGAATTATCACAAAGTAAATTTCCTAAAGTGAAATGTCATTGTAGCCCCTACTGAGATCACTACCAGCATCCGAAAAGCCCTGTCTGCCTCCTCCCATTCACTACTTCATTCTCACATTTGACCACTATCTTGACTTCTAACCCCATATGTTCATTTTGCCTATGTTTGATCTTTAAATAAATGGGACAATAGCTTATGTATTCTTTTGTGCCTGCCCTCATTTGTGCAACATTATAAGATTAATTCATGTTTTTTTATATGGTCGTGATTTTTTTCATTTTTGTTGCTATCTGGTATTCCATTGTATAAACGTATCATCTTATCCACTGAGTGTTTAGTAAACATTTCACTTTTTTCCCACTTTTTCTCTATTAACAATAATGCTGCTATGAATAGTCTTTTATATATCTTTTGGTGCACATAGGTGCATGTTGCTGTTGGATATATATATATACAGGAATGGAATTGGTGTTATATATTTGCAGATGTTCAGCTTTAATGGATACAGCCCCAAATTCAGTAGTCGTGTACACTTTCATCAGGAAGATATGAGGGTGTCAGTTATTCTGCACCCTTTACAACATCACCATTGTTAACTCTCCATTTTAGCCATTCTGGCGGGTCCATGGTAGTACCTTTTTGTTTTAATTTGCATTTCCTTAATGACATAATGTTCAGCACATTTTTATATGCTTGTTGGCCATCTGGATATCCTCTTTGGTGAAATACCTGTTTAAATCTATGTCCAATTCTTCTGTGCTGTGGGTCTATTTTTATTCTTATTTGTGGGAGTAACTGAAATTTCCTGGATAAAAATCTTTTGCTGTATGTATGTATATTTCTAATTTCACCTTTTCACTCTCTTAATGGCATCATTTGAAGAGTAGAAGTTCTTAAAATAGTCCAATTCATTACATTTTTCCTTTGGATCAGTGCTTTGCCTTAGCCTACTTCAAGATCATGTGGATCGTCTCTTATTTTCTTTTAAAATTTTATTGTTCTTTCTCCTAAATTTTGATGTACTGTTTATCTGGAATTGATTTTAGCATGTGTTGTGAGGTAGAGGACAAGATTGTCTTTTTTTTCCCCATATGAATAACCAATTGGTGCAGCACCACTTATGGACATGCCATCCCTTCTCCCACTGAATTGCCAGAAGTCTTGACTCAGAATCAGCTAATTGTACATGTGTAGGCCTGGACATTGTTTCATTCCATTGGGCTATTACTTACCCTTGTGCAGGATAAATAATGTGTGTCTTAAGTACTTTATAAGTAATTTATGATAGGTCTTGCTGTCTGGTAATATAGTTCTTCCAGTTTCGTTTATTGAGGTTGCCTTGTTTTTTCTAGGCATTTTGTATTTCCATGTAAGTTTTTAAATTGGGATTATATTGAATTTATAGATCAATTTTGGGATAGTTGATATCTGTACAGTATTTGAGTCTTCCAATTCATGAATAGGGTTTATCCCTTTTTTCGTCTTTGATTTTTATCAATGTTTTGCAGTTTTCAGTGTGAAGATCTCATACATCTTTTTAAAGAGTTATTCTTTGATATTTTTGATGCAGTTGTACATGATGTTTTGTTCTAAAAATGTCAGTTTTTATTAGTTGCTTGTATAGAAAAGTACAACTGATTTTTGTATAGTTTCCTTATATTCAATGGCATGTCACTTTTTGTGTGTGCTCTTTTTATTGAGGTATAATTTACTTACGATGTAATACATCCTTTAAAAGTGTATAGTTAGGTGAATTTTGACAAATGTATATTGTCATTTAGCCATTGCTCTAATTGAAATGTAGAACATTTCCTTCATCAGCGAAAGTTCCAATGCCCCTTTGCTGTATATTCCGTCTTTTACTCTAAGACCTTAGGAAACACTGATCTCTTTTTTTGTCCCTATAATTTTACCTTTTCTATACTGTCACATAAATGAAATTACACAAATTGTATAGTATGTAGCCTTTTACATACGGCCTCTGTCACTTAGCATACTTTTGAGATTTTTCCATGTTGCTTTTACCAGTAGTGCATTTATTTTTTATTTTATTTATTTATTTATTATTTATTTGAGACAGAGTCTCTGTGTCGGCCAGGCTGGAGTGCAATGGCATGATCTCAGCTCACTGTAACCTCAGCCTTCCAGGTTCAAGCGAATCGCCTCAGCCTCCCGAGTAGCTGGGACTACAGGTACCCACCACCATGCCGGGCTAATTTTTGTATTTTTATTAGAGACGGGGTTTCACCATATTGGCCAGGCTAGTCTCAAACTCCTGACCTTGTGATCCACCCGCCTCTGCCTCCCAAAGTGCTGGGATTACAGGCACGAGCCACCGTGCCTGGCCAGTGCATTTATTTTTTATTGCCAAGCAGTGTTCTGCTTTATAGCCATGCCACAATTTGTATATCCCTTTGCTTATTAATGGACAACTGGACTGTGTCCAGTTTTTTTATTATCAGTAAAGCTATTATGAACATGGGTTCACAGATCTTTACGTAACCATATGTTTTCATTTCTCTTGGGTGGAGTGGAATTGCTGGTCATACGGTAAATGTAACTATAAGAACCTGCCATACAGTTTTTCAAATGACTGAACCATTTTGCATTGTGAGAGTCCCACTTTTGCCACACCCTTCTAACACTTAGTATTTTCATTCTTCTTAATTTTAGCCATTCTAACCAATGTGTAGTAGTGGTATCTCATGATGGTTTTAATTTGCATGTTCCTGTGACTAGTGATGTCTCCTGTGTTTTGATATTTTTATTTGTTACTTATATATTTTATTTGATAAAGGCTTGGTTGAAATATTCTGCCCCTTAACTCTTTTTATTGATTTGTAAGTTATTTATATATTCTGGATACTGAATTTGTTAAATATATGTGTTGTGACTATTTTATCTTAGTATGTGGCTTACCTTGTCATTTTCTTAATGATGTCTTTGAAGAGCAGAGAGTTTTAATTTTGATGAAATTTAGTTTACTTTTTTTATGATTTATGCTTCTTGTGTATCATTTCATGATTTTTTATGTATACAGTTGTGTTGCATGTCAACAAAATATATGTTCATCCTAAGATCACAAAGATTTTCTCCTGTGTTATTTTCTAGGAGTTTTATAATTTTAGCTTTTATATTTAAATCTATGATCCATTTTCATTTAGTTTTTCTGTATGGTGGAAGGTAAATGTCAAGGTTTATTTAAAAAATATGTATATCTAGTTTTTCAGCACCGTTTGTTAAAAAGATTATCCTTTCCCCATTGAATTACTTTGCCACCATTGTTAAAAACCTGTCAGCCGTGTATATAGCATGTGAATCTATCTAGAATCTATTCTGTTCCACTGATCTAGGTATCTGTCCTCTCACTCATGACACACTCTTGATTTCTGTAACTTTATAGTAAGTCTTAAAATTATCAGGTGGTATAAGTCCTTCAACTGTGTTCTCAAAATTGTTCTAGGTCCTTTGCAATTCCACATAAATGTTAGACTCAGTTTTGTTGTTGTTGTTGTTTTTCCCCTAAGAAATGTCAGGCTATTATCCATTCTTGTTGTTCACTGTTTTCTGAACACTGAGTGTAGAAATAGCCACTTTCACTTTGCCCTGATGTTACAGGCATAGCAGAGCATCTGCATCTGTGCTGCTGGCAGGTCCAGGACAGCATCTGCAGGGCAGTCAGTTTATTAGTGTGTACCTTTTGGGATTTTGAGTGAGATTACATAGATCAGCTTAGAATTGATACCTTAACAATGTTAAGACTTTTAATGCACAGTCATGGTATGTCTCTTTAGGCCTCCTTTGATTTCTCTCAATAGTGCTGTCTAGTTTTTTATGTACATGTGTTCCATGTATTTTGTTAAATGTATCCTTAAATATTTCATGTCTTTTGGTGCTATTGTGAGTGGTTTTAAAATTTTTATTTCTCATTGTTTATTACTATTTTAAAGAGTCATGTTGATATACTGATTTTTGTATATTTACTTGTATACTATTAACTAGTGAAACTCACATGTTTCTAATTGCTTTTTTATAGATTTCATAGGATTTTTATATACACAATCAAGTTGCATGCCAATAAAAACAGTTTTATTTATTTATTTTTTTCAGTCGATATGCCTTTTGTCTTTTTGTCTTTCTATCCTTGGTTAGTTGCATTGGTTAGAACCTCCAGTGCGATGTGAAATAAAAGTGGTGTGGGCAAATATCCTTTCCTTTCTCCAATCTTTTTTTTTTAATGAATTTTTTAAGAAAGGATCTCTAACTTTCCTCTGAGTTTTCAAGGTTCTGTCTCCCCAGAAGGAAGAATGATTGCCTTCAAAAATCATTTGAGTGATAATATTATTGCATCAATATATGTTCTTTTAATTCTGGAATACCCCAATCTTATAGGTAAAGCATTTAGTCTTTCACTATTAAGTGTGATAGGTTTTCATAGATGCCTTTTATGAGGTTGAGGACATTTCTTCCCTTCCTAGTTTATTGAGAATTATGAAGGTGTGTTGAATTGTCAATTTCTTATTCTGCATCTATTGAGATGATTATATTTTTTATTTATTCTGTGATATATTTATAACATTGAGTTTTATTCAGTTTATTGAAATATAATTAATATAATACTGAGATATAATTCATACCCACCTAAAGTATGTATACAGTTCAGTGGTTTTCAGTATATTCACAGAGTTGTACAACTATCATCACATTAAATTTTAGAACATTTGTTATCCTGAAAAGAGCCCAGTATCCATTAGCATCATTTTCTACCAACCCTTCCAGCCCTAGATAGCCACTAATTTACTTTCTGTCTCTATAGATTTGTCTGTTCTGGATATTCCATTTAAGTGGAATCATATAACATGTGGCCTTTTATAAACTAACTTCTGTCACTTAGTGTAATGTTTTCAAGGTTTGTCTGTGGTCAGTACTCATTTATTTTTGTGCAGTGATCTGTAAATGTTATGTAAATTTGCTTGATAGTGTATTCAAGTCTTCAGCATCCTTGCTGATATTCTGTTTACTGATTCTATCAATTACTGACAAGCTTTTTGAAATATCCAACTATATTTATAGATTTTTCATTTTCCCTGTCAATATTTTCAGTTTTGTTATATTTTGAATCTCTTAGTATTATTATGTATCTTCTTGATTAGTTAGCCTGTTTATTATTATGGCATATATGTCTTTGTCTCTGGTAATATTCCTTGTCTCAAAAATTATCTGATATGAGTGTAGCAACTACTTTATTTCATTTTTCTTTAAATCTATTGTATCATTATATTTAAACTGTGTTTTATTATAAGCCATATATGGTTTGGATTTTCTTTTAACTTAATTTGACATGCTCTACCATTACATTGTAGGGTTTAAACTATTTTAATTTCATTTATTCTATTTGGTTTGGTTTATATCTGCCATCATGCTTGTTTGCTATTCTATCATTCTTTTGTTTTTTCTTCATTTCCTGCTTTCTTTTAGATTAACTGAGTATTGTTTAGTTTTTTATGTTATCTTCATTTTATGAGCTATACTTCTTTTTTTTTTTGTAGGAGTGATTGTTCTAGTTTACTATATGCATTTTTAACTTATCTCAGTGTACCTTCAGTTAATAGTATACTACTTCATGTGTAATGGAAGGACCTTATGACTTTCATTCTTTGTACTATTGTTGTCATAAATTTTTCTTCTACGTATTTTAAACACTCTATAATACCTTGTTACTATTTTTGCTTTAAACTAAATAAAAATGGAAAAGAAGGTCTGTATTTTACCTGCACATTTACCATTTTCAGCATTCTTTATTTCTTTGTGTAGATCTGGTTTTCATCTGGTGTCATTTTCTTTTGCCTGAAAAACTTCTTTTTTTTTTCTTGATTTCCACAGTGTTTGGACATTTCCTGAAAAACTTTATTCGTTCATTCTTTTTCTTTTTTTTTTAAGACGGGGTCTTGCTCTATCACCCTGGCTGGAGTACAGTGGCGCAATGATAGTTCACTGCAGCCTCGGACTTCAGGAATCCTCCCGTTTCAGCCTGCCAGGTAGCTAGGACTACAAGCGCATGCCACCATGCCCAGCTAATTTTTGTTTGTTTTGTAGAGACAGGGTCTCGCTATGTTACCCAGGCTGATCTTGAACTCCTAGCCTCAAGAGATTCACCTGCTTTAGCCCCCCCAAAGTGCAGGGATTACAGGCATGAACCATCGTGCCTGGATTATTCAATATTTCTTGTAGTGCAGATGTGCTGTTGAGACAGATTCTCTCAGCTTCTGTTTGTCTGAAAAAGTCTTAATTTTGCATTCTTTTAAAAAACTTTCTATTTGGAAATTTATAGGAAAGTTGAAAGACCATCATAATCAATGCATAGACTATACCGTTTGTACAGATTCACCTATTGTTAGCATTTTGCCTCATTTGCTTTATGAATTACTTTGTTCCTCTGTCTCTCTTTTTCTGTGAATGTATGTGTCCATATAATTACACACGTATTTTTTTTCTTTGTCTGAGAATAAGTTATATAGTGTTTACTCTTTATTCCTAAATACGTCCTTATATTATTTCTTAAGAAAAAAAGATTCACTTTTTTTGCCACTGTAGTTAGTACTTGTAGTAAATTTAACTTTGTTATAATACTTTTGTTCATCTATTCAATTTTGTCAGTGGACCCCATAATAACCTTTGTAGATTTTTTTTTCCTGCAGTACATGATCCAGTTTTGGAGCACATATTGCATTTAGTGGTAATATCTTTTCAATCTCTTTCAACCTGAAATAATTCCTCAGCCTTTGTCCTTTATGACACTGGCCTTTTAAAAGAATACAGTCTTTGTTGTGTGTGTGTGTGTTTTTCAAGTAAAATGTTCTCATTCTGGCAGAAAATTCAGATTATGTATTCCTGGCCAGAATACTATGTAAGTGATGTTTTGTCTTCAGAATATTATATCTGGAGCCATTTGACATCTGTGTACCCCTCATTTGTGATATCAGGCTTGATCACCTGGCCAGTTTCTCCCTCATTTATACTTTACATCTGCTGCCTTGCTACTAATAAGTCTGCAGAGACACTTCAACGCTATGTAGCTATTCTCTACCTTATTAAGATTTCACCCCTATATTTAGCATCCTTTGGTAATTTTTATCTAAACTAATCTTTTCTGTGATAGTTGCAAAATGATGATTTTTTTCAACTTTAGCATTCCTTTCACACTTGCTAATTGATACTTGGCATGATTCTGAAAACAAGAACCCTTCCCTCTGCCTTATTGTTTTATTTGTCTCTTATGGATATAGATTCACAGATTTTTAACTCATTACTTCTCTTAATTAGTTTTGTGTTTGTATTTTTCCAGATTTGGCCAGCAGGAGCGTCTTCATTCTAATTCCTGTCCTCATGACATACCCCCGTTATTTTCATTGCCATTTTCTTATTTCTAACATAACAACATATTGCAGGCTTTTCTTGCTCTTCCATATCCCAACCCTGAAATCAACCATTTCTCTGAGGAGCTCTGGTCCTTTCTATTGGTGAAACCAAGATATGGCTACCAGCTATGCTCATATATATACATATGCACACATGGATACAAATATACATACACATGCATGTATGCATATGTATACATGTAAATCCATGTACACTTACATGTTTCAAGGCTTTCAAAAGTATTTCATACAGTAGCAGTTTTGTTTTGTCTCCAGAGCATTAACTGCCTGTTGGATCATTTTTATGATGGTAGGTTTAAAATTCTTGTCAGATGATTCCAGCAACTGGGTTGTCTCAGGTATTGGCATCCTGTCTTTTTTCATTCGAGTCATGATTTTCCTGATTCTTAGTATGTCAAGTTTTTTTTCAATTGTATTCTGAGTATTTTTTGTATTCTAACGACATTCTAGGTTCTATTTAAAAATTCTAATTTAGCAGAAAGTCATCTTGTTTAAGTTTAGCATGCAGATCCTGGCCTGCTTTTGTAGGCTGTGGTTCTAGTGATGATTTAGTTCCCGGATCCCTTGAAATGTTATTTTGGTCCACTTTATTTAATTGCTACCTGGAGACTGTTGTGAATACCTGATATTCCACACTGTGGTTCAGTTTTCAAACCTTTTGGCATATTAATTGTAAACAATTTCACATGTTGGTTGGGGATGCTCTACACAGGCTGAAGGAATTCTTTCTCCAGGTTCCTTCTCTTTGATATTCTCTCCTCAGTTACTAGTTGAGAGGGTGCAGTTGTCACCTGCCATCATTGGATGGGGGGTAGAAGTCTGAGCTCCTCACTAGACCGACACTGTTGCTATGGGAGGACATCCTGCACTAGGACCCCTTCCACCTCTGGTTAATGGGCAGAAGTCCACGCTCCCCACTTGCTCTCTGATAATACTGCAAAGGGCAGGGAGCATCAGCAGGGTTTTGCCTGGGTAGGTCAAGTATTATCAAGAAGGTTTCTGGGCACCCTCTTTTTCAGTCCTTTGCTTAGTAAGAGTAGATTTTTCTTGAAGCTTTTTTGTCTGTTCCTCTTGATGTCTCTGGGCTTTTCCAGAGCCTAGTCTATAAGATACAGAATACAAAGATACCTCAGGGAACTCACCACAGTGTCATTCCTCACATGCTGAGGTCTTAGCCAGTCCATCTTCCTCTTTGTACTTTCCAGAGTTCTCTTACAGTTGTCAGTTATATATCAGGGTTTTTAGTTGTACTTAGTGGAGAAATGAGTCTAATCCATCTTGTTTGGAACAAGAAATACTTTTTAATGTATTTTAAATTTCTGTTTTAGGAGCAAACACATTTAAGATTGTTATGTCTTCTTGGTAACTTGACCCTTTATCACGGTATAATTTCCCTCTTTTTTTTGTTTTTTTGAGACGGAGTTTCACTCTTGTTGCCCAGGCTGGAGTGCAATGGCACCATCTCAGCTCACTGCAATCTCCTCCTCCTGGATTCAAGTGATTCTCATGCCTCAGCCTCCCGAGCAGCTGGGACTGCAGGCATGAGCCACCATGCCCTGCTAATTTTTGTATTTTATGTAGGGATGGGATTTCACCATGTTGGTCAGGCTGGTTTCGAATTCCTGACCTCAGGTGATCCACTCGCCTCGGCCTCCCAAACTGCTGGGATTACAGGCATGAGCCACTGCGCCCGGCCCCTCATTTCCTTCTTTATCCCTAATAACATTCATTGTTCTGGAGCTTGTTGTGCCTCATATTAATAAAGCTCCTCCAGGTTTCTTTTCATGACTGTTTACATGAGACATCTCTTTCCATACTTTTATTTTTAACCTATCTTTTTATTTAAAATGGGTTATTTTTGATAGTATATAGTTTGGTCTTGCTTTTTTATCCAATCTGACATTCTCTGCCTCTTAATTGGTGCTTTAAAACCATTTCTTTAATGAAATATTGATGCAGTAGGCTTTGAATTTAATATCTTGCTGTTTTTTTCTTTGTTCCATCTCCTTTTTGTTATCTTTTTTTGCTGTCTTTTGGATTGAGCATTTTTTATTATTATATTTTATTTCTATTATTGCCTTATTACTTTACCTCTTTTTCAAAAAATTTTAGTGGTCTCTCTAGGGTTTGCAGTGTACATCTTTCATTAGTTACAGTCAAGTAATTATACAGCCTCACTTGTAAGAAACTTTTCACAGTATACTCCCAACTCCTAATTATTTGTACTGTTATTGTCATGAACTCCTTTTACATATACTATTAACACAATACGTTGCTATTGTTTGTCCATTAAACAGTTATCTTTTAGAGTAGTTAAAAATAAGAAAAAAGTGTATTTCATACTTATCATCATGTTTACCATTTTCACCAGTTTTCATTTCTTAGGTAAGTTTCTCTCTGGTTCTACTTGAAGAACTTGTTTTAATACTTTTTGTAATGGAGGGCTGCTAATAATACTTTCTCTTAGCTTCAGAACGTTTTTGTCTTTCACTTTTGAGAGATATTTTCATTAGAATTCTGGATTGGGAGGCTTTTTTCCAATGCTTTAAAGATGTCACTCTATTGTTATCTGGCTTGAATAATTTCTGATGAGAAGTATAATGTAATTCTTGATTTTTCTTTATATAATGTATCTTTTTCCTCTGATGGCTGCATGATTTTCTCTTTGTGTCTATGTGCATGTTGCTGTCATTTTTGGTTTGTTTTTATATCTGTGTTGCTTGATCTTTGAGATTCTTGCATTTGTGGTTTGGTGTCTTTCTTATATTTGGCAAATTCTAGACATTAGTTCTTCAACAATTTCTTCTCTTCCCTTCTTTCTTCTTCTGTGATTTCTATTATGTGTATGTTATATTTCTTGATATTGTCCTATAGCTCTTAGAGGCGCTGTTCTGTTACAGTTTTTTTTTTTTTTCCTTTTCCTTTTTTTTCTCTCTGTGTTTCAGATTGGATAATACCAATCCAATTTTAGGTTCACTGATTCTTTCCTTAGCTGAGTCAAGTTATCTGTTACTGTGTTGGTTTTATGTATCTCTATCTATATATCTAACATTTCCATATTATTCTTTCTAAAAGAAAGGATTTCTATTGAAGTAATTTCTACAGAAATGCCCTATCTGTTCATGTGTATTGATAAAGATGATCCTTTATCATCTTAATCATCATTTGCTTGCTTTTTCATGTTTAAGTTTTCCTTGAAAGCCAGACATTATAGGTAAGAGTCTGAGGTGCCAGACTCTTTTTTTTTAATGTACCTATATATCACTCACAACTTAGGTTTTCCCTGTGAGCCTGTGCCTCAGAGAGGGTCTCTCTCCATTTTCATTTCTCTCCTAGAAGTAGATTGCTGTTATGTATCACTTGGATCATGCTAGGTTTGTGGTAGGGAGAAAAGGAGGGTTCTCTGTTACTCTGATTTAGCTTCAGTCTCAGGCAGGTCTTTCAATCCTGCATCTCAGGGGTGGGGCTCTTTCAGCAATCCTGCCCCTCTCCCACTGCCAGAGGCAGAGATCCTCTACGGGGCAGGGCCCAGAATGGTTTCCTGGTCCTCCTGAGGGGTAGAGGGGGTTTTTTGTTTGTTTGTTTGTTTTTGTTTACTTCCCTCAGCAACCTATGCTCTGGGGATAACATTTTTGCTGACCTTTCGTCAGTGGCTTAATGCTTTTTTTCTTCAGGGATAAAGATGTGATTGGGGCTTCATGTCCGTCCTGCAGTGGGGGTGATTCTCTTTTGCCAGAATTGGATCTGGAGGGAGATCTTTTCTAATTTCTTGCCCTTCCCCAGTGAGCTACAGAGAGACTGAGGACTCTTGTGAGTGCCCACTGAGGTCTGTAGAAAATAGCCTGCAAGGCCAGGCACGGTGGCTCACGCCTGTAATCCCAGCACTTTGGGAGGCCGAGGCGGGCAGATCATGAGGTCAGGAGATCGAGACCATCCTGGCTAACACGGTGAAACCTCGTCTCTACTAAAAATACAAAAAATTAGCTGGGCATGGTGGCGGGCGCCTGTAGTCCCAGCTACTTGGGAGGCTGACTCAGGAGAATGGCGTGAACCCAGAAGGCGGAGCTTGCAATGAGCCGAGATCGCGCCACTGCACTCCAGCGTGGGCGACAGAGCGAGACTCCGTCTCAAAAAATAAAGAAAAAAAAAGAAAAGAAAATAGCCTGCAAATGGACGTGATGCCCCTTGTGTCCAAGCCACCCAGGGTTTTTATATTTTCATGGTAGCTCACCCTTGGCCTTTTGCAGTTTATCAAAAAGTTTAGCTGAAATCTTACCCAGAGATAGAGTGGTACCAATTTTTCTCGTGTGTACTGCCCTATGTCAACCAGGGCTCATGATCCCCCTCTCCTCTAAGGCACTCATCTTTCTTTAGGTTTCAAGGTAGTTGATTGCCGTCTTACTTTAGCTCTGATGGATTCAAGAAAAATTATAGTTTTATAAATTATCCAGCTTTTTCTCGTCATTAGGGTTATAGCTAATTATTTATAGCTCTCTACAACCTAAACAGAATCAGAAATCTCCCTGAAAAAGATTTAAGCCACTAAATTCTACCCAATCCTAATATAGTTTTCTTAATATCTTAGAAGAGGATATGCCAGATGTTCTTTATCTTTAGTGATACTTGTATTAATGGATTGGATAGAATGCAGATGATCCCTGTGTTTTTCATGTTATTCCATGACTCATTTTGGAAAGGAGAGAACCACTAGCTGGTCATGTTCACAGGGAGATTGTTTACATTGTTTCTACTGGTTTTACAATATCAGGGAGGCAAAAGGTACCTCTCAGTGCTTGGAAAACATAAACTTTATATTGAGACAGTTGCATTCTTAAATGATCCTCATAAGGTCTGTGGTTTAAAAAAAATAAAACTGTATAGGGGATTATTTCAAACATACAGAAATAGAGAGAAGAGTTTACTGATTTCCCCATATGCCTACTACGCAGCTTAAACAATTATCACACCATCTTAATGTTGTTTTATCTACCATTTACGCCCTTTTTTCCATGGATTATTTTGAAGCAAATTCCAGATATAATTTTTAAGTATAAATGAGTGTAAGGGATTGTAAATTTTTATTTCATACCATATGCATTTCAGTTTTAATGTATTGACTTTGGATGCAGAAAGATAGCATTTGCAAATTCTGTGCTGTTTGCATTCAAAGGCATTTAATGTGTGACAGGGTGTATTCCAGATCTCTTTTATGTGTGTAATTGGTAACCATACCTACAGACAAAGGTTCTGGAGGCAAGGACATTTTTCCTGGTATTTGTAGACCTTTCTCTCTCCTTGAACAGTAGCCTGTTGTACTGCATTTAGTACATTGGAATTTGAGCAGACATCCCCTAATAATTGAATTCACACTAAAAAATTAATTTTCATCTTTCATTGAGACTTCTGTTTAGACCTATATATTCAAAGGAGAAAGCAAAGTGACTTGACTTTACTCTTCTGGTTATACGTTGAACAACATGTGCATGTGTAAGAGTTCAGTGTTTTAACTTCATGGTTTTTTTTAACCTTTTGTTTTGAAATGGTAATTGATTCACAGAAAAATTGTAAAAATAGATCAGAGAGTTCACATATACCTGTCACCCATCTTCTAATGTTAATAACTTAAATAATTACTGTACAGTGATTAAAAAAAAAGTAGTTAACCTAGTGGTTATTTTCTTATTTTAACAGCTGCTGAAATAGTTCAAGAAATCGAAAATATGGAGAAGACTAGGATGCGTCTTGAAGCTAGTAAACTCAATGAAAGTGTATGTTAATGGGCTATTTCAGTATCTGGATAGAAATGAAGAAAGAAAGTTTAATACCCAACAAAAATTAAAGCAAACCATTATTAAATTTGTTCATTTACTAAAACATTTCCACTTAGTGTATTATGATTTACTTGCAACTCCTTTTAGGACAATATTTGATTGTACTTAGCAGTCTTCTAGTACAACATGCAATTCAAAGTAGAGTTTGTTCATGAGCTAGAGTTCTATAGAAAATGCCTATGCCTGTGCATCAGGCAGCTTTGATATTGGTCCTTTCTCTGCTGGTTGTGTTCGATAAACTGCCTCTAAGGACCTCTAAGCTACCGCTAGGGACCTCTATGATTCCTTGTTAGCTCTGGCATTCTGCAATTCTATGATTATACTTATGGACATGTTAAGTAATTGTAAGAGGATAAATTAAGTAATTTCAGGATGGAGTATTCTCTTGAGCTTTTGAGAGAATCAGAGACCTAAAATTCTTCACTGTTGCCTTCCACTAGCTTGATGGCCCCAAACTTGAAGACAGGATACCAGTGCAGAAAATAGTCATTGTGTCCTGTGACACTGGAGGAAGTGTTTTGGTCTCTTCCAAGTAGACTTCTTTTTTTTTGTAGGCCATCTGTAGTGTGTTTGTAAGGAAAGCAATGGTTACCTTAAGAAAGTAAGTTTATAGCCAAATAAGTAGGAACAAAAATGGGATTTACATTGACCCTATTATTACCTGTGTGCTAACTGTAAGGTGAGAACTGTAGTGAATTATGGAAGTAGATTTCTGATCTTTTAAGTCTGAGATTTAAAAAGTGGACCTAGAAATTTAACTTACTGTGTTTTGTATTATTGCATTTTCTATACATACTACTTTTCTATAATGACCTGGAGAAGTTAGGTTGGAAAGAGAGAAGGCAGACAAGAAGATCAGCCTTACTGATAGTCAGCTAAGTGTCATCAGTCTTCTGGTTTCAAATATTGCCTGTTGTATTAATGAATGTGGAAAATTAAATATTGAAAATAGAAAATTTATTATTTTGTTAATATATAATTGAATCATGTTGCATTTTCTACTGATAAGAAAAAATAATGAGTAAAATGTATACTGTTTCTGGTATTTAAGGGAAGTCCATAGGAATGATTCTTCCTAGGTCTATATAAAACAGATGACAGATCATTTTCCTCTATTTTAAACACTCACATTTGAGATTTGAAAGTTTGTAATATTTCCCTTTTTATCATTTTGGGGAGATTTTTATTCAGACTTTTTTTGATTATTTTAGGTAATGGTTTTTACAAAGGACCAAACAGAAAAGGAAATAGATGAAATTCACAGTAAATATCGTAAGTTGCGTGACTTTTTTTATTTGTAAAGAGCTTCGGTTGCTGTTTTTCATCTTAAGTAATTTTTTCAGGATAATGTTTTATATTAAGGTTCAATTCAAACTTTTGTTAACATTACTTAAGAGATTGAATTTTAATTGAGTGTTACTTAGTGACTTTTTTTGTATTTTATGTGCCTGCTTTTTTGTTTTTATGACTAGCATTCTACTTTGAGCTTTGCAAATATTAATTAGCTGCTCTCAGAGCATCTCTGTGAGAAGAAGCTGGGTTTAAAATGGAAACATATGGAGGTTCTATCCTGTCCTCAGGCCACTCAGTAACAATACTTCTGTATAGGATTTCAACGCTTCTATATTTGTGCCAAAAATAGTTTTCATTTTATTGCTTGTTAGCAACCTCCCAACTTTATCACTTCCTTTTCCTTAAATGTCTTTGTGTATATCTTTCCTAGGGCTAACACATTACTGTTTTGTCAATTGGATAGCTGTTATTCTTTGTGTGATTGGTTGGTTTTTAGTTTAAATTTAAGTGCCTGACGAACAGTAGATGGTTAATAGATGTTCACTGAATCAGTATTCCCAGGCATGGTGTGTTTTAATTGAGGTAAGATAATTTTTTTCTCTCTTCATTTCTTAAACTCTGAAGGCCCAGGTTCTGTAGTGATGTATTGTGGGAAGGAGGATGAAGCACACCTGCACTGGATGTAGGTGTGATCGCCTGTGCCTTGGTAGAATAGGAAAAGGACCCTAGAGGAGTCTTGGATTATGGACTGAACAACAAAAGTCATTATTCTGTTGCTAGACAGATAAGTATGATGTGAACCTCTTTGATCAACTTTTAGGATGCCAGAGTGATTTTTTAGAAAGGAGAACAAAAGAGAATATCAAATGATCACACTGAATTGGCCTGTAAAAATAAAGCCTGTGAAAATAAGGAAACCAGAAAATTTGCATTGGGAGAAAGTAATTTAAATAACTGAAAGGGTGGCATCTAATAATTATCCCATATTAAGAAAAATTTGGACTGTATACAGTCAAGAAAATATTCATTGCCCACCACTTAGATATCTAAAAAGTAACTTTACTAAATAGATGGTATTAAATTAATTGATTTAACCTTAAAATAAACCTCAAAAGTCAAGTGCTTCACAAAGCTTAGATGCTTAGCCTTTTAGTTTTTTCATACATTTTGATTTAGTGTCAGGTTCTAACTATACCGTTGATATATCTTCATCTTTTAAACATTTTATTAATGTTTTACATGTTGTTTTTTTAATCATTTACTTTTTATGAGGCTTATCATATAAAAGAGCAGTCTCTTGCTTCCTCCAACAACGTGCCTCTATTCCCATTCCCTAGAGGGAACAACTATCAAACCTTTTGGCGCTACTTTTGGTTATTACCTTACAATTTATAAAAAGGTATTATTTCTGCTATTTCTTGAAGCTTTTCAATTTCACATTAACTATTGATGTGCTAATATGAAAGGTGGAGATTTAGCTCATTTATGTATCCTGAGCCCTACCTTTGCTTCCTTTCCATCCTTTAAATATTATGTCATAAGTTTTTGTAAGATCAGTATTAAGTTAGATACACTGTTTATGGCTCAAGCCAGACAATTTGCATAAGATGGTTATAATTCGTTTCATCAAAACATTCTGTTTTTCTTTTTTTTCTTTTTTTTTTTTGAGATGGAGTCTCGCTCTGTCACCCAGGCTGGAGTGCAGTGGCGCGATCTTGGCTCACTGTAAGTTCTGCCTCCTGGGTTCATGCCATTCTCCTGCCTCAGCCTCCTGAGTAGCTGGGACTACAGGCTCCCACCACCACACCCAGCTAATTTTTTGTATTTTTAGTAGAGATGGGGTTTCACTGTGTTAGCCAGGATGGTCTTGATCTCCTGACCTCATGATCCTCCCGCCTCAGCCTCCCAGAGTGCTGGGATTACAGGCATGAGCCACTGTGCCCAGCCCTGTTTTTCTTATAATTAATAATTCTCTTTTATTTGTTTAACTATTTACCTAGTACTAATATATCTCGAAACCTTCCAACAGAAGTATAAATCACTTTCCAGTACATTTACACACATTGATTATAACTCATTATTTTCTCAAGAACTTCTCCCCTAGGGCCACCCCTAGTCTCTGTTGTCCTATTCCAGTCTACTGTGCTTGCCCTTTATGCCTTCTATTAATACATGGCTGCTTCTCTGGAATTTATTGTCACCAGCTTTCTGGGAATTCTGCTCTCCTCCTTCCTGTGTTGGTTCACTTCTTCCAGATTCCAAGTCTCCCTCTTCTCTTGCCTTGTTTTGGTAGAGTACATTTTCCAGGAAACTTCCTGAGAAAGGGTGTATGCAACCTTGTCCACACTGCGGCCCGTGGGCCGCATGTGGCCCAGGATGGCCTTTGAATGCAGCCCAAAACAAATTTGTAAACTTTATTAAATACTGTGATAATTTTTTTTTCTTTTTTCTTTTTTTTTTTTTGGTCATCAGCTATTGTTAGTGTTAGTGTATTTTATGTGTGGCCCAAGACAATTCTCCTTCCAGTGTGGCCCAGGGAAGCCAAAAGATTAGACACCCCTGGTGTAGGGGAATTTCTTGAGATATATAACATTCCATACATAACAGGAAATAACACCTTTATTATTGATTGATAATTTGGCTGTTTGTAGAACTTTAGGTTGAAAAGATACTTTTCTCCGAATTTTCAAAGGTATCCTTCCATTGTTTTCTGCTTTCCAGCACTGTTGCTAATAACTAGCTTGCCATTCTGATTCTTTATCTTTCATTTATTACTTTTTTTTCTTGATCTGCCCATGTTCAGTTCACCATCAAGTTCTGTCAGTCTCTATCTTGTAAATATCCCCTGAGTCCATACACTTCTTATGTATCACTTTGCTTTCTTGTCATCCCCCATCTACTCTTGACCCTTCCTAATACTCAGAAGCCAAAACTGTCTTCCAGAACTGCTGAGTCTTCACATCATTGCCATTTCTGCCTTGCTGCCCTCCTGCCATTATAAAGAATTCTTCAGTGGACTTTCCATTTCTCTTAAGCTAGAGTTTGTAAAGTCTGTTATTTCCTGTATCTGGACCTGCTGAGCTCTCTAGCCTTGCCTCTTCTCTTCCCCTTACTCCTTGTATTCCAGTCACTCTGGATATCTTTTACCTCCTTTACCAAGTCCTTCAGTGTTTTAGGGCATTTGTTACCCTCTTCTCTCTGTCTGGAACTATGTCTTTCTCTAATTGCTTCTGACCCCTATCTATACTACCTACTCTCAATCAGCTCAATTGTAGTTTCCCTGGGAAACCCTTTGTGATCTCAGACAAGGTAAGATTTTCTTTCTATATGTACTTACATTATCTTGTGTTTTTTCATAGTACTATTCCATTCGTTCAACCATCACAAGTTTTTCTAGTACTTAGCATGTGCCAGATGCTATGCTCAGAGCTGGGGATATAGGAATGAACAAGACAGACAAAAAGCCTACTCTGTTGGAGTTTATATCTTACTAGTATTTTAGAAAGTGATAAGTGAAAAAATAAAGCAAGGAAGAATATAAGAAAAGTTTAACTTTTTGATAAAATGGTCATAATCGTTATTTATTGTGCAGTTAATTAGTTTCTTATTTCTAATTAATTTCTAATTAATGTGTTTTTATCAGTGTACTAGGGCTGCCCAAACAAAGTACTGCATGTAGACTGCATGGCTTAAATAACAAATTTATTGTCTCGTGGTTCTGGAAGGTAGAAGTCCAAGAGCAAGGTGTCAGCAGGGTTCTGGAGGCTAGAAGTCCAAGATCGAAGTGTCCTGAGCTTCTCAGGGCCGTGCAGGAAGGATCTGTTCTAGGCCTCTCTCCTTGGCTGTAGACGGCCATCTTCTCCCTATGTCTCTTGACATCATCTTCCCTCTATGTGTGTCTCTGTGTCCAAATTTCCCCCTTTTATAAACATATCAGTTGTATTGGATTAGGGCTCATCCTAATGACCTCAGGGGTGGCTCCTCTGTCATTTCCCTATCATAAGCAAAGTCCTGAGGTTGGGGAAAAAACTGTCTCGCTTAGAAAAGAAAAAAAAGCTTAAAATGAATAGTGGGGGGTTGGGGGTCTGGGATAAGAGCCTCTTGCTCTCTGGAAATGGTTTCCTTTAATCACTGTATCTCTACCCCAGTTCAGATCAGCTAGACCTCTATGAAGGGAAACAGAATCAACATTCCTTTTACCCAAAGGAAAGAGAGAGGTGGCAGGATCTTGGAAAAGAGATAGATCCAACAATTCCACATTTAGCTCACCCTTTGTCATATCCTGGATGAGCCCCCATATGATGGGATAGTTCCCTGGACCTTGACCCCCTTCGTGGGCGGGAACTGGAGTAGATCCTTTCACTCAGCCCACTGCTGGCCACTCCTTGCAAGAGGGAACACATGCTGGAACCAGCCGGACGCTCCTCTCTGGTGGGAGCAGGCTCTGTGCAGGCCCCATAGCAGCATCCTAGCCCCTGCCCTTTCAGCACGCGGGTTCTCGTCCTGCATCTTAGAAAAATGAAGTTGCACAGATGGATTGGAGTGTAGTGTATGTGGAGGATTTTATTGGGTGATGGCTGGCAGCTGATGGAAGTTGGAAAGGGGATGATGTGGGAAGAAGGTGGTCTTTCCCTGAAGCTGCAGCATCTGAAGTTAGCTGCATTTGTCTGTAGTCTGCAGTGCTCAGCTGCTTGTATCCCCGATGCTCAGCAGCTTGCATCTCTGACTGCTTGCATCAGCTGCTTGTGTTGCTCTGCCAGCTGAAGTATTTTTATGGGCAAAGGATAGAAGCATGGCAGACCAAAAAGGCAATATTTGGGCGGCGAGATGGGGTCAGCTGTTTTCACTTAGGGCCAAGGTCCCAGGCTTGAGGGTGGAGTTTAGCCAGGAGCCCAGCCATTCTGTATCTCAAGGACACCAAAGAGCTTTTGTTTATGTGGGTCATATCTATTAATATGTATCACATTATCAATTAAAACTTAGGGATGTCTGTTTCCAGCCATGGAATAGCTTCATTTACTCTCTTACCTAAAACAAGCAAAATGAATGTACAAAGTATATGAAATAGCAATTTTCAAGATACTGGCCATTGGGCACCAAAGGATAGGGATCCTTGAGAGGTAAGCAAAAAATGTGATGAGCCTTATACTAAAGTTTCCTGGCTATAGTGTGGGCAAGTGGGTATTCCAGGCAAAGCCTGGAGACTCTAAGTTAAGGAGAAAGAGCTGAGAGATCAGAGGAACCAAAGGAGTTAGAGTTTGCAGGACGGAGTACTGGAAGGAGAAACCCAGTGATCTGCAGAGAGTTCACCTTGAGTATTCATTTGGCATGCAAAATACATTCTCTGACCACAGTGAAATTAAATTAGAAATCAGTAACAAAGCCCTTGGGAAAGTCGCCAAATATTTGGAAGTTAAATAATCCATTTCAAAATAACCCATAGGTCAAAGAAGAAATTAAAACCAAGAAATTTCAAAAATATTAACAATGAACCCATTACATGTTAGCATAAATAACATATTTTGATTAAAAAAAAAAAAACTGTTTCCCCCTCTCCAAAAAATAAAAATAGAGATTTCTATTAGCCCAGACGGAATAACAGAGACTATATTTACTCTCCTCCATGAAAAAAAAAAAAAAAGAAAAACCTAGAAAACCAGGTGAATGTTGAATGGTTTTTCAGATAATAGGAAACAAACAGGTAGCATAGGACTGTGATCTCTGAGATAGAGAGAAAACAAATCATGACTTAGGCCAAACGTTGCTGTGAACAGACAACATTACATTTCACAGAGATAGAAGGGAACAGGGGTTTCACAGCTTGGAAGCAGCAAACCTTGACAAGACCAGCCTCAGAAGTATTTAGAGGTCAGAAGTATTTAGAGTTGATTGAGACCAAATTGGAGGTGAGGAAATGAAACCATTAAGGTAGACACCTTTTTGGGGGAGGTTTTAGTGTAAAGGAAAGCAGAAAAATAGGGTCATAGCTGGAGGAGGGGTGTTGGGTCAAGGGAGGGTTTTGTTTGCTTTTTTTTTTTAAAAGTTTATTATTTAAATTGGGAGATATTTAACTCAGTGGCTTTCTGATCTTTTTGACTACAACCCACAGTGAGAGATACATTTTATATCACTACTAACTGTATACATACACGTGACTGAAACAAAGGCTTCACAAAATGGTATTTGCCTTTTCCATTTTTAATGCATTCTGATACTTTTTATTATCTTTATTATTTCAATAAGAAAAAAATGCTGGTCTGGATTTACTGAGTTGTTTTCATAATTCACACTCTAGGTTCGAAGGCACAGTCTCTCTGTTCACAGCTTCATGATGGAATCCCGAACATAAGTTAGAGGTTAGCCTTTAATTATAGCAAGGACAGTTGTTTCATGGTAAGAACAAGGGAAATAGAGCATAAGTGCAGAGACAAGTTATACTGGTGCTTGAAAGATGACAGAGTTTCTGTTAGAATGATTCTATATTTTTCAAAGTAGTGCGAGACTAACTAAGAGGGGCCACATGGGGAGTGTTGAATATTTGAATGAAGAGAAGAAAGTGTAAGATAGATATTTTGGAGTATTGTAGAGAAAACTTTACTAGAGAAAGGTGCAAGAGTTGTACAGCAGTATTGAATGCCCATTTGAGAATTATGATCATGAAATTAAAGTGTCACTAGTCAGTTCAGGGCTAGATGAATAAGCCTGTAGTGAACATTAGCCATAACTGTTAAACTCTGTTTTTCATCCATGTTTAGCTGGTTGGCTATAATAGGTGGTATGATGGTGAAAGAAATATATGGGATTTTACTTTGGCAAACACTGACTCCAAACTCATTTCTTGATTTAAAGTGGACGAAGTATCTCAGTGGCATCACTGTAGAAGGGTGTGAGTCTTTTCTACTCTTGAGAGAGCCTGCTTTTAGTCTTTTGTGCCACTGGGTTCTGGGTTCTTGGGCAGACCCAGAGACACTCTGACTGTAAGGGCTGGTCTGAAGAAGAGTAGTTAAAGTGATCAGGGAGTGAAGGGCTTGACTTGGTACTAAAAAAGATTACATTTAAACTTGGAGAGGAACTAAGGATGGAATGATCCAAGTATTCAAAATCGGGAAGAAAATGAGTTGGTTGAATGTGTACTTAGCCATGGACACTCCCACGACTAGCTGAGCCACTTAAAACTTCTAAGAGGTAAATTCAGGACATATACCCACCAGAACTGAGATTTTAAACTCTACAGTACTCCTTGCCAAATGGCAAATCTTCTAAAATGAAGTAAAGAGGTAAGTGGGAACAATGTTACTAGTCTTGATCTGTTGACATTTTTCATTTTCTGAGTAGGGGTTATTGGAATTCTCTGGCTAAAGCCAGAGTAGTGGCTGCCATTTACTTTTGGTTTCCAGCCTAGCTCTGGGGTAATTAGATTTAAATCTGGGATTTTATTACTTCAGAAGATGATAAGTCATTAAGCCTTCTTAACTGTTAATTCTATTACTTTAGCAAATTTCTTAACTAATTCTTAAATCTCCAGTCTTTATGTGTACAGTGGAGTGGCCTTAGTAGGAAAATAGCTTAGACCTGGTCTAACTAAATTATGTAGATCCCATAGTACTGTGTCACCCTAGCCTAATAGAAACTACATAATGATGGTGGTAGTGTTAGCCCATTGATTCCAAGAAGCCAGAGAAATACAGGATAGTTATCCTCAAGTGCGTAGAGTACTTAAAAGAAATCACCTAGCTTGTATCCTAGATAGGATCTTACTTGTTTCTAAAGAGTTAGTTTTTTTCCAGTAATCTTTACGTCCAGGATATATTTCTTTTGCTGACATTTTAATGAGTCTCTTATTTAAAATGTACCATACATTTTATAGCCCAACACATTAGTTTCACTAGAAGTTTTCATACATGTACCATACACATAAAAATATTGTAATTAGGAGCATTCTTTCCTAAATGTCTTTGCTGTGCCTGTCAATATTCACGTATAGGAATCCAACTATTTTCTTCCTTGTGCATCACAATTTAGTTTTTCTCTTTTCGTGTTAAAAGATAATTTTCAAAAACAAGTAACATCATTCTCATACGGATGTAAAACGAACATGTGTTTTTATTAAAGATTTAAGCTCATTAGTAGAGAGAGGGCTGATATTATGAGGTGATCAAAGAAGGAGCCAAAGAATCATCACATTTACAGATGAAAAACATTGAAATGAATGTATAATGGGCAAAAAACTGGCTTCTTCCACATTGGAGGACGGAAGTCAGTTGAACCTCCACCCAACAGGATTTTGCATATCTATAGTCAAGAATTATTTTCCATTGCTCTCAGTTATCTACAACATATACCATAGCTCAAAGGCAGTGAATGTCTGGAATCCTGGGAGAGTAGATTTAGACAATGCCATAGTTCAACTGAAGCTCAGTTTTTTTCCCTACACCCAGTAAATTCCTTATGCCTTAGTATTGTGCTAAGGAAAATGGGAGAAACCAAGTGATAAAAAGTACATTGTTGATTTTTGTACGAAAACAGTGTCAAATTTTTGTTTTAACTATTTGTAGTATGGTTCTGTCTAAAAATTTTACAGGATTTATGACATTACTTTGGACTGTGGCCTAAGTGTTTAACATTGCTAGATAAGTAAACTGCAACCTCAGCTGCATGGTTCAGAATCACAAATACATGCCCTAAAGTCCATGCAGTAATGATGACTGGCTGCTCTTTATTGAACAAATTGATACATTAATAATGGTGATCTTGAGGTCAGGGTTAATTATATTCAAAGATGTTAAAATGGTAGTAAATAAAGATTCGAGTTAGTATAGTATCCTAAGATAAGGTAGAATTGGTTGGGAGAGGTCTTAGAATCTTAAAGGGGCTCGCTCTACTGGGAAACAGGCCAGAAATGTGAAGAAAAAAAAGAGCTGGAGTGGATATCCTTTGTTATTATGATTCAACTTTCCTAGAGGCTTCTATTTTAGATCCAGTGAATACTCTTAGTACTCTTGTATCTTGGAAGTTAGAATGGTATCATTTGTATATATTTAAGAAAGCGTGCATCTTTCTTGCTCTTATGATTATGTAAAAGCCTCTCTAGAGAATGGAGTTTGGGAAGAAACCTAGAGTAGCAAACTAGGAATATCATGTTTCCATATTTGTATTTGAGGAAGAGAGAAGATAAAAAGAATCTTCCATGACACTGCAGCCCTTTGTATTCTTATGCTTGGTAGCTTTTAAATTTATTGCAAGTGATTCCTATGGATGCTGTTCTTGAGCAGTCTGGTACACCTCTTTTTTTTTTTTCGAGACAGAGTCTTGCTCTGTTGCCCAGTCTGGAGTGCGGTGGTGTGATCTCGGGTCACCACAACCCCTGCCTCCCAGGTTCAAGTGACTCTTGTGCCTCAGCCTCCTAAGTAGCTGGGATTCTAGGCACACAATACCACACCTGGCTAATTTTTTTGTATTTTTAGTAGAGATAGGGTTTCACCATGTTGGTCAGGCTGGTCTCGAGCTCCTGACAAATGGTCCACCTACTTCAGCCTCCCAAAGTGCTGGGATTACAGGCGTGTGATACCACGCTCGGCTAATTTTTTTGTATTTTTAGTAGAGATGGGGTTTCACCTTGTTGGCCACGCTGGTCTTGAACTCCTGACAAGTGATCCATTCACTTCGGGCTCCCAAAGTGCTAGGATTACAGGCGTGAGCCACCACGCCCATCCCTTGTACACCTCTTGGTATTCATTTTGTCAGTTGTAGATGGTTAACTTTCATTGTCCTAGCTTTACTGTGAAGATCTTTTGAATTTCAGGTAAGAAACATAAATGTGAATTTCAGCTTCTGGTGGATCAGGCTAGAAAAGGATACAAGAAAATTGTTGGAATGTCACAAAAAACAGTAACAATAACAAAAGAAGATGAATCTACAGAAAAGCTATCTTCTGTATGCATGGGTAAGAAACTATAATTAAAAACAGACATATGTTGAATTTCATTATTTACTTTTAATATGAAAAGAAAATTAAACCAAGGAAATTTACTTTGGAGTTCCTACTTCTTTGAAATGAGGAAAAGTATTTTTAGACAAACTTCATGTAGCAGTTTGTAAACTAGATTTATTACTGTGCGGAAAATGGTTGGAAGAATGTCCTGAAGAAACAATCTCTTTTTGTCTATCATCCTTTCAGTTAATGACAAATCATAAATTTCTTAGTTATTTAAGCTTGAGGATGTTTTCTAGGTGTAGAATTTATTGGTGGAGATCCTGAGAGATCCTGTAAGAGAGTGAATTATTTTTGTGATAGAACACTGGTGTTTACTTTGGATGAAATGTTCTGCCAAACGGTCTAAAGCTAATATACTGGTAGGCTAATACAGAGCACATTCCTTAACTTTGATCCATTTTAAAATTTGAAATTAATATTTTAATTCTATTGCCTGGGCTTTGGACCAGTGAACAAAAAAGAATCATAATGGGGGAAAGTGTGCAAGAAAATTCCTTATCATGTTTTTCTATACTGTGGCAAAATATATATAATACAATATTTATCTTTTTAACCCTTCATAAATGTATGTCATTGGCATTAAATACATTCACAATATTGTATAACTATCACCAATGTCTATATCCAAAACAATTTCATCATTCCCAGCACAAGCTCTGCACTCATGAAATAGCAACTCTTCCGTCCCCTCTGCCTCATAGCCCTGGTAATAACGGTTCCACCTTTTGTGTCTATGAGTTTGCCCATTCCAGGTACCTCATATAAATGGAATTGTATAATATTTTCTTTGTGTGTTGACTTCTTTCTCTAAGCATAATGCTTTCAGAGTCCATCAGTGTTGTAGCATATTTTAAAATTTCTTATTATGATTAAACAGTATTCTGTAGTATGTATATGCCATATTTTGTTTATCCATTTATCTGTTATGGTTATTTCCACCTTTTGGTAATTATAAATAATGCTGCTATGAGCATTGATGCTCAAATATCTAAGTTTCAGCTTAGAGTGGGATTTCTGATTCATATACTGGTTCTATGTCTAACCTTTTGAGGAATTGTTAAACTTTTCCGTAGTGGCTGCATTATCTTACATTCCCACCAGCAAAGCATAAGGGTTCCAGTTTCTTCACATCCTTATCAACGCTTGTTATTTTCTGATTTTTAAATTTTTTTAAAATTGTAGATGTGAAATGATATGTAATTGTGGTTTTGATTTGCATTTCCCTAGTGACTAATAAACAATTTGTGCATAAGGTGCTGCCTCAGTATGTAACTCATGGTCTTTGAACAAATCGAACTTGTTCATGCAATTGTGAAAGGATATTTCTAGAAACTAGTTTAGCACTTGAGAAAATCTGACTGAATATTTCCCATTAAGAAAACTTTTTTTTATTAGTTGAACCTCTCTTGAATATCATTGATGGCTTGTATGTATTTATGAACATCAGTATTACTCTTTCTGGGGTTCAAAGGTGATTGCTGCTTTTAGATTGCTGTGCATGAATGAGATGTCTGAGAGGGTAAGGAATGTGAGAGAGGTGAAGACAGACACAGACTGACTAAAAAGATGAATTTTGTATAGCATCATACAACCAATATAATTGTTGCTCTTTAGGACAAACATTGAAGTGCTCATGTAAGTGAACAAGTTGCATATTCTCTCAAGTGAAAACTTAGCCTGTTTTTGTTGTGTGTCTCTGGGGAGCTCTGATGTCTGAGCCTCACTCCTGAGGCTCTATTTTGAAGTCCTGCATTCTGAGATCTAAGGGCAGGTAGGAAGGATAACTTATTTTTTATGCCTACAGATTATTGAATGCTGTTTGTCCCCAAGAAGGAATATATTGTCTAGAAGTGTATGTAAGAGTGGAAGAAGTAAGAAAAGAATACAGACAATGTGCAAAAATAAAAGATTGTTTTCAGTTGAATTCCTGTTCCCTGGTTTGCTTTTTTGCATGCGCCTCACTAGTTGAGTAATATAGTCCCTGGGTGAACCGAGTTGACTGGGGGATTGGCTCCTCTTAATGTGATCCTGGTATCTGTTTACAAGAGGAGTTCTTAGAGGTTCAGGATGGTCATCCTGGCTAACTTCTTTTTCTCTTTTCCAGATATACTTTAGAGGGTGCTGTTTTGTTTTGCTAATGATAGTTTATTGATAGCCAGATGACATTAGGAGCATATTTTTAGGAATTATACTCTTGTGAAGTATGCTGTTCTCCCGCTATAACAAAAACTTAGAACTATTTCTGAAAAAAATTTGACTGTGTGAACTTGGCAAGGTTTTTTGAAGAATGTGTTATGTTCTTTCCCCATAAATTCTCTCTGTATAACCAAACCTTGACAATTGTATTTTTATTGTGCTTCGTTGAAGACCACTTGCCTCTACAAGTGCTTGAGGAGTGATGTGTGAAAGCTCTGTTTCTCTGTGAGGAAACACATGAAAGGAGCTCTGTACTATTATTAGCACGTGTAGCTTGCATGCGAAAGTACCTCCTCAGTTCCTGAAAGTTAAGGACAGCACAGATGAAAATCCCAGCAGAGTTTATGATGAGTAGGAGAATCCTGGGCACTAAAGAATCTTTCGCAGATATTCTTCTCGCTCATATTTGTAGAAAATTGGCCATTCCCATATGCCACATTTTTGTAAACACTGCATCCTTCCAGCTTTTTGGGGTCTTTATTTTTATCTGCAATAAGAGACCTTAAAAGCTGAGAATATGACAAAGAATGCATGGAAATGTGATGTATATTGGATCAAATGGAAATATTCCTTATGTCTGATTAGTTGTCCTTTTCCATAGAGAATAATTAGATTCTATTTAACAGGTTTAGAAAAATGTCCAGATAGATTCACTATCATATAGTAGTGACAAATATTGTGGTTGTCTTATTAGTTGAATCTGTAGTCTTTTTTTTTTTTTTGGTTATACATCTTACGTTGGTTTGTCAGTGTTCTCTGATCTATGAAATATGCAAGAATTCCTCAGTGATATGTTAATAGATGCCTCATTAGAATTACAAGATTCTTCCTGCTCCTGGTTTTAAAATAAATTTTATTTTTAAACTAATTAATCTTGGAAAAACATGGGCTGGATAGTATAATTAGGTAGCACCATTGTAGTGTTAATTCTTGCTCTCTGGCTGTCACTAGAGTTCTGGAATCAATGTGACATATTCTTCAACTTTACTAAGTGCATATGGTAGTATTAAGTGTTGCAGAAGTAATAGGCGTACAGAAGTTGTAGATTTTAACGTACTCTTAAATTTATTTTTTCCTAGGACAGGAAGATAATATGACCTCAGTAATAAACCACTTTTCTCAATCAAAGCTGGTAACAAACCACTTTTCTCAATCAAAGCTGGACTCCGCAGAGGAATTGGAACCTGACCGAGAAGAGGATTCTTCTAGCTGTACTGATATTCAAGAAGCTCTTTCTTCACCAGAATCAGATTCATGCAATAGGTAAGAAACATGCAGGAGTTGATTATTTTAAATATCTACCTCATATGCACACATAGATAGTTAGGCAGAAATAATTAGAAAGTAGCTTTGAGGCATGGTATGGTGTGTCACTCTTACATTTCAGTCCCCTTTTACTGCTGGGTCATCTTCACAGTGGTAACAAGGCAGGATTTGGGAAGGAAGTACAGGGATCAGAGGGTGAGTTTGGTATAGGCTTTATATAGCCTTTTTATAGATATAAAAAGGCTCTATAGCCTTTTTATAGATATTTTTCCTACCGTTGGAAAAGAAAGCATGATAGGCAGTGAAATTTTTGTCAAGACAATGAGTGAAGGAGATAAAAACAACTGTATTGGAAAACAGAGATGATCAGAAAGACATGGCACATAGGAGAGTTAAGAAATGAAAAATTTAACTGAGTAAATAGATGGGGAAACTTTAAAAATGAGAAGTTTGGTAATGAGTCATTTTGAAAAGATATTTTAAAAATATATAGGGTTTATTTTACACACACACATGCATGCACACATACCATTTTTTCTGGTCTTTCACTTAATATGTCATAAATGTTAACATTTCTATAGGTTGGCACAAAAGTAATTGAAACCACAGTTAATTTTGCACCAACATAATACCTTATGTTTATAATTGTTGTTTTTAAATGAGTACAGTATTTTGTTATGTCTCTGTACCATAATTTACCAGACCCTTCAGTTTCTGTTAGAGCTCTGCATTTTTTCCAGTGTTCTACTTACGTGCCTGATGCTATGGTAAAGCTCTTCCTTTGTTCCTATTGAATACTTTTTTTTTTTTTTTTTTTTCATTTTTTCGAGATGGAGTTTTGCTCTGTTGCCCAGCCTGGAGTGCAGTGGCGCAATCTCAGCTCACTGCAATCTCTACCTCCCAGGTTCAAGCATTTTTCCTGCCTCAGCTTCCCAAGTGGCTGGGATTACAGGCCTGTGCCACCTCACCTGGCTAATTTTTTTGGTATATTTAGTAGAGATGGGGTTTCACCGTGTTGGCCAGGCTGGTCTCGAACTCCTGACCTCAAGTGATCCACCCACCTCAGCCTCCCAAAGTGCTGGGATTATAGGCGTGAGCCACCATGCCTGGCCACTTTTCTTACATTTATTATTCTGATAGGTAGGCATTGCCTTCCGAATGAATTGTACTGATTTAAAAAATGCTACCAGCAGTATGTCAATATGAGTGTGTCTTGGAAGTTATTTGATCTTTGGTGTTAGTTTATTTAAAAATTAGTAACATTGCTGTAGAATGATAGACTATTTCTAATCTAACTAATGGAATTATTAGTACATTTTTTATTAGTATACCCAGTGACCCTCTGTTTTTGTAGGATACCTGGGAAACAGTTTCAAATTAGTCAGAATGAAGTATTAGGAAGGAGAAATCTTCCCATCTCATTCCAAAGATTTTCAAGATCAAAAAATTATATTTCTAGTTGACTGAGGGTAAAACATAGGGTTGCGTGATTTGTTATCGTAGATCAGGCCATTCCTGCAAGTCCAGTGCAGTATTTGTTTTTAAACACACATGTAGGAATACAGAAAAAAAAAAATCAGAGTCAGGGGAATAAGAGTTAGATTTTAACCATAGTCATTAGATGCTTGAATGTTTTGGAATGCCAGAATGATTTGGGACATTTGAGAATGGCAAAAACTGAAAGGGAAACGTGGGGCAGTCAGATGTCTTTATCTGGTTGTGAGAATATGGGAAGTGGGGCGAGTTTGTTGATGTCCTAGCCTCATTCAGACTTGTTGGCATCACTGAACTATGAGAGGACTATGGGAAAATGTCATTGCTTTTAGGTATACCATGGCCGAGGAACTAGGAGAGCAAGCAGTAGTCTCTGGGTTTAATAAAAAAGGTAAAGGAAATATGGCTGAGGGAAATATGGAGTAAACTTTATTGGGTCAATTTACTAAAATGGGTTAATCCAAAGGCTGATCATTGTAACTCATTACTCACTGAAAGAATTGAAAAGTACTTTCACACTTATCCCCAGTCACATATTGCTCCTGCTGCTACTTCATTAGGGGATTAGCCTTTTCTCATTATTTATCTTCCTACTGACCAAGATTCTGGGTAATATTATAAGTTTTACCATCTTTAATGATTTCCTCTTGATAGGAGTCACATAGGGGTATCCTTATACTACATTGTGAGGTGATCCTTTTGTTAGCAACTGAACGTAAGTACAGTGATGCTAGATTAACTTTTGTTCTCTGTCCATCACAGGGTCTGACATTACACTGTTGCACTCAGCCATTCAGCAAATATGTATTGTGTTCCAGGCACTATTCTAGACACAGCAGTTTATCAGGGATGAAACCATCAAATAATTTTTTAAAATGTAAGCACTTATATTCTACTTCACATTATAATTAGTTGGTAATATATGTACATATTTCTGCATGCACACACACGTACATGGCTCAGTGGAAGTACACACTAATTACATATTTTAACAGTTTTATTGAGATACAATTCATATACCACACAGTTAACTATTTAAGAGTACAATTCAGTGGTATTTAGTATATTCACAGAGTTGTACAGCCATCATCACAATTTTATAACATTTTTATCACCCCACAGAGAAACGCTGCACCCATTAGCGGTTACTCTCCATTTCTTCCCAAACCTCCTGCTCCAAGCCCTAGACAACCACTGATCTTCTTTATGTCTCTATAGATTTGACTCTTGTGGACATTTTATGTAAATGGAATCATACAATATGTGGTCTTTTGAGATTAGCTTCTTTCACTTAGTTTGCTCTCAGAGTTCATCTGTGTTGTACATGTTTCAGTACTATATTACTTTTTATTGTCAAATATTTAATTTTATGGATATACATTTTATTTACTCATTTGTTAGTTGATGGACATTTGAGTTGTTTCCAGTTGCAATTTTAACAAGGAAAAAAATCACCAAGTTTGCTTGCACACTGTGGAAGCTTAGCTTTAGTGATGGTATGTAAGGATTTACTAGGCTTGCTTTGAGAAAGTGGGCAGTGTCTCCTCTAGTACTCATGTCTTAAATTGTACTACAATACTAAATATTTACTCATTGTAAATATTAAGTATGGTAATCTTTACATTTTTTATTTTATTTGGGTTCTTTTTTATATCTGTTTCTGAATCATTCTGCTGTTTTATCAATCCTAAGATCTTTAAGCTTAAAAGGTGGAGTCTATTTCTTGTATAAGACCTAGAAACTGAGGCTAAAGGGAAAGTGAGAAAGAAATGGACCTTAAATAATGGTGTTGGTTTAATATCAGGACAGACCACTTGGCAAATGATTCAAGAGTAGATTGTAAGAGTGAGCATACAGCAGGAAGCAGCTATGGGCTAGCAGGAAAAGTAGTTGGCTTTAAGTTGATGGATTACAGATCAAGTTCTGCCGGGTGATTTTTGATTCAGTCTTTTGAAGTCCATTTCCACATATCTTAGAGAAGCACATTAAAATATCTTATGTCTCAGATCTGTTGGGAAAATGAAATGAGATAATAGATGTGAGAGTCATTGATAAATATATGATTGTTATACCTTCATAAAACAAATCAACTAAATTTTCTTCCTAATTCAGGAAATTAGGACTTATGTCTGGACATTTTTTATTAAAAACTTTTTTTTTTTCTTTACAGAGGTAACCAAGTTAAATGATTGGGCATTTAGAAGTGCTTTCACAGCCCTCATTTTATTCATTTTAAGACATACGTTTTCAGTTTTACATTTTAATATCTGAAATTGTGATATGTCTTATAATCAGCAATAACTTAAAATTGCTGATGGCCTGGTTGTAGTCATGAGGTATTTGCCAATGGGTGTACGTCACAGCGCTTCATGGTATCATCATTGGGTTGGGTTACATGTATTATTGGCATTCCATTAGTTAGTCACGTAATATGTCTTCAACAAAATAATGAAACCAAAAAAGTTATTATGCATGAAGAAAAGCGCAAAAATAGCAGCAAGATTTAAGTTTGATGTTAGGGAGGTAATGTTCATCATTGGGTGAATGATCTGAATTTTGTGTTTTCTTGAAAAACAGTCAAGTGCCTTACAGGATCTAGGAAAGAAAGATACCCACAAGTATATGAAGACATGTTACATTATGTGTGCAAAGAATTGCCTATTTGTTACATGACAGACTGAAGGCAAGAGAAATGGCCAAATCCCTTGGAATAAATGGAAGAAATTTCAAAGCAATAACAGCATAACTAATTCTGTTCAGCATGACTAATGCAAAAGAATATTGCTAAGGTTTATCAAGTGTCAATTTGTCAGACACTTCTCCTTTAACAGAAACTGCTTATCTGCCAACATATGCAATGTGATTGAGGAAACAAAGAAAATTATGACTTCAGTTTGCAGAATGGATGTCAGTGTTTTAGATCAAATTCCTGGAAACAATAGTCTAGTACATCTGAGAAATGCTGGTGCTCTTGGTGGTGCAGAGGATGAGTTTTTGTGGAAAAACTCAGTTATCAGAGGTGCTGAGTCAAAATATGATGAAGTAGAGTTGGGGTCTGAATATGAAGACAGTTTAGGAATACTTTAGCCAATTTAACTCAGTTTTTACAAATATATGTACAACAATAGCATAAAGTAAAAACCTATGTCTATCTAAGTTTAACTCTCTGGATACGTACAAATTAAAAATTCTAAGTGAAAGTGAAATATTGTGTCATAGTTGACTTCAATTTTTTGTCTTTTAGTGGCAGATAAAATAATGCTTCATCTTGCCATCAATGTTATCTTCAATTTTGTGATTAAGGTCCCTGACTTACTTCAAACATAATTTATATCATCTAGTTGGAAACTCATAAAGTGGCTTATAATACTGGTTGGTGGTAGCCTGACAGAAGACTGTCACAAAGTATTGTGAATCATTGCTTAGTGCCAGTGTTATTTAGTGACTCTGAAACTTAATCAAGAGAGACACCCATTTGATTCGGGTAACTAATACCATAGAAATTAGGAAAAGATTCAAAGTTAGAAGGGACCACCAGTCAAGACCAAATTCTTTTAGTAGAATCATAACATACTAGAAATATGTGGTATTTATTTATCTGGTCCAATTGGGCACTCTCAGGGTGGATTAATGAGTGTATTACATAGATTTGGCCTTGCTCTACTGAAGACATGCCAGTCTCCTCACCAGCTTCATACTCAACCCCTCAGTTTCTGTTATCAAGGAAGCTTGTAATCAAATTAAAGCTTAAGTGGTAGAGGAAATTTTCATTTTGGGGATGTTGCTTGTCTTTCATTTCTTTTTTCCTTGTGGGGTTCAGTGTTGTAAGCGATTTCTATTATCCCCCTGTATTTTATTATTTGATTTTTATTTGTATCAGTCATTTATACTACTGACAGTTGAATGAATAAAAACAGAATGAAGCATCCTTATTTTGTTTCCCTGCCCGTTTAACTTGAGAGTTTGGTTTAGTGTCTAGTTGTAGCAGTGGATATTTTGCTAATTAAAAGAATTTTCCCTTGCATTAGACTCTCAGAGCAGATAATCTTTTGTTTCTTAAGTTTGTAAGTTAAATGTAAGCACAAATGTTTAATTCTCTTTTGAACTTGAATTTTTGTAGAGATCCAAGAGAACTCCAATATTTGGAACTAACCTCATGTTCTTATGTTTTTTTTCCTTAAAAAAACATAGCACTTTACTTTTTATAAGAATTTAAAGTGATTGACTTAAAAGGAATGCATTCCCTCTCTCTTTTTCTACTATCTTTAAAACAATGTTTCCTAACCCTTTTCTTCAGCACACATAGCAAATGATAGTATTTCTGTGGCATGCCAGGATAAAGAGATGATGTTGCCATGGGTTTCAGCCACCCTACATCTCACTGTGGGCTAGGGATTAATGCCTGGTGTCCAACTACCCCGTGGGGGAGGGGGAGAACACACGAATTAGGAAGCTTTGCTTTTAATATATGAACACACCGTTGAACAGTTGAATAGGTGGGACATACATAGACAAATAGGCTCATGGTGCTTCTGTAGTAGAAAGGACAGCAAGAGCATTTGAAGCACCCCTGTTTCCGGGCAGGTAAGGCAATGATTGAGTCAGTTGAAAAAGAAATCAAGTGACTTAATCTCACGATCCTAATGAATGGTAAAGCCAGTTTTCTGAATTCAAATGTAATGCTTTCTCCTGCTTGTTTTTGCTGTTCTCCAAATCTCAGAAGGCACTGAGGCCAGATTAAAAGTTAAATGAACAGGTGACACATTAAAGTTACAGGTTGATGAGTTTCCCCACTCCACTGTTTTCATGTAACTCCAGAACCTTAGAGGATAATGGAAGAAAAAGTCAGTCCAGTGCTATTTTTCAGAGTAGAATCTATCATGTTTTTAAAGTTAAAAATTATCAGTATACATATTAAATACAAGTTTTTCAGATTTAGAATTTGTTCTTCTGAAAATAAGAGTTCCAAATGTCTCCTGGACAGAAAACTCTGGTTCTGGGGGTTTTAGGATCCAGAAGACAGCATGCCCAGATGGGCTTGGGTTAGTTCACTTGATTTGCTTGTGAAAGATGTGAGGGTACAGGAACTGTGTGGGTTGGGGTGGTCAGAAAAGAGGAAACAGATTTGGCTATAGCAGGAGAGAATTTTTGCAGGTTGTTTCTTAGGACTAGATCTGAACATTTTAAAATCAGCATTTCAACTAGGATTCCTGGATAATGGAAAAGTTCAGTGTTCAGAACAGCATGTATAGCGTGTGACCTCTTTTCTAAAAGGGGGAAGAATACTTATATTTGTTTGGCTTTGCATAAAGAAACACTAGAAGAATACACAACAAACTAATGAAAGTGATTGCATGTTGGAGACAAGAGAAAACAGGTTGGATGGGAACAAAGGAGGAAGTGGGCCAGCTCAGTATACATCTTTTATGTCATTTGATTTTGAACCATGTAAATATATTAATCTACTTTAAACAAACAAACAAACAAAAAGCAAGTACTGTTTAAACCTTACTCTTTAAAGTTTTGGAAATCATCTCATCAGTGTTAATCGTCATCATAAATTGGTTAATGAAGTTTGGTGGAGTAGGCAGTAAGGAAGACAAATATATTAATGAGATTTTGTAATTTAGAGGGTATTGGAATTACTAGAAAAATTACTAAATAAGTGTTTATGTTTCTGGTCAAATTGAGAGAAAAAACATCAAACTAGTGGAACGATATCCTAAGTTGGAAGTATCTTACTGTAAGTCAATGATGGCTTTGTATTTTTTAAAATCTTCATAATTGCTATTGGAAGGTTGACATTATATTTCATTTTATAACTGTTAAATGTGACATTCAATGAATTTAATGTTGCCACAAAATCTTTTTCTACTAAAACTCATTACTGTGTGTATTTTATTATACACATTACTGTGTGTATCTTTTTTGTGGGAATATTTATGAACTTTAGAATACCCTGAAAGCTAAATGGTTCATTCTGTTTCAGGTGGTGAGTTGTTTTTTGTTGGAAGTTTCTAGAGAAAATGTGGGAACATGAAATCGTTCTTCAGTATCTTTTGCATTTTTCAAAGAGCTTAGGCCGGACACAGTGGCTCACACCTGTAGTCCTAGCACTTTGGGAGGCCGAGGCAGGTGGATCACCTGAAGTCAGGAAGACCAGCCTGGCCAACATGGTGAAACCCGGCCTTTACTAAAAATTCAAAAATTAGCCAGGCACGGTGGCATGTGCCTGTAATCCCAGCTACTCAGGATGCTGAGGCAGCAGAATTGCTTGAACCTGGGAGGCGGAGGTTGCTGTGAGCCAATACTGCGTCACTCTACTCCAGCCTGGGCGACAGAGCGAGACTCCATCTCAAAAAAAAAAAAAAGAAGAGAAAGAGCTTAAACTGGGTGTGGTGCATGAGACAGACCATCTTTTGGATGAATGAAACTTTTGTTTTAGGGGAATGTATCTTAGTCCAAGATACTGTAACATCAAGTCCTTGAAATGTGTATGACTCCTTGAGATCCATGTACCTAGCAGTCAGTCTTCTTTGTTTCATTGTGGGAGGATAGCTCAGCCATTGGCTTTATGACTCTGGAAAGGTGCCTGGCACGTGGGATTTTAAATTAATCTCCCAGAGTTTCACTTTCCTCATTGATAAAATGGAATAGCTTTTATTGTTTGTTTGTCCCTCTAACTTCCCTGGATGAGTCTACAAAGCAAATTAGATGATCATATATTGTGAATGCTTTGTAAATAGAACATAAACTTATTGTTGCTTGGTTTCATCTCTTATTAAGGATTTTGCATGTATTAAGTTATTTTTATTATTTTCTCTTATCTGGAGCTCTCTTCATTTTATCTTTTTTTAGTTCTAGTGGAGAGCAGTGAAACTCTTAGCCTTGTTTCTTCTAGAACTTTGTTGATGGTCGTGTGACAAACACCTTATTGATAAATAGGCAGGAGAGGGTATTCTTAACTCTGGTAAAATCAATAGCATTTGATTTTTCTGCTACCACTGTTGAAGCAGCACAGTGTGGCAAAAGAAGATGACTTTTGCATTCCCATTCCTGTTTTTCTACTTTAATTTCTCTCAGCCTTTGTCAAATGGGGAGAAAACTTAGGGTGCTTCTGTGAATTAAAGCTAATGTGAAGGCTGGACGTGGTGGCTCAACACCTGTAATCCCAGCACTTTGAGAGGCCAAGCAAGGTGGGAGGATCACTTGAGCCTAGGAGTTTGAAACCAGCCTGGGCAACACAGGGAGATGCCATCTCTACAAAATATTTAAAAATTAGCCAGACATGGTGGTATGTACCTGTAACTACTCAGGAGACTGTGGTGGGAGGATTCCTTGAGCCCAGGAGGTTGAGGCTACAGTGAGCTGTGATTGTACCACTACACTCCAGCCTGAGTGACAGAGCAACACCCTGTCTCAAAAAAAAAAAAAAAAAAAAAAAAAAAAAAAAAAAAAAGCTCATGTGTACAAAGTAATTATCACTGTGGCTTGTAGAGGTAGTTGCTCAGAACATGATAATTTTTGTCATTGTCATAATTGAATGAGTTTTTTTGGAAACTGGAACTTTACTATTCTAATATGTTGTCAGCCAACTGCTAAAATATTTGGCTTATAAACTATTGTTCATCTTACAGAACAGATTACTAAAAATAGGAGTTCAAGGAGAAGATTCATAGTAGCTGATAGAATTTATTTAAGTACCATTGTCTGGTCGGCATGTCATCCTGCATTGATCCTCCAGTGATCTATCCTTAAAGAGTTATTGTTTTAAACTGGATATACTCAACTGCATTCATATTAATGCCACAATTAAGGGAAGAAATGGCGGGGAGGGGGGCGGTAACTACCAGATAATAGAAAAATTCCACTTGTAAGTAATCCTTAATCCTCAGGATTTTTATAGCAGATGTTTGCGTTTTTTCCTACCCCACAGTACCCTGTGTACCTGCCATGCTGGTTCTGATGAATTTGCACCCTGGTGTCATAGAAACAGTGGAAATAAAAGATTAAAATAGAGCACATAATCATCAGGTTTTCTCTGGCAAATTGGAGCATGGTGCTGAGGCAATTATTCAGATAATTCAGACCCAAATCTGTTTCATGAAAATGGAACTGACATTTGTTGAACATTTACTATGTACCAAGCTCTATGCTAAACATTTAGTGTGTTATATTGAATAAGCTTTTAAAAAACCCTAAGGAATACCTGTATCATTATCCTGATTTTATACTTGAGGATATTGACACAGAGGAAAGTTAAGTAACTTGCCCAAAATTACACGGTAAGTAACAGAAATGGGACCTCAACTTAACTTTGTCTGACACTGAAATCTGTGGGTTTTTTCTCTAACATCAGTCATACATTTGCCAGAGGTATTTGACATCTTACTTTTCAGCTTCAGAAGTAAATTCTTTACTAGTAGAATGAAATAAGACGCTACAAAAGGAATGTGTGAAGATAGTGTTTTCCTTTGCTGAAGAAGCTTTGCTACTTTCAGTCAGAGAATGACAAGAGTGAGATATTACAGGAAAACCCGCTTGGCCAAGGTGTGCATGTGTGTGTGCATGCACACACACAGAATTAGCTTACATTTCTGCAACTTTGACCTGAAAATGAGGCTAAAAGCTGACTAAAAGGTGTGAAAAATTAATTGCAGGTGTTCTAAATAAAACTATTAACATCTTCCTGGACCAAGGTTTGGAATTCCATCGAATTCAAGATTCAATTTTGAATCTTTGCCAGTGAGTCTTTCTCATATGTAATCTCTATATTAATATCCACTGTAGCCTGGACCAGTGGGGACATCAGAGAGTGCCATTTGAATGCCCTTCCACAGGGCAGCTGTAACGTTCATGTACCAAACCTTATGTTCATCCAGCTTCTGGAAGCACGGCCTTCCAGAATGTTTCAAGACCAAATAGTAGACAAGCTGAAGCCTACTCTGAAAAAGTTCCTTGTTCTAGACTTCAAAGGTGTAGTTGTGTAGGCTTGTATATGCTCTGACCCCAGAAATATCAGAATGAGTAATTAATTTTCTCCTTTGGAGGATTTTTTAGATGTCTTGAAAGAATATTAAAGGAATTTTTGATCTTCAAGGCATATTAAAATGACTAAGACTTCAAAAATATTAATTGCTTTTATCCACAGGGAAGCGATCTGAGAGTGATAATTTTAGTAACACTGACTGCTATACCTAAGTGTCTTTTTGTAAAATCCTATTTGTGAAACTATGTTTAATTTTAGGAACGTGGTTTTTGAGCAGATATAGTAATAAGTACATTACTTTAAAAAGGAATGAGCAGTTCTGTCTGGTATTTTAATTGTATTAGCATCAACTCTATTTTTTAGTGGTGACTAGAATTGGAACAGCAGATATAGCAGATGATCCTGAAACTTCATTTTAGATAAAATTCTGAATCTCCCAAATTTTGTATCAGTCCATTTAGTGATCTGGTTATCATTCAGGTGAGTGCCTGAGGTGGGGTAGAAGGAAAGGTAATGGGAAGTGAAGACACCAGGGAGCTGTGCAGCCTGGCTGGGCAGTGACATTGAAGTCGCAGAGGAAGAGAAGATTGCAGGCAACTTCTGAGATGTGTTTTTTGTAAACCACCTCTACCATCTGTTTTCACTGAGGTAGCATAACAAAAACCTCTTAGGTTTATGTCATTAGTGTACTGCAAATATTTTACTTTAACAAATCAGTGATTTGTGCTGATGATTTGAAAACCCCTAGATAAATTGATCACAGACTCTACTACGTTAGTTGACAGACTTGGCCATCCTCCTTTCTTAGCTGGACTAGTAGAGATGCTTCATAACCTTCCTGTTTAAAAACAATTGTGTGTGTTGTGGAGCATGGGGTGGGGGAAGGGGGCAGTGTTGGCAAGAAGCTGACTTTACTCTTTCTCCAACTCTGTGACCCCTGCCAGGCCCCAGAACTACATGATCCTCCCCTGCTCCCATTTCCCTAACTCATGGGTTTTCAGTAGGAGCAGTATCACCCCCAAAGGGTGGAATTTTGTTTTTCATGGGGGTGGGGAGAGGGGAAAAAGGTTACTCTGTATATGCATAAAACACAGATATATATATATACACACACACACACATATATATAGATATACACACACACACATATCCGTGCTTTATACATACACGTACATATACACATACACACAGAACACATGAACAAATAGACATCATATTTGTGGTATTAAAATGTCATGGGGTTAGGGGGAAATGTGTAAAAAGGCTCCTTAGGAAGATGATAGTTTTAAAAGCTTGAGAAACAGTACCTTAAGCACATCAGGTAAAGAAGAATGGATGACACTGGAGTAGAGAGAAGGGTAAGAAAAGGTTGGGTTAAAACAGCTTCAGCTTTGTTTAAAATTGGAGTCGTTCTCTCTGAGGTAAGGAGTAGCAGGAGCTGGGGTCTTGTGAATAGAAGGGTTTAGAACAACTTCTGTTGAAGTAGGGGTGGCAGGGAATCTCAGCCTCCCTGGCTAGTGGAAAATACTAAAGTTGGTAAAATCTGCCTCAGTGTTCTTCAGTGCTTTTGGCCTTTGCTCCCCGTCTCCTAATGGAAACTACATTTGGCTCTTTCTTTCCTTGCCCACCCCCACTCTCCCTCCTTTCTCTCACTGGTAACCATTTGTTTGCTTTCTTTCACTATAGACTCATTCGTTTTTTCTAGAATTTTATATAAATGGGACAATACAGTCTTCTTATTGTCTGTCAATACTGATGTACATATCCTTTTAGTTCCAGTTCAGACATCATAAGAGATCTTTTAGAAGAAGAGGAAGCCTGGGAAGCATCACATAAGTGAGTTCTCATAATCATGAAATAAACATGCACTTTGACCTGAGAAATTATACTTTTATGCAGCTGATTTTCAAACAAAATGATATTTGTGCTTTCTGGTTTAAAGGAGTAGTAATCCACGTGCAAGGTAAAGATTTTCGGTTTACTACTTGTTTCTATATATTTCTGCTAAGAAATGGAATCCTATATAACTGTAGTTATGTATCAGATGTTATTTCTGTATGGATAAATTGTTCCTATGGGCAATTAATACACTCATGTATCACTTAACAATGGGGATACATCCAGAGAAATGTGATTTCATTATTGTGGGAACATCAGAGTATACTTACCTAGATGGTATAGCCCACCATACAGCTGGGCTCTAGGGTATATAGCATATTGCTCCTAGGCTACAAACCTGTACAGCGTGTTACAGTTAGGCATTTGTAATGCAACGGTACCTGTTAGTGTATCTAAACCTAGAAAAGGTACAGTAAAAACATATGTAATTTCCACAATGCAGCTAGAGCCATCTTTTCAAAATGCAAATCTGATCACTGTTACTCATCCCTCTGCTCTAAAAGTCTTGAATGGCCTCTTGTTCGTTTTAGGTTCAAGAAGGGACTCTTTAATATGCCTAAAAGGTGCTAAATGATTGGATCTCTTTCTCCAGACTCGTCTTTTATTATTTACTTCATATTCATATTCTCTCTGCTTCAACATATAGACGTCTTAGGTCCTCTTGCATGAAAAGCTGTCTCCCACCACAGAGCCTTTGAACTTGTCCCTCTACCCAGAGTGTTCTTTATTTTTTCATCTAGTTTACACCCCTACTCACCAGCTCAGGTTCTTCCTGGATCCAGTCCTCCTACTGTAGGTGCTTACGGCACTGTGTGCATCTCTTTCCAGCACATTTGTATGATTGTTTGTTTGCCCATCACTCCTACTGGTCTATAAGTTAGGCATTTTAACCCAACTGTCAGCATGAGCCTAACTCATAGTAAATACATGTGTGATCTCATTTAAATATAGCACTATTATATACTGTTATCCCTGTTTTACAGTGAGGAAACTGAGGCTAAAAGGGGTAAGTCTCCAGCCCAAGGTCATATAGCAATAAGTAATAAGTGATGGAGATGAGATTCTAACCTAATTGTCAAAAGTCAGCGTCCTCAACTATTAAACTCTACTATCTTTCCAAAGGAGGAGAGGTTTGCTGTGCAGTTGACATTTTGTCGTTTCGTAGCTGAATCACTAGGAGAGTGGAAAAGTATGGTGTATCCAGGGGATACATGGGTTTATTATGAAATATTTGGTGGTTCAAGCAGTAGCATTTTATGTAAGTTTGAGATTTTGGCTGCATTACTGTCTCTCACCTAAGCATTATTTAACTTTGAGCTCTGGAAGAGGAGGCAACTCCTTAGCTAACTACTTTCCTCTTGTACCTCTTCATGTTGAACTAACCCTGACACTAGTGACTATGATGAGCCCAGAGTTCCTGAGCCCAAGCCTGTTCTTGATAATGATGATTTCTTAAAGTCATTACTACCAGAAAGCACTTAGAAAACAAATTCCACCATTTCACTTTTTAAAGCGAGAAAGATACAAGAGCTTGTCTAGCCCCACCCATTTGTTTTATAGAGAAGGAAGCTGGGCTCCAGAGAGGTAAACGGACCCTTGGTCAAGGTCCGAGGACTAGTTAGTGATACCACCAGGATCAGAATCCAGGCCTCCTGATTTCAGCAGAATATAGAATAAACAGCCTCAGTTCCTTCTAAGGAAGAACTTATGCTGTGATGTAGTTTTAAAAGCAGAATCAGGAAAAGCCTCCAGAGCTTTACTTTTCAACAAAATGTTACAGTTCTACAAATGCCCATCTTAAGCTTATAGGCATTTTTTTTGTAGTACCACAAGTGGCATATTTGAGATATTAGTCCTGGAACATACCATATCAGTTCCAACACATTCTCTTAATTCCACAAATGATTTAGAGGTTTCGTTAGCAACACATGGCTCCATATAAAGCAGTGTTTTCGTAAGCAGCAGGAAACTTATTTTCTACAAACTGGTCTTGGAGTCTTATATCTACATTTTGTATTCTTTTATGAGATGATCAGTCAGGTGTGGCCACAAGAAGAGACACAGGAGAGGCTCAGGAAAACAAGTTTCATTATACTCATAGGTCCTAGAGACAGGACATGGCATACCATGCAGGTCCACAAGGGAAAGACACTAGCGTGGTCAGGAGGCAGAAGACAGGAACAAGGGTAGCGCTTTAGGCTAGGTCCCTGATTGGGGTTTTCTCAGGAAAGGCAAGGCAGGGTGGGTTGAACAGTGCAGGCCTGGCTAGTTCGAATAATTTCAGTGGCTCCAAGCTATAGGAGTGGTCCCTAGTTACCTAGAACCTGGCCCTGGCATGATTAAGTCAGAGGACTATTGCCTCTTAGGGTGTTGGGGCCAGATAGAGGAGGTGTGACTCTGGATTGGTTAGTTTGCATGTCACAGCCATACTCCTGGCTGGGCCCGTTGCTTTCTCTGAGAATTGACCAGCCTCTCCTGATGCCAGCAGAGGCAGTCTCTCCCCAGCTAGAAAGGCTGTATTATGATGTCAAAACATCATAATATATAGGAAACACACACACAGAATTTTTACTTAGCCTGTCTGATAGTTCCCTGGAAGACTCTACTTGCAAGACTATCTTTACTTTACCTGACTTGGAGCTTGCTCAAAAAAGGCTTCGAAAAGCCTTTTTTCTAAAGATGTTTGTTGAAAGCAATTAGAGGCATTTGACTAGCTTTGCAGCTGTCTGAGGTGGTAGATAACAGTTGGGGCAAATGATGTGCTAACCAAAAAGCAACAACAACAAGCTACAAGATATATTTACATTGAACAGAATGAAAGTAGGAAGAAAATGGTCCTGGTGTTACTTCACATTTTGGGGTCTCAGTTTCTTTACACATAAATGTGGGTAAAATATATATGCTTCAGTGAGTCTAAGCCCTTTGCTCCAGATCTGCTCCTCCTCCGGTGTCCCCTCTTCTCAGTGAATGGTAGGATCATAGTCTTCCCCACTGTTCAAGGCAGAACCTAGCAATTATTTTAAACTTCTCACTCTCCCTTACCACTTACCTGCAGTCACTTGCAAAGTCCTACAGATAAGTGGTTCTCAGACTTAAAATCACCTGGAGGACTTGTTAGACTACAGATTAGTGAACTCCACCCCTAGATATTCTGATTCAGTAGCTTTAGGAAGGGGCTTAATGATTGGCATTTTAACAAGCTCCTAGGTATAGCTGGGGCTGCCTCTGTACTGTCTCAGTCCCTTTGTGCCACTGCTTACTCCTGCAGGTCCTTTACTTTCCAGCTTGCAGCAACCGCTGTCCAGCTGTCTCTCTGCCTCGGTCTATTACTAGTTCATTTTGCCAGTGAAATGTAACATACAGGTGTTTTCCCCCTTAGACTTTAAAGTAGCTCTCCACCATCCAAGGCTTTTCATGTTCTGGCCCCAGCCTACCTGGCTGGCTCATGGAATTTTATTCCCTCACTTCCCCACCCCACGACTGTGGCTTCAGCCAAGCTGCCAAGCTGAACCACTCGCAGTTGCCTCATGAGTTATGCTGCCCTGCCCCTGGCCTTTGTACATGCTGCTGCTTCTGTCCAAATTGCCCTTTCCCCTTTCTTCATCTAGATAGCAATTGACATTCCTTTCTTCATACTCTGTTCAGAAGCCCCTGATTTTGCTCCAGCAGCACTGTCACCCTTTCTAGTGAGTAAGTACACTGGATTTTAAATCCCTAGCACCTAGCACCATGCCTGGGCAGCCCAGCATAGGCACTCAATAAATATGTGAATGAATGAATGTGTCTGGCAGTCAGTCAGTCAATCAGTGTTTATGGGATCTGAATGTATTCACTAGTAGATTCTATGTTCTTACTTGGCTTCAAGAACCTGTGAATGAATAAGGATCGCCACTGTAAACTAAAAATAAAATTTTAAGCCATCAGCTGACTGAACAGACTCCCCTGTTGGCCAAGGGGACCCATAGAAACCTTAAAAACAGTCCCTGGCCATGACAGCACAGGAGATCAGACATGCTTCATCATACCTCCTCCCTTTTGCAGTGTAGACATAACAACTGGCCAACATTAATGTTAGAATAGAGATCATAGGACTGACAGAACATATTTTTTTGTGGCAATAAAATACCAAATTATAGACAGGAGCTAAGGCTATTATACCTGCTCCCTTTTGCAGTGTAGACATAACAACTGGCCAACATTAATGTTAGAATAGAGATCGTAGGACTGACAGAACATATTTTTTTGTGACAATAAAATACCAAATTATAGACAGGACCTAAGGCCATGCGAAGCAAGGGTTAAGTAAATCACCCTACACTTAAAGAGTAATTATGTTCTAATTGCTACAAGGCTTTTCTTTTTTTCTAGCAGCTAAACAAGCACTGGCCTTGAGATAAACAATGTTAAAACAATTGTAGCACATCTACTGCCGGAAGCTGACTAACTGACCCTCTGTTCCACAAGCTATAACTATATAGCATTGGTTTGACAAGAGACTGATTTCAGTAACTTTCTTCTGATAAGAGACCACTGATCATGGACTGGTTCTGGCCAGTTTTATAGTGGCTGAGCAGTTGGGTGCCTTTGTGTCCTAAAAAGACCTTTTGACATATATGGCCTAATTGTAATGTATTTAAATATTAAGTCTCCACCCCAGAATGAACATGGGTTGTGTGTAACATGCATGCATGCATTAGGACATGCATTAGAACCCCCCTTTATGAATAATCATAGCTCCTCCTGTAACCTGTTGAATATGTATGTTTGGGCCACACATTCACCATAAATCCCTTTTCCCTCTTCCTCTCCCTTACAGTACCTGTCTTTTGGGCTCTGCCGGAGTTAACACTTCTCAGCCTTGTCGGAGTGGTCACCTTACAGGCTGTAATTGTTTATAAGAAATAAAGGCTCCTTTCCAAATTTGTAAATTTGATTTTTAAGCTAACACCACTTAAAAACCTTGCTAACTCTTTGTGTCTATCTCATAGTGCCTTTAAAATAAAATTTTAGAAAATAACTTTCTCTAATCTTATAAAATCAGAAAAGGAAGAATTATTTTCTCTATTAATAGTCTACATTTCATCTTAAACCCATGAGAACTTGTTTGCATGCACTTATGAGCCTGTCATGTTTGTTAAATGATACAATTACTGTAATTGAAAGTACTTGCAGCAGGAAAACAGTGAATCTCATGTTTAAAAAAATGAATAAAAGGAAACTCAGGCCTGTTTACAGTGGTCCTTGATCTGACCACTCTCTCTATGATCAACATGAGGCAAGGAGAGCCACACACCAGGAGATTCTTTCTATGGACCTACCAAGAAGGAAAGTAGGTCATCCTGGAAATAATGTGTATTGGAAGCAGGTTAATAATGAATGGCTGGCTCTCCTAAGGCATGTTTTTGCATTCAATAGATTCAGTACTTTAACAGTAGATAGATTCAGTACTTTAACGGTAGATGCCTCACTGTGGCCCTCCCCAGGAATATCCTCTCATCTGGCTAACATGCTATTGTCAAATTTTACTAAAAGAAATTCATTAGTAATACCTGCTGGAGACCAAGAATTTTAAAACCTGCTGCACCTGTGAGATCTTACTAAGTGTTATTCCAGTAAGTCAATGCGTTACATGCATGGAAAAAAATATGGGTTGGGTTATTCTATTAGGATTCTTGTATCTTAGGGGATGAGGTGTTTTAGAGAGTGTTCTGGGAGTACCACTGAAATACTCCTTGCCAGGAACTCCCCTCCTAAGGAAGTGGAAGAAGTATAGATGACTTCTTCCGCTACCTCAATAGCTGTGTCTGTTGCCAGCTATCATAAAGGCAAATCAAAGAGGGGAAACATGGAAAGAAAATATTACTGAAAAATGTTAAAGGATTATTAAAAACAAGGTATGAGAATAAAGAGCAATAAAATAGAAGTTAAAAGTAAGGAGGAACATCCCACTAAATTTTAAGCCTTAAAAATAATCAGAAGTCAAATAAGTAAATGATAATAAAACATTAAGATAAAAAATTTGACATGGTGAAAGTTGAGAGATTTTTAAGAACATAAACTAAAACATGAAAAAAAGTAAAAATGATAAGAGTGATAGCAAAAATGGTGGAAATTCTCTGCTCCATAAATGCAGTAATAAAACTGCAAAAATTGTCGGATTCAACTTTTCGGAAAACTCTGAACATTAACCAAAGGCAGCAGCACTTTAGGGGGCATTGATTCAAGAAAATGTCTGAATCTCAGTGAGAACAGTGAGTTTTGTGGTGATTCATCTGGTTTTGTTCTCATCCTTCTCTCTCTAGTTCCTCTGTGGCCTTGGGAGCCAACAGTCTGCAGTCATGGTGAGGACCAGCAGGCTGACAGCCTGCAGAGAAGGCAGAGTAGGGTTGGAGCCCCTTTAAAGCCACATTCCTGGAGAATTTTTACTTAGCCTATCTAATGGTTCCCTGGAAGACTCTACTTGCCAAGACTATCTTTACTTTACCTGACTTGGAGCTTGCTCACTTCAAAAAGCCTTTTCTCTAAGGGTATTTGTTGAATGCAGTTAGAGATGTTTGGCTAGCTTTGTAGCTGTCTGAGGTGGTACATAACAATTGGGGCAAATGATATGCTAACCAAAAAGCCTAATAGTAAAAGCTGAAAAGTAAGATTTCCATGGGGGTTTTGAACAGCTGTAAAATATTACTGGGAATCTAGAGGGTCACTCTCATTCATAGAGCTTCTGTGCATACTTAGGATAGACCTAAGGAAGCACTAAGCTTTCACCCCTGGTTAACCATGAGGCTGTGTGCAAGCAGGAAGTAGAGGCTAAGGCAGAGTTGTCCACTGAGTGTTGAGTGAATGTTGATTGCATGCCCCAGCATGCACACAGAGCCCCTCAGCAAAGACTGGTTTTGCTAAGAGTTTCTGAATGATACTGGTTCCAGAGGTCTAAGGAACTGTTCAATCATTAGTGGACTACAAAGCTAATCAAGCAGACACTTTTAGTTGCCATACACAACGAAGAATACGTATTTATAGGATTGGTTTAGAAACGTCACTAAACAATAATAGCAAACAGCAACAACAACAAATCCTGGAGAGATCTTATTGGTTGGTTGTTTATTTTTGGTATTTATCATGATTGGGGTTCTTTGACCAACTTTGATCTTGATTTGATGTGTTTCAAATTTTTAGAAAATCCACAGCCATATGTATTTACATACTTATTTTCCACAGTTCTTTCTCTCCTTTCTTCCAGGCATTCCAGTTACACACATATTATGCCATTTTTATTGTCTCACAGCTCTGGCTGCTCTATTCTATGTGCACACCCTCACACACTCCTTTTTCTCTTTGTATCTTAATCTGGATGGTTTTTATTGACATCTTCAAGTTCACTAAGTCTTTTTATCAACTTTATGTATTACACTTAAAGCCTATTGAAGGAATTTCCATCTCAAAATGGGTTTTTTTCCTTGCATTATTGTGTATCATACTTTTTGAATGCTGGCCATACAGTGAAGGACCATAGGGACTGAGGTCAATAGTGTTTGTGCCTAGAAATGGGTATCCTTCTATTGGGTCATTAGTGTTGGGAGTTGAGCCAGGTAATTCAGAGTTGACCTGGGTTGGAGTTTCCTAGTGACTAATGTGACCTTCAGTGCATCCACTTCAAGTTACTCTAGCAGATGTCTGCTTTGACTTCTGCTTAGTGTTGGGGCTGGATTGCCAGAGGGTTTGTCTCACTGATTTTACTCCCATTTTCCTTTCCGTCATGCTTACTTGCCTGCACCCCATAGGGGCATATCTTCACCATGTTCGTATCTCTCCCTCAGCCATTTCCTGCTCCTGCTTATTGCTTGGTGCTACGCTCATGGTGGGAAACAGCCAAGGTTCACTGTTATCTCAGTCCAGCCTGAGTCTTAGGTAGGCCCTGTGAGCTTAGGGATGGGCCTTTCTCAGCACTTCTGCCTCCTCCCATGGTATCAGGCTACCTTGACCAAACCTCTGCTTGGTGTCAGTGTAAGGTCATCAGCTGGAGATGATTTTCTGCCCCTCCTGTAAGGTAGAGGTTTTAGTTTCTACATTTCCCCTGCCGCAGTGAATCTTTGCCTGCGTCCCTGCAAATGAGGTCATATGCCTCCCCTTGAGACAGACTGATTTCACCTCTGTTCCTTCTCCAGAGGCCATGGGTCTTTGCCAGAGCCCCAGAGTGAGTTTCCTATGTTTCCCTCAGCAATTGAAAAGCTTATGCTTCATGGGAGAGAAGCATTCAAGAAAGCAGGCAGGACTTCTTCTTGTCCCCAGTAGCCACTGAAGTGGCCCCTCTCCATTCTCCTGCCCTGCTCCCAGTCTTCTTGTGAGCACCTGACGGAGGCTCGTGGAAAAGAGCTGGCAAGTGTGTGCAGACTCTCCTTGTGTCAGTGGCCCGCAGTACTAGCCTGTACTTAAGAAATTAGGAAAATCTTAGCTGATTCTTCTTCCCTGTTTGTATGGTAGCCACCTCGTTCTCCAACACTCTGCCAAAAGTGAGAGACGTGTGGCCCATCTTTGGAGGGGCATATTTTTCTTTGGAATTTTGCTTTCTTAGTTCCTTTACAACCTCAGGTCTCTGAAGGATCAAGAAGAGTTAAGATTTTGTTAGACTGCCTGGCTTTTTCTTGTTAGGATGGGAGCAGCTTTTTGTTTACCTTTTCTTTTCCAGTCCTCTACATGCTAAACAGAAGCATAAAACTCCTAAATTTTAATTCAGCAAAAGGGACTATCTGTAATCCTTGCTAATTCACTAATTCATAAAGTGGAAATACTAATAATAACAATTATGAATTCATCCACAGAATAGAGGGTTATTTCGAGGTTTTAATGAAATAATACCTGTGGAAACACTTGTAAACTAGAAACTGCTGTAGAATAATAATCATTACTTTCTAAGATGCCATTTCTTTTTTCTGTCTTCAGAAACGATCTTCAAGACACAGAAATAAGTCCAAGACAGAATCGCCGCACAAGAGCCGCTGAAAGTGCTGAGATTGAACCAAGAAACAAGCGTAATAGGAATTAGTGTGGGCTTTTGCTGACTTTTCAAATGCAGTGATTAGAATAAGGTACTTTTGGTTGCCACAGACAGATTTCCTGTTTATAAATGCCCAAGGAAAGATGCTAAATTCTAAATATTATGGTCAGCTGATGTTCATTCTTTTCTGCTTTTCCAGAGGGGAAAAATATTACAAAGTATCTGTACTTGGTCAGTTGCCTCCTTCCTCTAAAACATCTCTATCTAAAAATACTGACATTTTACACAAGCACCAGCTTTGCAGAGTAGGCAGACTCTTTGGCACTTTGGCAGAGGGATTTGGTTTGGTTTGGTATAGTTTGGTTTGATATCTAAATTTCAGAATGTCCTTAGGCCATTCTCCTTCTCTTCCCTGGAGAATCCAACCTCACAAAAGGATTCTTTCAACCTCTTTATTACAAGAAACAGTTGAGTTAAATGTTTATGTTTTTGGAAAGGCAGGATGTCAGTTCACATCCTTGGTGTGTGTAAGTACCAATGCAGGCCACCACCATGCCTGTGGTACAGCAGCTCCATGATGGTTGTTGCCCGAGGTTAATGTAGTTGTTTGTTAGACCTGTGTCTTACACATTTCTCAGAGTAAGATATTAGTATTATAATTTAAAGCCACAACAGTCAGAAAGTCACAATAACTTAGAAACATTGCACATATTCTTCTGAAATAGCACTTAAAAATGATTAGTGTATTTTTTCACTTGGGTCAATCAAATCTGTAACACTGAATCCAAGCTATTAAACAAAAAAAATATGCAATGAATGAATTTTGTAAATGAATAGAGTGTATCAGTTTACAATAATGTTCTTAAAACAGGATCCTCTGGATAGCTGAGTATGGGTTAGAAATCATTGAAATGGATTGGTCAGAAATTGCTATCTGTGTGTAAAATGTCTACCAGTAGCCAGATGCTTCCGGAGTTCATAATGCCTCTCTGGCATTTCAGAGCCAGCATTCCCCAACTCCCACCCCTCTGCCACCACCCATTCCAAACACATCATCTTTCAAATGAGATGACAGCAAATGCAGCAATGTTAAGACAAGAAATTTGTAATTTGCCAGGTTCAACATTTATGACCTCCCCATTCCAAAGACTGTCTCTGTTGACCTTGGCTTTTTGATGTGCTTTGGGGTTTCTGATAATGTGCAGAGTCTCATTATGGCTGAAAGTTTAGTGTTTTCACAGTGAAGTCCAGACATTTGATTTCTTTATGAGTTCCTTGTGTTAGAAATGACTATAGAAAAATTTGTCATAATAATTTCATTTGCTTGAAATCCTTAATGGTGCATTAAGGAAACTAAAAGCACCACTTACCAAATCCATCAGCAGAACTGATGTGAGGTAAGTGAGCATGTCAAACAAAATTGGGGCTCACATGACTATATTTATGTCACTGAGTTGTCAGAAATTATGTCAAAATGAAAACTGCTTGTTTCATGACAAATTACACAGTCTGTAAATTAAACTGGAAGTAATTACTACTTTAACTGCAGCAAAAGGAGTTTGTGAGGGAGTGGTGAGACCCAAGACTGGGAAAGCAGGCACATGAGTTCATTCAGCAAATATTTAGTTATCTACTTAGTTATATATCTGTCACTGTACTGACACTGGGAATACAAAGGTGGCCAAAGATCAGCTAGAACAGTGGTTCCCAGTGGGGTGGGCAGAAAGATTTTGCCCCCCAGGAGATAGCTGGCAATGTGTGGAGACACTTTTGGAGGTGGAGGGTGGTGAGGGGTACTACCAGTATCAATGGGTGGAGGCCAGGGATGGTGCTAAACATCCAACCCTCACGTGTTAGTTTGCCAGGGCTGGCATCACAAAATACTACAGACTGGGAAGCTTAAACAACAATTCTGGAGGCTGGAAGTCCAAGATCAGTAGGGTTTCTTCTTCGGCCTCTCTCCTTGGCTTCCAGACAGTGGCCTTCTTCCGACGTCCTTGCATGGTCTGTGTGCACATGACTGTGCAGGACTGGTGTCCTGATTTCTTATAGGGACAGCAGTCATTGGATCAGGGCCCATGCATATGGCCTCATTTTACTTTAGTTACCTCTTTTTTAGGTAGAGGACCCTATCTCTCAATACCGTCACATTCTGAGATACTGACAGTTAAGACTTCCAACATATTTAGTGGCAGGGGTTGGGGGGCACACTTTAGCCCAGAACACTCCACAGTAAAGAACTATCCAGTCTAAAATATCAGTTGTGCCAAGATTGAGAAACCTGTAATGTAAAGGAACTCCCAAGTCTACCTGAAAAATAAGGTCTAAAGAGCACTATCTGTTAGCACTTAGCATATGTTTTGTTGAGCACTATCTGTTAGCACTTAGCATATGTTTAATATTCATACATTGAAAGAAATGTATGTTTATATCCATCTGACAAAGATTAAGGAACTTAGAGTAAGTGGTAGATCCAGAATTGAAACTGATAAACTTCTGGTTCTAAAATTCACCTTTTGTGAAAATACAGTTCTCACCAAACTTACAGTAATTCACTGGTTATTAACTCTTTCTACCTCCTCACTCCCCTCAAAGTTATAACATCTCCCATCAACGTCAGCTCAGAATGGCAGTGATGCTTATGGTTTGTGGGGGTGCGGGTGAGCTGCTGGATGCATTTTAGATGGCCTAGTATGCCAAGCCATCCTTTCATCCTCTACACTCGTCTTTTTTTCGACCTAATGAAAGAATTCATACACGTAAGACCATGTATATAATATAGGGAGGTTCGCCTTTAAAAACAAAATCGTATGGTAAAGACTGATATGTCAACAGGGATAGACAAAATAGAGAAAGCTAGAACTGGGGAAAAAAACCCAGAAACAGTGAATTTCAAACTTCTTCGCATCCGATAAAAGAAAGTAGCAGTGATTCAAATGAGAAACACTTCTGTTATGTACATATTATAAAAGTATGAACATAAGAGGGAAAACCACAACCATTACATTTTTTTTTACCATTTCAATAATTTTTTTTTGGTTTTTAGTCTGTTTTTTAGACATCTTTAAGAACAACTATCTGAGGCTGTAAACAAGTATTTATATTAACACCCATGATACTGATTTTATGCTCCCTACCTGCACTGAGACCTTAAAGGGGGCATTTCTCCATTCCTTCTGTGTATTTCTGGGTATCCCCAGGTTCAGATATTCAGAATACAGATACAAGTCCATGCTTGCATATGTTGCTGCTCCCCTGACAGACTTCTACCAGCATCTGCCCTCCTTACTGCTGCTCTGTCACGTGCACTGCGGCTGGTCCTGCTGGAAAGTCCTACCTTGCCTAGGACACCATCCCCAATACAGCCCCAACATGCAAACCTGCCAAGTGCTAGGGCAGCCCTGCCTTCCTGTCCATTTCAGTCTCCTGGCCTTGCTGTGTTCCAAGTGGAAATGGGAGTGTGCTTTCCCGGTTTGCTAGTGTACTTACTGTCACCCGGACCACAGCGTCCTGTGCAAAAATTTGCTTCTTCTCTCTTCCCCTTTCCCTCTTTCTTCTTTCTCTCCCCCCACCCTTTTTTTTTCTTCTTTCCCCTTACCCTTCTTTCCTTTCTTCTCTTCCTCTCCTTCCTTCCTTCAACTATTAGGACTATATGTCAAGTAATATGCAAAACAAAGACAGGTCCTGCCCTGATGAAGCTTGTAGACCAGAAGGGAAGATGAGCATTAAGTAATTATATAGATTAATGTACAACTGTGATGAGTGCAACAAAAGAGAGGTTCATGGCACTATCAAACATACAGTGGAGGGATTTTGTTTTTGCCTATAAACTCTTGCCATAAAGCTTGAAAATCAGTCCAGGGGGACAGTGTTAATCACCATGTTCTTTCCTTATCCTTGTCTCCCCCAAAATTCATGTGTTGAAACTTAACAAGAGGTGGGAATTTTAGGATGTGATTAAGTTGTGAGGGCAGAGCCCTTATAGATGGGGTCACGGTCCTTCTAAAAGGGGTTGAGGGAGTGGTTTTATTTCCTTCCATCCCTTCCGGCACATGAGGACACAGTCTTCGTTCCCTCTGGAGGACTCAGCAGCAACGCACCATCTTGGAAGTAGAGAGCGGTCTTCACCAGACGCCGAATCTGGAATCTGCCAGTGCCTTGATCTTGGACTTCCCAGCCTCCATACCTGTGAGAAATAAATTTATATTGTCTATAAATTACCCAGTCTGTAGTATTTTCTTCTGGCAGTACGAATGGACACCCAGGAACTGATGTGTGCATCTTCTGACTCCTTTGGTTCTAAAATACAAAATATTGAAGTAAAATTATGGAAGTCAGCTCATGCTAGTAAGTGCCTGTGTGTCTGCCAACTTCCCAATAGTATCAAGAGAAGCTGGACAAGTCAGAATTTCGTATCCCCTATCCAGGATCACCTCCATAAACACACACACACACACACACACACACACACACACACACACACACACACAGTGCTTTAATTTGTCACAGATAGATTCCACAGTGCATTATCAATTCTATTTAATGATTGTATAACAATCCATCCGGATCATGTGCCATTTGGCACAGACATTCTACTCTTGGACATTTAGGTTACTTCCAGTTTTTTCCAATTACAAATAATTTAGAAGGCATCATGGTGCATATAGTTTTTTCCATGTATATGATTACTTCCTTAGATTATATTCTCGGAACTAGAATTATTGGGACCTTAGCTTTTAATAAAATATATGGCCAGGTTTTCAAAACAGGATACCAAAGTATTCTGAAGGAGTTTTTTTCTCTGGGTCTTAATGGGTTTTAAGAATCACATTGGAGCTCATCAGTGTCAATGTCACAGCAAATGCAAGGCTTTCATTTAACTATCAAAGCTGAGAGTCCAAAATTGAAAGGGACTAAAACAAAACAATTCTATGGAATTATAAACAAACAAAGACCAACAATACTTTTCGTGTTCTAATGTAATAGAAAGTTAGATAGGTTCTAGTTATTCCTAGTTTCAAATTAGAGATATACAATAGGTTGTGTATCCTTAATTTGAAAATCTGAAATCGGAAATGCTCTGAAATTGGAAACTTTTTGAGTGCTGACATGACACTCAAACCCTCACTGGAGCATTTTGGATTTCAGATTTTTTGGATTAGGGATGCTTAACTGGTAATTATGATGCAAATATTCCAAAATGCATAATCTGAAACACTTCTGGTCCCAAGCATTTTAGATAAGGGATACTCAACTTGTATTTAAGGTCTTTCAGGGGAATGGCTAAGAAATAACTTCTATAGTATTTCACACCCGGTCCTTGGATAGCAGCTGGATACATTTTCTGGCAAGATTCTAGAGCTGCTCTTACTCTAGTGCTCTCCAAAGAAGCCAGCTGGTTTGGTGTCAAATGAATAGACGGCAAGGCTGACATTCTATTGTAAATGTCTTTTCTTGAATGGGAGTCAGGTAGGCAGCAAGCAGGGAAGTTTTTTGGTCCCCATAATATAACTTCGGAATTACAAGCACATAGTTGAAACCCCAGGATTCCACATGACGTTTATTTCCATTTGGGTCACGTAAGAACTGCATCACGGTCTTAAAAGAATTGTATCATATCTTTTATGTAATAGCTGATTTTGAACAGCACTGACTTTCTCATGCCTAATAAGTCTTCACTGCAAAATGCACTTTCTAGGGAACATTACTGAATGAGCTATTTTAATATAACTATTTGAATGTTAAAGACTATCATCTACTGAAAACATTTTGGCAACATAAGTAATGAATTTCTGAAAGCATGACATCTACATAGAATAATTTGTCTCCTACTTGCAATACATGGTATTGTGTTACTTAGGTTAAAAACCTAAAGAAGGGGGTGGGGCTAAGAGAACCATTATGGTAGCATAATGTAAGGCCCAAATCTGATTGTCGAGAGACTATTCTTACCCACTTTGTCACAGTTTTGTAGAATACAGTCTTCATAGAAGCATATTTGTCTAGATGTATTTTGGGACCATTGCTGATTTCTATCCAGAAAGGGAAAATAGTTGAATAAATGCTAAAAGTCATAACCTGGTCAAGGGCTGGTTTTTTTTTTTTTTTTTTTTTTTTTTCCAAAGTAAAAGAATATCGTAGTGATGAACTGTGGGATGGTTCTGTTTTAAACCAGCTCAGCTTGTCCTTCATGCAAGATACATTCAGAGATCCAGATTTCTCTTTGTTAAGTTGTGATGGGCCAAAATACTTACTAAAGGGTGCTCTTTAGTAAGAATGGAATGGAACCCTGAAGAAAGGAGTGGTATACAAAAAGCAGTGGTGAGTAAATACGTTGGTAAACACACTGGTAAGTTTTAAGTAAATATAGATTTGGGGATGGGGAGTGGAGAGTGGTTAAAACAAGGTGGAAATAAAATAGTAGATAATCATGTGAGACATGGAAGATCAGAATATCAAGGTATTCTGAGGCTCTTGGTATTAGTATTGTTTGGGAGGCATCGACCTACTTTGAACTCTTAAGACTCCATTTTAAGGTTTTAAAGGCAACTCTTAGTGAACACCTGTTTCCAGAAAATGGGTTTCAGGAAAACTTGATAAAACCACTGAGGCAGAAAAGATTAGAAGAACAAGGAAAAGCATGGTGAATAGAAAATACGAAATAAGATGGTCCAATAACCCCAAGTATATCAATAATCACTATCCCTGTAAATGATTAAACTGAACTCTTAAGAGTAGCCAGTGTTTATTAAGTGTGTAGTACATGCCAGGGCTAAGGGCTTTGCCAGTGTTAACTCAGTCATCGCAACAACCCTGTTGTACAGATAAGGAAACGGGACAAAGGTTAAGACGCGTTCCCACAATAATATGGGACAGTTTCTCAGGTTGGATTTTTAGGAAACAATCTAGCTTTATGCAGTTTACAAGAAACAATCACACAGAAAGCAAAAAGGCAGGAAAAGATACCAGCCAAAGCTAATTAAGCGTAGCAATGGTTGTAACAAATTCATGTGTATATTTTTTTCATTTTGCTCTGGATTTGTGGAAACTTGTTATGGGAAATTGGGACTTGGATTAGCTTTTAAGAAGAGATGCAGTTTCCATTAGCAGAAGAGTACAGAGAATGCCGGAGATGTAAAATGACGTCAGGGTGAGGTGAGGAACAGTCATTGCTGGAGGGAACTAAGGGCTGGCTGTATAGGAATGTGGTGTGCTGCCACCTTCCCCTTCTCTTTCCTCTTGGTGTGCTCCTTTCACCAAATGCTGTCCTTCAACGGAAGGAGCCAAAGCTCCTCCTCTAATATAACTTTCTCTCACCCCATTTTCACCAAAATCTCCACTCAGTAAAGGAAAACAATGTCATTGCATGGATATTCATTTAATGAATACCGTGTTAAGATGTAATAATAAAGAATGTACAAGAAAGAAGCACTCCCTGCCCAGAGAGCTGCCTGTCTGACTAATCCAGTTCTAGGAGTGGGTCACTTTCCCTCCCCCGGCCCCTGCTCCCTCATCTTGATATAAAATAGGGCATTTGAACTAGACTCTAGACTATCAAGAGCTGGAGGGAGCCTCATCTATCATCTAGCTCAATCTCCTCTTTTAACAGATTGGAAAACAGATTCAGTGGGTGCCTAAGACATAGGGTGTCTTCTGGCTGTAATGTTTCAAGTACCTAAGGCTCAGGTGGAAGTTCTGGCCAAGACACTCCTGCGTCAGTTGGAGGGATTAGTAGCCCTCTCTGTGTGCTCTGCCCACAAATAAGACCTGGACTTAGAGGGCGTCACAGAAGGCAGCAGGGGAAACCCACTGCTCCAGCCAAGGGGACAGGAAGGCAGCACTTGGATGTTTCTACATGGTGACTTTGAATACTCCTGAGACTAGAAATCCAGGGAAGTCAAGGCCCAGCCATCTGCTAGCTGTGGTGACCCTGCTCACTCCCTGGGTTGAGGGTCCAGGAACCTAGCAGCAGCCTCACCGAAGACAGGACTGTGCCCTCTCTTGCTTCTAAGGAGAGTCCATCCAGGCCTTGAGTTTCAGACAGGAAGTGTTGAGGGTGAGGGCAATTGACCAGCTTCAAACTCCTCAAGCCCCCTTAGGTGAAAAAGGATAATCCTTGTAAGGGGTGAGAAAGAGGGGTTTGTATTTCCAGGCCTTTCTATCCAGTAGATTCTTAAACCATTCACCACCCACCCCTTCCAAACCCAGGCCACCTGATTGTCAATCACTTTTCTCTTAAGAGGCGCTGTCTCACTATGTTGCCCAGGCTGGAGAGCAGTGGCGATTCACAGGTGCCATCACAGTGTACTGCAGTCTCAAACTCCTGGGCTCTAGTAATCCTCCTGCCTCGGCCTCCTGAGTAGCTAGGACTGCAGGCAGGGGCCACCATGCCCAGCTCTTTGATCGCCTGTAACAGATTCTTTCCCCATCACACCTCCGTGCTGGCCCCCAGTCATGCTCTTGCCCTCCTGTACCACCACTGAATCCCTGCTTTAGGTTTCTAGCTCTGACCTCCTATTCGTATCTGTCCCCACACCAACAACTCTTTGACCACCCCCCCTTCCAGTGACCTTCATTCCTGTAACCTTGCTACTTTTTCACTGTTCATCATCCCGGGCCCCACATACATGTCCTTACATCCATATTATCCAGTTCAGATTCCATGGCCCATCACAGCCATTCCCTTGCCTCTCCCCTCCACCACATTTGCCTGGTCCTCATGTTTTCCTGCCACCTATCTAGTTACTCTTTCTCAGTCTCCTTTGCTCAAGCCTCTTTCTCTGCTTGACTTCTAACCATGAATGAGAAGTGCCCCCAGAGACTAGTCTCTGACTGTCTTCTCTAGCTATGTCTTCTCCCTAGTTGGTTTCATCTGGTCACGTGGCTTTAAGTTCTATCTCTATGCTAATGATTCTCAAAAGCATTCCGCTCTGTCTTTGACCTCTCACTTTCCTGTAAAGCCTGCTTCCCACTTCCTGGTCATTCGTTCTCCCTAATGCTTTACTCCTCCGCAAAATAATTGTCTACATTCCCCATCGTCCCCTCCACTCTTCTATGAAAATGAGTATTTTTTTTTAAAAAGTATTCCTCTCCCCTGAGTTTCAGACTGATTTGCCTGACATGTCCACTTGGCTTAGAGGCACCCCAACCTAACATGTCCAAAGGAGAACTCTTGATCTCCTTCCCTATCCCAAGCCTGCTTCTTCCCAAATCTTCCTATTTCAGTCCATCACACCCTCATTCACACAGTTGCTCAGGCCAAAAACTAAGTAATGAGTTGTTGAACAAACATCTGGGGTTTAATTAGGAAGCAACTATTTGTATCTCTTCATAGCCCTTCAAAATGTATTCAGGGGCTTATCTGCCCCTGGATGGAAATTCTTGTGGTCCCATGACTTTTGTGATCACTCTTAGGTAAAACAACAACAACAAAAAAATACCTATAGTCCGAAGTTAAAATACCCGATCTCATGTAGTGATAAAAGTCTGACCTTGATTTATAGTTTTCTCCCTACCCCAGCCAGAGCTTGCTGTAATCTGGCTTCTTGCAGTGGATGTGGCTGGCCGGTGGCCAGGGGCTTGCGCAGTTAGTTCTCTCCCTACCCTACTCTACTTCATGCTTTCACCCACCCTCCAGCATCTGGCAGTTGGTTCAGGTAGTGGAGAGAGAGAGGAGAAGCAGGGGAACAGGGAAGCTCTTTTCTGAAAGGTACTATCATAAGATGGCTCACCCACTGGGCCCAGCAAGTAGTTAAAGCTGGCTGTCATGGTTCCAGCCCCACTGAGCAAGTTGTGCCACAGAGCTTATAACTCACGTGGGAATTTTCCTCCGAGTGGCAGCCCTTTTCTTCAACCTGTGGTTTTCTCTGGTCAATTCTACACAGACTCTAAGGATCCCATTGCTTTTCTGGCCAGTCCTCCTGAGGATTTACAGTGACCCCAGGCCAAATCTAGATCTAGATCTAGAACAGCTCTAGATTTCCAGCCTGGTGAGCTGAACCTCAGTTCCCTCTGCCCCCCATACTGCAGGGAATTTATATTAAGTTCTCTGAGTGGTCCTGCTGAAGGTCATTTCACTTCATTTAAAGTGAAGGGGCAAGTACCTCACACCCTCCTCTCTATGAAGAGAGGGATGTGGGACTCTCAATACAATTTATTTCAAAGAAATCACAATATCCACACACTTCAACCCTTTTAATACCTTCCTGGTGGTTGAAGCATTCACCAGGCAGCTGGTTTTTAGCTGAGTCATTTAGCAAGTCCTACCTGATTTGTCTCACAATTCCTTTTGGCATTTGACATTTATTTTCTTTCCTCCAAACCAAAACGTTTTAATATCCTGTTACACATAGAGCTCATCTTTGTTTCCATGAATTTGTCTGCTTTTGAATCTGCCTATACCTCATATAAGTTGAATCATACTGTCTTGTCTTTTCTGACTGGCCAATTTCACTTAGCATAATGTCCTCAAGGTTCATTCATATTGTAGCATATGACAGGATCTCCTTTTTTCTTTTTTCTTTTTTCTTTTTTTTGAGATGGAGTCTCTGTCACCGAGGCTGGAGTGCAGTGGTACGATCTCGGCACACTGCAACCTCCACCTCCTGGATTCAAGTGATTCTACTGCATCAGCCTCCTGAGTAGCTGGGACCACAGGCACCTGCCACCATGTCAGGCTAATTTTTGTATTTTTAACAGAGGCGGGGTTTCACCATATTGGCCAGGCTGGGCTCGAACTCCTGACCTTGTGATCCACTTGCCTTGGCCTCGCAAAGTGCTGGGGTTACAGGTGAGCCACAAAGCCCGGCTGACAAGATCTCTGTTTTTAAGGCTGAATAGTATTCCATTGTATGTATATGCCACATTTTCTTTGTTCATGTATTGGTGGACATTTGGGTTGCTTCTACCTCTTGGCTATTGTGAATAATGCTGTAATGAACATAGAAGTGCAAATATCTCTTCAAGATCCTGTTTTGAAGTATTTGGGGAATATACCCAGAGGTGGGATGGCTGGATCATATGGTAATTCTACTTTTAATTTTTTGAGAAATCCTCTTACTGTTTTCCACAGAAGCTACACTATTTACATTTCCATCAGCAGTGCACAAGGGTTCCAATTTCTTCACATCCTCACCAGCACTTGTTATTTTCTGGGTTTTATTTATTTGTTTATTTGTTTTATAGTGGCCATTCTAGTAGTGTGAGGTGATACCTCATTGTGGTTTTGATTTGCATTTCTCTAATGATTAGCGATATTAAGCATCTTTTAATATGCTTGTTGGCCATTCATTTGTCTTCTTTGGAAACATATCTTCTCAAGTCCTGTACCCATTTTTTAATCAGGTTGTTTTTTTCATGTTGTTTTAGAACTCATCTTTGATCTCTTGTCTTTACCCAACACATCTTACCATCACCAGGATTCTTATTGGTGCAGCCTTCAGAATGTATCCTCTATCTCTCCCCTCCTTAGCCCCTCCAGCCCTACCATGTTTATTTCAGTCACCATCATCTTTCAATGATGCTACTGTTCTAGCTTCCTAATTAGTTTCTCTCTCCATCCACATTTATCCCACCATAGTTGATTCTTCCCCAACAGCCATCTTTCAGAAATGTAGATCAAATATTATTCTCCTCCTTCAAGTCCTCTAATGACTGCCCAATATATTTCAACTCAACCAAATTTCTTACTACGATGTAAATGTCCTGGATGGCCCAGACTCCATCCACCTCTCCAGCCTGTGCCCTTCCACTGTCTTGCTGTTTTCTGGGCTACAGCCACACGGCCCTTCTTACGGTTGCTAAACATGCTAGGCTTGCTCCTGTTTCAGGGCTTGACTCTCACGCTTCCTCGGTGTGGAATCGTCTTCTCTGGGATCTTCCCATGGCTGGCTGCTTCTCTTCATTTGAGAGCTGCACAAATGTCACCTTCTCATTAAAGCCTTCCTGGACCTGTCTTTCTAAAAGACTTCCTCACTCCTCCACGTCAATATCTGTTCCAGACTCTGTTTTCTTTTCTTCATTATATGCACTGTCCAGAGTTATTTATTTATTTATTGCTTTTCTTTCCCTACTGGAATGTAAACCCTGTGGTGGGAGGGACTCTGCCGTGTTTGCTACTGTCTGCCAGGCCTAAAATAGTGTCTGGTACACAGTAGGCATTCAAAAACTGTGAAAAGAAAAAACCAAAGGACTAATTGTTGATTGACTGTCTTCTCTCCCTGGAATGTGAAGTCTGTGAGATCAGGGACCTTGCTTGGGTGGTGTTCACCTCTCCATTCCAGTGCTCTGAACAACATCTGAGCATATTAGGTGAGCAGCAAATCACTGTGGAATGAATCCTCTCTGAGCAAAGAGATCTAATCAAGTGAGTCAGGGACCCACTGGAGCAATCTCCTCCTTTCTTCAGTTTCTGCTCTTCTCAGCTGCCCCAGAAATGCTTGGCTCAACCGGATGAAAATAACACCAACTGTATTAGTTGAACTACTCACTATTTTCTCCAATTCCTATAACTCAATGTATGCTTGTGTCTTCACTGAAGTGTACAATAATCTTTATTGTAGGCTTATTGGACACAAAACTAAATGCTTTGTCTGGATGAAATGTGTTACTTTTCTAGTATGGACATGCTCTCCCAACTAAAAAAATTGCTACAGGGACCATCGATAAGGACTTAAACTATGGGAATAATTTTCTATTTTCATTTAATACTTATCTTTTGTCTTATTTCTTTGGGCCTAAATTTAATTTTGCTTTGGACCTTTGCTTTAAACCTCCATGTCAGAGGCACAACATCTTTAAATCTTCATTTGAAGATGACTAAGAGACTCAGTGCTTAAAAGCTATCACTCCATCTTCCTGGGTACCTTCACAGGTTTTGTATTAATAGCTTTCCTTTCTGTTGAACAGATTATCCTGCATCTCTGTGTCATGTTGAAGTGCTCAGCACTGACATCCCTTTTCTCAGGAGGCTTTACAACAAGAAGAGCAGAGGTTTTTGTTACGGATACAAAGCTCTGCTTTTGTGAGCATGTTGATTCATTCTCATCAGGGAACAGATGAGGGGTTGTGTGAAGGATTGGGGCAATTGTTATCAAGAAAGAAAAAAAAAGAAGAAGCCTGAGATACTGTTTTAGCTTTCTTGACCTAAAGTTCAAGATGTCATAAAATCAACCTTAAAGCCTACGTGGTACAGTGTTATTATTATATAGATGGGGACACTTAGTTCAGGGAGGAAAAGGGGTTCTCCCAAGACCACACAATTGAAACACAAAAGTCAGAGTCAAACTGAATTCCATCTGGATTTGTGAAGGGCTGATTACCAAAGTACAGTTAAAACTGTTAATGGCTTACTGTGGGATCTTGAATGAGTCCTCTCAACTTTCCATTTATGTTTTTAAATCTGTAAAATGGGCCTATCTGGAGAAAAGTCCAGATGAGTATTATAGTTATCACCAGATTATTTTTATTAGGTGTCCAATTGTATTTTGGCTCTTTTACAGGAACTGCAATAATATCATCATAATACCTTTACTTAGTTTATTTACGTGATAAAATATTTTATTTTTAAGCAATACATTATCATGGTTTATTATTCATAAGGCACAAAAGAATATACAGCAAAAAGTCTTCCTGCTGTCACAGCTTTAAAACCATTGAGTTCTTGGAGGCAACCAGTTTCTACCAATTCTTAGTGAAGTTTTCTAGAAATGTTTTATGCACATGCAAGAAAATATGCAGTCCTCTCTTTTTTTTTTTTTTTTAACAGAAATGGTAGCATACTATATACATTGTTCTGTGCTTAATTTTTCTCTTTTAACATTTTATCTTTTTGTATATTTTTTTGTTTCCTTTTTTGTTTTTTAATGCTGAATAGGATTGTTCTGTATGGTTGTACATTGTTTGAACCAGTTTCCTACTGAGATATGTTTAGATTTCCAATCTTTTTCTGTTATAAATATTGCTAAAATAAACATACATGTGTATATATATGTATGCACATTGTGTATGTGTGTCTTTCTGTGTGTGTGAATCTGTAAGATAAATTCTTAAAAGTGAACTAGTGGGCCAAAGATTTTGATAGCGTGCACCACTTTAATGCCTTGGATTTAAATGCTGCTTTTGACTTTCCCTTTTTGAATGATTATTCCGTAGGCTCTGTCCTTTTGAATCAGAGGCTTAGGATCTGAGATAACAAAAACAGGTATGAGTATGTATCTGCATAATAAAAACAAGGGACAGAGAGTTCCAAGACCCACAACTTCGAAGGCTCTTCAGAAGAAAATAGGTGTTAAGGTGCTTGGAAGCCTGTGGGCAGCTCATGCTATCACTGAAGGTGGTCCTTGCTTCTGGAATGCCCACTTCCTGAGCCTCTAGAGGACTGGCAAACTGCAGAGGATGCCCTGCAGAACCCAAGCTGTATTGTAAAACCCTTGATCTGGGTTGTCTGTAAATGCCAAGGCAGGGTATAATAAAATTAGTATAAAAGCAGTAAATATTTGTTACATGAACGAATCTTTCTTAGGTACCTTCCTCTTAGACTCTTGGAACATCAGGGCTAGAAGGGTCCGTGGAGACCCTCTAGTCTACCATTTGAGAGGGTGGGAATGGTGCAGCTCTTACATCTAGTATTGGAACTATTGAACTTTGCCCCTACCACTCTATTTATGTGGAATTGTGTATTTGGTTATGAGTGCCACATTTTAGGGGGGAATGTAGGTGAAAAGGATCCTATCCAGCATGTGGGGAATAAATGAAAAACCCATATGTGTTAGGCTTGGGAGGGGAGAGGGAACTTTAGAAAGGACATATACGTGGCACTTGTCTTCATAGCCTCACAGTGAAGAAAATATTCTAAGCACTTCAAGAACTATAACTAGAGCCAGTGGATAGAAGCTATAGGGGTATGGATTCAGCTTAGTATGGAACATCTTTCTAATAATCAAAGACACGTGAACTCCTGGTGATGTGGCCACATCCCAGTGGTAGTAGTGTTCAGGCAGAGGCCACATGGCCACCATGGGGAGATTAAGTTCAGGGGAAGGCCACACGGGGAGATCAGACCAACTCTCATCAGATCACCACCAATTCATATTCTGTGCTTAGATTAACATCCAAATGGAGCTTTGCCTTTAGTGTAAACCTCCGTTATTATACTTTATCAACTATATTTCTTTGTGGTTTTATTATACATGCTCCTTGACTTACGATGGGGCTATGACCCGGTAAACCCATTGTCAGTTGAAACTGCATCTAATACACCTAACCCCCCAAATGTTTTCGCTTAGCCTAGCCTGCCTTGAATGTGCTCAGAACACCGAGCAGTGCCATTTTAGCAGAAGGTAATTAGGTACAGGGACATTATTGTCTTAGTTTTCTGTAACTGCTCTAACAAATTACCACAAGCTTAGCGGCTTAAAGCAACACCTATTTATTACTTAGAGCTCCAGGAGTTACGAGTCCAACATGAGCCTCACTGTGCTAAAATCAAGGTGTGGGCAGGGCTGTGTTCCCTCTGGAGGCTCTAGAGGAGAATCTCGTTTCCTTGCTTTTTCTAGCTGCTAGGGGCTGCTCACATCCCTAAGCTGTAGCCCTTCCTTCATCTGCACAGCCAGCAACGACCAGCTGAGTTCTCATATCACCTCACTCTGACCTCCTCTTCTGCCTCTCTCTTCCACTTTAAGGATCTTGTGATTAAAATGGGGCCACCCAGATAGTCTAGGATAACCTTCCTATTCCATCTGCAGCCTTAATTTTTCTTTGCCATGCAACCTAATGTAATTATAGGTTCTGGGAATTAGGGCGTGGCCCCCTTTGGGGCTCATCATTCTGCCCACCTTAGTTATGCATTTGGTGTGTTATTTCCCTGCCCAGAGACAGGGATATGGGAGCATCATCTGCACTTGGGTTGCACCTCTTAGTGGCTTGCCCTTGGCTATGATCATATAGGAAGCTGGACCTGCCTTACTGACAGAATTTCTAGGGTCATGTTGGGGTTTTCTTAACCTTGGGCCTCTGCTGCTTCTGGGCTTGCCTTGTGAATGTATGTGCTCTATTTTAGCACCCACTTCTTTGAATATTTGAGTTAGCACAGAACTTCACTGGACCCTGCCCTGACCAGTCCTGAGGGCATGTGCTACCAGTAAGAGGGTGAAGTGGGCTGTGCTGGGTGAGCTCCCATTAATCAACACGAAACAGAACTGCGCACACACACACACACACATGCACACACATGCCCATATGCACACACACACACACGCACATACACATACACATGTGCACACACACACACGTACACACACATATACACACACAGGCATTTCTGTATGATCATTACACACACAGACCATCAAATCACAACTACCAAGAAAATTGTTTATGTGTTTTGCTGGACTGTCCTTTCAACACCCCGTCCTGCCCTGGGGGTGGGTTTGGGGGTACTGTGGTGCAACCGCAGACATGGCCATTCTTCTAAGTATTTCAGGCCAGGCTCGGTGGCTCACGCCTGTAATCCCAGCACTTTGGGAGGCTGAGGTGGGAGGATCACTTGAGGCCAGGAGTTCAAGACCAGCCTGGTCAACATGGTGAAACCCTGTCTCTCCTAAAAGTGCAAAAATTAGCCGGGTGTGGTGGTGCATGCCTGTAATCTCAGCTACTGGGGAGGCTGAGGCAGGAGAACTGCTTGAACCCAGGAGGCGGAGGTTGCAGTGAGCCAAGACTGCTCCACTGCACTCCAGCCTGGGTGACAGCCAGACTATGTCTCAAAAAATAAAGATAAATTTAAAAAATAAACATTTCTACTCTGACAAAACAAAGCCTAAAATGTGGACATTGAAAATTAAGGCCAAAACAAATGGAAAGAGACAAAGGAAAAGCAGTAAGTAGGCACTTAAACTCCGACTGAAGTTTTAGATTTCTCTGTAGCTAAGGCAAACTGGGAGCTGTGTAGGAATACTTCATTCTCACCGGCTAACTCTCCGCCGAGGTTTCGGTTTTAAGTTTCCAGTTTTCTATAGACATTACTTATGCAGTATCTCATTCTAGTTAAAGCCGTGGGATTTGATGGTCACAGATGAGTGGTTTTGTCACTGGGCTCTGTCCTTCAAGCCTGTCCCCTGTCACAGAACAGCTAATATTGGAAAGTGCCCCCTGTGGGAGGAGCAGGTGTGCCCACATTCTCACATCTACCCTCCGGTCATGCGTTGCAGGTCCTGACTCGGGCCTCGCTGGTGGCGGCCCCTCCTGACCCTCCTGTCAGCTGCTCACCCTTCCAAGGTGATGGTTTCATTGCTGAGGTCCCTTTTATGCCCCTCTTGTGGAAAAGGATGAACTTGAATTGGAATGACATGGCAGTCTTTTGGACTCAGTTTCCAGTTTCACTTCTCCAATCTCCTAATTGCCACCTGGTCATGGCCCGGGGCTTTTAGAATTGATTGGGCACCATGGCGTGGGATTGCCTCCGTGTAGATGCCATCCAGTCTGTGGTTCTGGGAGCTCGTGTGAGTTCCTTAAGGGAACTAATTACCAGGCAGCATTTCTTATTAGCATTTTCTCCCATCTGCCAGCCAAACTCATTTCTTTTACACCTTAGATAATGTAGTGTGTTTTAAAATCCAGCCCAGATATCCTACATTGTAACCATTTCAAACTGATGAGGAAGCCAAGTGTCACAGTCAGGAATGGGACGGTCAGGTCTTTTTGGGCAGAGCCGCCTCCCCCTGCCCTCCCTCGTGAATACCCCCAGTCATCACCCCCAACCCCTCTGCATCCTCTACATCAGTCCCAGTTCTTCCAGAGGCAGATGCCAAGATGAAATTAGACTGGTCAGAGATTTATTGAGAGAACATCTGTGTCGGACAAAAAGGAGGGAGCAGGAAAAGGTGGGGAGAGCCATTTTCAATGTCCACATTTTAGGCTTTGTTTTGTCAGAGTAGGAATGTTTATTTTTTAAATTTATCTTTATTTTTTGAGACATAGTCTGGCTGTCACCCAGGCTGGAGTGCAGTGGAGCAATCTTGGCTCACTGCAACCTCCGCCTCCTGGGTTCAACCACTTCTGCACCCCTGTGGAGAGAGAGAGGGAAGGGAGGGTCATGCATAGGAGGACCCTTGGGTGGTGGTGCAGCGCTGAGACAGCCTTGGCCAGATGGATGGGGAGTCTGGCAGTTACAGGGGCCCTTCCTTTCCTAGGTGCAAATTGTCTGTCCAGCAGCTTTATCTTCAGATGGGCTGACGCTGTCACTTCACACCTTATTGCTTCTCCGTTATCACCAACCAAACTCCCATAGAAGGGGAGGCCAAGACCCTATGGGAGCAGATGCTGCATCCTCACAGCAAGCCTGTTCTATATGTGTTTTGCTGGACTCTCCTTTCAACACCCTATTCTGCCCCAGGGGTGGGTTTGGGGGTACTATGGTGCGACCCCAGATATGGCCATTCTTCTAAATATTTCAGGCTGGTCGCGGGTGCTGTCATCCCCAGTCCTCCCCCATGGGCCTGTAGCTCTGCTCACCCAGGGAACTGATAGTAGAATAGAAAGAGCCCTGGGTGTGGACAGAGTGAGAGCAGGGTTTGGACTCTAGCTCTGCCATTTGGTCTGGCACATTCATCCGGGGCTCCCACAGGCTGTGCCCCTTTCTAACACTAGGAATTTAAGGACAGCTCAAGCACAGCCCTGGCCCATGAGGAGCTCAGTCTGGAAGGGAGACCAGCAGCCTTGCAGCAAACACAAGGAGAGCAATGTGATGAGGACGTTGATGGACATACTACGTGTTCTTCCTGTGTATGCTCACTGTGGCAGGAGCACAGCCTGGTATCTCTTGCCTCTGTTAAGTATAAGTGGAACCCTCGAATCAAGAAAAATGTTTTCAGTGCCTGGCACCAAAGCAGAGGGAGGCAGCTGTTTCAGAACCAAAGGGCACACCATCATGGGGGTCCTCCCCCCTCAGGTTTGCCCGTGGAGCCTGAAGAGACCTAACATGGTCCCTGTGGACAGCCTCTTAGGAGCCCCCACTGGCCCCTGTGTACAATCAGAGGTCCTGAGAGGAAAATGACTGCTCCTGACATCCTGGCCCTGCTTTCCTGGTCCGGGGAGTCTCTGCTTTCCTTGTTCTGAGCTGGGGCAGGAAGGGAAAGAACCAGGAAGGGGCCCTTCTTCTGATAGAGGAGGACCCTGGCCTGTGTGGGCGTCTGAGGGAGGTGGAAGGCAGCCCCCTGTGTCCATTCTGTCCATGTTGGTAGCACAGCTGTCCTGTGCCCAGAAATGAGATATTTGCTCTACTTCCTCCGCAAGGGGTTGGTTGACTCATCTCAGGCTGGAGGGAATGTGCCCACTTTGGAGGCAGGAGTCGCAGTGCCTTGTGGAAGATTTGCTGAGGGAGATCTTAAGCGACTGTCACTCAGTCATTCAAGGCCTGAGCTTCCCCAGTCATAAAAGAAGGGTGAGTTGAGGGCTTTCTGAGTTCCTTTGAGCTCAGCCATCTAATGTCCTCACCTGGTCTAGCACTGCTCTAGGCTGGAGGTTGGGTGAAGGTGGTGGTCAGGGCCTCCAGCAGGACTCTCTGAGCTGGAACCTACTACAGGCTTCTCTGTTGCCAGCATCGCTGGCTTCCTGTGTGTGCCTCCCTTGTGAAATGAGAGCTGGGGTCCAGCCCAGTTTCCAGCTGAGAGGGCTCCTGGGAGTCTCTGAGTACACCACCACACGTGGAAAAAGAGGAGCTCCCTCCCACTCGGCTGTCAGCCGGGAAGGGAACAGGCTCCAGGTGTTTCAGAGGCTGGACTGGAAACACGGTCTCTGAGGCTGGGCAGCTCAAAGGTGGGAAGAGCCTCCTGAACGTTAAGAGAGATAAATAGTAATGGGGCTGGGTCAATAAATTTAAATTAAAGTCTCGCACTGTCACCCAGACTGGAGTGCAATGGTGGGATCTCAGCTCACTGCAACCTCCGCCTCCCAGGTTCACACAATTCTCCTGCCTCAACCTCCCGAGTATCTGAGAAAACAGGTGCACACCACCATACCCGGCTAATTTTTTGTATTTTTAGTAGAAATGGAGTTTCACTATATTGGCCAGACTGGTCTCGAACTCCTGACCTTGTGATCCGCCTGCCTTGGTCTCCCAAAGTGCTGGGATTACAGGCGTGAGCCACCACGCCTGGCCCAGTAATTTTTTATTGGGTGCCAGCCATTGTGAATTTTACCTTGTCAGTAGCTGAATGTTTTGTATTCTTATAAATAATCTTGATCTTTGTTCTAGGGCATAGTTGAGTTATTCAGAAACATTTTGAATCTTTAGAGTCTTGTTTTTAAGATTTTTTTTGGAGTCTAGAACAAGGATCAGTTTAGGGCTAATTATACTCCACCATGGAGGCATGACCTTCCCAAATACTCTACTGAGTGCCCAGTGAATGGTGAGTTTTTGCAGTCTGGCTGGTGGGAACAGGCTGTGTCCAGCTGTCGGAATGACCAGTTTCCAGCTGTGTGTAAATACTAGACACTGTTACCTCTAATCCTTTCAAATGGTTCTTTTCCCTGCTTCCAGTAGTTTTCCCACACATGCTCATAGGTATTCTCCTGAAGACCCAAGAGAGACCTTCTGCTCATCTCCAGGGTTTGCGTTCTCTGGGGACATCTCCCCTCTGGTCCCTCTTCTGTCTCTCTAGCTGCCACAGTCTCTCTGGACTCTCAGCTGCATTTCCTCAACACAGTTCGCCAAGCTCTGCCTGGGTTCCCATCCCTGAGTCGTGACCTGGAGACTCTCTCAAGGCAGTGAGCTGGAAAATTGAAGGGCTGACTTGCCTTGCTGGTTTTCTGTCTCTTAGGGATCTGTCCTTCCTTGCCTGATGACCAGTTTCTTAGAAAATTGCTGTTGCACAAATTTTGAATGGTTTAAAAACTTTTTTTCCAGGTAGGAGAGTTTATTAGTCAGGGTTCTGCAGAGAAATAGAACAAATAGGATAGATGGATGGATGGATGGATGGATGGATGGATGGATGGATGGATGCATAGATGGATGGATGGATAGATAGATAGACAGACAGACAGACAGACAGACAGATAGATAGATAGATAGATAGATGCTAAGATTCATTATAAGGAATTGGCTTGCATGATTATGGGGGCTGAGAAGTCCCATAATCTACCATTTGCAAGCTGGCGACTCAGGAAAGCTGGTGTTATAAATTCCAGGCTGAGCCTGAGCGTCTGAGAACCAGGGGAACTGATAGTGTAAGTCCCAGGCCAAGGGCAGGAAAAGACCAGTGTCTCAGCTCACACCACTGGGTAGAGATAGAATTCAACTCTCCTCCACCCTTTTGTTGTATTTGAGCTCTGAACAGATTGGATGATGTCCACTCATACTGGGGACAGCAATCTGCTTTACTCAGTTCACTAAGTCAAATGTTAATCTCTTCCAGAGATACCTTAACAAATACACCTAGAAATAATGTGTAACCAGGTATCTGGCCCAGTAAAGTTGACACATAAAATGAACCTGCATGAGTCTATCCTTTGTCAACTTGGCACCCATAAGCATCTCTTTAAACCATACTTAATCTCCAGATAAAGAGAAGAACAAGTTCATAATTCCACCTAACATGATGCATCTCTCCTGCGTTCAATAAAAAATGCACTAGCGCTTTCCTAGAAATAAGGTAAAATCCTTGATATATTTCTCCTTGATATTGCCTAACTAAAAATACTATGATGTAAAATTAACAATCTTAAATACTATGATATTAAGTCAAAATTTCTTATGTTATATGCTAAGGGAATAAGAGAAGAAAGAAAACTAAGCTATTTGCTTTATATATATAATTAATTAATATAAATAATAAATACAATGCACACATATTCATAACACTGGAAGGAGGAAGTACTCATGATAATTACAATTCTTGTGTCTGTAACTGGTCACATGGCCATAGCAGGTATTTATAACTGCCTTCTTCCACTCTGTATTCTCTTTGCCTTTAGCAAGCATCCTAGTTGGTCATATTTATTTACCTAGGGGAGTGACCCAAATCTTCATTCCTGAAGAATCTCAGCCATTTGTAGCCCTGCCTCGATTGGGTTGTTGTAGTTATTCATTGACCTTAATTACAGGGCGTGGTAATACTAAAACATGCACCAAGGGATTTCCTGTATTCCAGACAGAGTCTTCTTTACCTCCATTGTGGAGTAGTCGTCCAATTTGTCCTTGATAGTCTGGAACAGCCATCCCGACTATCACTGTAACTCCCTCCTCACCTGTTCATTCACGGGCATGAAGAACCCGAAGTGGCCAGGTGGCAGTCTTAACTTCCAGTTCAATGAAATCATCGTTGTGATTCCTGGTGGAAGCATTCTCCCTCTGAAACTAAAACTTCTAGGAGAGTAGAGTATAAGGTCACAGGTACACAAAGTAAAACTTTTGCTAATAGATTGCTAAGGGTAATAGTGAGTGGTGCCACCCCCATTTCCACCTCTTGACTTCTGGATCCTTGAATCCTAACTATGGGAGAAAGAGCACCATATGTTGGATGCTGACTCAGAGCTATACAGGCTTCTGGAGAAACTTGCCTCCACCCTATAAAGTATTGCCACCTAGCTGACGCAGTAAATTAATCTGCAAAAGGCCATCAAACTGTTCTACATATGCCACCTGCTTTAGGATGGTGGGGAACATGGTAACTTCAGTGAATTCCATGAATGCAGGCCCAGTGCTATACTTCTTTTGCTGTGAAGTGAGTTCCTTGGACAGAAGCAATCTATGTAAAATACCGTGACGGTGGATAAGCATTCTGTAATTCAGTGGACGGTAGTTTTGGCAGAAGCATTGTGTGCAAGAAAGGCAAACCGATATCCAGAGCAAATGTCTATTCCATCAAAAACAAAATGCTGCCCCTTCCATGATAGAAGTGGTCCAATGTAATCAACCTGCTCCTAGGTAGCTGGCCGACCACCCCCAGGGAATTGTGCCATACTGGGAATTCAGTGTTGGTTTCTGCTTCCGGCAGATTGGACACTCAGTGGTTTTCATAGCCAGATCGACCCTGGGGTTTGGAAGTCCATGTTGCTGGGCCCATGTACAACCTTCATCCCCGCCATGAGTGCTGCTTTTTAAAATGAGCCCACTGGGCAGTGACAGAGTTATCTGAAAAAAGAGGCTGACTAAGCCGGGCGCAGTGGCACATGCCTGTAATCCTAGCACTGTGGGAGGCCGAGGCAGGCAGATCACTTGAGGGTCAGGAGTTTGAGACCAGCCTGGCCAATAGGGTGAAAATCTGTCTCTACCAAAAAATACAAAAAAAATTAGCTGGGTGTGGTGGCATGTGCCTGTAATCCCAGCTACTGGAGAGGCTGAGGCAAGAGAATTGCTTGAACCCAGGAGGTGGAGGTTGCAGTAAGCCGAGATCATACCATTGCACTCCAGCCTGGTGGCAGAATGAGACCCTGTCTCAAGAAAAATAAAATAAAATAAGAGGTTGACTAATATCTATAGAATGAGTCACCCTATTCACTTGATTATTAAAATTTGCCTCTGCTAATGTCACCCTTTGGTGAGCACTCACATGGGACACAAATCTCTTCATCTTTTGCACATTCAGAGAGGTTTATCCATATACCTCTTCCCCAGATTTTCCTTGTCACCAATTTTCCCATTGTGTTCTTTCCAAGTCCCTGATCATCCAGTTAAACATTGGCTACAGCCCATGAATCAGTATATTATCACATGTCTGGCCATTGGTCCTGCCAAGCAAAGTGCACTACCAGGTGCACTGGCTGAAGTTCTGCCCACTGAGAAGATGTCCCTTCACCACAGTCCTTCAAGGATGTCCCAGAAAGGGGTTATAGTGCTGCAGCATCCACTTTTGGGTCGTGCCTGCATATCGTGCTGAACCATCTGTAAACCAGGCCTGAGTCTTCTCTTCCTCTGTCAGCTGATCTAGGGAACTCCCCATAAAGTCACAGGTACAGGCTGGGAGAAAGAAGGCAACGTAGCAGGAGTAGGAACCATGGGCACTTGGGCCACTTCTTCTTGTAACTTATTTGTGCCTTCACAACCTCCTCAGGCCCGCTCACAGATACCCCACTTCCATTTGATGGTTGAGTCTTGCTATGTCCACCCAACTTCATGGCTTGGTGGGTCAGATGACACCCAGCTCATGACAGGCAGCTCAAGTTGCAATGGTAATGTGATGGCCCATGGTCAAGCGTACAGTCTCTACTGAGGCCCGATAGAAGGCCAAGAGCTGTATCTCAGAAGGGGAGTAGTAATCTGCAAATTATGGCAGGGGCAGGCCCTTGCCATGAAATCCTAACAGTCTCCACTGTGATTCACCTATAGGGGCCTGCCAAAGCCTCCAAGCAGCATCCCTATCTGCCACTGACACTTTAAGCACCACTGGATCTGCTGGGTCATGTGGCCCAAAGGGCAGAGCAGCTTGCACAGCAGCCTGGACCTATTGCAGAGACTTATCTTATTCTGGGTTTCACTCAAAACGAGCAGCTTTGGGGGTTCCTCAGTAAAGGGGAGAGACACACCAAAATGAAGAATACGTTGCCTCCAAAATCCAAAGCAGCGCATGGGGCTTATTTTGGTTGTAGAAATGGCCAGATGCAAAAACATATCCTTCACCCTAGAAGGGCTATCTTGACATACCCCATGCCACTGGACGCTAGAAATTTCACTGAGGTAGAGGCCTCTGAATTTTAATCAGATTTGTTTTCCACCCTCTGACACATAAATGTTTTACTAATAAGTCTAGAGTAGTTGCTACTTCTTGCTCACTAGCATAATGTCATTGGTGTAATGGATCAGTGTGGTACCTTGTGGAAGGGAAAGGCAAACAAGATCCCTGCGAGCTAACTAATGGACATACGGCTGGAGAGTTGCTGTATCCCTGCTGCAAAATAATGAAGGTACATTTCTGGCATTGCCATCTGAAAGCAAACTGCTTCTGGTGGGTCTTATTAACAGGGGTGGAGAGAAGGCATTTGCCCTATCAATAGCTACATACCAGGTACCAGGGGCTATATTAATTTGCTCAAGAAATGAAACCACACCTGATATAGCAGCTGCAATTAGAGTTATTACTTACTTACAATAATCCACTGTCATTCTCCAAGATCTATCTGCCTTCTGCACGGGCCAAATAAGTGAGTTGAATGCAAATGTGGTGGGAATCACCACTCCTGTGTCCTTTATGTCCTTGATGGTGGCATCAATCTCTACACTCTCTCAAGGCAAGGCTTTTGGTTTACTATTTTCCTAAGTAGAGGCAGTCCTACTGGCTTCCACTTGACTTTTCTCAACATAATAGTTCTGATTCCACAGGTCAGGGAACCAATGTGGGGATTCTGCCACCTACCAAGTATGTCTATTCAAATTTTGCATTCTAGAAAAGGAGAAGTAACCACAGGATGAGTTCAGGGACCCACCAGGCTCACTGTGAGATGGAATTGAACTAAAACTCCATTGATCAGCTGACCTCCACAAGCCTCTCCTCTGACTCCTGGACCACAGTGACATTTTGGGCCTCCTGGAATCAGTGTGAGTTCAGAGCCAGTGCACCCTAATCCCTGAAAGTTCTGATTATTTCTTTTTTCTCAATGCGTAGTGACCTCTGTAAAAGGCTGTATGTAGGTCCCTTGGGGAAGGCTAGGAGAAAAATTAACAGGATAAATTTCAGGTATTATGCTGGGGTGGTTCCTGAAGGGGGCCCATCTTCCCCTTTATCCAAGGGGTTCTGGGGCTGTAAGCTGGCTCAAGTCTGGGAATTGATTGAGGGGCTATGACTCTCTGCTTCTACAATTCATGTTAGATTTTTTGTTCACTTAACCTAGAATTTTCCACTTATACACATCAAGTAAGAATTTGGTTGGCTTCCTATCTATTTGACTTCTAGGAACACCACGGTCAGCTAGCCAACACCACACACGCTCGCATACGCGTGCACACACACACACATGCACACACATTCCTGGGAATTTATAATTCTGAAGGAACATCTCCCTCAGCTGCTTCTGCCTGTCTGAGGGGAGCAGTGGGCATGGGGCTGGGGAGGGAGGGGCCGAGGCATGCATCTGCATTACTGCAGACATCCATGTTACTGCAGACGTCCACGTTACTGCAGGTGTCCACGTTACTGCAGGCGTCCATGTTACTGCAGACGTCCATGTTACTGCAGGCGTCCACATTACTGCAGGTGCAGATTGGAGCCCCTGCCCTGACCCGCACCAGATGCTGCCATCTCCCCTGCTCAGTCCCGGGACAGTTATGCTTGGCTTTCCCGGGCACCTCCCCGTTCCCACCAGATGCGGGAGCACAGCTAGTTCCTGCTGCACAGTGCTCTCAGCTTCTGAGTCTTTAAACATTTGTTTTTAGAGATGAGGTCTTGCCATGTTGCCCAGGCTAGTCTTGAACTCCTGGCTTCAAGTCACTGGGGTCAGGCCCTGCAGGAAATTGGTACTGCTAGGATGGGGTCAGGCAAGGCAAGTCCCATCCGATAGACTGTGGCCCGCCCAGAGTATGCTCTGCACTTGGTATTTGGAATGACGAGGGGGCTGAGAACCATGGCATAAACTGGGAATATTTAACCTAGAAAGACTGTTCTTAGAGACATTGTTACGTTTGAGTAATAAAAGCTAGTACTTACTGGGCTCTAAGTTTATGCCAGGCATAGTGCTAAGTGTATTATGTGCTTAAAAAAATTCTCAAAGTCCTCATTTTACAAATGTGGAAACTGAAGCACAGGGAAGTGGAAAATCATTGTTACTCTACCACAGTGTGAACTCCCATGGGCAGGATCCACCAATGGATGCTGAAGTGAATGGGCAGAGCTAACTCACGGAGCTGGGGGTGGCAGGGCTAACATCTCAGCCCAGGTTTATCTGATTCCGACTTTTTAACTGCCACATATGGGAAAATAGATTTTTTTTTTTTTTTACACCTAGTGGTAACATTTGGATCCACAGGTGGCAGCTACAGGGAGATGTGTTTTACCTCAGTATAAACAATATCTTTCTATTTCCACCATTTGAAAGCGGAGTAGGCAGGCAGCTTTAATGGGTAGTGAGTTCACCATCAGTGGTGGCAAACAAACTGAGCATATGGCAGGGACACTACAGAGGGGATCCAGCATTGATTAGATGATCAGGATTGCAGAGTGACCTCTTAGGGGTCATTTAGAAAATGTGTGAGTGGAAGAAGGGAGGAAAGTACCGGCCAAGGGAGACTCTCTTCAGGACTAGACTTCACCCAGTCCTGGGCCAGATGCGTGCGCAGCGCCGTAGCGAAGTGCTCCAATGTCTCTTGCATTGTCTGGGTTGAAGGTGGTTCAAGACAGCTGTGGGCTCCAGTTAGTTCTTGTGGGTTCAGCCACAGTTGTCCTCTTGGGTTGCAGGATACCTATTGGGTCCCTGTTCGTCTAAAACCTGCGAGCAGAATGGCAAGCTATGATTGCTGAAACATTATGGTCACAGCCAGGGACTCTGGGCACTGCCAAAGATGGGGGGCTGTAAAGGGGCAGCATGTGACAAGGCGAAGAGTGGGCAGTTTTGGGATCAAGATCCCGAGGGGCACAACGTCTTTGTAAATCCTCCACAAAAGGCCTTCCACAGAAACTTTGTACTCCAAAATTCCAGCCCTGGTACGTCGTTCCCTTGGCTTCAGACTTTTGTCTTTGTTGAGATGGAAGTTGATTTGGGCTGAGTCAACTTAGCTAAGTGGGAGCTACATTTCCCATAGTTCCCTTCCCAATGTGCTTCCATTTAGGGTTGGCTCTAAAGAGGAATATACATGAGATTTGGAAGGTGAAATGAAGAAACAGCAATTTTCAGGCTCTGAAGCCCAGCATAAGATACCAAACACTGTGACCGGTCATGGCTGTTGTGGTCCTGCTGCCTGGCCTCATTGACTTGGGCAGCACCCAAGCCCATATCACCTGCGGCTCCCTCCAGCCCTGCTACTCGGACTCCACCTAGTCCTGGGCCAGATGCGTGCGCAGCTCCGTAGCGAAGTGCTCCAATGTCTCTTGCATTGTCCAGGTTGAAGGTGGTTCAAGACAGCTGTGGGCTCCAGTTAGTTCTTGTGGGTTCAGCCACAATTGTCCTCTTGAGTTGCAGGACACCTATTGGGTCCCTGTTTTTCCTTACTCTCCTCTACCTCACACCCTGATTTCCCTCCTGATTGCCAGCCCGGCGGACCTATAATGCCTGCAGGCCCAACACCAGAAGCAAGGACCCCAGTTTTGCCCAGACTTCTCTTTTTTTAAATTTGTTTTGAGAGATGAGGTCTTGCCATGTTGCCCAGGCTAGTTTTGAACTCCTGGCTTCAAGTGCTTCTCCCACTGAAGCCTCCCCTGCATAGCCTTCTTAACCAGGTCTTACAGTTGCATAAGGCCTAATCCCTTTGTCAAATGCCTTGTTCTGTATCACTCATAACAATTCCGCTTCTCTGACTGAACTCTTTCCTAACTCACACATACCTGTCTTCCTCCACACACTGCCAATCTTGTCATTCTATTCTACCCTGGCATGTTACTGACTTTTATTAGTGCCTTGCCATTACCTAGAAAATCAAGTCCATATCCCTGAGGGCGGCATTCAAAGCCCTGCATCGGCTTCACCAAAGCCTATCCTCTTAGCTGCTACACTGAACTGCTTTCCGGAAGGCCTGGGAAGGAATCTGCCTCTGCCTCTTATTAGCTATGAAGCCTTGGTCTAGTCAATTTCCACTGAACATCAGTTTCCACATCTATAAAATGGCAAAACCATCCTGCAGGACTGATGTTCTGCCCACACCACAGTTGTTTACTGCCTGTGTATTCTCTGATGGGTTGGTGCCCATTTCTTGCCAGTTCTTAGATATTTTGAATTTCACCCTGAATTATTTTTCTGTTGCTGCATAACAAATTGCCACAAACACAGTGATTGCACAATCATTTATTCTTTCACAGTTTCTATAGTTCAGAGTCTGGGCACAGCAGAGCTGGATTGCCTGTTCAGGGTCTCACAAGGCAACATCAAGGCATTGGCTGGGGCTCCATGTTGATCTAGAGGGTAGGGTCCTCCTCTGAGCTCATTCGGGATGTGGGCAGAACTCAGTTTCTTGTGTCTGTGGGCGGAGTTCCCTGTATTCCTGCTGGCTCTCAGCTGGAGGTTGATCTCAGCCCCTAGAGGCAAACCTCAAGTCCTAGCCGTGTGGGCCTCTTCTAGCATGACAACACACCTCTCCAAAGCCAGCAGGAGAATCTCTCTCCAGCCTGCTAGGACAGAGTCTTACATGACACAACCCAATCAGGGGAGTGACTCCCCATCACATTCCCGGGGCCTGACCACAGGGGAGGACCCAAGGGGAGGAGATTTTACAGAGCATGTTCATCAGGAGCTGGGAATCTTGGGGCTACCTTAGAAATCTGTCCAGCACAAACCCCATTACCTCTCAGCACTGTGAGTTTAAAAAAAACAAAAGGACTTAGCATACGGCCTGGCATGCTGGTTGTCTTTTATATATATTCATTAAATCTCTTTCTCTGACTTATTCATGATTACTTGAGGGCAAAGGATCCCACCTTGTTGTTTTCTTTGTGTCTCCAGCACCGGGCACATGGCACGCCCAGGACCGATAGTCCCCTGCAGGTGGAAGGACAGATACAAATGGAGACAGGTAAGGAGAAGACAAGGAGCAGGGTGGGAGCTGGAGGGCAGGCTCAGACATAAGCAGGCAGAGGGTATCTGTGATAATGGAAGGCACGTCTTATCTCCCTCCGCTCTCTCAGATCCCAGGCGGTGTCACCCTCAGCCTCGGTTGCTGTTGCTACTAACAAATGAGCTGTTTTTGCCACCCCCACATGAGCCTCTGTAGAGGATCCTGGAAGAGCTGCTCCAGAAAGGAGGTGGGGCGCTGGGCTCCTGCCCAATTAGCTGGGCAGCCTCTCTGGTGCAGAGGCTGTCTCCTCTCATCCTGTTCTTTCCCCCAGAAGGGCCCAGTGGGACAGTCCTGAAAAGGCGATGTAGAAATCCCAGCTGAGGTGCCCTCCAGAATCCAGGGCTCCAGCTGTGAATATGTCAGCAAGAAGGAGCCTTGTACCAGGGAAGGTCGGGTGGGGGTGGGGAAGAATTGACAGGGCTGGTGTGAGGAATTAGGGCGCTTGGATGACCAGGTGCAAAGGGAGTTCTGCACCCACGCCTTTGCTTATGTCCTTCCCCCAGAGCCCAGATCTTGCCCACCTCCTTCATGGTGCTTTTCTCCAACACCCCTGAATGAAAGCAGCCAGCTTTTCTTGTTCATGGGCAGTGGGTTTCAGTGAAGGGCTCTGGAGCAGGGTTCAGGACCCCCTAGGTCCTACCTTGTCTAGTAACATGCTGTGCGGATGGGGGCATGTCACTTACTTCCTCTAGGAATCAGATTTCTGTATCCTTTAAATGAAGAATCTGGAGTCCAGGACCTCTGGGGTGTCTGTCAGTTTCACATTTGGAGACACTTCAATTCCAAAGACCTTATTTTATCTTATTCTGGTATCTTGCTCTTGTCCCTTCTCCTGCTGGCCTTGAGCTAGGGCTGTGAATGGCCTCGGCGCTTCCATGTGGGCTGAATTTCATACCACAAATGTTTGCTGAATGAACATCATGCCTGGGACTACTGGTTCTGTTTTTAGGAGTGTGCCGGAATTTCTAACCAGACTGTGAGCTTCCTGAGGTTAGGGTTTGGAGTGTGCCTCACCTCAGAACCCAGAGGAGACTGAGAAAGGACCCAGGGAACACTGGGGATGAAAACTTTCTATACACTCTCCATCTACATAACAAACAGAACTCATTCCTGTATTTTGGAAAACACAGACATCTGCATTCTGTCCCCAGAGATCCTGATTTAATTGGCCTATGGTTGGACCTGGGAGGTGATGTTATCTGGAAGCTCCCCTAGATGATTGAGCTGGGGTGAGAAGCCCTGGGCTCAGTTAATACCTGGGAGCAATTCCACCCCTGCCATTCTGTGATTCCTGCACTCACCATCTGTGCTGTTGGTACAGGGCAGAGGAGCCATATGTGTAAAAACAACTTAGGGCTTTACATGTTTTACTGGTAATAGGAGTTGTGAATCTTATTTATGCAGCTCATATTTTATGCTTGGTTCTTTGTAGATACTCCCTTTTAATTGAGTCTTCATAGCAACTCTATGAGATCAATTTCATGATTGCCGTCTTAGAGATGAGGACTCAAGAGCTCAGAGAGGGGACATGATCTGCACAACGTCACACAGTGAGCTAATAAGTGGCTGAGTTGGGATTTGAACCCCTATCTGTCTGACTTCAAACTCCATGCTCTTTTCAAACTGGAAAACTCAAGATAAGTAGTCATTTAGGTAGTTTTCTTGAAATATGCAATTTGGAGCTACTTCAGTACCTAACCAGGGAAAGAGAAGTCTCCCTCTTTTCTGTTTTGGTTATACATTATCCCTAAAGCTTCTGGTTCTGCTGCCTTTGACAAAAATGCTCTCTCCTTGAATCAAACTTTAGACCGGCTCCTCCGAACCTGCTTCTCAACCAGGCCTGGACATTTGTGCTTTTGCGTTTGTCTCTATGTTGCCTTGAATGGTTAAAGAAAGTGTGGCATGGCTGGCCGCGGTGGCTCATGCCTGTAATCCCAGCACTTTGGGAGGCTGAGGCGGGCAGATCACGAGGTCAGGAGTTTGAGACCAGCTTGACCCACATGGTGAAACCCCATCTCTACTAAAAGTAACAAATTAGCCAGGTGTGATGGCATGTGCCTGAATATCAGATACTCAGGAGGCTGAGGCAGGAGAATTGCCTGAACCCGGGAGGCAGAGGTTGCAGTGAGCCGAGGCCACTGCACTCCAGCCTGGGTGACAGAGCAAGACTCTGTCAAAAAGAAAGAAGGAAGGAAGGAAGGAGAAGGAGAAGGAGAAGAAGAAGGAGAAGGAGAAGGACAAGGAGAAGGAAAAGAAGAAGGAGAAGGAGAAAGAGAAAGGAAGGAAAGGAAGTAGGAAGGAAAAGAAAGAAAGAAAGAAAGAAAGAGAAAAAAGAGTAAGAAAGAGAGAGAAAGTGTGGCATATATGCACAATGGAATATACCGTTCGGTCTTAAGAGAGAAGGAAATCAATCCTATTGTTTTCAACAGCATGGATGAACCTGGAAGACACTATGCTAAGTGAAATAAGCCAGTCACAGAAACACAAATACTGCAAGACCCTGTTTATATGTGGAATCTAGAAAAGTTGAACTCATAAAAGCAGAGAGTAGAATGTTGGTCACCGGAGGATGGAAGAGTGGGTGGATGAGGAATGGGGAGATATTGATCAAGGGGTGTGCAGTTTCAGTGAGATAAGAGAAATGAGTTTTACTGATCTATTATACAGAGTAGTGACTATAGTTAATAATAATGTATTGTGTATTTCAAAATTGTTATAGGAAGGCCAAGGCAGGAGGATTGCTTGAAGCCAGGAGTTTGAGACCAGCCTGGGCAATACAGCAAGACCCCCAGCTCTACCAAAAGAAAAAAAAAAGTTAGCCAGGTCTGGTGGCTCATGCCTGTAGTCCTAGCTACTCAGGAGGCTGAGAGGATCACTTGAGCCCAAGAGTCTGAGGTTAGAGTGAGCTATGATCATGCCACTGCACTCTAGCATGAGTGACATAGCGAGACTGTCTCAAAAAACAAAACAAAACAAAACAAAACAAAAAAAACTAGATGAGTAGATTTTAAGTAATTTCATTACCCAAAGAATGTTAAGTATGTGAGGTGATGGATATGTTAATTAGCTTGATGGAATCGTTCTGCAATGTAAACATATATCAAAACATCAAGCCTGACCCACATAGGAAGACCCCATCTCTCCAAAGGAAAAAAAAATACTGGGTGTGGTGGCATGCACCTGTGGTCCCAGCTACCTGAGCGGCTGAGGGGGTAGGATCACTGGGGCCCAAGAGATGGAGGCTGCAATGAGCCGAGATTGCGTCACTGCACTGCAGCCTGGGTGACAGAGCGAGACCCTGTCTCAAAAAAATAAATAAATAAAAATAAAAGCATCACATTGTACCCTATAAATATATACAATTATTGTTTGTCAATTAAAAACAAAATTTCAAAAATCTTACTAAGTCAGTTTAGTGAGAATTCCTCATACTTGGTATCTGATCAAATTCTTTATCCTTCACCCTCAGAATCTGATCTTCCTGGCCTTCCTTCAGTGAGATGTCGAGTAGCTTTAGCCAGAATCCACCCCTACCCCTGATGTTTCCATTCACTGACTGTCCCCTCACAACGTGCTCCTTGGCTGTAAATCCTCACTTGTCCTTGCTGTATTTGGAATGGAGTCCAGTTCTAAGGTTCAAGAGTTCTAAGAGTCCTGAGGCCTCATGTCTCCTATCGAAATAGTTCCTGAATAAAATCTGCTTTTATGGCTCCAATTACTGTCTGGCTCTGGTTTTCTTTAACACTTATATTTGCAGAATGTTGACAAGCTAGAACGTTTTTGAATGAGTGAGGTCAGCCAGGAGACTGAGAGGATCCTGCTGTCCTGTGGAGAACCATGGAGGACTTACAGGCTTCAGTGCAGAAGCAGAGACAGGGAGGCAAGAGGGCTGTCTTCACATGCATCTGGCTGTGCAAGAGAGAGGAGTTCTAAAGCAAGGGATCTGGTCGTCTTGAATACTGTCAGGACAGCTCTTACCAAGTAGGAGTGAACAGGAACTGATTTATACTTAATTTTAAAGATGAAATCAATGCTAAGGAATGGGCCCCTTTCCTGCATGCTCTGTATGCTTCTGGGACATTTGCTGTGGGATGACCCTGGCCCTCTTCCAGTGGGAGGCTAGGGGAAACACTGCAGGGGATGCTCATGTGGCCCATGTGACCCATGGTGCTGCTCAGTAACATGTCAAGGATGCAGATTCTTTCTACACATGCTTGAAACTAGCAGGCAAATGGAGTGCACAGCCTCCCAGCAAGCTAGGCACACATTTCGTGTTTCCTTAAACTGTTTGTTGGGTGTGCTAGATGGGTACTTGGATCTCACTTGATGCAAAAAACTCTGGTGGTTTCAACTAAACAAATACAGAGCACCTATCAGGTGCTAGCTAGAGAGCCGGATGCTGGGAACCGGAACAGGAACTGGGCATATTGGCTGTCCCATAGAAGCTCACAGTTTGGTTTTGGGAAGACGAGAAATACGTACTTGACTAAAAGAGGAGACTGACAATGGCAAGTGTGACAGTGACGTGGGACACAGGACAGGATGGGGTCCTGACTGAGGAAGGAGTTCCCAGCGAGCTCCACAGACATGGTGATGTTCCTGAAGTAAGACCCACCTAACAAGAGAATTTCTTCTGCCTGCACAGACTGGAAAACAGACTCATTAAAAAAAGACTGTCATTCAGGTGGGGTAGGTGCTAAAGATCTAAAAGTGGTAGAGGTCAGGGATGTGTTTTTTGGTTGTAGGGGAAGGGAGTAATGTCAAGGTATGGGGTACCTAGGTGTAGCAATGCTTTCATTAAACCGTATATTCCTCTCTGCCTTTCTGATAGAACTCTGCTTCCATTTGGTTAGTCTACCCTTCACATGGTCATGCCCTTCATGATAGCATGGCTATTTCATTCCCTTCGGCAGTAACTAGTTTAGGCATGACCATTCAGTGCAACTATGGTCAAGGAGATGTGAGAAGAAGTGTTCTGGGGGCTTCTGGGAAAGGCTTTCTTATTGTTAAAAGGAGACAAACTCAAGGATGGAAAGTCTGTTCTTCTTCTGGACATCATTGTGTCTGGATGTGATGCTCCCAAGGAGGCAACCATCTTACTGCCTTGAAGGGAGTGAGTCCAAGGGCAGAGCCTCAGACTAAAGATGGCAGAGCACAAAGATGGAGAGAATCACGTCCTTGAAGATGGCATTGAGCAGCTGAATTTGCTCATCTAGCTCTGGAATTCTTATGTTAAATAATATATGTCTTTGATGTTATTTTGAGATGGGGCTGTCTATTACATGCAGCGGAGAGCATCATACCCTAAACAAAGGAAACAGAGAGGACATTCAGAGGGGTATCACACACCCAGGACATTTCCACTTTTCCTGAGTGTGAACGTCCCTCCTCAAAATGGATCCCTGCTAGTGGGACAGCCAGCCATCTTCTTCTACCCTCAAATGTTTTCTAGCCTAGGTCTAGATGGGGGCGATCAACTGGAAACCTCTCTATTTTAGACAAATTCCCTTTTTTCTAAGACCAGCTGGAATTGCACAGGAGAATTATTAACTACCACTTAATGTATTAAAATCTGCTGCTACTCAGCCCAAGGTCTTCCTGCATAAAGCTGGCCAAGCAAGGAGCTGCTCTGTTACCAACCAACGCCTACAGGCAAAGTGTCTGCCTTTGAGACTTTAGATTTCGTGTTGATTTTTGAAAGCCCTCTGTCTCTTCCAGTGAGCAGCACACAAGCCTCTCATTGTAGCTTTGTTTTAGCTGGAAGATAACCATCTATATTTTCTGGAAGATAACCACCTATATTTTCCAGTTCCCTCTGGGGCCTCCAAGAGTGAATTCTGGGTAAACCAAGGAGCCTATATTTAATGTTGGGCCAGCCAACATACCCTTAACATTTAGTTTAAATTCATCAAACACTTAAAAAAACTACACTGTGGTTAAAAGACAAACTTACTTTTACTTAGAGGTATCTGGATGCTCAGAATTTCACCTTGAGAAATCATTTCCTTCTACACAGGACCTGGCTCCCAGAAGAGCCTTGAATATTTGTGTACTGTGTTTGCATGTCAATATCTCGACCACATTTAAATGCAGCCAATGGAGATCTTGTTTATTTCTAATTACTCACATTATTACAATCAGTAATTTTTTAACATTACAGAATTTTGGGAAATTGAAAAATAAAGTCAATCTTAATCACTTCATCCGATGCATCAATGAATTAATTTTATCCTGGCTTCTGATCTTCCAGTATTATCCACATACAAGTATATTTGTATGCTGCAATTCTAGTATGCATACATTTTTGTCTCTTGATTTTTTTATCTTATTAAATTAAAAACCATCCATGTTGCCACAATGTGTTTATAATAATTTTAATACTTGCATAATAGGATCAGCAAATAAATGGAATGGAATAATGTAACTTTGTAAAAACACTGGTAGTAGTTTAGGGAACTGTTGTTTCTCTCCTCCTCCTTCTCTTCTGTTTTGTTGCCCATCTCTCCACTGGGAGCAAGAATTCAGGAATGAGTGAGCCCATCCCCAGCTCCAGGGGCAAGTTCTGACCGGTCTAAGCCCATCATGGTGGTTCCGTTCCCCTTGCTGGAGATTGGTTTAGGTGTCTACATGTGTTGCTAGTCTGCCAAGGGGCATGAGGCGGACTTCTGGGAAAAGTTTATCCTTGTAAAAAGAAACATGTGGGAAGAGATGTTCCCTCCTTCCACTGGACACCATTGCATCTGCATGTAGTGCCTGTAAATGTGGCAGGCAAATGTTACCCAACCGAATCAACTTTCTCTCCCATTGGTAAACATTAAAGCCTATTGTAGGCTGTGGCTATAAAGCCTATTATTAGAAAAACCTCACTTTCTTGGCATTTGGGGTGCTTAGACCTGGAACATTTTCTTGGACAGTAGGATTTCTCACCTTAGCAAAAGTGAGACACCAAACTCTGAGACACTTCTCCAGGGTCTTATCATAAATGTCCCATTTGTCATTGATATGAAAGGATGAGGAGTAAACCGGTTCAGCCAAGTTGCTATTTTTTTCTGTTGTCCCAAGTGAGTCAGGGCACAAACTGTCTGATCGCTGGGAACAAGCTGACAAGTGTGACTCAGAGCCAGAGACGTGGAAAGAGACAGGATGCTGGGTCCCTAAGATGCCCTAGAAAGAGCTTCATCCTGAAGGGCCAAGAGCCCATAGGAGATAATCCTCCTTAGTCTTCTCAGGTAAGGAACCCTTACTCTAGACCTAGGTTGCAGACTTGCACTCCTGTTTTTCTTTAGTGGACCCAACTTTTGGATAGACTCCATTCAGACTCAGTTGACAACCCTTAGGCTCTTGTAAGACTATAAGATTTAGGCTAAGAGGACCTGGATTAAGATTCCAATTCTATTATTGGATCCATCTCAGGATAATTGTAATTTTGGGCTACCTTTTCTGATTTTCAATTTGTACAACTATAAAATGAAGTTAGTGGAAATACCTCTATCATAGAAGTTTTGGGAATGTTAACTGACAGAATATGTATGAAACTGAGTGTAGCAACAGCAATTTATGGGCCACTTACTATGTGTTAGGCTCTGTGAATAAAAAGATAAGTAAGAATTCTTTCTTGTTCTTAACAAGCTTAGAGTCTAATGGAGAAAGGAGTTTATAAAGTATTGGCTATTATCACTACTCCCCAGGATCCACATATATGAGGGTCAAGTGAGGATTTTCTTGGCATATGATTGTCTTAGTCAGTTTGTGCTGCTATAACAAAATACCACAGAAAATACGAAACTTCTATGCACAATAGACATTTATTTCTCTCAATTGTGGAAGCTGGGAAGCCCAAGGTCAAGGTGCTGTCAGGTTTGTTATCTGATAAAGGCAGCTCTCTGCTTCCAACGTGACGTCTTTTTGTTGCATCCTCTGGAGAGGACAAAGACTGTGTTCTCACATGGTGAAAGGTAGAAGGGCTCAAAGCAGATGAGGGCTGTGTGAAGCCTCTTATAAGGGCCTTAATCCTGTTCATAAGGGAAGAGTCCTCATGACCGAATCATCTCCGAATGGCCCCACCACTTAGTACTGTTGCATTGGAGATTAAGTTTTAATGTGAATTTTGGAGAGGATACAAACATTCAAACCATAGGTTACCTATTGCTGTCCTGCCAGGGCAAACAAGAATTCAATACTGCAAGAATGCAGATTGTAAGACCTCTGTGGGCTAGGACCTTATCTGCAGGGTTGCGTGGACATTTCTTTCATGACTTTGTTTTTAATGGCTAAGTTTGGGCAGTTTTAGTTTTGAGCTGAGGAGTGATGACCTCCTATTTCTTATTTCCAAAGCTTCATATCTGGATTGACAAAAGCAGGAATTGATGAGGTTGCAGGAGTCTGGAGTCGATGGAGAGAGGTCACAGGTCCATCCCTTCATGGGCTACATAGACTCTGAAGGGATATGTGGCACCAAAGGGAAGCATCCTTCTTGATGACACCTTAGGTGTTAGCTCCTTTTCTTCCCACCAGCTGGAGACAAGCCCTCCCCCTTGATAAAGGAAGTATCAAGATTTATTTGTTTAGCAAAATGATCCAGTTAAGTTGTTTCAAACCATTTTGTTTTAAAAAGCAAAATCCATTTTTTCAGTGGAAACACCTGGACATGGAATATGTAAAATGGATAACCATGGAGTGCTCTTGTTTGATGCTAGTTTTGGGGAGCAGGATATCCTGCCCATTGAACCCACCCTCTCCACGAAAACCCTTCTCTCCATGGAGACCCTTCAGGCATCTTGGTGGAAGCCACAGGGCTCTGAAGAACACAGCTTGACTAACTTCAGCGAGATGGTGCAGGTACGGTCCCTGTGTATATCATACCTGGTATGAATTGGGAACTATTGAGGTTTCCCAGCCCTAAGGAATCTCCCTCCAGCCACCTATTAGGTGCCTAAAATTCTGTCTCTTGGGGGCTTTAGAGGTTTCTGGTCTTCACAAATATGCCCTCATAGAAATGTAAGCATTTCTGGAAAAACTACAACAAGCCCATGACCAATTTCTACTCACATTCACTCATCCATTCATTTATTCAATGAATATTTACTGAGTATCTACTAAGTGCCAGGTATTATTGTACATATTGGAGATATGATTCTGAGCAAAACAGACGAAAGACCTACCCTCTTGAAGTCTGCATTCCAGTAGAAGGACAGTCACAGACAGCTGGGCCCTAGGGGATTGGAGTACAATGCTGGAGGTAGACTATGCTCAGAACATGTTGCAGACATGCGGTGCTCATCTCCTTGCTGCTGGCCCTACTCAGCTGGAGCTAAACAATGTTCTGAGTTGAACCAGCTTGGCAGGACATTTTGGACAAACATTGGAGTCAGCTGGTTTGTACACTGTCTTGAAGTCCTTTGGGTTTGGTTGTAAGGACTCGGGGCCATTTTGGGGCACAGAAGAGAAGAGGTGGGAGGGGTAAGGAGAGGCCACTGGGGACCTCACTTGAATCTAACTATAAGGGCTTCTCACACTTTGCTGCACATTAGAACATCTTGGGAGTTCTCAGAAATCCAGACGCTGAGCTGATCTCAGACCTATTACATTAGGTTCTGTGGTGGTGGGTCCTGGGCCTCAGTAGTGCCAAAAACTCCTTGGGTGAGTACAGTGCACAACCAAGATTAAGAACCCCTGAACTAACTTGTATAATTGGTCTATGTAAGGTTCTTCTCTTGTTGAATGTTCTCCTGGGCTATAAGCACATTTGGACAGTGTATTAGTTCATTCTCATGCTACTATAAAGAACTGCCCAAGTGTGGGTAATTTATAAAGAAAAGAGGTTTAATTGATTCACAGTTCTGCATGACTGGGGAGGCCTCAGGGAACCTACAATCATGGCAGAAGGTACCTCTTCACAGGGCAGCAGGAGAGAGAATGAGAGCCAAACAAAGGGGGAAGCGCCTTATAAAACCATCAGATCTCATGAGAACTCACTCACTATCATGAGAACAGCATGGGGGAAACCACCCCCATGATTCAATTATCTCCACCTGGTCCCACCCTTGACATGTGGGGATTATTACAATTCAAGGTGAGATTTGGGTGGGGACACAGAGCCAAACCATATCAGACAGTGTTCTCTATCTTTGGCCTATATTGGACTCATCTGCGGGAATTTGGTGAAAACAGGCCAAGCCTCTTTCTCCTACATCAATGAGCTGTGGGGCCTCTGAGTGCTTTATCTGCTCTCCAGGTGATTCAGGTACACATCAAAGTAAGAGAACGTCTGACAGCAGGGAGTACAAGGCTCACTGGCCAGAGGCAGCTCACTAATCTGTGACCTCTTGGGCCTAGAGCCAGGAAGGAAAATAAGTATTCCTATACAGGTTTCACTGTTGTGAAACTCTACATGCTACATTACTGCATTGCAACATAACGCCTTGTAAGGTATTATTGCCCCCATTTTACAGATGAGAAAACTGAGGCCCAAAGATAGAAAGTAACTTGCCTGAGGCCACATGGGATTCAAACCCTGATGTGCCTGACTTCAGATCCTGGGGAGACAGAGTTCTGGTTTCTCTTCTGTGACCTGGAATCTGTTACAAGAAGCACTAGAGAGTTCTGTTATCTCTTAGCTCAGATGATGCTCTCATTGTCCTTTAGAAGTGCTGCCAGAAGTTCATGCTGGGAGGCTATTTTGTGCTCACAGGAAACGGCTCTTTCATTCATGCCCCTTTTGTTCTCCTGAGTCAGGGAGCTCAGCTCCCTCTTTTCTCCTGGAACCCTGCAATTAGCCTAATTGTAAATCGAATGAACAGATTTTTCAGTGACATAATGCAGTTTGGAACTATATGGACTGAGTCTATTTTCCCTTTCCAGTACCTCTGCAACTACAAAAATCCTATGTGGACTATAGAGATCATGTCACATTTCCTTTGGTTTGAAATTCTGTATGACCTAAGTACTTTAGGCAGTTATCTATGAACATCTACACTAAGAAATGGGGCAAAAGAGTGGAAGATTGTTCCCATTCCCATTAAAGAAGACATTCTCTTTTGTGTTTAACATGGGCAAAATAAAAGTCTGTTTGTTAGACTTCAAACACATATTTTCAGAACACATTTACTGCATGCAACAAAGTTCAGCTCTGCTTTGTGCCTGTACATATAAGTATCAAAGGAAGAGAAGAAGAGCCTTCATTCCTAGTTCCTGACAAATATGAAATTGCTTTCAACAAAACACATGCAAAAGCAATTACGATTATGAATGGCTTTGACAGCCACCATCTTACATTATTAATTTTGTAATACAGTCCACCTCCTCTTCATTCATATTTGATAGGAAGCCTGTTTGGTCAAGAAGGAAGCCCAGTGCAGGATTTATGAAGTTGTTTGTAAGGTTCGAGACCCTGTGCTTGTTCTGCATTCAGGGTTGTACTTTTCCTGCCCTCCATGACCTTTCTTGCCTTTGAGATTACAACTGCTCTTTTGGGATTCATCAACAAGTATGATCAGTAACCGGCAGGGTGTTATCTAAAGGAAACAAAATAAGCTTTGAGCATCATTTGGAATCGGCCACATTTCCTCTGCAGTGGGAAGGTGCTGGGAGTACAGAGTATTCGTGGGAAAGGTTCTCTCCAATAGCCTCTGATGAGAAGGAAACACATCAGCCGCAATACTCAGCATTTATATCAAGGTCAAGCTCAAGCTCAAGCTCAAGCTTGATACCATTCACAAGGTGTTTCCAAACCTATAGTCCATTTGAACGTATGATAATCCTTAAGGTGGACAGGATGGCTATGATTAGATACCTTTTCCCAATGGAGAAAAGAACCTCAGAGAGGTTAAATGATATTTAGTCTTTTCGAGCCTCGTCTACACAATAATCCCTTCACTCCCTTGCCCGCTGCTTACTCCCACAAGCAGCCCTTCTCCCGCCCTGTTCCCCAGGCCTCTACCCCATATTGCATTTTTAAAGGCCCTTGCATTTTGCCTGCGGCTGACCGGCACCTACCAGTGCATAACTTTGCACTTCCTAGCTATGCTGAGGTGCCCAGGGTGCTGTTGGGAACTCACAGGAGCTCAGTGAGGTATTGTAAAATTTTGAGGGAAGCAAAGCAATGCCTGACATCTATCCAACCCCACATGAAAGAGGTAAACAGATCCCTCTACATTCCTTCAGATAATGTCATATCTTTGCAAAGCTAGGTTTTTAGTAATTGCAAGGATGAAAAAAAGTACTACTGAAAATCAACGTGGGACAGGAGTTGAGGGTGGCAATGTTCAATCTGATTGCAGGGCTGGAGAATTCTGCAATGCCCAACAGAGACACATGTTTTCTTAAGAAGTGATTGTGGCTCTTTAAGAGTGAAATAAAATAATATTTTCCTTTTAATTTATGTATACTATTTTTTGTGAATAAGGACACATTTATTAAGTTGCTTATACATAACTACTTGGTAAACGGAATTGTTAGGTATTTCTTTTGGCCTAAGGGCATTGTAAAAAACAAAAAATTCCTGAGATACCAAGGACACCATGAACCTAGCTTCTGGTGTAATGAAAATCCCTAAAGGTGTTGTTTTTCTTGCTTTTTTTTTTTTTTTTCTTTGGATGACTTTATGAGACTTTATATTTGAAAGGCTTTTAAACCCCACGACTGAACAACTGCAAGAGAGATTTTGCTGCTGTGACCAGATAGCTGGAGAGACACTTTCAGGTGGGGGTTTTCCTAGCTCTTCTGAGCCATAGTTGGTTGTCCATGTCCAGATTTGTCCCTGAATGCACGCAGGTTGGCCTGAAACAATAGGACAATGACTCACCTAAGAGTGAATAGTGAGTGAATCAGGCGTCTGTCATCTCCAGGCATCCAGGGGACAAAGTGACAACCCATGTAATCCATCTGTCTCTGACAGAGAAGACAAAGCATCAATCTCTGTTCAGTCTTTTTGCTCAAAGATCTTTCTTTTTTTTTTTTTTTGAGATGGAGTCTTGCTTTGTCGCCCAGGCTGGAGTGCAGTGGCCGGATCTCGGCTCACTGCAAGCTCTGCCTCCCGGGTTCACGCCATTCTCCTGGCTCAGCCTCCCGAGTAGCTGGGACTACAGGTGCCCGCCACCTCGCCTGGCTAGTTTTTTGTATTTTTTAGTAGAGACGGGGTTTCACTTTGTTAGCCAGGATGGTCTCGATCTCCTGACCTCGTGATCCGCCCATCTCGGCCTCCCAAAGTGCTGGGATTACAGGCTTGAGCCACCGCACCCAGCCTCAAAGATCTTTCTTTAGTGTCCCTCTACACACCTTGCCTCCAAGAAAAAATATGGAATAGTGGGTGAGACCTGGAATCTGTGTCAAATGTTGGCTGAGCTCCTCAATGACGCACACTCAGCTCCTTCCCGTTTCCTGGTGCTGTCCCACTCCAGAGATGCTCTGGAGTCCCTCCTTACTGGTCGCCATACTGAGATGATGGGGATCATGGATACTGACCAATATTAAAGACATGTATGAGGTAAGAAGCACTTAGGGAAGTCTTAAGTGCCTGACATTTCCACATTTCCACCTAAGGAAGCAACCCCAGGGCCATCCCTTGGCATTGGTTGCCAGGCTGTGAGTGTTGGCTGATCCTGGTGGCCACAACAGGGGGACTCATGATTAGCCAGTTACTCCCTGCAAATGCTGGTTGGGACTAGAACCAACCACTTGCAGTGACATTGAGGTTTAGAGTCAGATATTCCTGGTTCAAATCCTGCCTCTACTTTGTACTAGCTGTGTGACTCTGGGAAAGTCATTTAACCTATCTAATATTTGTTTTCCTCACGTGTAATATGGAAATAATAATAAGCCACCTGTGACAATTCACTGGAAGTACTTGGCGTGGTGCCTAAATTAAGCCTTCCTTATATGGTAGCAAATGATTGCCATCATCATCACCATCTTAGTGGAAACAACCAACATGTGAAGTAGGATGAAGAGAGGTTCATCTTTTTTTTTTTTTTTTTTGAGACGGAGTCTTGCTCTGTGCCCCAGGCTGGAGTGCAGTGGCGCGATCTCGGCTCACTGCAAGCTCCGCCTCCCCGGGTTCCCGCCATTCTCCTGCCTCAGCCTCCCGAGTAGCTGGGACTACAGGCGCCCGCCACCTCGCCCAGCTAATTTTCTTGTATTTTTAGTAGAGACGGGGTTTCACCGTGTTAGCCAGGATGGTCTCGATCTCCTGACCTCGTGATCCGCCCGTCTCGGCCTCCCAAAGTGCTGGGATTACAGGCGTGAGCCACTGCGCCCGGCCTGAGAGGTTCATCTTAATTCCCATTCTGTAGATGTGGAAACGGAGGCTCAAACAGGTTAAATCTGACATGCTTTGGATTACATACACAAGTACAGCTGGGACTTCAAACCTGGGTGTTCCTTAACCTGGCACCCCCTTGATTGCATCCTGCTGATCCCCACTTCATGGGCCTCTCCTTCCCATCTTCTGGCTCACTCGGACTATGGAGGTCATAGGTAACCCTTACTAAGTTTATATGTATGTCCTGCTGCTCTCACCTCCTGGATCCTGCACAGCAGACAGCCGAGTGTAGGCTGGGACAGTTCCAAGCAGGAAAAGGGATGTTGGCTGGATGTGGTGGCTCATGCCTATAATCCCAGCACTCTGAGATGCCAAGGCAGAGGATTGCCTGAGCCCAGGAGTTCAAGACCAGCCTGGGGCAACATAGTGAGACCCTGTGTCTACAAAAAATAGAAAATTAGTCACATGCCTGTAGTCCCAGCTACTCATAAGGCTGAGGTGGGAGGATTACTTGAGCCCAGGAGGTCAAGGCTACAGTGAGCCATGATCACATCACTGCACTCTAGTCTGGGTGACAGAGTAAGAATCTGTCTAAAAAAGAAAAAGAAAGAAAGAAAAGAAAAAAAAAAAAAAGCAAAAGAAAATGGGAAAGCCTTCTTGGTTTGGATGTGTCTCCTGAGCCCATACATACTTGCCTTCCTGTTTTTGTGACCCTTGGCCATCCTGGAAAAATTGATTTTGTTTCAGCGCCTCGGCAGCCAGCATCCTGAGGAGTGAGACACATTTGTCCCTATGTAACCCCATTGCCATTTTCATCACCATGCATAGCATCAGCCAGTAGTAATGAGCAGCTATTTTGAGGGCGGGGGATAGCTGTTTCCCCTAACTTCCAGAGGGCTGGGATTCTGCATGCAGAGACTTCCCTTCCCATCTGTCTGTCATCCCACAGAATAGGCTGTGACTTGGTAATACCTTCTCCCCACCCCAAAATTGTCTTACTTTCACCCCTCACTCCACCAGGAGGGAGATGGAACATGCCTGGGACCAATCAGAGGCCAGTTTTGGGTCATCTTCTGCATCCATCTTTGCTGTATAACAGACCACTCCCAAACTCAGTGGCTTGAAACATCAATGATTTATTTCTCACCATTCTGCAGGTTGGTTGGATGGTGTTTCTGGTCCTCACTGGTTTGACTGGGACTGGATGGTCTGGAGTGCCTCGCTCACATGTCTGGGTCCTCAGCTGGGACAGTGTATTCATCATGCCTTTTTATTTTCTGTATTTTTGATGATTTGACACCTTGGAGTCTTCCTGACCCTGGAGAGACTGGTCCTTCTAGGGTTAGCCAATTCCTACAGATGGCAAATGACTCTCCCTTCCATATGCAAACTGAACAAGACAGAGCCCACAGCCCCAGCCACTCTGTTACGGAGCTCTAACACCCTGTGCCATTATTTTCCTACCCCAATCACCTTACAGCCAAGTACCAGAAAACTAGAGAGAGCCCTTATACCTCAGAGCCCACTGAAATTATCCAAACTAGCCCATCTTAAACCTACTTACCCATCCTCACCTGTTCCTTCCCAGGAAACCAAAATAGAGGTTCTTGCCCCATTTTCCTCTCACTCCCTCTGCCCCTGGATTAACCGTGGTGCTTCCCCATGTGGTCTCCTGCAATGTGGGATGCTCTGTCTTTTGGGATCTGTGAATAGCAAGCCATTTTTTTTTCCAATGGCAGTCATCTCCTGATCTGATACCCTCACCATCGCTGAGTAATAATACAGCCAAATACAGCCAACATTTAAAACAGACAGCAGCTGGGATGGCTGCATCTTTCTCTCTACACGGCCTCTCATGCTCCAGGGAGCTAACCTGAGCTTCTCCTTATGTGATCTCCATGTTTCCAGCTCAAGAGAGGGCAAACCTCAATGTGTCAGCACTTTAAAAACTTCTGCCTGAGTCACACTTGCTAATATTCTATGGGGCAGAGAATATCACATGGCTGAGCCCAGACTCAAAGAATGGAAAGCTATAGACTCCTCATCTTAATGAGAGGAATGGCAAAGTCCCATCAAAGGGATATGCATATAGATGGGAATAATTTGTTGTCATTTCATAAAGTCTACCATACGCTCTGCTCACTGTGTCTTTCGGCAAGTGGCTTCTTATTCCTTAACCTCATTTTCAGCAGCTTCATAACGGAAAGATAATCCCTGATCCTCACAGGGCTGCTGAGAGGGTCAAAACACCAAAACACCACAGTCCAGAGAGTGCCATGGTAATGTAAGGGTTTGCTGTTATCTGATATTCATAGCATAGATGTCACATTTTGTGTTAAGAAAGATCCAGGTGTTTGGATCTTAAGAAATGATTCTTCCAGCCTGGGCAACATGGCAAAACCTCGTCTCTACACAAAATACAAAAATTAGCAGGGCATGGTGGCATGTGCCAGCTACTCAGGAGGCTGAGGCAAGTGGATTGATTGAGCCTGGGAGGTCGAGGCTGCAGTGAGCTGTGATCATGCCATGGCACTCCAGCCTGGGAGACAGAAAGAGACCCTGTTTAAAAAAAAAAGAAAAAAATATTTTTATTATCATAATCATATAGCTTAGTTTTCTAAAATTTAGGTTGGAGAGATCCTGACAAGTGCTTGACAAGATGTCACCCATCTTTATAAGAATGTGTTCTAGATGAGAACACATATACTTAAGGTATTAGTTGAAGTTCTTAATCCTATCAGTGTCCCACTTCTAGATCCTGGGAAAGAAAATCTGGACGGCCAAGTTTGAAGCAAGTGGATAAACCTGGTCAAATCATGCCAATCAAAGGGGCATGCCGTGGGTACCAAATGCTGTTTTAAGTCTGTATTGACTCTACTCCGTTAAGCCAGCTGGACACACTCATAATCATGCAACCAACGAACCATAAAAGCAAGTGGTCAATACCCACTCACAGTCCTCTTGCCCCAGACCTTTCTTGCTGCATCCTGACTTGCTCTGACTTCCCTCCAGGCCCTGTCTAATTCCTGACTCCTGGCTCTCTTGCATTTGTTACCTTGCCCTTGTACCCTCCCACTTGATATTTTTCCTCTGGAATTTCCAGAAGGCTTTTTGCTCACAGACACCTTCCAGCTCTTCTGGATTTGCTTGAGATTCAGAAGGCTCCTTGGGACTTCACCTGTGGCCTTTGTCCTCCCACTCCACTATGAGATGCAGGGAGTTAGACCATCTATGTGTCTGTTTCTCTGATTAGACTAAAATCCCCTTGAGAGCAGGAACCATCTCTCTAAACAACCAGATATTACTTGTCACTTTGTTCCTTCATATAGAACTAAGGGAATCAAGTGAAACATAGAACCAAGATATTCTAGATTTGGACTGGAATTTGTAATAGATGTGTGTTGTTTTGTGGCTCCCAGTCTTCCAAACTCCTGTTTTTCCGGAATCCTTTGTTGGTGACAGGCACAGTCCTGTCTCCCTCTTTAGAGTGCTAAGGGGGCCAGACATTCCCTTTTCTCAGTCCCTGGCCTCTTGGCCATATGTGACCTATGCTTGGCCAACCAGATTCTCCCACCTTGAACTTTGAATCTTAAGGGAGTCTCACAGAGACAAGGGCCAGATGAGAAATTCAGTGGTCATATGTGATTCATGCAGGAGCAGTGGGTAAGCTGAAGGTTCAGCACAGGTCTCTAGCAGCAGCTGTGCCAGCATAAGTGATCTAACCCAGCTATTTCAGTGGCCCCACCTGGGGTCTGTATTGCCACCTGGCCTCCTAGTTTCCTGACTACTTTTTTGAGCGTGGTTCTTCATTTTTCTGATAGATTCAGAGACCAGCGCAATGTCCTATTAATAAATGCCTTCTTTTGGTGCAGCAAGTCAGAGTAAGTTTTCTGTTTTTTGTCTTTTTGTGTTTTGCAACTGAGAACCTGATCGATGCAGGCCACAAATAATAATAAACACTAGCTTCCACTCACCAGGGACATATCACATGCCAGATGGGGCACTGAGTACTTCGTATTGATGATATTTAATCCTCACCACAATCCTGGGTGGGAATTATTAGTCTTCTCAGTTTGCAAATCAGACTCAGAGGCTTTTATGAATAATGTTCCTGTGAGTATTCTTGCATATGTCTTCCTGGCACTCATGTGAACGCATTTCTGTTGGGCGTATATTTAGGAATGGAACTCCCGAGTCATAAAGTACTGATATGTTTATCTTCATTAGCTAATGTTTAACTGTTTTCTAAAGTTTTTATTCCCACCAGCACTTGTGTGAGATTCTGGTTTCAGTAGATGACTGGATCTTGGCCAATTCGATATTTTCTTTTAAATATTAGTCCCCATGGCAGGCATTTAGTGGTATTTCTGTATAGCTTAATTTGTACTTCCATCATGCCCAATGAGGTTGAGCATCTTAAAAAATTTATTTAGGCTGGGTGCAGTGGCTCACACCTGTAATCCCAGCACTTTGGGAGGCCGAGACGGGTGGATCACCTGAGATCAAGAGTTCGAGACCAGCCTGGCCAACATGGCGAAACCCCGTCTCTACTAAAAATACAAAAATTATCTAGGTGTGGTGGCCCATGACCTAATCCCAGTTACTCAGGAGGCTGAGGCAGGAATCACTTGAACCCAGGAGGCAGAGGTTGTAGTGAGCTGAGATCGCACTACTGCACTCCAGCCTGGGTCACAGAGCAAGACTCTGTCTCAAAAAAAATATATATATATACACATATCTATAAAAAAATATATATATATATAAATATATATATAGATATATAAATTTAACAGTACAGAGAGTTCCCGTATACCCTCTCCTTCACACAACACAGTTTTTCCTATAACTAACATCTTGCATTGGTGTGCTACATTTGTTATAACTAATGAACCAATACTGATACATTACTATTAACTAAAGTTCACAATGTATATTAAGGTTCACTCTTTGTGAACCTTAATTTGTAAAATTCTATGGGTTTTACCCATGCATAATGTCATGTATTCACCATTATAACATCATGTAGAATAGTTTTACTGCTCTAAAAATCTGTGCATAATCTATCCATCCCTTTTCACATCCCCCAAATCTTTGGGAACCACTGATCTTTTCACATTCTATAGTTTTTCCTTCTTGGGAATGTTATATAGTTGGACTTATACAGTAAGTAGACTTTTCAGATTGGCTTCTTTTACTTAGTAATATTTACTTAAGTTTCCTCTGTGTTTTTTTTGTGTGTGTGTGACTTGATAATTTGTTTTTATCACTATTTTTATCATTTTTTAATAGTCTGTCATTTGGGTTAATATTCCACAGTTTGTTTATCCATTCACGTATTGAAGAACATCTTGTTTGCTTCCACTTTTTGGCAATTATGGGTAAAGCTACTATAAACATTCATGTGCAGGTTTTTGTGTGGATATAAGTTCTCGTCTCATTTGGGTAAATACCAGGAAGGGTCATTGTGGGGTCGTATGGTAAGAACATGAACAGTTTTTTAAGAAACTGCCAAACTGTCTTCCAAAGTGGCTGTACCGTTTTTCATTCCTATCAGCAATGAACGAGACTTCCTGGTACTGTCAGTTCGGGGATTTTAGCCCTTATAACATATGGTAGTGTATCTCATTGCTTTCATTTGAAGTACTCCAAGAACATAAAAATGTGAGCATCTTTTTATATGCTTATTTGCCATCTGTATATCTTCACTGATGAATTGTTTGTTTAGATCTTTCTCTACTTTAAAATTGGGTTGTTTTCTTATTGTTGAGTTCAAGAGTCTTTTCTATATTTTGAATAAAAGTCTTTTATCTGATATGTCTTTTGCAATTCTTTTATTCTCCCAGTCTGTGGCTTATCTTTTCATTCTCTTAACAGCAGCTTTTATAGAGCAGAAGTTTTTAATTTTAATGAAGTCCTACTTACAGATTTTTCTCCATAGATCTTACTTTTGATGTTGTATCTAAAACTCCATCACCAAGCTTAGATTTTCTCCTATGTTATCTTTTAGAAATTTTATAGTTTTGCATTTTATGTTTAGGTTTATGATTCATTTTGGGTTAACTTTTGTGCAAGGCGTAGGTCTGCATTTAGATTTATTTATGTCTTATTTTTGCATAGGGTTGTCCAGTTGTTCCAGCACTGTTTGTTGAAACGTTATCCTTTCTTCATTAGAATTGCCTTTGCTCCTTTGTCAAGGATCAGTTGACTCTGTTTGTGTGGGTCTATTCCTTGGCTCTCTATTCTGTTGCATTGATCTATTTTTCTATTTTATTTTTCACCAAATACTACACTGTTTTTTTTTTTTTTTTTTTTTTTTTTTTTTTTTTTTAGACAAGGTCTTGTGTCTGTTACCCAGGCTTAATGCAGTGGCATAATCTCAGTTCACTGCAATCTCTACCTCCCAGGCATAAACCATCCTCCCACCTCAGCTTCCCAAGTAGCTGGGACTACAGGCATGCACCACCACACCTGGCTAATTTTTGTGGAGATGGAGTTTCACCATATTGCCCAGGCTGCTCTCAAACTCAAGCAATCCACCAGCCTCTGCCTCCCAAAGTGCTGGGATTACAGGTGTGAGTCACTGCACCCAGCCCGCACTGTCTTGATTACTGTATCTCTATACTAAATCTTGAAGCCAGGCCATGTCAGTCCTCTCTTTCTCCTTCAATGCTGTGTTGGCTATTCTGGATCTTCAGCGTTTCCATATAAACTTTAGAATCCAGTTTGTCAGTACCCACAGTATACCTTGCCAGGATTTTGATTGGGAATGCATTGAATCTATAGATTAATTTGGAAGAACTGGCATTGCTGAGCACTTTTTGATTTATTTGCCATTTGGGTGTTCTTTTTTTGGGGGGCTGTGACATACATATTCCAAACTCTTGACCATTTTTATTTTTTTGTATTGATTTGTATACATTCTTTATATATTCTGCAAAAGAGTCATTTGTTCTTATATGTGTTACAAATATCATCTTTCATTCTGTGACTTGCCTTTTCAGTCTTCTGAATAATGTCTTTTGAAAAATAGAAGTTCTTATTTTAAGCTTTGCTCAATTCATCTTCCCGATTATATTTCGTGACCTGGTCAAGATCCCAAGATTACAAATAAATTCTCCCTGTTATCTTCTAGAGTAGAGGTCTGCAAACTTTCACTCAAAAGGCTAAGATAGTAAATATTTTAGGCTTTGTGGGTCATATGATCTCTCTCACAACTACTCAACTCTGCCACTGCAGTGTAAAAGTAGCCATAAACAACATGTAAATGAATGGGTGTGCCTGTATTCCAATAAAACTTTATCAAAACATCCAGTGGGCCATAGTTTGCTGAACTCTGTTTTAGATTGGTGCTCTCCCAATATAACTTTCTGTGATGATGGAAAGGTTCTGTATGTGTGGTAGCTAAGAGCCACATGTGGCTATTGCGTACTTGAAATGTCGCTAGTGCAACGGAGAAATCGCTCAACTTTTAACTGAGAAACTTTTAATTGTATTTAGTTTTGATTAATCTAAAAACTTAAATAGCTACATATGACTAGTGGCTACTATATAGGATAGTGCAGTTCTAGAAGCTTATTGCTTTATCTTTTCTTTAGAGCTATCATTCACTTGGAATTTATTTTCATGTGTGGTGGGAAGTAGGGAATAGGTGGCAATCCGGTTTACCCAAAACCATTTATTTTAAACAATGCTTTTTCCCTATAGCTCATCAGTGCCACCTTTGTCCCATATTAAGTATCTTACATGACTCATTATCTATGTGTATTTATCTATCCTTGTACCAATATCATAGTGTCTTTAATACTGAAGCTCAATCATGAGGAAGACTGGATGTCTGGTAGATTTAATCCTCCATTTTTTTTTTCTTCTTCAAGAATATCTTAGCATCTTAAAATTGTTTTCATTTACATATAAATTTTATAATTAGCTTGTCAGTTTCCACACACACACACACACACCCCTACTTGAATTTTTACTGGAATTACATTGAACTTATAGATCAAATTGAAGAAAGTAAATGCCATAGAAAAATGCCATAGATATTGGATATATCTATAGCATTTAATTTTCTAATCCATGTACTTGATATAACAAATCTCCTTTAATTAGTTAATTAATTAATTGCTTTTTGAGACAGGGTCTTGCTCTATTGTAGTGCAGAGTCATGATCATGGCTCACTGCAGCCTTGACCTCCTGGGCCCAAATGATCCTCCCACCTCAGCCTCCAGAGTAGCTGGGACTACAGGATGTGCCACCATGCCCTGCAAATTTTTAATTTTTGTTTTGTAGAAATAATGTCTCACTATGTTGCCCAGGCTGGCCTCAAACTTCTGGGCTCAAAGATTCTCCTGCCTTGGCCTCCTAAACTGCTGGGATTACGGGTGTAAGCCACTGCATCTGGCCAGTCTTCTTTAATTTCTATCAATAACATTTTATAGTTTTTAGTGAAGGCATCTTCCGTATCTTCCTGTAGATTTATTCCTAGGTATTAAATACTTTTTGATGCTATTGTAAGTGATAGCTTTAAAAAATATTTTCTAATTGTTTGTGGCTGCTATATAAATATACATTTGATTTTTGACTGTTGACCCGTGTCCAAATCTTGCTCAATTCACTATGAATGGTAATCATAATAGTTTATCCATAGATTCTTTTGGATTGTATATGCATAAAAACGTATAATTTGTGGATAAATACTTTTTTTTTTTTTTTTTTTGTGACAGAGTCTCACTCTGTTGTCCAGGCTGGAGTGCAGTGGCGCCATCTTAGCTCACTGCAACCTCTGCCTCCCAGGTTCCAGCAATTCTTGTGCCTCAGCCTCCTGAGTAGCTGGGACTACAGGCACGTGCCACCATGCCTGGCTAAATTTTTTTTTTTTTTTTTGTATTTTTATTACTGATGGAGTCTCGCCATGTTGCCCAGGCTGGTCTCGAACTCCTGAGCTCAGGCAATCCACCTGCCTTGGCCTCCCAAAGTTTTAGGATTACAGTCATGAGCTACTGTGCCTGGCCCATTGATATTTCTTTTGTCCTGTTTTTTTCCTTCTCTATATTTCCTTTTGTTGCATTGGCAAGAACCCCCAGCAAATGTTGAACAGAAGTGGTGATAAACAGCAGAGCAGACACTCTTATTTCATGTTCAGTCTCAGAGGGGAAACTTTCACCATGTTTGTTCCATGTTACCCTCTATCAATACATTTTAACTTATTGCTTTTCTAGCGTTACCCAAACTTGCATTGCTGTAGCACCCAACTTGATTGTGTAGCATTCTTCCTGACTCTTACTATTCTCACTGGATTAATTTTGCTAATACTTTGACTGTGATTTTTGTACCTATATTAATAAATAAGATTGGCCTATAATTTTCCTTTCTCGTATCTTTGTTGATTTTGAACTCAAAGTGATGCGAGTCTCATAAAACTAGTTAGGAAGAATTTCTTCTTTTCCTATTTTCTGGTAGTTCTTGTAATATCTGGCATTATTTCTTTCTTTAATCTTTGGCATAATTTACTCATAATTTTAGGATACTTTGGAATTTCTACTTCATCTTGAGTCAGCTTTTATAAGTTATATTTTTCTCTACTGTGTCCATTTTATATAAGTTTTCAAATTTATTGTTATAAAGTTATTAATACTATCTTTATGATTTTCAAGTGTCTCATGAATCTGTAGTGATGATCACTTTCATGTTCTCTAAATTATCTATTTATATATTCTCTCTTTATTTTAACTAGTTTCTCTGGGTTTTTCTTCAAAGAACCAACTTTGGCATGTTGATTTTCTATATCGTGCATTTGTTTTCTAATTTATTAAGTTCTTCTCTTATCTTATTTTCTTCCTTCTACTTTGCATTTAATTTTTTACTTACATATTGAAGTGTAGTATACCATAAAGATAAAAATGCACAAATAGTAAGCATACAATTAATGCATTTTCAGAAAATGAACATATCTACTTAAGAAATAGAACTTAACAATATAAGCCCCCCATTGTTCTCTGCAGTCATCGACCCCTTTCTGTCTCGAAGATAACCACTATCCTGCCTTCTAACACCATAGATTAGTTTTACCTATTTTTGAAACTTATACAAATGCAATCATATAGGTACTCATTTGTGTCTTGCTTCTTTCCCTGAACATTATGTTTATGAGATTAACCCATTTCATTATACATAACTAATACTTATTTTAATTCTGCAAAGAATGCCATTGTTTAAATATAACATAATTGGTTTGTGTCTTCTGTTATTGATGGACATTTAGGTTGATTCCAGTTTGAGGATATTATGAATAATGCTGCTATGAACATTGTTGTACACACTTTTTGAGTGCACAAATGTACACAGTACTATTGGGTACATAGCTAGGAGTGGAATTGCTGGATCCTAGGGTATACGTGTGTTCACTGCCAAATGGTCTTCCAGAATGGGTGTAAGAACCTTTCCTTAGTAGCAGTATATGAGTGTTCTTTTCTCCATGTCCTTGGCCAATACTAGGTATTGTCAATCTTTAATTTTAACCAATCTGGTGGGAGAATAATGGTACCTCATTATAGTTTTAATTAGCTTTATTTTAATGACTAATGAGATTGAGCATCTTTTCCTATTTTTATCGGACATTTGGATATCTTCTTTTGTGAAGTTCAAGTCCATTGCCTATTTTTTCCCCCATGGGTTGTCTGTTTCTCGTGGTTTGTATAGGTTCTTTATACACTTTAGATAAGAGTCTCCTAATTTTTATATGAGTTGGAAATATCTTCTGCTCTTGCCCTTTTCTTCCCTTTTTGTTGGTTTTTGAACAGAACATTTTAATTTTAATATAGTTTACTTGATGAATCTTTTTCTTCATTGTTGATGCTTTTGGTGTCCTTTTTCATCAATCTTTACCTATCCCGAGGTCAAAAATATATTCCTGTATTACCATCTAAAAGTCTTTTTGCTTTACCTTTCCCATTTAGATCTACAGATGACCTTCAACTTAGGATGGTGCTACATCTTGATAAACCCACCCTAAGTTGAAAATATCATAAGTAAAAAATGCATTTAATACATCTAACTTACTGAACATCATAGCTTAGCCTAGCCTACTTTAAATGTGCTCAGAACACTTACATTAGCCCACAGTTGGGAAAAATCATTTAACACAAAGCCTATTTTGTGTTGAATATCTATTTGTTTTGTTGAATATCTATTTGTTTTGTTGAATATCTCATGTCATTTATTGAACACTGTACTGAAGGTGAAAAACAGAATGGTTGTATGAGTACTTAAAGCATACAATTTCTACTGAATGCATGCCACTCTCACACCGTTGTAAAGTCAGAAAATCCTAACTCAAACCAGAACCACGTCAGGGACCATCTGCATGAGGGATGTTCCAATGATGGAGCTGATTAGCAGAGGGTTTCTCAGTCTCTGCACTGTGGACATTTTTGAGTGAATAATTCTTTGTTGTGGGGGCTCTCCTGTGCATTGTTGGATATTTAGCAGCATCCCTAGCTTCTACCTGCTAGATGCCAGTTGTGGCAATAAAAAATGTCTCTAGAATTGTCAAATGTTCCCTTATAGGGGTTGGGGAGGGGTTGCAAAATTCCTTTCAGTTGAGAATCAGTGATTTAACATATAGTGTAGAGGTCAAGTTTCATTTAGTTTCTCATATGTTGCTCAATTGAATTTTTTTTTCTTTTTGAGATGGGGTTCCGCCATGTTGGCCAGCCTGGTCTCAAGCTCCTGACCTCAGCTGATCCGCCCACCTCGGCCTCCCAAAATTCTGGGATTACAGGCATGAGCCACGGTGCCCGGCCTGCTCAATTGATTTTATTTCTTCCTTTATCATCTTTATACCTTTTATTTGTTTTTCTTTATTGCACTGGCTTGAACCGCTAGTACAATGTTGAATAGAAATGACGATTGGGGAAAACTCCATCTTTCATCATAAGTTTAATTTTTTTACAGTAGTCTTGCTGAGAATATCCATTATCTCATTCAGAAAGTTATCTTCGATTCCTCATTTGTTAGGAGTTTTTTTTTTTTAACTAATTAATTGTTGACTTTTAAAAAATGCTTTTTTTGTATCTATGCAGATAATCACATGAATTCCCCTAAAGTTAATGTTGTATTGAAAAAATGTGTTATATTAATTGATTTTCCAACATAAACCCAATAACTAAGGTCTTGGATTATATTATCTTCTTCCTCCAGGGGAGTCCACCTGACTCACAAAAGTGTCAAGAGCACTGTTTGGACTCTCAGACTCTCAGCCTCCTCTTCCAGAATTAACAAATTACCCGGGGGGAAAGTAGCCCCAAACGCTTGGATTATATCATCTTTTAAAGCATGACCTGATCATCCTTTCTGCTTTATTAGTCCTCTAAAGGCTTCACATATTTTCTTTATTGAAACATTTATTAAAAAATAATTATTATTGTTGTCATCATTATTGTGTTCAGCTTTTGTAGCTGTTCTCAGTGGAGAGGTTGGTCTCAATGATCTAATCACTCATTACTAGAAATAGAAGTTTCTTTTCTTAGAGAAATAAATATCAAGTATACAAAGTACGCAAAGATAAAACACACACACATATATATATCCATCTGTACTATGATGTTTTATTATACATTACAATCAAACAACCTATGCATCACCACATAGGTTAAGAATGAAACATTTAATGGCATTGTAGTGAGCCAAGATCGTGCCACTGCATTCCAGCCTGGGTGACAGAGTGAGACCCCGTCTCAAAAAAGAAAAAAAAAAATTTAAAAAATTTTTATTATCATTTCAAAATTGTTTTTATTTAAGAAAGAAGAAAATTATCACTTCTAAGAAGAAGCCTCTATGTGTCCCACTCTGATTACATTTTTCTTTCTCTGCCATCACTAACTTTTAGCTTCATTTTTGTGTTCAGCTTTCCTTGCTCTTCTTTACAGTTTTAGAACCTGTACTTTATTCCCAGTTATATTTAGTTTTGTCTGTTTTTGAGCAGCACATAAATGACATCCTCTAAGTGTATGCTTTTGTGTCTCCGTTTTTTTGCTCAAGTTTATATTTTTTAAGTTTATCCAAAATGACATTTATTTTCCCTGCTCCATAGTTTTCCACTGATATTCGGTGTATTTTTCCATTCTAGTGTAGATGGACATTTGTATTGTTTCTGGTTTTCATCTATTATAAACTATAGATACATATAATATAAACAATATAGTAGTGAATGTTTTTCTACACACTTCTCGGTGTGCAAGAAGGGTTATAGGATATACATATCTTCAATTTTACTTGATCATACAAGCTCTTTTCCAAAGTGATTGTACCAATTTACAATCTCAAAGCAGTGTGTGACTTTCTGTTGTGCTATAATATTGCCAACACTTGATATTGACTTTGCCAATATGGTGAGCATGACATAATTAGCTGATGGTTTTATACCAGTCTACGGGCAGGAGAAGACAGATGTCTCAGCTCAATCAGGCAGACGTTAAGCAAAACTTCCTCCTTCGTCTGCCTTTTTTGTTTATTTAGGCCCTCAATGGGTTGAATGATGCCCACCAACATTGAGGAGGCAATTTACTTTACTGAGTCCACTGATTCAAATACTAATCTTATCTTGGAAAACCCTCACAGACATGCTCAGAAACAATGTTTAGTCTGGGCACCCCATGGTACAGTCAAGTTGACACATAAAAACCATTGTGAGCTATTTGCTTTTTTTCTTAGTGATTCCTAGGAGCTGTTCTGTATTCTAGATGAGGGCTTCTCCCCAGAACTTTCTGTGATGATAGAAATGTTCTCTGTTTGCACTGTCCAGTATGGTAGCCACTAGTCGTACGCTATTGAGCACTTGAAAGCAGTGCAGCAGAGGAACTAAATTTTCAATATTATTTTTAGTGTGTTTATTTATTTATTTATTTATTTGAAGATGGAGTTTTGCTTTTGTTGCCCAGGCTGGAGTGCAGTGGTGCGATCTTGGCTCACTGCAACTTCTGCTTCCCGGGTTCAGGTGATTCACCTGCCTCAGCCTCCCAAGAAGCTAGGATTACAGAGGCATGCACCACGATGCCCGGCTAATTTTTGTATTTTTAGTAGATATGGGGTTTCACTATGTTGGTGAGGCTGGTCCCAAAATCCTGACCTCAAGTGGTCTGCCCACCTTGGCCTCCCAAAATGTTGGGATTACAGGCATGAGCCACTGCACCCAGTCTATTTTTAATTTTAATATCTACATGTCTAATAGCTGCCATCTTGGACAGCACAGGTCTAGGTAACAATTATTTGTTGGCTTTAAGTTTTGTAAATGTCTTCTCCAAGTTTGTGAACTGTCTTTTCACTCCTTTCAAGGTGCTTTTAATGAACAGAAGTCCTTAATTTTAATGTATTGAATATTATTAACCTTTTCCTTTATAGTTTGTTTATTTATATATCTTATTTATAAAATCCTTTCTTATACTTTCTTATCTTAGTATATTTTCTTGTATTGAGATCTGAGGAACTGATTTTTGTGTTTATAATTTTCTTCCCCCATCAGTCATCAGTTTTCCTAGCACAGTTTACTGAATGGGCCTTCCTTTCCTCACCAATCTGCAGGACTGGCTGTATCAATCAGAGTACTGGCAAGAAGCAGAAGGCACACTCAAACATTAACATTAAAGAGAGTTTAATAAAGGCACTACTGAACACTTTTACACTGTTGGTGGGACTGTAAACTAGTTCAACCATTGTGGAAAACAGTGTGGCGATTCCTCAAGGATCTAGAACTAGAAATACCATTTGACCCAGCCATCCCATTCCTGGGGATATACCCAAAGGATTATAAATCATCCTCCTATAAAGACACATGCACATGTATGTTTATTGCAGCACTATTCACAATAGCAAAGACTTGGAATCAACCCAAATGTCCATCAGTGACAGACTGGATTAAGAAAATGTGGCACATATACACCACGGAATACTATGCAGCCATAAGAAAGGATGAGTTCATGTCCTCTGTAGGGACATGGATGCGCCTGGAAACCATCATTCTCAGCAAACTATCGCAAGAACAGAAAACCAAACACCACATGTTCTCACTCATAGGTGGGAATTGAACAATGAGATCACTTGGACACAGGAAGGGGAACATCACACACCAGGGCCTGTTGTGGGGAGGGGGGAGGGAGGAGGGATAGCATTAGGAGAAATACCTAATGTAAATGACGAGTTAATGGTTGCAGCACACCAACATGGCACATGTATACATATGTAACAAACCTGTGCGTTGTGCACATGTACCCTAGAACTTAAAGCATAATAATAATAAATAAAAAATAAAGGCACTATTTACAAAGGAGAGGCTGAGGTAAGGGAAACTAGCAGGTGATGAAGCAACTTGAGGGTGGCAAGAGCTGAAACCCTTACCACTTCTAACCCTGAGAGTCAAGGAAAGGCAGGAGTTACTGGACCCAGAGGGAGGAATGGAGAAAGGCCTCCAAATAGACAGGGAGACTTCCACAGAGAAACATACAAATCACCTTGACCCAGGAGAGACAGAGTTGGCCAGAGGAATAAACACTGGTCTGCTCAACCTCATGCTGTCCCTCCTGTAGATTCGGTGCTAAACCCACCATAACCCAGCTGGAAGCCAGAGGGCAGGGAACCCATCAATGGAAGAGGTCTGTTCTGGGGTACAGAACTGAGTGGAGCAGGTTGGAGACTGCATCTGGGTGAACAAATAAACCATCAAGCACATCTGCATGGTTATAAATCTATTTTTCATAAATGCGTGGGTAGGTACAGGATTTCTCTCCATACTGTGCCACTGATCTATTTGTCTGCAGCACTCCACGCTGCTTTAAGTAATAAAGCTTTAAATATATTTTCATATTTGAGAGGGCAAGAATTGTCACCTTGTTTTTCCTCTTCAGGAATGTCTTGGCCATTCTTTGCCTTTTGTTCTTTCATTTATATTTCAGAATCAGCTTGCCAATATTCATGAAGAACTATATTGGAATTGTGATGGGACTTGCAATGAGTCTCTAGATCAATTGGAAGAGAGCTGACATATTTATAATTCCTTCCAAGGATAGGGTTTATGTCTCCACATACTTAGGTCTTATTTAATATATTTCTTAATAAGATTTTATCATATTCTCTATAAAGAGCTTCCATTTTTGCAAATTTTTTTCTAGGTACCTATTTTTGTTGCTATGGTAAATATCTTTTCTTAAAATAAAAAGTCACTTTTTGCCTGATGCTTGTATATAAAAATGAAATTATTTTTGTCTATTTTGGACTGAGCAACCTTACTAAATTACCTTAGTAATTCTAATGATTTACCTGAGAGTTCTTTGGAGTTTTCTTTGCAGACAGACATATTATCTGCAAATAATGATAGCGTAGTTTCTTCCTTTACAATCCATATATCTTTACTTTTTAATCTTCTGCACCGTAAGTGTAGAATAGAAGTTGGTATTAGCAGACATCCTTAACTTTCAGGCTTCTGATTTTCAGGGGAATGCTCTCAATATTTCAACATTAATTATAATGCCTTCTATAACTTCTTGTAGAAGCCCTTTATCACGTTAAGCAAATGCCCCCTTCTATTTCTAGGTTAAGTGTTTTTGTTTTCAACATGAAAGTAAGTCAAATTTTATCAAATGCTCTTACTGCATTAATGGGGTTATCATAGGAGTTTTCTTCCAACTGCATTTGGAACAGTCCAATTTCTAATTGCTAAATTCCTACCCAGTTTTCAAGGGTCCCCAAAGACCTCCCTGATCATCCACCACTCCCCATCATAAGGCATCCCTTCTCCTCTCCCTTCATTTCATAGTCCCTTTGTAGATGGAAATCATATATTCACTTATGCATCCCCCAATGCCCAGCACACAAGCACATAGTAAATGCTAACAAAATGTCGATTGAATTATGGAGCGAGTCATTCTTATGGCACTTTATAGCTTTGATTTTTATAGTTTCATGTCCATGTTTCTTTTCTCCCCTCTGGACTGGAAGCTTTCAAGGGCAGAGTTCACATCTGATTATTCTCATTATTCATCTAGGACCCAATCCAGGGCCTGATTCAGAGCCCTGTTCACCACTGGATGATTCCTTGCTTTCCTTAGCAAACTCCATCATCAAGACCATCCAACCAGTCTTCCAGGAGTAGCCAATCTCTCTTCATGGTCCCCTCTGCAGAGAGAGAGGTTTGCTTCACTCTCACCCTCAGGGAGCCAGGCCAGTTCTGATGACTAAGGGCAAAATAATTTGCCCTTTGCTGAGATTAATTTCTAAAAAATGGTTTTGCAATAACCTGGGCTTGACTGGCCAGGGTGAAGGAAGGAGAAAGAAGCCATAAAGAGCATTCCTTCCCTCTAATGAAACTGAACCAAGGACAGGGCAATAAGCCAGGGAGTCAGCCATTGGTGGGTCTTTACTTAGCCCTTACTTTGTGCCCAGCTCTGTTGCTAGGCATTGTAGAGGTGGGAGAGACATGCTGGCCTCTTTCCTGAATGCTTAGAATTTATTTTTCACCTTGGAAACAGAAATTTCACATTTGACAAGTTAAACAATATGACAAGGCCATCTGTTTACTCATTCATCCATTTATTCTTCCATTCATTTATTCACATAGTATTTCAAAGTCTCTGCTATGTGGTGGGTGTTGTGCTAAGCACTGGGGAATTCAGGATTGAAGAGATGCCACCTCTGTCCTTAGGCTGAATAAGGGAGTTGGTTAATTAAACAGCTCTAGTACAATGTGATATATGTGGTGGTGAAGGTATGTTTTCAAGTGCTGAATTGGGGGACAACAGGATACAGGGACTCTCAGAGGAAGTAATGAATGGATTATCAGAGGACATGAATTTGGTGTAGAAGTTTATTATCAGGATAAGAGAGAAGGATATATGAAAAGTTGTGGAAACATGGAGAGCACGGGAAGTTTGGAAGATGATGACTGGCATGACTAGGGTTCAGGGACAGGATGGAGGATGAGAAGGAAGAAGGCCAGGAAGGCAGGCAGGGACCAGGTCCTTAACTCACAGTGAGAAGTTGTGGGAGCCTTCACCTCAGGGCATCAGAAGTCATTTAAATATTTCAGCAGGGAGTAATGTGATCTGATTTGTGTTTTAGGTTCCAAAAGGTCAGAGCAGAGAGAATGGATAGGGAGAGCAGAAACTGGAATGAGGGAGGCAAATGAAGAAGAGTGAGCTGAGCCTTGAAGGATGGGCAGGATTGACTAAGGATGAGAGGGTGTGGCATTCCAGGCAAAGGGGATGGCGAAAATTCCAGTATAGAAATTGGGAAGCAGTGGGAGATCAAGGGATCAGTAAAGAGATCTGGCTGACTGGAATCCAAGGAAGGTCATAAAGTTTGGAAGTGGGTGGCACACACTAGGGGAATATCTGGGGGCTCAGAAGCCTGTAGAACCAAGTGAAAAGGGGTCCAACAAAGACTCCAAAATCTTAAAAATTGGAGATATAGCAGAGGGTAGTGGGAAGAGATTAGCTGGAGATGAAAAAAACCTAGATTCTAGACTCAGCTCTGCCACTAACTTGCTACATGAGTTTAAGCAAATTATTTCTCCTCTCTAGGTCTCAGTTTTCTCACTTATAAAATGAAAGCTCTGGCCTAGATCTCTTCTAGCACTGGTGATTTAGGATGCCAAGCACTAGCCTCTATCCTTCCATTCCCAAGTGTGTTTGCATTTGCCCCAGGCCATCCCAAACCATGCTCACTGCCTCACTGCAGCCTGCCAAGCTGCATCTCAGCCAGAGGAAGTAGAATTAATGGATGAGACAAAACAAGACAAAAATACGCATAATATAAACCCTCAAAGAAGAAAGGAAGGCGATTAAAGCATGAGGCAGGGAGAAACAGTGATGAAGATGATATCAGAAAAGGAAAACCTAATTATTGGAATAACAGACTCAATATATAGATTGCACAACAGAAAGGAAAAGCTGAAGAATAATATATCTGTTAGCTTTTGCTGTGTAACAAATCACTGCTAAACTTAGTGGCCATTTATTACTGCTCATTGTTCACATGTCACATAAGCACTGCTGTTGAGCTGGGTCAGACACAGTTGATCTCAGCCTTGCTCATGCATTTGTGGCCAGCTGGAAGGTCTGCTGGGGGCTAGCTGGTTTGGGATCATCTCATCCACATGTCTGACAATTGTCTGGATGTCAGCTGGGACAAAGGAGCTGACTGGGCCACATGTCTTTTAAGATTATTCAGTATGCACATCAGGGCTTGTCTACATGGTGCTGTGTTTGAATGTGTCCCCTCCAAAATTCATGTTGAAATTTGATCCCCATTGTGGTGGTCTTATGAAGTAAGGCCTTTGGAAGTTGATTAGGCCATTAAGGCCCCACCCTCATCAATGGGTTAATGACCTTAGGAGAGAAGGTTTTAGAGAGTTTGCCTTCCAACAGATGAGGACAAACAGAAAGGTACCATCTTGAAAGCAGAGAGCAGCTCTCACCAGACACCAGTGGGGGCACCTTGATCTTGGACTTCCAGCTTCCAGAACTGTGAGACATAAATTTCCATTGTTTCTAAACTACCAAGTCTGTAGTATTTGTTGCAGCTTGAACAACTAAGACATATGGTGGTACCAGGATTCTAAGAGAGAGACTGGAAGTGTACAAATAGTCAAAATATGTCACAAGGCCAGCCAAGAGTCAAGGATGGGGAAATAGATTCCACTGGTGATGCAGAGTAACACTACAAAATGGCATAGACAGAGGAAGGAATGAGGGATTATGGAAATTTTTTTCCCAATTTATTAAATTGAATTCTCTGGCCAGAGTGATTCACATTCTTCCCCAATGCAAATATGCCTACACCCATTCCAGTACCCCACAAAATTCTCACTGAACTATGACATCAAACTTGGAGTCAAGCTTGGATCTCATGATCTTTCTTAGTTTCCAATGAGACTTTTCAAATGTGGCTCCTCTTCACTTGAAGACCCCTGAATGAAGAAGATAAGTTACTTGACCCATACCTCACTAAAGCGCATTGGTGAGACAGGTAAAGTGTAGATGTAATGAAAACTTTTATTCAGAAGGGGGAAATAAGAAGCAAATAGCACTAATTGGTTCATAGCACTACTGAAATCCAGCTGGGCTAATATTAACAGGACTTCCTACTGAACAGTAGGAAATATTCCTTGATTAGACCTAAACTCTGCTCCCTGGGAGTGACTTCTCAGTCTGTTTTTTACCTCTGGCTTTCGAGGCCACTTTTTGGGATTCCCAAGACTGGCTTCATTTGCAGCCAGGTGGCTTTCTCAATTTTATTCCTCTCTGTAGAAAGCTGGGGACCAGAAGCCCTCTTATATTGGAACCACCTTAGATCTCAGTCCAGATCTTAATGTAGGCTGGTAGCACTTTTACATGTTCAGCTCCATTAAAAACCATGTGGGTTTCCTATAAATCTGATTCAAGTCCAACCTATTTGACAAAAGTCATGCCAGTTGTCTTTGAGATAGGACCCTCTCTTTAGACTTATTCACAGCTACTTTGGGTTTGTCCAGACAGCTATAAGATAATGTCCTTAAAGTTCCTAGAATTTTTTTTTTTTTTCTAGAATAAAGGGTCTACTTAAGATGCAGTAACTTGATCCTGTTGATTTTAACAAAGGATGTCTGTAGTGAAAGTTGCACAAAGCTTCCCCTGGCTTGAAAACCACCTGCCTGGATCATGACAATTCCTTTGGTCATTACTAAGGAGCCATGGCATTCAAAGTAGGCTCTTCCTATGGACAGGCAGTGTAAATATTGCCTATTAAGTGTGCTAAAAGAGGAACCAGGAAGATTCCACCTCAGACTCAAAAATCTTTTTTATTTCTCCCATTCTTTAAGTTCCTTCAATATAGACTGATTGCTTTTGGTCAATTGCATCAATTGCATTAATCTGTCACAGAGGATTTACCATGCATGGTCATTGTCATGGATAAAGCACGTTAATTACCTTGCTCAGTGCCTTGCCCTTAGTAAGTGCTCAGGATATCTTAGTTCCCTCCTCCCAGTTCATTCCTACTTTTCCTGAGGCTTCTCTCTTGCAATTTATGTTACACCACAGGAGGGAACAGAGTAAGGGTCTGTCATCTCCATGCAAGTGAGTTTGTTGGTTGGTTCCTTGAACAAATACTTATTGAGTGCCTACCCTGTGCCAGGCACTGTTCCAGGGACTGGGACTATATTCCTGAATAAAGTTCCTGCCTTTATGGAGCTTACAACCAAGTAGGGGGCAGATAGACAGAAAATAAGTCAACAACCTATAAGGTAATCACAGACTGTGATAACACTAGGATGGAAACAAGGTGAGGGGGCTGAGACTGGGCAGCTGGGGAACCCTGTATGACTGATGATAGCCAAGAATGAAGAGGAGGGAAGGGAAGGCTGGAGAGGAATGAGAAAAGGAGGCTGAGGACAAACAGGCTTCCTGTGCCTCCTCCACGATTTTGCCCCATGACTGCAGAAAGGACAATTAGTTCAAATAAACAAATAAATCTAGAGAAATATGATCTGTCATAGCAAATGCAACACATTTAGTCAAGATTCCCTCAAGGATTGGAGCAATAGACTTGGGTGTCAGGAGCCCTCAGTTCTAATGCTAGCATAGCCCCCAACTCCCTGTGTGTGTTTGAGAGAGTCCCCTCCCTTCTCTGGACTCCTGGATCCTGGAGTTTATACTGAGTGGGTGGGACTCAGTGCTGTCTGACTACCTACGGCTTGATGAAATGACCAGCACCTTCCATGAGAGTTTTAGCACAGCTCCAGACGGCTTATGGCTCTGTCATTCCTGCCCATAGCTGTTAGAATTCCTCCTTCTCTGCCCAGTCGTGCAATTATCTGCCTCACTTCATTGGGTTCCAGCTCTAGGCCATCTTTTCATTTAAGTGTTTAGTCAGAGCCCAGACAGTTGACAATTTACAGTGCCCCTGGTGCAATGATGATCTGGCCTGGATGCTGTTCCAGAAAGTCACTGATAACTCTTAGTTCAATCAAAATGCTTGGGAGTACCATGTTCTGTGCATTTAAAACATTCTCCTCCAAGAATAAGAACAAGCAATCACCACACACATTCAAAACAAAAGCCACCATTTATTTAGTGTCTACTATGTGTCAATGAGCTAAGATCAGTGCATTTCATCCTTACATCAGTCATAGGAAATTGCCACAATTTCATAGATTAGGAACCTAAGCTCAGAGACTTTAAGCCAGCCAGGGGTGGAGGCATGATCCTGATCCATGAACATCCAACTCTAGAAGTGCAGTCTCTACCATTATGCTGTTTTACAATTCTTTTTACCAGCTGCATGGAAGAACAGCAGGAAGGCCACGTAAAGGTGGGATCTGCCTCTGCCCGACTCTCCTTGTCTGAATCTTCCCTTTTTGCTGGGCTCCACCAGCAAACGAGTGTTGCTATTTTGAGGTGACTTTCTCAAGCTCGCCTAGCAAGCACTCCTGGGAAAGTATTGCTCAACCGTGTCTGTGGTCACAACCTTGAAGCCGATATCTCCTTTCCACTTTCCTAAAGCCATCGAGTAAAGTAGAGACCCTGATCTTCACATAACTTCCTGTAAGTTGGTGACATAATCCATTTGAACTTCAGATACAGACCCTTAGATGGCACCATGGCCATGGGAGGCAAGAAGTGGGAACCAATGTTACAGATATTAATGTGCCAGGTCCCTTTAGGAATAAACCTCCCAAGAGCAGGGATGTTCAGCCATCAGCCATCTCAATGATAAATAATTCCAGCAACACTATTATATTCATTTCTGCATCTACACCTTCAATCAGTCATATGTATATGTTATGGGGACAGGGCTCCCCAAGATATAGCCCTTTCAGCTCATGAGAATTGGATGTTGGGATATTTCAGTGACACAGAACCACACTAGAGGAAGTTGAGGGGCAGGACAGGGCTTGGGATTGGCTCTTCTAACAGCAGAACAATGTCTTCCAGCTCCGGAGTCATTCCACCTCTCCATTCTCTTAGCCCAATGTCAGCTGCATCCAAGGCTGGTTCTGCTCTTGGTCAAAGGACAGCGGCCAATGGCAGCAAGGGCTGAACTCTTAGAAGAGATACTTTGTTTTTCAAGGTTTTATATTAAGAGACTTTCTCAGAAATCCCCCAGGAAGCTTTTCCTTGGACTTCATTGACTGGAAGATGAATAGACTCTCCATCGTGGTTTATATCAATCAAAGCCCACACATCTTCCCTGAGTCACTCATGAGTGGTGTTGAGAGGTTAAGACCTGAACACATTCAGGCTTCGGTAAGGATGGAGTAAGATGGCTGCCAAGAGGCAGCCAACAGCGTCCACAGTTCGATTCCATGCTAGTCTAGTTACAGAAACTCCAAATTCCTGAACTTAGACTCTTTGGACCTGCATATGAACTTATTAATTAACCTGTGACTCTGTGGTGTGAGTGGCTTGTTCTGAAAGTTGGCTACAGGTGTGAGGGTCAGTTCACCATAGCCCAGGCAGATAGAGAGGAAATGACACGGTGAGCTGGGGCTTGAGACAATATCCAGGAGGGCAGGACAAGCACTTGGACACATTTTTCTCAAAGCTTAGGCCTTAGTTCATCTGAATTAGAATCACATGCCTGTGGGGGCAGTGAGATGGGTGGAACAGACCTTACAATATAGATTCATAGACCTTTTGTTCAGACTCTCTGGGGTGAGGGTCCAGGAAGTTGCATGATGGACAAGCTCTCTGGGTGATTCTTAAGCACCCTGGACCAGAGCTTATGCTGAGCTGTAGAGACTGACTCTGGAAATATAACTAAGAGGGTGAGTCTAGGGCAGGAGCCTTCATCACAATTCATCAAATAGTTGGTATTTGGGGTCCAAGGTGAGGGAATTGGTCCCAATATAGTGACAAAGAATCTAAGCTGGGTTGAATTGTCCTGGGTCAAGCCAGGCAGTGAGCAATGAGATTTATTCATTGCATTTTTCAACCAACATTTTTTCAAGTCCCTTACGTGATAATCCCTGAAGTTATAGATCAAAAAGTCCCTGTTTCAAAGAGTCCCAGTGCAGTGTGTTGGGGAGATGTGGACAAGTGGACAGGTATTCACATTACATGACAAGGGTCTTGGTGACACACAGGGGCTCTGGAAGCACTCAGGAGAGGCCTAGGGCTGCAGATTAGCAACTTATTACAAACCTGGTGGCATACAAATCACAGAATCTTATTCTCTTACACTTTTGGAGCCCAGAATCTGAAATCAGTTTCACTGGGTCAAAATCAAGGTGTCAGGCCTCTCTCCAGAGGCTCCAGGGGAGGATTCATTCCTTGCTCTTCCAGCTTCTGGAGAGGCCAGCACTCCTTGGCTTATGGCCACATCACTCCAGTCTCTGCCTCTGTGGTCACATTGCCCCCTCCTCTTCTGTGTCTACTCTTTTCCACCTTCCTCTTATGTGAATACATGTAATTGCATTTATGGCCCAGGTGGGTAACCCAGGATAATCTCCCCATCACAAGACCCTTAATCACATCTGTAAAGCTCTTTTTGTCCTTTAAGGTGACATTTACAGGTCCAGGAATCAGGCACTAGATATCTTTAAGGGGTGTTATTTAGTCTGCCACTGGGGGCAAGGGGAAAGGAGGCTCTTGACATGAGTCAATAAGGAGAAGTAAGAGGTAGCCTAATGCAGTAGGTAGGAAAGAACATTCTAGAAAGAGCTAGAGCATGCACATAAGGACCCAGATCTGGGAACTGTGAATAGGTTTTACGAATAGAGGCTCACAGCACAGAGGAAGGGTGCTGAGGTGTGAGAAGAGGTGGAGGAGGTAGGCTAGGGTCAAAGGATGGAGGTCCTAGGGGGTGGGCTATGGTCCACAGATCATGGGGAGTCACCAAGGGTGTGTGAGCATATGAGTGACAGCTGCAGAGTTGCATTCTGGCTGTGCTGTGGAGAATGGATTCCAGGGGGACCATTCAGTAGGATATTGCAGTGTTGCTAAGTGGAGTATAGTTAGACCTGAACAAAGCAGGTGAATCAAGACAAGTGGAGGGATCTGATTGGTGGGAAGAGTGAGAGTAAGGGGAGAGGCAACACAAGACTCCCAGGTGTCTGACATCCATGGATGAAAGGGGCCCTTGAGGGATCATCTGGGAGAGGAGGGGACAGATGAAGTCTTGGGCTCCCCTTTGAAGTGGTCATTATGGGTCACCAGGTGTCTGGGAAGCAGAAGAATATATGGGCCTGGAAACAAGGAGAGGAATCTGGGCTGGAGACTTGGATTTGGATGCTCACACATATAGGTGGTAAGTAAAGCTGTGGCTATGAATGTGGTCATCTCAGAAGACAAGGAGTAAGGGGGCAGATGGACAAAAAAGGCCCTCACAAGGGAGACTGGAAAGATGCAGCTGTGGAGGCAGGAGAAGTCTCAGGACTTAGGGCTCAATACAGCTTGCATGGCTGGGATCTTTGCATTTTGAAGAGTGATTGCTTTGTAACACCAATAGTGCTAGCTTTGTAATGGTGAAATTTGGGGGCTTTCTGGGAGGAAGATAGGGTAACTGCCTATACGCATGACTTAGGCAGTTACCCTCTGTCTGTTTGCTGACCCAGCCAGCTGTCAGCTTGTTGGCAGCCTTTGTGATACCTGAGTGCCTGTTTGGGACTCAGGGAGACCCCAGTAGCATCAGGAAGCCAGCTGCATTTGTTGTTGACTCTTAGCATGCATTATACACCACCAGCATGGCTGACGGAGAATCCAGGGTTGCGGGATGGGCAAGGAGAGAGCCATCTATGCTTCTCAAATGTCTTGTGGCTATTGGCCCAGTGAAGTAAGCCTCTTCCCAGAGTCCTCTGCTGTTTCTGTTCTTCCTTATCTCACAGGAATGTTGAGGAATTCAGAGATTTAGATTGCTAAAGCCCGTACTTAGGTGAGCAAACTGAGATCGAGAGGGTGGAAGCCCTTTCTTTCAGAGGAGCTGGTACTGATTATGTGACAGCCTAGAGTCCCCCCATTAGAGCCCACTGCTGCCTTTTTCAGGGTCTGGTCTCTCGTACTGAGATGATGATCACAATTGTTAACAACAACATACTTTCTTACCATCTTAGGAAGTTCTTTACACCTTCATATTTGTTCAATCTCCAAACCCATCTGATAAGTATGAAAAATGCTGTTTATAGCTGAAGAATCAGGCTCAGGACCAAGGATTTATCTAAGACCTAGGCCCAGAACCCAGGTCCTCTTGACTCTAAATCCCACGATCCTCCCCGTCCCTGTGCAGCTCCACCACAGGGTTGCAGGGCTCTGGGTTGCAAGGCCCAGTGCTGATGACGCCTGGATGGCTTGCTGGAGACTCCATAACCATGCTACAGGCTGCTGAGAACTGCTGGCCACTTGCCAGATGGCTCTATCAGAAAGCAGGGAAAGCCCCACAGAAAGGCAGTGAGGGGCCACAAACACAGATGACTTTCCAACTTTGTTTTGGACGAACTCTAGGCTATCTGAGCAGAATGCTTTGCTGCAGTTGAGAACATATTTCTTGACCTTAAGAAATAAGCTCTTAAGCTTTCAGGTTTTAAAAATGAAAAGCAAGTAATGCATTCAACAGACATCACCCCATCACTGAGGTCTTCCCTGTCATCCATCCCTAAATCTCAAACCATCCATTTTTGAGCCTCCATGGGGCCTGACCATTGCTTGCCCAAATCCTGAGCCTCAGCCTGGCACATACATAAACCCTTCCCTTACCCCTACCCAAAGATTAAGGCTCACTCTTCTTGTACCTTGTTCATTCTTCATCACAGACCTGATCTGTCCCTACCAATTCTTGAGCCTCATCCCAGCCTTGACACTAACTTCATCCCTCACCCAAATACTAAACCTCAGTCCATATCAGACACCATCTCATCCCTCACCCCATACCCAAATCTACCACCATCCCTAACACCAACAATCCATCCGTTACCGAAACCCAAAGACTTAACTTTACCCCCATTACTACTTCCTTTCATTCTTGAGCCTTGGGGCTAGGGGTGAAGGGGGTTATTGCAGACATCACCAGGAAATTTCATAAATGCTCAAAGGTTAATCATTTCTTTTTGAGGCTCTCAAAATAAGTGTGGTATCACTTTGTCCAAGAGTCAAAGTGGCTGCATCAAAACAACACTGCCCCAAACTGAGGCCAAGGTGTGAGATGATGCTGTGCAATCTCCCTTTGCAGTTCTGTTGTTCTCGGATCAGAAGGAGAGAATTGTTTTGCATTCAGGAAATTGAGCCACCACGTGAGTGCTACAAATGGAGCCTGAGAAAGTGCAGTCATTACTTTGTATAATGACATGGTGTTGGAGCCACCTCTGAGAAGGAAAATGCAGGAATGAACCATCCATCTTTTCAAGCAAACAAGAAAGGTTCATTTTTCAGGTCTGCTACTGTTCCTTAGGAACTTGGTATTTTCTATCCTTCCAGTTGCTCATTGGATTGTCTTCCCCATGCCTTTCTAAATGATTGACTTTCTAAAGTACTTTGGCTCCCTGAAAAACGAAAGGGGTCTGGAAATATCACGTGTGTTATAATTACCTCTGGCAGTACCATTGGGTAGGCCAGGTGACTCTCATCTCAACGTGTCTGCATTAACTCTAGTCATCTTTCTTTGGAAAAACATCAGCTTGATCAGAAATGGCTCCCACACTGAATTGGAGGAAAAAAACCCACCAGTCTTTATATTTTTTTAATGAATTTTTCTTTTTTTTGGTATCAGCCCCAAGTTAGAACTTTAATTTGCAGAAACTCCCAAGACATTTCAGCCAGTGTTGTAGTTAGACCAAAGCTTGATTTAGGTTGGCACACTAAAACTCACTCCTGCTTTTAAAGTGCTGTACACTTTCCAAAATAATGATGCTATCCATCCATCACAATATCCCTGTGTAGAAGGCACTGTTACCTGCTTTTCACAGATGAGGGCATGGAGGCTCAGGGGGTTCAGTGACTTGTCCAGATAGTGGAGGTTTTCTGGGGCCCCATCTCCTGGGCATGGGCCTGCACTCTTGCCAGCGTGGTGCTAACCACCCTGGGGAGGGCAGCTAAAGCCCAGGAAGACCTGGGTGACATGTCAGGTATGACTGCCCTGGAAGAGGCAATGAGGCAATGTAGATATCAGCCAGGACATGATGACAGACTTAGAAATTCAGATCATTTTGCTATTGCCAAATATCTAGAGGCTTCATGTGATATCAACTGAATATCCAGATTTTTGACCCACTCATTTTTTTGTCTGGGTCATTGTTAATATGTGATCTTTTGTAACAGAAAGAGCCCCATGCTCGACCTCCATGATCTTGTTTAATTCTTGCAATAACACTTTGAGAGATAGATACAACTATCCTCATTTTACTAACAAGGAGTTAAATAACTTGCCTGAGATTGCACAACTTTGGGGCAGAGTCAGGATCTGAACCAAGATCTGGATTACTTTTATCCACCACAGTAAACCTATTCTCTGTAAGTCAGAAGAAAGTGGAATTCTAGTTTGAGCTTTTTCTTTTTAGTTCTGTGTCCTCAGATGAGTTAACAAATTCATTGAATATTTATTGAGTATACATTTTTTTTTGGAAACTGGGTCTCACTCTGTCACTCAGGCTGGAGTGCAATGGCGCAATCTCAGTTCACTGCAATCTCCACCTTCTGGGCTCAAATGATCTTGTGTCTCAGCCTCCTGAGGGCTGGGACTAGAGGCACATGCCACCATGCCCGGCTAATTTTTGTATTTTTTGGTAGAGACAGGGATTCACTATGTTGGCCAGGCTGGTCTTGAACTCTTGACCTCAAATGAGTCTGCCTCAGCCTCCCAAAGTGCTGGGGCTTCAAGGGTGAGCCACCATGTCTGGCAGAGTATACATTTTTAAACAACAGATAAGCAAGCAACTCAGTTTTAATGACTGACAAACAAGTAAATTCCTTCATCTCATGGATGAGAATCCATCCATAAACAAGCAAGTTTTTCTCAAAGGTTCTTTCTAGAGCTCATATAGTATGAATCTGTGATGTTGACAGTTTAGATTTGCAACAGAGTCATGCCCAAATCTCTCAGATGTGCATCTAGGTTTTCACAATGTCAAAGGTGATCTCTCCCACACTTCAGAGAGATTCCCCGAATTCACCACCTATGAGAAGTTGTTTATCTCCTCTATGTACTATTTTTATAAAGCCACCTGATTTAATCCCTAATACCAACAACTTGAGCTGTGTCATTACCATCTTAAAAATGAGAAGACGGAGGCTCAGTGATTATAGCCACTTGCACAATGTCATAGAACTAATACAAGGCAAAGCTGGGTCTTGACGTTAGAAGAATCAACACAACAGCTTCTGCAACCTAGCGTGCACCATGGGAATAGCTCAGGCCCCAGGAGAAGCTGGCTTAGCCTGAGAGTGCATCAAGATCATTCATCCAAGCTTCTAGAAGCATCATTCAGAGATGTTTGGTGGGGTCACAGATCACCTACCTCCCCACAGACTGTCTGACATTTGTCACACTAGATCTTTTTTATTCTCCTTGTGACCTTGTCTGTGAGTCAGCCCTTGTCATATGGTAAGACAGACTAGCATGAAATGGAGCTGTCCAGGTGATCTTTTGGAACCTCTGAGATTCTTGTTGCATGACACAAGGATACTCTGTCTCCCTGAAGCCCACCTGTCTCGGGCCAAGAAATGAGTGCAGCCTTCAGGAAACAAATGTCCCCACTACTTGAATGAGGTCACTTGTATTTCCTGAAGTGTGACAGCCTCTTGCTCCTGACAGGTGGTCATTATACCTCATCCTGGGCTACATCACCGTCCTTATAAAGAAATGAGGTTGAAGCAAGTTTCTTCATTTCCACAGTCAAAGAACTTCCAGATAATATCTCTGCCATGACTAAAACCATGCAGGGGAACAAAATAAGAGTTGATTTATCAAACATTAAGGTGGCTTTGTTTTCTGTTTGTAGCTGGAGGCCCAGAGGGAGGACCCTGAGCTCAAGAAGTGAGGACACTGGTAACATAGCATCACACAGAAAAGAATGGAAAGGCCAGGCATTATTATTATGGGTAACCCCTTTCATTTGTCCTTTTACTTTCAAACTTCTTTCTGCATAACTTCCCCAGGAAAGTCTTTCCATTTTCCTTCACTGTGGATCAAGAAGCAATTGTAATCATGGTCAGCACATAGTATAATCATCAGGGTAGAGACACTTACGAAGACAAGGGACGTGGCCATTTCAAAGTGAAATCAGGTAATTCCTGAAAGTTCCCAGACTTTCCTCTTAGAAACATTGCAAAAAAAAAAATCTTCCTACTCATCCTACTTTAATTACACACAACACAGTTCTTCATCAAGTGGCAATATTTGTAAGTAGAAAATGCAGTCTTTTTCAACATTATTATGTTTCCAATGGATTTAGTTTCTACTGTGGTAAGAGCATTACTTTGCAAACATATTTGAACAAAATCCTATGGTATTTTGATGACCTTCTTCCTTCTAGATGTTGTGGGCTAGCTTGGGCATCTAATGGACATTTAGGACATTACTTCCTGTGGACACTGGGCTCTGCATTCAACCAGTCAATTTACAAATGATTCTTTGGAATATAGCTTGTCTGCTGTTGTGTATAGAAAAATAAAATTATCATCTCAGTTTCTCAGATGCAGAAATTAAGAAATAAAATCTGGAGTGTTGGAGTTCTTGTGCCAATGCAGTGGCAGCTATTTCTTTTCCCTTCTTTCTCTGGACACCAACAGGGAGAGGCCACCTGCCCATCTTTGCTGGTCTTCTCAGCCAGTTCTTGTGTCTTCACTGAGAAGGAGCTGTGACTGGAGGCAGAGGCCAGGCCCACTCACTGTTTTTAAATGGGAATATAACTTACAGCAAGTCATATACAATTGAAATGTACGACTCAATGACAATTTGCAAATTTATACAGCTATGTAACACAATCTACATCAAGACGTAGAATAACACACCAGGGCAGCAGGCTTCCTCCTCAATCCCCTGCCAGTCAATACCCTTTGACCCAATGGTAGCCCACTATTCTGACTTCTTTTAACATAGATTAGTTTTTGGTCCACGTACTTAGACAACTTTCTTAGGTTGAGGTATAATTGAGAAACAATAAATTGTACAGATCTTAACTGTTAACTTTAATGAGTTGTGACAACATATACCTGTGTAACCACTGCCCAGAACAAAATGTAGAACATCTCCATCACCATAGACAATTCCAAATGCCCCTTCCAATAAATCCTCTTCCCTTTTTGTTTTGACAGGGTCTCACTCTGTCACCCAGGCTGGAGTGCAGTGGAGCAATGTGGGCTCACTGCAACCTCCACTTCCTGGGTTCAAGTGATTCTTATGACTTAGCCTCCTGAGTAGCTGGGATTATAAGCACCCACCACCACACCTGGCTCTTTTTTTTTTTTTTTTTTCTTATTTTTTGTTTTCTTAGTAGAGACAGGGTTTCACCATGATATTGGCCAGGCTGGTCTCGAACTCTTGACCTCAAATGATCCATCCGCCTTGGCCTCCCAAGGTGCTGGGATTATAGGCATGAGCTCTTCCTTTTCTTAGCAACTACTTCCTGATTTCAAACACTGTATAGTAGTTGGGCTTGTTCTCAGATTTCATGTAAATAGAATCATCCAGCGTGTGCTCTTTAGGGTCTGGCTTCATTCACTTGACATAGACACATATGTATTTTTTGGCTTCACCTACAGTGTTGCACGTATCAGTAGTTAGTTCTTTTATTCCCACTAAAGAAAGTTTTATTGGCTCCATTTCTTAGATTCAGAAGCTAACACCACAATAACATAAATTTCAAATACATATAGTTTGACTCCAATTGTTTAAAAAAAGCTCAAATATACACACATACCACAGAGACAGGAAAAGATAAATACTATGTACTAAAAAGTGCTCCTGGTAGACTCTGGACAGTGAGAGATTATGGGTGATTGCTTTTCTTCTTTCTATTTTCTGAGTATTTCAGTTTCTACGTTAGCATTTTTTGCATTTTTATTTCTGGTAAAATACACATTTCAAGAATGTAATGTATAGTACCTATTTCTGGACTTGCTAGTCTTTTCTATTGATTTATTTACCTATCCTTACACCAACATCACCCTATCTTGATTATTGAAGTTTTACAATAAGTCTTAAAATCAGGTAGTCAAGAGACTTCCAAATTCGTTCTTCATTTTCAAAATTGTTTTGGCTATTTTAGATGACTTGCATGTCCATATACATTTTAGAACTAGTTTGTCTATTTCTTCAAAAGAGGTTGCTTATATGTGATACAGATTATGCTAAATCTATACATTAATTTAGGGAGAATGGAAATCCTAAACAACATTGAGTTTCCAATTTATGGACATGCTGTATCCCTCCACTTAGGAATATTTTAATTTTGCAAAGGAATATTTTATAATTTTCAGTTTATAGATCTCACATACCTTTCTTTAGATTTATTCCTGGGTATTTTCTTTTGGCTAGTGTTTTGATGCTATTGTCAATGGTATTTGTTTTGGAATATAACTTTCCAATTCTTACTAGAATATTGAAATGTAATTTATTTTTGTACGTTGACATTATATCCTGAAACTTTGCTAAATTCACTTATTCTAGTAATTGTTTAATAGACTCTATATGATTTCTAAAACAGCTTGATTGAGACATAATTGACATACCATTTAATTCACCCATTTAAAGTGTAGTCTTATTATATTCCCAGAGCTGTGTGACTATCTCCACAATCCAGTTTTAGAACATTTTCATCACCCCCAAAAGAAACCCTTTGTGATGAGGAGCAGTTACATCTCATTCTCCTCTCATCTCCACCTCATGGCCCTGGACAATCACCAATCAACTCTTTGTCTCTATGGATTTCTCTATTCTGAACATTTCACATAAGTGCAATGATACAACATGTAGTCTTTTGGGGCATAATGTTTTCAAGGTTCCTACATGTTGTAGCATGTATCATTCATTTTTATAGCAGAATAACATTCCATTGTATAGATGGAACACATTTTATTTATGTATACATCAGTTGATAAGTAGTTGGGTTGTTTCCACTTTTTGGGTATTATGAATACTGTTGATATGAACATGCATGTACAGGTTTTTCTGTGGACATGTTTTTGCTTTCCTCATTTTTATCCTTTGAGAAACTGCCAGACTATTTTCCAAAGCAGCCATACTGTTTTGCATTCTCATTAGCAGTGTATGAGGTTCCAAATTTCTCCACATTCTTGCCAACACTTGTTATTATCTGTCTTTTTTTTTTACTATAGCTCTCCTAGTGGGTGTGAAGAGGCTTTCATTGTGCTTTTGAATTACATTTCCTTGGTAGGTAATGATGTTGAGGATCCACTCATGTACTTTTTGGTCATTTGTATTTTTTTTGTAGAAATGTCTACTCATATGTTTTGCTCATTTTTAAAGTAGGTTATTTGCCTACTTATTATTGAGCTGTAAAAATTTTATTTTTTAAGAAGTATTCTGAAAGTTCCTTATCAGATATATGATTTGCAAATATAGTCTGTGGGTTGCCTTTTTACTTTCTTGATGATGCTCTTTGAAGCACAAAACTTTTAAATTTTGATGAAGTTCAATTTATCTATTTTTCTTGTTTGTGCTTTTGGTGTCATGTCTCAGAACCAAAGAGTTTTATACATATACAATATTGTTGTCTATGAATAAGGCAGTTTTACTTATTTTCCCAATACTTATACCTTTTATTTATTTTTTCTTGCTCACTTTCACTGGCTAGGACCTCTACTACAATGTAGAATAAAATCAATGAGAGCATATTCTTGCCTTATTACCAATCTTAGGGGAAAATACTTCAATATTTTATTAAGTGTGATGCTAACTGTGTGTCCTCTATCACACCGAGGAAGTTCCCTTCTAGTCTGGCTTGCTGAATGTTCTTTTCTTTTTTTAAATAGACTTTATCTTTTTAAAGATCAGTTTTAGTTTCACAGCAAAATTAAGAGAAATTTACACGATTTCCCGTATGTTCTTGCCTCGACACATGCATAGTCACCCCCACTGTCAACATCCCCCACCAGAGTGGTGCATTTGCTACAACTGATGACTCTACATTGACACATCATGATCACATTCAAAGACTATAGTTGGCATTAGGATTCAGTCTTGGAGCTGTACATTTTATGGATTTGTATAAATGAATAATAGTGTGTCCACTATTGAGGATAGTTTTCCCGCCCTAAATCCTCTATGATCTCTTCGCCCCTTTCTCCCTCTAACGTCTGGCCACTACTGATCTTTTTACTGTCTCCATAGTCTTGACTTTTCCAGAATGTCATATTCGAATCATACAGAATGTAGCTTGGAACTTCATTCATGTGGTAATATGCATCTAAGTTTCCTCTATGTTTTTTTTATTCCTTTTTAGTGCTAAATAATATTTCACTATCTGTGGTATATTTCACTATATCACATTTTATTTACCTATTCACTTACTGAAGAACATCTTGGTGGCTTTCAAGTTTTTGCAATTATGAATAAGGTGCTATAAACACCCATGTGCAGGTTTTTGTGAGGACATCTTTTCAGCTTCTTAAAGTAAATACCATGGAGCATGATTTCTGGATTATAGAGTTAGAGTATGTTTAGTTTTGTAAGAAACTGCCAAACTGTCTTACAAAGTAGTTGTACCATTTTGCTTTCCCACCAGCAATGGATGAGAGTTTCTTTTGCTCCACATCGTCACCAGCATTTGGCGTTTTCATTGTTTTGGATTTTGGCCATTCTAACAGGTGTGTAATGACATGTCATTATTTTAATTTGCATTTAATTTGCATCGATGATATATGATGTCGAGCATCATTTCAAATGCTTATTTGCCATCTGTATATCTTCTTTGGTGAGGTGTCTGCTAAGGTCTTTGACCCATTTTTTAATTGAGTTTTTTTTTTATTTTATTGTTCACTTTTAAGAGTTCTTTGTGTATTCTCGACAACAGTCCTTTATCAGTTATGTCTTTTGCAAATATTTTCTGTAGCCTGTGGATTGCCTTTTTATTCTCTTGATAGTGTCTTTTGCAGAGCAGAAATACTAAATTTTAATAAAGGCTAGCTTATCAATTATTTCTTTCGTGGATTATACTTTTGGTGTCATATCTAAAAAGTCATTGCCAAACCCAGGATCAACTAGATTATGTCCTATGTTATCTTCGGGGATTTTTTTTTTTTTGAGACGGAGTCTCACTGCTCTGTCGCCCGGGCTGGAGTACAGTGGCTGAATCTCAGCTCACTGCAAGCTCCGCCTCCCGGGTTTACGCCATTCTCCTGTCTCAGCCTCCCGAGTAGCTGGGATTACAGGCGCCCACCAACTCACCCGGCTAATTTTTTTTTTTGTATTTTTAGTAGAGACGGGGTTTCACCGTGTTAGCCAGGATGGTCTCGATCTCCTGACCTCATGATCCACCCGTCTTGGCCTCCCAAAGTGCTGGGATTACAGGCTTGAGCCACCGCGCCCGGCCGTCTTCGGGGATTTTATAGTTTTGCATTTACATATTTTGAGTTAATTTTTGTGAAGGATATAAGGTCTATATTTAGATTCTTTTTTTTTTTTTTTTTTTTTTTTGCTTGTGGATGTCCAGTTGTTCCAGCACCATTTGTTGAACAATTATCTTTTCTCCATTCTCTTGCCTTTTCTCTTTTGTCAAAGATTAGTTGGCTATATTTATGTGGGTCTATTTCTGGGCATTCTGTTCTGTTCTATTAATCTGTTTGTCTATTTTTTCATAATATCATGCTGTCTTGAATACTGTAGCTTTATAATAAGTCTTGAAATTGAGTGATATCAGTCCTATAAATGTATTCTTTTGAGTTTTCTTTTTAAACCAGAATGGTGTTGAGTTGTGTCAAATGTTATTTTGCATCTATTAAGATGATATTGATATTTTGGGCTGGATAACTCTTTGATGAAAGGGGGTTGTCCTGTGCATTATAGAATCCTTAGTTTCATGCTTGACCTCTATCACTAGATGCCAGCAGTAATACAATTGTGACAACCAAAAATATTCTGGCATTGCTAAATGCCCCTGAAGGGCAAAATCACCCCGGTTGAGAATCATTGATTTAATATATCACTATGAAGTTTAAAAAGTGTGTTTATAATTTATTTTATACTCCTCCTTCATTAGTTGGAGCTTAATTGCTCTCTCTTGAGTGTGGACTGGGCTTAGTAACTACTTCTAGTTGGTAGAGTGTGGTGGAAGTAACTGTGTGACACTTCCAAGACTAAATTATAAAAGGCATTATGGTTTTCTCCTAGCTGTCACTCTGGGGGAAGCCAGGTGCCATCTTACACTCAAGTTGTCCTAAGGACAGATCCACATGGTAAGGAATGAAGGCCTGCTGTCAGTAACTAGCACTGACCTGCCAGGCGTGTGAGTGAGCCACCCTGGAAGCAGATCTTCCAAGCACAGTCAAGCATTAAGATAACTACAGCCTATGACATTATCTTGACTGCAACCTCGTGAGAGACGCTGAGCCAGAATCACGTAGTTAAGCTACTCCTAAACCTGACCCATAGAAACTGTGTGAAATGATAAATATTTATTGTTGTAAGCCCCGTAAAGGTTTGGAGTAATATGTTGTGCAGCAGTAGATAACTAATACACTTACAGTGACTGATTGTCAAATATTAAACCAACTTTGCATTACTGGGACAAACCCCACTCAGTCATGGTGGGAATTTTAATCCTTTTACAACAAAGGATTAAATATGTGTGTATATATATGTATATGTATATTATAATATATACATGATATGTAGTTGATTTTAAGTCTCCTATATTGGTATTTATTTTCTTTTTACCTCATTTATTCTGTTTTCCTCTATTTTTTTCCCTTCCTTCCTTTGGGTAAATTGTGTGTATGTCTTGTATTTGATTTTATCTCCTATATTGACATTTTAGCTGTACCTGTTTATGTTCTTTTTAATGGCTGTTCTAGAGATTATAATGCTTATCTTTAAGTTAGCACAGGTTACTTGCAAACAGTGATGTAGAAAATTATAACAGTATAATTTCATTTATGCCCCTCCTGCTATTCATGCTCATATTATGTTTTACTTTCATACATGGCTCAAATCCCATAATACATTGTTATTATTTTTGCTTTAAAAATGATATCCTTTTAAAGAAAATAATATAATATAAACAAGTCTTTTATACCTATCCAGATATTGACCCCTTCTAGTGTTCTTTTATTCCTGCCAGTCTAGTTCAATCTTGTGTCATACCCTTTCAGTGTAAAGACTTTCTTTTGGCATTTGTGGCTTTGAATGTATCTGCTGGGGATGAAGTCTCTCAGCTTTTGGCTACTAAGAAGTCTTTATTTTCCCTTGATATTTGATGTATATTTTCACTGGATATGAAATTACAGGTCAATGACTTTTCAATCCGTTGTTCTTTTGTTTAAAGATCTCATTCTGTCGTCTTCTGGCCTCAATTTCCTGCTAGGTCAGCCATTATTGGACTGTTGCTCCTCTGTATGTAATGTGTCTTTCTGCTCTGCATGTTTTAAAGATTTGCCTTTTATCTTTGGTTTTCAGCAATTTGAATATGATGTACCTAGAGGTGATTTTATTTGTATTTGTACTGCTTGGGTTTTACTAAGCTTTTCGACTTTGTGGGATTGATGCCTTCATCAGTTTTGGAAAGTTCATGGTCATTATCTTTTCAAATATTTATTCTACTTTTTTTTTCTTCTTCTCCTCCTGGACTCAAATTATATATATTTTAGACATTTTGTATTCTCCTTTGGATTCCATTTGCTTTATTCTGTTTTTTAATTTCACTCTTTTTCTCTTTGTATTTCAGCTTTTATACTTTCTACTGTTCCATCTTCAAGTTCATGATAATTTCTTGTGCTGTGTTCAATCCATTGTTAGGTTCATCTAATGAATTACTTATTTCTAATCTTACTGGTTTCATTTCTAGCACATACGTTTGATTCTTCTTTGTTTTTTTTAAGAGTCTGCTAAAAATTCCCATTTATTCTCATATGCTACCCATCTTTTCCACTACATCTTTTAGCATCATTTTCACAGCTATTTTAATGTCCCTATTTGATCATTTAATCATCTGGGTCATCTTTAGTTCTGCTTCTATTGACCATTTTCCCTCTTGACCATAAATCACATTTATTGCTTTTTCATATGTCCTGTTATCTTCAGTTGTATAGAAAGCATTAAGAATGTAGAGATAAAAAAAATACTATTTCTGTTAGGCTGCTAGTGTGGGGGCTGACTTAATTGGATTTGAAATTAAGCAGGGTTTGGGCTCTGTTTTAGCCTTCCTTTGATTTAGTTCACTACTGGCTTCAAATTATTTGAGGGCAAGATCATTAATTTCCTTTCAGCATAGGTTAAATCATTGACCATGTGCTTGAATTCAATCTCTAGCCCTCATCCTTCTCCAGAGGTCAGGCTGGCCCAAAGTTCTGACCCTCTAATCCCATGGTTACTCTTTGTGGTGACCAGCCACTAACCTGAAGCCAACTAGGAGCCTACCAGGAGTCAATTCAGTGGCATTCCAAAGACAGCTCTATCACTGAGAAATACCTAGGTTTTTGAAACTCTGCCAAGAAGCCAGGCCAAAGACCAGATACATTCTCCATTGCACTACAAATTTTCTCAGCTTTCCTGCTCATACTTGCCCTTCTGAGGGGGACTTGCACTAGGGGAGAGATGCCAGCCTCATGTACCTTATTGTGGACCCCTCCTGCTTTTCTTTTTTGGCCTCATTCACTGTTTTGGGTGTGTAACCCCCCAGACTTGTTGAAGACTCACAGGGTAGGAGATAGTGAGTAAGTATAAATTCACTCTGTAAGTAGTGCTCTTCAGGATTCTAATCAGTCATACCAGTCCAAACACCGGTGTTAAAAGTTTGCTAAAAGTTCAGCTGATTTCTCCTTGCTTATTTCTATGGAAGATTACTCTTTCCTTCACAGTTCCACCAGCTATGGAGGAACTCTGTGTTTTTCCTCTCCTGTGAAGGGCTCATCACTTTCTAGAGTTTAGTTCATTTACATTTCTTTGTGTTCATGCTCTCTGATGAGGTTTTTAAAACTAAGATATTTTAGCTTTTATTATAGATACATATATACACACACACACGTGCTGTATATATGTGCTACACACACACACACACACAGGCTTGGGGAAGTTTGTTAGTAGTGGTCTTTTGATAACTTTCCACATGTGAACACAGCCTGTTCACTTTTACAAGGAATAAACTAGGAACAGTTAATTTTTTTTTTTTTTTTTTTTTTTTTGAGACAGCTCTGTCACCCAGGCTGGAGTGCGGTGCCATGATCTCTGCTCACTGCAAGCTCTGCCTCCCGGTTCACGCCATTCTCTTGCCTCAGCCTCCCGAGTAGCTGGGACTACAGGTACCCACCACATCCGGCCAATTTTTTGTATTTTTAGTAGAGATGAGGTTTCACCATGTTAGCCAGGATGGTCTCGATCTCCTGATCTCATGATCTGCCCGTCTTGGCCTCCCAAAGTGCTGGGATTACAGGCGTGAGCCACAGCACTCGCCCCAAAATTTTTTAAGTGGAAATTGCATTTATTTTAACTTTATTTTATTCAATACATGATAAGGTCTCTTTTGAGTAGCTCTTAACTCTTTAGAGACCCGTTTAATGGCTCCCTTCTTTGGATCTCTATACACACCATTCGTTTTGTCTCAGCAGTAGGAAACATCAGACATGCAATTTGCATTCTGACACTGTAGACTACCGCTATCCCCTCACACACACACACACACACACACACACACACACACACGGCGGCCAGGGCAGAAATTGCTAATCCATCTGTAAGCATTCTTTCTTGCTGAGACTGGATGAGTCCTCCCTATCCTCAACACAATGTACCAGGCAATAAATTTGATTTGGTCCATAGGAGTAAATGTATTTGCCACCCTGGTTTCAACTCAAAGATGGTTTTCCCCCAAGTTGAGTACTTGGGTCTGCTCCAAGAGAAGGTTTGTAATGTGGGGCATCCATAGGTTGTAGGTTACTTTCACAACTCGACATTTCAAAGAGGATCAGTGGATATGGAGTTCAAAACAAAATGAAAATGAATTTGTAACACTAGGGTGAAATGATCTGAGAAGAGTTTGTGCTAGTGTCATGAAATGCACGTTGAGAGCTGGAGAATATGAGCCTAATCTTGGCCTTTCCAGGTTGTAGTATTCTCACCTGCACAATTAGTGGGTGGGAATGGGAACAGCAAGACCTCCTGTGCTACATATCTCTAGGTTCTTCCTGTCACTTACATCAAATAATGGAGAACACTGTAATAAGATGACATTGCTAAATGTCATTTTATTCCACTCTGTTAACACCTATTCTCCCCATCGCCATTCAAGCAGAGCAAAGGTTTTGCATTTCTCTGTGAGACAAAGAAAGTAGAGTCAAATTCTTGTAAATCTTCACTTGATAGCTGGAATGCATGCGTCTGTAAAGAGAAACTTTCTCTTACCTACTATCTGGTCAGAGCTAGAGTTCTTACGGAAAAGACAATGCTGAATTCTTTCCTTCTATTTAAAATGCTTGATTCTTTCTATTTGCCAGTTTTCAAAGTAACAAGCTGATTGCATCTCTAGCATCTTCCTACATTTGTTACTTTTTTTTTTAAAGCTTCATTATGAACTTCTGGATTTTAATGCATTCAATTTTTATATGTGGATATAAAAATATGGATGTAGCTAGGTGCAGTGGTTCAGACCTGTAATCCCAGCACTTTGGGAGGCTGAGGTGGGCGAATCGCAAGGTCAGGAGTTCTAGACCAGCCCGGCCAATATGGTGAAACTCCATCTCTACTAGAAATACAAAAATTAGCCAGGCGTGGTGGTGGGTGCCTGTAGTCCCAGCTACTCAGGAGGCTGAGGCAGGAGAATTGCTTGAACCTGGGAAGCAGAGGTTGTAGTGAGCTGAGATCATGCCACTGCACTCCAGCCTGGGTGACAGAGTGAGACTCCATCTCAAAAAAAAAAAAAAAAAAAAAAAAAGCATATACTTGATATTTCTATGGGTTCTTAGATCTCAAATGCTAAGTGTCAAGTAAAAACTCTCAATGCAAATTGATTTTTCTCTACTATCTAACATTAATAATAGCTACTGTTTACTGAATATTTTCTGTGGGTCAAGACCTATATGAAAAACTTTTTATACATCATGTTATTTCATCTTTATAAAAATCCTGTAAGCTGCTAATATTACTACTATTACTACCACTTGTTTTAAAGACGAAGAAATGAAGGTTGAAGAGGATAAGTCGCCTGCCCAAGATCACAAGCAAATCGAGGTTGAACTGGAATTTTTCACTCTAACACCAGATGTCTTAATCATTATTTAAATTTACAAGCACTTGGTTGAAGGCAAATTAGGGAATGATGGAGTTTGGAGGAGAAATGTACCAGTTGCCATATTAATTGACTATGGTGAGATGGATACCTGGGAGCCAAGATGGAAAGGGGTGGGGGCTCAGCAGGGTTAGGCAAAGATGAGGATGGGGAGGACAGACCTGGTGCCAGTTCCAGGAGGTGAAGAAGGCTTGAGGCTGGGAGTGAACTCATGGCTCTGAGAAGAAGAGCATGATGGGGTCGTTCCAATTAGACCTGGCAGTCCTGGGTCCAGTCCTCTCTTTCTGTCATGTACCTGCTGCAAGGGATCTGGCAAATCTCCTGTATCTTAAAAAAGTTTTTTTATTTCCATAGGGTTTTGGGGAAGAGGTGGTATTTGGTTACATGAGTAAGTTATTTAGTGGCGATTTGTGAAATTTTGGTGCACCCATCACCCAAGCAGTATACACTGAACCCAATTTGTAGTCTTTCATCCCTTATCCCTAACCCATCCTTTCCCTGAGTCTCAAAGTAATTATATCTTTCTTGTGCCTTTACATCCTCATAGCTTAGCTTCCACTTATGAGTGTGAGAACATAGGATGTTTGGTTTTCCATTCCTGAGTCACTTTACTTAGAATAATGGTCTCTAATCTCATTCAAGTTGCTGCAAATGCCATTAATTCATTCCTTTTTATGGCTGAGTAGTATCCCTTTGTGTGTGTATGTGTGTGTGTATGTGTATACACACACACATATATACCACAGTTTCTTTATCCACTCATTGATTGATGGGCATTTGGGCTGGCTCCACATTTTTGCAGTGGTGAATTGTGCTGCTATAAATGTGTGTGAAAGTACCTTTTTCATATGCCTTCTTTTCCTCAGGTAGACACACAGGAGTGGGATTGCTGGATCAATTGGTAGTTCTATTTTTAGTTCTTTAAGGAATCTCCACACTGAGCTTGTATCTTTATCCCTGCTTTACCTTCCTTGAAGTTGTTATGAGGGACAAATGAGGAATTGATGTGGCCAGGACCCACAACTCAATCATTTTACTTGTTGGAATTTATTAGATGAAGATAAGAGAAGGGGAAAAGCTATGTGCTGATCAATTTGGTTTCTCACCCACAGAGAGCTCTTCATATCACTTTATGTCTTCTACTCTCACCTCAAGCCTCCCTCACACATCCCCCTCCATGCTGGCTACTGGCCAGCAGATGACCTCACCTTGCTCTTCACTGAGAAAATAGAGCTGAACCAGACAGAAACTCTCCCCTCCCCCATCCAATCCATCCGCATCTGTGCCTGTGCTCTGTGCCTGCCCGCCTGGTCTTGCTCCTATCAGAGGCCACCCCTCGCCTGAGTTCTGGGTCCTGTTCCCTTCCTCCTCAAGGCCTTCTCTCCTGCAGTCACCCCACTCTGCTGGAATACCCTAAGAATATTCAAACATGCTCTAGAACCTTCCATCTTGACAAAGAGCCACAAAGGAGACTCGACTGACCACTCTCTCTGTCCCCGTGGAAGGCATTCTCCTCCCACGCTCTCACACTACCTCATTCTGCTGGTTTTCTTCCCACCTGGCTGCCTGCGTCTATGCACTCTCCTTGGCTCCCTCTCTGCTATCTGCCTTCTAGATGATGGGGTGCCAGGGCCCTGGCCTAAACTTCCCTCTCTACCAGCCTTCTCTCCATGGATGTAAGTGTCCTCTTTCTGCTCATAACATCTTGAGTCCACACCTTCCCTGGAGTTCCAGACCATTCACCTGATGAACTCTATGAAATCTGCCCTCAGATGTTTAATAGGCCTCTGAAAATACACATGTCAAAAATATGACCCTCTTTTTCTGCCTTCCCGCCACGAGTCAAACCTGTGAGTGGCATTGGGCATCACCATCCATATGGTTGCTCAGGCCAGAGCCTTGGAAATAATCTCTGATTCCTCCCATGTGCTCCTCCGCCACATCCCATCAACTGGCAAGTTGCATTGGTTCAACTTCAAAGACATCTGCAGCTGGTCAATTCCTGTCACACCCCCTCCACCCATCACCATCCAAGTCACCACCATCTCTCATCGGCACCCTGCTCCCAGACTTGTTCTTTTTACCATCCTTTTCCCACCCAGCAGCCAGAGACATCTGTTAAAAATATAAGCCGGCTCCTGGAAGCTGGCTGCTGTGGAAGGCAGCTTGGGTGAGAGTACTGAATGATGAGAGGCCACAAGCAGTGGCACCGAGGTGCATTCCCCCCACCAAAAGCTGACACTGACACCTGAGACCTGTGAGTGAGTCCATTGTGGATCCTGCACTCCTGTCGACTCTCCTTAGCTGACAACCGGTGGAGCTGAGATGAGCTGTCTCACTGGGATCTGCTTGGATCCCTGGCCCATGGAGTCATGAGCAACCAAATGGTTGCTGCTTCAGGCCACAGAGAAAAGTGTACAACAGATCCTGACCCTTTGCTAGTTACCCCTCATGAGTGACTTCCTGATGCACTTGCATTAAAATCCTTGCCATGGCTTGTAGGCCTTTGATAGTTCCTGCCTGCTGCTTTCCTCTTGTGCTTCATGCTGTGGTCATACAGCTGCTTTCTGTTCCTCAGTCCTGCCGCATGCATGCCTGTCTCAGGGCCTTTGCACCTCCCCTTCTCTTAGCCTTTCTTGCAGCTCTTGGCATGTCTGGATTCTTTTTATTCTTCGAGACCCCACTCAGAGGCCATTTCTTCAGATAGGCTTTCTCTGATCACCCTTAACACTCAGAAACATCACCCTGTCTATTTTCTTCAAAACGCTTCATACAGTCTGGAACAATCTTATTTGTAGAATGCATGAGTTATCTGTCTCTCCCCTGCTCGCTTTGAGAGCAGGATTTGCTCTGTCTTGCATCTTTGGGGGTCAACAGCTTGACAAAACACAGACCTCTAACAAACTGCAATAAATGTGTTATTTGGAAACAACTTAATAGGCAAATGATTATGTGTATTAGGGCAGTGCTTAAACTTCAGTAAGAATGTAGATTGCCTGACAACCTCGTTAAAATACAGATTCTGATTCTGTAATTCTAGGAGCTCTAGGGTGGGCCCGAGACTCTGCATTGCTCACAAGCACCCAAGTGATGCCAGTGCAGCTGGCCCATGGAGTATGCTTTGAGCAGCAAGGCAAGGCCGTTCGACCTTTGTATACCCACAGTGCTATTTAACAATTGCACAAATGTATTTGTTTCAGCACAAAGGGAAAATAACCACAGAATCCTTATTCTCTGTTCAAGCATCACTTCCATATATTTGCAATTGGTACCTTTATGATGTCCAGGAATGTCTTTGGGGCCACCTGTTTTTTATTATTTATTTATTTATTTATTTATTTATTTATTTGAGACAGACTCTTGCTCTTTCCCCCAGGCTTAAGTGCAGTGGTGCGATCTTGGCTCACTGCAAGCTCTGCTTCCCAGGTTCATGCCATTCTCTTGCCTCAGCCTCCTCAGTAACTGGGACTACAGGCGCCTGCCACCGCGCCCGGCTAATTTTTTTGTAGTAGAGACAGGATTTCACCGTGTTAGCCAGGATGGTCTCGATCTCCTGACTTTGTGATCCTCCCGCCTTGGCCTCCCAGAGTGCTGGGATTCCAGGCATGAGCCACCGCGCCCAGCCGGGGCCAACTGTTTTTTAAGTGTGTTGCGTCTGTCTTTAAAAGCTAAGGCTGCTTATCCGAATTCAATCTCTGACTGCTTTCCGTGCCTTCAGGGATGGCTACAGCTGCACACTGAGTGACCCAGGGCTTGCCATGACACAGGGAAGGGACAGTGCCTGCCCACGCATCTGACTGATGTACAGGCTTGATATTAGCCTAGCATGGGGGATCCTAGTCACTGATGGCCTGCAGTCACGTTCACAATTAGCTAATGTCTCTAAGACTTTGAGTCACCAGTCCTGGTGATTCAGAGTTCATTGTGTCCATCGGGTTTCCTCAAGCAGCGCTGCCATCTGGCCTCTGTCTGGGGATAATTTCTCTGTCCCTTGGTGCCAGAATTAGCCTGTCTCTTTCCTATAGGCAAGCAGAGTGATGCCCAGTGCATCCCAGGCATCGTGCCTTCCTTCACCTCCTGGGTTGGGCGCCATGACTTCGGCTGTCTCTCTGCCTCTAGTCTTGGAGTTCATGCATGCTCGTTGGAACTGGAGGGGATGGGTGGGTCCCCAAATGAGGCCTCAGAAACAGGAGCTCAGGGGCATAGAGACACTGAGAAGGCTGTCCTTGCTGGCGGCATGTTCTAGGCTTTGTTATCCCCAAATGCTACTCTGACACTCCCTGTATCAATCACGTCTTGAGCTGGAAAATTTCTCATCAATTGTCTGCCCATATTCTTCCAACAGTGATGGGAAGATGGCCTTCCTACACAATAAGATGTAGCCAAGAGAGGTGGGTGGCTTGCTGAGGGCCCTGCAGCCGGTGAGTGGCTGAGCCAAGACTGCAGGGCATTGTCTGACCCACACTGCAGTCCAAAGCTGCTGTGGCTGCTTTATGGCAGATATCATTGCAGAGGGTCCCTTAGGGAAGAAGGAACTGAGGCTCTTCTGCCGAGCCTGGGCCTACTTAGGGGTTGGGGGAGATGGAACGAGAAAGGCCCGCAGGATCAGGGAGGAGGCTTCTTTTTGGGGGAAGCACAGGATGCATTCTGTTGTGAGACTTGTTCCTGCCCAGGTCAGCATGGGTTGTCTTGGAGTGCTCTGTGGCCAGCCTCCCTGGACATTCTCCCATGGGATGGCCTTATATAGAGGTTCTGATGCCCACACTAGGAAATCCCACCTTTCCCCCAGTCTCTCTCCAAATTCACCTCAATGCTCCTTTCTGTTGGGTAAGCAGTTTCTGCACCTGTAGGTCTTGCTCACTTGAAATTATATGTAGATGTTAAATTTATATCATCTCTACATGAATGCCTTGATCAGACCATTTCTGAGAGAGGCTGCCTTGGTCACTGTGAAAGGTGGAAGGTGAAGAAGGAGGGATGTTGTTCCCGAGTTGTTATTCCCCTAAGGGCAAGGCTGGTGAAGGCAGAAGAAAAGGATAACTTGCAATCTACACATAGAAAATCGGGAGGTTGGCGCTGGACAAGGGCCCAACCCATGCCTCAAACAGAATGAGGAGCAAAGTAAAGTGAACATTTATAGAGTTCTTACCACTTGCCCTGCACCATGCTGAGCACCTAGAATTTATTATTTCATCCATTTCTCAAATGGTACAGTGCAGAGGCTCAGAGAAACTGGGAAACTTGGTCTCACAGCCAGTTTACCAGTCCAGACAGTGCTGAAGTGTAGAAAGCAAAATGCTATAGTTCCCTCACCTAACCCCATTCTAGCTGTTGGAGGTAACTCACCACTGTCAACAATGTGATATCTTCTCTATGATCATATAAGTAAATACTATTCAAAAACATTTTTTTTTTAAATTTAATTTAATTTAATTTTTTTGAGATGGAGTCTTGCTCTGTTGCCCAGGTTGGAGTGCAGTGGCACAATCTTGGCTCACTGCAACCTCTGCCTCTCAGGTTCAAGCAATTCTCCTGCCTCAGCCTCCCGAGAAGCCAGGACTGGAGGTGCACGCCACCACGCCTGGCTAACTTTTGTATTTTTAGTAGAGATGGGGTTTCACCATGTTGGCCAGGCTGGTCTCGAACTCCTGACCTCAGGTGATCCACCCACCTTGGCCTCCTATAATTTTGGGATTACCGGTGTGAGCCACCATGCCCAGCCCATTTTTTCTTTTTGAAAAAAAAAAAAAGAGCCATACAGTACTCTCTATGCCATTTTTCAATGTGCTTTTCCCCCTCACTATGGAGTGTTTCCCATTCAGCCATAAGAATTCCTAAGGGGTAAACTCCTAAGGGGCAAGGATTATCTTGCTGGATTATCTGAGAGTCCTGCGGAAAGTGAAGAAAATATCAAGGAAACAAGGTTGAGGGGCATCAGGACTAGTTTCTATCCACCCAGGAGGGTGCCAGGACATCCTTGCATTTGGCAGTGTCCCTGCCAGGCAGGTGCTGGTGGAGAGTCACCCTGTGGTCTCAACTTGGGGTTCTTCTTCCCCAGTTGTCACACCCAATTCCCTTCCTCTTCACCATTAGTCCAAAGCGTCATTATCTCTCTAGCTGTGGTAGCTCTTAGCTGGTTACTCTGCTTATACTCTTGACCTGTGTGTAGATTGCAAGTTATCCTAACTTTTTTCTCTATTGCCTGTCTTCTCACCCTTTCCAAGCATTTTGCGGTTCTCACTAAAAGGATGGAATATATATCCCTACCCCTCAACTTTGTGTTTGATCATGTGACTTATGCAAGAGTTTGTGACCCATTTTGACCAATGTAACAAGGCATATCCTTAAAATATTTGTTTTTCCTTAACCTCTGAAGCTTCTGCTGTCACCAGAAGAAGGACATGTCTACACACTAACCTGCTGGTCCAAGGAAAAGGATCCAGCCAGGCTCAGCTTAGAGCAGTCCACCCTCAGCTAATTCACAGATGCATAAGCTAAATAAATGCTTATTATTGCAGTGGTTCTCCAAGAATGGACTATAGACACCTTTCAAGGGGTCTGTGAGGTCAAAATTATTTTTAAACAATATAAATACGTTATAGATCTTTTTCATAATGTTGACAAATACACTGATATTTAAAAAACAATTGTGAACTGGATAAAAAAGATCCAACTACAAGTTGTTTTCAAGAGACACACTTTAGATTCAAAGATAAAAGGTTGAAGGGAAAATAATGTAAAAAATATATCATGCAAATAGCAACCATGAGAAAACCATAGTGGCTATATTAATATCAGACAAATAAATATTTTTTTCAGAGATAGGGTCTACCTCCGTCATCCAGGCTGGAGTACAGTGGCATGATGATAGCTTACCGCAGCCTCTAACTCATGGGCTCAAGCATTCCTCCACTTCAGTCTCCCATAGCTGGGACTATAGGTATGTGACACCATGCCTGGCTGATTTTTTCATTTTTAAAGAGATGGGGCCTTACTGTGTTGCCCTGGATGGTCTTGAATGCCTGACCTCAAGAGATTCTTTTGCCTTAGCCTCTTGAGTTGCTAGGATTATAGGCGTAAGCCACTGTTCCTGGCTCACACAAATAGATTTTAAAACAAAAAATTATTAGAGATGAGAGACATTTATAATGATGAAAGAGTAAATTCATCAGGAAAATGTAACGATTATAAACATACATGCATCTAATAACAAAACTCCAAAATAAGTGAAACAAATTGAAGAGAGAAATAGACAATTCAACAATTATAGTTGATGACTTTAATATCCTAGTTTGAACAACTAGGCAGAAGATCAATAAAGAGACAGAAGACTTGAACAACATTATAAACAAACTAGACCTAACAGATATCTACAGAACACTCTACCCACCAGCAGAATAATACACATTCTTCTCAAATGCACATGGAACATTCTCCAAGATAGATCGTATGTTAGGTCATAAAACAAGTCTTAATAACTTTAAAAGGATGGAAATGACACAAAGTGTGTTCTATGGACATAAGAGAGTAAAATTAGAAATCAATAGAGAAGAAAATTAGGAAAATTCACAAATATGTGGAAACTTAAAAATATATTCCTAAATAGCCAATGGATCAAATAAAGAAATCCTAAAGATGAATCAAAAATACTTTGAAATGAATGAAAATGAAGACAAAAACATATCACAATGTATGGGATGTAGACAAAGCAGTACTTAGAGGAAAATTTACAGTTGTAAATATGTATATTATAAAGAAAGACCTCAAATCAATAACATGTCCTTCCACCTTAAGATACTAGAAAAAGAAGAGTAACTAAACCCAAGCAAGCTAAATAAAGGAAATAATAGATATTAGAGTAGAAATTTATAAAATAGGGAATAAAATTCTTAGAGAAAATAAACAGAACCAAAAGTTAGTTACTTGAAAAGATCAACAAAATTGACAAAATTTTAATTAGACTGACCAAGTTAAAAAGAAAGAGAAGTCTCAAATTATTAGAATCAGCGGAATAAAAGACCTCACAGACCTACCGACAGAAATTAAAAGGATCATAAGGGAATATGATGAACAACTGTATGACAAGTTCAAAAAGTTAGATGAAATGAAAAAATTTCTAAAAGGACAAAAACTACCAAAGCTGACTGAAGAAGAAATAGAACATCTGAATAGACTTACAATAAATAAAGAGATTAAATTAGTGAAAAAAAATTATAATCAAAACTACTTACAAGGAGATCAGACCCAGAATACTTAACTGGTGAACTGTACCAAACATTTAAAGAATAATTAATATCAATTCTTCACAAACTTTTCCAAAAATAGAAGAGGAAAGAATACTTCCCACCAAATTCTATGAGGCCAACATTACTCTGATACTCAAACCAGACAGAGGTATCATATGAGAAGAAAATTACAGACCCATACCCCTCATAGGCAAAAATTCCTCCAGAAAATACTAACAAACTGAATCCACAAACATATAAAAAGCATTACATACCATGTTAAGTGGGATTTATTCCAGGAATGCAAGGTCTGTTTAACATCAGAAAATTAAACATTATAACATACAAACCCTATCAAGACATTTGACACATTCAAAATCCTTTTATGATAAATATTCAACAAACTAGGAATATAGGGAACTTTCTTAATCTGATTAAGGGCATCTATAAAACACACACACACACACACACACACACACACACACACACACACACACACCACAGAAGACACAGAAGCCACAGAAGCCACAGCTAACCTCATATTAATGGTGAATGATTGAATGCTTTCTTTCCTAAGATTGGGAACAAGATAAGGATATCTGCTCTCACCACTTATATTCAATATTGTACTGGAAATTCTAGTCAGGGCAATTAGGCAATAAAAAAATAAAGGGCATCAAAGTGGAAAAAATAAAACTATCTCTATTTGAATGTGACATTATCTTGATATAGACAATCCTAAGAAATTTACTAAAAAAACCTATTAGAATAAAAAAGTTAGTCAAGGTTACAGAATATAAGATCAATATATACTTGCAATGAATAATCAGAAAATAAAAATAAGAAAACAATTCCTTTTCCATTAGCATCAAAAGAATAAAATACATAGGATTAATTTTTCCTAAAGAAGTGCAAAATTTATATTCTGAAACGTGTATAACATTGTTGAAATAAACTAAAAACCTAAATAATGAAAATACATCCCTTTTGATAGATCAGAAGACTAACTATTGCTACAATGGGAATACTTCCCAAATTGATCTACAGATTTAATGCAATCTCTATCAAAATTCCAGCTGGCTTATTTTTCTGAAATTGACAAGCTGATTCTAAACTTCACATAAAAATGTAAAGCACCCAGGATAGCCAAAACAGTCTTAAACAAAGTTGGAGAGCTCACACTTTCCAACTTCAAAACTAACTACAAAGCTACAGTAATCAAGACAATGTGATACTGGCATAAGAACAGACACATAGGTAAATGAAATAGAATTGAGAGCCCAGAAACAAACCATCATAATTATGGTCAGCTGATTTTCTACAAGGATTTCAAGACCATTCAATGGAAAAAGAAGAATCTTTTCAACAAATGATGCTGGGAAAACTGGATATCCACATGCCAAATAATGAGTTTAAATTCCTACCTCATACCATATACAAAAAATTAACTAAAAATGCACCAAAAATCTAATTGTAAAAACAAAAACTATAAAACTCTTAAAAGAAATATGGTCATAAATCTTTGTTACTTTGGATTTTGCAATAGTTTTTTAGGTATGACACCAAAGGCACAAGCAACCAAAGGAAAAATAAACAAATTGAACTTTATTAAAATTAAAAACTTTTGTGCTTTAAAGAACACCATCAATAAAGTGAAAAGATAACCCACAAAATGGAAGAAAATATTAACAAGTCATATATCTGAAAGGGACTTGTATTCAGAATATATAAAAAAACTTTTACAATCCAATAATAAAAAGACAGACAACCCAATTAAAAAATGGGCAAAGGATGAATAGACATTTCTTCAGAGAAGATATACAAATGGCCAATAAACACATAAAAAGATGCTCAACGTCATGAGCCATCAGGAAAATAAAAATCAAAACCACAATGAGATATCACTTCACATCCACTAAGATGGCTATAATCAAAAAAGACAAGCATCCACAAGGAGGTCGAGAAACTGAAACCCTTATACACTGTTAGGAGAAATGTAAAATGGTGCAGCCACTTTGCTAGTTCCTCAAAAGGTAAGAAATAGAATTATCATATGACCCAATAGTATCACTCTTAAGTATGCATTCAATAAAAATAAAAGTATATGTCCATCTACATAACGTATAAAATATATGTCCATATACACATTTTATGAAAGCTTGTTCATGAATGTTCATAGCAGCAGTATTCATTATAACCAAAAAGTGGAAATAGCCCAAATATCCACCAACTGATGAATGGATAAATAAAATATTATATATCCACGCAGTTGGATAGTGTTTGGCAATAAAAAGACATGGAATCCTGATACATGCTACAACATGGATGAACTTTGAAAGCCTTATGCTTATGAAAAAGGCAGACACAAAAGGCCACATATTGTCTGATCCCATTTATATGAAATGCCCAGAATAGGCAAATCCATAGAGACAGAAAATAGATTAGTAGTTGCCTAGAGCTGAGAGGTTTGGAGAGAAATGGGGAGTGGTTGCTAATGGAGATGAGGTTTCACCATAAAGTGATAAAAATGTTCTAATGTTGATCAACACAATGTTGATTGTGTTGATGGTTAGTGTATTAGTTTCACACATGTGATGGCTTGAAATAACATAAATTTATTGTCTTATAGTTCTGAAATTGGAAATGGGTCTCACTGGGCTAAAATCAAGGTTTTGACAGGACTGCTTCCTTTTGGAGGCTCTGGGGGAAAATTTCTTTCCTTTCAGCTTCTAAGACTGTGCATTTCCTGGCTTGTGACTTGGCTTCCTCCATCTGAGTACCTTCAGATCTCTCTGACTCTGACATTGACTCCACTCCCACCCGCCTTTCAACTATAAGGATCCTTGTGATTACATGGGTCCCACCCATATAATCCAGGAACATCTCTACATTAGCTGATTAGCAACCTTCCATGGTCACCACATCTCAAATAGCAGTCCATCTACCTCCATCTCTTTGCCTTGATATTTTTCTTCAGAGTACTTAACACCTCCTGCTGCTTTATTAATATCTTATTTAAATATTTGTTTATGCTGTCTCTTTCATTAGGATGTAAGCTCCATGAGGACAGGGACTTTGTCTGGTTTACTCATGGCTGAGTCCCAGGGGCCTGAAACAGTGCCTGGCCAATAGTGGAAGATGTGTTGTGTTGTTAAGGCCTATTGTAAAGATGGGAGTTCACATACCTGGTTGGGTGTGGGAGGGACCCCACTGGGCTATAAATTCCTCAAAGCCAGGATTGTATTGTATTAAACAGCTCCATGTGCCTATTATTTTATGGAATGGGGACTTATGAGAGTGGCAGCAGCATTTTCCAGGAAGGTGGGAATGCAGATTATGCTTTGGGCCCTGCTTCCGTGAGAACTCTGAGTTCACAGGCTTGAGGATTGATGTGGGGTCTGAGAGAGGAGCTTGGCAGCAGGTTCAGCCTAGTTGAAGGGTGAGACCCAGAAATGAAAGTATTCTTGCTACTGTGAACTTGAAGTGGACACCTCTAAGATGGGTTGTTTCTAGGAAATGTTTGACATACTAGCCCATTGTACAACTTTTGCAGTCAAGCAAACCTGGTTCAAATCCAGGCTCTGCTATTTTCTTTTTCTTTTCCTTTTTTTGAGATGGAGTTTCGCTCTTGTTGCCTGGGCTTGAGTGCAGTGGTGTGATCTCACTCACTGAAACCTCTGCCTCCCAGGTTCAAGAGATTCTCCTGACTCAGCCTCCCGAGTAGCTGGGATTACAGGTGCCTGCTACCACACCCGGCTAATTTTTTGTATTTTTTTTAGTAGAGATGGAGTTTCACCATGTTGGCCAGGCTGATCTCGAACTCCTGACCTCAGGTAATCCACCCACCTCAGCCTCCCAAAGTGCTGGGATTATAGGTATGCGTCACTGCGCCCAGCTGGTTCTGGTATTTTCTAGCTGCGTAAACTGAAAAAATTATTTAATTTTCTCCAGCCTCTGACTTCTTATCTACAGAATGAGGATAATAATAAAATTTATTTCTCAGAATTTAATTGAGATAGTTTATGCAAAGGTCTCTGCACACAGTGAGCACTCAGTAATGACTGCCATGCTGCTACTGTTGGTAATTATTCCCTGAGTCTCAGTTTCCTTTCCTCAAGAATGGGGATAATGATTCCTGCCTGTGGACTTCATGCGGTTGTTTTTGAAGCTCTAGCAAGCTAATAGACTGGAATGTGCTCTGAGGAGGAACAACAGCAGGACAAATGCAGGAGGTTGTTATGATTTGGCCTTCTTTTTAAAGGATGTTTGGCTTCCTGCAGACTCTGAATTATGCAGGCTCAGAGGAGCTTGGCACTATCAGTTCCCTGCTGCCTGGGGCCTCATTTGGATGTTAGTGGTGTCCATCCCCCATCCCTTCTCTAGACACACTGGGCAACTGTTTGTGGGAGACTACACAATGCCCAGCTGCCTTTAGGCCAGAGAGGCCCCTGGCACTGCAAACCCAGCCTGAGAGAGCAAGTGAAAGGTAAGGCTGGACAGGAGGGTCAGCAGCAGTCTTTGTGATGCTTTCTGTCTCTGTGGAAGGCCTGGCAGGGAGAGGCCATGCTGCTTCTGTTTCAGTTGGCCAGGCCACTTAATAATCTTTTAATTGAGTCTGAACTTGCTTTTCAGGAGCAAGGGAGCTGGGCAATGCCTGTGGCAGCTCTGTGCATATGGGCAAGGTGGTGTCTACCCACTTCTCTTGATGCTAACCGTTAGTTAATTTAGATTAAAATCAAGATTCAGGATAAACCTAATTTAGGTTAAAATTAGTTCATTTATGTTAAGCATTCTGCCCGAAAGGCAATCTGGCATAGAAGAATGTGACCTGGGTTTGGAACTAGCTGCACCTGGTTTTGAACCACCCCCTCTCCCACCTGCCTGGCCTAGGAATATTTTGCAGCCCAAGGTAGTTCCAGAGGTCCCTCTATTATTTCCCTCAGGAAACAGAAATGCATTAAATCTTTAATAAGACAGTAGAAATAAATTAAGAATTTCTTTCCAGAATCCCAGATTCCAGGACAAGGGATGGGAAGAGAGAACAGTTCTCTTGATTTCCCCCATCACAGACTTCCCAGTGTCCCTTCAAAAACATTTAATAGACATTTACTGAACATCTCTCTAGTGCGAAGTGCTTTTTATACACAATCTCAGTTAATCTTCACAACACCTGTTCAAGGAATGTAGTCTCATCATCTGGATGCAGTTGATGGGATGGCTGGACATGTTTTCAGTCCTGGGATTTTTGTGTATGTGGCAGGCATTGGTTCATTAGCTAACTCATTCGCCATATGAATAGTGCACACACAATGTGCTCGGCGTGGACAATATGGTGAATACTATTTTCACAAACATATGTAAAAATCACACATTTGGAAGGTGCTAAGGAGAGGTCTGTAGTATTACAAGAGACCCTGAAGGAGCTTGGAGGACCTGGTAGATTTGCTGGGATATGAGACATGATCAAGCTGTAACTTGCCCAGGGCTGTGTGGGCAGTGACTGAAGCTTGGAGAATTTGAACTGTGGTATAAATAAAGGCTGACCTGATCATCTGGGACTGGACCATGGACCATGTTAAAGCATTTGACCTTTACCCCCAGGGCAGGGAGAGAACATTAAACTATTCCCAACACAAGGTGATGTTATCACATGTGCCATTTTCAAAGGTAGCTGGCTGCTGTATGGAGAGAAAGAGGGAGGGGACGAGAAGGGTTGCATCTGTCCAGAGAGTATATGTGGATGTGGGTGGCAGCTTAGACTGCAGCAGTGACATAAAGAAGGAGGGAGCAGATGACTTCAAGCAACATTTAGGATGTGAGATGGATAGTTCTTGAGGTGGGACAGATGGTGAGAAGAAAGCTCCTGGGCAGATTGGCTTCATGAGCATGTAACCTGTGCATAGCATGGAGGCCACACTCAGAGTTCCCATGCTTGGTTGAATGCTCTTCTTCCCCCACTGTAGCTTTATTGAGATATAATTGGCAAAAAAAACTGTATATATTTAAGTTGTACAATGTAATAATTTGATGTGCATATATAATGAAATGATTATCACAATCAAGTTAATAACAAATCAATGACCTCACATAGTTGCCATTTTTTTGCATTTGGTAAGAATACTTAAGATCTATTCGTAGCAAATATCGAGTACACAATATAGTATTATTAACTATAGTCACTATGCTATACATTAGATCTCCAGAATGCATTTGTCTTACAACTGAAAATGTTTGTACACTTTGACCAACCTCTCTCTGTTGTCTCCCACTCTCACTCCCAGTCCTGGCAATCACCATTCTACTCTCTGCTTCTATGAGTTTGACTTTCTTCAATTTCACATATAAGAGAGTTCATCCAGTATTTCTCTCTCTGTGCCTGGTTTATTTCACTTAGCATAATGTCTCCAGGTTCATCCATATTGTTGCAGGTGGAAGGATTTCCTTATTTTTTATGGCTGAATAGTATTTCATTGTATATATACACACCACATTTTCTTTATCCATTTATCCATTGATGGACACTTAGGTTGCTTCCACATCTTGGTTATTGTGAATAATACAGTAATAAACATGGGAGTACAGATACCAAGATGCTGATTACCCAGAAGTGGGATTGCTGGATCATATAGCAGTTCTATTTTTAATTTTTTTTGGAAACTCTGTAATGTTTTTCATAATAGTTGTACCAATTTACATTTCTACCAACAGTGTACAAGGGTTCTCTTTTCTCTACATCCTTGCCAATACTTGTTATTGCTTGTTTTTTTTATAATAGCCATCCTAACAGATGTGAGGTGGTATCTCATTGTGGTTTTAATTTGCATTTTCCTGATGATTAGTGACGTTGAGAACCTTTTCATACACCTGTTGGTTATATGTATGTCTTTTTTTTGAAAAAAGTCTATTCATGCCCTTTCCCCATTTTTAAATTTTGTGTATGTGTGTATGGGTGTGTGTGTATGTGTGTGTGTTTGCTATTGAGTTGTAGGAGTTCCTTATATATTTAGGATGTTAACCCCTTATTATATATATGTTTTGGAAATATTTTCTCCTATTATGTAGGTTGCCTTTTCACTTTGTTGATTTTCTTAGCTGTTGGAAGCTTTTTAAATTTGATGTAGTCCCATTTGTTTAGTTTTGCTTTTGTTGCCTGTGCTTTTGATGTCATATCCAAAGAAAATCATTGTCCTGGTCAACATCAAGGAGCTTTTCTTCTGTGATTTCTTCTAGGAATATATAGTTTCAAGTCTTTCATTTAAATCTTTAATCCATTTTGAGTTAATTTTTGTGCACAGTATAAGGATCAAATTTCATACTTTTGCATGTGGATATCCAGTTTTCCCAATACCATTTATTGGAAAGATTATTTTTTCCACATTGTGTATTCTTGGAATCCTTATCAAAGATTAATTGAACATATCTGTATGAGTTCATTTCTGGGCTCTCTATTCTGTTCCATTGGTCTATGTATTTTTTTTTAATGCCAGTACCATGTTTTTATGCCTGTTTTAATTACTAAAGCTTTGTGATATGATTTGAAGTCATAAAGTGCAAAGCCTCCAGCTTCGTCTTTATTCAAGATTGTTTTGGCCATTTGGAGTCTTTTCTGACCCCATATAAATTTCACAATTGTTTTTTCTGTTTCTGTTAAAATGCCTTTAGAATTTTGATAAGGATTGCTTTGAATCTGTAGATCACTTTGGGTAATAGAGGCATTTTAACAATATAAATTTGGTTCTTTAATCTCCTTGGTTAAATTTATTCCTAAGTATTTTATTATTTTCAATGCTATTGTAAATGGTATTGTTTTCTTAATTTCTTTTTCTGATGGCTTGTTGTTAGTATATAGAAATGCAACTGATGTTTTGTATGTTGATTTTGTATCTGGCAACTTGACTGAATTCATTTATTAGTTCTAAAGGCTTTTTTGGTGGTGCATTTGGGGTTTTCTATATATAAGATCATGTCATATATAAAGAGACCATTTCACTCCTTCCTTTCTTACTTGGATGCCTTTTATTATTTTGTCTTGCCTAGTTACTCCGGTAAGATCTTTTTACTTCAAGTAGGCATACACACACACACACACACACACACACACACACACACACTCTTTATATATATTATTATATATGTATCTGTGTATTTATATATATACACACAAAGCATATATAGCTCATTATATATGTATATCTCATTATATATGTGTAAGTGTATGTGTATACAAACTATATATGTATATCTCATTATGCATGTATAAGTATATATACACAAATTATATGTATGTATAGTTTGCTTGTTTTTTGCTATTAACTTCCCTCTGAGAGCTGCTTTTCTTGCACTTCATAAGTTTTGGTATATTGTGTTTCTATTTTCATTTGTTCATTTGTCTCAAGATTTTTTAATATCTTTTTTGATTTTTTCTTTGACTCATTGATTGTTTAGAAGTATAGTATTAGTTTCCATATATTTGCAAATTTTCCAATTTTCCTCCTGTTATTGATTTCTAGTTTTGTAACATTATGGTCACAAAATATACTTGATATAATTTCAACCTTATTAAATTTGTTAAGACTTGTTTTGTGGACTAGTATATAGAGAATGTTTTTCGTGTGCTTGAGAAAAATGTGTATTCTGCTGCTGTTGGATGGAATGCTCTGATGGTCCCAATATGTCTATTAGATCTGTTTGATCTATAGTTTTATTCAACTATGCTATTTCCTTATTAATTTTCTGTCTGCATGATATATCCATGAATAAAAGCAGGATATTGAAGTTCTCTCCTATTGTTATATTGCTATATTTCCCTTCACAGTTCTGTTAATATTTTCTCTATATATTTAGGTGTTCCAAGGTTGAATGCTTATATATTTACAATTGCTATATTCTCTTGATAACTGATCCCTTTGTAATTACATAGTTACTTTCTTTGTCTCTTGTGACAGATTTTAATTGAAAATTTATTTTTTCTTATATAAATATAGCCAGCCCTGCTCTCTTTTGGTTATCATGTTGGAATATCTTTTTGTGTCTCTTCACTTTTGATCTGTGTTCGTCATTAAATCTAAAGTCAACCTTTTGTAGGCAGTATATTGTCGGATCATGTGTTTTCTAAATCCATTCAGCCACTCTATTTTTTGATTAGATAATTTAATACATTTACATAATAATTATATTTAAAGTAATTATTGATAGGTAAACACTTACTATTGCCATTTAGTTAATTGTTTTCTGTCTTGTGGATTTTTTGTTCCTTTTCCTCTCTTGTTGTCTTCCTTTGAGATTTGTTGAGTTTTTGTTGTGATATGCTTTGATTAATTTCTCTTTATCTTTTAGTTATCTATTAGATGCTTTTCGTTTGTGGTTACCAAGAGGCTTACATAAAACATTTTATAGCTAGTCACAACTTAACTACAATTGCATACAGAGACTCTACACTTTTACTCCTGTCCCCACATTTCATGCTATTGGTTACATTTTATATCTTTTCATATTGTATATCCATTAACAGATTATTATAGCTATAGTTAATTTAATATTTTTGTCTTTTAAATTTTGTATGAGAGTTAAAAATGATTTACATACCAACATTACAGTATTAGAGTACAGTCATGCAATGCTTAATGACAAGGATATGTTCTGAGAAATTCATTGTTAGGCAATTTTGTTGTGCAAACGTCAGAGTGTACTTACACAAACTGAGATGGCATAGCTTACTATGCATCTAGGCTATACAATATAACCTATTGTTGCTAGGCTACAAACCTGTACAACATGTTACTGTACTGAATATTATAGGCAATCGTAACACAAAGGTAAGTATTTGTGCATCTAGACATATCTAAACATAAAAAAGACACAGTAAAAATATGGTATAAAAGCTCCATTATAATCTTATGGGAGCACCATTGTAAATGCAGTTTGTTGTTAATCAAAACATTGTTATGTGGTACATGACTTCTGAATATGTTTATCTACTTTTAGCAATGAGTTTTGTACTCTCATGTTTTCATGTTGTTACTTAGCATCTTTTCATTTCAACTTGAAGAATTCCCTTTAACATTTTTTTGTGAGGTAATGGTGAACTCTGAGTTTTTGTTTGTCTGGGAATGTTTTTAGCTCTCCTCTATTTATAAAGGATAACTTTACCTGGTTTAGTATTCTTGGTTGGCATTTTCTGCCCAGCCTTTTTGAATACATTATCTGCAAGGTTTCTGCTGAGAAATCCAGTGATAGACTTATTGAGGTTCCCTTGTATATAATGAGCTGCTTTTCTCTTGCTTTCAACATTCTCTTTGTGTTTCACTTTTGACAATTTGATTTTAATGTGTCTCTGGGTAATCTTCTTTGGGTTGATCTTGCTTGAGAAATTTTGAGCTTCATAAACCTGAATGATCATATTCATCCCAAATTTGGAAAAATTTCAGCTATTATTTCTTTAAATAAACTTTCTGTGTTTTTCTCTCTTCTCCTTCTGAGACTTCCATAATGCATAAATTCATATATCTGATGGTGTCCCATGGGCCCTGTATGCTTCCTTCACTCTTTTTCAATCTTTTTGTTGTTGTTATTGTTGTTCCTCTAGCTGCCTAATTTCAAATGATCTTTATTTGAGTTTGTTGATTCTTTCTTCTGCATGATTGAGTCTGCTGTTGAAGATGTCTATTGAATTTTTTAGTTCTACCATTCTATTCATCAGCTCAAGATTTCTGTTTGGCTCTTTTTTATGTTTTCTATTTCTGTATTAAACTTCTAATGTTCTTCACACATTGTTTTATTGATTTTGTTTAGTTGTCTATCTGTTCTCTTGTTCACTAAGTTTTAAGATGATTGTGTTGAATAATCTAGCAGGTAACTCACAGATCTCCATTTCTTTGGGGTTGGTTCCTGGGGCTTTATTAGTTGCCTTTGGAGGTATCATGTTTGTCTGATTCTTCATGATCTGTGTAACCTTGGGTTGGTGTCTGCACATTTCTCTTCCAGTCTTTAATGTCTGAAGCAAATATCTCTTCCAGTCTTTAATGTCTGGTTTCAGCCAGAAATGACCTTCCTTTGTCAGGTCCCTGGGCTGAAAGTACTGCCTCTGCGATCACAGTTGACAGAGTTGGAGCCAAGTCACATGCCTGCTGCTGAGTCTGCAGTGCGGTCTGTAGTTAGTGGGTCTGTTACCAGGGTCTTAGATGGGTGTTGATTTTGCCTGGTCCATGGATGGATGGGACTGCTTCTAGGACCTTGGTTGGTAGGGGTGGCTTCAGGGACAAGGTTCTGTTTTGGGATCTGCAGTTGGGTTCACACATGTGGGCCTTTCACCAGGTGCCCAGATAGGTGTGGCCCTTACTAGGTCACTGAGTGGGTCAATAGGCAGGCAGGACTGGCCTTGGACTGCAGCTAAGAGGGGCTGGAACTGAGTCACAGGGTTGCTTCAGTGTCTACAGCTATACTGAGGTCAGTGGGCCTGTTACTCACAGCACAGGGGGGTGTAGCTTCTCCAAAGTCCCTTGGTGGATGGTGCTAGTGACAGGACCAAGATTAGACAGGGCTGTAATTTAATCCACAAGGGAATGGGGCTGCTTCTAGATCTGTGGCTGGGATCATAGTTGGTAAGCCTGCCACCTGGGTGTGCACCTGCCTTTTCAGAATGGCTCTTCTTGGTCCTGGGCTCCACTGGGATTTCAAAACTTTCTACTTGGATCCCAAAGCTCCCACAAAGGCACTTTTATCCTTGAATGTCTCCAAATTATTAATGTGTTTGCTGTCCCAAGGATATGAGTGAGTGAATTCCTGATCTTCCATCTTGCTTCAACAAAAAATTCAGTTTAACGTTCTTTTGTCATTGTCTTGAAATCCCCAATAATATTTAAATAAGGGGTTCTGTATTTTCATTTTGCACTGAGCCCTGCAAATTATGTAGCCAGCCCAACCCTTGGGGCTGGAACTAGGGATCTTAGTCCTTGCCGTAGTTCCAGGCTGTCTTTCAACCAACTCCTCTGGATGGGCAGCCCAGGCCCAGCAGCCAGGGGCTCATTGTCCAGAGCCATCAAGCTGAGGACAGGGTGGGATTTCAGCCATTGGGATCAGGCCCTCAAAGGAACCAGGGGAAACCAGGACCCTCTATAATCCCTTTCTGGACCTCACTTTTATTCTCTGAGAAGCAAAGGGATTATAAAATATAATTTCTGGTGTACTTTTTGGCTCCAACATTTAACAACTTTATGATTTTCCTGCTGTCTTTGTTCTAGTTTTCAATAGCCCTTTCCTGTGCTGTGTTAGGCACTTAGGACTGCTGGGATGTGTAGATATCAGCTTGGAGTGACTTAGGAAGGACCTTTCCTTGTCTTCCCTGTCATGGTGCCTGATTTTCCACTATTAGAGAGAAATGCACCATGAGGTCCCCGGTCAAAATATAAATACATCTGGGAGAAGTGATATTTGTGACTATTTTCAGCTAAAATTTTAATGGCATGATCTCCTTGGGAGAAGGGGGGAAAGGCTTTTTAAGAGAAGACAGACCCCCACTGATAGTCTGGCCAAGGGCTACACAGCCCAGGCCCCCTGGGGGTGGGCCAACAACACCATGTACTGGCAGGGGCTGTTTTTGGTAAGATATAAGACATCTGACCCTCTCTTTCTGGAAGATGCATTGTGTTTTCACTGGCCCTGCAGTATGCAGAAGTTTCTGTTCTCATTTCTAGGCTGTTTGCTCAGTACTTTGTGTCTTGCTTAGGTCCAACACACTTGGCTCCTAATCTGGGACATTGGGTAATACTGTCAGGGTATGATGGATGTGTGGGCTTGGGGGCACATGGGGAAGACTTTCACTACCATGGATTTCTAGTGCTCTTGTCATCAGACCCCTGGTTCACTCAAATTGGGGTGGCTATGAGTGGACTAAAGCTTTTTTGCCTGGGGTATAGAGAACAGACTCCAGCTTGGTCTACTTGGCCTGGTCATTTGATTCTAACCTATGGCCCCCATACTCTTAGGCATTCTTATAGGCAGCTACATAATAGCTAGTATTTGTATAGGTACCCACTATGTGCCAGGCACCATGCATTGAGTCAACTTGAACAACTGAGTGAAATGGTATAATCATGTATTTTCCAAAATGGCATAACAATACTTTTGGTCTCAGATGCCTCCAATATCTTGCTTTTTTTCTCCAAGAGGCAGGGTCTATTTCTCCTCTTCCTGAAACTGGTGGGTCTTTGTAACTGCTATATTGAATAGAATATGGCAGAAGTAATGCAATATGACTTCTAAGGCTGTTACAAAAGGTGATATGGCTTTTTCTTGCCTCTTTCTTTCTATTTCCCTGTTTCTCTCTGTCTCCCTGTCTCTGACTTTCTCTGTCTTGGACTCTATCTCTTTCTCTTTCTGCATCTCTCTCTCTCAATACTTGCTTTTGAAAACCAGCCACTATTTCCTGAGGGAGCCTAGGAACCCATGCATAGGCATCTAATCCACAGCCCCAGCTAAGCTTTCAGTGACAGCAAGAATTGGCGTCTGACCCATTGCCCCAACTAAGTTCCCAGCGACAGCCAGAGTTGACTGCGATCTATGTGGGATATCAGGCCTCACAATCTATAAGATGATTCGAGCCCCCACCTTTCCACTGTTCCAGCTAATGTCTACTGGAGCACAGACGAGCTGTCCCTGCCAAGCCCTGCCCCAACTCACAGTTTCATGAGCAAAATAAGTTTGAAAACATTACAGTCTGGGGCAACTTGCTATGTAGCCACAGTAACTGAAACTGAAACACATGGGTATCATTATCATTCCCATTTGTGATTCGGGTTAACTGAGGCACCTTGAGGTTGGCTCTGTCACTCAAGGTAATACTGTTAGTATGTGATGGTATCCAGATTTAAATCCAAGTCTGTGTGACTCCCCCATACAACATTGATTCTGGGACCAGTGCATTTACCTGAGGTGAGCCTGCATGAATCAATGCATCAACTCCTCCTCTGCTATCCTTGAACTTTAAGCGGTTCCAAAAGGCAGGAATAAAGAGTCCCTAAGAAAAGCCAAGGCTTCAGGAATCAACCACTTTGAAGAAAGCACAGAGAATGTCCACTCTCTAGCACCCTATTCCAGAGTTCCAGAAAGCATGGTTCTCAGAAAAAAAGCAACAGGCTAGGAGGAAAGGCTAGGAGGGAGTCAGAGATCTGGTTGATCCCAGTTAGCCAGGCAATCTTAAATCATGAGCCTCAGTTTCTCCATCTGTAAAGTGGGCAAGGTAAGACATTTGATAGTTAGGGGGGCAAACTGGGGTGGGGATATCATTCCTAGTAGGGGGAATAGGCTGAGTGTGGATCTGGAGATGGTGTGCACAGGAGCGTTGGGAGACCTGCTTGAGGAGCCAAGCCTGGTACAGGAAGGAGATCAGCGTGGGTGGAAAGGATGCAGATAGGGTGGGCCAGGGGCACAGAAGCAACTGTGTAGTGGAATTGAGAAGAGTCTGCTAAGGACTGGGAGTACGGGTTTCTGCTGTGTTAGAGAGGCTACTCAGTCACTGGGAGCTGAGTCAGCACCCTGAGGCTGCATTCATCCCAACATCGTCAAGTGTGAGATGAATCTTGTGTCTGTGTTCCTCGTGGTCCTAGTGTTTTAGCATCCTAGGGTCCCTGTCCTTCAGGTGGGGTGGCAAGCTGTGCCTCGCTCCCTCAGGAATCCTGGGCCAGCTCTTTGATGTTATCATACAGGGAAGCTCTCCTCCGCTTGTAGACCATCCCAAGTACACCAGCTATGGAGCCCTTGGCTGTTCTGTCCTTCTTTGGTGCATCTGTCCTGCAAGGAAATGTTGCTGGAGCTGGGCACCTTTAAGAAACTTTATGAAATGTCACGAACACCTTAAACGTGGAGAGAAAGTGCTGTGTGCGAGGCAACCACGGGAAGAGCTGGGGGTATGAAAGCAGCAGTTTTCTTGGTGGCCTTGGACGTGACTGTCCTGCTCACACCAGGACCCCAAAGAGCCGGTCCACCCTTCACGGGTGGGAAGCCTCCTCCTGGCTGGCTGTGCATCTTGATTATCAAAGCTGTTATTTGTAGACACTCCAGCCAGCTGGCTGAAAACTGTGACAACACTTGAAGGGGATGCTCCCACTTCCCCAGCACCCTGGGGTAGGGTTGGGAGGCACATGCTCCACAGCTAAAAAAGAGCAATAGGTGGAGGCTGGAGATACCCAGGCCGGTCTGTGGAGACTTTCTGGAAACATAATCCTACCATCTAGAGATAATTGCTGTCAATTTGTTTGTAACATCCTTTTGAGACCATTCTCTGTGCATGGATTTATAAATGGCATCATTCTATATACCCTGTTCTGTAGCTGCTTCTTCCTTCTTCTCTCTCTCTCTCTCACACACAGACATATACACTTTCCTATGTCAATTAGCAAAGATCCATCCTCTCATTTTTAATCTCTACCCAGTTTTTAGCAGGATGTACATAATAAACACTCCTGTTCTGCTTGTTCTACAATGCTTAACGGCCATCTGTATACATACCTCTTTGCATTTTTGTCCAATAGTTTCCTCAAGTTACATCATTGGAAGGGTTAATTACTGTGTCAAAAGGCATGCACATTTTAAAGGAGTTTTATATATATTGTTAAATTTCTTCCTTTGAAGGAGGCTACTCCAAAATGCATTCTTACCAAAAGTGTTTGAGAGCTCCAGATTCCCCCAGGGTATTCTCTTTTTCCATTTTCTCCAGTCTGTTAGGTGAAAAATGACATTTCAGTTGTTTAAAACTCACTCGTGGCAGAGTGCTTCTGCCTTTCCTGTACAGTGCATACTCATTCTTTCTTCTCATATTTATTGAGTACCTACGACGTGCTGTGCTGTGGTCAGCACTGGGGAAGCTTCATCAGATGGTCCTTTCTGCTCTCACTGCTTTGTGGTGTGTGTTTTGCCTTCCAGACTTAGAGCATTATAGAAAGTTAGAGCTGTAAAACATCTTAGAGATTGTCTAATAACCTCATTTTAAGGAGGGGAAACTGAGGCCCAGGGAGATGTGGGCACTTGCCCATGGTCACACAGGGCAGCACATTCACGGTGAAATTATAACTCTGAAGGCAGGGATTTGGCTTCTATTTGTTTTGATTTTCTCACCCAGCATAGGAGCACTTGATGGTCAAGTTCAACTCTGAGCTAATAGCACAGCCTCCCTGTGCTGCAATTCAGGGGACATCCCAACGGGCACAGAGTAGGTGCTTTAGAACTTACTTATTGAAAGAATGTTGGTGTGGAACACAACAGAAGAAACAGTACATTCTGTTAAATTGTGCTCAATATTCCAGGAAGAAAGTCAGGCTTCTGTGGGGTGCCCTTCTGGGAAGAAATGCCTTTTTTTTTTTTTTTTTAATGAAAAAGAAAAATGAGTGGGCTGTTGAAATTGGTGGAGGAGGAGAGATGGGCTGCCTGAGGCTTGAGACAATGTGTTTGGAGCCGTCAGGTCACTGGAATTTCCCTTAGGTGCCTTTCTCCTACCAGAGATGGCCTGATAGAAAAGGGGCAAGGAGCTAAGGAGAGAAGAGAGCTTTGTTTTCTTTGAGTGTTCCTATCTGAACCTGGCCTGAACTCTTGAATAATTCCTGGGGACTGTCTCACGCCATTGTTATTATTGTCTCTGCTCAGCTAGCTCCCTCTTTCCTTCTACTTCATCAAAAAGTCTTTCTAGCTTGTCTCTTGAGAACATTTTTCAATGCTGCCCCGGCTTTTTATGACTCACGAGGTGGCTGAGTCAATGGAAAGACCTGAGTTTGGTTCTGGCTTCGCTTCTGATCACAGTGGGACCTTGGGCAACTCTCCTGTCTTTGCTACATCGACCCTGACACCACCCTGTTCACACTTGCGCCCCTCTCCCCGGGTGCTGACAACAACTTTTTTTTTTTTGAGATGAAGTCTTTCTCTGTCGCCCAGGCTGGAGTGCAGTGGCACAGTCTCGGCTCACTGTGACCTCCGCCTCCTGGGTTCAAGAGATTCTCCTGCCTCAGCCTCCAAAGTAGCTGGGACTACAGGCACACACCACCACACCCAGCTAATTTTTGTATTTTTAGTAGAGATGGGGTTTCACCATGTTGGCCAGGATGGTCTTGATCTCCTGACCTCGTGATCTGCCCACCTTGGCCTCCCAAAGTGCTGGAATTACAGGCATGAGCCACCATACCGGCCCAACAGCCTTTTAATCCATCTCTTTGCAACTGCTTTCCTCCCTCCAATCTGTGCCCCTGCTAGTGCATTATCACTCCTTCACTTAAAACCCCTCAAGCCTCCCAGCCCTCTTAGAAGAGACAGCAAAGTCCCTTACACTTCCACCAGATCTGTGTGGCCTGTCCCTGTTCCTCTTGTGCTTTGCTCCAGCCACGCTGACCTCCTTTCCCAGCTGTGTGGCCTTGGGCAAGCTCCTTCCCCTCTCTGAACCACAGTTTCCTCATCTGTAAAACAGACGTTGTAATAATCCCAGTCATTCTGTTTGTTATGAAGTTAACATCCACTTCTAAATGACTCTCATCTCTTTCAGGTTCTACTTCTCCAAAAGAGTTGCATATTCCAAGGATCCTGTTTCTCAACAAGCCCTTCCTTCTGCAAAAGAACAGCCTGCTTTTATTCCAAGCTCCGAGATTCCTAAAGGAAGCTGTTTCTCTCCAGTGATGCCATGTTATGCCTTAACCTGGGCCAACAGTGTCTATACACAGAGAATGCAATGGTTTAGGCCAATTCATTAACGGGGATTGTATTGCCACATCCATTGTTAATTGACAACATGTCTATGGGATTAGAAGCCTCATGTTTATCTCTGTCATCGCTTTCTCTCAGGGAGAATGGCACACAGGGATCAACAACATCCTTTCTCACAAAGAGCCCTCCTTCAACTTGATTTTCATAAAAATATTATTCTAGGAAGCAGGGGTCTGACTCGGGTGACTCATTTGCTAAGGGATGTTCTTGGGCAATCCATCAGCCATTTTCTCAACACATTTTCATTTATAGGCATGCATGATAGGAAAATAATGGGCAAATATATAAAGGACTGTGATATATGGGACTAATTCTAGGCACTTACAACTGGATTGGGGAGACTGAGCACATTCATACTACAAGTATAGTTTTTGGTCATGCTAGAGAGGTTCAGAAAATAATGAGTTCTCAGTGGGCCAAGGTGGTCAGGAAAGGCCTCCCTGAAAGGTAAACAGTTAGTATCCCCATTTCACCAGTTAGGGTTCAAAGGAGTTACTTTCCTTGCCTGACACAGTGACATTCCCCCCATCTGCCAAGATGTAGTTTGTCTGATTAAATTGAAAATATTATGAACTCTATCCAGAAGACTAATCAGATGGAGGTTGATTCGATCAGACAATATTTTCATGGAGTGGTCCTAGGGTCAGGATTGTCAGCATGGGAATAAAGATTTGGTTGTATAGTTCTCTGCTGTTTGCAAAGCACTCTTCATGTGCATTAAGTTTGGTTTATACACACAGCCTCATGTGATCAGCACCTGGGGAAACTGAGTCTCGGAGAAGTTCAGTACCTTTGCCACGCCGACAGAACGTGGTAAAATCCAGATGCTAGCAAGCACTTACTGCTGCAGATTCAGAGCTCTCTCCAATAGGAAAGGACATTTTTCTTTCTTTCTCCACCCTCCATGGAACACAGGAATGAAAAAAAAGGCTGGGAAGTCCAAAATCACACAGGCTAGAAGGAATCCATGCAAGTTCCACCTATAAGCTGTGGCTGCCTGACACAGCATCCTGGCACGGCCTCAGGAACTTCCCAGGTCAGCCCACATGCCCTGATGTTCCTGCATCTGCACAGAACTATAAATGTAAGAAGGCCAAGTATGCCAGCAGCAGGCTGATTGCTGCAATGTGTTCTCAGTCTTTATGCCTGAGAGCATGTCACTGACCCCCTCCTGGATCTAGAAGCCCAAGCCGAGGCTGAGAAGTTATTTGGGGGCAGGCTAGGGAGAGGGGTGATGTTAGGGAGGGAGTAGGTTGGATGTGTTTACAACTCATTTCCACTCTGACTATAGAGCAAAGGCCACTTGGGCTTGGATCCCCGTTGAAATAAATGTGCCAGTACTGGAAAATTCCCAAGATGCTAAAACTCAGACCCAGTTCCCAGAGGTAGAAGCGGGTACAGGACAGGTCATTCTCTGGGCAAGATACCTTCCCCAAGATACCTCTCTTAAGGTTCTGCTCTTAAGAGAGGAAAACTGCCCATGGAGATGTTTATTTCTTCCCTCCTTTTCCCCTTCCTTTTATCCTTCTGTATTTAACAAATACCTGAAAGTTGCCTATTCTACAGTGACCTAGGCCTTTCGAAGTACAGGTATAGACAACATTGGCCCCACCTTTAAGATGCTTGGATACAAGAAAAAAACAACCCCATTATAAAGTGGGCAAAGGACATGAACAGATACTTCTCAAAAGAAGACATTTGTGTGGCCAACAAACATATGAAAGAAAGGTCAATATCACTGATCATTAGAGAAATGCAAATAAAAATCACAATAAGATACCATCTCATGCCAGTCAGAATGGTGATTATTAAGAAGCCAAGAAACAACAGGTGCTGTAAAGAATCTGGAGAAATAGGAACATTTTTACATTATTGGTGGGAATGCAAATTAGTTCAACCATTGTGGAAGATAGAGTGGCCATTCCTCAAAGACCTAGAACCAGAAAGACCATTTTACCCAGCAATCTCATGACTGGGTATATGCCCAAAGGAATATAAATAATTCTATTGTAAAGATACCTGCATGTGTATGTTCACCGTAGCACTATTCACGATAGCAAAGATATGGAATCGACCCATGGAATGCCCATCAATGATAGACTGGATAAAGAAAAGATGGTATATATATGCCATGGAATACTATGCAGCCATAAAAAGGAACAAGATCATGTCCTTTGCAGGGACATGGATGGAGCTGGAAGCCATTATCCTCAGCAAACTAACACAGGAACAGAAAACCAAACACCATATGTTCTGACTTACAAGTGGGAGCTGAATGATGAGAACACAGACACAGGGAGGGGAACAACACACACTGGGGCCTGTCATGGGGGTGGAGGGAAGGAGAGCATCAGGAAAAATAGCTAATGTGTGCTGTGATTAACACCTAGGTGATGGGTTGATAGGTGCAGCAAACCACCATGGCACACATTTACCTATGTAACAAACCTGTACATCCTGTACATGAACTCCAGAACTTAAAATAATAAAAAAAAAGATGCCTGGATACTCAGACAGATGAGGACATTTGTAAATCAGGAATTGCTGAATCTCTGTCTGTGATGGTTCATTTTATGTGTCAACTTGGCTGCGCCATGGTGCCCAGATATTTGGTCAAATATTCTGGGTGTTTCTGTGGGGGTGTTTTTGGATGAGATTAACATCTGGAGTAAAGATCACCCACCATAACATTGGTGGGCTTATCCAATCAGTTGAAGGTCTATATGGAACAAAAGACTGACCTCCCTGAGCAAGAAGGGATTCCGCAGCAGAGGACCTTTGGACTTGACCTGCAAAATCAGCTCTTCCCTGGGTCTCCAGCCTGCCAGCTCACTCTGAAGATTTTGGACTTGCCAGCCTCCATAACACATGAACCGATTCCTTCTCTTTCTCTACATATATACATCCCGATGGTTCTGTTTTTTTGGAAGTTCTGTTCTTCTAACGTCATGTCTTTGGTCCCTGCCTACAGCATCTCTTGCCTGGATCTGCAAGGCCTTCATAATGCCAGTATCTCCTTTCCCATCTTCCCTGTGGCTACCAGCATTCTGTCACCAAGTACAGATCTGAGTACGCTGTTTTGCTTGCAGTCCTTCCAGGTGCCCCACCTTCCCCATCAATGCCTTCTAACCTCAGTCATCTTTGCACTAGCACCTTTGCGATTTTTGTTATGTCAGACTTTCTCTTTGCTGACGTCAAAAGGAAAGAAACAGAACTGAGAACTGAATTTCCTCCCTATGTTATTCAGTATCACTGAATATTAAATTCACATTTAACACTATCAGAAAGTATTCTATCCCACATTTTGGGGAATGTTGGGTTACAGAATAAAACCCATTCTCCTTTACTTTACATGACCTCGAAGATCCTTTAGCATCAATAAGTACAGTTATCTCTTGGTATCCATGGGGGATTGGTTCAAGATACACAAATCCCTGATACAAAATGAAGCAGTATTTGCATATAACCTGTGCATATCCTCTCACATACTTTAAGTCATCTCAAGATTACTTGTAATACCTAATGCAGTGTCACTCATCACTGCATTTGTGTGCATTCAGTGTTGTAGGTGGCACATGGCAAATTCAATTTTTGCTTTTTGGAACTTTGAGGATTTTTTTTCCTGAATATTTTCAATCCATGATTATTTGAATCCACTGAACCCACAGGTACAGGGATATAGAGGGCCAACCGTATATATCCAAGCAATTCATCTTTAGTCCTTCCTCCAAAACGCCAAAGTGATTCCCCTGTACCATTCTCTGAGAAGTACGCCTTTTTTCTTTGCTTCCTGGAGAACTCATTCTGGAGCTCTGAAATCCAGCTACCTCTTTGTAAAATGGTCTCAAAGTATTACCTCAGCCCCCAGCAGTCCTCACTTCTGTAACAGCATTTATTGTTGTCACACTGCAAATACTAGGTTGATGCAAAACTAATTGCAGTTTTTGCCATTATTTTTAACAAAAAAAACCACAATTACTTTTGCACCAACCTAATATGTGTTTTTCTCCTTGGCTGAAGCTCAAAGGTGAAGGAGCATATCTTATTCATTGTTAGGAGTTTTCAAGGGGACCTCTCTGTTTCCTGCCTGATTTCTGCACACAATGAGAAATAAAACAAAAGACAGGAAATGGGGATCACACTATTACGATTTTTTGTTGTTGTTGTTGTTCTTGTTTTTTAGATTAAGACTAAATTAGAGAATTTAGCTTTTGCGTGAGACTAAATAGCCCTGTTAGGTGAATCCAGAATTAGGCTGTCTCACTGGCTATGCAAGGACCACATAGGTAGGCAGGCTTCCTACAAAGGGTAGAAGAGTCTGTCCTTGGCGAAGTGGCTCCGTAAACTTGCTCCCTAGAAAGCAGCTGTCTTCCAGGAGAAAGAAGAGCAGGCTTGGTTCTACAGCCCAGTGTTTTCCTTCCCACATTTGCCAATCAGGGGCTCATAGGGAAACATCTCCCTTCATCCAGCCATGGAGTGAGGCAGGGGTGTTTTACCTGCTAGGATTAAACTCTTGGAGTGCACAGCTTATACCGTTTCAGAAAACCAGAGGGACAGAACCTCAGACATTAGCTATCTTGACCAGTCCTCTCATTTTACATATGAGGAGACTGAGACCCAAAAAGAAGGGACTTGCCCAAGGTCACTTCATTCTCACCTGAGTGATCTGTAACTTTAATCTGTAATTTTCGAGGTAGATAGGTACTATTGAGTAATATTGATTAATATTGCCTGCCACCCCTTGGCAATGCTGCCAAAATTCCCAGCCCCATTCTGGAATGATTACTCAGCTAGAACCCTGGGATCCAGGTGCTGTAAGTTTGGCCCCTGGGATATCCTGGCATGGGCCTGTAATTGTGGATTGAGGAAACCCAGTCCTTGGCTAACTCAATTCTCTCCACATAATAAAAAGAGGGAGAAGTGAAATGTCAGGAGAAAATACACATTTAATGCATTTTAAGGAGCCTTGTTTACTTTTGAATCTTGGCCTTTTTTCTGACTTAATTCTTGGCCACTGTAAATTACTTCAAAAAATGATTTGAGAATAGAGAAGGGGCAGGGAGGCTGAGAAGCTGTCTTTAACATTTTATCTTCCTTTGGCATGATTTAGGATTTTAATTCTGAAGCACGACAAGGAGGAAGAAACGGCTCTTGGCCGCAGACAAGCAGAATCACTTTAAATGAAGATAGAGTGTTATGCTTCAGAATTTCCTCTAAAACTACCTAAAGAATAAAGCCTCTCCCAGCACTGCTTAGAATAGAGGCCATTTCTAATTCCTCATTAACGGGAATAGGAACAAAAGTATTCCAAAGCAAAGACTTACTTGAGTTCACTGCTAAAGCCACTACATCAAGCTGGAGGTGTGGGGGGAGAGAAAAGGCTGAAAATTAACATCATTTTTGGAAAATAATCAGTTTAAATGCTTTTGTAACTTCATCACTATCTACCCGGGGAAAAACATTATTATTCAAGCCTCCCATGTGTCTCAGAGTCAGGAGCTTCCAAACCAAGAAAGGAAGAAACGGGCGGGTTATTTACGAGTTCCCTCCCTCTCGCAGTTTTAAACCACTGCAAAATAAACCCGTTTGTTAAGTCTCGGGGACCAACGCTGGGCGAACCAGCCCCGCTCCGCAGGGGTCTGCGCGGCTGGCCTCGTCCGCCCCCTAGCGGACACGTGCGATAGTGCAGCCTCTGCCCCAGAGCACAGCGCGGCATCCAGACGCTGTCCGCGCGCTCATCCCCGGCGGCGCTCCTCGCTCACCTCCTGTACCCATCCAGCGACCAGCCAGGCTGCAGCGAGGGGATTACAACCGAGGCTCCAGAGTCAGAGACCTCAGCCTAGCATCACATTAGGTGCTGCCGGCAGGCCATCCCAACTCGGGCCGGGAGCGCACGCGTCACTGGGGCCGTCAGTCGCCGTGCAACTTTCCTGGGGGGAGTCAACTTTAGGTTCACCTGCGGACTCGGTGCAGGTAGCTGGGTGCTAAGCAGGGATGGACGGGATGGCTAGGGCCGGTGGAGCCATCGGGACCCGAATGGAGGTGGTGGGATGCCTCGCACTCCTTGTTCCTGGCGGAGCGCGGGGTGTTCCGAGAGATTGTAAAGTGACTTCTCGGGATTGAGACCCAGAGTCCTTGATTATCTGGGTCCAAAGCGCAGGCCGGGGGTTCCTGAACCTTCGAGGCTGCCGGGCTGGGGAGGAGTTCCGCGGGAAGTGTCTCTGCCAGGGTCTGGGAACAGCGCTTGGGCATCCTGGTCTTTGAAGTAGGGGTTCCCCCAGGAGGGACTGCGGAACCGGGTTTCCACCGAAGCAGGTGCTGTGGAAGTTCAGGTAGTGACGGCTGAGCGTCTCAGAAAGTGGGGTTAGACGGGGATGGCCCTGAGCTGGGGTTTCCCAGGCAAGTGGGCTGGTATGGGGGTCCCGCGGGAGGTGGATATGCTGAGGGTCGGAGCGTGGGGCGGGTAGGTAGTTTGGAGATCCCTCGGGGAGGTGGTTTGGTTTTAGAGTCCCAGTCCCGGAGGAAAGTGGCTGATTTTGACCCTCCCATCTCCCCCAGTGGAAGCCGCTGAACATCCCAAGGAACTGGCACGCTGGGGGCTCTGGGCTTGTGGCTGCTAGAGGATTCCCGCTCATTTGCAGTGGCTCAGAGGAGGTACCTCCAACGGGGATTTCTGGGGTGGCGGCTGAGGAACCCGAGGCCGGCGGTTGTGCCCCGTGTTTCAGATGACTTGGGTTCCTGGGAATGGAACAAACACGCCCTACCCGCGTCGGAAGAGAAACGCGGCGGTCTCCTCACGGCCCTCCCGGTTTGTTTCAGGGTGGACCCAGCAGATCCGTCCGTGGAGTCTCCAGGAGGAGCCCCAGGCGCCTCTACACCCTCCGACACGCCGGATCCGGCCCCGCCGCTCCAAGCCGTAAAGGGCTCGAAGGCCGGGGCGCACCGCGGCCGCCAGGGTCATGGAGGGCGAGCTCGCAGCCAACTGGAGCACCGAGGCAGTCAACTCCAGCGCCGCGCCGCCGGGGGCCGAGGGCAACTGCACCGCCGGACCCCCGCGGCGCAACGAGGCCCTGGCGCGCGTGGAGGTGGCGGTGCTCTGTCTCATCCTGTTTCTGGCGCTGAGCGGGAATGCGTGTGTGCTGCTGGCGCTGCGCACCACGCGCCACAAGCACTCGCGCCTCTTCTTCTTCATGAAGCACCTAAGCATCGCCGACCTGGTGGTGGCAGTCTTCCAGGTGCTGCCGCAGTTGCTGTGGGACATCACCTTCCGCTTCTACGGGCCCGACCTGCTGTGCCGCCTGGTCAAGTACTTGCAGGTGGTGGGCATGTTCGCCTCCACCTACCTGCTGCTACTCATGTCCCTGGACCGCTGCCTGGCCATCTGCCAGCCGCTGCGCTCGCTGCGCCGCCGCACGGACCGCCTGGCAGTGCTCGCCACGTGGCTCGGCTGCCTGGTGGCCAGCGCGCCGCAGGTGCACATCTTCTCTCTGCGCGAGGTGGCTGACGGCGTCTTCGACTGCTGGGCCGTCTTCATCCAGCCCTGGGGACCCAAGGCCTACATCACGTGGATCACGCTAGCTGTCTACATCGTGCCGGTCATCGTGCTCGCTGCCTGCTATGGCCTTATCTGCTTCAAGATCTGGCAGAATTTGCGGCTCAAGACCGCTGCAGCTGCGGCGGCAGAGGCGCCAGAGGGCGCGGCGGCTGGCGATGGGGGGCGCATGGCCCTGGCACGTGTCAGCAGCGTCAAGCTCATCTCCAAGGCCAAGATCCGCACGGTCAAGATGACTTTCATCATCGTGCTGGCCTTCATCGTGTGCTGGACGCCTTTCTTCTTCGTGCAGATGTGGAGCGTCTGGGATGCCAACGCGCCCAAGGAAGGTAGCCAGGGCTGGGAGACCCAGGAGGAGGGAGCCTGGTGCCTGGGGGACGCCCTTATCTTGCTGCCTCAGAATGTCCAGGGGTCTGTGGACTTCCTGGGGGGATAAGAGGGTTTGAAATCCCACAGAGTCACTGTTCCATCATCCCTTGGCCAAGTGACTTAGGGCAATTAACCTCCCTGAGCCTCCACTTTCTCATCTGTGAGGTGGCAATAAGGATAAAAGTACCAACTGTCACCGGGCATAGGGGCATGCCATGAGAAAATGCAGTTAAAATCTTTAGCACAGTCCTTGGGCTGCATATGGGCTGTATGGTTTACTGTGGTGGTGGAACAGGTTCAAGGGACTCCATCTGCTTTCCCACGTGGTTAGGAGGAGGTAGTTAGGAGGAGATGGCAGAGGTAAGTTTGGAACCCCTGGCCAGGCTCAAACTCCTTCAAGTTTAAGTTCACATTAAGCTGAACTTCCACTTTAAGTTCAAGAAATCCATTTGAAGCCAAGAAGTCTGGTTTGGACAAGGACAGCCTTGCAGGGGTGGGCGATTTGTCCAGCCAAGCCCCTAGTAGTTGAAGGGGGTGCTGGGGGGCAGAGGATTCCAAGGGAGAGGTGAAGACAAATCCCCGAACCCCTCATCGAGTGGAGGTGATGAGTCTCCATGCAGAGAGGTGAGTACTGCAAAAAGCGGTGGGCAGGCTTAGGGAGGAGAGTGCCCAGGACTGAGACTTCACTTCTACTACTTGGGGAAAAGAGAAGAAAGCCTGGAGGGGGACATTCAAGTTTGAGGGGGAGGCTGGGTGATTTCTGTAGGCGGGGAATGTGCCTTCCAGGTTGGAGGACTGCTGAGAACAAGGCTGAGGGTGGGGCAATTGTCCATTCTTGGCCTGTGCCAGAAAGCTAGGAGGAGGGCGTAGAAGAGGGCGACCTAGGGAGAAAGCTTGGAGGAACAGAGGCACCCTAGGGCTCTGGGGTTTGTGACTGGTGCTGGGTGGCTGTCCCCAAGGCACAGAGCACCAGACAGCTTCCTGTCATTCCCTACCCCACAACCCCTTTCCGGTAGCTCATGTGGAAAGAGCAGGAGGGGTGATTGCTGGTGGTGAATGATTTATAAGTTTTTGTTTGAAGGTAATTCCATAACGCGTGCTGGATGCCGGGGACTTCAAATGTTTGTAAAGAAAGACCAAAGGATTTGCTTTCACCCTTTTTGCACTCCAGACACTGCAAATGTCCCATTTCTGTGTGCATTCACCACTGCGCCCAATAGTTTCAAACACATGCACCTGGGAAGTTGAAATTTCAGTGCCAGCTGCTTTCATTCAGTTTGGTAACTTTGCTTTGGTCCTTTCTGGAAATCACAGACTCCAGGCTTTACGGAACCCTCCCAGTTAGCTCAGTGTTTGCTTTAGTGGCCAAGACACTGGTTATTCAATATTTACTGAACCTGTGTGGCCCCTGGTCACACCTTACAGAGAGGGTTCTAGAGCCCAGAGAGGGGAAGGCACTTGCACCAGGTCACACAGCAAGTCAGAGGAAGAGCTGGCATTTCCTGTGCCAGGATTCTTATGAAGGGCACGTGATGAGGGAGTGGGGTTGGAGGCAAAAGCCAGTAGTAGAAGTCTCTAAGTAAGGCCTTAGGCCACACCTGTTTCCTGGGCTGATCTGAAGAAACCAGATCCACGTCTTGAGGAGCTCGAGCACCAACTGTCAAGGAAGTGAAACCAGCACCCCTTGGAGTAGATGCTGGAGAGATGTGGGGTCTAGTCCTCCTCCAGCCCTTACTAGCTTTGGGATGTTAGATGAGAGATCCCTTTATTCCCCTTGAGCCTTAGTGTCTTGCTTTTAGAATGAGGACATTTCAGCATTCAGTTAATTGATTCAACAGACATTCCGTTCCTCTCTCCTTGGGGTCCCCTCGCCTCTCCCATTCATGTCTCGAGTCTCTGGTGATTTTTCTCCTTCCCTCTCCTCCCAGTTCCCTCCTCTATGGCTTCCTGCTGTTCAGCCCGTCACCTCTACTCCTCTTCTCACCGTGTGTCCTCCCTAAAGAAGGAGAGTGTGTGGGCAACACCCACGTCACATGTACCATGAAGCGAAGTTTAGATCTTTTCTACACTTTAAAAGCATGTCAACAATTGGTTTCTTTGTCTTAGAAACAAAAGAGAGAGAAAAAAACAGACGCACACAGATCCTGGCCAGAGTGGAGGTTATAGGCCTCTTGAGTGTTTGTGGTCCTCTGAGGATTTTCCTGGGGATGAGACCTTCAGTAGAGATGGGCTCCTGCTCAAGCCCAAGGGGCAGGGAAAGAAGAGGACTTTAAGTATTTCAGGTCCTACTTCCCTTTGCTCCTTTAGGAATTCATGGGGAAGGGTGGGTGTTGCATGAAAACCCCGGGGCTTCTCTTGGTCCTCCTTGGCATTTTGTCCCGGGTGCTGAGAAGAATCCAAACACAGACTGGCAGGGATTCATGACGCTGCTGCAGCTGGGACCTCCCTGCTACCCCAAGCACACAGCCAGGAGCAGGAGCCCAGTCCAGATGTGAGCGCCTCATCAAACACCGAGGTGACGACGTGGACTCTGGCCACCACCAGCCTGGCCACATCATGCCCAGGCCTCAGGGATGCAAGGGTCAGAGTGGCTGTGAGCTCAGTTAGAACACCAGCCGTGTGTCCACTTGGGCTTAATTTGGATAATTGCAAGTAGCAGATGGAAGTGGTGTCTACATCACTTTCGAGATACCTCTCAACCCAGAGGCCACCAGCAAGTGCTAAGGAAGGAATAAAAGAGAACCACACTCGAGCTACCTCGAGAGGTTGTTATCGGAAAAGTGGAATTAATGCGCAGCCTCACTTTCCTCTCCAAGAGGACAGAATTTAGAAGCAGAAATATCTAGACTGGGGCCCTTACTCCACTCGTCACCTGAGGAGCCAGTACTGGAGCCTGTGGCTAACAGTGTGACGTCATGCTTGCGGGCGGAGCAGGCTCACAGGGAGGCAGGAGAGGTGGGGCACACATGGGTCTGTTCCTGCTTTATCATGAAAACCCCAGGGAGGTAGGGAAGCTTAGTCAATGGCCACCATCAAGGCTGCCAGAGTGGGTGGGATGTCACGCCTCTGGTGGCTGCAGATGTGGTGGCCTGGGGACCCAAAATCCCTCTCTCCTTCAGCGTTTGCTCTCTCTTTTCCATCTCTCCCTTGAGCGACTTCATTCCTTCATACACCTTCACAAATACCAAGGACTGCCTTTATGGGTTTAGAGCTCACCTTATTCCAAAAGTAATGTGTGGTGGTGGACAAAAATTTAGGTAACTCAACAAGATAAAAAAGATATGAGGAAACTGGGATAAAGCAGGCGGTAGGGAGAAGAAAAGGAAAATAAAAATATTACAATAATAGTAGCAATAATACTATTAATAATAATAAAGTCTCTCTGTGTATAGACAAGCTCTACACGTGGTTACTTTTTATAAGTACCAAAGAGGAAAACTTTGAGCTTAAATATTTCGGAAGAAAGCTTAATGATTCGGAAGAAAGAGCCAATGGGAGCATCTGAGTAATTTAATGAGATCCATTTTTCAAAGCAGCCGGATGCTGTTGGGTGCTGACTTGATGAGGCTGGTGAGACTAGATACCCCATGCAGGGTTTGATGAGCCCTTTATATATCTTCCAGAATTAAATTCCAAAGCCAAAGATTTGGCACCAGCCTTTTCCCTCGAACCCAGTGGCATTTGCTATGCCGCTGGTTGCAGGGGCTCTGACCCTGGGGCCGTTCTGAGGGAGGAGATGAGGATGAGGAGGGAGTTTGGTAGAGTGGGGCTGTTTGTATTTCTAGGGTTGGTTGATGTTGGCTGAGTGTGGTGGACAGGATATGGGGTCTCTGTCTCTAATCTTCTCCTTCCAGCATCTCCATGGTAAAATGCCCAGTCTGGTGTCCTTAAGCCAGTTGTTTTATCTGCTCTGAGCCTCTGCCTCCTCCTCCATGTAATAAGGATAGCATGGCTCAAACTGCGTGGGGTTGTGAGGATTAAATGGTGTGACCCATGGCCCCTTCCTGATAGACAAGGTGGGGATTCTTGTCTTGAGCCTGGGTGGAGGGAATGGGAGTGGACAGCAGGCACAGGGAGGTTGGGAGGTGGGAGAGAAGCTTGTTAAGGCTGGAGAGGTGGACTGTTCCTTACTTGTTAAGCCCAAATCCAATGTGTGGCTGTTTTGTGGCACAACCCCAGGGGATGCCTTTTACCCCAGGGGATCCCTTTTACTCCAGGGGGTGCCTTTTACTCCAGGGGATGCCTGGTACAAGGCTGCACAGTCACTGATAGCTCAACCAGTGCTTGCCAAATATGTGGAAAATGGGAGCAGGGAGGTGAGTGAGATGGGGCAGGGATGGGCATGAAGAGCTGGACTCAGGAAGAATAGGGACTTTCTAAGTAGCCCTCCAAAACGGAACTGGCAACCTGGGAAAGAAAGGAGCGCCCCATCGCTGGGGGCGACCAAACATCTGTCAGGAGCGCTGGACCGGGAGGAAGGCTGACAGGCACAGGAGGCCTGGTTTGAACCGCTTCCCCATCTGTAGAATGAGCTTCCCAGCCCCTCCCTGTTTCCGTGGGACTGAGGACCATCTGGCATGTCCCGTCCTCCTTTCCTTCTGTGAATGCTGTGCCTGAGGTGTGGGGGACCAGGGCCCTTGGAGGGGCTTGTTCTTGAGGTGACCCAGCGATGCGGAGAGCATGGTGGGCCGGCAGGAGGAGCTGGGATAGGATATTCACTCTGGGCCATGAACCGTGCACGAGCTCGGCCCTTCTGGGTATAAATCACAGTGAGATGGACAGTTAACTTCAGACTCTTATATGATTTGGTAATAGTGTGTTCTTTTATGTTCTTAGCTAATGTTAATGTTTTCCCTTTGGGTTTCTGCCCTGAGGTGATTTCACTTTCCATTTTTCCCTCCAAAGGTTTGATAAATAATAGCTAAAAAGACAAAAAACAAAAACCAAAAAACTCAAAGAAAAACAAACTCCAAACCAGCCTCTTGAGTGAGGCCCTGTTACATCATGTTTCCATTTGATGGCTGTCTGTGTGGGTTTCGGGAGGGGTGAGGAGGGGAAGAGGGGTTGTGGAGGGCCTTGGATCAGGAGGAGATTAGCAGGTGCCCTGGCTGCCTCACGCTGTCTGTGGAGGCTGGATCAGGTCTGTGGCCCGGGGCTGGCATGTCTAAGTGTGATCTGAGGCACTGGCTTACCTGCTGACCTTACCACCTTGCCCTAGCAACTTCTGAAAGCAAAGACAACCCCATGGGGCTCCCTCCCAGGGGCTGAAGCCAGACCGTATACACCAGACCCTACCTGCCAGAGCCCCCAGCCCCGGGAGACAGTGCTGGGAAGTAGCCAGTCCCCTTCTGGGACCTGGTCTTGTTGCCATCTGTGTCATTTGGGGCAATGTCTCTTGATGGCCTCTGGACCTCTGCCATTCCCATCTGAGCAATAGGGATAACAGTTCATGATGGAACTCGATACCCTTTCTGGGCCTCAGCTTTGGTGAAGGGAGGAGTGGGATTAGTTGGTAACAGCAGCCACCACTGACTGAGTGCCCACTCTGAGCAAGGCCTGTGCCCGGGTCATTTCTGCTCCTCACCCTAATGCAGCAAGGCAGGGGCCCATCATGGCTTTTCTACAGATGAAGAAACCGAGGCTTAGAGAGGTGTGACCTGCCCACGATCACCGCTGAGTAAGTGATGGAGCTGGGATTGGAACCCAGTCATCTCACTCTAGAGACTGACACACTGCATGACTACCCCAACTCCCTGCCCTAGGCTAGCAGTTTTCCCGATGATCTACACCTTCACCTTGGGGATCTCCTGGATGCTCGTTAGATTGCTGGACCTGCCCCAGATCCATGGAAGTCAAGCCCTCCCCAGCTGTCTGGCCCCAAGGTCCTGACATCTTGGGCTCTTCCTGCAACACCTACACACACACACACCTAGGTACACATCTGCTGATGGCACTGCCCTCCCAGCACTCTGGGCTCAGTGCCACGCCCCTCGCATCCTCCCTGTGTCCACCAATTCCATCATCTTAGCTGCACCACATGCCTCCTGTGGGCAGTTTGCTTTCTCTTTCCATTATCACCTTCTTGGTTTAGAGTATGATTTTTCAACTTTGGCACTACTGACATTTTAGGCTGGATAATCTTTGGCGTATGTGTATGTGTGTCGGGGAGGAGCTGTTCTGTGCATGGTAGGATATTTAGCAGCATTCCTGTCCTCTACGTGCTACTTGCCACTAGCAACCTCCCTGCCAGCTGTGGCCACCAAAACTGTCTCCAGACATTGCCAAAAGTTCACTAAGAGGCAAAGTCATCCCTAGTTAGGAACTGCTGGCTTAGACCCACTGTTCTGCTTTTTAAACTAATACCCAACAAATGAATACTCTCTTGTTAGCACTGCCCTGGTCTCTGGCTAGCCTGCCTCGTGTACCCCCAGCCAGGCCTGATGATTTTTCACTTTCCACAAGTTCCTGTGGCCTTGCTGCCTTTGCACCTATGCTAATACTGTTTGTGCCATGGGAACACCCACCCCAGTTTCTTCCATGGATTCCCATCCTTTGAAGCCCAAGTCCAGTGTGTGGGCTACTTTGTGGCACAACTCCAGGGGATGCCTTTTACCTCATGGTCTATGAGCAGGGTGTTCCTAGGAACTGTGCAGTGCACAGCCTGAACGAGTGAGCTTGGCAGCCTCATCCGGTGCCCCTTTCAAGAAGCCATCCCTGTTTTCCCACTTTGGAGGAGCTTCTTCCTCTGAATGCTAACTCATTCATTCAAAAAAACAGTTACTGATGCCTTTGCAGGCTCCTGTCCACACAACCTCTGCTTTCATCTGTCAACCCCCAAGTGAAGAGAATTGACAAGGGGCCCTCCCAAGCCCTTGCCCTCCTGTGGCCAGATGCTAGCATGCATAAATGTGGGACAGTCTGGTCAAGGTTGGTCACAGAGTTCTGGGCACACCCACAGACCTCTGGGAGGGACACCCCCAGTTTCTGCTGGGTTAGTGTCAAGTGGAGCGGCAGCCCCACACTCTTCAGGTATGGGGCTGAGCCTGCCCACTACTCAGGTTTCTGGGATTCAGAATCTCAGGTTTCCGAAGTTCAGAATAGGGCTTAGGTTGTAAAGAAGGTGGAACATCCTGCTGGTGCAAGTCAGCGCAGCTGATGGAGTGGGTGTTATTTTGGGCACAGGCCTAGCATTTTAGCAAATGGGCTGCAGTTTCAGTTGGCGCATGGTGGCAAGTCTAAGGATACTGGGAACAAGAGTATTAAAAGGAAAGAGAAACAACTGTCTCACCTGGAGGAGACCGGAAGGCTGGTGGAAGGTTCTAGCTCTCGTTTAGAGGTACCCTAGACTGGGTCTTGCCTAAGGTATGGGTGGGAGGGAGGTGTAACCAGGTGGTCTCCTGTGTCCCAGCCCCAAGGCCCAAATCCTTACTCCTGATTCCTGCACTGAGGGGCAGCCTCTGCCAGTATCTCCTTTTGTGCTCAGCCAGGAGCTAAGGCTTCCTGCCCTTTAGCCAGATGCTTCAAGACTATGGGCCTCTGCCCTCCCAGCCCATATCTCCCACCCCAACAGCACTCTTGCTCATTCTGTTTCTCTCCCTTTCTCTCCACCTGACCATATCTGAGTGTGAACTTAATTTTCCCAGAGGGAATTGCATTTGAGTCCAGTCACCTTATTGGGAGGCCATATCCTGTGGTTGAACAGGGAAATTATTTGTAGCCCTTCCAACATACCGGCAGCAGTGGCTGATTTATCAGGACCTCTTGCCTCTAATTTCATGCTTCAGTTCAATTCAGTTCCTTATTGAACTCTTCCTATTTTCTAGTAGCTGTTAGCAGCCTAAGGACAGAGCCACCAATAAGACACAGTCCCTGGCCAAAGAGTATCAAAAAATAATGACAATATGATGGGGTGATGCTGTTATAGAGGTATTTATTTACCAAGTGCTGCAAATGCCCTGAGATGGCATTAGTTGATCTGTCTCCCTGGGAAGAAAGCAGGAGGGTTTCAGAGGGGAAGTATCATTTGAAAAGGGTTTTTGAGGGATGAGTAGGAGCTTACCATGCAAAGAAGCAGATGCACATTCCACGCTGAGATCAACAACGACGGACGGTTACTTTATTCATTTCTTCTTTCCTATCTATAAGATTTGAGCCAGTTGGAAGGAAGCTGCTCAAACTTTAATGTGCATTTTGTTAAAATGCAGATTCTGATTCAGTAGGTCTGCAGTGGGGCCCCAAGAGTTTGCAGTTTTGACGAGGAAACAAGTGATGCCTATCAGATGCCCTGTAGCCAGCCACTGGCTACACTTTGAGCAGCAAAGCTTTAATATATTATCTTTTACCAGCACTCACTGTTTGCCTTTACACATGTGGTCCAGTTTGGCTGGAGGGCCTTGTCATTCCTTGAAGGGTAGCGAAGGGCTGGTCGTTTGCAGGAAGGCCCTGGCTTGTCTTCTTCCAGAATGTGGTTATTCTCAGGCCCAGCCCAGTGAGTCCAGCACACCTACCAGATTGGAGCAGTGCTGTGGGAGAAACCCATTTTCAACTCTGTAGCCCGCCCGTTTGGCTCTTCACCCAGACCTTGCGCTACACAGGCTGATCACACATCTGTGATTTTTAGAAAAATCTTTTCTAAGAAGGCACCCTATAGTATATATTGTGACTCAATCTTTCTATAAGCATACATTCAAAAATCATTTTCTTAAGAAAGGGTCTTCCATAGTTTTGTTCCCAGATGCCCGCACGGTCCTGTAGGAATAAGAGACTTACGTCTGAATTCCTGGTACTCTGGGGAGGCCCCGTAGCAAATGATTGGTTTCTCAAGTGCAGGCCTTTTGTAAAGTTGACGGGCTTGCTTTGACCCAGCCAATCTCGACTGTACGTCTTTGAGTCATGTGAAACGTGCCAGTAGCCTCAGGAACAGCACAGCCCAGAGAGGCCATGGCCAGCTGCCTGTCAGCTGTTCTGGGCTAATTTGGGGTTTCAGTGCTGGCGTGGAGAGAGTGCCGGGAAATCCGAACAGGGGAGTTCCTGGGGCTTGAGGAAAGCCAGGCTGGAAAGGATGGAACATAGACCTCTGCCTCCCACCCCTCCATGAATCATGGTGCCACGTAGAAATGCAGAGTTGATTCTCCCAGGGGCAGAATTGCCCAGCAGGGGATATTGGCGTTTGGTGTGTGGCTGTTTCTGCTCATGTACCCCGCTTGGCACATAAGAGACTGCACTTGAAAACCACCCCTAGTCCTCAGCCTTGTGCCCAGCAGCCCCTTCCCCAAATGCTTTACCCCCTGTTTAATATTCTGCTGGTCTTTTCAGTCTCTCTCATCCTGAGTCTGGAAATCACTTGAGGGCAGGGACTGCCCTTAGATCCCAGCACCTACTCAGTGCATGGCATGGAGTGGAGGCAGAATGAAAAGATGGATGTCTGACCTCTTCCTCCTCCGAGAAATGCCATAAGCATGAGACCAGCAGCCCCCGGGGAGTCCGGGTGCACGGCACCTCCTCTTCATCCTCCCTTCCCAGCAAGGACGGGAGAGAGGAAGTTTGCAGTCCTGGCATACTCAGGGCTCGATCGTGGGGCTAGATGTGATTTTTATGGCAGGCAAGTGGGAGAGACATGATTAGAACTGGCTCTTCCATCGAAGACCCTGAGATCCTGCTCCTGCCCACAGTTACAGCAACCTTCCCTTTTGGATTTCTAGGTCACTGGTAGAATAAGTTTTTCCAAAATTGACTGTTAGAGTTCCTTTCTTGTCAAGTAATTCAATCCGAGGGCTCTGGGGTTTGATTTTTTTTTTTTTTTTTTTTTTTTTTTTTTTTTTTTAGCTTTTGAGCAGTGTAGGGAAAATGGGCTGAGGATGATTTCTGTAATTGTTCTGGGATTGGGAGTCTCCAGACTTGGATTGTAAAGAATTGCTGTAGTTGGTCATAGCTCACAAGCATTAATACTAATATTAATAACAATTACTTGAAAAAACACTTTGCCAGTCACAAAGCCCTTTTACACTATCTTTAATTTTTTTTTTTCCATTTTCTCAATAGCCTTATGATTACTGCCTCCATACTACAGATAAGGAAACTGAGGCTCAGGCAGTAGATGTAGTTCAGAGAGTGATTAGGTGGGAGGGGGATCCAGGCCCCAGGGCTTTGCGTGCAGATCCTGAGTTCCTGGGTTCTCCTCCCTGCCTCTCAGCCAGTGTTTCTGTGGGCCAGGGGCTCCCACTGTGAACAGCTTCCTTTCCTGAGGGACCCCGGAGAAGGGTCAGGCCCATGAGGACTTGCAGGTCCTCCTCTCTGCGCTGACTTCATTGTGGTTGCTTTGTGCGGAAATGGGGAGGGAAGCCAGTCTCTCCGGTAGCTTGGGAGTGGCCATGGCCCTTCAGAGAAGCCCAGATGAAGGCAAGGATCCTGGCCTTTGCACATTTGCACTAAGCAGTCATTGGGTGTGGCAGCTCCTTTTGGCCAAAGGCAATGCCCAGAGAGGAGCTCAGCTGTGAGCATTTGGCCGGCAGCTCTTGGGCAGCTGGAGGAATGGGTGCCCAGGGGGGACCACAGCATCCACAGCATCAAAAATGGGGAATGGGCAGTGCTTACTCTCAGTGGTGGACCACATTTGTTTTGGGAACAGGGAGGTTGCTCTCTGTCCCTCAAATGATAGCATTAGGCAAACTGCCTAACCACCTTCTATCTTGGCTTTGGGACAGACAGGATTCACTAACTGGAACCAACCTGGCCTGCGAGGATGCTAACCTGTTTTTAAAAGTAATCAGTCTTCATTAATGTGTGAACACAGGGTGACTTGCTGTGTGCCCTTGGGGAAGTGACTCTCCTTCTCTAAGTTTCACTTTCCTCATCTATAAAATGAGGGTAAGGCTACTTTGAAAACTGTACTCTTCTGGGCAGGCTCGAGCAGTGATTATGAGGGTCAACATTGTCACATCCTCACATGGAAAATGTGAAATGTAAGGACAATGTTTTCCATGCTTTGTTCTGTTCCAAGTCGTCTGTAATCCTGTGAAGCCTTTCTTGCCACCAGAAAGGGGAATGCTATGGCCTAAACAAGATAGAGTAAGTGCAGAAAGCAGGTTGAAGTGGAATCCGTAGTCACTCACCTGCTCAGTAACCATCAATGGCTCCCTATTGCCCATGCAGTCAAGTGGACAGACTCTGCCTGGATTTAAGATCCTCCTGTCTGGTTCCAAACCATCTTTCCAACCTCTTCTCTTGTGAAACTCCCCCTTTCCCTTCTTGCCTCCTGGGAAGTCCCTGAATGATCTTGGCTGTTCTCAACCATGGGCCTTTATTCCTGCTGCTTCACCCCTTTGAAATATGCTTCATAGTCCCTGCTTTGTGTTCCTAAATAGATCTCCCCGTGATGGTAGAGCTTTGAAGTGCTGTTCCTGGAAACTTAACGACTTGGGATGACTAGGATATTGACAAATTAAGAACAGCCAAATGTGCCCTTAGTGTTGGTGACTTGACATGAGCAGGTTCAGCTTAGAGAGGGCCCTTCATCCCCTGAGGACCCACTCGAGGTCACTCGTGTCTGTGGCCACCAGGTGGGATCAGAGTTGCTGGTTAGACTTCTCCCACCCACACCGGCCTCTTGGAGGCAGAAGGATTGGTGGCTACTTAGGAATTCATTAACTCTTTTCTTCTTTGTTGTTGATGTTTCTGTAGTTTTTTTTAAAAAAAGTAGGTTAAAAAATTGGAAAGATCCAAAGAGTAAAGAGTGAGACCAATGGCTTACATAAACAGGTAAGATTGTGCCAAATAACTGTGTCCAACTAGGCAAAACACGGTGTCTTTCTGTTAATTTCATTCCTGATGTTTCCTTCTATCTCATTGCAAAGCTTTATATACCTATGTCCTTCCCTTTGTGGTTGGTAGTTTGTAAATGTTGACTTTTGCATGTTGCATGTTGATTTTTGCCTCTTTCATTATTTCTAAGACATTCTGTTTTTAGTCTTGTGGGTGAATTTTAATATTGTTGGTGAAATATTGCACCAGAGTTTCTAACTTAAATTCATCTTCTTATCCATCCAAATCAAAGCAAATTTCTTAACAAAATATTTTTTGTTAAAAGCAATGAATTTAGTAATATTGGTCATTTTTCTTTCACTTTTCCTCTTTTCTATTCTTTATTATTCTAGTACTAAGAGTTAAATTTCCATTCTTTGCTTTCTAAAAACTCTCTTTTGCAAGAATTTTGTTTTCTGTCTGTCGTAGCTTGCTTTTGTTCCAACAGGTGCACCAATTAATTAGACCAGTGGTTCTTAACCTTGAGGGTGCATTAGAATTACAACATTCCTGAGCCCTACCTCCAGAGGGTAGTTCTGGGGTGGGGCCTGAGAATGTGCATTTCCAGCAAGTTCCCATGTGATGTGTCGCTCTGGGTGGGGGAGCCCACTTTGAGAGCCACTCATGTAGACTTACCAACAACCAACCACCTTTCTTTCCTTGGTGCTTGAAGACTTTGCTGATAAACATCTCTGTTCTCTTCATCAGCGGCCACATCTAGATTTTGCACCTCTCTAGCATCCCCAGTGAAGAGTCCTTCCCTGGATTTAGCTCTTGAACTCTAGAGTTATTTGTCGAAAAATTTTGCAGAGCAGACAGAAAGAAGACTAGTGGATTTTCCGCACCTTCTTGCAGTTGCCTTCACACACAAGGAGGCGGCTGAACAGAATTCCTAGCTGTTTTCCTTGTAGGTTTCTGGAGATGTTGCCTGGCCTTGTCTGTCATCAGGAGATGTCTGACTGTTCAGATTTAAGGCCATTGAAAGAAGCCAGATTTTTATCCCTGTGCTCGGAAGTACCTAGAATTAGGAATTTTTTCTTCCTCCTTGAAGTTTTGGTTTGTGACAGGCAATGTTTTGAAGCTGATTTCTGATCATTAATTTCGACTGCAACTCCATGAGTCCTCAGTATAATAGCCTTTACAGAGTGCTTCAGATAATTTTCATGTCACTTTCTTTTTCCTGCATGAGTCTTATTGTCATGCTGAAGTAGTGCTCTTAGGCATAGCTTCATGGAGATGCTTTGATCATCTCCACAGTTGATCAGCCGTGAAGATGTCATACACTTTCTTGCTGCCACGCCTTTGCTGGTGCCATTCCTTCTGCCTGGAGCACATTTCTTCCCTGCTCTGCCTGGAAAAACCATAGGCATATTCGGGAATCAGCTCACATGCCCCGTTTGTGGGGCCGGCTATGACTCTCACAGCGGCACCCGCTTCCTGTGCCTACCTAACTCACAAGATGTCCACATCATGGTGTTTCTCATTTTATTTGATTGATTTGTCCGGCAGATGGTCATGATAGCAGCCATCATTTATTGGGCACTCACTGTGTATCAGGCACTCTTTAATCCTAGCAGCAGTCCTCAGAGGTTTGGGCACTGTCCTTACGCCCACTTTAAGATTAGGAAACCGAAGCTTCTTAGGGACTTCAAGTAACTAGGCGCTGGTGAGGCTAGCATGAAAACTGGGTGTTGCAGCTTCTGGGTGCTGTGCTTGTAGACGCTGGAAGTTGTAGGCGCTCAACACTGGTTGGGTGAGTGATGCATGACAAGGTGGCTGTGATAGATAGAGGGAGGTAGGCAGTGGGAAAGCTGCTGGTGAGAGAAAGGCAGGGACAGTTCCAAGCCTGGGCTGAGCCTGGTGGGGAGGGTTTGGAGGACAGCCTGAGAGCATGTCCAGCACAAGGAGGAAGAAGGAAGACAAACTTTGCCTCTTTAGTACCTCATCTTGTGATTCGGGATGTAGTACTTGGACAAGCCTGTCACTCAGGAAATGGTGTTTAAGTCAGATAGGTCTGGAAGTGTCTCCAGTGTTAATTAATGCCCTGTTCTCCTTTCTCCTGCCCCCGCCCCCTCAGCCTCGGCCTTCATCATCGTCATGCTCCTGGCCAGCCTCAACAGCTGCTGCAACCCCTGGATCTACATGCTGTTCACGGGTCACCTCTTCCACGAACTCGTGCAGCGCTTCCTGTGCTGCTCCGCCAGCTACCTAAAGGGCAACCGCCTAGGAGAGACAAGTACCAGCAAAAAGAGCAACTCGTCTTCCTTTGTCCTGAGCCATCGCAGCTCCAGCCAGAGGAGCTGCTCCCAACCATCCACGGCGTGACCTACCAGCCAGGGCCAGGGCTGCCTCCTGAGGTTTGGGCTGTGCTGGCATAAGTGGTCTGCCCCTAGGTGATGGCGTATGTTTGTGTGTAAGGTATACCTATCAGTTTGTATCCCTCCACTCCTTGGGGTGGCTTCAGTGGGGTAGAGAGTGGTCTCCATGATGGAAGATGATAGGGGACTCAGCCATCAGGCAACCCCCTCACCTCCTACACGTACTTCTGCCACCCTGAACCCACTGCTACCCTGGGCAGTGGGTGGCTTATTTTTTCTCCTGGACTTGCAATTTCACGCCAGTATCTTTTTACTTCTTTATTCCGGGCTATTGTGAAAAGCAGGAAATATAGGATTGGTGACCAATTGGGTCAGGAAGTCCAGTGTTCTGGACTTGGGGTAAGGAGTGGGGTTGGGACTTCAGATGGGGAGGGTGGTGTTAAGATCCTCCTGACCTCAAAGTGTATTTGCCTTTAAGCGAACAAATGCTGGGGTCCTTGGGGACCAACTTGTCAGAGGGTAGCACTAGAAGGGGATTACCTTGTAAGACCATCTGGCACAGCGGACCAATTAGAACTTGGGTTAAAAATGTTTAAGAAGCTAATGTTTAAGAAGCGTTTGGGAAAGAAAAAGAAATAAATGCATCCAGATTAGAAAAGAAGAAGTAAAACTATTTGCAGATGACACCGTTTTGTATATAGAAAATCCTAGGAATTCACACACACACACACACACACACACACACACACACACACACACACAAACCCAGCTTATTAGAACTAATAAGCAAGTTCCTCACCGTTTCAAGATACAAGATCAATATACAAAAATGAATTGTATTTCTTTATACTAGCAACAAACAATATGAAAACAAAGTTAAATAATTCCATTTATAATAGCATCAGAAAGAATAAAATAGGAATCAACTTAACAAAACAAGTGCAAGACTGAAAACTACAAAATTTGGAAGAAATTAAAGGAGGCTTAAATAAATGGAAAGACATCCTGTGTTCACGGATCAGACTTAGTATTGTTAAGATGGCAATATTATCCTAATTGACATACAGATTCAGTGCAATCCTTATGAAAATCATAGCTGGCTTCTTTGCAGAAATTGATAAGCTAGTCCCAAAATTCATAAAGAAATGCAAGGGACCCAGAATAGCCAAATAAGCCTTGAAAAAGAACAAAGTTGGTGGAATCACACTTTCTGATTTCGTAATTTATGATAAAGGCACAGTAATTAGCTCAGTGTGTTACTGGTTTAAAGATAGACATACAGAGTAGAATAAAGAGTACAGATATGAACACTTATACTTATGGTCAATTGATTTTTGACAAGGTTCCCAAGACAATTCAACAGAGAAAGAAGAGTCTTTTCAACAAATGGCACTGAGACAATGATATGCATGTGCCAAAGAATGAGGTTGGACCTTTACTCACACCATGTGCAAAAATCAACTCAAAATCCATCCAAGATCTAAATATAAGAACTGAAACTAGACAATCTTAGAAAGAAACATAGACTTAGATCTTTGTAACCTTGAATTAGGCAGTGGTTTCTTACATATGACACCAAAGACACAAGCAACCAATGGAAAAATAGGTACATTGGACTTAATCAAGATTTGAAGCTTTTGTGATTCAAAAGGCCCTATCAAGAAAGTGAAAAGATAACCTGCAGAATGGTAGAAAATATTTGCAAGTCATATATATGATAAGGGACTTGTATCTGGAATATACAAATAACTCTTATAACACAACAATGAGAAAAATAAATCAATTTTAAAAATGGGCTAATGATTTAAATAGACATTTCTCCAAAAAGATATGCAAATGGCTAATAAGCACATGAAAAAATACTCAACATTATTATTCATTAGTGATATGCAAGTCAAAACCACAATGAGATTCCAGTTTACAATCACTAGGATGGCTACAATAAAAAGATGGACAACAACAAGTGTTGGTGAGGATGTAGAGAAACTTGTAGAAATTTAAATTGTTGGTGGGAACATAAATGGTGCACCTGCTTTGGAAAACAGTTTGGCAGTACCTCACAAAATTAAACATAGAGTGACCATATGACCCAGAAATGCCACTCCTAGGTATTTGCCTGAGAGAAATGAAAACACACATACACACAAAAACTTGTACACCAATGTTCATAGCAACATTATCTGTAATAGCCAAAAACTGGAAACAACCCAAATGTCTATCAGCTGATGAATGGGAAATAAAATGTGGTCTATCCATACAATGGAACATTATTAAACTCTAAAAAGAAATGAAGTACTGACACATGCCACAACGTGGATGAACCTTGAAAACATTATGCTAAGTGAAAGAAGCCAGTTGCAAAAGACCACATGTTGTCTGATTGCATTGAAATGCAATGTCTAAAATGGACAAATTTTTATGGACGAATATTTATATAGAGAGAATATAGATTAGTGTTTGCCAGGGCCTGGAGGCTGTGGGAGATGAGGCGTGACTACTAAGGGTTTGGGGTTTCTTTTTTGGGTGATGAAAATGTTCCGAAATTAGTGGTGATGGTGCACGATTTTGAAAATATACTAAAAGCCAATGAACTTTAAAAAAATAAAAATAAACAAAAAAATGTTCAGCAGATGAATTCAGAGAAGGCCAGCTTGACAGATGAATTCCTTGGAATCTCTTGCCTCTCGAGCTTTCGTTTCTCTATGTGGCTCACGGCTTGAGAGGGATCTCGTGGTTTTCTCACTCGATTTTGCTGCAAGAGATGATGTCTCTGTTTGGCAAAAAGTAACAGCAATGATAATATCCCTACTTTGTAAAGGCACAAGTGATGCCTTGTAGCTACAGGTTGTTATGTTTTATATAAAATAGAAATTCACTAGGGGTGTCAGAGGTTTTTCTTACTTAGTGAACATGTTCTCAAATGTCCTCTCAGCCTTGAGGTTAGGACATGAACACGTCTAAGAAATACTTTGTCACTAAATACAGGACACTATTGATCAGAGGTTTACTGTCAGGGACTGGCCAGCTCAGTGCATGGTGGGGCGCCTTTTAAGTTTCTAGACACATTGTTGTACTTACTGGGATACAGCGGGAGCACTCTCAAAGGCCACAGATCCATTCTCTCTCTTTATAACACACTTTCTTCTTCCTCCATGCTGCAGTAGCCACATAGCCACACACATGCGCATACACACACAATAGAATGAGCTAGCATTGTCTAGATGTTCTGGGAGAAGAGAGGCATACACTGAAATGTCCATGTTCAAAGTCTAAGGATTTAGCACAAGGTCTTCAGTATTACCTGGAGATTGAAGATAGTATCATCTTTGGACTGCAAGGCACTGCTCAGTGTTGCTGGGACATGCATGAAGAGCGTCAGCACCAGCCAGTCCTTGCTCTTTGGGAAGCTAACAGGATGCTGTTCTGGGGCCTCTGTGCCGATGTACTGGAACACTTGTGTGCTCTGGGTGCAAATGCAGCAGTAGTGGTGTCTGTTAGCATCCATGCCTCTTTGCCCACCAGCCAGAGATACCCGAGGTCTCTGCTGGTCCCAGGGAAGTTGCCATCCTAGGAGCCAACAGGGCCACTAGGTATAGACAGCAACTCACAGTAGATTTTCTGACCAGGAGCACAGCCTTCCTAGAAACCCTGGAGTTATGAGATTATTGGACATCAGAACCAAGTGGGATGCTTTGTCATTCTCTTCATGTGAAAGCTCTGGTTTCACATTATGCACAGGAGTCTCTTTTATGGCAAATAAGTGACATTCAATTTCAATAGTCCCATTGGATCTCCTTGAGAGCATTTTCACCATTTCTTAGTCTTTCCCCAAATAAAGCCTAGAAAAATGAGCACAGGGGTTCTGAACGCTACCTCAGGCTCAGTTGTTTTTGGCCTCCTCCCCAGACCTCATGCCTGAGGTCTCCCAACCACCTTTCCCTACAGTTTCAGACTTGTTTACAACCATATGCATGGCTGGGGTTGCCAGGAAGTGGGAGCTGCAGATTGTCTTCTGCAATGTTTCATGGCTCTGATCATCAAAAGTGAATGTGGAAACTCTGAGTCTTATTTCTTTAGGCGCTGAAAAAAAATCTGACACATACTTTGGTCCCCTTTTGGGTTGGGTCTATGTTTTGCCACTTCAGGAAATGTAAAGGGACAATGCAGGCTGTCTTTTAAGAAAATCCTGGTTTCAAAGTGTTTAACCCTTTTTGTATTCAATAGCAATGAAACGCCACTTAAGGCAAAATGTGAACACCTTGATTTTGTTCTACTGTGGTGACCTGCTCTGGCACTCCTCTGTAACTGTGCCAGTTGGTGAATGGCATGGCTGATCATAAGGTGTCTGCTTCATCAGCTGCTTGATAGAGACTGCACTTAATAAACATTTGTTTCCATACATTGCTTTGTCCCCGTTCTTCCTCCCAAGAACGGTGACCGGAACACGTGGCTTGTAGAACCCAGATCCCTGCAGGACTTCAGAGCTATTGGCCTGATTATGGCACAGGTGCATGGACTGTGGCAGGGTGTGGAAGGGGACCCTGGTCCCATTCTCTGGAATCACAGGTGCACTCACTTGTCAGAGTTCTATGGGAAGATGCCCTAAGATTCAGGAACAAGCATTTGTATGTTGTCCCCGAACCTGCTCTGAACCACAGTTGAACTCTGGGGATAATAGGATTCTAGACTGTTACCTTGAAGGAACACTAACACATATTTCTTAAAAGTGGATTTGGGAGCCATCTGCAGCATCACAAATGAGTTTGTGTTAAAATGCAGATTCCTGGGCCCCACTACTGAATCAAACTCTGGAGCTAGAGCTTTGGAACCTGCATTTTAAACAGGAGTCCCTGGTGGTCCCTATGTATCTTATGAGAGGGAATTCCATCCTCCTGCCTCAGGCCCGTTCTCATCATACCCTAATGTGATTTTCTGCCTGCTACTTCTCAAGAGGATTCCTGCAGGGAGAAGAACTCCTTGGACACCCATGCATCTCAGATGTGTGTCCTGCCTCCAGTTCTGTGAACTTTGTGGGTAATTAAGCACCGACCATAGTCTGCCCTTAGAGAAAGAGAGTGAGCTTGAAAAATTGGAGTCATCGTCAAATCCAGTTATAACAAATACCAAGATGGCAAATTCTCTACATAACCCAAGATTCCAAGGCTGAAACGGATGGCCTCATGATTTCAAGACACATTTGAAAGGGCAGGCCCTTTGAGGAAGACATAAGTAACATCAGCCTTAATCCTTTTCAGCGGGGGGAGCCTAGGCCTGCTGAGCCCCCGACAATGTGGAAGAGCCCCAAGGGAGAGCAGAGGCAGCAGGCTGGAGCCACAGCGATAATGCTGGCTAGGTGGGCGCTTTTTGGCAAGGTTGCTGAATTCTCTGGACTGTAACTTTCTCATCTGCAGAAACAAGGGATGAATGATGAAGTGTTTGGGGGTGAAATATACTGATCTCTGCAACATATTTAAACATGCATAAAGACGAGATTTGTGGGATGGAGAGGGGTGGATAGATGGATAGGGACGTGAGAAAGTTGGCGTAGAAAAATGTTAATGTTAGAGCCTAGATGGGTAGGTAGCTGTTCAACTTTTCTCTGTGTTTGAAATTTACATAAGATGTTAGGAGAAAACCAAAATAGGGTAAAATTTTAGAGCCAAAATGCACATTAGAGATCATTTTGTGGATGATGAATTGAGGCGGAGAAGGCAACCAGGAGCAGAAGCAGGACTGGAACCAAGGCTGCCTGCGTCCTAGTTCCCAAGCTGTGTGCGGTCCACTTCACCACACCGCCTCCCAAAACCACTGGGCTCATGGCCAGGCGTGAATAATGTCTCCGAAAACCTGACAAGTGCTGTGGAACCTTAATTATATGAGACTTAAATGGGCGTTACATGAAAAGAAAAAAAAAAGGTCAGATAGAATTGGGGGATACTGGTCTAAAAAGACTTGCAGTAGCTGCCTCTTAGCAAATGATCTTCCCTCACGCCCGGGCATGGGGGCATCGTGGTGGGGTTGGGGGAGAGCGAAGGGCCACTGTGCTCCGTGGCTGGGCTGTCTTTTCTTTCTGGCTTCCTTACACGGTGTGCTCTACTGCAGGACTTGTCAGAGCCTTTAATGTGCCAATGCCTATTGAGAATCTGTGAGAGAAATATACATTTCCAAAAGAACTGGACCACAGATGCTAACACCCGTCCCCATCTTTTCTTTTTTAATGGCTAAGTTCTGGATAGCACACTTGAAAAAGACAGCCCTAAAGAAGATAAGAGCAGTGTGTGTGTGTGTGTGTGTGTGTGTGTGTGTGTGTGTATGTGTGTGTGTTTGAGGAGGAAGGAAGCGATACATGCTCTTTCTATTGCATTTTATTTCCACAGTGAGTCCACACACGCACAAATTAGACCTTGTGACTTCTTCACATCTCTTGAGGCCGAAGGTACTTTCATGTCAAATGGCAGTGCTGTGCACTTCAGGGGCTCAGTTAGCCAAAGGGGAGGTTCAGGGAGGCTTGAACCCAGGCCCTGCCCTCAGTGGTACCCTGGGAGGGTCACTGCCCCTGCCAGCCCAAGGGCCATTTTCCTCCATTGGTGCCTGTTATTGGGTTCAGGCAACAGGAGTCACTCGAACATGATCTCCCAAGGAACATGTACAATCCCAGCAAACAATAGAATCCGAAGAAGAAAAAGACTCTGTTCTGTTCCTTGGATTTGGCCAAGTGAAGAGACAACCAGCTTTCCCTGTATCTGTTTTTCAGGGCAGTGAAGTATATTTTTGGAGCTGGTCAGGACACAGACCAATCTTACAGGCATGAACAAAATGCAGCATTCCCCAAATGCAGCCAAAATCCTTTATTGGAGCCACCCTCCTAATGCCAGTGGTCACTGGTCACTTTCCTGAGTGCGCGTGGACAGGTTGGCCCCCGGTGGGAACTGCGTGCTGGTTTATGTTGTTACAGTACAAGTGAACGCAAAGACTTGCAGTAGCTGCCTCTTAGCAAATGATCTTCCCTCACGCCCAGGCATGGGGGCATCGTGGTGGGGCTGGGGGAGAGCGAAGGGCCACTGTGCTTCCGTGGCTGGGCTGTCTTTTCTTTCTGGCTTCCCTACACTGTGTGCTCCATCATGGGGTATAGAGCAGTCCCTAAAGAGAAAGAGCTCGCCAACAGCCCCTGTGAAGAAGTTCCCCGGAGACCAGCCTGGCCCAACGCCCCTTGCCCTGCCACCCTCGTTGCCCCACCTGGCTTTAGACCTCCTTCCGCAGCACCACCTTGATGCTGCTGCAGACCTGGCCCAGGGCCGCGAAGAGTGGGTTGCAGAAGGTGCGGATGCAGAGTGAGTAGATGTGGCTGATGCACTGGATCTCAATCAGGTAGCTCTTAATGCACGGCACCACCGCCCAGATGTGGCAGAAGGAGATGCAGGCGAACAGAAAGCCCCAGAGCAGGGCCAGCGGGACACCCAGCAGCGTGGACAACAGGCGGTAGCACCAGTACTTGGAGACGGTGAAGGTGGTGTAGCTCACCTTCCACACGCCGTCAAAGCTGTAGGTGCCCACGGGCTCTGCAATCACATCTTCGAAATCCACCTGCAGGGGCGGCAAGGGGAAGCCTCAACTCACAGAAGCCACTCGCTTCTCAAGCTTTTGGGTGTGTGCGTGCATACGTCAGAATCCCCTAGAGGTCAGGTTAACCTTGGCAGCTGGACCCTACCTGTATTAGGCTATTCTTGCGTTGCTCTAAAGACATACCTGAGGCTGGGTAATTGATAAAGAAAGGAGGTCTAATTGGCCCATGGGTCATGATCTGTGCCAGAAGCATGGTGCTGGCATCTGCTTAGCTTCTGGTGAGGCCTCAGGGAGTTTTCAATCATGGCAAAAGAAGGGAGAGCAGGCGTCTTCCATGGTGAGAGTCGGAGCAAGAGAGAGAGCTGGGCGGGATGGAGGAGTACCACAGTTTGCAACAGCCAGATCTTACAAGAATTCTCTCACCATTGTGAGGACAACACTAAGCCACGAGGGATCTGCCTCTGTGATCCAATCACTTCCCACCCAGCCCCACCTCCAACATTGGAGATTATGTTTCAACATGAGGTTTAGAGAGGACACAGATCCAGACCATATCATCACCCCAGGATTCTGACTCCCCAAGTATGGAGTGGGGCTTAAGGCTCTGTATTTCTAACAAGCTCCGTGTTGAGCCCAAGCTGCTGTTGTTCCTGGGCACCACTGACCAACACAGCATGCTCGTTCAACCCCCTCAAGGTGAGTGACTTGCTTAAAGCCAACAGTGACTCAGTGGCAGTGCTACAGCCGCAGCTCTCAAATTCTATTGTTTTATGGTTTGAAGGGTGTTGGACAGTTATATGCATCCTGCAGCGATTTACTGGCACCTGTGGATTGGACGGTGAACAGGCAGAGGTTCCTCACGTCACTTACCTAACCTCTCTCGAGCCCTGCTGTGCATGAAGCACCTTCCTAGCTGCCTACACATGGGTGATGTCACTTAGCATCATTAAGCCTGAGCTGTCTTGTCTGTAAGATGGAGTCAATGACAATCTTCCAGTGGTTTCACCTTCATGAGGGTGAAAGGATGTGAGGCTGTAAAATCCACTGGTCCATGGTGAAACCCCGTCTCTACTAAAAATACCAAAAAAAAAAAAAAAAAAAAAATTAGCCGGGCGTGGTGGCGGGCACCTGTAGTCCCAGTTACTCAGGAGACTGAGGCAGGAGGATGGTGTCAACTCGGGAAGCAGAGCTTGCAGTGAGTTGAGATCGTGCCACTGCACTCCAGCCTGGGTAACAGAGATTCTGTCTGGGGGAAAAAAAAAAAAAACTCCACTGGTCAATTAAACAGCAGTGAACCAACTTAGCTGCTCCATGGTTGTTACCAGTACAGCCTGCCAAGTGGGAGGTTGCAGAGATGTTTGCTAATGCCTGTAACTGTTCTGAGATGTTTTCTTTCTAGCAGTGCTCCTGGGCTATTTAAATAAAAAGGGAGTGAATGGAGGTACCGACTAATCAGATCAACAGGAGGGGCCTGTGTGGGGGTCTGCAGCCGAGGCTCCAGCTTCAATCTTCCCCGCTAGTCCCTTTCCCACTTTGGTTATGGGGAGGGGATCCTCTCCTCCATTGCATCGCCATTATTAAAATTACTTTCATTATTAAAAAAATGGCCACATCACAGAGAATTAATAGAATAGAAAAAAGAAAAGAGTCTTGGGTTTGTATTTCTCTAATACTAAAGATATGATTGTTTGGGTATTTCTTTCCAGTACAATGTTTTCTGGGGAAGGGAGTGACTAGAACTATGTTGCTCAGACAGTGTTGGGCCCCCTTTTCTCATGTGACTTTAGCTTCTGAGCTCCTGCACCCCACCTCAGGTCCCTCATTCCCTGTGCTCTGAGGCTGGGGATCCCTGAGGATGAGGCCTCACTCGGGGCGGTGTGTTAGCAGGCAGCACAGTTTACAGGGTGAGACTCTGGGCTGCAGGAGATATGAAAAAGCTGACCTGAGTCAGTAGGGCCTCCCAAGACCTTCCTTGTATAATTTTGGCCCCCAGATTTCTCTGCTGCAGGTTTCATCAGAGATGACTTAATCTGTTATGCAAGCCTGTGGATGGGAGGAGAGGAAGAAAATGGGCCTCATCTTCTCAGGAAGGATGTCACTTCTTCTTGGAGGGCTTCCAGGAGATGGTGGCTGGCTGGGAATTTGGGGGACTGAGGGATTGGAACAGGGATGGAAAAGTCATATTCACTCCCCATGCCTATGGAGGTTCTAGTCAAACCCCCAGGGCCTTGATCCTGCTGATTGAGATCATTTTTCTTCCATGTATTCATCCATACATCCACGCCCCACTGAGATGGTTTGGATGTTTGTCCCCTCCAAATCTCATGTTGAAATGTGATCCCCGGTGTTGAAGGTGGGGCCTGGTGGGAGGTGTTTGGGTCATGGGGGCGGACCCTTCACCATGGCTTGGTGCCCTCCCTGTGGTCATGAGTGAGTTCTTGCTGTGCTGGTTCACATGAGAGCTGGTTGTTTGAAAGAGCCCGGCATCTCTCTTGCTCCCTGTCTCTCCATGTGATACGCCAGCTCCCTCTTTGCCTTCTGATATGATTGGAAGCTTCCTTAGGCCTCACCAGATGCAGATGCCTGCACCATGCTTCTTATACAGCCTGCAGAACCGTGAACAAAAATGAATCTCTTTTCTTTATAAATTACCCAGTCTCAGGTATTCCTTTATAGCAATGCGAAATGGACTGACACTCACCATCTATCCATCCACTCATTCATCTATCCATCTAGCCACCTATCCACCTGCTCATCTATCTTCCATCCATCCATCCATCCGTCCACATCCATCTATTCATCCACCTACCTACACATCCAAATAAATACTGATTGATTCCCACTTCACCTAGGCACACTACCTCTTGAGCAGTGCTTAGCACAATACTTGGCACGTGGTGCTATTGTGATGGTAATATTGCTCAATGATGGTAATTATTCCTTCAGGTGCTCTGAAGTTTCCTTCGAAAATACATCTCAGAAATTCTTTTGACATCCTGGATTATTCTCCAGCCTAACTAGTTATAAATGTGTGTGTGTGTGTGTCTCAGTTCTGTGCTGATAAGATGGATGGAGTCCTCCTTTCCTTACAGTAATAATTACAGTACTTACAGTAATGATCCTACTGCCAATGGCCTCTGTATGTGTCTTTTAATTATCTTTCTTCTTCTTTTTTTGGTGTTTGCAGAAGCCATTGGTGCTAACATTTGAATTATTGCCAGGGATTGCCTTTGGGGGCTGTGTGTGGGGCAAGTGCTCTATTTTCTGTGAATCTCAGAAAACGTGCTCTCAGAGGGCTGGGCTGGGCTTGGAGGAGGCAGCTGTTCCCCTAGCTCAGATTTGAGCATTGAGAGAGCTTTGGCCACAGCATGCTAGTTTGGGGAGATATTTATAAGGCCCGGCTCAGGCAGCTCTAGGCAGTCGTGCCAGAGCACAAGCACACAGTGACTTCATTTCTTAATTCCTTTCCAGAAGCAGAGAGGAGATGGCTTTTTCTTGGAGGGTGGTGGGCTGGGAGCCTGCATCTGCGGGCTGAGGCTCAGGACACTGTGTGCATTTGGAGAGAGGGGCTGGAGGGTGAGGAAGGGGGAACGATGATGCACATTCTGTCGGTGTCCCCTTCTCTGGCATATTTATTTTTGGAACAGCAAGATACCCAGTTGATTAATTGAAACCAGCCAGTGCAGTCTCTGCAGTCTCTGAGAGGGCGGGGAAAGTGCAGGGGGGGTGGATTGCTTGAGGATGCGGGGGAGGACAGCAATCACCCATGGTCAAAAATACCTCCCCCAGAGTCCTGCATGACTCAGTCCGTAGGCATCCAGGGCCTTGGACAATTCAAACAGGATATCTGCGGCTGGGGAAATAGCTCTTAGCAGGGGGATAGGTATATGGTCCCAGTATCCACTGGCCACCGAGTTACTGTGTGAGTTGGGGCATGGTACTTTCCCTCTCTGAGATGCTAGGTTTTTTGTTTGTTTGCTTTTCTTTTTCAATTCTACACAGAGACGATTGGGCCAAGATCTGTAGTGACACGGAGTTAGCTTCAGAGTCAGCAAACCCAAGCGAGGGGCTTAGCTTTTGCCAGGTCCCAGCTTCCTCCCCTATTACCTTGTTACTTAAAAGGCATTTCACAATCAGTGTGCCCTGTCTCCCAACAAGGTAATTATAGAAGTTGAGAGTGCTTAGAAATATTCATAGAAATTTGATGCAGTAATTTTGTGTTTATTGAATCTAACAATACAAATTGGTGCTTATAACTGCACGGCTGTTTTCTTTTCATTTTTCCAGTGATTAATTTTTGTTATATTTTGCAAAAGTAGAGCTGTACAATGGATTAGAATAGTAATATTAAAACTGGTCCTTCACTCAGTTTTAGAGGCACTGGCCTATAAAACAGGAAGTAAAATGAGGTGATAGCTGCAAAAACTGGAAAAATGACGAAGCTCTGCATCTTTTGTTATAATTGGTAGCAACAAAATAATAGAATTCTGTACAACCCGGGATAACCATGGTAACACACACAATGTATTTGGCCCTTTATGCATGCCAGTTTGGGGTCACGTATCTTACATGTGTTATTTCACATGGCATGTAAGGGACTGGCAGGGTGATGCTCAGGTCAGCCTGACAGCAGGGTCATTGAAGGGGCCAGATACCCCAGCAGGGCCTGAGGCACAGAACACAGCACAGGCTGGCTCTGATGGGAGGAGGAGGTGGCCAGGCATCATCTGGAACTTGCAGTTGAGAATATCTCTGACTCATCCTTCAAGAGGATGCTCTTGGAGTTGAGAGCGTCCTAGGTAGGACCATATACCTAACCCCATCCTAGTGCCCTCCAGCCCTTCTCTTCAGCTCCAGGTCTACCTTAGGGGACCTAGGGCACCTGGGCTGGGGCACAACAGGACTTGGGTTTATGTAAAGGAGCTGGGAAGAGACTGAGATAACAGAGGGCTGCAAAGAGAGAGAGGAGGAGAAGAACCTGCCAGAAGAAGCTCCTCAGCAATCCACTAAGCCCTGATCTTTGCCTCACTGCCTGTCCCTTCCCATCCATTCTTCTGCCCTCTCAGTCTCTGCCTTTAAGAAATTTGGTGCATATTGGAATGGGGAACAATAGAAGCACCTTGGGTGGAGCTCTAGGCTTGGCTGTGCACGAGCTTTCAGTGGGTGGTTTGCTGGTCTCCAAAGATGGCCCTCCATTAGTCATGCTTCTCAGTGTTTGTCCTCAGGTAGTCTCAACCCATCTTGAGTCTGGGCTTGCCCTGTGACTCACTTTAACCACAAGAATGTGGCAGAAAGGATGTTGTGCCAGTTCTAGAACTAATCCTTCAGAAAGACCAGCAGCTTCTGCTTTTAGGAACTTTGAGTCCCCATGTTAGAAGTCCACTTTTATACTTTGCTCCGGAGACTGGTAGAATTAGAAACGCACTGCTGAATGCTGCTTGAGAGACTAATGGCAAGGCCATGTGAATGAGGAGGCCTGAAACTACACAGAGATAGAGGGCCAGCCACCCCAGCACCACAGCTGAGCTGTGCCTCCCAGTCATCTCTGCCAGTATTCCAGGGCTATGAGTGAACCATCTTGGATGTTCCAGCTTGGTGGAGCCCCCAGGTGATTGCAGCCTCAGCCACCATCTGACTGTAGCCACATGAGAGGCCCCCAGTGAGACCAGCAAGACTGCCAAACTGAGCCCTGCCAACCCACAGAACTGTGAGAAATCAAAAAATGGTTGTTTCCTTAAGCCATTAAGTTTTGGAATGATTTGTTACTCAGCAATTGATAACTGATACTGTCTGTCTTTAAGGAAAACAAGGGATAACTCTGGGCCCCAGGTGTCTTCTGTAGGATGAATGGGACTTGGTTGCTGACAAGCTGACAAGTTTGAACATGAAACTCTTCTTTTTTTTTGAGAAGGAGTTTTGCTCTTGCTGTCCAGACTGGAATGCAGTGGTGCGATCTTGACTCATGGCAACCTCCACCTCCTGGGTTCAAGCAATTCTCCTGCCTCAGCCTCCTGAGTAGCTGGGATTACAGGTGCCCACCACTACATCTGGCTATTGTTTTGTATTTTTAGTAGAGATGGGTTTTTATCATGTTGGCCAGGTCAGGTTTTGAACTCCTGACCTCAGGTGATCCACCTGCCTTGGCCTCCTAAGGTGCTAAGATTACAGGCATGAGCCACCGTGCCTGGCCTGAGCATGAAACTTTTATGCTCAAACATGAAATGCAAACATTCACCAGCTCAGCTGAATAACTTCTGGGGTCAAGGCCAAGGAATCTGCATTTTAATAAGCGCTCCCACCAGTGGACCCTGGGAAAGTGGATTGCATTTTGAAAAACTCTAGATCAGTTGATACCCAGGAGTCCTCATAACACTAAGTTGTAATACCTCAGTGTGAATTAGTCTGATGTAGCCTTTCTTAGAGGTCATTGACAGAGGGCAAGACATTTCCAAAAGGAAGGAATTGCCAATATGGAATGACAGGTGGATTGGATGACCCTCCATTATTTAGTTTCAATCTGCCCTTCCTGCCTTCTCTCCCACAAATTCCCTTTCAGATACTCTGTCCTAATCCTCTTTGATAGTTCATTATTCTCCTGCAGACAGAGCAGCAGTGAAGTGTTATCTGTTGTACCCACTATGACTAGCTGATAGTTCATGGCTTCCATGGAGCAGTGCTGTGATCCATTAGTCATGTCTGCCATGAACACTGGAAGGGGCAGTGGTAATGACAGTCTCTCACATTTGCCGACTCTGCCCAACATTCTTCCCAGTGTTGGGAAAGCCATTGCTTATTCCATTTTTTCATGGAAAACTTTGTTCCTCCATTTCACATTTTTAATTTTTCTCATTTTTATAATGCACCATGGATACCACCTCTCCATAAAGCTGGCTTCTGATTTTTCCCGATGAAAGTAATTCTTCCTCTCCTAACCTCCCATGACACTTAACCTGGCACTCATTTATGGTGTTCAGCACCTTCTCCTGTATGTTCTCATCTCATCTTCTCCCCAGGGCTGGATTCCTCTGCAGGGGAGGTACCAGGTCAGTTTCATCTTTGTGCGACAGGGTGTCCCTGATGGGCACAAATCTGGAACAAGAGTTTGTAGGGCTGGTGGGCATCTGGTTCCTCTGGGTGTTGTGTAGCCTGAGCCGAGGGGCAAATGGGAGTTTGTTTTTCTGAAGAAGGCAGGCATTCTGTGGCAGATGTGGGTGGAGGCGGGTGGGGAGTAGTATCATGGAGGAGCTGGGATCCTGTCTATCTCCTTCCCCTGCTTGAAGGGCAACTAGAGAGAAGCTCGAGAGGGAGGAGTTGACTACAGAAGCTAGGGGACCTGCATGACTCTCAGGTTCAAGCATCACTGCTTTAGGACCCTGGGGGGCCTATGTGTGAGTCAAGAAAGGGAGATCGAGAGAGAGAGAAGAGAGAGAGAAGAGAAAGAAAGAGAGAGAAGAGAGAGGAGAGAGAGAGAGAGCGTTGTCAGTGAGGTGGCCCTAAGCCTTCTCAGAAATAACTTGGGGACGGTGTGGGGTGGCTCTGAGGTCCTGAGGTATACCTGTACTGGGGCTAGAACCTTTCCAACCTGGCTCTGAAGGTTGAGGCATCCTTGGGTGTACCCACTGGTGAGCTGAGAACCCTGAGGACCTTTGGCAGACATTCCCAACCCCGCAACCTGGAGGGCTTGCATGCAGTGAGCCTGTCCTGCTCATCACCATGTCCTCTGGGATAGCACAGTGACTGTGCTGAGCAGGCATTCAGTAGCGATTTGTGGAATCAGTGTTGGTGAGGAGGCAAGTGGCAACAGGAATGGGGGTGTGCTCCCCCCAGTTCCTCAGCTCCAATCTCCATGACCTTCTACACTGCCCTGGGCCCCCAGCCTTGGAGACCACAATTGAAGTCTGTTGGGGTGTACGGGGCTTTTCCTCTGTCCTTGGCTGCCTGGGGTTAAGGGCAGGGCCAAAAAGGGGTGCCTCCCCTCTACTGGGGGTCAAATCCATGGATGTAGTATGTCTATCTCCTACTCTTCATCCTTGGCTTTTTTAAATGTGAAACAGAAGTGGCTGGTGGCACCAGGGACTTGGGCCCAGAAAGGGCAAAGGATTTCCTCAGAGTCACACAGCAAGTTACTGTCAGGTCTTGGACCAGAACTCGAGTCTCTGTAACCAGGTCCTATTCCAGCCTTCTTTCTGTGTCACTCATCTTAGCCCACGAGGAACCTGCTACCACCTGTGAGGCCACCCTGCCACCTGCCACCTGGGGCACTGCCAGGGCCTCCTGCACCCTCCTCTCAGCCTCTGTCCGGTTTCTCCATCTCTCTCTGTCTTCCTCATTCCCTTTTCCTTCCCATCTCTTTTTTCCTCCATCAGTGGTGAAATCCTGGCAATTGAGAAGCTGAACAGTCTGGCTTTATCCCTCCTAGCCACAGTCCCCTCTCTCCTTCTTTCTTTTCTTTATTCTTTAACAGACTGTAACATAGACCTGAAATCTATCTAAATCTGATATATATCTGAGTCTGGTTTATGATCCTTGTTCTGCAGTAAACTTTTTTCATTTCTCACTCACTAAAAATAAGAGAAAGAAAAAGTCAAATAAATCCCTAAAGCAGAGAATGTCCAAAACATACCAAATAACCACCTCCTCTGGACAAAATTATGTGTGGCACCCTTGTTTAGCCTTTGCTATTTTTTCTAGGGCTCAGGGCCTCCAGGAGACGACAGCTCTCAGCCCCAGGAAGGCTGCGTAAAGCCGCTGCATCTGTGCTGCCGCCCCCGCTGCTCCCTCTGTGTCATAATCCAGGCCTGTGGCTTGCAGCTGGCTCCCTCCAGGGCTCCCTCTGTACTTACCACTCATTGTGGGTGTCCTTTAGAAACCATGTTCCCCCGTGGGGTCCTCTTTCCCATCCCCCTGCAGCCCACCAGGGTGTACCAGATGGTTACCTGGGCGTGACACAGGCTCCCGGCTTAGTTCTCTTGCCTCTAGATTGCAAGCTCTTTGAGACCCTTCTTTGACTCACACTGTCACATCCTTGCTGGGTGCCAGGGACTGTGTTAGACACTTTCAAACCCTTCATCTCATTCAATCCTCACATTATATTGTACAGTGCTGCTTTGAGATTCGTTTACCTGGTGGAGGTAAATTATATTATTCCTATTTTACAGGGAAACTGAGGCTCAGAAAACCTGGTTGGCTTGTCTAGTGTTATCATTTTTAAGTAAAACGGACTGGATTTGAAATCAAGTCTATTAAAGTCAAATCCAGGACTATTCCTGCTAGATCACACTGATGGAAACCATAACTAATAATATTTTACATGTGCAATTTTATTTACATGTATACAGTGCTTTACAGTTTGTAAAATTTGTTTCCTAATTTTCCTTATTGCAACTTTCACACAGAGCTATATTATGTACTCTATCTCCATCACTCATAATGTATAGAAATATAATATCCAGTGTAATAAGAGCTGTTGTGGAGGAATGCCCTGAGTGAAGCAGGGGGACAGAAGTGGGAGCAACTAATTGCCTGGAGGAGTCAGGGAAGGCTTCCTGGAGGAGGTTGCATTGGAGTTGGGCCTTGAAGGCTGAGTGAGGCATTCACCACCTGGAAAAGAGGGGACATGCACTTCTGGCAATGGCACAGGAAGGTACTCTGGTGGGTGGGCTGGCAGGTGGGAGCAAACTAGGCAGAAGAAGCAAGTTGGGGCCAGATTGTGTTGGGTTTGGACAGCCACATGGACAGGCTAGGCTTCTCCAGCATGAGGGGTGCCCCACTGAAAGACCGCAATACAGGCCTGTGCTTTAGAACAAGTCCTCAGCCACATAGTCTGATCCAGTGACCAGGAGCTTTGAACACTTGAAATGTGGCTAGCGAAACTGAAGAATTCTATATTTTGTTTAACTTTAATTAAAATGTAAACCCTGATTTCATTATTGAAAAATTTTTACAGAATGTTTGAAACAGTACAGGCATGTGAATTGATTTTCACATGTACATTTTATGAAATGTAAATGCAGAACAAGCATGTTGGATGAAAATGTGAAGTCTGAACTGAAATACTCTATGGGTGTTGGAAGCACACTGGATTTTAAACTTGAAGACTGTACAATAGTTCATTGATAATTGTTTTATATTGCTTATATGTTGAAATAATACTATTTTAAATATATAGGGTTAAGTAAGAAATATCATGAACATTAATTTCACCTGTTCGCTTTTGCATTTTAAAGTGTGGCTGCTAGAAAATTTAAAATTCCTTGTGGTAACAGTATCCTTATTGGACAGCCCTGGCCTGAGATTCCAGCACTTTCAGTAGAATCGGAGAGGCCCCAGACACTGGCCCTCTTAACAGCCCCTCCAGTGACCCTGATGCTGGTGGCCGGGGACCCTTCTTGGAGGAATTCTGCTTTAGAAAGTTCCCTCTGCGCCAGGTGTGGAGGCTTGTGCCTGTAATCCCAGCACTTTGGGAGGCAGGAGGATCACTTGAGCCCAAGAGTTTGATACCAGCTTGGTCAACATAATGAAACCCGGTCTCTACTAAAAATACAAAAATTAGCCGGGCATGGTGGCACTTGCCCGTGGTCCCAGCTACTCAGGAGGCTGAGGAGGGAGAATCGCTTGAGCTTGGGAGGTTGAGGCTGCAGTGAGCCGTGAGTGTGTGACTGCACTCCAGCCTAGGGGACAGAGCGAGACTGTCTCAAAAAGAAAAAAAGAAGGATCCCTCTGGGTACTGGGTGGAAGTTGGATTGAAGGTGTGGGCCTGGAGGCAGCAGGTCTGTTAGTGTCACCGGGGCGAGGAAAGAGGCGAGGAAAGGGCGAGGAAAGAGGCCCAACTTCAGACATTGGAAGACTCCCTGAGGGCTGGACAACTCTGAGCATTCCTTTCCAGGGTCCCAGGTGCCCTCTGCCCTGTCCTGGCCACTAGACCTGGGGTGAGGAGGGAGCTGGGGGAGGGCTGGGCATGGCCCCCAGCCTTAGGGACAGATGTTGGGCAGTGCTCTGGGGGAGTGAGTGCACCTCGAGGGGCTGCCGGCCCTGCTGGGAGCTGCCCTCTGGGGATTAACCCTGTACCCACTAGAGAGACCGCAGAAATGCCCCCTGGCATGGAAAGGAGCCCAACTTGGCCGCCCGTTCCTATTCCTCCCAGGATGAGGGCCAGGAGTGAGTGGCAGGAACGTCACAGTAGTAAGGAGGGATTTTCTTTGTGACTCGCTTCTCCCGCCCTGATTAGCACTTAGGTCATGGAGATGAGGCTAATTTTTTTGCTCTTGATTTTGCTAAAGGTCCTTGGGCGATTTACAAGCCTTTTTTGGGGGGCGGGGTGGAGTGGGGTGGGGTGATACAGAGACAACAGAGCAACAAGTCTCTTTTCAGGCAAGCTGTGTCTGCAGCAGAAACCCTCCCCTGCCAAGCGCCCACCTCTCACAAGCGTGACACCCTCCGCCCGCCTAGGCAGGCCCGCAGAGCCTACCTTGACTATGTCCTCGTTAATGTTTTTGGGGTCTCGGTTCACCAGGTCAATCTCCTTGCAGTGGATATCCTTGACGATCTGGGCCTCGAGGTCTGTGTGCTCTTCTGCCATCATCGCGGAGCTGGGGGGATCCACAGGAGGAGATCCGCGCCGTGTGGCCGGCTGGGGCTGAAAATCCTTGGGGCAGAGAGACCAATTCAGTTGTCCCCAGACTTATGTCCCTGCCAGCTGAATAGGCCCCACCCAGCATGCCGGCTGACAGCTGTCCCACATAACTTCAGCCTGCCTCTCGCTAAAGCCTCCTGTGGCAGGCCTCCAAGCTAAAATTAAGACTGGAGCTCTTCTGGAAGGCCGATCACTCCTTAAAGGGGGCTGCCTTGGGGCACTGGGCCTCAAGAGAGGGTGCAGAGGGCCTGGCATTTCCTATGCGTTGTGTGGCTGTGGCCAACTTGGCTGTCGCTCTGGGGCCCCTGGAATTTGCCCCACTGCTATCAGCATTTGGGCTCCTTTGGGGTGCACTGCCCATGGAGGGAAGAGGAGTTAGTCCCTCCTCTGCCTCTGGCTGGCTGTGTGACCTTTGGCACACTTCACCTCTCTGGGTCACTCTGTCCCCATCTATAAAATGGGGACAAGATAATAACAGTTAGGGCTCTCCTACCCTAGGAATGGCTTCAGGAGCTGGAAATGTGATGTTGTGGGGCTTCTCGTTGGATTGCCAGTGCCTGGCCCTGCTGCTTGGTGACCTGGAGCAGGTCTAAGCTTTGTGGGTTTCTGAGGTTTTCACCTGGAGCAGGAGTTGATGGACTGTGGTGTGGGGCCAGGCTGGGGATGAAACAGGGAGAGGAAGCTGCTGTGGGACTGCCCCTCATCTGCCGTCTGGAGCCTGCACTGGGATATGCCCGGTGCGGGGAACATGAAGCTCATGTTCGTGCTACCCTTCACCCCGCCCTAGTGACAGCTTCCAGGATTTTCTTGGGCCCCAGACACTCCACATGCATGAGTGGGGTGCACCTCTCTTAGAGATCTGCTCGGTTTTTCTGTGCCCTCTTCTAGCTCAGCCATCCCCTGGGACCCAGCAGCGTGAAGGATGGCAACTCTGAATCCGCAGGGGTCAGGGGCTGTGCTTCCATGTACCTGTCTATTCACTCCTTCATTCAGGATTTGCTAATAGCCGGGGATACACAGAGCAGCAAGGCTCTGTCTCTGCCTTGAAGTGCTCCCAGTCAAGGGCGGGGGGAGACCAGTTGAAACGATAAGTGATTATAATACTGTGTGGTAAGTGCCACACATCAGAGATATTTTACAAAGAACTGGTCTTAGAAGTCCATAGGAGTCAGTGACTTTGAGGACATCAGGGAAGGCTTCCTGTGGGAGGTGACTTTGCAGATATGTATTGAATGACAAGCAGGAGCTCACCACTTAGAACACTTCAAGTTACAGGATTATGGGTATCGAAGAGTAGTATAGACAAGAATGTTGAAAAATGTGGAGTGACTGGAGCACAGGGTGTCTGGGTTTGAGACAGGAGATACAGCTCAGCTCAGGCCTAGGGGGTGCAGTATCCCAAATATCATACTAAGTAATGTGGATTTTATCTAGGGCTGCTGGAAAGCCATTGAAGGCTTCAAAGCAGGACCGGTGGCCTGCTGGAGGGTAGATTGGAGCTGAGTGAAGTATGAGGTAGGAGGGGGAAAACCAGAGGTGATTAAGGCTTTATCAATAATTACATTTGGCTACTAATACCAAGGATGCAAAAATAATAGTGGCTTGAATAAGGTAGGAACTTTTTTCTCTCACTTAACACAAATTGTTCAGAAATACTATAGTGGCTCCATGATGTCATCAGACATCTGGACTCCCATCCTTTTGTTCTGCTAGCTTCGAAGCTACCTCATAGGCACAAGATGGCTGCTGCTCCTCCAGCCATCATCTCTGAGTCTGGATAAGAAGAAACAGGTAGGGGCAGGGACAAGAAATGACATCTGCCAACTGAGTTGGCTCTGTTAGAAAGCTTTCTTAGAAGTCCCACCCAGCTACTTCTGTTTATATCTCATTGGTCACTCCTGTCCTGGCAAACAATGATGGAACTATAGATTTTTAGCTGAGTACATTTTCAGCCCCCACAGTGTTACTAGGGATAAATGGCAGGCAACTAGAAAAATGTCCCTAAGTCTCTTAGGATTAAGAGTTAACATTTTTTGTTGCTTTTCCATTCCTTGCCTGGGTCCCCAGGTCCCCCTGGTCCCAGGTATGTGAATATTCTGCAAAGAGATTGGAACACAAAAAGAACACTCTTGCTTGTATTCACGAGGGATGCCGCAGGGATCTAAGCCTGAGCTTAAGTTTTGTGTACTGTAGAACCAGATCTGTCTGGTGAAAGACGGACCAACTAATGGCAGTCCTGTTGCAAGGGATGGAAGAGCCACCTGGAAGAACTCATCATCCTAAAGGGAAGTAATCATAACGTCATAGTAATAATGATGATGGAAGGCCGTCTTTTCCAAAGATGACGAGACTGACAATCCTTCCACCAAAAGGAAGGGTCTGTGTTCCCTCCCTGGCTGGCTTCCTGGCTCTCTCCTCTCAGGGTTCTTGCTCTTGGACCTCAGTCGCCATGCCAGGAGGAAGCCCACACCAGCCCATGTGGGGAAACCACATGGAGAGGAGCTGAGGCTCCAGCTGTCAGCCAACATCAGCGTCAGGCATGAGGGTGAACAAAGTTTTGGATATTCCCAGTCCCCAGTCTTCAAGTCATCCCCAATCTTCCTGTCTTCCAGCTGAAGCCCCAGACACCATGAAACAGAGAAACTGTCTTCTCTGTGTCCTGTCTGAATATCTAAACCACAGAGTTCATGATCATAATCATTTTTTCATGTCACTGGATTTTGGGGGAGCTTGTTTCACAACCATAATCACTGAAACAATGAGCGCCAATGGCAATAGCAACTACCGTTTGTTGAGATTCATGACGTGCTTGGCTTCATTCTAAGGCACCTTAGTGTGTGTAAGGAGGCTCATTTGTTATCTGAAAGGGTCACTGCCCCTAGCTGGTGATCACTGCTGAGGGCCAAGGGAGTGGAGCAACTAACACACATTGTGGATTTCACAGGAAGTGTGCTTCAGCTGGACCAGAAGGATGAGTGGAATCAGAGAGGCAGAGAAGAAAGGGCCAGATGTCAGAGGCAGAGAAAGAGTCATCTCTCATTTTCTTATGACAACTGTATTTCCCAAAACCTCGCTGGTGAAAAGAGCACTTAAGCTGGGAACCATTAGTTGTTTCTTGGCCCCATCGCGAAGCAGCTCTGAGCCCCCTCTCTGAGTCTTGGGGCCCTTACTTGTCAAGTTTGGATGGTAAAACCTGCCTGTATTCCCCACGTATGAGTCTGTGCCCCTCCACACAGTGTGAAAACCTAATGGGGCACCAGAGGGGCTGTGTACTCACAGATAAAATGTTACGAAGAGAACGTACTGACAGATGAAACTTTCAAGTCAACCCTGGGGTGATGCAGCTAACAAGAGAAAGCAATTAAGGAGAGAAAGTGGCTTTCCAGAGCCCATTTTGTTTCTGGGGTTTTACAGAGGACTCTGCGTTCTTATTTTAAAGGATTTTTGTTGTTGTTATTATTTGGCTTGTCAGGGAAAAGAGAGAGAAAATAATTTTGAAAATGGGATGTGCAGGAAGTCAAATTTGTGGAGTGTGAACAGGGGAAGTAATAGGAAAGGGAAAGCTTACATAAGCTGACTTACTAAGAAAGTGATGGTACCATGGACTGAAAACTCAGTGAACTAGCAAGTCTAGGGCTACTGTTAACAAGCAAGACTCACGCAGATGTTCCCAAGGCTGGTAAGTCTAGAATGATCAGCAGGAAAGGAAGCTTTTTTGTTTTTCCTACAAGTTTTAGATCTGGGCTGAGAGCTTCTATTTTCTTCATGACTTGGCTTTTGGGGTCTGTATTTAGAAAACAAAACACAGTCTGCTCGAGCGTGGAAGAGACACAGCTTTTCCATTTTACAGATGAAGAAACTGAGCGCCCAAAAATCTCAGTTAGTGGATTGGAGAGCTTGGGATTTTGAGACAGAAGAACTGCTATATGCCCATGAACAGGCCACTCCCTTCCAAACTTCGGTTTATTCACCTATATAATGAGCATAACAGACTATCTTTTCCTATCATGAGGGAATTGGGAGATTTTTGGAATGGGTTCCAAAATAGACAGAGTGATCTCAGGATGCATCAATAAACACTCTAGAATAATGGAGGTGACTATCCTACCCAGCTGTGCACTGGTCAGACTACACTTGGAGCTCTATTGGGGCTCCATGCTTGAAGAGGGGTCTTGGGAAACTAGATCATATCTATAGAGGAAGGAAGCTCCTTTAAGAAAGAGCTTGAAACATGTCTTGTGAGAAACAGAACAAATTTGGGTTCTAAAGAGAAGACTCAGCGAGAGGGACAGAAGAACTTTCCTCAAATCTCTGAAGGCATAAGGGATGAGATTTATTCTGGGTGGTCCCAAGGGCTGGTAAGTAAGTGGCAGACTTTGGCTTGACTCAACCCAGGGTCTGGGTCACAGTTGGCCCTACTGATAATGATAGCTGATATAGTTCTCGGTAAGGGTACCAGGAAGGACTGCCTCGACGTTTTCCGGAGATGTAGTAGACTGCTTCAGAAAGGGGCTGGCTTCCTGGGTCCAGAAACGTTAAGGTAGAGGAGTAAAAGGGAACCAAGGACTCAAAAAGTAGAGGAACAGGGCAAACTGTAGGACCATTTAGTAAATCTTTCTGGCAGGACTGGCTACATAAGTTGAGGGGTCCAGAGAAAAACCAAAAATCAGCGCTTGTTAAAAAATGATTAAAAATTTCAACATGGTGAAATCAAGCTGTGGCATCTCCCAAGCATGGGGCCATATGGGTTGCACTGCCCTGGTTTCAGGCTCCGTGGGCCATATAGTCTCTGTCGCAAGTACTCACCTCTGCCCTTGTAGCTCAAAAGCTGCCACAGAAAATGCATAAATGAAGGGGTATGGTTGTGTCTCAGTAAAACTTTATTTACAAAAATAAGCGGCAGCCAGATCATAAAAACGAGATTTTGGCTCATGGTCCGTATGTAATTTGCAGACCCTGTTTAGAGTCCCGGGTCATCGGAGCCACCTTGGTCTGGTGCTGTCCCGAGCCATGTCTGGACAGCCTCGGTTTCACGTTCGAGCCAGCGCAGACTCGCTCTCCTTACCTTCTTCCCCCACCTGGGGGAAAATAGCTCTGACTTGAGTACCACATCTAACTGGGATTCCTTCCACCCTGACCTTGATTTTCCATCAGAGAATGAGAAGGAGTAAGTGAACCCCAAACTGCCATACTCCCCTCCATGAGCAGTTGCCAGGACAGGGGAGACTGGCCCGTGCAAGAAAAGAGATGGAAACTTTTCCAGCCTCCAGGACCAACAGTGAAAACCCCCCATTCAGAGACCATTCTGGAGCAGGCTCCCGGGAAGGGGCATGTATTCTTGTGGGTGGGAGCAGCGTTTGCTGTTTTCTTTCAGTAAGGCCCAGGGTGGGCCTCAGTCTCTGAGAATTCCAGGTGCTTTGGCATTCAGAACATCTTTATGAATCCACAGAGTCCTGATGCTTGGGCAGGGTTCTCTGGGCTGGGTTTTCCGCACATCTCTTTGAGATCCGTGATGTATACCGCAGACCCAATGGATATTCCAGAGACTGGGTGCCCTGAAGATGAGCTCTTGGTTCTGTCTGAAACCTCATTCTGCAGAATTCACGAGGGGTGAGGGTGAGAGAGAAGTCATCACTCCTCCTTGTCTCTGTCTACTTAGCCTCCCAGAGGATCTTTGTTTCTGAGTCAAGAAGAGCTGGCTTCAATTTCATCTGGCCTGAGCCTCAGAAGTGAGCCACATACGCTGTCCTAGAGATTCAGAGCACGCCCCACCTCATACACCACACTGCCTTTCTTGAAAACAGGTTGAACTCAACTCTTCTGCATTGAGGGAAGCTTTCCTGGGGCCATATTTTCATTCAACACATAGTGACTTCAGGCTGATGTTTTTCCTAGGCTTGGTGGATGGGAAACAAAGATGAATAATGCATGATTTCAACAAACGCTTACTGGGTGTGCAGCATGTAGCAGATGCTGAGGATAAAACAGTGAAGAAGACTTGAACCCTAACCTGGCAGATTGCACAGTTCTGCTGGGGAGGCAGACAAGATAAAACAATGATGAACAGAGGGCCTGGCACACTTCCTGCTGGCGTAGGCAGGTGGCAAACACTGGGAGGAAGCCCTAGGATCACGGACGGACATGGCTCCTGCCTGGTAGGATTTCCCAGTCTTGCAAGGAATGAGGGAGGCCCTTGAGCACCCCCAGATCCCTGCAGCGTGTGCTGAAGTTCCAGTGAGTGGGCGGGCGGTGAACACTGCCCCAGAGCACTGGGCTTTGGCCTCTGGGGAACAGAGACAGGGAGCTTGAGGAACAGACAGAGGAAGTTGGAGGGTCATTTTCTTGCAGGGAAATAATGATTGCCCTCCTCCCCTGCGATTTGTAGAGGATGGCGACTCTTAGTAATAATCGTGTGTTAGGGGTTGAACTGTATTCCTGCAAAAGATGTAGAAGTCCTGACCTCCAGTACCTGTGAATAGAACCTTATTTGGAAATAGGATGTCTGCAGATGATCAGAGTTAAGATGAAGCTATTAAGTCATTGAGGTGGGCTGGAATCCAATATGACTGGTAATATTAGATTCCAGCCAATATCATACTCTTATAAAATGGGGAAATTTGAATATACAGACACACACACACACACAAACAAACAAAGCAACAACAACAACAACAAAAAACGCAATGTGAAGATTAGAGTTCTGCTGCCACAAGCCAGGGAACTACCAGCAGCTCAGAGAGAGGCCTAGAACCGAGCCTACCCTGGCGCCTTCAGAGGCAGCATGTCTGCCCACCTTGATCTCGGATGTCCAGCCTCCAGAACTGTAAGACAATACATTTCTGCTATGTAAGCCCCCAGTCGGTAGTCATGGCAACCCTAGCAAACTAATACATGCTAGAAGGACCCAAACTTCTAACTGTATTGGTTTCCTATTGCTCCTGTAATAACCATAAATGTATCTTAAAACAACACACATGTATTCTCTTACAGTTCTACAGGTCACAAGTCCTCAAATCAAGGCATTAGAGGGCTGCATTCCTGCTGGAGTTTCTAGGGGAGAATCGGTGGCCTTGCCTTTTCTAGCTTTCAGAGGTCACCTGTGTTCCTTCTTCCATCTCCAAAGGGCATCCTTTCAACCTCTGCTCCAAATCAGGTGCTGTGATCCAGGTTCTCGCCTCCTCTCTGCCTTTCCTGTTTCCCCTCAATCCCACACTTCTGGTCAGCCAGAGGTTCCTGTGCTTCTTGCCTGTTGGCTGTGAGTTCCTCGATTCCTTTCCAGCCCACAGCCACCGGCTCCGTGGAAATCCTGGGGCCCCATCTCTAGGGCAGTCCATCCAGATAGTGAAGACACTGCTGGCCCCCAGCTGAGCGGCACTTGCTGGTCAGCCAACATTCACCTGGCCCCTAAACTCACTTTTCCTCCCTCTCTCTCTATGTGAGTGTCATGTTTGCAGCTGAAAAGCAGATTGGGGGCTTCATTTATGGAGGAATTTCCAACTGCCAGCGCTCTCCGGGAATAGTGCAGAGTAGGTTCCTAGGGTAGTTCACTCGAAGCAGGCAGAATCCTGTAGATCTTAAGAGCTTGGGCTTCTGAGTCAATTGACCTGAGAGAATCTGCTAGTCACAAGGTGTATGACCTTGAGCCTCATTTTTCTTGCCTGTAAAAGAGGAATGATAATAATAGGATGATGTGACAACCATGTCAGGGTCACAAACTGAAACGCCCTCAAGGTAAATGAATGAAGCAGGCCAGGTGGAATACATCTACAGCTTCATTGGTCATCTCTTTTTTGATAGACATGGGGATGATAAACACACCCCTTTCTTTTGAGCTGTAGGAAAACTGACAGGGCAATCATTACCATAAGAATCAGGGGCTGGGCATGGTGGCTCACATCTGTAATCCTAGCACTTTGGGAGGCCGAGGTGGGTGGATCACCTGAGGTCAGGAGTTCGAGGCCAGCCTGGCCAACATGGTGAAACCCCGTCTCTACTAAAAATACAAAAATTAGCCAGGCGTGGTGGCACACATCTGTAGTCCCAGCTACTTGGGAGGCTGAGGCAGGAGAATCACTTGAACCCAGAAGACGGAGGTTGCAGTGAGCCAAGATGGTGCCACTGTACTCCAGCCTGGGTGACAGAGCAAGACTCCAGCTCAAAAAAAAAAAAAAAAAATCAGGGATGCCCAGCCTCAGTGTGGGGAGATGACAAGGAGAGGTGGGGACTGTGGAAAATTGGAGATCACATGCCCAGTTGACTCCAAGAGGAGTAGGGGCTGCAAGCCCAGGGATGGGGCAGAATGGCCCAGCCTGAGAGGGGACCCGCAGTCTGTGGCTGTGACCTTATGGGCTTTAAAAAATTTCAGTGTTCCAGGCCACACCCCAGACCAGTGATATCAGAATGTCTGGGTTAGAACTGGGGCACCGGCAATTTTTAAAGCTCCCCTCCATTGATTTCCTAGTTTTAGAACCAGTGTCTGGCAGTGGGGAGGAGGCAGTCAGGCCATGGGGCTATCAGGTAATTGGGCCAGGGAGAGAGACTGAGGGAGAGAAGGAGTTGGTGGTGGGATTTAGGGATGGAGCACCATCTGTCTGCCCTGCAGTGCGACCCCTCGCCATCTTCATAAAAGCTTCACAAGTTCAATGTGCCTGTTGTCATTGGATTCTGGAAAAGGGGCTGAGTTTAGCATCAAATGATGGGGGAGGGAGGCTGGAACAGCTACTGTGAATAAGAAGAGCAGCTGATTCAGCGGGAGGAGAAGGCTTTTGGTGGTACCAGGATGCTCTCTGTCTCACTCCCCATCTCCCTAGTTCTCTGCTAATCTCCAAAGGGCTCCATTTCTTCCTGCTGCCAACAGGCTATCTCTATGCAGCAGGAAAAATGTCCTCTCAGGTCTTAGCTTCCAGTTCTTCTGACACCAAGGCAAGGCTCCTGTTCTAGATCACCACAAACATCATCTCAATATGCACTCAGGGACTCCTCCCAGAAACTTCCAGCAGCCCAGAGAGGACCCACCTGGAATATCACTGGGTGACTAAAACCCTGAACCATAAGTTAATATATGCTAGAGTAACACAGTTTTTTTCTCAAAGAAATTTTAAGAAGATAGGTTCCTCGTGATGAGGATGAAATGTCCAACCCCCTCAGATGTACAGTGTCAATTAAAATGTCCAAGTCTTCAGCCCTGGCCTCCCTGCTCTGAGCCTTCTTTCCCCCCTTAAAGCTACCATCACACCCACAAAGTCTTTGAAGTAAAGAAGGTTTGGTCTACATCTCATCTTTTCATTCAGTTGCCTTGGTTGGCCAGCTCCATACTCGCTTTGGACCTCAGTTTTCTCATCCAACCAGTCTTCAGATGATCCACCGAAACAGAGACAGGGCGACATTCATGAATGACCTCTGTTAGGATCAAAGTAAAACTCACCTCAATGGGTCACACTGGATTTAACATAAACTATGTGAAAATCGCACCTAGTGTTTACAAGGACTACATCTCTTTGAAAAATAAAATCCAAAACTGTAAAACGAATATATCATATTGTAAAAATTGCTTGGCAAAAAATAAATAAATAAATAAATAAATAAAATAACTGCAGACTCTCTATTGTGATAGAGTAACCTGCCAGTGTTTTGTAGTCAAGTTTTGTAGTCTGTTTTGTAGTCAAGTTTTCCTTTTGCTCTGTTTTAGAACAAAAGCTTCTCCAGCATCGATTTGTCACTGAGCAATCTTCCTGGATATTCCCGCAGGCGGGCTCGATGATTACGTGGAATATGCAGAATTGTCTTGTTTTTGTGAGCCAGCGAGTCTAGTCTTTTCCCCTCTGTTGTGCTCAACTGCCCCCACAGCAATAACAGTTTCTAAAGCTCCCTGACATTTAACAAATTTAACCATTGAGACTGCCCATGAGGCAGGTAGGACAGGGACTCTAATCCTTACTTGGTGGCTGAGTGGACTGGGGTTTAGGGGGTTAAGAAGCTCATCCAAATCAGGAGGCAGGTAGAGTCCAAGACTGGCCGAGGAGCTGGGGTCCCTCATATTGCCCGGTCACTCCTGTCTGAGCTTCAGGCCACAGGGGCGTCTGGTTGGTCAGCTTGAGCTCTCATGCCCTCCTCCCTCTGATTGGTCAACTCGAGCTCCCAGACGCTCCTTTGGGACTGCCCCAGGCCATTGGCACCTCTGAACTTATGAAGCAGAGGAGGTGGGGAAAGAATCAGTGGCTGGGGACTTAGAGATGTGTTCCTCATCCTGACTCTATGCTACTTTGTTGCGTGACCTCAGGAGCAGGTCACCTCACCCCTCAGAGGCTTGGGCAGTCGAGATCCGAGATCCGGCTCAGTCTTGAGCTAGATGAGGTTGTGCAGAGGATCACTTGTGGCCCTCAACCCTTTCGTCATTTCTTTCTGCCTTGTCCTCTTGAAGATGATGCCTCTGTTAGAACTGGCCTCAGCTTGCTGTGTGGTTTAGAATCTTTTAGATGCTTTATATAGTGTTTCCATTTCTTTTCTCATTGTCAGCCACCACTTCTTGTTACTATCATCTGCCTTCAAAATTTCTGTCCCCTCTTAATTCATTATATCTAATCTGTGGTGATTTGGAATATCAGATAACTAACTTTGTTAAAATTTTGTCTCAAATGTGAGTTATGGCCATGAATGAAGGCTTTGGTGATTGCGCTTGGTGATGACAATAACTTTGACTTTTTCAAAGCCTTCTTTTGGCTTTTTTCCACATGCTGAGTAATGAAGGATGAAATTCCCACATCACTTTTGACATTTGACCATAGTAGGTGAAGTGTGAAAAGCGTGGCTCTGGGGGTGGACGTAACGGTAGATGAGATGGATCATTGCAGGTTGCCCTGTGCTCAGGGGCAGTGTGATGGGCAGGAGATGCACGTCCCTGAAGGCTGATCCAGAATCTCTTCCATGCAGCACCAGGCCCAGGTGATTTCTCTTTTCATATTTGCAAACAGCTAAAAACCTTGACTCCATGGAGTCTCACTTCAAGCCTTGGACTTAGACAGCTGGCACTTGGTGGTGGATTACTAAGAAGTAATAGCCACTGTAGCTGAAGTCATAGATCATGAGTTGAATTGAAAGGGGACCAATGTGATTAACTCTAGGGCCAGGGACTTTAAAAGAGAGATCATCCAATCATCTGAGGCTCATGTGTATTTAAAAAATCCAAATTTAAATAATCTAAAAAAGATCACCATAGTTATTTTTAATGGCAAAAATATCAGAAATTAATTAAGGTGTACATATATCTGTAATAGAATGCCAAACAGCAATCATACTATTTTAAAAGAATTTCTAATATTGTGGGAAACAGCTCATGATACGAAGTCAAGTGAAAATTATTAATATAAGATGATGTCACATGTGGAAAGTTATTTGTATAGACGAAGGACAGGAAAGATACACTCAGTCATTATAACTTTGAGGACTACAGGAGCCAGTGGTTAGTGACTTGGACCAGTTGTAATACAATAGGGAATGGTGGAGACTGAAGCAAATTGGAGAGAACATGCCCTCTGAGAAAAAGACTCCTGGCCAACTTTTGCTGTATGTCGCTAGCTCTTCAAGTTTCTTAATGGAGGTTAGAAATCCTGGTATGTATGTGAAATTCCCTAAATGTTGGTAATAGTTTACACTTTTAAAAGCACTGTATTGGCCAAATAAAAATTATGTGGTTTGGCTTTGGCCTTTGGTCTACCAATCTACTACCTTTGAAGTACACAAAGATGTTGACACTAGCTGCCTCTGGGAAGTGTGCTTACCGGAAAATCTAATTTTTCTTTATCAAAACTTTAACAATGTTCTAGTTTTATAGGATTAATATGTAGTATTTCCACAATTGAAGAAAAAAATGAATGACCCTAACCTCAGGTGATTGGGATGTGTGTGTGTGTGGTGCGTGGTGGGCATGTGAGTGCTGAGGGAAAGGTATCTAAGAATTCTGAGCACCTCCCAGAACTTTCTGGAGCCTCAGTTTCCTCATTTGTAAACTGCAGAGAGCAATTTCTACTCTGCTAACCATACAAGATTGAGAAGCAAAGGAGATGGCTAATTTGAGAGGACTTTGCAAATAATGAGGTGCCACTGGGGATGAACATGAAGTAGGTGCCCCCAAAATATTTATCAGGTGAATGTGGGGACAGAGGAATGAGGAAGACTGGTCTCTGCAGTACTGAGAAGCACATGGCATTGGGAGCCAGATGCATGTGTTCAAAACACCCTGGCTCTGCCCTCCGCTAGCTGTGACACCTTGGTGGGTAATCCGAAGTATAATTACAACATGTTGCATGGTCACTGTGTGCTAACACTGCGTTAAGCACTTTGTATGCATGATACCTTTCTGAGTTGAATTCTGCGGAAAATCACAGTACAGGTATTTATTTCAAAGTGTCGCTTTGAGGATTCATTCAGACAATCCAAATACTATGCTTGTGATGGAACTTGATAAACAGCACTTCCCTTTCAGTTCTGGGCCTGGTTTAATCATTGCTAGAACCTTGTCAATTTCACCTGCTCCCACTAATGCCCTGAAAATAAACGGCCCGTAGGTATGAGTGCAATAGATTACTTATTCAAAATATGTGATTTCCCCTTTCCAATACTTAATCAAAATATGTAACTTTTCCCCCTTTATTGGTTTCTTAAAGAAGGGATGCTCATTCCACCCACTGAGATGGCTTTCAAATGGAAAGTAGAATCCAGCACATATTCTGTCTTTGGAAAATTGCTCTAGGTGTATCCTCAGAACAATCCAGCCCCATCATCACTTTCCGCAGCCACTGCTTGGCACCTGCAGAAGCTCTGAGAGGCTCCATTATGAGTGTGGCAACTCATTTTTCCAGCAGCCTTGGGTGGGAAAGCACTTTCATATAAATGACCTTGTCAGATAATCAAAACGTCTTTAAATTACACACACACACACACACACACTATATATATATATATATAATATATATATAATATATAGTATATGTCTATATTAAATATATTATATATGTATTTCAATAAACGGTTTGTGTAATTTATTTCTGTAGGGTGGAGGGTATTTTAAATGCCAAGCTCTAGTTTAGGGACTTTGTATGCATTAACTCTTTAACTCTCACATCAACCATGTAAGATGGGGACTGACTTGTGTGAAACTGAGTTTAATTTTTTTTGTGGTTGCTATCAGAAGCAATTATCCTGAGGACATCTTTTTGACCTCTCCCATGAGTGCTCGACACTGCCTCCTAGAGGGCCCCAGCAGGATCACATGCCAGTCACCCACAACGGCAGCTGGTTTGATCAGCCTTTATTGGCACCTTCCTTTTCCTGTACTGATTCCTAACCCCTGCCAGTTTTCTTTGCACTTTTCATACAAGGTACTTGTTCTTGAATCTTTGCCAAAGAGAAATCAGAATAAGGGCTCACAGATCTGCCTTTAGATTCCCTTGAGCTGTGGGAGACATCAGATTGTAGGCTGCCACTGCCTGTGTCTAGGGAGATAAACAATCACAATTGTTTGGTTGGTCGTAAAGATGACTAGATTCTGGGGACCGCTGCCTCCAAAGCCATCAGTGACACTGTTTATCACCCTGAGAGTGCAACTTGACCTCTCGTCACTGCTGTGTCCTCCTTTCTTCTCTTGGGATGCTGTTTGCTGACTATGGCAGCAAATACCTCCTTCCCTTAAATCTCCAAGGTTCGCATCAATTTTGGACCCATATTTATTGCAAAGAATGGGATGTAATTTCTTTGGGATGGGCTATGTCTAAAAATGATGAGCAATGCCGCCACACAGCCCTCTTGACTTGAAAGAAACTTGAGTCAAATGCAGTGTGGCAAGAACAAAGATATTGGTATATTACCACCTTCCCTGACACCTTGAAGGATCCTTTGTTACTTACTTTGGACTCTGGTGGTGAAGCTCCTGCTACAGTGTGGACTGGGGCATTTGCAGGAGCTGATAAGGTTTAAGGCTAGGGAAGCAGTCACAGATGAGTGAAATAAACACAGTACTTAGAATGCTGGGGGTGTGTGCTGATGAATACACGGGAAAGGAAATCCCTGCGAGGTAAGGGATATCGTGGAGATATAGAGGAAAGGGTCTTCAGCAGAGACTTCGAGAGCCTCAGAAATTGGGGGTGAAGGGGGTTCCAGCATGCTTCTGTGGGCATCCTCCAATCCTCCTCTATAGGATCCTGGAATCCCCTTTTAGAGCTTTTTAAAGAGACTTCTCTAAAAGCTTAATCAGTAAATATTTACCTTTGCTTTTCACAATGACCCATTTTTTAAAACAATCAAGTAAACAAAAACAAAAGTGAAGAACCCAATCAATGTGTGTATATAAAAATATGTGCCAGGCCGGGCGTGGCGGCTCACGCCTGTAATCTCAGCACTTTGGGAGGCCGAGGTGGGCGGATCACCTGAGGTCAGGAGTTTGAGACCAGCTTGGCCAACTTGGTGAAACCCGGTCTCTACCAAAAATACAAAAACTAGCCAGGTGTAGTGGTGCGTGCCTGTAATCCCAGCTACTCAGGAGGCTGAGGCAGGAGAATCACTTGCACCCAGGAGGTGGAGGTTGCAGTGAGCCAACATCACACCATTGCATTCCAGCCTGGGCAGCAAGAGTGAAACTCCATCTCAAACAAAACAAAACAAAACAAAACAAAACAAAACAATAAAAAAAGTGTTCCTTTAGTATCTTTACAAGGAAAAAGAACCCTAAGGTTAACAACTGGTCACTTCAAAGGATGGGCCTGGGATGGGGAAGAGAGAGTGAAGTTTTTTACACCTCCTGTAGGCTTTGACTTGTTACAATAAGCGTATATTACTTTCTAAATTTTGGAATAATTGTAGATTTACAGGCGAGTTGCACAGAGACTTCTCATAAACCTTAGAGTCAATTTCCCCTAATGTTAACATGATGCACTTATCAAAACCAAGAAATTAATGCCAGGACAATACTGTTCAGTAAACTACAGACTGTGTTCAGATCTCACCAGTTTTTCCACTCATATCCTTATTCTGTTCCCAAATCCCACGTTACATTGAGTCCCGTGTCCCCCTGTTCTCCTCCAATCTGTGACAGTTCCTCAACCTATACTTGTCCTTTTATGACCCTGACAGTCTTGAAGAGTACAGGTCAGGCATTTTATAGAATGCCCCTCAGTTTAGGTTTGTCCGATGTTTTCTCACGCTTTGACAGATTGAGGTTATGGATCTTGGGGAAGAATGCCGTGGTGGTGATGTGCTCTTCTCTGCTCAGAATATTGGGGGTATGTGCTATTGGTACATCTGTTACTGGTGGTGTTAGCCTTGATCATGTGATTGGGTGGTGTCTGCTTTCCCCACTCAAAGTTGCTATTTCCCCTTTTGTAAATAATACATAGTTTGGGGAAAGTTCTTTCTTCTTATCCCTTTTCTTCTTAATATCCTATATCCTGTTAAACTTTCGTCCACGAATTTTAGTATCTTTGGCGAATCTTGCAGCAATTATTGCTGTACTGATCTGATAAAGTTTGTCTATTTTCCTTCTTCTGTCTCTATTTGTTAACTGGAATTCTTCTGTTCTCCCTCACTTTTTATTCAATCACTTTTTTATATTAGTATTGGCTTATGGTTATTTATTTTATTCTTTGGGTTATAAAAAATATTTTTGTTACTTATTTTATTGCTCAGTTTTGTTCCAATTTTGGCCACTGGGAGCTCTTTTAGGTTGGCTCCCGTGTCCTTTTGACATGATGAATTACTTTTACAGTTTAAAAAATACAACAAAGTACAAATAATTAAAATTGTTGTCCACCACTTTTTATTTTATTGTTTCATTTGAATGAGAGAGTATGCTGAGACTAGCCAAGGAGCAAGTGAGATTCATTTGGGGTACATAAACAAATCTTTAAAAGATATCCTCCCTCCCTCCCTCCCTCCTTCCTTCCTTCCTTCCTTCCTTCCTTTTTCCCTTTCTTCTTTCCTCTCTTCCTTCTTCCTTCCCTTCCTCCCTTTCCTTCCCTCCCTCCCTCCCCCTCTCTTTCTCTCTCTATATGCACAATTCTCTTTGGCATATGAGGCTGCATGGTACTAAAATGTAGAATCAGGAATCTACCTAGGTTGTGAAAATAACATGAATTACATGTGAAACTGTTTCTTTTTTTTAAATCACAAAGAATAACAAGAACTTCATATTGTTAAAGAGACTCATGAAATCCCTGAACTTGAGTGCTGCCCAAACTTCACTTGGGGAGAAAATTACAAATAAACTCCAGAATATTGATTGGTCGGATTTTTCAGTGAAAGGCTGAAAAGATGACTTAGCTGAAAAAATCGAATTTCAAGGTTTATTCATCCCTAATAAAGGAAAATTGTACTCACCGCTTGTTTATGCATGCTGCAGTGCAAAAGAAACTGTTCTGAAGCCCTGGAGAGCACGCCTTAAGTTGATGATGTCTTTGAAGCATAGTTGAAATTCTTTGAAGTAATGAGCTTCATGAGAAAAAAAAAAAAGAGAAAGAATGGATGTCTGCTGATGCTATTTCATTAATGTTAGGTTCGCAGTAAACATTTAAGACAATAATCCAAGAGAGATGAATCATTTTGTGAGGTTACATTCCTGCCAAGCATTGCAGTGAAAAACTCCCTGAGAGCATCTCAGCCTGGCTATCCAGATAGCCAGCCTGTGAAAAATAGTGTCTTAAAACATCAGCCTGTTTGCCTTTTTTGTGTGTAAAGATTTGAACGCTGATCTTAGAATACTCAGGTTCATTTCTTGCTACGGGGAAATTAACCTGGCTGGAATTAATGAAGGCCACAGTTGTCATGTTTGTGGAATACCCAGGGAAAGAGCTTTACACGTTTTTAATAATGTTAACTCTCCACATAGCTGGGTGTGGCAGATCCTCTCAGTGCTTCACCTGGAGATCCTGGGTCTTTTAATTAGTTAATTTAATTTTTTTAAAAAAATTTAAAATTAATTTTTGTTAGGAGATGGGATCTTTTTTTTTTTTTTGACTTTTTAAAAAAATTTATTTATTATTATTATACTTTAAGTTCTAGGGTACATGTGCATAACGTGCAGGTTTGTTACATATGTATACTTGTGCCATGTTGGTGTGCTGCACCCATCAACTCGTCAGCACCCATCAACTCGTCATTTACATCAGGTATAACTCCCAATGCAATCCCTCCCCCCTCCCTCCTCCCCATGATAGGCCCCGGTGTGTGATGTTCCCCTTCCCGAGTCCAAGTGATCTCATTATTCAGTTCCCACCTATGAGTGAGAACATGCGGTGTTTGGTTTTCTGTTCTTGTGATAGTTTGCTAAGAATGATGGTTTCCAGCTGCATCCATGTCCCTACAAAGGACACAAACTCATCCTTTTTTATGGCTGCATAGTATTCCATGGTGTATATGTGCCACATTTTCTTAATCCAATCTGTCACTGATGGACATTTGGGTTGATTCCAAGTCTTTGCTATTGTGAATAGTGCCGCAATAAACATATGTGTGCATGTGTCTTTATAGCAGCATGATTTATAATCCTTTGGGTATATACCCAGTAATGGGATGGCTGGGTCATATGGTACATCTAGTTCTAGATCCTTGAGGAATCGCCATACTGTTTTCCATAATGGTTGAACTAGTTTACAATCCCACCAACAGTGTAAAAGTGTTCCTATTTCTCCACATCCTCTCCAGCACCTGTTGTTTCCTGACTTTTTAATGATCGCCATTCTAACTGGTGTGAGATGGTATCTCATTGTGGTTTTGATTTGCATTTCTCTGAAGGCCAGTGATGATGAGCATTTTCTCATGTGTCTGTTGGCTGTATGAATGTCTTCTTTTGAGAAATGTCTGTTCATATCCTTTGCCCACTTTTTGATGGGGTTGTTTGTTTTTTTCTTGTAAATTTGTTTGAGTTCTTTGTAGGTTCTGGATATTAGCCCTTTGTCAGATGAATAGATTGCAAAAATTTTCTTCCATTCTGTAGGTTGCCTGTTCACTCTGATGGTAGTTTCTTTTGCTGTGCAGAAGCTCTTTAGTTTAATTAGATCCCATTTGTCAATTTTGGCTTTTGCTGCCGTTGCTTTTGGTGTTTTAGACATGAAGTCTTTTCCCATGCCTATGTCCTGAATGGTACTACCTAGGTTTTCCTCTAGGATTTTTATTTTAGGTCTAACATTTAAGTCTCTAATCCATCTTGAATTAATTTTCGTATAAGGAGTAAGGAAAGGATCCAGTTTCAGCTTTCTACTTATGGCTAGCCAATTTTCCCAGCACCATTTATTAAATAGGGAATCCTTTCCCCATTTCTTGTTTTTGTCAGGTTTGTCAAAGAGCAGATGGCTGTAGATGTGTGGTATTATTTCTGAGGACTCTGTTCTGTTCCATTGGTCTATATCTCTCTTTTGGTACCAGTACCATGCTGTTTTGGTTACTGTAGCCTTGTAGTATAGTTTGAAGTCAGGTAGCGTGATGCCTCCAGCTTTGTTCTTTTGACTTAGGATTGTCTTGGAGATGCGGGCTCTTTTTTGGTTCCATATGAACTTTAAAGCAGTTTTTCCCAATTCTGTGAAGAAACTCATTGGTAGCTTGATGGGGATGGCATTGAATCTATAAATTACCTTGGGCAGTATGGCCATTTTCACGATATTGATTCTTCCTATCCATGAGCATGGTATGTTCTTCCATTTGTTTATGTCCTCTTTTATTTCACTGAGCAGTGGTTTGTAGTTATCCTTGAAGAGGTCCTTTACATCCCTTGTAAGTTGGATTCCTAGGTATTTTATTCTCTTTGAAGCAATTGTGAATGGAAGTTCATTCCTGATTTGGCTCTCTGTTTGTCTGTTACTGGTGTATAAGAATGCTTGTGATTTTTGCACATTAATTTTGTATCCTGAGACTTTGCTGAAGTTGCTTATCAGCTTAAGGAGATTTTGGGCTGAGACAATGGGGTTTTCTAAATATACAATCATGTCATCTGCAAAGAGGGACAATTTGACTTCTTCTTTTCCTAACTGAATACCCTTGATTTCTTTCTCTTGCCTAATTGCCCTAGCCAGAACTTCCAACACTATGTTGAATAGGAGTGGTGAGAGAGGGCATCCCTCTCTTGTGCCAGTTTTCAAAGGGAATTTTTCCAGTTTTTGCCCATTCAGTATGATATTGGCTGTGGGTTTGTCATAAATAGCTCTTATTATTTTGAGGTACGTTCCATCAATACCGAATTTATTGAGCGTTTTTAGCATGAAGGGCTGTTGAATTTTGTCAAAAGCCTTTTCTGCATCTATTGAGATAATCATGTGGTTCTTGTCTTTTGTTCTGTTTATATGCTGGATTATGTTTATTGATTTGCGAATGTTGAACCAGCCTTGCATCCCAGGGATGAAGCCCACTTGATCATGGTGGATAAGCTTTTTGATGTGTTGCTGAATCCGGTTTGCCAGTATTTTATTGAGGATTTTTGCATCGATGTTCATCAGGGATATTGGTCTAAAATTCTCTTTTTTTGTTGTGTCTCTGCCAGGCTTTGGTATCAGGATGATGTTGGCCTCATAAAATGAGTTAGGGAGGATTCCCTCTTTTTCTATTGATTGGAATAGTTTCAGAAGGAATGGTACCAACTCCTCCTTGTGCCTCTGGTAGAATTCAGCTGTGAATCCATCTGGTCCTGGACTTTTTTTGGTTGGTAGGCTATTAATTATTGCCTCAATTTCAGAGCCTGCTATTGGTCTATTCAGGGATTCAACTTCTTCCTGGTTTAGTCTTGGAAGAGTGTAAGTGTCCAGGAAATTATCCATTTCTTCTAGATTTTCCAGTTTATTTGCGTAGAGGTGTTTATAGTATTCTCTGATGGTAGTTTGTATTTCTGTGGGGTCGGTGGTGATATCCCCTTTATCATTTTTAATTGCGTCAATTTGATTCTTCTCTCTTTTCTTCTTTATTAGTCTTGCTAGTGGTCTGTCAATTTTGTTGATCTTTTCAAAAAACCAACTCCTGGATTCATTGATTTTTTGGAGGGTTTTTTGTGTCTCTATCTCCTTCAGTTCTGCTCTGATCTTAGTTATTTCTTGCCTTCTGCTAGCTTTCGAATGTGTTTGCTCTTGCTTCTCTAGTTCTTTTAATTGCGATGTTAGAGTGTCAATTTTAGATCTTTCCTGCTTTCTCTTGTGGGCATTTAGTGCTATAAATTTCCCTCTACACACTGCTTTAAATGTGTCCCAGAGATTCTGGTATGTTGTATCTTTGTTCTCATTGGTTTCAAAGAACATCTTTATTTCTGCCTTCATTTCGTTATGTACCCAGTAGTCATTCAGGAGCAGGTTGTTCAGTTTCCATGTAGTTGAGCGGTTTTGATTGAGTTTCTTAGTCCTGAGTTCTAGTTTGATTGCACTGTGGTCTGAGAGACAGTTTGTTATAATTTCTGTTCTTGTACATTTGCTGAGGAGTGCTTTACTTCCAATTACGTGGTCAATTTTGGAGTAAGTACGATGTGGTGCTGAGAAGAATGTATATTCTGTTGATTTGGGGTGGAGAGTTCTATAGATGTCTATTAGGTCTGCTTGCTGCAGAGATGAGTTCAATTCCTGGATATCCTTGTTAACTTTCTGTCTCGTTGATCTGTCTAATGTTGACAGTGGAGTGTTGAAGTCTCCCATTATTATTGTATGGGAGTCTAAGTCTCTTTGTAAGTCTCTAAGGACTTGCTTTATGAATCTGGGTGCTCCTGTATTGGGTGCATATATATTTAGGATAGTTAGCTCTTCCTGTTGAATTGATCCCTTTACCATTATGTAATGGTCTTCTTTGTCTCTTTTGATCTTTGATGGTTTAAAGTCTGTTTTATCAGAGACTAGTATTGCAAACCCTGCTTTTTTTTGTTCTCCATTTGCTTGGTAAATCTTCCTCCATCCCTTTATTTTGAGCCTATGTATGTCTCTGCGTGTGAGATGGGTCTCCTGAATACAGCAGACTGATGGGTCTTGACTCTTTATCCAGTTTGCCAGTCTATGTCTTTTAATTGGAGCATTTAGTCCATTTACATTTAAGGTTAATATTGTTATGTGTGAACTTGATCCTGCCATTATGATATTAACTGGTTATTTTGCTTGTTAGTTGATGCAGTTTCTTCCTAGCCTCGATGGTCTTTACATTTTGGCATGTTTTTGCAATGGCTGGTACCGGTTGTTCCTTTCCATGTTTAGTGCTTCCTTCAGGGTCTCTTGTAAGGCAGGCCTAGTGGTGACAAAATCTCTAAGCGTTTGCTTATCTGTAAAGGATTTTATTTCTCCTTCACTTACGAAACTTAGTTTGGCTGGATATGAAATTCTGGGTTTAAAATTCTTTTCTTTAAGAATGTTGAATATTGGCCCCCACTCTCTTCTGGCTTGTAGAGTTTCTGCCAAGAGATCTGCTGTTAGTCTGATGGGCTTCCCTTTGTGGGTAACCCGACCTTTCTCTCTGGCTGCCCTTAAGATTTTTTCCTTCATTTCAACTTTGGTGAATCTGGCAATTATGTGTCTTGGAGTTGCTCTTCTCGAGGAGTATCTTTGTGGCATTCTCTGTATTTCCTGGATTTGAATGTTGGCCTGCCCTACTAGGTTGGGGAAGTTCTCCTGGATGATATCCTGAAGAGTGTTTTCCAACTTGGTTCCATCTTCCTCCTCACTTTCAGGCACCCCAATCAGACGTAGATTTGGTCTTTTTACATAATCCCATACTTCTTGCAGGCTTTGTTCATTTCTTTTTCTTCTTTTTTCTTTTGGTTTCTCTTCTCGCTTCATTTCATTCATTTGATCCTCTATCGCTGATACTCTTTCTTCCAGTTGATCAAGTCAGTTACTGAAGCTTGTGCATTTGTCACGTATTTCTCGTGTCATGGTTTTCATCTCTTTCATTTCGTTTATGACCTTCTCTGCATTAATTACTCTAGCCATCAATTCTTCCACTTTTTTTTCAAGATTTTTAGTTTCTTTGCGCTGGGTACTTAATTCCTCCTTTAGCTCTGAGAAGTTTGATGGACTGAAGCCTTCTTCTCTCATCTCGTCAAAGTCATTCTCCGTCCAGCTTTGATCCGTTGCTGGCGATGAGCTGCGCTCCTTTGCCGGGGGAGATGCGCTCTTATTTTTGGAATTTCCAGCTTTTCTGCCCTGCTTTTTCCCCATCTTTGTGGTTTTATCTGCCTCTGGTCTTTGATGATGGTGATGTACTGATGGGGTTTTGGTGTAGGTGTCCTTCCTGTTTGATAGTTTTCCTTCTAACAGTCAGAACCCTCAGCTGTAGGTCTGTTGGAGATTGCTTGAGGTCCACTCCAGACCCTGTTTGCCTGGGTATCAGCAGCAGAGGCTGCAGAAGATAGAATATTTCTGAACAGCGAGTGTACCTGTCTGATTCTTGCTTTGGAAGCTTCCTCTCAGAGGTGTACTCCACCCTGTGAGGTGTGGGGTGTCAGACTGCCCCTAGTGGGGGATGTCTCCCAGTTAGGCTACTCAGGGGTCAGGGACCCACTTGAGCAGGGAGTCTGTCCCTTCTCAGATCTCAACCTCCATGTTGGGAGATCCACTGCTCTCTTCAAAGCTGTCAGACAGAGTCGTTTGCGTCTGCAGAGGTTTCTGCTGTTTTTGTTATTTTTACTGTGCCCTGTCCCCAGAGGTGGAGTCTACAGAGACAGGCAGGTTTCCTTGAGCTGCTGTGAGCTCCACCCAGTTCGAGCTTCCCAGCAGCTTTGTTTACCTACTTAAGCCTCAGCAATGGCGGGCGCCCCTCCCCCAGCCTCGTTGCTGCCTTGCCGCGATATTGCAGACTGCTGTGCTAGCAATGAGGGAGGCTCCGTGGGCATGGGACCCTCCCGGCCAGGTGTGGGATATGATCTCCTGGTGTGCCTGATTGCTTAAAGCGCAGTATTGGGGTGGGAGTTACCCGATTTTCCAGGTGTTGTGTGTCTCAGTTCCCCTGGCTAGGAAAAGGGATTCCCTTCCCCCTTGCGCTTCCCAGGTGAGGCAATGCCTCGCCCTGCTTCAGCTCTCGCTGGTCGGGCTGCAGCAGCTGACCAGCACCGATTGTCCGGCGCTCCCCAGTGAGATGAACCCAGTACCTCAGTTGAAAATGCAGAAATCACCGGTCTTCTGTGTCGCTCGTGCTGGGAGTTGGAGACTGGAGCTGTTCCTATTTGGCCATCTTGCTCCGCCCCCTTCGGGATCTTTTTATGTTGCCCAGGCTGGAGGGAAGGCCTGGATCTTTTTACTGGTTGGATGCTTTCATCCACCTCCCTCTGTGGGTGGGTGCTAAGGGATTCTCAGGTGTAATAGGCTAAGATATTGTGAAATATTACTTGGTCTGCATTCCCATTTCCTGGCATACAACTCCTAAAGTCCTTGGGATCTCCAAAGTGCTGTCTTTTATGTGTCTTTTGTCTGATAGGTTCAGGGTAGGGCTGGTTACCAGAGTGGCCAAGGCAGGATCAGAGGGTTGGGACTTTTAGCCCCAGGAGGGGAGAGGGGCTGAAGGTCAAGTTGATCCCCAGTGGCCAATGGTTTAATCAATCATGCCTATGTAATGAAGCCTGCATAAGAAGAAAGGAGGACAAGGTTTGAGAGCTTTTGGATCTCTGGACATGTGGTGGTTCCTGGAGGGTGGCCCGCCCAGGTGTCAGAGGCTTTGGAACCAGAGTGACTCCATCAAATGGGTGAGACCGGGATTGGAGGGACTGGTTTTTCAACATACAGGTCACAAAGACCCTGCTGATAAAACTAAGTGGGGTAAAGAAGCCATCCAAAACCCGCCAAAACCAAGATGGCGACAAAAGTGACCTCTGGTTGTCCTCACTGTCCATTATATGCTAATTATAATGCATTAGCATGCTAAAAGACATGCCCACCAGCACCATGACAGTTTCTGAATGGCATGGCAATGTCCAGAAGTTACCCCATATAGTCTAAAAGGGGGAGGAACTCTCAGTTCCAGGAATATGCTGCCCCTTTCCTGGAAAACTCATGAATAATCCACTCCTTGTTTGGTATATAATCAAGAAATAACCATAAGTCTATTGAGTCCAGCAGCCCATGCTGCTGCTCTGCCGATGGAGTAGCCACCCCTTTATCCCTTCACTTTCTTAAAAAACTTGCTTTCACTTTACTGTGTCGTCTTGCTCTTGAATCTCTGTGTGAAGGGGAGAACGTGCGTGGACTCCCAGCCTGAACTCCAATTTTGGGATTCACCTTGTGACACGGGAGGGTATGGAAGCTCTGCACCCTACACGTCTCTTCATCAGTATCTTCTGTAATGTCCTTTGTGGTAAACTGGTAAATGTGTTTGCCTGAGTTCTGTGAGCTGCTCCAGCAAATTGGTCAAACCCAAAGAGGGGCTTTTGGGAACCCCAACTTGAAGCTGGTCGGTTAGAAGTTCCAGAGGCCTGGACTTGCAACTGGTGTCTGGAGTGGGGTAGTCTTGGGGACTGAGTGTTCAGCCTGTGGGATCTGACATTATGTCCAGGTAAATCGTGTTGGAATTGAATTGGAGGACATCCAGCTGGCGTCTGCTGCTTGGTGGTGGGGGAAATTCCTGCCCCGCTGCCTGCATTTGGTCACAAATGTCATCTTCTGTGTTGATGATTGTTGAGGTGGTATGAGAGCAGAGGAAAAACATGGTTTGGGAGAGTTTTTCTCAACACATGCACCTTCCAGAAATGGTCCCCTAGCTGGCCTCCTCCCCCTTCCTTGTTCTTCTTCCCTCACACCTTACAGGTTTCTCCTTCATAAACCTCGTGTTGCTGCATCTTCCCTGAGGGTCTGCATCGCAGGAGCCCAGCCTAAGATACTTGACGTACTTAGCAGATATATTTGAACTTTTGAATGTATTGATTGTGAAACTTCGAGAAATAAATATCCATCTTGTTTCTGAATATTGCATATGTCAAGAAATTTATAGCCCACATTTATCTATAAATACATTATATTAGCGTTAAACATTTCTTTTTAGTGTTTAGATTTGGTGGTATTACTCTCAAGGAGGAAAAAAAGCAGTTTCGTCTAATATGTCTGCAGAGTGAATTTAAGAAATCCATATTTTTCTGATATTTTGTCTGTAAAGCACACTTGAAACTCCATAAGAAAACCCTTTCTCACGTGTTCAGTCTTTGCCAGATCTCTCAGAGGTGTTTTGAGAGCTCAGGTATGAATCTAAGACAACTTAATCAAGTTGGCTTTCAAGATTTTTGGGAGTAAACAATGTCCTTGATCCTCTGAACACAAGTAAACATTTATTGAACATCATTTCCCATTTTTATCAACATTAAAAAAAGCCGGCAACAACTTTGATGTTGAAAATGATCTTGGTTATGTTCTAATGGCCACTTTTGACCAGTAAAGAGGAACCAGGGCAGACAAGCAAATTGAGATCTTGTGACTAAAATAAAGATTCTATTTTTCTTTTTGGGGAAAATGAACCATTTTCACCTAAAATTGCCACAGCCTTGCTTTTCTTTGAGTAATGATATTTAATTTGTTAAGACATTTGAAGCGACATGAAAGGCATGTTTTGTGTGTTTGGCTTTTGGGTTGATGGACAGCGAGGGACTGTGGGTTGCAGAAGGTTTTGAGGGCTCCCTTAGTGACCTCTGTGGTCTTTCCCTGCAATGACATTCATTGATAACAATATTTATTTATTTTTTCTTTACTAATACTTGAGTCTGAGTCAGACTGCCCTTTCTTCCAAATAAGGATGTTGTGGAAGTTGCATTAAATTTTGAGTTTCAGGCCCAAACACTGAGGGACAGAGACTGCAGAATGAACTTCTCCCTGTGTCAACAGACTATACTAATTAACATGGTTGTCTTTGGCTGATCTGGGAAAATTAAAAGATGACCCAGGGTCCTCTTTGTGGACATTCTCCCTCTCTGCCTCCTTCTTTGCTTCTCCTTTCTTCTCTCTTCCCCTTCTACCCTCTTTTCTTCTTTATCTTCCTTCTCTTCCAATTCATTTCTTTCATCCATTTTCCTTTTTTTTCTTCCTTTTCTCTTTTTCTTCTTTCTTTCACGGCAAGTGAAATATACACATCCCAAAATAATTGCAGTCAACATCTCACCTTTTTGATAATAAATATTCCACAACATCGACAGAAAAGGACTCCTGCAGTTGAATATGAAGCAGAAAATCTGGTGGAAAAGAAGTGGGTGCAGACAGCAGGGATTGTTCTTGCGTGAGGGTGATTCTTAAGGAAGGCATTTGTAAGGGAGGGGTCTGCAGGGGCCAGAAGCCAGAGAGAATTAATAAAACTCTGTGCCTTGGATGAGGATTCAAATCCAGAAATGATTTGCAGGAATCGGGAATTGCCTTTCTTGAGAAACGTTTGAGTTGGGCTGGTGTTGATCTTAATGACCTGTTTAGGTTGTCTTCTGCATGCCTTAATTTGTTTTTTGTTAAATGGGAGCAAGGATCGTGATTCATTTCCATAGATGAGAGGTATTGTGAGGGCCAAGGGCCCACTGGAAGGCAGCATGGTGAGGAGATCAGAGCACAGAGCCGGGAGACAGATCTGGGCCTTAGATCCAGCTCTGCCGTCCTCCAGGTTTGTAATCGTCAGTGTGTACATAGCTTCTGAAGATCTTTTCCTCATCCATGAAATGAGATGGTTGAATTTCTGAAAATGGGGTGCATTTTCCTGGTTCAAAGCTGTTTTGTGCCCCCCTACACTTTTGGATAAATGCTTTTTAAAGACATAAAGGTGGTAAAAAAAAATAATCGCTCAGAAATTTTGTTGAAAGAATGGATGGATGAATGAATGCTCCGAATCGGGGCCTCCAACGGTGACTGTGCAGGCTGTGGGGCTGTGCTATACACAGCTCCAAGGGAAAGGGGACATGCTTCATGAAGATGGCGATGGCAATCCTGCCCCATGGATCTATGCCAGATGGCTGCCTGATCCCAATGGACAAGGATTCAATGACCTTAAGTTGCTGAGAAGAACACAAGGCCCTTGAAAGATGTAACATCCCTTGTATCCTTCTATCAAGGGTCGTTTTCTAGGAGCTTCGAAATAATCCACTTGGGCTCCCCATCTTCCTCTCTCCCTACAGAAACACAGGTCCATGTGTGCCTTCTGGATTTGCAGCAGCCATGGGGGTCCAGGACCTGCTAAGAGGCCCTGGCAGGGCACATGGGTCAGCAGAAGCCTCGTGTTGACATGGGCCGGGAGAGAAATAACCTGGGTCTCCCAGCGCTTCCCTTAGAAGCTATATTGTGTAAGTTAACAAGCCAAAGAATCCCTCACTTTCTAACCAAGGAAAATATTTTTATCTCACTCGGAAAGCAAATCCCTCCTTTGTCCAGTGGAGCTAGAAGAAAACAAAGTTTTCTTAGGACATGCATCATTATTAAGAATTTTTCCTGTAAGTTTATCTGTGTGCCTTCCACAGTTACCTGTGTGTCCCCTGTGGTACCTATGGAAACCAGTTGTTGGGAAATCCTTGTTAAGGTAAGAGCATCTGTGGACCAGGGCATCCCAATAGCTTTGGATGGGGGAGGCTGAGTTAATCAGTTAACACATTCCTAGCACCCCCTGCTGGACGTTGCTGCTCTAACTGACCTTGAAATTCTTGGACTTGGCTGGGCTGGAGATACCATACCCAGCCAGACACCACCCACCTCGCCCCACTGCTGTAGCTCCCACCTGATCCCTACTTCCAACCACGCCTTCTTAATCTTCTCTGTGTTTTTATGTCGCTTTGTGTTTGTTTCTCACAAAGCCCTGATGAAACTATCAGGGAACAAAGACAAGAGACAGGGGTCTGAATCTAGAGTAAAAAGTTTTAGTTCCAGGCATTTCCTTGGGCTCAGCACATGCATTGCTGTTCTCTGTATGTCAGACATGAGGGGGTAGGTGAATTCCAAGGCTCCTTGTTGCAAAATAATGCAGTGTGGTAGAGCTTGGGTTTTGGGGTCGGGCAAACATGGGTTTACATCTGAGCTTAGTACTTGAGGAAAGTTGCTTAGTGCCACGAACTTTAGCTTTATGAGCTGTAAAATGGGGATAATAATGATAACAGCTATCCCTGGATTTATGGTGGAGATCACAGGGGAGCAGGCATGCAAAGCCCGGCTCAGCCTGGCACATTAATTATCAGGCTCAGCTCATGGCAGTGGCTGTTTTTATTAATGCCACTGTGATCTTCCAATGATTTGATCCAGGAGACGCCTGCTGAAGAGAGCAAATCAATCTCTACACGATAGTAGGAATAGTAGCATTGATGAGGCCTTGGTACTTATTTTGCATCTGGAAAAATTCCAAAGTGATTCATTCATCTCTGGTTTTTAGTGGGTAATTTGTCCCAAGTGGGTACCACTGGAGCCTGGAGCCATCTTCAGCCCTGTGGGTGTCATCACATCCCTGTCTGTGAGTACAGATTTCGGATGAAGACCAGAGTCAATGGGGTAGGAAATTACAGCTGCCTAAGTGGCCCTGTTGGAGCCTGGGGAAAGCAGCGCTGTGTAGGTAATGATGTTCTCTGATGTTTCACAGCTGTAACTCTGTTCCTTGTTTCTGAGTAGGGCCAGGTTTTTCTGGTCTAGGTGCTCAGTCTACTTCTACCTATGTATATCTGTCCTTCTTCCTCCTCCTCTTTCACTCCTTCCTTGATTTTGCTAACACACATAGCACTCACTGTATACTTGCCTCAGTACTTCACAGGAAAAACTCAGTTCATCTTCTCAACAACCCTGTGAGCTAGTTCCTGTCGTTATGCCCCTTTCACAGGTGGGGTGAGTAGCGCCACTCTGGGTCCTGGTATTCACTGGGAGGGAGACCTCAGGAGGGACCAGGTCAGCGCTCTGACTTGATACTCAGTACTGATGTTTGGTATCAGGAGGGCAAAGTGTGACCAAAGGTGTGCATTTCACAGTCAGCTTCTGGTAGGGGACACAGGTTCTGTTAGGGGACAATTTCCCATGACCGCCTCTCATTTCTGCATGTCTTGCAAGCAGAGGCACTGTCTGCCTTTTGTTCTGTGTTACCTGTGCATAACAAACATTCTTGGGAGACAGAGAGAGTGTCTCCCATTGGAACAAAGGTGGGCATGTGTATCAGTGCACTTTCATGCTGCTGATAAAGACACACCCGAGACTGGATAATTTATAAAGAAAAGAAGGTTTAATGGACTCACAGTTCCACGTGGCTGGGGCAGCCTCACAATCACAGCAGAAGGCAAAAGGCATGTTTTACATGGAAGCAGACAAGAGAGAGAATGAGAGCCAAGCAAAAGAGGAAACATCAGATTTCATGAGACTTATTCACCACCACAAGAAGAGTATGAGGGGAAACCATCCCCATGATTCAATTATCTCCCACTGGGTCCCTCCTACAACACATGGGAATTATGGGAGCTACAATTCAAGATGAGATTTGGGTGAGGCCACAGCTAAACCGTATCAGCATAAACCATATGCTTACTTACAATTGTAAAACATGCAGGTTCCCCAAGCTCAGCACTGCTGTTCTGTAATGCAACCCACTGCATATACAGTATTACGTGGCCTTCTTCATGTGGTCCTTTGGAAACTGAGGCTGAGGGCACTGGTGCAAAAACCCTGATTGTCTGGCTACTGTTGTTGCTGTGATAATAAAATCCTTTGTCTCGGATACAGGAGTCTCTCATGTATTCTGTCAGCATCCATGAAACAGGCAGGCTGACTTGCTGGCTTGCAGGTAGGGTAAAATCTCATTGCTTTCACAGTTTTTGACAGCTTCCAGGTTCATGACTTAGAGGAGGCAGAATTTAGGATTTTAATGATGAATCAGCCATAGCACCCACTCTTAAATTGCTCAAAGACAAATGGGTGTAGATTGAAAAGGATACATGAGAGAATGACATACAAGTTAAAAAGCGAATACTTTCAGAGTAGTTACAGGAAAAGGCAGTTGTTGGGCATGGCTTGAAAGAGGAATAAGATTTTGATGGATTAGGAAGCTGGGCAAGGGAGTTCTAGGCAGAGGGAACAGAGTGAATGGGAGCACAGAGGTGTGTGTGAAGGCCAAGAGTAGATTCAGGGGACAGTGTCTGGTTACCTACAATTGTAAAATATTTCTTTAGTAAAGTGTAAGGAGCAGTGACTAGAAGAAACAGCATGGACTTCGGAGTCAGACAGTAAGTCCAAGAGCGTGAGAGCCAGAAAAGCATGACCAGCTGGGCTGGACTGCTTCGTCCATCCTTCCAGAGTCACTCTTTACCCTTCACTTCCTGCTCACTGTCCTGGCAGCCTGGCCTTGTCCCCTTGCTCTGTCTGGGTTGGCCAATGGGAGGTGCCAGTGAGAGATGACTGTGTTGCAGGAAACTGAGAACAGGAGAGACCGATATGGAGAACAGGAGGATTGTTTATTTTAGGTATTCACTGGCTCAGGGGATTCATATCCACAAAGCTGAGCATTGAACAAAGACTGAGCGGGGTTTTTATAAGTGGACTTACAGGAGCAAAACAAAAGCAGTGAATCATATGACAGGTCACATAATCCATAGCATAGTATAACTTGTGGCCCTGCATAGCTGTTGGCCTTGTAGCTGCATTGAAAGAAAAACAAGAACTGGCTAAATACAGACATTTATAAAACATAGTTGTACTTAAGAAGCCAGGGAAAGGAGGAGTAACACTGAAGAACTTTGTCTTTCTCTCTTTTTTTCCCTTCAACCTTGCTCTGGTGGGGGGTTGTCTGGAGCCCATTCCTTTGGCCTTGGCTTCTTACACAGCGTTATCTTATAACTGTCCCTGAAGTGAGCTTGCTAGGCAGAGTTCTTTTCTTTTTAACCCTTGCCTTGCCTGTTACTTTTCTTGGAGTGAATAAATGCATATTTATTTTAAGTTTCTGCCTCAAGTGGATGAGAGGCGAGTGAGGTCAGGGTGTTGATCTTGGCTCCTGGCCTGCGAGGTTGCCTTGGACTGCTCTTGTCCTTTGATGGAAAGTCACTGTGCCCTCAGGGGGGTCTCTAACCATCTCTCTCTTTTTGGATTTCTATAAATTCCTTCCTCTCACCTTTTCAAGTGGTAATGACTCCATTACAACTAGCCAGGTAACCACACTCTCCTGTGTGGTCCCCAACCCTGCCTGTTAGGGATTGTGTAGTCCCTATGGAAACTAACACGCCTCCTGGGATCTGACTGGAGTGGGCTAGCTTCCCTGTTGGGATCTGAGTGGCTGATGGGGATGAGATGGGAAGAATGTTAGGTTAAACCCTAGAGGACATGTGTTAAGAGCCTGTCTGAAGATGGTTTCCTAGTTTCACCTAATTAACTCCATTCTCCCTTTAAGATCCAACTCAGATGTCTGTTTCCCTGGAAAGATTCTCATGAACCCATGCCACTTTCCATAGCATTTATTGACTGTGTTCTAATTGAATCGTTTTCTATCTCTCTCTTCTGACCTCAGGTATCTGATGAATCTCCGTATCTCTTATACTGCACACAATAAATACCCATTGAATGAACAAATAAATATATGGATGGAAGGACAGACAGATGGTGCATGTAGGTGGATGAATACTTGATCCCAGGCCCATTGAGGATTTGGGTCAGGGGACTGATGTGAGCAGACACAAGGAAGCACAGGCAGCCCCTGGCCTCCAGCAGATTCTTCCAACCCAGCTGGAAAGACATCATATGGGCATGGGAATTCTCTAACTCTGAAAGGCCCCCTCTGCTGAGGTGTCGACAGTGTGCATGACCAGAGGTCAGAAAGAAAGGAGCTCACTCTGCTCTGGGCAGGGGGAGATCAGGGAAGGCTGCCTGGAGGAGGCGAGGCTGGAGAAGGGCACTGAAGGATGGGAAAAGTTAGATGGATGGAGAGGCGGAGGGAACAAAGGCCTGAGAATCTGATGGGCCAAAGCGAAGACAGGAGACAAGTAAAGCTTGGAGATTTTGTCGAGAAAAGAAGAGAGGAGGCAATTAAGTTGGGAGAAATGACACGAGAAAACCACTGAAAATGCCCCAGTGGGGTTTGTTACTTTAAAAAAAAACAACCACAAAGAAAAACAATGAAACAATCATGCTTTCTTTAGTAAGGTGTAAGGAGAAGTGGTGCCAAGAAACAGCATGGATTTCGGAGTCAGGCAGACCTGGGCTTGAATTTCAGCCTTGCTGATTTTTCACTGTGTGGCTCTGGACAGATGACCTTACCTCTCTGAACCATAGTTTCTTTTTCTAGAAAATGGGCCTTGTAATATGTACCTCTTAGCATTGCTGTGAACAAAGGATACCATGGAAGCAACTTGCCTGTCATAGTGCTTTGTGTATGGTAAGTACTTTGTTGATGTTATTGTTAATACTATGACTACTATAGCCTTTATGTACATTGTTTTGTTTTGTTTTTTGTTTTGTTTGAGGGAACGTGGCATTTGAGAGTCCTGGGCATTGTCTGCAGTAGCTGTGGCAGCTGTGATTGTGGGTAATAGAAGGAGAAGTCATGCAGGCATAGGGCTTTTTCTCTTCTCTTTTTTTTTGTGTGGCCTGAAAGAATGAGATAGCAGAATATTAATACTGCTATCTGGAGGCTTGACGCTGGGGCCTGGCGGGGGCTTGTTTTTGCAGCCAGAAATAGTCTGGCCTTTGCCTTTCCAGTGGGCAGGTTGCCAGGCCAACGAGTGTGTAAACCACTTAGCCAAACAAAGCAAAACTATTTTTACCTTGGGGAGCCCAAGAATGCATCACAGAGTCTACACACCTGCCCCACCCAGCCTGGCGACCCAAGCCAGTCGCCAATGGAGGCTGGTCTCCAGCAAGCAAGTGGGAAGCAAACAGCCCTGCCCCTTGGGGACCAGCTGCCTGGCAAGGAGACCAGGTGTTCCAGAAAGGCCCAGAGTGCCCCTCTTTCTCCTCTAGCCAGAGACTAGGAGACCAGAAACTCTCACTGAGAGAGTGTCTGAAGTGGTCAGGCAAGGAGCAATAAAGGCTTAGTTTTACCTCCTTATTCGATATGAATAACAGCAATCCTAATCATAGCAATGCCTTCCACTCACTGAAATTATGCTAGCCACAGGCACTGCGCTAACTGCTTACATACGTCATTGTCTCTTAGCCTGTAATAAATGTCTCCATGAGGGACATCCCCAGTTTTCTGATGTAGAAGCTGAGGCTCAGAGAGGTTAAGTGACCTGCCCAGGGTTACCCAGCTGGGATGCAGTTTGACCCCAGGCCCATTCACTACAGAGTGGTTGCTCTTCTCACCTCCCTCACTGTCTCCCCACACAGATGAAGAACAGGGAGGAGCCAGCCTTGGAGTCGTCATGGGGAGAAGGGTGCCTGTGGTCCTGCCCGTGCAGGGCTATGAAGGTGTGGAGGCCGGGAAGAGATTGGGAGAGCCCCACTGCCTGCTGATACCAGTAGATACGCACGCATACTGGAGAGCAAGGGTGGCACCATGCCTGGTTCTCTGATAAGTAAGAGTGAGGCCAGGGTGTCAAAGCCTACAGAACTGAATCCTCCTTGAGTTACCATAGTGAAGGCTTTTCTTCCTTTCTCCTTCCCTCCTTCCCTTCCTTCTGTACTCACCTTTTGGTAGGATGTAGCAGAAAGAGCATAGTCTCGATAGTCAGCCTTTGTTCCCTCCTCTTCTCCACGTACTTGACTCTTTTCATCCTTCAGTGCCCAGTGTCAGCCTTGCCTCCTCCAGGCAGCCTTTCCTGATCTCCCCCTTCCCAGACAGGAGTGGGCTCATCTGACCTCACTGTCTGTGAGCATGGAACACCTCAAGGAGGGCGGCCTGTCAGTGCTAGAGACCTTCCACGTGTCCATGTTGTGCCTTCCTACCTGGGTGGAAAGCTGCTTGAGGGTAGGGGCTGAGTCTTGGGCTTCTTCATGCCACTTTGTATTACTCCTCTGCCTCCAAACCTTCCATGACTTGTACCACCCTTTGGATTGATTATTCATCCACCCACCTATTCAACAAATACTCATCAAGTGCAGTGTTAGTGATGTGAAGATGCCTGAGACGCTATCCTGAAGTCTAGAGTTAATCAGGAAAGAGAGCTAAGAAAGGAGGTATTTATAAAACAGGGTGGTGGGCCAGGCACAGTGGCGCATGCCTGTAATCCCAGCACTTTGGGAGGCCGAGGCAGTAGGATCACTTGAGGTCAGGAGTTCCAGACCAGAGGAGTGAAATCCCCTCTCTGCTAAAAATACAAAAATTAGCCTGGCGTGATGGTGCGTGCCTGTATCCCAGCTACTCGGGAGGCTGAGGTAGGAGAATTGCTTGAACCTGGGAGGTGGAGGTTGAAATGAGCTGAGATTGTGCTACTGCACTCCAGCCTGGGTGACAGAGTAAGTGAGACTCCGTCTCAAACAAACAAACAAACAAACAAACCAAAAAATGAAACAGAGTGGTAAATCCCATGAAGAGGAGGCAGACACATCATGGGAGCCAGAAAAACCCACGTTCAAATCCTGGCTTCCACTTCCCACCTATAGGAGCTTGGTCAAGTCACTTCCTCCCTGTGCCTCAGTTTTCTCATTTATATACTGAGACTAATAACAATTCTCAACTCACAGGGTTGTAGTGAGGACTGAATGAGATGATGTGGCCTCTTCGTCCTTTCCGTCATGTTGGCTCCACATGGGCAGAGGTTGTGTCTTCCTCACTCCCAGTGGTGTCCCCAGCCTAGGGCACATGGTGGGGCATGATGACTGTTTGTGGAATGGCTGTTGCTCTGTCCCTGAGACACAGTCAGTGACCGCCTGGTGCTGTCAAGAGGTGCTGAGAGCCCAAGAATTGGAATGATCAACCCACAAGCAGGTTTTGTGCCAGGCTGGGAACAAAAAACTGGGCAGAGGTGGCCAGGTGGCAGGCAGCAGCGAGGTTCCAGGACGTCTCATTTCCTGTATGTGAGAGGAATAAATAGTAAAAAGTGTCCTGGACCAAACCTTTTGTTCCTTTTCCTGCCAGACTTGTTCATGGGAAAATTAGCTGCTTTTAGCAGAACATGGAAAAGAGGGAGAGTATATATTGTCAGAGATTTCAGTTTCTCAATTTCGAACCTAAACATGAAGGCTTTTCAGTTGGGTGTGTTCTGTTTAAGATTTGCACAAACCTGGTCTCTCTCTCTCTCTTTGTCTCTCTCTCTTTCTTAAAATCTTATATCCTTGGTTATTGTTGAAGTGGGACACAAATTATTAAAAAACAGAACAAACCACCCAACAACTAGAAACTTTGTTTTCATAGCAGCACAGGCTTATATTCAGTTAAGAATAATATTATTTTGAAATTCGATTTCCCCTATTCCACAGTGGTAGGAGAAGAAGAAAAAAAAGTGGAGATATCTGAAAAATTCCCCAGTATTCTGAACTTAGGATAGAACAGAACGGGTTTTGAAATCCTGGCCTATGTGTTTGCCTCCTGAGTCTTCTACTCTACCTTCAATCATTCTTCCGACAAAAACAGAAGAGCAAGAGGCTGTGTTATCAGTTTGCTGACTGGCTCTGAACAAAGAAATGGTGCTTTCTCTCCACGCTGTCAGCTCATTCATTGACGTCAATCAGAAAATTGATTCGAGGCATGTTTGGGATTCTAACTAGTTTGTGTGCATAATGAATTCCAAGTCAATATTTTCAGAGGGATGAAATAGATAGAGGTTGTGGGGACTAATGGGGGCAGGAATGACCCACTGAGACCTTGGGAAGCCACCTACTGTGATCTTGGGGAGGTCACACCCTGAGATCTGCGGGAGAAGACCACATACTGTGATTTTGGGAAGGCCGCACACTGAGACCTTGGGGAGGACACCCACTGAGACACTGAGGTATTTATATTTTCCCTGGAGCTCCGGTATCTATCTGTAAAGTGGGGTGATATGGTTCTAGTCCTACTAATTTACCCTATGGAAACACATACACATGTGCAGGCATAAGTACAAGGCTATCTTTAAAGCACAACAATGTAACTGCAGTGAAATAGGAGACAATTTGGGTGTCTATTGAGAGGAGAATGGTTAAATACATCATGATACATTCCTACAATGGGAAACTATGAAGTGTTAGAAATGAGGCTGAGATGACGTGGGTGATTCTACAAACATGATGTTGAGTGAAAGAAGCCAGATTCTTTTGTTAAAAATTCATTTGTTGAAACTCTATCCCCCTATGTGATGATATTTGGAGATGGGGTCTTCAGGACATAATTAGGTTTAGATGAGATCGTGAGGGTGGGGTCCCCAGGATGGGATTAGTGCCTTTATAAGAGACAGAAGAGAGCTTGCTCTCTGTCTTTCTCCTCTCCACATGAGAGCCTAGCAAGAAAGCAACCATCTACAAGCTAGGATGAGAGCCCTCACCAGAACCCAACCATGCTGGCACCCTGATTTTGGAATTCCAGCCATCTGAATGGTGAGAAAATACATTTCTGTCATTTAAGCCACCATTCTGTGGTCATGGCAGCCTGAGTTGACTAATATAAGTGCTTGCTGTTTGAGTCCAAGTGTACGAAGTTCAACAGGCAAAACTGAGCCATGGTGTTACAGGCAGGGGAATGGTTCCCATTGGGTGCGGTGGGAGGGTCGGGAGGTGGAGAGTGAGTACTGGAAAGTGGCCTGAGGTGGCTTCAGAACTGGTCATGTTCTGTTCCCGATCTGAGTTTTGGTCACACAGGTACATTTACTTTGTCAAAATACATCCAGTTGTGTGCTTAAGATTTGTGCTTTTTAAATGATGTGTGTTATAATTCCATAAAATGTACTCAAAGAAAGATAATCTCGTTCAAAAATTATCAGTAAAAACAAAAGTCTTGTGAACAATATTTTAGTTATTTCTATATTATTAGTATCTAGCCCAGTGCCTGAATTTAAACCAGATTGTGTGCTAAATGTAAAATTTGCTACAGCAGCAATAAAATGAACAAGATAAAACTGTGTATGCTATTGACACAGAAAGATATCCATATTGTATTTTGTGTGTTTTTTTTTTAACAAAAAGGTTGAGCAATATTTATAGCATGATTTCATTTATGCTTTTAAAAAATTCTAAGTGTATGCACACTTATCAGCAGATTTACATGTAAATAGACATATGGACATTGGAGGTGGGGTGACCATTAGTTTTTAGCTATTAATCTTTCAAAACTTTGATTTTTTAAGGATTAGGATATTTCTTTTATAAATATAAAAAATAATGGTGAAGGTAAATAAAAGAGGACAATGAAAGGGAGTTTGAAGCAGATGACGTCTGCGGCCCCTGCCTCTTGCTCTGAGGTCTGTGATTAACATTGACCTGCTTCATGTCCAGCCAGATAGATGACCAGGTTTGAGTTGGATGACACTAAATCTCCATGTGATTCTTAATTTAGATCCAAAAAGGTGTCCATTCTTGCGGCTGTCATTTGAGTTTTTGGTTGTGGATTCTCATTCTCCAAGTGGATGTGGAACTGGCTCTGGAAGCCAGGCACCATGGCGGAGCCTCAGGCCACTTAGGTGGGATCCCCAGGACAAAGAGGAGCCCCGTCTCCTCTCCACTCCCAGGGAGATGGCCTGAGGGAAAGGGGGAGTCAGTCACATGCTTATATTCATAAATAATAGCCCTGTGGAGAGTGGCCTGCAGACACAGAAGAGAGAACAGTTGTTTCTGGCCAGGCTTCCTAGAGGAGAGGGCATCTGAGATGGTCCTTGGAGCATGAGTAGAAGTTTGCCAGGCAGAAAATGGTAGGAGAATGTTTCAAATAGGGGAAACTGTATGCACAAAACTTGGTATAGGTATATCAGGGGAAAACATGTGAAAGCTAAGGCTGGAAAGGCTGTTTGGAGGCAGATTGAAGATTTGGACTTCATCCTAGGGTAATAAGGAGCCATAGAAGATTTGAAGCAGGAGACTTAATCAGATCTAAGTAGGCAGGAAAAGCTTTCCACCCTTCCCCTTTCTTTCCTCTCTCTTATCCTGCCTTCTTGGGAGGGAGACTCTGAGCAGCAGGAATAGAAGACAGTCTGGGTAGACAAGATAAGCATTGAGGTTATGCCATGGAAGGCAGCTACTATTAGTGACACAAAGGTTTGCTTGCCTTGTAGATATCTTATTGGGAAAAATCCAGAGCTGGTAAAGCCATTTCTGTAAATGGTCCACAAGGCTACTCCTGATCACAGAGCACCTGAAACCCTGGGATTGGGGGAGATTGTGGTACAGGTGCAGAGGGAGGGAGATCGGAGACATCCCAAGGAGGTCTCTATGTGCTTGGATCAAGGACTCAACAGGAAAGGTGGGAGAGTTCTGTCACACTGTGGACACTGTGTGTCATCCTGATCATGTGATCATTTGATTTTCCTTTTGGAGATGGATGGTTGACCTCCATCGTTTCCTGGTCATCACTGTGCATGCAGGACACACTGTAGAACAGCTCCCACTGGCTGGCAGTGCTAAGCAGGTGCGGAGGGGGGCAGAGACCCCAGGATGGAGGGGTGAGTGGAAGCCTGCCTGAGGCAGTCGCCACGGAGATGGAGGGAGGAGAGATTGGCAGGTGCGTGTATGTGGGAAGATAAGAGACCAGAGTTGCGGATAATTAGGGGTTTCCTGTATGTGTGGCTGGGCATGATGGTGAAGAGGCAGAGGAGGGGAGGAGCTGGCACGGGGAAAAAGAGAATTAGGCTGGAGCCGTGGGAACACGTCCATCCTTGCTGAGGGCTCTCTCTCCAGTTGACATTAGATGGGAGGCCTAACATCAGGGGATGGAGGAAAAAATCATTTCTGCCACTTTTGGCTTCATGGGAGACTCTGTAATGGGGCTATGTCTGATGTTACTTATCGCTCTGGTACCCATCAAGGTCTCTGCAAGGAACCAAAGCTTCTTAATAATGTGTGAAAAAAATACACGATGCCTCATTCTGCTTCTGCTCCCAATTTTCTGTGTGGTCTCAGGAGTCACTTCACCTCTGGGGACCTCAGGGCAACATGCAAAGCATATTTGTCCTGGAAGAAATCCTGGGCTATGGTCTGCTACTCACTGCCATGGGAGCCTGGACAAGTCCCTTCCTTTCTCTTGACCTTGGTTTCCCCATGTGCACAGTGAAGAAGTAGAACAAGAAAAATTCTGAGGTGTCAACAAGTGCTCACCATCAGCAATGATGGCTTCCCTCACTTGCCTCCCCTCTTGCTGAGATAGCAGAGAGATGCAATGGGCTGGATCCTGAAGCATTTATGACAGAAACACCCTCTGCAAACACAAGGACTGGAAGTTAGTGTTGTCCCGTGGCCTGGGAAGGCTGGTGGTGCCTTGCAAAGCAAATTGAATTTGTGTTTGAAAATTTCAGTGACCAAATAGACTGGCCTTTTAAAATTCCAAATTGGTTTTGTAGATAAATGGATCAGATTAGTAGGAAGGAAGGGAGAAACGGAGGGACTGTGCAATGTGCGTGCAATTGCTGGCAGGCAGCCTTCTGCATTATGAGATTAGCATCTTTGCCTTTTGCTGGAAATAAGCCACTCTGTTCTCCCTGCTTGCCAGGAGCCACGATTGAAAACCTCTCCCATTTTCTAGCCTAGTGAGGACAGCAGCCAGAACCACAGAAGCTTGTTTTAGTTGGTTTAATCTGAAGCCCCCAGGTGCATCTGCATTGACCCACAGAAAAGCTCCATGGGAAATGTCTTTCAGAGTCCAGGCCACGGATGGAGCAGGAGCGATCACCAGTCAGTTTTTCAGCCACGGGATGGAGCTTCCTGTAGTCCCAGCTTCCAGGGAAGCATCCTTCATTAAGTCTTTGAGCTACATGGTCAAACTGAACTCCTTCCTGCTATTCTTGTAATGCGGCACTCAGACTGGATTCCTGTTTTTGAAGAAGTGAGTGTCCAGAAAGAGGGACAAACTGGTATTTAAAAATTACTAGTGGCCTTTTTTTTTTCTGTCAGTTTCACCACAGTTGGAACAAAGCATATCTTTGGAGAAAACTGTTTAGAAGTCCAGGACAATGGGAAGATGAAGTCCCTGCCTAATAATAAAAAATGTATATTTATTTATTTATTCATTCATCACATATTTATAGAACATCTATTATTTTCCAGGCCCTGTTCACAGTGCTAAGTATACAGCAGGGAACTAAACAGAGAAAAATATGCTTTTTGGGTTTTTATCTGGTAGCCTACATCCGGATTATGACAGGTGTTGAACAAAACACATAATAAGTTAGTTAATGTGTTGGATAGAAGTAAGAGCCATGAAGAAAAACAAAAGCAGGAAAGAAAATTTGAGACTGGAGAATTGGTGGTGGCGGCAGGGTGTTCGATTTTAAATAGGGGCCAGGGACAGCCTCCCTGGGAGAGTGACATTTAAGCAAAGGCCTGCAGGTGGTGAGGGAACAGGTTGTGTGGAGATCTGGAGGGGAATTCCAGGTCACCAGCACAGCCAGTGCGAAGGTCCTGAGGTGGGAATGTGCTTGGTGTGACCAGCGAACGATGAGGAGGCTGGTGGGGCTGGAGGAAAGGGTTGAAGGGAAGCAGGTAGAGGCCATATTGGCAGGAAGGGTGCAGAGTGTCCCTAGCAGAGCATGGCAAGGACTTGGCTTTCAGTCCAAGTGATTTTGTAGCCAGGGAGGGTGTTGAGCAGAGGAGGGCTGTCTGCTGACTTACAGGTGTAGAGAGATCAGTCTGAGTTCTGAGTTGAGCATGGGCTTTGTCAGGGCCAGGGCAACAGCTAGCAGACGCATGAGGAAGTGACTGCAGCAATCCAGGTGAAGGGGGCTAGGGACTCAGGCACGAGTGGGAGCAAGGAAGCAGACTGGGAGGGGACCCAGGCCGATATGACTTGCTGACATTGAATGGGGATATGAGGAAAAGGGGGAGTGAAAGCGGGTGGAGACCAGGGGTTCAGTGTTGAACACACACAGAGAGCTTGAGGTGTCTGTTAGACAACTGAGGGGAGATGTCCCGGCCAGATACAGGAGTCGGAAGTTCAGAGGAGAGGTCCAGGCAGAGGCAGAAATTGGGAATGGTCAGTGTGTGGACAACCATCACACCGAAGGAGGTCACCAAGGGAGTGAGCACGAATGGACGGGCACACCCTGATATTTAGAGATTGAGGGAGAGGAGCCACCATCCCACCTTGCCCGCCCCTGGGAATTGCTCTGGGAATGAGGAGAAATGCAATTCCTGCCATTCTCATGAACTGCAGGAGCCTTGGGGCCCTGGATGTGGTGAGATGTGGTGAAAGTTCCTGTTGCAGGCAGCGTTCTTGGGAAGAAGACTTTGAGGAGGAGGAACTTTGTATGTGGGAAGTTAGCTGGGGGTCCTTTCGGGATCAAGTCCTGTGAGGAAGCAAAGGCAGCAGGATTTTGCATAGGGAGGAGTTGAGTCGCCCTGTAGTCAGGATGAAGGTCTCGACCATTGTTGGAGGGTAGGGGCTCAGGAGCAGGCCCAGGGTGAGTCAGGGACGGGCTTGGCCAGGCACTGGAGATGAGGTTCTCATCCTGAGAGGACCTGGGAGGGCAGCCCAGCACTCACTAAAGCACCCAGGGGAAGGCAACCAGGCCATCATTAGACAGTGGGGGCCGGCCAGAGTCTCTTAAGGAAGTTGGTGAGTTGGGTTCCTGGAGCATCAGGATTGGTGGAATCCTGGAGCTGCGATGTATCCAGGGTCAAGGTTAATTTTTGTGTTGTGTTTCATCATTTCCCCAGCTGCGTTTTGGGAGGCTTCCAAGAGGGGCCTCGGCTATGTCAAAGGGATGAGGGAAGGGGTGCTGGGGCCTGGAGGAGGTGACAGAGGGAAGCCCAGGGCAGCAACAGACCAGAGTCACAGAAGACAGTATGGCTTTGGTGAGCACTCATTGGAAGCTTCCAGAAAGACTTTGGGATCAGGGACACCGGCTAAAGTGTGGCTTTGCTGTTGAGAAGACAAAGGTTCAGGCTTGGCTAGGAAAGGGAAAGGTGGAGGGTGACCTTCCTGAAGGCCGCTGGCCTGCAGGCATCGTAGTTTCTCAGCTTTCCTCCATTGCTTTCCGTTCAGCTGATTGGGTAGCCAGACTTACACGGGCCAAGCCACTAAGTAGCCAGGTCAGTAAAAACCATGCCACGCTCCTTCCCCCAGCTTCTTACAATGACACGTAACAATGCACAGAATTGTTTGTCATCTACATCAGGGCCTTGGTGCCAACTTACTCTCATCCTAGTTTTGCCACACCAGAGCTGTGTGACCTTGGGTAAGTCACTCAACCTCTCTAAGCCCTTGTTTTCTCATCTATAAGGAGAACCATATCTATCTTACGGAGCTGTTGTGAAGGTTTAAATGAGAAAGCATCTGGGAAAGCATCTCCCTTCCTTTGTGGTATTTGGGGGGCATCAAAAATATCTCAGTCCCTGTTTTCTGTCTGTGCAGTTAGAAGTCAACGACTTGGGCCTGGAGGGATGTGCCAGTTTCCCTGGCTCCCAGAGAGAGGAGGGTGCTTGGGCACAGTGTTTTGAGACCTCCTACTTGGACAAGTTTCTTATTTGTGTCAAGCCCATTCTCCACCACTCCATATTCGATTCCCACCATGGGCACCGCTGGTCTCCATCCACCCAGGCTGCAGATAAGCCAACAACAATGTTATCGTGGCTGCCAGGCCCTTTGGGGCAGAGCTCCTTTGTTGGTAGTCTTGGCTCCTGTGGGGGTTCTGGGTGGCTCTAGGTTCAGTTGGGTTGAGAGGGCCTGGGGCAGGACCTGGTTCCTGGTGGATGTGCAGGGAGCATTCACTGGATGAATGAGAGTGAGGGCTCTGTAGATGGTGGGGTGAGACCTTCATCCAGCAGGAGCTGAACAGTAGCCGGCTTCTCTGAGATAAAAAGAAATAACCAGATCAGGCACTGTTCAAGGTTCTGCCCCCTGGGAGTGCCTTTCCTCACCACGGTCCTTCAGGGATGATCTGGAAAGAGGCTGCAGTACTCTCGTGTCCACTTTAGGACTTTAAACTCAGTCTACCCTGACTCTGAAGCCGTAGACTGTGATGTTCTACTACTGCCCACACCCCACTTCGTTTAATCACCAAGCTTTTGCTTTAATATTCTTCTGAAGGGCTCAGTCCAAAGATAAGAAACTCTTCTCACAGAAAGTTTCTTTGTTCAGCTGAAAATGATCTCCATTCCAAACCAGCTCTCCGCATGCCTGCTCATGGATAGGACAGGTGTCCTGAGATTCTGTTCTGCTGTTGCCTTCCCACATGCCCCTTTAAATACTTGAAGACAGTTATTGAGCCTTGCTTCTAGGCTTTTCCCTCACTATCATGTTCAATTGCAGTCCGACCACATGGTTCCTTGATTCCCTTCTAAAGCTCTGCCATACCCTAATCCTTCCTGCAACCATGACATATCCCAAGACAGACACCCACCTGTGAGATTACATAGATTTTATTTCCAAGAACAAACAACGTTCTCAGACAGCAATCAATGGATAGAGTCAGCTCCTGGACAGCTGTGCTAATTCCACAAATGTTTCATGAGCACTTAGCACATGCAGTACACGAGGTGCGCAATGATTCATATTCATGGACCCCTGAGGGCCAGTTCAGGAGGAGCTCTCAGAGCCCACTCATTTCCGTCAACAGCAGGGAGGCAGAATGACCGTCAGATGTCAGGCACAGCGTGGGTGCCTCTCTTCCCTGATGCCAACCTCCTTTGATTCTATAATAGTAAGAGGCAGGGACCAGTACTAGCCTCACACCGTCATGGGTCCTAGAGCTAATGCTGCTTGTTCCTGCTGACACCACGGATGTTAGGTGTTGATGGGTACATTATTTGCCCCGAGTCACTCAAGCACACTGTTGCAGACAGCACTTCCGTACTGATGCCAAAGCAAGATTAGAAAGGTCTAGCTGTTGATTTGTTCATCTTCCATGCGTTTTAAGAGCTTTTTATTAACTTACTATTATGTGACCTAAGTAATGTTCAGAAAATGACTGTCATTCCTGCTGATCACCACTCCCTGGTTACGAAGACACAGCTCAGGGTTGTCTGCATTTTTACAGCCTCAGATTTCGGGTCCTTGTAGTGCTCAATTCTCTTTAACATTTTGTTCAATTTGACATTTAAAGAATTTTCTGTGGTTGTTCCTTTTAAATGCTGAGGAGGGTTTTAGGTAAGCATATATTGTTGCTTAAAAAGTACTCAAGATATAATAGTGGTATAGTGTTTCAGTTAAATTGCAAGTATTCTGTCATTAATTTATCTATCATTTATCATATTTTGGCTCAAATACATACACATATGCAAACACACGCATAAATAGACACAGAAATGGATGCTCACACACATGTTTAGGGTAAAATATACACACAGAGAAAGGCACACAAATGATAATCCTATTTACCATGGGGACAATTCGATAAGGGCTTAAAATCATTGCTTCATGTATAAAGGTATCAAAAGACCACATTTCTTCCTCAGGATCATGGTCTTCCTTGTGTATACACAGTAATGAAATTTATATGACTCTCAAGTATCAGAAATCCAGTGCTCCTACCAGCCATAAAAACCTATTTGTGAGGACTAAGTCACCTAAAGTGTTTGTGAAATTGTGAATAATGCTGAAGATCACACTTGCATGCTATCGGCGATGGGCATTCAGTGACGAGGGTGAAGACAGTAGAGAGAACAAAGACACGCTCTTTACGGAGCAGCTGGGAGCCATCTCTGTGTTCAGTGTGGCCATCCCTGACAGGCCAAACTTTAGGACACTGACAAAATAGTCCTGATGCTTCCCTGGTGAAGGCAATCCCAGGTTGTCATTGAGGAATAGCATGGCACATCCCAGGTGCATTGCTGGGATGGGGAAGTCAAGGCATAGGGCAGTTTTATCGCCCTGGCCAGAGAACCCCAGGTTCAGTTTCAGAGGAGTGATTACCAAGAATGCAGTGGAAGGAGTGGGACCCGTAGAGCCTCAGGGACCAGCTCACAAGTTCTGTGTTTAGACTCATGCAGAGGAGGATGATCTTCCGAGGGCTGAGGTTGAAGGGGTGTCAAACTCCAATGGAAAAGGTTTAGGAAAAGACCTTTTACAAATCCAAAGATGTTTCACAGTGGGCAAGGCTGGTGTGGCGAACAGTAGTGGCCCACGTAGCCGGGTTGGGAACCAGCTCTGCCCATGAGGTGCCGTGTGGCTTTGCAGTGTGGCCTCACAATCCCAGCTTTGTTTCTTCCCCAGGGAGATGAGGCTGGTGCTGCTCAAGACCTCAGAGGCCCTGCCCAGCCTGAGTATCTGTATATAATATCCCCCTTGGGGAGGTACTCTCCTTGTGGTTATGACCTTTTTTCTGCATGCCCCCTACAATACTTAGGACTCTGCCTCCTACAGCTGGGCGATGTAGCTCAGTGGTCAGGCACTCTGACTGGAGAGTCAGACTGATGAGGGTGTGAACCTATCATCCTGCTCAGAAAAATGGGCATGATACCAGTGCCCTTCTCAAAGGCATGCAGTGAGGACATGAGTAACTAGTAGCATCCACAAGAGCTTGGACAGTAGAAGGCTCTTGTGGAAGAGGAGCTCCCAGAACCCGGTGGATTGGGTGCCGAGCAGCTGCTATGATGAATGGTATAGATGTTTCCTTTTGTTGTATTCAAACTGGTAACAATGGGCCTGCTGTTCTGGGAGGGGCCTGAGGGTGGTCCATCAGAGCACATCGGTCCAAGCACACTAGAAGGGCAGACATCTCTCTGGCAGGACGTCTGGACCATGGACAGGGATCTGAGTGAAGATGACAGTAAGTAGAGCCTCGAAGATGGCATGGAAGACTGTGTGGAGATATTTTAGCCTGCATTTGAGGAGGACCTAATCTGACCTCTAATATGTTGGAAGTTGTGTATCTATAGTTTTTTCTAATAAGCTCTGTAGCTAGCACTGTGTGAACTCTTCCATCTGCCCTAAATGCAGTCCTGGGTCTGCATCTGGGTTGCCGAGAGCACCCCTTTCTTCCTTCTTCTCATATGTAAAACCTACCTGTAGCTTGCAATCTCTTCTTCTGTTATGTGCCTTTGGACAATGGAGAAGGAAGGTGAAAGACGAAATTGAGAACTTTTCTCTCTATCACAGTGACACTGTGCAAACCTTATATTCTTTTTCCTTTTTTTTTTCTCTAGTTGACAGTATCTCCTGCTCCCAGCCAAATGTAAGTGAGATTTTCAGGATTCTTATTTCAGTCACAATTGGATTCAGTTCTTAGATGAGGTTAACTCTACAGAAAGGTTGGGAAAAGTCTTCACTCATGATCTTTCTCTGGCAAACAGCTGGCTCGTTCATTATCGCTTATGAAACATAGCCCAGGTGACCCCATCCTGTCACTATCAGGACAGAAATACAATGGATTCTCAGGGCTATTTAAAACATGAAGAAGGAAGTGATATTTCAGGAAGAAACATGCTATGTTTTAAAAAAGGAATTTTTTGATTCCGAATTTGAAACAGACAGTGCAGTAGGGGTGGTGTTGGGGGGGGGGTGCGGGGGTTCAAGTCCTGACTCTGCTCTGAATTGGCTGTGTGATCTTGGGCAAATCACTTAATCTCTCTGAGCTGCAATTTTCTCATCTATAAAACGAGATTGGTTTAGGAGGTCTCAATCTAATCTAATCTTTGCCCACGAGGGTGTGGGCAAAGTGTTTTCTGAACATGCTTTGTGGGGAACGTAGAGAGAGGTCTATAGCTTTTGTTTGAATCCAGAGAGACCCATGACACTAACATACTTTCATAGTCACCAGACTTGATGACATCAGAGCTTCTTTGCAGGCATAACACTCTTTCTTGTCTTTAATGTTGGTATCTTAAAGCTTGAAGTTTTAGACCTGAAGTAGAATATGAAATTAACCTATACTAAACTTAGAGAGCTCAATTTAAGTTTTGTTGGAATCTTTTTTCATATTGAAGTTGAAGACTGCCTGGAGATATTTTAGCATGTACTGGAGGAGGACTTAATCTGACCTCTAATATATTGGAAATTGTGTATCCATACTCTTATTCTAATAAGCTTCAAATAACATTCTAATGCAATCTTTTTTCTTCAAAACACTGTTTATTAGCAGTCTTTCCATTTATGATTAGAGTTTCTCATAGTAGCAATGGACTAGGTCAGATATGGACTCAAACCTATGCTCTGCCTCCTAGTTCTGGGTGACTTTGCTCAAGTCACTTAGCCTCTCTGAACTTCATTTCCCATAATTTTTTTAAAGGGATGGTGTCATCTTGCAGGATTGATCAAAGATTCATTGGCTACAAAGTGAGTGCCCAGAGTAGACATGGAGTCAATATTGACTCTAGGAAATGATTGGGTCCCCAGAACTTTAAAAGTAAACTGCTATTAATGGGAAATACTATCTCCTGTGAAGTTCCTGTTTTGACCTCATGCCTTTTGGTGAGCAAGGTGAGAGAAAGGTGAAGTCTTTGGCCCCATTACAAGTCTAGGAACCCTGAGTCTTTCATAGGGTCATGCTGAGTGCTGGTCTCAGATGTGATGGAACTCAGGTGAGCACTTGGGGTACACTGCAAGGTATGGGGGCACCCAGGGAAGCTTTTAGAAAAAGTTAAGTTAATGAAATCAGAAACTAGGTAGATTTTTTTTTACCCCCCAAGTGTCAGAAAGGGAGCCCACTACAGGCCTTACGTAATTCAAATGTGCCTGTTTAGAGGAGAGGTGATTTTATCCAATCGAGTTAACTTTGCAGGCACTAAAGTGTTGTCCCCTCACTGTTCAGGTCTATAATGTGAGCGACTTCAGAGGGAGGAAACCTTCCTCCAGTGATATGTTTTGGGACCAAAGTGCATGGATAGAAACATTCTGGGATGTGGCACCCACGTGCAGGTCTCCTCAAAGAGGCCTTTGATCATCACCCTCAGGTGCTGACTGCCTGTGACAGCATCCCTGACTAGAGCAGCATATCCCACTTTGGCTGGCACACTTCCAGTGATGGGCTGGTCCAATTTTTATAGCCAAGACTGTCCAAAGTTCTTTCTTACAGTGATTTGCTATCTCTCTACCTGGAGCTTCTACTTTTTGGTCTTGATTCCAGGCCCCAAGTCTACTCAGAATGTCTGCTCCCTGTTTAAAATAAGAGCCCTGTAAGTCTTTTCTTTTCTAGCCTAACCAGATCCTGTTTCTTCAACAGTCCCAGATGTAATCACTCTTTTCTTTAAGTGTAGCATCTTAGTACAGAGCAGAAGAGAAAAGAACCCCTTCTTTATTCTATATACCATATCTCTTATGATGGAACTTATTTCTTTGATTGCAGACTGAAACCTCTTCTAGAAATGGTGAGCAAGAGCCTCTTCAAGTAAGATGGTCTATAAATGCAGCCCCTGGTAATTCTAGGAGGCAGCTTTTCTGGTCTAGGACTATAAGACGTGGGTTGTACCTTTTTACTCCTGGGCATGAGTCCCTGTGGACGGGGGCAGGGTTGAGTTCATGAGTGAGAGCCCTGGTCTGAGGTCACATTGCCATCACCACCCCTGACCCAGTGCTGAGGAGCTGGGACTCTCCCCTGGTACCCTGGCCAACTCTGCTCCCAGAAAGCTTGCTCATTAGAATGTCGCTGCCCTCCACGACTAGGGATGGCAAGCTTTCAGTACCAAGACTAGCTTTCAGTCTCTCCATGTATCTCGGTCAGAAAGGGTGCTGGACTTCTTGGCAAGGACCAAGCTGCCATTAGCAGTGGCGACTGACGCGAGATCTCAGTGTTTTTCACACGTGCCCTGGATGGGGCCACCAGAATGCAGCCTTCCTGGCTAGGTCAGCCCTGGCCTCTAGGGGCCCATCTGGTCTTTCCCACAGGCTGCACACTTCTGGAGGGGGATAGTGGTTCTGGTAGCCCCTAATGGGAAGATACAGCATCTACTTTGGGGAGGAGTAAGAAATAAAATGCTTTAATGAAATTGTTACAGCTTAGGCAGGATCCCCAGGGCTCTCCTGAATCAGTTTCCAGAGTCCCCTCTCATGCATTGTCTCATTTGCTCCTCTCAGTGACCCTACTCCCTTCAGCCCTACTTTTAGGGAAAGGAAATCAAGACCCTAAAAAATTGAGTGATTTTTCCTCCCCAGAGACTGCATAGTGGGTTAGGTATTTTGTGCCATGCTCATTGCTGGGAAAATGAGGATGAATAAAACATTGATCTACCTTTGGGGTACTCCAAGTCTGGTGGGGGACACAGACCCCAGATGGACATTTTCAAAGGATTCTTAAAAAGTCATTTGGCAAAACAACAGTGGAGAAGTGAAATGGAGTGCTAAGGAACACAGGACAGGGAGCTGCACTCAGACACCTTTGGAGACGGTGAGGTCTAAGCTAAGTCAGGCTGGAGGGGGTGCCCAGGGATGCCATGGGCAGGACCAGCCCCAGCCAGGGTTGGGGAAATGGCACAGGGTGTGTGAGGGTGAGTACAAATGTCTGTATCATGAAGCCACAGGGCACCTCTGGAAAGCCCAGCCCCTGTGTGGCCCTGTCTTGGCATCACAACACTTTCTAAGAAGCATTAATTTCACATTCCAAATAATTGAAAAATATTGACAAATAACAATCTTAAATAATTGAAAACAAAAATTGCAATATTTGCTGCATTCTTGCTTGGCAACCCAGGCAGCCTTCACAACTTAAAGCAAAACTTCTCCCAACTCTTCACCCATTTCTCTTGATGTTGGTCTCACCACATGGTGAACATTTGTTCCTCCAAATATTTTTTCAATGGCTCTCAAACCAAGTACTCATGCTTCTCTCTCCAGCAGGCTTGCCTTTCTCCTTTCTTCTTTCTTTCTGCCCTCCTTGTCTCTCTCCTTCCTATTTTCTCTCTGTTCTTCTTCCCTACTGTTGCCTCCTTCCACAGTTAGCTGCCTTACTTTCTCTCACCCTGGTCTGCACCCGTAGGAGGCTTTTCCCTGGCATGAGGGCAGATGAGAATCCTTTCTTCCTCTCTTGGGGGTAAAGGCCATCTAAGGTAGGGATATTACCTGCCAAATTCAGGAGCTTGGATTTAGCTGTGGGTAATAGTGAGTCACTGCAGGGATTAGGTGAGGGAACGATGTGATCAGGTTTTCTGGTCTTGCTAGAAAGTCTTTTAACTAGTGTGGCCAATTATTTGTTCTTTATGGCAAAACAGAACTTCTTTCTTTTCTTTCTCTTATGATCACCTCTCTCTTTCTCAAGTTGTTTTTATTTGTGATAAAATATACATGACATAAAATTTACCATCTTAGCCATTTTTAAGTGCACATTTCAGTAGTACTGTTCATTCACATTGTTGTGCAGCCAGGACCAGCATCCTTCTCTGGAACTCCTTTCACCTTGTAAATCTGAAATTCTGTCTCTATTAAATAATTCCTTCTTCCCTTCTCCCCTGTCAACCGTCACTCTACTTTGTGTGTCTGAGTTTGACCACCTGAATCTTTTTGGCATCATCTCAAGTATAATTCAAATAATGAGGCATTTGTGTATATCAACAATATGCCCACTGTGGTAGGTTTGTTGTTCCCCTAACACTTACGTGTGCCTATTGTATTCCCACTCTTTGTTTGAGTGCTGAATGCTATTCTTTTCTTATACGAGAGAGGGACCCCTGTCCAAAAGGGGCCCTCGCACCTGTCAAAGGAGACAATGTATGAAACAAACTCAAGTAAGATGGTGATGGGAAGCCCTTTGGGCACACTTCAGTGCTTTTAAGATGATTAATGTGGAATTAGGGGCAAAGGACATTGATTTCCTTTCTCATCTGAAGTCAAAGGACTGACATTTTTAAAAAGAGAAAGTTAAAGGGGTTACCCATTAATAATGCCTTTCTCCACAAGGAAAATTCCTTTCTATACAAAAGAAAAATATCTTGTGACTGGTGAGCTGAAACACTACCTTGGCGACCCTCTTTGCAAAGTCTTCTCAGCATTCAGTTGATGCTGTTTGCATGGAGCCAAAGGGGGTTCAGCTAAGTGAAGGGGTCACTGGGCTTGGAGACAGGATCTGAGCTCTAAGTGCAATTTCTATCTCTGCCATGCGTGTGTGAGCAAGTTGCCCCAAACCACATCTTTGAGCCTCATTTCATTCTCTGAAATAGGGAAAACTGGTTATCATGAAACACAAAGGAGATCATGCCTACATTGTCCCTTTGGAAGCCACGGGACACAATGTGTGTGTTAGGGCGGGGTGGCCCAGCTGGACAACTGCCTGAAACTCAGCTGCAACACCATGGGAACAGCAATGTGGCTGGTAGCCCCTTCTGAGTGTCCCATGCTGGGTGTCACACAATGCCCCGTGACGTCCACATTCCCTGCTGAGCCCGTCAAGATCTGTACAGGAAATGACACATCCTCCTTAGTTCAGTCTGGAGTCCTTTATTTTTGTACATAACAGAATGGCGAGATTAATTTAGCTCTGACGAACTGTAGCTGCCCTGAGAGGTCAGGGTGGCTCCTGGTTGAGGAATGGAGTCTGAGTTTCCCACCTCTCATTCTTCCCCTCTTCCTGCTCCTTTTGTTTGGTTTCCAGCAGGACGTTGCAGCTGCATGGTATTTCCCTGTCTTCTTGTCAAGAGGAATATTGATGCCCCAGCAGACCCAAGACTTCTGGGTGGGTGGGGGGCCATCCCCAGGGGACAGGGCTGTGACAGTCTTTCTATGCTTGATACTTTCACTGTTGTCTCCTGGTTTAAACGAGCACAAAGAAAGACGAAGACCCACCCTCCTCTGGTTCAAGGCGGTGACTGGATTTTGTTATAGGCCAGGCACAGGACGAAGGACTATGCACACGTTGTCTCATTGCTTGGGTATTAATATCATCTGCTCTGTTTTGCAAGGGGGGAGTTGAATTCTACAGGGATGTGTGGCTTACATGGTGTCACATCATGTGGGGAGCCTGGGCCCAAGGTGACATGTCAGAACCCATATTTCTAACCATGCTGCCTCTGGGTTTCTGACTCCGGTCAAAATGTGGCAGGACCATTGGCTCAAAAAGATGTGTTTTCCTAATTGCAAAGGCACTCTACATCTATGAAACTTTTTTCTATTTACCTTCCTTGTAGATTTTCTGCCAGCAGGAGAAAACCTTAGCGATGCAGATAGTATTTCTTATTGTCAGAGGACAAGGATATCCTCAATTTGGGAGGTGGTAGAGACGGGGTGTTCATTCGTCCTAAGGGCATCCCCTCCTTCCTCCACTGCTTGGGCCATATATTTCAGGGCTACAGTCCAGCCCTGAATTTGATCTTTAATTCTCATAATGGAGCTGACAGAAACTACAGTGAACATGCATGGGCCTTTGCCCCAGAAAGGCTCAGGTTTCAGCCTCTACCTTTCTGATCCCCTCAAGCCCATTCCCAGGAGAATGTCTAAGCAGACACACAGGTGAGTGTCTAAGTCAGGGATGGGCTAAACATGACTCAGAGGGCCGAATCGGACCCACCACCTATTTTTACAAAGTTTTCTTGGAACGAAGCCACACTCACTTATTCAATTGTGTATTGACTATGGCTGCTTCACACTACAACAGCCAACTTGAGTAACTGAGACAGAGATTGTACAGCCTGCAAAGTCTAAAATATTTACCACATGGCTCTTTATAGATAACTGTTGCTAACCCTTGGGTCCCTGGTGGCTAACATAGCTTCAAATGCTACTAAACTAATTAGAAGCAAAGCAATATTGAGAATCAAGATATTAATATTAATTCCAGATGAACTGTCACACTGGAGATTTCAACGCACATTGGCAGGCATCAGTTTGAAGCTTTGGGATGATGTCACTTTGCATCCTAGCCACATCTATCTCAGATCTCTCCCCTGTTTCCTGGCAGAACCATTTGCTTACAAAGATGGGTTTTCCTGCTTAGAAAGGTACTCTCTACATCACGAACCTTCTTCTATCCACTTTCCTTTGTGGGTTTTCTGCAGGGAGAAAAAACCTTAGAGATGAAGATAATAGTTCTTATTCTCAGAGGACAGGGGCATTCCTAATTTGGAAGGTGGCAAAAGGGAGTGTTCATTTGTCTTAATGACACTTCACTCCCTATATCATTCTCAGCCATGTGTTTCAAGATTTCCTCCTTCCTCAATTGCTGACAGCTACACTTCCAGATCAGCCTAGGTTGGTTTCATTTAAAACAAAACCTGCTATTGTCTGGTCTTTGTTTTTATTCAACTTGAAAGGACAGGGCATATTATTTTTACTTTTGTGAAGGGAGAGAGCTACAGGCTTTAAATAGGTTCCTCCCACCAAAAAAAAAAAAAAAAAAAAAAAAAGGCTCTAGGAGATGGGGCAGTTCAGCTGGAAGTCTGACCTGGGTTTGCTTCAGTGACTGAGACAGTGTCCCCTTCTATGACCATTTCACAGGCACCGTTTGAAGTCAACTCCTGTGACTGACTTGGCTGCTAGACAGAGCCAAGGGATTCTTGTCCCCCAGTGTGAGGGGTTATAGGAACAGTTTTAAGGGGTGGCCCAGTGGGCTGGAACTAGACCTCTTGGTCCAGAGGCCTCCGGGACCTCTCTCCTGCTCTAACTCCACAGCTGTGTGACCTAGGATTACTGGAGTAATCTCTCTGAGCCTCATGTGCCTCATGTCAAGTGGGGTCAGAAGTGCTGCCTTCCACACCCCCAGGTGGGAGTGTGGGATGAGGCAATAGGTGTGGGAAGGTGTTTCATGAAGCATCCAGTGCTTCAGGGGCCAGTTTCTATATTATGCTTTCCTCCTTGGTATCTCAGGGCCACACCTGTCTATGTATCTATGTCACACCTGACAGGCTAGGATGAGGTTTTGAAAACAGATATATAGTGAACGATTTTTTCGTAGTTTTGCCTCATGAAAAGTACAGATACTACTCAACCTACAGTGAGGTTATGTCCCAATAAACCCATCATAAATTGAAAATATCAGAAGAGTCAAGAAGGCATTTAATATACAAGGCAGTGGTGAAGTGGGAGCTGTGGTTCACTGCCACTGCCTGGCATCACAAGAGTGTATCATATTGTCTATTGCTAGCCTAGGAAAAGACCCAAATTCAAAATTTGATGTTTGGTTTATAATGAATGTGTATGGCTTTTGCACCATCATAAAGAAGAAAAATCAATTAACTCCAAACATCCTAAGTTGGGGACTGTCTGTACTTGGAAAGAACATGAACTTTGGAGTCAGACGAGTCTAGGTTTGAATCCAGCTCCACCCACCACTTGCTGGTTGTATGACCTTGGGCAAGTCACAACCTTTCTGAGCCTCAGTTTCCTCATTGGTAGAATGGGGGAAGGCATTAGTGTATCAGTTTGGGTCACCCATGAAACAGACACCAAGATGGCATTAGATGTGCAAGGGGTTTCTTGAAGATACCTGTGAAGAGAAAAGAGGAGGGAATATCTTCAGACTGCAATGCAAGTCTGACATCTATGAAGGGAGAGAGGGAAGAAAGGAGACTAAGCAGGAGGAGTCTCCGACTCCATGTGGCTCCAAGAAAGTCTTGGTCAGGTCTGCCTGGAATCTCAGAGCAAAGATTGTCCACTGGAGGAAGCTGCATAACAAATAACCCCACATCTCAGTGCCTTAAAACAACAACAATATTATTATATCTCATGATTTTGTGGGTCAGGAATTGGGGTAGGGCTCAGCCAGGAGATTCTTTCGCTCCACGTGGTGTTGATTAGGGTCATCCAGTGGCATTCAGCAGGTGGCTGATATGGCTTGGGGGGTCCAGGATGGCTTTGCTGGTTTGGCGGGGATGACTGGAAGGCTGAACTCAACTGGATCTCCTTCCATGTAGTCTTAGGGTCTCCTCATGGTCCCTCCAGCATAATAGCCTGACTTAAAGCTCAGGGTTCCAAGACAAATGTTCCATGAGGCAGAAGAAGCTGCCGTCTTTTAATGCTTCCACTGTATTCTCTTAGTTGAGGCAGTCACATATCTTCCTAGGTTCAATGGAAGGGAAGCATCAAAGAATACATAGCCATCTGTAATTCACCACAATGAATTACAGACTCATGAATGCAATAATGCATATTCACAGAGTAGGTACCCAGCAAATAGGAGCTGGCATTCTTGATGTTTCTCATCAGTATTATTACTGCTGATACCACCACCTGCCCTGCAGATGTATTCTGTGTCCCAAGGATGCCAGAGTGAGTCTGGCTTAAACTGTGAGGCTTTTGATAATGCACCCACCCTCATTTTTCAGCTTCCTGTGAAACCCTGATCAGCCTTCCCCTCCCTGCCCAAGGCTCAGGCATGCTTGTCTTTCTGCAGGTGTGGTAGACCTCAGTTTTGAGGCTGAGAGTCCTCTGGCACCCCCCACAGAGCTCCTGGAGAGACTGCCCAGCTATGACTGGCTTCTTCAAGCAGGCAGTAAGTCCAAGGGGGCTTGGTTCTTTGGGTTTCTTCCTAGGGCTCATGCTGGTTGGGGGAATGTCTCTGGAAAAAGGTGGTGCTGAGATAGCTCCCCTTTCCCTTCGGGGACCCTGGGAAACGCCTCATCATGGGTAAGTGGAAATAGGAAGCAACAGGGCATAGGCTTTCTGTCTATGAACAGTCCATGGCCATGACAGGTCCCTCTAAGACCTAGATGGTGCTGGTCTTGGAGTCCCCATTCTTTTTGCATTAGATGTATTAAATGCATCACTTTTTCTTTATCTGTTCTTTCTCACATTCAATCAGTCTTTCCTTCTTCCATCACATAAGTGTTTGTTCCTTTGGCCTGGGCTGTCCAGCCCCTGACTCTTCCCTTCTCCAGGAGGACAGACATTTTTCCCGCCTTTGGAGGCTTTGGGGAGGCCCCAGGAGCAAAGGTCCTGGTCCTCATTCCTGGAACACAGGTGAGTTTCAGATTGTGCTGTGTGACTGCGTGCACTTCCTATGTCACTCTTGCCGCACAGGAGCCTTCCTTGAGGATCTCAGCCTTGGCAGTGCATCAGGATCCCTGGAGGGGACCCTCTGCACCCCAGACCTACTGCACTAGATCCTCCAGGGATGGGGTTTGGGGATTTACATTTTACCACTACTGTGGCCTCAGTTTCTCACCTGCACATTGAGGAGTCTGGCTGGCCTGCATGAGCCCACAGGCCCTTCCCAGAAGTCCCTGCCTCTCTGTTTGGTCCCCTGCAGAGTCCCTGTGATGACAGAGGAGGTGGCCCGGGAAGCCCTCCTCAGCTTCGTGAACTCTAAATGCTGCTACAGCAGCACAGTGGCTGGAGACCTCGTCATCCGGGAGCTGAATCAGCAGACCCTCTGCAGGGTAAGAGGCCAGAGCTGGTAGGGGGCCTTGGCCAAGGGGCTGGTGGGCTAGGGACTTTGGGACAGTGGTGGGCTATTTGTGTGATGTAGCAGCCAGGGGAAAGGAGTCCTGGGGGCAGTGTGTGTGAGTGTGAATGGTGGTGATGTTGAATCCCATCTGCAACTTGACTTGTCTGTGGCTGTGAGTAATAATAAAAAGAACAAGTGTCAGGCCGGGTGCAGTGGCTCACACCTGTAATCCCAGCACTTTGGGAGGCTGAGGTAGGTGGGTCACCTGAGGTCAGGAGTTTGAGAACAGCCTGACTAACATGGTGAAAACTCATCTCTACTAAAAATACAAAAATTAGCTGGGCGTGATGGTGCATGCCTGTAGTTCCAGGTACTTAGGAGGCTGAGGTAGGAGAATTGCTTGAAACAGGAAGGCGGAGGTTGCAGTGAGCTGAGATGGTGCCATTGCACTCCAGACTGGGCAACAAGAATGAAATTCCAACTCAAAAAAAAAAAAAAAGAAAAGAAAAAAGGACAGGTGTCAGCACACACCACTGACAAGCTTGAACATGCCAGGCATCATAGAGCGCATGCTACGCACACGCCTTGTCAAATCCTCATGGCTGCCCTATACAGTAGCATCACTGTCACTGGTTTACAGATGAGAAATTGGAAATTTAAAGAGCCTAAGTGATTTTCCCAAGAAGATGCAGCTAGAAGTGACAGAGGTGAGATTCAAACTCAGATTTGGTAGCCTCAAAGCCTATGTCCTCGCTCCATACTTCTACAAGGGATGGGCTGAGAAACGTTCATCTACCCGCCACTAGACTTCAGCTCCCTCTGCCTCCCCCAAATCATGACTGTGCCGAGAAATTATTTATTCATTGCTGCAGGGAAGTCCTACTTCTGGCAGGCACTTCTGTCTCCTCTATTGACAGAGCAGAGGGGCAGCTTTTACGTTCACATTTTCCAGTGTTGCTGATCCAGCCGTCCTCTGAGGAGCATATAATTGCGCAGAAATCAGATGAGCCTTGGAGGCAGTGGTTAGAGCAGGAATCTGGAAGAAGTGGCCATTGTGTGGCTGTGTGACCTCGAGGAAATCAGCTAATCTCTCTGAGCCCTCATTTACTCACATGTAAAAGGAGAGGGCAAAGGATGTCCAAGACCTCTTTCCATTCTGTCACTCTGTGGATGAAGATCAAGAAGGAAGATTTTGATATCAGGCAGATAAATTCCTCCACAAGGGAAATCTCAAAGCCGTAGATTCCAGGGGCCTCCGTCTACCAAAGACAGCTACTACTTTGAAGCTTGTCTCATAGAATCTTTGTATAAATTCATGGGGAACTGAATTAGCTCCAGTTTGAGCCTGTCAGGGGAGATTTCCTGGGGTTGGCTGACTTCCCGGCAGACATCTGGGGGCACGTGGAATAGAAATCGCTGTTGTCAGCCAGTTCCAGCAGCCGAGGGTGTTGTGTGTGGATCTCTCAGTTTCCCCACTGAGCCCTGGCAGGGAAAGAGCTTCCTCTTTTTGCATAATGCTCTGCCTTCATAAGGGGCACGAATGTGAACATGCTTTTTTTTCCTTTTAGTATCGACTAGAGACCTTTAGTGAATCCAGGATAAGCGAGTGGACATTTCAACCCTTTACCAGTAAGTGAATTGTCTGAAATTAGTTTAACTGGGGGCAAATAAGTCAGGGTGCTGGTGGAAAATATCAGGACTTGACTCAGGCACTCATCTTAAATAAGATGGTCTTCTGCTTGGAGCCTTGGCTTCCTTATTCTCTGCAAAATGAGAGGGTGGACTTTCATCTCAGAGACTTTCCAGTGCTGATCTTAGTAAACGCTTCCTGCCCAGGAGGCAGGAGGTCCTGAAAAAGCCAAATGTTTGCTTTTGCTGCAGTCTGGTGCTGCCACATGGGGCCAGGTTGTAAAGCATCATGTGTGTTTAAACATTCGCCTACCCCCTCATGCCACCCCTAATTCCTCCTAAGCCCCTAAGCCCCTGTGCTCCCCATTCCCCTTGCCATCTACCTTCTGCTGAGCCCCCACTGGAAGCCTAAGTTTCTCTATTTGGGAAGACCTATGTCCTACCTGTTTTCTCTACCAGTCCATTCTTCAAGACTCAGGTCAATTCTTCAAGACTCAGCTCATGTGTCACTTCTTTTAAGAAGCTTTTCAGGATTTCTCCTCCTGCTGCTCCCCTCCCAGCAGAATAGGCCAGTCCTCTGAGTTTTCAGAGCCCTTTGTGAAACTCTTGTCCAAAGCATGCATCATATCCTATCACATCTTATTGTGATGGTGCTGTCTGTCTCCATGAACAGGGCAAGAGGAAGAGGATGGGATGGTGAAGGGGACAGTGATGATAATGATGACAGTTCTTGTTTGTCAGCCCCTCAGGATGTGCCAGCCCTGGTGCTAAGAATTTTATATACATTCTTCCATTTAATTTTCACTACCATCTTGTATGGTAGGTGCCATGACGATCCCCATTTTAGAGATGAGAGAATGGAAGCTCAGAGAGGGTAAGAAACTTCTCTAAAGTCAAGCAGCTAGGACATAAAAGAGCCAGGAGTCAAACCCAGATCTGTCTCTCTCTAAATCTTGATTGCGTAATCACTGCCTCCAAGGGGGACTTTGACTACCCATCCCTGTAGCCCCGATCTAGACTCATGTCTGGTACCAAGTGAAGGCTCCGTGCTGTTTGCTGGATAAATGAAAGTTTATCCCTGCCGCCCTTTGTCATTCTTACAATGACCCCTTTCTGCATCAGACCACTCTGTGGATGGGCCGCAAAGAGGCGCCTCCCCCAGGCTCTGGGACATCAAGGTTCAGGTTCCCCCGATGTTTCAGGAAGACATCAGGAAGTTCCAGGTCCCTCACTCATCACTGGTCAAGGTAACACGATTACTGGAGTACTTGCCCTTCTCCCTGAGAGGCTTTCCAGGCACTGCATGTTTCCTCAAACTCATCCTTTGAAGGGAAACCCAAAATTCAGGCTGGGGCTTCATTTCTTGGTTATAAATAAACATAATGTAATAAAACCTGGTGTATGGAATGTAGTCCCAAATAAAATTCCAAGCAAATCTGGGAGTGTTCAGGCAGCAAACAGACCATCCGATTTACGAATTGTCACCAGCTTTAGTGAGCAGTGATATTCCTGGATTGGTTGAGTGTGGTTTTCATTTTTTTTTAAAATGTATTTTAGCTTAAACAGCTGGAGTGCTGAATGAAATTTATATGAAACAAAAACTTAAAACTCTGCTGGGATTTTCCATGAGAGTCAGTTAGGAAACAGAATCTGACTTCCATCCTGCTTTATGGACCTATAATCATGGCGTGAAGGGAGAGAAGCCTAGTGGATTACAAAAACATGAATGAGATAGCTCATATTGTGTTCTCTTCCGACTGCTGCCTGTTTTACACTTTCGGACTGGATTTAAGGGTGCATTTTGCTCTATGAGTTTTTATAGAGTTCTAAGACAAAGAGGATTTTGAGAAGTCAAGAAAGTGTTCTAATCCTTTCTCAAGGGTGGCAAGGCTATTTTAAATTAGTGATTAAATACTATTAGCTAGCTCTTTGCCTTTCACAAAAATCCTGTCCATTTTTCAGTGACTTCTGTTCCCAAAGACCACATTAGCTACCTTATGGGCAAATACCATCAGCCTTTGTGGTTCAGCCCGGTAGGAAACTGTAGAGTGTGAATTAGGATGTGGGGCTCCCAGAACACATCTCCGCTTGTTGGCATCCAGACTGGGCTGGGGCTCAGAGGAAATGGTGACATGATCTCTTGATGCAGTCAAGTCTTCTGGAATTGTAGTCAAATGGGAACGGCCATTTCTTTCCTGCGCCATCTTCTTATACTGGTCCTGAGCCGCTGCACCTCCGGTTTAGATGGTGATGTCATGGGTGTGGGAGAAGTGGCCCTTGGGAAACTAGATCCCAAGAGAGCATTGCACTTTCAGGAATGCCACAAATGCCACGGGCGTGGGCGGTACAAGTGCAGCGGCTGCCATGGGGCGGGCACGGTGAGTCATCTGTGAACCATTGGTGAGTCAGTGAGGGTGTGGTGGTGGGGGATCCTGGGGACAGAGGGCTGGGCTGGTGGCCTGGGGCTCCCTGCAGCAACTGTGTCATCTCAGGCAAATCTTCCTCCCTTTCTGGGCCTCCATTTTCCCATCTATAAAACGAAAAAGTGGGATTGGGTGGTCTCTAATGACACTTTCACTTTGACAGTTCGATTTTAATTTTTCTCTTCTTTTCTTATCCATCTACCAACATACAATGAATACCTGCTTGGCTCTGGCCTCTAGGTCCTGTAAGAGGACCAAGGCCTGGGGTTCTTCTTCTCAGGGAGTCCCTGTTAGTCAGGGAAACCAACAAGCAACTCCACTTGTCGAACAGGGTGGTGGGTGCTGAGCAGGTGAAGTTTGGAAGGCTTGGAGAGACAAAGTAAACAGGACACTTGAGTTAGTTTCCTTTGGCTGCTATAAGCCATGACCACCAATGGGAGGCTTGAAACAACAGACACGGCTGGGCACGGTGGCTCATGTCTGCAATCCCAGCACTTTGGGAGGCCAAGGCCGGCAGATCACGAGGTCAGGAGATCGAGACCTTCCTGGCTAACACGGTGAAACCCCATCTCTACTAAAAAAGTATATATTAAAAACTAGCTGGGTGTGGTGGCGGACACTTGTAGTCCCAGCTACTCGGGAGGCTGAGGCAGGAGAATGGCGTGAACCCAGGAGGCGGCGCTTGCAGTGAGCCAAGATTGTGCCACTGCACTCCAGCCTGGGTGACAGAGCAAGACTGTCTCAAAAACAAACAAACAAACAAACAAAATAAACAAACAAACAAAAAACCCAGACACTTATTATCTCAAAGTTCTGGAAGCCAGAAGTCCAAAATCAAGGTTTGGGCTGGGCTGGTTCTTCAGGAGGCACTGAGAGGGAAGCCATCCCCTTCCTCTCCCCTGGCTTCTGGCAGCTGCGGGCTGTCATTGGTGTTCCTTGGCTTGTGACTGTGCCACTTCATTCCCCACCTCCCTTGTCACCCAGCCTTCTCCCTGCATGGCTTTTTGTCTTCACATGGGCTTCTAATAAGAACACATCATCGGATTTAGGCCCTACCTGGTCATACGACCTCATCTTAACTAAATGCATTTGCGAAGGCTGTTTCTAAATGAGGTCCCACTCTGGGATTCCAGTAAACTTGAACTTGGAAGGGCCACAATTTAACCCAGCACAGGCCCCTCAGTGGCATTAGTCATGGCATTACTTGTCTTTTCAGAAACCTTCAGGCCTATTAACCAAACTCCTCATGTTACATGCTGTCCTGATTTGAGCCTCACCCTTTGGCCATGCTCTCACACTGCCTACCCTGAACTGTCTTCTCCACCAGACCTTTCACCCCTCGCCTACTGGGTTTGCATCCCCTGCTCACTCCTGCACTGCCTGTGGGTCCCAGTAATGGCCTTCGCCTGGCCTTTCTCTCTCCTCCCGAGTCCTCACTTCTGCCACCTGCCTCAAGTGGCTTTCCCAGGCTCCCTCCCTGTTGTCTTCTCTGTCCCTTCCTCCCCTCCCACCTCCCTCAGGCTTTCCCTGGAATGTATCTGGAGCCCACATGAGCCAACTGTGGGAGCACAGCCTAGGCCTTTTCTGGGGCCATTTCTCAAAAGGAGCCTCCTGTCTCTAGTGCCAGGCCCCTGACCAGTGCCTCTGTCCCAGCTTCCTCCCAACACTTAGTCGGGGTCCAGTCTCGGGGCTTGTGGGGATCAGAGAAGAGGCAGGAGAGGCTGATGTCTCAGAAGAAACAGGGATCTTAGGGAGTGGAGTCTTTGAAAGCTGCAACTGGAAGGATCCAAAGATACCTCATGTCTACCCTGTACCATTTTGCAGATGAAGGGGCTGAGGCCCAGGGGGAGGAAGGTCACCAGGCTGGGATTTGATCCAGGTCTTGGGATGCCCTTGGCCCTGCTTCCTGGGATGCCGGCGGGGGCTGAGGCAGTGGTGTGTCCGCAGGTGCGGTGTCCGTCCTGCTGCGGAGCCAAGCGCAAAGCCAAGCAGTCCCGGAGGTGTCAGCTCTGCGCGGGGTCCGGCAGGCGGAGGTAGGAGCGTCTCCCAGCACCACGGTGCTCGTGCTTTCTGGCTTTCTGGCTTTTCATTGCCTGCCCATCTGAAAGGCAAACAGGCACCCGTCTGTCTCGTCACTGCTGTGTCCCCAGAGCTTTGCACATAGTAGGTGCTCTGTGGTTATTTGAAGAGTAGGTGAGCTTTTCTCAAGGCCTGGCATTTCTGGACAAGGCTGGAACTTGTCACGCAATATATGTGTGGAAAGGATGAGAAGAAAGAGGCACTGCAGGGAGGAAAGACAGGGACGGGGTTACCAGGCAAGGAGACCTCTCCCGCCAATGGGTGGAGAAGTGAATATCAAAAACCACCCGAAAGGCCAGATTTTTAACTCTCTGAGGATCAGGTCCTGGGCAAGCCCCTATTTATAACTCATTTTGTGGTCTGAATGGAGGAGAAGTCAAGGAAATTTGGTTGATTGACTAAACAATCAACAAAGCTTCATCACTGCTCACAGCTTTGCAAACACTGGGCCATTGCATTTTGTAAATCCTATCCTTTAATGTATTTATAAATTTTTAAGGGAAACAGGAAACCATGAGGAGTGAAAATACTCAAGGTTGGGTTGGTTAATGATACTTTTGCCTCACCAAAGCCCAGGCCATCCTTCTGACAAGCCGGTTGGAGAAGCTTTGGTGCACCTTCCACTGTGGTTGGTAGAGACGGTCTTTGGGAAAAAGATGCTTATTTTTCTTTCATTTGCAAGTGAAAGGAATCCAATTCAAATTGGTTTTGGCAAAAAGTAAATTTATAGGCCTAGGTAAGAGTGAAGACCGGAGTATATTTCAGGGATGGCTTCAGGCTCAGCTGGATCCAGGTGCTTAAACAACACCACCAGGAATCTCTCTCCACCTCTCACTTTGCTTTCCTTTGTGTGGGCTTCATTCTCAGGCAGGGTGTTCCTTGTAGTGGCAGAGGAGACCACCAGTAGCTCCAAGCTTACTAATCCCAGGAGAAAAGATGTCCCTTCCCCGATAGTCCTGACAAACATCCTGGGGCAGATCTCATTGCACTCGCCTGGGTCATGTGCTCACCTTTGTATCAGCCACTGAGACCAGGGACATGGAATAAGATGATTGGCCAGTCCCTGGTCCCAAGCTGGTCACAGAAGGGGTTGGGTAGGCCCTAGAGCCATGTGAGCTGGGTGGGGGAAGGGTGGTCCCCACAGGGATATTGGGGTACTGCCAGCAGAAGGAGGACTAGGCGGTGGGCAGGTACAGACAATGCAAGCCCACCACAGTCTACCTTCAGGAGGAAGGAGGTGCGGGTGGGAGCCTCTGGAAGCCACCAGGACCTGCAGCTGATCTGGGGGTACCGACTCTGTGCCCTTCTCAGATGCAGCACCTGCTCAGGGAGAGGGAACAAGACCTGCGCCACCTGCAAGGGGGAGAAGAAGCTGTTGCACTTCATCCAGCTGGTCATCATGTGGTATGTGGCAGTGTCTCAATGCTGTGGCACGCGGGGGTGGCTGAGGGACTGAACCCTGGACTGATTTCTGCAGAGAAACTGCTTGGTTGGGGCTTTCACAGTGCAAGAACCTGCCAGGACTTAGAAGGGGGAGAATTTCCTGGAAAGAGGAAGTGTGGGGTTGTGGGATGCCGACTGGCTTTAGAACAGACAGACCTGAGTTCAAATTCTGCCATCACCACTTTCTAGTGCGGCAGCCACTCGACAACTGAGCCCTTCCTGTAGGAAGAGAGCCGTAGCATCCTGCTATATCCCTAAGTCAGCCAGGGCTTCCATGCATTAAGGTTTCTCCTGTGTCAGGCACCTTGCTAAGTGCTTTGCAGGCAAAGATGAAATGAGGTAATGGAGCTGAACTGTCACTATCCTTACTAGCTTCATTTTACAGACGAGGAGACTGAGGCTCAGAGAGGCTACAGAACTCTTGCAAGGTCCCTCCAGTAGCAATTCAAGCCCTCAACCCCAGGTCTGTCTGATTGCAAAGGCCGTGCTCTTAACCTGCCACACTGTGTGCTTTCATTCCTCATCCTTCTTCCCTCCAGGAAGAACAGCCTGTTTGAGTTTGTGTCTGAACATCGGCTCAACTGCCCCAGGGAGCTCCTTGCTAAAGCCAAAGGAGAAAACCTCTTTAAGGATGAAAACTCGGTGGTAAGAGGGCATTGTGGATGGGAACAAAGGAAGCTGGGTTCCTCCTCCGCTCTCGTGGGCCTGGAGCTGCTGGCTGTGTGTGCAGGCTGCATTCCCTGGAAGGACAGGTTGGGTAAGAGCAGAGTTCCCCAGACATGGATGAGGCTATGGGGAGCCTGGGGGCTGTCAGTTTTCTTTTGACTCTTACATACTTAATCCTCTGTCCTTCCCACCTCCCCTCCCCCCACCATCTGCCATTCTTCATTCCTCCTACCCTCTTTCTCTCTTTCCCTCCCTCCTCCCTTCTTTCCCACTCTTTTCCTTCCTCCCTCATCCCCTGCTTCCTTCCACAAACCTTGAGACCCTTCTCCTCTATCAGGCACTATTCTAGGCCCTGGGTAGGCCACGGCAAATAAAACAACGACCCTGCCCTCATGGAGCTTACAGTCTGGTGAGGGGACTATGATGGACACTTTTATAGCAATGTCAGATGGTGAAGGGGCACTGAGAAACACTCAGGCAGGGTAAGGGGCAGGGAGGGGTGGCAGTGTCGTTCCAGCTGGAGGTGGGAAAGGCCTCTCAGTGGAAGTGACCTTGGGCACAGACCTGTACGCAGGGCAGTTGGGGAGTGGACCTTGTGGTGTGGGAGCGAGGGGACAGTGGGGCAGAGGCCTTGAAGAATGGCAGAGGGCAGTGAGCAGGGCAGAGCTAGGAGCTCAGAAGCGAGAGGTGCCTTCAGCCAGAGGAGGGGGTCCTGTGGGCCAGGGGTTGGTACACCCAGCCCACTGCCTGCTTTTGCCAATAAAGCTTTATTAGAACACAGTCCCACCCATTTGTGGACAGGTTGTCTATGGCCGCTTTCCTGATGGTGAGGCAGAGCTGGGTAATGACAGACTACAGGGTCTGAAAGCCTGAAATATTTACTATTTGGTTCTTAGCAGAAAAGGTTTTCTCACTCTTGCTGTTGGCCTTGGCAGCGAGATTGGCTTCAATGGGACTTCGGAGTGGGGTCCTCAGACCATACGGAGGGATGTCAGCCCCTTTCTTTGTTCCAGTAATTTGGCTTTTTAAAGGCTCACCTCAGGCGTCCCCCCACCAGAAGCCCTGTACCCCGCTCTTCCATTTGAGTTAGAGGCCTCCCCCTGTGCTCAGCTCAGACTGGGGCCCATCCCTAGGCGTCAATGGCTGCTGGCAGCTCTGTGAGCGGCCCCTGCCTGGTGCTGAGCTCTGACTGCTGTCTCACCCTCAGCGTCCACAGCAGCACTGGGCCCAGGTGGACACTTAGAAGGAGGGTAGAGGGAGGGGCCATGGTTCCACAATGAGGGGCAGAACAGGGAGCCCCAAGGGAGGGCTATGCTTGCCCTTAATATGTGGAAGGCTTTCAAGCCTGGCAGAAGGGGATGTGGGGGCTTTGGGCACCGAGGAGATGCCCCAGTGCCTGGACTTTCTGTAGGTTGAGTGCAAGCACCTGGGCTTATTTGTGGTTCATTTTGTATCCACAGCTCACAGAGAGTGCCTGACCCTTAGTGGGCCGTTTGAATGTTTAAATGAGAAATGAATCTGAGTTCCTTTTCTGCTACACATGTACAGACCCCACGAGTCCACACTGATGGGGACCACACCTGCTGTGGTCACTGCCTTGCCCCACACCTAGCACGATGCCCGGCACACAGGAGGCACACAGCTGGGGGATCGAGTGGGCTGCAGGTGATAGGGTTCTCTCTCTGTTTTCCTGTTTTTGAAATTCCTGAGACCACCATATGGGGCCTTCTCTCGGCCCTCTTCTGTGGCTCTGGCTCTGGCTCTGCTCAGCCCCATTGACTTCCAAAGCTCCAGGTGCGGCAGCCAGGTGGTCCGCATCTCGCTCTCTCCCCCAGGTGTACCCCATCGTGGACTTCCCCCTGCGGGACATCTCGCTGGCCTCCCAGAGGGGCATTGCAGAGCACAGCGCTGCCTTGGCCTCCCGTGCCCGTGTCCTGCAGCAGGTGAGCCGGGGGTGAGGGGCCATCTGGCTCTGACGTCTCTTCCTGGGCTGCTGAGCCCTCTTTCCTGAGAACGTCAGAGCAGAAGGATGAGGATGTGGAAGTGAGGGAGGTCCCGGGGGAGGAGCCTGGGAAGGGCTAGGGCCTGACCTAAGGCCCCAGGGCATAGAGCAGGGCATGCAAGACACAGAGGCGGGAAGGACCCTGGGCCAGGGGAGAAGTTTGCATTTTTATTCCCGGAAGCGATGGCAGGGTTTCAAGCACGAATGTGGTGTCATGAGATTTTGATTCTGACTCCCTGGTGTTCAGATAGGGGAAGGAAAAGCTTGAGATTGAAGGTCACAGGTCTGGCTTGCCTCTGAGGCCCTGGCACTTCCCAAACCCCAGCCCTGTCTTCTCCCAGCCTCTGGGGTTTTGGCTGCTGTATCCTGACAGCCACAAGGTGGCAGTGGTGGCTGCTACATCCCCAGGAGCAGCCCTGAGCGGCCCCTTCTGCTGTTGCTGCAGCCTGCCAGGGCGCCCTAAGGTGGGAGTTTGGCCTGGTAACATGCTTTTGCTGGAGCTGCATGAAGTGGGACTCAGCAGCCAGGACGGGAGCCTTGCAGACTGGGCTGAGATCCTGCATTTCCTGAATCCCAGCATGATCCTGGGCCAGCCACTTCTCCCCTCCTTCAAAGCCACTCTTCACCTGAGAAAAAAGACACTAAAGCACATCAGAGGGTTTTGCAGCAAAACCCTCTTAATGTGTTTGGCACCTTGTGCTCAAAATGTCCCTTTGCAATGAGCATTTCCCCTTCTCTCTCTCTCTGCACATCTCCCTGATTTGTAGGAGAGAGAAGATGCATTTTATCTAAATGAATACGGAACATCTTGGAGCTGGAAGGGGACTGAGAAATCAAGCAATTCAGACACTTACATGCCTACCAGGGCCAGGCAGTAAGGAGGTGGTGACAGAGCCTCATTCAAAGGGGCCGGTCAATGCTCAGCTTTCTGTAGGCACAAGACCCAGTGTTTTCAGACTGTTTGAAGTCCAGATTTTTAGATGAAACCTTCTAGTTTTTCAATATTTTGATAGCTGGGGAAACTGAGGCCCAAGGAGGGGAAGTTACCTGTCCCAAGTCACACAGTATGTTGGTGGTAGGTCCAGGACTAGAACTCGGGTCTCCTGAGGCCCTGCCCCTGCCAATACAAGCCATTGTAAACAAATCCTGGAGCCAGGAAGGGCAAACCAGGGGGCAAATACACAGTTTTCTTTAAAAAGGAGTATAATGGGAGTGGTGGTCACTTTTCTGAATCTTTTTTCTGATTTTGCCTTTGGTCCTAGAGCTGTAGACAAAGATTCATGCTAATATTTTACTCAAGATGGAGAAGTTAGAGCAGAAATCCAACCATGAGGGCATAGGTGGCTAAATTACATCTCCTGGCCATGGCTGTGACTCTGAGACCTGGAATCTGCTTATTGTGGGGGCTGAGCTGCACAAACAGAAAAACAGCCAATTACATCATGACCACTTGATGGCAATTGATGTCTTGAGCAAATTGTGGCCTCAAACATGGAGACTTTTTGAGCCAGAAGCAGATGGAGGCAGGGGGGTCGTGGAGGTTGGTGGGGGGGGTGGTAGTGGTATTGCCATGCTCACCATTGGATCTTAATAGAAAATTCTGGGAACAAGAGTAGTCCTGACTTCAGTGTCCAGGCCTTCTGAGCACTGACATTGACTCCCATCTCCTTGTGCCCTTTAGTCCCTATTTGGGGTCCTTTGCACTGAAATTTCAAGAGGCATCTCCCACCTTTTATTTCCAAAATTGTCATTTGGATTCCAGTTTCTGGCATATGAAGAAAACTCAATCACCGGGGTCTTATTCAGTTGTCTCAACAACTCTGTGAAATGAGAGTTTTTATTCCCATTTCACAGATGAGGAAGCTGAGGCCTAGAGAACTGGAGCACAAAATCACACGGAAAGCTGTGTGGAAATTTCGTGCCCTGATTCTGATTCCCCTCTTCCTTCTGCAATGTCGTGCTGCCCTTGGCCTCTCTTATGACAGAACGGGGGCCTACCTCTCAAAATACACCCCCACTGCCCAGATCGCCAGGGATGGCCAGGGCAGTTTTTCTAAAATGGAGAGAGAAGTTGAAGCAGCCAGATGGCTTCAGCCTCAGGCCGCCACCAGGCCTGGTTTGCCTCTTCCCTAGGGTCTTCAAGCCATCAACTACAGCAAGAGGACTTGGAGCTCTTTTCCCAACAGGAAGAATTCCCTGCAAGTAAAGAGGGCCTGACCCCAGGCCAATCATGCCACCTCTCCCTGGGTTTGGGTCCCCAGATCTGAGTCTGGGACAGGAGAGCAGCTTGGGCAGAAGAACTTAGGGCTTTTTGCACAGAGCTTGGCCCACAGTAAGTCCACAAGAAAGCTTGGCTTAAATGATTAGAAGCAACATTCCTACCTCAACTATGTAGTGTAGTTGCCAATAACAAAAGAGCACCAGAAGCCAGTGCAGAGGGGAGCCTAATATTTGCTCCCAACATTAGGCTGCTGTTTCCATTTAGGGCCTCATCATTGCAAAAAGTTATTGAGTAACTGCTCAGAGAAGGGGCCAGAGAATGAGCGACTTAGCACCACCCTGTGGGAGGGAATGAGGTCTCCATCCTGAAAATAGCCTGGCACAGCCCACTAAACTTTCAAATGTCTTCAGGGTCAATGTTTTATCTTAAAATTTGATTGAAATGTTATAAACCACTTCCTAATACCTCTGTGGTTGTTTTAATATACACATGTTTAAACTGACTTTTTCCTCCACTGTCCCCCAGCACTCCATCTAAAAATTAATGTTTCTGGAAGTTGTCCTACTTGGCTGGTGACTTTCCATACACCCTGGAACTCCCCTGGGGATGCCTGTCCCCACTTGGTGAAACCTAGAATCAAATGGTAGCTAAAGATGAGAAGTTAGTTTTGGCCAGAGCTTAGGATGCGTGAAGGAGCACAGTAGGAGATACATCTAGAAAGGCAGATTGAAGGCATATTGTAACAGATTGTAGAATGCTGTGTTAGTCTGTTCTCATGCTGCTAATTACCCTGAGACTGGGTAATCTGTACAGGAAAGAGGTTTAGTGGACTCACAGTTCCACATGGCTGGGGAGCCCTCACAATCATGGTGGGAGGTGGAGGAAGGGCACAGGCACATCTTACATGGCAGCAGGCAAGGCAAGAAGAGACCATGTGCAGGAGAACTGCCTTTTATAAAACCATCAGATCTCATGAGACTTATTAACTATCATGAGAATGGTATGGGAAAAACCCACCCCCATGATTCAGTTACCTCCCATTGGGTCTTCCCATGACACATGAGGATTATTATAACTCAAGGTGAGATTTGGGTGGGGACACAGAGCCAAACCATATCAAATGCCAACTCCAGAGCAGGATCTTCATACCACAGACAGTAGGGAGCTACTGAAAGTTCTTGAGCAGGTGAGTGACTTGAACAGAACACTGACATTTTCCTTGGCTATTTGTTTCCTTAGCGCCAGACCATTGAGTTGATCCCCCTCACAGAAGTTCACTACTGGTACCAAGGAAAGACTTATGTCTACTACATCTATGGCACTGACCACCAGGTGTATGCGGTGGACTATCCTGAGCGGTATTGCTGTGGCTGTACCATCGTGTGACGTAGCACAGCTGTCCCCAGAGCCTGCCATTCATGTTTGCCAAGGAGGATGACCGATGCTCTCTGAGTGTGTTCACCGTTGGCTGCATTGGACAATCACATACAAACCCTGGCATGTCCTTCCAGAAACACCAGCTTATCATCTATCAAGCTCCAACTCCTTATGCAGCTCCTGTGGTGGAATCCATCACTCATATGCTTAATCTACAAGAATTGAGCTACACACATTCCTGTAGAACAAATGAGAGAAATAATTTAAATGGCAGGGTCTTTGCCTCTGGTCTCCAAGTTAATGCCCTGATGAGGCGTGTGAATTGATTTTGCTTTTCCCCTTGTCGGTCTTGGTTCTGGTGTGCTTCTTCTAGTGGGAGCCCCTTGACGATCTGAGTGTTACTGAAATGTTTAAGGATACACACAAATTATCTGGTCCTAATGCACAATAGATAGTACACTTAGTCTTAAAGTGCAATATGTTACTGACCATTCTGTGGATCAGGAATTCAGACACAGCCACAGTGGGGATGATTTATCTCTGCTCCGTCACATCTGGGGCCTCACCTGGAAGATTCGAAGCCTGGGGCTGCTCAAGGGTGGGGTCTGAAATCATCTGAAAGCTGGTTCACTCAGATATTTGGTGGTTGGTGGTGGCTGGTGGTTGGGACCCCAGTAGGGAAGCTGTCAGGTGGAGCACATATACGTGGCCTCTGCATGCAGCAAGAGCTTCCTCACAAGATGGCAGCTCTGAGAGTGGGTGCCTCTCATGTACATCCCAATTGAAGAAATAGAGATCTGTTTGACAGCTGGAGAACAAACCAGCTGTGTTGGATGGACCAAGAGTCTGCATGCCAATCTCTAGTGTGGTGTCTATACAAGGAATTTGGAGAGTGTTTTCGAATAGATACAGTTTTTTACATCACAGGCTGACCTTAGAGCCTGCCCACTGAGTAAGATGTGAGCTTGATGCTCTGTGCACCCATCACAGGCAGCAGCTCCCACCTGGTGGTGTAAGGCTGGGTTGGGGGTGGTGCCGGAGGGGATGTCCTGCAGTCCTAATGCCGAATCAGCTTTGGAGAGGTGGTCCTGGGCTAGGCAGGTAGCTGTGCATCTGATTGTGGGTAACCAGAGAACCTCCGTCATCTCATGATGCCTGCCCCACACCCAGAAGGGGATTGCTACAGCAGGGAGTGGCCTCAGGAAGCAGCCCCTGAGAGGGCCATTGGTGCCCTCTCTTGATCCCCAAATCCCCTTATCTGGATGTGGACTTAACAGGCCTAGTAGTTGAGGGAGGTTGGGGAGACTGAGGTCATCCCCCAGGGCATCACTGATAAATAATATGGAAATAAGCACTCTCATCCTCACCCGCTACTGCCGAACCCTGATTTTCTTGCGTCCTGTTTGCATGTGGCTATTTCCCAAGTTTGGCTGAACCACAGGAACCCCACACACTGGCGGGTCCTGGCTAACGGCGTGGTGGCTAGCCTCGTGCAGGAACAGCAGGGGTTAGGGGGTTCTAGCTCCCTTGGGACCCCACAGAAGCCCAAGGGAAACCGGACAGAGAAGCAAAGGGAGATGAACCTGGAGAAGCCTGGGCTCAGCAAACCTTCCAGGCTTAGATTTCAGCTCCTGCTCACTCCATAGCTCAGTATGTCAGGGAGGCCAAGGGCAGGACGAGGCGTCCCCTTGGGTCAGGGTGCACTGGGGCATGGGCAGGAGCTGGTCCCAAGGACAGAACCTGCTGGTGGCAGGGGGAAGAGGGAGCATTCCCCAAGGAAGACCTCACTTCATCTTCATCCATCACGCTGAAGTCTGGGAGGCCCCTGCTCTGGTTTAACAAGTGAGACCATCCCCTCCCACCCCCATGGCCTACCTTTGTGGTTCTCAGAGGGGAGTCTTCTGCCTGTCAGGCACATGATACAAATTGGGGGGACAGCTCTTGGTTGTTGCAATGATTGGAAGTGACACCACTGGCACTAAGTGCACAGAGTCTAGGAAGGCCAGGCATCCAGCAATGCTGTTCTGCATCTCACACGACTTGCACATAACACACTGACCTTCATGCAGAATGTCAGTTATACACAGAAGTCCTATCAGTTAGTTCTTAATGTAATGCTTATTTTTTATTTAGTACTCACCTGTGTTTTTTGTTTTTTCCTATATGTCTTGTCTGAAATGACTTCAGATCATCTTACTTTTCTTAAGTCCAAATGTGTGTTCTAAGTGGGCATAACTGATGACGGCATTGTGGTTCCCCACGTGGTTGTGCCTGAGCATTTACAAACTGAAACACATGTATGTAAAAAATCACCTTCTTCCAATTGCTCCTCTGTATTTTATTGCTCCTGTATATATATTTATAATCTGGGCATTAAATTCCTGTTTTAAAAACATCTGTTATGTAAGTAGGCTATACATCATTTTTATTTTATTTTTTGGAGACAGGGTCTGCCTGTCATCCGGGCTGGAGTGCAGTGGCTCCATCACAGCTCACTGCAGCTTCCACGTCTTGGGCTCAAGCAGTCCTCCTACTTCAGCCTCCCAAGTAGCTGGGACTACAGGTGCACGCCACCATGCCTGGCAAATTTTTGTACCTTTTTGGCAGAAATGGGGTTTCAGCACGTTGCCTAGCTGATCTTGAACCCCTGGGCTCAAGCAATCCTCCTGACTCAGCCTCTCAAAATGCTAGGATTACAGGTGTGAGCCATCATGCCTAGCCTATGAATTTGATTTTAGGATGAAAAGGAAGCACTGTGTATGCTGAGGCTGAGGCTCAATAGCCCAGATGCACCGTTGGTTTGTGAATCCAAAAAGAAAATGCTGCAACAACATGGGCCCAAAGGACCACTGTTCCTGTTAGGCGGCAAGTGAGAGAAAGCAGCGGTGAGCCACGAGCCGCAGCATCCTTAGTTCTGATGGAGAGTGGGTCTGCTGGCCATTTGATGACTGCTGCATGTTTTCATGACATTCACTGAAGACAGGATATGACTTAATTTGCTATTTCTGCCTCTCTTTGTTATCGTAGGGCTGATTCGGCTGTTAGGGTATAGCCCTAGATTCAGTTGAAGTCATTAGGGGTAGAGAATAGAACATAAGGACACCTTTAATCCTAAAACTGGCCACCAGAGACTGTGGCTCTGAGCCTGATTCAGTTTTGTTTTAGAATAACGTTAGACCCATGTGGTTTGCCTTTTCTTTATTACTCTGTCAAAGGGGAACATGAGCTCTCATCTTCACCAGTCAGCAACAATCACAGGGTCTCTTTTAGGTGGCCAGAGCCCTGCTGGGCTTAGTGAGGGTTTTGCAAAGATCTGAGGTCTCTTTTCTAAGTCTTCAGGATAATAGGAAGCATTACATGTAAACAGAAGAAAGCGAAAGGCTCAGCATGAGAGTCAGATAGCTGTACCAGATGAAAAGGCCTAAGACTTAAGTTGGTGGTGGTGTTTACAAATGACAGAAACTCAAATGGACTTAAACAGGAAACAGGTCATTGATGAATTCTGTCACCTTAATCAAGTTTACTAGCTTCAGGTATAGCTGGACCCAGGGATTTGAACAATTTTATTCCAACATGATCTCCCCTGCCTCCTGTCTTCTCCTTGTCCTATAAGCATTTCTCTCTTTTGCTTTTGTTCTCAGGCAGGCTTTCCCTGCCTTGGTAGTGAGACAGCTACTAGCAGCTCTAGAATTTCATCCTATGAACTCAGTGAACCCAGGAAAGAGAATGCTACGAGCTTATTTGCTAATTAACTTCCACAGAAATTCCCAGGGAAGGCTCTCAGTGGCTTGGTCTGGGTCACATGCCCAGTCACTGGCCAGGGAATGCAGTGACTGCATTGATCAACCTAGGTCACATGACCACACCCTCCCGCAAGCTAAGTTCTGTCAGTGTAGGCCAAATCTGAAAGGCGACTGGAAGCTCTGCAGGCAGAAACATCACCTGTCCTCTAGGAGAGGCAGACAAAAAGTGCCGGGTTCATCCAGGATGGCATTCTGGAATTTTCTGTGTGCTTTATCCCAAATGACATCTTATGCCAAAGAGGAGCGATTGGGGCTGGGTCCTTTCCCTCCTGAGCCTTGCACCTCCCTTCCCCGTACTTGTTGGGGTTGCAGGGCTGCTGTGCCTTTGCGCTTTGGTTATTACAAATACAAATTTGGACTGACCTTGGGCTTCCTTCCTGCAGGGCTCAGGGGAGGCATGTGGTCCTGAAATGTGTGTATGCACGGTGTGTGCATGGGTGTAAGTGTGTGAGTTTGTGTGGTGTGCGTACATGGGGGGGGGGGAGGTGTGTGTATGTGTTCCAGTTGGGAGGATCACTTCTTTGAAAGCAGGAAGGACTTCTCTCCCCACTGTTGTTTTCCTCCCCTTCCTTCCAGGACCCTGTCATTCTTGTGGTTCCCAAAACCCTGTCATTGGTTCCCAATACCCTGGCCCTCAGCATGTGATCACCTTGTTGTAACATGGTGGACTTAAATTTCTAGTTCACGGGCAGAACTTTAAATGGAGAATGATGAAAGAACTGTTTTTTTTTCAGTCAGGTCAAACAGCCCAAGTGGGGTTATGTTTCTCAGCAGGAAGGCACCTGCTAGATACAGCAGCTTGGATGCTGTTGGTTTACACTCAGATTTCCATTTTCTCTGCTTTTGGTTTGCATTGAGTGGTCTGGGGTTGTGGAAAGAGTATGGGTTTGGGAATCAGACACACTCAGGTTCACATTCTGGCCCTGATCATTTTCGGTTCTAAGATGTTGAGCAATTCATCTAATCTGGCTAAGCCTCAGTTTCCTCATCTGTGAGATGGGGATGATAGCACTTGCTTTGCAGGATGGATTGAAGAGATGAAAAGAGATCAGGCATGCAGAGCTCAGCATGAGGAGGTGCTGAGTACCTAGAAGGGTCCTCGTTCTCCCTGGATCGAGCTCTTTGGTGGGTCAGTGCTTGGCTGCTGGTCCCCGGCCTCTCCTGGGGGCTGGTGATCCGGGCCTCCTGCACCACAGTGGCTGCTTATAGGAGAGATATGGCTTCCCGGCCGGTGGCCCTCTATTCATCTCTCAACTCGTCTCAGCTCTCAGATGCTTTCCCTGGGGAGGTTTCCCTTGCTCTTTATTCAGGTGAGATCCCGTGTCCTTCCTTTAGGGCTCACATCTTAGCAGCAACTGTACATGTGTTTGCTGTATTGCACATGCATTGTTGTATTTATTGAACATTTGACTTGTATCTGCCTGTCCCACTGGTGCCTGTCAATAAATGCCAGCAAGCATGACTAAAAGCCTGAATAAAAGTGCAGAATGTTGATTTAATACAAGGAATATTGAATTTTAATTCCAGCCTGGCCTCTACCAGCTGTGCAATCCTGAGCAAGTCCTTTCACCTCTGAGGTCCCTTTCTTGCACTGTGAAGAATGGGGTTGGATCTTATATTTCCTTTCCTTTCTTATGGCACTGTTTACTTCTCACTGATATATCACACGAATCAAGCAGGACTGCTGTGGTTGGGTGGGTGTGGGGCATCAGAACCCTTCCCTGCCTGAGCACCTGGGCCCTGCTCACCTCCAGCCCTCAGCTTCTAGAAATTCAGCTGAACACAGCCAGAGTAGAGCCACTCAGAGCCTCCCTGCCACCACATGTGTGAGTCTGGGGGATGAGCTGCATATCTAATAGACCACAGGACACTCCCAAAAGTTTTAATTCTTTTCTTTTTTTTTTTTTTTTTTTTTTAAGAATTAAAACCTTGGCTGAATCTGATTTTCTGCTTATTTCTCAGAATGGCACACGTATTGAGAAGAAAAGCACTGTAGAGCCCTGTTGAGGGGTGCTCTGGGCAGCAGTTTTTCCGTTTTTTATCTAGAGCAGATGGGCCCTGGGGCATCGAGATTCAGAGGCCCCTCCCTCTATCCTGATCTCCAAGCTGCAGAAGCATGTTGCTACTTATTTTTGTATCTTTGATCCTGTGGCATTTCTTTGCTTTTTTCTCATCAGCTGATGGAATTGAAACTTCCAGCTAAAAGGAAGATGGGATGTGGGAATGGGGATGGGGTGACATGAATCTTTTAGGTCAAATCAGTTACCGTCATTTTAGTGATATATTCTGTCCCATAATCAGAAAGTAAGGTAAGACTTTCAGGGGACTGGGACACAGGATGGGAATATTTTTTAGGGGAGACAGTACAGTGGGACTTCAAATCACCCAGTGTGGCTTCCATGGTCACAGCCTGGGGCTCACATCTTGGCTCGACTGCGTGTCAACCAGTGAACTCTCGGGCACCTCTGTTTGTCTGGGACCAGTGATGGGTCTGCAGTGAGGACTCAGTGCAATTGTGCACACAGTGTGCATAGCACGCATGTCCTCAAGCCACATTAGGTGTTATGTGAGGGAACACAGGGAGAGAGAGGCACATGCTGGGAAGGAGAGGTCAAACCCTCAGGCACGGGACTGGAGGGAGAGGGGTGTCCGCACAGACTCTGAGACCATGTGATGAAGGCAATGCTTTCCAAATGCCAGTCCAAATATTGGGACCTGACTGCACCGGCTTCACCTAGAAAGCTCATCAGAATGCAGATTCTCAGTCGCCCTTAGGTATTTGGGGATAACGGTGTCTGAGATTCTGTAGTTTTACCCAGTGTCCTCAGAGGATTCTTATGCACGGTCAGAAGAGGGAATTGGCATTTAGAGTACGCATAGTTGAACTTTGGGATCAGAACTCTCAGCCTCGTGTCATTTTTTTTAGCTCACCATGGGAGGACCCCTTCTAAGCCTCATTTTTTAAAATCTGTGAAATGGAGATAATCTTTAGCTACCTTGCAGGGCTGTTTTAAGGCTCACACGAGCTACATTCGCAATCGGAAGCACTGCCTCAATATCTTTTCTTGCTAGGAGTGGAAATGACAACCTTGATGGTTTCCAAGACTTCCGGCACTTTTCACTCGGTCCGCCAGGGGGCAGCAGGCACTCGTACATGAAACTTCGGAGCTGGAGCCGTTTCTCCCGCAGGAGCGAGGGCCGGTGACTGCAACACCTGCATCCAATTTCCTCTCAGCAGTCCCTGGGCCATGGAGTGCCCTTACAGGACCAGACCCTCTGGAAAATCGAGGTGGCTCCAGGAAGTTTCTTCAGAAACGGATTTAGTATGTCTTCTATTATTTGCAGGCTGTAGTTAAAGTGTTTTATCTTCCCAAAGGAAGGATGACACAGAGAACTATAGTGTCTTTGAGAAAGCCAGGCTTGAGATGCCAGACTGGAAGTTCATGGTCTAGGTTAATACCTTAGCTCCTGAATCCAATTCATTCATTCATTCATTCATTCATCCATCCATCCATCCATCCATCCATCCATCCATCCATCCATCAGACTTGAACTGAGCCTCTTTTCTGCCGGGCACTAACTAGGCCAGGCATGGGGGAGACGAAGGTGAATAGGGCCCTGATCTTGCCTTGGGGATTCTTGGTCTTTAAGGGAGCGGCAGATGTTTCTAGAATACCACCCATGTGTCAGGTGCTGTTCTCAGCCTTTTACAGGTGTCAAGATGTGAGTCCTGTGAATGAGGTATTATTATTCCCTCCACTTGACAGAGGGGAAACTGAGGCCCAGAGAAATTAAGTCAAGGTCTCAGGTCTAGGAGAGAAACAGGGCTTTGGACATGGGCAGCTGGGCTGCAGAGCCTTCACTCTCCCTGGTTGATGGGCGAAGCAGACGTGAGATCGATTCAAGGGTGGGTGCCCACAGCCCTGTGCCTTAGCCGCTTGTTCCTGGGAATGCTCTGATGGAGCCATGCTGCCAGCCCTTGAGCCCCCGTCTGAAGGCGTCCTCCTGCCGACTGTGCCTGGCAGTTGGAAGTGCTGGAGGGGGTGCCCGTAGGAGCAACCTTTAGCCAAAGACGGGAGAGTGGGAAGTTGATTCTCTCCAGGTGGTGCAGTCGTGGAGGGCTGCTCTAGAGTGCCTCCTAGCGTTCCCCAGAGGGACTGAGCTCCAGGTGCCCTCAGCGGAACCTGTGGCTGTCCAAACAGTGTACGTGGGATCCCTGTCCAAATAAACGACCCCCACTGAAAGCCTTGGCTCAGGCTCTGTTCTGGGAAATAGCCCTGCCTAAGGCCACTGTATCTCCCAGGATTTGTATCCTTTAAAGGACAAAGGGCTGAGTTCTAGGCACAGCTGTGGCTCCAGCCCAGAACATGCCAGGGATGAATGGAATCAGAGGTTGCGAAGCTTTGGGGGGCATTACTTTGCCCTTGTAGAGGGTGGTGAAGGCCTCTCAGAAGAGATGACATTTGGATTCAGATCACCTCTCTTAACTTCCTGTTAAAGGGTGTTCTCCCTCACTGATGCTTTCCTCGCCTTTCAAACCCACGTGCCTGTCTGAGGTCTCAGAGAGCCATGAGCCAGCCCCTGGAATCCCAGTGCCTTCTGTACCCTTCTTATTCATCTCTAAGCATTTTTTTCCTCCATATTGGTCAGATCAGTTGCTTCTGCCTGACTTTTCTGGAGCCATCTGAAGCCACACATAACCTCCCAGGGCCTCAGTTTCCACACCTGTGAAATGGGGATGGTGATGCTTCGAGTCTCGAATATGATAGGCTTTGACAGCCGGGATGCTCAGCTGCTGGGCTCCCCTGGGAGCTGGGTGGCAGCCTTAGCCCCCTGCTGTCCGCAGCGGCCCAGTGCTCTGCCTTGCTCTTGAAGGTGGCCCAGCTGCTGCCTGCGTATCTTCTGCCCTGTCACCTGCTCCAGGCATGGGGCATCCTTCTCTGATCTTTGTTGGCCCTGATGGTGTCCTGGGCTCCTAGAGGATATGCTGCACTTCTTCCTCATTTCTTTCAGATGCCCGCAGACACCTGGAAGAAAACAAAGTCATTTTAAAGGTTCAAACAGCCTGAACCCCTCCAGCACAACCCAGTAAAACATTTAGACTTTGTTCTACTGACAGAACGCTTGTCTCTTCCCCACCTTGTCATACTACAAAGCCCTGTGTGACTCCTCTGACCTACCCTTAGGGGGGCACCATGACCCCCTCCCAATTCCTTGCTTTTTTAAGGGATCCTTTCAGGTACTAATAATGGAAAACATTTATTAAGCTTTTCCCAAGTTACAGGCGCTATTCTAACTATTTTTCAAGTGTCAGACCCTAAGTCTTCACAACAAGCTTATAAAGGAGGGACTGTTTTTATCCCCATTTTTACAGATGAGGAGACGGAAGCCCAGAGAGTTTCAATCGCTTGCCAAAAGTCATAGAGCCGGGAAGTGCAGAGCCAGGCCACTGCCTGGTTTTAAATTCTGGGTGGAAACGCAATGTGCTGGTTTACACAGTGTGCTGGTGCGTGTGTTATCCTCAGCAGCGCCCAGGTGACAAATGGGCAGACCAGCTGACAGCGACAGCAGGCTCCCCTCTTCTCCACCAGGAACTGTCAGAGGAGGCTGGGTAAGGAGAGCAGCTTGGTCGCCTAGGGCTGTGATTGGGAGGCCCTAGCACAGCAGCTGCTGGGTGAAAGTGGATTGTTCTTCTTCAGTAGGAGTTTTGGCCCCAGGTTGCTTTGTTGCCAAGGCCAGCTTGGCCTCTTTGCAAATAACTGGTAATTGTGCCATTGCACTTCAGCCTGTACAACAGAGTGAAACCTTATCTGAAAAAAAAGAATTAATAGTAATAATAATTACTGAGTACTTGGTATGTGATATGGTTTGGCTGTGTCCCCACCCAAATCTCACCTTGAATAGTAATAATCCCCACATGTCAAGGGTGAGGCCAGGTGGAGATAATTGAATCATGGGGGCAGTTTCCTCATACTGGTCCCAGGTAACCTCTTTAGCCACACCCGAGAGTAGAAACGTCTTCATTTTGGAAGGCAAGTAAGGGTCCTATCCACAGCTTCCTGTGTGTGATCATTGCTCAGGGCAAGGTGACCAGTAGAGCCCTGGGTGAGCCTCCCCTCTGCCAGCCACTGTGGGACTAGAATTACTTACAATGCATATTATGCAAGATATGGTGTATGTATACACACACACAACATGTATATGATTAATTGTAAAACAAATTTTGCCTTTGAATAAATCTTAGCTAAGCCTCATCCCAGCCCTGAGACGGTCTCATCGATCTCTGCGAACTTGGTCTGCTGATCTGCAAAATGATGGTATTAAGAGTACCGACTCCTCCCAGACCTGTTGTGAGGACTAGAGATACATAATTAATGGAGGGCTCTTAGAACACAGCCCAGCACACACTGTATTAGTCTGTTCTCAAGCAGCTAATAAAGACAGACCCAAGACTGCGTAATTTATAAAGGAAAGAGGTTTAATTAACTCACAGTTCCACATGGCTGGGGAGGCCTCACAATCATGGCAGAAGGCAAAGGAGAAGCAAGACATGTCTTACATTGCAGCAGGTAAGAGGGCATGTGTTGGGGGAGCTCCCATTTATACAACCATCAGATCTCGTGAGACTTATTCACTACCAAGAGAAGAGTGTGGGGAAGCTGCCCCCATGATTCAATTATCTCCACCTCACCCCACCCTTGACATATAGGGATTATTACTATGCAAGGTGAGATTTGGGTGGGGACACAGCCAAACCATATCACATACTAAATACTCAGTAATTATTATTACTATTAAATCATTTTTTTGAGATAGGGTTTCACTTTTATCCAGGCTGTAGTGCAATGGCACAATCAGGGCTCACTGTAGCCTGAAACCCCTGCTCAAGCAATCCTCCTGCCTCAGCCTCCCAAGTAGCTGGGACTACAGGTGTGTGCCACCATGCCTGGCTAAGTCCGGTGTCACATATTGTCATTATTACTGTTACTTTTACAATGTGGAGTCATTGTGGGACTTAAATGCATAAATGAAATGATTCCTCGCACAAAGTAAGTGCTCATTAATGGGTAGTTTATATTTTTGGTGTTATTACAAAGTTCTTTCTACCTCATTTGATCCCCACCCCAGATGTGGGGGAAGGCTGGGATTCCTTTTCTCATTTGAAAAATGTTGAAACAGATGCATCTAAAAAAACCAAAATGGCTTGTTCCAGGTTTCCTAAAGAGGAAGCATGAAAGGCATAATTGAAATTCAAAATGTTTGGTCTGAAAATCCTACATCCTTTCTCCTAACCACCGTGAATTCTTACTAAGGGGTAAGGCATTAAAGCCTTTTTTGAACCATCTTTCTCTTATGGAGGAACACGGCCTCTTAAACCACACCAGCTACTAACTGCCTACTAGGGTCTGAAAGTGTCCTCCCAGCAGTCATGTCCCCAAGGTGATGGCATTAGGACGTGGGGCCTGTCAGAGGTGATTAAGTCACTAGGGTGGAGCTCTATAAATGGGATTAGTAACAACTTTTCTAAGAGGCCGGAGAGCTAGCTTTTTCCACCGGGAGAGGATACAGGAGAAGTCAGCTGTCTGCAACCCGGAAGAGGGTCCTCATCAGAACTCAACCCTGCTGGCACTCTGATCTCGGACTTCCAGCCTTCAGAACGGAGAGAAATGAATTTCTGTGGTTTATGAGCCACCCAGTCTATAGTACTTCGATATTGAAGCCCAGACAGACTGAGACACTGCCTGTTCACACAATTCCGTTCCACCTATCATTTCAATTTCGTGCTCTTAGGAGTCCTTTGAGGCCCATCTATTTTGAAACCCATTTAAAAGATGAGAAACCTGAGGTTCAAAGAGTTGAGTCTCCTGCCCAAAGCCATGCAGCATGGGGGGCCGGACCAGGGTCTTCTGGCTTCTGGTTCTCCAGTATGGAATTAAAGAAAGAGTCTGTTTAAATCCAGAGGAGGCTTGGGGTGTGCCAAGAAGCACCCAGTGCCTCCACAGAGCAGGCTTCTTCCTTGTCCGTCTTCACCTCCCTGACCATCCTGGTGGTCCCAACTGTGCATGAGGGCCAGCCTCTCACTGTGGCCTCCAACCCCTCTTGTACTCGGTGCCTCCTGGTGAACTTGCTGTGCCTTAGAAGCCAGCGCTGCCTCCCTTTCACTGCACAGTCCCGGTGTGAACCTTCCGAGTGCGTCTCCCAGCACTGGACCCTGCAGTCTCTGAGCCCCACTTCCACACTGTCATCTCAGACCTGCCAGCAGGCGGTCACCTGTACATGGTATGGCTGAGCCTGAGATCTCACCTCCCAACACCCAGCTGGCAGTAGATGGGCAGGACCATTCAGAGGCAAACAGAGGGAGGTGTGCAGCGGTACAGAGGACAGATAGATGTCACTGACCCCACCAACAAATAGTGAAACAGCAGAAAGAAAACATAGATGTACACGTGGGCATTAGAACACTTGGTCGCAAGTAACGGAAACCTAACCCACCCTGGGTGAAGCAGTTTACTGGCACACAGAACTGAGAAGTCTGGTGTAGTTCTGGCCCTGGGCTGGGGTGTTCCCAGAGGTTCAGGCGATGCTGTTGAACATGTTTCTTTCTACATGTCTCCTAGGCTTCTCTATCCTGCTAATGGCAAGAGGTATACCCTTAGTTCCAGACTGGCCGTGACTCTCTCAGCATTCCTGCAGCCAAGAGCTTATGACTTTCCTGGTTGCTCTACAAAAGGTCCCAGGACTGAGACTCCTTGGGCCAAACACCCTGGCTTGAGCGAGCCTAACCCCAGTCTCTATGGCCCTGTGCTGAAATAAGCTGATTATCCGGGCCTGGATCCAGGGGATGGGACCTGCCCCATCAAAACACCCTGGATAAGGAGAGGGCAAACCCTGCTTCCCACAGGAAAATTCAGGTGCCATTTCCAGAAGCAGAGGAGAATCCTGGCGGTAAAACCACCAACACCCAGGGCAGTGTTTATGCACATACTGGACACTGGGTATCCCCAGCCAACCACTTTCCTCGTAAGACTGCAAGCTTGGACCTGTTCAATGTCACATGTGAACGTGATAAGAAACCAGGGTGGAGGGTTTCCTCTGAGGATGCAAGGCCTGGGATGGAGATTCTCTGTCTAGACTGGCCTGAGTTCTTTCTGAAGCTGGGCAGGACAATCAGGCTCCCAATTTTCCTTCCTGGTGACCCCAGCAGCCACCGACGATCGACGATCGCCCTGCCTCACGGTCAGGGAGGCTGTTGAGGAAGACAAGATGCCTATTATTTCTAAGGGACATGCTCTCTCCAGGTGGTACAGAATGCAGACTCTCCCCTGAGAAAGAGAGAGTGAATGAGGACAGCCCAGGCTGCAGAAGCCAGTGTGGTCTGCCTTTGGGCAGCAATGGACAGGTGGCTTTGGCTCTGTGGTCATTGGTGGGCACAGGGAGTCCAAATTCTTGCAGGGGAACAGATCCAATCTGACTCTACAAACATGAAAATCTTCCTGGCTGGAAGCATCTGGTTATTCTTCTCATTCCTCCAGATTGGCTCAGAGAAAGTTTTCTCAAAGAAGGATCCACTCAGCGGCTGCCCCTCACAGCTGCAGAACAGCCTCTTTAGTTTTGCCCTGAAGCAGATAGCTGCAGATGCAGCAACCGTCCCTGAAGAGATGGGATTTATATTGACAGACACATGTTTATCCAGATCAATTAGGGAAAATTATTTTTCGCAACACTCCTCAAACAAGGTTTTGCAGCTAATAATCAGTTTGAGTTGTGCAATGTGAATGCCAAAACTGTGAGACGAGATGAGAAAGCTATGGGCTAGATTGCCTCTCGGGAGAGCACTGTAGGCTGGGAAGAGACACTGTGGTGATCCTCTGGAGCAGAGGGCAGGACGCTCTCTAAATCACTCTGCATAATTAAGGAGAGATAAGTTTGATGTTGGGGAGGGAGTGATTGGATTGGGCAAACTGACCACTGTGTGGAGGAGTGAGTGGCAGGAGAGAGAGAGAAAGCCAGCCCTGCAGAGAAGGGCCTGGGGTGTGCCCATGTACTGAGTGGAGAACTTTCAAGGGAGATCTTGGGTGCAGGGTGACATGGATCCTCCCACATTGTCAGGGGAAACTGTTGAGAAATCCTCAAATGCTTGGTGGATGAATCTGTTCTTTTTGCTTTTCTGGATCCTCTCTGGGCCCTTCTCCACTCTAGACTGGTCCCTGGGAGGCTTTCCTGCATGGACCTCCTCGCCCTCTGGCTTTTCTGAGGGTTTGGCCAATGGGGAGCGCAATGCACTGAATGTGTCCCACCAAAATTCATAGGTTGAAATCCTAACCCTCAATATGAATGCACTTTACTTTGGGGAGTAATCAGGTCATGAGGGTGAAGCCTTCATGAATGGGATTAGCGCCCTTATAAGAAGAGATGCAAGGGTTTGATCTTGCTCCCCGCTCTCCATCACATGGAGATACAAGAAAGTGACCATCTGCAAACCAGGAAGCAGGCCCTTCCTAGACACCAGATGTGCCAGCACCTTGATCTTGGACTTCCAGCTTCCAGACTGGGAGAAATAAATTTCTGTTGTTTATAAGCCACCTAGTCTATGGTATTCTGTAGCAGCCCAAACTACCTAAGATACGTGCTTTACTTAGGTTTGGACAACAAGGAGCTTTCATTTAAGCTTGGGAGGGAAAAGAGTGAGGCTGGAGATACTGGTTCCCCTATCCCCCAACTGTGTTGCCTTGGGCTGGTTGGGTCTCTCGACAGAAGACCTCAGCCGTGATGGAGTGGCATTTCTCCACAGCCTTCTCTGTCTCCTGCTTCCTGAAGTTGCTCCTTCCTTGGCTTCTGCTGTTACTAGCTCTAGGGAGTCACACAATCCCTTGGGGTTTCTATAAGCCTTGCCCACACCTTGACAAAATTTCCCTCCATTGAACATTCCCCAAATAATCCTGGTTTGAGTGTGCTGGCTGTTTCCTGCCAGGACTCTGACAGACCCGCTTGGTGTGAGTGCTTTTCTCATGGAAGCCAGTCTAGGACATGGGTTCGGTCCTGGGTGAGGGGCTGAGCAACAAGTTCACACCAGGGAAGAGTTGGCTTGTAGGTTAAAGCAAACACATTTGGGAGCTCTCCGGGAATATCCCAGCAGCCTGGCTGCCGCTTGAAGCCATTCCCGCTTGCAACTCCAAACTTCGAGGCTCAGTGGGGGAGGGTTAGCATTAGGAGAAATACCTAATGTAAATGACAAGTTAATGGGTGCAGCACACCAACACGGCACATGTATACCTATGTAACAAATCTGCACGTTGTGCACATGTACCATAGAACTTAAAGTAGATAAACAACAACAACAACTGCAAAAATCTACATGTTTCAGTGTGAAAAAAAATATCAGAGCAGCCTCAGGAGCTCACCCAGGCTAGGGCCCCTTAGGCCATCATGGAGAGGTCTTTCCTTAACTGAGACCGGGAACAACTAGGATCTCAAGACACAGAAAGTAGGATATTGAGAACTGCTGATGTGACCATTTCACTGATGTGGAAATTGACGTTATAAGAGGTTCAAGGTCACAGGTCAAGTAGACCGCAGCATTGAGAGAGCCATAGAAACGTAAAAACAGGCCTTGGTCCGAGATCAGATGCTGAGCTCAAGTGTTTATAGGCCATGTCTAGGCATGTCAGCTAGGAGGGTTCTGAGGCGCTGAGATTGAAAATATGTTTCTGTTTTTCTGATTACAAAAGTAATTCAGATTCATTACAAAATATTTTTAAAATATGGCATAAAGTAAAAATCACCCAGGATCTTACCACTTAGACACAGGTCATATTTACCATATTTCCTTCCAGGCTTTTTTCTTCAATACAGCTGCAGTCATTCCCTTCTTATAACTTTGTTTTCTACACATTTTTTTTAGCATTATGAGTAAGCATTCTTTGTAAATGTGATTTTTAGAACTTCCTATTTTTTTTTGTCACATAGATTGCCATAATTTGTTTGTATAACCAACTCATAATCATTCCCATAATAGTGGCGTTTACTTCTTTTTGTCTCTAATTTTTAATTTTTTGCTATTATAGTTAATGATACATACTTATATATGTATGTAACTAACATATACAAACCCTCTACTTACATATTTGTGTTCACGTACAATTATTTCCTTCATTTAGAGTCCTAAAAGTGGAATTATAGCATGATAGAAAACATGAACATTTTTTAGAGTCCTAATAAATATTGATGACTTAGTTTCCAGGAAATTTGTACAGAAGACCCTCAAATATGGTCATTTTGTTCAACATTGTCTTGTTATAATGTTGATAAAAAAATCCATTCCCGGTTAGGGCTGCTGTGTGTGCATGGAGTTTGTACGTTCCCCCGTGTCTGCACGGGTTTTCTCTGGGTACCCCAGTCTCATCCCACATCCCAAGGATGTGCTGTAGGTGAATGGGCGCCCTCAGTTGTCCCAGTTTGAGTCTGTGTGGGTGTGTGAGTGAGTGTGCCCCGAGGTAGGATGGTGTCCTGGCCAGGGTGGGTTCCCACCTTGTGTCCTGAGCTGCAGGGACCGGCTCTGGCCACCCACAACCCTGACTTGGAATAAGCAAGTTGGAAAATGAATAAATGAATGAACACGAATTATTTTAAAATAATAATTTATAAAGTTCACGATAATCATACAAATGCACAACAATAAACTATTTGGTACCAACGTGCTCAGCAAGCCACCGTATTTGTGATTGTTGGTGTTTGAACTGAGTGGTGGTAGGAGGTGCTTCTGACAATGTTTGCTTTGCATATGTTTACTCCTTGATTTAACTCACTCACTGATTCACCAAAAGTTTAGTAAATAATTCTCTTACTTGTTTTTATTAATATTTCTTAGTATGTGTATCTTACATTTATTTCAATGTTTGTTATTAGAGTGTTTTGGGTCTTTCTTTAGAAGTTGGTAATGATTTTGTGACCAGAATTATGCCATAGGAACTTAACTCTTGTTTATATCAATTAGCCCATGGTCAAACTGGTTTTGTTACATGTTGTTTTGCTGACAGTCTCAGTTTCAGAGATCCTATCAAAGACGTTAAGTGAGGACTTAGTGTGCTAAAAGCATTTCTCCTGCCAGTCCCCTAGGACAGTGTGTGTCTCAATGTATGGAGTTTAGTAGGGGCTTGCTTCCAGGCATTGGCTCCACTCCAGATCCCAGCCCTTCCCCTAGGCCTTGCTTTGCTTCCAGGTTTCACTTCAGTTGGTCTTAAAGGTGAGCCCCATGCTGATTAGTGAGCGCATGGTGTGCGTGAAGGTTCCAAGAGTAATATGTGCCTACTTTCTACTTTCCAGATGTTTCTCTCCTCTGGGGCCAATTCCACCACTCCCTGGAAAGTGATGTGATGACCCTGGGCTTGAGTCCAAAGAACATAGGAGAGTTTTGGCAGGTCGATGGTGTGTTGGTGCCAACTCACTTAAAGTGAAAACACTATAAGGTGAGTTTACATGGATGAACATATCAGCATCTGCCTCACATGATTTCAGAGGGCACCACAGCCTCCTCCCAGAGACTTCCTGGGTAGCCAGATCTCTTTGGAGGACAAGTGAGCAGGGTATGATTTAGAAAGGGTTTATGTATGGGATGTTGACGGAAGGTATATTAGTCCGTTTTCATGCTGCTGATAAAGACATATCCGAGACTGGGAAGAAAAAGAGGTTTAATTGGACTTACAGTTCCACATGACTGGGGAGGCCTCAGAGTCATGGTGAGAGGAGAAAGGCACTTCTTACATGGTGGTGGCAAGAGAAAATGAGGAAGATACAAAAACAGAAACCCCTGATAAAGCCATCAGATCTCATGAGACTTATTTACTACCACGAGAACAGTATGGGGAAATCCACTCCCATGATTCAAATTCTCTCCCACTGGGTCCCTCCCACAACACCTGGGAATTATGGGAGTGCAATTCAAGATGAGATTTGGGTGGGACACAGAGCCAAACCATATCAGCAGGGTAAACACTTTCTAGGTGTGGAGACCTGGAGACACTGGTCTGTAGCGACCATTAGTACAAAGTCAACAGTAGTAAAAGAAGTGGAAACAGCCTCTCTGAGCCTCAGCTTCCTTCTCTGTGTGGGTTAATGTTGGAAAAGTTTTCTTGGGCATTTTCCATTGAGCACACATTTACCCATGTGCATGAGTGTGCACACACACACGTACACACACACAAATCCATCCCAAATTTATTTGCATTATGAACTTGCTGGATGGTGGATAAATCCCAACTCTTACCTATTTTAATTATCATCTTCCTACTACTTATCCTGATGCCGGAAATGCATTTAGTGGATTATTAGTAGTAGCTATGGAAACCCTGAACAAGGCCCTCTCCCCCCCATCACTACCCTGGGGCCTCACCATTTCCTGTGACTGGGTATAGCTCATTTAAATGTTAACTTTAAAAATGCAATTAAGAAAGTGGATCTTCAGGGCTTGTGTTTGGGCTTATCCAGTGTTTATGTAGTCATATTGCATAGCTCCTCTCCCTGAGTGTGGGCAACTTAGAGTTGCTGGACATGACCATCTTATAGATGTGGAAACTGAGGCTGAGAGAGGGGCCATGTCTAGCCACAAAGCATCCACTTGGTGAGTGGTAAACCCAGGAAAACAATGCATACCTCCAGATTCCAGGCTGGTGCTTTACTTATTTTACCCATGATTTTAAAGAGGTAAACTCCCTTAGAAAATGTGTCTTAAACAAATCTTCCCGTTTTTTTCCTTTTGAGATGGGGTATCACTCTGTCACCCAAGTTGAAGTGCAGTGGCGGCCATTTCAGCTCACTGCAACCTCTGCTTCCCAGGCTCAAGTGATCCTCCCACCTCAGCCTCCCGTGTAGCTGGGACCACAGGCATGTACCACCACACTCAGAAATTTTTTTGTATTTTTGGTAGAGACAGGGTTTCTAGACTGGTCACAAACTCCTGAGCTCGGGTAATCCATCCATCACAGTCTCCCAAAGTGCTGGGATTACAGGTGTGAGTCACTGTGCCAGGCTACACAAATCTTCTCAATTCATAAACAGATGGAAGTGGTGAGAGGGGGTAGGTGTGGCCCAGAGTCTCATCCATTACAGGTTTCTGAGGCGATTTTGTGGATCTCTACAGTTCTGCCTAGAAATCAGTGGGGTCCACTAAGCCTGCTCCCTTGCTTCACTTATTCTTTCATTCATTTATCCACTCAACAAACTTATGATGAGTACTCACCATATCTTAGGCTCCAGGCTCAGCTTAAGTGAAGTACCTTGGATCCTTCCAATAAATTCCCTGTCTTTGCCTTTCTTTCCTTTCTTAAATTACTCAGAGTTTTTCCTGTTGCTTTCCATCAAGAAATCCTAATAGGTGCAAAGAGTTTATACTATTTAGTGGGTGAAGCCCCTTTGAAAGATTTTAGATGGGGAAATATTTGAGTGTTATGTAGACTATGCTGATGGCTTAGAAAGAATGACTGAGTTCCCATACGAGAAGGAGGAGATAGGAGTACAGCAGGTTGGTTAGGTAGTATTGAAGTCGAGGAAAGAAATACTGGAAGAAGTCTAAGCTAGTCAGTGATTAAACTAAAGGCAGGAAGGTGTAGTGATTAATAGCTTGGACTCTAACTACAGACCAGGGTTCAAATCCTGACCTTGCTGCTTACCTGGTGTGTAAGCATGGGCAGTTTATGTAATCTCTCCAAATCTGTTTCATCTGCTGTAAGACAGACTGGATAACAGCATCTCTGCTTGTGAGGGATTCACTGAAATAACTAAAAGAGAGGTGAAGCACAATGCCTGGTTCATAAGAAGCATTCAGTAAATACTATTGGCTATTGTTACTGATAACGGTGATGATGATGGTGATGACAGTGATGATGATGGTGATGATAATGGTTATGATGAAAATGATGGTGATGATGGTGTGATGACAGTGATATTTATGATGTTGATGCTGATAATGGTTATGATAATGACGATAGTGATGATGATGGTGGTGATGATGACAGCACTGACACTGATGATAGTGATGATAATGATGACACTGATGATGATGGTGATGATGATGATGATAATGGTTATAATGATGGTGATAATGATGATGGTGATGATGACAGCAATGACACTGATAATAGTGATGATAATGATGACACTGATGATGATGGTGATGATGATGATGATAATGGTTATAATGATGGTGATAATGATGATGGTGGTGATGACAGTCATGACATTGATGATGGTGATGATAATGATGACACTGATGATGATGGTCATGATGATGATGATGATAATGGTTATAATGATGGTGATAATGATGATGGTGGTGTGACAGTCATGACATTGATAATGGTGATGATAATGATGACATTGATGATGGTGATGATGATGATGATAATGGTTATAATGATGGTGATAATAATGATGGTGGTGATGACAGTCATGACATTGATGATAGTGATGATGATGATGATGATGATGATAATGGTTATAATGATGGTGATAATGATGATGGTGGTGATGACAGTCATGACATTGATGATGGTGATGATAATGATGACATTGATGATGATGGTGATGATGATGACAATGGTTATAATGATGATGATGATGATGATAGTGGTGATGACAGTCATGACATTGATGATGGCGATGATGATGATGACAGTGAAAGTGAGCATGGTGATTGTGATGGTAATGATAATGATAGTTATAACTATGAAGGATGGAGATGATAAGTGAGATTTGAGGGGAAAGGCAAGGATGATTCCTGAAGTTCTAGGCTAGGTGATGGAGGGAGTCCTTTTTGAGGGGAAAAACATACAAAATGTGTTCAAATGGTCCTATGCTTTTTAGAATTTGAAAAGTTGGATATCTTAATCCCAATCAATTAAGGTTGCCTTCTCTTTTCACTCTGGCTTTTTCTCCTGTATGCTATCTCTTTTATTGAGTGGTGCTTTTATTGAGTGGTGCTGGGACAGCTTCAGGAAGGACCTATGCAAACTTCATTAGCTGTGTGTTTAATCTATTTCTTTGTAATTTTCAGGATATCTGAATTATATTTACTTTATGTTTTATTACATTGTCTTATGGTGTTACATGGGAACCAACATCACTTGGCTGTTATCACGTCTTATGCTTATACATGATACCAACATTACTTTTATAAATAGAAAGTAGCTACAGAATTAAATATGATGAGATCGAACCAAATTATCCTATTTAGTCAGATACTTGCCAACACTTTTGTTTTTGCTAAAAAGGGAAATTAATATGTCAGAAAGGTGATAAAGACAGTGGCAACAAAGAGAGACTTTTTTTTTTCCTGAGACAGGGTCTTGTTCTACTGCCCAGGCTGGAGTGCAGTGGCACAATCTCAGCTCACTGCAGCCTCACCTTCCCAGGTTCAAGTGATCCTCCCACCTCAGTCTCCAGAGTAACTGGAACCACAGGTGCATGCTACTATGCCCAGCTAATTTTTGGATTTTTCTCAGAGATGTGGTCTCACTATGTTGCCCAGGCTGGTCTTCAACTTCTGGGCTCGAGCGATCCACCCACCTTTGCTGGGATAACACACGTGAGCCAACGTTCCTAGCTCAAAGTGAGACTTTCTCCTTGAAGTAACCAGCTAGATTGGCAGAGAAGTGATAAAAGAATATGGTCAATTTTTCACTGTGTGAGTCAATGTTACTTAATGCTAGATTTGTGGAGCACTGAAAGCCATGTCCTGAATGGCCAGTGATACTCACGTTATACCATGGACAGTCCTGCTTCAAAGACAGGCTGTCATATTACACACCACGTGACTACACTATTCAGGACCTGTGGAAATGGACATCAACAGGTGGACACAGGTAAAAATTAGATCATAACTAATCAGCTTGGCCTCTCAGCCTGGCTTCTGTAGGCAGGCAAAAGGGTAGGCATCACTAAACAAGGCTTCTATTTAGAGAAGGCATCCGAGCAGCTGAGTTTGGGATGGGCCAGGCACTGCAGAAGGATTGCTTAAATCTCCAAAGCCGACTTGTGGGTGACATCACTGGAGCCAAGGGGGCAATAGCCCAGCTCAGAGATCACCATGAAGCAATTAAATGGACAAGAAATGCTTCTCCCTTCTAGGTGCTTCCATAGAGGACCCTCTTCCCAAAGAAGGAGGCGAAGCTGGTAAATTGGTCCCCTGGAAAAGAAGTGAGGATGAGAAACAGTTTTGCCATTATTTTGTTGAGTGTTTTTTTTGCCATTATTTTGATGAGTTATTTTGATGAGTGTAATTTTCCTAATCCCTGTCCCATTCAATAGCAGTTTGGCCAAATGACTTCCAGGAAGACTAAGAAGCACTAACATAATTATGGATACCAAAATTGACCTTTGCAAAATATTCACATCCTTTTAAAATTCTCTTTCTAGGCTGTGACATTAGCAGTGATGCTCAAAATATTGGCAATGTATTTTTTCAAACTTTAATTATGGAACATTTCAAATGTATACAAGAGTAGAGAGAAGAGCAAATATAACAAGGCCCCTTGGTACTCAGCCCCCAGTTCAACGATTATTAACTGCAGTTGTTTCATCTGTCACTTCTCCCTCTTCTGGAACCCCCATTAGGCTATTTTGAAGGAAATCCTATAATTATGTCATTTCATCCACAAATACTTCAGAATGTATTAGGTTGAACCTTATGTCATTTCTGGTAGGTAAACATATTTATTTAAAGTTTATTTATTTGGGTGAGGATTCAAATGTGGTCCACCCATTTTGGCAGCGTCTTCATCTTGCCTTTTCTCCTTTCACATGTCTCCATCTTTCTTCCCATGTCCCTTATGTTTACAGTTATCCCAACAGGGGACATTTGGGAATGAAGCACAGTAATCCCCCCTTATCTGCAAGGGGTATGTTCCAAGACTCCCCGTGGGTGCCTGAAACCACAGATAGTACCAAATCTTATGTATATTATGTTTACTATGTTTTTCTCCTATGCAATCACTTTTCTTTTTGAGACACAGTCTTGCTCTGTCACCCAGGCTAGAGTTCAGTGGTGTGATCCCGGCTCACTGTAACCTCCCCCTCCTGGGTTCAAGTGATTCTCCAGCCTCAGCTTCCCAAGTAGCTGGGATTACAGGCATGCGCCACCGCACCCAGCTAATTTTTGTACTTTTAGTAAAGACGGGGTTTCATCATGTTGGCCAGGCTGCTCTCGAACTCCTGGTCTCAAGTGATCTGCCCGCCTCGGTCTCCCAAAGTGTTGGGATTACAGGCATGAGCCGCCATGCCCGGCCTCTATGCAATCACATTGTATAATATGGTGGGTGACACAGACAGTGTGCATACGCTTGACAAAGGGAACATTCAAGTCCCAGGTGGGACGGAGAGGGACAGTGTGAGATTTCATTATGCTACTCAGAATGGTGGTGTGCAATTTAAAATTCATGAATTGTTGATTTCTGGAATTTTTTACTCAATCTTTTCAAACTGTGGTTGACCTAGGGTAACTGAAACTGTGGAAAGTAAAACCACAGATAAGGGGGGATTACTGCAAATGTCTTGGGAGTCCCCAAGCTCTTCTGGGTGTTGTCTGCTCTGTGAGGTTCCAACCTCCCTCTTAGAGACACTCAGAGATTGTGCGTTGGCTACCGCCTTAGGAGTTTTCATTCTCAAGAAACTCTGATTCCCTGAAAAAAAGAGGTTCCAGAGATGAGCGAGTTGGTAGATTGGAGGATGCAAGGGCCTCCTTTGTGCTTCTGGGCCCAGTGGGGCTGACATTTCTAACAACACTTTGACCAAAGGTGGAAGGAAACCTGGTCTGACCCTCAGCCTTGCCATTGCTCTGTGACCCTGGCCAAGTCACTCAACCTCTCTGGGCTCCAGTGTATTCAAATGCCACAAAACAGAACGTTTGTTCATTTGTTATTCCCTTTCTTTCCCACCATTAGAATCGAGTCTGCCCTATAGCAAAATGCCTAGCATGTAGTGAGCACTGGCTCATGTTTGCCGAGCAAGGGGATTGGGTGCTCTGAAGCCCTGCTGTTCTCCCACGCCTAAGACTCATGCGCAGTCTCGCCCATCTGAACACGTCTCACTTCCATCTCACAGTTGGGGTTGTCTCTCATTCCTGACAGTTTGGCTGACTGAGAAGAGAACAACTGCAGCCCCCAGTGGAGGGAGAAGGGGCAAGCATGTGGGAAGCCACTTTCGCGTGTCCTTGACTAAGCGTCCCCTTTCTGGGTGATAGCCTGGGTCCCAGGGCTCAGCTCTATTTTGGTTGCCATTTGGCAGGTGTCGCCTTGCTGAGGCCTGGGCCCTCAGGGACAAGAGGCCAAAATCTGCTACAAGAATGGTAATTTGAGGAAACTTGGCCCCCTGCCCTTGGGGCTTCGGTGTTCTTTAGGACAAGCTGAGTGATGATATCACGGACTTAATTACTTTCTGGAGCCCTTGTCTCTGAGCTCTAGCCCCTGTGTGAGGCCCCAGGGAGCCTAATTTAGGAGAAGGAGTCAGTGGGATGGCAGCTGTTGAGAGGGGCTGGCTGGAGAATTTCAGAAAAAGGTGCTTTGCTACACCTGGCCCTAGAGGCAGTGTTTCCATCCTGAGGCCTCCCAGGAAAAAGGTTCAGTTCCTGGAGATAAAAGGGCCCACAGGGAACATCTTGGCCAGCGACTACCGTTCTTAGTACCCCTCTGAGGTGGTCATTCTGCTGTGCTTGATTACCTCCAGTGACGGGGAGCTCAGTCTCTCTGGAGACAACCCATTTTATGATTAGACAGCCCTGACTGCTGGTCAGTACCGAGTTGACTTCTACATATCCCAAATCTTCCTTGATGTCACTGGCATTGCACACACAGGCTTCACCCTGTGGAGCCACACAGAACAAGTTTGAATTCTTCTTCCTTGTGACAGCCCTTCAGATATTTGAAAGCAGCTCTCATGTCCTCCTGAGCTTCTTCTCTATGCTAAACATAGCGCTTTCAGCCATTGCTCATAAGACATGGCTTCAGTCCCCATCAGTCCTCACCATTTTCCACTGGATGGGTACCTGTTTTTCACTGTCCTTCAAGTGTGGGGCTCTGGAGGCTCTGAATCGGAGCAAGGAAAAGGAGGACACTCACTTTATTCTGCCCCCCCCACCACACATCTGCGATCACAGCTCTGCTTAGCAGACACCCCACACTCTGTACATGCAACAAAACTCCCCACGTCTTCCTCACACATGCTGCTAGCACTCTGTGCTACCCCCTCTGGGATTAGGGCAGCTGCATTTCAGGGCCCAAGCACAGAGCTTTCCACCATCTGTCCCCATTAAAGTTTTGCCTTGTTGGATTCATGCTGTATTGTTCCAGGATGCCTGGATATTTTTGGGTCCTAATTTTCTCATTCAACATTTGGCAGCCCTTCTCATCACAGTGCCACCCACGCCATTGATGAGCATGCTCTGTGCCTCACCCCAAGTCATTGATAAACATGCCGTCTGGGCTGGCACATGCATCCCTCTCAGGCTCACATGAAGCTGTTACTCGGCACCCTTTTGGGGGTGGTCTTTCAGCACATTATAGGTTGTACAGCCACATAGCTCCCATTTCTTCACCTACTCATAAGAGTGTTAGGGGAAGCCTAGTTGTGGTCTAGATTTTCTGTGTCTACACACAACTCCTGACTGAAATATCTTGTCTTAGGCAATGAGACAATGAACTGAACTACCTATGCCTCGTGCACAGCTAGCCCATGCTACCTCCTAGTGATCTCTGCCTACTGTTTAGAAGGTTAACAATCTCCAGGCTGCCCTGGAAGCCAGAAGAGAGGCAAGCCACGAGGCAGTGGCGTTCAGTGGGGCAGCTGCTAGTGTGGGGTCCTTGGGGCTGATTAGCAGGTGATGGAGACTCTGGACTTCTGACTGAGGTCACAAGGAAGGGCTGTAGCCTGAGCGACAGGTGCAAGGAAAGGGGAGCCTATGGCCTCGTGCAGGTCAGCTCCCCTGTAGAACCTTTTCCAGAGGCTGAGCTCAGTGGGTTCATAACTAGAGGGACAATAGGTCTCACATTGCTCTACTTTATTTTCCTTCCTCCTTTCCTTCTTTCTCTCCCTTCCTTCCCTTCCTCCCTTTCCATTGAAAAGTTTTTTTTCCCTGAGCATGGTCTCCGTATTCACCATTGCCCTGTGTATTAGTCCTTTCTCACACTGCTGATAAAGACATACCCAAGACTGGGCAATTTATAAAGAAAAAGAGGTTTGATTGACTCACAGCTCCACGTGGCTGGGGAGGCCTCGAAATCATGGTGGAAGGCAGAAGACACGTCTTACATGGTGGCAGACAAGAGAGATGGAGAGCCAACCCAAACAGGAAACCCCTTTTAAAGCCATTAGATCAGGTGAGACTCATTCACTACCATGAGAACAGCATGGGGGAAACCAATGATTCAAATATCTCCCACCCGGTCCCTCCCACAACACGTGGGAATTATGGGAGCTACAATTCACGATAAGATTTGGATGGGGACACAGACAAACCGTATTACTCTGGGTGCCGGGTGCAGAGATGACTGAGACACTGACTTGTCCTCCATGTCACAGACCAGTGGGAGAGACACATGGCAATCACTAGCCTCCATGCCTGTGGTAAGAGGCAGGCTGGAGGGGCACACAGGGCACTATGGGAGCATGGAGTCACTGAGTTGTCCCAAGACCTGCTGCTCTGCCCCATGGCCTTCAAAAACCATTGAGCTATCCCTGGAATGACCACACTCTGGTATCCAAATGACAACTTCCCAGACTTTTATACCTGAAGGAGAATAACATTCGTCTGTTGGACCCTGGGCTTGCTCTTTGATTTAAAAAATGCGTTCCCCTGAAGAGATGACTTAGTCAGCTCAGGTCATTTTGGGATTCAAGGTCCTGTTGAATTTGGAGACAATGCTTGACAGGCACCAAGTGACCATAGGTCAGTGTGATATGTAGATTTAACCGGGCTGTCTGAGGGCTGGGAGCTCTCAGTACTGTCTGGAGAGACTCTAGACTCTAACATCAGTTAGTCTGGGATTTGCACAGTGGTCCTTCCTGTCACTGACTGTGTGGCCTTGAGTTGAGCTTCTTAGCCTCTCAGGGCCTTAGTTTTTCTTGTCTGTGAAATGGAAGTAGTATTTTGCAGAGTCATTGCGAGGATTAACAGAATGAACGCAGTACCCGGTACACAGTAGACTGTTGCATTTCCTGCCTCTAATAGTACTATGAACTCTTTTGAAAAAGCTGTGACTCTTTTAAAAAGGAAAAAAATGCTGGAAAATGTAAATAATTTAGGTTCCATATGGTGCTTGAATTATGCTTTCAAAATGATTCCTAATGTGTGTTTCTCAAGCAGGTGACATTTTGTAGGTTTGCTTTTCTTTGCTGCTAGGTTTTGTTAGGAAGTCTTTATAGAGAGGAAAATGCAGCTGCATTTCAAAAGTCAAAGCCTCCAGGCCTTGCCTTTGTTTGGGACAGCTAGGGCCCTCAGACCAGGGGTCCAGCAGTGTTTCCTGACAAGCAGCGACAGGTGGACCAAGGCCTGCCTTGCTCTGTGCAGAGAGGTGTGGTGTGAAGCAGGGAGCTCCCAAGGTGCCAAGCTGGAAGTGCTTGTGGGTGGCTAGCACCAGAGGAGGGAACAGTGCCATGCAGCAACACACAGGACAGACACGTGGCTTTGCCACTCACCTCTGGGCTACTGGCCAGGGTTCAGGCAGGAAGAGGCTCAGGGTGGAGAATATTCCTCCTGCACCTCTGACCTTCACCTTCCATTCCCCATTTTCAATGCCAAGACCTGAGTTCCATGTTCTCCATCCCAGCCACTGTCCCCACTTCTCCTCTGGTAGGACTCAGGCCAGCCTTAGATGCCAGCTCACCACAGGTCAACCTGATCCTTGTCTGATGATCATTTCTCTCCTGGATTGGTCTCCTTTACTCTCCTTCCTCCTGAATCCCAACATTGTGCCATTTCACTAGGATTTCCCAACTGTGAATTCCTGCGATATGGCCAGCTCATGCCATTCCACACCAAGTTAAGTCAGCAGATTTTATACTATTTATAGAATGACGTGGAAATTCAGACCTGGCACCATGTCTGCTGACCTGGTGGCCACAGTAAAATCTCTTTTCTCTTTGTTCTTTATTCCCGAAAGTCTTAAAGATAGCTATTTTCGCAAGCAATGTATGCAAATATATTCTCACTGGAAAGGATTTTAAAAATAGAGAAATATGGCTGGGTGCAGTGGCTCATGCCTGTAATACCAGCACCTTGGGAGGCTGAGATAGGAGGATTGCTTGAGCCCAGGAGTTTGAGATCAGCCTGGGTAACATAGGGAGACCCTATCTCAACAAAAAATACAAAAATTAGCTGGGTGTGGTGGTGTGCATCTGTGGTCCCAGCTACTTGGGAGGCTGAGGTGGGAGAATTGCTTGGGATCAGGAAGTCAAAGCTGCATTGAGCTGTGATCACACCACTGCACTCCAGTCTGGGTGACAGAGTGAGTCCCTGTCTTTAAATAAACAAATAAATAAATAGATAGATAAATATAGGAAGAATATGTAGAGTAAAATATTTAAGTTCCATTTCAATCAATTCTGACTATTAACAGTTTTATTCCAGTCTTTTTTCTACGTATTTGAATACACTTTGTATTGTTTGTGTAAACACAAGTGCAACTATATATGTGTGCATACAGTAAAGAGTTTAACCTTGCCTACAAGAAGGTCTGGTTTTGCCCTCAACCCCTGGGAGGTGATCTTTGTTTGCCTAGGGCCCCAAGCTTGCCAGATAGTAACATGTGGTTTCAGGTGAGGCTGACCACACCAGAAAGACCAACAGTGTGATTGAGGGTGGGGCTTTGAATCACGCAGTATCAGTTGACCTGGAGACTAGATCAACCATGTGGGCAAACAATCCACCAATCAATCAATTACACCTATGTAATGAAACCTCAATAAATACTCTGAACACCAAGGCTCAGGCAACCTTCCCTGTTAGGCAATGCTCTGTGCATATTGTCACATATGGGTGCCAGGAGAGTAACATGTCCATGATTCCCTGGGAAGAGGACAATGACAGCCCTGCCTTTGGCACTTCTCCTACACTCTGCCCTGTCAGCTTATTCTCTTGGCTGATTTTAATCTGTATTCTTTCACTGTAATATAAACTGCCCTGTGGGTGTAATCACTTTTAGTGAGTTTTTCTTTAAGAAAATTATTGAAGCTGAGGGTTTTGGGAGTCCCGCTGAGTATACAATTGGCATGAGAAATGAAGGTGGTCTTGGGGACAGTGCCTTCTAACTTTATAGTTGCCTAAACTAATTGCAGTGTGTGGTTTTACCTATGTATACATGTGCGTATTTAAATTACCTGATAGTGAATTCCATTCATGGTCCTGGGATTTGAATTTCATCTTTCATATGGTTGGAGACCTTCTTTATGCCTGTTGTGCCTCAGTTTCCTCACATGCAAAATGGGGTTAGTAACAGCAGCTTCAACTATAGGATTGTTATGAGGAGTAAAGGAACAAATGTTTGTAAAGCTCTTAGGTTGGTGCCTGTTATGCACTTAGGGTTACAAAACAGATGATAATGATTTTCATACCAGACGATGGAAATCTACCTTGTTGCTTTTAATAACTGAAAGGATATCATTTCTATTAGTTGCCTCTGGGTTTCCCACAAAGAAAGTAGTAATTAGGGAACTAAAATGTGTTGTTGGAAAATGACTCTTGTTGCACTACAAGGCTGAGTAAATTAGTCAGCTAGTCTAGAACAAAGTATTTATCTGGTACCAATTATTTATCTAGAAAACGCTAAGTTGGCCTACACTATGTGCAGAGGCCCAGTGCTGACAACTGTAGGGCTATAAAAACAGGTATTTTGAGAGAAGCAAAAAAGGAATGGAATGAACATCCTTTGCAGATCTAATAAGTGGCCATTGCTATTCATTTGTTATTTTATTTAATCCTCACACCAACACTGGAGAAAAATAGTATGAGCTCATTTTCAAGAAGACAAAAACAGAGTCTCAGTTTAAGAAACTTGCTTAAGTTGACAAGGCCATGACATGTTGAAGGTAGAATTTAAGCCTAGATGTGTCTCATTTCAAAACCTGTTCATCTTGAACAGCATTTCACTGCTGGGCAAGACAGAGATGCTGCCTTAAAAGAACTTGTTGTCCCTTTGGAGGAGGGGTGGTAGAGGTGGGAAAGATGAGACATGATGCAACTAAAGAAAGTTCAAACTCTGATAAGCACTCCTCCATTTGCAAAGTTTGTCACTCAATGAGCAATTGGAATTTTCAGAACGACTCATATAAGCAAACATTATAGTTTGCAGGTGAGAAAACTGAGGCTCAAAAAAGCTAAACATCTAGCCCGTCAGTATCTAATAAGGGGCAGAGCTGGTAGTTGAGTCTGCATTGCTGCATGAGTGGGTGTAATAATACTGTGAATGACTTTCTCTATGAAGAGGAGAGTCCCAGGAAAGGAGAGACCTGGAGTTCTTGCCTCATTCCTGACCCCATCCCACTGAACCCTGGAAAGGTGTTTGCAGATTCTTTAAGTTTTAGCGCTTTCTCTTGTAACCTAGCTGGTGAAATCATTGAGACACTGCAAACATATTCCTTTGGTCTTTTGATAATAGTGCATTCCAAAATTGAACATAAATTAAAAACAAAAGCCTTAATTAGTTTCCTTTGCATCTTTATCTGCAACCAAATAAATGGCTGCCTCTGGAGAGTTTTCTTCATTTCTTCTCCAGGCATGAATCATCCTCAGATCTATGCCTCCTCCAAGATACAGTAGGAAATGAATGGGAATTTAATGTCAGCCAAGCATAGTAGGACAAATCCAAGTCGAATACAGGGATGGCCACAGGGCAGTCAACAATGACTTAGAATGCTTCGTTTCATTCTCTAAGTATGGGCTTTGAAATAGTGGCTGCTCTCTGAGCCAGCAGAAGAAGGTCATGAATGAAACTGGCATTTATTTTTCCCTGTAAACTTCCATTTATGAGATCTGATGGATTTACCTTCCCTGTGGTGAAGGCCTCTCAGGCAGGCTGGGGCACAATTACTGCAAGATACCAACCCTTCCTAATCTGGAACAGCTGCCGCTGGCATAAAGGTAACCTAATTCTTCTGGAATCTGGGCTCTGTTTTTACTCTTTGGAACCACAGTTAAACCTGGGGCAAATATTGTAACCACCCTCTCGGGTTCTTGTTTTGAAGACTGCAGGAGTGCTGGGATTTTGGAGATTATTCAGGAAACATCTGCTCTGAGAAACCTCCACTCAGCGGGAAGCAATAACAATGAATTTGCCCAATTCATCTAAGCTACTTTTAATTGGGCACCTACTATATCCCAGTCCAAGTGCTCAGAACTGGGGATACAGTCATGGACAATACAGACATGAACCCTCCCACCCTTTAGAAAGCTTCACTACAGGACCTCGCTGGACTGACATTTTAATTATAAGGTGTTTTTGCAGCTGTAGCCTCAGTTTACGCATAGCAAGCATGTGGAGGAGGCATGGATTGGTTTTTCCTGTCTTCCAGATGAGGGAAACTGAGGCTGGGGAAGGAAAAAGAGGGAAGGTTTGTGATTTGACAGTCACACACTGGTAGTGGAACTGGGTCTTCAAGGTCACAGCTTTATCTAAATGCTTGGACTTCAAAACCAGTAAACTGGTTATTAGGGAAACTTTAGGGAAGTTATTTAATGTTTCAGAGCCTGTTTCCCCTCCTATAAGATGGGAATAAGATAATCTGCTTTGCGGAGTTGTTGAGATGGTTGACTTAGATAATGTAAATGGATATTAATAGATGGATGGCTACCTGTAGCTGTAGATAGATACAATAGATTGTAATATGCTTAAGCACTGGACGTACTGCCAAGAACGTAAGAATACTTACCACTGCAATAATAACATTGGCAGATATTTATTGAGGGCTTACCCTGTTCCAGGTAATTTCTATTATTATTCCTGTTTTACCATTGACAAATTCTAAGCATAGGGAAGTGAGATGACTTTCTGAAGTTACACGATTCATTGAAAAGGTCATAAAGCAAGTATTCAAAACTTATAATTCAGGCGTGTATTATCTATAACTCCATTGTATATATCCCCCTTTTATTCAGCCAGTGGAAAGAAAAGGCAATTAGTTTTGAACTACCAGAGGAAAGGATAAAATCTGTTCTCAGGTAATTTATAATATTGCATAGCCTTTCCAGATATGGAGCTCTACGTAGCCTCCTGAAAGGCGACTGGGGCCTTGGTTTTCTCACCTGCTCCATGGTCATTTTTGAAGATGGGATCTTTACATTGATAATTAAGTGAAAATGAAGTCATTATGGTGGGACTTAATCCAATAGGACTGGTATCCTTATTAGAAGAAGATATTAGGACACCGTTCATATTAGATTAAGGCCAAAGAGAGAGTCCTAAAACAGATCCTGCCCTCATGGCCCTGAGCAGGAACCAGCCCTGCCAACACCTCGATTTCAGACTTCTAGCCTCCAGAACTGTGAGAGAATCAGTTTCTGTTGTTGAAGTCACTCAGTCTGTGGTACTTTGTTATGACAGCCCTAGGAAACAGCATGTATCAGAATTTTATTCCTTTTTTAAAAAGACCAAATAATATTCCATCGTATATGTATACCACATTTTGTTTATCCATTTATGTAACTGTTTCCATCTATTGGCTATTATTAATAATGCTGCTATGAACATTGGTGTACAAGTCTCTGCTGGAGTCTCTACTTTCAGTTCTCTTGGGTATTTACCCAGAAGTAAATCCATATGCTGGATCATATGCTAAATCTATGTTTAACTTTTTGAAGAATCACCAAACTGTTTTCCACAGCGGCTGCACCATTTCACATTCCCACCAGCAAAGCACGAGGGTCCCAATTTCTCCACATCTTCACCAACACTTGTTATTTTCCCTTTTTTTTTGTTTGTTTTTGTTTTTGTTTTTGTTTTTTTTGGAAAAACTTGTATCAAGGAGTTCTACTTCTCAGATGGTAGAATATGCTCTGTGATGGTTAATACTGAGTGTCAACTTGATTGAACTGAAGGGTGCAAAGTGTTGATCCTGAGTGTGTTTGTGAGGGTGTTGCCCAAGGAGATTAACATTTGAGTCAGTGGGTAAGGAAAGGCAGACCCACCCTTAATCTGGATGGGCACAATCTAATTAGCTGCTAAACAGGCAGAAGAACGTGAAAAGGCAAGACTAGTTTAGCCTCCCAGCCTACATCTTTCTACTGTGCTGGATGCTTCCTGCCCTTCAACATTGGACTTCAAGTTCTTCGGCTTTGAGACTTGGACTGGCTTCCTTGCTCCTCAGCTTGCAGATGGCCTATTGTGGTACCTTGTGATCATGTGAGTTAATAATCCTTAATAAATTCCCCTATATATACATATATCCCTTTAGTTCTGTCTTTTTAGAGAACACTGACTAAAATATCCTCAGAGAACAATGATAAACTCTGGATAAAATGCAAAGATCAACTCCTGAGGTTCTAAAAAGTGCAACAAAGTAGGCAGATTTTGGAGAGGGTCAGACCTTGAAAGAAAGGACAGACACCCACTAAGTTTCTGGGGTTTATGGCTTTTGCTTGAAGACAGGATGCAGTCATAGTGAAATGAACCGTAGCCAAAATACCAACAGAAATCCTGCCATATACTTGGCCTGGGAACCAGAGCCAGGTTCTCATAGGGCTTGTAACCACTGGGGAGTGAAGGTGGACACCAGGATGGGAGAGAGCTGAAGAAGAGGAGCCCCCAAATTCCTTATATTCTCCCAGAAGCCTCTGGTTGAACCCTAAAATGCAGGCACAGAGCAGATGAAAGTGCCTTTCAGGGAAAGTCAAGCAAAATCAGTTGTGTTTGTACATATTGGCAGCAAACAACTGGAAAATAACATTTCAAAAAATTACAATGTTGTCAACAATTTAGGAATAAATTCAACCAAAGATGTTGAATCTCTACGATGGAACTCTAGAATGGAACATATCCATAATAAGAAAAATGAAAGAAGACTTGAATAAATGGAGCCATATACCATATTCATGGATTGGAAGACTGAATAGTGTTGAGATGTCAGTTCTTCCCAAACTGATCTGTTGATTCTACACAATCGCAGTCAAGAATCCCAGCAGGCACATTTGTACAAATTGAGCTGATTCTATAGTTGGTGTAAAATATTCAAGTGACCTAGAATAAACAAAAACAGTTTTGAAAGAAAACAAAGTTAGAAGACTCACACTGTCTGATCTCAATATTTATGATAAAACCATAGCAATTAAGACAATGTGGTGTATGGGTAAATATGAATAATAGACATACAAGTCAGTGAAACAGAACAGAAAGTTTAAAATAAGCCTACATGCATATGGTCAACTGATTTTCAACAAATGTGCCAAGGCAATTGATATAGGGAAGAAGAGTGTTTGCATTCAATTGGTCAAAGCAGTTCATAAGGCTAGTTTAGATTCAAGGAATTGGAAAATAGACTGTACCTATTGATGGGAGGGACAGCAAAATCATATTGCATGGGCCATGGAGACAGAAAGACGGGAAGGATTGGATCTATTTTGGCATCTACCACTGCAGGCAACCTGGATGCACCTTTGGGACCACTCATCAGACAATTCTGCAAATCTGTCCAAGTCTCAGATCAAAAGGCTACCTCCTCTGAGAAGCCTTCCTGGATTGCTGTACCTCAAGGTGGCCCACAATAACTGTTTATCATCCTGCTCTGTTCAGCTCCTTTATAGTTCTTCTACAATCTTGTTCATTTGTTTCTTCACTTGTTCATTATCCGTCTTTCCCGTTAGAATATAACTGCAGTTCAAGACGGCTTTACAGTACGTGAAAAGAAAAGAGTCTGGAAAAGTAACTAGAGGCCAGATCCTGAAGGGCAGGAATAGCCCTGTAAGGAGTTCAGACCAAATATACAGAAACAAAGACTCAGACATTTAGAACAGGGTGTGACCTGATGAAATTAGTAATAGAACCATATACCATATTCATGAATTGGAAGACTGAATATTGTTGAGATGTCAGTTCTTCCCAAATTGACCTGTTGATTCTACACAATCCCAATTAATAATGGTATACGGTATAGGTAATAGAACCCTTGTTCTATTAGGTTGGTACAACAGTAATTGTGGTTCTGCCATTACTTTTAAATTATTTCAAAATCCCTGCTACAAGGGCACTGGAGTATATTTCCCTGGGCCCCCTGTAGTGGCAGGTGGTGTAAAGGGACAATTGGAGAACAGGGACAGAGGGAAGTTTGTCTGGAAGCTGCTGTAATAACCTGAGGGAGAGTGCAGAGCCTGGCTTCAGGGGACAGGGGAAATGGGGAGACAAGTGCCTGAAGGCTGGTGTGGCTGGACCTTCTGATCCAACAAAGTATGGATATTAAGTTGTTCTTTGTAGAGTCTTACAATTTTTCATTGCTGAAAACTAATACAAAAGTTTAAGCTGTGTTGTGGGGGGAGCTGTGGCTTAAATCCCACTAGACAGCTAGGTAAGTCTGGTTGCCTCTCTGATAAGCATAATATAATCATGATTTCACAGGTGTTAACTGTAACTTAACTTGAATTCCTGGAATCCAGGTTCTTATTCTGAATGGCTTATGTGTGCATCCTGAGATACAGTGCCAGGAGACAAAATCAGGAGGCATGGGGTGCAAGGAGCAGTGGGGAATGTGAGCCCATGGAGCAATGAGACCCAGCTCCCTGTCTGTACTTGGGGGAACTTTGGATTCTAATATGTTATGAATGGTCTAGATGTAGCTCTACCACTTTCTAGCTTGGTGAACTTGAGCAGGCAATGTCTTCACTTCTTAGAATGTTGGTTTCCTCCTCTGAAAATTGGGAATAATAATCCCTGCTTCTCAAAGCTGGATGATGGAGAAAACAAGAAAATGTAATTACTTACATGGTGACAACTGTGTACCACATGCAGCTCTGTACCCTTTGCCTCAACCATTCATGTAAGAGTCCCTGCAACTCTATGAGGTTATCACTATGTTTTCCTTTTTTATACAGGAAAACTAAGGTTTGGCGAAATTAAACAACCTGTGAAGTCTACATAGCCACAAAGTAGCAGATCCAGAATTTAAACCCAGCCTTTAAAATCCGTGGTTCCACCCAATATGCTATGCCCCCAGATAGGAAAGTACCTGACACTTAGTAGGCCCTCAGCGAAGTCATTCATCCATTCAACTGATGCTTCCTATGCACCTACTGTGTGCCAGGCAGTGTGCTAGGCTCTGGGGGTGGAGTGGCAGAATAGATATGTGTGGCTCCTGTCCTCATTTGATATTTGTTGAGTGTTAGTTGAGTGATGATCTGTGTTTGGGGGCAGGAAACTGTACTAAAAGGTAGGTTTTGCTATTATTCAGGTTGGTGAGACCAACAGATCAGAAGCTGATGGCTATTGAAAAATAGTTTGTTACTCACAGTTCCGGAGAGGGGTTGTGCCATGCCATGCAGGGCCACATGGGGAAGCCCCAGGGCTGGTCCAGAGGCAGAGGGAGTGAGGGGAAAACATGGGCAGGAACCCTTATTGTGGTTTTTTTGGGAAGAAATGAGCAAGGCAGAGTGAGCAGGCTGAGCAGTCTGGGAACTGGAGAGTTTGAATAACATGGTGGGCTCTGGGCCGTAGGGTCTGGGGTAATCCCTAGTTGCCTGGTACCTGGCCTTGGGGTGATTTAGGGCAGGGGAATAGTGTCTTGTGCTGCAGGAACCTGATAAAGGAAGCAGATGGGAAGTGTGGACTCAGGATTTATTGCACATCAAAGGCAAGCCCATTTACTATCTCTAAGAACTGGCTGGCACTTGGAGGGGCAGTCCCTCCTCTGTCAGCAAGGCTCCAGGTGCCAGTGTATCAAGAATACAGAAAAGAAGAAAATACAGTTAATTCAGAGACACATTCTCTGGCATGAAATAGACATGCTTCTGCCCTACAGAAACTTATAGGCCAGCTTGAGAAAGCTTATAAGGCCAACTTATAGGAGAAGCCAGCAAAGCCTGTTTGTAAAGTGGCTCTTGAAGAGCCTTCTGAAGGACTGAACACTCTGAGCTCTGCCTTCAGATGCCGGGGAAGGTTCTGGGCCCTGAGCTTTCCTTTCCACTGTGGCCCTCGGAGTGTGCCTTGAATCTGGGTGGCTCTGCTGGGATCCTGGGCCATTTTTTTTTTCTGCCTGTTTTTTGCAAGTTTCCATTGGGATACATGGTTCTGAAGTATTTCCCCAGTCCAGTCATTATCTTAGTGTGGATTATTTGAGAATGGAGGTCATATTTGTCTCTTGTGGTTCAGCAAGCCACAGTCAAACTCTGGCTAGCACAAGGATTCCATCAGCTGGCAAAGACCAGGCTCAGTATGGATTAAACTAATTGAGGTGGCAGGGTTTTTGTTGGTTTTTAAACTGAGAATGGAGGACCAAATTGCATAGCAAGCAGAGTCTAACTGAAGAATTACAATAAAGAAACAAGGAAAAGGAGGGTTTGTTTAGAATCAGTTCTTCCTTTGCTTACTTACTTTAGTTGAATTCTCTGAACTATGGTCCAAAAATGAGAAGAAAACAACAAAAAGACAGACAACAACATGATTAATAAGTGGTACTTGTTTCACTGGTTCTACCACCACTCTTAATGAGGAGTAAAGTAGAAAGATCTCAGGAGCAGGAACCAGGGCAACTGTGATCCAGCCCCAGCCCTACTCCTCTTAGCTGCATGGTCTTGAGAAAGTCACATTTCCCTCTGGACTTGTTTCCCCATGTATAAAATTCCTACAACACATTTTATCATCTATGAAATGCAGTAACCCCTATCCTGTTCCTCCAGCCACCTTGTGACCTTGGGCTTTCTGAGCCATGGTTTCCTCATTTGCAAAAAGGAGATTACTTGCACCCCAGCTTACCCATAGGCAAAACACCAGGCCATGAGAGGCTCCCCTGGACATACTGTTTCTAGGCTGTATTACTGACAGTAACTAATGCCGATTTTCCTCAATTGTCCTGATATTTTCCCTGTATTTCTTTTTTTTTTTTTTTTAAGAGGTAGGTCTTACTATGTTGCCCAGGCTGGTCTCAAATTCTTAGGCTCAAGAGATCCTCCTGCCTCAGCCTCCGGAGTAGCTGGAACTACAAGTGAGCATCACCACACCCATATACTTTCCATGTTATAATCTTCCTCTGCTCCATGCTGAATATCTGGTGATCTATGATGACGCAGGCCAAAGAAATAAACATAGTTGTTTTTGAACTTTGTTTTCCAAGTGCCATGGGGACTGTCAGTTTGGGAAGAGAACAGGATGGAGCAAGTCCTCCCCAGTTATCTGAGGCCAGGAGCTGCCATAGATCATTTTTTATGTGTATAATCTGTGGTTTCCCAATAGGAGTTTGGTTAGACAGAAGGAACCATCTGGGGGTAAGCACCAGGTCCTTTTCAGAGCTGTTTCCCCCACCGACATCAGCATTTTGGGTGGGACAGAAACCTCATGTCCTCTATGCGGAAGACCCTGAAATCTGGTCTGGAAACCTGCAGCTCTGGGGCCAAAATGCTGCTCCATGTGGTTGGATGGTTAAGAAAAACAAACTTGAGGAAATCTCCCATAATTCTTCTCCTACTCAACACCATGTGGGTTGTTTGGAGAGAGTGTGGGTGGTGGTTTTCTTTTTCTTTCTTTTTGAGACAGAATCTCACTCCGTTGCCCGGGCTGGAGTGCAGTGGCACAATCTCGGCTCACTGCAACCTCTGCCTCCCAGGTTCAAGCAATTCTTCTGTCTCAGCCTCCTGAGTAGCTGGGATTATAGGCACCGGCCACCATGCCCAGCTAATTTTTGTATTTTCAGTAGAGACAGGGTTACACCTTGTTGGTCAGGCTGGTCTCAAATTCCTGACCTCAGGTGATCCACCCACCTCGGCCTTCTGAAGTGCTGGGATTACAGGTGAGAGTCACCATGCCCGGCCTGCGGTTTTCTTTTGCATGATGTGTGCAGAAAGGCTGGACGGGGCAAGACTTGGAAGGGATAATTAAACGTGGCTTTGGCAACCTTTGCCCAAATTTCCTGCCTCATCTGTAGGCACTTTTTGCAGTCCCCTCCAAGCCCCTGATGACAGCAGCTTTCTTGCCTCTTTGATTTGATCCATGCTGTCAAGTTGCCTTCTTTCCCCTCTCAAAGTCCTTCCTTAAGGAACTAGCAGACTGGGAGGGGCAGGACGCTTCTACTGCTCTCTGTTAATGCTGCCACTAGCCAGGAATGAGACTTTGGTATGTTCTGGTCTACAACTTTTTGCACCTGGTTGCTGGGAGCCCTAGGGGTCTGTGCAGAGGCCTTGGATGCTGCCATGAGAGGCTGATGGGTGGGGTGGTGTTGGGGGGAGTCTCTAGCTCCCCTCCCCCTGCTAATTCTTGCAGCCCTGCTTTCATTTATTTTATATATGGAGAGACTGTGTAAAATTTCGTTGACGTTAATAGTTCAAAAAATGTTTGAATGTATCTGACTTAGTCCATTAAATGCTGCTGAAAGAATGCTCATCTGAAATCAGATTAGGCGGGAGCCATTAAACAGGCCACACATGAATAGGGCTCTTGACAATGTACACAGCTCTTTCCTATTGCCTACCCCCATTTCATCTACCTGAGAGGTGGATAGGACAGGTAGTCCCATTGTACAGTAGAACATGGAGGTTTAGAGCCACTATGTGTTAAAGCTCAGATCTGAACTCAGGCTTTCTGCCTTCTTGGTTACGGCTTCTTTTTATATCTAGAGCCCACAAGAACTAGGTAGCCCTGCGTGGCTGAAAGAAGACTCTGGCTAGGAAAAGCCTAAGCTACTCTGCTGGCAGGGTCCTGATACCATGGTAGCTATGGGATGGGTGTAGCGAGAGAGCATCAGAATGGTGTTCTAGTCTTCAGAGACCTCAGAAATTCCCTCTCTCTAAGTAACACCTGGCACTGACTTCTCTGATGAGTCGTTTGGTGCTGGGTTATAGTGTCTGCCATTGTTCCTCTTCCTAGACCTTTTCCTAAAACACAGCCATTGAAACACTCGCAGGAGGGGAGAAGAGCCCAGATACCTGGCCTTAAATTAGGGATGTGTGTGTAAAACTCCCTTACTCCCCCACCCCCAGAAAGGAAGCCTGATGCTACATGAGTCTCTAACACAGCAGTCACTAGCTCAAGTCCATTCTTTTCAGACAGCTGCTCATTTGCCTGCAGATGACTTAGTTTTTTTGGTAAAAGCCATCAGTGAGGAAAATAGCTCTAATTCTGCATTATAAATGAAACAGACAACACCCAGATTAGCCCTGTTTATTATTATAGTTATTTTTTCCTCTTTGAAAGTTTTCTAGCGTGGAGGATGCCACATTGTGTCATGAAATCTTTGCCTGGAACTGAGTTTGCCTTAAACTTTTTAAGTGGAAAGAAGTTTCCTAGAGTAAACAGTGCCCTGACCCCTAAAGTGAAGTCAGTTCCCAAAGTCACTCCCCATGGACAATGGGTGACCTATATTTGGGGCCATGTGCACATTCTCATGCAAGGGGATTCCTACTCAAGACAATAGAAAGCAATCACAATTTTAGCAAAGACCAGAGGATCTCATTTCTAATTTGTAGATTGACAGCTCAACCAAAATGGAACCAAAAAAACACATGTACCCAATCAGAAGGCCCTTGAGTGACTCTGAATATGGAAGAAGAAATGAAAGTCAAAAGAAAAGCAGGCATCCATCCTGAGGACCGTGGTAGACTGCCAGGTAATTTTAGACTTGAATGATTCGACTTCTCATTGTTAATAGTGAGAGTCTCTGGGGCTATTTAAACTTTTGTTTAGTCATTCCAAAATAAGGTGTTTTAGATTTAGACTGTGGGTGTTTCCTTTATAATTTTTGGCATTTTCTTATTGGCTCCTATCTTTAACGACCCTTTGTTTAAAAAATGCTTTCCTTAAAAAATGTGAATATACTGGTGCATCCTGGCTCATTCTCTCAGACCCATGTACTAATTTGGAATTTGTGATAATTCAGCCACTACTGAATTGACTTCCTTAAGCGAAGTGACACTGGTCATATATTGCGTTTTACTTCAGAAAAGAAACAGCAATTTTCTACTGCTGGTTCCAAATGAATTCAATTCGTTCACCAAGGCAAGACATGAAGTTTCTCCTAGATGGAAATGTGTTTGCTTCCTTGACTTAGAAATTCAACTTGTCATATCCTGTCATCTTGTTAGCTGAGGAGCCAAACGTCACGTCTCATACCAGCTCCCTCTCTGCGGCTGGTTTCTTTTATTTTCTTTCTTTCTTTTTCTTTTTGTGGACAGGGTCTTGCTCTGTTACCCAGGCAGGAACAATCACAGCTCATCGCAGCCTCAACCTCTCAGGCTTAAGTGATCCTCCCGCCTCAGCCTCCCAAGTGGCCGGGACTATAGCCACGTGCCAACATGCTGGGCTAATTTTGAATTTTTTGTGGAGCTGAGGTCTCACGATGTTACCCAGACCATTCTTGGACTCCTGGGCTCAACCAATCCTCCTGCCTCAGCCTCTCAAAGTGCTGGGATTACAGGTGTTGAGCCACTATGCCTAGCCTGTTTTGTTTTGTTTTGTTTTGTTTTTAAAGAGACAGGGTCTTGGTCTGTCACCCAGGCTGGAGTGCAGTGGCATGACCACAGCTTACTGCTGCAGATTTCCTTAAGCGAAGTGACACTGCAGGCACAGGAATTTGAACTTCTTTATACAAGTTGTTTCAAATTGATCCGATGTCACTTTATATATGACTTTTCACTTCATTGTGCCTACCACTCACTTAAGAAACAAACTTGTAGAGGGCTGGAGAAACGCTACTGTGTTAAATGTACGCTGCATCTCTGAGATGAATCCCTATTTTAGGAATGCAATGTTTTTATCTAATGTGTACTTTGGAACTGAAGAAACAAGACTGTTAACTTCTGCCCTCCTTTTAGCTCACAGAAGACAACACTTTATTGACCTTGAAAGACACAAATTACATTTTTAAAATACTGTTCTATAATATCAGTCACACTTTGTATAAATAGAGACAATTTTCTCCCCAAGTTGTCTAGTCTGCTAAGACAGGGGTTAGCAAACTTTGGCCCACCTCCTGATTTTGTAAATAAAGTTTTATTGGAACAAAGCCATGTCTAGTTGTCTACAGATTGTCAATGTCTGCTTCCACATTACAACAGCAGAGCTGAGTAGTTGCAATAGAGCTCATGTGGCCTGCAAAGTCTAAAATATTTACTATCTGGCTTTTAATAGAAAAAATTTGCTGACCACTGGTTCTAAGGTTATAGGGAATGCAAACTGGCTGCCCAAAGGCCAGTTGTCCTAACAGCCATGTTTTGCTGGTGTTTTAAAAAGTGAGCCAAAGCAGCTGAGCCCCTGCTGTTTGGCAGCCAGCTTGCATCAGACATTTACCAAACCGCCTGGCTCTTGCAGGCACCGGGATTTGATCCCTGGTTTAGTAGATTCAGAATGGGTGTTTGCTTGGGAGTGAAAGACCCAGATTGTGTTCTTGGTTCTGCTTTGAGCTTGCTGTGTGCTATTGATATGGCTACTTGTACTCCCTAACTCTATTTCCCCTCTTCTTAGGTGAGGGGTCAGATAACCTGACTTCTAATCAGCCCTTTCAACTCCAATGTGCTCTGGCCTTGCTCCTCCAAGTGTGGTTGTCAGACCAGCATTTGCATCCCCCAGATTTGCTGAACCAGAGTCCAAAGTCTAACCATCTCCCCAGGTGATTCTCAGAAGCACTCTGGTTTGAGAGGCAGTTTTCTTGAAGATCACCTCCCTGGAGTGATGTTAGTGGTACGTGCTGGTCTCCACTTCTGAAATTGAAGGCCTCTGGAGATTTCAATTTCTGAGTTTGAATCCTAGGGTGAGTTAGGTGGGACATAAAAGCATGGCCCTGTTAGTAAAATGTTTCCCCAGTGCCTCCCAGGTAGTCTCTTAACACTTTGTGGGACCCAGCGTGAGTCTGATGGTCAGTACAGTCACTCGCCCTTCTTAGAACCTGCACGGCACAAATACAGGACAGGCAACGCTTTGCTTTGAAATGGCAGGTAGACTCCACCAGAAGAGCATCTACATTCACAGTTGTGTGTGTGTGTGTGTGTGTGTGTGTATCAGGATGTTGAAATGTCTCTCTTGGTGGGGAGGTAATATTTGAGCATTTGCTGGAAGGTCTCAGACTGGAAAGAAGAAAATTAGTGAGCAATTGTGCTGATAGATTTTAAGAAACTTACATAACAATTTCTTTTTAATTGCTGTTTCAAAGAGTAGAAGAGATTGCAAGTGAGACATCTTCTTTCAGGGTTCACTGCTGGGTAATACAAACAACAGCAACAACAAGGGCAATGGCTGGTACTTGCTGAACACTCACTATGTGTCAGGAGCTGTCCTAAATCTTTTAAACATGCATAAACCTATTAAATCCTCAGAACAACCTCATAAAGTAACACCATTACTATCTCCATTTTATAATGGAGAAACTTGGGGACAAAGTGAAATGACTGATCTAAGGTGCTGGGATTAGAATCTGAGGCAGTCTAGCTCCTAAGTCCATGCTGTTAATGACAATGCTACACTGCCAGGCCTGTTGAATCTACTTGGTCAGTGAGTGGGAAAAACCACTCCTGCAATGACTATTTGTGGGAGGTGGAGGGATACCTTGGAAGGGAACATAAGGTGGGATTCTGCTGGGCTTCAGGCCTGTCTGAGTAGATAATTGTCTATTTGTTGCTCTCCTCTGATAGACCATCCCTCCTTAAGAACAGGAGCCATGTCTGCTGTGTCCACTATTGGATTTCCAAGGCCTAGCACAATACTTGGGGCATAGTAGGTGCTGAGTAAATGCCCAGTGACTGAATGAATACAAGAATCTACTAGTGAGTGAGTGAGCTTCCCATTGTTCAGAAGACAAAACATGGGGTCTGACATGGGTACGGTGTGATCAAGGGCCAAATCAATTACATCGTCAGTCGAGACTCTGAGAACCTAAAGGAATATCTGGAGGAATCAGCGGGGCTTCCTAAAGCAGGGAGAGCTTGTGTTAAACTTGGAAGGCAGAGGCAGCTGGAAGGAAGGCCTTTCAGGTGGAAATAAGCTGAAAGCTCAGCTTATTTGCTGTGGCCCAAGATGTCACAGACACCTCCCCTGCAGACAGAGACCACACAGTCAACGTACTGAACAGACAAACACTGTTCTATTTGGCCCGGGGCTTTGGTTGGAGCATGTTCTTCCCTCTAGCTTTGGCACTGGATGGTCCCCTTGTGTGGGCCAAGGATGCCTGCCCGTCTGCTCCTTCTCCCTGTCCCCTTATCAGCAGAAGATGAACTCCACAGAGCTCTCCTGTCAACTGAAGCACAAACGATTCCCTTGTAGGGCAAAGGCTTGTGATTCCTTGTAACAATATTTCATAATTTATATATTTGATTAAAAACCGGAACCTGAGCCAGCAGCCTGCATACTCTAACATATTGGGATCATTAGCTGCTTGTGTCACTCTTCTATTTTAAAACTTTCCATATTTGAACTCATGGAAGTACATCCTTCACATTTGCTAAACTTTCCCCATAAAAACAGTTTAGTAAGTCTCCATCATCTTTCATAGAAAAAGAAAAAAAATAAGGCCACAATAAAACCCTCTGGACTTTACCTTCAGGGAATATCATTTTATTTAGGCCTTTAAAAACATTTGCCTTATCTTGCCAGTAATTAAAAAAAAATTAAGACAAATGAGAATTTTAGTGGCATTATAATTACTTCAAGATGAGCTGCGCCACTTGGCTTCTCTCCTGGCTCTGCTGCAGCTCTGCCCAGGCCTCCTGTGTGAGCTTCCGTTCCCCAACCCTGCACAGTCTTAGTCTCTTGGATTCTTTGGTCAGTTCTCTTCCAGCTTCTGCAAGATGGCTTCTTCTCTGTGCTTTGCTCCTGTTGCTCTCACAGGGACTTTTTTAAATAAAGGGGACTGTTTCATGAGATTTGGGTGTGGCTGTCTTCTCTAATCCCTCCCCCTTCCCCACAGTGGTTGGCCCACGATGAAGGCATTGCCAATCAGAGTACCCCACCCTCTGGGCAGAGAGATTGGTCAAGGGATAAGCATAGGACTGACCCTTGTTGGCTGATCAAAGTCACCCCGGGAAGCCCCAGAAAGAGAAGCTCCTTTTTCACTGGGCTCATTGGCTCCAAGGACAAAAGTGAGCCCAGCTGCTGCTGGTGGCTGTGTTTGTGGCTGTCTGGGTAAGCCTGCCTAAGAATAAAGCCAATGTGAAGGAAAACAGAATAGAGATGGAGAAAAGAAGCAGAGACTTAACTTGTAATTTGAACTACTGTGTCCAATCGTTCCTGAAGCTAGCCCTTCTTCTGCACTTTCTGACTAGAAAACAGATTCTAGAATGCAAATCCCTTCTCACTTTTTTTTTTTTTTTAGGTTTAAACCAGTTTGAATTGGACTTCCCTCATTTGCAACAAGGGAGACCTGAATAAAATTGCTTCTGTCTGCACGTCCAAATACTTTCATTTTTCAAGAAGCAATGTTGTACCAAGGTCAGAACAAAGAAATACTTTATGCTGATCCTTGCAGTTTCCATTACTAGAGACCCAAGAGAATCAGACCAGGAGATCGTTTTGCTTTAAACTAGTAGAATCTGACCTAAGGCAAATACCAGTTGAGAAAAAGGAGAAAACACATTTCTTCCTTCAAGAGCATCATCTCCATTCTTGGCAGAGAGAGATGTGAATGACCAACAGCCATGCCATTGCATAGTTTCATCTTTCATGTAACTTTCTCATATTTGAAGCCAAACATTTGGAGCCAAAGCCTGATAACCCAGCGAGTCAAGCACTCGTGTCACTATTGCTTGTGTCTCCATGGGACAGGCTTGATTGAAAATTGCTAAGACAATATTTTTAAAATGTTCTCATTACAGAAAATAACTATGTGAGGTAATGGATATGTTAGCTTGATTTAGCCATTCCACAATGTATACATATATCAAAACACCATGTTATAGACCATAAACATATGCAATTTTTATTTGTCAACTTAAACAAATCCAAATAAACTAGGAAGTGTAATGGTTTCAGAAATGTTTAATTCACCCAAGCTACAATGTAAAACATCTCAGGTATCTGTCACATTGTTTTTGGTTATAATTGACACTAATGAAAAGCTATATGTTGAAGAAATATATTTCAAAATGAGGAAATGTACTGCCCTACATAGAAAACAAGAAAATCAATTGTCTCATGTAGCAAGCAGTCTAGAGGTTAGTTCACTGTCTCCATGACATAACTCAGTGCCTAGGCTCTGTTTAACTCTAAGCAGCATCATGGAAAGCTTATTGGCTTGGTTCGCTTGTCTCCTTAAGGTTCTAAGGTGGTACCAGGAGTTCCAACACAACAACAGCCAGATTAAGAAGGAACTCCTTCAGAAATTACTGATTTCAAAGATGGGGCAGGAAAAATACAGGATGGGTATGGAGCACGTTATTGTGCCAGATGTAAAATGTGTTTAAAGAATGATGGGCCATGTTCAAAGGACATAGCAACCAGTTTGAAGGAGCTTTCTTTGGCCATAATTTGGGACAATTTGAGCATTAAAATAAATAAGGATGGTAATCAATTATAAACAATTTAGTAAAATAGAAATCCATAACTCCAAACTGATGTAAATAAGTGAATTAATAAATGGGGAGAAGATAGTGCTTTTCCTTATAGTAGAATGCTAATAAACACTAAAGAAATGATTGAATTACAAAAACCAACATTTGGCAACTATCATAATAATAATTAGTTCGATGGGTGGAATTTTGATGAAGAACAGGATATTGACATAGTCCCAAAGCCCCTAAACACACTTATTAAATACAAAGGACAAAAGAATGACTTCACAATGGAAAAATCTGGCTGATACTGGCATTATCAAGTGTTCAAAATTAATGTCAACAGTAATGGAACAAATCAAAATCCTGTATCATCTGATTGGATGCAACAGAAAGAAAACATCACTTCTGTGGTATTCCTACCAAAAAATGCATAACCTGAATCTAATTCCGAGGAAATATCTGACAAACCTAATTTAATGGATATTTAACTCAACAACTTTAAACAACCTTTAATCTTCTAAGATGTCAAGGTCATGGACATTCAGGAAAGAACAAAGAACACTTCCAAATTGAAGAATAAAGAGACAAGATAACCAAATGGAATGAGTGATCTTTGACTGAATGTTTTTCTTATAAAAGACATTATTGGGACAGCTGGTGACACTTGAATTGGATCTGAGGATTTCATGGTAGAAACACATCAGTGTTCACTTCCTGCTTTTGATGGTTATGTGGGAGAATGTCCTTATTTGTAGGAATTACACATGAAAATATTCAAGAGTGATAAAGCATTGTGTCAGCAACACCCTCCCATGGCTCTTTGTTCTCTTCTTGTAACTTTTTTCGTAAGTTTGACATTCTATCAAAAGAAAATAAAACAAAAGCAGGGCTATTTACTGCACAGTATCTCTTTTCATTAAGGAAGAACACTTTTCTAAGACCCTCCCAAAGCACAAGCCCCAGTGGCTGGTAATAGAGGCGCATGGCCTTTCTCCAGCTACAGACAAGGTTGGCAAAGCAAATTTACATAAAGGGGAGTGAGCTCTTCTCTCAGTCCAGTCCTTTCTCTCCATCCTCCCTTTGTCTCCATCCCCAAAGTCATATCTCACTTTGAACATTTTCTGCTCAGACTGACAAGTCTCCCTGACAGGAACTCACCCTCTCCATCCACCGCTTCCTTGCCACTAGGAAGAAGGAAGTGGAGTGGGGTGGCAACGTGTAGGCCGCCAGCAGTGTCTACCTCATCTCAATCTGAAATTTTTATATTTGACCTTGGTCATTTTGGAACACAGTGCCATCAGCAAAGACGAACCTTCCCAGAACCCCAGGTTGTTTGTTCTTTCATTTAGTGGCCAGGATTTGTACTAAGAGTTGGGGAAATAAAGATAATACAATTATTCTTTAGAAGTTCATAGGGGAAGGCTTTCATGAACAAATAATTATAGCACAATAAAGACCGTGGAAGAATTATTGTAAGCCTGGGATATTATGAGCTTACAGATAAAGGGCATCTAAAACACCCCAAAGGAAGGGTGAGAGAGGAAAATCTTCCTAGAGAGTGGGAGGGGTGGGGATGGCAGCCCCTCTTCCTGCTGACATGGGAGATAGAATCAGGCAAGAGTTAACATGGATCTTTCCAATTCTGGTACAGAATCCCACTCAGCTACTGCAGCCCCCCAGCAGAGGTAGCAATTAAACACAGTGTTTAATTGTGGGGAATTCCAGGCAAAAGGCACAGCCTGAGTGATGGTACAGAGGTGAGGAAAGCAGGGGCACATACTGTGACTGCAAGCTGCCCATTTGGCTTCTGAAAGGATAACAGGAAGGAAGGAGAGTTGGGGCAGGAAAAATAAACTTGATTACAAGGTAAAATAGTTTCAATTTTTTTCTGTGTGTGCAACACAGAATTGTTCTTTAAGAGGATTGTTCCTTTAAGAGGAGAGTGCAAGATTGCTCCCTGCTTGTTCTTTAAGAGGAGAGTGCAAGATGAGGGTTGTGTTTCTGAGCAATTCATCTGGAAGTGGTGGGTGGAAAGGGTGAGTTCCTGTAGGGGAGACTTGTCAGTCTGAGGAGAAAATGTTCAAGGTGAGATATGACTTTTGGGATGGAGTGAAAGGGAGGATGGAGAGAAAGGACTGGTCTGAGTGACCCATCAGATATGAAGGCGAGTGCCAGAGATGATTCAGGTGCTCCAAACGCAAGGACGGGTGTCATTAATAGACATGAGAAAGGCAGGGACAGGCTCTGGATGGTGCCCCGTGGGGACTGTTGTGGGAGATAATGCCCATCCATGATGGTGTGACCCAGTGGACAAAGTCAATCAGGCATTGTGCTGCGGTTTCAACAGAGAAGAGATGATGTATCTCATGATCTCCCTGTCCAGCTATCACCAGCCCCTGCTTAAAGCTTTTTGAAGGATCCCCCTTGCTCCTAGGACAGAGACCAGTCTTGAATTGCCCCAAAACTGGAGCAGGCTGGCCATGCCCACCTATCATGCCCCAGGCCCACCCTCCTCACCATGCTCTTTCAGTTCCATCCATGGGCCATGTTCACCACTGTATCTCTAACACCAGCAAATAGGTGTTGAATAAACTGGTGGGTCTTCCACCACAGGGCCTTTGCACATGCGTTCATGTATCCATCTTTAACCATTGTCCTTTCTCTCTTTGCCAACTTAGAGGTAACCCATTCTTTTTTAATTTTTTTTTATTTTTATTTTTGGAAACAGGGTCTCACTCTGTCACCCAGGCTGGAGTGCAGTGGCATGATCATGGCTCACTGCAACCTTGACTTACTGGGCTCAGGTTATCCTCTAGAGTAACTGACACTACAGGTGTGCCACCATGCCAGCTACTTTTTGTAGTTTTTGTAGGGACGGAGTTTTGCCATGTTGCCCAGGCTGGTCTCAAACTCCTAGGCTCAAGTGATCCACCTGCCTTGGCCTCCCAAAGTGCTGAGAATACAGGCCTGAGCCACTATGCCTGGCAAGGCTACTCATCCTTTACAGCCCAGTTCAAGTGTCACTTTCCCAGGGGCACCTCTCTCGATATTCCTAAGTCCAGTTTACATGCATTATAGTAACACAAATCTTCCTTGTATAGCATGCACAGTAGGTGTAATTTTGCATTGACTTGTGAGAGTATTTGCTTGAGGTCCATCTCCCCCACAGACCGTAACATCTATGGGTGTAGGGGTCACTGTTCTTTTTGCGCACGCCGTATCCCCTATATTCAGCATGGGAATTGGAACTTTGATGTGCTCACTGAATATCTGTGGAATGGATGAATGACTGATGAATTGGTGAGTATTTCACCAGTGCTTCACGAAAGTGCCAGAGAAGCAGGTTATGCTTGAGAAGCACCTTATAGGATGAATAGAATTTCAACAGCCAGAGTTGGTCTTCAGGTAGCCAGTCCTCAACTAGCAAAGGCAAAGGGAAGCTCCCTTGATCAGAGGGAGCTTCTGCATGCTTAGGAAGAATAGGGAACTGGAAATCTAGGGAAATAAAGGGCTCCAAGGCCAGAAAGACAACAAAGCCAAGTTTTGGAAGGATTCAAATGTCCATGAGGACTTGGTTATTGACTTGGCAGGCAATGAAGAGCTATGGAGATTGAGTGAAGGAAATGACACACTTGAAACTTATCTTTGAGAAAATGAACATAACTAGGAAACTGAGGGTGACTAGAGAAAGCAGCTGGGAGCAGAACACCACTGCCTTGGGAGGATATAGCAATGGCTTTGGTGAAACTTATAAAGCACACAAATGGGGGTTTTCTAGGTATAAGATGGTCAGAGCAAAATTTGGATGGTAAGGTTAAAGAAACCTGGCAGCAGATGAGGAAGTTCCAGAAAGAAAACCACTGGCGACCAGACTGTAAGCTCCAACGACTTGTGTCTTTTTCATCCTTATATTCCCAGTAGAAAAAAACATATTTTTCTTAGAAATTGTGGGAAAGAAATTAATTTAAGAGCTGAAAATGTTCAGAGAGACCATAAAATGGAGATACAATTTGGCCCAAAGACCTATTCTACTTAACTCATTCAATGTTTTGTTGGCAACATTAAAAATTGAGATTTCTCAAAAAACTGGCATTAATTTTTTAGATTAATTTTTATTGAAAAAAATTTTATTTCCCATTATTTTGGCATTTGAAAAAGTGCTGTATTTTTAAAGATCTGCCCACATTAGTCACCACGTCCCATGTGGCACCCATTGCTGGAGCTTAGGTGGCCCCTGTTCAGTGGCTCCCCAGTACTGGTCTTATTCCCAGAGGGGTTCATTCACGATCTGTCTGGGCTCTGAGGGCAGCTGAGTCAGGTACCTGGCTAAAGAGAAGCTCATCGGTTCCCAGCAGGCCACTTTTTAGTGTACCATAAACCATGACACCTTTGTTACATTAGTGATCTGGGAGTATCTCGAATAGGTAGATTGGGCGGGGTTCTGTCCCAAAGCCTACACTCCCAGTGGAAGTCTGATGAGATACATTGATAGAGAGGCTCATATTTTACCATATTTTCTGCCAGCACTGGCATTCAGGGTCGTGGGGTTAAGTAGATGTTGCAGAATCACTGCCATGGTGTAAATAATTAGATAAGGGTGTATGTGGAATTCACAAAACTTTTATTGATATGTTTATCATGCCAAAAATGTTGTTTATTTAAAATTCAAATTCCACTTGAAAAGAGGCAACAAGCGATAGTTGGGATCCCAGCCTGCTCCTGGAGGAGCTCCTGTGTCCACAAAAAAGCACGCACATTCTACAGCTATGCGATTTGCTCACACGGAATTGCATTCTGGAAAACTCCTCCCAGAGTCCCCTTGCAGAACGCCATTTGTATCTTTAGTTGGTTGTAGCTGGGAAACAACAGAAAGAAAAGGAACTCCATCCTAGGATTTAGAATATTTATGGTTTTGAAACTACTGACCCTCAAGGATCTATCACCACCCAACCTAGAATATATATATCATCCTAGAATATATATAACATATGATATATATATTCTCACTGAAAAGCAAATCACTGTTTATGTCACTTGCTTGCTGTCATGTCGGCCCCTTAGGATGGTCTCAGCACACCTGGTTCTCCTTCTCAGTGGGATCCTGTGGATTCTGGCTGTGAGTGGGCAGCCCTTCAGGAGCGTTTGGACTTGCTGCAAGTTGGGCACAGAAGCTGACCCTTAGTGACAATGTACGCCCGGCCACTCAGCAGCTGCTCACAGCCCTCACAGACAAAGTGCTTCCGGTGCCAGGCCAGATCTTCCACACGCTGGTAGTCCTCAGAGAATATTATCTGGGGAGGGAAGCAGGAGAAATGCATGACTCAGTTTCTGTCCCTAGGTAGAGATGGTATATCTAGGACAAGTTATAGGGTGGTGGTTCATCCCATCCTATTCTTGTTTTAACCTTTAAAAGCCTTAGTGGAAAAATCTGGCATAAATTTGAGGCAGTAAGGATTGTATTTGGTGAAGGTTGTGGTTGTATCTTAGCTTCTCAGATGGAATAAAAAAAAATTCCTCCACCACAGGAAGGTTTTACTTATCTAGCATCTGTGATACTCTTTGGGCCAAATCTAAAGTTTAGTTCCAAGGTGGGATTACACACCCTGGTGAAGAAAGCTTAGGGAAAGATAAGCTGCCAATGGCCAATCATCAAGAGCAAGAGTACAGAGGGTCACTTGGGCTTGGAACGAAGTGACTCTTGGAATAGACACACGGTAAGGATCCCCTGAGGCTCAGGAAGTGCAGAGGAGCATAATGTTTAATGGGCCTTCTAGTATTGGAGTCAAACAGGAACTGGGTATGAGTTTTCACTTAAGACATCTACCAGCTTTGTGACTTTGGGCAAATTACTTAATCGCCCTGTGCCTCAGCTTCCACATCTGTAAAATGGGGATACAAATACTTTCCATACCATAAAGTTCCATGATTTCCAAATGGCCAACTACATATGAAAGGCTTAGAATGTTGACTGACACAAAGTCAGGGATATCTGATTAGCATTGACCTTTCAGAGCTGCACTTTTCTTAAATATGAAATGAGAAAAAATCATGCTTATCTCTCCCTAAAGGATTGTTGTGATATAAATGGCATGTTGTACATAAAGTATGTAGCAAATTACTGACCCACTGTAAGCTCCTAATAAATGATGGAGAATTGTTATTGTGCATATACTGTTGTCACCTCAAAAATTAGGCTCCAGGGCAGGCCTGTGACAGTTCTTTTCCTTCTTAATATCACTTAATAACAGAGTTATTAGGTAAGAGAACTACAGGGTCTTAACTTCATGTGGTGACCAATTCATAGAAGGTGGTAGAAAATAGGTGTTGGTTCAATATAAAGAAGGCATTTCTAACCTTCATACTTGCCAAAGATGAAGTCAGTATATTGCCTGCAACCAAAGGCATGCAAACAGTACTTACTATGATCATAATTAGTATTGTCATTGTTAATACACCTGAGAGTTACTTTCGTCAAACCAGTTTGAGAGACTTGAATCCCTTTCATAGCATCTCTATCATATCGTATTGTATCGTGTCACATTAATGTTAAATCTCATATTATGTTATAGTATATTATCGTTAAGACTAAGAGCTGCTACCATGTATAAGTTCCTAGGTCAGGCCCTGTGGCAAGCACTTTCATGCATTATCTCATTTATCCTCATAGCCACTCTATGGGATGGGTGCTGGTCTCATCCCTATTTCATAAGTAGTAAAACTGAGGCTCAACTGAGGCTCTGGAGTTAGGTAGCCACATGACTATAATAATAATAACAGATGCAGATACAGGTTTGAACATGGGCAATGCCTCCTGATTCACCCTGGTATGTTCTGAGTACTTACTAAGTGCTACGTATTATGCCGAGGACAAGATTCACTGGCACTGTGTCTGACCCCTCCCAACAATCCCATGGTTTTCTGCCTCATTTTGCAGATGAGAAAATGAAGGTTGAGAGCATGCAGTGAGGCCTGACTTCAGTTTCCCAATCTGTAGAACACATCATCCACAAAGCCATAGTCCTCTTGGCCTCTGGGCTCTTACCCTCAGCAGTGTCCCTCAAGCCCCCCAATCCATCTAGCCACTATTTCCCACCTCATCGCAGCCGGAGCACCGGGGCCGCAGACTCTCGCAGTAATGGCGGCCGCACCAGGGTGCACCATCCTTCCAGAAGTAGATGAGGTCCACCAGCGGCTCGGAGCACTTGGCACACACAAAGCAGGTGGGGTGCCACTGCTTGCTGTAACCTGCCCTGTCCGAGTAGACCACGGGGCTGTCAGGAGGGGCCACTCCCTTGCAGAGCTCGCAGACCTGGAACGACGGGGAACGACCACAGGAGACAAGGAAGTCAGGAGAGCACAGTGACATGGGTTCGAATTCCAGCTCCAGTCTCTCTACTTCCTGGGTAACCTTGGGCAAGTCACTATACCTCTCCATGCCTCAGTTTTGTCATCTGCAAAGCGGCACAATAATATTGTCTACCTAACAGGCTATTCATGAGGACTAAATAAAGTTATTTATTTAGCACAGTGATTCCCAAATTGTTTGGTCACAGTACCCTTTATACTCTTAAAAATTATCAAGACCCCCACAGAGTTTTTGTTCATGTGGGTAATAGCTATTGATATTTACCATAAGAGAAATTAAAACTGAGAACAATTTAAATATTTATTTTTTCATTTAAAAATGACAATACTAAACCTGTAATACATTAACATACATATTTGTTACTAAAATAACTATATGTTTCAAAACAAAAAAAAGTAGTGAGAAGAAAATTTTAAGACATTGTTTTACATTTTTGCAAATCTCTTCAATGACTTGCAGAAGACTGCTGGATTCCCATAACTGCTTCTGCAGCCCATCTTTTGCACGCTGTTGTTTTGGTTGAAATATATGAAGAAAATCTGAACTCACACTGACATAAAGTTGGAAAAAGGAGGGAGATGTATTTTAAAAGCCCTTCCAGATAACTGTGGATATTCTTCTTTGATATTATATTAAAATTTGACAGAGGATAGTTTCTCAAGTTAGTTGCAGTGTGAAATCTGAAAGCACATCAATGAATCTTTCATACTTGGTTACATTAAAACCTGTTTGTTTACCTTGCACGTTGAATGGATCTTTTACCCATGCATGAATAGTTTTAAATAATATTTAATAAGTAATATTTTTGGCTAGAAGTGGTGGCTTATGCCTTTAATTCTAGCACTTTGGGAACCTGAGGTAGGAGGATCATTTGAGGCCAGGATTTTGACACCAGTCTGGGTGACATAGCAAGACCCCATCTCAACCAAAAAAAATTAAAAATTAGCCAATTGTGGTGGTGCTCGTCTGTAATCCCAGCTACTCAGAAGGCTGAGGCGGGAGGACTGCTGGAGCCCAGGAGTTTGAGGCTGCAGTGAGCTATGATTGTGCCACTGCATTCTGGCCTGGGTGACAGAGTGAGACCTTGTCTCAAATAACAACAATAATAATAATAATAATAATAATAATATTTGAGTAGTTATAGAGTTACAGAAAAATTGCAAAAACAGTAGAGAATTTCTATATAGTCCACGCTCAGTTTCTTGAGTTCTTAACATCTTACATTAATAAGGTATATTTGTCATAATTAACCAATATTGATATGCTATTATTAACTAAAGTCCAGACTTTATTCAGGTGTTCATAAACTTTACCCAATGTCCTTTTTCTATTCCAGGATCCCACATTACATTTAATTGTCATGTCTCCTGAGGCTCCTCCTGGCTGGGGCAGTTTCTCCGACTTGGTTTTTGGCCACCATGACAGTTTTGAGGAGTACTGGTCAGGTGTTTTGTAAAATGTCCCTCGGTTGGGATTTGCCTGATGTTACTATGATGATTACATTGGGAGGAAGATCACGAGGCAAACTGCTCCTCTCATCACATCCTACCAAGGGTACGTACTGTCGCCCTCACTCGTCACCATTGGGGTTGATCTTGACCTTCTGGTGGAGGCAGTGTTTGTCAGATTCTCCACCGTAAAGTGACTCTTCTCTGCCTTTCCATACTATCCTCTTTGGAAGGAAGTCACTAAGCTCTCCATGTTTAAAGAGTGCTCCATCTCCTCCAGGGCCAAGTATCTACATGTTATTTGGAACCCATGCATGATTTTGGCAGACTCCCCAAAAGGACTCCATGCGTGTTAGCTAACATTATTTTTAAAATACCTATGGAATTATCTAATTTATATCTGTTCCCTCCACTAAGTGGCTAGCTGCAGAGGGCAGAGAGAGGCTGCTTGGTTGCTGCTCTGACCCAGGACCCTCTACTGGGCCCCGCACACATAAATTCCCCATCAATAGTTGTTGAATGAAGGAATGCTCCACCCTGCCATGGGGCCTTTCCCCTTGCTGTTCAGGATGTCTGGTACATTGTTCCCATTCCTGTTTGCTTGATTCACTCCCTTTCATTCTTCAGAACTCAGACTTAAAGATCTTTTGTTCTGGGAAATCTTCTCTGACCTCCTTCCATGGGCAATTAAGTCCATACTAAAGCTTCTCTGCTTAACTTTCTCTGTATGGTTATTTGATACGTGTTCTTTCTACACTAGATGGAAGTACCTTGGGAGCAGGAGCCACATTCAACTATGCTTGCTTTCACATCTCCCCAGTGCCAGGCACATAGTAGATCAACAATGAGTATTTGGAAACCTCTGCCCTCCAACCTCATACTTCCTACTTAGGGGACAACAGATGAATGTGGAAGACACTAGCAGATGATGCATCTGTCTGCACCTTAGAGACAGGTTTAGACTAAGTGCAGCAGAGAGTTGGGCTCCAGAGACAGTTGTGGAAAGTTCTTGGGAGTTTTCAAAACACTCTTGCCTTTCAGGGGCTCATCCCTGTTTACTGAGCATCTACTATGTGCTAGGCCCTGGACTAGATCCTAGGGATACAGCAGTGACCCAGGCATATAATGCCGCAGCCTTCAGGGAAACTGGGGCTGTGTGTGTACGGAGGCAGAAAATAAATATATAAACAAACAGATGAGATAATCATGGAGTGTGATAAATACTAGGAAAACAATCACAGAGTAAGGGAATGGAGAGTGACTGTGGGGTGGATGGCAGGGACCACCTTAGCAGGAGAGGCCTCTCTGAGGGATAAGGGGCTAGGGATCAACCACATTCCTATCTACCTCACAGCAGTCCTCTGGGTAGGAGATGCAGGTATATAGGAAATGCACTCATTTTATAGATAAGACCAGCGAGGCCCAAGGAGACAAAAGAGCTTGTGAAGGGGGGCACAGCCAAGAAACAAGCTGGGATTCAAACTGCCGCCTTTGGCTCTGTGACTTTCTATGGGAACTGAGCTGGGTCGGTTGGGGAGACTAAACTCAGGGAATTGTCTGAAGGGCTAGGAGGGCTCCCAGGAGCATGCATTCTGGCATGGCAAAGGAGCAGCATGCCCAACGGCTAAAGGTGAGAAGCAGCTTCCCTACAGGGCCTCTCAGCAGTTAAGGCAGCCAGTGCCTGGCTGCTTGCCATTCTCTTTCCATGTGGGGCTCCTTCATCTGTCTTTTACTGCCAGTAACATTTTCACTGGCCTGCTCAGAAATCATGACAAGGTGGACCTCAACTCATGTTGTTCCTCAGCTTCAGTTAGGATTAGGGCTTTGTGGAGAGGGTGAGTGTGCCTGGGAGAAGTTCTCTGTGAGAGCTCTAGATTTCTGTCTTATGCCAGTTCCCAGGAGCAGCGAAAGTTGCCAAATGTTCAGTCATTCACTGGTTCATTCAGGTATCCATCCATTGCACATTTATAACTTGCCCATTCTAATCCTCTAAAGAATGGGAGCTTGACATTCTCAATCCACGCAATCTTTTGAGCCATTTTAGAGTTATCCCCTGCTGCTGTAAGCCCCGATAATGATGATGGAGACGACAATGTCTGTCATGTCCCCACGGCGTGTCTGCATCCAACACTGTGCTCAGGACTTTGCTCTTGTTACTATTACCCCTTACATAAACCCAAGAGAGTTATTTCTCCTTCTAGAGTTATTTTCTATTCAGAAAATCATTATCTTCTCTCCTAGAAATGGCAAAACTAAAGTTCAGGGAGATTCAGTGATTTGCTCAGTAATGCACAGCTGATGGGAGGCAAAGCTAGGATGTGAACAGAGGCCAAACCTGGCTCCAAAGCCAAAGTTCTTTCTACTCCATCATGTGGCCTTGAGATCCGGCGTCAGTAAGCTATGGCCCGTGGCCAAATCCGGCCACTGTCTGTTCTTGCAAGCCCCATGAGAATGAAGACTGGATTTTACGTTTGCCCTCCAATTCAGTGAAATGTTTTCTCTCAAGAAAGAATTCTACTTTTGTCATTAGTAGACCTATATTGAAAAAAACCCCTGTGCTCAATTATTATTATTATCTTTTGAATTTCATTTAAAAAACCCAAGGAAAGTTGTTTTCTCTCTTGTTACATAAAGTGCCCACATGATATTGCAATTTTGGTTCTTGGCTCACATCTCCTAAAGTATTTACCACCTGGCCGTCCACAGAAAGTGTTTGCTGACCCTGGCTTTAGATGCTAATTTAAACTTAGTATCAACTATGTTTCAGCCAAAATAGAAATATTTATTGTTTTGCCATGTGAAGACAGGGAAGCGTATAAGAGTCTGCACACTTACTATTCTTAACTTATATACTTTGATAGCATACTTAATCTACTTTTATATATTGGAGAGGAAATAAACATTAAAATGGTGAAAATTAGAAAAAAAAAACACTGAATAACAAAGAATGTCCATGTACTGATAGCAGTTTCTGAGCATAGGAGGTCTTGAATGACTGCCTATATAAGGAATGTGTTTGGTTAACTGGATATATCTTGAACCGGATCCTGACTGTGCCTGATAATGTTCCTTAGAACATGCTAGATTTGTGGTTTCAGTTATGCCCCCAAGAATGAAGGGTGTGAGTTTTTCGCCCAAATGAAAATCCTGTTCCTCTTCACATGATTGAGATTCAGCTGGCCTGGAGCCCATCAGGGGGTCTAGACAAAAAACCAGTGACCAATCATCGTCTGCTTATTTTCACCCTCCCCCCTGCAGAGCTGGGAACTGTAAACTCTTTGGCCAGGGCTGTCTGAATACAAAGTGAGTTGTCTGTCTGGTTTCTCAGTTCTACAGAATGAAATTTCCACTCTTTCCCTCCCACGCAAAAGGGACTTTGTGTCAATTCACCAAACTACACCCCATCGGGTAACACCATGATATATCAATGGGGCTCCCCACTCTACATTACCAAATGGGAATTGACATGACAGTAGGGGAAGGGAGAGGGATAGAAATGCACCTGGATTGGTCTGGGGAGCACTGGCAGGCACCCTGATGATACACTGAAGGAAGAAGGGGGATATCAGGTCCAAAAGGCAGTTTAGGGTGATCATGGGTGACTTTGAACCCAGGTTATGGGTTGGGACTTCACTCTGGAGGCAATGAGGAGCCACGACTGGTTCTTTTTAAGACATTTTAAAAATATTTACATTTTTTTGTAGAGACGGGGTCCCACTACGTTACCCAGAGTGGTCTTGAACTCCTGAGCTCAAGGGATTCTCCCACCTTGGCCTCCTAAAGTGCTGGGATTACAGGCGTGAGCCACTGCACCTAACCCATTACTGGTTCTTGAGATGAGGAGTTCAAGGCTTTAATTTGCACTGTAGGGAGATATTCTGGCAGCAGTATGAAGGAAGGAAGGAAAATTCTTGTTCACAGGGCTTGTTGGCAACCTTCTCATCTGTTGGAAAGCACTTTGTGAAGCCCCTCTTGGGGGAGTGTTTCATCCCTCACTGTTTTCCCTAGCATCCCTGGCTCTTGGCCCGGTTTCTACCAGTAGCCAGCCCTTTTAAGCAAACAGTGTCACTATCACTCTATGAAAACAAGATGTCTGGGTAAGGAGCCCTCTCAACATGTGTCAGGATGAAATGTGCTCTTCTTGCCTCTGAGCCATTTTCTGTGTCCTTAACCCAGTCATCTCAAAGGATGAGAGATCTGAGGATATCCTGGATCTATCATCTGGTGGTCCCTCAGCCACCAGAAACAAGCTAGCAGCTGAGAGTCAGAATGCCCAGCCTACTTGGGTCTCATCATCCTGGCCCTTTCTCTGCACAAACTTAGTCTCTCCCACAATCTTTTGTAGCAAGGTTTGCAATTTCTAAATTGCAACAGGTGGCTGAGAGGGGAGATACCAAGTCAGGCTGCCTGGGTTCATAGCTGTGTGACCTTGGGCAAATGAACTAACTTATCTGTGCCTCTGTTTTTTCACCTGTTAAATGGCGATTGTAATGATAGCAACATCATAGGATTGTGGTGTGGATTAAATGACATAACGGAGTTTTTGGACTTTCTAAGGGCTCAATAATGATTTGCTAAAATCTCGTCTATTCCTTACCTCTATCCACCTTGCAGGCTAGAAATGTAAAGCCCGGAGGGATTAAATCACTTTCCTAAAATGACAAAGACATGTTGAAGGCAGGTTTGGAAGCCTGGATTTCCTTCCATGATACCAAGGGCATGTAGACTAGCAGGAGGTCATTCCTGCCACTGATGAGCTCTGTTTTATCCCCTGTCAGTTCTCTCTATCTGTGTAAGGCCAGAGAATCGAGACATGTGAGTTTTTCATCATTTGCCACTGCTCCAGACTCAGCTCCACTCATCCTCTGCTTAGAGGACCTGCTCCTCCCCATATCTGATCCTGCCCCTGGAGACAGTCTACTGTCTACTTATTTTCACCCTCCCTCCTACAGAGCTGGGAACTGTAAACTCTTTGGCCAGGGCTGTCTGAATACAAAGTGAGTTGTCTGTCTGGCTTCTCAGTTCTACAGAATGAAATTTCCAGCTCTTTCCCTCCCGCACAAAAGGGACTTCGCGTCAGTTCACCAAACTACACCCCATCGGGTAACACCATGATATGTCAATGGGGCTCCCCACTCCACATTACCAAATGTGAATTGACATGAAAGTAGGGGAAGGGAGAGGGATAGAAATGCACCTGGATTGGTCTGGGGACCACTGGCAGGCACCCTGATGTGGTTCTCAGGGTTGAGCCTGCCTCAGTATCCCCTAGACGGCTGGTTAAAACATATCTCTGCTCCCCCCCCTTGCCACCACCTTCCCGCAGTGTCTGATACAGTAGATCTGGGGTGGGGCACAAGAATTTGCAAATTCCTAGGGGATGCTGGTGTGGTTGGGGCCACTCTTTGAGAACCGCTGTTATAGACTGTTTAAAAATAACTTTATACATAAGCTCAGCAAAACTGGTATCACCAATTCAGTTCAGTTACAACAAAGGCTCATTTGAATTCCTGGGATGTTTAAATTTAACACTATTTTTAAGAAAGGCCAAGGAGGCCATTCTCAGGCTACTTCCCCTATTAAGGAGCTAGTATGGTCAAATGAAAGTTCTTTGGGACTATGGTAAAAGGCATGGAGAAGAATACTTTATAATTAGCATATCAGTTGTTTCTTGTTCATGTTCCCAACTATCTAAGATTGGAGTTTGCTCATGAGAACGCTTCCAACATCTGTCATGTGACCTTGTTTGGAGACTATTTCCCACCTGGATAGAGGATGTGTGAAACAAACCTTTCAGAAGTAGAACAAATGGGAAGTTTCTCCCCGTGCCAATAAAGTGTTGCCTTGTTCCTTATTCTAATGGCACAAGATTCTTAATTGAAATGAAAGATTTTGAATATTGGGGTCTTTGTAATTTGTAAACACCTGCCTCAAGAAAGCTGAGGAACATTTTAGATTCAGCTGCTCAAAAGTTAAGACCCTGCAGGGTTGTGGGGTTCCCTCAGCCATGGTGTGTTTAAGCTATGTTGGCAAATTTCTTGGATACCCTTCCAACCAACATGGAATTTAATTTCTTTTCCATGAATACAGTCCCACCTTAGTGACTCGATTCTATAGAACAGAACATGGATGAAGTGATGCTATGCAGCTCCCAGGGTAGTAATAAAGGCAATATTTTTCCCTGGGCTCTCTCTCTCAGTACACACACCTTGGGAGCCTTCAGCTGACAGGAAAGAAGTCTTGGTATCCCGAAGCTTCCATCTGAGAGCAACCACGTGGAGAGACCTTGCAGAGGTCAAGGGAGGGTCCCAGCTGTGTGTGTCTTCCCAGCCTCTAGCCCAAACATATGAGTGAACGAGTTTCAGGTGATTCCAGCCTCTTGCCTGCAAGCTCCTCCAAATGACAGCGAATGGACAGAGACAAGCTGTCCCCACTGAACCCTGCCAAAATGGTGATTTGTGAGCAAAATAGATGTTGGTTTCAGCCATATGCCTTGGGATGCTTTGATATGCAGCCCTAGGTGATGGAAACATCAAATGTGTACATGCAGAATTATTAAGGTTTCTGAAATGGGAGTAACCAAGACACAAAGTGTTTTAGGCAACAGCAGACTCGGGACAGTGGCCAAGGGTTACTCAGCTGAAGAACTGTCTCTGAGGAATGAACTGTGTTGGCCTTCAGAGAGGGATCAGCAGATATGGAGAAGGCTCTAAATCAGCAATAATCTCTGTCTCGGGTTTGCCAGAAATTCTGTCTGAATTGTGTTGTTTTCCTCTGAAAGGCCCTTATCCAAAGGCCTACCCAGTCTAAACCCAGAATGCCTCGTGGAAATCTCACTACTACAATACAGTAAATATTTAACACAAGGGCCTTGAATTCAGGCACTGAGTTCTTTCCAACACAAATACTCAATAATTTATTTATAAACAGCATCTCCCCATTTCCTCTTATGGTGACTATTTACCATCTTTGCTTTGCAGCCTCATGTATCCCAGAGGTTTTTATGGGTGTGTTTCTTTCTTTTGTAGTCTAACATCATTTCTGGCATCCTTAGCTCTCTTAAGTTCTGTTTCCCCACACTGTATAGTCTTCCCAAGGCTCCCTATGGTGCAGAATGTGCAGGGTGGGTGGGCAACGGTTTGGGTCATGTGCTTTGGAACATGGTTCATGCCATGGTTTCATCACTGGTGAAGCTCTTGGACAAATCATCCAACCCTCTGAACCTCAGTTTTCTCATCTGTAGCACACAGAAGCAGGCCCTGGCTCATAGGAAATGTCTTACCCTGATGTTGGTGGTCACTACTGTTAACTGATCCCTTCACCTTACGTTTCTTCTTGGGGCAGGTTATCCATTATGGGTCTCTCTGCCAAGCAAGGCAAAATATTAAACATTTCTAACTGAATTTCCCTCCCTGGTTATGTGATGAAGTGAGGGAGATGGAAAGTCTTCATAAATGCTACAGGTATAAGAGAACATCAGTGTGGGTTGTTCTCAAATCCAGCTCTGACAAGCATGGGCCCAAGGACTGGCTCCTTGCAAAAAGATGCTGCTTGGTCCACAGCTGAGCAGGGACAGAGTCTCAGATGTGTTCACTCCCATTGCAATGGCCTTGCCCGGGGCTTAGAACTGTGTGGATGCTCCGGAGATGGGAGCATCTGTTAATTAGAGTCTGTGTCAGGTTTGGAGTGAGGCAGGTCTGGATCCTAGTTTTGCATTAACTACTCACCATCTAGGTGACTAGACAATTTCCTCAGCTTTGTTTTTTGAAATTTTTGTTTTTGTCTGTGATCCACAGTGGGAAATACATTTCATGTCCTGATCCAACACACACACACACTCCTGAAAAAAAAAAAAAGCTTTCTAGAAAAATATTTACTAATCCTGAAACACTCTCCCCTTTTCAGTTAAAAATATTCTGGTTGTAATCCACTAAATTGATGTATTACCTACTGATGGATTGTGACCTGAAGTTTGAAAACACTGTTTAACTTTGTTAAGAGTGTCTCTTAATTCCCTTGTCTGTAAAAAGGAGGATGATATACTTTGTAGGATAGTTCTTAGGATTAAGTAAAACAACATGCAAAATCTCTGGCACAGTGCCTGGCACAACCTAGGTAGTCAATGAATGGGAGATGACAGCATCAACATCATCGTCATCACTTAACCCATATTAGCAAAACAAAATTGAGTAAAACCAAAGAGATTAATAAAATGTTAAAACCATTCTTTATGATTTTTCTAGTTCAGGGGTCAGGAAACCTCATCCATCTGTGGGCCAAATCCAGCCTACCACCTGTTTTTGTAAATACAGTCTGATTGGAACACAGCCACGATCATCTGTTTAGATATTGCCTATGGCAGCTTTAGTGCTTCAAGAGCTCTGGTAATTAGTTGTGACAGAGACCATGTGGCCTGAAAAACCTTCAATATTCACTACATGCCCTGTACAGAAAAAGTTTACCAATTCCTGTTTTAGTCAATGGAATAATATGCAGCCCACTCAAAAAAAAAAAAAAAAAAAAAAAAAAAAAAAAGCTCATGAAGGCCATGTGGCAACATGGGAAAGTATTTATAGTATAAAAAGTGGGAGAAAGGGAAGTTTCTTTGGAAAAAAAAAAGATCTCCCTGAAAGTCACTAAAGTATCTCCACTGCAAAGCAAGAGGCAGGCAGATGTTGAGAAGCTGGTAACCATAGTGATTTTGCAGTTGCCCCCAGGCCCCTGCCCATGATGCCTGAGCCATGGGTGGTGGGACTGTGGGGAGCAGGGATTCCTCTGGGTGAATGACCCCAGGTTTGTCTCTGGGCCTCTTACCCTCCTGTCCTCCAGCTCAGATGGGGCTCACTAAGTGGGGAGGAGTGGCAGTTTCAAATTCCCAAGTGGAGCTGGCAGGAAAGCCAGCCAGCCCGCCTGCCGAGCCCACAAGCCAAACATCTGCTTAGACAAAGACTTGGAAGTCCCTTGCCCACAAATATGTCCCTCTATTGGGGCTGGAGTTGGGCTGAGCCGCCAGCTGCTGTAAGTTTCCATCTGAGAGGCAGAACTTTGGCGGGGAGGGAGGGGATGGAGGACTCCCATCCTCCTCTCAGCATTCTTGTGGGGAAATGGGGCAGAGGGGTCAGACTGTGCTCCCAGCATCCTGGAGGATGATTTAGAACCATATTCACACGTTTTTATGACTGTGGGGAACATCTTCACTTCTCTCAATGGACTGTCATCCTCCTAAGTTTGCTCTTTTGGGGCAGTCACTTGGCCTGAGAAAGGAGTGGTTGGGGAAGGGGCAAGACGGGGAGGCGCCCGACAGGAATGGTAAATGCTAGAGTAGAGATCACATTAAAGGCTATGTTCTGGCTTTCTTTTCCCTTTCTTCAGTTACAAGTTCGGGGTGTGGAGAAAGGCGGAAATTCCTGGGCAAAATAACCATGCCCGGGAAATCTGTGTATTTAATTTCTGAGAAAATATTCAGCGAGCTCTCTAAATGCAGGGCAATGGCTTGGTGTAGCTGCTAAAAGTCAGAACATTAAGATCATTGCCCACCCAGCTCAGGGGCCCATCAATTCCATCCAGGTGGGGAGTGCAGGGCTTGGAGAGTGCGCGAGGGACTCCCACCAGCCTGGTGAGTACGACGGGTCCAGGTTGCTGGAGTCAGCAGCTCCCTGGCCATGGAGATCTCTGATACTCAAAAGGCCCACAAGAACCCACAGTGTGTGGAACTGGGGGTGGATAGGGGAGTCCTTTCATTGTTCTCAGTATGCAGATAAGAGGCTCCCAAATGCTTAGTGGGCTGAGCTGCGAGTTACCCCAAACACTGCTGCCCACCCTGGAGAACCTAAACACTCACGTATATACCCCGTGGCATGGTTGGACCCACCCTGCCGAGGCCCCACCCCAAGACGGCTTCAGACTACATTCTGCCACTGAAGCAGAAGGACTGGGGATTGAACCGAAGCCCCACTTTCATCAGCAAGTGGGGTAACCTCACTGTGCCCCAGGTTCCTCATCTGTGAAATGGGTATAACAACCCCAACCTCTCTCGCTGGTTGTTACAAATAGTTAAAGAGGTTTTACTTAGGAGGTTGAGGCAGGAGGATGGTTTGAACCTGGGAGTTTGAGGCTGCTGTGAGCTATGATCCTGCCACTGCACTCCAGCCTGGGTGAGAGAGTGAGAGCCGTGTATCCAGAAAAATAAAAAATAAAGAGATTGAGACCTTGCACAGTGCCTGCTGCAGGCTCACAGTTTCCCCTTTCTTCCCTTGATTCTCATCTTGTCTTCTTTCCTACCCTCCATCCCTGCACAATGGGACAAGTGAGGAAAAGAGAGGGAGACTAAATATTTTTGAATTGCATTGGCCTCACTGATTGAAAAGGGCTCACTTCTTCAGAGGTGACAGCGGGTGTAGTAGCATTTGGGACCAGGATTTTTCAGGCTTGGTATTGCCCCATGAAGAAGGATTACTCTGACAACTTGGTGGCCGGAGGAACTTCCCATGATATCCTGCCTCTCCTAACCTCAGTGTAATAATAACACCTTCAGAGGACTGCCCTGAGGTAGGCATGGACAGCCACAGCTTTTCGTTCATTTCTGAAGTGGACAGAGGTGCCAAGGCTAATTTTAGGTGGCCCTGTCCTGTCAGTAGGGCCTGTCTGCTGGCCTGGGGTTGGGAAGCTGGGGTTGGGGTCAGAATCTGCTCACTGTGTTCAGATCATGTAACTGACAGTCCGGTCATGCAGGTGGGCTGGGCCCAGATGGCAGTGCATCCTGCAACCTGGCCACCACTGTTATCTGGGCTGACTCAGAACATGGCCCCTTAGTAGGAATTCCCCACAGGCATTTTGGCAATAACGCTCCTCTGGTGTGGACATTATTTTCCAATGGGGACGGTTGGGTTGGGGGGCTTGGTGGGAGGACTTGGCAGGCTGACCCTGCTGTCGCTCCGATAGGCCCTCTCCCAAGGACTCAGAGGAAGGACGTCCCCCAGCAGGTGGACAAGGTGGGAGGGAGCCGAGGAAGCTCACAGCTGGTGTGTGTCAGGGGGTGGGTGTAGTGGAAAGTGGGGCCCTGGCCTCAGATTGCAGAGAGTTAGTGTCATCAGGGATGGGGGCCATCAAGATAGGGTACAGAGCATAGTGTGGTAGATTCTGCACCTGTGCTTCCAGAACTCTCTAGCAACAGGAAGGGTTATGCAGCATTCTCAAAGGTGGGCTCGCTTGGAGTAACCCACCCCCCATCCCACATAAATAAATACACACATAACTTTGGGAGGCCAAGGCAGGTGGATCACAAGGTCAGGAGATCGAGACCATCCTGGCTAACATGGTGAAACCCCGTCTCTACTAGAAATACAAAAAATTATCTGGGCATGGTGGCAGGTGCCTGTAGTTCCAGCTACTCGGGAGGTTGAGGCAGGAGAATGGCGTGAACCTGGGAGGCGGAGCTTGCAGTGAGCCAAGACCGTGCCACTGCACTCCAGCCTGGGCAACAGAGTGAGACTCCATCTCAAAATACATACATATATACATACATAGAGCCAGGAGGCCAAATACATCTGGAAAATGCCCATGTTACCATCTAGACTCTCACTATAGGCCAAATTGGTGATATCATTTCTGCTGAGCTCACATCTAAGGTACTTTTTTTTTTTTTTTTTTCCCTGAGATGGAGTCTCGCTCTGTTGCCCAGGCTGGAGTGCAGTGGCCAGATCTCAGCTCACTGCAAGCTCCGCCTCCCAAGTTTACACCATTCTCCTGCTTCAGCCTCCCAAGTAGCTGGGACTACAAGTGCCCGCCACCTTGCCCAGCTAATTTTTTGTATTTTTTTCTGGTAGAGACGGGGTTTCACCGTGTTAGTCAGGATGGTCTCGATCTCCTGACCTCGTGATCCGCCCGTCTCAGCCTCCCAAAGTGCTATGGCACTTTTTAACACTGTTAGCAGCAGTCCTCAAAGTGTAGCCCCAGACCAGCATCACCCAAGGACTTGTTAGCAATGCACATGCAAAGGCTCCACCCAACACCTACTACTAAGAAGCTCTGGAAGTGGGACCCAGGCTTCTGGAGTTTAACAAGCCTTTCTTTAGTTTAAGGACCACAGCACTGGCCTACTAAAGGCTCTGAGAAGTTCTGTAAAGAAACCCATGTAGTTTCTTTCACTCCTGCTGTAGTTTCATGTTCACTCTAATGTTTCCTGAGCCAGCCACATGATCCTTTTATGGTCCAAAATATCTGGTAGCTCTCCTAGGAATAAGCTTTGGGAAATGGGAAAGAACATAGACTTGATTTTAGGCAGATGTTAGTTTGAATCCCAGTTCTGAGGCCCAGCAGCCTGGGGAGGCACAGCCACTTCACATATTGGGGCAGTTGTAAGCTTTAAATCAGATACTTGCTTAGTCCTGTCCTTGGTTCAGGCAATGCCCACGGACTTGCCGACACTAACGACAATCACAATGAACACGATTAAGATGATAAACAGGCAGGTGTTACAGTTCCCGTATGTTCACGTCTCTCTTTTTGCCCTTCATTTTTCTCCCATAAAATGAAGTTTTATGGGAGTTTTGGGGTGTCAGGCTGAGTCCTACAATTTCTTCCCCACACCTTTATTTTCAAGTTGAATCCCTGGACCACTTCTTGCAAAAATCATTGCCCTTCACCAGGGGAGCAGAAGTCAGGCTTCCTGCCTGATGCTTGGCTCTGGTAATTGTTCTATGCTGCCCTTTTATGAGAAAGGAGAGGGCGCAAGCGTACAGGGCGGCCAGCACACACGTCCACTTGATGTGAATGCTGGTGAGGCAAGGCAGACGGGTCAGGGAGTGCAGCCCATACCCACTCCTAATGGCGGGGTTGCTGGGAACACATTGTCTGTGGCCTGTCAGCCTATCTAGCTACCTTTATCAGGATTCACTCCCCTGCTTCAAGGAGGTGAAAAGGGAGTTAAATAAGGGCACACAGTCTTCTTCCTGTCTGGAACAAATAACAAGCAGGGTTTTACAACTTAGCATCTTATCACAGAAAGGGTATTGGATCCAGGTTCTGCCCCATAGAAACCATGGGATCTTAGAAAAGTTACCTATTATCTTTGAATCTCACCTGTAAAATGGGTTTGGTAACATTCACCCTACCAGGCAACTGTGAGAATTAAAGATAGACCCTGACAGTGTGAGCACAGTGTTTGGCACAGAGCAGGGGCTTAATAAATGTGGAATTGGAATCGTGCCGTCCCCCTAGGCAAATTGCCCATCCAAATAGATCCCATTTTTTAGGCTTAAGTTCAAACTTTCATTCATGGGTCACATATTTATTGAGCAACTGCTATGTATATCAATGACAGCCACTGCAAATAAAGAGATGAACAAGACCTCAGCATCTACAGAGGATGACAGACATTCATTCACTAATTACATAATAATTAAATTAAAATTGTGGTTGGGGCAGGGACATAGAAGTCTGTCTCCCACAGCTAGCCCAGCCCAGTCCAACAAATAAAGGCTTCCTTTGGAATCCCTACTTCTTTTCTGACTTTGGCCTTTTCCATTTACTGTCTAGTATTGCTATTTAAATGCTTCTCAAGTGTCACAGTTATTTCCTAAAACTGACTGTAGGACCCGGGTTCTCGCGCTGCCTTTGCCTTTGTTCAATGCTGAACAAATATGCGAGGCTCAGTCAAGAATAAAATACGATGTCAGATCCACATGTCTCTTGGGAATGGCGATTTGGAAATACTACAACGACTTAGAGGTCTCCTTCCAACTTGGAATTATCTAGTATTTAGGGTTTATGAACAAACAGCTATTTGAGGGTGGACAGAAGCCAGGATCAGGGTGGGGCGGGGAAGACCAGTTTATAGACCATGGTAACTAGATCTAGTATTTTTTTCTTTTTTACATCCCTAGGACATGTATTCTTCCTGAGAACTGGGCCTTTTATGCATCAGTGCCAAATCTGTAGTAGAGGAAATAAATTGTTTTTTGGTCTTAGAGTCCTCAGATAAAACACTTCCTTGGATGGCAATCCCAGATGGTGCTAATAAGATGGGGCTTGGAGATGGAAGATGCAAGTTTTGGATGATTAGCTTGAGTGACTCCAAGGGAGAAAGAGTACAACCCTCTCTGGATGTGGCAGCAGCTTCGTTTGGGCTGGCATTTCCCTGGGTCGCCTGGCTCATGGGTGACTGCCAGTCTGTTCAGCAAGGTAGATAATGTGCTTGGGGATCTCGTGTGCTGGGACTTCTATCTCCAAAAGTTAATTGCCATAGAAACAAATGAGGACACTTGGTTGATGGGGCAGGGGGAGCAAAAGGTAAAACAGGGGCTGGGGACCAGAAATGCAGTGCACACTAGCCTCAAGCATTCCTTTCACCTTCTGTGGGGTAGTTTAAGACAAACCAAGCCGTGAGGTTTCATCTCCCCAGCGCTGGCTCCTCCTTTCTGTTTTCTCAAAATGGCTCCCAGTGGCTCACTCCTCAACAGCACTTCTTCCACACTGCCACTTCCTATGGGTTGAATATCCCCTCCAAAAACTCATGTTGAAACATAATCCTCTGCATGGCAGTATTGAGAGGTGGGGCCTTTAAGAGATGATTGGGTCATGAGGGCTCAGGCCCTCAGGAATGGATTAATCCACTCATGGCTTAATAGATTAATGGGTTATCACATTAGTGGGACTGGCTTCTAAGAAGAGGAAGAGAGACCTGAGTTAGCACACCCAGCCCCCTTGCCATGTGATACCCTGAGCCACTTCGGGACTCTGCAGAGAGTGCTCACCAGGAAGAAGGCCCTCACCAGATGCAGCCCCTCGGCCTTGGACTTCTCAGCCTCCACATATGTATGAAATACATTCGTTTTCTTTATGAATTACCCAGTTTCAGGTATTCTGCTATAAGTAACAGAAAATGGACTAAGACACTGCTAGAAGAAACTTTTTCAAGCACAGCATGGACCATGTACCTCTGACCAAAAGCCTGTCCATGACCTTTGGAATAAAGTCCTAGCTTCATGGCATTCTGCAGTTTGGGGACAGTGTCCTCTGCTTGTTTGATTTCCTGGGGCATAGCAGCTAATACAAGCTAATCAGTATTTGACTGATGAATGGATGGAAGGAATGAACCCTCCAGAAATTCAGCCTCTGCTGCCCTTCCCAGCCTCGTGTCCCCAGCTCTCCAAGCATGCCACACTTCCAATCACGTGGGACTTCTTTTAATCCTCTAAATGCACTGTGCTTTCTTGAACTCCTGGCTCTTTTTGCAAATGATCACCTCTTTAAGGGGGTACACATCCTCCCTTCAAAACCTGAAGGCTTGGATGGCCCCTAGACATTCTTTATAGACCGGCTTGTACCTCACCAACTTCTTGAAGCTTACCCTTACCACCACGCAGGCTTAGATGTCCCTTCTCTAAACTGTGTCGGTTTTGTCTGTGACCTCCACTGGACTATGAGCCTTTCAAGGGCAGTGGTATTGTATCATTTTCCATGGGCCCGTGCCTGGCACAGAGTAAATGAGTAACCAATATCTGCTGAATGCACAAATTCATGAATAAATGCACGAATGAGGGAACAAAGTCCCGTGATGGGGCCCTGACGGTCCAGCCCCGGGCCTGCATGGTTTCAGCCTGGCTGGAAGCATGGGAGAAACTTACGTATTCCACTTCTTTGGACGGGTCACTGAGGCTGCCGTTGGTAGTAGCGGCAGTGGTCTCTGCCCCCTCTGGCTTTTCCTGTTGCTTCCCCTCCTCCTTGGGCAAGCCACCCTGCCCTGGGAGGGCCACTTCTCCCACGCCGAGGGCCTCGCTCTTATATTGCTTGACAAATTCTTCCATCAGTTTCAACTCATTCTCCAAAAGTCCACGGCAGCGCGAGGGATCCTGGTCATAGATGGGGAGCTGATGCATGAGCTGGCGGCGGCGGTAAAAGGCGCCCTCCGTGCCTGTCACTGGCTGCTTCTCCTTGGGGATGAGCTCCATGTACTGCAGTCCCTAGGGAGGAGGAGGAGGAAGGGACAACGTGATGTGGACGGGGCTTCATCAGTTAAAGAAACTATGATAGAATCTACCTAACACTAAAAATGCATTCTCTTCCAGCATTCTTAGCAACTGAAAGACCCACAGTCTTTATTTTCTTAACTTAATGCAGTTAGATTACTTTTGTAATTTTAGAAAATTACGAAAGCAATACTGTCCATTGTGACAAATAATACATACATGAGAGAAAAAAACTTTAGTAAAGGAAAAACATGCATCCCTTAGCTACCTTGTGTATGTAGGGAGTGTTCTATGTCTCAATTTTGGTGATAGGGCCATGGAAGTGTATCTGTGTAAAAGTTCGTCAAGCTGTACACATCAGACTCATGCACTTTGCCATATACATACTGTACGATCATGTGCTACATGACAGCATTTCAGTCCACGATGGGCCATATATGCCACAGTGGTCCCATAAGATTATCATACTCTATTTTTACTGTACCTTTTCTAGGTTTGGATATGTTTATATACACAAATACTGACTGACCATTGTGTTACAATTGCCTATAGTATTCAGTACAGTCACATGCTGTACAATTTGTGGTCTAGGAGCAATTGGCTATACTGTGTAGCCTAGATGCGTAGTAGGCTACAACCATCTAGGTTTGTGTAAGTGCATTCTTTGACATTCACCCAAAGACAACATCACCTAAGGACACATTTCTCAGAACGAAACCCCAGCATTAAGTGGTGTATGACTGTCCTTTGTTTTAAAAAGGATTTTAAAAACTTATACCTTATTGGCTCATGGTAATAGCTTACCAACAAGTTTGTGTCTATCCTTCCAGACTATTTCCTATGTATATTTATTAAATAAGGGCACCCAGTCTTCTTTCTGCTTGGAACAAATAACAAGCAGGGTTGTACTTAATGTACTTAAATGCTATTTTCTGTGTGTGTGTACCACTTAAAATGAGTCCTTGGTCAGTGGGTTCTGTTTCTCCTGTGACCGCGCCAGCCCATGTCATGGTGTGGGACAGGTAACAATCTTGAGTGTGAGAAAGAGACACTTGTTTGCATCTGCTAATGTGTGCTCTGTTCGTTAAGTAGCTAGCTCTCTACTTGCTAATAATAATCATTATTTTATCATTTATTCTCCAAGGAACACTGTAGTTTTCAATTTTGGATGGCACTGGAAAGAGAAAGGAGTCTACATTTACTCATGGGCTAGGTTTTCCATCAGAATTTGAATAAAGCTCATTTTGCTTTGTTCTCTGACTTTCAATTAATAGTAATAATTACATTTACTAGTTTGCCTCTATCCCCAAAGAAAAGTTGCTGTTTTAAAATCTATTCTCTAGTATCATTTGCTAGACAGTAGCCAGTTGATAAAACTCTTACAGTATAATGACAAGTAATGCCAGCTGGCTGCCTTCACGAAACCTGTGTCCCACTCGGCGCTCTCTTCTCACTGGCCCCACAATTGATGGGCTTGATTTCTACCTTCACTCATGGACTTACAACTCCCCCTGCCCCCGGAAGGAAAAGCCCTCTCTTGTCTTTCCTGTTCTTACAAGCAGCACTGTATGCTTTGATCTCTCCCTAGTCCTTAACCATTCCTAGTGTATTTCAGCTGACCCTCTAGCGGGACTGTCCACTCCCTGAGGGCAGGCCATGTCCCTTCTACTGCAGTAGCAAGAGCAAAGGCTCTGGAATCAGCTTGTCCTGAACTGAAATCCTGGTTGTAGGTATCCCAGCGGTGTGACTGTGGCCATGTCATGCCGACTCTCTGCACAGGTTCTTCAGCTGTAAAAATGAGGCTTGTAAATCCTAGGGTGGCTGTAGGATTACTTAACAGAACCGCAGGACCTACCAAGCTGGTCCAACCATGGCCCATGGGCCACATATGGCCCAGGACAGCTTTGAATGTGGCCCAACAGAAATTCGTAAAAAATTCGTAAACTTTCTTAAAACATTATGATATTTTTCTGTGATTTTTTTTTTTAAGCTCATCAGCTATCCTTAGTGATAGTGTATTTTATGTATGGCCCAAGTCAATTCTTCTTCCAGAGAAGCCAAAGGATTGGACACCCCGATCTACATGCTACTGACTTTCTCTTCTCTTTTTCTTTTTTTTTTTTTTGTTGTTTTTATTTGCTTTTGTTTTTTTGAGACAGAGTCTTGCTCTATCGCCCAGGCTGGAGTGCAATGGCGTGATCTCAGCTCACTGCAACTCTATCTCCTTGCTTCAAGCGATTATCCTGCCTCTGCCTCCTAAGTGGCTGGCATTACAGGCGTGAGCCACTACACCTGGCCAATTTTTGTATTTTTAGTAGAGATGGGGTTTCGCCATGTTGGCCAACTTGGTCTCCAACTCCAACTCCCGACCTTAGGTGATCCACCTGCCTCAGCCTCCCAAAATGCTGGGATTACAGGCGTGAGCCACCGCACCTGGCCCTCTTTGCTTTTCTATCTGTGGCTTTTCTCTTTTCAAATCTCTGATTACAGTCAGATTCACCAGCTACATATGTCAAAGTAGTGTCTCTCAATGGACACAGTGTACAATAACCCTGTGAAAAATTACTAACATGCAGATTCCCAGGCACCAAGCCCCAGTCAAGATCTCCCTCCAGTAGGTTAGGTGTGGGGTACAGGAATCTGCATTTTAAACAAGAATCCTGGTAACTCTGATGCAAGAAGTTGGCTCCTGGACCTTACTTGAACTACTGTTTCAATAAAATACTGGCAAACAAAAAAAATGAGTGAGATAAACAACTGGGATTCTCAAGCACTGGACAGATATCTGAGGAAAGGCCGGTGGATGATTCCCAGCTGCTTCAGGCTTTTGCAAAACTTAAGAATTCTCAAGGAAGAAATATGAGTTTTGCTAACACCTGAGAGAGGCCTAAATGAGCTCTTACTCTGCTCCAAGTTATAGTCAGAGATTAACATTCTTGATCAGAATGGTGTAATTTAAGTAGATGTTCATTTTAGATTTCCTGTTTTTGTAATATGAATTTTGTTTCTCTCAAAACTGAATATTTTTACTTCATTTACCTCCTGGGAAACATTCCTAATAAAAAAAAAGTCAACCTTGTTTAAAATTGCTTTTTCTTAGAAAAGTATAATTAAATCATTATTGACATAAGATATTTCATGGTTTATTAATTAAAAAATATGTAAAGGCAACTTCTAATAGTAGAATCGACAAAGTCTCAGGTCAGTAACATTTCCACATCATATGACTGGTAACTGTCTGAATATTAATGTGTTCACAAGTAACTGTCCAATTTGGCCTCATTTATATATTTGTTTTTATTGAACAGAACTCTTACACTTGGGTGAGTCCCAGGGACGGAGAGATTAGGGGAAGATATAGGTCAGGGCCACAGCCTGAGAAACTGTGAGAGGCAAATTGTTCATCCTGGACAACCACTTTCCATTTCCATGCCTGACCCTGACTCTGAACCTTAGCACCCGGTCTCCTGATTCCCATCACCTAGGTGGCCGCTGCTAGGTTCATCCTCTTAGAACCCATCTGGCCCATAGCTTATCAGTTGGGGCTGGACTCATTTGGGAATTGTGGGAGTGAACACGGAAATTCATGCTGAAATGCATATCGTACAGACCCTGTTGCTGTCTGATTTTAGGGAGCAGTGGTGAGGAAGCTAGGGTTGTTGTGGGGTGGGGCAGTACAAGTCTAAGGCTTGGTACCTGCTGGGATTCATAAATTCTGGGAAACAGCATAGAAAAGGGAGAGACAGGTGACCTGAGCTTCTGTGGGACTCAAATTGAGGGATGGCTGCAGATGCCCCATTGGTGGCTCTGCCCTAGATCCCAGAGGACACCTGTCTGAGACACCTTCTGGCACCGTAGGCTCATAGCATACCCAGCTAATCCCAGGTATGTCTGCATACCTCTGAATGCTTTTCAAGGTGCTTTCTCAGACAGAAGAGACGACCTGGGTGGTGGAGTGTCAGGAAGTCAGGGTTTTAGGTCCAGTCCTCCTGCTGCTCTGTGTCAGACCAAGAAAGTATCTCCTGGGCCTCAGTTTCCTCATCTACAAAGTTCAGGGTAGATTGTGTAATCCTTAGGGTTCTGACCATTGTGAGAAATCCCTGGCAATCTCACTCAATAGTCACCACAACCGAGAGAGAGAAGAGCAATATCACTAACCCAGATTTATAGCTCGGAAAAGGGGAAGGAGACGGTGGATTCCTGTCAAAGAGGCCAAGATAGTCCACAAACCACATGGACGAGCAGAAGCCCCTGTGCATCACACAGCTGCAGAAACATCTGGAAAGGGCTTCGTCCTGACCCCGTCTTAGGAGACTGGGTTGTCTGGTAGTTTCTTTCTTGATCAGTATGAAATTACAGATGGTTTCTAACACAAATATGTCAGCCAGGTAGGTCTGAAGAATCTCAAACCTTAGGGTGCATAAGAACCACTGGGAGACTTGTGGAAAGTTTTCTGGGTCTATCCTTAGGTTCTGATTTAGGAGGTCTGGAGAGGCCTAGAAATGAGCACTTTAAGCCAGGAGTGGTGGCACACACCTGTAATCCCAGCATTTCCAAGGCCGACACAGGAGGATTGCTTGAGGCCAGCCTGGGAAACACAGAGAGACCTCATCTCTACAAAATACTAAAAAATCAGCCAGGTGTGGTGGCACATGCCTGTAGACCTGACTACTTCAGTGGCTGAGGTGGGAGGATCGCTTGAGCCCAGGAGCTCAAGGTTATAGTGAGCTATGATCACACCACCGCAGTCTAGCCTGGGTAACATGTCTCAAAATCCATCCATCCATCCATCCATCCATCCATCCATCCATCCATCCATCATCCATCCATCATCCATCCATCCATCCATCCATCCATCCATCCATCCATCCATCATCCATCCATCATCCATCCATCCATCCATCCATCCATCCATCCATCTATCTGCAGTTTAAAAGTTTCTCCTGGGTGGCTCTGACACAGGGCATCCCAGGGTTGGGGCTTCTCTGGGAGCAGTGAGTGGGGAAAGAGGATGTGACCATCAGAGACAGTGGGAAGTGGCAGCCGGACAGCCAACAGGCTGGGGCAGGCACAGGGCCCTGCAGAGATGTGTTAGTGTGTAGCCTTGGGTGGCAAATTTGCTCACACTGTCCCCTTCCTATTTCTTGCCCAGGGTCTGCCCCTGCTTCCAGAATCTAAAGAAGGATTTTGGAGAAGTGGAAACAAGAGATTGGCTCACTCTGCTAGCGTGGGGATCAGGCCTGACTAGCATCTTTCTCACACCAAGTGCTGAAGCAGCCCCGTGCAGGCTGATTCGGCTCATGGGAGAGTAACTGCCCCTCCTGGGAAGACTGCTGACTTCCCCAGGTTCAGCAGTTGAAGGGATGATAGGAGCAGCCAACTCAGGGAGGGCTTGCTATGCTCCAGGCACTCTGCCAAGTGCTTCACACACGTTAACCTATTTAATTCTCACAACAATCCTAGCAGGAAGGTACTAATGTTACCTCTTGGAAAACAGAGGACAGAGAAGTTAAGTAACCTCCCCAAGGTCACACAGCTAGTATGTGATAGAGACAGCTTTGAACCCAGCAGCATGGGTCTCAAGCCCTTCTCTGCTGCCTCTCCAGAAGATGGATGATTTTCCAAGAGGAAAAATGTTCCCCAATCTCTGGAGGCATTTCCTTTAGTCATCACTTCAGAGTGAGCGGGCTGTGTAAGCATCAAGTGGTAACAGGATCCCCCATTCCCTGGATGTGTCTGTTTCTCTGGGATTCCAGGACCTGCACCCTTTTCTTGTGAACTTTACAATCATTGGTGTGCTAGGGATCCTGGGGCAGCATCTGCGTGTGGAATCAGCCAGATGTTAGCTGACCCCTGCGTTCACGGTGTCCTTTCACGGCTCTGCACTGGCTTTGGGTGTCTGTGGCTGCAGGGGTAATGTGCTTCCTGGCTGGAGCCTTGGAGAAAGGGAGTTTCCCTTCCCAAGGACCCAGTGATCCTTTTGCAGCTCAAAGCTCCAGCTGGGGCTGGGCATGGTGGCTCATGCCTGTAATCCAAGCACTTTGGGAGGCCGAAGGGGGCAGATTGCTTGAGGTCAGGAGTTTGAGGCCAGCTTGGCCAACATGGTAAAACCCCATCTTTACTTAAAAAAAAAATTAGCTGGGCATATAGTCCCAGCTACTTGGGAAGCTGAGGCACAAGAATCGCTTGAACCCAGGAGGCAGGGTTGTAGTGAGATCAGATCCTGCCACTGTGACAGAGGAAGACTCAGTCTCGGGGGAAAAAAAAAAAAAAGGCTCCAGCCTCTCTGTCTTTGCATTGTCAATGCTACCACATCCAGCTGCCACTGGTGTGTATTTAAGATGCCTGGCCTTGCCTGGCTGGTCTGAGACTTCCACCACTGCTCCCTATTCATAAACGCTGCTAATCAAGACCTCAGAATCCCTCTTAACACAGCCCTCCAAGCAACTACGATTGACTGGCATGGACTTGGGAAGGGAATGACAGGGACAGAGGTTTCGGCCAGAGTCAACCACCTGGCACTGCTCTGACTCTGAAACAGAATCTCCCAGGTATCTCTCTGATAACCAACTATGTCACGTTATCTACCTCTGACACCTGACTATGTCATAGGAGCTAAATCACGTTCCCATAACCTTTAGCAGGAGGCGTTTTCTCAGACCAGTTGGGAAGGTTGGTTTAGGTTTTATGTTTTTCCTGAGGACCTTTCTTTATTTTTCTTTTTTTCTGAGATGGAGTTTTGCTCTTGTTGCCCAGGCTGGAGTGCAGTGGCACAATGTCGGCTCACTGAAACCTCCGCCTCCTGGGTTCAAGCGATTATCCAGCCTCAGCTTCCCGAGTAGCTGGGATTACAGGTGCCTGCTACAACACCCGGCTAATTTTGTATTTTTAGTAGAGATGGGGTTTCACCATGTTGGTCAGGCTGGTCTCAAACTCCTGACCTCGGGTGATCCACCCACCTCGGCCTCCCAAAGTTTTGGGATTACAGGTGTGAGCCACTGTACCTGGCCCCCTGAGGACGTTTCTGAGTTATTTGGTGTTCTGCAACCTGGCTGGGACATATTGAGTGGAGAGGTTCCAAGAATCTGACTGTATCAGGAAAGAAACTAAAAATGCAAAGCAAAGTGGAAGGGAAGGAACTCCTATACCCTGGATTAGGCAGTGAAACACACATGGGATCTGGAATCTGGAGACTCTGTTCTGATTCTTCTCTTTCTGATTCTTCCGCTGGCAGCCAAGAACAGTAAATGGGCTTCATCTGACAAGTCAACCCCAGCCCATAGTGGTGACCTAGAGTGCTGTGTGAAGAAGGATCCTGAGGGCCGATAAGGAGTCAATGGGAAACAGTACTCTGACCGATAAGCAATGCCTGCCATGGGTGTGGAAGCAGAGGGCGCGGTATGAGTAAGTGCCACCCCTGCATTGCCTCCTCACGGGCCTCTGTTTGCTCCTCTGTAAAATGGGCCTGTAACATACTCAGCAAATAGGGAGTGGTGAGATGTTCATGAGATACATATACAAATGTTCAGTGGATGCTGGTTTCCTTTGTCTTCTCCCTCTTTCCTTCCCCCAAATCCTGGCTAGCTTTCAAAGCCACACTCAAGCTGCTTCCTCTTCATGATCGCCTTCCCTGAAAATGCTAACCCAGGGTATCTGCTCCTTCCTGCCTCCCCTCCCACCTGCCAGTTCGCCTGGCCTGGCCTGGATTGGTAGGGAAGAGCCCAAACTTTGGAGTCAGGGTGGCCTGAGTTCAAGACCTGGCTCTGTCACTTAAATTGGCTGTGGGACATTTGGCTAGCTGCATCGCTGCATCCTCTCGCTGAGCCTCAGTTTCCTTCTTTGTAGATGAGGGTAATGAGCGTATACTTCTAACAGTGCTGGAAAATTAGATGAGATTGTGCATGGATAGTTCCTAGTATAGTGGCTGGTAGACAGTAAATACTTAACAAATATCCACAATTAGGCTTATTGTTATCAGCATTTGAAGGCTTAAGAATTGCTCAGGCTTTCTTTCTGGTTGCAAAGGATGAGACATAGCAAAATTCAGTCCCATTCCCAAAATATAATCAGTCTTGATCATTCAGTAATTTAAAAAAAAGTCAGGAAGATCAGTGGGAAGGGTGAGTTGTCCAATCTCAGAAATGTGACTTGCCCTGGACGCCCAGATGCAGAGCAGACAGAGGGGTTCTTTATAGCTATGTGGTTTTAGGAGCCAGCATTAATCACTGCCTGACGATGCCTTCCCCTGATTAGTCTGGGGTCAACGTGTTTGGGGTTTTCACCAGCCGGTCCCTGACGCCTGTAGACAGCTCTTTCATGAGCTGCTTGCTTTGGTTTCCACTGACATCCTGGAGACCTGTTTGATAGCTTACCCAGACCTGGAGCTGGAGGGAGACCTGAGCTCTGAACTACCGGGCATGTCCTGGCTCTGCTGTTGTTCTGTGGCCACACTCTGTGGCCCGGGACCAGCTCCTGTCTAGCACTAAAAACTTTTGAAGGCCAATTAACCATTCTGTGTTTCCTTACATGTAAAACAACTCTGCCTTACAGGGTGATTGAGTTCATGGATGCTGAAGTGTTCTTTTAAAATGTGCTTTTGCTTTTCAAAAAGTACAGATCAAGAAAAAAATCTTAGCCTCTCTTCACTTTATCTGGAAGGGATTTTTCCTCCTTAAGGCAACAGCTTAGAACTGTGCGTCTCAAACTCCATATGGTGAAGGATCAAGGTTTGTTTGTTTTTCACTTATTGCAGAGTGATTTGTGGTCTCTCTCATGTGATTAGAATGTAGCACATGCCCCATGAGATTTCAGTGTGAGTCTTACCACGTGGAATTCTGTTCAATGGTATGAGTTCTCATCCCATCACACAGTTGCATGTCAAACTGCTGTAACATTTTCCCAACATATATTCTCACACTGGGTCTAGGTCACAAAGACTGTGTGGAACAGCTCCAGTCCACAGCCCACACTTAGAGCATCTCTGGCCTAAAAGGTAACATTGCACTAACACTCGTCACACCTATCCTGCACCCTGCACTGTGCTGGGTGCAGGGATGTTACAGTTTATAGGACAGACAGGGTGTCTGCCTTCATATCTAGGCACAGAAAAAAGATAATCTGCTTGCAATAAAAGTTGTTAAAGAAACCAAAAGAAAGAAAAAATGTGATAGGATGGCAGGGAACATCTATTGTAAACTGAATATCTGGGGAAGGACTATTTAGGAAGAGCAAGGAAAGAACTTTTCAAAAAAAGGATCAGGAAGTGCGAAAGCCCCAAGGAGGGCAGGAGCTTGGTGTGTTCTAACACTGGAAGCAGAAAGTTGGAGTGTCATAAGGTGTTGAGATGTTGGGAGTGAGAGCACAGTGATGGGAGCCATGGAAGAGCCTGAAGGGTAGGGCCATGAAGGGCTCCAAAGGCACTCCTTTTCTTCCAGCAAATATTCAGTTAAATGCCATGCTTGCATTTTTAAAGCTGTTGAACCTTCTACAAATTGTATTAACTTATAGAAATCATCTAGCCTCTTGTTACTCCATGTGTGGGGTTCTGGGGACCAGTAGCATCAACATCACCTGGGAGTGTGACAGGCGTGTCATATCTCAGGATGGCCCTGAACCTGCTGGATGCATTTTGATGAGCTCCCCAGGTGATATCTACACATGTTGAGATTATAGGAGCCCCGATCCAGTGCATTGGATCTTGAAGGTGGCTGCATGGGGAGTCATTTAAAATGGTCACATCTGATGATTTGGATTCTGTAGTCTGGAGCTTCTGACTCAGTGGTCTGGGATGAGACTTGGGTATGGAGACCTTCTGCAGGTCCTGGGGATTCCAGTGAGCAGCTAGGGTGTAACCTTGTGTGAGTCACTTGCTCTCTCTGGACCTGTGTCCTTTCTGCCCTCCTCAGGGTTTCTCTGATCATTTACCTGAGATTTCTCTGGTTGCTTTTGTTCAAGGTTGTATAAAACCAGTTTGTTTCTCCCTTCTAAGACCAATAGGTTTCAGCATTTAGGCAGAAGAGAGAACTGTTTCTCAGCTCTCCTACAGGTTTGCAAAGGGCATATCCCAGGCTCCTTTGAGGGAAAATGAATATCTTGCAGATGGAGACAAGCACTCAGAATTTTGAGTGAAAAACTATCTCCTGTTCGGAAGTAAGGAGCCCAAATGGAACAATGATTGCCCCTGTACTAGAGCTGCAAGGCCTCTTAGGGTCCATATGAATACCTCTACCCATTTCATGGATAAGGAAAACTGAGGCCCAGATAGTCTTCATTTCAACATCACATGATATAAGGGCAGGGCTAAAACCACAGCCACTCCTGTCATTTTTGTGACCTTGATCTCTTGCCACCCCATGTTTGAAGTTCAGAAACACTTGACGTAGCTAGTATTTATAAGGATAGGAAAACAACTGCTTAGTTGGGGAAGCTCTCTTACCAGTTTCTGGGTGACTCCAGGGGGAGCCCACTCGTAGGTGATGGTGTCAAAAGTGGGATCTTTCCCAGTGGCAATAGGGTTGGTCATGATCATCCGGTTCCTCTTATAAATCCGGATGCCGTCCCCACCTTTCACCCGAGCAGTGAGGGTGGAATACTTGGAGTCCATCAGCAAGCGGCCAATTTTCCGATCGTCTTCTAGGTCGGAGGTTAGGCAGTGGTCCTCTTGGCTGCATTTGCAAGACTTGCATATTTTCCTGGGGGTGGGTGGATGGAGATGAGTGAGATTAACTTCCAGAAAGAAGAGGCAGATTCTTTTGCTAGCAGCATCTACCCTTTTAAAAGCAAGCTAAAACTTTAAGTTGGAAAGGTTAGCAGCAGACAAATGGTATCCTGAGACTAAAAGGCCCTTGGAATTGGGATTTGCATTTGGGAAATGACAGTGTTTATATTAATCTATCAGTGAGGAATGTAGGATACAACTTTCGCTGGTAAAAAGAGTGGCATGTTTTCACTCCTGCTGGTTGCCACGGCAAAGTCCGATTTGTTCATCAGAGATGCTCTAAAGCTGGGCTGGAGTCTGTGTGGCCCATAGCCTAAACCTGGCCCACAATCTGCTCTTGCAAATAAAGTTTTATTGGAATATAGCCATTCCCATTCATTTACATATTGTCGGTGGTTGATCTGGGGCAACAACAGCAGAGTTAGTAGTTACAACAGAGAGCGCCTGGCTCACAAAGCCTAAAATATGTACTTACTTTCTGGCCCTTTACAAAAAAAGTTTGCTAACTCCTGCTCTAAAGAATTATTAAAATTGTTTCCCAAGATCATAGCCTCGGAGCTTCAGCAACTTTTAAACTCTTTAGCATAAATACTGACGTTAGAATGCAGTAAACATTTTCTTCAAGAAATTTGTGAACAGGACCCAGCAGGGAGAGAGCTGAGAAAATCCCTCTGGCTGGGGAGATGGATGTTTGTTGGGAAGGCTTTGTAAGGAGAAGGAAACACATCCTGGGGAGGGTTCAGGTTTACTAAAAAGCCTCATGCTTCTCTTTGATAATAAAAAAAAATGTGTGGCTACTTGGTGTCATGCTGTTAAGGTTTAGAAATCCAGAATTCCATAGCGTGAGAGGAAAATTGCTCCCCTCCCTTTCCAGCCTGTCACCATGGGCAGGCTGTGCTGGCTCTCAGATGCTCTTCTGCATGCAACTTGAGAGCTTGTTAAATAAAGTGAGCAATGTCAAGGCCAACTGCAGGGATGAGGTAGGCCCAGCAAGGGAGGTCACTGCAGCTGAATGATCGGCAAAGCTGAGGGAACCCTTCTTTTCCCTCCTATACTCAGGAAGTAAATACGTCTGATCGAATATCACAAATGTTGATTGTGGGGCTAGTGGGGGCATACCTTGATGGTCTGCATTAATGGTGCTCAACTAAGGTCAATTAGCAATGTCTGAAGACATTTTCAATTGTCCCAGTGGGGTAGGGGAGTGCTATTGGTGTCTGGTGGGTAGAGGCCAGGGATGCTGCTAAACATTCTACATTCCACAGAACAGCTCCAACAACAAAGAGTTATGAGGCCCAAAATGTCAATTGTGCTAAGAGACTGGGAACCCCTCACTGAATATGAAAAGAAGGCCTTGTTGTGACCTTTAAGGAGCTTACAGTTGGGATGGGGGAGGGAGAGACAATCAGATGGAAATTATATAAAGTACAATATGTTCGGGGCAGAAGAGAGTTGCCTATAATCTGGGGGTAGTTCTACTGGCCTAGGCCAGTTCTTTGGGAGATTATTATGTGGTACATAGAAAAAGGCTTGGTGCTTAGTGGTCATGAGTTTGGAAAACAGTGGGCTAAGGGAGGTTAAACACCTCTCTTTAGTGCAAAGTTACTCCTTGACTTTGATACGGTGATGTGCGGCATGACATTTTGAATGCTACTGGAGAAGCTTGCAGTACAAGTTCACATTCAGTGGGCTGCAATTTGAGAAATGTTAAAACTGACAATCTCAAGGATGCATTCCAGCAGCAAAAAAGAGAAAATGACCCTAAGGGTGCTGCAGGGAATAAATGAGGTTTTCCTTCTCAAAAAAAATTAAATAAATAAAAATAAAAATGGGTGGTTTTGTTTTGCATTTTATTCACAATCAGTAATATTCTCTTGCTTATCCCTTTCCAGAGCCAGGCACGAGGAACCTGCTTCTTTAAGAAGTCAGGCACTAGGCAGTATCAGGGGTTGACAGGTGGGGAGTGAGAACAGCAGGGCTGGAAGTGGAAGGAGGAGGAAGAGGCAGAAAGTGAAGGAAATCCTGGCATGGAGGGACACGGAGGAACCTGACTCTTCAGTGTCCCATCTGACCTCTGACCTCCCCAATAGTTTCCATAAATAGAACTAGATGAGGAGGCTGCCCATAGCTTTTTCGGTTAATGTGGAATTTCAGGATGCTAATTAGAGAGGCTGGGAATGCAAAACCTTTCAAAACAAAACAAAACAAAAGTTAACAGATCTGAGATGTTCTTTGAAACTGTGTCGACACAATTTCCCCTTTTATTCACACTCTTCATGTGGCCAGGCACATTTCTGGGACTTTATACATGAGGGATACACCCCTCTCACCCCATCCCACTCTTTCCAGGTGCCCAGATTGTAGAAGACACAGGCACTCCCCAGAATATCCTCAACGGTATTAAAACGGTCATTTCTGCAATCTGTCATTGGTAACCTGAGACTGAATTCTGTCCTGTGACGATTAGTTGATGGACTTTCCTATTAAACCAGGTTGGCTGGCACTTTGGTCATTTAAAGATCTTTCAAACAATTGAGAGTTTTAAAAAGTTTAACAGGATTTCCCTCCTAAGCTTCTGTGATGTTACTGCTTCAATTTGAGTCTAATTTAAGTCCCTATTTGGATTCTTCAAACCAAGTCCCTATTTGGATTCTTCAAACCAAGGACACTTGATATGCAGGACCTACAAGCTTCAATCTGTATTTCTTCACTTGATGTTCAAATCATTTGTACGACGACAAGGAAATGGAGGGATTAAAACAATACTAAGAGAATTCTCCTTGTAGCCATGAGAAACAGGGTCCAGAATTGTCCTCTCTTCCTAAACAACTGGAAAACCTGAAAAAAATCTACCAAACGACCATTTTCAGATGTTTGACAGCAGGCAGCACAGGATTGTGATCCTTGAGAGAAGGGGAAACCGATTTAATTGACTCGGTGGGTGCATTTAGATAACATTTTCTCCTGACTCAAGAAGTCTAAAAGGAGACATCCTAGCTGTCTTCAAATTGCTGAGGAGGAATCCACGCTGTTCTGAGATTCTAAGGGAAGATTCAGGACCAGTGGGGTTGAAATGATAAGGAAGTTGACTTTTCCAGGCCAGAAAGAGCTCAAATGGCCAAAACAGAAATGCGGAGAACTCCTCCTAGGAGTGTTTACATTATAGATGGATTTTTTGCAGGGGATAGAAGCCTGAGTTAGATGACCTTGAAGGTCCCTAGCAACCAGAAGACGATGCGAGCTCCTCTGAGATTGGGAACTGTCAGGGAATGGAGTCAGGGAACAGAGTTCTGCTCTGAAAGCTCATAGCCCAGTGTACTGCAGAACGGTTAGGAGCATGGGATTGGGATTCACGCAGATCTGAGTTCAAAGCCTGCCGTTTGGTAGTTGTCACCCCATTGCCTGCCTTCAGTGTCCTGATCAACGAAATGGAGATACCTAATACCTACCGCTTTGGTTTATTTCAACATTTAAATAAAAAAGATTTCATTCGGTTCATGAGTAAGTAGTTATTTTTATAATTCCCATCTCATAATGGAAGTCAGTACTGCTGCGAAAACACCTTCCAAACTTTGTTCCCCCACTGAGGGCCCAAGGCAACACTACAGCAGTGATGATAAAAACTCTTTCTTTGCTATGTGCTCCACAGAACTTAACTTTCCTCTCCCAAGGCTGCAGGGACAGTCTCACAGTCTATTCCCTGCACAACTCTAGAGGTGCTGTCCACATACATGCTGACATGAGTGCTGCCCAGGGACTGTGCAGTGTGGCAGCCTCACTCTTGTCCTCAGAATCATCAGTGGAAAAAAAGAAAGAAAACATCTGCAAATCCAACTCCAGCTGGATCTTATGGTCTTCCCATGCGGATATGAATACCAGGTCCTGGTTTTTAAGTACTGTGGACAGAATGACCTCTCTTTCTGTCCCAGGGGTCACTCTAGACCAAAACCCATCAACAGCGATGTTAGTGCAGTGCGGGGAGATCAATCCCATCCACCAAACCTTAAGGCATACCCCAAATGCACAAGGGACCAGCTAACCTCTGCCTGGGTCTTTCCAGAGCAGTTCTTGCTGGGCTGGGCTTGGTGGACTCTACCTTGAAATGGTTTAGGAAGCGCTAAACTCCTTTTTCACATCTTTACTCCCTCTGCCACCCTCCCCCAAGGACTTTTTTCATGTTTCTGAATTGGACCAAGCAGGAGTGCCTTCCCTCTGCAGCCATCCTTCCCTGACAACGCATACAACCAAAGCAGTCTCAGCGAAGAAAGCAACCAGGGTTCCCCGAGAGGACAGCCAAGTAACAAAGGCAGATAGGGACCCTCCTGACAAAATCTGTTACCTCCATGAATGTGGCTCGAAGCCCGAACATGTCCCCTTGCATCCCAAACATGCCACACCTCTTGCTGACTGCAGCTGGCCCAGGGACATCTGGAAAAGGAACAGAAAAGAGGGTGTTTTCCTTCCAAACATCTTGGACCGGAGATGCTTGACCTCTAAAAGACTTGGCATGCTGGCAAAGGGACTGTGTGGGGTTCAAAGGGCTTGAGATCAATAAGCCATCACAAACTGTTTACCAGGAACTGAGAAGACCAAACGGGAACATGGAATGGGGCCAGAGGGTAGGCAAGTGTGGAAGGGTGGGGCTCTTCCCAATAAGAATGCAATGGGGGTTCTTTCCCAGCCTCCAGTGCTGTTTCAAAACAGCAAGACTGGTTGGAAACGCCCTGCTGTGAGTGACCATCTATCTGTTCCATCCCCCACCCTCACCCACTCTCACTTGTCACTGGAATGGAATCTCCAATGAGTGTCTCCTCTCCCTCATTTATTTGTGATTTATTGATAGAATGTGATTAAACCAAAGCTACAGGCACAAACAAACGTGCATGCTGCCAAATGTTTATAGCTCCAAGCATAACTTAAATATTTTGCTAAAACATTGACAAATCACATGAACACTTAAAATGTCCTTTGGAAGGAGAACAATGCATGAGACAGGTTTTATTACTTGTTACCAGCCAAAGGTACCAAAAGTGCATTGGCTCCTGCTGCTGAGGTGTTTAGACCCAAATGGCATCTTCGAACCAGAAGCATCACCTGGGAGCTTGCCAGAAATACAGACCATTAGACCCCACTCCAGCCGGTTTGAATCAGAATCTGTACCTTAACAAAATTCCCAGGAGATCTTCATTACATTAACATTGGAGAAGAAGTGGGTTAGTAATATGGATCTGCTGGCTGAGAAACTTACCCAGCTCTCCATTGGGGTTGGGGTGGGGACGACTTGGTACAGGGATGTACTTTATTATGATTTCACCAGAAGCAGGGCTCAATCAACTAGTAATGTAAAGGGATAAGCTTCTTATCCAACAAACATACCATTTATTTAGCATCTACTATGTACCAGACACAGGAATACAATATAAGACTCAGGTGTGCCCTAGTGGAACTCGCGGTTAGCTAGGCGGATATGGAGAGAAAAACACATTCATCTCCTGCTCCTATAAGGGGCAAGTCTGAGGTAAAGGAAGCTGCCTGTTGTGTAGTAAAAAAGGCATGGATTTTGGAGTTTGAGAGACTTGGATTCCAAATTGAGCTTTTCAACTTATTGGCTGCATGGCCTTGGACATACTGAGCCTCAGTTTCCTTACCTGCCAAATGGGTACAGAGATAATATATGTAACATACAGGACCACATTAGGCACTAGAAATGGTAACTGTTCTTATTTTGCCACAGATTTTAGAAGCACAAAGGCAGGTGCTAATAAACTCATATGGGAAATATGAGTTTATTAGAGCAGATTACTTCTTCTTAGAGGAGGTGACTTTGGATTTGGGCTGTGCAAGATGGACAGACAGAAAAGGGGAAGGAGACGCCTAGCAGAAGGAAGAAAATGTGCAAGGTATAAAAGGTATGAGTAGGGTATACAATCTGAGCATGTCCTTTGGATGCTACTAGTGTACTCTCTTGGCGTTTAAGAGGGGAAAAAAAAAACAAGCAGTGAAACTTGTGAAGCCATCCTCATTGCCAGTGGTAGAATTCAGACATATGGAAAGAGACAACTGTCCTTCACAATACTTCTCTTCTGTACCAAATCTTCCTACAATAATGCCTCCCTCCCTGCCTTCTATTTGGTCACTGCTGTTTACACCATGTCCCCACACACTCTGTCATTTTGTTCAGTACATATTTACAGCTTCAGGGAGTGAAAGCCATGTTGCACATATGTGGAGTGTGGAGGGAAGCATGTTTACATTTAGGCCTATTCATGTGAAAAGTGAAAATTAAGACAACACCCACTGCTAACTCATTCTCCTAAGCTGGGGAGCTTTCATTCACAGGCAGGACTTTGCTCCCTAAAGCCACTGGCATATAACCTTGCTCATTTCCACCTCTCCTTCTTGGCACCTTCAGTTCTCCTAGTTGAAATGCAGTGATCTTTACACACTTAAAATTGGAGGCATTCAAAGTTTATTTTGGGAGACATACAACTTGTGAATAAGGCTTCATTGTTGGACCATTTCAGATATACTCAGAGGGCTGGAAACTGGAGAGGTAGGTGGAAGCATTCCCAAGTGGCAAAGCACCCTGCACACTTCAGCTTTATTGTTCTTCTAATGAGAGGCTGATTTAACCCTCATTCTACAAGGGGATTAGTTCTGATGCTTGGCTTGGAGAGTGGAGCTGCAATTTGCCTGCAAACTCAGAGTTTGATTTAGAAATAGTGACGTAGGTAGCATAGCAGGGCAGAGCAGAGCACTGGCTGGTGATGCAGGGGTCTGGCCTTTGGGTGCCAACTCTGGCATTTATTAGCTGTGTAACTGGAGATGAGTCATTTCCTTGCCCAGCCTAAAGCATCTCCTCTGAAACATAAGGAACTCGCCTGCACTGGGGTTGCCCACATTCTGTTCTGCAGGATCCTCACTTGGTGAGATGTTACAAAGTGGTTCCTGGTTGGGAGTGGGAGAGGGAATTACCTGATCAAATACAAATGGCAGGCACTGGATGTGTAGAGGCTCCCAAGCCTTTAACAGGCCAGTCTACGCTAGAAGCAAGAAGTGAGGTAGAGAGCAAGCAGATGTTTTGGGTTTGGAGACCCAGGCTTTAGTCCTGGGTTTTAGTGCCAGTTTTTCCCCTTTCCTCTGCTGTACTTGGGCAAGTAGGCTTGTTGAGTTCCAGGCTCCTGACCCTGACCTGCATCATGGGGATAACAAGAATGCAACCTGCCTTGCAGGGTTACCAAGAGGTTAAATGGGATGCTGCCTGAAAAGGGCTTGGCACACACTTATTTGGCACTGAGCGTTCTTTGTCGTTGTTGTCATTAATTACATCTTGTGAAAAAAAGTTTGAGAGACCCTGAATTAGATGTTCTCAACGCATTTTTTTTTCTAGCTTCAAAATGCTAGGGGACTTTAGAGGAACTATTTTTTCTAAATACACATCCTCTGTACTTTCTTATTCCCTACTTTTATGACATGTAAAAAGAGTTGCCTCTCTGACTAGGTTTTCCTACAAAATGTAAAAACAAAATAAGCTCACACATGTCCCATACTTAATGATTAATTCATTAAGCGAGGCCATCCCTAGCCCTTTGCCCTCGCGGTGCTCTGCTACCCATCACCTGAAGAGAATCGACGTTAAAATCTCAACAAGCACAAAGAAAGCCCCATGCAGTCAGGCAAGTGAAGATGCAGGCAGTCTGGCCTAGTTGGGCAAGAACGCTAAACTAAATGGAGGTTCGGGAAGTAGAGAGTTGGCCCTGGTCTCCATTGCCTAGTGGGACGGTTTCCATGGCAACAGAAGTATGTGGGAGAGAAAAATAAATGGCCTTGCAAGGAAGAAATTGATTCAGGTCATCAGGCCACACTTGCAGCTAGTTTCCTGGCTGACTGTTTAATGTAATAAATAGTCATTTGTCTACTGCATGCCATTCATCCAGAAGCCAGACAGACCCCACTATCTTCAACACAGAGAGAACGATCTTGTTTACTGAGAAGGGGAAAACATCAGTCAGCCACAGTTCCAAGTGAGATACTCTGGTTTATAAACAGTAGGTTTTTCTGATGTGGGCTCTGTCTCTTGAAAGACGGCACAGTGTCTCACAGTAGCTGAGAATAGAAGAGTTTAAAAGAAACCATCACTTAAAAAAAGGTTTCTTGGAATGCAGCATCTAATCTGTCCTTTCTCCCGAGAAGAGGAAGAAATGTTTTGACGATTTTATTTGGCTCGGGTTAGTAGGATGTGGTTCATCTGATATTATCGTGAAACTGAATGGTGGCAGGGACTTAAAAGGACTTAGATCAGACCAGGAGACCTCTGGGGATGCAAGGAGCAGGGGCAACTCTCAAGCATTTGCCTTCAGGTGAATCTCAAGGGAAGTCTTAGAGGGAAACAAATGTCACGAAGAACAATGTAGGGTTGAGAGGAAGAAGAACGTAAAAGAGAAAATGCAATCAGGAATTTAGGGATGAGCATGGGATTTGGAATTAGAAAATGGGGGTTCTCCTTCCAGCTCAGCTTCTTCCTCATGGAGTAACTCAGTTTCCTCCTCTGAAAAATGAATTATCCCTGCCCTTTCTTTGTCTCAATAGGGCTGTTGTAAGCAGCATGTAACATTAAAAGGCAGTAAATTGAAATAAGCATTTACCATTGTTAAAAAAATAATTAGATGTGGTGGCTCATTCCTGTAATCCCAGCACTCTGGGAAGCTGAGGCAGGGGGATTGCTTGAGGCCAGGAGCTCGAGACCAGCCTGTGCAACATAGTGAGACCCCCCATCCCTACAAGAAAACAAAACAAAACAAAACAAACTAGGTGTGGTAGTATGCACCTGTAGTTCCAGCTTACTTGAGAGGCTGAGGCTGGAGGATAGTTTGAGCTCAGCAGTTTAAGGCTGCAGTGAGCTATGACCATGCACTGCACTCCATCCTGTCCCCCCGGCCCCCTAGAAAAGTATTTAAAACTCAGATGTAAGGCAGAAAGGTGAGTGGCACATCCTTTCAATGCCATATGGAGGCAACATGACACTGGGTCTCCTCATCCCCATAGGATTATCTAGAGAAATTTACTTTGCTCAGCTCCGAGACTTGGTGAAGTAACATGTTAACTTGCAGATCTTGGTCCAATAGAGATACAAACAATTTCTGTCCTTTCAAAAAAGATAACCTCAAATGTTATAGTTTACTGTTCTGGAAGACATTAACCAGTTTTGTAACTAACCCATCAATCTTGTCCTAACATTAAACTACCTATAAATACCTAACTCCTCGAGAGCTTTTTAAACTGGCCTAAACATCATACAGGTTCCTTAGAACACAATCTTTGTTAAATTTCACTTCATATTTGCACAAAAGTCGTGATTCTACCTTTTTGAAAGTTGTATCTTAGTACTATCACATGCTCAAATGATGACCCACAGGTTTGCTTTCTGAGGTGGTACGTTCCAAATTGACACAAAATTCTATTCAAAGCAGACTTGTCTTTTACTGGTTAAGTTCTATAAGTATAAATGTTATTAAAGATTATTGGTCAACATGACTTGTTATTTAAAACAAACCCTCCCCTAGGGGTTCCAGGAGAGAAACTGGAGTGAGATGGATTGGGTGGAATACAATTATGGGAAGGTCTGGGAAGGGACTGGAATTGTATTTAAAAATATGACCCTGAAACTACTCTACCACCATGAACAACCCCAATAATAACGGCTTTAGAGTTTATAAAGTGATTTTACTTAGTAATTCTCTTATTTAATAATATGACTTCCCATTGAAGTATAATTATTATCATCATTATTCCCAGTCAACGGATGATGAATGACCTTGAGTCTGAGAGTGGAGAAGCAACTTGCCCATCCAGATGGTCTCCACTGGAGCTCCTTTGAAGGCAGTGGTGGTGGGGTATCCTAAGTCTACCTTTTCCTATACGGGCCTTTAATCAAAAGTGTTTTATCTTTCCCAGTGATCATGATCATAGTTAACATTTATTGTGTACTTCCTATGTGCCAGGCACATGCCAAACATTTTATGACATTTCATTTAAGCTTCTTGACAACCTTATGAGATAATTTCATTAGCCTCATTTTCAGATAAGGAAACTGAGGCCCAGAGAGGTTAAGCTCTTCTTCAAGATTCAACAGCTAGTAAGTGGTGGAGCCAGGATGTGAAACCAGGCAGGCCTTACATCAGAATTGTGCTCTTATCCAATCTGCTATCGCACTTTCCACCAAGGACACTGCACTTTACAGTTTACAAAGTACATTCACATCCCTTATCTCAGTTGGTTTTCACAATGATCTTAGGAAGTAGGTATTTTACATTTTGCTCATGAGAAAAGCCCCTAGAACTGACAGAATTTGCTCCTAAGAATGTAATTTACGCACATATTATTGCAACCCAGAACTCATGACTTCTTACTGTCCCAGGAGTCTCCAGACCCTAGACAGCACTCCTAGGAGTCTATCTCTGACTCTGGGCATTGGACCAGTTGGGTTCAAAAAGGAGGGACAGTGTGTCTGCAGGGGTGAGGGGTGCTGGAAAGGTTTGGGCTGGGAGTAGCAGGACAAGGTTTAGACACATTCACCTTGGTCCCAGGCTTTCTACCACTTGCTCCTGTTCTGTTCAATAAACTAAAATGTAGATGTCCAAGGCGACAAATAGACTTCAAGTGCAGGTGGGGAGTCAATGGCCAGAGGAGAAAGTGAATCAGAACCTCAGGCAAAGTTTGTGGGAGAAAAGTGACAGGATATTGACTTCACTTAGTTTGTCTGCTGCCTCCCAGGAAGCCTGAAAGGCCAGAGACTGTGTACGCTGAGGACCAGATCTAGGAGCTGGAGCTCACATTGGGACCCAAGTTGTGCAGATGCCTGGATGGACAGTAGCTTAGGGGACTACATGTTGAAAACTACTACCTAGAAACTGTTCTCACTTAAAAAATAGCAAAATCCATGCTAATCAAGAAGCAAGTCATTTCTGGGTTTATTCCCAACTCTTCATAAATCTGTCTATATTAAGGATACTAGTGCCTGTCTCATTTTGAAGTCATGCTGAATCACTTTTAAAGGAATAAAGGTTGCTGGATGTTAGATGTCATGGGGCTTCCACAATGTGGCCCACCTCACCTATCCAAATTTGTCTCTATTTCCATATTATTTACTGTTTTCCACCCAGATTCTCTTTCCAACCACCTGAGCCTCTTGCAGAACTAAATCCACACAAACTCTGGGATTTTGCTCATGCTCATCTAAACCGCAGAGAGTTTCAAACCTGCCCACTCCTTAGAGTCCATCTTTAGTCCCATCTTTTCCATAATCAAAAGGAATAATAGTAGCTGTAAAAGGACTAGAATATGTGGTTTTCCAGGCACTGTGCTAAGCCTGACCTTGTGCAAATCTTACAACTCTATAAGGCAGGTATGTTGCAGTGGTTCTCAAGGTGTGGTCCCCAAGCAGCAGCACAGCAGCACAGCAGCACAGCAGCACAGCAGCAGTGAACCTGTGAGCACTGCAAATTCCCAGACCTCACCCCAGACCTATGAAATCAAACATTCTGCAGGTGGGGCCCAGACAGCACTGTTCAAGTCCTCCAGGTGATTTTGATAAACAATTAAAGTTTGAGACCACTGATACATTGTTAGTGCTTCTAGGTTGCATATGAGTTAACTGAAGGGTAACTGTCCTGGTTTGCACTAGACTGTTTGGTGCCTAGGATGTAAAAATTTTTAGTATAAAACCCAGAAAAGCCTGGGAAAATCCAGTCTCTCTAGTTAAGTGTGGCTCAAAGGGGTCAATTTAAAGTGCTAGAGCTTAGATTTGGACACAGGTATCTGAATTCCAGATCCACATTTTAATTTAACCCATGCACTACAGTTCCATGCCAAAAAGCCTCTTCCAGATATTTTGGGGCCCTCACAGGTTTTTCTCAACTCACACAAATGTAAAATTACAAATGCAATCAGTGCTAGGAAGGAGAAACAGTGTGCCATGAGATTGTCCTTTAGCAGGGGATTTTGCCTGGTCTGGGTGTGTGAGGAGGGCAGTGCTCCTCAAATTAAGTAAACACTCTAATTAGCATAAAATCACCTGGGATCTAGCTCAAATGTACACTCTGGTTCAGCAAGTCTGGGGCAAACCTGACATATAGTTCTACCCACCTCCCAGGAGAAGCCATTTCTGCTGTCCCAGGGACCACACTTTGAGTATCGAGGGGCTACAACAGTGGTTCCCTAACTTGTCTGCAACATTAAACTCTCCTGGGGATCTTTTAATGCTTCCAAAACTTGGGCTGCACTCCAGGCCAATTTTGCCACAATCTCTGGGGGTTGATTACAGGCATCAGTATTTCTGGAAGTTCCCAGGGGATGCCAATGTTCAGACAAGTTTGGGAATCATTTGATCTCACCATTGTAACTTCAACTGTTCCAACTTGGACTTTCAGGCTCTCAGCTCATTGGTTTAATAATCTCCCTTCCCGGACCTTTGCGCACTGTTGGGAGGAATGTAAATTGGTACAGCCATTATAGAAAACAGTATGAGGTTCCTCAAAAAATTAAAAGTAGAACTTCCATACAATCCAGAAATCCCACATCTGGATATATACCCAAAGGAAATGAAATCAGTATCTCAAAGAGATATCTGCATTCCCAAGTTCACTGCAGTGCTACTCACAATAGCCAAGATATGGAAACCACCTAAGTGTCTGTCAACAAATAAATGGAAAAAGAAAATGTGGCACACACCCCCACATACACACACACAAACACACACACACAATGGAATGATATTCAGCCTCAAAAAGGAACAAGAATAATGCCATTCGTGACAACAGGGATGAACTCGAGGACATTATACTACGTGAAATAAGTCAGGCATAGAAAGACAAATAATGATCTCATTTAGAAGTGGAATCTAAAATAGTCAAACTCATGGAAACACAGAAGAGAATTTTGGTTGCCAGGGGCTGAGGACTGAGAGAAATGGGGGGATGTTGGTCAAAGGGTACAAAGTTTCAGTTAGGCAGATTGAGTAACTTCGGGAGATCTAATGTAAAGCATCATGACTACAGTTAACAATACTGTATTATATACTTGAAATTTGCTAACAGAGTAGATTTTAAGTATTCTCACCATGTAAAAAAATTAGTTTGATTAGTTCACAATGTATATGAATATCAAAACATTAATTTGGGCTAGGCTCAGTGGCTCACACCTATAATCTTAGCACTTTGGCAGGCCAAGCGGGGAGGATTGCTTGAGCCCAGGAGTTTGAGACCAGTCTGGGCAACATAGTGACACCTCATCTCTACAGAAAATTAAACAATTAAGCTGAGTGTGGTGGTTCACTTCTGTGGTCCCAGCTACTCAGGAGGCTGAGGTGGGAGGACTGCTTGAGCCCAGGAGGTTGAGGTTGTAGTGGTCTGTGATCGTGCCACTGCATCCAACCTGGATGACAGAGGGAGGCCCTGTCTCAACAACAAAAACAACACAAATCCATCAAGTTGTACCTCTTAAAGACATACAATTTTTATTTGTCAGTTATACCTCATTAAGCTGAAAAAAATTCCCTTTTCATATTCAGCTTGTGGACCACCATTCCTTACAAGGAGAGTTTTTTATAGCAAGTCTGGCTTTTGTTGTTGTCATTTCAGCATCAGCCCTGGCACAAGCCTGCCCCACAGGTTCTGGTGCCAAATGCAGTCATTCTCTTAACCAGACCGAAGGGAAACCACAGCCCTTCCTCTTCCTCTGAATTTCATTGGCTGGCTGACTCCTCTCTGGGGCGCTCATGGATACCGAGATTCTCTGCCCCGCCTGAGGTGAGGGGTGGTCCCCAAACCCTCCCCAACTCCAGGTGGAAGCTTGGACTGAGGAATTCCACTAGACGAAGGGGCCCAACCTGGGAATGTGCAACACTCAAATGGTTGCAAGCTGCATGGGAAGTCTTTTTTTTTTTCTCCTTAAGAAGTATGATTTTTCTGGGGAGTGGCCTGGCAGGGAAGGCTTTTTTCACTTTCCCACTTAAGAATCCTGGGGTCTATACCTACTATGTACCCACAAAAATTAAAAGTTAAAAAAAAGGAATACTGGGGTCTTGACAAGGGTCTGGACTTCTTCCATTGTTTGAAGCTCCCAAGAATTGAAGCAAGGACTTGCCAAAACAGGGTTACACAATCTTAACAGGGTAATGGAATCAACATACTTACCAGTATGATCACTGCCTGTCCATAACTTAAAGTCTACATTTGTTGCCCTTCCTGAAAGTAAATCCTCTGCCTGACCTCTCTTCCTGAGACAGGTCCTGTGTGTCACCAGAGGAGAAGGTCAGGGGGTTGGAAAGCCAGGGATGCTGAGGGAAGGGGAACAATGACTCTTTCCAGTCTATTTGCTCTTAAACATCAGGGTGACTTTTTGCATCCTATTCCATAATCTATATTTTTTCTGTTGTAATGTAAAACAAATGTTCCCCATCTTGCTCCCTCCAATCTTAAAGCAGAACTGCTGCTCCGTGTTTATCCTTTGGCTTCTTGCTCACTCATCTCCCCAAGCTTTGGGAAGCCCCACGCTAGGGCTTTAGGCTGTGGCCAAGAGAATCCTGTCTTCCCAAGTATGATATGAAAGAGTGAGACTTGCAGCCCACTTTTATGGCAGAAATCAACCAAAAAAACAACTTGGATAAAGTGCATCCTAAAACCACAGTGAGTTTCACACAGACAGCAACAAAGACCTTATCTGTATTAGGGGTCATACGACAGATGCTCTTTAGGGAGCTGTGTGTGCTTGTGCATGTGTGCGCGTGTGTATGTGTGTGAGTGTTTGTGTGTGTGTGTGTTCAGATCTACCATTTCAATTCCAGGGTTGCTCCTTGGGCATTCCTATTCCTCTGTCTGGACAAGCACAAATGTGAAGAAATCCCTTTAATTTAGGGACTCTTTTCCTGAATTGTGTAATGAAGATAAAAATGCACAGACTAAACAATTTGAGATGAGTCCTACTGATCTAGTACTTAGAATTCTAGGGATGGAAACTTTTGTTTTGTTTTGTTTTTAAAAATCAATACTATTTAAAGCAACAGAATGAGAACACAATTGGTGGATAATGAGTTGATGGCAGAAGTGCCTGAATCAGCAGCACTTCAGGGTAAAGATTCCATGATATTTCCTATTACATGGTTTGTGTGTGTTAAATTTATCTCACAGACTGGTTGTAATTGGAAGAGTCAGATGGATTTATCTCGTGATGTCAGGAGTTTCTGGTGTCCCAAATAAAGTTTTAAGCAAATGCTGAATGAAAGAATAGTTTTCACTCTCTATGTCAAATGATATATTCTCTTTAATTTTTAATTTTTAAACATCAATTAAATTGTTCGATGATTCCTTTTTTTCCCCCTCTCAGGATTAGTTTTTCCAGGTTCAACTCTAGGGAAAATTTGGGTTTGGGGCAAAATATACCATGTTCTCCTTAATGTCCCTCTCTCTCAACATGTCATGTCTAATGGGTGAGATTAAGTTAAAATCAGGGTGGTCACAAATGAGGAATAAATTCACAGAAGCCCAATATGCCAAGCTGGAGCATGTGAGAGGCTGGAGCGAAGCATGGTAGTCCCAGACCCTTTGGGGAACTGTTGAAAGGGAACTGTTGCTCCTGTGACTCCCACAGCAGCTGTCCCTGAAGTCTCTGTTCCAATCACTGTGTTCAGGCTCCTTGAGGAACAGAACCCTGGGGCAATTCCGGAAAAGGCTGGCCAATTCCTCCTATCACCTCCACAGGGCAGACTCTGACTTTCCTAGACTAGATACCCACTCTCCTCCCCGCTGCAGTCTCCAAGCCACCATGGATGCCCTTTCATGGAACACTGCTGAGCTTGTAATCACTTGTGTAGCTCTGCCTTCCCCTCCAGGGGAGGGGATAATTGGAGACCACCAAGGCTCACATCATCTGTGAACAAAAGGGGTTAATCTGGCTATAAAAACAGAGTAGAAAAGCAAATCCATATGTGGAAAGGGAAATACAAAATGAAAGCTTTCTCTGTTTAAGACCTTGCTCTTGCCTCCCCTCACCCCATCTCTGCTAGCCAAGTTTCACTGATTTGAGAATGGTTCCAGGAAAGCCAAAATACCCAGAGCCTGGGCCATGAAAGAAGTAAGTGTATAGAAGCCTGTGCTTCCCTTTGAGGGGTTGGGTGTTGGTAGTGGTTCTAAAACTGTACTCCACCTGAGAAGCTGACCCCACCATCTGCATCTTGAAAAACAAAAACAAAACAAAACAAAACAAAAACAACTCTCCTTCTAATTAAGAATCCATTACTGCAATCACAGTTCCCTCGGTCATCTGGTCTACCAACCGAATCTACCAGCATTGTCTACCTATCATCACAATATCACTTGGCATAAGGGAGCAGACACTGTGAGTGCTTTGCTAGCCAAGATAGGAGACTATCTGCTCCTTTTTCTTTTTCTTCTGTCTGCCTTTTGGATAATTTTACTCTTTTGTATTTTTAGCACTTCCATCAAAAATAGACGAAGAGGTGATAAGACTCAACTCAGCACATTTTTCAAGGGTTTGCAACTCTTGGAACAGCCTGATGTGAGGGACATTTGGACAGAGGAGCTGTAAGCAATTCCATACAATCATTCGCAGGCTGGGCTCCTTCTCCCAGTTGGCATGGGTGATAGCCTTTGAGAAGGGGAAGCATGGAAACAGTCACAGGATCTCTCTTTTATCTGTCAAAGGGGATGGAGTTGGGGTCACTTTGAAAAAGAGGAGTATGGAACAAGGCAAAAAGTTCCAAATTCTAAATTCAAAGATTCATTGCTGGGTGACTGGATCTGTGTGATGGCGCATGGAACATCTACGAATCTGGCAGTCCTGGCCCAGGACATGGACTCCTTGTTGAACATTCTGTTGGCAGGGCGAACACGATGATGACCGAGGGGGAAAGGAAAACAGCCTTTTTGGCTGCCAGCTTCTTGCTTCTTGCTGATGTTTACATGCCATTGTATCCAAAGCAGGCCCACAAATCTTATGTATAAGGGACCCCACTGGACTGAAGTGATAGGATTTTTAAGGCTGAACTAACATTTTCCTTTGACACAAGCTCCCTTTGAACTAGCTACAGATACTGCCCAGGCTAATGTGAATAGTGAATTGTACAAAGGCAGACTGAGAAAACCAGCTAAGAGGCAAAACCATTCTCTGCTGTTTATTTCAGAATTGTCCATGTTTCTAGAAAAGTCAACCTGTTATTTGAGGGGCTACCTGCTTAATTCAGTCAGTGAGAGGATGGTCCTCTGATCTCCTTCCATTTGTGGACTTTTTATGAATCTTTTGAGATCACTCAGAGTCCCAAAAGGTAGGCATTGTTTTAATTGCCTATGAAAGGGATTCCTATAGGGCAAAAGTTGACCTGGCATTTCTTGCCAAACTAAATGCTTCCAGAGGTTCCAACACAATCGTTTTTTCTCTTGGAGTTGTCTTTTTCTTTCCCTAGGTATGTCCTGCCAGCCTTTGGGAATATGTAGTAAAGTCACCAGCATCACTATGAGCCAGAAGTTATCCAACTCCCCTGGGAATCTTATTTAGTGATTTACCAAGTAACTTGAGGGAAATCAAGATAGAAGAAAATAAGGTCCCCATGGGGACCCCTTACTCCCCTCCCACCCCACCTTTCCTAAATTAGAACAAGCTGTTGGTGTCCCCAGGCCAGTGTCTTCAGGTTACACTTGGAAATTAAAATCTAATTGGTTTTGTGGTGCTTAGGTTTCCGCCCTTAGCAGACTCCTTCTCAAGGATACATCTGTAAGCTTGAGGTCAGCAATAGCTACTTATTATACCTCCCCAGTTTTATAAGATGCCCCTGATTTTAGCAGCCTGATGTCTAAGAATGTCATCCTGAAGGAATGTCATTTGGTGTGTGCGTGTGTGTGTGTGTGTTTGTGCATGCATGTATCTGAAATCCAAATTTGCAGCACTACTGATCTTTCCAAGGATAACACACTTTTATTGGAGTTAATTTTGGAAATAGGGGAGACATAACACACCAAGTTGGTGGATTTTTAATCTTGCCTGTCTGAATCTTAGTATCTTAAAAGGAAATGTGTTGTATAAATGTACAGCACTGTTATTAAAAGTCTTAAGGCTTTGCTTATGCAAATGCTTCCTGCCGGGAATCTCACAGGAATTCCTGGGTTAACTTTCATGACAATGGAAGCATTGATACACACACACACACACACACAGTCACACACAGCACACACACACACGTGTGCGCAGATGGAAAAGGATTTCCTTCAACCAACATTGGTGCCTTGATGGTAAAATATCACATGTGTTTTAGTGTAGTGCCTTCAGCAAGATGTTTTCCTGGTTTTAAACCAAGCATCCTTCTTATAAAAGACTCCTTTTTCTTTTTCTTTTTTTGTTTTTTTTTTTTGCTATCATATGTTTTTAAAACTAACACTAAATACACTTTTTGGTTCAGATGTTTTATCCTTTCCTTGATTTTCCCCCACATAATGATCTAACTGTACACACTATATATAGCGGATTCTGCATGTAAGAAAGTCATAGATCTTTAGGACTAAAAGGAACTTAAAGAGTATTTAGGTCACATTTTTCTAAGCTCAGTTTTATGAAACAAATTAGTTGCAAATAATTCACTTTCAAGGTCTTGTTTTTCAGACTCATTTGCCACAATTCAAATGTAAAACAGAACTACAGAAGCCAAGTTACTTTCCAGAAAATTATCTCTTGAGTAAATTTAGAATTATTCATTTAACCATATGTCCCAGGAAAGATGCCAAATTCTTGCATACCTCTGAGCCTGCCCACATACAGTTCCTTCTGTTTACACCATTTCTCTCTCCCTTCACCTAACAAACTTCTATTTATCCCTCAGACACTTCTATCATATGGTCTTAGAAAACCCTGTACCTTTTATTTTGTAGTATCCACCATGATGATAATTATTTAATTATGTATATAACTCTTCAATGTCATTGTTTCCTGCTAGACTGTAAGCTCTATGAGGGCAGGGTCCCTTTATGTCTAGTTCATTGCTCTGTTACCAGTGTCTAGAATAATGCCTTACACATAGTAGCTCCTCAATAAACCTTTATATAAAACACCTTAATCTATGCTTTATCCATGCCTTAATCTATGCTTCATCTACGCCATCATCTATGCTTCTTGGCATATCAAATCTGATATATGTTAGATATCCTGCATCTGAGTTTGATGCCCAAAAGGGGAGCTGGAAGGAAAGAGAGCCACCCTGTTTTCCTCTGGTTTTCAGGATCCTAGCCTCCTGTGGTTACGCCAGCCCCTCTGACTACCCCCTTCTCTGCCTTCCTCAATAACTTTCTTCTCTCCCCAAGGTTCTCCCACTGGCTCTTCTCCTCTCTTCTTAGAATCTACTCGTAGTTTCAACTATTCTCTCCAGCTCTCATCTTTATCTCCAGGAGTGTTTTCAGTTCCTGGAATCTCTTCATGGATAGACAGATGAGACTGCTAACTCACTCTCTCCCTGTTTCTCCTATGTTTCTGGTATCTTTGCCTATCCAGCCACCAAGACCTGACATCTGAATCCCAGTCAACTGCTCAAGACAAGGAGACTTGGAAAGAAATGCTGTCTTCTTGCTGCAGAACCCAGTTTTCCTCATTAAGTGGTCCGTTCCTAGTTTGTGCCATCCCTTGTGTGGTGTACTCAGGAGGCAAGAGATGACCCTCTGATGGGACAGCCAGTTTCTTGACCATCTGGAAGGGGACTCACTAGAGACAGAAAATCAGACTTCTCTAGAAAAACTCTGCTGCAGGCTTCTCTATGAAATAGAATACAGACAAGCACTGGGAAATTGTGAAAACTCAGGGCAATCAGTGAGTCAGTAAGCCTTGCAGCCTTTCCATGGCATTTCTGGTCTGGGATCATTGCTTTGGAATACCCCTTGATCCACTCCTGCCCTTGAATGATTTGCTGACAAAGTGTTGGGGGAACTCTGTGCATGTTGGAACTTAGCGTTGAACCTGAGCCCTGGCTCCATTTTTACTACCTGTGTGAACCCTGGCAAGTAGTTTCCGCTCTCTGAACCTTTTCTTTTTCTCATCTTTAAAATTGATCATAATCCCTATGAGCTTCAAGAGGTGGTTGTAGAAATCAAATATTTTAATGCATGTAAGATGCTTTGAAAACCAGGGATAATTAAACATTAGATGTTTATAAAACCTCATGTTCCTCCTTCATGAATTTTGTTCTCCATACACCATCTGTGTGATTGTTGACTTTTCTTTACACACACGTTTAAAAACATTTTTCTTGAAAAACATTATCTCTAAAGTGTATAAAAATTAGATGGTAACCACGACAAATGCAATAAATATGAATCATTAAATTCTAGCTAGGTATGATTGCCTTTTACAAGTTCTGAGCCTGGGAACTAATTGCCAATTGTTTAAAGTGAAGTTCAGCAAGTGTTTGGGATGATAAAGACGTTTTAGCATCAGATGGAGACTTCCTCCTTGACATAATCAGAAGAATGAAAGAACTGAAATGAGAGAAAGATGCTGACTAACATGGTTCAATGTTGTCAGTGCATGTCTGTGTGTCAACTAAATTCATCTTTGGACCAACAAGTCCATGACCCATACTTCTGGAACACTGCAAACATGTTAGATATAGATTAGAAATAGTACAGGTTGAGCATCCCTTATCCAAAATGCTGAGGACCAGAAGTATTTCAGATTTTGGATATTTTTCAGATTTTGGAATATTTGCGTATATATAATAGGATATCATGGGGACAAGATCCAAGCCTTAACCTGAAATTGTTATGTTTCATATACACATTATACACACAGCCTGGGGGGTAATTTTATACAATATTTTAAATAATTTTGGTGCATAAAACAAAGTGTGCGTACATGAGGTACATGAGGTCAGGTGTGGAATTTTCCACTCAAGGCTTCATGTCAGCACTCAGGAAGTTTCAGATTTTAGAGTATTCCAGATTTTCACATAAGGGATCCTCCAGCTGTACAGAAGGAAAAGGAAGAGCTGTGGGTTGAACTGCCCACATTTCATTCACATTCACCATGACTAAGTATGTAACCATGGAACTTAATCCCTCTGGATCTTAGTTTACTCATCTGCAAAATGGGATGATTGTAAAATTCGGAAAAAATGATGTAGCACAATGCCTGGCACCTGGCCTGTACTTGGTAAGAGCAGTTACTATGCCTCGTGCTAGAGTAAAGCCTCTGTTTTATCTTCACACATCAAAGGTACGACATGGTTGAAATTTCTGGTGTTTTGGTTCCGAGGAGTAGAGGACGACTAACAACACTAAGGATAAAACTTGGGGTCATTTTTCTTACTAGCAAACTAAAGAGGAGAATTGCAGTAATTAAGTGGATCATTCATATTTTAAAAATATCAACCAACAAAGCAATTTCTCCCTGCAAAACTTCGAATAGACCTATCCACTCCTTCAAGAGTGCTGTGGTCAGCATAGTGTCAAGGGCTTGGCTAAAATTATAAAGCACTGAGAGGTGTTGATATTAAGCATTTTTTTTTTTTTAAAAAGGAGTGCCAACTCTAAGTCTTCAGGATAAGAAGAAATATGATGAATTCAAGGCCTTCTCAGAATTTCTTGCACTTCAAAGAGCATGTACTTGGCAATGATTCCGCCACTTTCCTGAGTTTGGTCAACGTGGCTGAGGAAAGGCAAAACTCTTAAAATCCACGCAGATGGAACTTTTCCACTGGCCCTAGTTTGGTATAAATATTCATCAAGGACTACAAACTTAAAGTAGATAGCTGTCTGAGTTATAAGAGGTTTGCACTAAATTTCAGCCAGTTTTCAGTCGTCCCTCCAGCTCTTGTCTCTCAGGAGGGCCAAGCCTCCTGAGATGCAGCTGCTGTTGTTCCGTGATCCAGGCCAACCGCTTCCCCAGACCATGGAAATAATTGGAGTTTGTTCTCAAGAGAAGTCCATCCAGAAAGAGAGAGCCTCGAGGTTCAGATGAAGGTTCAAGTTAGTTGTTTGAAAAGGGGAAATGAATCAAGGCCTGGCTTGTTCACCATCCTAAAGCCCATCTTTCTGTAGACAAGCTTAAAGAAGGAGAATAAAACTTGAAAGCATACAAAAATTCAGGGTCTGGTTTGGTGCACTGCCTTCCCCAGTTTCTCTCATTTTCATTTCCTTTCCATCTTAAGATTCCTCCTAAACACTACCAGGCAGTCTCCTACCCATTCCCCCCGCCCACTTCTACTTTGCCAGTTCTGATCTTGGTGCAGAATGGGAAGGGACCACACTGAGGGGAGATTGAATAGGTTAATGGCCTGCCCTCCTCTATTCCACAGCTGTTTAGTTTTTGTATCCTCTGCTCTTAGGGTCTCTTTCCTTCTTTCTAACCTCTCAGAATTCCTTGTCCCTGTCAGAAAGGAGAACAAAGCTGCTCTTATCTCTTTTGATGTCTTTCCTTCTGTCTCCTATTTCCCAATTCCATCCCACTCCTTTTTCTATCCATTAATATCACTGAGCCCTTAACATGTGCCACCGTTCCAGGGTACACCCAAAGGGGAAGAGGGAATGTCTCTGTTCTCAAGGAGCATAACATGGAGAATTTCAGCATAAACAGGATATGACGGTGCCAAAGTTAGGCAGGCAAGACAGTCACTGCAGATGCTTCAGGGCCATTCAGAAAATTAAACGTGCGTGCAGCGGGAGAGTAAGTCCACACTAGGAGTTCACAGGACAGCGAACTTAGTCAGAACTGATGGTTTTATGGAGGAAGGCACTGAGGAAGGGGTGGGATTTGGGACCACGGAGGAGGAAACTCTCTCAGCATGCCCACAAGGAAGAAAAAGTATGTTCAGGGAATGAGTGACAGGTCTGCCTGGGGCAGCAGAATGTTGTAGTAGAAGATGTGGCTGAAAAGGGACCCATCGCATAGAAACCTGGATGCCAGGCTAAGTTCAATGGCAAGATTTGAAAGGGTTCCGGTGGCAGCTCCTAGAGACAAAGTTCTCCCTTAACGTGACACCTCCAGGGGGCTGCGGCAGGAACTCACTCTTCATGCTTTGCCCTCACATTGGTCTGCTGCCTGGATACATATCACTTTCCAACTGTTTATCAAATACTGTCTCTATTATTATCTAATAGTACTCCAAAGGAAAACTTACATGCAGTAAAAATGCACCAATCTCCAGTATTTGCTCGATTACTTTATATGTATATCCCATGTGACCATCATCTAGATAAACATGTAGAATATTTTCAGTGGCCCAGAAGGTTCCTTCAGGCCCCTTTCTACTCAGTAAACACCTCTTCTTATAAAGGTGGTCATTATTCTGATTTCTATCACTGTTGATTAGTTTTGCTTGTTTCTGAACATCGTAAAAATGAAATTACATGGTGTGTATTCCTTTGTGTCTGGTTTATTTTTCTGTCTAACAGGTTTAAAATTACCCATATTGTTACATATGTTAGATATTCTGTTTTATAAATATAAAACGATTGGTTTATCCATTCTCCTGTTGACGGAGATTTGAAATATTTCCAGGTTGGGTCTGTAATGAATAACATGGCTCCAAATATTCTTGCCCAAGATTTTTTGTGAACATCCGTGATCCTTTCTTTTGGACATATACCTAGAAGTGTAACTGTTGGAATACAAAGTGGATATATATTTAACTTTTTAGATACTACCAGACAGCTTTCCACGGTGGTTGTATAATTTTATATTCTCCCTGGCAACGTCTGTGAGTTCCAGTTGCTCCACATCCTCTCCAGCACTCTGTCCTGTTAGTATTTAATTTTACCATTCTGCAGGGTATGTGACATTGTCTCATTGTGCATTTGTTTTTCTATAATGAATAATGATGTTGAACATGTTTTCCTATACTTTTAGCTATTCAGACATCTTCTTTTGTGACATGCTTATTCAAGTCTTCACCTGTTTTTTAAAAATTGGATTTTTAAATTGATTTGTAGAAGTTATTTATATATTCTGAGTACAACCCAGATCTATCTATCTATCTATCTATCTATCTATCTATCTATCTATCTATCTATCATCTATTTATCATCTATCTATCATCTATCTATATACACAAATATATATACACACACACAAATAAATATTCAAAATGAAGGTCAGAGTGTCTATTTCTTGGGTTTCTTCCCACTTTCAGGGAGACCTGGTGTCAGCTCTTAGTGGAGTGAGATGGCAGCAGACATGCCCCAGGGTTTGTCTGGGGATCAGTATATATAAATACTGCAAATATTTTATTTCTGTGGATTGCCTTTCACTTTCTTAGTGGTATCTTTTCATGAAAGCAAGTTCATTTTGATGGCCAGCCTTCATAGTTATTTATTGAGTACTGCCTCCAGAGGAAAAGATACAAGCATGCAAAATTTGATTACCCTCGTACTGTTCTAGCATTCCACAGAGTAATAAGTGATGACAACTTTACAAACTATTTTTTAAAAGTTTTGGATATTACCTCTATTTATCAAGCATTTCCTCTTTGCCTCCTTAGCCTTCTTTGATTTTGTATACATCCTTCTCTTCCTTTTCTCTTTGAAAGTCAGGTGCTATGCATGTATGCATGTAGAACAGTGCTGATTTTTCTTGAGTGTTTATGACATGGGTTTGGAGTTCTCTTGGTGCTTTAATGCTGCCTAGCACCTCTTTCTTGCCATGATTTCCCACATTAAAAATCCTCTTGCAAGAAACAGGATAGCTGGTGGCACAGAAGGGCTTCCCTACCTGAGTGAGGCCAGGGGAGGGAACTATCCTAGCCAGGTGGAGGAGCTGGCACAAGTAACAAGACGGATCCCCAGACAAACCTTGGGGGATGTCTGCTGGCCATCTCACTCCGCTAAGAACTGACACCAGGTCTCCCTGAAGGTAGGAAGAAACCCAAAATACAGATGCTCTGACCTTCATCCTGACCAATATGTAGGACTTAGTAGGTTAACTGGGACTGGGACTTCAGAAAAAAAATGGCCATTACCTCCTTGAATCTGCCAAGGAAATAAAGAAAACCAGTAAGGAGAAGTTACATAGAGAGAAATTTTAGCTCAAAATAACAAAGAGCTTTCCAATAATTAGAGAAGTTTAAAAAATTAGACATCTTCAGGAGGTGTGAGTGTTCCACAGTGGTATTCTGACAGCAACTGGCTGCCCAGCTCATCTCATGTTTATGTGGAAGTGGTTCTACACAACACAGTTTTTAAAAGTCTTTCTGAACTTGAAAGGCTATAGTACCTTGAATTCTAATCCTACCTCTCCCACTAACTAGCTCTGTGACTTCAAGCAAGTCATCTGGCCTTGCTGGGTCTGTTTCCTCATCTGTTAAAGAAGGCAGTTGACCTAGAGAATCCCTAAGCCTCTTCTTACTTCTTAAAAGTTAATTTTAATTGCTGAAATATAGAGTACAAACATTATTCAAATAAATATAGGATGATTTCCCCTGTGATGGTCCAATTTCTGGGCTGGGCTCATGGAAATGTGCAAGGTGGGTGATGACAGCCATTTTAATTAGCTGGGAATCTCATTACAGGGTTGTATCTTCCCCATGGGCTACTGAGGTCTGTTGGCTCCGTAGGAGGACAGATTAGAGGAAACAAAGCTGTTCCACCAAGCCTTGCCCTTTCTTCATGTCCTTGCAAATGCAGGGATGATCACCATAATGTTATTTTTCAGATAATTGCCAAGGAATCATCTGGGATTTTATTTTTCTCTGTTTAATGTACCATGTACAACTGACAAAAATCAAGGACAATCATCTTAGCGGCACTGAGATATCTAAGCCATGTGTGTTTCATTTCAATGCATCACCTGCTCTAACACACGGCAAGAAGGAACTCACATTTTCAGACCAAGTCAGAAATCAAAGTAAAAACTGTGTGAAAGAAATTGTTTTGATGCAAGATTCCAGATCTTGTTAACCAAGTTCCCATATTTCAGAACGCTGTTTTGCTTCCTCACAGTTCATCAAAAAGTCCTACTTGCGATTTCTTTTCCTCTTGTTATTAAATGGCTTCAGAGTGAAGCTCAGGGTGCACACACATGCTATGGTGCTCTGAACGGTGTTTTCATGTTCTGCTCACATGTGCCATGTGCTGGATCTCACAGACGTATATGTGTGTGCACACACGTGTGTGTTCCTTTCTTTCCATATATATTGCATATATTTGGTTACCTTTTTTTCCTGCTGTCAAAACACAAACCTGTATCTTCCTGCAAAAATTCAAACTCAACCAGGAGGAGTTTTCTGGATCTCCATTGCAGGGCTTGGGAGAGCCTCAAGTCACTACCATGAGAAGTTTTCTACGTGCAGCCTGACAGGCCTTGCTATCCTGTCACCCCAATGGGTTTTGCTTGAGAGGAAGAGGAACAGGTTCTCAGATGAGAAGATAAAAGATGTGCATTTGTGGCTGGATGAATACAGTGGAATGTATTTCTCCACAGTCCAAGATGGGTGATATTCCCCAAGTTGGAAATTGAATAGAATGGAAAATATGGGTGTCAGATGTGGAAGGTATAAAACTGGACTGTGGCCTGATCCTAACAGCTCATTCATCCTCGTCTTTCAACGCTCAGCTCAAATGTCCCCTCTTTGGGAAGCCTTTCTTGACCTCCCCAGGTAAGATTAAATATTTCCTCTTCTGATCTCTCTCAGTCCCACACATGTACCCCGATCAAGGTCTTTAGGCACTGCCATGATTCTTTGATGATTTGATTAGGCTGTTCCTTTTCTGAGACCATCAGATTTTAAAATTCCTCTCCTTTTATTTCTCCGTTTCCCAGCTCAGTCCCTGGCATATAATATTTGTGTAATACGTGTTTGGACAAAATAAATTCTTAGAGTTAGCCAAATCAAAGGTTAGTTTAAAAAGCTTCAACAAAGTAATGTTTTTATTCTCTTTACCATTTCACCTTCATTAGCTCTCTTAATGGTGAGGATGCCTTGTGTTTAACACACATTCCTTATATGTCAAGTACTGTGCCAAGAGCTTAGATGATTGTTATGAGTACAATAACTTTTAGGCCCCTTTTATTGATGAAGAAACTGAGGCTCAGAACTAACATGCCTTGTTCGAGGTAATAGGAAATGAGTGGCAGAGTTGGAATTTGAATTGAGTTTGTTTACTCCAAGAGCCTCAGACCTCAATCCACTATAGCTGTACATGTGTGCTTACATGTTTATGCTTATATGTGTATATTTGTGTGTGTGTGTGTGTGTGTGTGTGTGTGTGGTGCAATGCTGCTAATGCCTTAGCTTGATGTGGAAAGAGTCTTTATATTTTTAGGTTCTTTGTTTATCTGACATGAGAATATCTCTTAGGACAATGTCTTAAATGCATAAGATAAAAATGCAAAGAAAACCAACATTACTGAGATAGTATCAATATATAAAAACAAATTTGTGACTTAGTAACAGATGTGCCTTTACTAAGTTAATGAATATGATCTAGCAGTGGGTATAATTATGGTTATTTCAGAGCAGGGATTAGTATAAATGGTAGGATGAGGATCTATCTCAGCTGTAATGTGATATAAAAATACCTGCTTTCCATTGGTATGAAAGGCATAGGGGCTGCTAAACTTCTAGGGTATTTATCATTATTCATAGCAGTGAGAAATGCTAAATTTCAGTTATAGGTTAGGGATAAAAAATGCAATACTTTTCCTAATTTAAGTTCCCTGACACCCTCAATTCTATCTATAGATCCTAGGTTAAAAGCCTCCCCTCTATCCACTAATAAGATTTCAAAACATCTCTCTCTTATACTTCCTCTAAAATAAGAAGCCCCCAGATGCTGACCTCTCCCCACATTAGAGTCAGATCCTCTTAACAAGGAGACTGGCTGGCCACTGACCCAGGGTTGGGGTGGGGAGCACCCGCGTGCCGTGGTAGGAGGGGTGGCTCTCCTCCAGGATGAGGGCAGAGCTGGGATCTACTTTCCTTCCACCTCTTTCAGCCAGCAGATTGCCCGGGTCAGTCACCTGGATGGTCAGCCTCATGAATCAGTACCTAGAAACGCCACTGAGTCATATAGCCCAAATAGATGCTCTCTTCTAAGGGCAGGTTTCTTATGAGGTCATTAGCCAGCCAAGAGCCCTTTCCCTATACTCCTGCCCTTTGGTGTCCTTGACATCAATACTATGCAAAATACAATCTAAATGTTCAGCTGCCTCTGAAAACATATGCTGAGCAAACATATGCTGAGCAAAGACAACTGGCCTACCACCACATCGCTGTAGGAAGGCTGAGAGACCACTGGCTGCTGGTGGGATCTGAGAGCTGCCAATAGTCCCCCTTGCCTCAGACTCCTTTTCACTCAGTGCCTCTGGTGGTTTCTTCCCAAAGGCCCTGTTTAAAATGTGACAACTGGGAGAACTACCACACTCTTTCTACTGTTACACTGTAGGGATGATCAGAGTTGAGATGTGGCTCTGAAGGTATGTGTCCTGGAAAATCTGAGGGTGGAAAGGGAGGTTGGAAAAGGAAGGAGAGGTATGTGGGTGTGTTGGGGAGGGGAGAGGTCAAGGAACACAAAGACTCACAGAACACTGACATTATTTGACCTGTCTCCTGCCTTATGAAAAATAAATTCCACCAGACTCAAGTTTACTTGGCAGGGATCAAAGCTTTTCTATTCATTGTCATGTATTCAGCACTTAGCACAGTGGCCGGCACATAACAGATGCTAAATAAATATTTGTTATATAAAGAAATGAGTGACTGTTGCCCTATCTTATAAGCAAGACATTGGAAGGAAAGACCGGTAATGGGGTAATGGAACAGGGGAGGGCTGCTGTGGAAACACCCAAGATGAATTGTGGCTATTCTCATGATTTTGCAATGTGATGTGGCCTGAGCATATTTATGGCTAGGTCCAAGTTTAACTACAAAGAGAAGGTCCTGCAGTCTGAGAGCTTACAAGCCCCATGTGATGTAGGTAAACTGAATTTGGTCTTCCACATTCCAATAGTTAATAACCTATGGGATTTTTGCATCTTGCTGATGAGAGGGGATACCCATAAGAGCAAGAGAAAATGTTTATCAAGGGTATATTATGTATCCAGGCACTTTATGCACTTTACCTCATTAAACTATTGTTTAATGTAGAACTATGGTTAGCTATCTTTATCAAATGAAGAACCAGAGGTCCAGAGAGGATCATTAACTTGGCAAAGTTTGCAGACCTGGCAAATTGAAGAACTGCAGGTCACACCTAGATCTTTGTGCTTGCAAATGCTGTGTGTTTAATGGCTCCTCGAAGTGGCTTTTGGACCTTGTGGCCAAAGCTAAGTTCACAGTCAAAATGTCCACCTGAACTTCTGAGTTTCAGGGTATGAGGTTGACACAAAACTGGGACACTCTGGATGTGGAAGTGACAGAATACAGCAGACACTCTTTTCTCCTTCATTCATAAAAGACGCTGAGAGTCAATGTATCTTGGTTGTGGCACCACTCAAGTAAATGTAAGTTTGTAAATTTCAGGTATGCCATTTCTTATGTAAATTTCAGATATGCCATTTTTTTCTTTGTAAATTTCAGATATGCCGTTTCTCCCCCTGTCCCATTTGTGACATGAAGGGGTTGAATGAGCAGATAACAAGATTCTGCTCAGCTCTTTTAGACAATGTCTCATTAGCATTTGTCTCCAAAGATAAATTTTACAAAGGACTCAATATTTTTTAAACAGGAGGAGGAGACAAAACCTATACACAAAGCATGTGGATTTGAAACAGCCGCCTTGAGTTGGACACTGGCACTCCTTTGTCCTTCAACAGAGTTACTTGCCAAATGGAGCCTTTGTTTATTCTCCCTTAGCAATTACACTTCCTTTTAAAGCATGTCTCCTGGTGGAGGCCCAGGCCATGTTTGGCTCGGTCATGATTTACATATTATTGGGTAGGCCATGGGTCAGGCTGACCAGACATGTAGAAATGTGCATGTCAAGGCCAACCTTATCTCCAGGCCAGAGTTTCCTGAAAGCTCTGGGACAAGGTCTCTAGGATTATTTTAGAGTATTAGGATAATATGTATTATTCTTTAAAAGGTCTCTCTACTAGTCTTTTGCTGGGAGATGTCCATTAGCCTTCTGGAAAACCAGGAGAAATCAAGAAAGTCTTTATTCTATACCTAGGAAATGGCTCTGATTTGGTGTGGGTAACAATATACTCCTGGTGGTGACCAAGAGCTATCGAAGAGATGCAGATGCCTGGCAACATTTTGCAAATGCTGGGAAGATTCTGAACCAGACTATCAATGAGTTCAGTGGGCTGGAAGAAATTGATCTGTGTATGAAAGTCACAGTAATAATCATAGTCCCTCCACACCAGATTTCTGCTTTCTATGAATGCCTTCTGTTTCTTGTAGAGTAAAAAGAACTAAAGTTTTAGAGTCAGAGAGGCCTGAGTTTGAGTTCTTAATCTGTCATCACGTGACCTTAGGCAAGTCATTTTAAACTCTTAGTCTTACTCATGTGTAAAAAAGGACACAAATATCTTTGCATGGTAGTCCTTGAAGCTAAAGAGCTAACACACAAGAAAATGTCAATCATCTCTGGACCCTTAGAGACGTCTTTCCTTCCTCTCTTTTGCCTAGCCCCAAACTGGCCTGTCCTAACAGAGAATAAGTCTCTTAGGAGGCAAGAATCCAAATAGGTAATAAAAGCAAGAACATATTCCTTTCTCTTTTCTGAGAAAAAAAAGTAAAAGGGTTTGCTTCTCATACAAAAGAGCAGATATGAGACAAGGAGTTGATCTGGGAGTTTCACAAAGCACGGTAATTGATTTGTCACTTCTGTTTTTGTGAAAACACAATTTCTGCATCAAATATACAGGATTAGATACTAAATTTGTGTTTCAGCCACTAAAGGAGCCTTGGTGGACATAGGAGACTCACTTCATATGTAACTCTTTCTATAAAAGTTTTATAGAGAGCATTTTCTAGAGCTTTTGCAGATCTACGCTATTGCTCTGTGTAAACATTCAAGAATGGTTTGGGACACACCAATTGTTCCATGTGGAGTTAAGGAAATGTTGTGATCTTGAAGGAGTCCTGCAAAAGTAGCTGGTGGCCCTGCACCTGGTGAGATAGTAGCAGCTGGGCAAATACTCTTCCTCTTATCAAATGGTAGGGGATGTGAGGATATTTCTAAACGAAGGTTCTTCAAGAGCAACAGCTGGCTCTTCATTTTGGATGTCCTGAAAAGCTGCTTCACAATTCTGCTTTCAGTGGAACGAAGTTTTAAGCCTATTTTTTCATAATCATTTGTTATTTGGGAGATGGTCTGGTGTAAAGGAAAGGTCAGTGGGCTGGAGGCAGAAAGAACCCTGGTTGTTACCCAAATTCTGCCACTTCCTAGGAAAGGTGACCTGTCCAAAGTCACCCAGTGAGTAAATGCCTGCAGTTATTATAATGACTCACGCCCCTGCCAGAAATCTGTTCTTAAAATAAAGATTTAAATGGTGTTGGATGAATGGTCGGGAGATAAGAGCTCTCAAGGTCTGTTACTTATCATGGCAAATCTCCACTTTATGAGACACACAAGCTATTTTGAATGTGAAGTTGAAAAGAAAGGACGATTTGCCTTCCTAAAGTCAAATCGAATACTTCTCCTGGAGCCCTCTCGGCTCTAGAGGATTGTGAGAGGAACTATTCCCTTACTTCTCTACTCTTTACCTTTTCCTCTTGGGAAGTGGCCTGCGTAAGGGCAGAAGGAAAGACACACACAAAAGCCTGTGCGCAGCCCCTCCTTCCTGGTCCCCAGCCTTTGCTGATTTCAGCCTATTCTTTTTTCATCCTTGTCACCTTTGGTCAGTTGCATGAAGAAAGGATCAAACCAAGCATCCTCAGAGGGGAATGCCAAAGTCATTTTTCCACTTTCCAACTCGTAGGAGTGTTGGTAAGCTCTGAGCAAATTCCTAGCCTTGGAGCTGAGATGGCTTAGATTAAAGCCTGAAGATAATCTGATGAAGCTCCTCCCTGCCTCCCACTACCACAGTGGCAGATACATTGGTGAAAGTCAACTGTCAGCCCCCAACTCCACATAGTCAGACACACCTGCAGGTTAGGACAAAAATCTTCAATTTACAAAGTAATGGTTTCAGCATCTGTTTTTAGAGAGCCTTTAAAAGGGACTTGGATAATTTATTTCTGTTTTTAAAAAATAAGGCTCTGTTTTGGGCCAAGTTGCTTATACACCTATGGGCATGTCTCCAATGTCTTGGCTATTAAAGTCTTTAAGTGACAGTTTAATATGTTTTTAAGATTGAGGGAGCCAACGACAATTCTCGAGGAGCCGTGTTTACATTGGATCAGCTCACCCGGGTGATGTGCCAGTAGTTTTGCACACTGCAGGAAGTGGAGGTGAAAGCAGGAAGGGCTGAGTACAGAGGGAAGGCCTAGCCTGAAGGACAGGAAAGCCAAGAGGGATGTGACGTAGAGAAGCATGGAGAGAGACATCCAGGTGGACCTGGCAATGCACTTAGAATTACCATCATTTAACGCCCCGTGGGCATTTTGTTGAGGGGTGAGAATTTCTAATTGGCTCCCTGTGGAGCCAGCCCACTGGTGACTGCACAGTCAACTATGAACAGGCTCCTAGCTCTCTTTCTTCTAATCCCTTCTAAATTCCTACAGATGGCTCCTTGAGAGTCAAGGGGTCTGTATTCTTGCAGAACCTAATAGGCTTCAGTACATTTTCTTTGCAACTTCTGACAAGGAGCTTGATCCCTCTGGGCCTCAGTTTCCTTATCTAAAAAGTAAGGAGCTCCAATTCCCCTTCCAGGCCCAACATTATATAACTCCAAAGTGAAATGCTCAATAACTGGCAATCCACATTCGGAAGGGAAGACTATTCCATGTAAGCAGATTTTGCATCCATTGGGTGAGAATGAAGGCAACAGCATTTGGTCATTGTCTTAGCTTGTCAAAGCTGAGCAATGGCTTAGGTTCAGCTGAGTGCAAGCTGGGTGCTCTTCAGATGGGGACAGTTATAAATAAAAGTGTCCTTCATTTGCCAAAAGACTCCTTTCAGCATCCATGCACCCACTGAAATGTACTGCCACCACCAAGGACAGCCATGGCTAACTTTGAGTGCTCATATGCTGAGCCTTTTATGTACATCATCTCACTTAATTATCACAGCCACCTTGGCAGGTAGATGTTGTTACTGTTTCTTCAACTTTCAAATGAGGTGAGGATACAGACTCAGAGTTAATTAGCTTGCCCAAGAGCACACAGCTAGTAAGTGGTGGAGCTGGGACTTAACCCAGATCTGAAGCCAAAGCCTACACTAATAATTTGCTTCCTTAATCAACAAGAACAAATCCATAGTTGAGATTGATTTCACCCAGAAAAATGGCATTTGGCCTTCAAGGCCCTTTGTTATTAAGACATGTTGGCGATTTCACCATTTTCAGGGAACTGTCTGGGCTAGGAAACCTTCTCTATCCTAACAGAAAAAAAAAAGATGGTTCAAGAGCAGCCAGTGGTAGCATTTTACTTAGAAAGAAAGAGAGAAGTTGGGGAACTTGTAAGGTCTGCCATGATGTATGTATGTGGCCCCTAGTGAGTCTCTTTCCCTAGCCTGCCTGGGGTTGGTGAGATGATCTTTAAGTCTACTCCAGTTTTTAGATTTTGTGCTCTCTGCTGAAGATCTTTTTATGACTATCCAGTTGGTGGGGATTCCTGCCCCAACCCCCTTGGGGGTAGGGCAATGGAAAGAGCCTGTATGCCATTTCTCATTTTGTAAATAGGCCCCTTGTAGCTCTAAGAGTCTATGAAATTGTTTCAAAATGTCTAAGTGTGATTATGCATCCTGAAGCCAAATGTTATAAACCTCCCCCCCACTGTTACAGATTTAAAAAATAAATATGCAGTAAAAACTTTTCAGCATGTTGCTGATATCACGTAGTACTTAATCACTTCTGTGACATTCAGTTCAGCAAGAGGAGCTTGTCGGTTCTCTTCCCTCCCCTCCACATTTTGAGTTGAAGGCATTGGTTAACCTACAAAATGGTGATCTTCCTCCTGATTGTCGCAGTCCCAAGAGGTAAAAAAATATCTGCCCTTTCATCTCTACCCACCACATTCTTTCTCTAAGCCTGTAATTGGATCTAAATGGAAAACAAACCCTTTGCAGGCCAAGGAAGTTGGCACTAGGGGGTGACAAGAAGGAGAACATGTTCCACCTCTAATCAGGATAATCACACTCCCCTATGCAAAGGAAAATAAAAACAAGGCTTCCTCCAAGTGGCAACCCAGGACTGCAGTGAGGAGGGGGAGTCTCCATATACCTCATCTCACCTCATACAGTAACCATAAACCAGCTTATGTTAAAAATACTCAGAATCATTTCACTTTCCAGAGGACAATGGAACTCTGCCACCGTTAGCCTGGAACTATTCTGTGTCTGAACTTGGGGAGGCAGTTCAGACACACAAATATCAATGGTACAAGTTAAAAAATAATGCATAAAATGAAGCCTATGCAAACAGTGTGGTCTTAGCTGGACAGACATTCTCGTGGCTCACTCATACGTTTTTGAGTCCTGCTGTGTGGCATGGTGTGCTATGTTCGAACAGGGATGAACAAGACAGGTTCGTCCTCAAGGAGTCCAGAAAAATGTATAGAGAAATAAGAGCATTGCATGCATAACTCACTACTAGGTAGAGATTAATAGGTATCTTCTAAGAGTCTAAAGTATTATGGTAATTTCTGTAGAAAGGGAAATGACTTGATTCTGCAAATAGCTTGGCAAATGCAATGAGGCATGATACATTCCAGAGAAATGCCCAGATTCAATGTGACTTGGTATACCCATTTAGAAGGATCCACTGGACTCTGTGATAGGGTCTGGGCAAATTGTCTATAAAAGATCACAGCTATAGATTAGATGGTGAATGCTGTGCCTCTAAGTGGCTGTTTGTGTCTTTAGTTTGATTCTCACAGTCTTTTTTCTTCCCCCTCTCATTCTATCCTGCAGGTTAATGGCAGATGTTTAAGGAAGACTTTGCCCTGCAAGACTAAATCCTGTGAAATCAGAGTTTAACAACTACTGCTTTGGGAAATTAACTCACAGTGTCAATATCCCTGCTACCACTGCCCTGAGGGAGGTTAGGTCTGTCATCCCCACATCAGAGACAAGGAAACTGAGGCTCAGAAAAGTGACTTGGTGAATACTGTGCAGTTAAAAAGTGGCAGGAACTGAGTCTGGATACCTAGGGCTTTCCTTACAGTCAGCTGCCTGCTAGAACCAACTCTCTGTGACTCCAGGCCTCAGTTTCCCCATCTGTAAAGCCTAGGTTGTCTCTCTGTTCCCTTCCCATTCACATGTTCTCTAAGTCTCCAGCCTGTGCCCTCTCCCAGCTGCATTCAGGTAAGCAACAAATGATATTGGAGCTATAGGCACAGCCGCAGGCTCCTGTGAAGGAGTTTACCCGTGACCTTCTGGGCTCCGGGCCAGCCCTTCTTGAAAGGGAAACGTGCAGACCCTGGGGACAGAAATCAGTTCCCTTATGCTGGAACTGCTGCCACTGCCAACATCACCAACTAAAGAAACTGTGCGTGTGTGTGTCTGTGTGTGTGTGTGTGTACTGGGGAAAACACACAAAACACTGGGATAATAGCAAAAGGGAGACTATGAGTAAATATTACATGCCCTCAACCCTTACTTCAGCCACCTGAGGACAGGGAGTGAGGAAGCTAGGGGTTTTTCCTTTACAGACCATAAGATTTTATATATATATGTTTCATCTTAATTAAATATTAAATTTTAACTAGCATCACCAAAGACATAAGACCCTTTGCAAATATTTTACACAACAATGGGTTTGGGATGTGTGTGCCTGTTAGCTCAAACATGTATCCCCAACTATTTGTTTTCCATGCAGTTTTGGAATGTAAAGAGTTTCCTTCTCATTACCTTTTGGGAAGTTTCCGAGAACAGATGGGAAGGGGAAACAAGAAAAAGAATGAGTCTGGGTAAATACAGACAGCTTTCCGCTCACCTTTTTAACTCCTGGGTTGAGGTCCTTAGCCACCTTTGCCATCCTCTTCTGGGGTGGAGGAACAGCGCCTGGCTTCTCAGGCAGAGGCGCGAGGGCGCGCAGCGGGGACAGCGGCGGCTGAATGGCCAAGTTCGCGGGCCTGGGAGGGAGCTCTATGCGCAGCCAGGCGCAGCTGGGCCGCTTTAATTGGAGAGCGGGACTCCCTCTAAAACCTCGCCAGCCACTCCGCGCAGGCGCTCGCGCGAGGCCAGCCAATCGCAGCGCGAGGCTGTCCCTGACGGAAGGTTTCTGCACTGTGGCCGCTAGCGTAGCGGAGCGCTGGCTGCCCTGACGTCAGCATGGCCGCGGCCCCTGAGTGCCCGGTTCGCTTCTATCCCTCGAGCGGCAGGAATCCGTCCCCACGCCCTTTTCCTTTAAAGGGCAACGGGCCGAGGGTGGGGCGGACGGCGCGGCTCCCGCGATCCATTCAGGTCAAAAGGGAGAGTGATCAAACAGGAGGGCCGAGGTATTTTTAGTGAGCTGGATCCAGAAATAAATGTTGAGCTGTGCTCCCCTTCCCACCCTTTCTGCCTGGTCGTAGGGGGCGCGGGGAGGGCCGAGGGAGGAGGTGTTTTGCAGGAGCTGGCTAACTTTTCCCAAACCTGGGCGAGTTCTCCAGTACCCAGAGGAGAAAAGATTCAGCGAGTTATGAATTTTTTTTAACTTAACATTTGTAAAGTATTAAACTGCTTTCTCATAACTTGCTTTAACATAAATCCTCTCTATTCCATGAGCAAGAAATCACTGTCCTGATCTTAGAGATGCTCCTAAGGACATATTGTCTTGTTGTATGCTTATATTATCTCAGGTATGATTATTATTATGACTCTAAGACGATAGATGAGGAAATAATCAGAGAGAATTACTGGTCCACAGCTGAACTCTTGAGCAAGGCTTTAACCTGAGAGACTGAGAGTAAGAGACAGAGAGAGCTCATGGGGGTGGGGCTTGGGGGGGGCGGCACAGGATTGTAAACTATACACTGGTAAGTTAGTAATTTTTAGATAAATGGGGCCATGCAGGCCTGGACAAACAAGATTCCATCTGAGTTCACAAATCCGTGGAATGTGGAGTCCTTGCAACACATAACATAACTACTCTTATAAGACAGAATTGGCCAGGTTCCTCTCTCTATGTCATGTTGTTTGCCCATAAAGCCACATCTCTTTGCTGAGCTGGTTCCACAAACTTGGATTCCCAGAGGCATTTCCCCCTGCCCTGACAGAGGATTAAACACAAGCCCTTTTTATCCTAGAGAGAATACTGCCGTCTCTGTTGTGAGGGGTTCGGCCTGTAACGCCTCTTTGCAGTGCCCCCTGCTAGAAACCAGGGCTCCTGTGGGCTAAAATAAAACTCGGTTGCACAGAGACTGAACAGTGGTTCCGAAGTACACCGTTCGGGAGGGATTTGCTGAGAGGGGGAGGCTGCAGTTCCCATTCTGGGGGCTGTCTCTTGCTGGAGGCTTTTTCCTTTTGAAAGCCTCCTCCAATTTAGTTCTTATCATTGTCTCCAGTCATCCCAAATCTCGGCCAGGGATCCTGAATTGTGACTTTTCATTACACATTCCTGGAAAGGGCTTTCTATTTGTGGCTTTTCTTTTCCAAGATGAGGGTTGACCTATTTCTTCTTTCACAGATTTCTGCTATAATTGATTTTTGCCTTGTTTGCTCCCAGCTGTATCCTCAAGTACCTAGCATGTGATATAGGCTCAGTACACATTTGGCAAATGAATAGAGGTTGGGTTCTGGCTTTTATATATTTTTTAATTGATATGTAATGATCGTACATGTGATATTTTGATACATGCTTACAATGTGTAATGATCAAGTCAGGGTGTTTAGGATTTCCATCACCTTGAACATTTATTATTTCCTCGTATTAGGGACATGTCGAATCACTTTTAGCTTTTTTTTTTTTTTTTTTTTTTTTTGAGACAGAGTCTTGCGCTGTTGCCCAGGCTGGAGTGCAGCAGCACGATCTTGGCTCACTGTAACCTCCGCCTCCCAGGTTCAAGGGATTCTCCCACCTTGGCTTCCCAAGAAGCTGGGACTACAGGCATGAGCCATCATACCTGGCTCATTTTTGTATTTTTAGTAGAGACAGAGTTTCACCATGTTGGCCAGGCTGGTCTTGAACTCCTGACCTCAAGTGATCCTCCTATCTCAACATCCCAGAGTGCTGGAATTACAGGAGTGAGCCACCACACCCAGCCTCTTTTAGCTATTTTGAAGTATACAATTCATTGTTGTTAACTATAGTCACCCTACTGTGCTATTGAATACTAGACTTTTTCTTATTATCAAACTGTGTTTGTTCCCGTTAACCAACCTCTCTTAATTCCCTGACACCCCAGCCCACCACTTCCCAACCGCTGGTAACCTTCTACTCTCTACCTCCATGCAGTAAGCAGGCAAGGTAAGAATAGGGAGAGATGGCGCAATGGCACACCTGGCCTGGTTTGTCCAAACTTCCAAGGTGGGCTGCATGTTAAACCAGTATGTAAATAAACAGTGGTCAACAGAAGCCTGGCTTGAGAGAGGAGGTTTCCACATGAATAGTCCTTTCAGTAGCAAATCCTAGGAACAATAGTGCTAAATCAGGATGTCATGTCAGAAGCTTTTATATTTTAGAGCTGTGGGAACAGAAGCCAGGAATATAACAAAGGCAAGCTTTATCCCTTTCAAACCAGGCAAAAGCCTGCCCAGTGAAGTCATTTCCCACTCCCTTCCCAGCCACCCTCCTTGCCTCATCTTGAAAAAATATTGTTCCATGAAATAATACTAATTTATTAACTTTAACACTATTTATTAATAGCTCCAACCACAAGAGTCTCTCCCCTTCCTTATTTTTACCCTTGGCTCCAGGTACAATTAAGGAGGCAGATATTGCAGCTGTTTCTCAGAATTTCTCAGAATGCGAGTGTCAGGAGCTGCTGCTCGGGGTGGCTCATTCCCTCCTTTCTGGAAAAAGACCTGCTGTAGGCAGAGAGGGGATCCCCGCTCTCTGCTAGAAGTTGCTGTCTCCTCAGTTGAGGATTCTGACTTTGACACTTTAAACCTTACACTTGACCCACTTGTTCCAGGGGACCTGTATTCAGAGACTTAGCCGGACACCTGGACACACTATTACAACTTGGGACTTTTTAGGAGAATGAGGGAAATATAATTATTTCACCTGAGCCTCACTCTAGCTCTGAGGTCCTCTTCACCTCTCTTTGGAAGAAAATTGGATATCTTTTCCAAGTTGAAAGAGTAGAGATCTGATTTCTCCAAGGGTCATTGCTTTTTGACACTGGGGCTTATTAGAAGCATTCATTCATCTATCAAGGAGTTTTGGGGTACGTGCCATAAGCCAAGCCCTCTGATAGGCGCTAGAGATATCAAGGTAAATAAAAGAATCCTTCTCCTTGGAGAACATCTTGGTCTAATAACTGTTTCTGGGGCTCTCTGGTTGACAAAGCCCTAATCTTACTTGAACTCCAAGACAACCAGTCTCAGAGAAAACAGAAATCCCAAACAGTCCCAGGGCTGTATCAAAGGTCATACAGCTGGCAAGTGGCAGAGCTGAAATTTAAATTCAGAGTTTTTAACTTCAGATTGCACCCTTTCACCTATACTGCACTGCTTCCATAATGATTGCAGATGGTCAATTATAAGCAAAACAGGAAGCACTTGGATTAAGATGCTGGTGTTGTTGTCCTCATTTTCACTGGTCTTGTCCTAACTGGGATTTTTGACTCTGAGTTTTGTATTCTTTTAACCATTCATGAATGAATTAATTAAACAAACAAACAAAGATTGAATTGGGAAATACTGTGGGTTAGGCCATGAGCTGAGGATGCAACAGTGAATAAGACAGGAAATGCCCCTCCCCTCATATAGCTTCTATTCTAATGTGTGTAGCGGGGAACAGGCATTAAACAAGTGGACAGATATTTAGATAAGGTAATGAAGGATGGCAGTGAGTGCCTAGGAGGAAATAAATGGAGAAATTCATTGGATGCAGTCGTTTTAGATCAGGGGATCCAGGATGGCCTGGCTGAACAGGTGGTGTGTGAACTAAGCCCTGATGAAGGAGAATGAGTCAGCTGTGAGTAGAGTCCCCATAGAGAGAACATTCCAGGAGGATGGGGTCATGAGTGGAGAGACCCTGAGGTGAGTGCAAGTGTGGTGTGTCTGAGGGATCATGAGGTCAGTGTGGTGGGACAGGGAGAATGGTATGAGGAGCCTCAGGTGAGGCATGCAGGAGCTGGCTCATGTGGGCCCTATAAACCATGCTAAGGAGTTTACATTCTCTTCTGAAAGTGGTGGGAGGTTAGACATCAGTGCTTTCCCACTGGAACACAATGCAAGCCATGTGTGTAATTTGACAATTTCTAACAGTCATATTAAAAAAATCAGAAACAGGTGAAATAGTTATTATATATTTTATTGAACTCAATTTAACTAAAATGTTGTCATTCCCACCTGTGATTAATATAAAAATTATTGAGATGGTTTACACTTTTTTTTGTGCTTTGTCTTTGAAATCTGGTGTGCGTTTTACCCTTACAGCATATCTGTCTTCAGTTTAGCCACGTCACAAATAACTCAATAACCACATCTGGCTGGTGGCTTCCATCTAGCTACCATCAACCACATCTGGATGGTGGCTACCATATTGAGCAGAGCAGTTATAGAGAGTCTTAAGCAGGGGAATGACAGTGTCTGATTTACTGTGTTACTCACAGCAAGGACACCAAAAGGCGTTAATGGAAAGCTAGCCAGTAACTCACAATGTCTCACTCTCAGGTGGAGAAACTGAGCAATTAAAAACTGGTAATTAATTGGTGCAGTATGGTCTACCATGTGTTCTAAACACTGCACTGGGAGGCACATGTGATTTTGTCAGAGTCACAAGGCTAGAAAGGGGCAGAACTAGAAAGACTTTGAACCCAGATCTTTTGGTTTCATGCCAACATCTTCATAAATTCCCAATAATCATGGCTCATAATGATGTTTTTACTATTACAATGTAGCAAGCAGGGCCCAAGTTATTTCGATGTGAAAACATGAATAGTATGTTCTGTTTATATCATTAAATAGTATACTAGTTAAATTAAATTATAACCAAATCCTATTTGGATATATTTTTTTTACATATTGTATTCATTGAACACAACTAACACTTAAGGATCGGTAGACAGAAATGGTCCATGGAACACAGTATATCTGAATTAACTAATATAAATATACAAGAACCTTCTACATTAATTTGTTATCAACGTGGACCATCATTTTACCATATATATGTGAATTATTCACAACTTAAGGTTTTTGGTTTCTTTCCTGTCATTTTCATGGTAACTTTCACTTTAGAATAACTGTCTAATTTTTTCCAGATTTTTGGATGATCTCTTAGAACCAGAAAAGTTTTTGCCTATAAGGCTAAAACATCTGGATAAAAACAGAACATAATTGTTGGTCCCAAACAGTGTCTTGCCTTGCAGTCTTTGACAAGGGAAGTGGAAACACAAGGAAGATGTGCCTGTTACAAAATAACAATAGATCAGGACTCTGGAGCTCTGCATTTTGATCCTGGTTCTGCTAAAAATGTGACTGACCATCATCTGGCAATTCAAATTTGTCAAAATTTACTGGGGGAAAGTGATAAACTTGCTCTGCACATCAGTCACACATCCCACCTGATGGTGCAATGGGGTCATTCCCTTCTTTGACAGATTGATAAGGGAGTGGAAGGCACATATGCCTAAGTCCCAGAAAATCTGCATGTTTAGCTCCATCACAGGGGCAAGCTGGGTGACTTGAACAAGATACTTTGGCGTCTCTGTGAAGTTAGTGGTATTGTTACATAGCGTAGAAAACCAATGCACTATCATCCCCATCTTTCCTGGTTCTGTTTTAAAGATTTAATTCTCTTGGAGTAAAAAAGCTTGGTACCTATTTTTAAATGAAGGTTTCATTTAATTGATTCTTGATTCTTATACTTTCCTGGGGTACTAAGTGCCATAAGCTGAGTATCTCGTTTTTAAAGCAGCATTTTCTCTTATTCTAGCATCTAGGAGATGACTCTAGCTATGGTCCTGGAGGATTTAATCATATTACACATTTAATTTAACTAGTGTACTATTTAATGACACATCCAGCCTATCCATCTTCTGAGGGTGTGTGTGGATGTGGTCAAGCCTCTATCATTTTTGTTTCGGGCAGCAGAATTGGAGAGGCCCCCATTCTGGGTAACTGGAAGGAAGTGAACACATGCCTTTTATTTCCAATGTGCCATTAGTGCTTTATAAGTTTAATCCTTAAAACCCCAGGGGAAAGTGTGTTATTCCTACTTGCAGATGAGAGACTGAAGCTCTGCTGGGTTAAGTAAGCTGTTCCAGGCCTCGTTGCTAGTTGGGATCCAAACTTACCCTGGGATTGCTCAGAAGACCCCTGGTTTCAGGGTGAGGACATAGCCTGGACAAGGATGGAGAGACTGGACCCCCAGCCTTTGGGAACTATTCTGGATATTTTCCATGTGCCCCTCAGATTCACTCTCTTCCCTCTTCCTCCAGCTCTGTGCCCAGGAAGTTGACCCTTGGACTCCATCCATGAACTCCTTTGCTGTCTTCCACTGAATTCAGCCAGTCTGAGGTAGGAGATCAGGGGTGGGTGTATTTGTTCTCCCACTGCCTCCCTGTTGGGCTAGGCAGGGTTTTGGAGGAGTTGGCATCCTCCCTACCTAAAGCCACAGCTCCCATTGGTCTGGTGACTGCTCTCTCCCTTGGCCTCTTCAGGCTTAGGGGTGGTCCCTGCTTCCCACTGTTGTGGGAACCAGTGGGGAGTCCTTGAATCACGCCTTCTCCTTTATAAATAACCCCTTCATTAAACTCCCTCCAGCTACCCCTTTGAGTGTTTCCAGCCAGAACACTAACCCACGCAGACACAACAGTGAGTTTGAGAGATGATCCTAGGGCAGCCTTAGATGGCTTGCTCAGATATAGTCTGCCCAGTATGTTTCTTTTATATTATCTTTGTCTATTAGTATATGGATTAATTAAAATAATTGAATTGAAGACTTGGAAATGAATTAGAATAGGAAAACCAGTTTGAGGTGTTGGGAAGACAAGACAAAAATTTAGCAGCCTTCTAGATTGATCTGTTGGCTGCTCTTGAGTCATAAGGAAACTGACTGCTGAGTTCTTCCTCAGCCACTGACAGTGACTTTAGGCACTGAGTCCCTTGTGCCAGGGTCTCCTCATCTTTAAAAATGTGGCCTCTTCAAGTATGGGAACAGCCTTATTAAAGAAACACAAAGAACACGAGTGATGCCAACAGTCAACACCATCAATATTTTCACGGGGTCATGGAAAATAGCACCAGGGCCTCTCACTGGGCCATGAGGCGACAAGTGGGCAAACACTTCTCGTGAGTGGTTTCCTTCACTTTCTATGTTGTGCTTTTCCCTCAGCTAATCTAATCCTGAGCCATCGGACTTCTTATGCTCAGGAATACCTATACATAAAAATGACTTGTAAGTTGAAGATGCAAGAAAAATATTGTCATTAAAATAATTATCAATAAAAATTGCCCCTAAAAAGTAGGGCTTGCTGTGAGGAGTGGATTTGGGGCTGTCTGCAAAAGTATGGTTTGAGACCTGATGGCCTGGATTCCTGGACCAGGGGGACCAGTTGCATTAATCTCCTCTTGATTCTTTGGGGATTAGGTGTGAGTGTGAGGTAGTGGGGAACCTAGAGCAATTTGCTGAGCTGGACCTTCTTACTGAGCTGAATCTCTGTAATTTGCTGACCCAAAGGTAGAGTTTGCAGTGGGATATAACCAAGTCCTTGTCATTATCTACGTGTCCCTCAGGGAATCAGGTGTCGCTATGACTCACTGAGAAAGTGTGTTGAATAGGATTAAGGAGCAATACAGCAGTTTCAAGTTCTTAGTCTAAGAATCACTTTGATTCTTGGGGGAAAGGGAGAGTAGTGGCAGGGGTGAACTAGCTTCCAGGGGGCTGGGTTGCGGATTTACAGTAGCCTGTCAAAGAGGGAACTGTCAGCTTCGAGGGACATGCTCAGGATAATTGGTACCAGGTGCTGTTTCTGAGCTACCACCAACATGACATTACCAGGCTCCAGCCACACAAAATTTCACTGAATCCTCCTGACACTCTCCTGAGTCAGGCGATCTTATCTCCATTTTGCAGAAGAGCAAACTGAGCCCTGGGGATGTTAAGTAGTTTTTTCAAGGTCACATAGCTGGTTGCAGAGCCTGAAATTGAACCCACATGGGTCAGACTTCAAAGTTAACACTGAGAAAAAGGACAAAACCACAGCTAAAATACCAGTGACCACTTCTTGGGTAACTACTATGTGCCAAGCTGTGCTGTGCTACAGGACCTGGGATAGAAATAAAAACCACTTCCTCTCCTCCCTACCCATCACTTAACACCTGTGGGCTAATTGTAGGTGACCCTCAATAACCTAATTATGTGGCCTATTTAGAATAACATTCCAGTTTAGAATAACATTCTACCCACCAGTAAATAGGGAAAATTGGGAATGTTCCCATCAGGGAATCTCTAATTAGTGAGTGGAGGAGGGAAGTCTTATAGCACCTGTGTTCTCCAGGAGAACTTAAGAGACAGAGAGGAGATAAAAATCAGTATAATTAAAGCCTTAGCATTTTTCCCATTATCACATTTTCCATTCTGTTTGCCATGTTGGCATTTTAATTTTCCAATGCCTCCTGGAAAACATGATGTTACCTGGCAACATTGCCCCATGGGATGTTGAAATCATGTCATTTTCTAGAAAAAAAATGGTGAAGATGCTTCTGAATGTTACCTGTGTCTGAACTCCTGTCTATGAACCTGCATCATTTGTGATTGGAAATAATTTCTGTAGCTTGGGCTCAAGGCCAAAATTAGACTCAATTGTGAAGGAGGGGATGTCTGCCCTGATCCATTTCCTCCCAGTTTCTCACCCTTCCTCAGTGATGAAATTATCTGCCCGAGCATGTCCCTCTGACCTAGTCCTTTATGTCTCACTCCGTGCTGAAGCCTCGTTATTCATTTGCTGCCCATCAAAGTTTACCTGTCCTGCCTACTGTCCTCTCAGTGCCCTGTCTCACCTTCCCCTCACTGGGTTGAGCAGCATACTTTTGAGGAAAGAGTGAGGGTTTCCAAGTCAGGCATATCTGAGTTTGAACCCTAGCTCCATCACTTGTTAGCTATGTGGCCACAGGCAAATGGACTTCTCTCCCGGGTTGTTCTGGCTGTTAAATGGAAATGATGAGCCCGGCATCAAGAGGGAGGCATCTAGCTGAAGTGAGATGATGTGCATAGAGCACCCACCCATTTCCTGGCACAGAGTGACACCCATAGTTCTCCCAAGATTCCCTTCCTTTTTAATGTCCACCTAGTTCTTCTTTGTTTGTCATGAATTGGATTCATAATAACAGTTCCCCATATTGCTTTCTTCATCATCAGGGAGATGAAACTGTCTTGTCAGACTGATTCTGCAAAGATTCTTTTACATGCATGTCTGCAATAGGGAGTAGCTGCGTGCAGGCAAGGGGGATTAGTAAACATCTTCCCAAAGCAAACAGAGGGGCTGGGAGCTGGACGGAACCTCAAAGGTATCGTATCCCCCAACTTTGTAGCATCCCAACAGGGTGTGCTTCCCTCTGCTTAGATACTTTCCATGGCAAGCAGCTCTTTTTTTTTTCCTTTTTTTTTTTCTTTTTTTTTTTTTTTTACCAGCCAGTTCCAAGTACTTTTGGACAGCTCTCACTGTTAGAAGGTTCTTCTTTACCTTGGGCTGACATCTGCTTTCCTGGGGCTGTCACCCTTCTGTGCTTTTCCAGCCTCTGGAATCTATTCGAAAGGCTCTCCCTTTCCCGCATGATGACAGTTAATCTATTAGAAAGCTAGGATCATGTGCATGAGAGGTCTTCTCCTCTTCTCCCCTCTGTGTTTTAGGCACTATGGTACTCTGCTTAAGTTTGATTCCACCATTATATTCCACTTTGTGGGCAGTGCCCCCCGCCCCCCATCTCAGTGGGCTGGTATGACCTGTAAGAGGGTAGAAGTTCCTGCTTTGGAGTCAGACAAATTTGGTTCAAATCCCTGGTTGGCTACTTACCGTGATCCTCAATCCACCTATTATAAAATGGAGGCAATACTACCAACCTCATAGTCCTGGCACACAGATGAAATGAACAGCGTGCAGCTAGTGCCTGGCATGGAGAAGTTGTTTGGTACTTGGTAGCTGTACTGTATAATTATTTTCTAATTGCCAGGTAGGTAGCTATCATGTTTGGTTCTCTGAGAAACTCTTTCCAGTGACATTTAAGATTTTGCTCAGGCTACATTTGGGAGTCAAGTCTTCCCTAGTGACAAAAAATGGCACTAAGTAAGTGTTCCACTTATCACAATCACAGATTTTTAGGAGCAAAATAGGATAGTCAGCATGTTGTTCAATGGCCATTTTAGTTTGTTCCCACAAGGCAGGTAATAATTTAAAAACATAGTTTGGATATTCTGTGACTAAACATGCACATCCCAAGAGGCCCCTTGGGAATGCAGCAGAATTTCCAGACAGCCATGGGCAGAATTCCAAAGCTTCTGAAAGATGAGTGTGTTCGTGGCTGATGAACAAGGTATGAAGACACCAAATCCCCCTGACAAAGTCCAGCAATGCCTTGCTGCTGATCAGTCTTTCTGGAAAGACTGGATGAGCTCACCCAGAAGAAAAGAATGGGTAGGAGATTTCAGGAAAGATTCTTACTTATCAGAAATTAGGCTTTAAAAGTTTTGGGCCTTCTTGTTGATTCTCCCAGCTTTTCTCACAACCAAAGACACATGGTTTAGCAATGACGTCATCTGACATGGATAGTCACACTGAAGTCAGAAGCTGTCAAACAGATCCTGGATTATGATGGAGGGTGGGAGGGATGTACAATTTGAGGGCTATGTGAATGTGAAGTGAGTGCTTTGCCGTAGGGTATTACTCCCTATCCCATCACTGATGGGTAGCAAAAACAGAATTAAACTCTTCAATATATTCAGAAATGGTTATTATGTGTTCCTCTAAAGACTTTACTATTTCCTAGGTAAAATCTACAATTCTGTAGTCCTACCTCTTGTCATGCTAGCAAAGTACTTTTATATACTCCAGTTGAATATAAATGGCCAACTTCAATCATTGAGTTTGTTCTTTTTTTCATTGAATTACTCAGTTATTCAATCTGTGGAGCAGTCTTTCAGGCATTTAACAAATAATGATTGCACATCTCTTTCTGTATCAAGAGCTCTGCTGGGCATGCAGCAATGTAAAAAGACACACACAGGATTCACTCTCCTGGGGAAGACAGATGTTAAGCAAACAATTACAACAAAAGGTAATGAATGGGAGCATTATGACAGGAAAAGAATGGGCCTTGAGGCAAGAAAAGTTGAGTTTGGCTGGCGCTTACAGTTCTCTATTACCGAAAGTATCAAATTCCAGTGTCTTAACTTCTAGGACATCTAAATAAATAACTCCAAACACTCCTCCATTAGAAAGAGTAAGAACTAACATTTGTGGAGCTCTTGCCATGTGGGTAGACACTGAGCCAAGCCCTTTACAAAGATAGTCACACTTAATCCTCCCAATAATCCTAGGGTTAGGGCCTCTAAGTACTCCCATTTCACAGATGAGGAAGCTGAAGCTCTAAGTGATTAAGCAACTTGTCTGTGGTCATGCAGAGCCAGGTGGCAGAGCTGGGAGTTGAACTGTGGTCTCTCTGAGCTCCTGGTAATAACCATGAGTGCTTGTCCCCCAACACAAGCCTAGGAACTGGAAAAGCTGTGACAAAAGACTTCGAGAACTCAGGAACTTCCTAGTTTACTCCCAAAGAGCCAATAACCCTGCAGTGAGGCTCACAGCCCTTGGGAACAAGAGGAGGAATTGGGGTGACCAGGTCAGAGGGCATGTTAGGGTGAACTATGCTCCTGAGTCCCAGAAAGCATGAGAAAGGTTTTCGAGAAGTTACTTATAATAGTAGAAAGAACGTTAGAGAATCCAACCCAGAAATGAATCAATCTTAGATTCAAGTGTGCATTTTCTTTGTAGCTGGAATAATATAAACCAAATTAGAAAGCTTAATGTACACATGACATCTTTATTTGGTTGTAAAGCAATCCATTACACACACTCTCTTTCCTTTTCAGTGATCCAAAAAATAAAGTGAGTCAGTCATTTTTTGCAAAAATAGGTCCTGCCTTTCAAAAGAAAATAGTTTTCTCAAAGAACATAGCCTTCTATTTTTTCTCACTCCTTATGTTCCTGTCCTCTGATATGTACCTTCTGTCTAGATGTTAGATCGTTTTGAACTAACTTGGAAATCTTCATGCTTAATTTAGAACTGATTCATCTACAGATCGTGTAGTACCTAAGTTCGGCCAGTGATGGGGACAGTTGCTAAGGGGGGTGTTGATTCAGTCTTGCCAGTAAGTGACCCATCTTCTATCATCTAAGATGTCACTGACTTGCTGCAGTGACTCAGGTGGAGTCTTCATAACTGTGAGTATGCTGGCGAGCTTTCTCAGAAGCTTCTCTTGGTGTCCACTACATGGTTTGGGATGGCTCTATGCTCAAGGCATTGCTGACACAGTGCTGCATATTCTCATGAAGGCATGAATGATTCATGTTTCCCTGCCAGTTCCATTTGGTCATTTTACAGTTTTTTCAGGCCTCTTCATCCATATATCATCTCCTTCCCCCAAAGGATTATTTTACCCAATATCTCAGTTATCACTAAAGTTGGCTCCTTCTCATCCAGACTCAAGAACAGTGAGCCTCAGAATCCAACTGTATTAGTCCATTCTCACGCTGCTAATAAAGACATGCCGGAGACTGGGTAATTTATAAAGGAAAGAGGTTTAATTGACTCACAGTTCCACATGGCTGGGGAGGCCTCACAGTCATGGTGGAAGGCAAAGGAGGAACAAAGCTATGTCTTATGTGGCAGCAGGCAAGAGAGCATGTGCAGGGGAACTCCCCTTGATAAAACCATCAGATCTCATGAGACTTATTCACTATCAAGAGAACAGCATGGGTAAGACCCACCCCTACGATTCAATTACTTCCCACCAGGTCCTCCCAAGACATGTGGGAATTATGGGAGGTATAATTAAGATGAGATTTGGATGGGGACACAGCCAAACCATATCACCAGGTAATCTGCTTGTACCTCATATTGCTACAATTATTGCCTGTTCCTGAAAACAATTAGTACTACTGTACTTGTGTCATACTACAACTACCACCACCACCACTTCTATTACTACAGGTAAGCAGTATTTTGGAACACTTATCAGGTTCTAGGCACTGGGTTGAGTTATTTATATGCTGTATCTTTTTTTTTTTTTTTTGAGATGGAGTCTCACTCTGTTGCCCATTTTGGAGTGCAGAGGTGCAGTCTTGGTTCACTGGAAGCTCCACCTCCTGGGTTCATGCCATTCTCCTGCCTCAGCCTTCCAAGTGGCTGGGACTACAGGCACCCGCCACCACACCTGGCTAATTTTTTGTATTTTTAGTAGAGACGGTGTTTCACCATGTTAGCCAGGATGATCTCCATCTCCTGACCTCGTGATTCACCTGCCTTGGCCTCCTAAAGTGCTGGGATTACAGACGTGAGCCACCCCGCCTGGCCTACATGCTGTATCTTAATCAATCTTCATACTAGTTTTATGTGGTAGATACTGTTTGGATCCCTATTTTGTTTAGAAACAAACCAAGGCTCACATAAGCAAAGTAACTCACCTAAGCCCCACCAGTAGTAAATTGCAGAGGCGTTATCTAAACCCAGCTTATCTGGCACTATGACATCATCACTTTCTACTTTCATGATTTTTTTTACACCACCTCTTATCATCTGTACCGTTATTTACTTAACATAGAGTTCCTGGCATGCACCACACTTGTATGATTAGGTTGCAAGATCAGACAAGTCATTTTGAGCATGTGGTCCTTTGAACCTACCGATACTTCCACTGCCCTCTGCATCATCCATCAAAGTAAATCCCATGAAGGAAAACAGAAATCCTAGCATTAACATGAACTTGGAAAGAGGAGTTTGTCAAGCTTCTGGTCTCCTCTGTGGCAGATACTTTTCTTATAAATCTCCAGGCATGAGAGTCATTTTCTAAGCAATTTTTTTTTCTACTGTACTACTGTACTATAATGTACTACATGTATTTTTTCTCTACTGTACTATAATTGTTTCTTCTAGCAAGGACCTTAGTTATTTCTAGGAATAGTTTGAGGGCATCTGTAAGATTTTGTGCAACTTTATTTCTCTAGATTGAACAACTCTAACCTCTGCCTAGAAGGACCTGGTGGTTTATTTGGAAACTAGAAATTATTTCATGGTTTCCAATTACAAGGGGCCTCTAGTGAGTTGTGACTACCAGCATCACCCTCATGCCCAGGCAAGAGTGGCTCCAGTCCTGAGGACCACACTCTGGCCCTCCTCTAGGCTATCCACTCCTTCTAGGCCGGATTTTAAGTACCTTAGTCCCCACTAAGGGTCTTTGAAGGGTCTTAATCCCACTTCCAGAGCTGAGCGGGCCGCTTTCCTGGGTTTATTTGCTTCCAAGATGAACCTCATAACAATTTACCCCTAGGCCCAAGCAATAACCAAGAGCTGGCTGTGTATGGGTTATAGATGGAGTTTACGCATATATGTGAGCAAGACCCCTGAAGTGTGGAACAGAGCTAGGAGTGGGAAGAGTAGGTGGAGACAGACCAGGATCCAGAGAGAAGTTCAAGAACTCGGAATTCAAACCTTAACTGCCAAATTGTTTCAAAAACATTTGTCAGGTTAGGAGAGAACACATTTTTATTCAACGGTGTGTTCGCTTGATTTACAACTCATATATTTAGACCTATGCTATGTGGGTCTCCACTTATATACCCTTTGCCCTGGGTTGACCAAGTGGTAGGGTCAGGTAGCTACTACTAGGGCAACGAGCTGTCCTGGTTTATCTGGGACTAAGGGGCTTCTCTGGGATGCAAGATTTACAATGCTAACAGAGAAAGTCCCAGGCAAACCAGAATGAGTTGAATTGGTCACTCTAGATAACCCAGTATCTATATTATAGTGACTGATATTAATTTGTGTAACTGTATAGAAGTTAGAATCTTTATGGGGCAAAAACACCTCCTTATATTTATGTTTTCATCATAATAACCTATTAGAAATTCCATTTAATGATAGCTTTGCTCTCAGAGTCAGGAGGTAAGTAAAGGCCACTTAGCCACGGGCAGGCCTTCTGTCTCCAGGGCAGGATGAAGCAGTGGCTTTTGTAAAATTGCGCAGAGTCAGCAATGAACATTCATCAAGCACTAGAAGAAGCAGCCTCATCAAAATTCTTGCTGGAAGTCAAAATAGATTGGAATGCCAATCTATTGGATTTTCTCAGACTGCCTTGTTTTTACAAGAACAAGGAACCTGGAGATTGCTCCATGTGACATGATTTCCATCAGTACCCAATTCAAATGGGTACAATTGTCTAAAGTGATTCCCTTCTAGAGAGCCCACAGATAACTAAGAACTGTGGATATTTTGGGATATTTGGTAATTGAAAAAAGAGGGGGTAAAAACATCTTTAACCAGAAAACTCTCTAGGTCAAATTGAAAAGTGGGCAAAGTTAGTCTCCAGTCGTGCTGCTCCTTCTAGTTTTGCCATTGTCTTTTCTGCTCTTGTGGGAATAAGCTATTCATTCACTCAGCACATTAGGCCAAGATTACATTCCAAGCAAAAGGAACTGCAAAAACAAAGGCTGTGGGGTAGGAACATACTTGAAGACCTGAAAGTAGACCAGCAGGGTGGGCTGGGAGAGGAGAAAAGTGGAAGAAAATGGGGTCTGAGTGGTGGGCCAGGGCCATATCAGTAGGAACTATGGGTCACAGTAAAGACTTTGGATTTTATTAAGTGTAATGGAAAGACAATGTGGCAGGCTAAATAATGGTCTCCAAAAGGTATCCAGATCCTAATCTCTGAGACGTGTAAATGTTATCTGATATTACAAACCAGATTTTGCAGATGTGATTATGTTAAGGATCTTGAGATGGGAAGATTATCCAGGTGGGCTCTGAATGTAATCACACATGTTCCTATAAAAGGGAGGTGAGGGAAAGTCAACACAGACAGAAGAGGACAAGGCAATGTGAACATGAGACAGAGATTGGAGTGATACAGCCACAAGCCAAGGAGTGCTGGCAACTTCTAGAAACTGGAAGTAGCAAAGAATGCTCCCCTAGAGCCAGGAGCACAGCCGTGCTGACATGTTTATTTTAGTCCAGTGACATGGATTTCAGACTTCCAGTCATCAGAAACAGGAGACAAGATGTTTCTGTTGTTTTAAGCCATCATATTTGTGGTAATTATTTGTTACAGCAGCTGAAGGACACTGATAGAGGCAGATTTTAGCCTCAGGCTGGGGTATAACATAGTCTGATTTATGTCTTCCAATGGGCCCTTGGAGCTCTTTGTGGAGTAGAGACCAGAGAAGGCAGGAGTAGAGGCGGAGAGATCAGCTGGGAGGTTCTTGCAGGCATGCAGATGAGACAAGATGTGGCAGTGGATGTGTAGAGAGGTGGAACATCCAAGATTTTCTTTGGAGGTAGACTGAAAATACTTGCTAATAAATTGCCACTAGGAAAAGCGGGCTCTGAAAAGTCATCAAAAACTTAATCTGAGTGTGAGTGTGTGTGTGTGTGTGTGTGTGTGTTTATCCAAGAAAAAAAAAAATGTAAGTTTTTAAAAGAAGCACAGTTTAAGCCAGTGTTGGGGTTTTAGGCTAGAAACTCCTCCAGATATGGAGAGACATGCTCAGTGGGTGGCGGGTTGTGGAATTTCTTTAGAACACATTCTATTATGCTCCTTAGCTGACCACCTGCTCTGTGTATAAACAGTCACAATTCCTTTTTCAGAAGTTGATACATTGCAGGTCAAGTCATGATATTGCCCATGCCTGCTCACAGGGAATTTTTGTGACACTCCTGGGTATGGGAGGCCTATGAAGAATGTAGTTTAGATGCCGCAATATTGACATTCTTAGGACATTTCAAAGGTTTCCTGCCCTGGTGACCAAACTTTAGTGTGTGTCTGATTCATCTGATGAACTTAGAAATTATGCAGATTTGAGAAATGTAGCTCCAGAGATTCTGATTCACTATGTCGGGATAGTGATTCTCAAATTTAAAATAATTACCTGGGGAACTTCTTAAAATGCAGGTTCTGATTCAGTAGGTCTGGGTGGAGCCTGAGATTCTGCATTTCTGATGAGCTCCCGGGTGATGCTCATGCTGTTGGTCTCTGGACCACACCTGGAGGAACAAGATTCCTAGGGATTGTTTTCAGAGCCGTAAGCCCCTGTGTGCCAGGGTTGAGGCTGCCTCCAGTGTGGATGTGATACCACATGTGTCTGAAAACAAAGGCAGCCCTGGATACACTGCCAAGCCCTTTTGTAGGATGACCCAGCTGTGGTCTTGGTTAAGCAGATCGTTTTCCTCTCTAAACCAGTGACACTCTGCATTCCCTCCTGCTGAGCTCATACATGTCTCCTTGCCAAACCCAACAGAGGCTGGCTTCCCAGACTAGGTTACGAGGCTGAGGTTTGCCAGGCTCAGTCCTTCCACAAGTGCCACTCATGGGCTAGACGACTTCCTCAGCCCAGTGATGTCTGTCTTGTTCAGGATGCCATGTAGGCTGCATACCACCGTCAGCATGTTGTTTCTAACACACAGTCCTGGCCATGCTCCTCCCCTACTTCCAACCCTGCTTTGGCCGCCATTGCCCTCCAGAGAAGGTCCAACTTCATTGGGCTACCCACCAACCTCTACTACCATCTCCAGCCTTTGCCATCTGCTACCACCATTGGTTACTTGTTTTATATATGCATTCTCTCTCCTCTCCAGGCCAGAGGACTCACAGTTGAATTCAGAAACCATCCTCACACTATGGGGAAAACTACATATGGTGAGGAGAGAGAGGAACAAATTTGAGAGGCAGTGCAACCTAGTGTATAAGAGCACAGGCTTTCGCATCAAGGCCCAGCACGGTCATACTTCAACTGTGTGACCTTGAACTGTCCCTGGGCCTTAGTTTTCTTATTTACAAAATGGGGAAAAGAAAATTTTTCATTTAGGGCTGTTGAAAGAATTTAATGAGGTCATATATTTGAAAAACTTAACTTTGTCCCAGGCATGTAGTAAGCACTCATGTCAGCAATTGATGTCCATCCCTCTCTTTCCTCTCTCTTTTCCCTTCTTCTACTTCCCCTCTTTTATTGCTCTACTCTCAGGATCTTGGGGCCTTCATAAAGATACAATTCTTGGGATTTTCTCTAAATGAAAATTCCACAGGGGTGGGAAGTATTGATCATATTCCAGAAACTGTTTTTGATAATTGGCCAGTAGGAACTGTTTTGAGCTGTCCACTTAGCTACATTCGCAGGAGCACTTTAAAAGGAAATGAATGAAAATGCTCATTATTCTGGCCATTAGTCCATACTTGGAGCAAACAGGAATCTCTAGGTCCAAACATTTCCCCTTCAAAGCTTTGTTTACCTTGGAGACCAACATCAACACAATTAGGTTTCAATATCAACAACGTGGGAAGGTTGGAAGTCAGGAACAGCGGATGCCTTTTATAAATCCAGTGTCCAGGGCCACAGTTAACACCATTCTTTCTGGACTAGGAAGGGTTTTTTTGCTGTGGGGGGTAGGGTGACATTTCAGAGTTGCACCATTAGGTGAAATAATCAGGCACTGACATTCGATTGCAGATGCGGTTGTCAGTAGCATTATGTGGGACACTCCTTGACTTGGTGCAGATAAAGTCCAAAGATGAGTGCTTGCTAAGGTCCAGCCACCTCCACTGCCAGTCAGATGAGGTATAATTTGTCTTTGGGTCACACTAAGTGAAAAGGATGCAGGCTTCAGGTAGGGTCAATTCATCCACTCAACAACAAATATTTTCCAAGTACCTAGTATGTGTCAATCACTGTTCTAGAGACCGGTTATGGAGCAACAAAGGGAACATAAAAATCCTTTTCTTCATGGAGCCTACTTTCTAGTTGGGTACATATTTAAATTAAGCCTATAAAATATCTACTTGCCTCAGCCTGAATTCAAAGACATAAATGATTCCAGGTCTTGGGATTCGGTGGGGGAAGCAACCTTAAAGATCGTTTATACTATTGATTCACTATCTTTCTTAGGAACACACACTTCTTTGAGAATGTTATAGAAGATGTGAATCCTCATTCAATCTATGCAAACTTTCACCTTCAGTTTCTGATAATTCATCCCCCCTACCTCCCCAAATCCAAGCCGTAGGTTAAAACCTTTGATCTGGTTCTAACATCTTGAGACAGTTCCTCAGTATCCTTGCAAATAAGAACTTACTGAAAGATAATGGATTTTTTTTTTAAATGAGGAACTTGCTCCCTTCTCAGGCAGCTCATTTCATCCTAGAGCTCTGACTGTAGACTATTCCAATTTCTTTTTTGACACTGTTCCTTGTCTCTAAGCCTTGAAGCTGAGGTCTTGTGCAAATATGTCTGGCACCCTATTCACTGTGTTCCCATTTTTCTTGAAGGTGCAGAGAGAAGTACCTCCCTCTATCACTGATATGGTTTGACTGTGTCCCCACCCAAATCTCATCTTGAATTGTAGTTCCCATAATCTCCATGTGTCATGGGAAGGACCTGGTGGGAGGTAATTGGGTCATGGCAGGATGGTTACTCCTATGCTGTTATTATGATAGTGAGTGAGTTCTCACGAGATCTGATGGTTTTATAAAGGGCCTTCCCCTTTGCTTGGCTCTCATTCTCTCTCCTGTCATCCTGCAAAGATGTGCTTTCTCCCTGATTGTAAGTTTCCTGAGGCCTCCCAGCCATGCAGAACTGTGAGACAATTAAACCTCTTTTCTTTATAAATTACTCAGTCTCGGGTATTTCTTCATAGCAGCGTGAGAATGGACTATACAATCACCCTCCAGGTTTTGAGGCTATTATGGGCTTGGCTACTATTCTTTTCCCTGAAAAGGAAAGACTTCAGTAATATTTTTTCTCCTGATCTCTCTATAAAGATACTAGCCTAAGATAGGCCTCCTTAATCTCCTCCATCCTCTGTTTACCTTCTTATCTGAAAATATTATTGGATTTGCAAATTAGCCAAAGGAAACAGAGACATGTTTTTAAGGCTGACAATGTGCTTTTTAAGCCTGCAAGAATTCATATGGCTTAAATGACTTCTCTATTCCTTGTGTTGCATGGAAGGAAAGAAAAAGGAAAAAAAACCTCGAACTTACGGCCAGGTAGAAGAGCCGTATCAACAAGGTACCCTCACCCTCTGTGGAAAGCCAGTTTTTCTTTTGACCTGAGGTCCAGACCAAGAGAAATGGTTCAAAAGGACAGGGCCAGAGATCAAACTGTGAGAGCTCTTTATGAAGCAAAGGATTGTGTGGCACATCCCCGTACCTTAAAGAGCTTGCTGTTCAAAACAAATCTGCTGAGATTTGGAAGTGAGTAGGTCTTCTTATCTATCAGACAAGAGCTAGGTGATTTTTAAAAGCATGGGCCCCTCAAGAATGGAAAGATTGTATTTATGCATAAAATTAATGAAGCCACAAGGCAGAGGGGGTTGGAGTAAAGGGATTTTATTTTCTTTAGCCCACTTCAGCAATCACCGCCCTATTACTGTGGGCCTGCTGTGTGCTGGGGAGTTATGTAAGAACTGGGCTGTTCATTCTGCATCTGCACAGCATCCTGACCAAGAAGGAATTGTTGTCGCTGGTCCTCTGCTTCACAAAATTAAATTGAGGATTAATTAATTAAGGATTCTTGGTTTATACACATACTAAAAATTTCATATTTGAATCATGTAATGAATACTCATGACCTCAAATTTAAAACAAAATCTCAGACTTTGACAATAACTTACCTCTAAGTGTATGCCTCCTCTGTCATCTCATCCCCACCCCCCCATCATACTATTGTCCTGAGTCTCATATCCGTCACCCCGCATTTCCTTTTTATATAACTTTATTTCATCTATACATATTCATAAATACTTGTGTCTATTCCATTCTAGTTGTTTTAAAATGTATATAAAAGGTGATCACACTTTAGGTAAGTTTAGGGACTTGTCTTCTTTACTTAATACATTGCTGAGACCCATCCATGTTGTTGCATTTCTCTGTAGTTTATCCATTTAGACTCTTATTATATTCTAAGTATCTGCCATATACTCTTAAATATTCTATTGTGGGAATATCCCACAGTTTATTCATTCATTCTTCCTCGAATGAGCTTTTGGGTTATCACCAGACTGTTGCTCTTGTTAACAGTGTGGCCTTGAACATTCTATTGCATCTTGATTTTCCAAAGTGATTGAACCAATTTACATGCTTACTGGAAATACGTAGATTATAGTCAGTCCAATGTTTGGAATTGTCAGTTTTAAATTTTTTTTCAAGCTAATGAACATTAAAAAAAATTGTGGTATTGATTTGCATTTCCTTGATCATTAAAGATTTTGAACAACTCACATATATATTTGGCTTTATGTTTCCTCTTTCGTGAATTATCTGTTCCTTTCTTTTGCCCACATTTTCCTATTACATTAGTTATGCTTTACTTAGTGATATGGTTTGGCTGTGTCCCCACCCAAATCTCATCTTGAATTGTAGTCCCTATAATCCCCATGTGTTATGCAAGGGACCTGGTGGAAGGTAATTGAATCATGGGGGCAAGTTTTTCTGTGCTGTTCTCATGATAATGAATAACTCTCATGAGATCTGATGGTTTTATAAAGGGAAGTTCCCCTGCACATGACCTCTTGCCTGCCACTATGTAAGATGTGCCTTTGCTCTTCTTTTGCCTTCTGCCATGATTGTGAGGCCTCCCCAGCCATGTGGAATGTGAGTCCATTAAACCTCTTTCCTTTATAAATTACCCAGTCTCAAGTATGTCTTTATTAGCAGCATGAGAACAGACTAATATGCTTAGTGACTTTTTTATAGGAGTTATTAATATGTTATTGTTACTAATCCAGAAAGACAATTAATAGCTATATTTTCTCAACACAGGGAAACTGAATGTCCTAGAGTTAAATGACTTGGTCATGATCATGTAGCCATACATGGAGGGCCAGCATTCCTCTCAGGCCTGTCTGATTTGGTGTATATCCCAAATACCTGGTCCATGCTATCTTCCTACTGAGACGTCTATGGACCTACAATGCAAGGTCTGATGCTTTTCCCTGCCATAGCACCAATGGACTGGAGAGTATTGAATTGGTCCCTGTGTCTCTGGGCTTAGTTTCTTCATCTGTACATCTGTGCTGTAGTTTCTTCCAGTAAATCTTAGATCATCTGTCCCCAACATTTTAACTCTTCTTGTCATTAGGTATCAAAGTGGCTGGTGTGCTGGGGGAGAGAATGGTCCCCAGCAGCCTCCACTCCATCTGGCCAGTCCACAGCATGGTCTCCACGGTCTTGGATAATCAGGTCTTGACTGGTAGCTCTAAGTATCTTACTTGATTTGGGTTTGGGAGGCCTGGGGTGAACAACGATAGTCCTAGTAGGTTGGTGCAAAAGTAATTGCGGTTTAGTAATGGTAAAAACCACAATTACTTTTGCACCAACCTAATAGCTTCTTTTAAATTCTTCCTTGATTGTCAATTGCCATGATACTTGGTTATCATTTCTTGAATGCTGTGATTTCCAGGGAGCCATTGATTAAGCATGGCAGAAGGGAAAATTAAGAATAATCGTCATGATGGCTCTCATTTTTTTGTTCATTCAACAAACATTTATTGAGCACCTACAATGCTTCGGGCACACTGGGCAGATAGTGCTCGTAGATGACAGATTTGAGTTTAATGCCTTTTACTGGCTCTGGGGACCTTCACCAAGTTCCTTAACCTTTCTGAGCTTCAGTTTTCCCATTATTAAAATGGGGGCTAATATCCAGGTAGTAGTTTTAAAATATGCCTGCAAATTCTTTCCTCCTATTAAGAAGTGGCATCAATGTCTCCTCCCCTTGAGCCTGGTGGGCCTTGGTGGCTGCTTCAACGAACAGAATGGGATGAAGTGATGCTGCAGAACACCCAAGGCCAAGTTAGAAAAGGCCATGCATCTTTGCACTCTGGGGCCTATACTTATAGCCACAGTATAAGAAACCCAGGGACTTTGAGCCTCCCAGGTAGAGACCCCACATAGAAAGAAAACACAGAGGGTGAAAGATAGACAAGGAGCCACAGCTCATCCAGCCCCAGCTGTGGAGACTTCCCAGCACAACATCTAGACACATGAGTGAATACACCATTGAGATGACCCTATCTCAGTCACCATCCAACTGCACCCACATGAGGGCCCTGAGCAAAATCTGCCCAGCTGAGCCCAGTCAACCTCTGGATTTATAAGCAAAATAAATGATAGGTTTCTTTTTAATTATTATTATACTTTAAGTTCTAGGGTACATGTGCACAATGTGCAGGTTTGTTACATATGTATACATGTGCCATGTTGGTGTGCTGTACCCATTAACACGTCATTTACATTAGGTATATCTCCTAATGCTATCCTTCCCTGCCCCGCCTTCCCACAATAGGACCCAGTGTGTGATGATCCCCTTCCTGTGTCCAAGTGATCTCATTGTTCAATTCCCACCTATGAGTGAGAACATGTGGTATTTGGTTTTCTGTTCCTGTGATAGTTTGCTGAGCATGATGGTTTCCAGCTGCATCCATGTCCCTGCAAAGGACACGAACTCATCCTTTTTTATGGCTGCATAGTATTCCATGGTGTATATGTGCCACATTTTCTTAATCCAGTCTGTCACTGATGGACATTTGTGTTGATTCCAAGTCTTTGCTATTGTGAATAGTGCCACAATAAACATACATGTGCATGTGTCTTTATAGCAGCATGACTTATAATCCTTTGGGTATATCCCCAGTAGTGGGATGGCTGGGTATTTCAAGTTCTAGATCATTGAGGAATCACCACACTGTTTTCCACAATGGTTGAACTAGTTTACAGTCCCACCAACAGTGTAAAAGTGTTCCTATTTCTCCACATCCTCTCCAGCATCTATTGTTTCCTGATTTTTTAATGATTGCCATTCTAACCGGTGTGAGATGGTATTTCATTGTGGTTTTGATTCACATTTCTCTGATGGCGAGTGATGATGAGCATTTTTTCATGTGTCTGTTGGCTGTATGAATGTCTTCTTTTGAGAAGTGTCTGTTCATATCCTTTGCCCACTTTTTGATGGGGTTGTTTGTTTTTTTCTTGTAAATTTGATTGCATTCTTTATAGGTTTTGGATATTAGACCTTTGTCAGATGAGTAGATTGCAAAAATTTTCTCCCATTCTGTAGGTTGCCTGTTCACTCTGATGGTAGTTTCTTTTGCTGTGCAGAAGCTCTTTAGTTTAATTAGATCCCATTTGTCAATTTTGGCTTTTGTTGCCGTTGCTTTTGGTGTTTTAGACATGAAGTCCTTGCCCTTGCCTATGTCCTGAATGGTACTACCTAAGTTTTCTTCTAGGGTTTTTATGGTTTTAGGTCTAACATTTAAGTCTCTAATCCATCTTGAATTAATTTTCATATAAGGAGTAAGGAAAGGATCCAGTTTCAGCTTTCTACTTTTGGCTAGCCAATTTTCCAAGCACCATTTATTAAATAGGGAATCCTTTCCCCATTTCTTGTTTCTCTCAGGTTTGTCAAAGATCAGATGGTTGTAGATGTGTGGTATTATTTCTGAGGACTCGGTTCTGTTCCACTGGTCTATATCTCTGTTTTGGTGCCAGTACCATGCTGTTTTGGTTACTGCAGCCTAGTATAATTTGAAGTCAGGTAGTGTGTGCCTCCAGCTTTGTTCTTTTGGCTTAGGATTGTCTTGGCAATGCAGGGTCTTTTTTGGTTCCATATGAACTTTAAGGCAGTTTTTTCCAGTTCTGTGAAGAAAGTCATTGGTAGCTTAATGGAGATGGCATCGAATCTATAAATTACCTTGGGCAGTATGGCCATTTTCACAATATTGATTCTTCCTATCCATGAGCATGGTATGTTTTTCCATTTGTTTGTATTCTCTTTTATTTCACTGAGTAGTGGTTTGTAGTTCTCCTTGAAGAGGTTCTTTATAAGGAATCCCTTATAAGTTGGATTCCTCGGTATTTTATTCTCTTTGAAGCTATTGTGAATGGGAGTTCATTAATGATTTGGCTCTGTTTGTCTGTTACTGGTGTATAAGAATGCTTGTGATTGTTGCACGTTAATTTTGTATCCTGAGACTTTGCTGAAGTTGCTTACCAGCTTAAGGAGATTTTGGGCTGAGACAATGGGGTTTTCTAAATATACAATCATGTCATCTGCAAACAGGGACAATTTGACTTCTTTTCCTAACCGAATACCCTTGATTTCTTTCTCTTGCCTGATTGCCCTAGCCAGAACTTCCAACACTATGTTGAATAGTAGTGGTGAGAGAGGGCATCCCTGTCTTGTGCCAGTTTTCAAAGGGAATGCTTCCAGTTTTTGCCCGTTCAGTATGATATTGGCTGTGGGTTTGTTATAAATAGCTCTTATTATTTTGACATACGTTCCATCAATATCGAATTTGTTGAGAGTTTTTAGCATGAAGGGCTGTTGAATTTTGTCAAAAGCCTTTTCTGCATCTATTGAGATAATCATGTGGCTTTTGTCTTTGGTTCTGTTTATATGCTGGGTTACATTTATTGATTTGCGTATGTTGAACCAGTCTTGCATCCCAGGGATGAAGCCCACTTGATCATGGTGGATAAGCTTTTTGATGTGCTGCTGGATTTGGTTTGCCAGTATTTTATTGAGGATTTTTGCATTGATGTTCATCAGGGATATTGGTCTAAAATTCTCTTTTTTTGTTGTATCTCTGTCAGGCTTTGGTATCTGGATGATGTTGGCCTCGTAAAATGAGTTAGGGAGGATTCCCTCTTTTTCTATTGATTGGAATAGTTTCAGAAGGAATGGTACCAGCTCCTCCTTGTACCTCTGGTAGAATTTGACTGTGAATCCATCTGGTCCTGGATTTTTTTGGTTGGTAGGCTATTAATTATTGCCTCAATTTCAGAGCCTGCTATTGGTCTATTCAGGGATTCAGCTTCTTCCTGGTTTAGTCTTGGGAGAGTGTAAGTGTCCAGGAAATTATCCATTTCTTCTAGGTTTTCTAGTTTATTTGCGTAGAGGTGTTTATAGTATTCTTCGATGGTAATTTGTATTTCCGTGGGGTCGGTGGTGGTATCCCCTTTATCATTTTTTATTGCGTCTATTTGATTCTTCTCTCTTTTCTTCTTTATTAGTCTTGCGAGCAGTCTATCAATTTTGTTGATCTTTTCAAAAAACCAACTCCTGGATTCATTGATTTTTTGGAGGGTTTTGTGTGTCTTTATCTCCTTCAGTTCTGCTCTGATCTTAGTTATTTCTTGCCTTCTACTAGCTTTTGAATGTGTTTGCTCTTGCTTTTCTAGTTCTTTTAATTGTGATGTTAGGGTGTCAATTTTAGATCTTTCCTGCTTTCTCTTGTGGGCATTTAGTGCTATAAATTTCCCTCTACACACTGCTTTAAATGTGTCCCAGAGATTCTGGTATGTTGTATCTTTGTTCTCATTGGTTTCAAAGAACATCTTTATTTCTGCCTTAATTTTGTTATGTACCCAGTAGTCATTCAGGAGCAGGTTGTTCAGTTTCCATGTAGTTAAGCGATTTTGATTGAACTTTTTAGTCCTGAGTTCTAGTTTGATTGCACTGTGGTCTGAGAGACAGTTTGTTATAATTTCTGTTCTTTTACATTTGCCGAGGAGTGCTTTACTTCCAACTATGTGATCAATTTTGGAATAAGTGTGATGTGGTGCTGAGAAGAATGTATATTCTGTTGATTTGGGGTGGAGAGTTCTGTTGATGTCTATTAGGTCCGCTTGGTGCAGTGTTGAGTTCAATTCCTGGATATCCTTGTTAAGTTTCTGTCTCGTTGATCTGTCTAATGTTGACAGTGGGGTGTTAAAGTCTCCCATTATTATTGTATGGGAGTCTAAGTCTCTTTGTAAGTCTCCAAGGACTTGCTTTATGAATCTGGGTGCTCCTGTATTGGGTGCATATATATTTAGGATAGTTAGCTCTTCCTGATGAATTGATCCCTTTACCATTATGTAATGAGCTTCTTTGTCTCTTTTGATCTTTGATGGTTTAAAGTCTGTTTTATCAGAGACTAGGATTGCAACCCCTGCTTTTTTTTGTTCTCCATTTGCTTGGTAGATCTTCCTCCATCCCTTTATTTTGAGCCTATGTGTGTCTCTGCATGTGAGATGGGTCACCTGAATACAGCAAACTGATGGGTCTTGGCTCTTTATCCAATTTGCCAGTCTGTGTCTTTTAATTGGACCATTTAGTCCAGTTTACATTTAAGGTTAATATTGTTATGTGTGAACTTGATCCTGTCATTATGATATTAGCTGGTTATTTTGCTAGTTGATGCAGTTTCTTCCTAGCATTGATGGACTTTACATTTTGACATGTTTTTGCAATGGCTGGTACCTGTTGTTCCTTTCCATGTTTAGTGCTTCCTTCAGGATCTCTTGTAGGGCAGGCCCTGTGGTGACAAAATCTCTAAACATTTGCTTGTCTGTAAAGGATTTTATTTCTCCTTCACTTATGAAACTTAGTTTGGCTGGATATGAAATTCTGGGTTTAAAATTCTTTTCTTTAAGAATGTTGAATATTGGCCCCCACTCTCTTCTGGCTTTAAGAGTTTCTGCCGAGAGATCTGCTGTTAGTCTGATGGGCTTCCCTTTGGTAACCTGACCTTTCTCTCTGGCTGCCCTTAACGTTTTTTCCTTCATTTCAACTTTGGTGAATCTGACAATTATGTGTCTTGGAGTTGCTCTTCTCGAGGAGTATCTTTGTGGCGTTCTCGGTATTTCCTGAATTTGAATGTTGGCCTGCCTTACTAGGTTGGGGAAGTTCTCCTGGATGATATCCTGCAGAGTGTTTTCCAACTTGGTTCCATTTTCCCCGTCACTTTCAGGCACACTAATCAGATGTAGATTTGGTCTTTTCACATAATCCCGTATTTCTTGGAGGCTTTGTTCATTTCTTTTTACTCTTTTTTCTCTACACTTCTCTTCTCGCTACATTTCATTCATTTGATCTTCAATCGCTGATACTCTTTCTTCCAGTTGATCGAGTCAGTTACTGAAGCTTGTGCATTTGTCACGTAGTTCTCGTGTTATGGTTTTCATCTCTATCAGTTCTTTTAAGGTCTTCTCTGCATTGATTATTCTAGTTATCCATTCATCCATTCTTTTTTCAAGGTTTTTAGTTTCTTTGCACTGGTTACGTAGTTCCTCCTTTAGCTCTGAGAAGTTTGATCGGCTGAAGACTTCTTCTCTCAACTCATCAAAGTCATTCTCCGTCCAGCTTTGTTCCATTGCTGGCAATGAACTGCTTTCCTTTGGAGGGGGAGATGCGCTCTGATTTTTTGAATTTCCAGCTTTTCTGCACTGCTTTTTCCCCATCTTTGTGGTTTTATCTGCCTTTGGTCTTTGATGATGGTGACGTACTGATGGGGTTTTGGTGTGAGTGTCCTTTCTGTTTGTTAGTTTTCCTTCTAACAGTCGGGACCCTCAGCTGTAGGTGTGTTAGAGTTTGCTTGAGGTCCACTCCAGACCCTGTTTGCCTGGGTATCAGCAGTGGAGGCTGCAGAAGATAGAATATTGTTGAACAGCGAGAGTTGCTGTCTGATTCTTGTTCTGGAAGCTTTGTCTCAAGGGTGTACCCCACTGTGTGAGGTGTGAGGTGTCAGTCTGCACCTAGTATGGGATGTCTCCCAGTTAGGCTACTCAGGGGTCAGGGACCCACTTGAGCAGGCAGTCTGTCCATTCTCAGGTCTCAACCTCCATTCTGGGAGATCCACGGCTCTCTTCAAGGCTGTCAGACAGGGGCATTTACCTCTGCCGGGGTTTCTGCTGCTTTTTGTTTAGCTATGCCTTGTCCCCAGGGGAGGAGTCTACAGAAGCAGGCAGGCCAGCCTCCTTGAGCTGTGGTGGGCTCCACCCAATTCGAGCTTCCTAGCAACTTTGTTTACCTACTTAAGCCTCAGCAATGGCAGGCGCCCCTACCCCAGCCTCGCTGCTGCCTTGCAGTTAGATCTCAGACTGCTGTGCTAGCAAGGAGGGAGGCTCTGTGGGCGTGGGACCCTCCGGGCCAGGTGTGGGATATAATCTCCTGGTGTGCCATTTGCTAAGACCCTTGGTAAAGCACAGTATTAGGGTGGGAGTTACCTGATTTTCCAGGTGTTGTGTGTCTCCATTTCCTTTGGCTAGGAAAAGGAATTTCCTTCCCCCTTGCACTTCCCAGATGAGGTGATGCCTCGCCCTGCTTCAGCTCTCGCTGGTTGGGTTGCACCTGCAGATCAGCGCCAGCTGTCTGACATGCCCCAGTGAGATGAACCCGGTACCTCAGTTGAAAATGCAGAAATCACCTGTCTTCTGTGTTGCTCACGCTGGGAGCTGGAGGCTGGAGCTGTTTGTATTCGGCCATCGCGCCCCCCCCATAGGTATTTTTTAAGCCATTACTTTTATTTTAGGGTCTTGTTATACGGCCATCATGCCCCCCCATAGGTATTTTTTAAGCCATTATTTTTATTTTAGGGTTTTGTTATACAACAATCAATCACGAGGACCAATTCACTTTGCAGGGCTGAGGACAGGTTAGAAATGATGCATATAAAGCCCATAGCACAGTCTGCATTTGGAGGTGGTGACATACTTTCATATACTCTGTCCTTCAATTCCAAGGTGATCCCGGGAAGCAGGCACTGGCTACATTGTTCAGACTGGGTCACGATGATCTGCTTGCCTCATCGTCTGTCTTGCCTGGTGGCAAGGCATTGAGAAATTATGTCTATCTGGTTATCTCCTGTCCCTAGGTCTAGGGCCTGGCATATGGACATTACTCTGACAATCTAAATAATCAGATTAGAGGAATAGGTAGATACTGGACAGATATTGTATTTATTATGCAATTGGAGAAATAGAAACAGGTTCTAATTCTGGCTTTACTCTTTGCTAGTCCCAAGAACTTGGGTAGTCAGATTTTCATGGTCTTAGCTTCCTTAACCATGTATGGCAGGCACTGTGTGGACTATGGGAATCCACTGATGAATAAGACAGGTGACATCCACTGACGAATGAGACAGGTAACATCCCTGTGGTTCTTCTGGAAGGGAGAGATATCTTGTAAACGTGCAAATAAATCAATAAACAAGATAATTTCAAATAGAAGTAACAGATCCAAAGACAAAGTAAGTGATGGAGGTAGAGGAGGCTCCTGGTGGACAGGATTTTCTTGGTTCCAGTTCTGCATTTCTCATTTTGTTTGTTTGTTTGTTTGTTTTTGATTACTTCTTTCACTTTTTGCAAATATTCTAATTTAGGTCATTATAAAATGAATAGCTATGGGTTATAAATTTGAAAGTAACTCATCCCAGAAACAAAGAGTCAAGGCCAGGCTGGGAGAGGACAGTGAGCAGGGTAATCCTGTATGTGCCTGGCCTTGTGTTTGAAGCCCCCTCAACTCATGTCAATCATCTTGCAACTGCCATGCTTACAGTGTACAATGAGTAAGGCAAAGAGCAGAGGTTAGAAAAACAGACCCAGGATCTTGATTTCTAGAGTTCAGATCCCAACTCTGTCCTTTTATTTTTTTCAGTTAATCATGAACTTGTGCCTAAACTTTTTCATCTGTAGAATGAGACAAATGATAAAAAACTGCCTCATAAGTTTGATGAGTGAATCAAGTGAATTAAAGGACTTCTAACAGTTCCTGGCATATGGCAATGTTTAGTCATTATCATATCATCATCATCATCATCATCATCTCACATGCATTGTCTTTGAATCCCTGAAACAATATTCTGTGGTAGGGACTGTTCTCATTCCCATATTATAGATGAGGAAATGGAGTCTCTTTTTTGATAAGCTCAGGGGGCCATGAGCTCACTGAAGGCAGGGACTGAGCCTCTTTGGGTCACTGTTATAGTCCTGCAGCCATGCCCAGTGCCTGTCACATAGACCATGGAATGGATGAGTGATGTGTTATTGACAATATTTGCTGGGAGCTAGGACTGTGGCTTCACTGAAGGTAATGAGCATCCCTGCAACCCCGTCCACCCCAGAGGACTGGGAATGGAGACCACTGAAGAGAAGAAGTGAGAGGGGGCAGAAGAGAATATTTGTTCTTCTGGGTTGGAGGAGCATGTCTTTCACCAGATGGATGATCTCTCTGATTTCTTTGACCTGCAAGAGCTACTACGGAACAGATGAATTGTTAATTGTTCTTGTGGATCCTTCATGACAAGAGAGATAATAGAGGTGCAATGAAGTTGGGAGACTCACTGGGGTGAGGAGAGTGGGTCCCCACAGTGATTGGCAGAGTTAGATGTGGAATCCAAAGCTTGCAAGATCAGTCCCATCTGAACACTGGAACATTCTGATGCAACATACATTATTCTGGTCCTTGGGCCAAAAGAAAACACCTTGTTGGAGACTTGTTTCTGTGTTTAGGGCTGGTGGTGCTCCAGGATTTCTTTTTGATGAACCAAATTATGTCTAGGAGCAAGGCCTGTTTCTATCATCCAGAATTTGCTAATCACTGGAAAGGCCAAAGACCACACATTTCATGAAATATGATCTAGATCTCAACAGGGTTGAACAAATGAAACAGGCCACACTGAATGGCTTGCACTGGGATAGCTCTGCTAGTGGCCCTGGAGGGTGTGAGAGGCAGGAGCATGGAGGAAGATCTGAAAAAGGAGCCTGGAGAAGATCTGAAGGGCAGTTGAGGGTGGCACAGGGCAGGCCAGGTAGGTGTGCATTCTCACCTGAGCTCTGCCACTGACCAGCCACGTGGCCTTGGATTTGAGGGTGACTTAACCTTTCTGAACTTCTGCTTCCTCAACTGGAAAATGAGATAACCATAGCACTTTTTAAATTGTGATAAAATGCACAGAGCATAAAACTTAGCATTTAACCATTTCTAGGAATACCATTTAGTGGCATTAAGTACATTAATATTGTTGTGCAACCATCATCACCATACATCTCTACAACTATTTTATCTTCCCAGACTGAAACTCTGTACCCATTAAAAACCAGTTCTTCATTCCCTCTCCCTGCTGCCCCTGGCAATAACCATTCTACCTTCTGTCTTTATGAATTTGGCTGTGCTAAACACCTCATATAAGTGGAATCATACCATATTTATCCTTTCGTGGCTGGCTTATTTCACTTAGCATAATGTCCTCAAGGTTCTTCCACATTATAGCATGTGGCAGAATTTCCTTTTTCCTAAGGCTGCTAATATTGCACTGTGTGTACAGACCATATTGTGTTTCTCCATTTATCCGGTAATGGGTACTTGGGTTGTTTTCACCCCTTGGCTACTGTAAATAGTGCTGCTATGAACATGGGTGAATACTTTTTTAAAAATATAAATATTGAGAGGATAAAATGAGAGAAGATACGTAACAGTCTTTTGCAGTAGACCTTGGTACATAATAAGAGCTTGTAAGCAGTAGTGGTAATGAAGTTGGTGCTTGCTAAGAGGAGGGAATGTCAGTGTTAGAAGCCTGCCTGGGGACAATAGGTGGGACTGTGAGGGGGTCCCCTGGCTACACGCACACTTGAGGTTGTACAGATCAAGAGAAACTCATGTTCACTCAGTCAGCAGTTTTGTTTAGGACTAGACACTGAAGGTATAGACTAATATTAGTAATAGCAACCATTTATATAGCACTTACTGTGTACCAGGCCCTGGTCAAAGTGTTTTAAATATATTAACACATTTAATGCTCACAAGAAGCTGATGATATAGATGGCGATTATAAGCCCTGTTTTGTGGATGAGGAAACTGAGTCATGGAGCTTAATGAACTCTTCCCACATCACAAGCTAGTCAGTGTTTGAGCTAACATTTTAATCAAGGTCATCCAGTCCTACACTGCCACTAAAAAAAAAGTGAAGCCAATTCTCTATCTTTGGAGGGTTCGTATGTCCTGAGACAGACAGATGTTCGCTGTAGTCTAGTGAAAACTTCTGGATGGAGTCATGCCAAGTGCTGATATTTACCTCCAGGAAGAGATTCTGGATTGAAAGGGAAATTTTATCTCACTTTCTGTCTATTTTATTTTTTTGAGGTGGAGTCTCACTTTGTCACCCAGGCTGGAGTGCAGTGGCACAATCATGGTTCACTGCAGCCCTGACCTCTCAGGCTCAAGCAATCCTTCCGTCTCAGCTTCTTGAGTAGCTGGGACTACAGGTGTGCACCAGTCCGCTAGGCATAATTTTTTTGATTCTTTAGTAGAGATGAGGTCTCACTATGTTGCTTAGGCTGGTGTTGAACTCCTGAGCTCAAGTGATCCTCCTACCTTGACTTCCCCAGATGCTGGGATTACAGGCATGAGCCACTATGTGCAGCCCCACTTTCTATCTTATTCTTTTATTTATTGTAAGACCTTTTTCTTTTTTCATCGATTATTTCTTAATTTGTTAATACAGAAATCACCATATAGGCAGATATAAAATAAGGAAGTATGACATAGATGTCAACAAGCTGTGAGTTGAGTGCTGCAGGAGTCAGGAGAAGGTGGCACTTACCTCTGAGAGGAGGAGATGAAAGAAGGTATTGCAGGGTGAGTAGGAGATCACTAGATGCAGTTGAGCAGGTAGATGATTCCAGGAAAAGGGGACACTTGGATAGAAGCAAGTAAGAAAAGTGTTGGCCCAGGGTGTGGGGCATAGAAGGCATTTGGTGAATATCACCTTAGCAGTTTAGTGCCCCAGAATATAGAAGGTGGCTGTCTAGGCCTCTCTTCTGGATTCTGCTCATCAATATTATTTCAGCTAGGATTTTTCAGTCACCATTGACAGACAACCAAATTCTGCATTTCTTAGGGTACAAGCCTGGTCACACAGGGAAAGCTGAGGTCACTCCTGGCCATCTGGGGAAGGGTCTCACATAGAGGTCAGTGTCTCCCCATCTTTCTCTCAGCTTCCTCCCAGGTGGAGCCCTTCTCACTAGCTCCCCTTGCCCAGCCTCTCCCCTTCCTCCAGGGGCAGAAAGGGAGAGGAGAGCTGCTGTTCCTGGGAGCTCCCTCACAAGTCTCAGACTCCCTCTGAGTGGACCGTGCTGAGCTGCCAGCCCGTCCTTGAACTGATCACTGTGGCCAAGACAATGGCATGTGCTGACTACAGAACCCTGGCTTGCCTAAGGTTCCCTTGGGACTGGGAGTAGAGCTCCCTGCTCCCAAGCCACGTGGACCCAAGTGGGAGAGAGTCACTCCCCTCCAGGAAAATCAGGGGGATACTCCCAGAAGGAGAGAGGACAGATGCTAGGCAGGCACAGCTAAAACAAACAAAACTGAAAAAGCAGGTTTAAAAAATTTTTAAATGTTTTTATTTATTATAATACAAGCTCAAGTTGGGAGCCCCTGATATGTCCACATGGAAACTCCTTGATGTCTCTCTGAGCTTATGAAGCTTTGGGATTAACTAAGGGAGAATATGACGGAACATGGCTCTTTCTTTTCTTTTTTTTTTTTTTTCCTATTTTTCTTTCTTATCTCCATTTTCGGATATTTTCAAGGCTGGGGAAATGTGACCCTTGGAATATATTTTTAATATTGTTTCTCATCCAAGCAGCAACTTACTTTTATAGATTGCTCATTCAAATCCACTGTTGTCATTGTTTTCATTCTTGGTGTTTCCAAAGGTGAGCTCCAAAGCCTGGGTCAGCACAGTTGCGTGAGAGGGTAGAGTTTGTTCTCTACGTATTTTTAATGGTTCAAGGTTGCTGTGGATGCAAGTCACGTGTCTCTAAGAGGTCTGGGGTGTCTATAGCAGCTCTAAGAAAGCCATGTTTTTTTTTACAGCATTCCTTTTTTGACTTGTAACCACTTTTTAACTGGTGTGATAGGGCCATAGATACCCACAACCTAAGGAATGGGAACACAATTAGGGATTCAGGCTTATGTTCAAATCCTGGCTCACCACTTTTTACCTGTGTGATCTTAGACAAGTTATTTAACCTTTCTGAGCTTTACTTTCTTTCATCTATAAAATGAGGATGATGCTAGTATTCAGAAGACTAGATGAGACAATGCATATAAACTTAGTGCAGAGAAAAAGCAGATCCACTCCCTGCCCCCCAAGGAACTAATAGTAAAATTTCTGATGATGAAATGGACATTCCCCTGTAATGTATTATGGTAAGGATGCAAACATTAGTTTCTAAGAAAGTCTAGATTCCAACCCTGGCTCTCAACTTAACAACTGTGTGTGCTTAGAGCAAGTTGCTTTACTTCTGTTTTACTATTCTTGCCTCTGTAAAATGGGCATAAGGACACAACTTCACAGAGTTAGAAGGAGAATTAACACAACTTATGTAAACCACTTGGCAGAATGCCTAGCACAACAAGTGCTCAACCAACAGCACTATCCTTCAACTGCCTTAATTTCTGAGAAGCTGGGGCCAGCCTGGATCCCTGAGCTGCGGGGAGAGTAGATGACACTGCTATGTCACAGACCAGCTAAATTAATTGAGGTTGGGAAGAGAGGCTATTTTACAAGATATCTCAGGCACTGTTGCTTCAGTGCTGAAAATGCCTAAATCTCTACCTCTGGATACCCAGAAAGTGCTTACTAAATTATTTCCCCTTTTGTCCTTGACTTATAGGACAAATACTCTGCTATGTCTATAACAAGCATTTTTCAACCTGTAGGGAAGCCAAGTGCCCATGGTCAGGAGTGACCTTAGTCTTCCCTGCGTGGCCCAAGTTGTGTCGTGGATGGCTAGCGCGTAACCCACACTGCTTCTCTCACTGTCTGAGCAGGCAGCTGAGCCGAAGCATGTGTGGCATTTCACTGTCATGACCCCATCTAAGAAAGCACTTCAGGAACAATTAATTGCAGTGTATGAATCTGGGTGGGAGTGCTTGCCTTCCAGAGTGAATAATTCACTCAATACAAATAGTACCCAACCACCTTCCACTGAGAGAATGCTGCTCTTCATCCTGGCGCTGCTGCAACTCCTCTGGGCTTGCTAAATAAAAGGCGAAACATGTGGCAGCCGCGGTCAGAAGCAAGATTAAATGAAGACAGGTCTGGCTGGAGCTGAGACACTTAAGAATTTCCTTTGGAGCCATCAGTAGCAGTGAGTGAGAGTGAAATATGACATGATGTTTGTTGCCATTCACTTTCTTTTTACCCTAACTCATTGCCTTGTTTTTGCTCATTCATTCTTGTCTTTCCTTCCCATCCTGTTTCCCACTCCATCCTCATTGTCTTTCTTATTGTCTGACCCAAGAGTGACTCTCAGGGCAGTTGCCTTCAGAGAAGTGAAAGCTCCCCATTCCCCCGAACTGATCCCCACTAAGATATATTCCTCACTCCCTCCAACAAAGGGCCTGAAAGTCTTCCTCTGCCATAAGTCACTAGGATTTCAGGAGTCCCGTCTTGTAGGGGAAATAGATCACTTGCAAGGCTAACACTGAAACAAATGGATGCTCAGTGTACTGTGGTCAGCTATTGCTAGGTAATGAAAACCCCAGAACCTTATGGTATGGAACAATGAGTATATGTTTTACTTATATATTTGTGCATTGGCTTAGCTATCTGGGTTGGCTCTAATCCACATGTGTTTATTCTGGGATCAGGCCATGGGGGCAACATATCCCTGGCAGAGCCTATCTCATGGGGATGGCCGAGTAGAGGAGAGCAAGCTCAACTGCACAGTACATTTCAAGCCCTTGAATCACATCTGCTATCATCCTGTTTGCCAAAGCAAGTCACATGACCAAACCCAAAGAGAAGTCTGCCTTTGTGGAGGAACTGCATGGCTTCAAGGCAAACAGTGGCAGATACAGGGAAGGGTAAATAACTGGGTTGAAAATTCAGTTTATGCCAACTGTTAACAGCTAAACATGAACTAGGTGGCTTAGTCCAGGAAAAGTAGGGATGGAAGGGCCTGGCAGATAGAACTCGTGGGATTCCACAAGGGAAAATGAGAAGAATATAGGCAAAGCCCAGGTATCTCTAGATAGGGCAGCGATTTGGACACCTGGAGACAATGAGAGGGCACTAGATACCCAAGAGTAATGGCTGTCAAACTTTAGCATGTATCAGAATCATGTGGAGGGCTTGTTAACAAAGATTGCTGGGCTCCACCCCCAAAATTTCTGATGCAGTAGATCTGGGGTATGGCCTAAGAATTTGTACTTTTAACAAATTTCTTAGTAATGCTCATGCTGTTCATATAGGAACTACACTTTGAGAACCACATCTCAAAGGAAATGATTACTACTGAGGACAAGCCTACATTAGTTATGGTCTTGCCTAAGTTTGGTCTAACTCTCACCTTTAATTTTATGCCAATCCTGGTCCAAGCCTTTTGCCTCTCCTGGTCACTTATCTCTCTTTTTACTCTGAGCCCCTAACTTACTTCCCTCAGAGAGCTCCTCCTTCTCCTGTTCTCTGGCATCTTGACCTGTGTTCCCCTTCTTACTTTTGGAGGGTGCTAGAATCCAAGGTGTGACTTGGGTATGCCCAACAGACACACTGCTTATAACCCAGGCAGCTGAGTCATAACCTCCAGGAGGAAAACACTCCATGTTTAGAACAAAGATAGCCAATAGACATGAAAATAATACCCTAGGACGTATATGGGTCCCCTGGCTCTATTCTCTGATGGGTATTTTTTTTTTCATCTGTATTACATCTTTGTATTTTCACTTCAAAAATGTTTGGTGCCTAGTGGCAGCCATCATAAAATACTGATTTTAATGACTTGTGAAGAATTAAAATGGTTCCCATGGGGCCATAACAAGTATGTCATTAAACTTACCCAGGAGTCTGGGAAGTGGTTGGACCTAAAACCCAACCCACTCTCAGAATTCACCACAGTACTAGCATTGTTTAGAATCATTGTATGACATCCAGTGAGCCTCACTCAACTCACTGCACTGAAGTGCCTGAGAAACTAAGGTCATGGGTGCCCAAGGATGCCCTTAAGTTCATGTCTGAGTCAAGTTAGTGGTCTGAAGATTTTTTTAGCTGATTCCCAGAGACAGACACATAGAGAGAGACAAGATAGCTACTACACTGGGATCTACCAGTGGCTCCTTTATTGCTAGGCACCCCCTTTACATTTAGGGCCCATGTTGTGCACAACAGCCTTTTTTTTTTTTCTTTCTTCATTTTCCCACAAATACCAAGATCTCAACCCACCATGTTCTCTTGTTCTTTTCTCAGTAGCTACCACTATATACCACACACTTTGAAGCATTTTTCCCCTGAGGCTGGCTGGGAAGTGGAGCAAGTCTCCTGACTCTCTTTTCCTGCTGCCCCAGAAGAGAAGTACACAAGGACTTTTTGCCTAATTTAATGCCAACTTCCAGGGACAACACAACCATACTGGGCATTGTTAACATTCCTTGACTGTCTTTGAAATGTTAAATCAACATATCTTGCTCTTTATTTTCTTGATAGGGAAATATAGGTAAGGCTGTATAAATTCTAATTGCTTTTGTCTTGGCCTTAGTGCAGACATCTTTAATGAGGGGAACTTCTTTTCTGTAAATGAATAAATGATTTAAATCTCCTCTGTATTAGTTTTATGTTGCTGTGTAATAATATACCACACATTTAGTGGCTTCAAACAACACACATGATTATTAACTCACAGTTTCTGTAGACTTGAAGTCTGGGCACAACTTACCTGGGTTCTTCTGCTCAGCCAGCAATCCAGGAATATTGGCCAGGGTTGTGGTCTCATCAGAGGTGCAACTGTGAAAAAGAACCACTTCTCAGCTTCCTCGGGTTGCTGGCAGAATTAATTCCCTGTGACTGTAGGACTGAGGTCCCATTTTTGTCTCTGGTTGTCAGTTGGGGGCCACTCTGAGTTCCTGGAGGCCTCTTGCAGTTCCTTGCCACAGTAGAGGTGTCATGTAATCTAGTGTTTACTTTATAAGGCTCACTGTGGCTGCTTTATGGAGAACAGAGTTTCATGTAGCAAGAATGGAACCAGGAGACCCATAAGGAAGTTACAACTTTTTCCAGGCAAAGGTGCTATCGGCTTGGGTTAAGGTCCAGCAGTGGAGGTGGGAGGTCTGGTTGGGATTGGAATCTATTGGGATTTGCCTTGTTTTCCTTCTAACCTTGTGAGTGGAAAGCTCGTTAGTTGCTTACTGGGTAAAGAAATAAGTTTTAAACTAAAAATGAACCTAAAATTTTTTTTTGTGTGTGAATGTTGGGCAATTTCTGTAATAAAAAATTAAAATAATCATATGGATCTTTCCCAGGAACCACCCTTGGGCTGCCCCCTCAGAGACCCCAGCCATCAACTCTCAGCAGCACGAGGGCTATGTCTTGAAATAATTAGAACTTTGCTGATTGAAGGATTCTACATGCTAAACCCTAGTGCAAGCTGCCTGCCCCCATGGTGCAAGTGTGGGGCATCCATAAATACTTTTGAAAATTCCCACTAATGTTTCCAGGGCAAGGGAGGGGGCTGGATTTTGTGTTGAAGCTGGAAGCAAACACTTCTTGTTAATATAGGGGGCACAGCCTAGCCTCATGGCTAAGAACGCAGAGTCTGGTGTTACAGTATCTGGGTGTAGGTCTCTGCTCTGCTGCATAACCCTGAGCAAGTTACTTACTTCCCTGTGCCTCAGTTACCTCATCTATAAAATGGAACAACAATAAAAGTGACCTCCTAGGCTGTTACTAGGATTAGATGAATTCACACTTATATAGTGCTGTTACAGAGTAAAAGTAAATGTTCTACAAGTGTTCGGTAAATTAAAAACAATAGGTCAGATATATCTTCAAGACCCTCATGATATGCAAGGAATCTATGAAAAATGCAAGTTTCTTCCTCCTCCTTTACTATAAATGTAAGCAAATTCATTGTGAAAAAAAATAAACACATGGGATTTGAGTTCAGATGGACCCAACTTAGCCCTCAGCTCTGCTGTTTACTGGCTGTGTGACCTTGGGTGGATCACTTAACTTCTTCGGTAGCGTATGTTGTTCATGGATAAAAATAGAGAGAATAGAGTGGAGTGCTGCTAAGTAGTGAATAACTGGCTCTCTGAAAAGACAAAAACCCTTGTTTGTAAAGTTTGCTGATTTCTGTGGTGTAAATGCATCCACTGTAGCTAATTTCAAACTACCTACATGACATCAGGAAGCATAGGGTTGGCAAGAAATGCACACAAATCTGCTCTTGCAAGCCGGTCAAAAAATAACAGATGCTTGTGAGGTTTCAGAGAAAAATGAATGCTTATACACACTGTTGGTGGAAATGTAGATTAGGTCAACCATTGCAGAAAACAGTGTGGTGATTCCTCAAAAACCTAAAAACTGTGAGTTGGCTCCAGAAAACTCATGAATGAAAGAACTATCTACCATATAGTGAACACTTAATATGCATATAGCACTAATCAAATCTATGTAACATAGAGCATTTCACTTAATCTCTTAAACACCCCTATGATGAAGGTATTATTCTTCTTCTTATTTTACAATAGAAGCAATCAAGGCAGAGATAGGTAATTTGTAGTAGGAATGCAAATGATCCAGGCCAGTGCCTGGCCACTTGAAGGCACTTTAGAAAGGTATATATTAATATTATTGCTTCTACAACAGAAGGAAACATTAATATCTAGTCATTTCCATAAAGTTCCATTGTTTTTTGTAAATTCACTTCCAGTTGTCACATATCTAAAGTAACTGAAATATGTGGTCCTTTCCATTAAAATGAAGATAAAAGTATGAGGTTTAAAGAATCTGTCTCTTAGTTAGACAAAAGCTGAGGATTTTACTCTGCTACATGCTTAAAAGAAAGATTGGGGTGGAGAGAAGGTGTGGGCGTTTGTTGAGTACCTGAGGTTGAAAGAATTATTCTCACCCTGTCCATCATTTGAAAGATGAAGATACTAAGGTTCAGAGAAATGCAGTGACCTCTCCAACCTTACTTTACTAGTAAGTGGCTAATGCTGGGATTTGAACTCCAAAGATTGGGCAGAACTTGGTTCTTTTCATTGTACCACACTGCCACACTTGGACTTCCCCGTGATGTGAACTTTGCCAAGGCTGTGATCTAGAACTCAGTTTGGAACTCTGTGAAATAATAAACAGAGCCTTGCCAATCACGGAGCATCCCTTGGTGGCTTGCCCAGTCCTTCTGCCTCTGACCACCATCTGTAAGAGCAGTGGTACAGCCAATGTCATTACCACTGGCCTAGAAAAACACAGAGGCCCTGCTGAGGGCTTCTGGGGCTGTTTATATGAAACTGCCCAGACCATGCCCCTGAGATGCCCAAAGCCCTAGCCAGTTGTTGAGAGAAAACATCAGGCAGTGCTCCATTTCTGGTCACCATCTGTACACATTCCAAAAGACAACAGTCCATTTTAATTCATGACCAAGTTAACTTTGCAGTGATCCAGCCCTACTTGTCAGTACCAATGTTCATGTTATTTGCTTTAGGTCCAAGGACTGTATTCAGAGCAGTCCTGAATAAAACATCTTTTCTTCATGGACAGAGGGCCTAAGTGGATGAGATGGTATGTAAAAGTACCTTTGTAAATACTTACAAAAATTGGACTACTGTAGTACCTTGCGTTTTTTGATCCAACAAAGTGAGTGGAAGGGTTGTCTTTCATTCCTGTTTAAGGGAGAGAGCAAGCCAGTTTATTTTTCAAGCCTTACAAGGAGCCCTAGAATCTCAAAATGGAAGGAGTCTTATTTATTCATTCTTTCATTCATCAAATCTTATTTGAGCATCTGCCATGTTTCAGAAACGGTTGGGTGTTCAGGTAAAAAGATGAACTTGACATGATTCCCATTACTACAAAGATTATGGTCTAGGAGGCAACTTAATAAAACAATTCTATAATTGTATCCAGATGGAAATTGTGAAAAATATGATGAAAGAGAAGTACATGGTTCTATGAAAGCACTTAATAAGGAAGTCTGACTCAGACTATGGGGTTATGATCAAAGGAAGACTTCCTTAGGAAGTGCGGTTTGAGTAGTGAGATAGAGAATGAAGGTGGGAGGAGATAGGAGTCCAAGTACAACAGCATGTGCAAGGCCTGAAGGTCAAACATAGCACAGTTTAAGAGTGGGATAAAGATCAGAGTGGCTGGGTTATTGAGTTCAAGTTAGAGGATAGAATAAAAAGAAATTGGAGGCTGGGCACAGTGCCTCACACCTGTAATCCCAGCACTTTGGGAGGTCAAGGTGGGTGGATCACGAGGTCAGGAGTTCAAGACCAGCCTGGTCAAGATGGTGAAACCCCATCTCTACTAAAAAAATGCAAAAAGATTAGCTGAGCATGGTGGTGGGCACCTGAAATCTCAGGTACTCGGGAGGCTGAGGCAGAAGCAGAGAATTGCTTGAACCCGGGAGGCAGAGGTTACAGTGAGCCGAGATTGCACCACTGCTCTCCAGCCTGGGTTACAGAGTGAGATTTCGTCTCAAAAAAAAAAAAAAAAAAAAAAAAAAAGAGAGAGAGAGAGGGAGAGAGAGAGGAGAGATTGGAGAGGTAGAGTCAGTTCTGGAAGGTCTTGTCAGCACATGAGAACAATGGGAAGGCACTGAATGTTTCTAAACACCATAATAACACTATTAATGCTGTTGTTATAATAGAGCTTCTGTGGAGGATAGTATGGGCAGCAAAAAAAGTGGGTGAAGTATGGGGCTAGGGAGTTCAGGTATGTCATTTCAACAGTAAAGGGGAGAGATGATGGTGACTTGGCCTAGGATGGTGGTATTGAAGAGAGAAGTGCAGACATTCAATTCCAGGGAGATTTAGGAGGTTTCATTGACAAGGATTGGAGATATATATATATATATATATATCTCCAAATCCACAGATGAGATTACAGATGAGAAATCCAGCCTTCTCATCTGTAAAATGAGGATGATAATAGCATTTACTTCATAGGGTTCTTGTGATGATTAAGTGAATTAATGCATGTATAGTGCTTAGGGCATTCATACAATATAACATGTGTCTCAGAAAAGAAAAAGAATTTGATTAGCAATGCCTCTTAATATATAACACCTGCTTCACCTAACTCCTGGATTTGTGGTAAGAATAAAATTCCATCTGACAAACATTTACTGGTTATACAATATGTATATACTCAGTGCTGGGCTGGGTTCTGGAGATTCAGATGAGAAGACCTTCCTTTTAAGGTAAGGAGAAGTGGGGCAAAGACATGGTCAATAAGTAAAACACCCAGGGGTCATGAACAGTGCTATGTCAGAGTGGCCAGCTCTGGACTTCTATATTTTTCTTTGGATGAGGAAATATGTCTGAAATCCCCAAGATTTCTCAGAAGTGTTGATTCTTGAGCTGGATCTTAAAACCTTGAAGGTTTCGTCAGATAAGCAATGAGGGAAGGGCATTCTAGGAGGAGAGAACAGCATGTACACTCATGGAGCCAGAGCTGCCTAGTACCTTTGTAAATTTCACATGATGGGATGAAGTGGACATTAATGCCCATCTCTCCCCAGCCTGGGACTCATTCAAGCCATCATTGATTGATTGGCAAACCTAATGATCTTTGCTGAATGATTAGGCCAAATGATCTGGTTTCACTGAAACCTCTCAGCTGGTGACCTGGCTCTCATTTTGTTCAGTGGGATGTTTGAACTGGAGGAGAGATGGGGAGAAAGAGTTTACTTCAACTGGAGAGCAGTTTTGAGATAAAGGGGCTTGGGGTAGAGATACATTTAACAATTATTAAAGGGAAAGGAACTTTGAAGAAATGTTATAAAATGTTTAAAGGCACATTTGGCTAAGGATGTATAGTACAATTCCCATCCTCAGTCTTCTCCATAGACCTTCAGCAAAATTTTACTTCATTGTCCAAATGCTATAGGGAGTAGATTTGTGTGTCTATGTATTTGTGTGTATGTTTGTGTTAGCATGTATGTGTTTGGAATAAGGTAATACATTAAATTTGACCGTAATGAAATGGCAACCTAGCCAACAAGGTCCATGTACCTTTGAGTCACAGGTTAAACAGCTCAGTATTGCTATAATATAGGCAGTGTTAGTATATGAAAATATGGAAGCAGTCAAGGCTATTGTGAATGGCTTTGAACATCAAACCAAGAACTTCAACTTGAACACCCAAAGTTAAAAACTTGACAAGCATACAGGACTAACGTTGTATTGTGGACTAAAGAAGGAGAACTACAGTCCTTTGGTAAAGGTGACTAAGTGTCCTCACATGCCCTCAAGAGGACCTGCCAACATGGGTGTGATTGTGGAATGAGAGAAAAAGGGGGAGAAATTGGTGCAGTTTCAAGATAAATAGTATTGCTTTAAAAAAAATAACAGCCACAACACAATCCTGACATGATATCTCTATGTGGTGTTGCCATGGAAAGAGCTATTTTCATTGGATGTGAGAACAGGAAGCCATATAAAACAGAGAAATGGCCAGAATGCAAGCTTGAAATATCCCTGGGCTGCCCCAACTTAGCAGCATTTTCTAAACAGGGCAGTTTCTTTGTGTTTAGATGATAGGAATGAGAAAAATGAAAGGTCCCAATGATCTATTCCTTCCATTTTCCCATTGAAAGAGAAAGTATGCCTAAAATCCATGGAATGGGGGAGATATTCCAAGTAAATGACAATTTGCTGAATGAAGAATGATCCCTAATGGTGAGTCTGTGACCTCATGCCCATCACTGACTTCCAACTCCACCACCATCTTTAAATGATGTAGCATATCTCATTGCCTTCTTGTTAAATGTATGCATTAAAAGTATTTAAACAGTTGTGGTTGACTTTTTAATGGATATTTTAAGGGGCATGTTACGGAACTCCGGTAAGATCCAAAAGATTAATGAGGACATACAGATCTTTCCAACAAAAACATGTTTTTAAAAAGTAGCACATTTATAATGTTGGAAAAAAAAATAAAGCATAGTCAGAATTTGGAATGAGATGCTGGAGCCACTTTAGGTTTCTGATAAAATGATTAGTGCCCTAGTGAGTGGTGAAGTTTTGGGTTGGAACAGGAATTTGTAGAGTCTTGGGACTTGGAGCTGAGGGCTCCTGTTGAATGCACCAGAAACCAGGGAAGCAAATAATATTTTGTTATCATGTATGGCTCCCTTGTGGCCCCGTGGTCAAGACCTTAAAGTTGACACAGTCCCTGAGGCTGAAGAAGGGAAGGATTGGCAGTTTTAGGCAGCAAAAAGCTAAGGCATTAAGTCTTGTGTTTTCTGAGCAATATGTGGGGAAAACAAACCTCAGTGTGAGAAGTGAACGTGAAGACACACCCATTCCAGAGAGAGACTCAGATACCAACCAAATGTTAGTTTCCTGCCAGTTTTGAGTGATTGCTCCTAGTAACCTCTTGATTCCACATATTAATAAACATTGGTTAGAAGGGCAAAGTGCATAGACTAGAACTTGACTGAAAACAATTCGGTTTGGTGTGGGAATGTGGGGTATGATTATTTTCTCATGGATGACATTTCTTCTTAAATTTTTGCTTGTGACACAAGCCACATGGGTTTGCTTTTTCTGGATAGCTGCAAGTCAAGGAAAAGGAGTAGAGAAGCCACTTGAATTCCTGGGAAATGTTGTAATGACATCCAATTTAATTCGACACATATTTATTGAGTACCTAGTATGCTCCCCAAAAATGCAAGGCATGATAATGTAAAGAGAAGCAGCAAGTAATCCCTTCTTGAAGAACTCACAGCCTGTTGGTACAGATACATCCAGAAATGACTATGATTGATGCTAGAATCCTAAAACAATAATGTGAGGTACCAGGACTGGGCATTTTATATACATTTGATCTCACTTAGTTCTCAAAGAAATTCAACGTTAGTACTGTCATGATTCTCATTTTTCAGATGAGAAAACTGAGGCTATGAGAGCTAAACATGTTTCTGAGCATCCATAGTTAGTAAGTGTTGGAGCCAAAATTTGAACAGAGGTCTATCTGACTTCAGGGCCTGGGTTATTTCTGTTATAGTCTGCCTTGGGCTGAGCTGGGGATCCAGGCAAGCTATAGAAAGGAAGTAACATTGGCCCTGAAGAATGAATGGGATCCATCAGGTAGTCCTTTGGTGTGAGGGTGAGTAAGGACATGGATTTCTGGTAGATGGAACAGCCAATGCAAGAGTTTGGAGCCTATGCAAGGAATCTGCCATGGGCTCAGTGTTAGCAAGAAGGGACCAGAGAAAATTAATTTTTTCAGCAAATATTTGAGTGCCAGTCACTGGTGAGGCACTGGCCATCTACTGGTGACCAACATAGGACCAGCATCTGCCCTTAAGGAGCCATCTTGAGCCATAAAGTAAATGAGTCTAGGAACATGCCAATAAACCAAGTACATATCAGTCAGGAATATGCTGAGAAACCAAATAGTGTCCTGTGAAGCAGATCATGGAGTCAGGCCTGTCTGACAAGGTGATATTTGAGCTGAGATGTGAAGACAGAAGATGAGCCAGCCCTGCGAAGATCACAGAGAAGGGCATTCCAGGTGGGGAGACCAGCAAGGGCAAAGGCCTATGTGGGGATGCGGGGCCACAGAATATATCCTGATGATACGTGGCATGCTTTCTCATGTTTGTCATGTGATCATTCCAGGGGGATGTGATGTTTGATGCCTCCTGTAGGCTCATTCAAGAGGAACCCATTTTGGAAATTCTTCTGAAATGAGTGCAGTAGTTGTGGGTTCTGAATTACATGAAAACCACTCATGTGTTCAGTTCAGCTCCTTTTCCAAACAGACAGGCTTCCTGGCACGCTACTTTGGCTGTGCGTCTTTACAACGTGCCTGCCATGTTTGTTCTGCTCTGGCCAGGTCCCCACTCCTTCCCATCTGAACAAAACTGCCAGTGAGCAAATTGCCACTTTTTAACCAAATGACACCAATTATGTTTCCCTTTCACTTTCACTGTGGCTATGAAGAATAAAACATTAATCATCTCCTAAGTGGTCCTTTCCTAAACCTAGGTTAAAGGAAGTTTTTACTACTGACATCATCTCATGACTGTCAGCTCCCATTAATTAGATATGAATGTCTTTCTCCATCCACCCACCAGGCTCTTGGTTTGGAATGATTCTCGGAAGGCATTTTTGCTGTTTACCAGAGAGAGGCGACTAGGAAATGTGTGGATTGCTTGGTTGTGTTCTATCTGCCAAAAAAAAAACCAGGCAGGAGCTGTGAGGAAACAATGGAAAATGACAAAAAGCCAAGTCACGTCTGTCTTCAGCCTCTCCCCCCTCCCTCACCCTGTGCCTGCTCTGCCTCCAGTTCACCTGCTCCTGAGCTCTAAGAAACCCTCTTCCTGCTTCCCCTGTCCATGAGGGTCATGTGACCCCATGGCTGACCAATCAGCCCCCTCACAGCCCTAGTCTGTGAATCTGAACCAGGCCATTGAGCCATAGATCAGGAACTTGGGGTGGAAATCTGGGGAAGAAAAGTACCCAACAACCCTTAGGGTTGTTGACCTGGGAGGCTGCTGTTGATGGCATTGATACCTGAAAACAGTATGTGGATTACTGGATCCTGCTAAACCTGACTCTGGTACAATCCTAGACTTCTCAATTACAGGATTCAATAGGTATCATTTATTCTTCTCTGAAACAAGTTTGAATTTAGTTTCTATTTTCTTCAACTCAGAGGGTTGTGTTGAACATATGTCCATACCTGTCATGCTACCTTGCCTCTTGTAACCATCCCAGCTTGCTTGTTCCTTTCCTCATTCAGAAAAGATTTATTGAGCTCTTACTGAATGCCAGACAAATGACCCTTATCCATTTTTTAACCCCAACTTTTCCTGGCTGGGAGAGTCCCTAATTGTTCAATTTTGCCTTCTCCACAGAGCTGTGGGTCAGGCATGGTGAAAGTTTCTATATTCCCCACAGTGGATCCAGTTCAATCTATCCTCTTTATTTCCTTAACCAAAGTTTTACAAATTAGAAGGGGCATGTGACTAATTTCTGGCAAATGAGGTACGGGGGAAAATCTAATGGAGTGGGGCACTTTTGGAAATAAGATTGGGGCAGATGAAGTCACTTTTCTTCTAATGAATATTATCTCTATGTGAGACACCAGGAACCATAGAAAGATGAAGGAAGAGAGAAAATGTAGGAAAAAAATCTGGTATTTGATGACATTATTGAGCTATGGAATTAACCAACTCTGGGTACTCTGGGCATAAAATCATAAATTCCCTTATTACTTAATATTTTGAATTTTAGTTTTTTTCTTGGTCACTATTGAAAGAGTTTTAGCAGATACAGATTCTCAGTAAACACTGCTGCATGAACTGGCCATGGCCTGCACCCCCAGGCAAATGATCTATTTCAGTCAAAAGGTCCATGCAGAGTGAGGGTGTCATGCCCTATGTATGCGTTTGTGCTGTGTGAGCTTGGACACTCAGGTGACTGGCCTCCAGGGAACTCAGTGGTAAAACCCAATTCATTTGAGAGGGGCAAGAGAGAATTGAAAAATCCATTTGTTAATTTGCATTTGAACTCTAGCTCCTGTCTAAACCTTCTGTCCCTGTAGATAACCCATCATTGGAAGCCAGTGATAACTAGAAGGTGACTGGGTGAGCCTGGAGCTGGAGCCAGGATGAGGGCACTTAGGCCTCTTAGAGGGGCTCACGTCACCCAGCCACAAAGGACTGAGGTCTCCATCTCCAGCATCAGAATGTACATATCAAGGGCCTGCAGTTCCCCAGTCTTTCCTTGCCCTCTCTTTCCTCCAAGTCATTGTGCGTGCCATTCTCTCTGCCCAGGACTCTTTCCACAGCCAGCTTTATTTACCCAGCTGACTTATGTTTGTCTTTCAAATAGCAGTTTGTGACATCTCCTCCAAGAAGACTTTCTTGACTGTATCCTCTCTCCCCTGGAGCTGTATCCTATCCCCCTCTCAGTTCCTTCGAAATGAAACCTTAGTGTTTCATTTCTCCCATTCAACCGCAGTTGTCTGTTGACTGTCTGTCCCCTTCTCAACTGTGAGCTCCTGGAAGGCAGCAACTGTCTGTCTTGGTTCCTGCTGTGTCCCTGATTCCTAGGGCTTTGTCTGTCATGAGATGAGCAGTACATGTTTGCTGAATATACAATGAATGAATGACCATGAAGATATTCACAGAACCCCCACCTCCAACTCCAAGCTCTTACTTAGGCGGGTATTTTCAGTGACCACTTATGACTGTGTTTTTGTGGGTCAGTTGCTGAATAGTCATCCATCTAAAGTTTTCATTCCTTCTGGAGTCGAGTTACTTAAATTCCCTTAGTTGGTAATTTCCAGCTACTCCCAGTTAATCTAGGGAGTCTGGTTTGGAATCAGACAGACCTGTGTTTAAGGGCTCACTTTGGTCACTTACAGGGTGAACCTGGGTGATTTTCTTAAAGCCCACAAGCTTTAGTTTCACCATCTGTAAAATGGGGCTGATGCTGACAACCCTATCTCACAAGGAGATTATGAGAATTAAATGAAAAGATGCACATAAAATGCTTCACATGGCATCCCCCAAAACATCGAATATTCAATTAACATTCTCAGTTGTTATTATGATGACACTTTGTGCCAGTCCTTAGGAATGGGGCTGGAGAGATGGGTATTTCTCCTAGAATGGTAGAAAGCTAACATTTTATGCCCTTTATCACAGAGGAAGAAAGAATGCAGGGCTTCCACCTTGCATTTCCAATATTATGGTTTTCTATAAATAGTTTCTTTTTAAAAAACAAAATGTAAGAATGTTTGAGTCCAGCCCAAGAATGTATGTTATGTTCTTTAAAAAGGAAATATCAACAGAGTTTTGGGTGGCAACCAGTCTCATGTCGATCTTTCAAATAAAGCAAAGATGGAAAATATTTACAAAGGATCTTATCCTAGGGAAGCTAATTCTAAGTTTCCTTCTAATTCTGAGGACAAGGGGGTCAAATCATTTTATGTAGCAAGACTTTTGGAATGAGCATTGTAAAAGTTGAAAGAACACAGCTGCTCTCTGTGGAGCATGGTGTGGGTGGTCTTGGAGAGGTAGCCAGGGAGGTGGGAAGCCAAGGTTTGGACTCTACCTCTCCTTGCATAGATTGACATCTCTGAATCTCAATTTGCCTGTCTGTGAAATGAGCATTATGGAAGGTAGCTGGCTAACAAGAGAGATGTGAGGACTGAGTATACAAAACACATTTTCCACAGCATCTGGCACATAGCAGGTCTTCATAGATGTTGGTGTTTTTTTTCTCTCTCCTCCTCCACCCCTTTGTCCTCCTCGTCCTCTTTAAAAACTACTTCATTAACTACTATTACGACTTCTTCTATCACTATTACTACTACTTCTAGTATTATAATTTCATCTATTAACTATTTTCGTTTCTTTTACTACTAATTCTGTTTTCACTGCTGCTACTACAACTATGTCTATTACTGTGACTACCACAATTACTACTGTGATTTCTTCTATAAGTTCTACTTCTTCTACCACTACTGTTACTACTATATCTTCTTCTTTTTCTTTTCTTCCTCTTCCTCCTTTTCTTCTCCTCCTCTTTCTCTTTTTCTTCTACTACTACAGTAACTTCTACTGCTGTTTATATTAATGTTGCTAATCCTCCTCCTACCACTACTTCTATTACTACTGCTACTCGACTGTTACTACTTCTATTATTACTTCTTTTCTGTTATTATTGTTTCTTCTATTACAGCTACTACTTCTGTTATTACTACTACTGCTACTTCCACGGCTTCTACTACCACTACCACCTGAGTTAATCCAATCAGTTCATTTTATGAGTAGGATAAAGAACCCACCCAAGATCAGAATTTGCAAGAGTTAGAAATGGGACCAGAAATCAGGCCCCCTAACTCATAGCCTCATGTTCTTTTCATTCCTCCATAATCTAGCCCTGCTGGACTATATGTTACAATAGTAATTTATGATCACGGAAACTGAAAACAATTGACTAATTAAGTATAAGTCTCAAGGGTACACTTACTGGCTGTAAGTGTAGGCAAATACCTCGCTTTTCTCACCTGCAAAATAGAGATTATAAATTGCTTATTTCATCCGGTTGTTGTGAGGACTATGTGGGTCAATACAGGCCAAGTGCTTACACTAGATACTGACGTGCTTCTAACCAATGGGAAACTGACTTGTCCTTGTCCCCCTTCCCAGCCCTCTGCAACCATTTGTCTTTTTGATTCTCTCTCCTCCCTGCAAAAGGAAAGAGTATCTCAGCCGTTGCCTAGGCAAGTGTCAGACTGGATGACCAGATGATGTAGTTCCCTTACTTGTAGGCACCACTGACTAACAACTCCAACCATCTCTCTGTCTCTGTCTGTCTTTCCCTCCCTGTCTTCTTCCTTTCTCTCTCTCCATCTTCCTCCCTCTTTCCTTACTTCCCTCTTCTCCAACACCCTCTTAGTCTCCTGCCCTTGTGGTGGTGTGGCTGGGGCTGGAGCTGGGGCTGCTGGCCAGGGATGGCTGCATCTCCATAGGTGCTGGTGGGGTCCTTGATGCCTTGGAGTCAGTAGAGATCAAGAGCAGACACTGGAGTCTGCTCAGGCTCAAATCCTGCTCTGGCAGTAACACCTTCATGGCCTTCGGAAAGTGGTTTAACCTCTGTGAGTCTCGGCTTCCACATCTCTTGTGAGGACTAAGTAACTTAATATATTAAAATCTCTTAGTACAAGGCCCGGCACATTTTAAGTGCTAAGTCAGAGAAAGTGCTCCTTCACATCCTCTCTGTGTGTGTATTATGGGTGTGTGTGTGTGTGTGTGTGTGTGTGTGTGTGTGTGTGTGTATGAGAGAGAGGGAGAGAGAGAGAGAGAGAGATGACATGCCAGGCATTCTCTGTTTATGTTTTGTGATGATGGCAGAAGAGGAACAAAAACCTAAGTGGAGGTCTGGATGGAGCCTACTGGAGCAGTTTCTTCCAGCCCTGAGAGTGTGGAACGTGATTAGAGACCTTCTTCCTGGTCTGCTTCCACCTCCCCTTCTGTAAAGCCAGACCAGAGTGGAGCAAAGAACCTCAGGGTGTGGGGGCAGCTGTGACCTTTGGGTTCCAGGCCTGTGAACAGCTCTGGGTCACCATGGACACACTGAGAAGGAGAGGGAGTACCACGCAGTGGCTTTGGAAGGGCTTGAGAGGTTACTGGCTCTGGACTTCTCACATCACAAAGGAAAAAGTGAAGTCCAGGGGGGTTAATGACCTAAGGCCAGTAAGAGGGATAATGACTCAGATTGGCGGGTGAGAATGCAGACTCCAGAGCCAGCCTGCCGGGATTTGGGTCCTGCTGTGTTGTATCCTAGCTGTGGGACTCTAGGCCTGTTGTTCGGCCTCAGCGTACCTTGGTTTCCTGTCTATAATGATGGCACTTAATTTATTGGGTTGGATGAGCATTAGAATTTACGTGTGTAAAGTATACGGAAGAGTGCCTGGACATTGTTAGTATCATATAATTGTTCACTATTACAATTGCTATTAATTGTGGTTATATCATCGGATCTCCACAGAATCCTTTTATTCTATTTGCTCAGCCTTGCCAAGCCACCTCCCATTGACCACACTGATACGGATTGGGCTTTCTGGAAGCAGACCCTGAGGTATTTATTAGTGCACACAATGTTTGTTGGTGATCAACACCAATGAAAGGGTGGGGAAGAAGAAGGGCTGGGCAGAGGAGAAGCTGAATAGTTATGCATGCTCCACAAAGATCTTCACCCTAGTGGAGGGCTTAGGAACCAGTACTACCTGTTAGAGCTTTCTCCTGTGGTACAGAACGGCCAGGCCTTTATACCCCCACCTTGTCCAGTCACTGGATATAGGCTGCTTCCAGGAGGCCATGACCTTGTGTGGAACGGCTCTCTGCATCTGAGGCAGAACCCAAAAAGCCAGGAGCTAGAGGTAGCAAATCCTTTCCTGAAGGAGGATCTGGGAAGTAGAGTTCTTGGCCTACTGGGACACATACATTTTGAATTTTTAGGTATGCAAGCTTTATTGATCATTTTAAGATGATTCCTTCTGAACTGTTTTCCAAGACTGGCCACAGAATGAAGAACACCCCCGAGCTGGAAGAGATCTTGCAGACCTTCTGTCAGCCCTTTCTTTACCAGTTGGGATTTTCAGGTCCACAGATAGATGAGACCGGCCTACATAAGTCACTGAACTGGGAATAGAACAACTGAATTATGGATTTTGTTTCATTTTAAACAACTTAAATTTAGACATCTCATTGGGGCCAGTGGCTAGTGTGTTGGACAGTTCCATAGCCTTAGAAGAGTGCATCCTCGATCTAACTTAAAGCCCCAAATGGCATTACCAGGCAGGCAACAGAGTTGAGGTCAGTTTTCTGCCCCTATTTTAGGTGTCTTTTTAATATCCTTTGTTTGATTTCAATCCACTCAAAGGACTTTGTTTGCAGATCTGTAAAGATTGCTTACTTCCTGTGCTCTTCTGTGCTGCTTGCAAACATCTAATTTTCTTATCTGCAGACTAGTAATCTCTTGTATTTCATTCATAAGGCATTCATTTAAACCTTGCATTTCAGCTGCTTGAATTTTCACAAGGAATTAGCAAGTCAGCTCCCCAGGGGTCAATACTTTGGGTTCTCTCGTGCCATTCCCCATCTCATTTTTGTGACTACCCATCATAATTCTTCCTCTATGAATAATCTCTCCTGCCTGGATGAGGTGGCTGCCTCTCCAGCCATCCACAGAGATGAAGTCTGATGCTTGCTGTTGGAGGTGATTTTGCTGTTTGTGTTATCAGTGATTAGAAAGTGTCAACCTGTTATTAATAATCAGAAAGCATCAACTTGTTTGGTTCTGTCTTAGAGCCTTTCATCTCTGGTTCTGCTTGTGGAGGTCTAATTCTGGATATGAGATGGCTGGAGCATTTCCTTGTCACTGCATCTAAATAAGAGCAGGACTTATATCTTTCACCTTTTTATATAGTGAGGGGAGAACAGGAAACCTAGGCAGGAGAGTTCATATGATTATAGTGGTTTGCTATTGCTTTTGACTGTACAGCAATTCTCCCCCTTTTTTGGCAATAGCACCTTATCTTAGGTCACGTTCCCTCAAAGCACATCCTGAGTGGAGATTTGGGTAAATATGAGTTATTAAGAGAGTGTTGCTGGAAGAAACTGGTAAGGCAGTGAGGAAGTAGGGCTGAGGCGAGGGAGATGCTGACCAAGGGTGCCATTTAAGCACAATCCCAGCCTCAGCCCCATCCTATGGGAGCTCTGGAGTGTGAATGACACCTGACTTGAGGCAAGAGAGCTGGGTTTTCCTATTACCCCACTATGAGTCTTCCATGTGGATGTAAACACCCAGGCACTCCCAGCTCTCTGAGCTTGCCAATGCCTCCAGCAACCCAGGACTATTCTTTGAAGAACATTGGTGTTAGTTGCTGGTAGAGACAAAGCTGTGGGAGGGGAATAGAGAAATGGTCAAAGGGATTCCAGGGAATCTGGGTGGAGTGGGAAGAAGATGTGACCACTACGTACCTCAGTTTTCCGTTGAGGAAATGCCTCTTCTGTGTTCCTTTTGGACTCATCAGTCAGGATCAGGGGTTCCCAACTTTGACACTACTGACATTTGGGGTAGATTCTTTGTTGCTGGGGGAGGCCCTGTGAGCTGTAGGATATTTAGCAGCATCATTGGTTGTGAAATCCACTGATGCCCTCTGGTTGTGACAACCAACAATGTCCTCAGACAATGCCAAGTGTCTCCTAGGGGGCAAAATGGCCCCTGATTCACAACCACTGGTTAAGATGAAATACCAGAGAATGGACATGTGACCCAAGCTAGAATAATCAGGCTCTCCCTCCTTGGAATTTAACTCCTGAGCTGAGGGATATCCTAAAGTGACTGGGCAGGAGTTTGTGCTATGTAGATGCTCACAGATGCTCTGGTTTCTGGATTCTTGAATCTTTCTTTTCCTTTTAGTTTTCCTTTGATTCTATTATATGTCACTCCAATACCTTTCAACAAATTCTTTCTATGCTTAACTTGAATCAATCTCTGGTTGCCTACTACAAAAGATTCTTAATGAACACAATGATTAAACTGTTACCTTTTATGACTTGATAACTCTAATCTCAGAACATATAGATATCTATAGACATAGAATGGAATGGAGAAATCAGCTTGACCACAATCATTTCTCCTTGTTTCTAATCTTCCCCTTTCTATTTCTCACCTTCACATGCATTTGCTTGACATTTTTCCTGGCAGCACAGAGTATGCAAGGCAGTCAGCAATCTCCTCTTGAAGAAAACCTCTTTCTTTGCTACTTCACCAAGCCTTAGTGATATGGTTTGTCTGTGTCCCCACCCAAATCTCATCTTGAATTGTAGCTCCCATAATTCCCACGTGTCATGGGAGGGACTCAGTAGGAGGTCATTGAATCATGGGGGCAGGTCTTTCCCATGCTATTATCATGATAGTGAATAAGTCTCATGAGATCTGATGGTTTCATAAAGGGAAGTTCCCTTACACAAGCTCCCTTGTCTGCCACCATGTAAGATGTGACTTTGCTCCTCATTTGCCTTCCACTCTGATTGTGAGGCCTCCCCAGTCATGTGGAACTGGGTCAATTAAACCTCTTTCCTTTGTAAATTACCCAGTCTTGGGTATGTCTTTATTATCATCATGAGAACAGACTAATACACATGGTGACAGAACAGTCTATTGCTTCAGGATACATCATCTTACTAGGAGACATATAACTGGATTTTTTTTTTCCAGGGATTTATCTTTTCCATGTCTCAGATACAGTTCTTCCTCCCCAAAAAAGGAGTTGTTAATGGTTTTTGGATTTGGAGTGGATCCATTTTATTTCCCTGGAAAGCTATATAATACTGCAATTATTCCACTCCTGGAGATGTATAGTGTGGACTATTTTTGATGTTGATGATGGCCCTACCAGGGATGTGTGCAGTTGAACATGTGAGCCCTCCAAGTCCTTCCCATCAAGCTCCTAATATGTCATTTTCTCTTAGTTACAGCATGTAGCTTTCTGAGTTTGCATGGGGCTTTCCTACTGCAAAACGTTAGGGAAAAGCATTAATGGTAGGCTGGCAGTTTTCAGAAAAACTTATCAAATCCTTATGTTTAAATTATTAGGAGTCATTTTAGCCATTTGAGAATGTTCTTTGGGAATTTGCCATTTTAAAAATGTTTTCTTTCTTAAGGATTTGAGAATCATAGTCCTAATATTAACAATTACATAGCATCTCCCTTTTTTCCCCCTGGCTGCTAGGAAGCTCATAGTCAAATTTGATGCTACTCATAGATTCTAAGTCATCTCTACTATTATGCTTCATATTTCTTTTCTCACTTTTTCCTTTTCCTGAATTTGCTATTCCTATTAATCTTATTATACTCCTTATTGTAGGATCCTCCAAAGCTCTTTTGAGAAATAAATAGGGTATACATGAACAAAAATTTTTTAGTTAATTGTTGTTCCTGTGAGGCTGATGCTTTTCTGCCAGGCCTCACAGCTGTGGCAGTACCTGACTCTACTGTTTTGCCACTTCTATGTCTTTGGGTTTAGCAGATGGACCAGGCCCAGGCACATAAGAGACACTCATTCAGTGCTTGATTATGTTTACTTTGTTTTGTTCATCTTTGCTTCTTTGGATTGGAAAGGGTCATGAATTGAGATACTTAGTTAAATTTAAAATGAAGGAAGGGGCACTTTACATAAGAATCGTAAACTGGCAGCTTGGATGAGGGCTGTCACAGCCCGTGGAAGTGTTTCATTTGCCTTTTTGTTTGGTCTGTTCAGTGTTTTAAGCGGTGACATAGCAAAGCAGAATTTATGCTTGATTGTAAAACAAGCACTGTAAGCCTATCACCTTTCACTCCTTTGGATTTGACATTCTGTGTTACTTCCTTGCCCTTGTCGTTGTTTGCATTTGAGACACTTGCTTTGTGGTTATTAACTCATTTCACTAGGAGGTAATAAATCTATACCTCTAATTCAGAAATAGGTTCTGAATTAAAGGAAATGTCCAATATTGAAGCAATTCCAGATCCACCCTGAGTACCTATTTTGCTTTCTCTTTGTAAGCTCTGACGTTAGATTTTTAATGGAAAACTGTCTAGTGCTGAAAGTCTAACTTTGAATGCATTAACCTCTGCAAGTGCATTATACCTTGACTTCTAAAAAGAGGCAACTTTCTAAGGGTGTATTTCAAATGTCCTTAATATCCAAGACATAAAATGGCATCATATGTGTGTATGTGTTTGCATGTGCTTACTGTGTGTTAGGGGAGTGGACTGAATGTTCTCTAAGGTCCTTCCAGTGCTGGGGAGTTCCCATGAGACCTTGAAACAGCCTCTGTAGCTTTCTGGGCCTCAGTTTTCTTTTTTTTCTGCGAGCCTTTGACAGCATGGATGCCAAGTCTTTGCCAGTTATGAACTTTTGTAGAACTGTCATTGCGTTGAAATTTAATTAATCTTCAAAAAGGTATGGTCTATCAGGACAGTGAAAAGGCAACGGGATAAAATATTTACAAATATTTTACCTATTTAAAATATTTTATTTTAAATAGATTATTTAAAATTATTTAACTATTTATAAAAATATGTATAAATCACATATCTGATAAGGGATTAGTATCAGGGACATATAACTAACTTACAACTCAACAACAAAAAGACAAATTACCCAATTAAAAAATGGTCAAAGTTCCTGAATAGCTATTTCTCCGTAGGAGATCCACAAATGGCCAGTAAGGGTGTGAACAGATGCCCGATGTTATTAGTCACTGAGGAAATAAAAATCAAAACCGCAATGAGATGGTACTTCACACTCACTGGGATGGTCATAATAAAAAAAGGTAAATCACAAGTGATGGTGAGTATGTGGAGAAACTGGAACCCTAATACATTGCTGACTAAAATGTAAAATGGTATAGCCTGCTGTGGAAAACAATTTGGCAATTCCTCAATAAGTTAAACACAAACTTATTATGTGACCTAGCAATTTCACTCCTAAGCATATACCCCCAAAGAATTGATAACAGATGTTCAAACAAAAACTTGCACACTATTGTTTATGACAGCACTATTAATAGTAGTCAAGAGGTAGAAATAACCTACATCTATCAGCTGATGAGTAGATAAACAAAAGGTGATCTAGAATAAATGACTGGTTCATTTTACAACATGGATGAACCTTGAAAACATTTTTCTAAGTGAAAGAAGCCATATACAAAAGGCCATATATTGTATGATTTCATTTATTGGAATATCCAGAATAGACAAATTAATAGAGAGAAAAATCAGATTAGTAGTCGCCAGAGACTGAGGGGAAGCGGGAATGGGGAGTGGCTACAATGAGTATGGATTCTCCTTTTGGGGTGATAAACAATTCTGGGACTAGACAGTAGTGATGGTGGCACTGCATTGTGTACGTATTAAATGCCCACTGAATTGTCTACTTTAAAATGGTTAAAATGGTAAATTTTATGTTGCATGTATTTTACCACATTCATACACAAACCTTTTCCAGTCTACGATAAGGCATGGCCATTTTTGTTTCAACAGGATTTGTATAGATGGATATGGGTGTATTTTTAAAAATATATAGGCTATTATGAGTTTAACACCATGGCTGCCCATGGCGTGATCTGCAGATCAGCAGCATTTCCATCACCTGGGAGCTTGTTAGAAATGTAAGTTCTTGGATCCCTCCCCAAACCTAGTGAGTCAGATTTTCTGGAGGTGGGCTCAGCGATCTCTGCTTTAACAAGCTCTCCAGGCACTTCGTATGCACACCAGTGCCAAGTTTGAGGAGTATTTCTTTACAATTCACTAGGCCATTGGTTCTCAGCTTTCAGTGTGAGTGAGAATCAACTGGAGAGTTTGTTACACAGGCAGGTTCTTGAGTCCAGAGACTATGATTCCTTACATGTGGATGATGTTCAGAAACCTGCATTTCAACAGGCATCAAATGCAGGTGGTCCAAGGACCAGTTTCTAAAATGCAGAAATAATGAAGAGAATTGATTTTTCAAACTTTATTGCGCATGAGTAAAAACTGGAAAGTTTGCTAAAATTGCAGGTTTCTGGGACCTGCCTCAAGATGTTCTGCTTCAATAGGTCTAAGATGAAGCCTGAAAGCTTATCTTTTAACCAATCACCTCAGTTAATTCTGAGGTCAAGAGACTATGTTTTAAAAACCACTGCCCCAGACATGAAGCTCTCTGAGGACAGAGGACAGCTTTCAAATAATCTTGCTAGATTAGAGCTATGGCCTCAATCTGATAAAATGGAATTCACTGGAATGGTTTGCATGTTCAGGACTTGAGCCCAGATCAATTACATCAGTAAAAAATCCAGAAGATGTGACCTACCTGCAGTTCACGTGAAAGATACAAAGCAAAAAGAATCCCTCTGTGGTTGTATTCAATGTTATATACTGAGAAAGCTAAGACAGACTTAGGCTTACTTAATAGAAGCGTTGTATCTAAATATTTGGCATTCAAACTGTACACAGAATATCTTTAATTCTAGATGTCACACACTGGAGTGGAAAGTGAAACTAACATTTATTGAGGTGACTACACATTTATCTTATTTATTAAACTATTTTATTCCATTGAATGCTCACATCCTGTGACATAATCTTTAAACGATTATACCCATTTTAAAGATAAGCAAAATTGAGGCTGCCATGAAGGAGAAGTAATTTGCCCACTGATTTTCTACTTTTCTCCAGAGTACCTTGACATCTCTTTTGCCACCAGCACCAAGAGCCTATGTGCTGGGAGCACAGTACAGTCAAAAGTACAGTCAAAAGGGATTGGTTCCAGGGCCATTGCAGATACCAAAAACTGCTGCTGCTCAAGTCCTTTATGTAAAATAGCATATTTGCCTGTAACCTGGTTATGTTCTCCCATGTACTTTAGATTACTTACAATACCTAATACAATGTAAATGCTACATAGTTTCTATTTTATTTATTTAATGTATTTTACAATTTGTATTATTTGTACATTTTTTGGAGAATATTTTTGATTTGGTCGAATCCGCAGACGTGGAACTCACACATACAGAGTGCTATAATCCCACTCTAGCAAAATGTCCCAATGCCCCACAGTAAGCCTTGTCATATTGGGAGGTCACCCTTTGTAACATGGGAACCAAGCTGCACAGCTTCTGAGTTCAACGTTTCCTTGTGGAACGATTCCAGCCCAGTGCCGGGATGACATACTGTTTGCTTTGCGTCTCTGGTATGTGCCTGGTGTAATATTTACCAACTGGTCCGCTCTGTCCACAGAGCGGCCGTGAGACTGTCTGTATTTGCTTCACTCAGTTTCCTGGCTGGGCCCGTTTCCGTGGCAACGGCCTTTCCTGTCAGCAGCCTTGAAGGAAGGTATAAAAGAGCACACTGTTAGGAATTGCTGGCTGGGGCCCAGTGGGGTTTGGTTTTCCTCCTGGATCCTTAACAAGGAAAGAGGAGTAAGTTCTTCTCTTAAGCGTTGCCATTTGCTTTTCCTGTGCCCTGAAAACTATCTTTTCAGCTTTGTGTGTTACATCAGCCAGGAAGGTTACCCTATGTGATCTGGTGGGAGTTGGGGATGTTGGGGGATGGGGGAGTAGGCATTTCCCCACAAAGGACTGTCATTGAATCCTATGATGTTTTTGTAGTGCAATCATCTGATTTTGACTTGTTAATTATTTTCTCTTCTCTTAAATACCTCTCCCACATTTTCCTTCTCTGCTTTGTTCAGACCTAAACATTCCTGACTTAGGAAGCTTAATGTCCCCCAGAGTGCCCTCCCCAACTATTGCTTTACCCCACCAGCCTGCACCCACTGAAGGTGTTCCTAAACCTGCAGCGGACTGAATTGCTCCTTTGCTCTGGAACTTCTGGTGACTCCCTGTTGCTACCAGAGGAGCCCCAAGACCCCTATGATGGAATCCGATGCCCTCATGCTTGAGTGAGCCCAGCACTGCCCAGTGGAGATGATTGTCAGCCGTATATATCATCTTAAATTTTCTAGCAGCCACACTAACAAAGCCAAAACAAATTAGTGAAATTAATTTTAATAATATATTTTATTTAGCTCAGTATAACCCAAATATTATTTCGAAAGCCAAACAATGTAAAAATATTAATGAGGTATTTTACTTTATTTGTTCCCACTGAGTCTTAAAAATTGGTGTGTATTTTACATCCACAGCACATCTCAGTTCAGAGCAGCACATCGCAAGTGCTCAGGGTCCTGTGGCTCTGTATCTAGCCCCTGCCTACCCCTCCCACCTCTTCCTGCTCCACCTTCCCAAACCCTACAAGTTTCCCAGTTCCTCACATGCATGAAAATTTTGCCATAGTGTGACCTTCTGCTGCCCTTTTGCTCCGTGCTGTGCTCTTGCACTCCTCGTTCCTGTTGCCTGGCTGCCCTTCTGTACTTGAACTTTTATTCATCTTTTAAACCCATGTTTAACGTATTTTTTTCCTTCCCTCTTTTATCCATCCAGTAGAACCTTGTGTGTGTCTCAGATATAACACTAAGTGTGTTGTATTCTGATTATTCGCTTAGAGGCCTCCTCTACCATAGGGAGCAGTTGTAAAGGCAAGGGCATGTTTTGGTTACGTTTGTGACTCCTGGTAAATGTTTGAATGAATGAACGAGGGAATGAGGGCATGGAAAACTACTTTGGTGCTGATGTTGGGATGTTCCAGTTTCTCTTCTGCTGGAACATTCATGCTTCATCCCAAACTACTGTTGTCCCTCTACTTTTGGTGTTTCACTGGCAGAGTTTGAACTTAGTTGAGCTTTCTACGTGTCTTCATGTGCTGTTTTTCTTTTTTCTATCTACATTCTCACCCACTTTCTGTAGCAGACAATATATACACTCAGATCTTTATCCAATGCCAAATGACATTGAGAAGCTAAATATATTGATTTTAAACCACACACAACACTCCCACTCCCACTCCTCCAAATGAAGTGCAACCTATACAATAAATGTCAAAAGGAAAAAAACAAATCCAAACCAAAACCTTCTGCTGTTTGTGGCAATCCAGGTTACTGTTCTGCACTACTGGCTATTATAATTTGCTGTTGTAAAATCCAGGAGTAATTATATTAGAATAATGGAGTTTAATGAACTAAAGAAATGCCCTGGGTGGCCAGCCACCATGACTCACGCTTGTAATCCCAGCACTTTGGGAGGCCGAGGCGGGCAGATCATGGGGTCAGGAGATCGGGACCATCCTGGCTAACACGGTGAAACCCCGTCTCTACTAAAAATACAAAGAATTAGCCAGGCGTGGTGGCATGCGCCTGTAGTCTCAGCTACTGGGAAGGCTGAGGCGGGAGAATGGCGTGAACCCTAGAGGCGGAGGTTGCAGTGAGCCGAGATCACGCCACTGCACTCCAGTCTGGGCGACAGAGCGAGACTCGTCTCAAAAAAAAAGAAAAAAAAAAAAAAAAAGAAAAAAAGAAACGCCCTCGCCTGCCTTTGAGCCTACTGCTGTGGTGTTTCTGTAATGGTGGTAGCGGGTCACATCCCTGGGATGGATGTCATGGTATAGATGAAAGAGCCCAGATGGAAAGTCAGAGAGTCCTGGCCTCAATCCTAGGTCAGCTGCTTCCTAGCTGCGTGGACCTGAGTAGGTAACAACCTCTCGGGCCCTCAGTGCTCCCACCTGTGAAATGGGGATAGTGGTGGTCCTGCCCTCTGAACATGTTCTGAGAATTAACTAAGATGCTGTATATTTGAGATGCAGGCGCCAGGACACCAGAGATGTGGCGTCTCCTTTGGTGATAGTTATAAAAGTCAGTCCTGCTTTACCTAGAGTGATCTGCATGCCACATTCCTTAGCTTTAAGACTTTTCCAGGGCTGAGTCCAGAAATTCTTTGGGATCAAGATTCCGTGGCTTCATTTCTCAGTTTCTAACGGGTTTTGTGTTTGGTGACATCTAGTGGTTGAATGAGGTTGTTGTCAAACTGAGTGCAAAGCCTCAAGTTTTCCCTCCCTTCTTCTCCACCTTCCCCAACCCACATTCCTGAAAAACTGCCTCCTTTATCTGTCTCCCTTCACTTTGCCTCCATGTGTCTGTGGCTCCATCTCTCTCTGGAGTCAGGCAGCATTCCAGCTCCAGCACTCCTCAGCAGTGCAACCTGAATGGCCCCATCCCCCATTTCCTCCCCTTTGGATGAGCACCACTTGGTGACTAGAGTAAGAAAGTGAGGCTGATGGCTCCCACTGTATCTCCTGTCTCATCAAAGTGTTTGTTTGCCTATGTTGACTAAAGAAAAAAGAATTGAGTCTTTTATTTAATTTTTTTTTTCTTGAGGTGGAGTCTTGCTCTGTTGCCCAGGCTGGAGTGCAGTGGTGCCATCTTGGCTCACCACAGCCTCCACCTCCCAGGTTCAAGTGATTCTCCTGCCCAGCCTCCTGAATAGCTGGGTCTACAGGCATGCACCACCACACCCATGCCAAGCTAATTTTTGTATCTTTTTTTTTTTTTTTTTTTTGGAGAGATGAGGTTTTGCCATATTGGCCAGACTGGTCTCGAACTCCTTACCTCAAGTGATCTGCCCGCCCCAGCCTCCCAAAGTGCTGGGATTACAGGCTTGCTTGAGACACCTCACCTGGCCACCTTAAACAATTAAAGTTAGTTCTATTTAGAAATCTTGCTGAGGACTATAGACAGAGGCCTACAGGCTGGGAACAGCACTGACAGAGCTGCTGCGGCAATGCAGTATTTCCATTCACAGTTTATATACAGGTGGTGAAGATTCAGGAAGTTCAAAATCACATCAAAGTTTGGGTGCAAGAGTGCATCTGATTACAGACTACAGAGGCATAATCAGGACCACTACCACCCAGATGTTATCTTACATACAGGGCAAGGCAAGGATCACATCATTCATCTTTTAAGGAATACAATGACTCAGGCAAGAGACGTAGGAGGCCGCGTGCTGTAGCCTGTTTAGTCTTGAGAGCATCTTTCTGGAGAGCTGCATGTCATCACAGAGTCAGGGGCTTTGTGAAATTCTGCTCACAAACAAAAGGCAGCAAACTTGACTTCTTAAGTTTGGTGCTTTATCTTACACCTGGAACTCCATGACCATCTTCCCCTCTGCCTGGCAAAGTCATTCCTGGAACCTTGCCACCCACAAGCCAGCGACTCTGTGAGTCCGCCCTGCCCTGATCAGACCCAGTCAGGCCCTTGTTCCTCTTGTGCCTCCGGACACTTCTTATTTCTCTTTAACTCCTTTTTATTCCCCTCATTTAATCAACACTGCTTACCAAAAACCCATTACATATCAGGCACCTTTACACTGGATTTTAGAGTCATGTATTCACATGCCTGTGTTCCCCAGTGAACAGTAAAATCTTCAGCTCTCCCTTCTTCCCCGTGTCCTCACTTTCTCTTTTATATTTCAGGTGCCAATGCACAACTGGCACACAGTATGTTCTAAACAATTATCGTTAATACCCTTTTTTCCAGTGTGAAACTCAAGAGTCATAAATGTGGAAAATGGCAGCCCCCTTGACCTTTGAGCAGATGAATGCATTTGGCCACTTAGAACTGGACTAGTACCCTTCAAATTATACCCCAGGTAGCAATGCATTTGACCAAAATTCATAAAGCACACAAATCTATGGCTAGTTCAACTTAACATGAAATAGCAAAAGAAGCAACCAGATAATTGGATGAAGTGTGCAATGAAATTTTTTGAGGGGGTTAAAACTCAGGAGAATAGAAAGTTATAGTATACACTTTAACTATTTCATCTCCCTGCTTTAAAAAACATTAAGCTCAGCCAGGCGCAGTGGCTCATGCCTGTAATCCCAGCACTTTGGGAGGCCAAGGCAGGCAGATCACCTAAGGTCGGGAGTTCCAGACCAGCCTGGCCAACATGTTGAAACCCCCTCTCTACTAAAAATATAAAAATTAGCTGGGTGTGGTGGCGCATGCCAGTAATCCCAGCTACTTGGGAGGCTGAGACAGGAGAATCGCTTGAACCCGGGAGGTGGAGGTTGCAGTGAGCTGAGATAGTGCCATTGCACTCCAGCCTGGGCAACAGAGTGAAACTCTGTCTCTCAAAAAAGCAAACAAATAAAACAACAACAACAACAAAAAATAAACTCGCATTTGCAAAATACAGTGATTTTTAATTTTTTGACTGTACCTCAGTTGTAAAACAAAAAACCCCAAAATAACAAGAACCAGGAATCTCTCAGCTGTGTGTCACTTACAGTCTGTGTGTCCTAAATCAGTATATATTATTTTATTGTAAAGCACACACAAGTAGAAATTGAAGAATAATGAGAAAAAGTAAACATAAATAAGAGCTGAATGTTTTTCTCCTATACCTCAGGGGATCATCCCAGTCCTTCTCTTGGGCCATGTTGTCTCACTTTGAGAAGCACTTATTCTAAAAGGTCTGACTTTCAGTCCTGGTTGAGACAATAAATTCACAGTATTGAAGGTCTGTCTCCTCTTAGAAGTTGTGCATTTTACTGACAGACTTTTAATTTAAGTCCAAAGGAATGAATTTATAATGATAAAATTTCAGACACAGGAAGGGGGCTGGAAAACCTCAGACAGAAGAAGCTTTCCTTTTTCATTAATTCTACAAGGTTTATTGAATCCTTCCTATGTACTAGGCTCTGGACTAGGCACCAAGAATATTGCATGAACAAACATCCAAGCCTGCTTTTCTGTTGGTAGACTGGCAAACACCAGTTTCTGATCGGCCTTGTTCTCAGGAGTCATCACACTTGGTCATGAGTTCTTCAACGAAAACCCTGGAATCACTTGTTTTTACATTTTCTCCATTCCTCACTCAGTGAAATATCTCTCGGGGGTGTCACAAATGCACTTTTCTCAAGATGCTTCTCAGAATTAAAAGATCATTGGAGACATGATGAAAGGGTGAATGGCTCGCTCAGAATTTAGTGGGGTTGCCAGACCATGACACAGATGTCCCCTAAGCCATCTGGGAGACTTCAAAAACATTCTGGGTTAGTCTTCTGGGGACTTCGTGTCCCATTTATTGTGCAGAAGGAACAAGCTGTGGCCTCTGTCAATGTTTTTACTGGGTCCTTGAGGAGCTCTCTGTGCTGATCTGATGTGTTATGGTTAGGACTGCACCGAGGGGCAGGCTGAGGAATCTCCATGACTTGGTGCAGAACTTGAGCCACCTGGCAAAAATCTGGCCGAAGTGCCACAGTTCGAATTGTTTTTGGTAACAGAAGTTAGAAGAGCAATAGAGAGTGAAGAATTCCTTTGGGCATAGATGGTCATTCCTCTTTGGAAATGAAACTTTGTTAGTTACTATAAATGGCCTAAAAATTAAAGAGCTGTGTGTGTGTGTGCGTGTGTGTGTGTGTGTACGTGCTTGCTTGCACCTGCAAGTGTGTCTGGTTATGGGGCCATCTGGGAGGCAGTGTAGGACACTTTATTATTATTATTTTTTGAGACCAAGTCTTGCTCTCTTGCCCAGGCTGGAGTGCAGTGGCGCGATCTCAGCTCACTGCAAGCTGCGCCTCCCAGGTTCACGCCATTCTCCTGCCTCAGCCTCCTGAGTAGCTGGGACTACAGGCGCCCACCACCACGCCTAGCTAATTTTTTGTATTCTTAGTAGAGACGGGGTTTCACCGTGTTAGCCAGGATGGTCTCGATCTCCTGACCTCATGATCTGCCCGCCTCGGCCTCCCAAAGTGCTGGGATTACAGGCATGAGCCAAACCGCGCCCGGCCAGGACACTTTTTAAGAACCCAGAATTGCATTCAGTCCTGGCTCCACTAATCATCATCATAACATGATGATTACATAAGGCATTTGGTACCCCAATTTCTCCATCTGTAAAATGGGGCTAGCTTTGTCAGGTTTTGTAGGTTTGCAGATTTGTTGTAAAGATCAAGCAATCTTATCTAGTGATTGTACAATTGATGTTTTAAGATCTCATAATTCAAACGCATCTTCCAAGCAACAGTGTTAAAGTAGTTTGCTAGGGCTGCTCTACAAAGTACCAGAAACTGAGTGGCTGCAACAATACAAATGTATTGTCCCCCTGGTCTGGAGGCTGGAAGTCTGAGATCAAAGTGCATGCAGAGCCAAACTCCCTCTGAAGGTGCTAGAGAAGGGTCTCTTCCAGGCTTTTCTCTGAGCTTCTGGTAGCTCCTCAGTTTTTGGCAGCAGAACTCCAATCTTCACATCACGTTCTTCGTGTGTGTGTCTGTGTGTGTGTGTGTCTTCACTTGAAGTTATTTTTATATGAACACAAGTCATATTGGAGTAGAGGCCCTCCTCTACTTCAGTGTGACCTCATTTTAACTAATTGCATCCAATGATTTTATTTCCAAATCCGGTCAGACTCTGAGATACTGGGGATTAGGACTTCAATATAGGAATTTTGAGGGGAAACGATTTAACCCATAACAAGTGTCTTACTATGATAACTCATAATAATTTTTTCTTTTGAATTAATGACATGTCTTATAAGTTATGGCGCCTCAAAGTCAGCAAAAGACAGTGGATTAATCCCTATGAAGCTCTTAGTCCAACACCTGCCATATAGTGAACACTCAATGAATGATAATAATTGTTACTAACATGATAGTGAGCATGTTCTCTGTACCTCAGTTTTGTTGTCTGTAAGGGGGGAACAAGAATACCTTCTTGGTAGAATTCTTGCTGCGCTTGAAGGAGGCATTGTGTTTGCTTGTGGCCAGCACTTGCTCTCATATTTAGGCACTTAGCAATCCCTTTCCTTTCTTGTTTCACAGTGTCTAGCCCAGGATGCAGTCTAAGTCCACAATGCTTGGCATATTTTTAGCAGTTAATAACTCTATGTTGGGTGAATGAATGGTGAACGAGGTGATTGTAGTGGTTGAGTTTCTTTGGTTGAAATAACAGAAATCCAAATTAAAATAGCTTAGTCAAAGAGGGGACTTCACTGGCTGATGAAACTAAACTACAGCAAGGGTGGGGATGGGACTAGCTTTGTGACAATTGGGACCAGGCACTCAGAGGCTGGCAGGGTTTCCTTGTTCTTCATCTCTCTGTTTCTCTTTGTCTGCACGATGGCTTGAATTTCTCTTCCCAGGTGCGATTCCTTCCACATGGTGTGGCCGTGGCTGCCTGCAGACTTCTACCCTCATCCTGAGAGCTTACCAGACAGAGTGGAGGGCTTCTAGATTCCTCTAGAAAAGTGTCAAGGAAGGACTCTGATTGGCCTGAGGGGACTGGATAAAAGCTCCTCATCTCCTCCACCCAAATCCATGTAAACTGAGACATTACAATTAATTCTTCCAAAAACATAGTACAGTGATGGCCATTGGGAAAATATAGTGTGGACACCCACCTTAGCCAGTGCTACCTACAGCAGTGAGGATTGAAAAATTGAAGCTACGAGATATCATAAGGCAATACTGGTCGCTAATAGCCATTATGTGCTTATTTGCTTATTCAACAACTTTATTAAGTGCTTGCCCCTTCCCAGGCTTTCATCCAGGGCCATTATATGCATTATTTAATCCAGCCTTACAATCCTGTTGGGTGGGTAGAGTAATAGTGAACTAGCGAGGTGACCCAGGTGTAGGGAGTTAAAATACCTTGTACCAGGTGACTCTGATAGCAAATGGCAGCGCTAGGCTCTCATCCAGCTAAGTCTTTGGAAGATTTGGACCATGGCTTCACCACCTGTGATCTCTGTGACCTTGATCCCTCAGTTTTCTTATTTTTCTCACTAGTAAAATGAGGATTATCATAGGACCTATATGATAGGTTGCAAAAATTGACTGAGATAATACGTGTACAGGGCTTGTCATAGAGTGTAGCCCATAGTAAGAGCCAGATTTATATATCACCTATTGTTGTTGTGTTTTGGTTGTTGTTGTTAGTACTTTACTATTATGTATTCTCCAAATCCCTGCGCTTCTCTCTGTGCTTAAAAGTGTTACATGTAATAGCAGAGAGGCAAGGGGTATGAGACTTGCAGAGGAAAATATTATTCAGAAGGAGGTGGTCAGGGAAGACTTCCTGGGTTTCATGGTCTGAATGTTCATGTCCCCTGTAAATTCATATATGGAAACCTCCAAGGTGATGATATTAGGAGGCGAGGTCTTTGACAGGTGATTAGGTCATGAGGGCTGACCTCTAATAAGTGGTGTTAGTGCCCTTATAAAAGAGGCCTGAGAGAGACCCATCACCCTTCCATCTTGTGAGGACAGAGCGGGAAGGTGCCATCTATGAATGAGAAAGCCCTCACCAGACATTGAATCTGCTAACGCCTTGACCTTGGACTTGCCAACCTCTAGAACTGTGAGAAATATATTTCTGTGGTGTATAGGCCACCCAGTGTATGGCGTTTTGTTATAGCAGCCTGAATAGACGAAGACCCTGAAGGAGGAGATAGTCCAGCTTCTCTGTTCTGAAAAACCAGGAGATGACTTGAGTTTCCTCTCTGCTGCCAAGATTAGTGGCACTTGATTGCCTGGGCAGGAAGGGGCTATGGTTGATCTGACATTTACTTTATTCTCCTTCCAAGGAGGCTGATGCTATGGGTCTGAGGCTCTAGGATTCAGGACTCTCATGTTTTTGCTGGGAGCTCCACTTCCTTCTTCACTCTGAGGCATTGGTGGGGAAAGGGGCCCTCTACTTTGCCCCACTGGGCTACCTTTCAGTTAATGTTGGTGAATCTTAGCACCCCTGTCTGTATGTATTTAGTCGTGGGCCTGAATTGTTCCTCCTGAAGCCAGTACTGTCTGGAAAACAGTGGAAGCAGCAGTGACTACAGAGCCTGCAAAAGCTACTCAGCAAACAGGACACAACCTCACTTGCTGGCCAAGAATTCAAGTCACCCTGAAGCCACACAGACCCTAAGATGCCCATAGTCTCAGCTTTCTGCATCCTCAGCAGCTTTCTCAGTCGGCTCCCCTACCTTGTCCCCTTCCCATTCCACGCCCAGGCTCACCATCTGCGTTCCCTTCCCTTCTTCCCTCCCTGCCTTCTTTCTCCCTTCTACTCTCCCTTATCTCTCTTGCTTCTCTATCTCCATCTTTATTCACTTTCTTTCCTCTCTTCCACCTTCCCTTCCTTTCTCCCTCTCATCCCTTTTCTGGCAAAAGATGAGTTGGGGATCAATTGTTGCATTCTTAATGGCAGGATTATTCAATTATTAGAGGCAAATGAAAGCTACCAGGTCTCCTCTCCACTGCCCCACTGCCAGGAGATTTATTATGTACCATCTGAACTCTGCTGCATGCATACTTGTGACTCAGTAAGTGGGCACAGAAACAGCCCTCCACTCTGTCCTGTGAGCTCGTGCATCACAACGACCTCTGCTTTTAGACGCTTCAACAACCACTTTGTATGGAAGGATCAATGAGGTAGCAGCTAAAATGTCCAATCAGACAAGAAAGACCAGTAGATAAAGTTGGGAGAGAGACACGACCTAGTGGGATTCCAGACACAAGGCACTGTCAGGATACTGAGCTCACGAGATTCTTGTACTAAGTTGACTGGAGACGGAGGTCTGTATCATTGTATTTCCGGCCGATATCATACCCTGAACACTACTCATCTAATCAGTGAGAAACTATTTCTAACATCTCATCTGCTAATTAATGGTCCTCTAGAGCATATTTAAATAGAGATGTTTGAAATGCTTCAGGTGGCAGCTTCTGGAGATTGAACTCCTGATTAGAGACCATCAGATGTTAAACAAACCTCCCTGGGGTGTGGATTCCTGACTAGGGAACTTCCAATGTTAATAAACTGTCCAAAGGTGTAGATTAAAGGTAAGTTGAATACTTACATATCTATATCTATAGCTAGTATTCTCTCTGTCTCTCATCTGTGTTTATAACCAGTACTTTAAAGTAATTTAAAATATCTACCTTATCCTCATCCTCATTGCTCACGTGGTAGAACTTTGTAAGTACAACCTCATGTCTATAAGACATAGCATATTTCTGTTTTCTTTGCTTTTTTCACTATTAACTTTACTCAGATGTCACCAGTTTCTAGGTTCATGCTTTTGTTCTGTTCTAGGATCTAATTCAGTCAACCTCAATGCATTTAGCTAGTGTATCTCCCTAATCTCTGGTCAGTCTGTCTGTTTTCCATGACTGACCGTTTTAAAGAACACTGATCAGGTGTCTTGAGGCATGTCCCTCAATTTGGTTTGGTTTGATATTTTCTCATGATTAGACCAGGGTTATGGACTTTTGGATAGAATATTACAGAGGTGAAATCTTCTCATCACTTCAAATCAAGAGATACAAGAGAGGACTTGTTGAAAGTAGTGTTTGCCAGGTTTCTATTTCCCCCATTCCAGGCTCTTTTCTTTGGAGGAGCGTCTGAGAGTTGAGTCCACACTCAATGGGAGGAGGGCGATGTTTTACCTCTTCCTCCTGGAGGGGAAGCTATCTACTTATATGATTTGTGATTATTCTACAGAGGATGATTTATCCCTTCTTCCCATTTATTGACTTATTTCATTGCTTATATCAGTATGGACTCATATATTTATTTTATACTTTGGATTGTAATGCAGTACCATGCTATTTATTTATGTTTTGTTCGAATTGTTCCAGGTTTGGCCATTGGAAGCTCTTTCAGATTGGCTCTAGTATTAGTTCCCTATTGCTGTTGTAACAAATTACTGTAAACTTCATGGCTTAATACAAGACAGATTTATTATCTCACAGTTCTGGAGGCTCGAAGTCCAAAGTCTCATTGGGCTAAAATCAAGGTGCTGGCTGGGCTGCAATCCCTTCTGGAGGCTCTAGTTGAGAACCCCTATATTTGCCTTTTCCAACTTCTAGAGGCTTCCCCCAACATTTCCTGGCTCATGATCCCCTTTCATCTTCAAAGCCAGAAATTCTGTCACTCAGTCCTCTGCTTCCATCTCTGACTCTGACCTCCCTGCTTTTCTCTTTTACTTATTAGGATACTTGTGATTACATTCTCCCCACCCCCTACCCCAGATCACCCAGGCAGTGTCCCTGTTTTAGTCAGCTCAGGTTGCATGGCAGACATAACAAAATATCACAAATAGGGTGGCTTAAACAACAGAAATTTATTTCTTACAGTTCTGGAGGCTGAGAAATCCAAGATCAAGGTGCTGTTTGATTTATTCCCAGTAAGGGCTCTTCTCCTCACCTGCAGATGGCTGCCTTCTCAGTGTGTCCTCACATGGCAGAGAGAAAGTGCCAGTGAGCTGTCTGGTGTCTCTTGGTATAATAACGTAAGTCCTCTCAGATTAGGGCCCCTACTCTTATGACCTTATTTAATCTTAATTATCTCCTTTATGCCCTATCTCCAAATGTAGTCCCATTGGGGATTAAGGCTTCTATGTATGCATTTGGGCTGGGGAGGCACAATTCTGTCTATAGCACTTCTCATCTTGAGATCTGTAACTTAATTGTGTCTGCAAATTCCCTTTGCCATGTAGGGTAACACAATCACAGGTTCTGGGGACTGCAGGGTGACCACCTCTGGGGGCTATTATTCTGCTGCTGCAGCTCCTGTGTCCTTTTGGTACACTCCCATCAAATTTCATATTGTGTTTAATTAATTTAAATTAATCTTCATGCTCCCAGAACACAGGGTACTAGTACATTCCATCTCATGATTATTGCAGCTCCTCTCTCTGGGGACTTCCTAAGGTCCTGAGTATCAGGAGGGTCTTAGACAGCTCCTCAGGACCTGCAAAGCCTTGGTCCACTGATTACTCTGAGATGGCCCAGTGTTTTAGCTCACCATGTCCATTGATGTCTGGTGTCTCTGATGTCAAGCCTGGGGCTGGGCCTAGAACTTGGGGTCCCACTGGTGTCCTACTGGTCCAACGTGCTGCTACTCTTGGGAACCTCTGCCAGTCTTCCTTCCATCTTTCTCCCTACCCTTAAGACAGAATGTTCACTTCTCCCTTCCCCCTCAGGGGCATCTAATATAATCATGACAATTAAGTTATGTTTTACAGTGTACAGGAAAAGCTGTTGACATCAAGCTAGGTCTGGTTTCTTAAAAATTCTCCAAGTCAAGGAAATACATGTGGTCCATGGGTGGGCAGAGAAAAAATAAGTGAAGAAAAAAACATAATATCTCAATAAATTGTCTTGTTACATTGCATTAGGGAAAGCTTTTGGAAAATAAACTAAATAAAGGAAAAGTCCACTTGGAGAATGGGCGTTTTCCTACCCTGACTAAGCACTATCAGCTGTGAAGGGTATTATGAAGGTCAATACCAGGTGGGTTTGTTCTAAAAATTGAACCCAGGATTGTTTTAATCAGTAATGATAAGATACAAGATGCTGAAATGATCATTATGAGGGAGTAATTTATACTTACAGACCCCTAGAAGCAGCAGGCAAGTATGTCATGCAGGCCCACATGGGGATATACCAGGGCCAGTCAGGAGACAGAGGGAGGGAAGGGGAGAGCATGGCCCAGAGCCTGTATTGGGGTTTTCATGGGAAGGGATGGGTGAGGCAGGGTAGGTACCCTGAGTAAATTTAGGACTGAATGATTTGAATAATTTTGGTGGTCTCTGGGCTGTAGGAGTGGTCTTTAGTTGTCCAGAACTTGGCCCTGGGGTGATTTAGGGTAGGGGAATGTTAGAAATACTGGTGTCTGAGAGTTTGATAAAGGAGATGATTGAGGGATATGGATTTGAAACTGATTGGTTTGCATGAGAAAAACGTACTCACAGAGGAGTCATTTTCTATGCCTCATAATTAGCTGTCCCTAGAGAGGCAGCCACTCCAAGAGCAGGGCCCCAAATGTCAGAATCCCAAGATAACAAAAAATGTAGTCAATACAGGGGTCCGCCAGTTAAGGGGTCAGCGGGCTGTGGCCGTAATGAAGGAGGCGGATGCATGAGTTTTCTCCTAAGTGGGGTGCTGGGTTTTTCCCAGGAAGATACTTTCGCGCCCTCCTGTTTAGATGTTGAGTACTCGTAAAACTTTTGTGTCTGCAAAGCTTTTCTTCATGAATGGGATGTTTGTCTTCTGGTACTAAGTTATCCTTGAGGTGGGATGGGGTAGGGGCACCCACCAACATGTTGACGATTCTAATAAACCAAACTCTCTCTGCTCTCGTCCTCCTGAATGTAGAGGGTGGGTGATGCATGGAATCTCCACAGGCAGAGTTTCAAAGAACACAGGTCTGCCTGTGAATGGCAATAAAGTGAACAGATGAGCTCTGTCTTGTCTATGTGTATTCCCCTATGGCTCTCACTGCCTTAAGCTTACACCAGCCAACTGCTAAGGGAGGCTGGTTTTACTTGAGTTTTCTTAGAGTACAAGTTTTTATTTGGGGATTAGAGGGAAGTGTAGTGGGGGGAGGTGCTGCAAGGCAGGAAAGGCAGTCAGTAAGACCTGAGGGCTGAGGGATCTCAGTGTGTAAATACCCTGAGGCTCCGGAGATGAATAGCTCTAGTGACTACGGGCTAGACTAGGCAGAAGTCACAAATACACCTTGAAATGTCTGTTGCTTAACACAGAAAAAAGGGATTTCTTGCTCGCACAGAGTGTGAAGCAGGTTGGATGGCCTTCCTCCAGCAAGCAGCCTTGCCACTTGGAGCATGCAGCCCCCAAGGCAGATAGCCAAGGCAGAGAAAGAGATGGAGGAGGTGCACTGGCTTTGTAGAGGAGCACACAGATATTGGAGCATTGGAATATCTGTTATGCTTGGTAGCTGGCGAGAGATGGCCAAGGAAATTAGATCCAGACATGTCAGACTTCAGAGAAAAGGTTCAATAATTCCCTGCTCGGGATCATGTGGGGCACTTTGTAGAACACTGGATTTCCCAATTCCATTTCAGATTTGCTGAATTATCAGGTTGAACCATATGAAATTGTCATTTAGGAACTTAAACATAGTTATGTATGGACCATTTCATAGGATTCAGTCTAAGCAGCCTCTCTTGGGAGTGGGAACCTCGTTAATAAGCCTCCCAGGTAATTCTTATGCTCCATGTAGATGGAAGCTCCCTGCCTTGAAGTCCAAATTCTTATGCATTGTGTGCCACCACCTCTCTTGGGAGGGACAATGATGAGCACAAGAAAAGGCAGGTGCCCTGTCTCTGTGTCGCCAAGGGCTATTTCTTCATTACCTCCCTGCTTCCTGTACTTCTTTAACATTTTAAAAAGAAAGCCTTGGCTGGGCACGGTGGCTCACACCCGTAATTCCAGCACTTTGAGAGGCCGAGGCAGGTGAATTACTTGAGGCCAGGAGTTTGAGACTAGCTTGGTTAACATGGTGAAATCCCGTCTCTGCTAAATACACAAAAATTAGCCAGGTGGGGTGGCAGGCACCTGTAATCCCAGCTACTCAGGAGGCTGAGACAAGACAATCGCTTGAACCCAGGAGGCAGAGGTTACAGTGAACCGAGATGGTGCCACTGCATTCCACCCTGGGCGATAGAGCAAGACTCCATTTCAAAAAAGAAAAGTAAATACGTAAGAAGGAAGCCTTTTTCCTTTTAATCATTATTTCTTATACGTCCTCTTGGCCCTTGGAGAAACCCAGGTCATGGAATTTAGGCACTTTTGCCTTCACTGGTCCCTTCCATAAATAAATAAATAAATGCCCATATAAAAAAATGTGGGCAGAGAAACTCCCAGGCTCTCTGGTGGGAAAACATGCCCCATCTCCATGTAGCTAAGCCCTTGACAGAGTTAAGTCGTCTTGTGGAGTGATTGTTTGGCTAGATGCTGAGGAATTACAAACCTTCAAAGACCTTGTTTGCAGGCTGGGGTACCACTTCTCCTCAAGGCATCTTTGAAATGCAAACTTGTTCTCTCAGCAGACTCCACACATCTCAGCCTTTAAGATAAATGCTTCAAACGGGCAGCAAACCCACTTGAGTTTGGTGCCTGGCTTTCCGACAGATTAATTATATTGATTGCTGGCTGTTTGTTTGCCTTCATGGCCATCTCTCCCATGTTGGATCCCATTTGCTTTTTCCAACCATCGAGCAATTGGGGATCTGCCTTGAAATAAACATTGACTCAACACACTGGTGTGTGAGAGGTGATTGGAACCTGTCTGATTTTACAGGAGTGGCCCTTGTGTGGCAAGAATGGAATTCCAAACCCCTTTCCTTTCCGATGGGTTTTGGGGTTCCTGTGGGGTCAGGAGTCCTGATGCATCCTTGAAATGAGCGGATATCCAAGTTAGCAGGGCAGAGAAAGGGATGCGGCAAAACGAATCCACACCTGCTGTAGTTGAATTTGCTCAGGGCAGCTGAGACCCATGGTCCTGAGTCTCCAGTCATGCCCCTTATGCACCAGCAGTGTGGCTTTGCTTTGAGGGGGTCCTTTGCTTCTTTCCATGTCTACATTCTCATCTGCAAAATGATCATGGTAACAGTGACTGATGTTTATCAAACTCTTAAGATGAGCCAGGCCCTGCTCTAAACGCTTTGCAAGTGTTATCCCTTTGAATCCTCACAGCAGCCAAGGCTGAGGGTTAGTGAAGTGAGTTGACTGAGACAAGATCAAGAACTGAGAACTGGTCTGGGCTCGCTAAGGGTCAGGGCTGACTGACTTGGAGGTGGTGCTGTCTCAGAGTGGCCATCAGAAGTTGCTCAAGCTCGATGTTTTGAGATTGTGGATTCCACTATAGTCCTGGTGGTGGTCACGTTTTCCCAGGTGTGGTGGGAAGTTTTAGTCAGGATGTTTGCAACATAGTGTAGTGGCTATGCACACAGACACTAGAGCCAGCCTACCTGCACCAAATCCTGTTTTGCCACTAACTGACTGTGTGACCTTGGGCAAGTAACTCCATTTTTCTATGCTTCATTTGCTTCATCTGCAAAATGTGGCTGATACTTGTCTCTTAGAGCTACTGCAAATATTCTAAGAATTAGTGCTTGTAAAGCATTCAGAGCAATGGCTTGCACAGGGAAAGCACAACGTGCTTGTTAAAATACTTAATTATCCTTTGTAAATAGCCATGCAATTCCAGAGACATTGATGCCTTATGTTAGCTTATGCTGGTGGGTGTTTGTGGTCTCATCACCTTGAGTGCAAAAGCTATCACTTCAATTCCAATGGAATAATTAGGTGTTTCTAGACTGGGAAGGGGGAGGGTATGTTACCTCTTACAACCCATTGTACCTCATTTTATTTTTTAGTTAGCAAGAACAAATTCACAACTGAGTGAAAATAAAACATAGAGAGTGTTTTTTGTTAATAAGAATGTTCTAATTTTGAAAAAAAATGTAGAACCTTTATTTAGTTCTTGTGAAAAGCTGCTCTTGCTGGGCAGAGGGCCCTTGATGTGTTTATGAGCATAGGTCCTTCAGGATGAGTCTTCCTCTGGGTGGTTTTTGGTCCCAGCCACTTAGGAGAGGGGCTCAAGGAGCTGACTGGCACAGGCCTGCCAGGAAGAATCATCTCATTCTCAAGGCTGGAAAATATAAATTAGAGCTACAATAAATGAAAATCCGCACTGGCAATCTTGAGAATATTGGCAGATGTCCTATTGGGAGCAGTGAGCAAAACAATTCTTAGACATGCCTACAAGGCCTCGAAAATGGCCACAGGCTGGCAAGATGCTTCTGGCAAAATTAAGAAGTCAAATCAGCCTGAGGCTCTTTCAGAGAATGGCTATTTCCAGGTCTGTGCATCTATTTTCTCATATTGGTGTACCCCTTTCCCACTTGCCTCCTAGTCTGGCCCGAGATGCCTCCCAGTGACTCCTGGAACTGGTCCCTGTCTGCCTATTCCTGAGACCTGGCCCCATGGGTCTCAGCACTTCCCTTTCACTCCACTCTTGCCCAAGTCTGGGCTAGATACTACCAGACTTGCAATAGATTGGGTGTGATGCTCGGTTTCTCTTTGGTGACCAAACATGGCTTGTTTTTAGAATGAAAGGGAAAAAGAAGTGAGTCAGAGAGCCACAGAGTCATTGTTGAGAGAGGAGGGCTTGCCTGTGAGTGAAAAGTAGAAATATGAAACATGTTACCTGGGATCAGTTGAAATTATTAAAAGGGTTCGTAAAGATGCCGATGGTAACTGTTTTAAGTGCTGTGCTGGGCATGCTCTATATTTTATGACTAATCCTTCCAACAGTTTATTACATATATTCATTTTGCAGATAAGAAAACTGAAGCTCAAGGAACTAGGTAGAGATCAGTCTTACTGCCTAGCTTTCCAGATGATAATAGACACATGACCCAGCTTCTTCCATCATGCTAGTTAAAACCACCAGCCAACCCCCAGAAAGCTAAACCAGTAGCTAAACGAGTAGCTGACAGCTGATGCATAAGTGAATTGAGACTAGAAGAATCTTCCAGTTGAGCCCAGCCCAAGTTGCCAGTTCTTAGAACCATGCACTAAATAAATGGTTATTGTTTTCATCCATTAAGTTCAGGGGTAGTTTGTTATGCAACAAAATCTACCTAATATACTTAGCTTCAAGTTATGCCCATTCATCCCAGAATTGGGTGTTGAGTCTAGAGGTAGAAGTTAGGACAGGTAAATTAGAGACACATTTTTCCTTCTTCATGGTTCCCAGAGAGTGCATTTTCACAGCTTTGTGCCACAGATGCATAATGCTGTGATTGTTTGTGAACACCTCAACAAGAGCTGGAGTCTCTTCACCATCAGTGAGAGCTGGAGTTCAGTCCCAGCCCTGACACCAACTTGCCAAGTGATATTCAACGATTCCCTTAACCAATTTGGTCTGCAATTCCTTTCATATTTAAGAAGATTTCTCCTGTCCCTAATATTCTGTGACTCTGTGATGCATCACAAGAATGGTGGTCATACTGTCCACATTTGATTTCAACAATTTATTATAGACCACTGGAGTGGCACAAAATTATGTGATAGATTTTTTTTAGTGTGACTTGTCAGCATAAAAGGAAACAGACCATAAACTAGCTAGTGCTGCAATAAAAAAATCTTTTTACTGACAATATAGCCAAAAAAAAGTCTTAACTATAAAACTACAGGTTTAGAATACTCAAGTTTTCTGACAAATAAGGTTTGCATTATAAAACAAAGGATTTTTTATGAGCTCTTTGTTGAAATTTATAAAACTACATTGCTTTTGGCTTTTCTGTCAAAGGCAGAAAAAAGGTTTGGTTGGGCTGACTTCATAAGCTCTATAAAATTTACTAATTTGTTCATTCATTTATTTGGTGAGTGTTTACTGAGCCAGACATTGTTCTCATTCTGTGAGTCAGAAATTGAACATAACAGACAAATCCCAGCCTTCAAAGAGCTGACATTTTAGGGGAGAAACAAATCCATGGTTAAGCATTAGCGTCACCTAGTGATTAGAGCTATGAAGAAAAAAAAATCTTAAGTGTCAAGAGATGAACACTGGATACATGTTTTCTGAAAAGGATAAACATATGCTACTTTGATGTCTTTCCACCCTTCTCTGCAATTTCTGATTCATTCTCAAATGCAGTCATTGGCACTGAGATGATATCAGTATTCACTGGTGCTCAGGTCGTAGGGATCACTAATCAGGAAGAACTCAAGAATGTGAAAATAGGTAAGAAAATCACTCTTGACAGCCCACATTGGAGTATAGGGTATATGTGAGGCTGGGGTCCAGTGGTACCAAACTGTGACTTCTTACAGAGGGTGATGTTCTGTAAAGAAACAGGTACTGCACAGGGATTGGAGAGCCCTGTCTTCTGGTTCCAATTTGGGACTGGCCAGATGTGTGACTTCAGACATGTCCCAGACTCTCTGTTTCTTCACTTGTATAATAGGGATAATAATTATACTTCCTACTTCTCCACATTGTTGGAAGATCAGATGAAATGATAGAAGCAAAAACATTTAGTTAAGAAGCAAAAACATTTGGTTAAAGTTATTTTCCACCTAGACTATGTATTCCCCGAGGGGAAGGGGCTGTGTTTTATTCATCTTATATTAACAGATCTTGCATATATCAAGATAATTGAGTAAATGAAAATGTGAATGAATGGGCCAGAGAGCAAATTATAAAAAGAAAGAAACTCAGTGCTGTGGGCTTCAATATCCTCATTCTGCATAGCAGGGCTCCCATGTATAGTTGTGCAGGCTGTGCACTGCACAAAGAAACTTGGCTGAGGGAGGTAGGAAAAAACTAAAATCCAGATTCTCCACCTGCTATGTCATGTTCCTGGCCCAGAGGGAGGAGTGCCTTTTCTAATTTTCACAAAGGCACCTTATGGGGTAGCAGTGGCCCTAGATAAAATAATGAAGCTGAACTCTATTGCCTCTATAAATAATAATATGTAATAATCATGGGCTAGAGCCCCAGAAGCTGTATATTTTTAAAACATCTCTAGATGACATAGAGTTTCCTCCTGCTTTGCGTACAATTGGGTTGGCAGTCTCTCAAGGCCTTCTTCATTCTTTTTTTTTTTGAAACGGAGTTTTGATCTTGTTTCCCAGACTGGGGTGCAATGGCACAATCTTGGCTCACGGCAACCTCCGCCTCCCATGTTCAAGCAATTCTCCTGTCTCGGTCTCCTGAGTAGCTGGGATTACAGGTGCCCACCATCCCGTCTGGCGAATTTTTGGAAGTTTTAGTAGAGATGGGGTTTCACCATGTTGGCCAGGCTGGTGTCGAACTTCTGACCTCAGGTGATCCACCCACCTTGGCCTCCTAAAGTGCTGGGATTACAGGCGTGAGCCACCACACCCGATCAGGCCTTCTTCATTCTAATAGGAGGTGATTTTGAATTACTTTAGTATTTCTTGAATTTATTTTTCTAGTATTTCATGTTTATATTCTCTTCGTTAGTGAGCACATAAGCTGCAATCTCATGGTGTCCTTACCCACCCTTCCTACCATCTGTTTTCAGCTGAAAATAGATGTTGGAGCACGTGAAAAATGTGTTCCCCGTTCATCGATTAGGAAAATTCATGCCAAGCTAAGGAAAACAAAAACCATAAAATGAAAGCCTCCCTGGTCTTCTCCTCTCAACCTCTAGCACTCGTGTTTTTCCTGACTCGATCAGCCACATCAGGTCAAATTGATGAAAACAAGCCTGTTTAGACAAGGCAGAGTGGCTAAGACAAAACCCTCATGATAAAACTTACCGGGGAATAATTTATCTGCCTTCATTTCCTTTTCACCCTCTGCATCAGTCAGAGTCCAGTCAGGAGAAAGAAACCACACAGTAACTTGAACCTCACTTGAACGAGAACCATTTGCCATAGAGTTTCTTAATCTCAGCCCCATTAACATGTGAGGCTGAAAGGTTCTGTATTCTGGGCACTGTCCTATGCATTTTTGGATGTTGAACAGCATCTCTGACCTCTACCCACTAGATGCTAGTAGCAACCCACCTCCTACCCCTACTCCAGTGGTGAAAACCAACAGTGTCTCCAGTCATTACCAAAGTCCTCTGGTCTGCGAAATGCACCCCAGTTGAGAAACGCTGCTAAATCTCTGATTATTAACTAAATCAGAGATGATTCATAATGGTATAAAGAGAATGCTGCAGAGTATCCTAGGACTGAAGAAGAATCCTACAGGAGGGATCCACTTGGAAAGAGTCTCTCCCCCAAAGCTGGAATTCAGACCTTGCTGGAGGTGTGGCTACAGTCCACTGTGTGGGGTGGTTCTCTGGGTTACCCTGACTAGAGCTGGTATGCAGTTATAAGCAGAAATTAGTTTTCTGAGCATGGGTGAGCAGAAAATGGAGGAAGAGACCAGCAAGCAGGAGACATCCCTCATAAGAGCAGGTGGACTGAGGCTGGGAGCAGATTGCTAGGGGACCTGCAAGACTCACTGCAAACCCATCCTTGGGGATGTTGCTGAAACTCCATGGGGATGAGCACCAGTGTTCTCTCCCAACATGTTGCTGGCAACAGTTCTTGGTAGGAGCCAGAAGCCAACAGAAGAACACCAGAACAGAGACTCCCCTTCTTCCTGCAGTGTCTCTTCAGCATTCTCTACTGGCAAAATATAGCATGATGTTATCTTCAAAGAACTTTTCACAGAGCAGGCAATGAAACATGGATCTATAGCTAACTGGAAGATAATACATTGGTAATTGGCACAGGTTTGTACTATATACTCCTCTGAATCATTTCTGTAGCATTCCACTTGGCACAGATCTGGCACTCAGTAGATCCAAAATTAATGTTAACCGAATGATTGAGTGAATTCATGATTGCATGCATGCATACATGAATGAAAGACAGGATTTGCTTTTTTTCTAGCAACTGTTTTGGAGAATGCAATTTTCTCTAGTTTAAATTTTATCTACAGAAAATAGCAAATGACAGTTTTTACTCAACTCACCCCAATCCCTCCCTCTCATGAAATTTAAAATTAATTGAATTATCCTGTTCTGTCTTCCTAATTCTTACATAACTGATCAATTTGATAAAAATTCATTAGAGTAGAGCAATTCAGTGGAAAAAATGAATTAAACTAGTTTGAATCAATCAGTTGTTAAGTCCGCCAGTTGAGTATTGATATGATAGCCAAGAAAATACAGACATTTATCTGTTTTTAAGACCAAAATGTTTCCTGCTGATAAAATCACACAACAAAATTGTTCCACAGAAGGCTAAGAGCATAAGTAATATGGTACCAAATGGTTACTTGCCGATTGCAGTGTGGTAAGTTAGCAGTAACCAGGGGCTAAATTACATTGTGAGGAAGACTGGTGCACAGATAATTAGATTAGGATGGAATGAAGGTTTACTTGGGCCATATACTAATGCACTAATGTGGACAAGTTACCCAGCCTTTCTGTGGTGCCTCTTTCTGGCATGCGAGAATAAGCATACACCTCACCTAGCCCATGTGGCTTATGGGAGAGAGTCAAAATAAGGGAAATGGAAAAGTACTTTGGAAAGTCAAAGTACCACACATACTTGAGGCTCTTTTTAATAGTTCATGGTCACAAAGTGGGCATTTAGGGGTTGTTCCGACTTTTTAGGTTCCTGGAAGATTCGGAGCACACTGGAGCAGCAGCTGAAGTGCTGAGAATGTATTTCCGTTTTCCAGTGTAAGGCAGAAGCCCCGGGAAAGGATTTTAGTTTTAGGATCATACACATATCATCTCCCACAAGCGTCTCAGGGCCTTTGCACCTCAGATCCCTCTACCTGGAATTCTTTCCTTCCGCCTTTTCCTTCATAACTCCTACTTATCCTATTGACCCATCATCACTTCCTCAGGGGAGTGTGCGTTGACCTCCTGAACTGGTCAACTCTCCCAATCACATACTTTTGGGTGGGACATAAGAGCATTTAATTAGGAGAGTTGTATTGTGTTGACCATGTGGGAATTTTGCATTTTATTGTGATTATTCCATTAATGTCTTTCTCCTCGACCAGGGTATACGTTCCATGATGCCAGGAACCACCTCTGCTTTTGACCACAGTAGCCTTTTTTCCAGGTTTTTAATGACTATTGAATGAATGAGTGAATGAATGAACACATCATCCAGAATTTCCTAGAGCCTACTGGATTTTGATGTGTGGGCCAAACTTTGAAAGGAATGGGTGATACTTGGTTTTTCTAAGGCTATAGAAAGAACATAATGATAGACATAGTTTGCTGGCATATCCTTGGTATCCAGCACAGTCTCTGCATGCAGTACAAGCTTGTATCAGTCCACTCTTGCATTGCTCTAAAGAAATGCCAGAGACTGGGTAATTTATAAAGAAAAGAGGTTTAATTGACTTGTGGTTCTGCAGGTTGTACAGGAAGCACGATGCTGGCATCTGCTTGGCTTCTGGGGATGCCTCAGGAAACTTACAATCATAGTGGAAGGCAAAATGGAAGCAAGCACATCACATGGCTGGAGAAGGAGCAAAAGAGGGGGGAGGTGCCACACATTTTTAAATAAAAAGATCTTGCAAGAACTCACTAACATGAGGACAGTTCCGAGGGGGTGGTGCTAAACCATTCATGTGAAATTCACCATCACTACGCAGTTACCTCACACCAGGCCCCACCTTCTCATTAGGTTTGAGATGAGATTTTGTGGGAACACGGATCCAAACCATATCAGGGCTCAATAAGTGTTTGCTGAATGAATGAATATTAGAGCCAAAAGTCTGGGGGTTGAGTTTTGTCTCTCCAATTGACAGGCTTGTCAAACTTCGTGAAGAAGTTTAACTTTGTTGGAGAGGCAATGCTATACCATAGATTGAAAAGAGCTCCAGAGGTCAGTATTCCTGGGACCAGTCTTCATTTACTAGCTGTATGACAAAACATGTAACATAATTATGCACAAATGTGCTTATGTACAAAAAGGAGGATAGTATCAAAATCCCAGTATAATTTCAAGTATTAAGAGACAGAAGCTGTTCAAAAGGCCTTGTATAATACAGCAGACATTGGGTATCAGTAAGTATTTGTCATAGTCCTTTTCTCTCTCCTAGTCTCCATAACAGGGGTGACATTACCTACCTCAGAATCACTATATCTCCAATAAGATCATGTACACCAAACACTTATATAACCTGGTGTGGAAGATACGCTTTCTTCATTCCCAATTGGTTTTAAAAGAAAAATATGTTGCTGGGTGCAGTGGCTCATGCCTATAATCCAAGCACGTTGGGAGACAGAGGCAAGAGGATTGCTTGAGGCCAGGAGTTTGAGACCCTGATCTATAAAAAAAGAAAAGAAGGCCGAGCGCGGTGGCTCACGCCTGTAATCCCAGCACTTTCGGAGGCCGAGGCAGGCGGATCGTCTGAGGTTGGGAGTTCGAGACCAGCCTGATCAACATGGAGAAACCTTGTCTCTATTTAAAAAAAAAAAAAAAGGAAATTAGACAGGCTACTTGGGAGGCTGAGGCAGGAGAATTGCTTGAACTTGGGAGGTGGAGGTTGCGGTGAGCGGAGATCGCACCATTGCACTCCAGCCTGGGTAACAAGAGCAAAACTCCTTCTTTTTTCAAAAAAAAGAAAGAAAAAGAAAATTTTCCAGGTGTGGTGTGTGTGCCTGTAGTACCAGCTACTCAAGAGGCTGAGGTGAGAGGATTGCTTGAACCCAGAGTTCAAGGATGCGGTGAGCTATGATTGAGCCACTGCACTCCAGCCTGGATGAGAAAGTGAGATCCTGTCTCAAAAAAAAATAAATAAATAAAAAAGTGCAGAATCAGCATTAGTCACAAGGTGGCACTGTGGTAGCAGCTTTGATTTCAGGGTTTTGCCTTAACAAATTAGCACCTTAGTATACCTTTTAAATTTGACTCTTGAGGTGAAAAAAATGGGTTGCATTTAAGCGAGAAGCATTTCTATATAATAGAGTAATGTCTGTTGTAAATGATATTTTAATGTCTGGGGTCTTTACTCCAGAGAATCAGGAAGGAAAATTTTAAGACATTCCTTTAGATTCTTAGCTTGGAAACTTAAGAACCTCAAGAACCAGGTAAATGAGGGATAAAAGCTTTTATTTGCTTTATTACAATATAATCTTATCAAAATTTATAACTTTTTCCTCTCAGAGATTGCTATAGTTTGAATGTTTTTCCTCTTACCCCTCATGATGAAATTTGATCCCCAGCGTTGGAGGTGGGGCTTGGTGGGAGGTGTTTGGTCATGGGGGCGGATCCCTCATGAATGGCTAGGAGCTGTCCTCATGATAGTGAGTTCTTGTTCTATGCGTTCCCTGAAAAGCAGATTGTTAAAAAGAGCCTAGTGCCTCCCTTCTCTTTTGCTCTCCCTCTGGCCATGTGATCTCCGCACACAACAGCTTCCCTTCCCCTTCTGCCATGAATGGAGGCAGTCTGAGGCCCTCATCAGATACAGATGCCCAGTCTTGAACTTTGCAGCCATCAGAATCATAAGCCAAATAAAACCTTTTTTCTCCACATTGCCCAGCCTCATATATTCCTTTATAGCAACACAAACAGACTGAGACAGAGATCTATTTTGTTTCCTCAAATATTCTGGCAACTTATGCTTATATTTCCTTTTTTTTCCTTGTGTTTGATAAATATATTATTTATTTATGAATTTGGCCAACAAATATTTCCTGAATATCTTGTGTGTGCCATGCAGCGTTCTGGGTGATTGAAATAAGGCCACACACAGAGAAGGCAAAGCTGCATTTCCTTTTATTATCAACTAGTAAACACATAAACAAGTAAGGAAATTTCCAAAGGGTGGCTTAAGTGCATGTGTTCACATGCACTCGCTTTACATAGGGTGGTCAAAGAACGCCTTTCCAAGCTAGAAGGGTTTGATCCTCAACCTGAATGGTTAGAAGGATCTAGGCAGGCAAACACCTAGGAGAAGGGCATCCCAGCAAAAAGCATGTGGAAAGGCCCTGATGTGGGATCAAACTTGTCATGTGCAAGAAAAGAACCTCTCATAGTTCAATCATATTCCAATCATCTAGAGCTTCATAACAGATGATTCTCAAACTCAACAGTTTGAAACAGCCTGTCTATATTGCCGACAATTTTGTTGGCATTAGGAATTTGGGAAGGGCTCAGCTGAGTGGTTTGTTTTGGTTCCCCTGGCATTCATGAGGGCAACTGAGGTTGGAGGATTTGCTTTCAAAACGGGTCTTCCTTTACATGTTGGACACCTTGATGCTTCTTGGTCTCTCTGTTTTCTACATGGTGTCACATCACCAGAGTTTTCTCTCATGGCTTGAACTTTTCGCAGCAGGACAGTCTTGGAGTTTTTCAGTTCTTACTTGGGTGTTGGCTTCCAAGAGACCAAGATAGAAGCTGCCGGTCTTCTAAAAACCCAAGCCCAGGGCTGGTATATCATCACTTCTACCTTATTTACTGGTCAAAGAGGCCAATCCTCTTACTTCAAGGGCTGAATAAATAAATCTCCTCTCTTGAGGTAACAAGTGTTAAAATAAATGTATGGCCATCTTCAATTTGCAAAAGATCCTTAAAACATTAATAAACATTTCCCATAAGAGACTGGGGCTTGACTTTCACAACCCAGTGTCTTGGATCTGGTCTCCCCGCTGCAAGAATATCAGCCAACAGTTTTGGAGAGTTTTCCTTGGGATTCACACCCATAACTAAGAAATCTGCCCTGAATAAAATCCACTCTATCCATTGCTTGCCATGAGCATTAGCATGGATGCTAAAGTAAATGTAGAGGAGATTGCTTAAGTCCTCATTGTGAATCTGTGACTTGGGACTGGAATGGAAAACACAAAGCAGATGTCAGCTTCTGTGCATGAATTTTCTGATACAGAGTAGTGCTAGGATAATTTTAGAAGAGTAGCAAAAAGGCAACAGATGATTACAGTTCAGATACTGAGAGTGTTTGAGCTAGAAATAGGCCAAAAAACAATTATAATTTTATATTGGTCAACACATGACCTAGCTCAAAGAGCGCTTGATTTGTTAAATGTGTCCCCTAAGGAAAGATCATTGAACCAATTGGAGTTGGAGTCCTTCTCTTCTGACTGAATCTTAAGGGAAAAGAAGAAAAAAGAAGCAAGTTCCCCCATTTCTGTCGTAACGGGCATTGGGGAGAAGGAGAGAAACCAGTGGGAATGGAAAATTTTCTCTGATCTACAGTAAGAGCTTTGGAGTTGCAGGGGGGAAGTGGTGAGTTGAAGATAAAACAAGCTGACTCTGATATACTCAAGCTGGCCCAGAATTTGTTCTACATCAGTGTGACAATCAATACAGCATATCATTTTTTTTTTTTTGAGACTGAGTCTCGCTCTGTCGCCCAGGCTGGAGTGCAGTGGCGCGATCTCGGCTCACTGCAAGCTCCGCCTCCCGGGTTCACGCCATTCTCCTGCCTCAGCCTCCCGAGTAGCTGGGACTACAGGCGCCCACAACCGCGCCCGGCTAATTTTTTGTATTTTTAGTAGAGACGGGGTTTCACCGTGGTCTCGATCTCCTGACCTTGTGATCCACCCGCCTCGGCCTCCCAAAGTGCTGGGATTACAGGCGTGAGCCACCGCGCCCGGCCCCAGCATATCATTTTTGTATTGACATATGTCCCAAACCTCATGTTTGCCTAATGATGGTAGCTGATTTCACTCAAGTGGCAATTGAACTTAAAAATATTTGCTTAATGATGGTGGCTGCTAAGTCAAGATAAAATTAAACCTGAAAAAACATAAACAGAGTTTACATCCATGGTGCTCATGTATTTCCCTAGGTGACTTATTTATTTTCTTTTGATGCCCTTTTGATGTTGAGGCTCCTAACTGATTCTATTAGATAAGCAGCTCTTTATGTCCGTAATTGATATGTTACCACAGACAGAATTTTCAGTCTGCTGTTCACTTTTGGATGTCAGGAGAGACACAAATGAACCTCTCATTGTTCTATTGCTTCATCTAGAGCAGCATTTTTATTATTCATTATTAGGGGTTACAATCTTAAAATGGATAGATTTACCTGAATGAAGACTTTCATAGAAACACTAGGAATTAACTAAATAAGTCAACTTGTGGTGATATTGTAATTAAAATAGTACTTGGCCCTTCAAATTCCATGCTGAGAGGCTATCTCTACATCTAAACCAATCACCTAGATAATAAGGCATGTTTCTGGAAAGCCTGACTTTGCAAAAAAACAACAATTGAATTAATCACCTTTCTCTGGGCTCTTAAATTTTATATAAATAAAAAGAGAATGCACCAAAAGTTGCTCTTCTGAAATCAAATCTAGGGTTGGATTTTATCTTAGCTATCAACTGGTGGGTTTCAATGGAGTCGTAAGTGTCATTCCTGCTGGCATTGGTCTCTTCTTGCGCATACTGCCCCTGATCCTTAAAAATCACCCCACACATTTTGCTGTCTTGGCAGGGAATTTTCATGAACTCATGAACAAACAATCTATCACTTGAGTGGCTGGTGTGTCACAGAATTTTCTCTTTCATTCTTTCTTTCTTTATTTATTTATTTATTGAGATGGAGTCTCCCTCTTTAGCCCAGGCTGGAGTGCAGTAGTGTGATCTCAGCTCACTGCAAACTCTGCCTCCTTGGTTCAAGCGATTCTCCTGTCTCAGCCTCCCGAGTAGCCGAGACTACAGGCATGTGCTACAACGCCTGGCTAATTTTTTGTATTTTTAGTAGAGAAAGGGTTTCACCGTGTTAGCCAGGATGGTCTCAATCTCCTGACCTCGTGATCTGCCCGCCTTGGCCTCCCAAAGTGTCCCCACCCGCGGGATCGTCAAAGCAGGCCCTGGAAGAGGGGGTGGGAATTTGGGGAACAAGAGACACGAGAAATGGAGACAAGACAGTATCCTGATCAAGTCTCGTTTATTGGCGGCAATACAATGCTTTTTATATGTTAGGAGGGGCAGGGGTTGGGCTAGGGCGGTGATGATCTCTCCGCGGTGGGCGTGGCCAGGTAGGTTTCGGTTTCTTCGGTCAGACGTCATGTTGCGCCTGCGCTGTCAAATAATCTCTTTGCAGACGTGGGAAAAATGGGTGAAGAAGAAGCAGGAAGAGCGCCATCTTTTATGGGATAATAGTACAGGGGAAGAAGGTAGAACTATGGAGGAGGTATAGAATGGAAATGTATTTAGCTCAGGCGTCAATCATCAATTATTATTCGCTATGGCCGGGGCGTGCAGCTCCGGACAGGTCCCCCTTTTTATTGTTTTATGATGAGGAATGACTCTTTGGGAACTGCGCCTGTCTTAGGTTGGGTCAACTTATCCCCACCTTCTAAGCCCGTCATGGGATAAGGCAGCAGCAAAGGTGGCCCTCCTGTCTTAGGCTCTGATGGAGATAGTGTCCTCTTACCCGTCATTGACTGTCTAGTTCAGCTCACAGGGGAGGTGGTCTCATTAGGGCAAATAAGACTCACCGTTTTCAGACATCTCAAGGCGATGATAATGGACCTGTATAGGTTTGGCCTGGAAGGCCTCAATTTGTTGCTTGACGAATGCCATAAGCTTATTAAGAATTATAGGCCCGAGAGTGAGGAAGAGTAGAAGAGTAAGTAAGGGACCAAGAAAAGGCAGGAGATAGGGGAGAAGTCCATCGAGTCCAGTCTACAATGGATTGGCGGCTAGGTCTTTTCTGCGTTTTTCCAGTTCTTCTTGTAAAGTCTTTATTTTATTTCTGACGATTCTGGATTTGTTAGCATAAAAACAACATTTTTCCTGTAGGGCCAAACAGATCTCTCCCTGTTCTGCTGTTAGTAAGTCTAGACCTCTTCTATTTTGGAGAACTACTTCAGGTAATGAGTTTACTTGATCTTGTAGATCCTGTATAGTACTAGATAAGGTTTGTACATCGGAAATTAATTGATTGGATAATTTGGTATATTGGGTTAGTGAGACTCCTAGGCCTGTAGCCCCTGTTGTAAATGCAGTGGTGATTTCTAGTCCAGCCAACAAAGGAATGAATTGTATGGCTCGTTTTGGCCTATATAAAAAATGTTCAATAGCAGGGATGGGGACAGGTTCATCTCCAGGGATGATATCAATATCAGGGAGAAGAGTGGCCAGAACACAAAGCCCTGTCCAATTTGTGGGTAGATAAGTATATGCCATGTTGTTTCCACAGACAAAAACCGAGCCATTTACAGCACACAAAGGGCTGGTGGCATTGATTATGGAGGTGCAGTTGTTGAATATAACGTAACCTAGATCGATTTCTTCAGTGCTATTATATGACGGTGAAAAGAGGCAAGAAGAATTAGAAAACATCATTGGTTGAACTAAGAGGGGGGAGATAATAGGACAGGAGTTATCGACCAAGGACTCACACGAGTAATTGACATAGGATAATAAAAGATTAGGTATAGCTAGAGGAGTAGGGGGACCCATATTTAGACAAAGCCAGCAATCATGGGCAAGGCTTGTATTGGACATTTGGAGTAAATTGTAAGTGGCATTAAGGATATCAAAAGTCTGAGCATCGAGCATAAAATTATCTCTAACTTTAGGCAGGGCCAAAGGGTGATATCAAAGTTCAGGATATAGGGCCTTATGAATTTTTTCTAACTTTTTCTGAACAGTTTTAATTCTAGCAGTATCTAATGGACCCCCTCCATCAGAGATGTGGATGGGGGCGGTAGTGCTCCAACAAACAGGCTGTCCTTTTTGGCCGTTACAAGGAGATTGTACAAGTTTATTGGTGGATCCTAATACTTGCACGTCATTGGTACCTCCAGTTTGTGTTTTTAGTAACGTGGCCGTATAGTATGTTTTATTGCCTGATTTGCATTGTCGATATGAGGTATAACAGGAGCTATGTATAGAAGACTGGAAAGAGCTACAGGGGCATTCTTGGAGTGGCCTGCTAGGTGAGGTGTCCCTTGGGGTAGACTTACATTTCCATAACTGGTTTGGCATTAAGTAAGCTGTCTTGCCCGAGCAAGTCACTTGGAAGATTCTGTCTGACGGAGGTTCGGATACTTGTCCTCCGCTGCAGTCACAAGGCTGGCCGTGTTGTTTTCGTATTAGTTCGTTTGCTTTATGAGGGTCATCAAAACCTGTATAGACTGTCACTATGTTATACAAAATGATTGTTTTCCAAAGGAATTTTATGTTAGGCTTCATTTTCTGAAAAACAAAAAGGAAGAAACTTCTCAGGGAGATTTATCTTCCCTGGATTGACGATGGTTATGATTTATTTGTCTTACCAATCTCTCAGGCAGCCATCTGGCTGCATCATTTTTTTGTGAGAAGATACATACTGAGCCTCTTCCCCAAATTAAAACTGGATCAGGGCCATGCCATGAATTATCAAGTGGATCTTTCCATTTCACCATTGCAAACTGTTTTTGAGATTCAGGATGCCAGAAACGGTCGGCAGCAGACTTTCCGTGACAGTCCAAATTTAAAAAATTAAGGATAAAGAGGGCATGATTGAGTATGTTTCTGGGGGTACCCCTCACGGGGTACCAGCTCCCCCCTTTTAATTTTTTGATAGTAGTTTTTAATGACAGATGGGCCCTTTCTACTATACTTTGTCCTTGGGGATTGTAGGGAATGCCTGTGGTATGTTTAATTTGGAGAGTATTGCAGAATTGTAAGAAGGTTTTGGCTATGTAACCAGGGCCATTATTTGTCTTGATTTGTTTAGGTATTCTTAAGATGGAAAAGCAATGTAATAAATGAGCTATGACATGTTTGGTGGCTTCTTTTGTTTGGAGAGTTGCAATGATGAACCCACTATAAGTGTCTATGCATATATGAATATATTTTAGTTGACCAAATTCTAAGTGATGTGTAACGTCTATTTGCCCAATTTCGTTGGGGATGAGTCCTTGAGGGTTAACTCCTAGATGGGGAACGGGTAAACGTGTTATGTAGTTGGCACATTGTTTAACTATTTGTCGAGCTTGTTTTCTGGTAAGTTTGAACATAAGTCTTAAGGTTTGGGCGTTTAAATGATGTAGGGCATGTGTTTTTTGTGCTTGTTGTAAATTGTCTGTAGTGACTGTGGCTATGGTTTTTGTCGCCATGTCAGCTGTTGAATTACTTTGTGCTAAAGGTCTTGGTAATTCTGAATGTGCTTTAATATGTCTAAGGAAAAGGGAGTAGTCCTTTTTTGAATAAGTTGTTGACATTGTAGAAATAGGTTAGTTGTATCTGAAATATGTTTAATTTGAGGCACAGTTTCTAAGAGGGGTATTGAATGAGCTAGGTAGGCGCTGTCTGTGTAAATATTAAGTGGCTGACAAGGGAAAGCTGATAATGCTGCAATTATGGCTTGTAATTTAACTAGCTGAGTTGATGTATAAGTGGTTTGAAATTTGACAATTGTACTATTGTAGGTGTAAGCAGCGAGTCCTGTGGAAGACCTATTAGTGAAAATTAGTAATGCGTCATTGAGAGGTTCTTTACTGGTAATATGAGGAAATACAAATGTATGAAGCTTGTAAAATTGAATGAGTTTGTTAGGTGGGTAATGGTTGTTAATTGTACCAGTGTAAGAAGCGCAAGCAATTGGCTAGGCTTCTGTATTTTGTAATAGCCAATGGATGTGTGCTTGAGTGTAGGGTTGTATAATAGTAGAGGGTTCTATTCCAAAGTATTTTTTACTGTTGTCTCTTCCTAGAATAATGAGATGAGCTATGGCATCATAATAAGGCAACAAAACCTTTTTTGGAGAGGAAGGCAGGTGTACCCACATAATGGGATTGTTTTGTTAGAATAACCCCGTAGGGGTTATCGTTGTGTTAAAGATAATGAATATTAATGGCCGAGAATAATCAATACTAGTAACAAATTGTGTTGCGATGGCATTTTCTACCTGTTGAAGTGCCGTTAATGCTTCTTTTGTAATGGACCTGGGGGATTTTGGATTAGAGTCTCCTTTTAAAATATCGAAAAGAGGTTTTAACTTTCTTGTGGTAAGTTTTAAATATGGTTGAAGCCAATTTATGTCTCCTAGTAATTTTTGGAAATCATTTAAGGTTTTTAAGTGATCACGACGTATGACAGCCTTTTGATTAATGATTTTGGGTCCATTAATTTGAAAACCAAGATAGGTGTATGGATTTTGTAGTTGTATTTTTTCTGGGGCTATTTGCAGTCTGGCTGTTGTTAACTCTTGTTTGAGTTGGGCAAAACACTGTAAAACTTGTTCGCCAATTTCTCTGGCTATTAAAATGTCATCCATATAATGTATAATATACATTTGTGTCTATGTTTTTTTGACTGGCTCTATAGCAGTGGCTATATATTTTTGACATAAGGTAGGACTATTGGCCATATCCTGAGGTAAGACTCTCCTTTGATAACGTTTTATTGGCTGCCTAAAATTAGTAGATGGAAGACTAAAGGCAAATCTTTTTTGGTCAGCAGGATGAAGGGGAATTGTAAAAAAGCAGTCTTTAAGGTCAATAATGATTTTAAAATATTTTTGAGGAATCGCAACTGGTGAGGGCAATCCTGGTTGTAAGGCACCCATAAGGACCATAGTGATATTTACTGCCCTTAAATCTTGTAAGAGTCTCTATTTGCCGGACTTTTTCTTAATAACAAAAATAGGTGTATTCCAGGGGGAATTACTTTCTGTAATATGTCTTGTTACTAGTTGTTTCTGCACTAACTGTTGGGCAGCACTTAGCTTATCATTAAGTAAAGGCCACTGATCAACCCAAATGGGCTTATCTGACTTCCAAGTAATGGGGTCAGTGCACCTTTGGGGTGCAGGTATGTCAGTGGCCTGAGCTAAAAATTTCCAAACCCCTTTTTATCAAGTTGTCCTGAGACCGGTATGGGTTGTGAAATACCGTTTTCTTTTTTTTCAAGACCTTTGCCAGGGGTGTATTCCTGAGTTAACATTTGTGCAGTGACTATATTATTTGGACTGCACATTATAATTTTCATTTGAGAGAGTAGGTCTCGCCCCCAAAGGTTAACAGGTAGGTGAGGGATGATAAATGGCTTAATGAGGCCTGAATTGTTTTTTTTATCTGTTTATGTTAGGTATTTGGAACTTTGTTTAGGATTACTGCTTTGTCCAATTCCTCTCAAGTGAGTTAAAGTCTCCGTAGTGGGCCAATCTTTTTGTTTAATGATAGTTACATCGGCCCCTGTGTCTATTAGCCCAGTAAATGCCTTACCATCTAACCATAAGGTTAGAGAGGGTTTTTGATTTGTAATTGGTTGCACCCAATATATATCTGATGATCTAAAACCTTTGGTATTTCTGTTAGAATGTTGGATATTATTATCTGTTTTAACTAAGGGTAGCAGAATTAACTGAGCTATTCTAACTCCTTGAGGGACAGTAATAATGCTATCAATGGCTCTAGCCATGATTTTAATTTCTCCTTCATAATCATTATCAATAACTTCAGGGAGGACTTGTAGACCTTTCATAGTGACACTACTTCTTCCTAAGAGTAGTCCAAAAGTGTTAGGTGGTAAAGGCCCATATATTCCTGTATTTAAGGCTTGCGGTCCCATTTCAGGTGTTAGTACTGTGTGGGAGGTGGAACTGAGGTTCAGTCTTGCACTTCCTGGGGTTGCTCTACTAAGTTTTGAAATGGATTGTTGTTGCTGGCTGGAACAAAGCTGACTGCCCCATATGCTTGTTTCGGGGCCTGGGGCTGGCCCCTCACTCCGTTTCCCTGCCGGGGCGATAAGGGATTTCCTTGATTATCAGTTTTAGATTTACATTCGTTTGCCCAGTGCCTTCCTCTCTTACACCGTGGGCAAAGACCTGGAACTTTTGTTTCTGGATTTTTATTTTGGTTTTTATGGCAATCTTTTGCGAAGTGTTTTCTTTTACCGCATTTAAAACATCCCCCTTTATCTTTACCTTTGTTAGTGAGGAAGTCTCTTACTGTTTGACCGCTGAAGGCAGCAGCCATTGTTAGACCTTGTTGGTATGAGGGCCCAATATCTGAACAAAGGCGAATATATCCTGTTAAATCTGTTTTCTTTCGATAAGGCCTGATTGCTGCTTGGCAGGCGGGGTTGGCATTTTTATAAGCTAACTGTTTAACGTAATCTACACCCGTTTTCGCATTTCCAAAGATTTTACCTGCCGTGGTCATAAGTCTATGTACAAAGTCTGAAAATGGCTCATCGGGTCTTTGTTTAACTGCTGTGAGTGAGGCCCCTGGATCTCTTTTAACGGGGAGTTTCCTCCAGGCTTTTGTAGCAGCAGCCTGAATTTGTGAGAACAATCCAGGATCGTATTGCATTTGGGCCTCAGTGTCTGCATAGTTGCCTGAACCAGTTAACATATCAAAATCCCAGCCGTTTCCTGCCTGTTGATTTCTTTTAGCTGTGTCTTTACAATTTTCAAAAAACTTTGACTTCCAAATTAAGTGATCTCCCCCAGAAAGAACTGCTCTAACTAAGGTATTCCAGTCCGTAGGGGTGAGCCAATTATCGGCTACAGATTCTACTATAGCAAGAGTATATGGAGCAGTAGCCCCATACTGAGAGGCAGCAGTTTTTAACTCTTTTATAATAGTAAAATCAAACCCAGTATGATGTCTCCAAGCCTGTCCTTGCCCATCTGTGGTTTCAGTGACCGGAAAAACGTCTTTGGGGGAGAAGTCTTCTCTGTATCGGCTAGCAACTAACCCCCCTCTTGGAACATGTTGTCCAGGCCGCTGGGGTGGGCGGGGGGAACTCTCCATAACATCTGAGTTAGGTATTTTCTCATTTCCTGTTTTTAGTTTTTGGAGCCTAATTATCAATGATTGATGTAACTTTTCAAGTTTAATTTGTTCTTCTAGTTGAGCTATCTTTTGTTTTAATTCTTCTTTGGGATCTATTGCTGCCATAACAAATGGGCGCAGAAGCCTTATTATGTGTCTTATTATATGGGGGCGGGCATGTAGTAAAGGGAGGCAAATCAGGGTTATGATATTTAGCCGCCTCTTCCTCTAAATCATCCCAATTTATGTCTGATTGTTCAAGCTTATTAGTTTTCTCCTCTTTTTGAAGTGTTTGTAAAACTGGGTATTTTTTCATTTTATTTTTGTGTAGCATTTCGTTATCTGTTACTGAAGGGGACTTGATTTCCTCATTATCGCTTTCAAGGGAAATGAGATCCTCCTCCGTATCTTGCGGAGGCTTTGTGAGGTTAGAACGGGAGCTAACCTTTAAAATATGTTCTGTCTGAGTGACCGCAGCCATGACTTGTGGATCGACCTCCTTTTTATCTATTAACTCTTTAATGAGATTCCAATAAGAGAAGGCGGTCACAGGAATTTTTTCTGGGCCAAAAGTATTATAATAATCTTGAAAACAATCCCCTACTCTACGCCATCTTTTAATATCAATAGTTCCTTCCTGTGGAAACCAAGGGCAAGTATCTTTTACAAAATTAAAAAATTTAAACAAATCATTACCTTTAACCTTTACTCTTCGTATCTTTAAAGCCTCTTTTAATTGTCCTACATAGATTTGATGTTGACTTAATTCTTGTCCTATTTCGGACGCGTCACTTACCTTTGATTCTGACGCGGCAGGTTCCCACGGTGATCGGAGGAGTTTAATTCCTTTTGTCTTTGTTAACGATCGACCGGTCTTTCGCGTCCTCTTCCTCACGGTGTCCCTCGTTTCCAGGCCCCACGTTTGGGCGCCACGTGTCCCGGCCCGCGGGATCGTCAAAGTAGGCCCTGAAAGAGGGGGTGGGAATTTGGGGAGCAAGAGACACGAGAAATGGAGACAAGACAGTATCCTGATCAAGTCTTGTTTATTGGCGGCAATACAATGCTTTTTATATATTAGGAGGGGCAGGGGTTGGGCTAGGGCGGTGATGATCTCTCCGCGGTGGGCGTGGCCAGGTAGGTTTCGGTTTCTTCGGTCAGACGTCATGTTGCGCCTGCGCTGTCAAATAATCTCTTTGCAGACGTGGGAAAAATGGGTGAAGAAGAAGCAGGAAGAGCGCCATCTTTTATGGAATAATAGTACAGGGGAAGAAGGTAGAACTACGGAGGAGGTATAGAATGGAAATGTATTTAGCTCAGGCGTCAATCGTCAATTATTATTCGCTATGGCCGGGGCGCGCAGCTCCGGACACCAAAGTGCTGGAATTACAGGTGTGAGCCACCACGCCTGGACTTTCTCTTTCTTTTATCTTCTACTGTGGTTACCAATATGTCCATAAAAGACTGAATCCCCTGATGGGCCCAGTTGCCATTTCTGCCACCAACTCTCTCTCTTCCTCTGCAGCCAGGCCTGAGTGCTTCCTCAGTTGCCAAACTGGGTGTCAGCCATGCTTTTGCGAAGTGTGGAGAAAGCTGCACAAACACAGGATGTAGCATAGGATCCTTTTACACCGAACTTGGCACCCAAGTGGGGTCCAGTCTCATAATGCTTATGCTCCAAAGAGTGAATCAGATCTTTCAGTTTTCTCCCTCTCTAGGGTGCTAAGCTGTGAGTTCATGGAGCTAAACTTGGGACACGTTAGAGTGAGAGACAGCCTGCTTCATTTGGGCACAACCTGCCACTCTGACCGCTAGACTCTGAGGCTGGGTCAAACCATATGCCTGATTCCTGTTGGAATGTCCTCCTCCCAGGAGATTTCTCAGCCTGTCATTCCCTTGGACTTCTGGCTGTCCCACCTCAACATCTGGCAGCAGTTGGCCAGACAAACCAGAGGTGGACAAAGTTTGGATTCAAGCTGGGATATCCCTTTCCCCTCTCCCACATACATGGTTGGTTACAACATTTCCTTGATAAGATCTCTTCCTCACTCCTACTTCCACTTCCTTCTTCCCTTTCCTTCCCTCCTTTCTTCCTTTTTTTTTCAACAAATATTTATTAAGTGCCTCTACAAGACAGACACTGATCTGATCACAAAGGATAAAGCAGAGACTCCAACAATTCTTATTTCTTTGAACTTTACATTAAACAGTAAACAAATAAGAATATATGCTAGATGGCTATAAGTCTGATGAGCAGAATAATCCAGAGAAGGGGGGTTAGGGAGTGCTGGGATGGGGTGGGGACACGGTGGAAAGTGTTACTATTTGTAATGGGCGGTCAGAGAACTAAAGGAGGTGGGGAGGAAGCCACAGGAATAGCTGGGGAAGAGCCTTCCAAGCAGAGGAACGGAGGATGCAGAGGTCTCAAGGCAAGTGTGGCCTGGTGTGTTTTAGGAAGCTCAGGGAGGGTGGTGTTATGCAGAAGGGTGAACAGGGCTGTGGGATGAGATGAGATGGGCAGAGGGGAATCATGAGGTCATTGGCTTTGACCCTAAGTGAGATAGAGGCTGCTGAGAGGGAGTTCTGCCCCATGCTTTCACTAGATTGCTCTGGCTGCTGTGTTGTGAAAAGGATGATGGAGACAACGGGTAGATGCAGGGAGGCCATTTAGGGGGCTGTTGCAAAGATTCAGTTGGGAGACGATGAGGAATGGACCACCCTGGTAGTGGTAGGGAGTGGGGAGTAATTGCCTCTCTATATCTTCAATACTGTTTTGTTTTCGTTTGAGACAGGATCTCACTCTGTCACCCAGGCTGGAGAGTAGTGGCACAATCATAGCTCACTGCAGCCTCTATCTCCTAGATGCAAGTGATCCTCTCACTTCAACCTCCCAAACAGCTGGGACCACAGGCATGCACTGCCATGCCAGGCTATCTTTTTTTTTTTTTTTTTCAGTAGATAGGAGGTCTTGCTGTGTTGTCTAGGCTGGTGTGAAATTCCTGAGTTCAAGCCATCTTCCTGTCTTGGCCTCCCAAAGTTCTGGGATTACAGGCATGAGCTACTATGTCTCGCCAATGGCTCTCTATATCTAAAAAGTAGACCCATTGGGAGCACTGATGAGTTGGTAATATGAAAGAAAGAGAAAGAAAGACTTAGTGACTTCTGGGCTGCACCAAGTAGGAAAATGTAGCCCTTGACTTAGGTGGGGAAGACTGTGTGCCAAGCAGGTTTTTGAAGTGGAGAGGCTTTTGAGGTTTGAGGGTTCTTCCAAGTTGGTGAACACATCCGTGTGCTGGGAAGGTAGCTCATCCCAACTCCATGGGAACAAAAGTGCCTGCATCTGAAACACTCTCAGACCTCACTATCTGGCTGTTCATTCGTATCCTTTATCATACACTGTAACAGTAAACATGGCACCGTCCTGAGTTCTGTGAGTTGTTCTAGCGAGTTATCAAACCCAAAGAGTGATTCTGGGAACCCCTGAACTTGTTGTCTGCTGGGCCAAAGTGAAGGTGGTCTGGGGACCCAATTTCCGGCCAGCATCTGCAGTGGGCCCAGTTTTGCAGGACAGAGTCCTTAACCCATGGGGTCTGTGCTAACTTGGAATAGTGTCAGAATTGAATTGAACTGTTACACAATTGGTGTCACAGAATATGAGAATTTGTGTTGGAACGATGTATTTGGTATCAGAAAAACACAGAGAGCCTAGTGAAGTACTTAGCTTACAGTAAGTAGGAGCTTATATTATTGTAATGCTGTTGCTTCCTGCCAAGGTGAAATGTGGAAGTGTGGGCACCTGTCTGCTGTCGGATATATGGATGTGCTTGGGCTTCGTTTACTTCTCTTGAGAAGGTTCCATCCCTTGAGAGCAACGTGTCTATGCTGAGCCTGTCACACGCCTGAAAACCTCACTCTATGGCCAGTGCCTTGGATGCAGAGCAAATGATAAATGGGCCTTGAGCTGCCACCTTCCTGGCTGGGTTCAAAGGGAAAGCTGCCACTCTGTGGTAGTGCCACCGGGTGAGAGGGAGGACTGTGTCTGTGTAAATGCACACCTGTTTATCATACCAGACCTGGCAAGCTGCCAGATCTGCATGTATTTGTAAACAAAAGGATTTTCAAAGCAAGGCCCAATGGAGTAGACAGGCATCACCGACAAGGGCTATGACTTTTTGCTTTTTAGCCTGGTATAAATTATGTAGGGTTACCTCTTAATCACACCCTGTGGACCCATTATGTTACTTAATCTTCACAAACACCCTTAAGAAAGTGGGGTGTTAGGATCACCAGGCATCCTGGTTTTCATGTGCCAATCGCAGCCTGTGCTTACTGTCCTGATGCAAGTATAGTCATGTGTCACATAATGACGGGGATACCTTCTGAGAAATGCATCCTCATTAGGTGATTTCATTGTTGTGCGAACATCATAGAGTGTACTTACACAAACCTAGGTGGTGTAGCCTACTACACCACACCTAGGCTAGATGGTATAGCCTATTGCTCCTAAGCAATAAACCTGTACAGCATGTGATTGTACTGGAGCATGTACCATGAATGGAGCTTGCAGGGCTGAAAGTTGCCCTGGGTGAGTCAGTGAGTGAGTGGTGAGTGAACGTGAAGGCCTAGGACACGACTGTGCACTACTAGAGACTTTACGGCCTCGGTACACTTAGGCCACACTAGAAAGAAAGAAAAAGTATTTTTCTTTCTTCCATAATAAACTAATCTCGATTTATTGCAACTGTTTGACTTTATAAACTCTTTTTTTTAAAATTTATTTATTATTATTATACTTTAAGTTGTAGGGTACATGTACATAACGTGCAGGTTTGTTACATATGTATACTTGTGCCATGTTGGTGTGCTGACTTTATAAACTCTAACTTTTTCAACTTTCAGACTTTTTTGTAATAATACTTAAAACACAAACACATTGTACATCTGTACAAAAATATTTTCTTTATATCCTCATTCTGTAAGCTTTTTTCCATTTTTAAATTAAAAATGTTTTTCTCCTTTGAAAATTTTGTTTAAACGTAAGACACAAGAACACACATTTATCTAGGCCTGCAGAGTCAGAATCATCAATATCACTGTCTTTCACCTCTGCCTCTTACCCACTGAGAGGTCTCCAGGGCGGTAAGACGCATGGAGCCATCATCTCGTAGGATCACAATGCCTTCTTCTGGAATGCCATCTGAAGGACCTGCCTGAGGCAGCTTTACAGTTGACTTTTTTTTTTTTTTTTAATAAGTAGAAGGAGTATACTCTAAAGTAACAATAAAAAGTAAGGGTAGTAAGTTTGTTTACAGAACTTTCACTAACATGTGAGTAATGTGTTTCACTACAACGTCACAAAGGCTACTGTGTCACTAGGTGATAGGAATTTTTTTAGCTCCATTATAATCTTATGGGATCACCATTGTATGTGCACTCCACAGTTAATTGAAATGTCATTATGTGGTACATAACTGTCTTAGTAAAAGACACTTTTTTTCTTTCCAAAGTGCACTGGATTGGACAGTACATAATATGGTCCCCTGAGATAATATCTTTATTTTGAGGGGAGGAAACAGAAGTATAGAGAAGGTAAATCATTTGCCCAAGGTCACCTAGCAGGTGAGTGATGGAGCTGGATTTTAACCCAGGTCAGTCTCTGGCACCCAAGTACTTCCTGCCAGAGTCTTCTGCTTGTTTGTACAGGGCAATGAGCACATCTCCCCACAGTTAGTCCCTCAAGGAACTAGAAACTCACTGGAGTGATGTGCTATTGTTGGGAACACTCTTGTTTGGAACCCTCTTAACTGTTATTACTATTTTTAAGAACAATTTGGATATTAGCAAGTCTTGTTTCTTTGAGAATAGATTTCATTTTTGAAAAGACCCTAAACACTTTGAGAACCAAGTCTTGTGAATAAGGTGGGAAATTATGCTGGGAGATGCCAGTTTGGAGCCAAATCAAAGGCTGAGTTTGAATTGCTAGTGAATTGTTGTTTGTTTGTGTGGCTATGAAATTGGCTTTGAAAAAGAATTCTCAAAGAAGCATTCTGCAAATGTTTTGAACAGTGATGGTGTCATTTCAATGGGTTTCATTTCTCAAAGTAACTTATTTTTCTTTAAGTATCATTTTATCATGCCTGTTAGATGTGACATATTGTGTCTAGTCTTTTGTAGATAAGCACATTTAGCTTAGAATTAGCAGATGGGCTTGCCTAGGTGGTTGAAATTCTTGGCTTTGAATGAAGAAAATCAATCAGTCCTTTCTATAAAACTCAAGTTTCTATTAGCTGAATTCTCAAGCTCCATGTTCTAACAAGTGAATTCTGTGGGTTTGATTGTTCTATATTTTTAAAATAAAAAGTCCAGGTAACCTGTATTTGTAGTACTTAATAATTGAGTGATAAAGTTTTGGATGGTTTATCTGTTAAAAATAACCATTATACATTTTATTTGCACTTTTAAATTTATAAAACACTAATAATGCTATTTATTTTCTATTTAAATTCAAAACAGCCAAGGGAATAAAGTGAGTCAGGTATTATCATCCCATTTTACAGGTAAGAGAAGGAGCCTCTGACATTGTGTCTTGTTCAAGGTCACATAATTATCATAATTATAAGAGGCAATGTCTGGACTTGAGGATGCCTGGGGTGTTTAATTCCTGATTTAACTCCCTTTCCATTGTAGTATATGCCTTTCTTCTTCATTGTTTTGTTCTCACAGGTTATGGACCCTTTTAGTTCTTTATTAGTTTTCTATGGCAACTGTAACAAATTGCAACAAACTTAGAGGCTCAAAAAAATGTATTCTCTCACAAGTTATAATTTTGGCCTCCTTTCTTATGGAGGCAGTGGATTCAAACTAACTCTTATGGTGCCCAATCAAGGCATTGGCAGGGCTGTACTCCCTCTGAAGCCCCTAGAAAAGAATTCATTCTTTACTTTTCTAGTTCCTAGAGCTGCATTCATTGCATTGTTTGGTTCATGGCTTCCTTCTCCACTTTCAAGACCAGCAGTTGTAGCATCTTCAAATCTCTCTTTCTCTGTTTCATCTTCACATTGTCTTCTCCATGGTAAATCTCTCACTAACTCCTTTTTTAAACTAATACTTGTGATTGCATTTAGAGCCCATTTGGATAATTCAGGATAATCTCTCCACCTCAAGGTCCTTAATCAACTATATCTGCAAACTCCTCCCTTTTTACCATATGAGAAAACATTTACAAGTTGCAAGGATTTGAATGAGGATATTGTTTGGGTTTTATTTGGCAGGGGGAATTATTCAGTTTACTACAGTCTACCCTTTGAGATTCACATCCTCAAAGATTCACATCCATTCCATACACAAAATGCATTCAACCAACATTCCCAGGTCTCATCCCATTACAGCATCAACTCCAGTCCAAAACTTCATCTAAATATCATCAGTTCAAAAGTCCCAAATCTCATCATCTAAATCAGAGATAGGAAACACTCTCTATATGCTACATCATGAGGAAAATTTCCTCTCCATCTGTGGACCTGTGAAACTAGAGGATATGTTCTCTGCTTCCAAAACACAATAGTGGGACAGGCATAGTGTAACAGCTATAGGCATTTCCATTGCAAAAAAGGAGAATAGAAAGGGGAAAAAGAGTAGTTGATTATGAACAATGGAAAATCCAGCAGGACAAGTTTCACAGAGGCTTAGAAATGATCTGTCTTTGTCTTGTGACTCTGCCTTCTCAGCCTGAGGCTCCACCCTGGGAGTCATTCTTCCTTTTGCTTGAGGTAGAACTGGTTGATAATATTGTGAGCTTGTTTCCTACCTGTAGAATTTTGGGAGTCTTATAGCATCCTTTCATTTTGTTCTCTCTGTCACTTTTGGTTCAACCTGGCTGTGTTTCTGCTGATATAACACTCTAAAAAGCCTGTGGGTCTCCCATGTATGTTACAGGGATTCATGCCTTTAGATAAGGGAATCCTGCACAAATATTTTCTGGAGAATCCCATCTCTTTTCCTGGCTTCTACTGAGATAGCTAAGGGGATCTGTGAGTCACATGTCTAATCTCTAACACAACCAAAATTGTCCAGTCATGCCCTTGACTGTCTAGAACATGATTTCTCAACAGTGAATCTCCTAATTTTAGCATCTTTTGGAAGCTGGATAGGTTGAGAATTTCCCAAGTAATCAAGTCCTGGTACCTTTTTGCTTAACAGTTATTCTCTCATTTTATCTCTTTCCTTACATATTTTGCTATAAATGGCAAGAAGAAACCAGGCTGCATTTTTGACACCTTATTTGAAAATCTGAGTTAAATATCCATGTTCACCACTTACAATTCATGCTTTCCACATAACTGTAGGGTACAATTCAGTCTGGCAGTCAGCCACTACTTAACAAGGGCCATCTTACCTCTAGTTTCCAATAACATGTTTCCCACTTCTGTCTGGGGCCTCAGCAACTGTGCTGTTAATGCTTATATTACTACCAACAGTCTACTGAAAGAAATCTAGGCTATTTTTTTTTATCATGGGTCTCTAAATTCTTTCAACCTCTACTCATTACTCAATTCTAAAGCTATTTCTACATTTTTAGAAATGTATTGAGGCAGTCACCAAATCTGTATTTATTTTCAATGGTTGCTATAACAAATTACCACATACTTGGTGCCTTAAACCAAATACATATACAATATATATAATTATGTAACTATATTTTTATAAATTATAATTTTTATTATAATTTATATTAATTATATTATATAGAAATATAAATATATAATTTATAAATATGTTTAAAATATATAATTGATATTATTAATATTAATAAGATAATATAATCATATAATATCAATATTAATAATATATGTTATTATATACTCTATACTATAATAATATCCATCATTAAAATAATATTTATAAATACAATTATAATCGATATTATTAATAATATTAATAAGATAATATTAATCATATAATATCAATATTAATAATATAATGTTATTATATTCTATATAATATATTATATATTATTAAACTAATATTTATAAATACAATTATATCTACAAATATGTAGTAATTATATAACTATATTATATAAATACATAATATGTTATTTATATAGTCTATAAATATAAAATATATATTTTATTAAAATATAATATTTTAGTAATATTTAATTTATATTTTATTTATATATATAAGTTTCACTGGACCAAAGTCTAGGGCTGTACTCCCCGCGGAGGTTCAAGGGGTAAATTTGTTCCTTAACTCTTCCAGCATCTGGTGACTTTCAGTAGTTCCTGGCCTGTAGCTGCATCACTCCAATCTCTCCTGTCATTGTCACATTGCTTCTCTTCTCCTGTGCATGTGTGTGTCAGATACTTTTCTACCTCCCTTTTATAAGAATACATTTGCTTGCATTTAGGGCCCAGCCAGCTAATTCAGGATAACTTCCCATCTCAGAATCCCTAACTTAATCACATCTGCACAGTTCATTTTTTTGTCATATAAGGTAACATTCGTAGGTTCTAGGGATTCAGGTGTGGATGTCTCTTATGGGGAATTATTCAGTTCACCACAAGTTTATTTTCCATGTGTTCATCTTGCCATGGTCACATGATGTTCAAGAAGATCCATCATGTAGCAGTGCAGTACCCATGTATTAGGTTGCTGTTACCTATGTGGTGTCTTGCTCCATTCTCTCAATCCCTTATGGCATCAGACCCATGCTCTAGTCACAGAGTAACGTAGGCTAGACTAGTCACCTATCCTTATCTGCCCTGACCATGGTGGTGGGTGCATGATCCAAGCCAGCCAATCAGAATTTTTCCCTGAGATTTTCGCATTGAATCTAGAGAGAGAAATTTTGTAAAGATAGGAGACTGGAGCTGCCTTTCTCCATCATATTGTTAAAACAGAGAGGTATTCACCTTGCAAATTTCTCCTTTTTTAACTCCTGAAATACATAAAATTCTCAAAGAGGAAAGTCTATTCCTCAGAGATACACAAGCCTGGCTACATGCCTAGGTGCAAGATGGTCAGGAGGTAAAGGTGGCAGTATTGATGAGTCTGAGTCCACTGAGAAATTTTAATTTGTTCAACAGGCTATTTTGGCACATTCAATAAACAATTAATCACCCCTAAACCTGTATTCTCCTTCATAGCTACACAAAAGATACTTCCTATTCTAGTCATAGCGTGCATTGATTTTTGCCTCCTGCTGAACCCCACTAAAATGATAGAAAAGGAATTAAAATGTTATAAACCTACACAAGCAGTATAAGGAGACAATAGCAAATTAAATATCTCAACAAATGTTTGGAAGATGGAAAGCAGATGGATGAATGTTACTGGGTTGGCAGAGCAAGAAAGCTGGAACAAAGTGCCTGGAGAGGGGAATCTCAGAGAGAAGCAAGCCAACTTTTGCCACAGAATCCTAGAGAGACAAGAAAATTGGAGCCCAGAGACACCTCTAAAGACAGATATGAAGAATCAGCTCAGTAGTGGATAGATCTCATATTATGGTTGTCCACTTTTTAGTAGCTTTTCTATATTCAGGTTTATCTCAATTTACGAGTATTGCTTCCTTAATCCAAACTCGAATTCTCAGCTTCCCCTATAGCTAGGCTACGGTCAAGCATTCTGGCTGTGCCAACCACACACACACATACTTTTAATTCAGGTGTGAGCTAAGGAAAGAAGATCTACTTGTGTTTCTATTTTTGAAGGAGAGAGCTCTCAGGATTTTAGTGTAAGCAATTGGCAAGTGCTTCTAAGGTTACATTTCTCCTACAGAATTATCATTGGTGATGGTGCTGGTCAGCGCAGTAATAATCTACTTTAGTGCTCAGTAGGGCAGCAGAGTCTGTGTGAAGTTTTCTTCATCAGGCTTTTTTGGTGGGATAAGTTTTGGGCATAGCTCTAGAAGCTTAGCCTGGACCTAGCTTTTTTTTTTTTTTTTTTTTTTTTTTTTTTTTTTTTTTTTTTTTGAGACAGAGTTTTGCTCTTGTTGCCCAGCCTGGAGTGCAATGGCGCAATCTCAGCTAAGTGCAACCTCTACCTCCCAGGTTCAAGCGATTCTCCTGCCTCAGCCTCCTGAGTAGCTGGGATTATAGGCTCCTGCCACCAAGCCCAGCTAATTTTTTGTATTGAGATGGCGTTTCACCATGTTGGCCGGACTGGTCTTGAACTCCTGACCTCAGGTGATCCACCCACCTTGGCCTCCCAACTGGAGCCTAGTTTTTAAACCTTCCACAAAATTCAATGAACTACTCACCATTTAATAAACTGATTTGCCAGAGTCATTTCTACTGACTGCAATTTAAAACGAACGAACAAACAAAAACCGCCAAGCCTCAAAACAACTCTATTATTACTGCATGTATAATAGATAGTTTTATACGATGTTCTTTCCCATACAACCAGATAATGGACTACCTCCTGCCCCACTACAGCATCTACAGAAAGGAAATTTGTCTATGGAGAAACTCAACCAGAGGGGAACCAGATGGAGACATCAGGAGTAGAGGAGAGCAGGCTTCAGATATTAAAATAAAGAGACTTCTTAATCCTCTTCCCCTTCTCAATTCTTAGAGTTGAGAAAGCAGAGTTAAAGAGATTTTTCTTAGCAGAAATCAGCCACTCTAAGAGGAAAAATCCTCCAGTAAATTTAGATAAATATCTATCTTATTACCTTCCAGTAGAGCCATGCCTACTCATAGATAACTGCAAATCAGCTTTTTATTGCCTCTTTCTTAATTAACAATGGATATGTCAGGATCACCAGACTTTTGAGGAAAGCTTCTATTCTCAAATGAGAAAGACCAAAGCAAATACCAGAATAAATTGAAATTGATGAATCTAGTGACAGTGAAGTGAGCAGAAGGCAACTTAATTAAAAACACTATAATATTTTCAGAAAGAATGAGAAGACATTTCATCGATGAATCAAAATAGGATGCTATTTTTTTAAAAAGCTGGAGAACAAAGAGCTCTTGGAAATTAAAAATATGACAGCAGATAGTCAAACAAATAAGCAGAAGTTTGGAATTTGATGTTGAGGAATCTCCTAGAAAGTAGGACAAAATAACCAGACACAGAGAAGAGGAGAGAAATGATAAGAAAATCAGATAATCAATCCACTGGGTCTAACATCCAATCAAGAGAGACACAAAAGAGGAGGAATTTTTAAAATTATATATACAGATACTGAGAACTGATGAACTTGAATCTCCAGATTGAAAACATTTCATGTGTATTCAACGCATATGTAGCCTGCAGCAAGGCACATTGCTGTGGAATTTTGGGACACCAGAGAAGATGCTGAAAGTTTCCAGAGAAGAGCAAACAAGGTTACATAAGAAAGGATTAGGAATCACAATGAGATTCGACTTCTTAGCAGCAAGCTTCAAAGCAAGAAGTCAATGGAGCAATGTCTTCCAAGCTGAGGCACTTGTTTCTAACCTAGACATCAATCTGCCTCCAAATGGTCAATCAAATGTAAAGGTAGGAGGCAAACGTGGAATATAGGTGTCTCAAAACATTTACTTCTGGGAAGGAATGGGACGCTTTGCTCCAGCAAGCAGGGGAAAACATCAAGAAAGAAAGTGTGAGATCCTGGAAACAGGGGATCCATCCCTGAAAAAAAAAAAAATGCACAAAAGAATTCTTAGGATAATAATGGAGGGATTTCCTAGAATAACAACTGTTCCAAAGGCTCAGTGAATAGGAAGAAAGAGCACGTTAGCTAAAATAAAAAAAAGAAGGAAAAGAGCTTCAATGAGCAAATGAAGCATTAACAGATTTCTTAAGGAGTTGAACATTTTTGAGAGGTGTTTTCTAATCCCATCAGAGAGTCTGAGAGAAGCCAGTGACACTTAGAAAAATAATTAGATGAAAAATAAAGGCAATCACTAACTTTAGGGAAAACAAACATTTGTATAAGAAAGGAAATGTAGTCATAGTATTCTATTGGTTTCATCTGTGAATAATAGCAGTTTAAACAGTAACTCTTGATATAACCAATATTATGACAAATCTGTATTATGAATAAGGTAGAAGTGAAATGCAGGTGGAAAGGGTAAAGGTATAGGCTGTAACAGTGCTAAAATGTTATTTTTCTAAAGAAGGAAATTAATAGATAATTCTTAAAAAATCAAGTACAAAGTAAAAAATAAGTATATAGAAGCAAAAACATAAATACTGGAAGAAGGAGCTAAAAGAATTGAAAATTCTCGGCTCTGCAGAGCAGGATTTAAAGGCAGAGTAGAGTACTGCTCCTTTGCATAATAAGCCTTATGAGATTGTTTGAGTGAGATTTTTTTTTTTCAACTATGAACATGCATTACTTGATAAAAATTCAAAACTATCAAAACTTTGAAAATTTTCTTAGATAAACAGGAACTCTCATACTCTGTCAGTGGGAGTATAATTAGTGCAATTGCTTCAGAAAACTGGCAGTATCTACTGAAGCTGACTGCACACACACTGTATGGACCAGCAAGCTTGGTTCCAACAGAAGTATGTACAGTTGTGTGCCAAAAGATGTACAGGTATGTCTGTAGCAGTACTATGCATGGCAGCTGGGGACTGGAAAAAACAAAACGTGCATCTGCAGTCCAGTGGGTATTTCATATTCATGCAATGGACCATGATATAGTAATGAAAATGAATCACTGCTACCTGCCACAATGTGGGCGAGTCTCGCAAACATTATGTTGAGCAAAAGAAATCAAGCACAAAAGAGTGCATGCTACATGATCCTGTTGATATAAAGTTCAAAGCCAGGGAAAACTAACCTATAGTGATAGAAGTTAGGATGTTGATTACCTTGGTGAAGAGATTCGGGAGGATAGAGACTGAAGGGCCTGAAGGGTGCTGCTGGGTCCTGGACAGTACTCAAATTCTTGATCTGGCTGCTGACACATGAGAATCTTCACTTTGGAAGTTTCATCAAGCTGTACTCCCTCAATTACACTCTTCTATATGTAAAATATATTAAAGTTCATTTAATAAACTTTTATTACTCTTTAAAAGTTTATTAAATAAAACACACATAGTCCTAAAAGAGCAGCTTAGCCCAAGGAGAAATGGCCATCTGGACCTGAGAGCCCACTGTGCTGGGAAAATTAGAGAATTATTCATGCATTTATGAAAATACATGTAAAAAATAACAGCCAGTTGAATGTGGTTATTTCTCAGTTCTTGTCTTTTTACTTCGATTTAAGGATTTTGCAAATTTGTCATTTCTGTGTACATTCTAATTTAAGCTGCCTCAAGGCTTTTTTGGACATAATTAATAGTGACTTCAAAACAATTTGAAACATTGTAATGGCTGCAAGGTCTTTCTTCTGTTTCCTGGATGGCCTGCTCAGGATTTTAGGTGCAGTTCCGTTCAAAAGGTAACAGAACCGGAACACGGGATGAGTAAATACAGTCTAGTTAAAAAAACAAAACAAAACAAAAAACAGCACAAAATTACTGGGTTTCATTGTGGGAGGAGGTGGGGCCAGAATTCTATTTTGCCCTTTCATGTTGTGGAAAGAATCTCAGTCCTTGAAATGGTATAATGCATCAGTGACCTTGGTTTTCTTCAAAAGTGTTTAAGAAGAGGGGACATTCTTCTTGGCTTTGATATTTTACATTATTAGTATTAGAAATCTTTGCGCAAGGCTTGGAAGGAGATGAGACGTAACAAGTTTTCTTCTTCTGACCTTCACATCACCACACTACAAAAGCTCTTCAGTTGCAGACATTTGCCTTGCTATCTTGTTCCCAATCAAGGGAAAGCCAAAGGAGACACTCTTGAAAGTTCAGACACTTACAGCGAATTTCAATGGATACAGTTGCAGAATACCTTTAAACAACCAAAGTTGGCTGGTAATTAGGCTCTCATACGCCACAGATCTGTGCCTGCAGTCAGCAAGTCAGCAACCTGCAAGAGAAGCCCTTCTCATGAAACAGCCAAGAGGGAGGTATCCTGGGAGCGAGCCAAGGGAGCATTGATGGGCATTGTCAGGGATTCTTCAGAACTCAGAACAGAACTCGGCTACCATCAGCTGCATTTGAGTTCCTCCTTTTCCCGCAAAGACTGATGATTATATTGAAGGCAAGTGCAGCTGTTTAATAGGATGAGGGATTATGTAAAATTGTAGCAATTGTCCATTTAAATGCCTGCGATTATCATTGGCCTTACAATAGATATAGTATCTTGTAATATATATACTAGGTATAAGTACTACAATTATATACAGTAAAAACATATGTAATACATAATTATAATACTATAATACTTCAAAAGAAGTAATTTGTGGAATAAAGAGACTTGGATTCACACCCCTGGTTTTTATTAGGTTGGTGCAAAAGGAATAATGGTTTTTGCCAGGAAAAGTAACTTTTGCACCAACCTAGTAACAATCTGTGTGAATTTGAACCCTTTTCTTGCTTCCTTTTTGCCCTCATTGCTATCTCTGCTACATAAAGGTAATTTGTGTCTGCACTGAAAGTATTGTTAGGGCCAGCTCATAGTAGGTACTTACTAGATACAAGGGATTTTCCCTCTTCTTGCCCTGTAAAGTTATCTTTTGAACAAATCATAAAAGAGCTGCTCTCTGACCAAATTCATGTATTGGAAAAGCTGGAATGGGAATTTATACCTCTGTGCTTCCAACTCTAGCAAAGAGAGCCACTGGAGTCATCTCTTGAAACTGCACATCCGATCTTGTCATTCACAGGCTTACAACCCTTCCTTTCACTCCCTTAGCACTGGGATAAAATCCAGGATTTTGTTGTGATCTACACAGCCCTCCTTCTCTAATGCCATCTCCAAATGTTTAGATTTGCTCTTTATGTTGAGACCACATCAGTTGCCTCTCTGGTCCTTAAAGAGGCCAACTTGCTCATGCCTCAGTGATGTGAACTTGATGTTCCTCCTGTCTGTATGGCTTCCTTTGCTTCTTGGCATGGCTGGCTCCTGATCAGCCTCCAAGTGTCCACTTGGCCTGCATTTCCCAGAAAAAGGATCCTAAGGTAGAGTTTCATATGAAGGATGTCCATTGTGGAGGGCTGTTGGACTCAACCCTTGTGGAAGGAAGGGGAATGGAGCAGGAGTGGGCAGAGGAAGAAGTGGAACAATGGATCCTATTGCTGCATTGGCCCTACAGGGACCCCTGGAGCTAGAAGGGTCTTTCAGAGTTGCTGCCAACTGGCTGTTATGGCCAGGCCTTTGTACTCTTTTACTGATCAGTCTTAAATGGGGACCCCTCTCCTGCCAAGAAGAATGTGACCTTGGGGAGGTGATTCTTGTCAAGGCAATCCCTAGTAGGACTGATAACTGAAGGCCAAGTGTTGACAGTACTTCCAGGTGCTAGGGCACAAAAAGGCCAAGTGTTGACAGTTCTCCCAGGGGCTAGGGCACAAATACTTCTTGAAGAGGATCTGGGGAAGCACGGCAGCATCCACCACACAGCCTTCTCTGACCATCTGGTGTCTGTCCCAAAGTTTTCTATCTGAATATTCTGATTATTTCTTTCTTTTCTTTCTTTTTTTTTTTTTTTTGGTTTGAGACAGAGTCTCACTCTGTCGCCCAGGCTGGAGTGCAGTGGTGCGATCTCAGCTCACTGCAAGCTCGGCCTTCCGGGGTCACGCCATTCTGCTGCCTCAGCCTCCCGAGTAGCTGGGACTACAGGCGCCTGCCACCACGCCCAGCTAATTTTTTGTATTTTTAGTAGAGATGGGGTTTCACCATGTTAGCCAGGATGGTCTTGATCTCCTGACCTCGTGATCCACCCACCTCGGCCTCCCAATATTTCTTTATTTTCTTATTGTTTTCCCTACTGGGCTGTGAGCTCCACAAGGATAAAGATTATGTTTATCATTTTCCCTGTTGTACCACCAGTTCATTGCATAGGGCTTAGTATGGTAGGCACTTAATATATATTTCCTGAATGAATAAATGAATGAATAAGAAATGTTTAATGATAACCAACCTTGCAGGTTGCTGACTGCAGATACAAACCCATGGCATGCAGGAGTTCAATTCCAGCCAACTTTGTTTCACATATTTTGCAATTCTACTCATTGGCTGAACTTTCTAGATAGTTGTCAAGACACACACATTTGTCTGTGTCTTAAAGTAATGCTGAGCTTGCAAAAGAAGCGTCATGTCTCCCCAGTCTCTCTGCCATTTATTCTTGTAAAAGATTATGATCAAAATGAACTCTGTGTTCTTTTTTTCAACTTTTAAGTTCAGGGGTACATGTACAGGTTTGTTACATGGGTAAACTTGTGTCATGGGGGTTCTTAATACTTAGATATTTATGAATGAGAGAAGAATGCCTGGTGAAATGGCCATAAGAGTGATAACTCTGTAGACAACCTGCTCCTTGCCTCCAGGAGGCTGCAGGATGTAACAGAGACAGCCCTGAGCAGGATAGAGGACTCAAGGACACTTGCAGTTCCAAAGCAGCGTGTCTTCAGTGAGCTCAGGACAATTAAGCCTCATTCCCAGATACTGTTTTCTCTTCCCTGCTGCCTCATTCAATATGAACACTTAGAACCAAAGTATGGTCACGTGTCTCTTAATGACATGGATATGTTCTGGGGCGATTTTGTTGCTGTGCAAACATCATAGAGCACACTTACACAAATGTAGGTGATATAGCCTACCACACACCTAGGCTGTATGGTGTACCCTATTGCTCCTAGCCTAAAAACTTGTACAGCATGTTATTGTACTGAATACTGTAGGCGATTGGAACACAATGCTAAGTATTTGCATATCGAAACATAGAAAAGGCACAGTCAAAATACAATATAAAAGATTAAAAATATCGCATCTGTATAGGGCAGTTACCAATGGAGTTCACAGGACTGGAAGTTGCTCTGGGTGAGGCGTGAGCGGTGAGTGAATGGGAGGGCCTAGGACATTAATGTGCACAGCTGTAGGCTTTATAAACATGGCACACTTAGGCTACACTAAATTTATTTTAAAAATCTTTCTTTCTTCAATAATAAATTAGCCTTCGCTTGCTGTAACTTTTTAACTTCAAAAACTTTTAAATTTTTAAACTTTTTGACTCTTTTGTAATAACACATAGCTTAAAACACAAACACATTGCACAGTCATACAAAATATTTCCTTTCTTTATATTCTTATTCTATAAGCTTTTTCTATTTTCATTCTATATATGTATATATTTATCAATTTTAAACTTTAAAAAGTATTCATAAATTAAAGTTTAACAGCTACATAATATGTTTTATTACAGGGATGAACCAATTTATTTCCACATTTCTTTATTGACAGATATTTAGGTTGTAACTCCAATGCATTTGTTATACATAGAGCCTTTGCTGCAGTTTAAGTTATTACGTTAGAGTTGTTACAAGTTGAATAATGGGGAAAAGAAGAGAACATAGTAATTTATTTTATGTATTTCTTTTTACTTATTTCTTCTTACTTAATATGCTAAATTACTTTACAAAATAGGGCTTCCAATTTTCTCATTCACAGTGGCGCATGGAAATGCCTGTCTCACTGCACTATTTTAAGTATTCTTATTTCTAAAAGTGAATTTAATAAAAATGTTAACATTTTATTGTTTTAAGTTCCATTTATTTTATTACTACCGAGCTTGCCAATTGTTTTTTGTGTTTTGTGAGTTTTCTATTCATCTCCTTTGCCTATTTATTTTAGGGATACTGATTAAAAAATTTTTTTTTCTTTCCAGATAGTCTTTCTTAAAATTTTTTTATTTCAATAGCTTTAGAGGTCCAAGAGGTTTTTGGTCACGTGGATGAATTGAATAGCGGTGAAGTCTAGAACTGTAGTGCACCCATCACCCAAGTACTGTGCATAGTACCCAATAGGTAGTTTTTCACCCCTCACCCCACCTCACTCTTCCCACTTCTGAGTCTCCAGTGTTATTATGCCACTCTGTATGCCTTTGCTCTATACCCATAGCTTAGCTCTGTCTTATAAGTGAGAACATATGATATTTGGTTTTTGATTCCCGAGTTACTTCATTTAGAATGATGGCCTTCGGTTCCATCCAAGTTGTTGCAAAAGACATTATTTCATTCTATTTTATGTATGAGTAGTATTCTATGGTATATATACCATATTTTCTTTATTCACTCATTGGTTGATGGTCACAGAAACACACACATTACCCTAGGTCTACCCAGAGTCAAGATCATCGAAATGCCATTAAGTGTTAGGAATATTTCAGCTCCATTAAAATCCTATGGAGCCACAGTAATATATGTGCTCATCGTTGACTGAAATGTCTTATGTGGTGACTGACCATAGTCTAAAACCCATCAGGAAAAAGAAAAAGAAAGTACCATAAGGAGTGAATTGTGTTCATGAAGCTGGACTGTAAACAGTAGTTCTGCTGCTCCTGTGGCAAGACAGAGAGTACCTCAAGGCAACGCTCCCTTGTGTTGCATCTCTGGTTTATTATGGGCCAGAAAGTAGCTTTGCAGATGGCCTCATACGCTTTGCTCCAGGCCAGGAAACATTTACTCTGCATACATTTATTAATTCAGACTTATTTTTTTATTTCAATAGCTTTTGGAATATAGGTGGTTTTTTGTTGCATGGATGACTTATATAGCAGTGCATTCTAAGATTTTAGTGCACCCATTACCCGAATAGTGTGCATGGTACCTAATGTATAGTTTTTTATCTCTAGCCCCACTCCCAGCCTTCACTTTCTGAGCTTTAAAGTCCACTGTATCATTCTTATGCCTTTATGTCCTCATAGCTTATAAGTGAGAACATAGAGTTTTTGGTTTTCCACTCCTAGTTACCTCACTTAGAATTATGACCTCCAGCTCCATCCAAGTTGCTACAAAAGACATTATTTTGTTCCTTTTAATGGCTGAATAGTATTCCCTGTTGTATGTGTACCACATTTTCTTTATTTACTCATTAGTCAATGGGCACTTAGATTGCTTTGACGTTTTGCCATTGTGAATTGTGCTGCTATAAAACACACACATACAAATCTTTTTCATAAAATGACTTCTTTTCTTTTGGGTGGATACCCAGTGGTGGGATTGCTGGATTGAATGGTAGATCTACTTTTGTCTCTTTCAGGAATCTTCATACTAATTAGTATATTAGAGGTTGCATTAATTTACATTTCCACCAGCCATGAATAAGCGTTTCCTTTTCCCCAAGCCATGCCAACATGACTCTTTAATAATGGCTGTTCTTCCAGGAGTAAGGTGCTATTTCATTGTGGTTTTAATTTGCATTTCCCCGATGATTAGTGATGTTGAGCATTTTTTCATGTTTATTGGCCATTTGTATGTCTTCTCGTGAGAAGAGTCTACTCATATCTTCTGCCCACTTTTAAACAAGATTATTATTATTTTTTTTCTTCTTAGTGATTTGTTTGAGTTCCTTGTAGATTCTATATACTAGTCCTTTTTGGGATGTGTAGTTTGCAAATATTTTCTCCCATTTTGGTTGGCTTTTTATTCTGCTGATTATTATTATTATTTGCTGTGCAGAAGGTTTTCAGTTTAATTAGGTTTCATTTATTTATTTTTGGTTTTGTTTAGACTTTTATATTTATTAATTAACTCATTCATTGGGAAAAAAGAGTTACCTTGATGATGCTCGGGGCAGGGAGGGCTGGTCAATAGTTTTGTTGGAGCTAGATGTGGAATACTGTGCCTTTAGTTCCAACTAATTGGGAGGCCGAGGTGGAAGGAGCCCTTGAGTCCAGGAATTCAAGGCTACAGTGAGCTACTTCACTGCACTGCAGCCTGGATGACAGAGCGTGACTCTGTCTATAAAAACAAAAAAAGAAAGAAAGAAAAAGAAAAAAAAGAAAAGAAGAAGAAAAGTTTGGTGGGTTGGTAGTATTTTTTATTTTATTTTAATTTTAGTTCATATTCGAACAACAAAGGAGAGAAAGGGACACAGGTAAAGTTTGCTTGTAAGGTTAAGGAGTATTTTGTTTTTCATTCATACAGTTAACTACAGAATATTAAGACTTGGTCAAGAGTAACTGTATATTGGGAGAAAAACGGGAGGGTCTGGAGAAGAACGTTGAGTGGCCACCTTGAGGGCACAGGCTAGGTTGGGTAAATAAGAATTTATGAATGATTTTATTTTCTTTTGTTTTTCTATTTTGTCAAGTTTTCTGCTTTGTGTATATATTACAATTGTGATCACTAACGAAGCTATTACTAAAATAGATGCAGTTTTGTTGAACTACTTTGAAGACAGAGGTCAAAGAAAGAATTTTTTGGTGATTCCAAGTTGTTTTATTTAAAAAAGAAAGTTCTCCCAGTACGCATTTACTTAGTGCCTGCTTTTTGCACTGCAAGAAGCAGTCATTTTTTTCTTGAAATCATCATTATTTAATACTTTCCCTGGTGGATTAAAAGATGCAGAACCAAAGAGCACACCCAGTTTAAGGCTCATACTTGTATAGCCCTCTAGGAGTGTGTTAGTCCTTTTGCATTGCTGTATAGAAATACCTGAAACTGGGCAATTTGTAAAGAAAAGGGGTTTATTTGGCTTGTAGTTCTTCAGGCTGTACAGGAATCATTGTACCAGCATATGATTCTGGTGAGGGCCTCACGAAGCTTCCACTCATGACGAAAGGCAAAGGGGGAGCAAATACATCACATGGCGAGAGAGGGAGCAAGAGAGAGTGTGGGTGATCTCAGACTCCTTTAAACAATCAGAACTCACAGTAACTCATTACCACAGCGAGGGCACCAAGCCATTCATGAGGGATCCACCCCCATGACACAAACACCTCCCACTAAGCCCCACTTCCAACATTAGGAATCACATTTCACCATAAGATTTGGAGGGGACAAACATCCAAGCCACACCAGGGAGGGAGGCTGTGTTTGGGTGAAGCACGCTCAGCCATCCAGGGAGAAGCCAGTAGAAGGGAAGTGCCTCTAGATGCTTGAGTTCAAGTCATCATCTACTGTATCCTCTTCCATAAGAAGCTTGACCACTCCGAGCCTCACTTTCCTCATCTACAAAATTAGTGCCATGACATTGGCCCTCCAGGTGGCTGTGGAGCTCAGTAATGACCCATGACAGGCCAGCAATTGTGCCAGGGACTTTCGCAGCTCTTTCCATTTAAATGTGGGAATGAATGTGGGATAATCTATAGGAAATTATGTAAGTGAAAGAGTTTGGTAAACTGTAAAGAGCTGTGTAAGTAGAAGTTCCTTTTATGACCTGAGTCTCAAGGGTGTTCTTGCCTCATGGAAACTGTTGTTGCAGCTTTTGAGACCAGCTGACAGTAAATGGTATCACTTAATGAGAATGAGGAGGCATGCATTTTAAAAGAGACATTCACTTTGGGGCTTATTGTTTAAAGTAACTAAAGCTTGACTTTAAAACACCACATTAAGAAATAATAGATCATTGACTTGTAATTTTTATTAGTTTTTGGAACCTTGTGTTTCCCATCCAGAGAAGAGGGCTATGGTAGCATTTCCTATTCCCTTCTCTGTTAGTGGTTCTCTGATATGATTTAAGGGCCTTAGGAAATTGCACACAATTTTCATCTGAAATTTAAAACCCTGATTTCCCTGTTGATTTGAGGCATACTAATGCCTGGTGTTTATTTTCCTTTCTTCTCTTTCCTGTTCCCTCAGTTGACAGAGTTAAGAATCACCTACAATCCTGCTACCCAGAAGTAGTCACTGCTAGTATTTTGGTGTACCTCACTGTTGATTTAATTCAGATGTATTCCCAGGTGCACATACACAATATGTTGGCATTGGGTTTCACAGTATATATTTGAGAACTCAAAGTTTTGCCATAAATTTTATATCTTGAACATTTTATTATATCTTTAAATGCTCTTCAACAATATGATTTTTTTGTGATTATGGGGTTTTCTATCCCTGTGAACATACTGTAATTTTTTAAACTAAGGTCTTATTGTTAGACATTTAACTTTCCAACTTTTCACTATCATAAATAATGTTAAGGTGAATATTCTAGTATAGAAATATCTGTAGATACATCAATGAAAATATTGAGTCAAAGGGCAAGGATATTAGAACACTTCTTGCTACTTATTCCAAATGGCCTTCTAGAAACAATGAACGCCTTTGTCTCAATCAGCTGTAATGAGTATGTCTGTTTCATCAAATTTGCCTTTAAAAATACTTCTCTCTGGCCGGGTGCGGTGGCTCAAGCCTGTAATCCCAGCACTTTGGGAGGCCGAGACGGGCGGATCACGAGGTCAGGAGATCGAGACCATCCTGGCTAACACGGTGAAACCCCGTCTCTACTAAAAAATACAAAAAACTAGCCGGGCGAGGTGGCAGGCGCCTGTAGTCCCAGCTACTCGGGAGGCTGAGGCAGGAGAATGGCGTAAACCTGGGAGGCGGAGCTTGCAGTGAGCTGAGATCCGGCCACTGCACTCCAGCCTGGGCGACAGAGCGAGACTCCGTCTCAAAAAAAAAACCAAAAAAAAAACTTCTCTCCAATTTGTTGTGAAAAATACTACCTTAAAAATCCCCTCCAACCCCACAATCCCAGTGAGGCTCACAGTTTTCATGTGTTTTATAGCTCCATTATATCACATGCCTCCCATCTTCTCTCTTCTCCTGGCCCTGGGGGGGTGACCTATGAGAAGCACATCAAGGGGGTCCCAGGCCTGTGGCTTCTGGTTGGCTTCACCCATTGGGGAGCCCCAGCAGAAGATGGGGTTAGGGAAGGGAGGAGAGAGAGATCAGGGTGCTTATTCCTTTGGTTCCTTCCCTTCCTGTGTGGCCAGCTGTGACACAGAGCCCTGGTCCTCCCAAGGTAGCTCTCTCTATGCAACTCTTTCTCCTTCTGTGTTCTGGGACCTACTCTCTCCTTCGTCCATTTGTGCCTAGATATCCAGACAGCTCCACTATTTTTAGTCCAGGTTCCTGCAATATTCCTTGAAGTTTGGAATGAATCTATTTGTGAAGAAACCCTTCTTGAATTGATTTTGTTGTTGCCTCTGTTTCCTGTTGGGACACTGACTGATAAACATGGTCTTATTAGTACTTGCAGCGGATTGCTCACATTGATGGGTCATCGCCTCTAGCTCACAAGTCATGAAGTTTATGCCCAGGGAGACGAGTGTCTAACCTCTACTGATTTCTCCAGGATATCCTGACAGAAGGATGAAGGTCAGAGAGGTTTTATGACCAGGGAATTTTCAGGAAAGGTGATTTCTAGCAATGAAATATAATCCACTGCCCAAGAAGCATCATTAATGCTTCGCTTGGTCATCGATAATAGGGTCTTCCAGATGCCTCCTATCTTTTGTGTAGCTGGAGCACATAGGAGAACGTGGACTTGGTTATCAGGCAGACTGGGCTCACACCTCAGCTCTGCTGCTTTCTGGTTGTATGACCCTCTGCAAATTATTTAGTCTTAGTAAGCCTCAGTGTGAAAGTGAATTTTATGTGTCAACCTGACTGCTCTCAGAAGTGGGGTGCCTGGATTAAAGAGTATTTCTGGATGTGGCTTTGCGGATGTTTATGGAAAAAAATGAGCAACAGTGGGCTCAGTATAGTGGATGGCCCTCCCCAGTGGGGGTGAGCATTATCCAATTTATTGAGGGCCTGGGAAGAACAAAATGGTGAGGAAAGGAGAAAGGCATCTTTTGCTTCCTGCCTGCTTGCCTGAGTTGGGACATTGGTCTTCTTCTGCAGTTGGATGGGGATTTACACTATCATCTCCCCTGGTTCTCAGGTCTTTGGTCTCAGACTAGAATTACAGCTTGCAGACAGCAGATGAATGGGAGACTTCTCAGTCTCCATAATCACATAAGCTAATTCAACCAATTCTTTATAATAAAGCTTTCTCTGTGTGTATACATACATATGTGTATATATGTGTGTGTGTACATACACACACACACATACACACTAGTTGTTATGTTTCTCTGGGGAATCCTGTCTATACACTTAGTGTTCTCATCCGAGAAATGGGAGCGATAATAGTAGCTGCCTCAGCAGTTGTCATGAATTCCTTCTTTGTGCTCTCCACTCTTGTTTGAGAAGACTAAATGCAATAATACATGTAGGAAGATTAGTAAAAAGGGTTCAAAATAGTACATGTAATAATAATAAATAATGATCACGTTATTTTATTACTTAAGATTCAGTTAAGTTATTGCATCTGCCAAAAGAGAAAGATTAAAGATGTATTTTCTCAGTTGCTATGCAAGATTCCATAGCTGTGTGTTTTAATTTTGATTCAGCTCTTAGAAGACCACAGAATTGCATCTGAGTCATATGGCTTCTGATGTTTCTTCATTCTCGAACTGGATAAAGATTCATGAACCTTTCCTTCGGGCTTCCTGTACATGTTCAAGAATCACTTATAGTTCAGGGCTTGGGTATCCTCTATAGTATCCCTGACAACTCATTGTGTAATTGCTGACTGAAAATGTCCTGCAACACAAGACTTATTCCTGTGGAGTAATTGGTTCCATGTGTGCATAGTTCTCAAACCATCTTATGCACTTGGTTAGGTAGGTAGATCTTTGCCTTCCCAGCTTCAGCTCTACTGGCATTTTAAGCCGGATCATTCTTTATTGCGGGGGCTGCCCTGTGCATTGTATGATGCTTAGTAGCATCCCTGGCTTCTACCCACTAGATGTTAGGGGCCCACTTCCAGTTGTAACCACCAAAAATGTCTCCAGACGTTGAAAAATGTCCTTTATGGGCAAAACCATTATCAATTGAGAACCACCATTCTTATTAAATATCTGCAGATTTTCCCACTGTTACCCATGGACCATAGTTTCGGCCAACTTCACCAATCTGAGCTCTCTCACCTGGTTGCATTTTAGTTTGTCAGTGGTTTGCTAATGGTGCACAAAGACCACTATAACTGACTGCAGTTGGGCACATTTCAGGCATGATCTGAGGAGCAGGGTGAAACAAGGCATCTCCTTCTATTGCAGCCCATGATCAACTGGGATTTTATTTTAGTTACATATTTATTTTTGATCACCTCAACACATCTTTAATTCTCTTTTTACCGGTGATCAAAGCTGACTTTTGAGGACTCTTCTAGCAAATTAATGTGAAAACTGTAATAACTCCACACACAGTTCCCACGGTCATAATCAAGATCATGAGGGCCAGGAGGGAAGGAGAATCTGTCTCTTTTTGCTTTCCCATAAATCCCAAGTGTTTAAGGTAGTTTTGACAGATAGTGGATGCTCCGTAAACATTGTTGACTGTGTCAGGGATTCTGAGACTACTTCCAGGTCTGATGATTTGCTGAAAGAAGTCACAGAATTCAGGTAAGCTATTATGCCCATGGTTATGGTTTCTTTCAGAGAAAGGACACAGATTAAAATAAACACAGGAAAAACGTTTGTGGAGTAGATCCAGGAGAGACTAGACACAAGCTTCCAGTTGTCTTCTCCCAGTAAGGGCATATGGACAACACTTAATTCTCCCAGCACCAACGTATGATGATGTGTGCAAAGTGTTCCCAACCAGGGAAGCTCAATCATGACTTGATGTTCAGGGTTTTTATTAAGGGTCGATCAGGTAGGCATGAAGTACCCAAGTGAGCAGATTTAGATACTCAGTCTCCATCTCCTCCTCCCGGTCCAGAGGTAAAATTGATACAATATTGCCCAGGGCTCAGGCAAGCAAAAGCAGGCCTTTACCATGATCGCACTGTTAGCATAAAGTGTCTAGTATGGTTCAATTCCCCAGTGATAGAAAGACACACTTATTAGGCAGGGTGTTCCAAGGGATTAGAGGTGATAATCTCCCAGGGGCAATCGGGGCCACTTCTTTCTTTGGAATGTGTAGAGTTTGGGCACCTCAAACCTGCTGAGTTTACTGCATAGGCCAAGGTCATAAGCTCTAAGAAGGCAGGGATCTTTGCCTCATTTTCTCCTTAATAAATCCCAAGTGTTTAGGGTGATCCCAGGCACAAACTAGTTGCTTGTATTGAAGTTCTCCACCAGAAAGACAGAACTAATACATGTGTATGTATGTGCATGTATGTGCCTATGTATGTATGTATGTATGCATGTGTCTTAGTCTGTTTTGAGTTGCTACAGCAGAATACCAACCACAGACTGGGTAATATATAAAGAACAAAGATTTATTTATTAAGGTCTGGTGGTTGAGAAGTTCAAGACTGAGAGCCACACAGATGGCAGTAACATTCTTGCTGCATCATCCCATAGCAGAAGGCAGGAGGGCAAAAGAGCCCATGTGCATGAAAGCATGAGAGGGCTGAACTTGCTTTTGTAACAGACCCACTCTCACAGTAGCAAATCCACTCTCAATAATGACATTAATCCGTTAACCTAATCACCTCTCAAAGTTACTACCTCTCAACACTTTTGTATTAGGGATTAAGTTTCAACATACAACTCTGGGGAACACATTCAAATCATAGCAGTATGTATGTGTGCCTTTGTTTTTTGGCTTATGCCATTGAGAAGGCTCATAAGTCCAAAATCTGTAGGACAGGCTGGCAGGCTGGAAACCCAGTAAAGAGTTGCAGTTCAGTCCAAAGGGCAGCCAAGTGGCAGAATTTCCTCTCTTTTGAGAGACATCAATCTTTTCCTTAAAGCCTTTACTTGATTAGATAAATTCATATTATAGAGAGCAATGTGCTTTACTCAAATTCTATTGATTTAAATGTTAATCTCATCCAAAAAAACTTTCACAGAAATGTCTAGAGTAGTGTTTGACCACATATCTGGGGAGCATGGCCTAGCCAAATTGACACATAAAATTAACCATTACAATGCTATATAAACATGGTCTACAACGTATGGACTGAGCTTGTCCAACCCACGGCCAGCAGGTTGCATTTGGCCCAGGACAGTTTTGAATGTGGTCAATACAAATTTGTAAACTTTCTTAAAGCATTATGAAATTTTCTTGTGATTTTTGTTTTTTAGCTCATCACCTATAGTTACTGTTAGTGTATTTTATGTGTGGCCCAAGACAATTCTTCCAATGTGGCCCAGGGCAGACACAAGCTGGACACCCCTCCCACAGACAATTAAGACTGGCAGAGACCAAACCAAATTCATTTTACTGATAAAGCAACTGAGACCCACAATAATAATTACCTACTAAGTTTCACTTGGGAATGGAATCAGCCCCAGAATCCAGTTTCCTGACTCCATTTACCTCTCTCCCTCTCAACTCTTCCCAACCCTTCTTCCTCTGTAGGGACCTTTGAAAGTCAAAGCTTCTGTTCCCTTTGTCCCCAGGGTTGCGGTAACAACAAGAACAACTCGATTCTTCTCTTTCGTTTTAGCATCACATTCTCCTTCTTGCTTATTTCATCTCCAGGAGCTTTTCCCCAGGCCCACTCAGGAGTAACCTCATTTATTGGACTGTGTGATAGATTTTTAGTGAAATAGCACCTTCTTCTTTCCTTAGAAACAAGTTGATAACAGTGAGAATGTTTTTCTTGTCCCGCTGGAAAAAAATAGGCATCAAATAAAAACAGTGATTTTCTCTATAACTAAATCAGACAGTTTATCCCCCAGGCTATTGACACAGGAGAATCTCTAGGAGAAAAAAAAAATAGCAAATATTTTCAGCCAGGGTAATTCACAGTGAATAAGACAGCAACATATTCCAATTGATAACAGAAATTAATTCAATATTTCATGTAAGGGCAGAAGAGTTCATATCAAATGTGGTCCCCAGATCCCGAATTGAAACTGTTACAATTTCCTCTTTCCCTACTAGAGGAAACACTTCACAGTGATGTTATTGCCATTACCCTTTATTTATTTTTTCATAAAGAAAGACTTGGCAATTTGTGTGTTGTTGCTCTCCTAAAATCCTCAGGTCAAGATTTTAAGGGATGCTCAAGCCATTAGAAGTTTTACCAGTTAAAAAAAAATTCAAAACATTTAATGTTTTGCTGCTTGAGGCAGATGATTCCAAGTGGCATTCTGGAATTAGGCTTGTTGCTGTAGCTGCTGAAAAAAATTATTTCAATGATCAGTTCTCATCAGGGGCAGCCACAGCCACAGTGTGGAGCACTGGGAAGGGAGTAAGGCTCTGGGACTACAGGGTGGCAGTGTTTGGCCTTGGAACAGTGTTCAGATGGCCATGAGGAGGGTGATCGCACCTCCTGGTTCTGTAGGTGCTTCTGCGTTGTCTCAGTTTATTCCTGTGGTCATGCTCTAGCTTGCACGGCACACACACCTTTGCTTGGTTCCTGGAATATGCCTACTGATTTTCTTACTTGAGGCTTTTGTATTTTCTGATCCTTCAGCTTGTAGTGCTTTAACCTGAAATATGTACATGGTTGGCTCTTTCATAGCCTTCAGGTCTTAGGCCAAATTGTCAACTCCTCACAGACGTTTCTCAATTATTCTCCAACACAGCAGTGCTTGTTTTTTCCTTCACAGCATTATTCAGTTTGAATTACCTTGTGTATTTTTATTTCCTGTCACTCCACTCCCCCTGCCTCGGTGTCCCTAGTGCCTAGAACTATGCCTAACAAACAGGAGGCTCTCAATAAGTGTGTCAAATAAATAAAATGAATGAATGAACTGGAAGATGCTAAATGAGTAGTTAATAGAACAAATGTTCCAGCAGTGACAATAGATACATTTTCCAATCTTTTAATAAAATAAAAGCTAATTTTTTATGAATGTCAGTCCAATCACTGATGGCAGGGTGGCCATGCAGGGTATGAGGGCTTACTCTCTGCTCCATGGAGCCACTCAGGGACTCAAGCTGACAAGAGGTCTTGCCACTTTCATTATGTGGCTGCTAAAGACATTGACATCCAGTCAACAGAGGTGGGAAGAAAGAGAGGATTGTGAATTGCACAGAAAGTGTTATGGTCCTTATGGACCACTTCTATCTCTTTCTCTGCCTCTTTTGAGGGGAGGATTGGGGGATAGTGAGCATGTCCTCACCTATATGCAAAGGAGGCTATAAATGTAGTGGGCAACTGCTTCCCAGCAACTACCTTATGAATGGGAGCACTAATTTGTAGCAGATAGCTAGACCCCACTACCTCTCCTGCTACAGCATTCAGTGCCCAGTGTCACCACGATTACATCAGAGTTCTTTGAGGGCAGAGATTGTCTCTTTCATTAACTGAGCTGAGGGTCTAGCACAATGAATATTTTTGTGAATAGCCAACCACCTCTTGATCACCAACTGTATTTATGCCACTGGGTCAGACATGAAACTTAACATGGTGTGAGAATGTAGGAAGAGCCCCATATAACTTTGTTCTTTGAAGAAAAGACAGTCCAACCCTTGACTCCATTACAGTTTCCACTAAAAGCAGAAGATAGCTGGGCAAGTTCTGAAGTGACTTTCCCCGCCCAGAAAGAGCAGAATACGATAAAACATTCCAAGAATAAAATGCATCAGCTCAAACGCTGTGCAAGGAAATGGCCTCTAACCCTACTTTTTGAGCCTTTCATTGTATTTTGCTCCTTAGAGAGCAGTAAAAATCATTTCAGAACATGATCTGTCATTTTCCCATCTATTTCCAGAGAAAGAAAATGTATTTCCATTCTACATTTTTCTTGACCTCATGTTCTGTTTCACTGTGTGTGATGCAATGGGGAAAAAAATCAGATCAAGTCACCCAGCACATTTTAAACTCCTATAGGTTAGAAAAGCAGTAAGTCCTTGAATTGAGACCATTGACTGAAGTCACAATGACTCTTTTGTCAGGGGGTTGATTTTTCTGAGGGTCCTAGAATCGTATCCTATTGCAGAGATTCAGCTCACAAAGTAGAACACCATATTGGCCTTCATACTATGCTGATAGGTTTCACTGTTTTTCTCCTGCATGTGATATGGAATAGTTTTGCTGAGTTCTTATCTGAAAGAACAAAGTTGGGAGAAAAATTTTTCCTATAAGATTGCATAGTTTTTGCCAATTCTGAGATCTGGAAAATTTCAGTGACTAGCTTGAAAGGGAACATCCAGATACAGTTCTGGTAAATTGACACTATTTTATGTATCTGATGCCAATAATACAGAGAAGTATAACTCCATTTCCATGTCATGCCCCATCCTTCTTTTATTCCCTTTTATCCCCCATTTTGGGTCATCACCATAGTAGATTGACACTCTCTGGCTTTTATTGTCTCCGTATATGTCAATAATAATGCAGTCTGTCATTGTGCCTTACAATTTACTGAGGGCTTTCACCCAAGGTGTGTTGTGGAAACCCTTTGAAACCAACAAAGTGCTATGCAAATGGGTGTGAGAATTTCACGTTCTTAAAATCAGTCAATTGGCCAAGAAGCAACATGTCTGATAGCATCATCATTACTTTTAATGTCCATTATTCCCTCATTTCTGTTATAAATATCCTCAAAGGTAGCCCAAAGTGGGTATTATCCCATGATATGTCCCAGTGTCTTTGGCAATAGTTTACAGGTGAGAAAATGGGGCTGGGCAGATAGCCTGTGTCATGGAGCTGTTACATGACAGAGCCTCCCTTAAACCCTCTTAGTCCTATGAAAATTTTGGTGGTCTGGCTCTGTTCTGCATCCAGTGTAACATCGAGGAAACTCTCTTATTGCTGTTACACATATTTCTGAGGTATTTCATTGTGGTGATGAACCCCTCCCTGAAAGAAAGGCAGTGTGGTCTACATCTTATTCAGCTCAGACTGCTATAACAAATTACCAGTTTTGCCAGGACACAAACATTCAGTTCATAGCATTCTTCCCCTGGACATTCCAAATACATACCTCAAATACACTTATCCCACCCCAACAGCCCCAGATAAGTTTAACTCATTCCAGCATCAACTCTAAACTCTAAAGTCCAAAGTTTATCTCAGTATCAACTATGTCAGTTATGGGTGAGACTTGAGGTGTGATTCATCCTTAGGCAAAATTGTACTCAATCTGTAAACCTGTCAAATCAAACTTTTCCAGCCTTTGTCCATCACCCAGTTCAAAAGCCACTTCCACGTTTTCAGGTGTTTGTTACAGCAGCATCTCACTTCTCAGCACCAATTTCTTGCCTTAGTCGGCTTGGGCTTCTATAACAAATAAATATAGTCTGGGTGGCTTAAACAGCAAACATTTATTTCTCACAGTTCTGGAGGCTGGAAGCCCAAGACTATCGTACCAGCAGAGTCAGTGTCTGGAGAGGGCTCTTGTCTTGATTTGCAGATGGGTGCCTTCTTTGTCCTCTCATGGTAAAGAAAGAGGTCACCTTTCTAGCTTGTCTCTTCGTATAAGGGCACTAATCCCATCACGAGGGCTCTACCTCCATGACCTAATTATCTCCCAAAGTTCTTATCTCCTAATACCATCACATTGAGGGTTAGGGTTTCAACATATGAATTTCGGAAGAACTCAGACAGTCCATAACACATACAGGCAGTACACAGGCTTTCAGCACAGACATATTCAGGTTTAAATCCAGGCTCCACTATACAACACGAGGCAATTTACCTCATGCTCTGAGCCTTACCTATGCCCTACAGAAAATGCAAATAAAATGCCTATCTTCATGAAGTCCTTACAACAACTAGAAGTAATGGAGTTATGGTGACTTGTTCCAGTTGTTACTGTTGTGAAATAGACACTAGTAACTTGATGTCCCCACACAATAGCCATTTCATTGTGCTTGTGATTTCTGTGGGTTGGGAACTTCTATGGGCATGGACTGGGGGTAGGATGGTAGCTTGTCTCTGCTCCAGGGTGTCTGGGGAAGCAGCTGGGAAGACTTCAATGGCTGGGGGTGGAGATCTATTGCAGGTTTGTTCACTCATGTGGCTGGTTCCTGGTTGGGATGATGACAAATTTGGGTTCAGCTGGGGCTCTCAACTGAAGGACCTATTGGCCTTGGTGTGGCTGGAGCCTCTCACAGCATGGTGGCTGTGTTCCAACAGGGAGCATCCTGAGGATGAGCATGTCAAAGGAGCCATACAGAAGCTGGGAGGCCTTTTATGACCTAGCCTTGGAAGTCATGTTATGCCACTTTCACCGGAGCTTATCTGACATGTCCTTTATAATGCAGTGGCATCAATGAAAAAAAAAGGGAGTTCTACTAAAGCTGATATTTTTATTTAAGTATCTCATTTCACAGTGGCAGGTCCCTGTGGCAGGCTCCAGGTAACATAAAGCCTTTTAAAAATTATGAAATATCACCAAATACAGAAAAGTGCACACATGTAAACATACAGATGATTAAATTTCAATTAAGCAAATCCCTATGTAGTCACAGGTCAAGAAATAAATGTCTAGAACTGCAGAGCCAAAGCATGACTGCCTCAGTCATAATCTCTCTCCACTCCCTCAAATTGACCATGGGGCCAACTTCTCTGATAACCATTGTCTATGTTTTACCTGTTTTTGAACTTTATGTGCATTGAATAATAATGCCTGTATTCATTTGTGTCTGTGTTTTAAATTTTTTTTTTCCTGTCAATATTAGGTTTGTGAACTCTCTATATATTGTGAGTGCAGCTGTGGTTTGTTTGTCATTGCTGGAGAAAGTTTCATTGTATGAATATTTATTCATTCCACTGCTGATGAACGTGGGCTGCTTCCAGTTGTTTCCAGAAACTAATGCTGTATGCACGTTTGAAAATATGTATTTGTTGCATCTGCACATGCATTTTTCTTAGGTATCACCTAGGAGACTATGTTCAGCATGATTAGAGAGTGATAAACTATTTTCCAAAAGGGTGGCACCCATTCTCTTTCCTAGAAGATCACAACAGAGTTCTGTTAGTTGATATCTTCACCAATACTTGCTATTATTAGTCTTTAACTTTTGTCATTCTGTTGGGTATGCAGTGGTACATCATTGTGATTTTTATTTGTATTTTTCTGATTACTAATGAAGTTAGTCATATTTTCACATTTATCAGCCATTTGGACATAACTTTTGGGTGAAATGTTTGTTCTTACCATTTTCTATTTTTCTTTTGGGCTTGTCTTTTCCTTATTGTCTTTCCTTACTGATATATAGTATAGGGTTTTAAAAATACGTATTATAGGTAGATGGTCTTTGCTTGTTATATAAGTGACAAATTCCTTTTCCACCCTATGGCTTGTCTTTTTATTTTGTTGATTTTTGTGTGTGTGTGTGTGTGTGTGTGTACATTTGTGTGCTGCCTCTTTTGTTCACCTTTATGCTATAACCACATTAAGCTTATTCACATTGTATCAGTAGCTACAGTTTGCTCATTTCATGTCTACTCAGTATGCTAGTGTTCTTAATTCTAATATAGTCCACTAACAAATTATTTTCCTGAATGGCAACTGCTTTTTGTATCTTATTTAAGACACTCCTTCGTTATGCCAAGATTATACATGAACTTTATTATCTTCTAAAAGCCTTTGCCTTTTTTATTTATATCAGGAGTCAGAAAATTATGGCTGGCAAGAAAATCTAGCCAATGACTTCATTTTTGTAAAGTTCTATTGGAACACAGTCAGTCATTCAGTTACCTATTATCTATGGAAGATCTCATGCTTGTATTAGTCAGTGTTCTCTAGAGGGACAGAACTAATGGAATGCATGTATATACATATATGAGTTTACTAAGTATTAACTCACACAATCACAAGGTCATGCAATAGGCTGTCTGCAGGCTGAGGAGCAAGGAGAATCAGTCTGAGTTCCAAAACTGAAGAACTTGGAGTCTGATGTTCGAGGGCAGAAAGCATGCAGCATGGGAGCAAGATGTAGGCTGGGAGGCTAGGCCTGTCTCTCTTTTCACATTTTTCTGCCTGCTTATATTCTGCCACACTGGCAGCTGATTAGATTGTGCCCACCCAGATTAAGGGTGGGTCTGCCTTTCCCAGTCCCTGACTCAAATGTTAATCTCTTTTGGTAACACCCTCACATACACCCAGGATCAGTATTTGGTATCCTTCGATCCAATCAAGTTGACACTCAGTATTAACTGTCACAGTGCCACAACCACAAAAGTGAGCAATTCCAGCAGACACCATATAGCCCATTAACTTAGAATATTTTCTCCTTTTTTAAAATTATACTTTAAGTTCTGGGGTACATGAGCAGAATGTGCAGTTTTGTTACATAGGTATACATGTGCCATGGTAGTTTGCTGCACCCATCAACCCATCACCTACATTAGGTATTTATCCTAATGCTATCCCTCTCTCTGCCCCCCAGCCCCTGACAGGCCCCAGTATGTGATGTTCCCCTCCCTGTGTCCATGCGTTCTCATCGTTCAACTCCCACTTATGACTGAGAACATGCGGTGTTTGATTTTCTGTTCTTGTGTTAGTTTGCTGAGAATGATGGTTTCCAGCTTCATCCATGTCCCTGCAAAGGACATGAACTTATCCTTTGTTATGGCTGCATAGTATTCTGTGGCATGTATGTGCCACATTTTCTTTATCCAGTCTATCATTGATGGACATTTGGGTTGGTTCCAAGTCTTTGCTATTGTGAATAGTGCCATGATAAACATACATGTGCATGTGTCTTTATAGTAGAATGATTTATAATCCTTTGGGTATATACCCAGTAATGGGATTGCTGGGTCAAATAGTATTTCTAGTTCTAGATCCTTGAGGAATTGCCCACTGTCTTCCACAATGGTTGAACTAATTTACACTCCCACCAACAGTTCCTATTTCTCCACATCCTCTCCAGCATCTGTTGTTTCTTGACTTTTTAATGATCACCATTCTAACCAACGTGAGATGGTATCTCATTGTGGTTTTGATTTGCATTTATCTAATGACCAGTGATGATCAGCATTTTCTTACATTGTTTGTTGACTGCAAAAATGCCTTCTTTTGAGAAGTATCTGTTCATATCCTTTGCCCACGTTTTGATGGGGTTGTTTTTTTCTTGTAAAATTTTTTTTAGTTCTTTGTAGATTCTGGGAATTAGCCCTTTGCCAGAGGGATAGATTGCAAAAATTTTCTCCATTTCTCTAGGTTGCCTGTTCACTCTGATGATTAGTTTCTTTTGCTGTACAGAAGATCTTTAGTTTTTGTTGCCATTGCTTTTGGTGTTTTGGACATGAAGTCTTTGCCCATGCCCATGTCCTGAATGGTATTGCCTAGGTTTTCTTCTAGGACTTTTATGGTTTTAGGTCTTATGTTTAAGTCTTTAATACATCTTGAGTTAATTTTTGTATAAGGTGTGAGGAACACTTTCAGTTTTCTGCATGTGGCTAACCAGTTTTCCCAGCACCATTTATTAAATAGGAAATCCTTTCCCCATTGCTTGTTTGTGTCAGGTTTCTCAAAGATCAGATGGTTGCAGATGTGTGGTGTTATTTCTGAGGCCTCTGTTCTGTTCTGTTGGTCTATATATCTGTTTTGGTACCAGTACCATGCTGTTTTGGTTACTGTATCCTTGTAGTATAGTTTGAAGTCAGGTAGCATGATGACTCCAGCTTTGTTTTTTATGCTTAGGATTGTCTTGGCTATGCGGGCTCTTTTTTGGTTCGATATGAAGCTTAAAGTAGTTTTTTCCAATTCTGTGAAAAGAGTCAATGGTAGCTTGATGGGGATAACTTTGAATCTATAAATTAGTTTGGGCATTATGGCCATTTTCACGATATTGATTCTTCCTATCCATGAGCATGGAACATTTTTCCATTTGTGTCCTTTGTTTATTTTATTTTATTTTATTTTATTTTATTTTATTTTATTTTTTTTTTTTTGGGATGGAGTCTCGCTCTGTCACCCAGGCTGGAGTTCAGTGGCCAGATCTCAGCTCACTGCAAGCTCCGCCTCCCAGGTTTACACCATTCTCCTGCCTCAGCCTCCCAAGTAGCTGGGACTACAGGCGCCCGCCACCTCACCTGGCTAGTTTTTTGTATTTTTTTTTAGTAGAGACAGGGTTTCACTGGGTTAGCCAGGATGGTCTCGATCTCCTGACCTCGTGATCCGCCTGTCTCGGCCTCCCAAAGTGCCGGGATTATGTGTCGTTTGTTATTTCCTTGAGTGGTGGTTTGTAGTTCTCCTCGAAGAGGTCCTTCCCATCCCTTGTAAGTTGTATTCCTAGGTATTCTTAGTAGCAATTTCGAATGGGAGTTCACGCATGATTTGGCTCTCTGTTTGTCTGTTATTGGTATACAGGAATGCTTGTGTTTTTTGTACATTTATTTTGTATCCTGAGACTGCTGAAGTTGCTTATCAGCTTAAGAAGATTTGGGGCTGAGACGATGGGGTTTTTAAAATACACGATCATGTCATCTGCAAACACAGACAATTTGACTTCCTCTCTTCCTATTTGAATACCCTTTATTTCTTTCTCTTGTCTGATTGCCCTGGCCAGAACTTCCAATACTATGTTGAATAGGAGTGCTGAGAGAGGGCATCCTTGTCTTACGCTGGTTTTCAAAGGGAATGCTTCCATTTTTTTTGCCCATTCAGTGTTATATTGGCTGTGGATTTGTCATAAATAGCTCTTATTATTTTGAGACATGTTTCATTGATACCTAGTTTATTGAGAGTTTTCAGCATGAAGTGGTGTTAAATTTTGTCAAAGCCCTTTTCTGCATCTATTGAGATAATCATGTGGTTTTAGTCATTGGTTCTGTTTATGTGATGGCTTACGTTTATTGATTTGCATATGTTGAACCAGCCTTGCATCCCACGGGTGAAGCTGACTTGATCGTGGTAGATAAGCTTTTTGATGTGCTGCTGGATTCAGTTTGCCAGTATTTTATTGAGGATTTTTGTATCAATGTTCATCAGGGGTATTGGCCTGAAATTTTCTTTTTTTGTTGTGTCTCTGTCAGGTTTTGGTATCAGGATGATGCTGGCCTCGTAAAATGAGTTAGGGAGGATTCCTTCTTTTTCTATTGCTTGGAATAATTTCAGAAGAAATGGTACCAACTCCTCTTTGTACCTCTGGTAGAATTTGGCTGTGAATCCGTCTGGTCCTGGACTTTTTTTGGTTGGTAGGCTATTAATTACTGCCTCAATTTCAGAACTTGTTGCTGGTCTTTTCAAGGATTCGACTTCTTCCTAGTTTAGACTTGGGAGGATGTATTTTTCCAGGAATTATCCATTTCTTCTAGATTTTCTAGTTTATTTGCTTAGAGATGTTTATAGTATTCTCTTTTGGTAGTTTGTATTTCTGTGGGATCAGTAGTGATATCCCCTATATTATTTTTTATTGTGTCTATTTGATTCTTCTCTCTTTTCTTCTTTATTAGTCTGGCTAGTGGTCTTTGTATTTTGTTGACCTTTTCAAAAAAACAGCTCCTGTATTCATTGAGTTTTTGAAGGGTTTTTTTGTGTCTCTATCTCCTTCAGTTCTGCTCTGATCTTAGTTGTATTTTGTCTTCTGCTGGCTTTTGAATTTGTTTGCTCTTGCTTCTCTAGTTCTTTAAATTTTGATGTTAAGATGTCAATTTTAGATCTTTCCTGCTTTCTCTTGTGGGCATTTAGTGCGATAAATATCCCTCTACAAACTGCTTAAAATATATCCCAGAGATTCTGGTACATTGTGCCTTTGTTCTCATTGGTTTCAAAGAACATCTTTATTTCTGCCTTCATTTTGTTATTTACCAGTAGTCATTCAGGAGCAGGTTGTTCAGTTTCCTGTAGTTGTGTGGTTTTGAGTGAGTTTCTTAATCTTGAGTTCTAATTTAATTGTACTGTGGTCCAAGAGACTGTTTGTTATGATTTCCGTTCTTTTGCATTTGCTGAGGAGTGTTTTACTTCCATTTATGTGGTCAATTTTAGAATAAGTGTGATGAAGTGCTGAGAAGAATGTATATTCTGCTGATTTGGGTGGAGAGTTCTGTAGATGTCTATTAGTTCTGCCTGGTCTAGAACTGAGTTCACGTCATGAATATCCTTGTTAATTTTCTGTCTCGTTGATCTGTCTAATATTGACAGTGGGGTGTTAAACTCTCCCACTATTATTGTATGGGAGTCTAAGTCTCTTTGTAGGTCTCTAAGAACTTGCTTTATGAATCTGGGTGCTCCTGTATTGGGTGCATATATATTTAGTATAGTTAGCCCTTCCTGTTGCATTGATCCCTCTTCCATTATGTAATGACCTTGTCTGTTTTGATCTTTGTTGCCTTAAAGTCTGTTTTATCGGAGATTAGGATTGCAACTACTGCTTTTTTTTTGCTTTCCATTTGCTTGGTAAACATTCCTCCATCCCTGTATTTTGAACCTATGTGGGTCTTTGCATGTGAGATGGGTCTCCTGAATACAGCACACTGATGGATCTTGACTCTATCCAATTTACCAGTCTATGTCTTTCAATTGGGGCATTTAGCCCATTTACATTTAAGGTTAATATTGTTATGTGTGAATTTGATCCTACCATTATGATGCTAGCTGGTTATTTTGCCCATTAGTTGATGCAGTTTCTTCATAGCGTCAACGGTCTTTGCAATTTGGTATGTTTTTGCAGTGGCTGGTACTCATTGTTTCTTTCCATGTTTAGTGCTTCCTTCAGGAGCTCTTGTAAGGCAGGCCTCGTGGGTCTGGTGGTGACAAAATCTCTCAGCATTTGCTTGTCTGTAAAGGATTTTATTTCTCCTTTCCTTGTGAAGCTTAGTTTGGCTGGATATGAAATTCTGGGTTGAAAATTCTCTTCTTTAAGAATGTTGAATATTAGCCCCCACTCTCTTCTGGCTTATAGTGTTTCTGCAGAGAGATCTACTGTTAGCCTGTTGGGCTTCCCTTTGTGGGTAACTCAACCTTTTTCTCTGGCTGCCCTTAACATTTTTTCCTTCATTTCACCCTTGGTGAATCTGATGATTGTGTGTCTTGGCGTTGCTCTTCTTGAGGAGTATCTTTGAGGTGTTCTCTGTATTTCCTGAATTTGAATGTTGGCCTGCCTTGCTAGGTTGGGGAAGTTCTCCTGGATAATATCCTGAAGAGTGTTTTCCAACTTGGTTCCATTCTCCTCATCATTTTCAGGTACACCAATCAAATATAGATTTGGTCTTTTCACATAGTCCCATATTTCTTGGAGGCTTTGTTTGTTCCTTCTTATTCTTTTTTCTCTAATCTTGTGTTTTTGCTTTATTTCATTAAGTTGATCTTCAATCTCTGATATCCTTTTTTCCATTTGATCGATTAAGCTATTGATACTTGTGTATGCTTCACGAAGTTCTCATGCTGCGTTTTTCAGCTCCATTAGGTCATTTATATTCTTCTCTAAACTGGTTATTCTAGTTAGCAATTTGTCTAACCTTTTTTCAAGGTTCTCACCTTCCTTGCATTGGGTTAGAACATGCTCCTTTAGCTTGGAGGAGTTTGTTGCTACCCACCTTCTGAACCCTACGTCTGTCAATTCATCAAACTCATTCTCCGTGCAGTTTTGTTCCCTTGCTGGTGAGGAGTTGTGATCCTTTGGAGGAGAAGAGGCCTTTTGGTTTTTGGAATTTTCAGTCTTTTTGAGCTGTTTCTCCCCATCTTTGTGGATTTATCTACCTTTGGTCTTTGATATTGGTGACCTTTGGATGGGGGTCTCTGAGTGCATGTGCTCTTCCTTTCTGTTTGTTAGTTTTCCTTCTAACCGTCAGGCCCCTCTGCTGCAGGTCTGCTGGAGATTGCTGGAGGTCTACTTCAGACCCTGTTTGCCTGGGTATCACCAGCACAGGCTGCAGAATAGCAAAGATTGCTGCCTGTTCTTTCTTCTGGAAGCTTCCTCCCAAGAGGGTACCTGTCAGATGCCAGTCAGAGCTCTCCTGTATGAGGTGTCTGTCGGCCCCTACTGGGAGATGTCTCCCAGTCAGGATACACTGGTGTCAGGGGCCCACTTGAGGAGGCAGTCTGACCCTTAGCAGAGCTTGAACACTATGCTGGGAGGTCTGCTGCTCTCTTCAGAGTCATCAGGCAAGGATGTTTAAGTGTGCTGAAGCTGCACCCATAGCTACCCCTTCCCCCTGGTGCTCTGTCCCAGGGAGATGGGGAGTTTTATCTATAAGTTCCTGACTGGGACTGCTGCCTTTTTTTCAGAGATGCCCTGCCCAGAGAAGAGAAATCTGGCAGTCTGGCCACAGCAGCCTTGTTGAGCTGCTGTGGGCTCTGCCCAGTTCAAACTTCCCTGCTGCTTTGTTTACACTGTGAGGGGAAAACCACCTAATAAAACCTCATCTATTGTGGACATCCTTCCCCCCACCAAGCTCGACTGTCCCAGGTCGATCTCAGACTGCTGCTGTGCTGGCGGTGAGAATTTCAAGCCAGTGGATCTTTGCTGGGATCCATGAGACAGACCACTTGGCTCCCTTGCTTCACCAGAGGAGTAAATGGTTCTGTCTCGCTGGCATTCCAGGTGCCACCAGAGTGTGGAAAAAAACTCCTGCAGCTAGTTTGGTATCTGCCCAAAAGGCTGCCCAGTTTTGTGCTGGAAACCCAGGGCCCTGGTGGTGAAGGCACTGGAGGGGATCTTCTGGTCTGCAGGTTGAGAAAACCATGAGAAAAGCGCAGTTATCTTGGCCAGAGTGCACAGTACGGTCCCTAATGGCTTCCCTTGTCTGGGAGAGGGAGTTCTCCGCCCCTTGTGCTTCCTGGGTGAGGCAACGCCCCACCCTGCTTCAGCTCTCCCTCCTTGGGCTGCACTCACTGTTCAACCAGTCCCAAAGAGATGAACTGCATACCTCAGTTGGAAATGCAGATATCACCCGCCTTTTGCGTCAATCTCACTGGGAGCTGCAGATGGGAGCTGTTCCTATCTGGCCATTTGCCAGCAATCCTTAAAATACTTTCTAACTGGACCTTGACAGTAAAAGCTTGTCGGCTCTTAATTTAGATCCACAACATCTTTGGTTGAAGTTAGATTTTTATATTATCAAATGGACTTTTCACTTCCTAGTGAAAATCTTTCCTTCTTTCCACAAACATTCATTTAGCAGCTACTATGTGCTAGGCATTGGTGACACATAGAAGAGAAATATGGCTTGCATCCTTCAGTATTTCACAGTTTGGTAGCATTGCCCTAAACTTGCATGGGCCTCCCCATACCAGCAGAGCCATGTGTAAGTTAACTCAACAAACACTTCCTGAATAGAACCTAGAATGTGCCAGATGTTATGTTAGGGATAAGAGACTTATCCATAAACAAGGCTTTGTCTCAGCTCTCAAGGGGTTCCTAGTCTTAAAGAGTGGCCACACAGAGAGGTGAGTCACTGACACCATGATCAGCCAACACCATGATATACAGTCAGTACTCACAGATATGGCTGGATGACAGAAGTGCTGTGAGAGCCCAGAGGGGTCAGAAAAATACCATTTTTATTTAGGCTCATGAAATATGACTAAGATAGAAGTAGCAAAAAAATCCTGATCTTCATGTTATCTGCAAGGAGGCTGTGAAACCACCCCTTTCTTTTTCTTGGCAAGCCTCGCCACATACCCGGCTATGAGGAATGTCAACACTGGTCATGGTGCTCATTAAATTAGTCATCTTGATAATTACAGGATCTCAGAAATAACTACTAATCAGCCTGAATAGAGAGCTTCTCTCAGGATTCACTGAAAATGCATGTAAGATAGGGTTGTTAACTCTGCATGTATGTTTGAAGGAAGTTATATATGTTTTTTAAAAGATATATTTCCTTAAGGGCTCTTACTAACCTAATATCATATCAGAATGGAAGTTCAGTATTCCTCCCCTACCGTTTTAAAGCTCTATGTCTTGGGAGCAGATGGTAAGGTATTTGAAGTCTCTATCCATAGAGGAATTTTTTCCCTCTCTCAGTAGACTGCTGTAAAATGGCAGGTATGAGAGGGCACTTGTCAGGTGTCTGCAGTTACAAAAGAAAAATACGAACAAAGTCAGCTTATTAGAAAAAAGATGGCTGGGCATGAAATAGTTTATGACAATCCAGTAATTAAGCAGTGGCCAAAGCCTGTGCTTTTCACATTCAAGTGATGAATAAGAACCTTCCACATTCAGTAGTAAATCCCAAGTTGATATATAAATATTACTGGCTTTATTAAGAGGTTTGATCTCCCAGATTGTTGATATTGCTGATATTTTATTTTGATTTTCTATCTTGGTGTTTTCACAGATTTGATTTCAAATAACCAAACTGGTTATTTTATTTGTTTTTAATTGACTAAATGACCCCCTTACACTGGTTTTCTCTTTGTATACTCTCCCATTTCTTCTTTTTTTTTTTTCTTTTTTAAATCTAGAAATCTAGAATTAACTAAGAGTTTAGGAGAAAGGTTCTGCATTTTCCTGACTGTAATAACTGAAGCAGTGGGAGTTTGGAACATGAGTTATTTGAGATTTCTACTTGGAATTTCTTTTTCTGAAGGTCTCTGGGTTGGGACCATGCTCACTTTGCTAGAAAGGAAGTGATACCGTAACTTTGTGCATCAGTTGCATGATAGGAATGATGACTGACTTACATTATTTAAAATTCAATTAACATGTTCTAGTCTCTTTGTCCATGTAGTGTTTTTAGATTGGCTTCCTACTGGGAAGTGTTCCAAACAGTAAGTTGGCATCTTGCTTTATTAAAAAGTATAAAATGATGGTAAAGTTTAAGCATTGGTGAAATGCCAACTGTGTGCCAAGTACTGAGCTAAAAGTATTTAGCACAGCAGTTGGCAAATTTTTCTATGGAAGAAGAGAAAGCAAATACTTTAGGCTGTGTCACAATTACCCAGTTCTGTAGTATAGCATGAAAACTGGCATAGATAATACTTAAACAAATGGTGTGGGTCTTGCTTGTGTTCCAATGAAACCAAAACCAGGCAGTGAGCTGGATTTGGCTCATGGGCTGTATCTTGCAGATCCCTGATTTAGAGTGTTGGGAAGGGTTGTGAGAAGTCATCTACTCATCTCCTGTATCCCAGGCTATTGCAAACCATGGCCCTTAGATTCCAGGGTTTCCCAGTGATGACTGGGCCTCTGTCCCACCTCTTCCCTTCAACCAGGGTAGCACAATTGAAAATCCATTTATATTATGGGACTTTGCATAAGATTAACTTGAGCAAAGCATTTCTCAACTAGTTTTAAAAGATTTGAAGACCCTCAATTTTCATCCAATTTTACAGTTGAAGCATTGAGGCCAACAGAAGCTGATTTCCTCCTAAATAATGCATTTAGTTATTTCCAGAGCTGGGACTTCTACTCAGCACTAGAGATTCCCAGACTCTCAGTTCTAACTACACTGTGTGGGCTCCATACTGTCAAAATTCCCACCAAAGGAAAGACTTGTGTCTGCTTTTTGTTTGTTTGTTTGTTTTAAATAACAGCCACTTGCCAGCATGAGCAATTTGTGAACAGAAATCACAGTATCAAGAGACTGTATGACATTTCTCTGGAGTTGAGAGCCTCAACAATTCTACGTACAGTCTTTTTTTTTTTTTTTTTTTTTTTTTGAGACGGAGTCAAGCTCTGTCGCCCAGGCTGGAGTGCAGTGGCCGGATCTCAGCTCACTGCAAGCTCCGCCTCCCGGTTACACGCCATTCTCCTGCCTCAGCCTCCCAAGTAGCTGGGACTACAGGCGCCCGCCACTTCGCCCGGCTATTTTTTTGTATTTTTTAGTAGAGACAGGGTTTCACCGTGTTAGCCAGGATGGTCTCGATCTCCTGACCTCGTGATCTGCCCGTCTCGGCCTCCCAAAGTGCTGGGATTACAGGCTTGAGCCACCGCGCCCGGCCTCTACGTACAGTCTTAAAGCAGATTTTGAACACATACTCTATGACCTTGTCCTTGTGAAGGTTCATATGATCACATCCATACCTCGGATGGTGGGGAGAAAAAAAAAGGTCTGTGATGTAATTTTCTGGAAGCTGGTGATAGCCAGTGTTTATTTTACATCATTCTCCTGCTTCACATAGATCCATCCAGCCATTATGTTTCCCTAGTCTCTGCCTCAAATACAAAATTGAATTGTGAATTAAATTTAAAAATCTATGATGCTTTTGACCTTGACGGAAGAAGTGGTACTAGACTCTCCCCGTAGCACAGTGGGGAATACCTAAGAGCTGAAGAACAAAGATTTGACTGGTTCTGCATGCCCAGATCTGCTACTCAGGTCTGGTGTCCCAGGCCAGTGGAGGTCTGATCAGGTGAAGGCCATCAGTTACCTAGCCTGTGTGCTGACTTTCACAGGACTTCAGCCCGGCCACCACCCTGGAGACCATTATGGAAATTTTGTGAAACTTTCTAAAGAAGGCAAAAGCCCAAATCAATTTTCAATTTGTATCTCTTCCCCTGAATATAGCACACTGAAACCTCAAACAAAGGTTATTTCAGAAAGGAAACAGAAATGTCTTACTCAGTTAAAGCAAATATTCTTCCAGAACTTTGGCTAATTCCTATACATTCTGTTTATTTTGAAGAGAAGAGGGGAGATAAATAACACAATAGAAAATTCTATTTCAGATAACCAATTATAAATATGCCCGCTCCTGTAAAAATCACGTTGTTTTATATGTGTAAATTTAGAATATTTTCTACTGCTTTATTCTCTGGCACAAAATATGGTGTTTCACATCATCTAATTAATGCATTTTGTTGTTTTTAGTGTGAAGCATCACTTTGCATTATTCACTTAGAAGACTATATGTTAAAGCTCTCTTGATGGAATTCCATTTTGTGCATATGTCTGCAGTGTATATGCAGTCTGTGCGTGCATGCATGTAGTGTTTATGTAGTATTTGTGTATATATTTTCTCAAGAAAGTAGCATTCAGTAAAACAGTTTTATTTTGTTCCATTATTTTTATAATTCATTTGTTTTAAGAACACAGTATCATTTATGTGAGAATTAATAACAGGGCTTGTGGAAGAAATTGTAAATGTTTTCCTGATGGCTTTTTATATGGCTTATTGTTATTTTTAAATTGTCTTTTAGTTATAGAAGAATTATGGCAACATTATAGAAAGTACTGAAAGCAGAGGGGAAAATATCACCTAGATGTGTAGAGGACTTATAGAACGGTTTGGATAATTTCAGTTTTCACCTGAATTTAAATCTTGTAGCCAGACTTCTTTGCTCAGAATTCCAGAGAACTTGATGAACTAGGAGTATCCCCAGCCCCCAGCCTGCCTAGATGACCAAGGCACCTCAAGGATCTCTGGGTGGATAAATAAGAATTTAGAGAGCTGAGAAGAGCAGAAGGTGATCTAACTGGGAGGATAAGAAAGTAAATGGACAAGTCTGAAGGCAGGACACAGCACATCATGTTTGGCAAACCAAGGAAGGCGCCATAGACTTGGAATATAGGGTCCCTGGAGTGGAATAGAGTGGGGAAGGAGTTGAGGTGAAAGGGAGTTTTGAATCAGATTGTAAAGAGGCTTAAATTTCAAATTCTGGAGTTGAGGCTTTACTTGTTGGGCAAGGAGTGGAGTGAAGCCCTATCAGAAGCACCTGCCAGAGTCCTTGCTCAAATTCCTCCATCCCAGAGACAAAGAAATAGATGAGGGGTTACAACTAGCCAAGGAGAAGGCTCAGCCCAGCCATGGGGTAGGGATGAGGTCACAAAAGGAGTGTCCACTTTTCTCTCTTTCTTCTTCACCTCACCTCGTTTTGCGAAGAAACTGCAGGTGCTGCCCACCTCTCTGTCTCCAGGGTCTGGGGTCATCATTTTAGCCTGTATTCAGGAGGATAGGAAAAGAAGCCAGCCTGGAATTTAATATGCAATTGATGCTTTGACAGCAACATGGCTGTGCCTGAAGGACCAACCTGAGATGGTTTTAATAGCCGAGAGTGACCAGCAAGTTACACAATCAGACTGAGATGTCATTAAGAACATGTCTACCCAGGGAACCACAGGAATTCTACAAGGGACAATTGGTGAAAATTCTTAAAAAAGATAAAAACAGTTCATATTGAGACTCGAACAATTTGAGACCAACTTTTAAATAAGTTATAGCACACAGTGATAGGAAATTTAAGTAATGCACATGAGAAATGATTTATAGAAATGGGTAAGTGTTGGGATTTCTGTATTATCAATATATTACTGTTTCTAGGGACTGAAGGAATTTTTTTTTAAAAATCAAGATAATATGGTTTTTTTATTATTATGCAGAAGATCCTTCAGTATTTTGCTCAATTTTATGGTGCAATAATATGATTTGGTTGTCTTAAGAACTTAATAATTTTAAAAAACCTCTTTCCCCATTGAGTTGAAATTTGTGTTTTTAGTCTTATTAGTTTTTCCTATTGTAACTGTTAAGGACTCCCCCACTGGCCCCCTCTCCCCTCAACCTGATGAACATTTCAAGTGCATTTCTCTGTGGAGAAACTCCTTTAATGGTTGCAATCTATCAAGATGTTCCTTTGAGATTATTACAAAGAAGCATTGTTGGTTAATCAAAAAAGAAAGGAAAATAAAAGGGAACAAAGAAGACACTGTAAAGGAAGCCTGTGCTTGCTGGGCTCTAGATTAAACAGTCACATTTAAACCCATGCTCAGAGAGAAGCTGCAATGAGGGCAGCCCCCACACTCATTTTACTCAGCATTCCTGGAGGGCAAGAGGGCAAATCCTAAGGGCATGTCTATGGGTAATCTGCATTAAGGGAGGGAATGGATTGGAGAGGTAGAAGAGATAGGAGAAAGATGACTCAATAAATTGTTTTGATTTTTGGCAGAAGAAGGAATGGATAGAGGATTATTTATTCAACACACACACACATCTGGAGAGAACTCATTTTTTTCACTTTTATAAGAAAAGAAATTTTTATCATGGCCACTAATGAAAAAATACTATCAGTCATCATAAATAGAAGATTCACATTAATGCATGTTAAAACATATGTAGTTATTAGAATTAAAATAGTTCGGGTTCTGCCAAAAATAATCTCTAGTACCACCAATATGGTACTATTGTGGTGAGAGAACTACTTTTACTCACTGCCATAACGCAGCTTAAAAAAAAAAAAAAAGGTATTAATCTCTATTCTATTGTCATCTAATTTTGAACAAAGGCATTAAGTCCAAAGTTAGATTCATCAATCATAACACAGGAAATGTTACTGACATCCATTAAGAACTCCGCAGTTGATTAGCTCACTTAATTAAATAGTGGTACAGCTGATGGGAAAACAGGAGAGGAGCCTGCCACTCTAGCAAAGAGAATTTCCAGCTCTGCATCTCCAGGGAGTAAGAAAAGAGAAATGGAAAGTAGAAGAAAAAGCTGGCTGCTTCAACAGTAACTCAGTGCTCTCCATAACAGCAATCCCACGCTTGGTCTCCAGAGGTACATCTCACTTCCCTTTTCAATACCCAAAGGTAGGGATTTGGCGCAATTTTTTTTTTTTTTTTTTTTTTTTTTTTTTTGTGAGGATGGGTAGGTGGGGGATAACCATAGCTGTCACTAGAAAAGTAAAGCCCCCAAGTTAAAAACAAACAAACAAACAAACACATCACATTGTCTGATGTGAAGGATACCTGAATGCTGACATTAACCAAATGTCACCTTTTGGACAGCTGCATAGAAATAATGTTGAAATGTTCCTCTATTTTTTTTAAACAGCAATTTTCCTAAGAGGTTGGAAAATCAGGAGGAGGCAAGCCAATGACATTTTGATTGCAGACCCCACTTGGAAAGGCATTGTGGAACTTTCTGGTTAACAAAGTCAAAACAAGAACAAAGTAAATGACAAATCCACCACCTCAATCTGCATTGTATTTTTTGTTTTTAAAGAAAATGGTAAAACTTTTGCTGCTGCTTTTAGTGACTGAGATTTTCAAGAGTGGATTGAAGAAATTATTATCAGTCTCATTGGCAGCTAAGAAACCTGCTTTGAGATGGGTAGTTGCTTATTAATAATACTGCTTTCCACTTCAGCCTCATCTGTAAGGCACTGAACTAGCTGCTACTGGGTCTCCAACCTACCTTCAGACTTCTACTTCATGAAGTCTTTCCACATCTACCATGAGATGGATCACTTCTTCTCCATCCCAGCACTTTTTGGGCATCTCTCCTATAATATAGGAGAGATGTTACATCTATGTAATAGATGTAATGATGTTGTGCAAGGCTGAGCAACCTCAGCCTTGCTCTAAAATTATTTACATCATAGTTTACCATTCTTTGAGGGTGGGACTTTGCATTTCATAGAATAATTGAACACTTAGAGAATGAATTGAATGAATGCGTGGATGGGGAATTGGATGGAGGAATAGATACATGATGGTAGATGAATGAATGGATGGATGAAGGGATGGATGGTCAAGGAGGAAATAGAAAAATAATTGCAACTATTCTTTTCTTGGAGGTGCACTGGTGTCCAATGAGCACGTAATGCAGGCAGTACTGCTAACGCCTACATAACACGCCAACATCAACTAGAGCTTGGCTTTACCCCCATTTGAAAAAAAAAAAAATTTTCCAAAAATAATTTTTAAAATTTAAAAATTTGAAAAAAGAGAAAAAATACTTGACATTAGATGGATAGCAACTTTGTCATCTTTCTACAGACCTGGATAATGGTTTACTGGGTGATGGTGTTGTTTAAAATATTTTTTGCTCTGTTTTTTTGTCATTTTCCTTTGAGTCTACCCTCTATTTTCCTTCATAATTTAGAGATAACATTTTCCATAGCTTCACATGTAGACTGATTAGGAGGGAACTACGGGGAGAGTTTTATTTTAAACTTATGACTTTTTTTTTCATCACATCTTGAGATAGTCACATAAAAACTTTATGGGACAGTATTGATAAATTGTAAGAACATAATAGCTAAAAGCTTTTTCTTTTTCTTTCTTTCTTTTTTTCTTTCTTTGTGTTCATGGCTGCTCTTAATATTTATGCTAGAGGCTTGAAAAAAAATAAGGTTTTAAAAATTTTTTTCTGTATCTTTTTTAATAGAAAAAAAAATGACAGGGTAGTTAAAATTTACCCCTAAAGCTATGGAAATAAAAATGATCTATCTTCCAAGCCACCTCTATAAATGTTCTTTGAAATTAAATGGACTGTCTTGAAAACAAGATACTAAACTTTATGCCAGTTTCCTATTCATACATAGATGTAATATCAATTGTGTCTCCTATTATTGCCTTTCTAAGTGTTTTGTTTGTACAAAAACCATGTTTAAAACATATCATCATCCAATACAGTGTCTGTAAGAAAAACAAACAATGATTGATTTGGATAGATATGAATGTTAATATCTTTTTCTTTGAATTTCTGGCTTGCATTTTTATTAAAAGTATGATATTAAATATATTTATGCACATCTAATAATAAAACAGGGTATGAGTGCTGATATATTTTAGAGGCAAGAGCTGATGAAGGATTGGGAGGTAAAGGATTGGTGAAAAATTGGGAGGTGAAGCAGTATAAAAATAAGTATGAGACCGTCTTAAATATTTAGCATTATCGTAATAACTGTAATGAACTTGTGACGCAAGTAATTTATGGTCAGAGTGGTGTTAAATGTTGGTAATAATAATGCTAGGGTATGCTGCAAGAACAAATAAACCCTGGTATTACCTTGGTGTAACACATCAAAGGTAGATTTCTCACTCTGGTAGCCTCTCCATCTTGATTATGACATCTAGTATTTCTAGATAATTTCTAGATCACCAGGGCAAGAAGAGAGAGCTGGAGAAGGCTCACCAACTCTTATTTGCATCAGCCTAGAAGAGACATGTACCATGTCCATTTACAGTTCATTGACGAGAACTAGTTACAGGTTCTGAACCCTGAGTCCAAGGAAAGCTAGTGTGTTCATCATATAATCATGAAGACATAATCCAAGCTATGATTCTGATTTCAACCTGGACCTTGTATACAACTTGAGAGCACATGCTGGTCCTATCATTTCCTAGCCTATGAGTCCAGTAACATTCTGGGACTACTAACTCATACCTAGAAAGAGCTCTTTTCCTCATTCTAGATATCCTATTCCTACCACATACCACCCACATAGAGCAGGGATTAGGGGTAGGAGTGGTATAGTTCATTAACTCTCAATTTTTTTCTTCACAGGAATCAGCATGTATGTGGGGGATTTTTTAAAATTTTTGTCTTTTAATCTTTCTTCCAATCCCTCAAAGATTGGGAAGAAGACTTGTGGCAGTTGAAGCATCTTTTTGCAGGATATAGAAAGGAAAGGGACTAAACCAGTATCTCTTTTAGCTAGCAGGGAAAAGATAGTAACTCCAATATGTTAACAATTATTCTACATCACTGTCATCAACAAATGTATGCTCGCTCCATCCATCCATCCATCCATCCATCCATCAATCCTCCATCCTTCCATCTAGATTTTAGTGGTCCCAGGCCAAGTACAGGACCCTTGAAAGTCAAATAAAAATCTCTTAGACCTGGTTAGTCTTTTCTTATTACCCTTCTCCTTCAACAGACAAATTGTTCATCAACTCTGCTAAATTACAACCTCCTTAAGGCTTTGAAAGGTTTGAATTTCATTCACTTCTATATTCCCAGCATCAAGTAAAAACCTGACTCAGAAGGGGTGCCATAGAAACATTTGGGGTGCATGAGTGAATGCTTCTCTCCACTCAGCCCTGCAAGGCCAGTTTGGCTGGGAGCTGAGTTTGTTGCTCTAACAGCCTCTTCACAGCTTTCTCCCAGGAAGTTCTTTCCACCCTGATGTCCCTGGCTTTAGGAAATGAGTGATTCTGATGGTGGCCTCTAGATGACCACACCAACAGTCAGGACCGAAGTTGTTGTAAGAGTTTGCTTCAGAAAAAAAAAAAAAAAAAATTCTATTTGATTCAAAATTTTCTATAGCCCTGTATAGGAATTAGCTTAGAAAAAAATGCACTTCCTTTCTGCTTTCTTTGTGTGCCTGTCTTCCTTCAGGCTACTTCCAAGTTGTCCCTTGGCCATCATCCCTTTCATCTATACTGAGATCCTACTTTTTTGTGGCTGGAGCTCTCACTTCCATGTCTTCTCTTTCTATTTTCCCCCAAATATTAGGCCCATATTTTCAACTTCTATCTAGACACATTGACAGGGTATTCCACCCACACCTAATGCTCAGTGTGTTCCAAACAGAACCAGACTTATCTGTCTTAGTTAAGGATATGGTTTAGCTGTGTTTCCACCCAAATCTCATCTTGAATTATAGTTCTTATAATCCCCACGTGTTATGAGAGGGACCCCGTGGGAGGTAATTGAATCATGGGGGCTGTTACCCTCATGCTGTTCTTGTGATTGATAGATTTCTCACAAAATCTGATGGTTTTATAAGGGGCTTTCCTTGCCGTTCACTGTCATTCTTCTTTCTCCTGCTGCCTTGTGAAGAAGGACATATTTGCTTCCCCTTCCACCATGATTGTAAGTTTCCTGAGGCCTCTCCAGCCATGCAGATCTCTGAGTCAATTAAACCTCTTTCCTGTATAAATTACCCGGTCTCAGGTATGTCCTTATAGCAGCATGAGGGTGGTCTAATACAGTTCAACATACCACATTCTCTCTTCACTCACACTCAACACCCCAGAGTTCTGTTCAGCTGTGCTCGTTTGCCATCCTCCCACTCCCAGGACTGGTCCATCGTCAATGCTATCTCTTCTCCAGGGTGACTCGCCCATCATTTACTTTCACTGTTAGACCTTCATACCCTCTTCCTGCTATGTTTTGACTATATAACTTCTATCTCTTATTTTAATTTATTTTTAACTCTTCCTGTTCTTCCTAGAGAGTCCAGCTAATGACATTTATAAAATCACTTCTATGATACAACACCGTGAATGGTTCTATTTGCACTCCAAGTAACTTCTAAATACTAGTGTAGCATCCAAGCCTTTGGTCATCTGTCTCCAGCCTTACCTCCACTCCTATAGTCTTCAGCCATACCACACTACTCTTTCTTTGGCACCTCAGACATGGCTCATGTCACTTCTTCCATATGCAGAGAAAGTTACTCAAATCCTTTTGTGAAGACATTCTAGTTACTCTTCAAGTGCCAGTTCAGCTGACTTTCCTAAACTCTACAATGGGATTCAGTCTTGCCTTCCTATAACTCCAACTCAGGTGTAGCAAGAAGATTTCATCTCAGGAACAAAATCTGGTTAGTTAATAAAAGCTGCCTGGAGAATTGTTTTGAGAAGGATTCTGAGACTGTATCTAGGCTCAGTGGGAAAGATTGTCATGCTCATTAGCAGTGTCTGTCTAGAGCATGAAAGAGAGATTGAGACATTAATGTTGCCTAGATGCCTTCTGTGGTCTCCCTTTGTCTTCTCTTATGTACACAATGTCACTTACACTAATTGCTAAGTTCTTTAAATGCATAAATTGTATCCTGCTGAATTATTTACCCAATTCTTGAGTTTACCTGCACCATGTCCTAAGATCATTAGACATTCCAAAATGTTTGTTAAATAAATCCCCTAATGCTTGATATGCTGTTTAGTTACAAAAGATTGAAGAGCTGTGAGCCCAGCTGTGACTGCATTGATCAGGCAGCTGTATTACGTTACAGTGTCTACTCCTTCAAGTATTAGTTTGCTAAGGAATCTGACTGTGCTGACTTGAGAACTCCTTCTGCACTGTTACCTCTGGTGATTAATGAGACCAGGCACCACTGGATGAATGGATGACATCCAATACTCCACTATCACCTGTAATAGAATTAACTTTCAAGTAGCATTGATAAATTCTAGTTTTAGGCTTACTTTCCATAGGCCAGCAAAGCAAGTTGTCAGATATTAAGTCCTTTAGCCAAAGTAAAAAGCTAAGAGCTGGCTTGAAACACATCTTAAAGGAAGGCAATATTGATTTTGTGATCCTTCAAATGCCCCAACCTTAAGATAATTTAAAAATTGTGCAAATAACTATAGAACTATAACTTCTGGGTTTTCTTTTCCCAGATATATACCTGAAATATTTCAATTTGTCTTATAATGTGGTTTTCAGAAGCAACTTCATTCTGTTCCCTCTCCTCTGAATATCTTCTCTCTGATTATGTACCCAGAATTGGTAAATATTCTAGATAAAGCCTGACCAGTCAAGATTAAGATCAAGATCAAGAATAATATCTCTGTGGTCCTGTACTCTATATTTCTGTCATTACAACCGAAGGACACATTTAATCTCTCAGTGGCTATGTTACATGTATCATGAAATTGATGGACACCTGAAATTCCTCATCAGTAAAAAACATCTTATTTCACCTTGAGTTGGATAGACCTTTTTCTCTTTGTCAGAAAATCTAGTGCTATCTGGCCTAGTCCTTAAAGGGAAATTATTGGGAAATGTCAAAAGAGAGGTGAATGTCTGGGCCACAGTACAATGTCATTGAGATTCTATTTCCATCTCTTCATCCTTCATCTCCACATTGTCTGTACTGGCTACACTCTCAGACAGCCTCTCCTCTCATGGAAGCAAGATGAATGTAGCATCTCCAGCTTAAATTGTTCTTGGTTCAAGTTTAACTGAAGAAGAAAAAAGCACCATTTCCTGAAAGTCCCAAATAAGCCCTGGAATTCATTTTGATAGAAAAAACTTGATTGTGTGGTCATTTTTGAATAAATCACTGTGTCTTAGAGGATTCAGTGAGCTGACAGACCAGCCTGGGTCATATGCTTCAGCATTGGAATTGTGCTGGGGACCATATGTTTTCAGTAGGGGAGAGGATAGTTCTTTTTAAAGAAGTGAGGGCACCGTCACCAAAAAGGTGGGAAAGATGCTGCACAGACCCCAAATAGCCAATGCTCTCTGCAACACAATTATCCTTTACACCTCCTAAAGGCAGAAATTATGGCTTACTAATTTTTTTAACACCCCAATCCTACCTTTAACAAATGACACAATAAATGTTCCAGGACTGGTTGTTAATTGAATGAGTGCATGAACCAATGGCAGCAAAATGAATAAATTTGAAATGGCTTAATGTTAAAAATATCTTTGTCTCTGACTTGATGCATTGTAAAATATAGACGAAACCAACTTAAAAGTGTCAACCGTGTTTATGTGAAGGAAAACAAAAGTATGAAAAACTTGATATGGCATTACGAGGACAGTTTTCTCTGTAGTACTAGTGAGGAGAAATGATATGTCTTAAGTGCAGAGAAAGCAGAATATTTTCTTCTAGGACAAAAGAAATGAAAACAGAGCTTGATTGACAGCTTAGTAACATTAATAATACTTTGAAGGTAGAGAACTGCTCTTACTTTAAACATCCCAGAGCAATTCTATCAGAAGAATAAACACTCTCTATTCCAAATTCAAACACTTTCAGTTGCCTTTGGTTGAGGCAATTGTATTCTAACAGCAACATGGCAACTTTAACAAGCTATTTACATCTCTATGTAAAATCTCAGTATCCCCTAACTCTGATTCTATCCCCTCTTTCCTTTGAGGGTGCTTTATTTGACGCAGTGTGGTATTGGATTCTGTAGGTACCCATATCCCCTGGCCTCTTTACCATTTGAGTGCACTGGACATTCCTGCATCTCTCTTGACTGGGTTCTCTCTTGAATGCTGGAGCAAGATGCCTGATGGGCTGGGATGGCCAGATAATGAACACCTTTGTGAGCTTTCCTCCAACCAATGATGGACTGGAATTGGTGGATAGGGCCTCCAGAGGGCTCTTCTTCACCGCCAATTGGGATGACTTGGAGACATGATCTACACTGACTTCCAAAGATTCATCAGAAATAAACTCCGATTTCACATCCTTCCCACTTGCTCAATCACACACCTATTGGTTTTCTTCCATTCTCTGCTTTACCTCCCCCTCACCTTCCAGAATCTTCCGAGATTACTCCCAAATAAACTACTTACATTTCAGTCATTCCAATCTTGTCTCAGAGACTGCTTCTTGGGGAATCCAAAGTACAGCAGTTGTTTTCAAGGAAAAAAAGTTATTTTCTTTCCTTACAGTGGGGTAATCAAATGTCCTCAAATCATGAAGGCAACTGTCCCAGTGAGGACAGGGAAACACACAGGCATAGGTTGGGTGGGTAGTCTGCAGCTGCTGTAAGGATATGCTGCCCCTGAGGCCTCAACAATGGCTTTTATGGTGGGTTTGATGCCAGCCAGTGAGGGGAGATCCCCGGACAGCAGCAGGACCTCAACCGTAGGGAATGTTCAGGCTCCTGACACCATTGGAAGAATTTAAGGACGAGTCAGAGAGTAGTGAGAATATAAGAGCTTTTATTGCAAAGCAAAAGTACACACTCAAAAGAAGAGTGCCTCACAGGGTATGAACTTTCCTTTATTATGGGTTTTCTTTAATTAGAGGGTGATGTTCATTAGATTCTATAGAAGAGGCAGGGATTTCCCTGAAATGAAGTGTCATGCATTGTTATACCAAACATGGGCATATTCAGAACTGTCATGGTACCCGTAGGATGTGATTTAGCATGCTAATGAGCATATAATTAGGACCTAGGTGAAAGCTGGGTCAAATCTAATGCCATGTTGGATTCTGCCTGTTTTAACCAACTTTTGCCCGCATCCTGTTTGTCAGGGACTTAGCCCTTTGCTACTGCAGCTGCAGTTGGTTTTAACAGTTCCTTCCTCACCAGTCATGTGAGTATTTTTTTTTTTTTTTTTTTTTTTTGAGACAGAGTCTTGCTCTGTCACCCAGGCTGGAGTGCAGTGGTGCAATCTCTGCTTACTGCAACCTTTGCCTCTTTGGGGGTTCAAACGATTTTCCTGCCTCAGCCTCCTGAGTAGCTGGAATTACAGGCGCCTGCCACCATGCCCAGATAATTTTTGTATTTTTAGTAGACGTGGGGTTATACCATGTTGGCCAGGCTGGTCATGAACTCCTGATCTCAAGTGATCCACCCGTCTCGGCCTCCCAAAGTGCTGGGATTACAGGCGTGAGCCACTGTACTGGCCTTATATGAGTCTTTAATGGCTGCCTTGTGTTAATTGTTCCCTCATGACTGTCCTGTGACCACCCTGTTATTCCTATCTCAGGTTGAGATGGGAAAAGCACTGATGTTCTCTAAAGCATGAGAACTGGGAGCAACTGCAGTCAATTGACACCCTTGGATAGATGTTCCAGGGAGGAAAGTCCATGCCAGAGAGGAATGTAGTCCACAGTATCTCAAAACTGGCTGTGAACCCAGGCATGCCAGCTCTGGAGATCTGGCTTTGACCGAGGAATGGGCACAATTTTTCTGAAAGGGCTAGATAATAAATGTTTTAGGACTCGCAGGTTGTATTAGGGTTTTCTAGAGGTACTGGACTAATAGGATAGATGTATTATGAAAGGGAGTTTATTAAGGAGTATTGACTCACATGATCACAAGGTAAAGTCCCACAGTAGGCCGCCTGCAATCTGGGGAGCAAGAAAGTCAGTCCCAAAACCTCGAAAGTAGGGAAGCCGACAGTGGTATAGTTCAGTCTGTGGTCAAAGGTCCAAGAGTCCAAAAGCTGAAGAACTTAGAGTCCAATGTTTGAGGGTAGGAAGCATCCAGCATGTGAGAAAGACGTAGGCTGGAAGACTCAGCCAGTCTAGTTCTTTCATGTTCTTCCGCCTGCTTTTATTCTGGCGGAGCTGCCAGCTGATTAGATTATGCCCACCCAGATTGCAGGTGGGTCTGCCTCTCCCAGTCCACTGACTCAAATGTTAATCTCCTTTGGCAACACCCTCACAGAAACACCCAGGAACAATACTTTGCATCCTTTAATCCAATCAGTTTGATCACAGGCCATAAAGTCTCCCTTACAACTACTCAACTCTGCCTTTGTAGCAGGAATGCAGCATTTGCCAACACCCAAACAAATGAGCATGGCTGTGTTCCAATAAAATTTTATTTATAAAAACAGAGGAGGGTCAGCTTGGTTCTTTGTAGTTTGCTGATCCCTGCTCTAACTCCACTACTTAACATTTTTATATAAAAGACTGTTTTTGGATAGGGGAGCCCAACTGTGAGGTTTTGGTGTGGGTTTTCTGACAAGTCACACCTAGTATGTACTTCTTTGTGGTGGGATGTCAGGGGATAGAGTGCGAAGAATAAGGGAATTACGGTATAGTGTGGGAGGTAAGATGGAAGAAAAAGGAAAAAGCAGAAATGGGAACTGCAAGTTCAAGCATAATAATTCAAGGCAAAGGTGGGAGAGAGAAGCACTAAATTCTGACCAATATTGTAGGGCGGCTATAAGTAGAAGGAACAGGTTTAAGAAATGCCATACAATTCAACTTTATGGGATTCAGGCTTTATGCATATGTTGTAGCAGCCACATTTAATAAATGTATGTTTTTCATTATATTTTTATTACACATTTAAAGCACATTAAGGCCCAAACAGCTATTGAAGAAGAAAAAAATGGAGAAACATTGGCTTCACAAGTAATCACATCAATTTTCAGGAAGGCTGTATTTTAGGAAGACAGAGAAAGATGCATGGCTGTTGTCCTTCCCAGTTTTATACTAACTCATTCTTCTTCAGGGAACAATATTAATAGATGTTTTGCTACATTTGTCTGCTGTTGAGAGAGTAATCCTCCTTGCAACATTTTCTTTTCTTTTCTTTTCTTTTTTAAAATCATGGATGTTTATTCACTTGCCTTTGAGTTGCAGGCAATTGTTTGGCATTTTTAGTCTGGAAAAAATCTGCTTTGTTGGAGTTTAAAAAAAAATAAAAGCCGTTTCAAGAAATTGTAGCTTGAAATTATTTCGGGCTCTGAGAAGCTATGTGAAATCCAGTAATATTTGACTGCATTTTAATTCTTAGTCTCTGGGGCCAGACAGAGTTGGTCAGAGACGGCAGGGATGCCATGCACAGTTGTGAAGTTGTGCATTACACAAATGCACGGGGAGCTGAAATGTAGCCTGTGCTCTGCCTCTAATCCTTGTGCTCTCTGTCTTCTTGGAGGAAAAAGCATTTTTTTTTTAAATTCCAAATGTGCTGACCACTTACAAAATGATGGCCTTTGGGACCACCACCAGTCAGAGGTGGTGATTTTTTCTTATTTGTATTTTCCAGTAGCAGGGATGGGGATGTGGAGCTTTGCAGATTGTGTATCATCGCATTTAGGATTCTGTTGATCATAAGTTACACCACTATTTTACAAACAACTAGGAAACACAAGACACTGCCAACTAAATCCTGAGGTGCCATTCGTTGATTGTAAGACACATCCCAATTTCGAAGATGCCAAAAAATGAAAAAGATACAATGCAGTAATTCATCTGCTGGAGAGTGTGCACCTTTCTTCAATAACCACGAAGGTGCCAGTGAGGATGAGGTTGGCAAGCCTGGGAGGGTGAGGTTGGCAAGCCCCAGGGACGCTTTCCACAAGATTTTGTCTGTTTCCTGTTGTAAATAGTATCACAAAACTCTCTGTTCTCCTATAGGATGTCAACTGGTCAAAGTTCTAACAGAAGGAGAAATGTGGACTGTTAGAGCTCAAGGGACCCCTGGGAGCATCTCATGCAGTGCTTCTGAAAAATTTGCCCCTTTGGGGACATTTATCAATATCTGAAGAAATTGTTGGTTGTCACAATGGGGTAGGGGTGCTACTGGTAGCTTGTGGGTTGAACCCAGGGATCCTATCAAACTCCTTCAAAGCACAGAACAGCCCCCACAAGGACTTATCTGGCCCCAAATATCAATAGTGTTAAGGATTGAGAATCCCTGATGCAGTGGGAGGATGTGTAGCAGAGATATAAGAACCCAGACATCGGAGCCAGGCAGACCTGAGTTCAAATCCCAGCTGTATACTTAATTATCTGTGTGGTCTTGCGCAAGTTAATTAGTCTTGTTAAGTCTCAGTTTCCTCTTCTGTAAAACGAATATCATAGCCTCTATTTTAGAGGGTTGCTGAGAGTGTTAAATAAGATAATTAAGGCAAAGGTTATAAAGACAGCACAGCAACTAAATCTAAATTCAAATGCAGTTGTAAGTGCTTTTATCCATATTAACTAAATTGGCAGGGAAAGTTTGAAGTAGGGATTATTATTATCTCCATTTTGCAGATAAAAAAATTGAGAAAAATAACTTGCCCCAGGTCATTCATGAGCAAGTGGTGGAGCCAGGATTTGAATCTAGAGCACATGTTTCCAAGCAGCCCAGTCCACCCTACAGTGCCTAAGGACTTAGGAAAAAGAGGCTGCTAGTAATATTGTTATTAATATTATCCAACCTGAAGCCCCTACTTACAGATGGGGACTTGGCAGATTTCCTCTTGAGAAGACAGTTGACTTGGCAAGTTCCTGGGTCTCCTGCCACACCGGAGGATAAGTTTCTTTCTCTTTACCATGTTGCCTTTGTCAAGGAGCTAATATGGAACCCAATGTGGGGCAGCAAGAGAAAGGCCAGACAACACTGAGTGACTTTGAGTATGTTTTGTGACTGTAGCTCTCTCATTGGGATACTGGGGAGGTAATCACATCTACCTCACAGGGTTGCTGGGGCAATGAAATCAGGTTTCAGCTAACAACAGATACCTGGGCACTGGGCATGTGGGCTGAGCACCAGGGTCCTGGAGTCACGGAGAGCAGCCTGCCATGATGGGCATCTGAAGGTAGAAGGAGCTGGAGAGTGGTTCTTGAGATGGCCTTGTCAGCCCCTTCTGGACCTTGGAAGGTCTCAAAGAAGTACTCCTGGAAACAATGGGAAAGGAGGATAGTCCAGGAGTGCCCTGGCTTGGTTCTGCCTTCCCAGACTCACTGATGTGAGATAAATGTTTGGGGAGGAGGATGAGGGAGGGAGAAGGGAGGAAAGAAGGAGGGGATGGAAGAGAGAGGCAGGCAGGCCTCATGGAGGAGGTGAGATTCCCCAGGGCCCTGAAGAGCTACTATTAGGTGGTGGCACTACTGATGGATGTAAGCACATGCAGATGACCGTGGAGGCAGAGGGAAGTCCCACAAGACATACAGCACAGAAGGCCTGGTGAATGGGCATCCTCCCCTAACCCATGATAGAGACAGGGTGACAGCACAGAGCATGTGGGAGCTCAAGGTTTGAGTGAGAAAAGTCTGTCTAAGGGAACCACTTAGGAAAGTGCTTTAGATCTCAGAGTTGTGAGGAGCCTTGGAGCCCCCCATGAGGCTCAGGCTGGAAGCACCTCCATGTGAACTGGGAACCTGACTTTGCATTTCCTCAAATGTTGTTATATAGAGGAGGCAATACTGTATAGTGGTTAGTAAGTAACGAGGTCTCTTGTCACACTGCCCAAGTTCAAATCCTGCCTTGGCTGCTTGCCAGCTCTGTGGCCTCGAGCAAGTCACTTAAACTTTTAGGTCCTCAGTTTCCTCATCTGTAAATTCAGGATAATAGTAGGATCTATCTCCAAAGTATGTCAATTGGATTAAATGAGATACTGTGTTAAAGCCCTTAGCAGAGAGTGAGTGCTCAATAATGTTTACTCCTTCCCTATTACTTAATAGAAACATTATTGTTACTCTTATTAAATTTATTTATTCCAGCAGAAGCCATGAAAGAAAGTTATGCTCTGGACTCTTTCAAGCCAGGACTAAAATCCTGTCTGTCTTCCCATTCATGAGCCGTGGGATAGCAGGCCAGTGACTTCATCTTCTGAGTTCATTTTCTTACCTGTGTAACAAGGAACATGATGCCTGCCTTACAGAGTCATTTGGGGATTAAGGCAGTTAACATTCACAACATGTTTGGTTCGTTCTACGTCCTCATTACCTGTTAGTTTCTTTCCCTTCCTATCTCCTTCCCCGACTACCTCATTGTCCCCAGAGGTAAGTCCTCAACTCACCTGCCCAAGATCACACAGATGGAAAGTAGTAGAGGCAGCCTGGAACTCAGGTTGTTTGGGCCTATCTCTCTTGCTTTTCCCAGTTGATCATGCCTGCCTATTGCAGGAGGAATAGGGGGACAGAGGAAGAGTGGCCCCACCTGGAAAATTTATAATTCATGGGGGGCTCCGGGGAGGGGCACCTGAATTCTGACATGCCCCTCCAATATCTTCTCCTTCATGGAAGTGCTAGATGCAATAACAAGAATATCCATGCCATTTGTAGGACTCTTGCTCATGTGTTATTTCATTTGTTTTTTCCAGTCATCCTTGAATGTAGCCCTGGCAGATATTCTTGTTTTTTTGGGGTGGGGGGGGGTCATGTGATTTTCATTTTATAGAGGAAGAAGTGGAAAAATCAGTAAGGGAAGAAGCTTACCCAAAGGAGAGCAGGATTAGGACCAGAACCCAGATCTGGGTCTGGGTGCCTCCAGTCCTGTGAATTTTCCACTCTTGAATGTAGATATTCTCATGTTCATTTTATATAAGGAGAAATGGAAAAAGAAGGAGAAATGGAAAAACTTGCTCAAGGTAGAGCAGTATTAGGACGAGAACCTAACACACAAGTGGTGTCCCCAGTCCAGTGATCTTTCCACAACGTCCAGGTGCCTCTCCTTACTCTCTTGCACTTGTTTTCATTAATCCTTACTTTCTGTTCCCACACACTCCCCACTTGTGCTCACCCTCATCCTGACCCAGCTGTAGATTCATCTCCTGAAAGATCATTGAATCTGGCTAAGCTCTGGCATTACAGCAAATAGAATCAACTTGTTATGCTTACTCCTTCCAAATTCTTCATCAACACAGCTATAAATTGAACTGTGACAAAGTCCAAACAACCTGGCAGTCAAGACAATTCAACTTGAACTGAACATGCAGGGAGTAGACAATACAGGAGGAAAAAAACCTCAAGCTTGATCCTCAAAAAGTAAATTTGTTGTCCACCCTCCCCTATGACTTTAAGCCTTGCCAGGGTCTTGGACTGAACTAGCTGTGTAGGAGCTGGGAATACTGTGACTGAACAGACATGGTTCCTACTGACCAGCCAAGACTGACTTAAGCAAAACATGAATTTATTGGGTGACTTAACTAGAAAATCTAGGGGTACCTCTGCATTCAGGTATGGCTGGATCCAGGGGCTCAAATATAACCATTGAAAAATCTTTCTTTTTGAGTTTTGCTTTTCTCTGTGTTGTCATTTTCTCAGTCAAACCCTCCCCAAGGGTGGCAAAGGTCATCAGCAGCAGCAGCACTGTGCTTATATAGGAAGCCAACTATGCCACCAGCATAGTAACCCCATCTGGAGGAACATATCTTATTTTCAGTACATCTAGCAAAAGGCCTTGAGTTTCTCTTATTGGGTTAGGCAGGTTGTGTGCCTCTGCAGAACTAATCATGTAGGTTGGGGTATGTGTGTTCTCATTGGTCAGGTTTGAATTATATGACCATCCCTGGAGTTACGGGGGTGCATGGGGTCAGACTCAAAAATCATATTAGTTGAAAGTAAAAGAAGAGATGGGTTCTAGGACCAGAAAAAGGGTTTATGGACATCCCCCAAAAGAGCAGGTGGCCAGTACAGTATCTCCTACCCTCGGCTTTCTTAAAATTTCCTTTAAAGATTATAACCTGATGTATACTGTTGGAACAGTATTTCTTGTTTGATCTGATCTAATTTCCTGATGAAAAACTGGATAAACTCTTTCTGCTTTTTTATGTGTCCATGATTACATTATATCAGTAGAATCTTTCTGATCGGAAAGTAAAGTTGAAGGTATTGTTTCCTGAACACCTATTGAGAGGCAAAGCCAGTTGAACTTCTGGGTTGGGTGGGGACCTGGAGAACTTTTCTGTTTTACAAGAGGTTTGTAAAATGCACCAATCAGTGCTCTGTAAAAACGCACCAATCAGTGCTCTGTAGCTAGCTAGAGGTTTGTAAAATGGACCAATCAGTACTCTGTAAAATGGACCAATCAGTAGGACATGGGTGGGGACAAATAAGGGAATAAAAGCTGGCCACCCCAGCCAGCAGTGGCAACCCACTCAGGTCCCCTTCCACGCTCTGGAAGCTTTGTCCTTTCACTCTCCACAATAAATCTTGCTGCTGTTCACTCTTTGGGTCCACACCACTTTTAAGAGCTATAATACTGCGAAGGTCTGCAGCTTCATTCCTGAAGTCAGTGAGACAATGAACCCACTGGAAGGAACAAACTCTGGACACACTATCATATGCCAAAAACTGGACTTGAATTTCCTAGTGGGATTTGGTGTTTACCTCCTGTCTTAGACCATTCAGGCTGCTCTAACAAAATATCATAAGCTGAGTGGCTTATAAGCAACAGACATCTATTTCTCACAGTCCTGGGGGCTGGAAGTCCAAGATTAAGGCACTCTCAGATTGGGTGTCTGGTGAAGGCCACTTTTTGGTTCACAGATGGTGCCTTCTCCCTGTGACCTCACATACTGGAAGGGACTAGCTAGCTTTCTGGGGCCTGTTTTGTAAGGACACTAATCTCAATCATGAAGGCTTTGCCCTCATGATCTAATCACCTCCCAAAGGCTCCACTTTCTAACGCCATCACCTTTGGCATTAGAACTTCAACCTATGAACTTTGGTGGGACACAAAGATTCGGATCATAGCATTTCCCCAGAAGTCATACTTCTTTCCTCTAGAAACAGCTCTTAGTGTTTGACTGCAGACCAATTCCTCCTGCACACTGTGGATGGAATTCCACTTCAACTTCATGAATGAACTATGTGTGGGACACAGATTTTAATCTCATCAGTGCATCTCATTTTCTTATCCACAGAGATAGGTTCAGGGGTGAATGTGGGAACTAAGCCAGTCAAATCAGAAGGATCAGAGACCTTTCTTTGAAACAATTGAAGAACAGGTTCTATCTTTCCACTGGACTTAAGGAAGGTAAGGTGGGAGGGTGGCAGCTGCCTGGTCATGGCCAGGGGAGAACTTGGAGGCTGAGTCATGGTTGAGAGAAACTGAGGTAATGACTTTGACCCTAATGATGAGATCTGAATCTTGCTGTGCCTGAGGCCAGAATAATCTGACTTTTCCATTGTTTGAGCCAAGACATTTCATTTTATTGAGGTGAGCTGTTGTTATTTGTAGTATAACACACTCTTGATGTCCCCCAAATCCAACAGCTAGTGAGTGTCAACATTTGAACCGAAATTTGCTTCGTGCTGTTTTCTGATACTTTGAATTGGTTTAAAATCTCTTGCAAAAACTTTCAACTTATTTTAAATCTGTAATTATAGAAAACAGATGACACTATACTGTCTCCTAAATACCCAATTTACCTAACTTCTCCTTTATCCTTGTTCACACCCTTACATTGTAGTTTGGGTCCTTTTTCACATCTCCCAGCCTATTTTTTTTTCTGGTCTTTTTTGTTTTTGTTGTTGGACTGTTTTTGTTTGTTTTGTTTTTAAAGCAAACAAATTAAAATAGTATGGTATACAATACGATACATGCATTTAAAAAGTACAATGGTATATACCTGTGAAATCATAACCAAAATAAAGATAATGAACATATACACGACCTACAAAAGTTTCCTTGCTCCTTTCATAATTATTCCCCCGGCTGGCCCTGACTCCATCCCCAGCAATCACTGGTCTGCTTTCTGGCACTATAAGCTACTTTTTATTTCCTAGAATTTTATGTAAATGAAATTATACATCATGCCTCCTCTTTTTGAATTGCTTTCTTTCAGAGTGATTATTGTGAGCTTTATTCACATTTACTGTATAACAGTAGTTCATTACTTTTTATTAGTGTTGTATTCCATTGTATAGATGTACCACGATTTGCTTATCTGTTGATATGTTGATGGGCATTTGGCTTGTTGCCAATTTTTATTTTTCATACATAAGGCCACTATAAACATCCATCTATAAATCTTTGTGGGAACATAAGCTTTCATTTTTCTTGGGTAAATACTAGGAGTGGAGTGGCTGGAGCATATGGTAAGTATATGTTTAACTTTAAAAAGAACTGCCACACTGATTTCCAAAGTGGTTGTACTATTTTACATTCTGACCATGATAGTTCCAATTTCTTTCATGTTCTCAACAGCACTGAGTATGGTCAATTTTTAAAATGTTACCTGTCTTACTAGGTGTATAGTGGTATCTCATGATTTTAACTTATGTTTCCCTAATAACCAGTGATATTACATATCCTTGTGTGCTTATTTGCCATCCATACATTTTCTTTGGAAACAGTTTAAAAATTTTTGCCTAGTTTTAAAATCAGGTTTTGTTTTTTTTTTTTTTTTTTTTTAATTTCTGAATTTTGAGAGTTCTTTATGTATTTTGGAGACATGTTCTTTATTATATATGTAATTTTCAAATATTTTCTCTCAGTCTGTGGTATGTCTTTTCATTCTCTTTTTATGAAAAGCTGACCTTTTATTATTTAGGTGAAGTCTAATTTATCTTTTTGTTCTTTTATAACATGTGTTTTGGATGTTATATATATACAATTCTTATTTAACTCAGAGAAAGCCTTTGAGGCTTTCTCTTCTGTTTTATTCTAGAAGTTTCGTAGTTTTAAGTTTTACATCTAGGTCTATGATACAGTTTAAGTTAAGTTTTGTATATGATGCAAAGTGCAAATGCAATTCAAGGTATAAAGAATAGTCTCTTAAACAAGTGGTACTGGAATAGCTGGATACTTAGATGCCAAAACAACAAAAGGAGGACGTTGATTCATACTTCACTTATTGGGTGCTTTATAAATGTAAATATGAACACCATTTAGGTAAAATCGGTTGATAATGTTATTTAAATCTATATCCTTACTAATTTTCTGTGTACTTGCTTTATCAGTTATTTAAAAATATTGAAGTCCCTGATTATATTTGTGGATTGATTTGTTTGTCTCACAGTTTTAAAAAACTTTTGCTTCATGTTCTTTGAAGCTTAGTTACGAGATTCATAAACATTTTGGATTGTTTTATGGTCTTGATGAATGACCCCTTTATTATGATGAAATGACATTTGCTATGCACAATACTTTTCTTTTCTCTAACATTTACCTTCTCTATCTAATATTAATAAAGCCATCATGTGTTTCTTTTGATTAAGACTAGCATGGCATATCTTTTTCATTCTTTTAATATTAGCATATTTGTGTCTTTATATTACAAGTGTGTTATTGTAGGTAGCATATGGTTGTGTCTTTCATTTTTGTCCAATTTGATACTGTCTGCTTTTTAATTAGGTGCAACATTAAATGTAAGAGTAACATTTACATTTAATGTTATTATTGATATGCTTAAGTTTAAACTGTTATCTTGCCTTTTGTTTCCTATTTATCTCATATTGTCTTTGTTCCCCCTTGCTATGGTTTCTTAATATAGTTTGTCTCCACCAAAACTCATGTTGAAATTTGATCCTTAATGTGGTGGCATTAGGAGGTGGAGCTTAGTGGGAGGTGTTTGGCTATGGGGACAGATCCTTCATGAATGGCTTGGTATTCTTCTCATGGCTATGAGTGAGTGCTCACTCTCTTGAGACTATGTTAGTTCTCTTGGGAAGGGATTAGTTCCTGGGAGAGTGTCACAAACCCAGGATGTCCCTCAGGTTTTTCTCTCTCTGCAGGTGTCCACTTCCCCTTTGACCTTCTTTGCCATGTTATGATGCAACACAAAAGCTCTCAGTAGAGGCCAGGGACATGCCCTTGAACTTCTTAGCCTGCAGAACCACCAGCCATATAAACCTATTTTTTAAAAAATAAATGACTCGATAGCAAGTATCCTTTTATAGCAACACAAAACAGACTAAGCCATCCCTTTCCCTTTTTTTCTGCCTACTTTTGGATTAATTGAATATTTTTAATGGATCCCTTTTATCACCTTTTTTGGTTTATTATGTGTAACTATTTTTTGTGTTCCATTGATATTTTTTCTTAGTTTATGATATGCATCTTTAACTTACTACATTCTACCTTTAAATAATACAGTTCCACTTCAAGTATAGTATAACCTTATAGAAACATACTTTCATTCCTTCTCCCCTCATCTTTGTGCTATTGTTAGCATATATTTTAATTTTTGTATATTATAAACCTCACACATTTCTTTTGTTTAAGCATTATGTTTAAGGATACTTAACTAAAAGAATATCTTACATAACCACCCATTTAGTTACCATTTCTAATGCTCTTATTCTTTGTGTAGATACATATTTTTATTTAGTATATATGTATTTATATTTTAGATTATATTTTTATTTTGTATATATATGTATATATATTTATTTAGTTATTTATTTATTTATATTTGTTTCTGGTATTATTTTTCTTGTGCCTTAAAGACTTTCTTTAAAACTTATTATAGTCCCTGTTGGCTAATGATAAATTCTTTTTTTGTATATCTGAACATATTTTTATTTCATTTTCTTTTTTGAAATATATTTTCACTGAGTATAGGAGTCTAAATTTACAGTGTTTCTGTGCTTTAAAGTTGTTGTTTCACTGTCTTTTTTATTGCATTGTTTCCAACAGGTAATCTGCTGTCTTCCTTGTCTTTGTTTCTCTGTGTGTAACAAGTGTTTTTTTCTCTCACTGCTTTTAGGATTTCCCCGTTTTCACTGGTTTTCAACAATTTGATTATGATGCTTTTTGCTGGGTTCTTTTGATTTTATTTTTTGGTACTTTGGTTTATTGATTTTATTGAAACTGTAAGTTTATAGTTTTATTCAAATTTGAAAAAAATTGATCATTATTTTTTCAAGTATTTTTTTCTGTTGTTTCTGTATACATCCCCTTTTCAGAAACTTCCTGAAAGCTGTCAAATGACTTGCTGATATTTTGTTTAAAAAAGTCTATGCTCTTTATTTCTTGTTTTTTGATCATTTCTATTGTTATGTCTTCAAGTCCAGTAATATTTTACTTTTTAAAAAGCTAACCTGCCATTAATCTCAACCTGTGTACTTTTCATCTCAGAAATTGTAGTTTTTATGAAAATACGGAATCAAGTTATAATAACTCTAGTAATGTTCTTATATGCTAATTCTAACATCTGTTTCAGTTCTGGGTTGACTTTGAGAGATTAATTTATCTCTTTATTTTATAATGTATTTTTATGCTTTTTGCATACCTGCTAGTTTTTATCTAGGTGTCAGACACTGTGAATTTTGTCTTCTTAAATTCTAGATATTTTTGTATTCAACAATAGCCCCACCTCTCACTTTATTAAAAAATCAATTCAAAATGGATCAAGAACCTAAAATTAGACCTGAAACTATAAAACTACCAGAAGAAAATATAAGGAAAACACTTCAGGACATTAATCTGGGAAAAAGTTCTGTGAATAAGACCTTAAAAACACAGGCAACAAAAGCAGAAATAAACAAATAAGATTATACCAAACTAAACAGCTTTTATACAGCAAGGAAACAATGTAGTAAGAAGACAACCTATAGAATAGGAGAAAATATTTGCCAACCATTCATCTGCAGGAGATTAATGTCTAGAATATACAAGGAACTCAAACAACTGAACATCAGAAGTCATACCAAAATAAATTCTCCAAAATCAAGTAATCTAATTTAAAAATAGGCAAATGATCTGAACAGGCATTTCTCAGAAGAAGACATACAAATGGCTAACAAATGTATGACAAATGCTCAATATCACTAGTCATTGGAAAATGCAAATCAAAACTACAATGAGGTATCCTCTCACCCCAGTTAGGATAGCAATTACCAAAAACACAAGAAATAACATATTCTGGCAAGAATGTGGAGAAAAGAGATATCTTATACACTGTTGATGGGAATGGAAACTTGTACAACCATTACGGACAACAGTATAGAGGTTCCTCAAAAAACTACAAATAGAACTACCGGCCGGGCGCGGTGGCTCAAGCCTGTAATCCCAGCACTTTGGGAGGCCGAGACGGGCGGATCACGAGGTCAGGAGATCGAGACCATCCTGGCGAACACGGTGAAACCCCGTCTCTACTAAAAAAATACAAAAAACTAGCCGGGCGAGGTGGCGGGCGCCTGTAGTCCCAGCTACTCGGGAGGCTGAGGCAGGAGAATGGCGTAAACCCGGGAGGCGGAGCTTGCAGTGAGCCGAGATCGCGCCACTGCACTCCAGCCTGGGCGACAGAGCGAGACTCCGTCTCAAAAAAAAAAAAAAAAAAAAAAAAAAAAAAAAAAAAAAAAGAACTACCATATGATCTGGCAATACCACCACTACTTTCCTTACCTGAAGAAAAGGAAATCAGTATATGAAAGAGACATCTTCACCCTAATGTTTCCTGCAGCACTATCACAATAGCCAAGATGTGGAATCAACCTAGGCATCCAACAATGGATGATGAATAAAAAAATGTGGTACATATACACAATGAAATACTCTTCAGCCATAAAAAAAGAATGAAACTCTGTCATTTGTGGGAACATGGATGGAACTGGAGGACATTATGTTAAGTGAAATAAGCCAGGAACAGAAAGTTAAACACTGCGTGTTCTTAATCGTATGTGGAAAACAAAGTCAATTTCATAGAAGTAAAAAGTAGAATAGAGGATACTGCAGGCTGTGAAGAGTGGGAGGAATGGAAGATAAAGATTTGTTAAAGGATACAAAATTATGACTAGATAGGAGGAATAAGTTCTAGTGTTCTATAGCACCATAGTATGACTATAGTTAAAAATAATATTGTATAGAATTTCAAATAGCTAGAAAAAGGATGCTGAATTCTTCCAACACAAAGAAATAATAAATATTTGAGTTGATAGATGTGCTAATTATCCTGATCTGATCACTGTACATTTTATATATCCAAATATCACTATGTAGCCCATAAATGTGTACAATGATTATATGTCAATTAAAAAATTAAAATTAAATTTAAAAATTATGAGTTAACTCCTGATGAAAGCAGAGTGTTGCTCATTTTTCTTCCAGAACACCAACTTCTCTCTTTTATTATTTTTGGAAACATTGATTTCTACCTAAAATAAGTTTCTGTAGATTTTGGCCTCTTTGGGGATTAACTGGCAATGAATTAAGCGTTATCTTATTCAATAATACGGAAGAAAGAAGAACTTCTGTCCTGTAAGAAATATCATGGGGAAATAAACATCTCCTAGTATTTTTCCTGCAGTCCCCCCTCAGGACCCATTATCATTTCATGATGTGATGTAATGGGAGGTGTCCAGGTCTGCAGGTAGGAGGCATGCGGCTTCAACTTCCAGCCAAGTCAGCAATTTGCAAAATGGCTTGTCTCTGGGCCTCCATGACCTTGGCTATGAAATGGAGAAAAAAATACCCCAACTCATCTATTCCTCTGAATCACTGGGAAGGCCAAACACACTTATAGATATGGGCATAGTAGGAAAAGGTTAAAAGATGAATCTAAGAAGGTTATTATTTAAGAGTTTCTTTTGATAAGTTAGGTAGAAGTGTCATTTTACCTTTAGAAAGAAAGCTTTGTCTAAGGATACCACACTCAGGAGCATTTTATTAAAGGAAAGACCTGGGATATAGTAGGATAAACATGGTTTTGGGAGTTGAAACCAAATAGGTTCTGTAGCTTGATATATTTACTTATTTACATCTTGCTTTATTCCAGAGCTCACAATTTGAGCTCAGCCTTCCTAGCAATAATCATGAAGGAGCCTGGATCCCATCCCCCAGTCTAGCTAAACTGTTTCCCCCAGATGAACTTTTTTATTCCTTGGCTGTGATCCTGTGTCTGAAATATCTCAACCCAACTGTATGTGTGCCTCAAGAATTGGCCCAATTATCTTCTGGGAAGGATTCCTAACAGATTCAGATGTTCTTTTATCTATGCATCTTCTGAACTTTGTGCTATTGATAAAAAGCTTATTATATTGTAGGACAATTACTTTTTAAAATTTTTTGCTATGTTGCTATATTTTGAATCCTACAAAAGCTGGGAAGAGGTTTAATTCATCTTAATATCTCAAACTCTTTGATGCTCAAAACATTTGAAAGAGTTTTCATAGTTTTATTTTTTAAAGAAAAACCCCGTTAGGTATCTTATTACATTTCAAAGAATCTTAAAATTGTGCAATGAGGATAAAATAAAAGTCCCCAGTTCCTCAGGCCCTTGCAGTGTCTTACTCTAGGGGTAACCACCACTAAAAACTGAGGAGTGTGGGAATCTCATTCACCTGTCCAAACTCAAAGAATGAACTTGGAGACACGAAGAACAGCAGAAGCGAGACTTTTATAGCAGTCTTGCAAGACGGGATATCTGGTAGGCAGGCACACCCGCAGCAGTTACAGCAGGTAATTTATCTCCTAGCACGCAAGTCCCTCCCCCAGTTCCTCACTGGTTGAGTACTATGGGGTTACAATTTTCCCGGACATTGCCTAAGTTTCATTATCTCCCTTATAAAGTTATACCCTGTCCCCTTTCCCACTTAAGTTTCGATAACGAAACTTTCTTCCCTTTTATGGGCTGACCCCTCCTCTACATTCTGTTTGTTTATTGTGACTTTCTAGATGCATGAGCCGCGTGGTTTGTCACATCCACAGGCTGGCTACCAGTGCTTAGATTTATTATGCCTTGAGAATGGACCATTTAAAATGTTTTCTCACTGGGAGCAGCACCCCTCCAGACATCCATATGATATGCATGGGTATGCTTTATAGACACATACATTCAACTTCCTAGGAAAGACCAAACAGGATGATGATTTGCTTATTTCACAACTTACATTCTTTGCTGAACATGTTTTGCATTATATTTTAAATATTTTACTTATTTAAAATATTTTTCATATTTTCATATTTTCAAGTTTTACTGTAAGTACAAGGCTGCAAAAAGTATCCTTGCAAACTTTCAATTTACTTCCCCCAAAATTTGAAAATGTTGCTTTCTAAGTGACTTTAAATGTTTGATTTATTCCCTCTCCTTCTTCACAAAGATAACAAGAACTTTAAATTTCAAAATGATCAGTTCGAAGAGTTGGCTTTCACAACTGTTTCCAAATAATTTTTCCCCATTCTAAATCTAAACATCTTAAGACACAATTTCAAAACATTTTAGATATTAAACTAGTTTATTCTCTAAGCTTGCTGATGAGTTGAAATTTTTTGAAAATGATTTTGAAACCATTTGAAGTGTTCCAAAATAACTTCTAAATATTTCGAGGCACTTGCAAACTCATCAAGCTTTTAAAAATATTTATAAAACATTTAAATAAAAATGATTAGAAATTGCATAAAATGCACAGCATGTTCATTATATAGCTTTGCCATTGCATTTTTCCCCCAGATTCTGTCTTCTAAGATTAGAGAATACATTTTGAATATGTTAATTGTTTTTCACTACAGGAATGTAGACTATTTCTTGAACTCCTAGCCTCCAGCGATACTCCTGCCTCAACCTCCCAAGTAGTTAGAACTGCAGGCATGCGCCAGCATGCCCTGCTAATTTTTTCATTTTTTGTAGAGGCAGGGTCTCATTGTTTTGCCTAGGCTGGTCTTGAACTTGTGGCTTCAAGCAATCTTCCTGCCTTGACCTCCCAAACTGCTGGAATTACAGGCAATAGCCACAGCATCTGGCTTGAAATATAGGCTATTTCTTATCATCATGCTATTCTCTCTGCTTTTCTCCTATCTGCAATTGAACTTCTTTTTTCTTTCCTCATTGAATATATATTTCTTGAGTGCCTACTATGGGTTGTCCAGTGTTCCAGGTGCTGAGGACACAGCATTGAATGTCTACATTCACGGAGTTTGCATTTTAGTAGGGGATTTTTTTTTTTTTTTTTTGAGACGGAGTCTGGCTCTGTTGTCACACTGAAACGCAGTAGTTCAATCTTGGCTCACTGCAACCTCAGCCTCCGGGTTCAAGTGATTCTCCTGCCTCAGCCTTCTGAGTAGCTGGGACTACGGGCGTGTGCCACCACACCCAGCTAATTTTTGTATTTTTAGTAGAGACGGGGTTTCACCATGTTGGCCAATATGGTCTCCATCTCTTGACCTCGTGATCTGCCTGCTTCAGCCTCCCAAAGTGCTAGGATTATAGGCATGAGCCAACGCGCCCGGCCAGTGGGGGAGATTTTTAAATGCACAAATTAATTAAGAAAAGCATAGAAAATAGTGATAAATTCTAAGGAGAAAAAAAATAAGGCAAAGGAAAAGCATAGGAAGCATTAGGGGTAGGGCTTACAATTTTTGATAGGGTCGTCAGGAAAAGGCTTACAGAACATAACTTTTGAATAGAAGAACTGGAGGAAGTGAGGGGTTGTGCTGTGTGGCTATTTGAGGAAATAAATTTGAAAAGCAAGTGCAAGGGTCCTGAGGAAAAATATGAATATGCCTGGAGGGTTTCAGGCACAGTAGGAGACAGTGTGGCTGATGCAGAGTGAACAAGGGGGAAAGTAATGGCAGGGAGATAACAGAGGTGCAGCACATCATTCAGGACCTTGCTGGTCTTTGTAAAGACTGCAGTGTTTGTCCTCATTGTCTTAGGCTTGTTCTCCAAGGGAAATGGGAGTCTCATGGAGGGTTTGGGCTAGATCCGAATTATTTGACTTACACTTTGATAGGATTGCTTCACCTGCTGCGTGGAGACGTACAGGTGGCTAATGGTAAAAGTGTGGGCTCAGTGGGGAAATAAAGCGGTAATTCAGGTGAGACAGGATAGAGGTACAGTAGAGGTGGGGAGCAGGGGTTATATTCTATGTAAGATGAAGTAGTAGTGGAGAGGATTTGCTGGTGGACTTGTTAGGAGTCATAAGCAAAAGATAGGAGTTAATGCTTTAGGCCTAAGCCACTGAAAGGGGGGGTTTGACATAGAATGCGTTATAATGTAGTGTAATGAGAAGACTATGGTAAGAGTGGGTTTGCAAGGGAACATCAGAAATTGGTTTGGGACATTCTATAGTTGAGATAGCTTTAAATATTCAAATGAAGATGTTAGGTGGGACTTGAATGTACAAGTCTCAGTTCAGAAGCAAAGCCGGGACTGGAGATGTAAATTGAAGAGCCCACAGCACATAGATTACATGTAAAGCCATGAGGCCGGATGAGATCACCATACACGAGTGTTAATATGCAGGGAAGGATGTCCAAAAACTGGGCTGTAGTGTATGTCAACAGTTTGAACTTAGGAAGATAAGGAAAATCAGGAAAAGAGACTGAAACTTCCCAGTTAGAGAAACAGGCAAAGATGCCCTGTCCTATCAACTGAGCAAGAAAGTATTTCAAGGAGCAGAGAGGATAAACAGAACCAAGCATACATACTATTAACACTTCTCCTGCCCTTACATCAGATCAATCCATGTTCTTAAGTTAGTTGAGCTTAACTGGCATTTGTATCTTTGCTGGAAGCCAGCAACTCCGATTCATTGTCCTATGCCTTATAGTTAGCGAGACAGCATCTGGGCAAAGTAGGGACCCAGTAACTGCAGTGTCAAAACTATTTGAAAATAAGCAATTTCAGTTTCAGAGGCAATAAATGTTGAAGTCAGCCATTGTGCAAGAGTCTTGAATTGATTTAAGACTTTCACAGAAAGACATGTTCCCAAAAGAAATCAGTGCAGTGTTTCTCTCCGTTTTCCAGGCAATGGGCCTTCCAAAACCAGTAAGGCATTCCTCTATATTGGAGGATCTTGAGAAAGTACATAATTGAATACTCATAATTCTTAGCCTCAAGTAATACCACCTGCCTTATGTTCTGTAAAAGGTCAATGAAATCTATCACCATTGATATTTATGATTACAAAATATTTTATACAAACAATCCATGAATCAGTGAGTCCCTCTGTGAATATTGACAAACAGCCTATTGTGTGTTCAGAATGGGGAGATGTGCTGTGGAGAGTTGAAAGCACTGATAACCATTGATATGCATATGCAAACTTACCCCTTTTCTTTCCAATAGCAGACATTACTAGTTGATTGCCAAACTCTATAGTGCTAATCCTGAATGTGGTATAAAATCCTTCTCTAGAAAGCCATTAACAGTTGGAATTCACCCAGGAGATGAGAGTCATTTGCTGTTCCATATATTGGATTTCATGAAATGGGTACAGTGAGGCATTTAGAGCAAAATGGAGCACAGTCATAAGAAATGGAAAGCAGTCTCCTTTTTATGTGGACAGGACATTGGAAAATAAGTCAGGAGCACTGGGTTCAAGCACCTATTCTGCTAGAGGGAATGTAATTTGGGGCAAGTCACTTCAACTTCTGGACATTTTTATTTTGTATAGCCTTTATGCAGACAGAATATTTTTACAGCAGGAGTTTCTTTATACATGGGATATTAGAGTAGATTAAGAGGTTAATATTTCTCCTCCCCAGACTCCTGTTGTTAAACCTCTTTTGAACTTTTTCTGTACCGTGCATTCTGCTAAAGGGCTTTATCTGCATCAATCAATTTCATGTTCTCAATGTCCCTATGTGGTAAGTACTAGTGATATCCTCCTTTGTAGGTGGAAAAAACTAAGGCACAGAGGGGTGAAGTAATTTGCCCACAGTCCCACAGCTACTGAGTACCTGAGTTTGAATCCTAACCCAGGCTCTCTGCCCTCCAAATAACTCCAAAGTTCACTTACTGAACTGCTGCACTGTGCTGAGGCCCCTGTGGCTTTCAAACTTTTTTAAAAGAAAGTAGTGTTGCTGTGGTTAAAGCCAGGGATGTGGAGCACAAGACTTTGGCATCTCTTTTGTGCTTCTCCAGGCCCCCACTTTCTCTGAAGCATTTCTGTAAAACCCGAGGAATCCAAGAAACAGCCTGAGAACCCTAGGGCTGAAAGACCTCTCTGGCTTTTCAGCTTCCATGTTCTCTTTGTAAGTGACGACTACAGCAGCATAAAATATCAGCATTAATTCTTCTGCCCTCAAGGGGACCACTTAAATCATAGATGATGCTAACTTGAATCCTGGCTTTACAAAACATAGCAATTAGGAAGTGATTCTTCAAGGCTGTTCTGGAAGCTGCCAAGGATGTTGCTTGTTAAATTATTCGGTATCTTCACTCTGGGGACCCCCGAGAGGCATCTTTCTCTGGCCTCTGTGTTAAGAGCTCCTCTTGAACACGGGTATGCTTTAGTTTTCCTCTGTGTGGAATGTTTAGTTGAATCTCATAACCCACTGTGACTTCCTTGACATATTGACTTTTAGAAAACTCAGAGCCAAATTAGTGGCACAGTCACAGGGAGTTTGCTGAATTAGCTTATAGCTCTAAATCACTTTCTTTTCCTTTTGTCTAATTTTTCTTCCTTTTCATTTATTTTTCTGTGACGTGCACATTTTTGGAAGCCATCTCAAATCCCTTTTGGAATAGAGTGGGCTATAAATGAAGCAAAATTATTCTCTTCAAAAAAGAATTCCCTGCCAATGACTGTATTAATGCTGGGCTCCCTTAATTAGTTTAAAGTCTTGGATGAATGAGTTTTTCATTGCTTTTCATAGTATTTTAAAGTTCATCACAGAGGTAGAATCTAATATTGCTAGAGATGAAAGGAAATAGGATCATATTCAACTACTTCCAAGCTGTCATATTGTATATTGGCCAAAGTGGAGTGCAAGAGTCATCATTCAAGATGAAGGAATGAAGATGAAGCAGGAGAAAAAGAAAATAGATCTCAAGAAGATAATTCCTATTAGTTGAGTCCCTACTTTGTGCTAGAGACTGTGCTGGGTTTGTCATATACATTTTATTTTTTAAACCTCATTGCAAATTTATGAATTGCTATCCCCATTTTACTGACAAGAAAACTGACATTCAGCGAGGTTAAAGGAGAGAAAGAAGAAAATGGTTGTTCGATGTCATCCAGAATTCCACCTACCATCATTTGTCCAGTGGATCTTGCTGCCTGCACTCTAGCGCCCCCTACAACTTACTCTTCACACTGCAGTCCGAGTGATCCAAATTGCAAATTTGCTCCTACTATCTGACTGCCTAACCTGTTATGTCTTCCTGTTGTTCTTAAGATAAAGACTAAACTCTTGACCATGGCCTTATGCCTGCATGGTCTAGCCTCTGCCAACTTTTCCAGCCTCAACCCTCACCACACTCTTCTTTTTCTATTATTCGCTGCCTCAATAGATAGCACGTGTTAGAATCATCTAGAGAGCCTGTCAAAACACAGATTGCTGCGCTCCTGCCTCCAAAGACTGTGATTCCGTAGATCTGGGATGGGGTCTGACAGGTACATTTCTGACGTTTTCCTAGGGGATGCTGATGCTGCTGGTCTGAGTACTACACTTTGAGCAGAGCTGCCGACCACATTTTAGTCCATCGATGAGCCTTTGTATCATGGTCAGCAAACTTTTTCTGTAGAGGACCAGATGGTAAATACTTTCAACTTTGCATTTCATTTGGTTTCTGTCTCAATTACTCAATTATGCCTTTTCAGCTTTGCCATTGTAGTGTGAAATCAGCCATAGACAATACAGAATGAGTGTAGTTGTATTCCAATAAAACTTTATTTACAAAACCAATGATGGGTTGAGTTGTTTGTGTATACAAACCATGAGCTGAACAGAGCTTGTGCACATGCCATTTTTCCTCTGCGTGGAATGTTCTTCCTCTCCTTATTTGCCCAGTTAACTCTTTCTTGTCTTCACTCCTCATAACAGTCATATCCTCCCCTTACCTTTCTCAGTTCCTCCCAGGCATTCGTAGCATTATTTACCCATTCACACATTCAATAATATTTAACAGGTGCCTTTTTAAATGCTAGGAACTATTCTGGGAACTAGGGATATGGAAGAGGGGAAGATAAGATTTTTGTTATTTGGGGACCTCCATTTATTTTAGTGGGGGAAGATATACAATAAAGAGGTAAACAAATAGGAAGTTAAATAAGATTCATTGGAAGATATTAGAAAAATATGAAGTGATATGAAAAATCAAATGATGACGTAGGAAGGAATCCCTCTCCTTAGTAGTGACTAGCATAGTTCAGTTTTGCATTTTTTTTTAGGACACTTTAACTCATATGGTTCTCCTTAATCAGATTGAAAATTTTATTAAGCAGCACCTCTACCCACTATTGTTTCCTAATTGCCTAGCAAAGAGCCTAATGGAGAAAAGAGCCCTATAATTACTTACAAAATTGATTTCTGGATTTAATGAGCCACCTCTGAAACGGTTTTATTTATTCTTGCGTAAAATTCATATTCAGCTGTGTTGATTGCTGGGATATAAGATTTGTTTGTTCATTGATTCATTGATCCAATATTTGTTGAACACTTATTATGTGCCAGGCTCTGCTCTTGGTCAGGGGACAAATGAATTGTCTAAAACAGAAAAAGATTCCTGCGTTCATGGAGTTTTTGCTTTCTAGTTGAGAGGAGGTGAGGCAGAGAGTGAATACTCAAAACATATACTGTATGAGATATAAATCAATGTAAAAGACAAAAATCAAGTTGGGAACAGGAAGTAGAGAGTGTTGGATGGGGAAGACTATTTTAAATTGCTATTTTCAATAGAATGGGGAGTAAAGTATTGCTGATAATGTGACATTTGCATGGAGACCTGAAGAGGTGAAGGAGTGAGGCAATGAGCCAAGTAAATATCTGAGCATTCCAAACAGAGGGCAAGTAAGTTTAATGGCATTGAGCTGCCTAGTACATGCATGGAATAACAAGGAGGGCTTGGTGGCTAGTGTGAGTAGACCTCACCTGTTTTGGAAATCAGCTCCATTTCAGAAGTTACGTCTTAAATGAGACCAGTGGCTTATTTGGAGGAATTACTGGGTAAAGTTTAACTAGATCATGTCTTTTATATGACATATAATAGCATACATTGCTGATTATTTTCCCATATCCATTTTCCTTCTCCTACAGTAATGGAACTTTAGTGAAGGATATAACTTCTCATAATAAAGGCATTTTCCAGCCTCCTTTGCAGCTGGGTGTGGCCATGTTGCTAATCTTGCCAGTTGGCAGGATACAAGCAAAAGTGGTATGCACAACTCAAGCAAATGTCTTTAAGGGGGAAGAACATTTTTTTTTTCTTTGCCTTTTTTTCCTTCCTGCTGGCTAGAATAGGGATATAATGGCCAAGACTCCAGTAGTCATCTTGAACCTCACAGAAGTGGCCACATTCCAGAAACAGTGCAGCAGAAGGCTGGAAGGTGAGAGTCCCTTAGTATTTGCAGAGCCACATATTGGCCCTAGACACTCATCTCTAGAAATTGTATAGGAGAGAATAAAACTTTCTCAGTTCTAAGCCCCTCTTAATTTGGGTTTGAGGTCACATGGGTCACATGCAGCAAAACCTAATTATAACAAATACATCTGGATTTTATGGAGCCGTGGAGGTCTGAGAAAATTGAGAACAAATATAAGTGTTTATAAGCCCTAAAACTAGATAAAGTCAGAGTGATAATGGTGTATGTGTTTCAAAATAAAATTTCTTTTATTGTTTGTTTTTACTAGAATGCAATACTTGCTCATTTTAAAAAGAACAGACAGATAAAAACAGCTTTATTACTTCTATCCCAGGGGGTCCACCACCACCCCTTGTGATTGCCCTACCCTGCATCTTTGTAAACTGTGCCCTTATGAACAAACCCTCCAAGGAATATTTATATTGAGTGTGTCACCTGTTTTGTGCTGAGCTGCTGGTTGATGGAATCAACACCTAACTAATATGTGTTAATGAAATCAGTACATTTTCAAAAATAGTTTTTGTTGAAGACAAGGTATATTCATTCTTTCTATCATATAAAATCCTTTGTTAAAATTATTTTAATATGGCAAAATTAAACCCCTATTTAGACTTGCTTAGGAAAAAAGTCCTAAAATATTTATTCTATTATTCATATTTCAAGTTTAAACTATTACAGAGGGGGTAAGATAGGACCTTCCTCAATGGGTATTCCCCATGATAACTTGAGCCCTTGACCTGCACAAAATCTCATGATATATTTGTATTTGTGAAGATGGGCAATGGTTTAATTTATTTGCAAAGTTAATTTTTCAAAATTATAAAGACATAAATTAAAGGCACTTCGAGTTTTATTGTAAACCAAATAAATTAGTTCTAGTCTTGACGTGCATAAATTACACCTTGGTATTTAGGAAGAGAAATGTTCCCCATGGCCATTGACAGGCCCTCACCCTGTAGTTTATAAATCAAAGGTACAATTTGAGAATAAAATACTCTTTATGAAATAGAATGTCAAGAGCTCCTTGTTAAATTTGCTGTAGCAATTAAGTTCTCAGGTGAGAAAATGCCTCTTTTTCAATGTTTTATTAACTCTGTCATTCAGTACTCCATTTATAGGAGCAACTCTTCACAGTAAGTACACATTAGGATGACTTTTCACCTCCATTTAAATGAAAAGTTTGAGAGGAGGAATTGGTTCCTGTCCACTCGCTTGAATAGTAATAGAGACTGGATCTGTGCCAGTTTTCAGAGAGGAGAGGACAGGGGTAAGAAAAGTATGTGGCCAACCTGACCCAGGCTGGCAGCACAGAAGTGAAGACATCCCCAGGGGCTCCATGTCATATGGGGCTGGTGTCTCCAAGTGCCACTGATATTTTCTCCTAAATTATGTCACTGGCCCTTGTTTCCACCCAAGCTTCAGATTCTAACTGATCACAAGTTTTGGGTAAAAATGTGATAGTTTTGTGTTGTTTATCTTCGTTTTTAGAACAGGAAGAGAGGGTGGGTGTGAGAGAGAAAGACAGAGATAGAGACAGAGGTGACAGAGACAGACTACTATAAATGCAACTGTCTTTGGCTTCTACAGTCATTGCCAGGAAAATAGTCACATTGGGGAGGTTATCTCCCTCTGGAATAAGGAGCACTGGGTTTGGAATTAGGCAGCCTATGCTTAAATTTGACCTTTGATGATGATCCGAAGTGTACCTTGAGTAACCTTCTTTAATCCTCGGTTTCTTCACTTATTGATTAGTGATGCTGCTTTCACAGGACAAATGTGAGTTTAAATTTCATGTAAGGGAAAATACTTGCTAGGCTATAGAGCATGTCAATGTCCTCCAGCAGAATGTCCTCCACCAGGAACACACCTGTCGTTGAACAACGGGTTCAGTTCTCACAGGAGGGAAGGAGAACTGTTCCACAGGGAACTATAGGGTGTCTCAGTAAGAGGGTGTCAGGAAGGACTTCTGTAAGATTTGACTTTGTGTCAAGGTTTTGAGGAGGGCATAAGGAAGTAAGGCTTCTCTCTGGATTGGACGCTGTCAAGCAGTGGGCAATTCTATGAATGCATACCTTAAGTAATCTTATCTAGAGGGAGAACAGATTAGAGTGAGGCTGAAGCTATAATTGATAAAGAAGAAGCCCTCACTCATATTAGTCAGGAAAGGGGCTGTCTGATTATTTTTGTGCTCTGGGCCATCGTCACGCTTTGTTTGTGTTCCGACATAATTACATAATGGTCCTGTTTTTGTCTCGATCGTGTCTGGTCATGGAGTGGCTTTGTTTGATGTTAATGTTCTGTGAAATTGTTTATGTTCAACAGGAGAACAGCAAGGTCTAGCTAGTAATGCCCAGTCAGGTCCTGGATGCCAGGGGCTGCTTTTCTCTTTCTCATGCATTGTAGAAAAGCAGGATGCGTTGTGTTTGCAATTGTACAGATACAGAGTCGGTGTTCCTTTGTGTATGCGTGTGTGTGTGTGTGTGTGTGTGTGTGTGCGTGCGTGCGTATGTGTGTGTTTTCAAGCCTCAGCAGTGTTTCTGGCTGCCATTCACTGGTAAAAACACATCTTTTAATCAATTGAGATATTGATGTGGTTTAGTAGCCATGCTAGAGATATTCCAGGGTCCTCACTGAATATTTCCCCTTCTCAAGGAAACTTCCTTGCTGAGGAGAAAGACTATGCTTTGTGCTAGGTGGATCCTCCCCCTCATTCATCACAGCTGAATGCTTCAGGGCTGGCCCCTGACCCAGAAGCAGCCAGTCCATGGGATGAACAGACGTAGGACCCTGAGGTCGGCTTGAACCAACCAGATTATTTTCTCGGAATTGGAAAACAAAGAGATCGAATCAGCTAATGTCAGGGAGCAAAAGGCCCTAGAGTGCATGGAGAAGAAAAGGGGAAAACTGAAACGCAAACTGACATTATTAGAGTTATGAGAGAAAGCCCACATGGATAGAATAAAGAGAATAACAGAACAGAAGCCCAGAGAGAAGCAGAGTCTCCATGATAGAAGGACTGGCCGCAGGACTTTCTCAGGACCCACCACTTCCCAATTTTAGCCTTGACCATACTATGGTAAATTTATTCCTCATGAACTAACTCAAACGGACTCCTGTGTTCTGCAGCAAGAGTGGTATTGCCTTAAGTAATTGTCTGCAAGGTTAGAGATATTAAGAACTACACATATCATCTGGCCTTTGTTTTCCAGTTGAGGAAACTTAGTCTAAAACAAATAAAATCACCTGCTCAAGCTCCCAGAACACGTTGGCCCTTTGAATAGACAGAATAGATAATTGCCTGCAAGTGATTCGAAGAGCACTAGAAAGACCTTCTTCCTTCCTCTCTCCCCTCCCCTCTAGCCCTTCAGGCTGTTTGTTGCAAAGGTTGAATTCGTTTGCATGTGTTTAATCCTTACCACAGTGCTTGGTGTGTAATAAGAGCTAAGTACATGGTACCATCACCAATGTGTTATAAAGCCACAGTTCTGAGTCATTTATGCTGGGTTCCAGAGCCAGGGGGAACAGGTGGTACTCTTAATGAGTCATGGTAACTCGGCTGATTAGTTCACCTTAACACAGCAACCACAAGATATGATCAACAGCACTAGATTGATATCATTTGTGCTGATTGTTGGAAAGAAAAACTATCTTACGTAAGTCTAGCATGTACATCAGTCTAACATGTCTACCTATTATAGTTCCTTTCACAAACATCTACACTGTTACGTTTTCATCTTCATTTTACAGATGTAGAACCAAAGGCTCAGAGCAGCTGAAAGACAGGTAAGGGTGCTCTCCTTGTAGGGAATAATGGGAGAAACCAGGGCACTTGGAGGTAGGCAAGAGTGTGCCAAGGTGCGGTGAACTTTCTCCTAACTTTACCATTTTGCACAAGACCAGTTCTCCACACCCAGGAACTTGCAAATAAAGGGTGCTCTTTCCATCTGGCTATGGGTGTAATTCTTCTCTGTCCAGGCTTAATGTCACCAGCATGATTAGCGCCTGTATCAGGAAATTGTGACCCACTCTTCCCGTTCATCTTTGTCTCTGCAGATGATGAGGAGAATGGCAGTTTGAGGATGGAGAACATTTCTCCCATTATGAAAGCTCCCTTTGTGGGGCCAGCCACGCCTTCAGGTCAACAGAGGTAGGAAAGAGGTTGCTATGTGAATTTTTGCAGTGCAATAGGTGAAGTTTATTTGGAAAGTTCTTTTGAAAGCTTGGGATATGTGAAGTCCCATTACTTTCAAATAATCATTTGAAAAGCTATGGATTCTGGGTATATGGATTCCTGTTGCTCCTTAGAAACAGAGCAAAGGGTGCTGAACTTGGGAGGTGGGCTGCTTGCTAAGCCTAGTCAGGGGTTTGTCCAGTCAGACAGCCACATCTCTGTTGAAAGGAGAATATCTTTTAACAAAATGACTCTTTAAGAAACTGCCTAGGTGGACTGAATGATTAAATTTCCTAAGCTTTCTGACAGTTCCAAAACTAACTCTCAGCATATTTTTAAAGCTTAAGATATTTATTTTGATCAAAGTACTTTTATTCACACGTGAAATTCACATAAGAGACATCTACTACTAGTCTGAACTTTTGCACATTACCCCACTTAAGACCATAAGAACTTAAGTGTAACATAAATTCTGGTAGCTGTTTCATGTGTCAAGTACCCAATTTCTGTTTATACTTATTGTCATTTTTAAAAATAAAAAATAAAGTTTCATCTAAAGTAGAATATATATTTTATATTTATAATACACAGTAAATATAGCTTGGAATTTATACAAAATGCATCTGTGCAGAATCATAAAGTCAATCTGGATATTAAATGCTTTTCTTCCTATCTTTTGGACTACGAAGACAGTTGAGTAACACTGAAGCATCTTAGGTAATGAGGTATTGTTAAGAAGAAAGTAGGTCTGAGATTTTTTTTTTTTCCTGGAAAAAGTTAGTTGAAAAATGTCAACTACCTTTGCCTGTTAGGGTTAATTTCCTCATGTTTTTACTGATGCTGTTGTCCACAAACAAAGCAGTTTACTGCTTGGGTGCGTGTGTATGTGTGTGTGTTTACATACATCTTTTCAAATGTGTAATATTTTCCATAAATGTAGACATATACCTACTTGAGTATCTTTGAACTGACTTCACTCTAATATGAGAATTTATCTGACATTACAGCTATCTATCCACCCTGACAATTTGACCCTTCTCTCCTGGTTTAAAATCATTAATCTTTATTTCATGAATCAAACCAGAAAATTAAATGACATCTTGGTGATATGAATAGTATCAATTCATTTTCAATAGGTTGCTTTGATCTTCTTTTTTAAGAAAGTGTCTTTATCTTGCGAACATGACCTTCTTTTCAGCCTGCTATTATCTGAAAAATAGCCTTTGCTATTCTTTGGAACTTTTCCACTCTCTGTGGCCTCCAATGAATTTATCATTGTTCAGACATTTAGTTTTGCTCCCACAGAAGTATAGAAGTATTTTTTTACAAGTCTCAACATACCTTCCAAAATACAATAGTGATTGTTAGCTAATCATTATTGTGTGTGGAGCAGACAAAAGCTCTTTAAAATGAGTGTAGGTTTGTTCTCTGGCAAAACAAGTTCAGACTCATTTTTTCCCATCATTTCATGGCAGCAATTGAGGCTGCAACTTGACTTGAACCTCTGATAAGAGATGAAAAAAAGAAAAAGAAAAAATTGAACATTAGTGAGAATCACTTATTATGTTTTGTGGTCATACAGGATTTTCTGAAAAGCCTTTCTGTTTGGATAATTTCCCATAATATGACTATTTTCCACCCAAGGTGGGAGCCTGTTGTACATTTTCCTAGCCTCTCTTGCTGCTGGATACAGTCATATGGCTTAGGCTCCCCATCAATAAGATGCACACACAGGGGAGATTTTGATGTGAAGTGACCAGAGGAAGCAGCAGAGCACGAAGTCCATTTACTGGCAATAGTGTTGGTGGAGGCATTAGGCTTTTGGAGGCAGGTGTAGGGGAGATTCTTGGTGTTTGAGGCCTGACTGTGGATTGAACTGCAGCATTTGAGTCCCAGGGGCAGTGGGACCTCTGCTGGCGCAGTTCTGAAGTGTGGTTGCTGCACAGCCTCTCAACCACTCTGCAGACTCTGAGCTACCAAGTATCTTTCAATACATTCTGCTGTTTCCAAATGAAGTGATCAATCAGACATATCTAGGTATTTTTACCTTATCAACACTTGAATATGATTTTTTTCATGGGAAAACACATAAAGGAATGGTGTAAGAAGAATCTAAACAATTTTTTATGGAGTCTTACCAAACAGTGAACTTGGGTGTATGTTTAATTAATTATAGCAATTATTAAAAAAACAAAAAACAAAAAACCTTCTTGCTTGGGACAAGCACACTCTTTTAGCCAAGGGCAGTGGTTAGAGGCAAAGTACTATCTCTGACTCTGGGCTCTTTGGGGTCATTCTTTTCCTAGGTTCTACCTTTGATTTGCCAAACTTTCATCTGCGGCTCAACCTTTATGTCAAGAGACAGCCTAATCCCTGGAAGACGGCTCGGGGCTTATGTCTCTCTGCAGTTTAAGTTTATTTTCTGAAATGCGAGGCTTCCGGCCCCAACTAATACCATCAGTATTGCTGGCATCATGTTGTTTTGTGGTTCTGTCCTTGAGTCTTGCTCATAGTCTGCTGCTTGGAGTCTTCCACTTAAGAAGGACATCTACTGTGGGTTGGCAGAAAAGCCACAGTGCATCACAGATTAAGTGGACTTTGCACTACACTGTTCAGTGGTGCTGGGCTCTGAAGCCTCCAGCTGGTCCAGGGGATGGGTCATGCTGACCTGCACTCCATCCCTGAGCTGCCCTTGGATTCTTTTCCTAGGTGACACCTTCTTTTGTAGTTATTTGTCTTCCCTAGAGTGTGAGCTGCTTGGAGGCAGGATTCCTACCTTGGCTCCTTCTTTGGCCTCACGCTACAGAACGGTGCTGGACATAGTCTCAGTACTTAAGGAGGCATCACAGGTCCTGGTGTCCCAAGGGACACTGGTCTTAGCTGCATGAATCCAGAGATGCTGGCATTTTCTGGCCATCTCTCTGTTCTTGCTCGCTCCCATGGCCACACTGACCAGGAACCGAGCCCATCCATTTGATCTCCCCGGGAGACCTGCTTTTATTTTATGTCTGGGATCTCTCACAAATCCCCTTCATGATGCTCTTTGCTTATCAGGTTATTCAGGTAGCTCCTCTGGCCTTTTGGAGCATGTACTTGTTTGGGCCCCTAAATAAGAAAAGATTCCCTTTGTTATGATTTTTGCCTTTTCTCCTTTTTCAAAATAGGTCTCATCTCTTCCATAGCTGCTGGGCAATGAACAAAAGTTGCTGTTAATTGGCTAAAGCCACACTGTACATTTTAAACCATGGTGGTCCTAAAAAACACAATAAATAAACAAAAGCCTTTGGAATCCTTTACATTCTATCTATTCATTTTGATTGGATTACATCTGCATAAAGTGCAAATAGTTGCTTGAAAAATAAAATATTTATTCCACTATTTAACTCTATAAATACAGGTGTCTGAATACTCAGGATTATACCCAAATCACAGAATATTAAAATGTGACAACCAGAAAGGACCTTAAGTCTTTTCTTATATCATGTATATGGCAAAGAACATGTATCCATAATATAAAGAACTTGTGCAACTCAATAAGAAGAAGCAAAATATCCCAGTAAAAGTGGGCTAAATATTTGAGCAGACATTTTAGAAAGAAATATACCAATGGGCAATAAGGACGTGAAAAGATGGTCAGAATAATTATTCCTTAGGGAAAGGCAAATGAAAAACCTAGGGCATAGGGTGATAATACTACAGAACCATTAAAATAGCTAACATTAAAAAGATTGGTCGCACCAAGCGTTGATGTAGATGGGAGGAATCAGAGCTCTCACACACTGCTGGTAGGAATATAAAATGTACAGCCACTTTAGCAAAAGCTTGACAGTGTTTTTTAAAAGAGTTAAACAAATACCTGTTGTATGAGCCAGTCATTCCATTCTTAGGTATTTATACAAGAAAAATAAAAACATATATCCATGTGAAGATTATACCCACATTTTCATGACAATTTTATTTCTAATAGTCTGGATAGAAATGACCCAGATATCCATTAACAAATGATGGTATACTCATACAATGAAAAACTACCTAGCAGTCAAAAATAATCAACTGTGGGTACACACACAACATAAATGACTCTCAAAAATCATTATTCTGAGTAAAACAGGCCGGGCTAAAAAAAGGGGTACATAACATATGATTTTATTTATACAACATTCTAAAAAATGTAAGTTAATCTTTAATGTCAGAAAGCAGATAAGTGATTGCCTGGTACAGCAGTGGAGGGAGGGATGAATTTCAAAGGGCACAAGGAAACTGTTATCATTTATTTTATTGTATATATTGCCCTTGTCCAGATTACATTTAGCACATTTTCCCCTGATAAGTAGATTATATTTGAAAATGCACTTCTTTTTTCACATTTCCTGCCTACATTATTCCTAATAAGAAAATTGCTTGCATGCTTGTCTTTTCTACATGATTATAGAGTTATTTTCATCATCCATTATAATTTCCCAATTAATGAGAATCTTTCATACTTTCTCTTTTACTAAACCAGACTGTATATGCCCATTCATTCTGTGTATACCTTTTATTTTTTTCCCTTTTAAATGACCCAGAAATTCAATAAAAGCAATGCAGTGAAGGAAAACAGCTTTGTCTGCCTGAAAGGAGTCACCCAATAAAATTATAGCTTTAATTTTCAGCCTGACCTTTCTTGTAATTTGTTCAAAATTTTATGATTTCAAAAGAAATAGACTGTTCTCTGAGGAATGCACCGTCCACCTTCCCAGGGGATATTTTGAAAGCCAAAACTCTGAGTCTAATAACCTAATGGCAACAGCAGCATTGCTATTTGTTGTCCATTTCTATCTCTATAAAGACTGGTCATATAGTCTTTCAGTCATCATCATTTCCGAAGTTACCTATTGGCATTCCCCTGATTTTAAAAGAATCTTGGTACAGGCCAGTATTTCTCAATCTTTCACGTGCATATAAATTACCTGGGGATCCTGTCAAAAGGCAAGTTTTGATTCAGTAGGTCTGGAGTGTGTCCTGGGAATCTATATTTCTAACAAGTTCACAAGCAGTTGCTTATCCTGCTGGTCCATAGACCTTTGCGTAACAAGGGCATAAATAATACCAAAACAGCACAAAACCCTTATATTATTTGAGTTTACTTTCAAAGTAAATTCCACTCCATCAGGAGCTAACAACTCAGCTTAGAAAATATGTAAGTAGAACATCCAAAATCTTGCCAATTTCTTTGGGTTTATTATCAAATAGTCATCTTGGACATATTGTCTACTCTTTCTGAAGATGAGACCAGCTAGGAAGGAAAGTCAGCTAAGGGGCCGAAGGGAGTAGAGAGAGAGAGGGATACTAGAGCGTCTCTAACCCATGCTGCATGTGCAACACGAGGATTCTCTTTCAGGTGATAGATTGAAGCCTTAGGCTAATTTTCAACCCTTTCTACATCCATACCCTTTTCTCTGCAGCTTTGCAGTGGAATAGTGAGTTCTACTCATTGACTTTGGGCTTGGCTGTAACTGGCTTTAGCCAATGGGATGTTAGCATATAACACGAGCAGAGTTTCAACTTGGACTTGTGCAGTGGGACCTCAACCTCCTGAATTTTTACCTTTGTCATGAGAACAGCATGCTCAGGTGTGCCTACTAGTCTCAGCAGGAGGATGAGAGGCATGTGGAACACAGTTGCCTCTGGCTGAATTAAATGTAAATCAACTCACTCCAGCCAACCTTCAGACACTTCAGACATACTAAGTGTTTTTATGTTGTAAGCCACTTGAATTTGAACTCATTTGTTACACAGAAATAGCTACCTAACTCACTGAAGCAAGGGGTCTGATACAGTAGGACACTGGAGATGGATAGTGAGTTACTGAGGGCAGATCAGGAGTTGGAGATCTGAAAAAGGTAAGAACAGAGATAGGAGGTGATATGGTTTGGCTCTGTGTCTCCACTCAAATCTCATCTTGAATTGTAATCCTCACATGCTGAGGGAGGAAACTGGTGGGAGGTGATTGGATTATGGGGGTTTACCCCATGCTGTTCTTGTGACAGTGAGTGAGTTTCCATGAAATCTGATGGTTTAAAAGTGTAGCACTTCCCCCTCTTTCTCTCTCCTGCCAACATGTGAAGAATTTCCTTGTTTCGCCTTTACCTTCTGCCATGATTGTAAGTTTCCTGAGGCCTCCCCAGTCATGCGGAACTGTGGGTAAATTGAACCTCTCTCCTTTATAAATTACCCAGTCTCACGTAGTATCTTTATAGTAGTGTGAAAATGAACTAATACGGAAGGTCCAAACAGATGAAACCAAATGGAGACGAGGTTGATGTCAACAGTTGGATTTTTAAACATTTTTGGTGTACACTTGTAGAATAGATGAGTTATAAAGGTGAGCTGAGATGGGATAAATGGAGACTGTTTTAAGCCAAGCAGGACTGGGCCTGATGTAAGAGGATGCTTTTTCTCATTGAGTTCTTGGCTGCTTATGTCATGGAGAGAAGATAAAGAGGGCTGGGAGGAAACACTTAATTGATAAAGTAGTTAAATTTGAGTATGAATTAACTGAAAACATGCATCTTCTCCTGTTGCTTACCTGCTGGTGATGGCAAAGCAACACTTTTTTTCTCCTGTATTTGATAAAAATGCAGAGAGATCTCACCAAATCACTAGGCATGTGATATTTGGGCTGTTAGTCATGGGTTACTATACCCCACATATAGGAAGTTCTTAACATTCTTGTAGTCGTTAATTCACTGAATGACTCATTATTTGAAATGTGCTGTCAAGTTTTTATGTGCCCTCATGGAGCTGACATTCTTGCATGTAAAACATGCATCCATCCTTTTATTATAATTGTTATAACAGTTAAAAAGGAGAAGCACAATGAGATCTTCTATGCTTGGAAGAAGGGGGTGCTTATAGTCTGGGGATCAGTGAGTATTTGAGAAGAAATTGTATTTAAATTGAAATTTGAAGGAAGTGGGAAGAGCAGTCTATGTGATGGGAACAGTATGTGCAAAGGACCTTAGGTCAGGTGGAAAATGGAAGATGGTGCTTTGGAAGATGTATGACCGATCTGAGGAAATGAAATGTCAGTTTGGCTGAACAGTGAAGCGAAAAGGGCAGATGCCTTATCAGGCATGGCCAGGTTAAGAGTTTGGATTTTATCCTAAGACTAATTGAGAGTAATTGAAAGGCTTGAAGCAGGAGAGCAACATTATTGAGTTTGTGTTTTAAACGATTACCCTGGCTATAATGTGCAGAATGCATCAAAAAGGGATAAAAATGGAAGATACGGCTTGCAGTGGTCCATGAAAAAGAAAATCTTGGCTTGGACTATAGTGGTGGTAGTGGATTTGGAGAGCTTTGCCCTGGAGTTATTTAGAAAGAAGAATCAATGGTTCTCGACATTGTTTAGGGTGTCATGAATAAGGAAGGAGGAAGATTGTCTCTGAAGCCACTGATTTGCCACAACTGATTATGCCATTCATAGAGACAGAAGACTTTGGAGAAAAATGGTTTTGGGCATGGGATCAACAGTTTAGTTTTGTATATGTTGATCTTGAGGTGCTTCTGATATAACCAAGGAGAAAAATCAAGTAGAGAGTTGGTCATATTGTTTTTTAGCTCAGAAGAGAGCTGTGAGTCGGACACATCACTTTGCAGGTTATTGGCATAAAGATGGTAGTTAGGTGAAGGGTACGAAACTGGGAGAAAAGACTCTAGAGACATCTTTGAGGACTCTCAACATTTTAGGGGAATTAGTGGGCAAAGGAGGCCAAGAAGGAAAGAGGAAGACTGCAAGAATGCAGTGCCATGAAAGCAGGTGCTAAGCTATATTGAATGCACCAGAGCTAAGTCAGTTGAGGCATGAAGCATGTCTGTTGAAGTTAGCAATGGGGAAGTCATTAATAAACTCAGAAAGAGTCACACAGCAAGATGGAGGCAGGAGCCAGATTGCAGTGGGCTAGAAGGGAGCAGAAGATGAGAAAATAAAGATGTAAATGTCTGATTAGAAAGAGAATGTATTCTCCAAGCAGCTATAATTTCTGTTTTTGGGAGAAGCAAGCTTGATGCATGTGGCAATAGGAAAACACCAACATAAACTGAAAAAATAAGCATGGATAGCTCAGGAATAGACAAAATCTTTACCATTGCAATTAGGAATTAAGTTGCATTTGTTTGATTTTAAGAATTCATGATTTGGATAATGGCTTTGCTCAAAACCACCTTTAATATTTTTTTATGAAAGAAGGGTAAATAATATTTGCCCTTGTGTAAATACGATTAAGGGGGATGATTGCCATGCTCAGGAGGAGACAGGTTGCACGCCATCTTCACAGAAGACCATAAATCTGATAATTGCTCATCTTTCCCATCTCTGTTGAATACAAAGTTCCATGAAGAAAAAATCTCAGTTGCAGCTTCAGCACCTGGACTGCATTTGGTACAGATGGGGTTCAATCACCCTTTGTCAAATGAATGAATGCTAGTTTTTTGTTCTTTTTTTTTTTTTTTTTTTTTTCATGTTCTAGGAGTTACCATAGTACTTGGAAGTAATACAAAGATATCTTAGCAAAAAAACTCAATGTTCTTGACCCTTCTGACTGTGAGTAACTCAGGCTTGACATTTTACCAACAAGCCCAATCAGTGGGGTTAGACTGCTATGGAAAACATGCCATTGAAACGAGGTCAGCATGACTTAAACTGGGCCAGATGGGATTCTGCTTATAGGAAACCTTGGGTAAACAGCAAGTAAGTGGAGTATTGCAAAGTGTAATTGTTTGCATTTGCTGGCAAACCCCTCCTATTACCCAGCCACCAAAGGATGTATGCTTTGAATGTGAGTGTGCAGACCTGAATGGTACCTGAGGCGCCTCAGAAAGTTAGAAGTTTCCCCACTTAATTCCTCTCTAATGCCAGCAAGGATATGAGAGATGCTAGGTTTGTCTGTAACAAGCACTTTCACTTTTTACTTAATCAGAATTTGCATTGTTTTCTCATTACAGTATTAATATGTGAATTTTGCCTTCATGTGCTGTGGAAATGACAAAGCCCCATAACAGTTGGTTTTATTCGTAGCACCTTCCGTTTTAGAATCTCTGAGGATCTCATAAGCTGATAATGTTCTTTCCAAATGAGCTATTTTGTAATCACACTCCACATGATTGTTTAAAATGATTATTATTGTTTCACCTTAATATAAAAAGATTTATTTGCCAATAGAAAAGCCAGTTTACCCAGGAATGCTGGTGTTAACTGCCTCTTGGCTCATCAAGGTCTGTGAGAATCTGGAGACTGTGAAATGCAAATGTTAGTCTCTGTTTCTGTACAATTTTAAGAAAATGAGGAGCTTAATTTCCATATTCAAAGGCAAATTTTGCTATTCTACCTCAGTGCTCAGAGTGGGTTGGAACGTAGGCAGAGGAAAGAAAGATGAAGTAGGGGAGGGTTCTCATTTTGTGAAGGTAGAGTGGGGAGGACAGAGTGAGACCTGGGCTTGCATTCTTCCCTCTCCTTGCCCCAGGGTTTAGGATTCGAATTGGCTTTCCAAAGGTTGTGAAGGTTTCTCTTGTCCAGCTTTCTTAATTTTCACTATGTCTTAGACATCAGCTTCTGTTTTGTTCTGATAACTTCTAAGCAAGTGTCATCTTGCTGAAGGGCTCATGTCACTGGCCAATTTAAATGTCTCTCTTTATTGTCCCAATCGCCACCTGATACTCAGTGATATGTACCTGACAATATCCAGACTACTTTGAAGTGAAAAACGTAGTGATGCTTGGAAGTTTCTGTCTTCTCATCTTTGCACTCTCTCATACCAAGACTATATATGTAGGTAAAGGCTACAGCATTTTTCATCAGCCATGTAAGATTATTTTCCTATTCTGAACTCAGATCCTTTTCGTTACTGTGATAACTAACTCTCTAAATAAGGGTGAACAGACTTTTTTTTATAAAGAGCCAGGGAGGAAATATTTTAGCCTTTGTGAGCCATATGGTCTGTGCTGCAGCTACTCAGCCCTATCATTGTAAGGCAAAAGCTACCATATGCAATATGTAAGTGAATGGCTGTGGTTAAGTGTCAGAAAAATTTATTTACAGAAACAGGTGGTGGGCTAGATTTAGGTTATGGGCCATCATTTACCAACCCTTGCTCTAAATCATGGCTCCCATAGTTTCTTTATCTTCGTAATGTGGGAACAGGCTTACATTGGACCCGAATATTCCTTTGGAGTTCTGACAACTCCCAGTTTATTTTGTCATTTTCACGTATTTAGTAGAGGATGCTTAGACTTTTGGAGGGCAATAGAGCCATCTCAGTGATCTATGAGGCTTTCATGATCTGGCTCTTTCTGATCTAATCTTCTTCCCCCCGCTTCTTTCCCTGCTCTGCCTCAACTCTTCTGGCCTCCCTTGTTGCTTCCCGAGCGCAACAGACATGCTCTTCTTCAGGTCCTTGGCACTTGCTCTTTTTCTTCTGCTTGGAAAGCTTTTCCCCCAGATAGTCACAAACCTCATTCCTCTTTCTTTAGGTCTCTACTCAGATGTCACCTACTGAGTGAGACCATTTGGTTGATGTCTAGTCAGAAACGTAGGAACAACAGTAGGTATTTCAGAGAATTTAATAGAGAAGATTGGTTACAAAATGAAAACATTGGAGAAGCAGAAGGGATAGATGAGCTCTTGCAGAGATTAGCTGCAGTAGGAGGGCTGAAGGCAAAAGGGGAGATGGTGTAACCAGAGTCCAGGCTCTCTGTGCCACAGACAGGCTGCTGCTGGATCTTCTCCCACTCCCTCTGGCGCTCAGGAGTTAGAAGAGATTTTCTTCTGATGTTATGGCTGCCAGAGGCATTAAATGCTGTGCAGCTACTGCTGTTGCTATCACTATCTGAGTAGGGACTCAGCAGCCTTACACTCTGCTGTGATAGCTGCAGTTGCTTAAAACACCATCAGGAGCTGAAAAAATGTCGCCGCCCCTTCCTCTTGCCATTGTCTTGTCTCCATTCCTTGACACCCATTGCGGGAGCCTACCCACTCCCAGCTGCAAGGGACTCTGGGAAATGTAGTTTGCAGGCTTACAGCCCCCTGCTGCAGAGAGTTGAGCATGGAGGGACTGGAAGAGAGGAGAAAAACACTGGGCCAGTAACCAGCATGCCCTGTACACTCTGTCTAAAATGATAACTCCCAACAATCAATCCCTTTTCCCTGCTTTATTTTCCTCCTTAGCATGCATTACTGCCTGGTACACTGTAGATGTACTCACTTGTTTGTCTCCTGATTCCATGAGTGGAAACTCCACTAGGGCAGTAATTTTGTTCACAGTTGTACCTACAGTGCCTAGAATAGTTTATCATAGTGGGAATTCGATAAATATGTGGAGAATGGGTAAGTAAATCTCTTAACAACACCCAGGGGCTACTTCTGAAAAATACTGTGGTTCACTGAGTGGAGTTTGACAGTCTCAAAGGATCACAGAAAATAAGAGGTTAGAAGAAAGTCTGCCTCTCTATTTCTCTATCTCTCTATTCTCTTTTTCTCTCATATATATGCATATTATATTTATATTTTTTCCTAGAATGCATCTGCTTCCAAACACTGACCATTTTTATAGTCATTGAAAACCTGTTCAGAGAGGGAATGCTACATCTAAATGTACTTCTTTAGTTGTTTGGCAAATGTTTCGGTGCCTTTAGAGAGAATTGTATGAGTTTCCTGGGGCTGCAATAGCAGAGCTGCACGGACTGACTGGCTTCAACAACAGAAAGCCACTTTCTCTCAGTCCTGGAGGCTAGAGCTGAGATCAAGGTATCAGCAGCCTTGGTTTCCTCTGAGGCCTCTCTCCTTGACTTGCAGATAACCATCTTCTCCCAGTGTCTTCACGTGACTATCTCTTTGTATATCTGTGTCCAAATTCCCTCTTCTTATAAGGATAATAGCCATATTAGGTTGAGATCCATCTTAATGGTGTTATTTCAATTTAATTACCTCTTCATAGACCTTATCTCCAAATACAGTCAAATCCTGAAGTACTTGTACTTCAGACTTCGACATAAAATTAGGTGGAGACATAATTAAACCCAAGGTAAATCTTCCCCCAAGATTTGTACGTTGCAGCCAGGGTTTCACCTTTACAGTTTTTAAACCAATGCTTACAAGTCTGAAATTGAAAACCTTTTGAACTTACCATCTTCCAAGTTTTATTTTTCTAGTTTCCTCCCAAATAATTGGGGGAAAATGGTGATGTGGTGCTTATTATGTTGTTTTTCTGAACAAGAAAACTTCTGTGGATGTCTTCAGAGGTGAAAGCTGAACATATTTTTTTTTTCTCTACAAGCACCCTGTGGAACTGATTGGATGCTGGTACCTGTCTAGAGATTAGACTTCAGCCATTGCAACAAAAAAAATCTGCATTCTGTTGGCAGGGAATGCAGCCCTGTGCCCTGCCTTGCTCTTTAGTTCAGTGATGAATGTTTTAACAAACTGATAAAGCAGGTTGCATAGCAAGGGACACCTTGGATCACGAGATTACACAGTACTCCTAGACTGGCAAGTCTTGTCTTGTGTTCATAAGTCAGTGTTCCATTAGTGGAGACCCCCAACTCAGCAGCTGATGGACAAGCCAGTGGCTGTGAGGTAGAGAAAGACTCAGTAAGAAAACATACCCTTTTTGACCTTGATGTAAATCGAATCTGTCACGGAACCCACAGTTGGGCTCTCATCTTGTCTGTTTGCAGCCTTGTTCTACGAACAGCCTACTAGATATCTTTCCATTCTCTCCCCGAATATTGAGTGACCTTGGAAACAGCCTAATCTGTCTTGGCAGATTGAAGATAGAGAAAACAAGCAGGGGAGAGAGACCTGCTAGTTCCTGCTATTGATCAGTGACTTGAATGAAAGCTCATTATGAGCTGGAGAGATGTGTCAGACACGGGTGTCAGGGGTGGAAAAACTCAAAACAGACCTCGGCAGCCAGGAGAAGTGATAAGAACAAAACACACACACACACACACACACACACACACACACACAGAGAGAGAGAGAGAGAGAGAAACCTTTGTTCCTTTCTTGGGTTCATTTACTTTTGGTTTTTGACCATTTCTCTCCAATCACAGAACTTTAAAGGCTGTAGAAAGAGACTCTACCTAGAAATCACTCATCTAGTCTAGTCCAATCTCTTCCTTTTAAATATGGGTAAACTGAGGCTCAGAGGGATGAAATGACTGCCCAAGCCCCAACAGGGAGTTAGCAGCACAGGTGGGACGCTTCACTCAGTCTGACTCAATTGAAATTCAAGTTCTTTCTGCCACATTTTGCAGCTTCTCCCTCTGTCTGACACTAGGTCTCAGGGTCCCAGCAATTCGACTCTTGAATGCCAAGATCCTGGCTCCAGGAAGAGCAGTACAGCATACAGAAATGAGCCAGAACTGAGAATAAACACACGTGGGTTTGTGTCCTCACTGACACTTATTAGACATGTAATTTGGGCGTACCATTTACCTCCCTTGGTCTTACTTTCCTTATTTTAAAAATGGACATGCTGATGCTTATTCTTGGTTGTCTGGGAGTATGATAGTTTGATATCAGTCTATGAACATACTTGTAGACGCTAGTTACAGTGTGTCTCAGGAAGGGTAATCTCCCACTCAGTTCATATCCAATAATGTTGTAGCCAGATGTAAATTAATCAAATGGTCCTAGCAGGCTCAGTTGGCCATACCTAAGGCTGTGCATTTGTGATCAGGAGAAGAAGGAGTGGTATATTAGTCAGGGATCGCCATAGAAATAGAACCAATAGGATATGTAGACATAGAGAGAAAAAGAGAGGAAATTATATTAAAGAATTGGCTCACATGATTGTAGAGGCTGGAAAGTCTGAAATTTGCAAGGCAGGCTGCAGGCTGGAGATGCAGGGAACTGATGTTGCAGCTCACGTCTAAAGACAGACTTAAAGGTCTTTAGAGAAAACTCAGATTTCCCAAGGAATATGGAATTCTGCCTTTCAGACCACCTTAAGTTGGATGAGGCCCACTTACATTATTGAGGGTAGTCTACTTTGCTGAAAGTCTACCAATTTAAATGCAAATCTCATCTAAAAAATACCTTTATAGCAACAGCTGGACTGATGTTTAAAATTAAAATTGGCAATTACAAGTGGAAGTTTCCAAGTCTGCAGCATTTGGGAGATAGAGGTCAGAATGTCCTACATGGGAACACAGGGAGGGGCAAGTCCAGGGGGCCAGAGGAGCAGGGCAAATGAGATTTAGCCCAGAAAGTCAAGCCAACCTAAAGCACCCATTTTGTTGAGAATCATACTTACCTGTTCAGCTCTGGGAGATGCCAGCGTTCTCTGTTCTTCCCATTTTTGACCAGAGAAAACATCAATAAAAAGAGAGAGAAAGTAATCCCCCTTGCTGCCACTGCTCTTCTCCAAATATTTCTAATGGGAGCCAGTCTTTGGCTCCCATTCCCTTTTGCCACTGTTCCTTACTCTTCCCTCTATCACTGCCTCCCTGCCAAGAGGCAGCACCATTTCCAAAGACCTTCTCTGTCTGTGGGAAGAATGGGGCCTAAACTCAATGTTTCCAGGTGAGGAAAACCCAACCACAGCCTGAGTGTGGGCAGACATTGAGGAAGAAAACCTGAAATACGTCTCTGGAGGTGCACATGCTGCCTGAGAACCATTGTGTACTCAACATGCCACAGATACATTCTGCAAAATGTCATTTCCTTTAAAGGTCACAAGCTCTATTGATTTCTAATTCATTTTTTTTTTGTGTGTGTAGCAGATTCCAAACAACTATTGCTTACATGATAGATTAGATGAGTCAATGGTTTAATATGGGAAGAAGGTCTGGGAATTCTTGTCCAAGGGGAGAGAAAAGGGGAATTTTCTTTAAGGCTACCACTATCAATGATAGTTCTGTTTTTTATATTTTGCCTATTAATAATAGTTTCCCTTCCTTCCTTCCTTCCTTCCTTCCTTCCTTCCTCCCTTCCCTCCCTCGTTTCTTCCTTTATTCTTTTTCTCCTTCCTCCCATAAGTATTTATTGAGTGCCTACTATCTGCCAGGGTATTGTGTAATGTAATGTGCAATAACTATAGACTTACTATTATAAAATTTATATTTTAGAGGAAGGGTAGCAAAGACAGACATTAAACATATAAAATCAACAATATATACAGCAGTTAGAAATTATGGTAAGTGCCATGAAGGAAAGGTATAGGGGCCGTGAGAGCCTAGAGCAGGAGGACTTGATCTAGATCATGCTGTGGGATGGTGAAGAAGGAGGAGCAAGTGACATTAGTACTGAGAGTGGAAGGAAGAGAAAAATTTGTTAGGTGAAAAGAAAGGATACAACATTCCAGAAAAAGAAGAAGTATACGCTGATGCCCTGATGTGGGAGGGGACTGCCCCACATAAGGAGCAGAAAGAAGGTCAGAGAGGGCTGGAGAGTGGTGGGGGAAGGTGGGAGATGGCTGGAGAGACAGGCGAGGGCTTTCCTATCAGGTTAGGTATATCCAGGGAGGCCATTGAAGGTTATAGGATGGATAGTTATGATCGGACTTGTGTTCTGAAAGACCGTAAGTCTGACATTTGGGTATTGATGGGTGGGCTAGAAGGGGTACAAGAGAGGTGGAAGAGAAATGATGATTGGATGTGGTTGATTTCCATGGAGATGGAGAGAAATATATGGAATCCAGAGAAATTTAGAAAGTAAAATCAGCTGAATTTACCTAGCCTTGGACAAGGCTAGTGAGTTGATTGGCTTGACCTCAGCTTTGTCCTTCATACAGTGGTACTGATACTACTTGGCTTACTTTCTTTCTTTCCTTTTTCTTTTTTTTCAAACCATCGAATTTTCTAGTTTAGAGGTTTATTCCATTCTAAATGTTTAATAAAGCTCCTGTCTATACCAGCAGCAGCCAATTAATGGCCTGAAGTGTCAATGCTCACTTCCAACTGAGAAATTCTTAAGTCATAATAATATTTTTCTGTGATTTCTTGAAATGTAAATTTTTCCCCATCTTAATAGGCATTTTTCTCAGCTTTATTCATGTATAATTGACAAACAAAAATTGTGTATAAAGTGTACCACATGATGGTTTGATATATGTATATCTTATGAAGTGATTATCACAATCAAGCTAATTAGCATATCCATTACCTCTTATAGTTACTATTGTGTGTGTGTGTGTATTGTGTGATGAGAACACTTAATATTTGATCTTCCAGCAAATTTGAAGTATACAATACATTATTATTAATTATAGCTACTATGTTGCACATTAGATCTTCAGAACAGATTCATTTTATAATTGAGAGTTTGTACGTTTGACCAAAATCCTCTCATTTTTCCCATGCTCTAGCTTTTAGCAACCATTTTTTACTCCTTGTTTCTAAGACTTCAACTTCTTTGCATTCCACATGCAAGTGAGATCATGCATGCAGTGTTTGTCTTTCTGTGCCTGGCTTATTTCACTTAGTAGAATGTCCTCCAGATTAATCCATTTTGTCACAAATGGCAGGATCTCCTTCACTTTTAAGGCTGAATAGTGTTCCATTGTGTATATGTACCACATTTTCTTTATACATTCATTCACTGGTGGACACTTAGGTTGTTTTCATATCTTGGCTATTTTTAAAAATCCTGCTGAACATGGGAGTGGAGATATCTTTTCTTTTCTTTCTTTTTCTGCTTAAAATTCTTTTATTATTATTATTATACTTTACGTTCTAGGGTACATGTGCATAACATACAGGTTTGTTATATATGTATACTTGTGCCATGTTGGTGTGCTGCACCCATCAACTCATCAGCACCCATCAACTAGTCATTTACATCAGGTATAACTCCCAGTGCAATCCCTCCCCTCTCCCCCTCCCCATGATAGGCCCCGGTGTGTGATGTTCCCCTTCCCGAGTCCAAGTGATCTCATTGTTCAGTTCCCACCTATGAGTGAGAACATGCGGTGTTTGGTTTTCTGTTCTTGTGATAGTTTGCTGAGAATGATGGTTTCCAGCTGCATCCATGTCCCTACAAAGGACACAAACTCATCCTTTTTTATGGCTGCATAGTATTCCATAGTGTATATGTGCCACGTTTTCTTAATCCAGTCCGTCACTGTTGGACATTTGGATTGATTCCAAGTCTTTGCTATTGTGAATAGTGCCGCAATGAACAGATGTGTGCATGTGTCTTTATAGCAGCGTGATTTATAATCCTTTGGGTATATACCCAGTAATGGGATGGCTGGGTCATATGGTACTTCTAGTTCTAGATCCTTGAGGAATCACCATACTGTTTTCCATAATGGTTGAACTAGTTTACAATCCCACCAACAGTGTAAAAGTGTTCCTATTTCTCCACGTCTTCTCCAGCACCTGTTGTTTCCTGACTTTTTAATGATTGCCATTCTAACTGGTATGAGATGGTACCTCATTGTGGTTTTGATTTGCGTTTCTCTGATGGCCAGTGATGATGAGCATTTTTTCATGCGTCTGTTGGCTGTATGAATGCCTTCTTTTGAGAAATGTCTGTTCATATCCTTTGCCCACTTTTTGATGGGGTTGTTTGTTTTTTTCTTGTAAATTTGTTTGAGTTCTTTGTAGGTTCTGGATATTAGCCCTTTGTCAGATGAGTAGATTGCAAAAATTTTCTCCCATTCTGTAGGTTGCCTGTTCACTCTGATGGTAGTTTCTTTTGCTGTGCAGAAGCTCTTTAGTTTAATGAGATCCCATTTGTCCATTTTGGCTTTTGTTGCTGTTGCTTTTGGTGTTTTAGACATGAAGTCTTTGCCCATGCCTATGTCCTGAATGGTATTACCTAGGTTTTCTTCTAGGGTTTTTATGGTATTAGGTCTAACATTTAAGTCTCTAATCCATCTTGAATTAATTTTCGTATAAGGAGTAAGGAAAGGATCCAGTTTCAGCTTTCTACTTATGGCTAGCCAATTTTCCCAGCACCATTTATTAAATAGGGAATCCTTTCCCCATTTCTTGTTTCTCTCAGGTTTGTCAAAGATCAGATGGTTGTAGATGTGTGGTATTATTTCTGAGGACTCTGTTCTGTTCCATTGGTCTATATCTCTGTTTTGGTACCAGTACCATGCTGTTTTGGTTACTGTAGCCTTGTAGTATAGTTTGAAGTCAGGTAGCGTGATGCCTCCAGCTTTGTTCTTTTGACTTAGGATTGTCTTGGCAATGCAGGGTCTTTTTTGGTTCCATATGAACTTTAAAGCAGTTTTTTTCCAATTCTGTGAAGAAAGTCATTGGTAGCTTGATGGGGATGGCATTGAATCTATAAATTACCTTGGGCAGTATGGCCATTTCCACGGTATTGATTCTTCCTATCCATGAGCATGGTATGTTCTTCCATTTGTTTGTGTCCTCTTTTATTTCACTGAGCAGTGGTTTGTAGTTCTCCTTGAAGAGGTCCTTTTCATCCCTTGTAAGTTGGATTCCTAGGTATTTCATTCTCTTTGAAGCAATTGTGAATGGAAGTTCATTCATGATTTGGCTCTCTGTCTGTTACTGGTGTATAAGAATGCTTGTGATTTTCGCACATTAATTTTGTATCCTGAGACTTTGCTGAAGTTGCTTATCAGCTTAAGGAGATTTTGGGCTGAGACATTTTAGCTCCTTTGGATACAGGCCTAGCAGTGGGATTGCCGATTCATATAGTAGTTCTATTTTTAGTTTTTCTGAGAAAGCTCCATAGTGTTTTCCATAAGTATCAATTTACAATCCCACTAGCATTACCAGGGTTCCCTTTTCTCCACATCCTTGCCAGTACTTGTTATTATTTGACTGATAATAGCCATCCTAACAAGTGTAAGGTGACATCTCATTATGGTTTTGATTTGCCTTTTCTTGATAATTACCCAGTTGACCACTTTCATATGCCTGTTGGTCATTTGTCTATCTTGTTGTGAAAAATGTTTGTTCAGATCCTTTGTCCAATTTTTAATCAGATTATTCTATTTATTTATATGTTTATTAATTGCCTTTGAGTTGTATGGTTTTCTTATATATTTTAGATTTTAATCCTTTATCAGATATATGGTTTGCAAATACAGTCTTTTATTCCACAGCTTGCCTTTTCAATTTATTGATTTGTTTTTCTTTATTTGTGCAGAAACTTTTTAATTTGATATAGTCTCACTTATTTATTTTTGTTTTTGTTAACTGTGCTTGTGGTGTCATATCCAAAATATAATAGCCAAGGCCAATGTCAAGAAGCTTTTCCCATATGTTTTTTCCTAGGATTTTTATGGTTTCTGATCATTTAAGTGTTTAATCCATTTTGAATTGATTCTTATGTATGATATAACTGTCTAAATTCATTCTTTTGCATGTAAATATCTAGCTTTCTTAACATCATTTTTTGAAGAGACTATTCTTTTCCCGTTGTGTATTCTTAACATTTTTGTCAAAGATTAGTCGACCATATATTCATGTGTTTATTTATGTGTTCTTTATTCTGTTCCATTAGTCTTTGTCTGTTTTTATGTCATTAACATACTGTTTTGATCACTATTGCTTTGTAATATTGTTTAAAAGCAGGTAATATGATGCCTCCAGCTTTGTTCTTCTTGCTCAAGATTGCTTTGGATAGTTGGGGCTTTTGTGGTTCCATAGGAATTTTAGAATTGTTTATTCTATTTCCATAAGAAGTGTCATTGGAATTTTGATAGACATTGTATTGAATATGTAAATCACTTTGGGTTGTATGGACATTTTAACAGCATTAATTCTTCGAATTCCTAAACATGAAATATATTTTCATTTCTTTGCAGCTCTTTAATTTCTTTCATCACTGTTTTATATTTTTCAGTGTACAGATCTTTCATATCCTTGGTTAAATTTATTTCTAAAATTAGTATTTTATTCTTTTTGATGCTATTGTAAATAAAATTTTCTTTACTTCTTTTTTAGATATTTTTGTTGGTGTACAGAAACACAACTGATTTTTGTATGTTGATTTTGTATCTTGTAACTTTACCAAATTCATTTATTAATTTTAACAGATTTTTGGTGAAGTCTTTAGTGTTTTCCACATACAAGATTATGTCATCTGCAAAGAGAAACAATTGTATTTTTTTCTTTACTATTTGGATGCCTTTTATTTCTTTTTCTTGCCTTATTGCTCAGGCTAGAACTTCCACTACTGTGTTGAATATAAGTGATGGGAGTGGGCATCTTTGTCTTGTTTCTGTTCTTAGAGCTTTCAGCTTTTTACTGTGCATATAATGTGAGTTGTGGGCCCTCACCTACTTTCTTTATCTACAAAGAGTTCTCTGATGTATCTCAAATATAGCTCACTCTACCAGGCACTGGGAGTATGACATGAGCAGTAAGTGAGTCCTGATCCCAAGGAATTTACAGTCTACTGGAGGATCATCAGGCAATTGCCATAAAGAGTGACAGATACCATAACTCAGATGAGGAAAGAAGGGTTAATGAAATCCAGAGGAGGGGCACCTAGCTGCTTTGGGAAGTCATGGAGGGCTTTCAGGAGGAGACAATGTCTCAGTTAACCATTAAATAATGTGTAAGTGTTTTCTAGGTAAAGGTAGGTGTAAAGGGTGGAGAAAGGGCCATGTAGAGATGAGGCAACACCTTATAAAGCAGTGATTCTTACTAAGTAGCAATTTTGTTCTCAAAAAGTATCTGGAGACATTTTTTATTGTCACAACTGGAAGGAGCGCTACTGGCAACTACTGGAAAGAGGCCAGGGATGCTGCTAAGTATCCTACAAAGAACATGACAGCCCCACAACAAAGAAGGATCTAGCCCCAAATGTCAACAGGGCTGAGGTTGAGAAACCCTGCCATACACACCTTACTTGGTTTGCTTAAAATTATGTTTATCATAGGAGATTGATTTTGTTTACCTAAGCTATAAAATGATTCCTGACTTTATTTTAATTTAGACCATAACTACAAATATTATGTAGGTGTTGTTGCTAATCAGAAGAAATCCTTATCCCCCAAGTCTGGCTTTTTCTTTTTTGATCAAGGAATGGTAAGCAAATAAAGAAGTTTCTTTAATAAATTTATATCAAAACAGTGCATGTTTTGGCAGCCAGGGCTGCCATAACAAAATACTGCAGGCTGGGTGGTGCAAACAACAAATATATACTTATTTATTATCTCATAGTTCTAGCTGGCAGGGAAGTCCAAGATCAAGGTCCTGGCAGAGTTCAGTCTTTGGTGAGACTTCTTCCTGAGTTGCAGATGGCTGTCTTCTGAGTACTCACATGCTGAAAAGAAGGAGAGAAAAACAGAAAGTGGGAGTGTACAGGGAAAGGGTGAAGAAGGAGGGGGAGAGGAGGGAGTGTGTATTAGTGCTCTGGTATCTCTTTCATAAGGACATAAGTCCTGTAAGATCAGGGCCCCACCTGTATGATCTTTATCTAATCTTTATTATTTCCTTCAAGGCCCCATCTCCAAATACAGTCACCTGGGGGATTAGGACCTTATCATATCATGTTTATTGGGGAGAAAATGCAAACATTCAGTCTGTAACAGAACACAAAGCCTCATTTTTTCACAATAGCAAATGTTCAATGCATCTTAAGCAGTCATTAGCATCACAGAGCAGGGGAAGTGCAGGTGCAAGTCTTCTGGACCTGTAGCAGGTGTCAGGGCCAGGGAATCAATCCTTCCCAATGGATCTTCGGGTCTCCACTGAAATGTGACTTCCTCAGGAAAGCCTTCCATGTTCTCCTGGAGCTCCCCTGTGGTTCACTTTCACAGGGCTCAGAACATTACCTTCCTCGCATTGATTTCTGGTTGTAATAAGTGGTTAATTTCCACCACTGCTAGACTCTAAGTAAGACTTACAAGCGCAGAATAGAATATCAGTCTTTTTCCTCCACTGTATCTCCATCCTGAGCATGTGTTTATGAAATGAATGAATGCTTAAAATTAAGACCCTAGTCCACTTCAGGAAGCAGACAGGCACATTGTTAGACATCAGTAAAGAGTTTATACTCTGAGGCGGGGTGCCGTGGCTCACGCCTGTAATCCCAGCACTTTGGGAGGCCGAGGCAGGCGGATCAAGAGACAAGACCATCCTGGCTAACACAGTGAAACCTGGTCACTACTGAACATACAAAACAAATTAGCCAAGCGTGGTGACAGGCGCCTGTAGTCCCAGCTACTGGGGAGGCTGAGGCAGGAGAATGGCATGAACCTAGGAGGAGAAGCTGAGCTTGCAGTGAGCCGAGATCGTGCCACTGCACTCCAGCCTGGGCCACAGAGCAAGACTCCGTCTCCAAAAAAAAACAAAAAACAAAAACAAAAAAAAAACAAGAGTTTATACTCTGAAAGAGAAGGAGGTTTTAATCTTAGTAATTTATTTGACTGCTAAATAGCACAAATCCAGTTGAGTACATTAGGCTAACATGGTTGGTGTGCAAACACGTGCTAGGAGTTCATCCAGATGTGGGTTATTTGTCCACCAGCCTTACTTCAGGCAGCACCCAAAGTTCAGACTGAAGCTGTGGGCAGTCTACTGCTTTGGTGGGGATGGTGGCTGTGGTGCCTGATGGGGCCACTTGGCTGAGGGAGGGCATCAGGGTTTCCATTTCAGGAGTGCTGATGTGGATGTTGCTTTCCTCTGTTGTGTCACCAGTATTCTGTGCCTTGGGTTGGGTTTACTTGCATCTCTGTGTATCACTCTGCTGCTTCAAAACTCATCCCTTCTGTTGATGCTGACCTGAGGAGCTTGGGAAATGTTTGCTGCATTGGGTGGGGTTGATGAGCTGGCTTTAAAAGGAAGCACGAATGCTTTACCAGGACTCCAAAATCAACAACAGAATGTCTTTCTAGGATCACTTGAATGGATCCATTTATTCCTTGCATAAGCCTCCAATTTTTGAATACACTTTTCAGTTTGGGAAGAAAGCATAGAATCCTACATGTGAACTTTAAGAGAATGGGATGTATCATAGTGTTTGTTTTCAGACAATAGTATGCCTTTAGGATAGTCTGAAGAATGTTTAAAACATAGATTCCTGAGTCCCACGACCAGAGAATCTTGCTCAGCAAGCTTGGAATGGAACACAGGAAACTTCAGGTGATATAAGGCAAAGAGTTTATGCATCACATCTAGAATAATGGCCCCTGCTCCTGATGAACACACCAAGTACCCAAGAAGGGTACCAGAGTGTGAAACAAGCATGGCTAGGTGATGGGATGACCTGGGTACAGTCACCTGTTAAAGTGCGGATTCTCATTCAGCAGGTCTGGGGAGGAGGGGGATATTCTGCATTTCTAATCAGTTGCGAGAAAGCAGTTGTTGCCAGCCCCTGCCTCACACCTTGAGCAGCAAAGATATAAAAGAGTCACCATCACCAACATCAGGGCTCTGGAGTCAGACGGGCGTAGGTATGGATCCAACCTGTTCTCTCCCTGTGTGACCAGTGTCTCCCAATCCTGGTTTACTTGTGTCTCAAGTGGGAAATGATGCAGAAATTAAATGTGACAATAATATACATAAAGCATTCAACATATTGCTTAACATGCCATTAGTCTTCCATGAGTATAAGCTGCCATTGCAATTTTAATAATAAATCCTGCTAATTCAATGTAAATTAGTCAAAGATGTTTGTTTTATCATCCTTGCCATTTTATTTTGCTAATTTTGTTTCTATGCAGATTGAGGCAATGTTTCTATTTCTATCATATAACACATCTGGAAGATAAGGAAAAGGAATCATTTCCCTACCAAATACCCAGCCCATGCAGTGCTATGACCATAGTCCTTAATAAGATGTTGTGACGTTAATGAACATCAAGACATCGGAATGAGGGTTTATTTCCCCTGGCCCCAGATATTGGCCATTATGTTGACAGAGCTGGTGCACTCAGAGCTGAGTTGATGTGATTTAAAACTGGGAGATTACTCTGAAAATTTCAGCCCAGGTAGGCTGCTTGACATCATAAGAACCAGCATCCCATTGGCTGAATTGCTTGGGTTTCTGCTACTTGACACATGCACTCCAAGTGTACCTAGTGATGTAGTAGCCTCTTTTGTTCTGCCCTAGTTTGCTCGGATTATCTTTAAGGTTTACCTTGGAAAAAGCACAGGGCCTGAGGGCAGAGTGATGTTTATCTGGTGGGCAGATACTGTGGCATTATAGGTAATCCCTGAGGTTTTAGAGTCCTGTAGACCTGGGTTCAAATCCCGATTCTACGACTTAATACCTGTGTGACCTTGGGTCACTTGCCTAACCTCTCTGAGTCTCAGTTTTCTCATAGCTCCACCAGTGCGAATTCCTTTTTTAGCAGTCAATGGCCTTAATACCACGTGCCCTGTCATAGGTGAAGCTACAGTCAAGTACATGTGGCCTTCATTAATATCATGTGCCCTGTTCTAGGTGAAGCTAAAGGACTGGTCCCTGCAGGTCAACTGTGACGGTGTAAGCCATTATTCCATGTCATTGGTACATGTTTTGACTAACAATATAAATTCACATTAAAACTTTATCTTAATTATAGCCTGCTAGTGTTTGAGTGCAAAGAACTTCTGATGATTTTTATTTTCTGTTAAGACTATAGTGAACATGAGATCCCTCGGTCATGTGTGGTAAGTCTTTGGGAAGAAAAGATAAAGGTTTTGTAGGCGATATAGGATATTGCAGCTCTCAAATGCAAGAAAAACTGTCACTTCACATATGCTATTACATCTACTCATTGATGCTATTCTCGCTCTATTTTTCAGATGAGAATCTGAGGCTTCAAAACTCAATAATACCAATATCCACTCATTGGTATTATTCTCCCTCTATTTTTCAGAGGAGAAGCTGAGGCACAAAGGTGACAAACATCTTAGCCAAGGATAGCCAGGTCATGAATGGCACTGCAGAAATTTGAATTCATGTACTCTGATCCCAGATAACCTACCTTGAATGGCCATTTGCCAGACTACACAATTTTCTCTCACAAGATATTAACTTTTTGAACTAATAAAAGAGAAGAGTCAATGGCTCCAGTTAATTCCAGGAGCAAAAATTTATCTTTTTGTGTACAGTGTAACTGGATGAATTAGAAATTGTGTGTGAAAAGTGATATTTATAAGATATGTACATAATATTGGCAGCACAATCAATATCTAATTACAATTAATGCCTATTGTCCTGAGTATTTTGCAAATGCCCTTATCTACATGAAAAGTCTTTGTGATTCTAATAGTAATGACCAGATTTTATGATTTATAATTCCCAAATAGTATGTCTGGAGATCCAATCAATGAGCAAAATTACAAAGTGTTTCGGCTTATATGGTTTAGGGCCAACAGAAATACCAGTAGCTCCCACCTCTGAGTCTCATAGCACACTTTGAATGCCTTCATTCATTCACATTCACTTTTTCACCCTCTTTTGACAGATCTCATTTTAATTTTTGGCATTGTGTATAAATATCTTCAGCTCGAATGGGTGGATAATTACCTTCTTCCAGACTCAGGAAACTTGCATTGCAGCTCTGCGGCTGGGTATTTTTGTTTTGTTTTGTTTTTTGTTTTTGTTCTTGTGTGGCTTACAGCTGGTCACACTGACTGCTAACTGGTGAGCGCAATGGAATAGGATTCAATTTAGTAAATTTTCATTGAAGATCTATTCTGTGTCGGGGCCATGCTGGTTCTGGAAATACAGAATACATTATTTTATGTGTAAAATAATGGTAAAAATAATGGCAGCAGCCGTTATGGACTGAATTGTGTCCTCCTGTCCTCCTCACCACCCCCCAACTACATTTATACGTTGAAACTCTAATCCCTGTAACTGTATTTGGAGATAGAGCCTTTAAGGAGGTTCATTGAGATCCTGAGGATGAGGTCCTGATCTGGTACAACTGGTGCTCTAATAAGAGGAGGAAGAGACACCAGCAGTCTCTCTCCATGCACACAGAGGAAAGGCTGTGTAAGAACGCAGTGAGAAAGTGGCATCTACAAACCAGAAGAGAGGCCTCACTGGAAACCAACCCTGCTGAAACCTTGATCTTAGACTTCCAGCCTCCAGAACTGTGAAAAAATAAATGTCTGCTGTTAAACCACCCAGCCTGTGGTATTTTGCTATGGCAGTCTGAGCAGTACAGCAGCCACAGCAACTAACTTATTTAGAGAGAGTGCTCTAGGGGAGACACTGGGCTGGACACTGAGGATGACTGAGTTGTATAAGCTGTGGTCCCTGCCCTGATGGGCACACCGAGTACCCCAAGGAGGTGAGCACACATATTCAAGCCCCAGAGGGCAGAACAAATGGTGCTAAGTGGAGAGAGCAGACTTGGGCGCAATTCACATGGGTGATGTGACCTTCAGTCTGCATTGGGTTGGAGGGGAAGGAGACCAAGGGCTTCCCACAGCTGAAATCCAACTCTTGGTCTTGTCTGTTTGATCTTGTGTCTTAAACTTCCTGACAGGGTTCTTCCTAGCCAAGCCCTGCTTTACTGTATAACATATTGCAGGGTCTAAATGATGGCAATGCGTCTACATATTAAATTACAGTGATCTGGAGCATTTTTTTTTTTTTTCACACAGACATCAGCTAAAGGTTTAAAATCTCTCATTAGAATTTTTATAGCCTGAGGTATGCTGCTAGGAAAATGGAATTCGCTATTTTTCTTTTCATCTGAGCAAAAGGGTGACTATTTTGTTTTCTAATGAGTGCATAGCATGGGCCATTGGCTGGAGTTGTGATAGCCTATAAATGCTTTCCGGTGTGATTCAGGCCTCTTGAATCCTCCAGACCCACCTGTCTGGGTGGACAGGGATGCTGTGTTAGACATGGCCAGGAGCCAGGGCTCTGGAGTTGGATGGGTCTGGATGAAGTGTCCTTCATCAGCAGCTGTGTGGCTCTGAGCAAAGTACAAAATCTCTTAGTGTCTCAGTGACCCAACTAGAAAGGATTATTGTGATTCCTAGAATTAAGTGAAATGGTGCACTTATATTAAAATGCTGGGCGTGGAGCCTGACACATAGTAACAGCTCAAAATTTTGTTTTATGGTCTTTAAATTTGAAGAAACTTGGAAGAAATCTAACTGTTACTCTTATGCAACCATTGCAAGGTAGGGCTGAAACAATACCAATTCAACAATCAATTAAAGATGGCCCTGTATATTTCATATGGCTTCTATAAGGACCAAATGAAATAGCATAGACCTATGTGTGGATTCTGGAAAGTCTTCAATAAATGTCAGTTTCTCATTCCTTCTCATCAAGAGCAGATATCGTCTCTATCTGGACTAACAGTCATTATTGTGGGCTCCTTCCCACCCTGACTCTTCATGCATTAACCTTGCAAAATGGGTTAAGAGGACTGTATTATCAAAGCTCCCTTGAATACACCTGTGAGCCGTATTTGGAGATTAAGTCAAATGTTATTAACATTCCAATTACTTCCAGGTCAAAGGTGATATTGCTGAAAATAAAGCAACATAGATTTCTAGTATAATTATTCCTTAATTCAATGTGGGACCTGAAGTAACCTGGCATGCTCTACTTAAATAATTCAGTTCAAGGGCTACCTGGTGTACAAGCTGTAGTATCTGACTTTAAAGCATCTGCAGCCTATTCAAGAGCAGGTATGTAAAGAGCATGAAACAGACTTTAGTGGAATAATAGGCTGTGTGTCCCGGCCATTCAGTGTTTATAAATAGCAAGCACCTACTCTATGCCTGATGAACTCCTATTCATCCTTCAGCCAGACCCACATGTCAGCTCAGAAATCAGTTCTTCTTGAAAGCTTTTGTGAACCACCCTTCTTATATCCCCCATCCACACACTCATGGTGTAAGTCCCTGCCATCTGCTCTCCTAGGATTCTGTAATTTTCCTTCTTAGCGCTTATCTGTTTACTTGCTTACCATTGTGTCCTCAGTGCCAAACAGCTTGGCACACAGTAGGTGTTCAATATAGGCTGGCTAATCAGCTGGATGCATATGGTGGAATGGGATGTGGCTTTCCTATAGGTAATGACACAAATTCTATGTGGGAAGGAAATTGCTAACAAGAAAACCTAGACTGGAGGATTCTGACCAATAGTGTTTTCACTACTTATGACAAAGTCACGTTCCCACAGTTGATTCTCCAGACCAGGGTGCAACATATGGGATAGTGGCTTCTTTAGGATTTAAGAAGCATTGGCACAGGAAGACGTTCCACTACCTCTGAGTTCCAAGTGCTGATGCAATGGCAAAATTCAGTTGAAGAATAGACTTCTGTCCAGTAGAGGGAGCTCCCTCATTAAAAAGTCACACATCCTTGCTGAAAAACCCTGGGTTAGGTTTTCATAAACTTCTCTTTCTTCTTAGAATCATAAAATCTCAGAAATAGGAGGGACCACAAACCATCAAGTCTAACCATTCTCTCAGAGCGAGAATTCCCTCTAGAACCAAGGCTGTTAGCCTGACTCTCCTCTTTTAGCCCCTTCCGTTTCCTCACCAAGATCCCCACCTTCTCTTTTTTAGAAATATTTGTTAAACACCCACTGTGCGCCTGGCACTGAGGTTATAGAAACAAACATGATGAGCATGTACCCACCTCTTTTTCTACTTACAGCCTTGCTTGATGCCCTCCCCAGTCCGGGAAGCTCCTTACTCCTTGAGGTGGGGTGTTCTGCTCACTCTCTCTCTGGGATGCTTTGACTGTTAAAAAAAAAATTTTTTTTTTTGAGAGATGGGGTCTCACTATGTTGTTCAGGCTGGTCTTGAGCTCCTGGCCTCAAGTAAGCCTCCCACCTTGGCCTCCCAAAGTGCTGGGATTACAGTTATGAACCACTGTGTTTGGCCTTCTGACTGTTCAAACCTTCCTTCCATGAAGCCAGAATCTATTTCCTAATACTGTCCATCCTTTGATTCCAATTTTTGCTTCAGCATCGTAACTGGCACACAATGGGCTTGGAGCCATATGAGCATTCTGCCCCTGAGTTCCCTTCAGATATTTTAAAAACTAGCTTGGGCTCCCTTGAGTGGCTTCTTTCGTTGCCATCACTATTCGATCCTGACCTTGGATTATGAACCTTCCTTCTGAGGCCTGAGGTGGGCTGCTCGAAGTCCCAGCAGCTAATATGCCTTAACACAGACAGAATTTTACAGGTCAGCAACAGTGGACTTTGGCTTCCTTTGTGACACTTCTGAGTCCTCTTCCCTCTTCCAAAATTTCTATATTTAGAAGCTCAGAGTGGTTCTGTTACCATTTTGGGGTTGACCATATCCAAACCTCATCTGACGTGTCTGTTTACTGCAGGTATATGGGAATTCAATGAAGAACACTTCCCTGGGAGAGTAGCAGTTTAAAAGGAAAGTGTAGGAGACAGCCGTCTGAACCTAAGCAGTGTAGTGTATCAGGAAAAATGGTCTTGAAAGGAAAGAACAAAACCAAACAGGAATAAAGAATCACCACCCAAACAGGAGAGAAATCAACAAGAGGGCAGCGGCTAGGCCTGACATGTGACTGCTGCTCAGAAAATTTAAAAAGTGAGTTTGAATGAGTGAATGGATGAACATATTCCAAATTTCATGATCCTTATGAATGACATTGCTAGGTTCTAAGAGCGTACGAGTGGGCAAACTTGTTTGATAGCCTCTGAGGAGGTGTGGAAAATGAAAGGAGTTACTGCATGATGAGATGAGAAGTATGTTGTGATAAAAATATATATGTATATTTATAGATTATTATATATCTACATAGACCAATTGTACTAGATTTCAATGCAATATGAACCAAATTGACTAATGGAAAATATCTTAAGGATAATCAAATTTAGGGTGGTAAAGAGGCTTAAGCCAGTGTGCCAGTCCTGTTCTATTGATAGGGCTTGTCTATGGAGAAGAATTGTGACACTTAATTTTGGCACAGTTGAAAGTGATTGATTAGTGATGCCTGCTGTGGGTCTGGGAATGGGTCATGGTGATGCACATGTCAGGGATTTGTTATCCCTGAGTAGTCCAGTGGTCTCTCTTTTCATAGGGCAGAGGCTTATTCAAAGTCACACAGCAAGTTTATAATAAGGCGTTTGAGTGTCTTAACTCAATTCCGGTGCTTATTTCCACCACATTGTCCGTTCTGACTGTTTGAGTGTGTCCTAGCTTAATATTCCTCTTATTGGGGAAGATAGAAGCAGTGAGAGAGAATTTCCTCTGAGAGAAAGTGGCAATGACATGCTCATTGATGTAGTGATCATGTCCAGTCATCTTGACCCATTTGAAGGCCTGGGGGTCTACCCCTCTTACACCACGCTGACTGCCTGGATCTAGGGAAAGGCAGGAGTGCCAGATAGGATAGGATGGTGGTCCAAACCCTGCAGAGGCAAGCAGAAGGTGGGTCAATGGACATTGGATGAGCTTAACTCACAGATCAGAAGCGACTGAGTTGGCCAGGTGCTAATTTGTTAGGGCTGGGAGGAGGGGATCAGAGGCAATCTTGAAATTAGGGGGAAGACTCCTTTTTGATTCTTTCTCACAAGAAGCCATAGCTTTTCATTCCTGGCCATGTGGAATGTCGATTAATAGAATTATCTTTCCTCCTGGATGTTAGGAACAATTTCACAGGGTGTGTGTACACAGCGAGTGATATTGAAACTAATATCCTCCTCTCCACCTTCGAATATTAGGAAAAATAATACACAATAGGTGTACATACTTTATGAGATTTGGGGTTTTATCATCCTGTGTTTCCCTGAATATTCAAAGAAATAACACAGGCCAGGGGTACACCCACTAGTATATTGGGGGGAACATCACACTCTACCTTCTGGAAATTAGGAGCAATATCACAGAATGGGTGTACACCCCCTAGTATATTGGGAGTGATATCATCCTCTCCATCCCTGGATATTAGGAACAATATCACTAGGGAGTGTACACCTCCTGCGATATTCAGACTAATCTCATGCTCTCGCCCACTGGATATTAGGAACAATATCACAGGGGTGGTGTACACCCCATACGAAATTGGGAGAAAGATCATCCTCTCCACCTTTGGATATTAGGGACAATATCACAGGGAAGGTCTATGCCCTCTGCGATATTGGGAGTAATATCATCCTCTCCTACCCAGGATATTAGGAAGAAGATGACCGAAGGGATGTACTCCCACTGCGATATTTTGAGCAATGTCATCCTCTACCCCCTGGCTATTAGGAATAATATCATAGAGAGGTGTACACTTTCTGCAATATTGGGAGTAATATCATCTCCTCCCCACCGGGTTTCAGGAAGAATAATATCAATTATTAATATTAATAAATATAAGAAAAATTAATAGTAATCTTTGATATTAATAATTCTAATAGTGATAGTAAAATTAATATTGCTTATAAACATTAGTGATTACTGCTAATAATTAATAGCAGTATCATCATTAATAAATTAATAATATCAGTAATTAATGTTAATTAAATCAATAACAACTAAATAATGTGGTAATAAAATGATTATTACTATTAAGATTAATAATTAATATTTTTGATAAATATTAATTAAAGTCATGCAGAATCGTATAATTAAAATAATTATTTATTAATAATCAATACTCTAATAATTAATATTAGCATTGATATTATTAAAATTGATAATTGATGATTAATAATAATCATATTCCTAATACTTCAGGGGGTGTACACCTACCTGGGATATTGTTTCTAATATCCAGGGACGGAGAACATGATATTAGTTTTAATATCACAGTAGGTGTACACTCACCCTGTGATATTGATCCTAATATCCAGGGTGTAGGGTGTGACATGACTCCCAACATAGCAGTGAATGTACACCCACCTGGTGATGTTGCTCCTAATAGTCAAGGAAGAAGAGTATGATTATTACTCCCAATATTGCTGGGAGTGTTCACCTCTTCTGTGATATTGTTCCTAGTATCTGGAGGGGGAGAGGATGATAATTCCAGTATCGCAGGCTGTGTTCACCCACTCTGTGATATTGTTATTAATATCCTGGAAGGGAGAGGATGATATTACACCCCATATAGTAGGAGGTGTACACCCACCCTGGGATATTGTTCCTAATATGCATGGAGGAGAGAGGCTGATATTACTCCCAATATCGCAGGGGCTGTACATCCACCCTGTGATATTGTTCTTAATAGTCAAAGGCTGAGAGGTTGATATTACTCCCAATATCACAGAAACTGTACACCCCTGTGTGATATTGTTCCTGATATTACTCCTCATATCACAGGAGGTGTACACCCACTCTGTTATACCTTTCCTAATACGCAGCAGGGGAGAGGATACTATTATTCCCAATATTGTGGAAGGTGTATACCCCCCCGTGATTTTGTCCTTAATATTCCAAGGCAGAGAGGATGATATTACTCCCAATATCGCAGAACGTGTATACCCCCCAGCGATATTGTTCCCACGATCCAGAGGGCAGAGGATATTACTTTCAATATCGCGGGGGGTGTACACGCCCCCAGGGATACTGTTCCTAATTCCAACGTGGGAGAGGATTATATTACTCCCAATATCTCAGGGGTTATAAACACTCCTTTGATATTGTTCCTAATATCCAAGGGGGGCAAGGATGATATTACTCCCTATAATGCCGAGGGTGTACACCTGTCTTTGGTATTGTTCGTAATTTCTAGAGAGGGAGATGATATTACTCACAACATCGTAAACACGCTGTGTGTTCACCGTGGATGGTAATACCCAGGGAGGGATATTACTCCCCACATCGCGGGCCGTGTCCACCCCACCTGCCATGCTGTTTCTTATATCCGGGGGGAGAGGATGATACTACTACCGATATCGAAGAAGTGTACACGCCCCCTGTGATATTGTTCCTAATATCCACGTTCGGAGAGGATGATATTACTCTCAATATGACAGGGGTTGCACACCCTGCCTGTGATATTATTTCTACTATCCAGAATAAGAGAGAATGAAATTACTCCCAATAGAGCAGGGGGTGTACACCCCTCACGTGATATTGTTCTCAGTAGCTAAAGGAAGATAAGATAATATTATTCTTTGTACTGCAGGGGGTGTACACCCACCTGTGATATTGTTCCTAATGTCCAGGGAGGGAGAGCATGATATTACCCCCAATATCGCCGTGGGTGTACACCCACTTTGTGATATTGCTCCTAATATCCAGGGGGTAGAGTATGACATTACTCCCAATATAACAGTGGGTGTACATCCACCCGGGGATATTGCTCCTAATATTCAGGGAAGACGAAAATGATGTTACTCCCAATATCGCAGAGAGTGTACAACCCTTCTGTGATATTGTTCCTAATATTCGGAGGGGGAGAAGATGATATTACTTTCAATATCGCAGGTTGTGTACACCCACCCTGTGATATTGTTCCTAAAATCCACGAAGGGAGAGGATGGCTTTACTTTCCATATAGCAGGAGGTGTACACCCACGCTGGGATTTTGTTCCTAATATCAAGGGGGGAGGGGGGAAGAGTGTAATATGACTCCCAGTATGGCAGGGGCTGTACATCCCCCCTGAGATATTGTTCTTGCTATTCAAAACAAGAGAGGATGACATCACTCCAGATATTGAAGAAAGTGTAAACCCCTGTGTGATATTGTTGCTAACATACAGAAAGGGAGAAGACGATATTAATCCCCATATCACAGGAAGTGTACACTGACTCTGATATTTTTTCGCAAGGGGGAAAGAGGATAATAATATTGCCAATATCGCTGGGGTTGCACACCCCCATGTGAGATGGTCCTTAATAATATTCCAAGGCAGAGGGAATGATATTACTACATGTATGGCAGAAAGTGTACACCCCCCAGGGAAACTATTCCCATGATCCTGGAGGGAAAAGGATGATACTACTTTAAATATCACAGAAGGTGTACACGCCCCCAGTGATATTGTTTCTAATATCAACGTGGGAGAGGCGGATATGACTCCCAATATCTCAGAGAGTAGAAATATTCCTGTGATACTGTTCCTGACATCCAGGGAGGAAGAGGATGATATTACTCCCAATACAGACGGGTGTACACCCTCTGCACATCGAGGGTGTACACTCGTCTGTGAAATAGTTCATAACACAGGACGAAATGATATTACTTGAAATATCATTAACAAGCTATGAGTCCACCGTGGATTGTAATAGCCAGCGGGGGAGAGGGGGTGGCTATTACTCCCCACATCATGAGGGGTGCCTCTGGAGCTTTTCAGAGAAACTGCAGGAATATAGAGACAGCACTGAGAATCTTCCCAACCTTCATTTTCTTTCTGCCAGCATTCACTCAGTATCTGCTTTGTGTAGGGAAATGAGGTCATGCAAAACTAGGGATGGTGCCTTCATTCTACCTTTCTAAGGGGAGGGAGAATTTCAGGGATACCATGATCATTTGGTTTTCTTCAAACATTGTTTATTTGTTGAGGGGAAATTTCTTCCCCTTTAAATTAAATAAACTAAATGGGGGCTGGTGTTTGAATTAAAACTAACCAGAGTCCTCCTTAGCATATATGGCACAGCCTTTTTCCTTTGGACAAGATACTTAATCTCTCTGTGCCTCAGTTTCCTCATCTGTAAAAATGCACCCGCCTCCTAGATTGCTGTGAGGATGAAATAAGTGGATTTATGCAAAGCATTTAGATGGATGCCTGGTACATAGTAAATGCTACATATGCATTGGTTATTTTTTAATTAAGTAAAAATTATATATGTTTATGGTATACAACACAAAGTTTCTATATATGTATACATTGTTTAATGAATAAATCAAGCTATTGATATTCATATACATTACCTCACATACTTACCATTTGTGTGTGTGTGTGTGATGTGAACACTTAAAATCTATCCTCTTAGCATTTGTACTTTTTAAGATAACTTATACCATGGGTTTCCCCATGGAGAGGAGAAATAGGCATATAGGAAAGAAAAAGATATCCCCTTTTTCAGAAGTTAAAGATTTAAAACATTTGAGATGAGCCTTCTAAATCAAGAATCGTAATCTTCAATTACTTGGTAGTGCAGCCACAGATTGAAGTAAGTACTTTGCAGAATAGAATGAATTGAAGACCCTTGGAATTCTAAGGTTCTCAAAACTTGGTTGGAATGACCTGGTGCATATTTTGAAGCACCAATTGTGCTGTTATAGAATTCTCTCACCGGCAGACAATGAATTGATAAGATACAGATATGCTTTTTTCTGGCTACCACACTCATGGGTTATGAGGAAAGCCCAGGTACTAGAGAGGAACACAGTCCTATCTGCAGCAGGCACCGCTCCTGGGTCAATAGCTTCGTATTGTATAGGAGATTGGCACATTGCCAGTTGATTCTCAAGGTGTTGAGATGGCCTTGGTTGATGATATATTGATCTCAGCCTGTCGGTTTCAATGGAAGTCAGGAGTGAGTTGCAATAAAACAAGCTCGTATTCAGTTTTCTAGAGAGTTGCCATTCTGTTAATTTCTCTTTGCATGTAACTTTGCCTTCCACTCTGAGAAGACACAAGTGGCCTTTCTTACAAAATGGACCTTTATGGAACTACAGGAAAATGTGTTAAGAGAAAATAGCAGAGGAAATCCATTTGAGACCTCCAGTGTTCTTTCTGCAAGCTCTTCTAGGAATAGAATGACTCCAAGGCAGTGATGATTTTCAAGCCAGGTTGTAACCAAGGCCATGTGTTCACTAGATTGCCTCATAACTGCAGTGAGATATTTCAAATGTTGGGTAATCAAATCTGATGCAGGAAGAAGAGCTTAAACTTCCAAATTAGGTGCAATATAGGCTGTCTGTGCCTTTGAGACTCCTGAGGTGAGACTGAGCTGAGTGAATTAGAAACAGGCTTTACTTTGTTTCCTGGTGTACTATCAATTAAGTAATTTCCAGAAGCAACAGCACAGGTGGCATTTTACTTAGTTTTATAGGGTAGTTTTCTACCCTTTGTTATAAGGGAAAATGAGAGCAGGAGGCAATAAGACTTTCCTTATTACCCTTTTTGTAGTTTCTTAATGAGCCTACTTTGCTTCTACTCCGTGTCTTCCTGGATACGGAGGACAAAAGCATTTTCTCCAGCCAGGTTCCATACTCAACCCTCAATCTATATTCACTTTTGATAAAAGATTTGGCATAAAATCATAGGAAGCATTGTTTAAGAGCCAGCCCTCTAAACTAGACCTACATCTATGACGTAAGTATGCCTGATGGTATCAAATATGCAATTGAACTTCTTAAGATACATCTTAACCTATATTCATCTGCTATGGACTGAATTGTGTGCACCCCAAATTTCTATATGGAAATCTTTTTTTTTTTTTTTTTTTTTTGAGACGGAGTCTCGCTCTGTCGCCCAGGCTGGAGTGCAGTGGCGCGATCTCGGCTCACTGCAAGCTCCGCCTCCCGGGTTCACGCCATTCTCCTGCCTCAGTCTCCCGAGTAGCTGGGACTACAGGCACCCACAACCGCACCCGGCTAATTTTTTTTTGTATTTTTAGTAGAGACGGGGTTTCACCGTGGTCTCGATCTCCTGACCTTGTGATCCGCCCGCCTCGGCCTCCCAAAGTGCTGGGATTACAGGCGTGAGCCACCGCGCCCGGCCTCTATATGGAAATCTTAATCCCCAGTGCAGTGGTATTTGGAGATGGGGTCTTTGGGAGAGAATTAGGTGGAGCCCTCATAATGGAATTAATGTTCTATTAAGAAAGGACACCAGAGAGCTTGCTGTCTCCCTCCCCTCTCCCTCTCTTTGCCATGTGAGGATACAGCAAGAAAACAGCCATCTGCACATCAGGAAGAGGGCCCTCACCAGAAACCAACCATACAGGCACCTTGACCTTGGATTTCTAGCCTCCAGAACTGTGAAAAAATACACTTCTGTTGTTTAAGCTACTCAATCTGTAGGATTTTGTTATGGCACCCTGAGCTGCCTAAGATAGCATCTTACGTATTATGAACTTAAAAATAGCACAACTAATGCACTGTGGGAGCTCTGGGCCAGGCTGAGCTCTCCCTAACAGAGGGAGAAAGCACCCATCACTGATAGCCCTCTGAGCCCTAAATTTTTTTTCCCCCTATGCCACAGTGTCTTGAATTCAACCTTTGTAGTTTATTTCTTTGGGATTTATGGTGATTGTCTTCTTTTTGGTAGCCCTTTCTTTTATTTTTAAATTTAAATCGAAGAAGTAATACATGTACAAAGTTAGCAAACAAACAACAGTAATAACACATTACAAGTGGGCAGACAGCGAAAGGAAGTCTCCATCTCCGTATCCCAAGACCTCCACTTTTCTTCCCCAGAATCAACCATGGTTGACAATGTCTTTGTGTATTTTTCAGCTATTATATGCATATAAAAGCACACATATGTATACCAACCCTCCCTTTTTAAATACGGATGTATGCATACTATCTTCAGTTTTCTGTATCTTGCTGGCAGTGTTAAGTAATGCAAAACTACTGACAAATTAATACATCAAAGGTGCAACATTTATTTAGGACAGTTGCCCCACTGACTATAGGAACACTTCAATCTAAGGAGGTACAAAGGGACAAAAGAAGGCTGAAAGTGAAGGTGAGGGATGTCAAATACAGAATTCAAAATCTTTGTAAAGGTTGGCCAGTATAAACCCTTAGGTACTGTGGAATTCTATGGCAATGTTATAGCAATATCTCATCGCAATCACTTCACTGTTTCTTTCTTATCTTTCCTGTCTTATCTTAAATGCCTCCTCTTTCTAAAATAGCTTCCCTACAGCTCCAGCCAGAAGATTAGCATAGCTTTCTGTGTAGCCTCAAGCACAATTTCCTTCAGTTTGCGTGACAGAAACAAGAATAATTTTTGTATCTTACAAATGTGAAACATTTGATCACATTAGAATATGCTCTTTCAAACCATCACCTTTCCTCATCATTAGAAATTTGGCATTTACTGCCTTCTATGTTCAAAATCATGCCAGCTAGACTCTGGGTGAGGGGAGATGGTGGTGACTGGGTCTTCCTTGTTTTTATACCTTTAGTGCCTCACCCAGGATCACAGTAAACATCTATCAAATAAAGTCAAGAGTACAGGAGAATGCAGCCTGTGATGGTGAACAAGCTACAGGAAACCCAGTTGGTAACTTGAATGTAGTCACCCCACATTTGAAGGGACTATGCTTCACAAGGTTCTATGCTGTCCTCTGTGAGCATAGTCACAAAGTCTCGCACAGGCAGTTTTTGAGGAAGCACTGTTGGTACAATCTGTGTCCCTGTTCCTCTCCATGACTTTTTCTGGCTTAAAATGCCAGATGCGGCATATTTTGACTCAGCATTTTGATCATGATCAAGGGATGAAAATGTTAGGTATAAACACCAGCTGCTCTGACTATAGTTCAACCGGTCTCAATCACTGCTTAATCTAGGAAGGTTTGCATCAAGCAAGAGTGGATTTACCACTGTGTTTGTTTTGTGCCTAAAAGGAGGTCTTTGGGTTTCTCTGGGGCTTTCAATAGGGTCAAGAGGATCCTCTAGTGAATTGTTCTGGGGTAAGGACCTTATCTGAGGCTGCCACCTGCTCATCTCTGAAAATAATTCAGGGTCTCAATCACACTTGCATTTTATTCGCAAGAGAGAGCTACTCTCTGTATCATCCCTCTTCTGTAAGCAGAATATAGCAAAGAAAAGTTACTACTTATCTGATCTTTCCCTATGACAATATTTTCCCAATATTGTCCATTGGAAAAATGTTTTTCAATATTCTCTCCATTTAATGTCTCCTCTAACAGATTCCAAATTATTTGAAGCCAGAAGCAATTTAAAAGTGATTTTATGACATATATTAAATATTACCAATTAACTATCTTAGAGAACTTGAAATATAGATTAAAAATTCAAGGGTAGGATTTTTACCCTGCTGACATTATATTTGATTGATTATATTTACATAGAAGCCTTTTTCAGAAAGTTAAAATTTTTAACTTATTTTTACTGAGCCTTATAGTGACTTTCTCATATCCTTTTGCAGTTATTTTTACTGCCTTTTTATATTGTCCGTGATTAAGATGACTGCAAACCACTTCTCTAACCACTGAGAAAATAATTCATAACCAGACTATCACCAAACCAGGCTGCCATCTCTGCTGTGTGGCCTCTGAGAAAGAAAGAGATGTATTGCTAAATATTTAGTTTATTATCTTCCTGAAACCTCCTGTCTTTAATTCTGCAGGAATAAAAAAATCCAGTGAAATGATTTCCAAACTGCTCATAATATTATATGATCCTAAATTATTCTAACCTTCAATGCCGAAGAGAGTACATTGTTTTAATTCATTAAGAAGGCAATAATTGGGAGTCTCAATCCTTGCAAGAAATGAAACAATTAAGACATCACAAAAATCAAAGGCAGATAAGATGCCTATAAATATAAACAGCAATGACATCGAGAATGCCACAGTTAGGTACTTGTTACTAAGATATTCTGGTCACATATGCAACAGGTAGCTAGAGAAATGTGGCTCTCTGAGACCGGAAGCATATAATATATTTTTTTGTTCTTATATCTTTTAAACCAGGAATTATTTCAGGCTTTTGAAAAAATGTTGACTGTGACTTTCTGTAGGCATGCTGTATAGATAGTATAAGGATTCAGATATTTCATGCTTTTTTTTTTCATCTTTTTATATTATTTATCACTGTTTTTAAGATATTGGGGCTGGGAAGAATTGGGAGGGATTTGCCAGACAGACAATGTGGAGAAGGCAGTGACAGTTCACACACAGGGCACGGCATGCTCAGTGTTATCTGGTAGTGAAGATGATGAGGGCTTGAATACTTCTGAGACATGCCTCAACATTATGCTTTATGTGGGGAGGAGCTGTGTGGTTTTTGTCAGAGGCAGCTTAGAAGGGCCACCTGGGTAGACGAGTGGAGAAAGAATGTACCCAAGAGAGACTTGGGACAAGAAAGAGACTGTGTTGGAAGACTATTGCAGGAAGACAGATGAGAAGGTACTGACAAAAAGGACTCAGTGCAGAGATTGGAACTAAGATATGGTGGCAGGTTGCCTGTGGACAGTAAGCATGTGTGTGTGTGTGTGTGTGTGTGTGTGTGTGTGTGAGAGAGAGAGAGAGAGAGAGAGAGAGAGAGAGGGACAGAGAGAGAGAAAGAGAGAGAGAGAGGACAGTAAGTAGAAGGAGGAGGAGGTGGTGGAGGTAGAAGAGGAGGGGAAAGAGAAGAAGAGGGAGAAGGAAGAGGCAAAAAGAAACAGAGGGAGAAAATACATGGAGGAAGAAAGAAAGAGGAGGAAAAGAAGGATTGGAATATTTCTGAGATTCCTATCTTCGGTAAATATTTGACTGAATTTTTCCATTAACCTTGCTCTTCTATCTGCATATACATTAGACATAAAACTGTTAGATGCCAAATGAACATCTTATCGTTTTGCTCATTTGTATGTTTTGAAGACAGTTTGTTTAACCAGATTAAAATGTGCAATGACTCCTTGGCTCCTTACCATGACATTTAAAGTTTAGCTTCTTGTCCTTTTTGTCTCTAATTTTTAAGTGCCCTGATTTATTATTTATTAAACAAAGGTTTATGGAGTACTGATTTTGTGCTAGGCATTGTTCTGGGGGCCTCAGGATATGATGGTAAACAAAGCAAACAAAATTCCTTGGCCTCACGGAGCAGCCTCTCTTTTGCACTCTTGGAATCTCAGAGTTTTGATTAAGTTTTGCAGGAGAGTCAGGCTGGACCACTCCCAACCACCACTCTATTTTCCTTAGAAGCAATTAAGACCTAAAACCTACTGAAGAATAAATCTCATCCCTAAGTCACTCTTGTTTTGCTTTTCTCTCGAAGAGCCTCATTTATGATATTGAGGACTCAGAGCCTCCCTGAAGCTTTGATTTTCATAATAATCAGGAATCAGCCCCAAATCCTAGAGAAGAGCACAGATTTACCTTTGTGGCTAATTATTTATTTAGCAGGAGGTGGAAGTTCTTCTATAATTGGGATGTGGTAGCACAGTGTGCAGAAAAAGTGCATCCAATTGCAATGAACCAATGAACCTTTTCTTCCACTCAACTAGGGAAAGTTTTGTTTTGCTTTGTTTTAACTTTAAAAGTGCTAAGTTTTCAAGAGACCTTTGAAGGAGCGGCTGGCCTGGAACTGGGAGGCCAGCCATTCTAAATGTTAGAGGATTGCAGAAGTTGGTAGACAGAAGGCTGGAGAAGGCATGTGTGTGGGGATATGGGAGTGGAAGGCATGTTTCTTAATCACCTGAGCAACCTGAAGAACCAGGCCTGTGGATCCTTTGTAAATATATGAGGGAAACAAAATGCGATGAACTGGATTGCTTGCTGGTGTCCTGGTGCCTGATTAGTTTAGAGAGCATTTTTTTCTATTTCCCTTAATGTTTCTCTGCAAGTTCCATCTCATTTCTTGCTTTAATGGGGACATTCTTTATGCCTAAACAAAACCCCTACTGTTAGAACTCAAGCCTGTTACCTCCACTGCTCTTGTCTGCCAGGATTCCAGGAGGAGGGAGAAAAGGAGCTCCCTGCTGCAGCCTCGAAGACCGTCAACCTCTTGCAGAGGTCCCCACTCTGATTACCAGCCTCTGGATGGCCCAAGGGATGGAGACCACAACTCTCCACTCCCTTTCATAACTCCAGGATCCCAGATTGTGCCACTGTGATGTGTGCACTAAGCAGGCCGCTGGTTTTATTTTAGTTCATTGCAATTTGTTGCACTTTTGTTATGCACTGTGCTAGCCACTGACTCAAAGGAAGTGCACAAAGTGACATCTAGTTATTGGGTTAGTCATGGGTAGAAAGCTGTTTTACCAATAGAGGAATGTATGAAGTGCAATGGCAAGATGGTTGGAAGAGCAATTCATTCTACTGGGAGCTGTAGAGCAAGGTTTAGCAAGGAGGTGACATTTGTATTGGGACTTTAAGGATGAATAGATTTGCCAGGGATACAGGGAGGGTGGTATTCAGTAATGAAAGAAAACGAAGACATTCTCACTGAAAACATTCCGGACTATCCCTAAGTCCAGGAGCTAGTGTATTATCTCTATATACTTGACACTAGTAAAAGAGAGTTCTAAATATAGGCTTGAATGCCATGCTGTGGAATAGTATGGATTTGATATTTAGAGGGAAATCAGAGGTCTGTAAGCAGATGAAAAATGGAATTGATTCTGGTTTTGGAAATACCTCTCTCGTAGGAATGTAGAGGGCAATTGTAGAAAATACAGAGATGAAAGCAGGGAACCCAGTTATAAGATGATTGAAATAATGCAGGTGAGTCATGATGTGAACTTGGGCTACAGTCTTATCTCCAGTCTGAAGCTATCTCCTGAATTCCAGCCCTTTATATCTGTTTACTTGATTCTCCACTTACATGTCTAATAGACATCCCAAATTCAGCATGACCAAAGTAGATCTCCCGATCTAGCCTTCCCCAAACATGCTCCTCACATCCTTCGTCATCTCAGTTGATGGGAACTCCATCCTTTCAGTTGTTTAGGTTGCAATCGTGGAGTTTCCCTTGATTTTTGTCTTTCACACCCCCATTTAGCCAATCATAACACCCCACTGGCTCTACCCTCCTCATCGTCTCCCTCACTCACTCTCCCCTCCTTGCCTGCTGGGCTGACTCTTCCAAAAACACACCAGAAAATTCCAGCCTTCCTTTGGGCCTCTGCTCCAGGGGATCCAATCATGCTTCCCCCAGATAGTCACCTGGATTACTTCCTCAATCCCATCATTCACTGCTCAAACCTCATATTCTCAGGAAAACTTGCCCTGTCCACTGTTATCTAACAAACTCCTCCTCTTCCCCAGTACAGCTCATCCACTTAACTGACTCGCTCTTTTTTTATTATTATTATTTTTTTTTTCCATAGCACGCATCACCTAGCATGCTATGTAATTTTCATATTCATTTTATTTATTGTTTATTGTCTGTCTTTCCACACTCAAATGTATCTCCAATGTAGGGTTCTTTGTTTATTTGCTCACTACTATATCTCAAATCACCTAGAATGCCTGACACAGCATAAAGACTCAATAAATACTAGATGAGTAAATGAATGGGCAGTTTACTGGGAAAAAATGACAGATTTAGGTTAGCAGTTTGGAAATTGCACCTCTTCACATCCCATTGGCTTTAAGGGTGGAGAAAAGAAAAGAGTAAAAGAATGATTCTGGGATCTTTAGCTTGGGATGATGCCTTTACTTGGTATGAGAAAGGCAGGGGAAGAAATATATCTGGGGGGAATTAATGAGTTCTACTTGGGTCACGTTGACTCTGAATGCTTGTGCAATATGCAAGTTCAGTTTCCTGACTTGTGGATTTTTCTTAACAAGGAAATCAGGCTAGAATTAAAATTTTGATAGTCACCAACTATGGAGTGGATGAGATCTCTCAGAGAGAGGGAACCAAAGGAAAGGAGTGAAGGAGGTGAAAAGCACCCACCTTTATTTATGGGGCACACTCAGGGAAAGCCAGCATGCACTGGTCAGCATTCTTGAGTACACAGTTTGGCTCCCTTGGCTTATTTAGACACTTCTTTGGAAGCTGGAGAAAGAGGCAGATGTGTGAGGAAGGAGAGTGAAATCATCTGAGCAACTTTTGTCACATAGATTGGGTAAGTCTGGGTAATATTTAAGTTTCCTCCTAGGCCTCTGTGTCCTCCAGCCATCCTTGTCCACAGCTTCTTGAGTCTTACTTGCAGAATGTGTGCCTCAAACTTCGGGGTGACTTCCCTATCAAGATTGCAGACAGTGGAGCCCTATCCCAGAGCACTAAAAGCACCAGCAATTGTTTTCTTCACTGACTGAGTTTTCATAAAGGCAATCTTGCCTATATCATATGCATTTCACATTCCATGATCTGTCTGAGACAATTTGCTACAAAGCTTCAGGTTCCAATTTCTCAGAACAGTCAGAGATCAGTTAAATGAATTTTGTGTGTTTACAAGAGCCGATGATACTTGCTTCAGCAAACGACTCTTTAAGGAAATTCAAACAAAAAGCCATTTTATTTTCTGTTTCTTTCTTTTCTTTCTTTCTTTCTTTTTTTTTTTTTAGAAACTTCGCAGGGAAAAGGCAATGAATGTATATGCAAGGTTTTATATTAGCTTCAGAAATCAAGGCAGTTTGGAAGGCATGTGTTTGGGCTTGCATTTAATAGTCATCACTGCTGAGAGCCTAGGACCCTGATAAATGCCTGCACCTGCATCTTAATACCATGTGAAGCTATTGTTAAAGTGGTTATGCCCACTCAAGTCTGTGAGGACCTTTTGAAAGTGTAATTTTTAAAGAGGGAATTGATTTCTTCACTTCATGGGCAAGTGCAAAGAAAATTTGGGGCATATTTTTTCTTCCTCAGTAGAGAAAGGATTTTCTAGATGTGGTAGCTGTTACCTTCAAAGTGGGTCTTCAGCCCTGTTGTGCATTTAACAAACTATGTATTTGGGTCTCTTCCCTTTCCCAGCTTCTCCCTTTCTTCTTTAGTTGTCACCTACTTAGGCACTAGAGCAGCCATGGTCCCTTCTGTCTTTTCAGCGCAGGTACAGCTGCTGCAAATGGACAATGTTGTGTGCAGGTGTATGTCTCATGATTAACAGCAATGATAGCAATAATGACCGTGCTGTTATTGTTGTTGTGGTAGTGGAGGTATCTGTGCTACAATAATGGTGCGTAACAAAGCACTCCAAACTCAGTGGCTTAGAATAATAGTTATTTATTCTTACTAACTTGGTAGTGGGTGGCCTGGTAGTGGGTTGTCATAGGCTGGGTAAGGCTGAGTGGTTGTGTTCATGGTGCAGATCCAGCTGGATTTGGTAGATAGGTAGAGTGGGAGTTCTTCTCATGGCAATGACAACCATGTAAGAGAGTAAGTGACACCGCAAAAGTCACTATTGCATCAAGTCTGTGCATATCCCATTAGATGAAGCAAGTGACTTGGCCAAGTCTAAGTTCAAAGGATGAGGAAGCATAATCTGCCTATTATGAGAACAAAGAGAGTCAAGTGGCCAAACCTAATATCAGTCAAGTAGGTAAGTATATTTCTTGTGTGGGAGGGCAGTAGGGGATGGATGTTTGGCAAACAGTATTCTATTCTATCACAACCATCTGCCAACTGAGGGGCATGTGCAAGGTTCCAACATATTTACTAGCTTGCTTATGCATCCAGCTAACACTTGTTGAGCCTCTACTATGTGTCAGGCATGGTGCTGAACACTAACATTATAATAATGAAAATGCAGAGGAAATTGGAGCCCATGAATCCAAAGATCCTGATAGGAGATCCAGCTGATGCATAATCTGATGGATGAAGAGGCAAATTGAATCCTAGCTCTGGGAAGGGAGTAGGTTTAAGGTTTTGGAGGTCTATATCTTGGGGTCAGTGAATATAGTTGACATTTTTCATACTTCAAAGACTAAGCTCTTTCCACAAGCCCCTGGCCTTCTGAGAGATGCCAGGAAAAATGATCTTTGTCTATAGAGAATATGCATACCTGGGGTCCTAAGTTCAGAAAAGACTCATCGTAAGTGTACTGGGGAGATTGACTGCACCAGATAAAGAGGGCAACCAGGGCTTTGTCAGATCCAGACATCAGCTCTCAGGATTCTAAGACCCCAGAGAGATGGCTGCCATCCTAGGGAATTCTAGGACTTGGTGATATTCAACCCAATAGAATGTGACATGACGGTAGCTTCCAGAACTCATGGAAGTAGTAGATAGGATAACTGGATGGTGGAGGAACTAGGCCTTGTGTCTATATTTTCTGTAGTTGTGATTGACTGATATATGTAAACCTGATTTGTAACTTGGTCATGATTGATACTTAAAGGTATATAAGTACCTTTTGACTCATGTACATGTTTCTGGTGGCCATTCTGACTGTGTTTCATAAGAATAAAGCTAAGTAGGCATATGTTTCATCCACTAGCATCAGTGTGGTACAAAGTGCTCAGACCTATTTCAAAGGGGGAAGCTCTGTTAGAGAATTAAGAGATTGGAAGATAAAATAATTAATGAGCTGGGAAGGGAGTTTTCATTGAGTCTTTTGGCAAAGGGATAAAGTAAAGGTTGGTGAGTATTGCTGGATGGCAACAGTCATCATGAAAAATATAATACAAAAAATAAAACTGAAGATGAATTTTTTTTAACTGTTTTGGACAGTACTGATTAGACTGTAAACTAATTTTCAAAGTTTCACTGGATTGAGGCCTAGGAAGTCCAGTGTTAGCCCCTATGTTTTATGAACACTTTATGTGTCATATGTTTAACTCCATACATAGAGAGGATAAAAGAAAAACATGCAAATTTATGCAGAATCTGTTATACAATTTTTTTTTTTACTATGGTAATGACTTTTAGAACCATTTCTAAGCCCCTATAACCCTATATAAAGTTTTCTCCTTAAAGAATGTGAATCTGCCACTTAAGGTATCTGTTTGGCAGAGAGGTCAGTAAATCTCGGTGTGAGAGCAAAATCTGTTCAACCTGTTTTTGTAAATAAAGTGTTACTTTTTTTTTTTTCTTCTCATTGTTTGCTTTTTTGAGACAGAATCTCACTCTGTCACCCAGGCTAGAGTGCAGTGGCATGATCTAAGCTCATTGCAACCTCCTTGTCCTGGGCTTCTCTCCGGCCTCAGCCTCCTGAGTAGCTGGGACTACAGGGAGGGGCCATCACACAAAGCTAATTATTTTATTTTATTTTATTTTTGTAGAAATAGAGTTTCACCATGTTGCCTATGCTTGTCTCAAACTCCTGGACTCAAGCGTTGCACCTGTCTTGACCTTCCAAAGTGCTGGGATTACAAGCATGAGCCACTGCACCCAGCTATAAATAGTTTTATTGGAACACAATGCGGCTGCTTCATTTACATACTGTCCATGGCTATTTCTGTGCTATAGCAGCAGTGTTGAGTAGTTCTTATAGTGTCCTTATGGCCTGCAAAGCCTAAAATATTTGCGATCTGGCCCTTTACTTAAAAAGTTTCTTCCTCCTGCTGCAGAGAGAATATTGGGTAAATTAGCATGCACATACCTGAGGACAACAGGCAGAATTTCTTTTGCTTGTGAGTAACAGGATCTTTTCCAGAGCCTGGGTCTGGAGACCCAGGTGTAGATGGAACGTCAGTTATGACTGGATCTGTGAGTTCAAAGGATGCCACTGCTATGGTTTTGATATGCTTTCTTTGGCTCCTCCAAGTCTCACATTGAAATTTGATCCCTAGTATTGATGGTGGGGGCTAATGGGAGGTGTTTGAATTGTGGGACAGATTTCCTATGAATGGCTTGGGGCCATTCTAGCAGGAGTGAGTGAGTTCTCACTCTTAGTTCCTCATGAAAACTGGTGGTTGAAAAGAGCCTGGCCCCTCCTCCTCTCTCACCATGTGATCTCTACATGCCAGCTCCCTTGCCGAGTGGAATGTCTTGGAGTCCCTCACCAAAAACACATGCTGGTGCAGTGCTTCTTGTACAGCCTGTAGAACCCTGAGCCAAATAAATGTTTTTTATTTATAAACTACTTAGCCTCAGGTAGAGCCTCTTTACAGCAACACAAATGGACTAAGACAGTCACCAAGCCTCTCTTATTCCCCACCTCTTGCTTCTGCCTTCTGCTATATTAGCTTCATTCTCAGGCAGGCTCTCTACATGGTAGAAAAGATGACTATTATTATAACTGGACTTATATAGGATCCTTAGATTTTATAGTTACTGAAGGAAAGATACCCTTTTTTTCCCAGCATCTGTTACAGCCCCCATGCCCACTCCACTGATTGAGCTTGGTGCCCAACGGGATCAGTTGCTGTGCTCGGGAGGGTAAAGGTGCTGTCCAAAGCATTTTGTGTTGCATGCTTTTCCTCCACTAAGGGGAGTGGAAGAGAAGGGGCACGTGTTTGATAGACCCGACAGCAGGGGGAGAGGAGCTCCCAACAGAAATCAAAGCAAAACTAAGGATAGCTGAAAAATTTGAAGACAGGCTAGAATTCAATAATTCTTGGCAGGCTTATATTTCTATTATTTGGCCTCTCACTGTGATTTCTCCCAGCTGCTTAGTTTTCCATCTTTGTCCTGCATCTTGCAATTCTTGTTTTTTTCTATTATTGCAGTTGACCCTTAAACAATGTGAAAGTTAGGGGCAGTGACCCCCCATGTAGTCAAAAATCCATGTGTAAATTTTGACTTTCCAAAAACTTAACTGCTAATACTGTTGACCAGAAGACTTACTGACAACATACAGTCGATTAATACATATTTTATATGTTTTACGTATTATATAATGTATTATTACAATAAAGTAAGCTAGAGAAAAGAAAATGTGAGTAAGAAAATCATAAGGAAAAGAAAATATATTTACTATTCATTAATTAGAAGTGGATCATTATAAAAGTTTTTATCCTCATTGTCCTCACATTCAGTAAACTGAAGAGGAGGAGGAAGAGAATGGGTTGTTCTTGCTGTCTCAGGGGTGGCAGAGGTGGAAGAGACATGTGATCTAGGCTTATTGCAACCTTCCTTTCCTAGGCTCAAGTGATCATCCTGCCTTAGCCTTCTGAGTAGCTGTGATTACAGGTGGGCACCACCATGCCCAGCTAAGAAAATCATAAGGAAAAGGAAATATATTTACTATTCATTAAGTAGAAGTGGATATCATAAAGGTCTTTATCTTCCTTGTCCTCACATTTAGTAGACTGAAGAGGAGGAGAAGAGATGGGTTGTTCTTGCTGTCTTAAGGGTGGCAGAAGTGGAAGAGATGCAGGTGGTAGAAAGGGAGGTAGGAGAGGTAGGCAAATTTGGTGTAACTTTTACTGAAAAAAATCCATGTCTAAGTGGACCTGAGCAGTACAAATTTATTTTGTTCAAGGGCCAACTGTCCCTGGCTCCATACTGTTCAGAATCTATATTTTTTTCACTCCCTCCACATTCTCTTATAGAAGACCACTGCATGGTACAGACCTTAATGTACACATGCAGCATTTGAGAGCCAAAGTAACTTAGTATGGTATACTAAAAATTAAAATTTAATATCAGGCAATACTCTCCAACCATTACTCACCATAGTGAATTTTTTTCAAAACCCATATTTCACTCAAGCACCAACTTTGTACAATATTCTTGGTCAATTCTTCCCTTTCTTTTCCTCTCACTAAACTCCAGACTCTAATATTCCAGAGTTTATGACATTTTGTCCCTATAATATTTTTACTTTCCCTACCTTACCTCAAATTATGTCCCCAAGCAATTCATACCCTCAAAACCTTTTAAAGAACTTAGTGAAGCAAAATCCATCCTGGAAAGGTCATCAACCTTGTAATACCAACACAAGTTTTCAAACTATTATGGCATTGTCACAATTGTTGTAGTAGTTATTTTAACAGATTTCACTACCAGAATAAACTCCAAGAGAGAAAGAGGGAGAAAGAAAGGGAGGTAGGGGCTGTGGAGGGTTTTACCTGCTTTCACATGTGTATTATTCTTGCTGTTCAGAAACTCCAGCTTTTATAAATGGTCTTTTCTATGAAGAAACTTTCTTGAGTGATTCTTAAAATACATAGGCCTATGTGGCCAAAGTCTAGAGCATTTGCCTTTCTTTTGCAATGAGAAGAATATGTCTCAGGTGGCTACTGGCCCAAGAAGGTGAGTAATATGTGGAGAAGTCTTGAATCCAAGCCACAATCTACAGCCAAGTCCAGGAGTCTAGAAAGAGCACAATCTAGATCGGCCAAAACACATTTGACTCCTGCAGAGTGAGATTAATGTTTATTATTGTAAACTATGAAACTTTCAAGAATGCCTGTTGCACAGTATTATTGCAGCAGTAGCTGACTGATACATGTAGACTGATAGTCAAGCCCAGTTCATGTCCATAGATATTGATCTTTGCTTTATCACTCCTTCTTCTTACCTCGAAGGGCACTTGTTTTTGTTTTAGCACACTTAGGCACTTTTTCTCTTTCGTTTTAGAATAACAGTTTCTAAAGGACAGAACATTTATCACTCTTGTGGCCCCTAAATCTCTAGAATAAATCTTTGTATCTGGTTGGTGTTCAAGAAAAATTTTTGGTAAATGGTAAATTTGAGTCTCAGGTTCGTGATAGCCACACATGGAAATTATGTCCTGATTACTTGCTGGTAAATAAATATCAGTGGTTCCAGGTGAGACCAAGTGAGATTTAAGAATGGATTGGCACAAACTCATCTCCCTAATAAGGACAAAGCTCAGACAACAGATGTATGAGGTGAACCACAGTAATTTGCTTGTACCACGAATGCCTCACCTTTATTTCACCCTAGTGTACGATGAGAGACATTTTTGGATTCATCTGAAAGACTCTGGGATTATAATAAGTGACTGCATTAATATGGATATAGTCTGCAGATACTATTCTTTGCCTTCCCCAAAACACCCATTCTGTCTGTTGAGAAAATTAGGGAGTATTCTTGTCTCTGTTACTTAAATCATTTCCTTTCCAGGTTTTCGTCAGATACGATTCCTTAAAATGGGCAAAAAGCAGGACATACTGGTGTGTAATATGCCACTATGCCTGTGTTGCTCTGTGACTTCTGGTGGTGTTTAACTGTGCTAACAAAAACATATTTCAAACTATAAAAATGGGAAAGAAAAATACAAAAGAACACTTTGGTACCTCATTTATCCTCAGAGCAACACAAGAATAAAATATTCAGCATATCAAGGTGAAAATGTTATAGGCCAAAGATATGTGGGGGCGGAGTGGCTAAAAAAAAGTCAACCCACCCAGAACATTGTGTGATGATTATTTGTCTTGAGCCTGAAAAAACTTTGGCTGCTTTTAGTTAAATGGCAGTAAAAATAGGGAAGGCTATTTTAGACAAAGAGGTTCAAAATAGGGCTGTGATCATCTTTTGTCACGTGATATCAGAGAGAACAGATGTGGAACTCTCCAGTATGTTCAAACAATTTCTGCCTTGGCAAAACCAAACAACCTGGTAGGACCTCAGAACAAAGAGAGGATGACATAGTTTTAGCATTCATTCAACCATGGAATAACGGGAGATTAAAAGTGTCTTGATTATGCCTGGGTGGAGACTTCTTAGCAAAGCCCCCCACCCAGTGACTTCCATTTGCAGAATAGGGTCAAGAAAATATCACCGTGGCCCTTTATGTGACTTAAAGCCCCTATACTCTGTTCAGAATCTTCAAGGATACAGTTTGCTTCTAGAAATATGATGAGTTTCTGAAGCAGAGACTGTACACATTTCGAAGATGCCCCCTGGAATTGTCAAAGCTTCTTGGCACAGGAATTGTCAAAGCTTCTTGGCTGGTCTACCTCCCTGGGGTACTACAAGATGATTGATCTCAATGATTCTACCAGAGACCAGCTTCTGACCTTCAGCCTTGCATAACTAGAAGTTCACTCTGATTGGCGACTCTTGGGGAATATTAATCACAGAGATATTGAGTCATTCAAAACTTTCTGCAAATGTACGAATTTATATAGAGGAACTGGAGCAGTCAGAGAGATTAAATATTCATGTTTGCCTAACCAGCACATCTTAAAATCTCTGATTCATTTATGTCATTTTTTCAACAAACATTCACTGAGTGCCTGCTATGTGCCAGGCATGCAGGAGGCCATGCTAGAAGCTGGGATGTCGTAGTAAACAAAACAGACTGACTTGTATCCTCAGGAAACTAATATCCTAGGAAGTTGGACAAGTCAATAAACAAATAGTTTTAGTTACTAAAAACTGCTAAAAGTCATTTAAAAGACTATTATGAGAGTGAAAGGGGGTGAGGATAGGGGATTGCTACCTGTAATTCTTGATGATGTTCATCTGTCTGGTTTCATTTGTTCCTGAGGACCAGCTCTAATCCTACTTATAGTCTGATTATGTGCAGAGCCTGTAAATACCCTTGTTGGCATAAGCTAGTGCCAGTTAGGTTTCTATCATTTCTAGTCAGGGCCTTAAAATGCACCTCATGATTAATAAAGTAAAATCTGAACTCTTCGGCTTGGCATTCCAGGGCCCTCTCAATCTAGTACCAGTTGATATTTGTAGCCCTAATTCCTACTAGACTGCCAAAGCACTGTCCACTCTGCCTGTACCTCATCCTAACACAGCTTATCTTCTCCCAAGTCTTATACAGAAGAACAGAGGAAGTGGCTTGGAAACTTCTACTGGGTCTCTCTAGGGTGCTTCCCAGTATCTAGAATTCTCTCTGCTCCAATCCCTCTGACCAGTGTCCACCTGTGCCTCAAGGCCCTATTCCCATTGTCCCTCCTCCAGGAACACTTCAAATTCTTCAGCTAAAATCAGTCTCCCACTTCTCATCACACATTGAATCTCTTTCAAAACATTTAATAAAATTTACCTTGTAATATAGTTCCTTATATTATGGGTCTAATTGTACGATTAGAATATGAGTCCCTGAAGAGTGGCATCTCTGCCTTTCTATCATCCTCAATGCTTGGCAACACAAATTAAATTCATCTCTCTAATATGGTAGTCTCCTAGAAGTTATAAAGTGTTGCATAGAGTTAGGGATACCGAAAGCAATAACAGCCATATGCTGTGTGCTTACTTGGTGTCATGCATGGCGCTAAGTGCTTTAGATGTAACATACAATCCTTGTTTTGGCTAAACTTCTTTTACAGGAAACCCTTGAAGTCTTGGTGGCTTAATACGATAGTTGATTTCTTGCATATTGGTGAGTACAGTATGGGAATTTGATTGATAAATCTCTTCTCCAAAATGACTGAAAGACCAGGGTGCCTTCTACTTTCCAGTCTGTGAATCCCTAGAGCCTAAAGCCACTTGCTGCATCTTCTACATCAAGAGGCTTGTTGTGTGAGCCTCACATGGAGGTTCCTGTGGGCCAGGCCTAGAGGTGGTGAATATCGCTATCATTCACAGTCTGTTGGTTAAAACTCAATCACACTACCCCATTCACATGCAAAGAGATCTGGGAAACAAGGTCTACTACATTCTGCTCATTCTGCTACATTTTTCACTTTACAAGATAGGGTTCTCATATTAATCTCCCACTACTGAGCAAATGCATTAATCCACCCGGGGTCTCTCTCTAAGCCTCTCATTCTTTCCCAGTGTATCTATTGTCTCTGAGTGTAGCAGAACCCATTATCCCACCTGTGGCTGAAACTATACCCTTTCTCATGAGCTCCTCTGAGACTTGGCACATCCAGACCCACAGCACATGCTTTTGTGGTTTCTACTTGGAGGACCATGATGTTTAACAGTTGTGGGTCTCCCTCTCATGGTAAATAGAGGCAATGCAGTTGGGGGGTACTTGATGCAAAGTCTCATCTGGGGAAAGGATTGGGAAGTAGAGACAGAGGAAGAACGTGGGAGAGGAGTCCCTCTTTCTTTCCCACAATGAGATATAGCTCAGCCAATATTGAAGAGTACGTATGGAGAAATAAAATGGATACAGTTCAGCCCAGTGCTTGTAACTGCAATTCTAAGAAGGAGAACTGGAATTAGGAATCACTGCTGGCTCTTAACTTTCACATACTACCATCAGTGGATTTATTACCTTTTCTCTGAGAACATCCTTTGTGTCCTCATGTTCTGTGCTGTGGAAAATTCTGAGAGGCTTTTATTAGTTAATGTCTCTGCTGACAATCCATCTAGGGGGGGTGAAGCATCCACACAAAAATGACGACAGGTGACAGGCCACAGCTGAGAGTGTTTTTGGCAGTCAGGGAAGGAACTGACTGTGTGGATTGAAGCAGCCAGCAAAGGCTTCCTGGAGGAAGGAGAGCTTCCTGGAGGAAGGAGAGCTTGCTTTGAAACTGGAAAGATGGGATGAGATCGTAACAAGTGAAGAAGGAACAGCAGGGTGTTTCTAACCGAAATCAAACCCTGAAGAGTCACTGGGAATGGGGGCACAGGGGGCAGCCAGGGATCAGGCAGGATGGAGATGAGACTGGCCTGACTACAGCCAGCTGAGGCTGTAGTTGGGGGAAGCTGTGGGATGGAAGGGGTCAGATTACAAAGTGCCTTTGGAAAGCAAGGAGAGAAGATTCAATAACTGTGTGGAGGGTTACACTGCCTTGTTTTCTAGTGAGGGCTTACTCTTCCCTGACAGATTAGAAGTGAGGTCCAAGGGGGCAACTATAAAGCTCTGGCTTGTTCAGGTCTTGGTGGACCTTGAAGGGCCAGCATTTCAGAAGAGGTATTCATCCATTGCTCCTATAACCCTCATCCTTACCCTGAACACCATCACCACCACCCCTGCCACCCCCGCAGACAACACATTCCTCCAGTTCCCAGTCCTCAGAGTGTTCATGCATGAGGTGCAATCCAAAGAACAGGTTCTGAAAAGGGACTAAGCTTGAACATATGTCCATCCAATTGAATGAGTGCAGAACTTAATTAAATTTGATTTAACAGAATAATGAACTATGACACCCCTTGCCTTTTTGCAGCTCTGATAATGCATACTGCTACTATCAGGCACCAAGATGATGCTGAGATGCACCCCCTCTAGTATCCTTTAGATCCCTTTGCTAGTTTATATCACACTAGCTTCCAGAAACAGGAACAGCTCTTTAGAGCTGTGCAAAGGAGGCTGGGGTTGGCGGGGGGCAGGGGAGGAGCGGGCAGGCTTTGTACCCTCACACTGGCTGGCCATGAGACGCGACTACCTCTAGGAAGCGGAGTAACCTTGGGCAAGACTACTCCTCTGGTTAAGGTCAATTCCTGTGCAGCGTTGCAGGTGGGGAATAAATACTCTGGATCTGAAAGATTAGTGTAGAACAGTGGATGTAGGAACAGTGGTGTAGAACAGCACCCACTGCTGTTCTTTTTGGCAAAAAGAGACACACAGGTTTTTGGACTCATTTTGCCAGTTCCTCAGGAAGCCTGGAAGTGCCTGAGAATTTACATCTCCCAGGGGTGGCCCTTAACCAATGACATATAAGCACCCTGGCTTCCTTCACCCCCATTCCAAGGTGTGACCAACACTGTGTCCAGGGTTCCCCTGTAGGACTGAACCACATCTCCTTCCACTGGAGGGATATTCATCTGATATCCCACCCTTACATGGTCTCCAACTTTTCTGGGTCCCACATCCCTATTCCAATAGCTACTAGCTTTTTCTGGAAATGCTTTATAATAAATCATTCTCCCGTGAGTTATCAACTCAGTATTGTCTGCAGGGGGAAACCAAGACAACCAACTTTGTGCCCCTTGGGGGTGTGTGTGTGTGTATATATATGGTGTGTGTGTATATATACACATATATATGTCATATATATACATATGATCTGTATATATATATACACACATATATGCCATATATATACATGAGACCGAGTGTCTGCCACCTAAGCTGGAGTGCAGTGGTGCGATTTTGGCTCACTGCAACCTCTGCCTCCCGGGTTCAAGACATTCTTGTGCCTCAGCCTCCCGAGTAGCTGGGACTATAAGCGTGTGCCTTTTTTTTTCAGTAGAGACAAGGTTTCGCCATGTTGGCTAGGCTGGTCTGGAACTCTTGGCCTCTCAAAGTGCTAGGATTACAGGCATGAGCCACCGTGCCCAGCCACCCTTAGGGTATATTATTAAATCTCTATAAGTCTCCATTTCCTTATCTGTGAAATAAGCATAACAATCACAATTAATTTGTAGAGTGGTGAAAACTATGAGAAAGTGCCTTGTACAAAGTAGGTACTGAATAAAGAAAGCTATTCTTGGTGGTGGAGTAACACATGTTGTTGGAGAGAACAGCACCTCCAGATGGCGCATATCCTGGCTGACAAGGCACAGACTTGCACCCCTAGAGTTGGACGTGAAACTTTTCCTACTTCCACAGCCTCTCTTCTGCTTCTGCATGTTCAGCTTCAGTCACAAGCATTGGCCACAAATAGACTGCCAGCAAGGGGCTCTGCGACACTGCCTACACTTTTTTTTTTTTTTTAGTGTGAAAGGAGGAAATCCCTAAAGGAAAGATTGTGAGTGTTCTTTTGAGTTTCTGTATATTGAGTATCCCAATTAGCTTCTCCTTAAAGGGCACCTCTTGAACTAATTAAATTAACTTGAGATGAAACTTTGACTCATTTTCACATGCCACTCAAGTGGAAGTGCCTGATATTCAAGAATGTAAATTTCACAGAAAATTTTTAACCATGTTCTTCACTGGGGATCTTGGTGGGGGAAAGCAGAAGTGGGTCCTCCTGGGGTTGCCTCTCTCCTGGATCCAGCTCTCCTGTCTCCTCACTGTTGAGGGGCCCATTGCTCTAGCCACATGGCAGAGTGGTGACAAGGAACCTCCCGGGGTTCAGGCTCTGCAGCACTACACTGGGCGTGGTCTTGACTCAGCTACCTAGACTTGAACTTGCCAAGGTGGCTCTGCTCCATTGGTTGTGGCTGCCTGAAGAACTATTTTAGGAATTTTGAGTTCCTTTCCGGCTCAGTGAAAAAGAATGCAGAGATGGTTATGTGAACCCCGAATACCTGAGGCAGGTCTCAATCAATTTAGGAAGTTTATTTTGCCAAAGTTAAGGATGCATGCCTGTAACATAGCCTCAGAAGGCCCTGATAACATGTGCCCAAGGTGGTCCTAGCACAGCTTGGTTTTATACATTTTAGGGAGACACGAGACATCAATCAATATATGTAAGATGAACACTGGTTGTTCGTTCGGGAAGGGCGGGATATCTTGAAGCAAAGGTGGGACAACTCGAATTGGGGAGGGGCTTCCACATCATAGGTAGATAAGAGACGGATGGTTGCATTCTTCTGAGTTTCTGATTAGCCTTTCTGAAGGAGGTAATCAGATATGCATTTATCTCAGTGAGCAGAGGGATGACTTTGAATAGAATGGGAGGCAGGTTTGCCCTAAGCAGTTCCCAGTTTGACTTTTCCCTTTAGCTTACTGATTTGGGGGCCCCAAGATTTGTTTTCCTTTCACAGTTAGCAATGTCTGTCATGGATATTGGATAGGAGATTGGGCCATGTGCTTGCCAGCATGTCTTAGAGTTCTATGTTTCTGCAGAGATTCCACAGATATGTCAGATTTTCCATGGGTACAATTTTCTTACCGCTGTTATATATTACTATATTATATACTGGATATTAGATTTTATATATGTAAGTTGATGTATATATGTAATTGTATATAATGTATGTTATATTTTATTTATGTAATTTAGAATCTATTAATACAAATGATAATGTATATATGCATATTAGAATCACAAAAAAGGAGGACTGTGAGTAATGCCATTAATCAGTATTCCTTTAACTTCTTCCAAGTCCTCATTCTCAAGACTAATTCAATTATCAACTAAAATTACCTTTACTTTCAAACCAGATTACCTTTAACAAATTATTCCATTTTTTCTGTGACTTGGTTTCCCCATCCATTAAGTGGAGGTAATGAAAGGATCCACTACCTAGGGCTGCTGTGAGAACCAAATTAGTTATGAATGAACGACGCTTAGAAAAGTGCCTGGTATAGAACTAGATTGAGATGTATTAGCTATTATAATATTACAATTGTATTATTGTTTATCAAACACCCACTGTTTGCCATCAGCTAGTGTCTGCAGAGGCTGTTCTTAGATCTCTAAGGTTATCGACTTATCTTCTTTTTCAATCAGGAGCAGGAGAAATAATTTTAATTTTTATGTCAGCACTGCTGATTTCCTGCTGAAGTTTCCAGGCCATGGAAACCCCAGGGAGGAGGCTTCTTCCTCCATAACAGTGAGACCGAGTAAGATAACTAACACAGATGTAGTCTAAGTATTTTGGCATAAGGCCTGGAAGATGAATTTAAGAGCTTAATTTCTTTTTCCCTCTTTACTAGCATATGAAAACTAAATTTAAAGATATATTATAAATATATATATTTAGCTATTAAAAACATAAGATATATTAGCTACAAAATTATTTTTATATATTTTAGCTATTAAAAATGTATATAAGCACTTTTTTAAGCTATTAAAATATATTTAAAATGTATCTTTAAATTTAGTTTTCCTGTTTTTAGATATAGGGATCATTGTCGATATAACTTCATTTTTGCAAAACAGTATGGAGTTATAAAAAGAGCAAGAATTTTGGTGTCATATAGAATTGGATTTGAATCCAGGACCTACCATGGGATCTCTGTGAAACTGAGAGCTAAGTTGCTTTACCATGCCAAGCCTCTGTTCCCTCAGATGTAGAACTGAATACTAGCTGACTCCTGCCAATCACGGGTCTCTGCACAGCGGTGTTACGAATCTTACTGTTTGGGGGAGGGTTGTGCTTTACAATGGTATTCCTGAGATTTTGCAAATTTCTGAAATGCCTTCTGAATCCTTATAAAAGAAATAAAGTTGTATCTAGCTGATCTCAAATATAACATTCTACTTAAAGCCTTTGAGCACTGAAAAACCTGTGTAGGCATATAAAATAATTTTGTTCAGATTACAGGCTCATTCCCAATCCACGACAAACCGCCATTGCCTGTGCGCATTGATTGCTGGAAAACAGAATCCCTTTCCCCACAGAAGCACCACTGGGTATGAATTAGTTGCCAAGAATAGCCCATGAATGCCCATTCAACACATAAGCCCCCTGGAAAATAAAATGTAAGACTGTATGTAAAGTACACTAGGTTTATATAATTTTCAGTGTACTTGGGTTTACTTCTAGCTGTCACTTACTAACTTTAGGATCTTATCTATGCCTCAGTTGGCTCACCTGTCAAATAAAAATGAAAATGCCTCCTTCATGGGGTTATTGGGGAAGATTAAACCATGTCTGGCCCACAGTAACTGCTCAAGCAATTGCAGTTGTGCCTACTCTTCAATTACTCTTGTTATTCTTATTTGAGCCAAATACATCCACATTTTTGTGGAAAACGTATAAGGAGAATTTCAACCTTTGATTTCAGGAATGCATCTCCCTTCCCTGGGCTGCTCTGATACCAGCATTTCCCCAGATCGCCTCTCTGCTGGTGGCTCCCACAATCTGGCAGAAATGCCCCAGGAGTGCCGAGTTTGGGAGAGGAGTAAAAGGAAAGTGTGAGGACTTCAGGATGTGGAAGTCATAGATGACTTAGCCAGGTAGCAAGTCGCATTGGGTTGAATCTTAGCACCTGGAAACTCCCCATCACTGCCTTTCTCCTTCACCACCCCGGAGGTGGAGACTAGTTGTTCTTCTTCCTGCTCCTCCATGGGGATTTTTCTCTGCCGGTCATCTCAGGGTTCCCGCCTACTCTCCTGCTAGTCATGCAAGCACTAGTATCTTTCAAGATTTCTTTATTTTCTTTATTTTAATTAATAAGTTAACTATGCTAGAGATAGGGTCTCACTCTGTCACCCAGGCTGGAGTGCAGTGGTGCCATCATGGCTCACTGTAGCCTCAAACTCCTGGGCTGAAGCGATCCTCCAGCCTCAGTCTCCTGTCTACTTTTCTTTAAATGGTTTTATTTCATATGAAAATTTTTAAATGTTTATTTTTAAGTTTACAAATGACAAAACTCTTTCCTGTGCACAGATTTATGAGTTTGGACAAATGCAAAGAATTGTGTAAGCACCACCAAAATCAAGATGCAGGACATTCTTCCCCAAAGGCCCTCCACATTACCCTTTTGCAATCCTCTTAGTGTTTTATGCTCCTGATGAGGAAAAAAAAAATAAAACTCTCAGGTAGAGGGTAATTAATTTTCTTTGGCTACTAACTTTTTACTCTCCCCTCCCCCCTCCCCCCACAGAAAAAGGCTTTTGAGAAAGACAGAGTCCCTTAGGAGATGCCAGTGGACCACAGCAGAATGTAATGTATGTGTTCATCACTTTCTAGGTTCTCCAAGATCTCTTGGGGAACTAGAGCTGAGACAGGTGGTCCAAGGCAACGGGCCCCTAAAGGCAAGAGGCCAAGATGGATTACAGAGACCACTGGGGCTCAGTTTAAGGGAGCCAGTGGTACCAAAAGCAAAACCTCAGCATTTTTCTTCTGGACTGTCACATACAAGCCTGTTATGAAAAACCCTGGACTATGACAGAATGAGCAGAAAAGTGAAGACTGGCTCAGAGCAGAGAAAACAGGAATAAAAGAGGGAGAGGATATAGGAGAGGGAGGGCAGATGAGCTGGATGAACAGGAAGGCAGAGTTTCAAGGTTGTTTTCTGAAAGGGCTTCCATCAGGACCCTGTCATGTTTGCGTGTGTTAGAAGATGTAGCCCTCTTCTCCTCCTGCAGCCCTGCACCCACGCCTGGGTGAGGGGAGGATGCTCGGGGTCTATGTCCCTAACCTCCTAGGCAGGAAATCCCTGAGCAGGGCCCAGCCTTGCACACCCTTTCAGCGAGACTCTGATTTACAGGAATCAGGAGTAAGGGTTCAATTAATCATTCCTCAATTACCCAGCATTACAGGGCTTTTGCTGAATAAAAAAATATTTGTGGAAAATGCATCAGCTTCAGCTATCAAACTTTTTGGCAGAAATATTAAAAATGCAGACAAAATTTTCCATTAGGACACTAGCTGTCCATATTTCTCGATGAGATCTTATTATCGAACCAGAGGTAAATGCTTGTACTTCAGTTGCTAGCAGCAATTCTCTGCCTTTGTGTTTCAAATTTCAGTAAAAAATCTCAAATGTCAAAATGTATGTCACTCTCTAAATAAAATTTTATACCAGAAAATGGGAGGCATGTTGCCGCTGAATCATTTGATGGCATGTCTGACAGGAATACTGATGCCTTGAATGAGCAGGCTGATGAAGACTGAGAGGGGAAGTGGGAATACTTTGCCAGGCATGAGATTTGAGATTTGTGTCTGGCAGTGTTGAATTTCCTCACTTGCTCTCGTACCACCTGCGACAAAATCACACTCTGGATCAGAGTTTCTGTGTGTATGTCATCTTTGTCATCTTTGTCCTGGTGCAGCATCCTGTCAGCTGGGAATATGGGCCAGTATTTTATTATCCAGAAGCCTTGAGAGGGGTTTTAAAAATGATAATTTTATTTTTTGTGTGTGTGTGGAGCTTCATGACAGCTAAAATTTGGGGACATAGAAAAGCCACTTAATACACAAATCCATTGAGTTGATGAATTAAATATGCATAGCTATGACATAGAGCAAACATTTTTCTTTTAATAAGAGTTCCATGGCATGCTGATTCTTCACTGGTTGTTGGCAGGGCAGGTAATGCACCTTAGTGGAAAGAGACCAGACTTTGGATCTGGGTTCACATCCATTTCTTCTCTGCCCGTTATTCTTTGTGTAGCCTTAGGAAAAACCTTAGAAGAAGAAAATCTTATGAGTCTCAGCTTTGTCTTTTATAAAATAAGTATGAAAGTATCTATTTCATAAGAAGAAGGATTCAAGATAACATATACAAATGTACTTAGTCTGGCACCTGGAATATCACAAGTGTTCAATGAATTCTACTCCTTTTTCTTTAATTGTTTGATATTTTTAGGCAATGAACTGCTATATATCAGTAAATATTAAGGGAGATGACTCTCTATATAAGATATTATAAAGTAGATATAGCAAAAGATGGGTAAAACCAACTGTGATAATCATATTTAGCTGTTCATTGGATACTTTGGAGTCTATTCTTTATAGATACAGGGTAGGATTATATTTTGCCATATCATTTTAAGTTAGATATGGCCATGTGGCTTAATTTGACCAATGAAGTTTGACATGTCATATGAAGGAAGGTTGAAGAAGCAATATGTAATTTGCCGTGTCCTCTTCCCACTGGCTTCGCCATTGTGGTACCACATAGCTAGAGCAGAGGCAGCAAGCACAACCTACCTGCTGACCAGCAATGGATAGGTATCATGAATGAGAAAAAAACTTCTGGTGTAAACCCACTGATATTTGGGGGTTGTTTGTTATCACAGTATAACCCAGCTTATCCTGACTGATAAAACAAGGAACTATTTGGCTAGATTCACTGGTTTTTAATCCTGCTCCCCTCATCTCCCCCCAGTAACAAGAACATTATACAAAAGTGTTAGAAGAGTAATTGTGCTAGATTCCACCATAGCAATAATTTAGAAAATTTGGGGAACTGTTATATTTTTATTATGGCTTAATTAAAGACTGTGGCTATTTTAGAAAAATTTCTATCTCATCAGTGATCATGTCAAGGATGGAAATTTTCAGCAATCCCATTCATTGCTACAGACCTACAGAGTCCAATATGGCAGTCACTAGGCTTGTATGGCTATTATTACACTTAAATTAAATAAAATCAAAGATTCAATTCCTTACTCACACTAGCCACGTTTCTTGTGCTCAGTAGTCTCATGTACATAGCACAAATATAGAACATTTGAATCCTTGTAGAATATCTATTGGACATTCCAGATAGAGACAACAAAATTTCTCTCAATGTATATAAAGTTCTACACAGTTGAAGCATCCCTTCTAAACAGACGCTCATCTCTTAAGCCCTCTTTCACAGAAATTGATTGGCTATTGAACCTTATTCTCTAGTTGAACACCCTTAAAATGCAAAGGAAGAGTAGATTGCCTCAGAATTCCCAGAGAACATGCACTCAATACAGCCATTGCCAAGTGCTAGTATAGTAAAGAGTATTACTGGCGATGTTCGAGATTAGGGAACTGATATGCATTGTCTCTTTATAGAGCAGAGTTTTCCCATGGAAACAGAGAGGCAATTTGGGCTGCAGTGAAACAAAGGTGAGGCTGGATGATTCTCATTTAACAAATGGCCTTTCCTATCAGACAAGTGTTATCTTTTTATAGAAAAATTTACAAGGCCTGTGGATTGAATAATCCTTTTCTCAAGCAAAACTAGGCTAGAGACCTCTCTCAGTTAACATTAAACTTAGGAGTCAATGAGGGTATGTTAGTTAGGATATCCTATGTCATGCTGCTATAACAAACAACTTCAAGGGTTCAGTGCCTAAGACAATACAAATTTATTTCACATTCATGTAAATCCTCTGAACAGTTCAGGTGATGGTTCAGAGCAGTTGTTCTCCATTTTCGACAATCCAGAATGCCTTCCATTTCATCTTGAAGCCTCCTTGCTAATCACTGCTGCAAGAAAGGAGTGCTGGAATGTCCCACACCATCAGATAAGTGCTCTAGCATGAAAGTGACACATGCCACTTCTCATAGCCTATTGGCTAGCATTAGACACATGGCCTTCCCCATATGAAGGGTACAATTCTCCATACACCCCAAGGGAAAGGACGACTGGATGTGGGTGAACATTAGACTCCTTTAATGCAGAGCAGGAACTGCATTTCCTAACCAAATACATGAAATGTGCAGGTCTGATGGCTGATGTTTTTCAGAACAATTTTGGAATGTTTATAATTAAATCAGGTTTCCATAATTCCAAAATATTCTGCCATGACATAAGTAAGAGTTGAATGCCATGCTTTCATAAGCTTGAGTTTTCATTTCTGGACCAAACTCTCACCCATATTCTTTGAGGCAGAAAAAGAAAAAAGTGCCATAGCCTGTGACTTTAACCAAGTTACTTACTTTTCTCTGAAGATGTAAAATGAGATGGCCAGATTAGATTATTCTTTGTCCCTTTCCAACACTGTTTTGGTTTCTATAGATTTTCTTTTTCTTTTTATTTTCTCTCTTTTTTTTTTTTTTTTTTTTGTTTGAGACAGAGTCTTGCTCTGTTTCTCAGGCTGGAGTGCAGTGGCACAACCTTGGCTAACTGCAACCTCTGCCTCTGGGGTTCAAGCAATTCTCCTGTCTCAGCCTCCTGAGTGGCTGGGATTACAGGCACATACCACCATGCCCTGCTATTTTTTGTATTTTTGTTAGAGACGGGGTTTCACCATGTTGGCCAGGCTGGTCTTAAACTCCTAACTTCAAGTGATCCACCCACCTCAGCCTCCCAAAGTGCTGAGATTACAGGCATGAGCCACTGTGCCTGGCCTTTTATTTTTATTGTTAAATCTTCTTTTTTCAAGATCAAAATTGATATTAGGCATCATTTTTTAAAAAGTCAGGTCTATTGAGGTACAATTTACATATTATAAAATTTTCTCTTTTGACATGTATACTTCTCAACATTTTTACAGTTGTGTAATCACAATTATAATGTAGAATAGATCTCGCAAATCGTTTGTTTTACCTCACTGTGGTCAATCTCCTTTTCCCATTCTGGTCTCTGACAACACTGATTTTGATTTCTACTCTTATAGTTTTGCCTTTTCTACTTTGTCAAACAAATGGAACCACAGAGTACGTAGTCTTTTGGGTCTGGCTTTTGTCACTTAGCGATTATCCTTGAGATTAATCTCTGTTGTTGCATGCACCAGTAATTTTTGTTGTTGAGTACTACTTCATTGTACCACAATTCGTTTATCCATGTACCATTGATAGACATTTGAACTGCTTCCAGTTTGGCAGCATAAATGTTTTTAAGAGGATAATTGAAATATCCTATTGTTTGGAGGATGGCTTGGTTAGGAAAAGGACAATAAATTGGTGCAGTGGCAGTGGATTGAGGAGATGCATATTAGGAAAACTGAAGCTCATCTCTATCTTAGGTATGTGAAGGTTTCTATGTAAAGAAAATTTGAGGCTTACATGACCCCTGAAAATGGGGGGACAGGGGACAGAAGTCATGATGGAGACCTTGTGATCTCAGTTTGCAGTTCTGATCCAAGTGGCTCTCAAGAGTTCACCTGGAAGCTTCTGTGAATTCCTTGAGTCTCTGGGAAGCTCCTACAGGTATCTCAACCTGTAGAAGTGGTTCTCAATATGTGGCTGCATCAGTATAATCTGCTAACTTGTTAGAAATTCATTTTCTCAGGTTCCACCTTAGACATCCCAAATCATACCCTGGTCATAGAACCTGCCAATCCATATTTTAACAAGTATTTGGGGGGTATTTTGATGCACACTAGCTAGAGAACCACAGGGCTATAGCATAAGTACGGGGGTCTCCAATACACCCACCCAAGAGCTACTTCAACGTTTGTGTTTACTTATGAATCTGCATGCAAATCTCACACAAGTGCCTTTCATTGACAAAGTCTAATCAAGAAACTTATGGGGAAAGGGATATGGGGAAGTGTAGTTCTCAGCCTCTCTTCTGAAATTCAGAGGATGCTCAGGAAGGGTTGAAGTGATGGTAAGTTGATAATGAATCACCTAGTACAATATGGGAAAGTCAACAGGATTTTTGAATAATAGATGTTGGAGATGAATAACAGCGAAGCATTTGCAGCTGCTTACAGCTCTAAAACCAGTTAATCACCTTGTTTCTTCCTTTTGCCGAGTTAGGTAGTGCCTCATTGAATTTTATCTAAATGTTCCTGGTTCATCAATAGTAGATTTAGTGGCTACTTTTGTTCTATTTCCAATTTCTAAAGCAATTATGCCATCTTCTTTTCCCAAGCATAGACTAGGTTGCTATTTCCAACTAAGATGGTTTCTTCCCCATATGTGTAAAATTTAGTCACAATATGTCTATAGTTTTTCTGCTTGATATTTTAAGCCAAAGAGAAAAGTAAATAATATTTAAGGAACTTGTAAACTAAGTGTGTAACTATTTTGCACAATTCATGGCTCTTTTAATGAGCTTCAGTAACATAGGATGAGAGTTGTTCCCAAAGGGCATCGATCAACCAGACTATTGAACAGAAATGCAGAAAGTAAATTGGTTCTTAACTAAAATCATACTGCTATTACTTTTTATGGAACCCATAATTTCTGGTAGAGAGAAGGCATATAGAAAACCATTATTATGAAAATGCCTTCCGGGATTCGACCAACTGCATTTGGATAGCAAAGGAATACTTTGAGGGTTGATTTGTATGCTACTTCTAGTTGGGTAGAGCTAAATATATGCCACATGGTTCCTAATAATGTAGCTTTTCATGGCTTTGAAGGTTCCACACACTACATTTTAGATCCATTATGCTCATATTTATTTATTTGTAATTTTAAAGACAGAGAGAAAATTGGTTTTCTTGCATTTACAAACTTAGGGTAGATCTTGTCTTTGAGAAAGATGGGGTGAGATGTTTGTGGAAACAGACATGGGAAAAAGGAAGACAAATTATGTGGTATTTCTCTCCTGGTAACTGAAAATAAACAATTATTTGAGGCTGAGTTTATTGCTCCCTTTGTACTTCTCCAGAGTTGCTGTGGACTTTGGAAGTCAAAGTGGAATTGATTGCTGGATCAATGGTTGCACAACCGATTTCAAATATTACTTGTATGCTGATGATTCCAAAAATGCAAACCTTCAGATACAAATTTCCACCTGCCTGCTGGACCTTTTCACTTGAAGGTCTCAGCCTCAGGATGTGTTAGGGTAAACTAGGTAGACTGCTGTGTACTACCAGACAGGACATTAGTTTTACCTTCCAGAAATAGCCTTTCTTGAGGACAACATTATGTCTTAATGATTATTCTCTCACAAGGCTTCGAGCACTGTACACACTTAACAAATACTAACTGTTAGAAAAATAGTGGTGGAGATTGCAAGTGGCTACTCCGCATGAAAGGGAGGAGCAGATGAAGACATTCAGTCTGCAGCCTCTTGGCCACTCCAGGGCTTAACTGACAAAGTAGAAGGCAGTGTGGTACGTTGAAAAGACTACATAACTGCTCCATATTTTAGCAGTTATGTGTTCAAATTCTGACCCTGCCAACTGGAAGCTTTTAACGACTTACTCTCAGCTGTGAAATGAGGCTAACATCCACTTTAACAAGTTTTTGAGAGACTTGAAGTTGGTTAAGCATATAACGTGCCCAAAACGATACCTGGTACTTAGTAAATACTAGCTAAATGATTCATATGCTCATGCTAGTTCAAATTTGTATGCTCCCTTATGCTTCGTAAGGGGTTCTCATGCTTTATCGCCCTTGGTCCTCACAACCACTCTAAGGAATGAGGGGTGACTATGGTCTCCATTTTGAAAATAAGAAAAATGAGGCCAGAGGTCTTCAGCTGGTAGTTGGGGAGCTAGAATTAAGAATTGCTTTTTTTCTGACACCAAATCATTCTTCCATGTCAGCCCTTTGCAAAAGCATCCCAATTCTACATCCAAGGCAGAATCAGTTCCTGTTTCCCACTCCCTCTACTTCTAAAGCTCCTTAAGTACACTCTGTATATGCTACATCCTAATGCTGAACACATTTCTTTATAGTTATATATGGGTTTAATTTTCTCAAATATGATGAGTTATTTAAAGCAGACCTATGACTATCTCAGTGTGCACAGTGTTTGACATGTAGTAGGTACTCAATACAGGTTTGTCGAATTGATGAAGGCAAGAATCGGAATGTAGCAGAGTCGAAGGTTTTCTTAATTAAAGAAAAACGGAACTGAAAGCACTGTTTGGCATATTTTCCTGAAGCCAGCATGAGCGCTAACAAGACAGGAAGCATCCATCTGCAAGTAATGTGCACAACCTGCCCCACTGAGAATGTTAATTATGTTTTTAAAGGGAGACAGGGAGCCCTCGTGGCTTTTCTTTTCTTTTCTTTTTTTTTTTTTTTTGGCACAAAACAGTAGAGAAAAGGATGGCCCACAGAAAGAATGCTAAATAATTTCTCCGATTTGCGTTGCCAGCTCCCTGTGTAGTTCTAGGAAGAGGGAGGATTCCTGAAAGGAAGCTCTCATGAAAATTTATCTGGGAGGGATATTTGATCCCCGTTGCTCAGATGATGATTCTGCAGATACCCTCCATGTCCAGACATTTCTTCAACACTTCTTCTTATGGCCTTGTCCACGTTCTCTCCCAGTCTGAATCCTTCCTATCTTCTGGAACATCGCTCTGTACACAGCTCCTCTCTACTCTCATATATTCTTTGTGGGAAATGGAAATAATTCCATACATTTGCAAGGTCAATTTTAAGATGCATTGTTAACATTTTAGTTTTTTATTTTTATGGGTTTGTTTATTTTTGTTTTTGGAGACAGAGTCTCACTCTGTTTCCCAGGCTGGAGTGCAGTGGGGTGATCTTGGCTCACTGCAACCACCGCCTTTCAAGTTCAAGCAATTCTCATAACGCCTCAGCCTCCTGAATAGCTGGGACTGCAGGCATGTGCCACCATGCCAGGTTAATTTTTGTACTTTTAGTAGAGACAGGGTTTCACCATATTGGCTGGGCTGCTCTTGAACTCCTGGCCTCAAGCAATCCACCCACCTTAGTCTCACAAACTGTTGGTATTACAGGAGTGAGCCACCATGCCCAGCCTAATGTTTCAATGTGCCTATTTTTGGACCCAGTAACCCCGCTTTTGGGTTCTCTACCTTACAGAAATTCTATCTATCTATCTATCTATCTATCTATCTATCTATCTATCTATCATCTATCATAGGCTTACGTGCAATAATAAAACTAAAAATATCTTCAAGTTTCATCAATAAAAGACTGTTTACATAAATCTGCTATAGCCATTTTATAGAAGTGTTAAAGTGAATAAGATAGATCTCTATGCAATGATATAGCTGTATAATGTTGAAAAGGAAAGTTCCAGAATAATGTATATTGTAAGACCCTCATTTTATGTACAGAAAAATACAGCAGGATATTTAACAAATATTTATCAAGTGTATGCTACATGCCAGGCAGTGAACAGGAAAAAAAAATCTGCTTTTGTGGAAGTTCAATTTTCATGCAGAGAAATGGGAACAATAAACATAATACATAGGAGAGCTACCTAATATGGTAAAAGATAATATAAGCACTAAGAAAAAATAATAGAGTGGACAGTGATAACTGCTGAGGCTAAGTGTGATTGGTCCTGAAGGAAGGGATGGGGGATTCATTTTCTACTTTATTTACTTCTTTGTTGCTCAAATGAGTATGTATTATTCTCATTACTTTTTAAGAAGTTACAGGGTTCCCCCACTCTCTCTTATATCTTCAACTTCACTTATTCAATTAGATCTTTCCCTTCCTTTCACTTTCAAAAACTCAGGAGTTTCTCTTCCACCTTAAAAACAAAAACAAACTAAAGCAAAATCCTCCTTTATTTTGAAGTCCCCTGTGTTTACAAGGCCTCATATATTATTGGATTTTTTTTGATGTCTTCCTAATTTGGATCTCCATTTGAAACTTTCTTTGTAGTTTAGACGCCACGTGACTGTCCCTTTGGGATATCAAACTGAGCATATTTAAAACTGAATCTGTTATGTCCCTTTTAAGCTATATCTTCTATGTTTTGTTCCACAATTGGAGCACTACCGTATAACCATCAATTAAGATTGAAAGCTGGGAGTCACCTGTTGTGGAAATTTATCCTACTCCTGTCTATAGCACTAGCACAAGGCAAAATGTCTGGTACCTAGCAGGGTACTCAATACACATTTGAAAGTAGGAAAGGAAGATTAATTGTGGCTTCATGAGTTTACCACAATGTGTCATTTTCCTATTGGGCAGAAAGAAGTTTGGAATTTCTCAGCTACTTTGAAACTATGTAGGTTCATATAACTAATCCTAGAGAGTGGAGTGTAGACAGTAGTGAAGTACTCTACTTTTGGGCCTAGCCATAAAATATCCCAAAGATTCCATGTGATCCTTCATATACTGTCGTACTTTTCCTATCTGCATGGCTGAAAGTAATGGACTCCAAAGCTAGGAAGAGAACGGCACATACGTGGAAGAAACTGGATCCCTTCACCATCATTTCTTTAAAGAAAGTCATGCAAGAAAGCTACTTGTCCAGGAGCATCCACATTAAACTTTCCATAATCAAGGTATAAACTCTTATTGAATTAATCTACTAAGGTTATGAAGTTGTTTGTTGCAGCAGGTAGTATTAATTACTCTAATACAGGCTTCAAAATACAGTTCTTCCTGTGGACTTAACATTACATAATTGTGCTATTTAACAAGAATATGCATTCTTAGACATGAGTACAGTAATTAATTAGCATTGTATTTGACAATTTGTAGCACAGTTCTACAGAGATGCTTCCCAACACTGTATCTTTGCAATACCTCTTCCATTTCTTTTTTCAAATTTCCTTGTGCTCTTCTATGCTCTGAACTCTAGACTTATCCACTATGATATACACTCTACATGCAATAACTGATTCATTCTGTTGGCTAGAGTAAGGTTTACATTAACCTTCATTATGTGCAATAGTTTCCATGCCTGCTGATCCTTAATTTTTCTTTCTCAACCATTTCCTGAAAACTTTTTCAGCTGCCCTACATTTCATATCCATTGTGATAAATATTAGATATTGGTAAGTTCAATGCTCCTTTTGTACACCTGTTGCCATCCATTATGGATCAAAACTGTTCACCAGATACAAAATAGATAGGAGGTGAGGCCACAGTAGAGGACACACCATGCATTGCAAACCTACCTACTTAAAGACAGCGTGAACCATGCTCACTGGTTGAGAGGGGATGGACAAGTCTGGTCCCTGAGCTTTCCACTGGCTGAGAATGTTTACAGCTGTGCTGAAAGCATCAGGAAATACATAATTATGATAGTATGTATCAACAACGTACTATCATAAAATTATGCCTACATAACCAACATTTAGAAAAATATTTCAGAGGAAAACATCTGTAAGTCAAACTGGTACTGGCGGAATATTGGTGGGGGATATAGGTGTATCAGCCTGCTTTGCTCTACAGTTATAGCCAAAAGATAGCCAAACTTGGCTATGAATTATACTGTAATAGGTTATATCTGGTTGTGAATGGACTTGGAATAGGTCCTCAGTCTAAAGAACAATTGGCACCTGAAACAAGGATGCCTATAGAGGTAAAGATTGCCTGATTTGTAGACTGTTGGTCCAGTCTTGAAGAGTTTTACCTTCGGGTAGCCTTGGAACTCCAACAAGAGTTTGAATGTAAAGTGGGGATTCTTACAAAAGTGAACTTGTATGGGATTTGTAAAAAATCTCTTAGGTAAATTCCATGGCTTTACTGACTGGGTCTTTTAGTCTTCTAAAATATGTCTTCCTCTGGTGGTTATAAGATAGGGATTAGAAGATGTACAATTTGAGTTGTATTGGGGTTATGAATAAATTCCATTGATAATGGTTATTAGTAGACAGAAGAGAGATTCTTGAAACTGACACCTTGCTGGATTGAACTGTTGTCTCATGCTCTGTGCAGAAGCATGAAGATATCTAGGACTGCAAGAACTCTCCCTGTCTCCTTCCTTACCATTTTATTGCTACAAATTGCCTGGCATCTCTTTACATTTGATCCCAAACCATACATGATGACTCCTTACATCCTTAATTTACTGTTTTATTAACCCATTATCCTCTTTCAATTTTAAGCTTTCTTAGATCAGTGGGACACTGGGAAAATACAGTTTTCATATAATGTATCTACAACCATATACAACAATATCCTTTAGGAGGAAAGGCCGTCTGTTTTAGTGATTTTTATTGTCTTATCTTTGCTTAAATGTTCCAACAAATGACACTGGAACAAATTGACAGCCACAAGAAAATAAGAAGAAGGAAATCTAGACAAAAATCTTGTACTTTTTGCAAAAATTAACTCAAATGGATCATAGACATAAATGTAAAATAAAAACTAGAAAACTCGTAGAAGCTAGCACAGGAGAAAATATAGGTGACATTGGGCTTGACAATGACTTTAGATACAACATCGAAAGCATAATCCATGAAAGAAAAAAATTGAGAAGTTGAATTTAATTACAGGTAGAAACTTCTGTTCTGTAAAAGACAGCGTTAAGAGAATGAAAAGATAAGTCTCAGACCGGGAGAAAATACTTACAAAACACATGTTTGATAAAGTACTGATATCCAAAATATACGAAGAATTTTTAAAACTCAACAATTATAAAACAACCTAGTTAAAAATGGGCAAAAGATATAAACAGACACCACACCAAACATACATACAAATATCAAATAAGAATATGAAAAGATCCTCAACATCATATGTCACTAGGGAATTAATTACAAATTCAACATCAAATATACCAACATCCACATAATGGTATTCCCAGAAAAAAGACAGACAAAGTGTGTAGAAAATGTTTGAGGAAATAATAGTCTAAAACTTCACAAATTTTGTTTTTAAAAACCCATTTACACACCTAAGAAGCTCAATAAATTTTAAATAGGATAAATTCAAAGATATGGACACTGAGACACATTATAATCAAACTTTCAACAGCCAAAGATAATCTTCACAGCTGCAATAGGGAATTGACCCATAATATATGAGGGATTGAAAACAGAATTAATAATAAATTTCTCAGCAGGAACCATGAAGGCTGGAAGGCAATGGGATGACATATTTAAATTGTTGAAAGTAAACAAACAAACAAAAAAACCTTTCAACCACAAATTTTATACCTGGAAATATTAACTTTCAAGGATGAAGTAAAAATTAAGACATTCCCAGATAAAGAAGTTCTTTACTAGTAGGCATGCTCACAAGCAATGCTAAAGGAAGTTCTTTAGGCTTAAATGAAAGACCTAGGCACTATTAACTTGAAGCCGTATGAAGAAATAAAGAACACTGGTAAAAGTAACTATATAGGCAAATAAACTATCCAGTATTATTGTAATCTGGTTTTTCAACCAAAATTAATGCTGTTGAGGTAGAAATAATTTGATAAAGGTTTATTGGAAGCCAGATTTGGGGGTCAACCTGGGAAGACATACCAACAAAGTTGGGGATGTTCCAAAGTCTGCGACAAGTCGGAAGGCTTTTATGGGAACATCTAGACGAAGGGAAGAGGATTCCTTATACTGGAGTTGTCCTTTTCATTGGAGGGTGCACTAAAAAAGTTTAAATCATTGGATACGGATGACAACATATAGGCTAAAATGTCTACATGCAAGATAATCAGTACAACTTCATGATACAGAAACAAATCAGTGTCCTTTTCAGTGTCAGTAGGCTATTCATGTGGAACTCACAATAAGATTTGAGGGACTCATGATAAGATTCTTTATCCAGGGACAGGATATAAGCCATGAATCATGACTTCCCCCAAGTGGATTAATTTGGAGGCCTACCAAATGTGACCTACAGGTTATCAGGTTTGTAAGTTCTCTTTTATTATAGATGATTTAAAAGAGAAATCTATAAAAGAGTAATTATAAATCTATCTGTGTATGTAATATATAAATATTTAATTTGTGACAATAACAGTATAAAGACGGAGGGACAGAGATGCATAGGGGCAGAGTTTTTGTAAATGGTTGAACCTGCATTGGTATTAATTCAAAGTAGTTGTCTAATTTTAACGTGTTAATTGCAATACTCAAGGTAACCACTGAAAAAACTTTAAAATACAGGAAAAAAATGAGAAGGGAATCAAAATGGTACACTACAAAAAAATCAATTAAATTTTAAAAAAGGAATTAATGGAGTAATTGAGGAACAAAAAGTATATGACATACTGAGGACAAATAGTAAAATGACAGAATGTTTTTTTTAAAAATCAGTAATTACTTTAAATGTAAGTGGATTAATTTTTCCAATTAAAATGAAGAGATTGGCAGAATAGATTAAAAAAAAACATGATTTATCTATATGCTGTCTGCATGAGAATCACTTTAGATCCAAAGACTAAAAAAGACTGAAAGTAAAGAATGTAAAGATATATTTTATGTAAATAGCTCATACAATGCCACATTATTCAGCTACAACAAGAAAGAAAGTATTGATCGACACTTGCTACAACATGGATAAACCTTGAACACATTACGTTAAGTGAAATAATTCAGATATAAAAAGTCACATATTGTACGATTCAATTTATATGAAATATCCTAAATAAACATTTCTATTGAGACAGAAAGCAGATTAGTAGTTGTCAAGGATGTGGGGTGAGGGTAATGGGAATTACTGCTTCATAGGTGAAGGATTTCTGTTAGAGGTAAGAATATTCTGGAACTAGATAGTCGTGATGGTTGAACAACATTGTGAAAGTACTTAATACCACAGAATTGTATAGTTTCAAATGATTACAATGGTAATTTTTTTTTCTTTTCCTTTTTTTTTTTATTATTATTATACTTTAAGTTCTAGGGTACATGTGCATAACATGCAGGTTTGTTACATATGTATACTTGTGCCATGTTGCTGTGCTGCACCGATCAACTCGTCAGCACCCATCAACTCGTCATTTACATCAGGTATAACTCCCAATGCAATCCCTCCCCGCTCCCCCCTCCCCATGATAGGCCCCAGTGTGTGATGTTCCCCTTCCCGAGTCCAAGTGATCTCATTGTTCAGTTCCCACCTATGAGTGAGAACATGCGGTGTTTGGTTTTCTGTTCTTGCGATAGTTTGCTGAGAACGATGGTTTCCAGCCGCATCCATGTCCCTACAAAGGACACGAACTCATCCTTTTTTATGGCTGCATGGTATTCCATGGTGTATATGTGCCACATTTTCTTAATCCAGTCTGTCACTGATGGACATTTGGGTTGATTCCAAGTCTTTGCTATTGTGAATAATGCTGCAATAAACATACGTGTGCATGTGTCTTTATAGCAGCATGATTTATAATCCTTTGGGTATATACCCAGTAATGGGATGGCTGGGTCATATGGTACTTCTAGTTCTAGATCCTTGAGGAATCGCCATACTGTTTTCCATAATGGTTGAACTAGTTTACAATCCCACCAACAGTGTAAAAGTGTTCCTATTTCTCCACGTCTTCTCCAGCACCTGTTGTTTCCTGACTTTTTAATGATCGCCATTCTAACTGGTATGAGATGGTATCTCATTGTGGTTTTGATTTGCGTTTCTCTGATGGCCAGTGATGATTAGCATTTTTTCATGCATCTGTTGGCTGTATGAATGTCTGCTTTTGAGAAATGTCTGTTCATATCCTTTGCCCACTTTTTGATGGGATTGTTTGTTTTTTTCTTGTAAATTTGTTTGAGTTCTTTGTAGGTTCTGGATATTAGCCCTTTGTCAGATGAGTAGATTGCAAAAATTTTCTCCCATTCTGTAGGTTGCCTGTTCACTCTGATGGTAGTTTCTTTTGCTGTGCAGAAGCTCTTTAGTTTAATGAGATCCCATTTGTCCATTTTGGCTTTTGTTGCCGTTGCTTTTGGTGTTTTAGACATGAAGTCCTTGCCCATGCCTATGTCCTGAATGGTATTACCTAGGTTTTCTTCTAGGGTTTTTATGGTATTAGGTCTAACATTTAAGTCTCTAATCCATCTTGAATTAATTTTCATATAAGGAGTAAGGAAAGGATCCAGTTTCAGCTTTCTACTTATGGGTAGCCAATTTTCCCAGCACCATTTATTAAATAGGGAATCCTTTCCCCATTTCTTGTTTTTCTCAGGTTTGTCAAAGATCAGATGGCTGTAGATGTGTGGTATTATTTCTGAGGACTCTGTTCTGTTCCATTGGTCTATGTCTCTGTTTTGGTACCAGTACCATGCTGTTTTGGTTACTGTAGCCTTGTAGTATAGTTTGAAGTCAGGTAGCATGATGCCTCCAGCTTTGTTCTTTTGACTTAGGATTGTCTTGGCAATGCAGGGTCTTTTTTGGTTCCATATGAATTTTAAAGCAGTTTTTTCCAATTCTGTGAAGAAACTCATTGGTAGCTTGATGGGGATGGCATTGAATCTATAAATTACCTTGGGCAGTATGGCCATTTTCACGATATTGATTCTTCCTATCCATGAGCATGGTATGTTCTTCCATTTGTTTGTGTCCTCTTTTACTTCACTGAGCAGTGGTTTGTAGTTCTCCTTGAAGAGGTCCTTTACATCCCTTCTAAGTTGGATTCCTAGGTATTTTATTCTCTTTGAAGCAATTGTGAATGGAAGTTCATTCATGTTTTGGCTCTCTGTTTGTCTGTTACTGGTGTATAAGAATGCTTGTGATTTTTGCACATTAATTATGTATCCTGAGACTTTGCTGAAGTTGCTTATCAGCTTAAGGAGATTTTGGGCTGAGACAATGGGGTTTTCTAAATATACAATCATGTCATCTGCAAACAGGGACAATTTAACTTCTTTTCCTAACTGAATACCCTTGATTTCTTTCTCTTGCCTGATTGCCCTAGCCAGAACTTCCAACACTATGTTGTCCAACTTGGTTCCATTTTCCCCCTCACTTTCAGGCACCCCAATCAGACGTAGATTTGGTCTTTTTACATAATCCCATACTTCTTGCAGGCTTTGTTCATTTCTCTTTCTTCTTGTCTCTTTAGATTTCTCTTCTCGCTTCATTTCATTCATTTGATCCTCAGTCGCTGATACTCTTTCTTCCAGTTGATCGAGTTGGTTACTGAGGCTTGTGCATTTGTCACGTATTTCTCGTGTCATGGTTTCCATCTCTGTCAGTTCGTTTATGGCCTTCTCTGCATTAATCATTCTAGTTATCAATTCTTCCACTCTTTTTTCAAGATTTTTAGTTTCTTTGCGCTGGGTACATAATTCCTCCTTTAGCTCTGAGAAGTTTGATGGACTGAAGCCTTCTTCTCTCGTCTCATCAAAGTCATTCTCCGTCCAGCTTTGATCCGTTGCTGGCGATGAGCTGCGTTCCTTTGCAGGGGGAGACGCACTCTTATTTTTTGAATTTCCAGCTTTTCTGCCCTGCTTTTTCCCCATCTTTGTGGTTTTATCTGCCTCTGGTCTTTGATGATGGTGATGTACTGATGGGGTTTTGGTGTGGGTGTCCTTCCTGTTTGTTAATTTTCCTTCCAACAGTCAGGACCCTCAGCTGTAGATCTGTTGGAGATTGCTTGAGGTCCACTCCAGACCCTGTTTGCCTGGGTATCAGCAGCAGAGGCTGCAGAAGATAGAATATTGCTGAACAGCGAGTGTACCTGTCTGATTCTTGCTTTGGAAGCTTCCTCTCAGGGGTGTATTCCACAGTGTGAGGTGTGGGGTGTCGTTGGTCTTCCCCTAGTGGGGGATGTCTCCCAGTTAGGCTACTCAGGGGTCAGGGACCCACTTGAGCAGGCAGTCTGTCCGTTCTCAGATCTCAACCTCCATGTTAGGAGATCTACTGCTCTCTTCAAAGCTGTCAGACAGAGTCGTTTGCATCTGCAGAGGTTTCTGCTGCTTTTTTTTGTTGTTCTTGTTGTCGTTGTTGTTTAGCTGTGCCCTGTCCCCAGAGGTGGAGTCTACAGAGACAGGCAGGCCTCCTTGAGCTGCTGTGAGCTCCACCCAGTTCGAGCTTCCCAGCGGCTTTGTTTACCTACTTAAGCCTCAGCAATGGTGGGCACCCCTCCCCCAGCCTTGCTGCTGCCTTGCCCTTAGATCGCAGACTGCTGTGCTAGCAATAAGGGAGGCTCCGTGGGCATGGGACCCTCCTGGCCAGGTGTGGGATATAATCTCCTGCTGTGCCCGTTTGCTAAGACCCTTGGTAAAGCGCAGTATTGGGGTGGGAGTTACCCGATTTTCCAGGTGTTGTGTGTCTCAGTTCCCCTGGCTAGGAAAAGGGATTCCCTTCCCCCTTGCGCTTCCCAGGTGAGGCGATGCCTCGCCCTGCTTCAGCTCTCGCTGGTTGGGCTGCAGCAGCTGACCAGCACCAATTGTCCGGCACTCCCTAGTGAGATGAACCCAGTACCTCAGTTGAAAATGCAGAAATCACCTGTCTTCTGTGTCGCTCGTGCTGGGAGCTGGAGACTGGAGCTGTTCCTATTTGGCCATCTTGCTCTGCCCTATAACTACAATGGTAATTTTTAATGTATATTGTACCACTAGATAAAAGAAAGGGAAAAACACCATATAATCAGTGGAGACTGATTCTGAGATAATCCAGAAGTTGAAAATAGTAGAAAAGTATTTTAAAGTAGTTACTCTAACTATTTCCAAAGGCTTACCAAAAAATATGCTAATAGTGAATGAAAAGATAGTATTAGAGCCAGATAGTTCAGAAAACTAGACCTCAAGACTACACACACACACACACACACACACACACACACACACACACACAACTGTCATATATCAAGAGGGTTAAAGTAGTGGGAAATTAAATGCTCCTTAGTATGAGGTTAAGAGATGTTATCAGGATACTGCAAAACTCTCTGTGGGAAAGAATAGAGACAACATTTTCATGCTCCACTGTAGTAAACAAAAGACTTTATAGCTGGTCTTGAGACTAATCTCTTTCACCCTAGTAAATTTAATGCACTAACAGCTTTTAGTTTAGGCTGTTTGGGATTAAAGATTAGAGTGGGATAATGTCACAGGAAGTCTTTAGTATCCCCATCTGGGCTTGTATTATTTCAGGGTTGAGCCTTCAGAAACCAATGTGCTTTCCTCAGATTACCTCCTATATTATCAATCTTGCCTTCAGTTCCCAAACAGTGATAAAGACACAGAGATATTTGGCTTTAAAGAAAAAGTGGAGTTTGAGCCGGAAGAATCTCTGAGTATCTCTGAGTCCCTTCTTGCTCAGACAGCTCACACATTTTCCCCAGGTTTCTGGTTATTAAAATTTATCATTGGCTCAATCTTTATTTGTCAATTTGAAATTGAACATTTAGTTTACATTACCCCTCAATAGTTTGTTTTTTAACCAGAAACCATAGCTATGTTCTTGCTAGCAACAAAATGCTAAACAATAAAAAGTAAAGCTGTAGTTATCAAAGCAAGAATAATACCTTTAAAATATGTACTATTGAATTTTGTAGTAGACTGAAATTAGTTATCCCAGGGGTGAAATCTCTAAATGATCAAAGGGTTGTTGACTTTTTCTTCAGGACAAAAAACATAAAAATCTGATTCTTTTATACATTGTCCCCCACAAACCAATACTATGTTCAACTAATTTGTTTTGTTCAAAAGGCTGAAATGTATCTCAATTGAAAATGCAACATTGAAAAATGATAATTCCTTTTATACATAATGATGCCTAAAGTTAAAAATATAACCGAACCTGGTTATAAATCTTATTATCTGGCAAATAAATAAGACTTGAGATAATGAATGTATAGGTAGATATATCTCTTAGAGTTAGGTTTTGGCTTTTGATCTATGTTAATTCATAGTTAGCCACTAAGGTAAGAATGTGATGGTTGAGCAATGATATTGAATTCTTTTTTATAAACTTAAATGAAATAATGTAATACCAAAAAAACCTTATTTTAAGCATATGTCTCTTACAACTAGAATTTGAAGTGCGAAAAGCAACAAACACATTTCTCCAAAAACCCTGTTCTCTGACTTTTTCCTCCAACTCTACACTAGGAGCTATGCATTCTATCAGTAGTTTTTTCTGTAGCACCCTAGATTCTGTAAGGGAAAGTCTGCATTTACTTAATATGGCCACTTCCATTTTCTCGTGTTAACACAAAAAGCTTGCTATCATTTGTTGTTGCAGGCATGGCAAGTGGTATTATTCACAAATATTTATTTCTGCTCCATTTTTGACTGACTTTTCTGTAGTCTCAGTATACTATCCTGCCTCATTGACATTTAGCTCAACCATGTGACTTTCTTTGGCCAAAGAAATATATCTGAACAGAAGCTTTAAGTAGTTTTTCTTTGCTACTCTTGTCTTTGCCCTCACATCATGAGATCAGAGTATTCCAGTCCATGGTTTTTCCTTAGACCTGGGACCTAGTATGAGAAGACATGTGGGGCTGAACCTAGCAGTCACAGTCAATTGAAGTCTGCATGCAACACAAGCAAGAAAAAAATGTTTTTTTGTTGTTGTTGGAAATCACTGAGTTATAGGATGTTAGTTACTTGGCGAACGCTAATACCAAAGAATACCAACAAAGTAAAACTTTCCTTATTCTCAACATGCCTTCTCCTTAGTACACATGTTGTTTATCTAGACTTAGTCTTTAATCTCTAACAAATGAGGTGGAGGAAACAATTTAATCTGCTTTCTCATTTAAATCGTACAAACAATCCAGTGTGGTAAAATTAGTCTCCCTCCCTCCCTCCCTCCCTTCCTTCCTCCCTCCCTTCCTTCCTCCCTCCCACCCTCCCTCTCTCCCTCCTTTCTTTCCTTCTTTCTTTCTCTCTCTTCTTTCTTTCTTTCTTTCTTTCTTTCTTTCTTTCTTTCTTTCTTTCTTTTTTCTTTCTCTTTTTTTTTTCTTTATGGAAGAAAAGTAATTTCCAAAGCCTATAGCTGTTATGTGGTTAAGTTTAGAATTTTAAGCCCAGGCACTCTGATTAGAGAATTGACTTCCTAGCTTGTTTTATGATCTTCATATACCTTGTTATATAATCTTCACATATTGTATTTCAAAGATAAATTTAGTCTAAAGTTTGCATGACTTGATGTTTTGTATTGTCCTCAGAATCACTTTCCACACGTTGACCAGGTTAAAAGGTTCAATCACGTCAGACTTCGCAAGGTTGGTAGTGGCTTGAGTCATGGAGACAGACAACATCAGAAAGACTTTGTTTTGCCCTTCTCTTGGGCTCACCCTGACTAGCAGGTAATCTCTGAGGAAAGCTTTTATTCTTGACAGTTTTTTTCTTTTTTTAATCCTGAAAAGGGCACAAGGATTAATGAGACAATTGCCTGCAAAGCACTTGGAGCTCTGGGGAGCCAAGAGGTGATTTAAGTGCAAGGAATTACTCCCCTTACATAAGTCAGCACTGTTTTTAAACAGAAATCTTCTTTAAAGAGTAACACTAAGGTTGTGATAAAAATAAACAAATGCCAAGCACTTCAGTGAAGGTAAAATGCCTCCTCCCACACTGAGATGTGAGAAGCTAGCAAAAGAGAAACATAGAGCCAAACTTTTAGCCAGAAAGGACCTCAGACACCATCAGGTCCAAACCATTTATTTTCAACACATGAGGAAACATGTCCACAGGGCACTTGCCCAAGGGCACACAGCTAATTTGGATGAATGAAGTGGAGAAATATTGCTCTATGGTGGATCCAATGACATACATCATCAGGAAGCAAGAAAGAGAGGTGCAGCAAAGGCTAGGTTCTTGTGTAAATGGGATCTCTCCAATGAAAAGGCAGTACTTGAGCCAGTTCTCAATGACTGGAAAGATTTGAATAAGTGCAGGAACAAGAGAGATATACTTCCTGTGGCTAAGACTATGCAACCTCAAGTTTAGCTGTTGGAATATGCACAGTAAGCAATATAACAACATCTAATACTATAATTTGATGTAGGCTCCCTAGAAGATACAAGACCCGTGATTTATAGATGTTTTCTCAGGCTCTTCTCTCATGTCCGTCTTCCTTCTTTCTGCTAACACAAATAATGACTTGTATGTAAGAAGCATTGGACTGAGTCCTAGACTTTTGGAAAAGGAATGTATCCTTATCCCAAGGAGCTAGGAAACTAATAAAAATAGGACTATCTATCATTTAGCTATCTCTTTCTCTCTCTCTCTCTCTCTCTTTTTTTTTTTTTTTGAGACAGAGCTTTCTCTCTTGTCGCCCAGGCTGGAGTGCAATGGCGGACTCTTGGCTCACTAGACCTCCACCTCCCAGGTTCAAGCTATTCTCCTGCCTCAGCCTCCTGAGTAGCTGGGATTACAGGTACCCACCATCACACCTACATTTCGGTATCTCTTTATAACTACACTTTTTTCTGTCTCTGTATCTATCCATCTCTGTGTCTACCTATGTACCTATATCTATCTTTACTTACCTGTTATCTACCTATTATATCTACCAACCTACCTACCAACCAACCAACCTACCTACTTACCTAGCACCATATACTCCCTTGTTACTGAGTACAATTTGAGAACAGGCATAGTGAAGAGAGAATACCATTGTTGTTCAGAGGAGGCAGAGATTAATTCCAACAGAAGAGACAATAGTAGAAACCATAACAACATTTATCTTGGGCTTACTCTGAGCTAGGCTATGTTTAAGGGCTTTGCATGCATTAACTTATTTAATCCTCACCACTATCCCATGTGGTAGTTTGTATGTCAACAGGAATTTATCTTTTCACATCTCTTGGCTCTGTTTTTCTCGGTCTTGGCTGGATTGTCAGCAGACTCTCCAGAGTGGTGGCAAAGTTGCAGTGCCGTATTGAGCCTACTGAAGCCTGAGGCAAAAGGAAAAATCTACATAATCCAGATCCTATCTTTGTTTTAAAGTTTGATATGTTGTTTATTATATTTTCATGCATTATTTTTTATTTTTTAAAGAGTTAAACCTTTACTTGATTCCTGAGTTTTTAAATAACCCTCTTTAGATTTTGCATGCGAGCAGTGTCTTGCTCACTTCACCCTAGTTCCAGCCCTGAAGAGAACTTCCATTAGTTCCAAAAGAGCTTTCCTTCGTTAGCTTCCTAGTTCCTACCTCTCCAAGATATGACTGTCATTGGCTTGGCGTTGGTCCCATGCCCATCCCTGAACCAATCATCGATGCTTAAGAGGAATGCAGTGCTTTGATTCGGTGTTGCAGTTGGAGTGGGATCAGTCCCTTTCCATCTTGAGAGTGTTGGAGAAGGGTGTCTTATTAAGGCCTGCTGAAGGCAGAACCTGAAACGAGAATTCTCACTAGATTGATTGGGTTGCTACGGGGAGAGTTGTGCTCCAGAGAAGGGGGACAATACTACACGAGAATGTGGTTTCAGGTGAAGACTAGCTTCAAGGTGATCTCACTAAGTAAGGGAAAGGGGGCTGTTTTTTGTGTTCCCATGCCTGTCAGTCATTGGCAGAGGTCTAGTGGTGGCAGAGGAAGGCAGTTCTGTTTGGCCAAGTACATTTCTTTAGAGAATGTGGCAGCCGTGAGTTGTTACCGGCCAACACACGCTGCAGCCAGGGATAGCTGCATGGCCCAGCAAAAGGGTCTTGCCAAGGCACGACCAGTGTCCACTTTAAGGGGTGGTCCCTAAAGATGCAATCAGTAGAAATGGATGCCAGTCAGGCATTCAACAGCTATCCTCTATACTTAGCTCCATAGCAAAGGAAACAGAATTGATTGTCCCTTAATGACATTGTTTCAGTTTTAAAAAAGTATACCATGCACACACTTTTGTGCATCCTGATCCGGAATATTGAAAAGCAGAAGCTGCTTCCTGTGCTGCCTTCTTGCTGCCAGGCTTGTAAGTAAAAGCTTTTAGTGGAGAGCCGACAAGCAGTGCTGCTCACCTGAGCTCACCTCCCTGCTTTTGCACAACCCACCTGAGTCACAGCACATCAATGAATCATGCTGACGGGCCACATGTAGGCCCAGGGGTTGCTCAACAAGATGGCATTATGGTGAGCAAAATGGACTTCTTCCTTGAAAATTCCATTAGGGGAGGTGGCATAGCATTTAGACGTTCCATATCCCAGGAAGCTGTGCAGGTGCAGCAAACTGAAGTCGGAGGAGGAAAGAAAAGGGACCTGTTGTCAACTGCGTGCCAAGTGAGGGAGCCTGTATAAATGCTCCTCTGTCAGTGAGGGGAATGCCTGTCACCCTTTCATTAGCTGTAATTGAATGCCTACAGAGGCAGTAATTACAAATACCAGCCGGGCCTCACAGGCTCATCTGTTTTTGTTTGTCATCAGAGTAAGGGTATTGATCATTATTAGGGCCCTTCTTGCCTTTGCATAGGGATAGGAAATTGGATTAATAAAACCTCGCACGTATTGTGTAACATACACCTGTAGGGAAGGCAGATCGGAAGTGCTATAAAATGCCAAGTGCTTGATTTCCTGAAGTGCCCAGGCTGTTAACACTTGTGGGTACTTCCTTTGGAGGATCTTATGCTCAGATTCTCCATCACCACAGCATCCTTCCTTTTGCTGGAGCCAACAGAACCCCACAAATAAGAAGCAAACTGAGTAGCTCTCCTCTTATGTCACCTCCATGCAGGCACCTTCAAAAGAATGGCCTTGTTCAGAAGACAACTCATTATTCCGAAAATTGGTAAATAAAAGGAAGAGCCAAGCATTTAACTGGCTTTTGCTACAACTGTGTCAAGGTTACCAAAGAATTAATGAGGCGATGTTTCTCTTTATAGAAGCTGTCCAGCTAATCAATAAAAAATAAATGGTGAAACTAGAGAATAGTTCTCAAATACCAGCGTGCATTAGAATCACCCAGAGGGCTTGTTAAGAAAAGAGTTTCTGGTTCAGTAAATCTGGGGTGGGGCTGGAAAATGTGCATTTTTAAGAAGTTCCCAGGTGATGGTGGTATTACTGGTCAGTGACCACCACCCTTTGAGAACTACTGGATTATAGCACCACTGTTTTGCAATCTTAAGGAAATAACCGAGTGAGGCAGTGATCATCGGTGACTGTTAATGTCACAAAAAGAGAAGCAACTAAGCAGTATGTGTTTCCTGATAGAAATACACAAAACCACCTATGAGGAATTTTTTGTCAGAATATTGATCCTGAACCAGTCAAGCAAGATCAACCCATCAGGTGACAGGAAATACAGGGGGCAGAGGAGCAAGGCAAACAATGTCACCACAGGGATGCAAACAGCAAAATTCAGCTTGTGGGAAACTCTTCAAGGCAAACAATGCAGTTATTGTTTGGAAGCAAAGAAGAAGGAGGGAAATCTATGGATTCTAAGAGACTTAAGAGTCATATGATTCCAGTTATTAAACCTGTTTAGATCCTTATCTGATCCAAGGAACTGTGAAAAGGAAAATTGTGAAACAGAGAAATAGGAAAGCTGGCCAGATATTTGATGGCATCAAGGAATTACTGTCACCGTCATCTTCTTCGCACAGCTCAGTTCCTTCCCAACCTTTAGCTCTTGGTTTATTTTGTGTGTGTGTTTTTTTTAATGTCTTTACTTTTATTTTATGTATTTATTTATTTTGAGATAGAGTCTTGCTCTGTTGCCCAGGCTGGAGTACAATGGCATGATCAGGGCTCACTGTAACCTCAAACTTTTGGGCTTAAACAATCCTCCCTCCTCAGCCTCCCAAGTAGATGGAACTGCAGGTGCACACACCACCACACCTGGCAAATTTTTAGACTTTTTATAGAGACGGGTCTTACTGTATTGTCCAGTCTCGTCTCAAACTCCTGGCCTCAAGTAATATTCCCACCTTGGCATCCCAAAGTGCTGGGATTGCTGGGGTGAGCCCCCATGCCTGGCCAACTCTTAGTTTAAAAGTCATCTTTTCAAGCAAGCTTTCTCTGATCACCTTATCTAGATAGCTCTCCTTCTCTATTTTAGTTTCTTGTTTGCTTATGGCATAGAACTGATCACTGGCTGTAATTATTTTTTCATTTGTTTTTTGTGTGTCTCTCCTACTACACCGTAAACTCCATGAGGCCTTTGTATCTTAGCTGTGTGCCTAGCCCATTGCTAGAAACACAATAAATAAATAAATAAACAAACACAATAATTATTTTCTAAATGAATTATCAATAAAGTCTTGGAGCATTTTAATGTTTTCAAATTATTTTTCCATACCTTTTTTTTAAGTTTTATTTTAGGTTTGGGGTACCTGTGCTGACTTTTTTATATAGGCAAACTCGTGTCACAGGGGCTTGTTGTACAGAATATTTCATCACCTAGGTACTAAGTCTAGTATTGAATAGCTATTTTTTCTACTCCTCTTCCTCCTCCCACCGTCTACCCTCAAATAGGCCCCAGTGTCTGTTTTTCCTTCTTTGTGTCCATGAGTTCTCATTATTTAGATAATGGCAAGGTTGTGGAGAAAAGGGAACACTTACACACTGTTGGTGGGAATGTAAATTTGTTCAACCGTTGTGGAAAGCAGTGTGACAATTCCTCAAAGAGCTAAAAGCTGAACTGCCATTCGACCCAGGAATTCCATTACTGGGCATATACCTAGAGGAATATAAATCTTTCTATCATAAAGACACATGCGTGTGAATGTTCATTGCAGCACTGTCCACAGTAGTAAAGACATGTGATATGGTTTGACTCTGTGTCCCCACCCAAATCTCATTTCAAATTGTAATCTCCATAATCCCCACATGTCAAGGGAGGGACGATGTGGGAGATGATTGGATCGTGGGGGTGGTTTCTCCATGCTGTTCTCGTGATACTGAGTGAGTTCTCACAAGATCTGATGGTTTTATAAGGCAGTTTTCCCTGCTCTTGCTTACTCTCTCTTGCCTGCTGCCACGTAAGATGTGCCTGCTTCCCCTTTCACCATTATTGTAAGGCCTCCCCAGCCATGTGGAACTGTGAATCAATTAAACCTGTTTTCTTTATAAATTGCCCAGTCTCAGGGATGTCTTTATATCAGTGTGAGAACAGAGTGATGCAACATGGAAACAACCTAAATGCCCATCAGTGACAGATTGGATAAATAAAATGTGGTACATTTACACCATAGAATAATATGCAGTCACAAAAAGGAATGAGATCGTGTTCTTTGCAGAAACATGGATGGAGCTGGATACCATTATGCTTAGCAAACTAATGAAGAGACAGAAAATCAAACACCCCATGTTCATACTTGTTTTTGATTAAGTTTCATCTGAACCTATCAGAGTCCTGTAAGGTAGGTAATGATCTTTTGACATCTTTTTGATGAAGTCAAATGTGCTGATTGACTTGTCTAAGATTTAAAATTTTGCTGAACCAGCAGAGCCAGGACAAAATCCAGTCTTTCTGATTCCGAACCTGATGACCTTTCTGTCCCAACAAGTTTTCATTCAGAGGTGTCTGATTATTAAAAATAGTCATGTTAACAGTTAGACACACACTTGATGGCCTTGGGGAAAGAGAGGGGATGCTGTTTGATGTGTTCTTTCTCTGTGTTTATAGAGGCAGGCAGGGGTAGCAAATATCAGAGATGTGCACATTTGAGTAAATGAAGTAACAGTGGATATGGTCAGTGAGCATCCTTGGAGTAGGTTGGTTTGCCCTGCCAGCCTGAAGATAACCATTTCATTCTCCTAACTATGTTAACGTGGAGTCACCATCTATTTTCAGCAGGATACTAAAATGTTCTGACTCTCCCATCTCCCTATCATCTCTATTTCTACCTCCACCTCAGTCTTCACTACCATCTCCATCTTCATCTCTATCTCTATCTCCATCTCCATCTCCACTTCTATCTCCATTTCTATCTCCATCTCCATCTCTATCTCTATGTCTCTATCTCCATTGCTATCTCTATTTCCATCTCCATCTCTATCTCTATCTCTACCTCCACCTCCACCTCACCTCCATCTCAATCTCCATCAGTATTTCTATCTTTATCTCCATCTCTATCTCTATTTCTATCTACCTCCATCTCTAACTCTATTTCCATCTCCACTCTATTTTCTATCTCTATCTCTTCATCTCCATCCCTATCACTATTTCCATCTCAATCTCTATCTAGCTGTATCTCTATCCCCAGCTCCTGCCATCTAGTTTTCTGCTCCCCTTCACAGCAAACCTTGTTAAAAGAATTGCCCATGGTGTTGCTTTCCATTTCTCATCTCCTACATTTTCCTCCATCCACTTCAATTTGGTTTTCCTTTCCTCCATTCTGCTCAAACTGTCTTTGATAAAGTGACCAACAATTTCCATATTACCAGATCCAATGCTCTGCCCTCATCTTACTAGACTTCAGAAGCACTGGACACTGACCAATCCTTTTGCATTGAATTATTACTCTCTTGCTGTATTAGTCAAGGTTAATTAACTGTCATATGAAATAAATAACAAAATCTCAGTGGTTTAACATGATAAAAACATATTTCTTGCTCATTATGCTGGCTATCGTTAAACAATAAAGGAGAAAAGAACAGGGATAATTGTGGTGGGAGATTTTTATGGGGTGGGTTTAGAGTAATATGCATCACTTCTATCCATATTTTATTTGACAGAAATCAGTACTTTGGTCCTACCTGGAAACAAGGGGTGCTAAAAAATATAGTCCTGGATAGCACCTGCTTCCCAGCAATAACTCTACACTATGGAAAGTGAGTGTGAGTCTTTGGTGGCAAGCAACCCATCTTGGCCATAGGTAAAAAGGCAAGCAGGCACCAGGACATTATGTATGTGTCTAGGTCTGCAAGGCAGTGTTCAGTGCTGTCTCTTCAAGTCCTATGTCTGTGTTGGGCAGTTGAGGTCACTTTCTCCAGAGTACTTTGCCTTTCCTCCACTGGAGGTCTTAGCTCCTTTTCAGCCCACCCCACAGGTAAAACTTTCATAGGAGACTCCCTATTACTTTTGCACCTAGATCTTCTCTAGGAAGTGGACCATTGAATTCAAGCTTCCCTTTCACTAACCCCTGGAAGCTTAATTGTCCTAATACAGTGGAACTGAATTTCTCCATGGGAGGCACATTTTCATAGCTCCATTTTTAATGAACAGTATCCTGTGCTCTTTGGACTCTGGTGTATACCATTTGGATCATTTGAATCAATGAAAGGAACATTATTACCCAGCATTGTACTATAATTCTTTCTTTGTATATTACAGTTAGAAATATATATATGTGTATACACACACGCACACACACGTTACAACATTTTGTAGACAGTTACTAGCTTTATTATATACAGATGCTTACAGAAGCCACAAGAGCTCTCATCATGCTTCTCTTTTATCTCAAGGGAGATTCATTACATGGCTGGTCTCTCCATTGTCTCCCCATTGTGTTACAGGAGGTAGCTCAGAGCCAAACACATTCTAGCATTTGCATGAAAAGTGAGCACACTCAAGCCTGGCAAGTCATTTGCATAAAGAGCCTGTCACCACCTCCCAGATAGAGTTGCTGGATGAAGGGTATCATATTCTTCTTGACTATGACCCTACTTAGACCTTGGAGAAAGTATCCTTACAGACTGCCCAAGTCTTCTGCTCTGGTGCAGACATACTTTACTCTAAAAGATTTATTTGATAGGGAATGGTCCCTGCATAAGATCTGTTATCTATTAATGTCAACTAAAATTCTTAGAGCACTCCACTGCTTCTCAGAATTCTTGAGACTGTCACCCCAGATCATTCACAACCATTGCACTGTAATTCCTGAGATAGTGAAGGTTGCAAGGGTTAGGGTGCCTGAGGCCGTAGTATGGCAAGTCCCATCTCTGGCTATGTTCTCTTTGATACAGAGTAGTTCAATTGAACAGATTCATTCAACACATAATATTCTATGCCCAGGACTAGAAAACTAGGAATAGGAGCAATACACAAAATAACAGTGGATGCTATGGTGCCCCTTCAAGACTGAAGGTCTTAACTCTAGCCAGCTGTTGTGGGTGCTGCTGGCTGACAGCCTTCAGCTGTCAGCCCACGTTGGAAATGGACTCAGCTAGTGAGAGTTGCCTCACTCAAGGCTGTACCCTCTTCTTACAGTGGCCCATATATAATGATTGGTCTAAAGTGTTATCCCTAAAGGGCCATCCCAGCTTCAGAGATCTCCATAGCATTGGCTTCATTGAGACTGCAGTGCAGTCCCACTGTTCCTTTTGCCCGGTTCTACTTCTTCCCTTCTGTTCCTCAGGTAGTGTTCTCAGAGTATTCCTCAGTAATCTTCCTGCAATCTAATCTCTATCTATATTAGCTATTAAGGGACCCTCTGATTGAGGAGGTCATAATCTAGCTGTAGAAATACATGCAATATGTAAGTAACTAACAGCAATTCTTCATATAAGTGCTGTACTCCAATTGGAATGGAAGCCAGTACTATGAGAAGGATGAAGGAGAAGCAATGAACAACTGTTCTGCTCTGATGCTGCTCTTCAAGGCAAGGAGACATGAGCTCTGTCCTAAATGGGGGCAAAGATGTGAGATAATTACCACTTTGTAAAGATGGGATGTAAAAGGAGGCCAAAGGGCCATTGATTCTTTCCTTACCTCTTTTTCAGAACTTCTTCCTCTTTACACTTGTATAATGTCATGATTTTTATTTCAAACAGTGGATAGGCTTTCAAAGACTCCCAGGTAGATATTATATATTCTGCCATGGAGCTAAAAGGCCAAATCTCAAGTAATGGGTTTTGTAAGATCAATAACCAAGTTGTTCCCAGAGTTGCTGAAGCAAGTTTTACATTTATAATGTAAAACACAAAAGGCTCAAAGAAAGAAGAGAGTCCCTCTAAAGAGAGCTAGATTACATCATTAAACCTTTAATTAACCTGATGGCTTTGACTTCAGAAAATCCATGGAGACTTCACCCTAGTAGGAAAGAATAAATTTAATATTTTATGTGCAAATGTTTTTGCCTTTTTTATATTTTAGTGTGCAGTTTCTTTAGTGGGTTTTTGTCAGGCTCATTTCCTTCTAAAAGTTTAAAATTGGAAATTTATGTTTTTCTAATGTATGTGATAAATGTATATGAAACAAGATTTTAAAAGGCCTTAAAACTTAAAAAAAAAAATTCACAGAAAGTAAAATACCCAGCATTTGGATTTTACAAGCCTTATACAGGGGATGAGGTGAGGGTAGTAAAAGCATTTTTACATGGATATAACTAACTTCAAATTTGTTCCTTAAGGAGACTGAGATTTTTCTGTTGAGTAATTTATTTCAACAGGATTTTATTGGGCAATGAAATATTTTGCTAGGTACCCTGAAAGGACCCCAAATAAGAACTCAAATTTATCTAATGTTCAGTTATCTGTGACTACACTATTCTGTAAAACGTTCATGGGAACAGACAAATCTATTAGCATGTACGATTACCCAGTAAACAGCACAGAGTTAAACCTGCCAACACCAGGGACACCTTCAGATTTTTCTTCTATCCCCATTCACTGGCAGAGATTTGAAAATTATTTTAAAGGCCCAAACATCCACATATACAGTTTTCTTTTTCCTTTAGTCTAGCTTTATGATCCAGGATTTAGTGTGCATGAGAAATTTTTGATCAAGTTCGAGTAAGTTGGGGTTTAGTTTTAAAAAATATAAATGATTCTGGCTTTATTTGGCAGACATTCAGGGAATTAGATATTTACAACATCACTGTAAGGCCTGGTGGGTAGACTCAAGGCTGTGCCTTGAATTATTCAGGTATAATAATTCAGGGCCACTCTGCTGCTATAAACACACAGTGAACTTGAGGGGCTGATAAGGACACTAAACTAATCAACAAGGCCTTACCCATTTCTCTTAGATGGTTTGGTTTGCTATAATGAAACACCATAAACTGAGTAGTTTACACACAAAAGATACGTATATTTCTCATAGTTCTGGAGGCTGAGAAGCCTAAGATCAAGGTGCCAGTAGATTTGGTGTCTGGTGAGGGCTTTTTATTCACTTTTTATTCACAGAGGGCACCTTCTTGCTGTGTCTTCTCAGGTCTCTTGTACGAAGGTACTAGTCCTATTCATGAGGGATCCATTCTCATAACCTAATCACCTTCCACAGGCCCTCGTCCTAATACCATCACCTTGGGGTGGGGATTTGAACACATGAATTTGGAGGGGATAGAAATGTGCAGACCATAGCACTCTTTCAGTGGGTAAGAGAAAAGAAAAAATGACTGGGACACTTATATGTTAATGATTGATTTTTGTTCCCAAACACATCGAAGTAGAAAAATAACTAATCCAACAGAGTGTACTGGTTAGCATTTTTATTTGACTATAAATTGTGGTAGTGGGATTTGGGTGCCTCTGTGGCCTGGAACATAATGACTTGGCTGCAGCATTAATTATTTTCACAAGGTGGAGAGAAAACAGAAGAGCAAGAGTTAATTTTTCCACCTGGGAGCAGAAAATTTTCATGACATTTGGATAGAAATCACAAGACTATCATGGTGTGTGAGGAATGGCATGGAAAGGAAACAGCACTAAAAAGTATTTTTTATGGTATTTGTAAAATGCAGGGAGAAGACTTCAGAGTTATTTTGAAATTATGCTTTGGTTGTTGGACTTTTTTTGTAAACCTTAATATTGCTGTAAGTTGGATCACCTAGATTATGGCTCTGAGAGGGTTACAAAAATAGTGCTACAAATACTCATCCTTAAGAATTTTTTACATCTGCTTGTTCACACCTCAGTACCCTCCCTCCTATTTTTTTTATAGTAATTCATGTTTATGTACATTTTCATGTTGCATAGGATAACTGGAGTACATGGCTACTGAGCAAAGAGAAGTGGAGGAGATAGGCCCTAAAATGCCCCCTATTTTGGGAAGTTTTTCCTCCCTGAGTTCTCTTCCACATGATCTCATTTGTTTCAAGGAGTGATTTAAACTTCTAGGAAAAAAAACAAAAACAAACAAAAAAACTACCACATTGAGAGAATGTCCTTCTCCCTCCACTTTTTTCTCCCTGTTGACTGAAACTGGAGAAACCATCTTGCATCATGATGTAGAATTCCCAAGCAACAAGAGGGGAGAAATCTGTATTCTTGATTGTAATAATAGAGCAGCCAGATTAGTCTTGGACTTCCTACTTTCACATTTGAGAGAAATCAATGTAGGCTTTTTAAAGCCTCCGTTGTTTGAGTTTACTGTCATGGCCAAAGACAATTGTAATTAATCCAACTTATGTTTCCATATCTACCTACAACTGTCTTCTGAATCAGCAGCAATTAAGCTTCTGACTCTCATTTGTAAGCTGCTCTGATCCACCTGGTAAAAGGCCGTGATGACTTTCCTAGGTGAAGTCTTGAGAAATTGAGAAGAGGGATATGGCCTCTGGGATTTTTCCTCTTAGATGAAATTGTATTTTGTTTCAGATCTTTGCCCAAATCAACACACACATTCCATGCCTTTGTACCTTCATTGTCTCCCATCTCTTTCTTCCTTTCTCTAGGATAAAGAAAGAAAGAAGTATGTAGTGGTAGTGGTGCTAGGTGAAGTATGTAGTGTTAGGTGAATAAATGGACCACCTAGAAATACTCAACCTAGGGATGAAGGAGGAATGGGGGTTAAGGGAGATGGTTGGCATTGTTAAGTCAAGTAGTAAATGACAACATTTCCATGGAACTCCTTCACTGATCATCTTTATTTTAAACCTTTTAGTTTTAGAAGAGTTTCACATTTACAGAAAAATGGTGGAGATAATGAAGAGAGTTGCCATATACTCCACACCCAGTTTCTTCCCTTAGGTACTGGGTTAGTGTGTCAAATTTGTTACAATAGTGGACCACTGAGGATACATTATTATTAACTAAAGTCCATACTTTATTCAGATTTCCTTAGTCTTTACCTACCGTTGTTTTTTCTGTTCCAGGATTCCATCCAGGATACCGTGTAGCATTTAGTCATCATGCCTCCTTAGTCTCCTCTTGGCTGTCGTGGTTTCTTGTACTTTTCTTGCTTTTGATGATACTGACAATTTTGAGGAGTACTGGTCAAGTATTTTGAAGAATGTCCCTCAGTTGGGATTTGTCTCATGTTTTTCTCATGATTACACTGAAGTTATAGGTTTTGAGAAGGAAACCCGGAGAGGTGAAGTGTTGTGTTCATTACCTCACATCAAGTGTGAATATTGTCAGCCCTCTGAATCCACGGGTTCTGTGTCTGTGGTCTCCACATGCACAGATTCAACTAATTGGGGATCAAAAGTATTCTGGAAAAAAACAAGAAAAACTAACAATACAACAGTAAAAAATAAGACAGATAAAAATACAACATAATAACTATTTCCATAGCATTTACATTGTATTTGGAATTATAAGTAATCTAGAGATAATATAAAGTATAAAGAAGTATATGTGAAGGTTATATGTGAATACTGTGCCATTTTATATAAGGAACTTGTGCATTTGCAGATGTTCATATCCTGGTGGGAGGGGAGTCCTGGAAACAATTCCCCATGGATACCAGGAGACACTATGCTATCAACACGACTTATCACCGTTGATATTGACTTTGATCTGTTGCTGAGGTACATCTGTTACGTTTTAACACTATAAAGCTACTATTTTTCCTCCTTTTTTTAATTGAGGAAGTCATTATGCCACTATGAGCAAGGCACACTACAGGTGTGGGATGTCATATAAAGAGGGGTCTCCCTTTATCTGCAAACCCCCACTGCAGTCATGAGAAACATGGCCTCACTATCTGCCATTGTTTAATTTCGGTATACATGTATAGACGTATCAGATTTGTTCATCTTTACTCAATGAGAAATAAGTTTATCAACTGGAGTACAGTGCTGAAGTACAATTTATTTTGCCTTTAGTCTTACAGACTCCACTCATTTTCAAAGTTACTTAGATCAACCTCTCTCTCCGTAACCCCTTTCAGTGAGGTTGTTTCATACATTTGTAATACAGTTAAGATGTCACATTCTGGATTCCATCCTGGAATCTTCAACCTCTTGAATGATTTTTAAATGTATAACATGTAGACTATTGTTAACAAAATTGTATTGGATTAGGAAATTTTGTTAAAATCACTCATCAAAAGAAGTAATTATATGAGCTGAGAGATAACGTTAATTTGCTTCACTATAGCATTTATTTTACTATCTATATGTATTCCACAATGTCATGTTGTAAATGTCAAATATGAACAATACATTTATTTAAAAAATCTGTATACATTAAGGTTCACTCCATGCATATAGTTCTAAGGGTTTTGACTAATCTGTAGTGTCATGTACCCACCATTATAGTACCATACAGAACAGCTTCACCACCCTAAAAATATCCTCTATGCTTCATTCACCTAGTCAACCCTTCTCCTCATCTTTGAAACCTTTGACAAACCCTGATCTTTTTATCATTGCTATAGTTTTGCCTTTCCAGAATGCCATGTAATTGTAACCAAACAGTATGTAGTAGTTTTAGAGTGACTTCCTTCACTTAGCAGCATACAGTTAAGATTCATCTATAACTTTCCATGGCTTGATAGCTAATTTATTTGTATTCTCTTATATGAATATATGTATATCCATAAAACATATATGGAATATTATATACCTATATAAACAGAATAACATATAATTTTAAAATAAATATGTTATATGGATATAGTGCAGTTAATCCATTCCACATCTATTAAAGAACATCTTGCTTGATTTCAGTAGTTAGTGATTATGTATATAGATGCTATGAAGATTCACAGGCAGGTTTTTGTGTAGAGAGAAGTTTTCAGATCATTTGGGTAAATACCCAGGCGTGTGATTAATGGGTTGTGTGATAAGACTATATTTAGCTTTGTAAGAAAATGCCAAACTTTCTTCTAAAGTGGCCATATCATTTTGCATTCCCACCAGCAGTATGTGAAAGTTCCTGTTTTTCCACATCCTTGCCAAAAATTGGTATTGTTATTATTTTTTAATTTAGCTATTCTAATAGGTATGCATTGGTGCCTCATTATTCAATTTATAATTGACTAATGACAAATGACATTGAGCATATTTTTATATATTCACTTGTCATCTGTATATCTTCTTTGGCAAGGTGTGTGTTATTTTTAATCTGATCAACTTTTCCAACCCTGTAAATCTCCCTTTGTTTGTTATGGTGGCTTTTGTCTGATTTTATTATTAGCAAAAACACAAAACTCTTTGAGACCTTCAAGAGGGTTACGTGCTTAATTGAAATAAATGGATAGAAAGAACCATTTGGAACCTGTTGGCCTGCAATAACTAATGTGTGCTGAAACCTAGTCTTTGAGTCTAGAGTTAAAAGGACATGAAATAATTCAGGTGTGACTTGGAAGGATCTCTCAGTGGTCCTAACATCTTTCTTCAGTCTCTACCATTTTTATATTTCGTGATGTTTGTGTTCCTATTTGTCAGTTAGATATCACTTGGCCATCTCTTCTAATGGCCAGTAGAACCATTCTGGGAGCACATCATCCTGGCTGAAGATCTAAGCAGTCCATGGATCTGAACCATCTCTCATGAGAAGATATTTGGAATTAAGACAATTAGAATGGCTCAAGCATCATTCTTCCTCTCATATTTGTATAAATTCTAGTATTTATTGCATACTCAGTTCTAGTTTGATGGATCGACTTGCTGAAAATCTGGCAGGACTATTCAAACTCCCTGGCAGCTATGAGGCTATGGCTCGCCATCTAGAGTACAGCTTGGGTGGCAAAGAAAACTCTTGGCATGCTGCTTCACTAAGACTTGTAAACAATAATTAAGTGGACTGATGTATCATAATTCTGCTGTTTCATTTCCTTCTTTCAAAATACATGAAGGAGTTTTAGTTCTGGATGATAAACGACAAGAATCGTAGCACTCTGCATTTAAACCAAATGAGCTCAATGAGGGTATACAATTCTTGCAATTACAATTTTACTGTTTTGCATATATTCACAATGGAAGAAGAAAACAAGGAGATGCAGGCTTCTTGGCTTGCTGAATGGGAGCTCATAAAACTTTGTGGGGTCTGGTTGTGTGACCATTTGGAACCCAGTCCCAGCTCTGTCTGTGGCTGGTTCTATCACCCTGGGTGAAACATTCGCATCTCTGAGCATTAGTCCCCAGGTTGAAAATGAGTAAGTGGAGGCAGATGATATCTGTTTTCCTTTCAGATGTATTAATAATATGTGATGATAATGCATTCCAAGAACAGGCTGCAGTCTTTGTGCAAAGGGGAAACAAGAAGAGCTGGTAGTGGGCCATTTATGAGACATGTATTGACTCTAGTCAGCCAGGGGACATCCAAGAGCACATGTACGTAGTAGCTGCACAGCTCACAGTTTGTAAGTCAGATTCTTATACATTGGACCTTTCTTTCCTAGTGATAAAGTATCAGAGCTATAAACTATCAGAAAAAAAGTGACTCCTAGAGCTAAAAAAAGTATGAGCCAGTATATTCTTAGTTTTGGCAGCAGCATTTAAAGGGAACATACTAAATATATCTTTGACACTATTTCACCTTGCATTAAATTAGATGTGTGGTAAGGCAACAATTACATAAGTTCATGAAAATAATTTAATTTATTTTGGTTATGTTTTTATGTTTGCAAGGGTGGGACCAGGGTGATTTCAATGATCACTGTGGCATACTGAGCATGCCACCCCAGACATTCAGAATTGCCATTCCTAAGTTTTGTGGGTGTTTAGCATTCAAAATACAGCTTTCAGTCTGTGACATGGCAATCTTCTGATGTTTTAGGCTTCTGAATTGAGAAAGAGTGGGGCCTTAAATGGGGGACTAAGAATTTAACTGATCAGAATGGTGTAAGCCTCATTGGAAACTAGCAGATTGGCTTATGGACCATGTGCCTCAATCTCCTATGTTTGATTACCTGAGTCAGCCTTCCCATGTCAGGCACCTCTGGGACTTTGGCCAAGGTAAGGCTCAGGCCCCAGGTTATGGGGTCATCTACTCAGGGAAACCTCTTAGTACAGCATCCTCTACTTCTTTTCAGAAAATCCTTTCCTCTTCTTGTTGACTTTTCGTTTAGACCATCACCTGCCTAGCTCCCTTCTCACTCAGGCTTTCCTGTTCACCGATGTTGCCAACTCACTCACACAAGCAAATGCATTTCTATGTCTACCTCTGGATGGCAACCATTCTCATTGCTCACCTCATCCGTTTACACTCCCAGAAACTCTTCCAAGCTCCCACAGTTGTATTTATAGGTTTACTCTTGTATTAATAGTTTGGCACTTAGTATCTTGTTGATCTTCACTGACTGTTAATTGAACAAAATGAATTAAATTCAAGGAAAGAAAGAAAATCAGACAGAGAAAACTTAGACTAAATTTCTGGTGAATGTAAAAGTTACCATGTAAGACAAAGCTTTAGCTTCCAGAAGAGGTACCAAAAAAAAAAAAAAAAAAAAAAAAGGAAAAAAAGTAAAATAAAATAAAGGAGAGGAAAGAGAAGGAGGAAGAGGAGGAGGAGAAGCAATGATCATTTTGTGCCAGAGAAAACGGGAGCTAACATTTAGAAACAGACTCACATGCTATCCTGGGCTTCCAACTGGAAGAGAAATCACAAATATTTGCACAGCATAATGTGTCGATATATCCTTATATGAACCCACCACATAGCTCATTTATTGCCAAACATCTAAAACTCAGCCTTTACATACAGATAGGTTCTTCAAATGCTGTTTGCTTTGCATATCACAGACACAAATAAAATATAATAAACAATTTCTGTTTGAACTAGCCTCTGGTAATTAGGACAGGATGACTGGGCCAACTTTAGAAATCAAAATAACTTACAGTTTCAAGCATAGCTGATATTCAGCCTGTCTAACCTAGCAAAGTCCTAGTGAAGCTTTTTATATGGCACAGCCATTCTGATTTGGTTCTAACTGTCTGGATTGGGCAATGTTTCTGCTGTATTGTCTAGTACACGTTTTAACTCTCACCCTTAATTTTGAGTAAAATGTTCTCCATCCACATCTTTCTCTTACAGAAGGCAGCTAAAATGTATGGATGACCTGTTAATGTGCCTTATAACTTCCATTTAAGGTAGAGCATTTGCCTCATTATATACATGAGAAATTGAGGGTGCTGTAAAGTCAAGTGTTACTTAAGGGCACATTCTTAAGAGGCCACGTCAAAAGCTGAATCCTGGCTTGTTCATTTTATTCTCCTTAAATAATCACATTCCTAATCTTATGTAAAAGTATGTACCTCATCTTCACATGTTTAATTAATTCGGCCCCGAACCAGGCATCAGGTGAAAGGCATGAAGTAAAATCATAGCTCCAAAGCTTCAGGGATAAAATCACTATATTGTTGTCCTTTTGTTACTTTAAACACTACTGTCTTTCTAATTAGAAGAAAACACGCACATATACACCCTCCAAAACACGTAATGTGGCTACTGCTGTCTTTCATTGTCTTTCTGTCTTGATCTCTTCCTGTGTGCTTTTCCAAACTATTTCGCGCCTGACTTTTTGAATCATAAGATGAATTTTGTGGCAGCAACTATATTTTTGCAGCTTATTTGATCCATTATTTCTATTTTCAACTTACTACAGTCTACCTTCAAGTGATATTACAAGGCCACACATAGTGCGAAAATCCTAAAACAGGGTACTTCCAATTCCCCTCCTTTGTCCTTTGTGCAATTGCCATCGTACATTTTTACTTTTACAAATGTGGCAAACTCTACAAAACAATGTCACAAAGTTTTCTTTAGTGGATTTTCTTTTAGCGACATTACAAGAAAGAAAAAATTATGTTTATCTTTGTTTTGGCCATTTCAGATCTCGTTATTTCTTTATGTAAATGCAAATTTCTGTCTGATTATGCTTCTGCCTAAAGAACACCCTTTGAAATTTCTTAGAGTACACGATTGCTGGTGATAAATTGTAAGTTAATTTATGAGCCCAAGAAAGCCTTTATTTTGAGTTTATTTATTTTATTTTATTTTTTTGAGATGGAGTCTCGCTCTGTCGCCCAGGCTGGAATGCAGTGGCACGATCTCGGCTCACTGTAAGCTCTGCCTCCCGGGTTCACGGCATTCTCCTGCCTCAGCCTCCCGAGTAGCTGGGACTACAGGCGCCCACAACCGCGCCCGGCTAATTTTTTTTTTTTTTTTGTATTTTTAGTAGAGATGGGTTTTCACCGTGTTAGCCAGGATGGTCTTGATCTCCTGACCTCGTGATCTGCCCACCTCAGTCTCCCAAAGTGCTGGGATTACAGGCATGAGCCACCATGCCCAGTCTATTTTGACTTTATTTTAAAATAAATGTTTATTTTAGGACAATTTTAGTTATACAGCAAAAATGTGAAGATGGTACAGAAAGTTCCCATATACTCCTCATCCAGTTTCCCATTAACATCTTAATGTTATTTTAGTATGGTACATTTTGGCATAATGTTGATAAGTTTTTATTACCTTAGTTGCATATAAAATTCCTCATGAAATATAAAAATATGTAAAAGTTATATTGTCATTATTACATTAGTATTGTATATCTGTTCAAATTAATAGATAAATATTAATTGTTTTATGATGGTTACAGACTGATTTACTTAGTTTTTACCTAATGTCCTTTTTCTGCTCCCAAATCCCCAGGATCCCACCCTGGGAATCAAATATGTCAAGACAAAGATTAACAAACTAAGCTACTGCTCAAATCTATGTACTCACCATGAGAATGAACAAGTATGAACACTGAGAGAAAATTTACTATAAAAATTGAATGGGTCTATTACCCTGTAATATCACATTACATTTCTTCAGCATGTCTCTTTAGGCTCCTGTTTTTTTGTGACAGTTTCTCAGTCTTTCCCTGTTATCGATGACATTTTTAAGAAGTACTGGTCAGTTGTTTGGTAGACTGTCCCACAGCTGAGTTTTCTCTGATATTTTTCTCATAATTAGACTGGGGTTGTCAGTCTCAGGGGGAAGATCGCAGAGGTAGTGTCAGTTTTTAAAAAGATTTTTTTCAATTTTTAATTAATTAATTAATTAATTTTGAGACAGATTCTCACTCTGTTACCCAGGCTGGAGTGCAGTGGGGCAACCTTGGCTCACTGAAACCTCTACCTCCCGGGTTCAACTGATTCTGCTGCCTCAACCTCCCAAGTAGCTGGGATTATAGGCATGCACCACCACGCTTGGCTAATTTTTGTGTTTTTAGTAGAGACAGGGTTTCACCATATTGACCAGGCTGGTCTCAAATTCTTGACTTCAGGTGATCGTCCCACCTTTGCCTTCCAAAGGGCTGGGATTACAGGTGTGAGCCACTATGCCCAGCTAATTTTTGTATTTTTAGTAGCGGCAGGGTGGCAGTGTGGTTTGTACCACATCATATCAAGTGTAAATACTATTGGTGTGACTTACCACTGTTGATGCTGACCTCGATCACCTACCTATGGTAGCATTTGTCACTATAAATGTGGTAGCATTTTGACACTACAAAGCTATTTCTATTCTTCCCCCTTTCCATACTGTGTTCTTTTTAAGGGAATCACTAGGTGAACCATACACTTGAGGAATGGGGAATTATGCCCCACCCTTGTGAGGGTAGAGTTTCTCTGTAAGTTATTTGGAACTCTGCGTAAAGATTTCCATTGTCTCTACTCTCTTATGTATTACTTGTATGTTCAACTATTTACTTACATCAAATGGACTCAGATATTTTGATTTTATACTTTGGGTATTAATCCAGTACTATCTTATTCTGTTGCTTTAACAGTTCTAGGTTTGGCCATTGGGAGCTTGAAATATTTTACCCTACTTTCTTTCTCACTTGCATGGTTTCTGATGAGAAGTCTACTGTAATTCATATTCTTGCTCCACTATAAACAAAGTGTTTTTTTCCTCTGGCTTCTTACAAGATTTTCTCTTCTCTTATTTACTTGTTTTTGTTCACTTTGAAGATAATATGTTTAAGTGTACTTTTTGGCATTTATCCTACTTGGTGCCTCAGAGCTGCCTGGTTCTGTGGTTAATTGTCATTAGTTTTAGGAAGTTCTTGGCCATTATTATGTCAATTATCTCTTCCACTCTGTTTTCTGTTCCTTCTCCTACTGGCTTTCCCATTTCAGTTATATTACTCTTTTCGACATCGCCCCATAGTTCTTGGAGGTTCTGGTTTTTTATTTTTTTGCAATTCAATTTGACTAATTTCTGTTGACCATTTTTAATCGTAGTTATTGTTGCCTCAGTCTGGGTCAGTCTACTTTCAAGCCTACCAAAGGCATTCTTTGTTTCTGTTACCAGGTTTCTGATGTTTGGCATTTCCTGTTGCTTCTTTCTTAGAGTTTCCATTTCTTTGCTTGTATTGCCCACCTGCTATTTCCCTTTGATCTTTGAAATTTACTCAGTGGTAACATCACCTGCTAACTCAAAATTAAGGCTCAAAGCATAAGCAAGTGGGATGGAAATGGGATGTAGGGTCCTTGGGCTTGGATCTGTTGTTCAATTCTATTGCTCTCTAGATTGTAACTTGGGACAAGTCTCTTAACTTTCTCCTAATTTCTATTTTCTCACTCTCTAAAATAAAAGTGAAAACATCTATATTTTAACCCCGCAAGAGGATTAAATTAACTTATGAATGTGACAGAGTGCTCTTCAACTCCAAAGTTCCGTGGAAATATTGACTCATATTATAACATCACATTCTCCTTCCCTCGAAGCGATAGGTCAGAATAATAGACCCATTCAATTTTGATAGTAAATTTTCTCTCAGTGTTCATATTTGTTCATTCTCATGGTGAGAACATAGATTTGAGCAGTAGCTTAGTTTGTTAATCTTTGTCTTAACATATTTGACTAAGAGGATTTTCTTTTCTTGCAAGCTGAGAAATGGAAAATTAGAAAACTGTAAGACCTCAGACTTAAAACAATGGTCAGTGGAGGAAACATAAACTTAATGTGAATACCGTGGAGGTGTAGCAAAAGTCAGATTATTGAAAAGAAAAAAATTACAGCCCGAAAAGAAAACATATTTGTATGTTTTTGGAAGACTTGCTAGTCCCAAATTTACCTTCTGGCTGAACGGTTTTATGGTGTGGAGATGAATTTTCTTTGCTACTTTTAACTAGCTCTCTGACTTTGATCTTCAACTCAGCTCCATTCTGATCAAAACTAAAATTTCTAGCTTACAAGCAATAAATGAGAACTGTGGCCACAAATCTAATGCTGTACTTGAGGTGACAATGATGTGACAAATCTTTCTTCACAGCTTGAGCTGACTGTTTTATTTGGTCATAATTTTCATGGACTTATGTTAGTATTTGTATATTTCTACTCCATCTCACTTTTGATTAAAAGAGTATTAGAATATAGAGGTGTGTGCATGCGTGTGTGTGTTTATATGTGTATGTGTGCACGCAGGCATGAATATGTACATTGGAAGGCAAAATTGGCATCAGCCAAGCATTAAAATTCCTTCTTTCATCTTTCAATTGTGTCCCAAAGAATTGTGTTTATGCCTCAGTATACCAACTCTTAAACGTGACTACCCATCCCCCTAGAAAAATGCATGTAAGGTTAGAGATGACCTCAACTTTTATTTGGCATACTATTAGAGGATCTAAAAAAATGTTTTGTATATAACAAGTGCTAATTAGTGTGTCTATGTTGTTTATCATATACCTTTGTCTATTATAATTTCATAAAAACAGAATAAAACAAGGACTATGTAGGGCAAACCAGGATGTATGGTTACCCATCCATATACATTTGTTGATTATGAACTGAATCTAGTCTTTCCCATGGTTAATTTTTTTTTTTCTCAGAACTTAGTGGAACAGTCAGCCTGGTCAAAAGAAAAAACATTGTACTTGATTGCAATAATAATGTGAATCAACTTTGATTGAGCCCCTATGTTCCAGGTTCATCTCATTAAATCCTCACCACAACACTATGAGGTAGATGTGGCTATATTTCTCCTCTTATTGATGAGGAAACTGAGGCTCTCAGATGTTGAGTAACTCTCCCAAGATTGCACCACTAGGTTCACAGTGCTGGCTCCAGATTCAGAGTGCCCAGGTTTGAATCTCAAATACAAAATTGACATGGAATCATAGTTCAAAAAATATCATGGGCATCGATGAAACAATGTGTTTAAAAAGTTTTGCAAATGGTAAATTACTCAAATGTGAATTGCATGCCAATATGTAGTTCTTTGCAGCATATAGTGCCAGAGCAGTGGGAGGTGACTTTATCCCCAAGGAAATTTGGCAAAGTCAGGAAACATTTTCAGCTGTCACAAACAGGAGGGGGGATTGTTATTGGCATCTAGTGAATAGAGGCTAGGGACACTGTTATACATCCTATGATGCACAGGATGCCCTCCCATAATAAAGAATTATCAAGCCTCAAATGTCAACCATGTCAGGGTTGAGAAACCACCGTGCTATAAAAATACAGATTAAGAAAATGTGAACCTTGGCTTTTAAAAGCTCACGGCTTAACTGGGGAAATAGACACATAGGTAGATATGAAAAATACAATGCAGGGGCTGAGGGCAGTGACTCATATCTGTAATGCCAACACTTTGAGAGGCCTAAGAGGGAAGATTGCTTGAAGCAGGGAGTTTGAGACCAGCCTAGGCAACAAAGCAAGAATCCTGTCTCTACAAAACAAAAGCAAAAACAAAAACCATGCAGGGTTCAGCAGAAGTGGTTCAGTAGAGTTGGAGAAATTCAGATGAAGAGAGGGAAGGGATGTAGCACATCTTGAGCTATTAAGGGCTGTAATGTGAAAGAAAGAGAGAGGGCTTTTTATATGTAACAGTAGTGGTAGATATATTTCAGCTTCAGAACAGATGAACCAATAAGCTCCTTGCAGGTATGAAATGTGTGTGTCTCTTCAGCAGTTACATCCTCATGTCTAGAACAGTGCCTGACAATGGAGTAAGGCTTAATAAATGATTGTCGAATAATAGTTACATAGGTAAATGAATGAACTGAAGCATCCAAGGGCAAGTTTTGAAAGTTAGGATTGAGTCCCATCAGAAGATTATCTGATATTATGACAGTAATTCTCCAGGATTTGGGAAAGAGAGCTCTTCTCTGTGGCCAGTTACCATCTGAGGTTTGCAGGAAGGAGAGAAAATGGAGCCTCTTTTCTGTATCAGAAAAGATTGTGAACAAAGGTGTAGGCTTTAGCAACCTAGAAGCGTGGCCTTCATCTAACGAAATAAGCTCTATATGAAATTCTGGAAAATAAAAGAGGAACATAGATGAGTGACCCACGTGGGGTAGGAATGATAATAGCAACTGTTCCTCTTTTGTCAATTTGTCTTCTGTGTAGGATATATGTGTAGCTGGAATAAGCCATGAATAAACACACACACATGCACACACATATAAAAATAAATTATTTTCTGTTATTATTAATTAGTCATCATATGAGGTATGATAAATGGAAACTCTAAAACATTCTTCAGCATTTGCCTTTCATCTTTCTCAAATAATTATTATCAAACAGAAAAAGTAGAACAGTGGATTTAATAAGTATTTCATGGAAAAAAGTTAGATGGCTGTATTTATAAAATTTACCCACTGAAATTATAGTATCTGTGTCCACTTAATATCCTCAAAGCCCCTGGGTTTTCATTAACTCGTATCTTTGAATTTTTGGAATGTGTGGGATTCTACAGTAATATATTTACAATGTGCGAAGATGACTTGCTGATTGCCACACTGAACAGTAGCCTGGAGGCATGTCAAACTTTGATGTGAGCTGGTGTTTTCTGTATTGTCCAAGTTTCTATTATACCGAAACGATCAAAGACTGCTCTTGTCTTTCTCAATGTGCAGCAGAAGATTGTATTTTGTTAAAAGATCAGAAATAAATGAAAATTAAAATGTCCAGGTTTTGACAGGTTTGAGCAATAATGTGATTAGTGATTCCAATTCTGCAGAAAATTGTCATTTTCTGCATTTTACTACTTATTTCATGTAATGCTAAAATACTAGTGGCAGTAGTAGTATTTAATTTAAAATGATTCAGAATTCCCACATTTAGTAAATGAGTGAAACTAAATATTTAATGTATTTCAAAATATAAATTTAAAAGCACTTTGAAATGCAGGTAAAATGTAAATTGATGAAAATACTAATGTTATATAAGCACTATACTTATCATATCAAATATATATTAGCCATACTGCTTTGTGGCATCCTTCAACTTCAGTCCTCAGCCATTTTGATTTGTGTCTCCTGGTTGACCTTAGGGGTGGTCTTGGCCCTTAGTTCTTCTCTTCCCTTAGCCTTGGTGGAGATAGCTGCATGCTTTACGAGGCTTCTCTCACCAGCTTCTTTTTCAGTCTTGATAATGAAAATTGTGATGATGATGTTGATTGGTATTGCTGCTATTATTATTAGATAGGACATTAAGGGAAGATGGAAGAAATCAGGAGAGTTGTAGGAGCTCAGTGATATAAAGGGACTGGGTGAGTTTGTGGTAAGGGCATTGAAGATGAGCATGAGGAGGCTGGGAAAAAGAAGGAGAGAGGGACCGAAGAAAGGATCAAGAAAGGTAGAGAAAGTTACTAACTCATGACTGAAATCATGTTATTACAGTAACAAAATTCCAGGCATTGGTACGTAAAAATAACATAGATTGAGTTTTGGTCTAAGTAAGATGTTATAGACCCGTTCTTTCTGCTCCTGTCTGCTAAGCACAACTACAAACCCTGGAAATGGTATAAGAGACAACCAAAAGAGAGCTCTGACACATGGTCAGAAGCAGGTTAGCTGGTACAGAGCCCTAGATCTGGAGGAGCAACATAGTGGCAGGATGTTTTGAAGCCCCTCACCCAACAGAAGAAAGCTATCACAACTGGCATTTCCTGACACCTGACCTAGCAACAGAAAACAGCTCAGGAACACTTTTTCCCTGTGGATTGGACAAAAGTCCCTCTGACACCATCAAGTGACCCTGATACCACCTGCAAGTGAGATAGATTGAGGGCTCTGCCAGAAACAAGAAGCTGCTTCTCCTTCCCCACTGGCTGAAGACTCCTCTTTTATACCAAGAGATACACAGGAAAGGTGGGCAGAGCTGGAAAGAGAGACTCTAGAAAGAGAGAGACTCTAGAAAGAGAGACTGTTTCTAGAGAGAGACTCTAGAAAGAGAGAGTCTAGAAAATATCTTTGTACCTGCAGGCCCAAGACTTTTCTCCTGACCCCAAAACTGCAGGAAGGCACAAAGAACCAGAAAAAGGAACCCAGTTACAGCAGGTGGCCTAGTCCAGGAAACCTCTTTTGTCCTCAAGGGCCAAGACTCTACTCCTATGCTCACAGTCACTGGTGGTCAGAGAGGAGGCTGGTAAAGGAGATCCCCTCACACCATCTCCCATTGAGAAACACCTGGTGGCCCAGCCTGGGGAATCTCCTTTTTGTCCCACTGGGGCAGCACCATCAGGGGCTGGAAAGGTCCCTGTCATCAACCACATAAACCAAGCAGATCAAAATAAAACTACAGAAACTCTAAAAATTAAGCTTTTGGCCTAGCATGGTGGATCACGCCTGTAATCCTAGCATTTTGAGAGGCCATTGCAGTGTATCACTTGAGGTCAGGAGTTCGAGACCAGCCTAGCCAACATGGTGAAACCCTGTCTCTACTAAAAGTACAAAAATTAGCTGGGCTGGTGGCACACTCCTGTAGTCTCAACCACTTGGGAGACTGGCTGAGGCAGGAGAATCGCTTGAGCCCAGGAGGCAGAGGTTGCAGTTAGCCAAAACTGTGCCACTGCACTCCAGCCTGGATAACAGAGTGAGGCTCTGTCTCAAACAAACAAATGAACAAATGAACAATCAGAAAAACTTCCACTGAAAAAAAAGCTTACAAAAATTAGGCCAAGATCTGTGTGCAAAATCTGAACTGGGTGACTGTGCTAAAATAAAATATATAGAACCCATAGTCTCTTAACATAAGAGACAAAATGTCTAGCATATACTGAAAATTATCTATCATAGCAACAATCAATAAAACTGCAAACTGAATGAGAAAAGACAACTGACACCAATAACGAGAAGAATTACACATTGGAATTATCTGACAAGGATGCTAAGGTAGAAATCATAAAATACTTCAACAATCTACTACAAACTATCTTGAAATAAATTCAAAAATGGAAATTCTCAGAAAAAATAGAAGTTATAGGAGATAATTTAAAAATTACAGAACTGAAAACTGCAATTAAAAAAATCAAAACCTTCTGAATGGGCTAAGCAGTAGAGTGGAGGATAGAATCAGTTAAGTTGAGCACAGATCCACCCAATCTGAACTAAAAGAGAAAACAGACTGAAGAAAGGTATGAATTGAGCTTTAGGAATCTGAACATTAAAAACAAAATATCTAATATTTTATCATTGGAATCTCAGAAGGAGAGGAGAAAGAAAGTGATGCTGAACGATTGTTCAAAGGAATAGTTGTTGAAAATTTTTCCAATATGGCAAAGACATAAATCTACAGATCCAAAAAATTGAGTAAACCTCAAACAGGATAAACCCAAAGAAATCCACACACCAAAATACAGCTTAATTACACATTTGAAAGCTAAATACAAAGAAAACACTGAATGCAGCCAGGGAGAGATAGAATGCATGACCTACAAGGAATGCATGACCTACAGTAGATTTCTTGTCTGAAACTATGGATGCCAGAGGAAGTTGCAGAATGTGTTTTGAAGTGTTGAAAGAAAGGAATTGTCAATTGTGAATTCTATATCCACTGAAACTATACTTCAGGAATAAAAAGAAAATGGAACCATTCTCAGATAAAGGAAAATAGAAAGAATAAAACTTTGTCACTGACAATTCTACCCTGAAATGTTATAACTAAGGAGGTTCTTTAAACTAAAATTACAAAATAAAAAAAAAAAAAAGAATTTGGGGGCAATAGGAAGGAAAAGGGAATGATGGAAAGAGCATAAATATGGACACTCACAGTAGACCATTTTCTTCAACTATTTATTTGAACAATCATTCAGCATCACTGTCTTTCTCCCCTCTTTCTGAAATTTCAGTGATAAAATATCAGATCTTTTGTTTCTGAAACCCAGATCTCTAAGGCTCTGTTCGTGATGTTTTTTCAGTCTCTTTGCTCAAAAATTTGTTCAGATTGGATGGATCTGTGTTCAACCTCACTGATTCTAGCCTCCACTCTACTGTTTAGCTCATTAAGCAGAAATATAAATCACCCTTGGTGATTGAAATAAAAATTGTAACATCATCTGATACTCAAGACAATGATATTTAAAAGTGGGAAGGATAAAACCTTAATGAAAATGAGGTTTCTATACTTCATTTGGTAAAATGGTAAATGGTAAAATGTTGATATAAGTAGCTTGCTGTAAGCAGTAGACTGTTAGATCATTGTGATATGTACATATGTATATATGTATATATAGTGTGTATATACATATATACATGTATGCATTAACATATAAACATTTGCATTTATATATACATATATGAAGATATATAGTGTATATATACTATATTGTATACGTAGTGAATTTAGTATATTTTAGTGTATATATAACATATATACACTATATATAGTGTGTGTATATATAGTGCATATATATATGATATTAATACACACCTATTAAAATGTTAACATAGAAAATAGCGACAACACTAAATGCTGAGGGGGATGCAGAGAAACTGGCTCACTCATACTTTGCTGATAGGAATGTAAAATTGTACCACCATTTTGGAAAATAGTTTAGCAGTTCTTATAAAACTAAACATGTAATTGCTGTATAACCCAGGAAATGCACTGTTGGGTATTTATTGCAGAGAAATGAACTTATGTTTACACAAAAATCTATACCTGAATATTCATAGCAACTCTATTTATAATTGCCCCAAACTGGAAAACAACCTAGATATTCTTCAATGGATGAATGGTTAAACAAATTATGGTATTACATATGATGAACTACTACTGAGTAGTAAAAGGAACAAACTATTGAGACACGCAGCAAGATGTATGAATTTCCAGGGAATTAGGCTGAATTTAAAAAGTGAATCCCAACAGGTTATATACTGCATTATTCCGTTTATACAACATTTTTGAAATAAAAATAATTTAGAAATAGAGGGCAGATTAGTGGGAGCCAAGGGTAAGAGTTGTAAGTATGAAGGGTTGGGAAGGAGGTAGGTGTAGTTATAACAGCAACACAGGAATCCTTGTGGGGTTGAAATTGTTCAGTGTCTTTACTGTGGTGTTAGGTACACAAACCCACACATGTGGTAAAATTATATGTAACTGAATACACACACACACACACACACACACACACACACACACACACACCCCAACGAGCATAAGTAAAACTTGGGAAATCTGAATAAGATTGGCGGATTGAGTCAATATTAATATCTCTGTTGGGATGTTATACTAGAGTTTCCCAAAATGTTACTATTGGAAGAAACTGGGCAAAGTGTGCGACATGATCTCTATATTATTTCCCACAACTTGTGTGAATCTACAATTATCTCAATAAAAACCTTAATTAAAATTGATTTTTTCAAAAAAACATAGGTTATTAGAATATTCCCAAAGCAGGATTGCAAATATCAGTATGGCTGGCATTTTGTATGGCAGGAACCCTGAAACATGGTAGGGATACAGTGTGATGAGATAGGTGAGAAGGTGGTGTTAGAGGTTGAGATCAGACTGGCAAATGAAGGCCGGTGACAAAGACTCCTGTATGTTTTGTGAAAGACACTGGATTTTATCTAGTGGGCATTAAATAGCCAATGGAGGGCTCCAAGCTGGGACAGGAGAAGGGTGGAAGCAGGTGGAGGGACTCTTTTTATGTAGATAATTACCTTGATATTGTGGAAAGGAAACAAACACAGATTTAAAGGACACTTTGACCTTCTAGCTGTGTGTTCTTGGCAAGACATTTAATCTGTTTTATGCTTTGTTTTCGTAGCTGTCAGTTGAGTTAGAACACAATCCTCCAATTATTTTATAGTTTGTGTGAGGGTCAAAGAGCATCATGTGTACAAAAATCCTTTGTCAACTGCAGTATGCATTTCTCATCTAATGAATGAAGGTTGTCACATTGGCACATGTTTCCATGCTTCAATTAAGGTTCTGTTATAGGCCAGGCATGGTGACTCATGCCTGTAATCCCAGCACTTTGGGAGGCCGAGGCAGGCAGGTCATGAGGTCAGGAGTTCAAGACCCACAAGTTCGAGACCAGTCTGAACAACATGGTGAAACCCCGTCTCTACTAAAAATACAAAAGTTAGCTGGGCATGGTGGCATGCACCTGTAATCCCAGCTACTTTGGAGGCCGAGGCAGGAGAATTGCTTGAACCTGGGAGGCAGAGGTTGCAGTGAGCTGAGATCATGTTTTTGCACTCCAGCCTGGGTGACAGAGCAAGACTCTGTCACAGAAAAAAAAAAAAAAAAGAAAGAAAAAAATAAAGATTGTATTATATATGTTAGATCTGACATTATATATAACATAGTCATTAATAAATGATTTGATGATTGTCTAATACATTAAATGGCTTCACTTAATTTTTTTAAAAAATGTACAATGCCAGTACGAAGCCAGTTTTGTTTCCCTCTTGTGACACTGGCATATGCCAGGAAACATTTGAGTTTAAAGAAAATTAAAAGAATTCATCACGTCTCTCCCTTTTGGCTGCAAAAGTTTCCCTGCTCAGATTTTTCACTGTGCTGCAGTGAAGTTTCGTAAGGGCTGCCCCATCACAGCAAATGTATGTTGCTTATTTCCACACATAACAGATTATGCTTTCATTAACATCCCAGCTGCTGCATTTCTCTTCCAGCTTTTTAACTTCCGTAAATTCACATCTTTACATGTTCTCGTTATATAGATTAAGTTCCACAAAGCGACAGAAATGCAATTTGTTTTTAAAATTTCGAAGCAATTTTAATGTGGACAAAGCTGTATCTAAGATAATCACACTGAGAAGTTTGTTTCCTATGTTTTATTATCTACAAAGACTTTTTTCCTTAATGCAGTAGCATCACTATTCTCTTCTCACCATCTTTGTTCATTTTCACTCCTCCGTATCCTCTTTCTGTAAAACTAGGACTTTTCTTTTGAGGCTCACTTCCTCGGAAATCTGAGCTACTCTTTCCTGTGGATGACCCTTAATTTTGTACACTCAGATTTGGCCTTTCTCCTAGATGTTAATTAGACCTTTCTAACTTCTGCCAGGCATTTCTGCTTGGCTATCCCATCTTTCCATCAAATGTACCAGAAGGACCCCATATTACACTCAACACTCTGTTCTTTTCCCATCTTTCAAATAGCTCCTGTCCTTTAAGTGATCAATGCCACCTAGAGCTTCTGCTCCACTAAACCAGAGATACTAGAATTATCCTGGCATCCTTCTGCCTGTTATCATTTCCAATCATTGAAAACCTCTTAATTTGCCCATCAGACAATTTCCCCAGCAATTTGTTTTCCTTGATCATTGTTGTTACATTATGCTATTACCATATATCTAAAGTGTTGCACTTGTTTTGCAACTCTTCCAACTTCTTATCTTTGCTCTGCTAAAATATTTCCAATGCCTGACACTCTGAAGCTCAAAATGTCATGGGTCTTTATTGCTTGTACCATAAATTTAAAGCTCTCTGACTAGCTGCAATAGGTTGTATTTGCTCTTTCCAATTCTTCACTTCCCATAGCAGGAATATATCTCCCAGCCTTTGCAGTACCTCTCCATGTCAGCAGAGTATATACTTGTCCACTGCAATGATGTTGAACTTAACCATGTGACTTGTAGGGCCTGAGGGAATGGGAGTGAGCACGATGTAAACAGAGGTCTGCTGGCAAGGATTTCCTTTCTGTACTCTACCATAAGAAAAGCATGCCCCCAGCAGTCCTTACCATATTAGCCTGGCTGCAGAATGAAGACCTGTAAGTGACCGTGAGCTCAAGCCACAGTCTCAGGCAGAGCTGCTGGCACTGACCCAAACACTCATGAGTGAGAAAAAAAAATGAATTCCTTGTTGTAAACCTCTGGGATTTGGGAGTCGTTGGTTACACAGTGTTACTACAGCCCTAATAAATGCCTGTCCTGACATTCGAGGACTCAAATGCTCTTTCTCATCTTTAAACACTCCCACATATGGGAATGCTTACAGCTGGTAAAGTGGTCTCTGTAACATGCCCCCTTCACATTTTTTGACCATTTTCCTCACCTTTTGCTCTTTCACTGGTTCTTCAAGTTCCGATATCTTTCTTCTTCCGTCGTTTTTGCTGCGTTGAACACAACTCCTAGGGATGTTTCCCTTCTTCAGACTACTTAATGTTCACATCTCTTATTTCACAACTCAAACTTTGTCTGATATTCTTAGTTCTCTAGAAGCATACATCAGACCACATTAGTCCCCTTTTTAAAATCTCCCAAGAGATACCTCTGTCCTCAGGATGGGGAACAAGATTCTTACTAGAACCCACACAGCGCCAGCCTCATTTCTTGCTGTCTCCCTACTTATAAGCTCTCCTCTAGCCATGTTGGGCAATTTTCATTTCCTGGAACACATTGTACTATCTTCACTTTTGGATGTTTGTGCATACTGTTCCTTACACTTGAATCACTTTTCCCCCTACCTCTGTCTCCTCAACACATGCTTGAATCCAGACAGTTACCATAGTATGCCAGGCATTACATTGCAAAGCCTCTTTCTTCCTCTCCATAGCTAGATCGTGTCCCTTGTCTCAGTCAAGATGGGCTGCTCTGTGCTGCAGACACAAATCAGAACTCAGAGCCTTGGCAGCTTTACCAGCAAAACAGAATTTCTTTCGCTCATGTCCAACAAGTCAGTTTCAGGGAGGATGGGGATGCTCTACTTCACTCACACACTTACCAACAGGTTGAGAGGAGCTCTGCCACGCTGGAGCTGCACCAACTAGAACCTATGATTCTACTCTTCTTCTAGACCACAGCCCCAACTAGCTACAAGGCCCCGACTTCAAAGCCAGGGAGGCTTGGAAGCTTAGTGGGTCTCATAGAATACTTGGAGATCACTAGCCATCTTCACTACGTGTTTCCCAGAGGTGCTTCTGTGAACGTCCACAAGCATCCTTTATCACACATAGCATCATGGCATCTTCTTATCTTGTCTGTGTCTGTATGAACTTAAAGATCCTGAGGGCAGACACTGTACCTGATTTCATGTCATCTTTTCAGGAGCAAATTCAGAACCTGACACATAAGAACTGGTGGAGAATTATCCTTAGAATAGATACTGAATCTTTGTGTCTCTCTGCTCTCCAAGAAGATGGCCTGCTCCTTGATAACAAGAGCCACCTCTGATCTCCCCCATCCAGTCAACATCTTCCAGAAAACAGACCATCAGTATGGATTTGCAGCATATATTGCGATTGTTTAACATAATTTTCCAACAGCTAATTATGTGTGGCCACCATACATAGATATTTCTGTAGCTCATATTTTAATACCTTTCCTGTCATTCTACATTACATATGTGGAAGACCTTTAACCCAGTTTAGTTTATACATGATAGGTACAAAAGGGAAAAAAGAAAGCTTCATTTCGTCACCTCTTTGGGGACTTCTTCAGCATTTTTCCAGATGTGGAATCCAGATTGTGTTATTTTCTTTCCAGTTTGGGCCTAGGAGTCATACTTCAAGAGTTAGCAAAGCCTCAAGAATCATCGAGCTCTTTTCTTCTCTTCAAAACTGGCCATGTTTTCTCTGAACATTAATGTATCTCTCTGCTGTGCAGCAAACTACCTCAAAACCTAGCACTTTCAGACAGCAAACACTTATCAGTTTCTGAGATCAGAAATCAAGGAGTGGCTCACGTTGGTGGTTCTGGCTCAGTCTCTCATGGGGCTGCAGTGGAGGTGCAGAACCTGATGGTGCTGACGACTCACTTCCAAGCTCGCTGATGCAGCTGTTGGCAGAACTCCGCTCCCTGCCACACGGGCCTTTCCATAGAACGCTTATAACACAGCAGCTGGCTTCCCCCAGAGGAAGTGATTCAAGAGAACAAACCACCAAGGTCAGGTGCGGTGGCTCATGCCTGTAATCCCAGCACTTTGGGAGGTGGAGATGGATGGATCACCTGAGGTCAGGAGTGTGAGACCAGCCTCGCCAACTGAGTGAAACCCTGCCTCTATGAAAAATACAAAAATTAGCCAGGCATGATATGATGGTGGGCGCCTGTGATCCCAGCTACTCTGGAGGCTGAGGCAAGAGAATTACTTGAACCTTGGGGGCAGAGGTTGCAGTGAGCTGAGGTAAAAAAGAAAAAGGAAGCTACCAAATTGGAGCCACACACCTTTTTATAATCTGGTCTCTGAAGTCATCTATTGTATCCTATTCTGTAGAAGTAAATCACTAAGTCCAGTCCTGGAAGGGCAGTTAGGCTCTCTCTCGAAGGAAAAAGTACGAAGTTTTGCATGTACAGTCATGCACTGCATAATGACGTTTTGTCAATGATGGACCACATATATAACGGTGGTCCCATTAGGTAAGGGAACTGAACCATTCCTGCTGCCTAATGACATTGAGGCCACCACAGCATCATAGTGCAAGACATTCATTATGTGTTCGTGGTGATGCTGGTGGAAACAAACCTACTGTGCTGCCAGTTGTACAAATGTCTAGGCCATACAATTATGTACAGTGCCTAATACTTGAAAATAATAACAAATGACTATCCTACTAGTTTATGTGCTTAATATATTTTTATCATTATTTTAGAGTGTACTCCTTCTTTTTATTTTTAAGGAAGAGTTAACTGTGAAACAGCGTCAAGCAGGTCTTTAAGAGGTTTTCCAGAAGAAGACATTGTTGTCTTAGGCGATGACAGCTTCATGCATGTTATTGCCCCAAAGACCTTCTGAGAATTAAGATGTGGAGGTGGAAGACAGTAATATTGATGATCCTGACCTTGTGTAGGCCTAGGCTAATGTGTGCTTTTATGTGCCAGTTTTTAGCAAAAATGTTTAAGATGTAAAAAACAAATAAAACTTTTTAAAAAGAGAAAAAAGCTTAAAGATTACGGATATAAAAAAGAGAATATTTTTGTACGGCTGTACAATCTGTCGTTTAGGCTAAGTGTTATAAGAAAAAAAGTCAGAAGTTTAAAAAATTTTTAAAATTTAATGTGAATTTTAAGTGTAAATTTTAAATTGAAATTTATTTTTACCGTAATAGATTCAAGTGAAGTCTTTGTTGCATCTGGTTTGGCATAAGTGTACAGAGTTTACTAAGTCTAAAATAGTGCACAGTAATGTTCCAGGCCTTCACATTCACTCACCGTTTACTCAATGACTCACCCAGAGCAACTTCCAGTCTTGCAGGCTCCATTCATGGTAAATGCCCTAAACAAGTGTACCATTTTTTTTACCTTTTATATGGTATCTTTATTGTATCTTTTCTATGTTTAGCTACATAGATCCTTACCATTATGTTCTAGTTTGTCTACAGTATTCAGTAGAGAAACATGATGTACAGGTTTGTAGACTAGGAGCAATAGGCTATCCCATACTGCCTCGGTGTATAATGGGCTATGTCCTCTAGGTTTGTAAGTACACTCTGAGATGTTCACACAACAACAAAATCACCTGACCACACACTTCTCCAAATGTAGCCCCATTGTTTAGCAAGGCATGACTGTATTTTTAAACCACCACACTGTCCCTTGGACAAACTTTGGAGGCGAATGCCATTTTCATAGCCCCATCTCCCATGGTTGCTGAGGCAAACATATCCCTGTGTCTCCTCCCTTCACCTCCCTGGCTTCAGGGTGTTTATTTCTAGTCACCAAAGGGAAATGAATAACAAAGATTTAACATCAATAAGATGCAAAAATAATGGGTAAATTTTATAAGTCTTTAATCATTCTGGAAGCCATTGAGCAGTCTGTGGTCCAGACCTTCTTTCTTAGGTGGACGTTTCATCAACCTTGGGCTTCAGTTTTTATTTCTGAGGGTGAGCCCAGGAGAAGCTGTAGTGCATCCTTGAGACCCACCCTTTCCTGGATTATGATGTAATTCCTGCAGGAAGACCCCTCTGTTGTTGGCATGGTCCTAGATGTGGGCAGTGCTAATGCAGGGGGGCTGGAGGTCCTGGAATTGCCCCTTTGCCTCAGCTGAGACTCTGTCATCCGGGGTGTACTGAGGGCCAAGTAGCATCATCTTGGTTTCCACGAAGAAGCATATTTTTCTAATGACTCCTCAGTCTTTGATATTGTATGTAGAGGTTTTCCCAGGCCAAAAAGGGGAAAAAATGGAATGAAAGAGTGTGGGGCTGAGCAGAGAGAACAAAATGCCACCCCTGATATTTATCGTGATGCTTAGGGATCTTTCCATATGCATATATTTCCTTCTTCTGCACTCTCTAGCATCATCCTCATGAAGCCCTAGCACCACAGTGAGAAGGAAAACTTTTCTTCTGTGCTTCTAACAAAGAGCAACATGGCATACTGGAGACAGTATGAGCTTTGACATCAGACAGACACTGGTCCAAAACCAGCTCTACTGCTTTGTTTCTTAACTTGGAGAAGTTATTTAACCTCCCTGAGCTCCCAGTTTCTTGATCATTACATTAGGATAAAGTGAGGATTGAATGAAACAACATACAGAGGAAAATATTAGGTTGGTGCAACATAATTGCGGTTTTTGCCATTACTTTTAAACAAACCTAAGAAAACATGTCAGGATACAATAAGCATCAACCAATGTTCATTCAGCAAATGAATGAATGTGCTTCAGAGCTACCTGGAATCCCTATGGAAGATACTGATGGGATATTGTGATCCTGAATGTCTTTCTCTTGCTTGTAGAAACTGACAAAGAGCTGGTTTATATACTTCTAAGGCAGCATTTGCTTGGTATTACATGATTTGCTGAGTTCCTTGAATGCATTCTCTTGGAAGATTTTCATTTGTGGCAAACAGAAATGCAATTCGTCTTGTATTTGAAAACTCTGACAACAAAATGTGAAGAAAACTGAAAGGGTTTTTTTTTCTTTAAATTATCTCGTATTTTAAATAAGCTTCTAAGAAATCGGATCTTGCTTTCTACGAAGAAGCATTTTTCTCTAATGACTCCTCAGTCTTTGCTATTCTGTGTGGAGGTTTTCTCAGGCAAGGAAGGGGGAGTGTGGAATGAAAGAGGGTGGGGCTGAGCAGAGAGAGCAAAATGCCATCCCTGATACTTATCTTGATGCTTAGGGATCTTTGCATATGCATATATTTCCTTCTTCTGCGCTCTCTATGCAAATAACTGCCCCAGCCTGATGGATGGCACAATGCAATCTGCTTCTCTTGCTTTCTCTCCCACTAGAGATGTGTGGTTTCACCTTAATATATTCAAGGGAAGTCTTTGCTGCATCTGGATTGGCATTTGTAATTATGCACTGTGAAAATATAATGTAAGGGGAGAGTATAACTTTTCTTCCCAGATTACACAGAAGAGTTTAATGTGTTCATGTGCTTAGATACCCACACACAAGGAGCAACAGATCAAGCTCTGCTTGACTTCTGTATAATAATCACGTTCTATGAACTTAAAAAATGTGCAATATTTTGTTGTGTACTGCACAGAACCTCTGCAATGCTCCCAACTATTTTTTCTTTGGTTATTTTCCAAGTGATTATATGTTTTCAACAGCACTAATTGCACCAACGTCTAATAGATTGTAATTCATATGTTTAGACCTTCCTTCCTCAGGCTGAAGGAAGTAAACAGCAGACACCCTAAAGTAGAGAGGCTTAGACAATGACCAGTGGAATCTTAAAAAAAAAAATCAATAGCTGTTTATACATTACACAGTCCAATAGCCAGATAACTGTATGGGCAGATAATTTTATCTTCCTAAATATATATTCTGTCATCATATTCTTTAAGTTATTTGACAGAAAACAAGAGCAGCTCATCTACAATAACTAGAATTATTCCAGTAATTAACAAGCAGACCACAAATACGAAGTGTCAAAAGACTTTTTCTGTCTTTCAGGGATATTTTGTCTAATAATATGTACCTCCTGACATCTCTACTGATCTGAACAAAATGAAATGGATTAAAACCTTAGTACAAGAAGCTTAAATGAGATAAAAACAGGACTTTCAAAACTGAAGGTTGTTACTATATGAATATTTATTATTTCTGCAATCCTTGCTCCCTTATTTATATAAACTATTCCTTACCTTTTCTTAGGGAAACCATTCCTTGCACACTCTTAACTCAGGTGATTTAAGGTTCACCGGTTCCCTCCATACCAGGGTGGGTCCAGATTGGTTTCGGCCAATTATAATATCCCATTCCCCTGACCACGGTGATTGGCTTGGGACGGGCACATGGCCTAACTCTGGCCAGTGAGCATCATACCCAAGACTTATCCTTGACTATTGTGGGGTGTGCAGTGCTTTAATCTCACTGATTGGGAAGCTGAGAGGAGGTAAGGTCTGGAGCTGCAGCAGCTACTTTGAGAACAGGAGGAGAGCCTGGGTGAGAAAGAAATCACATGGGGAGAGCAGAGCCGATCTCAGAGACAGAACGGATTCTTGAGAAATCATTTGATCCACTGTCTGAAGTTGAGTTTAGATACACTGTTAGGCTTGGAGTTTCCTGGTTCAGAAGTCAAGACATTTCTGTTTCACTCAAGGAAGATTGAATTTCCTGCCACTGGCAATTTGGAAGACTTCTCTTTTTAAAATATTTTTATTTTTAATTATTATGGTTACATAATAGGTGTATATATTTATGAGGTATGTATGATTGAGCCAGACTATCGGGAGAACCAGCCCCAAATATTTCAATGTAAGTTCTTTCCTAGTTTCCCTAAGTGTTGGCCAGTCTGAGAAATAAAGAGAAAGAGTACAAAGAGAGGAATTTTACAGCTGGGCCTCCAGGGATGATATCACATATTGGTAGGACCGTGATGATGACCCCGAGCTGCGAAACCAGCAAGTTTTCATTAGGGATTTTAAAAGGGGAGGAGGTGTATGAACAGGGAGTAGGTCACAGGATCACATGTTTCAAAGGGCAATGAAGATCACAAGGCAAGGTAAAATTAGAATTACTGATGAGGGTCTATATCCTGCTGTGCACATATTGTCTTGATAAACATCCTAACAGGAAACAGAGTTCCAGAGCAGAGAACCGGTCCGACTAGAATTTACCTGGCTGGAATTTCCCAATCCTACTAAGCCTGAGGGTACTGCAGAGACCAGGGCATATTTCAGTCCTTATCTCAACCGCATAAGACAGACACTCCCAGAGCGGCCATTTATAGATCTACCCCCAGGAATGCATTCCTTCCCCAGGGTTATTCCTTGCTGGGAAAAGAATTCAGCGATATCTCTCCTACTCGCACATCCATTTATAGGCTTTCTGCAAGAAGAAAAATATGACTCTACTCTGCCCGACCCTGCAGGCAGTCAGACCTTATGGTTATCTTTCCTTGTTCCCTGAAAATCGCTGTTATTCTATTCTTTTTTAAGGTGTGCTGATTTCATATTGTTCAAACACACGTGTTTTACAATCAATTTGTGCAGTAGTGGTCCTGAGGTGACATACATTCTCAGTTTATGAAGATAATGTGATTAAGAGATTAAAGTAAAGACAGACATAAGAAATTATAAGAGTATTATTAGGGAAGTGATATAAAATCCATGACATTTTCACAATTTATGTTCAGAGATTGCAGTAAAGGTGACGTAAGAAATTATAAAAGTGTTAATTTTGGGAACTGATAAATGTCCATGAAATCTTCACAATTTATGTTCTTCTGCCTCGGGTCCAGCCGGTCCTTCTGTTTGGGGACCCTGACTTCCTGCAACACTGGGCACCAAGAGGACTAGTGCTGGCCCTTTGCATTGGGGAGTGGTGACCCATATTTTGATGGGCGGACATTTATCTTTGATGAAAGATGGTCACCAAAGTGATGGCTTGTTTGGTTTGGACTAACTGGCATTCCAAGGTCCCTCTCCATGCAATAATTTCAACCTGATTTTCTTCTACTGATTATTTAATTGCAGTTTAGATTTTAGTAATTCTCTCAACATGTTTTCTAGTTTATCTTTTCTCTTTTTTTGTAAAAGTAAATTCTGGCCACTGATTACCAATATTAACCATAACATATTTTCATTCTTAAAATCTTATCCAAGCCTCAAGTGAAAGGGGAGATTTCATTTCAACAGCTTCTACCATATTGTCTTTTTATCTTCTTTCCATTTCCAAGTTCCCTGCCAAATTTAATAATCGGCTTTGTGACTATATTGTAAATCTTCTTTAATGTTCTTTACTGTAGTAAATTTCAATCTCTTAACTTCAGGATTCGTTCCCCTTCTGGGCTAATGAGATTTTCCAGGTATTTAAAATGATTCACCTGCTTGACTAGTTTATTATCCACCACTCTATATTTTCCCACCCCTCCCAAAGACCCACAACTCTTTATAGATATTGCCACACTTATATTCAGGCTGTTTTAAAAATTGTCATGGTTTAAATTTCTCGGCTAGTTGTTTCCAGGGTTCATACAATGTTGTAGCATTGGCAGATAAATCTTTGAACAATTCAAGGCCAATTTTTAAATCTTTCATTTAATAATTCTTTCCCCCATCCTCAAAATGCACATGCACGTGCTCTCTCTCTCTCCCCCCACACACATTTATTATTCCTGTTTTATAATTAAAAAATAGGTTTCTTAGACAACTGCTCACTCCTCTCCTCCCTGTGCCTGGAAGCCCTAATGTTTCTCTCGTTACTTATCATAGAACTTCCAGTCTGTGAATGGGCCAGATGGGATCTAGAAATGCCATTTTTCCCCTTCTCTCTGCCTCTATGCAAATCATGACTTAAATAAATCCAAAAAGAAGCCAACTCCTATGTTCTTTAAAGGGCCTTAGGAAAAGAAATACAAAATCTTCCTTGGAGAACTATTTCAGTTTTATGACACTTTCATTTTCTGTTGGCTCTTCTATCTCCCTCAACTAATAAGAACACTTTCCTCTCCTGACTTCTATGTCTTGTACCTCTCTATCCATTTCTCAGCTCTACCATTAGTTCTGTGTCTTTGGTCTAGTTCTGAAATGTAGGCACATCCTTCAAGAGCACACTATATATCAGTATGGAGTACCCCATCCAAATTTCCTTCTTTCAGTTGAATATACCCGACAAGGTATTTCATTGGTACCTCAACTCAATATGTTCAAAGAAAAATCCATCAATTTTCTACTCTCCTTGCCCCTCCAAAGCAAGTTTGTTTGTCTGCCTCTGTTTTTGCTTGCTTTAGTCAGTGGTTCCACCTTCATCCTAATTGCTCTGGCTGGACACCTGGGGTATCTTTGACACCTCTATTTCCTCACATCACCTCCTATGATGTATAATATGTGCCAGGTAGTGTCATTTCCTCAAGTACTCTACCTTTATCTTAACTCCACCTAGGACAGGTGCTCCAGTGGCTGCTTAGCTGGTTCCATTGCCTCTAACTATTTGCTCCTGAAATGCATTCTCCACATTGTTGCCACAATGATCTGCCTAAAACAGACATTATGTAATGTTGGTTTTCTGTTCAAAAGCCATCAATAACTCCCCATTGCCACATACTTAAATCAAACTTCTTGTCATGGCATTCAAGGTCATTTATATTTTGGCTTCGAGTTTATGCCATGCGTACTTTGAACTACAGGATTCTGATCTCCACTGCTACATAGTTAGGTGCAGACTTTAGGAACCCAGACTTGACATTATGTAGATCTGGATTCTGATTTTAGCTCAGCTACTTACTGTCTAACTTGGGCAAATCTCATAGTTTCTCTAAGCCTTGGTTTCATAAATGAAGATAATAACTGCCTTCTAGAGTTGTTGTAAGGATTAAACTAGATGATGTCTATAAAGAAATAGCACAATAGCTGAGACTTACGCAGCACTCAGCAGGTAATCACTGCTGTCACCATGATTGCTGTTGTTACTCTTATGCAGCAGTATAATAATAATAGTTGTTATCAACTTGGCCTCTGAAGTCAGCAGGCCAACTCTACCTCTTCCTGGCTATGTGGCTACTGGAAAGTTGCTCAACCTCTCTTTGCCTCATCTGTGAAATGGAGGAAATAATCATAGCTACCCCATATGGTTTATTTGGAAGAACTAAATTTACCAGTACAGAGCAGCATTTGAGACACAGTAAAGCACTGCAAAAATGGTGGTCTTGATCTTGTCATTTTCAAAACAGTCATGCAGTCAAACATCTATGCTTTTGTGCATGCTGTTTTGTGACATAGGAGCCCACTCATTTCTACCTGTCTTAGCATGGGTTCTTAGCTCTCTTTTTACCGTGAATCTACCTGGCACCTGGTAGAGTCTATTCACATCCTGTCAGAATAAAATTTTAAATCCATAATTAAAAATTCATAATTTTACAAAGAAAACCAATTATATTTATAAAAGGTTAACATACTAAAGAAAAACTAAAACAACTAAACTTGTGATATGGCAATAGATGTGTTTTTAATAGACACATTAAATAGCAAGATCCAATAATTAATCTAATAATTACTGTTGTTTTAAAGGAGTGATTAACATAAATAATATTTCAATTATCTGCAAAGTAGTAGCATGACATGAGAATATCTGGGATTTCTGCTGGTGACAAAAATCACTGGTTCTGCTAATACTAGTGTGCATGTAGTCTACCTTAGTACCTGAAGCAAACACTGAATGTCAGCTAGAGATTGGTGAAAATAGAGATGTAATTTGTTTCCCATTCAAATTCACAGACTTCACCTGAAGGTCCATGGACTTCAAGTTAAGAAGTCCTCGTTCAAATCCTACTCATATTCTAAAGTTTAGCTCAAATATACCTTCTCAAAGAAGTCTTCCCAAATCCCACTCAGAATTAACCTACCTCTTTTAACCCCTCATGGCATTATGGCTTTTTGTTTTTTAAAAGCTCATGTGCATTACTTATGGTTTGCTTATATGCTACCATAAGCACATATGCAGTCCCATGAAGAGTGTCAGGCCATGTTTGGTCCTCATGCTGACATGTACTGCCTATGGCCCAGGCAGTGATGGTTGGGTAGGAATGAGAGAATGCAGGCAGCAGCCCATTACTTATCTCTTTTTCCCTGACTGCCCATTGCAATATAAAGTACAGCATTTCTGAGAATGTAGCTCATTTCATTTTAGTGTTATTTACTATGCTAGTTCTGCCAATGGGGCTGACAAATTGCCCCTCCAAAAGGCAGGTTCTAATCTATATGCAACCACTGTTCAGTGGCAATTTATGTGACAAGCTTTCCGAGTTTAGGTAAATATCCTGATATTTTAGCTTAGTTATTCTGACAACAACAATTTCTGCCTTATGGAGGACATATGTCATAGAGAAATTCAGCTTCCCATGTTTCCTGCCTGTTGCAGGAAGCATACATTTTTATGGTAAAATTGAAATGCAGATTATTTGGCTTGATCTTCTTCTGCACCTGGCAGCCATCTTTACAGAATTTGGACAAAAAGGAAAGAGAAGAAATAGAAGGAGGGACAGAGGGAAGGAAGAAAGTAAGGAAAGGATGGAGGGAAGAAGGTGTATTAGTTCATTTTCACATGGCTGTAAAGATACTACTGAGACTGAGCAATTTATAAACAAAAGAAGTTTAATAGACTCACAGTTCCACATGTCTGAGGAGGCCTCAGGGAACTTAAAATAATGGTGGAAGGCAAAGGGGAAGCAGGCACCTTCTTCAAAAGGCGGCAGGAGACAGAGAGGACACGGGAAATGCTAGACACTTATCAAACTACCAGATCTCCTAAGAACTCCCACATTATCACAAGAACAGCATGGGGGAAACCGCCCCCATGATCCAATCACCTCCTACCAGGTCCCTCCCTCTACACATAGAGATTACAATTGGAGATGAGATTTGGTGGGGACACAGAGCCAAACCATATCAGAAGGGAAGGAAGGTAGGCTTTATTTTCTGCTTTTTCTAATACCTGGAACTGAGCAACAGTCAACTTTCTTGACTCTTGTATTTTAAGAAAACAATTATTTATTTTGAAAATGTAGCAAGAATTAATGTCTCATATTTATAACTTGCTTTGGCATTTGTTCTAGCACTAATTTAGAGCAAGGTTTCTTAACCTTGACACTATCAACATTTTGGGCTGATTCATTTTTTGCGTGGCAATCTGTCCTGTGCATTGCAAAGCTGTTTAGCAGCATCTTTGGGTTATACACAGTAGAGGCTGGTAATATGCCTTCCCAAGTAGTGACAACCCCAAATGCCTCCAAACATTGTCAAATGTTCCCCAGAGAGAAAATAACCTTCTCTCCCCACTATAGAGAGCAACTGATTTAGAGGATAATGAACATTTATGCCATTGTCTGAATGTTTGGGTCCCCCCCAGCATTCATGTGTTGAAATCCTAACTCTTGGCCGGGCGCGGTGGCTCAAGCCTGTAATCCCAGCACTTTGGGAGGCCGAGGCGGGCAGATTACAAGGTCAGGAGATCGAGACCATCCTGGCTAACACAGTGAAACCCTGTTTCTACTAAAGAATACAAAAAATTAGCCTGGCGTAGTGGCGAGTGCCTATAGTCCCAGCTACTCGGGAGGCTGAGGCAGGAGAATGGCGTGAACCCAGGAGGCAGAGATTGCAGTGAGCCAAGATTGTGCCACTGCACTCCAGCCTGGGCGACAGAGCAAGACTCTGTCTCAAACAAAAAAAAAAAAAAAAGAAAAGAAAAAGAAAAAGAAATCCTAACTCTCAAAGTGATAGTATTAGGATGTGGGGTCTTTTGGGAGGTAATTAGGTCATGAGAGTGGAGTTCTCATGAATAAGATTAGTGTTCCTATAAAAGATTCCCCAGAGAGCTACCCTGCCACCTTCTACCATGTGCAGACAGAATGAGAAACCTCTATGAGTGGGCCTTTATCAGACACCAAATCTGCAGGTGCACTGATGTTGGACTTTCCAGCCTCCAGAACTGTGGTGTATTTGCTACCCAGTCAATGATATTTTATTATAGGAGCATGAATAGAGTAAGACAATCTATCGTGTGTCAAACTCTGTGTTTATTGTTCCATATACATTATTTAACTTATTCTTCACACAGTCCCATAAAGTAAGTGCCATTATCTCCATCATAAAGTTCATGGAGGTGAAGGATAGTGCATAAAAAAGGAAATGCTATAGACTCAATGCTTGTATTTCGCCAAAATTCAGATGTTAAAACTTAATCCCTGGTGTCATGGTATTTGGAAGTGGGGCCTTTCAGAAGAGATTAAGTCATGAGGGTAGAGCCCATGGAATGAGATTAGTGCCCTTATACAGAAGGCTCTAGAGAACTCCCTTGCCCCTTCTGCCTCCATGTGAAGACATAAGAAGTGCCTTCATAAGCCAGAAAGCTGACTCTCACCAGACATGAAACATTCCAGAGCCTTGGTCCTGGACTTTCTAGCCTCCAGAACTGTGAGAAATGAATTTCTGTTGTTCATAAGCTACTCAGTCTATGATATTCTGTTACAGCAGCCTTAAGGGACCAAGACAGGAAACTAATACAAAGAGATGGGAAACTAATGCAAAGAGAGAATCATTAAATGATGTGATCCAAGATATCAGAGTAAGGATAGCACCATGACCTATCAATCACAACACTCTATCCTGAAGGGCCAAAACAACTCTTCAGGTGGACATTACCAATAGGTTGAAATTGGCAAGGGATATATAAATAATTTACTAACCTTGGTTAGCTTATGTCTTTTCTAAAAGTCATTTGTTTACAAGACTACATGCTTCCATAGGGCAGGAGCCACTTTCACAGGGCAGAGCCATATCTCTGTATTACTAACACATAGGGAGGGCCTTGAGCATGGATCCTCAGTAAATATTTGTGGAATGAACATGTGGTGCTTGAAATCTCACCACTGGTGAGTCTTGACTTATAATACAGCATTGTTGTCTTTTTATATTCTCCTTTAAATTAATACGTTATTTAAAAATGAAGTTCCCAGGGGTGGTGACTTAATAGTAACAAAATTGTGGGACATTGGAAGTAAAACCATGGAGATCAACGTTTTCATTTGGTAGGTGTGGAAACTGAAGCACAAAGAGAAGAAGAAACTTTTCCAAAACAAACTATGAACAAAGTCTGGACAGAAAAAAATCTCTGAAGGCCAAGTTCCAAGTTCCAGTGCTCTTTGTAATGTGTCACTCATCACTTAATACATTCCAATATACACATCACAGGCTGCTTCCTGGAGGAAAGGAAGGTCCTTGGTTAACTTGAAAGAAATAGGCTGTGGAGGACTGAAGCGTGAGAAGAAACTGAAGCAGTAGGGCAGAGGGAAAAGAACACAGGGAAGCATGTAATCCCAGCACTTTGGGAGGCTGAAGTGAGTGGATCATTTGATGTTAGGAGTTCGAGACCAGTCTGGCTGACATGGTGAAACTCCGTCTCTACAAAAAATAAAAAAATTAGCCAGGCATGGTGGCAACCACATGTAATCCCAGATAGCTATTCAGGAGGCTGAGGCAGGAGAATCGCTTGAACCGGGGAGGCGGAGGTTGCAGTAAGCCGAGGTTGTGCCATTGCACTCCAGCCTGGGTGACAGAGTGAGAAGTCTCAAAACAAAAACAAAAAACAAAAGAACAACAACAACAACAACAAGAACACAAGAAAGAGTATGGAACCCCACAGAAATGCTTCACCTGCAGCTTCAAAGGCCTGGGTTATATTTAGTAACAAATATTTTGGACCTTACCTCTTATATGTGCATTTCATTTCCATTTTCAGTCTTTTAAAGGCAAATAAAAGAAATTGAAGAGTCAAAGATTTTTTTAAAAATTGCTCAGAGGCATATTAAGGAAGCATAGGCAGCACTGGACAAAAATGAGGGGGGTGAAAAAGGGGCAGAGGGCTGGTGTTCAGAATGACAGCCCAGCTCCAGACCAGTCACCCATAAGGACCTGCATTCAGTCCCCTTGTGAGGTCTGTAGCACCACAAATGTTTTTTAAGCACCTACAATGTGCCAAGCTTTGTGCAAGGGGACTACAGAGTCACATCAGATATAGTCCCAGTCCTTTAAGAAATCCAATTTAATGAGGGGAGATAGATACACAGCAGGAGCTTATTAAATAAAGTATCTGCATAGTGAGGGAATGAATTGAGAATAAATAATACAATCTCTTAGAAGTGTGTAGGAATTGCTAAGGAAGCATAGGGAAAGAACCGAATCATGTCAACAGAGGAAGCTTTGTCTTGGAAGAGATGGCATTTGATCTGAGGTTTTAAGAATGGATGTGGATGTGACGTCAGCAAGAATGGTGCAGTAAAGACCTCAGAAAGTCTTCTCCAGCAGTCAATGAAAACACAACAAAAAGTGTCAGAATCAAATTTTAGAACTCTAGAAATTAATCAAATGATGTAGTCATTTGGGGAGGGTTTGCTTAAGAACAATGGCTGAATCTCAGTAAGAACAGCAAGCATTCTGGTGTTTTCTCTTATTCTCTTGCCCTCCCCATCACCCTAGCATCGCAGTAGCCTTGTAAACCCATATTCTATGGGCATGGTGAAAACCAGAGTCCTGGGAGGCACTGGAGAAGGCATAACAGAGTTGGAAATTCTTCAAAACCCCATTCGCAGGGAATTGTCATTAGACCGGTCAGGTGGAGGATTGTCCTCGTTTGACCTGTCTCAGAGCTCACCTAGTACAAACAGCCTTTCCTTGAAGGGAGTATTTATCAAAAACAATAAGCAACAAATTGATTGATTAAGATTGCAGCTGCCAGAGGCAGTATATAACAGTTAAGGCAAGCAACAGGCTAACCAGAACACTTAAAAGAAAAATCTGGGGAATTAAATGTTCATAAGGGGTTCTAAAAAACCCTTACATATTCCTTGGAACCTGGACTTTTATGTACTGTGCCTTATATATAATTAAAAGTATGGTTTCCTGGTGGGTCTAGCACATTTTAGAAGCTCAATAGCCACACATGATTACCATACTGGATAGCACAGAAATTCCCACCATCTCAGAAAGATAGTCCAGGTTCTACTGGACATTGGTGGTTTAGAGAGAGATGACTTGAGAAGAGAAGAGGGGGATCAGGAACAGTAAAGGAGTCTTTGCAAGTTTTCTGAATTTTAAAAATCCTCTAAATTCCAAAACCTTCTAAAAGTTATTCAACAATCTTTACTGACTGCCTGTCTAGTTATGTCTACTATGGGTCTGGAAGATGAGGCTGGAAAATGAGGATTGATTAACTGCTTTATTGATTCGTTCATTATTTATTGAACAGCAACTCATCTAGGAACTGTGCTAATTGCACAGTATAAAATGATAAAAATAAACTGGAATGCTGTCTCCTCTCAAGCAGCTTACATTCCAATGGAAGAGGGACAGATATTGATGAGGAATGACATGAGTAAATATAAAATTACAACTGTGAGAATTGCTTTGATGGGGAAGAATTAGGAACAATGAGTGCATAGAAGGGGTGTGCTTGATCTAGACTGGAGCACATTTCCTAAGGAATTGGACTGATATAGATGGGATGTTTGTCCCCTCCAAATCTCATGTTGAAATGTAATTCCCAATGTTGGAGGTGGGGCCTGGTGTGAGGTGTTTGGGTCAGGGAGCCGGATCCTTCAGGAATGGCTCAGTGCTGTCCTCACAGTAATGTCCTGGTAATGTCTTCACTCTCTGAGTCCATGTGAGATATGGTTGTTTAAAAGATCCTAACACCTCCTTCCTCTCTTGCCCTGGGACATGCTGACTCCCCTTTGCCTGTCACCATGATTGGAAACTTCCTGAGGCCCTCATTAGAAGCAGATGCTGGCACTATGATTTGTGTATAGCTTGCAGAACTGTGGGTCAAATAAACCTCTTTTCTTTACAAATTACACAGTCTCAGGTATTTCTTGATAACAATGCAAGTGGACTAACACATGGACCCTGAGCTAATATTTAAAAGAGTAGATTAAGTAAACAGAGAAGAAAAATCTAGCCCAGAAAAACAGCATGCACACAGGCCCTGGGGCAGGAGGAAACATGAAAAGAAGGAGAGGCTGAGTGTGGAACATCCCAGGAAGTGAGGGAAAGCCAGGTTGAAAGTGAGGCTAGAATGATAGAGACATTATTCTCTGGACAGGCAGCATTAGAATCAGCTGTGAACTTACTAACAATGCAGAATCTCAGACTCCATCCCAGATTTTTTTTTTTAAATACAGATTTTCACTCCTGTTGCCCAGGCTGGAGTGCAATGGTGTGATCTCGGCTCACTGCAACCTCCACCTCCTGGGTTCAACCGATTCTCCTGCCTCAGCCTCCCAAGTAACTGGTATTACAGGCGAGCACCACCTTGCCCAACTAATTTTTGTACTTTTAGTAGAGACAGGGTTTCACCATGTTGGCCAGGCTGGTCTTGAACTCCTGACCTCATGTAATCCCCCTGCCTCCACCTCCCAAAATGCTGGGAGTACAGGCGTGAGCCATAGCCCCCAGCCTCCATCCCAGATTTATTGTGTTCAAATCTGTATTTAACAAGATCCCAGGTGATTACAGTGTGAAATGCACAATCCATACCAAGGGTCAACACCCTATTCTTGCAGGTCAAATCATTCTGCTGCCTGTATTTGTATACAAAGTATTGCTAGATCACAGCCATGCCTGTGCATTTGCTAATTGTCTATGGCTGTATGCATACTACAATGACAGAATAGAGTAGTTGCTACAGACATTGTCTGGCCTGCAAAGCCAAAAATGTTTACTATCTGTCCTGTTACACAAAAGTTTCCCAATCCCAAGTCTATATTGTGGCATGCCTTATAAGGAACATTAAGGATTTTACATTTATTCTAAGAGAAAGGGAAGCTAGTGAAGACTTTTCATTTTCAAAAGATCACTGGCTGCACAGAGATAAAAGGCACACAGACAGTACATGCCCCAGAGGAGCTTAGGGTCTGGTGGGAATTCACTTTTATCATCAAAATTGGATGTTTGCTGCTTTCATTAGATGGATGACTGTGTTATTCACCCATTCTTTGTTGCTGTAGTTAACTCCCTCAGTGCCTGGCAGAGTTCTAAGTATTTAACCAACGTTAAGTGCTATTTCCTGACTCAATAAATGGTTTAAACCTGTAACAGTTAATGTCTACCAACCTTAGAAACTTATTTTGCAGACACCTCAAGAATCAAAATACTATGACTCCTGACCTACTTTCAACAGTTTCCTTTTACTTGACATCTAAGCTGTTTCTGACATAAAATTTAGACTACCATAGTGGAAGCCAAGCCCTTGGTCACCTTGTTAATTTCAAGAGAGAGCAGACAGATAAGAGTCCTATTCCAGTCTCCAGCTTGCATAGGACTGCAGGAAGGAGTTGCTCTGAGCTTTAGGTTCTCTGTCTGTGACATGGGGAAGGTGAAACAGTTTGTCTCTAAGGTTTACACAGCTTGAGCATTCTTTTTATCCTTAGAGTTGTACAAGGTGACAAAATGGGGACACTAGACAGGTCTCTGGCTTACCTGATTCAATTCCCTGCATCTTTATTAAGTCTAAATGGAGCTCTTTATATGGCATATATGAATGACAGTTGATGAGAATGTTGGAGAGAAAAAAAAAAAAAGCAGAAAACCTGCAAAATTCCACAGTCACAAAAGAGGATTTTGTGCACTGTTTGAGATTTTGTGCATTTCTGTTCCCTTTCATTTGTAAAGGTGATTTAACATTACGGGCTCAACTACTAGTCCAACCTTTTCTACCCATTAGGTGTGATTGTGTAGATACTGGCTTTACCAGCTGGTTAGCTTACTTTTCATGTCATGAGTTGGCAGTACTTGAATAAACTAAATATTCCATGGCAAGAAGCTGGATGCCTATAAACTCACTGTGACAAATGGACCTACCATCAAATCCACAGTGCTGCTGAAAGATAGTGTTTTGAGAAAGTGGTAGGTGATGTTTTCTGGATACGGTTACAACTTGGTGCATAGAAAGAGGCAAAAGATTTGAGGGTAATAAATGGTTTTGAGCAGAGATAGATTTTTAGCAGTATTGTCATCTTCTGGGCAATATGCCTGCTACAGAAGTGTTGATTCAACCCATAAAAAAGCAGTTTGCAAGTTAAGCAGACTATCTAATGGATACTATTAAACTGGAGTAGAATATTGTGGAGCCATCTCTATTACGTTTTGTGGATGTTGTTGCTTGGCATTATCTTCTGTTGATTGTTGTTGATGGCATTCAATTAAAATAATATTTTATCAAGGCATATTATGTTACGTGCTGTGGAAAATAGAGAAACAGTGCTGACTTCAAGGGTATCTGACTTGTACAGTTACACAGAGGCTTGCACTTGGATTAATGCTCTGCTATTGCCTTCTTAAAATTATTAAATTTTGGACAAGGGGCCCTGCATTTTTATTTTTACAGGGCTCTGCAAAAGAGGCAGCTTTCTCTGCATAGAAGATGGCAGATTCTGTTTCTTGCCTAAGGAGTTCAAAACATTGTGTATTAGAATCATGTTAGGACAGTAACATAGGAACTTGCTTAATTGTTCTGAGCCTTGGTTTCCTCTCTTTATATATATAAAGAGACGCACTGCATGCTGTCTAAGGAGAGAAGCCAAAGGCTTAAACTCTAAGGATTATTTTTCCAAGTAAGCAGTAGAGACAGGATGTTGAAACTTCCTCTCTTGTCTGTGAGTCCAATGAGAATAAACTGTGTCAACAAGGATTTTTGCTGAGTTCAAGATATGACTCAGCACAGGATTAGTGGCATCGGAACTCCAATTGCCAGGGAACTAGAGAACATCTGGGTGTGTTAAAAAGAGTGCTCAATAAAGTAGCTGGAGAGCTGCAGCAAAGCTGTGGCAAGGCTGTGGCTGAAAGGTTCATCAGAAATGGGAACCAGTATCAACAGGCAAGCCAGGGGTCCGTTCCCCAATACCTTATTTAAACCTCTGGGGTCAGATTTGTTTCAGAATTCAGAAATTTTCTTATTTTTGAAAGGTAACATGATGCATACTCCATTAATAATGTAAAATCCCTGCAGCATGTCTGGGCAGCAACTCATAAGCAAGTGTGTTGCTTTTTCTGCAGTGAGATGTATAACCGCTAGTATCAAAAAAGAACATTTTTAAGCACATGAATAGTTATCTCAGGTCAGTCAGATGTTGCTGCTGAATGTATTCAGGTCAGGGCATGTTTCACAAAAAAGGAGTTAAAAGTGTTTGGTTTTCAACGTTTGGAGTTTGAAGTTGTGATAAGGGATTGTAGACCTGTGTCAAAAAAGGGACAGGAGATGGGTGTTTAGCGCTCAGAAGAGCGGTGACAGTTTAGGCATTTCTCAGATGAAGCTGTCTTGGTCTAGGGACTTTTTCTGATGGCTTGTTAAGAAGCCCCAACCTCCTTACCATGACACATTCTTCCTAGTGAAGCAAAGGCATAGATGCAAGGCTGGGAGCATCCCTTCTCAGCAGCTTTTAGCAACTTCGCTGCCCTCTTTTCCCTGCTACTCTAGCTTGGCGGCTTCTTGAACACATGGTCTCTCTGGCCATATTTTCACTGTGGAAAATGACATTTTCAGAACTGACTGTCCCTGGGATTCATCTGTCACTTTCCCTCCGTGTTCTTCATATGGCAGTTGGCACACGAGACTCACTCTTCACTTCTCAGATGGGTTTAAAAAACCTTGGCCAAATATATAGCCTCTTCATTAGCACCCGTCTGGTCCTCGCACCAAATAAAGCCAATGAAATGGACCGATACATATATATACACACAAACTCACATGCACAACATGCACACACACACAGACACACACACTTTATATACAGATGCGTTTTCCCCAGGAACATAGAAGTGAATGCTATTCAGGTTTAATATTGGCTTTTTCATTTACTTGCTACTTTGTTTGGAACATAAAATTGACTCCAGTAGAAGCTGTTACAGACAAAGCAAAACAAATCCAGTCTTCTTTTTGCTGGAAAGAGGCTCAGACATGTCCTGGGGACGTACACTCATAGTTAGCCTTCTGCAGTGCGGACTCCATCTTCATGGTCACAAAGTGGCTGCTCTCTTCCAGACGTTGTGTCTGCCTTCGAGGAAGAAAGAAAGAAGTACCTGTTTTACTAGGTAAGTGGTTCTCAAAGTATGATCCCTTGACCGGCAGCATCAGCATCACCCAGGAAGTTGTCAAAAACGTAAACTTTCAGGCCACACTCCAGACCTACTAATCAGAAACTCTGGGAATGGGGTCTGACGATCTGTGATTGTGATGCTAGTTAAAGTCTGAGAATCCCTGCACCAGACAAATTAGTTTTCTTCTCATATGTCCAGAACTTCAATTTCCCTTAAGAAATATTGCTAGTTAAAAATCTTCTCTTCCCCATGTCCCTCAGAGTTAAGATTGCCATGTGATTCACTTCTTACCAATGAAATATACATAGAAATGTACAATATTTACACAGGGGATGATAACTAAAAGAACTGACAATCTATATGAAATATAGACTGTATAATATACATTACAGGCATATGGAAAAATTATATTTCGATTATATGTCTCTCCATATAGCTCTTCTTTTTTTCTTCCTTGAAGGCAGACACAATGTCTGGAAGAGAGCAGCCACTTTGTGACCATGAAGGTGGAGTCCGCACTGCAGAAGGCTAAAGAGAAAGATACTATGAGTGTATGTCCCCAGGACATGTCTGAGCCTCTTTCCAGACTTCTTGTTAAATGAGAAAAAGGGACCTGTGTTCCATTAAGCCACTGTTTTTCATATGTTGTTATTGTAGACGAACACAATTTTCAATGAAATATATTCAGTCAACATGTATTAGCATTTTATCCTTGTTGTTAGATGAACACAGCCACTCTTCTTCTCCAACAACCATACACTTTCAAGAGTATATATTTCATCTCACAGATACAGAAATAGAAGTTACAATAGGTAAATAAGTTACTCGAATTCTCACAGTTAATAAACAGCAAAGCCAGAGATAGTAAACTGAGGTTTTCTTATCTCTAAAACCTTGAAGTAAACTTCTATATTGGGGTAAAGCAGGGACAAATGTAAGCTTGGAGGGGCCTGAAACCTATAATATTTCAAGGACCTTCTTTAAGACAAGAAAGAGAAAAGTATTTATTAAATATGGTCCAGGCCCTCTACGGGCCTTGAGAGGCATCTGGGAAAATGAAGAGTACTTATCTTTACAGGAAATCTGCTTTGGTTTCACCATTTATTGTTAAGGATAACTGTTTTCTATCTCCATGTATCATTCTTACATGAAAACTGAATATTGCAAAATACCAGGAGAAAATATTTAGGTATTTCTTGAGACTCTCAAACCTATTTTCATTTCTAATAGCCACTACTTGCTTAAATGCAAACAAACAGATGGTTCCATCACCATCACTTTATAAGCTGGGTAAATTCTTCCCTTTCTATGGATACTGTCAGGTATTAGACCAACTGTTGACAAGTGGCTATGGGATTGAAATGCAAGCCTGTTAAAGGGATAATTTTTTTTACATGTTGGAGTTAAAAGAACTCTGGATAATGCAGTATGACAGTGAGTAGAAGCACTTTCTCTGATGTCATCCTGCCTAGATTTAACTCTCAGCTTAACAGCTTCCCAACTCTATAGACTTGGGTCTCAGCATTCTTATCCAGAAAAGGACAGATAATAATAGTACTTATCTCAGAGGGATTTTGTGAAAATTCATGAAAATAAGCTATGCCAAGTACTTTTTACCAGGTACTTGGCACATAGTTAGTATTCAAAAAGGGTTAATAATGCTTATTACCACCCATGATCCTTCTGCCCACTACCTGTGTAATGTTAGGAAAGTCATTCTTGGGGCCTCAGTTTCTCCGTCTGTATAGTGATAAGGTAGGCTGAATTGCTCTTCACGATACCTTAATTAGAAATGGAAAATTCTAAATTCTGCATGCGCCTGCATCTATATGTATTCATGAGGACACAGGCTTTGTCTGTTTCATTCATACATGTTTACCCAGTCACCCATGCTTGACACACAGCAGCTATTCAATCAATATTTGTTAAATAAATGAATGTTTGCAAATATTAACTCCTTAAGAATAGTACTTTATGGCTTATCCATGAAAAAAACTGCACAACTGAAGTCAAAAGCAAGTATGTCTCAGGAGAATCTGGCGTCGGTAAAGGTCAACACTTAGTCATGCATAAAACTGGAAGGGTAGTGTGATTTCACTCCTGCAGTATTCACCAGCAAGGATGATCTAAAGCCCCTTAACCCAGCAGGAATCCAAGTGGAAAGTATTGAGGTCTCTGGGGAAAAAAAATCAACAGCTATTATGCTTCCTATTCATCTACTACTTGATAACATCTTCTATTTGTACCTTGTGAAAATGTCAAACCCACTTTCATGTACTCATGGTCACTATTGGATTTAACTCCAACTTCAGGCTTTTCTTGCAATTTGGCTGTGAAGGTGATCTTCGTCCAATACCTATCACTGTGCAAATGGCCAGGACTAACCCTATTAATCTAGTTAATAGAGTAGACAACCTCTTCCTCCTTCCGTGCTGTAGATGTGGTAGCTTTTACTTATGATGACTTTCTCAGAAAGGAGAGGTCCATTCTCCAGTCAAGGGCAGAAAGTGGTAAATTTACTCTAAAAACCTTGAAATGGGTCCATAAGGCCCTTTCCATTTCTGGGATGTTCCCTTCGGCCTGTTTACAAAGCAGTCCTGAGACAGAAAGCAAAGACAAATACGTAGTGTGTCCCCATTTGACACCCACAATCACCAGACTACAATGACTATTAAAGAGTGTTTAGATTGCCAGTCATATAATGTGTGGAAGGCTTTTTATCTCTGAGAAGCAGATCGCTGAAACTCATCAATAAAACTCCAGGGTCAATTTTATTTTCCCACTGGGGGAAATACTGACATTGTCATCACAGGCCCCAGAGAGGCCTGATTGTACCAAGGACAAAGAGTCAGGCACTGTGAGGCAGGTGACAAAAGTAACAATATCCACGCACTGAGATCAAGCAGGATGCAGATCTCCCTGTTTCACCTCCAGACAGAAGACCATGAAAGTAATGAGGTGGAAACAGACCCATATGACATCCTCTCTCCGCCTTCCCCTCCACCTGTCCATGTTGGCATCTCCAGCAGAAACAAATTCTCACTTGTCTTCACAGTTATTTAATTATAATTTTAAACAGGAAGTTGATTATGCATGATATGTATAATATTTGTATATTATACATAATTATACATTTATATATTATACATATATAATATATGTATATTTAAAGCACTTACTGTAAGTGAAAATTATCTCATTTATTTGCTACTCCTTTAGTGTCTGCTCCCATCATTAAGATGTAACTGCATGAGGACAAGGCCTCAAGCAGTGCAGCAAAGCCCAGCATACCTTACATGTCTGATTAAGTATTTGCTGAAGGAATGCATGCTCTCCTGTACATAGTGTATCATCTCATCTACACAACAACCCTGTGAAATAGTTTGGGGGGCTGTTACTATTTTTTATTGTGACTACCCCTACTAGGTGGTTAAGGAACCAGACAGTGGCCATTAGAGATGAGATAGTAGCCTCTTTGTTCTGATTCAAAGGCATGTTCATTTCTCACCATCTCATACTGCCTTAAATATCAAAAGGCTATGATTACAATTTGAAAGCTAAAGTACTTTGCAAATAGAAATTATTATTCCCACATCCTACCTACTTATTAAAGGCACTACACAAATTCTCTTTAGTTGCCTGAAAGTACTTGCTTGACACCGAGCCTTCCACCCCTAACCATTTACAGCAATTCCATCCAGAATATATATTCATTCATATATAAAATGAGGTCTCCAAGAATGTCCCCCTTCTCCAATATATTTCACTTTTTTTCAGAGATTTCCAACAGAGTATAGAAGCTCTTAAGAGCAGGAATTTTGTCTTCATTGTCACTATCGTCAGGCTTAGGAGTGTGCCATGTGTATAAATGCAATGCAAATATCTTTTGAATAAATAAATGAAGATCAGCTGCTTATAGCAATAAAATGCAGTTAATTATAAGAAAATAGTTATTAAAATACTTAATATGCACCAGACTTTTCAAAGCACTTCTTGTGTTAATGTATTTCATCCTTGTAACAACGAGATGAGGGAGAGACTATAATTATCTACATTTTACAGAAGAGGAAACTGAGGTATAGACAGGTAAAATATTTGCCTATGGAGGCATGGCCAATAAGTAATAGAACTGGGATAAGAATATTGCTATTCTTAGTCTTCTTAGGTAAATCTCCAATCTCCTTTCCAGGACTCAGTCAGTGAATTCACTGAGATTTTTTGGAAGAGAGGAAATTGTGGCATGAGAGTGAGGTTTTCCTCTGCTTTTGAAATATCACCATCCCACATTTCTCTTTGTTTCCCCAACACCTACCCAAGAACCTATAGTGAAAAGTAAAACTAAGGTTTTCTCACACAAGTGTTGGGGGCTCCACTTCTATACTGTGAGTTCTCTGGCATCAACTTCTATGAGCAGATGTCTGTTGGTGTCTAAAGAATAAAAAAATAATCTTTCTTTATTTCGCTGAGAGCTAGCCAGTGAGAAGCCATGCAAATGAAGATTGAAATAGTATCTTTATTACCAATGGCCTTAGGCATGTGGCAATGGTGGGATTCTTTACTTTCAACCCCTGAGTATTATAAACTTTGCTCCCCAGTCTAAGACAACACTGCATTAACACCGTCCCCCTCTGTCTCTTACCTGGGGACTGGCCACTGATCAATGTGCCCTTGGGGGAGGAGACCAGAGCACATAATCCTAAGAGAAAAAGAAAGGGAGGGACCAGGCCACACATGCCCTGTTCCTTCCTTCACATTTCCTACTGAGGAAGAGCAAGTGAGAGGGTAAGTGGAGAGAGGCTGGAAATGTTCCAGTGATGGATGGTTCTCCTTCCACAGCACAGGGAAATCTGGTCTCAACATGGGGTCATGGAAACATAAAACAGGTGAGCTCAACATTTGGAAGAGGCCCATATTGTCCAAAATTTCCTTAGTCGTTTTGACTAAGACACATTTAAAGTCACATGATGTTTGCCTCACAATCTTCTCTTCTTCTTTGAGTACATGTCCACCCAACCACTAGGAATCAATTTTCTTTCAATTGACGTATTTTGGTACTTCTCTTCCAATGGTGGAAAATAATGCTTTGATTATTATGAGATTGAACTACATGAAACTTGATTTTTTCACCCACCATGAACATCAGCTTCATGTAGCTCACCCTAATAAATACAGATAGAACATGTTGCAGAATATTTATAAGAAAATGAGGAAAGAGAAAGAGTATTTGAATATTAATCAGTTAATTAACCCATGGTCATTGGTTATAGATTTAGATAATAAATGAAGTATGGAGTGCGAAGTCTATAAGCACTATGGATTTGGGTTGTGGAATTAGACTGGAGGGCTCCAGATTTGGCCTTTGAATGCTCTGTTTGATTAAGAATCTTTGTAAGTGACAAAGTCAACCAACTAGCAGGAGGGGGAGGGAAGAAAAAGGAGTGTACAACTAGGAAATAAGCTCTTCGAGGAAGGAACTGGGGTCTGTGTGGAGGGATAGCATGTTGTATTTATCCATGAGTACTTGCTAGTTTTTGACTCCAAGCTTATCTCTAATTTTTTCACAGGTGGAAGTAGGAAAGAAAGGGAAGAAAGACATAATTTAAGACAGTAGTTAAATTATCAAAGTCTGGGCCGGGCGCGGTGGCTCAAGCCTGTAATCCCAGCACTTTGGGAGGCCGAGACGGGCGGATCACGAGGTCAGGAGATCGAGACCATCCTGGCTAACACAATGAAACCCCGTCTCCACTAAAAATACAAAAAAATTAGCCGGGCGTGGTGGCGGCGCCTGTAGTCCCAGCTACTTGGGAGGCTGAGGCAGGAGAATGGCGGGAACCCAGGAGGCGGAGCTTGCAGTGAGCCGAGATAGCGCCACTGCACTCCAGCCTGGGCGACAGAGCGAGACTCCGCCTCAAAAAAAAAAAAAAAAAAAAATTATCAAAGTCTGCTCAGTAATCCCCTGGGTTTCCCTGAGGCCCTTTCAGAGATTCTGAGAGTTCAAAACTCTTTTCGCAATAATACTAATATATAGTATACATTTTCCACTGAAATTTTATTGATGATGCAAAAATAGTGAAGTAAAACTACCAGTGCTTTAGTGCAAATCGAGATAGTGACACCAAATTATATTAGCAGTTATTGTATTTTTCATACCATGCACTTACATAGAAAAATAAAGTCAGCCTGGAGATGGAGCAAGATGGCTGAATAGAAACCTCTACTGATCATCCTCCCTGTGGCAACACCAAATTAAACAACTATCCACACAATAAAGCACCTTCATAATAACCGAAAGTCAGGTGAACAGTCACAGTACCCGGTTTAACTTCATATCACTGAAAGAGGCATCGAAGAGAGCAGGAATTGAATTGCTGATACCACTCCTTCCCCATACCCTGAAAGTGGCCACATGGCACAGAGAAAGAATCTGTGTTGTTGTGGGAGGGAGAGCACAGTGATTGTGGAACTTTGCCTTGGAACTCAGTGCTAGGGTGCATTTATACCAGCCCTAGCCAGAGGGGAATCGCCCGTCTCAGCACTTGGAACCTGAGTTCCAGCAAGCCTTGCACTGGAGGCTCTGGGGTCCTAAAGAAACTTGAAAGGCAGTTTGGGCCACAAGGACTACAATTCCTGGGCAAGTCCTGATGCTGTGTTGGGCTTGGAGCCAGTGGACTTGGGGGGATATGACCTAGTGAAACACCAGCTGGGGCAGTCAAGGGAGTGCTGGTGCCACCCCTTCTCTAATCCCAGGCAGTGTAGCTCTCAACTCCAGGAAAGACTCCTTCCCTCCACTTGAGGAGAGGAGAGGGAAGAGTAAGAAGAATGAAGAGAACTTTGTCTTGCAACTTGGATACCAGCTCAATCACAGTAGGAGAGGGTGACAGGCAAAATCCTGGGGCTACCATTCTAGGCCCTAGCTCCTGGATAACACTTACAGATACACCCTGGGCCAGAAAGATAACCTGTTGCCTTGAAGGGAAGGACCCAGTTCAGGAAGGATTCACCACCTGCTGACTGAAGAGTACGTGGGCCCTGAATAATCAGCAGTGGTAGCCAGGCAGTACTTACTGTGGACCTTGAATGAGATTCAGGCAATACTTACTGTGGACTCCTTCTGCTTGAGAAAAGGAGAGAGAATAGTAAAAGGGACATCATCTTGACGCTTAGGTACCAGCTTGGTCACAGAGGGGTAGAGCAGTAAGCGGGCTCTTGGCATCCCTGATTTCAGGTGTTGGCTCCTGGATGGCATTTCTGAACCTGTCTTTGGTCAGAGAGGAGGCCACTGCCCTGAAGGGAGGGTTCCAGGCCTTGAATGAACATTGGCAGTAGTTAGGCAGTATTCACCATGGTCCTGGGGTGGTGGTGGCCACACGGAGAGACTGCTCTGCTTATGGAAAGGGGAGGGAAAGTGGAAGAACTTTGTCTTGTGGTTTGGGTGCCAGTTCAGCTGCAGTAGAATAAAACATTAGATAGATTCCTAAGGTTTATAACTCCAGGCTGTTGCTCCCAGTTGGTCTCTCTGGACCTGTCTGAGGTTGGGGGGATCTCACCACCCTAAAGGGAAGGACACAAGCCTGGCTGGCTTTTCCATCGCTTGTTGTAGAGCCTAGAACCTTGAGCAAACATAGGTGGTAGCCAGATAGTGGTTACTGTGGGCCTTGGATGAGACTCAGTGCCATGCTAGCTTCAGGTCTAACCCAGGACAGTCCCAGTGGAGGGGCTTGTATCACCCCCTGCCCAGCTCCAGGCAGCTCAGCACACCGAGAGAGACTCTGTTTGAGAGAGAGTAAGAGAAGGGAACAAGAGTTACTGCTTGGTAATCCAGAGAATTATTCTAGATCTTATCTAAGACCACCAAGGCAGTACCTCTAAGTGTTTGCAAGAGCCACCACAGAGTTACTGGGGTTTGGGTATCCCCTAATGAAGATATGACTGCAGAGACCAAACATTTAGATTACAATACCCAAGTCCTTTCAAATACCTGGAAAACCTAACCAAGAAGGATGAGTACAAAACAGCCCAGACTGTGAATACCACAATAAATCCCCAGCTCTTCAAAGGCCCGGTACCAATGGGCATCCATAAACATCAAGACCATCTCAGCAAACATGACCTCACCAAATGAAACACATAAAGCACCAGATACCAATTCTTGAGAGACAGAGATATCTGATCTTTCAGACAGAGAGCTCAAAATATCTGTTTTGAGGAAATGTAATGAAATTCTAGATAACACAGGAAACTGAAGAGAATGAAGCAGAAATTCTGGAGATGAAAAATGCAGTTGACATACTGAAGAATGCATGAGTCTTTTACCAGAATTGATCAAGCAGAAGAAAGAATTAGTGAGCTTAAAGATAGGATATTTGAAAATACACAGTCAGAGGAGATAGAAGAAAAGAAAAGAATGAAGCATGTCTACAAAATCTAGAAAATAGCCTAAAAAGGGCAAATCTAAGAGTTATTGGCCTTAAGGAGGAGGCAGAGATAAGGGTAGAAAGTTCATTCAGAGGGATAATAACAGAGAACTTCCCAAACATAGAGAAAGATATCAGTATTCTAGTACGAGAAGGCTATAGAACACAAAGCAGTTGTAACCCAGATAAGACTATCTCAAGCCATTTATTAATAAGACTCACAAAAGTCAAGGACAAAGAAAGGATCCTAAAAGCAGCAAAAGTAAATAAAAATAATATACAATGGAGCCCCAATGCATTTGGCAGCAGACTTTTAAGTGGAAATCCTACAGGTCAGTAAAAGTGCCATGACATTTAAAGTTCTGAAGGAAAAAAGTTTTATCCTAAAATAATATATCTGAAAAATTATCCTTCAAATATGAAGAAGAAATACTTTCCTAGACAAATAGAAGCTGAGGAATTTCATCAACATCAGACCTGTCTTATAAAAAATGCTAAAGGGAGTTCTTCAATCTGAAAGAAAAAGATGTCAATGAACAAAAGTAAATCATCTGAAGGTGCAAAACTCACTGGTAATTGTAAATACAAATAAAACACAGAATATTATAACACTATAACTTATATGCTGTGGTGTGTAAACTACTCATATGTTAAGTTAAAAAAACAAAATATAAATCAATTAAAAATAATAATTGCAACAACTTTTCAAGACATAGACAGTACAATAAGATACAAATAGAAACAACAAAATGTTAAAAAGCAGGGTGACACAGTTAATGTGTAAAGTTTTTATTAGTTTTCTCATTGCTTCTTTGTTTGTTTATGCAATCAGTGTTTAGTTGTCATCAGTTTAAAATAATGGGTTATAAGATATTATTTGCAAACCTCATGGTGACCTCAAATCAAAAACATACAACAGATACGTGAAAAATAAAAAGCAAGAAATTAAAACATACCACCAGAGAAAATCACCTTTACTAAGAGAAAGACAGGAAGGTAGGAAAGAAGGAAGAGAAGACCACAAAACAACCATAAAACTTCACAATAAAATGGCAGGATTAAGTCTTTATTTATCAACAATAACATTGAATGTAAGTGGACTAAACTCTCCAATCGAAAGACATAGATTGGCTAAATAGATAACAAAACAAGACTCAATAATCTGTGGCCTACAAGAAACACTCTTCACCTATAAAAACACATATAGGTTAAAAATAAAGGGATAGAGAAAGATATTCCATGGAAACGGAAACCAAAAAGGAGAAGGAGTATCTGTACTTGTGTCAGACAAAGTAGATTTCAAGACAAAAACTGTTAAAAAAAGAAAAAAAGGCAATAAAGCTCACTATATAATGATACAGTAGTCACTTCCTCAAGTAGGCATAACAATTGTAAATATATATGCATCCAACACTGCAACACCCAGATATATAAAGCAAATATTATTAAAGAAAGAGATAGACCTCAGTTTAATAATACCCAGACTTCCACACCCCAGATCATTCAATCTAAAATCAAGAAATAAACATTGAACTTAGTCAGCATTATGGACAAAATGGACCTAAAAGATATTTATAGAACATTTCATCCAACAGCTGCAGAATATACATTCTTTTCCTCAGTGTATAAATCATTCTCAATGATAGACAATATGTTTGGGTACAAAATAAGTTGTAAAGATTTAAAAAATGAAATTATATTAAGAATCTTTTCTTACCACAATGGAGTAAAACTAGAAATCAATAACAAGAGAAATTTTGGATGCTATACAAACAGTTTAAATTAAATAATATGCTCTGGAGTAGCCAGTGGGTCAATAAAGAAATTAAGAAGGGGATTCAAACATTTCTTGAAACAAATAATAATGGTAACAAAACATACAAAAATGTATGGAATATAGTAAAAATAGCACTAAGGGGAATGTTTATAGCTATAAACATCTACATCAGAAAAGCAGAAAAACTTCAAGTAAACAATCTAACAATGGATATTAAAGAAACAGAAAACCAAGAGCAAACCAAACCCAAAATTAGTGGAGGAAAACAAACAATAAATATCAGAGCAGATATAAATGAAATTGAAACAAAGGAAACAACCCAAATAATCAACAAAATGAAAAGTTTTTACAAAGATAAGCAAAATCCACAAACCTTTAGTCAGACTAATTAAGAAAAAAGAGAGAAGACCCAAATAAATAAAAATCAGAGATTTTAAAAAAAGGAGACACATTACTACATATACTGCCAAAATTCAAAGAGTCTTTAGAGGCTACTATGAGCAACTATATGCCAATAAATTGGAAAACCTAGAAGAAATGGGTAAATTCTTAGACACATACAGCCTACCAAGATTGACTCATGGAGATATCTAATACCTGGACAGACCAATAACAAGTAATTAGATCAAAGCCATAATATAAAATTTCTCAGCAAAGGAAAGCACAGGATCCAGTGCCTTCCCTGATGAATTTTACCAAACATATAAAGAAGAACTAATACTAATCCTACTCAAACTATTCTATAAAATAATGGAGGAGGGAATACTTCCAGACTCATTCTGTGAGGCCAGTATTACCGTGATACCAAAACCAGACAAAGACATACCAAAAAAAAAAAAGAAAAAAAAAAAAAAAAAGAAAGAAAACCATGGGCCAGTATTATTCCTAATGAACATTGATGCAAAAATCCTTACAAAATACTAGCAAACCAAATTCAACAAGACATTAAAAAGATGATTCATCATGACCAAATGAGATTTATCCTAGGGATGCAAGGATGATTCAACATTTGCAAGTCAATCATTGTAATACATTATATCAACAGAATGAAAAAAAAACCATATGATTATTTCAATTGATGCTAAAAAGGCATTTGATAAAATTCAACATTTCTTCATGATAAAACCTAAAAAAACCTGGGTACAGAAGGAACGTACCTTGACACAAGAAAATATATATATGACAGACCCAAAACTAGTGTTATACTGAATAAGGAATAACTGAAAGACTTTCCCCTAAGATCTGGAACAAGATAAGGATGCCCATTTTCACTACTGTTTCTCAACATCGTACCAGAAGTCCTAGCTAGAGCAATCAGAGAAGAGGAAGAAATAAGGAACATCCAAATTAGAAAGGAAGACATCAAATTATCCCTGATTGCAGATGATATGCTCTAATATTTGGAAAAAAACTAAATATTCCACTAAACAACTATTAGAACTGATAAACAAAATCATAAAGTTGAGGAGACAAAATCAACATACAAAAATCAGTAGCATTCTATATGCCAACAGCAGACAATCCGAAATAGAAGTCAAGAAAGTAATCCTGGCCAGGTATGGTGGCTCATGCCTGTAATCTCAGCACTTGTGTAGGCTGAGGCAGGAGAATCGCTTGAGGCCAGGAGTTTGAGACCAGCTTGGCCAGCATGGTGAAACCCCATCTCCATTAAAAATATAAAAGTTGGCCAGGCATGGTGACATGAACCTATAATCCCATATACTTGGGTGGCTGAGACATGAGAATCACTTGAACCCAGGAGGTGGAGGTTGCAGTGAGTGGAGATCATGCCACTGCACTCCAGCCCGGGTGACAGAGTGAGACTCTATCTCAAGGAAGAAGAAGAAAGAAGAAGAAGGAGAAGGAGGAGGAGGAGGAAGAAGAAGGGGAAGTGGAAGGGAAAGGGGAAGGGGAAGGGGAAGAGGAAGGAGGAGGAGGAACAGGAGGAGGAAGAAGGAGGAGCAGGAAGAAGAAGAGGAAGAAGAAGAAGAAGAAGAAGAAGAAGAAGAAGAAGAAGAAGAGGAGGAGGAAGGAGGAGGAGGAGGAAGAGGAAGAAGAAGAGGAAGAAGAAGAAAGAAGAGGAGGAGGAAGAAGAAGGAGGAGGAGGAGGAACAGGAAGAAGAAGAATTAGAAAGAATAAGAGGAAGAACAAGAAGAAGAAGAAGAACAAGAAGAATAACAAGAAGAACTAGAAAGAAGAAGGAGGAGAAGAAAGAGAAGAAAAAGGAGAAAAGGAAGGAGGAGGAGGAAGAGGAGAAGAAGAAAGAAGAGGATGAGGAGGACAAACAGGAGGTAATCCCATTTACAATAGCAAAAAATGTAGGAATTAACCAAAAACGTGAAAGATGAAAGAAATTGAAGAGGACACACACACACACCCACACACACACACACACACACACACACACACACACAAGGATAGTCCATGTTCATGGATTAGAATAATGAAAAAAATCGGTATTGCTAAAATGCCCATACTACCTAAAGTAATCTACAGATTCAATGCAATCCCAGTCAAAATAACCATGACACTCTTCACAGAAACAGAAGACAACCCTAAAATTTATACGGAACCGTGAAAGACCCAGAATAGCCAAAGCTGTCCTGAGCAAAAGAATGAAACTGGAGGAATAACATTACCTGACTTCAAATTATACTACAAAGCTATAGTAATCAAAACAGCAGGGTACTGACATATAAAAAAGACATATAGACCAATGGAACAGAATAGAGAATCCAGACACAAGTCCATGCATCTACAGTGAATGCATTATCAACTGCAGTGCCAAAATTGGGGAAGGACAATCTCTAACAAATGGTGCAAGGAACACTGGATATCCATATGCAGAAAAATGAAACTAGGCCCCTATTTCTTTCCATATAAAAAAATCGAATCAAAATGAATTAAAGGCTTAAATCTAAGATCTCAAACTATGATACTACTACAATAAAACATTGGGGAAACTCTCCACAACCCTGGACCAGGGAAAGATTTCTTGAGTATTAGCCCACAAGCACTGGCAGCTGAGGCAAAAGTGGACAAATGGGATCACATTAGGTTAAAAAGCTTCTTCACAGCAAAGGATACAATCAACAAAGTGAAGAGACAACCCCCAGAATGAAAGAAAATATTTACAAACTCTCTAACTGACAAGGAATTCATAACCAGAATATATTTAACACAAGAAACTCAAACAACTCTACAGGAAAAAAAAAACTAATAATCTGTTTTAAAAATAAGCAAAAGGTATAAGTAGATATTTCTCAAAATAAGACATACAAATGGCAAATAGATATATGAAAAGGTGCTCAACATAATTGATCATCAGAGATATGCAAATCAAAACTACAATGAAATATCATCTGATTCCAGCTGAAATTCCTTTTATCCAAAAGCCAGGCAATAATAAATGCTGACGAGAATGTGCAGAAAAGGGACCCCTCATATACCATTGGTGCGAATGCAGATTAGTTCAATTAATATGGAGAACAGTTTGAAGGTTCCTCAAAAAAAACTAACAATAGAGCTACCATATGATTCAGCAATCCCACTGCTAAGTATATACCCCCCAAAAAGGAAATCAGTATATTAAAGAGATGCCAGCACTCCCATGTTTATTGCAGCACTATTCCCCAATAACGAAGATTTCAAAGCAATTTAAATGTCCATTGGTAGATGAATAGATAAAGAAAATGTGGCATATGGCATAAAAAGAATAAGATTCCATCATTTGCAACAACATGAATGAAACTGGAGGTCAATATATTAAGTGAAATAACCCAGGCACAGAAAGACAAACTTGGCATGTTCTCACTTATTTCTGAAACTAAAGATTAAAACAACTGGACTCATGGAGACAGAGTAGAATGATGGTTATCAAAGGCTGAGAAGGGTAGTAGGGGGAAATGGGGATGATTAATGTGTACACAAATGTAGTTAAGTAGAATAAATAAGATCTACTATTTAATAGCACAACAGGATGACTACTGTCAACAATAATTTATTGTGCATTTAAAAATAACTAAACAAGCATAATTAGATTGTCTGTAACACAAAATAAGGATGAATGCTTGAGGTGATGAATACTCCATTTACCCTGATGTGATTATTACACATTGCATGCCTATAACAAAAGATCTCGTATACTCCGGAAATATATGCACCTACTACTTACTATGTACCCAAGAAAATTAAAAATAAAAAGTCAGTTTAGTGTAGGAATGCCCTTGATGAAGGAATAAAAGTATTAATCTTATTAAATTTTGAACCTTGCATACTGTACTATGTGAAGAAATACGAAACCCACATGAAATATTTCTGTTTCAAACCAAGTATGATGGCTGTCTTGAGGGAAAGTACTTTGGCAATAGTTGAGGCTGTGAGCAGAACTAATTCCTTTTTTCACTGAACACCATTTTCACCTGAAATAAATGACAGACAAACCATGCTTATTTAGACTTGGGCATTGGCAGACATTTCCTTTTAAATAAATGAAATGTTCTCGTTACTTCAAGAGACATAACTAACAGCATTTGTTGCCATTGAAAAATTCAAGCATCAGTTGAGTAACAAACAGTTTTAGAATTTTGGAAAACCTTGTGTCTGCTAAACTGAGCTTGGTGACTTGCCAATGCTTACAGAATTTCTTATTCTTTTTTATTTTCATAGAAACATGTACATTAACATGTAACATACATATTTTATTATTGTTATTTGAAAACAACTTAATAAATATCCTTTATGTTTCTCAACTTTAATTTTAAATATAGAGCATATTGAAAGATGTTTACATCCCACAAGTAAATGGTCTTTGGGGTCTTTTTTTTTTTTAAGTATAGAAAGATATATTAAGACCTAAAGAGGGTGAGAATTAGCCGTTAAGAGATACCTTTGTCCTTCGAATAAACTCTTGAAGAGGAATTTTGCTAATCACCTTCTTCATCATTTCTGAACTCCTTCAGTGGTTTGTTTCTTCATGTGTGTGCATCTCTCTCTGTGTTTCTCTCTGCGTGCCTCTCTCTGTCTCTTTCTATCATGAGCATTTAGGTAAAGAAAATATCTGTGAACAGTTAAATTAGTGGCAATGTTTCTAAAAAATAAAAAAGTTTCCACTGGGCTAGGAGATTTTTCTGTATTATCTGCTATGTAGTTCCCCAAATAATTTCCTTCTTTTTTTACTAAATTAATTTTATATTTTCAGTGACTCTACATGCAGGACTGTAAAAGAGGAAAAAATAGTATCTTATACCATATGTCATTAGGAAGGCAGAAAGAATAAATGGGAAAGAAACAGTCAGTGAAAATAGAACCTACATACACAAAATGTAAATGCAAGTGCCAGGGGTCATTCTATTTTTGTAAAGCCTGCAATGTGTCCATTTCCCCTGAAATATCTACTCTGTGTTATGCTGGTTACAGATGTTCTCACAATTACCGCTGACAGTGTGGCTTTACAGAGACTTAATGACAGGATGATTACTTGTGCAGAAGAGTCACTGGAGCCCACATACGTGAACAGAATGACACAGGCCCACACGCTGAGATTCTCAGCAAGTCAACAGCGATGACCATTACACTTTCTAAGTGATATTATCAATAATGCTGTCAAATCAGCCAAGCACAGTATATGTTATAGGGAGAAGGCTCTGGGGGCTGTTTGGATAGAAAGTGAGGTTTAGGCCACTTAGAAACTATTCCACTTGGAGGAGGCTATCATTTTATTTTTACCATGTGTAGAATTCTGCTGTGAGTTTTAAGCCACCAATTCCCTCCTCTATCTGGGTGTCATTTCCTTTTATGTAATATGATAGGATTGGACTCCTCAGTGGTGTTCAGTCAATGAAATCTTACCAGTGAAACCTCAATAAACAGAACAGAGAGAAGTAGAGATGCCTGGTTTAATGAAAAGATAAGGAAATTTTACATCTCCCTTTGGGTCCCTACTGAGTTTCTCCTGGTCAGCTTCTGAAATACAGCCGTGGACCCTGAGGCTTTGGGGTACACTGTTTGAGAATGATTAGATTAAGCACTGTCTAGGTCCATGTGCTTCTAGGGACTCTGTCAGAAATCTGAGTAATTTCTTTTAATTAGAGAACTAGTTGGTGTCAAGTTCAGAAATATATATATATATATATATAGTGTGTGTATTTTATATATATATATGTGTGTGTGTGTGTGTGTATGTGTATGTGTGTGTGTATCCTATTGGTTCTGTTTCTCTGACGAACCCTGGCTAATGGCTAACACAATAAGCATATACTAGATGACCTGGGTGACCTTCTTATAATTGAATTTGAACACATGATGTCTGGTTAGAGTGACCCAGTTTGCTCAGGACTTTCCTAGTTTTAGCACTGCAAGTCCCACATTTCAGGAAATTCCTCAATTCTGGGGCAAACCAGGATAGTGGTCACCCTGAATTAGAGCCACCTAGCAGACACTCAAGAGGTCATATACAGACCCCTAGTGATCTGCAGACCCCAAAGTTACACACGTAATTTTATGTAGGAAACAGAGTCCTGCTCTGAAAATCAAGAAAACCAGTTTCCTATTTACAGCAGTGAGATCTTGGGTAATGGGTTTAGATAAAGTCAACGATTATTTGCAAAAAATGAGTAAGCAACTGTGCATGTAGATTTGCCCATTTCACCTACATTTATGTTCCTTGCTATGGAGGGTAAAGTCAGTTCAACAGTAGGCATTGGTAGTTTAGTTAAGCAAAATCACTTGCTTTCTGCTTCCCTATTGCTAATTATATGTCAGTAGTAGTTTATTTTAAATATTTAAGTTTAAAATACATAATAAATCTAATCAATTATTCATTCAAATAATGAATACAGAACATATTAGCATTATGCAATATTCACTTAAGAATACAAATATTTTATTTAGCTTTCCCATGTTTTATTCAGGAATTTTGATCATTTTTATTAAACTTAGAATTGATATAAAAGATACCATGAGCATTGGGAATTAAGGGAAAAAATCAAATAGGAAGAAGAGAAACTATGTTAATGCATATAACCCACTCAGGAGAATTGGATCGTGAATTCTAGAACTTGTGAATCTATTTTAAATGCTTATAGCAGGTAAAATGAATTCTTTGTAAAACTGTGTAATAGAAGTGATATGGGAGTGCTGGGAAGGGAAGAGCGTGGTCCCTTTAAATGCTTCAGAAGTGGGGAAATGAAGTGCTAGATAGAGGAGGGTGTGGTTCCTGGCTAGGGCCCTGCCCCCAAGGACCTAGGTAAGGACAGGCATTTCCTGCCCAAATGCTGCATTTCCCAAGTCCACCCTGGCCTGCCATGCCCCCATCCTGTGCCTTTAAAAACATGAGACCCTAGCAAGGCAGAGACGGAAGATGCTGGATGGCAAGAAGAGCAAATCGGAGGAGGAAGACAAGCAGCTGAACAATGAGAGGATGTCAAGGAGAACATGCCTGTGGAAGAGCACACTGACAGACGCCAATAGGCTGGCAGGCCATCCACCTGCAGAACAAGGCGGAGTTAGATCAGGGCAGTCAGAGAAGAGCCCGGGCCAACTTTGGGGAAAAACCTTCCCACTACATCCCCTTCTGACTTCCTCCATATGCTGAGAGCTACCTCCACTCAATAAAACCTTGCACTCATTTTCCAAGCCCAAGTGTGATCGGATTCTTCTGGTACACCAAGGCGACAACCCGGGATATAGAAAGCCCTCTGTCATTGCGATAAGGCAGGGGTCTAATTGAGCTGACTAACACAAGCTGCCTATGGATGGCTAAACTAAAAGAGCACAGTGTAACAAACACCCACTGGGGCTTCAGGAGCTGTAAACATTCACCCCTAGACACTGCAGTGGGGTCAGAGCCCCACGGCCTGTATACTCCCCTAGAGGTCTGAGCAGCAGGGCACTGAAGAAGCGAGCCACACCCCCATCACATGCCCTGCAAGGGGGACAAGGGAACTTTTCCTGTTTCAAAAGCATTGGCACAAATGGGGTAAACTCAGAGTCCGCTGGAAAAAGCAGGGGCTTAAGAGTCCAAAGACATGGATTTCAGCCTTGCTTGACTTTGTTGCTTAACAGCAATGTGACCTCAGGCACGTTATGCTTCAGTTTCTTTTTCTGCCTTCTTATTTCATAGTGATTTTGGAAGTGTTAAATAATATACTGAATATATAAGTAATCAGGGACAGTGCAATGATCTGTGGTGAGCAGGAGGAGGCCTGAGGGAGAAAGGGTAGTGAAAGGCAGGTCCAGGGGAGCCTGCCACAAGCAGCAGATACTCTAGAGAGATGTGCAACTGTCTGTAGCCTCTAGCAATGAGCGAATAGGCAAATAAGTCCTTGAACAGCCTTTTCCTGCTGCCCTCTGGTCTTCTGACAGTGCTTTTCTTCAGCCAAACCAAACTGAATGCCAGAGGACAACGGACCCTGTTGATGTAGCCCGGAGACATGAGTCTCCCAAGACATGGTGAAAGCCCAAGGGTCAATTTGGAGGAAAAAACAGAAAGCGGGAGGTACAGCAGTAGACTCTACCTATATTATAAAATTACACACAGGTAAGTATGAAAATTCACTGTCATAACCCTGGAAGTTAGGTTGGAATTTTCTTATAAACTCAAGCATACTCTTACCATATGAACAAGTTCATTTTCATGCTGCTGATAAAGACATACCCAAGACTGGACTTACAAAGAAAAGGAGGTTTAATGGACTCACAGTTCCACGTGGGTGGGGAGGCCTCACAATCATGGTGGAAGGGTGAAGGGCACATCTTACATGGTGACAGGGAAGAGAGAAAGTGAGAGCCAAGTGAAAGGAGTTTCCCCTTATCAAACCATCAGATCTCATGAGACTTATTCACTACCACAAGAACAGTATGGGGGAAACCACCTCCATGATTCAATCAACTCCCACTGAGTCCCTCCCACAACATGTGGAAATAATTCAAGATGAGATTTGTGTGGGAACACAGCCAAACCATATCACCATACAATCCAGTGATCCATTTCTGGATACTTCTGGAGAAATGAAAACTTACAGTCATACAAAAATCTGTATATAGGACTGCCTATAGCAGCTTTAGTCATAACCATTCCATACTAGAATCTCCCCGAATGTCAGGTGAATGAACAAACAGCTGTGGTACATCCATACAATGGAATACTATTCAGTGGTTAGAAGAAATGAATCATTAAAACTACAGCAGTGTGGATGCATCTCAAAAGCATTATGCTGAGTGAAAGAAGTCAGCCTCAAAAGGTTACATAGGGAATGGTTCCATTTCTATGACATTCTTGAAAATACAAAACTATAATGATGGGGACAGGAGGGGGGGTAGAATTGTTGTTTGTGTTGATTGTGACAGTGGTTACACAAATCTAGACATGTGTTAAAACTCATAGAACTGTATACCAAAGTAAAGGTCAATTTTATAATATGTTAATTTAAAGGTAAAAATAAATATTTGAGAAATACTGTAGATGCAAGCTGCAAAGATAAATTTATTCTCGTAAACATGTTGACAATTTATTACTCCCAAGTTTGACCTTGAATAAGCTTCAATATAAATTGAAATAAGAGTTCTATATGCAGAAATGTCTGAAAGTAGGACATTACAGAAAAATGGCAGGCTTGGCATGGGGCAACAGGTGCAAAGGGAAGATGTGTGTAACAGGATGAGAGGTAACAGGCAGCATAACCTAGCCAAGGGGCCAGAGCGTCAGAAAGCAATTGTCTCCAGGTAGACATAAAGGTCAGGGTCAAGTACAAGGGTCTGAGAACAGACACCAAAAGCAGAAGTTCAGGCATGGAGCCAAGAACACATACTGGAGATGAAAAACCAGACTGTAGTTTAGCTGCATCAAGAGCTCAAGGCAAGAGACCATACAACTCTTGGTGTCGGGTTACTAAGGAGTGAGGCAGAACAAGAATAAAGCAGATGGAGGTATCCTGTAGGCTTCAGGGCACAGGCGCTGGAGTGAGATGAGACCTCTGGTTCTGCCACCTCCTGGCTCACGTCCTGAGATAATTGTTCTACCTTCTCATGAACACAACTGGATAAGAATATTTCCCCCCACCACTCCACGACTGCAGTGCTGAGAGAATTAAATGAAGTCACATTTGTAGTACTCTCAGTTGGTTGCAGGCTCCAGAAGAAGTGTTCAGATAACATAAAAGTATATTAAATAAAAGGCCACAGGTCACATCGGGGCTGCAGAGTTCATGAGCTGTGTATTTAGCAAGCCATTTCTCCTTAAGTCTCAACTTATAAATATGTAAAATGGCTGTAATAACACCTACTCCATGGAATTTGGGGAAGAAAGTTTTGTGGGGATAAGAACTGTGACAATGCTTTGTGACTGATAATTGCTATTTATATGTATTTAAGATTAGAGCAGGCCAGGAAAAAATCTTTTCTTGTTGCTTAGTTGTTGGCCTGAAGATACAGACAACATTACCTGCAGGTTTGGGTTGGTGCCAGAGCTGCGTAGGCCCAAATATAGAGAACAGGATCAAAAGGGTCCAGCCATCACATGCCAAACAACTTTGTTCATGGGTAAGAGGGATATAATATCAACATAACCATGAGAACTCACCTTTGAAGGTCGGGGGCAGTTCCCAAGGAAGTACAGTTGGATGGTTAGCAGGATGAGTTCTGGAGCCAGAACTTTTTGTAGGAACTTAGGTCAATGGTACAGAGTAATTTACTGTTGGAGATTCTTAACTATGACCCTTCTCCCCACCCCAATCCACACCTGCGAGAGGAGTATTAATCTATACCCTTAGTCATGTAACTTTGAATACTTACCAGTAGATAGACAGATTCTATGTCTTTATCTCGCTGACTTTGTGTTTGTCCAGTGACTTGTTTTGGACAATGATAGGTTAGTAGATATGACAATGGCATGGGCTTTAAATACGTTTGATGTTTAGCTTGGCCTCATGCCACCCATGATGAATGCTACTGCCATTAGTCAATAGATTTTGCCCCAAGTAGCTACTGCTTCAGCTTAGGTTACAAATGAATGACACATGGAAGATAACTGAAGCCAACCAATAGCCTAAATCAGAGTGAGCTCAACCCTCCAGCTGATCCTTTTAGTGAGAAATAGATGTTGGTTGCTGGAAGCTGTTTGAGATTTTTGAGGTCATTTGTTACGTAGTATTATTGCAACAATCAGTGACTTAACACAGAAAGTTTCTTAACTTTAGTTATCCTCAGTTTTGTTCTTTTAAAAATAAAATTAACCATGCTCATCACCTAGTAGGACAATTGTCAGGAATAAAGGAGGAGGTGATACATGTTGAGTACTTAACACGGTACCCAATACCAAGCAAGAAGACAATATGTGAAAATTACTGCTAGAAGGCAGAGAGTGGGTTAGTTTGCAAATTCTAAAAAGTGTACGGCCTGCTAAGTTTCAGCTCCCTCATCTGTGAAATGCATGTGCCACCTCTCTCTAAGGGATGCTGTTAGGGGACACGAAGAGATGGATACAAGATTAGGTTTTGAAGAGCTGTGCATGATTTAAGAATTATTATTTTTCTATTGTAGAGAATACACTTTCAAAGTATTATTTATCATCATCCCTGAAGGTACAAAGATATGGAGGAGAGTGGGACAAAAGACATCATTGATGACAGCCTGTCCTAATAAAATGATCACTTATTAAAATTAGTCCCCATGCAAGGGTCCCTCTTTGCCCCATGCTCTTCTCTCTATATCCACAGCATCAGTATCTTTGCCGGTTGCTCTCAAACATCTGATAACATGGCTCAAATATATTGCAATTTGATTGCAAAAGGAAACTGCATATCTTGGAAAACAGGGTTTTGCCAAGATGAAAAGGATGATGGAGAATTTCTCTAATCACATGCAAAATAATTGACAAATAAGGATCTGACAGAATTAGACTGTTAATAACTGAAGAAGAGAAAATTGACAAGGATGTTGACACTATAGGCTTTTAAAGAGAATAAATTGATCATTTAAATATCAAAGGATGCAGTGAGGCCTTTGGGAAAACTGATGAAACCTCAATTTTTTTCTCAAAAGGTCTTTATGGTTGTGTATTGAAGGGTGTCATATCATGCTAATATGTCATAATTTCTTTGAAAACTGGTCTCAAAATACTTAATTATTTGTTAATTTTAATACCTAGCAAATAATTGCAATATAACCTGTGCTTCTATTAAATTCCAAATCATCATATTTTCATACATTTTAGTTTTTTAAGATAAAGTCTAAAACTTTTCTCTCCCTTTTTCTAGGAAATGTTGGCTTCCATTTTTAGTGGCCTTTTTTCACTATCATTTTTTTCCATGTGTAATTGGAATCTTTTCTATTTATTATTTCCTTCTCTCTTTTATGTCCAGAGAACTACTTCTTATTTAGACATTTAGGAACTGAGGTTTTTGATGGGTTCGTAAAGGGAGGAAAACATCTTCCCAAGGTCCAGTAGACTCTGCTCTGGCCATTTGGGGTGAGTTATGTGGTTGGCCAAATGAACTTTTAAAAACCCAAGAGTGGGGAGTTGTAAGACATAGCTGCAAGGCATCATGATGCCTCAGACCAATCCTCTTCCTCTAACTCACTTCTGTCTGACTTCGGCCAGGAGGTACATAACTTTGAGTCTTTTCCCCCTCGTAAAATGGGAATGATAATATTTATCCTGCAGCACCTTTATGAGGACTGAATGAAATTACACACATTACAGTATGTTGGAAAACGTTTGCACAATAGATGCTCGAAAAGCTGCTGTGATTATTTCTACTATAGCCATGGTTACAGAGATAATATTCCACTAGGATATTTCCGCTGCTGCATTCTCTTCTCTAACTTCCTACCTCTTGAGCATCTTTGCGCACACTTCAGCATTATCCTCCAGACTATCTTGTGTCCTCTGCCTGGTTGCATAAGATGCACGTTCTGGAAAATAGTGTCTTGTATTTAAGTTATTCTTGAGGCAGTGTAAAGAAAGAGCTGTCTTAATATCCCGCAAAAAACTTGAGCTCACTGAAGGGATGCTTGGGGTGAGAGGAGGAAGAAGGGTCTGAAGGTGAGTGCTGGTGCAGGCACCCAGAAAGCAACTTTGCCTCCTCCATGACTTGTCTTGTTAATATTCCATGAGTTGACTCCATTTTTTAAACAAACACTGCACCAAATGGAACCAGCAGGGAATCAAACTTTCAGAACATCCAGAGCTGGAATCAACTCACTAGTGTTAAATTTTGTCATCCGTGGAAGGAACCTGACAGTAACTATGAATTAACTATTTTGTAGATAAGGAAAAGAAGGTTTATAGCTAAATTTGAGTGATTTGCCAGGGGTCTTACCTGTAGCCAGAGTTGGAGGTGGATTAAAACCCTGTGGAACCCTTCAACATCTCACCTTACAAGTAAGCCCAAAGTTTTTCTGCTGTGGGTCAAATGAATGCTCTGCAGGAAATAGCTTGAGTCTTTATCTCAGATAGATGATGTGTGATAATATTTATCAAAACACTTTGCATTTCTAATGTCATTTTCACCTTCAAATTGGCCCCTGAAATAGATAAGGCAGGAGAAAGAATCTCATTTACCAATGAATTTATGTGATTTGTGCTAAGTCACATCTTTAGCTAGTGTCAGAGCCGAAACTAGAATGGAATACTCTGACCCTTTCCACTGTATTTTAAATCCCCAAATTCCCTTTCTCAGAGCATTTTGCTGTGTCTCGGGATCTCTGTGTTGTGGTTCTGTGGCTGCCAGCTGTGAGATGATACACCTTCAGAACAGAGAGATGGAGAGAAACTCCGACCCATGGGAATGCATCTCCTTTCTACTCCACAGAGCCCCATCCATCATTTTGGCAGTGCAGAGACTCAGCTGATGCATGCCCAGCAAGGGTGAGAACATATAAATATAATGGAAATCAGTCAGGGGCCAATTTTCCCTGTCAAGAAAGGAATTACATTTCTCAGGCATGTGGGGAAAGAGAGGTTGATTACATGTAACACATTTCCACAAAAGGAGTAGCAAAAGAGAGAACTCAAGCCATGCATGTTTTGAGAGGGAGTTCTCCTGGGCTAAACACAGTGGAGTGCCATCTGTGCTTCTGATAATTTCATCTGACTGCCTGTTTAGTTATGGGATTGCTGATGTGAGCAACTTGGAGGCACTTATTTGACCCATATTCCATTATCTCATAAACCTTACAAGAGTTTGAAGTTTTCAGAATAGGACGTGGAATGTCAAATCACCCAAGAGAAAATGGGGTGGTGCATCCTACATGAGTTCATGTCACTGGATGTTAACAGAGATCAGTAATTTCTTTTGATGATGGCATCCTTGCGTATTGAATGCTGATACCTCCAGATAGCTGGTGAGCTTTTGTGTCTGGGGGATAGTGAATGGAAAAAAAACCCAGTAAATTAGTATCCAACGTTAGTATAATAACTGACCTACTCACCAGACAGTACATGGGTGAGGTAGAGGATGGCCACAAAGAGATAATGATTCAACATCATTGTGTAGACGTAGCACCAAGGATAAAGAGCTAATTGTCTGGCCCAAAAATTGTATGGAAGGGGCAGTGGTAGAGTCATGATTTGAGTATGGACCTGCAGTTTCAAAATCCAGCAATCTTTTTATTCTATTATGCTAGCTGTCATTTCCTTCAAACTCACCTTCATCATATTTACTTTTTATCATTATTTTCTAACAATTTTTTAAACAATTACCTTGAGCATTTGCTCCCTTTGGACCAAATTACTTTTATCATTTGCTCCAGAAGTTTTTGGATGATTTTTTTTTTTTTTGACCTTAAACACCACCCATTGCAATTACTTTTCTTTAAGTCTCTGAATTCCCCCATTATGCAACAGCTCCCTGCATAGTGCTAAATATGTGACCATGCCCCAAAGGTACATTTGTATTGACGGATTTGTTGGTTAACTGATTCCATTATTAGTATAATCCCTGTGTTTGAACTTTTTATTTTTATTTTATTTTACTTTTGTTTTGAGGAGTCTCGCTCTGTCACCCAGGCTGGATTACAGTGGCGCCACCTCAGCTCACTGCAACCTCCACCTCCTGGGTTCAAGCAATTCTCCTGTCTCAGCCTCCTGAGTAGCTGGGATTACAGGTGCCCACCACCACGCATGGCTAATTTTTGTATTATTTTAGTAGAGACGGGGTTTCACCATGTTGGCCAGGCTGATCTCAAGCTCCTGATCTCAAGAGATCCGCCCACTTCAGCCTCCCAAAGTGCTGGGATTACAGGCTTGAACCACTGCCCTGTGTTTGAACTTTCTAAAATTACTATGCACTTATCCAACTAATTAGTCATTAAACGTTAGTTGTGTGCCTAGCAGGGGTAGAGAAATTAATCTCACGCCCTCCGATCAATATGATGTAGTTTAATAGAATAATCTGAGAGAGAGAGATTGATTGAGATTGATTTAAAGGAATTGGTTCAAGTGTGATGGCGCCTGGCAAGTTCCAATCTGATGGGATTGGCCAGCAGGCTGGAGACCCAGGGAAGACATGCAGTTTGAGTCCAAAAGCAGTCTGCTGGCATAATTCCTTTTTGCTTGGGTGAGGTCAGTCTTGTTCTATCACTGCCTTATTATGAAGGGTAATCTGCTTTACTTAAAGTCTACTGATTTAAATGGTAATCAGATCCCCAAAACTCCACATCTAGAATAGTGTTTGACCACATATCTGGGTAATGTGTTCCAGCCAAACTGACACATTAAATTAACCGTAGCACACCCCTTTTAATCACACAGGCTCTCTTGCTGGGCACAGATTTAAATCACTAGAAAGGAAAGCAGTTCTGTATCCTCTGCTGACCCCTGCTATGAGCCCCTCGCCCCAAGAAAAAAGAAAACCACATAAACACACAGCACCATAAGAATGAGCGTATATTTATGTTTTAACATGAATACATCTCAAAAATAGAATAGTGAGCCAAGAAGTGTGTGTCTATGTGTGTGAACAGCTTGCAGAGACATGTATATATGATATATATGTATGATAGCCTTTATATAAAGTTTTAAAGTACACGAAAATTAAAGTTTATAGGTAACAAGAATAAAAGCACATATGTCAAGCTAAACCTCACTCTCAAGAGAGTAAATATCTCTGTGGAAGAAGATGGGTGAATGGAAGGTATAGAAGGAGTCTTCAGTGAAATTTCGCCTATGCCTCTGACATTTCCTTTCTTTTTGTTTCCAAAGGGTCTGATACAATTAAGGCAAAACATTGACTTGACAAAGTTAAATCAAAAAACGTAGCTATGATTATTTCTAACATAGCCATTTCTAATATAGCCTAACAGCTATTCTATTAGGCAGTAGGTGCAAGGGTGTTCATTTTATTATTTTGGATGCATTTTATATGCTTGAAATATTTGGCAATAAAATGGTTAGAGTGTCTCCTTTTTCTCTCAAGAGTCCCTGCCAAAGGTAAGGTGTCTAACCTTTTTCTGTACCGGCTGCTTTATTTACCAAGGCCTCAAACACACACAAGAGTTATAGCATGTGTTCAGAAGTAGGATGGGAAGAAGGGGTGGAGCTTTTCATCAGAGGAAAATTCCATCAGGCCTCTGTGTACCAATCTATTCCTGTGTCTGAGCCCAGTCTATGTAGTGCTCAGCAGTCAATCTTGAACATCCCAACAGGCACATGCTATGTAAATGTTCCAACGAGAAAGCTAGGAATACATAAGTAGTTAGCCCAAGTCTCTTCCTTCTGAACCCTTCTAAAGGGCTAGACAAACAGCTGCTATGTATCAAGAAGGAAACATTATTTAGATTTAGTAAGCACAGTATTATATAAATAATTTGTTAAATTACTGATACCACCAACTAAACTAGGGGATATGGAATTAGTTTTCATTCTGTTAGTCATGATTCCATGCCCGTGGAATTATGGGAGTTACACAGTCATCAAAAGATCAGAATTATGCCTTTTCCTTTGTACTAGACTAGTATGATCATCTTTCTAACAACCCTGATGTGAATCTTGGATTGTTCATATGTAAAGTAGGTTTGAAAAAAAAATACTTTAAATTGGCAAGGTTAAAAAGTGGATTTTGGTTTTGGGTGCAGTCTGCAAATTTTGATTCATCACTTGGATAAAACAAAAGTGTTTGCATACCTGGAAGACAGAGAGGAAGTGATCTGCTTCAGATGCAAATAAGTAATACTGAGATGAAATTCTAATGAAAGGCAGATAGTTCTCTTGGTACACCCCTTTAGGCACATAAAGTAGCAAACGGAGTATATTTAAAAGCCCTGCAGATAACCACTGATCCTTTTAGGGGCAAGTAGCAGTTTATCTAGTAGCAAATTGATTGGTTGATTGATTTTAATCATGTTGTGTATGAGCTTAATGATCATTATAAGTAAAGAAATATTAACTACTTAATATAATATGAATAACCATCTAATATTCATGTATTTAACAAGTATTTGTTGAAAAGCTACTATGTGCCAGATACTCTTAGGCATTCATGATAAGATGGTAAGGAAAAACCTACAGGGTTGAATCTGCCTTGATGAAGCTTGTGTAGTCACAAAACCAATACAAAATTGAATCTCTCAAAAGTGCTGTGGAGGAGAGAGAAACTGAACCTATAACTGCAGGAATTGATCAGGGAGGTCTGAGAAGGTTTCCCTGAGGAAGTGATGTATGAAATGCAACTTCAGGTCATGAGAAAACAGACCAGAATGGACACAGCATATGCTTAGTCAACAGCTATTTATTGAGCATCTGTTATATGACAGGCACTTTGCTGGTTGATAGGGATACATGAGCAAGATGGTTAAAGGCACCTGTCCTTGAAAAGCTTATATTTGGAAAGCAGGGGGTCAACCAAAAATAAACATAATAATTAAGTTCCATAGTATAATAAGTGATATGGGAAAGGGGGAAGTGGGCAAGGAGGATCATGAGTGTCTCAGGTTGGGGTGAGTCACTTTGAATAGAAGGATCAAGGCAGGCCTCATGACATGGGTGACAGTTGAAGAGTGATGGAGTTAGCTTTACAGATTCCTGGAGGGAGGTGTTTCAGGCAGAGAGAACAGGCGGTTCCAAAGTAAGGGTATAGCTGGCATGTTCGGGAATGGAAGGAGGCCAGTGTGGCTGGAGCAGAGCAGATGAGAGGGAGAGCAGTCAGAGATAAAGCCAGAGGGGCAAGGCTGAGCATCAGATCATGGGGGACTTAGGGCCACCTGGGCTTTGGCTTCTACTCTGACAGAGTGGGGCAGCCTTAGAGGGCCTTGAGCAGTCGAGATCTGATCTGTCTTCTGTTTTCAAAGGACTTCTCCAAGTGCTGTAGGCTAAAATTCAAGTTGAAAGCCCCTCACTGACTGAGTGGACCCCCTCTTGCTCAAGAAGACCCCAGAGAAAACTTAAAATCTTAATTCCTGGCCATGACAGTATGAGAGGTTGAACACACCTCGTTATACCCCCTCTTTTGTGAAATTTAGGCATCACAACTGATTGACATTAGTGTTAAAGTAGAGGCAATAAGACTAACAAAATGGGCCGGGCACAGTGGCTCATGCCTGTAATCCCAGCACATTGGGAGGCCAAGACGGGTGGATCACTTGAGGTCAGGAGTTCAAGACCAGCCTGAGCAACATGGCAAAACCCTGTGTCTACTAAAAATACAAAAATTAGCCTGGCGTGGTGATGGACACCTGTAATCCCACCTACTCAGGTGGCTGAGGCACAAGAATCACGTGAACCTTGGAGGCAGAGGTTGCAGTGGGCCAAGATTGTGCCACTGAACTCCAGCCTGAGCAACAGAGCGAGATTCTGTCTCAAAAACAACAACAACAACAAAAACAACTAACAAAACAGACTCTTGGTGACAAGAAGATAGGGGACCTAAAGCCATGCCAGACAGAGGTTAAGTCACACACCCTGACCCAGTATTTTGATTAACAGACTTCTTAATCTTAACTTAAAACCTTCCTTTCTGCTCACTCCAAATTTTTAGATAAAGCTTTACTCCTTTAACCAATCGCAAATTAAAGAATCTCTGGATACACCTATAACCTGTACACCGTACTTCAAAGTATCACATCTTTCCTGGAAGAATGAATGTATCCTTTCCAGGTGTGGATTTGTGTCTTTGCCTGCAACCCCTGTCTCTCTGAAATATATAAAACCAAATTGTAACCCAACCACCTGAGACCCACTCTTCCAGAGCCTCTTGAGACTGTGTTCCCTGGGCCATGGTCTCTCATATTGGCTCAGAATACATCTCTTGAAAATATTTTACAGAGTTTGTTTTTTTTTCTATTAACATTCCTGGAAACAGAGGGGTATGGAATGAAGGTGGAAGCCAAGACCACAAGGAGATTATAGCAGTGATTCAGAGGGAGATGGCTGGTCCAGGGAGAGGCAGCGGCATAGCTGGGGAGAATGGGTATCTTTCAGCTATGCTCTGAAGGGGAGGTAGCAAGATTAGCGGGTGGACAGTGGGTAGGAACAGTCAGACGTGTCTTCAAGATTTCCAGCCGGAGCCGCCAGAGAGTTGGAGTTGCCACTGACTGATTCAAGGATGCGTCCAGGGAGAGCAAGCTGGGGAAGGGGTTGAATCAGGGTTCACTTCTGGAGATTCTGTGACAAGATTTCGCTATAATCCCAGCTACCTGGGAGGCTGAGGCAGGAGAATGGCGTGAACCCGGGATGCAGAGCTTGCAGTGAGATGAGATTGCGCCACTGCACTCCAGCCTGGGCGACAGAGCAAGACTCCGTCTCAAAAAAAAAAAAAAAAAAAAATTTCTATGATATATGCAAATGGAGATGCCAAGAAGGCAGTTGTGGGGAGAGAAATTGAAGAAAGAGGACATGGACACATCTTTCGGGAAGTTTCATGGCCAACGGCAGCAGAGAAGTAAAGCGGAGGCTAACGAGAAGTAAGGTCAAGAGGAAGCCTTTTTGTTTTGTTTTGAACTTGGAAAAAGCAGCAGCAGGTTTGTGTGCAGATGGTAATGAGTGTGGTGAATAATGACTCTGGGTGGCCAGGGGGAGGCCAGCAATGGAGGCCCTAGTAAGACATTCTGAGATATTGGGTTTTTATTAGAGAAGTGGGAAACCATTGAGATTTTAAGCAGAGCAGTTTGACAAAAGCCAAATTACATTTTGAAGGGATCTCTCTGTCTGCAGAGGACCAAGTAGATTGGAAACTAGCCAAAAAGTAGCTGCAGTCAGTATACTAATACTTCATGTGTGCCTAGGAATGTACTGAACATTTCACGTATTCACCCTTTTAATCCTCATAACACACTTTTGCAGTGGGTTTCATTAACAAGTGAGGGCACCGAGGTTCAGAGTGGTTCAGCAACTTGCCCAAAATCATCACACAGCTAGTCAATCAGTAAGAGGGCCAGAGTTAGAGGCCAGGCTGTTCAGTTCTGAGCCCTTGCCTCTTTGCAACTATGTTCTATAGGTTACAGACTCATGGAATTTTTACATTGGAAGGGCTCTTAGAAACTGCCTAACCTAGCCCCCAGGTAAACGGAATTTGAGGTATTCAGAAGCAACATCTTGCAGACAGAATCATAGTTTAAATGCACCAGGGGAGGTTGCTATTTAGAGTCCTATTCTGGAAATCCTTTGTAAAGTCAAGAATCCTTTTGTAAAGCAAATAATACACTCTCCAATTTAGCTTGGGAGAAAATGCTGTTCTTCAAACATCAGGTAAATCTATAAAACTAAAAAGTGCCGGAGGATATTCTTCTTATTCAGGGAGAGCAGTTGTGGTGAGGTTGTCTGAAGAGATGTGGGGAGAGCAGGCTGCTTGAGGACCGGAGGAGTGGGGTTGTTGATTCTGTGTAATGACCACTGACTTCTAAATGAATTGGATGTAGTAATTCAAAGGTTTCAAATTACGTCATCACTAAGGAGTCTCAGAACCCACTTTGTGAACCTGTGAGCTACTGTGGAGGACATAACATTACTGCCTCCCATACTTTTGTCTTCATTCTAAAACTGTTCCTACTTCATCCCATCCTCATCAGGTGATTCTGGTGGAACTGTCGATCACAATGCTGTACCTGTCCCCTGGTTCTTGGATTGGGCACATCACCAGTTCTGCCCAATCAGAACCTCCCTAGACTGTCGTCTGAGCAAACTTTCTCTGGATTATGAGCTATAAGAACAAAGCAAACTTGTGACTATAAATAGTTAACTTGTGTCCACATGGAAAGAACCTGTATGAGAAAAAATCCAGGCAGAGGCAAATGGAACCAAAACTGAAAAATCAAAGCAAAGCCCTGGTGACATTGAAGTACTGAACCAGCCATACCTGAATCCAGTATCACCTTTAGATTTTTCAGTTATATTAAGCAACAAATTCCTTTTGTTGCTGTATGCCTCAGATCTAACCTCTGAAAGGTGGATAATAATACAACCTACCTTGTAGCATGCAGCAAGGACTACGTTAAATAATATGTACAAAACAAAGCAGAGAAACATATCAGGTAGCTGTTGCTACATAACAAACTATTACACCTTCAAATTTGTGTTAAAACAATCATTCATTGAGATCACAATTCTGCAGGTTGTCTGGCTCTTTCGGTTGGGTTCTGTTTGGTGGTTATTCTCATCTCAGCTCTGCTCACTCATGCATCTTGGTCAGTTTCTGAGATGGCTCAGTTCACCTCCCTGTGGTCACACATCATTCAGCAGGCTTGCCCACACCCTTTTCCTTTGGTGGCTAGATACAGTTCTAACAGGGAGTAGAAGGCCCCTTGAGGACTAGGCTTGTAACTAGCACACTGTCTTTTCTGTGCATTCTAGTGACAAAAGCAAGCCATAGAGTAGACTCTGCCTCTACTTGGAAGGAGCTACGGTCCAACTGTGAATGATTATGGCTACCTTTTTCAAGCTGTTAAGTGTTCAATAAATCTCACTATATGTTGCTGTTATTATTATTATTGGCTAAACTGGTTTATTTTCTATTACTTGCTGTAGACGTTATTACTCTTGCTACTAGAAGTTTAGCTCAGGGGCTGAGGGTGGTGGCTCATGCCTGTAATCCCAACACTTTGGGAAGCTGAGGCAAATGGATCACTTGAAGCCAGTAGTTTGAGATCAGCCTGGGGAAGATGGCAAAACCATGTCTCTACAAAAAATACAAAAAATAGCCAGGCATGGTGATGCATGCCTGTAGATCCAGCTGCTGAGGTGGCTGAGGAAGGAGAATTACTGGAGCCCAGGAGGTAGAGGTTGCAGTGAGCCAAGATTGTGCCACTGCACTCCAGCTTGGGCAGTAAAGCAAGACTCCATCTCAAAAACAAAAACAAAAACAAATAAACAAACAAAAAATGGTTTAGTTCAGGGATCACCCTAGGTTTCTTTTTTGGACTTCTCTTTGAAACCCAGTTATAGTTAACTTCTAGAAATATATATTTTACCTCCTAAAATATTTCAAATGACACTATGTATGTCATTAGCAGAGTATTACAAAAGTGAAAAATTGTAATTTCTCATCTTGTAAGTAATATTTTATCTGCTCAACAAGACCTTGGAAATTAGCAGTCTTTAATAATCTGGTTTACACAATCTGTTATTTGTTTGCAAGTTTCTCCTCACTGGTTTTGATTTTGTAATTATTTGTATTTTTTCCTAGGTTGATTTATCTTTAAATTGTGTTAAATTTGAGGGGGAAAATATTGAGATCATTCAATTCTTCTTATGAGGCCATAATATTTATTATTTTCAGGAGTAAGTACATTGTAGATTTTCATGCTTATTAATTTTTGATTATAGAGAATATTAAATTATGCAAGGTGTGCAGTGAATACATTTAAATTCATTACTTAAACAAATTCCATCAAGAGTATTAATACTGATTTGATTATTTTCATTATTATGTCACTAAAGGTATTACCAAATTTCAGTTTCTTTGGTTTCTAAATTCAGTTGAGGATTAGCATAAGCCTTTCCTTTTATTATTGTAAAGACAAACAATATGAATAGGATATGGATTTTAATTTTTTGTAGGGAGGTGTTGGTTTTACTCTAGAGTAAGAGAGCTGTATAGTACATTCGTGATATAAAAATATCAAAAGCAAATATCAGCATTGTAATTTCCCAAAGTAACCAGAAATAAAAAAATGCCTCCATTATCAGTCAACAATTATGGAATACCTACAGTAAAATAAACATCACTATTAGTCAATCTTGAAAACATGTTATTGTATTTATAAGTAATAGTACTATTACTATCCAACATTAGCAGACACCTTTTTGTTTTGACCGGATTGAATATTACCTTTTGATTATATTGGATTAAATATCAATGTTAACAATTGATAACTGAACACCAATTCTGCACACTGCTCTTGTATTAATTAGATAAATACTGGATAACACATTAATGTAAAATTTAGAACAATAATTCATTATCTCTTTCTCTGTGTGTGTGTGTGTGTGTGTGTGTGTGTGTGTGTGTCAGGTGTTCAGCAGCAGCATAGCTGTGTCATTCTGACTCAGGGTGTCTCATGAGATTGCAGTCATTGGTCAGCCAGGATTGCAGTCATCAGAAGGTTTGACTGGGGATGGAGATCCAGTTCCAATGTGGCTGATTCATATGACTGACAAGTTGATGGTAGACCTCAGTTCTTCTTCACATGGGTCTTTCCACATGTCATGGCTCTTAACCTCTTGACATGGTGGTTAGCTCCTCTGATGAGTCATCCTAGAGGCCAGGGCAGAGGTCACAATGCCTTTCATGACCTAACCCCGGCAGTCACACATCATTATGGGTACTGTGTTCTATTTGTCAGATGAGTCGTCCCTGATTCAAGGGGGAAAGAGAGCTCAAAATGGTGTGAAAACCAGGAATCAAGGATCATTTGTGACTATTTTGAGATCTGGCAGCTACTGACTATTATCAAAGGACAACAGAATACCTACTAAGGCCAGATTTTGCAATCAACAGAGATCAATTACATTTTTATGTTGTATCTGCTAGGTATGTTCTATCCCATGCATAACCATGAAGCCACTGACTTACATCTCCAGGGCCCCTTTATGCCAGTGATTGCTGGAGTCCTTTACTATAAGAATAACAACTCTCTAGCTATCTTCCCCAGAAGAATCCAGACCTTTTATGATTTGATTATGATTATGATGTAAGGTACCACACTCGTGGCATCCTTCCCACAAATATTTGGAGTCAAATAACCTTTTCAGAACCTTCTCAAAGTATAAATATACTTTTTAAGAAAAATATATTCACACACAATTTTGCTTACAGTTTTAGTAGATTCAGGAGCACTCCTCCCCTTTAAGTGAATTAATGCTTATTTAGAGGAAGTTAAGTTTTTGTTTTTGTTTTTGCTTTTTTCCTAGAAGAGGGTAAAAAGCAGCCTATGCATTAATTAGAGAAAAATTTATGCAGGAATCAGAATTTATTCATATGGTCTGATCTCCAAATAGTCAAGAGTAATTATTTCCCTTAAAAATTGCAATCTTTAACTTAAGTCTCTCAAAAATACAATAAATGTGACTTTAATTGGCACTCTCAACATTTCTCATAGATTTTATATGCTTCTTCCTAGTTCTTCTTCTTATTCTGAACCCCTGTGTTTTTTGCTTTCAGCCTACACACAATTTTTTTCCTTCCATCACCCCTTTCTCTTCAAGTGTTTTCTTATGTAGATTGACTCAATCTTTCTTCGTCTTAGACTTTCCTGCCTCTATCTCCTTCTTAATTTTGTGTCTTTCTGCCCACCCTCTAACTGTGAGTTGACAAATTTAATAACCAGTTGGGTATGATGGCTCTTGTGAAGAGTGGGAGCACTCCCAGGTGTAGAGAGGGATGAGGAGAGGTGAGTGGTGCATATGGCGTTGTTATTCTATTCTTTCTGGTGGAGGGAGAGACCTAAGAATTTTTTTTTTTTTTTTTTTTTTTGAGACGGAGTCCCATTCTGTCGCACAGGCTGGAGTGCAGTAGCATGATCTCAGCTCACTGCAAGCTCCACCTCCCGGGTTCACGCCATTCTCCTGCCTCAGCCTCCTGAATAGTTGGGACTACAGGTGCACGCTGCCACGCCAGGCTAATTTTCTGTATATTTAGTAGAGACGGGGTTTCACTGTGTTAGCCAGAATGGTCTTGATCTCCTGACCTTGTGATCCACCCACCTTGGCCTCCCAAAGTGCTGGGATTACAGGCGTGAGCCACTGTGCCTGGTCAAGAATCTTGACATATTAATATTTTTTAACCTCTGCATGACTTTCATTGATCAGCAATTGATCGGACAGAAAAATCTTCAAAACACTGTATTTTTAGAGAATTTTGCCCTGAGTCTCCTGAAGAGTAGATGAGTCACATAACCTGAGTTCCAGGCAGACATTTGGAAGAAGCTAGCAGGATAATTTTCTGATTCCAATATCGCCCAACCAGGGACATATGAATATATAGCCTTGAAAGCTGAAACAAGTTTTTTGCCAGAGCAGTTCATTATATTCTGTTTTCCTTCAGGAATGGAAGACATTAACAGTAAGATTCTCTTTGCTGCCTTGGTATGAATTCTTTTGGTTACCCTGATATTATCATTCTGTGTGCTCCTTCATTTATTCTTTTTATTTTGTAAATATTTATGTTATAGTAAAAATGTGTCAACAAACAACAACAAAACATTGAATTCAACTCTCAATATATATTAAAATCTCCATTAATTGGGCAACTTCGGGAATGGAAATAAGCAAAATCCCTTTATCAATTGTGTCATATCTGTGGAAGGATTGGGTGCATCAATTAATTGCATTTGGAGGTGAATATAAAATGATATTTTATTTTTTCAAATTCCATTTTTTTTTTTTTTTGAGACAGAGTCTCTGTCGTCCAGGCTGGAGTGCAGTGGCACGATCTCGGTTCACTGCAACCTCCACCTCCTGGGTTCAAGCGATTATCCTGTCTCAGCCTCTGGAGTAACTGGGACTACAAGCACCCACCACCACACCTGGTTAATTTTTGTATTTTTAGTGGAGGCAGGGTTTCACCATGTTGACCAAGCTGATCTTGAACTCCTGGCCTCAAGTGATCCACCCGCCTTGGCCTCCCAAAGTGCTGGGATTATAAGCATAAGCCACTGCACCCAGCCATCAAATTCCAGTCTTTTAAGGATAAAGAATACACTTCATTATTTTGGAAAGTAGACAGAATTTTAAGATGGCACCCAAGATTCCTGTGTAATTCCCAAGACTGCGGCTCTAAGGGATTTTACATTGTCATTAGGTTTTATATGGCACAGTTGAAATTAAGAAAAGGAGATTATCTTGGCTAGACTTGACCTATTTAGACGACCTGGCTCTTCCTAGAGAGAGAGAGACTTGGAATGCAAGACAGATTCCATGTGAAGTCTCTATTATTGGCTTTGAAGATGGAGGGGACCACATGGCAAGGTCCACTCAGGAGCTGTGAGTGCCCCTTGACCGGCAGCAAGGAAACAGAGACTTTAGTCCAATAACCACAAGGAACTGAATTCTGTGACTCACTGTAGCTTGGAGGAGGATCTTGAGCTTCTGTTAAGGATGTGTTAGCTAGTGCTTTGATTTCAGCCCATGTATATCTGAGCAGAGAATCCAGGCATACTGTACCCTACCTTCTGATCTACATACTGTGAAATAATACATGAGCATTGTTTTATGCCACTGAGTTTGTGGTGGTTTATTATGGAGCAACAGAAAATGAATAGAAAATCTCACCTGTTATAGAAAACCTCACCTGTTTTCTCTTGACACTTGTGGCAGGCTAAATCACAGGAGGAGAGGTATGTTAGTGGCAATCAAGAGGTCTAGTTCCAGAATCCTAAACTCAGGTTTGTGGTTCCGTTCTACCCAATTACAAGCTATGTGAGTTCCACCAAATGTGAAACCTCAGTTTCCTCACCTGCACAAAGGAAAATCATTATTGGCTTCTCTTAACAATTGTTGAGAGGCTTATATGATATAATAAAAGTAAAGAACTAAGAATGGTGGCTGGCACATGTAAGATATATATATGTTAGCTACTATTACCCAGGGGAAAAAAGGACTAGAACATTGATTTTGAGAGCTTGAAAATAGGAATGGTCATTAATCAACCAATAATTGTATACTTTTGGCAGTTTAACAGTATGTTATTATTATTGTTTAATTCCATGTAATCATCACTACCCCATGAAGGTAGTGATGATTACATCATTTCTTTACAACTTTTTGTTTTGAAATAATTATAGGCTCACATAAAATTGCAAAAATAATACAGAGAGGCCCCATATACCCTTCCTTCAGCTAAAGATGACATCTTACATCACTGTAGTACATTATCAAAACTAGGAAACTGACATTGGTACAATACAGTTAGGGAGACTACGGATCTTACTCACCTTACTCAAGTCTCACTGCTAATTACTTCATTTTGCAGATGAGAAAACTGAGGTGTACTTCAACTGCTGACTTCAATTGCCCCTTGAAAGTCGTGGTCAAATTGTGTGGATTTGTATTATGAATTGTTTGTCTCTATTGCCTATTTGTGCTCAGTGACAGATGAGGGGGGAAAATGTAGTGCCACTTGACCACTCTGACTAATGAAGACTCAACTGTACTTATAATTACAAAATTTTATTCTTGACACGAAACATGTATTTTTTCAGAGAAAAAAGATTACATTGCAGATCTTGACTGTTTGAGGGCAAGCTGACACAGATTTTGACAAGATCACCATAACCCAGATAGATGCACAATAATTTGTGCCCTGGTGCCAAATTCCAATGGCCATAAATATCTGCAAAGTAGTCTCAATGTTTCTTTTAGTTATCACAAAAGGCAAAGATTCTCATATGAAATAAAGCTGAAAGTAACCTAGGAGTCAACTCTTTAAGATCTAGGTAAAACTGGCTTGAACCTCTGCCAGTTAGTCTGTGGGAGTTTTTAAGATTTCAGTGACTTCTTTGCAGGAATTATATTCCCTTCCCCTTGTTTGCCTCTTGGGATTCTATTCTGTCATATGGAAATTTTATGTTAATAAATTGATAAACATAATATTTATTATATATAATCCCTTACATATATCAAATCATTTTATATCTATAATAAATGTATATCTATATAAATAGAAATAATATATAATAAATATATACTATATATGAAATATATATTATATATCATACATTTTTAATACATATATAATAAATACATACTTCATATATATGTGCAAATAGATATATGTGTGTGTTTTGTCCACAGTTTCTGGTTCATAACTCTCATAGCCCTTGTTATGGTCTTTTGTTATAATGTTGAGGCACGTTAGGTCTCAGGAGCAGGCCTTAGGAAACATAATCTCTCTTTCTCCTCTCTTCCTTTTACCTGCCCAAGGCAGGACTCTAATCTGATTGTGGGTTCAAAGACCCTCATTCCAGGATACGGGGTCCTGCCCCATACCCTAGAGGAAAGAAGGCTGCATAGAGAGGTCAAGAAAAGTCTGAATAGACAAGCCTTGCTGGGTTTAGATCATGTGCTTTTTGTCCGTCACATTTCCACATGGTTGTCAATCATGCCTATGTGATAAAGCATCCACAAAAATCCTAGAGGAGCAGGCTGAAAGCTTCTGGAGAGCTGAAGAGGGGAGATTCCTAGAGGATGGAGCACCTGGAGAGGGTATGGAAGTTCCACGCCCTTTTCCCTGTAACTCACCTGACATATCTCTTTATCTATATCCTCTGTATCTGTATCCTTTATAATAAACCAGTAAACATAAATACATGTTTCCTTGAGTTCCTTGAGGCTCTGCAACAAATTAATTGAACCCAAAGAGAAGTTGTGGGAACTCCAACTTGAACCTGGTCAGTCAGAAGTTCCGGAGGCCTGGACTTGAGACTGGTGTCTGAAGCGAGGGCAGCCTTGGGGACTGAGACCCCATCCTGTGACATCTGAAACTACCTCGATGTAGATAAGATTTGAATTGAATTGGAGAACACCTGGCTGGTGTCTGCTCTTTGGTGTATGGGGAAATCCTCCTCGTCTTTGGTCACAAATGTCTTCCTCTTTGTTGATGATTGCTGTGGTTATGTGAGAGCAGAGGAAACACAGTTTGAGAGTGTTTCCTTCAACCACATTCCCACACATAGTTTTCTGTGCTTCTCTGTATAATTGAATCTAAAACTCCTTGAGTTTCATGAAAACTCTACCAGCCTCAAGTATTTTGAGAACTATAGGCTTAATAGAAGGTGTTAAAGGGAGAGTAGAGAGGTCTGCATTCCACACTTGCACACAAAACAACTTCAATCTTGGATATTAGAATTTCTCTTCCCTAAGATCCTTTGGAGCCATGCTCCTGCCAGGCTGCTCTCTCAGCATGCTTCTTGGTGTCCAGCCTTCAAATTGTGTTCTCCATTTCCTCTTCTCACTCACCTCCCCTGCCCTTGGGAGAAAAATATTCTCCGTCCCTTTTCTTTTACCTTCCTCAGACAGTCTGGTCTCAAATTCTTAAGCTTACACCACTTACTCAGCTAATTATAAGTGATTTCTCCAGTAATTTTAATTCTCTTCTTAAGATGACATCTGGTGCCAGGTGTTAAAAGGACATATTGCATTGCTATTAATTACTATTAATTTTATTATGCATTAGTTATTCATTTAACTATTTAACTTTCTAATGCCTTTCATTCTTTTGATTATTTTGAAGCCCCTGAAGGTCATTTGTCATCTTTTCACTTTCCTAGTTTTTGTATCAGATTGTTCTGGAGCAGGGTTACTGGGGATCTTGCATCTTTTAGTAATAAATAAGCTAACCCTTGCTGCATCTTGAGCAAAGGGCTCCCCTTGTATTCAAGAGTTGATTCATCTCTTAAGATAAATAGAAGATAAACTTGGCACATATCTTTACAAATCATGCAAACCCAGTGTAGAGCCACAGAGTTAAAGGGATCACTAGTCACTGAAAAGTTCCCAAGTGATGATTGCTCTTAGAATCCCATTCACTTCAATTTTAGATATCAGTTTACCCTCCTAGTCCTGTCTTCCCTTCTACCTGTTGACCCTACTGTGCCTCAAGACTAGCGCCAAGTTTTTTACAGAGTGAGCACCCAGCAAATATCCATTAAATGTACAATGGATGAAAGTAGATACTGTAGCAAATAGGCTGAATTAATAAGCTTGTGAAGAGCCAAAACATAGACACTCTTCTATTTCTTCTCTCCTATATTAACCCCTGTGTGGTGTAAGTAACCAATCAACTGGTCCTTTGGAAAGCAAGGTTGTAATGTGAGTTGAACATTTGTAACATATTTGTTGTTATGACAGGGAGGAACCAATGATGGGTTCAATCACTCAAGGAAAACACTACACCCCTTAATATTTTTTGCATCACGATAGTGTCTGGAGAGCAGTTGGCACCTATCTATCCTTTGCATTCCAGCTACACATTCTGGGAAAAAATCCTTCCTTTCTTCACACTCTTAAAATGCCTTTTAGCTAGATCTCACCCAGCACCAAGAGTGGGTGGCATGCATATGCCAGCGATGTCTACTGTCACTCCTTATCAGCTTGGTGTTGTCATGTTTGATGGGAAGCCCTGGTTATGGTGGGCATAGCTTCATGGATTGTGTTGACTGAAGTGACAAACAGTCTGATGTAATTAGTGTTTGGCTGAGCACTGGGGATTCCTTATTGAAGGAGACTTTTTTTTCTTTTAATGTAAACGTCAAGTTGACCTTGGGGAGAGACACTGGATCACACTCAGGCCAGGTGGATCTGCTGCTGCCATGTGGGGTGAGAAGTCTGGTGTGATAATTCTAGAAGCTCCACCTTTTTTTTTGAAATGGAGTCTCACTCTGTTGCCCAGGCTGGAATGTAGTGGTCAGCTCTTGGCTGACTGCAACCTCCACCTCATGGGTTCAAGAGATTCTCCTGCCTCAGCATCCCAAGTAGCTGGGATTACAGGTGCATGCTAACATGCCTGGTTTATATATATATATATATATATATATATATTCGCATTTTTAGTGGAGACGGAATTTCACCACGTTGGCCAGGCTGGTCTCAAAATCCTGATCTCAACTGCTCTACCCACCTCAGCCTCTTAAAGTGCTGGGATTACAAGCATGAGCAACCGTGCCCAGCTGAGAAATCCCACTCTTAAGGGTTTACAATATATAGTCACCTGGACACTTTCGTATCCATGGGTGTGGCTGGCCAGGGCTCCCTTATTTCAGTGTGGATGTTAGGTGGTCTATAAGGGATAGTTTCCCGCCTTTCCCCACTTTATTCATTTACTTATTTATTCATCCACTAACATTTCTACACTACTCCACACCCTCTGCACCAAGCAGAATGCTAAGCACTGGAGATACAACACTGAAAGGTACAGGCATGATCCCTGTCCTGTTGTTGCATTTCATAATCCTGTTTTGTAACCATCCATCTCTGAATCTGTCTTCCGGTAGATGGTAAGTGCAATGAAGGAGCCAATGGTCAGAATGCTATGGTGTACATATAACACATATATAACACAGGTGAAGTATATGCAACACAGCTTGTAGAAGACTTACAGGGGTTACTGAGGTTTAAAAGACAAGGATTCATGCAGGACAATTACAGGAAGTTGGTGGGAGGGAATGAGGAAGGAAGGACCTTCCAGATGGAGGGCACAGCATGAACAGAGACCCACAGAAGAGGAGCACCATGGGATGCATGGTGTTATAAGCTGTGTGGAGATGCTGAATGAGGCAGAGGAATAAGAGATGAGACTAGATGGAATGGAGGGGCCAGGCCATGGAAGGCCTGTAGGTCAGGCTTAGAAGTGTGGACTTTACTGTTGTGGGAAGTCAGGGACCCCGAATGGAGGGGTTGGCTGAAGCCATGGCAGAAGAACATAAATTGTGAAGATTTCATGGACATTTATTTGTTCCCCAAATTAATACTTTTATAATTTCTTACGCCTGTCTTTACTGCAATCTCTGAACATAAATTGTGAAGATTTCATGGACACTTATCACTTCCCCAGTGAATATCCTTGTGATTTCCTATGCCTGTCTTTAATCTCTTAATCCCATCATCTTTGTAAGCTGAGGAGGATGTATGTCACCTCAGGACCCTGTGATGATTGCGTTAACTACACAAATTGTTTGTAGAGCATGTATGTTTGAACAACATGAAATCTGGGCACCTTGGAAGGAGAAGAGGATAACAGCAATGTTCAGGGAACACGGGAGATAACCTTAAATTCTGACTGCTGGTGAGCCGGGTGGAACAGAGTCATATTTCTCTTCTTTCAAAAGCAAATAGGAGACATTTCGCTGAATTCTTTTTCTCAGCAAGGAACATCCCTGACAAAGAGAATGTGCCCCTGAGGGTAGGCCTATGAATGGCCCCCGTGGGGGTGGCAGTCTTTTACGGTTGCAGCTGAAGGGAAGAAATAAGCCCCAGTCTCCTGTAGCATTCCCAGGCTTATTAGGATGAGGAAATTCCCACCTAATAAATTTTAGTCAGACAGATCATCTGCTCTCAAACCCTGTCTCCTGATAAGATGTTATCAATGACAATGTGTGCCCGAAACTTCATTAGCAATTTTAATTTTGCCCCATCCTGTGGTCATGTGATCTTGCCCTGCCTACATTTGCTTTGTGATATTTTATTACCTTGTGAAGTATGTGATCTCTGACCCACACCCTATTCGTGCACTCCCTCCTCTTTCGAAAATCGCTAATAAAAACTTGCTGGTTTTACAGCTCGGGGAGCATCATGGAACCTGCTGAATTGTGATGTCTCCCTCAGACACCTAGCTTTAAAATTTCTCTCTTTTGTATTCTTTTTCCTTTATTTCTCAGAGCAGCTGACACTTAGGGAAATAGAAAAGAACCCACATTAAATATTGGGGGTGGGGTTTCCCTGATATCTGGTGCCCAATGTTAACTATTGGGGATGGGTTCCCCAATACTTTACCTTGAAGTCTATCTTCAAGTCTTTATCTTGAAGCCTTTGGGGAGTCAAGACTGAATGAATTAGCCCCAGAACTCATTGTCTACCATGCCCATCAGATGGCAGTAGGTAATCTCATGTCCTAACTCTCCTGGCTCACTCCAATCTTGTTGGTCTCCTCTATGGCACTGGGGATTTTTCACTGGTCAAAGGTTGCTGACATCATCTGTTGCTCAAGGCTTTCAGTCTTGCTCTGTTATGGCTCCCCACCCCCACCAGAGCCAGGCCTGTGGACTTGCAGCTTCTGCTCCCATCCAGTCTCTATGGTGCTCCAGGAGAGTTCTGTGGGGTCTAAATTCTAGTTTTCTGTTCTGAGAAAAAAAATCTTCAACTCTTAGTTTTTTTGCCCCTGGGGGTGTGTCTGTGTTTTCCATACTGGAAAATGAAATGAACCCATGTTTAGTGAGCATGTACTAAGTGTGGGGCACTGTGCTGAGCATTTTCATACATGTTGTCTTATTTAATCCTCCAAATCACACTGCAAGGAAAGTTTCATTATTTCCCATACATAAAACAACTGAGTACCAGAAAGGTCAGGTGAGTTCTTCAAGGACCCATAGCTAGTGAGTAATGAAGATGGATTGAACCCCGTTCAGCCTGACTTCCTGAGCAGACTGTGGGGAGAGTCTGAGGGTGGGGAGAGAGGTTGGGGTAGCACACTCATCTTGAGCATTTATTAGCAGAAAAATAAATGCAGTATCTAGTACCTGGGTGAACAACTGTTTCATCCCTTTTGTTGACCTTGGTCAACTAGTAGTGGCCATCTGGAGAATTTGGCTCAGAAACAGTGCTGAGATTGATTAGCTACATGTGGTGTAGGTGGAGATAGATAGTATCTACCCAAATACCATATATTTGACAAATTTAGTGTATTGATAGGAAGGGTGTGACCACAGTGACTCTAGACAGGGGTATAGGGAACAGCCAGTTGGGTTGCTATTAGAAGATCTGATTCCAGAGCTATACCCAACATTTCTCCTTTGGTTTTCAGAGTTGCATTTGCCAATTCTTCAATCACCTATTGATATACTAAAGGACCACAAGCTTGCAAATTAGCTCAGCAAGTATCTTCATCTGGACATTTCTGAAGGAAACATATTTTAAGAAAACACATGCCTTCTGGTGCTCTATGCTTGATATAATTAGGTAATTAGCATACAGCCCAGCCAGGCTTAATGTTAAAACCTTAATAATAGTGATTCTGCATGGATAACATACCCCAATCCTATAAGTTATCACCATTTGTGAGCCCCATTGCTATTACCTACTGGGCACCTTTTTCTCTTCTTCTTAACTGTATGTTTAGGGAGAGAGTTTCACAACATTATAGGCTTGGAAGGCACAGTCAGAATGCTAACAAAGCCATCAACCCTCAGATGCCGCCTTCTTAATGTCTCAGCAAGGTGAGCAGTGCAGGTAATACCTTATGCCCCCTCCTACAGGTTTGCAATTAACATTTTATCTGCCCTATGTCTTAAGTCATAGCTTTGTCACCATTCCCTGGAGGCTGAAGGACTTTAATTAAGAAGCGATGCACTCAGGGGCTTCCTGCTGTATTCTGATGTCACCACCTCTGAGCTCCAGAGAGAGGTCAGGCTGATCCTAGGAAGTCATGTGGCTCAAATCCAATATTTTAATTTAGAGACTCAGTAAGTGGCTTCATCAATTTAGACTGGCTGTACTTGCAGCAGACTTTCCAGGCCACAGCCGGAGCTTTGATTCATTTTATTTCTTACTGACCCCATCACAGAGTGGAGGGATGACCAACATTTCATCGGGTTGTGGAGAGCTGCCAGATTTAAAAGGAAGACTAATGATTGAGGAGGATTCTAAAGGGTAGGATTGGCTTTTAAAATGACAGCACATATGTCATGCTGGCTAAATGATGGTGCTTAATGGGGATCCAGGAAAAGAGACACACATTATTTTATAGTTTCTTAGCAATTAATAAATCCCATCTCAGTGAATTAGCCCAGATCAGGTTTGGTTTTTGCTTTGGTTTAAGTTAACTGCAAGTGAGTGGAAGTTCTTTTCCATTTGGATTTTTAGGGGTCCAGGGTCTTTCCATCTTTTGTCCCTATCAGGTCCATACCATTTGCTCCAAGAGAAAAAGATAATGGAGGAAATTGCTACCCTTCGGAGGGTGATGTTGGGGCTGACTCTTTCTTCCTTTCAACCTAAGGTCAGGATTAATCTTGGGACCCAGGATGAGGTTGGGCCTGCAGAAGCGTATGTGTGGGTGAGGGAGTTGAAGTCAGAAGGACTGGAAGGAGTGAGGCTGGTCCAAGCATAGCAACAGGAGTAAATTGCAGGAGCCAGGAGGGTCAAAACCTATCTCATTTCTTTCCCAAGCCCACAAGATCCTGCTCTCTGCCAATAAGACAATGAGGCTATAATGGGCTCATTCCTGTTTCCCAATTTTAAACTTTCTATTTCAGCAGATCATCCAGTTGACAGTGCTCAACTTCAGGGAGCCAGGGAACATAAGTCTTGTGGGGAAAGTTCTTTTTGGCAAAGCAAGCATCCTGAGGGCATTTGTATAGCTCTCAGCGCTACAAATAGTCCTTTGGAATTAATACCACACAATCAGATTTTTGTAAAGAGGTGCAGAGGCTAATGACTCACCCCTAATGTTATTTGTCTTAGATGAAACATAATTTAGAATATTATTTTAGCAGAGACACCATAGCTGCTTAAAATACGTAGTGGCTATCATTTACATTTGCTGCCCGGTTATTATCTTGCTTATTTACAAAGAAAGTGGCTAGCTGTCACCCCAGCTTTCTTCCATAGTAAATCATGAATAATTTTGTTAAGGTTTGTACTTTGAATTTAAACTTAACTGGGCCATTATGACCGGCTGCCGCCATAAACAGGCATATGATTTGCATGTCTACATGAGCAAATCGGAGCTGCAAGCGAGGGTGGCTTCACATCAGTACATTATTCTGCCTTCCCTCCATTGTGTGGAATTAACAAGTGCCAGGGAAATCGATTCATAACTGAATGTCTAATCGAAGAGTTAGGACAGGATAATATACAGTTGCCAAAGTGAAGTTTGATATGGAGCTTAAATCTTGTCTCTGGCTCCAGACATCATGGTTGGAAATGCAAATTGTTCCTTTTAAGACTCACTTGCAAATGGAAGGAGCAATTTCTGAGTTAATGGACACCTGGGAATTTTCCCCTCCCACTGGCAATTGGAGGTTCAGATTTATGATAAAGTTATTAGGCCCGGGACTCCTCTTGTTCACCACAACTTTCACCCCCATCAAGGAAGCTGTGTTTGGATTCCATCAGGTTCTTAAACTTCTATTAACTTTGAATGATTCTAGTGGAGCGTGTCACTAGTTGTGACGGAATTATTTATGAGTTAAGTGATTCTGACTCAGTTAGAAAAGCACTTAAGCTTCTAGTCTTGGTGGAAGGAAACAGAATTGACAGCGTGGCCCCTCAGGGAAGCTCGTTGTTTATCATGACTTTCGTCACAGAAGCATTTCCTCAGAAATCTGACAGCAGACCTCCAGGGAACTGGGCCTCCGGTGGCACTGGCTTGGCAGAGACCCCTTCTATGGGCATTGGTTATGGGTGGGATGAGGAGTGTGTGTGTCGGGGATGGGGGGATGTATTTTTTACCACTTACTTCTTTTTGAGTAGCCAACTTTGATATCCCAATGAGTACATACTTAAGGTATCTACAAGGCAGGAGAACCCCTCCAAAATATTCTTTGGAAAATTTTGATATGTTAAAGAAAGCATCCAGGTAATCATTCTAGGAGAACCAAGAACTACCTTGGCTGCTGTCAAACATCTTTTCTGATTTATTATTTAAATTAGCATTGATTGGGTTGACGAATGCACCATCACCTTGCATTACTTGAGCCTCTAAACATCTTATCAGGACCTTATCAATGGTCCAGGCTCATGTATCAATCAGCTGGGTGAGGCGAGAACAACAGGAAAGAAGAAAGGCAGGAGCAATCCATTAGTGGAGAACACTTAGTCAGAGCCCAGAGGCTAACACTGTAGTGGTTCTCTGTCTAACACTCACCCTATTTCAGGTAAAACCATGGCACTGTGGAAGGCAAAGTTCCCTGGACCAAGGGCCAGGGATGCTGGGTCTAGTTTTGGTCTTTGTCATCAACCTGATATAAGATCTCAGACTGTTCACTATTGTCCTATGTAAATATAGCTGCTTTCTCATCTGCAACTTCATCCAATTTTCCTCCTTGGGTTGTGGTAGGTATCTATGGAAAGGCAAACAATGAAAGCACTTTGAAAAGTAAAAGCTGCTTATCTAAATCTTCTTAAGACTACAAAGCTGGACCCTCTGAAGCCAAATCTACACTGCAGCAAATATATTAGAGTAAGGCTTTCATTCTTAAGCAATTTATTGGGGAAAAATACTTTTTAAATTCCTTGTTTTATATAAATGGATGTAATCATCAGAATTGTACTATGTCAGAGCAATTTTTTTCTGAAATTATTTAGGAGATAAGAACCAGATAGACTAAATTACACCTGTTGTAGTTGTTTATTGGAGATACACACACAGAAACACACGTACACATATACATGCACACACATATATATGCATTTGTTGAGAAGTTGTCTCATAGACTAGTTGCAATTAATAGGACACTGATCTCTTTCCCATTTAAACCACAGATTTATGTAGCAAGACAATTGCAAACCTGAGCTGTAACATACTGACTAAGAGAAATAAATGATTTCAAGTCAACAGCATGACAAATGGTCAGAACAAGCATCCACCCTCTGGTTATTACAACCTTTTATTATGATCTATCATTAAGCAACCCAGCATTTCATATAATGTGGAAGCTATTAATTTACCAGAAACAAATGAGGGTACTCAGGTCTTTTACCTTCTCTGAAAATAAAATGGAAATTGATTAGGCAAACTTTTTGATTATGACCTGGATAACTTGTATCTTCCTCCTTCTTGTTATATACTGAAAACCAACCACATAATTGGTCCCAGCTAAAAAACAAAAACAAACAAACAAAAAAACTTAGAGAAAAATCTAGTCTATCTCTCTCTTTGCACAGATAAGGATACTCTGGCCCTCTTAGAGGAAGTTGAAAACAAGAAATCTTGACCTGTAAAGCTGAACTATGTGTCTGGCACATAATAGATGCTCCATAAGTATTTGTTTAATGATGAATCTTTAGGATAAGGAGCTTTCAGAGCAGAACACAATCAAGTGGGAAAATAATGGACTTGGCCGGGAGTCAAGATATCTGAGTTTTAGACCCAAGTGATACCATCAACATCTTATATGAAGCCTATCACTTCCTTTAGCCTAAGTTTCTGCTGTTTTCATTGTGAATAATACTTTCTGTTTTAGCTAACTTAGAGCAGTGCTTTAGGGTAAATGAGAAAAGAGGCATCTATGCACTTTGGAAAATGTCATCTAGTCTCCTCTATAGCTAGTGAGCTTGTCGTGTAGATGAATCAGCAAGATCAGCCTGTCTTTAAAGTAAGACTTAGGAAGCAGCAGAGACAGCTAAGTGAGCTATTCCACTGATGGCTACAGCTAATGGCTGCTATTTATTTATTTCTCTTCAAATCTTCTGGTATGGGAATGAATTTATCTAGATCAGAGCTGTAGGATGGAAATCAGTCTAGGATATTTTGATAATTAGAGTGTATGTATTGTGAGCCTTTTAAGATAAAATACTGGGCTAGGATAGAATTTCAATTTTCTAGGAGTTCAGAATCTAAGATTTTCAGAATAATACTGCCTGGAGCGCAGGGCAAAAACAATGAACCTACCAAAGAGAGAGAGGGTTAATCCTTTGTATTTAAAAAGCTCTCAGTTTAGGCCACACAAGATGGCTCATGCCTGTAATCCCAGCACTTTGAGGAGCTGAGGGAGGTGATGACTCAAGCTCTGGGGTTTGAGACCAGCCTGGGCAACTTTGTGAAACCTCATCTCTACAAATATTACAAAAATTAGCACAATGATGTGCACACCTGTCATCCCAGCTCCTCAGGAGGCTGAGGTGGGAGGATGACTTGAGCCTAGGAGACAAAGGTTGCAGTGAGCTGAGACTATGCCACCGCACTCCAGCTATGTCACTCCAGGTGACAGAGAGAGACCCTGTCCCCCACCCCCCACCCCCGCAAAAAAAAGAAAGAAAGAAAGATCTCAATTTTTAACAGTATGCTTATAGGTTTCTCTGTTTCCTCTATCAATGCTTCAGAAATAAGAGATGAGCTGTTATATGAAAAGTCAAATGTGACAAAAGCAGTTTACTGAGGGATGGATATTCATGTTTTTCTATTAGATTCAGCCAAATTATCAGTTATCCTTGAGTATTTAGAAATATGAACATATATATTAAAATTTTATGGACTTTCTATAATTTTACAGTTGTATACCTAACTGCCAGTGTCTGAATGGTGTGACAGTCCCATGAACACATCCATTTTTTTTCCACTTGAAATTTGTCAGATAGCCACAGGTTTCCTTAACACAATTAAAGTAGAAGTCAAATAATTGCAACATGGGATTTAAACCAGGACAGTTCCCTTTGATTGACAATAGACTGAAAACACTAATTATTGGGTCTTCCATTTCTCTAGCATTATGGTATTTTCTTTGTTTTAGTTGGTCATGCTATGACTGTAAGAGAATGCCCTAGTTCAGAGTCCAGTCTCATCTCTGAAGATAATGTCTTTATTTGAAAAGGAAAATAATCTACTTGTTCATCGTGTGTGTGTACATTGTTTGGTAGGAATGGTTGTGGTACCAATGAGGACTTTCTTAAGACCAGATATGATTCTCAAAATCTCATTCATTTCCACCGTCATTTTACCAGACTGGGACCTCTCACAAACAATCACTATAACTAATTGTATGAGGTGTCCAGTTTTTCCAGTATCAGTTTGAAGTGATTCAAATATCAGGACTTAAAATTTAACCCTTGTTACTATATTATCTTTAATTAATGAAAGCAAATGTTTACTTTTTTCTCTCTCTCTCTCTACTCCAAGTCTGGAGGAAGTGGACTCCACCTGATATTATCTGGACTTTCCAAGGGTGCATATTTTCAAGAAGGAAGAATGGCTTCCTAAGGCCGGTGTTTCTCAAATTGAGGTCCGAGCACTTCCTGCCTAAAATCAAATAGGAGTCCAGTTAAAAATACAGATCCTTGGAGTCTACTGAAAACTTAATGTACTAGAAACACTGGGATTGTGAGTCAATAATCTAAATATACAACAGACCCCCATATAATTCTTAAGCATGCTAATGTTTGAAAACCACGACTACAGGCTTTAATAGAGTCACATGCATGTATGATCCCATGTTGCAGAAGAAATTGATGGTGGGGAAGGGGAGAGCATGCTCCTACAGACTAGAAGAGGACACCAGGGGAGGGTTTGTGCTTCTAGATAGTTACACAGAGAGCTTCTATTCCCTCTAAAAATATCTCTTCAGCAAGTCTACTGATCACTTTCTGGTCATTCTCCCATTTAGACCAAGCTAATTTTGATTCGATGGCCCAATGCTGCAGACGCTTCACATGTAGATGTGGGGTGAGGGAATAGATACATGAATACTATAATTCACCTTCTCTTTGGTTTTAGCAGAGTATCCCCTTTGCTGAGATTTACCTTTCCCTCAGTCTCACCAAGGCTTTACAATTTGAGCATTTTCCTCTTCTTCAAAGAAACGCATCAACTATTACTCTGCAACTTATGTTGATGGGTGTGCGTGGGCTTTATCATGTGCTAAAATCCTACATTAGCACAATACTCTTGACTCTTTCACTCACCACAAATCCATCAAAACCTGTTTTCCATCACTACTTACCCCTTAGCGAGTTAAGGAAGAGTCCTGCCCCCTTTAATAATGTTTTGAATCATTTTTATTCCCAACTCAGAAAGTGTGCTGCTTGATTACTCTGGTTGCTATAGCTACAGGTCTAATTTCCCTCCAGATCTGTCTTTTGGTGTCATGTGTTCCCTATATGTTTGATCTGTAAGGGAGCTTTTCAGATATTCATCTAGTAGGTATCCTAAGGGAATAAGACATTAGGACGTCAAAGTGGGCCATTCCTAAGCTTAGTTTCAAACAATAACCACTAGCATTCCTGATGGTATATTTATGAAAAAAACACTAAAAAAAATCGGTTTTCTCAAATTCTTCTAGTAGTTCTCTATACGTCCCTTTTTTCTTTGCCTAAATATTTTCAAGAATTTTTTTTGTAGTCTGTATGGTCAGCTTTTATCTAATAAATCTTAATGAACCTCTTAAATATTTCCCAAAACTTCTCATCTACATTGGTAGTTACATTGGCTTTATTTTAATTTTTCCTTCCTACTGAAGTCTTTCTTTTCTTTCCTTTTTTCAATATGAGAATGCAGATTTTCCTTGTAGGACTCTGCAATGTCCACCAGAAACAAAATATTAGTTGTTTTAAAATTGTCATGTTACTATTCTCTGCTTACTAGGGCAATCACATGGCTTAAATTATTCGGAGGATTACTCAGCAATTCAGTTAGAAACAGTGATTGGTCAGTGTTCTTCTTTTATATCTAATGCAATCTGGTTCTAATATGTTGTTTCAAAAGCATCCCAGTTCCAAGGAGAATTCTTACCTTGCAGGATTCCAACTCACTCAACAAAAACAACTTTAGGAACATCATCTGAATTGGCATTACCATGTCAATCTTCCCACAAGGCAAAGACTATTGTGTGATTTAGCTACTCACCTGTTTTGGAAGATTTCCAGCTTTATTTTTCTTGTTTCTTTTAAGTGGCTTGTTTTAACAAAATCACCCACAGATTTGAAAAGAAAAGACAAAATGAATGGCAAATTTATGGGAAATCTGGGCTTGACCTAGTGTAGTGGAGAATTTGTTACTATTCTGACAAGAGTGGACATGAGAGTTTGGAGTTCTTTAAGGAGACATTTCAGCAAAAGTACAATTGAAATGATTAGTGCAGTCATTTGAAAACAATCAAAAATTTTTTAGCTTACCTTGTGTCTTTGCGGATTTACCTATTCATGCACATGGGTAAAGTCAGGTTGACAGACTTGTCAAACTGTGAAAGGCATGTGGTTTAAGGCTTTTTAATGCTTGATGAGGCAGAAACTACGTGAACAAATTCATTCTTGGGATTCGTAAATAAATGCATTAAATGCCTTGACTATTTAATTCACTTGTTCCTAATAATATTTGTTGACATGGAAGATAATAAAATGTAATGACTCCTAACCTCTTAATGGGAATAATTCTTAACAGCTGTCATTAATATGGAAAGTTTTAGAAAAAGGTTGGGTTTCAGCAGCTAATAATAAATGTGCTGTCCTTCTCTTGAGAAAAAAAAAAAAAAATAACCTAGCGTTTGTGTACTCCTTAGAACCTCTACTTTTAGACTTTTGTGGACTATCTTTTGCTTATCACGTCTACTCTAGATTCCTTAGTATCAGGATGTTAACTGTGAAGACAACCACAAAATGCGATAAAGGAGTTGTATCTGAGAAAGTATCTATAAAATTCAAAACACTTAAATGCACCAAATGACTGTCTCCGAATTAATGAATCCAACAACAGAACAAGTTGTCTTTCCAATCTGATTTTCTAACAACTCCATTAAGGAATTCAGCAATTGTAAAAGAATATAGCATTTGTCTACATAGAAAAACATAACTGTGGTTGTAGAAGCCAGTAACTGGATTTTCCTCTGTATCAGTATAACTTCATAGCAAAGATAATATATTTATTATTATTCAGTTAAAACTGGGAGAACTAGAACCTCTGTCACACTTATTTGTTCAATAGTAGCATGAGGCCGCAGTGTGGTTGACTTTTTGATGCTTGGTGGCAGAGCTTTTGGAGAAACTTGATCTGGATGGGGAATAAAATCTAAGAATGAAGGAATCATTTGACTTGGGTTTCTCTGAGTCCCTGCTGTGTCCTAAAACTCTCTGAATTGCCAGAAAAAGAGTACATGACTTTGAGTGTATTTAATTTTTGTTTGATTTCTTTAAAAATTGGAAATCTGAACAGATGATAAATCTCTAATTAATCAAATGATTGGTTAGCATGGAGAACTGCTTTTGGATCTTGATGGATGACAGAGAATCTCTCTTTGTGCTATTGTTGTTCTGCCGTGGAGCTCCTTCCACAGGCACTTCTCTGTACTTTTCTGTGTAGTAACATTTACAGTGTTTATTCAGTTGTTTTGCTGGAAGGGCTTCTCTCTTCCCTTTTTTCAGTGTGAGGAATTGTTGACCTTTTGTGTACACAGCATTTAATGAGGTCCCCTTTCAGCTAAATGAACTGAACGCTGGTCATTCAGGTGATTGGGAAAAAGGCTGTGCAGCCAAACTGTATGACTCAGACCCCAAAGAAACTTGTCCTCTGAAGGAATTGGAATTAGTCCCATGTAATTTGCAATGTCCTTAAATCTGGGCCTTCCATTCTACGTTGTGTCAAAGTGCACCAACTCTTAATAGTCCCTGAGATGGCAGAGATGATTATATCTTAGATAAATCCTTTATAAATTATTTGGGTAGGTAAAGAGAAATAAAGAAAAAAAAGCCAACATATTTTGTTCATAGCCTTTGAAATCCATATCCAGAAAGTAGTCTTTAAAATCTGTATTATTTTATTGCAATATCATAAATTTCTCTGAGTTCCATATTACTCTGAAAGTACCAATCTGTTATAATGTTACATATTATCACAAGGATTCAGAAATACTCAGGTCAAATTATGGTTGCTAAAACTACCTCCACAGAAAGTTCTTGGGTATTAACTTAGAAAGAAATTTGTTCTTTTTCTTATTTTCAGAATTAGAAATGTATTCCACTGTGTCTTATCCAAGGGAAAGAAAGAGGGTCTCTATTTTTAAAATAGAGCACTTCTTGTATCTTATCATATTTATCTAAATAGATGGGTATAGTGGTTTTAGAGCTTCACACCTTTCCAGAAAGCATGAGAACTAAATTGTGCCTGTCTTTTTGAGAACATTTAATTTTTAAGTCATGTTCTAACTAGGATGCCATTATGGACATTAAATACACCAAAAACCTTGGCTGATCAGAGTCATACTGATCTTACTTTATTCATTAAAGATTTACAAAATGCTGAACACTCGCCAGTTCTTAAACCATGCAATCAGGATTAAAGAAGACATGGTTCCTTTCCTTAAAGAGCTTATAGTGGAGAGTAAAATCAGCCAATAGTGAGAACAAAGTACTATGAGTGGTGATAACATAAGGACCACAGAAAAGGGCCATCATACCCCCTTGGTGAGAGTTGAGAAGAGAATGTCAAAAAAGGCTCATTGAATGAAATGATACCTAAGGGCAAATAGAAGATGCTTAACAAAAGAGTGGAGCATAGCAAAAGTTTACCAAGTAAAAGGAAGAGCATATGGAAAGAACCACATGCTAGAGAATATATAGAAAAATACAGTTGTTCAGCAAGATGGGAGAGTGAGCTGCCTTAAGGCAAGCAGGTTGTTTCATTAACTAAACAATTTTGACTGTATTCTAGGAGCAATGAGAGGCTCCTGACAGATTTTAGGGTGCTTTAATAAAACGTGTGTCCTAGATCACTCTGTTTAGAATGGATGGAGGCAAGCAGGATTGGAGGCAACAAGACCATTAAAAGGCAAGAGATGATGGTGGTCTAGATTGGGACAGAATTAGATTGAATGTGAGGGGACAGCTAAGTAGGATGCCTAGGTGTGGGCTAGGTTATCTGGATTGAATTGCAGGGCCAGACTCCTTTTGGAAATGTGATAGTCATGAGTTTTGAGTTTGAAGTTTTCATTTGGATTTTCAATATATTGCATAATTTTCCTTAGGGAAAAAGCATTAGTAAAGAGGTTGTACCCAGTTAGATGATGCTTGCTTGAGAGAGACAGCATGTGCACGTGTGTGTGTGTGTGTGTGTGTGTGTGTGTGTGTGTGTGTGTCTTAGTTGCAGACAATAATCCGAGGACATACATGCTTTAGGCAGAAGACAGATGAGCGCAGACCCAAAACACAGATGGTGAGGAAACTGTCTAGCAGGAGCTAGCTGCTGGAAGTTGAGGACCAGACGGTGAAGATGAGGGGCAAAGCACACAGCTGTGAGGATAGGACTGAGCTCTCCGGTGGCTTCGTTCATTCCTCAGCAACTTTGGCTGCACTTCCCAGGCAAAAAGTCCAAGGAGAGGCTGGTAAATGTCCATGGTTTTAGCCCAACCACTGAAAGGCCAGAGATGTAAGTGTTGCCATCGATTGATAAAATAATCTACCCCACATTAAGTGTTTCATGCATGCTTATTAGTAGTAATAGAGTGTCATAAAGACTTCTCCGACGGGAAAGTACCTAAGTAAAATCTTGGACGGCAAGTGAAAAAGTTGCTAAGATTGGGGAAGCAGGTATTCCAGGTAGAGAAACATTTTAAAGAGCCATATTCCAAATGATAAAAGAATTCTCCCTATATGCCTAGAAATTGTTTAAGTACAGGTTTAAGACATCACAAACAAAATAGGCCTTCAGAAACGAATTCTAATTTGTACAAAGTTATTGGGCAAAATCAAAGTTACTAATACGTTTGTAAAAGATCATAGACATAATCTAAACCAGTGGTTCCCAGGAACAGTCTAGTGCAGTGAAGAGAGGCAGGTTCTGGAGGTGGACTGGCTCAACAGGGACTCTAGCTCCCCACTTACTGGATGTATACCCTCAGGCAAGTTTCTTAACATCTCTGGGCTTAGATTTCCTTGGCTCTAAAAGCAAGATAGCAGCAGTGCTGAGCTCACTTGGCAACTGCTCTCTACACATGCATCACTATTGTTATGTTTTTATTATTCCTAAATTCTCTTCCAGGGATCAATTGGTTTAGGATCACTACGAGAGGTTTTGTAAAATTGTTTTTGATTCTCCAACCACAGAATTTTTGGTTCAATAGAACAGAGGTAAAACACAGAAACATGAACTTTTAAAATGCATGGGCTAGTCTGGGATCTAGGGCGCATTGTAAGCGAAGAGAGTTGGCCCAGAAGAGATTAAGTTACTCATCTGAGGTGACATAGGAAATAGAGACAGAGACAGAGACAGGTTCAAGAACAAAGTGCACTCACTGTTAGTTCTGGCTTTCTCATCTCCTTCCCCATCCTCATCTTTCTAAGCTTTGGGGAGATATTTTCAGTTAAACAAAATCATTATGTATGGAACACAGAGACTGTATTAAAGGAGCCATAGTAAAAAAGAAATCAATGTATACCCGTCGGAAAAATATGCAGCTAGAGGGAGTTTAATCCCAGGTGGTAGACATGTAGGTATATGTAAAATGTGGTATAACTGTATAAGAAGACGCTACTGAAGTGCATAGTAAGCCTAGGCTGACTGGATAAATGTTAGCCATAATGCTGAGTGAGGTATGGTAAAAACATATTGCTCTCTGATAAATACCCAATATGAAGGTGTTTTTCAATTAGAAATTCCTAACTAGAAATTGTCAGGCTACCTAGGCCTGTTATAATTTTTATTCCAAAAATCATTTATAAAATAGAGCATGAATTTGGTTTAGATTTTTATTTTATACATAAACTATGTTTATAAACACATATACATGTATACCTATCTCCATCTATTTATCTGTCTGTATGTCTCTATCTATCTATCTATCTATCTATCTATCTATCTATCTATCTGTCATCTATCACAGCAAAAGTTAAAAGAAAATATTAAGAAGTTCACCTCCCTGTTATTATTTCATTCCTTTCCTGAGGGGAAGTTCTTTGCTTTCCAAGGGGATCTGATTTTGAGCAATGCTTTTAACAAAGTTTCTGTTTATATTTTTTCTGAATAAAATGATAAGTACACATTACATACTACTTTTGTTCAATATATATGAAACTATTTGAATAACTCTTCCTAAGAAATATTTCTGGCTTAGAATGGGCCTCTAGTTTCTGGCACATGGTAGAAACTTACTGCATGGTACTTGGGTGAGTGGGTAAATGAATGAATAATCCAGTGAGTCAACCGAGATTATCTGAGGGAAGGCTAGCACTAAGAACTAGGATTGGAGAAGGTAGTTCTGAGAACCTAAGTTGAAGGCATATATGAAGTGCCTCCTCCAAGGTCCTTCACTTCCACAGAACATATATCTGTGCTCAAGGACCACATTCCCAAGAGAGAGCCCCTGATGCCCTCCCCAAGGTGACCACTTCGAATAATAGTCCCATCAAGATTATATCCAATGGGGGTGAGGAGGTTTCCTAAAACACAGTTGGTTTGCTTCTCAGAAGAAAGGAGATGGATGCTGGGAAGGCAGAAACCACGGAGGTCCAATACATCAGTGAGGAGAAAACCCTCCTTTTAAGCTCAAACAAACAACATCAAATTACCAAAGTAAAGAAACGTTAAGATATTGCTTTCTTTGCAGTCAATTTTTAAGCAAATTTGGAAATGTAAGGTATCCACACAAGATTAGTTTATTAGTCCATTCTCACATTGCTGTAAAGAAACACCTGAGACTGAGCAATTAATAAGTATAAAAGGTTTAATTGGCTCATAGTTCCACAGGCTGTACAGGAAGCATGATGCTGGCATCTGCTTGGCTTCTGGAGAGGCTTCAGAAAACTTACAATCATGGTGGGAGACAAAGGCAGAATGAGGTGTCTCACAGGGCAGGAACAGGAGCAAGGGAGTGGGGCAGGGCAGGTGCTACACCCTTTTAAACAACCAGATCTCATGAGAACTATCATGAGAACAGCACCAAGGGGATGGTGCTGAACCATTCAGGAGACATCTACTCCCATGATCCAGTCACCTACCACCAGCCCCATCTCCAACACTGGGGATTACAATTCAACATGAGATTTGGGTGGGGACACAGATACAAACCATATCAATTAGTAAAGGCTGACCGACAGATAGCATGGAAAAAATAGAAGTCCTAGTCTCCTCTTGTATGGATCCTGAGAAGACATGCTCTGTCAGTTTTATTCACAATAGACTCTGGGTTCTAAGAAGGGCATGGTAGACTGGAGAGCATCTCGGGAGAAAGGTCAAAACAGTGAAGTGCCAAGAAAACGTCTTACTTGGTAAATTTTTGAAAAGACCAGGATAAGAACAGACATTAAAACTTGGATGGGAGAAGTGTCTGATCTATCCAGGAAGCTGGTCAAAGAGTAGTGCCTCAAAGTCAGAAGAAAGCAGCTTTAACCCATCTTTTAGGAACATGGACTTCACAGTGAGATCAACCCATAATAAATCCCAGCTTTTCCACTGGCTGGCCATACAACCTGGGACAAACCACATAATCTCTCCGAGTCCCAAATCTCTTTTCTCTAAAATAAAGATTATTATAGCACCTATCTTAGTACATCTCCATGAAGATTCTATGAGCCAATGGTTATAAAGCCCCAAGTTCTATGCCAGGCATAGGATTAGTATTTCAATGTATGGTAGTTTTTTTTAATTAATTACTTTTTGAAGTAGTCCATTTCCAGTCGCAGGAATGTTAAGCAGAGATTGGATGTTTCCTGCCATCAGAGACTCAATAAAAGGGAAATATGCATCTGACCAGGGTTAAATTTGATAAAGCCTGAGATCTTCATGACCCTTTTGATAGAGAAATAGGACTGTGAATCATAAAAAGCCTAGTAGCAAAACTTAATTGTAGTTAGGAATTTAAGATTTTAAAAATTATATGGGTTATGGTCCATGAGAAGAAAAAAAAAAGGCTTCTAAAATTCCCTATATACATTATCATATTTACCGATAATTCTGGAAACAAGAAGAATTAAGCACAGGATGTCAAGATCTCATCAGTTTTACCAATTCCTCAGGATTAATTACCATGGAATGGGAAAGTTAATCTATGAAGGATGCAACTAATAATTTTGAAACTTGAAGACCTGTTTTTCAGAGACATTTACAAGGTGGATGTGATAAGTGTTAATTGCCATTATCCCTAATTATAGATTATATAAAGATCCTATCTGAATCCAGGGAGATGTTGTGATTTGCTGTGTTCAACTTTGCAGGTAGATGAAGGCTTGACTGTAGCCCTGTCTTGGTACCACTTAAGGTGGATGGCTCTTGTGTTTGTTAGATGCCTCTCAGTGTAAGTTTGAGACAGAGCAGGGACTCCTATTAGTGGCCTGCAGGCCCCTGAAAGCAGGAATATCAAGGAAAATCTTGGGCTCCTTAAAGGGAAATTCCACACACCTAGTTATCCCTGAGAAGCAAAGGATCAATCTAATATGCAAGAAGGTAATGACAGCTAAAAATGATAGCCCAGGAAGCTAGAGTCACGCCATGTTTGGTTCCCTGTAGAAACTAAAGTTAACATCTTTACATATATCCCTGAGTTGTTTTTCAGAAACCTAGATCCCCACCAAATGGATGTGCCGGCACAAAGACCTCAGATAAGAGGGAACTGAGAACTGAACTCTGTTTGTAATAAATTTCTTCCTGAGGGTCCTGGAGAAAGTTATACTCATGGGCCGAACGTTAGCATTCCTTTCTGCTGACCCTAAATTTTTAGACAAAACTCAGTTTCCTTAACCAATCACAAATAAGAGGGTTTTTAAATCTACTTATAACCTGTAAGTACACCTGCCTCAAGACATCCCACCTTTTTAGGACAAACCAACGTATAATCTCCATGTATTGATTTACTGTTTTGCCTGTAATTTGTGCTTTCCTGAAGTTTGCCCCCACCTTTAAAATTCCTTGCTTGTAAGCCATCAAGGAGGTCTGGTGTTAAGTGCTAGTTGGCCAGTCAGTCCCTTTACTTGGTGTCCTGTAAATAAATACCGTCCTTTCAGTGTGTATATTTGGCTTTACTTCGCCGGGTGAGCAGGCCTCAGTTCAGTTCAGTAAAAAGTTGATACTGGGACCCTCATTCTAAGAAAAGGTTGAACAGTTAGGGTGGGTTTTTGATACAACTTTTAAACAGAGAAATAGCCTGAAAAATCAGGCTGCAGGCACAGATAAGGAGACTTGCACAAATCTCTGGCCCACTCAAATAAAGAAACAAGGCCTAACATAAAAATGCCTTTGTCGTTTGTGCCTAAGACATGCCCCCAGCTACACTGATAAAAAAACAAAACCTTACATAGAAACACCTTTGTGCTTTGTATAACCAGTGAGTTTCCAGGAAATAGTCTCTTCTTTTGTGGTCATGTACACGGTGGGCTCAGGCAGGTTCCAGTGGGGACTTTCCTTTCCTTTCCTTTTTTGAACACGCTTTGAACTGTAAGCCAAGTCTCTGTAAATCATCACTTCAGTCAAGGTCCCGAGCCACAGTAACAATTCACTCCCAGAGGGCCAGGACATCAGAATTGAAGTTAAGGAGCATCTTTCCTTGGTTTCTTTTTCTTTTTCTTCTTTTCTTTTCTTTTCCTTTTTCCCTTCTCTCCCCTCTACCTCCCCTTTCCTCCTCTCCCCTGCCCCTCCCCTCCCTCCCTTCCTTTTTTTTTTTCTCTCCTTCCTTCCTTTTCCTTTTTCTTTTCTTTTTCCTTTTTTTTTTTTTTTTTTGAGACAAGGTCTGGCTCTGTCATCCAGGCTGGAGTGCAGTGGCACCATCTCAGCTCAGTGCAACCTCCACCTCCTGGGCTAAGCAGTCCTCCTATCTCCACTTCCCCAGTAGCTGGGACTACAGGCGTGCACCACCACCCCCAGCAAATTTTTGTATTTTTTGTAGACATGCAGTTTTGCTATATTCTCCAGGCTGGTCTCAAACTTCTGAGCTCAAGTGATCTGCCTTGGCCTCCCAAATAGCTGGGATTACAGGCGTGAGACACCGAGCCCAGCCTCCTTTTGTTTCTTTATGAAATATTTTAAATGGTCACAAAATTACCGGGAGTAATAAACTCCTAGGTATCCGTCACCCAGATTTAATGTTTTATCATATTTGCTTAATGTCACCCTCTGTTTATTTTTTTAAATAAATAAAATAGTACAGATAGAGTCACGGCCCACTTCGAAGAGCACTTTCTGGTAACCCTAACCAGATATCAGGAGCAAAATGGTGAAAAGTGTAGCTCCTTTAACACTGACTGTTGAATTTCAATGGAAAAATCAAAATACACATTTTAGAGTACATCCTGTATATGTTTGATACTATGTCAAATATTTTCACAGACATTCAATAGTGTGCTGGTAAACTGGCTTTCAGAGGGAAAAAAAAAAAAAGCCCTGATTTGTAGTGTTTGCTGATTTCTGTGGTATATAAACACACCCACTGTGGCTACTCTTGAGCTACCAACCATTTAACAACTGGCTTGTGAAAATCCTGCATATTTCACAATGTGCATTTGTAAGCCAGTACGGAGCTGGCTCCAGGGGACAACTCCAAGTATTCATTCATTCAGTAGATATTTATGGGGAATTATTTATGTGCTGTAAATGTTGGTAAAATAGCCATCTTTCTTATAATACGGGCTTTCAAGTAGGCTCTGTAGTCCCGAGAGATTTAGGTGTTACTGTCCCCATTTATGGATGTGGAAACTGAGCCCCTGATAAGTTAAGTCATGCAGAGGAGGCTGTTGATATCACACCCAGATCCCCTTGGAATTTACCACCCCCAGGCATTCCAGCCTAACTTCCATATGCTTGCGTCTGGGACTCTCCCTTCAGCTCTCTATGCCCACCAGGACTTGCTGTGCCTATTAATAGCTTGCTTTGTTAGAGAGGCTGGGGAATGAACATGCCCTGGGAGCCAATGGGAGTTAGTGGGTAGATGTTTCATCTTGTTCACTCGTCAAATGAGATAACCTTGAAGTGCATGTCTCACATAGGGTTTTCCAACAGGATTAACCTCACAGAATTAAGTTCCTTTCGAGGGTAACTGATTTGAAAAACACACCTTTTACTAATTGCCGTCCGTTTCTCTCTTCCTGCTACCTTACCTGTATTTCCAGTAATTGCATTCAAAACACACTGCTTGCACTGGAATACTGGCTTTGGGGTCTGCGCCTGGGAGAACCCACATTAAGCCAGGCTCTAGTTTGGTCAGATTCCAGAGCTCTGTTTGCTTTTTTCACCAACTACCCTGCTTCCTTAACGTTCATACTTTGCCCTAATGTTTCCGGTCCCACTGCTAAATGCCACCATTTGGTGGGGCTGGGGATGGAGGGTATAGCTGGAGGGTGGTATGAAGACAGGTCTGGAGCAGCATCCCTCCTTCTCTCATGGGGATTCCTAATGCATCCCAGGGGAAGAATCAGAGTTAGGGTGTGCAGGACACTCCAGCCACATGCCAAATTATTACTAGTCCAAGCATTTGGGCTGAATCTGGCCTTCCTGTCCATTGGATTGAGCTGGTCTGAAAAATCAAGCAGGGTGATTAGACATAATTGACTTCTCACCTGTAAACCTAGAAACCAAAGTTAACTCAATGAGGCTGGCGTGTTCTCACCCCTACCATCACCCTGACTCTCTTTTCTCCCTCTCAGCATCACTTGGCAATCCAGAGACCAAAGTTCCTCCTAAACAGAAGGCTTCCCAAGCCTAACAGCTTTCCTAAGTTTTACTATTCCAAAGCTGCTTTGCCTGTCACATGTTCTTGAAGCAGGGCCTACCTCTCCCCATGACACTTTTTAGTCTTTTAATTTTCTCTTATTTCTGTGCCCTCCAACAGACAGAAAGTCCAGGAGGGAGAATCTATATCTGTCTGTTTTACTTCTTCAGAGATCTTTAACATCTGACCTGGAGTCTGGTACTTAATGAATGTTCAATAAATACTTCTTGAATAAATACGTAGAACAGAAAAGAAGTGAAGAATAGCTTTGCTTGTTCCTGTGTTCAGGGTGAACCCCAAATGCTGACTCCACTCATGTTCTTGGTCTTTATGTCTCCCTGTGATGTCCTGCCCTTGGGTGCTCTTTGAACATCAAAGAGTATTGGCCTAGCATGCTGTGTCAGAGAGGGGATTCTGGAGTCAAAATTCCTGGTTCAAATTCCAGCTATGCCATTCATGAGCTGTGTGACCTGGGGTGCTGAATCTCTCTGTTCCTCAATTTCCTCATTTGCAAAATAAGGAAAAGAGTGCCTAACTCAAAGTGTGGTTTTGAAGAGTAAAAGTTTTAACGTGAGCAAAGTGCTTACAGCAGATACTGGCACATAGCACAGGTTGAGCATCCTTAATCTGAAAACATAAAATCTGAAATGCTCCAAAATCAGAAACTTTTTGAGCTGTGACATATCTCTCAAAAGTCATGATCAAATGATTTTAGAATCCCAGATTAGGGATGCTTTACTCTAAGTACAGTGCAAATATTTCAAACTCTGAAAAAATCTGAAACCCAGAACACTTCTGGTCCCATGTATTTCAGATAAGGGCTACTCAACGTATAGTGACAACAACAGAGACATATTGTTCATGCAGTAGCAAGTACTGAGTTAACATTCAATTATCATTACCTTTGAAAAATTAAAACAGTGAATTGTGCATTTCCTCTTAGGAAAACCCTTATGCTTTTGGATAAATTTCAAGCTCTGACCCTAGCAACATGAGCTGACCCTAGGATCCTCTTAGCTTCCTCTAGTACCCCTCTAAGCTCCAGGATCAGGGCTGCTTTCCTCTTCCTCCAACATGGCAGAGTTTTTCAGCTTCTGGGCCTCGGTCTGTGCTGTTTCCTCCAGTGCCCTCACCCTCACCTCTGGGAACTAGTTCCTTCTGACCCCCAGGAGTCACCTCTTCCACGAGACCTTCTCTGACATAAGCAAGCTGAGTCCCAGCCCTCTATTTCAGGAGCACTTATTAGAAGGAAGAATTATCTAATTGACCTGTTTAATTTCTCTCTCCCATCAAAAACTCAGCTCTCTAAGTGCACTGAATCCCTTACCCAGGTACTGAGTAGGTGTCAATAAAAATGTTGAATGAACATTACGGCAGCGCATTAGGTGGCAGATTCCAAGGCCTGCCTCTGGACCCCCATGTTACTCTTGTGTAGCCACCCAGCCCCATCTCACCCCCTTGTCTGGCTCTATGGCCCTGACCTTACCGTCTGCAGCTAGTGTTCCACATGGAGCATAAGCCTGTAGCCCTGGCTGCGGCTCTCAATTGCTTGCAGCCTCCTGGTTCTTTGGGGTCCTGTTACTCTCCTACTCCAAACCCTTTAAAGGCTTCCTATCCTACTTACCATAAAATGACAAGCACCCACATAATCATATATCTTTCTGCTTCTCTCTTGTTCACTGTGCACCAAACAAAACGACCTTCTTTTGTTTCTCAAATCTGCCAAACCTGCCCCATCTCAGGGCCTTTGAACTCTCTGCTCCTTTTGGCCTGGAATGCATGTCCCTCACCTCATACCCCACAGGCTCTTCCTCTTAAGTTATCTTTCAGCTCAATGAAATCTTGCTGACCCACCGTATAACATGGTACCCAGAGATGTTAATGTTAATCTATGCTGTTAGCTGTTTTTTCTCTTTATAATTCTTACCACCACAGTTGACCCTGGAACAATGTGGGGATTAGGGTTACTGACCTCTCGAACAATAAAAAAGCTGAGTATAACTTTGATTCTCTGAACTTGACTACTAATAGCCTACTGTTGACTGGAAGCTTTACTAATAACATAAATAGTTGATTGACACATATTTTGTATGTTATATATATTATATACTGTATTTTTACAATAAACTAATCTAGAGAAGAGAAAATGTGATTAAGAAAATCATCAGGAAGAGAAAATGTATTTACTATTCCTTAAGTGGGCATGGATCATCATAAAAGTCTTTAATCTCATTGTCTTCACATTGAGAAGGCTGAGGAGGAGGGGGAAAGGCAGGTGTTGGTCTTGCTGTCTCTTGGGGGGCAGAGGTGAAAGAAAATCTGTTTATAAGTGAACCTGTGCAGTTCAAACCCATTTTGTTTAAGGGTCAACTGTGTTTGAAATCATTCTTTCAAAAAATCTGCCTGTCTCCCTTTCTACCTGTTTCTTGTGTTAGAATGTACCCTTGTTAAAGTGGAGAACTTTACCTCTCTTCTTATCCATTGTTACATTCAAGTGCCTGATGCAGTGCGTGGCACAGAGTCAGCATTTAATAATATTTGCTGAATGTATAAATGACAGAATGAATGAACAAATTCCCTTTTCTGTTCCTCCCTGGGACACAATGTCTCTCCCCAGAACTGTTGTTTGCTGAGTAGAGTTTGAGGTCCCTTAGATGAGGATCAAGGCCCACAGACCCAGATACTCCTGATAAAGATGCTGCCATTACATTCTTGTTCAGGGACCCTCACTGGCTTTTGCTTCCCTCCTTTCCTCTCCTTTCCTGGATGGTCCCCTGATGCTTCAGTATCTCTCCTTAGTCCTCTGAAGACGCAATTTCAAGAGGCAGCCCAGTATGGCTTGAGACATTGGGAGATCCAGGTTCAAATCCAGCCTTTTTGACTTATGAATTCTGTGGCCGTGAACTAAGTCACTTTGTTTTGTTGGGACTCAGCTTCCTTCATTGCAAATTGATACTGTGGTGAGAAATAATAAATAGCTATTGTCATACAGTGGCACTGTGAGGATTAAATAAGATAATACATCAAATTGGTTTAGAACAACAGTAAATGCATGAAACAGTTTGGCACTCTGGAAGTCAGCTACACGTTCAGTTTGACTTATCCTCAAGTTCCTACATCATTTCTGCACCAGGAACTCTTGCCCTCCCTGATACCACACCCTTGTCCCAGCCAAGCCCCCATACTTGGGGTGAACAATGAATAAATGGCCATGCAGCATTTTGAGTAATATCTGTAGAGTCTACAAAAACTATAAACAAAGAAGCAGTTGGATCACAGGACTTAGAGCTATAGTTCTGTGTGTTAACTCACGAAAACACCTTAAAATTTCCTCTCATGGCCTCCCTAGTGGGGAGTCGGGGAGAGATCAGTGCCATCACAGAAGGCTGACATCGCATAGTGCCAGCCCCATGTCTGGTGATGCATGTTGAGTTTCTGCAGAAATGTCCTAATAGGATTATAACATTTGCTTTCTGAAAACCCACAGAAGGGAAGAGAACCCCTTCATACTTAATAACAAGGCAACAAGTCATATAATAAGCATGGGTCTATTTATTTAGCAACCAGGCCACAGGGAAGCTGACATGTCTCGACACCTAGTCCCAGTCTTTTTCTAGAACTGAGAATGCAGACCCACACCCCTGGAATAGCAGGTCTCAGTTACTACCTTGAGTTTTACAAGTGAAAGTTAAGTTCCAGCCCCCTTGCCTTCTCTGTTTTGATGTAAGCACCATATATGCTTATCCAACAATGCCAGGTCCCTGACTTTCTGCTACTAACTGCCTTTACTCACAATGTGGCCCTCACATCATTGAAAGTAAGTTTCTCACCAATTGTTTTTCTAGCAAGACCTTGAATGTATGTTAGAGATCCCTTTCAGGAGATGGAAGCAGGTATAGGAAAACAAAATAATAAAATATGCAGGTATAGACATTAGGATTTGTGAAGATGATAAGTGGTTATTACTTAGTGCATCTCTATTCATTAAGTTGAAATAAAATCCAGAAGTAAGTAAGCTATTGTTTAGAAACTAATAATGACTCATCTTCCATACAGGATAAAATCTCTGGAGAAGCTTGAGAGCATTTAGTAAAGCCATTTGCCTGTCACTGGTCTCCCTTTAATTCCTTGGTTATGAAGTGATGTCTTTCCAAATACCCAACAAAAAGAAATTAGAAAGAGACAAAGATGCATAGTATAAATGAGAAATAAATCACACACATTCTGGAAACACAACTTAGTTGAGAATATCACTGTTCTATGCTAATGACTTTATTATGGGTAAAAAGCTTTATGATTGAATACAAAGGACAGTCGTAAGTCATCATTGAATGTGAAAGTCTACTTCCTCTGCTGCCTCCAATGATTTTAAAAAATGTTCTACATCATGATGGAAAACCTTTTATTATGGTAAGCACTTCATGTTAATGCATCATCAAACAAGGAAGTACGTAAATTTCAAGTTTCAAATATGGATATTTGCAAAAATGTTCTTCTGGTTGCTTGCCCCATCTTGATGGATGGTCCTTCTTCAAAACCATAACTTCCATTGTTGAGTTGATTATTTTATTGTGGATTTCCTAAGTTCTACAGATGTATATGTGTAGGAACATTGCTGTACTAGTTGTCTATTATTGTTTAATAAATTACTCCCTCCAAATTAGTGACTTAAACTAACCTATAGTCATTATCTCAGTTTCTATGCATCAAAAATCTAGGCCTCTGGCCCCTAACAAGGCCTAATCAAGGTGCTGACTGGGCTGCAGTCTCATCTTCAGGCTTGGCTGGGGATGGATCTTCTTCTAAGTTTACTCAAGACATTTTTGTCAGGATTCCATTCTTCATGGGCTTTTAACAGAGTGCCTGAACTCTTCACTGGCTGCTGGCCAGAGGCCTCTTTTAGTTCTCTGCCACATGGGCCTCTCCACAGGATCACTTGCAACATGTAGCTGGCATTGTCAGAGAGGGCAATCAAGATGACAAGATAGGGAATGTAAGCAAGATGAAAGACAGTCTTTTGATACTTAATCTTGGAAAAGGCATCCCAGTACTTTTGCCACACTCTATTTGTTTGAATCAAGTCACTAGATCCATCCACACACACAGGGAAGGAATTACCCAAGGACATGACTATCAGGATCCAGGGCTCATTGAGAGCCATCTGACAGGTTGCCTGCCACAAATGCCGAGGATAAAAATCTAAAAGCATTATGAATCTATGATGTTTCTCTAGATGCAAAGCAACATTAAACCCCACAGTGATAGGCAGTATATCTTGGTGTTTTATTACATAGACTACAGACTGGGGCTTAAATTTCAACTCTGCAAAACACTAATTGTAAGAACTTGGTCAAGTTATTTAATTTATATTTGTAAAATTGAGATAATTTCTAACTCACAGGGAAGGACAATATACGTTTTTCTACATATTGCTTGTTGCATAGTAAGTAGTTAGTAGCAGTAATAGTTGTATTTTGTGTGACTTATGTAGAACACAGGCAAACAAAAACAACAACAAAAAGAGGCAACGATTAAATCTATGGAAATAAAATAGTTATAAAAGGAAGGCAGTGAATCCACAGAGTACTACATGGACTAACTCTGAACAGTACTTACATAGCCATACCACTGAATATTGGTTTAACCAAGAAATGCAATGTAACTATTCCAGAATGATACAGACAGGGACAGTGTGCACATGTGTGTTTTGTGGGAACCATGTAAAAAAGTCAAATCTTCAAATCTTCATTATTCTTTCCTTTTTTTTTTGTTTTTTTTTTTTTTAAACAGTCTTACTCTGTTGGCCAGGCTGGAGTGCAGTGGCACAATCTGGGCTCACTGCAACCTCCACCTCCCAGGTTCAAATGATTCTCATGCCTCAGCCTCTCAGATAGCTGGGACTACAGACATGCAGCACCACACCCAGCAAATTTTTGTATTTTTAGTAGAGACAAGTTTCACCATGTTGACCAGAATGGTCTCAAACTCCCACCTCAGGTGATCCACCCGCCTCAGCCTCCCAAAGTGCTGGGATTACAGCCATGAGGTACCATGCCTGGACTCATTTTTCATAATAAAAAGTAATAGATGAAAACTGTAAAATCAATACATAGCAGATAAGTTTTTATATTAAAATGTGGAAGTAACTTGTAGAAGTTCCAAGTAGTTTTCTCTAGGGAATGGATATCAGAGATAGGAAGGTTTGGGTAAAGAATATTTCTTTAAATTTTGTGCTACTTTAATTTTTAAACATTTTTAAAGCATAACTTCTGTAAAAAATTAAATTAAATTAGGAAATAAACATAGATATTTAAAACATTTTCAAAAGAAGATTAAACCATGATCCCATTTTTCAAATATAACAATTTCATTTTGCAAATTACTTTCCAAACTTTCTTCACATATCTATCTTTGTATTATTACATATTTGCAGTCATATCATTTGTTATTCTGATTTTATAGTTTTCATTAATTAATTCAGATTATTATTTTTATGTTTAGTGTTACAAATTGTCTGGATGGATCACAATTAACTTACTTGTTTCTCCATTATTAAATATTTTGATGGCTTCCTGTTTGGGATGATAAGTAATATATTCATTGTTCACATGACTGCTTTTTGTTTGTTTGCATATTTGTTTTTCTTCTCTTGAAGTATTTATTCCAATAGTGGAATTACTACATCAAAATGAATATGCATATTATGTTTTCACTATGTATTCCAAAAATGTTGTTTGGAGGTAACATATTGTTAGTAGTTGAGGAGTTTACTCTATCAAATAATCTGATGCAATCTCACCCTAGCAACCTGGTATCTCAGAAGAAAAATGCATAAGAACTAGATTGCCAGTCCATTTGATGTGGAATGGAACATTAATTCATAATTATTAGTAGTAACATTTGCTAACTTGATTGTATAAAATGATACTTCGAGATTACTTGAGTTTGCATTTTTTGTTTGGTCAGAAGGGCAAAAATGACCTCACATATTTTTTTCCAACAGAGTTGCTTATGGTCATTGATGTGTTCATTTAAAAAAAGGATTTTACGAATTTTCATGAATATCTATTTGGTGAAAATAATGTGAAAAGCTTTTTTGTAGCCAGCTCATGTTACTTGACTAACCTCAGAAGGGCATAAACGAGTGCCCTCACAAGCCAAAGGGAATAATGTCCATCGTAAGTTGCCATGAATGGTACCTCAGGGTTATGCAATGTACAACCTCTGCTACTGTGTGCACATCTGTTCACTTGCTGTTCATTGACACATCTTACCCACAGAGTAAAATATATAAAATTAACATTGTAGCTGCATCCTCTCCATGAGGAAAGAAAAATCAGGAAGCTTTGTACAAATAGATATAGCAAGGGAATACAGTTGAAAAATTAACTGTTTTATTTATTCATTTCTTATACTCTTATCTTGAAAGAATAAGAGCCATGCTTTCTTGCTTCTTCCCAAGAGCTTCCCAGGGGAAAGTTAAATTAAATATTCTTTTGCCTGAGAAAGGGAGGGCTAAAAGTAGTTTTAAAGCCTCATTTTAGGAGAAATTTAGTTTCTAAGACTAAGGCAGAAACATGAAGTTGGCCAGTCCCTAGGTCAACATAGTCCATTGTTCCATACCCATTCAACACCCAAGGAGCAGGAAGTTCCTCTAAGATGAGGAGTGATTATAAACTCTGCAGCATCAAATGTCTAGTAGCTAAGCTGAACATAAGGGATCTGAATGCTGGGGGAATTTGAGGCTTCTAACTTTGAATAGACCAAATAGTCTTGAACAGTAAACGATTCAATGGAATTATGGTACAGTGAAGACCAAAAAACCTTTCTCAAATTTCTTATACTGAATTAACTTCCTTGGGAGTTCTGAACTTCCTATGAGAGGAAGGGTGTCCCACTGATGGACAATATTAGATCTCTTTTTAACCCCTAGCAAGTAGAATTCCAAGTTGGGTTTACATTTTCTGGGGAAGATTTTTTGCATGGTATTTGTTGTAAAAAATAACCAACCAACCAACCAAACAAACAAACAAACAAAAAAAACAACCTTCCATTTTACTGAGCTGTCTTAGAGAGGTACACATCAATCCAGAGGTAAGTATGAGAAAGGAATACACAGCCAGAATCAGAATGTTAGCTACAGAAGTACAAGGACCATGCCTCTCTTTTTGTCTACCATGACATACTTATTGAATTTATGCAACACTATTCGAGGTATTGAGTTCCAAAAGAGAGGACTCCTCATGTAGCCATATAAGACAATGGCCATGCTCAGTGTGTTTTAAAAGATACAAAAATGCTACAAGAATCCATTACTGGCCAGAAATGTGTGGATCAGAGAGTGGAGAGGGGTGTAGAGGTAGTTGTAGGTTCAGAACTGGGGTTACTCTGTGCTCGTCTTAGAACTTTTTTGCCATTTTGCATCCTCGCTCCCTAGTGTATACATACAGAGCAACTTCTTAACTGGCATTACAAAAGACGGAAGTTGAACTTTTTTCTAAAGCTTTATTTATTGCCTCCAACCTTTTATGGCCTCCTTCCAAGTTGCCTGAGCTACTCCTTACCCCAGCCATCTGCTGCAATGAGTCAGTCTCAAATTCAGTTTATAAGTTGGTGCAAAATATCATCTTCTCTGGCAAAGAATATTGAAAGTCCGAGCAATTCTTTGGTGCATTCTGTTAAAACTCCTGGCCAACATGCATTATTAAAGTCAATTAATGTGTTTCTTGTAGGTGATATAGATTCCATAGTTACTAAGAGCAGAGCACTGGAAGAAGCTGAGCTCAGATCTGAGCTGTGCAAATTATGATCCATGTAAGTTTGAACATATAACTAAATTTCTCTGAGTCTCAGTTTCATATTAGTAAAATAGGAATAAAATGGTCACTAAAACACTTAACAAAGCTCTTAGAACGTGGTAAACTCACAATCAAATGTATACTATTAGCATTTCCCTTCATGAGCACATTTTTTTGCTGTTTCTCACCTGTCAATACATGGTTATGGCTCAGTCCTCCTTACGCCCTGTCTTTGAAGCTCAGTCTTTAAGAAAGGAAACGTGCCAAAAGAGAGTGGAATTTAAAAATGAAACAAAACAAAACAAAAACCAAGGTGTAAGTCATAAGTTATTTGCTGAATGAAAAAATAGAGTGTTTCTAAAACCTTTCTACATCTAAATGTGGTTCCAGCATCACAACTCCAGGCATGCAGTTCCCCATGGCTTTTGCTCACAAGTCTTAGCTCTTATGAGCTATTGACTTGAGCCCAATTTGGTTTCCAGGGTGTGGTTTTTACATATGATGTACAGCCTGCAGGAAACATAGGACTAGTTTTGTTTTAGGAAATGAAGATTAATAACCACCAGCTGGGCCGTTAATAACTTTGGCTGTGTGGGACAGAAACAAATTCTTAGATAAATTTGTTATACCATAAATATCTGTGAAGCAGTAAACTTCTGAGTCCAAATTAGTTAAGTTTCTAAGGCCATAAAACACTTTCACTTCTGCCTTTCTCTTTCCAAAATATCCAGCTGGGACCTTTCTCACGTGTTCAAAGAACAAGATCCACTTTCTTCTTTTAAAAGCAGTTTGATTCTTATAGTAACTGTAGAGGATAGATTGATATGAATGCTCTCCTTATTTGAGAAATCAGCATAAACTGGTGATTGCATTTGTATCATGAACTTAGCCTTTTTCATGTCTGGGTACTCTCCTGGGGTAAAATGTTTTCACTTTGCATTTTCAGTGGGATTTTCTCCTTTACATTCAGATGTGGATTTAGTCAGGAAATGTTGCCTTTTCTCTATTCAAAAGTCAAAAATAATTGCTTTTGCCTAGTGCTTTATATTTTGCAAATTATTTCCCATATTTTATTCTTTGTCCTAAAACCACTCTTTACAATAGATATTATCCTTAGGTAAGAAAAATAAGGCTTAAAGATGTTAGGTAACCTGCTAAAGGTTGACAGTAACAGGAAAGGGTAGAGTTGAAAGTCAGTTTCAGATCTCAGAGCTCCAAATCTTGTGCTGTTTTTCATAATAGTAGAGAAGGGAATGCTTTGAGTGACAAAGACTAATTCCATCCTCTAATGAATGGGCAGTGGGTTACTCCTTACAGAAGATGGCTCTAGTATCTTTTCTGTGCTTGAGTTTTCTCATGGCATTTCCTTCCCCTTGCAGTATTCTTTTCCTCCTTCCGCTGTTTTCTAGAAATAATTGCTATCAATCATTTTCTTAGTTTGGGCTCCCCTCAAAACAGACATTGAGATAAAGTTTAGGGTGCAAGGTTTTTATTTGGGAGATGATTTCAGGTATCACACAGACAGAAAAAGAAGAGAGAGGAAGGACAATGAGTGAGTTAATGCTGACAATCAGGACTCCATTCCATCAGGCATGCTCTATGAAACCCACCTCAGAATGGCCCCACTGAAGGAAAGCCAACTCTTACCCCTCAATGTCTAAAGTTTGTTTCCGGGGACATTAGGTATCCATTCTGGGATGTGTATGGGATGAATATACTCCTGTGGCCAGAGAATGTTCCCAGATATGTGGGCAGTGGAGATAGAAAGATATCAGCAGGTATGATTATTGTCCCGTGAAGCTGCAGTTCTCATGTCTACCAGGGGAGCAGAGAGATAATGTTGGAAGGGGGCACCAATAGTGTGTGATATATCCATTTATTTTTATTGTGAATTCAAGCCATTTGATCACCTCTCTTTCAAGACATTTGGAATCCTCTCTCAAATCTCTTGATTGTAAGTGACAGAAAATCAAACCCAAACTGGCTGTTAACCACAAAAAGGAATTTACTGGATCAGGTAGAAGAAAAGTCCAGAAGAAACTTTGACTTTAGGGGCTGAGCTACGCAGGGGCTGTGGCAGGTTGTTCCCATTTCCACTGTGAGGTAGACTCCCTATTTTGAGAAAGGCTCTTTACTTACAGCCCAAAAGTGGCTGCTAGCAACACGTGGCTGTATATCCTCCTAGGTTCAAATCCAAAAGAAGAATGAACACTTTTGTTTAGAATGTCCAGCCAAAGTTCTAAACTTCATTCTGATTGGACTAGCCTAGGTCACATGCCAACCTTTGAACAAATCACTATGGCCCAGGGACTGTGATGCACCAATTGTTTTAGGCCTGCATCATATATTGCAATTTGGGTCCAGATTCTGTGGGCTAAAACTGGGGAGAAGTGGATCCCCAAATGAAAGTTGAAGCTGTCTCCTACAGAAGGGACAATAGATGTTGTGAAGTCAAAACGTAAATGTCTAGTATGATCACCCAGGGGAATTGCATTTCAATATTTATCTTTAACCATCATCTCTTGAAAAGGTTTTAGATGTCAGGAGGCAAAAGTGAGATAGGGCTACTGTATAGCCCAAGGAATGGAGGGCCCTGTTTCACACATGAATTTCTTGGCTTTTTTTTTTTTTTTTTTTTTGGCCAGTCTGATGTCCTTGTATATATGTGCAGAAAATCCAAAACCTAGTCTGCAATTCAGATAAAATTCAGAAATAATTTTCTGAACATATACAATGTGCAAGGCCTATGTCCTCTGCCATTGGTTTCTCCCACTGGCAACTGCTCTAACCCTAGGTTTCTACCCTTTATTCTCTGCTCTGGGTGGGTCAAATCATTCCTGTAGTATTTATCTGCCCCAAGAGAATATTAGCAGAGAGTGCTATGTTTTTCATGTATGTATTTATTAGTCCTTTTGTCAGTCCAGCTGTCCATTAAATTATCTTTTTTTTTTTTGAGATGGAGTCTTGCTCTGTCACCCAGGCTCAAGTGCAGTGGCATGATGTCGGCTCACTACAACCTCCGCTTCCTGGGTTCAAGCAATTCTCCTGCCTCAGCCTCCTGAGTAGCTGGGATTACAGGCGCCTGCCACCATGCCCAGCTGATTTTTGTATTTTTAGTAGAGACGACGGAGTTTCACCATGTTGGTCAGGCTGGTCTCGAACCCCTGACCTCGTGATCCACCCGCCTTGGCCTCCCAAAGTCCTGGGATTGCAGGCGTGAGCCACTGCGCCTGGCCTCAATTATCATTTATTGAATGCCTGCCTTGTCCTGCAAAAGAGGTCAAGACCAATCAGAAACAAATATTTTGCCTTCAAGGGGCTGAAAATGTAGAATTAGATGGCTGTGGTTTGAATGTGTTCCCCAAAAGTTCATGTGTTGAAAATTTAATCCCTCTTCCTTCATGAATAAATTAATGTTGGCTCTGCCCTCAAGAATAGATTAACGGATTAATGAGGGCTCTGCTCTCATGCATAAATTAATGTCACTACCATGGGAGTGAGTTTGTCATCTCAGGAGTGGCTTTGTTATAAAAGTAAGGTCTCCCTGGTTCTCTTGCTCTTGTCCTCTTGCCATGTGATACCCTCTGCAGTGTTATGACAGCAAAAAGGCTTTTACCAGATGCAGGTGCCATGCTCTTGGACTACCCAGCCTCCATAATCAGGAGATAAATAAGCTTTTCTTTATAAATTATCCAGTCTATGGTATTCTGTTATAGTAACAGAAAATAGACTAAGAGCAAAAACTAGTACCAAAAGGGGGCTATTGCTATAACAAATACCTGAAAATGTGAAAGCATTTTTGGACCTGGGTAAGGGTAATGGGTACAGCCTGGAAGAATTTGAAGGAACAAGCTAGAAAATGGCCTGCACTGCCATGGTCAGAGCATTAAAGGTGATTCTGGTGAGGATTTGGAAGAAAGGACCAGAGAAAGTCCAGAACTTCTTAGTGATTACCGAAGTGATTACCATCAGAATGTTGGGTAGGAGCCGGGCACAATGGCTCATGCCTGTAATTCTAGCATTTTGGTAGGCCGAGGTGGGTGGATCCCCTGAGGTCAGGAGTTCAAGACCAGTCTGGCTAAAATGACGAAACCCCACCTCTACTAAAAATACAAAAATTAGCCAGATATGGTGGTGCTCGCCTGTAATGCCAGCCACTCAGGAGGCTGAGACATGAGAATTGCTTGAACCCAGGAGGCGGAGGTTGCAGTGAGCTGAGATCGCACCACTGCACTCCAGCCTGAGTGACAGAACGTGAGTCTGTCTCAAAAAAAAAAAAAAAAGAAGAGTATTGGTAGGAATATGGACAATAAAGGTCATTCCAATGAGGTCTCAAATAGAACCAAAACCAAGTATTGGAAATTGGAGCAAAGGCCATCCTTGTTATAAACTGGCAATGACCTTGGCTGAACTGTGGTACATGCTTGAAGCCTTTATCAAAGGCAGGATTTAAGAGTGATGAACCAGAATATCTGGTGGAATAAATATCTAAGCAACAAAGCATTTGGGCCCAACATGGCTATTTTTAATTGTTTACAGTAAAACGAGAGTGGAAACTAAAAATAAAATTTTAAGTCCCCAGACCAACTGAACGGAACCCCTCTTGGCCAAGGGGACCCCAAAGAAACCTTAAAAATGGAGTTCTTGGCCATGATGGGACCAGAGATTAGACAAGACTCATTATACACCCTTTCTTTTGAATTTTAGACACAACCACCAACCAGAATTAATGTTAAAATAGGGATCATAAGGCTGACAGAATGGACTCATGTGGCAATAAAATATCAAATTATAAACAGGACCTAAGGTCATGCCAGGTAAGGGTTAAGCCACTCGCTCCTACACTTAAAGAAGAAACTATGTTCTTGTTGCCACAAGGGTTTTCTTTCTCTCTAGCAGCCAAACAAGCACTGACTTCAAGATAAGGAATGTTCAAACAGTTGCAGCACATCTACTGTCAGGTGCTAGTTGACCTGTGTTGCACCTGCCATAACTGCAGCCTTGATTGGACAAGAGACTGATATCAGGAACTTTCTCCTGACAAGAAGACCACCAACCATGAACTCCTTCTGGCCAGTCTCCAGAGGCTGCACATTTGAGTGCTTTTGTGTCCCTGCTTCACCTTTTGATGTATAGACCCTAATTTTAATGCATTTAAATGTTGTTTCCACCCCAACGTGAACATGGATCACATGTAACATGCATGTTTGCTTGTAATAAATGTGCAAGACCCCCTTTCATAAATATTCACAGATATACCCTGTTGAATATATTTAGCCAACCCATTCAGCATCAATTCTTGTCTTATTCCTACCTCCCTGGAAGTGCCTGGCTCTTGTCTTTGCTGAAGGCTACATTTCCCAGCCTGCAGGACAGCCACCTTGCAGGCTGTAATTCTTTATAACAAAAAGTCTCCTTTTCGAAATGTATAGATTGTGTGACTTTTACATTAACAAGAGGAAATAGATGATTTAAAGACAAATTTATAATTAAAAGGGAAGAATAGTGGAAAGATATGGAAAATTTGCAACCTAGCCATGTAGAGAATGAAATAACTTTTCCAGCAGAGGAAAGCAAGTGTGTGACCAAGCCACATGATTGATAAGGAAATTAATATGGATAGAACTAAGCCAGAGGCTATTCGTACGAACGATGGGAGAAAAGTCCAGAAGGCATTAATGAGATCTTTCAGGCTGTTTCTCCTATCACAGGCCCAGAGCTCTAGGAGGGCAGAATAGTTTCAGGAGATGGGCCACTGCTCAGGGCCACCTAAGGTCTCTGCTCTCTGCATTCTGGTGAAGCACAACTTGGCCAGTCCCCACTGCTGCTCAAGTGACCCCACATGGTACTCAACCCATCTCTTTAGAAGCTACAAGTTGTAAGCCTTGTCAGTGTCCATGTGGTTCTAATTCTGCAGGTATACAAATGCAAAAGTTGTGGGGGCAGGATTTCCTCCATTTGGATTTCAAAGGATGTCTCCAGTAGCAGAGGGGCTCAGGCAGAGACTTGTCATAGTGGCAGAGTCATCACAGAGAGCCCCTAGAAGGGCAATGCTGAATGGAAATGTGGGGTCAGAGCTGAAGCCACCACAGAGACCCCCCACTAGAGCAATGCCAAGTGGAGCCACAGGGGCAGGGCCACCCTCAATACTCAAGAACTGTGGAGTTACCTGTGTGCAATTCCAGCCTGGAGAAACTGTAAGCATGTAACTCCAGCTTGTGAGAACCACTGCATAGTCTGAGCTCAGCAAAACCATTGGGGCAGTGCTGCTCAAGGCTTTGGTACAGGGCCTAAATCCCTCAGTGTAACTAGGCGGCAGTCCGTGGAGTGAAAGATTATCTGAAGCTTTAAGGTTTAAAATTATTTTTTTCTGTTGGATTTAGGACTTACCTGGGACCAGTTACTCCTTTTTTCTTGCCTCTTTCCCCCTTTTGGAATGAGCATGTCTGCCTCATTACTGTCCCATTTTGTATTTTGGAAGTAGATAACATGTTTGGATTTCACAGGCTCATAGCTGAGGGGAATTTGCTATGGTATAAATCGCACCTTGAATCTCATCCATATTTGATTTAAATAAGACTCTGGACATTGGACTTTTGAATTGGTGATGAAATAAGTTAAGACTTGGAGCTCTTGAGATGGTGTATTTTGAGTGTGAGACGGACATAAAGTTGAGGGGTCAGGAATGAAAACATATAGTTAAATGTGTCTTCCAAAAGTTCATGTGTTAGAAACTTAACCCCTTTGCCCTCATGAATGGATAGTGTTGCAATCACTGGAGTGGGTTAGTTATTGGGGAATGGTTTTATTATAAAACTGAGCTGTCTCTGGCTCTCTTGCTCTTGCCATCTCACCATGTGATCCCCTCTGTCAGTCATGCTGTGTTGCAGCAAGAAAGCCTTCACCAGATGCCAGGCCATTGTCTTGGACTTCCAGAATCATAAGATAAATAACATTTTTTCCTTTATATATTACCAAGTCTGTGGTATTCTGTTATAGAAACAGAAAACAAACTAAAACAGGGATCTAGTAAAAGAAGTAAGACATGAGACATATAAAAATGATCTCTCATTTGAGACACAATTGACCAATGTCATTAGTCACAAATAGATAAATACCCAGTAAGTTCAGAAACAGAAATGATCCCTGATATCTAGGCTGAAATGAAGATGAAATCCGATGGAGGAGGGAGGATAATTAAGTTAGTGCTTCTGTTTTAGAGAACTTGAAATGCAAAGCATGATTGAAATTTTTATTCCAGTAAGTTAAGTATATCTATTTAATGTGGCAACTATTGCAATTCAAATTATTCCAGATTATGGCTAATGTCTAACCTTGCCCTATAAGAGTGTGCTTTTCCTGTGTTACCAAAGTGAAAATATTTAATTTAGTTCTCATTTTGTCTTATATCGTCTGAGCAGGACCAATGTCAATTTTTATCCTCTAGCAAGAACTTGATGCATTGCACGTGAATGAATTGGTTAAATGATGTAGCCTGTGGAATGGCTGCATTCCTGCCCATTCTGGAACAAATTAAACATAACATTGAGGTAGAAATAAGATTACATTTTAAGATTTAGACTTAAGAGCTAAAAAATTGAGTTTTTCAAAACAAATCATATCATCAAACCATACACCCTTCTGGAGCAGGGACTATGACTTATTCCTTTATGTTCCTACTCCTAATCCTGACTCAAGGCCTGGCACATAATAGGTGTTTAGTGAAGGCATGCTGGATTAACTCCTTTGCTGTCTTTGGAGATACACTACTACTACAGAACCATTTGCACCATCAAGTACATCTACACTCCTGTAAACCCTTGGAGGGCAGGACTGAGATTTACTGCTCTTTTCTTTATTGCATCCATGTGCAATATGTTGCACATGGAAGCTTCAAATTGTTTATGGAATTGAACTGCCAAATATAACTTTCAACGTTTCCTAAGTATGAACTAGAGATCTCAAAGAGGGTCTCAAAACTTGGTAATTTGGGGTATTGGGCGTTAAAGGTTTCAGTTCTGTCTCCCAAATGAATACTTTTCAGATGAGCCTTAGTTTACCTGAACCATAAAAATAAAAGGTGAGCAGAAGAAAGACAACATCTACCAATTTTATGGAACTATTTTAAGGATAGCAATAATTAACCATGTGTAAGTAGCTAGCAGAGTGCCTGGTACATAATAGGAGTTCAAAAAATGTCAGGTGGATCTATTAAAATGGACAAACATCATTTTCATGTCTAGCTTTAGTCTGTGAATTACATTATTAAACAATGCATAGCTGGTGATTTTTAAACTTAGTTCCAGTTAATCTAACTTCACCCATTGCTGATTTTGTTGATGAAGGCTTTGAGTAAACTAGCAAATAATCTGATTCTACATAGGGAATACATGTAAGAAAGATATGGGCACCATTGTATTTTTCTGTGTCAATAAGGAAATGATAGCAGGCGTTGCTGGTGCCCCATCCAGACAGGAAAGGTAGCTGACTGGTGTATGCACCTCATGCTGAGGGGGCTGGCTACAGCCAGCTATGTCTATATCCTTCATTGGAGAATTGTTCCTGATAGATGGAGTTATCTCCTACCTGGAAATCCCTGGGATATTGTATCGCTCCCACCTCTCTCATAGCCAGTGACAGATGTCATTTAGGGATACAAAAGCCCCCTTTGTCTCAAGGTTACTGTATGATGCCATTTACACACCGGAGCTCCCCATGGGATCAGGCTGAGGCTAGACTTTAGTGGAAACCACATCTTGTCTGGGCTTCTCACTCTCTGCCCTATTCTGTTTCCCCACTTCCTATGGGTTTTTCCTGAGTCTATTCTCATGGCAAGTGTCTCAGTTTCAAACTGTTCTTCTGGAGATCCCACCTAAGCAAGGGATGAACTGAAGACACAGCAAAGAGATGCAATGCTTTGTGTATGGTTTTATTTGGTAAATAAAATTCAATGGTTTGTTAATAATGATGATTGACATTGTATATATCACACAGTTTGTGTAGTGTTTTTTACATGTGAACTTCATTTCAAAATAATTCTATTGGGAGTTATAATATTTTTCCCAGGTTTGCTATGAGGAAAACAAGGCACAGATTGCTTAAAAAAACTTGGGTGGTTCACAATCCCAGGTCTTCTGGCTCAGTAATTTGTATTGTTTGTTTGGGGACAGGGTCCCTTATAGTCACCCAGACTGGAGTGCAGTGATGTGATCAAGGTTCACTGCAGCCTCAACCTCCCAGGCTCAAGCAATCCTCCTGCCTCAGCCTCCTGAGTAGCTGGGACTATAGGTGTTTGCCACCATGCCCAGCTAATTTTTAAATTTTTTTTAGAGATGGGTTTTCACCATGTTACCCAGGCTAGTCTTGAATTCCTAGGCTCAAATGATCTACCTGCCTTGTCCTCCCAAAGTGCTCTACTGTGGGAGGTGTGCTCTACTGTGCCCAGCTGCTTTGTATTATTTGTACTTGACAACCTTGGAGTCTGAGTTTGTCTCCTCGTGCACTGCTTTGGTTGAAATTCTTGTTTTGTGGATGTAGAATCCCTTGACATTTCTTTGCCATTCACTTCTAATCATCAGCTGCTGGATCACCTTGGATTTATTTTAGACAAAAAAACAAAATGAAACAACCTGTTAGAGATATTTGACTCTTTCTCAATGTCAGAATTTTGTTGCTTTGGGTACAGGCCATTGCAAAACTTGCAGACCAAAGATAAACAGTTACAATGTGTTCTGCAGGAAAGGTTATGATATTTTATACAAAACTGAATAAAAGAAAGTTTCTGCATATGCAGAAAGTATACAAGTAAACAATTTCTGATAATCTGTTTTTCAGAGAAAATGGTGCTGAAAGATGCGTGATTAAGTTACCTCCATGTCTCTCTCAGAATCTGTGTCAGAGAAAGAGTAACTAACACTTAAAAATATGAATAAATGCTAGTTGTTATTGCCATCAATAAATTATTCATTTGGCTCTAAATAAACACTATAATATAGTTTGTAGGCATTGGAAATACTATTTTATTGGGATAGAGGAGGAATGTAATGTATATCTTAAGAGTGGATAGCTAAAATTTTTTTCGTTTATATTATTAATGATTTCTAGCTAATACTACCTCCAATAAAGTCATAGAAAATTTTACCGTGTCTTTTGTGTAAACAAATCTGACATGGTGGTTAAATCACTAAAAAATTGAGTTTAAAAATTTAGAAATTTAAAAAAAATGATTACATAATCTTAGAGAGAGAGAGAAAACATGAAAGAGATTGAATAATTGATTGGCATAGACGGACAATTAAATTTTTTTTTTTTTTTTTTTGCCAAACTCTTGTTCTTGCACTTGCTTGGTACTTATTTACAGTAGTGTTTTTAAAATATTTTTTCTGTAATAAGTCACTATACCATAATAAAAGGTCATTAGCCCCAGTGTATTGCTTCTGAAATGTTACTACATATTGTGTGGTAGAATAATTTGATATGTTAGCTGGTATAGCTTTTTTTCTCAGTAAATATACATATATATGAAAATCTATATATAAACAAATTAATTATTAATATTAAATATACATATATTTATATATATGTGAATCTATTGCCTTACATTTGAAGTACCCACTGATTTCTAATATGGCTGTTTGGCGCATCTCAGGTAACCCAGAAGTTAAATCTTGACTTTGAGGTTTTAAAGCAGACATTTGAAAAACATTTCATGTAGAGAAGTTTTGAGAGAAAAGGCTTTTCAGTTGAAAGAATCTGACCTTTTGGACTTCTAAGTCCAGAGGACTCAGGGTATACATTTTCTTTAATTTTTTTTTAATCTTCAAACATAAACAATTAGGGGCAGAGAAACATCTGACTGGGCAGAACCAGGGTTTTCTTTGCCCTGTCAGGCTTAGTAATGAGCTCGTAAGAGATATAAGAGACCTCTGGTTTGAACATGGTGGCACAAAGTCACTGGAAAAAAACAGAAATACAAACTTACCTTCAGTGAAATGGGGAAACTACTGAAATCTTAAACTATGAAATAGGTGGAAGGGCAGACTACAGAGATAGAGGCTGAGCAGGGGTGTATGTGGGAGGAAATAGGTTACTTTAAGAATGCAGATCTCAGGAAAACTCTAGAAAGGATAATTCTTAAAGCTAAAGGAGCAGACTTTGATGTGAAAACCATAAGTTTCTTGGCGGTAGAATTTGGAAACAAGAACCCAGGTTGACAGATGACATTGTCCTGGATTTTATCTCAATCTGGGGAATTCAAAAAGTGGGTCACACAGAGACCATAAAGAATCACACAGAGCAGCCATATTTGCAGACAGCAGTTTGTCATTGAGGTAGTGGAAGAAAAGATGGAATTTACAATTATTAACAGTCTCAAAGCCATTTTTTTACATTGCTTAGAAGGATGTAAAAGCTAAACAAACTCACATACAAAAACCGGGTTAAAGAAAAATTTCTGCTCACCTGAAATATATCCCTGACCTCTTCTTTGTAGGTGTTTCAGAAAAAATCTTATTTCCTTCAAAGGTAAGTAATTTAGAAGGAGACTAGCACAAAAGAAAAAGCACAGGCAATAAAAACAAAAATAGACAAATAGGGTTAGATCAAAATGAAAAGCTTCTGAACAACAACAACAATAACAACAAAAAACCACAGAGTGAAGAAACAACCTATAGATTAGAAGAAAATATGTGCAAGCCATACATCTGATGAAGGATTAATATCCAAAATATATAAGTAACTGAAACAACTCTATAGAGAGAAAACAAATAATTCAATTTTAAAAAACAGGCAAAGGACTTGAATAGATACTTCTCAAAAGAAAACAAACAAGTGGCCAACAGGTACATGAAAAATGCTCAACATCATTAATCCTTGAGGAAAGGCAAGTTAAAACTACAGTGAGATATCTCACACCTGTCTGTATGGCTGTTACAAAAAAGACAAAAGATAACAAATGATGGTAAAGATGTAGAAAAATGGAACGCTTGCACACTGTTGGTGGGAATAGAAATTAGTATAGCCAATTTGAAAAACAGTACGGAGATTCCTCAAAAAACTAAAAATGGACCTACCATATGATCCAGACATCCCACTTCTGGGTATACATCCAAAAGATTTGAAGTCAGTATGTTGAAGAGATGTCTGCACTCTCATATACATTGTGCATCACTCGCAAAAGTCAAGTTGTGGAATCAACCTTAGTGTTCATCAACAGATGAATAGAGGAAGAAAGTGTGTTATATACACACAGTGAATACTATTCAGCCTTTAATAATTAAAAAAAATGTAATTTATAACAACATAGATGAACCTGGAAGACATTATGTTTAGTTAAACAAGCCAGGCACAGAATGACAAATAAGACATGATCTCACTTATATGTGGAATAAAGTAACTTATATTTGAACTCAGAGAAGCAGAAATGGAATGTTAATCACAGAAGCTAAGGGAGGAGGTATAAATGGGGAGATGATAGCTAAAAAGTACAATGCCTCAGGTTGGGCAGGCTGGCTCATGCCTGTAATCCCAGCACTTTGGTAGGTTGAGGCGGGCAGATTACCTGAGGTCAGGAGTTGAGACCAGCCTGGCCAACATGGTGAAACCCTGTCACTACTAAAAATACAAAAATTAGCCAGGTGTGGTTGCAGGTGCTGTAGTCCCAGCTACTTGGGAGGCACTAGAATCATTTGAACCTGGGTGGCAGAGGTTGCAGTGAGCCTAGATCATGCCACTACTCCCCAGCCTGGTGACAGAGGGAGACTCTATCTCAAAAAAAAAAAAAAAAAAAAAAAAAAAAAAGAGTGCAATGCCTCAATTAGACAAAAGCAATATAGTTTTATTTTCTTTGAGATAGAAGATTGCACAGCAGTGTGAATACAGTAACAATGTTTCATATGTTTCAAAATGACTCAGAGAGTAAATTTTAAATATTCTCACCAGAAAAAGAAGTATTTGAGGTGATAAATATATTAATTAGCTTGATTTGTTATTCCACATTGCATTTATAACTCATAACATCACTTTGTATCCCATAAATATATTCAATTATAATTTGCCAATTTACAATTAAAAATAAAATTTAAAAAATTCTACAAGGAAACAAACAAAAAACAGGAAAAAGAAAACAGGATGAACAAGTGACAGCTGAAGATTGTGGAGAGGGATGCGATGCCTGAGGGGAATCAGTGATTTGCTAGCATAGCTCCTGTGAAAGCCCCATCTCTTCTCCCTTCCACACACTTGGCAAACCCATTCCCCAGTGAATTCTGGCAAGGGGCTGGAAAATGAAAATGTAAGTTTGGGGACTCCAAGCCACAGCGTCCTTGGCTGAGGCTGGTGAAGTAGCAAATCTCGTAGATTATATATATTTTAGAGAGAGAGAGAGAGAGAGAAAGTGAGAGAGAGAGTGAGAAAGAGAGAGAGAGGAGATTAAGGAATTGGTTCACATGACTGTGGAGGCTGGCAAGTCCAAATTCTGCATGGCAGTGCTGTAGGCTGGAGACTCAGAGAGGAATGATGTTGCAGTTCTGGTCTAGAAGCCATCTCTAGGTGGAATTATCTCTTCCTATGGGGAGGTCAATTGGTTTTCTGTTTAGGGCTTCAACTGATGGGATGAGATTTACTCCCGTGATGGAGCATAATCTGCTTTATTCAGGCTACTAATTTAAATGTTAATCTCATTTTAAAAATGCCTTTTCAGTGACATCCAGACTAATGTTTGACCAAATATCTGTATCCAGTGGCCTAGCCAAGTTGACCTATAAAATTAAACCACTAGAACCCCAAAACGGAGAATCAGATTTTTCTACTTCCCTTATTCTCTCTGGGGCTTCTGCAAATCCCTGGAGTGAGACAGAGGAGAGCAATAAAATAAACTGATTGTCTGCCTTCCAATGGGTGCAGGTTCACTTGATCTTGATCTTAGCCAAAAGGCCGAGAAGCGATAGTGAATGCAGGTTCAAGAAAAATTAAATTCAACTATTGGAGAAATAGTCCCATGTCTGGAATAGCCAGGTACGTGAGTTGACATCTCAAATGGCCCTTTGTGCTTCATCCAGGGCCTGACTGCCCTGCTCCATCATCTCTGGCACGTCTCTTGAGCATCATCACCTCCTTTGGATGTCTCCAGAAGCTCTCTCTACAGAAATGGTTTCTCCTTCCCCAGGCTATAGCCCACTGCATGCGAGTCTACTCCTGAGACCACTAAGCATCCTCCTTTCCTGGAGGCATTTCCTACCCAGCCTCCCAGAGTTCCCAAGGAGACTCAGTTCCACATGTCCTCAGTCACCGTTTGCTTATTAAAAGTCCTTTTATCAGCATTTTTCCTTTCCCTGTCTCATCCCTCCTTCATCTTGTCTTGTTTCCTGGGATCCCCTCCCAAATAAATTCTGTGTCCTCCAATTCTTTTCTCAGGATCTGCTCTGAAGAAACACAAAACAAAACAGTGGCCTTTTTAAGAGCATTCATTTCATTTTTTGGTTTAATCAAAGAGTAGATCCTTGATGAACAGTCAATACAAGAGGTTTAAGTTACATACAGTATATTATGCAACCTCAGACTATGAAAAAGGTAGATTTACAGGGTTGTATATAAATCAAGACCTGATTTCTCAGTTTCTTATTTGCACTACTGACAGCGAGTAGTCCCTACTAATGTTTGAACATGAAGTTTCACTGGCTGTTTGTCTCCCTTTGCCAGTGTCAGAAACTACACATAGTTCTTTATAATAGAAGAGGTCAGTATCTAAGGCTTTTATAGTGGAGAGGGTCATAATATATCCATTGCATAAGTTTAGACTCCTCATCTAAATTATTTTAGGTAAGGTATACAACAAACACTAAAAATACATATGTGTGTGTGTGTGTGTGTGTGTATATATATCTCCCTATTTATCATTCATTCTACTGATTCCATGAATATGTATTGAGTATCCTAGCAGCTGAGCATTCAGCAGCAAACCAAACAAGCAAATCCTTTCCTTGCTAGAAGAGCACATTCGAAAGATGACATTTAAGCAAAGACCTGAAGGAGATAAAGGGGCAGGCATGTATAAACCTGGGAGAGTTCCAGCAAAGAAAACAGTAAGTGCAAAAGTCCTGCACACACATGTATCTGGTGTGTTAAAAAATGTAAACATAGATAGGAGGCTGGTGAGGCTAGAGCAGAATGATTAGGAGAGGGAGGAGCAGATGAGCAGATGAGCAGATGAGATCTGAGAGATGTTGGGGGCAGAGAGAACATCATCCAGGGTCTAGTAATGATTTTGACTTTTCCTCTTATTGTAATGGGAAGCTACTGGAAGATTCTGAGCAAAGCAGTGACAGGAACTATCATATAGTTTCAAAGGATCACTCTGGTTGCTGTGTGGAGTAGGGAAAGCGCAGAGAGAAGCTGGGATGCCTTTGGCGTGATTACAAGTGCAATCGTTGGCTATTAATTTGTGACGTCATTTAGATAGAAAACAAACCTTAGAAAAATAAGCCCAGAGAGTCTTCATGGAAGGAGGAATAAGCCACTCCAGTGTGCTATCATATAATTTCTTTTTCAATCAACAAGGAGCTTAATTGCACAGTAGCAGCTGAAAACCCATTGTTCACCAAATAAAGAAACAATTTCAATGAAAAAAGGAAGATCTAGCCAATGAAAGAGTCAAGTTCTCAAGGGGAAGTTCCTGGAATCCAGATTTGATGCTATTTTTTTTCCAATAATCCTATGTTGCTTGTGAAAGGAGAGTTTATGTTTCCTACCAGCATCTGCAAATTGAAGGACTCTAAGCCGGGAATCTGGAGACCTGTGATCTCAGTGTGGGTCTGTCAGAACCTTGTCAAGTGACCTTGGGACACATCACACACTGCCCTGGCCTCTGTTTTCCAAGTTTGTGTAATGTGTGGTAGTATTGCCTTGCTACTATATTTCATCAGTTTGTTTGAGGGCCTCCCGAAACTGTGCATATTGAAAGGAAACTGTGCATATTGAAAGCACCTTGTAGCTCTGAAAGCACACTCAATGCAAGGTCATTAGCAGTGGTTTTGCCCAAATACCAAAGGAACAATCCATGCCATTGAAAGGGGGATATGACAAATTGATCAATGTAAAAGATAAGCTGATAGCTGACATATGCCTTGTTTTGTACAGCAGTGGCAAACATCGTCCTCTCATTGGGATTCAGAACCATCACGTGAATGCACGTAAATCACCCTATAAAAAGCATCATATACAAATACTTGGGGATGTTTAGCGCCATGGACACACTTGTAGGGAGTAGCGGGGATTCTAAGTTGGACAGGTCTCTCCAGCACACCACAGTGTGGGCAGCACTAGCACTAGCACTATATTGTGGTCAGAGAAGGGTTTTCTGAAAGATCCACTTGGGATGAGACCTGAAAAGCAAGAAGAAAGTTGTGCTTGAGTCCAGGGGATGGATGTTTATGACGGAAAAGCTGCTATTGTGAGTCGCTTAGAAGCCATGTGATTGGGAAATGTGCAAAGCATTCAGCTGTGAGATAATAGTGTGGCAGGTGCGGTAGATACTCAGCTGTGTTCCCTTGGCCCATCTCTGAGATTCCAGCAGGGAAGGTGGACAATTCCCTCTAACATTGCATATGCTTCTCACTCCAACTGCCTGGTTTTCTGCCTGTGGGTGTTCCCACTCCCTAATTCACAGGGCAACCTGGAAATGCAGGGGAGTTAATGCTACTGGGATGGGACCAGCCCTCGGCCAAGGGGGACCAGTCTCAGGACAAATGCCCCAGACTCCCACTGCTCTGCTGACATAATTCTGAGGTATCTTCCCTGAAATTTCTCAGGGCCCTTGGCAGGACTAAGCCCCAGCTGCCCACAGTAGTGGCCCCTCATTCACATACCCTATCTGAGCTTGCCAGGGCTGTTATAACACAGTACTACAGGCAGGATGGCTTAAACAACAGAAGTAGATCATCTTACAGTCCCGGAGGAGGGAAGTCGAGATGAAGGTGTTGGCAGGGTTGGTTTATTCCGAGGCCTCTCCTTGGCTTATAGATGGCTTCCTTCCCCCTGTATCTCCACACTGTGTTCTCTCTGTACTCATCTTTATCCTAATCTCTTTTTATAAAGACACCCGTCATATTGCATCAGGGTTCATTCATATGCCCTCATTTCATCTTAATTACATCTTTAAAGATCTTACCTCCAAATGCAGTCACATGCTGAGGTACTGGGGGTTAGGACTTAAACAAATGGACTTGGGGCACACATGACTCAGCCCATTATCAACACTGCGCTTCATTGGCATTTCTTTCCTCCTGTCTCACTCTCCCTACCCCCTCACTACCTTCTTAGGTCCTCTCCCAAATTAACTTCCTATATACAAGATCTTGTTTTGAATCGGCTTTGGGGAAACCAAACTAAGCCAACAGGAAGTCGTAAAAACTGTGAGCAACTGGAGAGTGCAAATTTACCTAGAAGCATTTAAATTAATTTTAGAAAAATAGCATATAAACAAGTAAAATGTTGTGCAGGGCATGCAAAACACTTCCACAGTCCCAGTCTCGCCTGTTTGCAGTCTCTGTGCTGGATAACTTTCAGGTCCAGCTGTTGCTTTCTATGATGTGTATACGATGTCAGGCAATCCCCTGAAATGTAGAAAACATGCACAATTCAAAATAAAGGGGCAAAATGATCTGTGATATAATTCGGCATCCTGAGGCTGTAAAGAGGCTCCTACATCTTAATCTGAGACTGTGACCCAACGTGGCAATAATGCATAAGGCTTAGTTATTCTCAGGCACATCGTAGCTTATGAGTTGGGGTTATGTCATACCCTGTAAGAAAGGACTGTGAGTAACACCCCCTCACTCAGCCCGTCCTTTTGGGGTGTAATGTCAGATCTTCCCACTAGAGGGCATTGAAGCTACAGAAACGAGAAAGGGTGCCTTTCTGGTCCGATGCTATTGAATTAGGAAGCTTGCTGTACCCGGACTGTATTTCCGGTTGAGATGACAGACGTCCTTTTTGTGCTTCAGTGTGAATTTTACCAATCATGGCCATGTTCAGCATGCTGGAACTGATGATTAGATTCATGACGGATAACCACCAGACTGGGAGTGTGATTTTCAGAGGCAAAGGGCAGATTACGTTGATAATAGTCTTTCCCGGAGTAGTCTCTATCCCCATTGGTTATAATGAGGTGGGAAGGGGACTGGAACTCAAGGCTAAAGATCAGAGTCTGGATTCTGACTCTATCCATTTCTGGCATTTTGAGTTTAATCACATCGTTTAAACCTGACATATCCCAGTTTCCTTATCTATAAAACAGGAATAGGGCCGGGCGCGGTGGCTCAAGCCTGTAATCCCAGCACTTTGGGAGGCTGAGACGGGCGGATCACGAGGTCAGGAGATTGAGACCATTCTGGCTAACACGGTGAAACCCCATCTCTACTAAAACAAACAAACAAACAAAAACAGGAATAGCGAACCGAGCCCACAGAGAGTTTTAGTAAGTGGAAGGTTCAAGGTTTTGTATGATGTAATGCACACAACTGCATGGAGGGAGGGGGTGTTGTAATTATCGAGGGTGACCACATTCATCTACATGTTGTAAAAGTCCCGGGAAAGATCCGGGATTCAAAAATGAGTTCCTTGAAGTATAGTACACTTTCTAAAACTTTACCATTAGATATTAATTTATTTAGATTTCAATCAAAGCAATTCATAGCTTCTGCTTTAATGAGCATCTTCTCTTAGAATGGCACATACACACAGTAAACAGTTACAAATCATCAACACTTTGCTGTGTTAATTTTGGGGACTGATACCTTTGGCTGAGCGCAAGAGCTAAGGTATCCAGCTTTGGGGAAAGGTAGGAGACATTTTAGCATGGGGCGGGGGGTTCTCTGCTGAGATAGTGTATCAGACCCTCGTCTCCAAAGTAAATTGTGGCGGGAGAGAGGATCAGAGGAAAGGGGAAAGTCTGAGCCAGAAGATGGTTCAGCCTCACAAGTTTGCCAGGAGTGGCAAGGTTTAATAAAACTTCATTTATTTTTAGAGTCACTGAATCCTCCTTGCATAATCAGTATTTGAGGTCGTGTCTATGTGATCACAAATTTACCATTACTTCTATTGTTAAGCATTTACTGAGCATACCTTATTATCCCATTAAGAAAACAAAGAAGAAAAGAAACACAGGTTTCCAAATTAATTGGGTGGATGTGGGGATGGCAATATTGCACGATTGTGCTGTGATGGAGTCTCAACTTTGTGAAGGCAAGAATTCACTTCTATATATTCATTATTTGATGTGGTAAATACCCAACATATGAATAAATGAATGTAACCACCTTATTTTAGGACAGAGATTCTCCAAGTGTGTTACTTGGCCCACTTCCATCAGAATCACCTGATCCTTTTCTGTAATACCATATATAAGACACTGTTATAATTACTTTTCTTAAATTAATTCATTTTTTCTTCACTCAACCCTATGAGATAGGTACTATTACTATTACCTTCACTTTACAGATGAGCTAACTAAGGTCCAGAGTGGTAAGTCACTTGCCAAGGTCACATAGCCAGTAAGTGACAGAGCTGGGGATTTCAACCCAGAATCAGTGCTTAAAATCACTATATCATCTTGCCTCTCTATATCTAAAAGTAATGAGGCAGATAAATATGTGTTATAGGAAAGGGCCAACAACTTATAATTTTAAGTGGAAAAAAGCACAATACTGAGGCCAAGCGCAATGGCTCACGCCTATAATCCCAGAGCTTTGGGAGGCCGAGGCAGGTGGATCACGAGATCAGGAGTTTGAGACCAATCTGACCAAGATGGTGAAACCCCGTGTCTACTAAAAATGCAAAAATTAGCCGGGTGTGGTGGCATGTGCCTGTAATCCCAGCTACTTGGGTGGCTAAGGCAGGAGAATTGCTTGAACCCGGGAGGCGGAGGTTGCAGTAAGCCGAGATCACACCACTGCACTCTAGTCTGGGCAACAGAGGAAGACTCTGTCTCAAACAAACAAACAAACAAAAAATCAAAAAATCACAATACTAGTCAACATAGTTAATAAGCTGCCATTTGTGTCAAGAGAGAAAAGAGATTAAGATATGCTTATATATACATAGATTCTCTCAAGAAGAAAAGAGAAACACCACGGCTAATTAGGTCTAACATTTTTATCTTGCATTTCTGTTAGGGGTGCATGTAGCCCACTCTGGAGACTCCTTTGACAGTCATCCTGTTAGTGATTTTCTGTCACTTATCCTGCCCACTTTTATGATGATTCCTGAGAGTATGCCACACTCTTTGGGAGTTAGACCCTCAGTGTTGCTTGATTAAAAAAGACTCCAAGTGATTATTTTGTACTCTCAACTTTGAGAATCTTGGCCTTAAGTTTGGGCCAGACAATTTAATTCCATTGGAAGACCTAGGAGCTTTCCTACAAATTTCTTCCCCTTACCTGTAAACCAACTGATATTCTGCTTGGGAAGAAAGATGAAGATAAGCACAGTATTGGGACATGCCTCTCTTTTCCAGGTAACCACACTGTGACCCCATGCAGCATACCTCATTATATCCTTGCTCGTTTTCTTCTTCTGCATTATCAAAAGACAGAATAAAAATCTTTTTTGGTTTCCTTGGAAGTTTTACCAAGAAATTTGGTCTATACTATTTGACTGTGTTCATTCATTCTGTCACTATTCTTTTATGTGATAACCTCTCCTCCCATATTTTGTGTGTTCCCTTTTTAATATGTGAGCTCTTCAGGGCCTGTGCCAGTCTCTTAGTCTTTTTCCTCCTCAGAATTTTTTATGACTGCAATGTAAGGTTGTCATTTTTGAGACCATCCTATTGAATCCACATTTCTTTTGAAATCTCTTGAAATGCTCTGTCCAATATACTAGCCATGTGCCACAATTCCACAATTTAGAGTAGCCACGTTCCAAGCACTCAATAGCCACACTGAGCTAGTGGTTACAATATTGGGTAGCACACATTATAGAATATTCCCATCAACATGGAAAGTTATATTGGAGAGGGCTACTCTAGAACTTTCCTATCCACCAATCTTTGCTCTAAAAAAAAAAGATTGAATTTCTTTTTCCACAATCAAACAAAAGAAGTTTGACTCTACTTCCATCTTTTCAAGTTATTTGGGACAATAAATGACCTGAATTTTCCAGCGCTTACTCTATTTCCTGTCTTCCGTTAGGTCCTATTTTTTTTTTCAGAAGGCCTACTTCCCTATGATCCTTGTGGATTATAATATAACCTGAAGCAGCAAGTGCTCTCATTACTTCTTTATGAGAGTGAAAATTGTCAGACAATTTTCAGACATCCAAGAGCTTGAATGTTATCTGCTATATGCTATATGTCATTTCTTTGGAAAGTTCCTTGAGGACATGAAGCAAATGAACGAGTATAGTAGTCATTAGAGCTGTTTACTAATAGGTCTTTTCTTTGATACATAGTAGGATTGTACTTATCTGCCCTTCTTTGAAGTTAAACTTAACTATGTGATTTGCTTTGGCCAGTGAGATGTACATAAACGTGACATGTGTCAGTTTCAAGTGGAACGTCTTAGAGCCAATGCAAAATGGGCCAAGTTTTATTTTCCTTTGCCAGGCAGCATGCTGCTCTGTCAGCCTGGGTCTGAGAATGAGAGAGTCAGGCAGAGCCACACCAATCTGAAGTGGACATGCACTCTGAGTAGGCAATAAAACTTGGGGTTTTGAGCCATTGAGGTTGTAGGCTGCTGTTACTTCAGCATAAAAGAGTCTATTCTGACCAACACAGAGCCAGTACTGAAAAAAGGGAAGCATAAGATTTGAAAAACAGTGAGTCCAGAACAGTAACAGCTTAAAGGGAAGTCCCAAGATTGTAGCTACACAGTAAACAATTCAAAGCAGGAACTGGAAGATCCAGGAAGTCAATAGAAAAATTTGATGTAAGAGAGGGCCCAAGAGAGTAACACACATGATCCAGGAAGTCAATAGAAAAATTTGATGTAAGAGAGGGCCCAAGAGAGTAACACACATATGATAAAAGCAAGTAGGAAATGGACAAAAATGAGAAATTCCAGGAAAAATATTTTAAAATAATAGTATACACATTATCTCCATAGTGAATAATTTCTCCAGATAACAAAAATATAAACAAAGTGTATCATTCAGGGTGCTCCAAAGAAACAGGAAACAGGACCAATTACACATACACACACACACACACACACACACACACACACACACACATAGAGAAAGAGAGAGTTTTCTTCTAAATAATTGGCTCACATGATTATGGAGGCTGAGAATGTCGACAATCTGCCATCTGCAAGCTGCAGATCCAGGAGAGCCAGTGGTGTAATTCTAATCCAAGTCTGAAGGCCTGAGAACCAAGAAAGCAGATGGTGCAAGTTCCAGTGTGCGGTTAGGACAAGACTGATGTCCCAGCTCAAACTCCCTGATGTCAGGGAGTGAATTCAGTCTTGCTCAGCCTTTTGTTCTGTTGGAGCCTTCAGTGGATGGGATGCGGCCCACCCACATTGGTAAGGGCAATCTGCTTTATTCTGTCTGCTTATTCAAATGTTAATCTCGTCCAGAAACACCTTGACAAACACACCCAAAATAATTGTCTTTTTTCTTTTTCTTTTTTTTTTTTTTTTGTTGAGACAGAGACTCACTCTGTCACCCAGGCTGAAGTGCAGTGGTGCGATCTTGGCTCACGGCAACCTCTGTCTCTCAGGTTCAAGTGATTCTCCTGCCTCAGCCTCCAGAGTAACTGGGATTACAGGTGTCTGCCAACACGCCTAGCTAATTTTTGTAGTTTTAGTAGAGATGGGGTTTCACCATGTTGGCCAGGATGGTCTTGAACTCCTGACTTCAAGTAATCTGCCCACCTCGGCCTCCCAAAGTGCCAGGATTACAGGTGTCTACCACCATGCTCAGCTAATTTCCATATTTTTAGTAGAGATATGGTTTTGCCATGTTGGCCAGGCTGGTCTCAAACCCCTGACCTCAGGTGATTCACCCACCTCAGCCTCCCAGAGGGCCAGAATAATATTTAATCAAATATCTGGGCTCCTTGTGGGCTAATCAAATGAACACATAAAATGAACCATCTTATAAACATTCTTGATATACAATTTTAAGATCAGCTTCTAGATACAGCAGGAAAGACAACATGTAAAAGTTATCTAGCTTAATTGTGTTAAAGTGAAAGCAAAAGTTGCAGTGGAAAAAAGAGGCAGAAGCTGAAGAAAAAAGAAGGGGTGCCCCAACTTCATCTTATAAGGCATGGGGTAGCTGTTAGAGACTACCTAGGGTATTACTTAGAAATTTAAAAGTAACTCACAGAAAATGTAAAAATGTTGAACTATGTAAATAGGGAGGGGAGGCAGGAATGATATAAGTGGACCAACTCCTTCCCTCTTATCATAGGAGTCAATAAATAATGACTAAACTTGACCTTGATTATCAAGTTTGAGTTGTATGAAGATAACTAGCAGGAGAATTTGAAATGGAGTCTTTCCCAAACAAGACCAGGGTTAGGAGGGGTAGACTAGAACATTGTTTCCAAGCAATGTATTACTTTGATTTTAAAACGTTTTAATTAAAACAATTAAGAAAAATCTTCACCTAGTCAAGCCACTAGTTGATCTACCAGTTTGATTTTAGTGAAACAAGTCCCAAGAGTAGTTCAGTTCCCAAATCTCTACTCATAGCCATGATCCAGATGGCTTTCTTTCCCCCCCTCGAGATGGAGTTTTGCTCTTATGCCCAGGTTGGAGTGAAGTGGCGTGATCTCCGCTCACTGCAACCTCTGCACCCCACATTCAAGTGATTCTCCTGCCTCAGCCTCCAAAGGAGCTTGGATTACAAGCATCCGCCACCATGCCCAGCTAATTTTTGTATTTTTAGTAGAGACAGGGTTTCGCCATGTTGACCAGGCTGGTCTCGAACTCCTGACCTCAGGTGATCCATCCACCTCAGCCTCCCAAAGTGCTGGGATTACAGACCTGAGCCACTGCGCCCAGCCCTGGGTAGCTCTTTTCCTCTCTTTCATGAGACAAAACGTCATTGGGAGAGATTGCTTGGATTGTGAGAGATCTCTCATCATTAACACAACAGAAACATTTGAACTCTGGCTCTTGAGTCAAATTGCCTGGACTTCAGTCTGAAATCTTTTATTTCATAGCATATGACTTTGGACAAATCACTTCACCCCTCTGTTCCTTGGTTTCCTTCTTTGTAACAAGAGTAGAAAACAGTGGTATAATATTATGTATATTATGAGGACTAAAAAATTAATCCACTAAAATGATCAATATAATGCTTAGAATATGATAACCATTCAATAAATGCTAGTTGTCTTCATTGTCATCATCATCATGTGCAAAACATCTTGCTGGGCCTTGGAGTTTCAAAGACAAGTAAGAAACATTTGGCCTCTGTCCTTGCAGAACTTAAAATCTAGTAAAGGAAGAAGAGAAGTGATCAAGCAGATTTAGACAGAAAGATAAGGGTTCACGAAGGGCACTGCCCGGGGTTGTTAATGGAGTCAACCCCTCTGTCATGCACTGAATATTCCTATCATCCTTCTAACTCAGATTCATGGCCATATGACTTTATTTGACATTCAGTGAAATAAATAAGCTATTTATTTAGGAACCCCTAATGTAGTGTCTGTGGCACCTATAAGACTTGCTTATTCTCTTGAGAATATAATTTCCAGTTTCCTGAATCTCTCAGGCATTGCAAATTATATTTCCAATGTTCCTCCAGACATATGCAGTGTTAAAAGTATTTGGAATTTCAAAATAACAGGCAAGCCAAGGTATGGCCCATTAAAAGAAACTATAAGCACTTTCCCAGTCTCTCATTCCATCCCATCTAAAGATGAGTGTAGTCTGGTTATTTTCCAAGCCAGAAGGCACTTGCTTTGCATTTGCTTCAAATCTATGCACTTTAAAAAATACCATGACATTTTGCTTCTGAGACAAAAGTCAAATGCCAAAAAAAAAAAAAAAAAAAAAATCACCTCTACAAATGTGAGTATTAAAAACTTAATTTATAAATGCAAACAAGATCAGCTGCCAAGATGCCAACTCGTTTACCTAGTTTGCAGACTTGAAGATTGTGGGCAATATTCCTCATGTTTGCCCTACACCTGTGTGTTTGTAATTTATCAGTGATTGAGAGAGCTGTTCCAGAAAGAAGACTCCATTGGCATTCTTTCCTGTCTGAATGCTAAAATGCAGCTGGTGGGCTTGAGGTTACAGTTCTGGAATGTATTAAGAGTGAAACAGGAAGTTAGATGGTACATGATGCATCAACTGTTCTGCATGTTCAACACACGGTGTCATTTGGAAAACTGTCCCTACCTCAGTCGATATCTGATTGGCACTGCCAGTTGCAGTGTCCACTCCACACCATGATCCCATATAGGTAAGCGTCTAATCCACATTGTTCCTTTCCCTCTTCCAAACAGTACATAAACAGGTAACTTCGAGGAGAAAGGGCTTTGCCTTTTTCGTCCTAGAATAGTCGTTTGAAATAAGAGCTCCATAAGTACTTAGTAGATGAGTCTCAAATATCAATCAAAAGATCGTTTGCAGATTTGTGAAGTAGGTTTGCGAAGAAAAGGATCTCAATTCCCAAAGGAGTTGCTAAGCTAGTGGGAGGTAAAGTTGGGAGTGTTGAGATCCATCTTCCTCTCCTGGAAAGACAGTCTGCAAATACATGGAGGAAAGTGAAGGCAGGGCTAGACAAAGAGACTAGGCCCTACTCAGCCTCGTCTAAAGGTATCCCCACCTACACTTTCCAGTTGTGGGAACCAAGACATTCCCTTTTCACATAAGCTAGTTTGAGTTGTTTCTGTCCCATGTGTTTTAAAAAATTCTTTTTGGTGATCCTTTTAATTCCCACCAAAACCTCCTGGTGCAGTGGGAGGAAGGAACAGAGCCAGTGGGAGCATGCATAAGTTGAGAAGACAACCAAATAAACAAACACATTTTCCAGAGATTCTGAGGGAAGTCTAGATTTCAAATGTGGCCCCTCACTGCACCCGACAGCCACTCCCAGCCAGTCCCCTGGAGTGAACACGCTGGCTTCATTTAAACACATCTTCTACCTTCTACCTTCCTTTCCCTGCTGGTAGTGGCATATGGCTTTTAGCCTTTAACTTGGCTTGGCAAGACACAAATCCTGCTAGTTTTCTGCGATGGTATTAGGTAAACATCTGTAGCAGAAGGATGAACAAGGGTTTGGAGCTTTAGGACATTAAGATGATTGAGCAATCGTTCTATAGCTCCTCTTTCCTCAGCTAACCCTTATGGTTTCAGAATAAATCTTTTCTGTCCCCAGCAGGCATTCCCTCCCTGGCCATCATGTCTTTTGTCTTATCTGTTAGCTCTCTGGGGAAGCTGGAACTATGGCTCTCAACTGACTGCCCAAGAGACCCCTAAATCTCAGATCACACTACCACCTTCTCAGACTCTGCTGCCAGCAACCCCAAACACCAAAATCCACCGAAATCTCTGCTACATACAGATTGGATGTCCATGTGTGCGTGTAAACAGACCATGAGACAATTTAGGCCCCTGACCCCTTGTTTGTTCTTCCCAGTTCTCTAAATCTTTGCCAGGGTTTGCCAGCTCATATTCCCTGTTTATAGTCAGATCCCACTCTCACTGACTTGATCTCACTGAAATCTCATGTGCTGTGGCCTGTTCTCCCTGCCCCATGCCACTCCATTTATAGGTCTCAGCTTCTTTTCCTTGACTTTACTCCAAATCTACATGGACCTGGTTGGCACTGTGTGCATAGCAGACTTGACTGAAAGTTAGAGGCTCTGGAGGGCCTCTATACCAGAGCAACAGATATGTTAAATACATAAGTTAGTTAAACATCCAGAATGTCTGCTGTCAAATTCTTTTGACCACTTTGCATTATCATCAACTTCACTCTCTTCTTTCTTCAGTTTTCTCTCTCCCTTCTCTTATTATTTCACCTCCATATCCTGTTTATTTCCTGTGCAGAGCTATTTGGTTCTCTCTAACCCATTTCATCAAGACCTCTATTCAAAATATCTATTCAGGTGCATATGATGTGTATGAATACACACCATTATATACATGCTATATGATGCTTAATGAGATTATATATATATGATGCTTATATATTATATATTACATATGATGCTTATATAGATGCTAACATATATGATGCTTATATATGATATTTAATGAGCATATATATACACAGAGAGAGAGAGAGAGAGAGCATATATATGATGCCTTCTCAGAAGGTTCAGCAGTCCAAAGTCAGCTTTCCTTCTAACCAAAAATCCTGATACCTGCTATTTTCATCATCATTTTTACCACAATGCCAACATATACTTCAATAGCTGTACATTCATCCTCTCTTTCTCTCACTGTCCTCCCTCTTTCTATGTGTTTGCATGTATATATGTGCATAAATATCTATTCAGGTGTGTATGATGTGTATGAATACACACCATTATATGCATGCTATATGATGCTTAATGAGCTTATATAGATGATGTTTATATATTATATCTTACATATGATGCTTATGTAGATGCTTACATATATGATGCTTATATATGTGATGTTTAATGAGCATATATATATATAGAGAGAGAGTGCATGTAAGTGCATGTATATGATGATGTGTATTCATACACATCACATACACCTGAATACATATGCATGCATATATATATGCATATACTTCCCTTAGTCAAAGTGTCTTTATTTATAAAAGTAAGGAAATATACTAAGCTACTTCCAATACTCCATTCAGCTCTAAATTTATTTTTAGTGTTTATACTGCATTTATGCATCTATATGGTAGGACATGTGTTAAACTGTTAAAACTTAGTATTGGCCGGGCGCAGTGGCTCATGCCAGTAATCCCAGCACTTTGAGAGGCCGAGGCAGGCATATCACAAGGTCAGGAGATCGAGATCATCCTGGCCGACATGGTGAAACCCCGTCTCTACTAAAAATACAAAAATTAGCTGTGCGTAGTGACATATGCCTGTAGTCCCAGGTAATCAGAAGGCTGAGGCAGGATAATCGCTTAAACCCGGGAGGCAGAGGTTGCATTGAGCTGATATCGCACCACTGCACTCCAGCCTCATGACAGAGCAAGACTCCATCTCAGAAACAGACAAACAAAAAACTTAGTATTATTCATTTGCACATTTGTTTTAAGGCTTTCCTATTTTTTCATGTTAAAATAACTCGGTTACAATTATTAAATGGCTTTGAGATAGCACAATAATTAGACAATTATCTTGAACTCTAACACATAATATAAAGTATCTATTTTTGGCTCTGAGTTCACTAGAAAAATTATTGAGTCAACATGAGCTTAATGAAGCCAATAGAACATTACTCAATACCAAAGGCAGACAAGCTGGCCGTCTGTGTTCAGATGTACCTGTGGAGTTAGAGTGGCTCTTAATATCTGTCATTGACCTGTCCCCAGTGGTCATCTAAAAATGTGCTTAATTTCATGGTCAGCTGGAGCTAGATCTTCTAGGGATTCATGAATATAGACTGATAGGCTCACAGGGCCACCTGATAGCATCATAAAATACTATGAGATAACAAGGTTTCCGGACATGACATTAACTTTCAGAGCATATATCATCTAAAGTTGTCTATCTGGTTAATTCCAATTAGTTTTGCAGAAAATACATCAATTTCTTCATCATATGTTAATGTAAAGAAATCTTGGCATGAGGAATTATTCCAGAATTTTGTAAAAGTTGAGCAATTATTTTTGCATAATTTGATTTTGTCAATTCCAGTTTTTGCCTTTTCAAAGAACTTCTTTCTTTTCAGTAAGGCAAAGTAGAAAAAGACCCATCTAGGTTGAAATTACAGCACAAGGTTTGCTAGCTTTGTAACCTTGGAAATGCAGCTCAACCTTTCAAAGCAAAAGCTCTTCATTGCTTCCCTTAAATGGTTGTTCTTCAATCCTTGAGGATAATAATACTTTCCGTGAAGGATCATTCTAAGGAGCAATTAAAAATCCTAGGTGTGAAAGTAATAAGTGAATATTAGTGACATTTCTCCCTGCTTTTCCTCCCTAGTCCTCCTCTTCTTCCCTTGCTTTATTCAAATATAGAATGAATACACGTAGGATTAGGATTCTGGGGAATATGGGGCAGTCCCTTTTCTCCTAGCCATGGAACTGTCCTAGGGGCTAATGGCAGGCTTTCTCCAACCCCCTTCCTGAAGGGGAGTTTTATCAGTCAGGGTCCAGTCAACAAAACAAAGTATGCCAGGAATTCAGTAGCAAGAGCAGAATGGAAGCAACTAGTTAGAAGGATGGCAGAATGGTTCAAAAGCCAAATGAGATGGGAGGCACCTTCCTGTTTAGCAACTGCCAGAAGCCATTATCACTCTGAGGCTTGAGCAACAAAAGGAGGAGATGGTGGTGCCAGAGCCCAGGAGCCAGGGCTGCCCTGCATGAACTGAAACCACTGTGAAGACACAATCACTGCAAGAGATACAGCCCATAACAAACAGACAGGGAGACAAATACCGTGGCTTCTCCCACCGGAGCCTCCTGCTGGCTGACCCTAACTGGATGCCACTTGGCAAGGAACCTTGGGGACTGTAGTTTGTAGTCAGTCCCTTATATCAGAGAGCAGAAGACGAGAAGCACAAGGAATAAATTACGAGGCAAATAGGCAAAGACTGGCAGAACAGCCAAATGAGGGAGATTTTTCCTTTATGTGTGGCCCTAGCTGCTGCCTCTGAGTCAGATTTTTAAAAACCCAGTCAGAAAATTTTTCTTAAGATTGGCACCCCTCCTAAGACTCATCCTAAGGATCTTTCCATTACAAGCAAGAGCATGCAAGTTAACATATATTTGCAGCAAATATTTTAACATCCATTATCCCCAAGGAGCAAAAGCTAGGATCTTGAAGGACTGGGACACAAGAAGGATAAATTTTGATGGAGAGCAATAGGTAAGTGCTTTGAGAACTATGTGTTGCTGGGATGCTGTGGTCCTAGATGCAGCAAGAGGAACACCATGTGCATGAGGCTGAGGGGAAGGCCCAGAAGGGTGGTGGTAGAGAGACAGAGCAGAAGCCAGTTTCATGCAACTTCCTAAACAGCTGAGAACAAGTTCTGGCTGTTCAGGATAATTAAAGAGGGGCAAAAGAGGTGTCCATCAGTGATTTAACTCATACCTAGTCCCACTTGTCTTAAGTCCATTCATCCACTATTTGTTGAGGCCTTCTGATGTGTTCTCAAGTGCCTCACACATAGAAACCAGCAACTGTGTCTTAGCTCTTGTTTATTATTATTAAGAGTGTTCAATGAGATCATAGAGAAGGGGAATCCAACCTCCCCTGGGGTATGATCCATAAAGGTTTCACATGGTTCTGAGTATCAAAGCAGAATAGGAGTAGGAGCCAGGCGACATGGCAAAAAACCTTCTAGGAAGAGGAAGTAGAGGAATAAATAATTGCAGATGTTGAGGAAAAGATGTAAAACTTGTTAAAAACTATTCCTGCTTCTTAAAACAGGTAGGGCTTATTGCTGATCCTGGTTTCATGAAACCACAGTAGGGTTGTCAGGTTAGGCAAATAAATTACAGGATACCTACGTAAATTTGAATTTCAGATAACAAATATGTTTTAGTGCAAGTATGTCCCTTGCTGTATTTAACTGGCAACCATAAACTATAGGGATGACCTTAGACTACATTGTGCAGGCTAAAAATCTTAAAAACACAAAAAAATATATAATTCTTATTTCCAGGTACTTCTTTAGCAATAGCTCAACCAGATGACATCTTTAGAACAGTGGTTGACAAACTTTTTATGTGAAGATAAAGATAGTAAATATTTTAGGCCTGTGGTCCATATGGTCTCTAATTACTTAACTGTGCCTATGTAGCATGAAAACAGCCATAGACAATGCATCGATAAACGAACGCGGCTATGTTCTAATAAGACTTTACTTGTAACAACAGAGACCCCACTGTCATAGTTTACCAACTCTAACTTTAGAAGTTGAATCTAGAAGATTTTGTTTCTTTTTGTAAAAAGCTGCTTGCAATGTGATAACAAAAACCAAACAACACAATCAAAAAATGGGCAAAGGCCTTGAATAGACAATTCTCTACAGCAGAAATACAAATGGCCAATAAGGACAGGAAAAGATGTTCAACATTACTAATCATTAAGAAAATGCCAACCAAAACCACAAGAAGATATGGCTTCACATGCATTAGGGTGGCTGTTATGAAAAACAAAGCAAAACAAATATAGTTAATTATAATCTACCGTAAATTTCAGAATAGCTAGAAGAGGATAATTCTATGTTTCTAGCATAAACAAAAGATAAATATTGGGGGGGCGGAGCAAGATGGCCGAATAGGAACAGCTCCAGTCTCCAACTCCCAGCGCTAGCCACACAGAAGACCGGTGATTTCTGCATTTTCAACTGAGGTACTGGGTTCATCTCACTGGGGAGTGCCGGACGATCGGTGCTGGTCAGCTGCTGCAGCCCTACCAGCGAGAGCTGAAGCAGGGCGAGGCATTGCCTCACCTGGGGAGCGCAAGGGGGAAGGGAATCCCTTTTCCTAGCCAGGGGAACTGAGACACACAACACCTGGAAAATCGGGTAACTCCCACCCCAATACTGCACTTTAAGCAAACAGGCACACCAGGAGATCATATCCCACACCTGGCCGGGAGGGTCCCACACCCACGGAGCCTCCCTCATTGCTAGCACAGCAGTCTGTGATCTACCGGCAAGGCAGCAGTGAGACTGGGGGAGGGGCGCCCGCCATTGCTGAGGCTTAAGTAGGTAAACAAAGCCGCGGGGAAGCTCGAACTGGGTGGAGCTCACAGCAGCCCAAGGAAACCTGCCTGTCTCTGTAGACTCCACCTCTGGGGACAGGGCACAGTAAACAATAACAAACACAGCAGAAAACTCTGCAGATGCAAACGACTCTGTCTGACAGCTTTGAAGAGAGCAGTGGATCTCCCAACACGGAGGCTGAGATCTGAGAAGGGACAGACTCCCTGCTCAAGTGGGTCCCTGACCCCTTAGCAGCCTAACTGGGAGACATCCCCCACTAGGGGCAGTCTGACACCCCACACCTCACAGGGTGGAGTACACCCCTGAGAGGAAGCTTCCAAAGCAAGAATCAGACAGGTACACTCGCTGTTCAGAAATATTCTATCTTCTGCAGCCTCTGCTGCTGATACCCAGGCAAACAGGGTCTGGAGTGGACCTCAAGCAATCTCCAACAGACCTACAGCTGAGGGTCCTGACTGTTAGAAGGAAAACTATCAAAAAGGAAGGACACCTACACCAAAACCCCATCAGTACATCACCATCATCAAAGACCAGAGGCAGATAAAACCACAAAGATGGGGAAAAAGCAGGGCAGAAAAGCTGGAAATTCAAAAAATAAGAGCGCATCTCCCCCGGCAAAGGAGCGCAGCTCATCGCCAGCAACGGATCAAAGCTGGACGGAGAATGACTTTGACGAGATGAGAGAAGAAGGCTTCAGTCCATCAAATTTCTCAGAGCTAAAGGAGGAATTACGTACCCAGCGCAAAGAAACTAAAAATCTTGAAAAAAAAGTGGAAGAATTGATGGCTAGAGTAATTAATGCAGAGAAGGTCATAAACGAAATGAAAGAGATGAAAACCATGACACGAGAAATATGTGACAAATGCACAAGCTTCAGTAACCGACTCGATCAACTGGAAGAAAGAGTATCAGCGATTGAGGATCAAATGAATGAAATGAAGTGAGAAGAGAAACCAAAAGAAAAAAGAAGAAAAAGAAATGAACAAAGCCTGCAAGAAGTATGGGATTATGTAAAAAGACCAAATCTACGTCTGATTGGGGTGCCTGAAAGTGAGGGGGAAAATGGAACCAAGTTGGAAAACACTCTTCAGGATATCATCCAGGAGAACTTCCCCAACCTAGTAGGGCAGGCCAACATTCAAATCCAGGAAATACAGAGAACGCCACAAAGATACTCCTCGAGAAGAGCGACTCCAAGACACATAATTGCCAGATTCACCAAAGTTGAAATGAAGGAAAAAATCTTAAGGGCAGCCAGAGAGAAAGGTCGGGTTACCCACAAAGGGAAGCCCATCAGACTAACAGCAGATCTCTCGGCAGAAACTCTCCAAGCCAGAAGAGAGTGGGGGCCAATATTCAACATTCTTAAAGAAAAGAATTTTAAACCCAGAATTTCATATCCAGCCAAACTAAGTTTCATAAGTGAAGGAGAAATAAAATCCTTTACAGAGAAGCAAATGCTTAGAGATTTTGTCACCACTAGGCCTGCCTTACAAGAGATCCTGAAGGAAGCACTAAACATGGAAAGGAACAACCGGTACCAGCCATTGCAAAAACATGCCAAAATGTAAAGACCATCGAGGCTAGGAAGAAACTGCATCAACTAACGAGCAAAATAACCAGTTAATATCATAATGGCAGGATCAAGTTCACACTTAACAATATTAACCTTAAATGTAAATGGACTAAATGCTCCAATTAAAAGACACAGACTGGCAAACTGGATAAAGAGTCAAGACCCATCAGTCTGCTGTATTCAGGAGACCCATCTCACACGCAGAGACATACATAGGCTCAAAATAAAGGGATGGAGGAAGATTTACCAAGCAAATGGAGAACAAAAAAAAGCGGGGGTTGCAATCCTAGTCTCGGATAAAACAGACTTTAAACCATCAAAGATCAAAAGAGACAAAGAAGGCCATTACATAATAGTAAAGGGATCAATTCAACAGGAAGAGCTAACTATCCTAAATATATATGCACCCAATACAGGAGCACCCAGATTCATAAAGCAAGTCCTTAGAGACTTACAAAGAGACTTAGACTCCCATACAATAATAATGGGAGACTTCAACACTCCACTGTCAACATTAGACAGATCAACGAGACAGAAAGTTAACAAGGATATCCAAGAATTGAACTCATCTCTGCAGCAAGCAGACCTAATAGACATCTATAGAACTCTCCACCCCAAATCAACAGAATATACATTCTTCTCAGCACCACATCGTACTTACTCCAAAATTGACCACGTAATTGGAAGTAAAGCACTCCTCAGCAAATGTACAAGAACAGAAATTATAACAAGCTGTCTCTCAGACCACAGTGCAATCAAATTAGAACTCAGGACTAAGACACTCAATCAAAACCGCTCAACTACATGGAAACTGAACAACCTGCTCCTGAATGACTACTGGGTACATAACGAAATGAAGGCAGAAATAATGATGTTCTTTGAAACCAATGAGAACAAAGATACAACATACCAGAATCTCTGGGACACATTTAAAGCAGTGTGTAGAGGGAAATTTATAGCACTAAATGCCCACAAGAGAAAGCAGGAAAGATCTAAAATTGACACTCTAACATCGCAATTAAAAGAACTAGAGAAGCAAGAGCAAACACATTCGAAAGCTAGCAGAAGGCAAGAAATAACTAAGATCAGAGCAGAACTGAAGGAGATAGAAACATAAAAAACTCTCCAAAAAATCAATGAATCCAGGAGTTGGTTTTTTGAAAACATCAACAAAATTGACAGACCACTAGCAAGACTAATAAAGAAGAAAAGAGAGAAGAATCAAATCGACGCAATTAAAAATGATAAAGGGGATATCACCACCGACCCCACATAAATACAAACTACCATCAGAGAATACTATAAACACCTCTACGCAAATAAACTGGAAAATCTAGAAGAAATGGATAATTTCCTGGACACTTACACTCTTCCAAGACTAAACCAGGAAGAAGTTGAATCCCTGAATCGACCAATAGCAGGCTCTGAAATTGAGGCAATAATTAATAGCCTACCAACCAAAAAAAGTCCAGGACCAGATGGATTCACAGCTGAATTCTACCAGAGGTACAAGGAGGAGTTGGTACCATTCGTTCTGAAACTATTCCAATCAATAGAAAAAGAGGGAATCCTCCCTAACTCATTTTATGAGGCCAACATCATCCTGATACCAAAGCCTGGCAGAGACACAACAAAAAAAGAGAATTTTAGACCAATATCCCTGATGAACATCGATGCAAAAATCCTCAATAAAGTACTGGCAAACCGGATTCAGCAACACATCAAAAAGCTTATCCACCATGATCAAGTGGGCTTCATCCCTGGGATGCAAGGCTGGTTCAACATTCGCAAATCAATAAACATAATCCAGCATATAAACAGAACCAAAGACAAGAACCACATGATTATCTCAATAGATGCAGAAAAGGCTTTTGACAAAATTCAACAGCCCTTCATGCTAAAAACGCTCAATAAATTCAGTATTGATGGAACGTACCTCAAAATCATAAGAGCTATTTATGACAAACCCACAGCCAATATCATACTGAATGGGCAAAAACTGGAAAAATTCCCTTTGAAAACTGGCACAAGACAGGGATGCCCTCTCTCACCACTCCTATTCAACATAGTGTTGGAAGTTCTGGCTAGGGCAATTAGGCAAGAGAAAGAAATCAAGGGTATTCAGTTAGGAAAAGAAGAAGTCAAATTGTCCCTGTTTGCAGATGACATGGTTGTATATTTAGAAAACCCCATCATCTCAGCCCAAAATCTCCTTAAGCTGATAAGCAACTTCAGCAAAGTCTCAGGATACATAATTAATGTGCAAAAATCACAAGCATTCTTATACACCAGTAACAGACAAACAGAGAGCCAAATCAGGAATGAACTTCCATTCACAATTGCTTCAAAGAGAATAAAATACCTAGGAATCCAACTTACAAGGGATGTAAAGGACCTCTTCAAGGAGAACTACAAACCACTGCTCAGTGAAATCAAAGAGGACACAAACAAATGGAAGAACATACCATGCTCATGGATAGGAAGAATCAATATCGTGAAAATGGCCATACTGCCCAAGGTAATTTATAGATTCAATGCCATCCCCATCAAGCTACCAATGACTTTCTTCACAGAATTGGAAAAAGCTGCTTTAAAGTTCATATGGAACCAAAAAAGAGCCCACATCTCCAAGACAATCCTAAGTCAAAAGAACAAAGCTGGAGGCATCACGCTACCTGACTTCAAACTATACTACAAGGCTACAGTAACCAAAACAGCATGGTACTGGTACCAAAACAGAGATATAGACCAATGGAACAGAACAGAGTCCTCAGAAATAATACCACACATCTACAGCCATCTGATCTTTGACAAACCTGAGAGAAACAAGAAATGGGGAAAGGATTCCCTATTTAATAAATGGTGCTGGGAAAATTGGCTAGCTATAAGTAGAAAGCTGAAACTGGATCCTTTCCTTACTCCTTATACGAAAATTAATTCAAGATGGATTAGAGACTTAAATGTTAGACCTAATACCATAAAAATCCTAGAGGAAAACCTAGGTAGTACCATTCAGGACATAGGCATGGGCAAAGACTTCATGTCTAAAACACCAAAAGCAACAGCAGCAAAAGCCAAAATTGACAAATGGGATCTAATTAAACTAAAGAGCTTCTGCACAGCAAAAGAAACTACCATCAGAGTGAACAGGCAACCTACAGAATGGGAGAAAATTTTTGCAATCTACTCATCTGACAAAGGGCTAATATCCAGAACCTACAAAGAACTCAAACAAATTTACAAGAAAAAAACAAACAACCCCATCCAAAAGTGGGCAAAGGATATGAACAGACATTTCTCAAAAGAAGACATTCATACAGCCAACAGACACATGAAAAAATGCTCATCATCACTGGCCATCAGAGAAATGCAAATCAAAACCACAATGAGATACCATCTCACACCAGTTAGAATGGCGATCATTAAAAAGTCAGGAAACAACAGGTGCTGGAGAGGATGTGGAGAAATAGGAACACTTTTACACTGTTGGTGGGATTGTAAGCTAGTTCAACCATTATGGAAAACAGTATGGCGATTCCTCAAGGATCTAGAACTAGATGTACCATATGACCCAGCCATCCCATTACTGGGTATATACCCGAAGGATTATAAATTATGCTGCTATAAAGACACATGCACACGTATGTTTATTGCGGCACTATTCACAATAGCAAAGACTTGGAATCAACCCAAATGTCCATCAGTGACAGATTGGATTAAGAAAATGTGGCACATATACACCATGGAATACTATGCAGCCATAAAAAAGGATGAGTTTGTGTCCTTTGTAGGGACATGGATGCAGCTGGAAACCATCATTCTTAGCAAACTATCACAAGAACAGAAAACCAAACACCGCATGTTCTCACTCATAGGTGGGAACTGAACAATGAGATCACTCGGACTCAGGAAGGGGAACATCACACACAGGGGCCTATCATGGGGAGGGGGGAGGGATTGCATTGGGAGTTATACCTGATGTAAATGACGAGTTGATGGGTGCAGCACACCAACAAGGCACAAGTATACATATGTAACAAACCTGCACGTTATGCACATGTACCCTACAACTTAAAGTATAATAATAATAAATAAATTTAAAAAAAAAAAGAAAAAAAAAAGATAAATATTTAAAGTGATAGATATCCCAATTACCATGACATGATCTTCACACGTTATGTGAATGTATCAAATTATTACATGTGCCCTGAAGATATTTACATCTATCACGTATCAGTAAAAAGAATGATAAATGCACACAAAAAAGAAAACAAAGTAACACGTGTTGATGAGGATATGGATAAATCGGAACCCTTGTGCACAGTTGGTGGAAATGTAAGCTGGTGCAGCCCCTGGGAAAAATATTATGGGATTTCTTCAAAAATATTAAACCTAGAATTACCACATGATCCAGAAATTCCACTTCTAGGTATATTCCCAAAATAATGGAAAGAAAGGATTAAAACAGATATTTGTCTATCAATGTTCTTAGCAGCATTAATCACAATAGCCAATAGGTGGAGACAGGCAAAATGCCCATTAATGGATGAATGGATAAGTATATAATATGTGGTGTAAACACACATATGCATGCATACACAAAATGAAATATTGTTCCATCTTAAAAAAGAATGAAATTCTGATACATGTTACAATATGAATGAACCTTGAAAACATTATGCTAAATTGAATAAAGGAATCACAAAGTGACATATATTGTGTGATTCTACTTATGTGAGATATGGAGAATAGTCATATTCCTCGAGACAGAAAGTAGAATGGACATTGCCAGGGGTCAGGGAAATTGAGGAAGGGTGAGTTAGTATTTAACGAGCACAGAGTTGTAGCCTGGGAAGATGAAAAAGTTCCAGAGTTGGATGGTGGTGATGACTGCCCAACAATGTGAACGTACCCAATACCAATGAACTGTACACCTAAAAATTGCTAAATGGTAGATTTTATGTTACGTATATTTTACCACAATAAAGATTAGCTACTTGCAGAAGTTTACCTAATTATAAACTGGTCTAAGACAGCCAGTCAGCCAGACAAGATTCTATGTATTTCCAAACTAGAAACAACAGCAAAGATTATAGTCACTTACAAATTTCCGGCAATCCTAGATATAAATAAGACATATGATATAACAACATTTAAAATGTTGTCTTTGCAGTATACAGACAAATTATGCCTCAAAGTCTCACCATAGAATTTTCTCTCTCAAATCCTACGAGAAGAAATTTTCTGTAACTTTGCACACAGACTGTTGATGAGCCTGGACACTTCACTCCTGTCCCTGTATTAAAGTGAGAAACAGCACAGATCTGGTCATAATGTCCAGAACAAGAATATGTGGTAGGTGCTGGGGATATAGAAGGTCATAATTAAGTCCAATCCCTGTTCTCAGGAGTTTTCAGATGTCATGGAGAAAAACATGTCATGAATACTTTTTCGAGAGGTAGCTACGAGCAGTTGCCAGTGCATTATAGCTGTCCTATTATGCACTTTACCTTCTCCCCAAGTATCCTTTCTTACTCTCTGCGAAGCCATTGTCAAAATTTAGAATATTTGTGTTGATTTATTTTAATGTCTGCCTCTTTCTAGAGGTTTAATGTGTTTTAAAACGAGAACACAATAAGATGAAAATAGATAATTAAGTCCAGAAAAGAAAGAAGCTCAGAGCCTCAAGGACATTGTACAACCCTCTCCCCCCACATTTTACTCCATTTCTTTTTAAATGGCAACAGTGCAAAAACTTCCTTGAGTGCTAGAAAGATTGATTTTCCAGAGTCAAAACTTTTCAGAATCATTGCTTTTGACACTTGTCTATGGAGACAACATTGTAGATGTAACTTGGAGATATTATATGAAAGTAAATTTCATTTGTAGTAAATTATCAAATAAAATAATCTGGCTTTGAGATATGCTACATAATTAGGCCATTGACAGAATTTTATGTGGACAGAGAAAAGTTATTTTGGACTTATTGATATTTTTTGCCAAAATGCTTCCCATTACATGATAATTGGTCTGGATATATTTTACTGATACAAGACACACAAACAGCAAGCATACACACACACACACACACACACACACACACACACACACACATACACTTTAAGTGAATGATTCTTTTTCATATATATGCATAGTTATACAATGGATTCATCTTAAAATATGCATTAACTTGATTTTACCATGATCTTTAGCATGAAAGCTTTCCTTTCTAAGAGTAATATTCAGGGCTTTAATTTTGTTTTCAAGAGTGGAAAATAAGAATTGCCTCATGCTTTGCTTAATCATTTCTCTATCCACTTTTGCTTCTTTTAGCTGCCTTCTTTATTAGCATTGCTATGCCCTTGTGCAGACCCCAGCCTCTCTTCCCCAGATTCCTGAAGCCCTCCTCCCTGCCTGTAGCTCCATATCCCCACCAATGAGGCTGACAGAGTGCCCCTTATAAAACGTGGATCTACTCTCGCCACCTGCTGGCTCAATTGTCTTCCGAGGCTCTGTTGTCAAAGTGAAGTCCAGCTCATTGCTGGTCAGGGCCTGCACTTAGCTGGTCTCTCCTGTTTCCTCTCTCAACAGATTCCCACATGGACCTTCTCTGCATGCAGAGTAATCACATTCACCTCCCGCATGTCCCATGCCTCTTCTTGCTCACTGCTTTTGCTCAGGCTGCTTCATCTACCTAAAATACCTTTCCTTTCTCTGTACACATGGTTAAATCCTAGTAGCATGTTGCAGTGGAAAGGATTAGACTTTGAATTGGGCTACACAAGCTGAACTATAGAGCTTGTTGTTTAATGTTGTGTGTCTCTGGTTTTGTCATCTGCAAAATAGCTTACAAATACCTACTTTGCAGGGTTCTTATGGTGTTTAATAAGACAACGTAAGAAAAAACACTCGAGACTTAGCAGTACATATTCTATAACAAATTGTTTTTATTGATCATCATATTAACATTATTATTCTTTTATTAATCAATAATATTAACAGTTTTACTGATTATTCTGCTCAAGTGTCAGTTTTCTTGAAAGCACTTCCTGACATCCCACAACAGAATTAATTTTCACTATTTGTATTTGTCCTATGACTTGAGCACTCTTCTCTGTTTTAGCTATCATTCCACTGTATTGGAATTATCGATTCCTTTGTCTCTTTCCCTGGCTGGACAGAGAACACAATGGGGAAGAAGACTTTATCTTAATTACTCCACATATGTAGATGAGTGAATGAATGCATGAAATAATTACTCAGATTCTGCTGGCTTTTCCATAACATCATCCAAAATTACTAGCTCAGAAAAATCTCACAGTTGATGAGATGTCAGGTTAGTTTTTTTTGTTGTTGTTGTTTGTTTCTTTTCAAACCAGGGAACTGTGTATGTAACAATGAAAGAAGTCATTCAAGATGACAGAAGGAGATGGCGGCATCTTCAACCATTGGCTTTCATGCTTTCTCCTTTGGTTCATTCTCCTCCTGTCAGTCAGATAATTTTATCAGTGATAAATCTCATATTCTTAATTTTCTGCCTTAAAGACTTCTATGATTTTTTTTAATGCATTTAGAATAAAGGGGGTATGCCACACCCCCAGCAAACACTCATTTGAATACTCTCAACTTTTAATTCTCATCACTCTTCAGCCTCTCCTCAATATTCCAGCCACACTGAGCTGCTTCCAGTTCCTCTGATCCCCTGGCCTTTGCACACAGCCTTTCCTCTGCAAGATGTTTCCTCACCACTTCACTTGCTACCTCCTATTTACTCTCTGGTCTCAGTCTTTATGCCACTTCCTTTTGGTCTTTCCCAATATGCTTTGCCAGTTTTGGATACTCTCCTCTGACCCTACTGACTACCCCGTGAGGCCTGTACCTCCCCACTCACTATACTCATTGTAGTTAATGGTGGTTAATGGCTGAATGTTTATTCTCATGGCTAGACCATATGCTCAAGAGCACAGGGATCAAGCCTGTCTGGTTTGTCATTGGATCTCCTTAATTCCTAAAAGCTGATATAGAACAAATAAGGAATGTCACTGAATTAATAAATTCTGGTGGTCTGGTCCTGGGAAGTGTGCATCTTTAAAGCTTGACAGCTATCTACAAATTTTGTTTTGAGATAAAGAAAGTGCATTTCCAAACCCAGGTGGCCAGGACTTATTTTCTCTCATGACTCATCAGCACCTTTGTGGGCATCTTTATTCACCCTTATACCTGCCCAGTCCCCTTGTGAATAGGACCAAGTTTTCTGACCAAACTGATACATCAGTGAGAGAAGTTTTTGGTGCAGTGTAGATGTAATGTGAATATGAGGACAGTGCAATTTTCCAACTTGCCCAGGGTCTGGTAATACCCTTTGTGGCACCTCTTCATTCACCTCTCTTCCACTGGAGTTTTCTGTAACCCTTTCCTTATTCACACATACCTATATCAGCAGATAGTCAGAGCAGTGCAAATAAAGTAAGCTAAGCCACTTTTTAAGTTTCCCTTTTCTAGCCTTAGATGTGTGTATGTAAGTGTGTGGGGTTGTGTGTGTGTGCGCGTGCAAGAGAGAGAGAGAGAGAGAGAGAGAGAGAGAGAGAGATTCTGGCATAACAAAAGTTTATTGTTTTTAGTATACATGTATTGACTTTTACTATTCTTTATCCCAGAAAATGTTTATCATGACTTTATGTTAACACTCTCCTCCCCACCTCATTACCACAGACAAGTGTTGTATACTATAATGATACTTCATGTGATCCTTGAGAAACACAGAGATATTCTAAATGATAGGCTGATTTCCTTTTTTTCTCTAAATTTCTATTTTAATGCCTATGTTTATTTTCTCCTAACCAGTTTTTCATTTGCATCACATTTCCCCAGAAAAATCGAGGCTCTTTCTATGTAACTGATTCCTCCCCTCCAGATCATTCTACCTGTTGGTGCCAGAGCAATCTTCCTCATTCATAGCCTTGCAGATGTTGCTTGACAGAGCCAGGAACTTCAAAAGCTCCAGAACACCTAAACGATGATGGCCAAATTCCTTAGCCTGGCATTGAGGATTCTCTAGCCCTCTAGTCCCAGGCTTCCTCATTAATTTCTTTTTTTTTTTTTTTCTACATACATTGGTTAAGTGCCAGTGGTATGCAAGACTGTGTGATATGGATACAGTGACAAACATGAACATGGTTTCAAGTAGCTCACAAATTTAAAAGGGGAGACAAAAGCTGAATTGAATAAATAAGATCCAAAGAAGGAGAAGGAAATATTTTCTCTGGTTGCGTGTGGGGGTGGCGATCACAGAACTCAGTGCTGAGCATATAGTAAGAGCTAACTCAATATAATGGATGCATGCATGAAAGAAGGCAATGTCTGAGCTGTTCTCCCAATAAGTTAATATGACAGAGGTGATTGCCGTGGGTTCTGGGCAGAGGTAAGAAAAGAAAATTACTCAAAGGAGATGCAAGAAGGGCTGATCCACAGGTGCCATCACGTGCTGCCAGTGAAGATGGGATGTGGGCAACTATGAATGTAGAATCATTTTCTGATGGGGAATCAACAGAGATGCCTAAGAGGAGGAGGGGTTTAAAGATGCCAACACAATTTCCAGTCTGTGTGAAGATGCTCCCAATATCAGAAAAAGGAAAATCAAGAGGAAGTTTAGGAAAGGAGATTTTTAGGCCACTTGATTTTGACATCTCTGTGAGATATTCCAAGAGGAGTGTCCAGTGGTTGTGTGGGGGAAGTGTGTGAAAGTTTGTTAGAATAGCATTTAAGTGACACATGGGAGTCTTTGGAGCAGAAAGCATAGTTGAGCCACAGACGGGAGCGAGATTGCTCAGGGACAGAGTGCAGAAAGAATCACCCTCTTCTCCCCTCTTGAACCCTTTGCTCCAGGCCAGCATTCTATGTTCCAGAGCCCCCCAGGAGCAGACCCCTGCCTTACTTCTGCCATCCACCCCAATTTTGATGTTCTCTTCTTTACTTGACTAAGTGCACCTTATGCCAGCAGAGTTCTCCAAATATTTCTTTGGTGTCAACTGTATACCAGACACTTGGCTAGATGCTACAGGCTACAAAAAGGGGTCCTGTATCCTCCAAGGAGCTGTCTTTAAGATCTTGTCTGAGTCCCAGTCCACATGACCTTTCTCTGAATTTTAAAAATATATCCTCCCGCATATCTAACATTTAGTATGAGTCTCAGTATTTGTATTTATCTTGCTAGGATTCCATTGCATCTCTATCTAGACAATGAGGTCCCTGAGAATACACATTGTCATTCTCTGCTTTGAGTTCCCTAAAGGCCTGATACAATGCTTTAGACACAGCCGATACTGTTTTTAAGTCTCTGAGGCTCTGCTTTTAGTTACTAGCCTTCTCCTCTCCCTGCCTTGATCTCTATTGGCACCAGTTCTTTCATCTTAAGTTTCTCGTTTGATGATTCAAAAGTATAGATAAAAATATAGTTTGTTATGACTCACAAATTATAGATAAAATTTTAATGGTGAGACACCTCTGTTCACCTTGTCATTCAAAAGAGCTAAAGTGTTTTTTTACATCCTAAATATAAAAAGATAACATAAATACTGTAGCAAAAAGTGAAGCAATCATTAATAATTATGTAATTAATCACCTAGGTCTATAGTGGGTAGTTTAGCACAGTTGTTGATGTTGAAAGCATTTTCCCTTTGTTACAATGACAACACTTTAAGAGGAATCGGGATTATTTTAAATATTTCAATAGTTGGAGTCATGAACTTCAGAGCTTGGAGGGCAACATATACTTACATACCAGAGGATAAATGGTTTCTTTTCAAGAGCCAATTGTGCATGACTGGTAGAAGCTTTGAGGACACTATTTTGAGAAGGGTGCAAGGTGGAGTGCGGGAACAGACCACGGTGGGAAGTGCTCACCACACGTGAAGGTAATGAAGTCACATGCCCACCTTCTTGGGCAACATCCTTAATCCACAGATGAAGAAACTGAGCCTTGGAAGAGGAAAACTTTCAACAAATTATTATTCATTGAGGCCTACCATGCACTAGTCAATTAGCCATATAAAGTAAGCTTCTCCTTAACCCAGATGTCATATTGGGAAGAAGGAGCACAACTTCAAAAGTCCTTAGCACAGTTCACATGTAGAAAGTGCATTTGCATTTCTATGTTTTCTCATGCAACAAAAAGAAGAAAAATGCACTCGTGAATTTATTTTCAGCATATCCACTCAGGAGAAAAAAAAAAAAAACTGAAAGTTGATTTTTTAACCTAAAAACCTAAATGCAGTTACTTTTCAAAATATTTGATTGTCATAAGTATTGTATCTCTTCCCAGGAATAACTTTACTCACATTTTTAGATAAGACTATCTCTGATCAAGATGGAAGTTCCAAATATAGACGACTGATATTGAGTCTTTTGAATTTCAAAATAAGCAGAAGCTAATTCATAAATTTGTTCACTTTGTTCTCAACCGGAAAGCATTCAGTAGACATTAAGTCTTCAGTATCTCACACACTCACATCCCCAGAGTGCTTTCAATCTGGATATTAAAGAGCCTGATGCAGAAGGTAAAAACAATTCTGGCTTTAAAAGCAACTTAAGTGCTTTAATAAACATGGCCCAAGTATATAGCAATGTGATTAATGGAGTGTCTGGAATTATTCATGTCTATAAAATTTAAGTTAGTCTGTGTGGTTGAATCAACACTTAGCTCTACCTGAGGGGAAAAATTTCAGCAGAACACCCACACCTATTTTACCTCCTGTGTGATTTTTGGAAAGTTATATTTAACTTCTGTCTTTTTAACTATGAAAAGTAGATTGTAATGAAGCCTACATTTTAGGGACAGTATAAAAATTAAGTTTCGTAATGAAGGTAATATTCAATGACTTCTCATGTTTCTCGATTACCCACTGTTTGTAGAAAACTAAATACTGCATTTATCACTTGTAAGTGGGAGCTAAATGATGAGAACACATGGGCACATAGAAGGAAACAAAACACACTAGGTCCTTTTGGAGGGTGGAGGTTGGGAGAAGGGAGATGATCAGGAAAACTAACTAATATATACTAGGCTTAATACCTGGGTGATGAATTAATCTGTACCACAAACCCTCATGACACAAGTTTACCTATGTTAACAAACATGTATTTGTACCCATGAACTTAAAATACAAGTTAAAAAAAATGACCTTCACAACTCCATACATTTTTTAAAAACCCACCACTTTATTATCTTTCATGATTCTGTGGTTGACTGGGATTGACTGGGTGGTTCTCCTACTCTGTGTTATGTTGACTGGGATCATCTGGGCGCTCAAATGGTTTGGAATGCTCAGGATGGCCCCTTTGCATTCCTAGAGTTGATGCTGCTGTCAGCTTGAAGCTCTGGGGGTCTGTTGAACAGACCACCTCCATTCTTCATGTGATTTCTCCTTGGGACATGGCCGCTGGCTTCTGAGAGAGGGTGTTCTTAGTGCTCAAAGAGAAAGGAAGCAAATGCTGTAAGTCTTCCTGAGGCCTGGAACTTGAGTCCCAGAACACCACTTTACCATAGACTATTGTCAAATCTCTCACTCAGGCAGCCCAGATACAAGAGGATAGAAACTAGATGCACTTTTTAATGCAAAGACTTATATATGTGAACAATGAGAGGGGGAATTGTTGGGGCCACTCATGGGCATTCGTTGTCACTTCATTACCTAGAGAATAATGTCTGAAATCCTTACTAAAGCCTGTTATGATATGTATTAGTCTGTTTTACACTACTGATAAAGACATACCCGAGACTGGGTAATTTGTAAAGAAAAAGAGGTTTAATGGACTCACAGTTCCACGTGGCTGGGGAGGCTCACAATAATGGTGGAAGGTGAAAGCACCTCTTACATGGTGGCCAGCGAAGAGAAAATGAGATCCAAGTAAAGGGGGTTTTCCCTTACAAAACCATCAGATCTCATGAGACGTATTCACTACCATGAGAACAGTATGGGAGAAACTGCTCCCAGCATTCAATTACCTCCCACCAGGTCCCTCCTACAACACGTGAGAATTATGTGAGCTATAATTCAAGATTAGATTTGGGTGGGGACACAGCCAAACTGTATCAGGTGGGTCCTCATCTCCCACCAACTCCACCCTCTTCCCTCCTTTTCCTTCTCTCTAAGCACACCAACCATCTTATCCTTCCTCAAATAGGCAAATATTACTCTCATTTTGGGTCCCAGGACTTGCTGTTTTCCTTTCCTGAAATGTTTTTACCCTAGATTTTAGGCTGGTTCTCTAACTTCATTCAGGTCTCTACCCAAACAATACCCTCTCAGAGAGATTTTTCCATTATCATCTCATCAGAAAGTGCCATGCCCATCTGTCTCTCTTCTATCATATTATTTTTATTTTATTTATTTATCTTTATTTTATTTCAGTTTCTTAAAAACACACTCTGTGAATGAGAATGTGTGAGATAACTAAAAACTAATTTGTTTGTTTTTTTTTTCCTTTTCAATTACTACATACTATTCTATTTCTTTTTTGCTTATTGTCTGTCTTTCCCACTAGAATATAATCCTTTGAGGTCAGGAACTTAGTATTTACTAATACCAGTATTAGTAATACTTTAGTAAATACTAGTAATACTAGTATTAGTAGTAAATATGAGTAATTTACTAAGGTATTTAGTAAATACTAAGTAAAGTGTTTACTTAGTATTTAGTAAAAAAGTGTTAACTTAGTACTTAATACTTAGTAAAGTGTTTACACTTTTTAGTGTCTAAACCTCGTCTAAACATAGTAGATTGTGTATATGTATATGTGCACACACATATATGTATACATCACATACACAGGAGGGAAATGAATAAACTTGAAATAACTTTGTAAATTGTCTAGAATATTGTTAATATTATTAGGTAAAATGATAGTTCACTCTCTCTCTAGCTGATTCATTCCTATAATGCAGGAAACATTTGCTAAATGCATAGTATACGTAAGTCTCTATTAATGACTTGTTGAAGAGTTAACATAGATTCAAAGTTATTGACTTACAAGTTTCTTGTTAGATGACATTATAAATGACAATGAGATCTGAGTTATGTTCTCACTGAGAGTTTTGGCTTAACTGTGCTTCACAGATTGGCCTTTTAAACCCACATTTCAACCTTGCGATTACATGTCAAAAATCACGACTTTGGAATGAAATGCCTGAGTATCGTGGTAGCTATACAGATAATCCTGCATTGGGGGAGATAAAACTACAATTTATTGAATGTCCACTATGCTCCATGTGTCTTCTGTAGCCTATCTCATTTTATCAGCTCTGCTAAGTAGAATTTATGATATCCCACTTACAATTAAGAAAACTGAGGTTCAGAGTGCCTTGATTCTCCCATTTCTCTAGTTCCTAGCATAGAACTTGGGAAAGAGAGGCTCAATAAATATGGCCTAAATACTAAGTAAAAGACAAATTGACTAAATTGACATCTTAAAATGTCTCCTAGGAGATAACAGACCTGAATTTGAACTTGGATTGATGGGCTCCAAAACTCAAATTATTTCCATCAGTCCAGGGCGGGTCATGGTGGCCTTAGAAGCATCAGTGTCAAGTCTAAACATTGGAGAAGAGGAGTAATCTTAGGGGTGAGAGTTGCAGGTCCACTTTGAAAGTAAGATTGAGGCAGGAAATAAGATGATTATTCAAACTGACAACACTTTATATTAAATGCTACAGTTGGTCCGGTGTGGAACATCTGTTTAATATGACATGCAAAATAAAACTTTCCTGCTGACGTTTCCAGCTCCTAAGTATCCTAGAAAATGCTGGATGATCTACATCCTTTGAATATTAATGAAGCAAATTAGCTCCAAAAATGCCCTACTGTGTCTCAACTCCAGGAACCAACATGACTCATTAGGCTCCTGTTGATTAGAAATGTTAAAGTGGATTTTCTTTATTTTCATTTTAATTAAGTAAATTTGACAGGCTTTCTTGATTCTCAATTGGCCAAGACTCTCAAAGTGTGGAATGAGAAGAAAATAGGACCCTCTTCTAAACAAGCTTTGCTGGCCTGTGTTGTATTTTATTATTTCTTGAAGGACCCCGTGAAGCAATCTGTAAGTTTTAAGTCAAATGGAATCCAAAGGTTTTGCTCAGTGGAGAGAAGGTAGAAATAGAGAAAAAAAAGTATTTCCTACCTTTGCAGATGGGAGGGTATGGAGATTACAGATTGGGTCAGGTTGGTTTGCTGAGTGTCACAATACTTTGTAAGCAGCAAGCATGGTTTTCATTCTCTACAACCTAACTGAGCCATAACAAAAGGCTGCAGTGATTCACAGGAACTTATTTTTTTTCATCCAGATGGACTGATGCACAGCCATAGAGACTGTGCAGGATCATAGCTAAGAACCTTATCATCCAAGCTGCAAGGAGCCAAGGAAGACATATAGTTTGATTTCTGTCTTTTATTTTCAGCATCACATAAAAGCATCTTAATCTTAAGTTGTACCATTCTATTGTAGGTTTATAACCACATAAATACCTTCTGAGAATGTAATGAACAGAAACAAGGTATAAAGACCTGGAATAGGAAGGCTTGGAGATACCCAGGAGAAAGAAGAAAACTTTTCTTTCTTTGAGCTTCCTCCCTAGATTGCATCACCTTCTCTTCTGTTAATGATGAGAGTTAGAAAGCTCCCAGCTAAACTGGGCTACAAATGATCCGTTAATAAAATATTCTCTTTTTAGGGCATTATTATCCCCATTTTACAGATAATTTCACTGTGCCAAAGAGGGTATAAGGAACTTCTTCATTGTCACAATAACTAATTAATTAAAACATATTGAGACATTGGTCTGGTAAACATGTTGATTACCATGGAAACAGAAATAAATAAAACATAACTACTGCTCCAGGGAACTCCTGTCAACACTACTCACTGTGTTTATCTGGAACCTTCAGTCTATCCAGCTAACAATATTTATTGAGCTCCTACTTTGTGCTAGACACTGTTTTTTTTTCAGCCAAATAACTTCTATTTTCGAGGTTTCTTTTCTTCATGCCTCTTACCCTCAACATCTATCTAAATCCTAGAAAATAGCATTAGGCAAAGAGAGAAAGAAATGAGGAAAGGGTCCTTCCTTGGTTAATCATCAAGTATTAATCCACTCAGAACATATTGTAGGTGGGTTTGTAGAAATAAAAAATAGCTAAGGTATGCTTTTTCTCCACAAAGAGCTTGCAGTGTAAGAGAAAATCTGAATGGCATATAAACCATACAAGATTGAATAGCTATGGTAAAGCCCTAAATCAATGATTCATAGCTGTTTTACATATAAGGCTCTCCCTCCCTCCTTCTTTCTCTCTCTCTCTCTCTCTATATATACACACATATATGTGTGTGTGCCTTTATATGTCATCTCATATACTCATATAGTTTCCCTGTATATACATTATCTTATTTATATTTTATATTTTTCATTTTTTATTGAGAAAATACTTATGTGTGTGTGAATTAGAATCTCTTGGTATAACTCCAAAAACTCTGAAGAGTTTATAGCCCATTGTCTGGGACCCTCTACTTCAGATGCAATAGAAGGTGAAAGTCAGAAGAATACTTCTTACAAACCAGTGGCAGCTCCCCCCATCTATGCTTTCCTTTTGCATCTCAAGACTTAGGCTAAGTTAGACTCATGGTTTCAAGCAGTGGTGTGCTGGAAAACTGACTCGCTGGAGAAGAAACAAACAAACAAAAAGCCCTGATTTGTAGTGTTTGACAATTTCTGTGTTGTAAGTATTCCCATGGTAATCATGGTAACTGATTTTTTATGCTACTAACTTGATATCATTGAACATGAGGTTGGAAAGATATGAACAGAATTAGCTATTGAAAATCAACAGGAGACAACCTGAGCACACCATTGTAAGACATCTTAGAAGATGCCTTATTCCAAACTTTGATTTGTAGGATTTAACCATACCATAGAGAGGCTTCAAGGGCTTTCTTGGGAGCAATGAGAAGGCCTAAAGAGCAAATCTCAAGTTACTATCCCTGTAATTCTCCAACTCTTCATAAATCGGAGAAGTTCTACTTTAAACTGATTTACACACTGGGTGTCTGGATAAGACACTATTTACACAAAGTTAGTTAGTTAACCTTTAGCTCCATGTTTGCCAGTTTGGTGTTTCTCAGAATAAAATTTCCAAAATATGTTAATATTTAGTTTATTTATAAGTACTTATCTCTTTAAATATTCTCTAGAGCAAGATTCCATATGTTACTGTTTTGGGACACATTTTCTCAATATTTCCTAGAGTAATCTTGAGTCTTGGCCAAAACTTCTATTCTAAAGATTATAGAAAATCTCAAATACTAAAGGAAGAAATATCCCTGAAGACAGTCAGAGACAAAAATGGGAGATGGGACTACTCTCTTCAGCCTGGAAATTCTGCTCTGTAACTCGGCCAAAGGAGACACCAAATTAGAGTGGTTGTTCAGTAGCACCAGGCTGTAGCAGGTATGTTCCACAGGTCCCCTGGGCACAAATCCCTGACCAGCCTTCCCACAAGGCTGGGATATTCCTTTTTGGATGTCCTTCATACAGGATATGTAGCAGTCTAGTCATTTACTACAGCGAAGGCAAACCCTGGCTTAAGCTGTCTTCTAGTGCTGAACAAGAAGGATACTGAAGCAGTATCCTAGTGGGAGAAAAAAGAAACCCAACAGGTAAACTACAATGAATCCCTAAGCAAACATATTCAGTAAAAATAAAACAATACAGACAGAAAAGATTGGAATAAATTACTAACAATTCAATGCAAAGATACATATATTAATACATCCACAAAAAACAATAGCAAACATGGAACCATGATCTCCCCAAACACAGAAAGCAAGGAACCAGGGAATGACCATAAAAAGACAATGATACATTTGCTGAACTGAAAATTCATAAGAGGCTTTCAAGAGCAGAATAGTTCAAAGAGAATCAGTTAGCTTGAAGACAAGCTAATTGAAAATACAATCAGAAAAGAAAAAAGAATTTAAGAAATCCCCAAAGATTGCCTGCAAGATATAGAAAATTATCTCAAAAGACCACATCTAAGAAATATTGATGTTCAAGAGGAAATTAAGCAAGAACGAGGGGTAGAAAGCTTTTTCAAATAATACCAGAAAACTATCCAAAATTTGAGAAAGATATAAATAGCTCAGGAATATCATAGAACACCAAACAGATTTACCCCAAATAAGACTACCCTGAGGCATATAATAATCAAAACTCTCAAAGGTCTAGGACAAAGAGAGGATCCTAAAAAGCAGCAAGAGAAAAGAAGCCATAACATATGAAAGAGCTACAGTTCATCTAGCAACCAGCTTCTCCATGGAAACCATATAGGCCAAGAAATGTTGGGATGACATTTTCAAATGCTGAAAAAAAAAAAAAAACTTCCATCCAAAAATACTGTGTAAGACAAAGCTGTATCTCAAATACAGCTGAAAGAGAGATAAAGTCTTTTCCAGACAAACACTGAAAGTATTCACCACCACCAGATTTGTCTTAAAAGGAAGGCTCTAGGGAATTCTTCAATCTGAAAGAAAGAAAAAAAAAAAAACACTAACATGCAAAAAGGAAACACATGAAGGTATAATGCCACTGATAAGGTAAGTACAAACCCAGAAAATTCTAACCTGGTAACCATGACATGCAATTCACTCATAACTATGGCATAAAGTCTAAATGACAAGTCCATCAAAAACAATGATAGCTTCAGAACCCTGTTAAGAGACAGGCAATAGAAAAATATGTAAATTCAGACAATAAAAAGTAAAAATGGGGGAGGTGGTGGAGTTAAAGTGTAGAGGTTTTTTTCTTTTTATATTTGTTTATTTGTTTCTATTATTTGCTTTTGATCAAAGATAAGTGTCATCACTTTAAAATAACGTGTGATATCTATAAGACATTTTCTTTAAGCCCTGTGATAACCATGGTGCCAAAAACTATAATAGGTACACTGAAAACAGAAAGCAACGGATTAAAAAAATACTATCAGAGAAAATAACCATAAAGGAAGACACTAAGAAAGAAAGAGAATTATAAGACAGGCCAAAAACAAGTAAAAGGAATGGCAGTAGTAAGTCCTTACTAATCAACAATAACATTGGGTATAAATAGACTCAATTCTCCAATTCAAAGAATTGACTGAATGGATAAAGAAAGAAGACCTAACTATATACTGCCTCCAAGAAACCCATTTCACCTAGACAGACTCACACAGACTGAAAGTGAAGTAATGGAAAAAAATATTTCATGCATGTGGAAACCAAAAAAGAACAAGAGTAGTTGTGCTTATATCCCTCCAAAATAGAGTACATGCCAAAGACTGCAAAAACAGACAAAGAAGGTTACTATATATGATAAAAGGCTCAATTCAGCAAGAGAATATAGCAGTTTTAAATATCTTTGCACTCAACACCAGAGCACCCAAGTATATAAAGCAAACATTAATAGGTCTAAAGGGAGAGTTAGCGTACAATACAATAATAGTAGGGGATTTTAACATCCCACTGTCTGTAACAGACTGAAAATCAACAAAGAAACATTGGAATTAAACTATGCAATAGACCAAATAGGCCTAATTGACAGTCACAGAACATTTCACCCAACTACTGCAGAATATACATTATTTTCACTAGCACATGAAACATTCTTCAAAGCAGACCGTATCTGAGGCCACAAAACAAATATCAAAAAATTTTAAAAAGTAGACATTATAATCAAGTATCTTTTCTGACAATGATGGAATGAAACTAGAAATCAATAACAAAAGGAACTTTGGAAAATACATAAATACAAGAAAATTTTAAAATTTCATTAAAAAGCCCAGAACCTGATTGTTTCATTGCTAAATTCTTCCAAACATATAAAGAACTAATACTAATTCTCTCAAACGATTTCAAAAAATTGAAGAGGAGAGAATATGTTCAAGCTTATCTGTAAGATCAGCATTAACCTGATACCAAAACCAGACAGGGACACAACCAATAGAGAAAACAACAGGCCAATAGCACTGATGAACATAGATACAAAATTCTCAATAAAATACTAACAAACTGAATTCATCATCACATTAAAAAGGATCATTTCTCATAATAAATTGAATTACTAGTTTTATTTCAGAACTGTAAGGATGATTCCACATATGCAAATCAATAAACATGATACATCACATTAACAGAATTGAGAACAAAAACCGTATGATCATTTCAATAGATGCTGAACAAGTATCTGATAAAATTCAGTATCCCTTTATAATAAAAATCTTCAACAAACTGGGTATAGAAGGAACATACCTTTACATAATAAAGGCCATATATGACAAACCCACAGCTAATATCATAGTGATGAGGAAAAATTGAAAACCTTTCTCTTAAGGTCTAGAATGAGAGAAGCAAAGATGCTCACTTTCACCACTTTTATTACATGCAATACTGGAAGTACTGACCCAGAGCAAATAGGCAAGAGATAAATAAAAGACATCCAGACTGGAAAGGAAGAAGCCAAATTAGTCTTGCTTGTAAATGGCATGGTCTTATATTTAGAAAATCCTAATACACACTCCCTCAAAAAGCTGTTCAAACTGTTAAACAAATGCAGTAAAGTTGTAGGATACAAGATCAGCATACAAAAATCAGTAGCATATCTATATGCCAACAGCAAACAATGTGAAAAAAAAGTCAAGAAATCAATCTTATTTCAATAGCTACGAAGAATATAAAATACCTAGAAATCAATTTAACCAAAAAAGTAAAAGATCTATAATAGGAAAACTATAAAAACACTGATGAAAGAAACTGAAGAGGATACAAAATATGAAGATATTTCATGCTCATAGATTGAAGGAATTAACATTGTTAACATGTCAATATGACCCAGAACAATTTATGGATTCAATGCAATCCTTATCGAAATAGCAATGACATTCTTTACAGAAATAGAAAAAAAACTTCTAAAGTTTATATAGAACCACAAAAGAGCCTGAATAGCCAAAAAAAATTCCTGGGAAAAAAGAATAAATCTGGAGGAATCATACTAACTTCAAAATACACTGCAAAGCTATAGTAACTAAACCAGAATCAAAATGATACTGGCATTAAAAACAGACATGTGGACAGATGGAACAGAATAGCAAGTTCAAAAAATCCATGCATTTACAGCTAACTTATTTTTGGCAAAGTAATGAGAACATTCAATGGGGGAAAGCATACTTTCAGTATCAGTAAATAGTGCTGAGAAAACTGGATAACCATTTGCAGAAGAATGAAACTGGTCTCCTATCTCTCACCATATACAAATATCAAATCATAATGAATTAAAAACTTAAATCTGAGACCTGAAACTATAAAACTACCAGAAGAAAATATTGAGGAAATGCTCCACGACATTGGTCTGGGCAAAGATTTTTTGTATAAAACCTCAAAAGCAGAGGCAACAAAAGCAAAAATAGACAAACAGGATTACATCAAGCTAAAGAAACTTCTACACAGAAAAGGAAACAATCAGCAAAGTGAAGAGACGACCCACAAAATAGGATAGAATAATCCACACAATGCAAATTATCCATCTGACAAAGAAATAATAATAATAAGAGTATATAAGGGGCTCAAACAACTCCACAGCAATAGTAATAATCCAATTTAAAACCGGAAATAGCTGAATAGGCATTTTTCAAAAGAAGATACACAAATGACCAACAGGTATATTTTAAAAATGTTCAACATCACTAATAATCAGAGAAACACAAATCAAATCCACAATGAGATATCATCTTACCCCGGCTAAAATGACTTTTATCAAAATGACAGAGAATAATGGATTATGGTGAAGATGTACAGAAAGGGTAATCCTCATAAACTATTGGTAGGAACGTAAATTAATACAGACACTATGGAAAAGAGTATGGAAGTTCCCCAAAAAACTAAAAATATAACTACCATTTGATCTAGCATTTACATTACTGAATATATTTGCAAAAGAAAGGAAATGAATATATCAAAGAGATATCTGCACTCCCATGTTTATTGCAACACTATTCACAACAGCCAATTTATGGAATGAAACAATCAACCAATATATGGAATCAACCTAAGAGAGCCAATATATGGAATCAACCTAAGATATATATCTATATATCTCAACCATATATAACATATATATATGGTATCCCAACCATATATAACATATATATATGGTATCCCAACCATATATAACAGCCAATATATGGAATCAACCAAAGTTGACATGAAATCAACCTGTCCATTAATCCATTAATGAATTAATGGATAAAGAATATGTGGTATATTATACACAATGAAATATTATTTAGCTATAAAAATAATGGAATCCTGTCATTTGCAGCAGCATGGATGGAACTGGGGGTCATTATTTTAAGTGAAATAAGCCAAGTACAGAAAGACAAATATAGCATGTTCTCTCTCATGTGGGAGTTACAGAAGTGGATCTCATGAATATAGACAGTAGATTCGTGGTTACCAGAGATGAGGAAGAAAAAAGGAGGAGAGAGGATAAAAAGAGATTCATTAATGGGTACAAATATGCAGTTAGATAGAGAAAATAAGACCCAGGACTCAATAGAGCAGTAGGGTGACTATTACTAACAATACACCATTGTACATTTCAAAATAGCTTGAAGAGAATAATTCAAATGTTTCTAGTCTAATTTGATCTTTACATATTACATAAATGTATAAAAATATCACAAGTACTCTGAAAACATGTACATCTATTAATTATCAATAAAAATTATAAGAAAGTTCTAGGTCCAGAAAACAAGATTTCTGAGAATACTTGGGGGCTTATATTCTCATCATCATCTCCAGTTCAAAATTCTTGCTATAGCTTTGTTTGGTTTTGTTTTACTTTCTTAGCTTTTAATTCCATTCGACCATCATCATTCTCTGAAAAATCTCTTCTTTGTCAACATCCCACTTACACAGTGACAGCTGTACCTAATATGTGTTATTTCAAGCACATAAGAGAAGAAAAAGAACACCCTATTTCCTAGATTCTAAGATGGACATTTTTCACATTGTGACATCTCTGAAAGTGGGATCCACCTTATAAAATGAAGTTACAGTTTAATTGGTAACTTTAAAAATGTTACATAAAGTAATGATGCATCTTACAAACAACATAATCTTTGATTTGATAAAATATGGCATTATCAATGAATATTTAGTAAATATAAGCTCTGAAAACCTGCAGACCTGAATCTTCTGGAAGATAATAGATGCCTCATTTATACTTGCCAAATGTATGAATAAATGAAAGTTTGTTGTTTCTGTTTGACCACATCAACTGTGATATGGAATTCAGTCAGTCCCGTTTCCTAACTTAAACACAGACATACATGAACATCCATATATAAGTGCTTGTTTGTGCCTGCACACACACAAACATACACACACATACAGACACACACATATGACTTTCCAGAGTAAGCTCTCCTTGCAAATTGAAATCAGATATTAGACAGCTCTTCAAGTGTCCATAGACCACTTCTTCAACTTAGGTTCCAGAACAGACCTTCTCTTTCCATCTTTTGTTTCTTCTTCAACTTCACTTTCTCCCTTTCCATCTCTTCTAGGTTCCTTCCCAATCAGAACCAAACCAAATTCTTTTTCTGTTCTTAGGCAGGGTAACTTAGTCATTTCCAGTTCTTCCAAATTCGGTTCAAGGAACATTGCCACTTCAGGGGCCTGTGTGAGTTATTGAACTGGAGTTCTGATATGGTTAGGCTTTGAGTTCTCACCCAAATTTCATCTTGAATTGTAATTCTCAGGTATTGAGGGAGGGTGGGAGGTGATTGGATTATGAGGGCAGTTTCCCCCATGCTGTTCTCATGATAGTGAGAGAGTTCTCACAAGATCTAATGGTTTTATAAGGGGCTCTTCCTCCTTCACTATCTCTCTCTCTCTCTATTGCCTGCTGCCATATAAGATGTGCTTGCTTCCTCTTCCCCAATGATTGTAAGTTTCCTGAGGCCTACCCAGCCAAGCAGAATTGTAATTCAATTAAACCTCTTTCCTTCATAAATGTATTAGTCTGTTCTCATACTGCTATGAAGAAATACCTGAGACTGGGAAATTTATAAAGAAAAAGAGGTTTAATGAACTCACAGTTCCACATGGCTGGGGATGCCTCTCAATCATTGCAGAAGGCAAAGGAAGGGTAAAGACACATCTTACATGGTGGCAGGCAAGAGAGTGTGTGCAGGGAAACTTCCCTTTATAAAATCATCAGATTTCATGAAACTTATTTACTGTCATGAGAACAGTAGGGGAAAAACCCACCCCCATGATTCAATTACCTCCCACCAGTTCCCTCCCGCAACATGTGGGGGTTATCAGAGCTACAATTCAAGATGAGATTTGGGTGGAGACACAGCCAAATCATATCAATAAATTACCCAGTCTCAGGTATTCTTCATAGCAGTGTGAAAACAGACAAATACAGGTTCTTTCTCTTATAGTCTATTTATGAGGGGAAGTAAAGGGTAGAGAGGCTTCTGTTTTTGTTGTTTACATGCACATCTCTTCTATAACTTTCCCAGTCAGTGGTCCAGTTCCTTCAGTTTTATTTCCTTTAATGATAAAGTGCTCACTATCTCCCAAAGCAAAGAAGTCCGTTTTCAGACAGTTCTAATTGTCAGAACCTCTCTTATATATTGATTGGATATTTTCCTCATTGAAAGGCCTGCCCAACTATTTTGAATTCACACAAATATATGTCTAATAATTTCTTTTCCACATGACAGCTGTTGAAGGATTTAAAGACAAGGGTCGCACTACCTTTGAATCTTCCATCCCACTTGTCATTATTTCTTTTTATGGTTTCTTGAATGTCAAGATTCCCGGATTGTTTATCATCAGGATCTGTCTCCTTAGACAGATTCCAGTTTTTCAGGCTTCAAATAAGGGTACAGCAGCCAGATATGAGTGATGTACTGCAACTATAGCTTAGGAGCACATATGACTTCATTTCTTTCACAGTATTTTCCTTCATATAACCTATAATCTCAAATTAACTTATTTTCTTGTTTAATTTCTCAGGCTTTCAGTAGAATGTCATTTCATTGAAAACATTGTTCTTGTCTTTCTGTTTTCCATTTTATCATATACATGTCTGGCAAACAGAACATATTTAATAAAGGTATTGACCAAATGAATGAATGAATGAATGAGCAATTTTTTCTCTGGCATCCCTCACAGATACTCATCTATTTCATATTCATATATCTCACTTGTGAGTTCTCTTTGTGTCCTCAAATGCTGCTTATCAAATACCTAAACACAAAACTATTTTAGAGGCCTCACCCTTCTTGAATTTCACTTCTTTCATATCAATATCTATTGATATAGATAAATAATAGAGATCTAAAAAATGACAGTTCAATATATACCAATATCTGTCTTCTGACAGCAAAGGTAGAAGCAAAACAGAAATTGAGTGATGCCCCTTTTTTCTATTACTCATCAATTTTCAACCATCTTATTTATCGTCTGTAAGAAGATTTAAAAGGGCATTCAAATTCAACAGGGATGCCAGGTCTAGGGGGGATTCTATACTGAATGCCCCAAACCTGCCTTACTGATATGATTTATATTTTTGATTACACCCCAAATTCTCTTTCATCTTGAGCCTCTCCTTTTCCTGTGTGTATCAATTGTTGCATAATGCACAATAAAATTTCTCAAGAGCAAGAGCCCTAGTTTTTCTCTTCACCAGTGTATTCAAATTTGATGGTTGTTTCAGCAATTGATGCTCAAAACTCAGGAGAGCTTGTGTGACTTTAAGCAGCATCCTTGAACTCAAATAATCACACATGCCTTGGCTCAATGGAAGTTGATTTGGTTCTACCTGTGTATCAAGAGCCAAAAGGAGGAAGGTAAGATCCACAGAAGAAAACCTTATCAAGTGGTGAGGGCAGGAATAGCCATTGAATTTTCATAGTCATATTACAGACCATTATGTAGATGCTATATTTAGAAACTCATCCTCTAATATTTTTGAAGAGTATCCAAAATATGTTGCTTTAAAAACAAGTTGCAGCAAAGTGCAAATAGTATGATGTATCAAAAAAAATCAAATGTTAAAAATCTTTGCGTGTGTGTATGTTTACTTAGTACATACAGAAGGCTATGGGAAGGATGCACACTAGTATTAGTTAATTTAGGAGGTAAGTCCTGTCATTTGCCCCATTTCCCACATGAGGAAATAGAGACATCAAAGGTTTCAGCCGTATGCCCATCATCGCACAACTATAAGTAGCAACACTAGAGTTTGACCCCAGACTCCAAAACCCACCCTCTCAACCACTCTGCCAGGCTGCCCAGTCATCACAAGGCTTTGGCCAGAATCTGATGGTTCAAGGTCGCACCCTCTCCACCCTAGAGACTCTAGGAAACTTGCTGGTGCTTTCCTCTCTTCAAATCCTTGTCACCTTTCCTCTTTTACCTAGGATAACCTCCCTCTGGACGTTATCATAGACTGAGTTTCATTCACTGTGTTTTCCTCAGCACAGGTTAGGTGACCAGTAAATATGATTTTGTAGGAATAAAGGAATGAATGAGTGGATGAATGAATGAATGAGTAAAATGAGAGGAACAGGCATTATGAGCCTGATGGTGACTGCAATATAAATCATTGTTCTTGTTGATTGAATATCTTTCACAAGCCTTGGATTAAGAAAGGCAAGTAGCAGGAAGAGTTGACCATCTGCTTCAGGGTTTCAGAGGCCTGATCTATTATCTGAATGAGGGCTTCTGTTTTTATTTTATTTTCCTTGTGGTCAGCCCCCTTGAGTTCACATCTAGTTCAAGAAAATCTTCAAAACTTTTGGAGGTTCCAAGATGGCCAAATAGGAAAAGCTCTAGTCTGCAGCTCCCAGTGTGAGCAACACAGAAGATGGGTGATTTCTGCATTTCCAACTGAGCTACCGGGTTCATCTCACTGGGGCTTATCAGACAGTGGGTGCAGCCCATGGAGCAGGGCGGGGCATCACCTCACCCTGGAAGCACAAGGGGTCAGGGAATTCCCTTTCCTAGCAAAGGGAAGTCGTGACAGATGGTACCTGGAAACTGGGGACACTCCCACCCTAATGCTGCACTTTTCCAATGGCCTTAGCAAACGGCACACCAGGAGATTATATCCCACACCTGGCTCAGAGGAGCTTCGCTCACTGCTAGCACAGCAGTCTGAGATCGAACTGCAAGTTGGCACTGCCACTTAGGAGGTAAAGAATAAAAAACATAAAGTGTGGTTGATGTCTACAATTTTTTTACATGTACGTTGTATTATTTCCTTGGTTATGAACAATATGTGTTAATCTGTCTCCTACAAAAGAGAAAGCTCAAAAAAAAAAAAAAAAAAAGAAAAAGAAAAACAAATCTCAAGGCCCATAACTCTCCAAAGAGAAACCAAAGTAAAACTGGGGAAAAGTAGAATCTTTAGGCATGTTCTACCTGTTTCATCTCATAACTCCCCGTGATGATTAATTTATGTGTCAATGTGAGTGGGCTAAGTTGATAGCAGATACCAGATAGTTGGTAAAACATTATTTCTAGGTGTGTCTATGAGGCTGTTTCTGAAAGAAATTAGCATTAGAATTACCTCCTAGAGCTGCTATGAGATTTACATGAGGAACATATAGAAAGTGCTTAGCATAGAGTCTGGGATATGGCAAACAACCAAATGATTTTATAATCATGGGATCTTTCCCAGAGACAAGCAAGGAAACACTGTTTCTCTCCTTTCCTCTAGGTTTAACCTTGGATAATGTTAGCACATACCTGGATGACATCAGCCTAGCCCACTGCACTGTGGCCTTGACTGAGTTCAAAAGGACATTCACACCCTCAGCCTTCCTTTACTGAGGGTCAGAGAGAAAGATGTTAGCATCTGCTGAATCTCAAGTAACACACTGCTTAATTGTTTGCAAGGTAATTCCCAATGCTTTCTTCTTACTCTGCCTTCCCCAGTTCCTTTGAGGGAGGTGAGGAGTCCCTACTCCTTCTAACATGCCCGGGTCTCAGCAACCTGCCCAAGGTCAGAAAGCCTGTATAAGAAATGTGATCATTAAATTTTGCAAACTCTTCCTGCCGTGACCCACCAGGGTGACACTTTTTTTCTTCCAGACAAATTCTAAAGTCAGTAATATTTACTTACACCAAGCAGCAGTGAGAGGCACTCACAAAGGTTGCTTGATTTCTTATTGTCAAAGTAACCTGGCTGAAGGTAACCACAGGAGGCTTTCCCACTGGGGCATGAAAAGGATTTTTAGGCTTAAAAATATTTTCAGAGAAGAAGATAAATCACAAGTAAGAGAACATATGTGTATATAATCAGCCTCAAATGTACACCACAGAAATGAATCATCAGGCTTAAATGTTTCCCCTGGCCTAACCTATAAGTCCCCAGAGATCGGTGATTAAGTGTCCAATGGTTCTCTAAGAACGCACCCCTTCAATCCCAGCTCTACTGCATGCAAACTAGGAACAATAATTTGTAAAGCTGGTGACAGTAGGGACTAAACTGCTTTCAAATTTTGCTTTCACTAAGACTTACTAAGTTATTGGAGTGATTTTGTGTAAGGCAATATTTCCCCTTTTCCAAATAGCCCCATACTCGCTTTTACAATACATTCTGCTTTGAAGGAAAAGAGGAGAAATGTTACCGCTGGTTCAGCAAAGGTCAAGTGAGGGGGTAGGATGGGGGTGCCTGTGGGGTTCTAAGATCAGGCAACGCTAATGACATTAAACACACTATCAATCATTTATTGCCCCAGCTGAGTCATTGATATCATAACAGGTTTTCTATTGGGGATTTTTGTTCTTTGTGTTAAATAAATCCAGCTATGGTAGCTATCCTCTTTGGCACTTAAATTCCACCCTAAGCAATGGCTCAAGGTTAGTGTCACAAATAGAAAGCAATATAGCAAGTAAAATGTAAGTACTTGGAGTGATGGCTGAAGAGTCAGACTGTGTAGGTTAGATATCTGAATCTTCTATTGAGTTGACTGTATGATCTTGGGCAAATGGAATTCAACCCCATCTGAGCCTCAGTTTTCCTATCTATAAAATAGATTCATTTAGAGGATTTATATAACATGAATAAAGTATACCAATGCCAATTCTCTCAGCCTCACCTTTTGTTTTAGCTACTGCTGCATTAAACAGGTCCATATAGGCGTCTGCCATTGCTGAGGTGTCTCAGCAATGAGTAGGTAAACAAAGTGGCCAGGAAGCTCGAACTGGGTGGAGCACACTGCAGCTCAAGGAGGCCTGCCTGCCTCTGTAGACTCCACCTCTGGGGGCAGGGCATAGCTGAACAAAAGGCAGCAGTAACTTCTGCAGACTTAAATGTCCCTGTCTGACAGCTTTGAAGAGAGTAGTGGTTCTCCCAGCACGGAGTTTGAGACCTGAGAACAGACAGACTGCCTCCTCAAGTGGGTCCCTGACCCCTGAGCAGCCTAACTGGGAGACACCTCCCAATAGGAGCTGACTGACACCTTATACAGCCAGGTGCCCCTCTGAGGCAAAGCTTCCAGAGGAAGGATCAGGCAGCAACATCTGCCGTTCTGCAGTATTTGCTGTTCTGCAGCCTCTGCTGGTGATACCCAGGCAAAGAGGGTCTGGAGTGCACCTCCAGCAAACTCCAGTAGACTTGCAGCTGAGGGTCCTGACTGTTAGAAGGAAAACTAACAAACAGAAAGGACATCCACACCAAAATCCCATCTGTACGTCACCATCATCAAAGACCAAAGGTAGATAAAACCACAAAGATGGGGAGAAACTAGAGCAGAAAAGCTGAAAATTCTAAAAATCAGAGCGCCTCTTCTCCTCCAAAAGAACACAGCTCCTCACCAGCAATGGAACAAAGCTGGACAGAGAATGACTTTGAGAGAAGAAGGCTTCAGACGATCAGTAATAACAAACATCTCTGAGCTAAAGGAGGATGTTTGAACCCATCGCAAATAAGCTAAAAACCTTGAAAAAAGATTAGATTAATGGCTAACTAGAATAAGCAGTGTAGAGAAATCCTTAAATGACCTGATGGAGCTGAAAACCATGGCATGAGTACTACGTGACGCATGCACAAGTTCAGTAGCTGATTTGATCAAGTGGAAGAAAGGGTATCAGTGAATGAAGATCAAAGAAATGAAATGAAATGAGAAGAGAAGTTGAGAGAAAAAAGAGTAAAAAGAAATGAGCAAAGCCTCCAATAAATATGGGACCATGTGAAAAGACCAAATCTACGTCTGATTGGTGTACCTGAAAGTGACGGGGAGAATGGAACCAAGTTGGAAAACAATCTTCAGAATATTATCCAGGAGAACTTCCCCAACCTAGCAAGGCAGGCCAACTTTCAAATTCAGGAAATACAGAGAACACCACAAAGACACTCCTTGAGAAGAGCAACTCCAAGACACACAATTGTCAGACTCGCCAAAGTTGAAATGAAGGAAAAAATGTTAAGGGCAGCCAGGAAGAAAGGTTGGGTTACCCAAAAAGGGAAGCCCATCAGACTAACAGCGGATTTCTCTGCAGAAACTCTACAAGCCAGAAGAGAGTGGGGGCCAATATTCAACATTTTTAAAGAAAAGAATTTTCAACCCAGAATTTCATATACAGCCAAACTAAGCTTCATAAGTGAAGGAGAAATAAAATCCTTTACAGACAAACAAATGCTGAGAGATTTTGTCACCACCAGGCCTGCCTTACAAGAGCTCCTGAAGGAAGCACTAACCATGGAAAGGAACAACTGGGACCAGTCACTGCAAAAACATGCCAAATTCTTAAGACCATTGATGCTAGGAAGAAACTGCATCAACTAATGAGCAAAATAACCAGCTAACATCATAATGAGAGGATCAAATTCACACATAACAATATTAACCTTAAATGTAAATGGGCTAAATGCTCCAATTAAAAGACACAGACTGGCAAATTGGATAAAGAGTGAAGACCCATTGGTGTGCTGTATTCAGGAGATCCATCTCACATGCAGAGACACACATAGGCTCAAAATAAAGGGATGGAGGAAGATCTGCCAAGCAAATGAAAAAAAAAAAAAAAAAAGCAAGGGTTGCAATCCTAGTTTCTGATAAAATAGACTTTAAACCAACAAAGATCAAAAGAGACAAAGAAGGCCATTACATAATGGTAAAGGGATCAATTCAACAAGGAGAGCTAACTATCCTAAATATATATGCACCCAATACAGGAGCACCCAGATTCATAAAGCAAGTCCTTAGAGACCTACAAAGAGACTTAGATTCCCACACAATAATAATGGGAGATTTTAACACCTTACTGTCAACATTAGACAGATTGATGGGACAGAAAGTTAACAAGGATATCCAGGCATTGAACTCAGCTCTGCACCAAGCAGACCTAATAGACATCTACAGAACTCTCCACCCCAAATCAACAGAATATACATTCTTCTCAGCACCACATCACACTTATTCCAAAATTGACCACATAGTTGGAAGTGAAGCACTCCTCAGCAAATGTAAAAGAACAGAAATTATAACAAACTATCTCTCAGACCATAGTGCAATCAAACTAAAACTCAGGATTAAGAAACTCACTCAAAACCGGTCAACTACATGGAAACTGAACAACCTGCTCCTGAATGACTACTGGGTACATAACGAAATTAAGGCAGAAATAAAGATGTTCTTTGAAACCAATGAGAACAAAGGCACAACATACCAGAATCTCTGGGACATATTAAAAGCAGTGTGTAGAGGGAAATTTGTAGCACTAAATACCCACAAGAGAAAGTAGGAAAGATCTAAAATTGACACCCTAACATCACAATTAAAAGAATTAGAGAAGCAAGAGCAAACACATTCAAAAGCTAGCAGAAGGCAAGAAATAACTAAGATCAGAGCAGAACTGAAGGAGATAGAGACACAAAATACCCTTCAAAAAATCAATGAATCCTGGAGCTCGTTTTTGAAAAGATCAACAAAATTGATAGACTGCTAGCAAGACTAATAAAGAAGAAAAGAGAGAAGAATCAAACAGATGCAATAAAAAATGATAAAGGGGATATCACTACCGATCCCACAGAAATACAAACTACCATCAGAGAATACTATAAACACCTTTACACAAATAAACTAGAAAATCTAGAAGAAATGGATAAATTCCTGGACACATACACCCTTCCAAGACTAAACCAGGAAAAAGTTGAATCCCTGAATAGACCAATAACAGGCGCTGAAATTGAGGCAATAATTAATAGCCTACCAACCAATACAAAGTCCAGGACCAGATGGATTCACAGCTGAATTCTACCAGAGGTATAAAGAGGAGCTGGTACCATTCCTTCTGAAATTATTCCAATCAACAAACAGAAAGCCAAATCATGAGTGAACTCCCATTCACAATTGCTTCAAAGAGAATAAACTACCTAGGAATCCAGCTTACAAGGGATGTGAAGGACCTCTTCAAGGAGAACTACAAACCACTGCTCAATGAAATAAAAGAGGACACAAAAAAATGGAAGAACATTTCATGCTTATGGATAGGAAGAATCAATATTGTGAAAATGGCCATACTGTCCAAGGTAATTTATAGATGCAATGCCATCCCCATCAAGCTACCAATGACTTTTTCCACAGAATTGGAAAAAACTACTTTAACGTTCATATGGAACCAAAAAAGAGCCCGCATTGCCAAGGCAATCCTAAGCCAAAAGAACAAAGCTGGAGGCATCACGCTACCTGACTCCAAAGTATACTACAAGGCTACAGTAACCAAAACAGCATGGTACTGGTACCAAAACAGAAATATAGACCAATGGAACAGAATAGAGCCCTCAGAAATAATACCACACATCTACAACCATCTGATCTTTGACAAACCTGACAAAAACAAGAAATGGGGAAAGGATTCCCTATTTCAAAAATGGTGTTGGGAAAACTGGCTAGCCCTATGTAGAAGTTGAAACTGGATCCCTTCCTTACACCTTATACAAAAATTAATTCAAGATGGATTAAAGACTTAAATCTTACACCTAAAACCATAAAAACCCTAGAAGAAACCTAGGCAACACCATTCAGGCCATAGGCATGGGCAAGGACTTCATGACTAAAACACCAAAAGCAATGGCAACAAAAGCCAAAATTGACAAATGGAATCTAATTAAACTAAAGAGTTTCTGCACAGCAAAAGAGACTACCATCAGAGTGAACAGGCAACCTACAGAATGGGAGTAAATTATTACAATCGACCCATCTGACAAAGGGCTAATATCCAGAATCTACAAAGAACTTAAACAAATTTACAAGGAAAAATCAAACAACCGCATCAAAAAGTGGGCAAAGGATATGAACAGACAGTTCTCAAAAGAAGACATTTATGCAGCCAACAGACACATGAAAAAATGCTCATCATCACTGGCCATCAGAGAAATGCAAATCAAAACCACAATGAGATACCATCTCACACCAGTTAGAATGCTGATCATTAAAAAGTCAGGAAACAACAGGTGCTGGAGAAGATGTGGAGAAACAGGAACACTTTTACACTATTGGTGAGACTGTAAACTAGTTAAACCATTGTGGAAGACAATGTGGTGATTCCTCAAGGATCTAGAACTAGAAATACCATTTGACCTAGCCATCCCATTACTGGGCATAAACCCAAAGGATTATAAATCACGCTGCTATAAAGGCACATGCACACGTGTGTTTATTGTGGCACTATTCAGAATAGCAAAGACTTGGAACCAACCCAAATGTCCATCAGTGATAGACTGGATTAAGAAAATGTGGCACATATATACCATGGAATACTATGCAGCCATAAAAAATGATGAGTTTATGTCCTTTGTAGGGACATGGATGAAGCTAGAAACCATCATTCTGAGCAAACTATCGCAGGGACAGAAAACCAAACACCGCTTGTTCTCACTCATAGGTGGGAATTGAACAATGAGAACACTTGGACACAGGATGGGGAACATCACACACCAGGTCCTGTCATGGGGTGAGGGGAGGGGGAAGAATAGCATTAGGATATATACCTAATGTAAATGATGAGTTAACGGGTGCAGCACACCAATATGGCACATGTATAGATATGTAACAAACCTGCACCTTGTGCACATGTACCCTAGAACTTAAAGTATAATAATAAAATAAAAGTGTAAGGAAAAAGAAAAAGAGAAGAAAAGTGTAGCTGCAAGAGGGAAATCAGTGGAGGGTCACCAAAGCAAAGGGGATGGTGGATGTTCTAGACTTCAAGGTGTTAGGGTCAGACAAAATCAAGCAGAGGCTGCTGGGTCTGAAAATTTATATTTTATCAGTGTCTTCAACAGAGGCTATTCATTTGTATTGGTAGCAGGAAATGCACAACCTCTGTTTTTCTTTTGTCTGTAGAAAATATTTCATTCATCTTTTTTGTCTTAACTTGATTATAAGACATGTGACATGCCTATATGAAGAAGAAATTCTGAATGTAATATATTCAGGAACAAAAAACGGAATCTTACTGAAATACAGTCAGGTTAAGATATTTTGCTTTTAGATTACTCTGTGCTGTGCAAGGCTTTTACAAAAAAAAAATTAGCTAATTCCCTTAGTTCATCATATCACGTAAGAGTTCCTTTGAAAGTATAGGAGCTATGTGTATTTTTTTTTAAAGGAGCTGTGTGTATTTTAAAGAAGGGCACAATCCTGTATCTTTCTATCACACGCTCACATTAACACCATTTGCTTCAGAGAAGCCTGCCCTTACCTCGCAATTCCATAAGGAACTGCGAGATATGTACACGTTAAGTTCCTTCAAGGTTATATAATTTATTGCTATAGTCTTATTTATCATCTGGTACCTTCCTGAGCAAATTTCCATTTTTCATGTGGACCTTAAGTTTTTTGTCAAAAAATTTTTAACCTTGTCTCTATTAATCTCGTAGAACTTCTTGAAGAACATAGCTTTTTACAAATATCTTAAATTTCTATCTCTTCAGAAAAAGCCTACTTTATAACTTTTATATTTTATAAATCTTTCATGGTGATTTTTATAATTTATTCCCACTTTCCTTTTACCAATCAAAAGCATAATCTTTCAGAATTTTCTGGAAAGAAAAAAATTGCCCTAAGTCATTTCCCATTATTTCCGGGAATAGAATTAAATTAATGCAATAAAACTTAAAGAAGAAATTTAAAAAAAATTTTTTTTCTCATCCTCTGTCAGACTGACTCCCTTGAGGATTAAAAAAACAATCTAAATTGCTCATTTATCATTGGAATTAAATAATGAAGGCACACAGAATTAAATAATGAAGGCACACAGAATTAAATAATGAAGGAATTAAATAATGAAGGCACACTGGAATTAAATGTTTGAAGGCACACAGAATTCTATTTTTCTTGTGATATTTGCATGGTGACCAAGAAGGCCTAATGTTTCCATCAGCTTGGAGAAACTTTAAATAGACTTCTTCCTGAAACTAGGCCCCTAATCTTCCATTTCTTAAAGCATTTTCCTTAGAAGCTTGCAAATGTAAATTCTTTCTTTGTCTTTTAAAAATATAAATTTTCTCCCAGCCTTTTGTCAGTTTTGCTCAGGAATGCCTTTCTTAAGAACTTGAGAGCCATCCCTTCCCCTTCGAAATGTCATCATCAAGAAAGATAGGGCCCCTATTTCCTAGTCTCTGTGGGAGAGTGGAAACCTAATTCCCTTAAGTGACAATTAACAACCACCAATAATCTCCTAATCACATGGAGCAACTTCCTCCCTAACATTCTTCATTACTTTTCCATTAGCTCACTCTAGTGTTTAAAAATCCTTTTGTTTCAGTGAAGTCCAGTTCAACTATTGCAATAGTCTAGACCCCTGTTGCAAGGGTCTTGAATAAAGTCTTCTTTGCCATTTTAACAAGAGTCCAGTGTAATTATTTCTTACAAAATTGACAGAATATTCAATAACATTAACCATATGGAAGCAACATTGTTATAATTTATAGTTAAAAACAAACAAACAAAAAACCTGGAGTTATCCTTAACTCTTTCCTTTCTTATACTCCACACTTACTCTTATTAGGAAATCAGCCTGGCTCTAGCTTCAAAACATATTTAGATTCTGACCACATCCCACATCGCCACTAAGCCACCCTGGTCTGAGCCACTGCGCTTTCTTGGCTGGATTATTACAATAGCACCTTCACTGGATTTCCTGCTTCCTCCCTTATCTCCCACCGCCAACTCTACAGTCTATTTTTCACGAAGTAGTCAGAGTGAGACAATATTAACTCTCTATTAATTATCTGCCAGTCTCCTTCCATATTCTATGAAGGAAGGCTACCAATGATGCCCTTCGCTTGAGCCCAATAGTTCTCAGAATATGGTACACGGACTAGCAACATCGGCATCACTTGGGAATGTTGAGTAATGTGAATTCTTAGGCACTACTCCTGACCTGTTGAAAAGAATATTCTTGATGTCAGATCCAGCAATATGTATTTTAAACGAAGCCCACTGGATGGCTTTGATGTATGTTAGAGTTTGAGAACCCTTTCTCCACCCTATTTCTCTTCTTGAAATGCTCTTCCTCCAGTTATCTGCTGGGCAAACTCCTCCCCATCCATGAAGCCCTTGCTCAAATCTTGCCTTTTCCTTGAGAATTTTCCTTCCTGCATTCCTTTTGCCTATCACTCAACTCTTCTTTCTCCCCTGTCCATGGCATTTAACAGCTTCTAAAGTAATGTTTACTTTTTCCTTACAATATATTATTTCTTATCTATATTATTTCTTATCCATTTCCTACCTGCCTGGAATATAAGCTCCATGGGAGTAAAAGTCTTTATTTGTTTTGCTCACTCTGTACTCTAGTTAGGTGTCTAAAACAGTGCCTGGTCTAATGTACACTTGATAAATAATTCGTGAGTGTTATTGAGGAGCAAGTCACAGCTTGGGTTAACACCTCTTTAACTTTTGCTGATGCCCCCCTACCCCCCGCCTTTTTTTTTTACTTTACAAAAAAGACCAGATCTCAGACTGAGAGCCTTTGTTTAGTAAGAACATTTAGTTGGAATTTTAACAAATCAACTTTATTTTAATTGTATTTACTTTACAACCTCTGTGTTTGGCAATAGATTCCAGTTCTCCACTAACCAGTAATTTAAGACTTCCTTTTGAAATAACATTAAGGAACTAAAAATATATATTGAATACATGGCTGGGTGCGGTGACTCACGCCTGTAATCCCGACGCTTTGGAAGGCCGAGTTGGGCGGATCATGAGGTCAGGAGTTCAAGACTAGCCTGAGCAACATGGTGAAACCCCGTCTCTACTAAAAACATTTTAAAAATTAGCCAGGAGTGGTGGTGTGTGCCTGTAAGCCCAGCTACTCAGGAGGCTGAGGCAGGAGAATTGCTTGAACCCAGGAGGCAGAGGTTGCAGTGAGCCTAGGTTGTGCCACTGTACTCCAGCCTAGGTGACAGAGTGAGACTCTGTCTCAAAAAAAAAAAAAAAAAAAAAAATATATATATATATATATATATGTGTGTGTGTGTGTGTGTGTGTGTATAACATAGGTAATAGTGCAGAAGATGTGACAAGATTCGCGAACGATGTACAAAAATGACAGTCACTTGGGAAATGCTGATTTTGGCTGCAAAGGAATGCCTAAGAGTTGTGACATGAGAGCCCAGCAAGTGGGAGATCTCTCGGGGCAGGCGAGCCTTCTAGATAGCTTCTGTCCACTTCCAGGCTGTGATCCACCCCAGGTGGGTAGGATGGGAGCTGGCAGGAAGACAAGCCAGCAACTTGATATTTTTTAGTCACTCATATATTTTGATCCCCACCTTTTGCTTTCCCTCTTGGAGTCTAAGAAACATACATGAAATAGAATTTCACAGTTCAATATTTGTATTTTATCTGGAGTTCTTGTCTTGTCTCTTTTTGTGATGAAGAAAATTCTCCTCTGTGGCTTCATTTCTGGCCAAAAGCAAGAGGCTAAGAGAACACAGGCTGCATTCCACCAAACACTACTGTTCATTAATTTCCAAATACGTCCTTTTCAGCACTGCCGCTATAGCCTGCCAAGATCTTGCTCTCTTGTGACACTCCAAGGACAGAAATTTGATCAAAATTTCTTGCATTTCTGAGAAAGACACTCAGTTCTATAGAGATGATTTAGTGTAGGACCGAGAGGTTAAGTGTTCCTCCAAGTGCTGCCAATGTCACTTAGACATACTTGAAACTCAAGATGAAGAGCACAGATGCTTTAATAAAGTAATTCTTGAAAACTATTCTTGCCTTCTTGTTTTGTATTCCAGCTTTAATTCTTTCTAGGGATGTCCAAAAATTCAGTCTAGTCCAAGGATTGTTTTAAGACAAGAAGGAATCCAATGCATGTTCATCAGTGGATGAAATATCGGACCAGATACCAGAGACCTCAGGTAGAATTCTGACAGCTGTAGCAATTGCTTGCCACAGGAAAGTAGAGTACTCTGATTCTCCAGTAGCAGATGCCGGAGGTACCTTGCCCATATCTCCTTAGTATTCAGCATTGGTGTATGTCATTAGTTTTCTATTTATTATAAGCATTTGCAATTTTCTGTCTAGGACATCTCTGACTGTAGGGCCTGATTAGTCTACAGGTAGAGTGGACTGGAAGTACTTGGGAAGTACATTCTCAGGAGCTTCCCTTAAACCACGAGGGAAAGAGCTGGTGGCTAAACATCTCAGCTTCCTCAACCTCTGTGGGGCAGCTCTGAGGGGTGATCTGTGCACTCCAGCAGGACTAAGATCCTGTTGTTCACATTAGCAGCCTGCTCATTAATATGCTCTGTCCTATCTATCTTTCCTTACCTAACTCTCTTCTATATTATATTTTTTTCTGCTGAGGCTTCCTTTCTTCCCAAAGCAACTGCTTACACTCAAACTCTTACTCAGGGTCTGAAAAATGGAACTAATAAATTTTCTAGCTGCCTCATGAGGCTTTCTTGAGGACCTGAGGGGATACTTCTTAGAAAAATATTTTCATATCATTGTACAGTTAGAAAACATGAAATATGAGGCACTCAGTGGTTAGAATCAGAGGGAAAGTCTAGTCCAGGAGTCTTAAACTTCAGAACCACCATGGTAGTCCTGTGGCCAGCCAGGGTATAAAAATGGAGCATACCCTCCAGTTCTTCACAGACCCCACCCACTGTCTTGACCTATGTCCCAGTTTCTTCTAATAATCATGCTACCCATCTTGCCCTTAAAGGCACCTAGCCCTCACGTTCTACCAGAAGTAAGGGCAAGGGTTCTTTATAATTTTATACCACCAGGATCTTAATGCTTATCCACCCAGGAGTAAAAAGGCTGATTCATAAAGAATCACCTTCACTTAGAAACATCTTCATTGCTTGTTGGTTTGTGTTTTAAGCAAGGCAAATAGTATTATAATTGGAACATCTATCAAGTACCTACTATTTGCAGAGCATTACATTAAGCACCTATTTTATGCCAACTGTTGCAACTCTTGCACTATTGAAAACATGGGGCTTAAAAATTGTTCTGGCAGTCATGATGTTAGGAAAAGCTGGCCTGTACCTGATGGGTTTCTCCTTTTCATGGGAAAAATAGGAAACTAAGTGAGAAAATGCTAAGGCAAGGTACCAACAATGGTAAAGGTAATTCAGAGATCCTTCCCTCCCACTCTCAGTTGAAAGGAGGCCATTTGCTCCAGTCACCTCTGGTATAAAGAGCAATAGTGAGAATTGTGAAGAAGCAGCAAGCTAATAAGAATAAAGAGACACTACTAAGGGTCCTTCAGGACAGATCCCTTGCTAAATTTGTCACCGTATATAATACAAATCCTTAGCTCTGCCCTGGATGACTAAAAGAGCAAAGAACACAGTACAGAAAGCAACCAAGCACCAGAGAATCTAGAGGGTAATGTAAAACAGATTTTTCCTTTAATTCTCAGAAAATGAAATTCTCTCTTCTTCTTGCCGCCTCTTCCTCTCTTAATCTTCTCCAATTTCTGTCTTCTGCCCTGTACATTCCATGAGTTTTGACAAATGTATAATGACATGTATATCTTATAGTGTCACACAGGTAGTTTCACTACCCTAAAAGTTTTCTGTGCTTCACCTATTTATCCCTTCCTCCCTCCAGACCCTGACACCCACTGATTTTTTGCTTGTCTCCTTAGTTTTAAGGCAAGTATTTTATTAGTCCCATTTTGAGATATGGAAAGTGATTCTTGAATAAATTAGCTGACTTCCTTAAGGATGCAGTTTGTGACTGAAAGACAGGGCATTAAAACCAAGGTCTGCTGAACTAATTCCCCACCAGAAGTCCAAACTAAAACTCCCACCAGGCTGTCTTCCAAACAAGATCAATGAACTGACAACACAAACGTCCAATGCGGTTGTCTTGAAGTTGACGCATGGGGAGAGCCTTACTTCCCTTGGATTCCCTATAAAGAGTTGGTTCCTGCTTCATCTATCAGTGTAAGCAAAGGGGAAGGTGCATGGAAGGAGAAACAATCAGGAAGCAGACCATGGTGAAGATGAGCAACGTAGAATTTCGCTGCACTCATTTGTTCAGCTACCATTTATGGAGTCCCTCCTCTGTGCCAGGCATTCTGCTGGGTAAACATATATCTTGGTGCTTGTTATTGAGACTGAGGCATGACCACATATGGCAATGCAAAGAGAGTCAGCTGGGAGGCTAAATGGTAGGTAAATCCTGGAATTAGCATACGCTTCCTACCCTAGGCTGGGGGGCCTTGGCCTTAGCTTTGCAAATCAAAATCCAGGCCAAGGGCTTGGAGCTGCTTAAAGATTGATCCCCGGAGGTCGCTGAAAGCTGCTAAGTGAATGTTCCCACTCTCCATCTGTCCCTCTAATCACAAACCCCTGTACTCCGGTTAGTCCCAGCAAGCTCCCACATGGAAGGCGTGGGGCAGGCAGGACCCACTCCTGCCAGATCTTTGTTAAAGCAATTCTCTGAAGGCACCTCTCCAACCTCAGAAGGAACCTGGAACTGCTGGCTTGGGCTCAAGTTCCCAAGAGCAGCAACTCAAAGACATCGTGTGGTCAGAACTAATTAGACCTGCCAAGCCCACTACCAAAGACAGCCAGCACACTAAGGCAATTAGTGATGATTTGGCCAGTGTCCACCATCACCAGATGGCCTCTGCAAGTTCTCCATGTTCCCAGAGAAATTACACATAGAGGCTAAGCTTATGTCCTGTAAAAGCACAGGAGGAATAAAGATTCTAGACATGCAATGGGAAGAAGAGATAATACCAATGATATTAATCATAAACATAGGTGCCATCTATGGAACAGGAACTACATGCCAGGCTCAGTGCTAGACATTTTACAGATTATCAACTCAACCCTAACATCAATCCTGTGGAGTGATAAGATTATGCCCATGGCTAGGTACAGTGGCTCAGGCCTGTAATTCTAGCACTTTGGAAGACCAAGGCAGGAGGATCACCTGAGCTCAAGAATAACCTGGGCAACATGACAGAATGCCATTTCTACAAAAAATACAAAAGTTAGCTGGGGTAGTGGCATGTACCTGCAGTCCTGGGTATTCAGAAGGCTGAGTTGGGAGGATCCCTTGAGCCTGAGAGGCAGAGGTAGCAGTGAGCTGAGATTGCGCCACTGCACTCCAGTCTTGGTGATGGAGAGAGACCTTGTCAAAAAAAAAAAAAAAAAAAAAAAAAAAGATTATGCCCATTTTACAGAAGAGAAAACTGAGGATTTAACAGGTTGGTTGTCTGAGTTCACTCAAATAATTTTTTTAAAGCTGGAATTCAAACTCAGATCTGTCTGGCTGCAAAGCTTTGGAATCACACAGATTATTCTGCAATAACTTGGTAGGAAAATCTTACTTAAATGTCACTTCCCCAGCCTAATTATGCTCCTCTTGTGGCTGCTCTTATAGCCCATAATAGGCATTTTTAAAATATAACCATAACTGTCATATGCTTAAGGCATGCATCTCCCATTGTACTAAGCTCAATGAAGGCAGGACTTCGTTGTTTTCTTCACTACTTTATCCACAACCCTTTGCATGATGCCTGGTATATAAAAAGTGGTCAACAAATACTTGCTTAGTGAATTAATAAAAGGAAACAAATAGGCAAGAAAAAGAAAGTGAAAGAAAGAAGACAGAGCTCTTGGGGATATGGGAAGATCATTAGGTTTTATATTTACAAATATGTAACAGTGGTGTGCTGATAAACCAGTTATTTGGGGGAAATAAAGCACCCTGATTTGTAGCATTTGCCAGTTTCCATTGTGTGAATGCTGCCACTACAACCAATTTTAAGCTCCCAGTGTGATATCACTGAATGCAGAGTTGGAAAGACATGCCCAGTGTTGACTTTTGCCAGCTCTTGTGCCACTTTCTCAGGTTTTTTGTTTTTTGTTTTTTGCTTTTTGTCTAGAGAAAATCAATCTCTCCTCTGATTTTAATTCTCCTCATCTTCTGGATTAGAGGCTTCTATTAGCTCTATTAGCTCTGACACTCTATGAGCCTATACATGATGTCTTTCATTATTTTGTCCTTCCACTAGATTCGGGTGCTGAGGTGATGGGTTAAGTATGAGATGGAGGACTAAGTCCCAAGTCGATCAAGTAAAGTGTTCAGACCAATAAATAGTTATAGCACATCAGCTCTCTCTTTTCCTTTCTCAGAAATATGTCCCAGTACATTCAAAATGCACCACTTCTGATATCCAACTAAAGGAATCCACTTGTTTGTTCCCTAAGTAAAATACAACTACATCTCACCAGTTTCAAAAGTCAAGCACCAGTGGATTTTGGAAAGCTAGTACTTAGCATTAAAAAACAACTGAAGGTAAAGCACCCAGTTACAATGTGTTGGATAACCCAGTTACACTCACAACTTCTGTATCTGAAAAAGACAAATGGATGCAATGAGAGTATGGTGACATCTCTATTTTATGCTCTTCTGCTCACTTGACCATCCCCTCCCTCCTTCACCATTTACAGTACACACACAGGCTTTCCATCTCAAGGTAAACTTAGGATGTTGCAGAATATTCCAAGGAGAATAGAAAACTGCTATTGTGATTGTAAGCTATAAGAACTGTATTTCTACCTTTGCAATATTTTCAAGGGACCCAACAGGACTGCTAAGTCACTAGTCCGAGTATTTGTCCAATAGAAAATTGAAAAACATAGGTTTCTACAAACATAAAGTTCTTTCAAGTAGTCACTACAATTTGGATAGTTCTGCATAGAAAGCCTATTTCAAGAGATTTAGAGATTTACAGACCGAATGAAGCACAAATGTTTGCCCTCTTATGGGACTCAATGGAAAATGGATTATTTTAGAGTGCTGGCAGTCACCCACATAGTCAGACTAATTAGATCTTTTGCCTTGAAGTTTCTCTCCACCCTTAGTCAATATGCATAATGCATTCAGTTCAAATTTAGATGCAGAAAGCATTTGTTGAACCATCAGTATCTGCCAGGCATGTTGATAGATGAGGGAGGGGAAATGGGTAAAGGAAACCTATTTCCTTTTCTCCATGAGCTCTCAGTATGGCACCAAAAGACAGGTATAAATGAATAACCAAGGAGAAAATATAATAAGAATGAAAACAGAAGTATGTAGGAGAAACACAGGGCTTTTGGACATGTGGTTAGAAAAGTAGGCTCTGGAGTTAGATTAAGTTTATTTGCTAGCCATATAACCTTAAATAAGTTACTTAATTCCTTTGAGCTTCAGTGTTCCTATATGTAAAATGGGATCATAACTCTCATGCCTAACTATCAGGTTGTTTTGATGATTAATGAGCTAATGCAGCTAATGCATGGAAAGCATTCAATACAGTCCTGACATATAGTAAGCACTCAATAATATCAGCTCTTATTGGTTATTTTCCTTGCAGTAGCATTTGGAGTAAGATAAATGGGGGTGTTATGGGTAGAAGCGGGGATAAGAAAGGCATTGGGGACAGAGTGACAGAGACATGAAGGTATGAAAGAGCAGGGATGCTTGGGTAACATTTAATAGACAAAACTGATCTAATTTGTATGGAATGAGTGAGAAAAAGACGACTGAAGCAAGCTTGGAAAGGACTGAGAGACCTGGTAAAGAGAATGACCTCAACCTGAAGGCAAAGGACATCCACAGGCATTTTTAAGGCAAAGCACAGAATTGTGTATTAGAGAGTTTGTTCAAAGTGGCACAATGAATTGAATGGGGGAAGAGTTTTGAGGCAGAGAGACCTGTTAGAGGACTTTTGTGCAGTGACATATATTAGGAAACCATTGGTGCTCAGCAGTAGTTGACACCATGTGAATGGAGAAAGATCACCACAACAAATGTAGGAGGAAGAGAGTCAAAAGAAGAGGCTAAGGGAATCCTACGTCTCAGGGATGAACAGAGAAATAAGTGCTGATGCTAATGCAGGAGACAGCTGGGGAGCAGTCAAAGAAGAGACTAGGGAGAGAGAAATAGGCTGGCTTTATAAAGTCAAGGAAAATGATGGCTCTGGGAGGATGGAGTGGGCTAGCAACGTCTAATACCCCTGAGATGCCAAGAAGGCTGAGACTTGAAAAAAAGCCAAGAGTTGAAGCAATTAGTGGTTCATTGATGGTCTAATTAGATCAGTTTGAGTGGAGTTTTTGGTTGCAGCTGAAAAAGAGAGGGTAAGGAAATGAAAGCAGTGAGTGTAACCAACCCTCCAAGGAATTGGAAGGCAACAAACAAAGAGAAAAAGTTAGTAACCGAAGGCTGGGGGGGAAGAAATTGGAAGTTAAATAACATAAAGCAAAAAATTGGAATACTCGAACATTTTTAAAGTGGTAGGTTTGGTTAAGAAACAGAAAATTTTAAAAACAGAGAGAAGAGATGACTGCAGAGCCCAAAGAAGAGAAGATAAAAAACTGCAACTGGAGCAATTTGTCTCCAGTGGGAGTGGGGAGTCTCTTCCCCTGTGTCAAGAGGGAATAAAATAAGGTTGCATAGGCCAGGCGCAGCGGCTCACACCTGTAACCCCTGCACTTTGGGAGGCCGAAGTGGGCGGATCATCTGAGGTCAGGAGTTGGAGACCACCCTGGCCAACACCCTGCCTCTACTAAAAATACAAAAAAAGTAGCCTGGACCATGGTGATGGGCGCCTGTAATCCCAGCTACTCGGAAGGCTGAGGCGGAAGAATCGCTTGAACCTGGGAGTCGAAGGTTGCAGTGAACTGAAATGGCGCCCCTTCACTCCAGCCTGGACAACTCCGTCTCAAAAAAAAAAAAAAGCATAGAGAAATAGCTAAAATTGGAGGGGGTGTGTGGGGTGGCATACTGGCCCGTGTTTTCTCTGTAGAACAGGTAAAGTTGTCTTTTCAGTGTAAGGAGGTGGAGATGGAGCATTTATACATTAGTAAATTTCAGCAGCACCCATGGACAATGAGGAAGAAGGTGAAAAAAACGTTGAGGAGGAGACCTGAAAGCATCAGTAAGAGCTCTACTCAGAGCAAAAAACATAATGTAGCAAAGAGGGCACAATAATGACTTTCTCTCCAGCCTTTGTGGGAAGCCTGGGAGCAGTAGTTGAGAAAATGTATAGGTAGGATGGATTCAGGGTTGCTAATTTCAGGTTGGCAGGAAGCATATGACAAAAGGGCCATAGGATAAAGGAATGGGGGATCTCCAAAATATTATCATTGAAATGGCTATTAGTGGGGACCAGACTGGCAGGGGAAAAAGAAGAGCTAGGACATGTAGAGGGGATTACATACCAGGGCAATAGGAAATTGGCAGTGAACACGAGAAGGTGATCAAAAACAACCAGTGCTGAAAAGTAACACCGCAGAGCATTCTGGACCAGTGGAGGTGACAGGATTTATTCACTGGATAGTGTCTATAGTGAGCATAGGAATGACTAGAGCCTTTTTCCCCCCTTTCTCTATCTTGCAGAATAATGCCAAAAGGATTGGTATCAATTCTTCCTTGAATATCTGGTAGAATTCTGCTGTTAATCCATCTGGTCCTGGACTTTTTTGGTTGGTAATTTTTAAATTACCATTTCAATCTCGCTGCTTGTTATTGGTCTGTTCAGGGTATCTAATTCTTTCTGATTTAAGCTAGGAGGTTTGTATTTTTCCAGGAGTTTATCCGTCTTTTCTAGGGTTTCTAGTCTATGTGCGTAAATGTGTTCATAGTAGCCTTGAATAATCTTTTGTATTTCAGTGGTGTCAGTTGTAACATCTCCTGTTTCATTTCTTAGTGAAGTTATTTGGATTTTCTCTCTTCTTTTCTTGGTTAATCTTGATAATGGTCTATCAATTTTATTTATCTTCTCAAAGAGCTAATTTTTGTTTCATTTATCTTTTGTATATTTTTGTTTCAATTTTGTTTAGTTCTGCTCTGATCTTGATTATTTCCTTTCTTCTGCTGGGTTTGGGTTTGCTTTGTTCTTATTTCTCTAGTTCCTTGAGGTGTGACCTTAGAATGTCAGTTTGTACTCTTTCGGTCTTTTTGATGTAGGCATTTAGGGCTACAAACTTTCCTCTTAGCACTGCCTTTGCTGTATCACAGAGGTTTCGATAGGTTATGTTGTTAACGTTGTTCGAAGAATTTTTCAATTTCCATTTTGATTTTGTTTTTGACCCAAGGCTCATTCAGGAGCAGTTTTTTAAACTTCCAAGAATTGAGGCTTGTTTTATGGCCTGTCATATCATCTATCTTGGAGAAAGTTCCATGTGCTGTTGAATAGAATGTGTATTCTGAAGTTGTTGGATGAAATAGTCTATATATATCTGTTAAGTCCATTTGTTCCAAGGTATACTTTAAATCCATTGTTTCTTTGTTGACTTTCTGTCTTCATGACCTGTCTAGTGTCATCAGTGAAATATTGAAGTCCCTCACTATTACTGTGTTGCTATCTATCTCATTTCTTATGTCTATTAGTAATTGTTTTATAAATTTGGGAGCTCCAGTTTTAGGTGCATATGTGTTTAGAATTGTGACATTTTCCTGTTGGACAGGTCTTTTACCATTACACAATGTCCCTTTTTGTCTCTTTAACTGCTGTTGCTTTAAAGTTCGTTTTGTCTGTTATAAGAATAGCTACCCTTGCCTGCTTTTGGTGTCCATTTGTCTGAAATGACTTTTTCCATCCCTTTACTTTATGTTAGTCTTTATGTATTAGGTGAGTCTCCTGAAGGCAGCAGATAGTTTGTTGGTGAATTCTTACCCATTCTGTGGTTCTGTATCTTTTAAGTGCAGCACTTAAGCCATTTACATTCAATGTTAGTATTGAAATGTGAGGCACCATTGCATTCGTCATGTTCTTTGTTGCTGGTGTACTTTTTTTTGTTTGTTTTTTACTTTTGCTTTTTAACTTGTATTTTTGTTTGATAGGTCCTGTGTGATTTATACTATAAAGAAGTTCTGTTTTGATGTGTTTCCAGGATTTGTTTCAAGGTTTAGAGCTCCTTTTAGCAGTTCTTGTAGTGGTGGTGGTAATAGTGAATTCTCTTAGCATTTGTTTATTTGAAAAAGACTCTGTATTTTCTTCATATATGATGCTTAGTTTCACTGCATACAAAATTCTTGGCTGTTAATTGTTTTGTTTGAGGAGGCTGAAGATAGGTCCCCAATCCCTTCTAGCTTGTAGGATTTCTTCTGAGTAATCAGTTGTTAATCTGATAAGTTTTCCTTTATAGGTTACCTGGTGCTTCTGTCTCATAGCTCTTAGGATTCTTTCCTTCATCTTAACTTTGGATAACCTGATGACAGTGTGCCTAGGCAAAGATCTTTTTGCAATGAATTCCCCAGGTGTTGTTTGTGCTTCTTGTCTTTGGAATGTATAGGTCTCTAGCAAGGCAGGGGAAGTTTTCCTCGATTATTCTCCCAAATATGTTTTCCAAGCTTTTAGATTTATCTTCTTCCTTGGCAACACCAATTATTCTTAGGTTCTTTTTGCAATGAATTTCCCAGGTGTTGTTTGTGCTTCTTATATTTGGATGTCTAGGTCTCTAGCAAGGCAGGGGAAGTTTTCCTCAATTATTCTCCCAAATATGTTTTCCAAGCTTTTGGATTTCTCTTCTTCCTTGGCAATACCAATTGTTCTTAGGTTTGGTTGTTGAACATAATCCCAGACTTCTTGGAAGCTTTGTTCATATTTTCTCATTCTTTTGTCTTTGTCTTTATTGGATTGGGTTAATTTGAAGACCTTGTCTTTAAACTCTGAAATTCTTTCTTCTACTTGTTCAATTCTGTTGCTGAGACTTTCCAGAGCATTTTGCATTTCTAAAGTGTGTCCAAAGTTTTCTGAATTTTTTATTGTTTTTCCTTTAAGCTATATATTTCCTTGAATATTTCTCCCTTCACTTTTTGTATCATTTTGGATTTCCTTGCATTGGGCTTCACCTTTCTCTGGTCTCTCCCTGATTAGCTTAATAACTAACCTCTTGAATTCTTTTTCAGGTAAATCAGGGATTTCTTCTTGGTTTAGATCCGTTGCTGGTGAACTAGTGTGATTTTTGGGGGGTGTTGAAGAACTTTGTTTCATCATATTACCAGGGTTGGTTTTCTGGTTCCTTCTCATTTGGGTAGGCTCTGTCAGAGGGAAGGTCTAGGGCTGAAGGCTGTTGTTCATATTCTTTTGTCCCACAGAGTGTTCCCTTGATGTAGTAGTCTCCCCCTTTTCCCATGGATGTGGCCTCCTATGAACTGAACTGCAGTGATTGTTGTCTCTCTTCAGGGTCTAGCCACCCAGCGAGTCTACCCACCTCTGGGCTGGTACTGGGGGTTGTCTGCACAGAGTCCTGTGAAGTGAACCATCTATGGGTCTCTCATCCTTGGATACCAGTGCCTGTTCTGGTGGAGGTGGCAGTGGGGTTGCAATGGACTGCATGAGGGTTCTTAGTTTTGGTGGTTTAATGATCTATTTTTGTGCTGGTTGGCCTCGTGCCAGGAGGTGGTGCTTTCCAAAGAGCATCAGCTGTGTTAGTATGGAGAGGGACTGGCAGCCGGCGGGTCTGTAGAACTCCCAAGATTGTATGCCCCTTGTCTTCGGCTACCAGGGTGAGTAGAGAAGGACCATCAGGTGGGGGGCAGGGCTAGGCATGTCTGAGCTTAGACTCTCCTTGGGGAGGTCTGACTGTGGCTGCTGTGGGAGTGAGAGTGCCAGGTCACTAGAATTTTGTACCTAGGAGGGTTATGGCTTCCTCTGCTGAGTCATGCAGGTTGTCAGGGAAGTGGGGGAAAGCCAGAAGTCACAGGCCTCACCCAGTTCCCATGCAAACCGAAGGGCTGGTCTCACTTCCACCTTGCCCCCTCACCAACAGCCCTGGGTTTGTTTCCAGGTGGAAGGCAAGACTGGCTTGAAAACCTACTCCAGGCTACCTGCCTCTCAGCTGTGAAAGAAAAGGGCTTGAGTGTTCCCCCGCCTGTGGAGTCTGCACACAAGATTTGGGCCCTCCCCTGAGTTCAGGCCAGGAGGCTTCTCGCCCCATTCAAATTGTTAGAAAGTTCAGCTAGAGATTTCCTTCTCTTTGTGGAGTTTACCTGCTGCTCCTCTGGCCACCCTCCCAATGGATCCCTGTGGTGCCAGGCAGGAATGGGCTGCTAGGGGACTCAGCAAGCTGCTAGGGCCTTTCTGCTGCTTCCTCTATTCCTGTATTTCGTTCAGCTCTCCACATTGACTCAGCTCCAGGTAAAGTCAGAAACTTCTCCCTCAAACAGACCTTCAGCTTCTCCAGCAGGGGTGTGTGTTTGGGAGAGGAGGGTCTCCCTTTCCCACTTCCACATTTAGGGCACTCACATTATTTAGGGGGTCAGCTGGGTCCTGCAGGAGCAGTCCGCTTCCTTGAGATGGTCTCTGGGTCTTCTCGGGATTGCTGGTTTGTTCTTTTGCAGTCAATCTGGAGATAAAATTCACAAAGCAAGCCTCCGCTTGCTGCTCTGTCTGGAGCTGTAATCTAGTCCTGCCTCCCCCCAACAATTATTAATTGGTCTGCTACTATATATACTGGTTATGTTTTGCTCTAAGGTAGCAGTTTGGCTTTCTCATTTGCCTTGTAAGTGGCAACATCTAGGAAATGTGAATGAACTCCCACTGGGGAGTCTGTGTTGAAGACTGAGACAGGAGTCCACGCTTCTTTCTGTGTACTGCCTTAGACCTTTAAGGATAATCAAGGGTTTAGGGGGAGAATATTGAATTATCACACATATTTGAACACACTCTTCTGCCCGAAAATTGCATAAATGGCTTCCCATTAATCTTAGTATAAAATCTAAACTCCTTACCATGGCCAAAAAGCATATGCAAAGTGTTGCCTCTTCATATCTCTGCAATCTCCCTTGCTCAAAGCAGTCTAACCATAGTGATTCTTCTTCAATCCCTCCTGTAACCGGCATGTTTTCCTACCTCAGGACCTTTGAACATATTCTTCCTCCTTCTTAGACTGTTTTTTCTCCTACTCCTGTAATGGTTTTTATCTCTCTTCTTTATCTCAGAAGCTACCTCTTCAGAAATGCCTTCCCTGAACCACCTACATAAAATAGGTACACCTGTTTTTATTTCACTGAAAATCCTGTTTAATATCTACATAGCACTTACTTAAAAGTGGAATTACTTTAGTTATTTGTCTGTTAACATAATGGTAGGAACCTTGCTTATTTTTTCCCCTCCCCATTGTGCACCTCAACATGGAGCTTAGCATATTGTAAGCATTAAATAAATATTTGTTGAATGAATGAAGTAATAAAAAGAATAACAATAACAACAATGCCGTTTTTATTGCACTGTTTCCAGATGCCAGACAACTTGTTAAGCAAAATCCATATACTGATGTCAAGCAACTCTACCAACAGTTTCTCAGTGGAGATTATTATTATTCCTGTTATTGAGATTAGTAGACAGTTGTAGGGAGGTTAAGCAATTTGCCCAGTGATTTTTTAAATTGTTAAGCTTGAATTTGAGCTCTGTTATACATTTGTGCTATCAGCTATGATGCTTTATATTTATTGCTGATATGGTTTGGATGTCTTGTGCCCTCTGAATTTCATGTTGAAATGTGACCACCAATGTTGGAGGGGGCCTAGTGGGAGGTGTCTGGGTCATGGAGGCAGATCTCTCATGAACAGCTTGGTGCTGTGCTTGTGGCAATGTGTGAGTTCTTACTCTATGAGTTCACCTGAGATCTGGTTATTTAAAAGAGGCTGGTGGCTCCTCCCTTTCTCTTTTGCTCACTCTCTCCATGTGACACACCGTCTCCCCTTCACCTTCTGCCATGAGCATCAGCTTCCTGAGGCCTCACCAGAGACAGGTGCTGGTACCATGCTGCTTGTACAGCCAAATACACCTCTTTTCTTTATACATTACCCACCCTCAGGTATTTCTTTATAGCAATGCAAATGAACTAACAAAATTGCCAATTTTTAGGAATAGCAGATGGCCGGGTGGTGGGGGGGTCCAAATTAAAATGGCTCAGAATTCCATTCAAACACAATAATTTGCCAAGTTTTTAAAATCCTACAATTAGTTCTCCAATTTCCCCAAATCTGCACCTCATTTTGGTGGCACTGAGCTGGTCTCAGTACTGAGTTTAATTATTAAGGAAGTTTCCTGAGGCATCTTTTCCCCTCTGATTCAAATCCCATCTCTCTGTGCCTCCCATTAAAGAAGTACTGAGAGGCAAAAAATCATGGTGAAATATGTGTTTTAACAGGTATTTCAGCTGCATGGGAAATGTGCAGAATTCTGAGAATACAGAATCCAAACCTCTGCAACAGCCAGTTGAAGTGGTATTTCATCAACCTGGATTTTTATTCCTTCTCAAGATCTCGGAGTCCCTGGAGCTGTTTTAATCTTGGCTCATTAAAAGTTAATATAATTTGGATTGGTGCTATTCATTTTGTTTCTGGCCACCTCATTTACCCAGCTCTGGCTGGGTTTCTGTGCACCAAGTCTAGGTGAATCGCAGATGTATCTACCTCACCTTCATTCACGTTGTGGACCCAGATGGCAGTAATCAATAGCTAATCATTGATAAATGATATTCATTACAAAGAATACAGATCCAAGTGTCAGCCACAGAAGAGATGCCAGTTATTTGTTGTTGGGTAATTCAGGAATGTCAAGAGGTAACAAAGAGAGACTGCTATGCTGCAGTCATTACCTAGCCCAGGGGAGGAGTGTTAAACATTAATACTTGAGCTGTAAAAGTATCAGAAACTTGACTGTCAGGCAAGCTTTGTAAGGGGGTGAAAAAACTCAGTAAGCTCAAATTTCTTGAGCAGGTGCTGCAAACAACTACTAATGTGCAAAATCCCCTTCTTAGGAGTTACAGTCATCCTCTCTGACTCCTGTAGTATTGACATTGGATAGAATTTTTGCCTGGAGGGTTACTATTCCAGGGTAGAGGAATGGGATGCGGTTTGGAAGGAAAGAAAAGAGGAAAAGCGGCATTTTTAGATTGAGGAATGGTGTCTATTCATACTACAGACAAGTTCCCAAGTGGTGACTACTATTTACTTTAGGATCCACAGTTATTTGCTTCATTTATGCATTTTAAATGTTTATTTATTTATTTGTTCATCCAAAACAATCCCCAGAGGTCCTATACATACATTTGCTACAATAGGAATGTAAAAAACTTAAAAAGCTAATGCATGGACCTTGCCTTTTGAGTGGCTATGGTCTATGAAAGGGAAGAATGGACATCAGCACAATAGTTATTAAAATATATTGTGGTCGGTTCTGTGACAGAAGTTCCTGGAATTATCAGAACATGAATCTGAGTGTATGTTAGGTGAGTGATAAGGTGACGGAAGAAAGTGTCATATATGAAGAGATTTTACATATTGGTCTTAAGAATGAAACCTACATCATTCACCATGTGGAGCAGGTAGACAGGACGTGCTAGGAAGAGAGAACAGCAAGTGTAAAACTGTCTGGGTAAGAGCAAGTAGATTCATTTGCTTGAAGAAACATGGCTTGTGAGCTGATACAGTGGGAGTTGAAATTGGGATAAGCAAGAGAAATGTTCCTTTTTGTTCTGGTGCTCAATAGTTCTTACAGGTTATTTTTTTTTTTGAGACAGAGTCTTGCTCTATTGCCCAGGCTGGAGTGCAGTGGCCTGATCTCGGCTCACTGCAAGCTCTGCCTCCCGGGTTCACGCCATTCCCCTGCCTCAGCCTCCCGAGTAGCTGGGACTGCAGGCGCCCACCACCATGCCCAGCTATTTTTTTGTATTTTTAGTAGAGACGGGGTTTCACTGTGTTAGCCAGGATGGTCTTGATCTCCTGACCTCGTGATCCACCTGCCTCAGCCTCCTAAAGGGCTGGATTACAGGCATGAGCCACTGGGCCCGGCCCTCATAGGATTTTAAGAAAGGAAGAAGTGGTCTATATATCGCCATGTTTTATATGAAGCCCCCTCTGGAGGTCTATGGTGAATAGATGGTAGGGTAGGACTCTTTCAGTCTTTGGAGCTAGGATGTTAGTGAGAGGTCAGCTTAGAGATGTTGAAGGCTAGAGAGGCATGGCCAATGTTAGCGTTATTCACTGAGATGGAGAACATGGAGGAAGAATGGGGTAAGAAGGTGAGTAAGGAGTCTGGAAAAAGAACATGTTGACTATGAGAGTGCTATAGGAATTTCTAGCAAGGATGGAAGAAAGAAGTGGAAGTATAGGGTTACAGGTGAGCAGAGATATCAGGGAGGAAGATTGGGGTTTGGAATAACTATGTAATATGTATCCTGATAGTTGATAAAATTATGGGTGTGAGGAATCACAGGTAGGTGAGAGAAGTTCTAAGGATAAACATGGTGCCTGTCCACATCCACTTGGATGAGCAGAGGAGAAGCCAGTAAAACAAACTAGATGAAGTGTTCAAAAGGTCAGAAGGCAATTCTGAGGGAAACCCAAAGGAAATTATTTTCTTCCACAACTACAAAAGCAAAAGCCCCAGTAAGGAAGACTCTAAGTTGGTTCTTGTAATGAATATGTTTTATTAGATACTAGATTTTGCAAACTTATGTTTATAACCTTTATTGAATTTTCATTGAACATCTACTTTATGCTAATGGAAAATAATGAAATCTAATTGTATTGAGGCTAGTAATTATTTCAGAAGAAAGCAGAAATTGGTTGAAAGGTTCAGACAGAAAAGCTTACATCATCATTATCTGAGAGCTTTATTCACTTCTCACATGAAAATCTCATTATCATACTTATTAAGGTGGTGTTTTTTTAATAATAGAAAACTTTTAGATAATTCCTACATTGTAGATTGTAATGAAGCTTGGGTTAAAACTAGAAAGAACACTCATCTTAGTTTTATAGTTGACCTATGGGCACTGAGCCAGACCTGTTTGTTAAGTTATATTTATACAAATTCATAGTTGGATTCATAGTTGGATAGGGATGCTGGTTAAGTAGTGCCTCATTTCTCACTAAATTAATTTATTTAGCCAGTGTTTATTAAGGTTCCAAAAGTTGCTGTACACTCTGAGACTAAAGCAGTAAAAAATAGTCACTATCTCTACTCTCATAGGGTTATATTTGTATAATGTCAGGGGAGAGAAATGATCAATCAATAAATAAAATGTCAGATGATGATAGCTGTTTTGAAAGAATAGGGTAGAATAAGGGATAGAGGTGAAATCCTTGCATTTAAGAACAAAAGTCTCCTGGGCCCCACACCCTATCTGCTCTATCAGTGGAGATGTCAGCTAATGGGAGTTCAGTGAGAATTTCCTGTGATTGAAGTCACACAGCTGAGCAATTGCTCTCAGCAGAAGCTTCTCTCATCCATATTGTCTCCTCTGTTACTCTTCCGTGTTGACTCTCATGTTCAGTAGCTTGTAGACCCTAGAATCTTACAGAAGTTTTGCTGCGTCTTCTCAGTTTCTTTCATCTCTAAAGCAACTCTGCTGCCACTCAACTGCTGGACAGTTCATCTTTAAACATCCCACAAAGGGCAGCTTGTGGTGGGCTTATCATGGCATCCTCTAGCTGCAGATCTTTGAATTAAGAGCTTTTTGGCTTTTAGTATTTACTTATGTTTTAAACTAGTTGAAAAAATTATAACTATAATATTTAACAATGGGGAAACATTCAAATAATACAGAAGAATATTTTAAAAACAAGTTTCTTTCCAACACACTTTCCCCAGGTTCAAACTATTCCCTGGAAGAAACTACATTTTTTTTTTTTCTTTTAGACACAGGGTCTTGTTCTGTCACTCAGGCTTGAGTGCAGTGGCACAATGAAGGCTCACTGCAACCTTAGATTCTTGGGTTCAGAAGATCCTCCTACCTCTGGCTCCCAAGTAGCTGAGAATATAGGCACAAACCACCATGCCTTGCTAATTTTTTATTTTTAATTTTTTGTAGACACTGGTTCTTGCTATGTTGTCCAGGTGGTCTTGAATCCCCAGCCTCAAGCAATCCTCCTGCCTCAGCCTCCCAAAGTGTTGAGATTACAGGCATGAGCTACTGTGCCTGACCAGGAGCTACTTTTAACAGTTTCTTTTGTATTTTTTCACATATATAAGAGGTAGAGACCTAATCCCCATTTTTACAATATTGAAATGTCTTATCAAGGATATAATTTCGCTATGTTTTTACCTCAATGGCTCAAAAAGTTCTCTGGGTATCCCTGTAGGTCATCAGGCTAGAGGAGCAAAGCATATACTAATAAGGGCCCCACATAATACTGATGCAATGTGAAGTAATAGACTTTGCTAACAAACCCAAGACTTTTAAGAGAAAGAATCGACAAGAATGTGTAGCCTTGTATGGGGCAAAATTAACTCTGTCTTGGTCCAATTCCAGAAGGCATTGTGACATGAGTACAATAAAAACAATAAGAACAAAGGTTTGCTCTGTACTTCCAGTTCTCCCAAAACCTCCGCTGATGGTCGTCTCCTGAGTTTGAATGACTACCCATATGACTACCCATATTCTTGATTTCCTTTATAAAGTCTGAGCTCTGTTTTTCCAGATTTTGTCCTTTTTTTTTTTTTTTTTTTTTTTTTTTTTAATCGCAGGCCTCTAAGGCTTCTAATTTGCAATAAATTAAATAGGCTAACTTTGCATATTTCAGTAACAGGTATACCTTGTTTTATTGCACTTTACTGTATTGTGTTTTGCAGACATTGTTTTTTATGAATTGAAGGTTTTTGGCAACACTGCATCAAGCAATTCTATCAGCACCATTTTTCAAGTAGCATGAGCTCACTTCATGTTCCTGTGTCACATTTTGATAATTCTCACAATATTTCAAACTTTTAAATTATCAAAGATATATTATGGTGATCTGTGATCAGTGATCTTTGATGTTACTATTATAATTGTTTTAGGTGCCACAAACCATGCCCATATAAAGCAGCACATTTAATGAATAAATGTTGCATGTATTCTAACTGCCCCACCAACCAGCCATTTCTCATTTCTATCTTTCTCTCTCTCTCTCTCTCTTCAGGCCTCCCTATTCTCACAACAATATTGAAATTAGAGCAGTTAATAATGTTACAATGGTTTCTAAGTGTTCAAAGGAAAAGAATAATGCATCTCTCACTTTAAAACAAAAGCTAGACATGATCAAGCTTAGCAGGGAAGACATAATGAAAGCTAAGATAGGCCATAAGCTAGGCTTCTTATGCTAAACAGTTAGACAAGTTGCAACTGCAAAGCAAAAGTTCTTGAAGGAGATTAAAAGTGCTATTACACTGAACATATGAATGATAAGAATGTGAAATAGCCTTATTGCTGATATGGAGAAAGTTTTATTGGTCTGGGTAAAAGACCAGCCAATCATAACATATCCTTAAGCCAAAGCCTAATTCAGAGCAATGTCCTAACTCTTTAATTCTATGAGGGCTGAGAGACGTGAGGAAGCTGCAGAAGAAAAGTTGCAAGCTAGCAGAGGTTGGCTCAGGAGGTTTACGGAAAGAAGGCATCTCTATAACATAAAAGTCCAAGGTGAAGCAAGAAGAGCTGATGGAGAAACTGCAGCACATTATCCAGAAGATGTAGCTAAGATCATTGACAAAGGTGGCTACACTTAACAACGGATTTTCAATGTCAATGAAGCCTCATATTAGAAGATATCATTTAGGACTTTCACAGCTAAAGAGATAGGAAGCCAGCTGGGTGCAGTGGCTCACACCTGTAATCCCAGGACTTTGGAGGCCAAGGTGGGCAGATCATCTGAGGTCAGGAGTTCCAGACCAGCCTGGTCAACATGGTAAAATCCCATTTCTATTAAAAATACAAAAAAATTAGCTGTGCGTGGTATCAGGCACCTGTAATCCCAGCTACTCAGGAGACTGAGGCAGGAAAATCGCTTGAACCCAGGAGATGGAGGTTGCAGTGAGCTGAGGTCGCACCATTGTACTTCAGCCTGGGCAACAAGAGCAAAACTCCATTAAAAAAAAAAAAAAAAAAAGCCCAAGAGATATGAAGTCAATGTCTGGCTTCAAAGCTTCAAAGGACAGGCTGACTCTCTTGTTAGGGCCAATGCAGCTGGTGACTTTAAGTTGAAACCAAGTTTATTTAACATTCTGAAAATCCTAGGCCTCTCAAGAATTATGCTAAATCTACTCTGCCTGTGCTCTAGAAATGAAACAACAAAGCCTAGATGATAGCACCTCTGTTTATAACACGGTATACTAAATATTTCAAGCCTCTGGTGGAAATCTACTGCTTAGGAAAAGAGATTTCTTTCAAAATACTGCTGTTCGTTGATAATGCAATGATAACCTATTGATAAACCTAGTCACCCAAGAGCTTGGGTGGAGATGTACAAGGGGATAAATATTGTTTTCATGTCTGCTTAACACAGTAACTATTTGACAGCCCATAGAATAAAGAGTAATTTTGAACCTCAAGTCTTTTTTTGTTTTGTTTTGTTTTTTTGAGACGGAGTCTTGCTCTATCACCCAGGCTGGAGTGCAGTGGCACGATCTCGGCTTACTGCAAGCTCAGCCTCTTGGGTTCATGCCATTCTCCTGCCTCAGTCTCCCGAGTAGCTGGGACTACAGTTGCACGCCACCATGCCCGGCTAATTTTTTTGTATTTTTACTAGAGACGGGGTTTCACCGTGTTAGCCAAGATGGTCTCGATCTCCTGACCTCGTGATGCACCTGCCTCGGCCTCCCAAAGTGCTGGGATTACAGGCGTGAGCCACAGTGCCCAGCCCCAAGTCTAATCTTTTAAGAAATACATTTCATAAGGCTACATGGATAGTAATTCCTCTGATAGATTTGGACAAAGTAAATTGAAAACCTTCTGGAAAGGATTTATCATTCTTAATGTTATTAAGATCATTTGTGATTCATGAGAGGAAGTCAAAATATTGACATGAACAGGAGTTTGGAAAAAGTTAATTTCAACCTTCATGGATGACTTTGAGGAGTTCATGGCTTCAGTGGAGGGAGTAACTGCAGATGTGGTGAAAATAGCAAGAGAGCTAGAATTAAAAGCAGAGCCTGAAGATGTAACTGAATTGTTTTAATCTCATGAAAAAACTTGAAAAAAATAAGGAGTTGCTTCTTATGGATCAATGAAGAAAGTGGTTTTTGAGATAGAATTTATTCCTGGTGAAGATGCTGTAAACATTGTTGAAAGGACAACAAAAGATTTACAATATTGCATCAATCTAGCTAATAAGGCAGTGGCAATGTTTGAGAAGATTGAGTCCAGTTTGAAAAGAAGTTCTACTGTGGGCAAAATACTATCAAATAGCATTGCATGCTACCCAGAAATCTTTTGTTAAATGAAGTGTCAATCAATGAGGCAAGTTATTGTCTTATTTTAAGAAATTTCCACAGCCACCTTGATCAGCAACCACCACTTTGATCAGTCACCAGCCATTAACATAAAGTCAAGACCCTCCACCAGCAAAAAGATTATGACTCATTGAAGGTTCAGATGATCATTAGCTTTTTTTTAACAATAAGTATTTTAAATTGATGTGTATGTTGTTGATCTTTCATTTTTCACCTCAAGATCATTGAATATATATGTAGTTTTAGACAATGCTACTGCATATTTGATAAACTACAATACAGTGTAAACATAACTTTTGTATGCACCGAGAAACCAAAAAAATTTGTATCTGTCTTTATTGCAGTATTTGCTGCCTTGGTTTGTTCTGGAACTGGACCTGCAATATCTCCGAGGTATGGCTGTAATTACTTCTTTTAATAAATATGTGTTTTTAAAGGAAGTTTTATATAATCATACACAGAAAACAAATACATATTTGTATAAATAGAATACAAGTAGAAAAATAAATGCTATTAAATAAATAATATTATTAAATTATAGCTAGATTCCATTGCCAGCCAAGTCCCAGAGCCTGAAGCCTACTATTTTCCTGTGGGGAGAAAAAAAGACATTTCTCTTGGAAGTATTCAGAAGAATAAAAAGGGAATGAAGAAAAATGACAAGAAAAAAATTGTAAAATACCTTTCCACTTAGGGATGCACAACCCAGATCCTCCTTCAAGGATTGATGGGATGTAGAGCTGCAGGGAGTGCAATCAGCAGATGGCTTCCAGCTGTGGACTCCTTCAGTGCTGTCTCAGCTGCAGAAAGCCACCCTATCCAATTCAAGTCCTTCCCAGAGCAGTGCACATCCAGTAACTGAGTGAGTCATGGGTATAAGGCCTGGCTGATTTGGCCCAATGAGAGATTACTCTGACAGGCAATACTTGTACTGGAGTTTCCTGCAGGGTGGTTGGGCCTCCTTCGTTAGGCCTACATCATGGTTTGACTTTTTCCTCTGCTCAATCCCAATTTCTTTCTGTTTCTTCCACAGATGTAGATATCTCAGAAATGTCTCTACCGCAAACTCCACCTCAGCATCTGCTTCTGTAGATTCTAGCCTGGCATAAAGGTTTTTTTTTTTTTTTTTTTTTTTTTTTTTTTCAGATGGAGTGGAGTCTCCCTCTGTCACCCAGGCTGGAGTGCAGTGGTACTATCTTGGCTTACTGCAACCTCCACCTCCTGGGTTCAAGTGATTCTCCTGCCTCAGCCTCCTGAGTAGCTGGGACTACAGGCACCCACCACCATACCCAGCTAATTTATGTATTTTTAGTAGAGATGGGGTTTTATCATATTGGCCAGGCTGGTTTTGGTGTTTAATATTGGGTCAGTTTGCCACTAGAATGTAGTCTAGTGCCACAAAGAGAACTTGAATTCAGAGTCAGAAAAAAACTAAAATTTAATGTTCTAGTTGCATTTGATAAAGTTTTTTCACTTCCAGATTTTCACAGTGTTATTAAATCTCAAATAACAATAATAATTCCTCACTGAACTTCTTTATTCAATGAATAAATACATATAAAGAATTTAAGACAGGACTTGTTCCAGAGACTATTCTAGATCTAGATTATGTACTATAGCATATTTTCATTGCTCTCAAATAAAAAGTTGAAACGAACCACAAATTTGAACCACGTATGTGGTTTAAATTTTTTAGTGGGCACATAAAAAAAGTAAACTACAGTTGAAATTAATTTTAATAATATATTTTATTTTACCAAATATATTCAAAATATTATCATTTCAACATGTGGTCAATTCAAAAAATTGTTCATGACAATTTTACTTTTGGGGGGTATACAAAGTCTTCAAAAACTGGTGTGTATCTCAGCACTTGGCTTTCATGTCATTTTGCATGTGCCATGCTTCAGTTGCTCATGAACAACATATGGTTGGTGGCTGCCATATTGACAACACAGTTCTAGAGCAAACCTTGGGTTATATCTCCAATCCATGGTGAGCCTTCCATAAAAATGGAGAATTATAGAAGCTAAAATGTCACAGGAAATCTACAGAAGGCTGGACTAGGGTGAAGTCAGTGAGAGGAAATACCTTGAGAGAGCTCACTTTCTCTCCTAAATGCTCTTGGTCTGAAAGTTGAGAGTCTCCTAGATAGCATGCTAGACAGATAATTAGTGGAAACATAAACTTCATTTATTCAGAGAAATTCCTTCTCCAAATTTAGCAGAAATATAATTCAAGGTTATAAGTACATAGTTGTACTCTTCAGCAAAGATCTTATGTATAGCAAAATGTGAAAAAAGTCCCATTCTCCAGGGGTGGAAAATAAAATAAAAAACGTAAAAGCAAATTTGAGTATAAGAAGATATGCTGATGTCCCAAGATGTCTTTTTGAGACTGCTAGGATGAAACAATATTATTTGTGATATTCAGAAGGAGCAGGGGAGAAATTGAAAGAGTTAAAACAAACAAACAAAAAAACATGATAAAGAAGGAATATCAGCCTGTTATTATCACCCACTCATTTATTGAATCAATGAATAGTGCCTGAGTATCTAATAAAAGTATGAAAGAGTTAGCATTTATTGATAGTTGAACATGTGTCACTCACTGTCTTAAGTACATGCATGGATTGAACAATCACATTGTAGGTATGATTATAATCCCAATATGATGTATGAAGGAATTGAAGTAAGAAGTTAATCAATAAACCCAGGGTCACACACCCAGTGTAGGATAGAATCAAAACTATCTCAGGCAGTCTAATTCCAGAACTGTACCCTTAACCACCATGAATTGCTAAGTGGAAAACAAAGATGAATCAAAGTTAGTTATCACTTTTTAAAAACTTAAGCCCTAGAGAGAGGGATAAGCATACAAATAAATCTTATAATAGAGAGAGTAAAATGTATGAGGCCAGGAGAAAGTTCAGTGGGAGCACCTGGAAGAGTTTAATATGTTCCTCCTTATCTTACAGATGAGTAAAATCAAGTCTAGCAATAGCTCACTAATGTGTTCAAATATTATGAAAGAACCCTGTTTAAAACAAAATCTTGTTTCTCCCAGGGGTACAGTGAGGAACTCTTAGTCCATTCTCTGCAAAGTGGTGGCTGTTCTTCTAATAATATCACATTTCAGTTTCTTCCCCTTTTTCCAAGGGCTTTATGCACAAACTTTCCAGTTTTTCAAGGTTTCCATTTTGTTCAGTGCTTTTTGATTAACATTTTACTGTACCAGGTCATATGCAAATAATATCAGTAACTCGGGCAGTAACTCAGGAAGTAAATATAGTAAATATGAGGAAAGAAAACTGTCACACCTACTCATGTGCTCTTGTCACTTGAGAATATGTGTGGATGATAATTAAAGGATATTTCAGCTGAAAAGTGGGAGGATTTATTGCTCTCAGGCTGTCATCTTACATTTATGAGAGTGGATTTTATGTTTCTCAAGATATCTTGCTCATAAAGATAACTCATTTACAATCCAAGCATAGCTCCTCTGATTATCTTGGGAAATACGTCTGCAGATGCTGTGTTGAAACAACTGGAGACCCCAAGGCTACATTTTTCAATATGTAAACACTCTATTATTCCTAAATGACATTATGTCATCTACAACTGTTCTTGTTGACATATGTGAATTCCATAAAGCAGTATTTCCCAAAGTGTCCTTAAGGTTTTTTGTGGGGGAAAAGTAGTTCCAAAATAAAAAACATTGGGATATATGGGTTAATTTATTTATTTCATAATTTCTCAGGGACTTTAATATGCTAATGTGAAAACTATATTTACAAGTACTTGCCAAAAATATTTGATCAAAATCTTCACCCATACCACCCCTGTTTATTTTTATTTGTTGAGGAATGTTTTCTAGATTTAGGGTTGGTCTAAATATATGAATTTAAACCATATACAATTGCCAATATTTGACCATTTTTATTTTACAAAAATGGTAACATGATGCAGTTCTATTTAAATAGTTTGGCAGCACTGCATTAAAGCTGAATTCTAAGAGCTGTTCAGGGATTTAGATTATACTTTGATTTCTGCTTCACAACCCTTCCTAATGTTCACTGACCCCTAACTTAATCTAGGTTTGCTCTTGATACAAGAATGTGTTCTACTTGTCAGAATGTCTCTGTAGGTATTGACTCTCCATAGTGGCCGCTCACAGACAAGTGGAACTTCTTTATTATTATCATTATTATCATCATTAGATTAATATAATTTGGACCTCCTACCTCTAATGATACATTTTACCAGAAAAAAAAAAATCCATCTTGTTGCTTGAGAAAGTTGAATGCAGGCTCTATACTCAATCAATAAGTTCATTTAATTGGCAGGAAATCAATAATCATGACACAATTAGTGGTGGTAGTGGTATGACAGTTTTAGTAATACCAGCTAATGGAAATCACAATCCACTCAAATTTGAAACACAAAAACTTAATCTATTTCTTTTTCAAACAAGAGAGAAATCAAGAGCTGCAAACCCTTGCTAAGCAAAGAATGCTTTTCTATGGATATTTGGAGAAGTGTAGAATTTACATTAAATCTAAATAAAGCAGTGCTTTTATTGACTAAAAGTAAAAGGGGACATGTGAGAGGAAAGGCAGGGTAAAAACTTCCAAAAATAATCTCCTTTATAAAAGTAATGAAAATTCTGGCAAAATTAACTTCTTTTGTAACCACATGCATTAACTAAAGTCTTAAAGCAATTTAAAGGACATTTATTGAGGAAAATGGCTGAATATCTTGACAGAAGCAACCTTTGTCATGTTTCAACTTGTCCTACTCTTAGCCCTTTCCCAAGATTCATGATAACCTTGCAAAACAACAACCCCCAGTTATGTTAAAATCAGCACCCTGGCAGCCACTAGAGAAGGCATAATAGAATTGGAACTGAACTGCTTCAAAGCATCCTCCCCCAAAATTGCCATTATTTGACCTGTCTGGTGGTTCCCTAGAAGAACTCACTTGCAAGGATTGTCTTTGCCTGACTTGGAAAACATCAAATGCAAACACTGTTTTCCTTGGGTATGTTTTTCAAAAACAATTAGCAGCAAATGTTTAATATTGCAGCTGCCTGAGGCAGTAGATAACATATAGGGAAAATAATAGGCTACTTAAAATAATTTAAAAGGAAAAGCTGGGGAATGAGATGTTCATAGGGTTTTTTTTAAAATGTCAATGTAATCCTGAGGATCTAGATGGCTACATATATGTACAGGGCTCTGCACATGCCCAGAGTTGTGTACAACCTCAGAAAAGACCTGAGAAGGCCCTGAGATTTTAGCTTGGAAAGACATGAGACTCTGCAAATAGAAAGTAAAGTCTTAGGCAGAGTTGTAAACTGCCTGATTGAGTACTGAAGGCATGCACACACACACACACACACACACACACACACACACACACACGCAAAACTCCACAGCAAAAAGCAAGAGATATACTAGTTTCAGGCATTTAAGGAAATGTTGGTCCAAACATTAGCAGACCACTAAGCTAACTGAGCAGAGACTTCATGGCCACACACAACAGAGAATACAGACTTTATAGAATTAGTTTTAAAAAGTCACTAAACAAACAGCCAGCAACAGCAATAATATCTTGCAAAGCGTAAGAATCTGATTTCCAGAGCTCCCATATTACATTACTTAAAATGTTCAATTTTCAAAAAATAAATTACTAGATATGCAAAGAAATAAGACACATCTAAAATGCAGCTGGTCCTGGGGGAAGACCAAACGTTATACTTACTAGAAAAGACTTCAAGTCAACTGTTTCAAAATGTTAAAAGAACAAAAAATAAGCTATGTCTTAAAAAACTAAAGAAGGTTATGATAATAATGGCTCACTAAATACAGAATATTAATAAGAGATAGAAATTACGTTTAAAAAGAATCAAATAGAAAGTCTAGACCTAAAAGTATGATAATGGAAATGAAAAACTCGCCGGAGCATTTCAACATCGGATTTTATTAAGCAGGTCAAAGAGAAAAGGTCAACTGAAGTTATTCAGGATGAGGAATAGGAAAATCAAAAAGAACAAAAATGACAAGAGCCTCTGAGACCTATGGGACACTTTCAAACATGCCAATATATGGATAATGTGAGCTCAAGAAAGAGAAGAAAGACAGAAAGGGGAAAAATATTTTTTAGAATAGTGATTAAAAACTTGCCAGATTTGACACACACACACACACACACACACACACACACACACACACACACACACAGAAAACCTTTACCTACACGTCCAAGAAGTCAACAAATCCAAGTAGGATAAACTCAAGGAAATCCATATCTGCATACATGAAAATCAAACAAAGACAAAGAGAGAAGTGACATCATATACAAGTATCTGCATTAAGATTAACAACTTATTTCATATCAGAAACCATGACGAACAGAACTCAGTAGGATAACATACTCAAAGTGCTGGACAAGGGGGCCGGGGTCACTGTGAATTGATAATTCTTTTTTTTTTTTTTTTGACCTGGAATCTTACTCTATCACCCAGGCTGGAGTGCAGTGGTGCAATCTCGACTCACTGCAAGTTCTGCCTCCTGGGTTCACACCATTCTCATGCCTCAGCCTCCCAAGTAGCTGGTACTACAGGCACCCGCCACCATGCCCAGGGAATCTTTTTTTTTTTTTTTTTTTTGTATTTTTAGTAGAGACAGGGCTTCACCGTGTTAGCCAGGATGATCTTGATCTTCTCCTGACCTCATGATCCGCCTGCCTCAGCCACCCAAAGTGCTAGGATTACAGGCATGAGCCACCGTGCCTGGCCTGATAATTCTATATCTAGCAAAACATTCCTTCAAAAATAAGGAAGCAATTAAGATATTCTCAGAAAAATAAAAGAAAATTTGTTGCTAGCATATTCACTCTACAAGCATACTAAAGGAAGTCTTCAGGATAAAATGAAAAGACACTAGAAAGTATCTCAGATCCACATAAATAAGAGCTCCAGTAAAGGTAACCACTTAGGTAAATATAAATGTATAAATGTATTTTTGCAAGTAACTTATTTTCCCTCTTCTATCTAATTTAAAGGCCATTTCATAAAACATTGATTATAAAACTGCATTAATGGTTATACAATGTATGAAGATTTACTTTATATGAGAATAAGAGCATAAGGGAATAAGGAAGGAACTGACCTATGTGGAATCAAAGTTTTTTTGCAGTATTGAATTTAAGTTGGTTGTTAATACAAACTAGATTGTTATAAGCTGAGATGTTAATTATAATGCCCATGGCAATCACTAAGAAAAAGTAACTAAATATCTAAAAGAAATGGCAAGGGCAGTAAAATGGCATGCTAGAAAATATCTACTTAACACAAAAGAAGGCAATAGTGTAGGAACAGAGGGAAGAAAAGACAAAAGGCATACAGAAAACAAATAGCAAAATGTGAGATGTAAATCTGACCTTATCAGTAATTGCATTATCTATGAATGGATTAAGCATTTCAATAAAAAAGCAGAGATTGATAGAATGAATTTTTTAGTAACATAATACAACTATATTTTATCTGCAAGAGACACACTTTAGGTTCAAAGACACATATAAGTTAAAAGTTCAAGAGTGAAAAGAGATGTGCCATATAAATGGTAACTAAAAGAGAAATGGAGCACCTATACTAGCATCAAACCAAATAGATCTAAGTTGAAATTAACTTAGCAACAAAGAAGGACTTTTTATAATAATAAACAGGATAATCCATTATGAAGACATCACAACTATAAACATGTGTGCACTTAAAATTAGAGTCCCCAAATAAAGGAAGCAAAGCTGACAGAATTAAAGGAAAAAAGAGACAGTGAACATTAACAGTTGAAGACTCAACACCTTACTTTAGATAATGGCAAAACAAATAAGAGGGAAAATTATCAAGGAAATAGAATACTTGGACAGCACTATAGACCAATGAAACTTAACAAATACATATAAAACATTCTGACAAACGAATAATACACATTTTTCTCAAGTGCACATGAAATCATTTTCAGAATAAAGTGTATATTAGGCCATAATACAAATCTTAATACAATGAAACATACTTTGTAATCATACAAAGTATGTTTGCTGACGACAATGAAATAAAATCTGAAATCACTAACAGGAAAAAATTTTGATAACTCATAAATGTGTGTACATTAAACACTTTCCAATGTAGCCAATGGGTGAAATCATAAGATAAATTAGAAAGTACTTTGAACTGAATAAAAATGAAAATGAAACATATCAAGCATATGGAATGTGCCAAAAGAAATGCTTAGAAAGAAATTTATAGGCGTATGAGCCTATCTCATGAAAATGAGATCTCAAATCAGTAACCTGATCTTCCACATTAAAAGATTAGAAAAGAACAAACTATACCAAAAACAAGTAGAAAGTTTTTAAAAAGAGAGAGTAGAGAAATAATAAATTAATAAAACCCAATTTTTTGGTAAATCAACAGATTTGATAAACATTTATTTAGACCAAGCTTGTCCAACCCATGGCCCGCAGGTCACATATGGCCTAGGATGGCTTTGATATGACCCAACACAAATTGGTAAACTTTCTTAAAACACTATGAGATATTTTTGTGTGTGTCATTTTTTTTGAAGCTCATCAGCTCATTAGTGTTAATGTATTTTATGTGTGGCCCAAGACAATTCTTCTTCCAATGTGGTCCAGGGAAACCAAAAGATTGGACCCACTGAGACTGAACAAGTAAAAGAGGGAGGAGTGTGAAGTCACAAAAACCAGGAATAAAAGAAGAAATATATAATTAAAATCCCTTATAAAAATAAATATTCCTGTGAAAATCACATTTGTTTTTTTGCTAATATGAACAAACTGTTCTAAAATTCGCATGGAAATGCAAGGGATCCAGAATAGCCAGCATAATCTTTAAAAAGACAAACCAAGTTGGATGGCTCACACCTTGCAATTTTAAAACTTAGTATAAAAGTAAATAACCAAGACTGTGAGACATTGACATAAGGATAGACATATCCTTATGATAAAATTGAGATATCAATGGGATAAAATTGAGAGTCCAGAAATCAATTCATACTTTTTTGTTCAATTACTTTTTTTTACAAGAGTAGAAAGATAATTCAATAGAGGAAAGAATAGTCTTTTGAAAAATAGTGCTAAAACAACTGAATATCCACATGAAAAATAATGAAGTTGGATGCTCTGCCTCATACCATTCACATGTATTAACTGAAAATAAAGAACTAAATGCAAAAGCTAAAATTATCTTCTATAAGAAAACCTAGATGTGAATCTGTATAAAGCTGGATTAGGGAATGGCTTTAATTTTAATTGTGAAAAAGGATTTATGAGACTGGTCTTAAGCTGTAGCCAATCTTATGTGCTTTGCATATGTGTATGGTTTGTAGCAGACTTCACTGAAGGCCTCTGTCTTGTTTTACCTCCTGGTGATGTGGCCTGTGACCCTGTGGGAAGGCTTCGTTTAGCAATTTTGCCTTAGGGAATGAGTCCTTTCTCATTTAATATCTGCATGTTTTCCTAGCCCTGTCTCTTAAAGGCCTCCACCTAGGGACTGGGTTTACCTGTCTGTTTGTGTAGTTATATATGTGTTGTGTGTATGATGTTTGTAAAAAGAACTCTAATTAATTTGGCCTAAAGGAAGACAAGCACTTAGATCAAATATATTTTAAAAGGAAGATAAAAGTTGTGGTACCCTTCAGTTCACATGACTTTAATCTTTGAGATACAAAAACAGCCTTAAAAATTATTGGTGAAATGCAGATACCATCAAAATGTAAATAGGTGGACTAAATTATGCAGGTCAGATGCAAGGTTTGGCAAGTGTTTTAAGGTTGTATTCTGCCTTTTAATTTTTGAGAACTATTTAACTTGCCTGTTCCACAGTCGATAAGGCCTGGGGACCATATAAAACTAATTATGCTCTTAATTATGCTGGAAGGAGTCAAACCTTGGCTGCATTTAGCACTCAATGAAAACAACTTACCAGGTTTTACATTAAAGTTAAAAATTGCTAGAAGTTACTATCATAACACGTAATTGAAACTACTGGAAATAGATTTACATGCGAGGTCTGTGAGAACAGTAAAATGTGTTTTTTAGTAAAAGGTTATAAGAAGGCATGGAAATGTAAATATTTGCCTAAGGTTAAATGATTGTTTTAAATTAGATAAGATAAAGCTGAAGGTTCAAACAAGTGGTGAAAGGTTTCTAAAAATTAATCTTCAAAAAAGAAATTCTGTATGTGAACACTGAGTGGAATTCAAAAGGTTATTACATAGTTTTTTGTAAATTGAGCATTGAAATAAAAGCACAACAAGGTTTTCTTAAGGCACTAATCTGCTCTGTAGCAAAATTTGTAAAGGGTTATAAAAGGTTTATAAGAATCTTACTTCATGGTCAAATTGGTTGAGATTAGGTAGAATTGTCTATAAGGTTTCATTTAACAATTGGGTTTGACAATAGTAGACTAATGTTAAGGGTGAAATTTTGGATTTCTCTCCTTTATACAAGATTTTTATGTAATAGTAAAGGATAGTGAAAGATTTTCATTTGCCTTAAGAATAGACTGCCAAGTCAAAGGAAGAGAAGACAGGAGACAAATTGTTTGAAAAGCTGTCTTCTCTCCTAATGAGTACATATTTTTGCTTCTTGCTTCTTTAAAATTCTGAGTCATCATTTGGCAAAATAAATAATTTATGGCACTGTGGAATTCTATTTCATAACATCAAGTGTTTTAATCCTCTAACATATGTAACAGGCTTCCCCAAATCAAACTTCAGTTTCAAAATTGTCTTTCTTGACACCTGGATTTTCAGAGGCTCCAGAAGAGCCCCTGGAGTGTCTAGAAAAGAGAGGTAAACAGGATTAGTTGACATGTTTAGGTACATGGGATTGCCAAAATGGTGTTCCATCCTCTTTAGGTTATATTTTGGTGAATAATACAAATATGTGTTCCCAAATTGTATAGCATTTAAAAAATTCTGATGTCTAAGAATATGCTATCAATCATAGTTTAGGTTGTTATGTTAAGTTATTGAAAACCACAGAGATAACCAAACCAAACACTTTCTAACTGTAGCTACCCTGGACATTTTGCTATTCACAGACATTTTTTTCCTTGTTTTAGTCCTTTTTAAAGGACAGTTTATAATAAGCTACAGAATATTGACAGGTGTTCTCAAATACAGGTTTCTGATAACTTTGGAGATTGTAACATTAAAATAAAGGAAAAATGTACAGGACTCAAGAAGAGCTGATACGTTCATGAATATTGAGCAAAACAAGAACTCAATGTATTGAACTCAAAAATCGAAATAATCTTTTTAACTTTTGCTTGGAATATTGCTGGTCCTTGTTTTGTTTTCAGAGTCATGGAAACATATTTTAAACTATTTACAGCCTTTAATAACTGAGTAAGGTATACTCCTATGAACCAAATTTGGAGCATGTTTATTTCTCTCTGCCTGTTTCCTCTAGAATTTGGAAACTATCTGTGTGTATTCTTAACTTATGACAATATAGTTCTTTGCATCAGCACAGTAAGAATCCATTTTTCTTTTGCAACAGGACACAATTGGAGAAACTGGTTATTTCACCAAGGCCTTGACTGGAAAGATATGCTTACCTTTAAGGAGTCAAGCTCAAATTGCAGAGCCAATAAAAGGCCCTTGGGGAAAAACAGATTGGCCTCATACCCTTGCCTATGCAGTCCTTGTATAGGGTTCCTGACCTGTGGTAAGTACAGAATGGCACTTTCTAACAGACCTAGGAGCTCCAAGTTCATCTTGGGATGTTAAGAGGAGAGGATCACCCAACTCACAAGTATTTGAGGATAAAAACCCATGGCTGGGCTCAGCTTTAAAAGATTTTATCTGTGATTCCTTATGGAACAAAGTTCCATCAAAGGCAATCCAAAAGGCCTATGTAGAAATAGTTATTCCGGCTGCATTTTCTGCAAATAATCAGGCCAAGTATAAGAATAAAGTCTATTTTGCAAACAATTCAGGCTTATCATGATTTTTTTAATAAAAATGAGGACTGGAGAGATTGAAATTATGTTTCAAAACTTACCATAACTTTTTCATTAACTTCTAAACTCAATAGTTGTTTTTAAGTTTTTGTCTACATTTTTATACTAACCCTGCTTGTTCCTGTGAATCAACGAGCAATCTCTCGCTACAGCTCAGAAAGAAAAGGAGGGATGGGTAATGTGAAAATCTGGATCAATATTCTAGTTCTGAGTAATTATCCTGCAAATCCTGCCAGATGATAGGAATGCATAGGATGTCCATCACTTGGAGGATTCCTTTTGGAAAAGTAAGACCAAGGGAGCTAACAAAAGCCAAGCACCATGCACCTAAATCCTAGCAAGCATAACTATAGCTTCCAGTTATCTTAATGTGTCACAAGACATCCTTTTCTCTCCCTTGTTGGAGGAGGACTCAGTTCCACAGTTTTGCCTTAGCATTTAGCTATGATAAGGAGTCCATACAACCCCACTCCCTGAGATATATTTTTGTACCAAACTCAATTCCAAGCTTCCAGTCAAAGCCCTAGGAAAGAAAACTGGATCTGAAGGATCCAGAGGCAGATGATGATGAACGTTAAAAGACACAGCACAGGTGAGTATGGCTGATTCCTGCCAATTAAGCCAAGCTTCTCATTTCATGGATAAAGGCCATGCTAGTATCCATGGGCATAAATGAGGTCTAGGTAATTCAAGGCTACTGACAGCAGAGTAGACAGGGTGTACGTGGGTGAGAGTGAATAATTCCCACCTCCCTACCTGCCCTGTTAACATGGGTGAAAGCCATTTTAACACCCATGGTGGCACTTGCCAGGGTCACCAGGACTTGGGGATGCAAAGACAGAAGAGGGAAACAGATGATCTTCCTTCTCTCCCTCAGGTACTCCGGGTATCTGCTAGAAGGAGAAGGGAATCAGAGATGCCTCTTCTCCTCTTTCTAGATGGGTAGCCATTCATCTTCAGTCTGTACCCCATTCAAATGCATCCTGAAGCCCTGGGACTCCTTTGAAAAAAATGCCTTCTTTTTTCCCTCTCTCCTTCTCTGTCTTCTCTTCACAAATAGGTAATTATGTCCTCATACTATGGGACACTCCCCTCAGATGCATCCTCTAAACTGAAAAGAGTTAATTTCCCAAAGCTTAAAATGGTTGGCTTTAGGATTGGGCTTAGGGTAAGGGAACCCAGAAACTCAATACGTTGACAAAAGGTTAAAGTTTTTTACCAGTCGGATTTTTGGCCTCCCTCTCTCTGTGAAAACCAGTAAAAGGTGTCAGGATTTTTCAACTCTCTTCACCCCTCCCCTTGTTTCATTTTAACGTTTTCTAATAACCCAGTGTGTCTTTTCTTGCCTTCAGGCCATCAAACTCCAAACGATCATGCAACGGGAGCCTCTGGCGATGGTTCCTTTTGCCAGAGACCCTGAGATAGGCCTCTGAGGGAGCTCTGACTGCCGTTTCTCCAAAACAGCGCCCCCTGTCAGCAGGAAACAGTTAGGGATCCGTCTTCATCCTTATCCTTATCCTTATTCTAATGGCAGTTAGATGCACTTCTTTACAGGAGGGAATGAGACAGCCAGATGGGAAGGGGTCCCCAGAGAAACTTCAACCTACATGCACGCTAGGAGGAGTGCCGTAGAAGTCCACCCGGGCGGGAGGGGGTGTCTAGCTCCTCCTCTTCCTGGTTGGTACCTGGGATTCAATCTGTGAAGCAGGAAGCCTATACTAGTAACTCTTGCTCTGCTGAGAGTCCCTGTTTCCCTTTTTTTTTTCCTTTTTGCCCAACAAATTCCATTTTTTTCACCCTTCAAAGTATCTGCAAGCCTAATATTTCATGGTTGTGTTACAAGGACGCCATTTTTAGCTGAACTAAGGAGAAAGTCCTACAACAGTTGAATGAATATACTAAAAGTCATTGAATTGTACACTTTAGATACATTTTATAGTATGTAAATTATATCTCACTAAATATGTATACATATTTGATGATATATGTGTGTGTTTTCTCTATATAACTATAATATATATGATAAATCATATATATGTATATGTGTGTGTATATATACACACATACACACACGCATATATATACACACACACACACACACACGTACATATATATAACAAAATAAAACTAGTTTGTGATGACCTTAAAGTCCTGTTTCATTGGAGACTATAGTGTTAAAATAAATGTGTTATGTTATGCTGCCTTGTTTGCTGTGAAATCCTAATCTTTGTGGGCCCAACTGAACCAATAAAACTGAGAGTTGCCTTGTGTTCCCTGAAACCACAGGGTCAGAAAAGTATAAGACTAGTAGGGGCTTCAGTTTCTCTGTGGTAAAATGAAGATTGTTCCATTTGTAACCACTAGTTTGGAATGAAGATCATTGTTATGTTAAATAATAGTACTGGTAGTATAACAATTATTCATATTCTGTCATAGACCAGGCAATGCCATTTAATCCCTGATTTAGGTCATTTAATTCATATGGTTGTAACCATAATTGTTTAATTGCACAGTGCACACAGCAATTCAATACGCCAAGACACCAGGTTGCAGCAGAGAAAGATTTAATTGTAGAGTCACCTAACAAGGAGATGGGAGAAAACTTTAAATCTATCTCTCTAAGGAATTTGGACTTAGGGTTTTTAAGGTTTAGAATGGGCCAAAACATGGAGATTATTGATTGGTCAAAGAGTACAGGGTGAAGTAATGGAACCTGGAGATGAAGAAGCCATATTCTCATGCTTATCCTGTTCCTCTGTGAAAGGTCTTCAAATTGGTTGCTGGAATAAGAGATCTGCAAAACATCTTAAGGGATCCTTAAGCAAAAGCCTTTCTAGTGTGAGAGATTCTGTGTATAGAAACAATGGGGATGCATATCAACTCTTAAATAGTTTTATGACCCCAATGTCAAAAATCCTATCTATAGGAATGATGGGTATGCAAATGTTCAGAATCTAGTGCTAAGTGACCTTTAGCAACAAGGGATGAGGCCAAAGTGCAGCCTGATTAATGCTTAATTGTAACTATATTTCTGTCCAAAACCCAGTATGCAATTCTTGTCAACCCTCTGGAGGTGGTTTCATGATAATCCTATAAAATATGTATTATCCTTGTTTTACACATTCAGAAACTCAGGCACAATGAGGTAGAAAGACTTGCCCAAGAGAAGATCATGGAGATGTCTGGGGAGGACAGTCTCTCAGAAAGCCCCATGATACCTACCTCCTGGTAATCACACCCCATGTAATCTCCTCTCCAGAAGTGTATACAGGCCTGTGACTTGCTTCTAAGCAACAAAATGCTGAGAAGGTGATGAAATGTAAATTCCATGATGATTTTATGTAAGATTATAATGCTTGTGATCTGAGAGACCAAAATACACACCTCTTTATCAACTAGGATAGACCCTAAGGTTACAGAATCAACAGTTACCTACAGATAGAGGGTTTAGGGCTTCATTGGCATGAATAGCAACTTCCTAAATTCCTAGAGCTACAAGAGAATCACACTGTTGCCAAACTCCCTAACAATGGAGCTATCAGACCCTTCTAACTCTGGTTTACAACCCAGGTCACTAAAACTGATTAGAAGGAGGACTGGCCTTACAAACACTATTTCCTGATAAGCAACTGTAGACCTCAAGTCAGTTGCAGCAGAGACTACACAAACTGTGTATCCTAGAGTTTACCTTTTGATGTAAAGAACCAAATTCTGTCTCATCATAATGTTAAAACCCTGTCCAATGTGAACATGGGATGTACGTTACATTTATGTTTACCATTGTGCACGTGTTCAATCCCCCTCATAGATACATATAACTTTTCCTCAAACCTGCTAAATACGTATGACTCTATTATGTAATACAGACCCCGTAAGGCATAGTAACGTCAATCTCTGGTAAACTCCAGAGTCTGTCTCTTCCAGGTTTGTAAACTGGTATCACAGATGAAGCTCTCCCTTCTGAGAGACAGGATTAACTGGATTTCCTAGGCCGACTAAGAATCCCTAAGCCTAGCTGAGAACGTGACCGCATCCACCTTTAAACACAGGGCTTGCAACTTAGCTCACACCCAACGAGTCAGGTAGTAAAGAGAGCTCACTAAAAAGCTAATTAGGCAAAAACAGGCGGTAAAAAAATAGCCAATCATCTATCACCTGAGAGCACAGTGGGAGGGACATTGATCAGGATATAAACCCAGATATTCGAGCCAGCAATGGCTACCCTCTTTGGGTCCCCTCCCTTTGTATCAGAGCTCTGTTTCACTCTATTAAATCTTGCAACTGCACTCTATTCTGGTCCGTGTTTGTTACAACTCGAGCTGAGCTTTTGCTCGCCTTCCACCACTGCTGTCTGCCGCCGTCGCAGACCTGCCACTGACTTCCATCCCTCTGGATGCCGCAGGGTGTCTGCTGTGCTCCTGATCCAGCGAGGCACCCGTTGCCATTCCTGATCGGGCTAAAGGCTTGCCATTGTTCCTGAATGGCTAAGTGCCCAGGTTCATCCTAATCGAGCTGAACACTAGTCACTGGGTTCCACCATTCTCTTCCATGACCCACTGGCTTCTAATAGAGCTATAATACTCACCACATGGCCCAAGATTCCATTCCTTGGAATCCGTGAGGCCAAGAACCCCAGGTCAGAGAAGACGAGGCTTGCCACCATCTTGGAAGCAGCCCACGGCCATCTTGGAAGTGGCCCACTACCATCTTGGGAGCTCTGGGAGCAAGGACCTCCCCCCGCCCCCAGTAACACTTCTACTATTCAGCCATCCTGGTGATCTTTTGGATAACATACCCCTCTTGGGAGCTGATTTTTTTTTTTTTGAGACAGAGTCTTGCTTTGTCGCCCAGGGGAGCTGATTTTTTTCTTTGATGGCTATGATGTAGCAAGTGGCAATGTTGAGTAGGTTCACATGGCAAAAAACTTAGGAAAGGAACTTAGGAAGGCAGTCTCCAACCAACAGCCAAAAAATAAAAATAAGATAAAATAAAATAAAGGCCCCTCAGTCCTACTGTAAATGCCCAATGGGTTCACCTTGCCCACTGCCTAGACAGAGCTGATTTATCAAGATAGGAAATTGCAATAGAGAAAGAATAATTTATGCAGAGCTGGCTGTGCAGGATACAGGAGTTTTGTTATTACTCAAATCAGGAAATTTAGGGATCAGAGTTTTCAAGGATAATCTGGTGGGTAGGCGGCCAGTGAATTGGGAGTGCTGATTCGTTGGCTCTGGGATGAAATCATAGGGAATTGAAGCTGTTCTTTTATGCTGAGTCAGTTCCTGAGTGGGGGCCACAGAACTAGTTGGCAGGTCCAGGTGAGGCCATCCAGTTGTTAGAAGTGCAAAAATTTGAAAAGGCATCTCAAAAGGCCCACTTTAGGTTTACAACAGTGATGTTACCTTTAAGAATAATTGGCAAAGTTTCGTATTTTATGACCTCCGGAATAATGGCTGGTAATATTTAGAATTCCAGTTCCTCTCATTCTAACTTGGTGGCTGGTGGCCTTTCATTAATTTTACAATTAACAGTTTAGCTTTGGGGAAGGGCTATTGTTTAAACTATAAACTAAATTCCTTCCCAAGCCTAGTTCGGCTTACACTGAGGAATGGACAAGGACAGTTTAGAGGTTAGAAGCAAGATGAAGTTGGTTAGGTCTGGTATCTTTTACTGTCATAATTTCTTAGTTATCGTGTTTGCAAAGGCGGTTTCACTATAACCACAAGGAACTGAATTCAGCAAACCTCCACATGAGGCTGGAAGTGGATCCTTTCCCGGTTGAGTCTTGAGATAAGGCTACAGCCCTGGCTAATACCTGGCTTGCAGTCTGAGACCCTAAAGTAGAGGACTCAGTTAATCCAGGCCCAGAGACTGAAAAAATAAATCTGTGTTATTTTAAGCCCCTAAGCACATGGGTAAACCAAAAATAAAATTCTAAGGCCCCCCAGCCATCTGAATGGACTTCTTCCTCAGCCAGGCCTCTTAAAACTTAAACTTAACCTGAGAGTCTGTTTCAGGCCATGATGGAAAGTGGGGGTTGAATGTGCCTCGTTATACCTCTTCAGCATTAACATCAACATAGACTTTAAGTCTGATAAGAAACATTTTGCAACCTATTCTCCCTGAAGCCTGCTAGCTAAAAACTTTGCCTGCATGATTAAACTTTGGTCTCCACAGCCTCTTATCTTAACCTAGACATTCCTTTCTGTTTGAAAGCAACTCTTTAGAGAAATTCGACCAATTGTCAACCAGAAAAAGCTTAAATTTACCTTTAACCTGGAAGCCCTTACCCCGCCCACCACCCCACTTTGAGTTGTCCTGCCTTTCTGGACCAAACCAATGTATTTCTCAAATGTATTTGATTGATCGATGTTTCATGTCTCCCTAAGGTATATAAAACCAAGTTATACACCAACACCTTGGGCACATGTTCTCAGAACCTCCCGAAGGCTGAGTCATGGACCACAGTCACTGATATTTGGCTCAGAATAAATCTTTTCAAATATTTTAAAATGAGTTTCACTCTTCGTCAACACATGGTAGTTAGTTATTCAACAACACTAAACTAATATATCCACCTCATGAGAACCAGGGCTTTCAGAGTCTACAGCTGCATTGCACAATAAAATAACCACTAGCCACATGTGGCTACTGTAATTTCACAATTGTATTTTATTTCAATTTGCTTAAATTTTACTAAAATGTAAATGAAAAATTTACCTTGTGCTAGCTACATTTTAAGTGCTCAATAGTTATGAGTGGCTAGCTTCCTCAGAATGGAATACAGTCAATTCTCATTATTCATGATAGTTATATTCTATAAAGTCACCATGAGAACTGCATTAGTGAATACTGAACATTCTCTCCTAGCAGAAATACTGAGTTAGGTTCCTGTGAGCCTATGGTCATAACATTTTCATCAAGCATTCATTATATAACCTTGTGTTATGTCTTTCTGTTTAAAACACCTTATTTGATATTTATGTTGTTGATTCATTGACATTGAACTCATGGCCAACAGCCCTATAACTCATGCCTGGATGAATCAGATTTAATCCACTTATTTTCTCCGTAAGGTACAACACAGCTTTCTTGTGCTTAGGAACATTAGACAGCACTTCAGCACTACACTTGGGCACTACTTAAACAGTGGAATCACCAAAAACAAGTGCAAAAATATGAACAACATGGCACTAAAGAGACCTAAAAACAGATAGAGTATAAGAGCTGAAAACAAGAAGACAGAATGAGGCCTTGTTCAATCTCAGCTGGGAATGTATATATCTGGTAACTCACATTTTTCACTCAAATTCATCCATGAATGATCACAAAACCCCTGTGAGTATTGACTTTGGAGAAATAAATTTGACAAATAAATTTTAGCGACTGGGCAAATTTGCAAATTTTGAATCCATAAATAATTAGGATGGATGGTATTTCCATCTTTGCACAAATTTCTATTGGATATATTGCTCTAGAGAATCCAGTAGATTTTTTTCTTACTTTTACTATCTCACCTTATAAAGACAGCCATCCAATCCAAAGGCCTTGGGAAAAAATAGAGTAAAAATGACATGCATAGGGAAAGGAGCTGCTCCTCAACCCAAACCCGACCTACTTGCACATCATAATGGAATGACAACATTTCTTATTTCATAAACTCATTTGTCTTCAGAAACCAATATTATTTCTAAGACCTTAGAGAACTATTGGGTTTTGCCAGGAGTTTTGGCAAGATAATTCTTTCCTCCCTGATGTATTTAGCATTAGCTTTTTACACACCTTTCATAATTGCATTGTAATTTCCTAAGAAACTTCGCTTAAAGTCTTTTTTTAAAGTTTCATGAAGATAATAAGCAATATTACTGTTTTAACTCTAGACAAGTTGTCCTCAAACTTGTAGGCACATCAGCATGTTCAGATGAGTAAAATGCAGGTGCCTAGGTCTCTTCCTCAAGTACTGTGATTCAGTGGGTTTTGGGGAAGTCTTAGAATATACATTCTAACAAGCTTGCCAAATGGCTGTGATGTAGGAGGTCCTGGTACCAAATTCTGAAAAAAACATCATTGCTGACAATGCAGAGGAATCCTCAGAGACAAGACTCATACAAACAATGGCTTACAAGTAGTTTAAGAAAATAGTTTGTAAAATATACACAAAATGTAGAAAATAGTTTCAAAACCTAGACACAAAGGACTGTGATTTTACTGAGCTTCCAGATCAATAAGAACCTAGATTGTATTTTCAAGTGTTGAAATTTTGGAATTATGTTAATGGTCCCTAGATGACAGCACAAAATACTTAGCAATTGAAACTGCTTTGGGAATCCATCGTATGTGCTCCCAAGGGATGCCTGATATGCCTGTGTGAGTCCTTGAGAATGGCATTGAGGGTCTGAGCAAGTTTTATAGCTCAATCGTACATTCTGGGCTCTCAGAAAGTGTCTGTCTCTTCCTTACCCCTGCTATAGAATATATCTCCAGTGCTTTGTTCTGTAGTTGGTCTAAATATGCATTCATTAAAAATGTGTTGAATTGGATCAAATCTTCCTTTCCCTGTTCACCTTCTTGTAGTCAGGTCATTAAGCAGTAAATTAATCAGAACAACCCAAATTGGTGAGGAGAAAACAAATAAATTATCCAGATAACCTGAGAGAAGTGTGTGGGTTGCCTGCATTCTCAAAATTACTTCCCCAATCACCATTTTATTCAGCATGTGTTAGATAAGGTTTAATCTGACAAACTTTCAATAGCATTGTTATAAGAAACAATCCTCTCTTTGATTCTGAGTTCATGGAGACTACACAGTGGTAAGGTCATCCTCTTTGAGAGTTCTAATGCAAAAAAATCTTTTATTGGTATGACACATGTACTAATTGAACTATTTCTTCTGACCTTGATTACAAACCCCACGATGCCCCAATTAGATTTGCCTTTGAGACTACCTTGACAAGGTTTACAAATCAATTTCCTTCATAGAGATTGGTTGGGATTTTGTTTAGAAACAGGTTTTCTTTCTTTCTCTCTCTCTCTCTTTTTTTTCTCTTTTGGTTCCTCCCTGGCATCAATCTGAACAGCATCCTGAAAAAATGCTACACCTAATTTGCTTCTGCAAATGAGAGCAATTAAAATAACTCGACAAAAATGATGAAGGCTCTCGGATGATTTAAAGGCCAAGAATGAGGTACAATGACTCTGTTTATTCCTTTATCATCTGACTTGTCAGCAGCCCAGGAGTTCAGGTGTTAAGTGCTTCCAGCCCAGTTTTGACTTGCATGGTCCAGCTCCTTACTGAGACACACAGCTGTTGGTCTGAACTTTAGCACTGAGGGAACATGGGCCAGGCACTGCCAGGTCATCTTTATCCCAAAACATATGCAGCCAAACTGCAGGGATCTGCTCCTGAACTGGTATTCCCAGTTTAGGGGTGTGTGTGTGTGTGTGTGTGTGTGTGTGTGTGTGTGTGTTTCCAACTGCCTCTTAGTTCAGAGACAGCATGTGTACTAGAAAGAGCTACTTGAATAGATGGGGCATATAGTTCGACATATCTGGATTCTAATCTAATATTGATCACTTATCTTTGGGTTCTTAGGACTTTATTAACCTGTAACAACCTGTTTCCTTAGATATGACACTGACCTTCATGAGCGTTTGACCTGTGCCATTCTCCTCTCTACCTCACCTTGTCCCACTCCATGAGTTACTCTGATTGCTATGGCTTTAGTTTAGCACCTCCAATAAGTCAAGTTCTTTTCTACACAAAGGCATTTGCCCGTGCTATTCCTCTTACTTACAACCCACCTCCCACCCGTACCTCACCTAACACCCCAACTGACTAACTCAGGTCTCAGCTTAAAAACCACTTACTTACACAGGTCTTTTTTGACACCCCACCCAAGCCAAAATTAAGTTTACTCTCATTGCATATTCATCAATAGGTTCTGTGTATTATATGGTGGTGGCACTCATTACAGTTCGTAAACAAATATACATATATAGTAGTCACCCACATTCTTTATCATATCTTCCTATCTCATTGTCTTCATTTTCTTCATAGTGCTTATTAATTTCTTACATTTTATATTTCAGTTAATTATAGGGTACTCTTTCCCAGAACATACGTTTTGTGAATATAGGGACCTTGACTGTTTTATTCACAATTGCATTTCCCGTGCTGGCTACAAAGGCCCTGGCATAAAGGCAGAGCTCAAAACACATGTGTAGGTTGAATGGATGGTTGGATTAATCGTGGGTAATTATCCACTTAGCAACATAGTTCTGAAGATCAGAGATGATGCGTAAAAACACCTAATGCAGTGAGAGGCACTTGTAGCACTCAAATAAAAGGTGCTTATCATTACTGACATTAATAAACAGGCATATAACGAAGAAGACAGGAAGGGTTTCTTCTAAACAACCACATATTTCTGGAGTGTGAACACATCTAGTATAATACGCTATACCATCTACATGAATAGTTCAGCAAAATTTATGCCACAACCCTTCATCTGTGCCACCTCCCTCCTCAAGGTTCACACTCACTCTAGTACCTTGAACAAAGCAAAGTTCATCAGGCAGCCACACTGTTTCATTCCCCTGGGGCTTTGGATCCCTCTACCTGAAATAGCCCACATGAGGTAAGCTGAGGCAATATATAAAATGATTTTGGCCTTTATTCCACCCCCCAATTAAGGACATACCAATTATATTAGATTGGGGCAAAAGTAATTGTGGTTTTTGCACACAATTACTTTTGCACTAAACTAATAGGAGAGTTTCAGAGCATCTCCTCTTCTAGTCAGGGCCAACTGAAACACAGCCACGTTAGACTCTTGATAAATTGTTGGCAGCTTTTACTGATAACAACACGTTACTTTTATCTTTTTCTCCTAAATTTCCAGAGTCATCCTCAATTAAGCTTATGAAAAGTCTCTGTATTAAAGTGGAAGAATTCTCTACAATCTTTAATCTCTCTAAAATACTGAATCACAACTTATTTTCTCTCTCTTTCTCAATGTTTCTAAATTGAAAAGATATAGAAAGGATAAACCAGGGAAATATTGTGAAATACTGTGTCCACAATGGGGGCTTTCATGTTTGAGCTGGGGGTAAATAAGAGAAAAGTCATTAAATGTGACTTCAGTTTTGATAACGGAAATATTACTTTCTCCATTGGCCGTAGTTTTTCTTACTACATTAGCAACACCTTAGCAACTAAGCATCACAAGATCTCTCTTGCAGAAGGAAACTGAGATCCAGAATAATTAAGTGGTTAGTTATCAAAAGCATTTCCATCCCTGGTTCCTACCAAGGGCTTCTCTTTAAATGAAATTCTTGACTGGACATGGTGGCTCATGCCTGTAATCCCAGCACTTTGAGAGGCCGAGGCGGGTGGATCACCTTAAATCAGGAGTTCGAGACCAGCCTAGCCAACAGGGTGAAACCCCATGTCTACTAAAAATACAAAAATTAGCTGGATGTGGTGGCAGGTGCCTGTAATCCCAGCTACTCAAGAGGCTGAGGCAGGAGAATCACTTGAACCCAGGAGGCAGAGGTTGCAGTGAGCCAAAATCATGCCATTGCACTCCAGCCTGGAGGACAAGAGCAAGACTCCATCTAAAAAGAAAAAAAAAAGAAAAAGAAATTGTCTTCGTGGTACAGTTTTTAAGTGGTAGCTAGACACAATGCTAGTGGGATGTCATCCTGTGGCTTGCTAAAGCAGGATAGCAATTTAAATGCCCAAAAGAATTAGGCTGGTGATGAGTCTGAGTGATGCTGACCATGTTAAGGAAAAAGTTCATTTTCCACTTAACTCTATTACAATAAAAAAAAGAATGTCCATTCAGTGACAAATGGCAATGGACAATTGACATCAAGACTTGGGGAAAATAGGGAGTGATAGAGACTCTGGCTAATTGGAAGAGCAAGTCGAATCTGAAGGAGGCAACTATTAAGCACCATCCAATTGTCTCAAGAAGATGAGCCTTATGTTTTCAAATCTACATGTGCTTTGAAATCAGCCAGAAATCTAGAGTTTTGCATGTGATTTCCCAATTTCAATTATTGCTTTCAGTTAATTATGGTTAATTATAATGTGCTTATTTGTAAATATCTTCAGTAGTTTGAATGCTTCTGAGTGATGAAATCTTGCTCATTTTCTCTGTCGTTTCACATAATCGGATGTTGAGTCCAGAATCTCCAATGTGCATGGTAACAGTGAGTTCTTTTAGAAGAGGCTAACTGCCCAATATGAGAGCCAAGTGAAGTGCATTGTTCACTTGAGTGAAGGCTGTGTAGATAGCTGCTCAGAAGTGATTCCAGCCTAACTTATTCCATGCACCCCTCACAGATCCTTTCCCACCCCCTTGGGATCTTGAACTATCACTGAGATTCCCATCTCAGAAGGTAATCTCATTACTGAAATGTGGTGCTTACCAGCCCCCAAACCATAACTTAGATGTGCATTTAACCCCAACCCTCAATTCTTTAAGAATCTTCATCACCAGGGTTCTGGTGGTCATGCCAATCGGTCTGACTTGGCACTATTTCCATTCTTGGTCTTGTGAATTTTGTGGGCCCTGTCAGTCCAGGAACACATATTTATTGGTTCCAGATAATATTCTTACATTCTTTGATAATTTTGTTTCCTCCTGATTTTTCTTCTTTCTAGGCCTCCTGTTAGTTGAACACTTCTTGGATGGATCCTCCCAATATTATATATTTTTTATTCCAATTTTTCATCTGTATGCCTATTTATTTTATTTTCTGAGAGATTTCACAATCTTTACCTTTACCCTTCCTTTTTTTTTTGGTAGAGTCTTGTTTTGTCGCCCAGGCTGAAGTACAGTGGCTCAATCGGCTCACTGCAAGCTCCGCCTCCTGGGTTCACTCCATTCTTATGCCTCAGCCTTCCGAGTAGCTGGGACTACAGGCGCCCGCCACCACGCCCGGCTAATTTTTTGTATTTTTTTGAGTAGAGATGGGGTTTTGCCGTGTTAGCCAGGATGGTCTCAATCTCCTAACCTCGTGATCTGCCCGCCTCGGCCTCCCAAAGTGTTGGGATCACAGGCATGAGCCACCGCTCCCGGCTAGGTCTTTTTCTGTATTATCGTCTGCTACTGTTTCCCAAATTGCAGGCTTCCTTTGAATGTCTAGTGGTGTTTTGTTGTCTGCCCATTTTCAGAGCGAGGTAGAAATCTGCGAAAGAGTCCCATATGTTCAAGGGGAGCAGGGAGAGAGAACTTGTTGAATGGTGGGCTTCTCTGTAGGATGATTGGGTAGGCAGGGGACTAGCTGCTTCACTAGGGGATCTTCCAAAATCAGAGCTCTCAACCTTCTTGCCTCGGATGGTGGTGATGGGAGTGAGGGAGTGGATCTGACCCTCAGTGCTCTCCAAGCTGAACTACAAAGTGTGGCTGAGTGGTCGGGCGTGGTGGCTTATGCCTGTAATTCCATCACTTTGGGGGGCCAAGGTGGGCGGATCACCTAAAGTCAGGAGTTCAAGACCAGACTGACCAACATGGCAAAACCCCATCTCTACTAAAAATACAAAAATTAACCATGCGCAGTGGTGGACACCTGTAATCCTAGCTACTTGGGGGCTAAGGCAGGAGAATCGCTTCAGCCCTGGAGACAGATGTTGCAGTGACCCGAGATCACACCACTGCACTCCAGCCTGAGTGACAGAGAGAGACTCCGTCTCAAAAAAACAAACAACAACAACAACAAAAAATAAAATGTGTTTGAGTCTGTCATCATTCAATAGGTCTTTGCTTAAACTGTGCTCAGTCTTGTGCCTCTTGCTAGGTTTCCACGGAACTTGCATCTCACAGTTTAGAGCATGTCTGATTCAATTCCTCCACATCCAAAGAAAGACAAAATAGAGTCTGCCCATCGAAATCTGAATGTCAGATGGCCAAGGAATATTTTTAACATAAATATATATCATGTAATTATTTATAATATGAAATTCAAATTTAATTGAATCTCCTGTATTTTCTCTGGATCCAGGGGATGAGGGGAAGAGAAGGGTAGTTAGCTGGCTCATCAGTGTGGAAAGTGGCAGGGATCTGGGGGAGTCTGGAGATCTTCTACCAACTTTCAACCAATCCCTCGTTGGCCCAGCTCTTCACCCCAACCCGCATAGCACATGGTGCAGGCAAATCTTCTGTCCCTTCTGAAATTCTGCAAGGGAGCTTGACTTCCTCTCATTGTCATGTCCCTCTGTAAACTTTCAGCATTCAGATTTGTCTGTGTTGTTATCATATTTTATTCCATCTAAGATGCAATCGATTATAGAATACATTATTCATTATCTAATAAATAATTTAGAAGGAAAAATGCTGCCAATTACAACTGTAAGATATCACCAATTGTAAGAGCCATTCTGATTTCAGAAACATTAAAATGTTAAAAAGATGAATGTTTTAGAACTGATGAAATACACCAATTCCTCCATTGTCTCCCACTCTTGCCAAAATAAATTAACATCTCTTATCTACTATTATCTCTTATTTCATCTCTGCTGTTCTATATTTTTTTCTCATTTTAGAGGAATCTCAGGGGATAGTAGAGTTGTATGCATTTGGTTATTCTTCTTTCTCTACTATTCTTTAATTGAATGGAAATTTTAGATCAATCTGTGGTTTGATATAAGGAGGGATGAGCTCTGGTGACATGTTTCCTTCTATTCCTACCAGACATGTGGCAGCACTGTGGAGAGGACAGCATGCCAAGAGTGCCCGCCTGGGCCTGCCCCAGCCTCAGTCAGCCACTGCCAAGCCCCCACCAGATAACACAGCTCTGGCCACAGCTGAGACAGCCTAGAGAATAATTTACTCCCACCCCTCTGTGCTGAGTCACTGTAACTATTTCAGGCAGAACAGAACCTATGAGGTGTAAGCAGATCATTTTAAAGGGCAGAACGTCAGGTGATGAGCTCCCATGCCAAGCCAAACAGCAGGGATGACAGGAGCAATTTATCTTGTTCTGTTCTTTATGTACATCTCCCAAAATCTCAGCTTTTGGAGTTCCCTTTTTATCCTTGCAACTTATCTCTTCCATCCTGCTTGGGGTTTCTCTTATTTTCTTTCCCTGAGTTGGACCTTTGTTTTCTCTCTTTCATTCATTCAACTATGTGCCCTGTTCTTGACTGTTCTTGGCACTGGGGACACAGCAGTGACCAAAACAGGCAACAATCACCACTCACAGGGAGCTTGTATTGAGGAGTGACAGGGAGACAGAGAATAAAAGGGTAAATAAAGTATGTGATATGTTAGAAAGTGATCAGTGCTACAGGAAAGAAGAGTCTTCTAGAAGAGTGGGCAGGTCAGGAGGAAGGGGATTCCTATTTTAAACAGGGTGGTCTGGGAAATTCTCAAGTGGAGACCTTTGAGGAAAGGCCTGAAGGAGTGAGGGAGTGAGCCAGGTGATCGCCTGGGGAGTGAGGGGGCAGCATTCCAGGCAGAAGGAACAGCAAGTACAACTGCCCTGGGGCAGGAACATGCAGGGAAAGTCAAGGAAGAGCCTGGGCAGCATGGGTGGGTAGGGCAGACAAAGGGCACAGTGATAGGGAGGGGGTGAGGGTGGGGTGTCCAGATCAGGTAGAGCTGAGTCATTATTGTAATGTTTTCTAGGGTTTCTCCTTGAAGGGATGTGAGCAGTGCCGTGCCTCCACCTCTACATCTCCCCCTCCTCCCAGATGAATGTGACCTAACCTGTATCTTCTCAGGACCCTATGCAGGACATGTGCACTTCTTCTCACTTTCTAAAAATCCTCCTCATTTCTAAAGTTTCCTTTGAAAAACTGAGCCTGATGTCATCACTTCCCATGCCTCAAGATCCTCCCTCTCAGGCCAAAACCAGCCCCTTTCTCAGGGAATGACTCCAGTTTTGAAACCTAAATTTATGTCTCTGTGATCAGCTCAAGGATTGAGAATCATAAAAACCTCGTACAGTGTTCTCACGGTTTAATTTTCAGCTCAGGGATTTAATCTGACAAATTACCTTTTATCTCATTTATGGTGACTGAGATTCAGCAACTTTCCCTTGAACTAAAGGGTAAGGTAAAATACTACTTCGGGGAGGAATGAGAAGTTAAATTAGTTCCTGGGGTGCAATTATTAACAGCAAATCTAATGTAATGGTCTAGCAAGTGCCAAGTATAACCCCAGCACTTGGAGAAGTTGATCAATAAATGTAGCGTATGTTATCTTCCAGCATTGCTGGTGTAATAAAAAAAAAACATTTTAGGGTTCTCTCAAGGTTGAAAGAGAGCTCAGAGAATCTTCTCTTAATCATATTCAACAACTAGAATCATAAAACAAAGCACCCAGCTATCATGCCTTGTTAAGAAGCAGTGTCAAAGGGTCTAATTTAATCATTTAGTGCTATTAAGTAGAAATTAGGTTTCCATGGAGGCACTGGCTTTCGACTTGGCAGAATTCTGATCCTCATTTGCTCATCTTTTTCCTCTATAGAAAACAGAATGATAATCATAATACTCTTTCCTGGTTTCCAAAGCTGCACACCTGGGTGATGGCCTCTCAGGTCCAGGTGCTTCTTAGAGGGGATTTATTTTATCTGGCTGTGGAAACATGAGACAAAATGAAACGGATCTCAGATTTATTATTGGCATCGGTTAGGGGTCTGCAATTAGGAGTCTGAAGTTCCGGGTTATTCTGTTGGTTCACCTTACAGCAGGATCAAATGAATCATGTAGCTGAATGCACTTGGAAGAAGCAGCAGCATCACTGACTGTTTTATATTTTTGACCTACCCAACACATAGACACATTCCCATTCTACTTTGAGTGGGAAAAGAATGGGTTTCCTTCCCCTTTGGTCGTTCTCTGCTATGGATCTTGTTTCCAAAGCCAGAGTTTATTGAAGCTGGAGGCAGAACAGACTCCCCTACGCCTCTACCCTGCCATCCCAGAGCTGAGCCTCAAGCTGCGCTCTCCTCTTAACTGCTATAACTTCCAGAGAGAATCCTGCTGCTGCTACAGAGAAGATGATTGTGTTAATTGCCAGTGTTCACCTCATCCTGCAGCACACAGGAATGCTGCCAAGTTAACAACGGACCACATGCGACTGTGGCCAACCAAATCTTACCGGATGGTTTGCCTTTTCCTAGTCCTCCCCATGTCTTGGAATGCAAGCGTTTGCTCTTAGGCTCACATGGCCATCAATTCAAACACTAATTGGATGACCCTGTGGAGATATTTTAGAAGCAAAAAGCAGGGAAGCTAGCTCAAGTTTGACCAGGAACACGTAAACCATTTAACGCTTCCCTTTGCAGTATTATATAGATTAAATTTTCATTTACTTAACAAATATTTAATAAGCACCTACTATGTGCCATTAGCACAATGTGACATTGTACTAGGTACTAAAGAAAACCATAAGTATTTTAAAAATCTTCCTTGTCTGAGATAATTTGTAACAGCTACATATTATTAAAAATTCAATAGCCATTTTCAGAAGGAAGCTCTAAATACGTCAAGTCCAGCTTATGTTGATATAATTATAAAATATTGGGTCTAGAAGGAGATTCAGTCTCAAGATTCTTGTCCAACTTCTCATTCAACCCTTTTATATTACTTCAAGTGGTCAGTGTTTTTTTGTTTGTTTGTTTTTTGCACACATCTATGAATAAGATGCTCCTGTAATAGCTACTGCACTTTTAGAAATCTAGAATTTCTTGAAAGAATCTCTTTTGCTTGAGCTAAACCTAAGTCCCTCTTACAGCATTCATTTCTCCTTTCTGGGCCAATATGGAACAATTTTGCTGTAGCTTATAATTTTACATAAGCTGCCTTTATATCTAAAGTCGGACTTTTAATCCATAGTGGTAGTCTTAACACTAAGCACCTCTTCTCTCCTTGATTCCTTTAATTCCTGCTCCATCTTTCTGGTCACTTCCTGATGTCTGCTTTTATAGCCATATTCATACTGTCTTGCCTGAGACCAGATAGATGACAAAGATGATAGTGGTAAACTGAGAACCAAACCCATGTCCCCTGACTGCCAGCTAAGTGTTCTTTCCATGGTAACACGTCATTGCTCAGCCTACCTCTTGGTAATAGGTGCTAGCCACATAGAGTTGCTATCAACCTTAAATTTAGAAACTATGATTACGTATAGAGTTTATTTGAGCAAAAAGCTGAGAATAGCCACTCAGGAAACACAGACTCCAAAGGAATAGAGTCAGTGCTCCAAAGCAGATAAGTGAAGGTTTCATTTATATAGGGAGAAGCAGAGTTTATAAGGGTTAAAACATTCTCCATCAGTACATATATTATAATGATTTAATTGGTTACAGCTTGCTGTAACTCAAGGAAGATTGCTGTGACATTCTATAAGAGGGGGTTCATGATCTCCAGGGGTCTTATCTTTGTCACTATTTGGTCTTTCCTAATTATTTACAAGAAAAAGCAAAAGTTGCAGCTAACTGCTATGTGACTCAGGCCACATAGCCACTTTCCTCTCAGGGCTCAAAATAGTTTAAAGTTCCAACACCTTCAGGTTTGAATTATTTAATTTTACATTCCCCTAATAAATTGGACTAAACGGTGCTCCTCACTAATGACAGTTTATCTTTCTCTGAGAAGCATTTCATAAGGGATGCATTTGGAGCATCAAGGAGGAAGTTGACTCCTTAGATAAGCCCTACCAACCCCAGAGTTCTATAGACAGCAAGATGGCACAGCCAGGTCCCTCCTTCCTCTCTCACTGCCATGTACCAGAGGTTGGCAAACTTCAAAAAGAGCCCATAGCCTGTTCTTATAAATAAAGTTTTATTGGAACACAGCCATGCCCATTCATTTACATATTATCTGTGCCTGCTTTTTAAATTTGAAATAGAGTCAAGTAGTTTCCATGGAAACCATATATTCTTCAGAGCAGAACATTTTTACTATCTAGCTGTTTATAGAAATAGTTTACTGACCACTGCCATACAGAGGTATGAATTCTAAGAGTGATTCTGATAACAATCCTCACATTTTTGTTAATATGCCATGAGATCTCTTTACTTGACTCTATCAAGATATTTCTGGGTAATGTTCATTTAATTGTACACTTTAAATCAATACATGGTGTGTAAAGGTGCCAAAAGTCCAGTTTAGGTACAAAGAATATATATGCTGTGACATAATTTACGTACATTATAGAGAAGCAGTAATCAATACTATCTTATTTATAGATACATATACATTTAGTAAAAATACAAAAATATGCACAATAATGATAATCACCAACTTTAGAGCTCTGGTACCTATACATGGGAGGGGGCAGGGCAAGAAAGAGTGGGAAGAAAGACATAGCTTTAATCTGTAACAAAAAATAGAAGTTTTGAAGAAAATACAATGGGATGCTAATATTGGCTACATTTGGCCTTTGCATACTTAGGAGTCTTGTGTCGTTTTCTATATGTTTTTTATGTTTTATATGTATTTTTATATATATTTATGTATATTACATATATTGAAACTCAAAGTGAAGACAGGCAGGCTTGAGTAAGTCATTTAGAGTCTCTGCATCTTAGAGGAAACCCTTAAGTAGGAGGATTTCCAAAGTCTTTTGTGAAGTGTTTTGTTCCTCTATGGAACAGAGGGTAACAGGGGGCAACAGGCATCACATTAATAGAGAGCAAGATTCCATTAAGACATTCTGGCCAGGTGTGGTGGCTCACATCTAAAATCCCAGCACTTTGGGAGGCCAAGATGGGTGGATCATTTGAGGTCAGGAGGTCGAGACCAGATTGGACAACATGGTGAAACCTCACCTCTACTAAAACTGCAAAAATTAGTCTGGTGTGGTGGTGCATGCCTGTAGCCCCAGCTACTCAGGAGGGTGAGGCAGGAGAATCACTTGAACCAGGGAGGCAGAGGTTGCAGTAAGCCAAGATTGCACCACTGTACTCCAGCCTGGGTGACAGAGCGAGACTCTGTCTCAACAACAACAACAAAAAAAGGCATTCTGTTTGTTTAGATACTTAATGCTCTGTATTCTAAATCCAGGCACACCTTGGAAATACTGTGAGTTTGGTTCCAACCAATGCAGTAAACCAAATATTCAATACTTGCATGTGACACAATTTTTTTGGCTTCCTATTAGATACAAAACTTATACTTACACTATACTGTAGTCTAATAAGTGTGCAATGGTATCATGTCTAAAATTCTTTAAAAAATACTTTATGACTAAAAAAATGCTAATGATCACCTGAGTATTCAGTGAGTAATAATGATTTTGCTGGTGGAGGGTCTTGCCTCAATGTTGATGGCTGCTGACTGATCAGGGCAGTGGTTGCTAAAAGGTGGGGTGGCTGTGGCAATTTAGAGTAAGACAGTGAAGTCTGCCACATTGACTGACTCTTTCTTTCACAAAAGATTTCTCATGCAGTGCTATTTGATAACATTTTACCCACAGTAGAACTACTTTCAAAACTGGAGTCAATGCTCTCAAAACCTGCCACTGCTTTATCAACTAGGTTTATGTACCATTTTAAGTCCTTTGTTGTCATTTCAACAATGTTCATAGCATCTTCATGAGGAGTAAATTCTATCTCAAGAAACCACTTTCTTTGCTTATCCACAAGAAGCAACTTTTTATTCATTTGAGTTCAATCATGATATTGCAGCAATTCAGTCACATCTTCATGCTTCATTTCTAATTCCAGTTCTCTCGTTATCTGGAATACCCATCCCCTCCATTGAAGTCTTGAACTCCTCAAAGTCCCCATAAAAGTTGGAATCAACATATTTTAAATTCCTGTTTATGTGGGTAGTTTGATCCACTCCCATGAATCATGAATGTTCTTAATGGCAACTAGAATGTTGAATACTTTCCAGGAGGTTTTCAATTTACTTTGTCTGGATTTATCAGAGGAATTACTATCTATGTAGCCTTATGAGATGTATTTATTAAATAATAACTTTGTGAGTCAAAATTACTCTTTGATCCATGGGCTGCAAAATGGATCAAAGTGTAATTTTGTGTTAGCAGGCATAAAAACAACATTAATGTCCTTGTACATCTCCATCCAAGTTCTTGGGTGACCAGATATATGGTCAATGAGCAGTAATATTGTGCAACAAATCTCTTTTTCTGAGAAGTAAGTCTTAGCAGTGGCTATAAAGTATTTAGCAAGCTATGTTGTAAACAGATGTGCTTTCATCCAGGTTTTGTTGTCCCATTTCTAGAACACAGGCAGAGTAGACTTTGGATTCTTAGGGTGGTAAATGAGTAATGACTTCAACTAAAAATAAGCAGCTGCATTAGCCCCTAACACAAGAATCATCCTGTCCTTTGAAGTTTCAAAGCCAGGCATTGACTTTTCCTTTCTTGCTATGAAAGTCCTAGATGGCGTCTTCTAATATAACCCTGTTTTATCTATAATGAAAATCTGTTGTTTCAGGTAGCCACCTTCATTAATTATCTTCACTAGATCTTCTCTGAAAAACTTTCTATGGCTTCCAAGTTAGCACTTGCTGCTTCACCTTGCACTTTTACGTTGTGGAGACAGCTTCTTTCCTTAAATCTTGTGAACAAACCTCTGCTAACTTCCAACTTTTCTTGTGCAGCTTCCTCACCTCTCGCAGCCTTCATGAAATTGGAATTGAAGAGAGTTAGGGCCTTGCTGTGGATTAGGTTTTGGCATAAGGGAATGTTGGGGCCGGTTTGATCTTCTATCCAGACCACTCAAACTTTCTCCATATCAGCAATGTGTGCTTTGCTTTTTTATCATTTGTGTGCTCACTGGAGTAGCAGTTTTAATTTCCTTGAAGAACTTTTCCTTTTATTCACAACTTTGCTGTTTGGTGCAAGAGGTTTAACTTTATGCCTGTCTCAGCTTTTGACATGCTGCCTTCCTCACTAAGTTTAATCATTTCTAGCTTTTGATTTAAAATGAGAGATGTGAGACTCTGTCTTTCACTTGAACACTTAGCAGTCATTGTAGGGTTATTAATTGGCTTAATTTCACTATTGTTCGTTGTGTCTCAGAGAATAGGGAAACCCAAGGAGATGGAGAGAGACAGGAGAATGGGTAGTTGGTGGCACAGTCAGAACACACATAATGTTTATTGATTAAATTTGCCATCTTATATGGACATGGTTCATCGTGTCCAAAAACAATTGTAACGGTAACATCAAAGAACACTGATCACAGATCACCATAATAGATGTAATAAGAAAAAGTTTGAAATAATGTGATAATTACCAAAACGACATTTACACAGAGACATGAAGTAAGCACATGCTGTTTGAAAAATAGTGCCAATAGACTTGCTCAATACAAGGTTACCAAATGTAAATGTGCAGTATTTGCAAAGATCAGTAAAGTGACATGCAATAAAATGAGGCATGCCTGTACACATTCAATTACATACTCCTTTACACAATTCATTATAGCATTTGAAACTCCACTACTGTTTCTCAACCCAACTACAGGTATTACTGCACACAGTTTTTGATCATATCCTTTTGTCTCATTTTATACATCTATAAAACAATGAACACATGTTTTCTGCATAGTAAGCTCATATTTTATGAATTATTCTAGGGCCTTCATTTTTCTTGGAGATAATTCTAATTCAGTCTGCCTCTTTCCATAAAATGATTCAATAGCATTTCATAGAAATCAAGAAAAGAATATTTCTTCATAGTGCAGCACCAGGACATTTTTCTATCAGTCTTAAAAGTTTTCAGGAATGAAAACCCTGAAGCACATTGCTATTCCATCACCTAACCCCTAGCATTGCGTTGGTTACGTAGCTGGAGGCAGTCAAAGTTTAATGTACATAATTACAATACACCTTTTTCTATATTGCAAGATTTCCTTGTTATAAAAAGATACTAAAAACTCATCTTAATCATTTTTCTATTCCCCAAGAGAGTTTAAAATTTTAATAGCTTCTAAGCAAGTGGATCTGAGAAAGGTTGTTTCAAAATGATTACACCAGTACTTCTTCACTGTGAGAGGTGTGACTTTTTTGGATCTAAATTGAGGTGGAAGTATGATTGAAGAGAAGTTAGAAAATTCACAGTTAAACCAAATAGAAAGGCCTAAAGCAATTCTCTGTTCTTTGTAAAATGAAGCTCCAAGGGTATTAATTTAAACAACAAAATATCTCCCCCAAATTAATAGAGAATAAAGCTGGATCTAGCCCAGTGGTGGTTGCCTAGCAACAAAGCTATGTGTTAGGAAAAGGATGGGAGTACTTCAGACATTGGGCATCACTTCAGGCATTGAGTTTCCTTGAAAAATGTGAAGAAACATTTCTGCTCTTTTGAAATTGTCTGTTTAAAGATGCCTATGATCCATACCACATGCTAGGACACTCTTCCTCTTTTTAAGTCAGATTCACATTAAAATTCAGCTCAGTTGCCACCTCTTCCATGAAGCTTTCTCTGGCTATCCCCAAGGACACTCAGACTCTGAACCATGTCTGCTTCCTCTGCACTCCCCTCGCCTTCTGCATTTCACTACCTTTGCTCTTCTTTAAATGTTTGGTAGAATTCAGCAGTGAAGCCACTGGGTCCTGGGCTTTTCTTCACTGGGAGACCTTTTTATTGTGGCTTCAATCTCATTACCTGTTATTGGTCTGGTCAGGTTTTGGATTTATTCGTGGTTCAACCTTGGTAGGCTGTATGTGTCTACGAATTTGTCCACTTCTTGTTGACACTTATCATGGTGTCCATCACTTATCATGAAATCATTAGCTTGTTCATCTCTCTGTTAATGTGCCCAACCAGATTATAGTTAGGGACTGTCTGTTGCTTTTCTTTGTATCTCACATGCATAATCTCATGCTTTGTAAAGGCCCTAGTACAGTTTGTTGAGTGGATGGGTGGATGGATGATGAAGAAGTAAATGAACTAATGAATAAATTAGAAAATCAGATTTCAGTAAGAATATGATCTATAATCATGGCTGTATTGAGGACTCTAATATGTGTAAATGTGATGGAATAACTCCAATACGTACCGCTGTGAGGGATTTTTGTGATAAGCCTGTCTCAAGTCATGTTCAGAAAAGTTTATTTGAATTAAGTCACCTTTTCCCTATTTTCTGTTCTCTGCCCTACAGGCTGCCTGAGCAATTGTGGCTGATTCGTGAAGTGAGTTCCCATTATCATCCAATTGGCCCTGATCTCGCATCCCAAGGTAGGCATGCCTGCCTGCTTCTCCCTGCTTATTGGACTTTGCCTGTGGCTTATTGCTCTGTTTATTATAACTCAACTGCTGCCTCTTCCCTTTCATTTTGATGTGAACTATTCTTCATCTCAGGTTGGCACAAGGAAGTTTTCTTGGTGGTACTCTTGAATCCCTGTAGCTGTTAGCATCTTTATTTATGACTGTAATAACCTTAGAACTCCCCTGGATAATCCTCAAAAAGGACATTATACATGGGGCTGTTTCCTGAGGTAGAGAGCTATAAAGGGAGCTGATTTATTATATCCAAGTCTTCATATCCAAGTTTTTGAAGGCATTTTGCCTTAATAAGGGTTCTGGCAGGAAGCAGATGACACACAGCTGTGTAGTTTCAAGAGCACTTTAGAAAGAGATTCTTTACCATGGCATGGTCAGAATGTGGGAACGCCAAAAGAGTTTGGGTATCACCTTGGGGCTAGAAATAGGCTGGGCCTGAGTGGGGAAGGGAAAGGAATAGTTACTAAAACCTAAAGAAAAATAAATGGAGAGAAAGAATGATAGCTGTTAGGAGGAATGCCAGGGTGGAAGGAGCATGCGCTTTGTTAAAACCCATGGAGACTCTGGGGAATGCATGGCCTAAACATGCTCGTCTCCACCCCTCTGGTCTCCTGCGAAATGTGCTCCAATGGCCAACCACACTGGAAGTGGTCCCACTGGGCAGCCTCTTGGGGAACAGAGAAGGGTGAAAAGCAGTGGAAATAGGATCTGGAAGGAGAAGTAGAAGATACACTGTATAGCCCCCAGAAGAAATGCAAAGATAATGGTGCCTGTGCATGGGAGGCATGCCTCCAATGACTTCACTCCAAAATAATTTTGGGCAAAGTATGTTGATATTTCCTTATGCATTTTTAATTGCTCCTGAAATTTTTTGTTATCTTGTTCGTAACTGGCACTTGATCTTTACTAATTTGTCCTCTTAAAGACCATAACCCTTTACAAAAACAAATAAACACAAACACCCTTTAGCTTCCTGTTACCTCAAGGATAATGTATGACTTGATTGTGTTGAGCTTTTTGCCTTAGCTGGTTTGCTAACAAATCAAGGTTCTCTGTGCATGCCAGGTTACAAATATGGATCCAATGGCTTTTCTATCAGTAGAGCTAAGAAATTTAAAACCAGAATAAGCAAAAAACTTTAAGGCTCTAGAGATTTGCTTCATAACTTGCTTTAATTAAAGTCAATTCCTATATTAAAAAGAGACATATTTCTGATTTAATATTTTTCCCTATTTTTCTCTTAAGGAGGGCATCTATAACATTTTTTTAATAATTGAAAGTATTAGATGGGTTTCAAATCATCTGCTCTATCATCATTTCTTTGAAATCAGTCTTTCCTGTTCATACCTAGTTTATAATGTGAGCCTGCTGATTTGTAAAAGAAATTAACGATCATGAGGTTATTTTGAAATTCAAGGAGTTAAATTGATGTAAAGGAGTTAGAGTGCTGCCTCGATGGAGCAAGTACTCAATATGTGGTCCCTGTTTTTTTTTGTGGACCTTCTTGTATCATGTTCGTGTAAGAACATGGAGATCAGAAGACTATTCTTATAGCAGTATTCAAAAAGATTAGACCAACTAGTAGGATGATTTCTTAGGGGACAGATACGAGGTTTTACTCCAGAAGATTCAGTCTTTGGGAGTCTTTTCCTTGGGAGCTAAATGATGGATATTGGAATACTACAAAGCAGAATAACAAATATTTGCTTTTCCTTTCTTCTTTTGTGATTGTCCTGAGCCGGAAGAAGTAACAAATTATATGGTCATTTTGGTATTCTCTGGCCATTCTTTTGGGTATCTTGCCTGATTCCGTTATGCCTTATACATTTTAAAATGTGATTGAAGTCTCCATACTGTTATATTCCTGAGTCCAAGAAACATAAAATGAAACATTGAGTGGAAGCCTGTATTAGCTAGGATTCAGTTCAGCCATATATTTTTTTAAAAACATCAAATAACAATGGGTTAAATAAGACAAAAAATTGTATTTTCTCTCACATTCAAGATGTCTAGTTGTGGGCATTCCAGATATGGTATGGTAGCTCCATATTTATCAAGGACCCAGGAGTATTCTCTGTTTCTGCTCCTCTATCCTTAGTATGACACTCATCGTAGAGGCCACTTTATGGTCATGAGATGCCTATTGTAGCTTCAGCCATCACGTTCAATTGAAAGGAGTAAGGGGCAAACAGTGTGGTTTCACACTGAGTGAGCCGCCTTTAAAGTGCTTTTTAAGAAGCCCCACACTTCTGCAACTTTTGCTTACTATCCCCAGGGAAGACAGGAAATACAGGTTTCATCTAGAGTTTGTCAAAAAGCCATTCACAATGTGGAGGTGCATCCACACCATCTTCGTAAGCTGACCATGTTTGAGCTATATTTGCAGTTATTTTACATAGTCGTGGGCAAACTGCACTACGTGAGCTAAGGAATCAGACCAATCTGTGTTTGAATCCTGGTTCTCTCTGACCTTTACTATCTGGATGTCCTTGAGCAAGTTAGGTTAACTTCTCTGAGACAATTTGATCAGGTCAAATGAAGATAGTAAGAGAGCCTACTTAGAGCAGTGGTAAGAACTGAAAGAGCATATATATACACAAGTTGTAACCCAATTAATAATTTTCAAAATGTGTACTTGTAATTTTATTTCTTTTAATTATGGTCAAAAATTGTGCCAGCCTCAACAAATGATATTTGAAAGCTGACAACACAGCAAGCTTTCAAAGTATCTACAATTAATAAATCAGAAACTCAAAGAGGCTAAGTAACTTGACTAAGCTTATGTAGAACCAAAATACACTCCCCTCCCTCAATAAACAACAAAAATAAAGCCCAGTCCTTTCTGACTTGAATAATTGCCCTTTTTCTTTCCAAAGTACATTGTCTCTTTCAAACTCAGGTTGCAATTGGCTACATAATATATACAGGTTTATGTAATGACAAACTGGGTTCTAATCGCATTTTACTTCACTGATTGAACTCACTCAGCAACTATGGAGAACTTCCAGAGATGGGGAAGTAGGGCTTCAAGCCAAGACTTTAGGCTGGCCATGTCCTGGAAAAAGAAGCAGAGCCTGCTATAGCAAAAAAAAAAAAAAAAAAAAAAAAAAAAAAAAAAAAAAAAGTTTTTCTGCTCAAGGCACAAAGCCTCCTTGGGTCCTGATAATATACATACCCTTTGACTTAACTAACCTGGTTGGGTGGCCAAATCCTATTATTTTCTGTATTCTGATGTCAATTTGATTTGAAAAATGTAAATGAGGCTTGCTCATCAAAACAAGTTTAGGAAAAATTTGAAAATAAATAAATGGGAAATCTGCTGTGCTAGTCATAAGTAGAGTCAGACTAACATTTTGCATTTTTAAGGAAATATTCAATGACTATAAGAGTTGCATAGATGGTAAAGGGTGCTATGATAGAAAAGTCTGGGATTCTGTTAGTGCAATAAAAGGTGTGACAAAATTGACAAGTGGGAGTTGAGCAAGAAAAGCAATTTCCAAGCTGGGACCTGAAGAATAAATATGAATTTATCAAAGAAATAGTGGGTGGAAGAATATTCCTAGCAGAAGGGATAGTGTATGTCTCTGACTCTTGAGTTTTGACTTCTGGACACTTATTCCCTGATTACTTTTACCCTTACTTCTGACTCTTGCCTTGACTCTGCAAAGGCTGGCTTTTAGCCTTCTGGTAGCCCACCATCAAGCACTGAGGCCACCACCTTAAACGCCTTTCCATTGGAATTATGTCCATTGGAAGCCACTGTTAACAAACCAATCTACAGGACTGTCCTAAAACAGAAATGGCAGCTAGGCTTCATTTCCTGTGCCAATGTTAATAGCTTTTTTGTGGCAGCCTGGACAAATCAAAAGGATACTGAGGACCAATAGAAAGTGTCTCACAATTAATTAGTGAGGTTTCCCTAGTTTAGAAACAGAGAGTTCTGACACACAGGCATTGGCATTCTTGGGTACAACACTCTCTTCCCTGCCTTTCTATTATGCTTGAATGAAATTAGGAAAAATGTCAAAGAAGAAGCAGGGTGCAGGCCAGAAAGCACTGATGCTAATAATGCCTGGCATCTCTTGCCTGTACATATCCAACTTCCGCATTAAAAATTTGGCTCCTACTAATAAAAAGTTGTCTGTAATTTCCCTGGGCCATCTCAATGGTCGCTGCATTTACAAGCCCTTTCAGACACCCAGCTGCTGCTCCTAATTTACTTTCTGACAATAAAACACCTGCCTCTTATGGGAATGGCTGGGGGAAGTTGAGAATACTGTCAGTAGTCACAGACTTGAGGTTGCTATCAGTCTGAATAGACTGGATGCTAGGATCCCTTCCCCAAAACAAACTGAAACCAGCCCAATAGTTCCACAGACAGTCGTTCTGGGATAAACATAGAAATTGACCCTTCTGATTTTAAAACTTGAAATTTCATTTGTTTTATTTGAGTTCCTTCCTCAGGAAATAACTTTCAGGCCTCTTAAAAAGGTATCAAAGAACTGAAACTCACCAGATCACCCCATCTAGACAATGAGATGTGGGAACACTCATTCATCATGATTGTTTCCTTGCCCCATCCCTAGTTCCTGTTTTCTTACGCATTGTTACATTTCTTCCCTACTATAGAAACCCCTAGTTTTAGTCAATCAGAGAGATGGATTTGAGACTGAGCTCCTGTCTACCCAGCTGCAGGGCACGGTTAAAGCCTTCTTCCTTGGCAGGATGAGTCGTCTCAGTCATTGGCTTTCTGTGCAGCAAGCAGCAGGACCTAGACTGAACCCCTGGTGTTTTGGTTACAAAGCTACAGGCAACAGTCTCCTGTTGTGGAAAAAAAATGTATTTAAAATATTTCTCTGCTTAAACATTTTTATTGTTGCCTGCTCACTGACCACTCTAGGTCCTCCATCTTGGACTCTCCATTCCAGCAGTAAAATCAACTGAAATGTGCTTTCTGCCTCATTATTTGACCGTCTGTACCTTTCTGCATTCAGTCGTCTTTACCTAGACCCTTTTAAACTCCCCTTTGTCCATGTCGTAATTCCTGTGCAGACTCCAGACCTAACGTGAGCATGCTCATCTCTGCAACCTCTGTCTGCCCATCCCACTCTGTTCACCTTTCTCTCATCAGTGCCATCTCTACACTTTTTATAGATTTATAATGTACTTTTATTATTGCCCATATTGCTATGTTGGTTGTCAATACGTCGTACTCCCTAGAAGACAGTGAGTTTTTTGAGAGTTTAGAATTTTCTTCTATAGCATATGATTTATTTGACCACCTTCATCTTTTTTTTTTTTTTTTTGAGACGGAGTCTTGCTCTGTTGCCCAGGCTGGACTGCAGTGGCCGGATCTCAGCTCACTGCAAGCTCCGCCTCCCGGGTTTACGCCATTCTCCTGCCTCAGCCTCCCGAGCAGCTGGGACTACAGGCGCCCGCCACCTCGCCCGGCTAGATTTTTGTATTTTTTAGTAGAGACGGGGTTTCACCGTGTTAGCCAGGATGGTCTCGATCTCCTGACCTCGTGATCCGCCCATCTCGGCCTCCCAAAGTGCTGGGATTACAGGCTTGAGCCACTGCGCCCGGCCACCACCTTCATCTTTTAACAGGCATTTAAGTCAGGTCTTTATGACCTCAGATACTGAAGTTAACTGAATGAGAAGAAGAAACACTAAATATTCTGTTTTTGTACACTTTTGACTGGGCCCTGTGTATGTCTGTAGGAGTGAGGAGATTTTGGGTTAATCAAAGATAGAGATGCCTATTCCATAATATCATTGAATTTTCTTATTTCATAGATTATAGTCAGGAAAAGAAAGGCCAGGATTAAAAAGTAAACATTTTTAGTTACCTTCCTGTGATTTGGAGGAACATGAGGACATTTATTTTTCCTTTGAATTTTTACCAAGAGTTTTCATTTTTATTTATCACAACAGGGTTCCAGACAACATCATGCATACTCATGTTAATTGAATTATTCTGATTGCTCATGAGTTAATATTGTCTTATTTCATCTTTCTAGTTCATTAACTAATAACCAACATCTAAGTAATTAAGGTATTTAGAAAATGTCATTAAGTGCCATTGAATTTTCTCATCCCCAAGTTTCTTGAACAGTTGGGAAGAAAACAGTTAACCCCGGCCTTTTGTTACCTTCCTGTCCCCCTGGATTTTTCCCAATGCACTGGGCTAGTTTTCTCACTGTGGACTCTTGAGGCTGTTTCTCCTGTTAACTTTTGTGCTGTTTGGAAACATGTTGTCAGAGTCAAAAGAGAGGAAGGAAGAAGATCGTGGGATCTCACTTGTCTAAACACGCATATTTGTTTGCTTGTCTTATCAACATTTGATAAAGACAAATATAAATATATCCCAAGTGCCCCAGATGCCATCAGCCTCTGCTAGAGAATAAGGTTAAAATGTATTTTTTAAATATCAAAATTAAGACATGAGTCCCCAACACATTTGGCTGCAAAAAGCCCTGTCTTGAGATTTTATTCCTTAGGTCTCTCTGGTCATCCGCAGCAAATGCTTACATATTCTACAAATTCATCCCACTGGTTCTCCTGCCCACTGTCAGGCTATGGATTCCTGTCTCTTCTGCTATTGGTTGCATCATACCATCTCTCTGGTCACTCAGGCAGTGGAGGCTCCCTCCGTAACTACACCTGGGCTTGGCTCTGTGCACAGCTTCTTTTCTTTAGTTGACTGTACACACAGCTAATAGTGGGCAAAGAAAGTTCTGACATTTTGAAAGACAACTTCAGCACAGAAATAGGAAAGGGATACCAGATGCAGCAGAACTCGGGGTCCGGAGGCAAAATCCTCCAAAGGCAGAGCTGAGTTGCTGCCATAGGGAAGTATGTCCAGCAAAGCCAAAACTATTTACCATCTGGCCCTTTACAGATAAAGTGTGCATATTATTGCTCTATCTGGTTCCAGGTCTGGGCAAATGTCTTGATTCTTGGATTTGCCAAGTGGACTCATTGCATTCTCAATATAGAGTATTTTATGTGTATTTGTCTATTTTCACACTCTTATAAAGATGATACCCAAGACTGGGTAATTTATAAAGAAAAGAGGGTTAATTAACTCAGTTCCTCATGGCTATGGAGGCCTCAGGAAACTTACAATTATGGCAGAAGGCAAAGGAGAAGCAAGTACTTTCTTCACAAGGCAGCAAGGAGAGAGAGAGCACGCAAAGCAAGAAGTGCCACTTTTAAACCATCAGATTTCATGAGAACACACTCATTATCATGAGAACAGCATGGGGGAAACTACCCCCATGATCAAATCACCTCCCACCAAGTCCCTCCATCAACATGTACAGATTACAGTTGAAGATGAGATTCGGGTAGGGATACAGAGCCAAGCCACATCATCATGTTCTAGTCAGAACTCTTTCAGTAACATAATTGAAATCCAAATCAAACAATCTAGAGTGAAATAGTAGAATTTCGGCTAGTAATTGGAAGGCTAAAGGCTAACTAGCATTATGCACAGATGGATCCCAGGAGGCAAGTTATGTCATCAAAACTAATTTTCCTACTTTCATCTCTCAACCTTGTTTTTGTCTCAGGCACTCAGGAGTCTCAAGCTTAGTAGGTGTCCAGCTATCCCAACTGAGTGGAATAAGTCCAGCCAAAATCCCAGCATTGCGTGTAAAAGGACCATTATGTATTGTTTCACATTCTCTAATATTCTGGCCATGAGGTGAAATTTGATACCTTGCTTGAAGCAGATAATGAGTGCTTCCCTGTGGCTGGAACTGAAGTGAGCCCAACCTAAATTATAGGAGATGATAATGAGGGATAGATCTAGTTCCCCAGGATTAATTTGTTTTCCTCCAGATTAAGGGTGAATAAATGTTAGTTGGTAGTTAAGATGTATCCACTACCCTGGCCAGTGGGTGTTCTATATGATGGCAAAGAATTAAGAGAGGCAGAGAATCCATTGGCCTGGTCCTTCTAGATTTCTGCCTGGTAGTTTCTGTTCTGGTCCAGTGACTGGCCCAGTGAGGAAGGAACATTTGGTGGCTTCTGAGTGCCTACATAGTCTCTCAATTCTGAATCCTTGCACAGACATTTCAAGCTCAGAGCACTGTGCAATGTGACGTCGCCCCAAGAGTTTCTCCAATATCTATGCTATAATTTCTAATTTTCTAATAATAATGCCTCATAGCAATAGATCATACCATGACTAATACCTAACAAGGAGATATGGTTGGCACTACCCATTCTCCCTCTTCTGCCAAACCAACCCCAGGTTATTAATGTAATAGCTTTGGTTGAGAAAATGTAATTATTTATCATGGATAGAGAAATGTGCTCATTTTAAAAGTTAATCTTTTTTTTTGTCATTAAGTCACTCAGTTAATGCTTTCATTCATAAATACTTTCAGTGGAAACAAAGCCACAATTTCCTGTCCCTTTGCTCTTTATTCACTTGAAATGATGATGTCCCAGGATACTGCAGCTCTTCCAGTTCACAAATTAACCTACTCAGAAGTAACCCCGGGCTACCTCATCTCTCTCCACCTACTCCAGCACCTTTTTCATGGGGCAGCCAGGGTGTAGGGATTTTCCAGAGCTCTTCATGATTCTGGAAACCACTGATTCAGACAGTTTTCCTGCTTGACACTTCTGAATCCTTCTAAGCCCCACCCCAATCACAGAGGTAGCTGCCACCTTCGTTTTTTTTGTTTGTTTTTGTTGTTGTTGTTGTTGTTTTGAGATGGAGTCTCGCTCTGTCGCCCAGGCTGGAGTACAGTGGCATGATCTCAGCTCACTGCAACCTCCACCTCCTGGATTCAAGTAATTCTTCTGCCTCAGCCTCCCGAGTAGCTGGGACTACAGACGCATGCCGCCACACCCGGCTAATTTTTTATATTTTAGTAGAGACGAGGTTTCACCCTGTTGCCCAGGCTGGTCTCGAACTCCTGAACTCAGGCAATCCACCTGCCTTGGCCTCCCAAAGTGCTGGGATTACAGGCGTGAGCGTCTGCACCCGGCCTCTTTCTGTTTTCATTGTACTATTGCTATGACTTTCCAGGCTGTTTGGCAATAGCTGATTTACTACTCTGCCCCCTTTGCTAAATAGTGCTTCCTGGAGGCAAGGACTCTGTCTATTCCTCATTGTCTCTTCAGCACTTTGTAGAGTGCCTGGAACAAGATAGATATTTTATAAATCTTAGCTAAATGAGATGCTCTCAAACCATCCTCTCAAATATGCTATTATCCAGGCATTATTATAATCATTTCCCTCTTATCAATGTGGAAATTAAGGCTCACAGATATTGAGCGCTATATTCAGAGTCTGACTTGAACCCAGAGCTTCTGAACTCAAGGCCATTTTTCTTTTCAGAACATCTGTCTGTCTCCATGGGAAAGACTGATAAAATTTATAAAATTTTGTTAGACTGAATTATATGAAATTGCAGGTTAAAAATGTTCAAAAATGAGTAAGTGCATATGCTTCATTGTGGCCTTTATACAGGATGTGACTTTTTATTAAAAGAGACTTAGACCCCATACTTAAAAAAATGGAGTGAAAATCTCAATGGACTTGGTCAGAACGAATGTGCCTGGAAGTCTGGTGAGCAGAAACTCAGACCCATGAACCCTTACAGTACAGCACAGCACAGACTTTAATGAAGTGCTTCATAGGATGAGTTTAGTTTAATGGCTGTGTATGGACATTACACTCTGGAGTGACGCTTTTTTTTTTTTTTTTTAATCAACTCATGGAATCATGAGTTGGAGGTCAGCTCCATCAACCCATGGAGTCATGGAATCCTGAAATCTCCAACTTCTCGTGGAGTCAGGTCATGGAATGACTAGTTGAAAGTCCTGAATTTAGGTTTCAGATAAGTCACCACCTTATTGTGTGAACTCCTTAAAGCCTGTCATCTCTGTGAGCTTCACTTTCTTTATCTGCAAAATGGGAGAACAATTCCTGTTTAACCAGGTTACTCTGAGGTTTAAGAAAAGATATTATCCATTAAAGGCCTCATAAAATAAAAAGTAGTATACAGTCACATGATGATTTTGTTGTGGCTTTGCCCTACCTAGAAGAAAAAGAGCCAGCAGGCTCAATAAACACAGTATTAAAATATAAATCCTTGAGTGAACAACCTAGATGTCCTTAATGATAATACATGAGCATCCTCTTTTTAATATAAGGCCCCCTCTGGCATGAATAGATTGCTACAGCCACTTCATTTTCCATCTTTCCAGCAGATTAACTACTTGTCTGAACTCCTGAAACAGGAATGATGAGCCTCTGAGGAGATGAAGGAACTTCCTGATTAACTCATCTGTTTCATCTCTCATAATGAGAAGTTACCACTGTACCCAGAGAGCTGTGCTTCTCTGAAGGGCTGCATTTTATACACAGTGGCAGGCAGGCAATCAGGTTTACAACTGAGGAATTTATTACCTAAGGGCTGGGGGAAGAAATGACAGTGGGAGTTAAAACATTTTATTTTAAAAAAATGCACACATTCATGATGCCATCTCTATTCTTGTATATTTTGGGCACTCCTCTAGACACTTGAGAGTATGTCTCAGAATCTACAAGGAATTTAATTTAAATAAATTTACAAGATAGAAAACAAGCAACCCCATGAAAAAGTAGGCAAAGACATGAACAGACACTTCTCAAAAGAAGACATTTATGTGGCCCACAAGCATATGAAAAAAAGTTCAACATCACTGATCATTAGAGAAATGCAAATCAAAACCACAATGAGATATCATCTCATGCCAGTCAAAATGGCGTTTATTAAAAAGTCAAGAAACAACAGATGCTGTTGAGGCTGTGGAGAAATAGGAACACTTTTACACTGTTGTTGGGAATGTAAATTAGTTCAACCATTGTGGATGACAGTGTGGCGATTCCTCAAAGACATAGAACCAGAAATACCATTTGACCCAGCAATCCCATTACTGGGTATATACCAGAGGAATATAAATCATTCTATTATAAAGACATATACATGCATATGTTCACTGTAGCACTATTCACAATAGCAGATATATGGAATCAACCCAAATGCCCATCAACGATAGACTGGATAAAGAAAATGTGGTGCATATATGACATGGAATACTATTCAGCCTTAAAAAGGAATGAGATCATGTCGTTTGCAGGGACATGGATAGAGCTCGAAGCCATTATCCTCAGCAAACTAACACAGGAAAAGTAAACCAAACAACACATGTTCTCACTTATAGGTGACAGCTGAACAATGAGAACACATGGACACAGGGAGAGAAACAACATACACCAGTGTCTGTCAGGGGGCAAGGGAGGGAGAGCATCAGGATAAATAGCTAAAGCATGTGGGGCTTAATACCTAGGTTATGGGTTGATAGGTGTGGCAAACCATCCTGGCACACAATTACCTACATAAGAAACCTGCAAGTCTTGCACAAGTATCTCAGAACCTAAAATAAATAAAACAATAAAATAAAATAAAATAACTTCCAAGATAGGCACAGTAAGAGATTAACAACAATAATAATAAAATACAGTAATTATAACAACATGTTGTAATAAAAGATATGTAAATGTGGTGTTCCTCTTCTCTTTCTCTCTCAAAGTATCTTATTATAGCGTTATCATCTAGTTTCAAACCATGGTCGACTGTGGGTTACTGACACTGTAGAAAGCCCAACTCTCAGAAAGATAAATTTGATTAAGAGGGGACTGCTGTGGCCGAGCGCGGTGGCTCACGCCTGTAATCCCAACACTTTGGGAGGCCGAGGCGGGTGGATCATGAGGTCAGGAGATTGAGCCCACCCTGGCTAACATGGTGAAACCCTGTCTCTACTAAAAAATACAAAAAATTAGCCAGGCGTGGTGGCAGGCGCTTGTAGTCCCAGCTACTTGGGAGTAATATAACATTTTAAAAGGGCATGCCGTCACCTTTGATTTAACAGAAAAATTCTGGAAGATATAAACGGGGTCAAGAAGAGGAGGTATGACCAAGACAGTGAAATGAACCCATTCTTTTAGGAAAAGACAAAAAAAAAAAAAAAAAAGAGAGAGAGAGACAAAATAAGATGCAGCAAGTTGTTTAAGCGATAAACCCTGAGTCACTTTTGACTCAGTTTTCTTTTTTCCCATGGTCACATTCAATTCATTAGCAAGTTCTCTTAATTTCACCTCCAAAATATATGCCCAACTCCTTCACTTCTCCAAATATTTAATGCCACTGCTATCAAAGGCAGTATCATCTCTTTCCTGGGCCACATCTTGCCTCCTAACAGATCCTTCGCCTTCTGCTCTTGCCAATCGACTTTCCACAGATTCAGAATCATCTTAAAAATTAATTAAAACCAGTCACTCCCTTACTCACAACTTTCTAATGCTGTGCTTTGCATTTGGAATAAAATCCATACTTCCTAACCATGGCCTGTGAGGCATGGCCTATAATGGACATTAATCACTCAATCTCATCTTTCACTGCCTCACATCTTCCCTTGCACAATCTGCTCCAACATTTTCTTTAACTGTTTTTTGTTGTTGTTGTTGTTGTTGTTGTTTGGTTGGTTGGTTTGTTTTTTGTTTTTTGTTTTTTTTTTGAGACAGAGTTTCACTGTCGTTGCCCAGGCTGGAGTGGAATGGTGTGATTCCAGCTCACTGCAACCTCTGCTTCCCAGGTGGAATCAATTCTCCTGACTCAGCCTCCCAAGTAGCTGGGATTACTGGTGTGTGCCACCATGCCCGGCTAATCTTTGTATCTTTGGTAGAGACAGGGTTTCACCATGTTGGCAAGGCTGGTCTAGAAATCCTGACCTCAGGTGATCTGCCCACCTTGGCCTCCCAAAGCGCTGGGATTACAGGTGTGAGCCACCACACTTGGCCTTCTTCAACTTTTTAAAAATTTCCTCAAGCATCTCAGCCTCTTTCTTGTCTCCAGACATTTGCCCATACTATTAACTCTGCCTGGGATGTTTTTGTTACCACTCTTACATGATCAGCATCTCCTTTTGCTTTTATAGGCAGTTCTATCAAAAGTAGGTTCCCCAAATGCATCCAGTACTCCATCTTGACTCCTTGTTTTATGCACAGTATTTATCAAAATTTGAAATTACAGATTTTTTTGTTTCCTTCACTATATTGTAAACTCCTCATAGACTGGGATCTCATATGTCTTATTCATTATTTTTTTTTTTGTTCTCCTGCCTCTGCAACAGTAATGAGCACATAAAAATTGCACAATAAATGTTCATTTAATTAACGAATTGAAACATCTTTTCCGCCACGTGATTCTTTGGACAGATAGATTGATTTTTAGAAACTTTCACTTTGTATTGTGAAATATAATTATGCCATAATTAATCTTCCAGAAACTTTTGTAAAGACTTACTGGTTTTAAATGAGATGGGATATAAACATAGGCAGTGGTATGCTAGAACCAGCTCACAGTCACTTGCAAAAGCAGATTGTAAGTATCTTGTTCTAATTCTGAAACCACATATTTATAGTTTGAGATCTGTAATGGTGGGAATATTTACACCATGGAATTGTCAAAGGTAAAAAAACAGAGATTCCACCCCTGACCCCCACCCCTCGGCCACTGACCGCCAACCCCCTAGCCCAGACAGAGTTGATAAACATTTCCCAACATGTGTTTGACAAATAAGTTTCTTAGTTTGTGATTTTCAGGAAGAGTCCCTTAAATGAGATTTCGTGAGAAAGTTATTTACTAGAAAGTAATCCGGGGGTGAGGGACTAATAGAGAAAGTGAGGAAGTAGGGCCAGTAAGGAAACAGTAAGGAAAGATCAAGCAAGAGTGTGGTATTGATACAGGAGTGGGGCAGGGAAGCGACGGGTAAAGAAGGGCGAGGTCCTTGGCAAGGGCTCCACCCTCAAACCTGAAGACCCGCAGCCCTAAGCGAGGACAGGCATATCTGTTTAGGCACCCAAAAAGTTGCCTTTTGGCCTGCCACAACACTCATCTTGTGCCCATAAAAACCTGAGACCTTAGCGGGCACAGACACGAGCTGCTGGACATCGAGAGGAGCAGAGGAACAGAGTGTCAGACAGCGTTGGCATGGCACCACAGAGAAGGAGGGAAGAGGAAGGACATCTGGGCGCCAAGGGGAGTTCAGCCGGGTTGGAGAAGAGTCTGGCCACTGGGCAGCCCAACTCCAAGGGAAGACCACCTTCCCACTCCATCCCTGGCTTCTGGCTCCCCGTCCATCTTGCTGAGAGCCGTCTTCACCACTCAATAAAACCTTATACTCATCCTTCCAGCCCACGTGTAATTTGATTCTTCCAGTACACTGGGCAGGAACTGAGGCTGCCACACTGGCTCCCTGTCCTTGCGATAAGACAGATTAACACAATCCATCTGCAGACATCGTAGCTGAAAGAGTGCACTGTAACACACATTCACTTGGGCTTCTGGAATCCTAGACGCTGCCCTGGGGCTGGAGCACAAAAGCACTCCCCATGGCCTCGGCACCCGCTCCCCCTAGGGGTTTGAGCAGTGGGGCAAGGAAGGAGCGAGCCATACCCTTGTCGCACACCCTGCAAGGGAAATAAGGGAACTCTCCATTTCAATATCAAGCAAAGTTCCATGGAGTTTTACTTTGGCTGAATGCCACAGAGAAACTCTGAAAACAGAGTTGTCCAATCAGGGACTAGGGATCTGGTGTATTTGTACTCTCACCTGTCAGTCATAGGACTGTCCCCTGGGAACACATATTCTTAAGCACTTCCTGTTTCTATGTGCAATGGGAAAGCAATTTCCAGCAGTAGGAGGGAAGGCCTATGACAAAGAGACAGGTGCTAGCTGTTGAAGGTGAGAGCACACAAATATGAAAAAAGAATCCTGGACCTATAGGCCCCTCACCAACAGCCCTGCTGCTACAGTGCCTCCAAACCTTTAACAAGCATCCACTCATCTGGGAATACATATGTCAGCAGGTCTGGAGCTGTGCCTAAGATTCTACATGTCTAACAAGCTCCCAGGTGATGCCTTTGATGCTGCCTGTGAACCACACTTTGAGAAGTAAAGTACAGCAACATGACTTCAATTATTTTGTACAGGAAGACCCAGCTTTATTTGGCTTGTTCAAGTTAGTTTTCAGGCAAACATAGTTTACTGAAAAGTTTGAACGAGAACCACTTTCTTAGAGAGACACTCTGTTTTACCACAGGTTTTCCCCAAATACTGTATCAGTGAGGTCAGATATTTAGTTAGAGCACTTTACATTTGCAAGGGAGGTTTTCGATCCTTCATTTCTTCCCAGCAGGGAAACTAAGATCAGAAAAATTCTTAACATTATGTAAGCATGCATACTGCCAGATAAGTCTGTAGTCCAGACACTCAATGATTTATTTTCTCTATCATGCTTTGAGTTCAAGTTCATTTGTCACTTCAACAACCATTTAGTGATACTGTGTTCATTACAAGCCACTAGAGATGGTTTTGTTGGGGATTCGAAAGTGAATTATATTTAAAAAAATAGACATGACTCTTGCCCTCCATGATATTACAACTGAAACATGAGAAGTTCCCTTATCCCCCTCACAGGGCATGGGACAGGGGTGTGGCTCCCTTCTTCAGTGCCCCACTGCTCAAATCCCTATGGGGAACAGGCAGATGGGCAGGCCATGGGGAGCAGGCAGATGGGCAGATCATGGGGAGCATTTCTGGGCTCCAACCCCATGGCAGCATCTAGGGTTGAGTGTTTATAGCTCCTGAAGCCCTAGTGGGTGTGTGTTACAGCACACTCTTTCAGCTTTGCCATCTGCAGGTAGCTCGTGTTCATCAGTTCATTTAGACCTTCTGCCTTATCGCAAGGACAGAGGGCTTTCTGTATCCTGGGGTACTTGCCTTAGTGTATTGGAAAAATCAGATCACACGTGGGCTTGGAGCCTGAGTGCAAAACTTTATTGAGTGGTGGAAGTAGCTTTCAGTGAGATGGATGTGGAGCCAGAGGGGAATGGAGTGGGAAGGTGGTCTTTCCCTGGTGTCAGGCTTTCCAGTGGCTAGACTCTCCTCCAACTGCCTCCGGCCAAATTCCCCTCAGCACTGGTGTCATTCCACCATCAATGACCAACCGGTGTCTGCTAGCATCTGTCAGTGTGATCTTCTGCTCCTCTTAACGTCCAGCTGCTTGTGTGTGTGTGTGCCCACTATGGTCCTGGGTTTTTATGGGTGCAGGATGGTGGGGGCTTGGTGGGCCAAAAGGCAACTTTTTGAGCATGAAAAAAGAAATGCCTGTCCTCATTCAGGTCCATGGACACAGACCCGAGGGTGGAGCTCTTGCCTGGGACCCTGCCCTTCTCTACCCAGCACTTCCCTGTCCCTCTCCTGTATCACAAGCTAGAGTGATTGCTTACAGAAATGGCTGGAGAACTGGTTTCAAATTTATCAAACTTCTGTGATGTTTCACTTTGTATGTGGTTGATAGGTGACATAGCTTGAATTACCTACAAGTTGTATTTGTCTTGTGCAACCAACTTAAAGATGTGAAGAGGCTGTGTATGACACAAACTCAACAAAAAAAATAAGGTAGAAAATTATTTTTAAGCTTAGTCATTGGAGATGTGGAGGCATAAATGATTTTTTAATGTTAAATATACTCTTTATTTTTATATTCAATGAATGTTAATAAGGCCTACCAGTGCAGACTGCTTTGGGCAGAAATAAATATTATGCGCTTGCAGTAATTAATTTATGGCACACTATGATCAGTAGGGTAAAGTGAATTTGTGAAATTCTCAGAGTACTTGACAGTTTTTTATTGAAGCAGAAATAAAATGCAGTCAGTAAATAGTACAATGCTGAAGAAAGTGTTTAGTTATCACCACAAGAGTTATATGAAGTAATTTAGGGTACTTTGCTTTCCTCCTCAACCCAGAGCTTATGCATTCATATTATTACAATGTGAGTGCAGTATTTCCAACCTGAGCAAATAAGGAATTAAGTAAAAGAAGCTTTCATGAAAGTATTGTTTGAGAAAGCCTTTTCTCTAACAGTATGCAAATGCACTTTTAAGTATGTGAAGTCTTTCCTGGGTCTGTATGGTGCCCCAGCTCGAATATTTTGGTTCAAATAATATTGAGGCAGCAACAATTCCTAAAACATCATTTTATAGACATGAGAATGGTTTGGCAGGTAGATATTATAAGTGTGGTGATGTTGGGTATTTCTACAATCTCCTGCCTCTGTGTGGAATTTGATTGGATGGGGTAGGGAGGGGTGATCTTGCTGTCTTAGTTCAGATTCCCAGAGGCAGAGCCTGAAACAGAGAATTTTGTGCAAGTAGATTTTTGATGATGAGCTTAAGAGAAAGGGAATGCATGAAAAAATTAGGCAAAAATATGACTTCAAAATTAGTCTTAGCCGAGTCCCCCAGGGAGCTGTGAATGTGAATTACCCTACAGAGCTGGCCCACCTTGAGTCCAGAGATTTAGCCTTTGTATCCTCACACTAGTGGAATTCATGAGTGACTGCAGGCTGTGGAGAGAGGTGGACAATCTCCAAGATGAGATGGCCCTACATTTTTTTTTTTTTTTCCTAGATGAAGTCTTTCTCTGTCTCCCAGGCTGGAGTGCGATGGTGCAATCTCGGCTCACTACAGCTTCCGCCTCCAGAGTTCAAGCTATTCTCCGGCCTCAGCCTCCTGAGTAGCTGGGATTACAGGCACCCATCACCATGCCCAGCTATGTTGGTATTATTATTATTTTTTTTAACAGAGATGGGGTTTGCCATGTTGCCAGGCTGGTCTCAAACTCCTGACATCAAGTGATCTGCCTGCCTTGGCCTCCAAAAGTGCTGAGATTACAGGCATGAGCCACTGTACCTGGGAGATGGCCCCACTTTGACCCAGGACAATTCTCAGAAGGGGACAGCTAGAGTCCAATACAAACAGAAGCTGGGGGATGAGTGCAATAGCCCAATAAAAAAAAAATCTGAGTGCAACACCAATATCATCTGCTATTCTCACCTAGGAAAGAAGAACAAATGACAGGCTGGTTTATGAACCAAGTGCTATAACAAAATAGCACAAATAATGACATGGCACTGATGAACAAGTCTTGGTTACAAGAACATTTTGATTCCTGTTTATTACTAACCTTTTCTTTTATAAGTAAGTTAAAAATTAATCCAATGATGATCCCATACTTGTTGATGCTGGTCTCAGCTTAAAACATGTTAATGGCTGTTATACCTTTGGAGGAAGTTGACTAGGGAGGAACAGGCTCACACATCCGATGACAGAACTGAGGGGAGACATTTGTAGTAAGTAGATGCATCCTGGATCATTGTGGTAAGCCCACCCCTTCCTTGCTGGATGGAAGTCTTCCATAACAGGAGAACTCCTACATTTCTCAGACATTACCTAGGTAGGTGCCAGAGCCTTTAAAGCTCTGGTCCTAGCAGAGTAACTAACACTGGCATCTGCCATCAGCCCCAGCCACCTGAAGGAGAACCTAGATGGTGGAAATATCCTGCCTGGGAACATGGGTACAAGGATTGGTGACATTTTTTTTTCTTTACCCATTATCCTATCACTAAGTAGTCCTCTATTTTTCTTTTGTAAAGTCACCTAGGATTCATAGGTATCTCTCTTTGATCAGTCTGCAGCTGGAGGTCAAAGAGACTTGGGGTAAGTCCCCTGTCCTCTATTCCCCTGGTTAGCACTGAGGGCATCTAGTACAGTAGATATGGTGCTTTTTATTGGCTGATCATTTTCCTTTTTCCCTCCCTTCCTTCGTTTAGTCTTTCCTTTTCTTCTTCTCCCTTCTTTTTGCTTGTTTCCTTCCTCCTCCCTTAAATAAATTGATTTATTTTGTAAATTACTTTACCTCTCTCCTTTATTCTTGCCATCTCTTTCTTTTTCCTCCTCTCTTCTTTCTTCTCTATTTTCCACCTCTACCTCTTTCCCTTTTCTCCTCCCATTTTGTATGTTAAGTTCCCCCTTCCGCTCCCTCCCTCTTCACTCCCCTTTCTTCTGCTCATCCTTTCTCTTCCTTCCCTCACATCCTCCTCTCTCCTCCCCTCTCCCTTGCTTTGGTTTTCCCAGCACATCTATCAGTTCCCGGGTAGCCAGGATACCTTCTATATTCAGAGCGTCTTCTCAGGCTTCAGTCTGACCCAGAGGTTCAGCAAAAGGGACAGGATTTCTTATATTTAATTTGGCAAATAAGATGCAACCAGATGATCTAAATGCTTGTTTGATAATTCAGGCGAAGACATGGAGAATGTGAGGGGAGGGGAGGTAACTTAGCAGGGTGCTGGACTTCCTCCTGTAGAGCTTTGGCCAGCCTCCCTTAGCATAGGCTCAGTTCTATTGGCCCCTGACCCTCCAAGACTCCAGCATTTCAGATGAGCAGTTCTTCTAGGTTTACGGATTCTTTGTCAGATCCCCCAATTCTCAATGCCTGGTGTTCTTTGCAGAGCTCAGATCATGCTGATATAAGTTCACCATCCCCACCAGCCAGCATTGAGCAGGATCTGCCACCATTGCCTCATGCTCATTACACATCCCATCTGTCTGTGATGCCTCTTTGGCAGTCAAAGAGCTTAATGCATTATGCATTTCAGAATATTAGGGAGATTATTTAACCACCAGGCTATCAAAACCAGGAGACCAGAAATAATGGCAGCATCTCTTTCAAGGACTTTCCCTCAGTTTTAATGTCAAGGACGATAACAGTATTGGTTGGAGAATTTTAAATTGCGGAGAATAAAAACACACAATCATGGAAACACAGCATACACTTATAACCTCCTACTGTTCTAAGGATTGACTTTGTCAGTTTGGTTTAAGAAAGTGGAAGTATTACATGTCTTTTGGCAAGAGCCTCCCAGAATCATTAACCAATTTTGCAAAAGGCCCATAAATTGCTAAGGGTATTGCCAGAAGGAGGTAGTTTATGTAAAAATAGATGAAAATAGAGGATACTATCTCTTTAATGGGTGATTTAATGATACTCTTAGGGTGATATGTTAGCAATTAATGTGAATATATAGAAGGAATAAATATAAGTAGCGTTGTCAACTTGCTACTTTGACTAGGTTAGTAGTGATCTTATATCAGAATGTTTGTTGCCTGCCCTGGGAAAGCATCACTTCAGGCTGAACTTTGCTCATTAGATTACTCTAATTATTAGGAAGAACCAAGCAAACTAATGCATAGCAGAGTCTTATCAACAGTAAGTAGACATAAATTCTATGGAATACATGTCAAATGTTGTAGTGCAGAAAATGAATACTGGGTGTTCATAGGAACGGGGCAACAGAAAATCTGATGGGGAGGGTTGTTAAAGGGAGAAAGGCTGCTTATCAAGACTTGAATAGCCCCAAACACAACCCTAAAAATCCAACATAATTACCTTATATGGTTGCAAAAACTTTATTTGCTAAGTTCCATCTCCTAGGTCTAACATTCAGGTGTTGGTTACGGTTTAGAAATTTCTCACAGAATTCAGCGGTATGCACCTTGGTTTCATGTAGTACAGGAGTGTTACCAGGAGTCAAAGCATTTTTATTTTCCACCTTTCTCTAGAGCTACAAGTTATCTGTCTCTTTCTACTTTCCACATTTACTTTCAGAAGAGGAAAGCCTTCCTCTTCAGGTGTATACGAACTACTACAACTCCCCTCAAAATGGCCAACGAATTCACATCTTATTAGAAGTCTCTTTCCATAAGCAAATATCTCCATCTTTCCTAATACAAGTGCTCAAATAGCAGGATAAAGCATCTGATTGGCTCCACATGGGTCATCTGACTACTTCTGGTCCAATCAGCTATGGCCAAGAGGCAGTGCCATATGGTATACCTATGGCTGTGCTTACTTATTTAGTGGCAGAGAGAGTCGTTCTCAGGAAACATAGTTGTGGCTGGGAAGATATCTCAAAAGATGTCTACCAAATTATTGTGATATTCCAAAAGTTGAAATAAGAAGCAACATTTCAAAAGTTGAGATAAGAAACAACATCAATGATAATGAAATAGAATTGTAAAAGATGAATGAAGCTGTGATCTTCTCCTAATTTAAAAGTAAGGTTTAAGGGCCTAAAGCTCTCTACAAATACATGAGTTACACACAAATACATGAGTTACACATACAAATTTTAATTTGTAGGATTTTAACACAATCCTCAAGGCAATATTCACAAAGGCAAAAACCTTTCTATTTGACACTAAAACAGTTCCTTTAAAGTAAACAAAACTATTTGATAGTGTAGAGTGGTTTTTGCTTCACTGAATTAAATGTTTTTAAAAATCATATTGAACACTGAAAAATATTTCTAATTTTTTGATTATTTTAATTAAAAAATGTTCTTCTCTTCTCTTAATATCTAAGTTAAATCACCTTCTCATTTTCTAGCCCTCTACTTTCCCCTTGAAGAAAGTGTGTTTAATTCTCTGCCTGTCAGGTTGACTTCATACTGAGCCAATAACTTCTTAAATAACAAAAGTGACCTGCAGTAAGCCCGAGATATGAGTTTTATAAATAACGTCTATACCTCTGTCATTGCTGTCATTCATTCGAGTGCACAAACCCATAACTCTTCCTTCTCCAACCAAAATCAGTCAGTCACCAAGTCTTGCCAATTTCTCTTTCTTGATGTCTATCAAATCCATCTCTTAAAATATCTTTTTCTTTTGGTCTTTTGTGCACACTGCTGCTCCACGAATATTCCTAAAGCACAGCCTTGCCTTTGTTCATCCTTTCTGCTAACAGATTTGCAGCAGCTCACCATTATTTTCAGAATCAAGTCCACTTCGACCACCTGAGTATGCCAGAATCTTCCTACCTCTCAAACCTTACTCTTTTCTGTCCCCCACTCCTAACCCCCTTGCTGAATAACTCAGGAACATGTTCAGTAAATCAAGGATGCCAAACAGTGTGAGTAAAATCATTTTTGAAATAGTTTTATACCTGCTGTATTTTTAAAAGCATCAAAGTCACTAAGGAAAAAATTAAGACTATTAGATTTCTTTATACTTCTCATACAGTTCAGTATTTGGAGTATGTATGAATTACTTATATTCAAAAACCATTATTACCTTGTAAGAGTTTCTGAAGTTTTAAAATGGAACTATTTCCCATGATCCTTCTTTAATAGTAAGGTCTTTGACTAAGTGAGGTCTTTAACTTACTGTTCCCTGATCATCCCACATGTAGCTTCATCGTGGAAACTTTCCGCAATGCATCCTCCCAACTCTGACCTAGAATTTCTGTCATCCTCTGGCTCTCTGAGTCCTTCAATTCCAGAGCTTAGGACTGTGGAATTACTTAGCAGACTCCCACTCCCACCCTTTCCTACAGTCACCGTAGACGATCTATGGTTCTTAATACGTGAACCATTCATTTGGCCTAGAAAAGCACTTTATGTTGCTACTTAATTGTTTTTATAAAGCAGTCATTGTGAAATGGAAAGAAAATTCCATTGGTAATCAGACAGCATTGATTATCAAGGTTGTTTAATACATTCAACCTCCCCAGAATCCATTGCATCTTCTGGATGACAGAGCCCTGATCTCTCTCCAGCTTCTTCTCCACTACATTTTGTCTTTATGCCTCTGGGTAGAAAGGATGTCTGTCCATTCATCCTCAGCCTCCAGGGATAGTTCCCATTTGGCATGAGCCAATTATCATATCCCATCCCCCTGCCTGGCCATATGGATCAGTCAGGGATGTGTTCTACAAGCAATCAGAGCCAAATACATGCACAGAGGCACTGTTGGGGCTTCTGGGAAAGGGAAGTTGGCTTCACTCTCAAGCTCCATAGAGAGTCTCCCATGCTTCAGCCATCAGGGGAAGGACTGGAGCAGTATAGGAGACTCTGTGGAGCCTGAGGATGATGTCAACACTGCGAAAGCCAGAAAAAGAGAGAGAGAAACAGTGTTGGTGTCATGGGTTGGCCTGCTGGATCACACATCCTTCCTAAAGCAGGTAGCTCTGACATTTTCAGTTCTATGAACCAACTAATGGTCTAAGTTAGGATGCTTGTCTTTTACAAAACAGAGATTCCCATTGGACATAATAGTCTTGGGCAAACTATCACATTCTTCCTCTGTAAAATGAAGGTGGAGATAAGAATACTTTCCTCAAAAGACTGCTGTGAAGATTGAATAAGGCAACACATTTGCAAGTATCTAATAAACTGGGTTCTTAAAAATTTGTTGTATTTATATATTTTCCTTTTTAAGCAATAGAAAGGCCATGGAATTTGAAGTCACATAGAACAGACTGGAGTTTAAAGCTAGTTCTGCCTTTATTTTCTAGTTAAGTAAATGGCTTCCTATTTCTGAACCTTGATGTCTGCTTTTGGAAAAAAAAAATGGGCGTACTAATGATATTTATTCTGAAATGTTGTCATTTCTAGAAACATAGTACAGGGTTTTCCACAAGGTATGTATGCAACAGGTACTATTTCTCTTCTCTTCCCACTTCTGCAATTCCCCCTACCCATGTATATAACCATTTCCCTAGATGCACTAACCTCTTTGAAGGAGTAGTGCTAGGATCTTAAATGTTTGTTCACAGCATAACATAGCAACATGAACACTGGGAAAATGTATTAGTAATAAGAATTATGCAAGAACTATATTCTATACCCACACATTATATTATTTTATCTTTATATCAACTATTATCTGCTAAGAAATATCCACAGTTTATAGATGAGGAGGAACTTGCCCACAAACACATAAATATCATACTGCAGAGCTAGAGTCTGAATACAAATCATCTGTTTGATTGAGAAGCTCTTATTACCTTGCCAAAGAGAACAGAAAGTTGAAAAAGGAGAATGGAATAAAGAGGCCAAGTCTGGTATGGAAGCATGTGGCTGGCTCAGGTAATGAAGCTAAATTCCTGCAGCCAAATGAGAAGAAATCCACCTGTCTTTACCTGGTTCCCGTTGTTTCTAGTATCTTTCTTTGTTAACATGCTACTCCCTAAAATGATTTCAGAGCTTCTCAGTAGCTTCTGAATGAGCCTCCTCCCTGCTTTGCCTCCTTGTCCATAATATATCATGTTGCTCCGTTATGGGATGAATCAGGCAAGAGTGCCAGATTTGATTTAAAAGCTTTTCCGCTTCTCCTCTTAAAATTCCTGCTTCTATAATAAATGTTAGTTTACATTTGCTCATAAAGGTATTTTATGGAGGGGGTGCTTTGCAGCTATTTCATTATTCTTCCAACTGTAGAGAAGATAAACTTTGATGTCTTTGTTTGTTCTCACATAGTCCTATGTGTACATTTAAATTTTTTTAAAACAAGGCAAATATACAGAGATAAATTAATATATTGTAAAAAAAGAATTAGGATCAGAGATTGCCCTGGCATCTAGCTTGTGGTGAGGAATACAAAATCTGTTTGCTTTGGAATTAGGAAGACCAGGTATAGTGGCTCATGCCTGTGATCCTAGCACTTTGAAAGGCTAAGGTGGGAGGACTGCTTGAGTCCAGGAGTTTGAGACCAGCCTGGGCAACACAGCAAGACCCTGTCTCTAAAAAAATTAAAGAAAAAAAACATAGGTGGGCATGGTGGTTTGTACCTGTAACCCCAGCTACTCTGGAGCCTGAAAAGGGAGGGACACTTGACCAGCCAGGAGGTAAAGGCTGCAGTTAGCTATGATTGTGCTACTGCACTCCAGCCTGGATGACAGAGTGAGACCCTGTCTCTAAAAAAAAAAGAAAGAGAAGAACAAAAGAAAGAAAGATAGAAAGAAAGAAAGAGAAAAGAATTAGGGCCCCCAGCTTGTTCCTTTGCTCTCAGTTGGAAGTGTGCATAATCACCCTGAAAGCAATGTGTTCTTTGAACCTACCAGCTCTCCTGCTTTGTTGATTCTCTAACCTGCAGCTCTTGCAGAGTTGACTGTATCTGCCATGGATTCATTCAGCAAATATCTATTTTGAGCACCTACTATGTGCCAGCTAGTCTTCTATAGGTACCAAAATCAAAAGTAAAAAAATGGCCATGGAGGAGTTGAGGTGAAGTTTTATACACACACATATTTAAATCCCAAATCTGTTTTCTATTAATTAACCAAGTTCTTAACACATTGTTTACATACTCTCAGTGCTTCTCTGAAAATGGGGAGTAGAAATCAAAGATTAGCCAGACATGAAGGAGCCTCCCACACACAGATCAGCAATACATGGCCGGGGCCTTCGCCTTTATTTATTCTGGATTTTGTCTACAAGTACCAATGCTAGGTAGAAACAGGCTGTCGTCCAAGTGTCCCTCTAATACAGAACAAACATTCATTGAGTCCCTACTGGGGACCTAATATCATGCCAAATGCTGGAGATACAACTAGGATCAAGACATAGGCTCTTCCTTTAAAGTACTCACAGTCCATTAGCTACATGGGGGAAGGAGGAATAGGACACATACATGAACAAATATATGTGTGGCCAATAGAGTCTCATCCCCTTCCTGCCCCTTCCATTTCTCTCTATCCTTACTCCTGGTGGAGGTAGAGTGTGTTTGGCATAATCATCCTTAAAAGTTATAATGTGAGAAGTGATCAATATTTCTACTACTTCTAATATAATTAACAATGTAACAAATAATAACTCTCATTTTTGAACATGTATATGCCAGGCATTGTTCTAAATGCTTTCTGTATATTACCTCACTTATACTTTTAACTATTCTATGAAATAGGTACTTTTATTATTATTTTTTTTACAGTTAAGGAACTTATGGCACAGAAATATTAAGTTAGTTGCTCCATAATGCAAGAGAGTTTGTTTTATAAAAAGTGAAGTTTAACCATTGCCAGCTTTGGACACCTGAGGCCAGAGGTCTTGCTGCCTTTAACCACAGAGAGTGAGGAGTTGATTTGATGGAGCCAGGAACTGGAAAGTGGCAGAGGGGTAGATTCAAGAAGGCAAATCTAGGGAGAGGGGACTTAGGGTGCTCATCTAAAGTAGGCACTCTGTGGCCTAAAGAACCCCATGAGGGCAGGGCATGGTGGCTCAGGCCTGTAATCCCAGCACTTTGGGAGGCCGAGGCGGGCAGATCACGAGGTCAGGAGATCGAGGCCCTCCTGGCTAACATGGTGGAACCCCGTCTCTACTAAAAAAAAAAAAATAGCCGGGCATGGTGGCGGGCACCTGTAGTCCCAGCTACTTGGGAGGCTGAGGCAGGAGAATGGTGTGAACCCAGGAGATAGAGCTTGCAGTGAGCCGAGATCACGCCACTGCACTCCAGCCTGGGTGACAGAGCAAGACTCCGTCTGAAAAAAAAAATAAATAAAGAACCCCACAAGAAGAGTGGAGAAATGTTTTGGCTTGGATGTCGAGTATGTTTGAGCTTAGTTGGAACAAATAATTATTTCTTTCTGGTATGAACAACCTGGATATTGTGGTACATGAGTTCCATGTATTATTTAGCACCATAGGTTCAAAGTTAGAGCTTTTGAAAGAGAGACATAAGAGGAAGTGGTCAGTTTTACCTGATACGGGGTTGGGATATAGAAAAGGCTTCTTGGTGGAGGATAAGCTGAATCTTGGAAGGTGAGGAGATATTACGCACAAAAGAGGGATGGAGAAGGGTATTCCTGTCAGAGCAGTCAGCTTGTGCAATGGCATGTAAGTGGTAAGCAGTCTTCAGATGGATCACAAGACGTTTGGCTTGGGTTGAGTTTACCCTGCTGGGATGACATGGCTGGAGGGGTTGGCATGAACTGTAAGTGACCTTATAAATCATAGGGGGATATGGGAAGCTTTCAAGGACACTTTAGCAGAGGGGTAATCTGGTCAGTTTTGTTTTATCAAGCTCACTCTGGTATGATAGAGAGGACGTCTGGGAGAAAGATACATCATGCTTCTGCTTTGCTCCCGTATCCACTCTCCATATGGAACTGCTAAGTGCAGCTTAAAGTATTATCTCTTTATACTTTAATGTATAAAGTTAAAGTTCATCTCTTTAAGTATGTCTTGAGTAGATCTAAGGAGAAGAAAGATATCTAACCCATGTTTTTGTGCCTTTGAACTTCTCAGAAAATGGCCAACTGTGTATTGCTCCCAGAGCAGATGGAAGAGCACTTGAAGTTTACATTTACAGCTCTGACAAATCCTAAAGACTGGCTGGTTTACCAGTACTTCTGTTTTGTGTGCTGTAAAAGTCCATTGGTCAAATCAAGTCTCAATGCTGAGTATGGAGACGAAATGTGCTGATCTATCTCATCACTTTATTATTAATAAATATCAATTTCATGTCTAATTATACACTGAATGGATATTGTACTCTACACTGTGGAAGTTGTAAAAATTACTACTACTGGTAATAATAATAATAATATGATAGGAGACAAAAATGTATTAAGTAATAACTTGTGTCAAGCATTTTTTTAAATGCTTTACACAGATTGCCTAATTTAATTCTCACAAAAAAGACTAAAAGATAGATGCTCTTATTATTTTTATTATATTGATGAGAAAACATGCCCGAAGGGATACAGTATGAAATTACACAGCTAGTCACATACAGGTGTGGCTGGGATCTTACATTTGTCTGATACCAGAACCTGAGTTTTTTTACTTGATGCACAAAGAATTAGGATTCTAATTGAGTATATAAGCCAAGAAGATAGGGAAACAATAAAACTTTCACAAGAAAGATGCAAAATAAGTATAAATGGCTTCAGAAAAGAAAGATGATCATATTTAATTTGGGAAGATTAGGGAAACATTTGCATGGGAAAGAGTACTATGTCTTAGGTTGAGTTCTGTTAGAAGCAAAACCTGAGATGAAAGTTAAAGTATATGTAGTTTATTTGGTAGATGATCCTAGAATATTACAGCAGGAAACTGGAGAAATGAGAAGGGAAGGCAGGCAATCGTGAACATTTCTAGAACAACTTACTGCAGGGACACCTGAGGTTCAATCCCACTGGGGACTCTAGGAGGCAGTGGAGAACATATGCTTCAGAGTAATTCCACCCTAAAGGTAAGGAAGCTGTGTTATTTATTCTCGTGCACCAAATCTATAATTGACTGAAGGCTTCACTAACTTCCCAGCATTTCTGGCCAGTCCCAGCCCAGAGAACAGCCTCGATGCAGGGAGTATCCAGTGCTTGTGGTAGGATGGGATTGGAATTTCTTGGAATGGTGACGGCTGAGGGCAAACGAACCAGGCACCAGTAGTGTCAGTTATTATATTTGAAATGTGGATACTCCTAGCTGAAAAGGAGGTGAGAGATGTAATCTTTTTTTATTCTGGCCCAATTTTGTGCCTGGCTAAAAATCTAGGGCTCCGCTTCTAAAGAAGAAAGAAAGAATAGATATAGGGAGACATCTCTCAGTCTCTGCCGTGATGGTGTCCATGAAATGGTTCATGGGAGGATGTAATTTGCTTAGAAAGACTAGAGATGTTTTCCCTGAAGAAATGTTAACTAAGCTGAGATCAGAAAGCTGAGACTAGCCAAAATTCTTTCTCTCTCTCTCTCTCTCTGTGTGTGTGTGTGTGTGTGTGTGTGTGTGTGTGTGTGTGGCAGGGAGGGATGATAGCAGCTAAGAGCTTGAGGCAGAGGAGAACATGGTAAATTAGAACACCTGAAGGAAAGCCAGGGTGGCAGTAGTTAGTGGAAGAATAGGTACAATGGAGACTTCAGAAGGTGGGACACCAAACAGGGCCAGGTTAATATGAATTAGCCTGTGAACCTGATGTTCTTAAATATGCCCCTCAAATAAGGTGTTCTGTTGACCTAGTTAACAGTCAGTGCATCAGAAGATCCTTAAGGAATGACTGTAGTTATAGGGAATGTGAGGTTCTGTAGCCAGGTAAGATACCCAGATGCAGTCTCCCACTCAGTGCCCCTGAACTCATACCAAGTGAGTGGCTTCCTACATCCCTTAAGGATGCATTTGGCTATAAAGAAACTGTGGCTTAAATTAACTCAAATACAAAGAAAATGTATTCCCATAAAGAGGTATGTGATCAAACTCTGGTGATCAGGGATTTGGAGGTTTCTCTCCTGTCCACTTAACTCTTTCCTCTATCAACTTTGAATCTGCTTGGCTCTCCTCCTAGTGGCAAGATGGCTGCCAACAGCACATGGGGCGGGTGACTGCGTAATTATAGTGGGAGGGAGATAATCCCTTTCCCTCACTCTAGGGTAAATATTCTTCCCTTCAGTGTTACTGAACTGACTGATATATTGAACTTATCCTGGAACCAATGATAATGACCAGGAGAATTTCTAGAGTAGATCGGCTCAAGCTTGATATCCAATCACCATCAAGAAAGATCGGGATACTACATCTGGCTAGACTAATCAAGGACCACTTCTGGAGGTGAAGATGGAGTTAATTATGAAAACAGCGTGCATACTTGAACAAAAATAATTGTTTTGGAAGGAAGGAGGGAAGAAAACATGATGCTGGGTTGACCACCAAAAATATTCATGCCACTATCAATTTCATCTGTTCTTCAAAATAGCCACAGAAAATACGGGACTGATAATTGATAAATTTCAATGCATAGCTTTCCTTGAAGCTATTCATTTGTAGCAGCTAAGTAGCGTAGTTAAAAGCCTGGACTCTGGATCTGAACACTTGGGTGCAAATCCAGGTACTACCATGTATCGGATGTATGATTTTAGACACTTAAATTCTTAGTTACTAATTACTTATATTCTCTACCACAGTGGCTTGTGGAGATGCTGAAATGAGATAATATTTCAGCTGGAACCATCCTGGACTTATAATAAGAACTCAATACATTTAAGCTAATATCACCTGTTTGCTTAATACAAAATGCTTCTCTGCCAGTTAAGCTAAAATGAAGCTAGAACTTGTGATAAGAAATTTCCAGCTTGAAGATATCTTTGGGCATTGGCAGAATCGATATGAATTTAAAATGATTCCTTCTAAATATCCACTTTCGAAATCTAGGTTTTGAAAATGCAATGAAGGCAGTAAAAAGAACCTTCTTGATATGAAAGCATAACCAGAATATTAGAGTTTCCAAGGATAGACATTCCTGAGCCCCTTCAAGGAACAGATGGACTTACATATGGATGAATGAAATGATAGTCTAATTAGTGGAAAGGCACAATGACACTCTTATTAGACTGGGGATATGTAGAATTAGAAAAGGCTCCAGACAACTTTCTTTCATTGCCCAAAAATCATTAAAGGAGGTTGGGGCTGGGAGAGTGAGGAGAACTAGCTTCCTAAGATGATTCCATTCCTTATGCCAAGTCATAGCCAGCCATTCTGTAGTTTTGCAAATCTCCCTCCAGAGAGAAGAAGATAATTTTCAAAGCAGCTAAGCCCACGTAACCACTAAAATAGAAATGAAATTAATGGAATAGTTTGTATATTCCCTCTCACACTCATCTACAATAAATCACACAAAGCTGCAGCATTTCTGCATTTATCACACAAATAGTCCCTTTCCTCCTAATGGCCATGCTTCTCTCTTTAAATACAGAGAAATAGATTCACTGCCTAGAGTCTGGGGAAAGCCTGCATTTGCTCATAAACAGCTATCAAAGAACAATGCTTGTGCAGTCCAACTGGCACTTGCTTATTGGACTGTTAGGCTGTGGGAGGATGTTCAAACAAGAGAAGTGCAGAAAAAGACCCAGCCTTCCTTATAACTTGGGGCCCATCCAGCAATTGAAAGTGTACTATTTCACTGTCAACATTTTGAGAGAAGCCACATCGCAAAGCCATCCCTCTTTTCATCTTTCCCTGCATAACTTACATTGAAAACTGAAAGGATCAGACCACTCAGGGGCTCTTGAAAAAAGTACATTAGTCTAGAAGGAAACAAATGGAAAAGCTCTCCAAGAACAGTAAATATTCTTTGTACTGATGTACTACTTTCATCTGCAATTTAAAAGGGCTTCGTGTTTAAGAAAATGTCACTGTCATTCCCACCAGAGGGCCAAGGTAAACCCAGACACACAGGATGAAAGGACTCTCACTTGTCCTTCTCGGTCTTTAGAGTTTAAACTGCTCCTAGGTTGAAACTAAGCAAAGAGAAAGAATCTTGGATTGGAAATCAAGAATAAGATTATTGAAAATGGTGGATATTTCTCCAATTCAGGTGCATATGCTCCCTGGAGGGTCTGGCCTGGTGTGTCTGGTGATATGTGAAATCTCAGGATAAGAAAATCTATTTCAGGGGAATATCTATTCTACCTGAAGGTTAGCATGTCAAGTAGAAATGCATTTGGCTGCAAGTAACAAAAACAATGGTTTAAACAAATAGGGGCTTTTAATTTGACCACATAATATCTCCAGAGTTAGGCAACTGGTGCTTTTAGGGACCTAGATTCCATCTTTTCATTCTCAGCAGCCAGTCTTTAACCATCCTTAGCATATCAGCTTTTGCCCTATTTTTTGTCCTTTTATTCTATGACTTTTATACTTTCAGGGCTCAAGTCTGTGTACAAGGTGGAAAGAAGAGAACAGATTTTTTTTTTTTTTTTTTTTTTTTTGAGACGGAGTCTCGCTCTGTCGCCCAGGCTGGAGTGCAGTGGCCGGATCTCAGCTCACTGCAAGCTCCGCCTCCCGGGTTTACACCATTCTCCTGCCTCAGCCTCCCGAGTAGCTGGGACTACAGGCACCCGCCACCTCGCCCGGCTAGTTTTTTGTATTTTTAGTAGAGACAGGGTTTCACCATGTTAGCCAGGATGGTCTCGATCTCCTGATCTTGTGATCCGCCCGTCTCGGCCTCCCAAAGTGCTGGGATTACAGGCTTGAGCCACCGCGCTCGGCCGAGAACAGATTGTTGAGTAGTGCTTGCTGTCTCCATCCATCCCCTTTTTAAGGAAACAAAAACTTTCCAGAATCCTCTCCATAAAAATTCCATTTCACTTTCAGTTTCCAGAATTAGATCATATTTTATTCTTAGTTGTAGGGACCATTACACATCAGAAGTCAGAATTTTCAAAAAAAAAAAAAAGAAAGAAAGAAAAAGAAAGAAGGAAAGAAGGAAAGAAGGAAAGAAGGAAAGAAAGAAAGAAAGAAAGAAAGAAAGAAAGAAAGAAAGAAAGAAAGAAAGAAAGAAAGAAAGAAAGAAAGAAGGAAAGAAAGAGAAAGAGAGAGAAAGAAATCAAAATTGCCTCAATGGGCTTAGGACACTGATGACCCTGTATCTGGCGCTTATATCACATTGCCATCTTTAACAAAATTAGGGCTCTTTCAACAAGAATAAAACGTCTATTTGCTACTCAATTAATGGGGTTAGCACCAGTGAATAATTGGGAATATTTTTAAAGCACTGAAACACAGTAGTATACATAGCATGTCAAAATGCAAAATTTGCATACATTTTACAACAATATTTGAAACAATTGCATGCTTTCAACATGCCACTGCAAACCCATCTTTGTGATAACTGATCTCTCTCAGCCCTTGCCCTCGTCTGACCCACTTCCCTCCCAGTAACATGGTAATCTTTGAAAGGCACCCTCTGAATATGTTGCTCCCTTGCTTAAAATCCTTCAATAGCATTCCAGCAGGGCGGGAATAAAGTCTAAAGTTTTCCTGTTACTTTCAAAATCCCTCCGAGTTTAGCATCAGACTTCTCTCCAGCTGCATTTCTTACTACTCCTCCTCCTCACTTTTGAAGCTACCATTGCTCAATTTTTCAACAGCACCAAGCTCTCTTGCCATTGAATCTGGTGCATGCTGCACCCTCTGTCTGCATCACTCTGCTCCAACTTCCTGAAATTCGTCTCCCCTGGCTAACTCCCTGCCATCTTTCCAGCTGTTACTTCCTCTGGGAAGCCTTCTTTGATGCCCCCAACAACATCTGATGCTCCTACTTTATGCTCTTCAATACCCTCTCATTGCATTTAGAGTTCTTTATCAATGTTGCTGACATTTCTCAGAATATGCAACTCTTCCATCTTCCCCATCTTGTTCACTATTTTTGCCTCCACACCTAGCATATTGCCTGGTACTCACTAGGTGTTCCATAAATATCTTGATTTTTAATTGATTTCTAGTTGCTTGAAGTTTGTTGAAATAATCCCAACTTACTTACAGCACACTAACTATACAGGCGAAGCTCTATTGTTTCTTAAAGAGTTTGAATAAACAGATAAACCTAGAAATGAAGAAAGGAACATAGGGTATCAGAAGCAGAGAGAAATTTGACCAGGGTCAAATGTGGCAGAGGTGCCCCCATCACTAGAAGATTTAGTGGAGGATAAACATTTTATCCCAGTCACTCCTATAAAAACTGCCTTTCTTTTTTATAAGCAAGGCTTTTATTTTGCTCGTGACTTGTTTTGCAAAGAGCCCTGTCATCTCATATTTAAGGATTTGTTGTTGTTTGGTTTTGTTTTCCTCCAGGTTTACAAGTGAGGCTGTGAGGCCTAGAGTACTCATTTTTGTGGTGTTTCTTCTCTAAATTCTCTGACCCTTTTTTTTGTGAGCCTTGTTAGCATCTCTCTCAGGCAGGCTGGAACCATGTAGAAGGAAAGGTGGCACCTGAGAGTTCCCAGGTACCATGCTTGTTATTGATACTTCCAGATTCATGGTTCATGTTTCAGAAGGAGGACAGGCAGAGAAAGGATCATCTGAGCTCTCTGATCCAGCCATATCTGAACCCAGAAGCTCCTCTGGACTTCCCAGGTTTATGAGTCAGCAAATGTCCTTTCTGCTACAGCTCTTTTAAATTGAGATTTTTGTCATTTACAAATAAATAGTGAATACAGGATTTGAAATGAGAAATGTAATAGTTGATTGACTTGATGTCTCATGTCAACCCCTGTGGCTCTTGGTGGGAGAAGTTATTCCCACCCAAACCACTGAAGACTCCAGTATAAGAAAATGGAGAAAGAATGTCAGGAGACAAAAGCAAATAAAGCCAAGGTGTCTACTTTGTCCATGTGACATTGATACCAAAGGAGGGAAGGGAAGTGCTGGGAAGGAAAGGGCTTGGTCCCTGGCAAGGACTCCACACCCTGCCTGTACCCACAGACCCAGGTGAGGATGGGCACTCCTGCCTTCATGCTCAAATGTTGCATTTCCCAAGACTACCCTGGCCTGCCATGCCCCCATCCTGCACCTATCATACCTATAAAAACCCTGAGTCCCTAGCAGGCAGACCCACAAGTCACTGGACATCGAGAGGAACACATCGGTGGGAGAAGACACAAGTGGCTGAATATTGAAAGGATGTCTAGGGGAACACGCTGGCAGAAGAGCACAGGATGGATGCCAGCAGGCCACCGACTGACGGAACAATGTGGACTTTGACTGGGGTAGTCAGAGGAGAGCCCAGGACACTCAGTGGTCTGATTCCAGGGGAAAACCACCTTCCCACTCCATCTCCCTTCTGGCTCCCACATCTGTTGAGAGCTACTTACACTCAATAAAACCTTGCACTCATTCTCCAAGCCCACATGTGATCCAATTCTTCTGGTACACCAAAGCAAGAAACTCCAGGATACAGAAAGCCCTCTGTCCTTGCGATAAGGCAGAAGGTCTAATTGAGCTGACTAGTGCAAGCTGCCTACGAACGGCTAAACTAAAAGAGTACCCCATAACACACGCCCACTAGGGCTTCAGCTGTAAACATTCACCCCTATTCATTGCTGTGGGCTTGGAGCCCCACAACCTTTCCGTCTGCATGCTCCCCTAGAGGTTTGAGCAGTGGGGCACGTAAGAAGCTAGCCACTTCCTGTCACGTGCCGTGAGAAGGGAACAGGGGAAACTTTCCCATTTCAACATGTCTCTTTGTCACTGCAGCTTCAGCTAAATTCATAAAATTGCTTTTATTTCTGAGACCTGGAACTTTCTTTGGGACAGTGGAAGTGGACAACTTTCTGAAAATTAATTTTCCAAATGTTCATTTGCTAAGGCTAGTTCACTGATAGCCAATTTGTGAAAAGCCAATTGTGAGCTTTAATTTAAACTCCAAAGTAAATAAAATAAATCAGAATTACCCAAAATATAACATATAATAAATCAAGATTAAAGAAAAATGTCCATATTAATACTCAGAATTATTTTTCTGAATGTTATATTTGGTACCCAAAGATGAACATTTCAGTTAAGTTGGTTAAGTCTTTTTAAATGTTTACAAAATTACTACAAGCAAATTTGGTATATTTGGCCAATTGATCATTCAGTGACTAAGCTTCTTCCCTTGGCCAAAACCTGAAGTAGTTGACTGCAACCACTGATGTTCTTCACAGGCTTATTTGAAACACTTGAATTTATACCAATAAGCAGGGTTTTTTTGTCGATAAGGCAAGAGGTCCAATGCAAGTAGAAAAAAAAAAGTGAAGACAAAGGACGACACCTCCCATAGGGAAAGGTCTGTACAGGTCACAGATATTCAACACTGCCTTCCCCTCACCCCACTTGCCAAGTCTCTGATCTAATATAAGCTGCCACATTTTTGAGATAATTTCCGTCTTTTATAAACACTCTGTTGTGGTTAAAGGGTCTGTTTTCCAATACAGATTCAGTCTTTTACTGACAGTGAATTCGTGTAAGTCAGAAGAAGCTGTTACGCTGTAATAAGGAATCCCTCCCCAAGTCTCAACATCTTAATGCAACCATGTTTTGTTTCTTGTTCATGTTCCATGCCCGATGTAATTGTCATTACTTTACAGATCCTATATGATCTATATTAACATACAGCTATACTACCTGAACCCCTGGCTGCTTTGGTCAGCTCAGCAGAGGAAGAGGGGGCACAGAAAATCAAACAAAGGCTCTTAAATACTTCCACCTGAAAGTGATAGTTTTCATCCACTCACTTTCCACTGGCTGAAGCACATCATGAGGTTACACTCCACTTCAAGTGGGCAGGGGATTGTAGTCCTCTTTGTCCCTGATTAGAAGAGAAATGAATGTTGGCAAACACTGGTATTACAAAACATAGAAAATTAATTGTTCTGTGTCTCTGTTAACTCATCTGTAAAATGAGGATGATAATATCCATGTCATAGAGCTATTTATGAAATGGAAAATGAATATACAAAGCCTAGCATTATACTTGATAGTCACAAAACAAAAAAATTAACTATTATTATTATTAGAATTAATATTTATCTTTAGGATAGATGATTACATTGAGTAGCATCACTCTAGGTCTTTCAAAAAGTATTTCATATATAAGATCAGATTAATTTTATTTGGAATAAGTTGCATAATCACTAAATTTGTTTCTTCTTTTCTGTAAATGACATCACCTACCCATTTACTCAAGCTAGAAATTTTGGCACTATCCTTGATGCCCCTCTTTCCTCACCTCCCTAATTCAATCAATTCACCAAGTCCTGTGAATTCCGCTTTATGAATAATTTTGCACTCCACTGCTCTCACCTATTCCACATTACCATCATTGTTATGTACTGAATTTTTGTGTTCCTTCCCACTCCAAATGACTGTGTTGAAGCCCTAACTTCCAATCTGACAGGGAGAGATGGGGTTTTTTCAGGGGGAAATGGGACCTTCGCGAGATAACTAGATTTATATGAGGTCACAAGGGTGGAGTAACCATGACTGGATTAATGTCCTAATAAAAAGAAAAAGATACACCAGAGCTCTCTATCCTCTATGTAAGGACACAGTAAGAAGGTGGCCAAATGCAAGTCAGGAAGGGAGCCCTCACCAGAACCTGAGCAGTCTGGCACTCTTGGGCTTCCAGCCTCCAGAACTCTGAGAAATAAATGTCTGCTTGTTAAGACACCCATTCTGTAGTGTTTTGTTGTGGCAGGCCAACCTGATCAAGGACAATCGTTTTTTCCATAGACTACAGCAACTCCCAACTGGTTACCCCAGTATTCATTCTGCTCTTCTCCAACTTTTATTCACATAGGAGCCATAGTGATTTTTTTTAGCTTAGACATTAAGCTTCTGTTTGGATGATATCCTTTAATAGTTTCTCATTTTATTTTTTACCAAGGCCTACAAAGCTCTCTATGGTATAAGCAAGCATTCTGCATAAAGTGACATTCTAGTTCCCCAGGGATGAGGCAGTCATCCATATCAGACTCCCTACCTTGAATTTCTACAACTACTTTTATTATTTCTTAAAGAGAAGATGGGTTGGTGGACAGGTAGAAGTAAGAGGAAAGAGAAGGCTTAGGGAATCCCATCAAATATTTCCTACTCCTTTTTATCTCCTGAGTACCTTCCTAATGAAGAAGTGGTTCAAACAGTCTCTAGTTAGGTGTTTGAATGTGAAAGAAGAAATGACAATGTCTTTCATTTTGTGCTTCAATTTCAATTCATTGTTAGTGGCTTCTCAAAGGATTAAGGTGAGAAGGTTAAATGGGGCTCAGAAAAAAAGCATTGAAATTATTTAGTAATGTCTGCCACTGGTGAGAAAATAGTGAAGAGTGACTGGTTTTGTCACCATCATCTGAACCCTCCAACCTGGATGATAGCCTTTCTCTGACATAGGAGGAATCATCTTCTTTGAAGAGCTTTCTCTCAAAAACCATTAGAAATACTAGTGACCACTACTTTCTGAGAGTGTCAAAAGGTTTAAATGCTGATAAAGCTTAAAGAAAGTGCATCATAATGCTAGACAGGTGTGACATTCATTCCCTGTCTTATAATTTGCTTTCACTGATGGAAATTTTTATTTCTCTCTTATGTGGAAGAAGAGTAACAACAATGTTGTGGTTCAAACAGAACTTTTTTTTTTTTTTTTTTGAGACAGAGTCTCGCTCTGTCGCCCAAGCTGGAGTGCAGTGGCGCAACCTCGGCTCACTGCAAGCTCCGCCTCCTGGGTTCACGACATTCTCCTGCCTCAGTCTCCCAAGTAGCTGGGACTACGGCGCCCACCACCATGCCTGGCTAATTTTTTTTTGTATTTTTAGTAGAGGCGGTGTTTCACCGTGTTAGCCAGGATGGTCTCGATCTCCTGACCTCGTGATCCACCCACCTTGGCCTCCCAAAGTGCTGGGATTACAGGCGTGAGCCACCCAGCCACCGTACCCAGCCCAAACAGAACCTTGTTATTCAAAGGTCTTATGGTGTGATGGGTAAAAGCTTGGGAAATGCCTGTGGGAAATTAGCAGCACAACTTGCTTACTCACTTTCAGCCTATTAAAATTTTCCTGAAACTTATAAATGGAAAGATGTTTTGTTCCCAAGAGTCTGCTTGTATGTTGCTTCAGTTTTTAGAAATAATTCAAGAAAGTAAGCACAGGACCTGGGAAGTCTGCAGAAAAGTTTCAACTAAGATGACAAACTCAGTTAACTTTATTATTTTGTTTCCTTACAAAGCCCACGGATCATACCACACTGTTCTTTCTGCAAAACAGTTGAGAATTACCAGTAATTGGGACTGTTTACATTCAATGCCATCCTGACAGAAGCAGCTTTATTATATTGCAGAGGGATAATTAATATATGATGGGGATTAAAGATTGCATCACAGCAGGTAAGCCTCTTGTCTGATATGTCATTTCACTGATTACAAAGGAATGCAAATTATATAAACAGAAATAATGTTTTTCTCTTATGCTAATTTTAGCCTAGCCCACCTGTGCATTTTCGATTAACTGGAGAAAGGTGAAAAATATTAGGTTTGCTAAGGTAGATTTCTGCCGTGTCAGCCCACCTCATCTGATGTTAAATGCAGTTATATCTTATTTAGACTCTGTTTTTAACCTTTTTTTAATTCCTGAAAAGATAAAATTCAAGCAAATTACTCATATGAGCTATGAGATTTAGGAGACGTGACATGATTTGGATAAGGTAAAAGGCTTGTCTTTCTTGACAAATTGTACAAATTAGAGCAATATTCTTGGCTATTTGACTATCGTGATATTGTCATGTCTTAGGCTTGTGCTTGTTTGCAATAGATCTTTAATACCTAATATTGTTAATTGTACAACATATCAATACTCTCCTTTGCCTCTATCACAGGCCAAGGCAAGATGTAATAAACATTAATAATTTTAGATTTATTTCCACTGTAGCAAGAATGGGAAAAAAGTGTCATCTGAAATGCCATTTTCAAGCAATTGCAGTGATTTCCTGGAACCCTACATAACAAGTCCAGATTCAGTGGGAAAGACTGTGAGGATCCATTAGCAATGCTTACGATGAGCAAGTCTTGTGATGGGGTTACCCTCCTTGCATTAGAATTTGCAGTCTTCTATTAGGCCATTAGCCTTTGAGAGCAAAAACTATATGTTTCTCATTTTTGTAGCCCCAGTGCCAGGCACACAGTAGCTGCTCCAATAGCAAAGGAGTCTGAGTCAGGCTGCTTGGGTTTAATGGCTGTCTTTGTCGCTTACTAGCTGAGTGAACTCTTCATGTTTATAACTTAACTGTGGTTCAGTTTCCTTCTCTACAGAAAAGGCATGAGTTCCTCATTCATAGGGTTATAATAAGGGTTAAATAAAGTCATGCGTAGCCAAAGCTTAGCATACTGCCTGAGACATAGTAAATACTTGAGGAATGCAGGTATAAATTAACATAGGAATGAATAACTTTGCAAGGAAACAGAGAGAAGGATCCTAAACAGTCCTGCTGGTGTATGCATTTATGATTCAAAAATCCTCAATTGTTAAAATTTGGGTCAGAAACGTATTATTCCAGGTTGTTGGTAAATGTGAGGGCCCTTCTGGGTTTGGAGGTAGAACAATAAACTGAGAGGCCAAAGGAGCTGCAAATAAAAATTGACTTCTCTGGGAAAATGATTTTCACATTTATACCTACCTGCCTTTTGTCCTCCCATGCATTTCTCCAGATGTGGTACCAATGTGATACAACTGTTGTTTATTCCTTCTTTGACAATAGCAAGGTAGTATGAACCTGCCAGTGAGGGCTTCAAATATAGCTCCAGAGACATTCACCACTACTGCCTGCCTCCATGGTTTCCCATTCCCTTTCACAAATAAAACATGGCCTCATGCTTCATTCTGAGCTTGCATTTTACATACATCATTTGGATCTTCTCTGCAAAACAATGAAGTGGGCGTGGTAATCTTCCTTTACAAATAGAGAAACTGAGGCCTAACATGAGGAGCAATTTCCCCGTAAAAATCCTTTATTGTCAAGGTCCAAATGGCTGATGATTCATGCCATAGACATCCCAAACCAGCTGGTAGGCAGAGCTCTGGGCATTCCAAATGGAAACGTGGAACAGACACAGATCACCTGGCCACATAGACCTCAGCTCTAAAGACAGACAACTACTTACCTGTTAAAGTTTCCTGTGCACTAATTTTTAAAATCTAGAGATAGATATTAAGTAGGTTAAGTGACATCTTAAATTAGCCCATGGACATTTGAGAACAGAATCATTTTTAGAATCTTGATTCTGAGATTCACTGTTGGGCTTAAGTCACTGCTTCTGTGATGGTTGGTTTTGGGTGTGAACTTGACTGCATTAAGGGATACTTATCTGGGAAAGCATTATTTACTCTCCATGCTTCAGTAGATACTGAGCCCTTCCCTCTTCTGCCAAAAGGGAAACCCAGGTGATTTGGCGTTTGATTAGAAATAATTGGGCTGCCCCAGGTGTGTCGGTGAGGGTGCTTCTGAGGGAAACTGGGACTAAATGAAGAAGATCTGCCCTCCATATGAGCAGGCACAATCCAACCAGCTGGGGGCCCCAAATAGAACAAAAAGGCAGATAAAGGGCAAAGTCTCCCTGGAGAAGAGCCCGGCCTGTAGACAGACATCAGAACTCCAGGTTCTCCAGCCTTTGGGCTCCAGGACTCACACCAAGGCGCCACCGGGCTCTCTGACCTTCAGCTTTGGACTGAGAATTACACCATATAATGCCATGGTTCTGAAGCCTTCAAACTCAGACTGAGCCGCGCTACAGGCTTTCCAGGTTGTCCAGCATGCAGAAGGTCTGTTGTGGGACTTCTCAGCCTCCATAAGCAAGTAAGACAATTACCTCTAATAAATCCTTTTTCATATATCTCTCTATACATCTGTAGCTTCTGTTTCTAGGGAGAACCCTAACTAAAACCCATTCTCAAAGGTAACATGCATAAGAATTGCCCAGAGCAGGGGGATGGAGTCTTGCTAACATGCACATTGATTTAGAAGAGGTAGGGCCTAGGATTTTCTGTAGTTCTGAAACACTTCCAGGTGATGTTGATGCTGATGGACAAGGAGCACACTATCAGTTTTCAGTCAGGCTTCCACAAAGTGCTTTCTGCGGGTGCCTTGCATCAGAATATGCACACATGAAGAGAGTCTGCCTTGGTTAGTGGGTCTCAGGTGGGTCTGGAGAGATGAGGGGAAACTGCCTGTTTAAAATGCATTCAGGTGATTCAGCTACATATTAACAAAGCATTGTGACATTAATGAAAGTGTTTTCCAAACTTGCTCCATCATTAGAACCACCTGCTGGTTAAAAGGCACTGATTTCCCAGGCTTTCCCCCTTACAGACTCAGTTTTAAAGATCTGGCTTATCTCATTTTTATCTATGCAATTCCTGATAATAACTTGGTGAGGTTATGGAATTTGTCCAAAATCTAACGTAGTAAATAGTAGTCTTAAGTATATGTGTAGACTGATGGAGAAGAGTCAGAGGGGAAGAAATAGTAAATGAGAGACAAATAGGGAATTAGAGACTTCATTGGGAGATATTTGCGTGAGTGGACCTAGACTACTCAGTACCACTGGGCTAGCTTTGGAAGGCTTGCTCACCCAACAGAGTTGTGCAGTGGCTCCTCCGCAGTGTGCCTGGGCTTCAGGAAGGCAAGAAGCAGGACTTGGGTTCAGAGTGGTGCAGGCTAAACTCGCGACAAGACAGTCACATGGACTCATAACTGCGTCAAGAACTTCAGTGAAGGAACTTCTAGTCTCTACCATACTGGTAACACTTGCCTTTTTTGTTTTTGTTTTTAGTTTTTTCTTGGTAAAAATAAAAATTTGCACAAATAAAATGGAAACTCATGTTCTAAAAATATAACTTTCCTAGTAATCCTCTACCCTTTTGTATCAACTTAAGTCAATTATAATCCTTTTTATCCCCCAGTTTCTACACACATAAATTTTCTAATATTGGCAAGACTTATTTCAGAGAGGGGGGAGGCTTATTAAAGTTATCTTAAGGATCTAAACTAGCAGTGATACGTGGAAGTTAGTGGAGGACAGATTTCTGTGGACAGAGTAAGGGAGAATGGTTTAAAATACTCGTATAATAATTAGACCAGAGAGAGCAAAAATGTTTTCTTTTAATGCTAGCCCCAATCTATTATTGAGCATCTAGGTAACTGTGCAGGGAAGTATTCTAAGCTGACATCTAATCAGTGTTTTTGAAAGATCTTGGTAGCCAAGTCTTTTGTGTATTATATCTAGCAAGAATTGTTTCACAGTTGTTTTCTAATTGTACTCTGCGTAAATATGTGCTAGAGTCTGGGTGAATGTGCATCACTATGCCCAGGGATTTGGTGAGGAGGAACCAGAAATTCCTCCTTTGTTATTAATATTCTTAATAAAACTTGATTTTCATGCTTTGGGCCTGGCTCTGTTGAAATGATGGTTATGGAGTTTAAGAACTGGAGCAGAACAAACACAATCCTACCACAGATGCCCTTCCAGAAGGAAAAGGGATGAATGAGGTCATGCCTCTTGGCTGGTATTAGTCCCCCATTTTCTGTAGAACTCAAGGTGCTGCTCCTCCAAAACCAAATAACATTAGAGTCTCCACCTGTCATCTGAAACCACAGCACTCCGCGGAAGGCCTAGCTTGTCAGCTAATATCCACGCCCCTCATTCAGTGCATGCTGACTCTTCCAGCTCATCCTGCCTGCTCACCCCTAACCTCCACAGACCCAACTGGTTATGGTTATCCCACTTCAGTTGTCTAGTTAACTCACCCCAAAGAATGATTTGAATCTTTATAAAAATCAAATCTCCTAATTCCTCTGTCCTTTCCTTCTCTCCTGCCTTCGACCCCATCCATCAGATTGTGGGACTCAATTATCTTCCCATAGTTTTGGTCTCCTTTCTTTCTTACCCATGCAAAATTTAGATTTTACATCAATTTTAAAATGGGAGAGAAAATAATTTTTAAAATGAGGTAAATGGCAACTACTCATTACCTACTTGTTCTAGACTTTCCCGTATAAGGGTAGTTCTAGATGCTTTCTTACAGATTTTGAATTTAATTATACTGAGATTCAAGAATGCAGATTATATTTTGATTATTTGTTAAAACTTGTTATAGTAGTTAATCTTAGCAAATGTTTTATTGGTGGGCTTCGGATGAATATGAATTCATTTAGTTACACAAAATTTGCATAATGCAAATAAGTTGTTTATCTTTACTAATTCTTTTTGTCAGCTTTATCTCTCAATTACTGAGAGCTATGTGAAAGCCTAAGGGTATGTTGGTAAATTGTCGATTTCTTAATTATAGTCGCATTTAGCATTAATGTATCATCTTGCTAACTGAAACTTTGTGATTATGTGATGATCTTCCTTGTCCCTAATATTTTTTACCTAAATACTATTTGGACTGATATAAATACAAACTCCCCAATTTTTTTTTTAGCTAGTTTTTTTAGCATATGCTTTCCATCCTTTCTCCTATCAACCTTTTGATTTTCCTATGTTTTAGCGTGTTCCTTTGCTGCATAAAGCAGAATTTAAATCTGCCTTTCAAATGACAACATAGTTGATCAATCTTAGCTGTGATTACTATTGTTTTAAACTTTATTGCTATTGTCTCATTTAATGTTCTTGCTTTTTGTATTAGTTTTTAGAAGTTTTTCTGACTCCTTCTTTGCTTCATCTTTTATTTTTGAAAATTCCATTTCTTTCTCTACTATTTTGAAAATTACATAATCCATTTTTAGTCTCAAACTTGACATTTCCCTATGTATTCTTAATTTTTTGAAGCCTCCAGTCAATCACAACTTGACTTTTTTCCTGAGCAATATTGCAACCTTAGAATGTTTAAATTCTGAATGTCTAAATTCCTTCCTCAATTCCATAGTTTAGAAGATTGTTTAAAGGTTTGTTGTGCTGAACTCTATATTTTTGTTTATCTAGAAATATCATTTGGCCTTAAGAGATTTTTGTCACAGACATTTCTATTCTAATTGACAGCTATTTTCTCTCACACCTTGGGGCATATTTTTTGAACATTATGTTGCTGTTGTGGGCCTTTTTCCTTAGTTCAGCTAGAGATGAGGGTCCTTATCACACAGCCACGAAAAATTAGGCTTGTAGACAACTTGAAGGGTAAGGCAGGCTTTTATTGTGTTGAAAAGGAGAAACAGGGACTCAGGGGAGTGAAAACCCTGCTAGTACTAGTACATGCTTCCCCCCTTGCAGATTGAATCCCAAGTTCCACCCAGGAAGAGGAGGGGCCGGGCTCCTTCCTGCTGCAAGGGCCAGAAATTCTGTGTCTTGGTGCGTATTCCTCCAAGTGTGCAGGCTGCCTGGAGTTTCTCTGGGGACCCCCTTCCCGCCTGGCTGGCTCATTGTGATGAACGTTTCCTGATTTCTATTGTTACTTTAAAGAAATCTTCTAATTATTACTCCTTTTATAAATGAATATTTTTTAGCTGCTTTTAAGATCATTTTCTTTAGTGTTCTATAGTTTCACTACACATTTCTAGCTATTGATTTGTGATTTACTTTCTCAGAACTCCTTGTGCTTCCAGGATTGGAAAATTCATGTTTTTTTAATTTTTTATTTTTTGCCATTATTTTGATGAATGATCCATGTGCAGTTGAAATAAAATATGCAGTCTGACGTGTGTTGTAATGTTCTGTACATGTCAGCTAGATTAAGTTGTTTGATAGTGTTGTCCAAGTACTCAATGATTACTAATGTTTCTGTCTACTTTTTCTCTCTTTTTTTTTCTTTTTTTTTTTTTCTTTGAGACGGAGTCTCGTTTTGTCGCCCAGCCTGAAGTACAGTGGCGCGATCTCGGCTCACTGCAAGCTCCACCTCCCGGACTCATGCCATTCTCCTGCCTCAGCCTCCCGAGTAGCTGGGATGCCCGGCTAATATTTTGTATTTTTAGTAGAGATGGGGTTTCACAGTGTTAGCCAGGATGATCTTGATCTCCCGAGCTCGTCATCCACCCTCCTTGGCCTCCCAAAGTGCTGGGATTACAGGCATGAGCCACCGCGCCAGGCTGACTTTTTCTCTCAATTTTTGAGAGGAGTGTTAATCTCCAACTATAATTGTAGATAGATCTATTTTCCTCTTAGTTTTGTCAGTGTTTTGAAATTATTAGGTGCATATATACTTAAGACTTCTATGTCCTTTTTATAAACTGACCCTTTATACCATTAAATACTTTTTATCTGGAAATTAATGTAACCCAAAGTCTAATATGTCTATGTCTTATACAAATCAATGTTCTCATTATTAGTGTTTACATGCTATAATTTTTTTATCCATTTACTTTTAACTTAATTGTGTTATATTTAAAGTGCATTTCTTTCCAACAGGATATAGTTGAGAGTTGATCTTGCTTGGGACAACCTGTCATTTGAAATTGATCCAAAAGATGTAACCAGTTTACCAGTCAGATTATAATCTTTTTATTTGGTGATTAGGAATTTGAGACTAGGAGAGAGAAAGTGACTTGGTCAAGATCACACAGCTAGTAATTGCAGGTATGAGAATAGATTTAGGTACATGATGCTCGACTCTGTGGTAATCTAGTTGCTACACAGACCTTGTCTCATTGATTTTGGAGGGTTTCCTAGTTTTCCCACTTCTGATTTTCAAAGTTGTGTTTCAACATCATGGTCAGTAGGATCAAAGCCATTGTTCTGGATTCATGGAAAGCCTTTGGTTTTCCCTGCTTTAGTGACTTGTTCAGGATATTCAGTCCTTAGCATTAAGCAACTCCTCTTACAGCTTCAAAGATGTTGGATAACTCCAAAACCTTTGTAGTGTAAAACCATCCAGTTCAAAGGCCAAGTGTTCCTTTAAAGGAAGGAGAAAAGTCTACCCAGATGCACATTTGGCCCTTGACCTCTTTTGATGTTTCTCCTTTGAGAATGCAGGTCCTGTCGATTTTCAGCCCCTCCATACTGACAGCGCTGCAGAAATTTCTCTCAAATTCTCCATTTCTTTTTGCATCTATTTAAAAAAAGAAAAAACTTTAAAAATCTTTCCTGAATGAGGCATTTGCTATTTTTTGTTAAAGGTTGTCGTCATGGATATGAAAACTGTTGTCTGCCTTTTTGAAGTTGAAATTACGAATTGTTCAGAAATTAAGAAAGTTCACTTTCTAATTTACTTAAATTTGTATTTGCTGTATCTGAGCTACAGTATTCACATACAGGTGAATATCAGCTATACATACACATGGGATTCAACTGATACACCATATAGTCTTAGAGCTCAATCTTAGGATGAGAGACATCTGCTTTCTACTTTTGTCTTTGACTAGTCACTAACCGTTTGATCTTGGGCAAGTAACTTCACTTGGGTTAGTAACTTAATTCTTGGTCTCAGTAGCCACACCTGTTAAATAAAATAGTTGACATTTCCTGTCTCTTTCATTCTTCAGCTGTATTTTATTGCTAAATGTTTAAAGAGCAGCACATTATTTTGTATAACTATTTTTGTGCAACATATAAAACTGTGAATTTTGCCCCAAGCTGAAATTACAAATATCTCAGAATCTCCTCTATAATTTAACATGTAGTCTCTCCTAAACTCAATACATTGTTTTCATTATTTTTATACCATTGCTTAACTAACTTTGGGAATTTGGGGAGGGATACCTCATGCAGATCAATGTGCATGCTTTTCAGAAAACATACTTCATTTTCTTTGTGCCATTTGCCTTTCCTAATCATGTCAGCAATGTACATGTAGACTATGCTACTGCAGTGGTGGAGGCAGGAGTCAGTGCCGCAGATAGCTTACTGATGGCAACATTGTCTGCATGAACTGGAATCTGCTAAGGGTGGGGAAAAATATCATGTCCTTCAAAATAATGCCTTATTTGGGAGAGTGATCATGGTGAGCTTTGAAGTAAACTTTGATTTGAAACTTGGCTGCCATGAATTAGCTTTGCATCCAAGGAATAGAGACTTGGCTAACTTGACCAAGCTTTCATTTCTTTATATCCAAATAGGAATAACAGAATCTAATTCTGCATGTTTGCTATATGGTTAAATGACTTAATGTATGGTGAAGCACATCTTATGTCTGGTATACAGGTCATGTTCAAATGTTCTTTCCTTTTTTGTTGTTACCCCTTTAAAAAGTCACAGATGGCTGTAGTCATCAATCATGATTCTCAAAAAGTTGTTTTTAACATGAATTACTGCTTCCGGCTCTCTATTTCCTTCTCTTGAAGCAGTGTCATAGGATTCATAAGTATGAGAGAGATCTGCCCGGAATATGTGAAGAGAATTTGGAGGACACATTGGGAACTGCATGGATCTCAGTTATAGGAGATATTACCCAACATGACAGGGACTGAAAAGAAGCAGGTAGCCGTCCCCTACCCCCCACCCTTTTTTTTTTTTTTTTTTTTTGCTGTCTTTTTCTGGGCTATCTGTGCTTCCATCTCTATTTCTCTTTGAGATTGCTCTATTATTTACAGATCTGAGTTAGACATAACTTTATATCCTTCTTGAGTTGCATTTTTCTTTTCTATGACATAGCATTTTTCTATTATTTTTTTCCTACCTGACTTCATTTTCTCAGTATTGTCTTGCTGCTTTCTTTTCCTCTGCCAAACCTGCCAGACCTGCATGTTTATACGTACGAAGGGCTTGGATCTCACCCCTGTTATACTCCAAACACGTTTTCCCAGGACGGTTTGATCTACCGCTTTGTTCGTTACCTCTCGGTTTTCTGCCCTCCCTAGTCCCTGAGCTCCAGGTCAATATATCCAACCTCATACTTGATATATGCAGATGAACGTCTAATAGGTCCCTCAAGTTGAAAAAGGCCAAAACAGAATTCTTGGTCCCCCAGTCTCCTCCCATCAACTCTGTTTCTCGCTTGTAATTCAGGAAACCTAGTTTCTCAAAAGCCAGAGAATCATTCTTATTTATTGCTTCCCTTTACCATCACATGAAACTCATCAGCAATTTCTGATGGAAAAAAATGTAATCTGAAGCCATTTTTACCTTTCTGTTTCTACTCTGGTCACCCATATGGGCAAAGTTATCATCTCTCCCCTAAACTTTTACCAGGCCTCTTAATTTGTCTTCATATAGCTATTGCTGTCCCCTTAACAAAACTCACCCTCCATACCTCCTACTAGAGGGATAGTTTTAAGATTGAAAACCTTCTCCGATCATTCCCCTGCTTAAAACTCTTCAGTTGCCTGTTATTACATTGAGAATAATGGCTAAATTTTTTTTTTTTTTATTCTAGCACATCAGGCCCTATCTGATAAGATTTCTGCGACTTCTATAACCGAAAATGAATGGTATCTTTCCTCTCTTCACTATAATGTTCTGGACACCTTCCAGGCTTTCATTTTGTTCTTTTATTTCTCTTCTTTTTTTTTTTTTTTTTTTTTTTTAAATAGGCAACACTCTTGAAAGCATCAAGGCATTTGTATTTTGTCTCTGGCTCAAGTCCCCACCCCGTGGATCTTTGCAGATCTCTCTCTTCATATGAGACCATTACCAAAGAACTCAGAAGAATAAATTATAAAATGATAAAGGTTAGCCAAAGGAGTGATATAAGGGTATGAGAGCATGAATGCAATTACTGAGTTTATTTCTAATATTCTTACTTTTAAAATATAAATTTAAAAATATAATTATGTCAATGATAAATGTAATCTAAAATTAAAAACAAGCAGAAGCCACTAGCAATACACAGTGGGAAATGGAAATTGAAAAGCAATTTCAGGGACTTCTACTTCCAGACATGATGGAGTAAGACCAGATTCCTTCTTGCTTTAAATAACAAAATAGATAAAACATATAAAACAATGATTTACATGCAATCATTGGAAAGCATAGTACAGGAATGTAATCCCAGAGCAAAGAGAAGAAACAGAAGAGAGTCTGTCAGCCTGCAGAGAGTTTCCAAGTAAAAACACAGGAGACAGAATTCAAGAGACAGTAAGGCGGGTATTCGTTCGAGCAGAACACCAGAGAAGATGGAATTCACAGAGGGCATTCTGGTAATTTGCAGAAGCATTCCCTCTGGTTTTTGGCTGAGTACTGGTTTTACAGTGTATGAAAGGGAACTCGGTAAGGCCAGGGATATAATTTTTGGGAAGCAGTTTAATAATGCTAGAAGCTCCTTGCAAGCTGGGAATATTTTCTATTCTAATGAGTTTGGAAAGGCCTCCTTATACATGGGCATTGGTTCAAGTCCTCACATAGTTACAATGTCAGTATTTGGGATAAGTTAGCCTGAGACCAAAAGCTGCCTTAGATCCGTCCTAACAAGGCTTAAATGCAAACCTTAATGCATTAACTTGTTTCAGAGTAACTTAACTGAGTACTAGAGAAATAGAAGTCCCATAATATTTAAAGGAATAATAAAAAATTACCAGGTCAGGTGCAGTGGTACACACTTGTAGTCTTGGGAAATTGGGAGGCTGAAGCTGGGGGCCTTATTATTATTATTTTATTTTATTTATTTATTTTTTTTTGAGATGGAATCTTGCTCTGTCGCCCAGGCTGGAGTGCAGTGACCTGATATCAGCTCACTGCAAGCTCCGCCTCCTGGGTTTACGCCATTCTCCTGCCTCAGCCTCCCAAGTAGCTGGGACTACAGGCGCCTGCTACATCACCTGGCTAGTTTTTTTTGTATTTTTTGGTAGAGACGGGATTTCACCGTGTTAGTCAGGGTGGTCTTGATCTCCTGACCTCGTGATCGGCCTGTCTCGGCCTCCCAAAGTGCTGGGATTACAGGCTTGAGCCACCGCGCCCAGCCTTTTTATTATTTTTTAAGGTAGGATCTCGTGCTGTTGCCCAGGCTGGAGTGCAGTGGTGCAATCACAGCTCACTGCAGACTCAACCTCCCAGGTTCAAGTGATCCTCCTACCTTAGTCTCACAAGCAGCCAGCACAGTAGGCACATTGCTATCATGCCTAATTTTTAAAATTTATTGTGGAGACAAGCATTGCTTTGTTGCCCATGCTGGTCTTAAATTCTGGCCTCAAGTGATCCTCCCACCTCAGTCTCCCAAAATGTTGCAATTACAGGCATGAGCCACCCGTCCTGGTCACTGGGGGATCTTTTGAACCCAGAAGTTTGAGACCAGCCTGGGAAACATAGTGAGACCCCATCTCAATTTTAAAGAAATACCAGACATCCAAAGTAACAGGAAAATATAACTCCTAGCCATAAGAAACACTCAACAGAAACAGACCCAGGCATAACAGATAACAAAATTAGCAGGCAAGAGTGTGAAAATACCTGTTAGAAACTATGATTCATGTATTCAAATAAACACACAAAAATGTAAATGTTAAATATATACTTATCCCATGACATCAATCCTACTCATGAAATGAGAAAATTTTAAATTTTCAAGATAAATGAAAATTTATGTTGACACGAAAATCTGTACTCAAATTTTCAGTGATTGCATTGTAATAGCCAAAAAACCTGGTAACAATGTAAATATACATCAACTTATAAAGGAATAAGTAAACTCTGGCATACCTATACAATGGCATAGTACTCAGCAATTACGAGGAACATAATATACATGCAACAGCATGGATGAATCTCAAACTGATCATCCCAATGAAATAAGCCATTTCAAAAGGCTACTTATTATACGATTTTTTCTATGACATTCAGAAAAAGAAAAAATGAAACAAAAAATAACTTACGGGAACACAAGTGGAATCAGTGGTTACCAGGAGCTGGGGACAGGGGAGGGCTTGACCATAAGGGAGCCAAGAGGGGTTTATTGTGATGGAACTATTCTATCGATTTTGATAATCCCATGATTATACCTTTGCCAAATGTAAACAGAATCCAAAAAAGTAAACTTCATGTAAATTATATATAATCAAATTTGATTTTGAAAAATACTGAAAATATCAAGTGTTGATAAAAATATGGAGCAACTGGAGCTCTTATTTCTTCAGGGAGTGTGTTAATAGCTACTTTGTATAGCTACTTTGGGGGAAAAGGGAACATTTCTTTTTGTTGTTTTTTTTAAGTTCCAGGATACACATGCAGGTTTGTTACATAGGTAAATGTGTGCTGTGGTGGTTTGCTATACCTATCAACTCATCACCTAGCTATGAAGCCCAGCATGCATTAGCTATTTATCCTGATACTCTCCCTCCTCCAACCTCACAGCCCCCAGTGTGTGTTGATCCCCTCCTTGTGTCCATGTGTTCTCATTGTTCAGCTCCCACTTATAAGCAAGAATATGTGGTGTTTGGTTTTCTATTCCTGTGTTAGTTTGCTGAGGATAATGGCTTCCAGCTCCATCCATGCCCATGCAAAGGAGATGATCTCCTTCCTTTTTATGACTGCATAGTATTCCGTGGTATATATGTACCATATTTTCTGTATCCAGTCTATCATTGATGGGTATTTGGGTTGATTCCATGTCTTTGCTATTGTCAATAGTGCTGCAATGAACAGACACATGCATGTATCTTTATAATAGAATGATTTATATTTCTTTGGGTATATACCTAATAATGGGATTGCTGGGTCAAATGCTATTTCTGGTTCTAGGTCTTTGAGGAATCACCACACTGTCTTCCACAATGGTTAAACTATTTTACATTTCCACCAAAAGTGTAAAAGTGTTCCTATTTCTCCACAGCCTCACCAACATCATTGTTTCTTGATTTTTTAATAATCACCATTCTGACTGGCATGAAATGATATCTCATTGTGGTTTTGATTTGCATTTCTCTAATCAGTGATGTTGAACATTTTTTTCAAGTTTTTTGGCCACATGAATGCCTTTTGAGAAGTGTCTGTTCGTGTCCGAAAAAGGTAACATTCCTTATGAAGCTGCATATAAACCTACCTACAACCCCATACTCCCACATTCGTCCAAATGAACAAAAACATATATTCAAACACTTATATGTAAACATTTATAAACTATCCATAAAAACAAAGCAAACAAAGTAAACACACACACACACACAAACACACACCAAAAACAACCAAAAACTAAGAAATCTCAGATGTTAAACTGTCAAATAGCTATACAATAAAATACTACTAATTAAGATACATTAACTGCTAATATAGGAACAATATGGATGATACTGAAGGGTGCCTGCCATAAGTTATGTACGTTCATATACATTGTATAATTTTCTTTATAAAAATATCTAGAAACTATAGAGCCTAACAACAGATCAAAGTGGAGAAGGATGGAGTGTGCCTGCAAAGGAGCATGAGTGACCTTGCTTAATGAAATTAGTCTGTGTCTTGATTATGGTGCTGGTTTCAGGAGTGTTTTTATCTATTTGTTAAAACATGTCAAATGAGTGAATTTCAATGGGTTTTATTATCAAATTATATCTCATGTTGATTTAGAAAATAGAAGCAATTAGAGCTAACTGTATAATAAACAGAAAAAACTTCTATGGGATAACTTTAAATCAACTAGATCACAAATTAATAGGATATTTTTAAGGTCTCCAAACTTAAAAACAAACTGGAATATATGAGCAAATGAATCTAAGTATATATAATATATCCATAAAGGAAGAGCTAATTCAAATGATATTGATGCACTACTGATTACATCCTTAGTGAGAAATAATATTCTAAAGAGAAAAATAACTACACAATTATTTAAACACATGAGGTAAATTTAATTTTAGGAATAATGTTGGTTTTGCTATCTAGAAGTTGCTATATTTAAGCTACAGAGTAAATAAACAATTGTTATTGTAATGAAAAACCATGATTTCCAATGCAAGAGAAATGCAATATAAGTATAAAATGTTAAGTCAAATTGTACACTAAAAGTTTGTCTCGTTATAAACTTAATTTTTATTTTTTTCTTTAATTTTTTATTATACTTTAAGTTCTAGGGTACATGTACACAACATGCAGCCTTGTCACATATGTACACATGTGCCATGCTGGTTCACTGTACCCATCAACTCGTCATTTACATTAGGCATTTCTCCCAGTGCTATCCCTGCCCCAGCCCCCGGCCCCTGACAGGCACTGATATGCGATATTCCCTGCCCCGTGTCCAAGTGTTCCCGTTATTCAACTCCCACCTATGAGTGAGAACATGTGGTGTTGGGTTTTCTGTCCTTGGGATAATTTGCTCAGAATGATGGTTTCCAGCTTCATCCATGTCCCTGCAAAGGACATAAACTACTCATCCTTTTTTATGGCTGCATAGTATTCCATGGTGTATATGTTCTACATTTTCTTTATCCAGTCTATCACTGATGGACATTTGGGTTTGTTCCAAGTCTTTGCTGTTGTGAATAGGGCCACAATAAACATACATGTGCATGTGTCTTTATAGCAGAATGATCTATAATCCTTTGGGTATATACCCAGTAATGGGATGGCTGGGTCAAATGGCATTTCTAGTTCTAGATCCTTGAGGAATCGCCACACTGTCTTCCACGATGGTTGAACTAATTTACACTCCCACCAACAGTGTAAAAGTGTTCCTATTTCCCCACGTCCTCTCCAGCACCTGTTGTTTCCTGACTTTTTAATGATTGCCATTCTAACTGGTGTGAGATGGTATCTCATTGTGGTTTTGATTTGCATTTCTCTGATGGCCAGTGATGATGAGCATTTTTTCATGTGTCTGCTGGCTGTATGAATGTCTTCTTTTGAGAAATGTCTGTTCATATCCTTTGCCTACTTTTTGATGGGGTTGTTTGCTTTTTTCTTGTAAATTTGTTTGAGTTCTTTGTAGGTTCTGGATATTAGCCCTTTGTCAGATGAGTAGATTGCAAAAATTTTCTCCCATTCTGTAGGTTGCCTGTTCACTCTGATGGTAATCTCTTTTGCTGTGCCAAAGCTCTTTAATTAGATCCCATTTGTCCATTCTGGCTTTTGTTGCCATTGCTTTTGGTGTTTTAGTCATGAAGTCCTTGCCCATGCCTATGTCCTGAATGGTATTGCCTGGGTTTTCTTCTAGGCTTTTATGGATTTAGGTGTAACATTTAAGTTTTTAATCTATCTTGAATTAATTTTTGTGTAAGGAAGGGATCCAGTTTCAGCTTTCTAATTATGGCTAGCCAGTTTTCCCAGCACCATTTATTAAATAGGGAATCCTTGTAGGTTCTGGATATTAGCCCTTTAAAGGAACTCAAACAAAGAACTCAAACAAATTTACAAGAAAAAAACAAACAACCCCATCAAAAAGTGGGCAAAGGATATGAACAGACATTTCTCAAAAGAAGACATTCATGTAGCCAACAGACACATGAAAAAATGCTCATCATCACTGGCCATCAGAGAAATGCAAATCAAAACCACAATGAGATACCATCTCACACCAGTTAGAATGGCGATCATTAAAAAGTCAGGAAACAACAGGTGCTGGAGAGGATGTGGAGAAATAGGAACACTTTTACACTGTTGGTGGGATTGTAAACTAGTTCAACCATTATGGAAAACAGTATGGCGATTCCTCAAGGATCTAGAACTAGATGTACCATATGACCCAGCCATCCCATTACTGGGTATATACCCAAAGGATTATAAATTATGCTGCTATAAAGACACATGCACACGTATGTTTATTGCAGCACTATTCACAATAGCAAAGACTTGGAATCAACCCAAATGTCCATCAGTGACAGATTGGATTAAGAAAATGTGGCACATATACACCATGGAATACTATGCAGCCATAAAAAAGGATGAGTTTGTGTCCTTTGTAGGGACTTGGATGCAGCTGGAATCCATCATTCTTAGCAAACTATCACAAGAACAGAAAACCAAACACCGCATGTTCTCACTCATAGGTGGGAACTGAACAATGAGATCACTCGGACTCAGGAAGGGGAACATCACACACCGGGGCCTATCATGGGGAGGGGGGAGGGGGGAGGGATTGCATTGGGAGTTATACCTGATGTAAATGACGAGTTGATGGGTGCAGCACACCAACATGGCACAAGTATACATATGTAACAAACCTGCACGTTATGCACATGTACCCTACAACTTAAAGTATAATAATAATAAATAAATTAAAAAAAAAATAGGGAATCCTTTCCCCATTTCTTGTTTTTGTCAGGTTTTTCAAAGATCAGATGATTGTAGATGTGTTATTTCTGAGGCCTCTGTTCTGTTCCATTGGTCTATATGTCTGTTTTGGTACCAGTACCATGCTGTTTTTGATTACTGCAGCCTTGTAGTATAGTTTGAAAACAGGTAGCGTGATGCCTCCAGCTTTATTCTTTTGGCTTAGGATTGACTTGGCAATGCGGGCTCTTTTTTGGTTCCATATGAACTTTAAAGTAGTTTTTTCCAATTCTGTGAAGAAAGTCATTGGTAGCTTGATGGGGATGGCATTGAATCTATAAATTACCTTGGGCAGTATGGCCATTTTCACAATATCGATTCTTCTTATCTATGAGTATGGTATGTTCTTCCATTTGTTTGTGTCCTCTTCTATTGCATTGAGCAGTGGTTTGTAGTTCTCCTTGAAGAGGTCCTTCACATCTCCTGTAAGTTGTATTCCTAGATATTTTATTCTCTTTGTAGCTATTGTGAATGGGAGTTCACTCATGATTTGGCTCTCTGTTATTGGTGTATAGGAATGCTTGTGATTTTTGCACATTTTGTATCCTGAGCCTTAAGTTGCTTATCAGTTTAAGGAGATTTTGGGCTGAGATGATGGGGTTTTCTAAATATACAATCATGTCATCTGCAAACAGGGACAATTTGACTTCCTCTTTTCCTAACTGAATACCCTTTATTTCTTTCTCTTGCCTGACTGCCCTGGCCAGAACTTCCAACACTATGTTGAATAGGAGTGGTGAGAGAGGGCATCCCTGTCTTGTGCCGGTTTTGAAAGGGGATGCTTCTGGTTTTTGCCCATTCAGTATGATATTGGCTGTGTGTTTGTCATAAGTAGATCTTATTATTTTGAGATACATTCCATCAATACCTAGTTTATTGAGAGTTTTTAGCATGAAGGGCTGTTGAATTTTGTCGAAGGCCTCTTCTGCATCTATTGAGATGATCATGTGGTTTTTGTCATTGGTTCTGTTTATGTGGTAGGTTACATTTATTGATTGCACATGTTGAGCTGGACTTACATTCCAGGGATGAAGCTGACTTGATCATGGTGGATAGTTTTTGATGTGCTGCTGAATTTGTTTTGCCAGTATTTTATTGAGGATTTTTGCATTGGTGTTGATCAGGGATATTGGTACGAAATTCTCTTTTTTGTTGTGTCTCTGCCAGGCTTTAGTATCAGGATGATGCTCCCTCATAAAATGAGTTAGGGAGGATTTCCTCTTTTTCTACTGATTGGAATAGTTTTAGAAGGAATGGTACCATCTCGTCTTTGTGCCTCTGGTAGAATTCACCTGTGAATCCGTCTGGTTCTGGACTTTTTTTGATTGGTAGGCTATTAATTATTGCCTCAGTTTCAGAGCCTGTTTTTTGTTTATTCTGTGATTCGACTTCTTACTGGTTTAGTCTTGGGAAAGTGAATGTGTTCAGGAATTTATCCATTTCTTCTAGATTTCCTAGTTTATTTGTGTAGAGGTGTTTTTAGTATTTTCTAATGGTAGTTTCTATTTCTGTGGGATCGGTGGTGATATCCCCTTTATCATTTGTTATTGCATCTATTTGATTTTTTCTCTTTTCTTTATTAGTTTTGCCAGTGATCTAACAATTTTGTTGATCTTTTCATAAAATAAGCTCCTGGATTCATCAATTTTTTTGGGGGGGGGTGGTTTATGTCACTATCTCCTTCACTTCTGCTCTGATCTTAGTTATTTCTTCCACTAGCTTTTGAATGTCTTTGCTATTGCTTCTCTAGTTCTTTTAATTGTGATGTTAGGGTGTCAATTTTAGATCTTTCCTGCTTTCTCTTGTGAGCATTTAGTGCTATAAATGTCCCTCTTCACATTGCTTTAAATGTGTCCCAGAGATTCTGGTGCATTTTATCTTTGTTCTTATTGGTTTCAAAGAATATCTTTATTTCTCCTTTCATTTCATTATTTACCCAGTAGTAATCAGGAGCAGGCGGTTCAATTTCCATGAGTTGTATATGGTTTTGAGTGAGTTTCTTAATCCTGAGTTCTAGTTTGATTGCACTGTGGTCTGAGAGACAGTTTGTTGTGATTTCTGTTCTTTTACATTTGCTGAGGAGTGCTTTACTTCCAATTCTGTGGTCAATTTTGGAATAAGTGTGATGTGGTATTGAGAAGAATGTATATTCTATTTGGGGTGGAGAGCTCTGTAGATTTTTTTAGGTCCACTTGGTGCAGAGCTGAGTTCGAGTCCTGAATATCCTTGTTAACCTTCTACCTTGTTGATCTGTCTAATGTTGACAGTCGGGAGTAAAATCTCCCATTATTATTGTGTGGGAGTCTAAGTCTCTTTGTAGGTCTCTCAGGACTTGCTTTATGAATCTGGGTGCTGTATTGGGTGCATATATATTTAGGATAGTTAGCTCTTCTTGTTGAATTGATCCCTTTACCATTATGTAATGGCCTTCTTTGTCTCTTTTGATCTTTGATGGTTTAAAGTCTGTTTTATCAGAGACTAGGATTGCAACCCCTGCTTTTTTTTGATTTCTATTTCTTGGTAAGTATTTCTCCATCCCTTTATTTTGAGCCTATTTGTGTCTTTGCACATGAGATAGATCTTCGGAATACAGCACACTGACGGATCTTGACGCTTTTTCAGGACCCATCTTTGCTGGTCTATGTCTTTTAATTGGTCCATTTAGCCCATTTATATTTAAGGGTTATATTGTTAGTGTGTATTTGATCCTGTCATTATGATGTTAGCCAGTTATTTTGCCCGTTAATTGATGCAGTTTCTTCATAGCATTGATGATCTTTATAATTTGTCATGGTTTTGCAGTGGCTGGTACTTGTTGTTCCTTTCAATGTTGATTGCTTCTTTCAGGAGCTCTTGTAAGGCAGGCCTGGTGGTGATAAAAGTCTCTCAGCCTTTGCTTGTCTATAAAGGACTTTATTTCTCCTTCATTTGTGAAGCTTATTTTGGCTGAAATTCTGGGTTGAAAATTCTTTAAGAATGTTGAATATTGGCCCCCACTCTCTTCTGGCTTGTAGGGTGTTTGCAGAGAGATCTGCCGTTAGTCTGATGGGCCTCCCTTTGTGGGTAACCCAACCTTTCTCTCTGTCTGCCCTTAACATTTTTTTCTTCATTTCAACCTTGGTGAATCTGACAATCATGTGTCTTGGGGTTACCCTTCTTGAGGAGTATCTTAGTAGTGTTCTCTGTATTTCCTAACTTGAATGTTGACCTGTCTTCCTAAGTTGGGGAAGTTCTCCTGGATAATATCCTGAAGAGTGTTTTCCAACTTGGTTCCATTCTCCCCATCACTTTCAGGTACACCTGTCATAGATTTGGTCTTTTCACATAGTCCCATATTTCTTGGAGGCTTTGTTTCTTTTTACTCTTTTTTCTCTGAACTTGTCTTCTCACTTTATTTCATTAATTTGATCTTCAATCACTGATACCCTTTCTTCCACTTGATTGAATTAGCTATTGAAGCTTGTGCATGTGTCATGAAGTTCTCATGCCATAGTTTTCAGCTCCATCAGGTAATTTAAGGTCTTCTCTACCCTGTTTATTCTAGTTCGCCATTCATTAACCTTTTTTCAAGGTTTTTAGCTTTCTTGCGATGGGTTAGAACATGTTCCTTTAGCTCAGAGAAGTTTATTACTGACCTTCTGAACTCTACTTCTGTCAATTCATCAAAGTCATTCTCTGTCCAGCTTTGTTCCCGTGCTGGTGAGGAGCTGCAATCCTTTGGCGAAGAAGAGGCACTCTGGTTTTTAGAATTTTCAGCTTTTCTGCTCTGGTTTCTTTTCTTCTTTGTGGTTTATCTACTTTTGGTCTTTTATGTTGGTAACCTACAGATGAGGTTTTGGTGTGGATGTCCTTTTTGTTGATATTCCTTCCTGTTTGTTAGTTTTCCTTTCTAACACTCAGGTCCCTCAGCTCTGGTCGGTTGGAGTTTGCTGGAGGTCCACTCCAGACCCTGTTTGCCTGGGTATCACTAGCAGAGGCTGCAAAATAGCAAATATTGCGCCTGATCCAGAAGCTTCATCCCAGAGGGGTACCCGCCTGTATGACATGTCTGTCGGCCCCTACTGGGAGGTGTCTCCCAGTTAGGCTACAAGGGGATCAGAGATGCACTTGAGGAGGCAGCCTGTCCATTCTCACATTTCAGTTGCTGTACTGGGAGAACCACTGCTCTCTTCAGAGCTGTCAGACAGGGATGTTTAAGTCTGCAGAAGTTTCTGCTGCCCTTTGTTCAGTTATGCCCTGCCCACAGAGGTGGCGTCTATAGAGGCAGTAGACCTTGCTGAGCTACAGTGGGCTTCGCCCAGTTCAAGCTTCCCTGTGGCTTTGTTTACCTACTCAAGCCTCAGCAATGGTGGATGCCCCTCCCCCAGCCAGGCTGCAGCCTTGCAGGTCGATCTCAGACTGCTGTACTAGCAGTGAGCAAGGGTCCATGGGTGTGGGACCCACTGAGCCAGGCATGGGAGAGAATTTCCTGGTCTGCTGGTTGCTAAGACCTTGGGAAAAGTGCAGTATTTGGGCGAGAATGTCCCATTTTTCCAGGTATAGTCTGTCATGGCTTCCCTTGGTTAGGAAAAGGAAATCCCCTGACCCCTTGTGCTTCCCAGGTGAGGTGATGCCCCACCCTGCTTCTGCTCGCCCTCCATGGGCTGCATCTACTATCCAACCAGTCCCAATGAGATGAACCAGGTACCTCAGTTGGAAATGCAGAAATCACCCACCTTCTGTGTCGATCACACTGGGAGCTGCAGTCCAGAGCTGTTCCTATTCAGCCATCTTGGAATGGGAAAAAAAAAACTTTATAATTTTTAAAAGATAAATATCTTAGATTCACATTGAGAAAACAAAGAAAAATAGCTTTCCAGGACCAGTGATCACTCCTGACATTTAGATTTTGTTCTCTAAATATCATTTATCATGAAGAGTATTTGGATTCAAAGAAATGGCTAATTTCAGGTCTGATGAAGAAAACGCCCTGGGTGTTGGGATATTCTGTTGTTCTAGAGAGCAAAGAATACTTCAAGACTAATATGGTCACTTAAAAAGACACAGCCAGTTTGAAGATGCTCATAGTATCCACAGTCGTTATGATCCAAATAATAGTAAGAATGACTATAATTGATTAAAGCATAATTACTATATAAAATTCCATGAGCTCATAGTTATTCTCATAAAGCCATCCACATTAAAAGCAAATAATGACAATTTCAGGAGATCAAGACCATCCTGGCTAACACGTTGAAACCCCGTCTCTACTAAAAATACAAAAAATTCGTTGGGCATGGTGGCAAGCACCTGTAGTCCCAGCTACTTGGGAGGCTGAGGCAGGAGAATGGCATGAACCCAGGAGGTGGAGCTTGCAGTGAGCTGAGGTTGCACCACTGTACTCCAGCCTGGGTGACAGAGTGAGACTCCATCTAAAAAAAAAATAAAAAGGCAAATAATTACAGTTTAAAAATCCATCAGGGATTTAAAGGCAGAGGTAAGTATTCTGCCTTTTCTCTGCAAACTGCGTGATAGGGTGATCAAATAACCCCATTTGATGAGAGAAGGCTCTTTTTTGATTTTTGTTTTTAACAGCAGACTGTTGGCTAATAAACATAGAAGAAACAAAGGCATTAAAAATTGCCCCTTTGAATTCTCTAATGGAATAATTGAGTCAATCAAAGGTCATCAACTGGCCGGGTACGGTGGCTCACGCATGTAATACCAGCACTTTAGGAGACTGAGGCGGGTGAATTACGAGGTCAGGAGATTGAGACCATCCTGACCAATATGGTGAAACCCCATCTATACTAAAATACAAAAAATTAGCTGGGCATGGTGGTGGGCACCTGTAGCCCCAGCTTCTTGGGAGGCTGGGGCAGGGGAATCCCTTGAACCCAGGAGGTGGAGGTTGCACTGAGCTGAGATCACGCCACTGTACTCCAACATAGTGAGAGAGCAGGACTCTGTCTCCAAAAACAAAAAAACAAAAACAAAAAATAAACTAAAGCATTTCAATGAAAGACTGATAAAGAATTGGATACGTGTGTGGTGTCATAATATTTCTCCATATGTAATACTTTCTGCTTTCAAGTCAGGAAATGTCACTTGCTGAAGGCAGGATCAGTCTGTGACACCTTAACCTGGAAGTTTTAAGGTTGGTAGAGGAGCATTTGAATGTGATATGCTTTATGAGGTGATACAACATGAAGTGTACAGAATTACCTATCAAGTAGTCTTTCCAAAAATTTTTAACTTGAGTCAAATCAAGCTGCTATGCCTAACTTCCCGTGTATACAAAATACAGAATAAAGAACAGGTTAAATGGTACCATGGGAAACCACTGGGCAAATCTAAAGCTAGCCCAGTATTTTGACTAGTCCATATCATGGGGAGAAAAGAGAGTAACAGCATTCTTGAAGAGCAAAAGACATAACCTGTTGTAAAGATTGGATCTTATTTGGATCTTTGAACAGAGTGGTTATAAAAATTTTGGGGGAACTACCAGATTGAATATGGTGTGAGAATTTGACAGTGAGAAATTATCAGTTGTGTTCCATGTGTTAATAGAACTGTTGGGGAAATGCCCTTGTCTAAGATTACAGAATTTAAGGAGTAAAATATCTGTAAATTGCTTTAAAATATTTAATAAAAATAGGAACATGCATAGCAAAATATCCTGTTTTCCCAAATCCTTGAAAATTTTGTTAACAAAAAGTTGAAAATTGCACTTATAACCTCAGAACTTTTCTGATTACCCTGTCCATTACCCTGTCACATCACCTTATTTTCTTTATGGCACTAATCAAAATTAGAAAATCTCTTATTTACTGAGGATTCCGACACGCACCACTAAGAATGTTAGCTTGATCAGGGCAGGGATCTTCTGTCTCTAGTTACCAATGTTGTCCTGACACCTAGTCACCTGACACAATGGTACCTGACACATAGTCATTTTTAAAATATTAAATAGAATAAATAACTATAACTGATAAGTTAGGAGAAGATGAAAAAATGCCAAGAACAGTAAGACACAAGAATTACACTGTAGTAATTAGGCAGTGAGATGTCTGAAGATTTTCAGCAGGGCAGTGACATAATTCAAATTAGGACATGATTTTTTAACACCTCCAGAGATTTTCCAGTCATCGATCCAGGTGCTTTGCATAGGAAACATGGCAGGTAGGCAGCAAGTCTTCATGAATTTCCATCATGGCTTTGTAACAGACAAGTAATATTTTATGGAGCCATTTAACATTGTGTAGCAATTCATGTACCCATAACCTATGCAAATACCAAACTGAAAGGGACTTTTGCATTGCTGATTGAAAAGCTGATATAAGAAACAAGTTTCAGTTCAAAATAAAAAATCCAGGTAGACTTTTTGAAGTTGGTTGTGAGTAGTTCGAGTCCTTTGAGATAGCTTCTCAATTTTGTACATTTTGTACAATTTTGTTCTCAATTGTGGAATGCCATGTACTGTTACCTCTAGTCCCACCACAAGGCACTTTTAGCTCTTTCAATGATTGTTCTGAATACCCATAATTAATTCTATTTTGGAGTGAGTATAAACTGTCTTTCTGTTCCTTTAATCTCTCTTCTGATCTTCCACCCTGTATATTCCTCCCCTGAGATGGTCGACATGAGCAGCAGACCACCAGGGAAGGGAAGGATAGTATAGCCTAGATTTGGAAAAAACGATCTCCTTAATTTGCACTTTTAAATTGAGATGGGATAAATATTCCAATTTATTTCTGTAAAGCAAATCACTCTAATAGTTAGTGGCATAAAATAACCATTTAATTATGCTCACAGTGTGTGCAGGTCAAGAATTTGAACAGAGTGCAGTAGGGAAGGCTAGTCCGTGTTCTACATACAACGTCTGGAGCCTCAACTGAGAAGGCTTAATGGCTTGGTGATGGAATCATCTGGAAGTTTTCTCATTTACATATGAAATCTGGGATGACTCAACAGCTCATCTCAGCTGGAACACTATTAAACACAGTGCCCACATGTGACCTCAATTTCCTGGGCTTTCCCACAGCATGATAGTATATGTGTGGTTGGACTTCTGATGCAGTAGCTCAGGACTCTGAGTGTTCCAGTGACCAGGGTAAAAGCCGCATGAGTTAGGCAAACTGCGTCACTTCCCCTGTGCTATATAGTTGAAGCAGTTGTGAGTCTGCCCAGATTCAAGAGGAAGAGAGTTGAACTCTTAGTGGGAGGAGTCAAATTTGCAATCATGTTTTACAACTGCTGTGATTGGAGAAATTATATACAACCAGAAATACTACCCTGAAGTGACCACTTAAAATGAGCAGCTTGTTCTCAGTTTCATGCAGATTTGCTGTGAGGCAAAGCAAACTTGAAACGGAGCTGTCTTCAGCACATTTTAGTCCTTCTAGCCCTAGTTCCTGTTCTGTTGATTCCTTCTCATACAGTGAAGAATAGTATATAAATTGTATTATTTTAATGGCATAACTAAGAAAATTTTCTAATTACAAATGAGGATGCAACAAATTCTGTATTAACAAAGGTTGTTAATGGATCATTTGATCAAATGACTAATGGATAATGGTTCTTCTCAGCTCTAGTCTCATTTTTGAACTCGCTTTCTTCAAGACATTTGGAATCAATTGTAACAGCTCACATAACCTGGTATTTTGCTACACATGGTTCAATCATGATGCTTCTACTCTTGGCTGTTGGTCTCAAGAAGTGTGGACAGTAAACAGCGACTTTTCAAACGGTACCAACAGTCCAGCCTAGTAAATTAATTATTGAACAGTCACTACCAAATGCTGCTGTAGATGTGTGCAGTTTGACAAGGCTGCTATAATGTCCAGCCCTTTCAGGAAAGTAATTCTGTAAGGAAATTGCCTGCAATAGAAGTTATGGGACTCAGCTGGTTGACAGCCATGTCATGGCAATCAATATAAGAACAAAAAAAAAAATCAAATATTAATGAAAGATGGATTTGTTCAAGCACAGGATTGGCATTTTTTGTAAATGCCATTTTATTTCCACCATCTGTTTCCAGTCAAGGCTGAGTATAATCTCACTGACACTAAACTCAAGGTGACATTTCTCATTTCAATTATTTCCTGAAGTGTCTTCCTCCTCCTTTTTCTCCCACCTCTTGTCAAGAACTGCAGGCAACATAATGAAATACTCCATCAACTATGGAGTCTAGGGTCTGAAGAAGCAGGAGACAGTTTTGTTATGCTTTATGAATGTAGAATACATCCTAATTTGAAAGCCAGTGTGAAGCTTAGAGGAGGATCTTGGCTTCAGAAAAAAATTATCAGGATAATTTGAAAGAAGTCTGAATATTTAACAAATTCACTGTTAATTACATATAAGTTGGCAGATTTCAAGATAAGAATCATAGGGATGGCTATAATAATAACAGCTAACACTTACTGAGCAATTATGCTGGATAAATAAAATCTCTTGTTTTCTAAGTAAATGGTAGCCATTTTTAATCATGTTTATGTGATCTGCCAAAATTTTGCTTTTGATTGCTTGTTCTACATAATGTAGAAACAGAAAATATTATGAAAGGGGAAAAGGCAGTAAGAGTAATTATTTGATGTTTCTTATACAGGCAACATCTTGTTAAATAGTTTCTGAATTGACTATTTGGACTCAGTTGAACAATTATTAAGTAACTGTGTTGAAGGACTGTCTAAAGGAATTGAGCTGATTGATTCCATTAAAACAAGTAGATGCTACCAACCTTTAGAAATAGAATACTTGCCAGTTATTGCTATTTTGGTCAATTTCACAAAGACTCCTAAAATAATGACTTTTTACTTGATTTGGAATGGATGATAATTACTTATTTTGCCTGGAATGTACAAAAGGAAATAGTTCTTTAGATCCTTAACAACTAAATATAATATATTTAATTAACAGATGATGAAGGAAAATTCGGACTGACCATAGTGTTTTGGTCAGTTTGAATTTTAAACTTCAATTTGAATTTTAAAACAAATTAGTTGAAGACAAAAGTGACCAATACATATAGGAATAGTGTTGCAATGTAAAAATATTTTTCAGGTTTTTACTAGTAGCCTAGTATAAAAAAAGAGAAATCAGGAGAAAACAATTTATTATTATTATTATTATTATTATTTATTTTGTCCCTTCCTTTCTCTTTCTCTTCCTGACTGTGGTAGAGAATGAATAATGGCTCATTGAAGATGTTCACATTCTAACCTCCAGACCTGTGAATATGTTGCCTTACCCGGCAAATGGGACTTTGCAGATGTGATTTAATTAAGAATCTTGACATGTAGACATTATCCTGAATTATTGAGGCAGGCCCATTGCACTCACAACGTAACCAAAATGCAGGTTCAGTGGCTCACTGCTTGCAGAATCCGATTGACAAGAGTGAGGTCTGGTATAAACAAGTAGCACAGGCTTCCTGCCTTAAGTGTGCCACCTTCCTTTTGGAGTAAAAAGCAGGTGCTTTTAAAAAGGGAGGTGGCATGAATGACAGTAGGAGAGGGAATGAACAGGTGAGGAACCATGTGACTTGCTTTGGTTGTAAATTGACTATTGTCTTTCGAGGCAATCTCCTGGTGGGAGAGAGTTCTGCTGTGGAGCTTTTAAGTAAGCACAGTTAGATAAGCTTGCCCTGTAGGGCGTGTCTGGTGAGATGAAGGTAAAAGGTTAAAATTGCATTTCTAAAGAGCTAAGTAGGAAGTCAGGAAGAGGAGAAAAAGAAGAAAGAGAAAAGAGAGCAAAAAATAAAACTAGCTCTTAGAAAACTGGAGGTACTTGATTACAATAAGCGTTCTTGTAAAAGGGAGGCAGGAGAGTCAGCATTCAAGAAAGGGGAGAGTAGAAGAGGAATGGGTGGAGTGGGCTATTGCAAGAAGCCAAGGGATGTGGGTGGCCTCTAGAAGCTGGACAAGGCAAGGAACAGGGTCTCCCTTACAGCTCCAGAAGGAATGCAGCCCTGCCAACAGCTTGGTTTTAGCTATGACAGCCACTTTTAGACTTCTGACCTATAGAATTGCAAGATAAATGTATTGTTTTTAGCCTCTAAGTTTATAGCAATTAGAGAATTATTAATACAATTTCAATACCCTCCCTTCTGTTTCCTAGCCTATACCCTCTGCTCTCCTTCCTCTTCCTTCCCACTTACTCTTGCTCTCTTTCTTCTACCAAAATTTCTTAAAATATATAATGGTGGAAAAAAACAAGACCAAAACCTTTGTATGTAAATAAAGTAGAGTATTTAGACAATAAAAAGGCAGGAAGTATTCTGCAGACCCTTTGAAGGGAATAAACAGCGGGGAGAGAAAATGGGGATTGTGCTTCCTTTATTTACATGGTAGTTTGTGAAGATCTTGTTAAGGAGGTGACATTTATGTGACAATGTCAACACTTAGAAGAAGCTACATACAAAGGAGCTATGAGTGGGTGGAATGGGCTGAGTAGAGGGTGTTGATCGTCTGTCTTGAGAAACAAGGCCAATATGAATCAGGAAAGAGTAGGCAAAGGGGTTCAGGTTGCTTTTTAGGAGTGAGACTCAGTCTTGTTAAACTAATCTCTCTTTTAACCTTAGTGAGTGTAAAAGTCTCTCTCTCTTCTACACAGGATTTCAACATTAAGGTCAAGCTACCGAAATTCTTGTTCCTCAAGAAATGGAGGAGATTTTATTAGACTGGCCCCATGTTCCGTTCTGCATTGGGTAATAATGTCTAGTAACGTAAAGGTCTAAGAGTGGCAGTGGAAAGCTTACTCGGCTGACTTGGCTTTGAACTTCACTGTTAAGAAGGCTGTGGCTGCTGAGCATGGCCTCTTATCTTGCACACACTGCATGATTAGGGGCTCAATGGATGGTGTAGATTATCTTTCTATTCTCTTTCTGCGTTTGAATTTTTTTGTTTTCAGTTGTGTTTGAACTTAATAGAACAATCTCCAGAGGCTTCACTTTCTCTTGATGAGAGTTTTTATTCCAATATGGTACCAGGTAAGGGTTCTGATGCCATTTCTTATTCTCCTCTCTACCTCAGGTCTTTTTAAGTTATTTATTTATTTTTAAAACAGAGTCTCATTCTATCACCCAGGCTGGAGTGCAGTGGCACCATCTCAGCTGACTGCTCACTCTGCTTCCCAGGTTCAAGCGATTCTTGTTCCTCAGCCTCCAGAGTATCTGGGATTACAGGCACACACCACCACACCTGGCTAATTTTTGTATTTTTAGTAGATATGGGGTTTTACCATGTTGGCCAGGCTGGTTTTGAACTCTTGACCTCAAGTGATCCACCCGCCTTGACCTCCCAAAGTGCTGGGATTACAGGAGCCACAGTGCCTGGACTTCACCTCAGCTCTTAATTTTATACCATAAACTGGGATTTGAGGGGATTATGGATAATGTAAGTCACTGAATGCTTTCCTTTGTATTATTCAAGTAATTGTAACCAATAGGCACTTTGAGTTGAGTTATACGGATAATAATTGCCCTCTTACTGTTGTTGTTTAATCCTATATTCCAGATTTTGACTTATTATTACAACAGATAGCAAGGTATACATATATATAATAAAAGAACTAGAATAACCATTGAAAGTAAATCAGGTCATTTACAACGTAACTTTGCATTAATGTATAATTGCTTCGTTTCTCTTATTACGGTTTTGAAATTGTCCTGTCTCATAGTTGAATTGTCAGCCTCACCACCCACTTACTCCTTGACTTTCCCTGTTCACTCCAACTTCTTTCTCAAAGGTCTAGCATGCCCTCCTAGTAGTAAAATTTGGTAATGTTCCATCCCTTACTTCTCATCATTTGTCTTACATGTGACATTACAGATATCCTTTTCTTAAAATATTTTCTGCCAATAGCTTCTCTAATGCTTTGCTGCTGTTTTGTGTTTACTTTTCTGGATTTTCTTCTTCATCTTTGTATGTTCCTTGTCTGACTCTTCTTTCATCCTTAAATACAAGGATTCTTCTAGGATCTATCTTTGATTGTATTTTTATACATTTGACCTACCAATTTCATAATATGGCATTTCTGTATATACCACGTTGACACTTCTTATCTCCAATCTTAAGTCTCAATGGGGCTGCATTTCTAGCTGCCTGTAATAGATTTCTACATCCAAAAGTCCTTCTGGTGCCTGTTAGGGGCTTGCAAAACCTCACTCTGTTTAGCCTTAAAATGGATCTAGCCCTCTAAGCAATCTATTCCACGTCGCAGATTTGTGACTCTTCATGTGTACATGAGGAGTGCCATGTGGCTTACATTTTAGGGCTCCAAGCACCATGGCCTGGAAGCTTCATCTCTGGAAGCGTCTACAGTTTTCTCTAGACTAAATTCTGCAAAATCACTGAAATGATTGCAGGAGTTGTCCAATGAGAGTCAGACAGAAGCATATATGTATTATGACACTCTGGGCACACACAAAGAATATATCATTGTACTCCCAAGGCAGGGAGCAATTTTATCTGGGCCCACCCTTGATAGGATGTGTTCTTTCATTCTTTCCCTGCTTCATCTTCCCAAGCCACTTCCAGTGACAGGCTGACTGTATAGGCATAAGAGAAGTCACACAATACTCCTTTATCTCCTCTTTTCCTGTATCTCCCATTATGAATGAAGGAAATTTGAGTTTGCTGGAATGCGATACATGATAACTTGGCCTTTATAGACATGATCCCAGGGAACACAAATGGTCGTCATACAATGGGTCTCTAACCATGCACAGCTTTAACTCGGTATTCCTCTAAATAAACTCATGCTTTTATTTCCTGTTAGGCTTCTGAAGTGCGTTTCGTATTGTTGTCAGTGGAATCATTGACCATCCAACCAATTTCTCAAGCTGTGAATAGTAAAGCTGTCTACGTTCTCATTAGCATGCGACTGAAATACCATCACTGTGGGATAAGAGTCTGTCTAAACTGAAGTCATGACTGTGGGAATGGAGAGGGAGGGACAAGTGCAGAAAATAAATTAAATGATAAACTTAATGAGACTTGAGAGTTCATTATGAAGAAAGGGTGAAGGAGAGGGTGGAGTTGGATAGCAATAATATTTAACAATCATTGAACTTTTACTTATGTGCTGGGCATTATTCCAACTTCTGCCCATATTATCTTCATTAAGGAATTGTAGATAGGTTAATGTTGAAGTTTTAACCTGAACCAGCTGGTGGTAAAAGTCAGTGCCACTCAAAAGAAGGTCCACAAATCAATGTAGGTCCGTAAACTGTTTGCGTTCATCCATGACATTGCACAGAAACTGAAAGTGAGCATTAGAAACGTTTATGGCAAGTTGATGGAGTGACTTTATGTCCGTTGAATGTAATAGTAAAAATGTTGTCTTATGTTTTATGTTTTTGTTTTTGTATTTTAAGTTTCATGTCATTCATTTTTATGGCATTTCACACATGCATCTGTTATTTATATGCATATGATATTTTGACAGGAAACATGACACCTCTGGATCAGAGAACAGATTATTTATTACTCAGTTCTCTCAGTCTCAGTCCTTTTTGGATGATACAATGAGAACAGGGCAAGAACCCTGAAATTAAGAGACTTAGAGCTTACATAGAGTGACTGGAATATTGACCTATCCTCGCCATCTAGAGAGAGAAACACTTACTCCCAAATATAAACAAATATTCTCCAGGGAGGCAAGAGGAATGTGGTCCATAGCTTTCCTGGAATATAAGTCAGTGGTTCTAGGAGAGGTAAATCTCTATCTCTCCAGAGAAATATACTATCTTTAGCTTCCAATGTATACATTCCACTAAATCGTCTTTTATTTAAGCTCACCAGTTTGCAGAAAGTTCAGACAAAACATAAATGTGAAAATATTCATGGAGAAGAAGCTCCCAAGAGTATTAAAAAAAAGTCCCACTCCAAAGTAGTTTGAGGAGCACTAGAGTAAGTGACAGAAGAAAATCAAGATGTGAAGCTCAGTTTGCTGAGGGGCAGGGTGAAGAGTTTGATTTAGATGACATTTCCTAGAAAGGTAGCTCTAGTGCTGAGAAGAGAGGAAAGACAGACTTTTACAAGTCATCCTTAGAATGACATTTAAGACCGGAATGAGTAGAAAAATACCTCTACTGTACAGAGAAGAAGAAAGAAGAAAAAGAAACAAAACTTGGATAAGCATTGGGGTTAATAGCAAATGGGATTTTAAGTGGAGTGCCCAGAAGAAGTTAGGGTGGGCATCTAGATAAAGCCAAGGAAAGTTCAAAGAAAAACTGTGGTATAGCAATTGTCAGGGCCTGGGAGCAGTCCATTGCCTTTAGCCGGAAGACTCCTCACCAGATAATTTAAGATACTGGCCGGGCGTGGTGGCTCACGCCTGTAATCCCAGCACTTTGGGAGGCTGAGGCGGGTGGATCACAAGATCAGGAGTTCGAGACCAGCCTGGCCAAGATGGTGAAACCCCATCTGTACTAAAAATACAAAAATTAGCCAGGCGTGGTGGTGGATGCCTGTAATTCCAGCTATTTGGGAGACTGAGGCAGAAGAATCGCTTGAACCCAGGAGGTAGAGGTTCCAGTGAGTCATGATCATGCCATTGTACTGTAGCCTGGGCGACAGAGCTAGACTCTGTCTCAAAAAACAACAACAACAACAACAACAAAAACCTACCAATTGCAATTCCTTCAGCCCATTTCACGAAGTCCTCTCTTTTTTGAATGCTATTAATAATCCATCTGAAAACCAAATGCCTGCCAGAACTAGCTCTCAAATTAGTTTCTTTTGGTTAACATTTGAAAACCTGGAGCTTACTCATAAAATTTTACATTTTTGGTTTCTCTCTCTGAGAAAAGAAAGATCCATCACACTGAATCTGCATTTCTCATTAGATAAGATTTCTGTTATTCACAGTTTCATTACCTCCAAAATATTCACTCTCTCTGGCCTTGAACCTGAATGACTGTTGCCATAGGATAAGCATCATGTTTTCTTTTGCTGGCTTTACTTAAATACATGATTTACCTGGCCACTTTAATTAATACAGTATTTTTTGTTAGAAATTTTCCTTTTAGACCCAGCATAGTGGCTCACGCCTATAATCCTAGCACTTTGGGAGGCCAAGGTGGGCAGATCACAAGGTCAAGAGATCGAGACCATCCTGGCCAACATGGTGAAACCCCATCTCTACTAAAAATACAAAAATTAGCTGGGCATGGTGGTGCACACCTGTAGTCCCAGCTACTTGGGAGGCTGAGGCAGGAGAATCACTTGAACCCGGGAGGCACAGGTTGCAGTGAGCTGAGATCATGCCACTAAACTCCAGCCTGGGTGACAGAGTGAGACTCTGTCTCAAAAAAAATTTCTTTTAACACATACATTCATATCTTTAAAAGTATCTGAAACAGTTTGATGCCAGAAATTGATCTAGCAGTGACTTGAAAGGGCTAAGGTTTAAATCTCAGCTATAACATACCCCAGTTCTGGCAGACAGGATGATGTGTCACTAGAAGTGGTAGCTTCTGCTCAGAGTGGTGAGTTACTGCTGGAAAGTGGTTGCCCAGCCAGATGTCACATTTTGTTTTTTTAAAGCTCTTTTGCATCTAGGGGAAACCATGTAATCTGTGCTGGGCGATAAAATGTGAGGCAGTCATGTGTGTCACATCATAACCTAGGAAGTCTAAAAATTAGGTTTGTTTTCTCCACACTCAATGCTTAGCTGTGGTGGTCTCATAGCCCATATTTGACATATGACCTTTAGCCTCATAAAATGCACCAAACATGCATCCCTGAGTCATTGCTTGCAAAAGAGCTGCCCAACAGTGATGGAGTTTGCATGACCTGGAATGTTTGAAATGGACCTCATTGGAGAGAGAAATACATGTTTAATATGTTAAGTTACTGAGATTTTAGGATTGTCTCATACTGCAGTGAGCCTCTTGACTAAAATGGCAGTTATATGATGTTGGATGAGTAAATTTACCTTAGTGCCTCAGTTTCCTCGTCTGTAAAAATTGAGAGGAAAAGGCAGGATACCTCATAGAACTGGGAAGATTAAATGGGTTGATTTGTATGAAACATTTAGAAGAGTACTTGCCAGAGTGTAGGCATTCAAAAAGTCTTAGCTGTTGCCATTCACATCTGTTATTTCTGCTTCATTACTGTAGCCAAAGATGGTCTTTATAGAAATGGGACTCATTCTATTTCTTTCCAAAATGTGGTCAGACCATACAGCCAAATTAGGCAAAGCCTAACATTTCCCTTTAGAAATCTAAGTAGATATTTCCACCAAGGAAGTAGAAAACTTTGTGTTTTTAACTTGCCACAAGAATCTAGGTAATTGGATAGGATTTGAGATGGTCATCCTCTTTACATTCCTTAATTTTTGTTGGGTTGAGTCTGTCTAACCACCACACTGATGATGGCCAATGGAGAAAAATGTGGCAGAGTCCGATGAAAATAGATGAATCCTGAATCCAGTTGTTATTCTCACTGTTTGGCAGGGACAACACCATGGTGAGAAATGGCCATTGTGTTGCCTATCTCAAATCTGATCCTCCTGTGCCAGGCACCTGTGTTTATGGAATAGGGAAACTCAGTGCAGAGAACTCTTCTCACTGGGATGACTGACTGAGGGCTTGGGCATCCTTGACTCTGGGGCTTGTAAAGTGTCATCTTGTCTCACACATTCTATCCTGCTGCTATCCTGGACAGTTCCCATGGTCCCTACAGGTATTGGCAGGGATGGAGCCAGAGGACAGCCCTTCATGAAGCTTTGTGCAGCTGGAATGCCCTCCTGTGATATGAGAACGCATGGGGTAAGAAGAGCATGGGGACATTTAGACCACTTCTAAACTCCAATAGCTCGTAGGAACCTATCTTACAGGATAAAACCTACCCATTTTTTCCCTAGTTAGGCTGAGTCAGGACTGTGATTATTCGAGCACTGATACCCCTGAACTGACTCAACCCTTCTCTTCCCTTCAGGTTGATTTGAATCCATGTTTATTCTTAAGTGAATGTACTTTTCCTTGCATTAATTTAAATAAAAATCAACCCTGGCTTTATATAAGCTCATATGGAACTCATAAGTGGTCAACATATCCATCACTCCATTTATGATTTGCTTATTTATTAAAGGACCATGAGGAGTGCTCCTGGGCTGGTCAGGCAGTCTCAGAGCCCTGGCCCCAGCAAGCCCCTGTGTCCTCTACCAACCCTCACACTGGTTTCCTCCCAGATGGCAGCTCTGGAAGAAGCTTGTCAGCATTGGGAAGGAAACCAAGTAGATAATCAGAAAACCATACGTTCACCAGGAATGGGTATTTGGAGTGTAGCAAGTTCAATTTGCCAGATAATTTGCTTCCCACAGTCAGCCTTACCTACAGCACAATGAAAGACATTTCAATTTAAATTGCTTCCCAGCTCCAATCAGCATTAATTTAATAATACATATTCAACAGATATAAACACTTCAAATGGCTAGAAAATGCGAACAGATCCTCATGTTTAAGCTGATATTGATGCCTAAATATATTTATCGGTGATGGCAATGGAAATGTTTTTCCTTTTAATTCCCCCCTCCCAAATAGGAATATGAAATCATCTGCAAGCTGCTAAGGGATTTACATACTGGCTGGGTTGGGAGAGCTTTCAGCTACTTTGCTTTGCATTTCTGTGTGTTCACTAAGGTTTTCTCTGCTGGCCTTCACTCTGATGAATTTCTTCTCTGGACAGGACCCAGACTTTCCTTTTCTAATTGGTCTAAAGTAACTCAGCTCAACCCACAAGGGTGCTTTTTCTTCCTTCTTCGTGGAACAAGAAAGGAGGCTGTGGAGCTTGAGAACATTTTTACCACATAGACAAGAGGGGCCACACAACAGCTCTTAAGACAAACAGAACATCCTGGAATAGACTGCACCATTGTCAGAACTGGGGAAGATAGCCTGGAGGCTGCACCTCTCGTGTTGCAAATGGAGAAACTGAGGAAAGGAGCCTGGGTTAGAATATTAGGCGAAGCAAGGACCAGAATTCAGGCTTCCTGACTCTAAGACAGCAGACATCCCCAAATACAGCTGTCACTCAGGTAAACACACGCACACACACATACACACACACACACACACACACAAATGCATGCGCAACTAGGGTAGCCTTTTTTTTTTTTCTTTTTAAGTCAGGCTCAGAACAGTTTGGTTCAAAGAAAATAGTATAGCAGCTGAAAAAATAACTAAATGTGAGGGTTTAATACAAAAGCTAATGGTAGCAATAATGGTGGAGGGAACTATACATTCTTGGTCAAAGTATAATTTTCAAAAAGTTAAAAACATGACCCTGATACAAATGTATAAATAGGTCAGTTTCAGTTCATTGATAAGGGAACAAATGAGATGATAAAGCTGGTTGCAAAAGTATTTGAAGAATCGGGAATTTATAGACATTTTTAAAATGTGAGCATACGTTTGCTTGGTTACATACAAAACTGGTTAATGTTTCACAGAGCAATAAAACTTAAAACCCTGATATTTGGGGACATCTCTTTTACTAGACATAAATCAACAAATTAACATGTAAGTTCACACTGTCTGGGCTTCTGTCAAATACTAAATAGCTATGTCAAACACATGTACGGGCTTCTACAGAATTAAATAATCCTTGAGTAAACCTTTTAGGCGAGGCCTCAGTATGTTATTGATTAAACATGTCCCCCTCCTTCATCCCACACTTACCTCCTCAGCACCTTATTTCCAGGTGTTGGGTGATTATCAAAGCAGATTTCAAAGTTTTGGATCATAATAGCAGCAGGACTGTATAATTACACTACATTTTTCTATCTCTAATACCAAAAACTGCCCCACCAGTCCCATGCATGCCATTTGTCTTTTTCTACTTCTCTAGACTTAAATCTTTAGGCTGCTTAGACTCCTACCTTTCTTGCTTTATCTCACTGGATCCTATCTCTGCCTCCTTCCAACTCAGTGGTTCTTTCTCTTTCCAATGTTACTCTTACAGGATCCTTAGACTTTTAAAATCCCTGCTGTTCTGGATCTTTCTAGTGATCATAAGGTCAAAAACTGTCATGCTAAAAACAATTTCATAGTAAAGGTGAACAGTAGGGTCAGACCTAAAAAGCAAACACAAACTTTGGGAGCTGGGGGAAGAAGGAAACAGTGGGGAAGAAGTTAAGGATATGCAAGCATCAGATACCTTATTGTATTAACTGTATTATACCAACACAATTCGCACCCAGCAGTGAGCCTCTCAGAAGTGCAAGATTCTGGGAAGGATGCAAGAGTTGACTTTCCCGGGGCCAATGTACTGATTTAAGATAATATCAATCCTTCCCTATCAGTGGTATGCCTTCTTGAAGTATCCCTGTACTTAAAACCACTTTGAAAATTCTTGGCTTTCCAGAGTAGTTTTTTGAGTGGATTTTCTTTTACCACTCAGTTTTCATGGATTTATAGCTATTATTAACTATTTGGCCCAATTATGTAGGCACACAAATGTCAATGGCAAAAGCAAGTTCTAATATTTTTTAAAAAGGGGTTTTGAAGATGACATTTCTTTGGATTTCTTTCAGGACTGAAGACAAGGAATGCATTTGCTGGGTGTAAATAATTAAAGACATCTCTGCTTTCAATTGGACTCAGTAAGTGCGGAATTTGTTTATTTTTAAAATAGATCAAAGAAGCGGAAGGGATGTGAGGCTTGAGGTTGGAAGACCTGGGTTGTCATCTGGAGAGACTCCTAGGTAGCTGTGTGGCCTTTGCAGGCTCAAGAGAGGAAGTGATCCTTTCCTTGAGTCACACAGGGAGTAAGTGATTGAAATTCTGTGTGTGCGAGGTAGATGGAAAGATGGGGGCATTATGGAAACCTACTCTCCTGTTTCTCAGTACACGGTTTCTTTGATTATTGCACATTATCTCTAGAGAAGGAATATCAAGGATTCTCCTGAACTTTATATTTTTAATAAAAGATATGGTAGTCCCCCATCATTAAGAGAGCTGTGTTTTGACTGATTTGCAAAAGCTGTAGGAGTAAGCAATGGCTATGACCTCTAAACATTCAAATATACAATCGACTGGAGGCTACTACCCTATCCCTCTCCTTGTTAATCCTGATAGCTTCCCCCATGCCAAGAAAATGATGGTTTTGAGCAAGAGGACTAGAAAGTAGCTCACCGGCTGATTCAGTCCATGAGTTTCCTAGACTGGATACCATATTCTGGGTGTACTATCAGGAGTCTCCTCACCCTTGGGATGTCCACCCCCCAGCAGGTTAATTCATTTAGAGAAATTGTGGGGAAGGGAATGTTGAAGTGCTCACTGATGCACCCACAGTCTCTGCAGCCTACGTTCCTCATCCCCCCATAGCAGTCAACACTGATAAGTGTGTTTTGTATTTCCTAAAAGGACCCTGCATATCCCCCAGAGGTACAAGTTATTGTGATTCTGGGGATTTGCTGAGCTCAAAGAACTGAGGCTCATATCTGAGCTCCATAATGGCGAAACCTACCTCTGTTCTGTTTTCTGCTATTTGACAACTTCTTTCATACTGGAGATTCTGAGTTCTGGCTCTTGACCAAATTTTGGCACAAATAGCATGAAGTAACCTCCCATCTCTGTGTTGCAAATATTAAAGCATATGGGATGCATAGACCATTAGAATTTGTACAAACGAGCACATCATGGCTTGGGGGAGTGTGTCTGTGGTCTTTGAGATTTCTCATGAAAGTTGAGTGGAAGCTGTCACACAGAGTAACATTTTTCAAACTGTGATAAAGGGTCTTTTTGTTTTAAAAATTTCTAGTCCACTAAGGCTAACACTCTTATAAGACAATAATACAAAAATCAAAATACAAGTTCCTTGTTTTTAGTAGGCATAAAATTGTTCTTTCAATCTCTATAAATTCTGATTTTTTTTCCTCAATGTCAGTACCTGCTGCAGACCAGTAATAAACAACTTATAGGCCAGCACAATGGCCTGCACTTGGAGAAGCTCTTGTTGGGAGTGTATGTAGGAAGGTTCCATCTTTTTTAGTGTAGGAGAAAGGTTGCCTAAAAGTTGTAAAGCCCTCTACCCTGCCCATTCCCTCCAAGGGTTACGACCCGTATACATAGAGTTTATCCTATGCAACTAGTGTGTAGAAAGATATTGTTTATAAAAATGAAATCGAGCTTTGAAGATTCTTGGATTCTCTTGGAATCTTTCATAAGAACAAAAAGTGGTTTCACCATCCAGACAACCTTTATTTTAAGTTACCCATTACAATCCTTCTATAGAACCCGATTCTTTATTTTCCTAGCCAAATTTCCATTACCTTAAATCACTTTACCTATGATAAGTGGCTTAGGTCTGAGCATTGATGCATCAGTTTAGTAGCCACTTAAATGAAGGAAGTGGGAATGATTTAAGTCAGCGTGTGTTTTCCAAACATGCAATTTAAGAAGGTTGCAAACATGTAAATGTTATTTAAAATGTAAAGAGATCTGTGTAGAAGCCAGGCACTTTGAAATGGAAATAAAAAAGCCAAAGACCTCAGCTAGATGCTTCACATAATAACTCAAATATTACATGAAAGAAGGAAGAAGGACGACTAAAAAGGAGAAGCAGGATTCTGAAACTTTGCAATAGCTGATGTCCTTTGAAGGAGATGGATTTGAGGGGTCGGTACTAATCTTTAGAATCAGAAGCATTTGCATTGTTAACTGTATCAGAATCACTTAAATTCTTTTGTTACTTTAATGAGCACTTCCTTGATGGTTAAAATATTGTATCATAGCATTAACTAAGTGCATGTGCCCTTAACCTGAAATTAGTAAATAGTCAAGAAGATTGTAACTGGCTTGGTATAGAATTGGGGGAGATTTACTTCTGAGGCCTGCTGTAACTATGTAGACCAATTAAATGGAAAGATAATGCCATTGTGTGAAAAACTCACACAAAATAAACTAACACAAAGATGAAGTTGTACAAGGAGGTTTTGGGGATTATCAGAGAATTGTGTAGATTCATAAATTGCAAAAGTGTTGATTTTTATCTAGCTATACTGAAATGGGCGAGTTCCCTGACCCACCTCACAGGATGTGTGACAGGGGTGTGGTTTGTCACTGCTCAAACCCCTTACAGGACAGGGAGCATGCAGACAGACAGGTGAAGGAGTCTAAGTGCGCGTGTGTTACAGTGTGCTCTTTTAGCCTTACTGTCTGTGAATGGCTTAAATGTTAGCCAGCTCAGTGGACCCTCTGCCTTTTTGCAAGGGCAGAGGACCAGTGTGACAGCTTTCTATATCCCGAGTTCTTGTCCAGTGTACTGGAAGAATCAGGTCACACACAGACTTGAAGGATGGTGAATGCTGGGTTTTATTGGGTGGTGGAGGTGGCTCTCAGTGGGAGGGATGGGGAGCTGGACAGGGGATAGAGTGGGAAGACGATCTTCCCCTGGAGTTTGGCCATCCAGCAACTGATTCTCTGACCATCCCCAGCTGAACTCCTCCTGACATTCAGCGGCTCCTTCTCTGCCATGCCATTCTTCTGTTCACCTGCTCATCTCCTTCTGAAGCCTAGAGTTTGGGTACAGAATATGGGGAATGGCAGGCCAAAAGGCAACTTTTTGGGCATGTAAACAGGAATGCCTGATCTAATTTAGGGCTGCAGGTTTCCAGGCTTGAGGGTGGGGCCTTTGCCAGGGAACCCACCCTCTTCTACCCAGTATTTCCCTGTCTCCTGTCCATATCAGTACTTAGCAAGACTTATTAATACTGAAATACATGATGCATGCCTTTTTGATGCCCTGACCAAACAGAACTTACTCTATACTTAGACAAATGATGTGATAGAAATAGTGCTGTAAAATACTTTATTAGAATGAAAGGAAGTCTTGCAGTTGTTACTTTTACTGGGTATCAGAATCGCCCAAAAGGCTTATCAATAATGCAGATTCCAGGGTGCAAAACCTCAGATATTTTGAGTCATCAGATGTGGGACAACATAAACTGCCTTTCTAAGCATACCAGGTGAGTTTGACACAAGTGGCTCCTGGAACACACTTTCAAAATTCATACAACTTCCTCACTGTATGAATGAAGAAATGGAAACTCCTTGTCTGTGTGAGCTTGGTGAAGCCACTTAAACTCTGAGGCAGAACCAAGACTGGAACTCAAGGATTGTGTCTCACCCTCATGCTGCCTGAGAATTACCTGGATCTGCAGCTAACCTGTATTTCTGTACAATGCCTTTGAAGCAAACACATCTTTCTCAATTTACAATTGGAAGGGTTTGTCCTAACCAAGGGTGACAAAAACAAGTCAAATGTTTAGCAGGTCATTGAGGTTGCTTTTAAAATTCAGCTTTAGATTTTTATCTTGGTGACTGCTCTGTATCTCCATAACCTCAGACACAGTCTGAGGATAGAAGGTGCAGACAACCTTTCTTTTCTTGCTCCAGGGGGAGGCGTGTGTGTGTGTGTGTGTGTGTGTTGGGAGCTAGAGAGCTCTTACCAGCTCAATTACCAACATTTGAATGAAGGTTCAAAATCAAAGCAACGGTCTTCTGTGTCATCCCAACAGCAGCTTTCTGATACCAGCTGGAGTCTTACAGTTCAATTTAATCCAGACAGAGCTAGCACAGACCCCACAGGTTGAAGGGCTGAGTTCCACAAGACCACCCCTACTTCACATGTCAGCTCTCAATCCCAGTTGCCCCCAAGCCCTCTGCACTTCTGCCCGGTTGGTGACAAATTTGGAAGTTTTCATGAAGTTACCCCGTCAGGTTTGATACTTTGCTACAACAACTCATAGAACTCAAGAAAGAGCTGTAGTTATAACAGTTTTATTATAAAGGGTATAACTCAGGGAAAGCCAAGTGGAAGAGATGCAAAGTGTAAGATACGAGGCTGTGGGAGAGGCTCAGCACTTCCATGACGTCTCCAGGTGTTGCAGCCTTGCAAACAGTGTGGTCACCAAGAAGGACATTCTACAAGCCTCTGTTTTCTGAATCTTTATTGAGGTTTCATAATGTAAATATGATGTTTGAAGTCACTGGCCGTATGATTGAATTCAGTTTCCAGTTTGTCTTTCATCCCCAGCGACTGGAGGATAAGGCTGATAGTTCTCTAAACATGTTTGGACTTTCTGTGATCAGCCTCATCCTGAAGCTATTGATGGGCCTTGTCGTGAGTCACCTCATTAGCATAAATGCAGGTGTGGTCTAAGTGGCTCATTGTAAATCACAAAAGATACTCCTCCTACTGAGGAAATTCCAAATGTGTTAGGAGCTCTGTGCCAGGAACTCTGGGACAAAGACCAAATATATATTTGTATTATACTACATCTTTCAATTGTATTTTGAATATATACTGTTGTCAGAGAGGGCTATTTGTCTTATTGGCTAATCTGTAGCTTTGTGCAAAGACACATTTACTATCTGGGTCTGGACTGTGATGCATAAGAATATTCGAAAGGATTATGTGTGTAGTTTGCATTTCTTATATTAAAAATGATGAGAAACAAGATGGCTTTATAGATTTTGTAACTGCCTAAATGCTATTATGATATGTAAGGGAGAATAGATTTATATAGGATAGTACCTTGTTAGGAATATTAGGCTGTAGTAGTAAATAACATTCAAATGGTACTTCACAGTTTATAATGTACTTTCTTAAGCATCATAATCAACTGCTAACATTTATTGAACACATCCTTGGGTCAGATTCTGTACAAAGTGTTTATATGCATAATAATTCTAGCTTCTATGCTTTATAACTCTATTAGGTAGGCACTATTACTATCCATATCTTGCTAATGAGGAAACCAATGTGCATACCAGGTTAAATAACTTGTTCAAGGTCACAAATTAGCATCGCAACTTGAACCCTCGTCCATTTGACCCAGAGCCGTAAATCATAATTGCAATCCCTATACTATAACCAGAAAGTAGAAAGCAGAGGAGTGAATTCCAAACTAATAGCCAGAGTACATTCTAGTCTTTGTTACAGAGACTTTCTATTTGACCTTGAGCTTCTGAATCTCTGATTTCTCTTTTCACTTTGTTGGGCAGGGCACAGGTTGAAGTAGATGCTCTCTGGCACTTTGAGCTGTGTCACTGGTGATCTGATGCCTGAGTTTGGCTTCTGCTCTGGTTTTGGGGTTGGTAAGGAAGCAGCATTGTTGTCTGGGTTAAATTCTCGAGATTTGTTGTCTCACAACCATGGAAAACTAGGATGCAGACACACAAGAGTAAGGTTCAGAGCAGAAATGTAACAGGCAAAAGAAGGAGAAAAGCTCTCTTGCTACAGAGAGAGGTCTCAGAGAAAATGGGTTGCCACTTCTGCAGTGAAGTGCAGAAGGTTTTATAGGTGAGCTTGAGGAGGCGGTGTCTGATTTATATAGGGCATGAGAGATTGGTCGGACCAGGTGTGTAATTTGCGTAGCGTGTGAAAATCTGGCCACTCCCACTCTAATGTTTTATGCAGGTGGGTTCTCTACCTGGCCAGCTCCATGTTGCCTGTTTCTTACTCTACATGTGGTGACAAAGAAAAGAGAAGATGAAGCCTCCATGTTGAACATGCCTGTCTTCCAGGTAGCCCTTTTCTATTGGCACAGCTGCCGGCATTCCCCCATGTTAGCTTCCAGCTTGCTTATCCATGTCTGTAGCTCAATTTTTCAGGCTGCTCTTTGTTAGAAAAGAAATGATTTTGGGGCTTCTTTTTGTTAAAAGGGAAATTCCACTGAGAATTCTGTTGTCCTCGCTATCTTTCTCAATAATTTCTTTTTAGCTCCTGTATCAGTAACAGTTTATAAATCTGAGAACTTGGAGGGTGAGGGGCAGGTTCCCTGAGAAACTCTAGAACCAGTACCCTATCTCCCTTAATGCCATAGTTTCTAGTCCCAACATACTCTGTGCCAACATTTTTATTTTCTGTGCTTCTCTCTGAATTCAGATGAAGACCATTTCATAGAGCCATATAGGCAATGTAAATGCATATTTCAAAATAAACAGAGTCCTGGGACAAGACCTGCTAAACCCATAGACTCAATATCAGTTTTGATTTTTCACTGATGGTTGACATCTAGGGCATTTGGGCTCCTGTTTTTCCCTCCTGCTCATACAGAGCACTGGACTCATTCACATAGATCTGAGGTTTTGCTTTCTGGCTCTCTTTAACCAACAGGCTTGATCTTGGGCAAGTAGCTTAGCTTCTTAACCTCAATTTCTTCATGTGTCAAATGATAATAACACTCACCTCAAGGGATTACCAGGAGGATAAAATGAAAGAGCCTGCTGAAATAAATGTTGATGACTTAAATCTGGCTTGACCCTTTAAGAATGATGTTTTACCATCCCCTTCCCCCATTCTCCTAAGCCCATAAGCAGGAATACACAGGGGGTCTTGGACAACCTGCTGGACTGAGGGGGCCCTGCACTTGCTCCTGACTCTTTTATTTCCAAACCTTTCCCCACACATCTCAGCAGGATCCTGTTGATAGAAGGAAAGGAATATTCTTGAGAGTAGGTAGATAATTCCTCCTCTTTAGTTCAGAAGCAGACTTATTTCCACTGTTGAAACCTTTCTCCAGTGCTTTAAATGGCCTTGGGATTAAGAAAAAGCTCTTAACCCTGGCGTGGTGGCTCATGCCTGTAATCCCAGCACTTCAGGAGGCTGAGGCAGACTGATCACGAGGTCAGGAGATCGAGACCATCCATCCTGACTAACACGGTGAAACCCCGTCTCTACTAAAAATACAAAAATTAGCCGGGCGTGATGGTGGGCGCCTGTAGTCCCAGCTACTCAAGAGGCTGAGGCAGGAGAATGGCATGAACCCAGGAGGTGGAGCTTGCAGTGAGCCAAGATCGCACCACTGTGCTCTAGCCTGGGCGACAGAGCAAGACTCCATCTCAAAAAAAAAAAAAAAAAAAAGAAGTTCTCCGGGGCCCTGATGAAAGGTGACCCTGAATCTCCCATCCTTATGGTGGATGTGACCTCTGAGGAGAGCCTCAGAGACAGTACACAAATCTATGTGGACTTCTAGGACTCTAACACCCTTGCAGGGTAACTTTTTACCACAGCAGATATGAGAAAGCCCAGATCCCCTTGCTGAAGAAGGACTGATGCCTTACCATAAGGCAGTGTGGTCTAGCAAGTATTTGAACTCTGACAGACTTCCTGGATTCAAGTCCTGGCGCTGCACTTGGGCCACTTACTTCATTTCCCTGTGCCTCAGTTTCTCATCTGTACAATGCTGATAATGGTAGCTCCCTCATAGGGTCACAATGAGAATGTCTGACATATGTTAAACAACATGTGCTTTTGCTACTAAATATTTACACTAACATAAAGAAGGTAACCTATTTCCCTATTACTCTTGATACTTCAATAATAGTAACATTATCAAGAATCAGAAAATTATGGCAAAGTAGAGTTTGTACAAGCTTTATTTGAATTTCTCAAAGATGTTATAAAAGATTATTCTGGATGATATGAGCACAGACTGTTTTTCTTAATTTTGAATTTATTGTACTTGGAAGAATAATATATCTAGTCCATGAGTTCATGGGTTTGCCCTGGACGAGGCCAAAGTCTGGTAGTGGGAATATAAGGCCCAATTTGAGTGAGGAACCAGGAGAGTTTCCTTTGGAGAATTTCAGGTTGTGAGATGTTCTTGATGAGAATTTATGGCTCTGTAAGTGCTTAGAAATCCTGTCATGCAAGATGCAACAGAGCCATGAATTTTCATTGACTTGTAATGAGATTACAGAGAAGACTCAATATTTTAAAACAATTTTGAAGGGAACTTTGAGAAGAAAAATGCCATCTTTATAGCTTAATCTTAGTTTTATTTTTTTGTTTGTTTGTTTGTTTGTTTTTTCCCCCTTTGGGCAGTGTTTCAATGACACTAAACAGATTTTTTTCCTGAGACTAGTTCTCAATTTGCTTAATGGTAAAAACACCTAAGTAGAATCCCCTTCATTGTTGATAAAATCCTATTTCTGAGGAAAAACTGTCATTTCAAAGGGAAAAATAATGCAGGCACGATTGACTGAAGGACCCAGAAGGGCTTGGTGCAGTGTCATCCACATTCACTACTTGCTTTCTACCCATTTCCCGGAGGATGGCCCACCGGTGGGCTTGCTGTGATGTGCTGGAGGAACAACTGCCAAGAAAATTCGATTGTCTCTTCTGGGGGCTGTGATATAAATAAGGAGAGCATGAGGTTGACAGTAGACCTAGGTTCTCTTTCCAGTTCTGTCCCTTTCTAACTGTCTGACCTTGAGAGAGTCACTCAAATCTCCTAGGCATTCATGCATAGGTGGGAGGTACAGCTAGCACAGAGTTCAGAGGCATCTGGGTGTTGGGTCTTGGATGGTAGAGCTTTTTTTTTTTTTTTTTTTTTTTGCCCTGTGCAATGCTTCATATAAGACGAAATGTCACATGAAACATCTGGAAATTTTGCCTCTGTTTGAAACTTGGAAGATCCTATGACCTTGGTCCTACTCAGCAAAATCCCACTAGTGCTGAGTAGCTGTTGCTCACTTTAGGTACTGCATCCTTGGTCACCACCATTCCCGTTGACTCATATAATTCAGGTGCCACATCAACCTGGCCTCCTTGGTCATGTGTGTTGGTGACTTCCAGAACTCTTTTTTTGATTGATCAAAAGTCTCTGTTTCTACCTTCCTGGCTGCTTCAAGAATAGGCTGAGTTTGTCAGAGAAGCAATTTCTGGATTAAAAAAACACTTGTATTAACTTTTCACAATTTTTCCATATACGTAATATTGGTCTTCATAACTATGCCTGTTTAAGATTCAATTAGGTTTAGTGTACTTTTAAAAAATCTGTAATTTTTATGATGTTGGAGTTTCCACATTAAAATGATTGTTTTGATGTAACTTTGCAATAAGATCCAAGTTTCTTTCATTCTCTTAAATTATCAAAGGAATCAGAAATAACTTACAGAAAATGGCGGGGCAGGGGTGGGGGGAAGTGCTGGGGCTCACTGCTATTTGCTAATGTATTGCGTTCCTGCTCTCTGTCTTCAGGGAGCCTAGGAAAGTATAATTGTTGGGGAAAAAGAGCATCAGGTAGGAGAAAAACCTAACAGATTAAGAAAAATAAAATGAGAAACACTGATTTAATAATGGGATATTATAACAATATTATTATATAACATCTGTGCTTCTCATTTTATATAATTATATACTGTATATTTTTTATAGTTATATATAATAGAAGGTTATTTTTAATTTTAATTGTAACAGGAAGCAAATATGGCATCCACCTTGATTTTGACTCATTTCAAGGTTCTGAAATTTGAGCAGTATGCTATGTTATATAATTTTCTTTCAGAAATAGCTTTAACTGGTTTAGAATTTAGAAGAAGAGTTTAATATTTGCCAAACTCCGTATGTGGTACAAATTTGTCTCAACTTCGTATATGACTTTAGTAACCCAATACAACATTCTTGGAGTCTGTACTGCTGGGTGGAGAAAATCACTGGATTGGGTGTCAGATCAGACCTATCAAAACCCTAGCTCTAATACATGCTAGGGTCACAGAGACAGTAAGTTCTTATGGCTCACTGAGCCTCAGTCTCCTCTTTTGTAAAAAGGGATAATATTGGGACTTACAAAGAAGGTTATGAAAACCAAATAAAACAATCCCCCTACATCAGTTAGCATAGTGTCTAGCATTAAAAAAAAAAAAATTCACCAGAGATATTTTTAGCTTGGGACCAGAAAATAATTATTAAGACTTGTATACTACTTCAATCCTCACAAGTTTTAAGAAATCATCTTGTTTTATTTAAATATATACTTTGACTATTTTTAAGCAACAAATGATATCTGTTCATGATTAGTGCTTTTTCCTACCAGCAGTGCATCATCAAAATTTGTGAGCAGATGTAGGTTACATTTATCCTCACCTCTGAACTAGGTTTTATTTAATACCCCCCACCTATTGTAGAAGTGAAATATTTTGCAGACACCCACTGCCAAATGAGAGAGGCTGACCTGCCTGATGTCACACAGCTGTTATAATATCCAAGTGGCAAGGTCAGGAATGAGAGGCAGGCAGGATGCTTCTTTTGTTGAGGTTGTTGGTGAGATTGTCTCTTATGCTGGGGAGCCCTTAGGCAATGATGTGATATTGTGTAGGCAAAAGACCTGAGGGACTGCATCTTCCACCTGCCATCTGGTTGTTATGGTGTCCTATTATTTGGCATAATCCCAGTCTTCTAGATTGTTAGGAAGAATTAAGCACTAGGAAGATCAGTATGCTTTAGGTATGTAAATTGCTAACATCCCAAATCCAAAAAAATGAGATGTCCTTTAAGAAATGAAAATTTAGCATGTTGTTGCTCTTCAGGCTTACAAAGAATACTTAAGAGTAAAGGTTGCAGAGAAACCTCAGAAAACAACAAAACCCATAAAATTCACTCCAGTGCAAATCAATACTTTTAACTTCAGCCTTTTAAGTTACTTCTTGGTTTCTTACTCAATTGGATTCCTAACATGCTTAAAGAAGAAGGAAAAAGCGACAGTGAAACATTTGTAGAGGCAAAGGGAACCGTTCCCTCTTGGTTTTCATTCAAAGGAAGGCCACATATGTAGATATTTCCTGTTTCTGTAGAATTATTGAAGGTATTTCTTTATATTTTCTTTGTTCCTTCTTTTGTTTTAACCTTTCTTTACGCTTTGTTTTAGTTGTACTTATTATAGGTATCGTATAGCTAGGTATTATTATTCCATCCTTAACAAAAGGATGCAATAAAAAGGCTAGTCAACATTACAGGGATTTTTGTTCATATGTTTATTTATTTATTTATTTTTGAGACAGAGTCTTGCTCTGTCGCCCAGGCTGGAGTGCAGTGGCCAGATCTCAGCTCACTGCAAGCTCCGCCTCCCGGGTTTACACGATTCTCCTGCCTCAGCCTCCCGAGTAGCTGGGATTATAGGCGCCCGCCACCTCGCCTGGCTAGTTTTTTGTATTTTTTTTAAGTAGAGACGGGGTTTCACCGTGTTAGTCAGGATGGTCTCGATCTCCTGACCTTGTGATCCACCCATCTCGGCCTCCCAAAGTGCTGGGATTACAGGCTTGAGCCACAGCGCCCGGCCCATATGTTTATTTTTGCATTTTTCAAGCATATCTTTGCATTCATAAGGTTGATTAGTACTTTTTATTATCTACTAATATGGAATTTTAACTAGAGTGTATATTTTGCTAGTGCTTTTATATTTTAAGTCATATTTAAACTCCTTAAAAACCTTTTTCTAACATTTTATTTTGAAAATTTGTTAGACATAAATAGTATAGTTGAAAGAATTTTTTTTTTTTTTTTTTTTTTTTTTTTTTTTTTTTTTTTTTTTTTTGAGACGGAGTCTCGCTCTGTCGCCCAGGCTGGAGTGCAGTGGCCGGATCTCAGCTCACTGCAAGCTCCGCCTCCCGGGTTCACGCCATTCTCCTGCCTCAGCCTCCCGAGTAGCTGGGACTACAGGCACCCACCACCTCGCCCGGCTATTTTTTTGTATTTTTTTAGTAGAGACGGGGTTTCACCGTGTTAGCCAGGATGGTCTCGATCTCCTGACCTCGTGATCCACCTGTCTCGGCCTCCCAAAGTGCTGGGATTACAGGCTTGAGCCACCGCGCCTGGCCAGTTGAAAGAATTTATAGTGCACATCTGTATAGTCTCTACCTAGATTCTACAATTAACTTTTTATTGTACTTACTTTGTCAATGAAGATATTCTGTTATGAAATCTTATTTGCCACTCTTTGCAATGGTGCTTAAACATTTTTCCAACTAAAAGAAAAAGTGCATTCAGGCTTTTATAATTTCTACCCAAAAAGAGGTGGTTGGGTCACTGGCAAGATGGCTGAATAGGAACAACTACAGTCTGCAGCTCCCAGCAAGATCAACGTAGAAGGCAGATGATTTCTGCATTTCCAACTGAGGTACCTGGCTCATCTCATTGGGACTGGTTAGACAGTGGGTGCAGCCCATGGAGGGTGAGCTGAAGCAGGGTGGGGCATCACCTCACCTGGGAAGTGCAAGGGGTCAGGGAACTCCCTCCCCTAGCCAAGGGAAGTCATGAGGGACTGTGCCATGAGGAACGGTGCATTCCAGCCCAGATACTATGCTTTTCCCATGGTCTTTGCAACCTGCAGACCAGGAGATTCCCTCGGATACCTACGCCACCAGGGTCCTGGGTTTCAAGTACAAAACTGGGCAGCTGTTTGAGCAAACATGGAGCTAACTGCAGGAGTTTTTTTTTTCATACCCCAGTGAAACGTGGGACACCAGATAGACAGAACCGTTTCCTCCCCTGGGATGGGGGCTGAAGCCAAGAAGCCAAGTGGTCTAGCTCAGCAGATTCCACCCCCATGGAGTCCAGCAAGCTAAGATCCACTGGCTTGAAATTCTCACTGCCAGCACAGCAGTCTGAAGTTGACCTGGGATGCTGGAGCTTGGTTGGGGGGAGGGGCATCCGCCATTACTGAGGCTTGAGTAGGCAGTTTTCCCCTCATAGTGTAAACAAAGCCCCCCGGGAAGTTCAAACTGGGTGGAGCCCACAACAGCTTGGCAAAGCCGCTGTAGCCAGACTGCCTGTCTAGAATCCTGCTCTCTGAAACAAAGGCAGTAGCCCCAGTCAGGGGCTTATAGATAAAACTCCCGACTCCCTGGGACAGAGCACCTGGGGGAAGGGGTAGCTGTGGGCACAGCTTCAGCAGACTTAAATGTTCCTGCCAGCTGGCTCTGAAGAGAGCAGCAGATCTTCCAGCAGAACGTTCGAGCCCTACTAAGGGACAGACTGCCTCCTCAAGTGGGTCACTGATCCCTGTGCCTCCTGACTGGAAGACAACACCCAACAGGGGTGAACAGATACTTCATACAGGAGAGATTAGGCTGGCATCTGGCGAGTGCCCCTCTGGGATGAAGCTTCCAGAGGAAGGAACAGGCAGCAATCTTTGCTGTTCTGCAGCCTCCCTGGTGATACCTTGGTAAACAGGGTCTGGAATGGACAATCTCCAGCAGACCTGCAGCAGAGGGGCATGACTGTTAGAAGGAAAAACAAAACAGAAAGGGATAGCATCAATGTGAACAAAAAGGACATCCACACAGAAACCCCATCCTGAGGTCACCAACATCAAAGACCAAAGGTAGATAAATCCACATAGATGAGGAAAAACCAGTGCAAAAAGGCTGAAAATTCCAAAAACACGGAACTTCTCTTTTTCCTTCAAAGGATCACAACTCCTTGCCAGCAAGGGAACAAAACTGGATGGAGAATAAGTTTGATGAATTGACAGAAGTAGGCTTCAGAGTGGGTAATGACAAACTCCTCCCAGCTAAAGGAGCATGTTCTAACCTAATACAAGGAAGCTAAGAACCTTGAAAAAAGGTTAGACAAATTGCTAACTAGAATAACCAGTTTAGAGAAGAAAATAAATGACCTGATGGAACTGAAAAACAAGCACAAGAATTTTGTGAAGCATACACAACTATCAATAGCTGAATTGATTATGTGGAAGAAAAGATATCAGAGATTGAAGATCAACTTAATAAAATAAAGCGAGATGACAAGATTAGAGAAAGAAAGAATGAAAAGGAATGAACAAAGCCTCCAAGAAATCTGGGACTATATGAAAAGACCAAATCTACATTTGATTGGTGCCTGAAAATGACAGGGAGAATGGAACCAAACCGGAAAACACTCTTCAGGATATTATCCAGGAGAACTTCCCCAACCTAGCAAGACAGGCCAACATTCAAATTCAGGAAATACACAGAACACCAAAAAGATACTCCTCGAGAAGGCCAACCCCAATACACATAATTGTCAGATTCACCAAGGTTGAGATGAAGGAAAAAATGTTAAGAGTAGCCAGAGGGTTGCCCACAAAGGGAAATCCATCAGACTAACAGCGGATCTCTTGGCAGAAACCCTACAAGCCAGAATAGAGTGGGGGCCAACATTCAACATTCTTAAAGAAAAGAATTTTCTATCCAGAATTTCGTATTTAGCCAAACTGTTTCATAAGTGAAGGAGAAATAAAATCCTTTAGCAAATGCTAAGAGATTTTGTCACCACGAGGCCTGCCTTACAAGAGCTCCTGAAGAAAGCACTAAATATGGAAAGGAACAACCAGTACCAGCCACTGCAAAAACATATTAAATTGTAAAGACCATCAACACTATGAAGAAACTACATTAACTAATGGGCAACATAACCAGCTAGCCTCATAATGATAGGATCAAAGTCACACATAAAAATACTTACCTTAAATTTAAATGGGATAAATGCCCCCAGTTAAAAGACATAGACAGGTAAAGATGGGTCTTGATAAAGAGTCAAGACCCATCAGTGTGCTGTATTCAGGAAACCTATCTCATGCAAAGACACACATAGGCTCAAACTAAAGAGATGGAGGAATACTTACAAAGCAAAATGGAAAGCAAGAAAAAAAGCAGGGGTTGCAATCCTAGTCTCTGATAAAACAGACTTCAAATCAACAAAGATAAAAAAAAGACAGAGAAGAGCATTACATAATGGTAAAGGGATCAATTCAACAAGAAGAGCTAACTATCCTAAATATATATGTTCCCAATACAGGAGCACCCAGATTCATAAAGCAGGTTCTTAGAGACCTACAAAAAGACTTAGACTCCCACACAATAATAATGGGATATTGAACACCCCACTGTCAATATTAGACAGATCAACAAGACAGAAAATTAATAAGGATATTCAGAACTTGAACTCAGCTCTGGACCAAGTAGAACTAATAGACATCTACAGAACTTGACACCCCAAATCAACAGAATATACATTCTTCTCAGCACAACATCACACTTACTCTAAAACTGATCACATAATTTGAAGTAAAATACTCCTCAGAAAATGCACAAGAACAAAAATCGTAACAGTTTCTCAGACCACAGTGCAATCAAATTAGAACTCAGGATTAAGAAACTCGCTCAAAACCGCACAACTACATGGAAACTGAACAACCTGCTCCTGAATGACTGCTGGGTAAATAACAAAATTAAGGCAGGAATAAATAAGTTCTTTGAAACAATGAGAACACAGACACAATGTACCAAAATCTCTGAGACATAGCTAAAGCAGTGTTCAGAGGCAAATATATATATATATTTGAGACAGAGCCTCACTCTGTCATCCAGACTGGAGTGTAGTGGTGCAATCTCAGCTCACTGCAACCTCCACCTCCCTGGTTCAAATGATTCTCCTGCCTCAACCTCCTGAGTAGCTGGGACTACAGGCACCCACCTGTAAAAAATCAGTGAATCCAGGAGCTGTTTTTTTTTTTCTTTTTAAAGATCAACAAAATAGATAGACTGCTAGCCAGACAAAGAAGAAAAGAGAAGAATCAAATAGACATAATAAAATCATAAAGGGGATATTGCCACTGATCCCACAGAAATACAAACTACCATCAGAGAATACTATAAACGTCTCTACATAAATAAGCTAGAAAATCTAGAAGAAATGGATAAATTCCTGGACACATATACCCTCCCAAGACTAAACCAGGAAGAAGTCGAATACCTGAAAAGACCAACAACAGGTTCTGAAATTGAGGCAGTAATTTTTTGGTTGGCCTACCAACCAAAAAAAGCCCAGGACTGGACGGATTCACAGCTGAATTGTATGAGGTACAAAGAGGAGCTTGTAACATTCCTTCTGAAACTATTCCAAACAATAGAAAAAAAGGGACTCCTCCTTAACTCATTTTATAAGGCTAGCATCATCCTGATGCCAAACCTGGCAGAGATACAACCAAAAAAGAAAATTTCAGGCCAATATCCCTGATGAACATCAATGAGAAAATCCTCAATAAAATACTGGCAAATGCAATAGCACATCAAAAAGCTTACTCACCACAGTCAAGTCAGCTTCATCCCTGGGATGCAAGGCTGGTTTAACATATGCAAATCAATAAACATAATCTATCACATAAACAGAACCAACAACTAAAACCACATGATTATCTCAATAGATGCAGAATAGACCTTCAATAAAATTCACCCCTTCATGCTAAAAACTCTTAACAAACTAGATATTGATGGAATATATCTCAAAATAATAAGCACTCTTTATGACAGACCCACAGCCATTATACTGAATGGGAAAAAGCTGGAAGTTTTCCCTTTGAAAACCAGCACAAGACAAGGAAGCCCTCTCTCCCCACTCCTATTGAACATATTATTGGAAGTCTGGCCAGGGCAATCAGGCAAGAGAAAGAAATAAAGGGTATTCAGATAGGAAGAGAGGAAGTCAAATTGTCTCTGTATGCAGATGACATGATTGTATATTTAGAAAACTCCATTATCTCAGCCCAAAATATCCTTAAGCTGATAAGTAACTGCATCTAAGTCTCAGGATGCAAAATCAATGTGCAAAAATCACAAGCATTCCTACATACCAATAATCGACAAATGGAGAGCCAAATTATGAGTGGACTCCCATTCACAATTGTTACAAAGAGAATAAAATACCTAGGAATACAACTTATAAGGGATGTGAAGGACCTCTTCAAAGACAACTACAAACCACTTCTCAAGGAAATAAGAGAGGACATAAACAAATGGAAAAACATTCCATACTCAGGGATAGGAAGAATCAATATCATGAAAATGGTCATACTGCCCAAAGTAATTTATAGATTCAATGCTATCCCCATCAAGCTACCATTGACTTTCTTCACCGAATTGGAAAAAATGCTTTAAATTTCATCTGGAACCAAAAAAGAGCCTGTATAGCCATGGCAATCCTAAGCAAAAAGAACAAAGCTTGAGGCATAATGCTACCTGTGTTCAAACTATACTACAAGGCTAGAGTAACCAAAACAGCATGGTACTGGTATCAAAACAGACATATATACCAATGGAACAGAACGGATGCCTCAGAAACAATGCCACACATCTACAACCATCTGATCTTTGACAAACCTGACAAAAACAAACAATGGGGAAAAGATTCCCTATTTAATAAATGGCGTTGGTAAAACTGGCTAGCCATAGACAAAAACTGAAACTGGACTCCTTCCTTGTACCTTATACAAAAATTAACTCAAGATGGATTAAAGACTTAAACATAAGACCTAAAACTATAGAAACCCTAGAAGAAAACCTAGGCAATACCATTCAGGACATAGGCATGGGCAAAGACTGCATGTCCAAAACACCAAAAGCAATGGCAACAGAAGCCAAATTGACAAATTAGTTCAACCATTGTGGAAGACAGTGTGGTGATTCCTCAAGGATCTAGAGCCAGAAATACCATTTGACCCAGCAATCCCATTACTTGGTATGTATCCAAAGGATTATAAATCATTCTATAAAGACACATGCACACTTATGTTTATTGTGGCACTCTACTTAGTGAAAATGTATTGTACTTGGATGGATGTTTAGCTTGATTCCATATCTTTGCTATTGTGAATAGTGCTGTAATAAACATGCAAGTGTACACATATTCCTTTGATACACTGATGATTTGATTACCTTTGGGTATATTCCCAGTAGTGAGATTGCTGAATCAAATGCTAATTCTGTTTTTAGGATTTTTGAGAAATCTTCATACTGTTTTCCATAGTGGCTGTATGAGTTCTCTCTTCTTTTCTCCACATTCTTGCCAACATCTGTTATTTTGTTTTTCTAATAATAGTCATTCTGAATAGTGTAAGATGTCTCATTGTGGTTTTGATTTGCATTTCTCTAATTAATGATGTGTTACACATTTTTTTTATACACCTGTTGACCATTTGCATGTTGTCTTGTGGAAAATTTGTATGTTATTTTACCACTTTTAAATGTTTTTTTTTTTTTTTTCCTGGTGAGTTGACTTCCTTGTGTATTCTGAATATTAGTCCCTGTCTAATAAATAGTTTGCAAACATTTTCTCTCATTCAACAGGTTGTTACTTTACTCTATTGATTATTTCTTTAGCTGTGCAGAAGCTTTTTAGTTTTATTCCAATTTGCCTGTTTTGGTTTTAGTTGTCTGTGCTTTTGAACTCTTAGTCATAAATTATTTGTCTAGGCTAATATCCAGGAGGGTTTTTTCCCTAAGTTTTCTTCTAGTATTTTTATAGTTTGACATGTTATGTTTAACTGGTCAATCCATTTTGAGATGATCTTTATATATGGTAAGAAATAGTGGTTCAGTTTCATTCTTCTGTATGTGGCTGTCCAACTGTCACAGCATCATTTATTGAATAGTTTCCTCAATTGCTAAAGTATAAATTCTTGTCGGCTTTGTCAAATACCAATTGACTGTAAATATACTGGCTTTATTTCTGGCTTCTCTATTTGGTTCCATTGGTCTATGCATCTATTTTTATACCAATATCATGCATTTTGGTTACTCCAGCCTTATAATATATTTTGAAGTCAGATAGTGTGATGTCTCTAGCTTGGTTCATTTTCTTCAGGCTTGCTTTGGCAATTTGGGCTCTTTTTAGTGCCATATGAATTTTAGGATTGGTTTTTCTAATTCTTCAAAGAATGAGTTTGGCATTTTCATAGGGATTGCATTGAATCCGTAGATTGATTTGGGCTATATGGTGGTTTTAACAATATCAAATTCTTCTGATCCATAAGTGTAAGATGTTTTTCCATTTGTTTACTTTATCTTCAATTTCTTTCATCAGTGCTTTGTAGTTTTCCTTGTAAGGATCTCTCATCTCCTTTGTTAAATTCATTTAGAGGTATTTTATTTTTTGTCACTATTGTAAGTGAAATGGCCTTCTTGGCTTCTTTCTTGGCTAGGTTACTATTGTTGTATAGAAGCACTACTGATTTTTGTATACTGCAACATTACCAAATATATAAAATCTAAGAGGTTTTGGGGGAGTTGTTAGGTTTTTCAAGATGTAAGATTTTATTGTCAGAAAAGACATAATTTTACTTCATCTTTGCCAATGCGGATGCCTTTTCTTTCTCTTGTCTGATTGCTGTGTCTAGGACTTTCAATACTATGTTAGATAGGAAGAGAGAAAGTGGACATCCTTGCCTTGTTCCAGCTGTTAGAGAAAAGGCTTTCAACTTTGTCAACATTTTTCAAATGTATTTTGTATTTTCTTCTATGAATTCTTCAGTTCCAGAATTTCTGTTTGGTTCTTACAAAAAATCTCTCTCTTTGATGACTTTTTTTTCGGATTTTTCAGAATTCTCTTGTAGCTCACTGAGCTTCTTAAAATCAATATTTTGAATTATCTGGGATTTTGAAGATTTCTTTTGATAAGATCTATTGCTGGAGAATAATTGTGTTTTTCTGGAGGTGTTGTATTTCTTTGCTTTTTCATGTTTCTTGGGTCCTTATATTGATATCAGTGCAACTGGTCTAACAGTTACTTCTTCCTAGTTTTGAATTTACTTTTGCAGTAGAGGACTTTCCTGAAGACATATCTTTGGTGTTGGTTGGGTAGGGAACTTTTTGATTCTGTGTATGTGCAGTAGTGTAGCCTCTGTAAGATTTATTTGGCTGTAAACAGCGTTCATGCTTTCTGTGAGTTACTCATAAGGTTAGGGTGAAGTTATTGGTAGAGGCTATGGTGAAGCTACACTGGACACTAGGAAGAAAAGTGGGCCAGTTATCAGCCCTCAGTGGCAGCAGCAGTGGACTGAGCATGACTGTCTTTGTTCCCTACGTTGGTGAACACTGGCACTTGGATTGGCAGTTCTTGGGTCTCCAGGTGGTTTGCTCATATGTGAGTGGTGGCAACAGTGGGCCAGGCAATTGAGCAGGTTCTTGGGTCTCTGAGCAGCCAGTGTGATGTAAGCAAGATCAGTGGCAGTGGTGGGAGGATCCTCTGAGTGATGTGGGTTGGTATTGTTGGTGGCTGTGGTGTGGGGTAGCAGTCACCACTCACAGCCCCAGACAGCCCACTGGCTCACCCATCCCAGCCTCCAGTAGCTGCAGGAGCTGGTGTGCACAGAGAGAAGAGGGGGTTCCATTCTCTATCTGAGACCAAGCACAGAGGCTGCTCCACTCATGGGAGCGGATTTCGCTCTTTACATGCAAAGCCTAGCACAGAGCTTCTGCTGCTGGTGGTGGCAGGGTCACTTCTCATAGCTCCAGACAGGGAGCTCTTTAACTCCACAAAGTGCATGTCTTGGGTTCCTTTGTCCCAGAAGCTTGCCTTGTTGGTTCACTGGACTATTCTTTTCTCAAGGATTATTACTCGCTGTGGGCTAGAGCAGTAGTCCCCAATCTTTTTGGAACCAAAGACTGGACTGGTTTTAATGGAACACAGGTTTTTCACAGAGTGTAGTGGAGTGGTTTGAGGATGAAACCATTCCACCTCAGATCATCAGGCATTTGCTAGATTCTCACAAGGAACATGCAACGTAGATCTCTTGCATGCACAGTTCACAATAGGGTTTGTGCTCCTATGAGAATCTAATCTGACAGGAGGCGGAGCTCAAGCAGTAATGTGAGTGACGGGGAGTGGCTATAAATACAGATGACACTTTGTTCCCTTGCCTGTCATTCATCTCCTGCTGTGCAGTCCAGTTCCTACCAGTCTGTGAACTGGGTTGTGCGGCCCAGTTCCTAACAGGCCAGTACCGGTCCACAGCCAGGAGTTTGGGGACACCTGTGCTAGAGCACTGGGGACCCAGTAGCAACTTTGGGTCTGGCCAGCACTATTCTGCTAAAGCCATCCCAGTGGATGCTGGGGAATATCAGTGGGAGTTCCCAGGGTATGGAGATACAGGGGCTGTGTTTCCCACAATAAGATGTAGTCCAGTGACAGCAGTGCTCCCAAAATAGTGTCCTGCCAGTTGCTCAGGTCTCAGGATGGGGGTGAGTGGCTCAGGATAAGTTCCCTCTCTGGTGCCATGCTCTCATGGGGTCTCCAAATCATCACTCAAACTAGTGTCAGGGTTCATGGGGGTAGAGGAGTTCTCCTGTGGTACAGTGAATAGCAGTGTATAGCAGAGATGTGGATCACCAAAGCACTCTCACTTACCCTCTCCTTGCAATACTTAATCTCTCTGGACTCTCAGGCTGAGCTGAATGCTCACTTTCTTTTTCTCTGCCTCAGATGTTTCCTGTTATACTTTATTGTACACTCCTACGTGTTCTATTTGAGGTATGATTGTCTATTTATAATTTTGGTTCCTCTTTCTGGAGAAGGTATCTCATGTTTCTAGTCAGCCATCTTGGACCAGAATCCTCATGGTGCATTTCTTCAATGTTTTCCTGCATATCCTTGCTTACAATACATCAAATTGTTTGATGTTTCCCATTGCCTTGTCTATGTGTAACATTAAGTCAAACATTGTATTGATAATAAATTTAAAGATGGCAACTGCTATTAGTGCTTACTTAATGCTTCTTTCAAAAAAAGCCTCTGTTCTCAGTGCTTTATGTGTGAGGATTAAATGAATTAATATAACAACTGTACATGGCAAGTGTGAATAATATTGTGGTACAAATGAAACAAGCACAGAGTGATTAAGTCAATTCCCTAGGGTCTTAAAGCTAGAAGTGGTAACACCAGTATTCATGCCCAGACAGCTGGACTTCAGGACATGTTTTAAGACTAGGGCCTCCATCTCACGTGCAGAGAGACATATACGCCCAAAATAAAGGGATGGAGAAAAATCTAACAAGTAAATGGAAAGCAAAATGAAAAAAAAAAGGGGGTTGCAATCCTAGCCTCTGATAAAGCAGACTTTAAACCAACAAAGACCAAAAGAGACAAAGTAGGTCATTAAATAATTCAAGAAGAAGAGCTAACTATTCTAAATATATATGCACCCAATACAGGAGCACCCAGATTCATAAAGCAAGTCCTTAGAGAACTACAAAGAGACTTAGACTCCCACACAATAATAATGGGAGACTTTAACACCCCACTGTTAATATTAGACAGATCAATGACACAGAAGGTTAACAAGGATATCCAGGAATGGAACTCAGCTCTGCACCAAGCAGACCTAATAGACATCTACAGAACTCTCCACCCCAAATCAACAGAATATACATTCTTCTAAGCAACACATTACACTTACTCCAAAATTGACCACATAGTTGGAAGTAAAATACTCCTCAACAAATGTAAAAGAACAGAAATCACAACAAACTGTCTCTCAGACCACAGTGCAATCAAATTAGAACTTAGGATTAAGAAACTCACTCAAAACTGCACAACTACAGGGAAACTGAACAACCTGCTCCTAAACGACTACTGGGTTAATAACGAAATGAAGCCTGAAATAAAGATGTTTTTTGAAATCAATGAGAACAAAGACACAATGTACCAGAATCTCTGGGACACAATTTAAAGCATTGTGTAGAGGGAAATTTATAGCACTAAATGCCCACAAAAGAAAGCAGGAAAGATCAAAATCGACACTCTAACATCACAATTAAAAGAACTAGAGAAGCAAGAGCAAACAAATTCAAAAGCTAACAGAAGGCAAGAAATACCTAAGAGCAGAACTGAAGGAGGTAGAGACACAAAAAACCCTTCAAAAAAATCAGTGAATCCAGGAGCTGGTTTTTTTGAAAAGATCAGCAAAATTGATAGACCGCTAGCAAGACTAATAAGAGAGAATAATCAAGTAGACACAATAAAAAATGATAATCCCACAGAAATACAAACTACCATCAGAGAATACTGTAAGCACCTCTATGCAAATAAACTAGAAAATCTAGAAGAAATGGGTAAATTCCTGGGCCCATACACTCTCCCAAGACTAAACCAGTAAGAAGCTGAATCTTGGAATAGACCAATAACAGGCTCTGAAATTGAGGCAATAATTAATATCCTACCAACCAAAGGAAGTCCAGGACCAGACAGATTCACAGCTGAAATCTACCAGAGGTATTACAAAGAAGAACTGGTACCATTCCTTCTGAAACTATTCCAATCAATAGAAAAAGAGGGAATCCTCCCTAACTCATTTTATGAGGCCAACATCATTCTGATACCAAAGCCTGGGAGAGATACAGCAAAAAAAGAGAATTTTAGACCAATAACCCTGATGAACACGAATGCAAAAATCCTCAATTAAAAAACTGGCAAACCAAATCCAGCAGCACATGAAAAAGCTTCTCCACCAAAATCAAGTTGGCTTCATCCCAGGGATGCAAGGCTGGTTCAACATATGCAAATCAATAAACATAATCCATCGTATAAACAGAACCAAAGACAAAAACCACATGATTATCTCAATAGATGCAGAAAAGGCCTTCGGCAAAATTCAACAGCACTTCATGCTAAAAACTCTCAATAAACTAGGTATTGATGGAACGTATCTCAGAATAAGAGCTATTTATGACTAACCCACAGCCAGTATCATACTGAATGGGCAAAAACTGGAAGCATTCCATTTGAAAACAGGCACAAGGCAGGGATGCCCTCTCTCACCATTCCTATTCAACATAGTGTTGGAAGTTCTGGTCAGGGCAATCAGGCAGGAGAAAGAAATAAAGGATATTCAATTAGGAAAAGAGGAAGTCAAATTGTCCCTGTTTGCAGGTGACATGATTGTATATTTAGAAAACCCCATAGTCTCAGCCCAAAATCTCCTTAACCTGATAAGCAACTTCAGCAAAGTCTGAGGATGCAAAATCAATGGGCAAAAATCACAAACATTCTTATACACCAATAGCAGACAGCCAAATCATGAGTGAACTCCCATCCACAATTGCTACAAAGAGAATAAACTACCTAGGAATCCAACTTACAAGGGATGTGAAGGACCTCTTCTAGGAGAACTACAAAGCACTGCTCAATGAAATAAAAGAGGACACAAACAAATGGAAGAACATTCCATGCTCATGGATAAGAAGAATGAATATCATGAAAATGGCCATACAGCTCAAGGTAATTCATAGACTCAGTGCCATCCCCATCAAGCTACCAATGACTTTCTTGGAAAAAACTACTTTAACGTTCATATGGAACCAAAAAAGAGCCTGCATTGCCAAGACAATCCTAAGCCAAAAGAATAAAGCTTGAGGCATCACACTACCTGACTTCAAACTATACTACAAGGCTACAGTAACGAAAACAGCATGGTATTGGTACCAAAACAGAGATATAGACCAATGGAACAGAACGGAGCCCTCAGGAATAATACTACACATCTACAACCATCTGATCTTTGACAAACCTGACAAAAACAAGAAATGGGGAAAGGATTCCCTATTTAATAAATGGTGCTGGGAAAACTGGCTAGCCATATGTAGAAAGCTGAATCTGGATCCCTTATACAAAAATCAATTTAAGATGGATTGAAGACTTAAATGTTAGATCTAAAACCCATAAAAGCCTAGAAGAAAACCTAGGCAATACCATTCAGGACATAGGCATGGGCAAGGACTTCATGACTAAAACACCAAAAGCAATGGCAACAAAAGCCAGAATGGACAAATGGGATCTAATTAAAGAGCTTCTGCACAGCAAAAGAAACTGCCATCAAAGTGAACAGGCAACCTAGAGAATGGAGAAAATTTTTGCAGTCTATCCATCTGACAAAGGGCTAATATCCAGAATCTACAAAGAACTTACACAAACTTACAAGAAAAGGACCCCATCAAAAAGTGGGTAAAGGATATGAACAGACACTTTTCAAAAGAAGACATTTATACAGCCAACAGACACATGAAAAAATGCTCATCATCACTGGTCATCAGAGAAGTGAAAATCAAAACCACAATGAGATACCATCTCCCATCAGTTAGAATGGCGATCATTAAAAAGTCAGGAAACAACAGATGCTGGAGAGGATGTGGAGAAATAGGAACACCTTTACACTGTTGGTGGGAGTGTAAAGTAGTTCAACCATTGTGGAAGACAGCATGGTGATTCCTCAAGGATCTAGAACTAGAAATACCTACCATTTGACCCAGCAATCCCATTACTGGGCATATACCCAAAGGATTATAAATCATGCTACTATAAAGTCACATGTACATGTATGTTTATTGCAGAACTATTCACAATAACAAAGACTTGGAACCAACCCAAATGTCCATCAATGATAGACTGGATTGGGAAAATATGGCACATATACACCATGGAATACTATGCAGCCATAAAAAAGGATGAGTTCATGTCCTTTGCAGGGACATGGATGAAGCTGGAAACCATCATTCTGAGCAAACTATCCCAAGGACAGAAAACCAAACACCGCACGTTCTCACTCATAGGTGGGAACTGAACAATGAGAACACTTGGACACAGGGTGGGGAATCTCACACACCAGGGCCTGTTATGGGGTGGGGGGATGGGAGAGGGATAGCATTAGGATAAATACCTAATGTAAATGACGAGTTAATGGGTGCAGCAGACCAACACGGCACATGTATACATATGTAACAAACCAGCACGTTGTGCACATGTACCCTAGAATGTAAAGTATAATTAAAATAAAGACTGGGGCCTCATCTACCTTCTTGCCACTTCCTCAGTATCTAGCATGGCTGCAAGCACATAGTAGGAACTTGATTCATAGTTAAAGAATAAATGAGTGATGGTTTGGGGCAGAGTGTCCAAGTCATCAGAATTTACATACAGAAAATTACTGCACACCATGCCTGATGCCTTCTTGTGTTACCAGGCTGCTAGGTAAAACATTCTTAAGCACCAGATACTACAGTTTCCTCTTGCTTCCTCCCAAAGCACATATTGTCCCATGGGAAACCGAGCAACTCTAATGGTGTTAGCACTCTTTTCCCTACCAAAATATGCTCTTAGTGGAAAATCAATGAATCCAACTTTGATTTAATGAATCCTCAAAGGGATCCTCTTAGAAGGCTTTTGAACAGTACCTAGAGACAATGGGAGGGGAAGGTTTGCAAAACAGGCCAGAACCAAGACATACTGGGAAAACAGGTATGCATATTACCCCTCTAAGTGACCAGTGTGTTCATTCATTTAAAACTGCTGTTGCTGGCATCTTCTCCATTGACTTTTGTCCACCATATGATACTCATGTGACTGCGTCATCAGAAGATTTTTTAACCTCCTGTTGCCATTACCCTGAAAATCTTTATTGGAGATAGATATTTATGTTGATTCTTTAAAATTCATTGTTTTGTTCAAGCTCATATGATTGGCCACCCTATTTCTCATGACTGCCCTGCCCTAGTCCACCCCTCCCACATCCCACCTGCCACTGTTTTAAGATTCTCCAAATAAAGAAAAATAATCTGGATGCCTGATCATCCCACTCTGCCCACCAAAATATGTAGGTGGAGACCATGCATTTTCTAACTTCGCAAAGAGAAAATGGTGAATTGAAAGAAATTTTGTACTGCTACCAATTCTTAAGTCTCCAGGTATTTAGTCTGGAACAGTACATTCTGAGTGACATGGTCTTGTACTGTAATAGATGCTCCTGTCATTATTACTTGTATATCAAATAGCTCTTGTGTGTTACACATGACTCTAGATGCTTGGTGGAAAGGAAAGATGGTGTCCCTGTTTCCACGGAGCTTATATGGACCAATGAACAATGAAGTTCACTGTTAACTTCGTTAGCCATCAGAAATCAAGCAGGCTTATTAGAGAGCAGTTAAGCCTCTCTCAGTGGACTGTAGAGGGTTCTGAAATTCAGATGACTGGTTTAACAAAATGGAATTCATTACTTTTTGTTCAAAAAAGATCAGGAGACAAGTTATTAGATTTAGTCAAAGACTCTAGAAGCTCGTTTTTGGCTCCTTTGCTGTGAGGGAAGTAGCTCACTATCTTCTTAGCAGGCTAAAAGCCATCATGGCAGATGGTCCTAAGCTGCATGTGCCAGCCACAGAACATGTGCCTGGTGTTTTTGAACATGGTGTTGCTCTTGTCTAAGCAGCAGTATATCCAGGTAGAATATTTTCTGGTGCTCTCCAACAGAGGATGTGGATAAGGAAGAGTCCATGGGAGTAGGTCCGAAAGTGGTTTTCTTTCATTTCTGGTCCTCTGCAAGTAGGCTCACGACTTGGCAAGCTTGAGGCAGAATGAAAGGATAAACAGAATCCGAGAAGCCCATGGCAATTGCAGAGCCCAGAACACAGTATCTGCTAGGCATATTTATTGGCAACGGATCTCCTGGCTGTCCCTGCATCTCTGATACCTGTCTCATCTGAGGTCCAACTAAGCATTTAAATCTCAAACCACTGGTCAGTCATTGTTTATGCCTGACAACTCAGCATTACCATGCAGCTTCTGTTTTAAACCTGGCCTCTTGCCTATTCTGCTGGACCTGTACTACAAGACTTAATAATAAACTATTATTTTTCTCTATAACATTATTGACTGCTTCTGGTTATGATTTCAGTCTCAATTGTTGTCATTTGATTTAAGCTCTTCACTTCAGTACACTGAACTTCAGTGTCCACATCTGTAAAATTGGAAGAAAAAAACCCTTGTCATTGGCTATTGAGAAAATGGAAATTAAATATGCATAAAAGCATTCGTACATGATAAACTGCTTTCCAAATATTCATGTTGCAGGTATTATTGTTAATCTACAATGAAGGTGATATTTATAAATGACATGACTAAAGGAGACTGTTTAGGTGAAAAAAAAAAAAAAAAACCCGGGCTCTAAGGTATGCATGCATCTTAGCTAGTTTTCTTTTCTGTAATATGGGGATGTTGATATCTAGGCCATTCTGAGTGACACGGTTACTCAGAGGTCGCAGGGTTTATATGTGAGTATTAGATGAGATTATGGTTAAAACCTACCAAAAATGTCTACTCCCATGTCAACTCTTTCTCTGGACAAGAGTCACTTAAACTCTCAGACTTCTTTTTCTCATTTGTTTATTTTCATTTCAGTAGATTTTTAGGGGAACAGGTAATTTTTGGTTACATGAATAAGTTCTTTAGTGGTGATTTCTGAAATTTTGGTGCACCCATCAACTGAGCAGTATACATTGTACCCAGTGTATGGTCCTTTATCCCTCACCTCCCTCCTACCTTCCCTCTGAGTCCCCAAAGTCCACTGTATCATTGTTATGCCTTTGCATCCTGATAGCTTAGCTCCCACTAATGAATGTGAATGCACGATGTTTGGTTTTCTATTCCTGAGTTACTACACTTAGAATAATGGTCTCCAATTCCACCCAGATTGCTGCAAATGCCATTATTTCATTCCTTTTTATTGCTGAGTAGTAGTCCATGGTATGCATATACCATATTTTCTTTATCCAGTTGTTGATCAATGGACATTTGGGATGATTTCATATTTTTGCAATTGCAAATTGCACTGCTATAAATATGCATGTGCAAGTTCTTCTTCGTACAATGACTTCTTTTCTTCTGGGTAGTTACCCAAGATTGGGATTACTAGATCAAATAGTATATCTACTTTTAGCTCTTTAAGGAATCTCCATACTGTTCTCCATAGTGATTGTACCAGTGTACATTCTCATCAACCATGTAAAAGTGTTCCCTTTTCATAATATACCTGCCAATGTCTATTATTTTTTCATTATTTGAGTACGGCCATTCTTTCAGGAGTGCATTAGGGTTTTGATTTGTATTTCCCTGATAATTAGTGATGTTAAGCATTTTTCATGTTTGCTGGCCATTTGTTTATCTTCTTTTGAGAATTATCTATTCATGTCCTTAGCCCACTTTTTGATGGAATTGTTTTTTTTTTTTTCTTGCTGATTTGAGTTCCTGTAGATTCTGGATATTAGTTGTTTGTTGGATGTATGGATTGTAAAGATTTTCTTCCACCTGTGGGTTGTCTGTCTACTTCGCTGATTACTTTTTTGTGTAGAAGCTTTCAAATTTAATCAACTCCCATCTATTTATCTTTGTTTTTGTTGCATTTGCTTTTGGGTTCTTGGTCATGAAGTTTTTACCTAAGCCAATGTCTAGAAGGAATTTTTATGATGTTATCTTCTAGAATTGTTATGGTTTCAGGTCTTAGATTTAAGTCTTTGATTCATCTTGAGTTGATCTTTAGGGTGAGAGATGAGAATCCAGTTTCATTCTTCTACATGTGGCTTGCCAATTATCCCAGCACCATTTGTTGAATAGGATGTCTTTTCCTCACTTTGTTTTTGTTTGCTTTGTTGAAGAACAGTTGACTGTAAGTATTTGGCATTAATTTCTGGGTTCTGTATTCTGTTCCATTGGTCCATATGCCTCTTTTCATACCAGTACCATGCTGGTTTGGTGACTATGTCCTTATAGTTTGAAGTTGGGTAATGTAATGCCTCCAAATGTATTCTTTTTGCTTAGTCTTGCTTTAGCTATGGGGGCTTATTCTTGGTTCCATATGAATTTTAGGATTGTTTTTTCTAGTTCTGTGAAGAATGATGGTGGTATTTTGATGGGAATTGCATTGAATTTGTAGATTGCTTGTGGCCGTGTGGTCATTTTTGCCATATTGATGCTACCCATTCATGAGCATGAGATGTGTTTCCATTTATTTGTGTCATTTATGTTGTTGTTGCTGTTGTTTGAGATAGAGTCTCACTCTGTCACAGAGGCTAGAGTGATTCTCCTGCCTCAGCCTCCCTCAGTAGCCGGGATTACAGGTGTGTGCCACCACACCCAGCTAATTTTTGTATTTTTATTAGAGACGGGTTTTGCCATGTTGGCCGGGCTGATCTCAAATTCCTGACCTCAGGCGACCCACCTGCCTTGGCCTCCCAAAGTGCTGGGATTACAGGCATGAGCCACCATGCCTGACCATCATCTATGTTTTCTTTCAACAGTGTTTTGAAGTTTTCCTTGTAGAGGTCTTTCACCTCCTTGGTTAAGTATATTCCTAAGTTGTTTTTGTTTTTTTTGTTGTTTTTTGCTTTTTTGATGCCTCTTATTTCTTTGTCTTGTCTAATTGCTCTGACTAGGACTTCCAGCACTATGTTGAATAGAAGTGGTGAAAGTGAGCATCCTTGCCTTGTTCCAGTTCTCAGGGGGAATGCTTTCAACTTTGTCCCATTTAATGTAATGTTGGCTGTGAGTGTGTCGGTTTGTTATAGATGGCTTTTGTTACCTTAAAGTATGTCCCTTCTATGCTGATTTTGCTGAGGGTTTTATTCGTAAAGGAATGCTGGATTTTGTCAAATGCTTTTCCTGTGTCTATTGTGATCATGTGATTTTTGTTTTTAATTGTGTTTGACATTTGACTTGCAGATGTAAAACCGTCCTTGCATCCCTGGTATGAAACCCACTTGATCATGGTGGATTATCTTTTTTGATATGCTGTTGGATTTGGTTAGCTAGCATTTTGTTGAGAATTTTTGCATCTATGTTCATCATGGATATTAGTCTATAGTATTCTTTTATGATATGTCCTTTCCTGGTTTTGATATTAGGGTGATGCTGGTTTCATATAATGATGTAGGGAGGATTCCCTCTTTCTCTTTTGGAATAGAGATTGGCACCAATTCTTCTTTGAATGTCTGATAGAATTCAGCTGTGAATACATCTGGTCCTGAACTTTTTGTTGTTGGTAACTTAATTACCATTTCAATCACTGCTCGTTGGTCTGTTCAGAGTTTCTATTTCTTCCTGGTTTAATCTAGGAGGGTTGTGTATTTCCAGGAATTTACCCATCTCCTCTAGGTTTTCTAGTCTGTGTATGCAAAGGTGTTCCTAGTAGCTTTGAATGATCTTTTATATTTCTGTGATATTGGTTGTATTAATATTTCCCTTTTGGTTTCTAATTGAGCTTAGTCTTCTCTCTTCTTGGTTAATCTTAATATTGCTCTATCAATTTTATTTATCTTTTTAAGGAACCAGCTTTTTGTTTCATTTATCTTTTGTATTTTCTTTTTGTTTCAATTTCACTTAGCTCTGCTCTGATCTTGGTTATTTCTTTCCTTCTCTTGGGTTTTTGTTTGTTTGTTTGTTTCTTTAGCTCCTTGAGGTGTGACCTTAGATTGTCTGGGTGTGTGCTTTCAGACTTTTTGATGTAGGCATTTAATGCTATGAACTTTCCTCTTAGCACCACCTTTGCTGTATCCCAGAAGTTTTGTACGTTGTGTCACTATTATCGTTCAGTTCAAAGAATTTTTAAATTTCCGTCTTGATTTCATTGTTTACCCAATGATCACTCAGGATCAGGTTATTTAATATTCATGTATTTGCCTGGTTTTGAGTGTTTGTTTTGGAGTTCATTTACAATTTTATTTCACTATGGTCTGAGAGTTCTCAATATAATTTTCATTTTCTTAAATTTGGTGAGACTTGTTTTGTGACCTATCATATGGTCTATCTTGGAGAATATTCCACGTGCTGATGAGTAGAATGTATATTCTGTAGTTGTTGGGTAGAATGTTATGTAAATATCTTTTAAGTTTATTTGTTCTAGGGTACAGTTTCCACTGTTTCTTTATTGACTTTCTGTCTTGAGGCCCTCTCTAGGTGCTGTCAGTGGAGTATTGAAGTCCCCCATTATTATTGTGTTGCTGTTCATCTCATTTCTTAGGTATAGTAGTAATTGTTTTGTAAATTTGGGAGTTCCAGTGTTAGGTGTGTATATATTTAGAATTGGGATATTTTCCAGCTGGAAAAATTCTTTTATCATTATATAATGTCTATCTTTGTCTTTTAAAAACACTTTTGTTTTAATGTTTGTTTTGTCTAATGTGAGAATAGCTACTCCTGTTCACTTTTAGTGTCCATTTTCATGGAATAATTTTTTCCAACCCTTTACCTTAAGCTTATGTGAGTCCTTATGTGTCAGCTGAGTCTCTTGAAGACAGCAGATACTTCGTTGGTGAGTTCTTATCCATTCTGCCATTCTGTATCTTTTAAGTGGAGCATTTAGGCCATTTACGTTCAATGTTAGTATTGAGATGTGAGGTACTATTCTATTCATCAAGCTCTTTGTTGCCTTAATACCCTTTTTTTTTTCATTGTGTTATTGTATTATAGGGCCTGTGAAATTTATGCTTAAAGGATATTCTATCTTGGTGTATTTAGAGGATTTGTTTCAAGATTTACAGTTCCTTTTAGCCATTCTTATAGTGTTGGCTTGCTTGGTAGTGGCAAATTCTCTCAGCATGTTCGATAAAGACTGTATCCTTCCTTCATTTATGAAGCTTAGTTTTGCTGAGTACAAAATTCTTGGCTGATAATAAGGAGGCTATGTCAGAGGGAAGATCTGGAACTCAAGGGCTGCTTGTGTCCCATGGGGGTGCTCCCTTGACCTGGTGCTCTCCCCATTGCCCTAGGGATGGGGCTTCCTGAGAGCCAAACTGCAGTGATTGTTCTCTTCTGGATCTAGTCACCCAGTGGAGCTACTGGGTTTTGGGCTGGTACTGGGGAGTGTCTGTAAAGAGTCTTGTGATGTGACTCATCTTCAGGTCTCTCAGCTTTGGATACCAACACCTACTCTGGTGGAGGTAGCAGGAGAATGAAGAGGACTCTGTGAGAGTCTTTGATTATATTTTTATATGTGTTGGTTTTTTGTATTTTTGTGTGTGTTGGTTTTGTGTTGGTTGGTCTCCAGGAAGGAGGTGGCACTGAGGAAAGAGACAGACCCTCTCATATTGTTTTATATTGTTTTATACTCAGTACCTGTTTTAAGAAAAAACAGGGAAGTAAAACCAAAGACAGGCAGCCCAGCGCCAGGCCCAAAACCAGGCCTGGGCCTGCCTGGCCTAAACGTAGCAGTTAAAAATCAACCCATAACTTAAAAACTGAAGTTATTCATAGATTCCAGACATTGTATAGAAGAACATTGTGAAACTCCCTGCCCTGTTCTGTTTCTCTCTGACTACAGTGCATGAAACCCCTGTCATGTATCCCCTAGATTGCTCAATCAATCACGACCCTTTCATATGAAATCTTTAGTGTTGTGAGCCCTTAAAAGGGACAGAAATTGTGCATTTGGGGAGCTCAGATTTTAAGGCAGTAGCTTGCCGATGCTCCCAGCTGAATAAAGCCCTTCCTTCTACAACTCGGTGTCTGAGAGGTTTTGTCTGTGGCTTGTCCTGCCACACCACTTTCAAGAGCACATCAGCTGCCATTGTATAGGGAAGACAGAAGCTTGCCCTAGGGTCACCCTTGGATAAGTATTCAGGTTTCTCAGACAGTGGGCAGGGTCATAGAGCTCCCAAAAGATTATGTTCTTTGTATTCTGGCTACCAGGGGACTAGAGAAAGACCATCAGGTGGGAGCAGTGTTAGGCATGTCTGAGCTGAGTCTCTCCTTGGGCAGGACTTGCTGTGGCTTCTGTGGCAGATGGGGGTGTGGTTCACAGGCCAGTGCACTTATGTTCCTTGGGGGATGTTGGCTGTCTGTTCTGCCTCACACAGGTTGCCAGGGAAATAGGAGAAAGCTGGCAGCCACAGACCTCATCCACCTCCCACTCAGTCCATGGCCTGAAAGGACAGTCTCACTCCCACCATGCCCCCAGTCCCACCCAAAAGCACTGAGTTTATTTCTAGGCAGCTGATGAGCAGGGCTGAGAACTTGCCTCAGGCTACAAGCCTCCCAGCTGAGAAAGCTGCCTGCAGTGGCAATCAACTGCCTTCAAAGTGTCTGTGGATTATCTCGGCTTTCCTGGTATGTACCTGTGATAGTTCTTGGAGAAAAAGCTCACAATGTGGATCTCCACATGCTGCTCTGTCCCTCTGAGTAGAAGCTACAAGTTCGTCCTGCCTCCTATCTACCACTCTCCCCTCTTTTTCTCATTTAAACAAGGAGGAGGAGCGGAATATCTACTGTTACTTGCTGTTGAAAGAACTAACCAAGATAATTCACAGAATATATCTGGCCTAGAATAGAATTTTAATAAATATAAAGTATGTTTACCCTTCAGTTTTATTTATCAGAGGGAAAAGCATTCCCAGAGTTTTGAGTGATCATAGCAGAGGTAGACATATAACCTCATCTTATCTTATTTTTTAACTTTTATTTTAGTTTTGGGGTACATATGCAGGTTTGTTATATAGGTGAATTATATGTTGTCAGGATTTGGTGTACAGAGCATGTCATCACTCCAGCAATAAGCATAGTATCCAGTATGTAGGTTTTCCTTACCCTCTTCCCACATTCCACCCTCAAGTAGGCACAGTGTCTGTTGTTCCTTTGTTTGTGTCCATGTGTACTGAATGTTTAGTTCCTACTTGTAAGTGAAAACATGTGGTATTCGGTTTTCTTTCCCTGTGTTAATTCACTTAGGAAAATGGCCTACAGCTCCATCCATGTTGCTGAAAAGGATATGATTTCATTCATTTTTATGGCTGTGTAGTATTATTCCTTGATGCATATATACCACTTTTTTTTTTTTTAACTAGTCTACCATTGATGGGACTTTAGGTTGATTCCATGTCTTTGCTATTGTGAATAGTGCTGCAATGAACATATATGTGGATGTATGTTTATGGTAGTATGATTTCTATCTCTTGGGATATATATCCAACAATGGGATTGTTGGGTCAAATGGTAATTCTAAGTTCTTTGAGAAATTGACACATTCCTTTCCACAATGGCTGAACTAATTTTCATTCCCACCAGCGGTGTGTAAAGTATTCCCCCTTCTCCACAACCTTGACAACATCTGTTGATGACTTTTTAGTAACAGGCATTCTGACTAGTGTGTGATGATATCTTATTGTGGGTTTGATTTGCATTTCTGTTTGTGGATGATCAGATGGTTGTGGATCAGATGGTTTGTGGAAGATCACAAGGTTGTAGCTATACTACAGCCTTGTAGTATAGCTTAAAATCATATCACATGATGCCTCCAGCTTTTTTGTTTTTGCACTATTTGAGTTCTCTCTCTCTCTTTTTTTTTTTTTTTTTTTTGTTCTACATGAATCTTAAAATAGTTCTGTGAGGAAAGTCACTTGTAGTTTGATAGAAATAGTATTAAATCTTTAAATTGCTTAGGGAAGTATGGCCATTTTAACAATATTGATTCTTCCTATCCATAAGCATGAAGTATTTTTTCACTTGTTTGTGTCATCTTTGATTTCCTTGAATAGTGTTGTAATTTTTGTCGGAGAGATCTTTCACTTCCTTAGTTAGCTGCATTTCTAGGTATTCTTTTTTTGTGGCTACAGTGAATGGGGTTTTGCTTCTTATTTGGCTTTCAGGTTGAATGTTGTTGTATGGGAATGCTACTGTTTTTTGTACATTGATTTTTTTTGTGTCCTCAAACTTTGCTGAAGTTGCTAGATCAAGGAGCTTTTGGGCAGAGACTGGGGTTTTCTAGGTATAATATCATATCATATGCAAACAGGTAGTTTGCCTTCCTCTCTTCTTATTTGGATGCCTCTTAGTTTTCTCTTGCCTTATTGTTCTGGCCAGGACTTCCAGTATTGTGTTGAATGGGAGTGAGGAGAATGGGCATTCTTGTCTTGTTCTGGTTCTCGAGGGGACTGCTGTGAGCTTTTACCCATTTAGAATGATGTTGGCTGTGGGTTTGTCATAGACAGCTCTTATTATTTTGAGATATGTTCCTTCAATGCCTAGTTTGTTGAGTGTTGTTAACACTTTGAATTTTATCAAAGGCCCTTTATGCATCTTTTGAGATGATCATGTCCTTTTTGTTCTGTTTATATGATGAATCATATTTATTGATTTGTGTATGTTGAATCAACTTTGCATCCCAGGGTTAAAACATACTTGATTGTGGTGGAATAGCTTTTTGATGTGCTGCTGAATTTGGTTTGCTGGTATTCTGTTGAGGATTTTTGCATTTGTGTTCATCAAGGATATTGGCCTGAAGTTTTCTTTTTTGTTGCTGTGTTTCTGCCAGGTTTTGGTGTCAGGATGATGCTGTCATCATAGAATGAGTTAGGGAGGACTCTCCTTTTCAGTTTTTGGAGTAGTTTTAGTAAATCTAGTATCAGCTTTTCTTTGTACAGCTGGTGGAATTTGGCTGATTTCATCTGGTCCTGGGCTTTTTCTTATTGGTAGGCTTTCTATTACTGACTCAATTTTGAAACTCATTATTAGTCTGTACAGGGATTCAATTTCTTCCTGGTTCAATCTTGCAGGGAGGTTGTATGTTTCCAGGAATTTATCCATTTCTTCTAGGTTTTCTGGTTTGTGTGCATAGAGGTATTCATAGCAATCTCTTAGGGTTTTTTGTTTTGTTTTGTTTTTGTATTTCTATGTGGTCAGTGGTAATGTCCCCTCTGTCACTTCTGATTGTATTTATATGGATCTTCTCTTTTTTCTTTATTAGTCTAGCCAGCAGTGTGCCAATCATGTATTCTTTCAAAAAACTGGCTTTATTGATCTTTCGTATGGTTTTTTACATCTCAATTTCCTTTGTTTCAGCTCTGTTTTTGGTTATTTATTTTCTTCTGCTGTCTTTGTGGTTGGTTTACTCTTGTTTCTCTAGTTCCTCTAGGTGTGATGTTAGGTTGTTAATTTGAGATTGTTCTAATTTTATTATGTGAGAATTTAGTGCTGTGAACAACCCTTTTAAGGTGGCTTTAGCTGTGACCCAGAGATTCTGGTATATTGTTCCTTTTTTCTCATTAGTTTCAAAAAGCTTCTTGATTTCTGCCTTAATTTCATTGTTTACCTAAATGTCATTTGGTGCAACTTGTTTAATTTTCATGGAATTGTATGGTTTTTAATCATTTATTATTTGTTTTTATTTTACTGTGCTGTGGTCCAAGAGTATAAATGGTTTGATTTCATTTTTTAAAAATTTGCTGAGGATTCTTTTATGACTGATAGTGTTGTCAATTTTAGAGTATGTGCAATGTGAAAACGAGAAGAATGTATATATTCTGTTGTTTGGGGATGGAGAGGTCTATAGATGTCTGTTGGGCTCATTTGGTCAAATATCAAGTTCAGGTCCTGGATATCTTTGTTAGGTCATCAAGGCAGAAAACTAATACTGTTCGTTGGGTGTTGAAGTCTCCCACTATTATTGATTGATTACCTAAGTCTCTTTGTGGGTCTCTAAGAACTTTATGAATCTGAGTTCTCCTGTGTTGGTGCATATATATTTAGGATAGTTAGATCTTCTTGTTGAATTGAACCCTTTACCATTATGTAATGCCCTTCTTTGCCTTTTTTATTGTTGGTTTAAAATCTGTTCTGTCTGAAATTAAAATAGAAATCCTTGTTTTCTTCTCTGTTTTTCATTTGCTTGGTAGATTTTTCTCCGTCCCTTTACTTTGAACCTATGGGTGTTGTTGCAAGTGAAATGGGTTTCTTGTATACAGCATATGGTTGTGTCTTGCTTCTTTATCCAACTTTCCACTCTGTGCCTTTTAATTGGGGCATTTAACTTATTTACATTCAAAGTTAATACTGTGCAGGTGTGATCCTGTCATTGTGTTGTTACCTGGTTATTCTGCAGAATTGATTGTGTGGTTACTTTATATTATGAATAGTCTATGTGCTTAAGTGTGTCTATGTACTTAAGTGGGGCTGAAAATCATCTTTCCTTTCCATATTTAGCGCTCTGTTTAGGACCTCATGTAAGGACATTCTAGTGGTAACAAATTCCCTTAGCATATGCTTGGCTGAAAAGGATCATATTTCTTTGCTTATGAAGCTTAGTTTGGCTGAATATGAGAGTCTTAGTTGGAATTTATTTTCATTAATAATGCTGAATATAGGCCCCAGTCTCTTCTGGCTTATAGGGTTTCTGCTGAAAGGTCCACTGTTAGCCTGATGAGGTTTCTTTTGTAGATGACATGCCCCTTCTCTCTAGCTGCTTTAACATTTTTTCTTTCATTTAGATTTAGAGAATCTGATGACTATGTGTCTTGGGGATGGTTACCTTATATAGTACCACACAGAGATTCTTTGCATTTTCTAGAATTGAGTGTTGGCTTCTCTAGCAAGGTTGGGGAAATTTGGGGGGACGATATCCTCAAATATGTTTGGCAAGTTATTTGCTTTCTCTCTCTCTCTTTCAGGGATGCCAATGTGTCATAGACTTGGTCTCTTCACCTAATCCCTTATTTCTTGGAGGATTTATTCATGCCTTATTTTTTATTTTTGTCTGAGTTATTTCAGAGAACCAGTCTTTAAGCTCTAAGATTATTTCCTCAGATTAGTCAGTTCTGTTGTTAATATTGCTGTTGTATTATGCAATTCTTAAGTGAGTTTTTCAGCTCCGTCAGATCAGTTTCATTTTGTTCTTAAAATGACTATTTCATCTTTTATCTTTGCATTTTTATTTTATTCCTTAGATTCCTTGCATTGGGTTTTGATTTTCTCCAGAATGTTGATCTTTGTTCCTATTCATATTCTGAATTCTATTTCTGACATTTCAGCCATTTCAGCCTGAGTAAGAACCATTTTTGGTGAAGTAGTTCAATTATTTAGAGGTCAGAAGACACTCTGACTTTTTGAGTTGCCAGAGCTCTTGTGCTGGCTTATTATCTGTGCAGGCTGATGTTCCTTTGGTCTTTGAAATTGCTTTCCTTTGAATGGATCTTCTTGCTTTTATCTTCTTTGGTGCCCTTGGGGGTTTGATTATGGTATAACGTGGGTTTAGTCAACTGGCTTCAATTCTAGTCTGTTCCTGGGTCTTGGGGGAGTTCTCTTTGATTACTGTCTCCATGCCACTGTTTTTGTTTGTTTGTTTGTTTTTGTTTTTGTTATTGTTTTGGTGGGGGCGTTGTTCTGGTCCACAGGGCTCCCTCAGGCTAGGGGCCATGGTTGGTAGATGGGCTATATCCTTGCCAGGTCAGTGCTAATCTGCTGTCCAAGTGCTTTCCAGGGAATACAGGGTTGTGCCTGCCCAGAGTTCAGGCAGAAGTAGAATTACTGAACTGGAAGCTCTAGCAGTTGTGGCTTGCCTGGATATCAGCAGCAGAGGTGGTTGGGGGTTGCCCACCCTGCCATCCAGTTGCTTCTTGGGACACAGGAGGCTGCACCCACCTGTTGAATTCACATAAAATTTGGACCACTACACTGGAAGCTCTAGGAGACATTACCTGCTTGGCTACCGTGGCAGGAGTAGGTGGCATCACCCACCCTGCTATCTGAGCATTTCTCAGAGCCACTGGAGAAATGTATCATCTGGCAGAATCCACACAGCAGCAGTACCATTAGGCTAGAAGTTCTAGCAAGTTTTGCCTGCCTGGCTACCAGTGTGTAGGGGTCTCCTACCTTGCCACCCAGGAACAACAGGAGGCTGTGGCTGCCAGCTGAGTTCAGGCCAAAGTAGGACAGATGGGCTGGAAGCTGGCACCAATTATTTTTGGTAAAGGAATGGGGTGGAGCAATCCTATTGTTCCCAGGCACTAAGATTGCAGACTCTAGTGAGGCTGTGGTGCCAGTGCTGGTCTACTCTGGGGCCCAAGGCTTGTAGAGATTTCCTTGAACTTAAAGAGTTGCCCCCACAGAATGTCCAGATGGCTCTCTACCCCAGTTTAGAAGGAAGGCTGCAGGAGGAATAGGCGGAATCTCTCATTCCCAGGAGAGGTTCCCAGACAGGTCCCTGTGGAGAGTGGGGCTCTCTCATTCACCCACTCTTTCCCACTTTTGAGAGGTCCTCCCAGCTCTGCACTAAACTAATACAAGCTGGTTTCCAGCCTCACTCCTCTCTGCTCTCTCTGTTCCCTTGCTGCCTTGATGGAACCTGATGTAGTTTCTCAGATGACTGTCCTGCAGGGTCAATGTTCACTAGCAATGTTCACTCTTGTTTCTTCTCTGTCAGAGTATCATACATAACTTCTTCTAGTTCACCACCTTGGCCTAACCCCCACCTCATCACCTCATCTTTCTCCTTCCCAATTTTTTCTTTTTTTTTTTTTTGTAGTTTTTTTGAGATGAGGTCAGACTGTCACCCAGGCTGGGGTGCAGTGGCACAATCTCAGCTCACTGCAACCTCTACCTCCTGGGTTCAAATGATTCTCCCACCTCAGGGTTCCCAAGTAGCTGGGACTACAGGTGTGTGCCACTACACCCAGCTAATTTTTGTATTTTTAGTAGAGATGGGGTTTTGCCATGTTTCCCAGGATGGTCTTGAACTTCTGAGCTCAAGAGATCTGCCCACCTCGGCCTCCCAAAGTACTAGGATTACAGGTATGAGTCACCGTGCCTAGTCCTTCCTTCCCAAACTTTATAGGAATGACCTGTCTCTAGTAAGCTGTTTACAGATAGAAATAACAGCTCTCAGTATTATTAACAAATTCTTTTAAGGTAAACTCCATGAAGGGAGAACAATCAGGTGTAAAAATAAAAATGGGCTGTTTATCTATTTCACCACTATTTTTTCACATCTCCTGTTATACTCTTCCTAACTGAAAAATTATCTTTCTGTGTTTGCGCATTAGGCTTAGACATTTGTGATTACAAAACCCCTCAACTAGTCATATATAACAAGCCCTGAGTTCTGGCATTTTTCATAGGTTACTATTGGCACTTTCATTTTCTTGTGTAAATAAACTCAAGGCAATTTAATGACATCTCCCTCCATCAGCTTAAAATGGCATGAAAGACATAATTCAATAACTTCCCCCCTATACCCAGGCTCCACACAATTTCCTGTTGCTATTTTGTGAAGAGACGTTGATCTGGTTTGGCTCTGTTTCCACCCAAATCTCATCTCAAATTGTAATCCCCCACATGTTGAGGGAGGGAAGTGGTGGGAAGTGATTAGATTATGGGGGTGGATTTCCCTTTTGCTGTTATCATGATAGTGAATAACTTCTCATGAGATCTGATGGTTTCAAAGTATGGCACTTCCCCGCTTGCTTCCTCTCTCTCCTGCCACCATGTAAGAAGATGCTTGCTTCTCCTTTGCCTTCTGCCACGATTGTAAGTTTCAGGAAGTCCACCTAACCAAGTGGAACTGTGGGTCAATTAAATCTCTTTTCTTTATAAATGACCCAGTCTCAGGTCATGTACAGCAGTGTGAAAACAGACTAATACAGATTTCTTAATCTATTTCTTGTCATTTGTTCTCCCACCACCCCATGCATCTTCATTAAAGCTAACCTGTTCTTAAATACCCACATATCACAAATTTACTGCTTACACATTGTTTTCTCTCAAGTTCCATATGATTTATTTCTACAAAAGTGATAGGATTTGTGAGTCTTTATTTTTTGAAATAAGTGCAATTTAAGAGAAAAAATGAAAAAACCACAAACATTTTTTGAACCATCTGAGAATAAGCTACATGCGATGTTCCATGGACTATGTTGAATATTTCAACCCATATTCTCCATGAACATTCTCCTTATTTATAGAATAATCATAGAATTACCATCAAAATCAAGAAATCAACATTGCTACATTACTAACAGCCATTCAAGTTTTGCCAAATATCCCAGTAATGTCTTTTATAGCCAAACGAACCAATAAGAGTCACATTTAGCCCACAGTTTCATATTATTTTAGGCTCCTTCAATTTGGAACAGTTCCTAGTCTTTCTTTGAAACTTTTTGAAGATTGTAGGAGAGTTATTTTTTAAAGAAAGTCCTTCAAGTTTATCTGATGTTTATTTCATGATTGAATTCAGGCTATGCCTGTTTGGCAGCAATATCACACAAATGACTCCACATTCTTCTTGCATCTTATCAGGGAGTGCCTGATTTCAATTTGACTCGTCAATAATGATGTTCACTCTAATCACTTAAGGTTGGTGTTTCCCAGGTTTCTTCACTACAATGTTTTTTCCCTTGTGTATTTATAAATACAATCATTCTTCAGTAACCTTGGGTTATTGGCTCCAGGACCACCTGTGAGTACCAAAATCCACTGGTACTCTATTCCCTAATGTACAATAGTGGAGTGTTTGCTCATAAGCTTGTCCAACCAGTGGCCCAGGATGGCTTTGAATGCACCCCAATACAAATTCGTACACTTTCTTAAAACATTGATTTTTTTTTGCAGTTTTTTGAAATTTTTTAGCTTATCAGTTATCATTAGTGTTAATATATTTTATATGTGGCCCAGGGCAATTATTCTTCCAAAGTGGCCCAGGGAAGACCAAAGATTGGACACTCCTGGCTTATAAGCTGTACACATCTTCCTATATACTTGAAATCATATCTAGATTACTTATAATACCTAATATAATGCCAAGGCTATATAAATAGTTATATTTTATTGCTTAGGGAATAATGACAATATTTTAAAAGTTTGTGTGTATTTAGTACAAATGCAACCCTCCGTTATTTTCCTGAATATTTTCAACTTGTGGTCGGTCAAATACACAGATGTGGAACCTATGGATCCAGAGAACTGACTGTGTTTGGCAAAATATATTGAGACTATATAAATACCCTGTTACCCATTACCCTTTTACCAACTACCACTGGCATTCATTTCTATATTAGTTAGAATTCTACTCTGAGGTAGTTGGTTTTTTCCCTTAGTTTCTTAATGTATTAACTTTCTCATATCCATATAGACTTGTGGATTCCAATTTTATTTTCAGTGGATTATAAACCATTACTATAATTTACTTTGATGCTCAGATTATGCCAGATTTGGTCAATGGGCATCCCTTTGTTAGCTCCAGTGTCTAACATGACTCCACCATTCTTTGAACACATCCTTATATTGTGTCACAGCAAGACGTTTCAGGTTCTTTGTGTACTTTTCCTGTCCCAGGTCTAGAATTAACTATCTAAGAAATGCTGGTTCTTTTTAGCACATAATTGTTTTTCTAAACCAAGATATAGGTGTAAGGTATGCTTATTGCTGTTGGGTTCTCATTGTGGACAGAATTTATATGTGGATATATGTGTGAATACCCACATTAACTTCTATGTTTCCCTGTCTTTCTAATCTATCAAACTATGAGTTAATATTATTCAGTTTCAATCTAACAACACAGTGTTCATTCTAGTGTTTTCTCTATGTTTGTAACTCCCTCCTTCAACAGTGAGAAACCTGGCTGCTGTGATCCTCTCCTCTATTTTCTTTACTTAGTCTTCCTTCTTGGAGCCAGTCTTCCAAATCTTCTGGAGCACCACCTTTCTCACTTCCCTGGCACAGACTTTGACCCTAATTACTTTTGAAAGAAAAGACAGAAAGTAAGCAGGCTAGCTGGCTTCTAGTGCATTTGTATGTATTTTGAAGCACTGCACTATGGCAGATTTGACTATATGTATACATCTGGCACTTTCCATCTATTTTTTACTTCCATGCTATGATTGGGATAGAAGCACCTTATAGTATCTTCTTCCCTTTTCCTTCTTGATATTGGCTTTTGGATTTATACCATGCATGAGTCATTTCTTGGGAATCTAATGTTGCTCTCTTCTTTGATAGGCGGACATTCCTGAGAAGGGTTTCCTTTATGCAGTATCTCATTCATCTTTCATGTCATAGATCATATGATATTGCAACATCCCTCTTAAAACATTTAATAACTACTCATTTAGGGTTTTCAAAGTTTTCTTTTAGAAGCAGGTGTTGTTTTTCTTTTCTTTTTTTCTTTTTTTTTTTGAGACGGAGTCTCGCTCTGTCGCCCAGGCTGGAGTGCAGTGGCCGGATCTCAGCTCACTGCAAGCTCCGCCTCCCGGGTTTACGCCATTCTCCTGCCTCAGCCTCCCGAGTAGCTGGGACTACAGGCGCCCGCCACCTCGCCCGGCTAGTTTTTTGTATTTTTTTTAGTAGAGAGGGGGTTTCACCGTGTTAGCCAGGATGGTCTCGATCTCCTGACCTAGTGATCCGCCCGTCTTGGCCTCCCAAAATGCTGGGATTACAGACTTGAGCCACCGCGCTCGGCCTGGGTGTTGTTTTTCAAATGACATCACAGGTAGAAGACCAGTTTAAAACAAAGTCCTTTTCATAGCAAGGCAGTCTTTCAGACCATTCTATGAAAACTGCCATCTATGTGACAAAACGTTTTGCTTTTACATTGGTCCTCAGTTGCATGGAATTTGTTTAATCTTAACAATTGGCTCACAACACACTTGTATCATTAGTCTATACATGGCCTGCATTCATTCATTTATCTACTCATTTATTGCTTTTTAAAAATGATTAAGCACCTACAAACCCACCACCCTAAACAAAAGCTAACACCTTAACTACATTAACCTCAGTCTCTTACCCCACTGCATCCTTTTTTTATTCCTAACCTAAAAAAATCACTATCCTGAATCTTATGCTTGTCAGTTGTTTGCCTTATTTTTTAATAGCTTTAATGATTCTATATGTATGATTATAAAGTATTCTTTTATTGTAATTTCTTTTAACTTTATTAAACAAGGTATATAACTTTATTCAGTTAATATTATGTAGCTAAGATTTATCCAGCTTGTTGTATATCACTCGTTCATTTGTTTTGACTGTGACATAGTATTCTATTGGGTGAATACACCACAATTTATTCTGCCATTGAGAGGTATTTGACTTATTTCTAGCCTTTTCTCTTGTGAGCAGTGCTTTTATAAACATTTGTGATGTCTCCTCTTGTAAATGTGCAAGCATGTGCTGGGTACTTATTTAGGCATGCAATTGCCACACTATAAGATATATAACTAGTCTACTTTAGTACAAGTTTCTCAAACTTGGCACTGCTGAAATCTGGGGCAGATAATTCTTTGTCCTGGGGGCTGTTGTGTGCAGCATAGGATGTTTAGCTGCATGGCTGGTGTCTATACACTTGGTGCTGGTAGTACCACCTCCAAGTTGTGACAACCAAAAATTACTCCAGACATTGCCAAATATTCTGGGGCAGGGGGTACACAAATCACACCTGGCTGAGAAACACTTCTTTTTTTTTTTTTTTTTTTTTTTTGAGACGGAGTCTTGCTCTGTCACCCAGGCTGGAGTGCAGTGGCCAGATCTCAGTTCACTGCAAGTTCCACCTCCCGGGTTCACGCCATTCTCCTGCCTCAGCCTCCCGAGTAGCTGGGACTACAGGCACCTGCCACCTTGCCCGGCTAGTTTTTTGTATTTTTTTAGTAGAGACGGGGAGAAACACTTCTTTAAAGGATAAAACTGAGGCAATTACAAAGTGGTTGTATCGGTTGATACACTTGCCAGGAATGTGAGTGTATCCTATGTATCTGTATTCTCTGTGACACTTAGTTTTGCCAGACTTCTGCATTTTTGTCAATATTCTTCAGCATGACAATTTATATTCCTAATCCTATGCTGTAATTAGTCAACCTGTTCTTTGATTCAACTAACTCAATATACTTATTTATTTATTCTTCCTGCAAATATTTGAGTAGAAACATCATATCCAGTACTGGATAGGTGTGAGATACAATAATAGCAGAAAGCAATGCATGCCTGCTCTCATGCAGCTTGCACACCAGTGGGTAAAATGAGCATTAATCCATTTTACCACGCTGTTCAATAGAAAGGGATGGAAATCTAGTGCTGAAGACTTGTAATGGGGGAATTTGACCCAGACAGCAAAATCAGGAGCTCGCGAGAGAATGGAAAAGCATGACTGTTTCTGGTAGGTGACAGTGAGGGGGATTATTTTATGAGGTCTTACAGGAGTTGGAGGTCCAGACTATGTAGGGCCTTGTGGGTCGAATTAAGGAGTTTGGATGTTAGCATAAGAAATATGAGAGGCCTTTGTGTTAGTCTGCTCAGGCTGCCATAACAGAATACCACAGACTGTCACAAATAATGGAAATTTATTTTCTTACAGTCCTCAGGGCAGGAAGTCCAAGGTCACCATGTTGGCATGGTTAGTTTCTGATGATGGTTTTCTTTCTCCTGGCTTGTAAATGACTCTCTTCTTGCTGTGTCTTCACAAGGCCTTTCCTCTATGTGCACACACTCCTGGTATCTCCTTATTCTTCTTGTAAGGACAGCAGTCCCTGTTGGATTAGGCCCCCACCCTGATGGATTGTTTAGCCTGAATCACCTCCTTCAAGTTCCTATCTCCAAATACAGTCACATTGGGGATTGGGTCTTAAATACCTGAATAACTTCATTCATTTTTAAAATTTATTCACTCACTAATTTATTCATTTAATAATTCAGTCATTCATTCAGTATTTAGTAGGTAATAAACACACTTCTAGGTGCTGGGAATACAGCACAGAGAAAAAAAAACATAAAAATTCCTGCCCTTGGGGAACAAACCGGGCCCCAAACCTGAGCAACGGTCTGTTAATAATGCCCAGTCCCAGATGGATGACGTCAGTAGCTTCCTCGTTCTTTTATGCAGAATTTGAGAAGAAATAGGAAGGGATATGAGAGCAGAGGTGGTGGTCATGATTCTGGAAGGAAAAGAATGCAGATTTTGGAGACAGACAGGTGTGGAAAGTGCATCTGTCCTCAGAAGTCATCACACAGGGCGAAAAGAACATGGTACCTGTCTATGGAGTGACTTTAGTGAGATGAACTGTTTCCCCGTCCTCTGGTATTGAAGACACTAATCTATGAGAAGAGGCCAGTCTAGCTGATATCTAAGGCACTCCACCTCTTACAATTCTTCCCGTGATGTCGCGAACTACAGAAAATGGGTGTACATAAACACTTGCATTATGCAACAAGGGCCTAGGAATCTTAGATAGTCATTAGTTACACTAAATTAAATATTTACTTCCAAATAGCCAAACCAAGCTCACTTTCTTGATTGGTCCGCCCTCCTCAGTCCTTCTCAGTTAGAATAAAAGTCAGATGAGCGTTTATTAAATATCTAACATTAAAACAATTAGGCTTAAAAAATCCTCCTGCAATGATGTAATAAACAAGACAGGTTGTATTTGAAATTCACTGAAGCATAAAACTAAATTAAGTAGATAAGTGCATATTTTTAATTTGAAGCTACATAAAGACTGCTATTTAGGCATTAATTCTTAAACAAAGGGTTGCTGTCAGGGTCCTAAGATAAATAGCATATGTTCAGAGGTAAAAGGAAGCCCCAAATTAGACAAATTTAAATAATCTAGACTGCTCAAAGAAGATATAAATATGCATTTGCCTGCATTCCCTGGGAAGTGAGATGAATGCCTGCAAGCTCTTAATAAAGAATGTTGACATTCTCTATCCATTCGTGTTAACTCAGATGTAATTTAATGCTTCACCTCTCATAGTATAAATCTCCCCATCTGTTTATTTACTCACTGTTGATTCCAACATAATTCCTTCAAAAAATAAAACATGAAGCATTCTTTATAATAATTTAGGGGGGAAAATCTTTTCATGAATAAAATATATACTAGAAATTACAGATTTTGTGAATCTCTTTCTTGATGTTGAACTGGCGTTGGGGATCTATACTATAGCACCTTATTAACATTGTTTTTCTACTTGACATTAATCACTGGGGATTGGTTCTGTTCCCCAAACTGACTTTCCTACCCCAAGAAACATGGTTATTTCAGAGAAGATACTGATACTTCACAGATTAACTCTGTAGGTGGTAAGGCTAAGATTATTTTGTGAAAAGTAATTAGGAAGTCCGATTTCTTGCAGATCATAAAATCTACTTATGCTGATTGAGCAGAAAGAAAATTACCACAGAGAATTAGGTAGCTTACCAAATTTTCTGGAGGACCAGGAATCAAGCTGAGATCTATATAACTAAGAACATGTGGTCAAGAGAAATGCCCAACCATCGTATGAAATGTTCTGAATGAAACCCCACTCGTGACCTTCATGTCACTTGGTACCAGTGATGTTGAGACTTCTTCCTGAACTGCCCCTGGAAGAACTCTCCACCTTTCCCATCATGCTTGGCCAAAGTTCTACTCTCTCTCTTTGGGGACACCTCCTTGTAGGGCTCATACCAAACTTCCAAGTATCCTGCAGGTGTGTGTCTGTCTGGTGGCCCATTGGTCACCCACATAACTCTCTGCAAGGGAGACTGGGAAATGCAGTCCTCTCTGTTCAGGAAGGTGTTTCTGATGAGAGTGGGAGCAGTAGGTGCCTACCTGCCAGAAGGGAGTAGCTTCAGCATGCTGTTCACCTATTCTCACACCTTCCTCCACCTTCAGGACCTCTTTCCAAAATCAGAAAACTGGTCAAGGGAAAAGGAAGAAATTTCCTAATGTTGAGTTTTATGGTACCTAATATACTTTGGGTGCATTTCTAAATGCATGAGTGGGAGAAAGTGTAGGTAAAATGCTAACTTCTTAGAACTCATCAGTTCTAGACCCAAATATGTTACTTTCTAGCTGCTGATATTTGACATCCATTTATTCAACAAATATTTGAGATATTTTACCAGGAATCACCATTAGACATATGCAAATGAACATAAGTTTGTGTGTACTGGTAGAGTGAATAAGTAATTATGTGTCACTGTGATATATGTTAAAGCCTAGAATAAGTTTGATGGTATAGAGCTATGCAGGAGATAAAGCTTGTGCAGGTTTTGGGTTCCAGGAAAGATTTTCTGACTCTGCTGGAAGTTATATCTAAGCTGCAAAAAACCCCAAGTATCAAGGTTCAACAGAAGCTAAGCAACAATGGGCTTTGTTACATACTATGGCTCTCTGACAGAGTAGAAGAGAGGGTCCCAAGAGATTGGAAATAGCATATACAGATGCCCGCCCAATGTTGAGAAAAACAATGTTTTGGGGAAAGGCCAGCACATGCATGTGGCTGGTGTGCAGTGGGCTAGGGTGTCAGGAGATGAGTCTGGCAAGGCAGTAAGTTCAGTTCAGAAGGGACCTTTGTGTGTCAGGCTATAGAGTTCATTCTATATCAACTATCTAGCTTCTTCTAGAGCTAACTTTTGTATTAATTACAACACTGAATTCAACCAGCTTAAAAAGCAAAAACAGAACAAAGAGGATTTATTATGTAGGTTGGAAAAGGTACTAAGATATCTCATAGAATCTGAGGATGAAGAATAGTAAGCAACCTTTGGAACTGGACCTGGGATTCAGGATCTCTAGGACAGATTCTGATCTGCCCCCCAATCCCCCAAACCCTTCCTCTTTTTTCTTTCACTCTCATCTCTATTTGTTCCTACTTGGCTTCATTCTAAAGACAGGCTTCCTTCACATGAAACATTAGATGGCATCTACCATCCTGGAACTCACATTTCCCAGCTTAGACACGCTATAGGAAAGAGTACCTCTTTCTCTGTAAACTGCATTTCAATCCCAGGGAAGCACTCTGATGAACCCTACTTGAGTTATATGCCCATCCAGTTCAATCACTGCTACCAGGAAATGGCAAACATCAAGTAGCTCTACCTGGATCACATGTCTTCCTTGGGGATGTGTGGGTGAAGTATTTTATGATTGACTGCTCCATTAAAGCGATACTTTATAGTTTCTTTCCTGGTGGGTAATGTGTCTGTCAATAGTTCTGTATTTACATTCTCAAAGTGTATCATCCCATCACACTTTAATGGAGTACCTGTAATGCTAGTTCAAGGTATTAACTCTGAGAAGATTATACATTTTTTAAAATCCATTAATATCAAGTTTGGCCATTTGACTTGTACCTTTTTCTGTGGAAGAATTATAATTTTTTACTTCATTGATATCAGATTTGGATCAAGAAAAAAATCTTGATTGTTGAAAGCCATTGGGATTTGGTAGTTTGTTACAGCATCATAACTGAGCCTAAGTTGACTGATAGAGACAACTTCTTTTTTCAAACCATTCTATATTAAACTCATAGAATAACACTGTTGGCTCTGCTGTCCAGACCTTGAATCAATCACCGTCATTGAAAAGTAGCAGAAAATAATTGGCCAGCTCAGGAGAACACATGTAGATTCCTTTCACCAATGAGGAAAGCTTTAGTTGTGGGTGGGAGGTGGAAGTGTTCTATTGACAGCAGCAGAACTTTATTGATCGAGGAGGGAAGTTATAAGGTTCTCAATGGGAAAGGAAGCATTAGTGGCTAAAAACATGTATCCACTAGAAGTTCTTCCTTTCTCATATTTAAAATTCCAGGCCAGGTGCAGTGGGTCACGCCTGTACTCCCAGCACTTTGGGAGGGCGAGGTGGGCAGATCACCCGAGATCAGGAGTTCGAGATCAGTTTGGCCAACATGGCAAAACCCCCTCTCTACTAAAAGTACAAAAATTAACCCAGTGTGGTGGCAGGCACCTGTAATCCCAGCTACTCAGGAGGCTGAGGCAGGAGAAAAGCTTGAGCCCAGGAAGCAGAGGTTTCAGTGAGCTATCGCACCACTGCACTCCAGCCTGGGTGACAAGAGCAAGACCCGTCTCAAAAATTCCGAAAAATTCTCACCTTTACCTCTCAGAGTTGCTAGTTTCTCTCTACCTATTCACAAAGGGTCGTGAACAGATTGTCGCTGAAAAGGGTTTTTTGGGAATAGAAAGATAAATACTATTTTGTTTGGGGTTGGCCTATCCTGTGTTAAAAAGGCAAAAGTTTATTTGTTCCCTCTCTTTCAGGAGGCCAGAGCTATCCTATGTTTCACTTTCTGATTTACATCAAAGACTAAGTGACCGTTTCATCTTCTCATCTTCTTTATAAACAGGATCTTCATTCCCCATTTCAGTTCCCAGAAGGCTTGATAAAAGATAAAGCTTCAACCTCAAAGAAAACAAAATTTAAAATTTGTGGATTCTTCCCCTCACCTTCATAAATATAACCCTGCTTGTACCCTGTCCCGAGTGTGCCTTTACCTTGAGGAAGCCCCGAGACTGGGCCCACCTTGAGGAGGGAGTGTGTGCATATTTATGACCACCTTGCCTCTGTGGCAAACATTCCTTCAAACAATTGTGCTTTATAGAAGACTGCCAGACTGATGTGGGGCCACGAGTTTATGCTGGCATTTGTGGTCAGGGAGAAATCGTATGCTAACCCTATTGAAAACACCATTTTTAATGGCCCTTGTGGCATAGGACTAAATGAATATCAACTGCTATTTTGTATCGTTGGAGCCTTAAGTCTAACAAATGCATTTCCTTGGGAGTTGCCTTTGGGATTTTAAACCTGAATTGGATTATTGTTGGTAAAATGTAAATTTAGGCTTTTTTTTCCCTGCAATTTAGCCCAATGTATATAAGATAGGTCTGTTTTCCTAGCAGAGTCAAGCCTATTCTTAAGCAGAGGTGATTGAATGGCACAGAGTCCTTACTACCTTCCTATATGTAGTCTGGAGCTTGTTCCTCTTAAAGCCAGGTGGGCCCACAAGTGCTCACAAAAGGGATGGGATGGAAAAATTAAACGATGGCATTGTATTTTCTGTTCTTACTGACATTTATGTTCAATCCATATGGGAGCTAAATTTCTTCTTGGACTGTGCCATATTTCAACTTATTTTATTTTCCTTGGAGATCACATATGTGGTAAGACAGGTTTTTGTGCACAATGGAAAACAGTCTAATAATTCCATGTACTTTATTTTATACATAAGGAAACTAAGGTCTAGAGGGAGGAAGTACCTGTGTGAGGTAGACCTGTGACTTAGTAATGGTGGAGCTGGTGTAGGTATCCAGTTATTTTGTCTCTTCTTTCTGCTGCACCAATATTCCCCGAAGTGTGGGGTTCCCAGTACTGGTAATCCTGTGGATTTAGAGGGTTCCGTGCCAAAAGAGGCATTTTCTTTTCAGTTCTTTCAGCCTTTCAGACTCCACCAAGAATGATCTTAGTTCACGGTCATACTTTATCTTTTTGTGAATATTTACCAATCTTCATATAACAGAGACAGCGAGACTCATTAAATTCTGCTAGTTAAACAATATAACTTTGTTTCTATTTATTCTCAGGTATGTTCTCTGTATGGACAATACTGCTTTTTATTTTCAATAGCCAAATAATGCTATTGAAATTTTAAAATAAAAATAATTTTAAATAAGATAAACTTTAGTTATCTTAAAATAAAGCAAGTTGATTTAAAGAAAAACATTAAGAAGTAGAGGTAGCCTGAAAATGTGGGATGGTAACAGTTTAGTTTCCTCAGGGCTCAAGTTCAGGAAACACAGAGTGTTACTATATTGTTCTTTAAATAGACTTCATAAATAATTGGCTATTAGTCCTTACCATTATGTCTATCTATATATAGCTATAAAGATATATGGGTTTATTAAAACTTTCTCAGGCCACAGCCCCAATTTTTTCCTGATTGGATGAGTTTCATCCAGGCTTTGCTACTTTGCATGGCAACCTCAAGGCAACTCTCATATGTAATGCAGGAGAAACTTCAAGCAAATACATAAGCAAGCAAACCAACAAAGAAGCCCAATAACCTTGGTTTAGGATGGTTTTGCCTACTTAAAAACGTGTATGTTCATTGGAATGTAGAGAAAAGAAAATTTTGTGAGAACTTTATTTCCCAAGATCTGCATTTGTATAACTTTAGGCCTGCCACCTCTTAGTAGCTCTTTCATTAGATGGTTCCATTGTGAAGGATGACTGAAATGAATGGTGTTCCCAGTATGAAACTCTGCCTGACTTCCCTGAAGCTTTCAGTAATACTTACTCAGCCCCTAGGAAATAGGGAGCTGCTCATCTGTGTTTGATAAGAACAGAGTTTTAGGTTGGCCCCTATGATGGTGGCAGCACCAAGGTACAACTTTTATTTATTTATTTGTTTGTTTGTTTATTTATTTATTTATTTAGACGACGTTTCATTCTTGTCACCCAGGCTGGAGTGCAATGGCACAATCTCAGCTCACTGTAACCTCCACCTCCCGAGTTCAAGTGACTCTCCTCCCTCAGCCTCCCAAGTAGCTGGGATTACAAATACCCACCACCACACCTGGCTATTTTTTTTTCTTTTTTTGTATTTTTAGTAGAGATGGGGTTTCACCATATTGGTCAGGCTGGTCTCAAACTCCTGACCTTAGGTGATCCACCTGCCTCAGCCTCCCAAAGTGCTGAGATTACAGGCATGAGCCACTGTGACTGGACAAGATACAATTTCTAATAAAGCCCATGTAGCTATAATTTCTGGAGTGCTTTACTGGTCACCATGCTCAGAGGTGAGCACTTGGCGCATGTTGTCTTGCATAATCCTCTCAATGTACTTATGAGACCTCTATTCTTAATTTATAGCAGTGGAAATCAACGATCCGCTTACTCATACTGTCTTTCCTTTTTCCCCCCCCAAAAAAAACCATATTGTTACACTTAGATCATGACTACCATTCCTAGATTCTGTCCTAGGAATTCACCCATGACCCGCATATGGGCTCTCACTAAATAGTTTATTAAACACTTGCTAAGTGCAAGTGGGCTGGGGAAACAGACAAGTCCTGAAACCAAACTCTCAGAGACGACTCTGCTGTTCCAAGACACAGGAAAATAAACAGATCCATCACAATACTGCTTGGGTATAATTTGACAAAGGAAGCCAAATTTGAACTTGATCTTGAGAGAAGATAGTGGATCAGGTAAAGAGAAAAGGACAAGCAGCAAAAGTACAAATTGACTTTCTGTGTCCCATAGCCACAATCATGCTGATAACAGCTATTTGTTGAATATCTACTACTCTTCTAACCTGGCCCTAGGTACATCACATTCTTTACCTCATTTAAGACTTGAACTACTGTGGGGTAGTATGTTAGCCCAGTGTGCATTGCTATAAAGGAATACCTGAGGTTGAATAATTTATATAGAAAAGTTTATTTGGCTCACAGTTCTACAGGCTGTACAAGCATGGCACCAACCTATGCTTGGCTTCTGGTGAGGCCTCAGGAAGCTTTTACTCATGGAAGAAGGTAGAGAGGGAACAGGAATGTTACATGGTAAAAGAGGGGGCAAGACGGAGAGGAGGAGGTCCCAGCTGCCTTTAAACAACCTGATAGCCTCTGTACTCATTACCATGAAAAGGCCACCAAACCATCATGATGGATCCATCACCATGACCCAAATACCCCCTACCAGGCCCCATATCCAACACTGGGGATCACATTTTAACATAGGATTTTGAGGGGACAAATATCCAGGCCATATCAGGTAGCTAGCAGCACACCCAATGTCTGAAGAAGAAAGTGAGGATTAAATAAGATAATCCAAAGGTGTCCTTTCAAAAAGGAGACACGTGGGTGGTGTCAAGAAGCTAAAATCTGTGTAACTAGACAGTTGATATGATTGAATGGGAATAGCTTCTGGAATCCTATATTGAGAGGCATGGTGAGGCTGCATCCAGTTCTCTAGGAAGGGATGCCATAATTACTCTCAGTTTGGGGAGTAAAGAGTAACAGCGTAAATGGTGTATCATCCCAGAGAAAAATGACACCGTGAATGGCTCATGTAAGAACCATGAGGAACAAACCTCCCATGAGAAGCTGGAAGAACGGAACCTCCCATGAGCTAACACCTCTTTCAGGCCTGACCATTTCATGCCCACATTTCTCTTCATCCACCAGCAAATCCCCCTGCCCTCCATCTTCTTCTCCAATACATTCTCCATATCTCCACCAGCTCATTCTTTGAAAAGTACTGCTTTGGCCAGGCACAATGGCTCATGCCTGTAATCCCAGCACTTTGGGAGGCCGAGGTAGGTGGATCACTTGAGGCTGGGAGTTCAAGACCAGCCTGGCCAACATAACAAAACCCCATCTCTACTAAAAAGTACAAAAATTAACCAGGCACGCAATGGCACATGCCTGTAATCCTAGCTACTTGGGAGACTGAGGCAGGTGAATCGCTTGAACCCGGGAGTCGGAGGTTGCAGTGAGCTGAAATCACACCACTGCACTCTAGCCTGGGCAGCAGAGTGAGACTTCATCTCAAAACAAACGAACAAAAAAAGCACCGTTTTGACCATTTCACTTCCCATTGACTAAAACCTGGACTTCAATCTTATGAAATGAATCTGTGGCTCTCTTCTCTTTCACTGTGAAATGTAATTCTCTAGTAAGTTCTTCAGACATTGGCTGCTTCTGAGCATCTTCCCCCAACCACCCGAGTCACCATAGAAACATTAAGTCAAGCAAGCCTTATAAAAATCATTATCTAATTTTCTTTTATTTCTAAAGAGGAGCTTTGGTTGCACTTTGTCTTGATGTGGCAGACATTATAACCTATGACTGAATGTCTAATCATTTTATATTTACAGTTCCTCGAAAGTGATTTCTGTGATATTGGCAAAGATAGTGAATTAATTTCCATTCATTAGTCAGGAACCTTATGAACTGTATCTTTCTGACTAACATCAACAAAATGAGCTGCCCACCTCTGAGGGGGTGGCCTTTGCTGTCCTGTTCTGCCCTGGTACAGCATAGGTAAATCTATCTAACTGAGAGGGACATTACAAGGAACAAGCTGGCCCGCAGATTAAAGCGACAGTCTCCAAAGATCTTTGTCAGTAATACATGAGATATTCTGATCTCCTTCTGTGCATCTCCTGTGTCTTAATCCTTATTTGATTCCTGCCCTGGTCACTTGCTTCTTTCCTCAGTTCCTTCTCTTGTGCATTCTCCCAGCTTCATTATAAGGGACCCGACCCTTCAAGCTACCCTTTCAGCTTTGTGGCTACTGACTGCCTTCTTGTCAGCAAGAAGATAGATACCAGCCAAAGATAGAACCAGCGGGATGTAGGAGGACAGGAAGGGAGAAGCCATGGTATTTTTTTTCCTTTTTCTCTCTCACTGCCTAGGTCAGAGCTTGTAGCAATAGCTGCTCAGATACCTTGGTTTCAGCTCCCACCAGCCAGCCGCTCCCTCTAAGGGTTGATGCCTTCCAAGCTCCAGTGTGATTTCTAGAGCCCACTAGAGATGCCTGTTCCTTGACTCCTCTAACACAGTTACTTCCTTTGTCTCTGCAGTCCCAGATCTAGTGATGGCTTGCTCCAGATGCTGATCTGTAGGTCACAATCCCTTTCTATGTCTGTTCTTCTTGCTCTGTCAAACATCGCAGTATCCTTGTATATAACCTCTCTACTGTTCCTTGGGTGGGTTTTGCTTTCCTGCCTGGATTTCCTGATGAATACAATTTCAAATTCAGGAGGAGGAACAATGGACTCTGAACACTTAATTGACCACATGTAACCCCATCAATATCCAATCCAAAGTCCAGACCTGTCTGGTGTGGTATGATATACAACATTGGATTTATGACTAAATCCAATTATAATCCATTTCTCATACCCGAAAAATGGACCTGGAAAAAATTGGTTGTATTAATGGTCTAAATAAAAATGTGTACATATACAAATAGTATGGGAGAAAATTTTTGTAATTTTGGTAAGACCTGTAAATCTTTATCTCATTTCATAGCAGGCATTAACACCCTGCAAAGGGAATTCTGGTCTCATGTATCATCTATTTCTAGAAAGAAGCATCAGGCTAAGCATGAAGTGATGCAAAATATTCTCTTTGAGTAGATGATATAGTTCTACATGTCATTACTTGTCTACCTGTAACCCTCAGGTGTCACAATAATGGAACTTCAATGATAGCTTTGAAACAGAAAGATAAACTTAAATGACATATTCCATTTGAGAGAAGAGAGGGACATCCTTGATTTTCTAATAAGTCTTTCATCCTACATTTTAACGTATAATTCATGACACTCTTGAATGTCATCTTAATTTTTTAAACTGATTTGGCTTTACAGGTGCTAGCTGACATTTATTAGGCAATATTAGTTAGCATCTTCCTTGGTACAATTGCTCAGTTGTATTCATCCTTTGTGAATGAAATATAACTGTATACATATATTTTTTGATATAGTGAGCAGGTGGAGTTTGCCAGCCTCTGTGCCAGCTCTGAAATGAATCAAATGCTTGCTCTCAGTGAACAGTCTGTATTCTGGACATTTTGTTCTTGTCACCAAAACATTCATTCTCCATTGAACAGTACATTGTTACAACAGCACTTTACTTTTCCTTAATAAACATGTTAACAGCATTTTTGAGGTGTCTAAATTATTTTCCCAGGGTAGGTACCAGAATCTGTGTTCGAGTGATCAAATTAGAGATTCACCAAGTCCTCCATATGGCATGGCCAGGAAGAGTTCTTTAACCCTCGGACTTTTTAAAGGTAATGAAAGGACTAGTTGCAAGTGACCAAACCCTTAGCAACTGTTGCTGTGCATTTGCATTATGTGATTATAATAATTATTTAGCTATTCAAGAAACAACATTTTTACAATTTCCTTTTCAATAAAAGGTGGGGAAAACCTTTGGCATACACCAATCAAACTCTCTTGGCCAGATTTTTGTTTTCCATTGTTGTCCCTCTGCTGCTCCTTTTCTGTGACATCGTGTCATCCTTGCCCTGTCTTCCATTCTGGAGCCACATTCTTGCAAACCTCCCCTCTTGTTTTTCTTCTTAAAAAAAAAAAGTGATACATGTAGAGAAAGTGCAGGTTTGTTGCATAGGAATACGTGTGCCATGGTGTTTTGCTGCACCTATTGACCTATCCTCTACGTTCCCTCCCCTCACCCCCAAGCCCCCAAAAGTTCCTAGTGTATGTTGTTCCCCTCTCTCTGTCCATGAGTTCTCATTGTTCAACTCCCACTTGTGAGTGAGAACATGTGGTGTTTGGTTTTCTGTTCCTGCGTTAGTTTGCTGAGGATAATGGCTTCCATCTTCGTCCATGTCCCTGCAAAGGATATGATCTCATTCCTTTTTATGACTGCATAGTATTCCATGGTGTATATGTACCACATTTTCTTTATCCAGTCTATCATTGATGGGCATTTGGGTTGGTTCCATGTCTGTGCTATTGTAAAGAGTGCTGCAAGAAACATACGTGTGCATGTGTCTTTACAGTAGAATGATTTATATTCCTTTGGGTATATACCCAGTAATGGGATTGATGGATCAAATGGTATTTCTGGTTCTAGATCCTTGAGGAATCACCATACTATCTTCCACAATGGCAATCCCCACTTTCTTAATCTCATTGTTTATTTGCTCACAGCTCATTTTAAAGCAAATATTCTACTTGTTTATATTGCTAGATAGGTTTGTTTTTTTCCAGTTGTATCCTGAGAAGTGCTCCCGAGTATGTACCTATTCTGTGGAAATGACTTCTCTTTCATTTTTAATCTTGATTTTTAATTTTATTTTTATTTTTCTTTATATAATATTGGATATATTTCAGGTATATGACATCTTTTAATATATATGTAGTGAAATGAACATATCCATACTCTCATGTAATTACCTGTTTTTTTGTGGTAAAAGTACCTTGATATGGTTTGGCTGTGTCCCCACCCAAACCTCATCTTGAATTGTAGCTCCCATAATTTCCACATGCTGTTGGGGGCACCTGGTGGGAGATATTTGAATCATGGGGGTGGTTTCCCCCATACTGTTCTCATGGTAGTAAGTCTCACCTTATCTGATGGTTTGATAGGGGTTTCCCCTTTCGCTTGGCTCTCATTCTCTCTTGCCTGCCACCATGTAAGATGTGTCTTCTGCCTTCCACTATGATTGTGAGGCCTCCCCAGCCACGTGGAGCTGTGAGTCCATTAAACCTCTTTTTCTTTATAAATTACCCAGTCTATGGTATGTATTTATCAGCAGCATGAGAACAGACTAATACATTCCTAAAATATACTTTTATCAGATTTTTAGTGTACATTATTAATTATAGTGTTCATGCTGTATGTTAAATCTTTAGGTTTATTTACCTCATAAAACTGAAACTTTGTACTCTTTTTTCTCCACGTGTATTAGGATTCTCTAAAGGGACAGAACTAATAGGATAGATGTATATATAAAGGGGAGTTGATTAAGGAGTATTGACTCACGTGATCACAGGATGAGGTCCCACAATAGGCCATTTGCAAACTGAGTAGCAGGGAAGCCAGTCTGAGTCCCAGTGCTAAAGAACTTGAAGTCCGATGTTCCAGAGCAGGAAGCATCCAGCACGGGAGAAAGATGTAGGCCAGAAGACTAAACCAGTTTAGTCTTTTCGTGTTCTTCTGCCTGCTTTTATTCTGGCCATGCTGGCAGCTGGTTAGATTGTGCCACCCATATTGAGGGTGGGTCTGCCTTTCTTGGTCCACTGACTCAAATGTTAATCTCCTTTGGCAACACCCTCACAGACACACCCAGGAACAATACTTTGCATCTTTAGAGCCAATCAAGTTGTCATTCAATATTAACCATCACACCACACCCCTACCCCATGAGTTGTTCAAGGTACTCCCATTAAAGGAATGGTTATGCACCCGTTTATTGTGGTGAAAAGAGTAAGTTGAAATTGGGTCTAAGCTGCAAATGTGTTTCCCCCCTCACTGGGCAAAAGCAAGAGCACCAGGAAACACATGGCGTATTATCATTCTATCTGTGGCTGTAATTTACTGTAACCATTGCATGCCCATCACAGATCCACATGTATTGATAATGGCACTATCTGGAGTTGGCTTGAAATTGGATCTGGGCTGCAAATGTGTTAATCCCCTCACTGGGCAAAAGCAAGAGCACCAGGAAAAACATGACATATTATCATCCTATCTGGAGGCTGTAATTTACTGCAAGTATCGCATACCTATCAAAGATCCACATGTATTGATAATGGCACTACCTGGAGTTGGCTACCCTGCAGTCCTGGTGCCCAGTGTCTTTTATACCACACATGGACTTGTGATCAAGTGTGTGTTTGCATGCCCATAAATGTGTGTATATATATGTATACACACGTACGTATGTAATATATATATACACACACACACATATAGAGAAAGATTTTCTGATATTTGGCAAGTATCTACTCATTTGTGATGGTTACAGAAAATTAGCAATTTGGCCCACAAATATCTGTTATATAAATTAAGCGTCTGCTTTGTGCCAGGCTTTGTTATATGTGATAGGGCCATGCAGGGGCAAATGAGTCTCTCTTTTCATGGAGCTTACATTAATGTGGATGTGAAACAGCCTTAACCTTGGAGAAATACAGGGCAGGTTGATGGGACTATGTTTGGTATACTTCTAGTGGAAGCAAAAAGATGTGTTTACAACGTGAAATAAAAATGTAAAGAAAGGAAAAGGGAATTAGGACTAAACTGACTGGTTGGGAGTGGATTTTGAAGAGTCTCGAATGCTGTGAGAATCATTGGAGGTTCTCTATTTTTAAATTGTTATTAATAGTATCAGTATTTTTAATATAATAAGTCATGGAAATTGTAACACAGGCATTTTCTTGCTCTTAGATTGAAATTAGCAGATCATTTTTGACAACTGTCTAAGTAATTACATTTTATTCTTAAACAATAGCATATGCATTAATTTAGGCATATTTGCATAACATGAATATTTGTGGTTTTGTATTTCAAGTATATGTTCAAATAGGCAAAGTTCTATATTAATTTGTCATTGGTAAAACAATTTGTTTTATGGTTGATCTTTCTGGAAATACCACTATAGAATTAATTTATATTTAAATGAGACTTTAAAAAAACCCCAAACTGACATAATTTTGATAGTTCATTTCACAAGAATCAGTTTATTTTTCTAAGTCTATTTTTTCCAAGACCGTAAACTAACCAGGCAGTCAAGGCAGATTATTGATATATGAAGCATGAATTTAACTTAAAACTGTCAATATCAGGATAGTAAAATAAAAAATCTAGGTATTTTCTCCTGCAAACTCTGCTTGTCAAAGGTTTATGAGCAGGAGAGTGACCTATTCGAAGCTTTCTCTTCCACATGATCGTACTTCAAATATTTGAGAATGACTGTCATATCTCTTCAAAGCTGTAATGTCAAACTGAAACACACATACAGATTCACAAATTTCATCACTACTGCTTTGACTTACATATCCAAGACACCATCATTAACATAGGTCATGGAATATTATCTGTTGAGATACTGGTCTTTCCAATGGATTTTTGTCCTCCACAGATGCCTCTCTCTACGCATTTCTAGAATAGTCTAGTACTGTGAAATCTCAACCTAATTTCAGGTTTTTCACCTTGCTTATAGGTTTCTTATGGATGAAGTACATTGGTTATGCTTTTGAGTAACCATGATTTGCAGCAGGGGCATAAGATCTCTTTGGCAGGTTAAAAGTATCTGGAGAGCACTAAGACGCTAGTCCCTAACTGTGGAGGACTGAGAAGCAGTTATAAATGAGCAAACACAGACTTTCAAAACAGGAGCAAGGAACGCTCAATCAAGAAATATAAATACCAGCTTGTTTTGGTGAGAGCCTGATTGATTTCTCCCCAGTAGCACAGAGGCAATTGGCCTGCAATTTTCACACTGTATTTGGTTTGAATTGTTGAAGAAAAATAAAGTTGTTGATTGATTAGCATTTGAAAAACCAATTAGTACTTAGTTTGCTTGAAAGACAAAACAAGTGCATGGTGTCAGAACGAGATATAAGCATTTCCAGGACTAACAAGCTCTCCAGGACTAATAAACTGGCCCTAAAATATGGAAGAAACAGTATTCAAATGTGAACTTGATATCAGCCAGATCTCCAGGGCCTGAGTTCACACTGGGGGTCAATTGTTGACTCTTTTCACCATATGGCTGTGCAGTTAATGTACTATGCATATATCTTTGGGAAACATAACAGTTTTTTATTTGTTTTTATTGTCTCATGGTTTTCTATACCACCCTTCGTCCCTTAGTCCCTATCTCAGTAGAACGCTGGAGAGAAAATTACCACGAATGTGGAAAAAACCTGGAAATCAGCAATTTCTAAAATACAACACATGAACACTAGTTCCAAGAGATTAAAAAGTTATGTGAAGGAGAGTGTGTAAACAAGTGAGTTTGAGAAATACTGGGTTAAACATAGCTTACTAGAAAGCTTTGCTGAAAGACCTCTAGAGAGCCCTTAATATGTTAATGTAAATGGTGGCTCTCAAAAAGGAATTTAGGGTTTTCCAAAACATTCGAAGCTTCTTAGAATGCATGTGCCAAACATCTTGTGAGACCAGTGTTGCTAGGAAGCGGCTTTGGGTAATGCTGTAATATATCCCTGGATAATTTTAACTTGCCATGAAATGTTTGGGAATGGATAAAATGGACTGCCTTCTAATTTGTTTTCCTTCTCCTAGTTCTGTCTATCTATCCGTCTATGCATCCATGCATCCATTCATACATTCGTCCATCCATATGTCCATCCATCCAACAAATTTTGTTCAATAAACTATGACGGACCCTGCGCAAGGGGTTGAGATGACTTGTTGTGGGGGTAGAGAAGAGGTAAAAGAAAGTTAGGAAACAAAACTGGGCCTAATCTTCATGGTATTCAGGACTTCTCTTTTGTAGAATCTGTCTGGTTATGGACTTTTGTTCCCTGAGAATATTAAGGTGGTGGTGGTGGTGTTGTTGTTGTTGTTGTTGTTATTATGTAAATTTAGAATAGAGATACCTTATTGCAAGCACTATTGGCAGTGGAACTCTGAGTTGGGTGGGCCTGGAGGGAGGGCGGGCAGCCAGGGACTACCTCTAGTCTCAGTGGTGTTCCATGAGCAATTTAAGAGCCAGATCCTGGGGGTGTGAAGGTGATGAAAACCCAGCCCTTGCCCAAATAACAGAGCTTGAGGCTTTCTGTTGCCCAGCAAGCTGAACTCAGCAGGGAAGTGAAAAGGAGCCAGAGAGAAACTCGGGGCATAAGTTCCCAGCATTTATTGTTGTTTATCTGTGCATGTCAGATAATAGCACAAAGGCTGGAGCCCCTTACCCTGTCCAGGTGAGTAAGAACTGCATGTAAGGGTGACAAAGGAATGAATTTCCATATCCGTTAGAAAACTCAGCTCCCAGATAGCAAACCCTGAAAAGAGACATGCATATTGATTCTTGAAATGAAATGTTTTCAAGCTGATAGTTTGGTAGCAATAAACCTGAAAGTGAGGACTGAAGGCTTGCAAAATGCAATACATGTGAAACTTCATTGTTATGAGCTTAAATCAGTAAATAGGGATTGTTCCAACTGGCCCAAACCTGAACCCAATTGTCCACTCTAGGGGCTAAAGCAAAACTCCCTCATATTCACCCAAAGTCTGGTTAACCAAGGGCAACTCTACTCTGCCTCAAGAATGAGAAGAGTGGGACCCTCGTGGTCCAGGATCTTCATCTCCTGTAAAACGACATACTGCCTCTAGAATCAATTGTGTTTTGTCATTACTTTTTTGATTAGGTTATTATAACTTGAACTGTGTATATTAATCAAATTAGCCCTCTCCAAAGAATTTAGCTCTTGCTGAGCGGTTAACACTTCTGTGTCCTGCTGAGATTTGGAATAATGCCGTCTTCTGATGCCCAGTGAGTGCTGGGGAGAAGGCAGCTCCAGAGGTTTCTAAATCAGGACAAATCTGACTCCAGGGTTTGGGTCTTGCAGATAGCACAGTGACTATGACCTCTTCAGTGTTTTAACGTGTTCAGAGCCCCAGGACCCCATACAACATCTTGAAGTGGGCAATTGCCTACTTGATGTTTTTGCAGGGTTACCAAGAAAACTACCTTTACCCCTCCACAAATCTGCTGGCTGACTCGAATTCCATTAACTTATCTTCAATATTCTCACTCAAGGCTTTGGTCATAGTGAACATGAATATGTGCCATGGCTTTGGATGGAAAGCTCCCTATCAGTTCTTTATACTATAGTGTAAATGTGCTTCATAACACTTCTCCATGTCAGTGAACCCTCATTTGAAAAGTACATATTGATCTGTGCCAAGATACCTTAATAGGCACTTGGGAATATGTAAAGAACCAAACAAGTGTGCCCCCTGACTTCATAAGCCCTTCTATTTCAATGCTTTCATGATCCTTTAAAACGAGTCAGCAAGCTAGAACCTCTGGGTCAAGTCCAGATGGCTTCTGTTTTTGTAACTGAATTTTACTGGAGCATAGCCAGAATAATACAAAACCAAACCCTTTGTTTATGTATTTTTATGGCTGCTTTTGCAATACAACAGCAGAGTTGAATCAAGACAGAAAGCATAGCGCCCGCACAGCATAATTTATTTATATAATATTTGGCCCTTTAGAGAAAAAGTTTTCCAACTCCTGCTTAACATTCCAGGTCTGGGAGCCCCATCCCAAAGTATTTTGAGTGAGTAGATCCACAGGTGTGTATCTGTTGGCATGCATACAGCCTCATGCCTGCAGACCTCCACTGCGCATATTCTTTCTGTGCAGTGGTTCTCTGAATTCTCCATATCTGCCTTTGATTTTTCCTTCAGCAGCTTCTCCTCCCTAGCCCACTACTTTCTAGGGTGAATGTTGCCCAGCAGCCTGTTGTCTGTCTTCCACAATTCTCCTTGGCATTTCATATGTCATCTTCTACCCTCCTGGTATTAAACTATTCCTTGTTGATGTCTCATAACTGCACATTTAACCCTCTTTTCAGAATTTCCTCCCTACACTTGTGGTTACCTAGATCAGAGGGCCCTCTGAGCGCTCAGTATGTCTGAAACCAATTCATCATCATTTCCCTCCAAGCAACTCATACTCAAGACTTTTCAATTTTCTGTTATTGGTAACATCAGTCTCCCACTTTGAGATCTCACTCACTAGTAATAATGATCATATTTGTTTCAAATTTTACCTGCTGGTCCTGAAAAACAAATCTAGCTTTAATCAGAATCTAACTAAAAATAATGAAGGGCAAAACTTTGTAAAACGTTCACAGAGCTTACCTGATATACAGACCTTTTAAAAAAATTTTTTCCTAAGGAAGAAACAAGGAGGAAAGGAAATTGACCTTGAACAGGTACCTACAATGAGCTTAATTCTGTGCCAGCCACTTTTTCAACAAAGTACCCATAATCCTTCCAATAATACTTTGATAATTTTTATCATTTAATGAGAAAGCCAAGTCTCAGAGTTTAAGTCACCTTGCCAAGTATCACATAGCTAGTGAATCATGGTACTACTATCCAGATCTAACTTTTATTTCTCATCCTCTTGTGGCATATAAAACACAGATTCTAATCGTGAAAAATATCTTGTTTTTATTGAATTTATATATTTACTTGGTTTTTGTTAAATTTTCTTTTTAAAAATATATATCAATCAAAACTGACTAAAGTAAATTCAGTTAGCAGTGACTATAATTTTAAGTATTTGGGTCCTTCACTTGTTCTCCACTAGGAAGTGATGATGATGATGATGATGGTGATAACAGTTGACTTTTATTGAATGATACACTGTGTAGGCACCCTGCCAATGATGTTATATGGATGCTTAATTTTTATTTTCATTTTTATCCTTTAATGCTCGCTCTTTTGATCAAGTGGAATATGATCATGAGGGCTGATAGGCTTTAGTCTTTAACTTTATTATCTGTTAAACAAAGATATGCTGTTATATGTTTATCAACTAACACTTTTTTTTCGAGGGAGGGAAACTTGTAGCACTTACCAACTTCTATGGTATAAATATTCCCAACATGGCTAATTTCCAGCTATAACTATAATATCACTGGCTCACAGTAAACCCCAAAATTTAGCAATCTGCTCTTAGGATCCTGCCTTAACTGGCTCTGCACCACACCAGAGATATGTACTATAATGACTTATTAGGGAAATTTATCAATTTGGTTAGTGCTTCAATATGCTAGGTGAGACAGAATATGCTTCAGTGTCATGTAGTTGGGTAATATTGGTGTGAACTGACTTGGTTAGTCTTGGAGTGAACAATGGGAGACCTTTAGGGAGGTAGAAAGGGTGTGCCAGGTGCAGAGTCATGAGCCAGTGGGAGATGTTTAGGAGACAGTAAGATCATACTGACCTGGAATAGAGAATGGCTTGGAAAGAAGAGTCTACCGAGAAACCCATTCAACAGAAGGACATGTCATTTAGGATCTTAAATGGGTGGGAGGGTGAGACCTTCAGCTTCTCTAGTTGAACTATGGACGAGGTAGTGATATCCACCCAGGGCAAGCCCCTCTAAGCATTGGCCTTTTATGTTTTCCTGTCAATCACTTTGCTCAGATTTGCAGCATCACTTTCAACCAAAATCTTCATTTTCACGGAGTTGCTTTTTATGCAGATGTGAATGATATACATTTGAAATTAAGACAAAAAGTTTTTAAAGATGCTTGTGCCTCAAATTTCAAACGAAACAAATTCCTAAGTTTATTTTTTAAATGTGGTTTTAAAATTTTAAAGCCATCAGGACACAGAAAGTATAAATCATGTTAATGTTATTATCCCATGGGTGTGCCACTTGAGCCATTGAAGTGGAAATAACTCATTTTCCTTTGTTGGAATTCTATGTATCACACCGTGGTTTATAGGCTCTAAATATTCTGCAAGCAATAATGATGTGTAAGTTAAAACTGCAGCAACTATTAACCTGGTCTTTGTTTTATGTAATAACAATGTCATGTATGTAGTAGTATTCATTTCAGCATTAGACAATACATCCATAGAACTAGCAACCCTAGCCTGGAAGTTGAATTTGATAAATCAGTATGCCATGGCGTTACCTGAAGAGCAAACAGTCTGCACAGTATAAGAGATTATGCTTAAAAAACACACACACACACACACACACACACACACACAAACAGAATTAGACAAAAAAGCAATCATGGTTACAGATTTATGCTCTGGGAAAATGTGTCCCTAATTTTACCTAATTAAACTATTATTTAATAACAAATATTAATTTTGAATTAGAGTTGTAGGTTATGCGAGATCCTGGGGAATGCATGGTTCAGGTTGTGACCACTACGTAGTTTTGTCAAGTGGCAGTGCTGTGCCTCATAGGGACCACTCTGTTACTCGGTAGGAATTTTGGAGCTTTCCCCCAGGTAGCCTCTCTGCCAAGGAGAAGCTAATAAATGTGTGGCTCTATAATCCTTGCATATAAAACTCAGATGTCTATTATGAAAATGTTCATGGACTGTGACCATTCATTCTCTTCCTAAGATATGTTTCTTGCATAGATCTTCTGATATAAAGTTGTCTGCAAAATGCTAGGGAAGAGCCAGACTTCCTACACAGTTTGCAAGCACCCGCTGTGAATCCAATGCTACTTCACCCAACTGTGTTTCATGCTGGGAGAGACCAGTAGACAGCAGGACATTGTAAGGAATCGTCCCTCCCTCTTTGAACTCCTGGCACTCTTAATTTTTAAAGGCGCATTGTTTTGGCTTGTTAAGAGCTATTAAAAAACAAAGAATTACCACTGCCCCAGACTGGGTGATAATCTCTTTGAGGACAAGGAACCATTCATGTGTACATCTTTTTATTTGATCCAGCATTTAGCATGGTGCCTACTCAAATACTACCTGATTTTTTTTTCTATTACATATTATCCCCAACAGGATTGCTTACTGATACTTTTACTTTTTTACTTAAAAAATATTTAATAAAAAATCCAGATGCAAGGTTGATTATTATGAAACATTTTTTAGAGATTTAACCTCACTCACTAGCCATGCAGATTTATATAGACATCTAATCTATTTACAAATGGACCTGTTTACTCATTTATAAAGTAAGGTGGTAAAGCTTAGTATTGTATGAGAGGCAAGTTGGTCTCTAGAGATACCCTGTGGAGCTCTATCTGCTCAACATTTTTATGAGCCATGAGGATATGGAAGGCATTCTAATAAACACTGCAGAGGATGTGGAGCTGGAAGGTGTGGATAATGTTGGAATGATAAAAGCAGAAGACAAAAAGATTGTGGCAGCTTGGAACAATGGGTTCAACATGCAAATTTTTCCTTTAAATATACAGCCTTTAATGTCAAGCCTTCTATAATGGTGTGAAATGATTAAGAACAAGACAGGAAGTTCTGTCTTGTCCTTAATAGTTTCAGAACAAGCATCAAAATAGCATCAATTGGTAAGACTTGGAAAAATTAGGCTACAAAGTCAAGGTGTAATAGGGCTTCAACAAAAACTTCACTTCTGCGAGGATATCAGATCAAGGGCATAGGATGTGACCAGATCAAGTTACTCTCTCTGAGACTGAGGTCTTCATCTCTAAAGTGCAGATGGTCATAACAGCCACAATTTTGTAACTATCTCCTATGAATCCTAAACACCTGCTAAGTGCTTTGCTTATTTCAGTAATCTTCACAAAAGTTCTGTGAGAGATAAATGCTAAAAAAAAAAAAAAGTCAATTTTATAGATGGAAAACTGAGGCTTAGATTGTGTAGGTAATTGCCCAATACCACACAGGTAGAGTTTGGACAAATATCCAGCTCCTTCTGACCTCAAAGCCTAAGCTATAACGTACTATTCTCCATCACATTTCTCCCTACTGTTTAAAGCATAGAAGGATAAATGTGACCATACATTCCTGGCATATGGTGCCTTGTGTGCAATAATAGAGTCAATGCTAATATGCTTCATTTGTGCTCATTCCTCTCTCCTTCCATCCTCCACTATAGTGACAGAATTCCAACTGAGCATGTACCTCTGGGGATTATTCTGAGTCTTCAAGGGTAGAACCTTCTCACACACAGGAGCAATCTTTGCATGGCTTCGCCTACCTAGCTTAATTCCTCTTCCTACTTCAACACACATCATTTGCACCCAGCTCTGTCGGAGACTAGCTAATTGTTCAACAATAGCAGCGATACTTACCTCTACATGTTCACATTCAGGGGTTGCTGAAAACATCTGTGAAGGGTTTGAATTTGTGTCACTGAATACATCCCATGGAGAAAGCTAAAACCTCTCTGCCAAAAGCCAAGTAAATAACCTCAAGAGAAAATAATTTAATACTGTGTCAAAGATACAGTTTGAGTCATAGGCAGCATCAATGTCCCTACAAAGTAGACCTGCTTAACTTTGAGGAGTATAAACTCTATTCTTTTAAGAATTTGTGGCACTACTTATTTCGGAGAATTGATGAGATTGGTTTCCTCAAAAGAGAGTGTAGTATCTGAGTGTCAGAGACAAACTTATCAGCTGCTAAATTCCAAAGAAGGCCAAAATCTCTCTTACTCCATCTTGCCCTGTGGAGCTCCATCTGCTCCATGTGGTTTTTTTTAAAAAAAGTCACAGCCACAGGTTTGTCCCAACTCCTACCTCCATAGCATCTACTCCTAAGGGAAGCGTGCATGTGCTGAGGATGTATCCAGGAGGAAACTGGTCACTATTGGAAACATCAGCAGAGCCAAACCCTCTTGATGAAATGAACTTCCTCCAACTGCAAGAGATTTGCCTGCACCAGTAGCTCCCAAGAGCTACTGGAATCAAACGTAGGGATAAATCAGAGTTTACATCCCTTGGAAGACTGAGTGCTACATGACTTCCCTGTCCAGAGGTTGAAAAAAACTATTATTCCATACACGGAAAAAATTCCTATCTAATACACATAAGGCAAATAATTTTTAAAAAAATGAACCAAAGTTGCAAACGAATGAAAAAGAAACTGTCTTTCTATATACCTTAAAAAGACTGTGGGGAAAGAGCAAACTGTTAGCAAGGGTTTCCTCTGTGTTCAGAGATTGTAGGCAGTTTTAAATGGCTTTTCCTTATTTTTATTTGCCAGATTGTCTGCAATAAGAAAAAATTCTTTTATAGTCACAAAATGCAAATGTGTTTTTACAAATAAAGTCTGACAGTAATAAAACAAGCCGCTGTACTTATGCCTACAGAGGACCAAGGAAGTGGCCACAAGTGACACAATCACATTGGGCCTCTATGTATCCACTCTGACCCAGTACTGCCTTTTGAGCAGGAACAAGCCTTTGCAAGGATGGCTGTGCTTGTGTGTGTGAAGTCACCTGTCAAAAGGCACTTAACAGTGAAGATTTCTTTCTCTCCTTTGGAATACTGTGGAGGCTGTCAAAGGCTGCTGAGGAAATCTATTAACATTGATTCTTTTTTTAAAAAATAAATCATGACAATTTTTAAGGAAGAAGACTAGTAGGCTTTAAAGAAGAGATGCTAAAATTTCACAGTGTACCTAGTTTGGATGTCGGTAGAGAAGTATCATTGAGATGCTGCTGCCGTTATAAATGAGTGAGATGAACCTCTCCCAAGAATGTACGTTGATGGAGCAGGACACTTGGTACTAGATTGCAGAAAACAAAGACCTTTTGTTGGGCAGCTCGTAGTCTGAGAAGTTAAACGTGAAGAAAATTGCATTAAAATCTGATAGTTGCTGTGTGGGATAACGGTTGGCACTTAGTTCACAGAGCACTGTAACTTATTTGATCCCTCAACCTGATTATCCCATTGACAGTTTACAACGCAAGCACTTCCTAAGATTTTACGAATGTTTTTTGAAATGTATTACCCCCATCCCATACAAACTTGAGGGCCTGGAGTTACTACTATCCCCATTTTACAGCTGAGAAGAATGATACAAAGGCATTTAGTCCTTGGCCCCGAATGACCCAGCTGGTTAGCATTGAAAATAGGATATGAATTCAGGTTTTTCTCATTCTAGAGTCTGCACTCGGTGCTATCTGCCTCCAGCTGAGAGAAGGGAAGTTTCTAGAGGAAAAGAGGGCTGTTCAAGGGCTTAGTGTGCCTCCTCTCAAGGTCAGTCTGGTGAAGAAGAGCATAAACCTGAACCTGTCTTACTGTCTTTGACCCATGCCCGTTCTGGAATGTTTGTAGTTTGGAGGAAGAAACAATGCATTTACTTCAGACTGAAACTGCCTGAAGGTTATTTTTAATTTTTGTTATTTTTTTATTTTTTATTCTTAGCTTTATTACATTTCCAAAACAGACCAGACAGTAAAAAAAAAAAAAAAAAAGAGGGAAAGACAGAAAATCTAACTGTTGTTGTTTCCAATTCTAAATGAGAGTAAATCTTGCCATTGGCAGCTGATTAAGCACCTCCCAGATTCCTCTCTTGCTGCATAGATGAGAAATCAATGTCCAGCAGGAATTCCTGATGATGTTCTTTATGGGTTTTTAGCACAAGTACTCAGAGTGACCTTTCCTGCATTTGCTTCACTGACTTGCTCATTGCCTGTTATGAGACATCCAGGCTTCTCTGCACAGCATGCATGCGGCATGCCCAAATGCTGCTCTTACCTCAGCTCTGACTTCTCCCAGTGTATGCGGTAGACCTAGCAGTCTCTGTGGCTTTGCTTGTGCCCTTTGCAGATGTGTCCACATGGCCATATAGCACCTTTTTCAATCCTTCTCCATTATCACCTCTATTCCCCCAGGGAAGATTTTCTAGTGGAAATTTTAAGTTTTGTTTGATTGCCTCCTTTTGCGAGATGTGGAAAGAACAGCAGGTATTACAAGTGAGAGTATGGAGAATGTACTAATAAAATGATCACTGAGGTATTGCTGAATATGTTTGGGATGAGTGGGGAAGTATGCTTCGATTTATAACTTGATGTGAAAGGCAGATCATCTTATTCTAGTTAGTATAACCTAGCCTTAAGATTTTCTTTTTTTTTTTTTCTTTCTGAGATGGAATCTCAGTCTGTCACCAAGGCTGGAATACAGTAGCACAATCTCGGCTCACTGCAACCTCCGCTTCCTGTGTTAGAGCAATTCTCGTGCCTCAGCCTCCTGAGTAGCTGGGATTACAGGTGCACACCACCATGCCCGGCTAATTTTTGTATTTTTGGTGGAGATGGGGGTTTCATCATGTTAGCCAGGCTGGTCTCAAACTCCTGACCTCAAGTGATCCATCCACCTCAGCCTCCCAAAGTGCTGGGATTACAGGTATGAGCCACCATGCCCAACTCAAGAACTTTTTGATATCTACGTTATTTTTTCAGCTATATTTTCTTAGGTTTGTACATTAAACTCAATAATTGAAGTTCCATAAACTTAAAGCAGATTCTAAGAAGAAATAAGATCTAAGAAAATGAAGAAAAATAAAACCCCTGCTTCTGATGTAAGAATAGTCTTAGGAAGAAGGAATGAATGTCTCCTCCAAATATAGATTTGGGTTAGTTTTTCTTTTCATTTGTTTTTATAGGGCATGGTGTTAAGTATATAATCTGATTTGTAGCCATGCATGTGATGAAACCAATTAAAATATGTTGTCCTTAATTTTTCTTGTTAAGGGTTTCTATGGACTGGGGGCATAAACTACTAAGGATATCTATGCAAACAGATTATATAACACTAACTCACATTGCAATATCATTTTTTTCCATTCTCTTTCCATATTCCTAATTGCTTTAAGGGGCAAGACTCTGATGCTAATATTTCTTTAACAACTTTAAGACTCAATCTTTTTGTAGCCAAGAGAGCCAGCCTCAAGCTCTCTTTAGTGAGCAAAACATTTGACTGTAAATTGATAAAGTTTATTTATTTTCATTTTTAAATAATTACCCATTGTGGCCTTTGATACTGGTTTTCCACTTATAACAGTGATGTAAAGTTTCCTTTTGAAAACATTTGTGGCGATTTGTGAGGTGAATTAAAGAAAAATATTGAGCCAATAATATAGTTGCTTAATAGATGTGGCAAAAATTGGACAGTGGTTCATGAGTGGATAAAGTTTGAACTGGTCTAGGAAAGATAGGGATTGTTCATTTAATCATTTCCCATATTATCCCTGAAAATCCCCCTCCTTGAACATCTCAAAGCACATGTCGTATACACCATTCCCTAGAATTATATTTTGCTGTCTTGTACATTAATTACACACACATGTACATGCTCATTGAGAGCAGAAACTGTCTCATCCACTCAGGATCCGTTAGCCACCTAGAAGGTACTTTTAGAGGCAGAACTAAGCCCTCTCATCTCTGGCCTCTTCCTCCCTGGCCATGCCTCATTGTCACTCAATGCCATGCGCTTATGCCATCTTGAACTAGATAAGAAGGACAATGAAAACTTTCAGCACACTGACTTCTATGTAGGGTGGAGTTCTGAGTCTGTTTGACCCAGGGCAACACTAAAAATAGAGATGCTATAGTAGAGACAGTTGGGTCCAGTTCAATCCAAATTGGCAGAATTGATAGTTGCTGTGAATAGACCAGGGGATGACAGTTTCTTGTGACAATTGACTATACCTATAAAATAAGTCCATGTTAAAAAAGTGTGACATTGAATAGTACTAGGATGGGATGAATCATGAAGTTGTACATTTGCCACCAAAGGTTAAGTGATTAGTCAGTTTATTGACACTTGCCTCTACTTTATATTAAAATTGTATCTTCTGAGTCTTGAATAATTTTTTAGTAAAATTATTGATCAACGTCAGATATAAACCAGAATCTTGGACTCATAGAATCAGAACTGGATAAATACCCAATGATAATCCCATTGATTTTCTGTATTCATGAGCAGGAATAAAAAGGCCCAGCAATGTGAAGTGACCCATCTTGTATCACACAACTAGTTGTCAGTAGCAGTAGTGGCAGAACTTGGACTGGGGATTCTCCTCCCAACATTATATTTTTCTTCTACCCTTACATTGTTTCTTATTACACAGGTCACTATGTTTTAGTACATTTCTGCTTCAATTTATTTTAATTTATTTCAAATTCAATATATCTTTATCTTACAGTATGTAATCCAGCAATTTGCTACTCTAAGGATGGTCTTCAGATCTGTCAGAATCAACATTGCCCGGAAGATTTTTTTAAATTGCAGAACCTTGAGCTGTACCCCAGACCTTCTGAATCAGAATCTGCATTTGTTTTTTACAAGATCTCCAGATGATTTGTATCATATTAAAGGTTGAAAAGTACTTTTCAATTATTTCCTGTAAGTCAAAATAGTGTTCTGGACTGAATGAGAAAGGTGGGCAATCTTTAGCTGCATGGTTCTCAAATTTTATTGTACATAAGATAAACGAAGGTAATTATGAAGTGTAGATTGCTGAGTATATCGTTCCCACAGATTCTATTTCAGACCCAGAATGAACACAGATGGAATGATTTTAACAAGGTGTACAAGTGGTTTTGATGCAAGTCATCTTTGAAAACTTTAACTCCTTCTTAGTTGGGTGTTTATAAATGACTTCATTATTACTTAGAAATGAATGCCTGGAACACATTTATAACAGTTATCAAGACTAGAATAGACATTTAAGATTCTGGGACAAATGCCTGAAACAGTTAGATTAATAAAACATGGTATGTAAAATATTCTGGATAATGTTCCTCTTCCTGGTAGAGTATCATTGTACTTCCCCAAAGAAGTTGAGAGGCTATATAGGCTATATAAACCTAGTTGAAACTACATAAATAGGAATTTATGTAGTCAGAGATAGCTTTGAGCTGGCTGGGTCCAGTTCAAGATTCTCAGGACACTCTTCTTCCAATCATCCCCCAGTTCTGCTGCTCTATGTTGTTTTCCTTTTTCTTCTACTGCAGAGATGTATTTTCGTTTAAGTGGAGAAGACTGCAAACACAATCACCAGGTTCACATTTCTCAGTCTTTTTTTTGAGATGGAGTCTCCTGCTGCTGCCCAGGTTGGAGTGCAATGGTGCTATCTTGGCTCACTGCAACCTCCACTTCCTGGGTTCAAGTGACTCTCCTGCCTCAGCCTCCAGAATAGCTGGGATTACAAGCACCCACCAGCATGCCTGGCCAATTTTATTATCATTATTGTTATTTATTTTTAGTAGAGATGAAGTTTTGCCATGTTGGCCAGGCTGGTCTCAAACCCCTGACCTCAGATGATTCACCCATCTCTGCCTCCCAAAGTGTTGGGATTACAGGTGTGAGCCACCGCGCCTTACCTTCAGTCTTCATCAGCTCTGATCCAAAACACAAATCCTGGGGAATGTTTCTGATTAGCCTTCCTTGGATCACATGTTTATTTCTGGACTTCAAAGGCCAGAGAAAACGTGCACTGTTATGGTCCGTGCCATACCACCTGTGGCAAGTCCGATGCTTGGAAGCCCTAATCAGAACTACATATTTTCTGAATAGAAAGAAGCAATAGGCAGGAAAATAAAAGAGGTCATCAAAACTTGAAATAGCATCAGTGCTTTGGAAACAACCTAAGTGTACACTAGTAGGGGAATCAGACAAGGATGATATGTACCTGGGTTGGAATGTTCTTCAGATGTTAGAACTGATGGCTATGAACAAGGTATGATAAAGTAATTTTTAAAAATTTTGATATCGTGTAAAATGAGAAAAGCAGATCTCAAAATTGTGTTCACTGTGATGTAATAGAAATGTGTATGCCAGTGGGGTGTGGTGGCTCACGCTGTAATCCCAGCACTTTGGGAAGCCGAGGCAGGCAGATTACTTGAGGCCAGGAGTTTGAGACCAGCCTGGCCAACGTGGTGAAACCCTGTCTCTACTAAAATTACAAAAAATTAAATGCCTGTAATCCCAGCTACTCGGGAGGATGAGGCACAAGAATCGCTTGAATCTGGGAGGTGGAGCTTGCAGTGAGCTGAGATCATGCCACTGCATTCCAGCCTGGCAACAGACAGAGAGACTGTCTAAAAAAAAAAAAAAAAAAGTGTTTTTTCTGGGCTTGATTTCATGGTTTTCATGATCTAAGTTAGGATTGCTGCATCTTTTGATTGCCACTACAGAGGAGATAAGAAAGTGCACATAACTGATGAAAGAAATGAGCCAAGTTCATGGAAGCATAGACCATCATAATTCATGTTGTTAACTCTTATGAGGTAAGTTGTTTCATATTGATAGACATCAGTAGATTTACAGCAGCCTTGTTCATCACTTTCAATGCATGTTGTCCTAAGTACCAACATTTATCTTGAAGATGGAGAATCTGTGGATAGACTGGAGATGGTGGTATTTTCCCCAGTTGGTGGGACAGTCCGTTTTGACTTGATGGTCCTGCAAAATATGGTTCTATATCCTCTATGGCAACTGGCAGTTTTGTTTCATACTAAGTAAATAGAACTACTTACTTTGTCTAGAGACTGCTTTCTTCAAGCTGAAAACAGAAGCCTTTTATGTCTCAGGAAATCCAAGTCCTAGTTTTACCAGCCCACTGAATGACTGTGTGATCTTGGGACTAGATCTACAACCTCACAGTGTTTGTCTCTGCTGTGTTTAAAAAAGAGAGAGAGTCAAGGTACAGATTCATGGCTTGTGAGATCCCTTTCAGCTTTAACACTGTATGAATCTACAAAATCTATGAATATGCACTGATTTCCCTGGAGCTGTACAACATACAGTGCATATACAGGGCATTGTTACAACATGGTTACTGGCTTTTCCACAATGGGTCTTAGAGTGGCAGTGACTCCATGTCTATATTTCACACTATGATTAGATTGTAAGGGCACAAATCCAATCCTGGTCAATGAACGTTGGACTGAGTTTAGCTTACAATACACTCTGACCTCTGAATTCCTCTCCAGCCTGACCCATTTACTCAAAACTGGTCATCTTCCACCTTTGCTCATTGTGATTTGCAACATGCAGTCTATTTTATTGTATCTGGGAAGCATCATTTTGCCTTATTATTCAAGATTACTTTTAATTCCAGTCTTTCTATCTAAGTCAATACTTACAAAAATAGTGAAGGACTGGGTTTTTGGTTGTTTTTGTTTCAATTTTCAATCTATTATGGACCTATACTTACGAAATCTTTCATTTGGATGTTGTAGCAGTGCCAAATTGCTATAAATCTTTCTAAATGCTTCCTCTCAATTTGGTATATTTTCTACTTATATGCATGGATCTGTTTTTGGATTCTCTAATTCTATTCTGCTGGTCTATTTGTCTGTCTGTACTGATATTACACTGTCTTCATTAATTTTATTATGAGGCTTAAGATCTGCTAAGACAAGCTTCCTCTCCTCCTAGCCAGCGTTTTTCAGGAATAATCAGTTTTTTCTTTGTCTTATCTATGTGAAATGTGGAATTAGCATGTCACATTTCACAAAGAACCTTGATATGATTTACACTGGAATTTCTTTATCAATTTGAGGAGAGTTTTGATATTTTTAATGTTTTCTTATCTATAAACATAGTTAATTTTCTAGTTAGTGAAACTTTCATAAAGTTTTATTCTTTCTTTTAAAAAGCCCTTGCATGTATGTTGTTTATTCTTAGGTCACTTATAATTTTATTGCTATTACAAATGCTGTATTTATAAAAATTGTTAGAAAATACACTAATTTTGTGGAAATTTAATGAGTTTGCAATTGATTTTGGTAAATTAATTTTGTATCCAATTCTGCCCAATTCATCTTCAAATAAAATGACAACTTTTCCCTAGGTGCTTTGTCCTTCATATAGTTGTAATTTGTGAATAATAACAATCTGTTTCTTTCCAATCTTGGTATTTAAATTTATTTTCTTATTGCAAGTGTGTTAAAATACTGTTGCAGTGTTGGGTGCTGACCCTTGCCTGTAATCCCAGCACTTTGGGAGGCTGAGGTAGAAGGATGACTTGAGTCCAGGAGTTCAAGAACAGACTGGGTAACACATTGAGACCCCATCTCTATTTTTAAATAAATAAATTTGTATTAGTTGTCTAGGGCCGCCATTGACAATTTTGCCTCTATCTTTACATGACCTTCTCGTTCTCTGCCTTCTCATTTTCTGATAAAGTTGCCAGTCATTGGATTTAGCAACCAATCCAAATCCTGGATGATTCCATCTTGAGATCCTTAACTAATTACATCTACAAAGACCCTATTTCTAAGTAAGGCCACGTTCTGAGGTTCTGGGTAGACATGCATTTTAGGAGATATTATTCAGTCCATTTACCAAGAAGAACTTAAGGTGAAAAATAAGAGGGTTTGGAGTGGGCATACTTATCTTACTTATAAATCTTTTATTTTTATGTTTTTTGTTTTTGTTTTTATTGGGACCATCACAGGTCACTGGACCCTCAACCTCCCGGGCTGAAGCCATCTTCTTGCCTCAGCATCTCAAGCAGCTGGAGCAACACGCACATACCACCATATCCAGCTAATTTTTGCAATTTTTTTGTAGAGATGGGGTCTCCCTCTGTTGTCCAGGCTGATCTTGAATTCCTGGGCTCGAGCAGTCTTCCTGCGTCTGCCTCCCGAAGTGCTGACATTATTGGCATGAGCCACTGCACCAGGCTTAGTCATAAATCTTAAGAGAATGCTTTTACTATTCTACAGTTACCATAGTTTGTGGATTCTAAGAAACATGATTTTGCCCATTTCAACAACTCTGAAGAGTATCTTAAGAATTCTCATCAGAGATTACCACAGTTTAATTGGGAGCATTTTTTTTCTTTCTTTGTGGTATGTTTTATAAGTGGTACCTTAGATTTAATATAATACAGTTAGTTTTTCTGTAAATTTAGTAGATCAAGAAGTCTCCTTCTGTATTTCTTCTTTTTTTATTATACTTTATGTTCTAGGGTACATGTGCACAACGTGCAGCTTTGTTACATATGTATACATGTGCCATGTTGGTGTGCTGCACCCATTAACTCATCATTTACGTTAGGTATATCTCCTAATGCTGTCCCTCCCCTCTCCCCCCACACCACAACAGGCCCCGGTGAGTGATGTTCCCCTTCCTATATCCAAGTGTTCTCATTGTTCAATTCCCACCTATTAGTAAGAACATGCGGTGTTTGGTTTTCTGTTCTTGCGATACTTTGCTGAGAATGATGGTTTCCAGCTTCATCCATGTCCCTACAAAGGACAAGAACTCATCCTTTTCTATGGCTGCATAGTATTCCATGGTGTATATGTGCCACATTTTCCTTTTTTTTTTTTTTTTGACACGCAGTCTCGCTCTGCCACCCAGGCTGGAGTGCAGTGGCCGGATCTCAGCTCACTGCAAGCTCCGCCTCCCGGGTTCACGCCATTCTCCTGCCTCAGCCTCCCGAGTAGCTGGGACTACAGGCGCCCACCACCTCGCCCAGCTAGTTTTCTTTTTTTGTATTTTTAGTAGAGATGGGGTTTCACCGTGTTAGCCAGGATGGTCTCGATCTCCTGACCTCGTGATCCGCCCGTCTCGGCCTCCCAAAGTGCTGGGATTACAGGCTTGAGCCACTGCGCCTGGCCTACAGTTTCTTAATCCAGTATGTCACTGATGGACATTTGAGTTGGTTCCAAGTCTTTGCTATTGTGAATAGTGCCACAATAAACATACATGTGCATGGGACTTTATAGCAGCATGATTTATAATCCTTTGGGTATATACCCAGTAATGGGATGGCTGGGTCAAATGGTATTGCTAGTTCTAGATCCTTGAGGAATTGCCACACTGTCTTCCACAATGGTTGAACTAGTTTACAGTCCCACCAACAGTGTAAAAGTGTACCTATTTCTCCACATCCTCTCTAGTACCTGTTGTTTCCTGACATTTTAATGATCAGCATTCTAACCAGTGTGAGATGTTATCTCATTGTGGTTTTGATTTGCATTTCTCTGATGACCAGTGATGATGAGCATTTTTTCATGTGTCTGTTGGCTGCATAAATGTCTTCTTTTGAGAGGTGTCTGTTCATACCCTTTGCCCACTTTTTGATGGAGTTGTTTGATTTTTCCTTGTAAATTTGTTTGAGTTCTTTGTAGGTTCTGGATATTAGCCCTTTGTCAGATGAGTAGATTGCAAAAATTTTCTGCCATTCTGTAGGTTGCCTGTTCACTCTGATGGTAGTTTCTTTTGCTGTGCAGAAACTCTTTAGTTTAAGTAGATCTCATTTGTCAATATTGGCTTTTGTTGCCTTGCTTTTGGTGTTTTAGACATGAAGTCCTTGCCCATGCCTATGTCCTGAATGGTATTACCTAGGTTTTCTTCTACGGTTTTTTATGGTTTTAGGTCTAACATTTAAGTCTAATCCATCTTGAATTAATTTTTCTATAAGGTGTAAGGAAGTGATCCAGTTTCAGCTTTCTCCATAGGGCTAGCCAGTTTTCCCAGCAACATTTATTAAATAGGGAATCCTTTCCCCATTTCTTGTTTTGTCAGGTTTGTCAAAGATCAGATGCTGTAGATGTGTAGTATTATTTCTGAGGGCTCTGTTCTGTTCCATTGTTCTATAGCTCTGTTTTAGTACCAGTACCATGCTGTTTTGGTTACTGTAACCTTGTAGTATAGTTTGAAGTCAGGTAGTGTGATGCCTCCAGCTTTGTTCTTTTGGCTTAAGATTGTCATGGCAATGTGGGCGCTTTTTGGTTCCATGTGAACTTTAAAGTGATTTTTTCCAATTCTGTGAAGAAAGTCATTGGTAGCTTAATGGGGATGGCATTCAATCTATACATCACCTTGGGCAGTATGGCCATTTTCATGGTATTGATTCTTCCTACCCATGAGCATGGAATGTTCTTCTATTTGTTTGTGTCCTCTTTTATTTCATTGAGCAGTGGTTTGTAGTTCTTGAAGTCCTTCACATCCCTTGTAAGTTGGATTCCTAGGTAGTTTATTCTCTTTGAAGCAATTGTGAATGGAAGTTCATTCATGATTTGGCTCTCTGCTTATCTGTTATTGGTGTATAAGAATGCTTGTGACTTTTGCACATTGATTTTGTATCCTGAGCCTTTTCTGAAGTTGCTTATCAGTTTAAGAAGATTTTGGGCTGAGACGATGGGGTTTTCTAAATACACAATCATGTCATCTGCAAACAGGGACAATTTGACTTCCTCTTTTCCTAATTGAATTCCTTTATTTCTTTCTCTTGCCTGATTTCCCTGGCCCGAACTTCCAACACTATGTTGAATAGGAGTGGTGAGAGAGGGCATCCCTGTCTTGTGCCAGTTTTCAAGGGGAATGCTTTCAGTTTTTGCCCATTCAGTATGATACTGGCTGTGGTTTTGTCATAAATAGCTCTTATTATTTTGAGATATGTTCCATCAATATCAAATTTATTGAGAGTTTTTGTCATGAAGGACTGTTGAATTTTGTCAAAGGCCTTTTCTGCATCTATTGAGATAATCATGTGGTTTTTGTCTTTGGTTCTGTTTATTTGCTGGATTATGTTTATTGATTTGTGTATGTTGCAGCCTTGCATCCCAGGGATAAAGCCCACTTGATCATGATGGATAAGCTTTTTGATGTGCTGTTGGATTCAGTTTGCCAGTATTTTATTGAGGATTTTTGCATCGATGTTCATCAGGGATCTTGGTCTAAAAGTCTCTTTTTTTGTTGTGTCTCTGCCAGGCTTTGGTATCAGGATGATGTTGGCCTCATAAAATGAGTTAGGGAGGATTCCCTCTTTTTCTATTGATTGGAATAGTTTCAGAAGGAATGGTACCAGCTCCTCCTTGTACCTCTGGTAGAATTTGACTGTGAATCTCTCTGGTCCTGGACTTTTTTTGATTGGTAGGCTATTAATTATTGCCTCAATTTCAGAGCCTGTTTTTGGTCTTTTCAGGGATTCAACTTCTTCCTGGTTTAGTCTTGGGAGAGTATATGTTTCCAGGATATTATCCATTTCTTCTAGATTTTCTTGTTTATTTGCGTAGAGGTGTTTATGGTATTCTCTGATGGTCGTTTGTATTTCTGTGGGGTTGGTGGTGATATCCCCTTTATAATTTTTTATTGAATCTATTTGATTCTTCTCTCTTTTCTTCTTTATTAGTCTTGCTAGTGGTCTATCAATTTTGTCGACCTTTTAAAAAAAAACAGCTCCTGGATTCATTGATTTTTTTGAAGTGTTTTTTGTGTATCTCCTTCAGTTCTTCTCTGATCTTAGTTATTTCTTGCCTTCTGCTAGCTTTTGAATGTGTTTGCTCTTGCTTCTCTAGTTTTTTTAATTGTGATGTTAGGGTGTCAATTTTAGATATTTCCTGCTTTCTCTTGTGGGCATTTAGTGCTGCCAATTTCCCTCTACACACTGCTTTAAATGTGTCCCAGAGATTCTGGTATATTGTATCCTTGTTCTCATTGGTTTCAAAGAACATCTTTATTTCTGCCTTCATTTCATTATGTACCCAGTAGTCATTCAGGAGCAGGTTGTTCAGTTTCCATGTAATTGAGCAGTTTTGAGTGAGTTTCTTAATCCTGAGTTCTAGTTTGATTGCACTGTGGTCTGAGAGATGGTTTGTTATAATTTCTGTTATTTTACATTTGCTGAGGAGTGCTTTACTTCCGACTATGTGGTCAGTTTTGGAGGAAGTGTGATGTGGTGCTTAGAAGAACTTGTATATTCTGTTGATTTGGGGTGGAGAGTTCTGTAGATTAGGTCTGCTTGGTGCAGAGTTGAGTTCAATTCCTGGATATCCTTGTTAACTTTCTTTCTTGTTGATCTGTCTAATGTTGACAGTGGGGTGTTAAAATCTCCCATTATTATTGTGTGGGAGCCTAAGTCTCTTTGTAGTCTCTAAGGACTTGCTTTATGAATCTGGGTGCTGTATTGGGTGCATATATATTTAGGATAGTTAGCTCTTCTTGTTGAATTGATCCCTTTGCCATTATGTAATGGCTTTCTTTGTCTCTTTTGATCTTTGATGGTTTAAAGTCTGTTTTATCAGAGACTAGGATTGCAACCCCTGCCTTTTTTTGTTTTCCATTTGCTTGGTAGATCTTCCTCCATCCCTTTATTTTGAGCCTATGTGTGTCTTTGCATGCAATGGGTCTCCTGAATACAGCAAACTGATGGGTCTTGACTCTTTATCCAATTTGCCAGTCTGTGTCTTTTAATTGGAGCATTTAGCCCATTTAAAATTAAGGTTAATATTGTTATGTGTGAACTTGATCCTGTCCTTACAATGTTAGCTGGTTATTTTACTTGTTATTTGATGCAGTTTCTTCCTAGCATCAACGGTCTTTCCAATTTGGCATGTTTTTGCAGTGGCTGGTACCGGTTATTCCTTTCCGTGTTTAGTGGTTCCTTCAGGAGCTCTTGTAGGGTAGGCCTGGTGGTGATAAAATCACTCCGCATTTGCTTGTCTGTAAAGGATTCTATTTCTCCTTGACTTATGAAGCATAGTTTGGCTGGATATGAAATTCTGGGTTGAAAATTTTTTTCTTTAAGAATGTTAAATATTGGCCCCCACTCTCTTCTGCCGAGCGATCCACTGTTAGTCTGATGGGCTTCCTTTTGTGGGTAACCTGAGCTTTCTCTCTGGCTGCCCTTCACATTTTTTCCTTCATTTCAATTTTGGTGAATCTGACAATTATGGATCTTGGAGTTGCTGTTCTCGAGGATTATCTTTGTGGTGTTCTCTGTATTTCCTGAATTTGAATGTTGGCCTGCCTTGCTAGTTGGGGAAATTCTCCTGGATAATATCTTGCAGAGTGTTTTCCAACTTGGTTCCATTCTACCCATCACTTTCAGGTACACCAATCAGACATAGATTTGGTCTTTTCACATAGTCCTATATTTCTTGGAGGCTTCGTTCATTTCTTTTTACTCTTTTTTCTCTAAACTTCCCTTCTTGCTTCATTTCATTCATTTGATCTTCAATCACTGATACCCTTTCTTCCAGTTGATCGAGTCAGTTACTGAAGCTTGTGCATTTGTCGCGTAGTTCTTGTGTCATGGTTTTCATCTCTATCAGGTCATTTAAGGACTTCTCTACATTGGTTATTATAATTAGCCATTTGTCAAATCTTTTTTCAAGGTTTTTAGTTTCTTTGCTCTGGGTTCGTACTTCCTCCTTTAGCTTGGAGAAGTTTGATCATCTGAAGTCTTCTTTTAACTCATCAGAATCATTCTCCATCCAGCTTTGTTCCATTGCTGGTGGGGAGCTGCATTTCTTTGGATGGGGAGAGGCACTCTGAGGTTTAGAATTTTCAGCTTTTCTGCACTGCTTTTTCCCCATCTTTGTGGTTTTATCCATCTTTGGTGTTTGATGATGGTGACGTACAGATGGGGTTTTGGTGTGGATGTTCTTTCTGTTTGTTAGTTTTGCTTCTAACAGTCAGGACCCTCAGCTGCAGGTCTGTTGGAGTTTGCCTGAGGCCCACTCCAGACCCTGTTTGCCTGGGTATCAGCAGTGGAGGCTGCAGAAGAGTGAATATTGCTGAACAGCAAATGTTGCTGCCTGATCGTTCTTCTGGAAGCTTCATCTCAGAGGTGCACCCAGCCATGCAAGGTATGAGGTGTCAGTCTGCCCCTATTGGGGGATGTCTCCCAGTTAGGCTACTGGGGGTCAGGGACCCACTTGAGCAGGCAGTCTGTCTGATCTCAGATCTCAAACTCCATAGTGGGAGAACCACTACTCTCTTCAATGCTGCCAGACAGGGACATTTACATCTGCGGAGGTGTCTGCTGTCTTTTTTTGGCTATGTCCTGTCTCCAGAGGTGGAGTCTACCGAGTCAGGCAGGCCTCTTTGAGCTGTGGTGGGCTCCACCCAGTTTGAGCTTACTGACTGCTTTGTTTACCTACTTCAGCCTCAGCAATGGTGGGCACCCCTCCCCCAGCCTTGCTGCTGCCTTGCCATTAGCTCTGAGACTGCTGTGCTAGCAATGAGGGAGGCTCTGTGGGTGTGGGACCCTCCGAGCCAGGCGCAGGATATAATCTCCTGGTGTGCCATTTGCTAAGACCCTTGGTAAAGCGCAGTATTAGTTTGGGAGAGACCTGATTTTCCAGGTGTTGTGTGTCAAGGTTTCCGTGCCTAGGAAAGGGAATTCCCTTCCCCCTTGTGCTTTCTGGGTGAGGCGATGCCTTTCCCTGCTTCAGCTCTCACCTGTTGGGCTGCACCCACTGTCCGACATGCCCCAGTGAGATGAACCCGGTACCTCAGTTGGAAATGCAGAAATCACCTGTCTTGTGTGTCACTCATGTTGGGAGCTGGAGGCTGGAGCTGTTCCTATTCGGCCATCTTGGCGCCACCCCCAAATCCTGTTATTTCTTTTAACAATTTTTTTTTGTTTTGTTTTCCCTTTTAATCATGAGTAGATGTTGAGTTTTACTGAATGTTTTTCTCTTCTTCTTTTGAGGTTATGTGATTTTTCTCCCTTGGTTTGTTAATAGAGTAAAATTCGTTAATAAACATTTTGATTTTAAACTAGCTTTGCATTCCTTTGGTGAGCCCCACTTGGTTGTAATGTATTACTTTTTTCTTTTTCTCCAAGACAGAGTCTTTCTCATCCAGGCTGGAGTACAGTGGGGTGATCTCAGCTCACTGTAACTTCTGCCTCCCAGGTTTTAAGTAGTTCTCCTGGTCAGCTTCTGGAGTAGCTGGGATTACAGGTGCACACCACCATTTCTGCTGATTTTTGTATTTTTAGTAGAGATGGGGTTTCACCATGTTGGCTGGGCTGGTCTCGAACTCCTGACCTCATGATCTGCCTGCCTTGGCCTCCCAAAATGCTGGGATTACAAGCGTGAGCCACTACGCCCAGCCCATATTACTTTTTCATAGGCATTGTTGGTTTGTTTCTTGCCAATTAAAAAAGAACTTTGCAACATGTTCCTGAATGATATTGGCTTATACTTTTTCTTCATCTTGTTGTTAATGACTGATTTTGCAATCAAGATCATACTACCAAAAATAATTGATGGGATTTTCCCTTTTTATTCTTTGAAAAGTTTTGTATAGCATTGAGATTATTGATCTATTGACTTTCATTAGAACTTGCCTATAAAACAATCTGAGGCTGTGTGTGCGTATGTGTGTGTGTGTGTGTGTGTGTGTGTATGTAGTGAAGATGTTTAAATATTTGCTCAATTTTTGTAACAGATGAAGAACTGTTGAGATTGTTTTCCTTTTTAATTTCATTTGTTAAATAGATTGTCTTTTTTTTGGTTTTCAAATTTGCTAACATTGAATTGGTCATAGGACTTCTGTAAGGTTCCTGCTATGTCTCTAGTGATGCCTTTTTGGTGGTTCTTGATTTAGTTGTTCATTTTAATTCATTTATTTACTTTTCAGGACATTTTAACTTTGGTTTGTCTGCTACTTCATATCTTAACTGACTCCATGAAGGTTTAGCTCATTGGTATTACCTCCTCCTTTTTCATTCTGCTTTGTTTTTAGTTATGCTAATAGCTACTTGTATAATTTTAAATAATATAAATATTTTACGTTTTTAGTTTTTGTTCTTTCACCTTTTGAGAGGGGTGATTTGAGACAATACTACTTTCTTATGTCCTTCACATAGCTACTTACAGATTAGTTGTCCAGTCCACCAACAATAACTGTCTGTGTTCCGTTTTATTTTGTCTCTTTTAAAAGCACTCCAGATACAGCTAATGTGCAACGAAGGTTTTTACTTATTCAGAAGCAGGTTAAATAGAATCTCATTTTCAGCAATTCACAAGTTGTATGTCATAGATCGAGTTTCACTCCTTCAGGCTGTTTCCTCATCTGTAAAATGAGAATACAGCTAATTTTACATGTTTCTTGTAAGACTAAAATTAGGTGACAATTACCATACCCTTCATAGAGTAGGTGCTCAGAAAATGTTATTCCTCTACCTACTATGATATAATTTCTGCTATTACAGCATGCTAACATTTATTTGACAGTAAAAATTGATCATGTACATTTTTTAACAGTACTTATTTTGTAAGTAATCTAACTAAATTTGTAGGAGTGAGTAAAGAGAGGTCTTTTCTCTGCCTGTGCATATATATTTTATGTAGCAAAGGAAAAATTGTCAAAAATCTAAATAACTATTACATATTTTGTAATCTTTTTCTTTAAGAATCATAGGTTATATCACAGAATATAGGTTGTATCACAGATGCCTTTGAGAATGAAGTAAAATCCATGGACATTATCTCCCCCAAAATTCAAATGTATATATTCTTTCACATACAGTTCTATATTTGATATCTGGAAGTTAGAAAGCTTTGAAGAATATCCATGAAAGGAGGGGTAAGAATCACTGTTTTCGGAAGTAACAATGTTCTTTAAGGTTAGCCGAATGTCATATTTTTGACAACACCAATGTTCTCGTTCCACGCACACTAATATATCCTGAGTTAGAAGAGGAGCTTGAAATGGACAGGTAGACTTTTTTTTTGACATTGTTATTCCTTATGGTGTCAGTCATAATGACCCTGAAAAGAAACTGGAAACAGGGAAACAGCTTATGAGCTTAAACAGAATGTGAACACATTTTTCAACTCTTAGGATGTTCTAAAGAATGTGTCCCTTGTGAAGACCCAATAAATCTTAAATTGAATGCATTTAAAACTTTCAAAACTCTTCTTCTATCTTCCCTTCAGTTTGAATTCCACATTATCCTGGTATGACTTTGTATGAAAGCAATATCTGAGTGAGGACTGTGCTCAACATGTCAGTAAATAAGTGCAGAATGCTCTTTATTTCTGTTTTAAAAACAAATTGGTTTTTGTTAAACACATGAACATACATACAAAACAGAACAAAAATCGATAATGACGCACATGTTGGCCTAATGCTCGGAAATAGAAAAGTCCGAATCCAAAATGTTCTCAAGTAGCTAAAGCAATGAGGTATATGCAATAATGTAAAATGCAAAAGAAATAGATTTGAAGCCTTGAATTTGTCTTTAAAAATGATAAATAACTGTAATATATTAATAGCTCCCACTTTATAAGGTGGTGATTAAGATAATACATATAAATATCTGTAGCAAAGTACCTGGTGCGTAGACTCATCAAGAGAATGTTATTAATTCCTCTTATTAAGAAAATATTTATTTATAAATCACTAGGCTGTAGTTCCTCTTGCTGCTGCTTTTGTAAAATGAATAGTGAAAATAATTGTGCTGGGGAAGTGGTTAACCTTCTCATGTGAGAAGGTTTGTTTCCTAGAATTTGATAGAATTCTGTTTGTTTCCTAGAATTCAATAGAACCATCTACTTATGAAAAATTATTTGCTATTTAGAAAAAATTCACATGAAGTAGTTATGAGCACAAATTATAGACTTCTTTCATCTTTAAAGATGACTGGAGACAGGCTCAAATCTCAGAATCTTCAAAGGCAAAATTAGGCTTAGTAGTGGCAGTCCTAAGTGTGGGCACAGGAAGATTGGCTGTTGGGGGAGGTGTTGGGGATAGGAAAGGACATACTTAACAAAAACAACCACTGATTTACAACTATCCTTTATAGAATCCAGGAAACTTACAAGATTAAAAAAAAAAGTCTCATTCATGAAGGACTTAAATAAATGGTGGGCAGAAAGTCCTGCATTAAGAACAAAGTCCATTCCTAGTCACTAGATTGTTCTGGTGTGCAAGCTGACATTGTTATAGCACTGTTAGGCATTTGTATTCTAAATTTATTAAGGCAAGTCCCTAAAGATGTTTACTCAGGGACTCCCTTAAAAGAATCAATGGTTATTATGGTGTAGTAGATAAGAGGACAAAGTCTGATTTCAGAACCAAAATCTAATCTTGAACTTCCATTTGGTAGCTGGATGCCTTTAGGTCAGTGGCTTAACATTCTCCAAGTCTGTTTCCACATCTGAAAATGGGGATTATAAGATCCCTGACTTCGTAGGTTTCTATAAGCATTAAATGTGGCTCTATATGTTTAATGCACATAGCACAGTGTATTAATCTGTTTTCATGCTGCTATAAAGAGATAGCTTAAGACTGGGTAATTTATAAATAAAAGAGCTTTAATTGGCTCATCGTTCTGCAGGCTGTACAGGAAGCTTAGCAGCTTCTGCTCAGTTTCTGGGGATGCCTCAGGGAGCTTTCAATCATGGCAGAAGGCAAAAGGAGGAGAAAAGAGCTTCACCTGGCTGGAGCCAGGAGGAAGCGGGGAAAGGGAGGCAGGGGCAGTGCCACACACTTGTAAACAACCGGATCTCAAGATTACTCATTATCAGGAGAACAGCACAGAAAGGATGGTGATAACTCATTCACAAGAACTCTGCCCCGGGGATCCAATAACCTCCCACCATGCCCGACTTCTCACACTGGGGACTATGGTTTGACTTGAGATTTGGGCGGGGACACAGATTCAAAACGTATCACACAGTATGTAGTACATAAAAAGCACATAGTATATCTTAGCTGCTTTTTTTGTTGACACTGTTGTTGATCATTTTGGCTTTAATGAATCCTTAGACCTCAAGGAAAGTAGTTGAGAAAAAAGGTAGAAGGGAAGATAAGTCTTAAAGGAGTAAATATACTTATTCAGAGATATATAAACAGGGCAACAGGAGCATTGTGTACATGAATTGCTACATACAGAAAGTGAAATGCTCAAGTGAAAAAAATGAGGTGAGAAAATTCAATCATTTCTTGAAGTAGGTAGGAGAAAGTGAGGAACATTTCAACTTCTCAGAAGGTAGCACTGGATGCCTTTCCAGGAGTAGTGTCACCATGGACAACCCACAACATTTCACCATTCATTTGCTTTTATCAGAACCATTTGAAAAAGTCGTAACTGTATAATTATGGTGGCTGTAAAAAACATTTTGCTGTAATAAACATTTTAATGCCTTCAAGATGTGTGCAATGGTATTTTCTAAAGATCATTTCTCTGTTATCTTAAGAGGTAAACGTAGGAAGATATATTGGAATACATAAATGATTCACTAACTCTCAAAGGAGAGTTGAAAAAAATATTTATATTGGTTATTTGCCATCCATTTAATAGTAAAGCAAGTTACATTTATCTCATACTTCCCATGTTAAACATTTAAAATATTCCGATGTGAGTGATTTTTCTTAGCAGTGATACTGGGGGGTAGGGCAGGAACCAGCTGATATGAGATATCTCTGCACAACTGTCTCCTATATTTTATGACTATAAATGTATGCTGTTATTATAGTAAACTTCTATACTGGTTCACAGATTGTTATGCCTACTGTACCTAGAACCTAGTAGAAAATAGCTTGACCTAAAAAGAATAGTGCTTTAGGAAAGTGAGAAAATAATAAAATAGGAATAATAGATGATAGCATTGGGGCAATAATAGTCACTTTTGCCTCCCATACAGGACATGCTTTGTCCAAAATCAATTGTAAATTGACACATGAAGTAATTCAATCAATATTGAGCACCCAGTATGACATGTATAATCAATATACATGAATTATGTGAATAAATCATGAATATTGAAACATTATCTTTGTATTTAAGTGTCACATAATATAGTGGTGGTGACAAAGTTATAAGCAGAAATTACAGAACACTAAGGAAAGTGTAGTGACAGAGATGGACAGAGAGCTTATCAGGAGTAGGAACACCTAACTTGTCCTGAAGTGGTCAAAGGTAGTTGCAGAGTGGAGAGGAAGCCCAGAAATGATATTCAGTGTACGCTGTTAGGGTTACCTGTTGTTTACAGATCTATACATAATGGTGCATGTCTGCCTATGCCACATGAAACTTGAAATAATTTGAATATCACAGATTAAATTTTATGGACTAAATCTTAAAGAACTTTGAGTAAGATTTAGTCAGGTAAAAAAGTGGAGTAGAAGGGCATTTGAAATCAAGGAAATGGAGTGAGCAAAGGCTCGGAGTCAGAGGCAGCAAGAGTGGTATAGAGAATTATAAATCATTCTTACTGAAGATTGAAGAATTAGATGCATATGATAAGGTTGCTAATGTAATCAGGGCAAGACAATGAATGTCCTTGTGAGTCATTGCCTCTGGTGTCCTTTCCCATGTTTACGCTATTTTGTTGATGCCAAGTTTGTCTATATGAACTGTTTTGGCCAGTGAGAATGTGAGCAAGAAGTGAGGTGTGCCAAACCTGGGTGGAAAATTAAGAGCCATTCTATAATCCTGTCATTGCTCTTTTTTACATGCATAAAATCAGAAGGCAACCCACAATTAGCATATACACGAATGAAAATGAAATGTTTGCTGTTGTAAGCCTCTGAGATTTGTGGGGCCATTTGTCAATATAGCAAAAGTTGATCTAAGCTGACTATTATAGTAATATTAGACTATTAGACTCTGTTGGGCAATGTAGAGATTGTATCTATTACACTTTTCTTTTTGGAGACCAATTCTGTCGCCCAGGTTGGAGTGCAGTGGCACAATCCTGGCTCACTGCAATCTGAGCCTCCCGGGTTCAAGTGATTCTCCTGCCTCAGCCTCCCGAATAGCTGGGATTATAGGCATGTGCCAGCATGCCCAGCCAATTTTGTTTATTTAGTAGAGATGGAGTTTCATCATGTTAGCCAGGCTGATCTTGAACTCCCGACCTCTGGTGATCCACCTACCTCAACCTCCCAAAGTGCTGGGATTATAGGCGTGAGCCACCGTGCCTGGCCATATCTATTATGCTTTTATCGAGATACAGCAATGTGCAGAATTTGAGTGTCCAGACTGAGGAATTATGCAGGAAACGTATTTATATGATGTCCATCCTGGTTTAAATAAAAAGTGGAATGTTACCAGAAGTCTGCAAATGTTACACACACCCTCTCCTTTACATTAACCACCTGTTCCCTAAGGATAACCATTGTCCTAACTTCTATGTTATAGACTAATTTCAACTTTCGATAAATATAAAACAGATTATCTATTCTCTGTCTGGATACTTTCACAAACATTTATGAGATTTAGGTTATTGTATGTAGGGTACATAGTTCATTTTGTTCATACATGGTTTTTCATTTTTTTTCATTTTATTGTATCACATTTCTGCTACTATTCGTGATTGTTTCCAGTTGTGATTATTTAAAATAGTGCTGTTATGAATATCCTTATGTGATTTTTGGTGAACTTATGTAGGCATTTCTATTGTGAATATACTAAGGAGTACCATACAGTATGCCTATCTTCAACTTTAGTAGATACGGCAAAATAATTTTCCCATGTGGTTGTACAAATTTCATTCCCATGAGCAATGTGTAAGAGTTCAAGTTGCTCTATAGATGCCAAAAGTAGCCATTGTTCATTTATTTTATTTTTAGGCAGTCTGGTTGTCATGCAATGACATCTTTTCTTTTTTTTTCATTTCTCTGATGACTAATGAGCTTAAGGATCTCTTTAGCTCTTTAGTTGCCATTTGGATATCTACTTTTGTGCCATCTATTGTCAATTTTTTTAGGTGTAATATTTTTCTTGTTGCTCATAAGCATTTTGATATAATATCTTCATCGATATGAATTAAAAACACCTTTTATTTTCTCTTTGGCTTGCCTTTTTACTATCAATATGTTTTTGATAGATACAAGTTCTTAACGTTAATGTCGGAAAGTTTATCTACTTTTTTTATCTGGATGACTATTGCCTTCTGTGTCCTGAGTAAGACATCTTTGCCAAAAGCATCAAATAAACATGTATGTATTACAACTCATCTTGAATTAACTTTTGCATATGGAGATTGAAAACTATCAATCAAGATTTTTTTATTTCCATAAGAATATCCAGTTGACTCAGTCATATTTGTCTAAAGTTCCATCCTTTTTTCACATCTCTATATCAGTGTTACTTCTGTCATAAATTGAACCTATCGATATGTATGGATTTATTCTTAATGGCTTGTACAAATTCTGTTGTATCTAATTACTGAAGCTATGTAAGTCTAGTTATCAGTTAGTAAAAATCACCAGCTTTATTCTTGAAACTGGTTTTGAATCATCTTGGCCTTTTGCATATCCACTAATGGAGTCACCTTTTCAATTTGCATGCAGAATCACAACTCTGCCAAAATTTGACGGTAATTGCATTGTAACTATATAGCAGCTTGAGAATCGATATAACAGTAGTGACTGTTTCAGTCAATAAACATGATGTGGCATAACCCTCCATTTATTCAGATATTTAAATCTCTTGATGTTTTACTTTTTGATTTGGTTCAATTTGGTTTGGCTTTCTATGTAGAGACTCTGCATATCTTCATTCCTAGCTATTTGATTAAAAAGCTCTATGGTATTAAAAGTTCTACATTTTTGTTGCTGGTATATAGAAATTATACACTCACACACACACTCTCTTGCCTTCAACAACCTTGCTAAATTCCATTATTCCACAAGTTTATTTTTAGTGTCTCAAAATTTCTAGGTACACAAGACTATTATCTCCAAATAATTACAATTTTACCAATTTTTTAACTTTTTAATTGGAAATAATTTTAAACTTACATAGAAATTGGAATAATGAGTGCAAATAATAATTCTCTATACAAATTCATTTCTTGTTAATATTTATCCTATTTTATTTGCTCATTCTCTCTCTCCCTTTCTCTAATATGGGCATGTTTCTTTCTAATCAAACTGAGAGCAAGTTGCACACATAATAGGATTTGACCTCTAAGTTCAGTGCATATTTCCTAAGAGTAGGCATTATTGTCTTATATAACCACAGTGTAATAATCATCTTTAGTTAAGTTAACATTGACAGAATATTTTAATTTACCAAATGATTTCAGTTTTGTTGATTGAACCAACTGTATAATTTGTAACACTTGTTTTTCCCTCTAGTATAAGATGCAATATAAAATGAAAAATATTTTTGATTTCCATGTCTTGTTATTCTTTAATGTGGAATATTTCCATATAATTTCTTTGTCTTTTAGAACACTGACATTTTCGAAGACTATATAGTTCCTATTTTTTGGTAATAGGATTCTTGGTTTGCTTATGTTTTCTCATGATTAGATTCATGTTACATGAGGGAAGTTATATCCTCAGAGCATCATATTAGGAAGCACATGATGTTCATCTGCCTCTTATTGGTGATGTTAACTTTATCACTGCCAAGGAATCCAATTTCTCTACTGTATAATTGTTATTTCTTCCCTTTTAACTAATAAGCATACTTTAGGGAGACACATTAAGGCCATTCAAAGAATCTGTTCCTTGTCACAAATTTTCCTTGGGGTCTATCCATTGATTTTTGCCTAAAGCAGGCTTTCCTATGAAAACTGCAAAATGATAACATTAACTTAGCATTGTGTCTGTATTTGCCAGTTGGTGCTGAGCATTCTAGTATATGAAGGAGTCCTTCTTCCTCCTTTTTAATTTATATATTTAGGCATTATCATTATGGACTTGAAGATTCCAATTCTCTCATTGGCTTAAAATATATTACAGTATTTAATTATTTTGATACTCAAATTATCCCAAATTTGGCCAGGGGATATCTGAAAACTGTATTTTAAATTCTTCCTATCCTGTACTGTTTTCTCTGTACATCCACAAGCTTGCTATGCGGCAAGCAAGAAGGGGAACTCTGTTGGATTTCTTCTCTACTTATAGGTAGTTATTATTAAGACATCTTTTTAGTAAAATCGAAGGCAAAGCCCATGTGTGGTTTGTGTTCTCCTTGATTTTAAGATTCATTATGGAAGGGTGTAAGGCAGTTTCCAAATCAAGTTGCTGCCATTTTCTACAAATTTGTATGTCCAACATTTGAAATATTTCCAGTAGTTTTATTTTTCAAGTTTAATCCATTTATTTTCTTACTATGCTATATTTCAGATAATATTGTTAACTAAAAACAGTATCAGATGCCTTCATCTCATTTCTTTCACAACCTCTAAAAAGAAGATGTAGGCCAGACATGGTGGTTCACACCTATATTCGCAGCACTTTGGAAGGCTGAGGTGGGAAGATTGCTCGAGACCAGGAGTTCAAGGCTGCAGTGTGCCAAGAACACGCCACCACACTCCAGCCTGGGTGACAGAACAAGACTCTTTCTCTTAAAGAAAGAAAAGGATAAGAAAGATATAAATATTTCTTCATTAATTATAAAGTATCTTGTAGGCTTTTGGTATATAATTGTAATGAAGTCAAGGAGATATACTATCCAATGAAGCCGTTATTTGAACTCTGGAGTTTAATTTTGATAGGGGTTTTTGTTGTTGTATATTTGTTTTTAATTTTCTGATTTAATCTCTTTTCTAAACATAGGTCTATTCAGATAATCTGTTTCATGTGTCAATTTTAGTAAACTTTTTTCTAAGATTTTGTCTTTTAATAAAAATGTTCAAATATATAGTCAAAACACAAAGTATTTTTCAAAGTCATTTCTGATTATCTTTGTAATATCATTAGGATCCATAGTGATATATCCCTTCTAATGTCTGTAGTTAATAATTTTTCCTTTTTTCTTCTATTGACACATCATAGTTTTGGGATACATGTAAGTGTCACATGCATAGAAAATGTAATGGTCAAGTCAGAGTATTTCAGATATATAACACTGAGTATTTATTCCTATGTTTTGGTATCATTTCAAGTTATCTCTTCTAGTTACTTTGAAATGTACAAAATATTGTTGCTAAGTATATTCACTCTAAACACATGAAACTATTTATTCTGTATCATTGTATGTTTGTCCACATTAATCTACCTCTCTTTAGGCCCCTACGCACCCACCCTTCTCAGTTTCTGGTATGTATCATTCAATTCTTTATGTCCATGGGATCAAGGTTTTTAGCTAACACATATGGATAAGAACATGCAGTATCTGTATTTCTGTGCCTCACTTACTTCACTTAATCTAATGACCTCCAGTTCTATCAATGTTGCTGCAAATAATGTTGTTTCATTCTTTCATAGGGGCGGATAGTATTTTGTTGTGTATACCACATTTTCTTTATCCTCCATTCATTGGTTAATAGACAGGTCAATTTCATATATTTGCTATTATGAATAGTGTTATGATAAACTCGTGTGTGCAGATATCCCTTTTTGATACGCTGATTTCTTTTTCATTGGATAAATACCCAGTAGTGGGAATGCAGGATCACATGGTAGTTATATTTTTAGATTTTTGAGAAACCACCATGCTATATTCCATAGTGGTTATACTAATTTACATTTCTGCTTACATATATGAGTTCCCTTTTCTCTACATCCTTATCAGCCTCTGTTACTTTTTGTCTTTTTAATAGCCATTCTAACTGGAGTACATTATCTCATTGTGGTTTTAATTTGCATTTCCCTGGTGATTAGTAATGTTTATTTTTTTCACATATCTGGTTGGCCATTTATATATCATCTTCTGAGAAATGTCTATTCATGTGCTTTGCCCATTTTTAATGGAATTATTTACTTTTTTATTGTTGAGTTCTTTGTATATTTATGATATTAGTCCTTTTGCAGATGAATAGTTTGCAAATATTTTCTCTCATTCCAGAGGTGTTCTCGTTATTCTGATTATTTATTTTGCTGTAAAGAAGTCTTTCAGTTTAATATAGTTTCATTTGTCTGCTTTTGCTTTTAATTCTTAGCCATAACATTTTTGCCTAGTGTCCTAAAGAATTTTCCCTGTTTTCTTCCAGTAGTTTTATCATTTGTGTCATTAATCTATGTTGAGTTGATTTTTTTATATGGTGAGATATAGAGATAGGGTCCTGTTTTATTCTTCTACATTGGTTATTTGGTTTTTCCCAGCACCATTTATGGAAACAGGTGTCCTTTCTCCAATATACATACGTGGCAGCTGTGATGAAAATCAGTTGGCTGTGAACATATGGGTTTATCTTTCAGTTATCTCTTCTGTTCCATAAGTCTGTGTTATTTTTATACCAATACCATGCTGTTTTGGTTACTATAGATTTGTGGTAAACTTTGAAGTCAGGGAGTATGATGTCCCCAGCTTTGTTTTTTCACTCAGGGTTGCTTTAGCTATTCTTGCTCTTTTTTGGTCACATGCAAATTTTGAATTGTTTCTTCTATTTCTGTAAAAATGATGCTGGTATTTTGATAGGGATTACCTTGAATCTGTGGATTGCTTTGAGCAATATAGTAATTTTAACAATATTAACTATTTCAGTCCACGAACATGGGATGTTTTTCCATTGTATTATCTTCAGTTCTTTCATCAGGAGTTTTTTTTTTTTCCCCCCCCCCAGAAGTCTTTCACCTCCCTGGTTAAATTTCTTTCTATGTATTTTCTTTTGTAGCTAGGGTAAATGGAATTACCTTCTTAATTTTTTAAATATAGTTTGTTGTTCATGTATAGAATCACAACTGATTGTTGCATGTTGATTTTTGTATCCTGCAACTTTACTGAATATTTATCAGATCTAAGAGGGATTTTTGATAGATTTTTACATTTCTCTCTATATAATACCATTTTCCCTCCAAACAGGAATCATTTGACTTCCTCCCTTCTGATGTGAGGCTGTTTCTCTCCCTTGCCTGTTTACTCTGGGCCAGTACTTCCAGAAATATGTTTAATAAAAGTGGTGACAGTGAGCATCCTTTTCTTGTTCCAGTTCTTAGGGGAGAAGCTTTCAGTTTTTCCTCAGTAAGTATGATGTTAGCTGTGGGTTTGTCATATTTGGCCTTTATTGTGTTGAGGTACTTTCCTTCTATACCTAATTTATTGAGAGTTGTATTATAAAATGATGGTGAATTTTATTACTTTTCTGCATTCATGTAGATAATTCTGTGGTTATACTGGCCTCATAGAATTAGTTAGAGTTCCTTCTACTTCATTTTTTGGGAATAGCCTGAGATGAATTTGTATGTATTCTTTTTTAAAGGTATAGTAGAATTCATTGGTGAAGTTATCCAGTCCTGGACATTTATTTGTTGGTAGAGTTTTTATTACTGACTTGGTCTTGTTATAGGTCTGTCTGTGTTTTCTGTTTCTTATTGGTTCAATCTTGGTAAATTATATATATCCAAGAATTCATCCACTTTCTCTGTTTTCCAACTCATTGGCATATATTGTTCATTGTGGTTTCTAATGATTCTTTGTGTTTCTTTCATATTTATTGTGGCATTTCCTGTTGTGTTTCTATTTATGTTTTCTCACTTTTATTCTTATTAGTCTAGGTAGTAGTTTATTGGTTTGGTTTATCTTTTTAAAAAAAAACCTTTTTTTCCTTGATTTTTATACTTTTTTTTCTCAGTTTTGTTTCTGTCCCGATCTTTATTATTTATTTCATTTTACTAATCTTGGGTTTGGTTTGTTCTTGCTTTCCTACTTCCTTGAGATGCATCATTGACTTTTTTATATGAAGTCTTTCTAGTTTTTTGAGGTAGGCATCTATTGCTATAAAATTGACTCTTAAATACTGCCTTTGCTCTGACCCATAGTTTTTGGCATGTTGTATTACATTTATTTCAAGGAATTATTAAGTTCCATTCTTAGTTTTTACCTTCAACCATTGGTCACTTAGGAGCATGTTGTTTAATTTCCATGAATAATATTTGTATAGTTTTGAATGTTTCTCTTGGTATTAATTTTTAGTTTTATTCCATTGTGGTCAGATGAAATACTTGATTTTTTAAAAATTTTTGAGACTTGTTTTATATCTGAGCATATGGTCAATCCTGGAGAATGTTTCATGCGCTGATGAAAAATAAATGTGTATTCTTCAGCTGGTGGGGAAAATGCTCTGTAAATGTTGTGTTAGTTCTGTCCTCTGGTGCAGTTTAAGGCTGGTTGTTGTTGCTGTTGTTGTTAATTTACTGTCTAGATGATTTGTCCGATGGTGAAAGTGTGAGCTCAAAAAATAAATAATTGGCCGGGTGCGGGGCTCAAGCCTGTAATCCCAACACTTTAGGAGGCCGAGGCGGGCAGATCACAAGGTCAGGAGTTTGAGACCAGCCTGACCAACATAGTAAAACTCCGTCTCTACTAAAAATACAAAAAATTAGCTGTGTGTGGAGTGCCCCTGTAATCCCAGCTATTTGGGATGCTGAGGCAGAAGAATCGCTTGAAACTGAAAGGTGGAGGTTGCAGTGAGCCAAAATTGTGCCACTGCACTCTAGCCCAGTTGACAGTGCTAGACTCTATCTCAAAAGTAATTAATTAATTAATTAAAAAGTCCAGACATGGTGGCAAATGCCTATATTCCTAGCACATTGGGAGGGTGAGGTGGGAGAATTACTTGAGCTCAGGAGTTCAAGACCAGCCTGGGAAACATGATGAAACCCTATCGCTACAAAAAATATAAAAATTAGCCAGACATGGTGGTATGTGCCTGCAGTCCCAGCTACTTGGGAGGCTGAGGTGGGAGAATTGCTTGAGCCTGGGAGGTTGAGGCTACAGTGAGCCAAAATCCAGAATTGTACCACTGCATTACAGCTTGGGTGATAGAGTAAGACTCTGTCTCAAAAAAAAAAAAAAAAAAAAAAGGAAAAAATATTTGAAGTACCCAAGTATTATCATATTGAGGTATATTTATATTTCTCCCTTTAGGTCTAATAATATTTGCTTTATATACCTGGGTGCTCCAGTGTTGAATGAATGTAATCATTATATTCTCTTGTGAGTTGATCCATTTACTATTATATCATTATATAATGTCCTTCGCTGGCTCTTTGTAACAGTTCTTGACTTTAAGTCTGTATTGTCTGATATAAGTATAGCTACTCCTGGTGGCTTTTGTTTTCTATCCACATAGAATGTATTTTCCATCCCTTCACTTTCAATCTGTGTGTCTTCACAAGTAAGCTGAGTTTTTTATAGGTAGCATATAGTTGTGTTTTTTCATCTATTCAGCCAATTTATATCTTTTAAATGAAGAGTGTAATCTGCTTACATTCAAAGTTATTATTGATAGGTGAGGACTTACTCCTGGCATTTTAATGACTGTTTTGTGGTTGTTTAGGTATATCATTTTTTCCTTAAGTCCTATCTTATTGTTTATTTTTGCAATTGAGTAGTTTTCTGTAGTAATGATTCTTTCTCTTTCTTCTTTTTGTGTATCAGTTCTACCAGCAAGTTTTATAGTTTTACATGTTTTTATGATGGCAGTTACCATCTTGTCACTTCCAGATGAAAGAATATTTTGAGCATTTCTTATAAGGCTCATTTTGTCATGATGAATTTCATTTGTTTTTGCTCGTCTGTGAAAAAATTTATTTTCCCTTCATTTCTGAAGGATAACTTTGCTTGGTATAATATTCTTGTCTGGCCATTTTTGGTTTTGTTTATTTTTGAGCACTTTAAATATATCATCCCATTCTCTCCTGACCTGTAAGCTTTCTGCTGAGAAATCTGCTGTTACTCTAATTGGGATTCCTTGATATTTGATGTGACACCTCTCTATGGCTGTTTTCAGAATTCTTTCCTTGTCTTTTGACAATCTGACAATAATGTCATTTGGAGAGGACCTCTCTGGGTTGAATTTATTTGGAGAGTCTTTGAGATTCCTATGTCTGGATGTTCATATTTTATTAAATATGATTTCTATACCTTTCCCTCATCTTCTTCTGGAACACCCATAGTGTGAATTTCTGTAAGCTTTATGGTATTTCCTATATCCTGTATGCATTTTTGCTCTTTTCTTGTCTACTTGTGTTTTTTTCAAAGACTTGTCTTCAAGTTTAGAAATTATTTCTTCGACTTGATCTACTCTGTTGTTGAAGGTCTCACTTGTATTTTTTATTTCCTTCACTGAATTATTCAACTCCAGAATGTCTGCTTTGTTCTTTTATATCTATTTCTTTTGTTGAATTTCTCATTCAAATCATAGACTATTTTCCTTATTTCATTGAATTTTCTATCTCTATTCTCTGCTATCTCACTGTTTTCTTAGGACTATTTTTAATTATATTTCTGGCACTTAGTATATCTCCTTTCCACTGAAATCTATTACTGGAGAATTGTGTTCCTCTGGAGGTGTTATGGTTCTTTAGTTTTTCATGTTTAATTTGTTCCTACATTGACTTCTACACATTGAGTAGGACATCTGCCTCTTCCAATTTTATGAAGTAGATTTTGTAGGGAAGGACTTCATATAGATGGATCTTGGGGTGTTGATTTGGTGGAGTGTGTTTGCTTTGGTTCTAAGTGGATGTAATAGTGTATCTACATATAGTATCTTCAGCTGTAATTTGTACTAGTGACATTTGTGAGTGTCTCAGTGCCCTAGGCTGAGAGATTTTGTGGTGGTGATAGTGTAGCTTTCCTGGAAGAATTGTTTTCTGTGTTTTTCAGGTCAGGGGCACTTCTGTGCACAATGTGGGTCAGCCAACTTGGAGGTCTGGCTTGCTGGGATTAGGATCATAAGACTGTTCTCTGATGAGGGGCATGGGTATGTGGTTGTTCAGCAGGCCTAGGGGTCCACTTGCCAGGGGTGATTCACAGGGATGATTTTCAGGACTAGGACATGGGTGTACAGCTGTTTGGCTGGCCTGGGGTCATATCTGTTGGAGTCAGCCCATGGGGTTGTTTCTCAGAACTGAGATGAAGGTGCATTTCTGTTTGGTTGGGGGCATGTCTGACAGCAACAGCCCACAAAGCTGTTTCTCAAGACCTAATTGCAGGCCCAGGGCCTTTGGGCAGGCCAGGGGTATGTGCCTGGTGGTACAGCTGGGTGACACAAAGCTGTTTCTCAAGGGCTGGGGGCATAGTGGCTGTGCCAGTCTGGGGCATATCAAGTGCTTAGTGACTCAAGAAACATTCCTGCTTTGGGGTGAGTACACAGTGGTTCAGCTGGTTGAAGGCAGGTTCACCTGCCAAACTGTTTCTCTGGCTGGAAGTGTAGGTGACATAGATTAGCTTCCCTCTTGTGTGAAATCACAGTCACAGCTGATTGTGGTTACAGGTTTCACATAGCTGGGGTTGTGGCTTTCATCCACCTGTGTAGGATTGGTAGAATGAAGATGGAGGCCCCTTTCCCCACAGTGTTGGAGAGGTGCAGTGACTACTTGACCCCAGAGGAGAGTGTGCTCTAGAAGTGGATCTCATCTCAAGGTCACACCATATTGTAGCAGCTTGGCTCATAGGGGATGGGTAGGGAGTGGGAGTGCACACCTTGTGCTACCAACCCAGAGCAATACAGCTTTGTGAATTCCTGGCATCTCCCCTAAACTGGGTCCAGAGCCCATGAGGACTGTGGGATTCTTGTGCACTATAAGAACTGTAAGTGTTTGCAGTGACAGTGAGGGCTGGTGGGGGTCTTCTGATTAACTATTCTCTGCAACAGGAAGTCTCTCTTGACTCTGGGTAGATTTGATCTGGATGGAAGAGGTAGGGTTGTAGGGTCTAGGTGCCTCCACATTGTCTTCCTGGCTTCTGATCACCACAGGTGTATCTCCACTTACCCACTGTACTTCAGCACCCTCCCTTCAGCACTCCAGTCAAATCTTAACTACTTATTCATTGTCTTGGTCCTTTCTTGTGTGAAGAAAATGAGTGCTGGGGATCTCTAGTCAGTCATATTTCTGATGTCGTATATCCTCTATTTTTGAAGGATGCTTTTGTGGGGTACACAATTCTAGTTCGGCAGTTATTTACTTTTACTTCTTTTAATGTAATCTTTGAACATCTTTGCTTTTTGGTTTCTGGAATCTCTTTTCAGAATTCATTTATCTTTTTTCATGTATTTTTTTATATTGTTTCTCTATTGAAGACGATATATTGGCACTAGTACTTTTAAGATTTTTCTTTCTTTTTTTTTTTTTTTTGTTTCCAGAATCTTTACTATGAGGTCTCAAAGTATAATTTTCTATATATTTATCAGCTTAATGGTTGTAGTGATTGCTGCAATCATTCTTCATTCTTTTTTACACTTTCTGTAAACCCTAATAACATATAATTTTTTGGCTAAATCCCTTATGTCTTTTATATTTTTCTTTGTTAAAAAGCTTTTTGCTTTAGTCTTTATTTTCTATTCATTGATCTTCTAATTTACATATTCTCTCTTCAGCTTTATCAAATATAATTTCAGTTATTGTATTTTTAATTCCATGATTTCCATTTGAACCTTTTAAATAGATTCCAGGTTTTCCTGAAATTCCTCCTCATATCTTCTATCTGGCATCACAGTTATTTTCAGATACCTGATAGCTCCAATATCTGAGTCTCCTGTGAGTCTTTTTTTTATATATAGCTGTTTGCTTTATTATCCTATTGACTGTTCAACACTTAGTCTTGATTACTAATAAGTTAAATAATATACATTTTTAAAACTTTTTATTTAATTTCAGATATTTTGTATGAAGAATTATAGAGATAATTTAATGGTCTGATAACATTATCTTCTTTGAGATAAGATTGAATTTTGTTTCTGTCAGTTGGAAGAATTGATCTAGTTTGCTAAAGCTGGAAGCAGAACTGGATATCACTTATGTATGTGACACTTATCAGATTATCATTTTGGAAAAGATAAGGCTGACTAAATTTGGGGTATAAGCTGAGACCCAAGATCAGCTAGAAGCATTCACAGATAGTCATGTTGCATTTTAATTCACAAGCAATGTTTTTCATTAAAACAAGGATTTTAAAGCCTTTATAAGGTGAATTTTTTTATGTGATTCAGCATCCTCTTATTTTAATAAACTTTGAGACTTTATATTTTCTTATGTGAGACACACTAGTTATTTCTCTACCTCTTGTTGGTACCATTAGAGATTTTAAAATCCTTTTGAATTTAAGAGGAGAACCTGATTTAAAGCAACAAAACCCACTCAGGCCTGTGAAAATATTGAAGAACCACATGACTTTATTTTTTCAAATCAAGTGTTCCAGGAAAGATCCATTTTTAAAAGATGATTTGCTGACACTTCAGATCTTGAATCCAAGGTGCTGATTCATGCAGTTTGAAGTTCAGGGAATTGCTTAAAGTTATAGCTTCCTAGGAAATAATCATGTTGATGTCAGGGAAGTTTGTAGAGCTGTGAAGAATTGTAATTACATAGTCTACTGCTAGGTACCACAGTCTGATAGAGAAGGGACATATTTAGCAATGGTGCTGACAGCTGAGCTGTTATCGATCTTTTGTTTTTAAAGCTAGCAATGATGTATCTTGTGCTATAACTTCAATCTAAACCCACGTAAATATGAAATTGCTGAGGTGAGAAGAGGACACAGAGCCAAGAGGTTAGAATAAAATGTGACCACCCCTTTAAAACTACAAGACAAAAGTTTATCACTGATAGCTAGAATCAGTTATTGAGCTAATCTTGTCATATTAGATATTTGTAGTAAACTTTACAGGTTCCTAGAATGGTTTTTTAAAAAAAGCCAATACATAATATTGTTATATTATTAAGTTATATATTAATCAAAAATATAGTCTTTGGGAAATTTCTGAATAATTCCCGGGATATAATACCTACCTAAATGCTTTAAAAATATCAAATATATCATATTTTTTCTGTTCTAAGGTACATATTTTTCCATATTTTTGTCATCTGTTAAATTAGTACATGTATTTATATCTGCTGTGATCCGAATTCATATATTGAAAACTTGTCACCAATATGATATTAGAAGGTGAGGTATTTGTGAGATTTGACCCTGAGGGCAGAGACCTCATGAATGGGAATAGAGCCCTTATAGAAGAGACCCCTGAGAGCTGCCTTTCCCCTTCCACTATGTGAGGACACAGTGAGAAGATGACAAACAACAAGGAAGACACTTGATCTGTTGGCATCTTGCTCTTAAACTTCCTGGCCTCCAGGACTGTGAGAAATAAATGTGTTGTATGTGAGCCACCCAGTCTATGGTATAGTTTTTATAGCAGCCTGGGTGAACTAAGACAGTGTCTCTTCTGTCATTCTTTAGAAACAAAAGCTGTGAAGTAAATTCTGCCCCACAGATGGAATAAATCGATATAATAAAAGAATAAGAGGGAAGCTTTTGGTTCTTCCCTTTAAAAATCATTTAATTTTGTTCATAAGCCTTTAGGTTATCTTTTTAGGACTTTTAAGTCCAATACATTTTTATTTTATTAAAAAGTTTGTACACAAAAATGCACAAAGGAAGGCATGTATCACTTACCCACAAGCGGTTAAACTGCTATTTTCCAAGTTTTCTTTACAACTGTTTTATGAAGTAAAACTTTACAAATACAGCTATTCTTTCCATTATGTCTGCCTTTTTTGCTTCCCTAGATAGAACCTATTAAGGTTGGTGACCATAAGTTATAAATAAAATCAAGTGAATTTTATATATTGTATATATTACATAAACAGTATATTATTGTACTTTTACTACAGGCAGGTAGCTGTGCACAAGATACGGTATTATGTTGCATAGCTTAAAATTATGTAAATGGCATGATGCTGTATGCAACTTGTTCATTCTTCCATTTTATTTTTGAGATTGATTTATGTAGATGCATGTATCTCATTAATTTGTTGCCACATAAGATTGAATTTATGAATAAGCCTGTTTATTTTTATCTTCTCCTAATCATGGGCAATTAGATCATTTACACTTTTTGATGTTTCAAACATTGTAATGAATATACTTTCACAAATCTCCTTATGAACATTTGCAAGAGCTTCTCTAGGCTATTTACCTAGAGAAAGAATTCAATTAGAAATTGCTAACATGCTCTCTAACGTGGTTGTGTAAATTCTTACTCCTATCACTGTACGATTTCTCATTTCCTTACATATTCACTAAAGCATGGCTTACCAGTATAAGAAGCTTTCAAGACCCCCAACCCACATCCCCATGACCAACAATCAGAATGCCATTTTTAACAGAAGACCACTTCTTTTCCCAAGCACGCTTTCCTGGTTGGAAATGCATTATCACATCTCTCATTGTTGTACAAATAGTTAGGCATTGCTGGCCTTCGTTCTGCCTGATAACACAATTTATCTCTGTAGTCATAGCAAATATTTTATCTGGAAATATATTTAGCCAGCGATTCCCCAAACGTATAGTTTATAACAACAGTCTGAAGATTTCCTCTGAAAAATAAATTCCACCTGGGAAATGATACTTGCAATATCCTTCTTCTTAAATTTAACAAAGCCTCTGATAAGTCCCACAGTGTGAAAACCTGTCTTATTTAACCCAACATTTCTCAAATTAAAAAAAAAAAACTCTAACCCCTGCTAATAGGAACACACTAAAAGACACTAATCTAACCTCCTCTGGCTGGCATTAGCACAGAATTGAATATTAGAAACCTGGACTTAAATCCAGACTTTACCATGTTTTTTCAGTTTTTTTAACTTTAAAAAAATTGACAAATAATAATTGTACTTATTCCTGGGATACATAATGATGTTTCAATGTAATTAGCCTATCCATCATCTGATTTATTGTTCCTTTGTGTTGGGAACACTCATTGTCCTCCTAGCTATTTGAAACATATATGTTGTTGTTAACTATAGTCACCCTACAGTGGTATATAACACTGGAGCTTATTCTTCCAATGTAGCAGCAATATTGTATCCTTTAACAAATCTCTCCCTATTCTCCCCTTCTCCCTGCCCTCAGACTTGACCATTTTTTGGTTTTTTAATCTTAGGCAAGTTATTGACTATTCATGAAACTCAGTTTTCTGATCCATAAAGTGAACATCAAGTTGTCTTTACCAGTTAGGGGAACTAAGGTTCCACACAAAGCACCTAGAATACCCTGGCACATAACAGACACTCAATACGTGCAGAATTATCTCTATTTTCAGCTTTCTGAGATAGCCTTGTGCATTTTGCTCTCCATTGTGCAAAGTGGTCATTTCATTCTCTAAAACCACTCTTCTCATGCATGCACAGGCTGTCTGCTCTAAGTTGGCCAGGATTTAGAAAATTATAATGGGTTCATGATTATATAGACTTTGGTCAAAAAAGCCTTAATTTTTTTCATCCTGTACTAGCAGGACAGACCTCAGGCTTTCTTGATTACAATTTAGCTTCTGAAGATTTTTTTTTTCTTTTTTATAGGTTGCTTGATCTGCAGCAATAAGGACTGCATTCAGTATTTAATCATTATATGATATTTTTCCAAGTCCCATGAGATAATAAAACTAAAAGATTCCTGCTTTAATACTTTCATTCCCATAACTTTCAAGAAGAAACTGAAGTTCAAACAAGTTAAATTAGAACATTTGTATAAGGAAATGGTATATCATAACAGTTCCATGCCCAGTAGCTGATTGCATGGGCCTTTGACTCAATCTTGATTTAAATATCAGCCCTTCACATGTGTGACCCCAGATGGGTTACTTAAACTCTCATAGCCTTGATTTCCTTATATGTCAAATCGGGAAATCAATGTATGGACTCTAGTTTGTGCTGCAAGGAATGGATAAGGTAATGCAGCACCAGGCATGTCAAGGATGCTTAACAGATATGTGTTAACCCTATTGGAGGTGCTTAACTTGGGGTGGCCTCCCTGTGCTCCAGAAGTCTGTTGAATTCCTATTGCTTTCAGATCCTTGAGTTCAAGTTCAGTATCTACAATGCTAGTTGAACGAACAAATCTAGCGAGGGTCTTGGAACAGAACTGATGATGTTGCATTTACGTTAAAGTGTGTTGTGGTAATTATCATAAAGCTGATCCTAATATCAATAAGGCTTATTCTCAAAATAGGAGGAGGAATGCATTTAATAAGATTGATCATCAGAGCACTGTAGTACCATGTGTAAAACAGCTACAATTTATTGAGCATCTGCTATAGCCGGGCACTATGCTAGAAACTTTATTAGATTAGTAGTATTGTTCCCCATGGTTTTGTAGAAATTAAGGGGAAAAAATCTCAGCAGAAGACACTGTAATAGAGTAGGAGGGAGGGGTTAGTAATTCCAACACTACTGTCTCTTAGTATTTATTGAGTGTTCATTATTTGACCCTTATTATCATTAATAGCTAACATACTTTATTAAATCTATTAATAATATACAACACAACCTAAGTTATTACTGATGGGAAAACTGACGACTGGACATGTTGAGCAGTTATCCAATGTCATGCTGATAGTAAATGTTGTAGCCAGCATTTGAACCCAGTTCCCTCTGACATGACAGAGGCAGTAGCCTCCTGAGAGTCCTTAAAATATGACATCCACAGCCTTGATGCTTTTTTTCTTAGTCCTGTATTGAGCACTTGGTTCTACGAACTTGGGAAGTGGATTCTATTTACCCCATCAATTCAGAGACATACATTTTTCCCACATTTAACCTCTCCCAAATCAGTATGTGATTCAGTGCCTCCTGTCACCCCCACCCACACACACACCTGGTACATAAAATAGCAGTGCCTCTAGCATATTAGATTCAAAGAAATTTAGTAAATCATTAATCCTTACGTCAGTCCTTTGAGAATTACATATGATCCCCAATCTGAAATATGGAAACTGAGGCATAGAGATGACATTGAACTTCCCAAGGGCAAACAGTCAATGAGTAGTAAGGTCATGATTTCAACTTAGGCAGTTGAATTAGAAAACCCCGGCTCTCACCAATACAACTGTAATACCTACAACATAGTGTCAATAATGTACAAATTAAAATTTATCAATGATAAGAACCAAATCTTTAAAGCTCAGCAGTTACATACTAACTTGGTTTGAGCTCTGATTAACATCCCCCTTCCATTCTTACCAAATACTTCCACTATGTCATCTTAAGACTGTGGAAGATTAACAAGTGCATGAAACACATTGAGTCTCAGAAGGTACAACTGGGAATTGAGTTCTTCTCTATCCATAATGTGATGGCAAATTTTCTGTCTTCACCAGTGATTAATTTATAATAATGGGGTCCACTGTCATTTCCTTCTTTAGATATTTCAGTTTGAGAAACCAATGGAGTGAATATTGCTTGCAAAAGAGATTCAGAACAGCCTTCCATGGTTGGAACACAGATCTTAAAGACACACTGGAGAATTTCCAAGGGTGATAAATGTCAAAACTCAGCATCTGTTAATGAGGACAAAAGGAAAGGTTACAATTTATTGCAAAGTCTTTGATGCTTCCTTTTTGTTAGGAATTTCTTGGCTTTAAACAACTAATCAAGACAACGAGGCAGAGGGAGCGTATGGCAGAATAGAATGTAATCATGTCAGCAGCAAGTACTGTTGAAATGACCACTTGTAGGAGCCATCTTGCATGTAAGACTGCTCATTAACTCATATGATTTATTGAGATAATACTCTGGACCATAGCCATTTATGAGGTCTTTAAAGAGAAAAAAATTTTTTTCTTTTATTTTGGGTAGCCTATTGTTTCCATTTTCTTAGCTATTTACAGACAAAAGTTAAAATACCAGTTGTATATTATTACAGCAAGAGAATGTTTATGATGTTTGTTTTTTCAATTGTTTTGTTACTTTGTACCTCATGGTAGATTTTATTAATACTGCATAGAGTTCCTTGAGATATTATGTTAGCTACAGACATAGTATATATTTGTTAGCTTTTAAAACTGTAATAAACCACCCTAAAACTTAATGACTTTGAAACAATACCTATTTATTTAGTTCATGGCTCTGCAGACTGACAATTTGGGCTAGCCTTTGCTGGATAGTTATTCTGGTTTCAGTTGAGTTCACTTACGTACCTGTGGTCTGTTGTTGGGTTTGACCACGGATTGGCTTATCTTAGATGACCTCAACTATAATAGCTCACCTCTGTTCCATGGAGTCTCTCAGGTTCTAGCAGGTTAGCCCGCAGTCTTCACATTTCAACTGAGCCAATTTCTAAGATATTGAGTGTAAGCTTGTAAGCTTTTTTAGGCTCGTGCTCAGAACTAGAAAAAAAAATGTCATTTCTGTCACATTGCTTTGGCTAGAACAAGTCACAGTGCCAGCCCATATTCAAAAGGAAGGTAAATAGACTCCATTTTAATTGGTAGAGCTTCAAACACACATTTGCACAAAATGGATACAGGGAGATAGAGACGAATGGCCATTTTTGCATTGTACCACACTTAACCTTTCATTTGTCCTGTTCTTTCTTGGTACCATTCGTGCGTTTATTCTACACAACCACCTACTATGAGATTTGTGTCTATTGGGCAGGGGGAGTGGTGGGAAGAAAGGGTTGAAAAACATAAAGACAAGTTTCTCAAATGGACAACCCTTTCTACAATGCCTTGGTACCTGATGGTGTCAATGATTACATGATCACTACAAGTAATTCTATCTTAAATTCAACCTTTTCCTTCAATCTACCAGGGTAGCTAACAGAGTGTAGAAGAGCACTGTTTCAAAACATAATTGGCACTCTATGGAAGATGAGTTCTTAACATGGCAAAGGAATTGGGGCCCATGAGATGTGAAGGGCAGTTGAAGGAACCTAGGAGCTAGTAGTTCAGGGAAAAGAGGTATCAGGGTAAACACAGATATCCCAAGACATAAATTAGGCAAGGTGTAAATTGGTTTTATTTGGTCCCAAAATACTGAGCTAGTACCAAGTAGCAGAAATAACGAGAGTCAGGTTTTGGCTTATTATGCTGAGTGTTTACTTTAAACAATTAGTATTTTTCAGAACTGAAAAGGATGGTATCAGCATTAGTTAAAATCATGATAAGCCTGGAGTCAGATTGATCTAGGCTCAAGTCTTTGTGCTCCTTAGGTGTGATATTGGTCATGCTGATTAACATCCATTATCTTTAAAATGGGCCTAATAAGTGTTTGTACCTTCTAGTATTATTATGGGGACTCAATGATTATGTATATGGCAATCCTCACTGTAGTCATTGGCAACATAAGTGCTCAATAATGCTTAATAGTTAACAAAAATATCTACATACCTAAAATTGACTAAAGCTTCTGCAAACAATGCAGAGTAAGTGAAGTACCAGGCAGTCAACAATACTAGCACTTTCGTGTTTCCTGGGCAAATGACATCTGTCTATGTTATTGAAGATTTTCTCCTACACTGTTGCAATTGCCCCTGGAAACTCAATAAAAACCTGCTTTCCTTTCCTTCTATAAAAATACATTATTATTATTTTGGTCCAAGTCTAATTACTATGGGCTGAACTGTATTTCCTCTTGTTGGAATAATCGATAATTCCTAGTGTGCAAAGATACCTACTACCAACCCTGACTTTATATAAAAAATCATTATTTTAATGATCATAACATTTTCTTCCTTTTTGCCAACATCATTCTTCACCAGACCATTGCTTTAGGTGACTTAGAAAAATCAATTCGAAGGAGAGAATGCAGTGTCTATAGGAGAACAGAGTAACGGTGGATAGTGCCCAGAGCAATGGCTTCTGATTACCAATCTGCTAGAGTGGGCCTTGGGATGGAAAAAGATTATTCAGCCAATGGCTGCCTTGTCAGTTTGTTTGTAAATTGGGGCTATTTGAGTCACAGGACATTGCAGAGCTTCAGCTGTGCTCTTAATGTGCTTGGGGGACTTGGATGAAAGATGCTAATAGCATTACTGGGCAGGCCAGGGCATGTGAGTGATCACCTGCTGACTTTTGTTAATGTAGGCCAGCAATCAGGAGAATTCAGTTGCAGGAAAAAATCCATTTCCTGAATCCAGCCTACTCTGCTTAAAGAAAACTCCTGTGAAAATTTTCACTTCATACCAGCCAGAAAAATACCATAGCAAGACTTTGAATAGCAGCTGCTATTCTGGGGGGGGGGGGTGTGTGCGTGTATCATATATACATATATACACATTACATATATGTGTGTGTGTATATATGAAAAATAGAGTAGTCATCAATTTACAAAAGATGCTACAGTAAGAGCATAATTGTTATATTGTCCTAAAGGTTGCTTATAAGAAATAACACTCAAGTTGAATTGCTTGAATAAGAGCAGTCAAAAGCTTGGATTTTATAAGTGTGAAGTCTTAGTTCTAAGGCTGCATACTAGCGAGAGCCACAATGATACTGCTGCACTGACCAAAGTGGTATCCTCTAGCCATAGATAGCCACTGTGCACCTGAATGTCGTATTTCAAACTGAGATTTACCTTTATGCATATAATGTATGCTAGATATTGTAGACTTAGCACAAAAACAAGATGGCAAAATATCTCACTAATTTTCTTATGTTAATGTTGAAGTGACACTATTTTGAATATGTTAGGTTAAATAAAATACTGATTATATTTCAATAGTTTCTTTTTTAAAAACATGTGGCTACCAGAAGATACATATTTGGTTTGCATTAGTGACGCATGTTTGATTTCTATGACACGGTGCTGGGCTAGAGCTTCATTACTCAATAAGGGGCCCTCAGATCAGTGGTCTCAGCATCCCCCGGGAGCTTATTAGAAAAACAGACACTCAGGCCCTGCTTCAGAACTATGGAATCAGAATCTTCATTTTAACAAGATCACTAGTTGATTCATAAGCATGCATGTGAGAATCACTGGGTCAGAGTGTAGTGGGGCTACTGTGAATTGAGAAGAGAGGGCCTCCTGAGCATCAATTTCTGTGTCCTTGTTTCCTCTGCAATGTCATTCTTACTTCCAGTTTCTTCTAGGTATGTCCAGCCTTGTCCACAGAGATCTTCCATGAAACCCCGTTCACAATTTTATGATGGAAATCAATGGGAAAAAAATGAGGCTCAAGTAGCATAAAATGAACTTTATGGCCAACTTTTTAAGAGTAGCTCTTTCAGAAAGCAGAATTTTTCTGTTGCTGATTTTGACTTGCTTTTTCGGGATTGTCCTGTTTGATGGCTATCCAAATAAGGCAGGGCTCAGGTATCCTTGTTCATCCCTTTCATCTTTTGAGTTTCAACTCATGTCTAAAAGGCCTTCCCTGACCACACCTTCTCTTTCCCGCTACCCTGTCACTTCACATCCCATTAACCTGTCTTAGCTTCAAAGCACTTCTCTCTTGCTGAAATTCTTATTATTTCTTTACATGCTTGCCTTCTTTGTCTACTAGAATAGAAGTTTCATGAAGTCAAGGGCTTTTTCTTGCTCATCCCTGCAATGACTCCTGAGGCTACCCCAACTTAGGGCATAGCTTATGGGTATAGTCCCTATAAACTACCCTCCCTTCAGATACCAGCTGCAAGTTTGGGGGTCCCTAGGCCACTTCACTTCTGACCAGCTGACCCCATATTTGGGGGGTTCCCACTATCCCCTCAGGTTCGACACTGCTCAAATGGCTTGTAGTAACCATAGCACTTTCCTGAGTTCTATGACAGTTGTGTTACAGCAAAAGGATACAAATTAGAACCAGCCAAAACAGACACATGAGTAAAGTCTGGGAGAATCCCAAATGTGAAGCTTCTGTTTCATCAGGAACATGTCATGCTCCTGTCGTACCAATGTGTGACAACACTCAACAGAATATTGCCAACTAGGGAAGTTCTCTTGAGCTTTAGTGTCCAGAGATTTTATTGAGGTTTTATTATGTGGGCATGATGAATTCAATCAATGGCCATGAGATTCAACTTAGTCTTTAGCCCCTTTCTTCCTTAGAGCCTCCAGGTTGACTGATACTACATGGCTCAAAGCCCCAGTCTGCCCATCATTCCCATCCTGAGTCATCTCCTTAGCTTAAACTATCCAGAGGCCCACTACAAGTCACCTTGTTAGCATAAAGACAGGCTTATCATGAATAACAAAGATCCTTCTATCACTTAGGAAAGTTCAAGGATTTAACCTTCTTCCCAGGAACTGGGAACAAAAGCCATAGCCAAACAAATATTTTATTACATAGAAAGCTCTCTATTCCAGATGCCTGTAACAGTGTCTGGCAGATAGTGGGCACCCGTCAAATATTTAGATAAATGAGTTCCGTGTCTAGCAGTGCTTTTCACTAAATGAGTGTTGAATAAAATTCTGTTGGTAGAATGAGTGTGCTCTTAACTCTTACAGTTAGACATACTGTCTTAGAGTCAGACCAAAGATTCAGTCCTCTTAGCAAGTAGTCTTCTAATGCCTCACAGAGATGCAGATTATTAAACAGAATTAACTACAAAAATAGAGGTTAAGTATATAAATCTTTTGCTACTTCTTTTAATGCCAGTACCATGTTAATGGAGGAAAATCAGCTCTATAAAGTGACTGCAAACTGGTATTTGAGGCTTTTCCTTCTGTAATTAATTATTGACAGTTTACGCTCATTACACACTTTCAGGGAGAAAAACAACACCAATAATTAATGTTTCAAGAAAACTCCCACAGATGAACCTTTTTTGATGAATATTTTGTTGTCCTCAAAAACAACATTGCTGTGTCAATAAATAGTTGCTATTACTTTTCTGATTTGCAAATTATTGGTTGGAATCAGTAGAAGCATTAAGGGCGGATGGGAAAACAAGAGTTTTCAGTTTAAACAGGATTAAACCAGGCATGATATTGAATCTGTGGCCTCGTGAAGGTTCAGAACCCTCAGTAATTTCTGTGAAAGGAAAGGGAGTCTACAGAAAATAAGAGCAGATTTGGAATCAGGGCAAGGGCAGGATGCAAGGAGAGTCACAGCTGTGTGATTTGGGGAGCAGCCTCCTACTGCATGTTAGTCTAGATCAAACCTACGATGAAGTTCAGGAAAAATAAACAGTTGAGTCCTTTTGTGTTTATAAATCTAAACCTTGTTTTAGCACCTGTTATCTAAGTGACTTGGAATCAGCTACTTAAACTCCTGACATTGGTTTCCTCATCTGAAAAATGGAGAGAATAATTCTTATCTGAAAATAGCATCTGTCTGGCAGGACTGTGGTGAGAGTTCAATAGGCCGTGCACATAATGTTCTTAAACAGCATGTGGCACAGAGCTGCAGCTCCATAAACATCAGCTCTCTCCTTTTTGATCTGCAAATTTTCTTATGTCTGGATTTGGATGGTAGAACTCGGCAGGACTTGGTGACACTTGGTGAGATGTGGATGGTGAACAATTCTCTAGAAAATTTTCTGTTTCAGACCTTTTTTTCCCTAGCAATGTTTCTTCCCTCTATCCATTCTTCATCAAGCCTAGCATAAGATATTCAGGTTTACCTGTTTCTTTACATCTTTATTTTTTTATGAAGGTTCCTGTGTCACATAAAAATTGTATTAGATAAATGTGTATGCTTTTCTCTTACTAATCTATCTTTTCTTATAGGGGCTTCAGTCATGAAATCAGAATGGGTAGAATGAAAGCTATTTTTCCTCCTCTGTCATAGCTAATACTTGTCCACTGTGAGCTTTCCAGTGGTAGCATTAACCACCAGAAAGGACATCATAATTGTGTTCACATTGGCTTATGCCAGTTCTCAAAAGCAATGCTGAGAATGGGAAGGCTAACTGTGGAGGAGTTAACCTTGAGGAATCAGGATGCTGTGGTCAAGGTAGCGGGGGCACGAGGGAGGGGAGTGGGTGGCTGGTGGTCCCAGAGTAGAGAATAGCACACCATGATGGACAAGGATGGTGGAGGCTGAAAGAAGTTTAGAATTGTGTGGAAAGTGAAGCTTTGCAAGAAGGGAGCAAGATTGGGGCCAGTAAGGGTGTGCATAGATCAGGCTGTAAGACAAATATCAAGTAAGGCTGCAGTGGGACCCAGAACTACATCAGGATAATTTAGTCTATCTGGGGAGGAATCAGACAAGCAGGACAGTGAGCAACCCTCCAGTCCTCCTTAATAATGGCACGTGATTATTGAAGGAATTTGTAGGACATGAAGCAGGGAACATAGAGTTCGGACCTGTTACTGGAGTTCAGATTCAAGGTGAGACTCGTGTTCATGGGAAATGGTAGCGACTCAGTTATTATCTATGTGTTGCCAGATCAGAATGGATATTTATGTTGAGCCATTGAGCAAGGCCTCTTAAATCCCTCTCAGGTTATTGATCATATTGGTCAACAGGAACTAAGGGGACCAAGAGGTAAAGCCATTAGGTGGATTCTAGTGAGACCCTGTTTCCAGTTGCTTTTCATCCATGGACATCTCACGGTGTGGCTTGGTAATTTACTGGGATTTCAGTTTGTTTTCCCTCCCTGTGTCATCCTCCTTCTTAATGGACTTTTAAATAATTTTTTTGTGTTAAACATTATGTTAGTGAAATATTAACATATGTTACATGCTATTACGTTCTCTTTGAGGCTTTTGTTTTCCTAAAGTTCCAAAGGGAACATACTAGCATGTAATGTATATTATTATTTCAGTAACATAATTTTAAAAATTATTTAAAAATTAGGTATGACCAAGGGAGATACCCGCTAAGAGGATAGATGTTCCCAGAGAGAGGAGGGAATAGGAGTCTACTATGCCTATGGGCCTTGAGGACCCATGACCTGCTCCCTGACATTGCTCTAAGCAGATACACAAGTCTCCACAATGAAGAAAATTTGGAATGAGCAAAAAAGAGCTCTGGGTGACTCCAAAGGGAAACAATGCATATAAATTGTCCAGGTTAGATGATTCCGGACTTCAATTGCTTTTGAGCTATTTTCCAAGTTGTAGATAATAAATAGTAATGCAAAAACTTTTCTATATGCATGCAAATAAATTCTGTCCAGTGGGAGATCTATTGACTTCTCTTCCCATCCCTGCATCTATTTGTAAATTGACTTCAAAATTCCCTTGCTCTATATAAATGTATGCTTCTTTGACTTCTCCTTTGAACTTGTAACAGCTTCCTAATCCCCTCATTAATAATGGATTAAATAAAATCTTTACCATGCCTTCATTTTATATCAGTTTAATTGGTAAAGTCATGATTTTACCTTTTCTTAAATTTATTATTTAACAGGATGGTGGCATGATACAGCTAGTGTGTTTAGGTGGTATTTCACAAGGGAGGCTGTTCCTGTTTCAACCTTACTTCACCCACTTGAATGTCATGTTCTTTGGGAGTATGTCTAATTGTCCCCAACAATTATATGCAAGGAGTAGCTTACCTCTTTCCTTACAGCCTAACTACTAGAGATAATGGTTAATGACAACCAGTCCCAAAGAGACTATGCCACGTATACAAGTGTTGTTGGAAAACAGACTCAAGAAGGAATAGCCAGTTCCTGGAAACTCAGTGAAGTACTCACTTGGTCAAGCACCTTGCAAGATAGTTTCACATTGAAGCAGATGAACCAATATTCTCAAAACTGAATCAATTGGCCTTTTGGTTGAATTTGATGATTCGTGTTGCTATAAAGGAATATCTGAGGCTGAGTAATTAATGAAACAGAAGTTTATTTGGCTCTTGATTCTGCTGGCGAAGAGATCAGGCATGTGGTGAAAGCCTCAGGCTACTTTGGTGGAAGATGAAGAGGAGTCAGCAAGTGCAGAAATCACAAAGTAAGAGAGAAAGCAATGGAGAGGGGATATGCTAGGCTCTTTAACAACCAGCTCTTGTGGGAACTCATAGAGTGAGAACTCACTCATTGCCACGAAGATAGCACCATGTGATTCATGAGGAATGTGTCCCCATGACCCAAACACCTCCCATCAGGCCCCATCTTCAACACTGGGGAACAGATTTTAACATGAAGTGTGAGACAGACAAATGTCCAAATGGTAGCATGTGGCAACAAGGAGAAGGGAGAGAGGAACATATAGATTATTCTAACCTAGGATATTTCTCCAGAGTTAAACTACTGGGCTCACCAAATCCTTACACATTGCTCATTGAGGGCAGACGTTCTCCTTCAGTCTTTCTAACCTCTTTTGTTCTAGCACTACTCATTTCACTGAAAGTTCCAACTTTCGTCCCTTGTGCTACTTCTCAAACCCTTTGTTGCCAATTTAGTTAGAGATATTTGAAGCCCTTTCCATGGCTGCCCCTGGAGAGTGATGTCCTGGTGCTTCATATATTGATGGTCTGTCTGTAAGGTACACAATAAAATGAATTGGCACACCCATAGGCATATCACTTTGTATATTGTCTGTTAAGATAAATTTCAGGAGAGTTTTTGAACAGGAGAGTGGTATGATGTGTACTTTAGGGCAATGTTTGTGCTACCTCGATGCCCCCATGAATCTACTGAGGTTTTTATTAACATACATAATTGGATTTGGCAGTCCTGAAATGGAGCCTGATATTTTGCAGTTTTAGTAAACTTTCAGGTGCTGGTGATGTTTCTGGTACATGGAGCACACTTTTGAATACCAAGAGTTTAGGGATCTTCAAACTTCTCTGGAAAGGTCCAGATAGTAAATATTTCCAGATTTCTGGATCATATTGTTTCTGTTGTTACTGCTTGCCATTATAGCATGAAAGCAGCATTAGACAATATGTAAATGAATGGACATGGCTGTGTTCCAACACAATTAAAAAAAAAAAAAAAAAGACATGGGCAGAAGGCTGGATTCAGCCTGCAGGCCATAGTTTGTCAATCACTGGTTTAGAAATGTCATTCGGTTGGTATTATGTAAATGAATTGGAGGGATGGAGTGGGGATTGGAGACATATAGCCTACTTAAGGGAAGGAATAGTCTATAAATACTTATAGACTAAGGCAGAAAGATGGGAAATAGTGAAATAATTGATAGGACATGAAAGGGATGGACAAAATACGCAGAGCTGACTTCAATCTTAGATTATTTTGGGATCCTCAAGTAATAAAATAAAGCATGAATTTTCCTGGGCACATTTTTTGGGGATCAGTTTTTGGTCTGTTGCTTCCAGAATTGGACAACTATTGTTACTGACATTCTTCTGGATTTACTAAAACCCAGAGAGCTTTATGTTCCCATTAATGACACAGAATTGGAAAATGCTTAATATGAGGTTTCAGGAGAAAAAAAAAAATCATTTCAATTTTGTTATCTTTCTACTGTAATATGAACAGATTTGTTTTCTACATTAACTGCAGGTTTTAAAATTCAACGATTTATGGTAGATGTTAAATAACAGTTCTTCGGTTCAGGGACTTCTGGTAGGTGATAAGGTATATTCAAAACAAGCATGAAGTATTTATTGTGTTTCTGTAGTAGGTGCTTATGATTTAAAAGATAAACTTTGCAGACATGCCCCAAACTGGAGAAATTTAGGGTCTTTGTAGGGAGTGAGTGTAAGATAACTATCTTCAAGTTGAGTAATAGAGGATTGACTTACGTTGCAATGCAGTGTTTCCCCAATTGAGTATCACTGAATACTAGTCCTGAAGTTAAAAATTTAGGAGACATTGCTACTTACTTCAGATTTCAGTTCAAAAAAATGACATACTTCTCCATGCTTGAATACTACCATCTACCCCATGAAAATTAAAAATCCCGTAATATTTAACTTCCATTTTTTTCTTCAGATTTTCCCAAGAAGTCCTATAAAATCTTAAAGTTTGTGTATTTTAAAATAAGGATCTTCTCAAATTTCATGTATTATATCTGGTTGTTATGTCTTTTTAGTGCAGTGTTCTCAGAAGTTAATCACTGGACCAGCAGCATCAGCATCTTCTGGAAACTTATTAGAAATACAAATTCTCAAATTCTACCCTAGATCTACTGAATCAGAAACTCTGGAGACTCAGCCAAGCATCTGTGGTTTAACAAGCCCTCCAGCTGACTCGGGAAGCTAAAGTTTAAGAAACACTGCTTTAGTGCAATCTTGACTCCTAGTCTCAGCTGCTTAATAGAATTACCTAGTTATTTTAAGAAGACTCAGTATCAAGTGTACACCAGACCAGTTAGACGAGAATTTCTGAGTGTGAAACTCAGGCATGCATCAGTATTTCTTTCTTTCTTTCTTTTTCTTTTCTTTTTTTTTTTTTTTTTTTTTGAGATGAATTTTTGCTCTGTTGCCCACACTGGAGTGAAGTGACACAATCTTGGCTCACTGTAACCTCTGTCTCCTGGTTCAAGAGATTGTCCTGCCCCAGCCTCCTGAGTAGCTGGGATTACAGGTGCATGCCAATGCATCTGGCTACTTTTTTGTATTTTTAGTAGAGACGGAGTTTCACCATGTTGGCCTGGCTGGCCTTGAGCTCCAGACCTCAGGTGATCCACCTTCCTTGGTATTCCAAAGTGCTGGATATTTCTAAAGCATCCCAGGTGATTTCACTGCACAGCCAAGACTGAAGACCCTTGCCTAGTTTTTGTTAAACTTGAACTGTCCTCCTCCCCTTTCATTGAATCACATTGACATTTGTCTTGCTAATTATCTTGTAGAAGGATCCATAATGTGTATTTGTTTGATCATATGCCTAGTTTTTGTACCCTATTGGGAATTATGTATGTCTTCTAGTGCCTTCCCAAAATAGATTTCAGCTTCAATATGCCTTGCAAGTAAAATAGATCATCTTCCATCCATCTCTTTGTATATTTTTTTCCAACCAAGTGCAACTTCTCTCTGCCACCTATTTGTTCCATCTTGCTAGGCCAGATTATTACCACCATGGTTTTCAATTCTGTATTTCATTTCCAAGTTGATTTTTTTGTAGAACATGTCTTGCGAATTTTGCCCTTTCTGGGTTTTATCAGCTATCTCCTGATAGTGTACACTCGTCTGTCTCACTTACCTTGTCTTCTGTTTCAAGCTGTGTTTTATTAGAGGATTTGTTTTCAATATCATCTGGCCATCCTGTGTGTAGAGTGGAGTCTTTGTTCTCACAGGTTTTTGTATTTTCCTTTTTTCTCCAGCTGGTCGGTACAGATTCGCTGAGATGCCCACTCTCAAAATTGTTTCTGCAACATCTGTCCTGACAGTTACACTGAATTTCTTTTTGTTCAGATTTGCAGGACAAAGCCGTTTAGAGTGAATATGTTTCTACATTCTCACAGGTCTCAGCAGTTGACCCACTTTTTTTCAACCAAAGTTGCAGCAACTCTGCAATATTATACGATGCAGGCCACCTGCCTATGAAAGTAAATCAAAGCATCATTCTACCAGTTTGCATCCACTATAATAAAGGTAGTTGAATGTAATGAAAAGGGAAATCAGAGCCTTTGATGCCTCATGTGCTGACAGAGGGAGTGAGCCAAACAAAGTGAGTTTTTTTTATTCTTTCATAGTAATAATCAGCATCATTAAAGGATAATTTTCACACACCAAGATGTAAAATCATGACTCTCTTACAGATATAAAATGAACACGTGTTAAAGATTTTACTTAACTCATTATTAATGAGGAAATCAGAAAGATATTATAACAGGTTCATAGGAGAAGTCTAAGAAGCACAAAATGATATCGTGTACAGGGAGGTTGAAATGAATGTGCAAATGGAGGCCAAACTGTTTCTTCCCCCACTGGGAAAAGGGTTGAAGTCAACTGAACCCTCTACCAGATGTAATTTGTTTATAAATCTATAGACAAATTTATTTTGGATTATTTTTAGTTATTTACAACTTAGAGTTGTAACAGAGCTCTATGGAAATGAAAGGCTAGAAGCAGGTAATTTAGAAAAGTATGCTCTAAACATTGCATGGTAGACCATGGCAGATAACCCAGTAATTGTTTTTGTATTTTCAAATGTCTTCCCAGTGACAGCATTTGTAAGAAACTTGATGGCTATGAAGCAGTTTGAAATAGATGCTTTTGACCACTGCTTCAACCTAATCAGATAGTTTAGTGCCATCTTCTCATAAGTTACCTCAGGGAGGTGAGTGATGAGCATGGCTAGCCTGGTGCCAGGCACAGGATAGGTGCTCAGAAATTCATAGTTGTTGTTATAAAAGAGACAGTGTTGAGTGGGGGTTAAGAGTGAGGACTTTATAATCATTTTGTAGATTGTACCTTATTCCTTTCATCTGTACAATGCTAACAGTAATAATACCAATCTCTTAGAGTTGTTAAAAGCAGTAAATCAGTTAATTTGTATGAAGTGCAGAGAATACTGTGTACACTGTGGCCCTGAAGCCATGTGAAGAGCCCGGGGAGCCTTAGCAGAGTTGGCACCAGGGCTAGAGAAGCACAGAGGGTGATTTCTGGGTTGCGTGAGTCCCCACCACACCTACCCATCAAGTTGAAGGTCAGTGGATATCATTGTGATGGAAGGGAAGCCTGCTCATATCCTGGCTCGTAGAACTCTGTTGCTTGTTTAATCAGAGTTTTGGGGCCAGGGAACAGATGTATTTTCTTTTTCCAGGAGAGAGTGCGATTGTGCATAGACAATAGCAGAATATGTTTGTAGGGTAGGAAAGGTTTGATTGATACCTTTTCTCACCTACCATAAGAGTCATGGCCAGCACTCCTATAACAGAAAGCAGGTTAGCATGAGAAAAGCATAACAAATTTATGTAACCAAAGTTTTTACATGGCATGTCTTCAGAAATAAAAAAACCCAAAGGCTCAGGGAAAACCATCTATTTTTATGCTTAAGTTCAGTGTAGAAAGGATAGCCAGGTGGAAATGTGATTGGACAAAAATGGAATAATCCAGTGGTAATAGACTGAGAGGACCCAGCAAGCACCTCTGGTCAGATTCTTCTTGACCTCTCCGCACAGTATTCCTTAGCCTCCAGCATAGAGCAGGACCCCTCTGGGACGAAATCTTAGGATCTACTGTCAGACAAGGTGGGTTAGAGAATTTCTTTATGGTCAGCTCCTACACAGAGAGATAGGGGTAGGTTAGAGTATAATTTCTAGTTTCTATGACTCACCATGGGGAAGAGAAATTCCAGTATCTATGACCTACCTTAGTAGAGAAAGGAGAGCAGGAGAAGGTCACAAAGAGACTGTTCTGAGGCCCTTTCAATCTTTCAATCTTTGAGGCCCTTCCAGTCTTTCAATTCAACATATTCAGCATAAACAAGAGATCCTGGGTTTGAAGAAAAGGAAACAAAGGATGCCCAAGCATGCCGAAGTGCCATACTCTGGATTATCATTTTCGAAGCCCCAGCATCTCATGTTATCAGTGCTGAGCCTTAAACCCAGTGTGTGTTTGATTCCAAAGCCTGTGTGTGTCTCCCAATCATATCCTAGTAACTCATTTTTTTTTTCCTTCAGGCTCCCTCTTACTTTCCAGGATTCAGATTTTTAGCATTTCATCCTAATTCTTTGTTCCTTTATCTACACATCCATCCATAATTTCAACCAAAATATTTCGTGCTTAGCTTGCTGTGTGCCAGGCACTGAGCCTGTAATGGTGCCTGAGAGTGGACAGAGACCCGACCCTGATGAACCTTCTAGCCGAGGGAATGAGAGACAAAGTAAGCAAACAGATGGATGAAAGGGTCACAAACTGTACTTAGTATGATGAAGGAAGGAAACAAGAGGTTGAGATAGGGAAGGAGTGATGAAGGGATACTTAAGAGTAGCCAATTAGGGTATCTTTGAGGAGGTAAAAGCTGAAATGAGACTTAAAGGATGAGAAGTGATGTCCATGGAGGCCTGGAAAATAGTTCCATAGGCCAAGGGAATAGCAAGTGCTAAGGCCCTGAGGCAGGAACCAGCTTGGTACCTTTGAGGAGCAGGAAAGTGGCCAGTGTGACCTGGGAGTTGGAGTCAGGCAAGAGAGACACGGTTGAAGATTTAGGTAGGGGTCAGATCTTGCGGTGCCATGGAGGAAAATTTGAATTTTAACTTATGTTAACAGATGACATCTATTGTAAGACCAACAACATGCTCATGAGAAGAATTTATTATGCCTACTGTATGCCTATCATGTAACCAGATACTTCTCACACATCATGTCATTTTCTCCCCCCACTTTGGGAGGTAGAGATTTGGAGTTGTCTTAGAGCATCTGTTTACTCTTACATTTTTAGATCATGTTCTCTCTTCTTGAGGCAAAATGCTAGATCCTAGAAAGATGATCCCTGTTCTTAGGGAGCACACAGCGTAATAAAAACGTCTAGTAACCAAGGGTCATGCTAGCAGCTCTATGCCCTGGCTTCAGCTTTTAGCCACTCTGGGCTTCTCTTTACTCCAGTGGGGAAGTCATAATTTCCCCATTGCAGGTGATGGTGAAGATGAGAAGAATCAACAGGCAACAAGTGCCTGGGCCGGGTAGAGTCTCACTCACTGGGGGTTATTAGGAAGGTCTTGATGGTGCTCTGATCGAAGCCTGCTTACAGTGAACATGGCCAACGAGAGGCGGCAAGATCCTCTGGGAAAGGAGAGACAGGAAAGGCTTGGAAGAGGGGAGGGAACTGAATCTTGAAAGAACAGTGGGCATTCCCCAGGCAGACAAGGAGGAGGACGACAAAAATTATATTTCTCTCAAGCCTAATGCAAGATAGTCCTTGTTATGAAAATTAAGTGTGAGGAACAAATGCACCTGTGATTTTGGTAAAAAGGTGCTACACATTGTAATTGAATGTCTAAAATTTGGACACTACTTTGTAAAAGTACTGCTTACCAGTCACTGTTCTGCATATGGTTTTAATCAAGATGAGAATCATACTAAATATAAGCTGATTCAAAGGCTTTCTGTTTCCCCAAATGTAGCACTGTCTTTTCTTCCAATAAAATAAATAAAGTATATGTCAACTTGCCCTCTAGTGACAATATTTTGTATTTCACTGAGGTTCAGAAAATAAGCTGCGCGCTAGCTCCTCCAACAATGTGATTTTCTTTTTAAAAGACAGAGGCTCATCCTGTGTAGATAATGCTCTATAAAAGAAGTAGAACACTGTAACCTCTTGCAAGTATCTTTGTGGTAGCCTATTGTGGTCACTTCTAGGCTGCTTACTCATGAAACTTTGGGCAAATTATTGAGCAAGTAACTTTGAACAAGTTACTCAGGGATATGATCTCCTCACCTCTGAAACGAGTTAGCCAGAATGCTGTGTATTTACTTTGCTGTTATGCCTATTAGAAGGCAACAATGCAAGCTTTGTGAGCACGATCACAGGGATTTTGTTTTCTACTGATCCCCTAGTGCACAGAACAGTGCCGGGCTTGTAGCTGGCACATAATGCATGTGATGTAAGAAAAATGAACAATGACAAGTATGAATATTGAAAAACATGAGTTATGGAAATTGCTGGAGTGTGGTCAAGCAGTTAGTGGATGCTTTACTACATGAGGATGTCCTCTTTTCCCTGGCTTTTGTCACTTTGTTTTTTCAATTTTGTATCAGTTAGGTTTATTTCCCTCTGGGCTGTTCGTTTTGTTTTGCTGTGTTTGTTGTTGTTGTTGTTGTTGTTGTTGCTGTTGTTGTTTTGTTAAACTATGGTGAGCCACAGTTTGAAAGAGACAAGAGGGAGTCAAGGATGAGGCTGGATTTTTTTTTTTTTTTAGGTTTGAAAAGCAGGTAGACAGTTTGCTAACCTTTCCTTCCAGCTGATGACATTTCAAATTTAGCCCATTCCAGTAGGCTATTTTTCTTCATGATGTGCTTTTGTGCTAAATTATACACACATGCTGGATTCTGAAAATCTACTAAATCTGTCTTATAGCTGTTCACTGGTCAGTGTCCCTTAATTCAGCAACACCCTGGGTTTTTAGGAAGGATACTCACATTTTTTCTCTTTTTAGTCACCCCGTTCATAAGTGTTTTGTTCCTTTCACCACGGGTTTATTACTCACTTCAACTTTGAAAAGCAGGACCCAGGAGGCTGTAGAGGTGAAAGAAATGCAATAGCACTTTTGCTTGCTGATGGATGAACATGTTGCTACTTAGAGTTGAAAAAGCATCATTTTCAAGTGCTTTTTAGGAGTGTTCATGCTATGGTGTAAAGGGGAGTGAAGAAAGGAAGGGAGCAGCTCTTCATGTGTTTTTTAAGGTCTTAAGTGTCCAAATCCTTCCTTACACTGTAACACTCCTGGAGAGAAGAGAATGTGTCTTTAAGTTTCTACTCAACATCTAAAAACCCTTAGAGTTCTATCAATTTGGCAATGATAGTGAAAAGATACCCTTTGAGAAGTAGTGGTAAAGAATGGATATTGATTTATCCTTTTGATCCATGACGGTCTCCAGCTCTGAAACAAGTAATGCTTCCCAGTGGGTAGAGATGAAGTCCAAACTTCTTAACCTTGAATTTAGAGGCTTTTTGTGAACAAGCACCAAATCTTTTTGACCCCCTCTTCTAAACTTCCCTCCATGATGTTCTGCTCAAATTATGCTCCCTCACTGACCTCCAGCTAGGCTCTGTGTTTTAGAATTTTAATTACATTTATTGGTCAGGGACAGATAGGTTTTTTTTGTTTTGCTTTTTTTGTTTTTTTTTGTTTTTTTTTTTCCAACTTCTTTTTGTTTAATTTTGCAGATAGTTTTAATTGTTGGAAAAGAAATCTAAAAAGTACAAAACAGAAGATGACATTCATACTTCTACTATTTGGAATTAATCTTTGTTGGTAGTTACCCAATCACTTCCTGTTTTTAAAAATAAGTCTATGTATAATTTCTATGGTTATAATTTTTTATTGCAAAAATGATATTGAAAATAGATAATCCAAAAGAGAAGATTATCATAGATAAAGTTTTGTTTAATTACCGTTTCCAATCCCAATTCCCTCTCACATTCCCCTGAAACAGCCCCTATATTAGTTTTGTTGTATATTTTTCTAGTTCGTGTTTAGAGCAAATAATTGATGATATTATTCTATGTTTATTTTGGCTCACATAGATTGTCTCATAATGTGTGCATCCTTCCGTAATTTGCTTTTTTTATTCAAAATCTGTTTATATGTCTAGAACAAGCTTGTCCAACCCATCACCCATGGACCACATGCAGCCCAGGATGGCTTTGAATGCAGCCCAACACAAATTTGTAAACTTTCTTAAAACATTGAGATTTTGTGTGACTTTTTTCTTTCTTTAGCTCATCAGCTATTGTTAGTGTTAGTGTATTTTCTGTATGGTCCAAGACAATTCTTTTTCTTCCAGTGTGGCCCAGGGAAGCCAAAAGATTGGATACCCCTTGTCTAGAATTATTACTGACCATCGTATGTTCTGTTTATCCATTTGCCTACTGATGGGTATTTGGGCCGTTTCCACATTTTTGCAAAGATGCAGAAAAATTTATGTGATGATTTTTATGCAGATGTGCAAATATTTCTACAGTATGCATCAAAGGGGTATTGTGCGGTCATGGTGTCTGCACATCTCAGTGTGCATGGATGTTGCTAAGTTTTCCTGTCCCTTTGCTAGCTTACATGCCCATATAGAGTGGGCAGAGGCAGAGATTTCTCAGGCTATTCCTTCTTTCTTCCCTCAAATTTCCCCAGCCTGAGATTTCCTTTATTTTTCTCTCTCGTGGAAACTGTTTTTTAAGATGCAATTTAGAGAATCTTAAATTATTAGAGTATCAGTTATTTGCTCTAAACATGAACTGGAAAAATATACAACAAAACTAATATAGGGGCTGTTTCAGGGGAATGTGAGAGGCAATCAGGATTGGAAACGGTAATTAAACAAAACTTTATCTATGATAGTCTTCTCTTTTGGATTATCTATATTCAATATCATTTTTACAATAAAAAATTATAACCATAGAAATTATACATAGACTTATGTATTTTAAAAAACAGGAAGTGATTGGCTAACTACCAACAAAGATTAATTCCAAATAGTAGAGTTATGAATGTCATCTTTTGTTTTGTACTTTTTAGATTTCTTTTTCAACAATTAAAACTGTCTGTCCCTGACCAATAAATGTAATTAAAATTCGAAAACATAGAACCTAGCTGGAGGTCAGTGAGGGAGCATAATTTGAGCAGAACATCATGGAGGGAATTTTAGAAGAAGGGGTCAAAAAGATTTGGTGCTTGTTCACAAAAGCCTCTAAATAGAGATAACATTTGTTGTATATTCCTCTCACTGGACATTAACTCTAGATTTTGACTATTTTTATTTTACTTGTTTATGTCTCTCTCCAGGTGAGTAACTAAGCTTAGAAAGCATACAGGCTGCATGCTCCTTTGTATTCCACAGAGCCTAGCCTAATCTCTAAACCACAGTGAGTGCCAAGTACAGCAAAGCCTAGTGTTGCTTGAAATTTAGGTTTATGGCCAATTGAAAGGTGAACATCCAATATAGCGAAAATAATTCTCAATTTTAAAAATACCTGTAATATTTTGTATCTAAATTCACCACTTGGCACTTTTTCCTGTAGCATTGCACTGAGTCAATGCAGTTAATTAACATATAAAGGTGATAGACCCTATGTGTGATAAATACATCCTGTAATTTGTAAACACAGTTCACATGTATTCCTAATACACCTATTAGGAGAGGCATGCAGGAAATAAAACTGACAGTGCATACAGCAGACAAACACCCATCTTGTCTTCCTGTAGGGATACTTACGCTTGCTGACTGAAGGAGAAGGAATCACTTGAACTATCTAAAGTGCAAAGTCCCATTTTTCACCCCTACATCCCAAAACACACACACACACAGGCACACACGCACACACGCACTTTCCAGTACTCAGTCTGCTTTGTGATGTGGCCTCCCTGATCATCAGCACAACACAGGCAAACACCTCCTCCTTCCTGCCCGATCTCTTTGCTCCCACTGAGAGAGAAGGAGGAGGCCGAATCAAGCAAACATGGCAATAGGCCAGCTCTTCTGTAATTGATATCCTAACTCCCTGGGACTTGATGGAAATAATTTGGTCACAAACACCTTTTTTAAGATACAGTGTCCTGCTATGTTGCCCAGGCTGGTCTTGAACTCCTAGGCTCAGGTGATCCTTCTACCTTGGCCTCCTGAGTAGCTAGAACTAAAGGTACATGACTTTCTATCACCTTTTTAAAGGCCATTTTTCACTTGCTGTTGTAGGGAACATTTTCTATGAAAGCCCCAAGAAGCAGCCTTGGTGAGGTGTTAGTGATGGAGGAAAAAAGTCTCCTGAACAAGAATAGGAATGTTCTTCTGTGCTTCCTGCACTCATAGTCCTAACTTATTCACACAGCATGGGAGAGATTGCTCATTGATTATTTTAAAATCTTTATTTTTATTTTGGTATGGCAAGAGAAGATCATGCCATTGAAAATATAGCTCCTTACCCACAGATCCCAAGAGGAAGAGTGCACCACACCAAACCGGCCACATAGGAAAGCACCAAGGTCGTTCAGGAACCCCAAGGTCCTTCAGGAGACAGGGGAGATTGAAGGGAAAATGCGGGTGAGAGATTTTATTGTAATTTCTATGGGAAGGAATGGGCAAGGCCAGGTATGCAGGATTAGGATTGGCTAGTCTGAATAATTCCACTGGGCTGTGGAGTATAGAGGTTGTCTCTAGTTTTCTGGTACCTGGCCCTGGGGTGATTAAAGTCAGGGAATAGAGGCCTAGAGTGTGAAAGCCTAATCAAGGAGGTGGTGGGGATGTGGGGTGTGGATTGGTTGGTTTGCACATGACAGGTAAACTTTCAAGTGAGCTGTTTGCTATTTCTAGGAATTGCCTAACCCTGGGAGAGGCTATTCCTCAAAGGCCAGCAAGGTCCCAGATGTCAAGGCATCAGAATACAGAAAAAAAATCAATGATATTCTCTAGGGGATATTTCCCTAGGTGTGTCTTGGTCTCAGGAATCCACGTATTACGTTTTTTGCCCTTCTGTGAAGGATATAAGTTGTTCAACGATGAGCAGTGTAAAAGGCCACAAACTGGGTATCAATAGTGGAGATGTAGAGGAATGGCTAAGAGGGCAGGCAGAGACCCTGATAGCTACACAGGTTCTGCAGGTCTGTTCCTCCCCCAAGATGCCTTCTATATCTAACTGCCAGAAACTTCATAAACTTCTCTGTTTTCACCCAAATTATTACAATTTCTAGACAGTTATTTTTGTTTTTATGAAAAGAGATGGCACAACAAAATTAGGAATGAAATCAGGGACATTACTTCCAATTCTACAGTAATTATAGGATGAAGAGGAAGTTTTATGAAAAATTTGATGCTAGCAAATTAGACCATTTAGACAAAATAGACAAATTCCTTGAAATATACAAATTACCAAAAACATCTCAAGAAAAAACAAATCTATTCATACTCATATCAAGTAAAGAAAAAAAAAACTGTTCACAAATAAAAGTCTAGGCTCAGATTGCTTCCCTAGTGAATTCTGTTAAACATTTAAGAAAAAAATAATACTAATTATATGCAAACATTTTCAGAAAAAGAAAAAGGAAACATTCCTCAACTAATTTTATGATGCCTGTATTGCCATGAAATTAAAACTGGACACAAAAGTTCTTAACAAAATTAGAAAATCAAGTCCAGAAATATATATGAAAAAATTTACCATGACCAAATGAGTTCATCTCAGGAGTTCGATGTTGGTGTAACATTTGAAAATCAATTAATGTAATATACCTTATGGACAAACTAAAGGACAAAATGCCTTGTCAATACATGTAAAAAACAACTCTTGAAAAAATCTGATTCTTATTCATGATAAGAGAAAAAAAATCTAAACAATCTTAGAAGGAAATTTCCTCAACCTAATAAAGGGTATCTATGAAAATAATGCAGCTAATGTCATTTTTAATGATGAAAAAATGAATCATTCCCCTTTGATTAGAAACCAAACAAAGCTGTCCTCTCTCATGACTTCTACTCAACAATGTATAGGAGGCTCTGGTCAGTGCAAAAAGGCAAGAAAATAAAGTCATACAGATGGCAAATTTAAAAACTATCAGTATTCTTAGATGACCTAATCTTACATGTAAAAAAATACTAAGGAATCTATAAAATGGCTATAATTAATAGTTAAGTTTAGTAAGATAGGATTCAAAATAAATAAAAATCAGTTGTGTTTCTACATACTAAAAAAAAAGTCTGAAAATAAAACAGTTCTGTGTGTACATATGTAACAAACCTCCACATTGTGCACATGTACCCTAGAATTTAAAGTATAATAAAAAAACGAGTAGTTCTCACACACACCCCCCCCAAAAAAAACACAATTCAATTCACAATAATATAAACAAGGATAAAATAAACAAGAATAAATTTAACAAAATAGATGCAAGACCTGTACAGTGAAAATTATAAAACACTGCAGAAGAAAGTTAAGATTTGAATAGGGAGACATACCATGTTTATGGATTGAAATACTAGATATTTTTAAGATAACATTTCTCAAATTTGTCACTAGATTCAGTACAATATCTATCAAAATCCTAACAGGCTATTTCTGACTAGGATAAGTTTTGGTTACATTTAATAGGTGTTCCGTAGGGACTTATTTTAGACAGAGTCTCTGTCACTCAGGCTGGAGTGCAGTGGCACGATCTTGGCTCACTGCAACCTCTGCCTCCCTGGTTCAAGTAATTCTTCTGCTTCAGCCTACCAAGTAGCTAGGACTACAGGTGCCTGCCACCATGCCTAGCTATTTTTTTTTTTTTTTTTTTTTTTATTTTTAGTGGAGACGGTTTTTTGCCATGTTGGTCAGGCTGTTCTCAAACTCCTGGCCTCAAGTTTCCTCCCACCTCGGCCTTCCAAAGTGCTGGGATTACAGGTATGAGCCACCATGTCTCTACGGGCCCTCTTAATACACGGATTCAAATTTTCTTATCTGTGGAAAAGTTTCTTGTAGCTTTAAATATTCATTGGGTTCCCAATCTTCATTATGTTTTCTATTTCAAGCTCAATTTAACTATTTTTCAGCTTCTTATAACTTCATGTTTTTTCTCAGCATATCACCTAGTCTCCTCCTCTCAAATATTCCTGCTATGTAGAGCTGGCTAGAATAATTGTGGATCAGTCACCAATATTTCTTGGTTTCATTTGTGTTATTTCTTATTGGTAAATGATTATCCCAAAGAAAGGATCCAGGAAACTGGAAATGGCATTTATAACCTTTCTTGAATGTATTAGTCAGCTTGGGCTACCATAACAAAATACCACAGACTAGGTGGCTTTAACACCAGGAATTTATTGTTTAACAGTTTTGAAGGCAGGGAGTCCTAAATCAAGGTGTTGGTGAGGATGGTTTCTCCTGAAACCCTCTCTCTGGCTGGCAGACAACTGCCGTCTCCCTGTGTTCTAACCTAGCCCTTTTCCCTGTGTGAGTTTCCTGGTGTCTCTTCCTCTTCTTCTGAAGACACAACTTCTACTGGATTAGGGTTTCATCCTTATGACCTTATGTAACCTTAATTACCCATTAAATCTTGTATCTCCAAATCTAGTCACGTTGCGGGTTAGGGACTTAACATATGAGTTTTGGAGGAAGACAAATCAGTCCATAACACTGAACGTAAGTGTTTTCTGATGAAAGCCTCAGTGTGTTCATGACTCCCCTTCTGTGATCAATGGAGCCTTCAACTGGCTCTCCTTCCCTTGTTATTCCATGTAAGGGCACCTCAGTTTTTCCTCAAGTAGCTAACATGCTGCTTTTATTATGATTGTGTGTCAGGTACTGCTTGAAACATTATCAATATTCCCATATGTTAGATCATTTGTTACCATGGTTTTGGTTTCTACCACTTCCTTTAGATTTTTTTCTTTCCTTTTTTTTTTTTTTTTTTTTTGAGACAGAGTCTCTCTCTGTCAACTAGGCTGGAGTGCAGTGGCATGATCTCAGTTCACCGCAACCTCCACCTCCTGGGTTCAAGCAAGCACATTCAGCTAATTTTTGTAATTTTAGTAGAGACATTTCATCACATGGGCCAGGCTGGTCTCGAACTCCTGACTCCCGATCTGCCCGACTCAGCCTCTCTAGGAGCTGGGATTAGAGGTGTGAGCAACCACGCCCAGCTTCCTTTAGAATTTTTCCTTAGCTTTTCCATCTCTGTTTTCATTCCCCATCTGTTCTTGCATGTTACTTACTTTTTTTATTGGGGCCCTGTCTTAGTCTGTCCATGATGCTGTAAAAATGGAGACTGGGTAATTGGAAACAATATTTATTTCCCACAGTTCTGGGGCTGAAAAGTCCAAGATCAAGGTGTCAGGAGGCTCAGTGTCTGCTGTGGGCTGCTCTCTCTGCTTCAAGATGTGTCATTGAATGCTGTGTCCCTTGGAAGGGATAAAAGCTGTGTCCTCATGTAGCAGAAGAGATGGAAGGGCAAAAAAAGGCTGAATGCTGTGTGAAGTCTCTTTTATAAGGGCCTTAATCCCATGTATGAGGGAGAAGCTCTCATGACCTAATGACTTCCTAAAGGCCCTACCCCTTAATACTATTACACTAAAGATTAAGTTTTAACATTAATTTTGGAGGGGACAAAACGTTTAAACCTTAGTAGGCCCTTACTATATGAATCACAGTTATTTAAAATTTCCTGTGTCACACCGACATCTGATTCTGAGGCTTGCTTTGTCTCTTAAGACTTTTGTTGTTGTTGTTTGTTTGTTGGCATGCCTTGTAATTTTTTTCTTGAAAGTCAGATACATTGTATTGAGTACTAGGAATTAAGGTAAATAGGCTTTAGTGTGAGATTTCATGTTAACCGGGCTAGGAGTCAGGCTGTGTTTAATCTTTTTTGTTAACTATAAATGCTAGAGGCTTGACATTCCTTTTGAGATGTCTTTGTTTCTGTCTTCCCTATTGACTTTGAGCCTCCTTACGTTTACTACCTCAGACAGAGTTGGCACTGTGCTCTATTTACCTGTAATATGGGAGCCCTGTTGATGCAGTGGTAAGGAATGGGGAAGGAGAATGTTTTTTAACCTTCTGATTAAATCTCAGTCTTTTAGTGAGCCTGACACTGAGGGGTGTGACAGTAACAGAAGTCTCTCCAGCACTTCTGCCCCCATCCTGTACCCCTTCCCTGACTGCAATATTCTGAATGAATTTCCTTGCAGCCCTGACCCAAGTTGACTAGCTATTTACTCCTTTCGGTGAAACAGGATGGTTAGATGATACTTAACATAAAAGAAATGCGCTTCTCCAAGCTGAGATAAAGCCTCCAATATCTTTTCTGCTGTAGAGAAGGCCTTTTCTATGGATTTCATAATGGTTACTCTTCTCCTGCTTCTGACGGAGCTCAGAGAAGAGCTTTCTTGGATCTTTAGCTTGAGAATCTCATAGCGTTCCTGGAAATAAAGTCCAGAAAGGTTCTTTCTGCCAACCCAGACTGCAGCCCTCAAGCAATTAAAAACATAAAGGAAATTTTCACACAAAAATGTCTAGGTTCAGATAGTTTCACTGGTGAATTCTATTGAGGAAGAAATAATATGAATCCTACACAAACTCTTTCAAAACAAACAAACAAACAAACAAACAAAAAACAATGAAGACCACTCCCCAACTTACTTTTTTTTTTTGTTTTTCGAAATGGAGCCTTGCTGTGTCACCCAGGCTGGAGTGCAGTGGCATGATCTTGGCTCACTGAAACCTCTGCCTCCTGGATTCAAGTGATTCTCCTACTTCAGTCTCCCAAGGAGCTGGGACTACAGGCATGCACCACCATGCCCAGATAATTTTTTTTGTATTTTTAGTAGAGATGAGGTTTCACCATATTGGCCAGCCTGATCTCGAACTCTTAACCTCAGGTGATCCACCCACTGTGGCCTCCCAAGGTGCTGGGATTACAGGCATGAGGCACCATGCCCAGCCCCCAACTTTTTTTTTTTTTTTTTTTTTTTAAATAATGCCAGGATCACTGTGATATATGCTGGTCCACAATAGACCTCTAGCCATTAATCAATATGACTATTTGAGTGTTTCTACCAGTTTGTGTCTCTGAGGACTCCTGCTCCAGACAGGCAGATCTTAGCTGTGATCCTCTATGTGCACCTGACTCTCTGGATTTCAGGATGGTGGTTTGCTCTGTGACCTCTGTTTCTCAACAGGTCCAAAATAGGACACTAGTTTTCCATATATCCAGCTTTCTCCTGTTAGAAAGATGGAAATGTTTACTTCCAAGTTCTTTTCATATCAGAGTTGAAACTGAGAACCCACATATACATTTTTGTCCTCAAACCCAAGAAGGTAGATAATGTTACTCTCCCCATTTTACAACTGTGGAATCTGAGTGCAGAGAGATTGGGATTTTGCCCATGATGGTGAGAGGTGAAGCCAGCTGGACTTCTGGGTCGGGTGGGGACTTGGAGAACTTTTCTGTCTTATGAGGATTGTAAAATTGACCAATCAGCACTCTGTAAAATGGACCAAAATGCATCAATCAGCACTCTGTAGCTAGGATTGTAAAACGCACAAATCAGTGCTCTGTGGCTAGCTAGAGGTTTGTAAAATGTTCCAATCAGCACTCTGTAAAAACGTACCAATCAGCTCTCTGTAGCTAATTAGAGGTTTGTAAAACGGACCAATCAGTACTCTATAAAATGAACCAATCAGCACTCTGTAAAATGGGACAATCAGCAAGATGTGGGTGGGGACAAATAAGAGAATAAAAGCTGGCCACCCCAGCCAGCAGCGGCAACCCGCTTGGGTCTTCTTTCATGCTGTGGAAGCTTTGTTCTTTGCTCTTGCAATAAATCTTGTTGCTGCTCAATCTTTGGGTCCATGCCATCTTTAAGAGCTGTAACACTCACCATGAAGGTCTGTGGCTCCATTCTTGAAGTCAGTAAGACCACAAACCCATTGGAAGGAACTAAATCTGGACACAATGGCACAATAGTCAGTGGCAGAGTCAGGCTTTAAATTAATTAAATTTATTTCCTTTTACTAAGTGCCCCAAATACATTCCCTGTTTTCCATGCACTAGATTAACTGCAGTAATTCTTCTTGTGGTCATTAATGCCTAGTCAATGCTGTTTTCTAGTAAGCATTAAATATAATGTTTTAAATCACTTAACCCAGTACCTGACACAAAGTAAGTGATCAATAAATAATGGAAGTGCTGTCTGTTGTTCTTATTATATCATTTATTCCTCACAGTGACTCTAGGAGATAGAGTTCTCTATCTGCCATTTGTAGGAGAGGTACCACCCCCCAGGGTCTGTTAGAATTGGGCTGAGATATACCCTAGGCATTGCAATTTTTGAAAGCTGCTCAGAAAATTCAAATGGATAGCTAAAATGGAGAAGCACAGCACTAAAAGGTATGTTGGTCACCTCATCCCATTGGTGCCATGAGGAAGGAAGGACTAATCTTGCCAGATTTACTTATTTATTTCCAAAACAGAAGCTGAAAATTTGAATCACAATGAGAAATTTCCTAACTTGAAGTTGTCTCAAACCTTATTTTTAACAATGCAGAATTCTGGAAGCTCAATATGGGACTGATACTTGCCAAGCAATATATTTGAAGTTAAATTGTGGAGACCAGTTGGCTCCCTGATTAGATTAGAACAGTGGTTCTCAAAGCATGGAACATGGAGCAACAGCATCAGGGTCACCTGGGAGGTTGTTAGAAAGGGAAATTCTCAGACCCCAGCCCAGACCCACTGAAACAGACACTCCCACTCCGGGAGTGAGGCCCAGAGCCTGCATTTCTGTCAACCGTCTAGGTAACGCTGATGCCCACTGAAGTTTGAGAACCACTGGATTTTTTATCATTTATCATTTTATCATGTTCTTCTTGCTTCCATAGTAGTAGAGGCAACCAATGAAAGAACAAAATATCATCACAACGTCAAACTTCAACTGAGCTACGAGTTTGTGGAAATACGGAGTTTCAGGAAAGACAGTTCCTCCCCTTTAAATCCAGTTTGAAATCCAAGTCAGAGAAAGCTGTACTGAAGTGCTGGCACTTTAATTTGTTCAGATCCCACCTCCGCTATTTGCATCTCAAAAAGCCTATTAAATTAGCCCAGTGCAAGATCTGCAGGAAGACCGCTACCATTTCAGCTACTTGAACTACGAAGGGAAGGGAAGGAGAGCGACTGTGGTTAGAGCATTAAAAAGAAAAGTGATATGGAAATGTATATCCCAGACTCCATAGTTTCAGTATATTCATTTCCCAGGTTAAATACACACACGTACACAAGATCATGCTCACACACATAACAAATATGCATTCATATAAATATATGGTGTATGTAAAATGTGTGTGTGGCGGGGAAGCATGTGGAATGTGCTATAAGAACCATGAGCAGTTGATGTAAACTCTTCAAGACAGAAAATGTTTCAGGGTACAGAATAAGAGTGCTGACAAAATCTCAAAATCAGACTAGCATGTGAATTGGGAGGCTTGACAAGAGCACATTGACACTGGCTGCTTACAGCCAGAGTGCGGTATTGCATAGTAGTTGACATTGGGTGCTTTGGATTCAGATATCCAGGATTTACCTCTTGCTTCTCTTTGAAGGCTATTTGAGTTTGGAACAAGTAACTTAACTACATCATTGGTAAAACTAGACTAATATGAAATTTTTGAAACTCTGTGTGTGTGTGTTTGTGTGTTTATGTGTTCATGGTAGCAGCCACTAGTTAGCACTTACAGGGAAAAAAAAACTTATTGAGAGCCTATATATCAGACACAGTGCTAAGAATTTGGGATACTGTTTGCGGTCACTTATTCAGGAAAGACAGAGGCTGGGCAAAGAATTATAGGTATACAGGGTGTTTTTAAAAAGTGAGGCTGCTATGGGATTGCAATGGGAAAATAAATCAGAGTCTGAAAGTGACTTAAACTTTAGAAAACAGTATTGGAAAGTAAATGAGAAATGCTAGGTCAGTTGCTGTTTACCTTTGATGAGTGGCAGAATCTCCTAGAATACTTGTTAGAAATGCAAAGGACTGACTTCCTCCAGTGCAAATGCCCACACCTCCAGTTGCTAACTCCTGACAGTGACTCATCTAAAAAGGCCACAGGATTATTGAGGTGTTGGAGCTGATCAGAATCTTAACTGTGGCAGTGGGTACACAAAGCTACTCAGATGATAACATTGTAGAGCATGAAACACACATGCATACATACACTTTAGGACAAATACAACTGGAAAAATCTGAATGAGAGCTTAAAAAGAATCCCGTGGACAGATCTTCTCCCTGGAGATTTGGGAGTTAGCGTGGAGTGGAGCTGGGGTATCATATTTTTTAATATCCCAGGTCATTCTAATATTGATCCAGAGTTGAGAGCCATTGTGAAGAGTAATGGAAAGCCACAGTAAGGTTTAACCAGGGATGTGTCTTGATCAGATTTTTGTTTGAACGTCACTCTGGGTATAACAAGAAAATGGAATACAGAGCGAGAACAAAGAATGAACTAGGAGGCCATTAAGGTAATCTAGGGAGTGATGATGTCTTGCAAAAGCAAAATGAGAGTAGAGATAGATATGTGGGTTTTTAATTTTTATGACTGACGTGATGTAGTAATTGACTGGCATGAGACTGCAGAAGAACAGTTTTTGAGACCCACGTGTTCTGACACTTCGGAGGAGACTGGAAGTTAAAGGAGAACGATTCTGAAGTTAAAAGTGAAGCTTAATAAATCAATCAGAAAGAGAATCAGAAAGACTCATTGGAGTCTGTGACTTGCAAAGTCCAGAATCAAAGGAAAGGGACCAGGATGCGCCACTGAGGCCTGAACTCTACAGCCAGTGGCCAAGACAAGTGTGTTAGGGGACTTAGAATGTGACTAGGGAGTCTTGATCCTATAGCTTTCCCTAAAATCAACAAGAAGAGGACACAGCAGGGTGAAAATATTCTATTAGTATGGCTTGTTAAGAGGTAGGGTGCCCCAAGGAATGGAAGGAGGATAATTAGAAAAGGGAAAGTGAAAGTGATGAGAACTGCAAGGAGGCTAATTATAATAGCAAGGTGTGGAGTCATTATGGGCCAGAATTAGAGGGATAGCAGTGAGACTGGAAGGAAAGGGGTAATTACAAGTGGAATTATAAGGGAAAAATCAACAGGACCAGATGGCTGATTGAAAGTGGAGAGCCATGGGAAGGAGGCCAAGAGCCAAAAGGACATAGAACCATGGCAAGAGCACAGAAAAACAGGAAGTAGGATGGGGGTAGGTTCGGCAGGACAATAGAAGAGTTTGGTTTGTGATGTGTTAGTTGGAGGTGGTGGTGGGGGAGAGACCTGAAGGTGCCCATTCAGGATGACAGCTAGAGAGAGGAGGCATGGGGGGGTGGCCAAAGGGTGTCCTCAGGGCAATGGCCAAGCACCAGAAGCACCCAGGTTGAACATCGTGTTTGCTCCTTGTGTTGAGTGTTGCTCTAACACAACATGAAATAGAGGAGGCTCGATTCACCAAGATTAGCAAGGATGAGGCTTTGCTAGCAGACTTCTGAGCAGTTGCAGGATGGCAGATGCTGAAGCAAACAAAACCAGAGGTAGTCATTTGCAGTGGAGGTCTTCCATGAATACATTAGGGCAAATGCTGAAGAACTCTGGATGCCCATTAGAGGTGGCAGGGGAGGGAGCTGGCTTATGCTGCTTCTGCTACCCACCCTTACTCATTACTGCAAATCACAAGTTTTGGTGTTCAAGTTCAGGGGTTGGCAGAGTACTGCAGATATGCCAAATCCAGCTCACCCCATGTTTTTGGTAAATTGTTATTGTAACACAGCTGTGCCTGCTCATTTACATATTGTGTGTGGCTACTTTTGTGCTACAACAGAAGTTGAAGAGATGTGACAGAGACCATATGAGCCGCAAAACCTAAAACATTTACTATCTGGCCCTTTGCGGAAAATGTTTGCTGGCCTCTCCGCTAGTTCATTGGTGTCTACTCCAGTATGTGGCTTAGAGAGTCTTCAACATTACCAGTCACCTCCACCATCAATTACCCCAATACTATATTCATCTGTTCATTCCTGCCCACCAGATTATTTTCCTATACTAGGGTTGTTCAATCTTTTGGCTTTCCTGGGCCACACTGAAAGAAGAATTGTGCTGGGCCATACATAAAATACATTATCAATAGCTGATGAACTAAAAAAAAAATCACCAAGAAATCTCATAATGTTTTAAGAAAGTTTACAAATTTGTGTTGGGACACATTCAAAGCTGTCCTGGGCTGCATACGGCCTGCGGGCCGTGGGTCTGACAAACTTCCTGTATACAATCTTATTTACAATTTTATGCCGACTAAGTCCCTCAACCTGCGTGTGTGGAGCAAGTGGCTGCCCCTCAGCCTTCACTCATGTTTTCCCTACTTGGGTGGGATTGATCCTGTGATCTTTCCATTGTTACTAATTTAGAGTCAGCTCTTGACCCTTCAGGGTGAGATTCAGTTTGAGGAGAGGAGAGAAACATTCTGTCTTCCCACGTATGTGCATATCAAAGGGTTTAGCCCCAGGAGCTGCTGAGAGAGCCCAGACTCAGAATCGGTCAGGAAAGCACCAGGAGAATGTTAGGGAGATTGAGCCATGATTCCTAAACCATCAGACACCTCAGATCAACCTGAATCCTGCCCAACTTCTGGGCTTCATGGTTATGGTTATGGGAATAAATAACATCCTTCATCATTTCATTCAATTTGGACTAGGTATCCAGCGACAGGCCATATAATGTTGAAACCACCTTTGCAAAATTATAACTGAGGGAGTTATGACAGTGAAAGAAATCAGACCTAACCACCTCCATCTTGCTTCTAACTTTAAACTGTCCTTGTTCATTACTGGACATAGGCCAAACTAACTTTGCGAAGGAAATCAGTTTATGGTTTAACTCTGAAAGAAAATTGGTAACAGTCTTTTCCTGACAAGACCCCCTTCTTGCCTAGGGATGTGTCTGCCTTGGCAGGACTAACAAATTAGCTACAAGATTAGAAATTACAGTTTAGGGGTCACGGAGCCTCTGGCTTCAAGTGTCTGAACCTTCCCAAATTTCTCCTAGAGATAACGTCACTATTGTAAAACCTAGGATCAGTGCTTGAGATATTTTGCAGACCCTGCACTCAATGGATCAGCTGACCCCACCCAGACCAGCAGTCTGGCTCAGTCAGTTCTGCCATCCCACCCAGAAACAGAAGACAGCAAGAAAACCTCACTTTGACCCCTCGCTATGATTCCATCTCCAACCTGACCAATCAGTACTCTCCACTTCCCAAGCCCCTACCCACCAATGTATCTTTAAAAACTCTGATCCCTGAATACTCAGGAAACTGATTTGAGCAATAATAAAACTCCGGTCTCCCGCACAGCCAGTTGTGTGTGAATTACTCTTTCTTCATTGCAATTCCCCTGTCTTGAAAAATCAACTTTGTCTAGGCAGTGGGCAAAGTGAACCCACTGGGCAGTTAAAGTGAGTCTTAAATGACTAACGTGGATACATCTAGCATAGATACATCTCAGTTTACCTTAGTAGTGCCACTGGGGGAGCCCCATCCCCTCACCAGTGCGTAGCGGGGGAACTTGTGAGAGCCTTCCTCACAGGGCTTTTCCTGGGCTCAGCCCTCTACTGTCTGCTTTGGCCTCCATCCCTGCATGTCGCTCGGAATTGCTTCTGGCCTCTGTGCCACGGTGGGGTTTATTTTCGTCAATACATGTTCCTCCTGCAGGTTGGTCTTATTGGACAGCTTAGCAACAGCCTTCACTGTTCAGGTACTTGGTCTTTTCATCCAATTAAAACATCTTTGGTAAGTATCCTTTGGTTCTAAGGAGCAGCAACTGACACTAGCAGTTTTCAGGAAGAAAAAAAAGGCTTTATTATGGAAGGATACTGGGTAGCTCATATGATGGAGAGAAAAGCTGGATCATCACTACAGCTAGGAAAGGGCAGGATTCTGGAAGCTCTCAAGGATTAGTGAGCAAGAATTAACAGACATACTATTTAGGATCCAGATGTTGAAGCCACCCTAGCCTTCTTGTTCCCTTGTGTCTCTGCTCAAAATTCAAATTCCCAAAGGAAGAGAGGCCTGGGGTTACATATGAAGGCAGAGCTTTGATGGATAGACTCTCCAAAATCATTTGCAGTGGAGGAAGGATGGTTAGCCAAAAGAAATTTTGCCATGACTACCAAAAGAAGGGAAGGAGGAGGATGCACAGAAGAAGAATTGTCAGTGATAAACCTCTGCCTGATTGCACAGGGGCCACGTTCAGGGATACTTGTGTCAGTTAAATCAGCATTTCTCAAACTTTACTATGCCTCAGGGTGGCCTGGAGGGCTTGTCACAACACAGATGCCTGGGCTTCTCACCTCCATTCTGATGCAGTTGCCCTGGGGTGAGGACCTGAGATTCTGCACTTCTAGGAAATTCTTAAAATGATACTGATTTGGCTGGTCGGAGGCACAGACTTTGAGACTCACTATCTTGTACACATTGTATTCTTTTTCAGAATTTTAGTTAAAAAAAATTCCTAGGAATAATGTATCAATGTTTGTGCTTGGAAGAAATTTAATCTCTTTTCCTTATTGTAGCTCAACAGTTTTTAACTCCATCTTTTACTTGTTAGTGCTTGTTAGTGGTAATGGGTGGGTGTCTTTTAAATTTTCTTTGAATATAGCTCGCCTAATCTTCTTGAGAAGATGCCTTTGTTTTTACTCAGCTTTAAGGTCCATGTTAAAAGTTATGATGAAAATCAAGTCCTCGGGTGTGTTAAAGTCTATCTATTTTGACAGCTACAGTTAAACTCCAAATAACTTCAGAGGACTGAGGGAATTTGTTCCTAAAAATATTTTGGCAGGGGCTTATTCTCTTGAAAAAAAAAGTCTTAACATCTGAAAAATATCTCTTAACCATACAGATTATTTGCCTTTGCTCATAGAAAGAGGAAAAGTAAATGAAGTTGAAAGTGCTGCAAATTTTAGTGAATCTCTAATAGATCGCTTGATTTATAGAAGATGTTCATGGCCCAGGAAGGATTGCTGAAGGTGCTCTGGTGACATCATCTTTTTGAAGATAATGTCCGGAGAGGAAAAGTAACTTGTGTTCATTTGTTTTGCATTTGCTAAAAATTACCTGACTGGATAATTTATAAGGAAAAGTGGAGTATTTGGCTCAGGGTTCTGCAGGCTACACAGGAAGCATGATGCCGGCATGTGCTTCTGATGAGGTCTCAGGAAGCTTACAGTCATGGCGGAAGGCAACAGGAGAGCAGACATGTCACATGGTCAGAAGGGAAGGAAAAAGGAGAGTGTAAGGTGCCAGGCTCCTTTAAACAACCAGCTGTCACATGAACTCACAGAGCAAAAACTCACTCGTTACCATGGGGAGGGCACCAAGCTATTTATGAGGGATCCATCCCCCATGACCTAAATACTTTCCACCACGTCCCACCTTTAACATTGGGGAATCACTTTTCAACATGAGATTCAGTGGGGCAAATATCTAGACAACATCATAACTTGACCAAAGATCACAGTAAAGGTTAGAAGTACAGCAGGATTTCACATCCCTGGTTCCCAGCTTTGACGATGATGGCGGTAACAGCAATGGCGGTGTGATCACTGTTGCCACTGTTAGCATTCGTATGGGGCACAATAGCAGTGGTGGTTACCATTTACTGAGTTTACAGTTTGCCAGATTATGTTAAGTACTTAACATATATTCTGTAGGTCAGGGGCCGGAAAACAATGTCTGTGTCCCGTTTTGGTAAATGAATCTTCAAGTGGCACATGACCACATTCATGTGTTTGTGTATTGTCCTTTGCTGATTTTGTGCTACCGTGGCAGGGTTGTGCAGTTGCAGTGGAGACTGTCTGGCCCACAAAGCCTGAAATATCTACTGCCTGGCTGTTTATGGAAAAAAATGATCTGACTCCTGCTCTGAGTCATTTCTGACATCAGCCTATAGAGTCAGCATTACTATGCTGTTTTGCTAATGAAGAGATAGAAAATCAAAGAGAAACTTGCCCTCAGATTACAAACATCATGGAGATGGGATCCAAATTAAAGTTCATCAATGTCCAAAATTTGTTTCCTGTATTTCTGCACAATCCCTGATGAATTTGGCTAATTGTGTGGACCATATCTTATTGTAGTAATATAATGGATTATAATGTGGTGACATTTTTTTCTCCTTTGAACAAAATAAAGTGACATTTTAAAACCAAATAACAAGAACTGGTCTCTGCAGGATAATCACATCACATTGGCATATTTACTTTTAAAAGTAAATTATATTTTATGGTGGTTGTTAAGTTAATGAAATTATCATACTACCAACTAAGTGGATTTTATTATCATAGGTTTTTTGCAGGGCACCTGAGCCTTGACTGGTGCCCAATGAAATAACTGATTGCCGAGAGGGAATTTGAGCCCTGAGGCCTGATTCGCCTCAGTAGCTGTATGCTTGTAGCTTGTAGCTGTAGCTGGTGCTAATTACCTCATTCAAGCAGGTGTTCTGTGTTACTTTAAAAATTTCTAGCTTGATCTTTTAATTCAGGGAATTTCCATCTTTATGTTACTTCGCCATCATATAAGAATGCTTTACTTAAAAAAAAAAAAAATATATATATATATATATTTCAATGTGAGACCAGTGCTGAGAAACACTATAAAGAATGTTTTAGGCTGGGCGCGTTGGCTTACGCCTGTAATCCCAGCACTTTGGGAGTCTGAGGTGGGCAGATCACAAGGTCAGGAGTTCGATACCAGTCTGGCCAACATAGTGAAACCCTGTCTCTACTAAAAATACAAAAAATTAGTCAGGTGGTGTGGTGTGCACCTGTAATCCCAGTTACTCAGGAGGCTGAGGCGGGAGGATTGCTTGAACCTGGGAGGCGGAGGTTGCAGTGAGCTGAGATTGCGCCACTGCACTCCAGCCTGGGTGACAGAGCTAGACTCTGTCTCAAAAAAAAAAAAAAAAAAAAAAAAGAAAAGAAAAGAATGCTTTTAGCAATGACATATTTGAAGTCCTGCACCCCTGGGGTTATGGTCCCCTTGGCAGCAGGCAAGTTAACAGTTTCTTACATGAATAAGCAGTCAGGGAATTTCACACATTGTCCTGAAGTTTTTATTTCCCACTCTGTACATCCATTTCTACTTTTTCTTATCACCTGGTCCACATTCACTTGACAGTCTTTAGGAAAAAGGACTACATAGTATAGATTGGGAATGTAAATTAGACACAGTCAGATACTAGTTATGGGGGCGGTGGGTGGAGAAGAAGTGAATAATCCAAAACCCGAGGAAAGCTAAAACATTGTTTCTTAATTTATTAGATAGAGAGCAGCTGCTTCTAAATTACTAGGCGTCCTGGTTAAATTGCAGATTCCTGGGCCCTACTCCAGATTTACTGAATTAGAATTTCTAGGGAGGGGGCCTGGGGAGCTATATTTTTTAAATACTATAAAGGTAGTTCTTATACATACTAAGTTGTGAGAATGGAATATAGCAAGACATAAGTTTCTATTGCTGTGTGAATGTTTCTGTGTTGAAAGAGGGAAGGTAAGAAGAGCACACAGGTATATTCAGCTCACAAAATGTTCCATTCATATGTATCATGTGTTACGTATTTGCACATACACATTACTTACACATGCATCTGCATGCATGCACAAGTATGTGTATATATATGTGTGTGTGTATATATATATACACACACACTTTTTTTTTTCTTTTTGAAACAATCTCACTCTGTTGCTCAGGCTGGAGTGCAATGGTGCGATTTCGGCTCACTACAACCTCTGCCTCCTGGTTTCAAGTGATTCTCCTGCCTCAGCCTCCCAACTAGCTGGGATTACAGGCACCCACCACCATGCCTGGCTAATTTTTATATTTTTAGTAGAGACGGGGTTTCGCCATGTTGGCCAGCTGGTCTCTAACTCCTGACCTCAGGTGGTCCACCCACCTCGGCCTCCCAAAGTGCTGGGATTACAGGCGTGAGTCACCGTGCCGGCCCACACATGAGTATATTTCATGTGGTCAAGCACAAATATGCTCATACATTTGCACTGTACCTCCGTCTGCCTAGAACAAGCTCTTTGTATACCTGACTCATCTTATTCAAGTCTCAGCTCAATTGTCACTTCCACAGAAAGGCTTATCTTGACTATTGTGATAGATTTATTGCAAACAGAACCTTAATCTTCATTCCTCCTGGTATCTATGCCTTTTGCAGTGTGACTCTGCAGTTTCTTTCCTCAAGGGGTGAAGTCAGTGTCCCCTCCTCTGGAATCTAGGCTGGCCATGTAAAATTACTTTGACCAATGAGCAACCAGACTTCCAAGGTACTAGCTACAGACCTCAAAAGATACATGTCTGTCTTAATCTCTCGGAACCCTGTGGCACTATACAAACAAGTCTAGGCTAGCCAGCTGAATGATAAGACATACATGCCCAGTCATCTTATCCCAGCTGACAGTAAGCCAACCTCCAGACACAGAAGCTGAAGCCATTTTATACCATTTGGTCGTGTGTGGTCCAGAATGACAGAACTTCTTAGCTTATACCTAGCTCATGAAAAATAATAGTTGTTATTTTAAGCCACTATATCATGGGGGTGCTTTGTTGCACAGCAAAAGCTAATACAACTATCTTTTCAAAAGGCTTCACCTCATTGCATTACCACCTATATATAGTTCTCTACTTTCCTTTCATTATTGGAGATTATTTTGTCCGTTTTTTTGCCTGACTCACTCTATAAGGATATAAAGGTATTAAGGATAGTCTCTAGCTTGTTTGCTGATAAACTTCCAGTGCCTAAAACAGTGTCTGGCTGATAGCAGACACTCAGAAAATACTTATTGAATCAATAAATGCTTTCATTTAGGCATCCCTGGCAGATTCAGCTTCCTAATTCTCTATTCCTATGACTTATGTTGAATTTACTCTTGTGGGGTCTATAATGGGAGCTAATGGGAGGTTTTAATCTAGTATGTATATTGGGTTGCTAAGAAATGCCAGTTTAGGAGCCAGGTGTGGTGGTGCACACCTGTAGTCCGAGCTACTTAGGAGGTTAAGGCGGGAGGATTACTTGAGCCCAGGAGTTTAAGGCTGCTGTGAGCTATGATCGCGCCACTGCACTCCAGTCTGGGAGACAGGGTGAGACCCTGTCTCAAAGAATGTGTATGTGTATATATATTATATAGTACATATGTAGATATATGCAAAAGAAATGTCACTTTGGGAAACGAAGTAGGCTACCCTCAATGCACAAAGCCCCCAACTGAAACATACATGCTTACCTAGTATCCCAAGCAGGTCCTGCCGTATTTTGTTTTAATCCTAAATTCTGCTGCATTGGCTTCTATTGATTCTTCAGAAGTTGAGAAAATGTTTAAAAGATATTAAATCCAGAGCTTTATGTGTTCCAAGAAACTCATTGTCAGTGATACTATCTCCAAACATTATATTATTTGTTTTCCGTGCATTGAGCAGAAAATCTCATGACATGACTTATCCTTGGCAAGTACATTAAACATTGGGTCTGATTAAGCCCTTTTCTGCTGGCTACATATATCTGACAGTGTGTCTCTTCTCTGGGATACATGACTCTCTCGCCTTCTCTTCCCAATCTTTCTTCTTCCAGACCTGAGATAGTATAATGGTTGAGGGCCTGCACTTTACTCTGGAAGCTGATTTCCAAAGTTAACATAGGCCACTGCTTACTGTCTGACCTCAGGCAAATGACAGCATTTCTGGGCTCCAGTGGGGTAAGAGTACCTACCTTATAGGATATTATAAAAATAAACAATCCGAGGCAGGCGGATCACGAGGTCAGGAGATCGAGACCATCCTGGCTAACACAGTGAAACCCCGTCACTACTAAAAATGCAAAAAATTAGCTGGGTGTGGCGGCAGGCGCCTGTAGTCCCAGCTACTTGGGAGGCTGAGGCAGGAGAATAGCGTGAACCCGGCAGGCGGAGCTTGCAGTGAGCCAAGACTGTGCCACAGCACTCCAGCCTGGGTGACTGAGCCAGACTCCATCTCAAAATAAAATAAAATTAAAATAAAATAATCTAATATATGTAAATCTCCTAAACTAGAGACTAGGAATATAGTAAATACTATGTAAGTATTAACTGATGATATTATTTTTATTGGCATTCCTTATCAGTCTTATTCCTAAGGAATAATTTGGTCAGAATTGGAAAATCAATCTTAGAATCTAAAGTTGATGACCACATTCCTATAGTGGGGCCATTAATTATGATTACTTTTAATAGTGATAATAATTACATTTGCTGTCTGCTTACCCTGTAATAGACTGGGGGCTGAAGCACTTTATATTTCTACCCACTTGATCCTTTTCACAATCACATGAGGTAGACAGGATTCTTGTCCTTTTACATATGAGACAATCAAGGCTCAGATGGGCTAAAGAACCTTGCCCCAGTTCACCCAGACAGTCAGACAGGATTCCAGCCTAGGCAGTCTGACTCAATACACCACCCAATCCTACCTACTTCTGGCTACCCATAATGGAAATAAAATATATTAAGGTAGAAACCACCTCACATAAGAGACCCGTCTTACTGACGATGCTGTTTCTGTAGAATGCTGGTCGTTTACCTTTACATAGGACTTTGCAGTTTGTGAAATGTTTCCACATGTGCTGTGTCATTCACTCCAGTCCTCACAGCAGTATAGAAAGTAAATCAGTCCACATTTTCAAAACAGAAGGAACTGAGGGCAGGAGAAACTCAGTCACTTTAATTCCCTAGCCATCAACTGATAACATTTTGATCATAATCTGGAGGCCCTACATCCAAGCCCTACCCTCTTTTGATGATGATATGCTACGCTAATATACTACGGGTGGCTATTTTGTTTGAGTTTCTTTTTCAATCTGTGAGAGTAGGAGCATATGCTGGAATACAGTTTTATAATTAGGACAGCAGACATTCCTGAAATGCATACAGGCTTAAAATATCACTCTAAAGAGGGGTTTAACCTGAGAAGTACAAAATATTTTGAGATACTTTAGATAACATATTTTCTTTATCTAGCTAACATTTTATAGGAGTCCATTTTTAAAATCTGTTAATGAAGTAAAATCATTAACTAGGTCCTAAGTTTATTTCTTGGTTGTCACAGTGTAATTTCATATGCTACAAAGACATGTTTTCTCAAAGGCTGGTTAACATAGACTTTAGATGGGAAAAAATTAATATAACTTGTTCAGATATGGTACTAAACAAATGTCTTAGTACCTTTAAGAACATTTTCTATGTTAATGTGTGCTGTGATGCTCTAGGAAGAAAGCGTATGGCCTCACAAGTTTATAAAACCTCACAAGTTTATAAAGACCATAAAAACCCCTGGGATGGGGATTGGCAAACTGTAGTGTGTGGGCCAAATCCAGTCTAATGCCTGCTTTTGTTTAGTCTGTGAGCTGAACAAAATAACTTTATTATCTAATCAGTTTATTTAAACAAAGAATATACAACAGACTGTATATGGTCAATAAAGTCTAAAATATGTACTGTATGGTCTTTCATTGAAAAAATTTGTCAAACTGAACTCTACCCTGGAATGACAATATCATCACTGTTGCCCCCATCACGCTAGCTTGACTCTAAAATGGCCATCAATCCACCCTCTCTTAAACATGCATGTGAATCTTCCATCAACAGGTGGTGGCTATCCTTCCACCCCTTCAATCTGGACTGGCCTGTATGTTCTTTGACAAAGTAGAAGAGTGACACTATGGCAGTTTTGGATGTGGCCATAAAGAAACTACAGTTTTCACCTTGGTTTGTTGTCATTCTTAGTCACCATGTGAAAATGTCACTTGGCCAAGAGTGAGTAAAATCTACTTAAGCAACAAAAAGCCCTAGTACAATACAATTCGATTAACTCTCCTACATATCTGCTATTTTATATATTTTAACCTACATTCCCCATTTCCTCTCCCTGCCCTCTACCCATAGTAACCACTATTTCATTCTCTGTGAATTTGAGCTTTTTAAAAAAATATTGTTGTTGCAAAAAACAAGTAACTACTTAAGATGATAAATATGTTCATCTGTTTCACTCTAGTAACCATTTTACTATGTGTGTGTATATATACATAACATTATGTTATAAACCTCAATTATACACAATAGCTTTTTAAAGCTATTGGAGAGGGAGAATACCCCGGACCAAATCAGCCTTCCAGCCATTCCCATCAAGGTACCAACTGTATTAGTGAAACTAGCCTAGACCTTAAAGACCAGTGCAGATGCCAAAAGCTATCACCCAACTAGTCCTGCCTGAACAGACCTCCACGATTGTGAGATATGATGAATAAGATGATATTTAAAGATACTAAATTTGGGCATAATTTGTTACATAGCAGTAACTGAAGCAGTCCTTATGTTCCTTCTCATCACTGGCTTCATCATCATTTTGCAGAGAATCTCTAGGCTAGTATCCCATGGCACTCACTTGGAGAAAAATCTGATTTTGAGAGTACAGTGCTGTCTTCAAAATTTGGTGTTTTTATTAATTTACATAGACTATTCCATGAAAGGTCTAAATTGGAATAGGTTGGCCTAGTAATAGTCATTTTGTCAAATACCATCTTATGCAGGGGACTATGTCAGGTGTGATACACCTGCAGAGATAAGATAGCAGCCCAAACATCTGAACCCCTTCATCTCATATCTCCAACCATTTCTTACATCCTCAAAGTGGAGGATTTCAAAAAGTGAAACCTCTGCTATCCAGCTGTAGTAAAATCTCTTTAGGGGGTTACAAGATCACAACATCAGGAGAAAAAGATCTCTTCATATGCACCAAAGTCCAGCACATTACAGATGTTCAATGGTAGTATCATGTCGAGGTTAATTTAAAATTCAGAAGAGCATCTTCCTTCACTCCTAGATGGTTGATACTTTCTCCCGTAGTTGACAGTTCTGCTACATAAGCCCTGCATAAGCCACAAGGTACCCTGATGGCTTGCTTCAACTTGTCACACTCCTGATTACAAATCTTTAACATCCCCACTGGCGGAGAACCCCTCATTTCTCCAGCTGTGCACATGTGCCCCTCTACAATCTAGCCCCAGCTTGCTTCCCCATCTGCTGCCTAAAAAATGTCATTGAATTTTTTATTGTTTCTAAAATGCACCATGTCCTCTCATAACTCCATGGCTTTGCACATGCTATTCCCTCTTCCCCGAATGCAAGTCCTGCTTTTCCACATAATCCATGTCTTCTCACCAAGGCACTACCATCTCCTACTCTATCTTGAAAGTTTTTTAGACTCCTCTGCAGGAAGTCTGTCTAGGTATGTATGTATACCTCTGTTATACCTCTTTTACAGTGTTTACCACAGTTGGTTAAAATTTATTTTCCCGACGTAAGCTTTGCTTATCTGGGCTCTAATTATTTTATCCATGAAATGGGTATCCTATGACTTGCCTGCAAGCTTGTTGTGAGAATTAAACCTAACGTAATAAATATTTAAGCACCTAGCATCTGCTAAGGAAAAGGCCCTTTACAAATCTTTGCTGTCTTCACTTTCTATTTATGGATGACAATCTTTCCCTTCCCCACCTCCTCCATCACATCTGAGCTGCTCAGGAGCAGACAAGACACCTCTGGTATTGTCCTATCCACAGTGCCTGGCAAAGACCACGTGCTTGGTAGGTAGGTGTTGAATGTATTGTTCCTTCTAGTCTTTTTACTTATCCTGACTAGTTACTGTATTGTTTAGGACAGCCAGCTACCTGTGGAGGAAAGTATTTAAAGAGAGAGAGAGAGAGAAAAAAAAAGAAAAACCCTCACTAAAAGTCTTCCATTTAGTTCAGGGGCATTATAATGTAGGGAAACACCATGGCAGATGTGGTCATTTGTCCATCCCCATTGGTGGCAACCATGCACAACACCATTTTGGTTGTAAGTTTTTTCCTGTTGGAGGGCCAAAGACAAATCTGGGCTCAGTCCGAATTCCCAAAAATGACTCATTGCACTCCTTGCAATGGAAAAGCAGCTGTGAGACATTTCACACTCACATTGTTTGCAGGAGTCCAATTGAAGGATCTTCATTGTGATTTATCCTTTCTTGTTGTGTCACTCCCACCTACACAGGGTATATATTAGAAGAATAGATGGAGGTTCAGCTTCATTTAGATGTTCTTGCCTTCCCTACGAATTGATTTTGAACTTTGTCTGTTTTATTAATGTAATTTACTGTAAATTCAGCTGAGGTTTTACTCATGAAATTTTGTTCTTCATTATCTTGTGAAATGACTTGGAGTGAACACTGAGAGAGTCACCTGGTGCCAGTTGGCTTTGTGGGCAGAAGGCAGATAGTTCACATGGGCTTTCTGGTCCTTCAGTATCCTTCAGAGTAGATGGGTGGTTGAGCTGCAGAGCAGCTGGGTGAGTCAAGTGGCTGCAAAAGCAGAAGGACCTACTCCTTGTTGCTTTCCCTTTTCTCACAGGGCCAGAGACAACAAAATTGTTTGAACTCCAGGCAGCCTCAGCTTAGGTGGCAGAAGTGTAAGTGAGTGCTAGGAGACACCAGCTGCAAAACACCAGAGAACCTAGGCCAAAGTATTCTGCAGCAGGGAGACCCATTAAAGCAAGATGGATGCTTGAGGGGCTGCAATCCCACAAGAAGTTGAGTGTGGCCATGGCCCCTCTAGTTTAAGGTAGGGTAGTGAACATCCCAAAGAGCTTGTTGCCAAGAATCTCAGAGAAAGGACCTGGGGTCGTTCATTGGAGAATCCTGCTTGTCTCCATATGAATTTCTGTTGTTGTACTCCACCATTTGTATATATAAATCCAAAACAAGTGAGTCTCTAAAAATCTGGTCCTGTAAACATATATCATAAGAGCCAGAGCTTAAATAGCTTATACACAGGTGAATACAAGTGAGAATGTTAATATTTTAAAGCTGAGCAGATACCACAAAGGGTAGGTGTAATGGAGATGAATTTGCAGGAGAAACTCCAATTTTTAAAGCCCTCTCTCCAATTTTCTTGTTTTTAAATTTCACTGTCCGTGGTTATTGTATTACCTTCAATTTCCATGATGTTGACAGGATAATCAATATGGATTTCTGAGTTCATATATTATAAAGTTGGATATTATTTGTAGTAGTAGAACATTTACTGTGACATCACTTACTGACATCTGTAAATAAGCTAAGGCACTGTCAGAAAGAGTGTTAACTGTAAATCTAGTACCCAGGAGCAGAAGGGACTGGTGCTTGACCCATGTTCTCTGGGCCCTGGCATCATAGTTGTGATGGTTAATATTGAGTGTCAACTTGATTGGCTTGAAGGATGCAAAATATTGTTCTTGGGTATGTCTGTGAGGATGTTGCCAAAGGAGATTAACATTTGAGTCAGTGGACTGGGAGAGCAGACCCACCCTCAATATGGGTGGTCACCGTCTAATCACCTGCCAGCATGGCTAGAATAAAGTAGGCAGAAGAACGTGGAAAGAGCAGACTCACTGAGTCATCTGGCCATCATCTTTTTCCCATGCTGGATGCTTCCTGACTTCAAACATGGGACTGCAAGTTCTTCAGCTTTTGGACACTTGGACTCACACCAGCGGTTTGCCAGGGTCTCTCGGGTCTTCAGCCACAGACTGAAGGTTGCACTGTTGGCTTTCCTACTTTTGAGGTTTTGGGACTTGGACTAGCTTCCTTGTTCATCAGCTTGCAGAAGGCCTATTGTGGGATGTCACCTTGTGATATGACTCCTATCACCTTGTAATAGGAGTCAATTCTCCTAATAAACTCTCCTTCTTATATACATCTATCCTATTAGTTCTGTCCCTCTAGAGTACCCTGACTAATACAATAGTGTTTTCTGCCTAACTTAAACTTCATATATCAGCATCTGCTTCTCTGCATAAAGAATTTTTTCTGCTGGGCAAGCCCATTCTGCATCTGCGCATGGCAGACTGACGCAGTAGAAAATTAATGCGTTCTAAGAGAAGCTCTCAATAAATAAGTAGCAGAGACTCCCTTGCCTCTGGTGGGATAATTTTGAGGTACAAATCTATGTGGTTCTCAGAGATCACAAATAAGATTATGCTCCATTCACTCCCAGTGATGAGCTTCTTGACAACACGCTCTGCTTTCTGGCTGCTCTTGTTTTTCTCATCTCTCCCTTTACTACTGGTGTTTCATGACATTCCCTCTCAACTAAAGTATTAGTTCTCTTATTATTTCCTGAGGTTCTGGCTCTGAGGGAAACCAAACCAAAATATACTTAGTGAAAAATTATATTTAAGAGCCCATGTGCCTTGAAGGAGAGTCTAGAACCTAAAAAATATTGAGTGGTGTGGTCCCGTGAAAAGACAAAGTAACTGAAATACCAACCTTAAGAGGAAATCTATGAACACAGACTGATGGTACCAATGCACCCCAAATACACCCAATTGTGAAGAGAAGAGAAACTGGAACTACTCAAATGGAGCAGCTTTGCAGATAGATTCCTTTCTAGGATCTGATTCACAGCCTATAAAATCTGGATCTTTTATGTCCCCTAGTGTTGGGAGTGGGTGGGAAAACATACTGCTTTCCCAGCATTAAGAAGGCTCAGAGCTACCCCAGAGCTTGTACATTCTTTCTTATTCCTCTTCTCCTCTTGTTTTCAAGTCACATATGGTAGTGGAAGAAAAGTACAACAAACCACTTTTAAAGAGACTACATGGCCACTATTGGAAAAAGTTAAATAACATGACTTGTATTTTGGCATTTGAACCTAATACTAGGGATACACAATTACAGAAACTCAGCTTTAGGAGGGATATGGAGGCTCTTCTAGCCCAAAGCCTCATCTTGTACCTTCATACCTCTCTGATGGACTGTTACATACTAGGTAATTATTAAACATTCTCTAAGTGTCTATTTGAATTAAGTGTCCTTCTGACAAGCTTGAACAAAGTCCATAATTGAGAGTTGGCTCCCTTCCAGGACAATGGTCTCCATCCCCACGTATGGTAATCAGTAATCTTTCCTTTTGCTCTCCTGTGGCTTCAATTAATTCATCCTAATTCTACTACTTAGGATCCTAAATCAGAGAATTCAGTACAGCTCCATCCTTCAGTGACATCCCTTTAATCTGTTTTCTAAGAAACACATCCACTAATCTTTTAGCTGTTCATCAAGTGACTTGCTCATGAATCATTTTTGCCACATCTCTCTGAACATATCTCTCCATACTTAATTGCCCTTAAAGTATAGCTCCAGGTATTAAGTAGAGTGGAAAAGGCCACGAATGATGCTGGGGCTCTGGATTAAAGGTGATGGAACCATTCACAGGGATAGAGAACACTGAAGGAAGACCAAGTCTGGGCATGACTTTGATGAGTTTGGTTTTGGAGAGGTTGGATTTGAGATGTCTTGGAGAGATCCAAGAAGAAATACGACAAATGTATTTGGATATATTAATCCTGAACTTTAGAGGAGAGATCTCAATTGAAGAGAGACATTTATAAATCATCTGCAAATAGGTGATAAGTATGATAATTGAGGCATACAGTATATAAGAGTAAGAAGGGCAGAGGTCCTTAGTCCAGGCCTTGATGAAATCTTACATTTATTTTCTGGGTAGAGAAAAATGAATTTATTTTTAAAATGAGAAATATCAGCCAGAGAAGTAGAAGGAACTCCACGAGATTTCTATATCACAACAAATAAAATAAAAGATTATTTTAAAAATAAGGAACTGAGGCCCGGCATGGTGGCTAACACCTGTAATCCCAGCACTTTGGGAGGCTGGGGTGGGCAGATCATGAGGTTGAGAGATGGAGACCCCCCTGGCCAACATGGTGAAGCCCTGTCTCTACTAAAAATACAAAGATTAGCTGAGTGTGGTGGTACACGCCTGTAGTCTCAGCTACTTGGGAGGCTGAGGCAGGAAAATCTTTGAACCCAGGAGGCAGAGGTTGCAGTGAGCTGAGATTGTGCCATTGCACTCCAGCGTGGCAACAGAGTAAGACTCCATCTTAAATAAATAAATAAATAAATAAATAAATAAATAAATAAAATAAAATAAAATAAAAGGGACTGATCAGTACTAATGAATATCCCTGAGAAACCAAGATAGAGCTTCAGAGAATGCCCTTCAAATTTAGTGGTAAGGAAGTCTTTGATCAGCTAAGTAAGGTCATTCTTGGAAGTGAATAAAAAATTCCAAGCTTTGGTGTTTATGTATGTAAACTACTGGAGTTCTAAAACTGGCTCTAAAATCAAATCCCACAGAGAACTCTTCTGGATATTCAGACCATGGCAACACCATTTGAATCAAAATGCAAAGTACTCTGCCTTATTTGAAGGCAAAGAGGCTTTTGTTAATTATGAATTCTGGTGAGTTCAGGAATTTATAAATTTTCTAGCTAACTTTCCCAAATCACGTTAGTCATTCCTTTGCTCAGAAGCCTCCTAAGCCTCACTTTTGATTATGGTACAGCTTTGTTTTATATAGATTTTGTAAGCTGCTATTCACCTTCCTTGCCTTATTCACAGTAGTTCCCCAGATCCCCTCTATGGAGCCATACCACACTTTCTCATGACCCCATGCATTTGCTCTTCTATTCCTTTTGCAAGGTACACATGTATTAGTCTGTTCTCATGCTGCTAATAAAGACACTCCTGAGACTGGATAATTTATAAAGGAAAAAGGTTTAATTGAGTCACAGTTCCACATGACTTGGGAGGTCTCACAATCATGGTAGAAGGTAAAGGAGGAGCAAAGTCATGCCTTACATGGCAGCAGGCAAAAGAGCTTATGCAGGGGAACTCCCCTTTTATAAAACCATCAGATCTCATGATATTTATTCACTATCACAAGAACAGCATGGGAAAAACCACCCCCATGATTCAGTTACCTCTCACTGGGTCCCTACCATGATATGTGGGGATTATGGGAACTACAATTCAAGATTTGGGTGGGGACACAACCAAACCATATCAATGTGCAGTAATTTTTGCATTGCTGCTGTAACAAATTGCCATAAATTTAATGCTTAAAATTATAAAAACCTTTTATCTCACAGTTCTGTAGATCAGAAGTCTAGATACAGTGTACCACAACTGGGTCCTCAGTTTAGAGTCTCACAAATGCCTCAGGCTAAAATTGAGGCATTGGAAAGGGTCCATTTATTTCTGGAGACTCTGGGAATGAATCACTTCCAAGTTCATTCAGGGGGTTGCTCAAATTCTGCCTCTTACAGTTGCAGGGCTGAGATCTTCATTCTCTTGTCGGCTTTTAGTTGTAGACCAACTTTTGCTCCCAGATGCTGCCCACATTCTTTCTCATGCTTTTCGTGCCCCCCTACCCCAGTCACCCAAAAATATCAGCTTGAGTCTCTCTCTGGCTTCAAATCTGTCTAACTTCTTCTCCCTTCTCTCTTGGAGTCAAGCCAAAGAAAAGCTCTCGCTTTTAAGGGTTTTTATGGCTCAATTAGGCTATCTAAGGTAATCTAAAATCTGAAATAATATCTCTATTTAAAGATCTAATAAAAAATTTACAGCACCCCTTTTGACAAATTGGGTGACATTTGCAAGTTCTAGAGATTCGGGCATGGGTATGTGGTTGGTGAGATGATTCTGCCTACCATAGCATGCCTTTCTTCCCCTTTCTCCCCTCATGTGCACCAACTTAGCTTTCATTTCCTAGCAGAAATGCCACTTCCCCTATATTTAAATTTCTACTGCTATCCCCACCTCCGGGAAGAACCCATTGCTCCCTATCTGTGTCTCCTCAAACCTTTGGCCATACTTTCACTTTTATCTTATTGTATTATTCTTAAGAGTGCATTATGATCTACTGCTAGGCTATCAATGTTTTGAGGACAGTGAAAATGACTCATTTGTCTGTCTTCGCACCTTAGTGCACCAGACTGGGTTCTGTGAGATGTGTGAGGAATCCTGGGTTTTACTGCTTCATCTTCCTATTGTTCTCTGTCTTGTCTGTCTCCCTTCTTCCTGTGACTCCAAATTAATCACAACTATGAAAATGCCTCTGTTCATACACCCAGAATATATAAATCTGAGTGTTGAGTTTCCTTCTTGGATTTTTATTCAGCCCAGTGTTTCATTCCGTCTCAAATTCCCTATAAGTCAAGTGACAGAGAATCAGGATCTGCAAATCACCATTGAGTAAGCTGTTGAATAAGGTGATTGTCCTTCTAATAACCTCTTGCAATAGGTATAGACTTTCCCTCCTCCTCCTTTTAGGTTAGGAAACTCAATCATGAACAGGTAAGGAGGTTGCCTGACCTCATGAGATAGATACAGGTGAGAAAATGGGTGCTCTGAATCAAGGCTCCGAGTTTCTGGGTCCATGACACTTTTCTATCTATAGTACTTCAGCATGCATTATTTTCATATTACTCTCGTAGCCTCAAGAAAGTCTCCACTCAAGTGCTCCCTGTCATCTTTGTCACTGTAACAGCCAAGTGTGAAGTTTGGAGTTGCCTCCTGTCATCCTTTCCCTGCTGGGCCTCATGACTCCTGGATTCACTGATCCAGGTCGTACCTTTCCATCCCAGCAGGACTTTTAGATATGTCTGGTTTATTATGGTCTCCATACCTTGGTGCATCAGACCGGGCTCTGTAAGATGTGTAAGGACTCTTGGATTTTAGGACAGAATTTGACAGAAGTGCAAGGCATGCACACCATCCACGCAAGGGCTTGCTAGGTCTCCTTGGAGAAAGAAGCCCTGGAAATGACCCAGAGCATTCTATATACACAAGTGTCTCAGGGAGAGGGAAAAAAGGAAAAGAAGAAAAGAGCAAGGAGCAGATTTTGCCTTGTGTTATTAAGTAGCAAACTCCTGTTTGAGTCTAGAAGGAGAATGATGCCTTGAGTCTGTCATAAAAGTTTCATTATCACTTAAATTCTAAACCTCCTTTATAATAGACAACCTTGGGAAGGGTGTGGGTTTTTTTGTTGTTTGTTGTTTTGTTTTGTTTTATTTTGTTTTTTTTGCTTTGTTTTTTTGTTTTTTTGTTTTTAACTTTCTTTTAATGTAAGTAACAAATTTTCAGTTGTTTAAAAGCTATTGTTTTCAAATTTGATTAAATTGTCGAACTTACGTGCAAATTTAGTCATCATCTACATAGCATATTATATTTTCATGGAATTTTGTGATCTGTTGGGCACCCTTTCTTCACTCCATTTGGGGAAGTGCTAGTGCAGTTTGCTTGGTTTCTCACTCTCACAGCCTATTGGTACTTTTCACATCAAGGTATATGGGATGTAACACTTAAAAATTGCCTCAGAAATTGCATTAACTGGTATTTATAGCATTAAAGGGAGATATAAAATTTTTCCATTTTTTATATAACTTTGCAATGAGTACAACTAATGGGATACAGTATTCATGAGTGCAAAGCCTCCTCTAGATAAATACAAAAATCCCATTGACTACACTGTGATTAAGGAAGAACAGGAACCAGAAAATTATAAATTTGGTGCTTACCGAAGCAAGTGCTAAAATTTCATTTTTGCTGCATATGTTCATTTTTGTGTGCAATTCTCCACTATGGAAGAATTGGAATGCACAGTGGGGGAGGTAGAGGACTGATTCTTAGATCTGGTCTGTCACTAACTAGATGTCTAGGGCCTAGGGCTGGAGATATACAAATTGTTAGTGACAGAACCACAATTAGGTTCTTTTGAGCCATATGGAAAATGCATCAATTTTAGTGGGGGTTGGATCCAACCAGGGGTCTTGAATACTTATTGGAGTAATCTTTCATTTCCCTGTCTTTAGTCTCTTCTTTTAATCTATCCTTTCTTCAAAGTAAATATAATATATGCAGAATCTATGAGCTATTATTCATGGAACTCAATCTTTTTGCTTTTGGAAGGGTTTTAAAATCGTATCTGACTTGCATCATTGCTCCAGCATTACTGGGGCTTCTGGCTGAGGAGCCAAGACAGCTTTTGTGTGTGAAATGAAGGTGACTTGGATTAGGAGAGTGTGGCTGGCCCATGGCTCTGGGAGTCTCTTCACACTGCCCAGGGCACTGCCACAGGCAGGGACTGTGCACACAGATGGAAAGAAGCCAGCCTGCTGGACTTCCCAAGGAACCAGAAGGCTTTTGTGCAGTTGGATGCCTTCTAGAAACTTGGTGACATGGAAGGATGAAACATTGCCCCTTGAAGAAATGGCAGCTGTTAACATAACCTGGGGGGAGTGAGGGTAACACAGGAGAGAGCACCAGCTGGAGCTGGTAGAGCAAATTTGTGACCTTAGCATTCCTGATTCCCACTCCCTTATAGAGATGCCCACCCAGATATCACCCTGTGTGCTATGTTAGAAATTCATTTCTTCTCTTGCCTCATATTCAAGATGTTATCTCTTGATATACAGCTTCTCAGAACACCCCCAGATTCTTGAGCAAGTATCATCTGTCTCCTAACAGCTATGGTGAAATATGACACTTGATTTGGAGTTAGGCAGACCTGATTTTGAAACTCTAGCTCTGCCATATCCCTAAGAATGTTTTTCAACCTGTTTTCTAGTCTTCTTCATTCATAAGGAGAAGAAGTGATAACTATGAGAGTGATCATAGCAGAAGATACCATTTATTAAATGATTACTTGATGCAAGGAATTGTAGTAAGCAGAGTATAGAGATTTTCTTTTAATTCATTAAAACAAAATCTGTGTCACAGTTGACGGCATTACCTGCATTTTGCAGATGGAAAAACTTGAGGTTTACCATACTTAAGTAATTTATATAAGACTGTCCAAACAATGGCAAAGCAACAACTGAAAGCCAGTACCATCTGAGTTTGGTTGTTGTGTGAGTTTCCTGGGGCTGCCTTAACAGAGTACCACAAACTGGCTCAAACATGAGAAATTTATCACCTCGCAATTCTGGGGACCAGAAGTCCAAAATCAGGCCCATGCTCCCTCTAAAATATGTGGGGGAGAATCTCTGGTCTCTCTTAGTTTTTAGGGTTTGCAGACAATCTTTGGGTTCATTGACTTATTGATGCATAATTCCAGTCTCTGATGCTATCACTGCCTACCCATCCTCTCCTTTTGTGTCCAAATTTTTCTCTTCTTATAAAGACATGAGTCATATTGGATTAAGGGCCCATTCTACCCTAGTATGACTTCTTTTTAGCTAATTTTTGCCTGCAACAATCCTATTTTCAAATAACATTCCATTCTGAGGTGCTGGGACTTAAGACTCCATATCTTTTTGAGAGACACAATTCTTAGAGTACAGCCTCTTGAAATGAGTGCTTTCAGGGCTGCCATGAGAAAGAAATGAAGTAATGGATGTAAAGTACCTGGTAGGCAGCAGAACTTGGGAAATGCTAATTTTTCCAATAAGATTATCTTAGGAGATAATGTGTTAATCCAAAATATGTATTCAAAAGGTAAGAATTGGAGGCATGGTGGCTGGCCAATAGGGAAACATTTTTGGACATGGAGATTTTTGATCCCCTTAAAATGTAATGGCACCAGGAAGGAATGACCTGTTTGATCTTTCTTTCAACTGAGTAGCTTAAAACACTGTAACTATTGAGTGCAAGCCCATTTCTTCCATCTTCTTCAGCAACTCTCTTTGTAAAGTTAAAAAGAAAAAACAAAGATATGAACACTTTTCTTTGACCATATGAAAAAATGTAGATGTAGACATTCCAACAAGAGGAAACATGTAAAAGCCAAGAATGTGTGTGACCAGTTTAAGCATGATGTCATGGCCAAGGAAATATGGTCCAGCCATCAAAAGGTAATTTCAAAGTAAATTATTCTCCTGCATTTCTAAATTATCATGAAGGAAAAAAGAGTCCATTGCATTATTTCCTAGAATCTCCTTCCATTTTCCATTTATTTCCCTCATGCCCCAAGCCCCTTTGCTCCTTTCTCTTCTAAACTCCATCATCATTTCCTCCCCAGGGGCTAGCCTGATGCCTCTTGTTCCTTCACTGTTGCCTCTTCGGTTTTGTTGCTTTCTCTTGATTCTTCATTTTCTACATCACAGATTCTCAAACATCCAACCTAACAATGATAGAGTCCTAAGTAAAAGTCCTGGATGATAAGAAACAAATTAGGCAAAATCCACAAACCTTTTGAGTCAGGAGAAGGAAAGGGTGTGTGGGGAATAATTGCAGTTGCTTTGCTTCCTCACATATAATAGGGAATTATGCTGGACTGCAGACGATGTTAAGCTTGATTCATGTTTCTGCCTTGCTCATTTGCCAGGAGGCTGGAAACAGGCATCTGTGGAGCATCAATTTGGTGGCCGTTGGCATATTTTCTCCATGCAAGGCACTGTGATAATCACTGAGGATGTCCAGAGACTTTGTATACTGGCATCACTCCTGTCAAGTCTGAGGCTTGAGGGCACAGTGAGTTCCCTGAGCCTCCTGGGTATGCCAGCCCTTTGAGCTAGCTCAGAGCAGCATGACATCAGAAGCAACTATTGAGGCTAGGTGCAGCACTGTACCTAAGATTCAGAATGTAACATGAAGGGATGTTCTTTGGGTTTGTGCCACAGGGTCTTAAGTGAAGTCAGAGACTTCATGAATTGCAAATTTATGAATGACACAAGTTTTGAAGGAATCGTAAAATGATCAGATTCTAGAATCAGTTTTTAAAATGATTTCTACTGGCTGGAAAACAAGTTCAACGTAAGAAGAATAAATTCAAGAGGGATGAGTATAATTTCTTGAGTATAAGCCCAGAGAAAATTCTAACTAACAAATCCAAGAATGAGGGTAGAAGACATAATTTGGAAGCATCCAAGGGAACAATGACATGGAGTTTTGATTTGCTGTTGGTCCACTAATATTCCTTCATCAGGGTTATGGAGAACAAATGTAAATGTTATCTGAGATGTTGTTGATGCTCACAGAATGAACCAGCTACTTCCAGAGTATTTTGTTTAATTCTCTTTGTTGTGCTTGAAGAGAAACATGTACAAAGCTGAGCTTCTTTGGTGGAGAGCATTCTAAGTAAGTGGTAGAGACAAAACCGTCTGTGTGTAGAGAGGATGGCTTGGCCCAAGAATAAAAGACCATCAGATGTTTGGTCCAGGGTCATGCAGTCTGGCTTGATGCAAATTCAGAGTGAAGAATTAGTACCAATAAGAGATGATCTAGTAAAAGTAGACTTTAGCTTAGAGAGCAATGGTTTAAAGGCAACCTGTGTATCGACAAAGATTTTTCTGCCAGCTTAGTGTATCAGAAGCCTGTTTCTCTTGCCATGAGAAACGTCATGTTCTCCCCAGAAGGTGTAGACTCCCTCCTGTTTGGTTTCAGACAATTCACTTACAAGGCCTTGGTGTACATAAGATACTTTACCAAAGACCTAAAAAGATGAAGAAGTTTAAAGCACACAATTAAAAAATAATACTTGAAGTTCAGTGCTCTATTTCCCTCTTCCAAGTACTCCTCAGTCACTTCCAGGGTCAGGATCTACACAGTTCCTCAATCTCCCTCTCTCCCCTGCTTCCCTTTTCTCTGTCCCCTCGCTCTTCCATGTAGAGATACCTGGTGGTGTCTCTTCTTGTCTTATTTCTTGTCAATCCTTGTGCCCAGGATCTCGCCTGCTTCCTCAGGTGAGGAGCTTCTCAAGGTTTGCCTAAAGAGAATATTACCTCTCTATAAGGATTGCTGGTGCAAGCCATCATACTAATTCATTGTTTCACTCATTCCATTTACAAGTTGAATTCTGTGAAAGTGAATTGAGCTGCTTCAAAAAGTGCCAGCTTCCTCAAAGGGAGACTGACGAGAAGAGCTTGTACATCATCTGAGTGACCACCCATCTAGAATCTGGTAGTTGTGCTTCAAAGTTCCATTGAATGGTGGGACTTGGTTGGTCTCCAATATGACCCTTAGTCCTGACAGACCATTATTCTCTAATATAGGTCTAAGTTATGAGTGACTGATCATTTCTTTGTGTGGACCGTAAGGCAACTTGGTGGGGGCCACTGCTATATTGATTAGGATTATTCGTTCATCAGGTATTCATTAAGCCTTCCCATGAGCCTTTTATGATTCTTGTAATGCTGTAGTGTAAAATATTTTCTCATGGAAAATAAGGCCTGTGTGCCCTCTTATTTAACAAAACAACACATTGCACAGGAGGGATTCACGTGGGTCTTTCAGAAAGACCCATGGTGGAAGTTTAGTGGGAAAGAAACTTACTCTCACAGAAGGAGCCAGGCTTACGTAACTTTTGGCATTGTTCATTGTGGTCATGTGTTTCCAGATTCCTATTCTTTCCTAGTGAGCCATGGGATTAAGACCACTCTGGCCAAAATTTCTAAGTTTTATATCCTGTTTGTACTGTGCTGTATGGTGACTTCGTGATCATGCATTCAAGTTGTATCATTGTCAGTAACATTCACAGAGCCCATAGGTTGGCAGAATTGACAATGTCATCTCAGGAAGCTCTCCCATGGAGGAATTATAAACGCAGTAGAGTAATTCTCCCCCTTTAGAAACAAGGGATGTGTATCCAAGTGTTCTCATTGTTCAATTCCCACCTATGAATGAGAACATGCAGTGTTTGGTTTTCTGTCCTTGAGATAGTTTGCTCAGAATGATGGTTTCCAGCTATATCCATGTCCCTGCAAAGGACATAAACTCATCCTTTTTTATGGCTGCATAGTATTCTGTGGTATATATGTGCCACATTTTCTTAATCTAGTCTATCATTGATGGACATTTGGGTTGGTTCTAAGTCTTTGCTATTGTGAATAGTGCTGCAATAAACATACGTGTGCATGCATCTTTATAGCAGCGTGATTTTATAATCCTTTGGGTATATTCTCAGTAATGGGATGGCTGGATCAAATGGTATTGCTAGTTCTAGATCCTTGAGGAATCGCCACATTGTCTTCCACAATGGTTGAACTAGTTTACAGTCCCACCAACAGTGTAAAAGTATTCCTATTTCTCCACATCCTCTCCAGCACCTATTGTTTCCTGACTTTTTAATGATTGCCATTCTAACTGGTATGAGGTGTTATCTCATTGTGGTTTTGATTTGCATTTATCTGAATTCACTTGGACACAGGGTGGGGAATGTCACACACCAGGGCCTGTCGTGGGGTGGGGGGAGGGGGAGAGATACCATTAGGAGATATACCTAATGTAAATGATGAGTTAATGGGTGCAGCACACCAACATGGCAGATGTATACATATATAACAAACCTGCAGGTGTGCACATGTACCCTAGAACTTAAAGCATAACAAAAATAAATAAGTAAAAAAAAGAAACATGGTATATGTAGCCTGTTAATGACACAATTCCCTGAAGAAGTTATTGGAGTACATTGTATTAAAGGAATGTAGTGAGGTGAAATGACAAACAAAAATGATAAATAGCCCTTTTGTTTCAGGTAGGCAAAGCATAATCAAATAGTTAATCTTTAGTTTCCTAGAATGTAAAAATGGCAGTGCTCTTTGATTGAAAAAAAGAGAAGTGGTAACCTTAGAAGGAGAAGTGTATTTTTAAAGGCATATCAGTTTGGCTTTGGTGTGAAAATTCCTCTAGGTATTTCAGCAGGAAAAGATTTAATCCAAGGGCTTAGATGCTTACAGACTCATCTGTTAGGCTACAGGAATGGTTTGAGACTGTGCCTCAAGAAAGATACCCTCACTATGAACCAGTGAACTGTAGGTGAGGGGCCCTTCACGTTCATGGCCCCCTTCCTGGGTTCTGGGAGGTGCCCTGGCAGTTTTCTATTGAAAATGTATATGTATTTTTTTGCTTAAAGAGAATTATACAAGTAAGCATTAGCCTCCGAAACTATGGCCTGGACCCTGCCCCAGGACAATAAAGAGTCAGTCATCTTGCTACTATGTCTGGAGCCACAACTGAACTTAGGAGCTTAAGATATCTCCTCCATAATAACTAGGACACAGAAATGAAGTCTCCAGAACTAAAGAGTGCCCTCTGCTGCTATTAAGGCTGGCTCTTGGCCCCCAAGAAGGAGAAGAATGAACCCTAAAATGCTGCTTACAGATAACTTTGTGATCCCATGACCTTATTTTCTAGGAGAAAAGACAAACAGAGCAGAAAAACAGCTATACTTTCTTTTCCTTTTATCATTTTGAAATGACTGCTTCTCAGGTAAGAAGCAATACTAGAGATATGAATATATAGTTATTCCAGCTTTCTTTTGGTTGGTTTGCAAGGTCTATTATTTTCCCTTTGTATTGGTTTCTTAAGGCTGCTGTGACAAATTGACACAAACTTGGTGACTTAACACAGCACACTTATTCTCTGACAGTTCTGAAGTCTGGAAGTCTGAAATCACAGGGTTGAAAAATCAAGGTGTTGGCCTGGCTGTGTTCCCTTCAGAGGCTCTAGGGGAGAATTGGGTCCTTGCCTCTTCTGGCTCCTACTGGCTTCTGGCATTTGACTTGTGGCTGCATCACTCCAATCTCTGTCACCATAGTCACACTGCCTCCTCTTCATCTGTCTATACACAGCAAATGTCCTTCAGCCACCCTCTTATAAAGACACATGTGATGGCGTTTGTGGCGTATCACAGAATGATATGGTTTGGCTGTGTCCTCACGCAAATCTCATCTTGACTTGTAGCTCCCATAATTCCCACATGTTGTGGGAGGGACCTGGTGAGAGATAATTGAATCATGGGGACCGTTACCCCATACTGTTCTTGTAGTAGTGAATACATCACAAGAGATCTGATGGTTTTGTAAGGGGAAATCCCTATTGCTTGGTTCTCATTCTGTTTGCCTGCTGCCATGTAAGACATGCCTTTCACCTTTCATCATGATTGTGAGGCCTTCCCAGCCACGTGGAACTGTGAGTCCATTAAACCTCTTTTTCTTTATAAATGTTATATAAAAAGTTTTGGTGCCGCAAAAGAAATAGCACTCGAATATAAAATTTTCTTTTTAATTCTCAGCAAGACAAGTTACCTCTATAGAAGGGTGTGCTCTTACAGATGGAGCAATGGTGAGCGCACACTTGAACAAGGGAGGAGAAGGGATTCTTATCCCTGATGCACATGGCCCTGCTGCATGTGGTTCCCCTATTGGCTAGGATTAGACTGCACAGGCTAAACTAATTCCAATTGGCTAATTATGATGGGGTGAGTGCTTTGGCGGGAATCGGGGCAGAGCAGGTAGCTGGTAATCGGAATGAGTGAGGGTGGGGTAGCTGATCAGAATGAGTCAGGGTGGAATAGGTAATGGAAAAAGGTTGCCTTACAAGAAAGTTAAGTTTAAAAGTAGAAGACAAAGAATTGAACATACTGACATTAATTATTTGAAGAGAAATTTAGAACTCATATCTAACATAAATTACCCAGTCTTAGGTATGTCTTTATCAGCAGCGTGAAAATGGACGGATACATAAAGACACATGTGACAGCATTTATAGCCCACCCAGATAATCTAAGATAATTTCCCCATTTTAAGAGCTTTAATTTACTCACATCTGCACAGACACCTTTTGCAAATAAGATAACATTTACAGATTCCAGGATTAAGACCCAATATCTTTGGAGCCATTGTTCAACCTATCACACCATTCTTTTACTTGCAGCTGTTCTGTGCCCTGTATTTAAGGACCATCTCTTGCAAGCAACTTAGTTGTTTTTCTTTAAAAAAAGAAAAAAAAAAAAAAAAAACATCTGGCCATCTCTTCTTTCAATTGGCATACTTAACTCATTTACATTTATCAAAATTACTGATTTACTTAGGTTTAAGTCAATCATCTTACTAATTGTCTTCTTTTTGTCCTACCATTTTATGGTACTTTTCCCTTCTCTTTTCTTGCCTTCTTTTGGATGAATAAAATATTTTTTATTATGTACCACACTTCCCCAAGTTCTATATGTGTGCTTTTAAATTATGAAGACTAATTCACATGCAGAATCTTAGCTGCAAAGGCATCTGGGAAATGTATCATTTAACTTTTCTAGCCTGCCAGTCAGAGGAAGCATGAAATGTAGTTGAGAGGCATTTCACAGCAGCCAACACACATAGTGAGTGAACAGTGCTGTGACTTTTCCCACTTACCCCTGCCATCATTACATAGCATGAGTCACACTGTGTGTTTCCAAGCTTTCCAGTACAGAATACACAGCTTCAGGGACTTAGATGGATACATATAAGCCCAGGCATTGAACTTGGTGATAGGTAGACAGAAGCATCAGGAAATCTTTTTATTTTCATAATTCTTCAGTGGTTTGCAGAGTGAAATGAACTGGGAAAATGATTGCATGGCTTCTGTTTTGACTTTGAAGGACTATCAAAAAGTCTAATAAGGTGATTAAAAATGAGAACAGAGATCAGTAAAATAAATGTAAAACACTTTCAATCAGATGATCTACACAAAGACTGAGGTCTAGGCATCTGCTTGGATGAAGATGAAAATACAATTTCTTTATCATATCTTTAGTTCTGCCTTCACTTTGGATGAAAACATATCACCTCAATTTAGGATTATACCTAATTTTAATTTTGGTTATAAAGCAGATGAGAGTGGATTGCAGCAGGAAGTGGCAGAATTAGATCCATGTTCAGTTCTTTTCCAAGACAGTTTGGCACAGAAATCACAGCCTGAAATGGAACATCTCATTGTGGTTCCTCATGTGCTAGCAATAGAAGCTGAATAGAAAATTTGCCTTAAAATACAATCCAGAATGGGAGTGAATGTGGGGACAGTTGCTGCTACCCAGAGAGCAGGCAGGCTTCTGAAACAACCTAATGATCTGTGCAACATGGATTGGAGTGGTCCTTGCCAACCCTGATGTTTTCCTGTGCTGAGTTTTAGTTAAACAACTCTGGGGATGGTATACACTTAAGCAGCCTTCCAAAGACAGCTCTGTGGAAAATACCCTGCCCAGACCATCCGCTCTGTGGAATTCTCATTGAGATTTCCTTCAGAGTCCGCACATGAGCCTCTCTTTGCCCTCTGTTTAAACATTTAAATTCTGAGCAAGTATTACAGAATTTAATATGTTGTTTAGAGATCTCCAAGATTTTTCTTATTGTCATTAGTGACTATGTACTAAGTCCTTGTTACCTGCCAGTTTAAAGAAGTTGCTAGGAGTATGACATCTCCTGGGATATTTAGTTTGAGAGTTTTCTTAGCCAAATGCATTTTCAGTAACTTACTTCTTTTATCTACTCTACAGTTGGAAGCAGCCAACATTCAGAAGGGGCTAGGTGATGTGCTTGGGGCCAAAAATTATAAAGCCTCAGGAAGAGGGAGGTCTGTAGCTTTTTTAAAATGTTTTTTTGCTTGGATCATGAGTGTGAAGTCTGGAAGTGCAACAGTCATTTCATGAATGTGAGGATGAAAGTCACATGCATCAAAGGGAGAGCAAAGCAGGAAAATAAAAATAATCCAGGTTCTTGACATCTTCCTTAACCAGCTACAACAGACCTCAACTGTTTGTCTGCAGACTTTACCTTGTTTCTGAAAAATAAATCCTTGTATGTTCACTGAGTTTTCTGTTGCTTGCAGCCAAATGCAATCCTATTTGGTACACTTTGTTGAATATTTTAAACTTCTTTTCAGATTTTTACTCTTCCATGCAGATGCTTCCTCAATAACAGCTCCTCACCCAGTTCTCCCCTACACATCCCACCTCACATCACCATACTGACCCACTGACGTGCGCATCCCCAACCCCATAACCCCCAGTGTTTAAAATTTTTAACATTTTCATGCGTGTCTGGCATATATTATTTCAACTACATGATTCCTTTAAAAACATGGGAGGAAAAATAGAATTCATTTAAAATGAAGATATTTCTGTGTAACTCCAAATATGCCTGAAAAAAAAATAGCTCATTAGAGGTTGGACTTTTCTCTCTCTCATATTTTCATATAAGGGTTTGAAGCATATAAATGTAGAAAAACTATACAGTGAATACTCATACATGACACATAATTTCCACAGTTTGCATGTCACTGTATTTGTGTTACTGCATGACTCTCACTTAAACTATCATCACAGGAGAGTTGATCATCTAAGTGCCACTCGCAATAGATGGGTAGAACTTCATGTTTGTAAGTATCAAGGAATCTTTAAAAAGTATTTGGAGTTCTACCTTCCAGAGATATATACTTGGACTTGTTTAGATGTAAGACCACTGACCTTGGGGTAAAACATTACTTTCCTACCCCTTCAAGAGCACAATTTTCAAAGTGTGATCCTTCCTGAACAGGATCAGCAATAGGTACTTGCTAAAATGCAAATGTTGGGTTCCATTCCACTGCTACGAAATTAGAAGCACTGTGCATGGGCCCAGCAACTTGTCTTTGAACAAGCCTTCTATCTTAGTCCATTTGGGCTGCAATAATGAAAAACAGTAGACTAGTTAGCTTATAAACAGCAGAAATGTATTTCTTACAGTTCTGGAGACTGGGCAGTCTAAGATCACGGCATTAGCAGATTTGGTGTCTGGTGAGGGCTCACTTCCTGGCTTAAGAAGGTACCTTCTCTCTGTGTCCTTATGTAGTTAAAAGGCCATGACAGCTCTCTGGGGCCTCTTTTATAAGGTCATAATCCCAGTCATGAAGGCACTCATCTCATGACCTAATCACTTTCCAAAAGGCCCCATGTCCTAATACCATCACCCTGGGAATTAGGATTTCAACGTATTAATTTGGGGAAAACACAAATATTCATATCATAGCATCTTCCAAGGGGATTCTGATGTTCCTTAAAGGCTGAATATTAGAAATCAACTGTGCCATGGTAGGTGGTTGGAGGTAAATGGACGGCTTGTATTACCCATTCCTTCTATAATTAATAGTCTTTGAAATATGCTACACAGTTTTTTCCTTATAAACATCATCATGTCAGAGAGCTTGTTAACATAATAAGAAAAAGAAAGTACAATCCTATTGGTTCCACTGGATTCTCTGCCTGTATGGCTTTTGTAGATCAGGTACATCCCTATTGCAAAATCTTCCTGGATATTGATTATCTTCATTAGTGTAATTGATCTGGTTGTCTGTGTAAAATGTAAAGCAACGGGCTGGTAAATATATCAGCCACTCCTTCTGAATTGCAAATGAGCTGGGGACAGGCGTGGCCTTATTTTCCACATATGACAATTTAGGGGGAATTCCTGCTTGTATATCATTAGTCATTTTTACTTTTGAGCCTCTGTGCAAAGAGTGAGAAAATGAAGTGTATGTAATTCTAGGATATGGTAACATTTAGATTCCAGTTATTCGAATGTCAGAAATCTTGGTCTGAAAGCTTTTTGTTCCAAATAAATGTACATACACCCTAGTGAGTCATGCATGTCATTGTCAATGTGAACGAGAATTTTCAGAAGGACAACACATAGATGAGCATGGGGAAATGAGAAGTATTAAGAAATCTTTAAGAAAAATTTATGCTCATATCTGCAAGTTCTCTCCAGAGATGTAGATATAAACTTGTTCACATATGAAAGCCCTGGGCTTAATTTTGACCTATCCTAAATTTCTTCCATTCATGAGAAAAAGAAAAAGGTCTATTATTAGGTTAGTGCAAAAGTAATTGCTTCTCTTGCCATTTTTCTCTTTCATGGAGAAAAGCTATAGCTTTCATTATTCATGGCTTCTTTAAAAGTAATGGCATTAATTTCATCAAAAGTAATGGCAAAAGAAGCAGTTACTTTTGCACCAGGCTAGTATTTCAGAATGGGATAATTGAAGGGGTCCAGGTTAGGGGAACTGACCATTGCAGTGTGCCTAGGATTAGGGGATTACTGAAAAGCTGAACTTCCACTACCCACACCAGGATAATCCCGGGTGAAACTAGAACGTAGGTCACCTTTGTGAGGGTCAGAGGAGGAGCCTGATCTACATAACAATGAATGTTTCCTGGATCTTTCATTTCTCTATGGTAGGTTATTGTTGCAGACCTGAGGTCCTGCCAGTAGCCTGGATGTCTGACTTTAATTTTTTTTTTTTAACATTTATTTTAAATTCAGGGATACAATAGCAGGTTTATCACATATGTAAACTTATGTCATGGGGGCTTGCTGTACAGATTATTTCATCATCCAGGTATGAAGCCTAGTACCTGTTATTTTTTCTGATTCTCTTCCTCCTCTCACCCTCCAAGAGGCCCCAGTGTGTGTTGTTCCCTCTATGTGTCCATTTATTTTCATCATTTAGCTCCCACTTTTAAGTGAGAGCAAGTAACACTTGGTTTTCTGTTCCTGTGTTAGTTCACTAAGAATGATGACCTCCAACTCTATCCATGTCCCTGAAAAGGGCATGATCTCTTTTATGGCTATGTAGTATTCCTTGGTGTATATGTACCACATTTTCTTTATCCAGTCTGTTATTTATGGGCATGTGGGTTGATTCCATGTCTGAGCTATTGTGAATAGTGCTGCAATGAACACACATATCTCTTTAAAACAGAATAATTTATATTCCTTTGGGTATACACCCAGTAGTGGGATTGCCGGGTCGAATGGTATTGCTGTTTTTAGGTGTCTGAGGAATCACTGCACTGTCTTCCACAATGGCTGAACTATTTACAATCTCACCAACAGTGTATAAGTGTTCCTTTTACACCACAATCTCGTAATTTTAATCTTTTAGGGATCACCAGATAGAAGCACAGGATTCATGTTTCTGTATAGGACAAACCACAATGTCAGGCTGATGAAACAAAGGACTGAGGCTTATAAAGGGTCATAATTTTCTCTCTTTCATGGAGAAAAGCTATAGCTTTCACTATTCATGGCTTCTTAATCATGAGAATGAAAATGATACTAAAGATAAAAGAGATCCAGGTGATCTGCCTATTGTTGACCTGGTGGCTCTGACCCTCTTTCATAAATACACACAGACTCCGAGCACCCCTCCTCCACCCGCCTAGAGCTTCTGGGGTGCCTTAGAAAAGAAAGTTTATTTTGATTTGCGAGTCCTGCATTCAAGCTTTGGCTCTTCTACTTACAAGCTGTAAATACAGGGTGATTGGCATAATTAACTCCATAGTTCCTCAGTTTTCTCTTCTGGTCAAGTGGGAATAGAACCACATTTTTAACAGAATTGATGGGACAGAGACAGTGGCTATGATGGAGATTTGTTAACTCCTAAGTCGTTTGTAGGAGAATGGCTCAGTAAATGATCTGAGAAGCACAATAATCATTATTTATAGATGTAGAGGAGGAAAATTAGAATCTTAGTTGTAATTATTATGTACGTATTTTGTGTGTTGCCTGAAAGGCATTTGAGGTAGACATTTCTTATGTGAAGCACTGTCATGCCTGGTCCACATGCACTCTTCTTTATGTTTTAATAATATAATTAGAACTTGCTAACCTATCCCCAGCCCAATAACTATAATAGTACCAGTAATTCATATCCATCTGTGTACTTCTTTCTTATACCATCTTCTTTTTTTTTTTTTTTCCAAGAGGTAACTATGGTCCTGAATTTTATAGTCTTTTAGGACTTACAGATAGTCTTTTAGGAAATCCAATTTATAGTACTGGATTTCACCCAATACTATGTTATTATGATTTATGCAATGATTGCATTGTTCCACTCCTGCATAGTATTCTATTGCATGACTGCACTGTGGCTTATCTACTTTCCTGTCGATGAATTTTAGGCTGTTTGCAGGTTTTTGTCATTACAAACAGTACTATTACAAATACACTTAGACATGTCTCCTGGGGCACTTAGAAAAAGCATCTCTTGGGTCAATGCTGAGCAGGAGAGCTGAGTTGCTGGGGCTTAGAGAACATAAATGTTCAACTTTATGAGATGGAAATTGCTTGCCAGTGGTGGTACTAATGAATACTCAGATAAACACTATATGAGATTCCTTTTATTTATTTATTTATTTATTTATTTATTTATTTATTTATATGAGATAGAGCTTGCTCTGTTACCCAGGCTGGAGTGCAGTGGCACAATCTTGGCTCACTGCAACCTTTGCCTCCCGGGTTCCAGAGATTTTTCCACCTCAGCCTCTCAAGTAGCTGGGAATACAAGCAAGTGCCACCAAATCCAACAAATTTTTTTTTTTTTTTAATAGATACAGAGTTTCCCCATGTTGGCCCAGCTAGTCTCGAACTCCTGGCCTCAGGTGATCTCCTTGGCCTCCCAAAGTGCTGGGATTACAGGTGTGAGACACTGTGCCTGGCTCCATTTTTTTTTTTTTAACATTGCCAGTTAAACCAGTATCAAATATTCTTTTACTCTCATCTTGATTTACATTTCCCTGCTTTCTAATGAAGTTGAGCATCTCTTTATATGTTCATTAGTCATATAATTTCCTTTTCTGTGAAGTGCCTGTCCTTTTTTCTATCGAGTTATTTGTCTTTATCTTCCTGATTTGTAGGGGATATGTAGGTATATATTTCCAATATGTTATTTGCGTGTGTGTGTGTGTACATTCCATATACACATATAGTGTCTTTTTAGCCTGGGGGTGCTATAAAAAGGTGCGTAAACAGGGTGACTTATAAACAACAGAAATTTATTTCTCACAGTTCTAGAGACAGGAAGTCTGCAATTAGGGTGTTGGCATGGAGGGGTTCTGGTGAGGACCTCTTCCCAGATGCAGATTGCCTACTTATCGTACCCTCACATGGCAGAGAGCAGAATAGAGCAAGTAAGCTCTCTGATATCTAAAGGACCCTCATGACTGCATCTAATCCTAATCATGTCCTGGAGGACCTGCCTCCTAATAACATCATGTTGGAGGGTAGAGGTTCAACACATGAATTTTAGGTGGGCACACATACATATATGCAACACACACTCCTAAAGCATATGTTCCATGAGCATAGGTATGTTTAGTCCTACCATATATCCCTAATGTAATCCTTTATTGGTAGAGGTATTGCAAATATCTTCTGTATTAGTTCATTTTCATATGGCTATAAAGAAATACCTGAGGCTGGGTAATTTGTGAAGGAAAGAGATTTAATTGATTCACAGTTCTGCATGACTTGAGGATTTCAGGAAACTTACAATCATGGCAGAAGGCAAAGGGGAAGCAAGCTTGGACCTTCTCACGTGGTGGAAGAAGGAAAAAGAGTCACCGGAGAAGAACCCTTTATAAAACCATTCGATCTCATGAGAACTCACTCACTATCACAAGAACAGCATGGGGGAACTGGCCCCATGATCCAATCACCTCCCACCGGGTTTCTCCCTTGACACGTGGAGAGTGTGAGGATTACAATTCGAGATGGGACTCGAGTAGGGACACAGCCAAACCATAGCATCTTCTCGTGGGTTGTATCTTTATTTCCACTTTCTCCAAAATAGTTTTTGATGAACACTAGCCTTGTTTTTAATGTAATCAAAATTTTCAATTGTTCCTTTTATGGTTAACTCTCTTTTTGTCTTTTCAAAGGAAAATATATATAAAAATCTTATTCTGGTTAGGGGTTTATTACTTTATATGTTCAATGTCAGAAAGATACTTCCCCAAATTTCTTATGAAAGGCTTTTTGTTTCTCTTTTGACATTTTTATTCTCAGTCCGTCTGGAATTGATGGGTTTTGTGTATCATAAGAGCAAAAATTCCAATTTTTTTTCACATGATTAAGTGCTTTCTGAAATTTCTATCATATAACAAAGATTCGTGTGTATAACTTCCTCCGTGGGTCTCATTCTGACCCACTGGGGGTATTAGCTTCTCTGGGAATATGTGCTGGGAACAGGTAAGAGCTAGAACTCTAACCTAGAGTGGTTGGGAGTGGCTCTGGTTCCTAATTTGCAGCTTTCATGCAATTCTTAGTCCCCAGTAACCATGTTTATCTCAATAATATGCCCTGGGGACATATAAACATATATTAATACCTAGGTCTTCCCCCCAGATTTCTGCTTTAGTTTGTCTGGCATGAAGCCTGTACATCAGCATTTTTCAAAAGCCCTCAGGCAATTTGATTGTAGCTGCAGGGTTCAGAACAGCTGCTCTCGAGTTTGTGTCCAGAGATGACTTTGAGTTGGGAGCTAGCATCCTTTGTGTGCTATTTGCCATTTTAGCAGAAATCCAGTGAATGGCTTTAAAACTAACTTTTCCCTCTGAGCATAAATATAGCACATGCATGTTGCAAAGGAAATGGAAAGTAAAGGGATAAAATTGAGTAAATAATAATTCATAATTGCATAAACCATTTTGTTTATTTCTTTCAAGCTTTTTCTTGGCATGTATATGTGCATTTATGTAGTTGAGATCATCTTGAAAATAACTGAGTTCTTCTCTATAACATTCATTCTTCTGAATCACTTTCAGTGCTGTTTAATAGTCAATCTTAGCATAATTATTATGTTCTGTCCACACATAAGCTTCTCTTGTTAAAAAAAAAAAAGTCTGATTTCATTCTGGTTAGGGTTTTATTACTTTATATATGTTGACTGTGATTGCTACTCTTGAGCAAATAAGAAATCATGTTCTAGGCATTTTAATTTAGTGATTAATAGTATAGAGTTCTGGGCCAATGACATATGAGTTCAAATTCCAGCTTTGCCATTTATCAACTGTGTGACATGAAAATTATTATGCCACTCTGTCCTTTCATTAAAATTAGGATAATATTAGTCCCCAAATAGAACTGTTTTCTTTCAGGTTTAAATGGGGTGATGGATATGAATTGTTCGGCACAGTGCTGAGTACATTTCTCTCTATACTGTCTCTATGAACCAAATGTCTGGGTAGTTCCAAAGGCAGCTCTGCCTCATTGGCTCAAAGACCAGTCTGATTTGCCTGACCCAGTTTTACTTAGTTAAAAATGCTCACTGGGAGGATGGCCATTACTAAGATGCACTCGGTCATTGTTCAGCTCAGTAGCCAGATGCAGATTTTGCAGGATAACCCTGTTTGTTAGAAGAAGAAGGTTAAAAAAATATGCCAATTACTCCAACAATGGATGCTGCTAGCTGGCTGGCTGACTCAAAGTTAGAATAATTGCTCCCTAGGAAAACACTAGTTCCCTTTCTCATAGTGAATAGTTTTCTGCAGTTGAGAGAAAGCAATTTCTCAACTGTGGAGCCAGGTGTGTGGACAGCTGGGAATCTGCCTGCTTGGATCTTCATGTCTTTCTGGAGCCCTCAGGATGGTGGGCTAAAGCATAAAGTAATATCAAACAAAATAAAGCATTGGAACATCCAAGTTTTTTAAATAGAAGTGAGGGCACAGTAGAGAAACAGAAGAAATACAGTAAGGAAAGTACAACCCTGCGTTGGAGTGTTCTTCAGTGGATCTGATTGTACATCTAGCAGCAGTCACCACTGGATAAAAGTGGAGAATCTGAGAAATGCTGGCCATATCCTTTAGAATGCCAGCTCCCTATGGCAGGGGATTTGGTTTCTTATGTAACCTCTGTGTCTTCAGGAATGAAGAATGGTGCCTGATATATTGTAAGTGCTCAACACATTTGTTGATTAAATGTCCTGCCACTTTCTATTACTATAACCAAGGGCCAGTTAAGAGAAAATAATTGCTTTTCTGAATCTTATTTGAACCAGCAAGGAGGACCTAGAGAGGAGGAATCTTGGAAGAAAAGACCAATGTTATCAGCACTCCTTAGCCACGGGATAGTGGCCTGGACATAGCCAAATGGGCAGGTGATGCTTTGGAGAGACAGATTTTAAAAAGGCAAAAGTAACTGTGGTAATGAACTTGAGAGCAGAAACAGGAAGACAGCAGATCCAAGGGAAAGAGAAGGCACTTAGGAGTAGAATTCTCAATCTCTGGTCGTGACCCCAGGGATGAAGAACAGAGAAATGATTTAAAGAGATAAATGTAAATACATAGCAAACTTTCCATGGAGCCAGGTTTGAACCACATGCTACAAAAGCTGGTGGAGAGGGGGCAGGAGTAAATGCAGATTCCTGTAAAACAGTGACAAGAGACTACTGGGGTAGTGTCAGGAAGCCTAAAGTCCAGGAGTGGAGGTTTGCAAGATATTTGAGTCAATGATAATATTAGGTTTGGGTTTTGGTTTTCTTTTTCTTTTTCTTTTTTTTCTTGATTTTTTTTTAACCTTGTGTGCAAGGTATATGTTGGAAGAGCAGTTTGGTTGCTTGGATTTTTCCAAAGTATGATCTCTGGACCACAAGCAGCATCGCCATCATCTGGGAGATTGTTAGGAATGCAAATTATCAGCCCCATCCTAGAGAAATTGAGTCAAACTCTGGGAATGGGACCAACACTGTTATTATAACCCCCCTAGGAAATCTTAATGCTCATTGAAGTTTGAGACCCACTAGTGTGGAATATTAATCCTCATCCCTCTACACATTAAAATCACCTGGGAAGCTTGCAGAGAAAAAAATGTCCAGGCCTTATCCCAGACCAATTAAATTGATTCTTTGGAGTAGGGTCTAGCCACAGGCATATTTTAAAACTTCAAGGTGAATCTAATGTACAATCCAGGTCGAAAGTCAAACTCTAGTTCAGGGAGAAGCAGTGTGATCATCCCAGAGAGTTTATTAAAAATGCAAAATCCTGGGCCCTTCTTGCTGCATCAGAATCTACATTTTTACCAAGATCTCCAGGTGATTCACAGACACATTAAAATTTCAAAAGCATTTGTATATGATAAAAGTTATAGGGAAGAAATTAGAATTTGTATTTTCCCTCCACCTTCTCTCTATTGGTGGATTTACTGACTTCTTTTAAAGAGGAAAGGTACTAGACAGGAAAAGGAAAGACAAACTCAGTGGTGTATAAGTCACAAAGGAGTGAAGGTTCCAGGTAAGTAGGCAAGTACCAGGTAGAGCGCATGAATGAGAGAACTGGGTGCTCTGTACAACTGACTTAGTTAGTGGAGTTGCCTACAAGTCTTTGGCCATTACTCACGTTACCAGATAGCTAAGCAATATGCAAACAAAATAAATGCACCGGGTAAAATTCAGAGCCAGCAACCAATTTGTGATTTCAGGCATTGGTAAGTTTGTAAGTATGAAGATAAGTTTGCCATGTATGCTGTGAGATATACCCTGTCCTCTCCCCTTGAGAAGTCTTGTAGAATGGGAACTTTGCTCAGTCTGGAGGTGGGTACAAGACTTCAAAGGGGGAAAAGCCTTGGGAATAATGTATGAACTTGATTTGATTCTCTGGCAGGATTCCAGTGAAGAGTATCAGGCAGATTATCCTGTCAACACTTGGAGAGAATAAAAGGGAACCCTGAGCATTTCAAGGTTAATTGATAATATTATTGGCCTGATTTCTTTCCTTTTGTGATGGAAAGTCAGAGAAATGTTGTATATACAGGTGTCTTCAGTTTCACAACATATGATAGATGCCCCTTGTCTTGGCATATTTTACTATTACTATGTACAAAAGAAAATAATAGACTGGTTGTTCCTGTAGTATTTTGGGTATTGTAAATGGCAAAATAACTAAACCTATACCTATCTAATGATGATGAATACACCAAAGTCACTGGTCTCTGACAGAAATTTCCAGGGTCCTATTCTATGCACCATCATCTTCCAGAATGTTATCAGTACCTTAGCTGATGATTGGCAAGGTGGGATTATCACTGGAACAGAAGTTGGAAGAGTGGAAAACGTATATGCATATTAGGATCTAAACAGACACTGAAGACAGGATATGATAAAGCAAGTTTCATGAAAGGATAAATTATAGAGGAAAAATGTCAAATGGGGAATGATATGGCAGTAACAATTGGCAGAGGGATTATGGGATTTTAGTCCACTGGAGCCTGGTTAGTTCATTTGTGCAGCTCCCAAATGCACTGATGGATACCTTAGGCTGCCTTAACTGTGTTCACAGCAATAGAGTGATTCTTCCCTCTACATGGAGCTTCAGTTCCTACCTCCAACATGCTTTACATTATTATGTTTAGTCTTGATTAGCACACATTGAAAGCAAAGCTAGCATTCTGGAACAAGTCCATAGAGTCAGTTGGTTAATGAAAGTACTTGAATTCATTTCCTACTGCCACTGTAGAGGTGAATATACAGAGAATCCCAAGGGTGCATGGATTAACCAATACTGCAGAGCTGGTAAGTAGTGGAGCTTAGTGCTCTAACGCAGGCATTCTGATCCTGAATCCATGTGCCTTCCTACTGTAACACCTCCCTGTCCTCTCCCTTCTTCCTTCAGATGAAAGTGTTTGTGATTCAGAATATCTGTCTATCAAGTTCCCACTTCACTTCTCAAGAAGACTTATTCATTTTCCAATTAAAAGAAACCCCATCCAACAGCAGTAGCTTCTCCCTTACTACTGAGGCTGAGTGTAAAATGTGCATACCTTTTCTTTCCTCTTGGTTACCTGAGTCTTTTTGGCCCTTAATGTCCCAGCTGTAGTCCTTCCTGATGTGGGGCTGGCTACAACTATTTGGCAGCACAGGCTCCTTCAGCCCTCCCTCGATATTCTTGAGCTCTTTCACTTCATCTGTTCATTCTTGCTTGCACAGATTTATTTGCAAATATTTATGGAGTGCCGACTACTTGTGTTACAGGTAATTAGACAGGCATGGGCCAGGGGAGAGGGGGCAGGAGAGGGCTTTCCCCCCACCTACCAGGAATGTCAGGCAGTTATCAGGTTATGGTTCAATAGTTATCCCATTGCCTCTCTAAAAATGATAATTTGGTAGCTGGCACCTGTGAAAGACTATCTCCTGATGGTCCACAGCTGTCACAGTAAAGTGTTAATTAAATGCAGACACCAGGGAGAGGCAACTTCCCGGTATGCACATTAAAAGACAAAATGTTGGAGTATAACCTTCTGGGGGCACTCCACCAGAAAAGGGAAGCAAGCCTCAGAAGAGCATGCATACAACTTTCTAACTTAGTGCACATGCTCACTTCCCAGGGGCAAGGAGGGCACTGTGCATGCGGGGAGCCCACCCTAAGGGAAGTATTACGGGAAAGGGTCTCAAGACACTGGGAGTAGATCATCCTGTAAAGTCTTAGGATCCAGGTTAAACGCTGCACTTGACCTTCATGGTCCCTTTTTCCAAGTGTACTTTCCTTTCTTTCCTGCTGTAAAGCTTTTAAAACTAAATGTCCATTTCTGCTCTGAAACTTGCTTCGGTCTCTTTCTCTACCTTATGCCCCCCAGTGGAATTCTTTATTCTGAGGAGGCAAGAACTGAAGTTGCTGCCGACATGTATGAATTCGCTGCTGGTAATTCAGATACCTTCCACCCCTAACACGTGTTAAGCATTGTTTTAAGTGCTTGGATATTACGGTGAGCAAAACGGAATATCTGATCTCCTGGTGAATACTGCAGAAGGAGACTGATGAAAACAAGAAAGCAAATCTGAAAAGTCAGATAATCGTTAAGTGTTGTAAAGAAAAATGAAGCAGGTTAATGGATTCACTGGGATCCTGGGTGGAGGACTGTACTTTTAGATATGGTCAGGAAAGACCTTAGATGTGATGTTTAAGCAGAAACTGGAAATAAATGAGGATATTGAATCATGCAGATATTTTGGGGGAGAGTGTGTTAGGCAAGAGAATGATGAAATGTCAAGACTTTGAGGTGGGGTATACCTGGTATAGTTGTAGAGCAAGGAGACCTGCGTACTTGAGGGAAGTGGGTATTTGTTGTGCTGCCTGGTATTGATAATGTTACCCAATCTATCTGTTCTACGGCTACAGCCACACCTTAACTACTGGGTTGGAGATTAGCGTTGTGGAAGATGATTAGAACTGCATTTTGAGGACAAAATACATTGATATATAAGGTATACATTGTAATATATGTAGTATGCATAAAGTATGTAAAGTATATTATATATATATGAATAACAATTCCTTATAAATAGTGCTGCAGAAGTTTTAATCATTGTTGCTATCAAGATCATTATCTCAATTTGCCCCGGGAATCCAGAGGAAAAGCAAAGGTCTTTGAAAGTAACACTTTCCAATTCTAAATGGAATTGCTTTTGCTACTGCCTGAATGCATGGTTGTACATTTGAGTACTTGGGAAATAACGTAATTTCTTTTTGAAAGAAATGATTTCTACCACATGCCACAACATAGCCTGGCTTGCCCATGTACTCTTTTAGATTCTGTTTCCATGTCTGGAATGGAAAGCATAGCACACTTGATTTTATTTTTAAAACAAAATATAGCAACCGTAATGATGTTGATGCTGGCAATCATAGCTATGGTGGTCATAATAGCTAACATGTATGGAGAGTTAACCATTTGCCAGGCACTGGTGCTATGTCCCATTAATGGATTTTCTCTTAGCCCTCATAATACTATGAGACAGGTAGCATGATTAACCTGTCATCTGCCTGAGGAAATGGAGGATTCAGAATGTTTACATAACACTTCTCCAAGGAGAGTTAGCAGGAGAAGGAGCCTGGTTTTACACCAGTTTGGCCTATGACTTGGAAATGTGGATCACCCAAAACTCATTTCTGCTTTGATTTCTATTTTCCTATGGTCTATTGGTTGAAGGGTATTTAAGGAGTATGGAAAATGGGGAAATACATTTGATTTTCTTTAGTAGGATGTTGAAAAGAAAGAATTTCTAGTGTCTCTAAGCACATTGCTTGAGCTGTGGGAGCTAAGGGACAGTAGGGAAGAGTTTGGTCAATGCCAAAGATGAGATGCAGGTATGAGTTTTATTAGTCACAGCAGAAAATAAGTCAAAGCTAGATCCACCATAGAACCTTTAAATACATTTTACTGTTTGGGGCCCAGTCCTGAGTATTAGGAACCAATGTTCGCCTCTGCAAATAGAGAATCTTCTGAGTTCCTGATGACCCAAGGTGCGATGAATTCATACTGAGGATACTTCCTGCAGTTGAGTTTTGAGAATCCCAAGTCTTAATCTCACTAATGACAACATGGTCAGCATATTTGTTTGCAAATACAAAGGCACCATAATAGCTATATTTACTTATGTCCTTTGGATAAATTCTGCAGAAATAATGATCTCTTCACTAAATTGCCCCCACACTATTATTTGCTTAAGCTAATATTTCCTCTTCATTTTCCTCTTCCCTTCTGATGTTTTTGATAACTTGCTGAGAAACACCTGGAGTTATCAGGTCTCAACTTCAATTATGAAGAAAAAAAATTGCATGGACTTTGTGATAGTACTTTTTCTATGAGACAACATAGCATCTCTGGGTTTTTAATATGCCTTTCAGAAATGGCTGTAGTTGTGAGGTAAAGCATGTTACTTCAAAAAGTTGGGCTGTCCATATGGCCCTCTCACTTAGGACTTTATGAAATACACTGTATCTAAAAGGGGAAAAACAACTGAAAATATTTATTGCAGAAAATAAAAAAGTTAACCAAATTATTTTATTGATACATTCTTGGACAATATCACAGAATTGAAAGAGAATGGAAAGAGGAATTTTTCAGCAAGGGTTGTTTTTTCCACTAAATTGGCACATAAGCAGCAAGATTAACGAAAGTACTTGTTACAAACAGTAAAAAACATACATGCTTTTTTCTAAAGTCCTTATCACACTGATCAGTCAAAGGGGGCATGAACAAAACCTCAAGACATGAAAAATCCATATTCTTTCCTTCAAACAGCTTAATAATTATTAAAATTATTACAAAATATTCATATACCCTAATTAAAATAACAAAAGAGAACACAAATACAAATATTGAACATAATAAACATGTACTGTAAAATACATTACTGGCATGCATTCCAAAGATCAAGACCTCTATTCAGTTCAGCCAATAACTTCCTTTTATGTAACCTATCATGTACCAAAGATAGGTAGGGCATACTTTCTCAGCACAGTTTTTGGTCTTTAAACATCTTTTTTGTCTTAAAAAAAAAAAACATGATGTGCAGTGGTACTATAATAATTATACAGTCATGTACAGATGTACTTTTTTAATCTGCCAAGATTGCTTTAAAATTTTAATCATTTTAAAATTTTTCCAAATATTCCACCGTCTGAGAGAATAGGGCTCTATGAAAACAAGGCATTCGAAAACAAACAGTGAACCAAGGTACGACATCAGATGGCAAAGTGCAAAAGTCCTCACAAACTGTACAGAAAATTTCAAAACCTTGCAACCTAGAAGTACATACGTAATAAGACAGGTCAGCCCCAAAACGGTCCTGTGGCTCTCACGGTCCATTCTAAAGAGCCGGGGCGGGACTTGAGTTTCAACACTCCCTTTGGTAGGGAAGGTCCAAAATTGCAGCCGAGTTGGCAGTGCTGATGTCAGTGACTTATTAAGCCAAGATAAAGTAAGGATATTTCATAAAGCAGCTGTTTAGGTCACTTGGATCCTCTAACATTGGTCTCCCAGCCGGGGAAGCTCCTCCGGTGATGGGAAGCGGGTAGGACCAAAGAGTCCTGTGCCAGGTTGGGTGACAAAATAACTGAGGGTCTTCTTCCTCCATGGTTCCATGGAATGGAACAGGTTAGATAACCAGGTTATTATAACTGACATACTTCTTTTTTGCAGCAGGGCCTGAAAGAAAAATTAGAAAATGTGAGTTGCAGTAATAACCCTGTTTGCAAAGGTAGAAATAGAATTAGAACTTTTCACTTGAGGTACAGAGTCAAAGTGGGGTGATACAGCTCTGAAGAACACACACAGACAACTTTGGATTCCTCTGACTGTAAGGCTTTGGCCACCAAAATTTGTGGTTCCCAGTGAGTCTCAAATCATCTGTGTTCTCTTCTCTGATATGTCTCCAGCTTCCCTCTTTATAATCTATTAATAAATTTATTTGTTAACAAATAAATGTGTTAGCAATGCTTAATAATAATAAACAAATGTTTATTAATAAACAATATGTATTAAACAATAACAATATGTGGCTTAAACAAATGTTTAATAAATGTTTATTAATAAATTTATTTGTTTATTTGTTGTTATGCTTTCTAATCAACCAACCCTTAAAGGGTTCACTCACATTGTGGTATATTTCTTTGTGTGCTCTTCTCACAGACCTTTTAATAATAACTGGCCTTTGCTTGGAAAAGGCCAAGTTGCTTGGGTCACTGAAATTAATTGAGGTTGAATGCAGATTAGGTCAGAGTGTCTTCTTCAGTGCTGATTCACACAATCAAATGACTACAGATTGACTTATAGAGTGTTAACAGTAAGTTGTAAATGGTCGTTTGCAGAACTATTTCCATTAAGATGTAAAGCCCACTTAAACCTGTCAGGTGTCTGACACATACACACTCTACATTTGTTTTCCTTAAATGTAGAAATTATTTTTCTACTTGGTAGGGTAATTTCAGGACTCACCTTCACTCACTCACTCAGGCAGTAAATATGTATCTACCGTATTGCAGCCACAGGGCTAGGCACTGATGACCAGCCAATGAGCACAGCAGATTTCATGTCCTCATGCTGGAAATAAAGACACCAGGATCCCAGAGTGTGCCTTTGCTTTAGGTTCTGGTCCTCAATACCAAGTCATACAGTTGCAATGATGTGATATGTTCTGTATTCACTAAATCTTGGTAGTTTTGCATCAGTTTCTGTTGGGCACAAAGTAACTTTTGTGTAGCATTTACTGATGGCTTATTTTGCTTACTGTTTTTAAATTCTAAATAGAAGTGTTCACTCAAGACAGAAATGTCAAGAGCTCTTCAAGAACTCTTAAGTAGCGATGCATATACAATTTTGGAGGAACAGAGAAGTCATATTAACATACTAAGAGAGAGTTTGTCTTTAAACTTTGAATAATACAAGTAGTATGTTACAGGTGCTTGCATGATTATAGATATTACACAGAATACTGTACACTATACAACAAGCCTGGTCTTCTTTCCTGGATTAAAAATTGGGACTCTCTGACAAACTTTGACTTGAAGACTCATTTTTATTTGAAACTCATTTCTATATTAAACCATATTGCATTTATTAACTAAAATACAAAAAGATAAATAAGAATAGAATTTTATGAAATCCAGGGCCTCCTGGAAAATCTGGTGATGAGAATTGGGTCATGATATGTCCTCATTTGATGAACACATAGCCTCAATAATGCTCAGATCTTCCAAGAAGTTTCCCATTATCCCAGTGTTGTCTTCAACAATATTCTTGGTTTGGGTACAAGGAGGAAAACTTTCAAAAGATGTTTCTTGCCTCTGAATCTTATTTTCAGTGTCATAACTAGAAGACCTCAGCTGACAGTTGTAAGCAATAGTCACAGCATGCCTTGTCAAATGCCAACCACTAATTATCCTTAGGACAAAAGAAGGGGGAAAAAAACCCCCGAAAACCCAGAAGCTGATCTGAATACCTGAGACCACCTTTATTGTGTGAATAATTAAGACTGTTTTCTGTAGCATAACACTCTAGTGAAAACAAAAGTGAATTTCCTTACATTGGTTACTATAAAACACTAATTTCTCAGGAAGAGTTTTTACCAAAAGAATAAGTAGGTTAGAACTATCAAGCTGAGCTAGGATTAAATTAAAATCATGATCAGGTTATGTTTAAAAAAATTGGATATAAAAATAAAGGCATTCCATTGATGCTTTGCTTGGATTATCTTCTTGTGTTCTGTGTAGCCTTGAGATGAGCACTGTTTATGATCGCCATTTTACATAGGAAGGGTCTGAGCCTCAGAGGAACAAGCATTCCAAAACTAGGCTGCCTGATGGTTGAATCTTTATTTCTGTCTTCATACTATAGTAGGAAGACAGTACTGCAGTTGGACTCACCTGACCTGGGTTCTGATTCGGCTGTGTCACTTACTTGAATGTGACCTTGCCCAGTGTCTTCATAATGAACTCCTTGTAGCCTTTGTAAAACTGGGAGAGGCCAGGTGCGGTGGCTCACGCCTGTAATCCCAGCACTTGGGAGGCCGAGATGGGTGGATCACCTGAGGCCAGAAGTTCAAGACCAGCCTGGTCAACATGGTGAAACCTTGTCTCTACTAAATATACATAAAATTAACCAGGCGTGGTGGTGGACACCTGTAATCCCAGCTACTCGGGAGGCTGAAGCAGGAGAATCACTTGAACCCATGAGGCAGAGGTTGCAGTGAGCTGAGATTGAGCTCCAGCCTGCACAACAAGAGTGAAACTTTGTCTCAAAAAAAAAAAATTGGGGAGAATAATTGTTACCTGGTGTACTGTTGATATCACCAATGTACACAATACCCCAGTTTCTCATCTGGGAATATAATGTATAAATGTATTTTTAAATTACAAAGTTCTATGCAAATGATAAGCCTCAGTACATGCTTTCTTTGCAGAATTGCTACGAACATTGCCCCAAAATTATAATGAAGTTTATGCAGGTCCTAGAAGGGCAATTTGTGTACTTTTCACAGCAATGTCCAGTGTATTATGTTTATTTTTAAACCATTCTAGTCCTGTGAGTAAATAAAATAAGTGCCTGTGGTGTCTGGTAATTCCATTTATTTGACTAGCAATGTAGTTTATGGTCAGGAAAGAAAATTACTGAGCTCAAAATAGTTGTGCAATGAAGCACTTGCTGAGGAAATATACTTTTTATTTTAAAATAATATGTTTTTCTCTTATAAAGTTACAGATTTTAAAGAAGAATTATAGTATATGGCATTGTCCTAATTAACTTTTGGTTATATCTGCTTATCTACATAAGTAGTTCTCAAAACAAGGTATCTTGAAGAGCCAATATTTACAGTGAGGTAGTGTTAAGAATACTGGTTTGTGAAATGAATTACTAATATACCATTGCTACTTAAGAAAGGTGAGACATTCCAACTCATTCTTGATGTCTCGTCAAAATCTACACTCAATATGACATTAACTTTATTGAACTTCTTATTTTCTCTTTGCTTTCCTCTGAGTTTTTTTGTCTTACAAAAATTTCATTCCTTGAAATGCATTCTATTGAACATGCATAACCCAGATTCAAGGAAGTGAAGAAAAAAATAGAAAAGAAAGCCTCATAGATATTATGTTGGGAAACACTGAATAAGTGATATTAAACAGTACTCTTTCCTGTTTCCACCCCATATTTAGTTTTTTTATATTTTAAGTAATAAGAAATATTGTAGCTCATTAACTGTATACTATGTGTTCTCCTCAGCTCTTTTTGAAGAATGTGTGCATAGATGTGTATGTGAATAAGAACATGTATGAAGTGATTTAAACATCCAAAAAGGATAAAAACAAAATATAACAAAATATTATATAAGCCCTGAATATAACACATTAACATACTGACATCTTGATTTAGGTGCCCCTCCATCCGCTCATAGGAAATACAATGCAATCAAAGCCCTTGACACTCCACGTTCCTCCCCGTCCCCCATAGTATCTACTATACTGAACTTGGGATGTGTCCTATAGCTACTACAGTAGTTGTCCATAAATTATAGATAGTATTGATTTCTGTGTTTTAAGTTGTGCAAATTATTCCATGCATATCCACTTGAAATCTGGTTTCATATAACATTGTGTTTTTAAGATTTACTTACATTGATTTAATAATCATAGTAACTATATAGCTTTCTATATATTAATGTTAGCATAACAGATTTTCTGTAACTCTTTTCCTATTGATAGACTCTACTTTGTAATGTTTTTGAAATAAGCAATGCTAGAGTGGATGATACCTGCAAAACAATATTTTTAACAGAGTTGAATGACAATGCTGTAGGGCAAGATAAAATATTTGTCATGTATTTAACTGACAAAGGATTGATATCTAAAATTTTTAACTTATGCGAAGGAATAAATAAGAGACAATCTAATTTTTAAAAACATAGATTCAAGATAAATAGACAATTTGTAGATGAAGAAATATAAATAAAAAATGTTCAACCTCATCAACTAGAGAAATGCAAATTAAAACATTAATAAGATAGCATTTCATGCCTGTACCATTACAAAAGAAAAAGTGAGCTAATACCAAGCATTGGTGGGTGTGAAAAAGTGAGAACTCTCAGACAACACTCAGGTATAAATATAAGTTGGTAAATTTATATGGGAGAGCCATTTGGAAATATCTAGAAAACCTAAAGCTATGCATGCCACTGAGTCAGCAATTTCACTTCTAGATCTAGACCTGAGACACTTTCACATGTACACATACACATGCTTAGGATTTCAAAAGCCTTTAACATAACAATTTTCTCTGTGATTCTCCAAGAAAAAATTCTTTTATAGAAGCTAGGCACATAAAGGAGCAAAGTGGGCCAGGTATAAGATATTCAGGAAAGATGCAGACCATAGTGAACTAGAAATCACCTGCCCCATCAAAAAGGCATAATTATGTGGGATGTTACCACAATAGGAAGATAGTACATTTTTTGAGGAGAAGCTTGACTGTATAATTTTATGTAAAAGTTCAATTTTTCACTCAGCCATCCAACAAATATTTATTGAGCAGGTATTATGTGTTGGGCTCTATTCGAAGCATTAGAAATACCTCAGTTTTTAATAAAAGTTTTAATATCATATTAAAACCATTTAGCAAGTCAAAAAAGAAATAGAGACCAGAGGCTAGACAACATTGCTAGGCTGCTTGTTTTCAACTCTGTGATCCTGTCTGCACTCAGTTCCTCAAATGTGCTTGATTATAAAGCACCCTCTCCTGCTCGCCTTTTTAGTGGATCATTTTGCATTCTATAAGAACATACTTTTGGAAATACATGGGGATACTTCTTAAACCTTAACCCTGTCTATCACTTCAGTCATTTGTAAACCTCACTCAACTTCTGAATATTGGTTTATTGCCTGATAGAACTTTGTTCAAACTAACTTTTCTATGAACTCATTCAAAGCACTGTCTGTGCCTCTTCCCTCACCAACTCTGCTAACTAACGCTTTCCTATCAAACGGGATTCATAGTTGTTATTTTCTTATAAATATTTCAACTGGGAGGGATTCTTTATATTATGGTTTGCAGTTTCTAAAACAAAAAGGAAATACTTTTTGGTAATTACTTCTGTAGTCAATGGCCTGTTTCCTGCCTGTTCATTTTATTAGTAAATTGCCCTTAGCCCATCACTTAATAGCAAAAGAGTAGATGTTATCTTCAACATCTCAATTCTCATTTGAGATTTCAAAAAAGCTACTAAACTTCCTGTATTTTACAAAGAAGCATTTCATTTTATAATGATCTCCCTTAAATCCTTTTTTAAATTTACTACTCAGTGTAGCACATTACTCTACTTGAGAAGATACAAAGCTGCACAAGAATGAAGAACATGACTACCAAAAAATTGAGACATTCCCAATTATACCAGTTCAACTCTGAACTATAAAACAATGGAGACTTTCTACATCTCCCAAGAGAAGGTGAGGCTATTGCTCATATGTTTGGTACCTGGATTTGTTGACACAAGAAACTTGTCAGGGATAAAAACATGATCAGTCAGAAAAATAACTCAGTATTTCAAATCACCATAATTTCCAATCCAGTGGCAAAAACTCCCAAATTTGGATTTCTGTTGATCTACTCAGCCATTCATCTAACAAAATATTATTTCACACATATTAAATACCAGGAACTTTAATACATGCTAACATTAAAAGCAGACATGGGAATCTGCAAGCTGTTTAACATTTACTCACTTCTCATTCATCGTATATTCAGATTATTTAACAAATATTTATATGAAGCTGCTGTGTGTCATCAGCAAGGGATTGGCATATCCTTTTTTTTCTACTCAATGAGATAAAGATAAGTCATGAATTTATAAACTAAACTCACACTGAGAGGAACCCCCCCAAAGCAAATTGGCACGCCTCCCTAATGCTGAATAAGGGAGATAAGGTCAGTGGATGGCGAGGCAGCAAATCTGTTACCATATTTGGAGACAATAGTGATCCAGTTCAAAAGAATGGAGAAGCATCAGCCTAGATAACCTTAGAGAAAATGTGTGAAGTGTTTGCCCCATTTGTACCAGGGACAGAGAAATGAGTCAGATACAGTCTTTATTGTTATAGAACTTATATGATAATGCAAAAAACTATTACATATCTGTGATGAGTACTTAAAAGATATTTTACAAAGACTAATTTTGTCTTGGAAGAGGATACACTGTGCTAAGCCCAGGAAGGCTTTTCAGTGGAAGGGGCATTGATTTGGACCATGCAGTGTGAGACAATTTAAGAAGAGGGTAGGGCAATATAAAGGTACACTTCGTTTCCAAAGGTACATGGAGAGGAGGGTCAGAGAGTGCTGGAAGTCAAGGTTGGAAAGGTACACAGGGCCACATAAATTACTTCAATATATAAAACTTCAATAAACCTGCAGATTGTCATAACAAATTCAGGGTACTGTCAGAGGCATCTGAACCAGAGCAACTCCACCTTGCATAGGGACTGGGTAAAATAAGGCCGAGTCCTTCTGGGCTGCATTCCCAGGAGGTTAAGTTACTCTAATGATAGAGGCAGGAGGCAGAGAAATGCCTAGGCAGATAGGGAAAGGTTCCCGGAAAATCTGACCCGCCCCACAGGTGTTTACAACAGATGTTTCGTGCAGACAAGGGGGCAGTGGACTGGAGACCCACGTGCACTGGGGGAATGGGGTGGAGCCACCAGAAACAAATATCTTATTCAGGGGAAGAGCCTAGCCTTTTCGGCTCCTGTGTGGTGACCCTGGTATTCAGTTTGTGAGGTGGAAACCCACGTGCAGGACCCCTCTCTTTTTTGAGAGCTTTCCTTTCACTTAATAAATTCTGCCCTTCTCACCCTTCAGTGTGTTCATGTGCCTAATTCTTCCTGGTTGTGAGATAAGAACCTTAGCTGAACTAAGGAGCAAAAATCCTACATCACTAAGTCACAGGATGAGATAGGAGGTTGGCACAAGATACACATCATAAAGACCTTGCTGATAAAATAGCATACAGTAAGGCCAAATCCCACCAAAACAAAGACGGTGACGAAAGTGACCTCTGGTCATCCTCGCTGCTGCCCTCCCACCAGTTTACAAATGCCATGACAACATCAGGAGGTTACTCTATATGGTCTAAAAAGGGGAGGAATGAATAATCCACTCCTTGTTTAGCAGATAATCAAGAAATAACCATAAAAATGGGCAACCAGGCTGCTCTGCCTATGGAATAGCCATTCTTCATTTTACTTTCTTAGTAAACTTGCTTTCTCTTTGCACTGTGGACTCACCCTGAATTCTTTCTTGTGTGAAAGCCAAGAACCCTCTCTTGGGGTCTGGATCAGAGAGTATCAGTAACAGTCTGGTTCAGTACCAGTGCCAGAAACAGAAGAATGAACAAGGCAAAATTTCTGTGATTATTTAGCTTTCTAATGGAGGTTCTCATAAAAAGCCTTTAATGCTAAAGCAGTGGTACTTGAGAAGCCACAGGGAAATATTAACGATTTTGAAGAGGATCTTCACACTTGCTTTTCCCTCTCTGTAATGTCCTTCTCTGCCCTTTTTCCTTAATTGGTTTCCTGTTCTTCGCTCTGGTTGGTTTTAGTTTCTACTCACTTGCTCCAAGTGGCCTTTCCTATCCCTCCAGACAAGTGAGATGTTCCTGCTCTACCCTCTCATGACCTCTCTACTATTCCTTCCTCTTATACAACCAGGGTGAAGTACTAATTTCTCATATGTGTCTCCAACATTAGAACTTTAAGTATCAGGATGGTAGACACAGTGTTCTAGTGCTTGGGAAGTGTGCAATATATAGTTGGTGCTCAATATTTTTGGGATGTGTTACCATAGAGGAGCCTTTTGTAACTGCCCTTCCTGCCCACTGCATAAAGAAAGGCCATGGCATGGTAGTAGAGAAAGAGCTTAATACGGGAGGCTGAGGCAGGAGAATGGCGTGAACCTGGAAGGCGGAGCTTGCAGTGAGCCGAGATCGTGCCACTGCACTCCAGCCTGGGCGACAAAGCGAGACTCCGTCTCAAAAACAAGCAAACGAAAAACATACGAGATGGAGTTTACACTCATATCATCTCATGCAAAGCTCACAGGTTAGGGATTTTTCAGAGACAGTTTAAGGAAAGGGGTGGGAGTGGCAAGGTAACAGGTGCTTGCCGCTGATTGGTTGGGACAGAGATGAAATAGTGGGCCAAAGCTGTCTTCGTGAGGACTAAATTGCTTCTGGGTGGGGAGTGAAGGGGCTGGTGATCGAGGGGGAGCCATGAGTGTCAGACATGCAAAACAAACAGAAAAGATATCTCAAAAGGCCAGTCTACAATCGTGATGTTATTTGCAGATGTAATTGGGGGAAGTTGCATGTCTTAGAACTCTGGAATAATGACTGACAATCATGCATGTCTGAGCCTTAGCAGGACTCAGCCTCCTCTCCCTCTCCTCCTCCTAGCCTGGTGGTCTCCCGTTAGCTTTACAAAAGTGGTTGAGTTTTGGGCAAGGCTTATTATCATTTAAATTGTAGCCTAAATGTCTTCCAAAGTTAGCTTGGCCCAATAGCCCAGCAATAATTAAGGCAAAGGCCAGATGGGGTTGAATTAGCTCGCTTACTGTTAGAATTTTCTCACTGATATAACTTTTGCAAATGCAGTTTCACTTTGCTCTCTGAAGTCATTGTCAGCTCTAGGAGGGTCTTAGAGATGAATAGAACAAAAAAATATATGTGGGAACTTCATGAGCTTTGCCATCCTTTTTTTCCATCCCTTTTCTCAGTATTCTCCTATGGGTTTTTGTATTCAAAGCTAACCATTATTATAACTCCTCAGATTTCCTTTGGAACTTTTAAACCACAGTATTCTTTTTTTTTTTCCCCCTTCTGTTTGCATCTAAACATGGCCAAAACAGCCTGGCTAAATTGAGAAATCAATGTTCAGTTCTGTCATGAAAAGAGTACATGAACATTCTAGTGTTTCCTTAAAAACAAACAAACAAAAAAACCTAATTTGTACTTTAAGATGTAAAGCATCAAACAGAGGTTTACATCGTTCTTAAATGGCATATTTGAAACAAATGGACAAAGTCTCTGTCTTAAAACATCTTTAAGCTTGGCTAAGTTAAAATCTAGGTAATTTGCTGCTGTATATGTTTTATTTTGGAAAAAAACAGATATGCATTAAATTACCACATCAGATTTCTACTTTTTCTTATGCACTTTGGGCATTGAAAAGCTTTTGTGCATTTTACAATTTCAATATATTATAGATGTGAGCAATCTGGAGCATATTATGAATGCAGTGCAATCATACATCAAAGATCGAAGCTGTGAACCAAAGTCGGTCTTAAGGCTAATGTTACAAATAAGGCAATAGTGACAAAATAGCAGCAGAGTAGTACTTAGTGTTCCTGGATGAAAAGCTCCTGCTGAAATCCAGGTCTTGCTATTTTTGGATGGGGCATTCATAGTCTCTTCATTCATTCCTTAATACATTTATTGAACTTTTACTAAGAGCTCACAGTGTACTAGTATAGCCTGGCTATAAACTAGTGGCACAGAGGTAAGGGAAAATAGTCTGTATCCTTGAACAGTTTCTGGTTCAGTACAATTCAACGTGTATCTGTTGAGCACCTACTATTTGTCAGATACTGTTTTAGGCAATAGGGATGTAGCCATGTTACTGGGCAGGTTCAGTCCCTGCTTTCATGGAGCTTAAATTCAACTTGGAAAGACAGATCTTAAACAAACAAACAAACAACAACAACAACAACAACAAAATAACAGGCCAGGTGCAGTGGCTCACGCCTGTAATCCCAGCACTTTGGGAGGCCAAGGTGGTCGGATCACAAAGTCAACAGATCGAAACCAGCCTGTCCAATATGGTGAAACCCCATCTCTACTAAAAATACAAAAATTAGCCAGGTGTGGTGGTGGGCACCTGTAATCCCAGCTATTCAGGGGGCCAAGGCAGGAGAATTGCTTGAACCTGGGAGGTGGAGGTTGCAGTGAGCTGAGATCGTGCCACTGCACTCCAGCCTGGGTGACAGAGCAAGACTTCATCTAAAAAGAAAAAATGCCAAAAAAACAAAAAAATCAGTCAGGTGTGGTGGCATGCACCTGTAGTCCCAGCTACTCAGGAGGCTGAGGCAGGAGAATCCCTTGAATCTAGGAGGTGGAGGTTGCAGTGAGCTGAGATTGCTGCATTGCACTCCAGCTTGGCAACAGAGCGAGACTCCGTCTCAAAAACAAACAAACAAACAAAAAACAAAAGTAGATGCAGCCAATTCTCTTTATTCACGGCACTGATATTCTATAAAGTCACCACAAACATTGAATTACTGAATACTGAACCACTGCTTCTAGAGCAAAATACGGCGTTAGTTACCTATACCCCTCCATTCGCAACATAACCTTATTTTATGTATATGTTCGGTTAAAAACACTTTATTATTACATATTGTTGACTCATTAATATTGAAATCAGAGCTGACGAATGCCTATAAAAAGTTTCTCTAACACAGGTACTTTCTCCTGAAGGCATGACACATCATAGCCTTCTTGCACTTAGGAATGTAACACAGCACTTTAGTATTTGTACGGGAGTTATTTTAAACTGCAAAACCACCAACCAAAATCACAGGTGTTAAATAGACTGAGAAAAGGACACTTGTTCAAATATGAGAGCTGAAACCAGAAGGTAGGGCATCATCCTTTTTGACCTCAACTGCAAATGTGTGCATTGGGTGTTTCAAATAGTTGGTGCACTGCACATTCCTGTGAATGACTGTGAAAATGCTGTAAGTATTGAGGTTGACGTTACCAATCAATTTCAGCGTGTAGGTGAATTTGCAAATATAAAACTTACTAATACTGAGAATCAACTGCATTATAATGTCATAGAATCCCCAAAACTATGAAAAAAACAGCCCGAGGGCATTATGCTGAGGTTGCTGTCCAAGGTACAGAGAGGATGACTCTTTCTTACTTATCTCCATAGGTAGGAGGTGCCAATTACAAGAAAGAAGACCAGCTAGGAACGGATGGAATAATTAGGACTATATGTTAAGTGAAATTCCAAGTCAGTACTACAGGGCGGTTCTAAATAAGCATATAGAGACGCCGCTGCTTTCAGCAACACCATGTGATGTGGCAGGCCAGTTCTTCCTAACAGTCATACAGACAGGCCTCCATAGCACTCTGGTTATACAGGCAAACTTCCACAGCACCTGCCTTCACACTAAGTTAATAATTAAACCTAGGGAAATCGATGCCCGGGCACCAAAGCCAGAAATGAAACATGTTTGGTAAGAGCCTTGCTCAGGCTTCTCCTGAGACCTGGGGTAAGTCAAGATAATAAAGATAGTCCTATGCTCCTTGTACCAGGACCCATCTTGGGTTGAATACATTGCTGGGGTGCTTGAAGTAACTTTCCAGACCCAAGTTGTAGGTAACATAAGATAGAAGTAATCACTCCATTACCAGGGCCCTCATAGGTTAAGTAGATTTAGGGGATAATTCTGGCCTCTGACCTTTTAGTTACAACAAAATCAATCAGGCATAGACAACGGCGAGTACGATACTGCACGTAGGCATATAGTTTGAAATATATATAAGCACTGGAAAAACTTTACAATTGTGAGTTGGTCTGGTGAATTATCTCTGACCTTCTCTCTGAACCTGGTTACAGACATAAACTCTCCTCTTTCCCAGTTTGTCTGCATCTTGTTATTGGGCCACAAGAACACACAGCCAGACCCGGTTTGGTCTGGGAACAATGTCCTTTTATGAAAGCATCTTTGAGGCTGGAGCTACTTTTTCTTTTCTTTGTTGTCAATGTGAGAAGGGCATGTGTGTGCCATCACAGTCAAGTCCTGTTAGGTTCAGTGGCTTCTTGTTTTGACTGCAGATCTCAGAGGACCAAGAGGGCTCAAAGGAGAGGAAACCAGAAAGCTTCCTGGCTAGGAAAAGAGAAGAGATGAAGGGAACCTTAACTATTTTTCCTTTCTTGAAATCCAACTAGGCTTAACCTGACAGGCAAAAGACAGAACCTCAGAGTTGCAGCTCTGTCTAGGATTAAAGATGGCTGGAATGTCGCAAGGATTGTGTATTTTGGGATCCTGGCCATGGGAGATGGAAAGGTTGGGACCTAGGACAGATAGAAGTCAGACAAAGCTCAACCAATATAAAACAAATATCTACTAAGTTTTAAGTACAGGTTGCTGGGGATACAGAGGGAGTAAGATGTCTTTGTACTCAAAGATTTAACAGACCAGAAGCCTGTATGGTTAAACTGGGTTGGCACAGACTGTGAAGTTTGAGAATGTAAGTCACTTCTCATACATAGGCTTCTCCTGTGTATGAAACTGACCAGCTCACACTCACACTGGAATACAATGTGTCAGTCTCAACACTAGAACTCTGGAGTTACAGTTCCTTTTGTGTTCTGCTTACATTTCATATATATTTGTTAATTTATTTAATAGCTACTCCTCTGAGTCAAAGAAACTAAAATTAAAACAACAGTGAATTTCAGGGTGTCTTATTGTTTTTTGTTTTAATGTGAACAAGAATCATTTTAAAAAATTTAAATAGTCTATGATTTAGTACAAGCAACATGCATTTGAAAAAAAGTATTAAGAATGTTAAAAAAAGGACCCTGTTATCTGCATTAAGATGTTCATGATGATGTACAATATAATTTGCAATTTTAAATAACCCAAATGCCTAACATTAGAGGGTGATTAAATTCTAATACATTCTTTTGATGGAGCATTTTAAACCTGCCAAAGGTGATAATGATGATTAAGACTAGGGAGCAACATGGACAATGCTTATGCTATATTGTTAATAACATTTAATACAAAAGGACAGGTTTGAAAATTGCAAGTATTCTGTAATTAAATCTGCATCAAAAATATTAAAGAAAATAAAACAAATTTTTAAAAGCCATAAGAAAATGGGTGACCTTTTCAAATATTTCAACACTGTAAAAGACAAAATAAAACGTTGTGAGACTGTTTCAGATTACAGGAGACTGAAGAAACAAAAAGATTAAAAATGCCTGATCCTTGATTACAACACAGATTTTTTTTAAAGGAAACAGCCATATTGGGAAAATAATATATTGACTTTATAGCAAAAATAATACATCAATATTAAATTTATTAGATGAGAAATGGTATTGAGGTTTTGTAGGACAACGTTGTTCCTAGGAGGAACATGCTGAAGTATTCAGGAGTGTTAGAGTCATGATGTCTGCAACTTGCTTATAAACAGCTATATGGGGAAAACCTCTGTGTGTGTGTGTGTGTGTGTATATATATATACACATATATATATCTATAGAGAGAGAGAGGAGAAAATGAATATAGCAAAATGTTAGTGAATGGTGATTACATGTTGTTCCTCATTTCAATGTATTTGTAAGTTCTAAACTTCTCAAAATAAAACATAGGGAGAAATGACTTATAAAGCTCTATTAGGGTAGTTGAATTACACTTTTTTTTACATTTTACTTTGTACATTTTACTTTTTTAACTACATTTTCTATAATGCTATATTTTTATATTGAAAGTAAATTAATTTTTTTTTTAATGACAAGATATAGGTAGATGACAGTGACCATCTCCGAGGCCTGAATAGCCACATCCCTTTTCTTCTTTTTCTAGGGTTGCTTTAGAATGAAGGGAATTTCTTGTTCTGCAAATTTTGTCCTATGGGCTCCTGCAAAGTAATCTCTGAAGAGGCCTCTAAGGGGTGACTCTCCTACACAATGTAATCCCCCCATTTTGTTTTCTGTCACTGTTTTTGTTAGATTGACCAATAATTTAAAACCACTGTTATAAATTCTGACTCATTATTAATTATAAAATGACCCTTTCTTCCAGGCTTTTGGGAAAATAGCTCTAAGAATTTTGTCTAGTCTTCATTTTTATCCCCCCATACAACGTGTACCTACCTTATGTAATAAATGGCCTCCTAAAATATTTTCTGAGGCATTCATATGTTGAATACACTTATGAGAGACTTCTCCCCCTAACGTCAGAGTGGAATTTTGTTTTTCCAATAAAGTATCTCTATTTAGCTGTTTTATAACTTTAGCTTTTAAACTATGTAAATCATGATGTCATATCCCAGAAGGAGAAAGTGCTGGAATGGATTGGTAATGTCTGTTGAAAGTAGGAAGTGGACAGCACTAGCCAGGTAATGGACTAATCTGGACTAAGTCATGTATCTCTCAGTACACTGGAACTCGTTGGCTTGGCTTATCCTCAGAAGAAACCCTGGTGGGCACACCTTTCTACAGAGGGTTGGCTTCCTTCCCACAGAGGAGTATCATTGAGATGCAGTGATAAGTAGAAGTGAAAATGTAAACACCGTGCCCTGGGTCAGAAGGATAATCAATACCTATGACCTTTCCTAGCTCTTCCAAGCCAAGGCCTTTACTTCTGTGTGTGTGTGTGCCTGTGTGATGTCTCAGGAGTTGATTTATTTAAAGGATGGAGAAAATATAGAAATGGAAGGAAGAAGTGGAAGAGAATTCTGAGTCTGGCCCCAGGGTTCATACAGACAAAGTTACTTCTACATAAAACCCAGGCCAAAAGTATCCACAAGAGAGGAAAAGAGGCTGTGGAGGCAGTGATACCCTCTAACTATCTGTTCTGGAATGTTCTTCCCCAAGATATCCCCAAAGATGGCTGTTTCTCTTTCTTCAGGATTAAATTTCTCCTCCTTGGAGAGGCCCTCCTTTATACCCTCCGTAAAACAGCACTTGCCAACCCCCAATTGCTCCCTAGTTAACTACAGCTTATTTTTCATCACATCACTATCACTCTCTGAAGTGTTCTAATTTGTTTATATTTCAATGTATTTTCTTGTCTGCCCTCTGGAATGTAAACTGCTCGTGTCTTGTCTTGATGAAAATTATATCCACAGAGTTAGAACTGTGGGTTATTGCCTGAAGCTAGGAGTTTGAGAATAGCCTGGGCACTAAAGTAAGACCCCATCTCTGTAATAATAATAATAATAATAATAATAACAACAACAACAACAACAAACAAAAAACCACAGCTGGACATGGTGTCAAGTGCCTGTGGTCCCAGCTACTTGGGGAGGATGAGGCAGGAGGATCGAGTGAGCTCAAGAATTCAAGGCTGCCGTGAGTGAGCTTTGATTGTGCCACTGCGCTCTAGCCTGGCGACAGAGTGAGACCCTGTCTCTAAAGAAACAAAAAGACAAAAATAATGGAATGCGTAAAAGGTGAGAGATCCTTGGTTTGGGATTAGTAGGAAATAATGACAAACAGGCCCCAACTCAACATTCTGTCTTATATTCCTTAAAACTGGTGCCTTTGACTGTATGCTTTCAGCTGGGATTTTCATCTCCTTTTTGAGATAGATGCAAAGTGGCGAGGAAAACTGACAATGCTGTCCTTATCTGCTTCCATTAGTAGGGACAGTCTCTGATCCTCCTAGCCGTTGAGCAATTCTTCTAGTTACCCAATCAAGGGAAAAAATAGTTATTTATTGCAGGGAATAATGAAGAGTATCTAAAATTATTGACTGAGGGAAATAGAAAAGAGACTGTATTCTGATAAAGTATGGATGGGACAGGTCCCTAAGAATTCCATGCCTGAATTAGGAGAGTGGCTTCTACTGGACAAATGAAAGAGTACACTAGAAATCGGTTATGGCTGTGGATGTTTCAAGCATGGTTAGTTGAGGGAAGAAATTGAGGGCATCTGTGGCGTGGGCCTCACTAACCAAAATGTCCTTGCTCCGTTGTTGCTTTCTCATGGACAGAGCATTTGACACAGTGGTTAATACAGGCAGGCATGGTTCTGCAACTCTGGGCACCTATGGCTGATCAGAGCGACACAGCCTGTACCCAGACATATTAGGCTCACAACAGTTCCGTATTTTCCATCTTCACTGTTCTCTATGGACATGCTTTCTGTCCTCTTCATTTCTCATGCATGGTGCCAGTCTGTTGCTTTGAAGCTAGCTTAAATTCCAGGTAGGAGATGGTTGATTGATATTGGCTCTCCAATAAGTATATTAGATTCAAGGAGTTGCAGACTACTTAAAATATTTTAGGGATATATATCAAGTTCCTTATTTTTTATTTAAAAAAAAAGTTTTTTGGAGTGGGGCGCTCTCACTCTGTTGTCCAGGCTGGAGTGCAGTGGCCCAATTATAGTTCACTACAACCTCAAACTCCTGGGTTCAAGCCATCCTTCCACCACAGCTTCCCAAGTAACTGAGACTACAGATGCATGCCACCATGCCTGACTCATTTTTAAATTTGTTGTAGAGATGGGATATGTTGCCTAGGCTCTTGTTGAAATCTTGGTCTCAAGTCATCCTCCCATGTCAGCCCCCAAAGTGCCGGGATTACTGGTGTGAGCCACGTGTGCCATCGTGTCCTACCTAAATTCCTTATTTCAGATTGATGGGGTTATAGCCTTGCCTTAAACATATTCTGCTTGCTGTGGTGATGTCTAGTGGACCTGCCCACACTGTCCATTCCTCTTTGCACTTAGGGCCAGACAACTTGTGACGTAATTTGAGGGATCTAATAGGAGCCTGGAATTCCCATCACTAGAATTTAGCAAGGGTCTTACAGAAGTGATCACTTAGCTGAACTGAAGGCAATGAGTCTGGAAAGACTAGATTGAGGAAGCTTAGGAGTTCCTTCCATTAGGAGCAATAAAGAGATCTTGAGGATGAGACCACAAGCTGGGTATTGAATGATATTAGAGAATTACTGTTAATTAGGTTGGATATGATAATGGTATTATGATTATGTTGGAGAATTGCTGTATTTTGTGATAAGCTAAAATAATTTGGAGTACTGGTATCTGTAGGTAACTCTAAAATGTTTAAAGACAAAAATACATAGGTATAGATGAAGCAAACATGGTAAAACCTTAGTTAAATCTTGGTGGTGGACGATACTACTGTCCTTTCTACTTTTCTGAATGTTTGAAGTCTTATGATAAAAAAATTTGAAACTTCCTGTCTCCAAAGCAAAATTTATGCTTCACAACTTTTCTGGAGCTTGTCTCACTTTTATCTCCTAACATCTACGACCAAGAATTAATACTGTCAAGGCAGTCTTCTCTATGTATCTTGAGTGCCACTGCACTCCAGCCTGGGTGACAGAGTGAGATCCTGTCTCTAATTCAGGAGTGATCATCAAAATAGCCACCAGGATGAAAGAGCAATGGGAAAACACAAGGGGCCAGGCATGGTGGCTCACACCTGTAATCCCAACATTTTGGGAGGCCGAGGTGGCAGATCATTTGAGCTCAGGAGTTTGAGACCAGCCTGGCCAACATGGTGAACCCCTGTCTCTACTAAAAATACAAAACTTAGCCAGGCATGGTGGTGCATGGGTGTGGGCCCAGCTACTTGGGAGTCTAAGGCAGAACAATCTCTTAAACCCAGGAGGCAGAGATTGCAGTGAGCCAAGATCACCATTGCACTTCAGCCTAGGCAACGGAGCAAGACAAAGAGACACAAAGATTGTCAACATTCAGCTGTATGATCCTGGCCAAGTTACTTTATCTCTTCATGCCTTGATTTTCTCATCTGAAAAATGGACAAAGTAATAGTACTATAGTATAACAACTCTAGGTTGTTCTAAGGATTGAAGGACTTATCGTATTTAAGGAACTTAGAACAGGGCTTGGTAAAATTTGTAATCAATATATTTTAGCTATGCTTAATATTCTGAATGCATTTGGAGAATTTCTCTGCACATGCATATAACACTGACACGTGTTTGCAAGTACTTTTCCCTTGACAGAAAGGTGTCCTTCTAAAGCAGGTCAGCCTGCCTATAAAATGAAACTAAATTTGTTGTTTGGTTTTTGGACACTGTTAGGGTGCCAGCAACTGTCCTTGAGAAGGTTTAAGGAGATGTCAGAGCACCTAGTGCCTTTCATCCATTCATTGAAACAGGAACCTGTCAAATTATTGTCAACATGTTTCCACTTCCATCCACGCATACTGCCATCATTAGCCACTGTTCCACCTCTGTGAAAGTGTGAAGTCAAAATCCTGTGCTTTGAGAGGTTGTATTGTTTAAGTGGACTCAAAGGGGAAAGCAGGGAATTGGCAAAAATGACAGTTTCTTATTCTATGGAATAGTATTGCACACATAATCAATGGCCCCTGCTAGTCTCTCATACAACTATGTCAACCCTGTGCAATATTGGAACTCGGAATCATTGAGTTTGAGAACCTCACTGTGGTGATGTTACACCATTTGCAAAATCAGTCACTGGAGACTATAAATGAGCATTTGTTTATCTATTTTCTCCATTTTAGTTTAATAAATTGGATATCTACTGATTAGTGCTGGAAGAATATCAGTTAGATTAGCTGAAGTAAGTTTATTCACTACTCAATTTTGCAGTGAAGAATTGATCTGTGTCTGCATTGATAAAGTGAAGACCGGGACAACTACCAAGCTGATTCTGTTGAAATGACTACAACCAAAGCTATCCATGCACATCTCTGGCATATGTCTGCACCTACACATTGAGCCCATATGGCCCAGGTTGGTTATCAAAAAGACTCAGCAGTTATCACTCAGAATCCCACATTCCCCCGGAAACTTTATGTATCCAACACCCAAAACAACTTGTTACATCTCAAAAAGGAATCTACCTTATACAATTTGACCAAAACCTGAAAACTGTGTGGGATGAATCTTCATGAAAAAAACCAATATTGCCAAAATAATGAAACACCAAAAATATTTTCTCTTGATAGTTTTTGTTCTTAGAAATTAAGAGGTTAAATATGGATCCTGTGAAGAACTTAAGCATGAGCCCTAGATGATGCAATAAACAGTACAAACAGTTGTGCTCTGAATGTAGTAGCATCTGTTGAGCATTTATTATGTGCTAGACATAGTGCTAAGCATTTCATATTCACGGGCCCTTTTAATCCTTCCAGCAAGCTCTGTGCAGCAGGTACCAGCATTATCTCTACTTTACCAAAGTAGATCTGAGCCTAAGAGAGGTTAAAGAACACATCCAATGCAATTTCAGATATCCCCACCTTTTCTGAATCACGGTTTTGGTAAAACAAGAGAGGGCTATGAGAGGAGGGACTGACATCAGGAGACAGAGGTAATTCTCATTCAACAAACATTTTCCAGCTGTCTACTATGGGCCAGACACGGGTGGATAGTAAGTGCCAAAAAGTCATGGACAACATCATTGTTGCTCAGTTCTTTTTATCTTTAGCACCTATCACCTCTTGATTTCTTTTCTGAAATTCTATCTCCCCAGCTTCCATGAATGTTCAAGTTGTTGCAGGAAGCTGCAAATGCTGTGAAGTACTCAGGGAGTATTGGTGGTAGAATTGTTAGCATGGATATTTAGATTCCGGGAGACTGAGGAGCCCTTTTTAGGCAGTGATATCCCCTGGCAGCAAAGCCTGGCAGGTAAGATTCCACTGTTCAACATCACCTTCCTTCTCCCTGAGAGGACCAGTGCAGGACACACTTTGAAACATAAATGCAGGATTTGTTTGGGTTTGGAGGGAAGATCTGAAATAAAGAATATAATCACAGGCCAAATTTAAATTTCTCTTGAAATTTTGAGAAATGGTTATGGCTGGAGGAAAAAAAAAATTTGAAGATTGCCAAACCTTTACATTTATCAAAAAAAGAAGATGGTATTGCCTAGGTCACGATGTGAGAGGCAGTATGAAGTCATAGTTAAGGTGAGGCTGCTCATGTCAAAGTTCCTGGATTTAAATCCCAGCTTTGCTGTGATCTTGTGAGAGATCATCAAGTCTCAGGTTTCTTGCCTTTAAACTGTCTATAAGATGAGGAAAATGATAATAGTGATTGTTGGGAGGATCCATTGTGATGCTGTATGTGAAGTGTGTAGTATAGTGCTGGACATTTAAGAATATACTCTTATTATGACCATCATCACCACCACCACTACTACTACTACCGTTATCTTTATTTACTTTACGATTCCACCATCATAATTATTATCAAAAGTTAGTCATCTGTATGAGACAATGGAATTCAGAAGAGTGACCATATGAAAACTCAACTGGAAGTCCCTCTTTTATAGGCTGAACTCCTTTTGTAGGTTATCATTTCTTTTTTTCTTTCTTTCTTTTGTGTGTGTGTGTGTGTGTGTGTGTGTGTGTGTGTGTGTGTGTGTGTCACCCAGGTTGGAGTGCAGTGGCAGAATCTCGGCTCACTGTAAGCTCTGCCTCCCGGGTTCACGCCATTCTCCTGCCTTAGTCTCCCGAGCAGCTGGGACTACAGGTGCCTGCCACCATGCCCGGCTAATATTTTGTATTTTTAGTAGAGACGGGGTTTCACTGTGTTAGTCAGGATGGTCTCAATCTCTGACCTCGTGATCCACCCGTCTCAGCCTCCCAAAGTGCTGGGATTACAGGCGTGAGCCACCACGCCCGGCCATAGTTCATCATTTTAACATGAAATTGATGTAAGACGGGATTGCCAGCTTTTGCTATTCCTTACGAGAGAGGTCTAAACTCTGAAACTGATCTTCAATACAGTCCCTTAGGCCTTTAGTGAGGAGGAGTTTTCCCAAACTGTGATAGTATGTAAGAAGACTATATTTTTGCAGAGAAAACACAGGAGCACAGTTACATAGTAGATCTTCATATCACTTCATCTATCTCTAGATTATTGAGTTTGGATAAAGAAACCTTTTACTTTTGGAGAAACTTCCAGTTTTTGGTGGCAGCAACATGGGTAATTCTTAATATCCAGGCTGTCTAGGAGAAGCAGGGTTGTTGTGTTACTTGGGAGAAAAACACTATCGTTTCTGCAAGTACTTCCAAATAGCGTTCCCTGGGATAGTCACCATACCCTGGGGTCTGTCACCTCAAGCCATCATAAAGTTCACACCATTACCACAACCACCCATCTCATTGGGAGAATGAGGTAAAATATCAGGCAATAAATATTTACAAGATCTCCAATATGAATCATATTATACCAAGTTCTAGTGCTGTGATAGATGCACAAATATATGAGGCATAGCATCAGCCTTCAAGGGACTTCTAAGCTGGGACAAGAACTAAACCACCTATGAGCATACCAAGGTCTCCAATGTCAGCAAGATTATCACCAAAGACCCTGCTGTTCTAGAGGGAGTGACATCTGAAAAATGACCTTATGCCCAGGGAGTTGTTTTCCTGAAGCAGACTTAGAGGCCAATATGTCAACCACCTCCCAACTAGGAAGTCTGGACTGTTAACTTGGCAGACGGTCTTTGGACAAGTCTCCTCCCCAGGTAGGCCTGGTCTTCTGGATGGGTAGCTTTTGGCTTTTTAAATTTCTATTTTTATGTCTGATTCTACTCTTGCTGTGCTGTGGGTGAGGTGTCTCAATTTCCAACTCCCTGGTATCTAAGTGAATAATTTTCTCTTTTTTGGTTGTATTCTATTAATGCCATATTTCCAAGTCTGAGCTCTCCTAGAGGCTGGGGATTATTTTTCTGCAATCTTTTTAATGCTGCCTGGGTCCAAGGCCTTCTCTTTTGTTATACCTAAACCCTTTATAAACAGTCAGTGAGTTATAGGGTTCATTTGTTTATTGTGAGAAAAATATACAGGGGAGGGAAGAATGGGATGAAGCTGTACAGGTCTCAAGGACTATTTGAAATGGAAAGGAAAGGCATTATATTACATGGTTGATGAAAGAGAGTTTCCTTAATAATAGTGATAGTTAACATTTATAGAGTGCGTCCTATGCGCAGACATGGTATTAAGTGCTATGCACAGACTGCCTCATCAACTCCCTGAGAAGATGCTTTCATTCTCTCATTTTGCAGATGGGAAAAGAGAGGCACAGAGAGATTAAGTATAACTCCCAAGGCCCCAAGGTTGGCTGAGCTAGGCCATCTGACTCCAGAGTTCATGTCTGAACCCTGCAAACCTCTTCTTTTAATAAGAGATGTCAGTCTTGCTAGTCCACATCATCTTGGAAAATGGAAATATTGTAAGGCAGAAGGGTGAAGGAACTGAGCAGGTTAAATGACATGTAAGGTCCTTTCTTCTGAAATGTACTACCATACCTCTGATGCCACAGTGAGTGATTCTGATAAAACACAGGAATGGGTTTGAAAAGCAGATAACAGAGTTTGTCCATAGTAAGCATCCTTGGCAGAATTTCCTATCTTGAATACTCTCTCCTTCCTCCCTGCCTCTAAGAGACCTCATACTGGGGCATAGAATCTCATTTCCATCTAGTACTAGAGACTCTCCCTTCCTGTTGCTGGTGGGCCATTGCACCTGGCTAGCTAGAGGTTGCCAACAGATATCAAGAAACAAAGACATATCAGTTGATGGGACAGGAGTTTTATTTATCTTTGGCCACCTTGTATTTGAATCCAGGTTACCATTTAGCTGGTTATAACTTCTAATTTCTGCTTTTGAAATAGTATATCCATTGCCTCTCTAAATACCAGTTCAGAGAGATGATGGATTGAAACAATCATAATATGAAAACTCTATGGCTGGATGGCTGACTCTGTTTCCTGGTGGAGAAAAAATATATACCAGCATTTTCTAGACCTTCCACAACCACCTGTGGAATTTTTTTAAAAATCAACCTAATTTTAGTTTTCTAAAATTTCAGTCAGCAAGAAGGTTGTGCTGTGGTTCTGTCTACTGGAAAATAAGTTTGTGTGTGATTTAGTTTTTTTTTAAGAAGTAAGTTTTGGAAGTCTTTTCTGTCTGTTTTTTGGTGATTTCAAAATGAAAACTAAAATTGACCCATCTATAATTCATCCATTTTTAGATGGGAAAGAAGAAAATGTATCAAAGTCACCATTTTGGAAAAAAAAAAAAAAAAAAAAGGAAGGGAAAAACTATCTAGTTTGAAGAAATTAAGACAATCCCAGGAAGATGTGCAGTATTCCATCCTTCCACACTTAGAGTCTTTGTACAGTTAGCACCAGTGGTCAGAAAAGTGAACCAGAGGCCCTTTCAGAATTCCCACCTGAGCAAAAATAGGTTAAATAACACTCAGCCTGCCTCATCAAGTAAACAGAGTAGAGTGATATATTTTTGAAAATAAGGATTTCAATCATGTGAAATGAAACAATGGGAGGATTCAGGAAACCCCAGGTCAACCAGAAAATTCAATAAATCTCAAACACACAATTTCCCTTGCTCACTCCTTAAAGTGTTATTGGAATTGGTTTGAATGAATCTGCTTACTTTTCAACTGACTATACTGATGTCCTGTAAATACAGCCCAAATATCAATTTCTATAACAGAGCCAACCATAAAAACAAAATCAGCAGCATCATTCAACCCATGGGAGTAGGATGTCCAAATGTTATGTATTCAGGCTAGACTGGGGCTGTTTATTTCATTCTATTTTTGCATCATCTGTGACACTCTATGAAAAAACTCAACTACTGCTTTGTCCGTGCCATATTTTCTTTTTCATAAAAACCTATAGATGCTTTCCCATTTCTTAATATATGCCCCTGGCTTTGAAATGTTGACAAGTAAAGTACTAAATATTGGTATCACTTTTGCTGGAAATAGTATTGGATAATGTTCAATTTACAAACTCTAATCTATATTCTGAAAAGTATTATTTTCCCTGTAGGCAGAAAGAAAGGAAAATGAGGGCAATAAATGTATCCCAGCCCTTAGGTTATGGAACAAGTTAGTTATGGAATGACTGTGGGGAATTGCTGGCCAAAGGAGTGGATGCTTTGTAATGGATTGTAAGAAGGAGACAGGTTGTGTGCCAGTAGCAGAATGCAAATGGACGTAGATACAGCCATCCCAAGTGTCTCCAAACAAGGAAAACATCCCCCACAGCATGATTAGAAAGCTCTCTTTTGGCCAAAGCTCCAGATCTTTGAATTAGACATTGGCTTTTCTCAGATACCCCTGCATTTAAGACAGGTGATAGGTTCCTTGGGAGGGGAGAGCCTGGTGGTGCAGGAGAGAAGGCTGGCAAGGAATTAGATGGGGGTGAGGATAACACTGGGGAGGAGAACCTGGCTTGGGTTAGGGAATGGCTGCTGAATCCCTGCAACCTCTTTTTAGGAGGAGGTGGAGATGAGCAGAGCGGGAGAAGAGACAAAAACCCACAGTGGGAAGTGAAGAAGAAATAAGAGAGAGACAAATGCTTCAAAAACTAAAGAAGGCTGAATTTGAAACCTTTATGTTACATTTTTTTCTCCCTGTGTATGCCAGATATATGAGTGGAGTGTTCATATGTGAGATTCAGGAACCCAAATGTAGGGGGTCTGGATCCCTGTTCTGCCATTTAACTGTGTGACCTTTGGCAGGCTGGTTAACCTCTCTGTATATTCAATAAGAGTTTATTTAACTCTTTAATAAGAATAACAATGGAACCTACTTATCGAGTGGTTCTGAGGATTATATAAGTAAAGTACTTAGTAAACACAGACACTTAGCAGACATTTAGTAAGCACTTGCTATTAGTATGTCAGTCCTTGATAAATATATGTTACCATCTCTTTCCTCCGTTGCTTTTTGTTTTTAATTTGTTTTGAGACAGGGTCATGCTATGGTGTGGAGTGCAGGGGCACGATGATGGCTCACTGAAGCCTTGAACTCCTGGGTTCAAGCGATCCTTTTGCCTCAGCCTCCTAAGTAGTTGGGACTACAGGCACATGCCTCCATGTCTGACTAAATTTTTATTCATTTATTTTTTATTTTTGTAGAGATGGGGTCTTGCTATGTTGACCAGGCTGTTTTTGAACTCCTGGCCTCAAGTAATCCTCCTCCCTTGCCCCCACAAAGTATTGGGATTGCAGGTGTGAGCCACTGCACCCAGCCACCATTGCTTTCTTTTTGTCATAGATAGAGTAGAAGATGTGGTACAGATAATTTCCTATTGGGTCATGCAGTGAGAATTCCTTTAATCCTTACTAAAGCTGAAAGTGAGAAGAATCAACTATTTATCTCCCAAATTGAAAGGCATGTTTATGTTCCTGCAAGAGCCTTGAATGCCATGCTTTTGGCAAGGAGAAGCCTCGGTTCAGCCATTGCTTTGGCTGGGAGGAGAAGCTACCAGATGGGTGACTGTTCATTGCCATTGGCATGAGAACAAGATCAATTTAGCATTTTGCACCTGCAAACCTTCATAGGTGGGAACAAAGCTATGTTCCAGTTCAACACTGTTGCACCAATAGACCTCTGGTCTGTGATGGTGTCCTTTGGACTTGGAAGGAAATGGACTCTGTTACAGGACCCAAACTGTTCTTGGATAGAGGATTTATCCACAGAGGAAGTTATGTGCTGGTGAGCTCTTGGCTGATACAACCAGGCTGCTGAGTAGATATATGCACACAAAGTCAGCGTTAGGCAGATTGGGAGAGAAAACTTGTGCCAAAGAGCACGTTTCAAACTGTAATGTGTAGAGAAGTCACCTGGGGATCTTGCTGGAATGCAGATTCTGACTCAATCTGCAATGGAGCCTAAATGAATGCATTTCTGACAAGCCCCTGGTGATACTGATGCTGCTGGTCAACAATCCAAACATTCAATGTAGCGAGGTAATAGGGGACATTTCTAGAAATTCACGTCATTGTCAAGTTCTGTTTATCACTCTTGGCCTTGTTGGCACACACAATTTAGAAGAGAACTGGCACTTTTCACATGACTGTTTAAATCTGGAAATTTGAGATAACTGAAGAGAACCAGTTGGATTTTATTCTTTGTTTTGAGATTGGAAAGAGTTACCTCAGTTGTCCTACTCTTTACTACATATGTGTGAAAAGGCCTTGTGCAAATATCTTCTCCCTCACTTTGATTTGTTTAATAAAACCTTCAATTAATTCCAAGCCTTCAGGATGGCACAGATCTGTGGAGTGTTTTGTTCTCCATCCCAGTTTCTTCCACTAGATAACCTTGGCAATACATATTCATTGAAATGGGATTTAAACAACTCAAAACACAAAAACAGAAATGCATGCTTAGCTGAGATTGGTTTTGCCTTTCAATTTTGCATCACAAGGCCTGATGCAAGTGGTTCCCTCTGCTTACTTTCAGTAAAGAAGAGACTCTGTGGATGGTTCTTAGGAATGCCCTTCTTTTTATTCTCATCAGCTACTTGACTAAATGTGTGCTTCCACTTCTCAGGCAATGTGTGGGTGGATGTCTCAAGGTGAACTCAACCCATTGCTTTAAAAAAAAAAATCCATGGCTCTTCCAATTGAGAGCAACCCAGGAGCAAACTCTGTTTTATACCTTTCTTTCTTTTGCAGTTTTACAATTATTATGCTGTTAACATGCATTATTCAAATAATTTTATTTGATACTAATCCCTGAACTACTCTCTGAGCTGGCTATTAATGTCCCTCTTTTAAAATGAGAAAACCCAAATTCTGATCAGAGAATTCATTCAAGAGTGCTGTAGAAAGTGGAGGTAGAACCTGGATTTACACTCATATCTGCTCTAGAGCTCTAAACTCTTACTACTACTTGGAGTTTGACAGGGGCCACATTATAGATTGAATTGTGTCCCCTGAAAAGATATAATGAATCCTGGCCAGGCATGGTGGCTAACATCTGTAATCTCAGCACTTTGGGAGGCCAAGGCAGGTGGGATCACTTGAGGTCAGGAGTTCGAGACCAGCCTGACCAACCTGGTGAAACTCCATGTCTACTGAAAATACAAAAATTAGCCAGGCATGGTAGCGGGCGCCTGTAATCTCAGCTACTCGGGAGGTTGAGGAAGAAGAATTGCTTGAACCTGGAGGCAGAGGTTGCAGTGAGCCAAGATCTCACCACTTGCACTCCAGCCTGGGTGACAAAGCAAGACTGTCTCAAAAAAAAAACAAAAAAAACAAAAAAACCATTTCTATTCCTCTATCTGTGAATATGACCTTATTCAGAAGTAGAATCTTTGCAGATATAACCAAGTTAAAATGAAATCATACTGGATGAGGGTGGGCCCTAATCTAGTGATTGACATCCTTATAAGAGGAAAACTTGGACACAGGCAGATGGGCACAGAGTGGGAAGGCCATGTGAATGAAGACAGAAGCAGAGATGGGAATGATGCAGCTACAAGCCAAGAATCGAAAGAACAAGAAGGATCTCTACTAGAGGCTTCAGAGGAGGCACAGCCCTGCTGCCCCCTTGATTTCAGACTTCTAGCCTTCGGAACTGTATCCAGTTCATTACACTTTCTTTAAGTAACACAGGGAAAGTAATAGAGGCCAGGATTATACATGCAAACCTTTGTTAAGTGTGTAGATCTTAGGTTAAGTGTTCTTACCACAAAAAAATTAACAAAAAATTAAACAAAAATCAAAACAAAACCAAATACTTAACGAGGATGAGATTTAAGGAAACCAGTGGCGGTGGGGCCTGTTATTAAGTGAAAAAGTACTTAGATCTACAGCAATTCAGGAAAGTAGGAAGGAGAGAAAATTTAGTTGAGGGTGGGAGAAGAGGGAAGGATCCAATGAAAAAGTGCAAGGATAAGAGAAGGAGAGGGAGGAGGGAGAGAGAGAAAGTCATCTTTACACAATAGGCCTTTCTGCTGGGTGCAGCCTAGGATGCCACCAGGTCAGGGCCCCAGCACAGTCCTACAGCCCCCACCCAATCTATGTTAACAAGGTATCTAATAAAGGCATACACTTCATAGGTCTTATTTCTATATTACACATTATGAGAAAGGTGTGGTTTACTTTCATTCATTTTTATAAATGTGAAAAGTGAGGCCTAGAAAGGTTTACTTGCCCAAAGCTTCCTAAATGGCAGAAGATGGAGCTGGGTCCCTTCTGTCTAGCACACCCCTCCACTGCCCCTGGCACGGGGAACAGGAAGGCATGCCCCGCTAATGAGATTGAGTTTCTCCTGGAGTGCTCATAAGTCAAAGGCAAAAGACCTGTGGTGGGTACAGTGCAGTCTGCTACGGCTCAGTCATATGTCATGATGACAGAAATGCTCCTTTTATGACAGTCACTAACTGCAGAAACCTTGAAATATCTTCTTGGGCCTATTCATTGGTTTAGTTACAATGTAGCTCAAGTGGGTACAGGCAGAACAGGAGGTAAGCTGACTGTCTTTGTGCTCACCGTTTTGGGAGCATATGAAACACCTTGGAGTGGCTTGTCAGGTTCTGCTCTTCACAGGCATTCCCCGTTTGGAAGGAGCTCATCTTTGAAAGGCGCGCATGGGGCCGCATGTGAAACACACAGGCGAGGCATCGGGAGAACTAAAAGAACGCGGATAGGGAGCCATGGCCCAAGATCGGTGGTTGATTCATTGATTCAGAGTACAAAGCTTTGGTGCCCTCTGAGTTCCAGGCACCACGCCTTTGAGAAATGCTATAACTGGAGTTAGAGGTGACTTAGGTCACATTACACTTTGGATTACAAGGCTCCGATGGCTTTGCCTTAATCTTTGGAACAGAGACTGAATTCTTCTCACTGCCAAGTGGGCCGGTTTCTACCTGCAACTCTGACCTCATTTTGTTCCACTTTCCTGCTCGCTCACTACACTAGCCTCCTTGCCATTTGGGTGCCCACTAAATCTGTACCTGCCTCAGGGCCTTTGCACTTGGTGTACGTGAATCCTATCTTCACTGCCCGAAATACCTTCCCAGGTATCTTCCCACGGTTTGTGTTTGTGCCTTCTCATCATTCAGTCTCATCTCAAATGTCACTTCCTTGGTGACATCTTATCTAAAATAGCAACCCCCACTCACAGTCTATCTTGATACACTGCCCTTATGATTTTCTGCATACACATGCTTTATTTATCTTTCTTTCTCATTAAAATGTAAGTGCCACTTGGGTAAGGATTTATCGTGGATACCACTGTGTCTAATACTTAGGGACCACTTGCCAATGATGGGTTGAATAAATGAAACAGAGCAACCAGAATAAAAGTGTGAGAGAGGTAGGTTCACGGCTGTGTGAGTGCATAGGAGGGACATTCCTGTCTTAGGTAGTTAAGATCAAAGACATGCCCAGAGAAGGTGACTCTAAGCAGAGTGCTGAAGGCAACGTGAGCTTGAGACAGGTGAAAAAGGTGGGGAGGATCTTGGCAGAGAGAGTGGTACATTCGCAGGGATAAATGCTATTTCACATGATGGGGTGGAGATTATGGCATTAAGAATTGGGGAGATAAGACTAGGGCAAGATCTTTCAAGAGTTTTATACCCTGTGTTGATGAGTTTGGGTCAATATATTCTATGCAGTGAAGGAAAAAGCCCAGCATCTTCTGGTTTGTGAAGTTTACTGGGGCAGAACTAATGCCTCAACTTTCCTCCACCCTGTCATTTCTTAGTTAGAAGCTGAGAAATGAGGGTCAGTGGAGACAGACAATCAGGCTGTATTTTCAGAAATACTCGGTGGAGCCTCAGATTTATCCTCTGGTATGGGGCTCAGGTTGGTTTCCTGATATGCTCCTTGTGCACCGTCTGGCAAGGTTCCAGGAATGTGAGCGACAAGGCAAAACAAGGCACCCTGAAATTACCTATAATGAAAATGACTGGTAATCTCCAGCGATTACTGTGTTTGTGAGTGACAGGGCTGCACTTTGTGCAAAATCTTTTGCTACAGCAAAAACAGGTCCTGTGGCATTTTCAAGTTGAGGTTTTTGGAGTTTTGTTTTTAATGAAAATAGCTTCAGATCTTTAGCATTATGCATTCTTTTGCCTTCATAATGAGTCTGATTACAGATATCTAATGTACTTTTTGAAGAGATATGTGTGTAAGTCTTTAAAAATATAAACCCAAGTTAAAATGAAAGCAATAGCATAATTCTTATACTATTAAGAACAGTATACATTTTATACTATAGTATTATGTTTATATATAATAATACATACACACTCTCTCTATATACATACTTATGCATAGTACTTATATACTATATTTATAATACCAAGCAGTGGGACAGCGTTCAGATTCCAGAAGTCCCACCCACGGCCTGTCTGAACTCTTGGAGCAACCACAAGTCACAGGAAAAAAGGGAGCTTGGGTCAGGAGGACGCCTAATGTGCATTCCAAGGCTGAAATATGGGGAATGAAAGGTGGACCTGGGTAGCCTAATCATCTGTCTCCACTGATACTCATTGTCTTCTGTGGAAGGCAGCTTCCTGTAATGGAGATAAGGGGTCTAGAAATAATCGGGCACATTCCCTGCTCCCCAACTCTAGAAACACAAGTTCTTCCAAACCAATGCAAGGAGTTTTGGGCTGTGTTTATTTTTCCTCGAGTTTGAGAACACTGAACTGCTTATTGAAAGCAGAAATCTTCACAATTGTTTGGAAACCTTACTCAAAGGAGGCCTACTAGGAAAACTAAAATATACAGTGAATGATGGGGAACTTGTGGTTGACACAGAGAGGAGGAGCCCACTCAGCCACCCACATCCCCTCACTCTCTGGTCCACTTCCTGGTGACCCTATGCCATTTTTCTATCAAAGTTTGTAAACAAGAAATACATGCCTGCATGCATACACATAATTTTAAAATTATATATAACATATTTTATATAATTATTTTTTACATTTGTGTATGTATAAATTGTTTAATTTTGACTAAAACATAAATGCCACATGAGTAAGGACTTATCATGGACACCATCCTGTCCAATACTTAGGGACCACTTGCCAAAGATGGATTCAATAAGTGAAACAGGACAATCACAAAAAGTTGAGATTTTTTCAGAGGATGGATGTTGCCTTTGACTACAGAGGTGGTGGAAGGAAGTGGAAGGAGATAAACAATGTATCAGAGGTACAAGCCATAAGACGTGGTGATTGAATTGACTTTCAATTCTACTTTTCCACAGTCTTCGAAGTCTCAATTGTGTGTGCATACACACAATTTTTAAATTATATATATTTTATGTAATATTTCTATTTTTATATTTGTTTATATTTATGTATAAATTACATTTATTTTTTCTGATAAAGAAATTCTACCCTAACCCCAAGCCAACTCACATCTCATCTGAGGTACTTCCCTGGGATCCTACCAGGCTGCTGAGAGAGCTAGGGAATATCAACCATAGGATGTCGAGATGTCATGCTATACGAGTGACTGGTTACCAACTTCTACTACTGCCTTCAAACTCTCCATCCCGATTGGTGCCTGTCCCTCTTCCTGGCAAATTCCTTTGCTCTTATAAATGAAAGTTTAGGTTCGCTCTCCAAACCCTATTACCTTCCTGTCCCTGTACCTGCATAAGGTTAAATACACCTTACCCTTTGTGTTCTCCAACAGACCATGATCTTCCTCTCTGGCAACCCCTGATCACTTCGAGACACGGATCAGGTGTCACCTCTCTCAGGAAGCCTCCTCTGACTCCCTCAGGCAGAATGAGGACCTTTCTTCTCCCTGGGCCTACAGCACTCTGTGCTTTCCGTGCAACCGGTCAGTCTACCACATTTGTGATATTGTTTTTTTTGCCATGTTTGCTTTTCTATGCTATTATTTGATGACTGTTTTCTGTATATTAACCTTAAATCAACTCATAGTTTTAAGGAAACTAGGCTTTATATAACAAAGTACATGAAAGCACATGTTCAAAAATAAAATAAACGAGACAAAAACCTCACAAAGCCAAAACCTAGCTAGATGGTATTGGGATTGAAGGTTTGAAAAAAAAAAAAAAAAAGATTTGGTGAGGCAAATAAAATGACAGAAACCAGTTATATCCTGTAAAATCCTATTATTATATGAAATTAACCAAGATGAGTGTTCCATGATATTCCCAATTTTATAAGTACTCAAAATTCAATCTCTGAATTTGGAAGTTAAAAAAACCCTTGCTTTATAGAGCATGGAAAGTTAAAAAAAAAAAAAAAAAAAAAAAAAAAGGAAAGCTTTACAGCAATATGTTCTATTGTGGTGCCACAAAAGTGAACTCTGGTAAGAATGAAGTTAAATGGCAAACGGGGCAAACTATGAGCATACAGCACAGGAGAGCACGGTAAGTAGACATGTGCAATGGTTCCGGCTTGGCCAGAGAAGCCATAGTTAAAGAAAAGACCAAGAGAGCTTGGAATTTTTGTGGCAGAGACAACAAGTAGTAGACTAGTTCCTGGGGATGTTTTGGAGGCATCTGGTGTAAGATATTTTGGAAATTTCTGGTGATCCTAAAGACTCCACCATCTGCTGGTGTTTTGTAAATAATATTTTCATTTGTCTTTAAAATAAATGGTTTCAATTATTTAGAATAGTAGATGCCAGGCCAGTGACTGTACCAACTTAACATGGTGCTCTTGATGATTGTGTTGTCACTTAAGCATTATTCAAGAGTCAGTCTCCATGGAAACTACCCGATTGTAATAAATGGCAAAGCGTACGTGGGCAGTCATGCTAAACAGGAAATCATCCTGCCTGTCAGTTCCCTGGTGAGTTTTCCTCAGATACAGGAAGGGAAGACCTTAGAATCTGGCCCATTAACTGACTCAGTGGGCAAGAAATGACTAAACCAAGAAACTCAGAATATGGAGAAAGGTTAAAATGCTGAAATGTAGCCCAACTTCCTTTTTTATCAATCTTCTCAAGAAATGCATTTTTCTCCTAGGTGGTCACAGGAAGTAGGATTTTTGAGGCTAGCAAGGAAGGAAAGATAGAGAAAGTAGTTTTCTATCTAAGTGGTGCAAAACTTAGTTCTGGGCAAGGTCATATGTAACCTCAGTTAATTTAAGCTGCTTATTATGAGGAAAGTAGCATCGTTTTTATAAGCTTATACTCTCATTTCAATGCAGTATTGATTTTTAACTTCATTTCCACTACTAGTCACATAAATCATTTATTTTTGATGTTATTGGTATATTATACATAAAGAATTTAACCTTTCCCAAAGAGAGGTCTGGCTCCTTGGAGACGATCTTTGCTGGTCTGGGTGCCTCCTCCTAGCCAGATAGTGACAATGCGATTTAGGGTGGTGGTTGGTCATGCAAAAAATACCGCATTGTGAGTTATGGCAGAAGCTTTGGTTCACATGGTGTCAGTCAGCCTAAAGACTGAGTTCAACCACATAGGCAATTAATCAATCATGCAAATATAATGGAGCACCAATAAACACTCAGAATACTGAGACTCAGTGAGCTTCCCTGATTAGCAATACTCTGTGCATACTGTCACACAAAGATACAGAAAAGTAACATGTCTATGACTCCATATGAGAGGACTCCACATTTGATACTTCGCTTGGACCCTGTCCCATGCACTTCCCTTGGTAGATTTTAATCTATATCCTTTCCCTGTAATAGATTGTATTGTTAGTATAACAGCTTTCGTTGAATTTTGTGAGTCCTTCTAAGCAAATTACCAAAACTTAGGGTAGTTTTGAAAAATCTCCTCCCCAAACTTGCAACTGGGGATGGTCTTAGGGTGTGTTACTTTTAAAGTTTGTAGCTTGCCTAAATTCTTCACATACATACAAACTACAACCTTCTGCATAGGGTCATACATATAATATATAGACAGCTGGAGATATCTTTGTAAAGATCTCAAAATAATTGGCCTTGTGTATTGGAGAAATTTCCCTGTACTCCATAGTACAGATAAATGAGCAAAAAGACAATCAACTGAATTTGGGCAATACGGCTTTACAAAGATACAACCAACCTACTTGTTTTTTCTATGTCTAGGGCTATAGAAGTCAATCTGAGTATGTAGGTAAGCTCTGAAGTTCAAGTCAGAGGGATTTATTATGGGTGGTAAAGTGGAATTGAAAGTTAATTCATCGCCAGTGTTGTTGCTTTTACCTCTGATACATTGTTTATCTCCTTCCACTTCTGTCCTTCTCTACCAACGCCTCCATAGTCAAAGCCAACATTGATACCTCAACTTATGAAATATTTCCAAGCTGAATTGTTCCATGTGGCAGCTAAAGTGATTTAGATACATAATTTAGATCATAGTGCTCTTTATCTTCTCATCTTCTGTGATTAAAACTCTTAAATGTCCTCCCAGTGCTCTTAGAATAAAGTCAAAACATTCCTGAATTGGTCTGCAAATATTGGTGCCACTTGATGCATATTAATTTCCCAGGCTTTTTCTTGAACCACACTTCCTGAGGCTCTCTTGTCACACTGGCCTTTCTTTGATCTTTCACATTTAGCATACTCCTACAGCATGGTCTTTGCACAAGTTCTCTTTGTCTAGCTTTCCCACCCACTTTGTGTTTATTAATGCCTACACATTGTTCACACAAACCTTTCTTTTAAGAAAGTTGCTTTTGATCTCTGTAGCTTTGTTTCATAATTCCTTCTACTTCTTATTCAGAGGTTTTTCACAGTTGCAGTTTTGTATTTGTTATCAATTGGTAACCTGTGTCCCCAGCTAGAATGAGTGGTTTGGATTTGGGTGGATCCATGGTTCTGCACTTTTCACAATGACCTCATGTCATTTTGATGCAGGTAGGCTTCAGACTAAACTTTGTTTAGATAATGATAGTGGGGTAGGATGCTAGCAGCTGACACTCTGAAATTTTAATTAGAATGAGTAATTGTAGAGTAAACATTGCCACCCAGAATCATCATTTGTATCTAAGAAGTTCTTTCAGATGTTGTTTGCCCTGGTTGATTTGTCCTGATCATTTCTTTCAACAAAGAGCCCTTGACATTCCAAGAATGACATGGGTAGGAGAGTTGGCCAAGGTGGTGCCATTTTGGGCTTCAGTAATGTGTAGAGTATATGAGATACTGATACCTCTAGACCTTGGCACAGCAAGTCAAGGCCTGGGGTAACCTTGCGCATCATGTCTAGCCACCACAAGCCTTGTATGGGGTCTTGAAGGCTTCTCAAACAGAAAAGGAACTGGCAATTTGTCCCAGGGTTTCTATAGCTAAGCAGAACAATTAATGATGTCCAGCTCTTGCCATTCTGCCATAAAGCGTGGTCAAGGAGTTTCTCTATCCACCTGGACATGAGGTTCAGTACATATGTTCTACTGCCCACGGTGGACAAGAGCCCTATGGAGCTCTAGGATATGCCCAGAGAGCCAGGCAGCTGAGGACATTAGGGAAAGATAGCTGGATGGGTATTCTGACGGGTCTAGGTCCAGCTGCAGGTCCATATATTTGTGTTCACGTATATATTGAATACTTCTTTCTATTGTAACTGATGTACCCTTTCAGTAGCATCCTGGCTATCTGCATGACAACAGTGCAATGTATTCAGCAAATTAAAATATCATTATTTTAAAAACTTGAAAGAAAAAAAGCTTGGATAGGATTCAAAATTAATTCATATTATCAAAAGACATTTTGATATAACATTTTTTCAGTAAAAGAGAAGCTACTGGATTGTCCAAATATAAATTCAACTGTTACACATTTCTGAATTGTAGAAAAAAATACTCTCAAACTTTTTATCATTCACTCAGTGTTTTTCATTTATGTTCTCTATAAAGAATTTGAAGAGAGTATCATCAAAAAGTCTTGACCAGGAAATTTTTTATAACTCTTTTATGCATATAAATTGATGTGAAATAGCTGTTCATGAAAGCAATCCTGAGTTTTCTTTTAAAACGTTGAAAATATTAGGTTTTGAAGTTTGATACAAAATAAACGTTCAACCTCTTCTTTAAAACTTTTGGATTTAGTAATCATACTTAAAAAACAAGTGATTTTTTTTTCAGCAAGCTTTACATACATTTCCCCAAATCCTCTTCAGTTTACCCAGTGTGCTTTACCAATGTTATCATGTTTTATATGCACTAAGACATGAAAAATCACTGTTTAAATAGATGCGTAGAATGGACAATCTATTAAGTCTGTTTTGTGTGCTGGTCAGTAGAACTCAGCAGAAATGATGGATGAGTTTAGAAATTGGCTGCAAGGAACAAGGGCTTCTTATTTTGGAGACCAGATAGTATGAAGGGACAGTTTCATTTTGACAACTGCTTATAGGTAATCATTTTTGAAAATGCATTTTGTATGTGGCCTCAAGATACAGAACTTGGTGCAAGCTTTGTGAAATCCATGTGACCTTAGTAACTCATACAACCTCTCTAAGCCTCCATTTCTGCAGGTGCCAAATGTATATTATAACAACTAGCTCAAGGGTAATTGTCAAGCATGGATGAATTATCTTTGTAAAATGCTTAGTATAGCACCTATACCTAGTAAGCAAATGGGAAGGACTGGGCCAGATGGGCCCAGTGGTAGTAGGTTCCCTATCACTAGAAGTATTCAAGCATATTATGGAAGATCACAGTTTTAGACTGACACAATTACAATAAAATCTTTAATAACCCTAAGATCCCCTGTGTAGCTGAAACTCCCAGATTGGAAGTGGCAGAGCCATGTCTAGAATAAACACCACAGCCATCCACCAGATTAAAAAAAAAAAGTCTTAATGTGAAATCTTTCAATGAACCCTCATAAGAATTTTTTAGTAAGAATGTTGATGAGGACCCTTGTCTTTCTTAAGAAAGAACTTACAGTAGCATGCATTGGACTTACTTGGGGGGGGGTTGTTAAAACACACATTAATGGATCTCATCCCCAGAGTTTCTGATTCACTAGGTCTGGAGTGGGCCCCAAAATTTGCATTATTAATAAGTTTCCAGACATTGCCAAGACTTCTGGTCCTAAGATCAGAGTTGAGAACATTAGAGCAATGCTACATTGGAGCAATGCTTCTCAGTTCTAGCTGACATTAGATTCACTTGGGGAGATATTTAAACTTATAGCTGTATGGAAACTTACCCTAAACCCATTACATAGAATCCTGGGTGACAGAGCCCAGGCATGGTTGTATGTTAAGAGGTGTCCAAGTGATTCAAATGAGCAGTCAGTACTGAGAACCACAGAGAGAGAATATCCATATTTTAGCTAGTGATTGTCTTGCTACTAGATCCTAATGTTGGATTAATTTTTTCATTAGTTTTTGTTATGACTGTCTTTCTCTTCTGTATTTCAGTGTATTTTTTAAAATGTCACAGTGACATTTGAAAAAAGTGTTTTTGTACTCTGAGACTGTTCCAATAAGTTGCATCCCATCCTCTTCCTAATTATTCAAGAGCCGACTTACTGTTAGCAATTAGATGAAAATCTGTAGCCTGCAATTAAGATCAGTATATATGACAGTGCAAATGGACTTTGAATATTTTATTATTTATGCTTGTAATACTTTAAGTGTTTTAAATCATTGTACTAATAAGAATAACTTAAAGCATCTTTTAAGTGAAATTGTAACTTGCAGTATATTTTGTTTCCTAAGACAGAAACACCTTTAGATAACAATAGCCAATTGAATTGCACCAAGTTTTCATATTTAAATTTTAGTGTAGTTATATAATAGCTCTTTGAAGCCAGATTAAAATGCTTATGACTAGTGGACTCACATCTGCCATAGGGGTTAGGTTTTTAAATCAGCATGCATGGCAAAGGTTGTACATCGTCAAAATTTTCTTTCAGAATCCTTTAAATCTACATTATCCAGACTGTGCTCCAAAGACCAGCAGCATGGGCATCACCCAGGAGACTGTGAAAAATGTGCAGTCTCCATAACTTATTGAATCTACACCCACAGTTTAACAAGATTCTTGGGTGATGGTATGGACATTAAAATTTGAGAAGTATTGCCTTAAATTATTCATTAATCACTAAGGCCTGAGACTTCAGTAGCTGAAGAGCCCACAATTATTTACTCAGTTTCTCTTTGCAGTTTTGTTGAGGCTTCATTCTTCCTTTTGAAGTGGAGGCCTCCCTCTAGGTTGAACAAGGAAAGTAGGAAGAAGAATTATTTTCTTTACATCCTTCCCTGCTCCCTCCCTTTTCTTCTATATAGACTTCATGTGGTCCAATGCATGTTAGCTGAAAATGCATGCATTGAAACTCCATTGTCTTTTATATGATAGTGTAAAAAATGGATTGCCCATCTACCATAGGCTTGGTGACGAAGATGCAATGGCAAAGAGGAAAAAACGGTTCCCACTGTCATAGAGCTTAGTGTCTAAAATGTCTCATTGAAGATCATTAGTGATTAGCAGGCCTTCAATGCACGAAGAATACTGTGTTCTGTTCAACTTAGTGTTCAGTTTCCAAATACCTCTAGTGAAGAATATCTTCTGTTAGGAATCCCTGTGAACTGACCATCCACAGGGAGTTTTCTGAGTAAAGCATCCTACCACCAGTTTAACTACCCTCCTTCAATTCTTACTGAGGCCTGAAGGAATGACTCGAAATAAAGGCAACCACTGGTATCTTCTGTATGAGCTTCCAAAACCAGGCCTCCAGTGGCCAAGGAGAATTAATGGCATTGGGAAAGAAAAGCATCTTTGGAGAAGACTGGGCAGCATGCCAACAAGGTCCCCTCTATTGTTATGCCAAAGCTTCTCACTCATGCCCAATCCCAAGCATGTCTCAGGATGCTGGCGGTGCCAATTCCACATCTTATATCGGCAGTCTCCAAATATTCTGAACAATTTCATGCATCTGTTCCCTGGGGGAAAGGGGAAAAAGGGCTTCATTTTTCACTGCCCTCATGAGATTTTATTGTTTCCACTTTCTGGATGCTTGCTTTCTGTTAACTATCTTGAAAAAGAAAGCTTTTCACTTATGAAGGGAAGGAAAGAATGACTTGTGAGATGAGAACTGATCACCTCTTAAAACTATTTACATTCCTGCCAGCTGCTGGCTGTCCTTAAAATGCTGCAAGATACTTGTAAGTGTCCTTTATTTTCCTAACAATGTGTGGCAGATGTTTGGGGTTTCATGTCTTTAAATGCCTTTCATCAGTGCAGAAACTGCATTTCCTGGTGGCTGTTATCCCCATACAATGGCTGTTGTATAATGATTTATCGTGTTTAATCAGAAATTACAACTTGCTTCTGAATAAAAGGAACAAAGCACATATTACAGGATATTTATGACTAAATCTATTTACTATTTATGAAGAATCTAAAAGCTTAGCAATCTCCTTCAAAGACAAACTGTCAAGTTTGAAAAAACCTCCAGCTGTTTGAGATTTCAAATCCTTAGCAGAACGACTGATCTAGACTGAGGCATTCTATTTGAGTATCTTTTTTTAAACAAAGCTGTTGAAGACAATTTTCTGTTATGTATTGTCTTTACTACAACACAAGCTGAGAGCTTGGTGGTGTTCCCAGGAGAACTGCTGATGTTGAGATGCTTGAATCCTACAATTCCAGTTTCCACAGTCCTTCTGGCTGTCACTGAGACCAGAGAGATGTGTTGTTGGGAGAGGAAGGCAGGTTTCTGCCTTTAGTTCAGGGACATCCACTGAGTCGCAGGGATGTGCCCTTGTTGAAAGCAGGTTGTTGTCTTATCTGAACACAGAAGAAATTTCTAAGAGGTTCCAAAGGAGACCTGATCTCCTAAAAGTCCTAGATGATTCTGCTAAATGCTAGTTGAGAAGGGATGCCAATTTCTGAGTATCAGCTATGTATCAGATCACATCCCAGGACTTTAGCTTGTGCCATCTCACCCAGTCTTGAAATAACTTGCTTACAGAGGGTCCTGTATCCCTGTGTTGACAGATGAGGCAGTTTAGATGGGAAGATGTTTGTTTCAGACTTATGCCAGGTCCAACTCCAAAGCCTATAACTCTGACCCTAGACTGGCTCTCCAGTCAAAGATGCCTCACTTGCTTCCTCTGGGATCAGAAAACTTTTCTCAGGCAATCGAGTTACCTTTTTTTAAGAAAAAAAAATCTATCTTCAAAACTATAAAGTTAGCTAGAAGCTTGGAACTGCACTAGATTCAAAATGCTCATAGCAGTCTTATAAAGAGAGCTAAGAAAATAACTCTTTGTAATCCTTCCCAATGAGTTGATAAAGAAAAAAACATTAGGAGCCAAAGTAAGTAGTAGAAAAGAAAAAAAAAATACTAATTTTTGAAAATGGATGAATGTCATGATTAGTTCAGTGTTGTCTACTCACCAACAGAGGTACAGTTCAAATTAGATCCATTTGAACCATACATTTTCAAATTTAAAAAATTGTTTGATAAAAGTAACTTGTTTGTTATAGAATTTAGAAAGTACATAGGCTTTTCCTTTCCTAAGAGCTACTCTAAATACATATCCCCTTGGTTTGAAATGTGTATGTAGAGAGTTGAAGGAAGAATACTTCTATTTTTTCCCATTGTCACCGACTGTCTAGTAAATATTCCTGTAGAGATGTCCTCTCTAAAGTTTATGTAATTATGTTCACATTTACACGGTGACCTGGGGTCTGATGATAGAGCTTTTTCAGAAAACTAGGTGGTCAGTTTTTCCATAGATGTAGAATCTTCCTTACCTGAAATCAAACTTGGAGTTTTGAGCTTTCAGGTCAGGATTGAATGTAACCCAGGGACTACTAAGGTGAAGTGGTTGCCTGAACTTTTGCACTGTTCTGAGAGATTACCCTTTGCCATCTGTAGCTTTGGAATTTTTGAGCATAGATTTCTATAAAGTCTGCAGATAATCCTGCTCCTAAGCTGAGATCTCAAAGTATTGTCTCTGACAATACTTCCTGCCCTAGTGCTTCTGCATATTATCTTTTCTGCTACTCCTCGGTTGTAACCCGTTGACATTTTTCTCTATATAGAGTACATTCCCATAGCCTTCAGAAGAGAATTTGGGAATATTCACAGCTGAGTTCTAATTGTTTTCTTCTGCTCTTCTCCAGGCTTACCCATCATATAGGAGCCCAGTGGTACTTAACTGGGAGTAATTGTGCCCTCAGAAAACAGTAGGCAATTTCTGGAGATGTCTTTGATGCTCAACATTGGGATGGAAGTCAAAGATGTTGCTAAACATCCTACGATGCAGTGGACAGCCCACTGCAACAAGAATTGTCTAGGCCCACATGTCAGTAGTGCCATGGTTGAAAAGGCCTGTGGTTTAGCTATACTGGAAAACAGACCTTCCACAAACACACCATGTATTTACCTACCACTGGGAAGTAGTCCATTGTTTAGAGCATGATTTCTGGGCCCAGATGGCCTGGGCTTATCTCCAAGATCCTCTAGTTATCAGCTGTGTGACTTGGAGAAAATTATTTAAAATCTCTGTACCTCAGTTTCCTTATCTGTAAAAGTAGCCTAATGATGTCTATCACATACAGTTGTGTAATTAAATGAGTTAATACATATTAAGTACACAGAATAGTGGCTGGTGCATGGGAAGAACCCAATATGTGCCACACAGCATGGCTGCCACTACTGCTGCCACTTAATGCATTTGGACTTTATTTAGGATGATCCCTCTGCCCAGAACACCCTCTCCCATATTGCCTCATCCTTTAAGCCATAGTTAGACTTTCCCCTTGCAAATGGCCCCCTTCAGTCCTCTTTACATACCTCTAGTATAAGTCAATGTATAGTACCTGGCAAGGAGTAATTTGTTCTCCCTTCTGCTTTTAATTGCAAACTCTTGGAGGAGCTGCAGCTTGTTCTATCTTGGCCTTCCATGCAGAGTCCCTAACAAGAGTAACCACTCCGTAAATTAATAGCAAACTTTTCTTTCTTTTCAGACTTAATATAACCTGTTTAGTAAGCCTCACAGGGCTATTTGTTCGAACACAACAAGCCTGGTTTTAATTGGACATTTGCAATTTCTTTATAACTCCTAGAGTAATGGTGGAACCTCCTTAACAGTTGGCACTGGAAGCCGAAAGCTGAGTGACAGTGCAGAGTGTCATGCTGTTTCCTCCCTCAGACACAAGACAGACACTCATCTTCAGCTATGCCAGCCTTCTGGCTTTGGGGAGACATACACCATGAAGTGCTATGTGGAGTTAATAATTCACTCCTCTTTTAAAGCTGTCTATCTTGATTCTTTATTCTGGCCTGAGCTAGATAAGGCAAGAAGTGGCTCCTCGCTGCTGCTGATCATCTATGAGTAGAAGAAACCAAAATAAATTTGTATCCTGCATTGTAAATCTGAATCTTCTATCATGAGATAACATTTGTTGTTCTCTCCTTGGCTTAAAATTAATTTTTTCAGTTCAAAAATATTACAGCTCTTTAATGAAGAAATGCTGATGCACAAAGGGATCAGAATGGGTTCTAAAACTTCTGTCACTAATACCTTGGATCATTTTCTTCACCTCTCTGAGCCTTACTTTACGCTTCTATGAATGAGGATAATGACACCTACCTCAGTGAGATACCCTGAAGATAAAATAAGATGCTGAATTTGCAAGCACATAATAAAACAAAACTACAAAATGTTACACAAGGGCAAGTTGAATACAATAGTTAATTGATGATGATGTAATTTTTAAAAATTAGGTATAGTTTTCTTTTTTGCCTATTTTGTCCTTCTGGACACAAATTCATTGATGCTGTTTTATTGAGGAGATTGGGAAGTCAATATTTATTTAAATGTATAGCTTGTATGCAAGTTCATGGAAAGAACGACATGGTTCTTTCTTTCTCAATCCCTTATCTGGCCATTTAACAGCTTGAGTTCTGTCTGGAGTGAGCACCTGAGATACTGAAGGAGGTTTATCTTTAGCTGTACTCAACCCGATTGATAGAACTGGCCTGGAACTGGGATTAAATATCTTTTACTGGCTCTTCTTACTAGCTTTCCATGCTAGTTTTAAATAAAAGCTCTCCCAACATATAAACTGATAGCAGAAACTCCTCTAGCTAATGTAAAATATTATTAACTATTCATGATTCACATAAAACTTCTGATAGCTGAAAAATAGCCATCTTCAGTCCCTTGCCTGTATTGTTTTTTCCTTCTGAAACATTTACAAAGCAACTGCCAGACAATGTAGCCAAGGGCTAACCATGCACAGAAAAAAATAAGACACGTCAATTTTGACTTTTTAGAAAAAGAGAATTTTCCAGCTGACACCAGAATCTCAAAGTTGGCCAATCCAAGTGAAAAGTGCTTGGAAATATTCTGTTTAAGGTTGGGTGAAGCCTCTGTTCATATCCTGGAATATTTAATTTGGCTTTTCTGTTACTGAGGAAACATGGCATGATGAGTGAATATGCACATTACTTCCATTCAGGTGGTGACTAAGAAAACCATTCTCCCTTACATACAAAGCCTTACTGTAGTCATTCTCTATGTACTGACCACAAACAAACTTGCCATCTTGCCTCCTTTTCAAGAACTAGGTTCAACTATAGAATGAATGAATAGAAAGCGTTATAAATAGCTTGTGAAAGGAATTGGGGAAACCTTCTCAACTAAGAGAACATCATTTCTGATAAACTATTTTTGTTAACTCACAGTATATACTGTGCACTCTACAACGTAAATGGCTTTTTACTAGAAGCTACAAAAGAAATGGGTCCAAACACTCTTGAGAGATGTATAGATAATTCTTATAAGCAATGGAGAGCATTAGGAACAAAAGGAACTCTTTTATAAAGGACATTCTTATCCCTCTTTTTACCTTCTCTTAAGTTGTGGCTCAGTGCTATTTAATTTTTGTGATAATGGAAATGTTCTCTAACTTTGTAGTCCAATATGGGAGCTGCTAGCTATATGTGCCTGTTAAGAACCTGAAATGTGACTTGCGCAAGATTATTTAATTCTAATTAATTTAAGTAGCCACAAGTATCCAGTGGCTACTGTATGGATTGACAACTATACTTCAGTTGGTGATAGTCATTAAGGAGTAACAACAAATTATTTAGCATTCTATTACATGCCAATCACTGTTTTAAGCATCATGTCATATATATTAACTAATTTAATCCTAATAACTGCCCCATGTGGTAGTTACTAAGATTATACCAATTTTACAGATGAGAAAACTGATGCGCAGAGTAGGCAACATGGCCACATCACAATCTGGAGAATGACAAAGTTGGATTTAGAATCCAGGTATATGGGGCTCCAGCATCTTCAGTCTTAACCTGGGCACTAGACTGCTTCTCCATAAAATCATGGTTGATTTATTAACAGCAATAGTTATTGAAGACTATCCTGATCATTTTCACTATCTGATTGCGCAGAAAAGCATAGAAAGCATAAATGAAGATTTAAAAATCATATTCTCTTTGAGGACTTCAGGGCTAAAAAAAAATATGTAGACTTCCTTGGCTAAGTGCCTTGAAATGATTGCATAAGATGTATCAACACACTTTGCCTACAAAAGGCCAGGCCTTGTGGCCGACTGAGTGCAGAAAAAAGGAATGTTGACCCAGCTTCTTATTGAGTGTTGTCATGGTGATTCAGCTTTAAACAAAGGTGATGCTATGTTTTTGTGCTCCAGTAACAGAGCTCAGCAATTAACTTTAGTTTTATTTAGTCTGCAACACCAGATTGGAGAGTCTCTTGAGAGAGGACCTTGACATAGCTTCTCACAGTACTAGCCTACAGAGGGGTGAATTCTTGGGTACATGGTAGATCCCACTTGTGCAATAAACCCAAATAACTTTTCAAAAATCAATCATTTTAATACCATGAAAAACACTTTGCTCTGTAAGTGATCACCATCACATCAATGCCATATTGCATGTGTTTCTTATCAAGGATAATTTAAAAAATAAAACTGTTTCCCAAACCTGGATGTGCATCAGAATCACTGAGAAGCTTGTTAAATACAGGTGACCTTTTGATGCCCACAAGGTTAGGGGAACAAATGATTTAAATTAGACTGAAGTATAAACTGAAATGTACTTCAGAAGGTTTGCTTTTGGCAAATTTTCTGCCATACAAAGGATTTTAAAAAATTGGTCATTGGCGTTTCCTTAAATATCTGAGTACTAACAGGTACTAATTTTTAAACCATGATGGTGAAAATGTTGAATGTATTTATGCCTAGAGTTAGGAAATATGTGTTGTGTTATGAAATTAAATGAAAACTAAGTGTGTTTAAATGTGATTTCCCAGATAGCTCATTTGACAATACAGCAAAATTTTGACTTTAAGGCACCATTGCTCCAAAAATGATCAATACTAAATAGGTTGAAGACAAGACTGGAGATGTATTGATATTTCAAGATGTATTAGAAAATCCTGCAGGTTATTCCAAACAAAAATTAGATGCAGATGGATTGCTTGACATTCTTAAACTTTATTATGTGTGTGGTACAGGAAGACAATGGGTACAAGAGACCAAATAGAAGAATATCAGATGGGAATCTCCAAAATCCTTTCCTAGAGGAAATAGAAACAGAAAATCCAGTTAATTTGAGATGATACCATCAAAACACTGATGGTTAACATTTGAATTGCCATTATGCTAAATTCTGATCTAAGTCCTTTACCTTTATTTATTTCTCACTACTACCATATGAGTTGATATTTTGCAGATAAGGAAATTTAGACACAAAGAGATGATCTTTTCTAAAGAATCAGCATTTTCTTGCTTGGCACTAATGATAAAGTTTAACCTACTGATACCTTATTTGATTTTCTTTTCCTGTAAATGGGAATGGGTCAGAACCCCCTATGAATGCTACTCTTCCTGCTGACTTGACCCAGAATAAACTGAGAATCCAGTACCCAGGAAGAGACTGGCTTTTCAGTATTGCATCACAGTAGATCACAATAGATCACAGTAGGGATCTCTTCTTCATTTGATGTCACTGATGTCTTCCTTAAATAAAACTCCTAGACAAGATTCTAGTGGGCCATGATCTCAAGACATCTCTGGTGCAATTTCCTTAATTATGCTGGAATATTAAGAGGATGTTGCTGGCATGTGATGAGAACTGCCCATGACTAAACTCATGCAAACAGGATAAGGTCTCTTTCATTCAATAAGTTCATTGGTGGGCTGGGTAGCAAAGCTTCCTTAGGACACTTAGAAGGACAGATACTTGCCTCGGACAATCACTTGACTAGATGCCAGTGCAGATGGTCAATTGCAGTTGCATTTCTCACCTGAATAAAAACAACAGCTCAAGTCTCAGTCTGGACTTTGGCAAACCATGGGAAATTAAATGCAAATGAAATTTGCAAGCATGACAAAAATGAGGGCAAGAGGAATTAAGTTCCAAGAACAAAAATGTAGCATTTTTCATGCTAACCCTAGGAGGCCAACTTAATCAAATTTTCAGCTCAGACTGATAATGACCCTGGTGGCCAGTTTCTTTATAGAGCTTTGCCATGGCAAAAGCAGAGAGAAAAGCAGGTGATGAAGGGGTGGGGGAATTAGCTTTTCACATTTTTGTTCCAGGGATTTGCCATTTTTTAATGCTAGCAAATCTTCTGAGTTTAATTACCTTTGCTCATGTTTCCATGCCAAACTTGATTACCTTAAGCAGAGGTGAGTCTGCTTATAACCATCTGTATATGAAGACCCATGGCTTGAACTCTGAATGGCTAAACTTCACTCAGGATGACCAGTAGATGTCAAATATGATCATCAATGGATTTCAATGAATTCTGAGAATTAAACATTTCCAGTTCCAGCAGATCACGTTCTTTGTAACAGGAACTACAGTGTTTAATTTTTTAGACCATCAAAAAAAAAAAAAAATCCAAGAGGAAGTGAAATTATATCCAGTGGTCTTTGCAATACCATAAAGAAAAAAAAAAAGTAAGATGCATCTCACTCCACAATGGCCCTGAAGTCAGATTATGTTTCCCTCCTTGAAACCCTGGAGGACCTATCTAATTTTTAGCAAACTGAGGGCCTCTAGAATCAACTTATGAGAACAAGAAATGATGGCGAGATAGATGATGTAGACTGAGACATTTCACCCTATTCCATTCCATTTCAGAAAAATTCATTAGAAAGACCTCTGGCCGCAAGATCTGAGTACAGGTGTCTACTCTGCCACTCATTAATGTGTGTTACTAGGAAGTCAATTCACTGCTCTACATCAGTTTTCACAACTTTCAATAAGACCTGCCTCAACAGATAGTTGGGTACATTCTAAACTTTGCAGCAATAGTGAAAATATGATGAAAATTTCAGCATATTATTATTAAATTGCTGCAAATGATCATGATAGGCCCTTTGAAGACTGAGATGAAGGAGTCTGGCCCTCCAGGGTGGTCCCATATTTAATATAAGTGCAATAAAAGCCAAACTTCAAAGTATCAAGGAAGATCTCTGAGAAGTTTTGTTAATTGATTTTTTGGTAGGATCCTAGCTTCTAAAGGAAACCAAATGTGTTTTCACGAGCTAAAATTGAGGGAATCTGTTCCACTCAGTCATTATTCTATCACTCAAGACATACCCCAGAACTATTATTTGTACTTAAAATGCTCTTCAGCTTGCCAGCTGGCCAGGAGCTACCTGTCAAAGTTAATCACAGGTAGTGGTTCATATATCAGGTGGTATGAGCCTATCTGGCTCACAGCAGCTTTGCTGAGTGACTGATAGCCTTCTCTCTCAATTTCACCAAGCCAAAAGACTACTAATGATGCATCAAAAGGCCACAGTAAACTGTCTTGAAAATAGAAATTGTTGTACCTAGAGAAAAGCTTGCCTGACTTTATTGGCAATCCTAGATATCATGACTTCCAACTCTAAGAGTTTATGATAGACAAAAATGTAACTAAAACAAAAAAGAAAAAAGAAAGCCAATTAAAATAAAACACAGGGCCGGGCAAGGTGGCTCATACCTGTAATCCCAGCACTTTGGGAGGCCGAGGTGGGTGGATCACAAGGTCAGGAGTTCGAGACCAGCCTGACCAACATGATGAAACCCCCTCTCTACTAAAAATACAAAAATTAGCCAGGCGTGGTGGTACATGCCTGTAATCCCAGCTACTTGGGAGACTGAGGCAGGTGAATCACTTGAACCTGGGAGGCGGACATTGCAGTGAGCCGAGATTGCGCCACTGCACTCCAGGCTGGGTGACAGGGTGAGACTCCATCTCAAATAAATAAACAAAATAAAATAAAGTAACACAGATGAGCAGAGACCAACAATGTTATCTTATGTACCCTGACATATGCACAGTCAGCCCTTACAAAAGAGAGCTTTCATATACAGAATCTCATGCGACCTCCATGGTACCTCATCAAGATTAGCTTATTTCCATCTTATTAAAGAGGAAACTGAGGATTGGAACTTATCCACAATCAGAGATCCATTAAGTGATGAAGCTTTTGCTACCCCAAGTATCAGAGTCAGGGTGGGACTTCCAGTCCAGTTTTTCTTATTCTTGGCCAGAGAAAAGGATAGCACATGCAAGGTTATAACCAATACTTGGACCAACACTTACAGAAAATGGGGTTGCTGATCCATGTCACGTTTTTCTAAGTGTTGGGTCAGCTCAGGAAGAACAAGCTTTGGAAATGTTATCTCAATCCTCTTTGTGCAAGCTGAGGTCCTCAGAGGTTACTATGAAAGAGGGCAGAGATATAAAGGGAATTGAAAACTAATCTTCAACTTGAAAAAAAATGAGAATAGTCATGTAGATCATAGAGAGAAATAATGATTACCTTTGATTCCTAGAGAAAGTTAATTTAAAGTGTAATCCGAGTTCCACTGTACAGCCAAAAAAAAAAAAAAATCTGCAAAGTTGAGATACATCTTTAGTAGATGGAAACAAGTCACAAGGGTCACCTCTCTTGAATATTGGGAAGATGCTCATTCACAATAATTGGGGGAAAGAAAGATTTTGGAGATTAACTGACCTTGGTTTAGGATACACAGTGTTTTTTCAATGCAAATGATATTTGGTATCATGATAAAAGGCAAAATCTGTCCTGAATGACAGTCTCTAAGGAAATGCACTCAATAGTCAGAAAACCACCAATTTGATTGCTTATGTTTTTGTGTTTACCAAATTAGAATCTGTAACTATTTAAAGCAAATCCCTTAGGATCCATGTCCAATGGAATCTTTCAAGTTCATGTGCACTTTGAAAGTATAGATATCTGTGGTCCGTGAAATAATATAGGCATAAAACTTTGTTGGTTTATAAATGGGTTTAGCACAACAAAAGAAATTAATTACACAAGCCCAGATGTAGCACTGACACCCATTTTAGGAGCGGTACCTTAGAACTACACCATATTTTTGAAACCTGTGACATCAGGTTTGTACATTGTCTTTTTAGGTGGTCTTTGTGACCTTAGAGGCTTTATCTGGGAGAATATAATTCCACCTACTGAGGCTGTAGACTTATTATTGCTTTTATAATATTTATTATTGCTAATAAATATTCACTTATAAATGTTTACTGTGCATCTACCGAGTTCTAGGTAGTAGGAGCCTTTGGTATGGGAGGTATTGTGCTCCACTCATTCCAAGCACATTTTCTCACAGCCTAGTACTTACTAGCCCTTGTACTTAAAGGCACAAAGACAAAGGATATTCAGTATTACTATCCTCAGGCTGCTTCCTGCATTTCATTCCCTAAAACTATCTGCCTCAAAACCCAATAGCCTCACAGAACTGCTTTCTAGTACCAGAACGTGTCATATTCTCTTGTACTCCAGGTTCTTTGTGTATACTTTCCCCTACCTTGAGTGCCTTTCCTTTTATGGCTGCCTGGAGCCCTTTATCTTTTAAGAGCAGCTCAAGCAAAACATCCTGGGTGATGGCCTCCACCTGCAGCTTGATGGCACTTGGTATATACCTTGAGGAAGAGCCCTTGTCACCTTTGAGTCTATTACTTACCTTTGAGTCTTCCATCAGATCTGAGCTCCCTGAAGGCAGTTCATGGATGGCCCAGAGGAGAGGTGCTTGGCAAATATTTCTTTGATTGACCCAATTTAAGGATACTCAGTAAAAAATCTTGACCAGATAGGGCAGTGCAATGCATATATGTAAAACTTGACATAGTTTTTGTGACTTTGAGGTATGATGTGTACATTTCTTTATGCAAGAAATGAGAGAAGTAGCAGCCATGTAAACATTCATCCAGTTCTTTAAGTTGAAGTCAAGTTGCAGAACCAAGACGGCAGATATTAATTGGATTTTGAAGATATGCTGAGATATCAAACCTTGGCGAGAAAAATGATGGTGTCTCACAGACCTCATAGGCAGAGAGAAATATGCCAAAATGATTTATAGCTGCATTTACTCCCAAGGTGATTCAGTGTCAAAGGTCAGATAACATATATTCTTTGCTATATTTATAGTGTTTCAAAGTGAGTTTTAAGAGGAGGTGGTCTCCAGTTACAGCAGAGATATCACATTGAGTGTTAAAGAGGGAGAGTCCCAACATGATACGAAAACTTGCACTGCACAGTTGCAAAAAGCTTAAAATTGCCAAATAATCCCATTCATTACAAGAAATCAAATATGATTTTTATAATATTCAATAATGGATGTCAATAATATAATTCATGTGTTTGGCATTCTCGCAAGGCTTAATTATACTCTCAAAGTTTTTTTTATCAAAATATCATCCTAGGGTGTGAAAATTTACCTCCTAACAAAACTTATTTCTTGACCCAGCCATGGTGATGATGCCAGATTAATTGTGCTTTTCATTTTGTGCCTAATTGCATTTCGACATAAATGTCATTAGGTTGATAACACTTTGCAGAGTTTTAAAATTTATAAATATTCATGTAAAGAATGCAGAAAGTATTGATTCTGCAGATGCCTGGCTGAGAGTGGTCGTCACATGAGAGTGCTTTTAAACAGAGGCATGTTATGGAATGCATTTTCAAACCAGGCTTAGGTTATGTTCCATCTGAATTTGAACCTACTTCATTCAAATCCCTATAAGCAAATATTTACTTTGCTGTAAACATTTTACTAGGCTTTGTTGGGACATGATGCCTGACACTAAGTTTTAATAGCACAGTAGTGTGAAAGTTTACTCTTGAATCTGTGATTTTCTTTTTACTGTCTTGTCTCCCTGAAAGCAATCACTTAGAAATGGATTTGAACACATAACATTAAGAGACTTCTTTCATTGACCTTCCAAGTTTACTAGTCTCATTATTGACCTGAAAAAGTAAATCACCTGTTCTTTGAATTAATGTAACTTAAACCAACTTATATCCCCAATTATTTTGAAGCAGTTCTACAAAATGTTTATCTTTAATATTTAAAGTCACATTTAAGTTGGTCAGAAAAGGAGACCAAATATAATTATTATTTGCATTTGGAATACCATTGTGAAAACAAAGACGGGAAGAAATAGAATAATAAACTAATAAAAGCCCTATGATATTGACATAGGAAACAGACCAGTCCACATTATTAAGCAATTATTCCCCTCTCATGATGTGACCTCACTACGTTCTCTCATCAAAATCTTTGAAGTAAGACAGTTCTTGCTACAAGTTCGAATTTACTTCTAACCTGTATATCCTAAAAGTATTTTTTAACCAAAAGGTTGACTTAAAATATTTTCATCTGACTCCCTTTAAAACCAAAGGCATCAACTTAGAAAGGAACAAAAGAGAATTTTTAATGGATTGATATTAAATCTATCATTTTTACCCAGGGAAAATTCCTTCTTATTTATTCTTAGTCAGTCTCACGTAAAAAGACTATTAAAGTGATGAGCTCCAGTGTTTTGACAAGCACTTGTACTACAAAAAACTTGAAATCTCACTGGAATACAGTTACATATTCACTGGGAGGAAAGAATGCCCTATTTAAAAACTAGGACAGATCATGTTGATAGGGAAAAAGGAAATAACTATGTGAACAATATACCCTAAATTAAAGACCGAGTTGCTGGCATCCGTCTAAAGTCAACAGAAAATGTCATTACTCTTTGGAAGTACTCTTATCCTGTCTTACAATAAATGGATAAAAGAGAGAGAGAGCACAAGACATTATTCGTATTCAGAATTCTATTACACAAACAAAGATGGGAAGAAACAGAACAGTTATCTAAGTCCCATGTTATCAGTGTAGGAAAGAGAAAGACCAGTCTACATTATTAAGCAATAGTTTCCCCCTCCCGTGGTATGACCTCACTGCTTACTCTCTTGGGATCTCTCTAGAGAGAGGTCTCTCTATTTTATAAATACAATAGGAGGTTCAGAGAAACTCAAAAGATAATGTTTTACTCAAAGCCACCACATGACTTGAATAACGTATTCCATGTTCTCTACTGTATATTTTTCCATAGTTTGGAATGCCCTGTTCCACATGGATGAGGATGCTTGCCATAGCAAGTGTTGTTTTCCACTGTCTTGTAATGTTGCTTAGGCTGAAACAGGGAGATGATAATATTCTTTCAAAGTACATTTTCTTTAGTGAGAGCCTAAAGCAATACAAAAGCCTCTGTGGTGAATCCATTATTATTCTTATGCCACCCCACTCATGTGGTTGGTTCACACATCACACAATACATCATCATTTTATCTAATCTATTTATTTGAATACCTTTGGCATTTATTGGTATTCTTGGGTATAACCAGCATTGAAATTAATCTTTAGATCTTTGTGGTCTTTCACTGACCCTTTCTCTGCTTTTGTGTGATGAGTAAAGTTGGTTCAGTATTTCTCAAAGAACTATGAGCCACAAATCATCAACATATTATCAATCCCTACCAGTAAATCTATTTATTTTCTGCAGAGAAAGAACCAAGACAATTCAGCCAGTAAACCCATTTATTTTCTGCAGAGAAGGAACCAAGACAATTTTGAGTTAAAGATGGTAAGGCCATCTGTTGCTATTTCAATGGATACATTTTAGTGTACACTTCTTTGAAGGTATTTAGTAAAAATAAACCAGAATAAATATTTCACTAGGTTTGCCTTTACTAAGCATCCCTCTTCTTTCCTTGTAGGTTTTCCACATTGCCTTCTAAACCCACAGTAGGAAATCATACATTGAGAAATACTGTGAAATAGTTTCTCACCACTGGTAGTTTTAAAGTAGAGCATGTGTCAGAATGACCAGCAACAGCTCTCTGCAATTACTGGCTAGCTGTTCAGGAAGACAAATGTGTACATACTCATAAACACATTCTTTAGAAAATTAAGCAGGCATACGACCAATGGCAGCTGCTGGCACTAAGCTTATCAAATAGATCATATTTGAAAATTTATTTCTTCCTATAGATATATTTTCAGGTAATCATGCACAGTTTCCATGGAAACATTTCTAATTCTCATTGGAGACAAGAACACATAAATAAATAAGAATTAGATTGTTTTCTTACCTTTTGGAAAGCAGTCAAAAGCTATACTGTTGGTGGGATAGTGTACCAAGTAACAGACTTTTGTACACTCTTTCTTACTGGTGGTATACAGTCTACAGGAAAAGTAAATATATAGGTATGTATAAAATAAATGTGCACATGATATTATGTTTTATTATTATTATTTTCCTTTTGGGAAAAGGCTGCGATAGAGACCATACACATTATGCCCACACTTTTGGTGGGTTCAGTAGCCTTTGGTAGACCAGGTCACCTCAATTCAGGTACCTCTGAACATGGGAGTACTGGTGCCTCTTGAGTTAAGGGAGTTGGTTTTTACTTGCTTGAGTTGAAACAGCTGAGGGAACCAGCCCAAACATAATTTATCTATCTGCTTAGAGCATTATTTTCTTCTTCTTGCCAGCCCTTTTTTCTCAGCCTAGTCCAGTCATGCTGTCCAGCCTGTGTGGTTAGTCCAAGAGGATGAAACAAGTAACATAATGTTGAGAATGTTAGGGATCCAAACAAATGGAGAAGCAAAACAAAACAAGAACCATAACAAATTAACACAGCACAGAAGTGTGTTCTAGAATTTTCTAGGAACCATTATTTGTGTAGAGTTTTGGTGCCCACATCCATTTTCCAGCAGCCTGAGTTTTCTTTCTTTTCTTTTTTTTTTTTAAATAACATACCTCCTTATGTTGACAGTCCTATTTTATGTAATAAATTTATTTTGTTGAGAACAGCACAAGTTGTTATTTATGTATTTTCCTTATTGTAGATGCAAAAATGGTAGCACAAGAAAAACACCATCAGAATACAATTCCATACCTTATTTCGTATTTTAGGTGCAAATTGTTATTCTTCTAACATGTGCTTCATCATACAACGTGTTAATTGGCTTAAACCAGTCTTTTATGTAGTCTATGTCCATTTTCTATCCCAGAGTGAGTTCATCAGTCATACATCTCCACATCCAAAAAAAGGGTTGTCCCTCGCTGTCCACCTGCCTGCCATCTCTAGTTGCTGCTGACCTGCCAGAATAAACTCTCTGTATCTAGCTAAGATCCCTGAAGTATTTCTCTGCACTGCTTGCAGGGCATTAGCTTAGAAAATGGATGGTAGCTTAAAAGAAAGGTAGCTTAGGGCCAGGCCTCTCTTCACTATGCACTGTGATCTTTTACCAAAGAAAGCATGAAAGCCAAAGACAATTTACAGAATATCTTCTGGTTGATACCAGTCCAGGTGAAGAAGGCTGTGGTTCTTATCCACCCATCCCAATAAAGCCATGCTGCCTCTTAGTTAATATTATCCATCCAACTTGAAAAGGATCGTCGTGGCCATCAGTAAGCCATAGCCCAAGCACAACCATGGCATCTTGTTTATCTGGCATCTACAAGTTTGCCATGAACATACATCTGCCAAGTGAACTGCAGAGAGTGCAGGGAAACATTCCAAATTCAGGATGCAGGTGGGAGAAACAGTGTGAGGTACCCTTCTTCTTAGACAGGAATGTGAGAAGGCATCATCTTGGCCAGATATACAGCTATCCAAATGAGGCCAGGTTCTTTTAAACTTTTAGCAATGGAAGTCTTATTTGCATAAATAAAATTCAGTAAGTAGCTGAGCTACAGCCCTATGCCCTCTGAGCTTGCTGTTTTTCAATCTAAGTGCAGAGACCAGCAAGAATTGGCCCAACTGTGAATATCTAATATGCCAGCAGTGCACAAATACATTGAAATTTTGAGATTTACTTTTCGTTTATTCCACACATAATGGAGTTTTTCTTTCATACAATGGACTGTTAGCTAAGGAAGCAAACTAACAGGATAATTGTATTTCTTCAGGAAAAAAATATGGTAGTATAAATGTCTTCCTATATTAAGACAGCAAGCAAATTCATTTTATGTAGACATGTAGTTGCAGTGTGGAGTTGGATGAGTAGAAGCATGCATGCACCAGATGGCAAACTGCAGTGATGGAGCAGAGCTGTTAAAAATGAAAACACTGAAGATTGAAATACATCGAGACTAAGTGTTTAGAGCAACAATGAATAAGAGGACATTTCTGTTCTACTATTTACTTTGCAGCTCATAGTATAAACTCTGCTTCCTCTCAGACATCCTCCCTCAGAAAAAAATTGTACAGAATTTGCCTATTGGAGAGACAAATTCCTTTTTCAAGTGCATGAGCTGTTTTTGTTTTTTTTTAACCAGTCAGCTTAAATTCAGAAAATAATGTCATTTGTCTCTGTTATGACAGTTAAGATACTGGAGATAATTTTAGCTATATTTGGCATTAAACAGAATATTATAATGTTACCTAGCATAGCATAGTCATGTCTGTTTTTATTAATTGAATTTTTCACTATTGTTCTTTTCCTATTACATGTATTTTTGCCTTGCTGGGGACTGGTTTTTCAAACGTCATTGCTGTCTATGATGTTACTTTTTCCCTATTAGTGGCTCATTTTGAGATCATTTTAAATGACTCTTTGTTTGTATGTTTGTCTTATCTCAAATGTTTTATTTCTTTGAGTTGACTTTGTCCTAGATCAGTATCAACGCTAAAACTTTGGAAGCTATATCCAATGTGGACTCAACTTGAGTTTCCTAGAATAAAATCCTTCTCAATTTCTAGAGCTACACTGTCCAATACAGTAGCCACAGCCACAAGTGTGTGTTTAAATTTAAATGCAATGTAAATAAAGTTTACTTAATTAAAAACTAAGTAAAATAACAAATGTATTTCTTCAGTTGAGTAGCCATATTTGCTTACTCTATTAGACATCACACACACAAAACATGACCATCACTGCAGAAAGTACTAGTGGACAGCTTTTGTGCAGATAAGCTCTTTGGATTCTTTTTTGGGACCTTTCAGAGCTGGGTCATCAGAAACCCCAATGTTTGGAGGTACATGAATCTCCTCCTATGGTTTAGCAAATATCTAGTTAAGTTTTCATGGTGTTTTAGGGTGTGTCTACACAATAACAAAAGAGCTAAAGCAATTAAAAAAATCTTTCCAACTGGTAGTGAGAAAAAGGCTCTATTTCATTTTATTTTTCTGTATTGTTTACCTTGGCTCTATGTAGACACTTAGAGCAACAACAAAAACCCTATGAAACTTTTTCAAGGAAAGAGATACCAAATGAATTCCAAATGGAATCACTGGAATATAATTTTTGAATTAATTAGATGAGGCCTCTACCTGGGCAGCCTTCTTTGAGCTCAGGTTACTCCTGTTTTTGTAGACAAAACAAGCAATAATACGTTACAGTATGTTTAAAGAATCTCTCACCAAACATCATTATATTCAGCATATACAAACTATATAACCAAAATAACGAAACCAAAAGAGTAATTCCTGCATTGGAATTTTGACATGCCATTCATATTCTAAGAAACAGAGGAGCAAAGAGGAACAAGCGTGGGCTGAAGAGTCAGACCTGGGTTTTAGTCCAACTTCTGCTGTTAACTACATGTGTGGCTTTGGTAATGTTACTTAATCTTGTGAAGCCAAGGTTTCCTCAGTAAAATGAGAATAACAACATCTATTCTATAGATGTACTGTGAGGAGTAAGTGAGATATTCCACACAAAGCATTCCGCATAATGCCTATTTCAAAGAGTATTTTATGCTAGCATTAGCATTAATGTCAGTGTTAGCATTTTGACAACCAATGTCATACCCAAAAAAAGCCTCAACAAGGATTTCACCTTATCATTAAATAGCAACAGTAGTAATGTTTTTTGAAAGTTAATAATTCTTAAATAGCATAGTATCGAATTGTCTAAACTCAAAACTTCTAATTTCATCTTTTTTTCCCCAGTACAATTACTTCCAATTATGTTTGCTGTTTATTGACTTTGAACAGTATCTAGTTAAATTGTGTGTGTGTGTACAAAAATAAAGCTGTTATTGGAATATTTGCAAGATAAAGGTTTTATGGAATGCAAATTTGACAAAACAAACTATAATTAAAAGCCACTAATTATAAATATACATATATATATTTAACAACACAGGTATAGGTATAATAAATGCACACATATGTTCATGTAAATTCTTCTTCTTCTTCTTTTTTTTTTTTTTTTTGAGACAGAGTTTTTCTCTTGTTGCCCAGGCTGGAGTGCAATGGTGCAATCTCAGCTCACTGCAACCTGTGCCTCCTGGGTTCAAGTGATTCCCCTGCCTCAGCCTCCTGAGTAGCTGGGATTACAGGCAGGCACAACCACGCCTGGCTAATTTTGTATTTTTAGTAGAGATGGGGTTTCTTCATGTTGGTCAGGCTAGTCTCGAACTCCCGACCTCAGGTGATCCACCCACCTTGTCCTCCCAAAATGCTGGGATTATAGGAGTGAGCCACCGCACCCAGCCGTAAATTCTTCTTTTGAGGATTTAGTTTTATCTACCCTGTGATGTTTAATGTACATTTAACTGCACCTTTATATCTACTATATCTTAATAAATTATGCTGAAATTTATTTCTAAGCAAAGCTTTTTGCCTCTTCAGGAATGGAAGGACACTGACATTTAGCTGATATAGTATTTTCTAGACATCATATTTTATGACACACTTATGACAAAGTCATTCTCTCTTTTATACATAATTTTATTGAGTTTTAGAAAAAGCTCAGTGATTCTTAAAGCCACATGGCTAGTAAATGGAGTGGTTTAGATTTGAACCCAGGTATGTCTCAACCCAAAGCCTCTTCCTACATCACACTGAATGTCACAGCAAGTCACCATCTACTTGCCCTCCTCTCAACTGGCCACTTGCTCTGGAGACACAACACAGCCTATCATTCATTCTGTTCCTCCCTTCTCTCAGTATGTTCCTTTAGCCTTGTCCTAGGATGTTTTCTGTCAAAAGTCAAAGTGGGGCCCACAATGTTGTTAATTAATCATGTTACTTTGTCTACATATATTCAAAATATTTCACAACTTTCACTCAACTATTCGTAAATAGAGATAGGTCAAAATCACAGTTCTTTGTGTGTAGTGTTTGTCAGGAGCAAACCCAGTTGGCTTCTTGGTTTTTATTAAAGATATCTCTCTTATTTCCAGAGCAAAAAGGATTTCCTCAAGAGTATTTAAAATTGAGACTTCCTTCTGTTTGGCATTAAGCCTTTGACAACAAGATCAGCTTCTAACTGAAATATAATATGTCATGAATGACTTAATGGATAACCTGAAATCCCTTCTGCCTTAAACAGAATAAGTATCACAAATATTTGAATCTGCCTCATTCTACATGCAACTAGCCAAAATATTCCTGGAAAACAAATCTTAAAACTAGTATTTTAAATCTGAAATGTACTCTTACCACCATATTGTTAGTAAAGCTAGCAATTAGGAATTCTAAGCATTTAACCTTTGAGCTGGTCTTGTGTTATTTACAAAGTGATAGCTATATGCCTATTTTACCTGGGGACATTTGCAGGCATGACTAAAGGGTCCTAGAGTTTTGCAGATATGCCATATAATAGCATCTTAAATCGAACGTTTTTTTCCTTAATTTCTTCCCTAAGGTTTGTCTTGCATAGAATAAAACTCTTCTCCAGTGGTATGGTAGACATTGTTTTTCCCACAGGACGATGCCATTGTCATGGTAGTATCTGGTCCTGTGTACTTGGATTAAAGTTTGACAACTTTTTCCAATTTTTATATGTTTCTAGAAGACCTGATGAGTAAAAAATAACTTTTTCAACATTCACATGCTAAAGGAAAAAAGTTATGCTTCCAAAATTCTAATTTATTCCAGTTTTATTCCTACCAGTACAGTTCATTAGGTATGGAAGTTTCCCTGACAAAAAAGTTGTTGCCTTAACAGGAAGGGTGCAAGAAAGAACAACCTGACAGGTGCATTTGTCAGTTGGAGGTTTCAGTACCAGAGGACAAGAAGCAAGGGAATGGGGAGGCTTCACACTTCTGAAGCAGAGCCTCCAAAAGCTCCTTTCCAACAAGGAACAAAAAGAAAATGGTGGCAGGAATGAGTCAAACTCAAAAGAGCAGAAGTTAGCATTCACCAAGGCAACCCAGTCCATATGACAAGAACGATCACAGTAGTTCTCCAGAGAGGCAAGCACACCCACCCCACGTCTTCTAAAGTTTCTTGATGCAGGATGGGAAGATGAAAGAAAAGGAGAGTTACTTACTGTTTGGGTCTACATTTTCACAGAGCTCTGTCTTTGCCTCACCGTTGGGTCTGTCACTGGGTTTGTGTGACAGCCTCGATGACATGGTGGCTGCTGTGACTACCGCCTTGAAGCTTCGCTTCCGTTTCTGGACATTGAGTTCAGGGTGGAAAATGATGATGTATACTTTCGGCATGTATAGCATCCCCAGCGCCACTGACGCACTTAGGTTCATGGAGATTGTAAGTGTGGTAGTTTGTATGTAGAGCTAGGAGACACAACACACAAGGCACTATTACAAATAAAATGACTGCAGAGGGAGTCTGAACACTTAAAGTGATGTCAAGAATGACTATGGCTAAGATAAAAAGCAATCTTCAGGAATTTTGATAAATAAAGGAAAGGACAATGACTCTGCACAGTTATTGGAGAGTATATGCATATATTAATTGATTGAATGCTGTTGGGTCAATCCATGCACTAGAGAAGTCTCCTATATTAAAGTTCAGAGTAGTCTTGCCCTAGAGAAGTCTCCTATATTAAAGTTCAGAGTAGACCTTTAATCATAGTTGAAGGACTTCTAATCAGAGTGTCAGCTAAATATAAAGACATGAAGACCACAGAAATCTGTAATCTTGATTAAGGTGTAGTTAAGTTTTATCTTTCATACGTGTAAAAGAAGGTTCACGCTCCATGATTTCTTCCTACATTGAGATTCTGAGGCCTTTTGAGAAGTCTTTATCTTAATATATGTCTCTTTTTATATTGTTTTCTAGAAAGGCATACCTTTTCCCTATTTGCTGAATAGTGAGTTGAGTTTCTCTGAAAACTAAGACCTTCTTGTTTAATTCTGTCTTACAAACCACAAATGACAAGTGAACAAGACCTAGTGATGTTGGCTTGTCCACTCTTTATATTGTCAAATTACTAATGAGATGCAAAATTGTATTCTGGAGTTGGGTTATTTGCAGTTTGGATGGTGCCCCTATTTCTGTCCTTGTCTCCTATTGTTTCCTCAAGAAATCAGATCAACTAATTGCTTGCTGTCCAGTGTAAATATGAACAATTGATGGTAGAAGAACGTAGGGAAGTGTGTGATCCATAAGAGTAAAGCTATAGGCAACTTGCCTTGGTCTAGTTGTCTACAATATGCCCTACCATGATCTAGGACTCCACCACCCCACCCACAATGTGTTCAGTCATACTTGTGTTTTGCATGACTTCTAAAGGCTATTTAAATGGAACAACCAGCAACCATTGCCTTTTCTGTCCATGGAAAGCCTAGTTCCTTGACAATGGATTCAACTATGGTATTCCACAACTATGCCTTCTTATTGATTGATGATAAAACCCCCATTCTTAAGGGAGTTCACAAGGCCCCTCATGGTTTGTGCTGGTCTACTTTTTTAGACTAATTGTCCACTACTTCCCACCTCCCTGACCCCCTGATCCCCTGTCTTGCCTTCCCAGGGTCCCATCCATTTGTGCCGTCCTTTAGTTCGTGAATGAACTGTACTCATTCGAATAACTTTTCTCCATGCCCCTTTTCTTTATTTTTGTTTTCCTATGTATGGAATTTTCCTTCTTTTCTTCTTAGCACACCCATCCTAGGCTGCCCTCACAGCCTCAAGTCTAGGCCAGCTTCTTTACTGATACGCTCTCAAAGGACTTCTTTAGATCATTTGTCTCCATTGCAATTATGCACTCAGTACCTTGATCATTTTTCTGCCCATTTTCCGGCTAGGTCTTAAGTTCCATGAAGGCAGGATCTGTCTCTCTGGGACATTATTATGTCTGCGAAGAAGGCACTTGATAAATATACAATGGATAGGCTCATGTGTTTGTCTAATGGACACCTTTTTCCTACCTATAACTCACTGGTTAAACAGCCTATCTCTAAATATACAAAAATTTCCATTAGACATATTGGCTGCCTGGACATTTCTGATCTTAATTCTTCAAACTGAGGCCATACTGAAATCAAAGACAACTTTGCCATCTTGGCTGGAAAAAAATACAGTTTTCTAGCCAACATTAATTTGAATATGGATGTCTCCAAATGGTTAAAAGGAGCTACCAGCTGCTGACTATAATACATAATGAATGTAACACAGAAAGACAAAACAATGTTGAATTAATGACTCTTTAAAGTGTGAATTAGTTCATATTTTTAAAGCTCATATTTCCCTACTAGCATACCCTTAGACTTTTAATGTCATTCCACCCTGCCAGCCTACACTGTTCAAGAAAGGCTTAACATGGTCATAGGGCGTTATAGACATAGGCAATTTTTGTCACCACTATCACTGTACTTATGAGAGATTTGCAAATCATGGCTTAGATGAAAAAGGAAAGGGATGTCAACAAACCTATGGGATCTTAAGTTTTGTTTCTGTTTTTCTGCTCATGAGTGAATTTTGCAGTTTATGAAATTATTCAGACTTATTAATGTAATTATAAATTATACAAGCATATATGCTTATGTATATTTGTATGTGTGTATACATATGTTTTCTTTTTTCAACTTTTAGATTCAGGGGTACATGTGCAGGTTTATTACGTGGGTATGTTACGTGATGCTGAGGTTTGGGGTATGAATAATTCCACACCCAGGTACTGAAGATAGTACCTAATGTTTAGTTTTTCAACCCTTACTCACTCTTCTATTAGCCCATAGTGTCTATTGTCATCTTTATCTCCATGACTACCCAATGTGTAGCTCTTCCTTATAAGTAAGAACATATGAGGGATGTGATTTTCTGTTTGTGTTAATTCACCTAGAAAAATGGCCTACAGTTCGACATGGTTTTGTTCTTTTTTATGGATGTATAACATTTCATGGTATAGATGTACCACATTTTCTTTATCCAGCCCACTGTTGATGCACCTAGGTTGATTCCATGTCTTTGCTATTTTGAATAGTGCCGTGAGGACGTGCGTCTTTTGGTAGAACAACTTGTTGTCTTTTGAATATGTACCCAGCAACATACATACTTTTTCTTAACAAAGACTACTTAGCAATTTAGGACTCTACAACTATGATGTTTATTTTATGAAGTGTTTATTTTCATCATTTTTAAACTAGAGACCATCAAGACTTTTTCATTTAAAAAATTTTTACAGTCTCTGGTAACACTTCAAAAGTATGTGAAAACTGAAATAAACTTCACTAATCATATTTTTTCTACAGCCCCTCCACCCCTGAATCCTCTTTACACACATAGTGGATAAGAATGCAGATTCTAGAGCTAGCCTGAGTTCAATTCCCATTTACTAGTTTTGTGACCTTGGACAAATTACTTCCCCTCAGCTTCTGCATAGTGGATAAGAATGCAGATTCTAGAGCTAGCCTGAGTTCAATTCCCATTTACTAGTTTTGTGACCTTGGACAAATTACTTCCCCTCAGCTTCTGCATAGTGGATAAGAATGCAGATTCTAGAGCTAGCCTGAGTTCAATTCCCATTTACTAGTTTTGTGACCTTGGACAAATTACTTCCCCTCAGCTTCTGCATCTGCAAAATGGGTATAATAGTACCTACCTCATAATGCTGTCTTGCTTGATGATTAAATAAGTATTTATAACGTGTTTAGTATAGAGCCTAGCACATAGTATTAATAAGTAATAAGTAAGCTTTTTTTTTTGGTAAGACAAAGTCTCCCTTTGTTGCCCAGGTTGGAGTGCAGTGGCGTGATCTTACCTCACTGCAACCTCTGCCTCGTGGGTTCAAGTGATTCTCCTGCCTCAGCCTCCCGAGTAGCTGTGACTACAGGCATGTGCCACCATGCCCAGATAATTTTTAGTAGAGATGGGATTTCACCATGTTAGCCAGGATGGTCTTGATCTCCTGACCTCGTGATCCTCCCACCTCAGCCTCCCAAAGTGCTGGGATTACAGGTGTGAGCCACCACACTCAGCTGTATTTTTAAATAAGTATAGTCATGCATCACTTAATGACAGAAATGTGCTCTAAGAAATGCATTATTAGGTAATTTGTTATTGTGTAACCATCACAGTGTACTGACACAAATCTTGGTGGCATAGTCTACTAAAGTCCTAGGCTATACAGTTTAACCTACTGCTCCTAGGCGACAAACCTTTACAGCATGTTACAATCCTGAATACTGTAGGCAATTGTAATACAATGGTATTTATGTATCTAAATATAGTTAAACATAGGCCAGGTGCGGTGGCTCACGCCTGTAATCCCAGCACTTCGGAGGCCGAAGTGGGCAGATCACCTGAGGTCAGGCGTTCAAGATCAGTCTGGCCAACATGGCAAAACCCCACCAGGTGTGGTGGCAGGTGCCTGTCATCCCAGCTACTCAGGAGGCTGAGCCAGGAGAATCACTTGAAGCTGGGAGGCAGAGGTCGCTGGGAGGCAGAGGTCGCAGAGAGCAGAGATCGCACCACTGCACTCCAGCCTGGGGGACAGAGTGAGACTCCATCAAATAAATAAATAAATAAATAAATAAATAAATAAATAAAAAGAATAAGCATGATTAAATATAATCTGTTTATCAAAATCTCATTATGTGGCACATGACTATATGTAGGTATGAAGGCTAAGAAGGCTTTAGTCTACAGAGATCTCAGAGGTATTGGTCCACAGGGACCTGCTCCCACTAAGCCTAGAAGGGAAGCTAGGCTGCTGACTCTTTGGCTTTTGGTGAGGTGGGAGGCTCACATTGAAGTTATGAGTTTTCATCCCACCATCTTCTTTAGTACATTCTTTAGTAAATTATGGCATATCTATATTTAGTCCCATGGTTGTTCTTATTTTACCTGATGCTTATTGTATAATGCACTACCCTGTTTAAGGTTAGGCATTTCACATCACTTTCCTTTATTTGTAATTTCTTTAGAAATGTAACAGTTGATGATCATTATCAGTTCCTTTTGTCAAAGTAGAGGTAAAGGAGTTCTTATGTACAGAGTTTTACTGAGACCAAGGGCTGTCCTCCAACTGAGCCTAATCTGATTTTGGATGTTGGAGGATCATCCCCAAAGGAAAAAAAGAGCTTCCCCACCCTGGCCAATTATGGATGGCCCAGGCCTGCGGGGAGGACATAGACTGCCTTGAGATTTCCATATCTTGATAATTAAGCCTTAATTTTATCATCAACCTAAATGAATTTCCACTCCTGGGTTAAATGTGGCTTTTCTAACACCCACTATGTATAATTTAGGTCAAATAACTGAACAGCATTTAGGTAAGGAATTCAGAGTCAAGCCAGCAAAAGTTATGTACAGTATTCTAAAATACTTTTCTTAAAAGTCTGATGTGCAGAACCCACAGCTATAACTAGTTTGTCTTTCAGTTTTATGAATTATAAAATGAAAACCATAATAGTTTGTACCTCATATGGTCACTGTGAATAAGTAGCCAATTAATATATGAAAATTGTTTAGCAGAGTGCCTAGAAAATAAGTACCCATGAAATGTTATCTGTTAATATTTATTTTCTGCCAGCTTAGGTTTCTGGGGTTTAGATCTAAGGATAAGGCTTTCACTGTAACCACTTTATATATTTTAAACTTTTCATGTATAGGTTATTAAGTAATAGTGTTTATAAAATCCACTCCTATTCATGTCTAGTCAGATGGAAATGTACCAGCAAATATTCTATTAAAGTGCACAAGGATGTGGTGAATTCAATGCCAGGCAAAGCTCATTTGAACATGTTCCATGCCATTTTTTCATCTTGGCCTAAATAGTTCATTGTTGGATAAAATATGAATGCATATCACAAGATGCCTTTATTGCTTTATAAAATCGTGTAACATTTAGTGCTAGCTGAGTTCCTTGTCTAATTTTCAATTGCTAGGATGTTAAGAAATTTGAAAACTTGTTAGATAGTGCTTACAACCAACTCTGGAATTTGCCAACTCTCCTGTGTAGGTTTCAGAATCAGTTTAATTGAAGAATATTCTGAGAGATTTCAAGGAAATCTGTTAATAATTGTAATAATCATGGGTCTTCAACTTTGAAAACCAGAGTATTCTCAGTACTGTTCAAAAAAACAAAAGGAAGTCAAGAAAAAAATTCACAGGGCACAGAGATAGATATAAGACTAGAACTATCAGGAAAAACCCAATTTCACATTTTTGAGAAATCGTCTTGTTACTACTGATGTCTTTAATAATTATTATATTCCATAAAAATGATGTAACAATATATGAATACTAATGAATCACCACTTTTATCTATATAAAAATTTAATTTACTCAGAAAAGTGTTATGTAGCTATTTCATGGTGTCAGACCACTGGTTTAGGGGATGATTAATGCTTGACCATATTTGTTAGATCACTGTTAGCTGTAGTTTTCAGATAGGCTGTAAATGAAATACCTTACTCTTTCACTACTTGTACATTCATCCATTTATGGGTTTACCTTTTTTTTTTTTTAGTATTTTTATCTTTTTAAATCTGATCAAACTTAAACCACACTAAGTTCACCATTTTTATTGAGATACAAGTGCCTGGACTGGCCCATGTGCTGTGCACACAAGGGTGAACACGCCAGGCATGCTTCCTGCCATCAGAGAGCTACATTCTAGTTGCAGGAGGAAGGCAAGAAAGACATCTGTTGTACAACATGGTGACTATAATTAATAACAATGCATTATATATTGGCAAATTGCTAAGAGAGTCGTTTTTAAGTTTCCTTACCACACACACACAAATATGTGAGATAAATGAGTATGTTAGTTTTATTTAGCCATCCCACAATGTACACATACTATACAATTTGTATTTATCAATTAAAACATAAATATTCAGCCGGGTGCTTTAGCTCACTCCTGTAATCCCAGCACTTTGGGAGGCCGCGGCAGGCAGATCACGTGAGGTCAGGAGTTCAATACCAGCCTGGCCAACACAGTGAAACCCCATCTCTATTAAAAATACAAAAGTTAGCCAGGTGGGGTGGTGGGTGCCTGTAATCCCAGCTACTTAGGAGGTCGAGGCAGGAGAATTGCTTCAACCCAGAAGGCAGAGGTTGCAGCAAGTCAAGATCGTCCCACTGCATTCCAGCCTGGGTGACAAGAGTGAAACCCCATCTCCAAAAAAGAAAAAATAAAAAAATTCAACTACTAAAGAATTCATGATGCAATAATTGCTCACTAAATCATTTCTTCATAATGTATATTGTCTCTTGCTTTTCCTTCCTCTTGTAGTGCCCTCTGCTCACTGTTCTGCCCCTGATACTCTTGTTATATTTGATGCTCAATCCACAGGCATCCTCTACATAAACCATTCCCCATCTCCCCAGTCAGGACAATTCCTTTATGTGCTCCTTTCTGAAGTTATGGCTCATATAGTACTTAACCTGGTCTGCTTAGGAGAGGTCAGTCTGTGTGCTGTGAAGTTGCTTTGAAACTGCAGATTCATCCTGAATACACTGACCTCTTAGGGAGTAATTTGAGTATACCACAAAGTTCATGTTTGTAAACATGTGATTTCCTCTGCAAGAAACACTAGGTAAACATGGTAAGCTGCTTCTTGCAGAAGTCAGCTATGTGGGAATACACAAAATGCACACTCACGCCCAGGCTTCAAGCATCTGCCTGCAAGCCTGACCCTTCCATAGTTGTACAATCAACCTCATGCAGCAATCCTTCTGGCATCCACTTCCATGAACAAACTTTAGGTCACTTTTTATCAGGTAAAGTGACACATTTATTGTAGTATTCATGGGTTTCTTAGCCATTAAACATATGCAAAATCATGCCACTATTTTTATTAGGTTCTGTCTTTTTTTTTTTTTTTTTTTTTTAAGTGTCACTGATGATGTTTCTCAGTGTTGTGTCTCTAATCCGGTTTCCTGTAAGTCCTGTGTTTTCTCCTGGGAAACTTTTGAATGGCATGGTGATCTTTTAAGAACACCTATGTCATGTTTCAGAAGAAATGACTGGAAAATAAACACGATGTCTGCTGCAGGGTATCCACTTATTAAATTCTGGTAAATCAGGAAGTTCTACACTTGAAGCAAGTATTAGGTATGATCAGTATTCTTGGCATTTAGCATTGTTTCAAGAAAAGCTATTATTTGTAGTCTGTTAGTAGCATTTTTTTCTATTTGTGTGCTTCTGTTTCCTCATTACTAGACTGGAGATAACAGTAATAGCTATCTCATAACATTGTTGGGATCAAAAAATGGTCTCTATAAATACACAGAACTGTTACTAGCATGTAATAATCACTCATCAAGGATGTTAGTGTTATTGATTTATTTATTGGCTATAACATGAAATAATTTATTTTCTACACTGTTTTTTTCCATTCAATCTTAATACATTTTAAAATGATTTTCTTCTTATGAAATCCACTGAAAAACAACAGCCTGTTTTAGGGGAAAAATCTCGTTTAGTTTGCTTCCATTTTGTTTGAAAGTATATTCAAACTCCTATTTCATCTCTCATTGACTATTTTATGAGAAATAACCAGTTTTGTATGTTCCCAGGTGACAGTTGAGAATTAGGACAAAAAGGCTTTAATGGAGTCTATCAGTGGGATCGGAGACGTTTCACAATTCTCATGAAATCTCAGTGACTATGTAATAAAAATGAAAAATGTAGCCAATGTTGTCACAGTAAAGAGGAAGGGTACATTATTATCTGACAGATGTTTGAAACATTCACATTATTACATTGAAATGAAAGTTCCTGGCAGTTAAGACCAATGTTTTCTGTCTTCACTACCTATATCCATTGCTTCCTAATTAGAGTGCTCACATATTTGTGAAATAAATGTCGCATAGCTGAGAATGAGCCAGAATGTTTGCAATTGGGATTCTTTCAGCCATCCTGAAGGTCAGTGCCCTGAGGGTTTTTGCTTAAGTATGAAATAATACATGATGATGGAAGAACCCAGTATATAATGGAAAATAAAAATACTGTTTTTCCCCCTGTGGGGCAGGGGCAAGAGTTTGCATCCTTTAGAATGATGATTCAAGGGAGGAAAAATATTTTTGTTGTTAAAACTATTTTCAAATGTTGGCCTTGGATTATTAGTGGTGACTTTGGGCAAGTTACTTTACTTCAGGCAAATGATAAAATCAAGATTCAATGCCAAGATGTTTGTTACTAGAATGTCTGATATAAACTCCTACCTCATTTACCATTACCACAAAGACTTCCTCACTGTTCTGAATATTAAAAGAAATCATGTGTAAAGAGTAGGTAACACAGTCCCTGTCACATAGTGGTGCCAGAAATTGCAAGTGTCATTATTAGATGGCCTCATACTCTGCAGATAATTTTTATGCTATTCTACTTAGATCTCCTAACTTTGAATGGATGCCAGATAGGTAGATAGAGATATACTCACACACCAAATAGTGTGGGACAGGCATCTGGTCATAGAATGATGTATGATTAATGGAGGCAACTAGATGAGTATTGGACAAGACCCAGTTTCACTGTGTTTTGTTTTCTCATTTAATATCTCCAGGCAGACATGATATTAAGGCTACACACAATTGCATTCTTTATTTGGATAGACGTAAGGTGAGCGCTCCAGGTGAATGCAAATCAGTTTCTGGAGCATGAGATAAGTGATTATGTTCATGCTTGAAATCACCTGCATCTCAGTGCTTTGCTCTCCTGACTGGAAGCCTGATGCGGTGTCTATTCCCAAATACTGTAATCAGAGAAATGATGTTATTCCAATTGACCACATCCTTGGAAAAGTTTAGCATTCATCCCCACCCCATGCCATCCTAATAAGCTGCAAACCATCTTGATGGCCAAGTTTTCCAGGAAAGTCACTTCTGATTTTGCTGGGCATGTGCAAGCACAGCCTACGCACTCAGTGGTACACAGAATTTCTCTTCCCTAGCAGCTCTCTGACTCCTCAATTTTGATTTCAAGATGTTTTCCCTCTCCAGTTGCAAGGTAGGAATTTTACTCTCTTATGTAGACAATATTGGGTACTATTTGCCCTGTTGTGTTATCTAAAAGGTTATTGACCATTCCTGCTGGCTTGAGAGCACTAAAAATGTTAGATCTCTGGCTTGCAGGGATTTAATGTACAAAGGCACAGCATTTTCCCTATAGTTAGCCTGGAGAGACAACTCCTGCCAGAATCCATGGGCTCCCTTTAATCCTCTGCCATATTCATGAAAATGGAACCTAACAGCCTTTTTGTAGGAAGCTATGTCAGATTCTGTCTTATAATGTGAAAATGCTGTCTTGTACCTCACTGGGGAATATATTGGGTAATATACCATTAAGTTCTGTATTACTTTACAAGTCAACCAGTAAGTTTAAAAGACATTAAATCTGAGCTTAGTCAGTTTCTAAAGATGTGAAATACTCCATTTGTATTAGTACAATGCTGTCAAATCTTGGCAAATTTTAAAGTAATCTTTATAGTGCTAATGAACATAAAAAGAGAAGAATCAAATGGAAAACACTGACATCAAATAAATAGTTAAAAAGCAAATGTCCTAAGCATTTCTTGGGCCTATTCAAACTTGTAAAGGGTTCATTAAAACTAGATCCAACAGTGTCATTGACAAGAAGACAATGTCAGATTCTTACAGAAACAAAATATATTCTTATCTCAGTTTTCAAAGCCATTGACAATGGCTTTCTGATGAACTTTGACAGGTTTTGATAATTGGATTCATCCTGGCCTTCTCTTTCCTCTTGTTAGTTCTGGTTCTTCTATTTGCTGATCTTCCTCTGTTGTTTTTGGTCTGCATCTTTCCTGTCTTGCCACCAAGCTATGATAGCTCCCTTCCTGCCCTTCAGCTTCCTCTTTTCACCTTGCACTAGTCCACACTTTTCTCTGTACATGTCTTCGTTTTCCTGCCTTTCCATGACCACCATTGTGGCAACATGGTTGTGGGTAGAGGCAGGCTTCCCCATTCTCCACTCTGAGTGCCTGGCACACTGAAACACCCCTAGGTAATGTGCCATATGGTGTCCCTGGCTGATGGGCAAATCACTTCAACAACTGGAACCTACGCTAGTTGAATTGCCCCATTGGGGTGACTATGCACTCAAAACCCCTCATTATGCCTCTCTGCTGTTTAATGGTTGAAGCCCAAGAAGAGCAAATAATTGAAATGACACTGTTGCACTGTTGACAAAAGTGTAAACAAGGAGTCACTCAGTCCATGCCTCTAAATGGAACATTGAGAGCTTTGAGATTGGGCAGGAAAATGATGCCCATCCTGCCAAGGCAGATGCGGTGAGAAGAGAGTAAGCCTGGTCAGGCATAGGGGCTGAGCAGTTTGATCTTTGATCTTGCCTTTGACTTTGATCTTACTTTGATCTTGCCTTCCCAAGACCCATTTCCCTTTCCTCTTGTTACCAAGGTGTTGGATCGGAGATTTCCTGACCACTCACTCTTTAGGGCCTGCAGTCAGGTTTCTATCCCCTGACCTCCTCTGAGTTTGTCTTAGACATGTTCTTTGACTCCTTGGAGAACCTGAGAGGCAGGATTCTTCTAGGTCTCATTCTTTTCTTCTTTAAAACTCTGTCCTGCTGCATTACCTTAGATTTCTACTACACTTTGAATGAAGAGAAAATTCCTTCACATGGCCCAAAGAACTCTGTGGGGTCCCCCTTCTGATTTCCCTCACCTTCTCTAAATCCCTAAAATGAGTCATGCTCCATCCATCCTGAAGCCCTCTGCACATGCTGTTCCTTCTGCCTTAGATGCTATTCCCAGCCATCTTTACCTAGCTACCTCCTACTTGTCTTTCAGGACTCAGCCTTACTTTCCTGGGGAAGCCTTTTCTGGCCTTCATGTCTAAATTATGCCCATCTTGTTTTACTTGCTTATAGGATGTATCATTTCCCTTTGTTTCGCTAATCACAATTTGTGATTATTAATCCATTGCATGTTTCTTTTATACATGTCTCCTTGCTAGACTGAACATTCCATATGTTCTATATATTGCACAGCAAAAGACAGGACAAGTGCAACAGAATTGGCATCAAGCGTGCCAGATTTGGATGCAGGCTTATGCCACTTGCTAACTGTGTCATCTCCAACATTTTATTTAATCCTGTAAGTCTGGGGTTGAATACAAAATGGAAAGTAGTAACATGTAATAGGTACAGAACCAGAATACATCGTGGAAATCAGGGATTGAGGGAGCATCTAGAAGTGATGAAATCAAAGGCATGGGACATACTTAAATTCTCTTGCATCTTAGTACCTGGCACAAGAAACAAGTTCAATGTATGTTTGATGAATGAAGTGGTCCTCACTCATTTGAGCAATCCATGCAAAATTCGAAGTCACTCAATTTCTATCTCTCAGTTCATGATGTCTCCCACAGTCACTCTGTCCTCTTTCATATTCCTAAATATGCTATATTTCCTTCTGCCACAAGGCCTTTGCCTGTGCTTTCTTCTTCCCCTGGTATGTTCTTCTACCCCACCCACTTTGTTATCTTCTATTCATCCTTCCGAGAGCCACTTAAACTTCACTTCCTCAGAGGAGATTTTTCTAACCAAGACTAGGGAATACTGTTCTGTTAGGCAAGTTCTCAAAGCAAATTTTGCCTCCATATTTAAATGTGTATGTGTGCATAAAAGAAAGAGAGGGAGGAGGAGGAGAGAGAGTGAATACTGTATCTCCTCCACCAGGAAGCATATCTGGTTAGCTCACCATTTTATCTCCAGTGTCTGCCACTGCGGGTGGCAAATAGAGGGGACTTAATTGGTAATGTTAAAGAAGCAAATCTTGGACACACAAACATAGAGATTCCATTTCCAATCGTTGGCTCCATACCTGGCATAATCACAGAAAACAGAGAGACAAAAGGTAGTTGGTGGGAAGGGGAAAGAGCCCGAGGCTCCCAGGGCACACACTTTCCCTGCAGTATTTCCCAAACCAGCTCAAGAGAGGAGGAGTGGACTCTGCTGTCCCGAGGGTGGCCACCTACATTTTCTCTAACTCATCTTTGATATATTCACTAAACAATAAAGCATAATTATCAATAATGACTTCTATAGAGCCTGTGACAAAAATGAAAATCCAACAACCCTACCTCTTTTGTAAAGATGGGAGCTTATCTTTCAAACAGCTTGAGCTAACACCCAGGTTAGCACCTAATTGTCTCCTCACAATAGAAAAATGAAATGGTTGCCATGACAACTCAGTGATGAGTTCAGGCATTGAAGTTTGCTGACTTTGACTTAACTGAGACCCTATATGTGTTTTGTCTTTGTCATGCTAATTTCTCCTAGAGTTTTAAAGAAATCATCAATAAATATTTTTAAAACCCGCCTTCTTTAGATAATATAAAAGTGATCTACAAAATAATTAATAAGAATGTGAGTAAATTGCTGTCTTTCCACAACTCAGATCTCTCCATAATATCTAGGCCCATGTGTATAATTTAGGGAAAAAAAAATGTTAGAAAAAGTTCTATTGTTTCATCTGACTCCTGAAATGAAACTATATGAAACTTTGATATAATTATTAAAAAATTGATGAGTTTTTTTTAAAATAAGTAATTTTAATGGCAATTTCCCTATTCAAGTTTAGCTTATGGGATCACCATACTTGTTGTGTGTTGCTGATTGGGGGAGGAAGAGAAATAAGATACAGAAGTCTCCTACATAGTGTACTCAGAAATGTCAATAGGGATGTCAGGCCTACCCATCAGACTGCCTGCAGAAGTGCCTGAAAATGTTATTCTCATTTCCATGCAACTAGATGCTTATCTTGTCTCTTTCTCTTTGCTTATCTTTTCTCTTTCTCTGTTTTTTTTTTTTTTTTTTTTTTTTTTTTTTTTTTTTTTTTTTTTTTTTTAACAGACAGGGTCTCACTCTGTCACCCAGGCTGGAGTGAAGTAGTAGGATCATAGATCACTGCAGTCTTGGGCTCAAGTGGTCCTCCTGTCTCAGCCTCCCAAGTAGCTGCAACTACAGGCATGTGCCACCACCTCTGGCTATTTTTTTGTTTGTTTGTTTGTTTTTGTAGAGACAGAGTCTTGCTATGTTACCCAGGTGGCTTCAAACTCTGATGTTTATCATCTCTAGTGTAGAGATGATCATCTCCAACCTCATAGGTCTGCTGAGACAATCAAACAGGCATCTCAAATGATGTCAAAAATAGGGCATTCGCTGTACAACATGCCTCTCCACAAATTTTCCTTTTCTTGGGAACTGTTACCTCTACCCGGCTGCACAAATTGGAACCTTAAGTGTTATTCTTTAACACTTGTATTTCCCTCACTTTTTATACTTCATATCAGGTTTGTTTTCTGGTTGGCTAATGTTACCTGTAATATAAGTAATGCAATATATAATATATGTAATAAGAAGTAATAACAATAAAATTAATAATACCTGTAATATTTCTGGAATTTGTTCCCTTCTCATTCCAGTGCCCTCACCTGTCTCAAATATGTTTAACCAGTTAATACACCTAAAGCACAGAGACCAGTGGCTACCATTTTTAAGTTCTGAAGTTTTGGCTATTATCATTGTTATTATTGTTCTAATGCACTCGCATCATGCAGGCAATGCTATGGTAGCATCCCAACTGGTTTCGCGACATCCATTTTTTTGCCTCCTTTCAAATAATTCTGCACAGAGCAACCAGAATGATCTTTGTAAAAGCTGCAAAGCAGATCATGTGGTCTGATGTCAAACATCCTTCAAAGACTTCCCATGGCCCTATAGTATCTGGCCTGGCTATGTTTCAAATTTTTTAGCTAGTTTCTCTTGAATATGACTTATCTATCCTGGCATTCTTGGGGGATTCAAACTTAATTCCAGCAAAAGGAATTATTCTCTCTGCCCAGAATGTTTTCTGTTTGTTTGTTTTGCCTCAGTTCTCCTAACTCATTCTTCAGGTTCAACCTTCTTGCATTTTCTCTGATGAAGAAATGTAACTTGAATGACCACACGCCACCAATTTGAATTTTCTCCTGTGATGCTCCCTGACAGCAGCCTTCTCTTTTCATTCACAGTATATATAATTATCAGTAATTATCATTGCAGTCATAGATTCAGTTATCTCAAGTCCTACTCTCCCACTAGAATTTAAGCTCTGTGATGGCCAGGGGGTACACCTATCAAAAACGAAGGCTTCAAAAAATAATTTTTGAATGAATAAAGAGTATAATAATCCCAAAGTATGGTGCACATATAAAAGTCCTAATGAGTAAAACCGACCCTCTTTTTGAGGTGTAAATATATAATGAGTGGATTTAGAATCTTAAAGTAAATACACATAGAGAATATACATTAAAAATCCTAAGTTTGCAGAGAGGTTACATGACTTGGGAAGAGACACAGTAATCAGGAGCAAAGCTAAGAAGAAAGTTGAGGTCTCTGGGACTCTAAAGCTCACTCTACTATACAGATAGTCACTTTCAACTAAAAAGCCTATTTAATGAAAGACTAGATTGTAAAACTGTTTAATTTTTCATTCTCCACAGTTTTAATTGCCAGTACTTGGAAAAACAAACAGCTCTAAGTATTTCTAAAGGCAACTGACAAGAAAATTCTGATTCTTTACCATGGAGTGCATATTTATATATGTGTTTTATATTTAAATTCATATTTCCTATTAAGAATCATGGGCAAACATTCTCCGTATGCAGTTGAAACTGTGTCCAATTCCCTTACCAAATACAACCTTTTGTCAAGAGAATGTGTCATTGCTATCTTTTCCACCAATAGTATAAACACACCCAGGCAGATGTCCCAAATGATAAAAGGTGTGCTTGAGCAGGCAGAAAGAAAAAAGAATGAAAAATAAATAATATACAAACTAAACATTGTCTGAAACATGAACAGGTTGCAATGTCTGATGATTCTGCTGATATGTGGTTATAATATGAAATTTAGTAATTTGAGAAAATCAAGAGTAGACTAAGAAAACTAGCCATAAGGCAGGAGGGAGGAGCTTAAGCCACATAAGGAAGATGAATTGGAATTATCTGAGTTTCAAGTAAGCATTGAGTGCCCCAGTAGCTTTATAATTTTCTTTCTATGGTAGAACAGTACTACCTGTCTCTATTTATTTTCTAGCTGTTTTGCTTACATATAAGATGGAATAAAAATAGAAGACATGGGGGTTAGGGGAAGGATAGCATTAGGAGAAATACCTAATGTAGGTGATGGGTTGATGGGTGCAGCAAACCACCATGGCACGTGTATACCTATGTAACAAACCTTCACGTTCTGCACATGTATCCCAGAACTTAAAGTATAATAAAACAAAACAAAAACAAAACAAAACTAGAAGACATTTGGTAATTCCAAAGCAGAGACTTTGCCCATAATAATGCATGAGATACTCAGAAAGGTGCCCCAGATCTCCCGTGAGAAAAGTCTGACCCCTTTACAGACATACAAAATAGATCTGAGTCATGAAATACCCATATCAGAATGAGGACAAGTTGTTGGAATCCTGTGAAGTGGTATCAAGGGGATTATGAAGAGGACAAAAGAGAATTTTTTCCACAGTGACAACAAAAGTGGCAGCCTGAGGGGTGACCTCAAATGAGAAGACCCAGGCCTGTCCAGGAATTGAGGGAATTAGTTGATCTTACTCCAATCTTGGGTTGAGAATTGTGGTTGTAACCTTAAAAGAAATGACCACTTTACACATCCTTGTAGATTCTGGAAAGTTTGGCTGGATAATTATAGGGTATCTAATAATGAACTATCCATTCTGTTTCTTCCACTATAACCCTGTGGCACAGGCTTTGCACCCATTTGAGATGTTTGAGACAAGCTTTTCTTGTCCTGTGGTCATAAAAGTGAGACCAAAGTTTGCATTAAGGCGTAGTCTTAACACATATATCCCTGGTGTAGAGATGAAACCCCTGGATTCAGGTGTCAGAAATCCTAAATTCCAGTTTCCTCTCTTTCACTTAGTATTTGTGGGAATTCGTATAAAGGCGTTTAGAAATCCTTACGTCCCAATGTATTATCTTCACTTTGCCTTTGAGTCTCAGAAGCATGTCTTCTTTCTCAAGCTAACTTGTTTCTTTTTGATAAAATCCATGGCCTCCATAACATGCCATGAATTGAAGAAAGTTAAGACACATGCTGAAGAAAATTAGAATTTTGAAATAATATGTTAACAATGTACAACATTTATAAATGATTATATGTCAATTATTATAGGCAATTATTTATGCATGCCTTGTCTAAAAAGCATTAACAATATATGAAAGAAACACAGAAGCAGTGTGTTATGAATGTTGTGCCGTACCCTCCAGAGGCATTCCACCTTGAGGACCGAGGGTTCTACTGGTGCAGACGCTGGAAAATTCATCAGCTGACAGCTCTCTCTGGGAATTGCCTTGACTAAAGAGATTCAGCTTGCTTAAGTGTATGCCCCCTTCCCCTGGGCATCCTGCAAATAATGACTGGGAGATACTGGTACATAAAGGCCCGGTTCTTTGTCCCAAGTGAGACACCTCTGTAAGGCAGCTTCTGAGTTCCCTGAGGGATGCCAGCTGAGAACTGTTGAGTCTGCATCCCAGCCCAACTTCTCCATCAGCCCAATCCTGATTCTCTCCCTTCTGCCTACTGGTACTGAAACTAAGGGCATTTCCAAATACACCTCCTGCACTTGTGCTCCCTGGGAGTTTAGCCAGAATCAGAGTATCACTTAGAACCCTCATGGGCATCTCAGTTCTAATTAGAATCAAGAATATTCTAAATATAATTTATTCTGTAACTCCCCTTCCAAGCACTTACCTCAATGATCAGCTGAGCACCCTACAACATTTACAGCAAGTACTAAGTCACATCAGCATCTCTCAGAAAAGCCACATCCTCTCCCCAGAACTTGTTCCTGCATTCCTATGACTATGAACTGAAACATCCCCATCTCACTTTTTTTTTTTTTTTGAGACGGAGTCTCTCTCTGTCGCCCGGGCTGGAGTGCGGTGGCACGATCTCGGCTCACTGCAAGCTCCGCCTCCCGGGTTCACGCCATTCTCCTGCCTCAGCCTCCCGAGTAGCTGGGACTACAGGTGCCTGCCACCGCGCCTGGCTAATTTTTTGTATTTTTAGTAGAGATGGGGTTTTACCATGGTCTCAATCTCCTGACCTTGTGATCCACTCACCTTGGCCTCCCAAAGTGCTGGGATTACAGGCGTGAGCCACCATGCCCGGCCCCCCATCTCACTTTTTGTGCCTAGATACATGTAAGCATATACAATACATATATTTTCCCTAAATTTTTATTTTGAATACTTTACAATTTTTCAGAAAATTTGACATAGGACAAAGAACATCTGTATACTCTTCATGCAGATTCACCATCTGTTCATTTCCTGCTAAAATTGTTTTATCTTTACTCTTTTTGCTGAACTATTTAAAAGTCATGTACATTATAATACTTCACACTTTATTTCTGTATGCATCACCTAAGAAATAGACACTTTTGTATATAACCACAGTACCATTATCACACCTAAGAAATTTTACAGTAATTTCATATCATTTAACATATGAAACAAAGTCAAATTTCTCCATTTGTTCCAAAAATGTCTCATATGATTTTTCCTCAATCCAAAATACAATCGAGGTTCATACATTGCATTTGGTTATGTCTTATTAGACTTGTAATTAAGAACACTCTCCCTGCGTTTGGTTTTTAAACAGATTTGTTGAAGTATGCTCAGTAAACTGTGCATAAAGACTAGAATCTGATACATTTTGACAGATGTACACCAGAGAAATCACTACAGTCAAGACAGTTATCAGCATCACCTCCAAAAGTTCCTCATTCCTCTTTGTAATTCTCCCTCACTCCTTTCAACTTCCCCCATCCCCAAGCAACCATTCATTTGCTTTTGCTCGCTGCAAATTCTTTTCTGTTTTCTAGAGTTTTATATAGATAAAATTCTATGATATCTACTATTTTTTGTCTGGCATCTTTCATTCAACATAATTATTCTGAGATTCAACCATATTATTGCATGTATCAATATTTCATTAATTTTTATTGCTGGGTAGTTTTCCATTGCAAAGATATACTACGATTTGTTTTTCCTTTCATCTGTTATAGACATTTGGGTCGCTTCCAGTTTTGGCAGTTACTGTCACTGATATTCATGTGTAAGACTATATACATATTTTTCATTGGTGGGGGGGCGGATAAATACTTTGGAGAGGAATGGCTGGATCACATGGTAGGTATATGCTTAACTTGTTAAAAACCTGCCAAAGTATTTTCCAAACTGATAGCAGCATTTTACATTCTTTTTTTTTTTTTTTTCTTATGTTTTTTAGATGGAGACTCGCTCTGTGGCCCAGCCTGGAGTGCAGTGGCATGATTTCGGCTCACTGCAAGCTCCACCTCCCGGGTTCACGCCATTCTCCTGCCTCAGCCTCCTGAGTAGCTGGGACTACAGGCGCCCGCCACCACACCCAGCTCATTTTTTTTTTTTTTTTGTTTTGTATTTTTAATAAAGATGGGGTTTCACTGTATTAGCCAGGATAGTCTCTATCTCCTGACTTCATGATCTGCCCGCCTCGGCCTCCCAAATTGCTGGGATTACAGGTGTGAGCCACCGCGCTCGGCCGCATTTTACATTCTTATCAGCAATGTATGAGAGTTTCAGTTCCTCCAAATCCCTTCTAACATTGGATATGGTCAATCTTTTTTAACTTCAGCCTTTCTAATAGGTGTGCAGGAAAATTCAATTGTGATTTTAATTTATGTTTTTCTAATGACTAGCGATGTTGAGAAAATTCCCTGTTGGTATTTGTAGTATTTTCTTTGGTGACATATCTGTTCAAATATTTTGGCCCAGTTGTTTTTTATTGGGTTGTTTGCCTCTTGCTAAAATTTGAGGGTTTTTTTGATTCAAATATAGGCCCTTTATCAGATACATGCTTTGCAAAAAATTTTCTGTCTGTATCTTGTCTTTTGATTCACTTAACAGTATCTTCTGAAAAACAGAAGTTTCTTATTTCAATGAAGTCCAATTAATCTGTTCACGTATAAATTGTGTGTTTGGTGTGATACCGAAGAAATCTTTGCCCAACCCAATGTCACAAAGATTTTCTTCTATTCTAGAAGTTTTATAGTTTAGGTTTTATGTTTAAATCTATAATCTACTTTATGTTGATTTTTTATATATGGCACTAGGCATGGGTCTGTGCATGTTTATTTATTTTGGATATTACTATCACTCTAGAATCATTTGTTGAAAAGGCTATTCTTGCTCCATTGTATTGTCCTTCCACCTTTGCCAAGACCAGTTGTTCATACATTTGTGGGTTTAGTTCTGGACTCTACTCAGTTCTAATGGTCTATTTTTCTTATACTCTGTTGTTCCGATTTCTAGAGCCTTATAATGATTCTTGAAATCAGATTATATTAGCCCTCCATTTTATTCAGAGTTGTTTTAGCTTGGTTTTCTATATTTTTGTATAAATTTTAGAAAATGTATGTCAGTTTCTGTAAGAAGCCTGTTGGGATTTTGATTGGTATTGATTTGAATTTATATTATAATTTGGGGAATTGATATCTTAACAATATTGAATCTTCCAAACCATCAACAAACCATATTTCTCTATTTATTTAGGTCTACTTTAATTTATTTCAGAAATATTTTGTAATTTTTCATATGTATACATCTATAATATTTTGTCATTTCTCAAAACATTTGACTTTTTGGAAGATCTCAGGCCCATGCCAATGTCTTATAAAATGTCCTGCCTTCTGCATTCCTTTGTTCTTTCCTAATTAAATTCAGGTCAAATGTTTTTGCAAAGAAAGCTTCATGAGTGGTACTATAGGCATGTGAATGCCTCTCCTGTCAAGAGGCACCAATTATTAGGCTGCCCTGCTACTGGTGATGCTAAATTTGATCATGTGGTTAAAGCAGTGACTGCCAGATGTCACCATTAAAAAGTTACAGTTTTACCTTTGCAACCGGGAGCTAATCTAGGGCTGATACATTCAGACAAAATATATTTTGAAAAGTTAAACCATAAGGTTATATTTAATACTTTGCTTCTTTTAGCTTACATTCTATCTTTTATCTACATATTTTGTTTTCATCTATTCTGTCTTGGTAAACAGAACTTCAGTTTTCTCTGTAGATTAGAAAGCAGATGCTACTACTTCCCTGACCCTCACTCCCATGAAATAATGTACCACTAGAAATAATATGCCACTAGGAAATGCTTGCCTAGCCCCAGTACCAAATGACCAGTGATTATACTATTAAAGGTGGAGTTAGTCTGAAGAAAATGTGGGATGAGCTTCCAAGACATTAGAATAGGAAAACAAAATCCTCACCCTTTTTAAAACATCTCACCATGTTGAAAATACACATTCTCTTCCTAGTTCAGTGAGACCTTGTTGCTGTGGAGCCAGCCAGAGTTTGATCAGTTTTATAGATTTATAAACTATGAACCAACCTGTTTATAGGCCTTCAATCAACATTAAACTAAACCAGATGTCTCACTTACATAATGGTGTGTAATACCTGTGAACAGATGGGGCTTCCAATTGGTGATTACTTTTTCTTTTTCACATAGGATGTATTTTATACCCTGTGAGGAGAATTCATATCTACTGAGATTCTACTATGTGTCAGGCTTGGTGCTGTTCGACTTACATATGTGATTGCTTTAAAGTAGTCTGACCATTACTGAAATTAAAAGAGATGCCCTTAAATGATCATTGGGCCCCCACTAGATTAATCCAATGGAAGCCTCTTTCTCTTTCCCAGTAACTCATCTCTCATAGCTATAAAGCATATTTCTGTTCAATAACATTCCCTCCAACTCACAGGCTATCTCCTATACTTCATGATGCATTGTGTCCCCATCCCTCAGTGTCCATGAAAACAGGAGTAAACAGGTATTCTGCACATTGTATGAAAGCAGTAATATTCATTTTCCAAGATTCAGTAAGTTACAGCTAATGTTCATTTCATTTGGCTTAAATCAGAGCAGGTCTTGAAGGGAGACAGCTCAACAGAAATATGAGCAATTCAGACAAAGGAATATTCAGTTACTGAGTTCATTAATAGGAATTGCTTCCACTATTTTAAAATCCTGGTTTGCAGAAATCTTAAAATCTTTGTGAAAAATGCCAAGAAATCTTTGGTATATAAACTCTCGATATTATATTTATGTAAAATGATAGTATTCACCTTTCAAAAACTTTCATGTTTTATTATCTTTTTATAAATTAGAATTGCAAAAGTAAAAAAAAAGCTGAAAGGTATATAAACAAGAACTGGGTGGAAAATTGTTAGAAGAGTTAAAAGATTCAAATTCAATATAGGTCATGCATTTACAGTCACTATCTGATGATTTCATTTTATTTGGTGTTTGACATTCTGTGGACCATTCTATAAACAATGGTATGGATTTTCCTAACATGTTATTCCTACTTACAGAATCCTTTATGCCCCCCAAATAGTCGCTTTAAATTGCCTAGGCAGCATTTTTCACAGAGGGTATCGTTAACTCGCTTTATATCAGCTATCTCTCTAAAAATTGACTATGAGTCAATTTCACTGGATTTTGTACATGCTTGCTCCTGGGAATTCTTGCTGCAGCTAGCTTTCATTAAATGTCAGAGACTGCATGAGTGGGAAAGATAAGATGAAGCAAACTAAAATTATTGCCAACTTTTGTCCAGGCGAAAGGCTACCAAAAAAATGGTAATGGAACCAATTTTCATTTTCCCAAAACTAAATGGTTCAAGTTTCACACAATCATCTATTTTCCTCCGCTGACTTTTTAGAACATTCCATACTCAAAAGCTATATAGTGAGCATTTATTTGGAGTTTTAATACTGTATGCTCTAAATTCATTAGCAATGCATTGAATTTGTCTTATAAAATTAACCATGATATCCATCAAGACTTGATGCTTCAAAGATTCATTCAGATTTTAGAGTGTTTATATTGACATATACACACATACCCATTCTTCCTCCATGCAGCCATAAGGAATACCTTTTGATGCACATAAACTTGGGAATTAAAGAGAGAAGCATTCACAATAGTGTTCTTCATTCTTATCAATTCTGGTTTAGTAATTAATCTATGGTTATGATCTTCAGTGATTTTGGAGACACATCACGCCTGTAATCCCAGCACTTTGGGAGGCCGAGGCGGGTGGATCATGAGGTAAGGAGATCAAGACCACCCTGGCTAACACGGTGAAACCCCGTCTCTACTAAAAAAAATACAAAAAAAATAGCCGGGTGTGGTGGCAGGCACCTGTAGTCCCAGCTACTCGGGAGGCTGAGGCAGGAGAATGGCATGAACCCGCGAGGCGGGGCTTGCAGTGAGCTGAGATCTCACCACTGCACTCCAGCTTGGGTAACAGAGCGAGACTCTGTCTCAAAAAAAAGAAAAAAAAAGTGGAGACACATACCCAGGAGAACAATGCTCTCTCTAAGCCTCACTTAATTGCTTGGAGAGATTCCTGGAGAAGTGAGGGTTTCCTTTAGCAGCCAGCCTGGTCTGTATATTGAGACCAGTGCTCCTACTCTCATAGGCCAGGACTGAAACTTAAAAGCCAACTAAAGGTCAAATTTTCTTGACTTTCCCAGGAAGAGTAAGGTTTTCCCTCTATTATCATTACCAAAATTCATAATTGATGTACCTGTTTCTGCTCCCCTCCCAGCCACCACTACACTTAACTATGAGGCTCTCCAAAAATGTGCGATTCATTCTGAGAGCTTAACCCTTCCATATTCATGACTAGCAAAGTGATGGGGACTGAATGTTTATTTTCAAAAAAATGGAAATAAATTCCTATTGCAAAAAAATGAAGGGAATTCTTGTTCTCTTTGCCATGATATTTCATAACTCTTTTCTTCTTCAGTGGTAACTAAGATTAAATGAAACTCTTTCTCCTCTTCCCAAAACATGTTGTAGCTGCTTCAATACTTTTTTGGGGGGTTGAATTAATTGGATTGGGTAAATAGCAACACATGCACATCCCACATGAACCCTGCCCAGATGTTTATATCAGGGTTTGTATCTGATAATACAATTTCCTTTGGTTTCTAACCAACATGTTCTGACATGACAGGCATGACTCAAATAATTACCATTTATCTCCTTATTTTTCCCCAATTTAGACTGTTTCTGCTTAACATTTTTTTTTCTCACTTGGGGAATGGCAATGATACTAGAAGGCAGGAACTCTAGAATAACGCCACCACTAAAACAAGGGTATTTTGGGTTCTGCAACAATACTCAGGTCATCATTTCCGCTGAAGAACCTCGGGAGTGTGGAAAATTGGCTTTTCTTTCCTGGGCACAAACTTGCCATTCTCTTGGGACTCATTTTCTGGTTATTAGTCACATTAGTGTGTAGAAAAACATTGTAGATTTTTCCTCTGTCGATTTTAAAGTATCTTTGTACTTCAGTCAAAGTAAATACTATGTTTTCATTAGCATAAGTGTTCAAGTGGCAGTTGTCAATGTGAATTCACGTACCTCCCCCATTGCTAAGGAATTATGCCCATTTTAGGTAATCTCATACTTCAGTTGATAAAAATATCCTGATATTTCAAGTCTCCGTGTGAAAACCCCTATTATTTTGTTTTTCTAGGACCTCTCTTTGACCATTTTTAAAAACGTGCTTCACTTTTCAAATGACATTCCTGAGGTAGGTGGTAATTGACACTTTTAATGGAGCCATCAAGTAGCTTGACTCAGGTATAAATGAATGCTGATGTTCCCAGAGAGAGACTTTAACCTCCCTGCCCCTAGGGACATAAAACACTACCTGATTTTCCTCTGTCTGCCACAGCACACTGTGTGTGTGTGTGTGTGTGTGTGTGTGTGTGTGTGTGTGTGTGTGTGTGTATACATATACATACTTGCTCTGTCTCCCAGACTGGAGTGCAGTGGCATGATCTCAGCTCACTGCAATCTCTACCTCCTGGGTTCAAGTGATTCTTCTGCCTCAGTCTCCCAAGCAGCTGGGACTACAGGTGCATGCCACCATACCTGGCTAATATTTATATTTTTGGTAGAGACAAGGTTTTACCATATTGGCCAGGATGGTCTTGAACTTTTGACCTCAGGTGATCCACCCGCCTCGGCCTCCCAAAGTGCTAGGATTACAGGAGTGAGCCACTGCAACCCGGAAATGCACATTTAACCGCACACACTCACCCACAGGTTTTGATTTGTGGACAGGATAGAAAGAACATCTGAAGTAAAGATACATACCCATGCACTAGACAGAACCCCCAAAAGTTCACTCTTCAAGTTGCTATTATATGCCAAGCACAGTGCCAGATGCATTTACATTTATTATTACTCTTAATCACCTGAAATAATGTCATTATTCTCATTTTATGGGTTGGGATGCTGAGGTTCTTTATATTACATGAATATGATCACATAGCATGTAAGTGGTAGGACCCAGATCTTTCTTACACATAGTTCCTTCATAAAGAAATTATGAAAATTGACGTATTTATTTTGGATTTTTCCACACATCCAAAATTCTTGAGGAGTGCATGGGTGAACAGATTTCTATTCAGGGTGAGAAGTTGTTTCTCCAGATAGAAGCCAAATGGTGCTCTGGGGAAGCAAAAGATCATAGGAAGTTTCTTTCCTGTTATGAAACCCTCAGTGTCTAGGAGCCATGACAATTGGTAAACCTATGTGAAGGTGATAGTAAGGGAGATAGATGCCTCACCCTCAGATCCCTGTCTATGGGCAATGCACTTTTTCAAAGATACCTCCAAGGCATATAAGTGCATTCTCAAACCAAGAAGTCATTTGGAGGTATAGTGGATTAAACAGTGACCCTCAACTTCATTCCTGAATCTTTGAAAGTGACCTTATTAGAAAAAGGGACTTTGCAGATATAATTTGGTTTCATGGGTTTAATTTGTATTTCTGGGATGGGTTTTATACCTCCAATCCTCCATAGCCATCCCAAAGGATAGAGCCACATGCTTCATCTTGTTATTGGGTGAAGAGGTGATAACTTTGAACCCTGGGTTATTAGACATGGCTATCTTGACGGCAATACAAAGTTGCTCTTTCCAGCTTTGAAGATTTTGCAAGAAATTATTTTCTCTTTTGCCACAAATTCGACTATACATCTCATTTAGGTCTTTGACAACAAGGTAAAGCAAATTCAATTTCCTGGTGAAATTTTGGCATCAATTTACCTCTTTTTCTACTTCTCTTTGAAATAAACTACCACAGATATCCCTGTGGTTGGCAGGTCACAACCACGCCTGAGCTGGGCTTGTACTTAGCTGACTTCTCTTGTTAAAAGGAATCTGCTCACAGAACTAGAACCACAGACAGTTGAGGCCCCTGTTAAGAGTCCTCATGTAAGTGCCTTGACTTCCCACTCCAGTGTAAGAGGGAAAGGGAAGAGAGGAAGTTAAGAAGTGGTGGTAAATTTCCAGTCTTCTTAGGTAGCAGAGCTGCTCAGAAGTCAAATGTTAAGTGTGGGCCACCCTTTGCAATTATTTCCTAATACAGAATTCAGAGTTAAGTTATGGATAGTATTTAATGAGAACAAAAATTTGTGTCTACTATGCTTAAACATTTACTATGTATGAGCCAGGCACTGTGCTTTGTGTAATGTACTTTATTGAGCAACTCATTTCAGTGCTATGATATCAGTCTCAGGTGATTCTCATTTTTTCAGATAGACCCATAGATTAAGACAGTAGAATCAAGTTCAGAGAGCTGATTAGTGGAGAAGCTGGGCTTCAAACCCAGAGCTTCCTAGTTCCAAAGCCTATGTCTTAACCTCTTAACTGGACTGGAAACAGTCAAAAATAATAAAATAGAAGTGTTCTTTATGAAACAGTGCAGCAGTAGTAACAAATCTAGAAAGGACAGCTTCTGATTCCCTCCATTTGATACCTTATTAATTTAAGAGAAAAGTTTCTAGGGCCACTGATTTATAAACAAAAGACAAAGTAAGGTGTAGAATGGTGATTGGAGTGGGTGACGCTTTAATTATAAAGATAGCACAGGGGCTAAAGATGTCACCCAACAGATACAGGAGTGACAGATAAGGCTAGTTAAACTGTGCTTTGTCATTATTATGTTGAGGAGACAAGTTTACTGAAAGAACAAACTCATGTCCAAGTTCTGTGGCATTTTCACAGTATCCATTACCTTGCAACTTATTTATGAATCCTCTTGTGTCCTTCGTGGGTTCTTGGTCTCACTGACTTCAAGAATGAAGCCGCGGACCCTCGCGGTGAGTGTTACAGTTCTTAAAGATGGTATGTCCGGAGTCTGTTCCTTTAGACGTTCAGATGTGTCTGGAGTTTCTTCCTTCTGGTGGGTTCGTGGTCTCACTGACAGGAGTGAAGCTGCAGACCTTCGTGGTGACTCTTATAGCTCTTAAAGGCAGCGCGGAGTTGTTCGTTCTTCCAGGTGGGTTCGTGATCTGGCTGGCTTCAGGAGTAAAGCTGCAGACGTTTGAGTGTTACAGCTCATAAAGGCAGCCTGGACCCAAACAGTGAGCAGCAGCAAGATTTATTGCAAAAAGAGAAAGAACAAACCTTCCACAGCGTGGAAAAGAACCCCAAGGGGTTGCTGCTGGCTAGGCCAGTAGCCTGCTTTTATTCCCTTATCTGACCCCACCCACATCCTGATTGGTCCATTTTACAGAGAGCTGATTGGTCTGTTTTGACAGAGTGCTGATTGGTGCGTTACAATCCTTGAGCTAGACACAGAGTGCTAGACATAAAAGTTTTCCAAGTCCCCACTAGGTTAGCTAGACACAGAGTTTGCTAGATACAGAGTACCGATTGGTGTATTTATAAACCTTGAGCTAGACAGAGTACTGATTGGTGTATTTACAAACCTTGAGCTAGGCACAGAGTGCTGATTGGTATATTTATGATTCTCTAGTTAGACAGTAAAGTTCTCCAAGTCCCCACCAGAATAGCTAGATACAGAGTGCTGATTGGTGCACATACAATCCTTCGGCTAGATATAAAAGTTCTCCAAGTCCCCATCCAGCTCAGGAGCCCAGCTGGCTTCATCTAGTGGATCCTGCACCAGGGCTGCAGGCGGAGCTGCCCGCCAGTTCTGAGCCGTGCCTGCCCTCCTCAGCCCTTGGGCCATTGATGGGACCCAGCACCACAGAGCAGGAGCAGGGGGCAGCGCCCGGGGAAGCACGGGCGGCGCAGGAGCCCACCACGCAGGGGAGCTCAGACATGGCGGGCTGCAGGTTCTGAGCCCTGCCCCGCTGGGAGGCGGCTGAGGCTCCGCGAGAATTCGAGCACAGCGCCTGCGAGACGGCACTGCTGAGGGACCCGGTGTATCCTCTGCAGCTGCAGGCCCGCGTACTAAGCCCCTCTCTGCTCTGGGCCTGCGGCGCCCGCCGGCCGCTCCGTGTGCGGGTCCTGCTGAGCCCGCGCCCGCTGGAACTCGCACTGGCTGGCAAGCCCCGCGCGCAGCCCGGGTTCCCGCCTGCGCCTCTCCCTCCACGCCTCCCCGCCAAGCAGAGGGAGGCAGCTCTGGCCTCAGCCAGCCCAGAGAGGGGCTTCCACGGTGCTGTGGTGGGCTGAAGGGCTCCTCAAGTGCCGCCAGAGTGGACGCCGAGGCTGAGGAGGTGCTGAGAGCGAGGGTTGCTAGCACATTGTCACCTCTCACTCTCTACTTGCACAGAGGTCTTTTTCAAAGGTGTTTTGAAGGGGCTTGCTATAAGACTATATGAGCTCAGAGAAAGAGACCAGAAATCAGCAATATAGAGGAAGTCGGGGGAGAATTTGAAGAGGAACCTAAGATAGGACAGCTATTAGCTATTAGCATTAGGGCATGATTATAAGTTTTCTGGCAAAAAATGAGAGAAGGCAGAAGCAATGTCACATCAAAATGATTTAAGGAAGGGGGTAAGGGAGCAGTGGGGGTGCCAGCAGGATTTGGAAGCAGCACTGGTCTTAGAACCCTGGCTGCATCTTTTAGGTGAATTATTTGTCCTGTTTCTTTCTACATCTGTAAAATGGGTGTAACTTTACCTACCCTGCCTACTCCACAGAATCAAGGTGATGCTCAAAGAAGTCAGTATTTGTGAAAGCCCTGCTCTCAGGCAGGTTTTATTTGGCCAGTGCAGTCTGTAAATTTGAATTTGGATGCCTTTCTTTGGAACATGCACCATCCACTTAATATTCAGCACTCATCTTGTTTTACATCCTGCTGCTTCAGGAATTTTAGCTTGTGCACTCAAAACCTTTGGTTTAATGAGACTAGCCAGCCATGTAATATGAGCATATTAATCTGTTTACATCTGTTGGCCACGGAGAGACTTGCGGGGCAGGGGTTAGAGGCAGGCTGATTCTGGGGACTGGACTTTGAGATAGCCTAAAGTGCTAGGCAAGAGTGGACATGACCCTCAGAAACAGACCTTCCTCAGAGAAATCCAGTGGGTTCTCAGATCTGTTACTTTGTGGATTTCACAAGTATCTGACCCTGGACCATATTTTAACACAATATTCCTACCTGGATCTCAACATCAGAATTACATATTTTCTGAAGACTAGCAGAGAGGCTTTTAAAAAACTGATCATAATAGTCATAAATGATGCCATTTATTGAGTCCTTGTCCTAAAAGCATTTACAGTTAGGTAGAGTAAGAGGGGAGAAAGATGCAAAGCAAAAAAAGATAAATAAGTATATAGTATGTTACAATGGAAAGTGCTATAGAATATAAGACAAAGGGAAGCAGGCTAAGGAGATGCTGGAGAGCAGAGGAGTGGTTTGCAGTATTCAGTAAGAGTAGGAGTTCATTGCAAAGGGGAAATGAAGGCAACGATGTGGTGGTGAGATTGTTAGCCAGGTGGGGAGCTGGAAGCAGGACATTCCAGAGAGACCCTATGGTTCAACAGGGATGTTGAGTTCAGCCTGAACCAGGGATGTGCCTGATGTGAAAAACTCCATTGTCCTGTGGTGAGGATGAAATGGGATCATAAATGCTACATACTTAGCCCTGGTCCTTGCCTTATGGAAAGGTTTCAAAAAGAATTAGAAGATGTTATGCATACAGCTGGTCTCAGAAAACACTCTAATTTTTAATGATCTGGCCCTTATTGTCATCTTATAATTTCTGTAAATTTACTGAAATGGGTTTTGTTTATTTTGACTGGTATGGCCAATCATAATGGGTGGTTTCAGTCAACTTAATTCCTTATGAAAGCATAACCCTGCAAAAGAGCCACAGGGTGCAAACTGCAGGCTGGGTGGAGTCCCATCTAGGTTCGGCACTGAGTATTTCTGATGGCAAACAACAGCCTTGTGAAGGGAGCCATGTTTGTTCCCCTCACTTGACAGATGAGGAAACTGAGGCTGACAGAGGTGAAGGGATTGACTTGCCCCACTAGAATGTGGCAGAGCTAAGCAAACACACACCTACTCAGAGTCCTTCCATGAGTCCATTTATTGAACAAATGTTCTTCACCAGGTACTGTTCTAAATCCACCCAAAGTGGCCCTCTCTTTCCTTCTGAGAACCTTTCCTATCTCTTCTCCCCTGCCCAGTCCTTAGCCTGAGCAATTGGATTCATGGAACGTAAGTAGAATGACCACATGTCCCTTTTTGCTAGGGACAGTCCTATTTCTACCCGTGTCTTGGCTTGATTATTACTGGTTTCCCCCTTCACTCTCAAATATGTACCAGTTTGGAGGGCTAACTTCATAGTCATTCTGGATAAAATATCTGTATGCTATTCAGAACGAGCCAGCTGCCATTCACTGATTTGGTGCCTTGGTTTAAAGCGTGGTTTGCTCAGGTAAATGTACTACCCTTCAGGAGTTAATGTTCCATTTATTTTTCCCTCAAATGTTGGTCAAAATGTCCTGTTGAGAACTTGTACAATACCAAAGGAATATGAGGTAGGAGAAGGCAGGGACAATATTCAAGATATTTGCCAACCTTGTCAGGGGCTGAGAGCTTGAGCTGTATGTGTGCAGCTAGACTTGGCTGGGGGAAGGAAGAAATTCCATTCCCCACCTCCAATCTTTCTCCTATTGGCTGGAGCTTTTTGCTATGGACCTGCCATCGGACCATATCCATTAAACTTCCTCCTGTCTATGAATTGCTATTTCTTCTGCAAAATGAGGGATGGGACTCTGTTATCTCAAAACCCCATAGTGCTGCGTACTTACAATTGCAGCGAGACGGAGGTGAGGACCTCTTTGGACCAAATGTTGAGATTTAGTTGAAATTTCTGGAACTGAGCAGCAATTCTTCTCACAGAGCCAGGACAGAGGATTCTTTGCCAAGGAGATATAATGAGATGTATGTAAATAGCTCTCTCCTTCTTGTTCTTTCTGCCTTTAGCCTCCTCAATTATAGAGCAAGAGCTTTGCCAGTTTGCCCGAGTTCTAGAAATTCACCTCTTCGGTCCAGCAAAACAAGCATTAAGAAGCCTATAAATAATCATCTTATTCTCACATCTCTGCAACAGCAGGAAGGCTGGTACTGCAAACAAATGAATTGGCAGTTCATAGACAACTTAAATGAATATTGAAGGGGGAAGCTTACAGGATGCATTTGGAAGTAAAAGCAGCACTTTTTTCCCCCAAGGAGGATCAAAAGCAATTCCCCTTCACTCCCACCTATCTTGTAGCTTTCTTTTCCCAGGATAAGGTCCACAGCTCGGTTTCTGTCTTTGAGATGCTGACGCTAAACATGAGAAAGGAGAAAGAAACCCTTTGGGTCCCTGAACTCTGGGATCCTGTCATTTATCAGGAGAAGACGTAAACTCGATAAACACCCTGTGCTATTTAAGCTTCATATGTTGAATAAGGCAGAGGCTGCCTTCTTTCCCCCCAATTTTCCTTCAAATCCCAAAATTACAGTCAGAGCTGGGGTTTGGGGGCAGGATCAGGAGGCAGTCTTCATCAATTTTCATTAGTGCCCTCACTATAATGTTTTAAGAACCCTCTGACTCTTCCTTTTTTAAAATGAGGCAGGCCAGACGCGGTGGCTTGTGCCTGTAATCCCAGCTACTCAGGAGGCTGAGGCAGGAGAATCTCTTGGAGCCAGGAAGCTGAGGTTGCAGTCAGCCAAGATTATGCCACTGCACTCCAGCCTGGGCGACAGAGGGAGATTCCATCTCTAAAATGAATGAATGAACGAATGAATGAATGAATGAATGCAAAATATTGTTATGGACTTTGAATTTTCTCAATCTATTCCCAGAAAATGATCTCTGCTTGGCTTCTGTAGACAGAAAGGAATGCCACACTTCATAGTGCTATTGTAATCAATAATTTCACTTATCTGAAACAGAATTAGAACCAGTCTCAACAGGTAACAGATTTCCTTCTGCAAGGTAAATTTAAAAACAAAAGGCCGGGCGCGGTGGCTCAAGCCTGTAATCCCAGCACTTTGGGAGGCCGAGACGGGCGGATCATGAGGTCAGGAGATCGAGACCATCCTGGCTAACACGGTGAAACCCTGTCTCTACTAAAAAATACAAAAAAACTAGCCGGGTGAGGTGGCGGGCGCCTGTAGTCCCAGCTACTCGGGAGGCTGAGGCAGGAGAATGGCGTGAACCCGGGAGGCGGAGCTTGCAGTGAGCTGAGATCCGGCCACAGCACTCCAGCCTGGGTGACAGAGCGAGACTCCGTCTCAAAAAAAAAAAACAAAACAAAACAAAACAAAACAAAAATAACCCTTTTTAGCCAGCAGCAAGAATTATTTAGAAACTTCCATTTGGCTTGACATAAAGTACCATCTTTTTAAGTATAGTAACTAGTAGTGGGTTCTGTACACAGTGGCTTATACACAGCATCTCACTTAATTCCTGCACAGCATAAGGGATAGGTAGATGAGTACCATTATTATCACCAGGGTTCAGATCAGAAAGGGAGGCGCAGAGGACTTACCTCCTCATTCAAGGCTATAAAGCTGGGAAGGGGGAGAGCCAGAATTCATATCCCAGAGTGTTTTCACTCTGTAGCTCATGGGCTTATAGCAAGCAAGCTTTTGAGAAACACTAATGTTACTTAATAGCATTGACCTCAAAACATCATTAAGTCATTTTTTAAATCATCGTATTTTCCTTGCGTAGGATAAAAGATTTTCTTCCTTTGCTGAATAAGCTGAATATCTAGACACAAGCATTCAAATACAAATAATGCAGAAAAGAACATAAAAACAAATAAGTCACCCTATAATTAAGTCCTCAAATTTTCCATTTGAAGCCTAGATAATGATGTACTGTAATTATTATAAAAATAACAATCTATTATCACCACTATGAAATTAGCTGTTATTACAGAATTCATATTGGCTTGGAATTCCAACATCTCTTCTTGTTAAAGAAGTACCCCTCCTCCAAACCTGTTTCCTATTTTTTTTTTTCCTTTTACCAGCAGTAGAAATAAATTTGGGTGGAAAATTATATAGGCCATGTTATATGATTAGGAATAGATTTGGGAAGGAGGATGGTAAATAGCTGAATTCAGCCAACAATCATTCTTTACCTAAACATCAGTAACTCCCCCACCGAAAGACAAAGAGACTGTGTTACAAATGTGATGGTATAAAAATAGTCAACTCACGCAAGTTAGCAAGGGGGTATGTGTGACACTGTAATATATACCAATTTTATTTTTATATCTCTGCCACATTGAACCACTGAGGAAAAAAAACAACAACAAAACAAACAAACAAACAAAAAAACTAAGAGACAAAAATAACCACTATCAACAAGAAGTCAATACATTTAATTTTTTTTGAAACCTTTATCAGAAAGGTTTATTTTACCATCCTGGCTGAATGAAACACACAGTAACTTAAAATCTGAGGGTGTCATTTTCCCTGTGGCATGAAGTTGGTACTACCTGGCAGACACACAGTGCTAAGGGGCCTGGGCAGAAACAATGAGTGCTTCCTTCAGTTTGTTCCTTTAACCAAGACTGAATTGCAGGAGACACGGGCCTGAGTATTAGCTAAATATTAGTATTGACTAAATCCACTAGTCAAAAGGAACACCACTAGTCAAAAGGAAGTCTGACTTCCGCCAAGTCCTAGAAGACCTACTTTTGTAGTCTTACCATGGCTGTCACCTTGGAAAACAGCACACTTTATGTAACGTTTGACTTTGCTGCATCTGAAGACCTTTTGATATTTTCACAACATTTGACTTCTCTGCCCAGGTGCTAGGGGAAGTTGGCCTCTCTTGATCCTTTTTTTTTTTTTTTTTTTTCCCTTTTGAGACAGAGTCTTACTCTGTTACCCAAGCTGGAATGCAGTGGTACAATTTCAGCTCACTGCAGTCTCCACCTCCTAGGTTCAAGCGATTCTCCTGTCTCAGCCTCCTGAGTAGCTGGGGTTACAGGCGCCTGCCACCACACCCGGCTAACTTTTTGTATTTTTTAGTAGAGACGGGATTTCACCATGTTGGCCAGGCTGGTCTCGAACTCCTGACCTCAGGTGATCTGCCCGCCTCAGCCTCCTAAAGTGCTAGGATTACAGATGTGAGCAACTGCACCCGGCCTTGATCCTTCTTGTGTCCCAGATCTTCAAGTCTTGCTTTGATTATCAAGATGTTTTTTATTTTCCTTCCTCCTCATGACCATTTATTTATTTCTTTTACAAACAAACAAAAAACCCTATTTATAGCTACTAATTAAAATAATAGCCATATTAAGAGAAGGAAGTTAAGCGGTACTCATTTCTTTCTCAGAATCTTTTTTGGGAGCCCCCAAAACTCTTAAAGGAGAATGAAAGCTTTAGATACTGCTCTGGAAGTCACTGCCACACAAATAAGTTGTGTCCTAGTTTACATCTGGGGCCTCTACTGAGCATTGGGAGCATAGTTGTAAAATGCGGTTAGGCCTAGTGAGCTTCAAAGGCAAAAAACTCTCCTCCGGTGGAATACTGTGTTTGTAGGGCTATATAAAACAACAACAACAACAACAACAACAATGAAAATACAGATAATATTAATAATGGATAGCATCTCAAGTAGATTTGGACGCTTTTTATTTTCTTTCCTGCTAACCTCAAATCCATTTCTCCCTTGGTCTACCCCATCTCTTTACAAAGCAAGATCATCTGCTCAAGTGACTCTTTCCATCCTCCATTCTTCTCCCTACCCCTAGCCTGTAGCACATCTGTTGTTTGTTGATTCCAAATCCGCATCTCTTGAGTCTGTCTACTTAACCTTCACTGCCACCATCACTTGTCACCTAGAAGACTCCTAGTGGTCTCCATTATTACTCCTGTCCCCTCTATAATTCAGAGCAATTTTTTTTTTACTTTAAATAAAATTATGTAGCCCTCATACTTCCAACTCTCCATTGGCTTTCTATTGTAGTTGCCTTAAATTCCAACCTCCTCAATATAGTCCACGTTGCTTCTGCACAATCTGACCTTAGCCTCCTCAGGTGCTTTCATACCTGCTCCGTCCTAGTATACCAGCCTCCTTGTAGTTTCTTTAACAGTTCAATCTCTTTCCCAGTTGAGTTAGTTGGTCAAGGTAAATGTGTGTCATTTATGGGCAAGGTGGGCTACAGCAAAAAAGAAAGCTGCTTTCTCAGGAATGGGAAGAAAAGGGAAGTGTCTGTACCCATTCTTTGTAAGAGCAAGGCAGGGGCCACTGTGAAGCTAACCAAAAAGGAAGCCAGAGTTAAGCTCTAATTGTTTGGCTTGGAAGCATGATGAAAAAAAGGTTTTCCAGGCTGATTCTTACTGGCTGAGGGTCCACACCCACATCCTCATACCCACATGGGTTCTTTACTTCCATCTATGTAATCATCTGTTATCTATTTCATCAAGCAAACTTTCATCAAGCATGGACTATGGGCCAATAGGATAAAATGCCAAGGGAACATTATTAGGACAGAATGGATACAAACGGATCGAACTTCGGTCCTTGACCCAGTTCACCTCTACAAGTATACCTGGTCATGCAGCCTTGTGATGCATACCCTTTTCCTGCCTCAGTGCCTGAGAATGACCTCCAGAATACAGACTTCACATGGCTCCCTGAGCAATGCTATTCTGATTAATGAAACAGCCCAGCTGTGGAATTACTTCTTTTAGACTAGGAAAGTCTTTTTTGGCCTGAAGAGGAATTGCAATCCAGAACCATTCATTATCATCAAAGATGCTAACTCCATCCTTCAACTTCTCATACATGCACACATATACACATAACCTTCCCCCAGAATCACCATGAAATGCAGGAAGACTTGTGGCTGTCTTTTTTTGGACATGAGAAACCAGGCAAAAGCTGTTGACAAAAAATTACAAGCATATCTTTGGGCCCACGTGTACTGCATGGCACTAACAAGGACCTTCTAGAAGTTCATTATTGGACCTGACAGGACTAACTGCACCATGATGGCTTAAAAATTGACTGATCAGCCAGGCATGGTGGCTCATGCCTGTAATCCCAGCACTTTGGGAGGCCAAGGTGGGTGGATCATCAGGTCAGGAGTTCGAGACCAACCTGACCAACATGGGGAAACCCCCTCTCTACTAAAAATACTAAAAAAAAAACCAGGCGTGGTGGCACATGCCTGTAATCCCAGCTACACAGGAGGCTGAGGCAGGATAATTGCATGAACCTGGGAGGCAGAGGTTGCAGTGAGCTAAGATTGCACCACCATACTCCAGCCTGGGCAACAGAGTGAGACTCCGTCTCAAATAATAATAATAAATAAAAATAATTATTGACTGTGGTCCACCCAGGCAAACACATCAGAAAAAGGAGAAAACCAGTGTGACCGCCATGCTGCACGGACCCTGCATGGACAGAAGATTTCTCTTTTGCATTAGATTGTGAGCTGCTCGTTAGATTTAAGTTCAAAACCAAGAGAAAGACAAATGAAGAGATGCAATATTCTGATAGATCTTTAAACTTGTTAATGAGGGCTTAGCAAAAAGTCCTTCTGATTTAAAACAACCAAACAGGTGCTCCCCAAGTAATGATAAAATAAAATAGCTTATTTATGCAAGGAATGGGTGTGATAAATTCTATCTCAGTGTACTCCCAAATAGCAGGAGACTTTGGACATAGAAAGGAAAACCAGGGTCAGATTGGGGAAGATGACCACCTGCAGAGGCTAAATGCAAAGGCTGATAGCTCAGTCATAAACAGGTCCACAAAAGCTTATTTTCAACACTTCCTCCCAGTAGCACACAGAACCACACTGCCGCTTCCAACACTGCACTCCGGGAGCCAAGTTAAGATTTTCTATCTTATGACTCTGTGGCTCGTAGAGATTAGCTTGTCAATTAGGTTTGGTGGGTCTAGGGAGATAGGGAATGTAGCCTTTTAAATTTTCTTTCTTTCTTTCTTTCTTTTTTTTGAGACAGAGTCTTCCTCTGTCACCCAGGCTGGAGTGCAGTGGGGCAACCTCAGCTCACTGCAACCTCTGCCTCCTGGGTTCAAGCGATTCTCACGCCTTAGCATCCTGAGTAGCTGCGATTTCGGTCACGCACCACAACACCCAGCTAATTTTTGTATTTTTAGTAGTGACGGGGTTTCACCATGTTAGCCAGGATGGTCTTGATCTCCTGACCTCGTGATCTGCCCGCCTCGGCCTCCCAAAGTGCTAGGATTACAGGCGTGAGCCACCGCGCCCGGCCAATTGACAGTAGAAAATTCAGCCTCTTTGAAGTTTGCTGTCCATGATCTCTTTGATCCATCTACCTCAGTTTAGGAAAATGTGAGGTACAGGGAAGTAATTAGTGGTTTCTGAGGCAAGGTCTCAGTTATTCCTCCTGTCTAGTGGTAGGCAAGGCTCATTTTGGGGAAAATGGGCAGGAAAGCCAGAGCTTTGGGTAGGGATGTGAAACCTAGTTCTTTTCTATCCCCTGTTTGCATGCTCAACGCGCAAGCTGAAGGGGCATCTGTGGAAAGATGTTCCTGGTCACTGAAGCTTCAAGGGCAGTCTGTGAGTCTCAGTGGAGAACCAGATGGGGGCTGATGGGCAGGGAGCCTCCACTAGGACCAAGCAGAGGGCTGTATGCTCTGGTCCTGACCCGGAACGGGAGAGTGAAGTCAATGCAGAATTTATGTAGACTGTCCACATAGTCTGGAAAATTGTCCCTAAGACTGTAAAGTCTTGGGGACAACTTTCCAGAAAAAGTTGGCCTTAAAAATCTACATGGAAAAATCCAGATAATTGAGGCTAAAAACTTTTCTATGGTAATTTGTCAGGATGATAGTTCACATTCTCATTTTCCCCAGCTAACATTCCCAGGACTACCCTTTCAAAGACTGAGAAGTGAGATACCATGTTACGGTGTTCAGTATGGTGAGGAATAAAGATTTAGGAATAACATTTTTTCCTTTGTTTCTGCATCTTTTAATATTCTAAGAACTTATCTGGGAGGGAATTGAATTATTTAAGTAACTTGACAGAACAAAGAAAAATCATGTTACTCTCTAACATAATATACATCAAATGGCAACCAGGAGATAACTGAGGAGTTAAGCCTGTGCTATTAAAACTATTTCTGCGAATTATATTATCAGAAGGTCTGTGGTTGCAGAGATATGTTTATGCATGTCCACAACTTCCTCTCCATTCTTTTTTGTATTCTTTTGGCATCTTGTTAATCACACATGCTTTAAATCCTGCCATATATATATGTACAGGCATATATATACACACACAATATGCACAGTGTTTTAAAAATTGTGGATAAATGACAAGGGAAATATATATATCTATATAGATATATAGATATAGATATATATAGTGCACATACATGTACATACACCATCTGATGATTTTGTTTCAAGACCACATGTAGAAAAGCAAGACCATGGAATGGCCCAGCCCCTTAGATGACCATTATTCATATCTCACATACAAAAGACATGTTAAGGGAAAGAACATACTGCTTCTACTGTGAATGGGTAAATGGATTTTAGAAAGAAATATCCTCCTTTCTCTCCTCCTCCACATGTAAAACACTTAGGCACTGTGGGACAATAATTCTGATGATGATAATGATATTAATAACCTCTTACTTGGATGCTTGATGATTTATAAAGTGCTTTTCAATGACATTGTCTCTGACCCCTGCCACACAATCCTGTATGGTAGGTGTTATTAGCCTCATTTGACAGTTAAATAAAAAGCAGGGATTTAAGATAGAGTCCCTAACCTGCTGGCCAGTGGACAGCTTATGACTTATACAACAGTATGCGCGGTGTTTTAAAAATTGTGGATAAATGACTAGCATTTTCAAGTCTCAACTTTTTATGTAAAACTCTCGATTTCCAACTTCTCTTTAAAATTCTCAAGGCCTGGCCACCTTTATTTTAGAGGAATGACTCTTTTAAAGCAGGGCATGAATACTTCAGTTTCCCAGAGTCCCACTGTGCCCTATCACCCGTTAGTGCCCTGCTTTGTTTGTTTTTCACTGGGCTTGTGGATACTGAAGTTGCAACCAATTCTCAGAAAGCATAAGCAGTATGCTTACGATCATGCAGCCAATAAATGGCAGGAGGAGAAATTGAAGCCAGAGCTCTGGTACCAGGCTTCTGTCTCTGACAGTGACTCTCAAAGAGAATGGCTTGAACTGGATGCTGAAATCCCAAGTATGGGGTATAGGAATCTGCATGTTTAACAAGCACCTAGGATGTGATGTGATTAAAATCCTTGCAGTCTGTGACAAACTGCAAAAAGCCCCATCCTAAGGACTCAGGAGACTTGGGAATCTCATTGATTCTCTTACTAAGCTAGCCTGTCTCTCAGTATTGAGTCATCAAGTATTTGGGCACTTACAGAGTTCTGTGTTCTCTGCTCGTGGATAATAATTGTTAGGCAGCATAGATCCATTCATGATCTATAATATGAGTGCATGCCATGTGCTCATTTATTTTCCTGTTCTCATACATGAGAAACAGATTTTTCTCATTTATTCATCAAATATTTACTGAATGTCTACCTTGTAATTTGCATTATGTTTGACTGTGAGGATCAACATGCCAGTTAAGATGTGATTGTTTGAGTTCTCAAACTAATAAATTCAAGTGAGACTGAGCTGTCGGCCTGGATTACCCCAAAAGTACTTTGATACTTACCTTACGTTGGTAAGCACAGCCTTATTTAGAGCATGCACGGAACTCACATGGTTAATACAGTCCTATGACCTTATTTCTTTCCTGGTGGCCACTGTATTTAGACTTACTTGACCGAATGTCTTTTACAAAAGCAACTTAAGTATTTCATTTTCTAGACAATGCATGATGAAAGCAGGAACACACTCAAAACACCAGATTTTAACTCTCAATATTTCATTTGTTTGTATGAGAATGAGAATAGTTGAAATATTTTGTCTGAGAGTGCACAATATGTATGTCTAAATTATGTCTTACCTCTCCCTCTACCCCCCCCCCTTTTTTTTTTTTTGCGATTCTTAGGAAAATAAAAGGCAAATACAAACTCTACCCCTCTCTAAAGTTTTGAAAGTTGACTAAGTATTTGATACTCAAAATGTAGTCCCAGGATAAGGTGTATTGGTAGCTCCTGGAAGTTTGCTAGGAATGTAGATTCCTAGGCAAAAACGTACATTTACCAAGACCCCCAGGTAATTTTTATGTACACTAAAGTCAGAAAAGCAAGCCCTGGGTTAAGTTCCTTGTTAACAGTTCACTAGATGTGGTTGTTTTGGTACACAGACTTATTTTATAAGGACTTTTAGATGCAGAAAAGCTAGGCAGTAGGAAATAGATGGTATGATGTATTTACACACTGAACTGTCTGGAAAATGTTGATGTTTTTTAAATTACTGTTTTCCCCATCTAGATTTCAAAGTAAACATGGTAGGAGAGAGTGAGCTCATAGAAAATACCAAAACAAAACAAAACGACAATGTAGAAAATGTGATCTTATGAATTTATAAGGGTTTCTCATGTATTAGACATTAAGTCCTTGTCTTTTATATGTATTTCCAGTATTGTCCCTGTTTTTATATTGTTTGTAATGTTTATCAGAATTTCATGTTGTTATGTAGTCACATCATTGGGCATTATTTTCTTTATTATTTCTTCTTTTGCTTTTAAGATCAATAATTATTAGCCTTGGCTGTACATGGGAATCATCTGGGAGCTTTGAAAACCACTGATGCTCGGATTCTCCCATCCTCCCCTCCCCTGGACATCCCAGTTTGATTAATTTGGTATCAAGATTTTCAAATATTCCCAAAGTGATGCTATTGTGCCACCAGTGTTAAAAACCACTGCCCTAGAAAGTCCTTCTGTATAGCAAGATTAGATAATATTCAGCCACAAGTGCTTCTAAATATTCCATGGTTTTATTCTTCACCTGCTTCTTAGTTTGTTATATAATATGAATTTGGATTAAACCCAGGACACATTTGAGCCCTTTGAATAATATATTGTTAGTTCTTCTTACTGTCTGTAATTCCTATTTTATCTTTTCCTTTTAGTTCCAGCAGGTAATTGGTCTCAGAATCAAATTTCAGATGACTTACTACTACAATGGCAGAGAGTCAGAAAGTAACATTCCAGAAGTAAAAAGTTCTAGACATTTCTGGAGTCAGAGTTTTTGGAAGAAGTAGGAAGAAATTGAGTTTACTGCTTCATTTGTGAACAATCACTAGGAAACTTTTCCTTTCACTGACTAAATTGCTTAACGATTAATTTATTCAGTTTCGATTGAGTCAACAACCATCTTAACAATAATCACCAGAGAGACAAAGCGGAAACTTCTAGGGCTCTAAAACTTTACTCTTTAATAGTTGCTCTATAATTTTGACTCCTTTACTGAGTGTTTTGTGAATGGACAAAATAGCTGTCAGAGGCAGACACATCTAGTGGTTAGTCATTGTCATGGCTTAGTTGAAAGTCAGAGGTCTTGACATTGTATTATATAGTCCTGACTTCAGTTAGGAGACAAAGCAATTCGTCCTTTACCCAAAAATGCAGATGATATCACTCCAGAAAGCTTCACATCATCTTCATAATTTTTATAGTTTTCCAAATCCCATTAGATTGCCACTCAGTTCTAAGACTTTACAAGCTTAAAGTACCAGGCTATAGTTATTGCTATAAATAGTATTTCTCAGACTTTCCTTAAACTCTCTTTACACACAAACTCAAAGAGCGAATGGAATATATTTTCCTTCTATATGCTTGACTGGCATCATTCAGATTTTAAATTTTCAACATGGATCACATTCCATTATTATTGGAGAACAAGTAGAATTTTTGACATTTTAGTTTAAAATTTGTGCTTATAAAATCCACAGAATTCAGAGCATGGTAACCAATTCCAGGCATGTGGGCATGTCAAAATGCAGAATTTTATCACACAAGGCACTGAGCCTTTGCTATCAATTCTCACAGAATATAAAGTGCCATAGATATTGCACCGTCTTTCTCTTCACATCATGCTCAATAAACCCTCATTGCTATAGAACACCTGTCCCAGTAGCATATAGTTTTACACAGATCATGTTATCTTGCTTCCATGTGATCTTTCTAGCTGAAGTCATCTGGTGAGCTAAGAATGAAATTGATCATTTGCCCAACATGTGTTGGTCATCAACTATATGTAGAACCCTGTGTAGGGCATTGTGGGGGACAGGAAGATAAACTGGTGTGGAACCTTGCCCAAAAGAGGTCATTCGTTAGGCAAGGATGTCTTATAAAATGTGGAAACAAAGTATTTCAGGAGTACAGGGCTGTATATATATTATGACATGATTGAATCTCAAAAAATAAATTGAGTATAATTATACAGTCACATAAGAGTATATACTATATGATTTCATTCATATGATATTCAAGCATAAGCAGAACTAATCTATGATGGTCAAATCGGAATAATGGTTATCTGAAGATGGGTCCTGACTAGAAAGGGACATAGGAAACTTTCTGAATGATGGAAATCTATATCTTGTTGTGAGCAACAGTTACATAAGTGTACACATTTGTCAAAATGTATGCCAAACACATTTAAGACTTGTACATTTCACTACTTTATGACATATAAATAAAATATACATACATATACATATATATACAATATACAATATACATATACTGCATACATACATTGCATGTATTTTTCATTAGTGATGCTACATATGTAGCATCACTAATTTAAAAAGGTAGTGGGAGTTTAAAGGAAGGAGAAATTTTAGGGGAAGTTGTAAAGACTTTAAAAAGGTGGTAATAATAAAATAGGCCTTGAAGAGTGAATAACACTTAATAAAGAACAGATCTATGGGAATAAAGAAAACAAACTAGAGAGTGTTCACTGAAGGGTCGGTAACTCTGTAAGCCTTGCACTTACAGGGCAGTTGTGAAAGGAAATACTTGCAACACATTAATGGGAGAGATGGAAGGGCAGCTTGGGGAATGACACTTAGATCATCAGGTAAATGGGAGCCAGTAGATGTTTTCGGGTAAGGGGGAAGTGTGATTGCAGCTGTGCTTGGGCAAGATGGGTCTGGCCACACTGTGTCCACAGATACTCATAGAGAGAGAGGAGTGTGACAGAAATGTATGAAACTCTAGAGAGGTGCTGGAGTTTCTGAAGAAGCAAAATTGGTGCTGGACATACTGAATGACAGTGAAGAAATGGGGAGATGTAACACATTTAATACACACCATGTAGGATTGTCTTTGAGTTGTCTGGATGTTGGAGGTGAGGGAGACAGAGGTGGAAGGTTTTAAGTTTGGCTGTCAAGAGGGGGTCAGCAAATTAGGAAATACAGTGGAAAATAACAACAGGTCTGTGAGAGGGTGTTGGACATCCTAAATTAGAGGAAAACCTGGGAAGACAAGCACATTTTGGACACATATTCAACAGCTGGCAAAGCTGAGAAGCTCAGACCGAAAGCTTCTGGGAGACTCTGCCAAATCATTAGCTGTCTATTCCCCTTGATTTCCCTTGACTTCCAATCCTTGACCGAGCCTTTAGATACAACTAATGCAGGGAGAACACAATAGTGGTGTCTTTGTTTCCACATTGTCTTCCTTGTGCTATGATCCCTGTTGATATTATGATGACCCATCTTTCAAACTCTTCAGGGCAATGCAAATATTTCTTCTAAGAGCTTATCCTGAAATGGCCTTCCATCTGGATTATGGCAACAGTCCAAACTCATTGGCAACAGCATGCCAATTTTAGAAAAAAAATTGATATATCCAAACACTAGGTCCATTTTTCACTTAGAAAGAAAAGAGGTGATCTTACGGGAAGGCGTTATTGCATTAGGGTGAGTGGGTGTGACTGACAGTAGGAATGTGGAGACCTTAATGGGCATCCCACTTTTATTATCATCAAACTGGATCTTGAGCAATCTTTTACAGTCAATGATTTAGCTTCCTCTTTCATAAAAGGGGATACTGATGTCTTCCTTAGAGACTTATTTTGAGTATCAAGTAAATTAATTGATGTCAAAATGCATTACAAACTGTAAATTACTGAGTGAAATTGAATAGTGAGTATTCCATTTTATAATGATGCAGTCCTTATATGTTGTGGAGCTTCTACTTTATCATTGGATGCATTCCCAGGACATTTCAAAGATAGATTAATCTTTGCAAAGATTAATTTATGATTCTGGAACTTGACCTTACCCTCCCCTCAAACAGTGTGGGCCTATTAGAGGAAGTGTGGAAATAAATGAGGAAGAAGTAGATAATTGTTGAACTCATAACCGATCATAACTTGTAACCCAGGAAGATTTTCTTTCTCCTGGATTCTTATCTGGTGCCTCGATTCTCTTAGATATGCCAGAGAGAAATTATAGAACTTTGCTCAAGGGAATACTCAGTCCCTGGACACTGCCATTCCTGTAATGGGCAAACACAGCTTACTGAGTCGGCTGAGAATGATGTCGGAATTGTCAGATCAGATTCTGTGACTGCTGCCTGTGACTAAAGCATGCCGAAGAGGCTCCTGTGGGAGAGGCTGCTTAGAAACACAGCCTGCCAGTCTGTGTCTTTGCATTTCACGGCTAATATTGCACTAGCTGTTGCTGTCATTCTTGCATCAAGTTCACATGCCTCAGTGACAGGGCAACCCCACTGTTCAGGTTGACCGACCTGTCACTACAGCCAGTGGTCTGCCATGAGCATGTCCCCAGGTAGGTGTGTTTGTGTAAAATGACTTCATGTTTCAAACAGGTGTGCTTCCTCTTTACCTAACAGGCGATAGGCTCCCACAAAGCCATGTTGGAGATAAATTCTGAAAACCAAATTTTATTTTTCCATTGATTTCTTCTGGAAATTTAGGAAGGCTTTGTGTCTGATGGATTTTTTAACAGAGGGTTGTGCCTGGCATCTCAGAATTGCTATCCGTCCTGAATGTCAACAAAAAAGTAATTTGTTCCTTTGACTCAATGGCTGGCTTACTGTGATTCATTCTTTGTAAGGAAACATATGTTCAAGCCACCTTCCAATACACATCTTTCAGGGGTTTGGATGCTGTTTAAAGTGAGCATGGTGGCTCATGTCTAAAGTCCCAACACTTTGTGAGGCCAACAAGGGAGGATCATTTGACCCCAGGAATTCAAGGTTACAGTGAGCTATGGTTGTGCCACTGCACTCTAGCCTGGTGACAGTATGAGACTTTGTCTCTAAAATTAAATAAGTAAATACAAAATAAAAGGGACATGTCTGCAAATTTTCTTCTTCCTAATTGCAGCATCTTCCCATGCATTTCTATCAACCACTCTTTTAAAAAATGGGGCAAAAATTTAGAATGCCTCACATCATCTAGAGTATTCTCATGCCATGACCACGAAGTTAAAGGCTATTTCCATAATAAAGAGAAAAGACCATTTCAGGGTATGCTTTTGAGGAAATAATTGCATCTTATGGAAACCACTGTTAGTAAATAGAATGCCTGTATTTATAATTTGCCAGTAACCCTGACAGGTCTGCAACATGCGACGGGGCTTGTCATTTTGCCACCACGTAACGTTGAATCTTGGGCACTGAGAGCTTTGGGCATGATCAGTTAGGGCATGAGCTTTTTTTTTCTAAAGAATCTGAACATTTCTGTCTTGAATGCCAGTGATCAATTACATTTTTAAAATAAAAATTCTTGAATAAGATTTATAGGAACCTGGTCTGGCGCGGTGGCTCACGCCTGTAATCCCAGCACTTTGGGAGGCTGAGACAGGCGGATCACAAGGTCAGGAGATTGAGACCATCCTGGCTAACATGGTGAAACACAGTCTCTACTAAAAATACGAAAAAAAAAAAAAATTAGCCGGGCGTGGTGGCGGGCGCCTGCAGTCCCACCCAGCTACTCGAGAAGCTAAGGCAGGAGAAAAAAAAAAAAAAGATTTATAGGAACCTGCATGGTCTATCTCCCAAGTCATTTTCCTGATGTAGACTAACAGAACTCTCATTACCCGACGCTTGGAATTTTTCTACCATGTTCTCATGGAATTATTCTCAATCAATGTTCTCATAACTTTAGAGTGAACATGTACTCATTTTTCAAACAATGACACTGTGTGTCCAGACACCATTAGATTCTCAGGAAAATAAATAGGATGGAGTCCCTGTCTTCATTTAGTTGAAGTTCAGTTAGGGAAGATAACAAGAACAGTCATTGCTGAGTCTTCATTATCTCACAATGATTCAGGGAAAGCCTGAGACCTGGGAAGTGGGGTAAGAGAAGACATTACAAAGAAATTGAGGCTCAAGTTAAATCTTGAAAAATGAATAGAAGTTAGCCTAGTGGACACAGTTTAGGCAAAAGAAGAACAACCTTTAGTTAGAATTCACCATAAACCTATTTTCAAGAAATTTCTGTTCTAAAATTGGGTAGTTTTGATAAAATAACATATTTTCAAGTTGATGAATAATTTAGATGTGCTTTTTTGAAGCAAAGTAAATTAGCTTGTAAAGATTTGAAATGGCCAGCTGCAATGGCGCACACCTGTAATCTCAGTTCTTTTGGAGGCTGAAGCAGGAGGATTGCTTGAGGCCAGGAGTCTGACATAAGCCTGGGCAACATAGTGAGGCCCTATCTGTAAAAAATATTCTAAAAAGTTAGCTGTTTGTGGTGGCATATGCCTGTAGTCCCAGATGCTCAGGAAGGTGAGGCAGGAAGATCACTTGAGTCCCCAAGTTTGAGGCTGCAGTGAACTATGATTATGCCACTGCACTCTAGCCTGGGCAACACAGCAAGACCTTGTCCCTAAAAAATAAAGTTAAAAAGATTTGCAGCCACATTGGCTTTGGCTCAGAGTAGTGTTTGACAGAGGACTGTGGGCGTCAGATCAGTGGAACAACTCCCAACAAGGGTTGAAGCAATTATCTACTGAAGATACTACATGCAAAAGCAGCAGGGCAGACTATAGCTTTCAGTGGACAAATGCTGAATTTCATCTTAAACATGAATGACAATATCTTGAACAGTTAATTAAAGATGCCATTTTATTTAGGAGTTAGGTTGGTTTGACAACTCCATGCTTCAAAGTTCTTCATGAAAAGGACACAGTGTTGAACATCCCTCAAGTTCTGCCTGACTTCAGCCTAAGTGTTCTTTAGTCATAGGAGAGATTTAATCCACATTCATTTCCAAATCCACTTTTTGAGATTTTTCAAAGTCCCATCTACTCTCTGGTAGTTATTTCCTTAAAGTTAGAAGTTCCTGTTTTCTTCCTCTTACTTTTATTCCAGGAAACTTTAGCTGTGCTGTTCCAGATGGTAGCCATTAGCCACATGTTGCTGTTTAAGTTTAGATTTACATTGATTAAAATTAAGTACCTCATTCTTCAGCCCCACCAATCTCACTTCAAGTGCTCAATGCCCACATGAGGCTATGGCTGCTACATGGGGCAATTCAGAGAACATTTCCATAATTGCAGAAAATTCTACTGGGCAGTGCTGATCTAAGTACCCTTGTGGTTAATACCACCTGTCCCCATATGTAAGAATAGGTTTTTGGTATCATTATTTGATGATCTTTGAGAAAGCCTTTATAGCCTCTATTGGCTATTGTGGCTAAAATATTCAAAATCTGGCCAAAGTATCATAGCCTTGAAAGATCTGTGGATTTCTTTTTTCTTTTTTCTTTTTCTTTTCTTTTTTTTTTTTTTTTTGAGATGGAGTCTCGCTCTGTCACCCAGGCTGGAGTGCAGTGGAGTGATCTCGGCTCACTGCAAGCTCTGCCTCCCAGGTTCGTGCCATTCTCCTGCCTCAGCCTCCCAAGTAGCTGAGACTACAGGTGCATGCTGCCATGCCTGGCTAATTTTTTGTATTTTTAATAGAGACGGGGTTTCAACGTGTTAGCCAGGATGGTCTTAATCTCCTGACCTTGTGATCTGCCCACCTCGGCCTCCCAAAGTGCTGGGATTACAGATGTGAGCCACTGAGCCCGGCTTTTTTTTTTTTTTGGAAAAAAAGTGCAAAGTTGGATTTCCATCATTCCTACCCTTAGTGGAAATTTGACAGTGTGTTTAATGGTGTATGCTTTTAGTTTCCAATGGGAAAAACACTTGTCGATGTTTTTGTTGCTGTTTGTTCAAGAAATAGGTTCCTAATTGAGCTAGAAAAGAATGAGATGATATGTGACAATTTAGTTGATCAACAAGCAGTTGGTTGGGGTAAATAGATGAGGAGTTTTGGCAAACTACTTGCTTTAGCTAACTTTACTAGGATAATATTAGTTATACAGTTCTGAGCTCAAACCCAGTTTTGAATTACTTTATCAGCCAAGTCATCCAAGCATAATTCTGAGCATGGAAAGAAGGGAAGCAGGAAATGGACATTTGGACGAAATACCATGTGCTAAGCACAATGTTAGAATTTCCACATATGGGATTTTATTCCAGATGAAATGAGATCTACAATGCTTTTTGAATACTAAATTAATAGAAGCATGTTGTGAACAAAAGGCAAGCATAACACAAGATAAATTGGGATATTTCCTCTTAAACTGCTGAACGATGTCTGTTGCTATTTGTACACCCCAAGGTCAAGGATTAGAATGCTGCTAATTAAGAAAAAGCTCTATTTATTGGGATGTAATTAAGTTAATGAAAATGAGAAGTAACCATAGAAGAAAAAAATTAAAAGATCAGCTTGAATGGCTCCTGTTGATAAATCTGGCAGTACATACAAAGAAATTAAGTAACAGTAATGCATTGTGGGGAATGAACATCAATGATCACTTTGGAAATTTTTGTTAGAATCTTCTAATAGGCTATTGTTCATAGCAGACAAAATGGAACCAGTTTGGCTTGGAATTAGAAGCTTCAGGAGTAGTGGAGGATGGAAGGGCTTCAGTATTTAGGGCTACCCTAATTCCAGTTTCATTCCTCCCTCTTCCTAAACACCCCTCCTTGTCCATACACACCCTGCTATGCACACCAGCCCCACTGGGCTTCTTCCAGTCCCAGTTTGTTCTTCTCCCTCCTATTTTCCTCTTTTGCAGCACTGTATGTTAATGGTTAAGACCCAGACTCTGGGAAAAAAGTTCCTAATTTCAAACTCCAGCTCCATCACTTGCTAGCTATGTGTTTCGGGACAAGTTACTAAACTTCTCTAGTTCCTCAGCTTCATTGCTATAAAGTGAGGATAATAATACCTACCTCATTATGAGCACGGAATGAGTTAGTATCATGACTAGTTCCTGGCACATGGTTAAGTGCCTTAAGAGTGTCTACCACTCTTAATTTGTGGCAGCATCTGCCCACAAATTCACATTTTCGTCCTGTGATGATTATAAGAATGTATGTCTCCTCTACCCTTGCACTGGCCCAGGCCATTTGTAGAGTTTTATACCCATTGCGTCCCAGCACCAAATATGTAACTTTTTCATAGTAAGCATCAATCCACATTTGTGGATCAATGATTGCTTCGGACAAATTTCATTTAGATTCTGTTTCTATCAAAAATATAATCATGTTTTCTTTTATGGCTCTTTAAAGCTGGCCATCAACACTATAGATTATATTAAGAAGTAAAATTATTCCATTGAAGGGATTCTTTGCTCTATGACTACTTTTTAAAGATGCACTGAAATCTTTTTTTAATGTTTAAAATAATTAAATGCAAATTTTCATTGCAAAGCCCAGCTGGGAAATAGATTGTAGGATGACAGTGCTCAGGAAGACATATAGGAAGTAAAACGTGATATTTACATGTAAAAAGTTCATGCTATTGTTATGGATAAAAACAATTAAAATAACTATATTCATAACTACCATTTTAGGGATTTGCTCCCATCATTACAATAAGGCTTCACTTAATTATCTCAGCCTTCCTTAATCCATGTGTAATACATTCTATTTTGATCTTCATTTTACAGATTGGAAAACAGCCCCAAAGCAATATTCAGATGGCTCTTGTCACTTTGCCGCTTTGATTTTGTACCATCAGCATTTCCTTTTAAATAACAGTATTTAAGATTAGATTTTGCTGCACATTAATTTTCCCATATTGATGGGGCTCTTCAACATTATCCTTTATTCCTTTACTTTTTATGTTCCCCTATGAGTCCTTAGTACATACGCAAACATGCAAAGTGCCATCACACAACAGACTGAGAATAATAACGGCTACTCATGCCCACTCCATTCCATTCTCGCCAATATATTCTCTATACCACTGGGTAAAGTAAGTCAAGTCGTGTATCTTCCTTGCTTGAAATTGTTCAGTGCCTTCCCACCATGCTTATGATAAAATCCACACTCCCTATCACAGTTTCTAAGGCCCTGCATGATATGATCTTCACCTGCCTCTAGCACCTCCACTTACACAGGCCTGCATTACTTTCCTGAGTGGATCAAACTCTGTCCTCCTGCAGGGCCTGTGTACTGTTCTTTCTTTGTTCTGGAACACTCCTATATTCAGTTATCTTCCCTTAGGCCTCCTTGTAAATATCATCCCCTTAAAGAGATTATTTCTAACCACCTAATGTAAATTAGTTCCATTCTCTGACTCTCTCTCACCTATTTTCTTGTTTGTTTCCCTAGTGACACTTGTTATAAGTTACAGATACACACACACACACACACATTCTGTTTGTTAGTTTCTCTATATTATAGCCTAGCTCAACTCAGGGCAATGTTGACCCTACTCGCACCCTGGGGAACATTTGGCAAAGCCTGGAGGCATTTTTAGTTGTCACACCTGGGAAACGGGGGTTGCTACTAGCATCTAGTGGGTAAAGACCTGGGATGTTGTTATATGTCCTACAATGCACAGGACAGTTCTCCTTCCCTCCCATGAATTATCTGGAGCAAAATGTCAGTAGTGCAAAAAAGTTGAAAAAGCCTTGTTTATTCCACCACTTCCACCATTATACTTAAAGCTTCACGAAGGCAAGTCTCTTCACTGGTTCCTTAAACAGCATGATTCCAGAACCTAGAAAAGAGTCTACTGAATGAATGAGTGAATGGGATAAAGGAGGAAAAATAAAGGATCTCTAGGGGTCTTGGAGTCTACCATGGCTTCCACTTCCCTGTGGTGGTCTCTGTAGAAATACACATCCTTCTGTGTGGCTCCTGAATACTCCCCACTGCCAGGCTACTTCTACCTGAGGCACCAGGTGTTCCTCTGTTGGAATCTTTATCTTTTACAAAGATTTGCAGCAGAAACAGGCTTCCCCTGAAGTGAAACCGCAGGGCATAAAGAGAAAGTACAAAGAGCCCAGCTGGCTGGCTGCCCACTGGTGGTCTGGAGCAGCAGTGTCACTGGAAGGGTGATTGTACTCCTGCTGTCTGATCCCCACAGCTGAAATGACAAATGTTCTGTGACCCTGCGGCCAGAGTGTTTGGCAAGCAGTCTGCTAGGAATCAGAACACAGATCCAGAGAGCACTGAAGTGATCGCTTCACAGTAATTTTCTTTTGTTAACATCCAAGGGTTACAGTGATAATTATAGTTGGCACTTTTAAAAAGGTCACATCAACATACAAAAAATTCATCCTGTATTCATTGGGTTTAACACTTAACAGCAATGCAGCTTATCAGACAGAAATTTAAACTATGTAACACCCACCAAATGCCTCTGAATACTGACTAATGCTCATTGTGTACCTACTTCCTGGGGGTCAACAGTATTCTCCCAAATCCTTTTGTCTATGATCTAGGGAAGTGTGTCACATGCTTAACTGTTTTTGAGACAGTGTCATGCTTGGAGATTACTTGGCTTTGCTGATAACGTTAAATGCTCTCATTGGAAACAGGCAGGATGACGTCACCTTCTAATGGATCCTCAGGACAAGCCAAACCTGTCTTCCCCATTCCAAGTGATTTCCAAAAGCCCAAGTGAGAGAAAACCTTTTGGGGTAGTAGCAGTTTCTTTTCCCTTGTTATATTTCCTCTGATCAAGGAAGAGGTGAGTCTGGCAGGGCTGGCAACATAGGGGTTGAGCTCAACAGAGATACAGGTCACCACTGACACCTGAGTTGACAATCACAGTCATTTGTACATTTGCACAACATTGTTGCCAGGTGTTGAAAATACTGTGACAGCTGGGATGATTCTTTTGTCATGCTTGTTTGTGTGTAATCAGACATCTCAGGGAAGATTACTGAGCTTAATAGAATGGGTAGAAATTCTTCTTCTCCTATCCTATGATCTGTCTCCCAAGGGGGCCTTATTTCATGAGTACCACCCCCCCCAACACCCCCAGCCCAAATTATTTAACCTTGAGCTTGGAAATCATTCTTGTCATCTGAAGTTTTAATAAAAAATATATGCAGAGTATCAAACTTAAGTATGGCCGTGTGCCTCAGGCTAAATTTTAGGTGTCGGATTTTACCAACAACGTAACTTGCTTTAAATACCACCTCATTTCCAACTCTGAAGAGAGTCTAGTGATTAATTCAAATTAAACTACTCCAAAGCCAAAGTGGTATGTGTTACGAAACACGAAAGCAAGCTGGCTGAAAAATTTTAATTTTCCCTACTTATTAGCTATCTGTTCTGGGAATAAATCGAAGGTGCTAATTTCCTGGGTTTCAAATCTATTTTTAAATGTACTAGGCTAAGAGATTTAAAAAAAAAATTGGAATGTAAAACAACTTTCTTATCTTTGAAGCAAAGTTAAGAAACTTGGTCACATTTTCAGAATTGTGCTTGCTTTTAAGATACTGTGTTCCAGTTTAGATGGCAAGCTCTGGCTACCTGGTCCATATGATACTTAGCATAAGGCAGTGCTTAAAGCTTTGTATCAAATTGCTATGGATGAAATTGTCCCCACACCATTTGTATGTGGCAGGCCCAACCCCCAAATGCAAATATATTTGAACACAGAGCCTATAATGGGATAAATGGGATCAAAAGGGTAGGACCCTGATCCAATGTGGCTGGTGTCCATATAAGAAGAGGAGGAGATACCAGAGTGCCCTCTCCTTCTGCACTGGGGAAAGGTCATGTGAGGACATAGTGAGAAGGCCGCTATTTGCAAGCCAGGAGGAGAGTCCTCACCAGAAACCAACCCTGCTGGCATCCTGATTTAGTGGAAGAAAAAAAAATGCCTACTGTTTAAGCCATCCAGTCTGTGATATTTTGCTATGTCAGCCTGAGCTGACTAATATACAACTCTACCTACCTCTTTGCTTTGGTTATATAGTACTGTCTATTACAGTAAAATCTCATGTATATGATCATTTTCTTGGGCAATTCAATCTACCAGGAAAACCCGATATTAAATGATGAAGACAGCTATCCCAAAGCCCATGCTTTTTAAGCTGTAGCAGTCAAGTTATCTCCTTTTTTTAACAGAGCCTTCATAATAATATTACCTGCTAGGCTATTATAATTATTGTGCCTTTTCTAGGTTATTGCAAAGTTTGAGGATGGGCTAGGTAGATTTGCAATATGTATCCTCATGCCTACTCTAACCAGGACAGTAGTAGAGGGTGAACAAAACAATGAATACCACCTAAGGCCAGTGATCTACAGGGCCAATTGTGATGCACGGCTAAGCAGTCATTGTGCAGTGTTACCTCTGCATTTTCCTGGAGGTGAGCAATCTTATGTTCAAATACCAATACGGCTGCCGAGACCTGGGCCAAGTGCTGGGAGCTCACTAGCATTGCTATCACTTCTTATCCTTCCACTGCAAATAGCGCCCCTCTCTCAACTCTCACTTATTCTTGGAGATGACTCTCAAATGCCTTGTCCTCTAGGCAGGCTTTTTGAACTCCCAAACTTGAGTTAGACATAGAATTATTGAATTGGAAGTAACCTTAGGGATTTCTGGCCGAAATGCATATTATTTTACAATGAAGAAACAAAGGTAAGTGATGATGTTGGCAATATAATATAGAACCAGGACTCACAGTTCAACATGTTCTTTCTCTTAATACATTGACATATTTACACCCAAAACAGTTTTAAATATGTAACTGAGAGAAGGCAGGAGATTAGTTTGCAATGATTGCTAAGTAAGTTCCAGGCACTGAGGATACAGAGATGAATGAGAAATGGTTCCAGTTCTTTCTGAAGTCGTGACCTGGGCAAACTGAAATATAACGGAGGCTGTCAGAACAAAGATTTTACCTGAGGACAGTGCTGCATTCCCCAGGTTGGGCACAGAGTAGGCCCTCAGGAAAAGTGTGTCAAATCAATTAGCTACTGTTAATAACATAATTAAAGTGTGTGTTACCTATTTTAAGTAGAAGAAGACTCTAAATATCTTTATTTCTAAGAAAAAAAATGCCTCAAGTTTTTTAACGATTTTGAGAGCTGTGCTTTGAAGTTCAAAGTAAATGGTAAATATATTTTGTGTGTGATGACGAAAGGGGCACTACTTTGCATGGGTGGCAGGGGGTGGAGCGTCACAGGCTGATTTGTCTCTCATACAATTCATATGTTGAAGTCCTAACCCCTAGTACTTCACCAGAATGCCATTGTATTTGGTGACTGAAACTTTTAAAAGATAATTGAGTTAAAGTTACTAGGGTTGGCCCTCATCTAATATAACTGGTAGCCTTATAAAAAGAAATTTGAACGCAGATACACACAGGAAAAAGACCATGTAAAAACACAGGTGGAGGCAGCCATCTTCAAGCCAAGAAGAGAAGGCTCAGAAGTAACCAATTCTGTTCACACCTATATCTCAGACTTCCAGCTTCCAGAACTGTGAGCAAATAAATTTCTGTTGTTTACACCACCCAGTTCATAATACTTTGTGAAGGCAGCCCTAGCAAACTAATATAATAAGGAAAATATACTTTGAGATTAAAGTTCAAGTGTTTTTCCAGTGAACTACAATAAGCTTTCAACTCTGGCTAGTTGAGAGTTCATGGTTTTAACACCATGTGAATGTCTGTCATACTGACCTTTTTGCACCTACAAAGGAAAATGTCTTACCATTTTCTAGGAATATGAAATGTTACTATTTTATATAAGAATCATTATTTCCGAAAATATCTAACTTTAATAAGCTAATGAGAACCTCTGAAACAGGGGACATGATCTCTGTTCTACATCTGCAGAAAGATAGAGTGCTAATTTGTACTCCAGGTAACATTTTTGAGATTAATTTGCCACCTAAGACATGAGTGTGATCTCAAACATGTGCTGATCAATAAGAGGAGAAATAAAAATCACGAAGTTTCTTCTTGTTTTTGTATTTGTAAACTTAAAAAGTTACAGAATTTGTAAAAAACTTAAAAATTTGTTTAAAAAAAAGTGACTTAAAAAACACATTGCTTTATAGTTCGTCCAATCTCTGTTTGCATTTTATTTGGTTTGGACCACAATACTTTGAGTTGGAAGGAAGAATTTCCAGTGTATAGATATGGAAGCCGAGACCCAAAGCTCAACAGCCTGATTATGACTGAATTAAGGCTTCAGTCCAGTGATATTTCTTTTCTACCCAACAATCAGCCCTTTTAAGGTGGCCAAAAGAAGGCAATGTAGTCATTATGTAAATGTTTCTAGAACATGAAAAAAAAAAAAAAAAGAGTGCTCATGTAGGCTTTTGGACCTGGGCTAATGCAAACATTAATAATGTTCGGTCTTTGATATAACAAAATATTTGATTTTTTTAATGGGTTGAATTGTGTTGCCCCAAATTCCTGTGTTAAAGTCCTAACCCCTCGTGCTGCAGAATGTGACCTTATTTATAAATAGGGTCAGTGACTACATAATTAGTTAAAATGAGATGATTAGGGTGAGCCTCTAATCCAATATGGCTAGTATCCTTATACAAAGGAAAAATTTGGACACACACAGAAGGATCACCACTATGTGAAGGCAGATGATAGAGTCATGCTTTTCATAAGAAACACCAAGCATTGCTGTCTGCAGCTAGGCAGAGGCATGGCGCATGCTCTTTTTCACAGCTCTCAGAAGGAGCCAACCCTGCTGACACCTGGATTTCAGACTTCCAGCTTCCAGAACTGTGAGACAATACATTTCTGTTGTTTATACCACACAGTTTGTGGTATTTTGCCACAGTAGCCCTAGCAAATGAATACAGTCTTTACAAAGGATGCCCACATGGTGATTTCAGAGCCGACAGAATTGTCCAGCCTGTGACTGAGTAACTCTAGTTGCCTTCCGGACATTTCATGTTAGAAAGTTTAATGTATCTACTTACTCCATAGAACTGCTATTTCTAGAATGGTTAGCTTCTACACAGTAGCAATTAGTGAGTCACATTGTCAAAGTGAGATTCTGGGAAGGAGGAATGAGGGCTCAGGCTGGATGACCCTCAGAGTAGGAAGTGCTGCCTGCAGAAACCAGTTCCTGATATACTGTCTTTACCTTTTGCAGTCTGACCTCTGGACATACTAATGTGCTAAGACAGCTCCCAGAGAAATGGCTCTCTCATGCCTAAGAACATGCTTCCCATGTTTTTGAAACAGTTCCTTTCTCAGCTATAAAGACAATCTGTAACTTGAATGTTTTCTCCTTTCTTGGCTCAATTGTTGTTCTCTTTTAACTCTAAGTCCTTTCTCACCCTTTTCTGTACTTTCTCCCTTTGCTGATCTCTTCAGCAAAATGGCTTGATACAAATGTCCCTCTCCAGCCATGGTCTCTCTTTAGAAGTCCTACCTTTGAACTGCACATGATACTTTTCTACTTGGATATCTCATCATCACTGCAACCTGCACTTATAAAGCCAGGCTGTGCAGAAGTCAGAGCAGAAGCAGACAAGGAATATTTTTCTGTCCCTGATTCTTTTTAAAATTTATTTATTTTAGAGAGGTCTTGCTCTGTCATCCAGGCTAGAATGTGATAGCACCATCATAGCTTACTGCAGCTTCAAATTCCTGGGCTCAAAGGATCCTCCTACCTCAGCCTCCCACCTAGCTAGGATTACAGATGTGTGCCACCATGCCCAGGCAATGTCCCTGTTTTTTGACCTCATGAGTTGGGCAATTCTTAGCAAACCACTTCTGAGACTCAATTTTCCCATCTATGCAATAAGCAAATAGTGTATAAGGGCTCGTAAAATTTTTTCATTAGAAAAATATATCCCCTGTATGAGTTGCTTGCTTTTTGTTAGCATTTCACCATTTTTTCTTGCCCTCTAGAGTGTGAACTTTAAATTCTTTCCATTCCTGCTTCCTCAAGTGAATCTTGTTTGTTACTGCTTTGAAAGGCCCTTTGCATGCATTGGACTCAACATTCCAAATGCACCACGGCATTGCTGGCCTTACTACGACATGACAGCTACCAGAGGTTTCTAAAGAGTTTCTTTCCTTGATTCCATTGCCAGCGATCTAAAGGGCCAGTTGTGATACACAGCTAAACAGACATTGCATAGTATGAGTATTGCCTCTGCATTTTCCTGGAGGTGAGAAGTCTTGGATTCAAATACTAACACGGCTAGTGAGACCTGGGCCAAGTTCTGGAAGCACATTAGCATTGCTATCACTTCTTATCCTTCTACTGCCAACAGTGCCCCTCTCCCAACTCTCACTTATTCTTGGAGATGACTCTCAAATGTCTCCTTCTCCAGGAAGGCTTGATATGTGTAAATAGCTCTTTCTAAAGCTTTGCTTTCCTTTCCTGCTCAAATCCTCCTAATGTTCCCAACCATGTGAAGTCTAACCTTTGAAAAGACAAAAAGGAACAGCCAGAAGTCGGAAGATTAACACTAAGCTCACCTACAGTAAGATTTCTAAGATAAACTAATGTTTATTGAACCCCTAAGATGCTTCATACCCTAATTTAGGCACTTCCCATATATTATTAAATTTTCATAACAACTCGGAGATGGTAGATTTTATCAGAGTTATGACAGAAAATTATGATAACTAAATTTGTAGAATTCATAAACTGTTCTAGCATGTACCATTACATTACAATTTTGTAGTGTCTGGGAAGTGTTGTACATCCTGGAAACAATATATGGGTTTTTAAAAGTATTGGAAATTCCTGTATTATCAGATACTTGATTATTTATATCTGTGTATAATTACGTAGCTAATGCAAAGTTAAATGTAAATGACCTGTAGTTTTGGAGTTTCTCAGTATGTTAGAGGTGCAATTATGGTTTTCTCTGTAGAATCCTACTTTAAATCCTTAACCTCTGATGTCCACATGGCATCCCTCATGCCAAGATAGCATCTTTTTGGAGAGGCCTTCCCAACTCCATGTACAACACTGTAACCACCCCACTCTGATCCTCCAACCTGGTTTATTTTTCTTCAGAATAGTCATCATCAGCTTACCTTCTACATCATTTTCTGAATGTAACCTCTAAGACTATCGACTTTGGTTAATTTTTATATCTAATTCTCAAAACAACCTTATCAGATAGAAATTAGTTCCTCTCTATTATAGAGGGCCTACGTTCAAAGGGTTTTAGTGACTTGTGCCAAGATTCTAAGCTCAGTCTGATAAACTAGGCCACAGATGCTCATCCACTGTACCATATAACACTTTGAAAAGTCAACAGGCTCTACTCTCCGGAATGCTAGCCAGGTTCTTGACTGGAGCTACACATACCCACCTAGGAAATTCTGTACATTGCCCTTCTAGGTCATGAGATTTCCCCTTCTTTTCCCTGTGAATAAACTCCTGTCCGTCTTGTAGGACCCTCAGTTCTATTGGGACTTGTGGATTATGTATGTTATTCTATCATAGATACTGTACTGTATGTAATAGTTTCACTAGTGCACATCTGATTGTGCTGGCAAGTTGATAACTAACACCTTGAGGGCTGAACTCCCATGTCATGCCTGGTGCCCCCTCCTATGCATGTCCTGGGTGTAGGAGATGCTTCAGGACAGATAGTTGGCCTGATCTGTAGTCAGCCAAGTGAGCAGGTTGAGCTCATCAGACAGATTCACTGGTCTCAGAGTCAAACTTCATTGCTTCATTGTGTGCATTTAGTAAACGTGAATTTGGTGCCATTCAGCTTAAATGAGTTCTGATTCAATTTCACTTTGGCCTAGCTTTATTAAAATTTTGCTAGAGGGATTCTAAGACAGCAACTGAATAAATTGCAGTATTTTGTTTGTAGTTAAAAATTTAAGATACATGAAGCAGAGTTCATTCTCCAAAATCTTCATTGAAAAGACATTGGATTGGTAGAAGAAATTACTTATGAGAACCAGCAGCCTCTGCCCTCCTTAATTCTGCACACTGGTCTCCTTCATTCCTTCCATGGCTGCATCATCCTTCAGGGCAGAGCCTCGAACAAATCATTACCTCTACTTCTCGTGTGTGCCTTTATAACATGTCAACTTAGCTCGGCTGAATTATATTTCCCAGATTTCCCTTCCCTGGATGTTTCCAGTTAAGGTAGATCACGAGAAAGACTGCTACATGGCATTTGGAGAGCAGGAGTGAAGCATTCACTGTTTCTTAGTTGATGCCCATAGTTACCTTATCTTTTGGGCCTGCAACCCCGCCCCCCTTTCCCCTGGAACCTCCTTCAGCTTCTTTGACTTACAGGCAGCAGGGTGTGTGATTAGCACCATGACATACCATCAAGGTCAGAGGAAATAACATGGACACGGGTTTCAGTCTGCCCTCATGGACTCTGGTTTGTCCATGCTCTCTTTCACTTCACATCCCTCTTCTAAACTTCACTGGCTGACTTGTGGGCTTCAAGTTCCAGTGTCAGACACCAAGGCAGCCTTACACATACTGTTTAACCAGTTCCTGCAACCACCTACAGGTTCTGCCTCCCTTACTGAACCCTGGCTAAGCCTTCTTTGGGATTTCGGCTCCATCCCTGCTTGAAAGTATGTCAATTTCACCCTATTCTCTACGTCACAGTGTCACATGCCTCTCCTTTATGGCACTTAACACAGTTGCAATTTTCTATTTGTGGGATTATATAAAGAACAGCTGTCTCCCTCATCTGACTACAGCTTCTTGAAATGAGGGCCATGTCTATTTCACCCAGCATTGTAGCCTTCCCACGTGATAATGCGTCCAACTGACATCTGTAAAGTGTTTGAAAGAAAAGGCATCACAACATAGAGACAATATGAAGGGAAGGCTCAGGACTGGAGTTTTGCTCACCTTAATATCCCATGTGCCTACCACAGAGTGGGTGCTTAATGCAAAAGTTTGTTGAATGACTGAACAAACTGACACATCTAACATCCACCCCTTGCTCTTTACAAACTCTGGTCTGCAGCTTTTGGGACAGAAATAGCCCTGGCATGGTGATTTGGGTAAATCATTTTGCCTTTCCAAGTCTCAGCTCCGTCATCTGAAAAATTGAGCCCATGACATCTTTTTTCCCAGGACTGCGAATGCTGAGAGATAATGGATGTAGACATACACTTATAAAGTCTGATGAGGATAGAGTTGTTGTTCTAGCATTTGCCCAGATTCATAAGTTGAATTTAACAACCCCATCTTCGTTTATCTCAATCCAATCTATCATATTCTTGCTACTCTTGATGTAAAGCCCACCCAGCTTTCAATGATGTCAAAACATAGCTGGCTGCCACAGTTATGCCTGTGTCAGCTTTTTCCATTATAAACTCCTATTTTCAGGAACTCAGTGTGTTAGTGGCAACTCTGTGGTTTCATCATTTTCTGTAATTGCTGTGAGCTACCACCTCCCTCCATGTGAAATTTCATATATTCTACTGGTCATAGCAACAACAAAAAATATGTTGCTTTGATCAGTGCTGTTGTATTTCATTTGAGGATGCATCTTAAAAATAAATTATAAAATAGTTCTGTAACCAGATATGGGTAAGAAAGATATGTTTAGGATGCACAAGCATTTCAGCTCCTTCGTGCGTCCGCTCCCCCAGCTGACAGGACTAATGCAATTCACATTTTACAGGTGCATTCTGGTAGATGCTAATTTCATCCACACTTCTTTTGGCAGAGTCCACGTTTGTGTTTAATTCACTAAATGACTTGAGCCATCCAATTCTTGTTGCTACGAATGTATCACAATTAGTGCAAACGGTAGCCATGGAAACCATTGGCTTCATCATAATTCCTAAAACAAGGATGGCTTACTTCTGAGCCCATGAAATTCTCGACTCTCCATAGCATACGTTTACGGTTATTGCTAAATTGGGATTTGGTCACTTTGGAATGTAATACGTAGCTCCTCATTTCAAACAAATGTCATTATAAGGAGTCTGCCATTTCACTAATGTTTGCCAAGTTCCAATCATTCCCATATCCCTGGTAGTTATGTTCAATTAGGGAGATATTGCAGTCTATAAAAATAGGTATGAATTCATGTGGGGTGGGAAATGCATCCCATTTCTACAGTATAAAAAGGAGGAGATGAAAATCTGTGTTGGGTTAAGACTATGACAACCTGGAAATTAATTATTCACCCCCTCCTCTATGACAGGCTTTTCTCCCCACTCTCCTGTGGCAAGAATATTAGTTAGGTTGGTGCAAAAGTAACTGTGGTTTTTACCATCACCAGGATCTGCTCCACCACTGGGAAAAAGAGGTACACTATTGAAATTCTGGACAAGGCTGCTCTAGCATAACAGGCAAGAAGATGGAGTTTGGTGCTCCCAAATAAGAGTTGCTAATGGTAGTTTACAATTTGAGTCATTTTAGAGCAATTTCTGTACTCTATAACCAGACATAAAAATGAAGAGAAAAGTAACACAGGCCACATCTCTACCAGCATATAAAAGTCATTTTGGAAATAAAGCCACACATGTGTATTTATCTATACCACATATATAATATTGGTTCTGGGCCCAAGTGCTGCACTGCCTGGTATGGTGTAACTATAAATTAAGACTGCTTCAAATATAAAATGAGGACTGCCATTCTTCTCATTTCATTCTCCTCAGTGTAGCTCTCTTTCTGAAAGTAATATAGCTATGGCTATAAGTCACAATTCACCAAGACATTCACTTAATATTTAATCTTTCTAAAATCCTAAAACATAACTCTCTTTCCCCAACATAAATTGTATTTAGTTGAGCGAATAGATAAAATTCTTATTTTATTTGTCAGATAAAATAGTGAACATTCCACTAAATTCCAGATAAACAATGGATGAATTTTCAGTATAAGTGTGCCCACAAATAGTGCATATTTCACACTAAAACATCCTTTATAGTTTTATTTGCTAAATCTGGCAATGCTGGAAGCAACATTTTTGTTCAGATAATGTTTCTTTCAGTCCTGAAATACTGCTAATGAGTCTTAATCTTCTTTCTTATCTTCTAATTCTTCATACGACTGGTGAATACTCAGCGCTACCCAGAGGCCAGGCAAGTAAGCACATGGACAGTTAGACTTGGTAGGAAAGTCTAAGGAGTGGTCAGGATTTTTGGTCTATATTCAGTTCACAGACCGTCACTTCTAAAATAAGGCAAAGGTAGAATTTTAAGAAAAATGTCATTGGACTGTAGAAGTATTTTGCCAAGAGCTCTCTCAGTCATCATGCCGAATTAAGGCCAGATCCAATGACTACTGAGAAAGGTGAACTTAGAATAGAAGACACAAAAGGTTGTGGGACTGTTGACAAAACACAAAGCTTCAATATGCCTTCCTTGTCCCAACTTCTTTATCGGATATGCATTCCATTGGTTCTTTAAATCCATTGGTTCTTTAAATCTACCTTCAGTAAGCACCCCACACTGAATCTAGCCATAAGTAGATTTGCTTCCTTCAAAATAGATCTCTGGATAATTCCACGTTCACTGCTCTTGCTCAGAAGACATGAGGAAAACAGGGCAGTTGACAACCATCCTTGCAGGACCATCCCCTCTACAGCTTTTGAAGTCACCTCTAAAGTTTGCATTTTGTTCGAAAAATCAACTGTTACATTCTACAGTTTAGTACATAGGCCTGGAATGTCTTGGGTTGGCCCTTCGCTTAATCCCCTGAGACGAGGCAGATCCTTCTATGCCAAAGTTGACCTTTTTCTGAAATCCACCCATTTCTCCCTAACTTGTAAGTGTACACAGTCTGACTTGGAGCCATTGTGTTGTCCAATTTAAACTTTTATTGACACCTGGCAGTTGAGTAACATCCCAATTCTTCAATTTCATCAGTTAGGGCCAATTTAGTCTTCACATTATGTTGATAACCTAAATTGTTGGCAGGAGCTGTGTCACCACTAGAGAGGAGAAACTTGTCTTCAAATTACATTTAATTACCTTCATTAAGTACTACAGCATTTCGTGACACATATTTGCAAAATGGGCCGACTAAAACAAGCCGAGTGCATCTAATTTCCTGAACATCTCAGGCTCCCTTCCTCTCCTGTCCCATCTGTGTCTATCCTTGTCCTCTCTACATGATGGTCAAAGGAAAAGCCACCTACATTCCCTCCAGGGGAAGATAGAACTATTTTCTGAAAATAAATTCTTTTTTTGATCTCTGAACCTCTGGTGATACAGACTTTTTACAAAGCATCACTCATTAAATATTTACATTCTTCTAACAGTCTAGCAGTTGGCAGTTTCTACATGCAGGTCAATGCCTAAGGTCAACAGAACGGGACCTTCTAACAGCTTTTCTGTATTATCATCAGGAAGCCGTTGTTGGCACCTCCAGTCCATTGTAATTGTCAACCTTCAAGGTATATCTCCTAAAGGATTGAGCAGATTGAGCACTTGCTTGACAGCTTCTGGGAAAGAGATGTGCCTTTGCGTTGGCTAGTCATGCGGGGAATTTTAGGTTACAGTCAAAAGGACATTCATCCAGACTCAATTTAATAGAGTCCACTCTTACTCAATATGTGATGATTGGGTTCTTTAAAGTCACAAATGGCAACAGAAAATAAACTACCATTAAACACAGATTAAAAAAAAAAAGAAACCCAAGTTGTCCTATTCCTTTAAGCACTTCGAGAGTGGTCACATTTTCTAAATGTTCCTTTTGGCATTTAAGCTCATATTTTTGATTGCTCGACATATTTTTGGCTGGCTGAACACAGTATTTTTCTTTTAACAAACACATAATTGCACTTACTGAATACCATGCAAATGCCAAAGGTAAAATAACTTATAAATATTAACTCATTTAATGATCATGCTAACCCTACCTAACATTATTTCTCCATGTTACAAATGAAGAAACTGAAGCCCAGAATGATGAAGTGGTTTACTCAAACCCCCAGTTTCTTCATGCAGGAGGAGTTTTGGTTTTTGGCTCTAAATAAAATGAAATAAAAAATGAAAGTAATAATTATATCAGCCAACAGTTATTATGCACTTGTTGTCTGCCTCTGAGCTAAGCATTGTTAGCTCTTATCTTCAATAATTCTGTGCTATAGGTATTGCTAACCACTGCCACTCCAACTGTGTATGAAAACTCTAAGGCACAAGAGGGTTTAAAAGATTTTCCCAGAGTCTAAATTTGCATCTGGGCACAAGAATCCAAGACTAGCACTTTTAATTGCAGTATTTGAAGCCCCTTCCTCCACATTGTCCTGAGCTATTTATTAACGGATTGAAGTTGTTTTGATTGACTTTAAAACAAACCTTATTCTTTAATAAAGGTCAACATTTGGAATAGTTTGTTATAGAGACTTCCCCAAGTCCCCTTCAAACTCTTTCCTATCTCTGATAAGATATTAAATGTCTTGATACTTGTGCTGTTGTTTTATTCATAAGGCTATATCAATGCTGTTCTCTCTGTCTTGGAGTTTTCTGTTTCATTTATTTACCTTCCATACTGTATTTTGCTTCCTTTCCTTGCAGGAATTCTTTGTATTTTCTTGTTTCTTTTGTTTGCTAACAATATTTTTGTTCATTCTGTCGATCTTTCGCTTTCTGGCTTCTGGGTTACTGTTTTTCTTAGAAAGTTCTTCTGATTCCAATGCTTTCCAAATTTGTGTTATATTTATGAGATTTTTCTCTTTACTTTTAGCTGTTTTATCTAGCTGTAGTTTCCCTCTTCTGCAAGACATGAAGTATGGGTTGAAATTTTTCTCTCTTCCATAATGGATATCTAGCACACCCAACATTATGCATGAAAATAAGAAAAACATCTTATCCTCATGATTTTCAAAGAGACTTTTATTATAAACAAAACTTTCTCATATGCATGAGTCTGTTTCTATACCCTATGTTCTGTCCCATTAACCTATTTATGCCGAGTGTTCCATTATTGGAACACTAAGCTTGTGGGAGTTATTTATATCCTAATGCTCAAGGTCATTGCCAAGGTCTGATTTTTCACGCACACACACACACACACACACACACACACACACAATTTGCAATCTCTGGCAATAAATAGGTTAAGCCATTTATCCATCCTTACACCAACATCACTAGCATTTTAATTATGTTAGCTTTGATATATCTTGCTATGGAATACAGTAAGTCACTAACAGTATTTTTTCAAACTTGTCTTTATTATTTATTTTCTTTTTCCCAATTAACTTTAGAATTAGTTTAATTCCATTACAATTCTTATCAGAATTACATTGAATCTATGTATTTAATTTAGAACTAATAATCTTCTTTCCATCCAGAAAGCACAACTTTCAATTAATTAAAAATTTTTAGGTTTTTCATCCTGAAGTCATTTATCACAGTAAAACTGAAGTAAATGTATTATTTGAGGTAGAATTTCTTTTAATTAGTTTGTAATTTTAGGATTTTCTATTGTTGTGATCTAAAGATTTGTGAGGCCTTTTCGAAATTTATTATAAATCCAAAGAAAAGATCAGCTATATATATTTGATGTTTTTAAAAAGCAAAACATACAAAAAACAACTGCATGATTCACTAGTGAATGAACAAACACTTGAGGGTTGTATCAGGAAAGTTCAGTGTGTCTGGAGTCATGAAAGATAGCTGCATAGACAATGAAGAAATTAGCTGGGTCCTGATGGACCTAGGGAAAGTTTTGAGCAATGAGTGAAACCATCTAAATATTAGCTGGACCAGACACAACATGCATTCCAGATTAGCATCCTCAGATTTCACATCTCATGAAGGATAGGTCTAAGTTAGGTATAGGAAGTATATGAAACATAGATTCATGTACTTGAAATTATTCTAATGGTAAAGCAAATTTCTTTGTTGGGGGGCAAACGGGTGCATTTAGTGTTTAAAGAATTGTACAGTTTTCATTTAAGAAGCTTCAAAAATGTGTGCACAATGATGCCGGCAATAAAGTATATTAGCGTGAGACACTGTTTTGTCTACTTGGAAAGGAAACTTGCTTTATCATTTGACCTTCAAATAAAATAATTTCTAAATAGATCATTATTGAACATTGTAATTCAGGACACTCCTCCTAGTAGCATACTACCTACTTCAGATCTACCTTTCTACTGAGGACAACTAGAAACCTGAATAAAATTAAAAATATATCACTATGTATCTACTTATTTACTATATATGTGTGTGTGTTTATGTAATATATTTATAAATATACAAGTACATATATATGCTTATACGTAATATATACTATATATATGTATACATACACACACACACACACACACACACACATAAAACCTTCTTCAAGGCATTGAAGAGTTAACAAGACAGAAAATAATTACAGGGAAAGGATACCAAGCCAAAAGAAAAATCAGAGAGAGGCAAGTCTGGTATTTTCAGTAGTCCCTCCTCCTCCTCTTTCTATTTTATTTTTCCCTAAGAGCCATCTGCTTATTCTGGAAAACCTTATAAAATTCAGGCTTTGGTTTGAGACCTCAAAGGGCCATAAGCTAGGAAGACTACATAGAAATATACCCACCCTCATAAAAACCAGCCTTATGCAGAAGCAGAAGTCAGTCTTCCACAGGAAAAATATTATCCACTGCTTCAAACTATCCATATAACCAATTTTATACAGTATTCAGCAGATATTCTTAGGTATTCAAGGTGATGTGATTAAAAAGAAATGGCAACAAATTTAGAATTTAGTGTAGAGGTTTTAATGGCAGAGTAAAACAGAGCTCAAGAGAAAATGACCAAAACCAGAAATGTGTGGAACTGTATAGGGAAAATAAGTAAGACATTTTAATTTATCTAAACTTCGAGTCCCAGTAGAAACTCAAAGTGGGAATGGAGAAGTGATATTTAAATAGATAATGGCTGAGAATTTCCAAAACTCATAAAAGATGATGAAAGACAGTGGCACCCAGATTTAAAAAAGTGTTACAAACTCTAAGGGAGGAAGAATACACACATATACACACATATTCATGCATACGTACATATATACTCATGTATGCATACAGAAAAAAGATGAAATCTTGAAAACAGTAAAAAAAGGCATATTACTTTCAAATAAAAAAGAAACTGACTTCACAGTAAAAACAACGAAGTCAAAGACTGCAAGATGCCACCTTTAAAATGTAACTAAATTTACAAACAAACACTGCCCAAAGGGTATGAGACAGATAGAATAAAAGCTGAATTGAGATCATAGTTCAAAGATTCAAGAAGAAATGGAGAGTCAGAAAGAATAAATAGGTGGGTTAATACAAATGAATCTACTTTGCAATAATACTGACTTTGGGGTTTAAAGTGTATTGCACAATGACAAACAAATAAGGAAGGAGGTTGACTAAATTACTAGCATTATCAGAAAATTGGTGAAAGTAGTAATTTTTATTAGAATTTAATTCAAGAATGCCTGTAAATTGTAATTGTCAAAGTAACTAAAGTATCTAACAGGTTCATGTGTAAGAGAAAAATGAACAAATTATATATTTGTTGAATGTTTGTTTCTTGCTTTCTATTAGATGGATCAGAATAACAAACTCAAAATCAAAGCAAAACATTAAGTTTACTGACTAGATTGTAAAATCAAACCCAACTATCTGTTTTAAGAATAAGAACACAGTTGAAAGGAAAATGCTAGAAAGATATTCTTCTTGAACTTGGCCTTTTCCTATAAATCCATTTGAGGAATGGGCCAAAATGGAAGATTCGGGGTTGTTCTTTGCAAGCACATTCTTCTCCAAACTACAGAGGGATGGTGACTGGAAGTGGGGGAAAAGGGCATCTCTGGGATGTTAGTGATGTTCTGATTATTTATCTGGGTGCTGCTTATCAGGATATTACTTTTTATTTATTTATTTATTTAGAGACAGAGTCTCACTCTGTCACCAAAGCTGGAGTGCAGTGGCATGAACTCGGTTCACTGCAACCTCTACCTCTTGGGTTCAAGCAATTCTCCAGCCTCAGCCTCCCGAGTAGCTGGGATTACAGGTATGTACCACCATGCCCGGCCAATTTTTGTAGTTTTTAATAGAGACAGAGTTTCACCATGTTGGCCAGGCTGGTCTCGAACTCCTGACCTCAGATGATCAGTCTGCCTTGGCCTCCCAAAGTGCTCGGATTGCAAGTGTGAGCCACTGCACCCAGCTGACATTTTTATTTTTAAAAAATCCAGTGACTGCCTTTATGGGTGCAGGCACTTTCATTCAACAGTAGTATCAAAACTTCTACTAAAAATGTTTTTGCAGAGTTTCCCTATACCACGACTTACAAGATACAGTATGTACAAGACACAGTATGTATATCAGTCAAAATATTACAACGTGAGGTCTTGATGTCAGAAATTGAGACAGTATCTTCGGAAATAGTTCAGAAAATGCTATCATAAGATGCTAATCTGGAAGGGGCCTTAGAGAGGAAAATAAGGCCCAAATTATCTAACTTCCACAAGAAGGGCTCATATGTGTTCGGGAGAATGCTCAGAGATATCTTCCCTTGTTGTTAAAGCAAAATGTAAACATTCTGAAACTTCTAGGGGAAAACAACTCTGTACATTGGGAAGATGTGAGCATTTTCTTCTCTACTTCCCTGCCCTGGGAGAAGTGGTACCTTATGTTTATTTTCTGAGCGTCAGGGATGAATAATACCACATATTTAGAGTGTTCATCAAAAGCCCAGCCACCATCTGGGCTAGAATCTAGCCGCCTTTACAAATGCTTTGTCAGCTATAATTGAATCTTGTTGAAATATGCATGACATATGTACGTTAGGGCTGGAATTTTGAATGCATAGACTAAATCCTATCTAGCAGTTTGAGAACAGCAATGGAGGGAACTGTCTTATTGATAAACTAAACCAAACACTTTCACTATTTATATGTTTACTCTCTAAGTAAAACCTTATTAATCTGGTAGCCACTGACCCCAAATTCATGTCCATTAAGACTAAGTGAGACAAGTAGAATTTAACTTAACTCACAGAAAGTGTTTCCCAGGAAAACTCGAAGGGTAAATATGTTGGGAGATAGTTTTTAATGACTTTACATAACATAAGTATGTTCAAAAAAAGACTTGGAAACACTATATATTCATGTTGCTGATAATTATATGTTCATATTATCTGCTCATTAGAGCAGCTCATTAGTTTACTCTGCAAAAGTAATTGGTTCAACTTACTATGCAGAGTTGAAAGAAATGAAATCCTGCTTCTTTAAAGATAAGCAATGGATCTTTCACTGAATCTAATTGGTCCTCTTTACAAACTAATTCAAATTCATGCAGTTTTACTGAAGCTGTTTTCAAGAATTCTTCCTTGGTGACCAAATTACTTTTTCTTCTCTAAATCTAATTCTTCCCAGATATTAACAAATCTGGATGGCCATTTCCAAAATCTTTACTAGTTATCCTTCCAAAATCCCTTTTAACCTTCATGCTAATTCTTCCCTCTGATGCCATGCAGAGAAGTCTGAACCTCAACTTCATGCCAGCCCAGTGTTTGAAGACAGCTATCAGGTCTCTTGAGCTTCTTTGTCTTTTCCATTTCCTCTGTGACTTAGAGCTTGGTATTTTCCTGACCCTCCTGAATATGGCTGTGCACTCTAAATCCAGACCTACCCTGATTCCACCCATTCCTAGGAGGTTCAGCTCAGAGTTTCCTCCTCAAAGGCAGAGACTCATCTTTGACTTCTCCACATCCTAGCCCAGAGCCTGGCATAGGAAATGCATGTTGTCCAGTGGTTTTAAGCACTTTATGGTATCTCAGTTTAATTCTGAACATAAACTCCAAGAAGTAGTTACTACTGTTGCCACACCTATCTTATAGATGAGACACAGAGAGGTTAAAGAAAAGTGACTAAGGACACGTAACCCAAAAGTGGTGAGCTGGTATTGATGCCTTTGGAATCTGGCTCTGGCATTCATGCTCCTAACTGCTGGGCTACTTTCTAGCCATTCTACCATGCTATATTATTAATACCATGACAATAGAATTAGTAACCAAGACTTTCAGAAGTTTGTGAGAAGGCGTCTAGTAAAACCACAGAGATACAGGAGAAGTCTGAGAGGTAAAAGGACCTCAAGGTAACAAAAGTCAGAATCAAAATTCTGGGCTATTGGTTTTAAGTCCATAGCTTTTCCTATTGTATTCGTCATGAGATTTGTTCATAGATTCTTAAAAACATGTATGATTTTTATATTCTCATACTATGAATTAACTTCAATGTTCCCCATCTCGAGATTTCTCTTTGCAAGATGGAACTGTGCATTTCTACCTTTAATGGGCATATGTAGATCACCTGGGGATCTTGCTGATATGCAGATTCTGGTCTGGTAGGTCTGGGTGGGGCCTGAGAGTCTGCATTTCTATGATGCTCCCACTTGATGCTAATGCTTTCAATCCATGGGGCAACTTTTCTGAACAAGAACAGAGCTATTCTAATTGGTCTCCAGTTTCTTTATCCAGTTCTTGGGAAGCTTGACCTCAATAATCACAAAAGTCCATTTCAGCTCTAGTAAGTCTATAACGACTGTCCCTGTTTCTCTCTGGCCTCTGTCTTCTATATCTTCTTGGCTGATTGCTAGGCATGATATGATAGGTGGCAGCAGTGGAGACAGGGAGAACAGAGCGATGACAGATATCTTGGAGGAAGCACTTGATACCAAGCCATTTCTTATTTCATAAGGGAGTCTTCTGCATCCCTATGTTTCCTCCCTAAATTCCTTGTTTCTCACTGCACATAGTTTATTTCTCTACCAAATTATAGGCCCCTTGATATAATAAGGCAACATTTTCATATAATAATTATTAGTGGCCAGGCACTGTTCCAAGGCATTTAGGGGACAGATTCCTCAAATCTCTTATAATAATCCAAGAAGATAAGTATATTTTCTTCTATGAGGAATATGAGGCTCAGCAAACTTAACTAATGTGCAGAAGATTTGAAATACTCATATACATTAGAATTAAACTGGATGTGATCCATCAGGTAAGACCCAAGGCTTTTCAATATATTCTCTAACATCACTTAGCATATAAATGCTATCTAAATATTTAAGGACAGAAAGAATACTGTTGGCTTAGCTATGCCTAGGGAACCAAAAAAATTATTATACATTAACTATCTTTTTGTTGTTATTTGTTCTTGTTTTTCAGTTGGTCAGCCCAGGATGGCCAAAGTAATGTTTTTGCTAACCATATCCTGTTGGTTGTAATTTTTCACTCCAATGCATAGTGTGATGACTACAGGGAAAACCAAAAAAACAAAAACAAACATCTTTCACCTCTAAGAACATGTGGCCTTGGGGATTATCAGGAGGCTGTGGAAGCCTAAAATTTAGATATAATTCCCTGGATCATGAAAATAAGAAACAAAATCCCAAGATGCTTCCTTTGGATATACCTCGGATATACCTCATACCTAATCCATTTTGCCACCTTTGCAATAGCTGATGTTTTTCCTGGTGTACTTCTTTTTGTTAGGTGAATTATCCATGGAAAACTAAAAAATCCCTCCAAACACATAGTAGGTCATTTAATTCTAAGTAGTGATTTCAGGGCCATGGCTATGTATTTTAAAAGAAATGAAAACACCTTATGACACCACAGCGATTAAAAAATCCTATCTGGTTGTTTCATTGATAGAGTAATTACTTTGTTTAACTAGACTGGAACCAATGACAGCAGGGCTGCTGGCAATGCCTGGTAATGAGCTGTCATGTCAATTGATGTTGGGGGGGGGGGTCTAATTACTTTAAAAAGCATCTCTATTATGGCCAATTCTTTATTCAGCAGACAATTCATGAGTGGCTTTGCACCTTTTTAAAGAAATGATTCCAAGAGATAACTGCCACCACTAGGGATTAAAATCCTACGCTGCTTTAGACTTAAAAGTTTAAGCACCTTTTAGTCCAAGGCAGTTAACCAAGAATTCTTCCAAGTGCCCTACCTTCAATAAGACAGACGCTCAAAAGCACTTGTTGAATGACCATCCCTCTTTCCAAAATGGAAAAAAGAAGGTTAAAACGTAAACATCAAGCATAAAAAGGCACTCAAGTCTATTTTATTTAAGTAAAACCACGTCAACTAAGAACCAGCATCAAAAGCTTGGGAATCTATTTGTCAAAAATACCCAGCTATGAATGGGCTATATCCAGAACTTAATTCTTTCTGGTGTCACTTGTTTTATTTTTCCTTCTTTAAGGGAGTGGTTCTCAAAGTAGGTTTCCAATGTTGGCTGGTTTTACTTTAAATTTACCACTCACTCCAAGTGGTCTTCTGATGTCATTCCATGATCATCCTATATTTCTAGTCCTGCATGCTTTTATTCTCTAGGTGATGATTTCATCCACTGGCCTCTCTCCTCAAAAGCTCAACATCTCCTTCCCTGGTCTTCATTTACTCCATTTATATTTCACAAAACAGAAGTTTCTCCATCAGCTTCTAACCCCACATTCACCCACCTACCCATACCTGTGCCTGCTCTGTTTTTCCTCCTGCTAATGTGGAGGAAAGGCTCATCTTCTGTTCCATGAGCTCTTCAAGTTTCACTTGTGATCTAGAGCTCCTTTACTCTGCCCTGTTCAAGAATATCGTTCCAGCCATCTCCAAGCCCATCCTGCGGCAACATTTATGCCTCTCTACTGGATATCCTTATCTATATACTAAAGTGCTGTTATTTCTCCCAGCATTAAATTTCATTTTTGGACCCCACTTTCCTCATGATCTAAAATGTGACTTGCCTGCTTCCCTATAGTGTTGGATGTCTACATCATTTCTAAGAACAGTGAATTACTGACTTAAGTGCTTTTGTTCCTCATTTAGAGGCTCTATCTTTGGTCCCTGTAAATGAATGTGTTCTTTCTTGCCACTTTGAGGAGTTTTATGAGGAATGCATATAGCAGTAGAAAGTTAAGTGTATAAAATGCTACAGTAACTAAAATAGCATGATCCTGGTACAAAAATAGGCACATAGACCAATGAAGCAGAATAGAGAGCCCAGAAATAAGGCTGTACATGTACGACCATCTAATCTTTGGCAAAGCTGACAGAAACAAGGAATGGGGAAAAGACTCCCTATTTAATAGATGGTGCTGGGATAACTGGCTAGCATGTGCAGAAAATTGAAGCTGGACCCCTTCCTTACATCATATACAAAAATCAACTCAAGATAGATTAATGACTTAAATGTAAAACTCCGAACTATAAAAACCCTGGAAGACAACCTAGGCATTACCATCCTGGACATAGGAACTGGCAAAGATTTCATGACAAAGACTCCAAAAAGCAAGCACAACAAAAGCAAAAACTGACAATTGGGATCTAATTAAACTGAAAAGCTTCTGCACAGCAAAAGAAACTATCAACAGAGTAAACAGAAAACCTACAAAATGGAAGAAAATATTTGCAAACTATGAATGTGACAAAGGTCTAATATCCAGCTCCTACAAGGAACTTAAATTTACAAGAAAAAACCCCATTATAAAGTGGACAAAGGACATGAACAGACACTTCTCAAAAGAAGACCTAAGTACAACCAACAACCATATGGAAAAAAGCTCAATATCACTGATTATTAGATAAATGCAAATCAAAACCACAATGAGATACCATCTCACACCAGTCAGAATGGCTATTATTAAAAAGTCAACAAATAACAGATGCTAGCAAGATTGCAGAAAAAAGAGAATGCTTATACACTGTTGGTGGGCGTGTAAATTAGCTCAACCTTAGTGGAAAGTGATTCCTCAAAAAGCTAAAAGTGGAATTACTATTTGCCCCAGTAATTCCATTACTGGGTTTATACATGGAGGAATAGAACTCATTTTACCATAAAGACATATGTACGTGAATATTCATTGCAGCACTATTCACAGTAGCAATGACATGGAACCAACCTAAATGCCCATCAGTGACAGAGTGGATAAAGAAAACGTGGTACATACACACCATGGAATACTATGCAGTCATAAAAAAGCATGAGATCATGTCTTTCGCAGGAACATAGATGGAGCTGGAGGCTGTTATCCTTAGCAAATTAATGCTGAAACAGAAAACAAAATATGGGGTGTTCTCACTTATAAATGGAAGCTAAATAATAAGAACTTATGAACACAAAAAAGGAAACAACAGACACTGTGGTCTACTTGAGGGAGGGTGAGAGGAGGGAGAAGAGCAGGAAAGGTAACTATTAGTTACTGGGCTTAATACCTGGGTGATGAAATGATACATACCGCAAACCCCTGTGACACTTGTTAATGTATGTACAAAAGCTTCCATATACCACAAACCTGAAAAAAAAGTTAAGTGTGCTTACGAGCTCTGTGAATCTGCTGAAATGATGGCACATGACAGACTGTCGTCAATCATTCACCACCACTCCCCACCCTGGGCCAAATTTCTCTGTGCAAGAGTGGCTATTTACTTTGGTTACAAGATAAAAATTTATGTAAGTGGTTGAGCCTAGACTTAGGAGCACTAGTTTCAGAAAAAATGAAACTATATATATTTCTGTGTTTTTTCTTCCAAGGCCAAGAGTAGTTTTGTCCTAAGACAACAGTAATCAGTATTTTTTGCTTCTGTTTTGTTTTGGTCTTCTTTACACTCTTTAACTACTTTATACCTTTCACATCCCTTATACTCTTAAAACTTATTGAAGACTTCAAAGAGGTTTTACTTCTAGGTTGTAAATATCAGTGGTCACTGCTGGAAACTGAAACAGAACCACTACTATGATGCTTATATAATGATGCAAAGGAAGATAGCAAAGATAAAAGCATTGCAAATTAATAACATCTCGGTAATAGGACAAAGTTAGTTCTGGCCTCATGGACCCCTGAGATCTGTCCTAAAATCAAGTGTCAGTTTGTTCCAGAATGTGAAAGAGCAGAACCAAAGACACAACTCAGAAAGTAAAACTTATTTGCCTTCGTTTTTATAATACCTGAATCTGGAAATCTATAAAACCTATTAAGATACTAGCAAAGCTTTCTCAATTTTGATGAGCTTATTTTCCTTGTTTACTAATATCGTCATCTGCAATATAAAGTGTTATCATTTTTGTTGTGGTTAATCTGTCCAGATAATGAAGATTTTGTTCTCACCAGAGTGACTTCTACACTTTGAATTGACATCATGATGTCCTTGATTATTAAGAAAACAATGCCGGGTGCAGAGGCTCACACCTGTAATCACAGCACTTTGGGAAGTCAAGGCTAGTGAATCACCTGAGGTCAGGAGTTCGAGACCAGCCTGACCAACATGGCAAAATCCTGTCTCTACTAAAAATACAAAAATTAACCAGGTGTGGTGGTACATGCTTATGATCCCAGCTACTCAGGAGGCTGAGGCAGGAGAATCACTTGAACCCAGGAGGCAGAGGTTGCAGTGGAGCCGAGATTGCAGCACTGCACACTCCAGCCTGGGTGACAAAGAGAGACCTTGTCCCCGGAAAAAGAAAAAGAAAACAAGCAAAGTTTCCTCACTTATAAAACAGATAAGGTTTTCCACAATTGTATAATTTTCTATGCTTATTTGTGTGTTTTATTGTCATATCTTAGTCCAAATCACTCACCTCTGAGTTTAGTTTTTTTTTTTAATTTTGCTTTCACCTAATCAGATTTTTAATGTACAAAAAATCATAAAGCTTTCAGGACATCTGTTACACCTAAAACTGTCTTTGAAATTTCATAGAAGGTTCCTGGAAATTCACAAGGATTTGTTCTTTAGTCTTATAAAAAAAGAGGAGCTAGAAGTCATCTGGTTCATTTGCTCTGTTACTACTATGAGTTGTATGGGAAAAGTCAAATAAGACTACTATGAGTTGTATGGGAAAAGTCAAATAAGAAGAGTTTCTCAGCCTTCCCTAGATAAAATTTGCACTGAAGAATATTATTAAAGTAAATATTCAGAAATTATAATCCTTAGGGGAAGTTCCAAGAGATCTGTCACTGTCTTCACTGCACATGACGTGTTTCCATTTGTCAAAGTCTTGGTTATGCTTTGTCTGATGATGTAGGTAACAACAGTATACCTCAGACATCGGTCAACATGGCCCATCAGCCAAATAAGGCCCATTACCTGTTTTTATAAAGTGTTATTGGAACACGGACAAGCCCATAGATTTATCTATGGCTGCATTTGCACTACAATAGCAAAGTTCAGTAGTTGTGATGGAGATGTTATGCCTCACAAGCCTAAAATATTTACTAATTGGCCTTTTACAGAAACATTTTGCTGATATCCCATATAGTGTTATCATACATAAGTTTAGTTATTAAAATGCTTACTTGGCTACAACCTCACTCTCTAAATTTAAATCTAGCAATTTTTAGACCAATAGATTTCAACCGGGGATGCACATCAACGTTACCCATGGAGTTTTATAAAACTGCAATTATCTAGAATCTACTGCAGACTTACATAATCTTTTTACTTGATATTCTTGCTATATTCTTAGTATGCTAGGTATATTATGCCTCAGGATTATTACGTGCTATGTATCAATATTTTTTTCTGCTGTGAAAATTATGTTCATTATTTGTATAAATCATATACAGCATTCCCTCTCTTCTTTGAAAATAGCCTTAATCATTATTCTTAGAGACATTTTATCAAAAACATTTTTGATTATCTTTATTATCTTGTTTTGCATGCCACAGAAACAACCAGATTTCCTTGTCAGCTGGATTATTCTTGACATGAACTCTCATTAGGTCTTTCACATTTGCAAATTGCCAATAATAAAATAACCACAGCCTTTTGAGTCTCTGTCATCTACCGATAGCTTTTGTTTTTCTGTGACTCTTCCCTGAAAGCTCTGCAATCAGGTATAAACCCTCTTATGGCCCTGAGGAAAAGGATTGAATCAGAAGGCATCATCTGGGCAATTTTTCAGATGATAGAAAAATTTTCAGATTTCTTTTTAATCAAAAACTCTGCTCCATGATATTGCTACTCAAAACTCCAGTGGAGCAAGAATTGACGACCTAGGACTGAATTAACTAATGAAAGAGATTATATTGCATTATTTGTTTGCAATATTTGTTGATGTTAGCCTAATATCTTATATTTTGATTAGATAAGGAAGCACTTTTCTATCTTCTTAAGCTTTTGATAATTCATAACAATTTGGTAGGCTCTGTTTTTGTAAACTGAAATGAGACATTTGCAAAGGACATCTGATTTCTTTTTCATGGACTCTCCTACCTTCAATTCAGAAACTCTTATTGAATCCCCTTACTTTACATGACAGTATATGTATTTGCATGGTTTCAATGTATCTGTCTTCCTTTTCTACCAGAACATAACAGGAAATATTGGTATGCCTCCAAAGCCTTGCCTGGTATATCATATTTTAGGATGATGTTCTGTTAATCAGGTATACTAAGCCACACATAAGAAAGTAAGATGGCCTTTTAGGAAGTCTTTGCAAGAAAACTGACCAGGTACCTGGCTTTACAGGATCTCATTATTGTGGGTATGGAATGTCATTTTCTAGTAGGTCAAGAGTGTTGAGGTAATTTGAGAACCTTGAGAAGGGAGAAATTTGCCCCAATTCATAGATAATGCAGGAGAAACCTGGTAAAATTTCTTGGGCTTGGCCTCCTGGCCTTTGAATAGCAAATGACAGAGCCCTTAAAAATCTAATCTGAGAATCCTCATGAAAACTTCCAGCAAAACAAACTTAAGCTATCCTCCATAGTAAATGAATGTTTGCTTCACCTACTTAAATGATCAGGCTAGGCCTGAGACCAGTCTTATGATCACAAATAACCTTTTTTGAGATTATTTTTGGTCAAAAGGCGGAAGACTGTAATAAGCAAACTAATGATTAGTATCTCCAATGGAAAGTTATGCTATTTTTTTTAATAGAACAAACCCTTCTAAGTTACCTGTTCTCTTTCATTACCTTTGAACAGTTTTATGACTCTGTAACTTATAACTAATTTACAGCAATGAAAAATAAGTCTTGCCTATAGACAAACAGATGAATTCTGCCCAGTATATTTAGAAAGTCCAATTGACTTCTCTGTCCCCTATCCCAAGGCAAAAGCCAATTTTGTGTCTATTTACACATTTGTTTCAGCATTCTTTATTCCATGTAAATGTGTGCTGCTCTTATTTCTCCTTTGAATTGGCTGTAACATCTTCCTTGTGTTCTCATTAAAAATTAGTTATATAATAAAATCTTAAACATGTATTAACATTTTAAAAAATTACCTCCAAAGTTTCCTTTCAAATTGTCAAATTAACTTGAATCCCACCTCCCCATATGATTGAAACCTATGACAAATACAACAGTAGGAGGGAAACAAACAAAAATCCTAACATTCCAGATGTTAGGAGAAAAATGGTGGAAAAAATAAGCACACAAGTTGTACAGTGTATTCGAAGGTGATAGTGTTATAGAGATAAATATAAGTCACCAACTCTGTGAGCTGCTGTTCTGGAAATGTAACTCGCTTGTACAATTTTTCCGTGGGATGTAACAAAACCTAGAACAATAACTCTTGGAAATCCTCAGTGCTATTTATGGCCTATCAAGGGTCGTGATCTCTGTGACTTATGTCATAAAACAGTAGAAATTTGGGGTCTAAGGGTACTAAGACAACAGCAACAACAACTTTCAATAAGTGACATACTGTACCACCTAGTGATAACCTTCCTCCCTTAGGTTACAAAAGACAGTCTCAGGCATGTGGACTTGAGTGTTTATTTGACGGACTGATTTTTTTTTTCTTCATTAAATCAGTAAAGATTTATACTTCACCATGTGTGCCTAGCTCTTTGGGAAAGAAATCTAAGTTCACTGTATCAACTGAAAATAGGCAAGTTTGATCAAAGGGCACGTATCTGGGCATTAGTGCAATATTCAATGTGGTGGCTCTAACTGGGCAGAATTTATTTTTTAAGTACAGTCTACATTACATATTTGTAGGAAATCAGAAGCCTGTGATTTTCTTTACCATTTCTCCTAATAAAATGAGTTTATAAAATATCACTCATTCTGTCAGTAGATGCTTTGCCAACCAGAATAACCCACAACTTTGAAAAGCTTAACTTACCAAACTCATACCCCACATGCCAGAAAGTCTCTGGAAATAGTATAAATGGCCAAAATAATTACGAATCGGTGGTAGTGATGGCAGAATCTCCTGCTTTTATACAAGACACATCAAAGCACAAAACGTGTAAGCTTCAAAGAATTCCTCATTGACTATCAGCCTACCTTAGAGAATTCTAACTTCTAAAAAAGTAATTTCTTCTGAAATAACTTTCTTTATTATGAAACAGTAACAGGCAAATTACCTACAATCACATCTTCATAAAGATTTCTATTCTGAGAACTACATTTTCTGGAAATCAATGGAAGGCTAATTATGCCCGAGTAGTCCCTGATGCTGAAAGCCTGGGTGCAGGGGAGAGCACAGAGGAGATGTGGATTGTTTCCTCGTGAGATGGTATCTCTCCTCTCCTTTTGGTGGTAGGCATATGCATCTGTAAGTAATTATAGAGAGAAGCATTCTGACTTTCAGTTCTTTCATCTCTGTAGATGATAATCGGAAAGATGGATACTAAATTAATATGAAGAATAAAACACGAGAAAACAGAAAAGAGCTGTGTTAAATTTTGGTGCTCATTCTACAGCCTTTATTTCACAGGGTGTAAAACCTGATTCACAAAGTGTCACCTGATTAGGGGTGGGAGGGGGAAGCTTTCTTCAGAAGAATGGGATGCCTGTACTTTCCCTGCCTCTTCCGTGTGCAATTTCATTCCAAGGGCATCAAAGCCAGGGCTGCTCATAGGCATTATCCCTTTATTTACATGCTCTCCCCTTATCCTATTTTCCAAAGATAAGTGTTTGTTTAACAAACAAAATGACTTTTTTTTTTCCCCTGCTAATATGTGTTCCCTGATGAGTTTTCCTGACAAGTTGTGTGCCATTCACTCTGCTGGTTTTCTTTGCAACATTTCTCCCTTCCTTCTTTTCAGCATGGCTTATTGTTCGTTATTCTTCCTCTCTTTGGCTGCAGAGATGGACACTGATTAGTCCTATCCAATGAACACATGGCATCACCCTGACAACTACTATTGGTCAAAGAGACACTTCTTCCAATTCGTCTCAAGGAAACTGACAGGAAAAATTTATTTCCTCATGCTTGAGAGTTAGGGTCTCTCTTTCCTGTGAGACAGAAACAAAGAGGTACATGGCCCCAGTTGCTCCAGTAGCATATTTTGAGCATGAATTCTTGAAGACTCCTGGAGACACTGACCACAAAGAACCTGAATCCCGACTTCCTATACATGAGAACACACACATCTCCTTGGTATTCAAGCCGCCTAGAGCCAGGTTTTTGATCTTTGCAGCCCAAAATATTTTAAATAGATACAAGATTTGGTGCATCTTTTCTTCTAAGCATCGAGCCTCAGAAGGTTATGTCGAGTAACTAGACCTCTGATTTAAGGGTTATGTATTCCAATCTTGTGGAGGTTTTTTTCATTTATTCATTCAACATGTACTTATTTACTACCTGAAGTTTACCAAGAACCTTGATTAACACAGCCAGATAGAACCCCTGTCTCTCTCACTTATGGTCGAATGTAGAGGTTCTTAAGGTTTGTGGTGCCAAAGACCTCTTTGGAAATGTGGTGAAACCTGTGCACCCCTTCTTAGAATGCCTTTAGATGCATAAGACAAAATGCACAGCATTACAAAGGAAGTCAGAAGTCAGACATGTTGAATGACAGTAATCAAAATGCTTTAAGAATTTTGACACTGTTAAGTATACATGCTTCTCTATTAATGCCTTAAGTAACAAGATCAAGGCAGCTGGTTTAATAACCAGCATTTATAATGCAATTATAATGCAATTATAATGATGAACATAAATGATATTTTGAGATAGCTGCAACAAGAGTAATGTGATGGGAATCTGTGAGTTTTAACATGTGCAAAGACTCCATGGCAGGGCAAATCATGGCAAGTGTTAGGCATTGAAGCCTGTGTGGCTGTATCACAGAGAGTGGCAATGAGGAATATGAATAAAGTTGCATTGGTAGACATTGGCTATCTGTTTTATTTCTGTCTGTCTTTCTCTCTCTCACACCTCCCACCCCTAAAATAACTTTAGCAAGAGAACTGCATGCAAAATAGCAATAAAATAACTGTACAAAAGAAATCACAGATGTCGCTTTTGAAATGAATGTGCCTATCCATCGATTCAGTTAAACATAAATTTCCCCAGAGATGTTATACTCTCAATTATAATAAACTTTGGTTAAGGTGATATGGGCAAATTATAAGGCATTTTAATAGGTAACTTAAAATCATACATTAAGGACGAACTGTTAAAAATTCATTTTATGATGGGGAAACTGATGCCCAGAGAGGAGAAGAACACCAGAGGGCACACAGGTAGACAGGCAGAACTTACCGCAGCCCTGGCTCTTTAACTCTATTTCACTACACTCTGTTGCTTCTAAATACCCCGTTCAACAGGACAGGCATAACTAGGTCATTTGTGTTGCTTACCAAGAGTTTTTATTGACAACTAAGAGCTCTAAGGAGTAATCCAAATAGAATTATCAAATTCTAAACTTGTCCCTCTGCCAGCCCCATCTCACCACCTCAACCCCTGGGATCTAGAATGAGAATTTTATTTGGTGTGTCTCTCATTTATTCCACATTTCTCTGTGATAAAGAAAATCCATTTCCCACTAAATTAAAATTGCTTTTTCATCCTAACAAACACTATACCCCTGGTACACACCAGAATAAAAATAAATTGATTTTTAAGTATCCACTGAAAACAACAACAACAACAAAAAACAATAAGAAGCATAAAAATCATGGTGCCTCTGTGTGCCTTCTGAACAATTTAGCTAGGAAAATGGATTCCTATTCTGCAGATAGCAATTGTGTCTATGATGGCAACATCTTTGGGCAGTTTAGTAGCCTCAGTAAAAACTTCAGTCTCTCAGATATTTTGCAGAATGATGCTAAATGACCTGTTTGGTTGAATTGTTGCTAAGGTGATAAGATAGCTAATGAAATAAACCACTGTATCACTCAAAAAAGAGGAACTTTCAAAGGGCCTCAATAGCCTATGTCCTCCTCCCACGACCATGTACAGCTGAGTCCAAAAACCAAGCATTCCATTTTGTGCTCCCGAATCAACAGCAGGTAATTGACAGCCTTACTTAGGGCTTCATGATTTCAGGTTGTCATTAAGTCACCTGATTTTCAAGAGTATAAGATTCTTTGTCAGTTAATCTTATCTGTCCTTCTGACAATCCCCCCTCCATAATAAAGCTGTAAAATACTTTATCAGTCATATAAACATTGCCTCTTTCTGCAATGTTTTACTAGCTATAGAGTAGACATCTTTCTTTGGATGCTGAAGCAGGCACAGATGTCCCTATGTCAAGCTCTGGATATAAGACCAGAGACAACAACCTCTGGATATAAGACCAGAGACAAACACCTACTTCTGAAAACCACACCCCAGGGGTTAATGTGAAAACTGGATACAAATGTTTTGAGGACTATGATTTCTCATCACTCAGGATACAGGGACTAAAGCTTAAAAATATTTCCACAATATATCATCAAGCGATCTGAACCTCTTTGGGGACCTACAATAGCGAGGGTGAAGTAAATGTATTTCAGTTTTATGAAAAGAAACAGACTAACAAAAAGACATTAAAATTCACAGTGTTGAATTTTGTATGGCAAACATTAATTTTACAATAAAAAATCAAGAACTAAAAATAATGGAAATGTCAATATGTAAAGACATCAAGGTACTCTCAGTGCATTATGGGAAACATAATTTGCATATAGCCCATCAAATGAAATCAGTTGCTGCCACTGATGATAGGCTCCTAGGAAGGTCACTGAGATAGGAGTCTCTGTTCTCAGATCTGTATAATAAAAGGGCTTAACTATATCATTTCTACAGTCCCTTCCAGTTGAAATATCTGAGTAGAAATTATCTTTCAAGAGGAATTTATGGAGATTTAAGAAAAGGATTTAAGTCCCTGCATCCTTGCCCTATGGTCTCATTAACTATGGATATCAAGATATCTTTATATCATTATATTCAAGCTTGTAGTCCTTCTGGAAAGAAATTCATGTCTCAAGTCATCAATGGTCCATTTTTAATCCACCAAAGTCAATTATTGATTATTTCACTATTGGCGCAAACTCTTATTTTTTCATCATGGAGAAGCCCTTCTGTGCTGTCAAGAAGTATCTGTACCCAGCCCACTTTGAAGTGTACCTCATTAAAAACAGAATTGCCAATAGGATTTTCAAAAGCTTAAGCAAAGATGGAAATTAAAAAAATAATAATTTTATAATTGTTCCAAGGATTATAAAGTCCTACTTTATTTTCTTATAAAGGACAACTTCAAGATCCTTGCAATCAACCCTCACAAGCAAGATATTCCTTTCATGATAACTGGTAAAAATATTTTAAAGAAAGTTTCTTTGCTCTATTATAGGGTTCAGAGTCATTGTATCTTTGCTGGGGAGAATGCTGGATGAATGGGTTACATATGAAAGCTGAGTCTGCCTGTGTTATCAAAGGACAGGTTGTTGGTGTCAGCGTTCACTGCGGCAAAGATAGTGCTCATCAAATATCCATGTGCTCCTCAACCTCCCCCAGGTATTCTCCCACTGTTCCCCTACTCCTGCAACCTCAAAGGACATGTGTCCAAATAGCACAGCTAGAGGATAGAGAAGAACTGCCCAACTTTCATGAAACTTTACTTTGTTACCCACCACTGGGATGTGGGGATTTATCTCTTACTGCATCACACCTGTGCAGCTCTACGTTCCTTATCTGCAATATGTCAGATTATGATGACTGAAGAAGAGAGTCCTAAGATCCAGAGATGCTTCTAATTTGCATGCAGATTTTGCTGATTGCCAGGAAACAAACAACTGTATCCTAGGGTCAAGGAATTTGTTCCTTTGGTCTTCCAGAGAATGAAGCTTTCCCTCATTCTCTGCTTAGGGAAGTAGAAAATGGGATGAGGAGAAAAAACTGCCTCAAATGTAATAAGAGATCTGTTGTCCATCACCAACTTCCCATATTCCTCATTTATGATGTGTCTTGGTCAACCCAGGTCTATGCTATTTCCTAGAAGAGCCTTCTTGCATTCTTGGTATCTGCCAGCACTATAGGATCTATTTGTTGAAACTTGTAATTCTAACTTCTAATGTCATCCATGGTCCTAGCAAAAAACATACTTTAAGATCTCATCCTCATGGAAACAAACCAAAAATGACCCACTCCAAGAAACAAAGGTACCCTGGATCAGAAGTCTTTTTATGTGCACTGTCTAATAGATAGAAACCTTATATCCTTCATGTGCACAATGACCCCAGGATTGATGTGCTAAATCCAGTATATTCGAGTCTGGTAATGGAAGATCATGGAACAGTCTGCTGGACTGCAAGGGTCAGCAAACTATGGTCCATGGGCAATTTATAGCCTGTTTTTGTGTGGTCTACAAGCTAAGAATGGCTTTCACATTTTTAAAAGGGGATATAGTTTGGATATTTGTCTCCTCCCAAATCTCATGTTGAAGTGTAATCCCCAGTGTGGGAGATGGAGCCTGGTGAGAGGTGTTTGGGTCACTGAGGCAGATCCCTCATGGCTTGGTGCTGTCTTTGCAATAGTGAGTGGGTTCTCACAAGATCTGGTCATTTAAAAGTGCATGACACCTCCCCAAACTCTCTTTTTGGCTCCTCCTCCTGCCATGTGAGATGCATACATCCCCTTCGTCTTCCACCATGATTGAAAACTTCCTGAGACCCTCCCAGAAGCAGATGTTGCCATGCTTCCTGGAAAGCCTGCAGAACCATGAGCCAATTAAACCTCTTTTCTTTATAAATTACCCAGTCTCAGGTATTTCTTCATAGCAGTGCAAGAATGGCCTAATACAGAAAATGTTACAAAACCAACCAAGCAAACAAACAACAAGCACATCACTGTAATAATGATCTCCTCACTCTTCTGAACTTTAAAGTTTCCTTTTCTTGGAAGATTACTGTCTTCACCAGACAAACACTTAAAGACACCCTCCCTTGATCCTATAACCCTCTCCAGCTACTAGCCGGGTCCTCACAGCTGTGCATGTGCTTTACGAAATCATGACAGTGAAACCCCTTGAAAGCCTTTATTATGCTCACAGAAGCTCTCTCTCCTCCCATTCTCCCTAGCACCACTCTAGCCAGGCTTTCACCAATACCAGTCCATCAAATCACTCTTGAATTCTGCAGTAATAAGCTCAGTGTGATGCTCTAGTACTTCTAAGCAGCATTTGAAAAACAATGGTTCATTCCCTCTTTCTCCTCACCCTTTCCTCAATCACTTTTTGGGTGACTGTTCCCTCACAGTTGCCCTCCTCTCTATTGCGATATTCTTTTTCAGCTCCTTTGCTACTTCCTCTTCTTTCCTAGTTTAAATATTGGAGTATCTTGGGCATCATTCTTACTTTTGTATCTACAATTATGCCCACATGATCTCATCTAGTCTCCAGGTTCCCTGTATCATTTGCAGTCTGATAATTCCCAGCATCTCTCCTGAATTCCAGAATTGTGTATTCAACTCCCAGCTGACATCTTTACCACCATTCATAAGCATCTCTATGTTACCACGTCCAAAGTTGCCTTTTTCCTGCCAAACCTGCCCTCTCCTCTAGTCTTGCCTTTTCAGAAATAACTCTACTGTTGACACAGCTGTACGCACACCACCTGTGGAGTCATCTGGATTTGTCCCTTTTGTTTATAACTCATATAGCATCAATCACCAGATTAAGTCTAGCTCATCTTCACATCTCCCTAATCAAACTGTTTTTGAACACCTCTAACTCATTCCTCCAGCCCAGGCTACCATGGTCTTTTGCCTTGATTACTGTAACAGTGAACAGTGCCCTGGCTTATCTTCCTGCTTCCACTTTCACCCCTAGAGTCTGTTCTTCTCCAAGACAGAGTGGTCCCTTTAAAATGTTTAGTCAGATCATGCTCAAAATCATCCAATGACTTCCCACACAATGCAAAATAGAACTGAAATTTCCCCTCATGGCCTATATAATGTCAAGGGATCAGGATCCTGCCCCCTCCTGGACTCTTTCCTGCCTGTTCACTGCAGACCCAAGAGTTTCCTTACTGCTCCTCTTGCCAGTCTTACCCCTGCCTTGGCGCCTACCTGTCCTTGCATTTGCTCATCTCTGGCCTGGGCACTTTTCCCTACTCCCATCTCCAGTTATATTCATGACTCCTTCTCTTGCTTTGTTCTCTATTCAAGAATACTCCCACCTCCAAGATGGTGTCCCTGACCACCCTCTTACTCTCCCTCCCACCACATCACAGCATTTAAGCAATTTATATATTATATGCTAATATTTGATTAATTTAACCACTCTCTCACTCTCCCTCCCATCATATCACAGCATTCAAGCAACCGATATATTACATACTCATATTTGAATTGTCTACTTTATCCCATAATGTACACATTCAACAAATATTTGACAAAAAGAAGAGGAAAGTATCTAGCAGACCCATGTAAAGGAGTTTAACCAATTATGTTTGCTTCTAGATTCTTCTCATTACTACTTCAGCTCATGTATTACCTCCTCACTGAAGCCTTTCATGACTACCAATCAGAAGTAGCCCTGCTCTCTCCAGTCATTCTCTATTCCCATGCACCTGTCTTTGTCTCTTCAGAGCACATATCATTATCCAAAATGATGTGTAGCTTTATCCAGTTACTATGTAGATTTCATGAAGCACTAACTTTTTCAATGTTGTTCACTGTCCCCAAGGCCTAGACTGTGCCAGGCAGAAAGTTGGTATTTGTAAATACATATTGAATGAATGCATCAATCAACAATTGACTGAATAAAATATTTCTTTGCAATAGAAGGCACAAGAGGACACAGGATAAGAAAATGAGGATTGTATCAGAAATACACATGTATACACACACACACACACACACACACAGAAAGGAAGACGGGAATAGAAGGCATTTACCCACCCTTCCACAATGATGAGTTGACACTTTTAACCTCATAAGAAGTTGGGTAACTCACCATCTGCTGGTTTCTCCTAGACCACATATCTCTTCTTGCGCTCTGTGTGGGGGCCCTGAGCTTTGAGAAGAGCCTGCAGATGCTTTTGCAGAGGCCCAGATGGTGGTCAGGATGTGTCTGGAATCTCAAATCATCCCTGGCTGCGGCTCACCTCTGTAACCTGCTTTGATCTGAAATGCTTCTGATGGGTTTCCAGAATGAATACTGCTGAGGCCTGTCGGGAAGACAGGTTTGGAAGTTTTGCATTTTTGGAAATGCACCCTGCTGTCAGTAACCCCATGTTTGTATTTACATAGAGGATGGTGAAAAACAAATGAATTCATTAGGATGCCAAGTAAAAGGGCAATCACTCTAACCTGGGAACATGGTGAACCAAAAATATTATGTCTTGCTTGTTCCTATCCCCAGTGCCTAGCACACTGGCAGGGCTACAGGGTGCAGTTATGCAGGCAACACATCGCACAACTCCATGGGGTGGCATTCTCATCATAACCTATGTGAATAACAGTCCCTGGCATTACACAGGATGCAAAATACAACCTGCATGGACCTACACTGTGGTTATGATGCATGGCACGTGGACACAACAAGGTGCTGAATAAAATTTGCTGAATCAATGAGGGATTTTTTTAAACAAAGCCTAGGGGGCTAATTTGCTGTCTGGGAACTATCTCAGATGGCCACTGGACAGGTGAATGAGACTTGGAATAGTCACATCATTTCAGAAGAAAGGAAGAAAGAACTGGGGTCAGTAGCCTTGGGACATTGCCTGCAAGATTTGCTCACTTTCTGGAAGTTGTAGAACTTGCCTACATAATTGATTTGATAAAATGAGTTCCCCAAAGCTAGGAAAGTAGGATGCTTGTATTGTGAGTAAATCACTTTCAGTGGTTTGCTTCCCCTTCTGTGGATTGTGTCAAGGGTGTAATTTTGGAAGCTCTATCAAATGTGCAGATGCTTGGGAAACTTCTATCTGGCCTCCCTGACCCTACTCTTGCTCCTCCACAGTTTTCTTCTTACCAACAGTCCAAGTTGTCATTCTAAAACATAAATCAGTTTCTAAAGCTTCCCACTTTTTCCCGTCTTGCTCAGAATAAATTCCTAAGCCCTACATATATAGCCACTGGCTACCCCCACCCCATTCCATTTTCTACTTCCATCCTTTACACTCCAGCTTCTGTTTCTCAAGTCACTCACACTCTCCTCTGAGCACCTTTTCCCTTGCTTTTCCTTTTGCTATTTCATTTCATGCAGGTTTATGCTTGAAGAGCACCTCCTCCAAGAAGCCCTCCTGACCATTCACATCTCATATAGGAGTCTCAGTAAGATCTATCTCCCATCTTCCTCTACTTTTCCTGTCTTTCTATCATTTTCTATTTGTTTGTTTGCACATTGTCTCACTTTTCCATAGAATATCATTTTCATGAGGGCAATGAATTTGTTTTGTTCCCCTTTCCATCCCCTGGCACCTAAACACGTACGTGGCACAGGGTGGCTTTTTGTAGACATTAGTGGGATGCATGAATAAATGTTTGAAATTGGAAAGTGCCAAAACCCAGCAAACTGGATATAACCACAAAATCACTGGAATATAAGGCTATGGATATGGGGCCATTCTTTCACCATCTGCTACCTGATAAAATCGTAATTTAATGATACCAAAAGGAGACATTTGGTGAGGCAACTGCCAGAAGCAATGATCTCATCAAAATAGTATTTTAAATGCAAAAGTGTTATTGTCGAGTCAGAGCTGCATAGAAGGATGCATTTGAGAAGATACTTTACCTAGCAAGAACATTTCCATGCATGGAAGTGCTCTTACTAAATATTGTTACATTATTGTGTAGTTATGTGTGGAAGCCCCATTCTCTTATCCATGGAAGAGGTTACCAGTCCACTCAGGTCTTCTCAGGTTTAAACTGTTCCTAGGCTGAGTGCAAGGGTAGGATTGGTGCTGGAATTCAGTTTCCCCATGTTTTCCAACACAAACTAGCTTCTCTCCAGCAGTGGACAAATGGCATATACACAAGTCGCCCTGCCACCTTATCCTCCAGGTTCATCTCCTACCATGCCTATCCTAGCTCACACTACTCTTCTAGTCGTTTCTCAAATAGCCTTGGCATGCTTCTGCCTCAGCACTTGCTGGTCTTTCTACCTGGAATGCTCTTCTCTTAGATCTCCTCAGGGTTTGCTTCTTTACATCTTTGTGCAAAGGTCGTCTTCTCAGTGAGCCCTGCTCTGAGTCCCTATTCCTAATAGCAGACTGTGTGCCCCATCCTGGTATTTCTTATCTACTTTTAAAAAAATATTTGCCACAGTCTGATTTTCTCTTTATATTTCATTTATTCATTTAAAGTCTGTCTCTATCCACTAGAATGCAGACTTGGGAATTTATCTCTTTTACCTGCTCATGCCTCCTCTGCATGCACAACAGTGGCTAGGATATAGCTACCCACACATATGTATATGCATATTTTAATATAGATACATACAGAATGAATTAACTCATTCAATCCTCACGAAAACCTTGTGAGACAAATACTGCTGTTATTCTCATTTTACAAACAAGGAAACTGAAACCCAGAAAGATCAAGTAATTTGTCCAGGGTAAAATAATTGGTCATTTTTATTGTCCGTATCCCAGAGCATTATGTGAGTCAGGTCCTGATAAGCAACTTTCTTTGTCCCTTTCTGGCTCTGGGACCTTAGAACAAAGACCTTAGAGGCTTTTGTAAGCCTCTATTTTCTACTCTGTAAATGGGGATGATATCAGTCCCTATTTAGAGTTTGGTGTGGAGTTTCAAAGAGGTAATCTATATGAAATGTTCAGACTGGTGATTGACACACAGAGAATGTTCAACAATTGGTGTTCTGGACTCTGATTTGCACCATCATTTTTAACAATTCTAAGTAGTATATTTTGTAGAAGTTCTATAATGCACTGTCACTTCCCTTTTGTTAGCTACTTATATTCTGGTGAACATTCTGGTACTTCTGTCTTTGAGGAAGTTTCTAATTTCTCCCCTTTCCAAAAATCCTAGAAATGGAACTACTGGGTCAAAAGTTGTTCGTACTCTAAAAGCTTTTGATATATAGCATAAAACTACCCTCCTTAAAATATCTGATCAGTTTGGACATTGATTTGTAATAGATAAGAATATTCATTTTTCCCACATCCTCACCATCACTGTGTATTACTGTATGTTTTCATCTTTACTGTTCTGAAGACTAAAAATTATATATGAGATTGGACATTTTAATATATTCATTGAAGGAATTGATTTTGAAGTTATTTATTGAAATTGATTACCATTTTAGAAAGTCTTTTTTATGTTTAACAGTGCTTGGTCATCCTTGACCATTAGCTTTGTCTACGCAATCTTCATGACATACTCCCTTAGCAAGATTGATCTTGCACAGGCTGTTCTTGCTATAAACCTACTTTCTTATTTTCTCAGACATTAATGTACATGGCTCTCTCTAAATAGTTTATTGAGGGTAGAAACTGTATCATACTCCACAACAGATTCATTCATTCATTCTTCCATCTAATCCACAGGGATTTATTGAGCACTTACTATGTACCAGTCACTGCTCAGCACTCTAGGGATACAAAGTAGAACTGGAGACAGACCAAGGCCTTGCATTTAAGGTACTTTCATTTTAATGAGGAGATACAGGTACACATGAACAAACCAATAAGTGACATAAGTTACTGATGAATAGGAAGAAACAGAATATGACTGGGGTGGAGCTCACTTTAGCTGGGGTGGAGGAGAGTTAAGGAAGCCATGATATGTGTCTGTAGGCTGAGCTTTAAGTTCTTTGAGAAGAACACAGCATGAGAAGGTCTGTGTGACAGCCTCCTATAAAGAAGGCACATCCTGAACCAAGGTCCTGGAAAGGAAATGGCCCTGGGGTTTTGAAGAGCAGAAATACTATCAGCAAGACTGAAGAGAAGTCAGCAAGGATGAGAAGAAATTGGAAATGAAGGTCAGAAAGCTAAGAAAGCAATAGATTATCTAAGGCAGGTCTGGTAAGCTTTTCTGGTAAAATTCTGGTTTATAAATATTTTTAGCTTTGCAGGTCATATAATCGCTGTCACAGCTATTCAACTCTGTCTTTGTAGCAATAAAAGCAATGATAGGCAGTACGTAGATGAATGGATGCAGCCGTATTCCAATAAACCTTATTTATAAAAACAAGTTGCTCATTGGACAGGCCCATGGGCTGTATTTTGTGATCTTGAGCTAAACCTCCTGGGCTCTAAGAAAGAGTTTGAATACTGTCCTAATTGTAATGGTGGCAGGGAGGCAATGATAATAATAGTAACAGTAAGAAACCGCTGGAAGGTTTTCTAAAAAGCAAGAGATGTGATCCTCACTGGTTGGGGTTGCAGGTCATGTTACAGGTGCTTTAAAATGGATTGTTAAATAACAGGGGGACATTCTGAATGAAAAGGAAATTATTTTAAAACTCGATCTCCTAGAATATCTAGCTCAGGGGTGGTAGGCACTGAAGGAATAAAGATAGTATCACTACAGGGAACAAAAACCTTTCTTAGTTGCTGTTTCAGAACATCTACTAGTCAGGGTTTTTTTTTAGACCTGTATGAAGGGAGGCCTTGGATCAAAAAATCACCGTTGGTTATAAGTCAAGCAATGAATTGGAACATAAAGCTGAATGGGAGCACACAGGCACATTAGAGAGACAATTTTCAATTTGAGGCATCAGAGGACCTGTTATAGACACCAGTGCTTCTGCATCAGCTAGACTGATTGTCAGTGTCACCATTAAGAAATCATTTCCTTACATTTTCTTTTCCTAACAACTGCAGTAGGAAGCTGGATTTCTATGAGAAAATCAAATGATGATTCCTTTCATTTCCCAAACCCCTTTATTAGGATCTAAAATTCAATAAGCTTGCTTACCAATCATCCACACAGCTCTCAACCCTGGAATAATATGGGATGTCTCCTCTTACCTGGCCATTTCTAGAGATTTCAGTCCAAGGACTGTGCCATTAACTTGCCTCTACTGTTTATTTACTGTTGCCATATTGTCAACAATGAAGCATCTTAAGATTCTGACCCATTCTTAGTAAACTGTAACTGGGTAATGTCCCAATTTAGAAACTAATACAAAGGTTCCAAGGCCTTATAAAACACTTATCCCAGCCAGGCGCGGTGGCTCAAGCCTGTAATCCCAGCACTTTGGGAGGCTGAGACGGGCAGATCACGAGGTCAGGAGATCGAGACCATCCTGGTGAAACGCCGTCTCTACTAAAAAATACAAAAAACTAGCCGGGCGAGGTGGCGGGCGCCTGTAGTCCCAGCTACTCTGGAGGCTGAGGCAGGAGAATGGCGTGAACCCGGGAGACGGAGCTTGCAGTGAGCTGAGATCTGGCCACTGTACTCCAGCCTGGGCGACAGAGTGAGACTCCATCTCAAAAAAAACAACAACCAAAAAAAAAAAAAACCACTTATCCCTATGCTGTCCAGTCACTAAAGATTTGGGAAAAAAAGATCAGCATTTAAGTTGAACCTCAGTATATGGCAGTAGAAACATCTATGTGGTTCTTTACTCTTCAGTTAATTTCTTTAAAAAAATAATGCACAAGGTATTTCCATACCTCAAGATCTAGAACATGAAAATAAAAGAGAATGATCTGATTGCTGGGTTAAAACCAAGGGCTCCATTCACCCGGCATTTGGTGTCACACCAGGCAGCAGCCTTCACCTCATCAACAATTTAATTTGGCCATGATGCCTCAACCCAGTAACTTTGACAGGGAACTGGGAAGGTTACCAGAGAAACACAACGGAATTGACAGAATTGGAAGGCAGATTTCGCCAGCCTAAATATCTGACCTTGATGCTAAAACCCAATCATTACAAGCTGATCTAGGGCTTTGGGTCTGTTAGCCAGAATCTTCCAAGTATGAACAACTGACTCCTTATATATAAATCAAGCCTTTTTTGGAAACAATCTAAGTCCTTTGCAAGCGATAAATCACTAACATGAGATCACATCTAAGTTGAAAGTGAGGATGAAGAGCCTGCAATATGAAAAGGAAAATGAGATGTTTTGTTTCAGTCATTCATTTGTCCACCAATAGATTTCTACTGATTACTTACTGAGTGTGAGTTTCCTCCTGCAGGTATATAGAGACATCGAGAGCTTCAAGGAAGTGCTAGTTTAGTGGCATTAACTTGTCTTTTACATTCCTTGCCACAGTATACCTTGCTCTATGATCTCTCTATTGACTATTTGTGACCTGTTTTCTTCCCCAACACCATCATGTACATGTGACTTAGATGGGAAAATGTGGCTTTTGTTGAGTTGGGATATTCCACAGGGGTCCTCTTTGAAGCCTGCAATTGGATACCTATTTATTTGAGGTTGTTCACTTCTCAATGCTTTATGACTCAAAAACTTTATGGCCAAACCCAGTCAGACCAATAGAGCCAAATGTGGTCCTGAGCTGGGTGGGTAGAGAGCAACCAAATGTATTATAATAGGTAACAAGCTGAGCCATCTGAAGGTGCACAACTCCACAGCAGGTGGCATGTGCCCTGAACTCTTATGCCCCAAGTGCCAGTCATTGGAGGATAGCTTTATTCATTAGGAACTGCTTACAGTTCAATAGCCAGAGATCCATTATACTCAGAAGAAACTAGTGTTGTGGTAACGTACTGAGAATATACCAAAACAAGGAAGGCTGTATATGGGCAGTATTTCTAGTATATGGATATTTTTCAACAACAGTTCTTGTGATTACCCATAATATACATCCATTATGATGGTGTTGCAGTCTCATTCCAACGTCTCATGCTTTACTTGGGGAGGGAGGCCATAGATTGAAGTCAGTGTTCAACTTTCCTCTCCACCAAATATCCTATGAAGCAGAGATGGGAGGAGAATCATATGCTGAGTACTCATCTAACGTTCTTTGGTATGAGGGGTTTACTGGCCTCTTTCTGAAGGGGGATGTAAAGGTACTATAAGTGACTGCCAGTTCTGATCCAATTTTTGCTCTAAGGGATTCTTCTCATTCTTCCGCACTCTATAGGTTGTGTGCTAACCTGGGTCTAAAAATATGAGCATTAGGAAAGTCCATTTAAATCATGATTGGTAGCCAGTGCCTGTCTTTCCAGGGTAAAATTTCACATCTTAACTGTCATGCAATCCATTACTTATAAGCAATGAGTAATTTTCTAAAGCGTAAGCCCAGGCAAGTCACACTACTATCCTATAAATCATTGAAATACTTCTCCCCTTGTTTAAAGAACAAAGTCCAAGCTCCTTAATAGGGCACACAGGATCTTCTAGGGCTTTACCTCTACCTGTCTCTCCAGTGTCCGCTCTTACAATCCTGCTAATTTATACTACAGCCTCTCCTGACAGTTCCCCCAGATATGTGACTATTTTACCTTCTGGGGACCTTCCAGCCAATGCCTAGATAGACATATTTTGCTATGTGGAACCTAGGGTAGAAGAATAAAGTTATCCTTTACTGAGTATTTACCATGTGGTAGAGAGTGTTTAAAGAGCTTTACATGCTCTAATTTGCACAATTCTAATATCATTACAAATATATTTCTAGGTTCAGTACTGTGCAAATAGGCCAGTAGACATAAGGCAACTTAATGATTACATTTCAAGAAAAAAAGAGGAAGAGGAGAGAAAGAGAAGGGTTTCTGTACAAAGCAATTTGTCATGGGTTTGTGGAGGTATAATTAATATATAATAAACTATTCATGTTGAAGTATGCAAATTGATCAATTTTGACTTATATATCTGTGAATCCACCTCCACAGTCAGGAGAGTGAACATGTATTACCCCCAAAATTTTCTCATGCCCCTTTGTAATTTTTCAGCCCTTCCCTGATTATTCACAGACAACATCTGATTTCTGTCACTACAGATTAATTTGGATATTTAAAAATTGATATAAATTGAATCACACAGTATATATTCTTTTATGTTCAGGGTCTTTTAATCAGCATTATTTGGAGATTTATCCATGCTGCTCAATGCATCAATTGTCCATTGCAGTTTTTTTGAGACAGAGTCTGGCTCTGTTGCCCAGGCTGGAGTGCAGTAGTGTGATCTTGGCTCACTGCAACCTCTGCCTCCTGGGTTCAAGCAATTCTCATGCCTCCACCTCCCAAGTAGCTGGGTTTACAGATGCACACCACCATGCCTGGCTAATTTTTGTATTTTAGCTAGAGACAGGGTTTCACCATGTTGGCCAGGCTGCTCTTGAACTCCTGACCACAAGTGATCCACCCACCCCAGCCTCCTAAAGTGCTGGAATTACAGGTGTGAGCCACTGCACCCAGCCTGGTCCATTGCTTTTTACTGCAGAGTAGTATTCCATTTTGTAGATAAATCCATCCCAATTTGTTTATCCATTTTACCTTTTCAGGAACACTTGGGTTGTTTTCATGGTGGGGCTATTAGAAATGAAGCTACAAAAAAAAAATCCTCATGTACAAGTCTTTACATGAATACACTATTTCCTTTCTCTTGGGTAAAATACGTAAGAGGAATGGCTGGAGCAGTATGGTAGGTATATGTTTAATTTTTAAAAATACCTGCCAAGCTGTTTTCCAAAGCGCTTGTACCATGTTTTATATTCCCACTGGGAGTATATGAGCATTCTAGTTGTTCTTTATCTTCATTAGCATCTTGCATCATCACTCTTTTGAGTTTGTACGCTAAGCAATTTAAATATTTTATTTTACTTAAAACTAGATGTAGGAATAATTAGACCTATGGTAAAGAGGAAAGAAGTGAAGACCAAATAAGTTAAGTGATACATCCAGAATGTACAATGATTAGGCTCAAAGCAGTATAGGATGGTGGAGTAGAAGAAAATGCCCAAATAAACCAGCTTCTAGGACCGCAAGAAAAGAGGGTAAATGAGACTGGAAAGAATTCACAATTGGGCCAGTATTGTGACCTATAGTCTATGGAGCCGAGGATTTGGCAGTCCCCTGAGTGCCCATCAGCACACCATGCTCTGTTATGGTTTCCTGTGCTTTGAGAAAGGTTCTTTCTGAAAATGAGAGATGGTCTCTGATGCTTTGAGAAAAGCTAGGGAACGAACATGTGTCAGTTTATCCCAGTTCTGCTTATAAAGGTGAGGCCTGGGTCCCTATGGCTGTGTCTCTTAGTGGCTGAGGCCTCAAAGTGCAAGAAACCTAGGGGGAGAAGTGAGCTCCAGGGAGTTCTCCATGGGAGGTGGCAGGAAGATTCAAGGTCTGTTGTTGAGTCTTCCCTTTTAGAAGGAATTTCTCTTTCTGAGTATCTCTCTGTTCAAACTTTCAGTGATTAAAACCTTTCTTTTAATGTTGTAAGCTATTCCCGTATTTGTTTTAGCTCAGTTCAGTTTTATACAGGCCCTTGATATTTACCTGCTGAAGTAGCTATTCTAGCTAAAGCAAGGGTCTAAGATGGTTGAGACTCCAATTATCCTAGGTGACTGCATCTGAAAATAGTTGATTCATTATGGCAGGAAGAAAAAGGACTGCACCACTCCAAGCCACTGCTAACATCAGCCTTGCAAACAGCTGGTTTCTGACAGCTGTTTAGAGAGAAACTCAGTTATCACCAAGGTCACAGCAGGCAACAGAAAGAAAATAGTTTCATAGGCTTCTGATAGAAACACGAACAGACAAAACCAAACAGTAGAGGCAAGACCTCAGCAACCAGTATGAGTTCCTATCACAGCATGAGTGCACAAATGGCATCAGCAAAAACTATGTACTGGGACACCTCTCTCTCCTGTGTTCCAAAGCAAGGTGAAGATTCTTACCAAGCATGCTAGAAGAGAAAATATGGATTTTTGTTTTAAAATAAGTTTGGGTATGTGTGTAAATATGTTTATGTTTATATGACTGGAAGTTACAACCAGATGATTGGACAATGATTGTCTCTAGGATGTGGGATAATGAGAGTTCTCTTTCTTTGGCTAGTTGTTGTTGATAATAGAGATTACTTTGGGAGGCTGAGGTGGGCATATTACGAGGTCAGGAGATCGAGACCATCCTGGCTAACACGATGAAACCCCGTCTCCACTAAAAATACAAAAAATAAGTCAGGCGTGGTGACAGGCGCCTGTAGTTCCAACTACTCTGGAGGCTGAGGCAGGAGAATGGCATGGACCTGGGAGGCAGAGCTTGCAGTGAGCCGAGATCATGCCACTGCACTCCAGCCTGGGCAACAGAGTAAGACTCTGTCTCCAAAAAAAAAAAAAAAAAAAAAAAAAAAAAAAATTAAATAGTGGGCAATGTTATTTTCTAAATTAAACATTTTGAAAACTGTATTTCTATTAACAACATAACACAAAATAAAAGATAAGACTTACTCTACTCACATATTTTCTTAATGCTTAAAAAGTCCAAAATAGCTTTCAAACCTGCTCCATCTTTTTCAGTCCCTTAAGCTTTCTTCAAACCAGTGCCATCTTTTGTCAAATTATTATAATAGATACTCAACTAGTTTTCTTACCTCTAGCTGCTTTTCACCCTCAAGCACTATTTCTAAAATTCTCAATTCAAAATACCCTATGCTCACATTTCTCCTACATTTAGAAATTTCTGCTGACTCTTCATAGCTTCAAGGAGAAAATTCAAACAGAGCCTTTCACAATTTGGCTTTGCTGCTTTTTACCATATCTTTGCCTCTGCTATAGAGTCCAGCCCTACAAAACGAGAGGGTGGTGGAATTGCATCAGAGGAAAGATCATGCAGAATTCAACAGGCACATAAGGCAATAATTCCTCTTAAGGTAGAACAGGTATTTCAGCTTACAAGCTACAATATTTTAAATTAACTTGACCCACTATGTGGAAAAGATGGGCCTCTTGCCAAAAGTTAATTTGGAATTCACATTATTCCAAAATTTGCACATAAAATGATGTTTCATTAATTCTGATTATACTCTCACATTTTATGAGTCAAAGTCCATGTAAGTGCAATCTGTCTCTTCTCTATGTGCTATGTATTGAAAACACTGTCCCTCACTTTTTAACATGTAATATAATTTCTTATACGTTGTCATGCCACTTTTTCTGCCTCTAAATTTTAGTCCACTTGTCATATTTTCTGTGAAGCTCCTTCTCCATGTGTCTGTCCTTCATTCTTTGTGCTACAACTGTCATATTTCTCACGCTTATTCAGTGTTTGTTTGAAGACCTACGTTGACCATTAGTGTATGAGTTCCTAATGGAAAATGCCACTGTTTTATCTCTGCATCACAGTCCTTAACAGAGTACCAGGGGCACAGTACATGCATTGTAAGTTTAACTACTGAAATACCATGAGAAAAATTTAAGCAAATGAAATAGTACAGAAGCATAAACTAATACATAGCTTCCTAAGAGAACCAGGGCTGCTCCTTGCTGTATGGCATTTGGCAATTTAACAAAAAAGGTTTGTAATCAGAGACAAAACCAACAAGAATTAAAGCACACCCCAATTCCCTGACTATTCTTTAAGTAGATTAATCTTTACGAAAACTATCATTGGTTTTCACACAATGACAGCAAACAGCTGAATGGGAAGAAGCATCAAGAATCCGAAACTAAATCAGAAATAGCAATGGATTTCAAATTCCAGTTCTGATTTGTTAATAGTCCTTGTCTTAAACTGTATAAAAAAAGATTTCAAGACCATACCAGAGTACAGGGGAAGTGTGTCATAATTGATTAGTGATGTCTGCCTTGGGTATGGATGGAGAAACATTTATCTACCTGCCAAATATTTCTGATCCCTGTATTAGTTCTGGGCAGATTTTAGTTTGTGTTTAGATTCTGAGGCGCTATCTGTTACATGTAGAAGATCAAAAGGTCTTGGTCTATATTCTCAGCCTCACAAGAAATACTGCTGGGGAACACCACTGTCTACCTATTCTATTGGTATCTCTGGTCCCAAGACCAGGGACTTGGTTCTGACTTTTTAATGGTCTCTGGCCCAAGTCTTGGGACTGATGCTTCATTTAGACATTCTAATCTTTGACTTTGTCTTTGACTGTGGATTAGTGTCTTTCTGATCTCCTGGTTCCTTGATTTCTGGACCTTCACTTTGCTTGAAATGAGAGTTAATTGATTCCCAAAGGTTCTGAAGTTAAGAATCAAGTAAATATTTACAGGATGTCTTCTGTAAATGGGAAGAAAGTAGTAAGGCTTTTAAAAAGTATGGTTGGTATCTACTGGCATTTTTCCAGCAAACTTGAAAAGTGAATAGTTCTATGCCCCATTCTAGACCTGTCAAACCAGTAGGGGATTACAGGGTTGGGGAGATATGTGATAATTTGTTAAATTCCTCAGGGGATGATCATGAACATGAACACAATTTGAAGAACCACTGAGATAAGAACCCTGAACTGGCTCAAAGTTTGCCTATAGTTGCCCCAATTCGGTCATTTAGTGACCAAAGGCTCCAGTGCAAATCAAGTTACTTAAGTTTTGTAATGTACTCTGGTTCTGTTATAATATGCACAGAAAAGTGGCCTGTGGGTGCCATTTTAGAGGACACAATTCTTTCTTCAAGCCACTTTCCTTTTTAGCAATTTTCTCTGTCCTTCAATTGCCTCAATCTTTTTCTTTTTCCTCTTCTTACCATCCTCCTATCTAAACAAACACACTTGTACACAAAGGAAGACCTTTGAGAACCTATGATCCCATTCCTTGTGTATCAAGATCATTTTCCCTTTGTAGAGTGACATTGCACAAAGCATGTCTCCCTGCCTGTGTATAAGGATATGCTGACTTACCTAGAAAACTCTTCAGGCAATAACTGGCTACAAAGCTCCAGATGAACATATCTATAGAATTTTTCAGATTTTGACAGGGTAGGCTGCATGTTCCCTACCTGAAGCATACTTCTTTTCCTAGATGTGCAACTCTCTGTATAGATACAAACACAAGGCAAGCTTTTGCTTTTTATAGAAAATATTCTAGTACTCAACAGATAGTGCCAGAACAAAATAATGGGATGTTATCACATCACACTGGGCCAGCCAGCTTCCACTGTGCTATTGATGTACCAGTTTTAGTGTGTTCTTGCATCATTACATCACCTAAATATAATTCCTGAATCATTCCCTTGTGGTTACAGTTCACCACTTCCATCCCTGGCCACGTGGTAAGATGCTCATTCTAGAAGTCATGGGGTTAACAATGATAAAACAAGATAGCAGTGTCTTCCATATCCTCCTTAATAAAAGCAAAAATAAACTTCATGGGGGTTAATATTTTGCAAAAAAAATAAAAATAAATAAATAAGGAAAAGAACACTGCTTGCTCTTAATGTTGTGCTAATAAATTTGACAGAAGTTTTTACAGATATTCCTAGCATAATCAATATAAATTCAATTTCTTGAAACAGTAAATTGTTATTACTGAACTCACTGCCTAATCTTATTTTTCCTGTTATAACTCTTTGATTTAAAACACTTAAACTGTTAGATCTAAAGAAAAATGAAAAAGCTGTGATTTTGTAGGTTGCTGGCTTGGCAAAAATCCCTTCTGATGTGATCTCTTTGATAATGTGCCACTTTCCACATTTTAAATGCCATAGATTCATGTATACACGCTGGTATTTTCTCATTGGTTGTGCATGCTTCTCTAGCCATATGCCTATAAGTGGATGTGCATTTTCATATAATAACTTACTGTTCCCATTTGGCAATTCTGTGCCTTTAATTGTGTCAATCAACCACGTAAAATTTCATAACCTATTGAGAATACCCAAAGAAAAATACGTGCCTTTTGCTTGAAGACAGCTTAAATTTCCCCACACTCCAATTCTACCAACACATTGTTCTCTAGAACAATTAGAATTTAATTCCTGAAACCTTGTTTTAATTTCAGATTTTTAAATGAATGTATAAATTATACCTGTGACCTTACTGAAAAGATCCATAATCATGACAAGAAATGAAAAATGAAATGGTAGAGACATATATTGTCAAACAGGCATTACAATCAGACTCATCTATAAAACCACTATAATTATTTTTCCTTTTTATATTCCTCAAGAATAAACTTATGGGAAAGGTTTTATGTCTTTAACCTGTTGCATGAGGTATTGAGTTGTTTTAATAACAAAATAATTATTATCTCCATAGGCTTTTATGATACTCATCATTCCCTATAAAAAGTTCAATAGTTATTAACTTACCAGCATATATTTGGGGATTTTTTTTTCTTCTCTCTATTGTATTTTACCACTCTAACTCATATTTTACTATTCCCTTGGCCCAGGAATACACAGAAGAAATAAAATGATATTCAAGTTGGTTTCACAGACAGTAAACATACATTATGAAATTGAAACATGCTACGCTTATTGAGCATATATTTTAGAAGAACTTTCTCTAAAATACTTTATGACTAAAACCATAATCTGGAACTATTCACTCTCCTTGATTTTAGATTCTGTGTGGCTTCATGAAATATTTACTTTTTTAAAAACACAGTTCAAAATTATAGCCCCTCTGAATTACACAATTTAGGTAAAATACATCTTTTCAGCTGGAAAACTAGAAGCCATTAATCCTTTGTATGATTATATGGAGAACAGAGGTAACAAAGAAAAACTAGAGTAATCTAATTCTGGGATACACAGGTTGTTGTAAATTTTTAGACATTCTGAGTCAATCCTTGTTTTTCCCACTTAAGTCCCTGAATGTTTCAGAGATTTGTCCAAAGTAACATGGAAGCAGACTAGACCCCCGATGTGCTAACATCTAATCAAGCTATCCCTAGACCCTCTTGTGCTGAGTATGTCAGTTAGAACTCTAGGTCACAGTTGTACTAACCTGCCAGAGCTGCCTACATCCAGTGAAAGACACCATATCTTATCAGTATCAATATATTAGGGTTGATATTACATGAAACTATAGCCACGTGGGTGAGTATAGGAGTCAGATGTATAAGAATCATGTCGGAATCTGCCATAGAATTGTCTAAATCAAAGATTCACAAGACTTATAACTACCTGGAAGGTGCGTGTGAACTAGCAAATATGTTGGCCTCAAAGTTTCACAGCTTGATGACACTAGCTCTGCACCAAATATTGACTCTTCCTCTTTCAGAAAGTCATGTCTCTGATCTCACTATGAATTGCTGGATGTGATTAATGTCCATCTAGTTGTAGGGAGACTACAGTGAAATGCTAACCAAATCTTTCCTATAGTCACCCACCTGGGTATATATTGTGCATATACAACTGGGCAACTCTATTCTGTTGTAAAGCTTGAGTACTAGATGCAATGGACAGCAATAGCCTAGGTAGCCACTAGGAAGAGAGAGAGAGCATTTACACTGGTGATAATAATGACCATCACACACTCCCCCACCTGGAGGAGAAGGTACTATGCTCCTCTTTTCCTATCCCCCAAAAATATGTGGGTAAGTGGAGAAGGTGGGGAATAAATGAGTATGAAGGGTTATTTTAGATAGATTAGATAATTTTATACTAGATAATCTCTCATTACATTTAATAATTCTATAATTTAATTAATTTGAAAATGCTACATCTGGTTGGTTTCCAGTGGAATGAATGTGGCTCAGTTTTAGATTCTTAGAGCACTGAAGTCTACTAGACCTTGAATTGGTTCTCTACTCTTGGGAATACCATTCTGCATATAGAGAACTTCTTACTTTATACAATCAATTTGGTTTCAGTACTTACAAAAATCAACACATTTTCAAAAAAACATGTTATGATGTGCATTTTCACTTACCTTTTCCGCTGATTGAGCGGTGCCAAAAAAAATTGGAATGAAGGCAAGCCATACTATACATGTCGTGTACATAGTGAATCCAATGGGCTTGGCTTCATTAAAATTCTCTGGTACACCCCGAGTCTTGATGGCATACACAGTACATGTGACCATGAGAAGAATGCTATATCCCAAGGAGCAAATGATTTGGAGATCTGTAATGTCACACTTGAGAACTCCTCTGGCTTGCTCAGGGTTCATCGTCTTATGTTCATCATAGTCTATGATGATGTTGGGTGGATCAACACCAAACCAAATGAAAACCCCTAGAAGCTGAACTGATATTAAACTGGAAGTGATTGCCAGTTGTGATGTTGGGCTTATGAGTCTGGGAGCTGTTACCGATTTCTTGCCCTGCTCAAATATGCGATAAATCCGATTTGTTTTCGTCAAGAGGGCTGCATAACTGATGCACATACCCAAGCCCAAGAAAACACGCCGGAAAGAACACACTGCCACATCAGGTTTGGCAATCATCAGGAAAGTGATGATGTAGCAAAGAAAGATGCCCGTCAAAAGAACATAGCTGAGTTCCCGCCCAGATGCCCGGACAATGGGCGTGTCATTGTAGCGGATGAAAGTGGCCATAACAAAGATGGTGGCAATGATCCCCAACATTGCCAGGAAGACAGGAATCACAGCCCAGGGGGAGTGCCACTCCAGTTTGATGATGGGAATATCTTGGCATCCGGTTCGATTTTCATTGGGCCTCTGGTCATAGGGACAATGCTGGCATGTCATCTCATCAAACTGGTACTGGTAACCATCGCAAGGCTCACAGGTCCAACAGCAAGGAGTTCCTTTCTGTGTCTTCTTTCTCTGTCCAGGCTTACATGGTAGTGTGCACACTGAGGGAGGTATCTCTCGGACTCCTTTACCCCACTGCATGTCTTCTATCTGTAACATAAGAAAGAAGAAGGTGAATCAGGCAGATTCTTCAAGAGAGTAGAAGAAGAACACCAGCAACAAACAGTACTCATGGCAAGTGACATTTCAGCTGTGATGAGGTTGAATTAGCTTTCCCTCAGCTTGCAAGAGTTACAAGTATGATTTGAGCCCATACCATAGGACTCCAGCATCCTCGCTCTTCACCATTAGTGTGTTCTCAACATGCCAGATCTTAAGAATTCCCTGAGGCGATACAAATTCCCTCTTCCCATTCCTGACTTTCCAAATATGAACATCCTGAAAAAGAACCTGAGGGGCTGTATTTATAACAAGTGCCCAGAGGATTCTTGTGAGCAGATAAATTGAGAAAAACTGGCATGCAGTCTACTGTCTTCCCCTGGGTAATAAGTGTAAATGTCCCCAATCAAGTAAAAAACAAAAACAAGAAACTACGGCAGTACGAAAAGCTACACTCACCTCCTTTGTTAGGTGTTTTATTTTTTAAAAATGTTCTAAAATTATTTTGGATAATACTGTAGTGCTGGCTATCTTCCCTAAAATTCTGTAAGCATTACTGTCATTTTCACTGAGAACTTTTGCAGCAATGTGAATCTATTATCACAGGGGAGAAGTGGGGCTTACTACTGAAGGCTTTAATTGTATTAGACTATTTCCTATGAATTCAGGAATTATTTGATAAGAAAATAATATGGTCTGGAAACGTTTCAAGGTTGGCCATCCCCCATTTGCAGATGACATTTAGACTATCCTAGAGGAGAATGTATTTGCTTAATTGAAACACTGGTTTTCTGGAGGGCAACATAACCAGCAGTGTTCTGAGAAATAATGGCATTAGATACAACAGGAAACTTTACTATTGGGTGGAAATCTCATTAGAGTAGGCATCTCTCCTCTTTGCCAGCACAGCATCTGCTCTTTCTCTTCCCTGGTATCAGTTCCTCAGATTCCTTTTCCATATGCTTTCTGTGCAGTTGAACTTACACTGAAGCTCTTGGGTTGTGCACATGACCCAGGCCTAACCAATTAGTATATTGTAGTGGTTCTCAAAATTAAGAATGCATCACAATTATATGGACTTGTTACAATAAAGTCTGCAAGATTTTCTGATTCATTGGATCTGGGATGTGGCCTGAGGAATACGCATTTTTTGTTTGTTTGTTTGAGACTGAGTCTCACTCTGTCGCCCAGGCTGGAGGGCAGTGGCGCGATCTCGGCTCACTGCAAGCTCCAACACCCAGGTTCACGCCATTCTCCTGCCTCAGCCTCCCGAGTAGCTGGGACTACAGGCGCCCGCCACCACGCCTGGCTAAGTTTTTGTATTTTTAGTAGAGACGGGGTTTCACCGTGTTAGCCAGGATGGTCTCGATCTCCTGACCTCGTGATCCGCCTGCCTCGGCCTCCCAAAGTGCTGGGATTACAGGCATCAGCCACCGCGCCCGGCCAGGAATATGCATTTTTAACAAGATCCCAGGTGATGCTGCTGAGGATTGTTCAGGAACCACATTAGTCAACTACTGATACATTCCAACCTCCTGGCCACAGAGATTGGGTCAGAGATGGCATAATTATGTCCCAGGTCATAGAATTTAATGTCATGACTTTTTCTGAGGTCCCATAGGATAAAAATATTTGTTTTCATTGGACTCAGAGTTTCTAGGATATAAGGTGGCTAGTGCTGATGGCTAAAAGAAGGAGTTTATTAGAGACAGAAGCCAACATAGAGGGAAGTTAAGTGGAAAGACAAAGATCACTGGTGAGCTTGTTTGAGTTCCTGGATATAGTTATCCCCGAAGCAAGAATTTTCCTAGACTATGACATTATTTAAGCCAATAAATTTATCTATTTTAAAATACTTTGAACTTTATTATTAATCCTTGCAACCAAGAGTCCTGAGCAATATATGCATGAAATAGTTTTAGTATTCACAAGTCACAAAAGATGTACTACCTCTGCAAGTTAAACAGAATAATTCCAATTAACAATTAAGGCTGATTTTCCCCATAAGTAGTTAATTGAATTTTTAATACAATTGAACTAAACAATAGACTAGAAAGATACTGGAAAGTCTGAGACATGTTTTCAAGTGCATAATTTTAAGACATAAAGGCAAAAGATAAATAATATATTGCATATTGGAATTTCAGTGTTGTGTTAATATACTGAATGAAATGCATAGCAGAGAGTGATTCTTCCATCAATGCTTGAATGTGAACTACATTCAAATTCTGAATTGGATGTAGTTAACTCAGAAAAATAAATGGCTCAGGAGTTAAACTTGGTAAAACAGCATAACCTTTTAATGGTTGAATTTAAACTTTAACCAGAGACCCAAGTATCTTCAGATGACTCTAGTGTGAACTTATTTTACCAAGCATAAAACCCAAGTCAGCACTAATAAATCACTAACTATAAAGCACAATCTTCTCTTTCTCAATATGATAATTTTTGAGACAATAAGTCACTGGAAGCCATCTCAAAGTCATAAAATTAGGGAAATAACTTATGACAGGAGAGAAAGATATGCATTGACTTTACAAATGTCAAATTTCAAGAATTGGAAACTAAAAAAATTGCTGGTATTAATACAACAAAGATATATACATTTGCTTGATTTCAACATTAGTGGTTACTAATGTGCCACATAATTAAACTTTACAGGAATAAATGTAGGGCTCCTACAAATATATAAACAAATTATTATCATATGTAATACCTTACAGCCAGTTTCAAATGCTGCCAACTCATTATTTTTCTGTTGGAATAAAACAAAATACCTGGCAATGCTGCACAGCTTTTTATTTTCTCAACTTATCCAAATATATACAAGAGCTGTAACCATGGACATCACACTGACTGATCACTTCATTTGTTTTCATTTTTCGTTTAAAGCAGGTTTCAACTCAATTTAATTGTATATGTTAAACCAACAAAGATTCCTCCCGCTCCAGATGGATAAAAGTCTCATTTACTCCCTTTGCTAACAAAAATCATTATTGCAAATATAATCTGTGTTCCACGAAGGTACTGATTAACCTTTAAAAGCTCTAGTAAATGAGAATTTTGTTAATATGATGTGTATCATTTGTATATATCTACACCCATCCACACAGATACGCTGCCTTGTTTCATAAGAAATAATCAGCTGCAAATGCCCATGGGTATCTATTTTAAAGGAAGATAATTATTTAATGCTATGAAAATCAAGTCTAATGTCAGTTTACTTTTCAAGAAGGCTAACAGGAATGTAAATTTCAAGTTTCTCCTAAACTCTGCAAAAAAACTGTGTTTCAGTTAGCTGGAAAGCCAGATGTAAGGTGCAGAAAGATTAAGAAAAAGACTGACGTGTTTATCATCTTCTTCATTAGAAGATGCAAGTTTACATTTCTCCATAAAGATGCATTTTCCCCCTGGACATCCAAGGTTTATGGCTTTAGGGTACCTGGTCTGCTTAGTAGGTGGCTCCTGGGGAAGGGCTCTTGAGATCCTAGCTTTTGGCAAGAGAACAGAACTTTACATCTCCATCTCATAGCAAAAACTGACACTATACATGGCAAATAGATTGCACAGATAAATGGATCAATAGTTTAGGCAAAGAGCAAATTATGCAGTTCTGGTCAAAGAAAGCAAAAATAAGCTGCTTGTAGAGTCCTAGGAAAGTGTTTTTCATTCTTATACAAGTGGAACAAAGAACGAATATGCTATTGTTAACTTAAAAAAAGAAACTCAGACAGACACGCTGTCTGGAACAAAAGATTTCATTTGGGAAGAGCAAAGGGTTGTAACCCGGGGTGTGCAGCACACCCAAGCAAAATTAAGACAAAGGAAAGACACCCACACAAATCGCTTTGAAAGAAAGGTCACTGGTCTCAGAAGCTCACTACAGGAGTTGTCATTAGTTTACTGGGGGAGGTAGTCATTGGTAGGCAACTGTCCTGATCTGAGGTTCTTATCTGAAATACTGTAGGCCAGAGAAAATTCCTGTGAGAAGCTCTTCTTGCTGTTTGCAAGCTATGAGCAAGACATTCAGGGATGCAAGTATGTCAACTTCTTTGTTATGGCCCTCACTAACTCTATTTTGGTTAGTGTTTTGACATGTGACTCTATTTTGTACTTCTCATTTCCACACTGCCTTCAGCCTTTGAACTTTGATTTGTGCATACATGATGTTTGGAGCTATAGTAGCCATTTATCAACAAGAAAAAGACAAGCTGGCTGGGCACAGTGGCTCATGCCTGTAATCCCAGCACTTTGGGAGGCTGGGGCAGGTGGATCACGAGGTCAGGAATTCAAGACCAGCCTGGCCAACATGGTGAAACCCTGTCTCTACTAAAACTACAAAAATTAGCCTGGCATGGTGGCAGGCGCCTGTAATCTCAGCCGGTCAGGAGGCTGAGGCAGGAGAATTGCTTGAACCTGGGAGGCAGAGGTTGTAGTAAGCCGATATTGCACCTCTGCACTCCAACCTGGGCAACATAGCAAGACTCCGTCTCAAAAAGAAAAAAAAAAAAAAAGCCTAAGACACACAGCTCATATGCTGAGGATGGCAAAAAATAAAGAAGACAGAAAGACAGACTAAAAATAATTTACACCTCTGAAGGCAAAATTATGTCACCAACTGTCTTTAATGGTTAACCAGTTCTCCATGGGCCATCTACTAATTGTTGTCAAGCATTCCATCTAATACATTTTCTCTTATTTATGCATTTGGTACATGCAAACCTTCTGAGTGTATCAGAAAAATTCACCAATAATTCAAGTTCTTACATGGATAGTAGGCAACTCTAGAAAGAAATGGAAGTTTTTGTCTTTGTCTCCTGAGAATGCTCAGAAAAAGGTGTGGTAAAGTACTGAATTCAGAAAATAAGTTTTGACTCCATTGCTTCTGACTCAGACAGAATACAGAAAAAGCACCACCAGCTAAAGTTTTCTAGCACACATGTTAGGGGAAAAAATGGTGTCTGGCTCTAGTAGAGAGACAAAGCTACTCCACAAGGAATGTGCAGACCTTATAATCACTGGAATTTTAAAATAAAACTAAATTAGTTGCTGTCTTACTGCCAAACACAAAAACCAAAGAGATAGTTATAAACACCATTCAGGGCATCCATTTTTATGGAGAAGAGATCTGTTCCTTTCCCCACGCAGACACACTCTATCTAAAAGAAAATTTTATCACTTCAGGGATATATTTCTTGGTGAAATTCCATTTGCATATTTCCAAAGCTTACTCCATAGACCAAGCTGGCTGGTGCTTTTATTGCATAATTCTCTGCAATATTATTTTTACTTGTTAGAACCTTAATAGAATGAGCTAATTTAAAAAAAGAACTTTCTTATTAAAATGCCATTTGTTCATTAAAATACATTTTGTCCTGTCTAATTTATAGAAAAAAAGCTTTTTAGGAAAAATTCATAGGAATGTTGAATTTTCAATACTAGGAAAGAGCCAGGTTTTGGTTCTGATGAAGAGGAGTGAGGTAGAGGAGTTAGCAAGTGCTTGACAAGGAGTTCTGCAGCACCTCAAGACATTTTTAACCTCAGCCCATATTTTGAACATTAAGTAGCATGACTAGACAGTGAACAGAATTTAGGGACTCTATATTACAATTAAAAACATTGCCAATTCACATTCTACTTATTCAAAATTTATAATGATAAAAATCATCATTTTTTAAATGTACTCCAGGTAGAAAGAATTGTACACAGCATTATTATAATTTTTTTTTGTTTTTTCTTTGAGATGGAGTCTCACTCTGTCACCCAGGCTGGAGTGCAGTGGCACGATCTCAGCTCACTGCAAGCTATGCCTCCTGGGTTGACACCATTCTCCTGCCTCAGCCTCCTGAGTAGCTAGGACTACAGGTACCCGCCACCATACCCAGCTAATTTTTTTGCATTTTTTTAGTAGAGACAGGGTTTCACTGTGTTAGCCAGGATGGTCTCAATCTCTTGACCTCATGATTCGCCCGCCTTGGCCTCCCAAAGTGCTGGGATTACAGGCATGAGACACTGTGCCCAGCCAGCATTATTAGAATTTTTTTAACTGCAGCAGACCCTGGGCTTCCATGGAAGGATCCAGAACTGTATTTCACTGCAAAGCCCCAGGGGATCCTAGACGGGAGATTTCCCTAAGGTTTCTGAGGCTCAACTTTGAATTGAAGCAGTAATTCCTAATTTGATTATACATTCGAATTACTTGGGGATCTTCTAAAAATTTCAGAACCTGTACCATACCCTGGATAAATTAAATTACAATCTATAAGGGGCAAGAAATAGGCATTAGTGTGTTTCAAAGTTTCTCAGGTGATTTCAGTATGTGGACAAATTTGGGAACCACTGAACTAAAATCTCCAAAAGGCTAGGATGCAGAAGAAAATCTTTGTGCTGTTAAGTGAAATAGTGACTACAAAACCACTTATCTGGTGATATGATTTGGCTGTGCCCCCACCCAGATCTCATCGTGAATTGTAACTCCCACAGTTCCCATGAGTCACGGGAGGAACTTGGTGGGAGGTGATTGAATTATTGGGGGGGAAGTCTTTCCTGCACTGTTCTCATGATAGTGAATGAGTCTCATGAGATCTGATGGTTTTAAAAGTGGAAGTTTCCCTACACAAGCTCTCTCTTTGCCTACTACCATCCATGTAAGAAATGACTTGCTCCTCCTTGCATTTCACAGTCAGCCATGATTGCGAGGCCTCCTCAGCCATGTGAAACTGTAAGTTCAATAAACCTCTTTCTTTTGTAAATTGCCCAGTCTCAGGTATGTCTCTATCAGTAACATGAAAACAAACTAATACAGTAAACTGGTACCAGTAGAGTGGGGCACTGCTGAAAAGATATCCAAAAATGTGGAAGTGACTTCAGAACTGGGTAATAGGCAGAGGTTGGAACAGTTTGGAGGGCTCAGAAGAAGACAGAAAAATGTGGGACAGTTTGGAACTCCCTAGAGACTTGTTGAATGACTTTGATCAAAATGATGATAATGACACGGGCAATGAAATCCAGGCTGAGCAGGTCTCAGATGGAGATGAGGAACTTGTTGGGAACTGGAGCAAGGGTGATTCTTATGGTTTACCAAATAGAATGGTGGCATTTTTCCGCTGTCCTAGAGATTTGTGGAACTTTGAACTTGAGAGAGATGATTTAGGGTATCTGGCAGAAGAAATTTCTAAGCCACAAAGCATTCAAGAAGTGACTTGGGTGCTGTTAAAGGCATTCAGTTTTATAGGGGAAGCAGAGCACAGAAGTGTGGAAAATTTGCAGCCTGGCAATGCAATAAAAAAGAAAATCGCATTTTCTGAGGAAAAAATCCAAGCCAGCTGAAGAAATTTTCATAAGTAACAAGGAGCCGAACATTAATCCCCAAGACAATGGGGAAAATGTCTCCAGAGCATGTCAGAGGTCTTCATAGCAGACCTTCCCATCACAGGACTGGAGGCCTAGGAGGAAAAAGTGGTTTCGTGGGCAAGGTCCAAGATCCCCATGCTGTGTGAAGCCTAGGGAATTGGAGCACTGCAGTCCCAGCTTTTCCAGCCATGACTAAAAGGTACCAAGGTACGGTTCAGGCCATGGCTTCAAAGGGTGCAAGCCCCAAGCCTTGGTAGCTTCCATGGGGTATTGAGCCTGTGGGTGCACAGAAGTCAAGAACTGAGGTTTGGGAACCTCTGCCTAGATTTCAGAGGATGTATGGAAACTCCTGGATGTCCAGACAGAAGTTTGCTGCAGAGGCAGGGCTCTCACAGAGAACATCTGCTAGAGCAGTGCGGAAGGGAAATGTGAGGTGAGAGCCCCCAAACAGATTCCCTATTGAGGCACCACCTAGTGGGGCTGTGAGAAAAGGGCCACCAGCATCCTTCAGACCCCAGAATAGTAGATCCCCTGACAACTTGTACCATGTGCCTGCAAAAGCCACAGACCCTCAATGCCAGCCCATGAAAGCAGCCGGGAGGAAGGCTGTACCCTGCAAAGCCACAGGGGTGGAGCTGCCTAAGGCCGTGGGAACCGACCTTTTGCATCAGCATGACCTGGATGTGAGACATGTAGTAAAAGGAGCTCATTTTGGAACTTTAAGATTTCACTGCCCTGCTGGATTTTGGACTTGCATGGGGCCCTTGTTTCGACCAATTTCTCCCATGTGGAATGGCTGTATTTACCCAATGGCTGTATCCCCATTGTATCTAAGAAGTAACTAACTTTTTAAAATTTCATTTTACAGGCTCATAAACAGAAGAGACTTGTCTTGTCTCAGATGAAATGTTGGACTGTGGACTTTTGAGTTAATGCTGAAATGATTTAAGACCTTAGGGGACTGTTGGGAAGGCATGATTGGTTTTGGAATGTGAGCACATGAGATTTGGTAGGGACCAGGGGTGGAATTATATGGTTTGGCTGTATCCCCACCCAAATCTCATTTTGAATTGTAACCCCCACAATTTCCATGTCTTGTGGGACAAACTTGGTGGGAGGTGATTGAATTTTGGTTGGGGTTCTTTCCTGTGCTGTTCTTGTGACAGTGAATTAGTCTCATGAGATCTGATGGCTTTACAAATGAAACTTCCCCTGCACAAGCTCTCTCTTTGCCTGCCGCCACCTTTGTAAGATGTGACTTACTCTTCCTCGCCTTTCACCTTCTGCCATGATCGTGAGGCCTCCTCGGCCACATGGAAGTGTAAATCCAATAAAGCTCTTTCTTTTGTAAATTGCCCAGTCTCAGGTATGTCTTTGTCAGCAGTGTGAAAACAGACTAATGTATCTGGTCTTTAATTCTTTATCTTGTGATGCACTATTGAGATGACACAAGGCCCCCAGTTTCCCAGCATAGAAATAAAGAAAAATTCTGAGCCCCATCAAGGGAAATTCCAGGTACCTAGCTAGCCCTGCCACCAGCAATTAGGGAAGTGAATGAATAACTTACTAAGCAAGAAGATAACAATAACCACCCGAGTAAGTCAGGGTCATGAGATGTTTGGTTCCCGATATAAACTAAAGATAACATCTTGACGTATGCTCCTGATTTGTTTTCATAAACTGGGACCCCCTGCTAGGTGAAAAATGCTGATTGCTGTCATGCAGACCTCACACAAACTGGAACTGGAAAATGAACACGAAAGTTCCCAGAATGCCCCCGCCCTCAACTCATTTTGAAAACCCTCTCACCCCTGCCCTTAAAAACCCTTGCATATAAGTCATCCTGGAGTTGGGTCTTTTTTTTTTTTTTTTTTTTTTTTTTTTTTTTTTTTTTGAGATGGAGTCTCACTCTGCCACCCAGGCTGGAGTGCTGTGGCATGATCTGGGCTCACTGCAACCTCTGCCTCCCAGGTTCAAGCAATTCTTGTGCCTCAGCCCTCCCCAGTAGCTGGGAGTACAGGCATGCTCCACCATGCCCAGCTAATTTTTGTATTTTTAGGAGAGATGGGTTTTCACCATGTTGGCAAGGCTGGTCTGGAACTCCTGGCCTCAAGCAATCCACCCACCTTGGCCTTCCAAAGTGCTGGGATTAAAGGCATGAGCTCCTGCTCCCGCCCCTGATCAAGTTTGGGTCTCAAAACATTTGCTGAAACTTCTCCTCGCTTGGTGCCCAGCAATACACACCTTACTTTCTATGCAAACCACAATGTCATTGTTTGGCTTTGCTGCACTGGGTGGGAAGCCCCAAGGTTGGTTCAGTAACACTGCCTCTTTTTAAAGGTCTGAATGGGGCACCTAAAATGCTTAGTTATACTCTATTATGATATTATAATGGAAACATACAATGTTGTAGTGGAATCACAAATTTTCACAGTCAGGAAGGTCTTTAGGCTTAAGTTTCATAATGTCATTGGTTAAACAACTTAAAATGCCTGCAGAAGCTGGACATATAAACAAATGAAGTTAGTGGGTGTAAGAAACATTTTTTTCCCCACCCCAAACAACCAAGTCTAATGGAACACAAGTTTATTAAGTTATACATCAAGAACGGATTTCATTGTATTTCTCCCTAAATGACCTGTATTTACTATTTCAATGCTTGCATTATCCTCAAAAACAAAAAAATTATGAGGGAGGTTCTTATCTTAAATTTGCAGATTTCAAAACTCCCAAATTGAATAGTTGGCCACAAAAGTAAATCTAGGTCTGTCTTTGTGAAATCTTTCTATACCCTTAAGTAAAACAGACCCATTTTACTTGATTTCAGAACTTTTTTTTTCTTTTTTTCTGGAAGAATCAGAACAGCCTTATGGGAAATCTTCAGAATTTTTTTTAACAACTTCTATGCCTTTTTAAAAAATACCATATTCTCAGATTGCCAAACAATATGCATCTGCTGATACCAGTTAGCTATCTTTTTTTTAAATTCAGTGTCACAAGTTATCCCTTTCTGAAATAGTTCTGCCAGTAGAGAAGCCATCTCCTTGTAAACAATTTATTTGCTAACTGCAAATGACCTCCTATTTCTTCTTGCTCTGTGATGGTTTCCTAAAAGATGTTTAACAATCAAGGATAGACATGTTTTATTCTAATTATTAAATACATTTGAAAATACTTTTTTAAAAGCCTGAATTTAAGAATAATTATAATGTAAACATAATTCACATGAATCTCTCAATGAAAAAGAATGAGTTGGGTTCTTATTTTAAATTTATTTCAAATTAAATGTGTTCAAAACTGGACATATAATCTGTATCAGGGGCTGCCAAGCTGGCCTATGGGTCAGAACCCATCCATGGCCTATTCTGAAAATAGTTTTATGGAAACACATCCACATTCACTGATGTACATATTATTTTTGGCTGCTTTTATGCTGAAACAATGGTAGAATTGAATAATTGGGAATCCGTAGCCAGAAAAGCCTAAAGTATTTACTATCTGGTCTTTTACAGAAAAAAAGCAGCTGATTCAGATCCAAAGAAAGCAGAAATACAAATCCTTAGTGTATGGTAGCTTTATCTATTCATAAGCCAGAAGTTAGGGTCATCTTTGATATTTCCCTTTCCCTTAACCACACATATTTAAATTACCAAAAAAACTAATGTCCGTTTTATGTCATGCAATAAATGATTTATATCATCCAAAAAACTACATACGAAGTACTTACTGAGTTCTGGACCTGATTGAGTTGCCAGGAACAAAACAGATAAAGGTTACTTCCTTAGAGAGTTGAATCCTCCTGTCTGATCTTTGCTACCATACCCTCTTCAGCGAAAGCTTTCTGTCCAGTTTCCTCACCTCCCTTTCCTGCTGGTCTTCTCCTAAGAAAATTATTGCACAATATCCAGCACTATCCTTTTAATGTGCAGGTCTAATCATGTCATCCTTTTGGTTAATATCATCAGTGACTTTTCATGCAGGTCTAATCATGTCATCCTTTTGGTTAATATCATCAATGACTTTTCATTGCTCTCACACCTCCCATGTAACTGTGCACAGTCTGGCAGAGACATCCAGCAGCTGGCTTCACTGTCCTGGCTTTATCTGAATTCTGTGAAGTTTCCTGTCCCACAGTGGCTTTCATGTCGCAATATACTGCTCAATAACCCTTAGGCTTACCTAAGTTTTGTTCAGGAAGTGCCTATACCTACTGGAATGAACACTGTTTCATTAATTCATAAAGATACCTCTTCACAGCACTTTGTCATTACAATTTGTAATTATGCAAAGATGATACTCGATTCAAGTCTATTTTCCCAACTAATGTGTGTATGCTGCATGAGAGCACAGCCTCCAATCTCTTTATCCACTATTGCAATTCAGTATCTGGGAAGAAATGCAATAGCATTGTTGGATTAAATGGATAAATGATGGTGTGAAGGAAAGAACAGACTGACCGCTCTTTTAGAAGTGATTTTTCTATACTCAAAATTTGAGTTGAAGTGTAATTAGAAGTGATGAAAAGATCCATAATTACTTTTGTGAGTCTCATCAGTTTTCTGGTCATTTAATGCATATCTATGTATAAAATGAATGTTTGCAGTTGAAATGTCCTTGGCATTTTCTTAAAGGAAGAAAGAGAATTAAATATGGAGCACTCAATTGCTAGGTAGAGGACAAATGAACACAATTAGCACATTATGAAACAGGAGGAAAACAAGTCATGTGCAACCTGCAGCCAAGGACAGAACATGATTTCAATAGTCCCTTACCTCTCTGAATACTCTCCTTCAGTAGGCTTAGGTACAGCTCAAAATAGAAAGAGTATGAGTTAGGAAGTCAGGCTGTCCTGGGTTCAAAGCCTAGTTCCATCACCTCCAGAAAGTATGGCTATAAGCAAGTAGAAGATATGGAATCTCAGTTCCCTTAGTTTATTAGGTAGGAATACTAAATAAGACGACATGTATAAGGAACAGCATGATGCCTGAGACATGGCAGTTACCTAAATGATTAATTATGGCTCCAATGATCAATATATTTCATGCAAAGAACTTTAAGATGAATATTCCCATCTCTCCTCTCTCTCTTGAGCTTCAATTTTTCCAGCTGAATATTGCCAGTATTTAATGTCATCGTGGCTTTTCAGACCCTGGAGATGTAAAACTGAACACATCAACTTCCTTCCCTTTTACTAGATCTCTCCATATACACTTCAGCCTGTCTTGATGGATTAGAGTAGATAATAACATGAGCATTGGAATCAGATGATCATGGGTTCAAATCCTAGCAGGGTGATCTTGGCCAAGTTATTTAAGCTCTTGAAACCTCACTTTTTCATCCTTGAAATGGAGACAGTAATAATTACTTCCTACACTTATTGAAAAAGGACATGGATGGAAGCATGTTGTCTGACACATGGTAAAAGTTTGATGAGTTCTGTCTATTAAAATTATTACTAATGACAATACAGTCATCTTTAACTCTATGCCTTGCTCCCTTCGGAGAATAACAATTGTGAAAGTTTGTTCCCGTTTTCTCCCACAAACCCTTTTCTTCTTTGTCCCCAATGATGACCATCTATTAAAGTCATCCTTACTGGGTCCACTTAATTGCTCTCTCTGATTTGGGGTCTTCCCCTCCTTGTTTCTTACTCCTTTACTCTGCTTTATTTCTCTTCATAATAATGGCTGGCTTAAATCAAACATATGGGTGTTGACTTCTGTGTCCATCTCTCTCCACCTGAATGTAAGCCCAGGAGGTCAGAGACCACATCAGTGGTGTTTCCTAATGTTCATCTGTACCTAAAAACAGCAGCTCACAAGGACTGTTTGTCTGAAGTTGCCAGAGTGCCTTCTTGGAAGGCAAGTGTGAGTTTACTACATCCTGGATTAAAACCTTCAATGTCTCCATTGCCCACCTGAGACAGTGCAGACTTTTCCTTTGATTGTTCACGTTACTCCAAAGCAGACCCCGGAACTTCCACTCCAGTTTCACTGGCCTCTTCTAACAAAGGGCAGTGATTGGGCTTCCCTTTAATACCAGAGTCCCTATTTATATTATTTTATATACACGTAACCTTTCGGCTGTCATTTTTCCCCTTAATTCTTCTGCCATGATCTTAAATGTCCCAAATCTTTCCTGATGCCTTCAAGTTAGAAATGGCCTTTCCCTTGTTTGAAATCTCTTAGCATTTCATTTGTGCTATCTTTCTCTTCCCTGTACTTACACTTTCAAAAGTGGGGCTATTATCTATTTTGTATAATCCCCTACAGAGCTGAAAAGTAATATGGAACCTGGGGCATATTCTATCCTAAGAAAGAACTTTTAGGATTAGGATATAAAAGGATAAATCCTTAGAGGAAAAAAAATGTCTTCTTTTATGCCTTTGAACACTTGTTATTCTTCTTTTGTGCTTGAGCCTTCTGTATCTGACTAGCTTTAAACATGACAAACTATACAAGAAAGAACAATAGAAATCCTTAAATCACTGAAACTAAATCTTCTTTTCTAACCAGCTCAGCCATTCATCTTAGATTTTCACACTCAAGACAACTTGCAAATTGCTTTTCACCCACTCACCTGGGGTGAGTCATGCTCTCTGCCAGGTAAGTGGAGAAGAATGGCTTACTAGGGCAAGAAAGGCTTTTGATTATTTTTTCTGTTATTCCCCTACTTTCTATTTTTATAAGTCTTGAATCTCTTGTTTTCCTTTTCTAAACTAAAGGATAGAAACTGTTTTTATACAGGTTATTTAGGATAGTTATCTCACATTTCATTATAATGAAAACCAGCCCTGCAACATAATCTTTTGAGACAAAGAAACCACTCTATCCAAACAGACATATCACGGGAGGCAGGATGCATATTAGTGTATTGAAGACTTTGAGATGTTTTGCTCTTAAGGAAAAACGAGGCCTCCTTGATTTAATCTAGTGCTTTCTAATCCATTTGCGTATGGAACAAACCATTCTTTTTCTTCCTGGAATATCTATCTCTCAACATTCTCTGGAATCTGTATTCCTTCAATAACACTGTAGAAAACAGTGATGTTGCTTAACTAATACTTTGGTTGGGATTCTAGCATCAACTTTCAGGCTTTCTTTGTTCTTGGGCTAGAAGAACTGGTGGGGTCATTGCAAAACTTACAGAACATGAACTGGGTTGCAAACGCTCAATTCTAGCTAGATCATCTTGATCGACTCACTTAACTTCTGTGTGGTCAATTTCCTCACCAGTAAAATGGAGTTACAGAAAAACCAAATATGACTCTATATATGAGAGTATTTTAAAGGGGTAATACTCAATTACAACTAGTATTTTTATTTTTTCTTTTTAAAAAAATATAAGGGGGAAAATAAACTATTATTTCTCATGGGTTTTAGCTTTTTTTCTGGCTCATTGTGTCCATGCCTTTGTTCATGCACCTCCTGCTGACTGGCATACTCTCTCTCCAGCTAAAGTTAGCAAGACTGAGCCAAATACTTTCTCCTGGTGAACACTTGGCAAGAAAAACTAAAAAGTCAACCTCTATCTTATAGAGCAATGGGTTAATGCTTCCTACAAAAAGCATGAATCAAAAACGTTTTCAAGCATGTGCTATCCAGTGATGAATTGGACAATCAGTTCTTTAACAGATAACCCGAGAAAACAACTCAAACAGTTGGAATTTCAAACTCAGTTGCCCGTTCAGGGGATGTGGCATGATATATTTGCGTAAGAGGCTTTCTGGTATCTTTCATGTCACTTCGATGTAAGTCAGCACCCACTGCCACTGAATTCTGTCCCATGCCCTGTGGAGTTTGGCAGAAGGCTGCTGAAATGTATGTTCATTGGTACTGATGTCTATTTTACATGAATATATTTAGACTATTTAACAAACAGAATCTACTATCTCAAAAACTTTTAAGTCCACAAAGCTAAGAGAGAAGTGGCTTCTAAACCAAACATGCATATCTGCTTATTTTTTTGCATTGAGAAGTTAGGTCAGCTTCAGAGAATGAGACAAATAAAGTTTTTATCTGATTCACATTAACTTCCAAGACTGCTGGAGGACTAACAGAATATAAAAAGTTGCTTTTTCCTCAAAAATATGCTTACTAAGGGTACTACAATGTCCTGGAAAGACCTTCCATGCCAACATTCTGTAGCAGGAACAAGTGGTTTTTATCCCATCCTTCTAACATCATCTTGTAATTCTCCTACCTCATAATCAAAGGCCATTCACTGAGCAGCTTCTGTGTTCCATGCACTGTATTAAACAATAAAAATACAGATATGAGAAACACCTATTTTCTTTTCCTCAATAGGATCTCAGTGTCACAATATAAATTTACATATAAATCACACTAAATTCAATGTAATTTAAGACATAAGTGGGACCCAGTTGGTCCTTAAGCATCCTTTTCTAGAATATTGGAGCAGAGACTCTGAGGATGAATATGAGTGCTTTAGTGAAACAAGATGGCAAAAAGACATTCAGAAACAGTGAGTAGCTTAAGAAAATGCAAGAAAGCATGAATGCACTAGATTCACAGATGGTGATGAGGATGAAGGTCTGTAAGTAGTTTCAGTTGAACTGCAATATAAAGGGCAAGCAAGGGAGGAAGAAAGAAAATGTTGGAGACTAAGACACAGACAGGCAACAGATTATGGAAAAACAATTTGCTAATTATTCATTCAAGGACTATCTGCCATCTATGCAGTATTTGCCACATTATATCCATTAGGATACAATTGTTGAACAAACTGGATATGACCTCCTGAGCTTAGAGTAGAAGAGATGGCCAAGGCAAAAATAATTTAACAATAAAATGTATTATAATAAGTGTTAAACAGGAAATAAATAATGTGCTGATAGAATTACATGAAGGCAACCTTTCCAATAGAAGATGAGAGAAGTAGCAAAGGTGATTTTTAAGCTGTGATCTGAAAGGTGAAAACACAAGCATGGGAAGTAACAGGGCATGTATGCAAAGATCCTGAAAGCAGGAAAAGCTCCAGATATTAGAACAGGGCTTCTCAAACTTGAATGTACCAACAAATCTACTGTGAACCTTGTTAAAATGCAGATTTGGATTCAGTTGGCCTGCAGTGGGCTTGAGACTCTGAATTTTTAGCAAGCTCTCAGGTAATGTTGTTGGTCTGAGAAGCAACAACATTAATCAACATAATAGTACTGTGTTAGAGACACAAAAATCAGAGAATGCATCCAGAACTCAGTGGTAAAGATAAAACACTCTACATGAGAGTGGGGAGAAAGAAAGGTGAGCTGAGAACTATCACATATGCCATTGGGAAATATATGATTAGCAACAGGCTTGCAATTCATTCCCCTTCTCCACAGGGGCTGTGAGTGAGGATGATACGGGAGCATCCTCCAGAAAAACAGAAGAAAGGTAGCTTGAGTGCATTTCCTTTTTTGTATTAGATACATTACTTACAGATCTAATTTATTATCCCAGAGTAGACCAAAAAGGAAGTAAAGACCTAGGCGTGGTATGGTACTTCCTTGCCTCTCCCTACTTTGCCTGTGTCTCACAATTATTTGAAACTCTGTAATTAAGGGTAAAACCTGATAGTGGGGATTATGGATTCAGTTGTGTCCTCCTACTGCAAAGTCATAGGTTAAATCCCTAACCCCCAATATGACTGTATTTGGAAATGTCGCTTTTAAGGAGCTGAGTAAGGTTAAATGAGGTTCATATAGGTGGGGCCCTAATCCAATAGAACTGGTGTCCACAAAAGAAGGTGAGGAGACAGGAAAGGCCATGTGGGGACAACATGAGAAGGAGGCCATCTGCAAGCCCAGAGGAGAGCCCTCACCAAATACCAATGCTGATGGCACTTTGTTGTTGGACATAAAACCTTCAGAAGTGAGAGAAAATAAATTTCTGGGGTTAAGTAACCCAGTCTGAGGTACTCTGTTATGGCAGCCCTAGCCTATCCGTGTACAAGGTAAGACCACTGATTTGTACAAATCAGACTTGACAATCAAACTCTTTGTGTTCATTCACCTTTGCAGAGTTGAGAAATAATACTGTAGAGTGATTGATGGCTTAAAGCAATGCTCCTTTGGCCAGGATATCTATTAGAAACATGTTGGAAGACTCTGAAACACATCCATACCAAGATTCTCTCAGAAGGGTTATCATTTCATTGGTCAGTGATGGAGCCTGGGCATTGGTGTTTCCAGCCTTCCTATGTGGTTTGTATGTGCACCCAGAGCTGAGAAACAGTGGAGGATATTATGCTTTGAAAGATACTTCTGGCCACCCTAGAGGCAGCAATAGTAGATGATGTGCTTGTAAATAAATATAGGGTACACACCTTGGTATCTGTGCTTCTTCAGGCCTGATAGGTGATAAATAAGAAGCAAAGTTCCCCTCCCTTCAGTCCTCAACACGCACACATTTCTAGAGCATCTGACTTTATCTTGGATGGGAAGCCAAGCAGTTGTCTTGGGCCACATATCCTGTTGATGCCCTCAATGCCAGGCTCCTTGGTAATTACTCATTTTAATGAAAAAAAAGCTACTGTTAATATATGTGCATTATTGAAATGCACTCTCCAATCTTTCTTGCCAACCTGCATATTTCTATAATAAGTCATTTGTTCAAAGCTCAATTATTTTCTGATGTTTGATTAAACAAAATCAACACCAAAATAATTCTATTAGGGTTAATTGACATCTTCTCACAGGAAAATTAACCACTTTGCTGGTCATGCTTTTAATAACAAGCTTCCCAGATTTCAATGGCCATATTTGAACACAATTCTTGAGGACTGCTTGAAGATTGAATATAACCTTACAGTTACTATGTCAACAGTTCAAACAATTAACAAAACAGTTACCATGTCAACAGTTCAAACCATTATTCAGCCTTATGGATAGCACTGCAATATTCATAAGACTTGGCAGCTAGAATTTAACTATTAAAGCCTTATAATTAGTTTCTTAATCTAGAGCTTGAAAATGATAAGAGTTTAATGCCTAGACTATGTCAATAACTTTTAGGCAATAATATTTACTAAAATATGTGGACCCCTAATTGTCTTATTAAATACATGGGGTAAAAATGAAATTGGCATGGGCCTAGGTCAAATAAACTTTCTGAGCATAATAATGAACCATTATTATTTATTATTTTGTTCCCTTCCCTCCTACTAGGATAAATTTGCTATACTTGCAGAACTCTCCTGAAGCCTAGAAGCGCTACATCAAATCTACAGGCCCTTCTTTTCTTTTCCTTTTTGAATACTAGGTTAGTGTTTTACTTGGAAAACTTCTTCAGAACGAAAACTTAGCCATAGCAGTTTGTTTCACCATAGTATATCGAAAAAGGATTTGCTTTTCAATAATAATTATTAAACTTTTACTCTATGTCAGGTATTAAATATATACTACCTCTAATCCTCATTAAAAACTATGTATGGTAAGAATTATTCCCCTGAACTTGGAATGAGCAAACCCAGGCTCAAGTATTAAATGTAAATTTAAAAGATGTATCCAAGTCATACATCTTATAAGATTTCAAGAGATACATAGTCATATATCACGGAAAGTTAGCCTCCTTTCCATCCTTGGAAACAGGTTGTCCAAAAGCAAATGCTTTTACCAGTTTTCTATGCATGTTTTAATGCATTTGTGACAACATCGTCACTAATTGCATTGCTTATGTTAATTTTAATGTCACTCCCTCCACTGTCTCTTGAGGAGAGAGAGGAGGAAATAAAAGAGCTCCAAGGGCATTTGAAACATCAGTGATTTAATACTGATCCTGCTTATTTCTGAGGGTCACTCCCCACGTTGTTCAGCTCTAAAGTACTCTAGGGTGATCCTGCCTTATTTGCAAGAGACTGGCTTAAGAGAACAAGGAGGGGATTTACATTTTCATGCCTCCATTCAGAATTATTTTTAATAATTTTAGTTACAAATTATTTGAAGATTGTTAATGAGCTTAAGTTTTTTACAATTGCCAAGTAGGTTTTTGTTTTATACAAGCCTGTAATGAAATACATATCTTCCCTATGTATGTTCTTAGGCCAGTCACTAAATCTTTATAATCATTTTTTGATGTGATCCATAAGGACAGTGTCTGACTTGGAAGTTGATCAGAAGGATAAACTCTGAAAAACTAAAAGCATTCAAAACATGGAGGATGATAAATACATGGCAATTAATTTTTCTATTCTTCCTTGCTCAATACATGTTTTTGACTTGACAAATATTGATATTCTAATTTGAAATTAACATTAATTTCAAAATATATTCGAACTGCAAAACTACATCATGATGTTTCTTCCTAGATCGGTCAATATCTCCATGTGCCATTTAGAAAATCAGAATTTTAGAGCGTCTCTTTTAACATTTCCTCTTCTCATCTTCCATGTCCAACTCAAGACCAAGTCTTACTGATTTTATCCTCTAAGCACTTAGCATAGCCACCTATATTTCTCATTTTGCACCATTACCTCCCACAGATTGAGCCCAGTGGATTCCTCATGTAGGCCCAGAGTCTTAGAAGACCCTCCATTCTGGTTCACACACATCCACTAGATTTCATCCTCCAGACACAGCGGTCTTTTCAGAAGGCAAATCTAATCATCTAATCTAGTCATAGTAACCCTACTCTTCTCTGTTTAAAATTCATTAAATGGGTTTTCATTGCTCATAAGTTAAAAACCCTAATTCTTGGCATGGCCTATAAGACCTGCTTTTTATGCCTCATATGCTGCAATCCTATGAGTATTCTCCAAAGTTCACCCATAGCTGAGCTCTACAACCATATTCTGCTCTCTCTCATGGATGGCTTTTCTTTCTTTTGCCCAAGTTAGCTCCTCCTCCATCCTACAGCCCTCAATGCCTCAGTCACTTCTGCAAGGATACCATTCCTAATCTCTCATTTAGGTGAAATTCCCTTAAATGGAGTCTCATACTATCATTGTCAATGATGCAGTTTCATACTGTACATGAGAGAACATCATATTATCATCTAGTCTCCTTGCCGAGTGCCAAGTTCAGTGAGGGCAGAGACAATGCTTTGGTTCACCAGTTGAGTCCTCATCAGCTAGTACAATGCCTGGCATCAAACAGACAACTAATAAGTATCAGTCAAATACATATCAAAATAATGGTTATTTACAACAGAGGATAGCAATGACTTCTAATAGAAGGTAGTATAGTTTACTATGTGCCATGCAATTTTTTGGGCACTTGAAACATGCAGTCTCACAATGAATCTTTGCACTAAATATTATATCTTTTAAGCCCCACTTTACAGAGGTGAAAATTATGAAAACATAGAGGTTGCTATGGTCTGAATGTTTATATCCCGTAAAATTCACATGTTGAAACCCAATCACCAATATGTTATTAGGAGGTAGAACCTTTGGGGGTGATTAAATAATGAGGACAAAGCCTTCATGAGTGAAATTACTGCCCTGATAAAAAAAAGGTCCCAGAGAGGTGCCTTGTCCTTTCCACCATGTGAGCATGCAAAGATAAGGCATCATGTATGAACCAGGAAGCCAGTCTTCTCCAGACTCCAAATCTGCCAACACCTTGATCTTGGACTTCTGTGAGAAATAAATTTCTGTTGTTTATAAGCCACTCAGTTTATAATGTTTTGTTACAGCACCCCAAATCAGATAAGACAGGTTAATTCAGAGGGTAATCTATGCTAGTCATCTAAAATGCTGGTTCCACTTTAAACTTTTAAGTTAAAAAATAAGTTTTACGAAGATTAGCCATGCTTTTGGCCCTTCCTATAGGGTGTCTTTTAAGTATGTAGATATGGTGGCTTCTCACTGCATAGTGAGATATCTACACAGATGGCAGGAGTATGAGCTGGGACTACTGCACATGCAAGAAAAAAGTTAGTGGAGTAATGACTTGAGGTGCTGCTGAGTGTTCTACTGTTATGAGTAATGTTTTATGAGTTACTCCTTAACTGTAAGCATCTGCCTTAAATATAAGTGTCAGTGGGTAAAAATATTTGCCAATTCAAGATTCCTACTGCCAAACCCACATCCTAAAATTCAGGCAGTCGTAACAATGTTTTAATTTGCCATTGAAAGGTACACGGATTGTTAGGACTAAAAAGAGTCTTGAAGAATAGCTTGTAGTTGAACACATCATTTGACAAGAGAGAAAAACAACAACAGCTACTGCAAAATGTAAGTTAAAATGAAAATCGTGTATCTACCCCATTGGATTCCTTGTTTGTAGGCTGTCATGGGGACTCTAAGACAGACAGGGAGGGGAAGAGATTCTATAGTGCCAGTTACAAAGGATCAGGTGAAATTTTATATTGAGATGGCTTGTGGGGAATAGTAACAGAACTTAGACAACAGTGTTTCAAAATTTTAAAATTCTAATTCCTTCAGATCTCACCTTATTATTACTAGTGACAGCTACAATTATAGTTTAACAGTAATGGTACACTTAGAGTGAACCAACCAGATCTATGCTAAATGTTGCTTAAGGATTTTACCAGTTATTTCATTTGATTTCTCACAGGTGTCATCCACATTTTACAACTGAGAAGAATGAGACATGGAGAGACCAGGCAACTTAACCCAAAGTCCCCAGCTGGTAAGGAGCAGAATCAGGAGGAGACTCTGGCTGTCTGACTTCAGTATCTGTGCTACTAATCTAAGCTGATTCCTGGGCGGTGCCTTTTCTGACCACCCTAAGTGATCACTCTCCCTATCCACTGCTACTCTCCCTTGGGGCAGGAGGCAACTTGGGAGTCTTTTAGACATCCAGCTGAACTGCATTTCCAAGCCCATCATGGATTTATGTTGTAAGCAGTACTGACAAGGGCCACTGGCAGGCCATGCATAGGACTTTCTCCATCAATACCCTGCCTTATGGCTATCAACCTGCTGATTACAGAGAAGGGAGGAGGCCCTCAAAATGGCAGCACCAACTAATGGAGAGAGTATGGATCCTTGAAAGATTGAATGGAGCCCAGGTCCTACTATCCCCACACCAACTCCAATCCCCACTGTCTGTCCACACTAGACTGTGACATGAGTATGAGTGATAAATCAACTTTTATTAGGCTAAGCAGCTGATATTTGGGGGTGGATTACTTACCCTAGCTAATTTCTCACTGTTGGTTTCCTCCATAGCATTGATTACAATTACATTTGTACTTTATTGTATATTACTCATTCAATGTTATCACATTTGCTCAACTGTAAGCTTCTGAGGGGAGTGACTGAGTCTGTTTCATCTACCACCATATCTAGCAACTAGCAAGAGTCCAGCCTGAAGCACACACATAGTGATATTTGTTACATGATTGTTGGGAAGATGGAAGCCAATGCAACAAAATAAATGGGCATATACAAAGCGTTTCCTCCCCAGTGCAATGTGGCTACTTTAAACAGGGTTTATGTTCAAGAATCAAGAGTGCCAGCATCTACAAGCATATTATTAAATAAAAGCTTTAGGTTCAAGGACTAAAGATATTCTTCTCCAAGTATTTCTATGAATTATAATGCAGGACCAAATTATGTTTATGTATCTAGCAACATTCTACTTTGCATGGCTTCATCATAGCTTTGCATCATAGCTTTGCACAGAGGGTGGGGCACTAGAACACTGCACTGAGACATGAGACCCCTTACCCCTGCCCTACGGGGCTACCCTCCATTAGTTGAGTTCTTGAAAACAAATTGGGAACTTAATCTACATTTACAATATGTCCATGGTCCCTTCCTGCTATCACAGCTTCTTCAAGAAGATACAATAAATGAAAAGAAAGATCTCCTAGGTAAGAACTGATATGGGTTAGGCTTTGTGTCCCCATTCAAATCTCATCTTAAATTGTAATCCCAATAATCCCCATAATCCTCACGTGTCAAGGGAGAGACCAGGTGGAGGTAAATGAATCAGAGGGTGATTTCCCCCATGCTGTTCTCAGGAGAGTGAGTAAGTTCTCATGAGATCTGATGGTTTTATAAGAGGCTTTTCTCCCTTTCTCTCGACACTTCTCCCTCCTGACACCTTGTGAAGAAGGTTCCTTGTGCTTCCTCTTCACCTTCCACCATAATTGAAAGTCTCTTGAGGCCTCGCCAGCCATGCTGAACTGTAAGTCAATTAATCCTCCTTCCTATATTAATTACCCAGTCTCAGGAAGTTCTTTATGGCCATTTGAAAATGAACTAATACAGTAAAATGGTACCAGGAGTGGGGTGCTGCTATACAGACACTTGAAATTGTGGAAGCAACTTTGGAACTGGATAACAGGCAGAGTTTGGAACAGTTTGGAGGGTTCAGGAGAAGATGGGAAGATGTGGGAAAGTTTGGAACTTCCTAGAGACTTGTTGAATAGCTTTGACAAAGATGCTGATAGTGATATGGACGATGAAGTCCAGGCTGAAATGGTCTCAGATGGAGATGAGGAACTTGTTGGGAACTGGATCAAAGGTGACTCTTGCTATGCTTTAGCAAAGAGACTGGCAGCATTTTGTCCCTGTCCTAGAGATCTGTGGAATTTTGCACTTGAGAGAGATGACTTAGACTATCTGGCAGAATAAATTTATAAGCAGCAAAGCATTCAAGAGGTGACTTGGGTGCTCTTAAAAGCATTTGGTTCTATGCATTCAAGAGATGGTTTGGAATTGGAACTTATGTTTAAAAGGGAGGCAGAGCATAAAAGTTTGAAAATTTTGCAGCCTGATGACAAGGAAAGAAAATCCCATTTTCTGAGGAGAAGTTCAAGGCAGCTACAGAAATTTGCATAAGTAACTAGAAACCAATTGTAAATCAGCAAGACAATGTGGAAAATGTCTCCAGGGCATGTCAGAGGTCTTCACAGCAGCTTCTCCCATCACTGGCCCAGAGGCCTAAAAGGAAAAACAGTTTTCTGGGCTAGGCCCAGCGTCTTGCTGCTTTGCACAGTCTCGGGACTTGGTGCCCTGCATCCCAGCTGTGACTAAAAGGGTCCAATGTACAACTCACACTGTTGCTTCAGAGGGTGCAAGCCCCAAGCCTTGGCAGCTTCCACATGGTGCTGGGCCTGTGGGTGCACAGTAGTCAAGAACTGAGGTTTGGGATCCTTCACCTAGATTTCAGAGGATGTACAGAAACACCTGGAAGTCCAGGCAGAAGTTTGCTGTAGGAGTGGAGCCCTCATACATAACCTCTGCTAGGGCAGTGCAGAAGAGAAATGTGGGGTCAGAGCCCCCACAAAGAGTCCCCATTGTGGCACTTCCTAGTGGAGCTGTGAGAAGAGGGTCGCTGTCTTCCAGAGCCCAGAATGGTAGATCAACCAACAATTTGCATTGTGTGCCTGGAAAAAGCCACAGACACTCAATACCAGCCAATGAAAGCAACCAGGAGTGGGGCTGTACCCTACAAAGCCACAGAGGTGTGGAGCTGCCCAAGACCATGGGAACCCACTTCTTGCATCAGTGTTACGTGAATGTGAGACATGGAGTCAAAGGAGATCATTCTGGAGCTTTAAGATTTGACTGCCTGGCTGGATTTCAGACTTACATGGGGCCTGTAGTCCCTTCATTTTGGCAAAAGGTTTCAAGGGAGAGACCAGGTGGAGGTAATTGAAATATGGGAGTGGTTTCTTTCATGTTGTTCCCATAATAGTGGGTGAGTTCTCATGAGATCTGATGGTTTTATATGGGGCTCTTCCCCACTTCACTCAGCACTTCTCTTTCCTGCCACCTTGTGAAGAAAGTTCCTTGCTTCCTCTTTACCATCTGACATTATTGTAAGTCTCCTGGGGTCTCCCCAGCCATGCTGAATGGTGAGTCAATTAAACTTCTTTCCTTAATAAATTACCCATTCTCAGGGAGTTCTTTATAGCAGTAAGAAAATAGACTAATACACGAGCCTACCATGTACCAGGCACTATGATAGTATCATTCACATTTATACTTTTATTGACTGCCTGGGCAGTCCTCTGACCCAGGAAATAAATAAGAAAAATTGGTATTTATAGATCCCATTTATTGTGCAACTATTATGAACTAGGCATAAGCATTGTCATATGTGCTTTATATATATAAATATATACAATTTTATATATTAATATGTTATATTTAATTATGACAACAAATATATGAGGTAAATGTCAAGAATTGTAAAGGATGTGAGATTTTACCCTACTTTCACACTAACAAGTTAGCTTGCACAGTCTCATGAATGTTGGAAGAAGACACAAGACTCTTAGGTCAGAGACAAAGCACAATTTACTACTCACAGGAATAGCAATAGCCAGTCATATCATTTGTCTTGGTTTCCAAAGTCTCAATTCCCATAGGGTGTGAAAAAGGTCCAGATGCATGCTATACAAGCTGTAGGTTGTTTTACACATGAAAAATCCTGAGTTTAGGAAACCCCATTATTTTATAAGGGGCCTGTATGCAAAACAACTCTTCAATCTTTAATGTGAGCATTATTTTTATTATCTTGAGCACAAAACAAATTTTCCTCTGCTCCCTAAGGAGAAACTTATCTCTATTTTCCAGTGTGTACTATGTAAATATTCTTGGAAAGATGGAGTTTTGAAACAAAAACTGAATTTCTTTATTCATAAGACATGCAGAAATGTGAAAAATTGATGAATAATTTTTCATATTTTATAAATGTGATAGCAAAGCTAAGAATCACTAAGTAATTTACCTAGTTAACTAACCCATAGGAAGATGAATGGGGATTCTAACCCTGATGTATCTAACTCCAAAACTCACACTAATATCCACTGTGAAATACTGCTTCCATATTTCATTGAGCAGGAGAATGGGGCTTAGAGAAATTAAAGATTAAGTCAATTGAGACTGAAGGAGCTTGTAAGCAAGGGAACTGGGATTTGAGTACACACCATCCAACTACGGATCTGGTAGTCTTGCCACCACACCACAGCTATTGATCAAACATCAGTGTACCTGAGTTTGCTGGGTGATCCAGGGCATTTCAAGAAAAGCATACAGAGCAAAGAAAGGTCTGGAGAAAGCAGGAAGCCCAGTTGGCTCAAGTGAGGTGAGGAAGCCTCAATGTGGTGGAAGTAGAAAATACACACACACACACACACACACACACACACTCACAGCGAGAGAGAGAGAGAGAGAAGAAAAGGGGGAAGAGAAAAAAGGAAGAAAAAGAATAAAGAGGAGGAAGAGAGGTAGAGAAAGGAAAGAAAGAGAGGAAGAAAGGAAGAGAGACAGAAAGAAAGAGAGAGAGAAAGGAAGGAAGGAGGGAGGGAGGGAGAGGAAAAAGAGGAGGGGAGGGAGGAGGGAGACGAAGAAGAGGAGGGGGATTAGGAGAGGAGGAGGAAGAGGAGGAGGAGAGAAAGCAGCTAGAAATAGTTTGGAGGTTGCTTTCTACCTTGTAGGTTTTGGCCTCTGGGCAGTTACCCAATTCTTAAAAAATGAAAAAGCTCTCTATGCACTTACATGGACAGCACTTAAATCTATTACTAAGCGGGGGTTGGGGAAACGAAGGTAAAGGACAATAACACTTTATGTAAAAAGGGGGAGGATGATGGTAAAAATCCATATTTATATTTACTTGGATATCCAAAAAGAAACTGGAAGGATATACAAAAAGAGCAGCAGTGATGGTGGTGTGGGTATCAGAAAGCAGACAGATATGTTCATTTCATAGCTTTCTATAACTTCTGGTTTTTTGGATCACTTGAATACATTTCCTTTAGAAATTAAATTTATAAAACACAAGCACTGCAGATGCATGTTTTTTCTACAAGGTCAATTTTCAGGATTGGGAAAGTTTTTCTTCTCATATTTTCACAGGCAATTTCAAAATCTTCTGGCATAACTGTCACTTGTGAAAACAGAATTGATTTTGCCTTTAGAAAGTAGAGTATGTGTAATCCCAGCATTTTGGGGGGCCGAGGTGGGCGGATCACAAGGTCAGGAGATCGAGACCATCCTGGCTAACACGGTGAAACTCCGTCTCTACTAAAAATACAAAAACTTAGCCGGGCGTGGTGGTGGGTGCCTGTAGTCCCAGCTACTCGAGAGACTGAGGCAGAAGAATGGTGTGAACCCGGGAGGCGGAGCTTGCAGTGAGCCGAGATCGCACCACTGCACTCTAGCCTGCGCAACAGAGCGAGACTCCATCTCAAAATAATAATAATAATAATAATAAAATAAAAATAAAAGAAAGTAGAGCACAGACTCTGGCTAGTTGCTGGATTTTCTTTCTCAACATCTTGCCTATTTTGAAAAAGATATGGGGAGAAGTTTTTCTTCCCACGTGATTTTCTAGGTAACTTTTGGGAAAATCTGCCAAGTCATAACCTATTGATGTCTTTCCTGATGATAAGAGTTAAAGTGCTTCAATTGCACTCATCCCTTCTCCCTCTCCCCACACACTGGCTCAGAGATATTGTGGTAGATGTTTACAATCAGTTCTCTAAGAGAAAATACAAAAATAAAAACACCTTGATTTGTAGCATTTCTTGATTTCCGTGCTATAAACACTATGATTGATTTAAAGGCATCCATGTGATATCATGAGGCAATGTAGCATACAATTATACAGTATTTCTACCATACAGACTCAACAGATACTAATAAACTCAGGTGAAGAGAAAATAGTAAAATGTAGTAAAATAATTAGGAAGTGATGAGTGTTAGGTATTTATTGCTTTTGCTTTTAATTTAATGTATTGAATGTAAGTTGATATTTAATTTTAATAATGGTTGTTTTTATAAACGGACTCACAAAATTTCTAAAATTCGAATAGTAGTTAGCTCTCTGTTAGGCTGGCATGTGATGGCAAGAGCTGGGTCCAGCCTGCTACTGCCAGATCCTAATCTCTCCTCAAGGATACATACTCTCTCTCTCTCTACTCTGTTTACCAAGAAAACTTTGGGAAAATTGAATAAGACACCCCATACAGGTACAGTGAGTAATAACAACCAACATGTATTGAGTCCTGCAGAGTTCTAGGCACTGTGAAAAGTGTCCGGATTTTATTTAATCTTTGCATTCACTTTGAAAAGCTTCAAATATTGGTGCCCATCACAAAATGCAGAGAGTGAGGCTCGAAGTTCTTAGAAAAGGGGCACACCCAGAACTGCAACCAAAGCCATACACTTGCCTTTTCCTGAATGCTCAAAGACTATTGCTTCAAAATGGCTTTAAGAGATGATTTACATTAAGTTAGATAAATGAGAGGTAGTCCTAGGGGATCACAATTGGAAGAAGAACCAAAAACGTCTTTAGACTGTATAACAGATGGCTCTGCCTCCCACCCTCCCCAGTAAACACATTTTTTCCTATTTCTAGAAGAGGCATTTTGCCTGAGATTTTCCATTAAAATATAGTCTGGATTTTTGCTCAGAAATATTTCTTTCAGACATTGTCTTAGTCTGTTTGTGTTGCTATAGAGAAATACCTGAGGCTGGGCAATTTATAAAGAGTTTTATTTAGCTTGTGATCCTGTAGGCTATACAAGAAGCAGGGCGCTGCCACTTGGTTGGCTTCTGGTGAAGGCCTCAGGCTGCTTCCACTCAGGGTGGAAGGCAAAGGGGAGCTGGAGTGTGCAGAGGTCCCATGGTGACAGAGGGAGCAAGAGAGAGACTTAGGAGGTGCCAGGTTTTTCTTAACAACCAGCTCTCATGGGATCTAATAGAGCTGACATTCACTCATTACCTGGAGGATGGCACCAAGACATTCATGAGGAACCTTCCCCTATGACCCAAATGCTTCCCATTAGGCCTCACTTCCAGTGTTTGGGATCAGATTTCAACACCAGATTTGGAGGAGACAAACAACCAAACTATAGCAGTTATACTCTTGTGTGCCAGCAGTGCTGGCCAATTGTTCAAGATCCAAAACCTGTCCTTGCCTGCCTTGTCTTCTTTCCCCATTCATGGCCACCACTCTGCCTTTTTTGGGCTTCATTTCAGAATCCATAGTCAGTCCTCTCTCTTTTCCAAACAAGTTCTTCTGGAAAGGATCTCCAGTTAGTGAAATGATTCACTTGCTATTAAGTCCACTGTATTTTAAATATCCAAAGGAATGATACTTCTTACAATGATAGGTTAGGGGGGAATTTATTCTTTTACCTGTTTATTTGCTTTTGTTATTTTGCTTGGTTATTTTTTCCTTTTGTACATGGAAGAGTCAGATAGGTAAAAGCATAATTTTATAGGTGACCATTATCCAAATTTTGCTACATACTGGAATTATCTGGGGATCTTTAAAAACTACTGATATCTGGCACACACCCTGACTCGGACTTTCTGATTTAATTGATAAGGCATTGGACCTGGGCATTAGGATTTTTTTTGGAAGCACCATGGCATTTTTTATGTGCCCCGAAGTTTAGCAAACATTCTTCTAGCTATCAAGAATTCACTCTCTGGGGGCTGTGCTGAGAAAGGTCACTGTGCCAGGGGCTTTCTCATGGATCTGGCATAGGATGGGTTCATTAATTAACACTTCAATTAATTGAATTTTCATTGAGCCCTCCCTTCCTAGTTTAGGCCTCCAGGGCTCTGTAGGATTCAGATTGCATTCTGATTTAGTTTCCCAAGGTCTCTCTGCTTCAAAACAGAAGAAAACAAGCATCCCACCTCCCAAAAAAGAGCTGTTTACTAAATAGAGTGTAACTCAACTGGCAAACAAGAATGTTTTTTCAATGGCTTATTAAGTTACTCTAACATCGGCATTTACATGCAAATAATTAATGGACCAATTACAAATTATTTGGTTGTATTCATTAAAGCAGAACCACGATTTATTAAAGCGGGAACCAAAACAAATGATCTTATTGTGCAAATGCTACACAGTTGTTACAGAAAAACTAGAATATGGAAACTCAGCTTGTCTGCAAGAAAAGAAAAAAAAAAAAAAAAAAAACCTCTAGGCTTTTCTGTATCCATTCAGTGGAAAATATGACTAATTCAAGGTCAGCATTAATTTATGAATTTAAAAACTCTTGGGAGGAATTTACATCTGCTGCCTATACTCTTGGGCAAGCCAAGGTCAGGAAAAGGCTTTGTTTTTCACTTGCTTCTCTGCAGTGCATAGCAGCCTTGATGCCGTATTACCCCCTTCTCCCATAGCAAGTTATCTTGTTTCCGGGCTCCTGAGAAGTATGAATATGAAGACCTGAATTATTCAACAGAAGGTGACTCCATTGGGTAAGTTCAGCCAGAGACTTCCTGAAACTAGCACAACTGTTTTCCTTACTGTTTCCTTAGTAATCCCCATCCTAGGGCCATGGTCAAGTGTCTATACAAAAGTCTCTGAGGGATGGATAGATGGATGGCTATACAATGAAGAAAATCTAGCAAAATGTTAGGCATAGAATGCAGATGGTGAGTCTAGGAGCACTGACTCTACCATTCGTTCAAATTTTCCGTATATCTGAAAACTTTTAGATGAAATATGAGAGGATAGGGGAGTGTCCTCATCTTACCCTGTTTTCTGAATTTAGACTCCTTGCATATGAATTAAAAGCAATGGACACTTTTAGTACGGTTTTAATAAATTTGGGCTGAGTTAATAATGATAACTAATTAGTAATAACTGATAAATAATGAACCAGGTACTACACTAAGTGATTAATTTACTGTATTTAATCCTCACATCAAACCTGAGAAGTAAGTGCTATTATTAGGAAGAAATTGAGGCTCAGAGAAGGAAATTGACTTGCCTGAGTGTCTGATTTTCAAAAGGTTAAGTTTGTTGACCTCATTATTCTTTTAATTGTGCCTCTAGAAAGATACACACATTTTAATTGTATAGCAGCTTGTGAATTATTACAAAGTGAGCACACCCATATAATCAGCATCCAGATCAGGAAACTGAATCTTTCCAGACCCTGAAAATTCCCTTCTTTCTCCCAATCACTACCCTCCTTGCCCCAAGTCATCTCCTTGGCTGACTTCTACCTCCATATATTCAATTTTCTAGACCTCATTCTTCTTGTGTTCACATTCTTGAGGCAAAGCTCTCTTTCTGTAAAGTAATAGCATTCTCATCCCAAAGACTTTCTGGTTAAAGAACAAGTTGAATAAGCCACTACTATATTGTGCAAGGTTGCTTTCTCCTTTGCCTACAGAGGGCTTTCAGGTAGCAGAATAAAATCACTGTAATGAGACAGAAATGGTGCCTGTGAGCAAAGGTATCATGTCTCCTTCGCTAGTGGGGCAAGCACCAGACTCTTGGAATTGTTCCGATCAAGGATGAGTTAAACCCTACATTTTAATTCTTCCTTTCGTTTATTCATTCATTAAATACTTAACCCTACATTTTAATTCTTCCTTTTGTTTATTCATTCATTAAATACTTAACATAGTACAGAGTACACAGAGCGTCAGGCAATTCGCATGTGTACTCAGTATGTCAACAGTCAGGTTAGAGATAAAAAGAGGAAAATAAAGATCTGATATCATTTTGATCAATGCTACTGGAATGTTTTGACAAGTTTCAGAAGTGGAAGCAAATATACATTTTCTACTTGCTCTGTAGCAGGAATAAGACTGAGCAATTTTTTTACATGACTCTGTTAATCCTCAATCCATCAACTGACTCACTCACTCACCCATCCAATAAATATCACTGCATTTCTTATGTGCCATGTGCTAAGGATACTGTTCAAACAAGACACGTATTTCCTGTTGACATATAACTTGCAGTATTAAGCATGCATTTTTTAACAAGGAGTGATAATGCCCCTAAGGGGGCAAAAATTGATTTTACAGGGGCAAAAATTTTTAGAATTTACAATGCTTTATGCCCTTTCAAGGAATCACATTGCAGAAATTGATATACAAATTGATATCTGTGGTATTTAAATCATAATGGGAGGGGAGAACAATTAGAGAAAAAAGTGTCAAAAATACTCCTTAGGGGCAGTATTGAAAAAAGAAATACTTGTCTAAGGAGGAAAGAAACAACATAAAAATGTCATGATTATTAGACTCAAAGAGGTACAGTAACCAATGAAAACAGGTAACTGTGAGTCCTGTATAAGTTGAGACTTGGGAGTGATCTTACCTTGCCACCTGAAGGAATTCTTGGAGTAACAGCAACTTCGATTTACAGATGGGAAATAGGGCTTAGCCAGGTTCGGAACTACCCAGGATCTTCTATCCAGTAAGTCAGAGGCAAATCTGACTTCAAATCCAGGGCCCTGGAGGTTGGGTGCTACTCCACCTCCTCCTAATTTATAATCCCAGTGCTTCACGAGGCTGAGGAGGGAGGATCACTTGAAGCCAGGAGTTTGAGACAAGATAACATAGTGAGACCTCATCTCTCAAGAAATTTAAAAATTAGCCAGGCATGGTGGTGCACACTGTAGTTCCAGTTACTCAAGAGGCTAAGGCAGGACGTTCGCTTGAGTCCTGGAGTTCGAGTTTGCAGTGAGCTACCTGCCACAGCATTCCACTTGGGTGACAGAGTGAGACCCTGTCTCTTAAAAAAAAAAAAAAAAAAAAAAAAAGTAAAACTAAAATAAACCCAGGGCTCTTATCACATGATTTATGCCTAAGTGTGAGTGTGCTCTTTCTTCTTAGAAGCAATAGTACTAGGATCCTATCTCATTTGTCCTCTCTGGGCACCAAACAATGAACTAGGTCCCTCCTGGCTTTAAATCAATCAAGAGCTTTATGTCTAGATTTCCTGACATAATTGTGGAATTTATACAACTGCCTTGTAATAGTGAAAAGCTCTGATTAAGGAAAATCTATTTTTCTTGCCCAGGGAGTATGCTCAGACTCAGCTTTTATTGGGTCAGTATAAGCCCCGGGATGAAACTGTGCCTCTCATTTAAAGGTAACTCAAGTGCAGCACGAGACTTTTGTCTTCTGTCCCTTGAGGCAAGCGCTCACCATGGCTACAGGTTTTGATGTTGATTTATCACTTTGGAAAGGTGTATCTATAGAATTCTCTCCTCCTATTAAATTCTGGCAAAATCTTCCTTCACAATCTCTTGCTAAGTTTTACTCCATAAAATCAGAAGTGTGGATCTTTCGCAGTTCATGGACTGCTGTCTTTTCACTTCAAGGATGTGAACTATTATCTGAAAGGGGTGGGTTTCCAGGCCTGCAGTCTGGTGGCAGAATTGCTGCCAAAGCAATTAGCTGAATGCGTGGCTGGAAAGTGAAAACGTGGCCTCAGGATGATGCTGTCCTCCATGTTTTCAGAGCAGGTATGGAAGCTGCATAAGACAGGATTGGTCCTTTGGGAACTTCCTGGCCAGCCCATCTTATATCTTTGCTTTTGGATACATTCCCAAATTTTCCTCTCATTGTCACCTCCACCACCACTCATGCCCTGGCTACTTCACCTTCTCCTAATTTACTGAGCCAAATTGGTACTGTGATGAACCCTGTTTTATAGACAATATAATCAAGACTTAGAAGAGTCAAGTACCTTGCAGTAGGCACACAGTAAGTGGTGGAATTTAAAGTTCTGTCTCCTACTAACGTCTCTGCTCTGAACCATTTATGTAAAACTGACTCCCTAACAGGGATGTAGATTTCAGATAGGACACACCATAATGGCTTCTGGCTTATTCATTTATTCATTTGTTCATTCATTCGTCCATTCAAATAAAAGCTTATTGTGACAAGCACTGTGTGACAAGTACTGTGCTGCAATTGTGAACCAAAGAATCAGGATACCAGCCCTTCATAGAGTTTATGTTTGGGGGTATGGCCACGGTGGGAGGATGGGGAGTAGAAAACAGTCAAGTGAATAATGAAATATTTACAAACAAATTTATAATTTATTTATAAATATATATTGCTATGCATGGACTGGGCGCAGTGGCTCATGCCTGTAATCCCAGCGTTTTGGGAGGCCGAGGTAGGCAGATCACGAGGTCAGAAGATAGAGACCATCCTGGCCAACATGGTGAAACCCCGTCTCTACTAAAAATACAAAAAATTAGCCTGGCATGGTGGCACACACCTGTAGTCCCAGCTACTTGGGAGGCTGAGGCAGGAGAATCACTTGAATCTGGGAGGTAGAGGTTGCAATGAGCCAAGATTGCGTGACTGCACTCCAGCCTGGTGACAGAGTGAGACTCTGTCTAAAAATAAATAAATACATACATACATACATATATACATACATAAATGAAAAAAATTTTTTTTTTAAATGCTAGGCATGAAACTCAGGGAATTAAAAAGAAAAAGAATGAAAAAGTAGAATAACAGCATGCTTAAGAGAGGGTGGAATAGAAAACACATCTAAGAGGAGGTGCTATCTTAAATTAAGACCTAAAGACAGAGAAGGAGCAGGCTGTAGGAAGGCCTTGGGAGTGCATTATTCCAGGCTGAGAGCAGCAGGTTCAAAGACCATGTGGTAAAAACTAACAAGGCTGCTCCAGAAACTGAAAGAAGATCAGCATAATGGTGTAGCGGGGGAGAAAAACACTGAATCATAGACAGCTGAGAAGGTCTTGAGAGGTATTTGTTATGGGTTGAATTGTGTCCTTTGAAAAGACATGTTGAAGTACTAACTCCCAGTACTTCAGAATGTGACTTTATTTGGAAATAGGGTATTTGCAGGATTAACGCAGTTACAATGAGGTCATACTTGATTAGGGTAGGTTCTAATGCAATGTGACTAGTGTCCTCATGAAAAGAGAAAACAGAGACAAAGAGATGGACACAGGGAGAACGCCGTAAGATGCTGGAGACAGTGGGTGCCAGGATGCAGCTGTGAGCCAAAGAATGCCAAGAATTTTCAGCCACCCCAAAAGCAAGGAAGAGGCAAGGAAAGTTTCTACCCCTGAGTTTCAGATAGAGTATGGCCATGCTCTTGATTTGGGACTTCTAGCCTTAAGGACTGTGAAATAATACATGTATATGCTGTAAGCCCTTCCAGTTTGTGAAACTGTGTTACAGCAGCTCCAGGAAATTATTACAGTCTTGAAGACACCAGTAAGAAATGCAGATTTCATTCTAAGTGATTGAAGGCAAGCCAAGGCAGCTAAGGGAACACTGGAGATTTGTAGTAGCTGAGAGAAACAAAGATGGTCGATTGGATTTAGGTTGTCACAGTACAAATGGAGCGAAAGGGCTAGTTAGGTTTTTTATATTGGAGTCAGTTTTCTACAGAAGACAGTGGAAAATACATGTAAACTACCACTAACCCACTCACAGTCACTTTGGGTAAGTTATTAAAACTGAACCTTAGATTTTCTCTGTAAACTATGAATCGTACAGAGTTGTTGTAAAAATTTACATCATGCCTGGTACATAATTCACATCTAATAAAAATGAGCCATTCTTGCAAATATTACTACTATTTTAATCTCACTCCCACCAAAATCTAACAAGGCATGTTATAAAATATGGCCCCAAAAGCATGCCCCGAGTTGAATTTAGTGTCTGTTTGGCTCCAAATCTCTATTCTTCTTACTTTAAAAAAAGTTTGAATAATATGTAATTTCTGGTATTTGACTATTTTGACTAAGAAAAATAGCATTTTTACATGGTTTCACCTAATGCTATATTACATCTGCATGCAAAAAAAAAGTACACTATGAAATGAAGTATGATAAATGTTGATCTCTGGCATATTTACACTTAATTTAAGAACCTGAATTTTGCCAAACTCCTGACTTTTCCTGGACCCCATATCACTGTAATCACTAATCCTTGGTTTTATTTTAAATATACATATTTTTTTACACACAAACATATCTGTGAATTTGTTTTCAATCTTTATTAACATATTGAATGATCTATATGTACTTCTTCAACTTGCTTTTTCTTCTACTGAATATTATGTTTTGAAGATTCATCTATGCCCTTGCCTATATCTGTAATTCTTTCCTTTTACTGCTGTGTATTATTCCAGTGTCTGAATATACTGCAAATTTTAAATAATCCATTCTTCTGCCAATGGATATCGTTTGCTGGATGAATTAAATAATTCCTCAAGGATTCTATTTTGTCTTTTTTACATATCTTTTTGTAATTGATATATAAATCACATACATCAAATTTGCCATTTTAAAATCTGTAAGTCAGTGGCTTTTAGTATTTCCAAAGTTATGCACCATCACTACTATCTAATTTTAGAACATTGCCTCGCTGCAAAGAAAACCCCAGATTCATTAGCAGTCACTTCCCATTTTCATTTCACCTTAGTCCTGCCAACCACTAATCTACTGTCTTTATGGACTTGCCTATTTGGACATTTTATGTGAATTTTTTTTTAGTATCTAGCTACTTTCACTTAGCAAAATGTTTTCAAGTATAATTCCTACTGTAGCATGCATCATTACATCATTCCTTTTTTACCATCAAGTATTTCATTGTATGAATATATTACATTTTACTTGTTCACTCATTAGTTGATGAATAATTGGGTAATTTTCACTCTTTGGCTATTATAAATAATGGTGCTGTGAACACTTATGAACAAGTCTTGTGTGGACATATGCTTTTGATTCTCTTGGGTAGATACCTAAGAATAGATTTGCTGGGTCATCTGGTTATCCCATTTTTAACCTTTTGAAAAAATATAAAACTGTTTTCTAAAGCAACCGTTCCATGTGGCATTCCCACAGTGACATATGTGAATTATGATTTCTCCACATTCTTGTCAATACTTGTTATTATCTGTCTTTTGATTATAAACATGATCTTATTTTTATAATGGAATTATAATAAAATCTATTTTGCAAAGTTATTAAAAGGAGCATTTAAGATAATAGAAATAAAAGTACTTTCTAAATTACTGGTTAGCCTTGTTATACTGATGAAATCAAGGAAAGTCCATACAGACAGTATTTCTTTAGTGTGCCACAGACATACACAAAATATTTTAATGATTCAGTAAGACAAGCCCCTTTGAAATTCAATTCAGTGCCAATATCATTTACAATTCCCATGAACTCTTGAAGTTAAAAGAACCCTAGTGTTTAAAGACTTTAACTCCTCCTTCTGCATTTCAGTGGTCTGCTTTTACCAGGTTCTCTGTGATGGGTGAGACTTTTTTTTTTTTTTTTTTTAAGACAGAATCTTGTTCTGTTGCCCAGGCTGGAGTGCAGTGGCATGATCTCAACTCACTGCAACCTCCGCCTCCCAGGTTCAAGCAATTCTCTGACTCAGTCTACCGAGTAGCTGGGATTACAGGCACCCGCCACCATGCCTGGCTAATTTTTCTATTTTTAGTAGAGATGGGGTTTCACCATGTTGGCCAGGCTGGTCTTGAACTCCTGACCTCGTGATCCAGTCGTCTTGGCCTCCCAAAGTCCTGGGATTACAGGCGTGAGCCACCACACCCGGCCAAGAGACTGGTTTTAAAGAAAGCACGGAGAACTTCATCAAGACGTTTAGAAGAACTTCCTGATCGTAAGGTGAAAAGCACATCTTTTTCATGGAATTCTGCACACTGTTCTAGTGACATTTTTTCAGAAACTCACATAAAGCCTTGCCAGAGGCTGGGGAATAAATGCCAGGATGAGGGTTTAGTGGAGAGTGGTATAGTCTACCCAGCTATTGTAGTCTCACTGTTCTCTGCTGTTCTGGGTACAATAAATCACCTCAACAGACATAGTCTATGGCCTTTGAGTATTTAGAATCCCAGATCTCATCTATAAGAATCAACCATCTGAAAGTTAATTTTAGAGGTCCATGAAGAGGAACCAAATTTTGCATCATTTGGCAAAGGGACAGTTAATTTTGGGGTGGGGGCAGCTGAGAGTTCCTCTCAGAAACATGAACGCACAGTGCAGTAAGAATTTGGATTTTCTCTTACTAGTTGCAGTCAAGCACAAAAATCACATCCTCTCTACCAAGTCTCTATTCTGATAACCTGCTTAACAATGTGAGTTTATGTGGCATTTGTTCACTTGATTTTGTTACAAAAAGAACAAAAACAGAAATAACAAGATCCATGATAGGTAGCACCTCCGAACAGCCAGTATGCCTTCTGAATCTTCAAAAACCGATTACACTGTGTTTTGTTGTACATGCTTTTATCTTTTTTTTTTTTTTTTTTTTTTTTTTTTTTTGCTGTGGCACAGCATATTGCTACAGCACTCAGACAACCTGCAGGCACTCAATGATGTTTACTGATTTGAATACAATTTTACCAATATTTTAAAACTGCCAACATGTCTATAAGCTTTTTCCAAATAAGACTTCTGGTTAAATTAAACTTTGGTATTTTTTATCCTTGTGAAAAGGGAGAGTTTTGCTGATGCAGATTCCCTAGCCTGGTATGGTTGCTCGTAGCCCAGGAGCAGGAACAGCTAAAGCAAGATATAGACAAAGTCCTGTGTATCAAAATACAGTATGGGCTGGACATGGTGGCTCATGCCGGTAATCCCAGCACTTTGGGAGGATGAGGCGCACAGATCACCTGAGGTCAGGAGTTTGAGACCAGCCTGGCCAACATGGTGAAACCCCGTCTCTAATAAAAAAATACAAAAATTAGCTGGGCGTGGTTGCGCACCCTTGTAATCTCAGCTTCTCAGGAGGCTGAGGCAGGAGAATCACTTGAACCCAGGAGGCAGAGTCTGCAGTGAGCTGAGATCGTGCCACTGCACTCCAGCCTGGGCAACAAGAGTGAAACTTCGTCTCAAAAAATAAAAATAAAATAAAATAAAATGGAGTAATGACCTAGGCAGAAACTCTTGTTTAATCGTGGAATCAGCATAAACAAGTAGATGATAAGCTCCAACCAGTTAAATTTTGGATACTGCTGCTGGGAACATTCCTTCCAAATACTATTTTCATCTTGCCCAGACTATTCTGGTGTGGGGAGGGGGGGAAAAGCAAAACATAACTCTGCTGAAGCTCAAATTTTTGCCATGTTGATTCAAACTGCAGACCATATTGGCCTACATCAGTAGTTCTTGCAAATTGGGGGGCCTATTAGTCAAAAGCAATAGACTTTCTCTTCTAAAGATATACATCTGCATGCCTAGTTGAATAATCTACACTAAAACACTCAGTTCCTGGGCTACCTTCCCTGCCAACCTCAGTTCCAAAGGAGAGTAAGCTTGTGCATTCCATCTCGGTAGAACAGGACCTCCTACTGCACAGATTCTAAGTATTTTATGGAACTGACCTAAAGTCTAATCCATGCAGCAATTGTTCTGGTAAACACAACATGAAAAACAAGTGCTTGCGGACCTTTACATTGAGACTGGTTTAGTAGTTAAACCTAGTCATTTGCCTTATTGATTGACTAATGGATAGATTTATTTTTGGAAGAGTTTCTGCCAAGTTCCTTGAATCTGTTATGGTAGACACCCCCTTCTGTCTCAAGCTGCGCAATCAGACACATTGAGGTTCTAAAACAGCTTCTTAGTAGAACCAAAGATTCATTGTCACTTTGCTAAAGTAGCCCTTTTGGGTTAGCCTGAACTGAGAGTTTAGAACCCTAGTTTTAGTTAAGAGGGTAGCTGCCTTCAAAAGTTAATCCATCAATAAATAAATAAAAGGGAGGAAAGAAGAAGAGATTAAAATCAGGAAGTGAAGAAGAGTGGGCCAAAAGAGGAGAGAACTCAAGTTGAGAGGTATGAATAATCATGCTTAAGATTACACAGCTGGCCTGGTGCCCTGTCCTCACATACTCCTCCAGACATTACCTGCAGCTCTGAAGAGCCATTCTGGTGTGTGCTATAAATTTCTTTCCTCAAGCATCTGTGCCCCTTTCCTGATGATTTTCTCTGGCCACAGGAGCTTGTCTTGCCCATGGGAGCAACATTTCAGAAATGTTGGAAAGTTAACACCATGTATGAATTATCTATTATTCCATAAAAATTACCCCAATCATAGTAACTTAACAAATATTTATTATCTCACACTATTTATGAGGGTGGGAAATCTGGGAGAAACATAGTCAAATGATTCTATCTCAAATTCTCTCATGAGACTGCACCTTGAAGGGCTGGTCACAGCTACAGTTATCTGAATGTTGGACTGGGGCTGAAGGATCCACTTCCAAGATCACTGACTCAAGACTGTGGGCAGGAGGCCAATATGAGCCAAATGAGCCTCTGCATTTGGCTTCCTCAATGGCAGCTGGCAGGCCCCCAAGCTAGTGATCCAAGAGAGAAAGAAATGTAGAAGTCATGCTGTCTGTTACAACCTAGCCTCAGCAGTGACATCCTATCACCTCTGCCATATTCTGTTGGTTGCACAGACCAATCCTGATACATTAGGGGAACAGATTACACAAGGGCTTAAATACCAAATACTATGAGGCAGAGATTTTTAAGGGTTATCTTGTTGGCTGGCTTCCACATGTCCCCAGAATTAGTCCTTATGTAATGAGAAATAGGAGTCATTGGATAATATCCCAGATTTTGTTCTTTACTGAGACAATTCCAAGTTGTGTCCTACAAAGCCCTTCATGTAGATCCTGGTGAACTGAAGTCCGAGCTACCAATAGTGGTAATAGTTATTGGTTATCTTCTGTTCCCCATTATCTTACCATGCTTCCTGGGATTATCTAACAACTGATAAGTGATCTCAAACTTATTCAGAAACACAAAGTAAGATAGCTAAAAAGGAGCAGACTTCAGAAACCAAGTCCCACATTCTGATTCTAAAGCCCATTATCTGAGCCACCACACACTTTTGGTACTAGGAGTGGGTTAAAAAGAGTTAGAAACATATGCCTACCATTCTTGTGCACTGTCTCCCAAGAAGTCCTGTTAGAGGAGCACCAGTTTCTCTCCTTAAACATCCTGAGGAGCAGGGCTCCTATGAACCCACATGTAGATGTTTAAAAGGCACTTTCCACCTTCCACAGTTGTAGACCCCTGGATTTGTGACTTGCAGGTGGATAATGTCCTTGTGGGATGATGCTTTACTCGGGGTGGACACAAGTATCTGCCAAGGTGCATGATTGGACAAGTAAAACATGGGCTGGATTGAAATCCCCTTTGGACTCTGTAGTTTGGGTAACTTACACAGTATCTTCATTGAGTAAAATTCCCCAGGTATGTTTTCTGCACTATTCTATGGTTAGAGCAATATTAATTGTTAGTCCCCCCGTGCATGAAGAGTAAAGAGTCCAGTTCTTCAATGCCTGACAGAGACGCCTACTATGAAAGGAAGGAAATTAGAGCATATGGAAGTTAAGTGTTCTTCCCCTTACTGCAAAGGCAGTAATTGGAAGAGCTGTCAGTTGAATTATGGAGGAAGCCAGGTGAACGGAGGTGCCTCCTGTGTCTATGGTTCTGAGCTTCCCTTGGGCCTACCATGATTTCTAAGCCTTCTGCACGCCCAGTAGTGGTCACTTCCGCCAGTGCCTAGGACTACTTTATAACTATATTATATATATATATATTTTACTAAAGCAATCAATCCTCTTGGTTATCGTCCTAATGTTCATTATTTCCCCTATCTGTTCCAAATGAAACCCTGTTTTTTTTTCTTTTTTCTTTTTTCCAGGTATCCATTCTCCTGCAGTTGCATCAGCCCTGTCAGGAGGGTTCTCTAAGTCAGTTATGATTGTCTCATTTCCTGAGACATTATTAGTTTGGGGGATTGGTATATACAAGATTCTAACAAAAGACTCCCTTAAACATGCAGAGAATATTTGGGAAAGTTTTCTCACTTTAAAAAGACACATAGGTAGAAATGTCAATGGATCCGTCAGTTCATGGTCATTTCTGGATGTAACACCTGATACTCCCACAAATACCCAACAGTAAGAGAAGTTAGCTGAAGGACACATAGCAGTGGAAGAGTGGAAAGAGGGCAATAACCTGCATATGCATTCTCATGACATTGGAATGTGGAATCAACCACCCCCCAGAACACCCTATGATGTTCCCATTACATAAGAAAATGCATTTCCTTAATAGCTGTGTTTTCCTATTGCCAAAGATTTATCGACAGAGTCACCAGCTGTGACACCCCTGGATTTCCACATATTGTATTCTATTTTTACTTACTTGTCATACTGCCAACAACTAGATATATACTCTGTAAAGACAAGGAGTGGGTCTTCAACTATATGTTCCCTATAAAATTAAGGGCCCTGTTCATTAGAGCTCCTGAATAAGTGGAATAACCACAACCACTGAATTCTAACTCACACTTTAAAGGGACTTTTTCAGGTGAAATGAAACAGTTGAATTCTAGGTGGGACCTTGGAAATGTTATTTTTGAGTCTCTGTTTCCTCATCTAAGAAATAGGAGACAGTAAACACAGTGGTTAAAAACACAAGATACGGAATTACCCAGACATGGGTTCAAATCTTGATTCTATAATACTGTAACAGGGCAAGTTTCTTCACTTCTCCATGCCACAGTTTTCTCATGTGTAGAATTAGGCAATAGTACATATCTCAAAATGTGCTTGTAAGGCTTCAGTGAGATTGTATATTTAAAGTATTCACACTTTTGGCTGGGCGCCGTGACTCACACCTGTAATCCCACCATTTTGGAAGGCTGAAGAAGGCAGATTACTTGAAATCAGGAGTTCAAGACCAGCCTGGCTAATATGTTGAAACTCTGTCTCTACTAAAAATACAAAAAATTAGCCAGGTGTGGTGGTGTGTGCCTGTGGTCCCAGCTACTCGGGGGGGCTGAGACAGGAGAATCACTTGACCTGGGAGGCAGAGGTTGTAGTAAGCCAAGGTTGTGCCACTGCACTCCAGCCTTGGTAAAAGAGTGAGACTCCATCTCAAAAAACAAACAAACAAACAAAAAAACAAAAAAAAATATTTAGCCTTTTCTATGTCACATTTTAAATACTCAACTGATAAATCACTGGTTGGTTTGCTGTATGAGCATGGTAAAATGTACAACATAACATCTACCATGTGGTAGGAATGTAGTAAATCAGTAAGCAAAAAATTGCAGATATGAGTCTTGGCTATGAGGCTGAGATGGCACAGCTCCTATTACCCTTTGGAATTAGGGAAAGTTGGCAGTTGAACGTAGGCCATGGCAGTATCTCTTACCAGTGGGAATTAAATATTGATTTCATTTTCACTTCATTGAGTCTCCTATTGATTTCAACAAGGAAGATGACAGTCAAACACTAAACAGACACTCAGTAAATAACAGGAAAGTTTGCTTTTCCTTCAGGATTGGGGTTTCCTCTGGATTGCCAGAGCCCTTTTGTGAGGCTACACAGCATATTGGAGATCCTGGCTTGCTCCTTGGGACCACAGGCATAGAGATGAATTAGCCATCATAGTTGTCCTGAAGGACCTAAGATTCTCTAAACACTGCTTTAGTTGTGTCCCAGAGATTCTGGTGCATTGTGGTCCCCGTTTTCATTGGTTTCAAAGAACTTATTTATTTCTGCCTTAATTTTGTTATTTACCCAGTAGTCATTCAGGAGCAGGTTGTTCAGTTTCCATGTATTTGTGCGGTTTTGAGTGAGTTTCTTAATTCCGAGTTCCAATTTGATTGCACTGTGGTCTAAGAGAATGTTTGTTATGATTTCTGTTCTTTTGCATTTGCTGAGGAATGTTTCACTTCAGACGATGTGGTCAATTTTAGAATAAGTGCGATGTGGTCCTGAGAAGAATGTATATTCTGCTGATGTGTGATGGAGAGTTCTGTAGATATCTATTAGGTCTGCTGGGACCAGAGTGGAGTTTGAGTCCTGAATATCCTTGTTAATTTTCTGTCCTGTTGATCTGTCTAATACTGACAGTGGGGTGTTAAAGTCTCCCATTATTATTGTGTGGGAATCCAAGTCTCTTTGTACGTCTCTAAGAACGTGCTTTATGAATCTGGGTGCTCCTGTATTGGGTGCATATGTATTTAGGGGAGTCAGCTCTTCTTGTTGCATTGATCCCTTTACCATTATGTAATGCCCTTCTTTGTCTTTTTTTGTTGTTGTTGTTGTTGTTTTTAAATCTTCGTTGGTTTAAAGTCTGTTTTATCAGACACTAGGATGGCAACCTCTGTTTTTTTTTTTTTTCTTTCCATTTGCTTGGTAAATATTCCCCCATGCCCTTATAGCACGAAATGCCCACAGGATAAATCAGGAAAGATCTAAAATTGACACCCTAACATCACAACTGAAAGAACTAGAGAAACAAGAGCAAACAAATTCAAAAGCTAGCGGAAGACAAGAAATAACGAAGAGCAGAACTGAAGGAGATAGAGACACAAAAATCCCTTCAAAAAATCAATGAATCTAGGAGTTGGTTTTTTGAAAAGATTAATAAAATAGATAAACTGCTAGCCAGAATAATAAAGAAGACAAGAGAGAAGAATCAAATAGACACAATAAAAAATGATAAAGGGGATATCCACCACTGATCCCACAGAAATACAAACTACCATCAGATAATACTATAAATATCTCTACGCAAATAAACCAGAAAGTCTAGAAGAAATGGATAAACTCCTGGACACATACACCCTTTGAAACTAAACCAGGAAAAAGTTGAATCCCTGAATAGACCAATAACAAGTTCTAAAATTGAGGCAGTAATTAATAAGCTACCAACCGAAAAAAGCCCATAACCAGAGAGATTCACAGCCAAATTAATTCTACCAGAGGTACAAAGAGGTGCTGGTACCATTCCTTCTGAAACTCTTCCGAACAATAGAAAAAGAAGGACTCCTCCCTAACTCATTTTACGAGGCCAGCATTATCCTGATACCAAAACCTGGAAGAGACATAACAAAAAAGGAAAATTTCAGTCCAACATCCCTGATGAACATCTACACAAAAATCCTCAATAAAATACTGGCAAACCAAATCCAGCAGCACACTCAGTAAACTAGGTATTGATGGAACATGTCTCAAAATAATAAGAGCTATTTATGGCAAACCCACAGATAATAACATACTGAATGGGTAAAAGTTGGAAGCATTCCCTTTGAAAACTAGCACAAGACAAGGACGCCCTCTCTCCCCACTCCTATTCAAGGTAGTATTGGAGGTTCTACCCAGGGCAATCAGGCAAGAGAAAGAAACAAAGGGTATTCAAACAGGAAGAGAGGAAGTCAAATTGTCTCTGTTTGCAGATTACATGATCCTCTATTTAGAAAACCTCATCTTCTCAGCCTAAAATCTCCTTAAGCTGATAAGCAACTTCAGCAAAGTCTCAGGATACAAAATCAATATGCAAAAATCACAAGCATTCCTATATACCTATAATAGACAGAGAGCCAAATCATAGTGAACTCCCATTGACAATTGCTATAAGAGAATTAAATACCTAGGAATACAACTTACAAGGGATGTGAAGGACCCCTTGAAGGAGAACTACAAACCGCTGCTCAAAAAAATAAGAGAGGACACAAACAAATGGAAAAACATCCCATGCTCATGGATAAGAAGAATCAATATTGTGAAAATGACCATACTGCCCAAACTAATCTACAGATTCATTGCTATCCCCATCAAGCTACCAATGACTTTCTTCACAGAATAAGAAAAAATTACTTTAAATTTCACATGGAACCAAAATAGAGCCCTCAGAGCCAAGACAATCCTAAGCAAAAAGAACACAGCTGGAGGCATCATGCTACCTGACTTCAAACTATACTACAAGGCTACAGTAACCAAAACAGTATGGTACTGGTGCCAAAACAGAGATATAGACCAATGGAACAGAAAAAAAAGGCCTCAAATATAATGTCACACATCTACAACCATCTGATATTTGACAAACCTGATAAAAACAAGCAACGGGGAAAAGATTCCCTATTTAATAAATGGTGTTGGGAAAACTGGCTAGCCAGTTGCAGAAAACTGAAACTGGACCTCTTCCTTACACCTTATACAAAAATTAACTCAAGATGGATTAAAGACTTAAACATAAGACCTGAAACATAAAAACCCTAGAAGAAAACCTAGTCAATACCATTTAGGACATAGGCATGGGCAAAGGCTTCATGACTAAAACAACAAAAGCAATTGCAACAAAAGCCAAAATTGACAAATCAGATCTAATTAAACTAAAGAGCTTCTGCACAGCAGAAGAAACTATCATCAGAGTGAACAGGCAACCTACAGAATGGGAGAAAATTTTTGTAACCTATCCATCTGACAAAGGGCTACTATCCAGAATCTACAAAGAAACAATTGTACAAGAAAAAAACAAATAGCCCCACCAAAAAGTAGGTGAAAGATAAGAACAGACACTTCTCAAAAGAAGACATTTATGTGGCCAACAAACATGTGAAAAAAAAAAAGCCCATCAACACTGATCATTAGAGAAATGCAAATCAAAACCACAATGAGCTACCATCTTACACCAGTTATAATGGTGATCATTAAAAAGTTAGCCAACAACAGATGCTGGAGAGAATGTGGAGAAATAGGAACACTTTTACACTGTTGGTAGGAGTATAAACTAGTTCAACCTTTTTGGAAGACAGTGTGGCAATTCCTCAAGGATCTATAACCAGAAATACCATTTGACCCAGCAACCCCATTGCTAGGTATATACCCAAAGGATTATAAATCATTCTACTATAAAGACACATGCACATATATGTTTATTTCAGCACTGTTCACAATAGCAAAGTCTTGGAACCCACCCAAATGCCCATCAATGATAGACTAGATAGAGAAAATGTGGCACATATACACCATAGGGAACACTATGCAGCCATATAAAGGATGAGTTCATGTCCCTTGCAGGGACATGGATGAAGCTGGAAACCATCATTCTCAGCAAACTAACACAGGAACAGAAAACTAAACACCGCATGTTATCACTTATAATTGGGAGTTGAACAATGAGAACACATGGACACAGGGAAGGGAACATCACACACCGGGGCCTGTTGTGGGGTGGGGAGCTAGAGGAGGGATAGCATTAGGAGAAATACCTAATGTAGATGACGAGTTGATGTGTGCAGCAAACCACCATGGCACATGTATACCTATGTCACAAACCTACATGTTCTGCACGTCCCAAAACTTAAAGTATAAAATTAAATATATAAAATGTTGAACTGACAAAAAAAAAAAAAGAAAAGAACCTAACAGCCAGTGGTCTTCTGAGTTAAAACAACAACAACAACAACAGCTTATTTGTTCACCAGGTTGAGTCTTTTGAGAATGGCCATAATTTTTCAGTCATGCCAGGAGTGGTCATTCTTTGGACAGGGCTGGTAGGGGTGCCAGGATCAAGGGTTTGATTAGACATTGAGGATCGAGAGTAGAAACAATAAAAACAATATCTTAAGGCAGGTTGATCAACCTTGAGCAAAATGCAAAGGTGTTTATGCATTCAGGGAATCATACAGGCAGTGGGCTAGGAACCAAGTTATGAGAACTAAGGAGAGTCTGTGAAAAAGCTATGGAGCAAGAATATTTGACAATAAGTGTTCATTAAGAGTCTCTATAATGTTAATGACCTGGACCTAATAATTCTACTTGAGACTCTCTCCTAAACAAATAAAGAATTTCTGCCTGTATAACAAACTTCCCTTGCAGTATCTCCTTGCTATGCCAAACCCCAAAACTTGAATGGATGTGTGAATAGACAGTTAGCTTGGTAGGTGAATAGATGGATTCTTTCATTTCAAAGTGCCTCTTAAGAACCAGAAGCTATCATAAAGTTTCCTTCAACAAACATTAACTGAAACCTATCATGTGTCAGTAATTAGGCTACACACTGGAGATGTATTAATTCACTGCAATAATCATTTGATGACTAATAGGAGCTTGGCACCATTCTAGACAATAAGACGCTTATAATACAGGGCTCTCAAACTTTACCACAAAATATTTTTGAAAGATTCTTGTCAAATATTCAGTTTCCAGACTTCCACACCCCACTGACAACATTAGACAGATCGAGACAGATAACTAACAAAAAAGTTCTTAAGTTTGACACCTGACTAATTAGATATCTACACAACATGCTACCCAACAATTACAGAATGTGGGTTCTTCCCACCCCAATACTCTAAGATTGACCATGTGCAATGTCATTAAGCAAGTCTCAATAAATTAAAAAAAATTTATCATAACAAGCATATTCTCAGATCACAGTGGAATAAAAATAGAAATCAATACTAGAGGAACTCTCAAAACCACACAATTACACGAATTGTCCTGAATAAATTTTGAGTGAACAACAAAATTAGGGCAGAAATAAAAAAAATTATTTGAAAAAAATGAAAATGCAGACACAACATACCAAAACCTCTGATACGTGGCAAAAGCAGTGTTTAGAGGAAAGTTTATAGTGCTAAATGCCTACATCAAAAAGAAAGATCTCAAACTGACAATTTACCCTTGCATCTAAAGAGACTATAAAAACCAGAACAAACTAAACACAAAGCTAGCGGAAGAAAAAAAAATAACTAAAAGCAGAGCAGAAATAAATAAAACCGAGATCCCAAAAATCATACATAGGATCAATGAAGTTTTGAAAAGTTGGTTCTTTGAAAGTGTAAACAATAGATCACTAGTTGGATTAACAAGGTAAAAAGAAGACTCAAATGAGCAAAATCAGAAATAGTGAAAGGGACATGACAACCAATTCCACAGAAATACAAAAGATCCTCAGAGACTATTATGAACACCTTTATAAACGCAAACAAGAAAATCTAGAGAAAATTAATAAGTTCCTGAAAATACACAACCTTCCAAGATTTAATCAGGAAGAAACTGAAATCCTGAACAGACCAATAATGAGTTCTATAATTGAATTAGTAATAAAAAATCTACCAACCGAAAAAGGCCCTGGACCATATGGATTAACAGCTGAATCCCACCAGATGTACAAAGAAGAGCTGGTACCAATCCTACTGAAACTGTACCACAAAACTAAGGAGGAGGGATTTCTCTCTAACTTATTCTGTGAAACCAGTAGTATACTTATACTAAAATCTGGCAAAGATGCAACAAAAAAATAAAACAATGGGTCAGTATCCCTGATTAACATATATGTAGCAATTATCAACAAACTACCAGCAAACTGAAACCAGCAGCACATCAAAAAGTTAATTCAACACAATAAAATGGGCTTTATTTCTGGCATGCAAGTTTAGTTCAACATACACAAGTCAATAAATGTGATTTACCACATAAACAGAACAACAACAACAAAAAAACATGCAATCATCTCAATAGACGCAGGAAACACATTTGATAATATTTAACATCTTTTCATGATAAAAACTCTAAAAAACTAGGCTTCAAAGGAACACTCCTCAAAATAATGAGTCTTTTATGACAAACCCATAGCCAATATCATACTAAAACAGCAACAGATTGAAGTATTCCCCCTAAGAACTGGAACAAGACAAGGATGTCTACTCTCTCACTCCCATTCAATTTAACACTGGAAGTCCTAGGCAGAGCCATCAGGAAAGACAAAGAAATAAAAGGTATCCAAACAGGAAAAGAGGAAATCAAATCATTTCTCTTCACTGATGATATGATTCTACATGTTGGAAACTGTATAGACGCCATAAAAAAGACTCCTAGATCGAACAAACAACTTCAGTAAAGTTTTAGGATACAAAATCAATGTAAAAAAATCAGTAGCATTTCTATACACCAATAACATTCAAGCTGAAAGCAAAATCAAGAATATAATCCCATTTACAATAGCCACAAAAGAATAAAATACCTACGAATACTTGTAACCAAGGAGGTGAAAGATCTCTAGAAAGAGGATTATAAAAAATTGCTGAAATAAATCATAGAAAACAAAAACAAATGAAAAAATGTCCAATTTTTATGGATTGGAAGAATGGATATTGTTAAAATGTTCATACTGCTCAAAGCAATGTATGGATTCAATGCTATTCCTATCAAATTACCAACATCATTTTTCACAGAATTAGAAAAAACAATTCTAAAATTTTTATAGAACTAAAAAGAGTCACAACAGACAAAGAAATCTGAAGTAAAAAGAACAAAGCCAGATGCATCACATCACCTGACTTCAAACTATAAGGCCACAGTAACCAAAACAACATGGTACTGTTAAGAAAAAAAAAAAAAGGCACATAAACCAATAAAATATAAGAAATTCAGAGGAAAAGCCACACACCTACAATCAACTTATCTTTGACAATGTTGATAAAAATAAACAATAGGGAAAGGACTTCCTATTCAATAAATGGTGCTGAGAAAATTAGCTAACCATATGCAGAAGCGTAAAACTAGACCTCTACCTCTCACCACATACAAAAGTTAACTCAAGATAAATTAAAAACCGAAATGTTAAAACCTCCAACTATAAAAATCTCAGAAGAAAATCTAGGAAATACTCTCCTGGACATCAGCTTAGGCAATGAATTTATGACTAAGTCCTCAAAAGCAAACAAAAACAAAAACTGTCAGTTAAGAACTAATTAAACTAAAGAGCTTTTGCCCAGCAAAAGAAACTACCAATGGATTAAACAGACAACTTACAAAATTGGAGAAAGTATTTGTAAACTAAGCATTCAACAATGGACTGATATCCACAATCTAGAAGAAACTTAAATCAACAAGAAAAAAAATATTAAAAAGTGGGCAAAGAACATGAACAGACACTTCTTAAAATAAGGCATGCAAGCAGCCAATAAGTACAGGAAAAAAAGCTTTATATCACCAGTTAGTGGGGAGACACTAATCAAAACCACTATGTGATACCTTCTCACACCAGTCAGATGGCTGTTATTAAAAGGTCAAAAAATAACAGATGTTGGCAAGATTGCAGAGAAAAGGGGACACTTATACACTGTTGGCATGATTAGTTCAGACATTGTGGAAAGTAGTTTGGAGATTTCTCAAAGAACTAAAGATAGAACTACCATTCAACCCAGTAATCCCATTACTGGGTATCTACCCAAAGAAAAATAAATCATGCTATCAAAAAGACACATGTATGCATATGTTTATCACAGTATTATTCACAGAAGCACAGACTTAAATTAATTCTGGTGCCCATCAGTGGTGGATTGGATTAAAAAATACAGTACATATATGCCATGGAATACTATGCAGCCATAAAAAAGAACAAAATCATTTCTTTTGTAGAAACATGGATGCATCTGGAGGCTATTATCCTAAGTGAATTAATACAGAAATAAAAAACCAAATATCACATGTTCTCACTTATAAGTGGGAGCTAATCATGGATACACATGGACATAAAGATGAAAACAATAGTCACTGAGGAATCAAAAAGTGGGGAGGACGAGAGGAGGAAAAGGACTGAAAAACTTCCCACAGGGTACTGTGTTCCTTATTTGGGTGATGGAGTCAGTAGAAACCCCAACCTCAGCATCATTCAATATACCCCTGTAACAAACCTGCACATGTACCCACTAAATAATTCATTCATACATGCATACATATGAACATAAAAATGTAAAAATTCCATTCCCAGCTAGGCTCTGTGATGGATGTCTATAATCCCAGCTACTTGAGAACAGGAGCTACCTGAAGCAGGAGGATCACTTGAGTCTAGGAGTTTGAAACCAGCCTGAGTAATACAGGGAGACCCCATGCCCCGCAAAACAAATCAGTATCCTATACTCCATTCCTAAAGATTTGGATTCAGTTCACCTGGACTGGAACCCAATACACTGTATTTTTAACACCAGAGAATTCTGACACCTGTGTCCCATAGACTTTCTTTGAGGATCAGTGAATAGTGATTGAGAGTATCATCTGAATTCACTTAGGGCTCATGCTGAATTCTCAGATCCAGCACCCTCCTAGTCTCCATGATCTCTCTAGGAGCAAGATAGAAGAAGAGGGGCTTTTTGTGGCACCCACTGGAACTTATTACCTTGAAAAAGCATTAACAACAAAACCCAGAAACCTATGTTGAGAGATTAAACCATAGTTATCCTCAAAGTCTTGAACTTGCATAACGTCCTCAATTTTTCTCAAAGTCCTATTTCCTGGAATCCTTCTTCTCCCCATCCCTGCATTTCCATATCTGTCCTTAATCCCTACTATATCCCGACCCACCTATATGCTAGTACAACAGTGACCATGCCAGTCACAAAGGTAAAATTTGATGACTAGTTTTTCTAAAACAGTCTCTTGTTGAGATCTTGAAGATTTCCTCTCGTTTCTTAATGTCTTTTTTTGATGATATCATTGTCAGGAAAGTACATCCCTTGTAGTCTTCCCAGGTTTGCTCATTTCCCTCAAATTTAAATGATGCATACTTTAAAAAAGTGCATTTATTATTTAAGTGCTATTAGCCCTGGCCTTTGAGCCACATGATGGAATACAGCAGGAGTGTACACTTCTACCAGCTCAGAGATGCCTGCTTACCAGTCTGCATTAAAGTCCAGCCTAGCAAATCAGAGTGCACATTGCTAGCAAAACTTACTTCCATATTTCTTGTAGGTTCCGTTTGTTACAAGCAACCAGGAAGCCTGGTTTCAAGGATTAATTAGGGACCTGGGGAGAGGAAATAGGCAATTTCACTAAGGAAAAAATTTTTCTGTATATCAATTGACCCTTCTCCTTTTCTGATCTTTTTGTTGAAAGGCACAATGGGAGACAACTGATGATAGTACATTATCATGGAGTCAAGGGAGACTATAAGAAGGAAATACAGTAAGTTGGAGAAAAAAGAAAAGAAACATGAATGTCTTCATTAGCTCAGCCTGCTGTAATAAAATACCATAGACTAAATACAACAGAAATTGCTTGAACAACAGAAATTTCTTTTTCCTAGTTCTGAAGACTGAGAAGTCTAAGATCAAGGTGCTGGCCTATCCATACAAGAGTCTTTCTGTCTGGAGGACAGCTGCCTTCTTGCTGCATCCTTACATGCAGAGAGGAAGAAAAGGAGAGAGGAGAAGAGAGAGCACTAGCTCTCGATTGTTTCCCTTCTTTTAAGAATACTAATCCCATCATAAGGGGCACAGCTTTATTACCTCATCAAACCCTAAGTACCTCCCAAAGACCTCATCTCAAAAACAGTATACATTGGGGGTTAGGGCTTTGACGTACAAATTTCAGAGACACAGCTCAGTTCATAGCCATGAATTCAACAGGCCATTCTGCCACCTACCAGTCTGTGACCTTGACATGTTACTTAATTCTTTCAGTCTTCTACAAATCTGGAGAAATGAACTTGAGATGAAGTGAAAGTGTTCTGGAAGTCTTGGGATGTAGACACAGATGTAACTACATCATAAATTTGTGGAAAGAAATTTTCTGGCAACCAAATATAAGTGTGGATGTGGGGAGAATGTCAGCGGGTAGAGGCATAAACTGACCTCTGGAGGTGGGGGGGAGGGCAGGTGTCATAGCCCTACAAGGCAGTAGCAATGGGTCTGTAAATGGAAACGTAAGCATAGAGAAGATGGTACATGTGGAAGTACAAAGAAACATCTTAAGTTCCTGGGAGAATTGTTGAAACAGAAAAAGAAGAGCAGGAACCTTTGACTGCTGTTCATTGCCTGTTTTTAGTTTATTCAAACTGTAGACTTCCTCCCTCTACCCTGAGTTGACTGCATTTGTACTTAGAGAAAAGATGATATAGAATGACACAGGATTCAAATTACTAGATTTAAAAAGGCAAGGTCCAGTCATACTGCAATGATTTTGATCAGAAAGAGCCAGCCTATTCCACATTTTCCCCTTCTTTCCGGGTTAGACAAAGATTTCAGAGGCTACGGTCTAACACAAACCTGAACAGGCCTATGAACCTCCAAAATGAGCTGGGAGAAATGGCAGCTGGAACCATATATCAGTCACTTTCCAGGGTAAAGCCCAAGGGAGAGTGAGATTCTGAGTTCCACACTCCAACACAGAGAAGGAACAACAGAATAGAACTGTCCATGTGGCATGTGGAGACAGGGCTCAAGGGACTTCTTCTGCCTCCCTTCCCTCCATTCAGAATTGGGGAGCTATAAACGATTTTGCCTGCAGAAACTGGTGAAATAATTTGTCCCCACTGAGTTTCTATGTGTCTACTTGGGAAAGCTACTCAGTATTCTTTTTGTTATCTAAAGAGCATAGCAATACCTGAGAGGCAGACCTCAGAATATCGTTTGGTGAGGTTCATCAGACATGAATTCATGTCTAGAAAGAGGTATTATACATCTCCAGTATTTCATGTGGAGGGAAAATGATTGACTTAGTCCATTAGAGCTGCCATCACACAATACTATTAACTCAGTGGTAATGTAGTTCTCATAATTCCGAAGGTTGGGAAGTCCCAAATCAAGTTGCTGGCAGATTCAGTGTCTGGTGAGAGTCTGCTTTCTGATTCCTAGATGTTGCCTTCTCACTGTGACCTCACATGGTGGAAGGGGCAAGGGATCTTCCTTGCATCTCTTTTCTAAGGGCATTAATCACATTCACAAGGGCTTGCCTTCAGACCTAACCATCTCCCCGAAGGCCTCACCTTCTACTACCATCACCTTGGGGATTAGGATTTCAACATGTGAATTTTAAGGTGACACAAACATTTAGACCACAGCAATGACCAAGAACTGTGGCTTTACCTGGCCGTGTACCAAGGTCAGGGGAACATCTACGGCACCAGGAACCTGGGAAAAGATGGTAAGCCGGGAGACTGGCCTGCTCAACATCAGGTTCCACCACCCAGTGAAACAGGAAGCTCAAACTACAAATATACATTTATTCATTCAAAATAATTATTTGCACACCTGAGTTTTTGGACTGATACTTCTACGTACTACAACTGAACAATTATTATCAGTTTGACCCATAAGGAACAATAAAACCTGGGTCAGAATGCATCTACAGCTCAGAATTTGAGTTGGGGGTCAGGGAAGGCATAGTAGGCATCAAAGGAAAATGGAAAGAATCTGGGATACGTTAGAAAGGGAGATCCTCAAGCTTTAAATGTATTGCAGGGTGTGCAGCAAGGATGTGAAAACTAGAGTTGCCTTCACAATGAAGTGTCATTGTGACACTTCAGAGCTGACAGAAGCATTTCTGATGCCCCACTCAGGAAAATACACGAGTTGGATTATTTCCCTCAGGGAAATGGGATCTATTTTAAATGGGAATCTGAATGCTACAATTACAGCTCAGTTGTCTGTGTAACAACATTATGAGTCTTAAACAAGGGCACGATGTGAATCAGGCCCCAGGGAACCTGTCTTCTACACCCTGATCCACCTTACAAAATAAAAGGGTTTGGTATTCTTTTTGCTATCTAAAGAGCATAGCACGCCTGGCTAGCTAAGTAGCTAAGCAACTAACTAGTAGAATGTGAACTTGTGTTAGAGTTAGTTCTGAGTTTTAGGTATTTTATCATGATGAACAAGATTAAAAAAGATTAAAAGTCCCATGGTGGTCGTTTTTTTTTTTTTTTTTCAGGTCTAGAGAGTCATTTGAATTTAGAACATAAAGAAGCCAAAATATAGGAGAATTAAATGATGCAAGAAAGACCAGAAGTTAGGAGAATTAGTAAGGGCAGGATAGGACTTTTATATGCCTAAGCTGGCTGACCACAAAAGTGGCTCTTAAACCTATTAATTCAACAAGAACTTGCCTGCCTCTTTCTTGTCTTCCTGCCTTTCCTTTAGGACTCCAGCAACCAAGGATAATGAGATTACCAAGCTCTTCTGGGAAGACAATGTGTTCCAACGATGGCCCATTCCACATGCGTTCTTTATATGAGTGACACTCCTGTCTATCCACAAGTGAGATCTATGTACCTCTCCTTTGATCTGGGTGGGGGATTAAGATTATTTCATCCAACAGACTACGGTAGAAATGATGCCATATTGTTTTCCAAGGCTGAATCCTTGGGCTATATCTTCCACCTGTCTCTCTTGATTGCATTCTTAGAAATGTCGTCCCTAAGCAACCAGCAACCATGCTGTGAAGAAGCATAAAGCAGCCTAGACAGACAGATGACACGCATAGGCTCACATGGGGTGGAATTGAGGTCCTCAGCCAGCAGCCAGCCTCAACCACCAGCCCAGTGAGTGAACGAAGCGTCAAATGATTCTACCGCTCAGCCTTTCATCCACTTCAGCTGTTGCAATGTAGAGCTAAGACAGGTTATCCCCACTAAATCCTGCCCAAATTACAGATTAATGAGCAAAACCAATTTGTCTTGTTGGAAGTTACTAAGCATCAGAACAATTTTTTTATACTAAAGGTAACTGTTACTGAGAAACAGGTCTCAGGTGCCTGACATTACTCACACAAAATGATACAAATTTATTTTGAGATCATCAAAAAGTGACTCTAATTTTGCTTCATTGTTAACTTGGAATTATCTATGACCTCTTTCACTCCATGCCTTCTGCCCCAGTAAATTGCAAATAAATGAATGGTATTATGTGAATTGAATATTAAGGTTAACTGAGAAGTCCCATGTAACAGCAAAAGTTCTAGACCCAGCCTGTGTCCCAGATCAACAGACAGAGCTCTAGCAGGAAAGAAAATATAATGGCTAAATATGTTTGGTTCTTTCTTTCTTTTTTTTTTTTTTAGACAGGGTCTCTCTGTCAACCAGCCTGGAGTGCAATTGTGCTATCTCAGCTCACTGCAGCCTCTACCTCCTGAGTTTAAGCAATTCTCCTGCCTCAGTCTCCCAAATAGTTGGGATTACAGGCATGCCTGGCTAGCTAAGTATATTTTATAGTGAAAGTAAAAGCTGTTCAGTTCTACCAAGAAATGGTTTACTTGAGTGAAAAGAACAGTAAATGTATAGTGAAAAAAACTGGATTGATATTTTCACACTGTCATTTTCTAGCTGAGCAAGTCACTTAATTTATCCAGGCCTCAGTTTCCTCAAATGCAAAACTGAGTGGAGAATAATGCCAGATTGTCACAGTTCTTGTGAAGATTTAATTCAATGGATTAACAGATGGAAAAGTGCTCTAGATTGTTACATGAAAGAAAATAATGAATGAGAATTATTTAAATATTTTTAAAAAGGACCAGCTAAATCTTAAATGATAAAACTGCCGGCTAAATCTTAACATTAATCAGAGGTCTAGTTTTCACTTAGGAAAATTGAGGACTTATTTCATTAACCGATATTTAGAGGTATTACATGAAAGTTATTTTCCATTTACTGATAACCATCTTATTAATTTCTATTTGGGCAGCTATGGTTTTAAATTTGTCTGGCTTCTTAGAGTTTGATCAGCCGATGTTTGGCTGTTAGCCAAAACATAAGCTACAGGGAACAAGAGCTGGCAGCTCTGGTATTATGTTTTTGATGTTTGAAAAACCCAGTCAGTTTAGAAGGTTTTTTAAAAAAGCATTTTAATATCAGTGAATTAACAGCTTAATGTCAGTAACAAGGTAGAATCAGAGAGAGAAACCTTGATATGAAACCTTTTCCTAGGAAGAGAGGAAAGATCACAGTAACTGAAACCTTTTTATACTCTTGTTTAAAACCTATCATACCTGAATTAAATAAGGTGTCATGGCGGACAGAATGAGGAAGCTTATTCTGTGATGCTTTCTAATGCACTTTACGCAAGAACCATCAAATGGCATTAACTTGCAGCTGCCTTCACCCTGGCCTTAATTTTGCAGAACTTCCATTGTCATAGTTACAATTCCCTGACCCCTTGGAAATGCTGCCAAGGCCTTCCTGGTTGAAGACACTGAAGCCTGTTGCTGAAAAAGGAATCACACCACAGTTCTCTTGGGGCTTGTGCTCTCGTGGGAACTAAAGCCCCACAGTTCTTACAAGGGAGGTCCAGAAGCCATGCCTATGAGCTTTACAAGACTGTCTGAGAAATCAATTATCCTCACCATAGTGGATAGAAGCAGGAGTGGGATCTCAGCAGACTGCAGCCACCCCAACCAAGACCTCTTTTATGACAAAATGAGTGAAACATCACACGTTGGCATTTTAGAGGCTACCTCTGGGTTTTACCAATTAGATGTAAGGGTCCTGAGCCATAGTAAATATGCACTTTGGGCAGCAGTTCAAATCCCACCTCTGTCACATGTCAGTTGGATGAGCTTGGGAAAACTACTTAAGTTAAAATCTGGTGATAAAAGAAGGTCAAAATGGATTGAACCATTATGAAGATGAACTAGGATAATCCCTAAACAGTGTTAATACCTGGCCCGTATAAGCCCTAAAAGGCAATCAGCAGCTGGTATCAGAAAAATAATAACCAGCCAGGCATGGGGGCTCATGCCTGTAATCCCAGCACTTTGGGAGGCCAAGACAGGTGATTGCTTGAGGTCAGGAGTTCAAGACCAACCCGACCAACATTGTGAAACCTTGTCTCTACAAAAAATACAAAAATTAGCTAGGTATGGTAGCAGGTGCCTGTAATCCCAACTACTCGAGAGGCGGAGGCACGGGAATCGCTTGAACCTGGGAGGTAGAGGTTGCAGTAAGCCAAGATCATGCAACTGCACTCCAGCTTGGGCGACAGAGCGAGACTCTGTCTCAAACAATAATAATAATAATAATAATAACTTATTACAATAACACACATTTGTTTATTCATACAAACATTTGCTGTTTGACAAATGTTTATTAAATGCTAATTATGTATAAAGCGAGGACAAAGCAATTTCTAAGAAATTAATACAAAATAAATGACCAAAAACTTCTCTGCATCTACCTCAATTTTACCAGGAGGAAAGGAAACAAGATATTTGGGGTCTCAGTGTGATTTGTGTAGCCTTGACTTGTCCACTTTCTTACCTCGTGAACATGATTCCAAGAGAGATGCAGAGTGTGAAAGAAAGCATGCCATAGCCCTGCTTGTGAAAAGAATAGTTGAAAGATCAAGTGTGCTGAGGGGAGGCTGGCAGCAGAGAGACTGACAGTCTAGTGGATAGGTGGGGTCTACAGGAAGGTGCATCTCAGGAACCTAGATTTATGGTACCTCTATAAAAACACCACCAGTTAGATTCCTATAATAATTCACAAAGCCTTCCCAAGGCAAAGATCAAAGCTCTAATGGGACCTGATTAAACTTAAATGAAAAAATACTAAAATGCTTGGTCATCAACAGAGGCAAAGAGTCAGGTTGCAGAGGCAAATGTTGTCAATACCCTTCAAAGAACTAGCCAGTGTGCCTCACTGGTCTACATCCCTATTTGGAAAGACACAGCAGGCTCTGACAGCTTGATGCCATTCAGTGCTCCAGCTCATGCCTCTAGTTCTCACTGAATGCTCACCAAGGATCTTCAGTGATCTGGCTTCCCCTGCAGTTGTTTTAAGAATCTCAAGTGCTGGTTATACCAATTTGAATGGAAATACCCCTGACGTTCCATTTCTCTTTAAGAATTAATGAACTAACCATTTCTTTCTTTCTTCCTTTCCTTTCTTCCTTTTTTCTTTCTTTCTTGATCTTTCTTTCCTTCCTTCCTTCCTTCTTTCTTTCTTTTTCTTTCTTTTTTTTTTTTTTTTGAGATATGGTGTCAACTCTGTTGCCCAGACTGGAGTGCAGTGGTGTGACACACGCTCACTGCGGGCTTTGCTTTCCAGTCTCAAGGTCCTCCCACCTCAGCATCCCAAGTAGGTGAGACCACAGGCATGTACCACCATGTCAAGTTAATTTTTTTATTTGTTACTTGATTTATTTATTTATTGAGACAGGGTCTCCCTATTTTGCCCAGGCTGGCCTTGAACAACTGGACTCAAAGGATTCTCCTGTCTCTGTCTCCCAAAGTGCTGGGATTACAGGTGTGAGCCGTCATGCTTGGCCTTACCATTTCATTTTTATAGCAGCCTCATGCAAAAGTCATTGTCCTCTAGTTTACACAGCAAGAGTCACTGGCCCTAGTTTAGTAAAATCTGTGACATAAGCCAGCCTGAGGTTACAGCGTTTTAAAGTCTAAGAATCTAACCTTAGTTGTGGCTCATGGATTACTTGTGAGTCCTCAAGGTGACAGGCACCTTCCTTTGCTACACCCTAATAGCACTGTGAGAGTTCCCCTTCATAAGGCTGGGGAGCTGTCAAAAGGATAACCATCATAGCTAGGTTAGTTCCCTTTTTGATATTGGCTTGGTAAAACTGACAGTTTGATTTCTTAGTTTGATTTTACAACTTATAGGCTTAAAATTCTAGGCCAAGAACCAGGACAGTGCTCCTCAATGGGGTGATTTCTGTCCTCGAGGGAACATGGTCAATGTCTGGTGACATTTTTGATTGTCAGAACTGGGCGGTGCTACTGATATTTAATGGACAGAGGCCAGGGATGCTGCTAAAACTAAACGTGCTACAATGCATGGGGCACCTGTCTCCCTTCCTCCCTCAAAAACAAAAATTATCAGGCTCAAAATGTCAGTAGTCCTTAAGTTGAGAAACTGAGTTAAGAGAAAATATTTGATGTCTTTTTTTTCCTTCTACATTTAACACTGCACTTGTGTTTTAAAGGAATAGGAAACTGGCATCTATTGAGCATTTCACATGTGTAACAGGGGCTCTCAAGTGTATTCCTAATTCTCACAACTCTCTTCGAGGTGTTTATCAATATCTCCATTTTACACATGGAAAAACCTAGGGACACAAAGGTTGAATGGCTTGCCTAAGGTCACACAGAACCAAAAGTCAAATCCAGTTCTGTTTGAAGCACTAGATATCTTCTGTGACTCAACAGTCATAACTCAAATTCGGAAAACAAAAACCCAGCTAACTCCCAAACACGATTAGGTTTTAGAGAAATTAAAATCTGAGCAAAGTTTCATCAAAGCAGACTCTGGAGGATAAAATCCTATGCCTGCACTTTATGGAAAGTGTTCTACTGAGCTCCACAGTGGGTGAAGGGTCATGCTGGTGCCTTTAATCATGGCAGACACTTAGATCAAGGTCAGGCTCACAGTGGATTTATATTGCACCATGCAATGATTTATGTTAATTATTCAATTCTGCAAATGAAATAGCCCCATAGTTTTTACAAGGGAGGTCCAAGGAGCCATGCCCATGAACTTTAAGAGACTGTCTGAGAAATCAGTTATCCTCACGGTAGTGGATAGAAACAGGAGTGGGATTGCAGCCACTCCAAGCAAGTCATCTTTCATGACAAAATGAATGAAACATTCCACATGGGCATTTTAGAGCCTACATCTGGGTTTTACCAATTGATACATCCAGAGTTGACCACTTTCCTTTGACCAAACTTCTGAAAATGTAGCTTGTAATGGAATAATCTGGCAAGCTTACTGAAGATACGAATAAGAATCCCAGAGATTCTCATTCATCAGGAATTTGCAATATTAATAAGAATTTCATGTACTTTTGTTGCAATGGGTCTTAAGCCAATCTATGCTGAAAGTTACCTAGAGTGAGCATCTATCTCCAACTTTTTCTTTTTGTTCCTGTCTAGGATTTCTCAATAGGAGAATTACATATTTTTGTATAGGATGTGTTTCAATTATTTCTTAAGAGACAAAAAGGAAATAAAAATCATATTAACAGTCAATGTCTGAGTTCAAACTACACACCAGAATTTTTTCTGGAAGGTTCATTCTTATTAACTTGATACTCACCACAGAACTATAAATCAGATGTCATCATGGCCCCAGCTTACAGCTAAGGAAATAGATTAAGTCACTCAAGGCATACACAGTTAGTAGTGAAGTGATGGGTTTAGCTCTGCTAAAGTGAAATACTGCCTTTGAGGAATTTTTATACTAGTTGAAAGGCAAATATGCAAATAGCTATAGATAGGAAAGATGAAGTGCAATAAAATAAATACTTCCTTTGCACTAGAAGTTCAGAGAAGCAAAAGAGAAGACACGGTAAAGTGATCAGGTAGGAGGTAGTTTTGGTTTGTGGTTGCTGATGTTCTTCTCTCTTTAGTTTTTTTTAAATTTTTAATTATTATGGGTATATCAGAGTTATGGATATTTACAGGAAACATTATGTTTTGATATGTGCATACAATGTATAATGATCAAATCAGGGTAATTAGAATATCCATCACCTCAAGCATTTATTATTTATTTGCACTAAGAATATCACAAGTCCACTCTTCTAATTATTTTGAAATATACAATGAATTATTGTTAACTATAGTCATCCTATTGTGCTATCAAACACTAGGTCTGATTCCTTCTGTGTAACCATATTTTTGTACTCATTAGCCATCCCCTCTTCTTCAATGTGGAGAAGGCAGAAATACCAATTAAGTGAGTTTAGCATAATAGATAGAAAAGAAAAAAACAGAGGAAAAAAAGATTTTATCTTGGTAACACTGTTAAGTACTGTAATGAATATCTATTCCTTTTTCTAAGTTCTGAATAATGAAGACATTCATCAAGGTTCCCCTCTTCTTTGCCAATGATTTTAATCCATGCAATAACAACTATTTTGAGGGTCCATTCCTCCTATGAAAACACCAGGAGAAAGGTGAGAGGTGGAAATTGACGACACTACTAACTGCATAGTCCTAAAGGGAAACATTTTTCAGCCTTTACAGGGAATCTGTTTTCTTTGCAAAAACTTTCTTAGACTGAATTCTCCAATGTCTTTCCTGCAATACTCCTAGGAATTGAAAGCAATTCCCTACTCCCTGGACTCATTTATTTTCTCCAGGTACTGCCTGGCAGCCATCTGTAACTGTAAACAATAGTTCCATTTGGGACAATTAAAATTGATTTTCTATTATGCTAAACTAACTTAATTGGTATTCCTGCCGTCTCCACATTGATGAATTTTTTAAACATGGCATCGGGTGTCTGGGCAGGGGAAAGATGCCATCAGAGTCCAGACTGGTCACCTCATATGTCTCTCCTCATTCCCCCTCCTCCACTCCCCCAAGAACATCTGTCTTTTCCTTCTCAAAGCACTGGCTGCTAGATCCTTTCCCGTGTCCTCCAGGTTGGATAGAAATGTTTTCCCCAGCATCAACTAAGGGCTTTTTGAGATAAAATGACTTTATTTCATAGCTTGACATAAAGAAAGAACACCCACAAACACTTTCGCACCAATCCCTCAAATTCCCCAAAGTCTCTATTCTGCTCAAAAAAAAAAAAAAGAAAAAAAAAATCAAAAACAAAAAGATAAACAGGATCCCTACATATCCATTTTCTCTGGAACTCAAAAATAAAGAAGAATATTTTATCATTGCACACACCCACACAGACTCACTGCCTTTGCCCACTGTGTCTGGGCTCTCCAGAAACTGCCTTTTATGCAGGGGCACTTGGACTCTCACACTGGAAGGTAATTTACCAAGCTCTTATCTATCTATTACACTTAACTTAAAAAGTAATAACTGAATTCCATCTTTTTTCAAGCTTGGAAATTATCTCTATCTCCTCATTCTGCTTAGCATGAGCCTCCTGCAGAAGCAAAAGTAAAACAGGCTTGCCACTGAAACTGTTGCTCTTAGACTTTCTCATGGTCACTGAATAGTCATTTCTTTTCTTTTCTTTTTTTATTTTTTATTTCCAGAGACAGGGCCTCTATCACTCAGGCTGGAGTGCAGTGGTGCACTCATATCTCACTGTAGTCTCCAATTCCTTCCTGGGTTCAAGTGATCCTCCCACCTCAGACTTCCAAAGTAGCTGGGACTTCAGGAGTGTGCCACCATGACTGGTTAATATTTTTTATTATTTTTGTGGAGACAGTGTCTCACTATGTGGCCCAGGCTTCTCTCAAAGTCCTGGCCTCAAACAATCCTCCCACCACAGCCTCCCAAAGTGCTGAGATTATGGGCATGAGTCACTGTGCCCAGCCTAGCTTCAAACAATCCTCCCACCACAGCCTCCCAAAGTACTGAGATTATAGGCATGAGCCACTGTGCCCAGCCCTGAATGGTCATTTTTAATTTTAGGCAATAGCTCCTGAGGATAAAGACTGGATATACGCTGCTGATATGATACCAAGACATCCTGTTCTTCATCTTCTTACACCTATTTGGACAAGCACTAATGCCTTTGTAGTCTCATTGAAAAATCTCCAGGATAGCTTTATTAATAGGTAGTTTACCACTTTTGAAACTAGATTGAGAAAATCAAAGTAAATCCTTAAAAAAATCCCTGAGGCTCCCAGGTGTTCAGTCACTTTGGCATGAGATGGCGCACATCTGGGTGTGATCATCTGGGACAAAATGCAGCTGAAGAGATGAGAGGTAACAGTCTGATGAATGCAAACACAGTCTGTAATGAGGGGTCCACTCAGTCTTAATGACAAGCAGTCACAATGTCTGTGGTGCACTCACCACTGTGCAGCAGCCTCTGTATGTGACCAGGTAGCAAATGGCTTCTGTTTATCTTTGAAGGGAGAAGGGAATAAGCTCAGGTGTGATTTTAACTTGGCATCACTGTTCAAGTACTAGAATGAATAACTGTTCCTTTTTCTAAGTTTCTAGATAATGCAGACATTAATCAAGGTTCCTTCCCCACAACTCCTATAGTCAAGGGCCAGGCATGCAAACTAAGTCAAGCTCCTTAAGCTCACTTTTTCTGGAATTTGGAAACTGAGTTGAATGAAATTAGGATGTGGGTAACCAGATTCACTCTCTGGTGACACCCCAAGTACCTGTCTCTTCCTTTCTGCTACCTGGATTCCAAGCCTTACCTTGCTTCCTTAATTCCCTAAGGAATTATGACCACCCTAAGGTCTTGTTGCCCAGTTGGATTCCATGTGCTAACTTAGGGATTGGCGAAGTTCTGAAAAGGACCCGGGAGTAAATATTTTAGACTTTTCTGGATGTGCATTCTCAGTCACAGCTATTTCCCTCTGCCACTGCAGTGCAAAACAGCCACAGAAATGTGTAAACAAATGGGCATGGCTGTGTTCCAATAAATCTTATTTATGGACACCGGAATTTGAATTTCATATAATCTTTATGTCATGATATGTTATTCTTGTTCTGATTTTTTCAACTATTTGTAAGTATAAAAACGATTCTTAGCGTGTGGGCTGCACAATGATAGACAGCAGGACAGATTTGATCTGACCTCAGAGCTATATCCTTGAACTGACCCATCTCCTTCCAATAACTTCCTTTATTTTACCTAATCTTACCCAGGCCAATTTTTGTTGCCTGCCACCGAAGACTGACTATAATGTGTCTTAAATTTGTTTGTATCTAAAGGAGATTGGCTACAAGATTCCCCAACACTATTCATTCCTTATTTGTTCATTCATGCATTCAATCCGTGTTGAGCACCTTTTATACTCAGGCGAGTGTAATAGGCACTGAGAATACAGCTATAATTTAGGCTAATACAGTTCTGCCTTCCTGAGGGAGCTTTCTCTGTAACAGGCACAGACAATCCTGATGAGAGACAAAGGAAGGTATTTAAAGAATCATCTGTGGCTTTACAGAATGTTCTCTGGGGAGCTTGAATGTTCAAAAGACATATTCTACAGAAAAAGAAAAAGTGACGGAGTCCAAGATGGTTATAATAGGGTGACCACAAACATGTAAAAGAGGACCAGAGAAGTTTGACTCAAAAATAAGCTGAAACTTATTGGGGGAAAGATAGGACTATCAAAGTGGGGGGTTTAAAGCTCTAGTTTGTAGAGAAGGAAGAGGAATAAGCTATTAAAATCTAAAAACCAATGTACACATGATGCACTTGATTTAAGGCAATTTTTGTTGCTTAAAAATAGAAACAAACAAATATTACAGATGACACTGGCTTATGTTCCACATTTTCCAGGTTTAGCTCTTTTTCCAAGATGACAGGTAATTAGAAAGGCAAAATCAGAGTTCTTACTTTTCAAGTCCTCATTGGTGATTCTATATTCTTCCTCTCCTCTGTTATTTATTTAATACCCTGATACTTAGATTTTAGAGGTCTGTCCTAATATTAAAAAAAAAAAAAATCTCCCCAGCTGAAAATATAAGCCTTGGCCTCGCTTGTCATGTACTCGGAGAAAATGAGTTGGGGCTGCCTTCTCTACCATGCCTTTCTAAAGTGCCACTAAAGAAAAATTGTTACTAGGTTGACCCTAAGACTGTCATTTTCTAGGCTTGATTCACTTGGGTGAATGCAACTCTTCCTAGAAGAATTAGAGTGAAAGTCCATTATGAAGTGGCTTATCAGATTGAATCTTACTTAGTTCCTCTTTATCTTCAGGGGATACATATATTTGTAGAGGATATATACATACTTACGATACATTATTAGTTCCTCCTTATCTGCAGAGGATACATTCCAAGACCCCAGGAGACACCTGAAACCCCAGATAGTACCCATCCTATGTAGCCCTGTTAGATTCCATGTTAGGGACTGGCAAATGTCTACTATGTTTTTTCAAACTGTATGTGAATACCTAAGATGATGTTTAATTTATAAACTAGGTGCAGAGATTAATAACAACTAATCATAAAATAGAACAATTATGACAAAATGCTGTAACAAAAGTGACATGAATGTGGTCTCTCTTTGGTTCTCTCTTTCTCTCTCCCAAAATATCTTATTAGACTGTACTCACCCTCTTTTCCCTGTGATTTGTTGATCTGATAACTGAGATAGTTACTAAATGATGAATGGGTGGGTAAAATACACAGCGTGGTACATTGCACAAAGGAATGATTCACATCCTGGATGGGATGAAGTAGTACAGCCCAAGATTTGGCATAATATTCAGAATGTGTGCAACCTAAAACTTTTTATTTCTGAAATTTTCCATGGGTCACCGAACCTTTGAAAGGTGAAACCACAGATAAGGAGAAACGACTGTCATATGGAGCAGAGAGTTCCAAACTTCTGTCTCTTCTAGTCTTGGCTTGCCAATGGAGATGAACTTAGGAATGCCTATTTCATCAAATAGAGATGGTGCTGGACTCACAGCAAGAGCTCAAGAAACACATGGTAAATAAAAATATTTTGAGCTGACTCTAATATGACATTGATACCTTCCCAAACTTTTTATGAATGCTGAACCTCTTATTTCATTTTATCTCCCTTAATTATCTTGCAGGAAATGCCATAGAACCATTTTTCCCAAAACAATTTTTCAATGTCCTAAAATGAAAACAAACTAGCTAAAATGATGGCTAAAGACACCCTTGGGAATATATTCCAGACTCACCATGATATTGTTCATTAATGGAACTACACAGCTGTAAGAAAATCATTCATGAGTATTTAGCAGATCATATAACCAATTAACCTCATTTTTTATTATGACATATATATTCACATGTGTGTGCCTATGTATATAATTATACACTATTATTACTCTATAAATATTTATTGATAAAAATTCTTTGTGTTTTTAAATATAAGGTAAAATATCACTTGAAGTAGCATTAAGAAACTTAACTTTAAGGCACGGTTTGGTGCCTTCTCTCAAAAATCTCAACTATTATTTACCACTCCCTGGTTTAATCTTTATTTTCTATTTTTTCTCACATGGCTAATTATAAATCTGATTTTCACCTCTAATGGTATTTTATCACTAAACCCTAGCCCATATATTCTGGTTTTGATAGGTTCACTACAGCTATTACCTTCATCATCTCTATTCACAGAACCAACCAGCACTAAAAAACTGGCAAGTATCTGAAGAAAACTATCTAGACCAGAGCTTTCAGCACACAGACATTCAAAATGTGACTTTAGTTTTTAATTCTCCAGGTTAAAGAAACAATATTATAGATTATCTTTTTCTGCTCTCAGAAGCCACGCATTTATTCTTGGAGTAAGCATAGGGGAAGAGGATTGATTGCCCAAAGGAAAAACTCAAGGTACGGTTATCAGAACAAGGGAAATAAGTGTTGAGCAAGCAAAAGCTAACCAAAACTTGTGTATATTTTCAGACCACACTAAGGCATAAAAATATGTAAGCATTCTATACTGTTTGAAACAAAACTGAGCCCCATATTTTACAGTACAAATTATTTAAGAGAGAAATAAAATACACTGAATTATAAAAATAAGCAGTAATTTTTAAAAGCACAACAACTAGAATAATCTAGTGCTTCCTCAATCATAACTACCAATTAATAATCAACTCAGGTCTATTCACTATGTCTTGCATATCAAAAGTTAGAAGAACTATACCTGTTCTAAAATTGGACTATGCAGTAAGAGAGGACTTGGCCTCGGCTTTTATCTGCTGATAGGTTAATTGGTTTTAATTAGCTTGCATACCTTATCAGAACCAAAATAGTTTCTTTAGTCTGCTAAATCTTTGGAGCATAGTGAATACTTTTTGTAAGTAACTTTTTCCATTAGTTACAAAATGCTATAGCTTCTCTCCTTCTCAGGACTCAGTTTGACTCCCATTTGTTCACACTTCTGTATGTGGAAACAATTCTAGAAGTTTCCAAAATATATAGTTGGTATTTACTTGTCCTAGTAGCTGTGTCCTCACCAGACACTCTGCTATGAGCCCACTGCTGTGGCTCCTCTTTCCAAGTGGTCTAGACTGGATTTTTCCCTGCCTCTTTCTCAGCCTGGTTCTCTAGGCTCAAAAGGGAAAATTCCATTTAATCCCCTTTTCTGAAATTAACCAGAGTCAATTTCTGCTGCTTAAAATAAAATATCCCTATCTGAAAAGCATTTATCCAACTAATGTTTTCTAAATGCCCACAATCTGTCAGGCATTTGCGTTTCACTGTTGGGTAAACAATAGGTCTCTGCTTGTAGAAGCTCACACAGTAGAAGACATAATTATAAAAATGGTGATATGAAGGCTGTCTGATAAAAGATGGTAGTTGTGGGAGCTATGGTATGTTTCTTTAAATATGTTACGATGGTTTGAATGTTTCCCCCAAAAGCTCATGTACTGGAAACTTAATCCCTCATCTCTCACTAATGGATTAATGTTGGCTCTGCCCTCATGAGTAGATTAGTAGATTAATGAGGGTTCTGCCCTCATTTATGTTATCACAGGAGAGGGTTTATTATCTGGAGAATAGATTTGTTGTAAAAATAAACTGTATCTGACTGTCTTGCTCCTGCCTTTTTGCCAAGAGCCTTATGCCCTCTGACATGTTATAACACAATAAGAAGGCCCTTATGAGGTACAGGTACTATGTTCTTAGACTTCTCAGCCTCCAGAATTGTGAGCTAAATAAACTTTTTTTCTTTATAAATTACCCATTCTTTAATTTCTTATAGCAACAGAAAACAAATTAAGACAGAAAATTCTACCAAGAAGTGCGATTGTTGGTATAACTAATACCTAGAAATGTGGAAATGGCTTTGGAACTGGATAATGGGCAGAAGCTACAAGAATTTGGAGGAGTAGGCTAGAGAAAGTCTTTATTATCATGAATGGAGCATTAAGAGTGATTCGAGTGAAAGCTGGAATAAGAGAAGACTAGGGAAAGTCTGGACCTTAGAGATTACTTAAGTAGCTATGACTAGAATGTTGATAGAAATATGGACAGAAAAGGCTATTCTGATAAGGTCTCAGAAGGAAATGTGAAAGAAGGTGTTGGAAACTGGAATTAAGACCCCCTCCCCCACCTTGTTATTAGGTAACAAAGAACTTGGATGAACTGTGCCTGTGCCTGAGGGTTTTATAGAAGGCAAAATTTAAGAGTGATAAATTAGGATATCTGGTCAAAGAAAATAGCTAAGCTACAAACCATGCAGGCTGCTTAATGGCTATTTTTAACCACTTACAGTAAAATATAGAGGAAGGAGTGGATTTAAAGACAGAATTTATAATTAAAAGGGAAGTAGCGTGCAAAGATTTGGAAAACTAGCAGCCTGGCGATGTGGTAGAGAATGAAAGAACATGGGACCAATTGAAAAGGAAATTAGTATGGATCAAAGAAAGCCAGAGGCTATTCATCAAGACATTTGGGTGATAAACTTGAAAGATATTTTAGAGATCATTGAGGCTGCCTTTCCCAACACAGGCCCAGAGCTCCAAGAAGGCAGAATGGTTAGGGGGATGGGCAGCTGCCAAGGGCTGCCTCAGGTCTCTGCTCTCTGCATTTCAGCACATGTTGAGCTCTCCAGCTGTGGCTCAAATGGCCCCAGTGCTTCCGAAGGTATAAATTGTAGAAGGTGTAAGTCCTGGAAGGCATAGGTCATATGCCTTGGCAGTGTTCATGTGGCTCTAATTCTGCAGGCATGCGGAAAGCAAGAGCTGGGAACACACAGCTTCCTCCACCGAGATTTCAAAGGATATCACAAAAGCCTAGGGGCCTAGACATAGACCATACAGTGGTTGTCACAGAAGTAGAGTTACTGCAGAGAGACCATACTCAGGCCAAGCTGAGCTAAAATTTGAGATTGGAGTCAAGGCTGCCACAAAGAGCTCCCTCTAGAGCAATGCCTAGTAAAGCCACAGGGTCAGGGTCACCCTCAAGACTCAGGAATTGTGCAGCCACCAGTGTGTAACACCAACCCATGATAGCTGCAGGCAAGGGACTCAGTCTGTGAGAACCGCTACATAGGCAGAGCCCTCCAAAGTCATAGGGGTGGGGTTGCCAGAAGCTTTGTGGAGGAAGGGGTCCAAATCCCCACTGTGTCCTAGAGGCAACAGAGAGTGAAAAATCATTCTGAAGCTTCAATGAATAATATTGTTTCTCCTGTTACATTGTTGACTTACTTGGAACCAGTTACACCTTTTTTCTTGCTTCCTTTCCCTCTTCTGGAATGTAAATGTTTATCTTGTGTCTGTCCCACCATTGTATTTTGAAAGTAGATAACTTGTTTTGATTTCAAAGGTTCACAGCTGGAGGAAATTTGCCATGGCATGAATCACGCCTGAGTCACTCATATCTGATTTAAAGGAGACTCTGGACTTTGGACTTTGAGTTGATATTGGAATGCTTAAGACTGTGGGGTTATTAGGATGGAATTAATGTATTTTGCATGTAAGAAGGACATAAATTTTGGCGGCCAGAGACAGAATGCTATGGCTAAAATGTGTATTCCAAAGTTTATGTGTTGAAAAGTGAATCCCTCTATTCTCATGAATGAATTAATAAATTAATGAATTAATGAGGCTCTGCCCTCATGAATGGATTAATGTTGCTATCATGTGATTGAATTCATTATCGTGGGAGTGCCTTTATTATAAAAAGCAACTTCTTTCTGGTTCTTTTGCTCTTGCCTTTTCTCATCATGTGATACTCTCTGCCATGTTATGGCAAGCAAGAAGGCCCTTACCAGATGCAGACACCATGCTATTGAACTTCCCAGTCTCCAGAACTGTGAGCTAAATAAACTTCTTATCTTTATAAACTACTCAGTCTGTGGTATTCTTTTATAGTAAGAGAAAGTAAACCAAGATATATGTTGATAGAGGAATTACTCTAAGGTGGGGGGGTGTAATCTTACAGCTCAGATCTATCTAAAGAGAAGGAGGCAGCTGATTGGAGAGCTGAAGCATGAATATGCTACCCAGAGGGAAGAATAAGTACAAAGAAGCAGGAAAAAGCTTGGCAATTTCAAGGAAAGTGGTTCAGTCATCTGACCTATTAATGTGCCCTGGTCTCTCCTTACTCTCATTCTTCTCAGTCACTTGTGGTAATAAAATCCTTATGAGGTAATAAATACTACTCCAAAAATGATATTATCTTTCTCTAAAAGTATTTTACCACAAAATTTTTATTGAGTCTCAACTTTTTTTCATGCATTTGAGGCTTGTTACCTAAGATAATTTTAAATCTTTCCAGAGTTGCAAACATGTCAGATATTTTGTTGATATTCTCATATATTAGGTAAATGGGTAGGTATCCTATAAAAGTGCATCCGTTGATATTCCCAGTGTCCATCCATGGAGAACAGATTTTTGTTAGTTTGGTACCATGTGAGGCAATAATGCTATAACAATGTTGCAGCATTTTGCCCTATGAGTTGCCTTATCTCTCCATTCATTAATTAAAGCAATTAGAATGAAGAATTTTTATATATCTCGTCTGGCCTGAAAAAGCTGACAGTTCAATTGGAGTCATTGGCTAAGTCCCTAAAGTTACAAGCTTTCATAATTAGCAATTGGCCTCAGAGGATTTAACAAACAATGACAAACATGCCAACATTTCCAATCCCTTCTAACACACAGAAGCAATCATCTATAATACACCACATTAGCACCATCTACAGAGAGTGCATGTACAGAGTGGGAGATCCACTCTGTAGTGAATGATTAAAAGATAATGTTTTCAGCAGAATTGATTTGAAAAGAAGGAATAATCACCAGAGAAGTGCCAAATAGTGGGTATGCAATTTGCCTGGAATAATTCTAGAAGACAAAAGAACTGAAATATGTTGCATTTGATGCGATACATAGGGAGGACTCAGGCAAATCCTGAGAAATTGTGTGTGTGTGTGTGTGTGTGTGTGTGCGCATGTTTTATTCTCTTGGTGGAAAGGCCACTGTCATCTAGAAAAGAGCCATTCCCTGGATTTGTTCCCACGACACTAAGAATCTGGAAAGGAGAGATATGACAGAGGAAAATAAAGAAGAAAAACATTATCTGGTCTCTCTTTTATCAGGAATTTTTAATTTCAATAAATTTTGAAATTCTTTAGAACACATGATTTTGCCAGAAATACTGATATGGGGGATTTGCTTGCTTCTGGGAAAGCAATCACATCATCCTACATGGTTTTCCTCTGCCAGCTTTCTAGACACTCTTTGTGATTGTAAGTAGACACAGTATAGTGACAGGGACAGTCATATACCATAGAGCAAACTACATGCATAAGTTATTACTAAGTCTATTATACACACAAAGAAGTGGGGCAGAAATTTAAACTGAGAATCCTAAGTCACATTTTAACACTCAATGGAAATCATCTAGGCACTTGGACTCACAGTTTCTTCATCTGTAAAATGGAATTTATCACACTTCAGGGTTGCCTTAGAATTAAAATGACGTTGATGAATATGCAAACAACAGAAACAACATAAACTACAATCTATGACCACTAATATCCTCATCCACTTAGGAAACAGTAGCTATTTATTGACCAGTAGAGAAGTCTTTTAGTGTATGCTGGTTATTTGCCAAATTACCATCCATTTTCTCTGAGCTTCTCAGGACACAGAACACACAGAACATTCTGTGGGACAAAAAAAATAGTAAATGTATTAAGTAGGGCAATCATACATCTGCACGTGCATATGGACACACACACACATACACACATAAGAATTAACATTTGCCCAGATTTTTCATCTTTGAATTATGCTTTTATTTTATTTTTTTCCAGTTTTGCCGGCTGGTTTTGTTCTTAGACTTGGAAGAAATCAAAAGTTTCTGATACCCAAATGTCTCATTTTAATGTTAGGAAACTGAGACCTAAGGAGAGAAAACAGACTTATTTTGTGTCTTGTGTACTTTCAACTGGTATCGAAAGTCAACTAGAAGAAGGTGTTCAATTCTAAGTGTAATATTTTTAGGAGCAATATTTTCAAACAGTAATATATCCAAATGCAAATGAATATAATGTTGAGGGAACCGGACATAATTCCTTATAAGAGTTGTTGTTGTTATATGACTTATTGACTTTATTGTGGCAGTCACTGAGATGAGAGCTTTAATACATTTCACTCTCTACTCTCTGCAAGAGTGCGATGTTAGCTCTACACTTAGGATTTTACAGATAAGGATAGTGAAGCTTAGCAAGGTGACATAGCTAAGTGAAATGTATATGCAGCAGGCAGCAGGGCCAGAATTTCAGTACAGTTTTGATTGACTCCAAAGCCAACTTTTTTTACAAAGTGAAAAAGAACCACTATGTAAGGCTACATTATTCATCAAATGAGGCAGTAAGTTCATTTGATACAGTAAGTGCATAGGATAGAAAGCTCAACTGGAGGTTTTATATGAGGTCCCTTATGCTCTTATGACCGTGGGACAGCAGAACCTGGATTTTCTGATACCCAGTTCTAAACTGTTTCCAATTATTTATTTCCATTGCATTGCACAGTGCCTTGAACATAGTGCCTTGTGTCAATCTGTCCGTCTGTAATTGCAAAAGTTGTTCAAATCACTCAACTATGAAATATATGCTTCCTAGAAAGAAAATGGTTACAAACGACCTATAGGAATCATGGTAAATTGTGCTGCAAAGAAATAAGTACCATAATAGGTAGCTTAGTGTAATAGATAAGAAGTCAAGTCCTGTGTTAGAATTCTAGATGAATCAGCTGCAATCTTTGTGACCTTAAACACATAGCTTAACCTCTCCAAACATCAGCTGTCCTATAATATAAGCTGATAAAACTAGTGCCAAACTCAGATGGCTATTGTCCACTAAATGACATGATCAAAGCATAGAGTCTGACTTAAGTAGTCAAAAAATGACAGCCTTAATCATGCCATGCCTACATGACACTGGCAAAATAAATTCTTAAAAAGCAGAAGTTGTAAGTGTTCCTCAAGAATTTCAGAAACATCTGCTTTGCTGATCTTAATAAGAATATCCAAATTCCACTTTTGTGCCATGTTCAAAAGGGTGAGTTTTGATAAATTATTTGAATCATTTTCATCAAAGGCAAAAACTTAAGCCTCTGAAATGAGGATAATGATATTATCTATTTTATGGGCTTGTTTTAGAATCAAAAGAGGTAATGCATGCAACATGCTTAGAAAGTATCTGGTATTATATTTTAGGTACTTAATAAAAATAAAGTCAACACTCTATATAGTCAATAAAGGTCAGCTGTTACATTAGTTATCTTTTTACTTCATTGATACTGTGAAACAAAGGCCTAAAATCCTCAGTGTCTTGCATAGATGAACATTTCTTCTCACCCTTACAGATCTTCAGCTTGACTGATTTGGTTGAGGCAGGTTGCTCAATGGGACAACTGCTTCATGAAGTGGGATGTCTGGATTCGGAAGTAGGCTACAGGTTGGGCTTGAGTCTGTACCAAGTATTTCTCATCCTCCTTGTATCCCCAGTGCATATCTGTTGCATGGTGAATGTCAGGAGAGGAGGCTTCAGCCAAACTATGCCTCTGCTCTAGTCATGATTGATAAGGGTTCATTGACCAAAATAAGTCATATGGCTCAATCCATGTCAGCAGGAAGTGAAGTACATCTGCCCAAGACGCTGAGGGATGTGAGTGAAGATTTGACAACAACAATCCAATCCATCACAGTTGGATTCCAAGTGTTCATGAGCTAGATAAACAAATTTAATCAGTATCATCCAATATCATTTGAAGTTCCCTCCAGGCCTCTGGACAACAAAACCATTAGGAATGGAGATGACTGGATAAGGTCAGGTTCAATTCTCCTTCAAGATCTTTCCCTACAGACCAAGTTGAAGAAACTGGCCCTCTGGCAGAAAAACTGAATTTGGAATTCCAAGTAAAGAAAGCTACAGCTTAGGGCAATGCATCGTGAAGCAAATACCAACTCTGAATTCTTATCATCATTGAAGGGGATGACACCTCTAATAAATCTCAAACAAAAATAATTTTCTTCCAAATTTGATGGTGGTTGATTCTATATGAATAGAATGCATTTGATGCAATAGACTATTTTATATACAGTGAACCAAAAGGAAGCTAAAAACCAACGAGACAAGAGCGTTTATGAGCTTCATAGTGAATTCAAGAAGATACCTTAACCTGGTATGTCAAAAAAAATTCGTAAAAATAGCTCATAAGTAATAATGTACAGTTAAAGACAAAAGGATGCTATGGTGGAGGATAATTAGAAAGTATGGTGTCCATGCCTGTAATCCCAGCACTTTGGGAGGCTGAGGTGGGTGGATCACGAGGTCAGGAGATCGAGAGCATCCTGGCTAACACGGTGAAACCCTGTCTCTACTAAAAATACAAAAAAATTAGCCAGGCGTGGTGGCGGGTGCCTGTTGTCCCAGCTACTCAGGAGGCTGAGGCAGGAGAATGGCGTGAACCCGGGAGGTGGAGCTTGCAGTGAGCCGAGATTACGCCACTACACTCCAGCCTGGGTGAGAGAGCGAGACTCCATCTCAAAAAAAAAAAAAAAGAAAGAAAGAAAGAAAGAATGGTGTCTAGGCCAGCTCTACAATTAAACTGTGAGGTTTTTGTTGGATCACTGCTTTTTCCACTTCAACAGTTTTATCTTGGGAGTGTTCAAGAGTTGAACTTTAATTGCCAACTCTGCCTTTATACTCTGTGTAATCTGGAAGCATTTTCATCTTCTGTGACCCAGTTTCCTCATCTGAAAATAAGTACCTACTCAGAGAATTTTGTGAGAATAAACATATAAAGCATTTAAAATAGAGCCTACCAGAAAGTAATCTCCAAGTAAACATTAGCTTTTATTGATGTTGGCAGCATTATCATCATTAAGGATTATAAATTGATTTACTCTATCAGGGATCTCTAGATTACAGCATTTGATGGTTTTGTAAAGGTCTGCAACTTCATTGACCATCAGGAAGCAGTATCTGCGCCATCTCCCTTTAAAACTGGGTGGGCCTTTGAGACTACCCAGAGGAACAGAACACTGTGGAAACTCCATGTGTCTCCCAAGACTAGGTTATGAAAGGCCTGAATCTTCTGCTGGTTTCTGCTGGGACACTTTCTGGGTGCCTGCAAGTGCCATAAAAGAAGCCCAGGGATTTTGAGGCCACCATGCAGAAAGACTATGTATGGGAAGTTAGAGATATCCAAGGCATCCCAGTTCTTCCCATCCAGACACAGACATGGAGCAAAGAAGCCTTTGAGATCTCCAGTCCCCACCACCAAGTGATTGCAACTACATGGCAAAATCTGAGCAAGAACTGCCTAGCAGAGCCTAGTCAACTCCCAGATTTAGGGCAAAATCAGCAATTTTTAGTGTTACCATTATTTGTTATATAGCAGTAAATAACCAGATTGCAGCAATTCTGCATAGGTGACTCTGCATCCACCCCAGTGGAAGGAGGCAGCCAAGGACAACAGAAAGTGGAGGGCTCTGGCCTCACCTGCTTTAAGTTAATCAGAACAGCTCTCTTTTACAGATTGAAATTTTATATACATTTTTATACGGGGCAAAAAAATTTTTATAGCTAAAAGGAAATGTTTGAAACCACTGAACTAGGCGATGTCTCAGATGCCTTCTAGAGCCACAGTTTCATAAAACAAGTTTATGTTAAAAACACTGAGAATCTACTGCTAGCCACACACACTGATCAAGTGCTTTATGTACAATGAATCTTTAAATCCTCATCATGTCCCATCAACCTAATATCAACCAAATGTGAAATAGCAGAGTCAGGATTCAACCCTAGGGAGTCTGGCCTCAGAGCTCACACTCCTAAATAGAATACAAGAGCTAAACTAAGCTATTTTGCTTAACAAAATACATTTTCATGCTTCTCGAGGACAGTTGTGAATGAGGGTCCAGTCTACTTGTAAGTTGAGTGTCAGCCACATGGCACAATCGGCTTTTAAAACATTGCCCAACACAAATTACTGTCCCCAACTCTAAACCCTGTAGGGTAAATGCATTGCAGGCTATTGCCCCTTGGGAGAGGTCATTAAGTCACTTTCATATATTAACTTCTCTAGTGGACAAACAATTATCTGTGAGGACTTCGATAATAAGTTTAAAAAGGCAGGCAAAGTTTACCTGTGGGAAATGCTAGGGAAGTATTTTCTCTGAGCAAGCTATAGAACCCCAAACAGGCTATTTTTGTATATACTTGAAGAGAGGATACTTCTTTTGTGTAGAAGGAACTAGATGATGAGGAAATCTGGGACTAATAGAATTAGAAAAGTTTTTTGAACAAAATTTCCCTATTGATTGTTTTCAAAAGATTGGACTTCCTGGAAGAAGAATCAATAATACAATTATTATTGATTGTTAGTAATATCTGTTGAGTTCCCATCATGTCTTACAGTTTTAAATATATGATCTTGAATCTTTACAGTCACCCTATGATATGGGCATTAGTATTTGCATTATGTACAAGAGGAAACTGAGGCTCAGAAAAGTTAAACCTTTGCCCAGGCTACAGAGCTAATAAATGGTGAAGCCAGGACTTAAATTCAAGATTCAATGACTGATTTCAAATGTATGCTCTTTCCTTAGACACCAAGAGTGAGATTATCTCTATTTAATTATACAAATGAGGCTCATGTATATGCCAAAAACACCCAACTCTCCTATCTCCTCTTACTAAAGGGAACAAACAAATTACATGAAAAAGAACATGCAGACATTCTTTGCAAAGTGGAACTGCTAACATGTAATCTATAAGAAAACATAAATCTGAGAGAAAGAAAAATAAATCGAGCCAAGCACTGAAACCTCCCATGTTGGTAGAGACCACAGTAAATCTAGAGAATTCTAGGATCAAAACCAGTTGGTTTTGATCATGGAAGGAGGGATTCATGGAATATAATAGGTGGGCTTATACTCCATGAGAGAACTATATGTGGTTTCCAAACCCCATGGGAAATGTTGCCACTTTTAGTTATGGCCTCATGTGACAGCTTGGCTATGATTTGGTCACCTCTAAAGCATCTCACTGCTTATGTATTGAGGTGACATAAATTGTACATTTACACATGACTGAAAGTAGCTCACATCCCTATCCAGGGCTCTCAGACTTTCAAAGCCTGGACCTAATCATGATGACCACTTCATGACCAAGAGAGCCACTTCATGACCATGCTAGACATGGCTACAAGTTCTAAAGAATGTGATGGCTTTCTCTAGTGACTGGTAAATCTGAAATGGACAAAGCAAGGGCCAGAATTTCTATTCCTAGATTTTTCTATAGTATCTATGAGAATAGATGTATTAGTATTGACCATATTTTTAATCTTTAATTTTTATTTTTTAATATTTTAAAACTTACATAAAAGTTGTAAAAATACAGAAAACTTCATATATCCTTTCACCAATTAACATTCTGTCACATTTTTTAACACATTCTCCTTCTCTCTCTGTCTCTTTCCGAGTGTGTGTGGGTATAATCACACACACATACATCTATATCTATATATTTTTATATCTATAATTATATTTTTCTTAATTCAATGCAGTTGCTTCTCTTTATCCCTTTATATTTCAGTGTATTTTTCTTGGAAACAAGGGCATTCTATTACATAACTGCAGTAAAGTTACTAAATCAGAAACTTCAACAGTGACACTCCATGTCAATCTACGTCCATGTTACAAATATTTTATTTGTCCCAATAATGCAATGATGTACTTCTTAGCATTTTTTTTTTCATTATGAGATCTAATTCAGGACTATGTTTAGCTTTTAGATGTCATGCCTCTTCAGTCTCTTTCACTCAGGAAAAGTTCCTCAGCTTGTCATTTTTAAAATATATATATAGGCTCATGTCTAAAAGAATCATTTGTGCCTCATTTTGACTTTGTTTTAGTGTTTTCTGATGATAAGATTACAGTTAAGCATTCCTGACTAGAGTACTATGCAGGTATTCTCAGCATATCATGTCCAGAGGCTCACAGTGTCCAGTTGTCCCCACTGATGATGATAACTGAATCAAGATGTTGTTGGGTTTCTTCACTAGGTAGATGATGTTTTGCTCATGCAATGAATAAATGGATTATGGAGAGATAACTTTAGTAGTGCTCACTTTTGAGTACAAGATTAAAGGTCACATCACCTCCCCACAATATACACATCAGCTGCTTACAGGTCGCTGCCCAGAAGCTTCAATATTCTACTACTGATAAGAGGGACGCAAGATGAGTTTCATGGATAAAATATTGGGCATCACTTGATAGAGGAAAAAGGTGGCCATAAAAATATGTTTTATACTTTCTCTCTGGACAAGCAGACATAGACCCATTTTTCTCAGCTCTTCCTCATTAAGCACAGCTATAAACCCTGCGATAAGTGCAATCAAATAACTTTAAAGGGTGGTAAAAGAAGGTGATCTGTTGTGGGAACCAAGGACTAGAGGAACAGCCAAAGGGAAGGCTACTTGTGTCCCCCTATCCACCAGAAGGTGACCCAGGCTCAGTATTTCTAGACTCACAACCTAGCAACAGAAGACATTCAAGGTAGGTTTATTCTTTCCTCATGCAGGAATCCCTCTGATAACATCAAGTGAGACTAACATCTGTCAAGGAAGACCTACCAGGTTTTACATCAGAAGTAAGCAATCAGGAGACGGACTTTTCTTCCCCTGCTGGCCCTGAGATTCTCTTTTTCTCTTGAGAGATTCTGAGATGGGCAGGGAAGACCAAACCAGTAACAGAGACCCAGATGTACAAGAGTTTGATCCAGGAAGCCTCTCTGTCACCACGGGTCTGAGCCTTTTCTCCCCAAACCAGGGACACTGAGAAGGGTGAGTGAGGGGCCCAACAATAGCAAGGAGCCTGGCCCCTTTGTCCCTGAGCCTCTTTTAGCTTCTTTGCCCCTGCAGGCCCATGACTCTTCTACTTCTTTGCTCCATTACCTACAGAAACCAGGGTTTGAGAAGAAATAGGAAGATACCATAACAGTGCTCTTCCACCAAGCAGGCTGACCTGGGAAACTGCTCTTCTTTTGTCTCGGGTAGCACCATCAGGAACCCATGGGAGCCTGAGCAGCAACTTATAAACAAAGCCAGCAAAAATAGCTCTGCAAAGACTCCAGAAATTAAACTGCCATTGGAATGGCAGTCCACAGAAGCAAGCCAACATCCACATGACAAATTTTAACAGTGGCTACCTGCTGCTAAAATAAAACATACATATAAGACACAGTGCCTCCCAACACAATAAATAAAATTTCAAGAATACAAGTGAAAATCACCTGTCATACTAATAACCAAGAAAATCACAACTTGATTGAGAACAGATAACCAACTGATGCCAATACAAAACAAATCAGATGTTGGAATTATTTGACCAAGGTTTTAAAACAGCCATCATAAAAATGATTCAACAATTATGAGTTCTCTTGTACAAATGAACAAATTGCAAACTTTCATCAAGGGATATAATGTTATAAAAAAGAACCCAATGAAAACAATATTGCTTAAAATTACAATGATAACAATAAAAATACTGACTGGATGGGCTCAAGAGTAGAGATGACAGAGATTAGAATCTGTAAACTAGAAGACACATCAGTAGAACTTACCCAGTGTAAAAACAGACAAAAGACTGAAAAAAATGAACACAGCTTCAGTCACCTGTGTAATAACAAAAGATTCAATATTTGTATTATTGGAATCCCAGAAGGAGAAGAGAAAGGGAGTGAAGCTAAAGGGTATTGGAAGAAATAATGGCTGGACACTTTCCAAATTTGACAGACACAAACCTATAGACTAAGAAGCTGAACCAATCTCCAGAAGGATAAATCTAAAGAAACACGTCAAGACATATCACAATTAAACTTCAGAAAACTAATAAAGGAAGTATCTTGAAAGCAAAGAGAAATGATGCAACCTGTAGGGAATATCTATTTTCTTGACAGTATATTTCTCATTGAAACCACACAGGCTAGAAGGACAACACTTTTCAAATTCTGAAAGAAGATAACTGCTCACTGTAAATTCTATATCCAGTGCAACTACCCTCCAAGGATAAAGGAGACATGGAAACCTTTTAAGATAAATAATAATAATAACGTCCTGCTGGTATATCTCTGAAAGAGACCTCTTTAAACAGAAAGGAAATGACAAAAGAAGGAATCTTGGAGCATCAGGAAATAAGTAACAACAAAGTAGAAATATGGGCACATAAAATAGTCTATCGTTTTTCTCATAAGTTTCTAAATCACATTTGATGACTGAGACAAAATTATAACACCATCTGACACCCAAGATAATGATACTTATAAAGTGGAGAAAAGAAAGGGATCTAAATGGAAGGTTTCCAAGTTTCGCAAAAATAATAAAATGTAGACTTTAGTGGACTATTATAGGTCATGTACATACATTTTAATACCCAGAACAACTATTATGAAAAACACAGATACACTCACAAACACTATAAATAAATCAAGAAGGAATCCTAAAAAATGTTCAAGTAACACAAAGGATGACATAAAAGAAACACAAGAGCAAGTACCAGAGAAAACAATATAAATTCATAATAAAATGGCAGAATAAAGCACTAATATATTAATTACCTGAAATTTAAAAGGTCTAAATATGCCAATCAAAAGACAGAGCTTAGTAAAGTGGATAAAAAATATGACCCACTTATATGCTTCTTAAAAAAATGGAAACTCACTTCAAATTCAACTTACTAGTTAGGTTGAAAGTAAACAAGATGCAAAAAGATATACCATGTAAATATTATTTTTTAAAAACAGCAAGAGTGGGTATATTAATATTTGATAAAATAGACTTCAGAGCAAAGACAATTACTAGAGACACAGAAAAATGTTACAATAATGAGGGAAAAAAAGAATCAACCAGGAAACATTATGATCTTAAATGTGTATGCACTAAAACACAGAACCTCAGAATACATGAAACAAACACCAATGGAACTGAAAACAATAATAGACAAATCCACGATTACAGCTGAAGAGTTCAACATTCCCTGATCAGTATTAAACAACTAGACAGAATTCAGCAAGAATATAAACAATATGAACAATATAGTCAACCAAAAAGATCTAATTGACATCTAATTGACACTTCACCCAATAAGAGAAACATACACATTTTTACCCAAGTGCTCATAGAACATTCACCATGACAGAATATGTTTGTCATAAACATACTTCATCAAATTTAAAAGAAATAACATCATGCAGAGTGCTCTAGAATAGCAACAAAATCAAACAGAAAAATCGATAACAAAAAGGAAACAGGAAAATCAATGTGTAGAAATTAAAAAAATACACTTATCAATAATGAATTAAAGAAGATTCTTAAAGAAAAAAATAAAATATCATGGAAGTGACTGAAAACAAATGGCATATCAAAATTTGTGGGATGCAGCTAAAGCCCAGCTGAGAGGGATATTTACATGATTAAATGACTACATTAAAATGAGGAAAGTTGTCAAAATAACACTCTGAGTTGCTACCTCAAGAAATGGGAAAAGGAAGAAGAGAATAAACCTAAAGCAAACATAAGAAATATTAAGAGCAAAAATCAAATCAGCTGAAAATAAATATCTATAGGAAAAAAATCAATGAAATAAAAAGTTGACTCTTAAAAAAAAATAGATAAAATTATCACAAAACTCATATAGAAAAGACACACCAAATCACCAACATCAATAATTTAATATATTGCTATAGACTCTGCAGTCATTAAAAGATAGGTGAATGGAACCAACCAACAACTTTATACTCATAAATACAGCAACTGAAAAGAAACACACCAATTCCCTGAAAGTCATAGACAGCCTAAACTCAATCAAGATTAAGTAGACAAACTGAACAGTTCTATAACTATCAAATAAATTAAATATGCAATTAAAAACCACACAAAAAGTAAACTTTTAGGCACAGATGGCTTCATGGGGAAATTCTACCAAAGATATAAATAAGAATTAATACCAATTTTGTCTGTTTTAGAAAGTGGAAGACAGGGAAGCACTCCCTACCTCATTTTATGAAAGCTAGTTTTACTCTGATACTAAAACCCAGCAAAGAGAGTACACAAAACAATAACCACAGACAAGTATCTCTTATTAGTTTACATAAAAAATCCTCAGTACATATTTATAAATGAAATCTAACAATATACAAAAAGAATTCTACACCATGACTATGTGGGATTCCTTCTAGGTATGCAAGGCTGGTTCAGCTTTAAAAAATCAATCAATGCAATCTACCATATCAATAATCCACAGAAGAAAAACCATATGATTTCATTGTCACTTCTTGGTGCCTGGGTCCTTGCCAGGTAAAACAGGGCAACTCAAGAGACTTGCTGGAAAAGGGCATGTTCTCTTATATATGTACCAGAATCTGTGAAATGCTGCTTCTCCTTCAGGCATTTATTATATACTTCCCATGTACTAAGCACCATATCCAGTGTTTCCATGCTTCATCTTATTTAATCCTTCCTACTGTCTTTTCAAGTGAAGAAAACAATTCAAAGAGGAGAAAATGATTTGCCTAAGGACATACAGCTGTTGTGTAGAGGAGCTGGCATCCATCTCCAACTGCCACACGAATCACAAGCTAACACATCATCTGGTAAGTTTAAAAGCTGAAAGGACATGTAGAGTTTAAGAAGCCCACCTCCCTCACCTTGTCTATGAGAGGCGGAAGCAAAGTCCCATGGCTTCCTTCCTGGGAGCCCAGGGCAATGCCATACACACAGAATGAACAAATATTTTATGCAAATTACAAACCAGAGGGACTTACTTTTAAAGGCCAATGTCCTAATAATCTCACTATATATTTCCCATCTAAATCATTTTCTTTAATATTTTATTATGCAAATAGAACCATAAGAACTAGATAAATTGAAAAATATGAAATAATCCATCCGTTGAGAGCTCCAACAAACAGCTAACAAATCATCTCTCTTTTTTATGTTTATTTCCACTCATGATTTACCTAACTGTACCATTTTTATAAAAATTTTTGCTCATTTGATACATTTTAATTGAATACCTATTATAAGCAAATAATTTGCTGGACTTTGGGAATATAATAAAAAGCAAAACTAGATAACCTCTACCCTCATGAAGCTTAGTGATAAGTAGATTTTTACTATTATATTATAGAAATGTTTTTATTTGTATACATGATTAATTTTGAAGCATCAAAACATATTCCATTCAGGTAAAACAATTTTCTTACTTATTTGTAACATAAAATATTTTAATTATTTTCAGATATTTTCTACTTTAGATCATGCAAGTTTTTGCTTGTTTTTCTTTTGTTTTACATTATTTATTTACCTTAGACTCCAAGGAGTAAGGCTGTGGAATTTCAAGACTAGCAGTATCTTTATGGCATTTACATATATTGCCAAGTTTATTTCTGCAATACTTGTTCATACTTCACACAGCTACCAGGAAGATACATCGAGTCTTATAATATCTGTAGCAACTTTTGGTAGTTTTGAAATTTTTCAAAACTTTTTTAACAGTACTTTTTAAAACATAAACAAAAATAGATCATCTAATAGATCCTCATGTATAAGACATTCAACTTCCACAATGAATAACAGTACTTTTTAAAAAATTTATATATATACATATTTTTATTTTACTTTAAGTTCTAGGGTACATGTGCACAACGTGCAGGTTTGTTACATATGTATACATGTGCCATGTTGGTGTGCTGCACCCATCAACTCGTCATTTACATCAGGTATAACTCCCAATGCCATCCCTCCCCCCATCCCTAAAATAGGCCCCAGTGTGTGATGTTCCCCTTCCCATGTCCAAGTGATCTCATTGTTCAATTCCCACCTATGAGTGAGAACATGCAGTGTTTGGCTTTCTGTTCTTGCGATAGTTTGCTGAGAATGATGGTTTCCAGCTGCACCCATGTCCCTACAAAGGACACAAACTCATCCTTTTTTACGGCTGCATAGTATTCCATGGTATATATGTGCCACATTTTCTTAATCCAGTCTGTCACTGATGGACATTTGGGTTGATTCCAAGTCTTTGCTATTGTGAATAGTGCTGCAATAAACATACGTGTGCATGTGTCTTTATAGCAGCATGATTTATAATCCTTTGGGTATATACCCAGTAATGCGATGACTGGGTCATATGGTATTTCTAGTTCTAGTTCCTTGAGGAATCACCATACTGTTTTCCACAATGGTTGAACTAGTTTACAATCCCACAAACAGTGTAAAAGTGTTCCTATTTCTCCACATCCTCTCCAGCACCTGTTGTTTCCTGACTTTTTAATGATTGCCATTCTAACTGGTGTGAGATGGTATCTCATTGTGGTTTTGATTTGCATTTCTCTGATGGCCAGTGATGATGAGCATTTTTTCATGTGTCTGTTGGCTGTATGAATGTCTTCTTTTGAGAAATGTCTCCTCATATCCTTTGCCCACTTTTTGATGGGGTTGTTTTTTTCTCGTAAATTTGTTTCAGTTCTTTGAAGGTTCTGGATATTAGACCTTTGTCAGATGAGTAGATTGCAAAAATTTTCTCCCATTCTGTAGGTTGCCTGTTCACTCTGATGGTAGTTTCTTTTGCTGTGCAGAAGCTCTTTAGTTTAATGAGATCCCATTTGTCAATTTTGGCTTTTGTTGCCGTTGCTTTTGGTGTTTTAGACATGAAGTCCTTACCCATGCCTTTGTCCTGAATGGTACTACCTAGGTTTTCTTCTAGGGTTTTTATGGTATTAGGTCTAACATTTAAGTCTCTAGAGTCCACATTGCCAAGACAATCATAAGTCAAAAGAACAAAGCTGGAGGCATCATGCTACCTGACTTCAAAGTATACTACAAGGCTACAGTAACCAAAACAGCATGGTACTGGTACCAAAACAGAGATATAGACCAATGGAACAGAACAGAGCCCTCAGAAATAATACCACACATCTACAGCCATCTGATCTTTGACAAACCTGAGAAAAACAAGAAATGGGGAAAGCATTCCCTATTTAATAAACGGTGCTGAGAAAATTGGCTAGCCATAAGCAGAAAGCTGAAACTGGGTCCTTTCCTTACTCCTTATACGATTAATAGCACTTTTTGAACGATTTCTTTTATATTGAGGGGCACTAGGGGGATACCATTTTCCCCACTCGAATCACAATAAATATGCTACCACAAGTGATATTTCAACATTATAGTTTCAGGCTAACACAAGTGCAACCATTTACTCAAAAAGTCAGTTTCCAGTTACAGAATATCACATGGAGAACATTTGAATTGCATCCCGTTCTGGATGAATCTGAAATGGTGCTTTGCTTATGTATGCCCCGGGGGAGGTTTAAAGGAGAATAATGTGTGCCTCTTCAGTTCATATATTTCAGACTGTTCTTGTGTGTAGCTTGTATTTTGCCCTAAAGCCTATACATTTTGTGCTATAACTTTATTTTTAAGTGAAGTTTAAGTGCAAGATGGCTATGTTACCCCAAAAGTAAAAAAACACTGGAAAATAAAATGGTTCAGAAGAAAGAAACATAATCAATTTGTATTATATTATATTTTATGTATAACTTTTGTAAACTAAATACCAATTGGCAGTTTATCAGTTATATAAACTTGGTTTTTAAAATTCAGTTGATATCATTTTCTGTTATAATTGTATAAGCGTTTGAGAATTTTTAGTTAGGATGGATTTCAGCAATTTTTGTCAGACTTTCATCTGTTAATATTATAGGGTATATACATATTTTAAGTAATAATATACAGTATTGAGTGTTATGCTCCATTTACTATTATATGGCATATATAATAAATTAATGAATCTGTTATATGTCATATATTTATTATTTATAATATGCTTTTTTGTGCTGCCTGTGTTTTGTCCTGAAGGTTGTATATTTTTGCTTAACTTTAAGTAAAGCTTAAATTTAAGAAAGCTATGACCTAAATATATTCATACTATATATTATAATATCTAATAAATTAATCCACTTATAATATTGCATTGTAGGCAATATTATGCATACACATGAAATTATGATTCATGCTACTGTGCATCCATATCTTCTACTTAAACAATCTGACTAAATCACAGGAACATTACACAGCAAGCTACATAGTCACCTGAAGCACCACCCTTACAGACAGATGTCATGTCCATCATGGCTTTAAAATGCAGGGTGAAAGAACCAGTGTTTTGAAATTGACAGTTTTGAAACTGGGTCCAAATCCTAACACTGCCTCCTATTAGCTGGTCAGCACTTGAGTGTGATTTAAATTAGTTTTCACAGCTACACTTGTAAAATGGGAATAACAACATGTGTATCCCAAGGATACTGTGGATACTAAATTAGATGATGTAAAGTGGTTTCAACATATGGTGGTATCTGTGGAGGGGGAGGAAACGGAAGGAGAAGAAAGGGATAACATTTTCTAGTTCATAACCAATTTTTTTTTAAATGAAAAAGAACAGAAAATACTTTTCTTCTGATGTGTGTATTTGGGTCATGTTGTAAAATATATTTCTTATGGTGAACCACAGTCAGATACCTTTTTAAAAATATATATCCATGGAGGCACTTTAATACTCTGAGGATGGTAGATGTATCTCCCTCAAAGAGTGGTTAGTAAATGAATTTAACCAGTTAAAGTATTCAAAGCAACACCTGCACAGGGCAGACAACCAAAAAGAGTGAAGTAAGTATTACTACTTGTTGTGGACACTGTTGGTATTAGTGACATCTATCACCCTGTCACCATCTATGTAAAAAGTGTCATTTGATACACACTCTATGTAGTAGATGCCTTCTTCCAAAAATAAATAAATAAATAAATACCTTTCTAGATCAGAGGTTTCCAGAATGTGGAACAATAAAAAGTGAGGAAGAGGCTTCGGAGCAAGATGGCCGAATAGGAACAGCTCCAGTCTCCAACTCCCAGCGCGAACGACACAGAAGACCGGTGATTTCTGCATTTTCAACTGAGGTACTGGGTTCATCTCACTGGGGAGTGCCGGACGATCGGTGCTGGTCAGCTGCTGCAGCCCGACCAGCGAGAGCTGAAGCAGGGCAAGGCATTGCCTCACCTGGGAAGCGCAAGGGGGAAGGGAATCCCTTTTCCTAGCCAGGGGAATTGAGACACACAACACCTGGAAAATCGGGTAACTCCCACCCCAATACTGCGCTTTAAGCAAACAGGCACACCAGGAGATCATATCCCACACCTGGGCGGGAGGGTCCCACACCCACGGAGCCTTCCTCATTGCTAGCACAGCAGTCTGTGATCTACCGGCAAGGCAGCAACGAGGCTGGGGGAGGGGCGCCCACCATTGCTGAGGCTTAAGTAGGTAAACAAAGCTGCTGGGAAGCTCGAACTGGGTGGAGCTCACAGCAGCTCAAGGAAACCTGCCTGTCTCTGTAGACTCCACCTCTGGGGACAGGGCAATAACAAACGCAGCCGAAACCTCTGCAGACTCAAACGACTCTGTCTGACAGCTTTGAAGAGAGCAGTGGATCTCCCAACACGGAGGTTGAGATCTGAGAAGGGACAGACTCCCTGCTCAAGTGGGTCCCTGACCCCTGAGTAGCCTAACTGGGAGACATCCCCCACTAGGGGCAGTCTGACACCCCACACCTCACAGGGTGGAGTACACCCCTGAGAGGAAGCTTCCAAAGCAAGAATCAGACAGGTACACTCGCTGTTCAGAAATATTCTACCTTCTGCAGCCTCTGCTGCTGATACCCAGGCAAACAGGGTCTGGAGTGGACCTCAAGCAATCTCCAACAGACCTACAGCTGAGGGTCCTGACTGTTAGAAGGAAAATTATCAAGCAGGAAGGACACCTACACCAAAACCCCATCAGTACATCACCATCATCAAAGACCAGAGGCAGATAAAACCACAAAGATGGGGAAAAAGCAGGGCAGAAAAGCTGGAAATTCAAAAAATAAGAGTGCATCTCCCCCGGCAAAGGAGCGCAGCTCATCGCCAGCAACGGATCAAAGCTGGACGGAGAATGACTTTGACGAGATGAGAGAAGAAGGCTTCAGTCCATCAAATTTCTCAGAGCTAAAGGAGGAATTACGTACCCAGCGCAAAGAAACTAAAAATCTTGAAAAAAAAGGGGAAGAATTGATGGCTAGAGTAATTAATGCAGAGACGGTCATAAACGAAATGAAAGAAATGAAAACCATGACACGAGAAATACGTGACAAATGCACAAGCTTCAGTAACCGACTCGATCAACTGGAAGAAAGAGTATCTGCGATTGAGGATCAAATGAATGAAATGAAGCGAGAAGAGAAACCAAAAGAAAAAAGAAGAAAAAGAAATGAACAAAGCCTGCAAGAAGTATGGGATTATGTAAAAAGACCAAATCTACGTCTGATTGGGGTGCCTGAAAGTGAGGGGGAAAATGGAACCAAGTTGGAAAACACTCTTCAGGATATCATCCAGGAGAACTTCCCCAACCTAGTAGGGCAGGCCAACATTCAAATCCAGGAAATACAGAGAACGCCACAAAGATACTCCTCGAGAAGAGCAACTCCAAGACACATAATTGCCAGATTCACCAAAGTGGAAATGAAGGAAAAAATCTTAAGGGCAGTCAGAGAGAAAGGTCGGGTTACCCACAAAGGGAAGCCCATCAGACTAACAGCAGATCTCTCGGCAGAAACTCTCCAAGCCAGAAGAGAGTGGGGGCCAATATTCAACATTCTTAAAGAAAAGAATTTTAAACCCAGAATTTCATATCCAGCCAAACTAAGTTTCATAAGTGAAGGAGAAATAAAATCCTTTACAGATAAGCAAATGCTTAGAGATTTTGTCACCACTAGGCCTGCCTTACAAGAGACCCTGAAGGAAGCACTAAACATGGAAAGGAACAACCGGTACCAGCCATTGCAAAAACATGCCAAAATGTAAAGACTATCGAGGCTAGGAAGAAACTGCATCAACTAACGAGCAAAATAACCAGTTAATATCATAATGGCATGATCAAGTTCACACATAACAATCTTAACCTTCAATGTAAATGGACTAAATGCTCCAATTAAAAGACACAGACTGGCAAACTGGATAAAGAGTCAAGACCCATCAGTCTGCTGTATTCAGGAGACCCATCTCACACGCAGAGACATACATAGGCTCAAAATAAAGGGATGGAGGAAGATTTACCAAGCAAATGGAGAACAAAAAAAAGCGGGGGTTGCAATCCTAGTCTCTGATAAAACAGACTTTAAACCATCAAAGATCAAAAGAGACAAAGAAGGCCATTACATAATGGTAAAGGGATCAATTCAACAGGAAGAGCTAACTATCCTAAATATATATGCACCCAATACAGGAGCACCCAGATTCATCAAGCAAGTCCTTAGAGACTTACAAAGAGACTTAGACTCCCATACAATAATAATGGGAGACTTCAACACTCCACTGTCAACATTAGACAGATCAACGAGACAGAAAGTTAACAAGGATATCCAGGAATTGAACTCATCTCTGCAGCAAGCAGACCTAATAGACATCTATAGAACTCTCCACCCCAAATCAACAGAATATCCATTCTTCTCAGCACCACATCGTACTTACTCCAAAATCGACCACGTAATTGGAAGTAAAGCACTCCTCAGCAAATGTACAAGAACAGAAATTATAACAAACTGTCTCTCAGACCACAGTGCAATCAAACTAGAACTCAGGACTAAGAAACTCAATCAAAACCGCTCAACTACATGGAAACTGAACAACCTGCTCCTGAATGACTACTGGGTACATAACGAAATGAAGGCAGAAATAAAGATGTTCTTTGAAACCAATGAGAACAAAGATACAACATACCAGAATCTCTGGGACACATTTAAAGCAGTGTGTAGAGGGAAATTTATAGCACTAAATGCCCACAAGAGAAAGCAGGAAAGATCTAAAATTGACACTCTAACATCGCAATTAAAAGAACTAGAGAAGCAAGAGCAAACACATTCGAAAGCTAGCAGAAGGCAGGAAATAACTAAGATCAGAGCAGAACTGAAGGAGATAGAGACACAAAAAACTCTCCAAAAAATCAATGAATCCAGGAGTTGGTTTTTTGAAAAGATCAACAAAATTGACAGACCACTAGCAAGACTAATAAAGAAGAAAAGAGAGAAGAATCAAATCGACGCAATTAAAAATGATAAAGGGGATATCACCACCGACCCCACAGAAATACAAACTACCATCAGAGAATACTATAAACACCTGTACGCAAATAAACTGGAAAATCTAGAAGAAATGGATAATTTCCTGGACACTTACACTCTTCCAAGACTAAACCAGGAAGAAGTTGAATCCCTGAATAGACCAATAGCAGGCTCTGAAATTGAGGCAATAATTAATAGCCTACCAACCAAAAAAAGTGCAGGACCAGATGGATTCACAGCTGAATTCTACCAGAGGTACAAGGAGGAGTTGGTACCATTCCTTCTGAAACTATTCCAATCAATAGAAAAAGAGGGAATCCTCCCTAACTCATTTTATGAGGCCAACATCATCCTGATACCAAAGCCTGGCAGAGACACAACAAAAAAAGAGAATTTTAGACCAATATCCCTGATGAACATCGATGCAAAAATCCTCAATAAAATACTGGCAAACTGGATTCAGCAGCACATCAAAAAGCTTATCCACCATGATCAAGTGGGCTTCATCCCTGGGATGCAAGGCTGGTTCAACATTCGCAAATCAATAAACATAATCCAGCATATAAACAGAACCAAAGACAAGAACCACATGATTATCTCAATAGATGCAGAAAAGGCTTTTGACAAAATCAACAGCCCTTCATGCTAAAAACGCTCAATAAATTCGGTATTGATGGAACGTACTTCAAAATAATAAGAGCTATTTATGACAAACCCACAGCCAATATCATAATGAATGGGCAAAAACTGGAAAAATTCCCTTTGAAAACTGGCACAAGACAGGGATGCCCTCTCTCACCACTCCTATTCAACATAGTGTTGGAAGTTCTGGCTAGGGCAATTAGGCAAGAGAAAGAAATCAAGGGTATTCAGTTAGGAAAAGAAGAAGTCAAATTGTCCCTGTTTGCAGATGACATGATTGTATATTTAGAAAACCCCATTGTCTCAGCCCAAAATCTCCTTAAGCTGATAAGCAACTTCAGCAAAGTCTCAGGATACAAAATTAATGTGCAAAAATCACAAGCATTCTTATACACCAGTAACAGACAAACAGAGAGCCAAATCAGGAATGAACTTCCATTCACAATTGCTTCAAAGAGAATAAAATACCTAGGAATCCAACTTACAAGGGATGTAAAGGACCTCTTCAAGGAGAACTACAAACCACTGCTCAGTGAAATCAAAGAGGACACAAACAAATGGAAGAACATACCATGCTCATGGATAGGAAGAATCAATATCGTGAAAATGGCCATACTGCCCAAGGTAATTTATAGATTCAATGCCATCCCCATCAAGCTACCAATGAGTTTCTTCACAGAATTGGAAAAAACTGCTTTAAAGTTCATATGGAACCAAAAAAGAGCCCGCATCTCCAAGACAATCCTAAGTCAAAAGAACAAACCTGGAGGCATCACGCTATCTGACTTCAAACTATACTACAAGGCTACAGTAACCAAAACAGCATGGTACTGGTACCAAAACAGAGATATAGACCAATGGAACAGAACAGAGTCCTCAGAAATAATACCACACATCTACAGCCACCTGATCTTTGACAAACCTGAGAGAAACAAGAAAAGGGGAAAGGATTCCCTATTTAATAAATGGTGCTGGGAAAATTGGCTAGCCATAAGTAGAAAGCTGAAACTGGATCCTTTCCTTACTCCTTATACGAAAATTAATTCAAGATGGATTAGAGACTTAAATGTTAGACCTAGTACCATAAAAATCCTAGAGGAAAACCTAGGTAGTACCATTCAGGACATAGGCATGGGCAAAGACTTCATGTCTAAAACACCAAAAGCAACGGCAGCAAAAGCCAAAATTGACAAATGGGATCTCATTAAACTAAAGAGCTTCTGCACAGCAAAAGAAACTACCATCAGAGTGAACAGGCAACCTACAGAATGGGAGAAAATTTTTGCAATCTACTCATCTGACAAAGGGCTAATATCCAGAACCTACAAAGAACTCCAACAAATTTACAAGAAAAAAACAAACCACCCCATCAAAAAGTGGGCAAAGGATATGAACAGACATTTCTCAAAAGAAGACATTCATACAGCCAACAGACACATGAAAAAATGCTCATCATCACTGACCATCAGAGAAATGCAAATCCAAACCACAATGAGATACCATCTCACACCAGTTAGAATGGCGATCATTAAAAAGTCAGGAAGTAACAGGTGCTGGAGAGGATGTGGAGAAATAGGAACACTTTTACACTGTTGGTGGGATTGTAAACTAGTTCAACCATTATGGAAAACCGTATGGCGATTCCTCAAGGATCTAGAACTAGATGTACCATATGACCCAGCCATCCCATTACTGGGTATATACCCAAAGGATTATAAATTATGCTGCTATAAAGACACATGTACACGTATGTTTATTGCAGCACTATTCACAATAGCAAAGACTTGGAATCAACCCAAATGTCCATCAGTGACAGATTGGATTAAGAAAATGTGGCACATATACACCATGGAATACTATGCAGCCATCAAAAAGGATGAGTTTGTTTCCTTTGTAGGGACATGGATGCAGCTGGAAACCATCATTCTTAGCAAACTATCATAAGAACAGAAAACCAAACACCGCATGTTCTCACTCATAGGTGGGAACTGAACAATGAGATCACTTGGACTCAGGAAGGGGAACATCACACACCAGGGCCTATCATGGGGAGGGGGGGGGGGGGAGGGATTACACTGGGAGTTATACCTGATGTAAATGACGAGTTGATGGGTGCAGCACACCAACATGGCACAAGTATACATATGTAACAAACGTGCACGTTATGCACATGTACCCTACAACTTAAAGTATAATAATAATAAATAAATTAAAAAAAAAAAAAAAGAAAAAACAAAAAGTGAGGAAGAGCATCTGAAATAAGACAACCAACTTTTTATCTGGCCAAGAACACTGTCTTAGTCTGCTTAATGTTGTAATAACAGAATATCTGAGGCTGGGTAATTCATAAAGAAAAGAGATAATTTCTGTCATGATTCTGGAAGTAACACACCAGCACCAGATTGCCTGTTGGCGGGGGCCTCATGCTGCATTACAATATCATGGAGAAGTGGAAGGTGAAGCAGGAATGTGTAAAGAGAGCAAGTATGAGGGCCAGCCTCAATTTTCTCTGCAGAAATGAGTTCAGTCCTGTAAAAGTGAGGACTCGCTCACTCCTGTGAGACTGTTAATCCCTTCATGAGAGTAGATCCCTCATGACTCAAACATCTTTTAAAGGCACCACCTCTCAACACTGTCACATTGGGGAGCAAACTTTAGCATGAGTTTTGATGAAGACAAACCATATCCAAACCACTGCATTCTGCCCTTTGCCCTCCACTCTGAGGAAATTCATTCTCCTCATAGTGCAAAATACGTTATTCCATCTTAATAGTCCTCAAAGTCTTAACATGGTCTAGCATCAACCCAAAGGGTCCAAAGTCCAGGTGTGGGCCTGTGAAATAAAAAATAAAGTATCTAATTCCAAAATATGATAATGAGACAGGCATAGGGTAAATATTCCCATTTCAAAAGGGAAAGATAGGAATAAAGAAAGGAGCAACTAGAACATAGTAAGTTCGAAACCCAGCAGGGCGAACATTAGCTCTTAAAGCTCCAGAATAATCTTTCACTCCATATGCCACCTTCTGGACACATTGCTACAAGTGTGGACCCCCTAGGAATCAGACAGTTCCTCCCCTGTGGCTTTGCTGGGTGCAGCCCACATGGCTGCTCTCAAAGGTTAGGATTGTACACTGGAGCCTGTGGTTTTTCTCAGACTAGTATTACAGGCTGTTAAGAGCTCTACAACTCTGGGGTAGTGAGGGTGCCTCTGGCTCCAGCCTCGCATATGCACTCAGTATTGCTTTAGTGAAGGCTCTCTGGGGTGGCTCTGCCCCAGCCACAAGTCTCTGCCTGGGCCCCCAGTCTTCTGGATACATCCTTTGAAATTTGGATGGAAGTGCTATGCCTCTACTTCTCTTGCATTCTGCACATGTGCAGAGTTAGCACCAGCTGGTAGCTAATGGCAACAAGGCCTACACTTGTGCCCTCTGGAGCAGTGGCCTGAGTCACACCTGTGACCACTTGAGCCAAGACTGAAGTGTCTTGGATGTGAGTTGGATATGAGGAGCAGCAACTAGAGGTAGCCCTGGGTAACAAATTCATGGAGAATATTCCAAACCTGTCCTCTGAAACCATTTTGTTCTCCTAGGACTCTGGGGCTTTTCCCCATTGTACTGATGCACAACACTTGAATCCCTTTTATCCATGTTAATATCTAGCAACTTTTTGGTGGGCCACACCCACCCTCAGCATTCTCTTCATAACAAGCCTTTTTACTATTTACATGGTAACTCTGCAAATTTTCCAAATTTGCACACTCTGCTTTCCTTTTAATCATAAACTTTGTCTTTAAATTACTCTTTTGCTCCTGAATCTCAGTTTAAGCAGCCAAAAGTAACCACACAGTTCCTTCTATATTTTGCTTAGAAATCTCTTCCAGAAATCCTAATTCATCACTCTTACATTCTGCCTCCCGTAAAGCCCTAGGACAGGGAGACAATGGTGCCAAGTTATTTACAAGTGTATTTTACTTCAAATCCCAATAAAATACTCCTTATTTTTATCTGAGACTTCATCAGAATGGCCTTCTCTGTCTATATTTCTATCTACATTTCAGTCACCACGACTTAACTAATCTCTAAGAAATTCCAAACTTTCCCTAGTATTCTCATCTTCTATGTCCTCACAAGAATCCAGGCTTTTTCTAGTCTGCTCCTTCAAACTCTTTAAATATCTGCCAGTTACCCAGTTCCAGAGCTACTTCTACATTTTCAGGTATAGCAACAACTCCACTTCCCAGCAGCCATTTTCCATCTTAGTGTGTTTGGTGTTGCTGTAGTAGAATACCCGGGGCTGTGTAAGTTATTTTTAAAAACAGCCTTATTTGTCTCATGATCCTGGTGGCTGGGAAGTCCAAGAAGCATGATGCTAACATCTGCTCTGCTTCTGGGGAGGGTCTTGTGCTGTGTCAACATGGCAAAGAAGTGAAAGAAGCAGGCGTGTGCAAAGAGACCAAACTTGTGAGGCAGCCTTGCTGTATAGCACCCCACTTTTCTGGCAAATAATCCAGTCCAGCAAAGAAAAAACTCATTCACTCTCCCAGTGACTGCATTAATCCCTTCATAAAGGAGGACCCTTTATAACCCAATTGACTTTCAATGGTATCATCTCCCAACACTGCCACATTGGGGACCAAGCCTCAACACAAGTTTTGCTGAGGACAAGTCATATTCAAATCATAGCAGAGATAGAAACAAATAAAAAAAGTCTCCCTACCCTTTATCACTATCATCACCATTATTATTACCATCATTTCTTGGGAAGCATAGACACTTAAATACAAATAAAACAAGGGCAAATAGAAGGAACCAAAAAAGTATGAAAACTCATGATATTTTACTTGTTCTTTTCTATTTTTAGAGCAAAATGAAATATATTCTAAGATCAGAGTCAGTTCAAGAAGCAGTATTTAAAATCCGTATTTTATCTCATCCTTTGACTCTTTGCAGAACTTTAAAGTTTATCTCAACTTCTATAAGATGTGGTGCCTATTTCTGGAGGATTTTATCACATTTACCATATTTGTTTATATATGTGCCCTTACACATTCATTTATGTCTTAATATGTTAAAGGCACCTTAAGTTATAGCTTCTGTCAGCTATTTTTTAATTGCTGGGGAAAAATTCAGTATTTAAGTACTTCAACTTTTCAGCTTGACTCTTACATGTGAACAGAGTTTGTGAACATGAGTTAATAATCCGTGCCATTAACTGCCATGCAGTGGCATCAGTGATTCTCTTGGTTTGCTCCAAAAGACAAGCAATATAAATGTTTTCTATGATCTCTGTAAAGGCAAAAATTAAGACAGCAGAAAGGCCCTCTGAGAAAACAAGGGCTACTGCCATATCTATTGGAAGAATCAGAAATTCCTGAACTTCCTTAAGTACCTTCTGATATTTTGGGAGGATCTGATGTTTATCTTGCCTTTGAGCTTGAATTTAAATCTTCTGTGTTTAAATTTCTTGAAATTATTTTTTCCAACTTATTTGAAAGGGAAAAGGTATGTATAACATGAATGACAGAGTAAAGCTATTATGAACAGATCTATCTCCGAGAAACTCAGGGACTTGTGGTATTAGAACTGATGAGGTCCCTTAACCTATTTACACCGCATACTTCTCCAACTTGATGACTCTGTTACATATGGCCAGGTGTTTTCAGTACATGAGTCAAGAAACTCCTTAAGGAACATTTCACTGATAAGGTCCAATTCTCCTGAGAGTATATGAATTAAAGACAGTTAACTTAAATGAAGGCATATTAGTTATTGGCTGCTGTGTAACAAATTACCCCAACAACTTAGTGACTCAAACCAACAAGCACTTATCTTCTCTCATTTTCTGTAGATTAAAAATCTGGACACATCTTAGTTGGGTTCTCTGGTTCAGAGTCTCTTTTACAGCTATAGTCAAGGTGTCAGTGAGGTCTAAGTTTCATTTCATGGAACAAATGGGGAAAAATTCACTTGCAAGCTCACCGTGTGGTTGTTGGCAGGATATAGTTTCCCACGTCTATTGGAATAAGTGCCTCAGTTTCTTGCCATGTGGGTCTCTCCATAGGGCAATTCACAATCTGGCAGCTAACTTCTTTCAAAGCAAGCAAGAAACAGTTTAAGAGAAAACACCAAAGACAGACACCACAGTCTTTTTGTAACCTAATTTCAGAAAGGAACATCCTACCACATTTGTCTATTTCATTTGTTAAGAATGAGTCACTAGCTTTGGCAGACACACAAAAAGAAGGGAATGCACATGGGCATGGATCCCAGCAGGTAAGAGCACTCAACACCATTTTAGAGGCTAAATCAGAAAAGGAGTTTAATGAGGAAATTATACACACATACTAATACCAGGCATATTTTATTTTCTGTTTTATTTACTCTTGCGTTCCAGTTCTAAGAACTGTGCCTGGCACATAACTGAATAAAGGAATGCATGGAAGATGTACCAAGCCATATCCCCTATCTAGCCTCCCTTTCTTTGATTATCTTTATAGTCAGGGATTTGAAGTGATGTAATTTCTACTCCATGGTTCTTACAGCTCTGAGCATTGGAAGAAACATACTCTCACACTTTATGGGTATTAACACATATTCTACTCACAGTATTGATATTATCCAGTATAAATTAATCCCCACAGTATGAAGGAATGAATTTTTAGAAGATAGCCACAATGGAACCTTGGAAATAAGAAAATATTACTACTGGCACAAGTGAACAATTAGAAGTGGCAGAGTCTCCACTTCTCTCATTTCTTCTCTAGCCTCATTGAAGAGTATTTTCCGTCTAACAAGACCGGACAAAGTCTATCAGAAAACAAACCCATCTATGTATCAGAAATGGGAAATACAGATTGCTCCACTCTTGTTAAATGCACCTTACCATACGTCTTTATTTAATATTTACAGATTGTTTCCTTAGGAGGTGCTTTCTCAGTTGTGACAACTATTCAAAACTATTCTGGAAATAAACCAATTATAGAATCAGATCTTTGAATCTTTGCATCAAAAAGTGTGAAGCCAAATGTTTTTTTTTTTTAACAAAAGTATATTCAATTATATTAATCTCACTAAAATATTAATAGCACTTACAATAGTAACACATTAAGCACACTTTTTTCTTTTAATATGATTAATCACGTAGAGTGTGTTTTCTCTTTAGTTGACAATTTTTAATGTCCATTTTGCATGTTTTATAATATTCCGAAATAATATAGTATTCCATATATGATATATAATAAGATATATAACATATATACATAGATATAGACACATAAGCATATCTATCTATATCTATCTCTCATCTGGAATAATAAAACTAACTGGCCTAACTTGCAGTTGCTTTTACCCCCACAGCTCAACCTCCATCCTCAAACCACAGATTTAACTGAGATCATATTGCTTCCCTAATTACAATCATTACATGGCTTTCTAGTGTACTTTTAAGAAAACGCAAACTCTTCTCCAGGCCCAAGACAGACCGGCCTTTGTCTATCTCTGAATTTGTGACCTGTCCTCCTACCTCCTATTCACCTTCTACTGTCAATCACATTGGCTTCTTTCACTTCCACTTCCCAGGACATGCCAGGCCCCGAGGGCTCTGCTCCTCTGTTGTTTTCTGTTCCTTCCAACAAGTCCATTCTGTCCCCAGATCAATATTGCTTCTTGTTACCCACATGTCAACTCAACTGTCATGTTCATAAAGAAGCCTTCCAATCCAAAGTATCCTTTGGTAACACATCACCTTATTTTATTTTCCTCATAGCAGCTATGGCTATCTCTTTATTTATTTGTTAGTTTATCACTGTTTTGTACACTCAAATATTATCCTCCATATGATCAGAAACCTTCTCCCTCATGTCCAAGGTTGCATCATCAGTATTTACAATATGACTTGGCATAGAGTAGTTATTCAATTAATGTCCGTTGGGTGAATGGATGACTCATTGGATATGCTGAAAAGAGACTCATTCTTTACCTCTTGTTGCTTCTTTCCTTATTTGCAAAATGAGAATTCCAGAAAAACATACTGCTTAGAATTGTTAGGAATATTGAACAAGATGATATAAGTAATTTTAAATAGTAGGAAAATAAATGTTAGCACTTTCTTTTCTCTCCCCAAGGAATGTGGAATTTATTTAATGTCACTTATTTTAAAATTCACCAAATGACGCAACACAGCACATGAATCCTCAGAATCAGAAGAACCCCATCCTCGGTCTTTAGAACACTTCTGAAGGATACTTGCTTAACTTCACACTAGTAAAGGCAGCTCATTCTCTCACTTTTCCTACTTAAAATTTTTCTTAAAAAACCTTTATCTCTAGATCAACTTTCTTCCAGGAAAGAACAGGCAACCACATTTGCTCTAGAGGGTCTTTCACACTTGGGCTCAGAGCTGGCCTATACATAGCATTGCCTCCTTTATATCTTCTAGCCTCTCATACCACTGGCTTTGCCACAATCCGGGGGTGCTTTATAACTCCCTCTCTAAGGACATGGCCCCTGGCATTGTCTCCCTTCAAAAATATCTCTCACATTGACTTGCTATGAACCTCCCCTAGGTCCACCAGAGTTAAATTACTGGTACCTTAATGGGACATGGTTACCTACATATCAATTTTTCCTACTATCTACAGCTACACTGAGGTAGGTACCTTTCTTCAGGTTATGTGAGTTTATTTGGAAGCAATCAAGTGGCAGATTCTTTGTCTAGAGTAGGGTTAGTGTCTATGGGATTGAGATACATGTAATCAAACTTACAGGGTTTATAGAATCTGACTTGCCTATCATGGTGTGAAATATTCATTTCTTGTTGTTTGTTTTTTGTTTTTTTTTTTTGAGATGGAGTCTTGCTCTATTGCCCAGGCTGGAGTACAGTGGTGCAATCTTGGCTCACTGCAACCTCCGCCTCCCGAGTTCATGCCATTCTCCTGCCTCAGTCTCCCAAGTAGCTGAGATTACAGGTGCCCACCATCATGCCTGGCTGATTTTTTGTATTTTTAATAGAGACGGGGTTTCACTGTGTTAGCCAGGATGGTCTCTATCTCCTGACCTCGTGATCCACCTCCCAAAATGCTGGGATTACAGGCGTGAGTCACTGCGCCTGGCCAGAATAGTCATTTCTAATTAGCAAAATGCTTTGACTTCTGAAGTGCATTTGCACTTTCTATGCTTTCTGCAGCGCACAGCAGGACAGTATGCCTTGTTGAGGATAGATGCCCAGCTACAGTGAGAATATCTCCTCCATGTTCACTAAGAACTTTCCATAGGCATTGTGTACATTTAATATCCACATTAATAGGCAAGAGTTCTTTTCCTTTCCTGAGACAGGATTCTTCCCCCAAATTATCATAAAATGTACTGAGGGCTTGGCCACACATAGCAATAAGAGTTATCATTAATCCTTAAAACAATCCTTAAATTAATCCTTAAAACAATCCTGCCAGCTAGGTCTTATTTCTCCTTTCTCAACAGAGGAAACTGAGGCCCAGAGAGGCCACATAATTTGCTCAAGGTCTAATAGTCATTGTTTGACAAACCTGGAATTCAACTCAAGCTTATCTTACTTGCTGCCTACCATTTGCTTCAGATTAAAGGATGCATTGAACTTGCTTTGAGAATTACAGATGCTGATATATAAAGACTTCGTTGGCCAGGTGCAGTGTTTCATGCATATAATCCCAGCCCTTTGGGAGGCTGAGGCAGGACCCCAGGAGTTCAAGAGCCCACTTGAGCACGGGAGTTCAAGACTAGCCTGGGCAACATAGGGAGATACTGTCTCTACAAAAAATTAAAAAATCAGGCATGGTGGCACATGCCTGTAGTCCCAGCTACTTAAGGGGTTGAGGCAGGAGGATCACTTCAGCCTGGGAGATTGAAGCTGCAATGAGCTGTGACTATACCACTGCATTCCAGCCTGGGTAATAGAGCAAGATCCCATCTCAAAAAAGAAACAAACATTAAAGACTTTGTATTTGCAATAAAATCTTGTAGCCCAATGGCCCTGCCCATGTTTGCCTACCCACTTGCATACTTTCATATTACTCTTCTCCGGGTAGTCATGTTGGACTCTAATATACTCCCATTTTTAAATGTCTCCTTTTAAATATATTTTGTTTTTCCATGGACAAACACTTATTTCATGATTATTAGCTGTGTGTAGCTTAATTCTCAAAGCATGGTCCACAACTCATCTGAACAAGGTTTCAACAGAATCAGAATTTTAGTGGTGATGCTAGGCTCTGGTAACTTCCATTTCAACACATATCCCAATGATCTGAATGCACAGCAAAGTTTGAAACCCATAGTTCGAGCCCTACATTAAACACTACCAATACCCACAATTCGAATCTGTAATAGTAATACTCAACAATTTCACTCTGCAATACTCACGATGAATTACTACTCCTAAGTGCATGCAGAGATATAATATGTATAAATATTGTATACCATTTTACTCATTTGCTTTTTATTTAATGTTGCAACACATTGGTGGGATGGATATTATGGGACCGATTCCAGACTTTGACAGTAAATCTCAGAGTGCTTAAGTCAACTTTAACACAGTTCTAAACCCAAAGTCTCAATTTTATTCCAATTGCTTTGAGGCTAGTTTACATATAACTAACTTTCCCTTCTGTAAGTGGGGAGCTTGGTCCCTTCCTTTTTCTATATACCACTCCCCTTAAGACTTCTTTTTCCTAAGATGTTGCTCTAAATCTGCATTTCTACCAGCTAGAACCTGGAAAATACATTGCCGGAGAGAAGGAAGTCCCCAACTCCTCTATCTTGAGGGGCCTAGCTGAGTTGTGTATGCTTATTTCTCATTTTTGCCACCTAGGTAGATAATTGTGAGCATCTTTCTTGTCTGGTTAGACTCTGTGATGGATAGGACTGTCTCCCCCACTTCTGCGTCTCTCAACAGCTCTGAGAACAAAGCAGTGCACACAGGAGATCTTCACTAACTGTTCTTGACTAATGACTGCATCTGTGTCTGACAAGTACGGTATCCATTGTGCACTAAAAATGAATGAGTTGATTTAAATTAAGAAAAGTGTCAGGTTGTTCCTGGGGTCATATAAGTTGCCGCAGTAGCAGGGTAAAAACAAGAGTTAGTTAGTTAACTTTTATGTGAATTTAAAAATATTTCCAGCCTTTTTTTTTTTTTTTTTCTGTTACAGATGGAGAGTCAGCATACATATCAGTTACAACTGTGAACTACAGAGCTAGACAACCTGGGTTTATTCACCACTCCACTTATTTATTGCCTATAAACCTTGACCAATAGCATAGTTGGGGGCCTCAGGTTTATCATCTGTAAAATGGGAATAACAACAGCACCTACTAATAAGTGAGCTGTGAGAGTGACCTAATAAGTAAGCTGTGAGATAGCATAGTGACTGGCATATAGTGGGTGATTAAAAAGTTAACTCTTTTCATTTATTGTTCATCAATATATATTTAGAAGGCCCTATAGGTTAGACATTCAGCTAGCTCCTTTGCATAGATTAATACAGAAATTCTGGGAGGGAGGTATCTGTAGCAGGTGCTGTCATCTGGCAGGCATTTTCCGTACAGGTCAACATACTCAGCATACTTGCTACCGTGGCACACTCTTTGCCTCTCTGCTTGAGAGTGGTCTCTGGCTATTGTTAGGTATAAGTGGTGGGAGATAACCTCCAAGGAGTATCCGTCAAACAGTGAGGCATGAGAGTTGTAGATAAGTACCCCAGCTTCCTCACCACCATTTTGAGGTTTTTCTAGCCATTCCCTGTGAGTCACCAGTGAGATGTAGCTTGAGGCGCACAGAGTGATAGCCTCCTCATCCCCACACTCTGTCCTGGCCTTCCTTGCCTGACTTGCCTACTCCCTTACATGTTTGGCAGGACCATCTCCCAAATTCTTGCCTTGGAATCTTCTTTTGGGGAAAAGCAGACTAGGACAGTATAAATGTCCCCACTTTACATATGGGTACACTGAGGTCCAGAGACTTCCAAGCTGGACTTCTGAGGCCACACTCTTTCCATCTCTGTACTATAATTGTCTTCTGGTTCTCAGCTTGTACTCTTGAGTACTATAAAGTCATGTTTAGAGTGCTCTGGGCACACTGCATAGAGACCAATTGAGAATGAGGGGAGGTTTTATGGAGTAAAACAAAAGCTAACCTGTCAAAGATGTGCAGGTGACTGCACGCCTGCGGGGAGATGGGCCAAGACAGGAATAGTAACTAGTCATGTACACAAGAATGACCTTTGAGTACTAAAATGCCATCACACTAGTTGATAAGTAGGACTTCTCATCCCTCTCCAGTGTTCCCTACTGTTCTACATTCCCAAAATTTCCCAGGGATGCCCATGGCCTGCTCATGATCCAGTAACTTATGTGTTAATAAGATAGGAGGCTTCAGGACCCTATTTCAGCAAGAGGTGTTGACTATACTCACTGATTGCTCCCCAGATCTGACTGATTATTAAATATTTGAAATGTAATGCTCTTGGCAAAAAGAAAGAGGACTAGCAAAAATATTTGCTGATTAAATTCCATGCTTTTTTCTCCCCCCTTTCTTTGCAAAATGCCCCAGTCATCTCTCAGCTGAAAAATAAATGTCTACTTGATACGTGGGCCAATATAAATTTTTAATGGCATAAGCAATTACCCAGTGAGGACCTTGCCATATCATAAGAAGTGTTAAAACAGATTCCAGTGCTTAGTGAGAAAGACTTCCACCTAAGACGGCAGAAACATATGGTTTTTCAACAGGTCAGTGGGTCCCCAGATTTCCCTCCAGTTGGCATGAGAAAGCCTAAGCCTGTAAATTCATGGTTCCTGAGATGTGCTGTCAGCGTGAGGTTCAATGAGCAAAAGAAAGAAAAATCCCTATAAGGCAGGCACAGTCACCACAGAGAATCAAGGACAGCCAAGTTCATATTTCAAGCTGGGAGACAGAAGGGTCATTATTAGAGCTTTCAAAAGCACCTCTGGTAGAAATTTTTTAAAAACCCACTCACATTAATTAATAAAGTTATCTTATTGAACTTGCTCTTCAGGAAGGGCAGGAACATTGGATCATGACAAAGGACAAAGACAGTGCCACTTATAACTGGTCCTTATAACATGCCAATTTCAAAGGGTCTTTGATACCGTGCTTTAGAACAGAAATTGACATGGACCAAGGTATGCTGAATACATTTGTGTGTGATTTTACTTTTTAACTGGAGATGCAGGCTTCGCAAGGAGAGAGGGAAATTAGCAATCCCATGAGAAATGGCTAAAAGAAAGGGTACAAAAACATTCAAATGATATTTCAAAAGACATTTTAAAAAGAAACCTATGGTGATGTTTCTTTGTGTTGATGACAGCGAAGAGAAACAAGGGAATAAAGACGTATATCTCAGAAACAATCAAAGTGAGATGCAGCCCCAAAGTCTGGTACTTGGTGGAGGCCTCACTCTTGAAGGTTACCTCACACAGCTAAATGTGTTACCTCTGGTCACATACTCATGAATGTCTTTTTGAAAACAATTATCTTGGGTAGTAATTGATCTTTACCTATTCATTCTGGAAGCCAGTTTGCATCAGCGTTGAAGAGCTAAGATTTCTTAAGTATACACCAGAGTTGGGAAGGGTGAGAGAGGTGTGGTTAGTGCTTCCTTAGTATCTGTCTAAAGAAGACTTTAGACAAGATTGAGCTTTCGTAAGATATAGTAAGATTTAGTAAGACTTTAGTAAGATTTAGCTGTGAGGTCCTGATGAATGAATGCACCCTAGGCAGCTGAGTATCTTGCTCTTTTGAGTGCATTTGAAAAAAATTTCCACCAGAGACGCTTTTGAAATCTCCAATAATGTCTCTTTCTTTCTAAATTGTAGTTGCAGAGCTCTCTGGAAAAGGAAAGTTAGTACCAAATAAGAGATTCAAGTTTTTACCACTTTACACTTTCATTTTCAAGCATCAGTTTGATGTCTAACACTTTGCTAGGCCCTGGAAGAGACAGTGCTCTGAAGCGCTTCATGGAAGTGGTTAAAAAATAATGTTGACCTAGCAAGATAGAAATTTCCACTAGAGGGGTTAAGGAAGAGGCAATGCTTTATGTGAGTCTTCACAAGTAAGGTGAAATGTGTCCAGTGGCCAATGTTCAGTTTGGTGGTGGAATATGGCATTTCAGACGGTGTGTACAAGACACAGAAATGTCAGAGAGAATGTGACAGATTCAAGACCGTCAGAGAGGTCTTTGAGACAGAAGTGTGGGTGTGAGTGGCAGAACAAGGGCAGAGAGGTATGAGAAGCAGGAGCTGGGAGTAACCATCTGATCCTGGAAGGAGGGAAAACTGCTGGGAAGTTTTGACATAGAAGAGTGACATGGTCTTATTTGTGTTTCAGAAAAAGTAGCAACAACAATAATAGTAGTCCTGGCAAATATTTATTGTACCAGCCACTGTCTTAGCCACTTTTCTTTTTTTTAAATTTTTCTTATTTTTTTGAGATAGAGTCTCACTCTATCACCCAGGCTAGAGTGCAGTGGCGTGATCTCATATCACTGCAACCTCTGCCTCCTGGGTTCAAGTGATTCTCCTGCCTCAGCTTCCCAAGTAGCTGGGACTACAGGTGTGTGCCACCACACCGGCTAATTTTTTGTATTTTGAGTAGAGATGGGGTTTCATTGTGTTAGCCAGGATGGTGTCGATCTCCTGACCTTGTGATCCTCCCGCTTCAGCCTCCCGAAATGCTGGGATTACAGGTGTGAGCCATGGTGCTCAGCCCCCAGTCACTTTTCATGTCATTAACTCTCACAACAATCCTGTGGGTTAGTTCCCAATATTAGTCCCATTTTGCAGATAGGGGAATGAGGCATGGAGAAGGGAAGCAAGTTAAGTGGTAGAACCAATAGGCAGTGAAACACAGGATTTAAACACAGGCAGCCTGCCTCCACAGCCCATGCTTTGTAATACCCCCATATCACCTCTTCTGAAATAAGTGTCAGTCCACACCTGTGAATACTGATCTACTAATTCCTCTCCATTTCTCAGAAAGTAAAATGTAGGCAAAGAAAGCAGATTTGACTCGGGACATTTTCACAGAGGGATCAATAGTATTGTCTGTTTTAAAATAATCCTGCCAGCCCCATAGTAGCTCCAGATGGTTTAAAAACCAATTTAAATATAGAGCAGAGACCAGTGAAAGAAGGCATTTCAACAGGGTGCCTAAATCTTGAATACTCCATGATAGAAATGCCCACAATACTGGATATGCCTAATAAGATGCTTGACAGTGAAATTCGCAAGGCATTCAGAAAATCTTCAATGGTTTTGCCATAATGTTGTCAGGTAATGACTATAAAGCAAATCAGTTAGTCTTCTGCTCAAGCCTCCTTTCATTATAGACAATCACCTCAAGTGGTGATGACAGTCATTTGTGTAACAATAACAGTGATGAGAAAGTGAAGAGCTGTGAATTCCACCCCTTCTTCCCAGACTCCTGACATTGTAATCTGCCATCCTTGATTGAATCCTGTAAACTGGCACTAACAGCCAAGGTGATCTATACTGTTAATGAAAAAAAAATTAACTATCAAGAAATATGCACACGAATCATGTAACCGACTCTTTACCAACATCAGTGATAACTTCTTACTGAAGCATAAATGATTTCAGGGCAATTTCCAAAAGCCACTTACCTTTCCAATGCATATCCATCAATGTGTTGAAGCTCGCTTTCAGAGTGTGATTTCAAATGGCAGGCATCAAGCTCCCTGCTAAGATAAAGGTGCTGGTCTCCTATTCAGTCATTGTGAAGGCTCCCTTACAGTATCACCACACAATAAATCAAGAACACATTTGTTATTGATGAGAAACGTAGACTTCTTTGTATTTTCCCACCACATCCTTTCTGTCTTCATTGTTCTGAGCTTGTTACTTCTTTCTCATTGTCATCCTCAGGAAGACTTTCAAGTAGAGCAATTGAAAACAGGTCCCTACAACTGAATAGTTGTGTGTTTGTTGAGGAGTTTGTAAGGCATCCACACCTATTGGCCAAAGAGCTGTGTTTAAATGTGGGACTAACTTCAACATACAAGACCAAGTCACCACTTTGCATTTAACAATTTACAAAATCATTCCTAAGTATATGACTGGTTATCAGTTCTATCTCTGCCTGCTTTCCTGCAGGCATATAATTGTCTATACATCTTTTAAGGAGCAGCCCTTATTTCACTTACTCTGTAAAATCTTTCCAGATTCCCAATTGGTCCCTACTCATGTCCCTAGAACACTGTAAATGTGACATCATAGCACTCAAAAGTATATGTGAACCCATTTTCCAAGCAGGACAGATATTACATCTTGGGATCCACAATCAGTTAAATGTAAGAGTTTAAGATTTAGCTTAAAAAAACTCTGATACCACTTTTATGCTTAGCAAAGGGAAGTTAGCTGTACAGCTGTGCAAAGATTAGCTGGAACTTGTTTCCAGGAATGGGAGACTCATTTATGTATGTGCACAACTGAGGGATCAAGGGGGGCTTTTCTCATTTCAGTTGTTTTTGGTCGGGGGTTACTACTCTCAACTGTCGATTTTTTTTTGAGAAGCTATTTGTACACATGATGCTACCCAGGCATCATGGATTTAAACCCAGGCAGCCTGGGTTTCTTTCTACCATAAAATGGTAGAAAGAAAGGTGGGCTGATCAAACATTCCTAAGAATAGGAGGGTCTACTTGAGAGCACAGGGTATAGGGTAGGGGATTCCAGCAACAGTAATCAGAAAAATGAATTCTTTCAGACTAAAGCCCCCACTTAGGATATGAACACTGTAATTTCAACAGAAGAATGCTGATAGCACCAATTATGGAATTGTCTTGCTTAAGTAACAACAGTATATTAGGATGACATGCAGCTCAGTGGCCATACTATTTTGGTTCTAAAAGTTATAGTAGAAAAGATAGATAAATTTGACTTTTTATCATGGCCATAAACGATGACACCAAACAGCCCCTCGTTAGGTGTCAGAGAACTCTGTAGAAGCTGACCCTGCACAGAGCTGATATCATAGATTAAAAGATTCTAACTTGGTCCTTATCCTCAGAACAAATCCCCTGCAATCACCCAGCTAACTAGGATCAAGGAAACTAAAACTGTCTGCACTAATAGGATTTTACTATTGCAAGAAATTCTTACCCAGGAAGATAAAGTTACAAATAGTTGTATGGTTTGTTGTTGGAACTTCCTGAAAATCCATCTATTTGAATAATCAGCCAGGAAAATAAGTTACCATAGGGATAAATAGTCTCTTTTCTGAAATACAGACCACACAACTGGGCCAAGCCCTCTAATCAAACAATGGTTTACTCAAAACGACTTGTTTCAAAATCCTCTTTGCTGTATTCACCAATACAAAACTATAAGATCACATGCTTTGCACAATTCTGATCAAGATTCCCTCACTGAAAGAAGTGCCTTAATTTAAATCCCCAAATCTTAAAAAATATCTGTCCTTGATCTCCCTTTTCTGAGATGTTACAAAAACTCTGTCAAGGTGGTTTTCTCTCTCTCTCTCTCTCTTTTGTTTTTAAGAGACAGGGTCTTGCTCTGTTACGTAGGTTGGAGTGCAGCAGTGCAGTCATAGCTCATTGCTTTCTTGAACTCCTGGGCTCAAATAATCCTCCTGCCTCAGCCTCCGGAGTAGCTAGGACTACAAACATGTGCCATCACACCCGTCTATATTTTTAGTTTTTAAAATTTTTGTATAGATGGGGTCTTGCTTTGTTGTTCAGGCTGGTCTCGTACTCCTGGCCTCAAGTGATCTTCCTGTCTTGGCCTCCCAAAGTCCTAGGATTACAGGTGTGAGCCACTTCCCTGGGCCTAGTGGTCTCTTTTATTGAAGTAAGCAATAAATGTGACTTTGTTTTATCAATAGGATATTTTGGTAGCTTTCTCAGGGAGTCAGTAATTGAAACTCCACATCCCAAGCTATTAACTACTGTGTGTTACTGCTTCATTGCCTTTGCAGCCAGAGAATATGAGAGCTGGGTATATACTTAGAAGTGGAACTGCTAACTCATATGGTCACTTTATGTTTACCTTTTTGAGAAAACGGTCTGCATGTATGCTTTGTCATCGAAAGAGATCTAATGCAACAAAAATAAAATATTGAGAAATCTAGGGACTAAAACAGAAATAAAAGATCTTAACTGGGGGCAGGGCGATTGAAAAACATTAGTTGGCATGACTAAGTTATTATTCTACTTTAAATGGAAGAAGGAAATGAGTTAACATTAAGGTGGGATCAGGAAGAGAGATGAGTGAGTAGTGTTACACTGTCTTCCTGATTTTGACCAGGTTTCTGGAAGTGGTGACTTTGTTGCCTCATGTCTCACTCCCCTGTTGGGAGTTCTACTCTGTTTCAGTGGATGGGGCTATGCCATCTGCAGGGACCCTGAAAAACAGCTGGAGTCAACAGTCCTCTCTCCTTGAGCTCATCTAACTCGCCTATGATGTTGGCATCACTTACCCTTCCTATTAATCTTCAATCTTGCCCTGCTACTTAAGGGGGTTCTATATGTTTATCATTAAATCTAGGGTTCTTTCCAAGCTTCCCAGAAATGTGAGTGACACATTTATCAAACAGACTAGCTCAATTACAGATCAAAAATGTTTAAGTATAAAAGCTTCATAACATTTCTATTTACACAATTATGTGAACTCTCTTAGTCCGTTTTATGTTTCTATACAGGAATACCTGAGACTGAGTAATTTATAAAGAAGAAAGATTTGGCTCATGATTCTGATATATGGAAAAAATCAAGATTGGGCATGTGGCAAGAGCCTCAGGCTACTTCCACTAATGGCAGAAGGTGAAGAGAAGACAGTGTGTGCGGAGATCACACAGTGAGAGAGGAAGCAAGAGAGAGGGAGAGGGGAGGGAGGTGTTAGGCTTTTTAACACCCAGCTCTTTTGGGAACTAACAGAGTAAAAACTCACTCACCTCCGAGGTAGGGCATGAATCTATTCATGAGGGGTTTGCACCCATGACTCAAAGACCTCACCTTTAGGTCCCTCTCCCAACACCACCACACAGGGAATTAAATAGCAACATGAGGTTTAGAGGGGGCAAGCATTCAAACTACAGCACTCTCCATTTAAGAAAAATGGGAATTTAATATGGATGTTACAGACTTCCCAGAAAAACAAAGTTATTAAGTACAGTAAAGAACTATGGTAGGCAAAATAATCCATTCCTCTCAACTCCCCACAAAGATGTCTATGTTCTAATTTTTGGAACCTGTAAATATGTTACATTACATGGCAAAAAGGACTTTGCAGTTGGAATATGGTTACCTACCTTAAAGTAGAGAGATTATCTTGAATTATCTGGGTGGACCCAATACAATCAAATGGGCCTTTCAAAGTGGAAGAGGAAGACAGGAGAATCAATGAAAGAAATGCATTGACAGAAAAAGAGGCAGAAGAGACTGGATGCTCAGAGAAACTTGACCTGCCATTGCCAGCTTTGAGGATAGAGGAAAGGGGTCACAAGTCAAGGTGCCAGAAGCTGGGGTCCACCCACCACTGCCAGCAGAGAAACAGGGACCTCAGTCCTGAAACCAAAAGGGACTAAATTTTTCCAACAACCTGAATGAGCAGAAATAGATTCTTCCTAAGAAAAGGGAAACAAAGAAAGAAGCATAGCCCTGGTTCTGCCTTGATATTAGTCCTGTGAGACCTATGTTGGACTTCTTTACTATGAGATAATAAACGTGTACCATTTTAAGCCACAAAATTGGTGGTAATTTTTTGTACAGCAGCAATAAAAAACTAATACAAGAAACACGACCACAAATCTCATATGCATTCTTGCATCAGGGAAGTTTTCACTATTCATTTTCAAAGTGTTCTTATGAGGTGCGTATTTTGCTTGATTTGACTTTATTTTATTTTACTTTCTTTAAATACAAAAGAGAATTGTCGTTCAGGAATGTTAAATGATTTCCTCAAGCAACAAGCAGAAAAGGCAGGACTCAAACGGGGGCCTTCTGATGATGCCTCATTTTATGAGAGTTTCTCCCAGTTGGAGGGAAGCACTTTAAATCTACTTCCTGTATATTCATTTGAACATAACCAGGTCGTTCTAGAATTTTTTGGCTTCCCAAAGCAAAAAAGTGAGGCAGACCATACATTTGTTGACTTTCTTTCCTTTCATAATTTTGGGTTGGTGATAACGAGTTGAGTCCCTGTTATAAGAGTCTAGCTCTCTAAACTCATTCATCTTGTTGTATTTCTTTTTTCATATATATTTTGCCTGAGCCCAAAACGCAGATAGTAATGGCATTCAACAATTTCCACAGAGAATCTGAAGTCTATTAATAAACATAAAGTGATTTGCTTGAATGCCTAGAATGCAAACAAGAATTTATGGGGGTTTAGGCTCTCTAATGTACATGTTTGTGGAACCATATTGAAAATTATAAATATTATTAATCTTCCAGACATTCATAGAAAGAACACAGTTATACACCATTGATTCCTAGGAGAGATGCTGACAAAAGAAGGAGTATCTGTTTCTTTCATTTCCAATATGTTTCTGAATACACACAAATACATGTTTCCAAACAAAAGCATTTTCTTTACTAAGGCAGTCCTCTCAGACTGCATTTGTCAACCCTTTTAAGAAAGTACTATTACATATTATGGAATGTTTTTGGATATTAACAGTATTGATATATTATTGATTTTTAGAAACCAATTTCCAGAGACTATCAATAAAAAGTTAAGCATACATTCAAACTAATTTCTGAATTAGTGAAAATAAGTTAGAATCTACTCTAAGTCTAGATTAGGTGAATGAAATAAAATGCTAGTGGAAGTTAGGGGGATTATGTAAGAGAGTGGAGTGGTAGGAGGCCGGGGGTCTGTTGTAATGTAGAGAGCACACACCTTGTATCAAGTGGAAAGCTGTTCCTTTGATTTAGCCAGCTTTTGTTGCATGAGAAGTAAGGGCACATCACTCCCAGATCCGATCTTTTAAAGAGAAGTCAAAAACATTCTTATGTCATTTCCTGACACTTAAAATATTGGCAAGTAATTAATTTTTGAACCACACCTGCTGTCTGTAATCAATTTGGGGTCTCTCATCTAAAGTTAACTAACAAATGGGAAGCAGTACTTAATTTTGACTTATAAATCAAAATAACAGTACTATTTTTGATTTATAAATATATTTTATAAAATATCACAGATTCAGAGATGCTGACAAATAAAAATAATTCTTGTTACTGTGGTGTCAGGTTAAATGCTATCTTTTCAGACAGACCTTCCTTGTCCTGGTTCACAGATATGATCAGTATCAGGCAGAGCATGATTAAGAGACCAGATCCTAAATACTTTCCTGTTTTGATGCTTCCTGTAATGTAGCATTAAAGTGTAGAGAAGCAAGTGGCAGATGCAACCAGCTTCAATGGTTTGATGATTAGTTAACTTTAGCAAAACAAATGGCCAATGTCTCCTCAACTTGATTCCTCAAGAGCAGCAATTTCACCTCATGCCCTCAAATAGCCACTGATAGGTGTCTAAAAACAAACAAACAAAAATCAATTGTTACAAAACAAAAACTAATTCTTCTATCTCTTTCCCTCCTTTTCTTCTGAATGACTTTAAAATTTAAAACCAAAATTGTTCATCTTTGCACTTGGAACAAGCTTACAGAGCACTTAGGGAACCCTTGAGGAACCTATTTGGTAAACCAAGTTCTCAAATGAATCCCTGAATCATGTAGAATTGCTGACTCGGGTAGAAGTCTGGTTGAATCCTCTGATCCATTCATCCAATAGGCACTGGGATGCTAAGTCAACAATGACCTAGTCCTTGTCATTAAGTAATTTGTATAATTCAACTGTTTGTCTGTTTATCTAGTTATACATTTAATATTTAACAAGCCGTTTCTATATGCTCAGCACTATGCTTGGTGCTGGGGGATACAGAAAAATAACCCAGCTAAATGCTAGTAATTGATGTTTTGAGCAATTATGGATCATGTGTATTAGCCTGTTTTCACACTGCTATAAAGAAATACCTGACACTGGGTAATTTATAAGGGAAAGAGGCTTAATGGACTCACAGTTCCACATGGCTAGAGATGCCTCAGAAAATTTACAGTCATGAAAGGGTAGCAAGGACCTTCTTTGCATGGTGGCAGGAGAGAGAAGTGAAAGCAGCGGAAATGCCAGACACGTATAAAACTATCAGATCTCATGAAAACTGACTGCCATGAGAACAGCATGTGGGAAACCACCCCAATGACCCAGTCACCTCCCTCCCTCAACATGTGGGTATTACAGGTCCCTCCCCCATGAGATTTGAGTGGGGACACAGGCAAACCATATCATCATGTGACAAACTAAGGACGTGGAATTATTGTTATTTTTGTTGCTATTGTGGCTAACATTTGTTGAACATTTACCACGTGCCAGGCACTGTTTTTAGCATGTTACATATATTTTTTATTACATGTAATGCTGACCATAACTCAGTGAAATAGGTACTACCATAAGCCTGCTTTACAGCCAGTAATGGTGGAACTGAGACTCAGATCCATTTAATCAGTTCAGCTTTAAAGCCTATTGTCCTAATTACTAACAATAGAACTATAAATTACAAGAAAAGAGCTGTTAATTATGATGGGCAAAAAGGTGGTTCCATAAAAGAAGACTTCAAATTGAAGCTGAGGAAGTGCTAGATTTTGACACCTTACATATTTTTCTCTTTGTCAACATTGCCTTGATTACTGCTATTACATACCTCATCTAATACATTGTAAATTATGAGTACAGTAAGATTTTTACTGTTGCAATTATGAAACAATAGAGCAATTAGCAGTTTTATAGGCAGGTGCAGGTATAAGTCCATATTGATTTGGAAATATTTAATTGTATTAAACAGATTTCGGCAATCAACTATTTGTCTTATGTCCTAAGTGTCTGTGACAGCCAAAATTCTAGCGAGCGTGAAAAATTCAATATGGAACGAACATTACAACTTTTGAAATTAATTTAATCACCTCAGTTTAATAAAAACTGAAACATTTCTGCTTAATAAGGGGTGGCAGATAGTTTTTTTTTTTTTTTTCTTTTCCATCCCAGGCACACTAAAACAAAAAACAATTCTATTTTATTTTTTCCATTTTTCATTACTATGGTGAATCAGATTGTAAACAAAGAGTATCTCACATAAATTGTCTTAATTTATTGATAACTAAACAATCCAGAGAACATTATGAATGGCTTCTGGTAAGGATTTCCTAGGGCACAAACAATACGACCTAAATCTAGTTTTTGTTTTCAAGTTTTGACTTCTCTTCCCTGAAGTTCCTACATGGTGGTCTCGCCTCCAAGAAGAGCATGTTGGTGTCTCAGATTGGCCAGCAGACATCCAGTGATGTCTTGATTAGAGAGCCGTAGTATGGGTGCCCATCCCCATCACTATGGCCACAGTGATTGGCTTAGACTGAATTAGTTGATTCCCCTGGACTTGGGAAACACCCAGGGCAAACCACATGGCTGAAAAGAGAAACTTGGGGCCAGGCACAGTGGCTCACGCCTGTAATCACAGCACTTTGGGAGGCCAAGGAGGACTGATCACGAGGTCAGGAGATCAAGACCATCCTGCCTAACACAGTGAAACCCCATCTCTACTAAAAATACAAAAATTTAGCTGGGTGTAGCGGCGCACGCCTGTAGTCCCAGATAATCAGGAGGCTGAGGCAGGAGGGATGCGGAGGTTGCAGTGAGCCAATATCGCACCACTGCACTCCAGCCCAGGTGACAGAGAGAAACTTGGGTGCTCTTCTCAGAAGGAGGAAGAGTGGCTGCAGATAATGTCCATCATTTTAAAAAGTACATGTTCATTATATGTGATTTTATATATTTCTGTTAATATATAAACAAAAAATATATTAACAAAAACTAACAAATGCCTACTGTGTGCTAGGTACTGTGTTTACAGGCACCCAAGCATCACTAAAACATGAATTCTACCTTCAAGGAGCTTTTAGTCTCTAGGTATGAAGTGTAAGTTCGACAGAGAAAACAAAATCACCAGAAAAAGTTAAGAAACCCCATATACCTCAGAAGATCAGAAGGTTGGTCTATCTTAACAAATGGCAGAAAATTGAGGTTTGTAGAACTTCAGTTATCCAGAAAAGAGGAAGCAGCATTCATTCAGTCTTCTATTTAAGAGAATATGCAGTTCACTGCAGGAAGCTACTATTAAGAATAGTTCCTTTCTAAAAATGTTTTAACATTTTGGTATATTAGACAATTTTAGTTATTTGGAAAATTAAGATTTTTAACATATCTGAACTTCCTAATTTCAGATAAATAAAAGACAACAAAGTAACCATCATGGTTTCTATCACACATAATATATTTTACTTACAACATAAATTTAGAATTTTTTTAAGCATCCACATTCCATTTCTTGCCTTTTTTCAGAAATATTTCCCTACCCTAATTTTTAAATATTACCGCATTATTTATTATAAAGCAATTTTTTTTCTACTTCATCTGAGGAACTACTACTTAACCTTCAAAAGATCCAGTTCAAACATAACTTTGTGGTGGGTGTCTCTAAACCAGTGCCTGTCTGTGGCCCTAAAATGCCATATATCTACTACAGAGTCCTTACCCTAGACTGTGAACTTGGAGTGCATGGATCTGCCCCTTATTTATTCTAACATCTCCATGAGCTATCATCTCTCCTGACACACTGCAGATAAGCAATCACGTTTGTTGCATTGTCCCTTCTTCTTTCCCCCACGAAGAGTATTTTATACAATCTCTAGAGAGCAGAATACAAACTTAAGAAATTAAATTAGGGTTGTTTCTACAGAGGTTACAATCAGAAGAGTGAATGGTTTTGTTGGTTATGATTCCCTTCCACAGAATTCTTGTTCAGCAGAAATATCCTGGTGGCTAACCATGCATTCATCTCTTGGGCCACATAGGAGACAGAGTATAGTGAGGGTACATGAGACATTTTACAGCAGACAGCACACTGCTAAGCACTTAAATTCCAGAAATTGCATACGGAACAGCAGAGCAGTCTGATCTACAGAGCTGAGATTCTAAGAACCTAAAACTCTGATTTCTTGGCTCAGAAATTCATTTGCAATTACTGACCACAGAGAAAGCCGCCCTTGAAAATTTCATTTGCTTGGGATGATGAAACTGAGAATTGAAAAAGTACCCATGAATCTTTGTGAGGAGACATACACTTTTTACTTGAAATACTTTATTTTGTTCTGTTGACTAGAGGAAAGCAAACCTACAAAACTGTTTGCCCAAATTCCACTCTCACAGAATCTTTAATAGAATAATTACAGAAAAAGGAACATCAAGGGCAGGATGATGTCGGAGAGGAACCAACCATTGGATACGACAACTGGGCTGTGATTCTGGGTCCCCAGGTGAGAGGGGTAGGGCGCCCTCTGGGTACTCTACTTAACTTTTATTTTCTTATCCCCCTGAACACAATTTAAATTAAATTTCACAATAAAAGGTATCAACAGGGTGACATCCTACCAAGTCCAGTTATCTTAGTAGCCACATTAGTTGAATTAAACCCAGCCTCTTATCCCCCTAAAAGTGACCCCCTTCATGGTTGTCATTCACTCCTTTAGGTCCCATGCAATACCAAGTATAAACTACTGCATCCACCTGAGGGTGCCTGTTTTTCCTAACACAACACTCTTAGCATGACAAAGTAGAATAAAGAATGCTCTCACTTAGTTCCAAGCCAAGAACGAACCCCTGTTTTAGCTAGCATAAACCCAAACAAAAATCGAAAATATATGGTTAGTCCAAATCTCTGGGCCAATTAAACAGAATATTTTAAACTGAGTATTTAGAGCAGTTGGAATGGAATTGTGTCATTTTCTTTTCTTTTCTTTCTTCCTTTTTTTTTGAGATGGAGTCTCACACTCTTGCCAGGGCTGGAGTGCAGTGGCATGACCTCGGCTCACTGCAACCTCTGCTTCCTGGGTTCAAGCGATTCTCCTGCCTCAGTCTCCCAAGTAGCTGGGATTACAGGCGTGCACCACCACGCTCAGTTAATTTTTTTTTTGTATTTTTAGTAGAGACGGGATTTCATTATGTTGACCAGGCTGGTCTCAAACTCCTGACCTCATGATCTGCCCACCTCAGCCTCCCAAAGTGTTGGCATTACAGGCATGAGCCACTGTGCCTGGCTGGAATTGTGTCATTTTCTATGAGGTTTTCAAAGGCTTGGGGTCTCTGTTTTTTTCTTACTCTCTTCGTAATGGATTTAAAGACCATTTATAGGTTAACAGTTTACATTGTTTTATAATTATGACTCACAACTGTTGTCTGAGCTTCAGACCTATATCAATTTCATTTTGGCTGTAGTATATTTAAGAAGTCTCATATATATAAGAATCCCAATTGGGATGCTTGATTTTCTCCCTTCTACTCCCAGCAGCCTCCCTCATCTCATGTGTTGCCTTCATCCACACAGTGCCTCATGTTACATACGTATCCCGTTCATTTGGCTTCATCTTCACTATCACACATGTCCCTGAGCCAGGGGTCCTCAAAGGGACATCAACATTGCCCAATGACTTCTGATAAAAAGCAAATATTGAGGTTTCCCACACCTCTAGTTCTTCTGAATCAAGTTACCTGAGAGCAGGGCTGGGTAATATGTGCTGGTGCAAGCCTTCCAGATGGCTCTGATGCACACTCAAGTTTGAGAACCACCTCACTTAGCCACCCTATTCTAGCTAGACACCTGCAATACACTCATAATTGGTCTTTCTGCTGCTACTTTTGCCCCCTCCATTATCTTCCCAGCAGCCAAAGTAATTTTATTCCTAAATTTGATGCAGCCACTCCCTCACTTCCTTGCTTAGTACTTCTTAGTGGCTTTTAAATGCACTCAGAATAAAATGTTTAAAATGTATCATGACACACAAGGGGTTGCATGAATATGGCTCTTACCTATTGCTCTATCATCTCCTCTTCCCCTTCCTCTCATTTCCCTTGCTGATTAAATCATCACCACATCAGCCATCTGACCTGCTGGTCACTCTAGTTTTCACATTGCTGGCTTCTCTTGTAGTAGGTCCTTCCTTTTCTACCTCCATTATCCTATCTACCACCTTTTCCATTATCATACTTCAGTATTTCCATGTACATATCTGCTTGCTGTATACCATGTAACTCCATCCTAGATGCTGAATTGTGCAAGAACAGGGACCACATTTGTTTCATCTTCACTGTGTACCTACGCATATGACTCGTGCAGTGCTTCTAACTTGATAGCTATTTAAAACCAAAACCAAAGAAGCAACAAAAACTTGCTGAATAGCTAATCAAATGCAATTCTTATAAAGGATAAAATACAAACCAAACAAATAAAAATAAACCAGTGTTAATGTTTGTTCTTAAAATAGTGTGCTTAAGAACACCCATGTAAGATCCCATCTGAAGTTGGTGAATGCTACTTGGGAACTCTTATGGATATTGGACAAATTATATGTGCCAGAAATTTAACAAGAGTGCAGGGTTTATGCTGGCAAAGATTAATGAACCTATTTAATCCACTGGGTCTTATAATAAGCCCTGAGCACTTCACCTATGCACCAAAGACCTTGATTCTCTACCTTTAGTTTTGGCAGAACCATCTTCATATCACATGGCAGCACCCAAAAAAACACACTTTGAGTGTGTCATCCAGGTTATACTGTTTTAATTCTACTTTTGATAACTACCCCTTGAGTTTGCCTTTTAGGTTTTTGTTTGTGTTGTTTTTATTTTCTCCTTTTACTTGCAAATTTAGTGTGCCTTGGATTCAGAATAACCTTAGCTTCTCTTTTGATCTTGGCCATTTGCATTTATGTAAGCCATGGATGGTACCTGTTGATTCCAACCATTCCTGGATGGCAGAGCATAATCCTTTGGACCCAATTGTAGTGCCAGTTCATGTGTATGGTGCACCTCACGATGGGGAGAACCGGACAGGTGCAAAAGCAGGTCTAGGCTAAGGCTATGTGTAAATGAGGTCATTGACCTGTAGTGGCTTCAGCCCTCCCTATGTGAACAACCCTTTCTTCTTAGAAACCACGACATAACCTTCCACTTCCCAAGAAATGGGTTTGCTTTCCACACCCAAGAAGCCTTGTTCTCAATAATTCAAAAAGTACTTCCTGAGTTATAGACTAATAAAGGCTAATGGCATAATTTATTGCTTTACAAAAGACATTAAAGGAATTTTCTAGGATAGAGACTGTGATGGTTAATCTTATGTTCTACTTTGCCATGGAGTGCCCTGATAGTTGGTCAAACATTCTAAGTGTGTCTGTGAGGTTTCTGGATTAGATGAAGATTTGAATCAGGAGGTGAGTAAAGCAAATTACCCTCCCCAATGTGGATGAGTCTTATCCAATTATTTCAAGGTCTGAATAGAACAAAAAGGCTAAGAGAGAATTTTTTTATTGTTTTGGAGCTGGGGCATTGGCTGATGGATTTGATATAATCTCGTGAAAGGAAGTGGCTGCTTACTTAAGGTCACGTTTTAAAGAAAGTGGGAGAGGTTACAGAAAAGGGAAGCACTGCAATTACTCAGATAATCCCATTATAAATCTCACATAAAGTGATACACTCAAATGACTCAAAATACTATTTAAAAAATCAGTACCACCAAATAAAGAAGAAAAAGCAAGCAAGGAATTGGGGGAGGCAGAAGAAATAAAAAGTTTAACCAAGAGAAAGATCTTGTGAAATTGTTAAGTAGTAACCTGTTTGCTAAATAACTCCATCTCAGATTAAATGAGATAATTCGCACAAGTGATGAATATAATACACAAAACTCAGTGCACATTTCCCATCATCATCATCACCATCATTATTATTGGATATCAGTTCCTCTTGATGCCCACAACAAATTGCATGCCCACTTGTATATGCACACAACCATTAAACAAGAATCATTTGTATAACTGAGCAAATTAAAAGTCTGTTCATTCATCTCAACAAGGGAAGAAGGGAAGCAGGCAGAACTCACATTGAGCTGAAGTTCGTCTGTCCACTGCCCGATCAGACGGTAACCCGGGTTGCTGGTGTTTGTGGTCTGGTACTGAAAGATGTCATAACGGCCAGGTGCATCCCCGTTCTTGTTAAACATCACTGGAGTGCCAGCACTACCTAAGGAAGACAGAAAAAATGAAAGATTCTAAAGTTAAACAAGGTTCCTTATATCTCTTGTACTATGGGTGACAGGCTAGAGACTTGCTGAGGAGCAAGGTAGTTAGTAGATATCCCCTTTAATAGGTCCCCCAAAACGGCGCCTGGAATTCATAGGCAATTTATCACTATGGCCTATGAATTTTAATTATAGAAGGTGAAAGACTACTTCCCCTTTTGAATAGTTTCACTGTTTCTCAATATTTCTTAAAATTTTATTCTAGTATTTTCCCCTTTCTGAGGAATAAAAACTATATGCATTATTTTTAAGAGACAGCCTTAAGTTTACTATGCTTCTGATGATGATGATTTTGACTATTATTTTAGTTTCCATCTAACACTAAATTGTGGTCAAACAATTTCAAAAATAACAAATTAATATTAAAAGAGAAATGCTATTTAGAAAACAAGAAGTAAATCAGAAAAATATATTTAAATGTATTTTTCTACACATTCTATTTTAAATATTTTTGCTGGTTATTTCTAATTTATATAATTAACAGGGTAAAACGTCTAGCAGTGTGTTTGGCAGGCCATGTTTATTTATTTAAAATAAATATTGGTTTCTTTCTCAATTTCTCATTTGGATCTTCTTAAAATGTCTAAAAGACACAATCAATTATTTTGGCAGAATTAGACTTTGGAGTTAATTTTAAAGAACCAATATATTTATTAAGCATATATACCTATATCTACATCTGTATCTATCCATCCATACTCAATATATAAGTGTATATGGTTGGATGAGTAAAGATTACTTAATATTAACCACATAGAACAACTGGAAAACAGTATACAAATAATGCAAGACATGAGTTTTGGTTAGTTTCAGCAATAGTTACAAAAGAATCACAAAACATTCAGTAACTGAGTTCTGCTTCTTTCCTGATCCTCTGGAACTGGGAAAAAATACCACTGGCCACATGATAACATGATACATGACTGCTATCTGTCTATAGGCTAATACTGGACCAATATTCCCAGCAGAAAACAATGCTCTATTTCCTGCCATGTACAAACTGAAACGGTTCTTTGGCCACACACAGTTTCAGCCATTGACCCAAATTTGGCGGCACCAAAGCAATGCTGCTCCGAGAATATCAGTGTCCTCTCCCAATGTGAGACCCAGCTTGCTGTTTGGGGGAAAAAAAAAAAAAATTATAGTGACAGAGAAATTAAAATTAGACACCAGTTAGAAGAGGGCAACTTTGGTGCAATGAAAAATACATTTGTCTGGGGAGCTGAAAGTATTGTTATGTCTGGTTTTGAGGCATAAGCAAATGAAACAATTATAAAAACTATTAAAAATCATTACCATCTATTGAACACATATTTTAGTGTCATTCTTGTGTTGAGTTAGTTGTTTGTGTGGGGATATTCTCAACATCATGGCTGCTTCCTCAAGGTTTGGCTTTTTTTTTTTTTTTTTTTTTTTACTATTTTAAGCGTATTTTTCCCTATCTGGTTAAGATGCTGTCATAACTCTCATTTGAATATGAATATTCAAATTGCCTCGGTATCTATCTCATCCTGTCTCTGTCTTGTCACCCTTGCTCCACATATTTGAAGATAGTCTTCACTCATTTCCTGTTTTTGTGTTCTAGACAAACAAGGCTCTATAACCTGAACAACTTGAGTGGCTTACTCTGCTCCTGGAACTACCAAGAATGAGCTTACAGAGTTCCCTTGCTTATACTCACACACTCTTCAAGTTAACAAATCCAACTCTGTCACAGGAAACATACCTAGGTAATTCCCTGATATGGTTTGGCTGTGTCCCCACTCAAATCTCATCTTGACAAGTAGCTCCCATAATTCTCATGTGTTGTGGGAGGGACTCAGTGGGACATAATTGAATCATGCGGGCAGTTTCGCCCGTACTGTTCTTGTGGTGGTGAATGAGTCTCATCAGATCTGATGACTCTAAGAGGGGTTCCCCTTTTGCTTGGCTCTCATTCTCTCTTGCCTGCCACCATGTAAAGACATGCCTTTCGTCTTCCACCATAATTGTGAGGCTTCCCCAGCTTCATGGGACTGTGAGTACATTAAACTTCTTTTTCTTTATAAATTACACAGTATTGGGCATGTCTTGGATTAATACAAGCCCTGAACCCCAACAAAGACTTTGGCACACTAGCTCCTTCCTCCCTCGCTGCTCCCCACCTGCTGGCTAAGTGCTCATACCTAACTGGCATCTAATTTAAATTTCTCCATCACTATAAACATTTTTTATTTTCCAAACAGCAAGCTGGAGCTCTGGGAGTGGACACTGATCTCCTATGAGCAACACTGCTTTGGTCCAGCCAATTTGAGTCAACAGCTGAATCTGTGTGTGGCCAAATCACCATTTCAATTTTTTTTCTGTCTTTTACCTAGACACTACCCCCATAGACCACAACGACACCCACTTTATCATAATAGGGATCCCTTAAACCTGCTGTGTGTAAGAACCTACACTAGTCTTTCCAATATAGGGAGAAAATAATGACAACAAAAACATCAATAACAACAAAAGATTTTTAATAATGGATTTCTGATTTCAACAAGCCTTGCGAGTATCTAAGAAAAAGAAATAAAATCTGGATTTCACATGTTGTTAGCAAAGAAATGAGAATCCTGTCAGTTTGCACGAAGACATTATTATTCAGATACTCACCTTTTTCTTTCACATTGGATAGTAGGATTCATGTTGTGCTTTGCTGTAATTCTACAGCTTCTATTCATTAAACAGTACGATTTGAGTTTTTCATAGTCTTTGAGAAGAGAGAGGAAGAATATTGCAGGTGTGGGGCTCCAGAGGAACTCAAGTGCACCAGCTACATATTCATCAGAATGGGCCCCATCACCGAATCTTTCTCCCTTCTTGCAATCTTTTGTTAGAAGAAATGGTCTTGTCATGCCCTTTCCATTCTCATTAAAGTTCCGGTTTAAAAAAAATAAGGCAGAAGAGCTGAATACTTTATCTAAGTGATGACTTGTAATAGCACATTGTGTGGCTTTGACCTTTTTGATGGATTCCCTAATGCAGCTGTCTTATTATTTCCAGTTTTTTAATCCCCACATCTCCTTTTTAACAGCATCCATGAACTTCTCAAAAGAGAATAAGAAGCATTGTGTTCAATGAACTCTATATTTTAAAAAGGTCCAGAGGAGATAAAGAATTCACCAATGGGGAAATGATTCCCCACAGAGATGCCCACAAGGCATTAGAGCCAAGATGCAGGTACACCAGGGCAAAAGAAATAGAGTCACCTGACAAGATGGGTAACAGACAGTAAAGGACAGATAACGGATTGTACTGAAGTCTGAAATCTCCCCTACTGGATGAGAGTCTCTGAATTTCTTTCTTCTTGGACAGAGAAGGAATAGAGACTCAGATAGCCCAGATAATAAAACAGTCTTCTGCGTCAACGTATTTACCTGACACATTTTCTGTTCTCATTTTACCAAACCATGCACAGATTCCAGGAACGTGACATTCGTTCGGGGTTCCTGTTATCTCTTTCTGCCCAAGAAACCACTCTGAATATTAGTACTCAAAACAGTGACAACACTTATTTCGTAATTTGGTCAGAGCTCTGTGGGGACAGCAGCTCTCTGGTCCACTCATGTCAGCTGGGGCAACTTGAGGCTCTCATGTCTGACAGTTGATATTAGCTAACAGGTGGGACCCTCAGCTGGGGTTGTAGCTAGAACATGTGGCTACACGTGGCCTGTCAGTGGGGCATCTAGGCTTCCTCCCAGCATGGTACCCATGCTCATAGTCCAAATGTTCCAAAAAAACTAGACAGAACTATTTTGCCTTAGAAGTCGCAGTGCTACTTCCAAATTAATCACAGGCTCACTCAAAGGGAGGAAAAATAGATCTCACCTCTTGATGAAGGAAAGCTAACATCATATTGCAAAAAGAGCATGTGAGATCTGCCATGTCTACAAAATATAACCTACTCCAATTTGTTTTCTAGAAACTAGTAAATTGAAGTACAGACATGCTTCAGATGAAATCCTTCATTCTATAGCTATTATTTGAGATTTTTATAATCAAGACATCAAATTTGTTAAGTTTATATTTGTAAGTATTGCCATATGGTTGGATGGGCCAACATAAAGGTAACTAAAATGAATTTAGGCTTGGGACTTTGCATGGATTTGGGTTGCAGGAAAAATATCTAGGCATGATAAATTACCCATTTCTTTCCTCAATGCGTAAGAGGAGGCTAAATACTTGATGAAACTGTATCAAACACCTTTAGGGTACGATATTATCATTTTTTAAATTGCTACTTTGGCAAATACGAAGACCAGAACTGTTAAATTATACTCTGCTGTTAACAAAACTCGTATCTATACAGCAAACTTTGTACTAAAGTAACCGTGAAACATAATCTCAAGCTTCCTGAGACAAAGAAAAATCAAAATCCTCCTAAAATATTCAAAATAAAGTTTAAATTTTTCACAATGGATTGGAAAAAGACTTGAGTTCTAGATCTGTCTCTGTCCTTTGCTAGCTATGGAGTCTTGGACAAATATTTTTTCTCTAAGATTTGATTTTTTAACCAAAAGTCAGAAAATTGAATGAGTAAAACATGTCAAGTTCTTTTCCCCTCTAATCTTTGCTCACTTAAAGTGACACAGGACCCACTGATTAAATTTAGCTCAGTTTCTTTGCTTTACAAAACTTTTGAGCCTTGTCATCCATGAGTACTGCAGTGTCTTAGGAGCCAGAAGTCTCTTAGCTATCATATGGAAGAAAAAGATATCCTCAGAGAAAGAAGATTTTGTTGACCATAGAGTATGATTACAATGATGACCAAAAAAAAAAAAAAAAAAAAAAACCAAAAGAGAAAAAATTAGCCCTTCCTGAAATTCCCATGCGACCTCAGATCTAAGAGGAGGCAGCAGGAATGATGCAGGAAGCCCTTGCTCTCAGCAACTTGAATAACATTCAAGGAAGCAGATTGTGGACTTAGTCGTCCTGTGTCTCAAGTATAACATCATCGCTACCTAGCTGTATGGATTTGAACATCGTAATTCTTAAGTTCCCCATGAATCAGTTTCCTTATCTGTAAAAAAAAAAAAAAAAAAAAAAGAAAAAAAGAAAAAGAAAAAAATAGCATCCTAAACCATTATGATGTTTTAAAGATAAAATAAGCCAATGCATAAAACGTTTAGCAGTTTCGGGCACACAATAACCACTTAATACACATAAGCCCTATGAATAGCTCAGCTATTTTGGCTTGTCAATAGACAATCCCCTCTTGACAAAATGGGTCTATAATCATTCTCTAAAAGAAGAATCAGGGAAGAACCATCAAGAAAACTTACCAAACAAATTTTATTTTTGTCGCTAGTGTAAGAATGGTCACACATATCCATGAACCAGAATAAAAAATCCAGAAATTGACCTCAGCATATAAAATATGATGATTGAAAAAAATAAAATTTATATTTGTTTGACTCTGGGAAAATTGGTTATACAAATATTAGGAGATTCTGTAACATCAAGAAAAAAATACAGAAAGAACATAACTTGTAGTTGATCTTCTTTCTCTCTATCTAAACTAGGAAACTATTGATCCCCATATTGAATGTGGCTCCTCTTCATTCAGATACTAGGTAACTCCTGAAAGATTGATACCATGTTGTGGTTTTAAATGAGTTGTTATTAAGAGAAAAAAAGTAAAGAGTTTTTTAAAACCATACTATATCCAAACCAGGAAATTAACACTGATAGAATACTATTAAAACTAATCTGCAAATGTTATTAAAATTCCTCCACCTTCCCATTAGTGTTTTTTTCTAGCATAGGATTAATCAATATTTCCACATTACATTTGATAGTAATACTTCCTTGGTCTCTTTGAGTCAGAAACAGTTCATTTATCTATTATTCTCCTGGGCACTTTAGAAAAGTACTTGCCAGTGATTTCATAAAACATCTTTTAATTTGGATTTGTTTGATGTTTCCTTAAAATTAGGTTTAAGGTATACTTTGACAGTAAAACCTCAGAAGTGATGCTGTAATCGTGCCACTGTATCGTATCAAAAGACACACAATGTTCGTAAGTCTCATTAGTGATGATGTCCACCTTGATCACCTGTTTTACGTGCTATCTCCCAGTTTTCTTCACTACAGAGCTACTATTTTCTTTTTGGTTATTCATATATATCTTGATGGAAGGTACTTTTGACGCTATGCAAATATCTTGTTTCTCATCATACCGTAACCCCATACTTTTAGCATCCCATGATTCTTGCCTAAAAAAATTACTACTTAGGTCTCTACTAAAAGGCCACTCTGTATTTCCATCTTAACTTTATTCCATCATGCTGCCTATTCTCTTGCATTTGTTTAATTAGTTCAAGTTTATTGATATCAGTATGGACTCATGGTTACTTATGTTATTTTATGAGTTATAATCCACTGGGATCCCAGAGTTGGCCAATGGGATCTCTTCCAATTTGGTTTCTGTGCCCTTTCAACATGACCCCTTCAGTTTTTGAGAATTTTCTTGTATTCTGGCACAGCATGCTTCAAGCTTATTTTGGGTTTTCCCTGACCCAGGACCTTAAAGAATGGTCCCAACCATTCTTTAAGGGTTCTTCTACCTTTTTAATTTAACAATGGTATTTATAAATAATATCTGTGTGCTAGATGTGTTCATTTTTACCTGTGTATCATTGCTCTCAGGCCCTCTCAGGGAACAGAGCCAGGCAGAATTGGTATATATAATACACATATAAAATTTACTTCTATATTCACCCATTGCATGTTTATTAAAAACCATACATATTATAATCCAACACAACAGGGTTCATTCTAGATTTCCCTCAATCCTTATTGGTGGTTTCTATCTTAGATAATGAGAAAACTGGCTCTCATTATTCACAATATATATAATTATTTTCTCAGTCTTATTATATACATAGATTAGCTTCAGAATTGTGAAAAAAACACAGATTTACTAGATATTGTCCAATGAACGTGTACAGCTATTTTTGTCTTCAGCCTTATATAGTCAAATACTATTTTCCAAAATTACTTGCATTCATGATTTATTCCTCACCCTCCTTCACTTTAGTTATGTAATTTATAAGATAATTTGTTACTGTCTGTGTTGAATGTTGCATTGCTCATACATTCAAGTATACTTATTTAATTCTTGGCATGTGAAACATTAAGATGTAAGAGTCGAGACTATTCAAATAGATATTATCGGAATGTGCTTCCTCCTATTCCTTTTATCCTACTGGCGCATTTTTTCACCTATCTCTACCCACATATTTTAGGTAACCTATTAATTTATAAAAGAGTTTTGTACTTTGAGAAATAAGTTTAGAACTTGAAACATGGTTGATGTGGCAAATTACAAACATTACTTCTATTAACTTGAGTATTCTGATGTTACTTTATAAGTGTGTGTGTGTGTGCGTAGCTTTTCATTTACGGTTCTCGGCTCATAATTACCATAACCTTTGTTATAATGTTGGTGCACTTTAGGCCTCAGAAAACAATTTCTCTTTCCGAATTTCTCCTGCCCTCCTTCTACCAACCTAAGGTAGGATACTAACCTTCCTCCACCTTTCTGTTAACAGGCCATCAGACCCTCATTTTAGAACGGTCCTGTCCCATATCCTGGAGGAAAAAATGCTGCACAGATAGACCAAGAAAGATGTGGACAGACAGGCCTTGCTGGGTATCACTGCTTAGCCTATTAGTATTAGAGTATATCCTTTGTGTCCAATCACATTTCTTCACGGTTGTCGATCATGCCTATTCAATGAAATCTTCATAAAAGGCCCAAGAGGACAAAGTTCAGAGAGCTGAACACAGGGAGCCTGACAGGAAGGTAAGCAATAACTCATCCGCGTGCAGGGGAGGCCAGCACACCCCAACTCCATGGGGACAGAAGCTCCCACTCTCAGGACCCCTTCAGACCTTGTCCTATGGATCTCTTCATCTGGAGGTTTATTTGTATCCTTTAAAATACCCTTTGTCATAGATTTAAGTAAGTGTTTTACTGAGTTCTGTGAGTTGCTCTAGGAAATTAATCAAACCTGATGAGAGGATTGTCAAAACTCCAGTTTATAGCCAGCCCATTGGAAGCACAGACAAAGCAACCTAGGGTTTGCCACTGTCATTGGAAGTGGCAAGGGGAGGAGTCTTGGGAACCAAGCCTCCAACTTGTGGGGCTTGACAGCATGCCAGATACATCATGTAGGAATTGAAGTAGAGGACACTCAGCTTATGTCCATTGCAGAATGTATTGCTAGCTTGGTGTGTGGGGGAAACCTCTCCCCTGACATTTGGTCATGGAAGTCTTCTATGTGAATTCTTGTTGTGGTATGTGAGCAGAGGAAAAATGGCTTCAGTTTTTCCATATTCAGAGGTACCTACAGCAACTGCTCCTTTCCCTTCCTCTTCCATCCCATACCCACCTGAATTCACCAAAGAAGAATTTGGCTGTGTGCAAAAAAAAAAAAATCTCTATTTCAAGAAAACGAGACCAAACCATAAACCCCCAAATATATTGTAATTCATTCTTCCATTCATTTGCTCATTCATGCATTGATTCAGTCATTTAAAGTTTTATAATCAAGCAAGTTTTGACACATATTTTAAAGCAAATCATAATAAAAATTTAAAACTTATGAAACAGAATGCCAACACTTAGGATTCCAAAAAGGATGGATTTTTGGAGACTCACCATTGAAGTTAACATTGCGGATATACTTCAGCAACTTCTTGCCTCCAGCTTGCTCCATCTCTGGACAGACACCCCGGTAGTCAGCACAGAGATCCTTGTTCATGTGGTGAAGGGCATGAGCCATAGCATAGACCGCGTCAATCACAAACTGGACTTTACCCTCCTGCTCATAGTTGGAATCTTTTCCAATTCTCTCCTGTCCTGCACATTAAAACAAGAAACACACACACACAAATTGGCATTGAGTAGAATGTCTAAATTTAAAAGTAAATTTTCAATTATGCTTAAAGAAAACACTGCTTCGACAACTACAGTAATTCAAGCCACATTTGCCTACCATGTGATAGCCAGCTGGTATCCATATCCAGCTACCACGTTAGATTTCTCTAATAGTTTGTAGTATTGTACTTTGTGACACCTTACCTGCTATTCAAAATATAGTGGTCACTTAGAATAAAAGGATCTTTGAGATTAGAAGCTGGGTTGCCACACTCAAGTCTGAAAAGCTTGCTTATTCTAGAAAGACCAAATGGATAATGACAGAAAACAAACTAAATTCCACACCTGAACTCATTACTTTCTACATACCTATTGTACCGTCTCAACTGTCGCCTGTCTCAATTGTTAATATTACTGGAGATTCAGATGCTCAGGCTAGAAACACTGATGTCAGTTTTCTTTCTCTTCTCTTTCACAATCCCTGCTCTCACATATGTAAGTCTAATAAATTCTAGCAGTTCTACCTGTGAAATACTGAAGAGTTTCAAACACTCCACCAATGGCCTATTTATGCCTCCTACCATTTTCCATCAGGTGCAAAGCTCATGTCTCCTTTCATCCATTCATTCCTCCATATTCACCTTTACAAACGATCAAGTTAGTCCCACCATTCCCACACTAATAATCCTTCAATGGCTCTCTACTGCCTACAGATTAAATCCAGATCCCTTTTACTGGTAACAGCGGATATTTATCATTTTGCTCCCATCTGCCTAATAATGGTAACAACTGATATTGACTAAGTCCCCACACTGTGTTGAAAGCTGTGGATGTGGGATTTTTATGTCATCATCACTTTGTGAGGTAATTTTTTTTATCCTTATGATACTGATGGGAAAGCTGAGCCTTATAGAGATTAAATCACCTTCCAAAGGTCATTTACAAGTAGAGCAATGATGATGGCCCAGACTTGTCAGACCCCAAAGCCCACATTCTTCTCATTACCTGGGCCCTGCCTACCCTCTCACATTTATTTTCCTTTTCTTTTATTTTTTTATTTTTTTTTGAGACGTAGTCTCGCTCTGTCGCCCAGGCTGGAGTGCAGTGGCCAGATCTCAGCTCACTGCAAGCTCTGCCTCCCGGGTATTTTCCTTTATTCTTCCACATAGGTGTGACTATTGTTGCTGTTAAACTATCTTTCCTCATGCTGTTTACTTTGCCAGGGAGATCCTTCCTCTTTGCTTCCACCATCATACTTAATTCCCAACTGTTTGTCACACTGAGGCACTCAATTGCAATTCAACATTCCCATAAAACATTTCAAAACTTGCTTATAGCATTGTCAATAGAATCATATTTTAATGCTCTACCAGGTGTCCAAGACATTTTTCTTGTTTTTACCCTTGGATCCCCACCATTGAACATAGCATTTAGCATCTAGCAGATATTAAATAACACTTGTTGCATTAAATCATGCATTCATTAAGTACATGACACCAGCAGCTCTCTCCAGACCTCTGTCCCTCTATGAAGAATAATTATCCACAAATTGCATTTCACTTTCACATCAGTATTTTCCAAATTGTTTTCTATGGCACATTTGTGTAGTGAAGAAACAATAAGAGCTCTACAACCTCAACCCCTTTTCCTGCAAAACACACGAAGGTTTCCCAACAGCCACTGTGCTAAAAAGTTTTAGGTTTCTTCACGGAGAGACTTTTCCAGAACATTTAACATTATACATAAAATGTAGTCTCCAAGAGGGAAATTTAGAATTTCCCAAATTTACTTGAATTTGTATTTTTCCATTTCAGAGCACCATTAATATCTCATATGCCAGAGAGCTGTGTTTTATATGTATCTCATTTAAATACCAAATCAACTTTATGCTCACTGCCTGTCACCGGATCTAGGGTTTTTCAGTGTATATAGTATAGGATTTTTTTTTAAAAAAAGATAAAATTTATCATGAATTTATGCAGCTACTTCCCATTCATATTCAGGACTACAGAGTTTTTGCTTAACCTTGACACTCTTAAATCTCTACTTCCTTTCTCTCATAAGGAAAATCTTGGTTCTCAATGATATCGCTACGATTATTCATTTGCTTTATCCCATAATATACAGATAACACTCTTAGAATAACAATCATGTCTAACTAATAGTCTGAAAAGTATAGAACAGCCTTCTGCATATACCTGTATGTGTTTTTCAGTTTTTGCCTGAGTATTTTGGGGAAGAATTTTGAGAAGTAGAGGAGCTTTGTCAAAGGGTAAATTCATGTGTATTTTTTTTATATATATATTGGCAAATTGCACTCTAAAAGGATTGCATCATTTTGCCGTCCCACCAGCAATGGATGAAAATATTTGTTTCTCTGCAACCTCAGCAACAGAGTATGCTGTTGAACTTTAATTTGCGTCAATCAGGTACGTGAGAAATGCTACCCCATTGTGTTTTTATTTGCATTTTTCTTGTTATAAAGGAAATTGAGTTTCTTTCATAAGGAAAGATGCAACTTGTTTCTTGTTTTTGTAAACTGTTCATAAACAAGTCAATTCTGATAAAAAATTACTGGCCATTTTCTTCTGTATTTAAAATTAATTAGATATATTAACTCTTTGAGATTAAGTTGCAAATATTTTTCCCAGTTTGTCATTATTCTTTTACCTCTATTAGGTATCTTTTTTCAAAAAAAAATTTATTCTTTTTTTCTAATAAAATGTATTGATTTAGTTTTCTCTTAATACATCTGGATTTTGAATCATGGTTAGAAAAAGTGAGCCCACTTCCAGAGTACAGAAGTTTTCATCCACGTTTTCTCTTAGTACTCATATAATTTTTTAAGTTAAATATTTGACACACTTGGAATGTATTTTGTTATGCAATGTGAGAAACTAATCAAAATTTTATCTTTTACCATATAGCTATGCAGTTATTGCAATATATGACAGTTCACCTTCTCTTGCTGATTTGAGGTTCTGCCTTTACTATATGTTAAATTTCCATGTGACTGGGTCCCTTTACGGATTTTTAAAATCTGCTTCATGGTTTACTTTCTCAATCCATGCACCAAACCAGAGTTTCACTTATAAAGGCTTTATAACATATTTTAATAACTGATACAGCAAGCCCCTCTGTGCCAGATTTGTTGATTTTTAAAGATTTTTCTGAATAATTTATTTCCTCCAATAAAATTTATTAACCATTATCTTCAGAAAGAAAATCTAGCAACGTGGTGGTCCATTTATCGGGTTTTCGTTGTATTTAAAAATAAACTCGCCTAGAACAGAAGCCTTGCTGAGGTTGAATCTTCCTATCTGTACCTTCATTTGCTCAAGTCTAGTTTTGCTTCTCCCAATAGTGTTTAAAGTTTTCTCATACAGGTTTTGAATGTTTCTTGCAAAGTTAGCCACGATGTTTTATTCATTTTTGCTATTATAAGTGTGGTGTTATTTTTCATGAATCGTTTTATTGGTATTTCATCGTATATATAAAAGCTACTCTTTGCTACGTTGTGGCTGTTTTACTGTTTTCCAACCTTCTGTTATGAAAAATTTCAAACATAGAGCAAGGTTAAAAGAACTTTAGAGTGAACCCACTAACTAAATTCTAATATTACCATTTTACTATATTTATTTTATAAGGCTATTCATTTTTAGTATTAATTTTATAACCTGCTACTTTATAAATTTCTCTTATTTTTTATAGAACTTAGAAAAGGCAATCTTGGAGGCATTTTGACCATTATAAAATATACACTATGAAATAGGTTCAGACTAATAATTGAGGGGAGCCATTTCCAAACTATACTAATAAAGACAATCATCCTGGAAAGAATGCCTTGAAAAATAATTGCATTATTTTACATAATAAAATATTTTATTATCTGTGAAACATTGCAGGCTTTATCCCTTTCTCAGAGAGTCTCCAGGTATGTTAACGTATTAAAGGCTCTGAGAAGACTTATGCATTAAATTTGTCTTTGGAGCTAATAGGACTTGAAAATGTAGCCTTATATCAACAAAATCAGAAGTGACAAGTTTATGTTTCATAAAAAGGATTTAAGCTTTATTTTCCTTAGTATGGCAGTCACAATTATTTGCCAATCTCAGAGTCTTTGACTGCTCATATACCATCCCTACTCCTTGTCTCCCAACTGAAATCTGATTCTGTTCAGATATCGGAGGCCACCAATGGGAGTGAGGATTTCTGGACTTTTCACTGAGTTAATCCTGATTTGTCGAAGCCAATCCAATCTCCTCTGCAAGGACTGTTGTAGGAACATGGGATAGGATACAATTCTAGCCAATGAGATATAAAGAAAGAGTTTGCTGGAGAACTTCTGAGAAAGTTTATTTATTCTTATGAAGAGATTAGTCAATTGTATCAAAAATCTCCCACACCACACCCTGTCCACACACCCTGCAACTACTCTAGTTATTTTGTTGTCCTGAAGAAATGATAGCAAACCACGACAACAGGGTAAATACTTGATAGGGAAGTGAAAATGCAACTGAACTGTGAGTTAGCCAAGCTTGAAATCACCCTCCACTAGGTCTTCCAAGTAATACATGAAATGGTTCAGCCACTTACTAAAGCTTGATCGTCAATATTTTCCAGGTTTATTTAACTACAACACTTCTTATTCATATATCCATTTACAAAATTCTAAGGGACTAGCATTAAACACACCCACACACACACTGAAATACAGTGTTAAGAAATATTTTCAAAAACATAGCTTGAAGTGGACCAAAGAAAAAGCAGCTTTTTTTCAATTAATGCTCCATTAACAGGACATTGTTTTGATCTCTGTGATTTAATGAGACATTATTATATTCTTTATTTGGAGGAAGTTCGTCCTTTTCATCACGTTTTCTAGGAAAGAGTCTGCAGTTTAGATAAAATGAGAACTCTGAAGCATTATCCTTTTCCTCTCTGGTATGCAAAGCTTACCTTTTCAAGTCTCCTGATTTTCTCCTCTGTTATTACTTTTGCCCAAAGAGTCCAGTATTTATCTTTAAAAGGCACACTCTTTTAACCTTCTGTTGAATTAATTGTCAGTTGCATTACATAAGAATAACCCATAAATTCTTTCACTTTCAGAATTTCTAATGGTCACGCCATGGGGAAGATCTTTTCTTTGAAATACCTGTTTAATTTGCCCATTTCAGCTTACTGCTTCCTCAGAATATATGCCTTAGATAAAATGTATCAGCAAATTATTAAGATAAAAAAGATATGGAAAATGAAAGATATAATGGATTTGAAATTGTTAATTAAAAAAAAAAAAATCCTGGCCGGGCACGGTAGCCAGTAATCCCAGCACTTTGGGAGGCTGAAGTGGGTGGATCACCTGAGGTCAGGAGTTCGAGACCAGCCTGGCCAACATGGCAAAACCCCATCTGTGCCAAAAATACAAAAATTAGCCGGGCTGGTGGCGCGTGCCTGAAATCACAGCTACTCAAGAGGCTGAAACAGGAGAATTGCCTTGAACCCAGGAGGCAGAGGCTGCAGTGAGCTGAGATTGTGCCACTGCACTTCAGCCTGGGCTACAGAATGAGATTCCGTCTCAAAAAAAAAAAAAAAAAAGTCGTGTTTCAAAAGGAAAACCAAAAGAAAGAGAGATGGAGTTATTGTTAGGTGAGAAAACAAATCAAAGATGTTTACTAATGTACACTGAGACACACAGATGCTAGAAAGATTCAGCAGATTTGAAAAACTGGCATAAGGCTCCTCATGTGTTTTTAAGGCAATGAATAATTGAAATTTTTATTTCAAATATTAATTGAAGTGATTTCTTTGGAAACTCTGATCTGAAGCTGTGTACCCTTGTGCTGGCAGTGCTTTTAGACTTTGCATTACATAATTTTATTGAATGTAAAGCCTCAAACTTAAATATTTCTTGAGGATGAAGTCCTGAGTAGTAACAGCATATAATTAACTTAAATATTACCGTTTGGATCTATTGTAAATGATAAATGCCTTAATAAATAGTAAATGAATATATTACAAGAGCTTTGAAAAGAAAGTCAGGGCATATTTCATTTTTTTTTAATTTATTTATTATTATTATACTTTAAGTTGTAGGGTACATGTGCATAACGTGCAGGTTTGTTACATATGTATACTTGTGCCATGTTGGTGTGCTGCACCCATCAACTCATCATTTACATCAGGTATAACTCCCAATGCAATCCCTCCCCCCTCCCCCCTCCCCATGATAGGCCCCAGTGTGTGATGTTCCCCTTCCTGAGTCCAAGTGATCTCATTGTTCAGTCCCCACCTATGAGTGAGAACATGCGGTGTTTGGTTTTCTGTTGTTGTGATAGTTTGCTAAGAATGATGGTTTCCAGCTGCATCCACGTCCCTACAAAGGACACAAACTCATCCTTTTTGATGGCTGCATACTATTCCATGGTGTATATGTGCCACATTTTCTTAATCCAGTCTGTCACTGATGGACATTTGGGTTGATTCCAAGTCTTTGCTATTGTGAATACTGCTGCAATAAACATACGTGCGCATGTGTCTTTATAGCAGCATAATTTATAATCCTTTGGGTATATACCCAGTAATGGGATGGCTGGGTCATATGGTACATCTAGTTCTAGATCCTTGAGGAATCGCCATACTGTTTTCCATAATGGTTGAACTAGTTTACAATCCCACCAACAGTGTAAAAGTGTTCCTATTTCTCCACATCCTCTCCAGCACCTGTTGTTTCCTGACTTTTTAATGATCGCCATTCTAACTGGTGTGAGATGGTATCTCATTGTGGTTTTGATTTGCATTTCTCTGATGGCCAGTGATGATGAGCATTTTTTCATGTGTCTGTTGGCTGTATGAATGTCTTCTTTTGAGAAATGTCTGTTCATATCCTTTGCCCACTTTTTGATGGGGTTGTTTGTTTTTTTCTTGTAAATTTGTTGGAGTTCTTTGTAGGTTCTGGATATTAGCCCTTTGTCAGATGAGTAGATTGCAAAAATTTTCTCCCATTCTGTAGGTTGCCTGTTCACTCTGATGGTAGTTTCTTTTGCTGTGCAGAAGCTCTTTAGTTTAATGAGATCCCATTTGTCAATTTTGGCTTTTGTTGCCATTGCTTTTGGTGTTTTAGACATGAAGTCTTTGCCCATGCCTATGTCCTGAATGGTACTACCTAGGTTTTCCTCTAGGATTTTTATGGTACTAGGTCTAACATTTAAGTCTCTAATCCATCTTGAATTAATTTTCGTGTAAGGAGTAAGGAAAGGATCCAGTTTCAGCTTTCTACTTATGGCTAGCCAATTTTCCCAGCACCATTTATTAAATAGGGAATCCTTTCCCCATTTCTTGTTTCTCTCAGGTTTGTCAAAGATCAGATGGCTGTAGATGTGTGGTATTATTTCTGAGGACTCTGTTCTGTTCCATTGGTCTATATCTCTGTTTTGGTACCAGTACCATGCTGTTTTGGTTACTGTAGCCTTGTAGTATAGTTTGAAGTCAGGTAGCGTGATGCCTCCAGCTTTGTTCTTTTGACTTAGGATTGTCTTGGAGATGCGGGCTCTTTTTTGGTTCCATATGAACTTTAAAGCAGTTTTTTCCAATTCTGTGAAGAAACTCATTGGTAGCTTGATGGGGATGGCATTGAATCTATAAATTACCTTGGGCAGTATGGCCATTTTCACGATATTGATTCTTCCTATCCATGAGCATGGTATGTTCTTCCATTTGTTTGTGTCCTCTTTGATTTCACTGAGCAGTGGTTTGTAGTTCTCCTTGAAGAGGTCCTTTACATCCCTTGTAAGTTGGATTCCTAGGTATTTTATTCTCTTTGAAGCAATTGTGAATGGAAGTTCATTCCTGATTTGGCTCTCTGTTTGTCTGTTACTGGTGTGTAAGAATGCTTGTGATTTTTGCACATTAATTCTGTATCCTGAGACTTTGCTGAAGTTGCTTATCAGCTTAAGGAGATTTTGGGCTGAGACAATGGGGTTTTCTAAATATACAATCATGTCATCTGCAAACAGGGACAATTTGACTTCTTCTTTTCCTAACTGAATACCCTTGATTTCCTTCTCTTGCCTAATTGCCCTAGCCAGAACTTCCAACACTATGTTGAATAAGAGTGGTGAGAGAGGGCATCCCTGTCTTGTGCCAGTTTTCAAAGGGAATTTTTCCAGTTTTTGCCCATTCAGTATGATATTGGCTGTGGGTTTGTCATAAATAGCTCTTATTATTTTGAGGTACGTTCCATCAATACCGAATTTATTGAGCGTTTTTAGCATGAAGGGCTGTTGAATTTTGTCAAAAGCCTTTTCTGCATCTATTGAGATAATCATGTGGTTCTTGTCTTTGGTTCTGTTTATATGCTGGATTATGTTTATTGATTTGCGAATGTTGAACCAGCCTTGCATCCCAGGGATGAAGCCCACTTGATCATGGTGGATAAGCTTTTTGATGTGATGCTGAATCCGGTTTGCCAGTATTTTATTGAGGATTTTTGCATCGATGTTCATCAGGGATATTGGTCTAAAATTCTCTTTTTTTGTTGTGTCTCTGCCAGGCTTTGGTATCAGGATGATGTTGGCCTCATACAATGAGTTAGGGAGGATTCCCTCTTTTTCTATTGATTGGAATAGTTTCAGAAGGAATGATACCAACTCCTCCTTGTACCTCTGGTAGAATTCAGCTGTGAATGCATCTGGTCCTGGACTTTTTTTGGTTGGTAGGCTATTAATTATTGCCTCAATTTCAGAGCCTGCTATTGGTCTATTCAGGGATTCAACTTCTTCCTGGTTTAGTTTTGGAAGAGTGTAAGTGTCCAGGAAATTATCCATTTTCTAGATTTTCCAGTTTATTTGCGTAGAGGTGTTTATAGTATTCTCTGATGGTAGTTTGTATTTCTGTGGGGTCGGTGGTGATATCCCCTTTATCATTTTTAATTGCGTCGATTTGATTCTTCTCTCTTTTCTTCTTTATTATTCTTGTTAGTGGTCTGTCAATTTTGTTGATCTTTTCAAAAAACCAACTCCTGGATTCATTGATTGTTTGGAGAGTTTTTTGTGTCTCTATCTCCTTCAGTTCTGCTCTGATCTTAGTTATTTCTTGCCTTCTGCTAGCTTTCGAATGTGTTTGCTCTTGCTTCTCTAGTTCTTTTAATTGCGATGTTAGAGTGTCAATTTAGATCTTTCATGCTTTCTCTTGTGGGCATTTAGTGCTATAAATTTCCCTCTACACACTGCTTTAAATGTGTCCCAGAGATTCTGGTATGTTGTATCTTTGTTCTCATTGGTTTCAAAGAACATCTTTATTTCTGCCTTCATTTCGTTATGTACCCAGTAGTCATTCAGGAGCAGGTTGTTCAGTTTCCATGTAGTTGAGCGGTTTTGATTGAGTTTCTTAGTCCTGAGTTCTAGTTTGATTGCACTGTGGTCTGAGAGACAGTTTGTTATAATTTCTGTTCTTGTACATTTGCTGAGGAGTGCTTTACTTCCAATTACGTGGTTGATTTTGGAGTAAATACGATGTGGTGCTGAGAAGAATGTATATTCTGTTGATTTGGGGTGAAGAGTTCTATAGATGTCTATTAGGTCTGCTTGCTGCAGAGATGAGTTCAATTCCTGGATATCCTTGTTAACTTTCTGTCTCGTTGATCTGTCTAATGTTGACAGTGGAGTGTTGAAGTCTCCCATTATTATTGTATTGGAGTCTAAGTCTCTTTGTAAGTCTCTAAGGACTTGCTTGATGAATCTGGGTGCTCCTGTATTGGGTGCATATATATTTAGGATAGTTAGCTCTTCCTGTTGAATTGATCCCTTTACCATTATGTAATGGCCTTCTTTGTCTCTTTTGATCTTTGATGGTTTAAAGTCTATTTTATCAGAGACTAGGATTGCAACCCCCGCTTTTTTTTGTTCTCCATTTGCTTGGTAAATCTTCCTCCATCCCTTTATTTTGAGCCTATGTATGTCTCTGCGTGTGAGATGGGTCTCCTGAATACAGCAGACTGATGGGTCTTGACTCTTTATCCAGTTTGCCAGTCTGTGTCTTTTAATTGGAGCATTTAGTCCATTTACATTGAAGGTTAAGATTGTTATGTGTGAACTTGATCCTGCCATTATGATATTAACTGGTTATTTTGCTCGTTAGTTGATGCAGTTTCTTCCTAGCCTCGATGGTCTTTACATTTTGGCATGTTTTTGCAATGGCTGGTACCGGTTGTTCCTTTCCATGTTTAGTGCTTCCTTCAGGGTCTCTTGTAAGGCAGGCCTGGTGGTGACAAAATCTCTAAGCATTTGCTTATCTGTAAAGGATTTTATTTCTCCTTCACTTATGAAACTTAGTTTGGCTGGATATGAAATTCTGGGTTTAAAATTCTTTTCTTTAAGAATGTTGAATATTGGCCCCCACTCTCTTCTGGCTTGGAGAGTTTCTGCCGAGAGATCTGCTGTTAGTCTGATGGGCTTCCCTTTGTGGGTAACCCGACCTTTCTCTCTGACTGCCTTTAAGATTTTTTCCTTCATTTCCACTTTGGTGAATCTGGCAATTATGTGTCTTGGAGTTGCTCTTCTCGAGGAGTATCTTTGTGGCGTTCTCTGTATTTCCTGGATTTGAATGTTGGCCTGCCCTACTAGGTTGGGGAAGTTCTCCTGGATGATATCCTGAAGAGTGTTTTCCAACTTGGTTCCATTTTCCCCCTCACTTTCAGGCACCCCAATCAGACGCAGATTTGGTCTTTTTACATAATCCCATACTTCTTGCAGGCTTTGTTCATTTCTTTTTCTTCTTTTTTCTTTTGGTTTCTCTTCTCGCTTCATTTCATTCATTTGATCCTCAATCGCAGATACTCTTTCTTCCAGTTGATGGAGTCGGTTACTGAAGCTTGTGCATTTGTCACGTATTTCTCGTGTCATGGTTTTCATCTCTTTCATTTCGTTTATGACCTTCTCTGCATTAATTACTCTAGCCATCAATTCTTCCACTTTTTTTTCAAGATTTTTAGTTTCTTTGCGCTGGGTATGTAATTCCTCCTTTAGCTCTGAGAAATTTGATGGACTGAAGCCTTCTTCTCTCATCTCGTCAAAGTCATTCCCCGTCCAGCTTTGATCCATTGCTGGCGATGAGCTGCGCTCCTTTGCCGGGGGAGATGCGCTCTTATTTTTGGAATTTCCAGCTTTTCTGCCCTGCTTTTTCCCCATCTTTGTGGTTTTATCTGCCTCTGGTCTTTGATGATGGTGATGTACTGATGGGGTTTTGGTGTAGGTGTCCTTCCTGCTTGATAGTTTTCCTTCTAACAGTCAGGACTCTCAGCTGTAGGTCTGTTTGAAATTGCTTGAGGTCCACTCCAGACCCTGTTTGCCTGGGTATCAGCAGCAGAGGCTGCAGAAGATAGAATATTTCTGAACAGCGAGTGTACCTGTCTGATTCTTGCTTTGGAAGCTTCCTCTCAGGGGTGTACTCCACCCTGTGAGGTGTGGGGTGTCAGACTGCCCCTAGTGGGGGATGTCTCCCAGTTAGGCTACTCAGGGGTCAGGGACCCACTTGAGCAGGGAGTCTGTCCCTTCTCAGATCGCAACCTCCGTGTTGGGAGATCCACTGCTCTCTTCAAAGCTGTCAGACAGAGTCGTTTGCATCTGCAGAGGTTTCGGCTGCGTTTCTTGTTGGTTTGTTATTGTTTACTGTGCCCTGTCCCCAGAGGTGGAGTCTACAGAGACAGGCAGGTTTCCTTGAGCTGCTGTGAACTCCACCCAGTTCGAGCTTCCCAGCAGCTTTGTTTACCTACTTAAGCCTCAGCAATGGCAGGCGCCCCTCCCCCAGCCTTGCTGCTGCCTTGCCGGTAGATCACAGACTGCTGTGCTAGCAATGAGGGAGGCTCCGTGGGTGTGGGACCCTCCTGGCCAGGTGTGGGATATGATCTCCTGGTGTGCCTGTTTGCTTAAAGCGCAGTATTGGGGTGGGAGTTACCCGATTTTCCAGGTGTTGTGTGTCTCAGTTCCCCTGGCTAGGAAAAGGGATTCCCTTCCCCCTTGCGCTTCCCAGGTGAGGCAATGCCTCGCCCTGCTTCAGCTCTCGCTGGTGGGGCTGCAGCAGCTGACCAGCACAGATCGTCCGGCACTCCCCAGTGAGATGAACCCAGTACCTCAGTTGAAAATGCAGAAATCACAGGTCTTCTGTGTCGCTCGCGCTGGGAGTTGGAGACTGGAGCTGTTCCTATTCAGCCATCTCGCTCCGCCCCCCATCCAGGGCATATTTCATTTGCGACAAACTGCTATATTCTGGATGAAGGGGACACAGGGACAGCAGGGTGGATATCCTGGAGTGTTACAGAATGTTGCTGGGTTCTAAAAGTGCTACAGTAACCTAGCAAGTCTCATTACAAAGCTGCTGCAGCTTTGTAATATTTAAAAATAAATTTAAAGATAAATAGATAAATAACTCTGTCGACTGGGTACTATTCCTCCTCAAGGGTAGGCATTTCTCTTTATAAAATGAATATTAATGGAAAACTAAGATTCTGTGTTATATTGAAGTTTACTTTAGTGCCATCTTTCATAGTATCCACATTTAGAGAATCCCAGAGTAAAATCCTATGGCCTTGTGAGAATTATCAATAGAAGCAAAGTCAAAAGGTCTGGAATGAGACAAAATGTCTGCAGTATTGCTGTGCCTCTATTTGCAGGTGAAGATGAGTGAGAATTGAATGTGATGAACGACTCCTGAAAAGAATGCTGGGGTTCACAGTGGGTCATAGCACCACCGGCAGCACGTGTTCATTGAGAACTTTCGGTGCACCAGGCTCTGTGGAAGCACTTTTCATGGTTTGACTTTTTAACCCTCACAGCACCCTTCTGAGACAAGTACTATTAATAATATTTTCTCCATTTGCCTTCCATTTCTTGCCTCTGTGTTACTTCGTTGCACATTATAAAAAAAGAGCCAAATGGTTTCTTCCCTATCCACACAGGAAAAAGCGACACACTTGTCCTCCCACCCCCACCCCCCTTTAATTCTTTTCATTTTCAATATTAGTTTAGGGTCATAAGTAATCTAAAAGTTCATGCTGGCCACTATTTTTATTTACATCCTCTTATACCTACTGAATGTTTCAGCAGAATTTCCTGCAAGGAGGATGGTTTTGACAACCACCACTGTATTCTTGCTTGACTTCTCTTTGGGTGGAAAAGTTAATGCCCAGAACAACTGACAAAAGGCTGGCAGAGAAATGAAGAAAACAGCGCAAAAAGGCCAGATGACTTACTCATTGATCTTCCAGCTTAAATGACCAAAATTCGATTGCAATTGAACCATTAACATCCTAATGTTCTACAGTAGAAGTACTGAGTGCTCTGCTAAAGATTCAAAAAGAATTACAGCAAAGGAAAAAAAAAGTCTAGCTAAAACCCATTATTTCTAAGCATTTTTCAACTAGGATGCTTCCTTGAGAGCTATTCATTTTCACTTAAAACTGTGTTTTCTTCTGCAATTCCGTTTTCAATTTCCAGGTAAGTACAAGAAAAGATACATGCAGTGAATAAACGTGTGTTGGGAGTAGGGGGTGGATAATGAGGATGTGTTTAGGTACAATGCACACAGAGACTGAGGTTGAATGGAGGAATGTTTCCATCTCATGTTTACACACTCCAAACATGTGAAAGATGTCCTGAGAGACTCCACCAAGGACTTTATGGCCAAGAGCAATTTGTTGTGGGTAATGCTAATCAGTTCAGTAAAGGTAAAAACACTGTTTGCTACTAAAACTAACATAAGAAAACTTAATATACATTGTTACCAGACAAACAAACAAAACGATATGGTTTCCTAAAGAAGCATATAGATTCAGTTTCAATGTCTTACATAGATTTCCTTCTCCTAAGCTTTCTTAAGCCAATTTTCTACTTCAACAATTTTGATTGTTCCTCTTCTACAAGCCATAGAATCATTGAAAAAGTATTCTTTCTAGAATTGACTTAAAGAAACGTCTCTATAGATGCCTGTCCTCTTAACTCATTCCTCAACCAAACCTCCTTCAATAAGGAGGTTGTATCACTCTGAAACTCTGTTTATGCCATCCCAGGAGTTGTATTCAGGTTGAACTTTTAGGACATTCATGTATCTGTTTATTCACAAAAGCATTAAGAAGCCAGATGAAATAGTGGATCTGTTCAATTATCACCAATAGTTGCTAAAAGCATGAGATAAAAGGATGATGGGAACTTTGCAGTGAATAGATCAGGGTGACAACCCTGGAATCCTAGCTTAATCTTTTTTCCTCCTCCTGTTTTGTTCTTGACATTAGCCAGTTTTTTTGTTTGTTAGTTTGGAAAACGGCATTATATACATATGTAGCCATGTAAACCAACAACAACAAAAAACCTTCACAAAAACATAAATTTTCAGAGTAGAAAGGAAAATGTCACCTTGTCGTCTTGTGCCTAGGATATTCCCTTTTCTAAATATAACTACTCTCATTCCTTATGTTAATGACACACAAAATTAAGAAACAGATTTTATGTGTTTTCTAATGTGATGCAATACTAAATGTATACCACCACCTTGTAGAAATTCTGTCAAATACATAACCATATAAACACAGAAAGAAAGAAAGCAAGAGATATAAACCTGATTAAGCTCTGGATCTATGCATTAATTTACAGAAAATAAAGAAAATATACATCAAAAGTAAAATTCAATTCTCACAGGACTGTTCTGACAAATGGCAAGAAGTAAAAAGAAAAGAAGGAAACATATTTAGATTACAGAAAAAATTGAGAAACGTATCAAATAAATGTGAGATGTACAATGTATTTAGATCCTGATGTGAAAAAAACAATTTTATAAAGACATTTATGAGAGAAGGGAGAGACTAGCTATTCAATGATGATAATGAACTATTGTCTTTTGTGTGTATTATACATTTTTTGAGAGCAATTATCTCTTAAAGTTGCATGCTGTAGTATTTAAAATAAAATCATATGTAAAGGTTTACTATGAACTGGCCAATGGTGAGGGAAAAAATATGTATAGGGTATATGTAAAAATAAATTGGCCAGATATTGACAGCTGTTGGGGTTCAGTGATGGATACATGGTGATTCATTACACTACTCTTTCTGCTTTTGTGTTGGTCTGAAGGATCAGATGATGCTCATGAAAATAAAAATAAAAGACGGAGAAGACCAGAAAAAGAGGAGGAGGAAGTAGAATAAAAAGAAGAGGAGGAGGAGGAGGAGGACAGAAATGAAAAGGAGGAAGAAAAAAAAAGAAGATCAAGATGACATAAGGGGGAAATAGGGAGGGTGTGCGGAGGAGGCAAGAGAGGAGATGAAGTTAGTTGCATCTAAGGATATCTACCATGTACCAGACACTCTCCTAAAGATGAGGGATACAGATATAAATAATAATACAACATGTTGTCAGCTTTCACAGTTCTACTCAAATACTTCTGCTGAAAACCAGGGTTTCCACTCTCATGTCAGGTCTTACAGATGCTCTTGGATTAATGTGCTTCCCATGTATCTAATTAAGGGGCACACATATTGCAGAAGCTATGGCATATGGGAAGGTTCATCTAACTCTAAGCCCCTTCCTGGATGAAACCTAGGCATGTTGTGGGGATAGAATGATTGCATCTCACTGGTAGCATGCCCCTTCACCTCCTTAAGCACACAGATAAAACACAAGGGAATTCATCTCACTTCAGAATTTGAAAGGATATTTCAGAATCATCAGTTTCATCAAAGTTTATTTTTAGAAAAGTCATACTTGAAAGTCCTAGTTAGAGCAACCAGGCAAGAGAAAGATACAAAAGGCATTTAAAGGAAACGAAGTCAAACTATCTTTGTTTGAAGATGCTGTGAATTCATTCCTACAAGACTCTATAGTCTCAGCCCAAAAGCTTCCAGAACAATTTCAGCAACGTTTCTGGATACAAAATCAATATACAAAAATTAGTAGCATTTCTATATGCCAATAGCATCCAAGCTCAGTACCAAATGAAGAATGTAATCTCATTCACAATAGTCACAAAAAGTACTGAGGAATATAGCTAACCAGGTGAAAGATCTCTAAAACAACAATTACAAAACACTGCTGAAAGAAATGAAAGATGACACAAACAAATAGAAAAACATTCTATGTCCATGAATAGGAATAATCAATATTCTTCACAGAATTAGAAAAAAAAAAACAAAACTAATCTAAAAATCATATGGAACCAAAAAGAGCCCAAATAGCCAAGGCAATCCTAAGCAAAAAGAACAAAACTGAACACATTACATTACACAACTTCAAGCTATACTATAAGGCTACAGTAAACCAAACAGCATGGTACTGGCACAAAACAGACACATAGACCAATGGAATAGCATAGAGAGCCCAAAAATAAAGCTGCACACTTACAGACATCTGATCTTTGACAAAGGTGACAAAAATGACCAATGGGGAAAGGATTCATTCAATAAATGGTGCTGGGATAACTGCAGAAGATTGCAGAAGATTGAAATTGTACCACCTCCTTATACTATATACAAAAATTAACCCAAGATATATAAAAACTTAAATGTAAAACTTAAAACTATAAAAGCTCTTTAAGAAAATTTGGAAATGCCATTCTAGATATAGGCCCTGTCAAAAATTTTATGAAGATAACAAACGTAATTGCAACAAAAATTGACAAATGTGACCTATTTAAACTAAAGAGCTTCTGCACAGCAAAAGAAACCATCAATGGAGTAAACAGACAACCCAAAAAATTGGAGAAAATATTTTCAATGTACACATCCAATAAAGATCTAATATCCAGAATCTATAATGAACTTAAACAAATTAACAAGCAAAAACCAAATAATCTTATTAAAAAGTGGGCAAAGGACATGAACAGACACTTTTCGAAAGAAGACATATTCGTGGTCAAAACACATGAAAAAATGCTCAACATCACTAATCATTAGAGAAATGTAAATCAAAACCACAATTAGATACCATCTCATACCAGTCAGAATGGCTATTATTAAATGGCCAGATGCTGGTGAGGTTGCAGAAAAAAAGGTAATGTTTACACACTTCTGGTGTGAATGTAAATTAGTTCAGCCACTGTGGAAAGCAGTTTGGTCATTTCTCAAAGAGCTTAAAACAGAATTACCATTTGACCGAATAATCCCATTACCGGGTATATACCCAAAGGAACATAAATTGTTCTAACATAAAGATACATGCACATACATGTTCATGGCAGCACTATTCCCAATAGTAAAGACATGGCATTGACCTGGATTCTCATCAATGGTAGACTGGATAAAGAAAATGTGGTACATATACACCATGGAATACTGTACATCCATAAAAACAAGAATGAGATAACGTCCTTTAGCAGCAACATGGATGGAACCAAAGGCCACTATTCTAAGCACACTAATGCAGGAACAGAAAGCCAAACATTAAACTTTCTCACTTACAATGGGGAGCTACACATTGAGCACACATAGACACAAAGAAGGGGACAGTACAGGTTGGGGCCTATTTGAGGCTAGAGGATAAGAACTGAAAAACTATCTATTGGACACTATGCTTATTACTTGCATGACAACATAATATGTACACCAAACCCCCACGACACTCAGTTTATCTATAGAACCAAGCTGCATATGTACACTTGAAACTAAGCTAAAATTAAAATTAAAAAGCCATGATTTCACCCATTTAATCTCTAGTTGTTATGTCTTATGGGTATATTGGATTACCTCTAGTGATTGCAACTGTAAATAGGAAAGAAAAATATACATGCACATACACTGAACACCCTAAAGGCAAGTCTAGGTCTTTAAAATTTCTACATACCCAGAATCTAAAACCAGGTCTGGCATACAGTGGACATCCAGTAAAGGTATGTTTAATAGAGGATAAAGGAATAAGTGAATGCACTGAAAAGGGAAATAAAATAATGAGAAAGTAACATCTGTAAAAATGTGAAAAAGGAAAGTTACAATGCTTCACCTTAGATAGCTGATAGTTTGGATGAAGAATATAATTCCAGAGACCAGGGAATTTCCGACAAAGATGAAGAAAAAAATAGCAGTACATTAAGCCTTGATATTTGAGCTCTTTATCATGAATTGGCTTCTCAAATGGCTAAAGACCCTACTTCTCTACCTGTCACTGCTTTCACTTTTTTCAATTAATTTATTCAAGTAAAGATGATATAAATACCCTGTGAGCTTTTTTTAATGATTAATTTTATATTAAGACAATTACATATAAACATTTACCTCTTCACATATACTTTTGACCATGTAGTCATGATCATTCAAGAATGAAATAGATGGGTTTCTTCATCATGAGTCCTAACGATATTCATAACTGAGGAAAAAGAGTCTGTATATTTCCCAACACAGAGGTTCTGAGGGCTCTGAGCTAATTATGTATGTCATATTTCACTTGTCCCAAGAAAAACAGAACAGCTGACCTGACAAGGAAATATTTGTAACCATCTGCTAACCAGAAGGTTGAAATGGACCGTTCACCATTAGAACAAACTTGACGATTTGCTTGACGAGCAACTAACCACTCCCTGCTACCCACAGAAGGAAAGTCATTTAATAGCAATGTAAAGGCCATGCTCAGTAGAGCAGTATTGAGAACACTGTCTTAAAATCCAGGCTCAGTTTAAAATACTTTCATGTCACTACTATGGTTTAATGGGGAAGGAGTCCTTCAAAAATCTTAACATTTTGAAACTAGTGTGATGGTACTTCCATCTTTCTTATAATCAATCCAACCATTGTAAAAGAGTTAGGAGCTTGCAGGCTGGTAGAGAGAAACCTGGGTTGAAACTCTACCTCTGCATGTATTATATTTGTGACTAAAATCAAGTTATATAGCATCCCCAAGCTCATCATTTCTTCATGTATAAAAGGTAGTCATCCCCAAAGAGAAACATTATATTCTTTGTGTGGCTAGATGCTGTAAGGAACATTGTGTTACTTCCAATGTCTCCAAGCCCACAGTCAGAAATAAATTACCAAAATAAGGGCCAGAATGTATCTCAGTATTGCTACCGTTGATTGCTTTACACTTAAATTTCATTTCCAAAGTTCACCTGCATTTTCCTAGGCTCAAGTGACTGCCCTCCTCTAGAACATTCTCAGAAATAAATCGTTCATGCCTCCCTTTGAAGCTTTACTGCCCACTGGACATGCCTCTCTGATCATACGTCTGCTAAGCTCTCATCCCTGTATGCCAATTCTCTATTGTTTAACAACCAGCTCCCTCCATCTTTCCAAATATTTTGTGCTCTCTGGAACTCCAAATCCACACTGAGCACTCCTCAATGCAACCTTATCCTAGTTTTCAAGTAGTTCCTTAACTAAAACCTGGAGGTTTGCTGAGAACACTGCTTCCCCTAGGGCTCTATTAAGTAGAAGTATTTTTCTCCCTTGCATAGCCCCATGTATCTCAATGTCCTTCTTATTTCCCAATGCCACTTGCATTCTCAAATTTGTTTCTCCCTGTGTACGACAGAAAAAAACTCCTGTTCCTTTTTTTCCTAACCCCTGTGCGTCTTGACTTGTTTGTCACAAACTGTGAAGGGTCTGGGATTTCACCATATCTGCAAGCCTACAAGTTAGCCTGCCACAGTTTTGGGTGCTGGCGGAAGACATAAGAATCAAAGGGCAGGGATGAAAGGTGTTATTTTTCACAGAAACAGTAGTAGCCAGAGTATCAGCCTTTTCTGGCTCTGGTTCCTCGAGCCCCAATTCACATAGGCTGACAGAAAAAGAGCCAGGTGACACCATGGACTACATTACAGGAGAGGACTCTGAGCTTAGAGAGCCTGGTCTTTGATCCCAGACAGTAAATATTGCTGACCTTTGCTCTGAAAAGAAACACTATCTCCAACTTCCAAAGTTGTTTGCTATACAAGTGCTGTTGGAAAAGTAGTCTGGAACAAAAGTGGTCGCTGTCCCTGCCCACAACATGTGCAGAAACATGAGAGACCAATGGACAATTTTCTTCCAACAGTGTTCATGTCCCTCCTTATAATATGAGTCTCAGGGTTTGGTATCCATCTTTTCCTTCTCCTCACACTCACTCCTTCCTGGACAATTTTATTCATTTTAATGACATTAACTATGAACCACTGATGAAGTTATACTTTGTATCTGTGGTGTAGACTCCTGAGTTCTACACCTATACATTGAGTTGTCTTCATAACCCTTCTAGTTGTATGTCTTATGGGTGTCTTGGATTCAACATGTCTACAATTAAACTCTTGCCCCTTCTACCCGCCAGCTCTTGGTCACGTACATACATGACAGCTTCTGTGCTGTATATATTCTGTGTGTTCCCCAGATGAACCTGGTACCATTCTCTACACCTTGAGAAACTTTCTTTGATGAACAAATACAGAGCTCTCTTACCTTTTGACATCTGGTTAATTTGGTCAATGGGAGCCGCAGGCAGAAGACTAAAGGGCAGGAGGGTGGTTTGATGTTGCTGTTTATTGGTCTGGCTACCTCCCTGTCAGGTAGCCTGTCCTTACATTTGTTCTCCCAGGCTTCTGGTAACCACTCTGTCTGCTTGCCCTTTCTGGTTTGGAGTGGTGTTTCTCTATGTTATTCGCCCAGAGGTACTGCATTGTCCTTCGCTGCCTTCTTAAGAAACTCTTCTGGCACTTTTGGACATTATGCCTTTGTGAGACTCTGTTTAAGTAATTCCCTTTGAATGACTCATCGTTTCTGCTTGGATTCTCACTGATACATTCAGCTGAGTATGCCAGAAATGGGGGTGTCATGATTGCTCTCATTTCCCCATATCTCATCCATGACCAAATTACAGAGATTTGGATTCCCAAATACTTAGCACAATTGTCTCCTTCCCTCCATCTCCACAACCACTGCCCTTCTCCAAGTCATCATCCTATCTCACCTGGACTGCTGTATGGCCTCCTCACTGGTCTCACAATGTCTATCCTGGCACCTCTTTAACACAATTTTCATACAGTAGTCAACTTACCATTAAATTGCAAACTAGGCCATGCCACTCCCAATTGAAACCCCTCACCTGTTCCCCACTTCATTTACTTGGAAATCAGAACCTCAACATAGTCTACGAGGCTCAGTGTGATCTGACTCCCTCCAGTCACATCTTAGAGCCACATTCCTTCTCATTATATTTCACGTTCTGTTACCTTTTTTTTTTTTAAACAAATTTCAAGCACATTCTAATTTCCTCTTTCTTCTATTTGAAAAATTCTCATTCTGGATAACTACTACTCTCAGATTCTAGTTTAAATGTTATATTTAAGAGACTTCTACTAATTCTCAAAGTTTGGTCTCTCTGTACAGTTTCCCTACGTGCCCCTAGCCTGGCATTAGGCTATGCAAAGACACAAAAATTATAGTTATATTATGGATGTTGAGAGAGGTGGGCAGGGTGTAGGGTGGGGAATACAGGAAAAGAAAGAAAAGGAAAGAAAAAGTAAAAGAAGGAAACCAGGCAGACATGAATCAGTTATAAATAAGAACATAAAGCCAGGCAAGATGCAATTTTAGAAAAAATAATAGAGACAATAAACATTATGAATTAAGAGAGGAAGAATACCATAAATTTACATAGTCAATTAATTTAGGGTCTAGGACTGGAGGCAATGACTCCAGTTAGGACTATTTACAAAACTGAGGCACGTGGTAAGGATGTCTTGGACTGCAGTGGTAGCAGTGAGGATTATCTGTTCCCCACAGAGTCTAGCACAATAAATAATTGATTTATGAGTTAGTTTATTTTGTAGAAAGCTAAGTAGGACTTAGTGACTGAGTGGATAAGGGAGAGAAGTGGATAGAGAAAGCATGGGAAAAAAGGAAGGTGCAAAAACATTTTTAAAACTCTACTAAGAGAAGTCACCAGATTTGGAACTTTAAAACTGAACTCACTTAACTCATACAACAGCACTATGAAATAGACTGCATTACTTCACTCTTTTAAAAATAGAAGATAAAAGCTTAAAGCAGAAGAGATAGGCTTTGCAGTTAGTCTCAAATCTTGGTTCTGCCACTTACCAGCTGTGTGACTAGTTATGCTAGGAAACAAAAATGAATAATAAAAGTCATGCTACAGGGTTGGTGTGAAAGGAAATAACAGTTGTAAGGAGTATACATTGGACTTGATCTCTGTTGTATCCAATGAAACCATTAAGTGATCTCCAAAAACTAAAGCAAATGACACATATAAAGAGTGAAATGATGATGATGATAAAAGACCTGAGGCCAGAATATAGATTCCAAAGTCAATAGAGAAACTAGAAATAAGGGGTATTTCTGCAAGCAAGGAAACAACACAGAAGGTGAGTCCCACGTGTGCCCAAATACTTGACTGACTGCAAAGTTCATAGGCACAGGGGAGGCCCAGAGAAGTCCAGGCTGAAAAAAGCAGAAGTGCAAAATGGCAAGAGTTGGAGAGAGATATAAGTAGCTGTAGACTGCAGGAGAGGCAAGTTTGCAGTTTGACTGTAGGTAACCATCTTTTAGAAAACAGCACAATCTTCAGAGGAGCATGACAGAACTCAGAGTTGCTTTAGCCACATCCCATATCTTTTGATAATGAAAACAGGAAAATTTGTAGCATTAGTTGTTACATAATGAAAAAATGAAGGCTGTAAATCAATGAGCTAAGCCAGGGGTAGACAAAGTATGACCCATGACATGTTTTTCTATGTCCCACAAACTAATAATGGCTTTTAAATTTTAAACAATATGGTTAAAAAAATAGAAGAAAAAGAAAATAATGTAAGACACAGACTCTATGTGACCCTAATCTTAAAATATTTATTATCTACTTCAGAAAAACGTTGCTGAACCCTAATCTAAGCCTCTTCTTAACAACCTAGAAAAGAAGAAAGAAAAGGAGGAGAAAAAAACTAAACAAAAAGTTACCAGAAAGAGGGATATAAAGACAACAGTAGAAATAGATGAAATAGAAAACAACAGAGACAATAAAGAAAACAAAAGTTATTTTTATAAGGTTAATAAAATTGATAAGGCCAGACTCAGTGGCTCACGCCTGTAATCCCAGCACTTTGGGAGGCCAAGGCAGGTGGATCACCTGAGGTCAGGAGTTCGAGACCAGCCTGGCAAACATGGTGAAACTTTGTCTCTACTAAAAATAAAAAAATTAGCCAGGCGTGGCTGGGCGCGGTGGCTCACGCCTGTAATCCCAGCACTTTAGGATGCTGAGGCGGGTGGATCACAATGTCAGGAGATCGAGACCATCCTGGCTAACACGGCAAAACCCTGTCTCTACTAAAAATACAAAAAAAAAAAATTCTCCGCAGCTGTGATCATATTCACTGATGCCAGGCTGATTTACCCTGAGATTGGGAACAAGGTAAGGTACTCCCATTATTACTTCTACTCAATATTGTATTAGGAAGTCCTGATCAGTGCAATAAAGCAAGACAAAATGCATTGAAATAAGAAAGCATTGTGTCACAGATGATGTGATCATCTATATAAAAAATCCTAAAAATCTACAAATGAGCAACTATAAGTAATAAACAATGAAAATGTATAATATTCAACGTCTACATACAGAGTTAATTCTATTTCAGTAATGGTAGCATTAACACTTGAAAAGGAATTACAAAGATACTATTTTTTAATGGCATGACAATATGAAAAACTGAGGGTTGAATTTAACAAAAATATATACAAAATCTATATAATGAAAATAACAAAACAAGAGAGAAATCAAAGATTTAAATAAACAGAGTGGTATACAATGTTGATGAATTTAAACGCTCAATATTGAGATGTCCATTTTCTCCATATTGGTATACAGATTGGATGCAATTGAAATAAAACTGCTGCTTCTCTCATTTGGGTGTGTACTAAAGAATTCACAGATGAGACAGGATGAGAGCATTTTTATCATGATAAAGACAAAATTCTATTTTCAATCCCATTTTTCATAAGCCTTCTACAAATATTCAACATTCCTTAGGGAATATATTTTAGTTATGTCAATGAATTTGGCATGAGTATCTTTTATCTAGAATAGTCCTGGAAGAAAACTGCTCATCAGAAGAGATTTGAAAAGATACTTGGACCATGACCTGTAGAATTACTTATGCCTCATTCACTTCCATGGCATCACTCACATTATTTTTCACCACATAACCCTTCATACTGAAACACAGTAAGGCAATATGACAGGATTCACTGGTCTGTCTTACCACATACCCTTCTACTTGGCCTAACAAAAATGACAGAATAGCTTACTGAAGACTCAGTTATTGTGCCAGCTTGTAGACAACACATTGCAAGGTGGGGACAACATCCCACAAGACTTGGTATATGCTTTTAACAGGAACCAATATATAGTGCTGTTTCTCCATCAGAACACTGAGCTCTAGGAAGGAATGGAAGTGTAAACACGTGCATCACTATTATGCCAAATAACTCATGTGCAAACACAATGTTTTCCATGGGTGCACATTTGATCTCTGTTTATGTAGAAATAAGAATGTTTGCACCAGGGTACATGAAAATGATTCCAGTGAACTGGAAGCTGAGACTGCCACCTGGCCATCATAAAATATTCTCTTTGTCTTCGAAATCATGCATTTTCACCATTATTGTATCCATGGAAGGTTTCTTCCTTCCTTGATCTCTTCTTTTACTCTCTACTTTCCTTCTTTATTTTTTTATTCTGGTTGGCATAGTCTAGATTTCCTTGATCTACAGATTATTGTTTTTCTTCAGCTGTGACAATTCTTCAGTCATTATCTGTTTATAAATTCCCTCTTTTCCATTCTCATTATTCACTTCTGGGACCCAGGGCTGATTAGTGTTCCTCCATACACTTCCATATTTGCTATCCTTCATTGTCCTGTGCTGCATTTTCTTTCAGATGTATGTTCTAGCTCAAGCATTCTCTCTTTGACTGTGTCTAATCTTTTTTAACCAATCCATTCAGTGTTTTATCATTTTTGATAGCCTTTGGTTGATAGTACACATTGGCAGGATTCCACATTTATTCATCTATTTTATGCATGGTTTTATTCTAAATCTATTATTTCTAATTAGAAAAAAAAAAAAACAAAAAAAAAAAACTAGATGCCGGTCTGGGTGTGGTGTCTCACGCCTGTAGTCCCAGCACTTTGGGAGGCAGAGGCGAGCAGATTGCCTGAGGTCAGGAGTTTGAGACCAGCCTGGCTAACATGGTAAAACCTCATCTCTACTAAAAATACAAAAAGTTAGCAGAGTGTGGTGGCCCATGCCTGTAGTCCCAGCTACTTGGAAGGCTGAGGCAGGAGAATCGCTTGAACCCAGGAGGCAGAGGTTGCAGTGAGCCGAGATTGTGCCACTGCACTCCAGTCTGGGCAACAGAGCAAGACTCCATTCCAAAGGGGGGAAAAAAATAAAAACTAGATGCCTTGGTTTACTTACATATATATATTATCTTTGTTTATGTTGGCTTTCACTACTAGTGTTTTCTTTGTGATTTATCAGCTTTAATTATCAGATAATAATGGTTAATTAATTTTAATTTAAAATTTTGACAGGCCTAAAGAAGACATACTTTTCTTGAAAATAATTCCTGCTGGAATCCAAGGCAAAACCTACCTGCTACTACTTTATTCCTCCCAAAGCAGTTCCAGCTTCATGCTTGAGTCTCAGATTTAGCAGCTCTACCTTTGTAGCTTGTTTGGGGCCCTTTGGAGTACCTGGGAAGCCGCACTGCTCAAAGTAAAGTTAGTCCCTAACCTAACTTTATGGCCCATCAGGCTTCTTCTCAGGACTAAAGAATAAAAAACATTGTGCCAGGTATTTAAACCTTAACAATTAACATTTGGATGCATATTTATTTCTCTAAAATGGAGTCTATTGCTCCACATACATCTGTTGTTACTCCCATAACTACCAAATTCAGGTTGTCCAATATTCATAGAGTGTACTGCGGTGAACAACAGTTAACATTCATGCAATGTTTTCTACACTCCCAAAACTGTCCTCAGCACTTTACATTCATTATCTCACTTAATGAAATAACCATCCAATGAGGTGTTTGCTATTATTATTATTGACACTTTATGGGCAAGAAAACTGAGACTTAACTTAAATAACTTACCCAAAGTTATACAGATAACAAGTGGCTAGTCAAGTTACCGAACTCCAGCTGTTTGGCTCTCGGTCCAATGTGTGAATATTTTTAATAGAAATACATTCTGCATACAGTTGTAAGTGAACTGTTTAATCAGTTTTGATAAATACATATCAATATGAAGAATATTTCATCCCCCAGAAATCTCCCCCGACTAAGAAGGAACTATTGCTTTGTAATCTAGCACCATAAATTAGTTTTGTCTATTCAAGGCTTTCAAATAAATAGGATCATACAATATGTAGTTTGGGGGTCTGGGTTCTTTCACTCAGACACAAAATTTTGAGATTCATTTTGCTGCATATATCACAATCCATTCTATTTTCAAATGATAGACATTATTTGACTGATTGTATAGACCAGAGTTTGATAATTCACTTTTAGATGCACATCTGGGTGATTTCCAGTTTGGGGTACGTGTGTCAAGTTAGTCCGACATAGTTTCATGAGTGCTGGCTGAAGATGTGGAACCCCTGGTTCAGAGCCAAGGCATGGCAACAAGCACAATCATTATGTTTGCACTGGGCCCCTCCCCACAACCCCCTGAAATCCAGTGGGGGTAATGCAGAGTGGTCTATGTGGATGCAGAAGGCACAATGGGTTTGTGTTACATCAGTCAAACTCTGAGCTTTAGGAACTCAAATCTTTTATAAAGGACTTTAAGCAAGCCGATCTGACCTTCACTCCAGAGAGAGATATTATCTATATTATATTTGCCAGTAAGCAAAGTTCCCTATACTCCAAGGGGATACCGTATCTGTATCATCTGGGACTATTTGCTATGGAAACATCTTGAAAAGGTAATCAGTGCTTCTATTTGCAAAATAAGCAGAAACAAGAGAGGCCAATGGAGAACTGCCCCCCAACTGGGCTATCATGAATAAGTCGATGTGAATATTTCTGCACCAGAGTTTTGTAGACATATGTTTTCATTTCTCTTGGATAAATGCTTAGGAGTAGAGTTGTACAGGACAGGTCGGTATGTGCTTAACTTTTAAAGAAGTGTTCTAAAGTAGTTGTAGCATTTGCATTCTAACAGCAACACAGAAAGTGCCGGCTCCTCCATATCTTCTCTGATGTTAGATCTTATCAATCTTTTTCATTTTATTTCTGTGTAGTAGAATTTCATTATGGTTTAATTTGCATTTCTCTGGTGAATTATGACAAAGAGAATTTTTCTTGTATGCCTACTGGCCCACTGTATGAAATCTAACAACTTTCCTTGCCAAACATCTTAGAAGCTAAACATCCCAGATTACCTAAATTTTCTACTGGAAGAACACAGTAGTTCAGAAGGCCACAGGAATAGGGCCAAAATTTAATTATTTATTAAGAAAAGATTATATAGGCTGCAACCATTAAACTATACTTTATAAGATCACAACTACTTCCAAGTAGTTTTTCATTCTTAATTTTATATTTACTTATTTATTTGAGATGAGGTCTCTCTATAGCATCCAGGCTGGCCTTGAATTTCTGGGCTCAAAGTAATCCTGCCTCAGCCTTTGAGTAGCTGCAACTACAGACATGCATCATCATGCCCATCTCACTACTTCCAAGTTGTAAACTGCAGCTAATTCTGTGCCATTTAATACATACTTTAAGGAGCCAGTTAGAGCACACTTTTTCGTTTGTGGTTTCCAAATGAGCTAAAGGAAACAGCTTGTAAGATGTTTAAATTATATTTCCCTAAGGGTTTAAACTTTTTACATGGAAAAATTAGGCATTGCTTATGTTTTATTTTTAAATTGTGTTAACTCTTTAATGCCAGGGAGATACCACTTCTTTGTATCATTGTTTATGGTTTACAAGAGTAGAGCAAAATACTTTGGTTCAAATTCCAGCGCTGCCAGATGCTAGCCAAGTGACTTTTCAGCAAGCCACTTAACAAACCTCTGAGAACTTTGCTTTTATCTTTCTCTGTAGTAGATTGTAAATATTACCAGCTCTGTCAACTCTACTGAGTTGTAGGGAGGATCAAATGACACAGGAGTATTAAAACAATTTAAAGTCTCTAAAGTGCATCTCATAAAAAAGACAAATCTGTACCCAAACATATGGAAAAATATTCAACCTTGCAAGTTTTCCAAGAAATACAAATCAAAATAGAGATAACGTTTTAGTAGTTTTGCCAATGGCTGAATAAATTAGTAGAGTGCTTTCAGAAAACGGCTTAGCAATATATTTCAATTGTCCAAAAACGTTTGTACTCTGAATCAGTAATGATAAAAATAGGTAATGTGCATTTTATTGTCATTTACCACAGGCTTCCTATGTCAGGCATTGGACCAAGCACTTCACATGTATTAACTCATTTAGTGCTTCTATTTAAAACACAAAACAAAACAAAATAAAACCCTATCAGATAATTATTATCATCAACGTTTTAGAAATTAGAAAACAGGCACAGAGATGCAAAGTCACTTGTGTTAGGCTTCATAGCTAATGAGGCAGGAACTGAAATTGATTTAAGGCAATTTAGCTTCCAAGTCTTTGTTCTTTACTACTCCATTTAACAACTTCTAGAAATGGGCCGGGCGCGGTGGCTCACGTCTGTAATCCCAGCACTTTGGGAGGCGGAGGCGGGTGGATCACGAGGTCAGGAGATCGAGACCATCCTGGCAAACACGGTGTAAACCCCGTCTCTACTAAAAATACAAAAAAAATTAGCCGGGCGTGGTGGCGGGCGCCTGTAGTCCCAGCTTCTCGGGAGGCTGAGGCAGAAGAATGGCATGAACCTCGGAGACAGCGGAGCTTACAGTGAGTCGAGATCGCGCCACTGCACTCCAGCCTGGGTGACACAGCGAGACTCCATCTCAAAAAAAAAAAAAAAACACTTCTAGAAATGCATCCCAAGAAAGCAATCTCCCTCAAAAAGAAGAAGCAAGAGTTGAGTTATATCCTGATGTGTTTTAAACATACCTGCAAACTTCGTAAATAATTTTAGTGCAATTTCTGCAAACGATAGTATATGAAGTCACTGGGTTATTATATAACACTTTAATCAAGAAAATTAACAACAGATATAATATGTATGTTTTATAAAATTAAAAATACATTTTAAAGGTACCCGAATTTCTTATTATTATTCTGGGGTCACAGAATTACCAGAGTTGGGGGTTTTGCCTGTGCTAGCATTGTAAGTTTCCCCCTTTTGTGCTGAGCTATATAGAAATCATTAGGACAAGTAGTTACTAGACACCTAATGTCTGACTGTGTGGCTGTTAGGGACCACACAGGACCATAAGTGGTAGGCAAACATCTTCCCATGAGTGACAAGACCAGCCACAAACTCGAGTGTTATCATGAGCAGTTCTGTCTTTTCATGAGCAAGCACTCATGAATGCACACTTTTCATGAGTAAGTACTCGTTAATAGTACAGAGCGAATGAGATATCATTCACCATTTTAATGAAAGAACACACACTATTGTGTTAAAATCACAAGAACATTAAAAACAGGTAACAATCACACAGGCTGTCCCAGGAGAAAAAAAGTTGAGCCAGAGTTAGGCACTCTCCCAGACTTATGACCTCTGTAGATTTTCTCCATCAGAGAAGTGACAGCTCTTTTTCAAGGACAGTCTTTTCTTTGCCCATATTCTTTCCCTACTCTTGGATAACAAAATAACTAGCCATTGAATGGCAGAGACGCACTCCTTGGTGGACCAACTCAAAAGAGCACAAAGCCTAGAGTAATGAGCTCCTTTTAGAAATGATGGTATGAGCTCCTTTCAGAAACCCGTGTTTTCTGTCCCAAAACACAGAAGCCTGTAGACATATATGTCACTCCGTATCTTTTCTTTGCTGCTGTAGTGGCTGAAGCTGGGTACTAAATGTTTTGCACATCATTTTCCCTATGAGAGATCTCAACCCAGGTGGACAGCTCGGAACAAAAGAAACAAAAAGAAACGGCCAGGAGCGGGTCTGTAATCCCAGCACTTTGGGAGGCCAAGGCAGGTGGATCATGAGGTCAGGAGATCAAGACCATCCTGGCTAACACGGTGAAACACTGTCTCTACTAAAAATACAAAAATTAGCCAGGCATGGTGGCAGCTGTAGTCCCAGCTACCTGGGAGGCTGAGGCAGGAGAATGACATGAACCCGGGAGGCAGAGCTTGCAGTGAGCCGAGATTGCCCCACTGCACTCCAACCTGTGCGACAGAGCGAGACTCTTGTCTCAAAACAAAAACAAAGAAAAAAAAACATAAGGCTTTGAAGCCTGCCAGACCTTGTTTTGGATTCTGGCTCTGCCACTTTCTAACCGGCGACTGATCATGAGCATGTCATGTCATTAACCTCGCTGAGCCTGAGCTGCCATTTTCTGCTGTGTGACCTTGTGCAGATTGCTGTCTTCCTGCGCTTCCATTTACTCATTTATAAAATAGCAAAAATAATCTCAGAGGGGAGTAAAACAGATCAACCCTTCTCAACTAAAAACTGTGGATAAAAATGGGACTTTTGAAGATCACTATCATCTGTGCAAAGTGCTTAAGTGAGTGACCAACGCACAGCAAAGTGTTCAATATTGCTTACTGTACTTATTTTTCAAAAGATGCACAAAATTAAAATCTTCAGGGTAAAACTTCCAAAAACATAACATTTTTTCATTTGTCGATTTGAATTCACCTACAGGAATAGGCGTTTGCAGGAAGAGACATCATCATTTAAGAAAGTACCCAGTCAGCATGGGTTATTTTATTTTTTTTACTATTAGGGTTTTAACTATTTATGTAATTTCTTCTTCATAACACATGAAATACAATAATTCTTCATAACATAAGAGCATAAGAGCATCATAGAAGAGAATTGAACGTAACGATGACCAATGCAGAAAAGATGTGGTCAAAGCTGAGAGGCTGATAACATTTCTTAGTCCTCTATTCCTGTAAATTCATTTTAAAGGAACAAATGGCTAATATATTACGGTTTATTGAATTTTGTGATTTTCACATTTTCCCTTAAAGTGAGAGCACTTGTCAACTCAAATATATGCAGATGTTGCTAATTTCTTTTTGTGTCTTGTGGAAAACAACATAATGGGCTTCTGAAACATTTATCACATGCAGCCCAAAAGATCCTACACAGCCTGCGATTCAATCTATTTGTGCGGAATAGTCTTGCAACAAAAGACGCTGCTTCAGTGTTGTAAGTGTAGCAAGCTGAGCACCTTTAGGAAAACACAAGCACAAATCGTCTCCTCCTCCTCCTCCAGTCTGATCAATTGCATTGAAATGTTTTATGCAAAGCAGATTTTTGTTTTTAAGCCTGGAAAGTAAAATTAGTGGTTTCTCAACAACCACTTGTAGTTCCAAAACAAGTAGTTCCTCAACAACTACTTGTTAAACTCCTACTCTAAGCCTGATACTGGCCTAGGGCTGGGGATGTGAAGATGGGGATCAACAGATATGTGAGCAGCTTGCTTGATGGAGCTTGAAGCCGAGTATGAGAGAGACGTTCACCTCATATGCACACTGAGGAGCACAGTGTCACAAACAGGCGTGTGTTTCTCAGGACAGGAAGGTGGCAGAGCAGATGGCAAGGAACCTGCCCTAGATCGTGGTGGGAACTTCATTGGAGACTTCCTTAAAGAGTTGACACTGAGATGTGAAGGATGAGTGACTGTCAAAAGTTGTATTGGGAAGAAAAAAATATAGGCAGAGAAATAGCATATACGAAGGCCCTGTAGCAAGAAAAATGCAGACACCTCTAGAGAACTAGAACATCAGAGTCCCAGGAGTATGAGATAGGGCCTTGCTACCAGGTGCCCCACAGACCATGCTGAGGTTTTAGTCTTGTAGAAACCTGACCAACATGGAGAAACCCTGTCTCTACTAAAAATACAAAATTAACCGGGCATGGTGGCACATGCCTGTAATCCCAGCTACTCGGGAGGCTGAGGCAGGAGATTTGCTTGAACCCAGGAGATGTAGGTTGTGATGAGCCGTGATCGCACCATTGCACTCCAGCCTGGGCAACAAGAGCAAAACTCCATCTCAATTTAAAAAAAAAGAAAAGAAAAGAAAGAAACAACGTATGGTATAGCCAAAGAAATGTCTTAAATATTGAGGAATTAGTTTTACATGTTAAAAATAGCACCAATCTAGACATTTTGTGCTTCTTAAAACTCACTAACACTTATTTGGCAATCTCAAAACCCATCCAAGGAAAGAAAGAATCTATTGATATAAAGTGTGTGCTGGAAGCATGATTTATAGTCACGTTAACAGCCACACAGGCAGACATTAGAAGTCCAATAACTGCTTGTCGTAGTGATTTCTGTACACTTCAGCACAAAAAGAGAACTGTTTCAGCTTGGTTCTTGGCATCTTTTTCTTTGTATTCCTTTTTTTTTTTAAATTTAATTTTAAAACGTTAACTATTTATTATAAACTTGACCAGAACCTGTGTGTAATAGTTCCATTTTTTCTCTAATATAAAAGCAATCACATCTTGTAATCCAACATTTTCCTTCCATAGTAAATTGCCCACTTCTGTCAGTGCATTGGACCACTTTGGTAGCTCAATTTACAACTGCTGCTCCAAAAGTCCTTTGAGTTTCTTAAAGGTATTATTTTGTACCACCTTGGTTTCACACAATTTCAGTCTCCACCATCTGCTTTAACAAGACTGCCGGCTTGTGTCTGCCCTACCCTAAATGGACAGAAGGTCCCAAGCAAATGAGATATATTCAGAGAGAATTTTATAGTCAGGGCTACAGTTCCCTCTTGTATAACCATGCTGCCTTTGAGACAACGGGTTTGAGCTCTCTTTTCTCTTTGTACAAACGGCTAGCTTTTTATCATTATAACAAAGTTTGAACATAAACTGGAAAATACTGCCCTATTTTAATTTCAAGAAAGGAGAAAAGAAACAAGGTCAGCTCACTTCTCCACTATAGCTGTTTATCAGTGCGGACCAAAAGGGATCAATCCAGGATCATTATCAAACATGTTCTACTACGAGCCCTTGTGTGCCTGGGTGTCACAGACTGAGGAAATTGCTATAGAAGCAAAACTACGAAGTTATCAAAAAATGACAAAGTATCTATTTGTGTTCAGTTTTCCAAGGGTCTTGGGAGACAACTAGGCATGAGAGGAGAAACAGCATAGGGATAAATAAGCTCTATGTACCACTGGGTTGATCCATCTGAAGCACAATTTCATCATGTGTATAATGGAAATAATAACCTCTCATGGACAGTCAGGGCTGCTGTGATCATCTCTGCTGACTATATATTCCTGGAAAAATTGTCTACTGTTATGTTCTAGCTCAGCCTCTTGTTTCTTTCACAGCACTAATCACAACTTGTGATTATTTTCCATATCTGCTTTTGGTTTTTCTTTCTGCCTCCTGTACTGGAATAAAAGCTCCCTGAAAGCAAAGACCTTGCCTGTGTTCTCTGGCTCAGCACAGACACTGGCCCAGTGCAGCTCACTTGTCATTCACTTGTTGAGTAAATAAATGAGTGACAGAGTACATGAGTACATGAGTGCATGCACTTAGTTGTTGGCATTATTAAATTTTTCTCGTTGGTAGCTACACTCTTAGAGAAGTCACAAAGTATCTCCAAGGTTGTTATCTTTTTTATTAACCTGTAAAAAGAGGGCATTACTTACCCTGACTATCTCACAAGGCTGATATGGGGATCAAGTAGAATAACATAAACATATACAAGTGTTTTGTTATGTGCCTAGCATGATATAAGGCAATAGGTATTTAAGGTAAAGGAAGAATAATGCTTTGTATGAAAATAAAGGAAAGATGGACTATTTAAATCATGGAGGAGCCTGACTTTTCTTTCTTTTTTCTTTTTTTTTAAACGAAGGCCAAAAGTAGGATCAGTCACCACTATCAACAAAGACAACCACAACAATGGCACCTAAACGCATTGGGCGCCCTCTATCCCTACCAGGTATTGCTCTATTTAATTCTTGTGAATGAGCCCATATAGTAGGGACCCTGCTTTACAGATGAGGGGATGGGAAAGACCATTGGGAATGTCTGAGTAACTTGCCCATGGTGACACAGTAACAGAAACAGCTGGGATTCAAACCCAGGGAATCTGACTCAAGTCTTAACTTCTTTCATGAACAAACTAGTGAGACTGAAGCAGGCAGCTTGAATACTGTGTTTCTACACCAGTGAGGCTGTATTTAAAGCCAGCACCCAGCTTTCAGTGCCCAGGATGGTAAACAATAAATACTATTTGAGGACGAGAATGCAAAAATTAGCAGCCTCCATATGTGTTCGCCCACATACCTGGATCTCCTCTTCACAGAATCAGGGAGACAAAGTTAGAATAGCTCTAGAAAGTTTTATCTGTATGTATATATATATATTTGATATTTATTTTGTGATAACATTTTATTCTGTAGAAAAATAAATATGATGCTGCATATACCATAAAAACCTAAAATGCTTTTAGTATCCATATTTCTCTTTGGTGGGTGGTGGTGGTGGGGAGAAAGCCTCCATTGCTAGAAACTCTTCTAAGGAAGGCTATATTCTACTCTAACTTGCTTGATGATACTTGATAAGTCATTCCACAACCCTTTCTTATATCTAATAAAATGACTCTAAGCATCCAATTTATAATACTTCTATTGCTTATAAGAGGCACTTTGTTTACAAGAACTGTTGCCGAGAAGACGCATATGCATTAATTTCCCTAGTTCAGGAATTCCTTCTCATTAACAGCCAAGCCTGACAGACTTTCTGAATATGGAAAGGCCATAACTCCCAATTTTAAAGATGTTGCCTGTTGGAGTTACTGAGAAAGAAATGACACACAGCTCAAATAATTATGGCTTCTAGCATTTATGGAAAGAGCTTTGCCTGAATACTCCCGGGCTTTCTAGTTGGTGTTCCACTGCTTGGCTTGCTTCGGCACAGAATTAAACACAGTTGCCGTGGGTGACGTAAAGAGCTGTGTGGCAAGAAACAAACTGAGGGAATGCGCTCTGAATTAAAATGGCATTCAGTAGAGACCCCTTTTTATGCTTTGAAGAGTTGGTGGCTGAAGGAAAAATTTATTTACTGCAGGGTCCATCTACAAACCTCTATTTCATAAGGCTGAAGATATCCAGTCTCCATTTGGGCATCTGGTCAAGATTTGGGAAAATGAGGTTTGTGAGTAAAATCAACGATCTGGCTTGCCATCCATCTACTTTGCTTGTACTTCGGTTAGTGTCATATGGTAATATTCTAACATATTAATATATCAACAAATGTGCCTTTTATTTCTCCCCCACCATTTATTTTCTAACCATGGTAGTTTCAGAACTCTTCTTCATTGCTTTTGGGAAGGATGGTTACAATAAAACACAGAAGAACAATGGAAGCAAAAAGAAAATAATAATAATAAATAAACGACTGACATTTGTGCTCTAAAAGCCATTGTTACATGGTCAGTACTTGGCTCTCTGCTTCAAAAATACTGAAGTATTCAGGACATGAAGTGTATGCCATATACAAAAAAAAAAAAAAAAAAATGGAAGGATTTGAATGGATCTAAATTAGTCTCCTCTCCCAGCCTATTAACAAGACATTCAGGAGCGACAGATGAGAAGGGAGAAACTAACAGGGTATGTAAAAGTTAAATGCTGGTATAAGCTCCTGAAGAGCTCCTAGGCTCTGCAGAGCCAGTCAGTACAGTTGCCACTAGGCACATGTGGCTGTTTACATTTTAAATAATTTAAAAAGTCTGTTCCTTAATTGCATTAGTCATGTTTCAAATGCTCAGTAGTTGGATAATAAAATATTTCTGTCATTGTAAAAGGTTCTGTTGGGTAAGGCTGGTCTAAAGCAAGGGACCATTTGTTTACTGTCCATTTGTTTATATATTGTGGTTGCCTTGGGTTATGGGAACAGAGTAGTTGTGTCAGAAATAGCCTGACCCATAATGCCTCAAATATTTACTACCTGCCCTTGAGAGGGAAAGTTCACTGACCTGATCTAAAGGGATAGTTACTGAGCAAAAGTTGTACTGCTATGGCCCTATTTTGGGGGGGAGGTTGAGACAAGGTCTCACTCTGTCACCCAGGCTAGAGTGCAGGCAGTGGCGTGATCACAGCTCACTGCAGCCTCAACTACGTAGGCTCAAGTGATCCTTCCATCTCAGCCTCCCAATGTAAGTAGCTGGGACCACAGATATGTGTCACCACTTCTGGCTATTTTTTTTACTGTCTGTAGAGACAGAGTCTTGCTATGTTGCCCAGGATTTGGCCTTATTTTTTAAAAATACAGTATTAAAAAATGTATTTTACTCCTTTAAAACAAAAACAAAAAACTGAAGAGCTCCTAGGCTCTAGAACCTCCAGTAACCATTGTCACAGGAACGACCTGGAGGTCATCGAAACCATGGTTGTACCTGGAGAAGCCCTGAGGTCAGGACCAAGAATCCATGTGGCAGTAGCCCTCACATCTTCACTCCTAAGGGCAGGAGTGGACAAGGTGCATTCCCGGAGATGGATTCATGGCTAGTGAAAAATCATGCATGCCAAAGGCTCAGAGCAAAGCCTCACAAATAATTTTCAAGTCCTGGACTTTAAAAGAATCTCTTTGTAACTAAGGTCTAGGCCTGTGGACCATGTGGAATAAGGGGTTTTAAAAAGATTAAATTTCTACAAAACACTGGGATGGAGATTCAAAAAACAACGTGAAGTTATAGAAAATAACCAAAAGTTCAATTTTTTGCACTAGTAATTTTATGATTTGATATTTGTACCTATTACAATACAAAGCCATACAGAAGGCTATGCTAATTACTGCCCTCAGAATCAAGCATTGTCTAATCATCTTGCTTATCTTCGCTCAGAATTATCCAGTGGAATAATTGGCAATTAACATAGGTGGCGATATGCTTCCCTTGAAAAGAGGTTACATTTTTGTTCTTAAATGCCTTTAAAAAATTTATTGATTTTTAAATAATACAAGAAGATAAACTTTCATATTTTAGTGACTTAAAAGCAAACCCAGAGAGTTAGCATGACACTTACTATGACTTAATGTTACACTAAAGTCTATTTTTAACAATTACACATGAAAAATTAAAGTCTAGAAATATAATTACCTTTTATGGGCATGGAATTTTTATTCAATACCTTACATTACAAAAAGGATTTAAAGAGGTTTCCCAAAAACAATGAGGATTGTAGATGTGACATTCAGACCATTTTAACTTGAAGAATCCTATGTTAATTGGTATTCCATGTATCTAAATGTTATTAACAAACTTACCCAATCAGTTGCTGTAGAATGCCTTACTAAATCCTCAAAGCTATAGACCTTAGCCTTTCTGTGAGGATTTATTATTTAACACTCATTTTTAAATAAATTAATTAACAAGCAAAAATTCTTAATAATTTGACACATTTCCAGTTCCCACAATTAGAAAGAAGCCATTTATGGAGGTAGGTAGGGGAAGATTTAAGGGTGATGGTAGCAAGAGAGATGTCAACCAAGACTCCGATATTTGGAGATGAGTCAGAGAACCAAAAATTTAACAAAGAACCACATTAACACCATAAAAAAGGATGAATTCGTGTCCTTTGCAGGGACATGGATGCAGCTGGAAACCATCATTCTCAGCAAACTATCGCAACAGAAAACCAAACACCGCATGTTCTCACTCATAGGTGGGAACTGAACAATGAGTCACTTGGACTCGGGAAGGGGGACATCACACATCGGGGCTTATTATGGGGAGGGTGGAGGGGGGAGGGACTGCATTGGGAGTTATACCTGATGTAAAGGACAAGTTGATGGGTGCTAACGAGTTGATGGGTGCTGATGAGTTGATGGGTGCAGCACACCAACATGGCACAAGTATACATATGTAACAAACCTGCATGTTATGCACATGTACCCTAGAACTTAAAGGATAATAATAATAATAAATTAAAAAAAAAACACATCATCCTATGCATGCTCACAGAGATTAAATCATAATTAATCTGTGGCAAGCCTCTATTTAAGAAAGCACAAAGGTGTAAAAATACATTTGACATTGCTTCTCATCAAAAATGTTTCAAAAAAGTCTTTGAGTACCAAAGGGTTAGACATTAGTTATCTATAACATTGTGTTGTGGATTCCTCAATCATGTTAAGTAAATTAGGTGCTGCAATAAAACATCTTTGTGACAATTAAAGGTCAACTCAGAATAGAATAATAAAATGACAGTGAGCATAAAAACGAATCACATAATCATCAATTATTTCTGCACATATATTCTGAGCACTTTAAGTGTAATTCCTTTGTCTTGATAGTGTTGTTAACGAATTATATAGGCTCTAATGAGCCTGGGTCCTGGTGAAAATGAAAGACTTAAGAAATACGTGGTTTATTCATTAACAGCATTTATCAACAGGCTTTTTGGTAGCTCCACTGAAAAGAGGACTTAAACTATTAGCTCTGAGAAGTGAAGTGTAAAGAAAAACACAGCTTAAGAATTCTGACCTTCCGAAATGCAGACATTTATCAGAGTATGCTCTTTAGCCCTTGATATCTTTCCACAGTAAGCAGGGGTTGATTAGGGACACAAATCAAAACTGAATTTGCTTATTGTGTGACGTGAAAGCAGTAGCAATGAAATATGAAGGCTTGTTACAAAAAATGTATGTCACCAATTTATTCATCTTCTGTCATCTCAAAAGAAAAACAAATCTCTGAACGTTAAATTGTCCCATCATCAGATGATGGATTTGTAAATGCTGAGTTCCTGCTTTTCAGCAAGGAGGTAACTCTAATGAATCACTATTCACCAAGTGGCATTTCATAGAACGGTGATATTAGTTAGACAAATATTCTGGGTAAGTCATGAGTTATGACTGATAAGTCATAAGATGTTGCTCAGTCATAGGCAAACATTCAGGTTCTCAGAACCTCCTTCTGAGTTTAAAACATGAATTTGGGAGCTAAAATATTCGATGCTATTAGACATGTAAGAATACAGCTTCCCAGAAGATGAGCAAACTTTGGGATATGAGATGTTGAGTGTTACAATCTTGGGGGTGCCATGAGCTATGTAAGGATACAGCTCTTCAGAAGAAAATGAGCAAACTTTGGGATATGATGCTCTCTATAATGCAGCGTGTGTCCAAGTGTCACTGTGCCTTGGACACACACTCTGTGTTAAAGCACCGAAATTCCTTAAGCCTTGAGTTTCATGTTTCACTCATAGCATAACATGGTATGATGCCTGTCTGCAAACTCTTTGATACTCAATACTCCACTCTATAGTGTGCACCCCAGTAAAAATTCTTGTCTATATTTATGTACTTGTTTTCTTATTGGAGTTGATATATATCCTGATCTCTAAGGAGTGACACAGACAAAAAGATCTTCATGTATTCCTCACAGGTCACTGAATTCAACCCAGAACAGCAGAAAATTTCCATTGTTAGCTACTACTATGTGCTAGTAAAATTTCAGACCCTTCATTTAAATTATCTCATTTAATCCACTCAACAATTTTGAATGTAAAGTTTTACTAGTCTCACTTCAAAAATAAGAAATGACTTTGAGAGGTTAGAAACACGTTATCTAAGCTATCACAGGCATGTGTGGTTAGGGATGTCCTTAGAAAAGAAGCTTAGACCTTTTTGATTCCAAAACCAATGGTTCCTTAACCACTGTGGTATAATGTTCCTGACCCCGAGATGGCCTCAATCTCTTTTTGCAGCGATATCACTTCATTTGTGTAATGTTCCTTATTTCGTTGACCCTTAGTATTTCCACTGAAACTTATTATTCACAAAGAGGTCATACTCTAAACTGGTATTTGTGCCAGCAGCATCCTGGCAAGTCTCAAGGGTGAACACAGTCAGCTGGTGGGCTGTGGGTACGAGAACATAAATACAACCCAGAAAAAAAATCACATCTGATCCTTCTGCCTGCAAATGATAAATGGTACATGGCAAACTCTCCAGCAGAGATGACTGTGTGTATAGCTAGCACTGTCTCCATGAGAAAACGTAGCTCTTCTATGAAGTAGTATGAACAGCATTAATGCCTGTCAAATGGAAGTTGTGTTTTCTGTGATAGCTTGGACAACCACATACTTACTGAACTGCTTTTGCACTGAGTGGTGACAGCCAACATATCCCATGAGCAGGATGGCTCACTGTGAATACTTGATCTATATCAATGGTTATTAGGCTACTCTGAAGGAAGGTAAGAGGAAGAATGTCTAGCTCTCTGATTGTCACATCCTGGGATTTGGTATCAAGGAAAGTGGGGATGATCTTGAAATACTAAAGAATGTGATAAAATCCCTTGCTTGGAGGAGACTTTAAGTGAACATGGATAATTTACAGAAATAAAGATTACATAGTTGTTCAGGTCATTTTCTGTAAGAATTCATGCACATCTAGCCCCAAGTAAAATTATGAAGTATGAACAGCCTATCTCATGTTTCTTAATGAATATTTTTCAATAATTACTATTCCTCTCACGACTTTGCATTTTCTTGTGATTTTAGAACTCATGGTTATACTCTGACCTCAGGAATTTGCTCTCTCCAAATAGTATGGGTCTCATTCCTCATCTTTAAAATTTGTCAAAAGGCTGATTCGGTGTTGGTGTACTTGCAGCTAATATATAACAAATATACTTTAGTATGGCTAAGGAGGCTACCCAGTCCAAAAGAAAAAAAAAGGTTTACATTTTAATTTGTGCTCACATTTTTTTTTTTTTTTCATGGCGGAAAACCGAGTATTTTTTTTTTCTTGTTCCTCCTTTTTTTAAAAAATTTATTTATTATTATTATACTTTAAGTTGTAGGGTACATGTGCATAACGTGCAGGTTTGTTACATATGTATACTTCTGCCATGTTGGTGTGCTGCACCCATCAACTCGTCATTTACATCAGGTATAACTCCCAGTGCAATCCCTCCCCCCGCCCCCCTCCCCATGATAGGCCCCGGTGTGTGATGTTCCCCTTTCTGAGTCCAAATGATCTCATTGTTCAGTTCCCACCTATGAGTGAGAACATGCGATGTTTGGTTTTCTGTTCTTGTGATAGTTTGCTAAGAATGATGGTTTCCAGCTGCATCCATGTCTCTACAAAGGAAACAAACTCATCCTTTTTGATGGCTGCATAGTATTCCATGGTGTATATGTGCCACATTTTCTTAATCCACTCTGTCACTGATGGACATTTGGGTTGATTCCAAGTCTTTGCTATTGTGAATACTGCTGCAATAAACATACATGTGCATGTGTCTTTATAGCAGCATAATTTATAATCCTTTGGGTATATACCCAGTAATGGGATGGCTGGGTCATATGGTACATCTAGTTCTAGATCCTTGAGGAATCGCCATACTGTTTTCCATAATGGTTGAACTAGTTTACAATCCCACCAACAGTGTAAAAATGTTCCTATTTCTCCACATCCTCTCCAGCACCTGTTGTTTCCTGACTTTTTAATGATCGCCATTCTAACTGGTGTGAGATGGTATCTCATTGTGGTTTTGATTTGCATTTCTCTGATGGCCAGTGATGATGAGCATTTTTTCATGTGTCTGTTGGCTGTATGAATGTCTTCTTTTGAGAAATGTCGGTTCATATCCTTTGCCCACTTTTTGATGGGGTGGTTTGTTTTTTTCTTGTAAATTTGTTGGAGTTCTTTGTAGGTTCTGGATATTAGCCCTTTGTCAGATGAGTAGATTGCAAAAATGTTCTCCCATTCTGTAGGTTGCCTGTTCACTCTGACAATAGTTGCTTTTGCTGTGCAGAAGCTCTTTAGTTTAATGAGATCCCATTTGTCAATTTTAGCCTTTGCTGCCGTTGCTTTTGGTGTTTTAGACATGAAGTCTTTGCCCATGCCTATGTCCTGAATGGTACTACCTAGGTTTTCCTCTAGGATTTTTATGGTACTAGGTCTAACATTTAAGTCTCTAATCCATCTTGAATTAATTTTCGTATAAGGAGTAAGGAAAGGATCCAGTTTCAGCTTTCTACTTATGGCTAGCCAATTTTCCCAGCACCATTTATTAAATAGGGAATCCTTTCCCCATTTCTTGTTTCTCTCAGGTTTGTCAAAGACCAGATGGCTGTAGATGTGTGGTATTATTTCTGAGGACTCTGTTCTGTTCCATTGGTCTATATCTCTGTTTTGGTACCAGTACCATGCTGTTTTGGTTACTGTAGCCTTGTAGTATAGTTTGAAGTCAGGTAGCGTGATGCCTCCAGCTTTGTTCTTTTGACTTAGGATTGTCTTGGAGATGCGGGCTCTTTTTTGGTTCCATATGAACTTTAAAGCAGTTTTTTCCAATTCTGTGAAGAAACTCTTTGGTAGCTTAATGGGGATGGCATTGAATCTATAAATTACCTTGGGCAGTATGGCCATTTTCACTATATTCATTCTTCCTATCCATGAGCATGGTATGTTCTTCCATTTGTTTGTGTCCTCTTTGATTTCACTGAGCAGTGGTTTGTAGTTCTCCTTGAAGAGGTCCTTTACATCCCTTGTAAGTTGGATTCCTAGGTATTTTATTCTCTTTGAAGCAATTGTGAATGGAAGTTCATTCCTGATTTGGCTCTCTGTTTGTCTGTTACTGGTGTGTAAGAATGCTTGTGATTTTTGCACATTAATTTTGTATCCTGAGACTTTGCTGAAGTTGCTTATCAGCTTAAGGAGATTTTGGGCTGAGACAATGGGGTTTTCTAAATATACAATCATGTCATCTGCAAACAGGGACAATTTGACTTCTTCTTTTCCTAACTGAATACCCTTGATTTTTTTCTCTTGCCTAATTGCCCTAGCCAGAACTTCCAACACTATGTTGAATAGGAGTGGTGAGATAGGGCATCCCTGTCTTGTGCCAGTTTTCAAAGGGAATATTTCCAGTTTTTGCCCATTCAGTATGATATTGGCTGTGGGTTTGTCATAAATAGCTCTTATTATTTTGAGGTACGTTCCATCAATACCGAATTTATTGAGCGTTTTTAGCATGAAGGGCTGTTGAATTTTGTCAAAAGCCTTTTCTGCATCTATTGAGATAATCATGTGGTTCTTGTCTTTGGTTCTGTTTATATGCTGGATTATGTTTATTGATTTGCGAATGTTGAACCAGCCTTGCATCCCAGGGATGAAGCCCACTTGATCATGGTGGATAAGCTTTTTGATGTGCTGCTGAATCCGGTTTACCAGTATTTTATTGAGGATTTTTGCATCGATGTTCATCAGGGATATTGGTCTAAAATTCTCTTTTTTTGTTGTGTCTCTGCCAGGCTTTGGTATCAGGATGATGTTGGCCTCATAAAATGAGTTAGGGAGGATTCCCTCTTTTTCTATTGATTGGAATAGTTTCAGAAGGAATGGTACCAACTCCTCCTTGTACCTCTGGTAGAATTCAGCTGTGAATCCATCTGGTCCTGCACTTTTTTTGGTTGGTAGGCTATTAATTATTGCCTCAATTTCAGAGCCTGCTATTGGTCTATTCAGGGATTCAACTTCTTCCTGGTTTAGTCTTGGAAGAGTGTAAGTGTCCAGGAAATTATCCATTTCTTCTAGATTTTCCAGTTTATTTGCGTACAGGTGTTTATAGTATTCTCTGATGGTAGTTTGTATTTCTGTGGGGTCGGTGGTGATATCCCCTTTATCATTTTTAATTGCGTCGATTTGATTCTTCTCTCTTTTCTTCTTTATTATTCTTGTTAGTGGTCTGTCAATTTTGTTGATCTTTTCAAAAAACCAACTCCTGGATTCATTGATTGCTTGGAGAGTTTTTTGTGTCTCTATCTCCTTCAGTTCTGCTCTGATCTTAGTTATTTCTTGCCTTCTGCTAGCTTTCGAATGTGTTTGCTCTTGCTTCTCTAGTTCTTTTAATTGCGATGTTAGAGTGTCAATTTTAGATCTTTCCTGCTTTCTCTTGTGGGCATTTAGTGCTATAAATTTCCCTCTACACACTGCTTTAAATGTATCCCAGAGATTCTGGTATGTTGTATCTTTGTTCTCATTGGTTTCAAAGAACATCTTTATTTCTGCCTTCATTTCGTTATGTACCCAGTAGTCATTCAGGAGCAGGTTGTTCAGTTTCCATGTAGTTGAGTGGTTTTGATTGAGTTTCTTAGTCCTGAGTTCTAGTTTGATTGCACTGTGGTCTGAGAGACAGTTTGTTATAATTTCTGTTCTTGTACATTTGCTGAGGAGTGCTTTACTTCCAATTACGTGGTCGATTTTGGAGTAAGTACGATGTGGTGCTGAGAAGAATGTATATTCTGTTGATTTGGGGTGGAGAGTTCTATAGATGTCTATTAGGTCTGCTTGCTGCAGAGATGAGTTCAATTCCTGGATATCCTTGTTAACTTTCTGTCTCGTTGATCTGTCTAATGTTGACAGTGGAGTGTTGAAGTCTCCCATGATTATTGTATGGGAGTCTAAGTCTCTTTGTAAGTCTCTAAGGACTTGCTTGATGAATCTGGGTGCTCCTGTATTGGGTGCATATATATTTAGGATAGTTAGCTCTTCTTACTGCGTTGATCCCTTTACCATTGTGTAATGGCCTTCTTTGTCTCTTTTGATCTTTGATGGTTTAAAGTCTGTTTTATCAGAGACTAGGATTGCAACCCCCGCTTTTTTTTGTTCTCCATTTGCTTGGTAAATCTTCCTCCATCCCTTTATTTTGAGCCTATGTATGTCTCTGCGTGTGAGATGGGTCTCCTGAATACAGCAGACTGATGGGTCTTGACTCTTTATCCAGTTTGCCAGTCTGTGTCTTTTAATTGGAGCATTTAGTCCATTTACATTTAAGGTTAAGATTGTTATGTGTGAACTTGATCCTGCCATTATGATATTAACTGGTTATTTTGCTCGTTAGTTGATGCTGTTTCTTCCTAGCCTCGATGGTCTTTACATTTTGGCATGTTTTTGCAATGGCTGGTACCGGTTGTTCCTTTCCATGTTTAGTGCTTCCTTCAGGGTCTCTTGTAAGGGAGGCCTAGTGGTGACAAAATCTCTAAGCATTTGCTTATCTGTAAAGGATTTTATTTCTCCTTCACTTATGAAACTTAGTTTGGCTGGATATGAAATTCTGGGTTTAAAATTCTTTTCTTTAAGAATGTTGAATATTGGCCCCCACTCTCTTCTGGCTTGGAGAGTTTCTGCCGAGAGATCTGCTGTTAGTCTGATGGGCTTCCCTTTGTGGGTAACCCGACCTTTCTCTCTGGCTGCCCTTAAGATTTTTTCCTTCATTTCCACTTTGGTGAATCTGGCAATTATGTGTCTTGGCGTTGCTCTTCTCGAGGAGTATCTTTGTGGCGTTCTCTGTATTTCCTGGATTTGAATGTTGGCCTGCCCTACTAGGTTGGGGAAGTTCTCCTGGATGATATCCTGAAGAGTGTTTTCCAACTTGGTTCCATTTTCCCCCTCACTTTCAGGCACCCCAATCAGACGTAGATTTGGTCTTTTTACATCATCCCATACTTCTTGCAGGCTTTGTTCATTTCTTTTTCTTCTTTTTTCTTTTGGTTTCTCTTCTCGCTTCATTTCATTCATTTGATCCTCAATCGCAGATACTCTTTCTTCCAGTTGATTGAGTCGGTTACTGAAGCTTGTGCATTTGTCACGTATTTCTCGTGTCATGGTTTTCATCTCTTTCATTTCGTTTATGACCTTCTCTGCATTAATTACTCTAGCCATCAATTCTTCCACTTTTTTTTCAAGATTTTAATTTCTTTGCGCTGGGTACATAATTCCTCCTTTAGCTCTGAGAAATTTGATGGACTGAAGCCTTCTTCTCTCATCTCGTCAAAGTCATTCTCCGTCCAGCTTTGATCCGTTGCTGGCGATGAGCTGCGCTCCTTTGCCGGGGGAGATGCGCTCTTATTTTTGGAATTTCCAGCTTTTCTGCCCTGCTTTTTCCCCATCTTTGTGGTTTTATCTGCCTCTGGTCTTTGATGATGGTGATGTACTGATGGGGTTTTGGTGTAGGTGTCCTTCCTGTTTGATAGTTTTCCTTCTAACAGTCAGGACCCTCAGCTGTAGGTCTGTTGGAGATTGCTTGAGGTCCACTCCAGACCCTGTTTGCCTGGGTATCCGCAGCAGAGGTTGCAGAAGATAGAATATTTCTGAACAGCGAGTGTACCTGTCTGATTCTTGCTTTGGAAGCTTCCTCTCAGGGGTGTACTCCACCCTGTGAGGTGTGGGGTGTCAGACTGCCCCTAGTGGGGGATGTCTCCCAGTTAGGCTACTCAGGGGTCAGGGACCCACTTGAGCAGGGAGTCTGTCCCTTCTCAGATCTCAACCTCCGTGTTGGGAGATCCACTGCTCTCTTCAAAGCTGTCAGACAGAGTCGTTTGCGTCTGCAGAGGTTTCGGCTGTGTTTGTTATTGCCCTGTCCCCAGAGGTGGAGTCTACAGAGACAGGCAGGTTTCCTTGAGCTGCTGTGAGCTCCACCCAGTTCGAGCTTCCCAGCAGCTTTGTTTACCTACTTAAGCCTCAGCAATGGTGGGCGCCCCTCCCCCAGCCTCACTGCTGCCTTGCGGTTAGATGGCAGACTGCTGTGCTAGCAATGAGGAAGGCTCCGTGGGTGTGGGACCCTCCTGGCCAGGTGTGGGATATGGTCTCCTGGTGTGCCTGTTTGCTTAAAGCGCAGTATTGGGGTGGGAGTTACCCGATTTTCCAGGTGTTGTGTGTCTCAGTTCCCCTGGCTAGGAAAAGGGATTCCCTTCCCCCTTGCGCTTCCCAGGTGAGGCAATGCCTTGCCCTGCTTCAGCTCTCGCTGGTGGGGCTGCAGCAGCTGACCAGCACCGATCGTCCGGCACTCCCCAGTGAGATGAACCCAGTACCTCAGTTGAAAATGCAGAAATCACCGGTCTTCTGTGTCGCTCGCGCTGGGAGTTGGAGACTGGAGCTGTTCCTATTCGGCCATCTTGCTCCGCCCCCTGCTCACATCTTAAGAGTGAATGTTATATGAATAAGACTTCCTTTTTCCTTAGCAGAGCCAAGTCACAGAGAGAGCTCTGTGAAGGGGGCTATGTTCTACAGTCCTCAGATAAAAACACTCATTGTATTCACAGCGCAGATCTTCAGTGCCAGACTACTCAGACATTCTGCTCATCTGGGTGCCCTTTCTAACACGCCTGTCCTAGTGTTTTAAAATCTAGTTACCAAAGCATGTAACCAGGTTACCTTTCCCACTGATTCTTCACTTCCAAATTGAAGAATACTTAAATGTAAAGATTTTTTAAATAGTATTTTTTGGAATACTATCAAAGAAAGATGTACGTATGGTTGGATTTGGAAAAAGGAAGGACAAGAAAAACAAACAAAATATGACCACCATATCAATAGGTGGAAGAGTAACAGATATGATAATGGTAACAATATCTACCTGTGTCCCGTATGGTACAGATCATCACAAAGAAAAGTGACGAGGAAGGAAAAGGAAGGTGAGAATATACAAATAATTTGGGTACACTGATAATTTAGTTAATGTGATTACAAATACTCACATGGAAGAAGCATGTTAGTTAGGAAGACACAAACACTTCTATTTCCATTTTTGTAAGGTAGAGGCTTGCATAATGACCTTACTAGTTTGTATAAACCCAGATTCTGAATGATCAGCCTGAAGCATGGCTCCAGATAAAACAGCCTGTGTTTAAGCTCATAAAAGTCAGAGGTATGGCCTCAGATTGGGACAATCCTAACGTCCATCAATCGATTCCACCTTCCAGACACTCTACAGAACATCAAACATCAGAAAGAACCCGGGAAAACTTTCATCAATCATCTGCATACTTCTGGTGCACTTGAATGTACCCTGTCATATAGATAAATTACCCAGATGTCAAGCTAATTTTTTCAGTTTCCACTTGAAAGCTTTGTGTTGCCTAGGTCGAGTCAATATTAAATTAATATTTTCCCTTTTCCCCCACTATTCTAGGGACCATATTTCTGGATTATTGTTATACAGCATGATCTGGAGAACATGGTTAATCTGATATTCCAGTTGACTGAATGATGCCTTTAATATATGCATCATACCGATTTTGTAGTGTTATTTTTATTCATGTTTCTGGTCATATCTTGTTCATTTCTCCTTTTTCACAGAAAACTCCTTGCAACTACATTTAAGCACCCTCAAAGACTTCATGATGTTCCTGATACTATGTATTACATGATTAATAGATGCTTGTTGAGTGGATTAATCTACAACATGTGGGTGACCGGTATTCAAACAGCTATGTTATAAAGACAGACTAGAGACAGAACTGTGTCCCACATGAATGTGTCCTTCTTGATCATGCATAAGATATTTTAGCCTTATTACCTTATTATACTTGAAGGTCATCATTACGAATTGTAAAAGCTGCTATTTAAAGAGGTCTAGTTGATAAGACAGTAGATCATGTCATACCCTTGTGTAACACCCTTCCATGGTTACCACTGCTCTAAGGATAAAAGTCAAGTCCCACATACATCCTAAAATGACTTAGTTCTGGACCATCTCTCTATACCTGCAGCCTTGGCTCACACATTCTCTCTGTTCCATGTACTTCAGTCATGTTTTTTTCTGTTTTTCACATCCTCAGAAACACAAAAATTCCTCCTCCTGCAAGCCATTTGCCATGTTTAATCAGAATTCTCCAACTTATTTTCCTTCCCTAACCAGCCAATGTCCATTACTTCATTTTATCTTGACTCAAGCATCATTCTCTCAAAAGGGTCTTTTGAGACAGCTTCTACCTTCAACATGAGTAAACTTACTTAGGTACAGGCCCTCATAACACTCAGAACATGGATTGCAGTTTGTAATTAAGAATTCGTTCGCGAGATCACTGAATAAAGTCAAATTCCTTCCACCAGACTCTGGACGACATAGAAGGAGGATTCTCACTTAGTTTGCTCACCACCGGATCCCCAGTGTCTAGCACAGTGCATAGCAGAAAGGAGTCACTCAGTAAATATTAGTGAGTGAATAAACAAATGAATGTGTGATTTTTCCTCTGACTTATTCACAGATATTTTTCATTTGCAAGGTTATATATAAGGAGCTGTGAATATTTTAAACAGTGGGTAACTCATTAACTTAGACATTAATGAAAATCATTTGGGATTTTCATTATTCTAAACCCAATCACTCTGTTTCCTTAATCAAGTATACTGTCCATGGTAACAGTTAAATCTGGCAATGGTATGGGATTTGTCAGAGATTTTTGTCTATGTGAAAATTACTTCATACCCCTGGCTGAAACTGAACAAGAGAATTCAAAGCAACATGACCCCTTCTGAATTCAAGGAATCACTGAAAATGTCAATTACTGCTAGATAGACAGGCAGAAAAGAATACATTCTTGTCTGTACATCTTTTGTCCTGCAAGATGTATGCTCCTGTTCCATTTTCTGAACAGTCTAGTAAAATTTAATTTACTTTTTCAATTTGTCTCCAGCCAAGCTTCCTTCTGTCAGCTATGCAGACATTTCGGGGCTAGCCACGTAGAGTAATAGGAGAAGGACAATGAGAATTAAATTACCTGTGCATTTGCGATCTGTGTCTTCTTTTTTTGACCCACTAATCGTCAACTTGCAGTTGAAGTTTTCCTCCCAGTATTCAGCAAACCATACATTTCTTCTGTTATTTTCAAGTGTACGGGATGTAAAGTAGGCATCAAACCCTAAACAGAGTTAAATGAAAAGGTCAGTGCTTGCAGGGCACTGCTGGCACATTCAGAAATAAAAATAAAAGTGACTTTTTCTCTTTGTTTTAGTGAACTGGATCCTCTTGTGTGCCAACCAAAAAAAAAAAAAAAATTAACAGAAGGAGGAAAAATATTCTAATTGCATTAATCTATGACTAAATTCCTAGTTCAATCTGACAGGTAGGTAGTTACTAGCATAATTTCCATTTGTAGGTGAGAAAACAGAGAGTTATAAGAAATAGTAACATGCCTAAAGTCAACCATTATGCCACATTCTGCATCCCTAATCGTGTTAGCTCCTGATCCATGAATATTATTTTAAGAACCTCCTTTCACTTAGCAATATCCCATTATGTAATTGACTTTCTAGTCAAATTAGAAGGAAAAGTTTTTGAAGAGGTTGTAGGTGAACTGACTCCAATATAAATCTCAATCCAATGTATAAAGAGTATCCAGATAAGCAGGAATGAGGAGGCCAGGGAACTCTCTAGCTTCCTCTTTAGGACAGTGTGACTTTAAATATTCGTATGGGGTCACAAGATCTTGCAAGAGTCATAGTGGAAAAAGAGATTGGATTCAGTGTCCCTAGGCTCAAATCCCAAATCTATGAATCTCACTGAGTCATGGACCCATGAGCGGGTACACACTTAACCTATCTGATTTTCCTTCAATCCACTAGCAGCAATGAAGACTACACCATCTCCTTCCCCCACAGCATCTTGTTTGTGGCCATGGAAAAACTTTGGAAACTTACAAAGTTGAGTTCTATGATCAAGAACCATAGGGAAAAAAATGGACCTACTTTCAGAACACTTAAATTATTCAAAGTTTTCCCTTACCTGTAAGGCCATAAAAAAGGAATAATTACAATTACAAAAATAAGAAGTATTTTATGTACATTTTCTCATAAAATGTCACATCAGCCAAAGGAAGTGGTAGTCTCAGATCCATACTCTAAAGTTTAAAATGAAGGCTTAGAGAAGAATTTAGACCCACATCTGCCTAATTCCAGACCCTGGTTTCTGACACCCATGCTATGGGGCAGTGAGTCTCACATTTTGGTGGGCATTGCAATCATTTGGAGAGCTGATAAAGAATACAGAGTCCAGCTCATTGAGGTAGGCAGTATCTGAGTCTTGTTATTTTTTTTTTTCAAGTTCCCCCGCAAATTCTCTTAGCCACCAATGGTCAACAACTACTGCTATGAAGCTCTTCCATGGCCCACTTACCAAGCCACTTCCTCTCTTTCTCTACTAGATGCCCCATCACCAACTTACTGTATCAGCTATTGATTCCATAGGGCAACTGGGTGGTTCGACAGGTAGAAGAGCAAAAACAATCATGTGTTCAGCTATTGGAATGGATAAGTCAATCAAAACGGCAAAACCCACTACACAGTCTGACAGTCCTGAGCCAAAGCCACTTTCAAAAAATGAAGCTCCTTTCAGACAATTCAAAGCAGCAGAAGCAGAGGTCAAATGGATATTATTCCATTTAGTTACTTCTTGCTGACTTGCCTCTTCTTAGCTGAGTCAGATTCTTTCAGGATCTAAGAGTCTGTTTATTCTTCTAGCTAGGGAAAAACATAAATTAAGTCTTGAAGTTTGCTTCTATTCAATTTTGCTCACAAAGAATAAAATTGTCCACGAGAGACTTAAGTTTTAAGAGAGATCTTGTTGTAGCCATGTATTTACAATGCCTTGGAATATACTTGGCAGCTCTCTGGGTTAGGCATACACTATAGCTTTTCTTTACTAATGGTTATGGAGCTTCTGATACAGAATGGTTTAAAGTTTTCCCTCTGGCTGAAGTCACCAAGCCATCACTCTTGGTCTGTCATTATAGTTCCTGCAACCTAAAGATTCTACCTATCTTGTTTGAGGAATAGACTGTCCAATACAAGATATACAGTTACCAAGGTGGAGCAGAGGGAATGTCAGGGGTAGAAGCAAAAATTAGAATGACTCTATTAATATTATTATATATGTGTGTGTGTGTGTCATAGTGAATTGATATTTTCTTCCAAACTTTCTACTAGAGCCAAGAAGAAAAGTAATCTGAACACATATCCCATTACTATTAAATTGTCAGAGTATTTAAATATAAACCAAGGCACCAAGACCAGAGTTTTAGGTCACTGGAAAGAGAATCAGAGTCATGTAAAAGGAGATCATTCTTTTATGCAGGGCAGATGGTATTTTTATTATGAAATTGTTCCTTTTATTAGACAGATAAATTTAATTTCAAAAATTAATCTCCAGGTGCCTCTGAAGCAAATGCCCCATCGGTTACATGTTGAGCAATATTCCTGTAATCTTGAAAGTAAACTTAGAACAACACAGAGAAAATGAAATGGATTTTAGCTGGTGTTAGGACCATACCAGTCTGGTTCTTTCCTCTTTTAACTGGGTTGCTGCCCTCAAACAACCCTTGAAATTGGTGGTTGAGACAAGAGAGTACAAAACAATCGAAACATCATTTATCCCAGGCATCGTGTTTGGTAAGTGACCTTTCCAGGTGAGAGAGAGAAAAAGCTCTTGCAAGTGTGTGGTATGAAGGGAAGCCTATCAGAATGTCAAGAGGGGGTCAGAGGACCCAGTTGCCTGCTCTGCCAGGATAATGGGAGCTGAGAGATACTGATGGCGCTTCCTGTGACATCAGAAAGTGACCAGGAGTTCTGACGGCTGCCTTCTCAACACTATTCATGTGTTGGAGATTAGAACACCCCTGTTAGCGTAGGTGCCAGGGGGTACCCAAGGCTTCATTTTACCAGCCTATAAACAGAAAGTCTGCTTTCTTCTTAGGAAGAATGGCCCAATGATTCAGAAAAATAAAGCTTCTACCACATCATAGGCATATGACACTAATAGAATCAGTGAATGAAGCAATTAATAAAAAGAACAAAAGGAAATGACAACGGGGGAGAGAGAGGGAGAAAAAGAAAAGGAAAAGAGGTGATGTAGGGAAAGGGAGGGAAGGGGAGAGGAGGGGAGAGAAGAGAGAAGAAAGAGGCATTGATTAGGGTGAGAAACAGGGAATTCCCTGTTGCTGAGAGTGCAAATAACTAGAAAAATTTTGAAAAATAGGTCAGCATTATCTATTAACATTATTAATATGCATTCTTAAAGACCAGCCATTCTACTGCTAGGTACATGCACTAGAAAGTTCACACACATGCACCACAATATACATTCAAGAATGTGTAGCGTGGTAATATCTGTAATAACTAAATCCGAAACAACCCAAATGCCTATGAAATACACAGGAAAAAAAGTGCTGTTCACAAAAACACGTATGAATCTCATAACAAATGTACAAACCAGGAACGAAAGAATGCATTCAGTATCATTTATGTCACATAAAGTTCAAAATTGGGCAAAAATAAGCTACATTGTTTAATGAGGCAGTCATATGTGGTTCAACTACAAAGAGAAACATTGAAACTATTACAGTAAAAGTAGGATATTCTAAAAAAAATAGATTATTTCTGGAGGTACAAGAGAGGAGACAGACATATGGTGGACAGAAACAGTGCTGGGGCATCTATCATTCTGCTAGTATTCTTGACTGGGTGGTAACGTTATAACTATTTTTAAACCCTACATAGTTGTTTCATGCCCTTATATATTTCTATAACATAACCTGTGGCAGTGATTTAAATTTGGCTCTTAAAAAAAGTCCATGTCCTAACCCCCCAAACTTGTGAATATGACATTATTTGGAAAATATATTAATATTGTATAGCAATAAGTTACATCACAAATAAAATTAATTTAGGGATTTCTTGATGGGATGATCCTGGATTATTCATGAGGGCTGTAAATCCAATGACAAGAATCCTTATAAGATACATACAGAAGAGAGACACACAGAATGTGAGAAGGAGATGTGAAGATGAACACAGATGGAGTATTGCAGCCACAAGCCCAGGAATGCTTGGAACCAGGAAACGCTACTCCGCCTAGAATCTTCAGAGGGTGGTGGCCCCAGTTGAAACTTTGACTTTGGATTTCTGGCCCCCAGAACCATAAGATAATACATTTCTGTTGTTTTAAAGAACCAAATTTGTAGTCATTTTTCATGTTATCCTTAGGAAAGGAATACACCTTAGTAAATAAAATATCCTGTTGTGGTATACCTTACTAGCTTCTCTTTGGTCCAAATGATAACACTGTTCTCAGAGGTCACAAAGTGGTGGTTTATAGGGCATATTTAACATATAGACTTGTCCTTTCTGTTTTGCCACAAAATGTGTGTGTGTGTGTGTGGTGATTTTATGTGTGTGTATTTGTGTGTGTGTGTGTGTATATATACTTTTTTTTTTTTTTTTTTTTTTTGAGGCAGGGTCTTTTTCTGTCCCCAGGCTGGAGTGCAATGGCTCAAACATGGTACACTGCAGCTTCAATCCGCCAGGCTCAAGTGATCCTCCCACCTCAGCCTCCTGGGTAGCCGGGACCACAGGTAGGCACCACCATGCCTGGATAATTTTTGTAATTTTTGTTTTTTTGTAGATATAAGGTCTCACTATGTTTTGCAGGCTAGTTTCACATCCTTGGGCTCAAACGATCCACCTGTTTCAGCCTCCCAAAGTATTGGGATTACAGGTGTGAGCCACCATGTCCAGCCCCAAAATATTTTTAAAACCAACTTTAAAGCCAGAAGATTTTACTTGAAAATCCAGATTCCTAGTTTTGCTTATGAAGTTAGAAGATTTAGTAACACTGTCCCCCAACTCCATGTGTTCAAAAAATAGCTATTCCCTTTAGGTAGGCCTGAGCTCTTCTGCTTACACTATTTCCTCACCATCCGACTGCCTTTAACCTGGGCTACATTTCTCATTTTTGAGATGTACGTAGTTGTCAGGGTAGACACGAGCTTCCCACCACTGAGAAACGCATCTCTCTAATGTTCCTTTGCTGCAATTTGAGTAATCTAAAAACTTCACTGAAATGAGAAATACTATTTCAGGCCCATAAGAATATATCCTTGAAAAAGCTACTAAAAACAGAGAAGTTGGCCAGGCGCGGTGGCTCATGCCTGTAATCCCAACACTTTGGGAGGCTGAGGTGGGCAGATCACAAGGTCAGGAGATCGAGATCATCCTATCCAACATGGTGAAACCCTGTCTCTACTAAAAATAGAAAAAATTAGCCAGGCATGGGGGCATGTGCCTGTAATCCCAGCTACTTGGGAGGAGAATTGCTTGAACCCAGGAGGCAGAGGTTGCAGTGAGCCGAGATCCTGCCATTGCACTCTAGCCTGGGCAACAGAGCAAAACTCCATCTTAATAAAAACAAAAAAAACAGAACAAAACAAACAAACAAACAAAAACAGAGAAGTTAGGAAAGTAGCAGGATATTCTCTCTCTTTTTTGGGGAGAGGTGCGGTTAGCTATTTAATTTTGCGCTTTTTCACTGTGTCTCTAAGTGGTTATTGTTGGTGTATATAAAGACAGACGATCTCTCTGTGTAAATTTTGAGAAACTTATACTGGTTAGCCCAATATCTATCCAAGAACAAGTGATACCTTTCCATTTATCAGGGCTTTTGTCTTTCAGGAAAAGTTGAAGGTTTCACATATGTCAATTCCCTTCAAGTTAATTTATAGATTTTATGTGATCTCAATAAAAATACAAACTTTTCTTGCCTAGAGATAGACAAGTTGCTTTTAAAGTTCATATGGAAAAATATCAGAACCAAGAGAATGCTGAAAAAGAAAAGCAAGTAGTTTGGGGGAAGGAAGTGAAAAAAAGGAGAGCAAGCTCCAGATGATTTTAAATTCAGATTTAAATTCACTATTATTGAAAAAGAGTAGTCCTGGCACATAAAGAGATAAATTTATCATTGGAACAGAACAGAAAGTCCAGAACTAGACCCAATTACACATGGGAATTTAATGTAGTGCAGAGTAAAGGTAGTATTTCAAATAATTAGCGAAACAATGAGCTTTTAATAATCGTCTAATAAACAGCAACCAGTTGGATATTTAGAAAATGATCAAGTTGAATCTTAGCTAGGAATTTAACATATAATCCCACAAGAAATATGAGGAAGCATTGCATGGATTCAACCACAGCAAGCGCATTTGGATTTTCTGTCTGCAAAATGGGGAGTTTTGTATGATTGTAGAAATTGGCTGTTCTGCACCCTTGACTCTATGCCATGTGCTGTGTTCTCAGGACATGTTCCACAGGTAGCCCCGCTAGCATTTGTGCAGTGTTACAGGTGTTAGTTTTTTGTCTGCCTCTCTTGAGAATCTTTGAGGTCCTGGAGGCCAGAGACTGTGTGTCACTCAGCTCTCCTTCCCCATTCCAGTTCCTATCAATATTAACTGATGTAAATGGAAGTTAAAGACATGTAAATCAGCTTGGCTAGAAGATCATTACTGATCTAATGAGAGGAGTCTAGGCTCTCAGATGCACTCACAAATTATTTGGTGTGTCTATTGATGAGAGAGGTGGAAACCAGCCATTATTTTTGAGAAAACAAATAAGAATTATTGCAACAAAAATTATTCCACAAAGAACAAAAATCTCACGGGAAGTGTTTATGGATGAGGTACAGGAAATAATGTCTGCAATGTTATTGCACAAAATGTCTCCAAAGGGCTGTTGCATATTATATAATATCAGAGTGCCTGTCATTTTTTATTCCTTTAAACTGCTTGGGAAACAGAAGGATATTTATGTAATCTGAATATACTTATATGGGAATAAATATAGATATAAATAATACCTATTAAATTGATAGTTTAATGGCTAAAAGCAGATTCTGAAACTAGAATTCTAGGGTTCAATTCCAAGCTTCAACACTTGCTAGCTAGACGACCTTGAGCAAATGGGCTAACCAGTCTAAGTTCCTCAACTGATAAAATGGGGATTTTAAAAATCATTAAGTTTACCAGATATGGGAATAGCATGGTGATGTAAAGAATAGGTTCCCATCAGTTAGAGATACATTCTAAAATATTTTAGTTAAGAAGACATAATGTCTCAGATTTGATCTAAAATGCCCCATCACAACAAAAAATCAGGAGAGAAAGTTAAAGCCTGATAGCAAAATATTGATAATGCTTGAAACTGGGTTTTCAATTCACATGAGTTGATTATATGATTCTATTTTTATGTATGTTTAGTAATTTTTATGATATATTCTTTCAAAAGTAGTTATAAGGATAATCATTTGAGCACTTTTTAGAACAATGAAAATGTAAAACCACTGCAAATGTCCCCAAAACACAAGATTTAATACACGTTTTGAGGTAGTATGCAGCCATCAGACTACAGAAAGTTTTCAAAAGTGTATGCTAGGAGCCAAAATAATTTATGTTTGTATGTTATATTTTAAAAATTAAAAATACTTTGATAGTATGACTATTATAATATTACATATATAATATTCATTACATTATCTAATACCAAAGTCAATAGTAACAATGAATGTCAATAATGTCAATATGTCAATAGTAATAACCCATTGTTGACATATTAGATGATGTGATAACCTACTGTTGATATTAGATGATGTGATGAATAAATGATGAGTGATATTTTATTTTTAGCTCCTTCATGTTTTTTAATTCCTTATACATCTATAAAGCAAAACACAGACACATGCAACATAAAACAAAAAATATGTATATGAAATATATATCTCTCCAAAATAAATGCCCATTTGATACAATATTCAGTCTTTTGTAAATAGTAAAATTTTGTAGAAGAGCAATTATTCTCCAAGATAAGTTAATTCCTATTTCTAAACAAATCTAATTTTTACAAATGTAATCTATCGGACGTGTCCTCAGAATGTTACAGGGTATAGCCCATTTGAGCTCCTGTATGGACGCTCCTTTTTATTAGGCCCCAGTCTCATTCCAGACAACAGACCAACTTGGACTGTGCCCCAAAAAACTTGTCATCCCTACTGTCTTCTGTCTAGTCATACTCCTATTCGCCGTTCTCAACTACTCATAAATGCCCTGCTGTTGTTTACACTGCCAGTTTACACTGTTTCTCCAAGCCATCACAGCTGATATCTCCTGGTGCTATCCCCAAACTGCCACTCTTAACTCCCTCTTAGCGTGGATAGATGATCTTTGCTGGCAGGGCACCCTCCAATACTTGCACCCTGATGAAGTTCTATTGTTTACTTTTATACTCACACTTATTCTCATTCCCATTCTTATGCTACCCTCTACCTCTCCCCAGTTATCTCTGCCACACTATCAACCTTACTCACTCTCTCCTAGCCGTTTCTAAGCCCTCCTTAGTGAACAATTGCTGGCTTTGTATTTCCCTTTCTTCCTGTGCCTAAGCAGCTGTCCCTGCCTTACATGCAGACTGGGCAACATCTCCTGTCTCCCTACACCTCCGAACTTCCTCTAACAGCCTTCACCTTTACCCTCCTGAAGACCTTCTTTACTTTCTAGACAGGTCCAGCAAGACCTCCCCAGACATTTCACATCAGCAAGCTGCCGCCCTTCTCCACACTTACTTAAAAAACCTTTCTCCTTATATCAACTCTACTCCCCCCATAGTTGGATCCCTCACAACACAAACTACTATTCCTGTGGCCGCTCCTTTATGTATCTCTTGGCAAAGACCCACTGGAATTCCCCTAGGTAACCTTTCACCTTCTTGATGTTCCTTCACTCTTCATCTCCAAAGCCCGACTATACACATCACTGAAACAATTGGAGACTTCCAGCTCCGTATTACAGATAAACCCTTTATCAATACAGGCAAACTTAAAAACATTAGAATTATTGCTTAGGAAGACACTTACCCTGTATTTCACTCCATCCTTGGCTAGTTTCCCCTTGCTCATCAGACTCTCCTCCCAGGCCCTCTTCTTGTTTACTTATACCCAGCCCTGTAAATAACACTGAAAGGTTGCTTGTACTCACTCAACGTCTCCTCATACACCATGAAAACTGAACCTCCCCCTCTGCGCGGTTACCCCATCAGTCCCCATTACAACCTCTGACGGCTGCCACCCTAGCTGGATCCCTAGGAGTCTAGGTACAGGACACCCCTTTCAGCACTCCTTCTCATCTTTTTACTTTGCATTTCCAGTTTTGTCTCGCACAAGGTCTATTCTTCCTCTGTGGATCCTCTACCTATGTGTGTCTACCTGCTAATTGGACAGGCACATGCACACTAGTTTTCCTTACTCCCAAAATTCAATTTGCAAATGGGACCGAAGAGCTTCCTGTTCCTCTCATGACACTGATGCAACAAAAAAAGTTATTCCACTAATTCCCTTGCTTGTCAGTTTAGGACTTTCTGCCTCCACTATTGCTCTCCGTACAGGAATAGCAGGCATTTCAACCTCTGTCACGACCTTCCATAGCCTCTCTAATGACTTCTCTGCTAGCATCACAGACATATCACAAACTTTATCTGTCCTCCAGGCCCAAGTTGACTCTTTAAGCTGCAGTTGTCCTCCAAAACCGCCAAGGCCTTGAGTTACTCACTGCTGGAAAAGGAGGACTCTGTATATTTTTAAATGAAGAGCGTTATTTTTACCTAAATCAATCTGGCCTGGTGTATGACAACATAAAAAAACTCAAGGATAGAGCCCCAAAACTCACCAACCAAGCAAGTAATTATGCTGAATCCCCTTGGGAACCCTCTAGTTGGATGTCCTGGGTCCTCCCAATTCTTAGTCCTTTAATACCTGTTTTTCTCCTTCTCTTATTTGGACCTTGGGTCTTCCGTTTAGTTTCTCAATTCATCCAAAACCATATCCAGGCCATCACCAATCATTCTATGTGACAAATGCTCCTTCTAACAACCCTACAATATCACCCCTTACCACAAAATCTTCCTTCAGTTTAATCTCTCCCACTCTAGGTTCCCACGCCGCCCCTAATCCTGCTCGAAGCAGCCCTGAGAAATATCGTCCATTATCAATCCATGCCACTCCCCAAAAAGTTTCGCTGCCCCAACACTTCAATACTAGTTTATGTTATTTTTCTTATTAATATAAGAAGGCAGGGATGTCAGGCCTCGGAGCCCAAGCTAAACCGTCATATCCCCCATGACCTGCATGTATACATCCAGATGGCCTGAAGCAAGTGAAGAATCACAAAGGAAGTGAAAATGGCTGTTTCCTGGCTTAACTGATGACATTCCACCACTGTGATTTGTTCCTACCCCACCTTACCTGAGCGATTAACCTTGTGAAATTCCTTCTCCTGGCTCAGAAGCTCCCCCACTGAGCACCTTGTGACTCCCCGCCCCTGCCACCTAGAGAACAACCCCCTTTGACTGTAATTTTCCACTCTCCACCCAAATCCTTTAAAACGGCCCCACCCCTATCTCCCTTTGCAGACTCTCTTTTCAGACTCAGCTCGCCTGCACCCAGGTGATTAAAAAGCTTTACTGCTCACACAAAGTCTGTTTGGTGGTCTTTTCACATGGACGTGCATGAAAGGTATAGTAAATATACTCATGTCACCACCCCCTACATCTACAACCATAGCAGACATCAATAATCAATTTTGAATCTTCCCAATACAAAGAAATGATACATGTTTGAGTTGATGAATATGCTAATTACAGATTGATCACTAAATATAATGTGTACCAAAATATCACTATGTACCCCAAAATATGTACAAGTATTATGTGTCAATTATACAAATAAATAATAACAATCAATCATGATAATCAGTCTTAACAAACCTAGTCTTCAGCCTCTTTCTAGCTTAGTGTCTTAAAAAGCTAATATTCTTCTGACTTTTTAAAATATACTACTTATATACTATCCTTGATATAACATATTTTCAAGAAATTATTCCTGAAAATTTACTACATATAAAGTGGTATTTTCAGATCGAAACATTTAAATTAATTAATGGCAACACAATCTCCTACCGTGTAGGTGACTACTATGCCCAGAGCTTCGGTCTAAATGCTTCGCATGGATTTTAGCTATTGAACATAAATGTACCGTTCTCTGGCTCTCGTAGAAGTTCCAGTTCAATATGCTCTCTTGGAAGACACCAAAGAAAAACACATGGTGCTTTAGCTTGATATCATATGTTCAGTATCTTCATAAAAGAAATATGGTAGGTGTTAGAGATTGTCTATCAAGAAAACCAAGACCAACAGCGTGTGTTGCGAACATTTTTTATTGATTATATATAGAGTGTCTTTGGCTTAATCTTGTTCGCATTAATTTTTTGTTTTATGTAGGACTCAAAAGAGTTCAGAACTTTCTATGATCTCTAACTGGGCCAACAAGAGGCTTCCTGGTGGAAGAGATGGACAAGATCTTAAAGGGAGAGTATCTGGAACAAAGAGTTATTTCTCTATGCTAAATTCCACGGAGCACACATCTTGGTATTGTACTCCTGCTGCCAACGATGGTTGAAAACTTACAGTAGGATTGGTAGATTCCAAGGCACTATATTTTTTAAATACTTTTTATAAAAGCCACACCTCAAAGGATCAGTCATCCACTAGAATTTCTTTTCTCTGTTCCCTGAACTCCAATGCCTCATCTTAATTTCTATTTCTTTCTCAACTTCCAGGAAGAAGCCTGATGGTTAGTTCCCAGAAAGGCTGTCAGCCTAATTAACTAGTTGGAGAAAATCATGGGAAATCTAAACCAATCACCAAGAATATACCAGAAAATTCCCAAGTGAGATCTGCCTTTCTTAGAAGACAGCGTTCAGATTACAAGAGGAGTGCTTGCCAAGACCTGATGCCTACCTACAAATGCTCCCCTCCAGGAGAGTGCTATAACAATCCACAACTACTGATTTGTATAGAGCCTCTCTTTCCAGGAACTTATCCCTGACATAGAGGAAGTATACTCTATGTCCACAACAGTTATACACCCTGAATACTTATGTCCACAACAGTTATACACCCTGGTCTACACACTGGAATTAGGTATAGAATTTTTTAAATTACTTTTGCTTGGACTCCAAACCAGACCAGCTAAATCAAAGATTCTACTGCTGGGCCTGAGCATCCATGTTTTTAGCTTCCCAGGTGATTCAGACACGCTGTTAGGGTTAAGAATATCTACTGTATATGATTATGCAATTTCATCACTCATATATCCATTTTACACACAGCCTTGGAAGAGCCATCTGAGGAGTACCAGAAACATGAGAGACAAAGTCCCCTTAATTTGAGTGTATCTATCTATCTATGTATGTATCTATCTACACATACACACATATTCTTATATATATACACATATATTCACATATATACACATATGTATATTCTTATATTTACAAATATATTCACATATATACCCATATATAACACACATATATACACATATAATCTCATCTATGCATTCTTATATGTGTGATATATGTAAAAATGTGTGTGTCTATATATATCGGAATTACTCAGATAATATCACACGTTCAGATGTCTTTGAAAACATCAAATAATGGACATATATTTGCCACAGTTGGCTGAATCTTGTTGCCAATCTTTGAATATCGCCATTTATTATATGAAAGCTTTCCAAGATTTAATGAGTAATATTCTGCTATATAGAGATTATACATATGATTATTTCAGCTTGATGTCATCCTAATGAATGTAGGGTGAAATTTATGTTTCCATAGATTGTGGATATTGTGTCTATTACAATACATACAATTATACATTTGTAATATATAATTTTTTTAGAAATGTCTAAGGAGGAATATTTTTAGGAATTATAATAAATTATCCTAATCACTTTCATGTGTATATAACTGTCCAAGAATCATAATCTTACAGAATAATGTATTTAATGCATACAAATTATCAATCAATTCAGCAAATGGGACCTACCCATTTTTCCAGGCAATGACAGAAAGAAAGCCAGACAAACTTGTCAGAGAATTATTCTGCATCGTGGAAGCTTCACATTTTATTTTTAATAACTATAGAAGGGCCATGTTGCCTGGTTACCGTCTTCATTTTGTACTCTGATCTAAAAATGTCTCAGCAGCCAGAAGTTTTCAGTGAGCTCGACATCTAAACTTATATAATCAAACCTCTATAACAATTCAGAAGGAATTTTATCAAAATGATATTTCATTTTCTTCCTAATCACAGATTCAGCTAGCACCTAATGATTGAGGGGAAAATAAAGCAAGTTTTTGAAGGAAAGACTTTTCCTATGCAGGTCTGAGAGGGGAAAAAGAATCTTAAAGAAAAAAAAAAAGGAAAATAAAACTCAAAGAAAATGACACCAGTGTCCCAAATGCGTGACCACTTAGTATTTGAATTCCCATGAAAATATAAATCAAAAGAAATGTTTCGGACACCTAGAAAAACTTCATGTTTACAATATTTTACAATTTCACGTCAAAGGTCACTTTTATTTGCAGGTATTTTCAGGTTTGAGAAGAACTGTCCAACATTCTAAAACATGCTATTTTGGTGTATGTTATTTCTCCATGTCTTTCTGGCATATTGATTAAGACATCATATTTGCAGAAGTGTAAAAATAAGATGAGAATAGATGGCTCATGTAAATATCTTCATGCAGGATCAAGTTCAAGCAGCAAACTCAGATTATATTCATTCTCTCACCACCTGAGTTACTAAGACATTTCTGAGAGGGAGACATTGCATTAGGTGCAATAATAGGAAAGGTGAATTGCCCTCACCTCTGACCTCTTACACTTTTAGACAACTACATCTTGTTTTCTAGGAAATCACTTACACGTTTATAGGCTTGTAATGGGTACCAACTGACTGGGTTGGGAGTGAGCACCTAAGCTTATCTGTGCCAACAGATTCTCTTCCTTGGTAACCTGAAACTAAAAATAGTGAATTCCTATCAACCAGGACTGCCCACTTTAATAGAAGAGTTATTAAACTCAGGAGTTGCTGATAGCAGCCACATAGACTGAGAAGTAGAAAAATTCAGTTTGCATGGAGAGATGAGTCAATTAGAATCCTAGAATGAAAAGACATGGAGGGAAAAAGGAGTCTTACATTTTTAACAATGTTCAAGTACCTGGTTCCAATCTGTTTCTAAGGCCCTGATATATTCCTTGCTTTTGGATTCTATAAGACATCTACTTATTCTTATAATAAATCAACACCCCTCCGTTTTTACCTTAGGCAAATCCCAATGTTTGTCTGTCATTGGCAACTGTAAGGGTCATAACTAATACTGATGTGGGGATAAGTCAAATATGGATCCTGCTCTCAGGGAGATGGCCAAGAAGTAGGACATACACATATAATTTTAAGAGAGGGAAGAGATTCAGAAGTTATAGAGATGCAATGATGGAAGTTTCATATTAAGAAGCAAACATTCCTGACTCTGAATAAGGTGAGTTCAGAAAGCTTCTGGAGGCAGTGATATTCAGTATATTTGGAAATGTTTAAAATGATGACTAACACTTTTTCTTTCTTTCAAAGTTTTTTTCTAGGTAATTGGTGTTACAGAACTATAACTTCAATCTGCTGCCAGATTGGTTCAGACACAGAAATCCTTGCTTTTATCTCAATGGGGAGTGTTATTAGTAGGAGTGCTTCATGCTCTGTATTTTAGAGAGAGCAATGGGATGGACTTGGAATTCAAGCCATATGGCAACATCATAAATATGGTCTTGCCGCGGACATGATGTTTCCAATAACAAAAAGCGGTCAACACTGTTTGCACTATAGCCCTACTGACAACTTTCTGTTCCTCTAAGGAGCAGGCAGCGCACTGAGTCCCAGATGAGAGTTTTATGACAGTTACTGGCAGGGCCTGTGCTTGCTACCTGGGTTAGCAACAATATAGAAAGAAAATGCAGTCTCATTTTAGTCACCAGGGATTACTTCTTTGTCATACACAAAAGAAGTAATCAGATTGCATCTGATTGGATGAAATCAGAAAATGGCACAATAGAGCAATTAATTATAGCAGAAATTAATTAAAGCGAAAGGCTCCATGGTAGAGAGATTCTGAAAGTATATAATATACAACTTCTGCTCCAAGACACTTTCAATATTTGAGGTTAGATAAGAAAAACAAAAACAATACCAATGATTCTGGCTAATGCTTACTAAAAAAAAAATTAAATGATTATACTGGGCTAAGAATGATATGTTATTTCAATTCTCACAAACATCCTAGGAGTTGACCATTATTATTATCCACATTTGGTGAATGTGCACACTGAAACTCATATAGAATAAGTAATTTGCCCAAGGGCTCATAGCTAAAAAGCAGAATCTGAACACAGTCTACCTGATTCCAAATGGTAAACCACAATGCAAGAATAAATAACAAAGCCATTTAAAAATTCAAAGGTAGCCTATGAATGTTACAGGATTTCAGGGATGAAGAAAAATACCAGGATAGAATGATATGCATTTATGCCACTGAAGGGCTGTGATTTGAGTTCAACCTAGAAAATGCAGAGTTCATACAGATAGGAAGGATTGGAGAGAGTGGAGCATGATAGCAAGCACAAAGGGTGAGGTGGTTGTATCACTTGTGTTTCCAGGTGATGAACAGACTGATTTGACTACAATGGATGTTTGATTTCTGAACTCACCTTATGTCTGATACAGAACATCTTTATGGAAAGGTATAATGGAACCAGACTGTAGAGGGTCTGCAGTATAAAGGGTCAGGATGTTATCTAACAGGCATTGTGAAATAATTGAGGGTTGGTTCTTAGAATGGAAACTGTGATAATAGCTGCATTTGAGGAAGAATATACTAGCAAGACTGGGAGGAAGGTTCCTATTTGTTGAGTGACATTGCTATAGAAGTGTTTATGAATGAAGCTTTTCATAATCCTTACGACACTTGGAAATGTAGAACTACCATGTCCATGCTTAGATGAAGGAGCTAAGGTTCTGTCAGGGAAGATGCCTGTCTCAAGTTCACCATATGGAAAAGATGGACACAATATTTTGTCCTAGTCTGTTTACTTCAAAGCCCACGCTCTTAACAATTCAATGTGAAAAACAAAAGCAGTAAACAGATGTTGCAAATATTGAGCCTTAACTATTTCTAGTTCTAAGTAATCTGCATGCAATAACTTATGTAAACCTTCTAATAACCCCTGAGATAGGTACTTGTCTTTGTGTGTTTTTGTGTTGCTATAAAGGAACACCTGAGGCTGTGTAAGTTATAAAGAAAAAAGGTGGGCTGGGCACTGTGGCTCACGCCTGTAATCCCAGCACGTTGGGAGGCCGAGGCGGGCAGATCATGAGGTCAGGAGATTGAGACCATCCTGGCTAACATGGTGAAACCCTGTCTCTATTAAAACAAAAACAAAAACAAAAACAAAAAAATTAGCCGGGCATGGTAGCAGGCACCTGTAGTCCCAGCTACTCGGGAGACTGAGGCAGGAGAATGGTGTGAACCCAGGAGGCAGAGCTTGCAGTAAGCAGAGATCGCCATCACTGCACTCCAGCCTGGGCGACATAGAGAGACTCCATCTCAAAAAATAAATAAATAAATAAACAATAAAAAATAAATAGAAAATAATAAAGGTTTATTTGGCTCATGGTTCTTCAGCCTGTACAAAAAGCATGGCTCACACCATTTACTACTGGTGATGGCTTTGGTCTGCTTCTACTCACAGCAGAAAGGGAGGGGAAGCTGGTATGCAGAGATCGCACGGTGAGAGCAAGTTGAGGGGAGGGGCAGTGGAAGGTGCCTGGCTCTTTTTAACAACCAGCTCTTGTGAGAATTCTGAGGGAACTAATAGAGCAAGAATTCATTCATTACAGTAAGAACGATACTAAGCCACTCATGGGGGACCCGCCTCTGTGACCTAAACACCTCCCATTAGGCCCCATCTCCAACACTGAGGATCAAATTTCAACATGAGACTTGGTGGAGCCAAACAAACCATATCCAAACTATAGCAGTACTATCTTATCCCCATTTCACAGATGAGAAAAATGAGGCAGAAACAGTATGGGTCATTTGCTCATTACCAGAGGAAATGAGATTTCATTCAGATCTTTGGCTCCAGAGCCTGGGCTCATGGTTCTGCTGTGAGGCCCTCAATTATAGCAGCAGTTGACAAAGTAGTAGTAAGTGTGACATCTACAGTCTAGTTGAAAGTTTTACAGAACAGACCAAAAACAAGAACCTTGATAAAGAAAAAAAGTAAGATGGGGTGATTGGATCTAGAGCTTAGAGAACAAGGTAGAGGGTGGATTCTAGAAAAAGTTGAGGACATTTATTATTATTATTTTTATTATTGTTGTTGTTGTTTAAATAGGAAGATGTGTGATTTCCAACTCACTAAGCTTAAGTGGAAGGTGGAGCATGAAGGAAAATGCTCTGAAGGGTAAAGCTGCAGATTCAGAAGTCAAGCAAATGCCTATGATGCTGGGTATTAAAAGGATGAAATCATCAATGGAAAATGTATAAAGAAAGAATGGTGTGTGAAAGGAAGAGCTATTGAGAAATGCCCACATTTGAGGATGTCAAAGACAAACAAAGGAGCTATTAATGGAGACAGAAAGGAATTGTCAGAGAAGTAGAAAGGGTAGAGGATACAGAATTGTAGAATCTCAGAACTTAGTAACAACCAGGGTTGGCTTCATGGTCACGGGACCTGAGCACTCACACAGGGCCCCAAGTTCAGAAAATTTCCTGGATGTAGGTTTAAGGCTTTTATGTCACTCTTGAAACTCTTAATTTTTGAACAAATCAAATACCCTCATGCTTTTCTCTTGCACTGGTCCCCCCGACACAAAAACAAGTGTGTATATATACACACACACACACATATACAAAAGAGTGTGTGTGTGTGTGTGTGTGTGTGTGTGTGTGTGTGTGTATAGCCAGTCCTGGCAAGATTTAGGAGTCACCTTTTTTCCAATTGTCTTTAAAATTTTTCCATACATAGCCTACCAAATTTCTCTATATGTGTATCTATTACAAGAAACTTGCCATATCTTAGGGATAGCCCATTGCATTATCAGATCTAAACTTTAGGAAGCTCTTTCTATAGTAAGCTAAGATTTGTTTCTCTGTAATTTCTGTGCATTCATCCTGGTTCCCCTCTTGATGATAAAAAAGAGCTAAGTATAATTGTACTGCTATGTTCTCTACAACTTCCATAAATTATCTGATTTCAAACTTTTCATTCCATGGAACTGATAAAGTCTTCACCGCCAACTGCCAAAAATGTGGTTAGCACATAGTAGGCAGTCAGTAAATACTGATGTGTTGAAGCAATTCTGAACCATATTTCCTAAGTTCTTTCTCACTTTCAGAAAAGACATTTTAAAATTTATTTATAGTCTAAGTCCCTCAACTCAATAATTCTGTCTATGTAGTCATTTTTAAAGTCATTCCCACATGGCAACCATGAAAACTTTTAGAAGTTATGCCTACACTGAACCTTCTTTCTTTTCATCTTTTCCTAAAATTATAAGTTTTCTTTGTGGGGGGGGGTTGTTTTTGGTTTATATCACATGGGTCAATTGTAACTCGGGTGCATCCACGTTTTGGCTCCCTTTAAAGCAGTGTTTCTCAACCTCAGCACTATTAACATTGTGGCCAGAAAACTATGTTCTGGGGATGCATTAAGGATGCTTAGTAGCATTGCTGGCCTCCACCCACAAAATTCCCTAACTGTACCACCACCGGCCCCCAAGTTTTGACAATGAAAAAATATCTTCATACACTGCCAAGTGTCTACTTAGAGGAAAATCTCCCTTAAGTGAGAACAACTGATTTAATGTTTTTAAATCTTTAATTATTATGAGTGCATAATAGTTGAATATATTTATGGGGTACATGTGATTGTGATATGGGCATGCAATATGTAATGATCAAATTAGGGTAATTGGAATGTCCATTATTTTAAGCATTTATCATTTTTGGTGCATATTAAGAACACTAAATTCTACTGTTTTAGTTATTTCAAAATACACAACAAATTATTAACTATGGTCACTCTATTATGCTACTGAAAATCAGGTCTTGTTCGTTTTATTTGTATTTTTATACCCATAATGATCCCCACTTCATCTCCCCTTCCCCACTATCCTTCTCATCCTCTAGTAAAGCAACTCTACATAATGGCTTTAAGTCAAGGGATGATGTTTCCTTTACTGAATTATAGAACTTTCTTCCAATGGTGAAAAATTAATGCAAAAATTCATGTATATTGTACGACACAGTATTAAGATGTCTGGATGACGAGTCACCAAAATTTCAATATGATAAACTTCCCTGGGGGATAAGTTTGTTTCTTCTTTATCTTGTTTTGTTTACTTAGTTACTCATTCACACTTTTCCAACTCTTTCCATTATCAACAATCAGAATGAGTATTTTTATAATCAGAGTAAAATGGTGCTTTCATTCTGAAATCAAACAATGCACATGTGAGTGGTAAGGAAATGGAACCCATGGGCATGGACACATTCACGAAAGATTCACAAGAAAGGCTCTTAGGGTACTTTTGTTTTCTTCCTCAAAAACCCATATCTTATAATTTATAGGAAAGGAGAATAATATTAGATGCCATAAAGTTCTTCTATTTTATGATAAAAAACTATTTTAATACACCACATAAGCTAGAGGTAGAACTTTAAAATGAAATGGCTAAAACCAAGCACAGTTATTCCTAAGGAAGAATAATGATGGCACCACTTGCATCAGATAACACGCACAAAGAGGGTTTATGCATTCCTCATGAAACAGACCACCAGACTGAGCTCATTTTATACTCCCAGCTACCCATCCATCCCAAATGCAATTTTTAAATAACTATTATTTCCAGTCTTAATGATACAAAGAAGAGAAAAATTGAATGAAATACTATTCATGCACATCCCAAAGCTTCCTATAGGCATTCATACTAAAATAATAGCAATAAAAATATAAAATATGGGCGAATCACAATGTTTCCAACATATGTTAATTTAAGATGCAGAAAATGAAAACTTACTGAATTTTAGGGTAGGCTAACTGGAGAGGATTTAACAGATGTCTTTTTTAGTTTGTAAAGTATTTCTTAAAAAGGAAGTAAAAATAAAACAGCAAGGGAGTTAAAGGGACACTTTTTTTTTTTTTTTTTTTTTTTGCTACCTCAGAAATCTCTCTTCAGATTCACCTTTTTAGTGTGTGTAGTTGCACTTTCACTTTATTTATTACAGCTTGAAAATATAGGTCATGTTAAACCCAAGATGTCATTATGAGGATTTTTTAAAGGTTCTTACTGGGAAATTTTTCGTTTTGTCCAAAATTTTCTCCCAGGTGTACTTGGGTCTCATTGATGATTTTGATATAAATTTGACAAAATGAACCTTCTCGGAGATAAAAATAATGAATTAAGAGAAAATATAAAATATTGATTTTATTTTTTTCAATTTAAAAAATCGGCAAATAATAATTATACAGATTCACGGGGCCCATAGTGATGTTTTGATACATGTAATATATAATCATCAGATCAGGGTAATTGGCATATCCATCATCCCAAACATGTATCATTTATCTGTGTGAGAAGATTGAATATCCTCCTCCTAGCTATTTGAAACTGTGAAAATATATTAACGTTAACTACAGTCATCCTACAATGGTATATGTATTATACCATATGTATTATACCATATGTATATCATACATATCAATGATATGTATATCATTTTCGTGCTGCTGATAAAAACATACCTGAGAGTAGGTAATTAATAAAGGAAAGAAGTTTAATTGACTCACAATTCCATATGGCTGGGGAGGCCTCATAATCATGGTGGAAAGCGAATAAGAAGCAAAGTCATATCTTACATGGCAGCAGGCAAGAGAGCTTGTAAAGGGAATTCCCATTTATAAAACCATCAGATCCTGTGAGACTTATTCATTACCATGAGAACAGTATGAAGAAAATTGCCCCTAGGATTCAATTATCTCCACCTGGCCCTACCTTTGACATGTGGGGATTATTACAATTCAAGGTGAGATTTGGGTGGGGACACAGTCAAACTGTATTATTATACAACACTAGAAATTATTCCTCCTCTCTAGTAGAAATGGTGAGATGACATATTATCTGAAGTGGAACTCCATACTAGATTTGGAAAAGCAAACTATTAAAGTAAAACAGTTATGCTAAATTTATTATGAGAAAAAATGCCTATCCAATTTGAATACATGATCATAGATACATGTGAATGTAGATACATGTGAATCATCATAGATACATCATCATAGATACATGTGAATACATAGATACATCTACGATGTGTTCACCAAATTGTAACTCAAATGGATGACAGAGTAAATGGAGCTGTTCAAAGTCTATTTTGGCTCCATATTTTGGCTCAATAAACATATTTAAAGTGGAAAAGAAGAAAATAATCATAACATGGGAACTGAATCTCCAGCTATAATTTGTAAGTCATAAGACGCCCTTATAACTTTTTTTTTTTTTTTTTTTTGAGATGGAGTTTCACTCTTGTTGCTCAGGCTGGAGTGCAATGGCACAATTTCAGCTCACTGCAACCTCCACCTCCTGGGTTCAAGCGACTCTCCTGCCTCAGCCTCCTGAGTAGCTGGGATTATGGGTGCCCAACACCATGCCCAGCTAATTTTTGTATTTTTAGTAGAGACAGGGTGGCACAAGATTGGTCAGACTGGTCTTGAACTCCTGACCTCAGGTGATCCGCCCACCTTGGCCTCTCAAAGTGCTGGGATTACAACCATGAGCCACCATGCCTGCTATCCTTATAATTTTTAATGAGTTCAAACTCAGGTACAGACTAATTATACTATGAACAAGACAATAAGACGTTGCTGAAAATCTTAAGAATTTGAGTGAGGCTGCAAGATCCCACGTGGAAGAGTATTTTCCCTAGTTTAAAAAGGGGAGGAATAAAGAAGATGAAATATGGAAAAATCTTTATATCACCCTCAAAAAATTTCTATATATATTTGTGTGACAATTAGTATATGAGCACAAGTAAAGTATGTAATAATCACTCAGAGAGAACTATATGTCTTTAGAAAAACAAGGTGACATCAAGTTTCTCTTTCAGTGGCCAGGCCAGATCATCTCACAAAAGATTTAGAACACTTTACTTGTCCCTCTGTATGTTTACTTCTCTGCAAACTTTTACAGTATTTTTGTGAACGAGCAGAAGAAATGTTGTGTGAATCTACCATTTGGAGATATGTGAGTAGGTGGATTTATAGCAGACCTAACTGAAGATTGCTGAATAATGGTTCAAAACAGAGCAAGAAGTTAGGACAAGAGAGAGGAAGGAGAACAGTTTTTGGAATCAGACATATCTGGGTTCACTTTCAGGTTCTAGTCTCTTATAGCTGTGTACTTGGGCATGTTATTCAAATTTTCTAAGCTGAGGTTAATTTCTAAGATGTGAAGAATGATAATCACTTTAAAAGAATTTAACATAATAATGCTATGGTAAAGATTATAAAAGATGACATAGGTAAAATACATACAGAGTGCCTAAGGTGAGAAAATTGTACTACCTAATTGTTATAATTACTACTGGTAACACTACCACTTCAACAAGAATCTGATAGGAAGTCGCTACAAGGACCACAGTGGTGCTAGTCTCTTCAAGATGCTAATCAACAGCTTATTGAATGAAGACTTAGTTGATATACTTACTAGTTTCCTACACAACTCAAAATTTGGGAAGAAAGCTACTAGTGTGATAAGAGACACATAACAGTCTGAAATAAATGAGATGAAATTTATTGGAGCAACTGTGTACATACATAAAACCATTTTTATTGTGAAGTAAAGAGACAATCAAGATGGCCGACTACACGCAAGTAGTATGTGCCTCCTCCACAGAAAAGAGCCAGAATGTAAGTAGATACTCATATTTCGAACACGTTATATAGGAGAGAATGCTCAGATTCACCAGAGAAAAGACAGAAAGCACCAGAAATAAGTAACGAGAGGTTCCAGGCAGCTTGTCCAGTCAGAAACTGATCTGAAAGCTGGGAGAGACCCCTAGACATAGGGAAACAGTAAGAGAGAAACATCCAGAACTCCAACATGGGCTTTTACGATCTTGGCAATGGGAGAAACCCTCGACTCACTAGGGACTCATGCCTGGTATACAGAGCCACCTAAAGCTCATATAGTTTAATGCTAAGTTCCTCTTATCCTTGGCCTGAGTCAGACTGATACAGATGCAGCCACCACTCAACCAAAAAGGAGTGGAGAAACCAGGCTTTTCTAAACATATCTAGGACAATACCTGACATCTTGCTACCAGCTGCTGGGAGACCAAGAGTCAGGCAGAATGTACTCGTCACAGTGACTTGCCCATGTTTCTCACCTGAGAGGGATTCCACCCACCTCTGGTCACAAGCCCACAACTGGCACCATTTTGGGAGTTTAGAGACATTATTTAGAAAACTGGCAGCAGAGGCCACAGCAGGCATTTTAGTCTTAGATCAGATATTGAAGGGCTTGCTCTGGAGCGTGGGAAGGGCCCCCATAGCCAAAACTGAGCAGCAAGTATGGAGAACACCCACAGCAGTAGGTGCTGGAATTAGACTCTTCCCTGTCTCAGGACTAGAGTGGGAGGAGAGTTGCTGAAGCCAAGGTTCCTTCTGTGTGGCCAGACATGCAGCCAGACAGCTTTGGGACCTGGAACTGGTCTGTGAGTGTCATTGCTCAGTGCTGTAGTCTTCTCCCTTGGTCAGTTGAGGGACAATGCCCACCAGCTCTGAGGGGGAGAAGGCAAAGACAGTTCACTCACCTGGAGATCTAATCCTCAGTGCAAACCACCCCAAAGGAGGGGAGAGCACAGTCTACTAAAGGCCCTCCTGGGTCAAAGAAAATGTGAACCTGCCCCAGCTCATGAAGGTGGCACCATCAAAACTCAAGAATAGATGTAGAGAGGGGGTCATCTCTTGCCTATCCCCCTCAGTGCATTGTCACAGACTTAGTAGTGTCTCTTCCCATCAGGGCCTGGGGAGCCTGGGCTAAGATGGTTGAGTTTGCTTTTCCAGCTTCTCCAGAGACTCCACCCCCAATGAAGGTGAGCATGCTCTGGGGGAGGGTGCTTTTCACCTTTCTTCATTACCTCTCCCCTGACCCCTAGCTGCCAGCTCTTACACTTACGTGCCATCTACTGGACTGCAGCCTGAATTATATCACCAAACAAAATTAAATCACAACAAGCAACACCTGAGAAAGCCACTGCCAAACCTATCTGCAAGCAAGGAACCTATACAGAGTCTTGGCACCCTGAAAGCACCCAGAATTGAAGCCAATAGATCATATACAACATACACCACAATCATACCTCCAAGGGAAAAAAAAAGAATAAAAAATCAAGAAGCCCCATCCAAATGATAGCCAATTCAAAACAACAATAACAAAAAGTGTCAGCTCACTCAGATGAAAAGAAACCAGCACAAGAATGCTGGCATTTAAAAAAAAAACAGTGTTTTGTCACCTCCAAAGGATCCCAGTAGCTCTCAAGTAATGGATCCTAATCAAAATAAAATGTCTGGAATGACAGATATAGAACTTAGAATTTGGAAGGCAAAAAAAAAATCAACCAGACCCAAGAAAAAGTTGAAATCTAACACAAAGAGGACAGAAAAAGATCCAAGATTTGAGATGACATAGCTATATTAAGAAAGAGCTAAACAGAACTTCTGGAATTAAAAAATTCACTACAGGAATTTAAAAATACAATCGGACGCCTTAACAGACTAAGTGAAGCAGAAGAAAGAATTTTAGAGCGCAAAGACCAGTCATTCAAATGAACCCAATTAGACCGAAAAATAAAAATTAAAAAATTTAAAAAAAGAAAAAGAGAAAAGAATTTTAAAAGATGAGTAAAGCCTTCAAGAAATATGAGATTATATAAGATGACCAAATCTATGATTTACTGGCATTCCTGAGAGAGAAGAGAAACAACTTAGAAGCCATATGTGAGGATATAATTTAAGAAAATTTCTCCAATCTTGCTATAGAAGTCAATATGCAGATATAAAATATCCAGAGAACCCCTGTGAGACACAAGACAATCAACACCAAGGCACATAATCATCAAACTATCCAAGGTCAACACAGAAAAATCTTAAAGCAGCTGGAGAAAATGGTCATGTTACCTATAAACATAAACACATCAGAATAACGGTAAACTTCTCAACAGAAACCTTACAATCCAGAAGAGACTGGGGGCCCATTTTCAGCATTCTTAAAGAAAAAAATGTCAGCCAAGAATTTAATATCCCACCAAATAAAGCTTCATAAATGAAGGAGAAATAAAATATTTCCCAGACAAGCAATCACTAGGGGAATTAATCACTACTAGACCCATCCAACAAGAGATGCTTAAGGAACTTATAAACATGAAAATATAAAAACAGTACTAGCTACATGCAAGCACATAGCTCATGGAACCCAATTGCATGAGCAATCAATACTAAAATGTAACTACACAATCAATATTATGAAACAAGTACTAACAACACCATGACAAGAACAAAGGCCTCACATATCAATATTAATCTTAAATGTAAATGGTCAAAACACTCCCCTTAAAAAATAGAGTGGCAAATTGTATTAAAAAACAAGATTCATGCTTCTTCAAGACATCCATCTCACATATAATGACACTCATATGCTCAAAGCAAAGGGATGAAGATTTATCATGCAAATATAAAACAAAAACAGTAGGGTTGTTATTCTTGTATCATATAAAATAGACTTTAAACCAATAACAGAAAAAGGACAAAGAAGGGCATTATATTATAATAAACTCTGTAATTCAACAAGAAGAGTTAACTATCCAAAATGTACACACATCCAACATTGGAGCACCTGGATTTATAAAACAATTATGTCTATACCTAAGAAAAGACTTCCATAGCCACAAAATAAGAGTAGGAAACTTCAGCACACCCATGAAAGCATTAGACAAATAATCAAAGCAGAGAACTAACAAATTCTGGACTTAAATTCCTCACTTGACCAATTGAACCTAATAAATACCTACAGAATATTCCACCCAACGACCAGAATATACCTTCTCATCCACACACAAAACATATTCTAATATTGACCATTTTCTCAATCATAAAGCAATTCTCAATAAGTTCAAAAAAATCAAAGTCATATCAAGCATCTTCTCAGACCACAATGCAATAAATATCAAAATCGACGCCAAGAGGAACTCTCAAAAACCACACAAATTAATGGAAACTAAATAGATTGCTACTAAATGACTTATTGGTAAATAAGGAAATTAAGGCAGAGATAAAAATTGTTTGTAACAAATGAAAACAGAGACACAACACACCGAAACCTCTGGTATATGGCAAAAGTGGCATTAAGAGGAAAGTTTACAGCACTAAAAGCCTACATTAAGAATATAGAAAGATCTCAAATTGACAACCTAAATTCACACTTAAAGGAACTAGAAAAATAACAAACTAATCTCAAAGCTAGCAGAAGACAAGAAATAACTACAATCAGAAGAGAACTAAATGGAATTGTGACCATACACAGGATCAAAAAAATGAAAAATTGCTTCTTTAAAAGTATAAACAAGATTGATAGACTGCTGGCTAGATTAACAAAGAAAAAAAGAATACCCAAAGAGCACAGTCAGAAATGACAAAGGTAACATTACAACGAATCCCAAATATAAAAGGTCATTAAAGACTACTGTGAACATCTCTATGTACACAAAGTAGGAAATATAAAGGAAATAGGTAAATATCTGGAAACATACAACTTCCTAAAATTGAACCAGGAATAAACAGAAATCCTGAACAGATCAACAACAAGTAATAAAATTGAAACAGTACTGAAAAATCCATGAACCAAAAAAAGCCCTGAACCAGACAGATCCATAGACAAATTCTATGAGATGTCCATAGAAGAGTTAGTACTACTGAAAATACTCCAAAAAATTGAGGAGGAGAGACTTCTCCCTAACTCATTCTACAAAACTGGTGTCATCCTGATACCAAAATTTGACAAAGAAACAACAAAAAGTTAAACTACAGGCCAATATCACTGATGAACATAAACCCCAAAATCCTTAACAAAATACTAGCAAACTGAACCCAGCAGCACATCTGGAAGTCCTAGCCAGAGCGATCAGGTAAGAGAAAGAAATAAAAGGCATCCAAGTAGGAAAAGAGGGAGTCAAACTCTTTCTGTTGACTGATATGATTCTATGCCTAGAAAACCTTAAAGACTCTGCCAAAAGGCTCTTAGACCTGATAAATGATTTCAGCAATCTCTCAGAATACAACATCAACATACAAAAAGTAGAATCTCTATCCACCAATAACATTCAAGCTGAGAAAGACATCAAGAACACAATTCCATTTATAATGGCCACAAACAATAAGATACCTAGGAATATATCTAAGAAAGGAGATAAAATATCTATATGAGGAAAACTATAAAACACTGCTTAAAGAAATCATAGATGACACAAATGGAAAATCATTCCATGCTCATAGGTTGTAAGAATCAATATTGTTAAAATCTCCTAATTGCCCAAAGCAATCTACAAATTAACCATCATTCCTACCAATATATCAACCTTAATTTTTCACAGAATTAGGAAAAAAACTATCCTAAAATTCATATAAAACCAAAAAAGAGCCTGAATAGCTAAGGCAATGCTAAGCAAAAAGAATAAAGTTGTAGGCATCACCTTAACTGGCTTCAAGCTATACTACAAGGCTACAGTAACCAAAACAGCATGGAACTGGTACAAAACTAAACACATAGACCAATGGAACAGAATACAGACCCCTGAAATAAAGCTACACACCTACAACTAAGTGATCTTTGACAACGTCAGCAAATAAACAATATAGAAAATATATCCTAGTCAATTAATGGTACAAGGGAAAGTAGATAACCATATGTAGCAGAATGAAACTTGATCCCTATCTCTCACCATCACAAAAATTAACTCAAGATGAATTAAAGACTTAAAAGTAAGACCTAAATCTATAAAAATCTTAGACAGTAACCTAGGGAAAACTCTTCTGGCATTGGCCTAGGCCAAGAATTCATTATGAAAACCCCAAAATGAAATGGAACGAAATTTAAAAATAGACAAATGAGACTTAATTAAACTGAAGAGCTTCTGCCCCACAAAAGAAACTATGAACAGAGTCAACAGGCAACCTACAAAATGGGAGAAATTATTTGCAAACTATGCATCCAACAAAAGACTAATATCCAGAATGTATGAGGAACTTAAATCAACAAGAAAAAAACAAATAACCATTAAATGGTGACCATTAAAAAGAAGTCAGAGGACTTCTTTGGAGAAATCTCTATTTCTCCAAAGAAGATATAAACATGGCCAACAAACTAATAAAAAATGCTGAAAATCACTAATCATTAGATAAATGCAAATAAAAACCACAATGAAATACAATCTCACACCCATCAGAATGACTATTGTTGAAAAATCAAAACATAACACATGTTAGCAAGGTTGCAGAGAAAAGGGAACATTTACACACCATTAGTGGGAATGTAAATTAGTTCAGCCACTGTGGAAAGTAGCTTGAAAGTCTCAAAGAACAAGAAATAGTTACCATTTGACCAAACAGTCCCAATTACTGGATGTATGCCCAAAGGAAAATAAATCATTCTACCCAAAAGACACCTGCACTTGAATGTTTATTACAGCATTATTAACAACAGCAGAGTTATGAAATCAGTATAGGTCCCCATTAATGGTGAATTGGATAATGTGGTACATATACACTATGGAATACTATGTAGCCATAAAGAAGAATGGAATCATGTCCTTTGCAGTAACATGGATGCAGTTGGAGGCTAGTATCCTAAGCAAATTAATACAGGAACAGAAAACCAAATACCACATATTCTCACATATAAGTGGGAGTTAAACATTGGGTAAACATGAACAGAAAGACAAGAACAATGGACACTGGAGATTCCAAAAGCGGGGAGGATGGAAACGGGAAAAGGGTTGAAAATCTAACAACTGTCTACTATGTTTGCTACTTTGGCAATAGGTACATTAGAAGCCCAAACCTAAGCATCACGTAATATACCCATGCAACAAACCTGCACAGGCAGTACTCCTGAATATAAAATTTAAAAAAAATTTAAAAAGAACTTTAAAAATTGAAAATTTCAGAGAACTTAGTTGCTGGTATAATTAATACATTTTTAAAAGCATCCATGTAACAAACATCTGATCAAAAAATAGATTTCCACACAAGAGCTATCCCCTTTACCATCAAATTCCTGCCTCAATCATTATTTTGACTTGCATCGTAATCAGCTCCACATTTTGTTTCGTTTTGTTTTTTCGTTTATACTTTAAGCCCATTGTATACATTGCTAAACAGTATAATACATTTTGTTGACTTAGTGTAAATGCAATCAGACTGTATGCACATTTTGCTTTGTATCTTTTGGTCAACATTTTGTTTCACTATGAAGCATCATTCCTATGAATGCATTCCATTAGAATTCATTCATTGTCATTGCTGGTAGTTTGCAAGATATGAATATACCACAATGTCTTTACCCATGCTTTCACTGATAAAATATTAGGTTATTGTTAATGTGTGGCTTCTGCCAACAAGAATGCTTTATTTATGTCTTTATTCATGTCTTGTAATGCATTTGTGTACACATGGAAGAGTATTCTCAAAATATATTAAAGTTACTACTTATTTTTCTATATTTCACTTTGCCAAGAACATATAATTTAATTTATACAAGTTAAATCTATTGCTTTGATACTTCTGTATTTAAAAATCCACATAGAGGTGTCGGGCGCCATGGCTCACGTCTGTAACCCCAGCACTTTGGGAGGCCAAGGTATGCGGATCACAAGGTCAGGAGATGGAGACCATCCTGGCTAACATGGTGAAACCTTGTTTCTACTAAAAATACAAAAAATTAGCTGGGCGTGGTGGTGAGCACCTGTAATCCCAGCTACTCGGGAGGCTGAGGCAGGAGAATGGAGTGAACCCAGGAGGCGGAGTTTGCGGTGAGCCGAGATCACACCACTGCACTCCAGCCTGTGCGACAGAGCGAGACTCCGTCTCAAAAAAAAAAAAAAAAAAAATATATATATATATATATATATATGTCCATATAGAAATAAGATTCCACAAATAAGTGCTTTTTATCAATATGTCTAAAATATTCCTTTTAATAAATATAAATTATATTAAAAGAAATAAGTCACATTCTATATGGTCAAATATAATGATTTAATTTCCTGGAAATGCATTTTCCCTTATCTTGATGAGAAAGGTTTATCAAGGTATTGTTTGCATATTTTAAAAGGAGGCTTTAATTTCCCTCTTTAGCCACAAGGGGAAATGTGAACACTGGATATTATTCGGAGCTTTTTCACATGAAATACATTTCATTTAAAGTCAGTTTACAAAGGAAAGTAAAAATGTTATCTATTTTCCAGTATTACATCTATTGTTTAAAATGTATTTGTAAGATATTTGATCTCCATAGCATATTTCTTAAGTTTCTGTCACTTATTGGAGGAAAGAGAGAAGGGAAGTGTGGCCAAGCAGTTTTTTTGATCAGGCAAAGCTGATAGATTCCTTTGTAAAAGCTCCCCAATCTCTCTGTAGCCAGGTAGAGCTAAACTGTTTTGTGACTCTGTGTACACCTACTGTATTCGACTTGATAGCCACCAGCCCCGTGTGGCTACTGAACAACTGAAATGTGTCTTGATCAACTTAAGGTGCTCTAAATGTCGAAGACATCCAAGATTTTGAAGACTTAGTATGAAAAAAAGAATGCAAAATATCTCATTCATAATTTTATTTGATTATACGTTGAGATGATAATATTTTGGATACATTTGGTTAAATAAAATGTATTATAAACTTAATTTCACCTATTTATTTTTATCTTTTTAAAATATGGCTACTAGAAAATACTAATTTGCATGTATTATTGGATTACATTTCTATTGGACAGCATTGGCACAAACTTTAACAATTAAAATATTCCAAATGTTGGTGGATGTTTTTTCAGTTATCCAAATATTTAATTTATATTACTCCAAAAATTGATATAAATGTATTATATGGCCAGGTGCAATACCTCATGTCTGTAATCCCAGCACTTTGGGAGGTCGAAGTGGGCAGGTCACCAGAGGTCAGAAGTTCGAGACCAGCCTGGCTGACATGGCGAAATCCTGTCTCTACTAAAAATGTAAAAATTATCCAGGTGCAGTGGCATGTGCCTACTGTTCCAGCTACTCAGAGGCTGAAGCATGAGAATCACTAGAACCCAGGAGGCGGAGGTTGTAGTGAGCCAAAATTGTGCCACTGCACTCCAACCTGGGCAACAGAGTGAGACTCTGTCTCCTAAACAAATAAATAAATAAATAAATGTATTACTTATTTTTGGCCTAAAATATCATTAAAATTTCATATTACCCTTAAAGTAGGGTCCAGATGACTTAGATGGCTTGTTTATACCTAGCGAGAATTTTAAATATACTTAAGTTAAAAAGGTAAACTCCACGAAGGTAAAGAGGGACGAGAGAAATTATAATTCTACTTAAAAAGGTAAACATTAAAGTTAATTAAAATAAACCTTAAGATAGATTTCATATATCCCAGGGTGGTATGGATAAATTTTTATATATTTCATTGGGTTAATATTTGGATGACTTGAATGCAGATGTTTCTGTTTTTATATCTTTGCCTTCCAGTGTAGTAGGGAAAGTCAGGAGATTAGTTTAAGTGGACTGTCAGGGGGAATCTATGACATTTCACATTGAAGGACCACTTAATGGTGTATCTCAATGTTATATACTAAAGTTTGTTAGTCTTTAGAGCATCTTATTTGATAGGTAAATATTACTCTGTAATAATTCAATAGAGAAGTATGTATATAATCAGAACTGATTTTGTGTCATTTTTTGGCATGACTAGGTATACAAGGTATTATTTCCTAATAACATGAAAATGCTCTTCAAGTTCATTTTAAAAAATCTGTTTGGATCACAAAGCTTAATTTCTATCCCACCATAAACCATCTTTATGTCAATCCCCACTTTCATTATCTCCTCTCAGATACCACAGTTCTATAAACCAAAAAGCCAGAATAAAAGATGAAACACATAAAAGATGAAACACAGGTACCTACTCAATAGTCTGAGCACTTCTTAGGTGTAAGGAACTGCAACAGCAATTGTAGGGATCCAGATATTTATTATACCTAAATGAAACATCTTAAATCATTTTCCATGAGAACCTACAAAAAAGAAGAGAATATGATATTTCCTGCAGGATCAGTGTCTTGACACCCAACAGCTTCACTCTGAAATTTGGAGGTGGGGGCTACAGGATGGATCTGGGTTGTACTGATATTCAAGATCACTCAGTAAGTAGCACAAGAAAAATCAATACAAACACATTGCCCACTTGGAATGGTTGGAAAAAATCTCAATTTTCTCTCCTTGAAGTCACAGTCTGTGGATAGCAAGGCTACGGCATCCAGTGTATTAAGGCAAAGTATGTGTGAAGTGAGATGTAAATGATCTTCTCCAAAATCCAGAGCCAACTGAGATTGTGCGTTGTAGTTTCACACGCAGATTCATTAATTTCTGCCATCTCCAAGGTCTGCTTCCTTAATATAACTAAGAGGGTAGTTTGCCCAAGTTTCTTCAAATGTTGTTTTAGGTTACCCATATCTAAACTAATTAAACAAGATATATAAACACACTATCAGACTAATTTATTTTTTTCCTTTCAATCTCTACTCTTCCTTTCTATTTATTCTATTGTTTCCCCTTTTTATTCAACAAGCTTTTATGAAGTGTCTTGAATGTTCCAGTTATTGTTCAGAGTGAACTCAAATATGAGTGAAGAGAACTTGAACATTTATGTCTTGCAGAGTTTACATTTCCATAATGAGCCAGAAACGGGTTTTGTTACTTGCTATAATAAAACTCTGATGCTTTAGGAGCATTCCCAGTAAATTTCAGGAATAAAGCCAAGATACACACCATCACAGCCCTGTTCTGCGCAATGATGAAGAGCTTCTCTATCAAAACAAAAGAAGAAAAGGTAACAAGAGACATGGAATAGAAATGAAGATACAAAATCTTCATGCTTCACATTTAACAAGCCTATATACATAGAAAATCTTTGATAATCTAAAGGCAATCAGAGCTCATAAGATTACTTGATAATTATCATCAACTTGGTGCAGAAATAAACAGCTTTCACTCGTAGTAAGAACACTCTAAATCAGCCAAAAGATCCAATAAAAAAGCCGTAAGTTAACCAGAATTTTTTTTTTTAAGAGAGAGAGAAAAGAAGAATCATTATAAAGAATTGCATAAAACATTATTGATGAATGGCTGTTGGTTTTCTTGTCTGGTGCAGCATTTGATAGTGACTTAACTCATTTTGGGTCATGGACTTCAAATAAAATAAACATGATTTTTATGCAACCCATGGGTCATTATCCTAGAAATAAACACACGCATAAAATACTGTGGTGTATGAGTGGTTGCCTAACACACGAAACCCACTTACCCTGAGCTAGATAACCTTAAATGTGCCTTCAACTCTAAAATGATTGATTCTCCCATTATTATCACTTTAAGATCACATTGGTAGGATATAATCAAAACCAAAATAATAAATGTTGAAATTAATGAGATCCTACAATTTTCAAGGCACTCTGCTAAGCACGTTATTTACATTATCACATTTAATGTTCACAACAAACTAATAGTGTAGTCACTATTATTATTCTCACTGTATAGATGAGGAAATGGAGGCTCAAAGAGGTCAAGTAATCCCATACTTCAGTATGGTCAGGCTCTTTGGATATATGTCTTTTCGTACAACCAACTGATGTATCATATTTTGCTTTTTTCTAGAAAACTTATCTCAGTTTGTATTTATATACACCTTAGTATAAGTGTTTAATGCTTGCCTCCCCAAAGATCCATAAACCCCAAGAATAGAGACCTTAATGAGTTTCATTCACCAATGTAACCCCTATTACCTGCACATGATATAGGACTTAGTTTTCACTCAATAAATACTGGCAGAATATATTAATGAGTAGGGGAAAGAATGAATGAATTATGAATAAACTGTGCAAAATTGTGTGGCTTTTGAGTAGAAAAGCCTGGATTTTTATCTAGATTTGCATGCCTTCAGAGCCCCACACACTGCAAATGAAGTTACAAAACAAATAAAAACAACAAAAATATTTTAAAAGTAATAAAGTTGAACATCAAAAAAAAACCTAAATAATAGCATGAAGTCAAGGAAGTAGATGATACTCAAATGTACTTGCGAAAGGTAGCATTGGCTTCGAGCCCTCTACTGACCAAACTAAGAGAAAAATGATAAATTTCTTCTGCTTCCAAATTTGAGTTCCTCCACCCCATAATGCCTCTCTTATCACAATTCTTTATTTTTGCTCGTCTTATGACTTCAAAGCAGACGGTCTTCCTTTTATAGTCTCCATTTTAATATAAATTTTTCAGAGACATGGATGTTACAATGGAAAAACACCAGTTTCCCCAGGATTATATACTGGAAGGAATATGTAAACAGAGAAGGAGAAATTGATTTGGCTAAGCAGTTCTAATGGGGTTTAGGGAATTCTTTTCTCAGTGCTGAATCTTCATGGCCTGGAAGAGTGCAGAGGATATCTTCATTTAGTTTTAACTTTGCTACCTTCAGGATAGTTAGTATGTTCAAAATTGGGCACGTCTTAAAAGGTTGTATTTTACCACCTGGTAGGTTAGGAGAGGCTGGAACCCTCATCACCTCCTTCTTGCTCACCTTGCTTCAGTCTGTCTTAGCCAAACAGTTAATTCATTGATTTCCAAAGAAGTTGTTTATGCTTCCAATATGTGCTCAATCTCAAGCCAAAGACTAAGGTTGAGAGAGAATAAATATGCACAGAATCAACCAATGATGCACTCATTCATTCTCCACCAGGAAACGCAACATTTCAACTCTAGTTGAAATACTGTGGTGACACAATATATTTGTGTCACAAAATATCTTATGAACAGAAAACAATGCCCTTTGAACTAAATATAATGTGCAGAGGACAACTTCTGTGTTTTCTTATTGTGCCAAATTAATCTCATTGCTTTAATAACACAGATATTCCAAAATGGAATGTTAAAACTTCTTGAGGGCATGGCCAAACTAGGTCACTTAAACCGTTTTATGCATTCCTGAAAGACACATTCAAGACTTCTCTGAACAATTCTTTATTTCTCCTGAAATGTCACCAGCATTTTTTTTCTACTAAGTAAATATGGACCTCCCATATTTCAAGTCAAGCCAAGCCATTCTACAACTGCTCCTTGTTCCAGTGGCTTTGAATAGTTTTGAAATATCATTTAGAGATGGAGTAGAACCAACAAAAACACATCCAAGTTGCCTTGGTACAGGGTTATCTGTCAGTGGAAAATAAAGGTAGTAAGAAGGTTTGGAGAATTGGAGACCCAGGGTGATGATGGAGGGAAGGCCGCAGAGTTTGAGGTGATCCTGAGCAAGCAGGTAAGGAAGAAGAATCGGCTTCAGCCTCTGTGGGAATACTGCACCCTGTGCAACTAAAAATACAGATGGCAAGAAGGAGTCAAGCAAAGATGTAGGACAACCTCATATTCCTACATACAGAAGGAACATATGTAAAACATGTTCCCAAAAGTGGTTGGTTTTATATTTAAAATCTCCACTAAGGGTATATTTTTTCCCTTGAAAATTAACATACTTGCATTATTTACATATTTATAAAAACATCTGTCAATTTTACACCAAAAAGATATGAAAAAAATATATAAGGAAAACAGAATATTCTGTTTCATAATATTTAAGAAATTAAAGAATAAAGATTTTACTAATAAAGATTTAGGAAGAAATGAGATGTTATTTTTAGCATACTAAGGCTCAGGATATTGAGTTTGGTAAGTCTTAAGCAAGTCATTAAACATCTCTGATCTTTAGAGTTTGTTATGATGTCACTTGTAAAATTCACAGAAGAGGCTGGGCGTGGTGGCTCGCACCTGTAATCCTAGCACTTTGGGAGGCCAAGGAGGTCAAATTGTCAGAGTTCAGGAGTTTGAGACCAGCCTGGGCAACATGGTGAAACCCAGTCTCTACTAAAATACAAAAAATTAGTTGGGCGTGGCAGCAGGTGCCTGTAGTTCCAGCTACTTGGGAGGCTGAGGCAGAAGAACTGCTTGAACCTGAGAGGCGGAGGTTTCAGTCAGCCGAGATCGTGCCACTGCACTCCAGCCTGAGCAACAGAGCGAGACTCTGTCTCCAAAAAATGTAAAAAGAAAAAGAAAAAATAAAATAAAATGCCCAGAAGGTGCCTGGTACATAATATGCATTATTTAAAGCTGATATTATAAAGATATTTTCTAGCCAATCAAGGAAATTTGATAATGGACAGGATAGTGTTTCTGTTGGATGTGATAATGGCATTGCAGTCATGCATTGCATGACCTTGCTAATTCTTGGAGAAGCTGACTGAAACATGTGTGGGAGAAAAAGTAGGATATCTGGGATTCTCCTTCAAATACCTGAAGAAAATTTTAAAAGATAGATGAATCAAATGTGGCAAAATCCTGGTAAGTGTTGAAAGCAGGCATTGTATACATGGGGGTCTTCATAAGTCTTCATAATAAAAATCAGAAGTTTAGATATTAATGTATATTTTAATATTTTCTATTAATATTTAATGTTAATTAATACATTATCCAAACATACAACTGGTTTTTAAAAGTCACTAAAATATAAACTCTCTTGTCACAAAAAGTATTCTAACATAAATGAATTTTCTCATGGCATTTTGTGTAAAGAGAAGTTCAAGAAGAGGCCATCTTAGTAGTTGATCCCTTTGAATGACAGAGGACTCCCTTAACTCCCAAGACTGTTGTAGTGCTTAGGACTTCTTTCTTTCAAGTAGTAGAAAATCTGACCCAGTTTAGCTTATACAAATAGAAAAATATTACTTCGTATTAGTACATATATCTAGATGTCCAATTATTTTCAGGCTTGGTAGATTCCAGACACAAAATATCATAAAAAATCAGTGTTGATTTTTTATCTCTGCCTTTTGCTTTGGAATTTCAGACTCAGACATCATGTGGTACCAAAATCAAGGTAGCCATTCCAGCCCCTACAACTTCTTGTTTGAGGATTAGAAGATAAGAGTATTTTTTTCTAGAAATCTAGGAGTGTATTGTCTCTTCCTGGGTTGTGCAGCCATCCCACACCCGGTCACCAAGAGGCTGTGTGGAATGGCTTAGCTTTGAAGTCATATGATTTTGTCTATAATTGAGATTACAGTCAGCTCCAATAAAACTACATGAATTGGGATGGGGTCGGGGGGACTTCCTAGCAGAAGACAGATGTTGGTGACTAGCTTCTGGGAAATGAAAGGCACAGTAGTTTCATGTGACTGAGAACCACTGTGTCAGCTTCCACAGATACATGGAAAGATCAAGGATCTTTATGCAAAGACCTTTTAGCATTGCTTAGTTAACTAAGTGGCAACCTCCAATAACTTTAAGACTAAATACATGATTTTTATGTTCTATGAACACTAGTATTCAGTATTTTGAACTCATATAATTTCCTGTTTTGTAAATATTTTTATTTGTTCTCTTCACGTTGCTACTTGAAGAAGTGGTGTCTTTTACTAATAGATCTAGTTCACATCTTGGTGGGAATAGAAGCCCAGCAATCCCTACAGAAGACAGCAAAGATATCAACATCTGAGGTCCCCTCAATGTTTTGTCAACCTTAACACATTATTATTTTAATGTTTCTTTCTATCACTCCACAGGGTGCTTATGAATATCAGTTTCTTATTTCTCTCCTCTTTTTTCTTCCTTCCCACCTCCATTACCACCACTCTCATCACTGCTATCCCATAAGCACTCACTATTGATGCCAGACGCTGTCTTAAGTAGTTTAGAAGAACATGCTCTCACTTAATTCTAACATTTTAAAAAAGATTCAGGTTCAAAGACACAAAATAATGTGCCCACATTTATAGAGTAGTAATGTTGACAAGGCTCAGACTTAAGCTTAGTTCAGGCAGGTGTCACACAGGCTGTGCTCAACACCCCTGTGGTCACACTGCCACTATACATATTTGACTTGAATTTATGGTGGGAAAAAAATATTAGGAACCCAGCCAGCAAATCTCAATATGTTCTCCCCTCCTGACCAGACAGATTGAACAGTACTGCATTGAGGTCAGTGAAATGTGTGCAATGAGTTTGCCAAAGGAAAATAAGTAGTTGGTGCATCTGACATCTTCATGCTTCTCAATAATTGTTTTTTTTTTTTTTTTCCTCACTTTCTTCTAAAATGTATTTGGGTCTACTTTGTCTCGAGTAGTGCTTCTCAACTGAAAGTGATTTTGTCCCCTAGGGGACACTTGGCAATGTCTAGTGACATTTTTGGTTGTCACAAACGGGGAGATGGTACTGCTGTAGATGCAGTAGTGGGCAGAGGCAAGGGATGCTGCCAGATATCCCATATTGTACAGAAAAACCCTCTTTGCCCCCTTACCCAGCAAAGAATTCTCCTGCTCCTAATGGCAACGGTTCTGCCTCAGAACAGAGGTCAGCAATTTTTTTTCTGTAAAGAGCCGCATAGTAAATATTTTAGGTGTTACAAGCCACACAATCTCTTGTACAAGATTGCAGGGCAAAAGCAGCCATAAGCAATACATAAACAAATGAGCATGGTTCAATAAAACTTTACTGACATACACATGCATGCAGGGCAGTGGGTCACATCCATCCTGAGAGCTGTACACTGCAAACTTCTGGTCTAGAGTGCCCCTGAAGTTGCTTAACCTCAACCACAGGTTGTTGAAGGCTCTATATATGTGTTCTCAGGAAGACTTACATTTTGTGGTAAATAACCAGATAGTCTCTATGGAGCAGGGCTCCTAGCTTGTTCCTCAACTGCTTTCCTTAAGGAACTCAAAGCTATTTTGCATGGGTGTGGGGTAGGTGCATAGCATTAACTAGGAGAACAGCTCGATGTGAGGATTATAGCATCTATAAGAGTGGACAGTCAGCAGAGTACCTGCAGCCACAGAGCAGAAACTAGCAAGTGAGAATACAGAGAGGAGAGGCAACATCCAGCTTGAAATGAAGATGTCTGGCCCACATGGTGAGAAACATGCAGCAAGAACCAGGGGTGTAAGAACACTGCTTGTCATAAAGTTGGTCAGCATGATGCAGACACTAAGTCAGCAGAAAAATTTAATTAAAACATCGTCACCTTACATCTTGGGAGTACTTTGCCATTTTGAAAATGCTTTCACCTACATGATTTGATGGTATACCTGGGACAATATCGTCTACTCAATAAGCCTCTCTGAGCTATAACTCATAGGCGCTTGGGTTATAAAGCAAGTGAAATATATGCCTTCCTCTCAGGGAGATGTTGGTCTAGTGGGGAACACAGATATAAGGAAGCAGAAAAGCCCAACATCAGCATGTGTTCAGTAAAAGAGCTGCACCTGGAAGAGGTTGGAGACTCACCCTGGTTTGGGAATTAGGCTAAAGGAAGTCATAGGCAAGGACATTTTTCTGAGGTTATTTTGCTTGAGTGAGTGTTAAAATAGAGGAGGATGAACGTAGAATTAGGGGCAAGGGTGTAGTTTTGCAGGGAGGGGCATATGAAGAATTAGTCAATCGAGAGATGGGGTTGGATGGAGGTGGAGAGAAAGAGAAAAGTGCAGGCACAGGAACAGCAAAGCCCATGGAGGTGAGAAATAGCAGGGCATGGGCATGTGACAGGGGAATGACATGAAGTCTGGGGAAGCCCAAGAGTAAATTCAGAGAAGGAAACATATGTAAAGAAGAGGCCAGGCACGGTGGCTCACGCCTGTAATCCCAGCACTTTGGGAGGCTGAGGTGGGTGGATCACAAGGTCAGGAGTTCGAGACCAGCCTGGCCAATATGGTAAAACCCTGTCTCTACTAAAAAACACAAAAATTAGTGGGGCATGGAGGGGCATGCCTGTAGTCCCAGTCACTCGGGAGGCTGTGGCAGGAGAATAGCTTGAACCTGGGAGACAGAGGTTTCAGTGAGCCGAGATCGTACCACTGCAGTTTGGCCTGGGCGACCAGAGTGAGACTTCATCTCAAATAAATAAATAAATAAACGGGGTGGAGGGGATGTTTAAATGAGAGCCAGTTTATGGTTTGGCCTTGGTTATCATTCTGAGCAGTATGGATTTGATTGTTTAGTGACAGAGAATATGGAAGTCAAATTTCAAATTCAAGTCAAGATGCAAAGTTCATATTTGAGAAGAGTGAAGGCAAGGAGATCAGCTAGGAAGCTGATGTATCATCCACGTGAAAGATGAGGCAGTCATTGTGGGTGAAGAAGAGGAAATGAACTCAAGAAACACTTAGGAGGTCATGGTTTCAGAGTTTGGCAACTTTCTAAAATAGGCAGGACAGGAATTATAATCTCCATTTTACAAATGAGGCCAGAAACTCAGAAAGCTGAAATCATTAGTTCACTATCTCACTTAATGAATCTTACGTTTACTCCCAATTCTCTATGTCATGCTCATTAAAATAGCTCACACCGGCCGGGCATGGTGGCTCAAGCCTGTAATCCCAGCACTTCGGGAGGCCAAGGCAGGCAGATCACCTGGGGTTAGGAGTTCGAGACCACCCTGGCCAATATGGTGAAACCCCGTCTCTACTGGGAAAAACAAACAAACAAAAAAGTAATCAGGTATGGTGGTAGGCACCTGTAATCGTAGCTACTTGGGAGACTGAGGCAGGAGAATCGCTTGAACCCCGGAGGCAGAGGTTGCAGTGAGCCGAGATCATGCCATTGTACTCTAGCCTGGGCAACAAGAACAAAATTCCATCTCAAAATAATAATAATGATAATAATAATAACAATAATAATAAAGCTCACATCTGTACTCCCAGCACTCTGGGAGGCTGAGGTGGGACAACTGCCAGAGGCCAGGAGTTCTAGAATAGCCTGGGCATCAAAGCGAGGTACGGTCTCAATAAAAATACTAATATTAGCCAGGGATGGTGCATGGGCCTGTAGATCCAGCTAGAGTAGAGACTGCGGTGGGAGAATCGCTTGAACAGCATAAAACATATTAATTAATAAAATATATATGTACATATATAAGTTTAACTAATATTCATAGAGTATCTGTAAATGCTAGACCTTAACAAAGCCGGTTTCACTCATGTTATATCTTACTAATATTTCATGCAAGTAAGTTTTGTTACTTGGACTTCGTTTTGTGTGGAAACTGAGGCACAGAGACTTATCTAACATACTTAAGGTCCCAGAGATCATAATGGAAGAGGTTGGATTTCCATGACACTATGCTGCCTCTCCTCATGGAACATGAACTTGACATAATCACTATTCAGAACTGTATTTCCCCAACATGGTAGCCACTAGTCACACAGATGGTTATTTAAATCTAATTAAAATTAAGGTTAAATAAAAATGCAGCTCCTCTATCATACAAGCGACATTTCCAAGGTTTGATAGCTACACATGGCTGGTAGCTACCATATTGCGCAGCACAGATATTGACTATTCATCATCACAGAAAGGTCTATTGAACAGTGTGGCTACTTCAGAATATTAAACCCCAGAGATGCTGGCCACATTCCAAAACTATCAAAGTAGAAACCTGCGGCAGGATTTTCTATCACAAGCGCAGAGCAATGGAGATCAGCTGTCATTTTATTTTCTTTCTCTTTGTGCCCCAGTGGCATAAGGAACCATTGTGGATACAAAAGTTCCACCTTAAAACAAGGAGAAAGCATGGGAGAAATAAATAAGGGCTTGCTTTTCCTTGTGGAGGACTGGCTTCTTGGTGCTGTGTTTATTAATGTAGTTTAACTGGAGATTAACTGGAGAAGACTGATAAAGAAGCTAGACCTAGCAGGCACCAGAAGGGGGATTAAAACTTAGCCTAAGCATCCACATAATCTGATTTATTTATATGTCCACATGTACAGAAATAAAATTAGCCAAGATTAAAATCATTTGGAATAATATCACAAATAAACTTGGGCTAACTCAATTAGGCAGTTCTAGAAAATTACTAACCCAACTATTGGGTACTGATTATAAAATAAACTTGTGATTCTAAAAGAAAAACTTAGTAAATAGGAATTAGAGAGCAGCGTGTATCAGTGGTAACCAAGATAAGGTACCACAAATAATTAAGGTATTAAGCAGATAGTGGTAGCTTTCCTCTGAACTATGTAACGTCATGCCGAGTGTCCTTGAAAGAGAATAAAACAGTTTGAGTGCCTTCAAAATTTTCAGTAAGTGGATCATAATTCCAAATTTCAAAAAGATTTCAAATATGCTGTTCTAATTATGCTTTCTAAGTGGTAACTTGAACTATGCTGGCTTAGTGGTATATTATATGAGGTTTCTCATTTTTCAAGAAAAAATAAATAAAAGAGAAAGTATATTGCTTTCCACTACCAAAGGTAAGATTCCTGTAAAAAATTTAAATTGAAATTGAAATTGGGAGGCCTGCCTCGACCTACCAAAGTGCTGAGATTACAGGTTTGAGCCACCATGCCCGGCCGGTGTGAGCTATTTTAATGAGCATGACATTCCTGTAAAAAATTTTTTAAAAAAAGCTTTCTGCTTTTTTCTTCCCTTACCCCCTCTTTTCTCTCCCTTGACACACCCCTGTCACATACACCACATATAAAATGTGATGTTGTTCAAATTCCTGTGATAAGATATAACATGGCTTAAAATAAAATGATGAATTCTTCATTGTCCTTGACAAAGATGATAAGTTTCAGTCTGTCACTTGTTTGGTGCTAAAGTGCAAAATTCTAAAACACCTGCTACTTCTAGGGATCTTTTATTCCGAGTCCTCCTGCAACAGACTATAAAGATGATCAGATGTTGAAATATCACAGAGTTTAAACTGTGGCCAAAGTGAATGGCGTACGATTAAGGCCTACAAAGTTGTCTGTACATCTGTAGACCCAAGGCTAATTGGGAGAATATTTTATGCATACAGACTGCTCTCTACAATTCTGGTTCTAAAATCCGGCATGTCTTAAGTGTTCTTCCCTTAAGACTTCACACCTGAGTTTTCCAGTGTTTGCTCAGTGTTATAAGATTGTACACAACCTGAGGACACAAAATGGGTACTGCCAGCACCTAGCACTGTTTGCCACAATTAAGGGTTCCAGAAAACACACACAAACTTCTTTACATGATTGTTTTGCTAACATCTAAAACTCAAGAAATCCCAATGTGAACGCCATCTTCTGCCACAAACCATTCCTCCTTCCCTAGCTATTTCTTAACTAGTTGGCAGGAGCTCCTTCCCACAGTGCCCAGACTTCCACCCATCTCTCCTGCCCTACTTCCATAACTTAGAATGTAGCAATAGTTGACGCTTTCATCTGTAGGTACAGAATGTCTGACTGGACCTCTCTTCTATAAGGCCCTGCTGTCTCTGCACACAGCTCCTCCTCCAGCAAACTTAATCCATCTCTCTCCCTTTGAGAATCTTTTACCGCTTTAAGATTATCTGCAACTGTGTCTTTAGGGTCCTCTGTTCCGGAACACTAGTCTACACCCACCAAGCCCACCCACTCACTGACTCACACCTCTGCTCATTCTGTTTGCTGTCCCTGTTAGAAAAGTTTCCTCTTTTTACGATTGGATTCTTCTTTCAAATCATTATAGCAAAGAAAGGGATTAAACTCATGGGCTGGGGCTGTTCAAGTCACAAACCTGGGTGCAAATCCCAGCTCTACTACCTAATTAACACATCCATAGAGGAGGACAAAGCGGGTGTAAGAGAGACAGAAACAGAAAAGAGAGACTGAGCAAAGTGTCTATTCACAGAACGTACATCATTGTGCATTGCTCAGAATTAAATTACTTTATACACATAGAAAGCACTCAGTATTGACCCTAGCACATTATAAAATCAAGAATTATTAGCTATAACTATTAATAATATCTAGATTAACCAACCTCCATTTTGTTGCCTTTTTTCATCCTCATGCTTCTTTTATCTTAAGTGTTGTAAACTATCTATTACGATTATTATCTATTTTGGCTATGAATTAATTATGCCTAAGTCTCTCACCAAACTATAATCTATTCGAGAGGTGAAATATTTTACTTTTTACATCTCCTAGGTTAGTGCTTTCTAAGTGTGTCCTGTCTGCAAACTGCCTGCTACAAGTGTCCATGACCAGGTCACTTCAGAATTTGGGTCAGTTTTCAGAAGCTTCCATAGCAATCTGCCATGGCTACAACATTTTTCTTCTATGTCACTTTATTTCGGTCTGCAATCTATTAAACTGTTTTTTTAAAATAGTCCCTTACTACAGAATTTGAGTTACACTATCCTAGAATATATAGCCTGTGCAGTGATCTACAGTAGATGCCCACTGAATATTCAATAGTCTCTGTACAAAGAAAAAATAATGAAAATAGTGTTTTACTGGGAACTTTTGCACTTGTTCAAGTTAGCAACATATATAGATAACCAACAAATCAGGCTCCTAAAATCAAATTCAAGACTTGAGGAAATGTAAGCATAGATTAAATTACTGAATCCTGAATTTCAGAAAATGTTAAGTAGTTTTAAAACATTATCTACCACAGTTCAGACACATTATCACACTGCTGCCTGAGGAATGGAAGAGGAAACGTAAGTTCTGATTTTTAATTTCTCTTGCACCAAACATATTAAAGTACCAACCCTGACACTGATGCACACGATTTCTTCTATGAGAGAGGGTGAGGGTTGAAGGCAGGGAAGGAGGGGAGTCATTTCTAGTCATAGTTTTTAGACATTCTTCTTTTTGTCCTTCAGTTTCTGGACATTTCTAGAGACATCTTTGTCCATTTCCTTTTGTATTAGTCCATTTTCATGCTGCTGATAAAGACATACTTGAACCTTCCTGGGTACTTTATAAAGAAAAAGAGGTTTAATGGACTCATAGTTCCGCATGGCTGTGGAGGCCTCACAATCATGGCAGAAGGTGAAAGGCACGTCTTACATGGCAGCAGACAACACAGAATGACAGCCAAGTCCCTCACACAACATGTGGGAATTACAGGAGCTACAATTCAAGATGAGATTTGGGTGGAGACACAACCAAATCATATCACCTTTTCTCCAACCTGGATCCATATCATCCAAGCCCGTGGGGTACATGGATAAGAGAAAAGGGTCTAAGGAGGAATTCCATCAACACTTGATACTCATGGGCATTGGGAATCTTATGAAAATACTTAATTTACTAGTTTGTATTAACAATATTCTCAGTATCATTTATTTAAGTCTTGGCTTCAGATACCAAAAAAAAAAAAAAAAAACTTTTAGTATTCTGAGAAAGTTAATTGGAAATTTTAATTTTTAACCCTGGAAAGTAGGTGCTTTTGACAGGATTCATTTCATACATTATGCAGTTACCCAATGACCTGGGTGAGGCAAAGTGGCTGGAATTAACACTTGCCTTGCTGTTACTTTTTTCCCAGAGAAATTTCCCATGAGGCATGCTTGCCTCTTCTTAGCTATTTCTGTTATCTGTGGGATCCTTGACTAGATCGGAATCAATAGAAGAAAAAAAAAAGAAAAATATTGTAAACCAGAATACTGTTATGCTATTCAAAAAAATCTTACTTTGCCATGTATTTCCAAGTGATCCACATGGATTCTGGGGTTTTTCATGCATTTAACAATTATTAACTGAAAACCTGCTCTGTGTCAGGGAGTATGATCAGCATTAGTAATAGAATGATGAATGAAACATATTTACTGCCTTCAAAAACTTCAGACTTTAGTTGGAAAAAGAGAACAAAAGAAATTGACAATGACTCTTCTGGGAGAACAGTTTTACAAGGAAAAATTATGAAAACTCATATGACAATAATTGCTAATTGTTCTCTACTACCGATTCCCCTTCTTTCATAATAGAACTCCAAAGTTTTAGCTAGAGACATGTCTAACCTGCTAAAAGTTACAGTTCTCAGCTTCCGTTGGAACTGATTGTGTCCACTTGCCAAAGTTATAGCCAAAGGAACATGAGGAGAAGTGTGACTCATCTTTTTGGGAGGAAAAAAAGCATGTGTGCCCACACCTCCCTGGCCTAGGCCTCTGTTCTCCCTCCTCCTGACTCACCATGAGACCTGCCTAGATATGGAAGACACACGGTGACAACATCAGAGTCATTCTCTTTAGGATCGCTTGAGGCCACGAGTTCAAGAACAGCTTGGGAAACATAATGAGACCCTGTCTGTATGAAAAATTTAAAAAGTAGGTGGCGTAGTAGCATGCACCTGTAGTCCTGGCTACTCCAGAGGCTGCGTCAGTAGGATCACTTGAGCCCAGGAGTTCAAGGTTGTAGTGAACTATGATCATGCCACCATACTCCAGGGTGACAGAGAAAGAGCCTGTCTCTTAAAAAAGAAAAATAAAGATTTATAGGTTGTGATGTGCCATAGGGAGGGAGAACGGTGTGATAGCAACAACAAACTGAAGAATTAAAGGTGAATGGAACTTAATAAAATTTTTGAAAAGTAATGAGATCAAATAGTTGGAGTTAGAGTGTACATGAACAACACTGATTACCATCACTCATTTTAAAAAATTCAACATGTTTGTAATAGGCCACTATTATGTGCTAAGCACTATATTTGATGTTAGAGATACAGTGGGGATCAAGAACAGATGTAGTCCCTGATGATATAGGCTAGGAGATTAAGGGACTACTACACCACTAACAGTTCGGCCCTCTGCACTGTCTGTCTGATCTTCACCACAACCAAACAGTAGTGTTCACTGCAATAACACATTTACATATTAGGAGACCAAGGCTCAGATAATTATAAGTAACTTGATCTAAATCTGGCTTGTCTGTTGTTAAAACTCATGCTCTCTCAACTAAATCATGCAGCTCTCTGGGGAATAACATAAAACAAATAAAACACATACTTCCTATTTTCAACAGTGAATGCTAAAACAATCCCAAGGCATGAATTACATTTTAAGTAGAAAAAAAATGAATTATATAAAGTAAATTATCCATTACCATCAATGAAATTATTATGTGGGTCTCATTTTACCTATTGCCTAAGGCATAATCTCTAAGAATTTTACTACTGAAAAATACTTACAATAAAAAATAAACTTGATATTTAAACGGTGTTTAAAGAAAAAAATGACACATTTTGTGATGTGGTGAGGAAAGATAATAACATATCATTCCAGTTTTTCAAATTATCTTCATTTTTTAATTAGTGGCACAATTATCAGTTCTAGCTTCACGATCTCACCTCTGTAACCCAGGAAACAAGTTCCAGAAATGCCTTCGTAGTCTTTGTAAACCAATCTCCCGGGCAGATAAGAAGCCCACACAGCTTAAATATTTTCTTAAGGTGTGATGGTCTTACACTTTATATGCATCTGTTACACTTCTTCTATGTCATCCAAATAGACATTTCTTGGATTCTTCTCCTAAGACTTCTTTTTTTTTTTGAGACGGAGTCTCGCTCTCATCCAGGCTGGAGTGCAGTGGCGCGATCTCGGCTCACTGCAAGCTCCATCTCCCTGGTTCACGCCATTCTCCTGCCTCAGCCTCCGGAGTAGCTGAGACTACAGGCACCCGCCACCACGCCCGGCTAATTTTTTGTATTTTTAGTAGAGACGGGGTTTCACCGTGTTAGCCAGGATGGTCTCGATTTCCTGACCTCGTGATCCACCCGCCTCAGCCTCCCAAAGTGCTGGGATTACAGGCGTGAGCCACCGCTCCGGGCCAAGACTTCTTATAAGTTTTTCTTAAGGATTTGTATCATTGTATTTTTCATTTCTCTGTTTTTTTGTTTGTTTGTTTGTTTGTTTTGGATTAATGTTTCTTTTCCCTTAATAGTCAGAATAGTCAGGTTTGGGGAATACTTATGGCAAAGGGAAGAATGTGGAATGTAAGGTTTCAGATGAATGCTTGGATCAGCAGTCCACAGGACCCCATCTAGATGGTTGACAGCAAGATCACAAGGGAATTTTATTCTCTGGACTCTTTCCAGAACATTTTTCAATGGTGAGTACTAGTTTTTCCTTTTTTTTTCTCCTTCTCTCCTAGAACTACCATTCCATACTACATTGTTAAAACATATGAGTTTCTTAATAAGATATTGGAAGAATTATTTTTGGAAGGTCAGATATTATTATTATGCAGGGTCCTCATCCCTCCCACATTTATTCTCATACAGCAGTTCAACTTGGTGTAAAGAAAATAAGAGGAAAAGGGAAATAACAAATAATATTCATATTTTACTAAAAATCCAAAAATTTCCTTTCTAATATCTTGTCAATAATTCTAACTATATTTTGTTTATCAAGGGAGTTGGAATAAAAGAAATATTGCTTCTTGTTGGATTTATTTAGGTTTTAGACCATTACCATTCTTACAAACAAAATACCCTCGACAAAAAGAATTCAATGATTATTAAAATCCATTTCCAACATAAACTAAGGGCAAAAAAATCACTGGAAATACAGCAATGGTGTCATACATACAGAATAAGTAGGTTGAGAAAAAAAGTGTGAAGGAAAAAAAACCACTACATTTTATTCTTGATCCTTCTCTAACACAATTTTAGATGATTTTAGGATTCTCATCTAGAAAGAATATGGAAAACAAGTATCAACATTTTGAAGTAAAGAGATAAATATGATGTAAAAATTGACAAACCAACTCCAAAAAAACCTTAAGGAGCACAACTGCAGAGAAGACCTGTAAGCCATTGAGAACAGAACTTTATTATATTCCAACAAGAATCCTTAGGGTAATTTATAGTAAGAGTAAGAAAAAGCACTTCCAAGATAATTTTAAGATTCATTAAATAATTCATTAAAAAGTATAACATAACCAAGAATTATAATTTATCTTACCAGTTCCTATTAAAATTTATTTTTATTAAATAGAAATTTCAATGACCCGTGCCTTTTCATATTACTTTTATAAGAAAAACTAAATAAGAGTAGAGTGATAATTAACATACAAAAATCCTGGTTTCTGTAATTCAGAATTCATACAGCCATCTCTCACACAGTTTTCTCAATCTCTTCTTTCTTTTAATACAGTGAGATATTGCAAATGGTGTATATGAGACACTGTAAGAACTTTCAATATCAGAGAAAGAGTCATGTTATTAAATGGTATGCACTTAGAGAAAAATAAAGAGAATCATTTAAATAATTTCCAACCATATTAAGTAGTAGAAATTAATAGGAAAATATCAATTTCCAATTTATTGCTTAAATCTTAATTAAAGGTACTAATATACTTCACTCAAAAAGTATAAAGACATTGAAAGGACCTCTGCTTCTATTTGCAGCAACATGGTGGACTGAGGAAATGCAAACTTTCCAATGATTATAATTTTAAAAACTTGGAAAGTGTGGATGACAAAAAATTTAACATTCTTTAAATACATACATAATCTTCAGAGAATAAATGGAAAGTGTCAAGGTGTTAAAAATAAAGAGGAAAATTAAAGAGAGGCTTGTAATTCTGCAGAGGACAGAAAAGAGTTACAGAAGATAGCAGAATCCAGATCTAGGCTATAATAGGTGAGCGTTGGCTGTTAAAATCCTTTTGGGGATGGAAGATATGACTTTAGATCTATAGGAAGTAAGGAGATCTCTGCATAAACCTAGGACTCAGGAAAGCTAGCTCCCTCCATTCCAATGAAACAAAAACAATTTGATCTCACAGTCCACAAAAGTAGGAATGGAAAAATGGACCATACATGGTTTTATAGCCTAAATGCACTCTATTAGTATAGTATGGGAGGGTCTCACTGAAAATTTAACATAAAGCTGACCCCAGAATGGTGAAACTTCCAGTCTCTTAGAAAATCAGATATTAATCTGCTCTGTAGCCACAATTCCAATTCCATAAGAAGGGCATCCAGATCCTTTACAGAAAGAGCTACCTCCTCCAAAGAGAAGTTTGCAAGCCAGATTATAAACCGTGAGTGTGAAAGAAGCTATAAAATATTGTGAAAGAGGCTATAAATTATTGAACTAAAATGATTAAAGAGATAAAGTATAAATTATACACACACACACACATTATCTATATATACACAAACACACACATATTAAATCAGACTACTGTACGGACCATGAAATACAGATTTTTTTGATTATCTGAAATGACAAATATAGGAAATAAAGTTTATTTGAATGAAAGAATCTATTAAAGAGAATTAAAAATCAGATTGGATATACATAAAGAGACAATCAGTGAACTAGAAGACCATTTGAGAACACTTCGTAGAATTTAGCACAAGGTGGCAAACAGAAGAGAAAATGAAAGTTATGTAACTAGGCATGGAGATGGAGAGCCTGTGAGGACTTCCTGAAGAACAGATGAAAGAGAAGAGTGTGAATTAACATTCAAAGAGAACATAGTTGAGCCTTACTGTTAAATTTACACAACATGCCAATTTCAATTTCAACTATATGTGTCTTTCTTATAGAGAAATCACAAAGAACAAAAGGGGAAGAGGGAGTGCCTTCAAAAATCAGAAAGAAGAGCAAGTTACTCTAAAATAAATCTTAAAAAAAATTGTTTGACAGCAAATCAATTATTGGCAACAGAAGAACCAGAAAACTGTGGAAAAGTATCTTGAAAGGTATTGAGAGGCAAATGCTGTCATCTGTTAATACTAATTTATATGTCTAACTTAACTGACAATCAAGAGTAAGGGCAAAACAAGAGCAATTTTAAACAAAAGTTGCCACCTATGTACCCTTATTTAAATTGATGCTAAAAGTTTTACTTCAGGAGAAAAGAGAGTAAACCATGTGAGTGAATAGGATGCAAAAAGGTATCATCAGCAAGGAAATTTATTATCATGTGGGTTAATTTAAATTAACACGGCTATAAACGCTAACCACAATAAGGACAAATAGTAAGGGATTTATAAGCACTTGCATTAAAAATAAGTAGATAAAACTGTGGAATTTGGAATTTAGTGAGCAGGGTTACAGCGTTCCACAAAATCTGGTATTCTCTGAAAGGAGAATAACACCAAACAACTTTTAATTTTTAAGTCAAACACGGATATTAAAATTTCATAATTATCAGTAAAAAAGAGGAAATAAAACGTATAGCTTCCAGGTACAGAGAAGAAAAGGAATAAAAACAAAAAGTCAGTGTGATAGGAGGAGGAAGGAGTAACAAGCTAAATCAAAATATTAAAATATAGAAAAAACAAAAGCAAATCATATAAATAAATAAGAATATCTCAAGTTTTGTAACAAAGAGAACATGATTAAACTCACTACTAAAAGAACGGAGATTCTCAAATACATTTCTAGACATCCAGATAGGCATTGCTTATAAGACACTCATCATAAACTTAAAAAAAAACAAACATATTTGTAAATGCCTCAGACCAAAACTGTGAGAGTCTGTATATAAAACAAAATGAAATTTAAAACAAAAGTTGTTAATGGGGTAAAGGAGTCATTGAAACGTTAAGAAAGGGAAAATTCAGGAAGAAAGATATCAGTTCTGAATGTGATACATACATCTAACAAGGAAATTCTTTTTATCAAAACTTGATAAAATTACATAGAGAAACAAAACACAAAACAAACAGAATCAAGTTAGAACATTTTAATACACCTTTCTTAAAAACATGCAGATTAAATAGAGTTATATCTATTAAGGGTAAAAAAGTGGCACAGTTTACAGGATTTATCCATAATATACACAGCACCAAACTTTTAACAGTTGGAGAATAAACTTTCTTTTAAATCAGGAATAGCTGATCCATCAACAGAAAAATTGACAAAGAATGTAAACAGTAAGTTTGCAGAAGAGAAAACTAGAATAACAAATGAAGATGGAAACTGATCAAGCAATACAAACTAAAATAGTAATAATTTTACCCATCAGAATGGTAAAAATGTAAAAATCTAACGATATCAAGTGTTGAAGATGTAGAATTCGAGGAGCTCTTGTTAACTGCCAGTGGAGTGAATCATCTGACAGGGTCAATTAAGTTGAAGATGCTCATATTGGTGAAAACGCTTGTATTGGATGAGACCCAGTAATTCCCCTTTTATGAGACTTACCCTAGAGAAACTGTCACATGTATATACACCGATGTTCATCATCTTTATAAGTGTTAAAATGAAATATTGGGGAATACATTAAATATTCTTCCATTAAGGATATAAACTTGTATATAATCATGAGCAATAATTAAAATGAGTAAAATAAAATAAATGGTCAGGTTTCCTAAGGTCTACCATGATTTTGGTTATTAAATAGTGTTCGTTATACTGCATGGCCTGCTCTTTTGGTGGTGCTGAGTCAAATGGTAAATAACATAGATTTTTCTCTAACTTTGTTTTGTCTTGATCTCTAGATTGACTATTGTCAGGTGACTTCTTGTGAGCTCATGATCTTTTCAACGGTTAATGCAGAACAAATCATCTTAAAACATAGCAACCATGGCTTTTGTGATTCACTTAGACTGTTAGTAAATACCACAAAATTCTGAATGATACATTTTATCACTATACTTAATTTTTATATTTATATTTATATACTTTATTTTAAAATTATGTATTATTTATTATATTTTATTTATTTTAGAGACAGAATCTTACTCTATAGCCCAGGTTGAAGTGCAGTGGCATAATCATATAGCTCACTGCCTCAAATGCCTGGGCTCAAGAGATCATCCCTGCCTCAGCCTTCTGAATAGCTGGGACTATAGGCATGTACCACCATGCCTGGGTAATTTTTCATTTTTATTTTTTTGCAGACACGAGGTCTTGCTATGTTGCCCAGACTCTGGCTTCAAACAATCCTTCCACCCTGCCCTCCCAAATTGCTGGGATTAGAGCTGTGAGCCATCATGCCCAACTGTTATCCCTACTTTTAAGTACAGGAACTAAAGCTTGGAATGAAGTGGCATAATATTACTCAAGTATCAAGCAGTAGGACTGATATCTGAACTAACACTTCTTTGCACTACACCACACATAAACTTGAAAGTATAAGTCTAAGTTGTTATGCTTATTACACACAGTTTCAAAAGAAACACACATAAGCTATGTTTTTAATGAATTGTACAGCCAAAGAGCAGTTGTGACAGATCAGTAGCTGTGGATCTCACCAACACCTATCAAGTAGACCAGATGCATAAGCTACACATGAAAGGCAGTGCATGTAGGAATCATACTTAATTTAAAATAATTGGCTGTGGGAAAAAAAAGAAAAGATTTTTCTAATGTATCTTTAAAAATTTACATCTCATATTAATATTACTTTTGAATTCTGCTGAGATATTGACCAAATAATAATTATTTTCAAGCATGATCATTTTGTCTCATTTTGAATTTTGACAAAAGTATATGTGTGTGTGTGTGTGTATTCTTTAAAACATGAATACAGTTTTAATGATGGAAATCTGCTATGCTGTGCTTTAAAATGTTCACACTATCATTACTTTGTTTCTCCTCTCTTACTGGAGTGCTGATGATGTAGTTCAACTTTCACTCATCCATGTTCCCATGTACATTAATTATGCTGTTACAAATGACTCAAAAAATGACTATTATAAAGCAGCATTTCAATCACAATGACATGATATAACTCTTCATTTCTGGTTTCCACTTTTCATTTCCCAGGTCACTATGAGGCACAAAAGTGTTGAACACAATAGTACTGACAAGGCTGAGACTTAAGACTTGAATAATCCAGTTATTAAACATTGGTCTAAGATGTGCCTGATGAATCGACATTGATCAAAGCTTTCTTATCCTTTAGAATCAGCAGAAATTATCCCTAGAGAGCCTCCAGTTCTGTGGTTCCCAATCTTGAATTAATTGTACACTTCTAAGACTGCACCTAAGTAAGAGCTATCTAACTCTTTTCTACTTCCTTAGACAAAAGGTTTTGAGGAGCACCTTGGGGCCAGGAATGTGTCAGCAGCCAGGAGAAAATATCCATTAGTTCCTAAATTCAAGAGCTGCTTCGCTTTCTGTGTTTGTGGAGTTTTTCTCTCACTTCTGTGAGCCATATATTTTCTATATAATTCATTTCCTTAAATTAGCATGTACTTGTTTCTGTTGCTTTCAACCAAAGAATCCTGAATGATATAGTATTCCTGAAGTGGCTCCAACTTCCAGAAACAGGACAAGGTAACCTACAGGGGGTCTTCTGAACCACAGGAAAACACAAGTAACAAAACAGAAATGTGAGTCTTAGCAAGAACCGTTCAGGAAACTGGAAAAGCAAATACTATGCCATGTAAAAAGAACAGGAATGAAACTATGTGCAGAAAATAGGCAGTAGGCTCATGAGGACACTAGTTTGCAACAAAATATGGTTAGGATGTAAAGCAAAGATGATCCTGAGTGACCTTGTGTCTAGACTTGCTTTGTTCTTTTTTGCAGGCTGGTGTTCAGAATTCAGGATAATGTAAATGCATAGGGTAGAGGTGACTACAGATAAAATTCTGAGAAGCTAGTTTCAACGTTAATCTAGTTTAAAAAAAAAAAAACACTTATTGTTTAAAAATCTAATGTGGCTTTTTGGAATGTCAACTCTCTTCTTGGATCCAGAAGACAGATAATAAATAAATGAATAGGCCGGGCGCGGTGGCTCAAGCCTGTAATCCCAGCACTTTGGGAGGCCGAGACGGGCGGATCACGAGGTCAGGAGTTCGAGACCATCCTGGCTAACACGGTGAAACCCCGTCTCTACTAAAAAATACAAAAAACTAGCCGGGCGAGGTGGCGGGCGCCTGTAGTCCCGGCTACTCGGGAGGCTGAGGCAGGAGAATGGCGTAAAAACCCGGGAGGCAGAACTCGCAGTGAGCTGAGATCCGGCCACTGCACTCCAGCCTGGGCGACACAGCGAGACTCCGTCTCAAAAAAAATAAAAATAAAAATAAATAAATAAATAAATAAATGAATAAGAAAAGAAACACAAACATAAATAATCATTAACACTGGTTAGATAATGGCACTTAGAAGTCCTAATTAATCACTACAATAATTCAAAGGGATTTTCTTTTCAGGAGATAATTTTTGGAATTAGGCATCAGGACAAGAGCCTCAGATTAGGCAGAGAATTTCAGAACCCCTGAAAAAGCATGTCCAAGATGGGACTGTCATTAAACATGAATGCAGGAAGACCTGATCTTTCAAAACACAAGATTTCGTGGGACTGGAGAAAAAGAGAACAAAGGAAGAAAGGAGGAAAAGAAAATCAAACTTGTGGGGACTAACGATTTAGTTCAACTCAGTATACTCTGCTTGAACATTCTTTATCACATTTTGATGATTATTTGCCCGTAATCAGGCTACATCATCTAGCCATGACATGTTTCCCAACAGGAAACCTCACAAATTGATAAAATCAGCCTGAAATACAGTCCAAATCTTGCTCATTTCTGTGGAGAAATGGTTAAACAAACTTCACTTATTTGGCTAGAATATTATTGGTCACAGCTGGACTGGAATTCCTGAAGTTGAGAAATGAATAATAAAGACATTGATGAGAACAATACTAGAAAAATATTTTCCATCTATAACCAAAAAATACTGTGTTATAGAACCTTGCGGATAATCCACATAATCTTAATTGTTATGGTAACCCCAATTATTTTTTACCTGATGCATTATAGTTCAAAAGGCAATTATCTGTCAAATTTCATTTCCTTAGAGTATATGTTTTTATGACTTTTTGCTAATTTGAATTGTCTTTCTTCTTTAAAAGTCCAAATAAAAAAGACCTTTTATATATTTCAGACTTTATTTTCTGAATATTTGCTGATACTCTATTTCCTAAAAATGACTTGCAAATAAACAAATTTAGGTTTATCCAAAGACATATTTAGTCATTAATCTATTCTCTCTACACACATTCTCTCTTACACACACACACACACACAGAGAGATTAAAAAAAAAAAAAAAAAGAGAAAGAGATAACCTCATGCTTGCCAAATTACAAATTTGAGATTTCAGTATAAAAATGAGTTTTCCCTAAAATCAGAGTGAAACAATAATGGTAAAGCATTTCTCTATCAATAGCAAACTTTTGCTGGTAACTTATGTCTGCTAAAAAGCTTAGTAACTAATAGTCTTTACTTATCCTGCTGACTAATTTGCTTCTCAGTAATTAGAAACCTCAAGAACAATCTGTTTGAGACCCAATTCCTAAAATGAAACGACCAATAATGAGAAAATAAGAATTGTTGGGGTAAGTACTTTGCTTAACATTAAGTTTATACTTTGCTCAATACAATTCCACAAACGTTTTCTGCACACCTATCATGTGCCATGTGCTATACTCATTTACAATAACACAGAGTAAACTTTTAATAATTGGATTACAAAAATGAAAGAGAACAGAAATCTCTGTTCCCTAGATAGAGACATTTAAAGGGAATAGAATTGACCTGGCATGGTGGCTCAGCACTTTGGGTAATCCCAGCACTTTGGGAGTCCAAGCAGGTGGATCACTTGAGGTCAGGAGTTCGAGACCAGCCTGGCCAACATGGTGAAACCCCATCTCTACTGAAAATACAAAATTTATCCGGACATTCTGGCGCACACCTGTAATCCCAGATATTCAGGAGACTGAGGCAGGAGAATCGCTTGAACCCAGGAGGCAGAGGCTGCAGTGAGCCAAAATTGTGCCACTGCACTCCAGCCATGGGCAACAGAGCGAAACTGTCTCAAAAAAAAAAAAAAAAGGGCGGGGGGAATAGAATTCAGTTATTTTTTGTGAAGTGCCTAATGAAAGGGAAAACCTGAGTATAAAACCACACCACCACACACACACACACACACACACACACCCCCACACACACCCTACCAAATGGTAAAGGCAAAGAAGTTATTTTAAAATAAAATACATAGACCTAAGGCAATTTTTTTTTTTTTTTTTTTTTTTTTTTGGAGATGGAATCTCACTGTACCGCTCAGTGAGATTCACTCAGGCTGGAGTGCAGTGGCATGATCTCAGTTCACCACAACTTCCTGGTTCAAGCAATTCTCCTGTCTCAGCTTCCATAGTAGCTGGGATTACAGGCCTGTGCCACCTCGCCAGGTAATTTTTGGTATTTTTAGTAGAGACGGGGTTTCACCATGTTGCCCAGGCTGGTCTCAAACCCCTGACCTCAATTTATCTGCCTGCCTCAGCTTCCCAAAGTGCTGGGATTACAGGCGTGAGCCACTATAACCCATCCAGGAAATTCTCTAAGTTTATAAAATACTTATACACTATAGTGAGGCACAGGATCCTAAAAAATAAATTATAAAAAGGGGCAGTCACCTATAAAAAATAATATGTATTCAATAGAGAAGCTTATCCCAAAAGGCATTCAGTGGAATATTAATTCCACAGGAAGTTAAACAGTTTTATTTGTAACTGACAGTAAAATAAAGTTTGGAAGCACTGGATTAAAGTTAAATTAGTTTGTATGTTCTCACTCATAGGTGGAAATTGAACAATGAAAACACTTGGACACAGGAAGGAGAACATCACACACCAGGGCCTGTTGTGGGGTCAGGGGAGTGGGGAAGGATAGCATTAGGAGATATATATAATGTAAATGACGAGTTAATGGGTGCAGCACACCAACATGGCACATGTATACATATGTAACAAACCTGCATATTGTGCACATGTACCCTAGAACATCAAGTATAATAAAAAATATATATATATAAATAATAAAAATAAAGTTAAATTGGTTTACTTATTTCAGGACTTCTCAGAACCTTTATAATATTAAAATATATTGTGAATTTTTCAGAAAAAATGATAGAATACAGTTCCCAAATATATTTGGCCATGTGATACTTTTAACGCAAGCATTTTAACATTAGTGTTCCATGAAACATTCTTAGGAAATTCTGTTTCACATGACCATTGAATTTTTTCAACTTTTATGAATATTGTTATTTGTCAAATGACTATGGTTGATGATCTCCCAGTACTCAGTCCACGCCTTGACGTTTGCTGGACCTAATTAACTGGATTTTTGTATTAATCTAAAGTCTGCCTTTTCTTGCCTTCTCCACATAACTTGGACTCTACAATTATAATTTTCCACATATTAAAGGTCTCCTATTCTTACGTCTGAGATCTCTATAGACTTGCTTCCTTCCTCCAGCCTCCACATAGCATCCCTACATTGCTAACCTAATTTTCAACTTCCAACCCCTCAGGAAAGTTGTCATGTGTATTCTTAGAATGGGTTGGACGAAGAATGGAACAATGGAGGAAAAGAGGGGATGACAGGATAGTAGCAAAATGTTATGTTGCTCTATATTCAGGGTCATAATGTCACATGCCTGCAGAGACCAGGCAGGTAACTGACATGAGTTAAGCTCATGAGGTCTGAGTTTTGGGCTATCGGATTGGAAGTGTTTTTTTTTTTTTTTTTTTCATAGCTACAAATAATTGCTTATTTATTACAGGCAATCTTCTTGGCCAGTCTTTCCATTTCCCACTTTTGATAAAGACATGAACACAGAGAAAGCTTTTTTTTTTTTTTTTAAAGAAAATTACAGTGGAAATAGAGAATGCAAAAGCTATGACACAGGGTGACCTGTCAGCCTGAGCATCAGGGAGGCCATAAAGGACAGGGACTGTGATGAGCTGCAAGGGGCATGCCCTGGCTAAGCAGGGTAATCCCTGATGAAGGAAGCTATTCAGGTGTGTCACCAGCTAGGAAGGTGGCAGTGTAGTAAGACATTCTGATTTTGTTTTAAAATAGCCCAGCTATTTAGATTATACAGGGTATCTCTTACTTTTAAATATTGTCTCAATATTTTTATAACAACCTGGGGAAAAATATGTCTGTAGGAACTGCAAGCTTGAGACACAGGCATGACAACTGAAGGGGGTAACAGGAGAAATGAGTTTTATGGTGTTGGGTAGGCAGGACATTCCTGGAAAAGTGATTGTAATTAAGAGGTTCTGAATTATTGGGCAGAAACAAAATTGGCAAGAAGGGAGAGAGAGTGGTGTCATGGAGCCTTACAAGCTGCTTTTCCTTGTATATCCTTTAAGGTCAGAGCAAAAAACAAATTTTTTTGTTATTTATTTTTGCTTCCTTGGACAGTGTATAAGTCAGGGTTCTCTAGAGGGATAGAAACAATATTATACATATGAAAATGAACATGTATATCATATAACTTATATTATATCAAACATATATTTATATAATATATAAAATGTTACATTTGAAGTATATTACATATAATTGTGTGAGTGTGTGTGTGTGAGATCAAAAAGACAAAGTTCCATGATAGGCTGTCTGCAAGCTGGAGGATGAGAGAAGCCAGGAGGGCAGTTTTGGGAAAGTCAGTGGCATAGCTAAATGTAAGTTCTAAAGCCTTAAAACCAGGAAAGCTGACAATACAGCCTCTAGTGTGAGGCCAAAGACCTCAAAGCCTCCAAAAAGCTGCTGGCACAAATTCCAGATTCTGAAGGCCAAAGAACAATGTCAAAGACTCTGATAACACAGGTGGCTGGGGAAAGAAGCTGAGTGGCATCTAAAAAAGGGTCAGCCTATCTACTTGATTATTAAAATCTTCCTCTGCTGGCTGGGAGTGGTGGCTCATGCATGTAATCCTAGCACTTTGGGAGGCTGAAGTGGGCAGATGGTTTTGAGCTCAGGAGTTTGAGACCAGCCTGGGCAACATAGTGAAACCTCATCTCTACTAAAAATGCAAAAATTAGCCAGGTGTGGTGGCGCATGCCTGTAATCCCAGATACTCGGAAGGCTGAGGCAGGAGAACCGCTTGAATTTGGGAGGTGGAGGCTGCAGTGAGATGAGATCACACCACTGTACACCAGACTAGGCAACAGAGTAAGACCCTGTCTAAAAAAAAAAAAAAAAAAAAAAAAATTCCTCCTCTGCTGATGTCACCTTTTGATGAACATTCATGTGGACACAAATACCTTCACATCTTTTGTCCATTCAGAGAAGTTTATTCATATACTTCTTCCCCCAATTTCCTTGTCACCAATTTGCCCATCGTGCTCCTTGCAAGTCCCTGACCATCCAGCTAAAGCATTAGCTACAGTCCATAAATCAGTACAAAGTCACATGTCTGATCATTTCTCCTGCTAAGAAAAGTGCACAGCCAGGTGCACTGGCTGAAGTTCTGCCTATGGTGAAGATTTCCCTTCACCAACATCCTTAGGGGATGCCACAGAAAGGGGCTATAGTGCTGCAGCATTGACTGCTGGGTGGCACCTGCTTCACATGCAGAACCATCCCGAGTAAACAAGAACTGAGTCTTCTCTTTCCCTGTCAGCCGATCTAGGAATCCCCATGAAGCCACAGGTGCAGATGGGGAGAGAGAAGGCAACATAACAGGAATAGGAACTATGGGCATTTGGGCCACTTCTTCATATAACTTGCTTGTGCCTTCAGAACCTGCTCAGGCCTGATCACAAATACACCACTTCCATTTGATGATGGAGTCCTGCTGTACACACCCAACTTTATGTCTTGGGTGGGTCAGATAACACTCAGCTCATAACAGACAGCTCAGGTGTCATGGTAACTTGTTGGCCCACAGTCATGAGTTCAGTCTATACTAAGACTTAGTAGTGTGCAGAAAGGTGTCTCTCAAAAGGAGAGTAGTTATGTGCAAATGACGGAAGTTGTTTGCTACAAAATTATAACAGCCTCTGCTTTGATTCACCTATAGAAGCCTTCCAAATGCTCCAAGCAGCACGTCTATCTGGCACTGACACTGCAAGCACCATGGAGTCTGGTGAATCATATGGACCAAGGGGCAGAACAGTTTGCACAGGAGCCCGGACCTATTGCAGAGATTTTTCTGTTCTGGGCCCCACTATAAACTAGCAGCTTTTCAGGTCACTCAATAAATAGGCTTAAGTGACACCCTCAAAAAAGCAATGTGTTTCCTCTAAAATCCAAATAGGCCTACTAGGCGTTGTGCCTCTGTCTTGTGTGTAGGAGGGGCCAAATACAACACTTTATTCTTCACTTTATAGGAAATATCTAGGCAGGCTCCACACAACCGGACCCCTAGAAATTTCAGTAAAAAACCCCTGATTTTTAGCCTGATTTATTTACCACCTTCTCATAAGCAAATGTTTTACCAATAAGTCCAGAGTGGCTGCTACTTCTTACTCACTGGGTCCAGTCAGCATGCCATCAATGTAATAGACTGTTGAGATATCTTGTGGAAGGAAAAAGCAATCCCTGAAAACTGGACTACGACAGAGAGCTGAAGAGTTGACATACCCCTATGCAGGACAGTGAAAGCATATTGCTGGTCTTGTCAGTTTAAAGGAAACTTCTCCTGATGGGCCTTATAGGCAGATATGGAGCAAAAGGCATTTGTTAAATCAATAGCTGCATACCAGGTACCAGAAGATGTGTTAATTTTTTCAAGCCATAAAACCACATCTGGTACAGAAGTTGCAATTGGAGTTGCCATGTGGTAAAGCTTTGACAATTCACTGCCATTCTTCAGGATCCATCTGTCTTCTTCACAGGCCAAATAGGAAAATAGAATGGGGATGTGGGAATCACCACCCCTACATCTGTCAAGTCCTTGATGGTGACACTAATCTCTACTATCCCTCCAGGGGTACAATATTGTTTTTGTCTTATGATTTTCCTAAGTAGAAGCAGCTCTAATGACTTTCATTTGGCCTTTCCCATTATAACAGCCCTCACTGTTAGGTGACCAATGTGGGGATGCTGCCAGCAGCTAAGAACGCCTATTCCAATTATGCATCTGGACCCGGGAGAATAAACATAGGGTGGATTTAGGGACCCATGGGCCCATTGTAAGTCAGATATGAGGTAACACTTCATTAATCACCTGAACCCCATAAGCTCTACACTAATTAGATTGCCATACTGACTTTTCAGGTCTCCTGAAATCAATGTCAGTTCAGATCCAGTGTCTGGTAGTCCCCAAATGTCTGATTATTTCCTTTCCCCAGTACAGCTATCCTGGTAAAAGGCAAGGGGGTCCTTTGAGGAACGATGACAGGAGGATTAACAGTACAACTTTTTAATATTATACAAAGGACTTTTCTCAAGGGAAACCAGCTTCTCTTTTGTTCCAGGGATTCTGGGTCTGTAAGCTGACTCAAGACTAAAAATTGATTGAGGGGCCATCATTCTCTGTTTTTATGATTTCAATTAGACTTTTGTTCACTTGACCTGGAAGTTTTCTGCATATATAGATCAAGAAATAACATAATAGGCTTCCTATCTTTTTCACTTAGAGAAACACCATGATTAATTAGCCAATGCCATAGGTCTACACAAGTCACACTATTCTGATTGTTGCTTTGTCTCTGCTGTCCATTATAATAACTACGTACACCTTGCTTTTGGTGGTGGAGTGCCACCACTTGGTGCCTGTCACCCCAGGATCCAATTATTTTTATCGCATTTATGTTTTCCAATTGAGTGACTGTGGTTCCCAGCATAAGGTCTGGAATGCAGACAAGAGCAATCACAGAGCTCTTCGAGAATGTTTGTGCTCCCTATTCAAATCTATTTCTCAATGTATTGGTGAAAGGTATGTTTTCTGGAGCCTCCTAGTATGTGTGGTTTTATGTTACATATCAACACTGTAATTCCAATCTTCGTAAGCCTGTGAATCCCTTTTTCTACAGTAAACCAAGGGAGATCAGGCATCCCCAGCTCATTCATGGTGGGACATCTTTTGATCCATGTTTCAGCCAACCCATTAAATAAACTAAGTTTTCTTTAACTTCCCCAGCTGTAACACTGATCCAGAATCTCTGTTTAGTGAGCCCATACCAATAAATTTTGCCTGATCCAACTTTTGTTCCTTCCACTATTATCCCACACCCTTAATATTCATTCCTACCATTCCCACACAGGTTACATGTTTCCTGGATTTCTACCTGTATAAATTAGAAAAATCAAGTAGTTCTATTACAGTATAGTGCACTTCCTCATGAGTCACTCTTGGTGTCTTACCTTTAGGGACCCACTGCATCTTGAGTCTAGTTACAGGTCTGGAAGGAAAAAAGGCTGGTGGAGGTGGCTGCAGGGAAGAATCAGCAGTGTCTTGCCTAGTGACTGCCTCAGAGGCAACCACTACTGCACATACACAACCTAAAAGCTGCTAAGTATGTGCTGAAGATGACCTTCTCTCCTGTAGCCATATGATGGAAATTTCTGAAAATCAAACACAAGTCTTTATCATGCCATTGGCTGGCTTACAACAAAAGGTGAACTCTCAGCCCTGCAGGGTGTCTACTGTTAAAGTGAGGATATTGAGAAAGGATGGGATCCTATAAGTTAGGATAGGGACATGTGGGAGGACCCTGATGAAGCCAGGAATATTAGGTTCAGGCAACACAAAGTTAATCCCCTCAGACAGAGGTGAAAAGACTGATATCATGTGGGTGGAGGTGCTGCTGCTATTAGGGGTGGGGAAGTCACTTCCCCAGGCAAAAACGACTTATCAGAATTTAAGAGCTCAGTATTCATGGCTTCATCAAGGTCCTCACATACATCTCTATTCTCTTAGAAGAGTTCATTCTTTCCCAATCAATGTCCTCTCTTTAACAGCAGACACCCTTTGGGGCAAAGAGTTCACCTTTCCTTGTAATCAGCCAATTGCATGATAAGGCTTATGTCTGATTTTCAGTAATTTCAACCATATAGTTACAGGAGCAAAGTCTCTCCTTCAGAGCATACGTAGAAACATTTAGGCTATGTATGTGCATCTGGAGCCTGGAGTTCAAATCCCAGAGCTTACCGTTTTATTTTATTACTTTGTCCAGTGATGTTAGAAGCAACCAACTAATTTCATTATATTCCTTGGTTTTCTACAAATGTTTAAAAATACCGTGTATAGAGTCACTGAACTCCTTACTAAGTGATGATTAGGAATATCAACTGCATTTGTTTTGTGTATTTCTATAAAGAGTTCATAACAAGAACTATCAGTGCTCTCAGTACTATAAAGAGTAGAACGTTTTGCATGTTAGGTCTAATCAGATTATAAAACCAATTCCAGAAACCCCAAATATTAGTCAGGGTTCTTCAGACAGACAAAATCAATTGTGTGTGTGTGTGTGTGTGTGTGAGAGAGAGAGAGAGAGAGACAGAGGAGACAGAGAGAGAGAATAAGAATGAATACATTTATTGGGGGAATTGACTCACATAATCGCAAAAGCAAAGTCTCATGGTAGGCCATTCACAAGCTACAGAATGAGAAGCCAGTAATGTGTCTCCCTGGAAAGCTGTTAATACAACTCAATCCAAGTTTGAAAGCCTCAAAACCAAGGAACCCAGCCCTCAGTCTGAGGCCAAAGACCTGAGAGTCCCTGGGAGTCTGCTGGTGCAAGTCTCAGAGTCCAAACACCAAAAAGCAACATGAAAGAGTCTGATGACTAAGAAGGAGAAAAAAAAAAAAGGTATTCTGCTCCTGAAGAGAGAATAGTAGTGCAAAATAGAAAGCCAAGAAAGCTGAATGCCCCACTTCTTCTGCCTGCTTTGTTCTAGCCATACCCACAGCCCATAGGATGGTATCCACTCATATTGAGGTCATGTCTTCCTTTCTTGGTCCACTGATTCATAAGTCAATCTCCTCTGGAGACACCCTCACAGACATACCCAAAAGCAATGCTCCATGCAACCTTCAATCCAGTCAAGTTGATACCTGAAATTAACCATCACAGACAATGCGACTTACAGCTTTTATAAGGCTGCAAGGATATGAAGATGATAGTTTTACAATGATGGAGGAGGGTTGGGTCAGTTTATAAATCAGTATTTTTGCCTGTGGGAGTAAGACAACTGAATAAACATTGGGAGAAAATAGCCTGAAAGTGGAGAGAGGGCAGCATGTAGCCCCTGCTATGTCTGTGTTCTCTGGGACACAAGATGCATGTCTTCTATCTACTCTGATATCCATTGGCAATTGGAGGGCACATCACTTTTGTCTGATGGAAACAAAGAACCTGTTTGCATGAAGATCTCCTTTCTATGAGAAAAGACAAATATAACTGGCTTTAGAGTGAGACCTGACTGTATCCTTTACTGGCAAAGCACTCTGGGAAACTCACTAATGTTTTAGGGTTTTAGCATCCTCAACAAATGCCCTTCTCACAGAAGTTTTGATCTAAGAATAAACAAGTTTCAATGATGAAAGGACATTTACTCTGATCTTCTATAGACCTGAGATCACCCCTCCAGTTGTAACATTTGGTCAAATTGTGTTGCTCTTTTATGCCTCATAATAGAGAAAGCTTGTTATGATTTAATCCTCATGAAACTGTCCATGTGACAGGACATTCTCTGGTTTACTTTGTTTGGAATATCAGAGCACCATCGGAGAAGACTGTAACCCAAAACAACCTCAATACTGGTTTGGGGTATTATCAAGTTTCATTAAAAGAAGGAGAAAAAAAGAGCCAAAGAAATATATAGTTAGGGATTATCCTTGGTGGTATGACCTAAATTTTATAAGTATTAGTGCATTAGTCTATTCTCACACTGCTATAAAGAAATAACTAAGAATGGGTACATTATAAAGAAAAGAGGTTTAATTGGCTCACAGTTTTGCAGGCTGTACAAGAAGTATAGTGGCTTCTGCTTCTGGGGAGGACTCAGGAAACTTACAATCATGGCAGAAGGCAAAGGGGAAGCAGGCACGTTTTACATGGCCAGACCAGGAGGAAGAGAAGTGAGAGGTACCACACATTATTAAACAACCAAATCTCACAAGAACTCACTATCACTATGATAGCACCAAGAAGGATGGTGTTAAATCATGAGAAACCACCATCATGATCCAATCACCTCCTACCAGGCCCCACCTCCAATATTAGGAATTACAATTGATCATGAAATTTGGGTGGGGACACAGATCCAAACCATATCAATTAACAAGCTCAAAAACTTTTTCTCAGTAATTTTAGAAAACAATGCAGTACATGGTCATATTGTGGAGAATCACCCTAAATACTTAAAGGATGAAGTAAAACTTCAAACAATACAAAACAACATTGTCCTTATGTTTTGTACACAAGTGTCAATAACCCCAGCAATGACCTCCTACACAGATCAAGTGAGACCTGTATTTCCAACAACACAGGTGAAAGTAAAGAAAATATGCTCTGGGGCCGGGCGCGGTGGCTCAAGCCTGTAATCCCAGCACTTTGGGAGGCCGAGACGGGCGGATCACGAGGTCAGGAGATCGAGACCATCCTGGCTAACACGGTGAAACCCCGTCTCTACTAAAAATACAAAAAAACTAGCCGGGCGAGGTGGCGGCGCCTGTAGTCCCAGCTACTCGGGAGGCTGAGGCAGGAGAATGGCGGGAACCCGGGAGGCGGAGCTTGCAGTGAGCTGAGATCTGGCCACTGCACTCCAGCCCGGGCGGCAGAGCGAGACTCCGTCTAAAAAAAAAAAAAAAAAAAAAAAGAAAATATGCTCTGGAAAACTACAAGATGATTCAAAACTGGTGCTAGAGAAAAACAAAGGAATTGGGCTTAAAGATGCTTATGAAGCATTTGCATATAATTACTTCATGAAAAGAAAAAAGAGGAGGAATCTAACCAAATATACGATTCCATATATGAGTAAATACATATATGGAATAAACAGTAGTTTAAACTTCATCAATAGATATTTAATCATTTCATCTATACCCTTGACAATTACATAAGAAATTGCTCAAATATAAACTTATTTGAATCTTGTTATCAGTAAAAGGGAAGATTGCTTTATATCATGTAATAAATAATACACATGGTTCCAGAATGATTTGGCCATGCCTTGTACTATCTGAAGTTCCCCAGGGGCTGGGCCCAGTCATGGTAATGAACTTAACTTTACAATTTTACAGGACTAGGACACCCAGGGATGTTGTACTTTATCTACTTCAACACCACAAGTTAAAATATATTCTCTTCCAATGCAAATCAAAACCACAAGGAGATACCATCTCACACCAGTTAGAATGGCGATCATTAAAAAGTCAGGAAACAACAGGTGCTGGAGAGGATGTGGAGAAACAGGAACACTTTTACACTGTTGGTGGGATTGTAAACTAGTTCAACCATTATGGAAAACAGTATGGCGATTCCTCAAGGATCTAGAACTAGATGTACCATATGACCCAGCCATCCCATTACTGGGTATATACCCAAAGGATTATAAATCATGCTGCTATAAAGACACATGCACACGTATGTTTATTGCGGCACTATTCACAATAGCAAAGACTTGGAATCAACCCAAATGTCCATCAGTGACAGACTGGATTAAGAAAATGTGGCACATATACACCATGGAATACTATGCAGCCATCAAAAAGGATGAGTTTGTGTCCTTTGTAGGGACATGGATGCAGCTGGAAACCATCATTCTTAGCAAACTATCACAAGAACAGAAAACCAAACACCGCATGTTCTCACTCATAGGTGGGAACTGAACAATGAGATCACTTGGACTCGGGAAGGGGAACATCACACACCGGGGCCTATCATGGGGAGGGGGGAGGGGGGAGGGATTGCATTGGGAGTTATACCTGATGTAAATGACCAGTTGATGGGTGCTGACGAGTTGATGGGTGCAGCACAGCAACATGGCACAAGTATACATATGTAACAAACCACATTATGCACATGTACCCTAGAACTTAAAGTATAATAATAATAATAAATAAATAAATTAAAAAATATATATATATATTCTCTTCCATCTATGAGTACCTTCGAGATTGAGTACCAGTGAATATCAGGGAAAAATACATGTGGAGAAGACAAATTCCAAATTAGAAATACTCATACTGTGCTTGAGGAACAGCTAGCCATCATATCTTGAGTTCTGCATGACAAGCCCATCAGCTGGGCCGCTTCCTGCTAATAGAAAATAAGCTGACATGTTACAGCAACCTGAAATGGAAAGTTTGCAGTGGCCAGCCTCTTAATCAACAGAGAAAGAAATATATGTCAAGCTGTAAATAAGTTAAAAGGATGAGGAAAATCATACTAGAACGAGGAGGGAAAAGGAATAAAAATGTTCATTGTGAAGAACTAAGCTGACAGAAACACAGAAATAGACTGTAAGAGCCTGTCAGACTGCACTCTAAAGAACTTTACGAAAACTAGGGATGGAAGACAGTTTAAGAGGACAATGCTCACATTTGTGTATCTATATATTATTGAAAGCAGGACCACAGGGACTGTGTTTTACAACCCCTCCCTTGCATGAAGTCATGGCCCATCTAATTAGTATGCATCAATAAATTATGAATGAAAATGATGTACATCCCTCTTGATCAATGCTTAAAGAATTACATGTATGTTGTTCATGTTCTTTTTGAATTTCTATAGGTTGGATATAGGGGACTAGGAGGCAACAGAATAGCAACTCTTAAACTTTAGTGTGCATCAGAATCACTTGGAGGGCTTGTGCAAACACAGACTGCCAGGCCCTATTATTATAGTTTCTGATTCAGTAGATCTGAGATGTAGCCTCAAAATTTGCATCTCTTGATCTGATAAGTTCCCAGGTGATCCTGATGTTGCTGATATGAGACTGAACCACTCTTTGAGGGATGGAGGAGCCATGTGATCAGATGAGTCTGGGTCCTTGAATCATTTGCGTGGACAAATACCACCTGCTAATCATGGATGTACACTTCTACTATACTGCAACTTTATGCATTTTGGGGTCTACTTGGTAAAGCATCTATCATTGCTCCAAATAAGAGAGAAAGTGAATAAAGAATATTCTGGGATAATATGAGCATTTAACTGGTACTTGAGAGAAAAATAAAAGAAATTTTCCTGGTGATGTAGAGGAACAAATATAAGCAGGGAATCAGTAGGAAGCGGGAAAAGGAGTAAATGAGATGTGACAATGGAAATGAGGATGCTGGAGCTGTTGGGGCATGCCAATACAGAAACAGACTTAGTGCGAGAAAAAAAAATTGTATTAGCAAATAAGGGAGATCAAAGTGTCAAGATATAAAGTGAAGTCCATAGATATATGGCCTGGAATGCCCGATTGAGTAGAAAATTTAACCAAAAAGGCAGTTTCTAAGCAACAGATGACCCAGGCTGATAAAAGTCACTGCTTATGTTTGAGGGCTAAGGATATGGAAGAAGTCCATTACCATAACTCAGAAGCACACAGATTTTACCACTAGGCTGGCCTTGGGACAAGTCATCTGATCAGAGCCTCAGTTTCCCCTTCTATAAATAATGGCCTTTCAGAGTTAGTGTAATAATTAAACACAAGGGTGCATTCAGCACAATGATTTGCTGTAAACTCATAGTAACTATTAGCTAAAAGATCAGAATTGAGGTGGAGGGAATCCAGAGAACCAACTAAAGTCCAAGGGACAATGTCAAAAAGCACTTTGAAGAACAATTACATGTGCTAGAGAAGAAACAAGGAACTAAAATTATATTTCTAACCTAGGATGCCTAAAAAGATTGGAATAGGAGAGAGAAATGGTGAACATGGAAAGAATAATGAAGACAATAAAGTTTTTCTTTTTAATTTATGTGTGCCTTACATTTGGTCAAAGGCAGACTTGGGAAAGCCTTAGAACAAAATGGAGTATTGAGATACTGATTACTGCAGATCTCCAAACAATTATGGCAAAAATATGCTATGGTCGGCATACTTATTTGAAAAACCTCACAGCCTGACAATCTGCACGGGTCCTATGATAGAAACATTTTACCCTAAATTTAATTTGCAGCACTGAAAATACAATTTTCTAGTTAAAATGGCTCACTCTCAGGAAAATCTTATTGGTGTATCTGCAAATACCACAGGTGAACTAAGAAGCATTCAGAAAGTTGATCTTGTTGGATTTATCTATGGCTGGAGAGTAAGTTCCAAATACCCTTTTGCTCAAGAACATAAAACATATAACCGAGGTTTAAGCACGTTTTCTCAAACTCTAAGGCATTATAAGGAGTAGCCTTGAAATTGTTTTAAGCATGTTGTGTAAGCACTGTAGTAACAACACTCTAAAAAATTTCAGAGCCATCTTTCTCTCTAAACATGCTTGAGGGCCTCTTTGGAACTGTGATGATATTTTATCGATTTCACTAAGTGACCTGGATTGATTGAAAACTTGGAGAAGCTTAAAACACTAAAAGTTCCTCAAGGGCATTTTTTTCTTGGTGGACGTTCTGTTTATTTTTAATACAGCATTTTCACTCCATAAGCAATATTCCTTACCATTTTACCTGTCTGACTTCTTTTAGAAAGTGTAGGTATAGCACATGATCTCACTTGATCTGAAGTTAAGTCAGAAGTCCCAAAGTAAGTATTAGAAGCTGTCTTATAGATACATAATCTCGTGTTATAGACTTATGGTATTTCTTGGCTCACTTAGAATTCTCATCTTATCATAAAGGATCAGAGTAGATCTAATGGGTGCACTTCAAATGATGAGATCACAAAGAATTGGTAAAATATTTTTTAAAAACATGTATATTCTGTGACCTGAGTTCACTGGTAGTACATTTTCCAGTGGGTGCTTTAATTTTTCACTTAATTGTACAACAACAGAACAAAGAAAACATGAATCTTATAATTAGTCATTTCCAGAGGAAACACACATGAAAACATGGTTCTCTCATTTCTCCCACACCATTGCAGTTATAGCTAGCCATCCCTGGGAGTAATTGTTCTCTTTGCATCTCCCTGGAATATGATTCTTCTCAAAAGGGAAATGAGTCACTGGAAAAATCACAGAAGTGATTGATCCCAATGAAATTCATTGGGTTTTCCTCTGTATTTCAATAGCTAGGTTAACTCTGAAGAAGAAGAAGAAATTCATGCCATCAGCTTTGTAAGCAGACTGAAAACATGAAGACCTTCGAATGACTTTTGAAAATCACAAATTCCAGCATTTGGAAAACTGAGGTGGGTTATTAAAATCGATATAAGTCCTAATGGAACACATCAAATTGATGTGCTGGTAACCACTTGGCTAATGTTGTTAAAATCTGAGATCAGTACTTTTACAGTATTAAAATTACCTAGGTACACAGTAGACAAGTGCCCATAAATAATGAAACCATATAAGAAGCATTTTCCTTCTCAACTATGGTTGCCATTGCCTAATTCAAATAAAACACAATGACAGTATTTAGCACAGGTCTCCTAAATATATAAATAGCTTAATTAGAGGCTCACTCTTAATTTGTATCATTTACAATTTGAAGTCAATATATTTGGGGGAAAGAAATATAGTTTGATTCATAGTTTATAATTACTTTTCTGTATTGATATTGTTAATCATAATGTCCTTATACTCTGCTTGAAAGCTGCAACCATACCTAACTTATGTTACTACATCCACATTTTTAAAGCTTAAAAACATCTTCCAAATTGATTTTGATTTTTTTTTTTTTTTTTTTGAGGCTCTTTGAGCATGAACACATTTTAACCTCAGCTCCCTACAGGTCTCAAGTTTACTCGAAGACTACAGGAATGAAAAATGGGGAGCATCTGAAAACAGGGTTAATCTCCACCCGTTCTAGTGACTGGCCAAGCACACGATAATCAGACAGTTGACATTTATTCAAATATGTATTTATTATAGGTGACTAAAACAGGCAGCAAACAATTTCTGCCAGGCATCAGAAAGTCAGAATAATTGTTAAGAGGGCTGGGCACAGTGTCTCATGCCTGTCATCCCAGCACTTTGGGAGGCCGAGGTTGGCATATCACTTGAGGTCAGGAGTTTGAGACCAGCCTGGCCAACATGGTGAAACCCTGTCTCTACTAAAAACAAACAAACAAACAAATAAATAAATAAGTCAGGCATGGTGATGGGTGCCTGTAATCTCAGCTACTATTTGGGAGGTTAAGACAGGAGAATTACTTAAACACCCAGGAGGTGGAGGTTGCAGTGAGCCAAGATCCCACCATTGCACTCCAGCCTGGGTGACAGAGTGAGACTCTGTCTCAAAAAAAAAAAAAAAAAAAAAAAAAAAAGAATAATTGTTAAAGATATGAGACAGAGTTAAAATCATTAACAGTATTTATAAACAAACCCATATAATGTGAGTTCAGATCAAGTTCAGACCAGGATATTTATAATGTAAAATTCAAATGTCATTTCTGTAACAGGTCAACTTCTTTCTACAAAAATCACACATTTTAGATTTTTCATCTTACCTTTAAAAAAAAAAACATTTAAAAATTAGTTTTAATTGATACATAACTGCACATATTTATGGGGTACACTATACTTTAATACATGTATATAATGTGTAATGATCAAATCAGAATAATTAGCATACCCATCACCTCAAACATTTATCATTTGTATTGGGAACATTCAAAATCCTCTCGTCTAGTTGTTTTTGAAAATATACAATGAATTCTTAACTATAATAACCCTACAGTGCAACAGAACAACAGAACTTGTTCCTCCTCTCTAGCTTTAATTTTGAATCCATTAACCATCCTCTTCCCTATTCTATCCTCCCCTAAACTTCTCAGCCTCAAGTAACCACTATTCTACTCCCTTCAGTCAAATCAACATGTTTAGGTTTCACATATGAGTGAGGACATGTGATATTTATCTTTCTGTATCTGGCTCATTTCACTTAACATAATGCACTCCAGGCTCTTTCATGTTGCACGAATAACAGGCTTTTATATATTTTTTACAACTAAATGGGCAAATTATCTGAATAGACATTTCTGAAAAGCAGACATTACTCTTTTCATGAATTTTTATTATTTTTTTAAAAATTAAATACCCATCAATAATAGACTAGACAAAGAAAATGTGGTACATACACACCATGGAATACTCTGCAACCATAAAAAATGAGATCATGTCCTTTGCTGAGACATGGATGTAGCTGGAGACCATTATCTTTAGCAAACTAACACGGGAACAGAAAACCAAATACCACATATTCTCGCTTATATGTGGGAACTAAACAATGAGAACGCATGGACACATAGAGGGTAACAACATACACTGCGTCCTGTCAGAGGGTGGAGGGTGGGAAGAGGGAGAACATCAGAAAAAATAACTAATGGATACTAGGTGATGGAATAATCTATATAACAAGCCCCCATGTCACAAGTTTACCTATGTAATAAACCTGTACTGGTACCCCTGAACTTATAAGTTAAAAAAAAAAAAAAAAACCACATGATTTGATAAATATACAATTAAAGGTATGTATATCTTTTTATATGAATAATTTTACAAGTCAGATAAAAGAAGTTTTTGCTGATTTGAGAGTTCTGATTTTAAATTCAGACAAATAGTCAACCTTTTAGCTCTAGCCGCTACATCCAGGCACCAAATTCCTGGGACTCATTCCCTGCTTGCTGCAAGGAGTTGCTAGCTGAAGGGCTCAGAAGAAATGTGAAGGAATATCGTGGCAACTGCATGACTGTGGACACGTGAAAGAACAATAAAAAGAGCAAAGTAATTCAAATGACAGATTTCAATCATCATCAGGAGAAACACCAGTCATAAAACCAAGCCACTATCTGGTGACAACACAATTAATTCAAAGCTTTCTCAGTATTTCTAAAAGGAACCATTTTATTGCAAAGTTAAAAAAACCTTGCTGAAGGAGATTCAGCTGTTTAGTCTTTCTTCTCTATGACAAGTGTTGGCTTTTCTCAGCATCAATAACTGTGTAACAGTCGACCTCTGTTTGTGCATTAATTTGATAATAAAAAATCAAGCAAATTGTACCATAGTATGCAAATAAATATTTTTATAGGCCAGGTGCAGTGGCTTATGCCAGTAATCCCAGCACTTTGGGATGCCAAGGTGTGAGGATTGCTTGAGCTCAGGAGTTTGAGACCAGCCTGGGCACACAAAAATAAAAATACATCCCTGTAGTCCCAGCTACTCAGGAGATTGAGGCAGGAGGATTGCTTAAGCCCAGGAGGTTAAGGCTGCAGTGAGCCATGACTGTGCTACCGCACTCCAGTCTGGGCAACAGAGTGAGACACTGTCTCAGAAAGAAAGGGGAAAAAAAGCCTCTTAAAAGGGCTGTAAACTGCTATAACCTCTTTAATCTTATCCTCTTCTGCTGCTAAAGGGGGCCACATGTCAGACATGTTATTCTAATGTTGAATTCCAATACTGCAAGTTGAATTCCAATACACTGAGCATTTGGGTAGCTGCCATGTACATAGCTCTAAACTGAGTCAATAAGTAATATTAGTTAAATAAGTAATATTAGTAAACATTTTTGGGTGAACCTTCTAAGTTCTAGGTCCTTTTTACAGTATTTAACATCTATGAACTCACTTGGTCCTCACAAGGATCTCCTGAGAGAGGTTAACTATACCACAGTTTACAGATGAGGGATTGCAGTCACCCAAAATTTCAATAACTTGTCCAAAGCCACAGACCTCATGGGTGGTAGAGCTGGTATGTCAGCAGGCTGCCTGGATCCTGATTCTATTATCTCAACCACAATAGTACTAATCAAACAGCAGTGGTTCTCAAAGTATGGTACCTGGTCCAGTCAAATCAGCATCACCTAGAAACACTTTAGAAACAAAAATTCCATGGCTCCAGCCCAGATATGTTGAGTCAGATTCTCTGGGACGGAACCTAGCAATCTGCTTTAACTTAACATTCTGTGGGTGATTTTGAAGTATGCTAAAGTTTGGAAATGATCGTAGACAGATTTGAATAGGATAGGTTCTTCCCTCGGTGTGCTCTGGAGATAAAAAATAAGTTTCATTTTTTATGCTGATGGTAAAAATTGTGTTGAGAGGAATCCTGAGGCCAAATCTAGATGCAGCAGGAAACAGCACAGTAATCGATTGGTCATGTCTAGCATGGGCTTGGAAGAATGAATGGGTAGTGTGCCAACTGCATGCTTTCCACCCTGTAGAGACATCACAGAATCTAAAACCTAGACCTATTTGATGTTTCTTGGCAAGTTTTGAGGTCTGGATTGAGATGAGGGTACAGCTAGGAAAGGCAGTTGAAGCCAGACTGAGTAAAACTCATAGTTTTGTCTTGAAAATCACCATGCAGTGGAGTCAGGGAAAATATTATCTCTGGGTCCTTGAGTCACTGGGACATAAAACAATTAATTCCAGTGTCCCTCAAGAAAGTAAGGCACAGACTTAGCAGGGAATTCACTTGGGAGCTATGAATTATGGAGAATGGGGTACATGAATGGAATGCTGTGTCTGTTACATCATATACTCATGAATACTTATTTTTTAGGAGAACTTGTCTGGTATCATTTACCTTTCCTAAAATTATCCTATTATATGATCTATAATTGGTATAGCCTTGTCTTATGAACGACAGCAGCAATACATTAATGGTTCAGACCACTGGTTCTGAACTCAGACTGAGTTCAGGTTCCAGCTCGTTTTTCAACTTAGCATGCAAACTTGAGCAAGTTATTAAACTTCTTCTAAGTTTTAGTTTCCTTAATGTGGGGTCCTATCCAAATAGTTTTGTCTAGAATTAAACACATGTAAAACACATAGTAAATATCCAATAATAGTTCATTACTGGGACAAACTGTAAGTATCTTCTGTAACTTGCTAAGTGCTATTGGAAAAGAACAGTTTATAAAAGACAAAAAGATTTTGGTAAAGGCAGTTTTTGCTTATCTAATCAACATGCAGAGTGCACCGCTTACAAAGTTTACCTCTATCTACCAGATTGCAAGATCTTGTAAGAGAAGGACAATTTTCTCAGTGGTACTGAGTCAGGCCATGTGCTGGGATTGCAAACGCTCATAATATAGTAGTACTCAATCTAGCAGTACATGATTTCTTCTTTATTTAACAAGCATTTATTCAACAAACATTGAACAGGTGTTTGTTAAACAAGAAAACATGAGTTGAGTTTTACCGTTATTTGTAATATTATCTTCTCAATCTCTGCACACACACACACACACACACACACACACACACACACACACAATCTCCTTGAAATAATAGTCGCCTGTCATTGCTTAAAGTTACATTTGTTGAATTTTCATCCTCACACAATCTCTAGAAAGTACTCTGAAATCTGAGAATTATTCTTTTCCACAGCATCAGTTGACTGTGGCCTTTGACTTTCACTCAGAAATATTTCATATCTTTTGGGTAAGTGATTCTTCTCTAAGCTCTCTTCTCTTCTCTGAGCCAAAAGTTGTGCGAAAATTAACAATGCTAAAGAACAAAGAGAAGCACCGTCTGGATGGCCTTTCTTCACTTACAGCCTTAAGATGTGTTTGATCATGTTTCCTCTTAGCTACAGGATGCTGTGAGAGGCAGAGCCTGTCTTTCTGCAGGTCCCAGATACAAGCAGGGGAAGCAATAAATACCAGCCCTCACTACCAGTTCTAGACTTGATGCAGACACATAACTCCTACCCTTGCACTGCCAGAACACATTGCAAAGATAATTCAGACTGGCTTTTGTGAAAGAACATTGATTTTACTTAAGGCTCCTGGTCAGAGATTTACAATTTCTAATTCTTTTGCTTCTCATGGATATTTGTTCCTTTCTCTAGAATAAAGTGGCATGAGTGATTAATGCAAAGCTGAGATAATGGTTGAAGGCAAGGGCACTTTCTTCTGGGGATGCCCTCTGTCTAAGCAAGACTGGATATCATGGAAACCCAGTAATAGTTGTGATATGGTTAGGCTTCGTGTCTTCACCCAAATCTCATCTTGAATTGTAATCCCCAGGTGTTGAAGGAGACACGTGTTGGGAGGTGATTAGATCACAAAGGCTGTTTCTCCCATGCTGTTCTCATGGTAGGGTGTGTGTTCTCACAAGATCTGATGGTTTTATAATGTGCTCTCCTCTCTTGCTTCCCATACACCCTCTCTCACCTGCTGCCATGTAAGATGTATCTGCTTCCCATTCTGCCATGATTGTAAGTTTCCTGAGGCCTTACTGGCCATGTGGAACTGTGAATCAATTAAACCTCTTTTCTTTATAAATTACCCAGTCTCAAGCAGTTCTTTATAGCAGTGTGAGAATGAACTAATACACAATGTTTATGGAAAATGTACTATATTCATGGACACACTGACCCTGGACACCATAAGACATTCAAAGAAGATAAATATGACACAATTCTTGTTCAAAAGAACCTTATTATTTCACAGAAATATTAAATAAACTATCCTAGCGACTGTGATATGAGATCAAATATTCAACATACAAGATCACTTGAACTTTTGAGTGTTAGAAGAAATATAATAATATTACCATACCCTGAATATTTAAAATGATTTTTAGGAAAGTTATTTCTCGGCTCTGCAAGGATTCAGACTCCTAGATAATTATATTTAAAGCCAAGAATTTATTGTTACCTGGATTAGTTGTGTTTTTCTTCTTCTGCTCTCTAAATGGACAGTCAGCAGTCACTAGAATCCTTTTATACTTGGTCGAATGTGTTTTTTGCAGTAGTTGAAACAATTTGACCATCCATTTAGGAAAAAATCACAAAGTTCATTCCTCCAAACACACAGAGAGCATTCAGCAAAGCTCTTCAATTCACCTCTTCCATACTTAGATATGATTAACTTTGTTCCTTGCCATGAAGAAACGGGATTTGCCTTGGATCAATTCCTTTGAAACAGGGAACCTACACACCAGGCATGCTGATCTTCCTAGTAACTTCTGCTTAACTATTGCTCTAAGCCAATTTTAATGGACGGTGGAGCTCAGAGATCCTAGGAGGCTACCCCAAAATTGTGTCAATGCCCTGTGCAAAGGAACACTGTCCATACTCCACAGGGAGTGTTATAGACTCTATCAGAGAGCAGAAACTCAACTGCTGAATTAACATAGGATGCCCATTATGTTAAAGTGAAAGTTTGAACCCTGTGGCCAATTGCTGTATTAGTCAACAAGATGTATTTGCCCATGTCTCCAGCTTGCTTGAGAAAGAAAAAGGGGTGCAAACCAGCAATGAAACAAAAGAGCTGGCACCTACTAACTTTTTTATTTATTTATTATTTTTTTTTTTTTGCTTTCCAGTCTCTTGCAGGTATATATTTCATCCAAGCGGACTTTGAATGGCCACTGCTACTTCAGCAATTTATAGAGGATAAAATAGATTTCTCTAGAGATTTTCTTCAAAGAGATTCTAAGTATGCAATCATATCCCTCCCTGGAACATATTTGAGACATGACCCTTTAATCCAATTTGAATTATCAAACTATTGCTAAATATAATACTTTGTGACTTGATGATTCCTGGTTTTAAAAGTCTGACATTTTTATGAAAGACACAGATATGAAAAGGTGATCTTGTCAGGTGCTGATGCCAGGTAGGAGTTTTTTTTTTTTTTTCTTTTTTCCCAGCCTAGAAAGTAGTCTCTGTTTATCAAATTACAGCTATCCCAGAATTTACATGATGAAAGGCCAAGTTTATAGGCCTCAATTTATTTCTATTATCATGAAACCAAAGGGAGATAATTGGCTGGTTTCAATACTAGTAAACCCCAAATTTATATGCTTGTTTAGGAGACAATAAGCTACCTTCATTTCTACAATCATGACATCAAATGAAGAGAATTTTCCAGTTTCAATACCAGTGGGCCAATGATCTCAATACAGACATTTTCACAGAGCATCCATGGTAGTGAAATTCAAAGGGCAAATGTCCCCCATGTGATCATGAAATGCTGTTTGGACTTCCTGAGAACCAGGTACAGTTGCTTATTGTACTTAAAGATTCATGTAAGAGGAACTTTTTTTAAGGTTAGTATATTTTTATTTTTGTTTATTTCAATAGTTTTGGGGGAACAGGTGGTGTTCAGCTACATGGATAAGTTCTTTAGTGGTAATTTCTAAGATTTTGATGCACCTATCACTCCAACAGTGTACACTGCACCCAATGTGTAGTCTTTACCCCTCACTACCCTCTCACACTTCCCTCCAAGTCCAGAGTCCGTTATATCATTCTTAGGCCTTTGTGTCCTCATAACTTAGTTCCCTCTTATAGGTGAGAGCATATAATGTTTGGTTTTCCATTTCTGAGTTACTTCACGTAGAATAATGGTCTCCGACTCCATTTGTTGCAAATGCCATTATTCATCTTAATGGCTGAATAATATTCCATGGTGAGTGTGTGTGTGTGTGTGTGTGTGTATACATGTATGACCTATAATATATAAATTTATATAAATTTATGTTTTAAGGGGGATATATATTTATATATATCCCACATTTTCTTTATTTTCTCATTGGTTGATGGACATTTAAACTGGTTTCATATTTTTGCAATTGCAAATTGTGCTACTATAAACATGCATGTGTAACTGTCTTTTTCATATAATGACTTCTTTCTTCTGAGTAGACACCCAGTAGTGGGATTGCTGGATCAAATGATAGTTCTACTTTTAGTCCTTTAAGAAATCTCCATACAGTTTTCTATACTGGTTGTACTAATTTACATTCCCACCAGCAGTGTAAATGTGTTCCCTTTTCACCACATCCATGTCAGTATCTTTTTTTTTTTTTTTTAATTATGGTCATTTTCGTAGGAGTAAGGTGGTATCGCATTGTGGTTTTGATTTGCATTTCCCTGATAATTAATGATGTTTAGCATTTTTTTCATGTTTATTGGCCATTTGTGTATCTTCTTTTGAGAATTATTTGTTCATGTCCTTAGCCCACTTTTTAATGGGATTTTTTTTTCTTGTTGATTTGAGTTCCTTATAGATTTTTGGATATTACTCCTTTGTTGGATGCATAGTTTGCAAGTATTTTCTCCCACTCTGTGAGGTGTCTGTTTACTCTGGTGATTATTTCTTTTGCTGTGCAGAAGCTTTTTAGCTAAATTAAGTCCCATCTATTTATCTTTGTCTTTGTTGCATTTGGTTTTGGGTTCTTGATCATGAACTATTTGCCTAAGTTAATATCTAGAAGAGTTTTTCTTATGTTATCTTCTATAATTTTACTATTAGAAGTCTTAGATTTAAGTCTTTGATTCATCTTGATTTTTGTATAAGGCAAGAGAGAAGGATTCAGCTTTATTCTTCTACATGTGGCTTGCCAATTATCCCAGCACCATTTGTTGAATAGGGTGTCCTTTCCCCATTTCATATGTTTGTTTGCTTTGTCAAATATCAGTCAGCTGTAAGTAAGTGGGTTTATTTCTTAATTCTCTATTCTGTTCCATTGGTCTATGTGCCTTTTTTTTATACCAGTATCATGCTATTGTTTTTTCTAGTTCTGTGAATAATGATGATGGCATTTTGATGGGAATTGCATTGAATTTATAGATTGCTTTTGGCAGTTTGGTCATTTTCACAATATTGATTCTACCCATTCATTATCATGGAATATGTTTCCATTTATGTGTGTTGTCTATGATTTTTTTCAGCACTGTTTTGTAGTTTTTCTTGCAGAGATTTTTCGCCTCCTTGGTTAGGCATATTCCTAAATATTATATACATATATATTTATAAATAAATAAATAAATATATATATATATGTGTGTGTGTATTTGCAGCTGTTGTGAAAGGGGTTCAGTTCTTGATTTCATTCTCAGCTTGGTCGCTGTTGTTATATAGCAGTGCTACTGATTTGTGTACATTGATTTTGTATCCCGAAACTTTACTGAATTCATTTATCAGATCTAGGAGATTTTTGGATGAGTCTTTAGGGTTTTCTAGGTATACAATCATATCATCAGTGAACGGAGACAGTTTGACTTCCTCTTTACTGACTTGGATGCCCTTTATTTCCTTCTCTTGTCTGATTGCTCTGGTGAGGACTTCCAGTATTAAGTTGAATAGAAGTGGTGAAAGTGGACATCCTTGTCTTGTTTCAGTTCTCAGGGGAAATGGTTTCAACTTTTCCCCATTCCATATACTGCTGGCTGTGGGTTCATCACAGATGGCTTTTATTACCTTAAGGGATGTCCCTTCTATGCCAATTTTGCTGAGGGTTTTAGTTATAAAGAAATACTGGATTTTGCCAAATGCTTCTTCTGCAATTGAGATGACCTTATAAATTTTGTTTTTAATTCTGTTTATGTGGTATATCAAATTTATTGACTTGTGTATGTTAAACCAACCCTGCATCCCAGGTATAAAACCCATTTGATCATGGGGCATTATCTTTTTGAGATGCTGTTGGATTCAGTTCGCAAGTATTTTGTTGATAATTTTTGCATCTACCTTCATCAGGGATATTGGTCTGTATTTGTTTTTGTTATGTTCTTTCCTGGTTTTGGTTTTATGGTGATACTGGTTTCATAGAATGATTTAGGAGAATTTCCTCTTTATCATTTGGAATAGTTTCAATAGGATTGGTACCAATTCATCTTTGAATGTCAGATAGAATTCAGCAGTGAATCCATGTGGTCCTAGGCTTTTTTTGGAGGCAATTTTTAAATTACCATTTCAATCTCGCTGCTTGTTATTGGTCTGCTCAGTTTCTTTTTCCTTCTGATTTAATCTTGGAGGGTTGTATATTTCTAGGAATGTATCGAATGCCCTCTAGGTTTTCTAGTTTGTGTGCATAAAGGTGTTCATAGTAGCCTTGAATGATCTTTAGTATTTCTGCAGTATTTGTTGTAATATCTCCCATTTCATTTCTAATTGAGCTTCTTTGGATCCTCTCTCTTTTTGTGGTTGATTTCACTAATGGTCTATTGATTTTGCTTATCTTTTCAAAGAAATAGGTTTTTGTTTCATTTATCTTTTGTATTTTTTTGTTTCAATTTCATTTAGTTCTGCTTTGATCTTTGTTATTTCTTTTCTTCTGCTGGGTTGGGTTTTGGTTTTTTCTTGTTTCTCTAGTTCCTTGAGGTATGAACTTAGATTGTCTATTTGTACTCTTTCAATGTAAGTATTTAATGCTATAAACTTTCTTGTTAGCACTGCTTTTACTATATCCCAGAGGTTTTGATAGGTTGTATCATTATTGTCACTCAGTTCAAATAATTTTTAAATTTCCATCTTAATTTCACTGTTTACTCAAAGATCATTCAGGAGCAGATTATTTAATTTTCATAATTTGCATAGTTTTAAGGGTTCCTCTTGGAGTTAATTTCCAATTTTATTTCACTGTGGTCTGAGAGAGTACTCGATAAAATTTAGAATATCTTACACTTATTGAGACTTGTTTTGTGGCCTATGAGATGGTCTATCTTGGAGAATGTTTCATGTGCTGATGAAAAGAATGTATATTCTGTAGTTGTCAGGTAGAATGTTCTGTAAACATCTGTTAAGTCCATTCATTCTAGTATACAGTTTAAGCCCATTGTTTCTTTGTTGACTTTCTATCTTGATGACCTGTCTAGTGCTGTCAATGATGTATTGAAGTCCTCCACTATTACTGTGTTGCTGTCTATCTCATTTCTTAGGTCTAGTAGTAATATTTTCAAAAATTTGGGCGCTCTAGTGTTAGGTGCATATATATTTATTATTGTGATATTTTCCTGTTAGACTAGTCCCTTTGTCATTAAATAATGTTGCTCTTTAACTCTTGTTGCTTTAAAGTCTGTTTTGTCTGATATAAGAATAGCTACTTTTGCTTGCTTTTGGTTTCCATTTGCATGGAATATCTTTTTTTAACCCATTTATCTTAAGTTTATGTGAGTCCTTATGTGCTCAGTAAGTCTCTTGAAGACAGCAGATACTTGGTTGGTAGATTATTACCTGTTCTGCCATTCTGTATCTCTTTTAAGTGGAGCATTTAGGCCATTTACATTCGATGTTAGTATTGAGATATGAGGTACTGTTCTGTTCATCATGCTAGTTGTTGCTTATGTACCTTGTGTTTTTCTTTTTTTTTTTTTTTTTTTCATTTTTCTATTGTTTTATAGGCCCTGTGAGTTTTATGCTTTATGGGGGTTCTACTTTGGTGCATTTCAAGGTTTTGTTTTAAGATTTAGAACTCTTTTTAGTAAATCTTGTAGTGCTGGCTTGGTAGTGGGTAAAATCTTTCAGTATTTGTTTGTCTGAGCTGACAGGCTGATAATTACTTTGTTTAAGGAGGCTAAAGATAGGACCCCAATCCCTTCTTACCTGGAGGGTTTCTGCCTAGAAATCTTCTGTTAATCTGATAGGTTTTGTTTTGTAGGTGACACTTTTTTATAACAGTCCTTAAGATGCTTTCTTTTACCTTGAATTTAGATAATCCTGTGACTATTGACTATGTGCCTAGGTAATTATCTTTTTGCAGTGAATTTCCTGGGTGGTGTTTGAGCTACTTGTATTTGGATGTCCAGATCTCTAGCAAGACCAAGGAAGTTTTCCTTGATTATTCCCTTAAATAAATTTTCCAAACTTGCAGATTTCTCTTCTTCTTAAGGAACACAATTATTCTTATGTTTTGTCATTTAACATAATCCCAAACTTCTTAGCGGCTTTGTTCACTTTTTAAATGCTTTTTTCTTTGTCTTTGTCTGATTGGCTTAATTTGAAAGCCTTGTCTTTGAGCTCTGAAGTTCTTTCTTCTGGCTGTTCAATTCTATGGTTGAAACTTTCCAGTGTATTTTGCATTTCTCTAAGTTTGTCTTTATTTTCCAGAAGTTTTGATTGTTTTTTCTTTATAATATCTATTTCTCTGGAGACTTTTTCATCCATATCCTGTATTTTTAAAAATTTCTTTATGTTGGTTTTCAACTTGCTCTGGTATATCCTTGAGTAGCTTAATAATCAACCTTCTGAATTCTTTATCTGACATTTCTTCTTGGTTTGGATCCACTGCTAGAGAGCTAGTGTGATCTTTTGGGGGTGTTACAGAACCTTATTTTGTCATATTAACAGAATTACTTTTCTGGTTCCTTTGTTTTGGTGGTAAGTTCTGTAACTCAAGGACTGCTGTTCAGATTCTTTAGCCCCATGGGGCGATCCATTGATGTGGTGCTCCTTCCCCTAGGAATGGTGCTTCTTAAGAGGCAGACTGCGGTGATTGTTATTGCCCTTCTGGGGGCTAGCCCTACAGTGGGACTACTGGGCTCTGGGCTGGTGCTGGCGAATGTCTGCAAAGAGACTTGTAACGTGATCCATCTTCAGGTCTTCCTGCTGTGGATACCAGCACCTGCTCAGGTGGAGGTAGCAGGGGAATGAAGTGGACTCTGTGGGAGTCTTTGGGTGTAGTTTTGCTTAGTGCACTGGTTGTCTCAAATGCTGGTTATCATAGCAGCGAAGTTGTCATGTGGGCAGACTCAGGAACTCTGGTTAGCCAGGGTGTTGCAGGCAGTGGAATTAGCTGTTTTTTTTTTTTTTTTTTTTTTTTTTTTCATTCTTTGGAGCAGGGCTGTTTTGTTATGAGTTGCTATAATGGCTTGACTTGATTGGCCTCCAACCAGGAGGTGGCACTTTCAAGAAAGCACCAGCTATGGTAGTATAAGGGGGTTATAAGCTTGCCCTGCATTGGCTAGGATAAGCACCTGTGTTTCTCAAGTGATGGGAAGAGCCAGAGAGCTTCCAAGAGTTTATGTCTGTTGTCTTTGGCTACCAGGGCTGGTAGAATAAACCATCCGGTGGGGGCAGGGTTAGGCAGTTCTGAGCTCAGACTCTCATTGGGTAGGGCTTGCTGAGGTCAAGTTTTTCAACTGTCTCATAGTCTGCAGCAGTAAGCCGCTTCTTTCAAAAGGTCTGTGAATTCTTTTCAGTTTTCCTGGTATGTTCCTGTGGTGGTTCTTGGAGTAAAAGTTCACAATGTGAGTCTCCACATGCTGTTTCTATTCATCCAAGTGGGAGCTGCATGTTAGCCCTATCTCTTATCCACCATTTTCCCCCTTAGAGGAACATGACTTTAATGGAAGGAAAAGATCTTTCAAGACTTGTTATTGATTCTGATTTTTTTTTTTTTTTTTTTTTTTTTTTTTTTTTTTTTTTGAGACAGAGTCTCGCTCTGTCATCCAGGCTGGAGTGCAGTGGCATGATCTGGGCTCACTGCAAGCTCCGCCTCCTGGGTTCATGCCATTCTCCTGCCTCAGCCTCCCGAGTAGCTGGGACTACAGGTGCCCGTCACCATGCCTGGCTAATTTTTTTTTTTTTTTTTTTTTTTAGTAGAGGCAGGGTTTCACCGTGTTAGCCAAGATGTTCTCGATCTCCTGACCTTGTGATCCGCCCGCCTCAGCCTCCCAAAGTGCTGGGATTACAGGCATTAGCTACCACGCCTGGCCATCGATTCTGATACTGATTCATATATATATACCAGAGGAGAATTAGGCAAAGACATACTCCATGATTTCAAAGCTTATGTATGCATGCTACTTGGAAAGACAATTTGATACAGTGAATATAGTTCATTGCCTTGCGCAACACAAATTTTCTTTGACCATAGCTGTATGGAAACAGAAGGCTGCAGCCAAAGTCCAACCCTCATTATTAACCAGGTATATAATCTTAGTTCTATTTCTTTCCCTAAGATAGACCGTCTATTCTCCTCCTCTTCCCACACAAAGTTGTTGGGAGAATCATATTAGATAATGAGGGGGAATTAGTTACGTAAGTTCCAAACATTTGTGCAAACTCAGAAAAGCAGTAACCCATGGGATGCTAGGCTGATGTTTACTTTCCTCACTGAATATCCTGCTCAGGTGTGGTGGCACTGTTATTTTACTTAGTGCTACAAGGATGTCAAGTCTACTCTAGACAAAAGGAAAATTCCTCTTGTATACACCTGTAAAATATACCTACAACTTGACCATTTCCTACTATTACTTCTTCTCCCACCATAGTATGAGTCACAATCCTCTCTCACCTCCTTCAAGTTTCAACATCCTTTTCCAGACACACTCAATAGAATTGCTTCATGTTTTTCTACTTCTCAGTGTCAAATTGCATGGGAATCTTTAAAAAGTATCATTGACATTGAATCCCTTGATTCTTCTCTAATTATGTAATAATGGTAGAGCCCTTAGAGAGCTACCTCTGTGCTGTTTACCTATGGGGAAACTGAGGCTCAGAAAGAAAAGAGACTCCTTTTATGCCATACAACAATTATGAAGCAGAAGACAGGGCCCCAACACATGGGTTGCTGTGCTATGGTACAGGTTTTCCCAAAAGCTCCTGGAAAGATGTGGAATAATGAGGACTGCATGTCCATGACTCAAACTTCAGGTGTTCAGGTGCTTTTGGCTATAGGATCCATGCTGCTATCTCACAGAGATTAGCTAGATGACTAGAGAAGAAAAATTGAATTATGCTTTCAGAGAGGAATATTTTGTGTCTTACACAATAATTTGAGCTGTGGTATGTCCAGTTGGAGTCTCTGCTTCTGTTGCATTTTAAAAATATCTCTCAAATTGTCAGATTATTTTATCTAAGCTTTTGATCATTTAACTCTACTCTTCAAGGAAATTATCCCATCTTCCAGCTCTGTCTGTCAGGATTCCACCAAGTTCCTTCTCTATCATGACACTCTTTTGATTGCCCCTTCAGACACACTCACTCTACTCTATACTGTTTTTGAGATTTGGCCATAAACCTTCATGCCTCCTCTTTATTCATTCATTTAAACATATTTATTTAGTATCTAGTGTATGCCAGGCTTTATCTGATAAACTTTAGTATAGAGGGAATATAGTATTAACTAAAAGAGACATGGATCCCCGATCTTGTGGAGGTTTTGTTCTCCTGGGGAACACAGGTAATATATAAGGTTATTTTCAGATATTCATAAGTGTTGTAAATAAAAATCAACAAAATAAATAAGACAGCAAGCTTTTACAGGGGCTCAGGGTGAGAGGATGTGGTGTTCATGAGATGCCTCTCAGAAGGGTGACAATTCAGGTAAGATAAGGATAATTGGAAGAAATCAGCCCTATGAAAATAAAGAGAAAGAAGATTCCAGATAGAAAGACCATCTTGTCTCTAGGTCTGAAAGTAGGAACAAACATGGTGCCCTGAAAGAAGGGGTATTAGTCTGTTTTCACACTGCTGGTAAAGACATACCCAAGACTGGGTAATTTATAAAGAAAAAGAGGTTTAATGAACTCACAGTTCCACGTGGCTGGGGAGGCCTCACAATCATGGTGGAAGGTGAAATGCACATCTTGCATGGCAGCGGACAGGAGATAATGACAGCCAAGTGAAAGGGGAAAGCCCTTCAGATCTTGTGATACTTATTCACTACCACGAGAACAGTATGGGGGAACTGGCCCCATGATTCAATTATCTCCCACCAGGCCCCTCACCCAACATGTGGGAATTATGGGAGCTACAATTCAAGATGAGATTTGAGTGGGGACACAGCCAAACCATATTAGAAGGGAAAAGAAAGGAAGAAAGCCTGTGTGGTTGGTGCAAGAGGGACAGATAGAAGAGGGCTAAGGCTTGAGGATGGAGGTCAGCTTGCATCCCCTGTAAATCAACACAGAAACAGATTTTCTTCTAGGTGGGACAGAAAGTCACCGGAGCGTTTTGTGAGAGGTTCTTCCTTATATCATCATAGAATCACTGAAAACATCAAGTGTATCTTGAACATGTCTGTGCCTCTAACATATCAAGATGATGCCTTAAAAACAGTAGGAATTCAATATATACTTGACAAACTGACTGAAGTGTGCTTTTATGAGATCTTTTGGGTTCATTTAGGGAGAATTTCTTTTATCTTTTGAAGTGGATACCCCATGCTTCAACCTCAGTGATTAGGTAACATGAATATTACCTTCTGTGTTGTTTAATTACCTTCCTTCTTCTCAGTGGCATTCTTAAGAGTTGAGCAAATGATACTATTGAGTGACTCCCAAACACTAGTTATTCATGTAACATCCTCAAAATGTTTGTTCAATCCATATGCCATCTATATGACTGGATAATGTATTTCTCTATAATAAAACACTGTTTACTCAAATAAGTATATTTTAAAAGGAAATAGATGCTTACATATTATGCATAAGTATACATACATGCATGCATATATACCCCTACTCACAGATATATAAGTTAAAAGGAAATATAAACACACACACGTATGCACACACAATGCTACTGAACACCCATGAAATCATAGATGTGACATACTAGGTATACTTTTAAGTTACACACAAAAATATAAGACTATTAAAAATTTTTAAATATTCATATATGTATACCTAAAAATCAGCTCATTTATAGTACACGTATCACTCTTTCAGAAACTCCAGTCGAATCCATTCACCTGGCTTTGCTCTGAAAAGGGTGAGTCTCCACTCCTCAAAGCAGGGCAAGGAGAAGTGCAGCCCATTACTGGGCAGCTCCACGCACCCATTCACAAAGAATAAACCAGGCTACAACTTCTCAATAACTGGCAATGCAGTCTTGCTCATTGTGGACTAAGTAGCTTATCCAAGGACCCATGTAAGTAGGTGGAAGAGTGAAGTAATTTATGGTGAGGCATGATTGAAAGGACCCTGCTTGTTAAATGATGGATAGAACAGTTTTCAGTCTAGCTGTCCTACTAGAATGAGCAACTTGGGAACCTGTCTCTCTCCTCCTGGAAGCAGTAGAGAAGTAACAAGGTTTAGGAGCAAATTTGTCATCATAATGTTCCTCTAGTGATTTTGTGGCCTTGGTTCAAATACTTTGATGATGTCTTTCATGGCAGAAGGCAGGTTATGATTAATACTAACGTCACAGAACTAACATCCTTAACACAGGCCAGGTTTTAAATATAAGAGGCGGTGGGGGTGGGGGTGGGGGCTGAGATTTGCTTTTACTTACGGCTCTTTATCAAAGCTAACTCTCAGAAAACTTTAAGTTATGTTGGAAAGGAAGAGCACCTGCAAAGAGACTAACAAGTCTCATAGAGCAGAAGGCAGGTTATGATTAATACTAACGTCAGAGAACGAATATCCTTAACACAGTCCAGGTTTTAAACATAAGGGCCGGTGGGGGTGGGGGCTGAGATTTGCTTTCACTTACAGTTCTTTATAAAAGCTAACTCTTAGAAAACTTTAAGTTATGTTGGAAAGGAAGAGCACCTGCAAAGAGACTAATAAGTCTCATAGAGCAAAAGGTAGACATACCGAAATCCATCAAGATCCATCCCACATATACTCATCACCATACAAACTTCCCAGGCTTTCTACTGTCTGCAAAACTCGGTCCTAGGTACCACAGAAATAAAGGAAAAAAATCACCTGTGAGGGGTTTATAGCGCAGTTTGCTATATCTAGCAAAGTTCATGTCAGAGAGGAATGCATTTTGCTACAAGAAATAGAATTAGTGAGTCATAGACCTTAAACTTAAAGAGGTACATCTGTCTTGCCCAACAAGTATTCTGAAAACACAAAGTCTAGGTCTGGCACCAAGGTTCAGCAGTTACCGGAGACACAGGCGCATTCTGAGTTTCTGCTCTATCGTCCTTGCCAGGTTGACTTAGTGACTCACAGGCAAAGCAGCTCCAGGCATCATATCTACCAGTAAGGTACAGAGAAGGGTTCGAGGTTCAAAGGACTGTGCTATTGCTAGCATCCTATGGGCCAGAACTCAGTGACCTGGCCATCTCAAAGCAGCAGGAAAGTTAAAATACTAATTGTTAGGTACCCAGCAGTGACGAATTGGTCAGAAATGGTTTGGGAGCACACAAATCAATAGTTTCTCTTACATCAAACCTTTCTTCAAAGATTCTAAACCAGACTACATTATCAGGGTATCCACAGTGTCAAAAACTTTTTAATCAAATGGTATAGGACACAAAAGCCATGACGATGAGTTAGAAAATTTTTCCTAATCTGTTACCTTGGTAAATCAGCCTTTTACAATATGTCTTGTCATGGGAAAAATCTTTGCTAATTCTAAAGTTGAGATAAGCTGCAGTCACTGAATTTTAGTGCCACAGTTGGTTTTGCAGTGGAATGAAAAAAGCAGGAATTTCAGCATTAGAGGGCCCTGTGTTCAATTCCTGGCTTTGGACATGGAAGCTAGTAGCCCTGACCAAAATCATCAACTCTCGAAGTGTTGTTTTCCTCATCTACACAAAGAATAAATAACACTTATATTTTCGTAAGTTTTTTGTAGGACTTATAGTGTTCTTACACATTATTTAGAATAGCATCCTGCTCAACACAGATGTTCAATAAATGGTTGCTTTTGAAATTAGGTGAGTTTAAGGTCAGCTTTGATTATACATCAGGATCACCTGAAGGATTTGTTAACAACGCAAATATTATGCTATCTCTTCCCACCTGGTCCACCTCACATACTAGGGCTCAGGAATGCTTATTTCTTAACAAGCTTCATTAGAGATTAAAGAGCAAAACCTGGTGTGAAAATCAAGAGGCCCAACTGCCTTCCAATTTTAGGAATACTTTATAGTAGGGAGTAGCAATGGAATTTTTGAAGGCAAATGTGGAAAGATAATTTTGCACTTAGATAACACTATAAAGGTCAAAATGTTAAATATATGAATAAATACAAATACATAAATATGAATATGTTAACTGGAGTTTAGAACCAGTATTTCTTCGTTGACCCCAACTGGATTACATAATAGAATTTAAATTGAGGAAAAAAATAGCAATAGTTATTTTCTTTCTTATGCTTTATTTCTTCTCTCCTCCTCTCCTTTTCCTTCCTTCCGATAGGAGGCAGAGGGGAGTCGCAATATTTTAGATTCGTAGAATAATAACTTGGAAAGGTACACCCTGAGATCTGGCAATGAAGAAGGAAATTCATGAATATTCAGTTGGAGTCCATGTCTAAAATACTCAATATAAGAATATTTTTTCCTCAATGAGTTATAATTGTTTGATAAAATGCAATTTGAGCAATAAACAATAACTTTGCAGACATGCTCAGGATGAGTTTTGGCTCCAGAGATATTGGGCAATGCAGAGAAGCACTTTAATTAATTAACCAATTAATGTCTTCAATAGTTTCTTCAAGCAGCTGTTATGTGCCAGGCACCATGCTAGTGATGAACAAGAGAGATGCCATCTGTGTTCTCATAAAGCTTATATTCTAGGAACACAGATGTTAAACAAATATTTATGTGTTTAAATATAATTTTGATAAGTGTAGTGAGGAGAAAATACAAGTATCTTTAAGGAATTATAGTGGTGAGGGTGGACTGGTGGCAAAATAATTGGGAGAAACTTTTTTTTTTTTTGAGATGGAGTTTCACTGTGTTGCTCAGGCTGGAGTGCAATGGGTGATTCTCCTGCCTCAGCCTTCTGAGTAGCTGGAATTACAGGCATGTGCCACCACACCTGGCTAATTTTATATTTTTAGTAGAGATGGGGTTTTGCCATGTTGGTCAGGCTGGTCTCAAACTCCTGACCTCAGATGATCCACCTGCCTCGGCCCCCCAAAGTGCTGGGATTACAGGTGTGAGCTACTGGGCCCAGCCCCCAATCTCCTTTTCTAAATGTCCTTTGCTTCTGCTCCATGTCTTTTCCTTTCTCTTGATACACAGGGTGCTTAATTAAACCCCATTAACTAATGATATGGCCATTAGCAACAAATACCACCTGGGAACACTTTTAACTTACAGTTCTTTAAAGAAAAAATGCTATAATCACTTACTATGATGCGTCACCATCTGCAGTTTAAAAGAACATAATAGTAACTCACCTGCCGTCCCACCTAAGATGTTCTCAAGACAAAATTAGCCCAACACTGACAGAAGTGAGACACCTATTCAATAATTATAATTTGAACTTTAAAGAGGCCTCCTTGGATAACCACAATTAGGGTGTTGTTTTTCTCTCAAAATAAGGTGTGTTTTTTTTTTTCTTTTATTGCCTACTGTTGTTCAACAGATGTTGATACCTTTAATTACTGTGGTTGTCACTTAAATCTAATTTCAAAGCTCTTTTCACTTTGCCAAGAATCAAGTAGTGTTCATGCTTTGGGGCCGGAGGTGGGGGGCGGGCATGTAGAAGGGGTAGTTTATTTTCTTAGACAAGTTAGATTTATTTTTACTATAGATGTTTCTTTAAGCAGTTACTCATTACAATGAAACACACATTCAGGTCTGGCTTTGGTGCTGTTTCTCGCTCATGATGTGATGTAGGCATGTATTTCTTCATTGTCAAGAGACAGAAAACAAAACTGTAAACTAATGAATTTGGGAGGAAGCTCATAAATACCCAATGTTTCAACTGGTACATCAATTGGAAGAATACAATTATTCATATTAATTTTGTTAACATTACAAATATTTAAAAGACTCAATAGATAGAGATGCATATAAACATGCTGTTCTGAAATGAATTACATTTGATCAGAATGGTTATGTCAACACCATTTAGATTTATGTGGCACTGATTGTGCTGGAGAGTTTGGTACTCCACTGTTCTCCTTTCCCAACTGGGATATCTATCCCTCAGTTGCTGAGTATGTTGGCTGCTAAATGGCTCAGGGCTGCCCCTTTCTCCAGAGCAGAGGTTCTCAAAGTGTGGTCCCTGAGCCAGCTGCATCAGCATCACCTGGGAACTTGAATGCAAGAGTTTCATCCCACTCCAGACATACCAAATCAGAAACTCTGGATTGAGGCCTAGCAATCTGTGTTTTAGTAAACTCACCCAGCAAGTGATTCGATAAATGCAAACATTTGAGAAACTTTGCTCTAGAGAATCTTTGGTCCTTTGCTCAAAATGTCTTTGTATTTTTGTTCACAAAAGAATTCCCTTTAGGTAAAACAAGACCTAACAAAGGAAGTAACCATTTCCCCTCACCTCACTTAGCATGGTGACAGCTTGGTAAATATATTTGAGAACTTTCAATACCCAGATTCCCCTGAAACCTCTGGCCCACTGTCCATGTTAAAAGACAGTTCGGGGGCTCTTGCTTGAAGATACTGGAACACCTCAGAAGGAAGCCGGTGGTCTACAAGGCAGTGAGGCTCTGCCTCTTCTCCCATCCTGGCAACTGAAAAAATCCACTGGGTTTAAATCTCTGTGTGGCCCAACTGAGAAAGTGCTGGCCTGCCAAGTGAGGAGATAAATTATACATTGGAAAAGCTGCAGGACCTGGCTGACATATACTAGGAGAGTGTGTTTAAAAATATATTCTATAGGCCAGGTGCGATGGCTCACGCCTGTAATCCCAGCACTTTGGGAGGGTGAGGTGCATGGATCACGAGGTCAGGAGATCAAGACCATCCTGGATAACACAGTGAAACCCCATCTCTACTAAAAATACAAAAAATTAGCAGGGCGTGGTGGCGGGCGCCTGTAGTTCCAGCTACTTGGGAGGCTGAGGCAGGAGAATGGTGTGAACCCAAGAGGTGGAGCTTGCAGTGAGCCGAGATGGCATGACTGCACTCCAGCCTGGGTGAAAGAGCAAAACTCCGTCTAATAAATAAATAAATAAAAATAAAATAGATTCTACAGGGCTGGGCCAAGGTTAGGAGAGGCCAGACTATAAAGCTGGATACAAGAGAATTTGCTGATATTGGAGATTCGTCTATGACTCAACACTTTGACAAGGATTCTGAGGGCCCCTCTATGAAGGGTTGAGATGCTTCCTCGGGACTTGAAAAAAAGCAATGGCTTTAAATGAAGTAGAGATGCCAAAATTGCCTAGCAGAAAGTGAAGGAAGAAATAAAAGTGCTCAAGAGTTAAAAAGAAAAAAAAATTGATGGTATGTGACTATTATGTGAGAAAGGAAAACAGAGGCAAACTAGATCACTTGAGGGGACCTGTAGGCACACCTTTTACTCTGGCATAAGGGGAATCCATACTCACTGAAAAGGCCAGGGGAGGCTGTTCTTTGTAAGTTGTGACTAACAGAAGATACTATTATAGAACTGGGCTGAGGTCAGCAGTTCCAGGGAAAAGTTACAATTCTCTGTCCAGTTTCCAGATTCAGAACGCATTGACTGAAGTTCCCCATGAGGTAGGATCTTGCAACATTATAAGTAAATAGAGAAGTGATTCCTTCACTTCTTCCTTAAATGTACCTATGACATTAATTTTGAAAACTATACACTAAGGAAAGGAGAGTAACTAGATTTTTCAAGGACTCTCATACACCTGAGTTGAAGCTCACACACAGGGATGAAAATCATGATGCTGACCACCATTGCCTGAAAACATGCATGAGAATGGAAGCTCTGGATCAGAAAATAAATGGAGTCCTGGTCCAGGTTTGTTTCACAGGTGGTCCATGGATTCACACACTACTGGTTTCCTTGGGCCCTGGTATATAATTAGAATGAACTATATTACACCTTTGAGGGAAGGCATGATGAATTGGTGTCACCCATAAAGATGTAAAGGAAGCAAGGGTGGTGACACCCCATCATATCCACGATCTTACTAGCTTGATCCTTACAAAAAAAAAAAAGCTTAATTTTGGTAGATTATAGTGGACTGCTGCAAACTAAACCAAGTAGTAGATCAAATTATAGCTATAAAGTAGTTCTTACTTTCAAGATTATATTTCATAACACCAGGCATAGTATAAGTGCCCACTAGAAGTTCACTACTGTTACTGTTGTTATAATCATTAACATTGTTACAGAAATATTTCCATAACAATGTGATTACATTTTATAGAGAATATTAACAAAACCATTACATGTTATGTGAACACTGACTTGGCAAATTAGTTTTTTGGATTTTTCTAATATCTAAAAGAAAAGGGTTTAAGAAGCAGCTTGCTTTCATATGAGAGGAACAACAGTATATGTAAGCTACAGTATATTTTAACATTGTGGCAATTCGGCAGAAAATCAGATGAAACCACTATATTGATGATATCATATTAATCAGACATGTTGAACGATAAACAGCAAGTTCTCCAGATGTCTTTGTAAGACAGATGTGCACCAGAAGGTGAGAAATACACATTACAAAGATTTAGGATCCTGCTATGTCAGTCACAGTTTGTTTTTAGTTTTTGGTGGAGTTATGGGGTGGAGAGGGACTGCTAGCCTGGGACATGTCAAGACTAACTTTTCAAAGTAAAAGTAGTTATTGTGCCTTTCCCCTCTTACTCCTAAAAAAGATGCACTATGTGTGATAGGCTGCTAATGATTCATAACTATCTCCCTCTCCTTTGGCCAAACAGGAGCTGACTCCAGAATTATTTATATCTCATTCCTAGAGACAGCCTGTGGCTAATGAATGATTGACTCTGGAATACACATATCCATCCCTCTTGCCTTTCGGTGACCAATTCTCTTGTGCAGTTCATGCTCCAGAGATCACGATGTGTTCAGGGGGAAGTGAGACTCCAGTGGCAAACATGTTCTTGCTTACTTGTTTCCTTTGTCCCATAAGCAATGCCTCAATAAGGTATGGCCCAGAATCCCTGAGTTCAACTCTGCTTCTAAGGAAGTCAATCAGAGACATTGATGCCATTACAAAAGGTACATTTCTAATGACCATATACCACTTCCAGTACTTTCTCTAGCTCATTTTCAAAAGAGGATAACGAATTTTGCGCTTCTACTCGTAAATCTCCCACTCTCTAAATAGAGCACAAAGTAGTAGTTAAGAATGTAGTGGTAGGTGGCATACAATTCAGCCATAAAAAGGAATGAAATAATATCATTGGCAGCAACCTGAATGGAGTTGAAGACCATTATTCTAAGTGAAGCAACTCAGGAATGGAAAAGCAAACATCATACGTTCTCACTTGTGAGAGCTAAGCTATGAGGACACAAAGACATAGGAATGATTTAATGGACTTTGGGGACTGGGTGGGGGAAGAGGGGTGAGGGCTAAGGGATAAAAGAATACACATTGGGTACAGTGTACACTGTTGGTGTGATGGGTACACCAAAATCTCAGAAATTACCACTAAAGGATGTATCCATGTAACAACAACAAAAACACCTGTTCCCCAAAAACTACTGAAATAAGATAAATACACACATAAACGTTTTTAAAAATAAAAAAGTGGTAGAGATCAGATAGCTCTTATAATGAAATCCAAATTTCAGCAAATATATTCTTATGTAACTTTGGGCAAATTGTTTAACCCAAGTATTCATTTTTTAATCTAAAGAATATCAATAAAGTAGTTTTTACTTTAAAGATGGTATTTATTATATCTGGCATATCATAAGTATCCACTAGAAGTTCACTACTAATATCATTGCTATTGTCATCATTAACATTTTATGGAAATGTCTCCATGTAGATATCCAACAACTCTACTCATGGAGGAAAAATAATTAAAAACTTCATATGTTCCATTTTTATTTTTTCACAACTAATTTCAAGGGAATCCTGTTTTTATTTTACCATTGACTATGTTCATGATATTCTGGGGTTTTTCTTGGAATCACACACTAATTTGCCAGAGGCCATTCACATTGATGTTGACATATGGAGGCCAGATATAACCCAACCATAGCATCATAGCATAAGTCACAAGCATCTGCATGAATGATGTTGATAGCTGAAATAATCAATTTGAGACAAGAACATTTTTTAGAATTTCATGGTACTTAAAAGTAAGTGCCAATATGCTATGCTTCACTTGGCCTATGTAGAATAAATTCTGTTAAACTTTTTTAAAATCATCAGACAGAAATGTTTAATGCTCAATTTATTCCTAAAAAGCAAATTCCCTGAGGTTAGAATGAATTAGTGCTCCAAATGTCAGTGTCAGAGTGACTGACTTTAGGAAAACTGGTATTTGACTAGGAGAAAAAAAAAAAACACAACTGCCACAAACCCAAGAGTGTTAAACTATGAGCTAAAATAGAAAAAGAGAAATTTTGTTCCACTGTGATTTGTTGTATAAGAACAGGGAAAAAACACGTAGCAGAGAGATCAGAAATAGCTAAGACACTATTTCCTTAAGAGGAAATTTATATGATTAATTACACTACTTTTTGGGACTGATCAGAGGTTAGTTTCTATATTCATTAAATTCATCAAATAATTGAACTCTTTGCTTACACATAATGCCATGTCTACACATAGGTCGTAAGGCATTTAAGTTTATAGGTAGAAGTACAAATAAGATTCTCATCTAAATTTAAAACTTGCTAGTATCATTATTAGTATCAGAACCTTATGAACTCTGTATTTGTGTGACAACTCAGAACAAAAATAATTCATTTCTAACACTGGCTGCATTATATAGCTATATCTTTCTGCATTATCTAACTTTTCCACTGCCTTTTATCCATATATATTATTTTTCTTTGTTACTTTTCTGTATGTCTGTATGAAAAGCTCATCTAGGGGACTCAACAGCAGTGAGGCTTAAAGAAGATGGAAAAAAGCACTAGGGTACTTTGCCACAATTGTACATTAGCTGAAAAATATGTGCAAAAATGTGAATTTACTCAGTAAGACATCAGATAGGAGTATTTGTGTCTTAATACAATCTTTCAGTTTAAAATAGAAAGTATCAGAAATTACATCTAGAGAGCTCTCATAAAACAAATGTTTATGATGTATCAATGGATAAATGCATCGTGGTATATTTGTACAATGGAATATTACACAGCAATAAAAAGAACTACTATTATATGCAACAGTAAGGATCCATTTCCAAAACATTATGTTGGGTGAAAGAAGTTGCATGCACACACACACACATGCACTGATCATGCACTGATGAGGTTCAGGACATGCTACCCCAAAATATGGCACCTTGTCATTTGAGGAAACAGAAGAAGCAGGAAGGTTACTCTCTGGCCTTTTCCTGTTCTTCTGCTCTGAAACATGTCACACAACTCTCACTCAAGAAGGATCCTCCCTATATCTGGAGGACACAACTGCCCTTATCTCCAAAGACAGGGATAGAGAGAAGAATCTGAACAAACAGACCTTGCTATGTTTTCCCAGTTTATTACTATTAGATCATACCCCCTTTGTCCAGTCATACTTCTCCACAACTGTCCACCTCTTCATCATACTGAGCATAAAATATACAGGTTTCCCTTTTTCTTTTGGTTTTTATTGCTAAAGGCTTGTGTGTCACATAAAACTTGTATTAAATATATGTGTATGCTTTTCTCTTGTTAATTTGTCTGTTGTTATTGGAGTTTCAGCCATGAGTCCAGCAATAGATGAGAAAAAAGTCTTTACTCCCCTACTATGCACATAGATACACACATACACACACACACACACACACACGCACACACACAGAGAGAGAGAGAGAGATACTGTAAAATTCCATGCATACATAATTATTTGAAGTGCAATAGAAAAAAAATGTATTTACTGTATGATATATAAATAATTATATTTATATAAAGTGAAAGATAAGTCAACAGTAACCTCTATCAGTGACAGGAAATGGAACCCTGAGAATCTATCTGGTGTGATAGAAATACTTTATGTCTTGCTTTGTGTAGTGGTTACCTTGGCAAATACGTACATCAAATGTCATCGAGTGGTACACTTAAGACTTGCTTATCTTAGTCTATGCTAATTACACTCCAAGAAAAAGTTTAACAATAACAATAATCAAAGGCAACAACATACAAAAATAAGTGTCTTTAATAAAGAAATGTGTCTAAGAACAGTTAAGAAAAACAAATGGTATCTTTTGTCAGTTTTTTTCTTTAGTCCTAATAAGTTAAGGAACTTGTTGGCTTTTGTGTAAAGTTTACTAATGGCATCAGGCAGGCTGAACCTAAGTAGATACATTCAAACGGTAAATAAGTCCTAGACTCTTTTGCCATACTGTAGACATTCTGGTTTCTAGGCAGTCTAGGATAAATTCTCAACTCCACTAGATATCTCAGAAAGACTAGTCTCAGCTCTAGGTTGATATCAAATGCTAGAACCCATATCCCAAAGACTCAGAGTGGTCCATTTTGCTATAGGTCTCAAGAGGGCATGAATACAGACCATGATGTGGTTTCTGTCAATATCTCCATCACATATCTGAAGTCTTTCATGTTCTCCAGCTTATCCTAACAAACATGTTGACACACTGATACTTTTGGCTCTTTGTAAATTCTGTCCCCCTTAAATGAACCCTTCCGCCCTTATTTCTTAGTTCAACTAGTATGTGTTCTTTAAGGCGTCACTCTGATGTTGCCTACTTTTTTCAGCTAATACCCCCTCTATCTACTGGTGTACACACAACCCCCTAAGCTTATCTCTATTATCACAATCCATCCCTTGACATTATAATAGTTTGATTATTTTTGTTTGACTTCCCAAATTAATCATGGGTTCCTTTAAAATAGGGACAGTATCTTATTTCTTTATTGCTAGGACCTACTGGTATGTCTAGGTTGAACTCAATTAAAGTTTATTGAAGACACGTTCAATGAAACAACCTCAAAAACTCACAAGTTGGACCACCCTATGTCTCTTGCCAAAACCTCCTAAAATCCAACAAGACAATTTGGCACTTTTGTCTGAAATGTGAATTCAAAGAAAAAAGCAGTCAGCTCTTTTTGCAATATGAAAGAGGATGGAGTATTAAGAGGTTAGCAAAGTAATTTTCTCAGACAAATTACAAATAGTACAGTAAATTTAGTCTTTGGAAACAGTCTGCAAAACATCCCCCTTTGACAATTGACTAAGTAAAAAACAGTTTCTACTTAAAGTTAGAAGAAGGTCATTTTAACTTTAAAATTTCAATTAACCTATAGCACACACCTAATATCGGGAACATACTGAGCCTAAAAGACACTCACCTTATTTAGATGTTTTTTTTCTTCCCTTTTCCAAATGAGAAGAGATTAACCAGCATCTAATTTTTGTTAAAGAACATTAAAAAACCCCTTCAACCTCCCGAATTTATAAATGACTTTTCTTCCAGCTGTCCATTTGGCTAACTTAATGGCCCTTTCAATTCCCTCTACTGATTTGCTTTCATATTAAGCCCTGGATTTAATAGTTTCAAGCACTTCTTTCTTATTGTTGTCACTCAATCCAAACTAATTATACTTTCTTGCTGCACTAGGTACAGTTCTTCACAGCCCATAGGTAAGTTTGTGAGCTCATGGCATGACCATGCAAGGAAGAGAAGTCTTAGCCCCAGTCTTTATTTAATTCCTTCTCCTCAGTGACGGACCAAGTTCCTGCTTTCCTAAATGGTAAAAACAGATAAAAACTGTTTTCTTGTCCTTGTGATTAAAAAAACAAACAAACAAACAAATTGCTGATGTCCTTAAAAGGGGAAAAAGGTACATTGTGGACAAGTTTCACAACAATTCGTTTTAGCAGCAGCTGATTCCAAAGATAGGACATTTCAAAATGTTAAGATGCCTGTGATATTTTTCCCCTTTTTCTTACTTGGTTTGTAGATTTCTTCTTTTCAGATTTAGATTTTAGACTTTACCTTTAGTTGGCTCCCTTTCTTGTTCTTCTTCAACCTCTCCTCTAATAATGCCATTGTTGTTTATCCTCTACATGAATAAAATCAAGAGAGGTATTTTAAGATCTTAAATTTGTTGTTTAATCATTTTAACTTTTGTACCCATAACTTCAAGAAGCCGTAATCCCTTCTCTTTATTCCCTCACCTCTTCTTGACAGCAGTCTTTCAAGTTCTTTTTATCTACCTTGCACAGTTGTTTTTTTCCGTAGAAAATCAGAGAATTCTAGGGCTAAAAACATTCTCAATAACCTCTTAATCCTGTCCACTCGTTTTCTATTTGACAGCACTAGAATAGACTGTCCAAAACATCTATCCATGCCTACTTAGCACTCTAGCTACTTCTTGTCACAACCAACACTGGAACTGATGTGGGTTAACTCCAGAACCAATCTGTTTTCTCTGTTCTTAGCAATACAGAGTAATTGGTGGTGATTATAGGACTACAAGTAAACTGAATCATGCTGTTAAGATAGCAAAATACCTGCCTCATTTAAGTTTCTCTTAAGTTTTTGCTCAATCTGTATGTCTCAACATGACCTCATATGCAAAATTAACTTGGTATTCTAGAGGGCAGTATTATTATTTATTCTATGTAATTATGACTTTTGTCATTGACAATGGCCTATTCTTCAGAGATACTCAAAAGTTCTATATGACTGTAGTTCTCCTTCCTTAAGGTCTGTGGTGTGCTCATATAAAAATTGGGAAGAGGTTGGTGGGAGTTCTAGAGGATGATATTCACTATAGACACATCACCCCATTCGTTTTTATATCCACTTCACCAGACTTTTTCCAATCACTAAGATGTAATAAGCCTACATTAAAAATCACCAATGATGTAGAGACATTGTCAAGTTGAATGGTCATTTCTCACTACTTCTACCTGACTTCACAGCAGTACATGACGAAGTTGATGAAATCGCTCCAGTCTAAAAAGAGTTACATCACCTGGTTTCCAATAAATTATACTCATGTTATTTTTGTTTTCCCTTACTGGCCAGTTTGGCTTCTCTTTTTCTTCTCCTCGTGATGACAGAATATTCTAGCAAGTGTCCTTTGGTCCCCTATTTTCTATATTACTTAAATACCATCTACATTTCAATGACTCCATAAAATTGAATTTTGTTTCCAGATGTCTCCCATAAATTCCAGACTTATGTACCCAGTTGCTTACTTATTTGCCTACCTTCAGATATTGAGATACTTGGATAGATACTTGGATGTCTAATAAGTATCTCAAACTCAACATATTCAAAATTGGCATTGCTGTTTGTTCCCTTAAAACCTGCTCTAATGATAGTATTCTCCATCTCAGTTGATCATAATTCCATCTCTCTAGTTATGCAAGTAAAAAACCTTGCAATCATTCTTATATGTTTTTTCCTGCTCTAAACTTCTGCTGACTTTAGCTTCAAACTATATTTTAAATCCATACATATCTCTTTATCTTCAGCATTACCACCCTGGTTCACCCTACGATCATCTCTCATTTGTTTTTTGTTGTGGTTGTTGTTGTTTCTTTGTTTTGGGGGCAATAACCTCATACCAGTCTCCTAGATATTATCCTTCTTACCCTATGTTGTATATTCAGCCTAACTGCCAATATGATCCTTTAAGTACATAAGACAGATCAGGTTATTCCTGTGCTCAAACCCTACAATGGTCTCCTAATGGAATAGCAAAGTACATGCAATTGCCTGCATGGTCCATGAGATCTGACCCTCCTATTATATCCTGACTTCGTCTCCCTCTTCCTCACTCTGCTCCAGCTCATCAGTTTCTGTTCTGTTTCTCACCCATGCCTAGTATACTCCTTCATTAGGACCCTTGCACTATTTTCTATGCCCAATACACTCTTTCCCTGATAGATACTTGGATAATTCCTTTATTTATTCAAATCACTTATCAAAAGACATCTTGATGAGAGTATCTTGATCACTGCATTTAAAATTGCAGCACCCCTGACCACTGATGATTTCCCTTTTCCTGCTCTATTTTTTCTTACTTTATAGCACTTGTCAGGTGTAATGTTAGCAAAATGGCAGAGTAGGCAGCTCTAAGCTCCTGTCCTGCCACAGAAATATTGAAAAACAAGTAGAAAGTGTCAAAACCAATTTTGTCAGAATGCTGAAAAGTCAAAGGTTTACAGCAACCAAGTGAACATTAAATCAAGAAAAAGACAAATAGGATGGGAAAGCTTTGTGACATTTTTACTTGTCTTTATCCCACCTCCTACCAAGGCTTAGCAGTAGCCCTGAGAACAGAGGTCAATGTGTCCATTGTGGGATCCTCATATAGGGTTCCAGAGGGAATAAAGATGAATTTATTCACAAATTATTCTATTTGTCTGTTCTAATTTGTCTGGGGGATACCTGAAGGCTGGACAAAGTTTATTTGTTTCTTTTTCATCTAACTCAGAACTTCCCAGGTTGGAGAATAGGGAGGCATTGCTTGAAAACACTGTGAGGTGAATGAAAAACCCATAGCCACCTGGTGCAAAGAATTAGAGTTGACGCATGCAATGTACAGCATTAAGCCTAGGAGAAAAAGCTGGAAAGAGTTCTTTTGAAAAATGAGGGCATTGAAAATTACCTACATATAATAGAGAATTTAGAAACCCATGTGCATGTCCAGGGCAGGATGTGCACTCAGAAAAGACCTGAGAAGACCTTAAGCTTGACCTAGGTCAGTGCAAGCAGGAAGTGAAAGATAAGGCAGAGTTATGAGGGGCCTAACTAAGGGTTGATGGAGTGTCCCAGCACAAGGCCAATCAGCAAAAACTGGGAATGATTTGTTTTGTTTTGTTGTTGTTGTTGTTGTTGTTTTGTTTTCTTTCTAATAGTCCTGACATTTAGAGAAATCTCTGACGAGACACTGGTTGAGTATAAGGTAAAAAAACAGATTTCAGTAATCACACATGACAAAGAATAAAATCTTTGCAGAAATAATTTGGAAAAGTCACTAAACAAACATGAATGTAGCCTTCAACAATCAAGAACATTACACTAAAGGGAAGGTGGAAAATCCTATTTCTAGAGCTACACATCGTAAGATTCCAATGCCAAGGATTTCACAACAGAAAAATTTAAAAACACAAATAAATAGGAAGATACAACTTATTAAAAGGGAGGAAAAATGGACAGAAACTGTTCATTAAGAAGCCCAGACACTGGACTTACTAAACAAAGAATTTCAATCAATTATCTTAAATATCTCAAAGAGCAACAGGAAACCATGGACAAAGAACTAAGGGAAAACAGGAAAAAAAGATATGACCAAAATAAAAAATATCAATAAAGAATAGAAATTATAGCTTTTACCACCTCCTATTATTGTACATAATTTACTTATTTATTGTACCTATTGATTATCATCTGTCTACTTCTGCTAGAGTGTAAATTTATAACTTAGCAAAGATCTCTGTTTTATGGTCACCAGCAATTGACTATAGTCAGGTCTGACAGTTAACATTTGAAAGCTGGATGAATGTTATCTTCCCTATCCGACAGCCCATTACTTATAACTTTGCAATATATAGAGATGCTAATGATGATGTGATGACAGTGAAATCAATTTTTAGGGGGAGGGAGAAAGACGAGGGATACAATATTACAATGTGGATATGATAACTTAGGGAGAAAGTTGCTGCTGACATAGTTGAACTCTTGAGCACACATTATCCACACAATCAGTTCTCAATTGGGCAAGGGTCACATGAAACTCATGGTTTTAAGCTGCGAGGTATTAAATGATTTTATGGGAAAAATCTACTCAGTGTCAGATGTGCTTATTCAATGAAATCCTCCAATAATATTATTGGTGTCAAATTTCCTAGACCTGAGAAATGTTTTATCAAGACACTGGCATTCTGCTTTTCTTCTTTAGAATTAAAATTTAGGATATCAATATTTATACATTTCTAATTTCAATACAAAGGGTATTTGTTTAAAATATTAAATCTCTCTGCCTCTCTCTCTCCATTTTACAACTTTGTTGCCACTCATGAACTACAAGCTATACTGACTTCATGATTTTAAGAGCATTCATTAGTTTATATTTTCCCTTAGGGACAACTCTTGCATGGATATTTTCACATAGTTCATAATTTCTATAAAAAAGGCATGTGAAATAGCTTCACTTTATAATAGAAATTTACCAAAATAATATTTCCTGTGGTGATAAATATAGGGATATATATTAATAATAAAGGTAACAATCTATCTTGAAGCTATCTGAACTTTCACTCTATAGTAATAAGACTTATAGTTCATATTTTTAAAAAATCATTATTTTGTAAAGCCCATTTATTCAACAGCTATTTTGTGAGAGTTCATTAATTTACAGGTATTATTCAAGTGCTGGGTATACAGAGGTGAATAAGACGGGTATTTTATTAAGAATACCTTAGGTTACATATAACAAAATAGCTTAAAAGTGCCTTAAAGATAACAGTGATTTTTCTAACATAAGAACAAATACTAATGTAGAGAATTCCAGGATTGGTTCAATAGCTTAAGTAAGCCATCATGGGCTTAGGCTTTTTGCTTTTTCCGTCTGTCTTTTCTGCCTTCCTCCGGTATTAATATTTCCTTTCTGTGAAGATGGCTACAGAAGCTCCAAGTGTCCTGTCCTCACGTGATAACATTAAAAATAGGAGGACAGGCGGGGTGCGGTGGCTCACACCTGTAATCCCAGCACTTTGGGGGGCTCACACCTGTAATCCCAGCACTTTGGGGGGCTGAGGAGGGTGGATTGCCTGAGGTCAGGAGTTCGAGACCAGCCTGACCAACATGGTGAAACCCCATTTCTACTAAAAATACAAAAACTAGCTGGGCGTGGTGGCAGGCGCCTACAATCCCAGTTACTTGGGGAGGCTGAGGGAGAAGAATTGTTTGAACCCGGGAGATGGAGGTTGCAGTGAGCCGAGATCACATCACTGCATTCCAGCCTGGGTGACAGAGACTCAGAAAATAAAATAATAATAATAATAATAAATAAAAAATAAAGCAAAACAAAAACAAAAACAAAAAAACAGGAGGAGAAGGCAGGAGTTTCCCATGTGAGAAGGGTCACTGCATGCCCTGGTTTGGCTGGGACAATCACAGTTTATGGCCCTTTTACTTCTAAGGTGTTCTGGTTTGTATAAAATGTTATATAGTTGTCCTATTAACATGACTTTTTTTTTTTCTAAGGGAGGGAAATATCTCTATGAAGTTCCCTCAGATAATGTCATCATGCATCCCAATAGTCAGGATTAAGTCACCTGTTCATCCTCTAACTGCAGGGAAGGCTGGGTAAGTCAGCATTTGACATTTTAAACCAACATATTGGGAGAAGTTTTCTGCTTATCAAAAAGGCCAAGAGAATGTCAAGAACATCAGTCACAAATGACAAATCCACAGCCTCCTTGAGGTAACTGGAATTTCACCAAGCCACACTCTGCAGGAATAATCTAATAATATCACTATACCCTACCAAGCCCCAGGGACACTTTCCCACATGGCTCTTGCAGTATGTCCCCAAAGGGTGTCCACATACTTCTCTCGAATGAGTCCACTGGTTATCTCCCTTCCTTTTGAGGAACTGCTTTCTTCCCCTGGGATCTTCTGGCCACAGTAGCACTGCCAAGACATTGCCAAGTAGCATGTTTTCTACTGAACCTGGAAGCCCCTCCTTTGCACTGCTGCCAAGACACCACATATGGTGTCAAAGCTGTTCAGACATCTGTGGCAAGGTAGGGGACAGGGCATCTCTCATCATTGATTGCCCTCTGTTAGAAAGTTCCAAAGCACTGCTACTAGTGTCCTAAATGCTACCAAAGATTTCCATTAAACAGAGCTGGAGGGAGATAGGACTTGAGATTTATCAATATTCAGCTCTCCTTTATTTTCATAAACAAACTCCTTGAAAAGAAAATTTGCTATGACTTTGTTATTGGTTAATGATAGAGGAGGAGAAATCATGGACATTTCTTATAGGCAAAGGCATTTGTGAGTAGTGTATGTGAATCTACTATTCTCTTTCCAAAGCTGTACAGTGGTGAAAGAAGAATGTGTTGAAGCTGGGTGCAGTGGCACATGCCTGTAATCCTAACAATTTGGGAAGCTGAGGTGGGTGGATGACTTGAGGTCAGGAGTTCAAGCATAGCCTGGCCAACATGGTAAAATCCTGTCTCTTCTAAAAATACAAAAATTAGCCAAGTGTCGTGACATGCCTGCAGTTCCAGCTACTCATGGAGGCTGAGGCAGGAGAATCACTTAAACTCGAGAGGCGGAAGTTGCAATGAGCCAAGACTGCACCACTGCATTCCAGCTTGGGTGACAGAGCGAGACTCCATCTCAAAAAAAAAAAAAAAAAATATTGAAACACAAGTGCCATAAGATTGAGATGGCCTAGATTTTGGAACAAATACAGGGAGGATAAATGCCCTGGGAAGTCTCCTAGAACCACAGAAGACTTTACCTGGGTGAGAAATATTCACGCATTCTGTTAGTCCATTGAGAGCCTATCTGTTGCCACCATGTAGCTTAGCCTGTCAGACTGAGATCCTTTCTTATGTATGGTCTGTCTGCCTGTTCCCTGTGGGATTTCACTTGTGAGTCCAATGGATGCTGGCCTTGGAAGAGGGAAGTTTGTCTTTTCCTTTTGACAATGAAAACTTACTTATTGGGTCTGGCTCATTTTATCATTCTTCCTGTAGAAGAAGTTCTCTCTCAAAGCTCTTCTCAATTCTCAATTAGATTTCTGGAGAATGACCACATAGTTCATCAACATTTCCCAGGTATATTTGAATCTATCTTTTTTAAAAAGCTTTTTCTCTTTACTATTTTATTCTTGACCCCTAGGACTTGTTCATAAAGGATAAATATATCATTTAGATCCTACTTAATAACCTTGATGTATACAAAGAGTTACTAATTATATGTGACAGATGCTTCCAAGTGGAATCGACACAGCATGCCTGAAGGGATGAGATGTGGAACAAGGCTGACATGATGAGGGAAGGAAAGCAGGGAAGGGTAGATGAGATGTATAATGAGGCTCGGAGAATGCAGAGATCTCATGAGAGAGGGATAAGGGAAGGGAGAAAAAAGAGAGTGGCAATGATGCAGAATCAATGGCACTTGGATAGGATATAACTCAGAAACCATAAAAAGTTGAACAAAAGGCCCTGAAGAAGTCTTCAGCCATGTTTTCAAGTAGTTTTGGTTCAACCATATTTTTTCAAGTAGTTGCACGAGACAGAAATTCACTCTGCCACAAATAGCAGGAGTGTAGGTTTGTCATGTAGTATCTCACCACTCTCTTATCAAACAAGGTGATAGGGCCAAAAGGCATATGCATTGTTTAGAAGCAACACTGTGGTTCAAGGCAATATTTTCTTTTTTTTTTCTCATTCACCCAGAAAAACCCTGTGACACAGGTGGACCATTGCAGGTAATCAAGGGAAGCTAAAGTAGGGCATATCTAAATTGGAGCCAGAAATATTTTAGTTCAGATCTTCACAGCTTTGATCTTTCCAGTTTTAGGAAAAATAAAAAATTCATTCAATCATAAAGTAAAAATCATTACTATTTTAAAAAAAGCTAGCTCTTTAATGCTGGGTCCAGGGTATTTTTTGTCTACTCCTATATACATTGCAGATTTAACTCATGAACCAAGCTGTTCTACAGTCCCATTTGAAAATCATCACCAATTGTAAGAGTCATTATAGTTAGCTTTGAAAATCTACCCTTCATTATACTAGCTTCCTAGTGTTAATGAGTATGGAAGAAATGAAAAGATGCTGGTCCATGACCCTTGTTGGCCATAATTAGAGGATGCCTAGGACAGCCTACTCTCAGAGAAGCAGAGCACTTTGGAGGATGAAGAGTTGAAGGCGATGTGGGCCATTAGTACTCTGCAGATTCCTTGGAGGCTGGAGAGGATTATTAAGAGTCTAGTTAATGGGGCAACACATGAGTGAGGAAATGCCAGGGATTCCTTGGCTCATCAGACAATGCAGACAAACTAAAAATTACAGAAGTGTTTTGGCTCAGGAGCTGGAGGAGTGCTGCCAAGTTCTAGAGACATTCCCCAGATTTCCCATAAACACTGGGCAGCCAGCGGGACCGCAGCCACCCCTCCAGGAAACTGGATCTTTTCATCATTAAATCGAAAGGGGGAAAATTACACCTTTGTTTAAGAAACATTGAAGTTCCCTTTTTCCATAAATGGAGAATAAGTACAGATAGAAGAGAAAGGCCACTTTCAAAGACGCAATAAATCTGCCAACATTTTGGTCTCACACAATTTCTGGTTATTTTGATGCATACTCAGAAAAATGCCAGCCAAAAATCCAGATGTTTGCTGAACATAGTCATGACATGGATCTAAAGGGGGAAAAAAAAGGTAGATTGCTGATCAGCTTTTCCCTTACATCTGAGGGTATAGCATTATACAATACAGTCAAAGATATAGGAATGTAGCAGTATCATGAATATTTGAAAAATAAGCCCAGCATAATTCCATGTAAACATCTGCAAAACAGGAAAAAGATAAAAAGAAACAGACAAGAAAACAAGCAAATGACTGTAGGGAAGGATAGGAAAACTTACTTGCCCACACAGGCTATACTCCATTTATAGTTTTATTTTAGATATTTCACAGTTTTGTCCAGAAGCTTTAGCACAACTGAATGCATTTCTTCTTCTTTTTATTTTTTTATTTTTACTTTCATAGAAGTGACACTGTAAATGCATAGCCACTATCTTAATGTTCTGTCTGCTATGAAAGTGAACAAAACTTGGTTGCTCTTTGTAAGAAATGCACCTAGGCAATATGGCCAGATGGAAGCCACACCATTTTTGTACATGGCCACAAAAAAATCTTCACTCTTCTCTGGGTGAGATTAGAAAATTTCATATGAACTGTTGCGATTCCATCACATTCTAATATTGTTTTTCTTAACATTGCTCTCTAATTTCATTGTTTGGAATCTTAATTTTTATTTTGCTAGTTCATGATGCTGTTCCTTGATTTTGTAAAGTTGTTTATTTCTATATCTACATGAAAATAGTATTTTCTCTCAATAATTTATAAAACCTTTGAGATAACCCAGTAAGTTCTCCAAAATGTCAGGCATCAGGGGTTAATGGTCATGGAATATGTGCATTGTGTCTACATGGCATCTACAGCCTAGGAAGAGAGGACTTCAGTTGAAGCCCTGAAAGTTCTTCCTTTGCCTTGAATATCACCCAACGCTTGCCCTTCACCCCTCCTTACAGTCACCCGAGTGAGCTTGTAATCCTTCCAACGCCCCCACAATCACATCTGACACACTCAGATGCTCTTCAGATTTTCAGCATAAAGCACAAACTCCTTAGTATAGTTTTCAAGACCCTTTGCAATGCAACTTCTGGCCCACTTTCAAATAGATTTTGTGCCAGGTCCTTATAAGATCTGGGATTCCTCCATCCCTCCAGATACATAATCACTTAAGAATGTGTTTGAGCACCTACAACTTTCAGCAAAGAGCCACGTGCTGGGGTAAGATGGTGCATAATAGAGACATTTCTAGACAGAGACAAGTCAACAGTAGGAGTTCCAACAGTAGGAGATTTGTGGGATGCCATAGAAGGAATGGAAGGGGCTTCTAACCCAGGCTTGGTTGGGGTGAGATGGTCACAGATCACTCCCATGAAAAATTAACATCTAAGATGAGATCCCCAAAATAAATAGAAGTCAATCAGCCCAACAGTGTAGCAACGATTAGTACTCTAAAAGAGGAAAAGGTCTCCCCAGTGTCTTGTAAATAGGAACATTCTTAAAGAACTGGAAGGATTTCAAGAAGGCAGGAGTGCAGGATAGTGCTGCAGAATGAATTATTTGTATATTCCCCAATGTGTTCTGTTCCTTCATTTCTCTGCATCTCCCACGGAACTTTTGTCCCAGTTATCACTTCTTGCATCCAAGGATATCTTCCCCAACTACATCACCACCCTAGGAAAGCCTCCATGGTAACTCTCTCTTTGTGCCCTCCATACTGTACTCACAATGGTTCCCATGTAGTCTCTGCTTGTTCTGACACCTGCACTCAGGTCTGTGTGCTTTGAGGGTGAGAATTTTGAGTCCTCATCTTTTGTTTTCCTGACTCCTAGCACTGAGCAAGGCACAGAGAAAATACACAGCTTTTCCACAGCAAGGAGTGGAGAAGGTTAAAATATTGTCCTTTATTCTTGCAACTCATCTGCAAATGCATTGCTCTGGGTTGTAAGATAGGCAACCTTTTCTGGATATGTATTGGGGAATGAAATTAATTCAAAGCCTCCCAGTGAAAACATGGGTGACTCATGGGATCTTTATCTTCTCCAGATAACAGAAAGGAAACAGTGACAACCACAACCTGATTTGTCTAAAAAGCCTACACAGAACATGCAGCCTTCTGAGAAGAATAATTAATTAGATTTCAGTGGAGAGAGAATAGAAAATGCAAATATTTGATCCCTTTTTGAGTGAGAGGATAGAGTTCTTTTTAATGTGCAAAGCATGTTTTGGAGAATCTTTGGAGACATGGCGCATCAGAAAAGCAACACAAAGCAGGCTATCAGCAGAGGAGTCCCTTTTTCTTTACACAGTGTCTACTTTTAGAAATAACTTTTCTTTCCAAATTAAAGAATAACAATCAGCAAATTTTGTTAGATTACAGGGTGGCAACAGACACCCTTTCCTACTTCTGTCTCTCTAAGTATCTTTGCAGTAGCAAGGAAGGCATAGAAAGAGGCATAAATTTAGAAAGGCAAGAAGACAGAATGAAAACAAAAGCGACCTAGGAAGGTGAGGGGAGGCTGGTGCCTGAGAGAGGTGGTGTACTGCATTACAGCCTCCCTGAGCTGGAAGGGACCCTGACAGTTAAGGGGGGAAAAGGATTCTGTTGTTCTTCTGCTAAGGAAATAATGGATGCATTGCAAAGAGAAAGTGTTCTCTTGGAAAACGTAGCTCACTTATACACACTTGGATGTGTTATTATTTTACTTATTAACGATAACGCTCTCCTCTCAGAAAGCTCCCGTGGCATGAATGAAAAAGAAAGAATGTTTGCTAATCATGATATTATGAAAATAATATGATCTCCTCAAAAGAGGAATTTCAACTAAAAGAACAAACCAGGTGTGTGGCCTCATTTGTATTTCATGGCTATAAGTTTGAAACAACCCCACATGAGTTTGGTAAAAAACCCAAACCCTCAAAAAATCACATGCTTGGACCTTCAGCATGGCACCAGAACCTCTCTCAGCAAACCTACTGCTGATTAAACCCATACCTTCCACCGTGGCTCGCTTGGGCTGAATGGTGATGGCTCCTTCTGCGATATCTTCATGCTGGTGCAGTGGGTTTATTTTGGATCCCCAGCTGTCTGATCCCACCCAAAGAAAATGGCCAACTTGGTCAGCTCTTTTGGCTGCTGCAAGGATCTGCCTGTGGAAAGAAATATGGAAGGTTATGTTAATGATAAAGAACATCAGCTGAATCCATGTATATTAACAGTCAGCAAAAAGAAAGGTACTATTATTTCTCAAAAAGTAAATAATTGCAAAAGACATGATAAAGAATTTATATCCCTAATATATAAAGATATTTTGTAAATCAATAATAAAAAAAGATAAAGCATCTTGAGAAACATGATCAAGTAATAGTAAACGTTAAAAGATAAAAAGAGAACTACAAATGTCCAGTAAGGTAAAGACACATATTTACATATGTTAGAAATGATGGAAATGCAAGTTAGACCAAGGTACCAAATTCATTTCTCATATTGGCCAAAATGTTTGCTTTAAGAGTTTTGGCTTGGGACTGGAGAAATGAGCACTCTCATTTACTGCTGATGGTATATATTATCTCTGAAAATCAATATGATTATGAATTAAACACGTTATTTATTTAAATAAACAGAACTCCATGTTAAACATGAAAAATTTATAACTTGTGTATGATTGAAAATATTATATATACATATCAGGACAATGAGGGCAAATAAAAGAAAAAAGGGAAATAGTTATTAATGAAAAAGTTATTGCAATAGTATTTTTGGAAGAGGGGATTGAGGATTAATGAGATGTAATTCCATTTGTAGAACAGAAAAAGCTACAAATGAAGCCCCTTTGGTGGGTAAGACCGCAGGGTAAGGGGTTTGTCTGTCTCTCGAGACTTGGGAGTATCAGGTACTACAGAGCTACAGGGCAAAATGCAGGAACATTGGGTGAAAGATTGTAAATAAGGTGACAAAGGCCAGTTCTATTTCTTTTTCTTCCAGGCAGGAAATGACAGTTTTCTTAAAAAAAAAAAAAAAAAAAAAAAAGGCAGCATAGGGAATAGGTTCTGATATTGTAAACACCAAAATGGTAAAAAGTGGATAAGAGATGGTGTGTTAAACCTGGAGATGGGGCTGGGAGGGAAATGACTAAGTCAGTATAATAGAAATTGAAATGTTAAGACACTCTAGGAATCTTAAACTTCTGCTCACAAAATGCTGGGAACTAGGGGTATGTTACCCCAAATAGAAAACAATTTTTCTGTAAAAATCTGATGCGTATCAGAAAGTAGACTCTCGATATTGTTATAAAGAAGTCCTCTAATGGAATGGTCAGTCTGACTCCCTGGCAACCCCATCAGTTGTCATGCACTGCCCATGGGCACAGAACTTTTTACTGCCTTACTCATATGTGAATTGCCAGAAGACACTCATTATTGAGGAAAATCTCCATGGTCAAATAGAAAAATTAACAAGGAAAAGGAAATGTGTCGGGTGGAGCAGAGATAACATACGGAAAAAAACCAAAGTAATAAACACATTTAAATGAGAATGATCATATCTGTAATCAAGAACAAGATAATAAGGAAAAAAAAACAAGAAACAGCTCTTATTAAAAATATGAAATGAAAATTACATTAGCATAAAGTGCAGAAAATTCTCTAGAAAGCAAAACAACAAAAAGTTGGAAAATAAATAAGAAGAAATAAAATTATTTTTCCTCTTATCAATAATCAACCCAGGAAGACCTATATCCAGCTAACATTTAGAGAACAAAAAATGTACAGAGAAAATAGAGAAAATCTTTAAATATAATTTTTAATAAATAAAAATCCAAAAAATTGAAAATACAAGTTTTCAAATTTAAAAACCCAGCTGCATAATGGGAGGAAAATCAAGCATGTCATGAAATATAAGATCCCTGGAAATAATGAGAATGTTTTAAAAGCTCTTCAAGAGAAAATGAGAAGACATGAAAAAAAATAAGAAATGATATTATTAACCTCTCAAGAGGCCGGAAAAAAAAAAAAAAAAAAAAAAAAAAAGATGGATGATGGCACAATGGCTTCAAAATTCTGACAAAAAGACTTTAAAATGTTAATATTTAACACACAAAGAATCCCAACACAAATAGAATTTGCATATTTGTTCAGTAGCTCTTTTAGATTTTTCCATCCACAATTAGAACCCTAAATTCCCTATAAGTTAAGAGTTCTGCAACTCATTAGTCACCACAGCTATTTGTGGTAAATCACTTCTTTACTAGGTATGATGCATTTATTAATAAAAATAAATATGACGCCACACGCTACCACCCTAACTACTAATTAAGGGTAGAGGCAGAATGAGAACATTTTTATACATAAAAAACATGAACAAGTTTTCCCTTACTCTTTTTTTAAAAAAAAAAAAAAAAAGCTACAGGATATGCTTCAGCAAAATGAGGAAATAAATCAAGAATAAAATTCAGTTAGGGTCCAGAAAAAAAGGAAGTGGTAAAACAAAGAGATTGAGAAGAAGAAACTCTTCAAATGATAATAACTGATCAAGATTGAAACAGAATGATGGAGATTTCAGGAAGGAAGTATTCAGGAAAAACAAGGCAACTCAGATAATCTTATATATGAATATACGGAGAAAAGTGAAAGGCCTAAAACAACAATAGAAAAAATATTAAAGATAACCATCAAAGTATGAAGATTGTCATATTAACTTCAAAAAACAACAAAATGTTTTCCAGAAAAACAACTACCATAGAAAACATACTTGATGCTGTAGTGCATCATATTTATATCATCACAGTAATGTAAATACTGATTTTTGTTAAATTAAAACCTGATAGAATATTGACTATAGAAATAAGTTATATTTAACATAAGAATTAGATATTTAAAATTAATAATTCAAAAATTGCAACATGTACACATTATGCAGATAAAACCAGAAGAAACAGTTCAAAGAGTTAAAGTAACTGCCAAAAGAGAACAGAACCAGAAAGTATAGTGAGACGGAACAGGAGACTAATATTTTGCATCAAAAGTACTTTAGTCATAGTTTGGTTTTTTAATGTATTATTTTCATAAAAATAGATCAAATATTTATGCTTTTGGCCTAGAGATACCACTTTGATAACGTATCCAAAATGATCAAATATGCTGTCAAAATGTTTGTTCATTACTGGGTTAACCTACATACAGAGCAATGGGAAACTGGTTTAAAAAAAAAAAAAGGATGAATTCTAGAGCAATTACAAATGTACTTAGTTTGATTTCCACAAGGTATCAAACTAGATACTACACATTAAAAAAGAAAATTAAAATGAAACACATGATAAAATATCTAATTCTCACAAAATAAAAGCTGGCCAAAAATTGCTTGTATGTGTGTATATATGCATAGTTAAAAGCATAGAATCATATCAAGGCACAAAAAATATAGAATGACATACAATTTTTATTAACAAGTTTGGGGAGGTGCTGATGAAGTTTGAAGAGGATAAGAAAGGTAGGGATAAGCCAAGTAAAACAGGAAAAGAAAGTCAAAACTGATACAAACACAAAAGTATGTTCAGTTTAATATATTAACATAAAATGTGGAGGTTATAAGAATATAATTAAAGCATTTAAAAGTACTTGTGATATGAAATGATTAATCTATAATATGAATTGCAAAAAATGACAAAATTCTATGTGATCTTTATTCTGTTGGAGAAAATTTGTGTATGTATAAAAAAACTTATTGCAAAAATTAAACTAGAAATTTATTTGTAATTATCTCTGAGTGTTGGAATTGCAGATTTTATAGAAGATTATTTAAAATTATTGTTTGTGATTATTCTCCTTAACCTTTAATTTTTCTAGCAGATTGGGGGCAAAGTAAAATGTAACAGTTCCTTTTATAAAATAAATAAATAAATAAATAAAATCTTTATTTCCCAGTGGATTTACAGTGAGCATGTGTTCCTTTTATAATCAGAATAAATTATTTCAGAAAAAGAATCCACTCTTGTCTAAAATCCAAATTATCAATAACCATGACTGATTTAGCACTTAGCTTTAAAATCTAGATATTAATATCTTCTCACTGCTATCCCTCTGACAAAGTATTTGAAGTTAATGTTCCAAGAAACCTCAAATTTTCCCATCTACAATGTAAATCTTCTGAAGAAAGAAATAATGTAACATTACGGGTTATCAGTACAATTCAGACACTGTGTTTAAGATGACGTTTTAGAAGAAATTTTTATATGCTGTTGGCTTTTAGTACTGTGCTCAAGAATAATTATTGTCATCCCTATTATGAATGACAATATATAATAATGTTTAACACACAAGTCTAATGCAAAAAGAATGGGCATAATTATTGAATATCTTATATACAGTTTACATCCAAATATGAAAAACTCACACTACTTGCAAGTCAAGAGTATTATAACCAATTAGTTACCAGAACTATTTGCCGTACATCTTTTATGTGCCTTGTGCAATCTATTTAAAAATAAACATGAGGCCGTATCTTACCAATGTATTACATATTTAGCAAAAGTGTCAAATAGGTGTTAAAAGGACTTATAAGATTAATAAGAAGGGTATTAGCAGATTTTTTTTTTAAGTACCGGAACAGAAAGACTAATATTATGAAAACAAAATCTCATAGATACCTAAAATACAAAGTGAGCGAAAAATGCCATAAGATAATTTTGTAAGGAGAGAAATAATACATTTAAGGGATGATCAGAATCGGGATCAGTTCTCCCAAACTGGAGAATGGAATGCTTGAAATAGACCTTGAAGAAGAGACATAAGTTAGACAGATAAAGAGAGAAAAAACATCATGAGCAAAGACCATGATGGAGAAGTAATCAGAACAAATCGGAGGGTCAGAGTTATGCATTTTGGATGGAGAACTGGATGAATGTTGATGAGTCCTAAACTGTGAAAATAAGCTCACATATTAAATCACCACGAAGTTCAGGAAAAAAAGAAGCTTACTGTTAAATTATTAAATATGAAGCATTAGGTTAGGAATTTCACTCACTTGTTCAACGCCATTTATTGAGCTTCTACTATGTCCTGAGCCTCTGAGTTATTGAGAATACAAAAGCAAGTTGAAAGAGGCATCATTTCTGCCCAAATGTTTACAAACTAGTGAAGAATACAGACATTAATTAATCCAACAATAAAAATGACACCATTCACATAACAATGAAACTGAGTTAGTACGAAGAATTTTCCAAAGTGATACTGATCAGATAAATCTTCCCTGAGAGGACAGCACTAGAGATAACATTGAGTTGATGAAGCAGGGAAGGAAACATGGGCCAGAGAGGGTGAAAGAATGCATGCAGAATTGGGAGGGAGATCATACCACAGCAATGTGCCTTCAGTAGCAAAATGTGAGGGAATTTGGAGTAGAATAAGACTAGAAAGGTGAAATAGCCAGATCACCCGAAAAAGAACTCTAAAAGGATGTTGATTTTATTGGTAGGAGACTTGAGGCCCAAATAACCTGGAAGGCAGTGGGAGGAACTTGCCCAAGGTCAGACAGTGCTCATTATCTAAGGAGCAAATAAACCTCATTTGAAACTTCAAAACTCTTTCCATTTAACAGCCCTGCCACCACACCTGTGGTCAGAGCTTTATACTAGGAGATGGATGGATTCAGGGGCAGGGTCCAGAATACACAAAGCAGGGAGAGAGACAGGTTGGAGACACTGGTGGTAAAGACACTGAAAAATCCAAGCAGGAATTTAAGGGTCCAGGCCATTAAACCTTTACCCTGAATAAAAGATATTCACCTCAAAGTCAATGATATATTATTTTGAACTATTAGATAGACGAAGATTTAAAACACACACAAATAACTCTTTCACATCAATGGACATATAAATTGGCATGACTCCTCTGGGAGACAATATTTATATATTTTTAAGAAGGGACATACCTTTGTCTTAGAAATTTTTTAATAGAAATGTATTTTATAAATATTTATGATATCTACATAAAGCATATTTGCATGTTATGTTTTATTGCATTACAAATTTATATATTGCATAATACATTCTAGATTAACATATTTTTCTATTTATATTTATACACACAGATTTGTGCAAAAGGAAGTTAATTGCAGCATTATTTATAATTTCAATAGTCTGTAATCCAAATTAAATGTCAATCAGGGAGCAGTTAGATAAATTACAGTACCTATGTAAAATGAAATTCTGCCTGGCTATTGAAAAGACTGAATAGATGTATAGGTACTGATATTCAGTGATCTCCATGATAAAACGATAAACAAAATACTGAACAGGAATACACATAATATGCTACCATTTGTGTAAAAACAAGCAGCACATCCCTCTAGCATATATACAGAATGTCTCCACAAGGATATATAAGAAACTTTTAATTAGCTATTGTACCTGGAGAGAACTTGTTAGCTGTGGGACAAGATGGAAATTATACCTTTATTTTAAATTTTCTAATCAGGTTTGTTTACTGTTTATTCTAAAAATAAAGATTATAAAAGCAAATATTCTAAAAATTCTAAAAATGAGGACTGTGGACCAGGTTGGTTCGTGATCAGAAAAAAAAGCAAGAGACATTTACATTGTGGAAACAAGTCAAAGCTTGCTTGTACGTGGCTTGGCCAAAAATACAAGGAACCAGGACAAAAGGAAAGTCAAGATTACAAGCAGATTTTTGAGTCCAAGAAGGATCAAGGTCTGAAAAGAAAAAAGAAAAAGTGGATTGGAGAATGTAGAGGTAGGACAAATTTTTGATTTGAACATAGTGAAGTTAAAGCACTAGCGATAAAACCAGAATGTTAAGACATTTTCTTTTACATTAAGAGAACCATTCTTTGGATAAAAGTCTGTTATTAATATATTTGGAAAAAATGTTAAATAAAACACCTTTAAAACATCTAGAGTTTTCTGTTTTTACAAATAATTGAATACTTATTTTGCTAACAGAGGGAAAATACGTGACCATACCATGCTACTACTATATGTGTCGGGGTAGAGGCAAGCACAGACTTTGCCGCTGTATGATTACAGCTTTGATCTTATGCTATCTTTTCCTGTCACAGCCAGCAGCCTCATCTTTATCCTAAAGTTGCAACATGCATATTAACAAATGTCACCAGTTATTCTTACTTTATATCCTCGTCGTTGGCAAAAATCACGACGGCCCTGGAGTTGGGGGTGTCCAGGAGTTGTTTGATAATTCTATCAAAGTCAATGGTCCTGTCTTTGCGTTCCTGGGGGATTCTCACGGACTGGGCAATGCAGAGTCCACCTGTTTAAGAAAAGAAAACATAGTGTCAAGAATGCTTCCACAGGGATGTCAAAGCAGCCAAGGAAGGTAGATGAGGAGATTCTGAATCCTGGATACACAATACTTCCTTGATGCTGTTGCTAAGCGAGGATGGCATAAGACATCATGCTGAGTCCTGAGATGTTGTTCATACCTAATGCACTTTCCATGGTATTGCATGACATTCTCCTTATAGTACACTTACAAATATCTAATGATTCCCAGCAATACCAATGATATTACTTCAGAGGAGGCAGGTTTAGGTAGGAAGAAAAAGTGGCTAGGTTGAAGAAGGTTTTTGAATTGAATGCAATACCCCTTACTAACACTACAAAAAGGAAACTACAATAAAGAAATTGGAACAGGTAAAGTTCTGTGTATCTGTGACTTTTGTGGTGTTTGCATTCCCAGAATTTTTTTTCCCTTTTCACCCATCTCTATTTTTAAAGATCAATTCCAGTGGAATAAATGGAATAAACTAAAATCAAGAACACCAACTACAGTAAATCATGGTAACAAACACTTATTGACAACATACTATGTGCCCAAGTCATCAAGTGTTTTACAGATGTTATCTCATTTAGTCTTCTCAAAAATCTGATAAAGTATTTAATATTGCTCATTTTATGTTAGGGAAAGGGAGGAATAGAGATGTGTTAACTCCAAACTTGTCAGAGCCAGTATGGTATTCACTGGCATTATGAATTTCAAGATGGAGAAATACTCATCAGTTTACTAAGCAATGTGTGTACATCTTACTTCCCTGCTTCTTGCTTAGCAGCTGCTCCTCAATCTAGCATTTTATAAAACACACTTAAAAGCCAGTATCGATGAAAAGGATGGAGGAAATATTTATAGAAAAACCCTAATGGCCATGCAAGGGGCACAAGATCCAGGGACAGAGACAGGTAAAAAACCTTACTCTAATGTGTAATGTGTTTAGGAGATATTTGTAATCAATAAGCTCAAACCTAGAACATGGACAACTGGGTGGAAGCTTCTAGACTTCCACAAACATGGACAAATATAAAATCAAATACAAAATTAAGCCTTCATTACACTGGAATCCCAATTAGTGTTAGCTCACTCCAAGCGGCTCTCAACTTTCAGCATACATGGAATCACCTGTGGTCCTTCTTTAACATATAAACACCCAACAAAACTATCAATCATCTTGACCTAACTGACAACCCACACAACAGAAACGCACTTATTCTTTTCAAGCACAAATGCAACATTTATTAAGACAGACCATACTTTGAGCCATACAAAAAACATTTTTAAAGCATAGAAATAATACAAAGTATTTTCTCAGAGTATAACAGAATCAAAGTAGAAATCAATAACAGAAAGATAACAGGAATATCTCCAAACACTTGGAAATTAAACAATATACTACAAAATAACCCATGGGTCAAAGAGAAGTGTCAAGGTAAATTTAAAAATATTTTGAGCTAAATATAAATGAAAGTACAATATATCAAAATTTGTAAGTTACAGCTAAAGCAGTGTTTAGATAGAAACATGGCATTATGTTTATATTAGAAAAGAAGAAACATCTAAAATCAGCAACCTAAACTTTCACTTTAAGAGAAAATAACTGAGTAAATACCAAAGGAAAAAAAAAAAAAAAACAGAAAGGACATAATAAAAGGTAAAGCAAAAAAATCAATGAGTTTAAAAACAGAAATATAACAGAGAAAAACAATGAAATCAAAAGCTGCATTTTTAGCAGAGCATGATTGTGAAAACCTACAGATTCGCTACTCAGGAGACTGAGGAGGGAGAGTCACTTAAGCCCAGGAGTTGGAGACCAGTCTGGGCAACATAGCAAGATCCCAGCTCTTTTATTATTATTTTTTAAGTTGCTTTTTTTCAAAATATAAATAAAATTGATAGATATGAAATGCAGACTGAGACAAAAATGGAGAACTAACAAATGACCCTATTTAGGAATGAAAGAAGGGTAACCCTGATGATCTCATGGATATCCAAACACAATATGAGGATATTAGTAATAACTCTACATCAATAAGTTCAGCTATGTAAATGATATGAAAGAATTCCTTGAAAGATACAAAGTACCAAAACTGAATGCATAATAATCTGAATAGTCCTATGTAAATTAAAAATGCCAAATTCGTCATTTAAAAATCTTTCAGAAAATAAAGATTCAGGCTCAGATGGTTTAACTGATGAATTCTATCAGTGAATGAATACATAAAACATAATCTACACAATCTCTTCCAGAGAATGGAAGAAGAGAGAACATAACTCATTTTATGAGATCAGTATTACCTAATACCTAAACCAGGAAAAGACATTACTAAACAAAAATTACCAAAAAAAAAGCAATACAGACAATATTACTTGGAACATATTTGCAAATATTCTTAAAAATATTTTAACTAAACAAATCCAACACATTTTTAAAAAGATTAAGACTGAGTGGGTTTTATTCAAAGAACAAAAGGCTAATTAATTATTTGAAAAATCAATCATTATTTACATATTGTCAGACTAAGAAAAAACATGAGCACCTTAATACATGCAGAGAAAGTACTTAACAAAATTATCTCTATATATATTTATAATAACAATAATAAACTCTGTAAACTAGAATTAGAAGATAATTTCTTTAGCCCAAGAATAGGCATCTACAAAAAGCCTACAGCTAGCGTCACATTTAATAGTAAGACACCACAAGGCAAGTTGCCCTATCCTGTTCAATACTGTACTATAAACTCTTGCCAAAATGAGGGGGGAAAAAGAAACAAACTATATACATGTTTCAAAGGAAAAAGTAAAATCAGTTCTATTTACATATGACATAGAAATCCCCCACTCCCCAAAAAAAAACTATCAAAAAATCTCCTGGAATAAGTTCCTTAAACGAGGTTGCAGGATATGAAACTCAATAAGCAACAGTGAATCATGTATCAGCAAGGAACTACTGGAATTTTACATTGAAACACAATGCCATTTAATAGTATCACCAAAAAACAAGTCCTACTTAGGCAACAAAATATGTACAAGGTCCGTGTGCTGAAAACTATAAAACATGGCTAAAATATATTTTTAAACATGTAAGTAAATTCTTCCCAAATCTATCTATAGATTCAATGCTATCTATATCAAACTTTCCGTAAATATTTTTTTTTATTTTTGTAGATTTCAACATCTAACAACATTTATATGGAAGGGCAAAGGAAATGGAATAGTCAAAACAATTCTGAAAAATAAAAAAATTGGAGACTCACACCACCTAAGTTTAAGACTTACTTTGAAGCTACAGGAATCAAGCAGTGTATAATGTTGGTAAAAAGTATTGATAGTTGAACAAAGGGAAGAAAATACAGCCTCAGAAGTACGCCAACACAAATATAGTCAACTGATTGTTGGCTAACATGCAAAGGCAATCAAAGGAAAAAGAATAGTCTTTTCAACAAATGATGCCAAAATAATTGGATTTTCTTATGCAGAAATAATAAACCTTGCCTTATATCTTATACAGAAATTAACTCTAAATGGATAATAGACTCAAGTGTAAAATATAAAGCTAGAAAACTTTTAGAATAAAACAAAGGGAAAATCAATATGACCTTGGATTTTGCCAATGAGTTTTTGAACATAACATCCAAAGCACAATCTACAAAGAAAAACATGATAAATTGGATTTTATGAAAATTTAAATCTTTTGTTCCGTGAAAGACAGCATTGAGAAAACGAAAGCACAAGTCAGAGACTTGGTTAAAAGTATATGTTTGATAAAAGAATGTATCCAGAATATATAAATAACTCTTACACTCAGCAATAAAAACACAAACAATCAAACAAAATACCAGAATTCACACTTACAGAAGAGCTTGTGAAGCACATTTCTGATCCCCACTTCTAGAGATTCTTAGTCAGTTTGAGTAAAGCCTGTGAATTTGTAGTTGGAACAGCTTCCCAGGTGATGCTGATGCCGCTAGCTTTGGGCCCACACTGCTCTACGTGAAACTGCTGCAGGTGGTCAGATTTTGAGACATGTTCACCTGGGTGTCTCCATACTGGTTGTAGCCTACTTGGGTAGAAGTAAAATTTGTTCAATGATATTTTTGCCAAACATTTTTTGAGGAGCTCTTAGGAAGGTGGCATAGCGAAAAGGAAGGAAAGGGTAAATCATTGTGCTTTGTTATAAAGCTTACAATGGTACAGAGAGCCAGCAACAGATATATCCCTGGGCAATGGCGACTACAGTCTCAATACCATGATTCCTCCAAGTCTGGAAAGCATTATGGAGAATGGTGGGATGAAACCATCTGCAAACTTCCTGGGGAGAAGAAATGGTTACTTTACCACCTTCTCAGCAAGAGAAGGGGTATAATTTTGTACGGAAACCCAGCTTCCCATCAGGATTCAATTACAGCTGAATGATTAAGCAAATTGGAGCAAACTCCATTTGGCAACATGTCTAGTAGAGGAGCAGTCTGCACACATAGATTGAGGGCTCACCCGGTGTACACTGGGGGAACTGATGTGCAGAGTTTCATGATTGCAGAATTGAGATGCTCATCCCCTCTTACAGGGAATTGCCCGCAGGTGAGCAAAATTAAACACCTCAACAGAAGAGATTGGCTATTAACATGGTAATGGGAATAAACCTGTTCGCAAAGCTAAAATGTAAAAACGAAAGAAAACTGGAAAACAGAGAAAGAGAAATAAACATACTGTTTTGAAAATCAGTTCTTGGAAGGCTTGAATTGTACCTGCTGGAAAGACAATCCACCCCTTATTTGCCTCAGATCCATAAGAGAATGTGGTAGGTTTAAAAATACACTTATATTGTGAGTAGATGACATCAACACAAACATTGAAGCCATACCAAGAATGTCACTGTGAGACAACAATGATGGTCCCATGTACCTACCAGCAAAAAATGGAATCGTGCATTGCATACACACACACACACACACACACACACACACACACACACACACATATATCTGGTATCTGAATATCACTTAGCTTATTTCTCAGTAATGGTGATAAGTCAGCACACTACATTCTCCTCGGACACACAAAAAATATAATCAGAGTTTGATGCTGCCAGTTGGTATTGCAATTGTCAAATTAATTCACACTTCTGTGGGGAGCCAACAAGTAGGGAGAACTGGAAAGTTTCATCGTAAATGTGGCAATTGAAGAGCCATGAGAGATAGGACAACTCCATTCATAGCACCTCAGCTTTCACTGAGAAAGTCCACTGTCAAAACCTTAAGAGAGTGATACATACAAGAGAGATACATACAAGCCACTGAAGTAATGAAAAGAATTTCAGAGTCCCAGAAATCAATCTGCTTCTTGATTCAGAGCTGAAAACTGGTCAGTTTTCTGTCTACACTTGGTAGCTAGCAATCTTTAACAGCAAGAAGAATCTCAGGAATCACACCACAGATGCTTTCCAATAAAATACTTTTCTCTCCCAAATGATTATGAATTATTTTTGATCTAATAAGCAGAAATAACAGAAAACAATTTAAAGCCTGCAACTCAATCCTGAGAGAGCTGATATACAATACAGTTCTATTGATGATCTATTATTTAGATATCCCAATTTAATTTAGTAAATATTTATTGAGACTATTATAAGAAAAGCTCATTTTTTTTTTTTTTTTTTTTTTTTTGAGACCAAGTCTCGCCCTTGTCCCCCAGGCTGGAGTGCAATGGCGCGATCTCAGCTCACTGCAAACTCCGCCTCCTGGGTTCAAGCAATTCTCCTGCCTCCGCCCCCTGAGTAGCTGGGATTACAGGTGCACACCACCATGCCCGGCTAATTCTTGCATTTTTAGTAGAGATGGGGTTTCACTATGTTGGCCAGACTGGTCTAGGACCCCTGACCTCAGGTGATCCGCCCACCTTGGCCTCCCAAAAGTGCTGGGATTACAGGCGTGAGCCACCATGCCCAGCCTCAATGGTGTTTGTTTGTTTTTAAAGAAGTAATACATGGAAGCAGAAGAAGCCTTAGAATACCCACATCCAAATCTCCATTACACATGGAGAAACTGAGATCCAAAGAGTTTAACAGAGATAAAATTAATCATAGTTGAAGGACTGGGTCCCATGAGTTCTGTCTGTGTGCTGATGCTATTCTAAGTACTTCTTATCTATTAACACATTCAATGATTATACCACCTTATGAGTGGGGAGAAAAAAAGAGGCATTCTGAAATAAAATAACTCACCTCAAATCACAACTGAATGGCAGAGTAGTACTGAGGTTTTAATCTTTCAATACTTTAAGCTAAATGACAAGACAGTGATCTGTCCTCACATACTCCACAGATTAAGAGGAGAAGAGAATACATATTATAAAAGGAGATAAACATACATAGAACACGTCTTGTTAGAGGAATCACCAAAGGTTTTATAAAAGAAATTCAATTTCAAATGAGATGTTACATGTCTGTGAAAGGTAGGATACTTAATGGAGGGAAGAGAGGGGTTAACTTTGAAAGGTCAAGGTCATTGTGAATAAGACAGTCCAACCCTCCCGCATTAGTGTGTTTTCATGCTGCTGATAAAAACATACCCAAGACTGGGTAATTTATAAAGAAAAAGAGCTTTAATGAACTCACAGTTCCACATGGCTGGGGAGACCTCACGATCATGGCAGAAGGCAGAAAGCACATATTACATGGCAGCACACAAGAGAAAACATGAGAACCAAGCGAAATGGGTTTCCCTTTAAAAAACCATCAGATCTCCTGAGACTTATTCACCACCACCAGAACAGTATGGGGGAACTGCCCTCATGATTCAGTTATCCCCCACTGGGGCCCTCCCACAGCATGTGGGAATTATGGGAGCTACAATTCAAGAGGAGATTTGGGTGGGAACACAGTCAAATCATATCACCTCCATTTCCCCTCCCATCTTTGCTGAGAGATTCCTGGTTTTAGGGTGGTGAGGCATCCAGTCCCACACAACCGCTCATCACTGATCACAGTCAAAAGGGGTCAAGTATGTTTCCCAATCTCCCAGCCTCTTTTCAACTACAAATAATCACGTGACCCACAAAAGAGGGAGAAATTTCCTAGAGTCAGTTCTGGGAAAAGTTTTACTCCCATGGTAAAAACAGAGGGAGGGGGAAAGAGAGAGAGAGAGAGAGAAAGCTGGCATGACTTTTCCTCTAACCCTCTATATATTATGATGTCTGCACTATTACTGTCCTCTTGGCACCACTAGGACACAGCAAAAGGATGACCAATTCCTTAAAACTGGTAAACCAGAAAAAGAGAGAGAACCAGAGTCCCTAACATCATGCACCATTGAACAGAATAAATACTGTTAGCACCCACCTACTTCCTGATATGAGAGAAAATGAAACACCTTTTCGTGTCAACTCACAGCAGTCAGTTTTCTCTTATTTGCAACTGAACACAGTCCTAAATGATCTTTACCTCAAAACATTCCAAGCTCAGTATAGAAAAGAAAATTCTTGAATATAAAAAAAAAAAAAGTCAAGAAAATTACAAAGTTAAGAGTCCCAAGGAATCACTGCGGCAGTGAGGATGCTGGGAAGAGGGTGTGGCTGGCACCTGCATGGATTTGTGGACAAGATTGTTAGGTGAGAGAGGGAGACAGTGGAACAGTGTAAATGGCCACAAAGAAACTGGAAAGAGCACCTGGGGGTGGGGAGGGGTGGACAAAGATTTTGGTGATAGAGGCATTGAGAGTTAAGAGTACAGGGTTCTTGATCTTTCTTAGCCTCTAGCTCTCTGTGTGATCTTTGACACGTCCATACCCCTTTCTGGATTGCCAAGGGAGAGAGAGGAAAGAAAGAAGACAGGAAGCAAGGACAGATGAACACCCCCAAAAGCCTTCAGCAGCCAGAATCTAGGGAACATTTTGAGGAACAGATAGATAAGCATGGTTGCAGTAAAGTATAATAAAAAGCAGAGGTTAGGCTGGTGGGGTTGGGGTGGAAGTACACAAGACTTCCTAAGACAAACCACAGGAAACTGAACGCTTAGATAAAAAACTCTCTGTTCCCTGCCAGTGAGGACCACACCTCTCATTCTGAGCAGAATGCATGTTTTATCTGCACATGCTAATGAGGAATGAATCCATCATATCTTTCAGCCAAGAAATGTTGAACAGCAAGTCTCTATAAAATGTATTCAGGAATTTTATCATTTTATCTCAGGCAAAATATTGCCTGAGAAACATTTGCATTATACTTGAGGACATGCTGAGGTTTAAAGCAATCTTGGACACAGCTATATGTACGCTAGCTGACTTAACCTTAAAATCTAGGAACTAAAACAACACTTAGAACAACGCTTCCATTTTACAGATGGTGAAATTGTTCCAGAAAGGGGAAATGATTGAGAAACTCTGCATCACAGCTGAGGCTGCAATTAAGTTTTACAGATTTCTGATGTCATATTCCTTTCCTTTGTGTTGATACTTTGTGATACTTTCTTTGCCATTTTTAGATTCATGTATTCATTTAAAAATATTTATTAACCAACTTTCATATTTCAGGCATTCTTTTAGTTACTATGAGGGGAATATAGAAATTAACATAAGATACAAAGATCTTGCTCTCACAGGAATATATACTAATAAGACAACTTTTCTTTTTTTATTATTTTTATTTTTTTATTATACTTTAAGTTCTAGGGTACATGTGCACAATGTGCAGGTTTGTTACATATGTATACATGTGCCATGTTGGTGTACTGCACCCATTAACTCCTCATTTACATTAGGTATATCTCCTAATGCTATCCCTCCCCCCTCCTCCAACCCCACGACAGGCCACCGTGTGTGATGTTCCCCTTCCTGTGTCCAAGTGTTCTCATTGTTCAATTTCCACTTATGAGTGAGAACATGCGATAATTGGGTTTTTGTCCCTGCGACAGTTTGCTGAGAATGATGATTTCCAGCTTCATCCATGTCCCTACAAAGGACATGAACTCATCTTTTTTATGGCTGCATAGTATTCCATGGTGTATGTGTGCCACATTTTCTTAATCCAATCTACCACTGATGGACATCTGGGTTGGTTCCAAGTCTTTGGGTTGGTTCCAAGTCACTATTGTGAATAGTGCTGCAATAAACATATGTGTGCATGTGTCTTTATAGCAGCATGGTTTATAATCTTTTGGGTATATACCCAGTAATGGGATGGCTGAGTCAAATGGTATTTCTAGTTCTAGATCCTTGAGGAATCACCACACTGTCTTCCACAATGGTTGAACCAGTTTACTTTTCTTTTTAATTCCCTCTCAAGACTATAATGACCTCTGCAAATGATCTAAGCTTAGATGACAAACAAAATCCCAATAAGGAACACCACATTTTTTTCAACAGCTGGTATCTTGGCAGGTCATGAGCGGGTTAATCAAGTTTGTGCTCCAATTCAAGAAGTCTTTGGAAAGCAAGCTGTTCCTTTCCCTGAACAGAACTAAAAATTGGTTGATTTTTTACAGTCACTGGTTTTCCCTGTGATTTGAACAGGCTTGGCAGTCAGAATCAATTGTCACTGGTCTCCACGCAGATTCTCTGTAAGAATGTCCCACTATTCATCCCTGGACAATAAAAAGAAGGTCAATTCATGAGGTTAAAACATGGCAGGTATTTACAAGTGACAGTTCTCATTTCTTCAGTCTCACCTGGATGTATATGGGGAAAAAGAAGCAGGCATTTTTGTTATTCATTTTAAGTCACGAAAAGTAGGGGATAATAGAATAACTTGTCCATGTGGGATTCATCTAGAAAACTTCAAATCAATGGGATTTTAGAGCAGGCATATATGTACACTATTTCATTACACTTCTAAGACAGTGGTTCTCAGGATATTATCGGACCTTTGTGAATTTTCTAGTAATCTGTGTGTACATTTCTTACAGTACTATACTATAGTAGTTTTTAAAATTATCTATATACTACTACTTTCCATTAATAATGTAATAAGTACTTGTGTCATTCTTTGTTGCTTCTTTCACTAAAGTCATATCTCTCCCCAATAATAACTGCTTTTATTGGTTCCAAAGCATTTTTAATGCCTCCATTCTTTTTTGAACACTGCCACATAATACCAGAGATGGACAGAAGTGGGGTTATGGGTCCACTTTACAGATGAGATGACTGGAGCTTGGAACATAGGTTTGTCCAATGCTATATAGCTAAACGCAGGACCAGGGCAAAAATTGAGAAACATGACCCTTGACTAGAGCTATGTTCCTACCAGTTCTTATACATTCTGATAGGATTTCCTTCACTTCCTACCCCTCACTCTTTCCTGCATCACATTCCTATCAATGAGTCAATAAAACAGAATAAATGGAAAGCTTGTAACTCCAGTGTGGTCTTCTAGGCTATCAAAGTCATGTAAATGGTAAAAAAAAATAAATAAATAAATAACTCTTTTGTAATAGCATCTTTTCATTTGGTGAATTAGTGCCAGATATTTTACCCCAACTCATCCAGACAAACAAATACATCTCCCTTTGTGTATCCTTAAAGGAGAACGATTGAGTCTTTGTCCTGTCAATAGGAATGGGCATAACATATATTCAGATCTCTAGGCTTGTTACATATGGTAAATGTAATGTTTAAATACACAGAATTTAACTTTGTAAAGAAATATAAAGAAAACACTACTGTCATAGATTATACTATCAATTAGGATAACAGCTTGCCACATTAGATATCAAAATTAGAGTTATAAAATATGATTAGTCTTCATTGATTTGGGGACCTCTGAATGCTAAATGATAAATTGAGCTTTAAGAATTGTGCTATTTTTCAGCATCTTTATCTGCAGCTCTTGTTCCCCTTACCTTTAGTGTCTCTGCTAAGATATATTAGTCCTGCAGCAAACTATCACCTCTCTTAAGACTTGAAAGAGTACACATATCAATTAGAGCACTTTTTTAATGTGAGATTTATCATTGTAAGGAAACCTTGCTATTTATCAGGATGTATGTCCCAAAGCAAATAAGTGGAAACAAATAAATCCAGCTTTTAGTGGCTTAAAAAAATGTGTCACTCTTATCATTTTTCAGAAAGCCCAGAGAAAATTATTCCCCTTCTTACTTAGGAGTGAAATATTTAAGATTTTTATCAGTTATGCTTCTTAAGTACAATAGGTAAACAAAGATGCTAGTTAACATCACATTCTTCATCTTTGTGATCAAAGCAGATGACTTTGGGTAAAAGCTTCCCAAGTCCCAGAAGATCGATTGACTTGTTAACAAGAGAAGGCAAAGAGTTCATTGAGTTTTCTCAGTGTATGAAATAAAACAAGACATTTGAAGCCGATTTTCCATCTTCCAATTTACTGGCCTTCTCTTGAAGTCTTGCTCACCCTCTTTATTTTCTTTAGAGAATTCCAACAGAAGTCAAGTCACAAAAGGGGCTACCCAAGCTTAAGAATTCAATACTTAGGTTCTTAGGTCACACCTAAGAGTTTGAAAGATTTTTCTGCAGTGAATGTCTCCAGATGATATCAGTATACTTATTTGCAAAATAGATGTGAGCTTACTGGCAGAATTATTCTGAAAATAGCTTTATTTATCTCTATCTATGGGATCAACCACGCCAGTTTTAGGGGTAGAAGGGGAGCAATTTTTCTGTCCAGGAATCAGGAAACAGATTCAGCTACAGCCATTGCCCAAGTAATTTACCCAAAACTGTGCCCGACAAAGCCAAAGTCCTATCTAAGATGATGCTAACTGTTCATTTTAAGCCAATGTAACATTATTTTTGCCACAGGATTTGCAAATACATTTGTCTTTTGTGGCATATTCAATGATATTATGTTTTGATAATAGAAATGAAAGATTTTTCATTCTGAAAAACAGAGTGTACTCAAAAGAGGAATAAATAAAATCCTACCTTTAATGACCTCAATATAAATTTGATCAACCATTTGCGACAGTCTTAAAAAAAGAGAGGAAGAGACATGCATGCAGATATCCTTAAATTCTAGAAAGAGACACAAGTGATCGAATAAAACACGACCAGTTTTTAAGGCCTTATGTTTGGGGTCACAAAAAAATTCAAAAAGAAAGAATAAGAGAGGATAAGAGATTATTTTCACCTCTGTCATTACATATTCAAAGGGTTATTGAAATTTAGTAAATGAAATAAAAAATTAATGAGAAGGCTATGTTCTATGCATAAAAATGAAATCAAAGCTTTTGAAGCAGCTGAATCTGCAAATCATTTTGATAAACAGCATTTCACATTAGCATCAGAGCAACACCCACAAGAAAAGAATGTGAGAGGTAAATATTTGTGGATATCATATAATTTATCTCCAGAGTATAACAAGTCAGAAATTGCATGAACCTCAGGTTTACCAATTGGCCTGACAAATACCAAATTACATTTTGAAATGTAATTACTCAAAACCGTATGTTAAATGTTTAATGCAAAATATTAAGAAAAACATGTAATCTTGTAACAATGAATATGGGTTTTAATTTAGGTTACACTAAGCAATCACCTTTATGATTATGAGTTTTGAGCATTAAGCGAGCTCTGGCAAATTTCCTTCCCATGAATGAAAGTACAGGTTTCTTCTCATTCAAATATCTTAATTAGAGACTAGGATCACAGCTGGGTTACTACCTGTTTGACAATGCTGTGAGTTAAAGAAATCAAAGGAATGTACATAATCATCCAGATTTAAAGTGATTTGCTATATTCATATGTGGTGTGTGGACTCAACCCACATTGTCTGCTAATGATGCCCCATGAACTTCAGCTCCAAAAACTCTATCCATCCACACTAAAATCACGTTGGGCTTCAGAAATTAAGAGATAAATTAGAAGGAAAAAATCATAAATAAATATGATAAGTAAAACAGTGGAAAGGCATAAAGAACCAAGAACCTTCTTTTCCTCTCAAACTAAGGTTAGAGGTGACTTACCAATAGACAATTGGCATCACAGTGCAACAAAGAGGACAAAAAACTATTTCGTAGGTGGAGGCATCCTAGAAAGCATACAGTCTGGCCTGGCCCTCAAGGAACAGAGGAGTTTACATGGATGTTGAGAGTATATGCACACTGTAACATACAATATTTTATCCCCAGTCTGGAGTTCCTCTCTTACTTGTATTTTTTTGGACAACAACCCCTTATAATTTACCGTTTTGTGCTCTTGAAAGAGAAGGCACACTAATAATAACTATGGGATGTTTACTATGTATTAGGCCCTATTTGATTGTCATGTATGATCTTCATTCAATAAAACACACAATAACACCACAGGTTTGATGGGAGACACACTAGGATGGGGGTGGTTAGAATGACCAGGCAATATGAAGTGCACTCTCCATAGGGGGTTTTAAAAAGAAACAACTAAAAGCCACCTGCCTTTTATCTTAATCATATAATAATAATTCTAAACAAAGTCAGGGAAAAATACTATTCTTCTAAAAATCTTTTGTTGGTCTAAGTTAGGAGTCAGCAAACTTTTTCTGTAAAGTGCCAGATACTGAATATTTGAGACTTTGCAGGTTATATGGTCTCTCTCACAGCTACTGAACTCTGTTGTAGCCCAAATCAGCCAACTGCTCTTGACAACACAGAAGCAAATGGTCATTTCAAAAAAATAAAATTTACAATGATAAGTAGCCGGACACATGTAACTTGCTGGTCAAAGTCTGCTCATCTCTAATACAAGTTCTAAATAACTGCTGCCATAACTATTACGTCTTAGTAATATATGCATAAGCTTCAAATTACCATCATTTTTATTGGGTATCCTTTAATAAGCATTATATTTTATAAGGAAGTGAACTCAGAGAACTCAAAACTGTTCCATTTCATGATTATTATTGAAAATACTTTTGTAATACAGAGGAGGAAGCTGATATAAAATGATTTTAGTTCATAGTATGCCCCTAAGTAAACAACAGTTTTGTTTTATAAATGAACATAGTAAAGTGAAAAATGATTTGCCAAGACCAACCAGTAGATAAATTAAGCCCAATTTCAAAACTAGTTTCAATAATGAAACAAAAATATTTAACTCCCTCAGATAAACAAGATGTCACAACAGCCATGGCTTGGAGTAAACCCGAGTCAGAGAATGAAAATTTAGCCTTCAGTTTCTTACCCAGTGCTCTATTGAACGTTGATTAAATCTACATTGTGATAAAGAGGCAAGATAAATCTATAATTCATCCCATCTAAATTTCCCAAACTATTAATAGATCTCTCCATTCAAAGCAGATTACATATTTCATCCTATTAATTATGTGATATTCTGTTGACATTTTGAATTGATCTATTTATCTTGATTGTTAGTATTGATTGTACTAGTGTGCAGATCCAAGAGAGCTCATGTATATACACACACACACACATACACGGGTGAGCATGCACACCCCACACACCCCTAACTCCTGAAGCCAAACACTCTGGTACTTTGGTAATCAGCATTTGTAACTATGCATGTATCTGTGATTATGAGTATTGTAATTTCTACTTAGCTAATTAAATCTGAAAAATTAGTGTGTTTCTCTCAATTTCCTTCAAAGCTTATTTTTCTATCACAATTTAATTGAGTTATTAGGCTGCAATCGAGACAAATTAAGATTCTTGATGATGTTTTCCTCTCTCAGTAAAGATATTGACACTGCTGTTCCAGTTATATTTGAACAGTCACTTTGCAAAGTTATAGACAGCACTTTTAATTAAAACACCTAATCTTCTGAATTGGTTTGATTTATATGTTGCTTGAATCAGCTTTCAAATGAAATTGGATTTATTAGAATTTTAAAATAAAATATCGGGCCAGAAACTCCATTTATTTTCTTTTTCAAAGCCTGCTTAAGTGTTTTATGTATGTCAATAATTCTTCTTTGTGAATTTTTTAACTGCCCGTAAAGTCCATGTGTAGAACTTTAAAGAATTTTTCAATGATTTGGCTCAAGTAGATAATAATTGTATAGTGATTCCTCTGAAATGATATTCTTGATGAAAGCAGTTTTGTGCTATATAATGCCTCCAAAGTCTTTAAATTCAGCTCTTCTTTATCCAACCAAATCCCTCTCCAAATCTTTCTCCTTGGTTTACATTGAACAGAAAATCTTAACTTATAATTAATTGTTTAGAGTCTATTTCAAAAGCAGTCTTTCATATCCATTAAATCAACATTCCCATGAGAGGTCCTATCTTTTTATACTACTTATTTGTTTGAACAGAGCTTTGGTGCTTGCAGTTATTTTTAATAATAATAATAATAATAATAATAATAATAATAATAACAGCAACCTGCATCAAAACCTTTAATGAGCATTTAGGGTGTGCCAGGCTTTGCATCAGCTACTTTATAAGCATTATTTAACTTAAACTCACAAAAATATTTACAAGGTTGAAACTACTCTTGCCTTCATTTTAAGAATGAGAAAACCCACGCACAAGGAGGTTAAATACCTTTCTCTCTGAGCCACACAGCTAGGAAGTTTCCAGCACCCGCATTCTAACCTAGACTGTCTGACTCTAGACCCATGGTCTTCACCATTCCCTACAACTCAGAACTTCGAAAGTAATGTTGGAGAGATTAAAATCAAGGTCATGTAACTAGCAGTAGACTCAAGATGTGAAAGTAGGTTTCCCACTAAACCAAGCAGAACTGAAACAGAAGAGTAATCTGATCTGCCTAAATTAAAGTTACTTAGTATTAGGTCCAATGATAAAAACTTAGTCATAAATCTCAAAGCCCGGGTCTACATTGTTGGTTAATCCTTGGATAGAATGGAAAGGATAAATGTAAATTCCTCTGGTCCACATTTTTCAAATGAGTTTCCCTCTTCTGGGAGATCTTAATAGAAAGGTACTGTGATCAAACACATCTGGGGAACATCCCACAATATATATCACTGTTGACGTTTCATAAAACATTTTTAATATATTAAACATTTTGAGAAGCACTGCAAAAAAGACACAATCTTAATTAGGTCTAATCAACAATACCTACATTTATTAAGTCACAGATCCTATTTGTGGTAGGCAGAATAATGGCACCCTAATGATGCCTGCCCCTTACTCCTCAGAATCTATAAGTGTGTTACCTTACATGACAAAGGGGAAATAAGGTTGCAAATGAAATTAAGGTTGCTAATCAGCCTACTTTGACACAGGAGAGTATTCTGGATGATCTAGTGATGATGAGGGTCATTACAAGTGAAAGACAGAAGCAAGAGAGTCACAATCGGAGAGACAGATTTGAAGATGCTGCACTGCCAACTTTGTGGATAGACGAGAGCCATGAGCCAAGGCATAGCAGCAGCTTCTACAATCTGGAAAAGGCAAAAAATCATAATTCTCAAGAGTTTCCAGGAGGAATGTATCTCCACCAACATGTTGATTTTAGACCACTGAGGCATATTTTAGACTTTTGACCTCCAGTACAGTAAGATAATGGATCTGTATTATTTTAATCCATTGACCATAAATTAATCTGTTATTTCAAGATACATCTTGACAGTTTGAAGAACATGGAATTCTAATGTTTTAACATAGCATTTCTGAGATTGTAATGTGCATAGGAATTATGTAAGTACCTTTTTTTTTTTTTTCGTAGAGTTGGAGTCTCACTCTGTTGCCTAGGCTGGAGAGCAGTGGCGCAATCTCTGCTCACTGCAACCCCCATCTCCCGAGTTCAAGCAATTATCCTGTCTCAGCCTCCCAAGTAGCTGGGACTACAGGCATACGCTGCCATGCCCGGCTAATTTCTTTTGTATTTTAGTAGAGACAGTAGAGACGGGGTTTCACCCTGTTGCCCAGGCTTCTCTCGAACTCCTGAGCTCAGGCAATCCGCCTGATTCGGCCTCCCAGAGTGCTAAGATTACAGGTGTGAGCCACCACACCCCACTGTTTTTAAAGTACAGACTCTGATTCAGTAGGTCTGGGGTGGGGGCTGAAATTTACATTTCTAACAACCTCCTAGAAGATGCTGATGCTGCTGGTCTGATGTTTATATTTAGTATGACAAAATTTAAAGGGAATATTTTTTTAAAAAATCTGCTTTCTTAGGAAAACTTTGGTAAAAGGAATCCCATGAAGTTACAAAAGGAAAAGAATTAGCTGCAGATAAATGATCATTGAAATAGATTAGCAAGTATCGTCCCATCTGTCAATGTGACACAGATAAATTTCTAGGGAAACGAGAATAGAAGGAAAATTCACAATTTATTGAGATCTTCCATCTCTAACATTTTAGGCACAATCTCCCTCACTAATAAGACAGAAGACATATGAAACACAAATGGAGATTTTATGAAATATTTTCAATATAATCACGAAGTCATGTAAAATACCTGTTTTAGCACTGCAAAATAAATTAGATTTACATAGATTAAAATACAAGATTTAAAAAAAGAATCTGGAAATTTCTGCCTTGTTCTCTCTTTCAAATGATATTTTAAAATATACTTTATTTCCTATGTTTCATACTTATTTTAGAAATACCTGAGTGCATGGAATCAGAAAGCCTCATCAATTATCTTATTTCTTACCTGCTTGGAGAAGGAGAAAAAGCTTAAGAAAACTTGAGAATGCCAAAGAGAACCATTCCTAATTACCTCTGCCAGCACAAAAAGAACAGACACTTTTTATTTTTTTTCTTTTCAGAGTAAATTTAGTGTCCGTGGAAGGTGTCAAGTTAAAATCCCTAGAAATACATGCATTTCTCCTGACCAGAAAGTCTGGGGATGATGATAAAAGCTTTTTCATATACCTGTTCAGTGCCACAGGACAGCATTTTTCTCCACCATTTCTACTTATCTGGTCTTTATAGAAGGAGATACAAATTACAGACTAAGCCATTAGCAAGTTATCATTTGTAAGCACTTTGAGGATTAACTTGAAACATCATTTTGTGCCTCAAGAAACTTTTGTTTAAACAGGATCATGCGTGTATAGTGCTACAGAATTTTACAAAGCACTTTATGATTGCAAACACTTATTGCAAACACTTTTCTGAGCTTGTACTACATGCCAGCACTACTGGGCTTTGTATCCAGTGCTTTATGTGTTTAATGATATTTACTTCCCGTGACAGCCTATGAAATAGGTAGTACTGTGATTTCAGTCTTGCAGATGCATGAGCTAAAGTGCAAAGTCGTCACATACATTGCACATGTTGCCTAGGGTCACACGGCTAATAAGTAGAGGAGCTGGGATTTGAATCACAACCCTGGTTCCAGAACTCGCTCTAAAAATTGTGTGACACATTTCTCATCATAATTTTAAGAAGTTGAAAACTGCATTTACCAAATGAGAAAACTGTTACCAGGGAACGTGATATGCCAAATGTCACACAAAAAGTATGACAAGAAGTCATATTGTAACTCAGCTGTACTGTTTTCAGAGACCAAGGACTTTCCAACTGGTTCTGGTATTCCAGCTCAGCATGCTACCTTTTACTGAGTTTTGCTAATGTAGATAAATTAAACTTTGCCCCCAAATATAAAGAAGGGGTAAGGCCTTTTTATGATGAATGAGGGTATGAAATGCTAAATATCCCTGGCTTTTCAATTAAGCAGTAATGTCACTTTAATTATAACAAGGCAAATACGCCTGTTTCTGATAGTAATGAATCTAGACATTGGAAATCACACTGGCTAGAAAGACTCTCCTGTGGTCACCAGTCTCCCTTCCTGACACCCAGCACACATGGCAAAGTTTTGTAAGGAAAATGCATAGGCTACTGTTTTCAAAACCAGGCAATAGCTGAATATGACCACAGCAGGAAAAATCTTAACCATAACTGGACTGGCATTTCAGAATAGCAGTTCTTTTGGTTTCAACGACTATAAGTATCTCTTTCTCACACACACAGACTTAAACACGACCATGTCCACAAGCACACACACAAAATAGATATGAGTCCTTGAAGAGCATGCAATGAATGGAAACAGAGTTCAGCTGTGTCTTACGGAAGTAGAGCTGAGAAGGCATGAAAGTCTCAGGTAGCTCTTCACCGACTCTTTTATTGTAGGGCTCTTTGGTCTCTTGCCTCTGCTTACTTGCACACATCTATTGAATTCTACTATCCACAGATAACTTCCTCTGGTTACTCATGGATTCTGCTCCCTCATAACCTTAGCTTGCCCACATCTACTGGTGGATGCGGTGCCAACTCTCAGAGCTGACTCCATGGCTAACTGGCTCAGGTTCTCATCTTCTCCATATGGTTTGGTCAAATGTCCAGTCTTCATGCAATCAGTTGTACAGAGATCATTTCCTCTCTGTACACATTATTTTCAATAGATATTGGTATCTTGACTTTCTATAGTTGGAATTACGGATGAAGCGAGAGGAGATGTGAGGAGTACAGTCATGCTGAAATTACCCCCACCACGCTGAAATGCATCCACGCATGTTCACACCTTTATTATGTAAAATAAATGGAGGTTTGCTTAGATTTTAAGGCTTTCAGAGAATAAGATTTTGATACCTCTACTTAACAAATCACTCCAGTATTTGGTGAACATCAACACATCCCTTATGTCAACTGTGAGTAAATCTGTAATATACCGTTTTCGTACCTATGTCGAAAAACTAAAGCATTATCTTATATTTTGCATTATCTTATATTTTATTTAATATTCATCCCAAAGTGGATATTAGAGTCATAAATTCTCAAGGTTGAAAAGGAATTACAGAAATCATCTATATTGGACCTGTCACTGTTTTCCCCTGAGAACAAAGCAATAAGATTTCAATAACATTTAAATTTATAATCTCCAACCTACCAAAAAGCTAAATGATGATTGTGTTTGATGTTTCTTCTCCACTTTCAAATGACTTACTTTGTATTTAACCATTCAGTGAAGACCTGAGAAGTCTCTGTATTCCAAGCACAATGTTAGAACTCAGGTCTTCAATGTTGTTGCAGATTCACTCCTATACTTGATCATGGTTCTTATCATAATTTCTGAACTTGCTCATATGCTTGCTTCTTGACATTGAGTACCTGATTCTAAGAATCACATCTTATGCATGATTATTGCCTTAACACAAGGTAAATACCAAGCATAAACAGATACTCAACATATGTTTTTTAGATCAATGGATCAATTTCAACATCTATTAATTAAATGATGAATGAATAAATTAAAAAGAAGAAAATGTATAAGAAAGGAAACAAGATGGTCTTTGCTCTTAAGGATAACAACATGAATTAATAAAACAATGACATCTTTTAAAAAACATGGGTATGCTGCACAGTTATTAATTTAATAACATGTTTTCTTTCATTTGTCTGAGCAGTGATTTGCTCAAATAAAACAGATTCTAGGCCGGGCCCGGTGGCTCAAGCCTGTAATCCCAGCACTTTGGGAGGCCAAGACGGGCGGATCACAAGGTCAGGAGATCTAGACCATCCTGGGTAACACGGTGAAACCCCGTCTCTACTAAAAAAAAAAAAATACGGGGGGCAGAGCAAGATGGCCGAATAGGAACAGCTCCAGTCTCCAACTCCCAGCGCGAGCGACACAGAAGACCGGTGATTTCTGCATTTTCAACTGAGGTACTGGGTTCATCTCACTGGGGAGTGCCGGACAATTGGTGCTGGTCAGCTGCTGCAGCCCGACCAGCGAGAGCTGAAGCAGGGTGAGGCATCGCCTCACCTGGGAAGCGCAAGGGGGAAGGGAATCCCCTTTCCTAGCCAGGGGAACTGAGACACACAACACCTGGAAAATCGGGTAACTCCCACCCCAATACTGCGCTTTAAGCAAATGGGCACACCAGGAGATTGTATCCCACACCTGGCCGGGAGGGTCCCACGCCCACGGAGCCTCCCTCATTGCTAGCACAGCAGTCTGCCATCTAACCGCAAGGCAGCAGTGAGGCTGGGGGAGGGGCACCCGCCATTGCTGAGGCTTCAGTAGGTAAACAAAGCTGCTGGGAAGCTCGAACTGGGTGGAGCTCACAGCAGCTCAAGGAAACCTGCCTGTCTCTGTAGACTCCACCTCTGGGGACAGGGCACAACTAAACAACAAAAAAAGCAGCAGAAACCTCTGCAGACGCAAACGACTCTGTCTGACAGCTTTGAAGAGAGCAGTGGATCTCCCAACACGGAGGTTGAGATCTGAGAAGGGACAGACTCCCTGCTCAAGTGGGTCCCTGACCCCTGAGTAGCCTAACTGGGAGGCATCCCCCACTAGGGGCAGTCTGACACCCCACACCTCACAGGGTGGAGTACACCCCTGAGAGGAAGCTTCCAAAGTAAGAATCAGACAGGTACACTCGCTGTTCAGCAATATTCTATCTTCTGCAGCCTCTGCTGCTGATACCCAGGCAAACAGGGTCTGGAGTGGACCTCAAGCAATCTCCAACAGACCTACAGCTGAGGGTCCTGACTGTTAGAAGGAGAACTATCAAACAGGAAGGACACCTACACCAAAACCCCATCACTACGTCACCATCATCAAAGACCAGAGGCAGATAAAATCACAAAGATGGGGAGAAAGCAGGGCAGAAAAGCTGGAAATTCAAAAAATAAGAGCGCATCTCCCCCGGCAAAGGAGCGCAGCTCTTCGCCAGCAACGGAACAAAGCTGGATGGAGAATGACTTTGATAAGTTGAGAGAAGAAGGCTTCAGTCCATCAAACTTCTCAGAGCTAAAAGAGGAATTACGTACCCAGGGCAAACAAACTAAAAATCTTGAAAAAAAAAGTGGAAGAATTGATAGCTAGAGTAATTAACGCAGAGAAGGTCATAAACAAAATGAAAGAGATGAAAACCATGACACGAGAAATACGTGACAAATGCACAAGCTTCAGTAACTGACTCGATCAACTGGAAGAAAGAGTATCAGCGATTGAGGATCAAATGAATGAAATGAAGCGAGAAGAGAAACCAAAAGAAAAAAGAAGAAAAAGAAATGAACAAAGCCTGCAAGAAGTATGAGATTATGTAAAAAGACCAAATCTATGTCTGATTGGGGTGCCTGAAAGTGAGGGGGAAAATGGAAGCAAGTTGGAAAACACTCTTCAGGATATCATCCAGGAGAACTTCCCCAACCTAGTAGGGCAGGCCAACATTCAAATCCAGGAAATACAGAGAATGCCACAAAGATACTCCTCGAGAAGAGCAACTCCAAGACACATAATTGCCAGATTCACCAAAGTTGAAATGAAGGAAAAAATCTTAAGGGCAGCCAGAGAGAAAGGTCGGGTTACCCACAAAGGGAAGCCCATCAGACTAACAGCAGATCTCTCGGCAGAAACTCTCCAAGCCAGAAGAGAGTGGGGGCCAATATTCAACATTCTTAAAGAAAAGAATTTTAAACCCAGAATTTCATATCCAGCCAAACTGTTTCATAAGTGAAGGAGAAATAAAATCCTTTACAGATAAGCAAATGCTTAGAGATTTTGTCACCACTAGGCCTGCCTTACAAGAGACCCTAACAGAAGCACTAAACCTGGAAAGGAACAACCGGTACCAGCCATTACAAAAACATGCAAAAATGTAAAGACCATCGAGGCTAGGAAGAAACTGCATCAACTAACGAGCAAAATAACCAGTTAATATCATAATGGCAGGATCAAGTTCACACATAACAATCTTAACCTTCAATGTAAATGGACTAAATGCTCCAATTAAAAGACACAGACTGGCAAACTGGATAAAGAGACAAGACCCATCAGTCTGCTGTATTCAGGAGACCCATCTCACATGCAGAGACATACATAGGCTCAAAATAAAGGGATGGAGGAAGATTTACCAAGCAAATGGAGAACAAAAAAAAGCGGGGGTTGCAATCCTAGTCTCTGATAAAATAGACTTTAAACCATCAAAGATCAAAAGAGACAAAGAAGGCCATTACATAATGGTAAAGGTATCAATTCAACAGGAAGAGCTAACTATCCTAAATATATATGCACCCAATACAGGAGCACCCAGATTCATAAAGCAAGTCCTTAGAGACTTACAAAGAGACTTAGACTCCAATACAATAATCATGGGAGACTTCAACACTCCACTGTCAACATTAGACAGATCAACGAGACAGAAAGTTAACAAGGATATCCAGGAATTGAACTCATCTCTGCAGCAAGCAGACCTAATAGACATCTATAGAACTCTCCACCCCAAATCAACAGAATATACATTTTTCTCAGCACCACATTGCACTTATTCCAAAATTGCCCACATAATTGGAAGTAAAGCACTCCTCAGCAAATGTACAAGAACAGAAATTATAACAAACTGTCTCTCAGACCACAGTGCAATCAAACTAGAACTCAGGACTAAGAAACTCAATCAAAACTGCTCAACTACATGGAAACTGAACAACCTGCTCCTGAATGACTACTGGGTACATAACGAAATGAAGGCAGAAATAAAGATGTTCTTTGAAACCAATGAGAACAAAGATACAACATACCAGAATCTCTGGGACACATTTAAAGCAGTGTGTAGAGGGAAATTTATAGCACTAAATGCCCACAAGAGAAAGCAGGAAAGATCTAAAATTGACACTCTAACATCGCAATTAAAAGAACTAGAGGAGCAAGAGCAAACACATTCGAAAGCTAGCAGAAGGCAAGAAATAACTAAGATCAGAGCAGAACTGAAGGAGATAGAGACACAAAAATCCCTCCAAAAAATCAAAGAATACAGGAGTTGGTTTTTTGAAAAGATCAACAAAATTGACAGACCGCTAGCAAGACTAATAAAGAGGAAAAGAGGGAAGAATCAAATCGATGCAATAAAAAATGATAAAGGGGATATCACCACCGACCCCACAGAAATACAAACTACCATCAGAGAATACTATAAACACCTCTACGCAAATATACTAGAAATCTAGAAGAAATGGATAATTTCCTGGACACTTACACTCTTCCAAGACTGAACCAGGAAGAAGTTGAATCCCTGAATAGACCAATAGCAGGCTCTGAAATTGAGGCAATAATTAATAGCCTACCAATGAAAAAAAGTCCAGGACCAGATGGATTCACAGCTGAATTCTACCAGAGGTACAAGGAGGAGCTGGTACCATTCCTTCTGAAACTATTCCAATCAATAGAAAAAGAGGGACTCCTCCCTAACTCATTTTATGAGGCCAACATCACCCTGATACCAAAGCCTGGCAGAGACACAACAAAAAAAGAGAATTTTAGACCAATATCCCTGATGAACATCGATGCAAAAATCCTCAGTAAAATACTGGTAAACTGGATTCAGCAGCACATCAAAAAGCTTATCCACCATGATCAAGTGGGCTTCATCCCTGGGATGCAAGGCTGGTTCAACATTCGCAAATCAATAAACGTAATCCAGCATATAAACAGAACCAAAGACAAGAACCACATGATTATCTCAATAGATGCAGAAAAGGCTTTTGACAAAATTCAACAGCCCTTCATGCTAAAAACGCTCAATAAATTCGGTATTGATGGAACGTACCTCAAAATAGTAAGAGCTATTTATGACAAATCCACAGCCAATATCATACTGAATGGGCAAAAACTGGAAAAATTCCCTTTGAAAACTGGCACAAGACAGGGATGCCCTCTCTCACCACTCTTATTCACCATAGTGTTGGAAGTTCTGGCTAGGGCAATTAGGCAAGAGAAAGAAATCAAGGGTATTCAGTTAGGAAAAGAAGAAGTCAAATTGTCCCTGTTTGCAGATGACATGATTGTATATTTAGAAAACCCCATTTTCTCAGCCCAAAATCTCCTTAAGCTGATAAGAAACTTCAGCAAAGTCTCAGGATACAAAATTAATGTGCAAAAATCACAAGCATTCTTATACACCAGTAACAGACAAACAGAGAGCCAAATCATGAATGAACTTCCATTCACAATCGCTTCAAAGAGAATAAAATACCTAGGAATCCAACTTACAAGGGATGTAAAGGACCTCTTCAAGGAGAACTACAAACCTTGCTCAGTGAAATAAAAGAGGACACAAACAAATGGAAGAACATACCATGCTCATGGATAGGAAGAATCAATATCGTGAAAATGGCCATACTGCCCAAGGTTATTTATAGATTCAATGCCATCCCCATCAAGCTACCAATGAGTTTCTTCACAGAATTGGAAAAAACTGCTTTAAAGTTCATATGGAACCAAAAAAGAGCCCGCATCTCCAAGACAATCCTAAGTCAAAAGAACAAAGCTGGAGGCATCACGCTACCTGACTTCAAACTATACTACAAGGCTACAGTAACCAAAACAGCATGGTACTGGTACCAAAACAGAGATATAGACCAATGGAACAAAACAGACTCCTCAGAAATAATACCACACATCTACAGCCATCTGATCTTTGACAAACCTGAGAGAAACAAGAAATGGGGGAAGGATTCCCTATTTAATAAATGGTGCTGGGAAAATTGGCTAGCCATAAGTAGAAAGCTGAAACTGGATCCTTTCCTTACTCCTTATACGAAAATTAATTCAAGATGGATTAGAGACTTAAATGTTAGACCTAATACCATAAAAACCCTAGAGGAAAACCTAGGTAGTACCATTCAGGACACAGGCATGGGCAAAGACTTCATGTCTAAAACACCAAAAGCAACGGCAGCAAAAGCCAAAATTGACAAATGGGATCTCATTAAACTAAAGAGCTTCTGCACAGCAAAAGCAACTATTGTCAGAGTGAACAGGCAACCTACAGAATGGGAGAACATTTTTGCAATCTACTCATCTGACAAAGGGCTAATATCCAGAACCTACAAAGAATTCAAACAAATTTACAAGAAAAAAACAAACCACCCCATCAAAAAGTGGGCAAAGGATATGAACCGACATTTCTCAAAAGAAGACATTCATACAGCCAACAGACACATGAAAAAATGCTCATCATCACTGGCCATCAGAGAAATGCAAATCAAAACCACAATGAGATACCATCTCACAGCAGTTAGAATGGCGATCATTAAAAAGTCAGGAAACAACAGGTGCTGGAGAGGATGTGGAGAAATAGGAACACTTTTACACTGTTGGTGGGATTGTAAACTAGTTCAACCATTATGGAAAACAGTATGGCGATTCCTCAAGGATCTAGAACTAGAAGTACCATATGACCCAGCCATCCCATTACTGGGTATATACCCAAAGGATTATAAATCATGCTGCTATAAAGACACATGCACACGTATATTTATTGCGGCACTATTCACAATAGCAAAGACTTGGAATCAACCCAAATGTCCATCAGTGACAGATTGGATTAAGAAAATGTGGCACATATACACCATGGAATACTATGCAGCCATAAAAAAGGATGAGTTTGTGTCCTTTGTAGGGACATGGATGCAGCTGGAAACCATCTTTCTTAGCAAACTATCACAAGAACAGAAAACCAAACACCACATGTTCTCACTCATAGGTGGGAACTGAGCAATGAGATCACTTGGACTCGGGAAGGGGAACATCACACACCGGGGCTTATCATGGGTAGGGGGGAGGGGGGAGGGATTGCATTGGGAGTTATACCTGATGTAAATGACGAGTTGATGGGTGCTGACGAGTTGATGGGTGCAGCACACCAACATGGCACAAGTATACATATGTAACAAACCTGCACGTTATGCACATGTACCCTAGAACTTAAAGTATAATTAAAAAAAAAAAAAGAGAGAGAGAAAAAAAAAATACAAAAAACTAGCTGGGCGAGGTGGTGAGTGCCTGTAGTCCCAGCTACTCGGGAGGCTGAGGCAGGAGAATGGTGTAAACCCAGGAGGCAGAGCTTGCAGTGAGCTGAGATCTGGCCACTGCACTCCAGCCCGGGCGACAGAGTGAGACTCCGTTTCAAACAAAATAAAAAATAAAAATAAAAATAAATAACAAATAAATAAATAAAACAGATTCTAGAGTTTGGGTTTTCTAAATTTTTTATTTTTATATTAGATTCAATTTAACAATGATAAACTCAAGGACAAAATAAAACTTAGGACCTAATACTAATGCTTAATAAATTAAGATTTTTGAGTTCAGAAATTGCTTCAAGGCATCTTCTATTAAACATGTCTTTAGTTTTGAGTATAGCTTAGGTAAAGTCTTTGTGCATCTTATCACTGCTAAGAGTATTTTTATTATGCTAACTAAATCAAACTCCCCGTAAAATAGAAGAAATGCTACTGTAGACTTAAAATAAGAATTAATATAATATTCAACAGCAATTGGAAAGCCAATATTGAAAAGAGAGCATATCAATTCAGTAAGTATTTGTCCTCGGCAATAATGTATGACTTTAGAATTCTTAGCATCTTAGAAAATTATCAACTATTATTTAGTCTCATAGTGGCCTAAGGAAGAAATATATTCAAAATATAAATAGGTACAATAAACATCTTTCTTAGCTAATACCTATAAAAAAAAGTTAAACGTGCCATAGTACACTTTCCTGTTTGTTTTTCCTTTGTCTTCACTTTATTCTCTATCTTCTGTTTCCATTTTAACATACCATAATCCAAAAGCAACCTGTACAAACACAGATAATGCAATAAAATATTCAAAATGTACAGGAACAACTGTTTCTTCTTTTTTTTTTTTTTTTTTTTTTTTTTTTGAGACAGAGTCTCACTGTGTCTCCCAGGCTGGAGTGCAGTGGCGCGATCTCGGCTCACTGCAAGCTCCGCCTCCCGGGTTCACGCCATTCTCCCGAGGCGGGTGGATCACGAGGTCAGGAGATCGAGACTATCCTGGCTAACATGGTGAAACTGTTTCTTCTTAATGTATAGTGTGGTAGCTCCAAACAACCAGATTTACATCATCTGAAGCTGTACCCCATGCCACTACTGATTGGTTCAAAATAGACCTCTTGATAAAGTTTAGTCATTAAGAGACAGTCCCCTTTTATGAAATAATGAGGATAAAATTGTTTTTTTCAAAAACTGTCTTACTTGGTAAAAAAAAAAAAAAAAAAAAAAGCATTATTAATCTTATGTTAGTCCATATATTTTCATTTTCTTAGAAGATTTTTTGGTCCATGAAATTCAAAAGTCTAGAAATAACTTACCCAGTTTAGTGTGAAAGGATAAAGTCTTTGTGAGAAAGCAATCTGAAGTTAAAACTGGACTCCAGGGTAAAGTAGATCAGAGATGAGTTCCTAAGTACCTCCAAATTCTTCCATGCTGAAACCATTTAAATGGTGGCTATGTGCAATAGTTTGATCATGTGATGAATAGAATACTTGCTTTGACTGAACTAACTACCAATTATAACACTGCTTTTAATTGGTTGAAAACAACCAACCCTCAATGCTGTATCTGACTATAAGGTGGAAAACACTTGGACTTTCACAACAAATCAACTTTTGTTAAGCAAAATGATAGTAATAACAACTAATATGTCTTATTGGCATGTGGTTGTAATAAGACTAATATGTCTTACTGTACAACAAGCAATGCCACCACCAGAAAGAAAGAAAGAAAGAAAGAAAGAAAGAAAGAAAGAAAGAAAGAAAGAAAGAAAGAAAGCAAGAAAGCAAGAAAGCAAGAAAGCAGGCAGGCAAGAAAGCAAGAAAGGAAGAAAGCAAGAGAGAAAGAGAGAAAGAAAGAAAGAAACAGAGAAAGAAACAGGAGTTGCTGATCCCTAAATGCTAAGGCTATATTTCACTTAGGTAAAAACATGAGTTAGTAATCATTTGACATCACTCTTGGTTTGGGATGGTCTGAGAAATAACCCACAAAGAATCTCACAATTAGTATTTTGAAAGTATATCCCTTATTTTTTTTATTAGCCATTGACACCACAGCCATTTTCATCTAAGATCATGAAAAATGCTATAGTACTAAATCCTAGGCTAGAAATGAAAGTAACCTAAAGAATAATTCCTAATTTGTACCGTATAGAGTTCCTAGGGTAGTGGGGACTGCCATGCAATGCCTCTTCAAATTTTGGCAGGGTATCAAGGGATAAAGAAAACAAATTAGCCTTTTGCAATTAACTAGATTGGGGATGGAACTCATGATTTTGGAATACTAAAATCAAAACATTGATTTTCTCTTAGATCAAAGCAATGTGTCTACATTGAAAGAATATATATATATATATATATATATATATATATATATATATATATAAAAAATAGTGATTAAGATTTCTGATTTCTTCTCCGGCATTCATTCTACCCTAATAACAAGTTTAAAAAAAAAAAAAAGAAATACCACTGACTGTTTTTAGATCCATAGAGAAGTAAGGTCATGGGACAAACCACTGCCCCTAACATGGGGACATGGGGGGACCAACAGGTGAATACAGAGAATCACAGCTTACCAGAGTGAAAACTCATGAGCTAAACCTTCTGAGGGAATCGATGCTGGGGTAGGAAAACCTAAAGTGTAGTTACTGAACTGCTGGAGGGTCAGTGTGGATAAATCTAGAGACAGACACTCAGGGGGGCCTTGCTATCTACCCACACAGCCCCTACCTTTGTGGGTTTTACCTTCTGGAGCTGTTTGGTTCTTCCAGTGAATATCTGTCAGAAAAATCCCCTCATGTCTCCATCCAGGAGTGGGGGAAAGGAAATACCCCACTGTGGGTATTTGGAAATACCCACAGAGCATTCTGTTACTCTTAAATCTATTCTCAAAAGAAACTAGCTAAACAGAACCTAACTCTGTTTTATTAGAACCTCTGTTTTATTAGAAGTTAGGTTTTATTAGAACCTAACTCACCTAGTTGGGGAAGGAAAATCCCCAACTACCACCAGCTCTAGCCTTGGGAAATACCCAACTGTAGCTCATGCTAGTCTTCTTCTACTTAATGAGGAAGGGCAGGAGATGATGGAGATGCACGTGTGAAGTTCACAGTGCAGAAGCACAGGCTTCCTGAAAAATTGAGACATAATCATAGGATTATAAAATTCTTTCCCTCCCCTCACAGCTTACCAACATAATAGTAAAGGCCTATTTACAGCTGTTTCTCTTACCAGGTACATCATGCCTGGCGATCAGGAGAAAGAATTATAATACATACTGAAAAACAAAAAGCACAGTCTGGAGACACAGAGTAACTATCAGAACAAGACTCAGGTATTTCACTGACATTGGAATTATTGAAGCACATATTTAAAACAACTATAATTAACTAAAGGTACTAATGGATAATTTAAACAGCATATATAACAGATGGGTAATGTAAATAGATGGGAATTTTAAGAACTTTTATGTTAGAGATCAAAAACACTATATAGGATATGAAGAATACCTTTGATGGGCTCACTAGTAGACTGGAAGTGGCTGAGGAAAGAATCTTTGAGTGTGAGCATATCTCAACAGAGACTTCCAAAATGGAAAAGCAAACAGAAAAAATAGACTGAAAAGAACAAAATAGAATATCCAGGAATCACAGGAAAACTACATGAGATATGATATACACACAATGCAAATACCAAAAGAAGAAAGAGAAACAGGAACACAAGAAATATTTAAAACAATATATAACTATTGAGAATTTCCTCAATTTAATATCAGACACAAAACCACAGATTCAGGAAGCTTAAACACCAACCAGAAAAAATGACAATAGAAACAACAACAACAACAACAACAAAACTACAACTAAACATACTATTTTCAAACCACAAAAAATTAAAAATAAATAACAAATTATGAAAGAATCCATCGGTGAAAACACTTTACCTGTAGAGAAATAATGATAAGGATTACAGTCTCTCCTCAGAAACCATATAAGCAAGAAGAACAGAGTTAAGTACTTAATTTGTTGAGATAAAAACAAAAATAAAACATCAACCATCAACCTAGAACTCTATAACCTGTGAAATTACTCTTCAAAAGTGAGGGGCAAATGAAGACTTTCTCAGATAAAAACAAAGGGAATTTACTGCCAGTAGGCCTGCCTTGTAAAAAATGTTAAAAAGTTTTTTTTAGAGAGAATAAAGGTGATATAGGTCAGAAACTCAGATCTACATGGAGGAAAAAAGAGCACTGGAGAAGGACTAATTGAAGTTAAAATAAAAACTTTTATTTTTCTTATTCTTTATTGATCTAACAGATGACAGTTCAAAATAATAGCAACAATGTATTCAAATATTTATTTATGGTTTTGTATAAGTAAAATGAATGACAAAAATGATACAAGGGACTACAAGAAGGAATTAGAATTATTGTGATACTATGAGGTACTTGCACTACCTATGAAGAAATATTGATAGTAATAGTGTTATTTGAAAATCAACTTGGATTAGTCGAAAATGTATTTTGAAAATTCTAGGGCAATGACTAAAACCAAGTAAAAGTCAAAAATAATATAATCAATATACTAAGAAAGAAAATGGAATAATATAAAACATTCAATTAACGCCACAAAAGACAAAAAAAAAAAGAAGACAAAAATAGGAATAAAAAACAAGGGCAACAAATAAAAAACAGGGGCAAATATGGTAGCTATTACTCCAATTATATCAATATTCACTTTAAACATCAATGGTCTAAGTGTACCAACTAAAAGCCAGAGGTTGTCAGAATAGATCAAAAGCAAGATTCAACTATATGTTGTCCACACACATACACACACACACACACACCCCCACTTTAAAGACTCATATAGATTAAAAAGTCCATGAAGAAAGATACACCATACTAACACTAATCAAAAAAAAGAAGTAGTTATATTAATTTCAGACAGAAAAGACTTCAGAGCAAGGAAAGTTATCAAGGATAAAAAGGATATTTCATGATAAAGGAATCAGCTCTCCATAAAGACATAATAATCCTTAATGTGTATGTACCTAATAACAGAGTATCAATTCATGTGAGGCAAAAATTGATAAAACTACAAGTATGGATAGGTAAATTCACAATTATAGTTGAAGATCTCAAGAACTGTCTATTAGAAATGGACATATCTAGCAGGCAGAAAATTAGTAAGGACATAGTTGAACTCAACAATGCCATCAGTCAACTAAATAGAATAGGCATCTTTGGGCTACTTTATTCATTACGAGCAAAATATACATTCTTCTCAAGCTCACAAAGGACTTTTACTAAAATAGATCATATTCTTGGCTATAAAACACATCTCAACATGTTATTTTAAAATAGAAATCATACGATGTCTGCTTTTAGACCACAATAGAATCAAACTTGAAATCAATAACAGAAAAATAGCTGGAAAATACCAACATGCATGCCTATCATATAACACACTCCAAATAACACGTGGGTCAAAGGAGAAATCTCAGGAGAAACTTAAACATATTTTGACATAAATGAAAATGAAAACACAACTTATCAAAACTTGTGGGATGAAGCTAACACAGTATATAGAGGAACATTAACAGCATTTAATGCATGTATTAAAAAATAAATATCTAAAAGCAATTATCTAAAATCGTATCCTAGGAAACTGGAAAAAAGAGGCAATTAATTCCAAAGTACATAGAAGAAGGAAAATAATAAAAATTAGAGCAGAAATCAATGACATTGAAAACGTATCATAGCTAGAGAAAAATCAACAAAACCAAAACGTGGTTCTTTGAAAAGACAAACAAAATTAATTAACCTCTAATTGACTAAGAAAAAAAAAAGACAAAGAACAGAAATTGCTAGCATCCGAAATAAAAAAGAGCACATTACTACGAATCCCAAGAACATTAAAATAGTAATAGAGAAATTCTATGAACAAGTTTGTTTCTACAAATTTAATAATATAAGGGGAATCTACCAATTCCTTGGAAGACACAATCTGCCAAAACTCCCACAAGAGGAAATAGACAATTTGAATATGTATACATTAAGGAAATTGAAACAATAATTAATAGCCTTACAAAACAGAAAGCACCAAGCCTAGATGGGTTTACCAATGATGTGTAATTTTCTGCAATCACCTAAAACACGTATTCCTGTTTCCCATGTGTTCCATGTACTAACTCATGACACATCCTCAGCACTGACTCATAGGGAGGTTAGATAAACTCTTTATTTATAGAGAAAAGATCACTAAATTGAGCGTTAGAAGCCTCAGTTACTCTTGTGGAAAATGAGCATGCATATTCTTTTATCTGCATTGCATGGCAGGTGAGATCCCAAAGGAGATAGTGTGTATTACAAAATAAGGCTGTAAAAATGTCGAAGAATATGACATAAAGGAATGGAGATACGGAGGGGAGAGAGGAAAAACATATAATAGATGGACCCAAAAGATAGCAACTGAGAAATAAGATGAAGTTGAAAAGTAAAAATATAATTGTATCTTAACCACACAGAAATGGATTATTTTCAATAAAATATGTGTATGATTTAAAGCTCCCTGATAGGTCTTTTCCTCCAAGAATCTGTCACAATGTTTCAGATTTCTGTTTCCTTAATTCTTTCAGATTGGTCTTAGAAAGACCCTGTTAAAACAGAAACACGGATCTTGGAGAAAGGGCGCACTAAGCAGTTATCAGCTGTCAAGTGTGCGACACAAATGTGTTGATAGATTCAATAGTCACTCAGCTGAGAAGACCTTGCTTGAGGAAACAGGAAGTAGCTTTCTCAAGTGGCTTTTGTTTGTATTTTGTCTTTTCTTCCTACAATTGTTTTTAAATCCAAAGATATCAGCCTGAGGACCCACTTAGGCTGATGAAGAGAAGAGTTTTTATTGAACTTTAAAATGCACAGGAATCAGCTAGGGACCGTGTTAAAATCTAAGTTCTGATCCAGTGAGTCTGGAGTAGGACCTGAGATTCTGCATTTCTTTTTTTTTGTTTTTTGTGATGGAGTCACTCTGTCACAGAGGCTGGAGTGCAGTGGCACGATCTCGGTACACTGCAAGCTCTGCCTCCTGGGTTCACACCATTATCCTGCCTCAGCCTCCCAAGTAGCTGGGACTACAGGTGCCCGCCACCACGCCTGGCTAATTTTTCTTTTTAATGTATTTTTAGTAGGGACGGGGTTTCACCATGTTAGCCAGGATGGTCTCGATCTCCTGACCTCGTGGTCTGCCTGCCTCCACCTCTCAAAGTGCTGGGATTACAGGTGTGAGCCACCGCGCCCGGCTGACATTCTGCATTTCTTAACAAGTTCCAGGTTATGTAACCAAGCAGCTTAACTTCAAAATGCATTTTAAAACCTTTTTTTTCCTCGTCCTATTGGGTTTCAACACATAACCTTGAGGCAAACTGCAGAAGCCTCTATTGTTAGCCTAAAAGAGACTTCATGTCCCTCCCTTTCTCACCGTACATACTGCCTTCACATTTCTTTAACTGTATACTAGTATCTAATTATGTGTCCTCTTAGAAGTTTCAGGGGCTAATCTTGAGACAGACAGCCAAGTCTAGAGACCTAGCTGCAAAATTCCAGAGATTACTTCAAGGCAGCTAGTTAACAAGTAGGCCATTGTTGAGATGACACCAGCCCAAGATCCAGGTGGACTGGAACCAAAATAGCTATCAGAACACACATTGTATTCAGCCTGATTGTCGTATGCCTTTCTCATCAACTTTTCCCTTTTTAAACCACTGCCTTCCCCCTCCAAAACTGAAGCCCTTACTTTGGATACAAATTGACCATTTCCTCTTCACTTCTTTTGATTAATAAAGTCATTTTCTTTCTGCTAAATCTCACTCTTGTTAATGGGTTCTGCAAGTAGTGAGCATCTGTACCTTCGTTTGTTTACAGTTATGCTAAAGCTGCTGGTCTTCAAACTACACTTTGAGGATGAGAATATGTAACTGGGACAGGAAGCCATTTTTAAAGCCAATCGAAGGTATCATGGAGAAGATCCCTGGATAGTAAGAAGCAAAAGAATACATTGAATATTGAGGAAAAAAATTAGTAATTCAAAGAAAAGGGGGAAAGGCTAAAAAATTATACATTTTAAGATGAATGCTTAACAAGAAAAAGTTTATTGACGATTCAATACTTATGGCCCATCATCAATACCATATACTAAAGATACTACGGTATACAAAAGACAGAAAATCTTTGTCGTCAATGAAGTTACAGTCTAGCTAGACGCTAGTGTAGCACTAGTCAGTTATCAAAACCATCAAACATGTAAGTGGTAGCATAATTGTAAGTGCACAGATCAAAGGTCCCTGGTGCGATAAAAAACTGTAAAGAGAACACAGACATGCTTCAAAAAAGAAATGACAACATGCTGAGATTTAAAGCATTGATTCTCAAAGTGTGGCTTTCTCAGATCAGCAACATCAGCATCCCATGAGAACATCTTAGAAATGTAAGTGCTATGGCCTTTCTGCAACATCTACTGAGTCAGAAACTCTGGGCGTGGGACCTAGCAATGGGTGTGTTAACAAGCCTTACATATGATTCTGATGCATGCTAAAGTTTGAGAAATATTAATTTAAAGGAAGTGTTGGAGTTAAAACACAAAAGATTAGGGGACAGGGAGGGTTAGAATGACAGAGGTGAAAAAGTGTTTCTAGTTAAGAAAACAGCAGGAGTAAAAACGCCAGTAGGGAAAGAGGGAGTTGCAGAAACCCTCAGAGTCAAAGGGTGAGACAAATATAAAAGAAGAAAGTAACACCAGATAGCCTTCAAAATGACAGTTGCCAAATGAAAGTCCAAAGACTGGATTTGCTCATAGTCCCGTCTTCCTTAGCCAGCAGAAAAATAAACTTTAATTTGAATGAGTAGAAGGAGCAGAATCTTCATGCATTTACATCACCAGCCCGGCACCCTAAGTCCTTTGGTTTTGCATCCTTTGCTAAATCATCAGAGGAGACGTAGCTGGGAGGTAGTACACAGCTCTTTACAGCAATAGTTCTCACCCTTGGCTGCATATTAGAATCATCTGGAGAGCTCTGAAAACTTAAGATGCAGGAAGCCAACCCAGAGCAATTAAACATGCTCTCTGGTGTGGGGTTCCGGCATCAAAATTTTTTAAACCTCTCCAGGCGATTCTAATGTGTAGCAAGGGTTGCTTGAGCACCACTCAGTTTGGAAAATAAGGTATAGTGAGGTCATAGTTCAGGTGGAATTTCTCTGATGATGTTTCAGGCAGGAAAGAACAAGAGAGTGATTATTTTGGCTTTCTTGTTTAAATTTCTTCTGTTCACCCTGGAAAGGGTATCTGTTAAATTACATATGTGTTTTCATGGGTAGAACGAATTATGGATTCCCACCACATAATGATGGGCAAAGCAATGTGCTTTGATGGAAAAGATGCCTTGCTTTGAGCACAGCCTTCCAGGTCATGTGGTTCTGATTCTGTGGGTCTCTTTTTTTTTTATTGCCTTTGAGCTATTTTATAACTCTCTAATTGTAGATCATGGACAGCAAAGGGAAATTATTCTTGTCTAAAGACATGTAAACACATTCTTTCTGATGAAGGGTCGACTGACTACTCTCTCCCTCCCCAAAACAATTCTACATCTGTTAAATGAAACTTGATCCTCTGTCTTAAAACTTGAAACTTAGATTTGTCACATCTGAGTTCCTCCTCAGGAAACCAACCCTCAGGCAAAGAGCCAAAACTCACCATGTTGTTGCATCCAGACAATGAGACACCAGCCCCTCATCCCTCATGATTGCTTTCTTATTCCTCCCTAGTGCCTGTTTTCCCTCTTTCCCCACTATATGAAATCCCCAATTTCAGTCAGTGGGAAAGACGAATTCGAGACTTTATCTCCTATCCTCCTTAGCATCAGCCTTCTTCCCTGGTTATGCTCATCTCAGTGACTGGCACTCCGGGCTGCAAGGAGCAGGACCTAGACCCAACCCCTGGTGTTTCAGTAAAACCTCTATTCTATTCTCTATTCTTTCCCTGAATCTCCAAAACTAAGACCTCACAAAGGTACAATTCTAATCCCTGCTTCCCAACTCCTGATTAGAATACCAATCGCTACAACTTTCTCATTAATCCATTCCAATAAAACAACAGTTCAAGAGGGTCTTGGGGTAAAAATTATGTGATTTCACTAGGAAAAATACTGTTTTTCTTATGAGCTTTTTTGTTATTGGAGATCCTCATTCACATATCTTCAGCTTTCTGTTCTTGCAAACCAAAGACAGTAAGTTGGGCCTAATCAATAGTTGCCAAAATATATAACACTTTCTATTTGGAGCTTTTGATTTCCTGTAATCAGTATCAATCAGTGAACTTCAGTTTCCTACAGAGAAGCAATTTCCACATTCTTTTGTTTTTTTGACTCAAAAAAACAGTTAACTACAAATTCCAAATATACAGTAATAGTTATGGCAAGTTTCTTCAAAGCAACATACAAAAGCACCAGATAGGAAGATCAGCAATTATCTTTACTCTGTAAGGAAACTGCCACCCACTGTTGCAAATTAAGATAAAGGGCACTTTAAGACAGTAAAGGGGTCTCCTTCCAACCCTGAAGTCAAAGGGCAAGTTCAGTGGATGTAAAATAAGTTAAAGTTACGTTTAAATATAGAGTAAAACTTATTTTAGAATACTTGGGAGAAAACCAGAAACCTGTTGAAAAATATTAATTATCCAAATTTAAAAAGCAAATGTGATTTTGTAAGTTTAGGTTCAAGTACATTCAGCAACTCAAAATTTGATACAATGCCCAGTTTCTGTTTGGATTGCCATAAAATAAATGTTTTTCTGGGTTATGTTAAATTTATATCAAAAATTGTGAGCTGAATGCTTTGAGTTGAAAAATAAAAGAGAAAACATTTTGTTTGGTTAAAAAACGGCATTTTGTTTTCCCTATATAAGGTTTTCAAGGGTGAGTAATAACAGTATTCAAGCACTGCTAATTCACAGAGATTTGTTTGTTGCACGTAATTTCTGGGTACAACTCTAGTCACACACAAACAATTCTTTCAGATGTCACTTGGGTGGCCTTGCAAAAAGTAATTTCTAGCAACCTCTACCTACACTGAGTAACTCCACATACCATGATGTTGATTTTACTTTTCAGGACCAGCTCTTGTAATTTCATGCAGTAATTTAGGTGATTGTCAAGCATGGTATATTCAAACTAAATGCTTTCTTTTGAACAGTAACACTTTACTAGACTGAATCCTTCAATTTCTAGCAATAAAAAGTGGGTTTTAATAGCACTGACTTGAACCTGTACTTGGGATATTTTTTCTCTTGAACAATGAACTAGTATTTTTTCCCCTACTGTATTATTGTACCTTCATTTGTTCATTTCATCACGGTGAGAAAATATCAGAGGTTTTCTCTCTCACTCTCTTTTGTTCCTTTAAATCACTTTCCTCCTTCATTGTTGTAGAGATGCACCGGGGACTTACAGGCTCATACATCTCCCCTGAAATCAGGATTAAGACACTGCCTGTGCCCAGCACTAACCACAGTCTTGCTGAGCTCCCAAAGAAGCATTAGATGGCTGGATACCCTTCCATGTAACCCCACCAGGCCTCCCAGGACATTTAGGAGGATTAGGAGGATAATGCCATCAAAAGACTTGAATCTTCTCAGCAAGGCCATTTGTGGAAACTGAAAAAGGAGAGGGTTGAGGCTACTTAGAAAGGAACAAAGAGAGGTGGCCTGTCATGTTTTGCACTGCAATAGGAGAGCAAAGTGCAGCCCTAACAGGACAGGAAACAGATTAGAGCACAGGCTCCCCTCGTACTCTTTCATCTCTGTCCACCCTCCCCACATTCATTCTGCACAGCACCAGACTTGGTAGAATCTTCAGCTCAAACTATTCTCTCTCCATTTCCTTTACTTGCATTTTTGTGGATGAAATTTTAAGTTACGGATTGCTGCTTTCTCTTGGGACTAAATACCTCTGGATGACAGAATTGTGACATCACTTATAGCCCTCTCTCAAGGTCATGAGACAGAATTGCTTTCTCTACGACAGAAAACAAAGTTATTTAACATTTGTCACCACCACTCGGGGCAAGATGTGGATAATAATATTATCCAACTTACAGAATTATTATGAATTATAATGAATAAAGCTCTTAGAAATGAACCTGACATATGGTAGGCAATATATGCATTTTCAAGTAAGAAAATTACATAAAGACGTTCTTCAGATTTCTACAATTACTTTAAAGTCAAGTCAGATCAAAAGTCTGAACTGAAAGTTTTCCATTCCAAATATGTCCAGAGATAGCTAGAACATTAGATGGAAGTAGGGAGGTTGCGGGGCTGTATAATTTCTGAAACCCTGCTAACATAGTATGTATTTGAATGTGTCCCTAGTCCTTCGGGAAGAATTCACAAAAATCTAGCTGCCCTCTTTGAACAGAAAATGTGCCAGCTAAGGGGTATATGAGTGATTTGAAATTTAACTTTGAATATCTGTTCTTCCACCAACCAGTAAATACAACCTTTATTGAGAAAGATGCATATAGATCCAATGAAAATAGACTTATTCAAAGCAAACTAGTAATGCAACAATCATTGACTCTCAAATCTGTAGCAGGAAGGTGTAATGCAAGCTGCTTTAAACATATTTGCTCTCTCTAGCAGACCCGAGGTAACTCTGCTGTAGTCTTTGTGGCCCTGTACTGGAAGTACCGCAGGTACTGGAATATCCATAGGGAGATGCCAGGACACGCTGGAAGCTAGGAAATGAAAGCAGATGTGGAGAGGTAGGCAAGATGGCCAACTAGACACAACCAGGAGGAACATCTGGCACCAAGGGACTGGGATGTATGGAAGACTGGTGCACTCCTAGCAGATATTCAGAGGGAAGACACTGAGAGTAGATGGAGGGAAGATACAGATGCTGGGCTGAAGGGGAAGAAGCTGGGAACTCTGCATGGGGCTACCATGTATGGGGTCTTGTTCCTGGCCCCGAATGACTGTTGGGGAAAGGGTGAGTTGAACAGGCAAGAAGCAACCTGCTGTTACTACAGGCCTCTGGAATCCTGGCAGGAGGAGACCCCATGACTACCACAGACACTTGAGTTGGCAGGGAGAACTGCTTAGAGAAGTGGTAGGGGCAGAACTTCAGGCTGGTATGGAGCCCAGAGGATTTGGCATAGGAGTGTCTGTAGTGGAGCACAGCCAGGAAATCACATCCCCTTGGTTCCACTTGCTCCCATAGGAGACTTTAGCCCTAGGGAAGGTGTTGGATCTGAATTCTGCAGGGCGGTCTTGCCCATGAGACGGGACTGGTCTGGCCTGAACACCCCTCGGTATGTTGGCCTTTTCCAGGACCCCAGCCTGGCTGCACCTGCTTGCAGTGCAGCCTGGGGTACTCAGAGGGGTCAACTCCTGAGGGCCTGCATCATAGCTCCTGCGCTGGTGAATTATGGCTAAACTGTGGACAGCTCCAGTAGAGCAGCCCCCCAGACACACCAGCCTGCCTGTGACCTCCCCATAATGCAGCCTTTCTCATGCCATTTTGCCTGCATGCACTCGCCCAGGGCCACCCCCTACATCACTTTGCTGGCACATGTGTATGCAGGCAGACCTTGCCTTACCTTCCCCACCAACATGCCTGTAGCATGCATCCTGCTGTGCCACTGCTGCCAGCACGAGTGAACCCCCCAACCCACCCTACCGCCATTGCTGTGGGACTATTGGTGGGCATGGAGAGCACCAGCCCTGTCCCTGGCAGTGCCCCACCCCTGCCATCACACTACTACCAGCATGAAACTAGGCATGGAGAACAGCAGACCCTACCCTGCTCTGAGCAGCCACTACTACCCACATGAAGGCACACAGAGGGTGCACAGCAGAGGTCACACACAGGCCTGTGCCCCCCAGCGCCCCACCCTCATGCTAACATGACCATGCACAGTAGCTGGTGAGGTGGAGGTGGCGCCACCCCTGACCCATATTGCCACCAACGCTGCTGCAAATGCCCACATAGAGGCTGGTACCACATCACCTGCTAGCACCCTGTCACAGCCAATGAGGGTGCACCCTGCCATGCTGCTGCTGCCACTGCTGCTGGCACGTGTGAAAAATGACATATCCCACTGCTACTGCCCTATGAAGTGCTTTGTCTGGCACCACCCATCTGAGTGTTGTGACTAGTGGTCCTGTTGCACCTCTCCCTCTCCAGTGCAGCAGGTTACCAACCTTGAGGAATCAAAAAACAAAGCCAGGGCCCAATTCCAGTCCGACAGAGTTAGAACAGGCAGTCCAGGAGCTCTGAGCTGAGGCTCGGTCTCCTAAAATCTTCCAGAAACAGAGCCAGTTGACTGAACCCACCTTATACAACTAACCTCCAAGGACATAAAATAGAATAAAATAAAATAGCCCATCTAAAAGACAGCAACTTCAAACATTGATGGAAAATCATCCCACAAAAACGAGAAATAACTAGAACAAGAACTCTGACAACTCAAAAAGCCCAGGCCAGGTGCAGTGGCTCAGGCCTGTAATTCCAGCACTTTGAGAGGCCAAGGCGGGTGGATCACCTGAGGCCAGGAGTTCAAGACCAGTCTGGCCAACATGGTGAAACCCCATCTCTACTAAAAATACAAAAATTAGCTGGGTGCAGTGGCACAAACCTGTAGTCCCAGCTACTCAGGAGGCCGAGGCAGGACAGTTGCTTGAACCCAGGAGGTGGAGGCTGCAGTGAGCCAAGGCCGTGCCACTGCACTCCAGCCTGGGCGACAAAGCAAGACTCCATCTCAAAAAAAAACAAACGAACAAACCAAAAAGCCAGAATGCCATCTTTCCTTCAAACAACTACACCAGTTCGTTAGTAAGCATTCTTAACCAGGCTCAGATGGCTGACATGACAGAAATAGAATTCAGAATGTGATTATGTACAAAGATCACTGAGATTCAGGAGAACACTGAAACTCAATCCAGGGGAGCTAAGAATTGCAATAAAATGATACAGAAACTGACAGACAAAAAAGCCAGTACAGAAAGGAATGTAACTGACCTGATAGAGCTGAAAAACACACTACAAGAATTTCATAATGCGATCACAAGTATTAACAATAGAATAGACCAAGCTGAGGAAATAATCTCAAAGCTTGAAGACTGGGTTTCTGAAATAAGACAGTCAGACAAGAATTAAAAAAAAAAAAAAAAAGAATGAAAAGGAACAAAGAAAACTTCTGAGAAATGTGGGATTATGTAATTATGTCACTGAAAGAAATGGGGAGAATGAATCAACTTGGAAAATATCTTTCAGGATATCATTCATGAGAACTTTCCCAACATTATTTTACAAGATGATCCCTAAGACACATAACCATCAGATTCTCTAAGATCAAAATGAGAAAAAAAAAAAGTCAAAGGCAATAAGAGAGAAAGGTCAAGTAAACTACAAAGGGAAGCCCATCAGACTAACAGTGGACCTCTCAACAGAAACCCTACAAGCCACAAGGGATTGGGGGCCTATATTCAGAGAAAAAAAAAGAGGGAAGGAAAGAATGGAGGGAGGGAGGGAAGGAAGGAAAGAAGGAAGGAAGGAAGGAAGGAAGGGAAGGAAGGAAAGAAGGAAGGAAGGAAGGGAGGAAAAAGAAAAGAAAGAAAGAAGGAAAAGAAAGAAAGAATGAAAGAAAGAAAGAAGGAAAGAAAGAAAGAAAGAAAGAAAGAAAGAAAGAAAGAAAGAAAGAAAGAAAGAAAGAAAGAAAGAAAGAAATTCTGACAGATAACTTTGTATCTGGCCAAACTAACCTTCATAAATGAAGGAGAAATAAGATCCTTTTCTGACAAGCAAATGCTGAGGGAATTTGTTACCAAAGACTTGCCTTGAAAGAGATCCTGAAAGAACTACTAAGTATGGAAAGGAAAGACCATTACCAACAACTGCAAGACACACTTAGGTACACAGACCAGTGACACTATAAAGCAACTACACAAACAAGTCTGTATACTAACCAGCTAACATAATGACAGGATCAAATCCACAGATATCAATAATAACCTTGAATGTAAATAGCCTAAATGCCCCAATTCAAAGACACACAGTGGCAAGCTGAATAAGGAAGCAAAACTCCATAGTATGCTGTCCTCAAGAGACCCATCTCACATGCAATGACACCCATAGGTTGAGAGTAAAGGGATGGAGAAAAATCTACCAAGCATTATAGCATTAAACACCCACATTAAAAAGTTAGAAAGATCTCAAATTAGCAACCTACCATCACAACAAAAAGAACTAGAGAAGCAAGAGCAAACCAACCGCAAAGCTAGCAGAAGACAAGAAATAACAAAAATCAGAGCTGAACTGAATGAGACTGAGACACACACACACACACACACACACACACACACACTCAAAAGATCAACAAATCCAGGAGTTTGTTTTTTGAAAAATTTATAAAATAGACCACTAGCTAGACTAATACAGAAGAAAACAGAAAAGATCTAAATAAACACAATTAGAAATAAGAAAGGGGATGTTACTACTGACCCCAGAAATACAAATAGTCATCAGAGACTACTGTGAACACCTTTATGCACACAAACTAGAAAACCTAGAAAAAATGGGTAAATTCCTGTACACGCACATCCTCCCAAGACTGAACCTGTAAGAAATCGAATCCCTGGAAGGCAACCTAGGTAATACCGTTCTGGACATAGGAATTGACGAAGATTTCATGACAAAGACCCCAAAAACAATTGCAACAAAAGCAAAAATTGACAAATTGAATCTAATTAAATGAAAGAGCTTACACAGCAAAATGAACTATCAACAGAGTGAACAGACCTACAGAATGGGAGAAAATATGTGCAAACTATGCACTTGACAAAGGTCTAATATCCAGCATCTATAAGGAACGTACATAATTTTACAAGGAAAAAAACATTAAAAAGTGGGCAGAGGACATGAACAGACACTTTTCAAAAGAAGACATACATGTGGCCAACAAGCACATGGAACAAAGCTCAATATCACTGATCACTGGAGAAATGCAAATAAAAACCACAATGAGATACCATCTCACACCGGTCCAGATGGCTATTATTAAAATGTCAAAAAAAACAACAGATGCTGGTAAAGTTGCAGAGAAAAGGGAATGCTTATACACTGTTGGTGGGCATGTAAGTTAGTTCAACCATTATGGAAAGCACTGTGGTGATTCCTCCAAGAGCTAAAACAGAACTACCATTCAATCCAAAAATCCCATTACTGGGTATATATCCAAAAAATACATAAATCATTCTATCATAAAGGCACAAGCATGCTGCATATGTTCACTGCAGCACTATTCACAATAGCAAAGACATGGAATCAACTTATATGCCCATTGATGGTATACTGAATAAAGAAACTGTTGTACATATACACCATCTAATATTGTGCAGCCATAAAAAGAATGGGATCATGTCCTTTGCAGGAACATGGATGGAGCTGGAGGTCATTATTCTTAGCAAACTAACATAGAAATAGAAAACCAAATACCACATATTCTTACTTATAAGTGGGAGCTAAATGACAGAAACACATGGACACAAAGAGGGGAACAACAGACACTGGGACCTACCTCCACTGGGTTGAAGTTGGGAGGAGGAAAATAATCAGAAAAAAATAACTATTATATACTAGGCTTAGTACCTGGATGATGAAATAATCTTTACAATAAACTCCCAGGACATGAGTTTACCTATATAACAAACTTGCACATGTATCCCAAAATCTAAAATAAAAGTATTTTTAAAATAAATAAATAAATATATTTGCTCATTTGATCACCATCACTTTACAGATGGGAAAACTGGGCCCAAAGGAGTGGATTTATCAAGCAGCCAATGTGAGCTTTGGAATGCCAATTTACCAGTGTTTGGCATGCTGGCCAAATGGTCTATCAAAATGGATAGAAAAGAGATTCCAAATGAGTCTATGAAAGGCTGTGATTACAAAAGGATCATTTATACCAGCCTTTACGTGCTCTGCCTGGCTCCAGTCTAGCAGTAGGGCAATGCCAGTGTATTAATTTGGAACATACTGCAGAATGCACACCTTGATTATCACATGCATCTTAAGTTAGTCTTGTAAAGTAGTTTACAAAACCCTTGCTGTTTTCCAAGCTCATCTTGGATTGCCACATTTACCTGTCCTTTCCTTGAAGATTTGTATGCCTGCTCAAGGTCCTCACCTTTGCTATCTTCCTTTCCTTCTGATTCCTCACAAGTTATTAGGGTGGCATCAGTGTCCTCAGAGTTCACAACACAGCTTTCCTTGAACCAAATCAGAAGGAGATGATGGATTGTGGAAAATATTCCTAGGCCTACTATTTAAACCAAAGGCATAAACTTGTGGCCCATGGTCCAAACTCAGCCTTCAGGAATCTTTTTTATACTTTGTTTAAAAAGATTTAAATTAGTATCTACTGTTTTAAAATTGGAAATACCTCATAAGAATCAAGATTTCTGGCTTACCTCGGAGGATCAAATATAACCCCAATGAAACCATATGTCTGCGGCTACCACTTTCAGAAGGCTGTATATCTCTTTAACAAAGATGTGTGCTCTCTGGTACCCTTATTCCTACCACTCCCTTCCCGTCTTATAGCCTATATGTTTTCTTCAGTAATGTTACCTCTTTACATCCCAAGCCTTAGGATTTTCAAACGTTGGCATAAAGCCTACTTTCTCAACCTGATCACCCATTCCATAGACCCCTACACTCTAGATTTAAGAATGCTTCTGTCTAGTCTCCAATCACTCTAGAAGACATGATACAAACGAAGTGAGAAAAAAGGAACTAGCCAAGAAATGGGGCAGTGATAGAACACTGAAAGATCAAGAGAGAAAATAAGGTTTAAACTTAAAGAAAAAAAGCTGTAAGGAAACACTATAGTGTGACAGTTAAATCACAGACTTTGAAATCAGGCTGTGTCACTGGGTGCTATTGTACTTCCCTGGGCCTGAGTAGCCTGAACTGAAAAAAATATGACGCAAATACTACCTCACTTTTGGAGCTGGGGTATAAGGATGAGAATAAGTGCTTAGCATTGTGGCCCATGCATGGATGGCTCAATCAATCAAAACTCATACATATAAGTAACATGAAAGTGACTGGGAAATACTCCCTGGAATTTCTTGAGGCTAATCACCCTTGTTCCTATAAAACAAGGAATAAAAATTTTACAAACATTATTTGCTCAGTGTGGGAATATCTCAGAAGGACCAAGGAATAAAAGTTAAGATTCACAAGATAATGTGTAAACTGGAAGATGCTACAGGTGGAAAAGTAAGATGCTCAACGTCTGATCCATACTGTTAGGAAAGGCTTAGCAAAAGCAATAATTATTTTGTTCATTATGAGGTGGAAATAAAATTTACTTGCTACTGCTGGGTTTCTATCCAAGGTTAGTTGGATATGAATAAATTGCATCCTGTGATAGATTTGAAGAGTTTATATTCATATTCATGGTTTTGCCCTTACAATACACTTGTGGGGAGAAAGAGAAGGGAACAGAAGCCAAATCAGAGCAAAATCAGCTTCCATCTCTGAATACTGCCATCTGGTGAGAAATTGAGCTTCTTAAGGAATTTAGTATGGGGTGAGCAGATTGTAATGGCTATTCAGAAAGATTTGGCCTGCTTCTTAAAACTCTAAATTGCTTTTTATTAAAATAACTCTTTTGATCTTGAATGATCACGATATCCTCCAAGAATACTTTTCTGGGTGATGTTGGAGGATATAATGGACAACATGTAGACAATGATGTCATAAAAAGGATACTTCCTTCTAGAAACACACACCTATGAGCAGGGAAGTCTTCCATAGAAAACACCCTTCCTATAAGGTCCCTCACCTAACTTACCTTTACTTGAAAAGCCTCCTAGGATTAGTGCTCCCTAAAAAGGGAGACTCTGAGGATTAACTAAGGGTTGACCTACTTTAGTCAGTGGACTGAACCTTAAAATTGGAGGCAGGAAATGGGAGACAGAATCCCATATATAACCCCCACTTTCATTTCTAAGCCTTTACTTAAGCAGATACCTCTGTCTGAAATGAAATTCTCATCTTTTCTACCTAGCAAATTCTAGTAATCTTTTGAGACCTGGCTACTTAGCCAAGGCTTCTCAAATACCTCTGAAAAATTGAGTCACTTTATCTTAGGTTCACTCAGCAATTTTTAACAGTCTCTATTGGAAAGTGGATTAAATTACAGCTTCTTTATTAAACTATCTCTGTTTCCCTACTAGATGATAAAATTCCTACAGGATATACACCATACTTATTCATCTTTGCATTTCCAAGGCCTAGAATATAGCAGATGTTCAATAAATAGTGCCTTGAGCATTTCCCTTTAGGGACTTGGTCTCATTATGTGTGTGTGTGTATGTGTGTGTGTGTGCATATGCAGTTAGGAAGTCTACAGTTTCACAGATAAAACAGACGTACTACTACTTCGAAGTGGTTCCTTCACTATATCAACTCCCTGAATGTCTTACTGGAGCATAACAGACAGCTACACAGATATTCCAGTCAGCATCCATACAAAATTATTCTAATACGTAAGTGATAAAATTGTGGGCTGCCATGCTATGCTGCTTGTTTAAATATGTTCCTTCAAACAAACTACAAACCAAAAATTAATTTCATTCATTCACTTATTTATTCAATCAATGTTTACTTATTGAACACCTAACAGACGTTAGACAATGTTCTAGATGTCAGAATGAAAAAGACAATCCTCTATAGTGATTTCCTTCAAGTAGGGGAAACTATGAACTTATAAATAAAATAGAGAATTTCCTAGAGTAGTAAGTGCTATGTCATAGTTGAGCAGAGCCCTGAAGAAGAAGGAGACAAGTAAGCAAAGCTCTGGGGAAAGTTCATTGCATTCCCAGAGGAAACGCCAGACAAGGGCTCTGGAAGAAGGTAAGTGTGGTGTGTGGACCAAAAGGCCAGCATTATAAATAAGGGGCAGAGGGGTAAGAGGTCCTACGAGAGTCAGGCAGGGACATCTGCATCAGGACTGTGGGCTGGTGAAAGGCATGTATTTTATCTAAGTGTTAATGGAGCAATTTAAGCAGAGAGTGGCATGGTTTGATGAATAGTTGTATAAGCTGTGCTGCTTCATGGAGAAAGACTGTATTGGATATTCAAGAGTAGAGGCACAGAAACCCCTGAGGAGGCTATTACAGTAATCCATTTGGGTATGACATGTTATTGCTGGTTAGTGTGCTTTGTGGAATCCAGATAGAACTCGTGTCAATTATAAGGAAATTACACAGTTCTCATCAACATTGTCTTCAAAAGCAGAAAGCAAGCTGTTGCCACTAGAAATTTCACCCAACTCACTTCTCTCCTCCATCCCTTCTATAAATAGGAACATGGTTTAAACACCTTGAATGAGCAGAATGATTGTTTTTAGGTCATTTTGGATTTTGTTCTTATCTGAAAATTTGGAAGCAAATAAATGTTGTTGCCAAAGCATATGATTAAAATGGGAATATTTCTGAGCAGTCTTTTGTAACACATCAGCTTTAATTCAAAGTCATGTTTGGATTGTCAAAGCAATGTGCTCATTCCTTATTTTATGCATGAAGGATCCAACAACTGAAATGGAAGTGGAGAGTCCATTTACTTTAAAATGTAGAAAGACAACAACCTTTGTGAGATCCACTGAGCGTCACAAAGCTATTGACTACTCGAGATGAGATTTAAAACCAAATGCAGTTCCAGAGTCTAACAGCACAACATTTACACTATATGTGGCCTTTCCAATTTGTAAAAGGACTTGATCATTATTCTAGTACAACCTCTTTATTTTATAGATGGGAAACTGAGGTCAAAGATGATAGATTCCTTGAAGAGAATCTACTGGATCTTTTGACTCCTTGTTGATTAATTTCAGTGAATATAGATCCTGTATACAGAAAAAAAACCAGTACTTCCTTACCATGAAATATTTGCAAAGGAAAATAAAAAAGTCATTTGGGATACTTAACAAAATCTTTGCTCATCCCTCAAAACCTGTCTAGCAAAAGAGCTGATGAAATTGTCTTGTATATGTTTATTATCTGCAGACCTCTGAAAGTCAAGCCGTTCTTAGTGATTATAGAAGTAGTACCAACGGCAGTTGAAAGGGTTATAATGTGTTCAGCTGTTCTAGATGTCTTTTATGTATTATCTCATTTAATCGCCACCATTGCCCTATTAGGAAAGCACTTCTATTATCCCAGTTTTCCAGAAAAATAAACTGAAGCTCAGAGAAGTTAAGCAACTTGCCTGAAGTCAAAGAAAATGGTAGAGCCAGGGTTGAATCTCAGCAGTATGACTCTACAGCAGAGGTGAGCAAACTTCAGCATGTTGGCCAGATCCAGACCACTACCTATGTATATCAATAAAGTTTTATCAGAACAAAGTGACACTCATTCCTTTCTCTACAGTTATTGCTGTTTTTGAGCTTCAATGATAGAGTCGGGTAATTACAACAGACACCTACCAGCCAAGAGGAAATATTTGCTACATGGCCCTGTACGGGAAACTTTGCTGACCTACAGCTTGTATGCTGAACATTCTTTAACAAATGTTTACTGAATGCTTACAATGTGGGAGCCACAGTTATGAGCGTTCAGTAAACAGAAGAGGTAAAGTTCTCTGCCTTTCTGAAACAATACACTAAGACATGTTGCTTCCTGATTAGGACTGGTTACAAAATTGGTGGGACCCAGTGCAAAGTGAAAATGGGGGCTGTTTGTTTGAAAAAAATATTGATACTTTCAAGGTGGTAAGAGCAGAGCCTAAACTAAGCACAGGGCCTTTTTAAAACACAGGGCCTGTTTAACTGGACAGGCTGCAAACCCATGAAACTTGCTCTGCTTCTGATATGACCTTGCTGAAGTTGGCTGTGAAACAATAGTGTCCAAGAAAGCCTGAAATGGTAATCCTGATGTATAAAGAGGACACCCTACCTCTCCTTGTACTTCTAGTCCTGGGTGACCTCCAGGGTTGGAGGGGGAAGGCTGTGAAGCCATCCACCTGGAATACATCCCACAGGGACTCACAATACTCAATACTCAAAGCTGTGCTCCTTACACTTGGCAGCACTAACTCTCCTGTCAAGGCTTCAGGAAAGGGGATGTCTCATCAATTAACTCTGAAATGATGGGCAAAATCCATGCATATATGCATACAGTTTAAAAGCCCCACCTCTGCATTCTACATGCTTGCATCAGAAGACTTCCTACGCCATACTCTAGCACTGTGAGCTTGGGAAAGCTCTTAAATTTCTCTGTGCCTCAGTTTCCTGAGCTGTAAAGTGGGAAAAGAAATAGTACCTACCTCATAAGGATGCTGTGAGAATTTAGTGATTTTTATTTTTATTTATTTATTTTTTTGAGACGGAGTTTCACTTTTGTTGCCCAGGCTGGAGTGCAATGGCATGATCTTGGCTCACTACAACCTCCGCCTCCTGAGTTCAAGCAATTCTCCTGCCTCAGCCGCCCCAGTAGCTGGGATTACAGGAGCCCACCACCACGCCCAGCTAATTTTTTTCGTATTTTTAGTAGAGACGGGGTTTCACCATATTGGCCAGGCTGGTCTCAAAGTCCTGACCTCAGATGATCTGCCCACCTCGGCCTCCCAAAGTACTGCGATTACAGGTGAGAATTAAGTGAATTTAAATGTGTAAAATGCTTAGAATAATGTCTGGAAAATGTTAAAGGCATACATTGGAATATTATCATTGTTAGTATTTTTATTATGTGGAGAGGGTATAAGGAAGAGATGGTAAACTACTGAAAACAATGTAAGTTGACAAGGGGTTGATGTAAATGAACGAAGTTGGTATTTTAAAATAGAGAGTGCTGGGGAGCATGTGAACTGAGGAGTGCATGGTGTATCCATACAGCTATCTACCCCTCAACTTTAGCTCCTTGCTGCCATGTCCACCATTATTCCTGTGAAATCAACTCTCTTCCGTTTTTTGTTTGTTTGTTTGTTTAATTAGAGCCAGAAATTGGCCGGGGGCAGTGGCTCATGTCTGTAATCCCAGCACTTTGGGAGGCTGAGGCAGGTGAATCACAAGGTCAAGAGATTAAGACCATATTGGACTACATGGTAAAACCCCATCTCTACTAAAAATACAAAAAAAAATTGCTGGGCATGGTGGCGGTCACCTATAGTCGCAGCTACTCCGGAGGCTGAGGCAGGAGAAACAGTTGAATCTGGGAGACAGAGGTTGCTGTGAGCCAAGATCATGCCACTGCATGCCAGCCAGAATGAAACTCCATCTCACGAAAAGAAAAGAAAAGAAAAGAAAAGAAAAAAGAAGAAAAAAGAAAAGAAAAGAAAAGAAAAAAGAAAAGAAAAGAAAAGGGAGGGGAAGGGAGGGGAGGGGAGGGAAGGAGAGGGAAAGAGAAAAGGAAAGCCAGAAATCTAGATTTTGGTAGGAAATCTCCCAAGTTTTCTATGTCGACAACTAATTCAAACTTTCTTTAAATATTCTGTCTGGAAAACCAAACACCACATGTTCTCACTCATAGGTGGGAAATGAACAATGAGAACACTTGGACACAGGGTGGGGAACAACACACCAGGGCCTGTTATGGGTGGGGTGAGGGGCGAGGGGGGAGGGGTGGCATTAGGAGATATACCTAATGTAAATGACGAGTTAATGGATGCAGCAAAACAACATGGCACACATATACGTATGTAATATACCTGCACGTTGTGTATATATACCCTAGAACTTAAAGTATTGGGGAAAAAAAAAAAAAGTCCTGGCCTAGTGGCTCACGCCTGTAATCCCCACACTTTGGGAGGTCGAGGTGGGTGGATCACGAGGTCAGGAGATCGAGACCATCCTGGTTGAAACGCCATCTCTACTGAAAATACAAAATTAGCCCAGAGTGGTGGTGGGCACCTGTAGTCCCAGCTACTCGGGAGGCTGAGGCGGGAGAATGGCGTGAACTCGGGAGGTGGAGCTTGCAGTGAGCTGAGATAGTGCCACTGCACTCTAGCCTGGGTGACAGAGTGTGACTGTGTCTCAAAAATACAATAAAATAAAATAAAATTAAATTAAAATAAAATAAAATAAAATAAAATGTAAAACAAATACATAAAAATATAAAATGCAAAAACAACATAAAAAAATAAATATTCTGTCTGGTCAAACAATCCCTAACTAAATCCTCCAATCAAGCATATTATAAGCTTTGCTCTGTGGCACCCATCAGATTCTCAAAGGACCATGAGCATCAGAAAAGGGTGGAAACTTCCACTTTAGAGAATCAATAGGCCATCAACATCCCCAGACCATGTGCAGACCATTCTATTTTGGATGGTTTTCTAAGAAGTTTTGGGGCTCTGCATCTGGAAGGGCTTGAGGGCTATGGGGGGAACAGGCAGACAGGGAAATAAAACTTGTCCTCCTCAAGGCAGCCTCTTAATTCCCCATATCAGAGCCTTTTCCGACCACCTTACAGCGCAATGAGCTTAGAATTAAAGCACTTGCCTCTCAGTAACAAATTCTATTCTCTCTGTCTGCCTTTCTATTGGGATCTTCTCCTCCTTCTTGCACTATCAAAAACTACCCCAGGGAAGAGTTATAATTTAATGTGAATGGAAGTTGGATAAATTCTACTTCACGAGGATTTTTTGTTTAGTGGGGGAAGGTGGGTGAGGGAGACAGAGAATGGATTCCCTATGTCCCAATCCCCACTTTAAATATTACTTCTAATAATTGGAAAAAAGGCTTTGTTTTCTGGCTAATGGAGTTGACTTACCCATTTCTGGCCTCATTTCCAGTAACAAAAATGGAATAGTAATAACTATCTTTGATAGTTTGCTCTCAACATCAGATTATACTTATGATTTTTAATTCATACAAGAGATTTACATACCTTAAATCCCAGTTGCCAGAGAACATTTTGGGGGAGTCACTGTGTCTGCAGGATCTGTCACAGGGTTGGGCACACAGACTGACTTCACAGAGCGGACTGAATGTCTTGGAACTGAACCGACTGGTAGCTAATGTGCTTTGGGTGTTTTTGCACTGCCACCATCTGAACCAAATAGTCAGTGGTCTATGACAGATCTGTCTCACAAGCATCGCAGTAAAAATACAAGGATCATAATAGCCCAACATAGTACTTTAATGTAATGGTCTACTATCTATTCTATTATAGTGATATCATAGAACTAATTCAAATGATTCATGCATATGAAATTTGAATGGCATTTTGTATTTTTATGCATATTTTCATTATATTCCAATACTACTTTTTGTGAAAAAAAGAACAATACCTTCACAGTCATACTGAAACTATGAAACCTAAAATAATTTAAGGTTAGTCACTTAGGAGAATAACTTAATCATCTTCACTCTTAGCCCATTACTTTTTTTTTTTTTTTTTTTTTTTTTAAGTAACCGAACCACTTCCCGTTGCCCTGCATTGAAAGCATTAAAATTCTTTCTGGTTATTCACACTTTTAAGAGCCTCTTGTTGAACTGCATCAACCCTGGCTACATCCCCTTTGGTGCTCATTAGTGAATACCTAACCATGTAATATTCATTCATATTGTATCTCCCAATTGCCCACAGAATAATAGTCCAATGCCTTACTAAGTCTTAGAAGACACTTCACAATCTAACCAAGTCAACCCCTCCACTGTTAGAATCTTCCACCTTTCACTCTGTACCTCCATTCTAGTCATATTGATCTTTTCTCCATCTTTCCTTTCCTTAAGCTTTCCTACTTGGTTTCTCTAGCTAATAATCAAGTACCTTATCCAATGCACTCAGGTGAACAAGCTCTACTCTCAACTTTTCAAGTACCTACCATGCAAAGGCTTTAAAAATTCTCACCAGTTGGCCATTAAAAAATATATATATAATCTAATTAAACTAAAGAGCTTCTGCACAGCAAAAGAAACTACCATCAGAGTAAACGGGAAACCTACAGAATGGGAGAAAATTTTTGCAATCTACTCATCTGACAAAGGGCTAATATCCAGAACCTACAAAGAACTCAAACAAATTTACAAGAAAAAAACAACCCCATCAAAAAGTGGGCAAAGGATATGAACAGTCACTTCTCAAAAGAAGACATTTATGTAGCCAACAGACACATGAAAAAATGCTCATCATCACTGGCCATCAGAAAAATGCAAATCAAAACCACAATGAGATACCATCTCATACCAGTTAGAATGGCGATCATTAAAAAGTCAGGAAACAACAGGTGCTGGAGAGGATGTGGAGAAATAGGAATACTTTTACACTGTTGGTGGCACTGTAAACTAGTTCAACCATTGTGGAAGACAGTGTGGTGATTCCTCAAGGATCTAGGATTAGAAATACCATTTGACCCAGCCATCCCATTACTGGGTATATACCCAAAGGATTATAAATCATGCTGCTATAAAGACACATGCACACGTATGTTTATTGTGGCACTATTCACAATAGCAAAGACTTGGAACCAACCCAAATGTCCATCAATGACAGACTGAATTAAGAAAATGTGGCACATATACACCATGGAACACTATACAGCCATAAAAAAGAATGAGTTCATGTCCTTTGTAGGGACATGGATGCAGCTGGAAACCATCATTCTCAGCAAACTATCGCAAGAACAGAAAACCAAACACCACATGTTCTCACTCATAAGTGCGAATTGAACAACGAGATCACTTGGACACAGGGTGGGGAACAACACACCAGGGCCTGTTATGGGTGGGGTGAGGGGGGAGGGGGGAGGGGTGGCATTAGGAGATATACCTAATGTAAATGGCGAGTTAATGGGTGCAGCACACCAACATGGCACATGTATACATATGCAACAAACCTGCACGTTGTGCACATGTACCCTAGAACACAAAATATTATAAAAAAGAAAAATATATATAATTTGGCTGGATGCAGTGGCTCATGCCTGTAATCCCAGCACTTTGAGAGGCTGAGGTGGGTGGATCACTTGAGCTTAGGAGTTTGAGACCAGCCTGGCCAACATGGCAAAGTCCACTTTACTCTACTTTAAACTACTTTCACATACTTCCAGCCAAAATTGAAGAGAACAATTATAACCTCTGGCTTCCAATAATGATTATTACTAATTATAAGGAATGATGTAATCCTTTCAAGGAAATTGCATACAGGACAAGAAATCTTCTGAGGCATTTTGGTTTTTTATTTTTTATTTCTGGATTTTTGCAGCTCTGATTATTTAGGGATATATGGTTTAAAATATGTTGTTCTGCCAATATCCACTCTTCTCTTTCTCAGCAGAATATTTAGATAAGCACCTGGCCAAAATAATAAAGCCTACATTTCCTAGCCTCACATGAGGGGTGGGGACCATGTGACTAACTTCTAGCCAAGAGATGGAGAATAAGGATGCCCATGTCCTCTGACCATGTGCTTGAAAGGAAAGTATATTCTCCTCCCTTCTCATTTTGTCTTTTCTTGTTTGAATGCAGGCCTGATAACACCTGGTACCAATCTCCAGGGAACACCCTGGAGATTGCAGAGAAGATAGTGTTAATGCAGGCCCCTGATGATTTGCAGGCAGAGCCACTCAGACAAGACAGATAAGCCAGTTTATCAAGCTATTTATGGTCTCTCTCACATGCAGCTATATCTATATTGTAACAAATACAGATGGCTAATTTCTTGTTAATTTCCACAGGTTTTTTTCATGTGGTAAATTCAGGAAGCAACTTCATTCTGATGTGATGATTTGTCTGCTTCAATACATTTCATTTTGCTGATTCAGTCATTTGTTTAGTCATGCTCTTTTTACTTCTACATCCAATTTTGTTTCCCTTATCAGAGACAGTTTCTGTCATTAAACTATATGAATTTTCAAAAAATCATATACCACTATAGCTTTTAATATAAGCATTCAAAATATTTCCTACCCACATTTCCATGTTGTCTCTAAGTTTGTGGCTGATAACACAAAGAATTACTCTGTCCAAAGTAACACTGAGAAATCTTCAACTCTTCCTTCTTATTTACTTTCAACAAGAAATGGTGAAGAAATTATAAAGGCCAAAGAAAGCACAATAAAAAATGCAAAGAAATTTGCAGATGGTACACTAGCATTTACGTATATACTCTAGGGTGCTTTTGGCTTTATTTTCAATAGCTAAGTAAACTACTTGGAATATAAGTAAATTGTGAAAGGTAATCCCTGAAGAGGTATAATTAATCTTTTGGGGGAGGTCACAAAACCTCTTTGACATTCTCAAGAAAGCCATGGAAGTTTTATCCCAAACAATTAGCATATAAATATACATATACATTTAACATATAATTCAACAAGGTCACTTCACAGAAACTTCTAGAGGATTATATGTGAATTTCAGGGTAAAAACCTCGAGTTAATGTAAATATCTATATCCATGTTCATATCTATGGCTATCTACTGATCTATATTTTCTCCTGGATTTTAAATATGTTTATTCTTTAACAAACTATTCTGTTCTCTAACTGATCTCAGTATGAGTGATGATAAAAGTGATAATAAGAACAATCACAGGAGCAGCTACCTGTACTGATGACCTGCTATTGCCCTGGTACCACATGCTTATTGTCTCAGTTAGTCTTCTAAATAAGTCTCTTATATAGGTGATTTGCAAGTGGCATATCTGAAGCATAGAGAGTTTGTATCCCCACAGAAAGTAACAGGGCCATTATGTGGCAATAATATTTTAAAATATGGAGCCAGAACTCAAAGCCACATTATTATGCTGGAAAGAAATGAATCCTTACAATCTAATTTCAATCCCAACACTCTTTTCTTTCAAATAAAAGAAAAATTTGCGTGTCATAAAATGCACACATTTTAAGTAAAATGTTCAATAAGCTTTGACAAATGTGAAATCACCAACATAATCAAGACAAAAAGCATTTCTGTCATCCTAAAAGTTCCTTTCTTAGTTAACCCACCCCTTCCAAAGGCAAGTATTATTCTGATACTCATCATACATATTAGCTTTAGCTGCTCAAGAATGTCATAGAAATGAAATTATTAACTATGTTCTCTTTTGCATTTGGCTTCCTATATCCGACATATGTTTAAGATTCATCTATACAGTTGTGTGCATTAGTAGTTCATTCCTTTCTACTGTTGGGTAGTATTCCCTTGTATGAACACAGCACAATCGTATTAGCCTTCCTCCTCTTTTTTTTTTTTTTTTTTTTTTTTTTTTTTTTAATTTATTTATTATTATTATACTTTAAGTTGTAGGGTACATGTGCATAACGTGCAGGTTTGTTACATATGTATACTTGTGCCATGTTGCTGTGCTGCACCCATCAACTCGTCATTTACATCAGGTATAACTCCCAATGCAATCCCTCCCCCCTCCCCCCTCCCCATGATAGGCCCCGGTGTGTGATGTTCCCCTTCCTGAGTCCGAGTGATCTCATTGTTCAGTTCCCACCTATGAGTGAGAACATGCGGTGTTTGGTTTTCTGTTCTTGTGATAGTTTGCTAAGAATGATGGATTCCAGCTGCATCCAAGTCCCTACAAAGGACTCAAACTCATCCTTTTTTATGGCTGCATAGTATTCCATGGTGTATATGTGCCACATTTTCTTAATCCAATCTGTCACTGATGGACATTTGGGTTGATTCCAAGTCTTTGCTATTGTGAATAGTGCTGCAATAAACATACGTGTGCATGTGTCTTTATAGCAGCATAATTTATAATCCTTTGGGTATATACCCAGTAATGGGATGGCTGGGTCATATGGTACATCTAGTTCTAGATCCTTGAGGAATCGCCATACTGTTTTCCATAATGGTTGAACTAGTTTACAATCCCACCAACAGTGTAAAAGTGTTCCTATTTCTCCACATCCTCTCCAGCACCTGTTGTTTCCTGACTTTTTAATGATCGCCATTCTAACTGGTGTGAGATGGTATCTCATTGTGGTTTTGATTTGCATTTCTCTGATGGCCAGTGATGATGAGCATTTTTTCATGTGTCTGTTGGCTGTATGAATGTCTTCTTTTGAGAAATGTCTGTTCATGTCCTTTGCCCACTTTTTGATGGGGTTGTTTGTTTTTTTCTTGTAAATTTGTTTGAGTTCTTTGTAGGTTCTGGATATTAGCCCATTGTCAGATGAGTAGATTGCAAAAATTTTCTCCCATTCTGTAGGTTGCCTGTTCACTCTGATGGTAGTGTCTTTTGCTGTGCAGAAGCTCTTTAGTTTAATGAGATCCCATTTGTCAATTTTGGCTTTTGCTGCCGTTGCTTTTGGTGTTTTAGACATGAAATCTTTGCCCATGCCTATGTCCTGAATGGTACTACCTAGGTTTTCCTCTAGGATTTTTATGGTATTAGGTCTAACATTTAAGTCTCTAATCCATCTTGAATTAATTTTCGTATAAGGAGTAAGGAAAGGATCCAGTTTCAGCTTTCTACTTATGGCTAGCCAATTTTCCCAGCACCATTTATTAAATAGGGAATCCTTTCCCCATTTCTTGTTTCTCTCAGGTTTGTCAAAGATCAAATGGCTGTAGATGTGTGGTATTATTTCTGAGGACTCTGTTCTGTTCCATTGGTCTATATCTCTGTTTTGGTACCAGTACCATGCTGTTTTGGTTACTGTAGCCTTGTAGTATAGTTTGAAGTCAGGTAGCGTGATGCCTCCAGCTTTGTTTGAGGTAGAGCCTTCCTCCTCTTAATAAACATTTGAGGCTCTTCTTAGTTTGCGCCATAATAAATAGAGCTGCTATAAGCGTTGAGTACAAGTCTGTAAGTGGACATGCTTTCATTATTTTAAAATAAATACTAGCAGTATAATTTGCTGGGTTACCAACCAGATATATGATTAACTTTATAAAAACTATCAAACATATTTCTAAAATGGCTGCACAATTTACACTCTTACCAGTAAAGTGTAAGAGTTCTGATCTGTGAACAACAATACTATTCTTGGTTTCTCGTTATTGTTGCTTCTGTAGCTGTTGTCTGTAGTTGTAGTTTTAGCCATTCTAGTGAGTATAATGTGGTATCTCATTATCATTTTATTTGGCACTTTATCACTTTTTGAAATGCTTATTTACTTTTTGTATCTTTTCTTGTGTGAAGTGTTCACAAGGTCTTTGACCTTTCCTTACTGATTTGTGTTTGTAGTTTTTATTTGTAGGTATTTTAATATATAAAACATTATGGAGATGGGAATACATATTTTTTCCTCCTAATGTGTGGCTTGCCTTTCTGAAAAGCAGAACTTTTAGTTTTGGCAAAGTGTTTTCTTGTTTGTTTGTTTGTTTGTTTTTTTTACTATTATTTTTTCTTTCTTCTTTTTAAGAAAAAAAAAAAAAAAACTACAGGTGAGCCACCTGTAGTCCTAATTGTTTTAAATATTTTGCCCAACAAATTGTTTTAAATATTTTGTAGAGATGGAGGTCTCACACTTTTGCCCAAGCTGGTCTCAAACTCCTGAGCTCAAGCAATCTTTGTGCCTCGGCCTCTCAAAGTGCTGGGATCACAGGCGTGAGCTATGGTGTCTAGCCTACGAATTTTTTCATTTGTACTTTGTGCTATTTGTGTCTTGAAAATTTTTTGCTTATCCAAAGTCATGAATATATACTCTTATGTGTTTTTTTCCTAAAACTTCATAGGTTGAACTCAAATTTAAATTATGACTCTGGTTAATATGTACAGAGGTAAGGTTTAAGATTTATTTTTTTAAATATGTAGTATGCCATTGTTCAAGCAATATAGATTGAAAAGATTTTTCTAACCCTATTGGATTATCTTGGTGCCTTTGCAGCAGATCAGTTGATATATATTGGTCTATTTCTGAATTCTACCGTGGTGCATTGATCTTTTTTTCATCCTTACGCCAACGTAATACTCTTTTGATTACTATAGATTTATGTTAAGTTTTGAAATCTATTACTGTAAATCCTACAATAGTGTTTGTCCTTTTCAATACTCTTTTGGCTGGTGGCTGTTATAGCTCATTTCCATTTCCATATACATTTCAGAATCAGCTTTACAATCTTCACAAAGAAAATTCGGATGGAAGTTTGGAGATTTCATTAAATCTACAGATTAATTGGGAGAGAACTGGCATAGCAATGCCTACTAGAGAGACTTCTCAGGTCTATTCATGTCTCACTCAGACACACAAGGCCCATATGGATGACACCCAGTGCCAGTCTATTTAGAAGGATTTAGATCCAGGCAAGAACTTGGCAACAGGGTAGAATCAGGTGTTTCTGCTCAAAGTAGTACTTACATACATCTGAGAACCATCCAGGAATTTTCATCTTTGATCTACCAAGTGATGACAACTGAGGTGAAAAAGGACAAGATCCCCACTGTGAATATGAGGTCTACCCTCTTTAGAAGCCCTATGCACACAGGAGCCAATCTCTCTTGTAAAAACTTCACAGACAAAGTTTCCAGGGCTCCTGTAAAAGATGTGCCAATGTACAGAACTCATTCACTAAGGAAAGTCTAAATTTAAGGCTCCCCACCAGGCACTTATAGTACTTCCTAAGTAGATGCAATAGGCTAATCTGGATCCACATTTGCCATATAGCTGATGTTTTATCTGTCTTTACATTTCCAGGGGAAAAGACTTAGAAAAGGATTATAAAAATTTAGTAATTGTGACTTCTACCAAAGTTCCATTGTAATAAGATACCATACTCTGTGTTTAGATGAAGTTCAGCTTCTCATGTCAAAGAAAAAAAATTTCGTTAAAGATGCAAAGAAAAATTAGTAATATTATGCTTTTCAAACTATGAATGTATTCTATTTCTTCAGTTATTTACATTATTTTAAATTCCTCTAATTAATGTTTTGAAATGTTTAGGGTAATAATCAAGTTCATATTTTGCTCATTTATTACTAAATGATTTACTAATTTGATGCTATTTCAAATGGCATATAAAAAATCCTACAAATGAACAATTTCTTCATATAAGCCCCAAAATGCATTACTATTATTTATGCAGTCAGTTGTAATTTAAATAATATACGAATAGAAAAAAATAGACAAGGATTTCTATTTGACCGTATACTTACATTTCTAAACTCCATTCCTTTTCATGGATCCAAGTCATCATTAGGCACCATTCCCCTTATGTTTATCAAATTCCATTTGTCATGTTTTAGTGTAGGTTTGTTGAGATTAATTCTTCCAACTTTCATATTTGACAGTGTCTTCATTTCAACTTTATTTTTGAAGGATATTCTCTGTGGATATAGAACTCTAGATCGATGATTTTACTTTTACTTTCTGTTTCCTTCCCTTTTTTCTCCATAATTTTCCATTTTAAGGATGTATCTTTATCTTATGGCTTTGTTTCTCATATGAAGTCCAGCATTGCTTGTTGTCGTCAACTCTTTTTCATTTTTCTGTCTCTTTTCTTGCCTACCTTCAATAAGTTTCATTTTCATAGCTTTCCCCTAGTTTGACCATGATGTCCCTAGATATGATTTTATTTTTATTATCTTGCCTGAGATTCGTTCGGCTTCTTTGATCTACAAGTTCTTGTTTTTTGTCATTTTAAAACATTTTGTTATTATTTATTTTAATAGATTTTCTGTCCCTTTTATCTTTCCTACCCTTTAGGGAGTCTAGGTATGTCATGCTACTTGATATTATCTCACAGGTTATTTGTTTTTTTAAAATTTTTCAATCAATTTGGGTTTCAGTTGAGATTTCTGTTTACCCTTCCTCAAACTCACTGATCAAAAGATGTTATATCCAGTATGCCATTAATGGAATCCAATAAATTTATGATATTAAATACTACATGTTTTAGGTCTACATTTACATTTAGTCATTTTAAGTTGCTTTTTACATACCTACTGAAATTTGTACCCCTTAATTCATTGTATACTTTCTTCCCCTGTAAGTTCTTAAACATAGTTATTATGATTATGTTTAAGTCATTTAAAGCTCATTCTAACATGTGCAGTATGTCTCGGTTTGCTTCTATTGACTGTTCCTTCATTTGTTTTCGAGTCGAATTTTTCTCACTTCTAATGATGGATATTTTTTGATTATCTACTGGAAATTATGAATAATATGTTGTCAAAGCCGGCAAATCATTTGTATTTTTTTGAAGACTATTGTTTTGTTCCAGCAGTGGTGAAATAATTAACAGATCATCTTAATCTTGTGGGAGCTTGGTTCAGAGTTCATTTTACCCTTATTTCTGGGCATATTAGTTCTAAGGCATGATGTTACTTCTGGAGTTTAAGATAAGGTGTTTACCAAATCCTTCTAACTTGGTGGGATTTGAGCTCTAAGCCCTGTCTTCAAAAAAAAGTGGACAGTTTCTGAAATATCTGCTGAGACTTTGAAGTTTTTCAGCTGTTGTTTTCTATTGAACATTTTAGGATCTTGTCTCAAACATTACATTTTAGTGATCAGCATGTAATTTAGAAAGATTTTTGTTGCTCCATGTTCTAATAATAATGTCATGAAGATGAGGTCACCACCAGTTGATTGGGTGAAGTATCAACAGTTTTATGAAGTAATTTGAGAAATGTTGACAGAGTTGTACATAGCTGTACAGTATGTCTGTGTTTTAAGATAAAGTGTTATTACCCAGAAATCAAAAAGTTAAAAGTTTATAAAATAAGAAAGTTATTGTAAGCTAAGGTAAACTTATTAGTGAAGAAAACATAATTTTCATAAATTTAGTGTAGCCTAAGTGTACAATATTTATAAAGTCTACAGTGGTGTACAGTAACATCCTAAGCCTTCACATTCACTCACCACTCACTGACTCACCCAGAGCAACTTCCAATCCTGAAACTCCATGTATGGTAAGTGCCCCATACAGGTGTACTGTTATTTTTTATGTTATATTTTCGCTGTACCTTTCCCATGCTTACTTTTGTTTAAATACAAAAATGCTTAACATTGAATTACAATTGCCTACAGTATTCAGTACAATAACATGCAACAGAGGTTTGTAGCCTAGGAGCAGTGGAATGGGCTATACCATATAGCCTATAGTAGGCATGTCATCTAGGGGTATGTAAGCACACAGTATGATGTTCACACAATGATGACATTGTCTAATGATGTGTCTCTTAGAACGAATGTATTCCTGTCACGAAGTGATATATGAGTGTTATTTGGGCTTACACTGACACAAAGGTAGAGCACATGACCTTAATCTAAGGCAATGAACTACATTCTCCTGAGAATAGTGATGAGTTTAGAATGGATTCATGTCCCATTCAGAATCAATGAGATGTCAGAAGAATTTTTATAGAAACTCTAGGAAAGTTTTATAAAAACTCTCTCATTACTGTAGGATTTTAACCCAGAAGGCTGAACAGTCTGGAACTGCTGAAACCATTTTGCCAGCAGGAGATCGTCATCTTCCTGAGAATGAAGCCAACATATGTGAGAGATGAGAACCAATTTGAGCTAGGAAATAAAGTTCAAGGTGAAGTTTGATCCACTGAATGAAGCCTCAACCCTACCTATATCGTATAAGGCAATAAATACTGTTTTACCTTAAGCCAGTAGAGACTGGGCTACTGGTAGCTCTGCCACCAGTTGAATTTAGGTCAGAGCTTCGCAAATGGCATATTATAGAATGTACTATAAATGAGTTAAAATGTGTGCTTAAATCTTAATTTTTTTTAGCGTGTAGAAGGGCTAGGAAAAGGTCTACAGCCACTGGAGCCCTTGGGCTGTTCAGCTGTAGCCACTAACAACCTCAAAATGTTAGCCCAGTGTGTCTTAGAATGATCATCACCTTCTATCTTTGCCATGACATGAAAACATTTGGAAAGCATTGCCTTCAGCACACCACTTAATATTTCTGGACTTCGTTTTTATCATTTGAAAAATGAGAAAGCTATAATAGGTTACCCCTAAGGGATTTTTAATCTACACTATTTTATGGCTCCACATTGTCAATTTTGGCTTCAGAATTACAATAACAAAGTTCAAAACCATACTGTTCAGCCAGGAGGGGAAACGGGCTGTGTCAGTGCTGAAAGAAACAAATGGAAAGGCATAATTAACAAACGGAGAGACACTTAACACATAGCCCTGGAATAGATCAGAGGCAAATAATCTGAAAATTGACTATGTCTCTTCATCTGAAATCTGTGTGGTCTGTGGAAGCACAAAACTTTAAGAAAATCTTACACTCAAAACTCCACACATGCCACAATTGATAGAGAGATTGAGCCTAAACGCCCTAACAATATTAAAATCTCCATCACTTGACTGATACCCATCAATTTCAACAATTATATTCATATGTACAACATAATTGTCCAAAGTTAAAAAGACAATGCTGTCCAGTCTATTGCATAAGACAAAGCATAGTTGAATGTGGGCAGGCCATATTTTTCAAAGCAAGATGCACTACACTGCAAGAGATCTTGCACAACCTCTAGTCCAACTCTGCCAATTTAAAGATGAGAAAGACCATTCCAAATATGATCATTTTCTGATGAACCAAACGGGCTATTTTGCTACATTACACTCAACCACAATCATCTAATTTAAGGTACATACCCTGTAAAAGATCTCATATTATGAATCCATCGGCTCCCTGGGAAGTAAACAGCATGTGCTATTTCTCTGGACCATTTAACTCTAGCCAGTCACAGAATCATTATTTAAGTTGACATCTTTGTTTAATCTTGTCCTGATGCCTAGATCTATCCTGCAGAGAATCAGATAAAAAGATCTGGCACAAAAAGGGGTTATAAGTTAACGCCTCAGTTGGTGGTAACAGTGACTGTTCAGTTTCCTCAGAGATAAAGATGTTGTTTCCATCCCATTTCATTGAAGCTATAAAAGAAGTTCTATAGGTAAAAACCAAGAATTTCAGCAGGGGATATTTAAAAAAACAGCTGTAGCTGTGGTCCCTCTGTGCCAGCTCTGCTGAGAAACTTGCTCCTGGGGCATGATAACAGAACTGGGACCCTTGAAAGCTGGCAGATCTCTGAAATGTTTGATCAACCAACACACACATCTGTGCATAAATAAAAACCTGGAGATGTGCCCTGGAAAGTTGGTTGGAGAAATCACGGGACTTTGCTGGCAAACCTGAAGTATGCACCAGCTTCCTAATTCTCCTATTTTTTATGCTGATAGAATATTGGAACGGCTTTGGAAATCAATGGTCAGCCTCTCTTCTGTTCACTTCTGTACTCATTAGCCCACCCAAGCAGGTAGCCTAGCATTTAGCAGAGTATCTAGCATAGGGTCATATCTGATATTTCTTGATTTAATTTATTTAATACAGAAGTAAATCATCTTTGTTTAAATTAGACTTTTCCTGGTGTGACCTCAGATTGATGAGATGGTCTTAATTATGTTATATATTTTCAATTCCTAATTTAAACTTTAAAAAAGTAAGTTCTAAGGATAAAAAATAATGCTAATGATGACTATTATATTAATATGTATAAAACATTCAAAGCAGTGTATGGCATGTACATAGCATTAACTATGATGATGATGATGAAGATGACGCAGATAGTGACCACCACCACTACTACTATACAGACGTTTGTAGTCCATATAGACACCCTTACTAACATTCCATACAGAAATTTACATCAAATACTTTCGATCAAAGGAAGTTATGTTTGATCCATTGAATAAGGCTGCCTCAAATTGGAGATCAAGCAAAGAGAGGTTAACTTTAAAATAAACTTTGGCTTAGTCATATTTTAATTAATTCAGCAACCACACACAGTCAACGCATGCCTTAACAATGGAGTTATGTTCTGAGTGCCGCACCATGAGGTGATTTTGTCAAACATCACAGAGTACAGTTACACAACCCTAGATGGCACAGTCTATTATAGACATAGGCTACATAGTATAGCCTATTACTCCAAGGCTACAAACCCATACAGCATGCTACTGTCCTGAATACTGTAGGCAATTAAAACACAGCGGTAGGTATTTGTGTATCTAAACATAGAAAATGTACGGTAAAAATACAATATTATAATTTTATGGGACCACCATTGTATTTGAGGTCTGCAGATGACTGAAACATTGTTATGCTACACGTGACTACATTTGTGCTTATTTATGTGCCAGGCACTATGCTAAAAACCATGCTACCTTCATGTGGAAGAGGGGGAGGGAAGGGATTGACAGTTAGGAGAGAGACTGAAATCTTCCTGAAAAGCAATGGAAAAAAGAAACAGATTTTAAAATCCTACATCTGTATTAAAAGTGGGAGATGAATATTTCAGGTTTGAAGCCTGAGACACATGCCTCTTCCAACAAGTTAGATCTTTGATATATGCCAATATTCAACTGTATCTTAGTAGTTGTATAATTTCCTCATTCATATTTTAAATTACTCTAAACATATTGCAAAAATAAAAACTATCTTAGAGGTCACAAACTGTAAGTCATTTGGCTAAAATTATGCCCAACAGACATATTTATGTCGAATACTACAAGTTTATTTGGTGTATTTTAAAATTAGGAGATTTCTGATTTAAAAAAGACAACAATTCCATATATCTAGAGGATTTAAAATACTGCAACATGTGGCAATGTGGTGCCCTCATTCTTGCATGACCACAGTCAGCTGGAGGCTGGAGAGAAATAGCAGCTGCTTTCTTTAGGAAAAGTTTGACCTCTCCATGGTTTCAGGATCCCTCCTCTCACCCTATGAATGTGCATGCACTTAGTTCCTTTCACTTCCCAAATCACATGCTTAGCCCCTTGAGGCATTGGAATGCATGACTTCTGCCCTAAATCCATAGAGTTCTAATATATCCCTGCTTGATTAGGATGTGCTGCAGAGATGATGAAGCTTAAGTTCAGGGCCCCTCACTATCACAACTCCATGCAAGCCCTGTACTTAATTTTAAATTTTTATATTCTTATTTTTCAAGAGGCTTCACCACTGCACAGTGTGTTTCAACCCCACACCACCTAGATAGACCTCTGCTTTCTCCATCAGATTGCCAAACCAGAATGAAATTAAGCCACTGGAAAAAAAAAAAAAACAAAAAACACCTCACATGCTAAAAGATTACTGGTACTCCTTACTCATGGCACATTTGATGGTATTCCACAGGGGAAAATGGATATCTGCTTTTGTTGGACATTATCTCTAGAAGGGTATAGAGAATTAATTGATAAAATGATAGAGTCCTTTTACTCTTAGGATGCTTTTTAAAATGCAGAGTAATGCTAGCAGTCAAAAGTAATTAAAAATATGATCAAAAGTTACAGCCAGACCACTTGGTACAGTGTGTGATTCTCTGATTTCAGGAGAAGGGCAGAACTAACTTGTGAAGAATCAAAGCCTTCATAGAAAAACTCTGATGCTCAAAGAAGGAGCACAAGGCCTTAACTCTTAATGCTTCTTGTTTGCAGACGTCTGCTTTCAGAAAGCTGGTTAACCAAACAGAATGTTTGAGAGTCTTCAGAAAATTTTCCCAGATCAAAAATGTCCCCCTCTAGGCCTTCAATAGACTGGATGATGCCCACCCACATTGAGGAGAGCCATCTGCTTTACTGAGTCCACCAATCCAAATCCTAATCCCATCCGGAAACATTCACAGACGCACTGAGAAAAAATGTTCAGTCTGGGCACTCCATGGTCAGTCACACAAAACTAAGCCTCACAGCTGGGTACGGTGCTATATACCCATTTTATGTTCATGGTTAGTCCATAAAGTAGGTAGGATTAGTGATATAGATGAGCAAACTATGATCCCAGAGCCTCCAGGATAGTGACTGATAAGGCCAGTTTGGTCTTTCCTCAAAGCCCACGGTGCTTTTACTACATCACATTTGGACTCTGCATTGGAAATGTGGATGTGAGACCGGGCTCAGTGGCTCATGTATATAAACCCAGCACTTTGGGAAGCCAAGATGAGTGAATATCTGGAACCCAGCAGTTAGAGACCAGCCTGGGCAATATGGTAAAACACCATCTCTACCAAAAAATACAAAATTAAACTGCACATGGTGGCACATGCCTGTAGTCCCAGTTATCCAGGAGGCTGAGGCAGAAAGATCACTTGAGCCCACAGGGGTCAAGGCTGCAGGCTTCAGTGAGCCTGTGTTCTCCAGCCTGCGTTACAGAATGAGACCCTGTGTCAAGAAAAAAAAAAAAAAAAAGAAAAGGAAAGGATAATAAAAGAAAAAGAAAGGAAAAGGAAAAGAGAAAAAGAAAAAGTAAAGGAAAAGGAAAAGAAAAAAAGAAAAAGGAAAGGAAAGGAGAAGAGAGGGGAAGAGAAGAGAAAAAGTGAAGGGAAGAGGGGAGGGGAGGGGGAGCAGAGGGGAGGGGGAGGAGAGGGGAGGGGAAAGAGGAGAGGGGAGGGGGAAGAGGGGAAGGGAGGAGAAAGAAGGGGAAGGGAGGGGAGAGAAGGGGAAGGGAGGGGAGAGGAGAAGAGAGGAGAGAAGAGGAGAGAAAAAAAGAAAAGAAAAGAAAAAGCTAGATGTGTGTTGTGAAGGGTCAGGGAGAAGGGGAGTGTGAGCAATGCTGGCCAAAGTCCCACCTTACTTTAGAATATGTTAAATGCCTTTAGACAATTCCTTTAACAAATATTTATTGAGTTTCTTCTGCATGCTAAGCCTGAGGACACAGCCTTGAAAGGAGAAAAGGTCCTCATCCTAAAGGAGTTTACATGTTAGTGGCAGAAGACAAAAAAAAAAAAGGGCTTATTAGAAAACATGAGAACTAATACAAAGAAAATAAAACAGTGGGGAGTGGTGAAAAATATCTTTGTAGGCTCAATTTTAAAGAGAGAAACCTTCTCTGAAAAGGTGGATTCAGACTGGTCCTGAGTAACTGGAAGCATTAGCTCTGCAAGGATCTGGCATTAGAAAATGACATGCAGAGCAGAAGCAAATGTGATGAACCTAAAACAGAAATATCTGAGGAAAGCAATGAATCAGTGTGGCCTGGGCTTGTTGGACAGGGGAGGAAGAGGTGGAGTTGATGCTGGAGAGGACAACCAAGGAGTTTGGATAAGATATGAGCTGTAATGAGAAGTGCTATTTACAATGGTGGTCACATAATTTGAAAAGTACTGTTGCTGATATAATTTTGATTCAATACTATGGTGCATGCAATATATCCCTTAATGCTATGGGCTTTTGAGAGGTGAAGCAGGCTGGGCCTCTGGGTTGGGTGGGGACTTGGAGAACCTGTCTGTCTAGCTAAAGGATTGAACACACACCAATCAGCACTCTGTGTCTAGCTAAAGGTTTGTAAACGCACCAATCAGCACTGTAAAAATGGACCAATCAGCACTCTGTAAAATGGACCAATCAGTGCTCTGTAAAATGTAACAATCAGCAGGACATGTGCAGGACCAAATAAGGGGATAAAAGCTGGCCACCCAAGCCAGCAGCAGCAACCCACTCAGGTCCCCTTCTGTGGAAGCTTTCTTCTTTCGCTCTTCACAATAAATCTTGCTGCTACTCACTCTTTGGGTCCACACTACCTTAATGAGCTGTAACACTGACTGCGAGGGTCTGCAGTTTCATTCCTGAAGTCAGCGAGACCACAAACCCACCAGAAGGAAGAAACAACTCTGGACATACCACCTTCGAGAGCTGTAACACTCACTGCGAAGGTCTGCGGCTTCACTCCTGAAGTCAGCAAGACCCTGAACCCACCAGAAGGAAGAAACTTTGGACACATCTGAACATCAGAAGGGACAAACTCCAGACACACCATCTTTAAGAACTGTAACACTCACCACAAGGGTCTGTGGCTTCATGCTTGAAGTCAGCAAGACCAAGAACCCACTGAAAGGAACCAATTCCAGACACACTTTGATTATAAAGGGAAGACATGGGGTTTAGTGTTCTTTCTACCATCTGGGATAGGTCCAAATGCAAGGGATATAAAACATAATGATTATTCACTAGCTATTCTATAGGATTTCCAAGAACACCTAATAGAAAGACTGCTTAAAGTTGAGGGGCTTCTCAAGGCAACATCAGAAATTCAACATCAGAAAGGGTAGAGGTAAGAGAAATGGAAAAAGGGAAAGAACATAGACTTTTGACTTGTGCTCAAATTCTGGCACTTCCACAATGACTGACTGGCTCACTGGCAGGCACCTCTTCTGAGCTTCAGTTTTCTTACCTGTGAATGGAGATAAGAAATTCCCCCTGAAATTCACTGAGGACAAAATGGGTTTACATATATACAAGTACTGATGACAGGGCTGTACACACAGAAGTATTTAGTATTAATAATTTATTTCCTTTTTTCAATAACCACATCAGTACGCAGGATGACTGAGAAAGAACGAGTAAATAAAAGGAAGAATTCCTCCTATATCTGAGAGCTATTGCTACATAACAAATGACTCCAAACTCGGTATACATTTATTGTTGCTCAGGAATCCATGGGTGGTTTTGCTGATCTGAACCAGGTTTGGTTGATCTTTTAGGGCTAAAGCGTATGTCTGTGGTCAGCGGGCACAGAGGCTGGGGGCTGGGTGTTCTGGAAAAGATATCACTCACATATCTTGTGATTGGATGGCTCTTGGCTGTGGTGAGGGTATTAACCTGGCCCGGGATCACTTATTATCTACCTGCTAGCCTAAGCTTGTTGCTTTGGGCAGGATTCAAAGACAGAAAATAAAAGAGGGCAAGATCACTGGAGGGCTAGATTGGAAACTGGCCTGTTGTCTACTTCAACCACATTCTATTGGCCTAGTAAGTCACAAGGCCAGCCCACATTCACAATGTGAAAAACTTCAGCTTTTGATGGGAGGGAAACTTCAGCTTTTGATGAAGGGAAAAACTTCAGCTTTTGATGGGAGGAGCTGTCAAGTCACATTGCATAAGGCATGGATATAGGAAGCTATGCAAAATTAGGACCATAACCAATCTGCTACTTCCCTTTTCTAAAAAATAGGAGAAAATAGGAACATTTTTTTCGGGTTTGTGGTAAACATAAAATAAGACAAAGCACTGAAAAGATTTAGAATATTGTTTGGCACACCTTAGGCACCAGGCAAATGTTACCGCCTGCTATGGTTTGAATGTATGTTTCTCTCTAACATTCATGTTGAAATTTAACCCTCAATGCAATAGTATTAATAGATGGGGTTTTGGGGAGATGATCAGGTCATGAGGCCTCTGTTTTATAAATGGTATTAGTGACCTTATAAAAGGACTTGAGGGAACCAATTAGTCCCCTTGCCCCTTCTACCATGTGAGGATGCAGCAAGAAGGCACCATCTTGGAAGCAGATAGCAACTCCCACCAGATGCAGAATCGATAAGCACCTTGATCTTGAACTTCCCAGCCTCCAGAACTGTGAGAAATAAATGCCTGATGTTCATAAATTACCTAGTCTAAGGTATTTAGTTATAGCAGCAGACACAAACCAAGAGAGTACCTTTGCTGTATTGATCTACTGTACATACTATCATTTAACCAAACATTTTCTTCAAAGCTTGTTTTATTTCTCTCACAAGAAAAGTGAAAAACAGATAGACTTAATTCTGGATAAAGAAAAAATTATATGTACGTTATATTCCTCACATCTCGTTTAGAAATGATGAATATTATCCATGTAGGCAGCTCAAAAATAAGATGTGTTTCCGTTGTGAGTTGAATGCATTTGCATTTATTCTGCAATGTGTTAAATAGAGAGGCAAGATATAAATGTATGATGGATGAGGAATGTGCTGCCACTCTCTGTAAAAGCCTTGGTGGCTTAGATCAAATTGTCAGGAGGTGTTGGAGTAACTCAGCTCTATCATAGCTCCTTAAAGTTTCGAGACAATGCCCAATCAATACGTGGGCATAATGGGGAACTCAGGGGTGCTTATCATGTACCATAGAAAATTCCTTATTGGTGGTGGCCAAGTTACTAGGAGAAATAGATCGTTTCTGAGATGCTTAAGAAGTGAAAGACTCTGTACTCACCCATGTATAGAAAATGCTGTACCAAATACAAGGAATGACTCAGCATACATATCAAGAGCTGAAAAATGCTATTTACAGGAGCAGAAAATTGCAGAGGCACAATGCATGAAGGGTTCTGTACAAACACTCAGGACATCCACATGGAAATACAAAGGAAGGAAAGCACTGGCAGATCCTGCACTTTACTGTCTAGTTGATGCACAATAACTAGTAAGATAACATAGGTTTAATGTGAAAAGCTGTAAAACTTGGTTTCTAAGTTCAAGATAGGTAGTTTACCTTTTTATTCTAATGAGGGAGATGCTTAGATAATAATGAGGTATCAAAAGGGATGTACAGAGGGATGACAAACATAAATATTATGAAGAATTAAGTTCCAGTACAGGCAAGAAAATGATGGATGAACATTATTTTGCAGAAGCCTGTTGTAAAATGGGTCAAAGGAAAAACTTTAATGAGTTGAGTGAAGGACTTTTTGATCTGGCACCTTTCAAGAATATTAAATAGTAAAGCAAAACATAATCTCTAATGGAGAGTATATTCTGGAAAATATCAGAAATCTTTTCCATATCTTGACCATTACATTAACAAATTATCTCTCCATAACAGTGTTTTGCAATTAAGTCTTTTTTTAAACTAATGATCACTCTCTCAAAACATAAAGAAATAATTACCTTTGGGTATTGCCACAAAAATATGTGAAAAAAATGCAACTTTTTTATTTTCTCAAAACGTTTAACCATGCAGTATGACCTCTAGAACCACTTCTTACGTAAGATAGACGATACATGTGCTATCAATAAATATTTGTTGAATGGAGATTTTATTGAAGGTATTTTATGGACCAGATCCAGGGCTAAGTACTTCATAAACATTATCTTATTACAATCACACAATTCTATGAGGCAGATACTTTATTACTGGTTAGGAATCAGAAGCCTAGGAGAGGGAACTAACTTGACAGAGTCACAGTGCTAATAGAAATAAATGGAAATCCAAACAACGCAATCAGAATCCACATCTGTGAATTAACCACTATCTTCCTTTACCTAATTGAATCTAATAATTAACACTAAAGAGACAGGTACCTGTTTTCTAATGAACCTCAGAAACTACATTAAAAAGTCAAGTTTGTTTTTTAATTCCAAAAGTCACCTTATTTTTTAAGCATTTTATTAAAACATTGTTTCTAGGTAAATATGAAACATAATTTTGTTTTCTTAAATCCTATTACAATTCCTTGAGCATTCCTTTTTGGGTTATTATAAAGATTTACATTTTATTCATTTAAAGCTATATTAAAAACATTAAAGCCTAGGGCAATAAAATTAGGACCAATGAGTAGCAATTATAGGAAGGAAGTTTTTAATGTTCCAAATGATTTAAAAATGCCATGAACTGCTTTAGGATATAAGAAGTTACTCATTATGGAATGCATTCAAGAAAAGCCTAGGTTGCCACTCTGAAATAGTGCTTTAGATTAGAGGTCTTAAAGCAAAACTTGGGGAGGGGGTGGATCAGATGTCCTCTTTTCCAACCTGGACATTCCATGGGTATCCAAAAATTGGGTTTATTTATTTGCAGTTTGGAGCCATTTTGTAAAAGAAAAATTTTTAGCTGTTCAAAAGTCACACTCTGTGCAAACTAAATAGAGCAGTTCTAGTCATCTGACACTTTTCTTCACTCAAACAAGGGGTCTTGCACAGAGCAGGTATTGAATAAATGACTATTTCTATATCATTCATAGATGGTGCAATTACAAAAAAACCTATATAGTCTTTCAAAATAGCTGTTATAGACTTTTATTATATCTCCTCAGATTAAATAAGCTGCAAGGCTTTAAGAAACCTCAAAGTTACAATAGCTGGTACAATCTGATATCATAATCATAACTTTATATGATTCAAATTAATCTCTGCATTCTTATCCCTTTATTTTCAACCAATTATAGCAGTGGTTACTTCTCACTCTGTTAGAGGATTAGTCATTGATATTTAATCAGTGAAAGGATCATAATTAATCAAAATGCCCATTTAGAAAAACTTACCAGTGATCAAGAAGTCTTTTTAGCCTTCTGACAATTCTTATCTTGGAAAGCTGCAATAAGCAGATTACATAAATTGGGCTTCCTCTGTTCAAAATGTGATTCTGTAACTTCAATTACAAAGTTGCCCAGAATTCTAAACTAGGACATATATATTCTATTCTCTATTTCGAGAACATATAATCAGTTTTTGAAGTTTAGAAAAAAAGTATTTGATATAATGGTCCAAATAAAACTTGGTAATAGCTTTAAATGTATTCAACACAAATAACTATTTTAATACCACTCTTCATATGGTCATGCAAATATTAAAAAGTCTGTATTCAGACAAGCTCTCTACTAAGTGTTCCCTTCAGGGTACCCATAAGTCTACATTTCATTAACATCTAACGATTCGAAGAAAGAAGTCACCTGGAAAAAATCCTAAGAAGACTATGTTAGTAGACCTGCAAGCTCATCTTAAGCAACCCTAAATTTAGTGCATTGGATCTGAGTTAGAATCTTAGCTCTGCTACTTACTAGCTGTGTGAATTTCATCTGCAAGATATCGCTAATAAAAGTAACTATTGCAACCAGGCTATTGAATCAATAAGTTAAATCAAAGCTTGTAAAGCACCAGACACAGTGCTCGACACATGATAATGTCCCAAAATGTGAAATAGCCTTTCATTACAAACTGCAGGAGTCCTCTTCTGTCTCTCAGAAGTTCAAAATGATGTTGATTGACTTGCATCCCTATCACACAAATTGACCTTAAGAAACAGTTTCCTCTCTTTCACATTTCTCCTATCGTCTGATACTTCAGCCCATTTTCTCCCACTTCCATCTAGATTTTTCTAACTTGATCTGATCCAGAAGGGAGCCTTTGATGGGCAAAATGGAATATAAATGATTAGGGTCTCTCCAGCTGTTTATGGTATCTCAACTCCCATGACAACAGTCTCATTTCCACTTTGAAACATTGACCTATGTTTTGTCAAAAGTTAATCTATATTTTGATTCAACATAGAACCAACAGAGTGAATTCAGCTTTTTTGTTTTTACAAGATATGAGTGAGCAAAAAATTTTTGGAAGAGAGTTCACCCGTATACATAGGACAGAACTGTGTCAGGCCCCTAGCATACACGTGTGCTATTTCTCTCACTTGGAATATTTCTTCCCATCATTTGTCAAAACTCCTACTAATGCATCAAAAGTCATCTCAGATATAACTGCATCCAGGAAGTCTTCTACTTCCTGCTTCTCCACCGGGAATTAATCACTTATTTCAATGTTCTTCTCAATGATCTGCGTACTTCGGTTCAGCATACTGCTACAGTTATCTGTTCACATCTCTCTCCCTCAGCAGCTTCCCATGGGCTGAAATTGGATTCTTTTGTATCTCCAGCACCTAGCACAGTGTCCAGCATAGACTGGGTCTGGATAAATGTTGAAATGAAAAACTGACCAGCTGGAGGGCAGTGAGGGAACACCTTTGCAGCTGGACTGCTTACGTTTTAAACCTAGTTCTGCCTCTTCCCAATTTAGAGACCGGACAATCACCTAAACACTAAATGCCTTGGTTTCCTCATCTGTACATTTATGGGCAATCTTATCCATCTCATAGAGATGTTGTGAGAATTAATTAAATCACTGCATGCAAAGTCCTTAGATCAACGCCTCAGACAGTGTAAGCCAGTAAAGGTCAGCTGTTTTGATAATTGTTGTTACTGTTGAAGTGGTTTTCCTTCACACAACTGTCAAGACATAGTTCAAGGACATTCTAGCAGAGATGCATTTGTTGGCTACCTTCGAGACTTGACCAATATAGATTGTGTTTCTGGAGATTATGTATGTGTATATATATGCTCCAAATTTTAAAAATAATGATTTCAGATAAAAATATTTTAGTATGCCATATGTTCATCTGTTGGAGGTGGCCAGTTTGATTAAATTTCAAAGAAACATATGTAAATGCCAACATCTCACTATCAAAGACACGTTGTGATTGGGTACTGAGTTTATTCAAATCGTTTTTGTAGGGCACATGTTCTTTGGTTGGGTTACATGTGCAACAGGAAAACTGATTGAAGTCCAGGAATCACAATCTCATATGTCAAATGCCTAATTCAGTGTACACAGCTCACTCCCAGAGCCTTCTAAGAGAGGAGTGACACCTAAACTGTTTTTCTGTAGTTTTGCCAGACAGAGCCCTCTTCTCTTTCTCTAGCTAACTCCCTACCACCCAATTCCTTCCCCATAACACGAACACACACAAGCAATAATAGCTCCAAATGTAACCCTATTGGGCAGGTGGTTTTTCAGTGCTCCTGTGAAAAAGTGGCTGGATGGGTGAGTATGAATGCTGTTTCTGGTGGTCCAATTGAGATGGTAATGACCTATAACATTATCTTCCCCCTCAATCCATCAAGATTCATAAATATACTAAAAGGGTTTTATGCAATAGTTGCTTCCCAGAATTACCCGTATCTTCACAACCCTGGTTCGCTCCATTATTTCTTCCCTAAGGCACGCTTAATGCTGTTTGCAAAAATGTCTTACTGCATCAGATTTTAAAGTCTTTCCAGATCATGGTCAATTCACAAATGCTCCTCACAAGAAAATTCATTCTGATACGAACAAAATCTCTTTGAAAGCTGCGTTAAGCCACTGACCCATACCCAACTTCTAATCTATGCCCTAGTTTCTACTTACTTTTTACACTGTTCTCTTTGACGTCCAAGGAATCTTAGACATTTGCAAGAGAAGAATTAAAGCTATACCCAATGCCACTTTCTTTAAAAAATGAACCTTCACTCAGAGCTGAACACTAAGAAACAGTTATGGGCATATTCCTAATCAGATGACGAGAATTCAAGGCACTTTCTACTCAATAGCAATCTGCAGCTCCTTGAAAGATGAGATGAAAACTCAGTAGTATGTGACCTTGCTTGCTCTTGATATTCACATTCCTACAAAACAATAAGCATCTCCATGATGTCTAGTATATTAGAGTTTTTCACTCCTTCCAAGTGTAGGGTATACAATTTTGTCTGTTTTAATTCTAAAATGGTTGTAAACATAAGATGTGTTTATTTCACTATTAATTGAATCTGTTTGAGGAGGTAATTTCTCTCTGATATAAGAGTTCAATTAGAAGATGGAAGATAGATGACCCATAAAGTCTGGAAACATATGAAAACACTCAACACCTGTCAACCAAAAAAAAAAAATGTGTCTATGGTGAGCAGGTTGGGGAAGGAAAACAGCTCATTTGTTTTCTGTCTCTCCTACCATTGTTTTCCTCTCCAGAGAGTATTTCCTAGGGAAATCCATTTACCCTTCAATTATTCTTGCAGAATAGTTAAACTGGCTCAACGTTTGCAAACTCCTGTTGAGCCTTCTAAACAAATAATGGATAAATGACTAATATCTTCATATGCAGATGAGAGGTAATTTAACATAATACTCATAAAGTGCTTGGGTTTGAGGCCCCCTTCTGCTACTTCTAGGTGAGGCATTGGACCTGTTATTTAACTCTCTGTGCCTCATCTTCCTCAGCTATAATGAGGAAATAATAACAGAGCCTCATAGGGTCATTGTGAGGATTAAATTAATTAATATGTGGAAATAACTTGGTGCTTGTTAAATGGTAAATGCTGAAAAAGTCATCGAATGATAAGAATATTTCTATAGCGCAAGTATTTTGTTTTTGTTTCTTCTGTTTTATTGTCATGAATGTTAACACTGGAAATGTTAATTGTAAAGTTACTCCAACAACTACCTCCACCCCTACCCCTCAAATAAATAGCTAACATTAAGAAGATTAAGTGACCCCTTCTAATTTGTCATATAGTTGATCACAATGGACATTAGAAATAAGCACTGAAGTCTACTGATTTCACTTTATGATTCTTTCCACTTTGTGATAATATGAAGTCTTGAAAGAAAAAGCTTGATATTTTTATTTTGTGTAAAAACATACATTCATTACTATGTCAACATTTCTCAGGTTATTTAATAAGACTATTAATGTTTCACCCAATCAACTGGTGGTTGACCACATCTTCATCACATCATTATCAAAGCTATTCTTCTTTCCCATTTGAGATACCTAAAATATAGGAACCAATTTTATCCACATTGAAAAGCACATAAATGGAAATGTTTGGTAATGTGCCTAATATCACACATCTGGTAGTAGAACTATAATTAAAACCCACAACACTTGATTCCAAATCTTGTGAATCTCTACCAAATCTCATAGTAGAGTCTCTTGTGAAGGAGACTTTTATTCTTAGTAGGACTGTCACAGAAGATAACCCCACGATTCTCTTTACCCATATGCAAGGGATATAAACATGATCCAAGCAAGGATAATCATTCACTCTTTTAGGATGTGATTTTTCATTCAAACAATACAAGATCTGGAACAGATTCTCAAAGGTTCTTTAAGCAAGGACCCAGGAGCATCTTCTTGGATTTCAGAAGATGTTGTGTACTGAAATTCCTGAATCCTGTTTCTCCACCTGTTTTATCGGATTTTGTTTCCAATCCTTTATTCTTCTGATAAATTTGATTTTTATTAATGCTATTCAGAATTGATATCTATTTCTTACTACCAATGAACTATAACTAAAAAAATGCATGGCCATTTACCTTAAACATATCAGTACTGAAAATGTGCTGTTTTATTTATTGATGCAATGCCTAGCTTTGCCCAGTCCCTATGACATCAGCACTTTCCCTTATCCATTCTCAGTTCATGTGCCTCAATTTGGATTCACCTTACCCACAGGTCTGAATGTTGGGCAATCCTAGCAGGAAACTTCACTCGCCAGATTTATGGGCTCAGTAATGGGTATGTGACATACATTGATAACATTAGAGCTAATCACAGATATTTTATTAGAACTAATTGAAAAGAAATAACATTCTGATTATATTCAGAGAGAAGAGTACTTGAACAAAAACCATTAAAATAGACATATGACAATGGAAGAGACCTAATTCTGACAAGTGTTTGGGCCCAGGGATCCAACTATCCCTAACCTAGGAACTACCCCTGGAATTACAATAATCTAAGCCATTATGTTGCCTTCCTCTCTCTTTTTTATGTTTTATTCCTGTCACTTGCAGCCAGAGAAGTCTTAGTCAATATCATACCCAGTGAAAATCCTCTCACAATTTGGTTCTAGCACTAACCAACATGTGGAGATAATGCTGCCCTTTTATGCTTTAAAAGAATAGCTGTAATATATTTTTTAGAAGAAACCTTTCATTTGTTGATTTCTTATTATGTGATTTTTACGATGACAAGCACTTTATGTTTACCATTTCAACAGTAACAGCCACATGAGGTAGGTAGTGTTTTTATTTCCATTTTGCAGATGAATAAAAAGAAAATGGTCAAGTGTTTGTACAAAGATGTACTGAAAAAAGAAACAGATACAATACTAGGTCTCTGTGAACTCACTGTGGCTACCTTCTATGGAACAATATGGTGAATAAACTGGAATAAAAACATTAAACACAGTGGGGTAGGGTAGACACTCCCAAGGCAACAGTTACTCCACTATCTGCTAGACCTCTAATAAACATATAGTATACAGATGCCAATTTCTTCTAGAATAGATTGTCCTTTATTTTCTAAATGCCTAAACTATGAACGTCTTGCAATTTGCCATTGATTTATATAAATGATGAAATCATAAATGGTCAATGGTAATCCAAAAAGAAATTATATCTACTATAGAAAATGGTTACTATATTACATTCAAGTTAAGACTTCTACAGTTTAACAGGCTGAATATTGCAAGAGAGGTACCTTAATTCATATTAAAATAATTTAAATAAAAATTACAACCAGGTATTCCAGTTGAATTCTCTTTTCTTCTAATCTCTAGATAATTTTTTTAACCTCCAGTAAGTCTTAGCAAAATCAGAATGTCCTTGGAAATGCCCTTTAAATATGCTTAATGATAAGTGACATTTATTTATGGGAGCAAATCAGAGCAATGCCATTCTTAGGCTCTGTATGGTTCAATTCTGAAACAAATGTTTGTAACGAAATAATAAAAACTCCTAAAATAGAGTTTTATTTTTATGCAAATTCACCAGGAGCCGACTATGGAGTGCAACACAGCATGAGTACATTCAAAATAACAAAGTAACTAAATGGGGAAAGCAACTAAACATAAGAAAGAATAGAGAAGGAAGCTTGATTTATACAGTTTCGAAAAGGAAATTTAGACTTTTCTCCTTATCTTTTGTGGTGGACACACCTAAGGTGGCCCAATAAGTCCCACCCTAGTATAATCTCTTCCTGTTGTGCAGGTAGGTGACTTGCTTCTAACCAATAGAATGTGGCAAAGTGAATGTGCTGTCACTCCTATGATTGTGTTATTTTATACAGAACTCTGTCTTTGACTGGAGTTAGACACTTTCTGCTGGCTTTGAGAAGCAAAAACCAGTGGGAAGACAACATGATAGGGAACTGTCAGGGCCTCTAGGACGTATAGGAACTCCAGTCAACATGCAGTAAAAAGCCAGAGCCCTTAGTCAAACAGTCACAAGGAAATAAATTTTGCCAGCAACCTGGACAAGCCTGAAAGTGAATTCTTCCTCAGTCAAATCTCAGATGAGATCCCAGCTCAGGCTGACACCATGACAGCAAACTTACAGTTTTGCCTAGAATTCTGACCTATAACTGTTAGATAATCCATATGTGTTGTTTTAAGTTGCTAAATGTGCAGTGATTTGTTACACAGCAATAGAAAATGAATAGACTTTCTGCTCTAAAATTCATGTTCTGCTATATACTTGATGAGACTCAGGACCTATCAGAGAATAGGCATATAGTAAATATTAATTAACTAAAATAAGTGAAAATCATTTTTTATAAAGACAGAATTGTGAATACTCCCTTAGCAATGAAAGGGACTAATGTTCTTTATTTCACAGAAGACCATGATGATCTGAGGATATAATATAAAAATATTTAACTGTTCACAACTGGTTTTGCTATTCTCATAAAAATCCAGATCAAAAGTCATTATAAGTAGATTATTAAATGAGGTTGATATTTCAGGTACCATTTGCACACTAGCATTTGAATTTCAAAGATTCAGAATCACCGCTGAAATAGTTTAGGGCACATTATTAACTTGTAATTGAGAGATAAAATATATGTATTGATTTATTAAAACTATTGTTTTACTTAATGTACTTCTACTTAATGTTCAAGCAAACTCACAACACCTGATAAAAATAATCACCTTGGCAACTTGGAGATGCCCATTTCCAATTAATTTAGTTCATTTAAAATATTTTAAAAATTGTATGTTAATTTAGAAAGTACATATTAATTTCTTTAATATTATATATATAAATATATTTATATATCATATGTAATTTATTATATCTAGTTTCTTAAAATGCCAAATAAATTATTTATATTTATTATAATTATATAATTTCTTTCATATATCAAAAATTACAGATATAACTATATTTATATGTATTTATTATACATATATAAATATCTATAATATTTTAAGAAATTATACATATACTAAGAAAGTATATATATAATAAATTATATATTATAACCCAATGCTGCTAAGTTTGAGGTGAAAATGATATAGTCACATATTGCTAAAATATTATAAATTGGTATCAGTCTTTAAAAAAGCAATTTGAAAAGTATGAGTGAAGGATACATCCATAATCTATAATGCATTAATCCTACTCCTTCTAGGAATAGATATGAATTTTTAAAAGTCAGGAGATATTAAAAGTAAGACATATATTTTAATATCCTTTGTAGCATCAAAGAGAGTAAACAATCAAAATGGAGTCAGCAAGGAAGTAGTTTAGTATATTATGCTGCACAAACTAAATATTATATTAAATAGCTATAAAACTAGAGCTGTAAAAACTAAAGAAAAATATTAACAATTCTTACTATCAAAAATATGAAAAGACACAAGGCATGACACAAGGGTACATGCAGCATAAGCAAAACTCTTGGTCATGAGATTCATGAAATGCTTCATATTGGGGGTGGATAGTGACTTAGGTGCAAACATCCAACTTTTTGTATGACCTTGCACCCTTCCCATTACACATGACCCATCAAACACACATCCACCAATCTGTCAGTCTTTACCAACACAATCAAAAGACTATAAAGAGACAGAACTGTTCTCCATAATTTCTTGAAATGAAAGCATATGCCACGATTATCCCCAAAGTTTAAGATATTTTGCTATGCGTAGTGGTTTGGAAGATTAATTTGAAAGAATACAATTTTCTCAGTGAACACCATCCACTAAGTTCCTCATTTCTCTTACATTTCTTAAATAGGACATAAAACATGGGTCAGCAGTTAGCAGTGGCATCTACAAGGGCCATGACTGTGGAACTGTGTTCTATTCTAGAACAACAATAATATGGTTTGGACCTGTGTCGTCACCCAAATCTTATGTTCAATTGTAATCCTCAAAGCTGGAAGTGGGGCCTGCGGGAGGTAATTGAATCCTGGGGGCAGTTTCTCATGAATGGGTTAGCACCATCCCTCTTTGATTCTATCCTCATGATAATAAGCAAGTTCTTATGAGATCTGGTTGTTTAAAAGTGTATAGTACCTCCCTCCTCTCTCTTTTCCTGACTCTGGTCATGTGACATATATGCTCCCCTTTCCTTTCTGCCATGACTGTACGTTTCCTGAGGCTTCCCCAGAAGTGAGCAGATGCTCCTGTGCTTCCTGTACAGCCTGCAGAACTGTGAGTCAATAAACCTTTTTTCCTTATAAACTGCCAGGTGTCATGTATTTCTTTATAGGAGTGTGAGAATGGACTAATACGAAGTTGGATATAGCTTCTCTAGGATGATTAATGGCAAGAAAGACATCAGAGAGACTTCCAATAGGTATTTTAGATAATCCCTTAGTCAACAGATAAAAGCAACAAGAAAGAGTCCATAAATAGCAATGCTGTATATTCAGAAACAGAGACCAAGTGGACAAGAAAAGTAAGTGATAGAAGAGCTTCACCAACATTAAGAAACCACAAAGAGATCAAGTTGCTTTGTATAGCAGCCTGCAACTATACCTTCTGCCCCACAGTTTTCCATCTAGAAAATCTCTAGACTGGCCATATCTATTTCTATTATTCAGCTCTCCAGATTAAGATTTGAGATTTTAAGATAATTTTAAGAGTATCCCTGTGAGAAGGATATATAGGAGGTTTTTATTGTCATGTTTGTAGACAAGATCAGGCCAAGGGTAGACTCTCACATATACAGATGAGTATATAGAAAATACCCAAAATAAAACATAAAACATTTCTATAAAAAAGGAAAAATGAGAACACATAATTCAGGAGAGGAAAGAGAAGCTTTTTTCATAAATAACTCTTTAGGCAAAGAAAAAAAAATATTAGAGAAGTTATTTCTGGTGATTTCCATAAAATTAAATATAGGTATAAAATGAGAGATGAACTAGAAGACGAAATCTACTGATGACATTGCAGAACTAAAAGTAGCCTCAGAAACTGAAGAAAAAAATAATATTGTAGTAGTAAGAGATTGAGGCTGCTGAAAACCTGTTTCAGCATTCAGGGGAGAAAAGACAAAGATTAAAAAAAAAATCAAAGTTATGAAATTATAGGATGTATAATAAGACAAAACAAAACCAGATAATTTGTAATCCCCAAAGACCAGAATGAAAGGAAACCAAATATTTAAAGTCTAATATAAGAAAATTTCCTGAATGCTCATGCAAAGATCTTACTAAATGATTGGCAAGGTTAATAGGGGAAAAAAGCACCTATATATAAGGGAAAAATATCTTTTCCCTCCAACATTAGTTTAGCAACATGAATCAAATTATGGGAAAGAAAATGTATAATTTCAAAACTCACTATCCAGATATGCTGTCATTTATGTTGATGGCAAGAGATAAATATTCTTATACAGTCAAGTGTTAGGAAAATAAACTGGAATTGCTGAAAACACTGACATTGAAAAAAAACAAACTGGAAATACTGAAAAGACTGGCATTAAAAAAGAAACAATTTAAAGATACAATTATTCCAAACTAACACTTGAAATGTAATGCAAATCTCAAGATTAAACCAACAAATCTAGGATTGTGTATAAGGGAAACCGAGACTGAGCTAATTTCATTGCCTTTTAAATTAATTTCCTGCTGCCACAAACCATCACAAATTTAGAAGCTTAAAAAACCAAACATTTATTATTTCATAGTTCTGTAGGTCAGAAGGCTGTCAGACTCAGCTACTTTCTCTGCTGAGGGATTGCACAAGGCTGAAATCAAGTTGTCAGCAGGGCAGTTTTCCCTTCTGAAGGCTCTGAAAATGAATTTACTTCTAAACTCATTCAGGCCATTGGCTGACTTCAGTTCTCTGTGGTTGTAGGACTGAGGCTCCATTTCCTTGCTGATGTCAACTGGGGGATATTCTCAGTCTCTGGAGCAACCAGCATTCCTTGGTACATGGAACCCTCCTTCCATCCTCAAAGCCAGTTACTAGGGTCAGGTCCTTTTCACCCTTCAAATCTCTCTGATCTCCCTTCTGCCTCATCTCTCCTATGCCTTCTCTTGTCATCCTATCTCTTTGATTAATGCTTCTGCTTTCTTCTTCCACTTACATGAGCTCTTCTGATTGCATAGGGCCTCCTCAGATAATATAGGGATTATTTTAATATCTTCCCATAATCTGAAAATTTTCTTCGCAGCACTACCTCATTCTAGGTAGTGTTTGATTGAATGATCAGTGGATGGAATCTTGGGGTGACATATTGAGAATCCAGCCCACCACACCTGGCAAAGAAAGCATTCAGACATATTGTCATTTTGTTGATGATGATTCACAAATATATTTTCAAGGAAGAGGGCTGTTATTTTAAGACTTAAAGGTAATTACTTGCTGGGTGCCAGTAATCCTAGCACTTTGGGAGGCTGAGGTAGGTGGATCACTTGAGGTCGGGAGTTCAAAACCAGCTTGGCCAACATGGTGAAACTCTGTGTCTACTAAAAACATTAAAAAAAAAAAATTAGCCAGGTGTGGTAGCGGGTGCCTGTAATCCCAGCTACTTGGGAGGCTGAGCCAGGAGAATTGCTTGAACCCGGGAGGTGGATGTTGCAGTGAGCCGAGATTGCGCCACTGTACTTCAGGCTGGGAGACAGGGCAAGACTCTGTCTCGAAGAAAAAAACCAGTTAATTATTAAGAAATTTAAATGTGTTTGCTCTTGCTTCTCTAGTTCTTTTAATTGTGATGTTAGGGTATCAATTTTAGATCTTTCCTGCTTTCTCTTGTGGGAATTTAGTGCTATAAATTTCCCTCTACACACTGCTTTAAATGTGTCCCAGAGATTCTGGTATGTTGTATCTTTGTTCTCATTGGTTTCAAAGAACATCTTTATTTCTGCCTTCATTTCATTATGTACCAGTAGTCATTTAGGAGCAGGTTGTTCAGTTTTGATGTAGTTGAGCGGTTTTGAGTGAGTTTCTTAATCCTGAGTTCTAGTTTGATTGCACTGTGGTCTGAGAGACAGTTTGTTATAATTTCTGTTCTTGTACATTTGCTGAGGAGTGCTTTACTTCCAACTATGTGGTCAATTTTGGACTAAGTGTGATGTGGTGCTGAGAAGAATGTATATTCTGTTGATCTGGGGTGGAGAGTTCTGTAGATGTCTATTAGGTCTGCTTGGTGCAGAGTTGAGCTCAATTCCTGGATATCCTTGCTAATTTTCTGTCTTGTTGATCTGTCTTAATGTTGCCAGTGGGGTGTTAAAGTCTCCCATGATTATTGTGTGGGAGTCTAAGTCTCTTTGTGTTTCTCTGAGGACTTGCTTTATGAATCTGGGTGCTCCTGTATTGGATGCATACATATTTAGTATAGTTAGCTCTTCTTGTTGAATTGATCCCTTTACCATTATGTAATGGCCTTCTTTGTCTCTTTTGATCTTTGTTGGTTTAAAGTCTGTTTTATCAGAGACTAGGATTGCAACCCCTGCCTTTTTTTTGTTTTCCATTTGCTTGGTAGATCCTCCTCCATCCCTTTATTTTGAGCCTGTGTGTGTCTTTGCATGTGAGATGGGTCTCCTGAATACACTAAACTAATGGGTCTTGACTCTTTATCCAATTTGCCAGTCTGTGTCTTTTAATTGGAACATTTAACCCATTTACATTTAAGGTTAATATTGTTCTATGTGAACTTGATCCTGTCATTATGATATTAGCTGGTTATTTTGCTTGTTAGTTGATACAGTTTCTTCCTAGCATCCATTGGGTCTTTACATTTTGGCATGTTTTTGCAGTGGCTGGTACCAGTTGTTCCTCTCCATGTTTAGTGCTTCCTTCAGGAGCTCTTGTAGGGCAGGCCCAGTGGTGACAAAATCTCTCAGCATTTGCTTGTCTGTAAAGGATTTTATTTCTCCTTCACTTATGAAACTTAGCTTGGCTGGATATGAAATTCTGGGTTGAAAATTCTTTTCTTTAAGAATGTTGAATATTAGCCCCCACTCTCTTCTGGCTCGTAGAGTTTCTGCCAAGAGAACCGCTGTTAGTCTGATGGGCTTCCCTTTGTGGGTAACCCGACCTTTCTCTCTGGCTGCCCTTAACATTTTTTCCTTCATTTCAACTTTGGTGAATCTGAAGATTATGTCTCTTGGAGTTTCTCTTCTCCAGGAGTATCTTTGTGGCATTCTCCGTATTTCCTGAATTTGAATGTTGGCCTGCCTTGCTAGGTTGGGGAAGTTCTCCTGGATTATATCCTGCGGAGTGTTTTCCAACTTCGTTCCATTCTCCCCATCACTTTCAGGTATGCCAATCAGACATAGATTTGGTCTTTTCACATAGTTCCATATTTCTTCGAGGCTTTGTTCATTTCTTTTTTACTCTTTTTTCTCTAAACTTCTCTTCTCGCTTCATTTCATTCATTTGATCTTGAATCACTGATGCCCTTTCTTCTAGTTGATCGAGTCGGTTACTGAAGCTTGTGCATTTGCCACGTAGTTTTCTTGTCATGGTTTTCATCTCTATCAGACCATTTAAGCACTTCTCTACATTGGCTATTCTAGTTAGTCATTCATCAAATCTTTTTTCAAGGTTTTTAGCTTCTTTGCACTGGGTTCATACTTCCTCCTTTAGCTCAGAGAAGTTTGATCGTCTGAAGCCTTCTTCTCTCAATTCATCAAAGTCATTCTCCATCTAGCTTTATTCTGTTGCTGGTGAGGAGCTGCATTACTTTGGAGGGGCAGAGGCACTCTGATTTTTAGAATTTTCAGCTTTTCTGCACTGCTTTTCCCCATCTTCGTGGTTTTATCTACCTTTGGTCTTTGATGACGGTGACATACAGATGGGGTTTTGGTGTGCATGTCCTTTCTGTTTGTCAGTTTTCTTTCTAACAGTCAGGACCCTCAGCTGCAGGACTTTTGGAGTTTGCTTGAGGTCCACTCCAGACCCTGTTTCCCTGGGTATCAACAGCGGAGGCTGCAGAAGAGTGAATATTGCTGAACGGTAAATGTTGCTGTCTGATCGTTCCTCTGGAAGCTTCATCTCAGACGTGTACCCTGCCCTGTGAGGTGTGAGGTGTCAGTCTGCCCCTAGTGGGCGATGTCTCCCAGTTAGGCTTCTCGGGGGTCAGGGACCCATTTGAGTAGGCAGTCTGTCCGTTCTCAGATCTCAAACTCCATGTTGGGAGAACCACTACTCTCTTCAAAGCTGTCAGACAGGGACATTTACATCTGCAGAGATTTCTGCTGCCTTTTGTTTGGCTATGCCCTGTCCTCAGAGGAGGAGTCTACAGAGGCAGGCAGGCCTCCTTGAGCTGCAGTGGGCTCCACCCAGTTCAAGCTTGCCAGCCACTTTGCTTACCTACGTAAGCCTCAGCAATGGCGGGCGCCTCTCCCCCAGCGTCACTGCCACCTTGCAGGTCAATCTCAGACTGCTGTGCTAGCAATGAGGGAGGCCCCGTGGGTGTGGGACCCTCCAAGTCAGGCACAGGATATAATCTCCTGGTATGCCATTTGCTAAGACCCTTGGTAAAGTGCAGTATTTTACTTTACCAGTAAAGGGTGGGAGTGACCCTATTTTCCAGTTGTTGTGTGTCATGATTTTCCTTGGCTAGGAAAGGGAATTCCCTTCCCCCTTGCGCTTCCCAAGTGAGGCAATGCCTCTCCCTGCTTCATCTCTCAATCGTTGTGCAGCATCCACTGTCCTGCACCCACTGTCCAACGTGCCCCAGTGAGATGAACCCGGTACCTCAGTTGGAAATGCAGAAATCACCCATCTTCTGTGTCACTCATGCTGGGAGCTGGAGGCTGGAGCTGACAAAGGGCTAATATCCAGAACCTACAAAGAACTCAAACAGATTTACATGAAAATAACGAACAATCCCATCAAAAAATGGGCAAAGCATATGAACAGACACTTCTCAAAAGAATACATTTACACAGCCAACAGACACATGAAAAAATGTTCGTCATCACTAGCCACTGGAGAAATGCAAATTAAAACCACAATGAGATACCATCTCACACCAGTCAGAATGGCGATCATTAAAGAGTCAGGAAACAACAGGTGCTGGAGAGGATGTGGAAAAATAGGAATACTTTTACACTGTTGGTGGGACTGTAAGCTAGCTCAGCCAATGTGGAAGACAGTGTGGTGATTCCTCAAGGATCTAGAACTAGAAATACCATTTGACCCAGCCATCCCATTACTGGGTATATACCCAAAGGATTATAAATCATGCTGCTATAAAGACACATGCACACGTATGTTTATTGCAGCACTATTCACAATAGCAAAGACTTGGAACCAACCCAAAAGTCCATCAATGACAGACTGGATTAAGCAAATGTGGCACATATACATCATTGACTACTACACAGCCACAAAAAAGGATGAGTTCGTGTCCTTTGCAGGGACATGGATGCAGCTGGAAACCATCATTCTCAGCAAACTCTCCCAAGAACAGAAAACCAAACACCGCATGTTCTCACTCATAGGTGGGAACTGAACAATGATATCACTTGGACACAGGAAGGGGAACATCACACACTGGGGCCTGTTGTGGGGTGGGGGAGGGGGGAGGGATAGCATTAGGAGATACACCTAATGTAAATTATGAGTTAATGGGTGCAGCACACCAACATGGCACATGTATACATATGTAACAAACCTGCACATTGTGCACATGTACCCTAGAACATAAAGTATAATAAAAAAGAAAAAAGATATATAATATTGGCTGGATGCAGTGGCTCACGCCTGTAATCCCAGCACTTTGGGAGGCTGAGGTGGGTGGATCACTTGAGGTCCGGAGTTTGAGACCAGCCTGGCCAACATGGCACATGTATAAATATGTAACAAACCTGCACGTTGTGCACATGTACCCTAGAACATAAAGTATAATTAAAAAAAAGAAATTTAAAAATACAATGTGTCATTTCTAAGTACCTCAAAAGAGAAAATAAAACAAACGATGTAGCAAAAGATATACAGAAAAGGAAAATGGAAGGAAACATAAAACAGAAGGAAATAGCTAAATTTAAAATTAATAATTATATCAGTAGAGACAATAAATGAAAAGAAGTATAAAAAAGAAACTATACAATCTGAGATTAAAAAATAAAAGCAGGATAACACCCTTACAATATAAAATTCAGAATCCATAGAAGAGATTGACTAAGTCAACTAAACAAAAAGCAAATATTTTTACATATCAAAAAACAACAAAGTCAGAATATAAATAAAGTAGAAAACTATGTGCTGCATGGCTGCTATAAATGGAAGAAAAACAATCCAATGGAAAAATAGCAAACAATCAGGATTGAGAATTGAAAGAAAAACACACAAATAATTTTTAAAAATATCTGAACAGCTGCTCAACTCATAGCAAGAAAAATAAGAATAAAAATTACACTAAAAATCTTATTTTAACCTATCAGAGTAGCAAAAAACCAAATGTTTAATAAACATTTGGTAAAGAAAACATTTCTTACACTGCAGATGAGAGTAAAGATGCACATAACCTCACTGGAGGGTGATGTAGAAAAGTTTTTTGTTTTTTTTTTTTGACAGAGTCTCACTCTTTCACCCAGGCTGGAGTGCAGTGGTGTGATCTCAGCTCATTGCCACCTCTGTGTCCTGGGCTCCAGCCATCCTTCTCCCACCTTAACCTCCTAAGTAGCTGGGAACACAGGTGTGCGCCAGCATTCCCTGCTAATTTTTTTTTGCTTTGGTAGAGACGGGGTTTCACCATGTTACCCAGACTGGTGTCAAACTCCTGAGCTCATGCAATGAGCCTGAGGTGGAAAATGCTGGGATTACAAGTGTGAGCCACTGTGTCCAGCTGCAAAAGTCTCTTTTTTTAAATAAACTATATTTTAGAAGTTTTGGGATTAAAGAAAAATTATGAACACAATTACAGGTACATCACACCAACCAGTCTCCCCTACTATTAACATCTAACATGTATTAATATGCAGCATTTGTCACAATTAATGAACCAATGTTGATGTATCATTAACTAAATTCATACTTGATTGGTATTTCTTTTTTTTTTTTTTTACCTAATACCCTGTTTCTAATCCAAGATCCATCCAGGTAAAAAGGTTACAGTTAGAGATCTTGTCTCCTTAGGCTCCTCTTGGCTATGACAGTTTTCCAACTTTCCTTGTTTTCTATGCCTTTGGTAGCTTTGAGGAGTACTGGCCAGGTATTTTGGAGAAGTCCTTCAATTAGGATTTGTCTGATATATTTCTCATGATTTGCCTGGTCTGGCATTTTGAGGAGAAAGGACACAGAATAAAGTGCCATTCTCATTACAACATATCAAGAGAATGTAGTATGAACATAACTTATCATATGGATATTAACCTCATTCACCTCACTGAGATAGTGTTTGTCAGGTTTCTCCACTGTAAAGTTACTTTATCCACTTTTTCCAGGCAGTCTTCTTTGAAAAGAAGTCATCGTGTATAGCCCACAATTAAGGAATTGAGGAATGATGCTATAACTTTGTGAGAGAAGAGTATATATATCAAGCATTTGAAATTCTTCTGTATAAGAGATTTGTCTAGCTTTCATTTATTTATTAAGTCATTTATTTATATCAGCAGGGTCTTATGGATATCCATGTTATAGTTTAAATTATAGTCCAATACTACTTTATTTATTTTTGGTTCATATTAGCTCTGCTTTGGACATTAAGAACCTTTAGTTGGCCCTGCATCCCTTTGACATACTTTTACCATCATGGGTTTTTGTTAAGCACTTTTTAACTTTCTAGCACCATAAGATACTCCAGAATCATCTTGAGTATTTCCTGCGCCAATCCATAAAATCAGCCATTTCTTCAAGGAGATCTTCAAGGAGTTCCACTCATTGGATAATGGTATTAGAAACCAAGACCTGCATGCCAGGTGTGCTTGCTGCTACTGATGTATACCTGCTTTAGGCCTGCTAAGCTGACACGAACGGCAAGGAAACAGGTGAACACTAATCCATGCACACAAAAGTACCTATAAATATTTCTATATGTATCTATCTGTAGGTATATTAAACTGAACTTGAGCTCATATTAATGTCCCTAATTCCAATCCATAACCACATAGATCATGAAGGTGCCTCCCATTACTTACCTGTAAATTCCCACTCCAACAGTGAAGGCAATGTCTTTTAAATAAAGAATACACTCAACACTTTCACCTAACAGACATATTTATACATATACAAGGGTATTCACTGTAGTAACGTGAATGAAAAGTCAAGATACAAAAATAACGTTATCATCAATAGGTGACTAACTAAATAAATTTATTCCAGATGCAGCCATAATATAAGCTCTGTCTAGTCTGTTTGGAAAAGATCTCCCAGGTGTAGCATTCAGTAAATGAATGAATAGCTAGACATGTGAACCAAAGACGAATAACAGAAATCAAAGAAAAAATATAGAACATTATGTGAAAAATCTAGATTTAGAAAGACCTTTTAACTAAGGTAGGAAATTTAGCAGTTGGGAAAAAAATAAAGCATCTCCTCACACTGTATGCAACAATTAACTTCAGAGGAGTTAAAGACTAAATGGGAAAAAACCTGCGTGACCTTATACATATGTTTAATGATCAAAATAAAACATAATTCATACCACTAGTGGCAAAACACCATACAATCAATAGCATAAACACCATTAATTTCATTCAGTGGCAAAAATAACCAATATATTATCAATAAATGATGGGTAGTTTTGAAAAATGCGTATTTAAATTTATCCATGTAATCATGAACTACTTGTACCCCAAAAGCTATTGAAAGAAAAATGCTAAAAATAATAATAAATAAAATTAACGTTAAAAGAAAATATATATATTTGTAATGCACATGACATATCAATATCTATAATATTAAAATAAAGCTAATAAATTGATATGAAAAGACGATGAAATAGAAATGTAGAAATTATGAACAGAATATTAAAGGAAGGGCACATTCAAGTAGCTAATAAACATCGGAAAACATCAACCTTCCCAATTAATCAGAAAAATGCATTAAAATGAATTATCACTTTACACTAAAAGAATGGGCAGAAATTGAAATATTTATACAACTATCTTATTCTGCGAAATTATGGGTAAATTTTACCATTCCTCTTAAGATTTTATGTGTCATCTGTTCCCACCCCACAATAAACATGTATTATTTACATATCAGACAAGCAGAGTTATTTTTATTTAAAAAATTAGAAATAAAAATAAAACATGGGCACCTGTAATTCAAAAAAGAAAAACACAAATTGAAAATAAATATATAAAACATTTTTAATTTTACCTGAGATAAAGGCACTATAAATTAAGGCAATGCCCTTTATTGCCTAACAGGTTTTCAGTTCTGAAAAATATTGAAAATAGTAAACAGATGTGACCTATACCATTTAGTCAGTAAGTTAGTAGAAGCTTTTTATAGTAACTTTCAAATATGTATGAAATATTTACACATGCATATTTTTTAGTCAACAATGGAAGTTCTAACAACTGAAGCTAAAGAAATAATCTAGGATTTTTGGTTTAACCGTAAGATTGATTGCTACAGTGTTAGTTATATCTCAGTCACTACAGACTCACAATAAAAGATAACCTTGTTATTTAACAGGGTTGGCTAAATATATTTTGACACAGCCATATAATACATGTAACACTCTCATATACTGAAATCATAATATTGAGAGAAATCAACATCTTGACTAATAAGGATATGGGAGGACAACCACAGTGTTACAAGAAAATAACAAAATTGTAAAAGGTAGAATTTATTTTTTAAACACTATATACACACATCTATACATCTATAACTATATGCCTATCCCTATGTAAATATGAACAATGGTTGTTTTTCAGCGTAAGATTTTTTAAATGTTTTAAAATAATTTTATATTATGATAATTAGTAAATACAATATTTTATTTTATAAATGCCTTCTTACAGAAATTGGAAATATTTTATAATGCATTTTTACTACTTTTGCAATTAGCACATGGATGTGTGTGGACAGATGAGAAAAACACAATAAAACATGAAAAAAGAATTTTAGGTAACTACTATTTTCACGATTTTAAAAATTATTATTGAAATGCATTCTAAGTGAAATAGAAGGTATAAGAACCTTGGTAATTTTTTTTTCCTTTAGACTCCAGATTTGGATAATCACTTCTATTTTAAAAGTCCATAGTAAGAATCTGAACCAGAATGGAAAATCAGTTGTAGGTAATAAAGTTGAAGAAGACATCAACATGCCATAGGGAAACTATAACAACTCTGTACTTGAGTGGGAATTAGGTCAGTCAGTACACACTTTAGTGAACGTGCCACTTGGGGCAAAATTATAATTTGCCTGAATCACATCAGCAGACTCACTGGTGGCCCATTTGTAAATCGTAAAGTTTTGTCACTTCCTCTCTGAATATGGGCATCCTAATCCCTCACTCCTCTTTCACATTAGCTCCTTTTTTTATTTAGAAAGGCATTTTGGTTTTTTTTGCTTATTTTCCCCGTCTTTCAATTTCAGCAAAAGGCAAGCAGGCAAACTACCTTCAAGGTATGCCAGCTCACCTAAAGGAAGAAAACCATTTCCTTGGGATGAAAAAAACTAAATGATGTGATTACTTAAATTACTACAAAACTTCCCTTTAGCTGGTTACAGGAATGCCTGCATAACATCACATTAAAGATGGATGTCTGTCATTACACAAATACACGCAAACATGTTGACACAGCAGAATTTAATGTAGGCACATCCAACACCATCCATTAAACAATCATTTGGGTCACTATGTTTCTAATGAGAGCAACATCAACAGGGAGAGCAAAAACAAACAAGCAAAAACAAACCCCAAACAGGCTTCAGATGTATATGAAATATTGTCAATTTGAATAACAGAAACATTTGCTAAATAATACATGTAGGCAACAATAGAGAACAGTTTATTTGGGGAATTTTTAGGGAGAGTGAGGGTGGCAGTACTAGTAACCTACATATTGAAAGATGTGGCCACAAAAGATGTGTTATTTTCCAGTTTTGAATAAATCTCTAAAGCAATCTCAAATTGTTGTGGATCATATAAAATCTCATATCTTCACTTGATGGCAAATCACCATTAAAATATTCAGTCATCAGTTTGGGAATGTACTACTTTATTTTGAGGAAATGAGAATTACAAAATATGTTTTAAAAAATCTCCCCTCAAAGCCTATCACAGATACATAAACACGAATACATATAGGTACATATACTTGCCTTTCATCAATTATCAGTAGAGTTCTCTCATTGTTTATGTAATTATACTAACATGATGCTGATGATGATGAGGATGTAACAAAGACATGAGATATTTACATATTTTGCTTTCTGCAGCTTCTAAATTCCAAAAATACAGGCATAAAATCACCTGTTCAATTAGGCATACTCCTACTGAAGTGACAGAAATAGCAGACAGACATAACTTTCTGAGGCATTTTCAAAAGCATTTGGAAATAAAAATAGAATCAGAGCTAGAAAATAAACTCACTTTATTATTTTTAAAACATTAGAAAAATTGAAACTTTTACATAAAGATGAGACTATATATTGCTTTTGAAAATAGTGAATATTTTACAATTCTTATTCCTGTCCTCTGACTTGGGATATCTTTGCCAGGAAGGTTTCCCAAATAGAGACGACTGGATGGGAATCCCTCAGGAGATGCCAAGTATTCACTTGGTGGGAAAGTTGAGTTTTGTCCAATTTTCTAAGAGGCAGTGTTGAAGATAGTGACTAAGAGGGAGAATGTAATGTTTAGTTCTTAAAAATTTCATTCACAATACATTTGTCTAGCCTTTAAGACCTATAAGACATTTTTGTGCATATTCACTTTTAAAATAAACATTACAACCTTTCAGAGAAGAAAAGAAATTTATTCATTTATTTTTTATTGTATTTATTTTATTTATTTATTTATTTATTTATTTATTTATTTATTTATTTATTTTGAGACAGAGTCTCGCTCTGTCGCTCAGACTGGAGTGCAGTGGCGTGATCTCAGGTCACTGTAAGCTCCGCCTCCCGGGTTCACGCCATTCTCCTGCCTCACCCTCCCGAGTAGCTGGGACTACAGGCGCCCGCCACCATGCCTGGCAAATTTTTTTGTATTTTTAGTAGAGATGGGGTTTCACCATGTTAGCCAGGATGGTCTCGATCTCCTGACCTCGTGATCCACCCGCCTCAGCCTCCCAAAGTGCTGGGATTGCAGGCTTGAGCCACTGTGCCCAGCCTCTAAGAAATTTGTTTTTAATATCACTTCAAACATGTGAAGAAACAGAGTCACAGATAAGCTATGGAATTTACCCAAGTCACAAAGTAAGGGCCAGCATCAGAACAGAAATTTATCTTTTACCTCCTAAATATCTATTCTTTCCAACATATTAACCAATTTGTAATGATTGGAAATGATACATTACTAGGTCTTGCCCCATATTTTCTAAAGCAGAGTTCCAGGGGATAACTTTTAGGGAAATATATGTTATAGCAAACTCCTTATGTGATGCTTGTACACAACTAAGTATGTCACCACCTTGTCATATCATTCACCCAGTGTTGTAGAGGTCACTTTTTCAAATATGTAACAAGTATATAATTTCATTAAACAGAAATAAAATATATTTCTCAATTTGAAAGAGGTTTAAATAAAGACATGCCATTATTTGCAAATGAGTCTTTTAGGTCTTTCTAAATACTAACCTTGGAAAAACCCTGGAATATATAAAGAATCCAATGTTACAAACTCTACAGCCTTCTTAGGAAACATCTCTAGGTGTCTGAATAACCATGCACAGATAATGAGAACAACAACAAAATATCAAACCCAGTATTATTTCTTCCATTCACTACCCAATTGTATTCTTTTTTCTGTACATATTTTTCAAACCTGCCAGCATTGTCCTTCCCTTATAGTCTACCTCAGGAAGATTTATGACATCTCTGAAATCTGGCTGGAGACAAAACAAACATTTGTTCAGCAATTAAATATTTAGAGGTGTGATGGCTGTAGCTCAAGTTCTTGTCTACATGTGTAAAAGAGTTTATTACGTTTTTCATTCAACAAACATTTATATGCCAGGCATGAAGCAAAGCACTAGAGATATAAAGAAAAATAGAACATAGCTCCATTCTCCAGAAATCCACAATAAGATGCTAAATATGTGAAGAAAACCAACAGAATGAACTCTAAGGGGTCAAGCCTTAGGGACTTTGTCTTGTTAGATTCTGAATCTCGAACACCCAGAACATTGTTTGGAACACATGAGAAGCTCAATAAACATTTGGTAAATTAAGAATTTGAGAAACTAGGTTTTTGTTAATCCAATTAACAGGCTCGTTCTAGAAATGTTGTTTTCTCACTTTCCTGTAGATGCATATTCGCAACTTCTACATTCATTATATTGCATCATAGGTGACCTTCCAAAACGGCAATATAAGATGCTTCGTTTATGAGTTCTTATCCCCAAGAATCGTCACTGTGTTGTCTTTTTCTTTTTTTTTTTTTTTGGTTGATTAGTTCAGATGAGCTCTGTGAGCATCTGAAAGTAACATTAAATAAAAATTTTCAGGCAAATGTATCTTTTTCAAGTAACACTTTTTGTTTAGAATAAGAGAATTTTTAAAAATCCAGTAATAAGATACTTAGCAAGAAGTCAAATATAAAGCCCTTTGCTTTTCTTTACTGGGACACGCTTTTTACGAAAGTATCCTCATCTGATATGGTAGATGCTGTGGTGAGCTGCCCAGACCCCCTTCAGCACCAAGGCCCTAACTCTCCCAGCTGCTGGGAGTACTGGCAGCTGGTGTTTCTCCTAGAATTGCCCCTGTCCAAAGCCATGCTCCTTCTCCAGGGGCAGTCCATATCTAGTGACTTGTCCAAGTGCCTCAAGGCAGAGCAGCTCTGGGGAAATGAACCCAATCCAAAATCCACTATGGGTTCATTTGAGGCCTGTGTTGTGACTGCATAGAAGTTCATCGTCTTCCTCTATCCTCCTGTTCCTGCCATTCCCTCACAAATGTTTTCCAGAGTTCTCCCCAGTAAACCTCCTGTATATACATCTGTCTCATAGCCTGTTCTCCAGAGAACCTAACTTCAGACACCCTATATGAATGCCTATGCTGTATTTGCATAACTATGATCAAGTCAATTAACATCCCCGAGCTTCATTTTCATTCAATCTGTAACATTAAGAGATTAAAGTGGGTGATTTCCAAGGGCCTTACTACCTCTTAAGTTGTATGATTTGCTACTCAATAATCTTATTATGAGATAAATAGGTGGTATATTCCTTAGATACTTGAAAGAAAGAAAGGCATGATAATCATCAATCTTGAAGAGAAGGATTTGGATAATACTGTTCAAATCCAATTTTCATATCAAGATGATAAAACAATACCTTCTTTCTTAGACCTCTGGAAAAGAATTGTCTGAGAATTTTGTTTTTGACTGGTTGAGTTGGTATCTAAAGTACAGTCTCTGTTGCCTTGAGCAGGGATTGAAGGAAACAGTAGTATTTAACTTGGAGCTCAGTGATAGCATGGGGGAGGTAAACGCATAAAAATAGAACAGAATCAGGATGGTAAAAATCCAAAAGGGCCTCCAAACAGTTGTGCATTTCGAACCACGTTTTACAAAACCAAAACAACATGCAGTAACAGCTGCAGCTACAATAATGCTATTAACACCCCCCTCCACCCCAACCACTATTCACTGGGCTTTACTGGGGCACACAGGTGTACTTGAGCAATGGAAACTCAGCATGCAGTATCTTCTCAGTGCCTGACAGGTGATGAGGATGCGATAAATATTTGTTGAAGGTATTGTTTACCATAAAGTCTCCTTTTTAGTACAGTACCAGGCACAAAGTAATCACTCAAATATTTGCTGATTGGGTAGTGGATGAATGGATGAATGAATAAAAACATAAATAAAACTTTGTTATTTTCTTGCTCCACTCAGCTTTAGCCAGATAAAGTTTTCTTTCTCTTTCAGCTGGAAGCTACATTGTACAAAATCACCTTCCTTCATCTCTTCCTGTATTCCCAAGAGACCAGGTTTTCCGGTTATTTATTCTGCAATATCCTGGACATTTCTTTCTCAGGGCTCATATCAGTTTGCAACTACACATTTTTTTTGTGATTATTTCACTAATGTCTCTTCAAAGTTTCCCACAGGCTGGACTCTTGCTATTTTGTTTTGTTTTAATTACCACTGGACTTTAGTACAATGCCTGACACACAGCTTGCACTTAATATCCATTTATTGGATTGATGAATTGATGGATGAATGAATGGATATTGAATGAATGAATGGATGAATGGAGAAAAAGAGATAAATGAGAGTGAGAGAAGAATTAGGAAAGCCAGGTAGATTTTTTCGTTTCCTTACCATTCAGTGGAAATGAAATACGAGGACTGGATCTAAATCTCAGTCAAAAAAGAAAAAGAAAAAAAAAAAAAAGACTCAAAGGAATGACAGAAACCAAAAAGCTTGAAAAACTATGCCTCATTTAGAAGCGGGATTAATACTTTTTTGACATATGAATGTGGTACTTCAACTGGAAATTGTGTAGAATTTTGGTGTCAGCGAAGTAAAGGCTGAGGAGGTGGTTTGGTAAGGGATGTACAGGCCTATGCTAGTTGATCCTATTTAAAGAAAGAGCTAAGCCTGAGGGAATTGCATCAGTTAATTGGGGGAAAAAAAGGTGCCAGCCAGAAATGGCCATGGAGTTAGGGTGACTGAAGAATACTAAGTCAGGGAAGTCAAAACTGAAAAAGTTTAATGAAGGTGGCTGCGATTAGTACTGTCAGCCGCAGCAGAGGGGTCAGGAAAAAGAGCTGGCTCCCTTACATTGCTCATTAATAATTTGAGCTATTAAGTCCGATGTGAAACCTGAAGTGCAAAATGAATTTCTTCTTGTGCTTGCCTTTTATAGCTATTCCTGTTGACATCTACAACAAAGAATTTTTTCTCTTCAGGGTGAACTGTTTTTTTGTTTGTTTGTTTGTTTGGGAGTACAGAAAGCTAATTTTGAAAGCTGGGAACTATTTGGCCCTTTTTAATAGGTTTATATAAAATTCAATCCCCAAAATAGATCTTATCTGCTGATACTCAAAAGATAATGGGTTTACTTTATTTTACCTGGTAAAAACCAGAGCAAGGCTTTACCAATCAGAGTTTCAGGCTACAACACTCCCACTTGGGAACCCTAGATGATCCATCAATAAATCCCATGTTTATCATCATCTGGCTCTCTTCCTGCCTGCATCAGAATCCCAGAGGGTACTATTAAAAGTACACATTTTGGTGTCTTACCTGTAAGAAATCTGATTTGAAGTCCAAGAGGAGTTTCTACAAATTTAATAAGCAGCTCAGGTGTTCTGGATGCACATTGTAGTTTTCAAAATTCTCTTAGAGTTTATGCAGAATTCATCTTTTTGCACTTGGCATTTAGAAGACTTGTTTAAATGATACATATATTTTAATCAAAGGTGGGGTACTTTAGTCAAAGGTGAAGAAGAAAAGTCTACTTTTTAAAGATATGCCAAATATCATACTGTCAAGAGGTCTGAATATGTCAGTAATAAAGACAATAATAAAAACCTGATTGGTTGGTTTTTTATTTATGGACTTGCCTTTTCACCTGGGGATGAAACTGGTGGATAATATTACTTCCCATGACTTAGCACCACCAGGGATAAAGACTTCTTCATTTAATAAGTGATTTTCATTTCTAATATTGGGTAGTCCCCATTTTATGAATTATTCATCATGCCAGCCTTCCACCAGAGTAACATCAGTTTAAAATTTACAAGGCACGAAACACAACATTGCAATTCCTCAAAAAAAAAAAACCCAATACACAGCATGTTCATAATTGTCTTTATTGCTGTATCTTTCTGTCTTCCCTATCACATGCCCAGAGCATGTGAGGAAAGGACAGGGTAGTCACAGAGGCTTTCTTGGTGAACAGGTTAGATGTTGACACAGTCAGATATTTTCTTTTATATATTTCTTGAACATTTCTTTTATTTTTGAAGGGTGCAGGATCTTAAATTATATTTAAAAAAAATTCCATTAGAATGCCATCTGTGGTGCTTTTGGCATTTCTGTTCTTCACTTGATTCTTAAAAACACATACCTTCTGTAACACCTGGCCTTATACTTTCACATCCCTCTTCTCCCTAGAGTTTATCAGATTTGTTTGAACTAATATTAAGGGTTTTCTTTAAGGATAAAAAAATCTTTCAAAGATATTCCAAGCCTTATCAGTATGCTGAATGGAAGACTAAGGCTTTATAAGAAAGTGGTAGGAAAGCTTCTTAGGGTATGTTTCTAATGGCTGTGAAGCCACAGTAGCTAATAGGTGAGAACTGAGTAAATCCTCCATTTGTTTAAGCTGATAATATTTTTGCCAGCTTTGTGAAACAAATGCTGTGTGTGAAGTTTCTTAGCTAAGATTTCTTAACTCAGCATCCAAGCCATTACCCATTACCATGAAGAATGTGGCAGTAGTTGAACACAAAGAGATACTTTATGGGATTGAACTGTGAACAGCTGATGAAGATGAGGCTCCTAGATAGACTGAACAGAAACATTTTATTATCATGCCTAAAGGATCCTCTCTGCTAGAATGGTAATGAGTTAGTACATGCTGCCAGATAATCCTGCTTAAATGTTTTACTGCCTGCGTCTTTTCACTTCTTGCCTTTACTTCCATCTCCCATTGTATCTGAGAGGTGACATAGGCCTCTCTCCGGCCAAGACTGTTGATCCTTTATCCTCATGTAAAAAAACAAAATAAATAAAAATTACCCTTTAAGGCCTTCTCCACTTCTACCCACCTCATCTCTCATCCTTTCTTATGGCTCTTGGCTAATCTGGTCCGCTCTACTTTTGTTGAATACCTTGTATCCGGTTTGTATGCCTTCTCTTCAATCTTAAGCCCTTCCTCCATATGCCTTTGAGCTACCTCGTCAACAGACAGCTTTTTAGTTCCACACGTTTTTCTCATACATTCCACATTCTCTATGCCTGCCATAGTGCAGTCTCTACCTGGCTCTTAACGTTTTCTGAATTGCATCTTCTTTTAAAGCTTTCAATCAAAGGCCTGATCTTCTGGCAATGACCTCCATTACTCAGAGCACATTGTCTCTGGATGTTTAACTTCTCTATTTTCTCTCTCTGTGGGTCTTCTTCTCTTATGTCCTTATTCACTTATCTATCAAACTTAGATCCTCCACTTCATTCGTTTCTCCACTCAAATATATCTCAAGTTCCTAGGGTTTTTCCAAGCATTGGTTGTCCTTGGAAATACAGCGATAAACAATACAAACAGTATTTGAGTTACAATATTTTGACTTAGGATTTGTCAACTTTATGATGATGTGAAAGCATGACATATTCAGGAGAAACTACACTTTGAGTCACCCTAAAACCATTCTAATTTGTACTTTCAGTACAGCATTCAATAAATTACATGAGATATTCAATACTTCATTTTACAATAGGGTTTGTGTTAGATAATTCTGCTCAACTGTAGGCTAATGCAAGTGTACTAACATGTGTAAAGTAGACTAGGCAAGGCTATGCGATTCAGTAAGTTAGATGTATGCATTTTTAATTCATGATATTTTCAACTTATGATGGTTTTATGAGGACATAATCCCATCGTGAGTCAAGGAGCATCTGCACAGACAATATTACTGAACTTGTGGAAGGTACATTCAACCGTGTGTGCTCTTGCTGAACCCTGAAATCACATGATTGCTTATCTATTATACCCTCTCGGAAAAATTCTATCCAGGATCATATTAGATGTTCACCACCTTTGCTCTTACACTCAGATACTTGCTAGAGAAAGTAAATTGTAGAGCAGTGTGGAGTAATACCACGATTTGGTTAAATGAAAGATTGTGTTTTATGGAACTACAATCAGATGTATTAGTAAGCACCCATGATGGTCTGAACCTCCACAGGACCCAACACAGTCCCGTGATAATACTATGTTATCAGCTAGTGTTTACTATACCTGGTACTGGGAATATATATATGCCCTCTAAGCAAACCTCCCTCCCATCTTGCTTGCTTCTTTACCTCAGCCACTCAGCACAGTACCTGATATGCAGAAGGGACTCAATATAGATTTTTTAAAATAAATCTGTATCCCACAGACGAGAAAACCAAGACTGAGAGAAGCGAGATAACTTGACTAAGGTCACGCACCAGCAAGGAGAACAGCAGCATTACCAAACTGAGAACTGTAGCTCCAGGCTATCTAGCCCCAAGCACACTGCACTGAGCTCACTTTTCTGTCTCCTTATGGCCAGTCCTTGCTAAAGAAGATATTGAGGTCAGTGAAGGCCAGGGCCATATCTATTCTGCACTCTCTTTTAGTATTATTGCTACTCAAAAAATTGTTTGATTAAATAAATGAGTGAATGAATGAATGAATAAATGAATGAGACTTTTGGAGAGGGATCAAATGGGTGTCTGAAATGTTTATCCTCTCTGATTTTGAAGAATAACAATGGCTGAATATGCTGCTGTAAAAAGTACTAATGTCTTTTTCAAAGCACTTTTTCAATTTATCTTGCCACATTCAATCTTAAGGCAGCTGTACTAAATATAGAAGGCCTGGTATCTCTAAATGACCTATTTAATAGCATTTCTCCTTTGTGCCTCCAACATTTCTTTTGAAAAGAAACAAGTTTGAATAAATATATTCCACTTTCATGGTTATAATTACAGAGGCATGTGAAAGATAAAATGTGCCATTTTCATTTTGCTTTTGAACAGATGTAGCAAAACTAGTATGATTTGGAAAGAAAGTAAAATGATTCTGAAAGTTGTGCTAATAGTGCTTTAAAAATCTGATATATCTACTATCGTTCTACTATTTCTTATTCCAGAGTCTAACATCCTACACAATTAGTGTCCTAAGCCGAAGCTCAGGAGAGAGAATCCTCCACTTGATATAGAAATCTCAGTTTATGAAGGCACTACTATTAGGAATTTGCTTCTAGCCCTTCACTTCTGTCTCCGCTTGTATCTGAGAGAGGAGATACATGTTAGGGTGAGTATTGGGTGTTAGGGTATTATATCATGCTATTCAGGTTTCTGTTGAGGTTAAGACAGCGTATGTGAAGGGGATAAGGTGTTGGGAAGGATAGGAAAAGTCAGCCTATAGATGAAAAGGAAAGTAAGACACAGTGAGAGAAGATGGCATTAAATGAAATTTGCATATTTCACAGAAACAGTTGGCAAGCTCAGTCGTTTTTGAGAGCCACCTGGGCCATTTTGCAAGCTCCTGATGAAGAAGCCCCGCCCTGTCTCCGTCAACTCAGAATCTCCAGGAATGGGATGCAGGCACGAGTATATTTCCAAACTCCTCAGGCATTGCCAACACTCAGTCAAGGAAAAGAGCCACTGTCCCCATGTCTCTAATGCAGAAGGCTGTTAGAAAGCATTACAGAAGCTCACTTGGGCAGTAGTGAATGCATTCCTTCATCTTTTGCATGCTTCCCAGCGAACATTGTTTCCCTTCTGTTTTCTTCTATTTCTCTTTCAGATTACATTCAACTTCTCATGCTAGCTTTCTTTATTGTTACTTATTTCTATCCAAACTGGCTGTATGCAAATCATCTTTAACCATCACTCTGACTTCATTTTACATATATATCTTATCCATATTTTCAACAAAAACTCTGACACTCCATCCACACAAGCATCCCCCAACACCTGGGGGTTCTGAGTCTATCGTAAAGCCAGCTCTTCAGAAGAAAGCATCCATTAGAACCCATCGAATAATGAGGGAAGACTGAAGTGGCTTCTCGTTTCCTTTACATCACCTTGTTCTTAAGACCAATTATAGTCACACGATAATGAGCTGGGCCCTGAATGCTACCAACACCTCTAACTTTTCTCAGGTGCCATCTCTTTTTTTGCTTTCCTTGCAAAGATTTAGCAGATATAAACATAGACTTTCCTGTCTTGCACCTCAGAAACAACAGGGTTATTTTTCCCTGGTCCAAGATGACACAATGTAGCCATTGCAAGCACTGTCAAATGTCCCAGGGAATAAAGGAGGTTGGCTTTGTGAGATCATGGACATTTCTTTATTAAATCTGAGGTTTATCAAACATACAATACTTGATTTCCTTTCCAGAAATTTTTTAACCATCAGTATCTCCAAAAAAGGAACCTCTGACATAATTTAGTTGTGCAATAAATTGGTTTGCCTAATTATCAATTATTAATGAATTAGCAACAGTTAAATAAATTCCATAGATTATCCCTCAGCTTCATTTTAGTTAGTAGTAATAGCTCCTCCTCCCACTGAACATTTAATAGGAACTGCTAACAAGTTGCAGAATTAGCAGATTTAAGTTTCATTACCTTCTGATTTCCCTATCTGCCTTCTAATGAACGATCTAATAAGCAAGGAAGTAGCCAGGAGCAGGCAGTGAAAAAGAGAAAGAGGAAATGAAAGCAAAAAGACTAACGAACATAGAAGCAAGTGCATTTTCATCCCGTCTTACCACAACACAACAGTAATGGCATGACAGAGGCTCCTCTCCTGAATATAAGACTTTAGTGTATATTTGAGTTACAACCAGAGTATTGATACAATGTCATGAACAAAAAGAATTATGTCTAATACACTGAGGTACTTGAGGGAAATTTTAAGAATGACTTAAAGACACATAGCTCAATTCTATTAATTTCTAATTGTAGCCAGGGTGTTTAAATAAACGTTAACACTTAGATGGTTCAAAGGAGTCTTCCCTCCATGTGGTTACGATTAGCATATTACCAATATACATTTCTCTTTTGAAATCCCCTTTATGGCCAGTTTATCAGTCACACGTGAAAATGAGTTTTATTATGCTGCACTCATGTCTGGGTGTTACCTTCCCTACTTCCCCGCGGTGAATCACCATACCACATAATTACCCAGACACTATACTGAACAGCTCTGTTGTACTTTCAAATGCTAAATTCATCCTCAAATAGAGACTTGCCATCTCAGAGAAACACTGAAATCAGTGATTCTTATTATTGGAAAGCAATATCAAAAGGAAACATTATATAAGAGTATTAAACAAAAATGGCACAGCCTAATAATCACACTTTGTGTATGGTTCTGAATGAATTATGTGCTTCTGAATTAAGGCCAGCCCTTGAAGGCAGACTCTGTTCCCTGGCACCACCAGAAGCCTATGTTACTCGGTTGACTGAGTTGAAGTAAACAATTTCATGGTCCCACCTAAAGATCTTTCCCAAATTAATTCACAGTTATAAATTGCACTAGACAATGTGACATTAAATCCAATGCACCTTCCATGACCAGATCTTCAGCCTTTAGCAGTTAAGATTTTCAGTAAGTTTCTGAAAGCCAAGACCAATTTACCCAGTTCATATGAATGCTGCTGTTAACTTCTGCAGACTGCACATGATGTTTGGAAACACCTATCTTAAATTATGAAAGAACAAAAGAAAACTGACGCTGTCCGAAGCCTTCATATGCTCATGCTTCATATGCTTCATAGTCTTCATATGCTCATGCTTCAATCCCAATGTACAGAACAGTCATTCTTTCGCACTGCTACCCTCCTTCTATAGTTATTTTTAGAGACAATATTTAAATAAATCACCCATAAAGCAAGCTAGTGATTAATTATTTACATATCTGGAGCCAACCCTTTTTAGTTTTCATTGAATTACTTACTTACAAATGAAAATCAGCTTGGAAATCCCAAGAGACAGACCTAGAACATAAATTTCACATCTTTTTTCTCTTACAAAGTTATTTTTAATATGAGTAATCAGAAATGCATGGAGGCAAAAAAAATTGTTCTACAAATTAATACAGTACTCGATCCAGTATTTTTCCACTTCCGTCAAAAACAAAGGTCTGTCTGGCAGTCCCAATGGGGAAGTCAGAATGTGATGGTACTGCAGAGAACACTTCTAACACTTTACCCACGTCTTCCTATTTCTGCAGTGGTTATTTGCCCACCCAGCATTCATTTCCGCTATGTTTTCATGTATGTACGCATCCTTCCCCACAAGGTAGCCTGTGTGCTTCAGGGAGAACCAGCCTAACCTCCGGACCTGACTAGGCTAAGGGAATCATTTTCCCTTTGTCCACAATGGATTCAGGAATGCAAGGCTAAGCCAATAGATTTCATGACATTTTCTTGACCAAAGAGACTGGTTAAATAATTGATGGATAACCCAATATTAGCTGATAAAACTCAGTAGATTTTTTGCTCTGGGCATGAAAAAGAGATATTCTTCCTCCTAAAAGAGAATCTCTGGAAGAGATAATCTCAGTTCCTAAGAGAGAACCACGGGAAGAGATCATCTCTCCTCCTCGGAACTTTAAATACTGACACGAGGCCTAGATTTCCCACAACCACTGTCTTTCTGTATGATGATTAAGCTGCCACATGTTCGAGTGGTGACGCAGGTGGACAGGGCCAGAGTCCTTGTCAAAACAGGTCTGACTTCTGTCCACACCTGAGCTTTTTCTTTTAACTGAAGCAATACTATGCCTATATTGCTTGAGTTTGAATTTACTTTTCTAATATTTATAGAAAATGATATTTGAAATGTTTCCAATCACAAATATTATATCTCAGCTATCACAGCTTCCTCTAGACATTAAAAAACCTGTTCCCTTATAACTGACTATTTCTGTGCTCTTAACATAGCTAAATTTTCATATTCTCTAGAGAGTCTTTCCTGGTTAGCCTGGAATCAATTTGACATCAAATATCTAAATTTGTAGTGATAAGAATATGAACACAAAGGAATATTTATTTGCTGTGTCTCTGAGAACAAAATGTTTTATATAGCATAAGATGTTCAATATATTCAGAAGTTTCATAATCTTATTAAAGTCAAGGCAAAACACACATACACACATTTGGTGGGAATATAAATTAGTGCAACCACTATGGAAAACAGTATGCAGATTTCTCAAAAAACTATAAATAGAACTAACATACGATCCAGAAATCCCACTACTGCATATTTATTCCAAGAAAAAAAAAAAAAGCTGTATATAAAAGTGATGCCCACACTCACATGTTTAGAGCAGCATTATTCACAATAGCCAAGATATGGAATCAACCTAAGAGCTAAATGCCCATCAATGGGTGGGTAAAAGGACAAAGAAAATATGAGATCTCTCTCTCTATGAATATATATCTATATACACACACATACAAACACACACACAATATGGAATACTATTCAGCCATAAAAAAACAATGCATACATGTCATTTGTAGCCACATGGATTAAACTGTAGGTCATTATGTTAAGTGAAATGAGTCAGATACAGAAAGACAAATACTACATATTCTCATGCATATGTGAGAGCTAAACTTTTTCTCATGGACATAGAGAATAGAATGATGGATACCAAAGGCTAGGAAGGATGTGTAAATGGAAGGAGACATGAAGAGAGGCTGGTTAATGGGTACAAACATACAGTCAGATAGAAGAAATAAGTTCCAAGGTCTGACAACAGAATAGCGTGATGATACTTAGCAATGATATTTTGTGTATTTCAAAGTAACTCTAAGAGGGGACTTGAAATGATACCAACACACAGAAATCATAAAAGGCGATGGATAACCCCAGTACCCTGACTTGGCTGTAACACATTCTATGCATCTAACACACGCTCATATGTACGCCATAAATATATAAAATGTTATGTGTCAATGAAGGAATATATTTTGAAAGAAGACTTCAATAAGAATCATTTTGAAAAATGCCGGTGGGCTTTTAGACAATTGTAGCTCAAAGTCCAGATTGTGAAAGCAGAGGTGAATGTAGAGGCTCAAAGTTTCATAAAGGTAAAAAGACAGTTTTCTATACCCCTTCTCTGGAGATTTTGGCTCTGAAGATCTAGGATGTGTTTGAGTTAATGATTATATCTTCAATAAAGTTGAAAATAAACGATGAAATTTTTAAATCAGCAAATTTTTGCATGAATGCTATTTGTTTTTGAAGATTTTGTGCTGGCCAGGTGCTCCCACTTTGGGAGGCTGAGGCAGGCAGATCACTTGATGTCAGGAGTTCCAGACCAGCCCAGCTAACATGGTGAAACCCCACCTCCACTAAAATTACAAAAATTAGCTGGGTGTGGTGGCAGGCGCCTGTAATCCCAGCCACTTGGAAGGCTGAGGCAGGAGAATCACTTGAACCCAGGAGGCAGTTGTTGCAGTAAGCTGAGATTGCACCACTGTACTCCAGTCTGGGCAACAGAGTGAAACTGTCTCAAAAAAAAAAAAAAAAAAAAAAAAAAAAGATTTTGTGCTGTGACTTAGGAATAGGAAATTGAGGAATGGCAATAAACAGGCCACTTGAAACTTTACTTAAATGTAGTTTTTAATGACACTAGATAATAGATAATAGGGAAAATGCTTATCTTCTACATATACCATGGAACAGAAAACCAGATAACCCTGAAAATAGTTGACTTGAGACAAGATAACTGTAGACTTTTTTGGCTAGCCAAAAATGCTACTGGAAAATAGATAGCAGCATCAAGAGCACCAGATCCTAATACAAGGATAAAAATAATGCATTAAAGTTCCAGTAAGGTTAAAAAAAAAGTTGGTGATGTAATTAATACTAGACAGATAGCAAAAACGGTCAGTCATGGCCACTTCCTGTCAAGGCAATACATTAAATCTTGTTTCAAAACATTCCCACATTCCCTTTATTCACTATATAAAGAGGGCACTCCATTTGAACTATTGATTTTGCTAAGAATTAGTTTTATAAAGCTTAATTATATACAGATGCCCACATCCTATTTCTGAGGAATCAATTGCTCATCTAATCAGACAGCGTGAAAATTCTGGCTGTGATATTAACTAGCTATATGGTCTTGGTTAAGTATCTTAAATGGAGTATGCCATAATTTCCTCATCTATGTGTTGAGGATAATACTACCTGCTTCTGAAGGGATTACTTAGTGTATTACAGGAGATTGAATTGGGAAAATATTTACATAATACCTGGTACATAGCAAACCTTCAAGACAGTATAGCAATGGCCATTACTATCAATGTTTTGTCTAAATTGGCAACAGAATCCAACTTGTGGCTTCTATAGAGAATGTAATAACACAAACTCAAAAAGAACTGAGTGACTGGCCCAGGAAGAAAACACCACTTTTAAAAACAGTACTTCTGATTCTATTAGATAACCCATCAACACCTTTGATAAGCGTAAAACTCTCTTCCACTATTTTCATGTTATATGATATTTGAAAATAAATTCAGATGACCATTAGAAGCAAATTAAACTGATGAAAAAATTAAATGTGTTTTTTTCTAAATGACGGAAGGTCCTCCCTGAAACTCAATATTCTAAAATGTTTCCTCCAGGATGGTGTTTCCTAAAGTGCAGTCCTGGGCCCCTGATAAAAGAACCACCTCAGGTGAGGCAATTTATCAAAATAAAAACTGCTAGGTTCCCAGACCAGACTAAAGGAAGAAATACGGTGAGGAGGAGGGAGAGGTTTGAGAACCTGCAATTGTTGCAATCACTTGAGATGCATTTCTATGTGCATTTAGATGTACAAAATCATAATCTAAGGCAGTGATCCACAAAGTGTGGCCTCTAAACTAGTAGCAGCAGTATCACCTGTGAACTTATTGGAAATATGAATTCTCATGCTCCACCTCAGACCCACAGACTCCAATTCTGAGGGTGAGTGCAGCAATCTGTCCTTTTCAGGTGATACAGATGCATGCTAAAACTTGAGAACTACTGCTCAAGAGCCAAGAATGATCCAAGGAGCAATGCTTTGGCATCATCTGGGAGCTATCAGAAACCAGAAACTTGGGCTTCACCCCAATCTAAGTGAATCACATTCTACAGACTTTATCAAGATGCCCACATTATTACTATGCACATTAAAATCTGAGAAACCCTGGGTAGGACGCAGTTTTCCAAACTTTCATGAGAGTAAAAACATAACCTCCCAACCCCCTTCCCTGGATATTCTGATTTCTTTAAAACTGCTATGATTTGAATGTGGTTTGTTCCCACCAAAAGTCATGCTGAAATTTGATGTGGCAGTGTTAGGAGGTAGGACCCAGTGGGAGGTGTTTGCATCATGGGGGAAAATCCCTCAAGAATATATTAATGCCCTCCTGCCAGGGTGAGTGATTTCTTGATTTTCCAAGAGCATGTTGTTAAAAAGAATGTGGCTTCCTCAGTTTCTCTGCCACCCCTCTCATCATGTGATCCCTTGGCATATGCCCATTCACTTTTCCATTTTACCATGTTGTGACCCAGCATGTGCCCTCACCAGGAACCAACCAGGTGCAGCACTATGCACTTGAACTTCAGAGCCTGTAGAATTGTGAGCTAAATAAACCTCTTTCCTTTTTATAAATTACTCAGCCTCAAGTATTTTGTTATAGCAATACAAAATGGACCAAGACAGAATGTTTGGCAAGATGTTAAGATTCCATATATATGACATGAATCCTAGGTGACTAATATGATCAGGAAAGTTTAGGAAATATGGCTTTAGCAAAAAATTCTTGGGTACCACCTAAGTTATAAATCATTGCTCTATGTCAGGGTTCCTCAACCTTGGGACTATTAACATTTTAGGCCAGAAATTATTCATGGAGGTACAGTGTAGGATGTTTACTAATATCTCTGGCCTCTTCCAACTAGATGCCAGTGGAAGCCTCTCCAGTAGTGACAATTAAAAATGTCTCCAGACATTAACAAAGACCCTGGGCTGGTGGGAGTCAGCAAAATCTCTTCATCCTCCATAAAATCCACTGTTCTAGAAGACAACTGTTGCAGTGATTGATTGCTGCGTAACATGGTACTCCAGAGCTTAGCAGTTTAAATAAATAATCTTACGGAATTTTTTTGTGGGTCAGGGATTCAGGGAAAGACTGGCTAAGCAGTTCTTCTGCTTCAAGTAGCATCAGCCCTCAACACTCACTCTGTTTTCTTCCATTAGCAACCGAGCTGGAAGGCCCATGAAGACCTCACTCATATATCTGGTCACCCAGATCTCTCTTCATCCACGTCATGTCTCAGCATTTGGCATCCATCTCAAGATTCTTTATGGCATGGTGAACAGATTCCCAAGAGAGGAAGCAGAGGCTACCAGGCCTCTTAATGGCTAGACCTGGAAATATCAGTGCTATTTCCACAACCTTCTATGAATCAAAGGAAGTCTAAGGTCAGCCTAAATTTAAGGAGCATATCAATGGACACTACCCACTTACAGGAAGGGAGAAATTGATAGCAGTAGCTTTTGAAGACTACTTATAACAATGAGCCTTGCAGATATAGTCCACCTTAATAACAGAAAGGGCCATACCTTGTTTAAGAATCCCATTAAAAAATTTTTAAAGACACATCATGGAAATCATTTTTTCTGTCTTTCTGATTTCATGGCCTCTATTCAACCTCACCACCCTTTTGAGGAGTAAACTTTTTGAGTTAAACATAACAATCTAAATGTACAGGCAGTTCCCAACTTATGATGGCTCAACTTATAATTTTCGACTTTATGATGGTGTGAAAGCCTTATGCAGTCTGTAAAAACTGTACTCCAACTACCCATACGACCATTCTGTTTTTCACTTTGTGTACAGTATTTAATAAATTACAAGGTATTCAACACTTTATTACACAATAGGTTTTGTGTTCCATAATTTTGCCCAACATAGGCTAATGTAAGTGTTCTGTGCATGTTTAAGGTAGGCTAGGCTAAACTATGATGTCCAGTAGGTAAGGTTTATTAAATGTATTTTGACTTAAGATATTTTCAAACTTATAATGGATTTATCATGACATAACCCCATTTTAAGTCAAGGAGCATCTGTGCATGTCTCAATTGTAAAGCTATCTGAGTTTTTACATCCTGAATCAGGATATAGAAGGTTATCAGTATGCTAGAAGCCTCCCAGTCATTAAATCTCTCCAAAAGTAATCACACTGCATTCTATCACTATAAATTAGATTTTCCCACTTTTCAATTTCACATAAATGAAATCGGAATATTACCCCTTTGTGTATGGCTTATTTTGCACACCATCATGTCTGGAAGATTCATATGTGCTGTTTCATATATAGCCAGACCCATTATTTCTCCCTTTAACTGGTGTGCCTGTTTTCCATCTCTCTCTCTCTCTCTTTTTTTTTTTTTTTAACATTTTATCCTTTATTCCTTAACTTCATTAATCTTCTTTAAAAGCTGATTCTACAGCATTTTTGATTAAAACTCATCATCAGCTCTTGGTTCTCCAGCACTTTCAAAACAAAACCTAAATGGATAGCCTCCACAATCTGATACAAATCTATCTTCAAATCTTAAATTATTCTCCATCCAGAGTACCCAACTGGGTCCCACTTAATCTTTAACTTCCACTATATTTTCAATCAACTTTACTGGGGCCCTGGAATGAAGAAATGCGTCTTATTCCAAGGTACTATGTTTTGTTTTTTGTTTTACTTGCTGACATGAGTTGGCTGGACTTTTAATTACGAATTGTTAAGCACAACAGTAACTATATACACCACTAACTGGCCTATAAGATATTCTCTAACACCACAAACTTGAAGTTGTTTCTGGCTAAACTAGAAAAAAAAGAAAGAAGAAACTTGTGGTAAAAAGTATTTTTTTCCATGGGATGTTAATTCACTTAGGAGAAATCTAATTGAACTCTCTAAAACACAAACTGATTAGAAAAAAGTAAGATAAAGGGAGTAGAAAAACAATTGAACAGAGGTGTGTATGAATAGACTATATTATCTGGAACAATTAACAATCTTTTAGCATTAGGAATATGTCAGGATAAAGAGTATTGCTTGAATCCAATGATCACAGCTTTGGAGAAACCATCTATTAAGGACCTAAAGGCAGCAGAGAAGGATAAAGGTCTACAAATAAGTAACATTGAGAGAATTGGAATTATTTTGAACACGAAAGAATAGTGAGAATAAAAGATGTCTTTAAATATTGAAAACAATGTTATTTGCATCTTTACTGCATCTAACTGGTGAGTGTCCAAGGGGCATAAACAACATCAATATACAATGAGCACCCAATGACAATATCACTGGAGTTGGGAATTCGGTCTTAAGCAAAAGTGTGGGCTAATATAAGTGGTTTCCAGCTATTGGTTGATTAACCAAAAGCATCAGTGTCACCAGAGCACTTGTTATTAATACAAAGCAAAATCATCTTGTCCTACTTCCTAATCTGCTGAATCTTATGGGACATTGTGGCTAAGAATGTACATTTGTAAGAAGTGCCTGGTCAAGCTCTAAGACCTCCTTTAATTCAAGAAAAGTCTACCTTTGGTAGAAAACCATGTATTAAAGTGTTTCAAATTGCCCCTGACTAAAAAGAATGTTTTCAATTATCGTAAGCTTCATTTGTTTATTTGTTTATTTATTCAGTATTCATTGGGTAACTTTCATGTGTACTGACGTAAAGTGAACACAGTGAGTCAGGTCCCTGAACTCATGGAGTATTCACATTAAAAAAGAATGCAGATATTAAACTAATAAAGACAGAAGACAAATTTGAAATTATAAATATGCCAAGCCATATAATTGTGACAAGTACTATGAGAGAAATAATGGTACTTGATGCAAAAATGCTAAGGGGGCCTGATCAAGACTGGAAATCAGGAACATCTTCACTAAAGAAATGCCATCTAAGCTAAGATTGAAGGATGAGAAGAAACTTTCCAGGCCAGCAGTAGGAAAAAGGCCATTTCGGGTAGAGGGAACAGTATCTTTAAAGGTCTAAAAGTAGGAAGCAGAAATTCGTGTTTGTTAGGACTGGAAAGACAGTCCCTGTGTTTGAAGCAGGTAAGTGGTCCAAGATGAAGTTGAGAGTTAGGCAGGGGCCAGACTATGCCCAGTGGCATAGCTCACTTTATGTGTCAAGTTGGCTGGGCCATGATGTCCAGATGAGTGGCCAAACATTACTCTGGATGTTTTTTATGGGGGTGTCTTTGGATGAGATTAACATTTAAATAGGTGGATTTTGAGTAGAGCAAACTCTCCTCCACAATGGGGTGTGGCTTGCCTAATCAGTTAAAGACCTGAATAGCACAAAAAAACGCTTCTCTGGAGCAAAAGGGAATTCTGCTAGAAGATGGCCTTCACCTTTGAACTGCAACATAGCCTTTCTCTGGATCTATAATTGGCTGACCCACTCTACAGGTTTGAACTTGTTAGTCTCCACAATGCATGAGCTAATTCATTAAAATAAATATCTTTTTGTCTGTAGGTGGGTAAGTAGGTAGGTACGTAGGTAGGTAGGTAGATAGTTAACTAGCTAGCTAGATAAGAGATAGCCATAGAGATAGATATACAAGTGTACCTGTGTATTTATCTTTATGTCTACACATCCTATCGGTTCTGTTCTCTGGAGAACCCTGACTAATACAACAGACCTTAGAAAGTTTATACATTTTATTTTTCCCAAGGTTAAAATGGGAAGCTACTGCAGGTAAGTGCCTTTAGCAAATATTAATTATTATGTATTTAGTTCTTATACTTTTTTAAACCCTTGTATCTCAGTATAGACTTCTAAAATGGACTATCAGATTCACAGCTTCCCCAAAGTCTATCTCTTTAATATTCTCTGTTATATATTTTAGATCTTTTCCTCCCATTATTTATTCAATTTCAATCTCAAAAGTTCAACAGACTCCTGCTTTAAAGATTTTACTGGAGAAATCACTAAAATAAAACACCTTTCAAGCCAATTTAATTCCATTGCTACCAGCATACCAACTACATATAGTCCAAAATCCCAATTTTCTCTTACTTTAGAACTTGCATGAAGAGTAGAGTTGAATGACAAGAAAAATTCAGTCCAGATTCTGAAGTTAGGAAAATCATTCATTTCTCTTCCTTTCCCTTTTCAGAAATAAATCTGTGTCAACCTTTCTTTGAATTGGGGTGCACGATAAGGAGTTTTGTTGCAATTTGTTTTCATGGCTCCCATCCACGAGAAGCCACCAAACTAAATCAAGTGAGACAGAGGCAGTCTTGCTGGCCTACTGAAGCATGAAGGGAAGTCAGAATCCTTCTCAAGAAATTTACACAATTCAGAGAGCAATTGTAAGTGCTCATTTTTCTCACTATGCAATGCCTGCAAGACTTTTGTTTAAAAATAGCATGAACAATATTGGGGTTTTATCATCATCACATATATTTTGGTAACCTACTATGCATAATGTACTAGGCCAGGTATTAGGGACCGAATGACTGATTGCATACATCAATCACTTATTTAACAATAACATGATAAACGTCAAGCCCTGTTCTGGCCTCTGGGATATAGCAGCGAATTAGGAACCAAGAAGGAAGAATCCTTCCCTCTTTCCTCAGACCATCTTCCATTCCGTTGAGGTAAGACAGACTATCATAGTAGCAAGACAATTTCACAAAGGAGTAAGTGCTGTGACTGTAATCATGAAAAAAACAAATGCTTAATATATATTTTGTGCCAGAAACTCTACTAAGTATTTTACTCATATTAACTCATTTTACCCTTACAACAACCCTGTAAGACAGTTACTAACATTACCTCTGTTTAATAGATCAAGACATTGAGTCACCAAGAGGTTAAGTAACTTGGCTGAAAGTCGGTAGAGTCAGGATTGCCTTAAGGCATCCTGACTGCAGTGTCTCTGCTTCTTACTTCCCGTGCTATACTGGTTGCTGTGAGAGGAAGGCGTGAAGGGTCCACTTTAGATGAGACTGTGAGAAAGACCTTTCTAAGTATTAACATTAGATCTGAGACATGACTAATACAGGGGAGACAAGGATTTAAAATATTCCCAAACTCCAAAGACTTAAACTGTAGGTAGGAATAAGATACTTGAAACAAAAACAACAACAATCATGTATCATTTAATGTTTTAGTAATGACTCCTGTATGTCAAACACTGTGTTAACACACTGTTTATGCTTCACCTCATTTAGTTATCACAACATTCCCATGAGATCATGCCATAGATCTCTATTTCAATGAGGGGAAATTAGGAACTTGGAGGTAATAGAGTCCTTGCCTTGGATCAGCAGAAGAAAGGATTGACTCTGCGCACAGATCTCTGGGAAAGTTTGGTGACTGTTTAGGTGAGTAAACTGGAAACTACAAACTGGAGGAGGGAAGGTGAGTCATATAAGAGAAAATGCATTTTATACAATAATTTTTTTTCTATTAATTAATGGAGATAAAATATTTGGCTTACTAGAGGATGTGTAAAGCAGAGAGAACGTGTCTCTTTGAAAAGTAATGAGAAAATAACTGACATTTATTGTCTATTACGTATTAGGCACTGTCATCAGTAATTTTAGAGTCAGTGGATTATAATTTTTAATCTTGAAGTAATCAAGATATCTGTTGGCAGCTCCAGGTCTGGAGGTGGTAGCCACACTAATGGATGTCATCTCACTGACCTCTGGTGCTACAAGGTTTCTTCCAGTTGTTGGTGTTGTCTCTGGTGGTTTATTTGTGTGAAAAATTTTCTATATGTTGTAGCTTGAGCTTATATTTTAAAGTGCTTCTGAAAATACTGTTTGTAATTTAATAAATTACCCTAATATCTGTCCTTATGTGTACGTGAGTGAAAGATGGGAAAAGGGAGGGAGGGAGAAACAGAGGGGGGGGTTGGGAAACAGAGATACGACCATGAATGAGTATATCATGAAACATCTTAGACATTGTAGATGTTTTAAAGGATGTGATACTCATGCATTAATGATTACTATTTATTATCCCATTAATTTTGAGCTTTATTGTTTTGAACTTGCACAATGGAAATCAGATTCTCACAAGAAACAGAGGGAGTGAGAGGTTCATGAAATTCTTAGGCCTCCCACAGAGGTCCAATGGCCAATAAGGTTCCATGTTTCATCCCGGAATTTCTAAGCTAAACACAATTGAGTATTCTGATTACCCCTAAGTGCTTGGTAGAAGATGAAAAAATGAAATCCAATAAGCAACTATATAGATGTCTCTACCTATAAATTAATCCATACAATCAGAAATCAACAATCTATTTCCTTTTGCTGTGGTGTTTTTCTAGTTCACTGCCATTCATTCAGCTATCTACCTATCCACGCACCCACCCATGTATCCTTTAAAGAAACAGCTACTGAGCACCTATGATCTTATTTGAGGCCTATAACTCTAACCAGAGGCACAGGTATAGGAATTATGAGTCTAAAGGTAGTAGTTCAAGTCATAGACATGAAAGAGATTCCCCCCACCAAACCAACAACAACAAAAAAAGTAAAAAGAAATGAAGGCCAAGGATAAACCCATGGAGAATGCAGGCATTGAAGGGGAGGAATGTAACGTAGAAAATGGAAACTTAGAAGAAATGATCAGAAAATTTGGATGGATCCAGGGGATTAGTACCCAACTGGCAAGATTCACCAGTTACATCTCATTGCAGGGTCAGAGGTACAGGCCTCACTACATTGGATTGAAAAGTGAAAAATAGGCACTAGGTACAAGATGTCATCAAAGATTACCTACTTCAGGAATCTGGCTGTGAAGAAAAGCAGAAAAGGTGAGAAATAAAAGAATATTGTAAGTTAAAGGAGAGTTGATAGCATAAGATGGAGGTGGCTGGAACACATTTACAGGATGCGTGGAAGGAACCAAGATAGAGGGAGAAATCAGAAATGAAGGAAAGAATAGAGTATCAACAGCCACTTAGGCGTAGCTTCTTCCTCAGAAGCTGGAAAAAGAGAACAAAACTCAAGGCAATGCCATATTTTTAAAGTATAAGAACAGCAAGTTGAAGGTAAGTACATCTAAAAATGCTATTTTTCTAGGTGACAAAGTCGAGGTCAACCAACTTCTAGGGGAGTGCAGTAGAAAATTTGAGGAAGTTGGTTCAGGGATAAAACCGATGTTGGAGAATTGGAGAGGAAGCTAATCCAGGACATGTAGAATTACTGGGTGGATACAAAGAGCAAACTGACTCTGCTCTTTATTTGATGAGGTAGAGTGGCATTTCTCAAAATTTATTCCTTGTACCACCTGAATTAGATGTTCTTCGGGTCCTTGGTAATAATGCCAATTTCTGGACCCCATCCCAGGCCTTACCAGGTCTTCTCAACTGATTCTGGCTCACGCTGAAGTCTGAAACTACTGACCCAGAGCAGTTTCTCAAACTTTCTCTATCCCCCACATCATCCAGCCCTAGCTCGCGTTACAATTTATATTGTTAAACTTCAGCCAATCTATGAAATGAACATCCTCAGTAGAGAGTTCTGAGAATCTGTACTGTGTTCATAAGAGGCCTGGGTGTATCTGGTGATCAGTAAAGTTTAAGAATACTGATGTAAAATTCGGATGTACCTGGTAAGAAATATTAATAGGGGTATATGAGTTCACCAGAGATAGGTTTATAAAATTTATTTTTAAATATATAGTCACACTTATTTGTGCATGTATAGTTGTATGAATTTTAGTACACAGAAAGATTTGTAGAATCACTACCACAATCAGCACAGTTCCTCATCCAGAAAAACTCCTGTGTCCTTTAAAGTCTACTTTACTCCGATCAGTAAATTCTGGCCACATCTGATCTATTTTCCATCATGCCTTGTCCTTTCAAGAATGTCATATAAATGGATTCATGTAGTGTGCAACCTTCTGAGACTGGCTTGTTTCATTCAGCATAATGCATTTGTGATTTATCCAAGTTGTAGCTTGTACCAATATTGTGTTCCTCTTTATTGCCAGCAGTATTCCAAGTTTGCTTGTTCATTTATCCATTGAAAAACACATGGGTTATTTCCAGTTTTTACTATTATAAAAACACTGCAATAAATATGTGCATAGAATTTTGTATAAACATAAGCCTTCATTTCTTTAGCATAAACACCCAAGAGTGGGATTTCTACAAACTATGATTTCTTAATTCATTAACAAATAGTTATTGATCAGCCATTGGATATAAAGGGGAGTTTTGGTTGTCTCGGTATAAAGGAATTGTCACAAAATTGAATAAGATGCATAATGGGTTTCAACATGAAGTACAAGAGATGGACGTATTCACAGTTATTACAAAGGAGTGAAGGATGAGGTAAAAGGCAGAGACTCATGGAGGAAGCACTGATTGCAGCTTGAATATTAACATCTTCAATTTCAATTCTCCTCTCATTGCAATGGCTAATATTATAGAATCCTGTGGACTCAAAAGCAATGGGCAATCTAAATAAAATTTTTAAAAGCTTATATTGATATTATTGTCCCCTGTTACATTCAAAGAGTAGCATATATTATGTAGTCAATAAATGCTTGGTGAAGAAATAAAGGAAGAATTATCTATATATATTTATGTAAGGTGGGGGCCAAAGGGTTGGTGGTTAGTAGTACCATAGGAAATGGTTTTAGATGATGGAAAACGGATTTCTCATACCTGGGACAGCTTTTATCTGATGCCTACCTTGTCTCTGGCTAGAGAATGCCTGGAGGGGCACCTGCTGTTCTCCATGTCTAACAACTCAACTCAATGGTGTGAATTAATTGAGGGTTCAGCTACACTGGGGGCTCTCTGCTTAAGGACCCCATGATTTTAAGAAATAAAAAGTATTAAACTGCTTGTAGGAAGGACAGTCTGAAAACAGTAATGTGCTTGCAAAATGATGGCCCCTAGAACCTTGTTCCAAGTCAGAAATCAAAAGAATTGGAAAAAGCAAAGTGCCTCATTAGTAGGAGTTGAAGTGTCCATGAACAACTTGACAGAATAAAGCTAAAGAAAGAATAAAAGATCAAGATTTGTCTAATCTTCAAACAGAGGACTTTAGAATCTCCCTTAGCTTTAAAAATAGGTCAGAAAGCCCATGAGTCTAAAATCAACACACATCTGTTTTGAAATCTGCCTCTGAGTCTTATTTTTGACTAAGACAACATCCGTTTGGGCACATTACCAGAAGAAACACTGTATGCTGAGAATAACTAACAGATAAGTTTAAGTTGTTTAAGGAATAACTAGACTTACTAATATAAAACGAATGCCAAATGCCTGCCTTATTCTGATCACCGTGCTTCTGAAACTGTGCATACTAAATAAGACCAGTAAGAAAGTACAGAGAGAGGATATTTACAGACAGTCAACGGATGTGTTACTTGACTAGCGCATAATCACCACCTTCACCATGACTCCTGGTTTAGGACACGAGACAGAATCAACACAGATAGGAGAACTTTATAATTGTTCAACCACCTTGCAGAAAAGAACAATTTGCTTATCATGAAAGTTGTTTGTGGAATATGTACGTGTGTATGTTTCTCTGTGTGGGTCTGTGTGTGTGTGTGCCTACATTGCTTTTATATATGTGTGTATAGTTCTGAGTGTGTAGATCATGCAATAGTCTCAGCAAAAGAGGCAATGTTTAGTCATTCTAATATAGTGCTGGAAGAATCACTATTCCTCATGTTGCAATGTGACATCTCTGTGATGCTCTATGTTTGCAAGATGATCTGTCACCATTAAATTGCCAAGTCTCTGAAAAAAATATAGGTGACAAGAATAATTTTTATTATTGTTGCTCCTTGCTTATAGGTACGTATTTTAAATTTTTCCTGCAAACCAGCTCTTCCCATCTTCCCTGGGTCTATTATCCCATCATGTAAGACAAAAGGTTGAGGTCACCTTGCTTTGGGTCTCTCTTCTTTCTATCTATAATCAGCTGTTGCTAAGCCCCATAAATATCTCTTACAATATTTTAAGAGTATAACAACAGTAATAGTGATAACAGCAGCTGTAGCTGACACTTTTTATTGAGCATTTGCTATATGCCAGGCAATGACCTAAAATATTTACAGCATTAATCTTCATTATAAACCCAAAGCCAGATCATCTTCATTTGATAGATGAGAAAAACAAAAGTACATTCGTTGGAAAGGATAATTATTTGTTCAATATCATAGCTAGAAGATAAGAGACCCAGGAGTTGTACCCAAGCTCTCGGTCCATAAATTATCTTGATTTATTGCTTTCTCATGTGCATTTGTGTGCGCATGGTATAGGCGTTTATGTGTGTATATACACATATGCATATATGTATACATATACAGGATATATTGAGATACATGCATACATGTCCACATGCATACATACATTTATATGTCAATACATAAATACATGGCTTCTCCTGTCTCTGCTATGGGAAGCAATCTGCTACCAGCTGAGTTAATTGCCACAACTACCTCTCACTCTGGCAGCAATGGCTTGCGTAGAACTGGTGGCCATACAGTAAGGCTGCAACAGGTCAGAGACCACTCAGTCAGAAAGTACAGCTCCTAGGCTCTTTGTTCCTAGATGAGGCCACATTCATCCATCCAGCTATTGCCAATAGAAAGTGAACAGAGGATTTGTGCATTTCTTTAAACCATACATGTTAAGAAGCAGGTGTGTCTTTTACTCTGTCTCTCCCTTCACTGCTTGGATGCAATGATGATGAGTCACTACGGAACGTCAAGGCCACAGGAGAGAAGGAGCCTGAATCTCAAAATTGCCACGTGGGAGAAAGCTGTCCACCAACAGAAAACAGATGCCTTGAACAGTACAGGAATGAGAAATAAACTCCTCTGCTAAACTGTTGAAACTGAGAGATCTATGTGTCACCACTGTCTCCTCTACCCTTATACACTCAAGTAGATCCTTTATTCCAATATCTTTTCTCATTATTCCCCACATCTTTCACCTGCAGGGATCAGGCAACTTTTTCTGTAAATTTCTAGATAGTAAATATTTTAGGTTTTGAGGCCTCCGATGTGTATTTTACTTTACTTTTCAAATTACTTTCTTTAAAATGCTTTAAAAATATTTTCACTGGAGCACTGTAGAAAAACAAGATATGAGCTGGATATGCCATGTAGATCATAGTTTGCCAACACCTAGAATCTTATTGTCAGACTAAAGTTTTAATTACAGATTATATTATATCACATACCTACCTACAAAGCTCTTTGGATCCATAATTTCTACTTTATAAGCTGTAAAGTTCTCTGCCTGGAGTTTTGGCTCTTCTGCAGGCTGATAATGCTGATCTTCCCCTTGCTGCCAGTGATTCTCTAAAATAAGAGCATCTCTTCATTCCTCACTTCCCACATGTCCCTTTCTCACGTCATAGCCCTTCTCTATCCTCTTGCCCAAGCATAATGCTAAGTATAAGGCCAGTCAGCCAATACCCACCCCACATCATTCCTCCTCTATTAAACTCACCAGGGAACTCGAATCCTTCTAGGTTTGCCTTTCTTTTGAGCTCCCAAAGGGAATTTTTAAATCACATTATTTGGCTTTTAATGATATCCTTTGACATCAACTCCCAGCTACAGTACTAGGCATTGAGACAACTGAGGTAGGAGGTGGGACTCAGCTCCGAAGCTGGGGCTTTGACACCGGACCACACTGAAGACCAGCTAAAACAGGGCTGGGAAGGAAGATTTCCATAAGACACACCTACCAGTGTGCCATGTCAGTTTACCATTGTCATGACACCACTTGGGAGTTACTGCCCTTTTCCATGTCAATGACTCAATGACCCCAAAATTACTACTCCTTCCCTAGAAAGTTCTGCATAAACTGCCCCTTAATCTGCATGTAATTAACAGTGGGCTTAAATATGATTGCAATTGACCTGAGCTGCTACTCTCTGTCTATGGGGTAGCCCTGCTCTGCAGGAGCAGTCATGGAGCTGCAGCGCCATCCGAGCTTTAACACTGTTGCTTCAATAAAGATGTTTTCTGCTATTCTACCACTGACTTGCCCTTGAATTCTTTCCCAGGCAAAGCCAAGAACCCTCAAAGGCTAAGCCCTCCTTTGGGGCTCACCTGTCCTGCATCACAACTACAATAAATATGTCCTAGTCCTTACCTAACTTATGGAGGGTGAGAGAGACAAACAAGTGATGATAATATAAGGTTACATGTGCTACTTATGGAAATACGAGACAGGAATGAGAAGTAATAGGGAATATTGTGTCTCATGACATTTTAAATTTTGTTTCAAAGGCACATCTTGTTGCTAACTAGAGAAAAGGACAAGATTTTGTGTGTGTATGTGTGTGTTCTCACCTCCTGCAGCAGTATGAGCATATTTCAGAAAAGCATTTAATTGATGAAGATGTGAAAATTCAGATCAAATCAATTGTTAATTTTTTTAAGAGACAAGGGTCTCACTACGTTGCCCAGGCTGTAGCATAGTGGCTATTCACATTGGCATGATCAAAGAGCTCTCCAACCTCTGGAGTCCTCTGCCTGGGCTCCAGCTATCCTCCTGCCTCAGCCTCCCAAACAGCTGAGACTACAGCCATGTGCCACCACATCAGACTCCGATTATTAACTTTGACATACATATATGAAAGGTATTGTCTTAGATACTTAGAGTTACTAAACAAAAATAAAACCTTATTTGTAATTATACTAGTCCCAAGAGAACTTTGAAATTACTGACAAAAGAAGACTCATTAACATTGGGATCATTAAGATAAAAATAAAAATTGAAAAGTAATATAGTACAAGGGAGACTATAATTATACCACAAAGACAAGCTAAAGATGGTCATGACAATGACACATTAACTGTGTCTCAGAGCTACATGATAACACAAAATCATACAAGATGGATAGATTATATTGACATATAGATAGACAGATAGACATTATTGTCTGATAAAAACAGGGAATCAGTTAACCAGCACAGTTGAATTATCTGGTGAGATAGTTATTTTGACAAATAATTATACCCTGGCCTTACTCGTGCTAATGAACAATCAGGATTAAAGCCAGGGTAATCAGTGCAAACAATTTTTTTTCCCAGCAGTAAACTTTAAACATAATTTATTTCCTGAGTTCTTGTACAGGAAATATAAAATGTTCATTTGTAACACTTTTTAATCCACTCTATGAAAAAACAAATTTAAAGTATAGGTCTATATTTTAACATCTTAAGGGGAGAAGAAAGAAGAACTATGCACTTGTGCTAAGCACTCAAATTTTATTGATTTATGTTGATACAGGGTTACAACCAAAAGAAAAAAAATACACAAAACTTGAAATATGGGTGATTACTTAGTTCATTGCACTGTTTCCCTTTAATGGCAATGGATATAAGAAGCAGGTGCTAAGTAGCCAGTGTTCAGACAGTCAGCTTACTATAGTAGAGTGTTGGGAGAGTAGGCTTTGTCTGCTGATGATGGAAGACATCCATGCTAAGCAGCCAGACATGCCCATGGTGAATCTGACATTTTGTTATGAAGACTGAAGATCTTGACATGCAATTTTAGTTAAGCAGGAGGCCATATAATTTCCACCTGAAGATGGCTTAGAGAAAGCAGGAGTAAAATGGGCCTTACAAACAAAATCTGCTCAATTTCTGGGTAAAGTATTTGGATCTAACCACAGATATTTAAACCTGGGCATGATTTGGAGACTTTGAAGGGCAAGAGTTCCCAATTAGCTATGCAAAGCATCAGGTATTAGTTCTCACATGTTGACCAGTACCAGAATCTCCTCAACAGTTTTTTGAAACAGACTGCTGGATCCCCTTCCCAGAGTTTCTGAGTTAGTGCACAGGATGGGAGGCTCAAGCATTTGCATCACTTATAGGATCTCAGGTGATGCAGATGCTCTGGGCATCACATCTTAAGAACTACTTCAATAATGGAAGAGGAGGGTGCCTAGACAACACCTAATATTGAACGTCACTACTTTCTAATGGGTTCACCATCACTGGTTGGCAGCAAAATGGCCTTATAAATCTAAGTAATAGGTCCACATAAAGTTACATAGTGGGGTCCATCTGAGAATTGAGAAAACTTGGCCAAAATGGTTATTTAGACTTGGGCATAGATTGTCTCGAGTTGCTCTTTGAGGTTTGTAATAAGTCAATAGGTGCACGTGAACCTCTGGACATAATAATAAATAATAAATAACACAACCAAAGCCAACAAAAACTCATCACTTCTCAACTCCCACTGACAGTGGCACTGGAGCACACAACCAGTTCTTCCAAACTCCCTACGAAGGTGTTGAGGTCTTTTCTGGAAGAGGTGAATGTCGGGGGTCACAAGTATAAGCTGCTTTCTCTGCCCTCATATAACATGACCTAGTAATTAAGGCCATAGTGGTTGCATTTACAGAGATTAGGGTTTAAATATTGGCTTCTGCATTTACTATATATATTACCTGGAGCAAGCCATTTTGACTTTTCAAACCTCTGTTTTCTTACCTATAAAATGCTAGTAATGCCACTTAACTTATATCACTTTTGAGATAGTTACATAATGTGTAAAAATACTCGGCATAGTGGCTAATACACAGTAAATAATAAAATTTGCCACTAATAATGTTAATATTTTCTTTTTCTTCTGATCAGTATTACTATTACTGGCAATTAGGTGAGCATAGAACAACAATCATTATAAACGCAAGAGTGAAATGGAAATATATCAACAATAGTGATATGAAGTCAGCAAACGGATGTCACATGAGTAATGTAAGGAGTATCCGCCACAACATGGTTCATAACAGTAAAACACATTTGAATATATAAATATTTATTATAAGCAGACTGCTTAAATACGTTAAGAGTTCATGTGACAGAATATCGTCTGGTCCTTAAAAATAATAATATAGTTCTAATTCATGTACATGGAAGATACCATGATACACTCGTGGAAAGAGAAAGCAGTTTATAAAATAGAGGAAAAGATACAAGTTGAGGGATAGAGAACAGAGAATTATATCTGAATAGATCTACATACCACAATGTTAATAGTATTTATCATTAAGCAGTGGAATAGTTAATATATTTTATCAATATATTTTGTATATATTTGTCTCATATATATGGAAAAATTTTAACATATTTGTCTTTATTTAGAAATATAAAACTAGTACTACTTTAAAAATTGATAAATAAATTTGATTAATACACTTAATGCAAGGAGCTATATTTAAAACCAGATCACAGTAGGGGCAATTGTCTAGGAAAGGATAAATGGAGACTAATCTCACAAATTTTTTACTTTTTCAGAGAAGGGAATAGCTTATCTTTCATATAAGCTGCATTTTCTGCTATAAAAGTATGCCACGTAGTATATTATGTACCTAATAAAACAGCTCTCTCCAGTCTTCTCATTCTCTCTCTCTTTCTTCCCCCATTTACATTCTCTCTTTCTCCTCTTTAATCATCTTCTCCTTTGTCATAAGACCAAAGAATTCCAAAACATACATTTCATGTCACCTTTCTGAAATGGCATCTTCCACCAGGGCTACTACATATATGAACATGGCATTCAGGATGACTTTGTCTTCAAAGTGTCATTTTTCTATTTGTTCAACTTCTAATGCACCCTAATGTTCCACCTTAAATCTCTCTTCTTCTCTGAAGATTTCCTCAATTTTTTCACGTTGATATGTTTTGTTTCTTTGAGTTTTACAACACTGTGTATGCATATATCTGGTATAGTATTTATGATTGTCTGCTTTGCTAATTGCTCCAACAGCAACCACAGTGAAACCAACAGTACAAACATAAATGAATATTTACTGAGCACTTACTTACCAGGCCCATGGAAAGAGCTCTTAATGCATCATTATTTTTTCATTTTATTATTTATTTATTTATTTATTTATTGGAGATGGAGTCTTGCTCTGTCACATAGGCTGGAGTGCAGTGGCATGATCTCAGCCCACTGCAACCTCTACCTCCTAGATTCAAGCAATTCTCCTGCCTCAGCCTCCCGAGTAGCTGGGACTATAGGCATGTGCCACCACACCCAGCTAATTTTTGTATTTTTAGTAGAGACAGGGTTTCACCATGTTATCCAAGCTGGTCTCAAACTGCTGACCTCCAGCAATCCACCCGCCTCAGTCTCCCAAAGTGCTGGGATTACAGGCGTGAACCACCATGCCCGGCCTCATTATTTTTTCTATCCTTATTAAATATAAGTGACCAAGTGCTAGAGGCATGAGTTATTTTGCTCCCCTGTACACAGTTAGATAATGTAATATCTAGTGTAATAGTTAGGACACAATTGTGGGTTCTTCCTTAACTTCCTAGTCTTTAAAGTTAATGCCCATGATATGGAAATTTATCTTTTGTAATTTGTTATATATGTGAAACTTTGAAAAATACGTATACTTAGGCACAACCTGGAAATAGAAAATCAGAATATCTTGAAACAAGACAAGGGCAAGGATATACTTTATGAAGTGTTCATAATTCATTTTGATGCCCAGCCTGTTTAAAAGCCACCCCACTATGCTGTGATGAGTTGCATTATGAGTATCGTCTGCTCAAAAACTACTAAAAATTCCAGTCTACTGTCTCTTTCATTAAAAAAAAAAAAAAAAAAATCCCTTTCACGTTACGCCTAAGACTTAGCACATAAGGTCACAAGAAAATCTTCAAGATAAAACTGTATATGAATTCATGAAATAGTCTATTTCCTTTGTGGACTTCAGTAATGGGAGAAATCATCAAAGAAAGACTTCCAACCAACTTCAAGGAGAATTTGTTTACCCTAGACATGGCTTGTTACTATTGGTGAGATTAGGAAAGGTTTTTCTTCAGAAGAAATTCTTGTTATGATTAATTGAACCTTTCCTACTTGAAGACTTGGGAGAAGAAATAAAACACACAAAGCCACTTTGATGGAGTTGTTGTGATTTTTGAACCTAATGTTTAACAAGAACTAAGTGCAGAAACATAAACTGCCAGATTTACTGCGTTGTAACTTCATCTTTTTTTTTTTTTTTTTAACTGAGATCTTTCTTCCTTTATTATTGAGAGAAAGGAACGGTTAAAAAAAGAAACTAAGGAGAATGAAAAGTAATCCTCTCCCAAAGATTTTTATTGAAGCAATAATGTTTTAAAAATATGCAAAAGATATCAGAGGGAGAAAAATTTGCAAACTATTCAAAATAGCTAATTACAGGGCAGCTGATATTACAAAATGCTTGAATACTGGCATATTAGTGAGTGAAATGCTTAAGGCTATCTCAAGGTTAAAAGATATTAGGATACTCTTTTAATAGTAATTTTTTGCATTATCAGTAAATTCTGAGGAAAGATTTTTTTAATAACCTGCACAATTCTCTGAACTTGAATGTTGCAGGTAGGTAAGAACAAGGACAATGAAGTAAGTGAGAAAAGGAGTCAAAAAAGAAACCAGTTATAAGAGGAACAAGATCACACTACTTTTGGTTTGTACTATTCTTTAGCCTTGAACTTGAAAAAGAAAGTAAGAGACTGATATTGTACCAAGGCCATTGTTAATTAGATTTATGTACACTTTTAGGCATTAAACTAAAATTCTACTTCGTTTTCAAGTTCTATGTGATTTCATATTATTTTAGCTGAGAAAGGTGGCTCAAACCTGTAATCCCAGCACTTCAGGAGGCCGGGGAGGGAGGATCACTTGAGCTCAGAAGTTTGAGACCAGCCTGGCCAACACTGTCACCTCATCTCCACAAAAAAAATAAAATAATTGGGTGTGCTGGTGCATGCCTGTGGTTCCAGCTACTGGGGAGGCTGAGACAAGAGGATGACTTGAGCCTGGGAGATCAGGGCTGCAGTGAGCCGATATCACACCACTGCACTCCAGCCTGGGTGTCACAGCAAGACGCTGTCTCAAAAATAAATAAATAAATATTTTAAAACATTATTCAATAATGTTTCTCAAATATTATTTTGAAAGCTGGAGGAAAGGATACTTCTTCTTTAATAAATGGCACAGCTTGTAAAATATGGAGATTTGTTTTCTTTGTTACTTTTAATGCCTTAAAGAAAATGAGAATATAGAATACTAACAATTGACCAACAAGTTAATGTCAAGAGATGGTGCCTGGATTTTTAAACCCTAGGGAAGGTTCCAAAATAGTAGACTACAGAGAGGAAAAGAGAACCCTTATAGACTGGTAAGAATGAATCTGCATTGAAGGGAGACACATCTAACTGAAAGACCTCTAATAGAAACCTAAAAAACAGTATGGGAGATATGGCATTATAAGTGATGGGATGCCATGTGTTCCCTCATTATGAAGGCCATTGGGTATGGAAAGAAGAGAAGGGTAATGGTTTAAGAGCTTAATTGTAACATATAACAGAAGATTGGGGAGAACTGGGAGAAGCATTTGAAATCTTCTCCATCTGTATATCTATGATAAAAACACGGTTAATGAGTGGACACTGAGCCTGTAGCAGAGAGGGAAATAATCTCAGAAGTCACCAAGATTTAGTTGAGTGAAAGTCATTATTGCAAAAATGATCATGGGATGTTTTACCTAATTCCAAAGTAAAATGACTTTCTAGAAAGGGAGGTAAATTGGTGTGTGCATTAAGGATAAAAAGGACTGGCTTAAAATTTGAAAACTCAAGGATTGCAAACTATGATAGAAGAGCTCACTAGAAATAAAAAGTAGGAACAAAAGGAATACAATGGTAGGTGTTAGCAGCAACTTACCGGTCAGATGGAACATTTCTTTGCTGCATTTAATTTACAGAGGTCTTTATAATCGGCATAGAGACAAGATTTTGGGACTTAAGAGAGAGGAAAGATGTAAGTTTGTCAATCATCTGCTAAAGTGCTTCTTTGCTAAAAAGCGTATCTGGTAAATTCTTCCTTAACTTGGGGTCTATTCAAAAAATAGTATGAATTTTGAGGTTAAAACACACTAGATTCGAACCCAGCTCTTCAAGTTAGAAGCTGTGATATGAGTCAATGACACCCATTAAAGGTGACTGCTGCAGTTGCCAGGGATATTAAAAAGTAGGTCTTTCTGAGCACCACCCTAGTCTGTACTCTTAAGCAGCCAGTCTAATACTGCAGGTCCACAGATTGCTGTTTGGGGGGTGCTAGGCTCTCATGAAAAGTAAAAGATGTAAGAAGTATGAGCCTCTTGCACCAAACAATGCAACGCACAGTGATTCTACCATATTCTTTGCAGACAGCAACACAGTAGCTATTAATATCAATCCCAGCCAAAATTTTAGCACAAATTAACAAGAGGATGATTTGTCAACAGTCCAAAAAGAAAGTGGTGGCCACCAGATTCTAGTGTGGCTTGTTACTTAGCAAGTTGTACCAACTAATTTCTGTGATAATTTGTCTTAAATTGATTGATGTTATTTTCACTGTTTCTATATCATCACTTTTCAAACAATGTTCTGTGAATGTCAGATGCTAATAAAAGAAAGTTAAAAGAAAATTGGAAGGTGGCAGATTCTAAGGTCAATTAAATTTGGAAATTCCTTGTTAACCAGTTTAAAGGGTTTCTAACTCTGGACTTCTTAAGGACATTGATATGCTAATGGAAGTAAATCTCTGGAAAGGGAAAGAAGTCTGGGAGATTTCTCAAACTTTCACTTTTGTGTAAAATTTTACAAGCCAAGGTAAATTGAGTGTTTCCTCTACACTATTTTTCAATTATTCCTATATCAAATGCACTTAATTCCTGGCCAGATTGCTCTCCCTTAAATATGACACAGTGGCATGTACAAAGTTTAAGACAAGCATTGAGCTTCTTACTCAACGCTATATATATTACAACTCCCACATCAACAAGCTGAATGAATCAGGTAGGAGGCAAGTTACTATGTGTCTACAGGGTAGGAGAGGTCAACTGACTCCTGTTAGTTCAAACAAGTCACTCCAGTATAAACCAGTAGGTGGATCAAATCAACCACCTTTTTTAAGGAACGCATATGTGGCTCCTTCTGCTGCATATGTGACTATTTTGAATCTAAAATATAGAGTAGAAAAGTGAACCAGTGGTTGATGTCTATAATCTAAATGAGAAAACATTGAAAAAAAATCAACACCAAAGCAAGTTGTGACTATCGAGAGAAATCCTGGATGTTGTTTTCCTTTACAAATATGCAGTAGTAGAGTCACTTGCATATATTAAAGGTTTATTTTTGGAAACAAACAGAAATGATTGGGAGGGGAAAAATTAAATATTTTAGATGCTTCCACTTGCTCATGCCCTGTGGTGTTTTGAGTCAGTGCAGTTGGGAATTAAGGAGTCAAGGAGACAGGGACCTGACAATACCTACAGAGATTTTAGATAGCAAGGATCTCTGCTCATAGTGAAGTTTGCACTGTACTATGTTTCTAGAGTAGTAAGATAACATTTTTTTTTTTTTTAACAGAGTCTTGCTCTGTCACTCAGGCTAGAGTGCAGTGGTGCAATATCTGCTCACTGCAACTTCCACCTCCCGGGCTCAAGCAATTCTTCTGCCTCGGCCTCCCAAGTAACTGGGATTACAGGCACAGGCCACCACACCCAGCTTGTATTTTATTTTATTTTAATTTTTTTTGTATTTTTTTTGTATTTTCGTATTTTTAGTAGAGATGGGGTTTCACCATATTGGCCAGACTGGTCTCAAAACTCCTGACCTCAAGTGATCCACCCACCTCGGCCTCCCAACGTGCTGGGATTACAGGCATGAGCCATCGTGTCCAGCCTAACTTTTTTTTTTCATATGATATAATTGACATATAAACTCAACACATTTATCTGGTTTATCACTACTGAATAAGTAGATCTACATCAATATTGGGGAGAAAACCCAACTGTGGTAGGCCCGTTGAGAGGGACATCCATCTGCAACTTTGCCTTTCCTACAATTTTCAAGATTAATTTTGATGCTGTTCAATTTCTGCTTTATGGGTCAATTCATGAACCCAGCCATCACATCCAGCTTATAAACCTATACAAACCAAACAGCCTAGAAGACAGAAATTAGAGCTGAGATGAGGTGTGCAAGAATCTAAGCAGTGACCTCTGCTAATCACACAGTATTGACAGGGATCTACACGGATGCCAAGTGTTTAATAGAAGAGCAACTCATTGGGTCATTTATAATACAGAGTGGGAAAAAAAATCTGATTATACAATGTAAAATGAATAATGAAATATAAGTCAGGAAGAGAGTGGCAGAAACAAGGCAATGAAGAAGACCTAAAAAAAATTCTAAGTCAATTTTTATCTCATGTCTTATGCCTAATATATTGGAGATGTTGCTTTCAGAGTAATTTAATTAATGTGTATATATTCTTAGATGTTTTGTCTAGACTTTCTCAAGCCATGATAAGACCTTGGCTTTAATAAAACATGGAGAAATGATTCTTTAAGGAGTCTTGCTTTCATATTGGCCAATAGATGTGCTTACCCAACACTTTAAATTCATTAAGGAGTCATCTGCTGATATAAAAGTCTATTAATCAACAAATCTGAGCAAAAGCAAGAAGAAAAATAAGCAAGAAAACAAGCTCTCCAAACATCTAACATAGGACTGGGTATTTTGAACAAAATATAAGAGGAGTTATTTCTGGATTGACATTTTACAAATTTATTATAAAAGTATTTTCACTTGTGATAGGATTTTATCAGACTTGAGGTCTTAATTAAGAAATAGCAAGTTATAAGTAATGATAAGAAAGTGTTACTCTTCGTCCTAAGCACATAAAGAAAGAGGTTTAATCAGTTATAGCATTAAAAACAAATTATATGTCATGATTCTTGATATTTAAAAACCAAATAAAAATTATGTCCTCCCTCCCTTCCTTCTTTCCTCCCTCCCTCCCTTCCTCCCTGCATTTTGTTCCCTTCTTTCTATATCCTTCTTTTCTCCCTCCCCATCTAACTTCCCTGTCTCCTCCATGTCTCACTCTGTCACCCGTCTTCCTTCCTTTCCTCCCTTCCTCCCTTCCTCCCTCCTTATTTCCCTCCTTCATTCCTTCCTTTTCTTCTTAAGTTTATTGTGGCTAATAACTACAAGATATCAACTGGTTACCTGGATGAATCAAACACTGCTCTTTCATCATTAAGTGCAGCAGCAAAAGAGATAGAAGATGACTTCAACATAATTACTAATTCCTCGAAGAGCTCATGTTCAGGTAGTAGAAATAACACCAGTGTGTAAAATAAGTATAAAGTGGTGCCTGTCATACTAGACAAACAGAATAAGTGCCATGGTTGCATGGAGCAAAAAGATGTTATTTTCACTTTGATATTTCAACCTCTAAGAGTCATAAAGGCTCTGAATTTTGGAGCCTTTTTTGATAATTAGAAGACTGAGGCTCCAGAGTTTAAATCACTTGCTTAATACTTTGGTTTAAAACAAAAATGCAGAGTTAGGATCAGAATTCTGTAAAAGTGATAGAGAATGGGAACAAAATGAGCAAAGAGAAGGATTCAGAAAAAATTGGAGTCCATGTGAAAAGAGTGACAAGCTCACTCTGGCTGGAACTTAGCTTGTACCGAATGGCACTGATTATACTACTTGTATCTTGCGGTTCTTCAATTCCCCTTCACATGAAGGTTAACTTACACTCTTTTACAGGTAATGGTGACTCCTAAGACTTTGTGTGACATGAATAAAGCTGATTCATGAAGTCACAGGTATAAAATAGAAGATGGATGAGTTTTCTGGCTATAATAATAGTTCAGGTGTGACCTAAGTCAAGATAGAAACTAAGAGGATGGAAGAATGGAATGTAACCAAGATGTAATTAACTCAAAGCCATGTCCAACAAGACTTCTAAGAGACAAGGAAGAGACATGAATGAAAAAGCCACCACAAAGTTTCCAGTATGGGTGCCTGGAAGGGTAAAATTCATCTACTTAGTTTACCTTTCTAGGCAATATTAAAAATTACTTAATATATGCCAACTCTTTAAAAAAGAGGATCAGATTATTCAGTTTTTGCAGATAAATGTAGCAGGTCAATTGCATATATTTTCTGCTTTGAAAGAATAAAAATGAAAGGATGAGTTTGCAAAATCATAATATAAAGTGTCACATCTTGGGATTTATTTGCTTTTTTTTTTTTTTAGACAGGGTCTTCCTCTGTCACCTAGACCAAAGGGAAGTGGCGCAATCACCACAGGTCACTGCAGCATCGACCTCCTGGCAGGCTCAATCAATCCTCCCACCTTGGCACCACCACACCCAGCTAATTTTTTTTTACTTTTTGTAGAGATGAGGTCTCCTTATGTTGCCCAGACTGGTTCTGAAACCGAGGGCTCAAGAGATCCTCCCACCTCTGCCTTATAGGCACGAGCATGCTTCCTTGGCCTGTTCTACAAATATAAGTGTAGCTCTCTTTACAGTTCTATATCACACAGTATTATTTTGATCTGGACAAAGTAGTCAAAGTTAGAAATCACATGAAACTATTGTATGTCATGATGCAGGTGGTTTGAGCTCTTTAACATTTATATACCCACCCACACGCAGATAGATAAAGATTAGCCAACAATGAAGATATCACCTCAGATTTGGTGGGTTTGTACTGACTCCTCTAGCAGAATTTTTGTCTTACTTTTGATGATGCTTATTGATAAAATGCAAAATTTTGGATGGGTGCCGTGGCTCACACCTATAATCACAGTACTTTGGGAGGCTGAGGCAGGCAGATCAGTTGAGGTCAGGAGTTCAAGATCAGCCTGGCCAACATTGTGAAACTAAGTCTCTACGAAAAATACAAAAATTAGCTGGGGGTAATGGCGCGTGCCTGTAGTCCCAGCTACCTAGGAAGCTGAGGCAGAAGAATCGCTTGAACTCTGGAGGCAGAGGTTGTAGTGAGCTGAGATCACACCACTGCACTCAAGCCTGGGCAGTAGAGTGACACTTTGTCTCAAAAAAGACAAAACAAAAAGCAAATTTTCAAGTTGATTCAGTTGTTATTCATCATTAAATAGTTTTCATACATGCTCTATACTCTGTTTTAGGTACCAGATGAAGAAGTGACACAATAATCTCTTCCACATTCTAAACAAAGTCTGATATTTTTCTTTGTTTCATGGAGACATGACAATGGAGTCAGCCAACCTTAAAACATGAATAAATAACTCAATGTAAAATTGTTAAAGATTATAAAATCAAGGCAAGCTTTGATAACTTGACGGTGCTCAGTTGATGGATGGAGAGTATGGTATTTGCACAGAACAGGACTGCTGGGAGCAGCTGCTGGCTGCATTGCAGAGAGCTGTCTCTAGCTGAATATAGGAAAGTTATCATTTCCATTCAAGTCTTCAAGAGTTTAAATACATGTTCCAAAAGCAAAACTGAAAACATCAATTTAGAACCAAGTATAACACATACTTTTCTTGGTTTTTCTCCATCCATCTCCTTTTCTATTACCCTCAATGGAGTTTGGGTCTGATCTCGCTCCTTAATCCCAAGGAGGGATCTCTTATATTCTTGACATTGTGCTGGGACATTTAATGTATTACACCATTATTCATCATAATCAGTCCATATATTAGCTGCTATTGTCATTCTCATTTTACTGAAAAATAAATTAAAGCTTAGAGTATGTCACAAAATTGGCTGACTACCTACCAGAAATTCAAACTTCTCTTTCCATTGAGTAAAGTTGCCCTGGAAGTCAGCTACCCAGCCAAAAATTATATCAGCACCCTTTGCCTCTAGGCAAAGCCACATGACTAGTTTTCACCCATAGAAGATGAAATTGGAGTTTTTGTGAAGCAGGTAGCACCTCCCTACCTCCTCTCCTATTTGCCAGTCAAACACAGTGGACTCTGAAGCTTTAGGGTGACTGTAGAACAAGATACAGGGAATAAAGACCAAGGACTACTGACCAAGGCCTCCCATATTGGACAACAACTAGAAATAAACTTTTATTGTAGTGAGCCACTGAAACTTCAGGATTTGTTTGTTATAAAAAGGACTGCCCTAAATAATACAGTGCTTAAATAAAATGTACAAGGACAAACAGCAATTAAAGATGAGAGCTGGGATTGAAACCTAACATGTTGATTCTAAAAAAAAATTCTATTTTAAATGTGTCTCTGTCAAATAATTCTAAATCACTATGATGTCACTCTTATCTTTAATATGTTTTTAGTGGTTTATATTTCTTTATGGAATAAAAATATGACTCCTGGCTCTCCAGTTTTATCTAAGCATAATTATTCAAAATTATCTTCTGAAACTCCCCATCCTCTAATCTGTATTCAAATGAATCCACACTCTTCACCAGCTACAAACATTATTTTTTTCCATCACTAAGTTTTTTAAGTGATTTCTGCTACCTGGAAAGATGTTGTCCATACTCCCACCCCTAGTCTTATTTAGTAACTAGCCACTCTTCAAAATAGAGATTAAATACCACCTTCTCAAGGTGGCCTCACTTTCTGCTTCAAAAGAAATATTTCTCTTATTCTGGGCATTCAATAGAAATTCAGCAATTTAACCATGCATGATTTTATGTGGGAAAAAAATGAAATAAAATTCCTACTCTAATGAGCTTGCAATTTAGAGGAGATAGATAATCAAAAGCAAAATAAATAATGCCTTAATGGTAATTGGGATAAAGACTACACAGAAAAGTATAAGCTGTTAAAATAAGCTATTAAAGAGGAAACTATCTCACTCTGATGGAGGAGGTTAGGCTTCTATGAAGCAGTGAAATCTGAGCCAAGCTCTGAGGTCCAGGAGTTACCTGAATCAATGAATGTAGGGTGGGGCTGGGGACACCTAGGATAATATTTTAGGCAGAAGGAATAGGATGTGTTTGAACCATGAGTCTACAACATCAGCATGTATTTGAGGAACAGCAAAGAACAGTATGTGTGGGACCCAAAATAGGCAATGTGGAGAGTGGCCTTCTAAGAAGCAATGTTGATCCAAGCAGGGCCAGTTTACTTAAAACCTTGAAGAAATATTCAAGATCTTGTTCCTCATCCAGTGATAAATGACAAACCATTGGACAACTTTAGAAAAATGTAACATATGAAATGCATTTTATAAGACTGTGAGGGCCATCAAAAGGAGGATGAGGTGGAGTCGGAGAGAGGTGGGGAGAGCAGTTGGTGAGCTTTTGCTTTTATCCCTGTAAGACATTACATTGGTCTGGACAAGCGGAGTGGCAGCAGAAATGGAGAGAAGTGGTGAAATTCAGGATTGTAAGTAGTAAAGATGAGAGAACTTAGTGATGAATTTGAATGTAGTTAACTTCATTCTCAAGGAGTTTAGTCATGCCTTAGAGGGGCATTGTGATTAAAACATGAATTATGAAGTCAAATTATCTGCCAGTGTTTAAATACTGGCTCTGTTGCTTTCCAGCTTGGTGACCTTGGACAAGTCCCTATACCTCAATGTCCTTATCTGGACAATGGAGAAATTAATAGTACTTACCCTACAAGATTCTTCTGAAGTTAAATACACATAAACAGTAATATATAGATGTATATCTGTATATACACATACACATACATATAATGAATTATATGCATCTGTTATTATTATAATAGCATAGATATGTATATATGTATCCTCCTCTGGTAAATAATATTCTTAACAGTGGGACTGACATAGAGCATAGTATCTATATCCATTAGAGACTCAATATATGTCTATTAAACATCCATAGTTCACTACTTACATCATTCATCAATTTTTAAAGGTTCAGTTTCATGGTACCACTGGATGTCATCCTTCAAAGAAAGTATCAGTTTTCAAGTAGAACTCCAAAGTTTTTTATCTTGCCAACAAATACTCAAAAATTCTTCTTTTCCGAAATTCAACATCAGAATTTGAGTTTATAGCCATTGACACAATGTACACAGATGTAATTTTTAGGACAAATATGTAATGTTTATATATAATTTTATGTGTGTGTGTGTGTGTGTGTGTGTGTGTGTGTGTGTGTGTATGGTGGAAGATTACATATGGTCTTTCATGGATGTCCTGGGGTTGGTGAGCTCTAAAAGATATGAACACTGTCTGGGAAGCTTCTAGCAAAAAGAAATAGACGAGTCCAGCTCTTGAAAATGGGCAATGATTGGGATTGCTAATGTCAGATTTAAGGCCACAGTGTCATAGATACATGGCTAGAAAATCATCCAGTTCACTTCCTTATCTTTAGAACTGTTGCAATCATATAAAACCTAGAGGAATGTGAATCCAGCTATTTTATTTAACAATTTTAAGTGTTCACCAAATCACTTTGCTAATTCCCTGCCTCCCAGATTTAGCTCTCAATTTTGTTACTTTAAAAAAAAAAAATTATCATATAAAACCCCAGAGGGCATCTCATATAGTCTTTTGGCAAATCCTTTGGGTGTTTAACAGCTCATGTCTTACTGACACTGTATTATTTTGAAAATCATGTGCTAAAACAATGTACATGGAAATAGAACACACTGACAATTTCAAATACCAGCATGGAAGTCCTTTTCCCACATAAGCACTGACAGACACACATATTTCTAGTGAGATTATGTTCTAAACCTACTTCTGCAGCCAGAGAATAAATGCACTGGGAAACTGCATGCTGTTTTCATTTCACTGCCGATGTATTATTTTCCTAGGGGAAGCTGTAGAGAAAACGCTTTAAACTGTGAAGCTTTCTTGACTGCACATAACCCTCACCCAACAGCATGTGATGCACTTGGCATTTACTTGGTGCTGATGTTTAGGGAGGAGGTGGTGTTCTCATTTTCTAAATCGGTTTTCTCATCAAGTCATGCCTGTATGTCTCATGGCCCACATGACAAAGACCAAACAACTTAGGCAGGTATGCAGGATGGTTTACCTTTTGTTTGCTTAATACACATACAGTGGCACCTCTAAGATGCTGACCTTGCCTTCTTAGAGAGTGATTTAACAGAGGAAGATATCCTTCCATATTTATTTACGCAGATAGACATCACTGCATAAATAAGAGTAAAGTTATAGCTGTAGTATATTCTGAAAGTCGAAGTGTGTGGTGCTATAAAATCTATAGCTGTGAGTTGAATTGTGACTCCTAAATAAAGATACATTGAAGTCCTAACCCCCAATATCTCCGAATGTGATCTTATTTAGAGATAGCATCTTTGGAGAGGTAAGTTAACATAAGATTATTAGACTGGGCTCTAATCCGGTATGCATGATATCCTTATAAAAAGGGGCACATTTGGACACAAACACAGACAAGCAGAGGGAAGATAAGTGAAGAAACACAGGGAGATGAAGGCCATCTAGAAGCTAAGAAGAGGCCCAGAGCAGATCCTCCCGTCTTGGTCCTCAGAAGGAACCAATTCTGCAGACACCTTGATCTCAGACTTCCAGACTTCAGGAATGTGAGTCAATAAATTTCTGTTTTCTAAGCCTTGCAGTCTACAGTACTTTGTGATAGCAGTGAGGTAGGTAAGGGAACGTCTGGAGGAGGAGGTAAAAATTGAGCTGAGAATTAACCTAGAAAAAAAGGAGGATAAGAGCTCCAGATGTGGTAAGCAGCATGTATACAAGACATGTGTCTGCATGTATGATGCTTTGAAAGATGGCCTGCACATCCGGAGTTGAAGGACCAGGAGGAAATGAAGGGCAAGATGAGGCTGGAAAGAGATTTTGTAGCGAAGCCAGGTCATATAGAATCATGCAGGTTTCATCGAGTATTTCCTTTGTAACTCAATCTTCTTCTCATATCTTCTCCTAATCGGACAGACCACCCTTACCCTTTTGTTCTGAATGGAAGCATTCAAATATGTGTAAAACCTCCTGCAACAGGCACATCTCCTGCATGCACAGTCCCTTTTGAATAATCTCGCTATGTATAAGGATATGTTAAGTCTTTTAGTATCACTTCCCCAGCTTCCTTCACATCTAATTTATGTGATAGGAATCCACCCACCAAATTTCACCATATGACAATTTGCTTCAAAATTAAACCACTTGAAGTAGAAGGCTCCAGATCGAACCCAAGAGTGGAGAAAAACAATCTGGTATTCAGGGAAGATAGTCATCCTATGAAGTGGCATCAATATTGGCACAATCACAACTGCAGCAAAGTTATGTCCCTGGCAGCTCTGAAACTGTGCTAAGTATGCCTTACTCAAGTCTTGGTGGCCCTTTAGCCATCAGGCCACTTGTACGTGGCTTTCTGCACTGTTTCTGGAAAACAGACCTCCATGATTTCCCCATTCTACCCCACTTAATATATTCCCATTCTTCTTAAATGGCTAAGAGCTGCCTTTTGTAATTAAGAGCCCTAACAGTCAATTTACTTCCCCAATTCTACCCTGGATGGAGAGTACACGCTTCTGTCATGACTTCACAGGTTGCTATGTCAGTGGCTCTCAAAGTGTGGTCCCCAGAACATCAGCCTCAGCAACACCCAGGAATGAGTTAGAAAAGCCAATTATTAGGCTCTGCCTCAAACTAACTGAATCAGAAACTCTCGAGATGAGGCCCAGGAATCTTTTGGCAAGTTCTTTAGGTGACTCTGATGCAGATTAAAGTTTGAGAACCATTGATCTATATATACCTCTACTGTTAATATTTTAACAGGTGTTAAAAATGTTTGTCTCCCTACAAGACCTCTCCTGAGGCTTCTTATGGGAACTATTATATCTTATTTAGATCTTCAATGCTCAGCTCAGGCTGGTACAATTGCTTAATTATTGGCAAAAATATTTCTCTATCTCCTATTTATCAAAATAATAATGTCTCCTATTTATCAAAATAAGCAAACCATTGCCCCCAAACCTTGTCTACCATGTTTATGTCATAAGGGGATGAAAACAAAGAAGCTCTCTCCCCAAGGAGTATTCATAAGATGAAGCTAACTTATCATCTTACCTGGGATTCTAGCTTCCTTCATCACTATGTGCTACCCTTTTATCCCATTTCAGATAAAATTATACATTTCATTCAATGATATAATTTTCACAGTGTTTCCCACTATCCCACATCCCTTCTGTGTTTTTACATGGTCTTGACATTTAAAATTTATGTGAGTCCCATGATGGCACCTCTGAATTGAAGATTAGAGTGTTAACTGGCTACCCCAGCTCCTCTTAGCACTACAGGATTAGCTGGGCAAATAGTCAGAGCCATAGTGTTGACTGGAGAGAGTAACCTTTATTAACAGGGGGACAAATGATATTTCTACAAAATGGATACACTGTGGTATAGAATGAAATTAGGGAAACCTTTGATATTCTCTTGTTTCCATCTTCAGAGATGAAAAATTCCAAAAAAAATGCACCCCTATACATTTGATGACCACAGACAAGATGATTTCAGTCTAGGAAGCTTTGAATGAAAGCAATTCCAGGCAAAAATATTGAAACAGCTGGAATATTAATTAACAGCAAAGGACACATAGATTGTGTCAGGTGAGGGAGGCTAAATACAAGTTTGACTTTATGGTTTATGAACAGTTTATAAAGTTTCTAAATGCATACATACATTTAGACAAAAATAGTATGTGTGCATATTTATGCACATATAAGTATGCAGATACTTTTTCTGGTCTGTTCTCATTCTTTTCTTCCTTTATATGAGTAATGTAGAGGTGATTAAATTGGAGATTTATCCACTATATGATGAATATCAAGACAAGGTGAAATCCTTTCATAGAGAAGCTGGCCATTACCCTGGGACTAGTCTTGCTAGTTACTCAACAACACTTCTGAATGCTGAATGCAGTCTCTGGGTATAACTATGTATTTTCTTCCACTGGAAAATGGCAGCTAAATTGTTAGTGTTGTATGGGATATTTAGATTATATTAACAGAAATATATTTGAATGGGGTCATCTCTGCTTGGGCTGCTATAACAAAACGTCATACCTTGAAGGGCTTAAAGAACTGCTATTTATTTCTCATAGTTCTGGAGGCTGGAGAGTGTCAGATCAAAGTGCTGGCAGATTCAGTGTCCTGTGAGGACTCTTTTCCTGGTTTTCAGGTCCCACCTTCTTGGTGTGGCTTCGCATGGTGGAAAGACAGATCTCTGCTGTTTCTTGTGATCAGGGCATTAATGTCATCAGGAAGTCCCACCTTCATGACCTCATCTAAACTTAATCATTTCCCAAATGCCTCACCTTCAAATACCACCACACTGGGACAAGAATTTCCACATGAAATTGGAGGGGAAAGAATTCAGTCCACAGAAGGCATGAAGAACCTCAAAAATGGGAATTATATTTGCAATCACTGAAATAATAGTTGAAACACAATTGCACATTTGCAAAGTACCAGGCACTGTGCTCGGTGTTTTCTACGAAAAGGCAGTGCTTGTAAATGCTGAGAACCTAAAGGGGTGGAATGTGGGAGGCAGCTCTTGGGTTGACTGCTCAGCACACAGTGATCCCCTTTCTCTGAGAACTGCCACTATGAACTCATGAAAGACTGAGTCTCAGACTTTAATTGGGACAGATTTTCTCAGAAATTTGGATTCTTTTTTTTAAAGAGACAAATTGACTTTTGGAGTCATTGGAGTTAAGCCATTTAATGACTGGAACCTAGAAAGAAGATTCCTAAGGACCCATTGCTAAAGGATCTGATGTGTTTTGCATTTTCCGAGGCTTACTTGTTCTAGTCTGCCTTGAACACTGACACAGGCCAACACCTTTTAAATAAATTCAATGTTTCCCTTAAGCTAGGAAGAATTAATCTCTTATTTGGCAACCAAATGACTCTAGCCTAACTACAAAATGGCCCTCTGCAATGGCACATACAGGGATGTGTGGACATGCACGTCAACTGTCAATCTAGAGTAGGGCTGGGAAAAGTGAGGCTATTGTCACAACATACTGATGAGGACCCTGTGTCACAGGCTCCATAATAAACCAGCAAGCTTCCAAATTGAATGCTTACAGCGTGTGCCTAATGCAAATTACACTTATTAGAGATGGTGCTTCTTATTTTGGCAATAATAAAAACAAGAGAAGCTGCCATAGTATTTTTGCTTAGAGTGCTGATGAGGAAATATTTGATTGATTGAAAACAAAATCACTTTGTTAAGGCTCCATTACCAATAGAACAGTGAATATTAAAATACAAAAAGCCATGTGGTCTATGTTATTAAAATACTATTCTATCTTTTATCACCTCATTTGAGGTATAATGAGTTTCCATTTCATTCAGCTGGGCAAAGCTTACCCTATTTCATAATAACTGAAATATAATAAAATACAAAGGTTGTCATGATTTACAAGACATTTTATTTAAACACAAATAGTCAAATTTTATTCATTTACTAAAGCCAGATAAATGCTAAGGCAACATGGGAATTTATTATTAATAAAGAAGTAAGCAGGAATCCTGGGACAAGGCTTACAGTGGTGACTTCTGCTCTGCCCAGGGACTGATTCAAGCAGAATCATTTTCTCTGACGGATGTCAGTGCCATCAAGTGACATCTGTTCGTTAATAAGCAGCTGCCCTGGAATTGGCTTAGACAATGCAGGGATTTGATGTACATGGTCTAGTGGTTAGAACAGCAGACTGAGCATCCACATTTCTGGGCTAGAGTCCCAGGTCTGTCACTCCTGTCTTGGAATGAAGTTCAGTCTATATGACACCAAAACAATCTCCCAATTGCGGTAGAGGCAATGGCTGGGGAAGGGTGAGGGAGGGTTCACATGAGTTTGACATCTCAGAGAGAATATCTCCTTTTAACGAGTGGATTATTGATTCATCAGCTTATTGGGACAGAGGGAAACAATTCTATCAGGGATAAAGGTCAACAGCTATTATCCAAAATGTGTATTTAGCCTATTGGCTAAATTTGGTACATAATTTTTCTGTTCTGAAAAATATCACAATGTTACAGGTATAAGATTAGGGAAAAGAATTCATAGATGCCACTATCAGAAATTCAAAAAAAACTTTATTTAAACCTGGAAATAGCTCATTTTCCTAAAGAAAGTTCATAATTTAAATACCGGCTCAAATACTTTGCCCTCAGTGCAAAGAGGAGAGACTACTAGTTATAAAATTATACATATCTCTCTGTCCCAGTTTCTTTAATTCTGAGACTGACACTATAACCCTTAGCAAAATCAGTGAACTTTCAGGATAACATATTATGAGTAATAGTAAGATAAAGAAAAGATGACATTCATATTGATGAAAGTCAAGTTTTTCTCTTTAACATTAAATAATATATTTTGAAGTACTTGAGAATTTAAAACTATTTTAAAAGCAAAATTTAATTTAGAATTGCTGAACTAATTTATTGAGAATAAAAAATGGATTGTCAATGCCAAATAAATAATATAAGTATTGTTATTAGAATGTAAATGATGAAAGCCAGATAGTACAACTGAAATTACAAATATGTAAATAGAGCTTTAAAAAAGTGCATCAGCAATATATGGTTAAAAGGTAAATGTTTTCAAATAAAATCTCCTGAAGAGTCTTGTCCTAGCTAAAATTTTTTCCCTAATGTCATTATAGTAAGTATTTAAGTCCTAATATTTTGATTAGCAGTATAGATATTGAAATGGCTAAGTGTACCCCACTGGGATTATTCCAAATATATGGCAATACCAATGTTACATTTTGTTAGTGGAAATTTTTCTTCTTTTCTAACAGAAAGGAGAAAACCATATAGAAATTTGAACCAAACATTTAAACCAAACCTGACCCAACTACATAAAATATATTTTCAAACAGTAAAGTGAATAGACACCAAGTGATAAAACATTTTATTCTAAATTACTCTGATAGTTTAATTTTTCTTCAATTTTTTTCTTCCTGTATCACACATAGCCCACCAGGGGACCAGAGGCTGGCCTTGTATGAGCAAATCTAGCTTGTGATTGTCCTGTACTGTATACTTTAATTCTGGAATAATTGAAGGTGTCTACACAAGAAATGCAGTCACTGGGATGCACCATGGGGTGGTTAACCAGAAACAGAGTTGTGGGTGGTAAGGAAGTTAAGAGGAGTGAAAATAGACAATCTTGGAAAATGCTCCCACAATATCTCAAGTGAGGAATAATAAAGGTCTAAAATGGGTATCAGTTATGTGTGGCTTTCTGGATTCATTCCATATCTCATAGCATTCTTCTCTCTTCATGGTGAAATCTACAGTACTGCTGGGCAGTAAACATAGATGTTGATTTTTCCACTATGGAAGCTGTATGAACCCCAAAGACTCCTTTTCAGTTTCTGTTCTCAACGTCTTCATATATCACACCAGTGTCAACCCAGAGATGGGCAAGGGATCTGGTGGACCTAAGCAGATCTTCTTTCCTAGACTCTGCCTTTGAGTCTATCATTACAGGAACTGAAGAAATGCTTGAATTTATTCATCCCAAATGCAAGGTCAGCAGGAAGTGGGTGACTTACGAAATCTTTCAGGAGCTATCTGATTCTTTCAGCTATTTCACTCTTTTAATTTCCAGTTCATTACTTTATATTTAAGTTATTTGGTTTCTGTTACTTACCACCAGAATATACTCTCTGATTCTTATGGAAGCATCAGAGAAAAGAAGATAGGATAATCCAGCAACTCACTGGACTTGAAAGGGAGAAGTGAATGTGACTCCAAGTTAATGGTGAAGTTAGAGACATAGGGGGGATGTCATGTGGGACAGATGGTTCAAGGTATGAGTGACAACTCTGAAGAAGTGCAACTTTGAGAAGTCTTAGCATTCTTTGTTCCTTCACCAATGCAAGTGTCCACAGCTAGAAATAGGCTAAGTTTGACTCTAGGTTGTGATTTTTATGTTTTTTTTTTTAAATTTTTTGAGAGGGAGCCTCGCTCTGTCGTCCAGGCTGGAGTGCAGTGATATGATCTTGGCTCACTGCAACATCTGCCTCCCGGGTTCAAGGGATTCTCCTGCCTCAGCCTCCCAAGTAGCTGGGACTACAGACTCATGTCATCACACCTGCCTAATTTTTATATTTTTAGTAGGGACGGGGTTTCACCATGTTGGTCAGGCTGGTCTCAAATTCCTGGCCTCAAGTGTTCTGCACACCTCAGCCTTTCAAAGTGCTGGGATTACAGCTGTGAGCCACTGCACGTGGCTATGATTTCAATTTTTGATAAACATAGAAACCATGGATGGAATAATCTGTGAGATGGCCACTTGCATACTTATCACAGGGGCTTTACAAAAGTTCTCTGATAGGGATGATGGCAAGATGACTTGAACACTGAAAATGAGGTTAGATTAGTACCTCAGGAATTAGCATTTTCTTTCAAAGATTCAAAACACATTTTAAAAAGGGATCAAAGAAACTTTTTAAAGAATGGGGCATAAGCATGACTTCAACTAAATCATTCCACACAATGAGATACTTTCTTTGAAAGTAACAAGACATTCTTATATTAAGGTCTTGGAACATTGCTTTTCCTTCTATCTGGAGTAACTTCTCCCAGTTCTTCACATAGTTCAGTTCCTCATTTAATTCATCTCTTTATTTAAATATTCCCTCCTCAAAGAGGTGTTCCCAACCACCCTGTCTAAAATAACATCCAACACACAGCACTTCTACAGTTTCCCCTTAACCTGCTTTATTAATTTACTTGTTTATTGTCTTTGCCTGTTAGTATAAACTCCAAGAGGATACAAACTATTCACTATTGATTACTCAAAACCGCTAGCTGCGATGAAGACAGAGTAGGTACTCACGAAGTACTTGATGAATGAATCAATACAAATTTCTCTCTTTTTAGGGTTGTGCACATGTTTTCTTCAAGAGAAAGGCAGCGCTTCTGGTTACACCCACTGAGCAAGATTCTTTCCCTTTTCCATTGAATTGGTATCAGGAAGCTAGCATTCCTCAGAATTCACTGAGACAAACACCCTGGATGTCATTTGGGGGACCCAGTCTTGCTACCTCTTCTGATATTTCTGTGTTTTCGAAAGCACAATATGTTGTTATACCATTCACATGGTCTGGCTCTAGACAATGAGCTCTGTGCAAGATAGGCCTGAGTCTTTGCATGTTTGTATTCTTAGTCTGATATAGTCCAGAGCAACGGAAGTTTGGAGGAGGAGGAAGATGAAGAATAGGCATGAAAGGAATAGAAAAAACTAGAAGAGTAAGTTGGGCATGGTGGCTCACACCTGTAATCTCAGCACTTTGAGAGGCCAAGGTGGGAGGACCACCAAAGGTCAGGCGTTAAAGATCAGCCTGGCCAACATGGTGAAACCCTGTCTCTACTAAAAATACAAAAATTGGTCCGGTACCGTGGTGCCCTCCTGTAATCTCCGCTACTTGGGAGGCTGAGGTGGGAGAATTGCTTGAACCCAGGAGGTGGAGGTTGCAGTGAGCTGAGATCACACCACTGCACTCCAGCCTGGGCGACAGAGTGAGACTCCATCTCAAAAAAAAAAAAAAGAGAAAAAGTTAGAAGAGTGAGAAGATGAAAAATGGGAGTAATGGGAGACTGGAAGTAGATGTAGAAAACAAACAAACATCCTCAAATTGCCTTTTTAAGGCCCTCACATCTCTGACAGTTCCATTTCTCTTATCTCTATAAGTATATTCTCCTATTAAATTGTCTATTCACTATGACCAATTTCTCACCTCCCATTCTTTCTTAAGCCTACTCTATTGAGGTTTTTGGCCTTAACATTCCCCCGAAAATTATCTGTCAAAGCCATTGATCATCTCCATGTTGCAAAACTCAATAATTAGTTCTCAGGCCTCACTGGACCTTCATTTCATCTTCCCTGCTTTTTTAAACACTTTTTCACTTGGTCTCTGGAACACCTCAACTCCTGGTTTTCTTTCTACCTCTTCAGGCATGCCTTAGTTCATCTCACTAGATCATCAATTTTAGAGTTTGAAAAACTCTGTTGGTTCAGTTCCCAGGCATCTTCTCCAATGAAGTGATCACATTCCATCTCACAGCATTTTTGTCACAGATCTCAAATTTAGGTCTCTATTGTGGCCTTCCCCTCTTAACTTTAGATTTATACATCTTACTACCTGCTCAACAGCTTCACTTGGATATACTGTAGGCATTTCAGGCTTCACAAGTCTAAAATAGGGCTCTCAATCCCTACCCCATTCTTCAAATCTGCTCGTAACAGCCATCACCATCCAACATAAATCTATACATCTCCTTCAACCTCTGCAGCCAAGTAATTAGCAAGCTCTGTTGGCATTATGTTGGCAATATCATCAAATGCTTGTTGCCATCTCAGCTCCATTCGCCCTGTTTCTAAGCCATCTGGATCTGCCAATATAATGTAAGCAACACAAATAAAAGGACATCGTTTTTATTGGGCACAGATATATACCTAACACTATATGGTTATTTGTTTACTCTCGTTTACTCTCCGTTCATCTCACCTAAATTCACAGGCAATGTCTGGGCCTATTTTGTTCACCCCTAGGATCTAGAATTGTGCTTGACACCAGTAGGCACTGAACAGATATTTGTTGAATAAATAATAGAAGTAATGAGCAAGGAAGGACTATTAATATTGTTACTAATATATTCACATAATTAGGGTAATAGTAATCATTATAATAATCATCACAGTAGCTAATGTTTATAGATTTAATCTACGATGGGTACCATGTTGAGCATTTGCATGCATTAGGTATCTTACTTATTTGTCAAAAAAGCCTTCTAAGGAAGGAACTGGTTTTATTTCTGTAGTATAAACACGAAAATGGAAACTAGATTAGAGTAAGTGACTCATACATTTCTAATGTGAGTAGAGCTAGTATTTAAACCTAGGTATATCTGGCTTCAATTATGTTTACCAACCATTAGGAAATAGTCATATTCAGATGTTCGATTGATGTTTGTCGAGATGATGAAAATGGGCTGAAGAATGAAAGAGAGGGAAGGTGGAGAGAATGAATAACAGGTATTGAACATCTATCCACCTCCTGCTAGCAATCTCTGTCTTTCTCCATAAAACCGAATGAAGCTTGAGCTCCCTCCCAGACTCATCTCTTTCACTTTTGAGGAAAATAAGAATAAGGAAGTTAGTCTCACCCTCTTTCCCTATCTGATGAACTTAGTCCTTGAATGCTGCAAAAGCTAAATAAAGCAAATTGATCTTGAGCCAGGTAATATTCTTGCCCTTTAGAATATATATCTCACCTGAATCTTCATGTTTTATTGTACTTCATGTTAACAGATCTTTAAAATTTAGGGGGAAAATACTCATTTTTCATCTCCCAATTCATTAAAATCAACATTTCATTATGTTGTGGTTCAAACTATGTCTCATCTCTCTATTTTAATCTTAATCTTTCTCATACACACATAACTAATCTTAAAAATCTACTTCATGTATTGGACACATAAAAGAAACCCTTTAATATATGGGCAGAATTAGTGTAAGCTTCAATTTTAAAACATAATTACATTAGGTCTTTCTTTAACAAGCTCAACAGCACTGACAACAAGAAAATCACTACTATTGCAATCTGAAACCTAGCATTAACATTATATACATTTATAATCTGTCATAAACTGGTAGCTAAACTACCTTTAAGGAATTGGGAAATACATGTTTCTCTACCAGGTTACTATAGCAGTTTGTCTCTAATATAACACAGGGTAGACTAAAAGACTCCCTAGAGAGGTGAGATTTACAATAAAATTTAAATTAAAAAGGCAAGTAGATTTAGGGACTGGAGATGCCAGAATTTTACTACATCAACAAATGTTTATTTAGTATTTAATATTTCCAGGGGACTGTGTTATAAGCTCTGATCAGCACCTGGACTGGGAGAGATGCCCGATAATGTTTAGTTCATCTTCCCTATTTTTAATACCTGTAGTTACCCTGAAGGAGTGCATAATCTTTAATATTATAACAGTGACAAAATTAAATGCATGGCCATGGATACATGTATTGATGGCAGGAACACTACAAGGAGTAGGGTGGGGAGAAGGGGACACATTGGAGAAACTTCACTAAGGGGAGGGTTTACCAGGCAACTGAGCTTCAGAGGGGATGTTCTAAGCAGAAGACACTGCTTGAGTAAAAGCCTATAGAGATGCAAAGTTTGTTGGGTGGGGATTGGCTTGTCCAGGAAAAATAAAAGACAAAGGAGAATAACTAAATGGCCAAACAGAAGCTGAGAGAGGGGGGAAGAGATTTAAAGCAGAGGTCTTCAATCCTCTTTCTCTGTGTCAGCCTATTTGTGGAAGTGTGTTTTACGACAGAATACCAACCCTTACCTAAGTTTGCATTTCAATTCTATCCTTTGCATTCTTTTACCTATTCACATCTCAGAACAATGAAGATGTGTGTTAAATAACTCCTCTTCCTACAGTTTGCATTTTCCCAACTGAACAACAAATGGTAGGCTCTATAAAGCTATTTTTACTAAAAACTTCTCTTTCTGCAATGCTCTCCCACCCAGTTTTTGAAAAGAGTTTTATTAGACTGCACGGCAAGCACCACCAGGAGATTCTCATCCTTTTCCCGGCATGTGACGAGCCCCTGTCATTTTCTTTCTTAAGGAGTCTTGGTTCTCCTGGGCTTCAGCACTGATTGTTCAGCCACCTTATTAAGTCCATGTCCCTGTAGGGAAGAGTGCAGTAACAAGGCCTGTCTTCTGACTCTTCTACATTTCAAGGAATGTTTGTTTACTGCCATTATCAAAACTCCACAGGTTGCTTGGAGGAATTCAGGGATTGTAAAAAAAAAAAAAAAAAAAAAAAAAAGAAATAGCATTTGTTTATACAAACTGTCCAGCACAAAGAAGCAAAAGTCATTCTTATCCTGTAAAAAACTCTTAACGGTATCACAGATGTAAACCTTGGAAAATTACATTTTGTATCTTTTTAGAAAGCTAGTAGCTTGAACAATCCTCTACATGCATTTTAAGTTGTGATGGTTTCTTTTGAGGATCTAGTTAGAGGGGAAAAATAAAAGAAGAAGGAAAAAAAATCCCTTCATTTCAAATTTCAAAATTTTAACAGAACAACTTTAAGTAGAAAAATTTATATCACTATTAATTTTTTTCTTTTTTTCCAAATGTGCTCTACAAGAACAGAGAAGAAAATCTATTTTATCACATTTCATCCTTTGCGTTTATCATTTCTCCCTTACTATTTACTCTTTGGGTATCAAGATTCTATGTTTATCCTGAGATACCTAAAATCACCATTCTATGGAATTGTCGTCAGTCAACCACCCCACCTTCCTATAGCCAATGGATGACCACATGATCAACAGCAGACAATGGGGTGCTTTCTTACTTGATGCTGAGTTTGAAGCCCAGAATTGAAGGCCTCTGTGGAGTTGGAGCTGACTCATCCCTCTGGTGATACCTTGAAGACACAGTCTGTCATCTTCTGCTGCTTGCATCACTAGAGTAGTCTCTTTTCCCATCCATTCCAAGCTTCTTGATTCCTTACATCTTCCTCAGGTTTTTTGCATTGCCTAATACTCTTTCAAAGAATTCTGACTTTTTTTTTTTTTTTCTGCTTAAGTATCCCATGTTGGTATATCTCACTTACACTTTTGGGGGAGAGGTTAATTCTCAAAAATGTTTTGAAAAAGTGATTTCAATATCCAATGAAGACTAAATAAACAAGTGAAAACAACAATGGGAAAAAAAAACTCACATAGATTAAAAAGAACTTTCCAAATAACTAGAAATTTTATTGTCATGATGCATGGTACCAGTTCTTCCCTTCTGGAGCATAAGACAAGGTCATGATATAAATGGTCAGGTCCTCATTATTTCACTGGGAACTAATCCATGCAGTTTACACTTAGGAGGCTGACTTCAAGGCTGAAGTTGTTTTTTTATACACAGTCAACTGTAAACAAGTTTTTATGTTTTCATATAATAGATATGGGGATGTGTTTTCCCTGTGAAGGAAGCGAACACAAGCCAGGGAGCAAATAATAATTATCAGTCAAAAGCCAGTCAAAGTGGGAATCAGACAGCTCAATAGAAGTGTCTTATGCTATTGATCCGGTTGCCACCCAAAGCCATTACTCTATCTGAATGCAATCATCTAAGGCTGAGTGAATTTGTTCAGAGAAAATAAGCTCCATCTAAACTTTACCCACATTGCATGAGGAAATGGAAACTTTTTGTTCAGTAACATTAAGGGAATATTCCAGAAAATATTGAAAACATTGCAATATAAAGAAAACACATAAAGCAACTGATTACCAGGGCCATCCTCTCCTGACTGTACCTTTGCCCCATGGCTTTCCCCCCATACTTAGCATCCTGTGATTGAGACTCTACTCTCATGATCTTTTTGTAATACTTAGTCTCCTACCAGCATCTTCTGTCTGCTCTTCTGCCTTCTCACAACCTATATACTAGTTCCTCAAAGGTACATCCTAATATCATTGCTTTTAGAGTGTAATGATACTTGAGGATTGCCTATTTAAACAGGAGCTTGTTTGACAACTAATGCCAAATGTAAAAATATTAATGCAATGGAATAATACTGTCCAGTGATTATGGACAATATGGTGTAAGTGTTTGCTTTTAAGTAATCTAGGCAAAAGAGTAACAAGCAATATGAATAACTGGAAATAGACAAACTTGGAGCTACATAAGGTCAAACTATTATTTCAAAGTCAGTCAATGCAGTGTGTTTGGAATGGCTACCATTACTCCCAGAAATGTTTATCATCTGCTCCCCTTCAGCTTGACTGAGAGTGCTAATGCAATTGATGTGGAGCTTTGTAGAATTTTCTATAATCTCTTGAAAGATTTAACAGCAGGAATCCATTTGCCAAATTAAAGGAAAACAGATCCCTTTGTGCAGGTCTCAAACAGGCTGCATTTACACATATCAGGTTGTTCAAAATACAAAACAATTTAGGAAGCAGTTGAAGTCCAATAAATAGATATTTTGCAAGCAACCATTTATTAATTTAATGTTTCTTGGATTGGAGTATTTACTTGTTTTTCAGAACTCTCCATTTGACTAATTCCGGTGCCCACTTTCATGCCTCGGTTTTAATGAATACTTCTTTTTGTGTGTGTGGCCAGTTTAGGGCTACTCCTTTTTACTTGTGTATTCCAGGGGTGGGGGTGGAACAGTGGGGAGCCTTTGGTAAGGGCAACCAAAAAGATAGCATTTTTTTTACACTGTGACTACCCAACTTTTGGTTACAACACTAAAATTACATTGGGAAATATATTTTCCCTATTGTTTATGGCCTTGGAGAGACTCAAAACCAAGGCGTCCTATTTTCCCAAAACTCAAACATAGGCAAGTTCCATGAGTCACTAGTCCACTTTCTCTGATAAGATACTGAAATTTGAGCACCATGATATGAGTCGAGGACATATTGGATATGCTAAACTTCAGTAATGACACTAAGCATTTAAGTAAATTTTACTACTCTGAAATTTTTAGCTACTCTAGATCTGGCTATCCTTGAAACTTTTTCTGGGTACTTTCCTCCAGTTCTATAAACTAATCAGTATCCTTCCAATATACATATAAAATTTTCCTACTGAAATTTCTCTTTCTTGCTGACATCTCCCAAAACCTATGAGATACAGAAGTAGCAATCTCTTTCAATGAATATTTTTTTTTTTTTTTTTTTTTTTTGAGACGGAGTCTCGCTCTGTCGCCCAGCCCAGGCTGGAGTGCAGTGGCGCGATCTCGGCTCACTGCAAGCTCCGCCTCCCGGGTTCACGCCATTCTCCTGCCTCAGCCTCCCGAGTAGCTGGGACTACAGGCGCCCACAACCGCGCCCGGCTAATTTTTTGTATTTTTAGTAGAGACGGGGTTTCACCGTGGTCTCGATCTCCTGACCTCATGATCCGCCCGCCTCGGCCTCCCAAAGTGCTGGGATTACAGGCGTGAGCCACCGCGCCCGGCCTCAATGAATATTTTTGTGAAGACTAGGAAGAGAAAGCTTCACCTTGAAGGCTGAATGCATCTTCCTTAAATAGGGAAGACTCAACATTTTGCCCCTAAAGTTTATTGATTATAATGATATTATTACAAAAGTGTGACTACTTCCCAATGTAAACTGTCATAGAACAATAGTGCTCTTCCCCCTCAGCCAATTAACCAAGAAATTCCATGGCTTAATAAAATTCTCCATATTTGAGTCTCTACCCCTCTATATAAAGATGACCTATGTTACCTTACACTGCATCTTTAACCTCTCTGCCAGAATCCCATCACCTTTTTCTCCTTAGCACATGCATCCGATGGCAGTGCTTAAAATAGGCAAGTAAAGGAAGAGTTCACTTCACCTCCAGATCTTTTCATATCCCCTCAAATGTATCAAGTGCAATGATGGCAGGCAGAGGAGATGAGAAGGAATTGCTGAGATATGAGTTTTCACTGTCTATTTTCTCATCTAGCAAAAATACCCTGTCACTATCTATTTCTAGTCCCATGGCAACAATGACAATCCATAGCTTGGGAGAAACCCATCCTTTCTAATTAGGAAGATAAACATGTGAGAATTGTCTGACCCAAGAAAGACTAGTTTTCTCAATTAATATGTGATGACTTTCCAACCCAGAGAAACAATATGGTAGTTCCCAATGCGTTACTGGAGGCATTAGGGCCACAACCCGATGCTCTTGGTTCAAAAGCCAGAAATTTTTTTGGAATGGCTACATTGCTTGGAAGAGAGTTTTCCATCATATTAATTCAAGATTCACACAATTTTTCAAAGCAATAGTATTTCTTTTACAACATTCAAGTATTTAAATATTATCAAGCAATTTTATTTTGGACTTTTAACACGCTTCTCTCTTCCAAGCATGTCATCCACAAACCTCTTTAGGTCAGCTTTGACTGGTTAACATCTACTTACCTTTGGGATTTAGTTAAGATCTACCTTCTTTCAGAATCTTTCCTTGTAGTATGCCCTAACCAGGCTGTGTTCATTGCTCTAAATATGTAATTCTACTATTTGAAAACAGAGAGGTTTTTGTCCTGTTGTTGTCTCTACTAGAATTATTATTTATCATTATTACCCTGAAATAGTACCTACCATAAAGAAGGTATTCTGATACATATTGCATAAGTACAAGTCATGTCACCAGATTTCTTCTCCCATTTTTCCCTCCTATAAAGTTAATTATAGCAGATCGATGATCACTTCAGAAAATTCAAATTAGAAAAACTTTCAACAGCTTTACTGTACCCACTACAGCCTCAAAGATATCACCACTTATATGACTAACACATTATTTTTAAATTCAACATGCATTTATTGAACCCAGTCTCTGTTGGGCACGGCTCTGGATATCGAGTGCTGAAAATCAAATGTAGCATACCATCTAGCCTCAAGAATTTTACTCTCTAATGAGAGAGGATAACTAGGCAGATGATTACAATGAAATACAACAAAGTCCATGATAAGAGTTTAAATAGGGTGCTGTGGAACTCACAGACACCCCTGGTTATATTCATGAAGGTTGAAGGCAGACAACAGAAGTCAATAATGTCTAGATTAAGCAGAAAAAATAATTTAATTTATAAGGGATAATAAACAGAATCCGTTGGAAGGAAAGGGAAACAAAATCAGAAAATAAGCAGAAACAAACGGGGCTCAGTTGTCAGAATCAAAGTCAAAAAAAAAAAATTCCACAGTACAAAGCTTACTGGGAACTGCGGCAGTTTCTTCTAAAAGAGGGAAGACTTCCAAGTCGCTGGGACCACAGGCTCATGCCATCACACCTGCCTGATTTTTATATTTTTAGTAGGGACGGGGTTTCACCATGTTGGTCAGGCTGGTCTCGAATTCCTGGCCTCAAGTGTTCTGCCCACCTCAGCCTCCCAAAGTGCTGGGATTACAGTTGTGAGCCAGTGCGCATGGCTATGATTTTAATTTTTGATAAACCTAGAAACCATGGATGGAATAATCTGTGAGATGGCCACTTGCATACTTATCACAGGGGCTTTACAAAAGTTCTCTGATAGGGATGATGGCAAGATGACTTGAACACTGGAAATGAGGTTAGATTAGTACCTCAGGAATTAGCATTTTCTTTCAAAGATTCAAAACACATTTTAAAAAGGGATCAAAGAAACTTTTTAAAGAATGGGGCATAAGCATGACTTCAACTAAATTATTCCACATAATGAGATACTTTCTTTGAAAGAAACGAGACATTCTTACACCAAGGTCTTGGAGGGATTATTCTGGAAGAATGGATAATAATAGCTATAAATCAAGGTGAATTAAGAGGGTCTCAGAGGTCACTGTAATGATGGGGGAAGGGGACATACTCAAGAGGTGCTAACAAATGAAGCACGAGTTAAAAGCTAAAATGTTGTGCTAACCACTGAGGTTCCCAAAACAAATAAAATGCAGTCTTTCTTGAGGAACTTACAGTTTAGTTTTAAATGTACCTAAAGATAAATGACATTATAAGAATTTTGTGATTTTGTGTCTTAAAATTGAGTTCTCAAATGTTTAATATCTATATTTAAGCTGAATTAACCAAACACCTCATTAGGAAAATAATCTACCTAGTTTTAAAATGTGTCAGTTTTCCATAATCACCCTGACATAGACAGAAAGGAAAAAAAAAAAACAAAACCAGAATTCAATATAGATGATGGTATTAGGAATTACAGCCTGGTTGCCCCATACTGCTATCAGTTTTATATAGGAATAGTGAGAAGAAATAATGGTGTGAATTCAGATCTAGGATATAATATTTTATGGCCTTCTAGCAAAATTACATATCATAAGCTCTTTCTCTACATGCTTCCTTTTTTCCTAAAGGGCAAAGGGGAAAAATACAATTATTCCTTCCGTTAAGAAATAATAACTGACTGCCTTCTATGTACTAGAAATTATCTTTGATAATGAAACACAGGAAAATGTCCTTGCCCTCATGGAGCTTAAAGTAAATTGGCAAAGACTGACAATGGGCAAATGCACACAACAACATAGAACATTGTATCTGTGAAAGAGAGAGGCATACAGTGCTCTGAAATTCCATAGTAGGAAAATCCATCTAGCTCTTTTTTTTTTTTTTTTTTTTTAGAGGTGGAGTCTTGCTCTGTCTCCCAGGCTGAAGTGCAGTGGCGCAATTTCGACTCACTACAACCTCCGCCTCCTGGGTTCAAGCAGTTCCCCTGCCTTGGCTTCCCCAGTAGCTGGGATTACAGGCGCACGCCATCACGTCTGGCGTAAAAATACAAAAAAAAAAAAATAATTTTTGTATTTTTAATAGAGCTTGAGATCTAAAGAACTGAAGACTGAATAATAGTTAATAACAGTTAATCAAATCTTCCTCTAAGTATTTTGGGAAAGAATATGCTAGGCTATGATAAAGTATTAATTAAAAATAAATTCTAGAATTTACCTGAATAATAATAACCACTTTATAAGAACAATTGAAATACAACTAACTATGTCAAGTGATCACCGTAAAATACCAAAAAGATAGTTCTTTCAGGTTTTGAGAAATCGACATGTATGATGGCAGCATAGCAGTAACAATTGTTACTATTTGTGCTATATTGTCAAGCAGTATTCACGAGATTTTCCTGGAAATAGTCTGATGGACTGTAAGAGTCACATATGTAGTCCTTAGTTTTACAGTGTTTGAATCAGATTTGGTTAAAAGAATCTGGAATTTATTAGTGCCACATGCTATCATAAACATTTACCTTGACCCTCACTTAGATAAAGGAGTTTTTAATGTCTAATTTAGGTCGTTTTTGTTGACTTGAATTTTAAAGCTCATTGAGAGTGGATTTTCCTTCATTCCCTGCAATATTAAAAAATAAATTGCCTTTGTTGCTATTGCATGTGCATTCATTCAAATAAACAGGGCAATTTATGCAAATATAACTGTTTTACAAAACCTCATCATCTGAGAAAATCATGTTACAGTTCTCTTTGAAAGTTCAACAAGGAACAGCATCCATGCATATTTAAATCTGCCGGACTATACTTGAAAGAATAAGTATTGAGGTTTTCTTTCACAGCTTAGTGAAAATGTGCCTAGACTTCCATGTTTTAAACAATTACATGGCCTCTGTTAAAGGATGGCTTATTTTCTCTGACATCATTGTCTTGGTTTGTTCTACCAGTAAATAATGAAGAGGCGCTCATCCGTGCACTGTGACTGTGTGCATGGTGGAGATGCTTTAGGCTCTGGTTTATAAGTAGCCTCTGCCTCAGGATTTAAGTCTAAAGTACATTTTGAAGCTAAAGCCTTTTAAAAGGGTGAGGCCCTTTATAGAGGAAAAGAATCACAATCTGCAAAGTCAAACTGTTCAGAAACAATGGAAGTAAATGCTTCCAACCTGCCAGCAGTACACAGAAACAACACCACTGAGTCTATGCACCCTCTCTCTCTTTTTGCTCTCTCTCTCACACACACACACACACATATACACACACATACACATATTCTACATACATAGGACAATGCAAATAGCTCACTTCCTTTTCTTCATATCCATCTTACATCGTGACAGCATGTTAATAAGAATAGAAAGAGCTTTAAAAATAACCCTCTAATTACAACTCAAGGCAGATAACATCTATTACTCAAATTGTTTTCAAAGTTTTCAGACTCAACCAACCAGTCTCCTTATTTATAGGGAGCCAGTGTGATGCACTGTAATCAGATATTGCTGGGTATTAAATGCTTCCCCATGCACCATCTTATATATTCTACCAACCTGGTGAAGCAGAAATCATTAATTTCATTCTTTCTATGAGGAAGTTTAGGCTTGAAAAGTTAAAACCTGTGTCAAAATAGCTAAAATAAGAGAGTGATGGAGTCCATTATTCAAATCCAGGTCTTTCTGACACCATAACCAGTGTGCTTATTTATTTTTGTGCCACATCACCTCACGTACCCATAAACATTGGGTTTGTATCTTTTGTGAGGGTGAGTTTGCAGGTAAAGAAAAAAGTGAACATTCAAAATTACCCTGGAGAATTCCCTAACCATGTATACTGTCCAGAAATTCCAATAGATAAGTTTTTCTTTTATATTGTTATTTTTTTGGAACTGGAATATAGATTATTTCTTCAAGTGAACATCAGAAGAAGGAGATGGATTCTTTTTAGAGGTCATGGGATGTGTGTCTTTAAATACCAGAATCACCCTTGCAGCAGCAAGATGCACGCATTACGAGAGGCCCACAGAAATGAAACTCACTGAATGTATTTCATGTTTGCTCTAGGCCATACAAACACTGAGTAGACTTACTCCACATCATTTAAACTAATTTCCTCTCTTTCTTTCCTTTCTTTCTTCCTTTCTTCTAATTGAAAAGGAGGGGTATTTGCTAAGCACATAAGTTCATATGTCTAAATCACTTGCACATGTGATATAGTTCCAATGCATTTTATTATAAATACATACCAGATATCATAATACATATAAAAGGATACTTATTAAATACTTTTTATAAATACATGCCAAATACTATAATATGTATAAAAGAAGAATACTTATTAAATACTTACTATATATACACAACAAATACCATACTACTTATTATTAATACCTTGAAGAGGTATTAATTTTCAAGACATCACCTAAACATTCACTGTTTCCTTGCATTTCTGTAGCACCAGCTGGCTTTTTAGCTACTCCCATCCTCAAGGGGAAAGGCTCTAGGATGGAAAGATTTCATCCAAAATGGCTGCCACTGATAGAATCTTTATTTTTTAGCTGGGGCTTTTCAACATAAGATTAGCGAAAAAGATGAGCTAGGGAGTTCAGATCATATTATAAGAGCTTCTCCTTTTAGAAGAGTCATTATATATAATAGCAAACTCAGATATTAATGTCTTAAGTTTCCACCAAATGACACCAGGAATAAACAACCATGTGAAAGTCACTGTTGACCTATCTATAGAATATAGTTTTTTATACAGACCCAGAGCAGACATCTGTCTTGATCCCAAGGCAAGGAATAATCAACATGATTTTGACCTCACGAACACTGTAAATCCTGTAACAGAATGGGCAGTGTTCTTCCTTTGCTTCATCCACTTTAAACTTGAGTGTTAAATTTGAGGCTCACTTTTAACAACGATATAGTGCAAAATGGCATCTGCCCTTTATCTCTAAGCTTTATCTTACTATTTTACCCATATTTTCTTTTCATCTTATTTTGTCTATTTTATTCTATCCTGATATTTTAGATATTTTTCTAAGTCAGCCTCCAGCCTTAGTTTGATCAAGGCAGGATTCAGAAAAACAAAGAAAGAAAGAAAAACATAGGCATCAAAAATGATTAGATACCTCTTTGGGGATTTATGAAGTCAATTGTTAATGAGTCCTATAAATCACAGCATACCACAAGGCCAGAGTTAAGATTTCTTTCCTAATCAGAAAGTTTCTAACTGAATTGTAGCATAAATGTGTCCCTTAGGAATGTAGCACCTGGGGCCATAGTAGAAAATGAGACAGACATGGTCTCCTATAGTCATGAAGATTAGATAGAAAAACAAACAAACTAACAAACAAGAAATTATACTAACCTGTGATAGGTGCTGTGGGAGAAGACACTAGAAATGTAAGACCAACCCAGCAAAGCAAAGGAAGTTTTTGTGAGTGTTGCATCTGAACCCAGAAATGGTGGTTAGAGCGAGACTTGACAATGATTAGAAGCTATCTAGTCAGCTGTGTTAAGTCAGAAGGAAGAGAATAAGAATCTCACAGATCTTCCCAGATCTCCTGTGAAGTTCTGAAATTACAGCTAACAATGCACTGAATTAAAAACATGAGATTTACAAACAAGCCCTAGTTTCTTTATTTTAGCATCATCCATATCCGGAAGCACTATATTTCAGAGTATATCTGTAATCTGACAGTCAAATACTCAAAGCTGTATCTTCACAATTTATGACATCTTTCCTCCTAACATGGAGCTCTCTTTCTATTTCTTTGCTTGTTTGTTTGCTTTTATGGTCAGTAAACTGTTCTGGTAAATAACAATTTAAATTGCATGAAATGCTTACAACACTGAGCACCCCAAATTTTAACATAAGAACAGTATGGGAATATCTAAGCATACATATTTGTATGTATTTACCATATCCAATACATCCATATGGGGAAACCCAAATACTTACTGTCAAAATTTTTAAGTGAGAGAATTTTGTCTCATTTTTCAAAATCTGCCCACTGGAAGACAGCTGGCCAAATATTTGAACCCATTACCTCCAATCTGAGCTAAATAAACAAACGTTAAGAGAATCCTCTCCAAGTGCTGCTAAAGAGAACTGTCTCAAAATAATCTCAAGTTTGAAAGACTGTTTGTCTAAATACATTCTACTGCCTGGATAACTTATTTACTTTTGTTTTGGCCAAGTCATTCAGAGGAATTGCAGGTATTCTTCAAATCAAAGTGGCACCGTGATTGCATTCACATAATTCTAAATTATTCTCTCCATTTTGGAGAGAGGCAGAGAGGAAGAGTCTTCATGGGGAGGTACATCCAGCCACATTTTCCCATGTTTTCATACACAGGCTAGAATCCACCCTATTACCCATTAGGCAGAAGTAAGATATACACTTTTTTTCTTCATTTATTCTATTAGTACTCAAGGGATCTCAGTTTCACAACTTCGAAAATCTCTCCAAAAACAACAAAGTCTTACAAATGAAGACGTTACAGGTGTAACTCACAGGACTCTGGGAATGTAAGAGTCTGTAGTGTTCATTTAATAAAGTCTGAAGAGAACTCTACAAGCCACAGACATTTGAAGAGAGCCAACTTGATCAGAGCAATCTCATCCTACCTGCCTCTTTGGAAATCTGCGTGAAGGACTCCACACCTTTCTCTCCATAACTTCCTTCAGATGCGAGAGTAGACACATAATTCCAGCCTAGGGCCTTTACAATGTCTACCATGGCCTGGGCTTGGAAGGAATCGGGTGGCACCACGCGAGAGAAGAAGTCGTAGCGCCGGTCATCACTTAGCTCAGGTGCCGTTGATGCATAACTAATCTGGGGGATCTGTAAAGACAAGAAAGCACCACATGAGAGTACGCCATCAGGATATAAGAGACTCACTTATATTTTGACAATTTACTTAAAATACAGGGCTGCAAAGGGGATATATGTATTGCCAAACACCACCATGTAATTTTAGACCACCTAAATGCAATCATCTACTTCTTAGCAGCACGAAAGTATTGATATTGACTTTAGCGTCTTGCCTTTTTATTTCCTTCTCTTAGGAATAAGGGAAGGAGGTTAGCATGGGAATTCCAAGGTCCGGGTCATGGTTGTTGAGAAGAAAAAGATTTATGACCATTGTACCAAACATGGTGAATCATGCTTTACTACTTATACACCAATGGAAATAAAAATACAACAACCTGGCTGGAGTGTATATAAAGATTGGTATAGTTGACACAGCTTGTGAATACTGGGTGGATATCATTAGTCATCTAACATTGATTGATTGCGGTGGTCTCCAAGGAAATATCTAAGTAAGTCACAAGCATTATCTAATTTATTCTTCACAAGAACATTTTAAAGTAGCTCAGTAATACCCTTGGCCCCAGGCAAGGGAAATTCCCCACCCCCGAGGCATTTACTCTAGTGGTCTTTGCACATTGACAGGCTTTCCTCAAAATTTTCCGAATTTTCTATTGGATTCTGGGAGAGAGCTGGCAGTACTGTCTGAGTAGAGTCCACAAGGGCCTCTGATTTCTATCTTTTTCCTTCAGAGGACTCTCTGACCTCTACCCCACATGGCATTCACCAAATGTCCTGAAGAGCTCTAGAACTTTTGCCTATAAGGATCATCTTAGGACTCCACAGACCCCTTGAAAAAAATCAAATTATCTCCCTCAGCTGCTGTAGTATTTATTTCTTAGGATCATTGGAAATTGGGCTATGTGAATAGTCCTAACACATCTACTTTGCTAAATTAAATTATATATATGAAAAGAGCTGCAAAAACATGTCTACCTGGGGTCTCAGGTAGCCTAAGGCCAGCCCAAAGTAATCACAGATGAGAAATCTGGCTAAGATCCTAACTTCAGAACTCTTATGCTAGTTACCTCTTCAAAGCATGGTAACATTTGTCCCCTTCTTTGTCTTAATTCTATCAAGCAATAGATAATGAGTGGCACAATTAATTTTCACGTAAGAATGATCAACTCTGACGACATTCTGCTTACAAACTCTCCCAGGACTTATCCCTGCATTATCACAAAAGGTTTCTCGGGTGTCCAAAGGCCAGTTGATCCTTTCTCAGACCAAGCCCAAAAGTCCAGTGTAGCTCAAATATGGTAAAGCCACGCTCAAGTTGATTCATCGAGCCCTGAAAATTCTACTATTAACCTATTTATTTCCTTCCTTTGTAGTTTGCCTAAAGTGTACCCATTTGCCATCATTTAAGGCTAGTTATCGCCTCCGTAAAGATCGTTTCTCCACCAACATTTCTAGGTCAGCATTAGAGTTAAGTCCTGTGGCCCTGAAATCAGACGACCCGCCATTTTCCATGCAGCCTTTTCATGATGCAGTTCTGCTCTATGACCATTGGAGGGCAGGCTTTCTGCCCTGACTTAATTCAAAGCCAGTGAGAGAAAGCCTGCATGTCTCCTGATGGGTCTTTTTACCTGACCAACTTCTCAATTACAGTGAGGTTTAGTGCAAAGTAAAATAGGATTTGGTATTGACAAGACATAGGATCAGAGTTTGGCATTTCTGTTTGCTAGTGTTTAATTTGATGAAGCTATTTCACTTGAATGAGTTGGTGACATCACTAATAACAAGTTGTTCTGAGAAACAGGGAAAATGAATGTGCATTGCTTTGCATGATGCCTGCAACAGAGTGGGTGCTTAATATATGGGGTTATAATCATCCAAAATAAAGAATGGTATATTTTTCCTTACTAAAGTTATCGATTCCCCAATTTGACTTCCAAGTTCTCTGCTGTACGTCATCACGAACATTCTTCACATTGCCCATGGCAATAAAATATTTTTACATATTCCTATCATTACTGATTTCAAAATAATATGTACTGTTTATCCAACTCTTTATTTTGTACCAGTCATGTTCTAAAAGTTTTATATGCATTGCTTTATCTAATCGTCAGCAAATTCTGTGACCCGTACTATACAATATTACATGAGACTATATTATAGTATTATAACTTGTTTTACAAGGGAGAAAATTGAGGCTTGGAAGAATATTACCTTGCCTCAGGTCACAAAGCTATAAAACACTCACAACTATGATGCTTTGATGAATTATTACTAAAATATTTTTTAAATAAGCATTAAATAGGAAGGCCAGTAGATTAATGGAATCCAGGCTGACTTCTGTTCACATCACTGACTACATAGCCACTAAAAGTTATTTTACTGGTCACTCTTAGACTGCTGTTCAAACTCCTTATATAAGTGCCTCAGCAAAGCTTACACAAATATCTTAATAGAATGAGTTACCTATGTGTCGATTGTAGTTTGGAGGTTATAAGTTTTAGGTAACAAAAATATCAACTGAATAAAGGCTTTGGACAGAAATAGAGAAGAGGGAGGAAAAGAGGGAGAAAGAGAGAGACTTTCCCTCACAAGAAATAAAAAGGAAAGAAGCCAGGCATGTCAATACATTTCCATCAATTTCAACTTGTGGGAATGTAAAAGCTTCATGCTGTTGCACAGATGTCTTTCCTGCCAAAATCCCTCTGTACCTTTGAAAGGGTGCTAATAAAGATACATCCAGCCCTCTACTTGAATTTTCATTTATGTAGCTGCTGTAAAACCTCAGAATTGTGAGGTGCCCCAATGCAATGCATTTTCTACACTGTGCCCCAAATTTTACTAACGAAAATCCTGAGGAAACAGATTTCTTTCCTCATTACTGTGCACCTTTGAAAATGGTCAGTATCTGTGGTCTATCCCTTCCAGTGTAAATAAGGAATATCTCCTGGCTTAAGACCCATATTTTTCTTTAGGATCATGCATATACCCTCTATCCAATGGTACTTATTTTGACACTATGAATATAATGATGCAAGCATAAGGAATGAAATACAAAATGGATTTTATTCTGAGATAAAAATGTAGCTTTATAAGGATATCCCTTGTAGCAATAGAGATGAAGGACTGGAAGAATTTATGTAACCTATGAAATATGATGTTGCCTATTTTCCTAGCTATTATGCTTCATGTTTAGTTACTTGCTTTCAAGTTAACGTTAAAGCCTACATAGTAATTATGTTGAGTGCTACTACTGGTACCTACAACTGATCAAATGATAATTAGGCATCTTTAGCAATTAATTTCTATTTTCACCCAAATATCTAGATATACTTTCTCTTGCTGCTGTTGGACCTTTTCTCTCTTGCCAGTGTTCTTTGGAAATGGAGACTTGATCTTTTGACAAAGACAATTTAGTGCGATAACATTCCAGCTATATAAAACGAGATATTCCATCTCTTCTTAGGCCTTTTTTCTTGAACTTAGAAAACTAAAATACTTTTAATTTTTATCACAGGACCACACTGTCATCTTATTATTATTTTCTCTTCATAAAAATTTGCCTGTTGCACAGGAATGGTTTTGTTATGAGTATCAAATAGGATTTTAAAACACCTATATTCTATTTAAAATAAGTGTATGCTTTTTAATGAAAATTAACAACATATATTAGAGAAATAAACACAAGAAAGCAGGTTAATTTTAATGCCTTGATCCCTGTCAACATTTTGCTGTATCTCTTTACTGTTTTGTGTGTATATTTCGTTATGCACACATACTGATATAGTTAGGCTTTGTGTCCCCACCCAAATTTCATCAAGAATTATAATCTACATAATCCCCGTAATTTCCACATGTCCAGAGACTAGGTGGAGGTAATTGGATCATGAGAGCAGTTTCCCTCATGCTCTTCTCATGATAGTGATTGAGTTCTCACAAGATCTGATGGTTTTATAAGGGGCTCCTCCTCCTTTGCTTGGCACTTCTTCCTGCCGCCTTGTGAAGAAGGTGCCTTGCTTCGCATTCTCCTTCCACCATGATTGTAAGTTTCCTGAGACCTCCCCAACCATGCTGAACTGTGAGTCAATTAAACCTCTTTCCTTTATAAATTACCCAGTCTCAAGCAGTCTTTATAGCAGTGTGAAAAGAGACTACTACACATATATAATTATTGTTATGAGCTTATAAATATTATTTATTATTAAAATATGGACCTTAGTCTCCCCTTCCCTTCCTTCCATCCTCCCTTCTTTTTTTCTCTTTCTTTCTGGTTGCATAATATTCTGCTGTATGAATATTTGACCTAACCTAAACTTAACATTCATTGTTAAATAATTTAAACCTTTTCAAGTTTTCACTGTCATTATAAGTCAAAACAAAATCCTCAGAGCTAATGCAAGTCTTTATACATACTCATGAGTATTTCCTCACAATAATGTTTAAGTCACTCTACCTCAACATAACAGAAATATTTGAGGTTTGCATTTACATCTTTCTCTACATGGAAATTACTTTGGGCTGTTAAATACAGAGGAACAGTAATCTATACTTTTTTCCCTTCCAAATGGTTAACTACTTGATTTAGCACCATTTATGAATTAATCATTCTTTAATGACAGAAAAGCACACCTTTTGTTCTATATTAAATTCTTAAACATTCTTAGGTCTTCAGGGTGTATCTTCTACTATTTCATTTTTTTTTTCAAGTTTTGGGCTTGAAAATAGTGTTTTACTATTTTAGCTGTTATGAACTTAGAGTACTTTGAGGCTATCTTAGTTGCAACATACTCTTCATAGCTGTTCTTTTAAAAATGATCATGGATAATCACGTTTTTAATTTTCTTTATAAGCCTTAGGATAATTATTTTTAGGTTAACAATAAAATTCCATTAAGATTTTGATGAGAATTATACTATAGCTATAAATAAATTTGGGTAGAATTTAAATATTTACAACATTTTATCTCCCCCCAGGGGAAATTATCTATTTTTATCTATTTGGTTGTTCATTCTTGCTCTTCCTAAAATCTTAAAATTGTCTCCATTAAAACTTGCACATTCCTTAACTTTGTTTCTAAATAATTATTTTCATTGCATTATGTATGAGACAAAATATTCATTTTGTTATCTATTTATTGTTGCCATATAGGAATCTATTAATTTCTGTAGATTTTCTTTGTGTCTTCTACCCTTGTTATAATTCTTATTAGTTCTAATAGCTGTCAGTTTATTTTCTTGGGATTTCCATGTAGGCAAGTTATAATGATTCAGTTAGTTGTCTAATTACATCAGTTAGAGTTTCCAGAAAAACAAGAGTGATAATGGGAAAAATTCCTTTCCCTTTTGTTATTTCTGAACAGTGAGCAGTTAAAAACCAACTAGAATTATTCTGATGTCTTACCTTGAAAAAATATGTACAGTTAAATTAAGAAGTTTATATTTAAATTTTTTATTTTGTCAATATAAAGTCTTAGCTAGAATTTGTCGGACATTTCTTTAGATTTAGAAAGACACTTTTAGAATTGAAAGGGAACTCCTAGATCATATGGCCCAAAGTCTCCCTCTCTCTGTAAGTTTATGACTCGCTTCAAAAATACTGCGGAGACCCTCACACAATCTGTGCCACCATCTACCGCCACATTTCTTGAAAGCATTTTCTTTATATTTGCTATTGATACAGGATGCTCTTATTTTTACTTGGGACACAGAACTGTACTTCATCAGGATATCTAGGTAAAACTATTTATGAACAGTAACAAAATGATAACATTATACATTATCATTTAGTGTCTTCCCATGTGTGACACATCATGCTAAGAGCTGTAATACATTATTTTAATCCTCACAACAGCACATTTACACAATTTCTGTTTTTCTGATTTTACAAATAAAGAACCTATGACACAGAGAGATCAAGAACCACTCTGAAGGTTACATATAAGTAAGTGGCAGATCTGGAATTCATTTTAAGCACATCTCTAAATCCTTTACTCCTAAGCCCTGTGCTACAATTCCCCTTTAAGAGAACATCATTCCGGTTAGAATGGCTTACAATTCATTTTTTTCCCTTCCTTTATAACACGTTCTTCCTCTGGTATTGTGTGATACTAGTTAAGCCTTTCTCTCCCCTTACTTGGAATAGTCAACCACTTCATGTTCTTTCTGACATACTACCTACCTTTAGTCTTATAACTTCTCATTCTCTCTCATGAGAAAGATAATGAGACACCCAAAACCCTTTTTCACCTATTCATGAGGAACCTTCTCTCCACATCCTCACCAAGGCTTGTCATATTTTGTCTTTTTGATAATAGCCATCATAACAGATGTGGGGTGCTATCACGTTGTGGTCTTGATTTGCATTTCCTTGGTGTTATGCACCTTTCCATGTACCTGTTGGCCATTTGTAAATCTCCTTTGAGGGAATGTATATTCAGGTCCTTTCCCCATTTTTAAATTGAGTTATCTTTCTGCTTTTGATTTGAGTGAGTTCTTTATATATTTTGGATATTATCTCCTTATCAGATATTGGTTTCCAAATATTTTCTTTTATTTAGGAGGTGTCTCTTTACATCGATTGTTTTCTTTGCTATACAGAAACTTTTTAGCTTAATGTAGCTTCATTTTTCTTTTGCTTTTGTAGCCTGAGCTTTTGGTGTGATGTCCAAAAAAATCATTCCCAGGGCCAGTATCAAGGAGCTTTTTCTTTTCTAAATCTCTGCTGACTCATCACCTATGAAAGTATCTTTATAATCAGCTATATCGACACATCACTCTAAACTATACATTGATCTAGAATCCTTTTTGGAGAAGAAAATGTATTTATTTCCTTGAAGATACTTTATTATAAGGTATTCCATTCTTTCAGAGTAAAGATCTATGCATGAATTCATGCTCTCATATCTGCAATACATTTCCAAACATCCAAGGTGTCTCCTCTACAAAAATCAAATTTTCCCCTAGGCGTTTTTTAAATCAGTACTTTTGGAAATGCTACAGACCTTTTTTGCTTCTGTAACTAAATAACTTTAAGCAGTAATTAAAACTAAGTTTTTCATTTTTATATTGATGCTTCAGATTAACTTAAAATTCTGAATGCTGCACATTGCTGTGTTATGCTAGATGTTATGATCATTCTAATATCACTGTGGGACCAACTATTTCTAGCATGCTTGAGGTGTTCAGTACAGTAAAAAGAAAATATGACAAAATGCCCAAATATCTGTGGTATTCTTTATCTCTTCGCCAATTAAGAAAATCAAATACCTGTAGCCCTTAATCCTTTAAGAGGTTAAAAATAATATATATATTATTTATACATATATATACACATACATATGTATTTAGGTATATACACACACACCTAAAAAATATAGTAAAGGTGAAATTTTGGTCAAACTTAACAGTAGTAGTTGATTCTCTATAACGTGCCTACACTTGTCATTGCATGCCTTTAATAACTTTTTGGGTCTTAACAAGCAGGCAAGTCTAAATGTGTATGAACCACAGAACACATCTTAGGAATCTATTCTGCACATCCCATGATTTTTTTCACTGAATTTAATAAATGTCTCCATTGCTTTTATAAATGAAGGCTTTCCATATAGATATATGGTAACATATATTTACAGTTTACTACTAATGTAGTGTATATCTAAATTAATTTTCCTTTTGCTGATTTAAAGAAATTGTCAAAAAAAAAAACCCTAAATTTTATACCAGTATTTTTCAATCTTCGGTCATCTGCAAATGTGTCTCATGTTTTCTACCCACATGCTATACCACATTCATGAACATGACAATATATTCATACTACTGAATCCATTATTTACTTAACATTTTAACTTCTCACTCTTATTTGCTTAAATAAAGTACAAAGAACCTTCTTTTCATGTCTACCAGTATGCCTATAGAGGGATTATGTATTTAGTTTAATGTGAAAGAGGAATATGTAACTATTAGTATTATTCGTGGTATCTTTGATATACAAAAACATTTTCTTCTGATCTACTATATCTATATTTTATTTTACAGCTTCTTAGCTCTCAGTGATAAAACTGGTCTAATGTCATATTGATTGGACATATTGTCACCTACAGTTTATGATTACATATTTACATAACTGATTTTTACATTTAAACATTTTAATGCATCCAGGATCTATTTAATATATATTATCTATTATAGACTAGGACTTCAATTTTGTTTTTTGTTTTTGAGTGGATAGCCAAGTGAATAGCCAGTGTTTTAAGAACAAAAAATATTTACTTGCATGTCATTATCACTTTTATGCATTTTTATATAAATTTATATCTATACAAACAGAAATATTTAAAATTAAAGCACTACATAGATGTTATCTCATGCTCTTGGATGTCTTATGAAATTCACTATTAATGTATAAAATATTTACATTTCCATTTCTTTTTTAAATTTTTTGTTATTATACTTTAAGTTCTAGGGTACATGTGCATAACGTGCAGGTTTGTTACATATGTATACTTGTGCCATGTTGGTGTGCTGCACCCATCAACTCGTCAGCACCCATCAACTCGTCATTTACATCAGGTATAACTCCCAATATAATTCCTCCCCCATCCCCCCTCCCCGTGATAGGCCCCGGTGTGTGATGTTCCCCTTCCCGAGTCCAAGTGATCTCATTGTTCAGTTCCCACCTATGAGTGAGAACATGCGGTGTTTGGTTTTCTGTTCTTGTGATAGTTTGCTGAGAATGATGGTTTCCAGCTGCATCCATTTCCCTACAAAGGACACACACTCATCCCTTTTTATGGCTGCATAGTATTCCATGGTGTATATGTGCCACATTTTCTTAATCCAGTCTGTCACTGATGGACATTTGGGTTGATTCCAAGTCTTTGCTACTGTGAATAGTGCCGCAATAAACATATGTGTGCATGTGTCTTTATAGCAGCATGATTTATAATCCTTTGGGTATATCCCCAGTAATGGGATGGCTGGGTCATATGGTACTTCTAGTTCTAGATCCTTGAGGAATCGCCATACTGTTTTCCATAATGGTTGAACTAGTTTACAATCCCACCAACAGTGTAAAAGTGTTCCTATTTCTCCACATCCTCTCCAGCACCGGTTGTTTCCTGACTTTTTAATGATCGCCATTCTAACTGGTGTGAGATGGTATCTCATTGTGGTTTTGATTTGCATTTCTCTGATGGCCAGTGATGATGAGCATTTTTTCATGTGTCTGTTGGCTGTATGAATGTCTTCTTTTGAGAAATGTCTGTTCATATCCTTTGCCCACTTTTTGATGGGGTTGTTTTTTTCTTGTAAATTTGTTTAAGTTCTTTGTAGGTTCTGGATACTAGCCCTTTGTCTGATGAGTAGATTGCAAACATTTTCTCCCATTCTGTAGGTTGCCTGTTCACTCTGATGGTAGTTTCTTTTGCTGTGCAGAAGCTCTTTAGTTTAATTAGATCCCATTTGTCCATTTTGGCTTTTGTTGCCATTGCCTTTGGTGTTTTAGACATGAAGTCCTTGCCCATGCCTATGTCCTGAATGGTATTCCCTAGGTTTTCTTCTAGGGTTTTTACGGTATTAGGTCTAACATTTAAGTCTCTAATCCATCTTGAATTAATTGTCGTATAAGGAGTAAGGAAAGGATCCAGTTTCAGCTTTCTACTTAATGGCTAGCCAATTTTCCCAGCACGATTTATTAAATAGGGAATCCTTTCCCCATTTCTTGTTTTTCTCAGGTTTATCAAAGATCAGACGGCTGTAGATGTGTGGTATACCAGATCCAGCAGCACATCAAAAAGCGTATCCACCATGATCAAGTTGGCTTCATCCCTGGGATGCAAGGCTGGTTCAACATACGCAAATCAATAAACGTAATCCAGCATATAAACAGAACCAAAGACAAAAACCACATGATTATCTCAATAGATGTAGAAAAGGCTTTTGACAAAATTCAACAGCCCTTCATGCTAAAAACTCTCAATAAATTCGGTATTGATGGAACATATCTCAAAATCATAAGAGCTATTTATGACAAACCCACAGCCAATATCATACTGAATGGGCAAAAACTGGAAAAATTCCCTTTGGAAACTGGCACTAGACAGGGATGCCCTCTCTCACCACTCCTATTCAACATAGTGTTGGAAGTTCTGGCTAGGGCAATCAGTCAAGAGAAAGAAATCAAGGGTATTCAGTTAGGAAAAGAAGAAGTCAAATTGTCCCTGTTTGCAGATGACATGATTGTATATTTAGAAAACCCCATTGTCTCAGCCCAAAATCTCCTTAAGCTGATAAGAAACTTCAGCAAAGTCTCAGGATACAAAATTAATGTGCAAAAATCACAAGCATTCTTATACAGCAGTAACAGACAGCCAAATCATGAATGAACTTCCATTCACAATCGCTTCAAAGAGAATAAAATACCTAGGAATCCAACTTACAAGGTATGTAAAGGACCTCTTCAAGGAGAACTACAAACCAATGCTCAGTGAAATAAAAGAGGACATAAACAAATAGAAGAACATACCATGCTCATGGATAGGAAGAATCAATATCGTGAAAATGGCCATACTGCCCAAGGCAATTTATAGATTCATTGCCATCCCCATCAAGCTACCAGTGAGTTTCATCACAGAATTGGAAAAAACTGCTTTAAAGTTCATATGGAACCAAAAAAGAGCCCGCATTGCCAAGACAATCCTAAGTCAAAAGAACAAAGCTGGAGGCATCACGCTACCTGACTTCAAACTATACTACAAGGCTATAGTAACCAAAACAGCATGGTACTGGTACCAAAACAGAGATATAGAGCAATAGAACAGAACAGAGTCCTCAGAAATAATACATTTCCATTTCTTAAAAAAGCTCAGTCTTCTCTGATTTGTCTTCAAGTTACTATGCTATTTCTCAGTTTGAATGAACTGACAATAATTTGTCTTATTAGATAAAATGGCACGTATTTGTTTCTCCAGGAGACTATAGGGCATTCACACTCCCTCTTAATGATGTTCCAATGAAGAGTAGACATTATGTGGATTTTTCTGGTCCCGAATGGCCACCGTTCCAAATATTGGGCCACCAACACCTGCATGCCCATAATCCTCTATGCGTTTTCTGCCTTTCACAGTTATATGCAGGACTAATTTCACTTCTCTATGTGGGTCTCCAACTAGTTGTAAAGAACCTCTCTTCTCCAAGTTTTTTTCTCAACTCAAATCTCAATGTCTCCAATTATTTCTCTCAAGACACTAGTCAGGTGACACTGATGACAAGACAGAAAAGTCATTTCAAGTAATCAAGGTTTGAGAGCAATTCTCATGCCTCAAAATTATCATATAAATTTTATGTTGAAGTCAACTTTCCTGGCCATTGTTAAAAATAAACAAGCAAACAAGGAATAAAAACAGCAATAAAAATCATAGTCTTTCAAGTCATCAGATGTGATGTTTCCCAAATTCAGATTTTACTCTCAAGATAGAAAAAAAATAATGCCCAATTCTCTGTTTCTAATTTTACCTTTAAAATATTTATGTAAATTTAGGGTTCTAAGAATTCCTGTAAATCTAAGAGAAACAATGCTAGGGGAAAAAACAATTTCAAGAATAGTTGAAATGGACACATAAATAACTTATATCATATACACCCTATACATACTTTTGAGACACAAATATTCATGTCTCATCAATAAAATGTGTTGTGGTGGTTGAATTATTTTGGTAGACTGAAAGAATGATCAAAAGTTAAGATACATTCAATAAACAGCACACATTAATCTCTAAAAGGTACTTAAGGCTCTGCCCTAACCTCTACAATGCTTGCCCTAGAAAGTACAGTGAACTTATAGGAAGGTCAATTGATGGGTACTTCCAGAACACGGTAGTTTTCTTTCGTAACAAGTGCCACAGTTCTAATTAAACAATTATCTGAATCATTATCTGTTTCTTGTTCTCCCCATTCCTTATGATTATTTACCCTTATGGAAGACAAAGACCTTGCTCATCATTGTTTCACCACTGGATACCACTCTATTGGGAACAGAACAGGAACTCATCAGTATTCACTGAAGAAATGGGGATGCCAGGAAATGGATAAAATGGAATAAACTAAGTGAACAGATTTATTTGACCCGCTCCTCATCCACAAAGTTAGTGTGGCCAGAGAGATTCACAGTATTTGGGAGTTTTTCTTGTCTTGGGTAGGTCTGTGATGGGCTGCTTTAAGCACCAGGGTAAATACTTTTTCTCACCTTTTCTTTTCCTTGGCACATTTTTTTGGGGATTTCTTTCCTCAATACTGGAATGTAGGAGAAAGCAAGCTATCATTTGGATGGAAAATCAAAGGTAAAGGGACCAAGAAAGTCATTTAGGAAGCTGCTGTGTTTTTTTTTTCCTTAGGCCTTAGTTCCTGACAACCTAGGCAACATAAACTATGATGCCCCAGGATTCAAACTTTGCAAGACACAACTAGGATTTGTCATTTTAAAGAGGCAGATTCTGCCCTGCATTTTCCTTAGCTCCTCTCCCCTCAGGAACCAGTAAACTGCTACTAGGCAGAAGGATCTCCTAGGCTTGGAAACATACTCCCTTAGGCATCTTACTGTCAATATTTGTCACTGAAGACTCAAAGTACAGATGTCTTCTAGAAGACATTAATACAAATGTTTAAAAATCCAAATTTCTACCACTGCTCCATTGCAAGCTAACTTCTCATAAAAATAAATTTCTAAATATTTACATAAAGGAAATTATTTTATTTAGAACACAATGAAAGTTCGGAAATTGTTTTCATGCATGTTAATTTTTTTCCTTTTTGTATTATTCCTCTGTATATTATATTTTTTCTCTATATTACATTCTTTCTTAGTGTATTATTCTTTCTTATATTATATTCTTCCTCTCTTTATTGTATTCTGCTTTGCATTATAAGCGCAGTGCCTGTAGCAAGGACAGTCACCTAAGGAGTATCTTACTTTCTGGAAGGCAAATGTGGTTCATTTTTTCCTGGGGGATTTGCATATGTGGGCAGTACAAAACTGCAAATATAGAAAGGCAAAACAAAATTCCTTAATGTTAGTTCGAGAGGGTAGTTTCCACAAAACTTGTAAAAGGCGAATTTTTGAAAGTATCATGTGCAATTAAGATAATGCTTCAGTGTACCTGTTGAGATATTAATGAACTCCCAGTGGGGCATTATTAAGTTCACAGTTAGCAATAATTTCACTCTTAGTTCTTATTAAGCTTTATTGATATGGATCCCCAAAAGGGAAAATCATTGAAGAACCATTTCAGGCTCATTCTTTGAAACATCACTCCCTTCAATTTATACTTATCTCCTCTCTAGATATCATCTCTGTTCACATAGGATGGTTGGGCAGCAATTCTAATTTGGGGGTAATTTAATTTTTATTAATTTATTCCAAACTACTGAGGGATAACTAATAAGCTTGAATTAGCTTAAAATCTGGAGTTTTACACAACTTTAACTTACTCATGATGGAAATTATCATCAATTATTGCAACTTCTTTTTTCCTTCACTTTTCATCTAATTACATAACGCCAAACACCTTCAAACATTCTGTGAGTGGTTTGTAACCATTTTCTTGAAATCCAAAAAAGAATGCTTATTGCTTTACTAAATCTTTATATGTAGTAGGTATTGTTATATGTGGTATTTTATATATACAATATCAAATTTTTGCAACAACCTGTTATAGGTAGAAATATTATTTTCATATTCACTGTTTGTGCCTATCTAGCATACATGTACTTTTCTCTTGGTTACAGTTATTACGTTTGCCTGAGGAGAAATCTTTTCTCATCCCTGAATTCCTGTGGTTTAGGGAGACATGGTTGTACTTCAGAATCCAGATGTTGGTCCATGTGACACAAAGTTGACCAATCAGAACACAGGATTCCTTTAGCCTCAAGAGAAGTTATATGGCCTGATCCAGACCAATATGAACAAGTGAATTGCAATATCAAGGTGTGGTCAGAATTTCTAGATGAAAGAAACTTTTTTAAAAATAAAATGTCTGAGAGAAAACCATATAAGTCTACGGTTGATGATGATGATGATCATGATGATGATTTTGCCAAGTGACAGTGGGGAAACCTAGTTATCTTACACACCTCATAGTTTGAAAATATTAGGCTCAGGATTAGAGAGAGAATATCACTTAGAACTTGTCTCATCCTGTTTTTTTATGGAACATAGAAAATAAGGAAAAAGCTGCAACTTTTGTCTTATGGTTAATAGCTGCTAAAATAGCAATAACATGTGGATCTCATCAAGCTAGACAAACTCCCCAGGACTGTTTCTTTAACCAGAAAAATGAGGCTAATCTTATGATCCCAAGATACATCACAGGGTTAAGATGAAATACCTACAAAATGAACATTGCACATGCCATACTAATATACACGTTGCATATGCCATACTGATATACATTGCTATTTTGTCTGGTGCTATTTGCTTAAATAGAAATCCTAGTTATAAGTACGGGAGGGGTTGTGTGTGTGTGTGCGGTATGTAACGAGGCTTTCTGAGACCAACTGTAGATTAGAGAAATACTTTCTTCTGTATTCCCACAGCATTCAATGACACAGTACAATGGAGGCCTTTCCATCCCAAGATGGTATCCCAGAAACCATCAGCATACACTTACCTAAAGAAGCAGAGAAAAGCAAAGGAGAAATGTAAATTTTACGACCTCTCAGCCTCCTTCCTAAGCTTAATTGTCTATGACCTCTCACTGGTCAGTAACCTAGGATTAATCCCTATAGATAACCATATATTATGAAACAAAAACCAAACAGACTAAAGATTTCTATTAATATTTTTTATATTGATTAAATACGATCCTAGACTTCCAGGCCTCAAGGGCCAGCATCTCATACATAGAAGTTTGGCTTACCAAACACTAAAGGTTGAATTTTGAGGCATTTTGCTAGCAATATAAATGTCAAATCTCTGTAGAGCAGGATTTCTCAAACTCGGTGATGTTGACCTTTGGGCTAGGTAATGCTTTGTTGTGGGGGCTACAAGAGCCATCCAGGGCAATGTAGGCTCTGAAGCAGTACCCTGGCCTCTGTCTACTAGATGCCAGTAGCATATTCCCCAGTTGTCAAAACCAAATAGTTCTCCCAGCAAGGCAAAATATCACCTCATGTGCGCATGGTATTGGGGGTGGAGGAACATTGTCACAGTTGGGGACTACCAGACTGGAGGTCTGTCTGTGCAAAAGGGGAATCTCAACCATCACTCTGTAGTCACAAAATGAAAATAAAAGAAAAAGCTATTTTTAACATTTTGTATTCTCTCTATACTTTTCACATTTTACTTTCTACTTGCCAAACTTTCCCCATTATCAGAGCTCCCTGTGTTTCCTAGCCACCTTCAATCATCTGCTGTCTCAGTAGAATGCACAATGACAACACCGCTGCAGTGCTGAGTCCATTACATGGATACAGCCAGGAACTTCTTAAAGTGAAAAGGCACTTTTCCAGGAGAGAATGAAATTAAATCCACCTGATTTTCTGAGAACCTTCACCACTTGTATGTTTAGTTAAAAAAAAAAAAAAATTGATTATTCAGAAAGGTTGAAAATGGAGAGTTATGGTTTATTGAATATTCAAGTAAACTACATGGTATGCTGTATGGCAGTTCCAATTTTCAACAAGTTAGTGAACAATAAAGTGCACTTCACAGAAGTGCTACAGAACATGATGAAATCTTCACTTAATGATTCAGAAGCCACTTTCAGCATCAAGCGAGCCTTGGACACGTTCATTCTCATTGTAAAAGACCACAGATGTAGATGTTCCAGAAGGTGAAATTAAATCTGTGTTGATCCTTTGATTCCCTGAAAGAGGCTTACTTGACAAAACATTTTTATTTAGTTCTTTTATTCGTATAAAAAGGAGGTAAGCTATGCTTTTTTCAACCTTTGATATGCCTCATAGTCTAAGAAAATGAGCATTTAGCGTTTCTTACTATCAAAGATTTATATGATTTCTGCATGGTAAATAATTCCTTACCATTTAATTCAGATAATACAATACCCCATCAGTAGCATATGATAACCTTTTTTTTCTTTTTAAAATTTATATATTTGAGGCACTGCAGATACAGTAATTAATGAGTTAGGCCAGCTCTACACATGCTTGTGGGTACCCAGGAAATATTTAAATAATGAATCAATAACTTCATGAGTGTATTTATGTTTTGTTACTCACCAAGTAAGGAATACAATATTAGCGTGAACAAAGCTTATTTGGCGCATAATCCCTTTCCCCCAGAATATATATTTTAATTTCATATGGTTATTGTTTCTCAGTAAACACATTGTTGGAGGGGCACCAGTCTAAATAAAACACTAAAAGGTCATTGAAGAAAGAACAGCTCTTTAAAACTGGGAAGTTTAGGAAACTTGTGAGCAAGAGGTGTTGTTTAAGCTAATTAGGAGAGAGGAGGCTGATTTCCTTTAGCAAAAGAGCAAATGAAAGCCTTTCCCAATGAAGAGAGATGGTAAAAGCAAATTCATAAAGTAATGAAGTAGGCGTCCTTTGCAGAAATGAGGGACACTTTCTTAGCTTGAGGGTAGAGTCCATTGTCCCACCTGATTTATAGCTGGAGAAAAGGATGTGGCAACATGATAAACAAAATTAATCCCCGTCTAAATTTACTTTGGTTCTTCTCCTATTATACTAATTACTTTTCTGGACTAATAAAATATACAGAATAGGCCAGGCGCAGTGGCTCACACCTGTAATCCCAGCATGTCAGGGGGCTGAGATGGGTGGATCATGAGGTCAAGAGATCAAGACCATCCTGGTCAACATGGTAAAACCCCGTCTTTACTAAAAATACAAAAATTAGCTGGGCATGGTGGCACACACCAGTAGTCCCAGCTACTGGGGAGGCTGAGAATGGCGTAAACCCGGGAGGCAGAGCTTGCAGTGAGCTGAGATCGGGCCACTGCACTCCAGCCTGGGCGACACAGCAAGTCTCCATCTCAAAAAATAAATAAAATATACAGAATATTTATAACATATGTTACTGCACTCTTAGAAGAACAGATAGGAGATGCACAGACACCTCAACAACTACTGAGACCCAAATACCTCTAACGTAATATCTAAGAGGCCCTTCGATGAGGATACTGGCATCACTCCCCAAGGATTCTATCAGACAAAGTGTCGTTGATTGTTCAACAAGGGCCTTTTGACAAAAGGTTTTCATGGTTCCATCTGACATTTGAAGCAGTTCACTCCCTGCTGTTAGAGGGAGTAAGAGCTTTGCTCACTTTGGTAATAAAAATCACTCCTGCCTACAGATCACAGATCTTGGTGGAAGAAGCAAAGCTGAGCATTTGTCTTTCTATATTTTTTTCTCAGTCCTTCTTACTAGCTCCTGGATGAATATATGAGAATAGAAAATGGAAAATAAATAATAAAGCTTTGGAAGGGAAAGTCTTAGCCTTAGATTCACAATGCTAGTGAAGTTTACTCAGGACTAATAGATCTTGATATAATTCCATGTGCGCGCATGTGTGTGTATGAAGAAATACTTCCTGTAAAATTTCCAAGGTATGTTCAGGCTGGGGTAGCCTGGTAGGTTCCCTTCATTGCACATTGTTGGAAATACTGATTTGTTCTAGAATCTAACATTTTCAATATTCCTTCCCTACATCCAGAAACTGACTTTTGCTATCACATCACCTGCCACCATATCATCTTCCAATTACCATGATTGAATCTTTTTTGCATGTAATTGCATTTTAGGTTGACTGCTTCCTGGGGAGATTGAGGGAGAGAGAGAGAATGTCATCAATGCCAACACTACTAGCTGTATTTTAACAAGTTTGCTTCAGGGAAGATTTTGAGATAGAGCTACTAATCCTCTCCATTGGCCATTAATCTTTTGAGACAGAGGCTCACACTGTCACCCGGGCTGGAGTGCAATGGCGCAATCTCAGCTCACTGCAACCTCTGCCTCCCAGGTTTACGTGACTCTCCTGCCTCAGCCTCCCAAGTAGCTGGGATTACAGGTGCACACCACCACACCCGGCTAATATTCTGTATTTTTAGTAGAGACGGGGTTTCACTATGTTGGCCAGGCTGGTCTCAAACTCCTGACCTCATGATTCGCCTGCCTCAGCCTCCCAAAGTGCTGGGATTACAGGCGTGAGCCACCATGTCCAGCCCATAAGCCATGAGTTCTTATTAACGGTAAATCTTGACTGGACTTGGGAATTTTGTTCTCTTCCTGATTGTGGCCTTTAGACTCAAGGTTATGAGGGATGTTTTAGTCAGGACAAGGTATCTCAATGGGTCAAAGATGGAATGGTAACGCTAACATAACAGAGTCAGAGCTCTACTTTTATGGAAGAAAACAATGCTCAGAGAGGAAAAGTAATTTACCAAAAGCCACATTGCCATAGAGTTAATGAGAAACAACTCGAATCACATCTCTTTACTAGGTCGTGTGATGTTACCAAAAATCTACACTGCTCTGCCAAAATGTTTTGCCCCTCTGTATATTCGATTTCAAAATTTTAAAATGACTCATTTTGATGATTAAGCTATACCAATTATTTACTGGTTTGATTGCAAAAATAGAAAATAAAAATAACAATTGCTTGAAAATATGTTTTTGTCTTTCTCACATAAAGTAAGTTGACAAATAAAGAATTCAGAGCTGGTATGGAAGTTCCAGCCACCAAGGACCCAGGCTACTTCTGCAGCACTGTCCTAGAATGTCAATTCCATTATCAATGTTGTTCATAGTTTCAGATGTCTGCTGAAGCTCCAGCAATCATGAGCTCATCTCAAGCAGAAAGAAAGGGGATATGGAAAAAGACAAATGGGCAGTTGTTTTTGTTGGGTGAAGTCTTTCCATGTTACCTTCCCAGCTTGGCATACAACACTTCCACCTATATATCATTGTCCAAAATAGTCTCATGAATCACACCTAGTTGCAAGAACAGATTTTTGAAAAATGTAATTTTTTAGCCAGTATATTGTTACCTTGAATCAAGCTTAGTTCTTTGACTAAGAAAGACTAAGGGATAGAAAAGGAATGGACACTATCTGCCACAATCATGAAGGATGGATAAGAGTTGATCATGTGCAGCTCTAGGCTACAGAACTTGTAAACAGATATAGCTGACCATTTGTGTGTGGCTAAATCAATTTTTGAAGTACTTGTGTAGAAGGCAAAGAAGACAAAGTAAGCAGGCAATAATTCTCTAGTAGGATATCAATTTTATGTTGACCACAGGCAGCAAATGATGTCAAAAATACAATTCCGTTAGGGTCACCTAGCAATGACCCCAAAAACTGCTTCTGTTTCCATGAAAGCATCCCAGCTACTAAACTGGTACACTCCTAATGGTACTGTCTTTATAACATACCAACTCTGCTATGAACATCCGTGAACACGTACTAAACATGTTCAACTTTCTCCTACCAAAGACTCACTTGAATTTTTAACATAAGCAAGTTTAAGAATCTTTCAGAAAGCAACATTTTCTCCCAACTTCAGCTTAAAAGCAACTCTATGATAGTTTATTGAGGTTCCTATGCTCTTTTCTGCCATATGTTTCTCCATGGATTGGAAAGATAGATCCCTTAACCTGCTCCAGTTTGAGCAATTAAGAAGTCTGGGTCAGGTGTGGTGGCTCACGCCTGTAATCCCAGCACTTTGGGAGGTGAAGGCAGGCAGATCACCTAAGGTCAGGAGTTCAAGACCAGCCTGGCCAACATGGCAAAACCCCATCTTTACTAAAACATGAAAAAATTAGCTGGGCGTGGTGGTGGGTGCCTATAATCCCAGCTAATTGGGAGGCTGAGGCAAGAGAATCACTGAACATGGGAGGCAGAGGTTGCAGTGAACACAGATCACGCCACTGCAGTCTAGCCTAGGTGACAGAGCAAGATTCCATCTCAGAAAAAAAAAAAAAAAGAAAAAGGAAGTCTGATTTTTAAAATTTTTCTGCTACTAAGGGCAGAAAAATACCTAGAGCTGTAAAGCATAATCTCAAATAAGAACCCATGAGATTCTAAATGTCATCATGATCAGACCTTGCATCCTGGAGCAATGAACTAAGTGTGTTAGGTATCTGGCTTCCAGCAGTCAAACTTGAGTCATGTTTATGTTCATGCATAGAAAATGAATAGGAAGAATAAAAAGATAATTTCCCAGCTAAAATATCAAGCAAAATGATGAGATGCATTTTATTTTTTACATGAATGGCTACATTCTGAAAAACAAGCGTTGCAATCAAATTTTAAATGGACTCTGGAAGATCAATACTTTATATCCACCAGTTTTTTAAAGTAAAGGGACCCATATAAATATTATTATAAGTATTATATATATTATGAGTAATATATATAATACATATATATTTAATTTTGAACTCTTCTAGTCTTTTATTGGCCATCTTTTCCCTTTATCTCTCTAAAATTATAGTGTGTGTTTCCTGCTTGAAATAATTTCCCCAGGCTGGCAGTATTATGCCACAGAAAAGGTCTACTTTTCATTCTGATCTTAATCTATTACCAAACAAATCAATAAGCATATTAAAAAGCTTTGACTTCACTTCTCATAGATAATTCACTTAAAATTTTCCAAATTTGAAAATTGATCATTGGGGTTAGGCAAAGAGTATTGAAAGTAAAACAAACAAAAAAAGTCAAAAGATCCCAAACTAGTTTCTTTTAGATTTGAAACCAATGCATTTGTACATGTCTCATTTATGGGCGTGCAGTATACACATAAAATTTACAGTTATACTCTGTGTATTACTAATTACAAAAATATTGTATATGTTATGTATAACTTTTAAAACGCACCTTCCCAGTTAGTATTAAGAGAAAAAATAAAACCAAAACGTTTATATATCCTAAGGACTATCCTAACTAGAAGTTTTGCTAAATACTAACAAGGAGTAGAAAGCAGCTACTTTGAATTTAGCAGATATTGCTAAATAGAAAAGTGGATGCTCAACTATTAACTTGAATTTACATAAGATACAGCTCTGTCATTCGGGTTATTAGGGTTAGATGCTATCAATCATTTTCTTTGTAGTGGTGGGGAATCTATCCACATTCACTCGTCTGATCTTTTCTCTGATCAGTCTGTTTCCTGAACACTTCGTTGGAGTCATCTTGTGGAAGATGTTAGAAACTCTAAGAGATGTAATCTCTCTTCTCCAGGTGTTTAGGGGAGAGAAAGGTGTGACCCTGTCAATACAGAGTAAATGAGGTTGCTGTCTAGAACTGTGAATGGAAGACTCTCTCTCCATATATATCCTTCCACCTTTCTGGAAGAAGTGTTAGACATTACTTTTTAGTAGAATGAGCTGTTTTTAAGAAAGACATCATGCCAGTTTGGGGACATTTTCAGCTACTAGTCAAGAGCTCATGATTCTGGCCACTGGCCACCTTTGCAGAATTTCCATAAAGTAGAACATTTAAATAATTGAAATTTACTCAACTTTTAAAAATAGATTTGTGTGTACCTTGTTCTCAATATCTCAGGGACATGGTGTCCGAATGATTTCTTAACAAATGTAGTTCATTGGCTATGAGAATAAATGGAGAAACATCACAGCAGTGAGACAGGGAGATAGAGATATATGATGGGCCATGAAGAGATTAACAAAGTGAAAGAAGTAGAAGCAAAAGAGACTAAAGAGGAGGAAGGAGAAGCAGAGAAGAGGGGGCAACCCAAATGGTTTCTCACAACAACAACACGTTTATCTTGAGATATTTAAATTTTTGTTAATAAGAACACTTAAAATTCCTCATAATATGAGTGGTAGTAGCTAACTCAGTCCTTTCCCTCACCCCACATAGCCCAGGAAATAGTAAAAGCTCATACATAAAACAACACAATGAGAAGCAAAATGCCCAGGCATTTCCAAGCATTATCATTCATTCAACCACCAGTTCATACTCCCATGGAAGTTGACAAACCTTCGGGGTTTCATACATGAGTAGGGTTTATCGCAGCATGCTTTCTGGAGCATGGCAATTAACACAATAGGGGGGATTTTCAATGTACTGCTCTATGCCTGAGTGCCACACATTTGACCTCTGTTGATCTACTTACAAATCGGTGTTTCTGTGCAGAGTTATGGTAATAGATGGTACTTTCAGAAAGGTAATTTTGAATCTTAACAAAGTACCAGAGCAGCAGCCTATTTTGGGAGAGAAGTCACTGGGCCTATTATTATTCAAGTTCACTTAAGGCCCTAGGCTGTTTGAACCACCTGAGTAACCTTCCCAAATAGCCCATCTTCACAACCCACCAGTACCTCTGAGCTATTTCCAGTGTGATTTTCCTTAGCTCCCGGGCTGTCCTGCTCCTGTTTGCTTTGCAGCAGTAAAAAAGATTCTGATTCTCTATTCTGTTTCCTGACACCGCACAGAACAAATTATAATTAGGAAACCACCTGAGGGGAAGGTGACAATTCAGTTGTCAATTTTCATGGATAAATCCCATTTCTATCAACAGAAGCAAAGCAAGCCTCTCACCCTCAAAATAGACACTCAGGAGATGCTGTAGTTAGCTGGTTCACTGCCCTGAGAAGAAAAGCAATCACAAAGATGACAGCAACTACAACAGAAAATGTGAACAAAAAAGAGAGCCCTCTCACTGTAAATATTTTTACTGCCAACAGGTCTTTAATATGGGTATAGAGTGATGTGAAACAGTCATTTTGCAAAATATCCCTTCTAAAGCTGATGAAAAGCTGTCATGTCACAATATGGAATGTAGCCCAACAGGGTACCCAGAGATAAATGAGTGTAAGTGTTCAAAAGGTAGAAAATAAATAAATGTGCAGCTTGTGGTGAGAACGGATTAACTCAGAATGGATTAAGAAGACATTATAACCTTATCTTTCGTCATTTGGATGCAAGCTCTAAAAATTTGTTATGCAAAAGGATGTTTTTAAATCTCAGATTATTTTTTCCCCAAACAAGCAATCTTGATTTTATGCATACCTCTATAAAAGACATATGAGGGGAGTGGGATGAAACCAAAAATAAGGAAAATGTTCTAAGTTTTGTTTTGGTTTGTTTTTGTTTTGTTTTTGAGACTCTTCTTGCTATGTTTCCCAAACTGGCCTCCATCTCTTGGGCTTAGGTGATCCTCCTGCTTCAGCCTACTGAGTGATTGTGTTTAGCCTCCATGTGCAGCTAATCAAAAACTATTAGGCTGGGCGCGATGACTCACGCCTGTAATCCCAGCACTTAGGAGGCCAAGACAGGTGGAACACCTGAGGTCAGGAGTTCAAGACCAGCCTGGCCAACACGGCAAAAGCCCGTATCTACTAAAAATACAAAACTTAGCTGGGCATGGTGGCGGGTGCCTGTAATCCCAGCTACTCAGGAGACTGAGGCAGGAGAATCACTTGAACCCAGGTGGCGGAGGTTGCAGTGAGCTGAGATCTGCGCTACTGCACTCTAGCCTGGGTAACAGAGTGAGACTCTGCCTAAAAAAAAAACCAAAAAACTATTAATCTTAGACTAGCATAGTAATGTTTCAGATGCAAAAGGCAACATTAGATGAGTATGTGGGACTGGAATATGGCTATATTTCATTAATGTTTTAAATCATGAAATATATTATGAATAGAAGACATTATATTTCACGATATCTCTTTCTTGGGTCCATTTTCTTTCTCTCCACAAAAAGTTCTCATTGTGATGGGGAAAAAGCTCTGGATAGAAGTAGGTCTATTAATAAACAACTGAATCACCTCTCTGTTAATTAAAAAAAAAAAAAAAAAAAAAAAACACAGGATCATTGTTATAATCTGAGAAATTTCTTGAAAAGCTAAATTTTGTATCTATCCTGGCAAAACAATGAATATTTTACCAATTATTAGGAAACTTTATATTCTGGGTTTGCCAGGTTCCACATCTGGTTTTCAATCATTCCCACCACCTAAGTGATATTTTCTATATCACTCTGGATATCACTCCAGGCTGGAGTGCAGTGGGGCAATCTCCGTTCACTGCAACCTCCGCCTCCTGGGTTTAAGCGATTCTCTTGCCTCAGCCTCCTCAGTAGCTGGGATTACAAGTGTGAGCCACCACGCCTATCTAATTTTTGTATTTTTAGTAGCTCTACTCTGTGAGAGAAAAGGACCTGCTCTAACAGTATCTTTAAATCTAAGCATGCTATGCTCCACATTTGAACTTTCCTGAAACTGGGATGTTTCTTCAACTAAAGTATCAGAATCAGCGAGTACCATTATTGGTCAGAATATAGAACTTCTGATTTAATGTCTTTTGCTTTGACTGTATCCTTAAAAAAAAATAAAAATAAAAATAAACATAGCAGTTACAGTTCCATCAAAGATGATTCTGGATCACACCGAAGTCTAAGCAAGGTAAGGAGTATGAAGAAAGGGAAGAAAGGGACTTAAAATTTCTAGACTAGAACAGGCACTAGATCAAGATAAGGGCAGGCTGGCAAGGGAATATAATTAGGCAAAGAACAAAATTTATTTTGAAAGGGCCAGACATGTATTCAAAATACAACTGAACACAATGGAGACCCCAAACTCAGGAGTGGAGAAGCAGCAGAGCAAATTGATCTGCAGGTCAAGAAAGATTTCACCAATGAGGCAAAGTGAGACTTCAACACAAGCACACTTATATTGTTCTTTTAGAAGTGCAGGCAAATCCAGGAAGTGTTGACCTCCAAGGCTGATGATAGAAATAATTGAGAAGCCCCCACTGGAGCAAGCAGGGAATGAGTTAGGAAGGTAATCTCTGCTGCAGTGCATTCCTGAACAATGCATCCCACATTTTTATTTTTATTTTTTTCTGAGACAGAGCTACGCTCTTGCCCAGGCTGTACTGTAGTGGGGCAATCTCGGTTCACTGCAACCTCTGCCTCCCGGGTTCAAGCGATTCTCCTGCCTCAACTTCCTGAGTAGCTGGGATTACAAGCGCGAGCCACCATGCCCGTCTAATTTTTGTATTTTTAGTAGAGACGGGGTTTCACCACATTGGTGATCCACCCACCTCGGCCTCCCAAAGTGCTGAGATTACAGGCGTGAGCCACCGTGCCCGGCCCCACTTTCTTAAAGAGAGTACACAGAAGCCAGTCAGGATGGGTAGTCAATTGCAAGCCACGATTCCAGTACTCTGACCACCCTGTCATTGGTCATCCTAATCAAGGCAACTTAAAGAACTGCAGAATGCATTTAAACATTCTCAACACACATTACTGTGAAAATAGAGGTGAATTTTAATGGAGAAGGGAAGAAATGAAAGGAGCAGAAGATGGATACATTATTTGCATGAACCATGCATTTACTACTGACATGTTCAAAGATGAAATGTTTCTGATTATAGTGATTCTAATTTACCAATTTCACTGTAAGTAAGGGTGCATAATTTCCATATGTGTCTCAACAGGGAAAAGGAGACCTTTTCAAAAATTCTCGGGAATGCTTATTTTATAGCTGCCAGGTTGTTCCTACCCTGATATTCAAGGTTAAATAGATTCCCCTCCCCATAATAAAGTGCCTGTTAAGAGCTTATTAGTTGCTTTCACCATTTGCTTTTTCTTAGACATAAAAGCGAACTATTCTTTTTGAAAAGTTACTTGTGTCTGATGGGAGGTATCTACCCCGACAGATGTTTGTTAAATAATATGTGCTAGAGGCAGAAAATGTTCTTTTCCTATTTTCAACAATTTCAAATGTTAGCACTGAAATATCTTTTGCTAACAAGTATTTTCAAAGTAGAATAAACTTAGGTAATTACTGTGTAGGTAAGTCAGCCAAATTTTTCAGAGCATTTTATCACCATTTTTTGCAAAAGAGAGCCAACCTGGTAAAAGCCACAGTTTTATAAAATTAGTTCATACCATTTGAAGAGCTCATCATATTAAAACACAGATAAAAATATTTTAATTAATTTTAATATTTGTCTTAGCAGTCATTTTATCTTTCAGAATTAGGGTTTCTTAAAAATCTTTTTTTGACAACCTATAACTTTATTACATACAGTTTTCATGGCATTTCTAATCATTAATCTTCAAAATGTATGTAATACATTCATTCTTAGAGCTTTTTACCTCTTTTGTCATGACAAATAAACACAGGTTTTGGGCAAAATGCAGTAAATACATCAGGATGCCTGCCAAGACGTCTGCAAATAGGCTGCTATCAGCCACCTTTCCAGCCAGGCACAGCCACAGCTACAGGTGAACCACTGCTTATCAAGCTTAGGTTTGGTCACTGTCTTAGTCCATCTTCTGCTGCTATTAACAGAACACCACAGACTGAGTAATTTATAAAGAAAATAGATTTATTTGGTCCTCAGTTTTGGAGGCTAGAAAGTAACACAGCATAGTGCCAGCATTTGGTCACGGCAACCCTTGGCAAAACGATGGACGGTGAAAGTGAGCATGTGAGACAGAGAGAGCACGAGGGGTGAACTCTCTTTTGTAATATGTTCTCATGATAACTAGCCCACTCCTTCCATAATGACTTTCCCGCATTCACGAGAGCTCTGCTCTCATGACCTAATCACCTCTTATGAGGCCTCGCCTTGCAATATGTTGCATTGGGGATTAAGTTTCCAACACATGGATTTGGGGTCCACATTCAAACCATAGCCGTCACTATGTATTGGCACTGTTTTCAGCTTTATCCCTAATATCCATCTCTGCTTCCTCATTGATATTTGCACTATAGTAACCCCCAGTGGCTTTACATCTACATATGTGTAATATATGTTCAGTTCTTCTTTGAGAATGAGTTAATCTTTCAGTTAGACCAAGAGGGAGATAGAAAATCTAAATTAGGAGGAAGGGGGGATAATGTTGAAACCTTGGTTGTAAGAATCTATGGTGGAATTTGGTTCATGAATACATTAGAATGGGGCATAAGTTTCACTGAAGCATAGATATCTCATAAGTTCATGAGTTATGAATGTATTTATACATTCATTAACAAATTCATGTGGCAGGTAAAGTACCATAAATACAATGCCTTACAATGAATAAAGGGGTAGATGGATGGATGGATGGATGAATGGATGGATGGATGGATGAATGGATGGATGGAAGGATGGCTGAAAAAACATCTCAGAGAATCTAAAACCACAGCAAAAGTCAATGGTTCTGCTCTCTATCAGTGAATATGGGACTCATGGTCAATTAGTCACTTTCTTTTAATGGAATCTGTCATAGGAGGATACATTGAGTTATTGGACCAACTTTAAATGAGTGTTCCTGGCAGTCACAGAAAGTTCTCATGAGAATACTCTTTCAATTATAGTTCAACAAACAATTATTGAAATCTATATATGTCAAGAATCCTGCTAGGGCCAGTGGCACCATGATGAATAAGGAGATTATTGACTGGATTTGGAGAAAGAAGTTAGAAGAAAAAAAAAAAACCCACAATAATGAAGTGCGGTAAGTGATGGGATACAGATAAGTGCAGGATGCTAGTGGGGACATGTGTAAGCTGTGACAGAGCTTGGTGACAACTTAGGATTCCCTTTAACTTGAATTTCATAATTCCAACCCCTCTAACAAATAAAAACTCTTCTCTAGAAAATTATAAAGTAACCTTGCTATGTTCCATGTGTAAAACTGTCTCCAGACAGGCAGAATGTTATGAGATTTTTAAAATTGTTATGGGTCACTTTCAATCCAAGTAATTTAAGGATTTGTGATTTTTATTGGTTTCACAAATGGGAAATGGCCTTTGATCCACATTTGTTATTTAAAATGACTGCATATTTAATGTAGAATATATTTTTGGCAATATATATAACTATATGCAGTAAAATTGGGGTATAATCTTGTATAATTTGTTCATGGAGCTGATTATTACATAGATCTTACCATGTTCACAAGAAAGTATAAATGCCTGATACAAAATGTTTTTGTATCTACCTAAAGGGATTATTTCTATAACAAGTTTATTGTTCAATCCTTTAGAAAACATTAAAATTAACATTGGCTACACTTAGGATAAACAGCGGGTACCCCAAATTTTCCCAGCTTCTCACTCCCCAAAAATATTATGTAAATTAAGGTAGAGTTACACAATTACATCTAATGTGGATTTGGGAGACAAATTTTAGATAGGAAACTTTAGTCTCCTATACATCTCTATTTTTCCATACTTCACTAATAAGTTTTTGCTTTTGTTTTAGGCTTTCTGGTACATGAATATTTCAGTCACTGTGTAAACCAGCTTTTTGTAATACTCAGGATTGCCTCATTTTTCTAATTTTCCTCCTGAAGACAAATGTCTCAAATGTCTTCAGTTTTCTTAATATTCTGAGACTTTTTGTGCTTGTTTATTTTATCTCTCAATCTCCTAGGATTTATTTGTAGGACTGCGAGAAAAAAAAAGTCATCATCTGCTACATTAATGAAAGATTGTCATCTCTAGAAAACCTTACAAGGAAAAGCCATATTAAATCAAAGCAAGACAAATACCATGCAAACACATATTACAATGGGAGGAAATGAGCTATGTAAATCAGAAGCACCCTCAATTTTGAAATATGAGCTGAAGTCATCTTCTAAGATATTGACCTGATTTTGTTCTATGTTGAATAAACCTAATATGAATTCATCTATAAAATAATCAACAGGGTTTGTATATAGATGCCTAATTTCCAATTCTAACTGGAACAGAGGAAGAGCTCACAGAAACAATTAGGTTAATCCTTTAATATACAGGATTTGGCATAATGTGAGTTACTACAAGGAAATATCCAGTCCTAGATTATGAATGTTAGAGCACATTTCAAACAATTCATTCAAAGTACTCACTTTACAGCTTAAACATCTAATGATGAAAAGTGTCAAGTCATATATTTGAGAGTGTAATTGTGTTAAGTTTGTTTGTTCTGCTAATGTTATCACAAGCACTTTGTGAGGTTTACAAGGTACATGGACTACGAGTCTAGTCATGTATGTGAAATCTCAAGAAGGCATCATGAACTGCAATGACCCAGAAAGAATAGATCATTGATACCCAGCAGGTATACAATTTCCAGTACAGCATGTTCAGTAAAATCATCATGCAATTTTTTTTCAAGGGATCAGTTTTGAAAAGGCCCAGGGAGGTAAAAAGAAATTGCAGACAAAAACCCATCTCATAAAAATACGAATGTATCATATGGGAAAACAATACTGATGAACGTTCAATAAAATCTGGAAGGAAAAGCAAACAGAGTATTGGAATGCCAGAATAATCTGATTGGTCACACACACACACACATGCACTCATAGTTTCTAAAAAGGGGTAAAAGGAATAAAGGAAAGAAAAGAACTGGAAAATTTAACTGATTTTGAAAATGAGAATTCTGTAGGAAATTTGTTGCTACGTTTTAAACCCAAGAAATTAGAATGCTCCTAGTTAATTAAAAGAGAGAAAATAGAGATTAATTACTATTTTAAGGCAAGTCAAGATATGCTTTATAAACGTCACATTTCCAAAATGTAAGTGGAACCACCTAGGTAGGACACAGTGTAAATGTGGAAAGATTTTGGAAGGTGAGGATATTGACATTCTTGTGATTGAAAAAACAAAATAAAACCTCATTCAGTTTTTTGATTCTCAGTGTTTTCAGATCTAAAAAGACAAAAAACATTCTGTAGGAAGTTTCCAAAGGCACCAGCTCATTGTCTTCTAAGATAACATCAAAACCATGTGAAAAGGGGTGAATTTTATCTCACTACTAGAAAGGAGGAAGCAGATCAGTTTTTAATTACTTTCTTTGGGTCTTTTTTTGGCAGAAATTGGAAAGATTGAGCCTCCAATTTTCAAATTAACCACATATAATGCTACTTTCTGCTGTATCAACAGCAAACTATTACTTTCTGTAACTTTTTTTTTAGAGGAAAGTACTAAAGGACATACTAAATTTTATTCTTTATCTAAAAAGGATTTTAGATGATGGTGAAGTTTCTTACTTTTTTTAATTTTTCCATTAATACTTATTTATTTCGGGGACAGGGTCTCATGTTGTTGCCCAGGCTGAAGGGTAGTGGTATGACCACAGCTCACTATAGACTCAACCTCCCGGCCAAAAGGATCTTCCTACCTCAGCCTCTGGAGTAACTGGGACTACAGATGCATACCACCATGCCCAGCTAATTTTTATTTTTTATTTTTTGTAGAGACAGGGTCTCACTATGATGCCCAGATTGGTCTCTAACTCCTGGGCTCAAGTGATCCTCCCACTTTGCCCTCCCAAAGTACTCGGATTACAGGTATAGGCCACCACACCCAGCCTTCTTACGGGTTTTTATAAATAATCACGCATATGAAAAATATTTTTCCCTTTGACATAAATTATTATTCTATTTTTGTAATTCCCAATAATAGTTGAGGAGTTTTCTGTACTCCATAAATAATTTTTTACAAGGCCCACGCCCCCCCCACCCCCACCGCTCCCCTGGAACTTGATAAAAGATAAACCAAAATGGTCCTATAGATCTTTAGATGGCAAGAAACTGGGATTTTCATTTTACGAATAAAACAAGGGAAGCATTCATTGCTGAGGAACTTCTATGAGGCTGGAATTTTGAGAAACATCATTTAATCTTTACCACAAACGTGTAAGTAGTTACTGCCACATCTTACAACGATTACACGGAGGCCTCGATTGACTAAGGATTTGCTCAACCTCACATAGCCCATAAGGGTAGCATTCTGGATTTTAAATGAGACTTTTTATCTAAACTGTCATGTTCTTTCTTCTTTGCACTCTGAGATAACTGAAGAACTGACTGGGAGAGCATGAGGATAACTGATAGTAGGCATTGAACTCAAGTGCAAGTCTTCTGATGCCCAGGAGGGCCCCAGAGTCAGGGGATAGCTTAGACCACTTGATGCAGGAATCCAATGTCCCCTTCCAACTGGAGCACGTTGCACAAGGAAAAGATGATCACTTAAGTCATCCACAGCTTCAGAGATACATGTGGGTTAGTCTATGGTTCCAAGGGGAAGAACACAAGGTGAAAGTCTTGGTTTAGAATGTTGCGGAGGCCAAGGGCCTACTTAGGCAAACCTGTATTATTTGTTCTTTTCAGATTCTTTTCAGAAAAGAAAGGGAAAGGAGAAAGATTGGGTATCTTGACTTGGACTTTTTTTCTTCAACATCTGACTCATGAGGTGGTGGGAATCTTACTGCCAGGACACAACACAGCACCAGATTAAACAGCCTGGCTCTTTTCCTTGCAAGGCTGCCACTGTGGGGTTTTCCCAGCTCCTCCACTCTTTGAGGACTGGAGTTTATTTCTCTATGTATTCCTGGATGAAGTCAGTGCTTACCCCGAACACTTACCAATCTACTCCTAATTCTTTCATATACTTTCACCTTTAAAACACAAAATCAAACTGCCTAAGTCAAAGTTTTTTTCTCACTATGATGCCCAGGTTGCTCTCTAACTCCTGGGCTCAAGTGATCCTCCCACCTTGCCCTCCCAAAGCCCTCCCACAAAGCCCTCCCAAAGATTACAGGCTTACACCTGTAATCCAAGTTTAAGCTCAAATTTTATACATTAAGTGGTCAAATATTGCCAAGTAGAGCAAAGGATTCATTTCCACAATCTATAGCAACTGAAACTTGAACACTGAGAGAGAACTCATCTAATGCCTGATTCCTTTCTCAAAACACACCAACAAATATGAGTATTAAGTTATGTGGATGAAGTTATTTTGCAACAAAATAAACCTTGAAGTTTTTTAAAGGAAGAAATAAAATAGAGCATCATCTAAAAAGGGAAGGTTTAGATTTTGAGCAAAATCTTCATAGTACAATAACTGTGGGAGAATTATTTCTTCATGGCACCACTCCAGTCATTTATTTGTTTGGTACAGAACCTGCTGCCTTCTTATAACAGTAAAGTAATCGTATGGGTTTTTTTTTTTTTTTACAACTATAATAACAGTACACTTTTTAATAAGGGCATCAGTAGAGACAGACAGTATGTGACTCTGGTGAGGGGACTGAAGTCCCAGAGGCAAACCACTTGGATGAAAATATGTGACTTACTGATCAACCAGATTTCTCTGGGCATCAGTTTCCTCATCTGTGGGCATAATGACAGATGGTTTTATATATTCAATATGCAAATAGAAGTGTCTACAGTGGTGCTTGGAAGTAATACACTTGGATCCATGTTAGCTGCACCTCAGTTGTTATAATTTATGACTTTCAGCTTATGGTAAAACCAGTAATGCCTGGAGAGAAATGGCATTAGACAATTGTTTCTGTGGTCACCAAGCCAAATTACCAACTCTCAAAGGAAGAAATTATTTTTGCCACCATCATCAGACTCTGTTGGTACAGTCTGAGTATCCCCATCAAACACAACAGGTATGCACCCCTGAAATATGCTGATAATGAATCCAGGAAAACAAACCTCCCAATTTATGGCATCTTCCTTGTAAAGTTTGCAGTTGTATTGCCAGGGTCTTTGCATAACAGCCTTCTGGAAGAATCTAAGTATTGAGAGTGACAGTAATGAGACATCTGAAAGGCAAATGTCTAGAAAAGGTAATTTTCTGGTCCTTGTTTTGTACCCAAATGCAGTACTTCCAGGTTGCTGATTTGTGAAAGCTAGACTGTTCTAGGAGGATGAAACATTCATTTCATCTGTGCATATGTGCTCTGACACATATGTGCTGATTCACGTTCTCTCTTACTAAATCTTCTATTTGTACAGAATAATCAGGAATTAATCTGGAATAATGTATTGCCTTCCCCTCTAGGCCCTCTCCATGATTAGTGAGGGCAGGCATTTAATTAGATGATCTGAGTGACACCATTACAGCTACCTGTCCTGAATGACTTCCCATAGAAGTCTCCAGGGAAGACTAACATTTGTAATAGATTAGCCCTTCCCTTGATTTGGAAAGCAAAGATGGAGTTATCACCCATCAGCCTTTTATAGACCTTAACTTGAGAAAAAGGCTCTTGTCAATATTCTTATAGCATCTATCTGTATATCTATCTCATTGGCAGGAGCAGCAAGGAGATACTGGCACTCACAGCAACACAGGAAAAGGGGAATTTGAAAAAGAAATCAGCATGTTCAGAGCACCTAGGATTTTTTCAGGTGCTGGTTCAGTTGCTTGGCATATGTTATTTTGCGTCTTGCTGAGACACCTTCAGCAAGTCTGTTATCACTGGCAAATAGAAGCTAGGAAAATCGCACACAGAAGCAGAGTGAGTTTAAGCAGATGAAGAACCAACATTGTCCGAAAGTTTGTACTTATTAAAATACAGCATTGTGGTTCAGATCATGTGCTCTGGAATCTAAAATCATTAGATTTAAGGCATCTCCTACCCAAGTATTGAGCCTTCTGACCTTAGATAAGTGGCATAGCTTCTCTGTGACTTAGAATCTATATCTGTGGATTGAAGTGAAAAGATTGAATCACAGAATAGCAAAAATGACGCATGAAAATGATCTTCATTCAGGGATCGGCACACAGCAAGTCTTCATCAAATAGTAGCTTTCACTACCTCATCCGAGCTCCTTCTCATGACAGCCACTTGCAGAGGAGCAAGGGGTGACAGCATGCCATGCTGCCACCAGGAGAGGGCAAAACATGGGGTGGGCATCTGTGATGATCTCCAATTGGTCCTGAGTTCAGCAATGAAAGGAAAACACCAGGAAACTGGTCATTAGAAACTGGAAAAACTTGGTCCAAACCTGTTTCTGACTTTTATCCCAGACCTACTCTGTTATACTCCCAATTTACTCTAATTAGCTGTATACTCCAAGCTTTCCAAAAGTGCAGCATTTGGATAGTGCTAAGAAACACAAGTTTTGTGGTGATTTCAACAGAACCAGGTATGTAGGGGGGAAAAGTTTTCTCAATTGGATCTGTGTGTTTATTTCAAAGCAGCAGATTCATTAGCTTTATTGATCCTTTTGTGGCTGTATTAGAGGAAAGAGGAGACTGCATTTTCTAGATGTGCATGTTTAATCCTTAGTAAATTTTATGTATTAAAAAATGTATTCTGTTGTTTTAGAACAAAGCTCCTAAGTTTATCAGGGGGTCACCAGATGTGAATGTATAAACCAGAGTTAAATAGTTGGAGAATAGACTTTACTGAAATGTTGACTCTATTTTATAATGATTATTATTTTTTTAACAAAGTAGGCTTTGAAGTAAGGTATATAAAAGGACTGAGCATCTTCAGAATGGGTTGCATTTGTGTAATAACCTCATTGTTCATTAAACCATTAAAACGTTAAGCAGCCTGACAGCAAGTTCCACTTATAGTAAGTATGTGCTACTGCTCATATCTGTGCTAGAGTACCCAAGCATTATAAAAGTCATTGAACTTATACATTTTCCCAAAAATGTTAAGCTTTATTTCCATTAAGTCACACATCTTTACTTGCCAGGACACAGCTGATTTTAAAAATTTCATTATCTATTATCTGAGAGGCAAAATGCGTAGGAGCTATATTTAGGGTATTTGAAACCAGATAAATATGTGTTCAAAAATCTAACTTTGTCACTGAAGTCTTGTGTCATCTTTAAAAACTTAATCTACAAAATGAGATAATTTATAGAGATATTAGCACTAACAACAATACAAGTAAATCACTTATCAGAATACCAGATACACACTAAATACTCAAATGACAATTGCTATTTTCACTTTAGCTATGGCCATAGAAAACCGTACTGTTGAGGGCTTGCACCAGAATTCTGGTGACGGCTCATTAGTTGGGAGTGGAGACAGATACCATATTTCATCATATCTTACACCATCTACTACAAGATGCACCATTATTTAATATGCCATGAAGAATGACAATGACAAAACATAAAAATAAAAAACACTGCAAATATAAATTTGCCCAAAGCCATAGAATAGGCAACACCAAGAGCAAACCCTAAAATAAACTATGAATTCTGGGTGATGGTGATGTGTCATTGTAGGTTCATCAACAGTCACGCCTGTAATCCCAGCTCTTTGGGATGCTCAGGCAGGAGAATTAATTGAGCCTAGGAGTTGGAGACCAGCCTGGGCAATTTGTGCAAACCTTGTTTCTAGAAAAAATAATACATTGGAACAAATATATCACTGAGGTGCAGGATGTAGATGAGGAAGGGGGCTACATATTTGTTGAAGCAGGGGATATATGATAATTCTCTATACTTCCTGCTCAATTTTTCTGTGAACCCAAACCTGCTCTAAAACAAAGTATTAATAAAAATAAAATAAATAAAGTTACTATGACAATGCATGCTTACCACTTAGAATTGTTTTGTACATATTTTTTAATTTTTTCATGTATTTTGAAAGAAACATTTCAGTTACACAATGATTTTTAAGTGTGTTTTATAGTGTTAAAAAAAAAGAAGCAGTAATGGTATTCCTAAAACTTCATCACATTCAGGACCCAACTCTTCTCAATCACTTTTTTTCCCTTAGAATCATCAGTCTATGTTTCATTATTTTTCTACAGAGTTTTCATCTAAGCTCATTTTGAAAGGTTTGATGCTAGTGCCGTCTTACCTGAACCAACTCAGTTTTGTTTCTTTCTCTGTGGAGTCACAGGCTGCTGAGAGGGAAGGAGCTTCCGTTCAAAGTTAACAGGAAGCGGTATTCCTATTGCTTGATGTGTGGTCAATACCTCTGCTGAATCAGTCATACCAGTCACTCATGACTTTGAAATTCCTTTCTTCTATTCTGAGGGATAGGAAAATTTTCTCCTGCCGTTGGGAGCAAGGCTTGGCATGTGGCATCAATGCATTTACCACCAGTCATGCACATGGCTTAATTGAAGTGATGACAGTCATGGCCATGATCGAGTGCAAGCCAAGTGAGGACAAAAACGGCTGAGTGAGGGCTGCCACACACCAGGCTGATCGCAACTGCAGATCAGCATCCATCGCAAGATAATTCTCTAAGTCAGATATAAAAATGTGAAGCAAATGCATTTTAAGAATCATAAGGCTGGGTGCAGTGGCTCACGCCTGTAATCCCAGCACTTTGAGAGGCTGAGGCAGGCGGATTACGAGGTCAGGAGATTGAGACCACCCTGACTAACATGGTGAAACCCAGTTTCTACTGAAAAAACAAAAAAAAAAAGCCAGGCGTGGTGGTGGGCGCCTGTAGTCCCAGCTACTCGGGAGGCTGAGGTAGGAGAATCGCTGGAACCTGGGAGGTGGAGGTTGCAGTGAGCCGAGATCGCGCCATTGTACTCCAGCCTGGATGACAGAGTGAGACTCCATCTCAAAAAAAAAAAAAGAATCATAAAATATGAAATCTCAATTGACTAATTATTAAGGAAAAACATACCCTCTTTCATAAAAATAGCTAACCAGGTCCCTTCTGGTAGGAATTCACGAATTAATGCATAACCCCTGCTTTCTTTGAGAAGCAATGTTTACCACGTGCAGTGTTAACAGCTCCGAAAAATCTCCTGCCTTTTCTACTTCAACCAACTTAAATTCCAACTTCATTAATTATTGCCTTTTGCCAAAATAATGGGCAGCTGAGGAATATAATTTTCATAGTCAATCTCAGGCTTAATTTTACAAGCCCCTGAAATGGGACTCTCTGGGGGTGAGGGGGGTGCTAATAATATGGCGGGGGGTGTTGGTTATATAGGTATGTTCACTTTGGAGAAAAAAAATGAGGCTATGTACAAATCTTAAGTTTACAGAGAAATTATTTTTTTCCCAAAATGAAAACAACCATGTAGCTAAGCTATGATACATGTACTTTACTGCAAGCATACTATAATTCAATTAATAGTTAAAAATAAAATGTGAAGAAAATGCAGTTGAAAACAAATGGCAATAATCAGATAATGAGTTTATCCAATTATCCCATGTTTTAATCACAGAATCACAGCTCAAGTTATTCAGCTGGACCTCTGCTCCTCAGAAACAGAGGCAAGACGGTCTCTTAACCTCTCATGCTAGAAATGGGTTCCTGATGCTTTCTTCCATTCTCCTGCCTCTCCCTAATTTGAATAAAATACGAAGGCTTACTGATTTTACTTCCTAAATGCCTCTTGACCTGGTCCTCTTACATGTAACATACTCCTAGTAGAAGGCCCTCACAAATCCTTATCTGAACCTCTGCGGTATAATACCATTAAGAACGATGCTGGCCTGTAGCCATGCCTAATTTCAATTCATTTCTTCATCATGTACATCCTCAACTAACCAATTCAAATGCATGTGAGGCCATATATCATCCTGCTTAACATTCTAATTTAGGAATCCATCCTCGTGGCAGGCTCTGCACCTGAGTATGCACATACCAGCACCCTCCATGAGGGGCTATGATCAACCCCTGCAGCCTATCTCTCGTCACTTCCCGCTTCAGGGTTTAAACTCTGACACCTGTGGTTGACCCCACATCAGTCCATTTCTCCATTCTGTGCCTCTGTCCAAGTTGTCATAATGACTTGAAACACAGCTCTTTCCCTTGTGCTATATCTCCTCCACCCATTCCATCTTCCCCTGGCTCACAACTTGTACTTCCACTTGTATCTCAGACATCATCTTCTGCAACAATCTTTCCAGGACTCCCTGCATGCATGTTGTGTTGAACATTCCTCATCTGTGTTCATCTGCTTGGTATACACACCTCCACTGCAGATCTTGTCAAATCTTGATGTTGCTAATTTACACATTCTTCTCCCCTCCCAGACCACTCATCAAATATTTCTCTATGCTTTATCCATTCTGACCCTTTCAACCTAGCATCTGGAACTTAGTAGGTAATCCATTAAAGTTTTATGAATGGAAATGAATGCCAAAGGACTCGGAATGGGAAGGCACCTCTAGCAAAAACCTAATTGTAGTATTTAACCTGAGGCTAAGTAAGCTAATACAGTTAATTTCACTGCATCTGTGTGTGAGATTTTTGGCATATTTTCCTTTTATTTCTATGAATTAGTTATACACACACATATATACATATATATGTATATATATGTGTATATATATATATATATATTTTTTTTTTTTTTTTTTTTGAGACAGAGTATCGCTCTCTTGTCCAGGCTGGAGTACAGTGGTGCAATCTTGGCTCACTGCAATCTCCACCTCTCAAGTTCAAGTGATTCTCCTGTCTCAGCCTCCTGAGTAGCTGGGATTACTAGCCATCACACGTGCCTAGTTTTTTTTTATTTTTAGTAGAAATGGGTTTTCACCACGTTGGCCAGGCTGGTCTCAAACTTCTAACCTCAAGTGATACGCCCACCTTGGCCTCCCAAAGTGCTGGGGTTGCTGGCATGCACCAGTATGCCTGGCCTGAATCCGTATTATATTTTACATTATAGTTTCCTATAAGGAAAGATACATAATCAATGTTTATACAACATGATTGGGTTAGACATGTGGCATTAAAGACTTTAAAAAGTTTTCACAGAAATTAAAACTTCTTGAAGATTTAGGTGGTATATTAAATCACTTGGCTGCTAAATGATTTTCCATAATAGGCAGATCGAGGTTTTATATCTTCAATTTTTAAAATAAATAATGAAATTGTATTTTGAGGCAAAATTTCATGTTGTGTATATATATATTTTTAAAATTGTTATTTATAGTTAGAAATGTACTGAAGTACATTTGTAGGTTAAAATGATTTGGCTTTGATTTGTGTTCATGTAATTTAAGGGAAGCTAAACATATTTAATTTAAAAATATAAGATTAAAACATATAAAAAGAAAAATCAATTCTAAATGAGAAGATTGGATTTATGACAGAATCATGAACGTACTCTTCACAACAATGGATATAATGGAGAAACTGTAATAATTACTTGCAGTGGTATTGCTGTTCTCTAAATTTATTACCTGCACATAATTTTTTAAAAAGAAATATACAGATGGAAATTTTCTTTTACTGGCAAGTGAGGTGATTCATTTGATACCATCTTTTATTTTTAGCACACAGAACTCACTATGGAGGATTAAATGAAAAGGAGTCCAGCTTCTTCCATGCTGAACTTGAACAATGGAGGAAAATGCTAGAGAATCTCCTAATTAAGCTGTACCATTTTGGGCCATCATTTACCCATTCCTGGACAGTAAGTCTGCTGGCAATGATTACTTTTCCTACAGGTATCGCATGTCTTAGCACAAAACAGCAAAGGGTAAAAATGGTGAGAATTAATTTAAGCCCATACTGAGAACAATGGATTGGTAAAGGGTGGAGGGAGGAGCACAAAACATTTGTCAGAGTTGACACAGAATTTGGTAAAAGCTATAGTCTTATAGCAACATTAAAATAACCTGTAAAAATTAAAACAAAGACTAATCTTTTGGCTTCTGATTCTTTTTATACTTATTTATCTTTGTAGATTTCTTGATGATCAAGTTCACAATACCCTCTTCCTTGAATTCAACCTTTCATCTGAGTTATGGTTCCAATTAGACATAATGATCAACCAAAAAATGAACTGTAGCTCAGCTAAAACAAAAGGAATGAGGGAAAAGAAGGAGTGTATCTTTCTTCTTATTTCGTATCAGCCTCTTTTATGCTCAGCACTCGGCCATGGACACTTCCCTGAGGATTCTGTCTACTCAGATTTTCATTACTTACTCCATCCCGAAAGAATTCTCTAAATTAAGAAAAAATAAAAATAAAAACTTAACGTTACTCTGGGAAAAAATACATTTTGAAACCTCCAATTGCATGCTATCTCTGAGACATATCTGCTTATAAATCCTGCTGGTATGCTGAATCTTATCACACAGGAGAAAACTGGAAACTTTATCTGCATTGAAACCAAGTGCCTCTATGACTGCAACCTCCTTCTGTAAAAACCACTCCTGGTTGTTTCTTTCACATAAGTGGTCTTTTTGTATGTTATGTGATTTATTATTTTGGCTCTCATGGGTTGATCCAGGAGGCTACTTACTTCCCCAAAGTAGCTGTCAGTAACCAGTGGCCTCTAATATGATGTGGTGTTAAGATGTCAAATGAGATGGTCCATAATGAATGGGGACTGACTGAACCATTCTTTCCTCTCACGTGGTCTTGAACATGAGACACAGAGAAAAGACTGTACGATGACAGAGCAGCAGAAAACTCAAGAGGGCAAGAATCAAAGAGAAAAGCAGCAAATAAAAATGGGTGAGTCCAAGGTACGGTAAAGTCACAGTAGAAACAAGCACCTGCTTTTAAGGAAATACAAGATCACTGGTTCTTCAGAGACATGGTAGCAGACCTGTGTTCAGTAACAAATCAGTACCATTCCAATTCTCCACAAAACCTGTCCATACGTGTGCCCAGACTCTTTCAACATCTGTCTTGCCTAAGGCCATGCAACCATATCACTTCTTCTTGCAATCACACAGAGCCTAACATAGTTCCCTTACATGGATGATGGTGTTCATTTTGACTCTCAAATATGTAATGTAGAAGGCTCTATGGTTTGTTAAATACTTGAACACTCTATCGTGCAGCACTTACGAAGTTAAATGATCTCCAATCATAGCACAGACACCATTTTCACTAAAAATGGCACAACATAGGCAAACAACCCCATTGCTTAGTACAGCGAATTACAGTTAGTACTACTCTGTAAAGGCTCACATACTACCCTTTTCTACTTACACTCAAACTGCTGCTCTCTCTCCCCATCTTGCTTTTACTCTCAAACATTTTATGAATGCTCCAACATCGGCCTGTCTCCTTTTTTGTCTTTTTTTCCAGTTATCTGAAATTGGGTCTTTGGCAATGTCCTACGCCTTAAACCAGGATAGTAAAAGGCCAAGTAACTTCTAATTAACAAATCTAATTTTCCTTTCTTTAGTTTCCATCTTACCTGACCTTTATGTAGCATGGTGAAAATGACTACTCTTTCTTCTCTAAAGCTCTTTAAATAATAGTTAACTTCTTGAAAAACACCTCTTGCCAATCTATTTTTAATCAAGTACATTATGAACTAAACTTTACCAGCAACTAATTTTACAGGTGTCTCTTCTTGAAATATAAATCCTCAAAACCACTGGCTCTACTGGAACTTTTATCCCAGCATCTGTTTTGTAATATTTAGTTGTGATCGGTGCTATTTTACTTTGTGTTTTTCCAGGGTTGGATTCTGCTGGGGCTCATGTCCTATCTGGTACACATCTTTGTTATATTACTCATAGAAAAGCACATGGTGATTGTCAACTTTGTGATTCTTAAGAAGATTCCCCCTTAAAGAATGTTCATCCATATAATAGATTTATGGGACAGGACCACTTGAGAAAATCAGTCTAGACTTTACTGTAGAATGTATTACATAAATATCCACTCAGCAAACATTAGGCTACTACTAGGCATCAGGCACCTATTTAACTGGGAAAAAAAAAAACTAGACGGTATACTCCAGAGGTGAACAGAAACCATGCATGTCTGTTTTGCTCTCCACTGTTTTCCCAAGGCTTGGCCGAGTATCTCTATCCTAACGAGTGCTCAGTTACAGTTTGTTGGATGAAAGAAAATAAATGCTACATGTTTTGAGTCTTTGCTAGCCTGTTAATCTCAAGTCAGGCTATCCTGTCCCTCATGTATCATAGCCCCATAGGTTTCATGTATGTTTAAAAAGGTATGTTTTTTCTAAGTCAGTATCTTACAATGTTTTGGTCATCATTGTATCACTAGCATATCACCTGGCATGGCACTATGCACTCAATACATTTGTATAGTGAATGGCATGATTTGTTTTTCTCATTTGCTAGATGTTATTTTGGGCAGGCAAAACTGGGCAGGGCTTCCTCACCTGTCAGATGATCTGTCTCCTCATAGCCATTGTAAATAGAAAACACAATATGCATTTGCCTTAGTTCAGATCACTGTTCCAAGTTTATCCCACAAACAGTTTGTCCAGCAACTGAAAGCAGCAGTGACAAATGCAGGTGGAACTAGGTCACTAGCAGAAATAAAATGTGGTCCTAATGCCAGGACTAAAATGGACCTACTGCCAAATTAGTCCAATTGTAGCCTTTGCTTCAGCTGGATCATCCCGTGTTTGTTAGAGCTCAGCTGTTGTCATTATTCATTTGTTGATTGCTGCCCCATTCTTGGAAGTGCATAGGCATCCCATTCATTTGAAGCTGTTTTCTTAAAAATTATCATTCACATTTGATTTTTTTTTTTCCTTTTTGGCTGCCCAAGATAGCAATCCAAGATGTTTAAAAACCCGGCATGTGATTAAAATATAGGGGGGACTGGAACATGAATTGGGTCTATAAGGAAGCAGAATGGTCCCAGAAAAGAAGAAGAAGAAAAAAAACAAAATGAATTGCCTTATTGAAGTTGTTCCTGACCTTTTCCAATTTTGCTTCTAATTTAAATTTCTCAGAAATTTTCGTTTTAAAGAAAATATCTAATATTTTTATTTTAGATAGAAATTGACACTATTAGCAATTTAAAAGCTTGCTACTTTGTAAACATTAGTTAAGTGAATGAATAAACAAAGAAGAAAATGGACTGAAGTTGAATGGTTAAATAAAGTCTATGTACATTTTTTAAACAGGGTTTTTGAGAAGTTAATACTTCTCCAGGTGAGATTATATTATACTATTTAATTTGAATTGTGAGGAAGCAAGTATCAATAAATACCAATATAAATTCCAAATGGGGATATTTGAAAGAAAGTTTAAATTATTCAAAATTTAAATTATTTTTCTAAATAGGAAAGAATTTGCATATTATTGTGTATATTCAATAATAGCCCAACTCTTTCATCTTAAAAATCTCAAATACTATATATAGAAAATAATTTTAATTTATCTTTTCCACTTAATTTTAATTTTTGGACATAACTATATATTAATAATTCTACCTATCTCACAAAATACCTGAAAGAACTCAAAACAAAGAAAGGAAATGAAGGGAAAGTGAGTATGGTAACTAACAAAAACAATAAATAAGAATCATTAAAATTTCCAACATCCCACAACAATTGTTAAATAAGTAAGCAAGGGAATAGTTTATACAATATTAATCTTAGAAAGATTTAAGAGTGAAGCTATTGTTCCCCAGCACTGTAGTGTCTGATCAACTTAGTCTACTAAGGTAGGCAGGAAAGAACACCAAAATTCATGAGATCTAACACTGCTAAAACAAAAACTTCTATAGGAAAGACTTAAAGAACTTGCTACCATTGTACTTAACAACAGGCAAAGCTTCTGATGTCTTGCAACTTTGCAGCTGGATCCCTGGATAGATGATTGTAGGCAAAGAACATGAGTTATTTTTCATTCATTTTGGATAAACAACCTCTGGAACACGTTTGCTGGATTGTTCCTGGTCAACATTTTTTGGTCATCTTAAAACAGGAAAAGTCTTCACTTTCTACACTTTATGTTTTTAAAAAAATTTCATTACCACATTATGACAAAGAATATTAGGAATGAAGTCAAGAATGTAATAGGATTTGCCATCGGAATATTTCAGATATGGGCCTAAAATGAAATATGTAAGTATTTATTGGGAATATTTTGTACCCACTAGTAAAGGAGAATAAGATAATGCCTTCAGGCTCAGGGCACTATTCAACCATGTATTACTAAATGAAAATATGTTAAATATTTACAACAGTGTTTAAAACATAATTAATGCCATGTATATATTAATATATATATTTTTTATTGTATTATGTTGATTAACATCCTGGATGCTGGACCAGAGAGACATGACTTTGAATCTTAGATATGCCAATTTTTATCTATGTATTTTTGTAAAAGTTGCTTTATTTTGTAAGCCTGAGAAGTTTTCTCTGTAAAACAGGGATAACACTAGCTCTTACCTCCTGGGGTTGTAGAAGAATTAAATTAATTAATGTTTTTCAGAGCTTGATGACTGATAAAAATGATAATGATGGTAACAGCTAACAATATGAGATGTTTGATGAGTTCCAGGCATAATACAAAACAAACATCAAAAATGTTTAACAAAAAAGACTAGCAATCACTTTTGCTAGAGATAAATTGTACCACCTTATGATGTGAAGTCACCAAGATTTGAGAGTCGTTTCTGTAGTGCAGATAATGGATCCTGATTGATAGAGTAATATTTTATAAAAAGAAAATATTCATAAGCAACCAGATTGTGGAAGTGGAGTGTCTTAGTTCAGTCTAAGACAAAATACCCTAAAATTGGTGACTTACAAATCAAAAATTTATTTTTTCACAGTCTAGAAACTAAAACACTGAGATCATGGTGCCAACATGGTCAGGTTCTGTTAAGGCCTCCGCTTGGTGTGCAGAGGTCAACCTTTTTGGTCTTTACTCACATAAAAGAGAACAGAGGCCGGGTGTGGTGGCTCACACCTGTAATCCCAGCACTTTGGAAGGCCAAGGCGGGCGGATCACAAGGTCAGGAGATTGAGACCATCCTGGCTTACACGGTGAAACCCCGTCTCTACTAAAAATACAAAAAAAATTAGCCGGGCGAGGTGGCGGGCGCCTGTAGTCCCAGCTACTGAGGAGACTGAGGCAGGAGAATGCCGTGAACCCAGGAGGCGGAGCTTGCAGTGAGCCGAGATTGCGCCACTCTACTCCAGCCTAGGCGACAGAGCAAGACTCCGTCTCAAAAAAAAAAAAAAGAACAGAACGGAACAGAAAAGAGGCACTTTTTGGTGTGTCTTCTTTTCCCAATAAACACTTGGTGTGTCTTCACATGGAAAGTGAGAGAGAGAGAGAGAGAGAGAGAAAGAGAGACAGAGAGAGAGAGAGAAATTTCTCATATACCTTCTTATAAGGGCGCTAATCCCATCATAAAAGGACTACCCTCATGACCTCATTCAAACCTAATTATCTCCCAAAGACTCTATCTCCAAATGTCTTCACATTGGGGGTTAGGGCTTCAACATAAAAATCTGGTGGGGACAAATTCACAATGATGCAATGAATGAATGATTAAAAATATTGTCTACAAACATTCTTAATTGCTGGGTTCTGGATTTACAGACCTAAATATAATGATGGTCACTTCTCAGAAAAGGAAGGAAGAAAGAGACAGAAAACAAAACAAAACAAGACTAAGGATCAGTACACAGTAACACTGTAAAGGGTCATGCAATTACATGTTAGTATATAATTAATTATGGAAGAGAGAGGAAAATATAAGAAGCTGTTAGACAAACATAAGACCCAATGTTGAAATTAAAAGCCTACAGCAATCAGAACAGAATGATGCAACGTGTGAGTGCAATGGAAACATTGGCCCAAAACAATTTTATTTTGGCAATCTCAAATCCTGGCTGATTCCTAACCTAAATTTGTGTGGGGGGAACGCCAATGATTCCAGCAGAAAGCAACAGCTCGAAGTCTGAAAAAGCTGAGCAGAGATTTCAGCTTCTGCCCACTACCAGGGAGGCAGAATTTAGAATCTGAATCCTACCAAATTAGAGAGGCTTGGTAGCCACTTTTGGACCAGACTTTAGAAACAAATACTAAGGTCTCACTCTCAAACTAAAATACAGAAACAATGCATGAAATAAAGTCTCCACAATTCTAATCTAATCACCCAGGATTTTTAAGAGCATACCAGGACAAAAACCAACATTCTTAAAAGAAAGATAATAGAATCTGGAACCCCTACAGCATATTACTCTTAGTTTTTAGCATAATAAAATATGAGACATATAAGATGAAAACGGTTACATTATCAAGAGGGAAAGAAAATCAATGGAAACAGGCTTCTAAATTACCCAGTCGTTGGCATTAGCAAGAAAAGTGTATACTGAAGCCTTAAAGGAAAAGATGGTCAAATAAGAGAAGAGATGGAGAATATCAGCAGATGAAACTATGTAAAAGAATAAAAGAATGGAACAAAAATTTTAGAACTGAAAACAAAACAAAACCAAAATAAACAAATTTACTGGACTGGCTTAACAGAACATTGCAGATAGCCAAAGAAAGGGCCATTGAAATGAAAGGCAGATAAATAGACTTTATTCAATGTAAAACAAGACCAAAAGAGAGAAGAATGACTGAGCAGAGCCTTAGTGACCCATGGGACAATCTAAAACAGTCAAGTATGTGTTTAATTGAAGTTTCAGATGGAGGAGAAACAGAATGGTATAGAAAAAAAAAGTGAAGAAAAACTAGATAAATATTATCCAATTCAAGGACAATAGCTCAACTTGCAGATCCAGGGAGCTCAACAAACTCTAAGCCGGATAAATACAAAGAAAACCACACTTAGGCACATCATACCTTAGGTATGAGGGCACATCATAGCCGAACTCCTGAAAACCAAAGACAAAGAGAAAACCTTGGAAGCAGCCAGAGAAAAACAGCACTGTCTATACCAATTAACAATGATTTGTAGATACACTGACTTCTCTTCAGAAGCGATGGCAGCCAGCATACAATAGAGCAATGTTGTTACTAAATTATTAACCAAAATCCCACATCTAGGGAAAAATACACAAAGGCAAAATAATCACACAAACAACAACACTGAAAATAAAATATCATCAGACAAAAGCTGAGAAGGCTGGCAGCAGAACTGTATGCAAGAAATGCTAAAACCAGTTTTTTAGGCTGAAGACAATGTGAGGACTGAACAGAAGTGGAAATGGTAAAAAAAAAAAAAAAAAGTAGGTAAACTGTTCTTTTATCTTAGTTGCTGTAAAACACAACTAAAATTTTGAAAGAAAAAATTTTAACATTATATTATGGGATGTATAATATACATAAATGTAAAATAGTGACAACAATATCACAAAGGACAGGAGTAAATTAAATGAATTTATAATTTTGCAATTCTCTTACATTTAAAGGGAGGTAGTACAATGCCGTTTATGAATGAACTGTGATAAATTAAGGATGCCGACTGTCATCTTTGGAAACACCACTAAAATGTGTACATATACATATACCTTTATATATAAAGCAAATATAAATATGCATTTATATATAAAGCTTGACATATATTTATATATTTTAATTAATTATACATTTACATGTACATATAAAGTTCTCTATAGATATATAAAGCAAAAACTATGAAAACAATTTAGTCAAAAGCCATGAAAACAGTTAAATATCTAATTGATCCAAAAGAAGGGATAAGAAGGAGGAAAGTGGAATTTTTAAAAGTCAAATAGAATAAATATACTAATAAGAAAATGGCAGACCTAACCATGATTGTATTACATGTAAATCTACAAGACGTTCAAATGAACTGAGTACAAAAGAAATACATAATTATATCCCATTTACAAGATATGCACTTTAAATATAAAAACAGTAAAAAAAGTGGAAAAAGATATAGCACACAACCAATAAGCGTAAGAAAGCTGGTAGCAATATATTGATATATGACAACCAAGTCTTCAAACAGAGAAATGCAAGTTATAACAAAAATGAGATAAAAATACACACCCAAATGAAATACAATTATCCATCCACTGAAAAGGCTAAATGTCAAAAAATACTGGCAACATCAAAAGTTGGATAATCTGGTGCAAACGAAACTGTCATGGATTGTTTGCGGGAATACAACATGGTACAACTACTTTGAATAACAGTGTGGGAGTTTTTAATAAAGTTAAACATAAAAGCTACCCTATAACCCAGCAATTTCACGTCTAAGAATTTTCCAAGAAAAATGAAAACATATCTCTACAAAAAGAGTTGTAAAGGGATATTCACAATGGCTTTATTCACAATAAACAAAAACTGTCAACCACACAAATGTTCATCAACTGGAGAATGGATAAAAATTCTGTGGTGTATTAATAAGACAGAATGTGATTCAGCAATGGAGGAAACAAACTACTAACGCACACAACAACATAGATTAATCTCGAAAACATGTTAAGCAAAAGAAGCCAGATACAAGAGTACAGTATACATTATTCTCTTTATAGTATAGATTGCAAGACTAGGCAAACAAAATCTATCACAGGAAGTGTCAGAACACGATTGGCCTTTTTAGGAGAAAGGGGTGATCAGAAGGGACACACAGGAAAGCTTTTTTGTATAGATGGAAATAATTCTATAGCCTGATAGAGTAATGATTATACAGGTGTATACATTTACCAAAACTCATAAAATTCCTCTCTTAAAATCTGAGCATTTCACTGTATGTAAATTTTTCTTCAATTAAGAGAAGTTGCATTTCCAAATAAATGACTGAAATTTTAAAGCTCATAAAAATTCAAGCCCCGTACTTTTGCGGTATTCCACAGTACACTCATTAACATTAAACTGTGGCAGGGATTTTAGTCTATGATTTAGGCTGGTATTTTGCCTATGAAAACTACCCAATTTTTGTTTTTCTAATAGCAACATCTTCCCTTTGTACCATTTTCTTTCTGTGGGGGAAAAATAAGTGAGCCTCTTGGGGCATTGCAGCAAACTCTTTAAAACTGCAGGGGTGCCAATTAACACAGTTTCAGGAAGTGCCTAAACTGAAATCCCAGAGAGACAATCCTACATTACCAAGTACACAGCCCATGAAACACCATGTTGTTTCATAAAGGCTACATTTCAACAGTCATCTAAAACAAATGAGAAGTGCACAAAAAACATAAAAGTTCATGAAGTCAGCATGTTATAAAAATTTAGGCTCTTTGTTTCTGTGCCATTTTTCTATTGCACTTTCATATCTACTTCGAAGATTTAAGAGGTGCGTCAGTGCCTATGATCTTCTGTGGGGAAAGTAAATTACATATATATGTAATATATATCTCCATATATATGTATATTACATGTATACTACATATATGTGTATATGCAATTATATGTGTATACATGTATATATGCAATTACATATGTATAATATTTATATATATGCAATTAAACCAGTGAACTTCTTTAGGTCTAATGTTTTCCTTCATTTCTTGTGCAGTCATTCAATCATTGATTCAATCATTAACAGTTAAAGAACATTATGCCTGAAACAAGTTCAAGCACAAGTAAGATACAGGTCTTGGCTTTAAGGAACTTAATCTAACAGTGGTTAAGAATAATTAAAAAGATAATGTTAAAACTTCCTAAGTGCTGAAATAAAGAAAAACCCCCAGGCATCAAAGAGTATATTTGATAGCCACTGAAGTATGCTTATGCATATATATTATTTCTCAATGGGAAAAAGAATTATTTATCTAATACATATGCACACCAAGTCTCATCTCATCCTTAAATGGAAAATGCATCAGATGCGTAGCCTGACATTCTAATGAACCAGAACAGATTGTGACACCACCTTGCAGCAGAAACAAATGGAGTCCCTCGTATGGTTATTATCCATCATCGATGTTTTTTATAAATGGCACCTAAAAATATTTCTTAACAGCTTTCTCTGCTTGAGCTATAATTATAGTCCTACTGAAGAGTAAAATAAAAAATTAAGGACATATATTTTCACCCTGAAGTTGTTTTTTTTGTTTTTTTTGTTTTTTTTTTATTTAAGATAATGTCTTCCTTACTGTTTGGTAGAACACATAAATATGTGGGACATGTAATATATGAAACGAATCCACAGATGAGGAAAAAAAATCTCATAATCTGATTCTATAGTTTGCTGATGTTGGACATTTCTTAATAGCATTATTTTCATTTGTTTGATAACTCCAAAGTGACCCTACAAGCCACCAGTTTATCCATGGAATTGTGTCATATAATTGTAGTGAATTAAAATGCTATCAAGCTACCCTAACCCCTATTTCTGGATTCCTAGATCTAGGTTTATTGTAAATACTTTAACATGCAAGGACCCAACAAATAACTGTCTACTGGATTTCAAATGGTTAATTCATTTATCAAGTTATTCAAAATGCTACAGATTACATTTCCTGGCCGATTATTTCAACATTCATAACACACAAAGTTGAATGATTGGAAGAGAGAAACAGCTGTTACTAGGGAAATAAGGGAACACTGTAAGGAATTTAAAAACCATTCTGGGTAATCAGTTTCAATTTTAGAAATTAACAGCTGCTTTGAAAACATAAAATCCATATGTTTTAGGATTTATTTTACTTTTGTCCCTTTGTCATTTTAGGGTTTGTCATCAGCTGAAAATACATAGTATATTGGATTTTTTTAGATACCCATCTCCTCAACAAGATTCAGGGGATTCCTATTGCTTTCTGCAAGTCAAAGTCATGGCAAATGTAAACATTGTTGGTTAATAATTAAAAGAGGAAACGTTCCAATTAAAAAAGCATGGCTTCGAATGTTAAATGAGATAAAGGAGTCAAGAATTTTGATATGTGAGACAAAACTATTGAATTTGCCAATCTGGAAGTTCTGGTGACCTCACAGCGAAGTTTTCAGTAGTGTCAAGAGTAGATAGACCAAACTTGTAAGAGTGATGGAAAAATGGAGACAGTAGAGAGAGTTCTATTTATTAGTCACATTTAGTAAAATTAAAGATTCTTTATTCCAGCATTCATTTTGGAAATTCTAATTCTTTTATATTTTATATTATTCTGTTAGTGGAAAAGTTCAATGCTATCTTCAAGTTTTAATAGAGACGAGACATTTAGATTCCACCCCACAGAATAAAATGTTTCAGGTACTATTTATGGATCTCCATATAATACTTCTTTCAGGCCAAGGTTTATAATCAATTCACCTAATTGTCTATAATCAATTCAGCTAACTGTTACAAGAAACTAGTATCCATGGACTCATATTTTTTGTTCCTGAGTGGATAGTTATTGTATTAAAAAACACAGCACTAGCCATTTGCTGGTTGTCTCACATCCTCTTACACACACCTATGTGTAGGCACAATATTCACCTAGATTATCAATTTAAGTGGTGAGGGGGATAGGGCTCCCCATCTGGGTGAGGTCAGTCTACCACTCTCCATCTGCTTTACCTGCTCCTGGGTAAGTGATCAATTCAGTGTTGATCAGCATGCATGGGTAACTTCAGTGTCAACAGAAAAGTGTGGGAAATTAAATTGGGCCCCAGACTCATATTGTATCCTCAACTGTTTCATATTTAGGCATTTTCTGTTTATTGTTAATCAGTTACAATTCAGTTGGAAGAAAAAGTGAGAGACTGATGTTTCACGTTTCTACTATTAATGTTCACTTGTTTTTTCCTTCATTTCACAATGACATAATGATTTTGATGATGAGTATCTATAGCAAAATAAAGAATATATCTGGTTTTTGTCCTTGGTTCCTACCACAGAGCTTCAAAAACCACTGGAATTTCCTGATTGATAGGAGTGTCTGTTATCTTAATGAAGTAACTTCTGATAGGCCTCTAAACAGCTTTCATATGGGATTGGTCAACAGAAAGAACAACCATGAATAGAGCACTGGAATTTTGAGCCATTCGGACCTCCTCAGAGGGGACCAGGGCTGGAAGTTGAGTTGAAGCATGCGGCCAATGATTTCACCAGCCATGTCTATGTATTAAAACCCCCATAAAAACTCTGGACACTAAGGCTCAGTGAAGTTCCTACTTGGTGAACACATTGATGCACTGGAGAGTGACGCATCATCACAATGTGGGGAGAGGGCATGGAAGTTCTGTGATCCCTCTTAGACTTCACCGTAAGTAAATCCTTTATACTAAAATTACAAGGGTAGCACTTTCTTGAGTTCTGGAATCATTCCAGAGGATTGTCAAACCTGGTGAGATTATAAGAACCTCAAAACTTATAGCCAGTCTATCGGAAGTACCGGTGTCCTGGGGACCCTCAAAGTATGGCTATTGTCTGAATTCAAGACAGTCTTGTAGAAGACTCAGTCCTTAACTTGTGGGGTCTGCACTAACTCCAGGTGGTTAGCATCACTGGGTGTACTACCGTACACCCAGCTGGTGTCAGATTAGTGGAGTTTGGACAGGGTAAGGCTTTAAGGAGCCAACTGGCTTGCATTAGCTTTAGGATAGGGGAGAGCAGAATATTTTTATTGGCATGATAGAACTTCACAGAGAAGATATTTGAAATATATATACATAAAACAATTGATTCACATAACTGTAAAGTTAATCTTGTATATTCAATATTTTCAGCTTTAAACAATAAAAGCAGTAAACTGTGTGAATATGTGTATCTACACACACAATGTATATCTAAAATATATATGATATATATTTTACATATTATGTATGTGTGTAAAGTGTGTGCACTTTTTTCTCATAGGCTTCTTTGACTAGTAATTTGCATTTTCAACAAGGCTGCTACTTTTTCTTGAGAAATTGAGTATCTTAGAGAATCAAAATAAGAGCTGAAGAAACTTAACCAGCAGACTAGAAAAAATATGGCTCCATGGGCACAGAAGTCATAATTTTTTAAAAACAAAATACTGATCCCATTCTCTATGATGTTTTATGTCATCTCTGTATTCCATGAAGATAACACACAATATTTTACCCAAAAAACTATAGTTATAAAATATGAAAATGTCTATCCCTGATATAACAGAAAACATTGACTTATTTTTTTAAGCAATCGTTGGGAAAGAATGTTGTTCTCATATTCCACAGCTCCAGGTCCTCCAGAATGTGTAATATCAATGTCAATGGGTTTTTCTTGTACAGAATAAACATTCAAAGCAACGGAAGGAAAAGCAACATGACACACGAAACCCAATCATTCCTTAAAGAAAGGGCATTAATTCGGTGATGAATTGCTCACTGAGTCATTCCATAGAGGGATGCTTGAAAAAGAAAGTAGGAAGTATCAAGTTAATGAATTTACAGATATAGTCAAGCCACTTAGTAATCTGAGCAAACGAGTGGAACTGGAGACTCATTGCTTCCGTTTCTCCATCTGTCAGATATTGAAAGCTATTTACCTTCTTTTCAGAGGTTTAGGGAAGATTAGTTGATTTCCTGAAGTATGTTGAAAGTGAAAAGTCCTTTTACTTTCACCAAGTCTCTTTCTTACATTTACTAGGTTGGGCATTGCTGTAAATCAACACCAGAGACCAAGAGATTCTATTACAGCAACCCAAAAACATGTTGTAGGAGATGGATAAGAAATTAACGCAACAGGGATGGGTCACCAGACTCCCCAGATTAAAAAAAAAAAAAAGTCTATCAGTCCCCAGTTCAAGTAGTACTTTTATATATTTTTCATCAAACACTAATGAATGTCTTCTATGTGCTCAATACTGTAATGTATTAGTTAAATGTCCTTGATTAAATAAAGATGTAATTTTTTTAGCATTTACTTTATACTAGGCTATATGCTAAGTGACTTACATGCATTAACTTAATTTCTAAAGTTATAATTATTGAATACATTTTATTATTCACATTTTGCAAATTAGGAAATGGAGACTCAGCAAGTTTAATTACTTTTCCCCAGGTTATATAACTAAGGGGTAGCCAAGCCAAAATACAAACTCTGTAGCCTATCATCATAGTTATATTGCCTATGAATGCTATATATTTTCATGTTATAAGTAAATTTTAGGCAAAAGTATTGCCCATTGGGAGTGCAACTATACAGGGAAAAGAGTATTAAATCTGGCAGCAGGTAACGTATCTCAAGCCCAGTTCTGCTGTTTTTTACATTTCTGGTTTTGATCAAGTTATTCTTAGCTTTCTGTGTGCAAACTAAGAAGAATGGCCTGGAAAACTTACTGTTATTCTTTGTTCTGGCCTCATTCTTCTAGAGGTCAATAGCCAGTTCCCATGTGAAATGATATTGTGCCATAATCTGACAAAATCCTGGAATGCATGAACTAATTTATTACGGCCAATTATGTAGGTTGGATGTACAAAATTAAACAAGATAATCTCTTATACTCATTCTCTGTTTTTATAAAATTGTGGTTTATTTTTAGCTTGCTTCGCTCAGCTTCAGAGACATTCCCACTACCTAAAATTAAATCAGTTCTCTGTTTATTGTCTGTCTCTTCCACTGAAATATAAACTCTTTGAGAACAAACGACATATTTACATTATTTTCTGCTGTATTTCTACTACCTAGAATGGTGCCCACTAGATGTTCAATAAATAGTTGTTGAATCAATAGGGAAGCTTAAGTACTCAATTGAAGTTTAACAGAACTCTCTGCTTGCTTCCAATATCTTAAATGTAAAAGAGCAAAGGTCATTAACTACCCTTTTTTTTTTTTTTTTTTTTTTTTTTTGAGACAGAGTCTCACTCTATTGCCCAGGCTGGAGTGCAGTGGTGCGATATTGATCTCGGCTCACTGCAACCTCCGCCTCCCAGGTTCAAGCAATTCTTCTCCCTCAGCCTCCCAAGTAGCTGGAACTACGGGCATGTATTACCATGCCCAACTAATTTTTGTATTTTTAGTAGAGACGGGGTTTCACCATACTGGCAAGGCTGGTCTCGAACTCCTGACCTCCTGATCCACCCACCTCGGCCTCCCAAAGTGCTGCGATTACAGGTATGAGCCACCACGGCTGGCCAGCTACTAACTACTTTTATTGAATAGTATAAAAATTCCCTCTTTCCCTCCAGCACACACACACACTCACAAGTACACATCATGAAGCCAGTAATACCTGCCCCCTCCATCACAGTCAGCCAGTATGACTTTGAAAAGTCAGTTAATCAAACTGGGCCTTAGTTGCCTCACTGGAAAATTTAAAGTACATATTTTAATTCCCTGAGGTCTCCAAGTGGAAAAGAGTGAATAGCAAAGGTCTCTGCATCTTTCCTAAATCAGAGTTTAATGATTCAATAATTTCCTTTTATTGTTGTTGTTGTTTTAATTGAGACAGGGTCTTGTTCTGTTACCCAATCATGGCTCACTGCAGCCTTAACTTCCTGGGCTCAAGGAATCCTCCTACCTCAGCCTCCAAAGCAGCTAGGACTACAGGTGCATACCACCACGCCTAGCTAAATTTTGTATTACATGTAGAGATGGGGCATCACTATGGTGCCCAGACTGGCCTGACCTCTTGGCCTCAAGCAATCCTTCTGCCTTGGCTTCCCAAAGTGCTGGGATTAGAGGCATGAGCCAAGGTGCCCAGTTGGTAATCTCTCTGAAGTCTAACATTGGCAGAGAGTGGGGGAGGGTCCACCTTCTGACCAACCCCAAATATCTCAGTGAGATTCTAATAAATATGACCTCCTCCTTCTCAAAAATAGCATCAGGTCTTCTGACCTGAGCATACCAGAGCCCAATACTGCTTCAGGATCTCAAGTGACTTTTAATCTAATTAGACACCCACATTCAAAGAACATTTTTACAACTGAAAACATCAACATAAAGAACAAACACTAAGACCTAACTCTGAATACTCACTGTCAGTCAGCATTTGATGATTTAACATCGATTCGCTTATTTAAACCTTCCAATAAACCATTTCGTAGAAAAGCAAACTGAGGTACAAAATGATTGTCAATTGCCCAAGACTCATTAAAGTACCAAGTACGGTTTCATGGATTAAACCAAGAAGTGGTAACTAAAATGTTTGCTCTTAATATAATAGATAAAATAAGAAATGTGTCAGAATTATGATCAAATAAGGAACTATCTCTATTTAGAAGTTCTATCCTGAAGATAGCTAGTCAGGCATGGAAAAAGTTAATTCAGGGGCTTCTAACTACATTCTGTTCTGACACACCATTAATTTCTTTATTTCATGGATTATTAGAAACTTTAAAAATGGTGAATGTTTATAGTCCCAGCTACTCCAGAGGCTGAGGCAGGAGAATGGCTTGAATCCTGAAAGTGGAAGTTGCAGGGAGCTGAGATCATGCCACTTCATTCCAGCCTGGGTGACAGAGTGAGATTCTGTCTCAAAATAAATAAACAAACAAACAATAAATAAATAAAATTAAAACTGAATACATCCTTCCATTTTACAAATGAGAAAACTGAGGTTGCAAGCAGCTAAGTGATACCATGTGATTACTTACAGTCTGATAATTGTAGTATCACTCAGGAAAGAACTGTCCTACATTGTGCTAAGGCAAAAACTTCACATAAGGTACTATGTAGCATAAAGTAGCTACTGTATAATTCAGGGCTTCTAAAATTATCTGGAGTTTTAAAACTCAGTCTGCACCACACTGTCAAAAACACTCATTTCTGACATTCAATGTCTGGCTTTAATTAAGTTATTTATATAGATTTTACTCCAAATGTATTTGTAGAAAAGGTAAAGCATATCAAAAACAAATTGTGGGATTTTGCTATTCACTACAGCATCTCTCCTCCTGCACATAAATGATTTAATGAGATAATGGGACTCTGGAAGGGAGTACAAATCCAAAAGGGAGTAGACACTGCCAAAAAGGTCATTTCTTGATGCCTGTAGCAAAGGGAAATGTTCAAAATGGACTAGCATAAACACACCAGGAGGCACTTCATAATGTGCTTTGCAGCCATTTACAAGGTATTTTATGTGTTGTGCTTGATGAAAACAATAAACATCTTATATCAAATGGTAGAAATGATGTCTTATGGTTCTGCTACCTGCTGTGGCATCACTTTAAGTCACTGGAGAAACCTAGAGGATATTTAAGTCCCAAAAGAAGGCCTTTAGTTATCAACATTTGGCAAATTCATGGGTTGCTTTGCATAAAATTTTTCTTTTTTTTTTTTTTTTTGGTACTTCACAGCCAGGCCTACAAATCAATCCTTTCGACACCTATTAACCTATAAAATTCCTCTATTCTTCTGCAGAGCTGAAGAATTTATATCACTCAATTTGTACAGAATGCAAATTCGAAACAATGTTCCAAAGTAGAAAGTATACGATATCAGTTTGTTGGGACAAATAAATCATGACAGATACATTTAATATGTTAATTATTTAGAAATAAATTTCTAATGTTCATCACAGCATGTCTTCTCTATTCTATTTCTTTCTCTTTATGTAATTTTCTTAAATGGCTGTTTTTAAAAAGCTCTGTAATAGAATTCCCTAACAGTTTAAGATATTTTTTAAGAGGCTAAATTCATTTTCTTAAGCACTTCAAAGACTCGTGGCTGACCTTGAGTTACCAACCAATGTATGATGGAGGATCACTTTCTAAATCTTTGAGTTTCTGCTCTCTCTTCTGTATCTTTTTAATTTTATTACCTATCTTTGGTTTCTTGTTTGAGTTCCTTAAATATAATCAATGGCAGAAACAGAGTTTTCTGTATATATGCTCACAGAATCTAATTCTTTTTCTTTGGCCAGGAATACTATCAACTCTCTATGGCTATCTCTATACTATCTATCTCTATACTATCAACTAATCAGAAGTTTTGTCTATTGACATTTTAAGAATAACTCACGCAATAACAATGAATTAGGCAGTTATCAGGGCTGAGTGTTAGGTAAGAAATCTTCAATTTGGGGAGGGGGTTTGGAGGCCTCTAGTGGCATCACTGTGTGGGAATATTCTTGCATGTTGAAAGAATGCTATGCATAAGAAACTCTTCCTTCTTTCATCCATTCATCCCACTATCTCATTCTCAATGTCACTTATTCTAGACAAGATCACACACTTACAGCCTCCTAATAGGTGTCTATCTACAGAAAGGTGTTTCCCCCAGTTCATATTTTTCACACTAATCTTTCTCAGTGGCTTCCCATTGTCACAAACACACACCCAAATCCTCACTTTCACATCACTGTTCTCAAATTCTACTTACCACATGCTTATTCATTTTAAAAATATTTTACCCTTCTTTTAATCCATCTATTTTTAATCAAGTATTAATTTAAGGCTGGGCACAGTGGCTCATGCCTGTAATCCCCGTATTTTAGGAGGCTGAGGCTGGTGGATCACCTGAGGTCAGGAGTTCAAGACTGGCCTGGCCAACATGGTGAAACCATGTCTCTGCTAAAAATACAAAAATTACCCAGACGTGGTGGTATGTGCCTGTAATCCCAGCTACCTGGGAGGCTGAGGCAGGAGAATTACTTGAAGCCAGGGAGCAGAGGTTGCAGTGAGTCGAGATCGTGCCACTGCATTCCAACCTGGGTGACAGAGGGAGACTCCATCTCAAAATAATAAGAATAATAACAATTTGAGAATTTAATGTGGTCCTCTAGCATTATTCTAGTCAGGGCTATCTTACAACTTCTCTTGAAATGTAGTTATTCCCTAACTACAAGCTCCTGCCTTCTTGGTATCTTTCTCTTTCTCTGACAACTAAAAATGTAAGATTGTCAAAGATTGTAGCTTAGTTTACAAACTCTTGAACAACATTTTTAAGACAATTCACATGTTACTGTTTTTCCTGAATGTCTATATAATTCCATGCTTATGTTAACTGTCATGGTGCTTAGTCACTTACTGCCTTCAATTTTAATTTTCCAATGCATGTTCTGCCACATTTCTGCTTGAAGAGCAGCAGATGAAATATATACAATCCTTCTGCTTCTCCCACAGCTCATAGTCAGCATTTTGGCTGAATGAACACAATTAAATGAGAAACAATATCCCTTTACAGTATGTTTGGAGAATTATGGAAGAAACACAAGCAGCCCTAAAAGAAACTGGATATACAAAACAACTCTATTATATGGAACTACAGCTGATGCAAGAAAATTACATAATATTATTGTCTCTACTTTTATACCTTTCTCATTGATTTTATGACTTGATATTTTATTTATAACATTTCTTTATCCTATTTTCTCTCCTATAGATTTTATGCTATCCCTGGTGCTACTGAATTCTGTAAGGCACTGGGTGCATGCTCTTTTAAATAAAATAAACTCTACCCAATAAAGTTGGAATTTTCCAGAAGAGATACTTTTAACAAAAATGATTAGAAAACAGAGAGATTAAAACAAAAGTAATGGGAAGTGTCCAGACCTTTTGTTGTTGTTGTTTGGTAATCGACATTTGCTTTTGGTTGGACGAAACTGGGCTTTTCTCTTCTCAGCTTGAGCAATAACAAATTGGGAACTGAAGAGATCTGTGTTTTTAAGAGGACAGCTGTACGTATACCCTCACAGGATGTCCTCTTTGCCAAAGTAGTCAGTTTAGACTATTTAGAAAAATTATAACTCAATTCTTCTTACAAATTCCTGTGTCATGCTTTATGCGTTCCTCCATGTAGTAGTTTTCAATCCTTAAATCTTTGGGTCAAGAGGTGGAGGGCACTGTCACACAAGCCTCTTACTCCTGCTGTTCCAACTCGCACCACTGGTGCTTCGATGAATGAGAACTCAGTGAATCTCCAGGGTCCTTGTGGCTTCAGATAATTTTAGAGGTAGCAAGAATGAATAAAAGGATTCATTCAACAGTCCATGTTTGTTTTTAAAGTGGAGAGGTTGTAACCAAGTGTTTCCTGAGGCCACACATTTAGGTGATCTCTGGCCCCTATTTCTCATCCCTGGCACTACAAATATAGCCATTTTAGAAGAAAAAAAAATGTTTTAGATAATATCCCATTTACAGTTGATACACTATTTTTGTTATTTAAAAATTCCACTTACAACCCAAATTCTTAACTTCATAGTCTATTTTAGATTCTTGCTTACAGATGTTTTGATTGGTAGATTCTCTTAGCTCCTCCTTCAAGGCATATTTGAGTTCACTGCCCCTTTTTGCAATCGGTTTCACATTTACTTCCCTGATTCTGGCAACCATGAAGAAAGGAAGGACTGACTTTTTCTTCCAGCAGGAGTGTCCTCTGTGGGACAGCTCAATCACATGCTCTAGGAATGGAGAAAAGGTGCTGAAGCCTGGACGGCTGGACTGGACATTAGTTAACAACTAACACCTATGGATCATCCACAGGTTCATTGCTAAATACTTCACAGTAATTTTCTTGGTATAACTGTTAACTAAGGATGGTCATTGTCATTTTATGGATACGAAAAGTGAGGTTCAGAAATGTTGGCTACTTTGCCCAATGACACATTTATAAGCAGTAGAGAACCCAGGCCTGTCTGGCTGCAAAACTTACTTGTTTATTCCATTGTTTTGCCCTCTAACCCACATTGTCTCTCTTCTAAGTATTAGACAAAGTTGGCAATGCTGGTGTTTTCATAACAAAACTAATAAAGTTGTTACACATCTACATAATGACTTAATTCTCACTACCTTTGAGATAGGTAGCAAGGTATCATTGGTATGTTATAGATAAAGGAATTAATTGTATAAACCCTTGTGCTACAGAGTCATTGTACCACAACTATAAAACACCTGCCCTAGAGAGCTTCAGCTCTCAGAACATGTACTCATTTACTTCCTCTCTTTCATCTCTGTACTGAAGACTTTAGAACACAGAGTATTGACTTGTAATAGTGCTTAAAATGTTAGTTCTGGGGAGCAATTTTATCAGGGAATAAAGATATTTAAAAGTCTATGTCTTTCTTTTCCTTCAACTGCCTCTCAAGTCCCTAGATCCTGAAAGTTACTTTCTTTCAGCTATAAATAAACTTGTCTTTTCCCTAGCTATCCCCTAAACAAAGGCCATGAGACCTGTAAGTAATTTTTCAGTTGGGGTAAAAAAAAAAAATGAGCACATTCTACAATAGAAGATACACAATAACTTAGCAGAGAACTTGGCACAAATCAAATATAATCAGACATAATCATTAGTTGCATCCAAAAACTTTAAGTACTATAATATAATTAAGATAAACATTTATTTGCAGGAGGGGAGTGATATGTTCCACTAAGTTTAATATTCCAGGAATATTACTTAATCTAGCAATCCAAGAATAATAACCAAATATCTTAACCACCAAATAAATTTCTTAATCATAAGAAGAAAGGGCATGCTTATCAATCATTTGGAGGTTTTTTTGAAAATTTACCCCTAAAAAAAGTGAGAGTTTTTCACTTTCTTCTGTTTATTTTTATTGTGGCCCCCTGAAATGTCTTCTTTTATTTGGCATTCCTAGCCTTATCCAGGAAATGTATCAGTTCCACGTCCTTATTTACTGCTGGAAGGAAGTATGAGAATGACAGCTACACAAACTGAAATCCAAATTAGCCACAGAAACAATAGCATTGGCTTCTCCATTTGACTATAGCCAACAGCCAAAGAGTGACCTCTAAGTGAAATCAAAATTTCCACTCCTGAGATTTTGAGTCTGGATCTCTACTCTTTTTAATCTGTTATCTTTGTCTTAAACAACTGTAACAAGAAAGGACAAAAATGAGACTAGCCCTTTATTTTCTTCATTTCATGGACACGTGCTAAAGTCTTGCTGCTTTCTGCTCTTCCAACTCGCTGGAATCTTTCAGAGCTCCTCTTGGGAAAAAAAACGAACAAAGCACTGAGCAGGTTACATAGATGTGGAGCTCTAGGGGCTGGCAAACATCAAGTTGCACAGAAGTCACCAGGGTATTAAGCAACTATCACAAAGTATGTGAAAGATATCTTTGGAAATATTTTTCTTTTTCATACATTCTTCACTTTTGCCTTCTAGAAACCCAACGTTCTCACTTACTACTTTAATATAACAAAACTTCTGAATACTCAAATTTAACTAAACTTGACTGACCTGTGGTTTAACAACAACAAAAAAGTATGTTTAAAAGAAATACTAACTTGTATTTCTATAGGATTTTATTTTAAAATATGTATTTATAAGCAGATACAGATTTATGCACATATATACCCTCATGCATATTTATTTATTATGATAAAGGGTTATTTGACATGGTCATGCTAGATAAATTCAAAACACAAGCAACTGCAAATATAAGACAGTGATTCTATAGACTCAATATAGCTCCAGTGAACATAACTAGAATCAATCCAGTGATACTAATGTGTCTAATGACTGCTAGTGTCTGTGGGTGTGCCTAGCAATCATTAGACATATTAGTACCACTGAATTTTTCTTCAAAGAAAATAATTTTTTTTCAAATTTTAAACCAGGAAAGAACTTTTACTGTCCTTATCAATTCAAAGCCAAGTCATTAGTACTCAAAGTTTGCCATAATTATTTATACCACATTTTATTTTATTAACTATATATCACCAATTGTTTTTATAGCTATTCACAACTTTTCCTCTTTAAAATATGTTGACATTTCTATTGGGTTTGAATAGCCCATATTTTCCAATAACTGAATAAGATCCATATTCCAAGAGGATGGGGGTAGGTTCCACATCTAGCTGAAAGGGTATGCATATTTTTCTAGCTACATTTCCCCAGTAAGAGGCTGAAGGAGCCACTGAAGCCCTCCAGGTATGTTTAACTTGATAGTTACCTACTATGCCAACCACTCAATTCCTTCTTAACTTTCGAGTAAAAGTTAATTGAACTGAACAGATCTTTGTTCACTTTTGAAGATACTAAGAGTAATTATCTCTAAAGTTATTCCAGTTTCCAAGTCTTCCTTCTTAGTTTGCCAGTATGGAAGCTCTAGATCATCAAAACATACCAAAACCATAATTCAAGACAGAGCTATACAACTACAATTGTTAATAATTAGGTAGAGAATAATGTCATTACTTACATTCTTAATTCTATACCAAGTCGAATAAAACTACTTATCCCATTATAAATTCAGGCATATTGTTATTTGAAAAATAAAGAACATTTTGATTCTTTAAATAGAAAGATGTATTATATTTCAAACAATGGAGAAATAGATAACATGATATATAACTCGCGTATCTGGATTTTTATAAAAGATGAAGTTATATGTCAGCAGCCAATATAACTTTCAGCCTAGGCTGTTCAAAATTAAATTAATTGGTGCAAATTAGGCTGAGCCAATTCCAAAAAGGTCTGATATGAAACAGATTTCACAGACTATGAGGATCCTTGGTACCATTGCCATTAAAATGCCACTCAATGGACTTCTAAAGCAACCCAGTCCCTCAGCAAGCTATTAAATCAGATATGGAATACTACCTGAGGATATGAAATGCTCATGACACCTTTGTCTTTCAAGGTAATAATGGAATGATTTTTAATTTCTGGGCTCATTAAAATACACTTAGTCATTTAAGAGATTCTATTAGGTGATCCACAGCATATGACAAGTTGAAGGATTTAGTCTTGGGAAAAAATTAACAATTCACTTTTCTTCTTGAGCTAATTTTTTAAATGCTGTCCTAAATAGTTCCTTAATCTCTTCTAATTTCATTTCCTGAATAAAGAAATCTTGAAAAACAATATGTAAGTCTACATACAATAACTGAAACAGATTTATTAACGAGTGACTCCAGACTTAAATATCCAATCACCTACCCAACAGCTCTACTTGAGTGACTAATACACACATCACAATAAGTACACCTAGAACTAACCTGGTTCCCATTTCAGCAGCTCCTCCCAGGATCTTCTCTCAGCACACAGCAACTGGATTCCACCAGTTTCTTAGTTCAAAATCCTCCCTGTTATCCCTTTTCTCACACATACTCACACATAACCATTGGTCAATCCGATGAGTTCTAACTTCAACATATGTCCCTAATACGACTACTTCTTATTGCCTTCCAAGCTATTGATGACCCAAGGCATGATTCTCAAACTTTGATGGGCATCAGAACTTTCTGGGAGGCTTGTTGCAACACAGATTCCTGGGCCCTACCTACCTCTACAGTCTCTGATTCAGGTCTAAGGTAGAGTCCAGGTGATGTTGCTATAGCTGCCCCAGGAACCATGCTTGAGAACTGCTATCCTATACTAAGTCACCATTGCCTGTTGCCTATACTATTTCACATATGTCTTTCCGACTTCTCTTTTTCAGCCCTTGCTCCCTTGGAGTCTGTTTTCCAGAGAGTAGCCCAAATGATTTGCTTTAAATCTAAGTTAAATTTTGTTACTCCTCTGCTCAGGCCCCTGCCCCCTGCCCTTATGGTTCCCATCTTACCCAGAGAAGAAACTGAAGTCTATATAACCATCTACATGACCTGACAAAATCAACTTCAACTTTTATTTCTCTAAAATTTCTCATTTTTCTCTAGCTACAATGAAGGATGCTTCGTGAGCATTCAAACACATTCCCACTTCACTGCTGCTCAGGTTGCTGGTGCTTCTACCTCGTAACACTCAGCCTCCAGATTTCGGAAGGGTGCATTCCCTCAGCATGCTCAAGTGACATCTCATCAGAAAGACCTTTGATTTTCTTCACAGCACTCACAGAGAATACATTTAAACTTTAATAAATGTATGTGCTATTTATTTCTTGCTTGTCTCCTCCTATGAAAATATAACTCATCCCAAGAACAGAGACTTGGCCCTGTTTGATCATCACTAGATTCTCAGCACCTGGAACAGGATTTCACACAAAGCAGCTGTTTATACATTATTGGATGAATCAGTGAAAAAATAAATGAATGTAGGCCTACAGAAAGAGTGATGATTTAGCAAGAGTACCTACTGTGTTTATGTATCAACAACTCTGTTAGATACTTACTATATGGCATTGTAAGCATGCCTACGAGATATCGCAGGTTTGGCTCCAGATCACCACTGTAAAGTGAGTCACATGAGTTTTTTTTTTGGTTTCCCAGTGCACAGGAAAATTGTGTTTACACTGTATTGTAGTATATTAAGTGTGCAATAGTACAATATATTAAAAAATGTGCATACCTTAATTTAAAAATACTTTATTGCTAAATAATGCTAACAATCATCTGAGCCTTTAGCAAGTTGTAATCTTTTTGCTGACTGATCAGGGTGGTGGTTGCTGAAGGTTGGGGTGGTAATGCCAGTTTCTTAAATTAAGGCAACAATGAAGTCTTCCTTTCACAAAAGATTTCTCTGTAGCATGCAATGCTGTTTAATAGCATTTTATCATCAGAATTTCTTTCAAAAGTGGAGTCAATCCTCTCAAACCCTGTCACTGTTTTGCTAAGTTTATGACCTATTCTAAATCCTTTGTTGTCATTTCAACAATGTTCACAGCATTCCATCTCAAAAAATCACTTTTTTTGCTCATCCGTAAGAAGCAATTCTTCATTCATTCAAGTTTATTATGAGATTGCAGCAAAGAAGATCAGCCACATCTTCAGGCTCCACTTTTAATTCTAGCTCTCTTGCAATTTCCACCACATCTGCAGTTAACTTTTTCCATTGGTGTTTTGAACCCCTCAAAGTCATGCATGAGGGTTGGTATCAATTTCTTCCAAATTCCTGTTCGTGTTGATATTTTGACTTCCTCTCATGAAGTATGAATGTTCTTAATGGCATCTAGAATGACAAATTTATTTCTAGAGGGTTTTCAATTTACCTTGCCTAGATCCATTGAAGGAAGCACTACCTATGGCAGCTATAGCTGTATGCACTTCTTAAATATAAGTCTTAAATAATAAGATTTCAAAGTCAAAATTACTCCTTGGTCCATAGGCTGCAAAATGGATGCTGTGTTAGCAGCCATGAAAACATGAATTTTCTTGTACATCTTCATGAGAGCTTTTGGGTAACAAGTGCATTGTCAGCAATAATGTCTTGAAGGTAATCTTTTTTTACTGAGTAGTAGGTCTCAATAGTGGGCTTAAAATGCTGTAAACAATTGTGCTGTCATCTAGGTTTTGTTGTTTTATTTCTAGAGCACAGACACAGTAGATTTATCATAATTCTTAAGGACCTAAAGATTTTCAAAATGGTAAATGAGCATTGTCTTCAACTTAAAGTCAGCAGCTGTATTAGCTCCTAACAAGAGTCAACCTGTCTTTTGAAGCTTTGAAGTCAGGCATTGATTTCTCTATACCTATGAAAGTCCTAGATGAAATCTTCTTCCAACAGGAGGCTCTTTTATCTACATTGAAAATATGTTGTTTAGTGTAGTCATCTTCCTTTATTATCTTAGGTTTTCGGGATAAATTGCTACTGCTTCTGTATCAGTACTTGCTGTTTCACCTTGCATTTTTATGTGATGGCGACACATTTTTAAGATTTTTTTCTTTTTTCTTTTTTTTTTTTTTTTTTTTTTGAGACGGAGTCTCGCTCTGTCACCCAGGTTGGAGTGCAGTGGCCGGATCTCAGCTCACTGCAAGCTCCGCCTCCCGGGTTCACGCCATTCTCCTGCCTCAGCCTCCCGAGTAGCTGGGACTATAGGCGCCCGCCACCTCGCCCGGCTAGTTTTTTGTATTTTTTAGTAGAGACGGGGTTTCACCGTGTTAGCCAGGATGGTCTCAATCTCCTGACCTCGTGATCCGCCCGTCTCGGCCTCCCAAAGTGCTGGGATTACAGGCGTGAGCCACCGCGCCCGGCCAAGATTTTTTTCTTAAACTTTAGGAACCAACTCCTGCTAGCTCCAAACTTCTCTTCCACAGCTCTCTCACTATTCAGCCTTTGTAGAACTGAAGAGAATTAGGAACTTGCTCTGAATTAGGCTTTGGCTTAAGAGAGTGTTGTGGCTGGTTGGATCTTCTATCCACACCACTCAAATATTCTCCATTTCAGCAATAAAGCAGTTTCACTTATATATCATTTGTGTGTTCGCTGCAGTAGTAGTTTTAATTTCCCTCAAGAACTTTTCCTTTGCATTCATTACTTGACTGTTTAGTACAAGAGACCTAGCTTTTGGCCTATCTCAGCTTTTGACATGTCTTCCTCACTAAGCTTAATCATTTCTAGTTTTTGATTTAAAGTGAGAGAAGTGTGATTCTTCCTTTCAATTGAACAATTAGAGGTCATTGTAGGGTTATTAACTGGTCTGTCTGCATTATTGTTGTGTCTCGAAAACAGGAAGGCCCAAGGATGGGGAGAAATACAGGCAAAACCAGTCAATGTAATAGTCAGAACACAAACAAGATTGATTGATTAAGTTTGTTGTCTCACATGGACACTGTTCGTGGAGAATCATAACAGGTATAATAAAAATGAGAAAATGTTAAATATTGTGACAATTACCAAAGTGTGACATAGAGACATGAAATGAGCATGTGCTATTATAAAAATGGTGTTAGGAAATGGACTTGCTTGACACAGGGTTGCCAGAGACCTTCAATTTATAAAAAATAGTATCAGAAAATGCAATAAAGTGAAGCCTAATAAAACAAGGTATGCTTGTACTTATATCCTACAAGGACTTTGTACCATAACTTTTTATAAATGGTGTGGTGACAAGGGGAAACAACAAGGGGGGAAAAGCTAAACAAAGTAACTTTAAACAACACAGGTATAAGGAGATGCATAGGAAACCACCTGAAGTCTTTGTGATTGTGTAGCTTAAGCCTATGTTGTTTCTTACTCCATTACACAATGAATGAATGAATTAAACTAGATTAATTCATTTGCTAAATATTTTGAGCATGACATATCAAGATCCAAGTATAGGACACACAAGGATAATTTTTTTTAAAAAGTCCTTATCTATAATCTGGCAGAGGAAAAAGGAAAAATACATGTGTGGCAATTGTATTGTCTTTTTAATTTATGTATACATAACATGTATGTATACATAAATAAATATATACATTGTTTATATATACAAATACACATATATGTGTTTATATATATGCATACACACATATATACATATATGTCTACTTATGAGATGAGGTGAAGCTTAGATATAACAGTCCTAGAAGAATACAGTGTATAAGAAAGGGCATCATGCTAGATTGGGAAATTCAGTTTGGACTTCTTTCCTATTGGCTGACTATGGAACATCTAAGAAAATATGCTGAGTAAAGCACTTTTCCTACCACTTTGAAGCTCAGAATGAAAAACTCACTTGAAGGTCCACATTTTGGGCTTGTGGTAGGAGAGCTGGTCAATAATTTCATGACTATGAATCACCTCACCAAAGCGAAGTGTACACAGTGAGGAGACTGGACCAAATGTGGCAAAGGGAAACTCTAGGGATATAGAGTCCAAAGGAAATGTGTTTCATGAAAAGTATGTAACAGTCTTAGAAGTGCTTAATAATAAGATTGAGACTTTGGAAACTTAAAAACCCTTCAGCAATTGATGACCACATATTTTGGGAGGAGTTTTCTGGGGGAAAGACAGTTCAGAGAGGTTTGTGGAGTGAGAGGGAAGGAGAGAAATAAAGACACTACAAAAAAGATGATAAAGGGACAGCTCAAGGAAGTTGCAGATAAATTCTTTTTAGAATGGTAATGAGCAAAAGAATTGAGGTGACTATATCAAGGAAAACCATTAACTCTTTGTTTCACGTAAATGTCATTCATTAAGTAAACTCTGGCATCGGAATTTCCAGCTAGAAAAACAAATGAATAAACACTTTTTGAGCACTTGCTCCATGTCAGGAATTATACAAGGCTCTGTCTTAGGCATGACCACCTGAGATTCACACAAGACACCAACATGTGTGCAGTTATCAAAACCATTAAATAACGTAACTAAAATCACTTTTCTAGAAATTATGGTCCAGGGCCTCAATTCAACATATATCTCAAAATTCCTATTCAGTCTATTCAATCAACCCTGCTAAATATCCCACCATCACAGGTTAACTCATCCTTATCCAGTTCTCTATTCCAGTTAAATTTTTCTGCCCATTCCAGTCCTTTCCTTGATACTTCTATTCAACTACTGTCTGCCTAGTAGGCATGGTGTTTAGTTACCCATCTCTGATTCAAAGTACTCCAGAGTCAATTTGAATTATTTTTAGATTAAAAAAAAAATGAACTGTTTCAAACCTACCAATCATTTGTACAGTTCTCCATTTTTTATTCTAACAGTCATTGCTACCTGCTTACAAGGTTGAAATAAGATATTTTGATTTTAATCCTATCTTGGACTTATTAAGTATCATTCTTCTAAAGAGCGCAGTGACCTTTGTCGTCTGTCCTTACAATATCTGTAGAAGAACCAGCATTATTCTCATTTAACAGCTGACAAAATAGATACAGAAGATGAAATGACTCTGTTAGAATGTGTTCCTTTACTCTTGCTAAGCAGTGACCTTACACTGTAAAATTCTTTACACAATATGCGCCTTTTAGGGAAAAGAGGTGTTCTAATTATGGTTAACAACCAAAACCTTGGGGTCTGGCCATCGCTTTAACATAAAAGGGAAGGGTAAATGAACATAGAGAACATAATTCAGTTTACTATTAATATTATACATTATATAACAAATATTAAAAGAATGCAGCATTTATGTTTTCTTAAATTTCTGATTAACAAAGAATATGTTTTTGTGCCTTAGGTCTTTAAAATGAAATTTTCTCAAAAATGATATGGTATTTCTTATACCTTTCTCACTGCGAAGCTAGTCACTACTTCATTCTAATAGCATCTATTTACTCTACTTATCACAGCCAAGAAATGAAAAAAAAAAAAAAAAAAAAATCTCGGAGCTCCAAAAGGACTCAGAAAATGCCTATATATGAGAGAAGCCTACATTTCCTCCCTATTTGATTTCACAAAATTCCTTTACTAAGTCATTCATTATTCAGAATGTGGCTACACCTTACAAGTTAAACAATTTGCAATGACCCTAGTATGCCGTAGCTCCTGTCACTCCATGAATAAATCCTATTCATCATTCCATATGGTTTGGCTTTAATTTTAATTAAATATGATGTGGTTTGGTTTTAATTTCATGTAAAACCTTCCTAGATTCCACTAAATTCTGAGTTTTCTGACAAATCCTAATACAGACATGGGTGAGCCAAAACATGAGGGAGTGATTATTATAGTTCCAGTACGTAAGTGCTTTGAGGACAGCATCTCAATTAATCACACAATTCAGTAACCCTATACACTGATGTACTAACAACATCAGCAGCAGCAGCAGCAGCATCTGTCCCATGCTTCTCCAACTATAATATGCAAATACCCCAAGGGGCTTGTTAGAATGCAGATTCTTGAATCAATAGGCCTAAGGCAGGGCCTGTGGTTCTGCATTTCTAACAAGTTTCTGGGTGATGATGATGTGTAGACCACAAAGTGCACTTGGTCTATGTAGGCGTCACTGAGGAAATCAAGGCTAGGAGAGTTTGTATACCTGGTACATGGCTGACCACAGAACTGATATCAATACCAGAATTCATCACCAGCTTTAATTGCAAAGTCTTCACTTTTCATCAGGGTTCAGCAAGCTAGGGCCTGCAGACAACACAGAAACACTGTCAGGCCCATTCATTTACCCAATGCCTGTGCTGTTATTTGTTCACGCTACCTGAGGGCAGAGTTGAGTTGATTACCACAGAAACAATGTGACCAGAAAAGCCTAATATATTTATTATCTGGTTCTTTGCAGAAAAATTTGCCAAACTCTGCTTTAAATCACAGCACTGTATTGTCATATTAATTTGTTTTAAATCCCCAGAGCCATATATAAAGTGGTATGGAACAAATGTTTAAAATAATAGCTCCCATTTGTCACTTCCTGTCATTTCATCTACAACTTTTATAACACAATTTTCTTTTTGATGCATAAAATCATTTTTTTATTATTATACTTTAAGTTCTGGGGTACATGTGCAGAACATGCAGATTTGTCACATAGGTATACACGTGTCATGGTGGTTTGGTGCACCCATCAACCCATCACCTACACTAGGTATTTCTCTTAATGCTCTCCCTTCCCTAGTCCCCTGCCCTGACAGCCCCCAGTGTGTGATGTTCCTCTCCCTGTGTCAATGTGTTCTCATTGTTCAACTCCCACTTATGAGTGAGAACACGCGGTGTTTGCTTTTGTTACTTTGTTAGTTTGCTGAGAATGATGGTTTCCAGCTTCATCCACGTCCCTGCAAAGGACATGAACTCATCCTTTTTTGTGGCTGCATAATATTCCATGGTATATATATGCCATATTTTCTTTATCCAGTCTATCATTGATGGGCATTTGGGTTGGTTCCAAGTCTTTGCTATTGTGAACAGTGCTGCAGTAAACATATGTGGACACATGTGTCTTTATGGTAGAATGATTTATGATCCTTTGGGTATATTCCCAGTAATGGGATTGCAGGTCAAATGGTATTTCTGGTTCCAGATCTTTGAGGAATCGCCACAATGTCTTCTACAATAGTTGAACTAATTTACACTCCCACCAACAGTGTAAAAGCGTTCCTATTTCTTCACAGACTCTCCAGCCATCTGTTGTTTCCTGACTTTTTAATGATCCCAATTCTAATTGTCATGAGATGGTATCTCATTGTGGTTTTGATTTGCATTTCTCTAATGACCAGTGATGATGAGCTTTTTTTCATATGTTTTTTGGCCACATAAATGTCTTCTTTTGAGAAGTGTCTGTCCATATCCTTCTCCCACTTTTTGAGGGGGTTGCTTTTTCTTGTAAATTTGTTTAAGTCCCTTGTAGATTCTGCATATTAGCCCTTTGTCAGATGGATAGATTGCAAAAATTTTCTCCCATTCTGTAAGTTGCCTATTCACTCTGATGATAGTTTCTTTTGCTATATAACACAATTTTCTATTTATGATATATTTACCTAATATCTTTATGATCTCACCTTTGAACAGTGATCTTTAGAGTGGAACATACTTGCCTAAGGAATGTTTACAGTGCTCCATTGGGGTGCTGTATTAGTTTGTCACAGTGCTATAAGGATACCCAAGACTGAGGAATTTACAAAGGAAAGAAGTTTAATTGACTCAAAGTTCGGCATAGCTAGGAGGCCTCAGGAAACTGACAGCCATGATGGAAGGTGAAGGAGAAGCAAGCACATCTTACAGGGCAGCAGGCAAGAGACAGGAGAGCAGGGAAAAAACTTCTACTTATAAACACATCAGCTCTGCTGAGAACTCACTTTCACAAGAACAGCATAGGGGAAACCGTCCTCATCATCCAATCACCTCCCCCCAAGGCCCTTCCCTCAACATGTGGGGATTACAATTCGGATTACAATTCAAGATGAGATTCAGGTGGAGACACAGAGCCAAATCATATCAGGTGCAGGAAGAAAACAATGGAACTACTATTTTTATTTAACTTTACATTAGTCTGTTTAAATTGTGTATTTGTATGTGCTCTAGGATTATTCTTAACGTGTATTATAGTGACCTCCCCAATAAATATTGAATGAGGAAATAACCCATGTTTGCACTCTCCCCATGCCCAGCAGAGGGCCCATACATGGCAGGAACACAGTAAATCTTTACAAAGTATTTGTTCATTTAGTAAAAATGTTTTCTTCTTTTTTCCCCCCAAAAACCTAGATAAGATAACTTTCAATAAGGTTTCAGAATTTGGGATGGAGGGATACAGTAAAAAAAAAAAAAAAAAAAAAGAAATTAAACGTCAGTTTTGTGGCACAGAGGATTGCTGAATAGGCTGGCATCTGAACCAGAATATTCTATGAAAGATTCCTTCTAGAATATTCTACGACAAATATATGTACATCTTGCCAGGCACAGTGGCTCAGGCCTGTAATCCCAGGACTTTGGCAGGCTGAGGCAGGCAGATCACCTGAGGTCAGGAGTTCGAAACCAGCCTGGCCAACATGGTGAAACACTGTCTCTACTAAAAATACAAAAATTGGCTGGGCGTGGTAGTGGGCACCTGTAATCCCAGCTACTCAGGAGGCTGAGGCACAGGAATCACTTGAACCCAGGAGCTGGAGGTTGCAGTAAGCTGCGATCACGGCACTCTAGCCTGGGCGACAGAGCGAGACTCCATCTCCAAACACACACACACACACACACACACACACACAGACAGACACACACACACGTCTGAGAAGCAAGAAGTTTTGGATAGTGAAAAGAGTTGAAGAGGTACTTATCCACGTGGAGTTGAAGGAAGGCAGTGAAGAAGTCTGGGAGGTACAGATGTTAGAGAGAAGGAAGAAAGGCTCCAGAGAAGAGCCTGGCAAAGCCACACAGCAAGCTGAAAGCAGCACACAGCTGCAAGCATCAGGCAGCAGCTCAGGCTGCTTCCCAGTTGTTCAAATCCCCCCTCTGGGTGTTCAGCACCAAGGTCTTTACTTTGACAGTTGTAACCCTCTGAGTGTCTGAATCATCATTCTAAAGCATTAGTTTTCACTGCAAACTACTGCAGAAGATTCATCTGAGTCCATATAGACTCCAAGACCTTCTCAGCAAATTCTTTTTTGCATAAATCCCCTGACCTGCACCTTTTTTCATCTAACTTGGCCTCCTTATTCTAGAATTGAATTACAAAGACAGACTGACCGAAAGAGACCCTGACAGAAGAGAAGGTTCGACTTCAGTACTGTTCCTCAGACTAAAGTGATCACTGAAGTGAGATGCAGTGAAAATGCTATTAACCTACTCTTGGTTTTTATTCTCATGGTTACAAGTTCAGCTAGCTTTGATTGAAAAATCTACCATGTGCTAAGCACAGTGGGAGATGCTAGATAATATGTTCCTACATTTAAACTTGGCAACCATCCTACTAGGTAGATATTAAAACCATTCCAAAAATAGTAACTGCAACTAATAGAATCAGGATGGTCTTTATTCTACATCGGTATTTCTCAAACTCTTTGTTGGAAAACACCAGATTTTTGTTCTTGTTTTAAATTCTCCAGCCTATCACTAATTACTATAGAATAAGGTAAAAATACAATTCTAAAAATACTAAATGTAAAACATACAAAATACAGTCCCTTTTTTGTGGTTATTAGTTTCAACAGAAAAAAAAAAAAACACTATCAAATTGCTGTAAGAATTTTGTGGTGCCGATTCTTAAATTTTGTATTTATAAAGTTGCAAAACAGTAACATAAATAATTCACAGACTACAAGAAATTCATGGACCACACTTTAAGTAATGCCCTTCTATACACACAAGTCTTCTGAGAGCAGTGTTGCACAGAGCACAGACCACACAGAATGTTTCCATTCCTACCTCCTGTTGGTAATCTTGCAATGTCTCATGGTTCAAGCTAAATGAACTTAACTCTGTGTTGATGCTTACAGGATTTACTGAGTTGGAAACTGAACTCTATCACTCACCACTAGTGCAACATCTAAGCCTTATTTTCCTTGGCTACACAACTAGAATAATGACAGGACCAACTCCACAGTGTTATTTTGAGGACTGAATAAGACAACACATGTAAACTCCTGAGAACACATGAAAAATATTTAGATATTTGTTTTTGCTACTCTTGTTAATATTAATATTTATAAATCATTAACATTTTATTCTTGTTCATATCTCTTTTCTTATCCTCTTACTATAATGTGCATTGCTTGAAAGATTTTCAGCAATGTTTTGCAAGTAAATTATATTCAGTGATGTTTTTTATTTCACCCTCCCCACAATTAGTATCCTCATTTATATCTTTGTGATTTTAAAAATCCAGCAATAAGGGAATATTTACGAAATGATCAATCTCCATGATATTTGTTTCCACCTCCCTCAGGATGCCTCGGTAGCTCTACTCTAAGACCATAAACATTATCTATTTCTCCAGTTCTTTGTACATGAGGACCAGAAACTCTGACTGCAACTTCTTCACCTTAATCAGAAGTACCATATTATAAACATAGTCAGATCTCTATAAATACCCGGTAAAGTCCCAATAAAAATCAAAACTAAAATTTTTAGCATAAATTATCAACAGTACTCATTGACAGCAACAGTATTTCTATGTTTGACAGATGTAGTGTTTCTTTTTCTAAAATGAACCCTAACTCCAATAGTCATTTAGGAATCAAAGAATTTTGAAATCTGATCTGAAAATCAACCTATCAGGGAAAGAGTACCTTCCCTGACATGTTTTTCCTTCAAATATAAAGCAGACTGTCTGCTTGTCTGTAATATAATACTAAGGAACAGTGCTGCCTTGAAACAAGGGACCTAATCAGACACTGAGTGTCTTCCAGCTTGAAGGATTTCAGGGAGTACGTGAACCATTATTTTCAAGTTATACTGCCATTAGCTAATCACATCCATTTTAACAAGGCAACGGGTATGGCACAAAGAGGAATTATGTTGAGATATTAGAAGTAAGGTATTCAAACTGCTTTTTTTTTTTTTTTGTATCTTGGATGTATTCAACTATTTTATCACCATATCAATCTGAAAGGATCTCTACCTCCCTGGCAATGAATTTTGAATATTTGCCCTTAAAATTAAATTAGTACTACTTGACCATTTGTTGCAGGAAAAAAAAATGAAACATAAAAAATGAAAAGATTTTCTGTAGCCCTGGTATCACATGAAAATACATCTCATTTCACTAGGCTAACTTCCTTAAAGGTTACTTAATATAGGGTCCACTAATTTCCACTTTTTAACCCACAAATCCTTACAGATTGTCCACAAAAGCAGTAAGATGGCATGGAGCTTGAGGAGTGCTCAATATCATGATCTCAGTGTACTCAGGCTTTAGCCTGGGTGCTATGATTCAGAAAGACAGCAGCCCCTCAAACAAAGAAATGCATTTTAAAATCCTACAGCAAACATCAATATCCTTTCTATCAATACCCTTTTGCAAACACATTACTGTGTTCTGTAATGATCTGCAATGTTGAGGGATATTACACAACTTCAATACCTTGAAGTGAGACCTTTATCTTATTATTTATTATTTTTGAGACAGGGTCTCAGTCTGTCTTACAGTCTGGAGTACAGCAGTGTGCTCACAGCTCACTGCAGCCTCAGTCTCCCACTCTCAAGTCATTCTCTCACCTCAGCCTCTGAATAGCTGGGACTGCAGGTATGCACCACCACACACCCAGTTAATTTTATTATCTTTTTTTTTTTGTAGAGACAGGGTCTCACTATGTTGCCAAGGCTAGTCTCAAACTCCTGGGCTCAAGCAATCCTCCTGCCTCAGCCTCCTAAAGTGCTGGGATAACAGGCATGAGCCACCACACATGGCCAAAGTGAGAAGTTTAGATATGACATATACAGCAGATAAATGAGCACACTGACAATACCTTACTCAACTATTTAAACAGAATAACTTACCAAAAGTATTTAAGGGCTCAGAGGTTCGCAGAACCCCATGTATGACAGATGTCCTTTCTAGTTACACCATCAAGAGTTTGGGATAACTAATGCAGCGTGAGGGGAAGGGATTATACACCTACACCATACTCAGCTACAAGAGATGCTGCAGGTTATGCCCATAGTAAAAATCCCTCCTAAGTATGGACTGGGCATATTACGGTCACCTGGAGTAATCCAGGACTACCAGGGGGACAAATGCTAAGAGATAATGTGAATCCATCCACGAAAGGGAAGACAGATTTCTCTGCTTCCTTGCCATTGCCATGGTAATAAGGAAACTGAATTTAACATTTTACTCAAGCATTTATTTTTTTGGTAGACAGTTCTCTGAGATTAAGAAAGGTAGACAGTTCTCTGAGATTAAGAAAAATTGAGTAAATATTAGATATTATTGTAAATCAGTAATACTACTAGTGAAGGCTTAATGCTAGTATAGACAAAACAAGTTCTATTTTTATAGGGCTTCAACAATAACTTCACCGATGAGCTTATTATATCTTTTAAAAATATTGATTAATACCAAAAATAATATTTTACACAGTGATTGTGAAGAAAGTAAATTTGCAGTGACTCTGAATCAATAAATATTCTATATACTTACTGAAAATAATTTAGCCTCACTCAAATTAGCCTCACTAAAAGATTCTTTCTTGTTTTAGGTTCCTTTGGTGACACATCTTTCTATCCTCAGTTTGGGGGACAGTAGCTGTTAATCTATCTCTTAGACATGGCTCACTTGAGAATGCAGACAGCAAGTTCTTAAAGCATGTCAACAGTGAGGAGAAAACATGAAGGAAGCTGGGTCAGAATGTTTAGAAAGTGGAGGACAGCGTTTCTTCACCTCTGGAATGGCTAGAATATTTTTCCTTCTTGATAACAGGGATGAAGCCTGGAAGTTTTGTCCCAATAAAACTAGTTGAATCCCTCAGGCTCAGAAGTTCCTTTGAAAGAAGTCAAAAGTTATTCTAAGAGTGACCAAAAAATGCTACCTATTTCATTCCCATCAACTCTTTCTACACCCTTTCTATGACTGAAATAGTCTACTCCAAAGTAGAAAGCAACTAAAAAACCAATACCACCTATTCACAGAAAAACTGGGTTAGGTTAGAATCAAACAGAAGAAAGCCACCATCCCCTGATGAGCTTGACTCTAGTGAAACCTACTAAAGGAGTTTTGTTCACCTCAGAAAGGGAGGCTGAGCTTTTCAAAGGAACACACTGTGTTCACTTCTTTTATGGAAAATAAACATTGTGTCTCTCCAGAGGATCTGAAATGGAAAACCCCCAGTGTGCTCTTGAAAAGTCTTACATAACAATTTTAAAAAGCAAATTAAAGTAAAAAGAACTCTTCTTAGTGAATTTGAACCAGTTGACCACTCATGAGCCAGTTGTTAGAGAACTCTTAGAAATGCTTCTTAAATGAATAAGCTTCTAGCTTCTATTTGATGTGCTAAATTTGCATTAGTTCTGTCTATAGTTCTCAGTTATTCCGCCCCTCAATCATTTCAACTTGCATTGTCACAAAGATAAAGAAAAAAAAGTCATATGAGCAACCAACTGTACTAAGATATTCAAAACCCTCTCACAGTACAAATTCTTGTGGGAAAAGGGAAGGGACAGGAAGAGGAATGAGCTTGACATCCATTATATTCCTGTAGTGACTTAAAAAAAATTACCATGTGGCTATTTCCATCAAATCAAAGGAACAAATCCTACGTGAACAATAGTGTGTAATGCACTCACATTAGAATAGTATTTGAAAACTGCCATTACATATTTCCAAAGCAAAATCCATTAAATAAAAATAAGTTTATTAGGAATGAAAAAATTTTGTTTTTAGCCTTCATTTGTAATTAATGCAAATCATTCAATCGGAAGAAAAGTGTTAAGCATATGGAGTATGGATTATGAGACTACAACATTGAGAGCAGGTTATTTTTTTATTTTCCTCAGCTACCTGGAAAATTTTAAACAAAACACACTTTGGAAACTGTTATTCTGATAATTATCCATTTCATTAAATATTCTAAATAAAATACACTTTGGAAACTGTTATTCTGATATTCACTTCCTTAAATATTCTAAATAAAATACACTTTGAAAACTGTTATTCTGATAATTATCCATTCCATTAAATATCTACTGAGCAGCCATCCTTTTCCAGATTTGGGGTTAGACTTAGAGGATATAAATATTTGTCAAAGGATGAGGATGAATTCTCCTCCTTCACCTTATCCATCTGCTTCCCTAAAAGGGGACTTGGTTTATTTTCTCAAAGGAAAATACTATAGTAAATAGGTAGTTGCACCCTCACTATTTATTCCTCCTCCAACTCTGTGGAAAGTGAATCACTTGACTGGGATGAGTGTAAAGCACTTAAAAATCTACTGGGTTAAGTCACCACTAGGAGAAAATTTGTGCCTGAAAGACCAGAGTACACCATGTTGCTCTTCACTTTGTCAGCCACACACATTTATAAAAGTATTTTGTTTGACTACTCCCCAACCCATGTGCTCCTGGTCAGGGTTGTTAATCACGCTATTCAGACATCCACACTGTACAACCAGAGTTACACAACCAGAACACCAACTTTCCCTGCCTACTGTGTATGGACATACGATCCAAGCCAATGAACACTTTCTCTAAAAATCGTTAAGGGGCCATTGGGGCCGGGCGCGGTGGCTCAAGCCTGTAATCCCAGCACTTTGGGAGGCCGAGACGGGCGGATCACGAGGTCAGGAGATCGAGACCATCCTGGCTAACACGGTGAAACCCCGTCTCTACTAAAAAATACAAAAAACTAGCCGGGCGAGGTGGCGGGTGCCTGTAGTCTCAGCTACTCGGGAGGCTGAGGCAGGAGAATGGCGTGAACCCCGGAGGCGGAGCTTGCAGTGAGCTGAGATCCGGCCACTGCACTCTAGCCTGGGCGGCAGAGCGAGACTCTGTCTCAAAAAAAAAAAAAAAAAAAAAAGAGGCCATTGGAAGTGGATATGTTGACGGCATTGGATATTCTCCCTTTTCCCCTCCATCCTTAATTCTGACTTTGCTCTGTTGAAGCTAACCTCTATGGACTGCCTGAACTCAATTCTCTTACATTCAATTAGGTTTGGCCCATGGGAGGCACTATTAAGATCAAAGCAAAAGAAGAAAGGGCAGAGTATTTATTCTCCCAGTTCTCTCCCTTCTGGGCTCCAGGTTGGCAGTAGCTATGTTTTTCTACTGAAGGCCACAGCTCAACTGCACTACTCATTGGTTCTGGTAACCTGTCAATCCACTTACTCCTTCAGCCTAGGAGTGCAAACAATCTCCCTTCAACTAGCCGAGAGTGCTTCATCACCCCATGTAGCTGTTTCAACCTACCTGAAACTTGCAAATAGTTTCAATATTAAGGGTTCTTTAATTATCCTTTTTGATTATGCTTTTTTCTTGCAATGTATTCCAGATCGATATATTATATATATACATATATATATCATTATATATATATCATCATATATATAATGAGAAAAGGCCTTAGGCTGATATTACCCACTTACCTACCTCATAGAGAGAGCCTGCAATTCAAACTGAAGTCCATTAAGAAAAGCATAACTAAAAGAAAAGAAATAGTTACATAAACACTGTCTTTTATTCATGAGTAAAACTATGCTGATGCCAATGAAGCCACTAGACATTCTAGTTATATAATTCAATATATTTCAGGAGTTTTTTTGAGGCAACTTGTATTGGGTTTTTAACAGTTGAAACTGAAAAGAAAGGCATACCTTATTGAATGAAATATATGCATTGCTAAGAATTTCAAATTCTGAAACAATATTAAAAATAATAGGTTTAGGAGAAAACTAGGATTGAGAACAGAACATGCAAACCCTATTCAACTCTGCATCTTACTAGCAAAAATAATCCTAATATACTATCTCAGTTTAACGCACAAGCCAAAACTTTACATCTCCAGTGGAAATCAACCACGGTAAACAATGTTATACACAGCACGCTCAAGATAGAGTTTAAAATCAAAACTGGTTCTTGTATAAGATCATGAAGTACATGGGTATTGCAGACAGTAGAATAACAGTTGGTTGAAATTAGCTGGGTAGCGTACTTTGTGTGTAACTATTACTTGATGGTGTGGGCCTTTATTGACCTGAGAAAAACAATGCTTAAACCGATGTGATGCCCACATTATGCTGACATCATTACCCTATTTATAAATAACCTGTGAGTTAATTCACATCGTAGAAGTATGCATTGTACTAAAACAGACTGTAGTCCTATACAGCTATCATTCTTCCTTTGCTCAGTTGTTCCACTGGTGATTTAGAAAGGTGTACATGTTGCATTTATTCTACTACTAATCACTTTTAAGTATTTTAAAACACATCTAAGTCTATTTTTCATTTCCATGCAATCTCCCAGTCTCAGATGGTTTGACCTAAAGACTTCTTGTTCCAGCATCATGATGGAATATCTTTAAACACCATGAATTATCTAAAATGTTTTCATTTCTTGTAATAACTACATTACAGGATGGCAGTTGTTCTGAATAGTTGTTCTGAATATTTGGCTGGGATGCAAGGTGAGTTCTTTATGTTTAATTGAAAGAGAATGCATGAATAATATATTTATATGGGCAGCAATATAGTTCAGGTTAACAGAGAGGATATTTTAAGGTAATCCAATACTAAAAGTTGAGGTATTATGGAACAAATTGGCTAGCTGTTCTCCAAACATTTTTTCCTTCCTCATGGGCACATAGCTAGACTATATTCCCCAGCCTTATTCAAGTCAGGATGACTTTACAACTAAATTCTGGCCAACAGTCTTTAGACATAATTGGTTTACAGTCTTCCCAGACTTGACCCATGGAGCCTTCTTTGTAGTATCCCAGTTCTCTCCTCCCCTTGACTCTTGGCTGCCTGCCAACAACCAGAGAATTCCTGGGAATCGTGCATTAAAAACAGCAAATCCATGAGCATGGGATGTGTTTCCATTTGTTAGTGTCAGCTATAATTTCTTTCAGCAGTGCTTTGTAGTTTTCCTTGTAGAGATCTTTTGACTCCTTTGTTAGGTATATTCCTAAGTATTTTATTTTTATTTTTTGCAGCCATTGTAAAAAGGGTTGAGTTCTTGATTTGATTCTCTGCTTGGTCACTGTTGATGTAATAGAAGAGCTACTGATTTGTGTACATTATTCTTGTATCCAGGAACTTTGCTGAATTCCTTGATCAGTTCTAGGAGCTTTCTGGGGGAGTCCTTAGGGTTTACAAGGTAAACGATCATATCATTGGCAAACAGTGACAGTTTGACTTCCCCTTTACTAATTTGGATACCCTTTATTTCTTTCTCCTGTCTGATTGCTATGGCTAGGACTTCTAGTACTATGCTGAAGAGGAGTGGTGAGAGTGGGCCTCCTTGTCTTGTTTCAGTTCTCAGAGGGGATGCTTTTAACTTTTCCCCATTTGGTATTATGTTGGCTCTGGGTTTATCACAGATGGCTTTCATTACATTAAAGTATGTCCCTTGTATGCCAGTTTTGCTGAGAGTTTCAATCATAAAGAAATGCTAGATTTTGTTGAAAGCTTTTTCTGCATCTATTGAGATGATCATGTGATTTTTGTTTTTAATTCTATTTATGTGGTGTATCATATTTACTGACTTGCATATGTTAAACTATCCCTGCATCCCTGGTATGAAACCCACTTGATCATGGTGGATTATCTTTTTGATATGCTTTGTATTCAGTTAGCTAGTATTTTGTTAAGGATTTTAGCATCTATGTTCACCAAGGGTATCGGTCTGTAGTTTTCTTTTTTGGTTGTGTCCTTTCCAGGTTTTTGGTATTAGGGTGATGCTGGCTCCATAGAATGAATTAGGAAGAGTTCCTTCTTTCTCTATCTTGTGGAATAGTGTCAAAAGGATTGGTATCAGTTCTTTGAATGTCTGGTAGCATGCTGTTGTGAATCCATCTGGTCCTGGACTTTTTTTGTTGGTAATTTTTTAATGCCTCGCTGCTTGTTATTGGTCCATTCAGGGTATCTAATTCTTCCTGATTTAAGCTAAGAGTGTTGTATTTTTCCAGGAATTTATCGATCTCCTCTAGGTTTTCTTATTTATGTGCATAAACGTATTCATACTAGCCTGGAATTATCTTTTGTATTTCAGTGGTGTCAGTTGTAATATCTCCTGTTTCATTTCTTAGTGAGGTTGGATTTTCTCTCTTCTTTTCTTAGTTAATCTTGCTAATGGTCTATCAATTTTATCTTTTCAAGGAACCAGCTTTTTGTTTCATTTATCTTTTGTCAATTTTGTTTGTTTCCATTTCATTTAGTTCTGCTCTCATCTTGGTTATTTCCTTTCTTCTGCTGGGTCTGGGTTTGGTTTGCTCTTATTTCTCTAGTTTCTTGAAGTGTGACCTTAGATTGTCTGTTTGTGCTCTTTCAGACTTTTTGATTTAGGCATTTAGGGCTATGAACTTTCCTGTTAGCACCACCTTTGCTGTATCCCAGACGTTTTGATAGGTTGTGTCATTATTGTCATTCAGTTCAAAGAATGTTTAAATTTCCATCTTGATTTCATTTTTGATCCAGTGCTCATTCAGGAGCAGGTTATTTAATTTCTATGTATTTACATGATTTTGAAGGTTCATTTCAGAGTTGATTTCCAGTTTTATTACACTGTGGTCTGAGAGAGTGCTGATACATAGATGGGTAGAATCAATATTGTGAAAATGACCATACTGCCAAAAGGAATCTACAAATTCAATGCAATCTCCATCAGAATACCACCATCATTCTTCAAAGAATTAGAAAAAACAATTCTAAAATTCATATGGAACCAAAAAGGAGCCCACATAGCCAAAGCAAGACTAAGGAAACAGAACAAATCTGGAGGCATCACACTACCTGTTTCAAACTATACTATAAGGCTATAGTCACCAAAATGGTGTGGTTCTGGTATAAAAATAAGCACATAGACCAATGGAACAGAATAGAGAACCCAGAAATAATCCGAAATATTTACAGCCAACTGATCTTTGACAAAGCAAACAAAAACATAAAGTGGGGAAAGGATACCCTTTCAACAAATGGTGCTGGGATAATTAGCTAGCTACATGTAGCAAAATGAAACTGGATCCTCATCTCTCACCTTATACAAAAATCAATTCAAGCTGGATTAAGTACTTAAACCTAAGATCTGAAACTACAAAAATTCTAGAAGATAACATTGAAAAAACCCTTTTAGACATTGGCTTAGGCAAGGACTTCATGACCAAGAACCCAAAAGCAAATGCAATAAAAACAAAGATAAATAGCTGGGACCTAATTAAACTAAAGAGTTTTTGCACAGCAAAAGTAACAGTCAGCAGAGTAAATAGACAACCCACAGAGTAGGAGAAAATCTTCACAATCTGTACATCTGACAAAGGACTAATAACCAGAATCTACAACCACCTCAATCAGTAAGGAAAAACCAATCAATCCTATCAAAAAGAGGGCTAAGGACATGAACAGACAACTCTCAAAAGAAGATATACAAATGGCCAATGAGCATATAAAAAAATGTTCAACATCATTAGCGATCAGGGAAATGTAAATCAAAACCACAATGTAATACCACCTTACTCCTGCAAAAATGGCCATAATCAAAAAACAGTAGATGTTGGCGTGGATGCAGTGAACACGGAACACTTCTACACTGCTGGTGGGAATGTAAACTAGTACAGCCACTATGGAAAACAGTGTGGAGATTCCTTAAAGGATGAAAAGTATAACTACCATTTGATCCAGCAATCACACTACTGGGTATCTACCAAGAAGAAAAGAAGACATTATTTCAAAAAAGATACTTGCACACACATGTTTATAGCAACACAATTCACAATTGCAAAATCATGGAACCAACCCAAATGCCCATCAATCAATGAGTGGATAAAGAAACTGTGGTGTGTATATACATGATGGAATACTATTCAGCCATAAAAAAGAGTGATTTAACAGCATTTGCAGTGATCTGGATGCAACTGTAGACTATTATTCTAAGTGATATAACTCAGGAATGGAAAACAAAACATCATATGTTCACACTGATATGTGGGAGCTAAGTTATGAGTACACAAAGGCATAAGAATAATACAATGGACTTTGGGGACTTGGAGAGAAGAGTGGGAAGGGGCGAGCAATAAAAGACTATAAATATAGTATAGTGTATACATGGGTGATAGGTGCACCAAAGTCTCACGAATCACCACTAAAGAACTTACACATGTAACCAGACACCAGCTGTGCCCCCAATAACTTACGAAAAAAAAGCATAAAATAAATTATAAAGTAAAATAAGTAAATAAATAAAAACAGTAAATCCTCTTGTCAGTTTAGATCCCTAAATGACTGTGTGGATCAGAAGATCCCATGCTGCATGCCCACCACCTTTTTCTCTATGTGAATTAAATTTTCATTGTGTTAACCTACAGAGATTTCTAGATTTGCCTATTATATTAGCTTGTGTTGCCTTAACCACTATGGACAGGTTTTGTTGGATATTACACACATAGGATCTTATGAAAAATGTGCAGACTCAGATGGGGAGAAAAGGGCTATTTAATAATTTTTCTTGTGTTACTTTACCAAGTAATACAATACTCCGTTGGAATAGGGGGTGACCTTGGGTATGTCCCAACTGGGAGTTTCACCTAGGAGTCAACTAGTTTCTTTTTCCAGTTAGTGAATGTGTTAGCCAAGATACTTTCAGGTGTGAGGATTATAAACCTAGCCAAATTGTTTCATGTAAAAAAAGTAATTATCTGAGAGCTTATAGATTTTCATCAAATTCTTGGGCAAGAAAATGAGCTTTGTACAAAGTAATTAGGATCCTTCAAGAACTGGGAAATTAATTGAAAGTTAGTTAAATAAAAAATTAAGCTGCCGCCTCTGAAGTGTAGAGGTGTAGCTAGTATGTTGTTTCTGCATGTCCAGCTTATCCTCTCTCTCACCCCAGCTTCACCTGCTTAGTCTTCATGGTCCAATAACTCAACAGTCACCATCAGGGAACAGCAGTCTCTGAGCTCAAATTCTAGATAGAATGAAAATGAATGAATCTGATAAAATTAAGGTAACTGCTGATTCACTGGAGCCTTGTATACCAACCCTTACTTGTGTCTTGATTGTCTTTGGATTGCTGTTGTCGTATCTTCTAGGCTGATGAGTTTGGGCTAGAGAAGGCTGTATCACAAGACCCATACTCATGCATCGGGGAGTATATCTTTAACATTAGGCAACATTGGGCATGTTTAGAAATATGACATTCAGCTGAGTTAACCTTTGGCTTGTGCTACTTGGGGAAGGAAAGACAGGAAACAAATGCTGCTAAATGGTTTTCTTACAGTATGACTTTCTGGTTTCTACCAAAGTTCCCTCAAACACCAATGGGAATAAGACAGTCCCTTGGAACATTATTATATCCTTCAACTAGGAGTTTTATTGTAGTTCTTCTAGGAACATAGCCAGCCAAGGATAAGCTACTTCTCTGATATAGCTATTCTATGAACAGGCACAGCTAAGATAAATACTGTGTAAAATTCAGTCTCTTGTGCACTATATTTGGCCAGAATTGCCCAAATTTTTAAGTGTGTTGATGACAACCATCTAATATTGATAATGGGTTATCACCATTTTTGCATGAATTAACAATTTAATAGAGTACAGATGTGGACAGAGAGGGTTGGACAAATATGCTAAAAGTCAACTTTTACATGGAAGTTTCCACTGCTCATTATCACTGTCAAATTATGCCTTGGGTTGACCCATTTTGAGAGTCACAGTTTTTCAAAATGGCAAACTCCCTGGAGGTTATTGGCAAAATTAAAGGTATTAAATTGCAGTGACCACTTCTTATATTTATTTGTATTTACTGTTCCCTTATAGCTAACTACACATATATTAGGCGCTATATTTTTTATATTCTTAATTCCTGGAATGCAACTCCCCCTTTTGTCTTGGCTCCTTGTTTCTTCCTTCAGTTGCAGATGGGTGCTCCTTTTACAAAACTCAGTTCCACACACTACGATTGTCCACCATCTCCTTCATGTTCTTTGAACAGATACAAACTCCTCAGTGTAATGCTTTATCCCTTCCATTCACTACTCATCTCCTTACTCCCATTTGTCTCTCGCTTCATCTCCTATGATCCTTGTACTCCAAACAATCCAAGATGCTTAACGCTTACCATGCCAATTTCTGTAGGTATTCCCTTTTATTTTTCTTTTCTTGAAAATTTTTTAACAGTTTCTAGAGGAGTGGGCTTACTTTGTGTCTCCAATGAGTTCATTGTAGAACTTGAAATGTCTAGTGGGTATCCAAACAGGAAGCTGATTTTCTCATGGTGAAACACAAGCAAAATCTCTCCCATATTCCCATATTACTCTCTCTCCTGGAAGGTTCTTTTAGCATGTTGGTTAGATAACAAGTTAGGGGCAGGGAATATGCTATTTTGTATTTTAAAGACGTGGTTCAATTCCCAGTGCTTACATCTACTTTTTTGGAGAAAGTTACTTAAATTCCTTGAACTTTATCTGCCTTGCTTTAAAACTCAATGATAGAAACAATTTTGCTGGATGGCTTGGAGGTTATTAAATGAGGTCGTGTACGAAAAGGACTCAATATGCAAGCTTCTGTTCTTACTTTCCTGTGAGTCCTTTCTTATCCTCTCTGGTACCCAGGTCAAGTGTCACTATTTCTCCTTAATTTGCTCTTTCATTATTTTCTTTGTTGAGAAATTTATTTCATGTATATGCCTAGTTGTTTCCAAAAACAAAGGGCAATATAAGAACATTTCATTCTTTCCTATTACAATTTCCAGATATTAATTGCTAGGTACAATGGCTACGAACAGTCAACTCCGGGTTTGAATAGCAGCTACTACCATGGAAACTTAGGCATGGTTCTTAACTCGCCTGTGTCTCTTTTACTCATCTGTAAATGAGGGCAAAGTTAATATCCTAACTCATATGTTTTCTGTGAAGATAAAATGAGTTATGAACTTTAACATTATCCAGCACATAGTAAAGTCTAAAAAATATGCTGGCTATTACCATTGTCATTGTTAGTAATACTATTCCAGCCATGTTTATAACCAACAGTTACACTGCAACTACATAAGAACAATTCAACCAATATAAAAGAAATGCATGCATGTTATGCTGAATTGTATGAACAGCCTTATTGAGATTTATCTTACATATCCCAAATGTAAACACAAGGAGTATGATCGTCAAGAGTCTGCCCACATATAAATCTTAATCATTTTATGAAAGCACATCACAAAATGCCTGTACTAACATGAGAGTAATTGCAAATAAACCTAAAAGGGCATTAAACTACATTCACAGAAATAGCTTGGGAAAAGGCTTACGGATTCAATGGCAGTGTGTTCTATAAATCAATCACCCAGTATGACTGTGAAAGCGGAAGATGCATCTAATGTGAGGTAGGAAAACTATCTGAGAGATAAACAATGATAGGCCACATAAATATCAACATATGCTTCAAAGACATTGTCTTTCCTTTCCCCATGATATTTTATTATTTCATACCTTTCTCAACAAAAATAAGACTATTTCTTCATTTATAGGCACAAGAAAACATTTCTAGGCAGTTAAAGAAATAAGCATTTATTTTTATTAGACATGATTAATCCAAAAAGCTATTTGAGTCAGCATAATGTTGGTAGCTATATAAAATAAATGCCCAAACTTGGGTGGCTTAACATAACAGTAGTTAATTCACCATTCTTGTAATAGTTCATTAATGATGTTCCTGACTCATGATCAGCTCTCTTCCCCGATGTTTCCTTCTACTGTATGATGGTATCCCCATAGCCACAGATTTCCCTGCACTGCCTTCAATAAAGAGAAAAAGGGAACGTAGAGAATGGTAGAGACAGCACATCTTTTCTTCACCATCTTGTTCCTACAATGGTTTAATCTTTCTGCCCCTACTCACTCAGTGAAAACTAGTCATATAGCCCCACCCAAATGCAAGGAGGTGGTGGTGGATGCTATGAATTCAATATCCTCTTAGAAAGCTATTTCCAATAGCTTTATACCAAACCACAGCAAACGGAATGCAAAGATAGGTGGGATCTGGGCTCCTTCTGTCATATTTAATTTGACTGGATACACTGAAGGAGATACCTGCAAAATGAACTCAAGGGCCTTGCCAATTATTTAAAGATATTAGTTCTAATGGACAGAAACAAAGAGCAAGTAGATGGAATCCCCTAAAAAACTTTGGTCTATCTTCCAAAAACTTCTGCTCCTCTGTACTCCACCCCACATCATTATAGGATACAGAGAGGGAATAGCCTTTGGACTTCACCTGGAATATGTATACTCTACTCCATTCTAAGAATCATGCTGCAGTCCAGCTGGGCTGCTGTAACAAAATACCATAAACTGGGTAGCTTATAAACAACAGAAATATCTTTCTCATAGTTCTGGAGGCTGGGAAGTTCAAGATCAAAGAACTAGCAGATTCTGTGTCTGGAGAAGGCCAATGTTTTGGTTCTTAGAAGACATCTTAATGCTGAGTTCTCACGTGGCAGAAGAGGTTAGGTAACTCTCTAGGGTCACTTTTATAAGGGCACTAATCCCATTCATGAGGGTCTCATCCTTATGACTCAATTACCTCCCAAAAATCAAACCTCTTAATACTATCACCTAGGTATTTTAGGTCCTATGTAGGGTTAAGATAGTAACATACAAATTTGGGGGAGATGCAAGCATGCAGACCATAGGAAATGAGATTTTTAAAAAATGATTTTAGAAAGAGTTAGGTTACCTTTCAAGACCTCTAGCAATTTTCTTTGGAAGATTTAGACTAATAATGATCAATAGAACAAATACGAGCAAATCTTTTAATGTGTTCAGATACCTTTTTGATTTTATATACAATGAAGTATTGAATAGAAACTTTTATAAAGACCTTTCTAGTTAAAAAAATCTGTGACTTAAACAATGGTAGGGGGAAAGGAGAAGGAGAGACAGTGTATAAACAAGTAGTAAATATTGGCTCTTTAGATGTGGTTCATTGATAGAAAAAGATAATTTTGCTTTGGAACTTTCAAAAAGTAAATCAGTTTCTCAGTCCTGTGTAGGTTTACTTTGTCCTACTGAAAAAGTATATTGATGAAACACTACTACATATACGTATATATATGTAAAAAGTAAAGTAGAGGTTCCTCTTCAAAGACTTTCCTCCCCATCTAATTAGGAATAAATAGTAACTTCTCTTAGAAGCAAAATGTATTCAAAGAACACTTGGACACAGGAAGGGGAACATCGCACACCGGGGCCTGTCATGGGGTGGGGGGAGTGGGGAGGGATAGCATTAGGAGATATACCTAATGTAAATGACGAGTTAATGGGTGCAGAACACCAACATGGCACATGTATACATATGTAACAAACCTGCACGTTGTACACATGTACCCTAGAACTTAAAGTATAATTTAAAAAAAAGAAAAAAGAAAGTTCTAAGTTGCTAGTCAGAACAAGGACAGAATGTGAAGTCCCATTCCAGTCAATGGAAATCTGACACAGCAGTAAGGTGACAGGCCAGGTTATAAATGACCCTGTCTCCTTTGTTCGGTGTAGTCTCGTGGCAAAACGGCTGGCAAGAGTACCATTTCTGCAGAAAGTAAAAATGGCCTTGCTGAGGAAATTAAATTTATGTTCAAGTGCTATTTTTTATGGCACTAAGGAACAAGCATTTCTAACATATATAAATAAAACACAATTACTTATTATATAAAATAAACACCATTAATATATTCATGAACACAAACTCGAACCAGATGAATGACAATATTGCCAACAATCAAAAATTGACATCAACATCTAGAAGCATAAGTAATTTGTTCCTCTCTGTAGAAAAAATTGAGCTAACTCTTCCAAACCTAAACATAATCAACGTGATATTCCATATTAACCAATTAACATAGTAAAAAAAAACTTTAGAACAATATTTGTGTTAAATACTTTCAATTTTGAATACACAGAGCATAAATATGTAAATTAAAAATATTTGTTTGAGACTTCATATTTGGTTGACTTAGAGAGGGAATTCTATCTAATTATTTGGTCATTTTATAGAACTTTATGGAGCTAGTTTCCTAGAACTATAGATAGCCTAGGAAAAGAAAATGTAATATGACCAATCATCTCACATAGGCCAAAAGGCTGTTTCTGGATTTCAATAAAAAGGCATCTGAATTTATAAATGATAAAATTCTGCACGTGTTTATACACGTGTAAGTTAGAGATTGTCAAAGATAGCTCCAAGAAATTTTATTGGATCAGAGAGAGAAAACTGACCAAAGACTAACTGAATGCCTAAGAACTGAAAGCTACATATTATACAAAATATAACCTGTCTATAGATACTTGATGAATCCATCTTCTTGCTATATATGCTTCATTTGCCTAAGTAGATCATTTGCCTAAGTAGATTTGTAATTTGCAAATAAACAATAGAGATAGAGTGTGCTCTAGATCAAGAGATCATCCTGACATATGAAGAGGTGTCAAGTCCCAAGATAGTAAAGCATTAAACTACATCGATCATCCTAAAACATTGAGCCTCCATTTCTCCAGCTGGAAAATAAGATTTGGAAAATATTTCAGAGCTTAGCTCATCTAACTCAAACATTAAGATATTCTAAAGTAGATATACTCTAGATCTTTCATTTTTTAGAAGTATGGATTTTTTTTATTTTTTAAATGCAATGATTTGCCACAATTCAATTTTGAAGAAAAAACATTGATTTGTTGAAAAGGCAGCTGTTGGGTATTTTTATCTGAGATTCACATGAAAATTATTTGTTTGGGAAAATACTACTAGATGCATAAAAAAAGTGAAGTAACATATGAAGATGAAAACTTAAATGTCTCATATTTTTACAACCTAGAGATCACCATTGCATTACTTTGTATCTACTAATTTAGAATAGGTTAGTTGAAAAAAAGGATCATCTATAAAACAAAAGATATGTATAAATACAGGGGTAAACAGATTTCAGAGGTAATACTCATAACTATTGTAATTAAATGAACTAACTTCTCAAACATTCCCTTAAGCACTCTGGAAACCTTTATTTGCATAGAAACAACCCATATGTTAATTGAAACCATTACAATCTACTAATTTCAATAAGTTTCCTAGGAATCTATCACAGATAACACTTGCTTTGTTAGCCTAGCTTTTCATACTAAATTCTCTTGAAATGAACCTAATTTAATTTCTTTCAATATTTGCATTAATTCACACCACATACATATACAGACTTCCCCTACAAAGTCCAAATTAGTATGTTTAGTTGTACTGCAGAATGATTTAGAAAATTAAAGCAAATAAGAAAAAGAAAATGAGATTTTTAAAATCTGTAAAATTAATGAGGACATCTATGAGGACTACAGCAAAATCAAGCACTAAGTTACATTAATATTACAATCCAAATTCAAGTTAATAATGTGACAAAATATTATACTACTATTAAAAAGGAAATACTTAAGATTTTTCTGTTATTCCGCTATTTGAAAATGGGTACAAGAGTTTAACCAAATTTGGATGGTATAATAAATATAGGTAATACGGTACCTAGAGTTTTTGAAGACCTCATAATGATCACGATGGTAAACAGACCTCAGAGAAATGAGTAGTTATCTTCCACAGTAGCTACAACACCTGATTCACCTCTGAGCTGCTTCTCGCTTGCACAACTGCATATACTTATTCCACAAAGTGGAACTTTATTTAACAAAGATGATATATAATGTTTCGTGGTCCTAAATGTCTCAAAATGGAGTCACTTATGACAGGTAATTCAGCTTACAGTGAAATTGTTGACCTCAGAGTGAGAAGCGTATATATGGTGGACTAAGGTGATAAGCCAACACCGGCTGTGGCTAGGCACCCTGAAACCTGATGAGAAAGTGAAGCTAAGAGGCAGCTGAGGATAATAGCTATGGACACTCCCAGCCATTAAAAACTGCAAAGAAACTGACCATGGCCACGACGATTGTAGAAGCTCTGCCACTGAGAACTCCGAGGCCTCCTTTCCAGAAACTGTTGCTGCCAGAAGCCGTGCTTGGGGAGAAGAGAAGGGACCTCCGCCCTGGCTGGAGTTCCAATGGAAAATCAGACCTGCTGGTTTTTCAGTCAGTGTGTTGGTCTCCTAAACTACTTGCTGTGTTTTTTTTCTCCCTCTATCTTATTACTGCCTGTGTTATTGAATATATTTGCATGATTGTTGATGTGTGAAGGCCTCACAATAAACTGTGAATTTGGAAGCATTTAATTGGCTACTGAGTCATAGGGAAACCTCCCATGTCCCCATATCTTCTACTAACCCTGTGGAGTTAGCACAACTAGGTTGACTCAAACTTGACATAGGAAAAGCCTAATATTTCTTCTGATCAATACTGAGAGGGCCATGAGTGTGTATATATTCAGTATATATTTAAAATATTTATCTTTAGGCTGAGTGCAGTGGTTCATGCCTGTAATCTCAGCACTTTGGGAGGACAAGGTAGGCAGATTGTTTGAGGCCAGGAGTTTGAGATCAGCCTGGTCAACATGGCGAAATCCTGTCTCTACCAGAAATACAAAAATTTGCTGGGTGTGGTGGTGCATGCCTGTAATCCCAGCTTCTTGAGAGGCTGAGGCACAAGAAGTGCTTGATCCCGGGAGGCAGAGGTTGCAGTGAGCCAAGAGCATGCCACTACACTCCAGCCTGGGTGACAGAGTGAGACTCTGTCTTAAATATACATATTTTAAATATATATATGCGCAAAATGTTTTAATTCTTGATTTTCATAAGAGAGAAAATTGTTAGCCTGAGTCCCACAAAATGGTCTTCCACCTATGAAAGAACTGATTTGAAAAAGAACTTATTTGAAGAAGGATGCTGTAGCAACTTTTCCTCACCCAGCTTGTTTGGAAACTTAAGAGTAGTTATTGGTATTAACAGTCTTGAAAAAGCTGATTTCAAGCAGCAGCCCTGTCCTACTTTAAAATAAATAATAAAAGAGAGAGAGAGAGAAGAAGAAGAAGAAAATGAAGGAAGAAAATCCCAATAGATTGTTCGGTACATTAACTAGAACCCTAGAAAGTAAATTAAGACATCACCCAAAGGCAATACATTTGCATTTTATCTAAGCAAAAACAAATAAATAGCAAAAGGACACACAAAAAAAGACGGATACAAAAACCAATAACTGAACTTGTACTTTGGGGTTATGATAAGATTTACACACTCATCTTAATAAACAGGAAAACTGGAACATATATATATTCTAGGAAAACAAATTAGATGAGCCTTGCAATTTCCCCAGTTCATTGCCACTGCCTGGAGAGATTCTAGGGCATACCACAAGTAAGAGAAAACTAAGCAGAGCCTGGTGATCTTGTTGAAATGAAGAGTCAGAATTTGAGTTTCAGGGAACCCAAGGTGACCCTAATTTTGAGGACAGAAAACAGCAGCTTTGCTGTTAAGAGAAGAAGAATGGCAGGGAGAGAGAGAGAGAAAGAGAGAGGCAGACAGAGAGAGAGAGAGAGAGAGATGAGAGAAAACCAGTAAGAAAAATACTTGATTAATTCCATATATGCAGAAAAGTTTTTGACGAAAATTTAATATTCAATTATGACTAAAAATAGAAGGAACAGAAGTGAATTTCGTCAACCTAATAAAGGACTTGTAAGAAATAATAATAGTTAATGGTGAAAGACTAAAATCTCTCCCACTTAGATAGGGACCAAGGCAAGGATGACTACTGTCATTATTTCAGTTTAACGTTGTACTTACCATTGTATCCCAGTGCACTCGGACAAGTAAACAAAAAAATTAGAGATACATATATAGCCATTTTAATTTTATCTTTTACGATATATAACATATATATCATAAAAATATATATAGCATATATATCATAAAAGATATATAGTATATATCATAAAAGATATGAGTTTTGTCTTTTATGATATATACATATCATAAATCATATATATCATAAAAGATAAGATTAAAATGGCTTTATTTGAAGATGGTCTGTTTTGAAAATCTTAAGAAACCTAGAAAAAAAACTATAAGTTTATTATAGCAAATGATATAAGATCATATAGAAAAATCAAATGAACTTATACATGCTAGTAATTAAAAAATTGAAAATTAAAATGAAAATAATTATAATAGCAGCAAAATATAAGATAGTTGTAGCTTGAAGTATATGAAAGAACTATAGAGTAAGTTATAAAATATAGATAAAATTACATAAATCCAATATACCATGCTCAATATTGTCACAATAAGAGTTTGCTTAAATGATTTACACGTTCATTGTAATCCCAATCAAAATTTAAGAAAGAATTCTATAGAAATTGAAAAGCTCATTCTAAAATGTATATGGGAAAGTGAAGGGCCTATAATAGCCATAACAATTTTGAAAAAGAAAAATAAAATTGAAGGACTTACATTAGCTTACTTCAAAACTTATTTTAAAGATGTAGTAATCAAGACAATGTGATATTCATGTAGAAACAGACATATAGATCAAAGGAACAAGACAATACACAAATAAAGCCTTTATACGAGGTCAATTCATTTTAAAAGAAGGCAATAAAGCAAAACAAGGATAACATTTGTAACAAATGATGCTGAAACAACTTGGTATCAATATAGAAAAAAATTAACTTCAGCCCTCACTGTACAACATACATAAAAATTGACATACTGAATTATAGACATTAATGTAAAATTTAAACAGAAAATTTCTAGAGAAAAGAAGAACATTAAGCTAGATAATGATTTCCTAAATAGGACAAAAAAGAATAAAAGACAAACAGGGATAAATTAGACTTCAGCATTTTTAAAAATGCTTTTTGTACAGCATTGAAAAACTGAAAATAACAGCTACACCCTGGCAGAAAACATTTTGTAAAATATTTAACCAATAAATGATTTATATGGAGAATATATTAATATAAAGAGCTCTTATAATTCAATAATAAGATAACTAAAGTAAAACAAAAGGATTTGAATAGACATTTTACCAAAAAAATACATAAATGTAAATGCATGAAAATATTTTTAACATTAAGTCTAAGAAAAATGTAAATTAAAATGACAATGAAATAGCAATACACTCCAACTAGAATCATTAAAAAAAATAAAAATAAAAATAAAAATAAAAACAAGAAAAACAAAAGATTAAGTGTCTTTGAGAATACTGACCAATTGGAATGCTAAAATACACTGGTTGAAATATATAAAATAATACAGTCACTTTGGAAAAGAATTCAGCAGTTTCTTATGAAGTTAAATACACATTTACCATAAAACCCAGTAACACACTACTAGCAGTTACCCAAGAGAAATTTAAGGCTTATGCCCACTGAAAGCCTTGTTCGTAAGTGTTTATAACCGTTTTATTCTTAATAACCCTCAGTGGGAAGAACCCAAATGCCCATAATCTAGGAAACAGACAAACTGTGATGTATCCAAACAAAAACATACTACTCAACAATAAAAAAAAAACAAAAAACTACTGATACCTGCAATCACATGCATACATATCAAGAGCAATAAACTGAATAAAAGAAGCCAGACACAAAGATTACATACTCTTTTAAAATCTATTCATTGAGAAGGCAAAACTATAGCAATAGAAAGTTAACTAGTGGTCACAAAGGTCTGTGTGTATATATGGAGGTGGGAGGATTAAATTCAAAGAGGTACAACACAAATAAAATTGGGGTATAACGTAAGAGTTCTCTATCTTGATTTTGGTGAGTGGTAAATTAGATTTTTAAAACAAGAGGATTGTACACTTAAATTGATAAATTTTATATATAAATTATACCTCTAACAAAAACAGAAGAAAAAAAATCAATGCCTAAAAGTTAATTGTTCTGAAATGCTTACATTTGGGCAATTCTCAAGGAGTTCAATCAACAAACTATTGTATGGAACTTTTTCTGATACTACTGTGAAGCAGAGGACAGGGGAGAAGGGAAAAATAGTTTTTACCAGCATGGCATCTTTAAAAAACGAAAATGATCAAGCTCAAAGACAAATAATCACTGATTCATAAATACATTTTCAGTCCAAACATCAAATGTTACTTCTCTGTCATTCGAAAGCTTTACAATTAAACTCCTGGAACAAAGTATAAGCAAAATGAGAATTTCTGAACCAATGAGATGACTTTTTCCTAACATAATTTGTTATTTTATTATGTTATGACTCCCCAGTTCTGTGAAGACAGGCATCATCTTATCTTATGGCACAATTAAAAATTAATTAATGTAAATATATTTTACAGCTAAGATAATTAATTAGATTAGCTTTAGTTTTTAAACTATTAAAGTCACCCATTGATGTAGAGATTATAGGTTGATCTACTAGGTCAGCTTCTCTTCCCATTTTCTTTATCTATGTGGAAATCATTTAAAAATATTGTTCTGTCTAAAATCAATAGGTACTACTGCAGAATACAAGAAATATTTTGCACTTTAAAAGGCATTTTAAGTTGCTGACTTCATTTAGATCTCTAAAACCCTAAAACCAATATTTTAAATTACAAACATGGGGAGGTGGGAGAAAAGAAGAAAACATCCTGGTTACCCAATTCCTTTGGACACTTTATAATCAAGTCAACTTTTCCTAAGGATTCCTTCATCAGTAATTTGAGTTAAAAAGAAAAGGCAGTTCAAGATTCAATTGATAACATATGTTCCACAGCTGGATTCTCTTTAGGCTGGAGAAAAAGCTACCTAAGAAACAGAAAGACAGAAGTGATGGTTCTCATAGATTGTCATTTGGATTCAGTTTCACAATTTTTTTTTCTTACAGTTTGTGAGGAACTCTGCTGTCCTGCCTAGTTGAGCAGGAATTGTTATTCTTCTATTCATTAGACACCCACCACCTCAGGCCAACCATTATTTTCAACCAACCAATTATTCTCACAGGTTGTGGTGAGGATCAAACGAGAAAAGAGTTCGAGCATTTTTGTAAAATTAAAGCGCCATTCCTAAGAGACCTTTCTTTACAAGATGAAGCATTTGATTCTGCACAGCTTATATTGTAAATCCTGGTTTCCTCAATTGCAAATATCTCTAGGATTTTTACGTTTAATTCAAGCAGCGATCTCCAAACTCTAAAGAAAATGTGTGTGTGTTTAATTAATGTATTAAATATATTATAATACCTATTTTAAAATATAAATTAAAAATCATGAGCAAACTAAAATTATAATACTGTTACCCACAGTCCTGTGGAGCTTACACAATGTAAGCATATTTAACCAAGTATAAAACAAGTAGACTTCTGATTTCAAGACAACCACAAATTTTATTCAACTGGCATCTAATTGGTTTTGAATCAAACACTGTGGGGAAAGGAGGAATAATTTAAAAGTTGAACCTAACTATTACATCAAGACATTGCAAGTACTTCTCAATATGTGCATTTCCAAATCCTGACTGATGACCACATCAACCAACAGTATTCAATGCAGAAACATTCCTGTAAAATTACCTGTATTGTCAATTGGAGTAAACTTTTGTGGCTCCCACTTCCCTGCTTTTGTAGCATTTGTGTAATTATGGTTTAACTGAGGATTGTGACCTTTGAAAGTAAATGCATGGATTTATTTTTCAGCACTTTAGATTTTATTAAATATGCAATCTACTTGATCAATTACATAATTAAATTGTTTACATCAAGAGAAGTAACCCCAAGTCTAGGGTGACTACAGTTGATATAACATGGTTTAGAAGTGAAACTGTCACAGATTTAAATTTTGTTTCTATGCTAGGAAGCTGTATGACTTGGAGAGTCACTCAAGCTTTGCAAAGCCTGATTTCTTCACCTGCAAAAATGAGATTCTTATAGGGTGTTTACGAAGTCAACACTGAACAGTTTGATGTCTGTAAAGCTTTTGCTTCAGAACAGACTTTCATGTTAGTGATTTTATTCCCCCTCCATTAAAACAAGTCTTCTATTTTACAAAAGTTCATGAGCTCAATGGGAAATCTCAAAATTATGAATGTGTGGAACATGTAATTTGTACATATTCCATTGAATATGTGACTTTCCACAGACCTCCTTGTAGCCTTGTATCCTTCCAGTCTTACCCCTCCATTCATTACTGCCCCAGCAACAGGCGTGGTATTTTCTGTTCTCAAATATAGCCATGACACTTTCCTGATTAGAACTTTACAATGGCTGTCTATTGCTCCTGGAGTAGAAACAAAACTCTTTAATACGGCATGGTTTTTGCTTTGTCTGTCAACTTCCTCTGATAATAAACTAGGTTCCAGTTCCTTGAATAAGCCTTGCTCTCCACCCCTCCATGACAGGATCTTTGTACTAGCAGTTTACTTTGTTTGGGTACTCTCCATCTTCTCCCCGATCCATCCCTAATTAACTCTTTACTGTTAATCTGTTAGGTCTCAGCTCAAATACACTCTGAAAACATAAATTTACCCTGAATCCTGTGTCTATGTTGGCCTTCTTTTGCATAATTTTTCATAGAACCATAGAACCATGATTCCTTCCTCATGAACACTTTTCTCAGGATACAATTCTAGTTTTATTTTTGTGGAATTATTTTATTAATAGCTGCCTCCCTCATTATATATACTGCATGTGATATGGTTTGGATTTGTCTCCCCACCCAAATCTCACCTTGAATTCTAATAATCTCCACATGTCAAGGGTAGGGCCAGGTGGAAATAATTGATTCATAGGGGCAGTCTCCACCATACTGCTCTCGTGGTAGTGAATAAATCTTACAAGATCTGATGGTTTTATAAATGGGAGTTTCCCTGCACAAGGTCTCTTGCCTGCCATGTAAGATGTGACTTTGCTCCTCATTTGACTTCTGCCATGATTGTGAGGCTTCCCCAATCATGCAGAATTGTGAGTCCATTAAATTCTTTCCTTTATAAATGACTCAGTCTTGGGTATTCAGCAGCAGCATAATAGACTCGTACAACGTGCTACATGAGCCCAATTATAGTATGTGGTTTGGCTCTACATTTATTTCAAGGAGAGCACAGGAATATAGTGAACACTCAGTAAACATTTGCTTAATGAACTAACGTGAGAGGAAAGAATGGACGTGAGTGAGATGTTTTGTTTCAACATTTTAATATTGATTGAATATAATTCATTTAATCTCTGAATGATAAATAACACTATGACAATTCACTTATGTAACTTCTAGAAATGCTTTATTTTTAACCAAGGAACAAATTCTTAAAGGAAAGAGATGGCATAAACACAAGAAAATAGAAGCAGAATTGATTGAAGCAGAGAATAGAATGGTGGTTACCAGGGGCTAAGGAAGTGTTCATCAAAAACATATGAAATTTCACGTAGGAAGAATAAGTTCAAAAGATCTATTGTACAGCATGGTGACTATAGTTAAGGTATTATAATCTTGAAAATTGCCAAGACAGATTTTAAGCCTTCATACCATAAACAATAAGTATGTCAGGTAGTGCGTATGTTTTTAGCTTGATTTAACCATTCCACAATGCATATATGTGTCCGTATATAACATATCAAAACATTCGTGTTGCACAATATAAATAATTCTTGTCAATTAAAAATAAATTATGGGAAAAATGGGGAAGTAAAGCTTGTCTCTCTAAAGCTATAAATCTATTACTTTGAATTAAGCTAATAGGCCCCAGTAATGCTTCTTTTTTTTTTTTTTCTTTAAACATGACAACGTACACTTTCTTTGGTCAGCAAAGCAAAAATATAAATATCAATTTAGCATACATTTTAATTTACTATTATTTAATATGAACACTTCAGACACTAATTTTAATGACAAAGTACTGCTTGTGTACATTGTATTAACAGACAGAATTGCAACAAACAAGAAAAAATAAAAAATCTAAATATTTAATTCTCCAATGTCAGATGATAACCCAACTCTGAACTAGGTACTCCAACTTATTAAAAGGCCATGACTCAGTTATGCTTGGATAAGGACAAAGACAATTTTGAATACAATCTGTTACTTTGCTTATCTCCTATGCTTTCCAATGTATGTCAGAAATAATTAAAAATATAGGAAATCAAACTTTTAGAGAACTGTAATGTTTTAAAAATTCAATGTGCAAATTTGACCTGTTCCATTTCATCACAATGTTGAACTGAAACTAAGAATTATTAATTATATGCATGTCAGAGGAAGTTATTTAACACCAAAATCTTCACATTGTCAATACCTAACATTACAAAAGTGTAGCTAAACAGAATTATAATAAAGCACCAGGCATCTAATGACATTAGTAGAATTGTGAAGTTGAGGTCTCACAGTAATTTTCAAAATAAAGAGATTTTTGAGGGCAAAACCATTCTTGGAATCAGTAACAAAACTCTTTGAAAGATTACTCAAGCTTTAGGATAATGCTGACCCAAAAATCTCTGCTAGGATCTGCATTAAACAATGAGTGAATGTTCTATTGAGGTCTTTATGTTACTAGTAGGGATTTAACTCTGAGTAGAATCCAGGACATTTGAACATTCCACAGTGCAGCAGCTTCCTGGAGTGTAAGGAATTCATGTCAAACACTAGACAACAGGGACCACTTATCCATTTATAACATAAGCCTTTTTAAATCCAATTCTGAAAATAGGACTGGCTGGAACTACAGAGTCCTAGAATTTTATTTTGACTTTGTCATTAATTTGCTGCGTGGCCTGGGGCAAGTCACTTCACCTCTTTCTCTTGGTTCCCACTGGTGAGAGAGATGGCAGTTGGACTATATGACTCCATTAAACCATTAAGCTCAATTTTGAAAGCAAACACATATTTCCTAGTGGCATGGTAGCTCTAACCATTCACACTGCATTTGGGTAACAATTCTAGTCTAGTAATATGTTTACTATGTATAGCAAGCGTTGACAAACTTTTTCTGTAGAAAAGCCAGATTGTAAGATTGCAAAATATTTTCAGCTTTCAGGCCATACAGTCTGCATTACAACAGCTCAATTCTGTCACTACACAGCAAAAGCAGACATAGACAATACAACAATAAACTATTTTCCAACAAACTTTATTTAAAAAAGAAAAAACAGGTCATGGGCCAGATTTGACTCATACACTAAATTCTTCTGACCGTTGGCATATACCATTGCAACTATGACTATAGATTTTGGATAAGAAACCTCCCAACTCCATCCCTGGACCTGGCTAAATGGCTCACGTGTATTTAACAAATAACCCCCTTCCTGTTTTCAGTGTTTATTTTCTTATCCTTCATTTATTCTTTATTCATGTACAGCTCTGCCTTCTTTCTTTATAAGAACTACTCTATTGATCTTCAGCTTTGACTCTCCAGAATCTATTTAGAACACAGTTCATGGCAAAAATGTAATACTTGTTGAGAAGGGCTGATGCCAAGGCTTTCATGTGAGATTCTCTTTTCCAGAAACTAAAGTGTTATCCATCAGAGAAGACCCTCTGGACCCTCAAAATTGCATCCATTCTTCTTCTCTTCATTTATCTCACTGCTTCTAGTACCACTCACTCACTTAACTCTCAGAGTAAACCTCTCAGAGACGACAGCTAGTTATCCACATGAACTGTCTAATGCCTCTTGAAGGGGGATGCCTCCTGTAAATAGCCTGGAAGTAACAAAACTACAAACCAGAAAATACAACACAACTGGCTGTTGCCAAATTCTCAAAAAGACAGGAAACAAAAGGAAGTTCTGAAAATGATGAGTTCATTGTCTCACTATCGTAACATTCAATTGCAAGCCAAATGCTAACAACTTTGTGTGGTTTCCCATATTGAAGAAATGTTGGTATTTTGTTTAGAAGCCATAAACAATATGTAAGACTTTGGCACAAGTCTAGCTGAAGCTCAGCAGACTCTTTAACCTTGCCAACTACTCACATTTGTTACTTTACACATACCTGACAGCCCTGTTTAGAAATATATAAAACACTCATTTGACTCAACAGCAAACAAACAAAAACACACAAATAATCTGATTACTGAATGGACACAGAACCTGAATGAACATTTCCCAAAAAAGCATAACAATGGACAACAGAATATGAAAAGGCATTCAACATCATCACTTATCAGGGAAAGTCAATCCAAGCCAATATGAGATATTACCTCATACCTATTAGAATGACTATTATCAACAAAAGGTTAAGTGCTGGCAAAGATATGAAGAAAAGAGAACCCTTGTACACTGTTGATAAAAATGCAAATTGGTAAAGTTATGGTAGAAAATAGCAAAGTTTCTCCCAAAAAATGACATATAGAACTATCATGTGATCCAGCAAATCCACTTCTGGGTATATATCCATAGAAAATGAAATCTGAAATTCAAAGAAATATCTATGATTCTGTGTGCATTGTAGCATTATTCATAATAACCAAAATATGGAAACAACCTAAATGTCCACTGACAGATGAATAATGAATATGTGACATACACAAATAATGGAATATTATTCAACCTTAAAAATGGAGATCTTGCTATCTGTGACAACATGGATAAACCTAGAGACATTATGTTGAGTGAAATAAACTAGACACAGAAAGACAAATAGTTTGTGGTATCACTTATATGCCAAATGTAAAATAGTAAAGCTCATAGAAGCCAAGAGTAAAATCGTGCTTAACAGAGGTTTGGAGAAGGAAATTGGAAGATATTAGTCAAAGGGTACAAAGGCTTAGTTTTACAATACAATGAGTCCTGGAGATTTAATGCACAGCATTATTACCACAGTTAAAAATACTTTAGGGTCATTGCTTCCTCTTTCCTCTTCTTATCCTTAAAGAAAGAAATACTAGATGCTCTTCTATGCAAAGTGAGACCTTGCAATTTGACCTATTCTATCTTTGTCTGTGGCCCAGGCAAATGCAGAGGATTCAGCAACAGGTCTTATTAAGTGCCCATACCACAACATAAACGGAACTTCCAATGGAAGGCTGTCTGCCAAACATCTGATTAGACTACATACACTTTAATGTTATACCATGGAGATTTTGTACAATTTATTACAGCTGATACTAACAGCCCTAACATGTCAACTTACGAAATTCAACCTTGTAACATTTCATAGTCATGAGCAACGTCAGGCTACAGTTCAAAAGCACACCACCTTTCCTCACATTAACACAGAATCTTCTACGGTAAAAGCAAGAAACAGCAATAGAAACAGGTCTCTGTGCCAATCATTCAGCAGTACCTATCAACAGAATAGAAATGAAATGCTTTAACTAATTTCACCTGTAAAGTTTCTGTCAAAAAATAGCGATTTTAAAAATGACCTGCAAATTGAGCAGGATAAAATAAACACCAAAGAAAGTTCAGGGACTAAGTGGGAAGAAATAAGGATCTCTGTGAGTGTGGGTAAACTTTACCAGGTGAAGTCCACTCTGAGAATATTTGGAACTTACTGTTGAAATTGCCCAGCCTCAGTCAGTGCAACTTAAGAAAGAATACTAAATGAAGAGATGAAAAATTGGCAAAAATTTCCATAGGAGGAAAAAAGCCATAGAAAAGATACTGAAATGGCTAAGAGCTAAGTTGTAAGTCTCTTAAATTGAAAATATGATCATTTGGAATTAGCAAGAAGTAACTAATAAATCGTCACTGTGGCTTTCTTTTCTATTATTCTGAAAGAACCATCTAATAAGTAGATTGGGAAGTGTTGAAAGCTGAGACACAATATTTAAACTTATTTTCTCATATTATAAAAATATAATCTGATGTAAAAATAATCTCAATGATAAGCAATAATAAAACATAAAGATCATCTCTCATTCCACCACCAGGGAACAATTCCATTAGCATTTTCCTTCAATCCATATTTTTCAGCATGTGAAACACAAAGCATTTCTGAATATCACGAAAGCTTTTGGTACAGAGTTTAGGTATCTCTCCATACAAATACAAATTGAATGGTCATACAGTAAGTGGATGCATGATTTGGTTAAATGACTCTCTGCAAAATATTGATTCATGGATCCATGTCAGTCTGGAAGAAAAACTGAGAAGAATGTCCCCTGTATCACTGTGATCAGTATTTTTATCAGTGACTTGGATGATGATATGAATTGGTGGCTGCTTATAAGTAATTTCTAAAATAAGATGATGTCATATTTTTCCAAAATGTATTGACTGCTTTGAGTGATGAGCTAAAGTAAATGAGATGACAGTTAATCAACATATAAAATGCAAAAGCTTGATCCAGGGTGGTGGTGCATGCCTGTATTCCCAGCTACTCAGGAGACTGAGGCGGGAAGATCACTTGAGCCCTGGATTTTGAGACCTGCCTGGGCAACACAGTAAGACTCCTCTGGGAGGTGGAGCAGGGTGGTGGCTAGGGAGCAAAGGCTTATATTTGAATTCTGAAAACCAACTGCAGAACTACTGAAGAGGGGATGTGGTTAAGCATTCATTCATTTTTTAAAAATTGATGCACAAAGGCATAGGAATCATGCCAAGAGAACATCAGGTGCATTATCTGGGGGATGATCAGTCTGAAGACAAAAAGATTCAGAGAGGTCAGGAGAGATGCTCCATGGCAGAGCACTGCTTCTAACATTTTAATATGCACTATTTCTGCTTCTGGCCAAGGTGGAGCAACAAACACCAGACTATACTAGTTACACTTTCAAATGAAACAATTAAAAGCTGGAAAAAATATCTGAGAGAACATTTTCAAGACTTTAGATATCAGGCAATGAAGGACAGTGAACTCTAAAAGTCAAGAATGAATGGGGTGAGTCCTATGGTTGTCCCCAGTTTGCTACATGGAAAGACTGTCTGAGCTGTGACACAAAGAGGAAACGCAGGTGGAGCTCAGAAACTACATGCATTGGGGAGACAGAGCTGAAAGTTCACAAAGACCAAGGCAGCTAGAGTTCACAGGGCAGAATGCCATACACAAAGGGAAGTCCAAGAGAGAACTCTGAAGATCTTCATTAGGATGCCCCCCACTTCAATATATGGTTGAGCACTGGTCAGCTCCTGAGTGTGGGGTAACTGCCTGAAGCCAAGAAAGAATCACTTGAAAGTATTTGAGAGAACAATAGCAGGTCTCACAAAGCTGAAACTAGTTCCTGTTCCCCATAGCCCAAGTGGAAAACCTCATAATGTACGGAGCATTGGAGATAGTACTCGAAACTGTTTTCCTCTGAAGTGGAGCAAAACTTAGTTCTTTGTTTAACACTGATCTAGTTCACCCGTCAAATCTTAAAAGATGAAAAAGGATGAAACTGTCTTTAAGTAACTTAAGTATATCCTAGAATAAAGCTCAAAAATACTTGCAAAAATATAAAAATATTTAGTAATCAACAAGGTAAAACTCATAATGCTCAACAAAAAAAAATTATCAGACATAAAAAATGACCAATATTTGGGAGGAAAATAAATCATTTGAAATAAATCCAGGAGAAATATAGATATTAGAACAGTCAGAACTGCATTCCATATGATCAAGAAGCTAGAAACAAAATTATGTTAAGGAGAGATACAAAAAAGTGTTTAAAAGATGAAAATATAACTTTTAGAGAGCAGAACTAAAATGCCAAAGGAAAAAAAAAATACTCCAGATTAAAAGTGTATTAGGCATTCCAGAAGAGAATATTGCTGAATTTGAAGATATAACTCTAGAAACGGTCCAAGAAAACACAGAGAAAAAGAAAGAATGGGGGAAATAAGCAAACGGAATGAGTGAGGTATGGAACAAAGGTCAGGCAGCCTCTTATAAAGCTAAGACTATTATATGGTCTGGTCTGATGACGTCGGAATAAAACCAAAGCTTATTTTCTATTCTCTCATTCAACATCAATCAACAAAGTATACGTGTGATCACCACGAAGTGTGTGGGGATTTCTCCCCACTAGCAAGCAAGCCTTTAATTCTGCAGTGGACACAAGCTTGTTGCTCCCACCCCTCCTCCAATTCAATTCCCGTGCTTTTACCTGTGTTTCTGACTGACTGGCTATAAATCAGAGCTCCCACAACCCCCTCCTTGGATTGGATTAATTTTCTGGAGCAGCTCACAGAAGTCAGGGAAACAGTTTCATTTGCTGGTTTATTATAAAAGATATTACAAAGGATACAGATCAAGGGATGCATAGGGCGAGGTATGGGAGGTAGGGAAGGGCAGTTTCCACATTCTTTCCAGGCATACCACCCTTCAGGAAACTCCATGGGCTCAGCTGTCTGAAAGCTCTCTGAATGCAGTCCTTTTGTGTTTTTCATGGAAGCTTCATTATGTAGGCAAGATTGGTTAAGTCATCGGCCACTGGTAATCAGCTAACCCTTCTGCCCCCTCCTTAGAGGCTAGCGGAAGGGGTTTAAAGTTCCACTTGTCTTGTGTTTTCCATGGTGACCAGCCCCCACCTCAATCTACCTAGGGACTGCCAGCCATCAGTCAACACATTAGCATTCCAAAAAAGCACTTTGGAGATTCTGAGGATTTTAAGTGTTATATTCCAGGAATCAGGGAGGAAGACCAAATATATATTTCACAATATCACAATTGAGTATTCTACTGTAGTTGTTTCCACAAAAGAAATGAAAACATATGTTCTTAAGAAGACCTGGACATAAATATTTATAACAGCTTCACTTGTAATAGAAATATACAAACAATACAAATGTTCAGCAAGCACTGAAAGAATAAACATATCGTGGTATGTTCATACAATGGAATACTATTAACAATAAAAAGAAATTAGCTATTAATACATGCATCAGCAAAGGTCACACTCAAAAGCGAAAGAACCAACATTATTTTTTGAAAGTACGTGTTGTGTAATTTCATTTATTTTTAAAACTAGAAGATGCAAATTAATTTGTAGCAGAATATGGATCAGTGGTTGCCTGGGAATGGGAAGGTGGAAGGAGTCAGGAGAATTAGAGGGAGACAGGAGGAAGCACTTGGCAGTGATGATATGCTTGTTATCTTGATTGTGGTGATATGCATACACCTAAGAATCAAGATAAACCTTTATTAAAGTGTTAACTTTATTTGTGCTTAATTTTACATGGACTTGATAAAACTGGTTGAAAATTTTTAACATGCAATCACTACATCAATTTTTTGTTTGTTTGTTTTTTGAGACAGGGTCTTACTCTGTCACCCAGGCTGAAGTGCAGTGGCTGGATCATGGCTCTCAGCCTTAACCTCTCAGGTACAGCTGATCCTCCCACATCAGCGTCTTGAGTAGCTGGGACTACAGGTGCACACCACCACACCTAGGTAATTTTGTTTGTTTGTTTTTGTAGATACTGGGTTTCACCGTTTTGCCCAGGCTGTTCTTGAAGTCCTGAGCTCATGTAATCCACCGACCTTGGCCTCCCAAAGTGCTGGGATTACAGGCATGAGCCTCTGCACCTGGCCTGACCTCATCATTTTTTTAAATGAATATTCTGAGTCAGGAACTTGGAGTGGCACTTAAGGATCTACATTTCTAACATGCTGCCAGCAAGGCCCATCCTGCTGGTCCCAAGACATACCTGTAAGTAGCAAAGGACCAGATTCGTACTTGGACTCCTAGACAACAGGAGTAGGCAATACATTTAAGAATTTACAGAGACAGGCCAGGCGTGGTGGCTCACGCCTGTAATCCTAGCACTTGGGGAGGCTGAGGCGAGCGGATCACGAAGTCAGGAGATGGAGACCATCCTGGCTAACACGGTAAAACTCCATCTCTACTAAAAATACAAAAAAATTAGCCGGGCGTGGTGGCAGGCACCTGTAGTCTCACCTACTCGGGAGGCTGAGGTAGGAGAATCGTTTGAACCCAGGAGGCAGAGGTCGTAGTGAGCTGATATCGTGCCACTGCACTCCAGCCTGAGGGACAGAGTGAGACTCCATCTCAAAAAAAAAAAAAAAAAAAAAAAAAAAAAAAAAAGGTTTACAGAGATAGGCAAGGGTCTCATCATGAAACACACTCCGCCATGGAGCAGTGAGGTTTCTGTTAACAAGAGGTGTTATCAGTGTTCAGCTATGTTGTAGAGGGGCTGGAACTAGAACATTTCTAAGCTAAAATCTGATGATTCACTAAATTTGAACTTCAAGTAAATGTGTTATATAAACTGGCAGTCTTGGAATGGGGCCCTGCAAAGGGTATGCTGGCTTAGCGAGAACTACACAAAGGCTGTGGGCTATGGTATAACCTAACTAATGAGAAAAATACTGACCATTTCTCCAACAGATAATTGTCAAGCAATTGCTAGGTGCGGGGTACAAAAGATACAGTTTTGAACTCGGCAAAAGTCATCATTTTTAAAATGCCATTGTTTTGTTTTAAAAATGCTAAGGAAATTAGATACGTGCTCCTACTCATAAACATTCTAAAACATTGAAATGGGAAATAACCAGTCTACCATTCACAAGAGCCACATAGCTACAAAAAACTGATCGGCAATAACAGATCAAATCCATCGTTGGTGGAGCAGAGTCTCATTAATCTAGGGATTCTGAGAGACTTTTTTTTTTCTCAGTTACTCTGCCAGAATATTGTAAGAATGATATTTTCCCTGAACCGCATTTTAGCTTTGTATTGATTGACACTCCCTAGATGGAAATTATGGGTCCTTTGATTTTTCTTATCAGGGCACATCCAATATTGTACATGTAACATGCATTTGATACACTGTCATATTCATAAGCAAAATGATGCCACTACAGGCTTATTAGCATATGCATTGCTCTAATCCCTTGAAAGGGAATAAGCTGTCACAAATGCTCAGGATAAGGGAGGTTACTTTTTACCCCTGTGCACTTCATTAGAAGAATAAAGACATAAATAGAATTTCTTAATCCGTGATACCTGCCACAAAACATTAAAAATTTTTTTTAAACTTTCTCATTTAAGACTAAGCCAATTTTCTCCATATCATCTGCCTTGCTATATGGTTAGGCTAGTGACAGGAATTCAGAAGTCAGGTTTTCTCCAAGTTTTTCTTGACAACTTATTCTTTCTTGAAAGGAACCGTGCACACTCCACAATCACAGGCTTGTAAGAAACTCAGCAAGCTCAGCTAGGTTGTTTGAGATCATTTTCTGAGTCTCAAACTAAAAGTTTTTGCTTTATTATTATTTTTTAAACATGAGGTAGTAGGTATAAAAGAGTGGTCCTCAAACTTGACCATCCATCAGGATGGCCTGAATAACTTATTGAACCCCAGGGTTCCACTCCCCAAGTTTCAAATTCAGTAGGTCTGGGATGGAGCCTGAGAATTTGCATATGTAGTTTCCAGGAGATAATTACGTTGCTGCCCTCTGATGACCCCACTTTGAAAAACCCATCAGCATAAAGGTTAAGTACACGGGTATTATAATTTTTTTTAAAAAGGGTTGGAATCTTTATTTACTAACTTATGAGTTGTTTACAAGCCCCTTGAAAAACTTATTAAAATTCTAAGTCTCACCTGCCTCAGCTTTCTCATCGGTAAAATAAAATAATTGTATCAATCTCTTTTTACCATTCACAGCATTAGAACAATGCTTGTAACAAATGTACCATTTGTGTGGCAGGCTCCAGGCACCAAATAAACATTGCCGAACACATCATCATGAAAGTAATTGCAGTAATAGACTCATGTAGGTAGCATCCTTTTGGAAAGGGTATCCTAGGTCTTGTTATCCAGTGAGTATTTTCCTGGCTCTTCCTTCCTTATCCATGACCTCTGATCCTTAAAGCTAAGGATTTTCGTGGGCAGCCGCTAAGTCAATGAACTTTGCCTTTGCTGTCTCTCATCTGTTGATAAAATCTGCCTGAGTTCGGATCCAAGAGAAAGGGAAAGTGGAATCAGGCAAGTCTGTGGATAATTTGTAGGATACCAGGGATTTTCAGGGTAGAGCAAGAATCCTGATTCTTAAGAAGTCTGGTTAATAAGGCTATGTGTTAATGAGTATCTTGGAAGCTGCCTTCTTGGTTAGCTGTAGAAGAGAAGGTGCTTGAACAGAGATCTTTCCTGAATATACTTCAAGAGAGTTTACGACTTTAAAAAGAATACCTTCAATCACTTTGTAAGGGTACTAGGCATCAGCTTGGTCTCTGAGGTTGGAGCTACGATTCCACTGCAATGGACTAACCTTTCTTCAGTCAATAGAGGGGTCTCTATACATGAGAAGAAAACTTTTATTCATTTGAATGTCCTTTTTATTGACTGAAATGATGCTATTTATTATAATTCATCAGAAGAAAAAAGCTACCTCTTTAATATGGAAAGCAATTAGACTATTTAAATTATTATAGAAGTTGAGTACTTTATGTTTAGAATACATTTCCATGTTTATGAGCTCTCAGCTTATTATTTAATAACTAGAGACTTGGAAATCTGCTCAGAGTATAATTTCCCCTTTGTGGTTTCTATGACTACTCTCTCCTTTTATTTTATGAACACATTGTAGTCAGATGTGTGTCTGTTGCTGCAGTAACAGGTTCTATTTCTTGAGGAAATTAAAATATTTGTACCAAATACATTTTCCTTGTTCCTACAGGCATTTAGCACACTATCAAATCCATCACATGCTTGTTGGTTCCTTCCTTCAATCAGACATGGTATATTTAAAGTTCTTTGCAGTTCCTCAAGAGGTGTGGAAAAATATTTTGTATCTCTGTAGAAAAGCACCTCAGTCCAATTAAAGTGAGAAAAGTAATGACTAATGTTCGAGGAGCACTTCCTATGTGCCCTTTACATACATTCACTCACTTAATTCTTAAAACAATTCTGGATGCAGTGTCATTATTCTTGTTTTTAAGATGAGGAAACAGAGCCACAAGCAGATTAAGTACTGTGTCCACAGGTATACTGCTAATAAGTGATACAGCTAGGTTCTAATCCTATGTAATCTAGCATCCTGATTCTTTCCTAACTTTGGAATGTATTTAATGTATTAAAAGTAACAACAAAAGCCAAAATTACTTTTGCACTGACCTAATATAATGTGTATTTCTTCCAAACTGACAAACATGTCTTTTTTCTAAATGAAGCTAATGGAAAGCCCATTAGCAGGCAGTCAGTCGGTTGGGTCAGCTGGTATACTACAAATAAAATCACTGAAAAACTCATATAGCTGTTTAAATATTTCTAAAAATTAACCCAAGGCCAAAGGTATTCCTAAGTATTTGATGAAGTATTATTAGAAACATTAATAAATATTTCAATGTCCTAAGACACTCATCTCTTGACACAAATGGAGAAATCGAAGATTCAAGACAGACTACTCATCCATTAATCACTCATTATGTCATGCCCTCTTCTTTGCACAAATTGCCGGGACAGGGTGGCCAGAACCATTTTGAAGATGGAGCAACTTGAAACACAGGCTAATAGTTCATGATTTGCTTGAATCTTATTCAGAAGTTGTGACTGAGTTTCTAACTGCTACAATAGTTAGGGGGATATAAAGCAAGAAAGACATTCCTAAGTTTTTAGAAAACCAGTGCTTTAAAACTGCAAAACTGTCATGCACTAGCAAAGAAAATAAAATTTTATATAATTTCTGTGTTAAACTGGGGACCCTTTCTATTCAATCAGTGAAACTGAAGCATATATAATTTTAACCAAAAAAACCCACACCAAATAAAATGTCAATTTCACAGTTAAATTAGCTATTCATTGAATTATAGTTGCATCATACACCATCTTTCCCCCTCCTTAGACGATATTTTTAATGAATCAGATGTAAGTACTGGAGATTCTATAATCCCATGTGAGCTTGGTTGTCTAGATGTGATTCTCAAGATGATGACCCTCCATATCTTTCTCCATTTTCAAAATTACTGTTCATGCCATCGTCAAACAGAGACATATGAGGCACATCCCCACCCCACAAAGCCAGTAGAGTAAGCTCACTCCCGTAAGTCAAATTAGCTGTAGAAGTTATATTTTAATTTCCTTATTCTGTAGGATGTTTCTTATTCTTTCCTCTTTTCTTCTGTCTACTTCAAATTATTGGCCATGATTCATTTATCAGCCTCTCTTTTATCTCTCCTTTACAGAATTTTTATTATACAATTAATGACTCATAATGTCATAACCTCTATAGTGTAGGCTGTAAGAACAATTGGTTTGAAGTCTGCAAGATATACATTTATGTCTCTGCTTTGTCCTTCTCCAGTTCCCTGACCTTAAGCAAGTTAATTTATCTCTCTCAGTCTCAGTCTTATTCTCATTGGCAAAATGGGAGTAATACAAACACTATCATTTGTTGTCAATAATAAACAAAATGCTGCATGCCATAACTTTAGCAACAGAGCCTGGCACATAGTATATGCTCAATAAAGGTTAGCAAAGATAAAATACCAATTTAAGTTTAAGCCGCATTTGTGTCTTAGCTGCGCTAAAGGTGCCCATAAATATTTCTAAGATGTAGGGGCTGAGAAGGGAAGGTAACTCTGAGACTTGTCTCTGAGATGTCCCCAAATCTTTGATACATTCTCATATAAGCCACATTTGTGTCTTAGCTGGGTTAAAAGTGCCTGTTAATATTTAGAAAACGTGGGGGCTGAGAAGGTAACTCTGGGATTTGTCTTTGAGATGTTCCCAAATCTTTGATACATTCTCATATAAGCCACATTTGTGTCTTAGCTGGGCTAAACGTGCCCATGAATATTTCTAAGACATGGGGGCTGAGAAGGTAACTCTGGGACTTGTCTCTGAAATGTACCCAAATCTTTGATACATTCCCATTTTCACTTGTCTATAGGCTCAATGGAAGACAGATCATCATTATGGTCTGATATCTCTTTAAATTGTATGTAAAAGGAAGTATGTCATTCAAATTGTTTATTTCAGATAGCCACCCCTCATGTGCAGCTCTTTGTAGAGACCTCAAAATAGTATTCTCACTTTTTAAAATTTCAGTCTTGCTCCTTCTGTATTGAAATAGCATTCTCTATTCTCTATTTTCCCTTGTGCCTTTTATACTTTCCCTACTCTCACATGACTATATTTTATTTCAGCAAAAAAATTCTAAAGTACTGACTAAATCACCTGAAATATTCTCTTTCCTAATTGAGCAGCAAGAAACCCTAATTTGGCTTCTTTGCTTCCATTTTTGCTGCAGCCATTTCAGTAGACAAGAGCGCTGGTGTCTCAGGCAGTGCACATCTCTGATTTCACAGAGAAATACTTTGTCAAGAAGCAGCCCTCCCTTTCCTACCACAGGGTAAACCAACAGTGCTTGGGGGTGCAGCTGCTTAGTCCCAAAGAGGTAGCCAGTGCAAAGATGTATACCTCCACCTGTTCTTCCAGACCTGGCCCACCCCATATCCACAGGCTTCCCCAAGAACCTAGAAAAGGTCAAATCTCATGAAGCCATGTTCTTTGTGCAAGCCTGACTCATCTAGGCCTTCATTTCGGGATCCTTCTTCTTTCTCTAGGGTCTGACCCTTTCTGAAAGTCTGAGACATCCTTCTCCACACTGCCACCCTGTCCTGGAACTACCATTGCAACACTTTCCCTCCTGAGCTAGTGGAGCCTGGAAGGACAGGGAATTGACACAACTCTAACTGTGTCCAGCTGACATAGATTGCACCAGTCACTCTTTAATTGCTTTGGGTTCCAGTAACAATACACAGCTCATGTGACGCCTTACTGATCTTTATCACAAATATCTGTTCTTGGTTCCTGAGTCTCTACTTGCCAAAGCTGAGAAAAAATCATAATTTTTGATGTGACTTATAGTTCTCAAATTACATGACTACTACAGTCTGGAAAAAAGTAATAATGAAGTTCACATGTATATGTGTACATGTATATATGTATGTATGTATATATACACAAACATATGTATGAAATTGCTTTATCATAAGGTAGCTGTAAATCAAGTAGCAATACTTCTATTGGTGGGAGTTACCCTCTAGTAAATGCTTTGGGAGGAGTGGTTCTTTTTGATAATTCAGATGTAGCCCAAATATTTCAGTAGTTTAAAACTGTTCCTCCCAAAGTTGGTTAATTATCAGAATCACCTGGGGTAGCTTCTGATAAACACAGATTTTTTAATCCCCATCAGAGACCTATTAAACTTCTAGGGATGGGATCAGAAAAGCTGTGTTTCCTCAAAATGTTTAAAGTGACTTGGGCAATGAGAGCAATTTAGGAACAAAAGATTAATGATGGAATGAGATCATTCAAGGAACCTAGTATAATCTTACCCAGAGGATATTTTTTCCCTTAGCCTACTCTTGACCAGTTTCTATATTCTTTGTATGGCTCTTCAGATTTGAAAGGTGTCTATAATCAGTTCCATGATGGCCATTAAACGAAAGATTCATACCACAAGACCTGTAATTGGTGCTCAGGCACAGCTGCAGGCAATTGCACTTCAATATTTGAACTAATGTTCTATTGTACCTGTAACATAAGGCAATTCCCAGAAGGAAAGAATCCCAGAAACATAATAAATCAGCAAATGAATACTACCTTAGTCCTCTTCTTCACTTTCACACCCTTGAGTCACTTTCCCCTGAGACCTTCTACTAGGGTGACCAACTGTCCCCAGTTTCCTGGAATTGGGGAGTTTCCCAGGATGTGGGATTTTGAATGATAAAGTCAAGACATCCTGTTCAAACTGGGATGGTTAGCCACCCTATTCTGCTTATTGTTTTTTAGGCATAGAGAAAGGAGACTAAGAGACTTGGGAAAGTAAGAAGAAATTAGTTTGACCATAAGAAGGCCACTTGCAGCTTTAGGGGGAAAACACCTTTCATAAACATTTTGTAAGTGGCTAGGTTTGGAAGGAAGCAGGTTTCAAGAAGAATGAACTTGGGAATATAGATGTTGAGCATGAGAAGAAGTTTTACAGTTATATTTTGAACGTGTTTTTATAAATGTTTTTGATGTTTATCCCTTAATAGTAACACAAAACAGAGAAAACTTGATTTTAGGTTTTTCATATTATATTTTAATAAATCAAAATAATTTTCTATATATTGTGAGTTGAATAGCATAATCCTGAATTCATGTCCACCTGGACTCCATTTAGATTGTGACCCTATTTGAATATTGGGTCTTTGCAGATATAATCCGTTATGATGAGGTTATACTAAATTAAGGTGGGCCTTAAATTCAAGCACTGCTGTCCTTAGAAGAGAAGACACAGATATATAGACACACTGAAGGGTGAAAGTGAAGTGAAGACAGAGGCAGAAATTGGAGCGATGCATTTACAAATCAAGGAACACCAAAGACTGTGGCAACCTCCAGAAGCCAAGGAGAGGTATGAAACAGATTCTCCCTGAGAGCCTCCAAAGGACCCATCCCTATTGGTGACTTGATTTCAGACTTCCAGCCTCAAGAATTTACAGAAAATACAGTTCCACTCAGTTTTTGGTGATTTGTTATGGCAGTCCTTGAGCACTAATAAACCTTAGAATTGGGTAAGTTAAAGGACATTAGAAAGGCTCCTGGAGTAAGAGGTCAGAAGTCTAAATTCTAATCCCAGGTTTGTCTTTGACTCAATTGGTGTCTTGGAATATGTTACATAGTAGATTCTAATTTCCTTGAGAAGTTAGAGAATGAACTAGAACTAGAAGATTGTCAGAGAATCCCCTTCCCTCCCATAATCTATGGTCTGAGTAAAAATTAATGTACTTTTCTTATTTGTGTATTATCATTGTGTGTATTGTTTTACTAGTCACTTCCTAGGACAAACTCATGCCATAGTATCTTCCAGCAATTTGAGGCCCTAAAGACTTATTAGATCCTATCTGGGGGGGAAAAAAAAATACCCCGGGAAATTAGATGTAAAACATGGTTAAGGAAATTATCTTTGCTTGATGTGAAGAGAGGATCTGTCTCCAAGTATACTTCTGGCTGATTTTCTCCTAAGCACAAAAACAATAACAACTAACATTTATTGGACACGTATTAGGTCCTACGCTAAGTGCTTTTTATATATTATTTCCTTTAATCCTCACATAACCTTATGAAATTATAGTTAAATATAAAGTTGTCTACCTATACTTCTCACATCTAGCCAAATTACTCACAGGATAAATTTCAGAGCATATAAGAACAGTTCGGGCTGAAAGCCACACTTTCCCACAGCTACTTAATCAGTTATGCATTTGGGGAAGAAGTATAGATTCTACGTTCCTCTCCAGCAGAAGGCTTACATACGTTTTAGATAGCAAAATCATCACTGAAAGTATGACAGCATATTGTTCCACAAGCTGGCTTACCAAATTAACTTCCATAGGGGCTGATATCTGTGTGAGATGTCTTTGACATGTTTTAGGATATTAGGCACTTCAAATGTAATATTAATCTACAAATCCTTCCCTTGGACATAAAAGCATTGACTGTCATTTCCCTTAATGCCTGATCAATGTTAGAGGACAGGTAGGTTAATGAATAGGGCACAGGTCAGAAGACTGTGTTAGCATTCATAGTTGAGTTTTCTTGGCCAAGTCACGAAGTTCTCTGTGTTGGTGTGATTTATTTTCATATATATTTACTAAATGCCTGTTTGTGCTTGGCCTTGTGCTACATAGCAGAGACAAAGTAGTGAACAAAATCAAATCACAGCATATGTTCTACATGGGACATAGAAATTACACAAGTCATCTACGAATATGTTGTTAACACCTGAACATACAATCAACACACAACAGTAGCAATGACAAGTGTAATAAAAAAATGTATCTGGAGTAACGTCATGAAAAAGTATTTGCAGGCCAGGTTTTAATGAGATTCAAGGAAGGTCACTGTGGGGACATGAAGGCAGCATCTGAACTAAATCAAGGGAAATGAACCCTAAGCCCACAAAAGAGAATTTCAAGGGAATTTTAGGTGTGAAGAGACTTAGTATTTTGATTGTAGTAAAAGACAGCAAACATACTGAGTATAAAACAAGGAGAGAAAGGCATGAGATGAAGGGACTGGATTTTATCCTGAGTTATAATTGGCAAATATTGAAAGCTTTACATTTGTAAAATGAGGAGAGCGGTATTTATTTCACACTTTTTTCTACCTAAGGAATAATGTGACAGTGTTTATGAATATGATTTATACAATTGTCAAAGTATTTCTTGCTACAAACGTATTTTTTCAATAAGTAGAGCACATACTTTATTCTCTCAGCTATTCCAAGATTTGTCTAAGGAGGAGCAAGACAGGAGGATGCTTTAACATTACACTTCAGAGAGCCAAAGTTTTAGTAAACTTAATTCTGAATCATTTGCTTTTAAATAATAGATGTTAGAAAATTTTATGACAGACATATTAATTATTCATTCAGATAATTTAAATGAAAAGTTATACTATATAATTTTCTATTACATTTCAATAAGACCGCAAGGAATCCATTAAATTCCAAATCATTATCATTCATTTTCATTAAGATACATGGACACCAAATAAATGCATTCCATCTCCTAAAGCCAGCGATTTCCAGGATCCACTTGATCAAATTACTGTGAATAACGAGCCAGGTCTCAGATTGTGCCCTTCATAAATAACAGCTTTTGGATCAGAAGGCCAGCCTATACTTACATTGTTACATTGGTACTCTGTTAGTTCACTATTTTTAAACACTGTTACTCAGGTATAATTGAAATCCAACAAACTTCACATATTTAAACTATTCAATCCAGTGAATTTTGATTTATATGAATATCTGTGAGAAAATCACCAAAATCAAGATAATGAATATATCTCCCACCCCCAAAGGTTTCTAGGGGCTCTTTGGAATACTCACATCCCACCATGTCTTACGTCATCACTTCCTGCAACCTTCTGACACACACATACAAACCCATAAGCCACCATTAATCTGCTTTCTGTCACTATAGATTAGATTGCATTTTCTAAAGTTTTATAGAAATGGCATGATAGAGTGTACTCCTTTTTCATATGTATTTTTTTTCATTCAGTATTATCTTAATATTCCTCAATGCTGATGTTTGCCTTGAGAGTCTATTCTTTTTCATTGCTGGGTATATTTTATCTATGGACACACCACCATATGTTTATTCATTTACCCGTTGGTGGATATTTCGATTGTCTCCAGTATTTGGCTACTGCAAGTAAAACTGCTATGAGATTTGTGTACAAGTTTTTATTTACATGTATACTTTCTTTCCTCTAGGATAAAAACCTAGAAGTGGAATGAATGCTTGGATATCATTATATGTAAAGGTATAATGTTTTCTAATTGCAGTAAAATATATATAACATTTATAATTGTAATTCCTTAAAGAGTATAGTTCAGTAGTATTAAGCATGTTAGCACTATTGTGTAACCATCACAGCATCTATCTACATAACTTTTTCATCTTCCTGAACTGAAATGCTGTGCTCATTAAAAATAACTCCTCATTCCTCTCTTCCTACCTCCAGCCTCTGGCAACTATCATTCAACTTTCTGTCACTATGAATTTGACCACTCTAGGTATTACATATAAGTGGAATCATACAACATTTGTCCTTTTGTAGCTGGCTTATTTCCCTTTGCAGGGTATTTCAAGGTTCATTTGTGTTGTAGCATGTCTCTGAATTTCATTCCTTTTTAGACTGAAGAATATTTCATTGCATAGAACACATTTTGTCTATCCATCAATTGACATTTTTATTGTTTTTATCCTTTGACTATTGTGAATATTGCTGCCATCAACACTGTTGTACAAATACCTGCTTGAGTCCCTGCCATCAATTCTTTTGGATATGTATCCAGAAGTGTAACTGCTTAATCATGGTTTTTTGTTTTGTTTTGTTTTTTCTTTTTTTGAGACAGAGTCTCACTGTTGCCCAGGCTGGAGTGCAATGGCGAGATCCCAGCTCACTGCAACCTCTGCCTCCCAGGTTCAAGCGATTCTCCTGCCTCAGCCTCCCAAGTAGCTAGAATTACAAGCATGTGCCACCACAACAAACTAATTTTTGTATTTTCAGTTGAGACAGGGTTTCACCATGTTAGCCAGGCTTGTCTTGAACTCCCAACCTCAGGTGATCCGCCCTCCTTGGCCTCCCAAAATACTGGGATTACAGGCGTGAGCCACCACCGTGCCCAACCCTAATCATGTGGTAATTTGATGTTTACTTTTAGAGGAAGCAACACACTGTTTTCCACAGCAGCTGTACCATTTTACATTCCCACCAGCAGCACACAGGGTTCCAGTTTTTCCTAAATGTCTCACTTCAAAGGAACTGTCAAGCTGTTTTCTAAAGTGGTTGTATTATACATTTTTCTTAGCACATCTTAATTTGTTTGTGTCAATGTAAACACTTGGTGTGGTCAGTCTTTTTATTTCAGCAATTCTAATAGGTCCATAGTGGTATTTCAGGGTGGTTTTAATTATTTCCTAGTGACTGAACATGTTGATCATCTTTTCATGCATTTATTTGTGTAGTAAACTCACAGAATCATAGGGATCACACTGTTTCCCATCCCTCAGAAACTTATGTCCTTAATTGCCTTATATCCAGTGTACTGAAAATCATTGTTTCACATAGTTTATCTGTTTTTTAAAAAATGACAGTTTTAGGCAAGAGGACAAATCTGGTATTGGTTACTGTATCTTGGCTAGAAGTGAGTTTAGATTTCCTGTTTTTGAGCCAAGGTTATTATCTGAAAGTTTTAAAACACAGATTCCCTTATCCTGGCTTTTTAAATCCACTCTTGAACCATCCAATAAAGATATTGTCAGATCTCTACTATACACCTATAAAAAGCTAACTGTTTTGTACTGTAAATGGGTTTATTTAAATGTGCAAATCCAGGTATTGATTTACAACATGCTTATAAACTCATTGGGCGAAAAAGTACAAATGTCTATTATATGACATTATAAACCAATAGTCAGGGAGATGCACACATTTATTAAATAGTAAGCTGACTTTGTACGTGTCCACTTAGGGTTGTTCTGCACCAGGCTGAGCACTGGGAAACTGGTGAAAAAGACAATGTTTCTGCCATCGTGGAGCTTCCACTCTAGTGGAAGGAAATAGGAAAAACAGGTAGTCAAATACATAAATAGAATCATGTTAGATAAGCAGTAGAAGAAAATAAGATTTACTATCAGTCATTACATTAGGTGTGTAATTAGGCTGATGGGACAAAAAAATTTTTTTGAGTCTAAGTATCTGGTGATTTTATATGGGGTGGTCAAATAAGTCCTAAGACCTAAATGATGGAAAGAACTAGCCACATGAAGATTCAGAAAGAAAACTAATGTCTAACAAAAAAAAATGAATGACTAAGAAGTGGAAAACTTGGCATGATCAAGAAAAAGAACAATGGTTGAAATACAACACATAACTGGGAGAGAAGTCTCAGATGAGGGAGGCTAGCATAGAAATATGGAATTTCTCTAAATTCAAGAAAAAGTATTTAGAGAGTTTTAACCAATGAAGTGACAAAAACCTCTTATAAGGTTTTTTGCCCTTCTTGATTTCTTTATTTAAGATCATTCCAGCATACATATAGAGAGCCAGCAGAAGAGAGGCAAAACTAATAAGTAAAACAAAAAAGGTAAAGGCAAATTTGTAAGTAATTGCAGTGTCCCCCAAGAAACAATAACAAAATGACATATATGAGTAAAGCTTGTTGGATGCAATCAAAAGGCACAATGAGATTGTTAGCAAACTGCAGAATATATTTCCTAAATATAGAAATGGCTACTACTCAGTTTTAGCCAATTGTTACCCCATTAATCATACACACAATTTTGCTAGCTGTTGTCATCTTTCAAAGGTCTAGATGTTTAGATTTTTAAGATATTCTAATTTTACAGTCCTGCATGGGATGCCTCAAAACGTCTGAGATAGGTTTAATCTGTGAGCCAGCAGTTTGTGGTCCCTAGCAACAGCTAACAATACAAAAGAGGTTGAATGCAGGATGTAGGTACCTGGAAAAAGACTGGACGTGAAGTGTTGTGATTTTCACAGATTAAAAACTTGCCACAAGAAGACAGGCGTCAAGAATTACTTCAATAAGAGGTGGAATTTGTGGTGACCCTTGAAAGCTATGTGATCTATACAGGCAGAACGCAGTGGGAAGGGCATTTTAGGGCAAGAGGACGGCATGAGCCAAAGCAATGAGGCTCGAAAGCTCAAGAGATGGGAGAAGATGAGTTGATTGGCCAGCGCCAGAAATTTGGTAATGGAACAGAAGAAAATCAAGACGGAAAGGTCACTGTGGTCAACTATGTTAATTTAGGTAGCTTTGAAATTCAGTTCAGAATTACTGCACTAAAAACCCCATATTTTCTGGTGTGAAACAGTCAGGGAGAAGTGGCTCAACAACTGTTTTATTGTGAGTCAGTACATTAGGTATTTACACTAGCAGAGTGAAGAGTAAGAGAGAACCTAAGACTGTAGAAAAATTGAGTTGACATCATCAGATATTATTCTTACACGGGCAAAATTTCTGGGCATGTATTTACATAATTGAGCATTTTCCCCTCTCTCGTGTGCCAGGAAGATGTTTCTCTTTTATGTTGGTGCCGTGATAAGTATTCCAGAGTGCTTTATTAAAGACAAATTTAATCCTCTTTTTACAAACACAGCAGAGAAAACTCCCAGGGATAGAAAAGTCCTTGAATCTTCAACACGGCAAATTCTCTTATCCCCGCAGCATTTATAAGCAAGAGTAAGTGATGGGGACCTCATAGAGGCATTTTATTAACGATTCGGTCATTCTCCCTTGAATGTGATGATGAAAGCTATTCATATGATGGCATTTCTTCTAAACGGCATAGATCTGTTGAGCAGAATCCTTACTACTGGTCCTAGTGCCCACAGGGTGCTGGACAACTTGTAGGTGGCACCGATCATTAACAACCTTGACTGCTGCCTAAGGTACAACCCAGTTTGTCCTAGACAGTGAGGCTGCATGAGTCATGGTTCCAAAACCGCTGGGTTATGTCAGGTCCCACCATGCTCTCCAATATGACTGGTATGACACTGCCACAATCCACTCCTCTTCCCTGAACCCCTTGCTTAGGATGTAAATTAAGTGACTGGCTCTGAGAAGCTGCAATTGAGTCACTGTCGGGGGTGTTGGGGGATGACAGTCACAGGTAGTCACCTAGCTGCATTCTATTAGCCATGTATGGCTTTGCTGGGTAGGTGTCATGAGCCATAAAGGCTATAAATATATTGGTGCATTGCTTCTGATGCCAGACACTCCTACTACTTGTAACTAAATGGTAGCTCCCCATGCACAGTGGAATTTACCTTTCAAATCAAGATGCTGCCAGTGTCATTCTCTCAATTGTGGTCACTCGCTACTCCCCTCTGAGATCTTTGGGTAATGAGGCTTCTAAAAGAACACAGGAGGCCAGTGTTAGAGTAAGATGTAGGCAAAGCAAAACACACATGTCAGAAGGCTATTAACAGAAAATACCAGGGAAGACACAAGAAAGATAGGGTAGAGGAGTGCACCAATAATCCTGTTCTTTAAAAACCTGCACATGTCTGCATGCATGACTCAGGGATTTGATGTCCCAGCCTTTACAGAGATGACTGAGAAGAATTCTGGGAAAGCTGAGAAGTTATACTTTGAAGACACTTCTGCAGATCTGTTCCCAGATCTGTATAATGAAATTTCTATAGTCACCTACTCACACTATATATTAAATCCTAAAACAAACTACCCCTTAACATCTTCACATGGCAGATATGCATTGGCCTGGAGTCTCTATTTTACTATCTCTTCCTGGCAGACAGAGTAATGCTTCATCCCCAGAGATGTCCACATCCTAATTCCTGGAACCCATGAGTTTGTTCATTATATGGCAAGGGAGAACTAGGTATAGGTGGAGGTACGATTGCTACTTAGCTCACCTTGAGATGGAGAGATTATTCTAGATGATGCAGCCAGACTCGGTGAAATAATACGGATTCCCTTAAGTGGAAAAGTGAGGCAGGAGAGAGCGTCTGAGTGATGCAAAGAGAGGAAGAATGAACCATCCATTGCTGGTTTTGATGACAAACAGGGGCCCATGAGCTAAGGAATGGAGCAGTCTCTAAAACTTGAAAAGGGCAAGAAAACAGATTCTCCTCTAGAGTGTCCAGATTGAAACACTGCCCTGCCATCATGTTGATTTAGCACAATGAGAACCATTTCAACTTCTAACCTCCAGTGAGATAATACATTTACGTCGTTTTAGGCCACTAAGGTTGTGGTGATTTGTTACAACAGTCATAGAAAACTAATAGGCTCCTACTTTCACCTGTGAAAAATCTGCATTATAATATCAATTTAACCTGGTGAGTTTTCTGGGACAGAGACAGTTCTAGAAGATTTTCAGTAAGCCCTTGTATAGAGTCACAGGAAAATGATCTCTAACAAACAGTCCCTTCTAGGCTCAACTCTTGTTCTGCTGTCCCACACACCCTAGTCCTATGGCTACACTAGACTGCAATTTTGTGACCAAGTCATGTGTTGTCACACTCGGCATCTCCGTGCATGCTGCAGTCTGCCTGGAAGGCTCTCCTCACGCACCTGCCCCAGCAGTTACCTCTCTGTGCCCAGCAATCTTCTATTTGTTCTTGAAGGCCCAGTTCAAACACCACCTCCCACTATGTTTACCATTTTTCATCTTGGAAAAAAATTAACTTTCTTTCCTCTATGGCATGATGCAAATGTCAAAGTATACGTCATCCATTTGCTTCACTTGGATGTAGCAACTGCCTTTGGTTGGTTTGACTGGGTTTGGTCTGATTTCCTTTCCTTCACTGCATAGTGGGATGGCATATGTCACCCCTCCCTCTTGCAGAAGGTTTAGACATTAAGCCTTCCCTGACCTAGATAAGAGGAAATTAGTTTCTCTGTTAAAGATTCTGGCTTTGAGTTAAATAGGTCTGTTGTAAATAAGATGAAAGGAGGATTTGAAGAGAAACCACCGCTGCCTGAAAGAAACGCTGCCTGAAAGAAACAAGGCGGGAGATGAGATTTCCCCAAAACTGAGGAGACTGGAAGAGATAGAGAAGTTACCGGAGCCACTTGAACGGAGTTGTCCTGTAAGGGAGTGGGTGTGCTGCCCTGGTTTGTGCCTCTTCCGTAAGATTTCAGAGCCTGCCTGGAGAGAACAGGCCTGGTCTCCATCACCCACCTAGGAAGACTTGCATTAGCATCGCGCGCTATCTGCCCTCAAGAGCGATAGTTCCATGCCATCACACTTTGTTTAGTCCTCTCCTGATGACCTTACGTAAACAATCTGTTGTAAATTGCATGATGTCCCCCCAACTCCAAGATAAGTTGAAATCTTAAGCCCCAGGACCTGTGAATGTGACCTTACTTGGAAATAGGGTCTTTACAGAGGTAATCAAGATGGGTCTTTAGAGACAGACGGAGAACACCGTGTGATGACAGGCAGGACTGCAAAGGTACAGGTGCAAGCCCAGGAACACCAAGGGCCTCTGGCCATCCCAGAAAGCTGACCCTCCCTCAGAAGGAACCAGCATGGTTTACTCCTTGAATCTGGACTTTTAACCTCCAGAACTGTAAGGAAATAAACTTCCACTGTTGTAAGCTACCAGTGTATGGTACTTTGTTACTGCAGTCCTAGAAGACTCACACAGTTGCCCCTTATATGGGGGCACAGAAAACGATGCCCCGACACAAGGCACCTGGGCATGCTAAGTACCTTTGAAAATCGAAAGCCTTTAAGAAATAAGCCTCAGAACCAAGGTCTCTTTCTGACCTATTCCCCTCTACCTGACTCTCTGATCTTTCCAGAAGCATCAGGAGGGACTCTCTGGAATTCTTTTTATCTGACCAGCAAATCTTCTTTCCAAAAGAAATGCAATTGTCTTAAGATCTCTTCCCTTGGGGTCTCATCAAATAACCAGGAAAGATCAATCACTAGAGAAGAGACTAGGATTAGTCATCACCAGGCCCAGACAGACTTTTCATTTATTTTTCTGAGGGCAACTACAAGAGATGACCTGGAGGACTCTATCTGCATAATGAGACAACTTTTGCTTCTATGGGACTCCACCCTTCACCTTCCCATGATACCTGCCTCCCACCTCCCATATTCATCCATTCTCCCTCATTACTTACTGCCCCTAAAAGAATTTTCTACACTCCCCATCTCCACTCTCCCCTATGAAAAAGGGTATATAAGCTACCTTCTATAATACACTGGGTTATTGTATAATTACTCTGACCACTACCCGCTCCCTCCATGTACATTAATACATTTTGTATGCTTTTTCTCCTATTAATCTAACTTTTGTCAGCGGATTTTTCAGCAAACCTTCATAGGACAAAGGGGAAGTTTTCCTTCACCCCTACAACAGAGACCAAGAAGATCCCCGTGTCTGGTGCCCTGGCTATAACAGGACCCTCATGGGCTCAAGACACTTGCTTTCATGGGCCTCTTCTTCCATAAAAAAAGTTAAAAATTACATTTTACAGTTGCATTTACAATGCATTTACAACAGTATAAATATAAGAATGTACATATTAGTATCTATAAACATTTTATCGAACCTAAAAGATCAGTTTTTTGCTGATTTTTAAAGAAATTAAAATATTTTGAGGGGTACTAGAAGTATTGCAGGCTGTACATAGGGGGCCTCTATACCCTATGAGTTAGTCAGTACTGGCTGCTACAGAGGCAGAAAGACTGAAGCTCCCTGAGGTGGATATACATAGACACTATATGGAGATACCATTGACCACTAGGATATGGGGGGTGTGTGTGTGTGTGTGTGTGTATTTTTTTTTCTGAAACAGTCTCACTCTGTCACCCAGGTGCGGTACAGTGGCACGATCTCAGCTCACTGCAACCTCCAACTCCCAGGCTCAAGCAATCATCCCAGCTCAGCTCCTGAGTAGCTGGAACTACAGGTGCACAGCACCATACCCAGCTAATTTTTGTATTTTCTGTAGAGACTGGGTATCACCATGTTGTACAGGCTGGGCTCAAACTCCTGTGCTCAAGCAATTCTCCCAACTCAGCTTCCAAAGTGCTGGGATTATAGGTGTGAGCCACTGTCCCCGGCCTAGAGTGCATATATGTTTGTATGTCTATTTTAGTCTTCTTTTATATCATCTTTAGTGATTATGCAGTTCATACTGTGTGTAATTTATTTCTATATGAAAAAGCCCTTAGTGTAGTAACGCATTAGGCAACACTTTCACACCGAGTGTCAAGCTGTGCTATGTGCTACTGAAACAATAAATGCCATAAATCTTATTTTATATGAATTGCTCAGTAGCTAAGCAGTCTTGTACATAGTAAACATTTGGAAAATGTCAGATAAATAAGCAAATGCATAAATGGAGCATGAATAAACATTCCTAATTTATAGACAAGACCATCAACAAATGGTCATTGCTAACCATATGAAGAAGCAAAGATAAGACTACTGTACAATTAAAAACTACTTTTTATTAGTATCGTTTTTAAAGCAAGGTGTGCTCTAAGATATTCTAGGTAGGGTTCACCTCTTTAGCTCGTTCATCAGAAATGTTCTTTTCTCAAGTGAGTCCTTGGCGAACTGAGATGTGAGAATTATGAACCACAGTTTCTAGATGTTCAGTTTCACATTCCTCTAGCAATTACACATAAGTGACCTTTTCTAGGTGAGGAAAGCACTTAAATCCCTCAAAGTCCAGTATAACTTAAAGTTCTTTCACGTAACCTTCTCTTCCATGTATTAAGTGGACAGTTATGAGCAAGTTACATCTTTTCTCACCCTAGGGCAGGGTGAGGGGAGGGTATAGAATCAATTCAAATCAATTGTTTCTGCTCCATTAAGATAAAACGGTTCTACTGCATATACAGGATCACATACTTGAGTCAGTTGAACAATTACTGCATTTATATATGTTGCCTGAATGTCACTGGGAACACACAAGGGAAATAAAGGCTTGATCAATTTAAGGGGCATCATTTGCTGGGGAGGAGAGAGAAAGTACATTTAATAGCTCAAAAATAATAAAGTATCATGAATCATTAAAAATAATGTGTATAGGAAACAATCTGGCAGAGTTTATTAAGGTGATCTAACTTCTTTGCATGTATTATATTAAAAATAGATTTGGCCTACTTCCTTCCTAAGAGATCCTATGTACAGTCATAGTTAGGGATGTCCTCCTCAACTGTTTTACGTTATGTAACTTGACTGTCATCAAGCTGACTTATAACTACATTCTCTCAACTGGACTGAGCATTCTTAAGATAAGAAATTGCATCTTATTTTATAATGAATTGCCCAGTATCTAAGCAGAAGATTGTGCACAGTAGGCACTCTAAAAAATAAATGCATAAATGAATCATAAATTAAAATTGCAAATATACATATTACTAAGATGATATTTATAGTGTTGTAGTTACCCTATAAAAAGAGCTCTTCTGCAACAGATTTTGCAATTATATTCCTTTGAATTGTGGTATTCAATCTTTATTAAGTACACTAATTGTGTGGGTACCTTGTATAAAATTAAGACTCCCAGATTCTCAAACATTATGTCAGTAGGTATGGGTTGGACTCCAGGAATCTGCATTTGAACAATGAAGCCCAATGTTTGATGAACGATTGAGAAACACTGCTGTAAATAGCAGGTTCCGCTATTGTGCATTTGATTGAACATCTGGGTTATGATTTACCTTTTCACCGCTATAAAAATCCCCCATGCTCTGCCTATTTGTCCCTCTCTCCCCTCTAACTCTAAACAATCCTTGATCTTTTTACTGTCTCTATAGCGTTGCCTTTTCCAGAATGTCACATAGTTAGAATCATACAGTATACAGCCCTTTCAGATTGGCTTCTTTTGCTTAGTCATATGCATTTTCATCCCACCTTTTAATATAGTATCCTACAGGGCTTTGGGAGATTTGCACATTTTTTAGAAAAAAATCTACTTTGGCCAGGCTCAGAGGCTCATGCCTGTAATCCCAGCACTTTGGGATACTGAGGCAGGAGGATCATGAGGTCAAGATATTGAGACCATCCTGGCCCATACGGTGAAACCCATCTCTACTAAAAAAACTACAAAAATTAGCTGGGTGTGGCAGCATGTGCCTGTAGTCCCAGCTACTCAGGAGACTGAGGCAGAAGAATTGCTTGAACCTGGGAAGCGGAGGTTGCAGTGAGCCAAGATCACGCCACTGCACTCAGACTGGGTGACAGAGTGTGATTCCATCTCAAATAAATATATATATACATATATACACACACACACACACACATTAAATAATATATATAGAGAGAGCAACAAATGATCACCAGAGCATCTTAAATAAACAACTTAATTGAATAAATTACGGTGTAGTGGAGTACTTCTGAAACATCGGTGTACATATGAATCACTAGGGATCTTGTTAAAATGCAGATTCTCACCCTGTAAATCTGAAGTAGGCCTGTGACTCTACATTTTGATGCTGATGCTGCTAGTCCACAGAAAACACTTTGAACTGCATAACAATAATATACCACATCTCTTCCCAAATTCTGATACACAAGTCTTACAAGGTATAACTCGCCAAAAGTATCCCTTGAACAAATAAACATTTTCAAGACTACATGTTACAGTTCACTCTTGCAAATCTCCCAATGCCCTATAGGATAATATATTAAAAGGTGGGATGAAAATGCATATGACTAAGTGAAAGAAGCTAATCTGAAACGGCTGTATACTGTATGATTCCAACTATATGACATTTTAGAAAAGGCAATGCTACAAAGACAGTAAAAAGATCAAGGATTGCTTGGAATTAGGGGAGAGAGAGGGATGGATAGACAGAGCATGGGGGATTTTTACAGCAGTGAAAATACTCTGTATGAGACTACAATGGCGGACACGTCATCATACATTTGTCTAAACCCATAGAATGTATGACACCAAGAGCGAACCCTAACGTCAAGTATTGACTTTGGGTGATAATGGTTTGTTGATACAGGTTCATACATTGTGCGACTCTGATGAGGGATGATGATAGTGGGGGAGGCTGTACATGTATTTTGCTGAGAAACGAAATTGTTCTCAAAAGTAAAGTCTTCAAAAAATTGTGACAACTCATGAAATAAAGAAACTATACATTTTCACAAACAAAACTTTCTTTTCTGTTTCTCTGAGACGGAGTCTCCCTCTGGAGAGGGAGGCTGGAGTGCAGTGGCACAGTCTCAGCTCACTCCAACCTCCGCCTCCAGGGTTCAAGCAATTCTCCTGCCTCAGCCTACCAAGTGTAGCTGGGATTACAGGCAAGAGCCATGACGCCTTGCTAATTTTTGTATTTTTAGTAGAGATGGGGTTTCACCATATTGGCCACGCTGGTCTCGAACTTCTGACCTCAAGTGATCCACCAGCCTTGGCCTCCCAAAATGCTAAGATTATAGGTGTGAGACACCGCGGCTGGCCCACAAAACTTACTTTTTAAGCAACGCTATTAGCTTCCTACAGAATTGGCATTGCCTAGTATATAGGACGTCTCTTGTGCCACTCAGATCCTCACAGTTCCACTCCTATTCCAGTTACTGCGGCAGCAAGTATTTCCCCTTTGCTCTGACTAGCTTTCCTCAGGTGCACGTTAACAGCTCCGAGATTTGTGGCTGCAATATTTCCCCACTCACTTCCTACCCTCAGACTTCTTTGATGCCTCTACAAGGGACCCCCATGGGACTTGTTTGGTCCTTAGAATGAGCAACAAAAAGTGCAGTATGGGGCAGTTAGGGCCGTAGGGCCACCTTTGCACAAAGAGTGACAGATAAAAGTTTTCTCTGTTCATCCCTAGGTATGTTCTCAGACATACTTAGAAGGTTCCATGGGGTCAAACACCAGACACCTGCAGGTGTGGACAATGTGACAACACATCTCTGCCCACTTCTCTGTAATTCTACTCTTCATTCCAAATCTCTGGAATCACTTCCAAAGTAAACTGGCATGAAATTGGCTAGTCTGAATTTAATTGTGCTGTAAACAAAGCATTCACCAGATTTCAAAGACTTTGTATGAAAAAAAGAATGTAAATACAGTACTTATTTGTTATATTGAACACGTTAAATATAAGGATACATTCAAATAAAATGTACTATTAAAATTAAAATTTCACCTGTTTCTTGGTACCTTTTTTCTTATCATGGTTACTAGAAATTTAAAATTAGATCAATGGTTCACATTTCTATGGGATAGTATTTTCTTCAACTTTATGGAATAGCATACATTCTTGCAATAAATTATCTTTCCCTTTTATTTGACTTACAAGTAATTAGGTGCTCGGAACTAAAGGACCTAACCAGTAAGTCTACCAGGACAATAGGTAACAGGTGATTATATATAATGTCTCATTTTATCGTCACTATGCTCATTCAGTTCACATTAACTGAGAAATCAAGAAGTACAAAGACAAACCACAGCTCACAGTAATTCTCTAGGTCAGTGGTTCTCAACTCCAGTTGTAAACGAGAACCATAGGGGCAGCTTTTTAAAAGCTTGTGAGGATGGGGCTTCACTGCGTACCATGAAATCAGGATCTCTAGGGGGTTAGGCCCAGGTGTCAGTATATTTTAGGACCTTCCCAGGTGATAATAATGTACAGCAGGTGGAGAATTATTAGCACATCTTCTCAACCTCAGATTTGGGAAAATATATCTATTAATGAAAAATGATGGCCATAGCATTACTTTTTACATACTTGCTGTTGAGCATCTAAGACTATAAACTTTACCTCAGTTTCTGCATTATTCTGTTCAATACTGATTAGCAAAATTGGCTCGCTTGCCCAGCTTATAGCTTATTGATATTCTGTCAGTTTTAACAATGAAACTTGTTTTCTTCTGCATGTGGAGAAGACAACTCTTCCCAAATCTCGGTCCTTGTGGCCCAGCTTAGTTGCTTATTAGTATAATTATTAAAAGCACAATATAAAACCGTTTCCTTTTTAAAGTCTGACTGGTTCTTAATTTTGTTGAAAATTGTCAGGAAAAGGGAGGTGTGGAAACACCAACAATCTCATTATATTAATGAGCCCAAAGTTCCCTTGTCTTTTATGTGCATAGCTTGCACGTGGTAATTAAATGTACAGAATTTAGAATTATTCTATGACTGGAAGGCTCGTTAAGAGACAGCAATAGCATGTTTCATTAGAGCAATGGATCCCAGGTTTTAAGTGCCTCTGAATCAGCTGGGGCTCATGTTAAAATACAGACTCTGCTTCAAGAGGCCTGGAGTGTGACCTAAGAGTCTGTTTTCCCTCCAGGCTCCCAGGCGATGCTCATGCTACCAGCCCCAAACAACAAATTAAGGAGCAAAGGTTTAAAACTGAACTATAAAATGAAATTGCAACTGCCAGAGTCTAGATTCTGTCGCCACCAGTGGGTGACGTTGGGCAAGTTACTTAATCTCCTTAGGTCTCAGTTTCTTTGTCTCTAAAACAATACCATAGTGGCCATGATGAGGATTAAAATGAATACTTCATATATTGTACTTCGAATGTTGGTGCTATAGCATGTATTTAATAAAGGTGGTTTTATTTTATTATTACTACCATCACGGACAAGTTTAATCCTTTACCTTTAAAACTGGCCCAACTGTTCCATAGACTCAATATTTACAGTGTTTTAAATAAACAAGAAATTGACCCTCCATAATCTTACAATTTGCAACTTACACTTGCCTTATCTGAGCTCCTTCCTCAGGCAAGGAGCTGCTGAAACTCACCAGATCACAGCACACAGACAGCAAGAGGCAGACCCCTCATCCATCATGATTGATTCCTCAATTTCTGTCTTCCCCGCACGCAGCTACATCCCTTCCCTAGTTATATAAACCGCGAATTTCAGTCAGCTGGGAAAGACGGATTTGAAACTGATCTCCTGTCTGTGTGTGTGACTTCACCTGAATAAAAAGCCTTCTTCTCTGGCAATACTTATTGTCTCAGTAATTAGTTTTCTGTGTAGTGAGCAAGGGAACCTTGACAGCCTTCCTGGTGTTTTGGTAACACTTTTTCAGTTGTCAAAAATGTGACCCAAAGAAAGAAAATAATTTACTTAAGGCCATGCGTTTAGCTAACAATAGAGCTAGTCAGGATTTCAGCCCAGGTTTCAAAACCCTTAATAAACTGCATATTCCTCTACAGTAGCATTCCATTTACAGCAAAATAACTTTGTACAATTCTTTACTGTAATCTTTGTTGTACTTTGTGGTAATTATTACCTGTGGTGTTTTAAAATATATCAAAAAATCCTTTAGAACTCCCTTCAAAGGGTGTAGCCTGACTACCCTCCCATTGAGTGTAGGCTGGAATTAGTGACTCATTTCTAATGAACACAGTAAGGTAGGAGTAACGATGCATGACTTCTGAGACTCAGTCATCAAAGACACTTTGGCCTCCTTGCTCTCTCTTACATCACTTACAATGGGAGAAGCCATGTTTTAAGGACATTCAAGTATGCCTATGCAGCGGTTGACCTGTCAAAGAACGGCTGGCAGGGAAAGGGGGCTTTCTGCCAGTAGCCACAAGAAGGAGGAATGTTGGAAATCTATTCTCTTGCTCTACTGAAGCCTGAAAATCACGACAAACCCAGCAGACATCTCAACTGCCACCTGATGAACCTTAAGCCAGAACCAGCTAGTTAAGCTTCTCCTGAATTTCTTGTCCGTAGAAACTGAGACAATAAGTTTTCATTGTTTTAAGCTGCTAATTTTTGTGTTAATTTGTTATGCAGCAAGAGGTGACTAGTGTGTTATTTACTTATCTCTGTACTCCAAAAGATTGAAAGCACAACATCTGTCATAGCATGTATTAATCCATTTACTCATTAAATTACTCATTCACTCTCACATTCATTCATCTACCCATCAAGCATCTATTGATATCCTACTGTTTCCGGAGTTGGTTCCTTCCGGTGCATTCTTGGTCTCGCTGAATTCAAGAATGAAGCCATGGACCTTCACCGTCAGTGTTACAGCTCTTAAAAGTGGCAGGGACCCAAACAGTGAGCAGCAGCAAGATTTACTACGAAAGAACAAAGCTTCCACCACATGGAAACATACCCAAGCAGGGTGCCACTGCTGACTGTTACCGGAGTGGGGGGAGCTTTTATTCCCTTATTTGTCCCCGCCCACATCCTGCTGGTTGGTCCATTTTACAGTGCACTGATTGGTCCATTTTACAGAGCATTGATTGGTCCATTTTACAGAGTGCTGATTGGTCCATTCTACAGAGTGCTGATTGGTCCACTTTACAAACCTCTAGCCAGCCACAGAGCGCTGATTGGTGTGTTTTTACAGAGCACTGATTGGTGCATTTTACAAACCTCTAGCTAGCCACGGAGCACTGATTGGTGTGTTTTACAATCCTAGCTACAGCGTGTGATTGGTGCATTTTACAATCCTCTTGTGAGACAGAAAAGTTCTCCAAGTCCCCACCCAACCCAGAAGTTCAGCTGGCTTCACCTCTCACTACAATATCTCAGCTGATGCTTCTAGATGTTGGGGATACAATGGTGAAACATGATACAGTCTCTATTCTTAAGAAATTTACAATCAAGGAGACAAATACATAGTCAATAAATGACAAATGACTTGAGGCAGAACACAGTAAATACGGTGAAATCTTAATTATTATTATTTTCAAAATATGCTAATTTTGGCCAGGTGTAGTGGCTTACATCTGTAATCCCAGCATTTTGGGAAGCTGAGGTGGGCAAATCACTTGAGGCCAGGAGTTCAAGACCAGCCTACTAAAAATACAAAAATTAGCCGAGTATGGTGGTGCACATCTGTAATCGTAGCTACTCTCTGAGGCCGAGGCAGAAGAATCCCTTGAATTCTGGAGGCGGAGGTTGCAGTGAGCTGATATTGCACCACTGAACTTTGGCCTGGGTGACAGAGTAAAGCTCTATCTCAAAAAATTATTAAAAAATAAATAAAATGAATAAATAAATAAAATATTACTAATTTTGCTGATTTAATGCCACTGAATCAAACTTTGCCTACTCCCTCCCTGAGCTCAAAGCAAGAAAGTCTAGGATAGAGTCATAAGCTTGTGATGATGCTATCCACAGACATTTGTTTTGGTTTGGTTTTTCATTCCCTAGTAAATTAACAGACAATGATCATCAGTAGAGGTAACATTACTTTAAGACAGGTATCCACAGCCCACATGCATCCAGATAGAAGTATACAAAAGCACTGACAGCTATACACATATTCTTGCCCCCCACCAAAAAATCTACCAGAATTAATTAAGCCTTTATATCTAATTGTTTTTATATATTGCAAATCAAGGGAGGGGCAGATACGTCAGCTAACACCAGAAGAAGCAAAATCCAAGTTGTGAAAATATATACACAAAATGATGCAGATTCTTTAACAAATTAATTACCAAAAAAAAAGAGAAATAAATGAGAAAACATAGGACATATTAATAGATTAAAAATAAAAGACCCAAAAGATATAGCAAACAATTGCAATTGCTTCCATTTGAATTTTTCAAAAAATTGTAAGAGATAGGGTTCTCACTATTTTGCTCAGGCTAGACTGGAAGAACTCCTAGGCTCAAGCAATCCTCCTGCTTCAGCCTCCTGAGTCGCTGGGACTGCAGGCACTCATAGGCATGCACCACCACACTAGTTTATTTGGATCTTAATTCAAACAAACTCATATAAGAGAGAGGATAAAGGGAGAAATAGATATGTACTTAAAGAACATTATGAAAGTATTAAGAAAATGTAAACATTGACTAAAAATTTAATAATTAAAAAATACAGTGTTTTGATTGTTGTTTTTTCATGAAGAGAGTCTCTGACATTTAGAGAAATCTACTGAAATTATTATGGATAAAATAATATGATATCTGGAGTTTGCTTCAAAATAATCAAGGCAGAGGGGAGGAGGGAGACAGGAAAAACCACGAGTTAACAAGTTTTGAAGCTGGGTGATGAGGGATGGGGAGAAAAAATATTTTTTCTTACACCCTTACCTCATGGCTAAGGTCCTTATAAAAAATGACAGATTAACAAGAGAAGAGCATACACGGTTGCTTTTTGCAATATAATTTTGACATGTCACAGGGGCCTTTATAAGGACATTTATTTAAGTTTCTTTTTCTTACTGTTTCTGAACATTTTTTTTGTAATGGTAGGGTTGATAAAGAATAGATTGTCATCCAGAAATATGGTAGGGCAAAAGAGGTGTGGTCTAATGGTAAAAAACTGGGGGTTGTCAGGAAGGTCAGGTGCCATTGCTCATACCTGTAATCCCAACGTATTGGAAGGAAGACGCAGGAAAATTGCTCAAAGCCAGAAGTTCAAGACTAGCCTGGACAACATACGGAGACCCTGTCTCTACAAAAAATAACAAATTAGCTGGGTATGGTGATGTGCACCTGCAGTCCTAGTTACTCAAGGGGCTGAGATAGGATGATCACTTGAGCCCAGAAAGTTGAGGCTGCTGTAAGCTTTGATAGTGACACTGCACTCCACCTGGGTGAGAGAGTGAGAACCTGTCTCAGTAAACAAACACACAAATAAACTGGGGAAACTTAGCAAGGCCTGTTTGCTCAGATTCTTCTTTGTCTGTGTCTCTGCATCTTTGGAGCTAAGGACATTCCTTTTCTCTGGGAAGGCACCTCTTACTTAATAGGAGTCCTGTGGTCCTCCAGGGAAAGGTCAGAAAATTCTTCCTAGTTTCTAGGACCTCTTCAGGGGACAAGGATGGGGGAAGGTCAGAAAGGCCTTCCTGCTTCTGCCTTTTTCTCAAATAGTTTCAGTTTAAAATATTAAATATGTCAAAGAGGGCTATTTTGGGGTAGGGTTTCCTGAGCCCCATCATAGGTATGTGAGGTTTCATTGAACACTGTTTTCTGCTTTTAAATATGTTTGAAATTCTAAAGAACAGTTTTTAAAAGTCGAAGACTTTACATAATTGAAAAAAGATTTCCAGGTTTTCAAATGTGTTTTAAAAACCAAAGTATCAGAGAAGGATTTGGAGCTGAGAGCCAAGATTGTCTCCTTCGGATAAACCATGCTGTCTTGGGTGAACTAGGATCCTCACTCCTTCCTATCCTCTTTACTTGGCTGGTGTCACTTATGTACAGGATTCTCCTGGGCACTCAATACATTTGATCTCTAGGGAAACAGACTTTTCCCAAGTACCAACTAGAAAACCAAGAGTCAGGGTACTCTAGTGACAGGGAAAGAAAATGGAGCCCAAGAAACAGCTCAAAGGCAGGGTTAATCTGATTCAGCAGTTTAACCTCTTTGTGAGGTTAATTCCAAAGCTTATTTTATTTTAGAAGAACGTTCTCTTCTAGGAACCTTCATTTGCAAGACAAAGAACAGAATAAAAATGAACCACCTAAACCCAAATGGCTGATTTGCTATTTCCTAAGGCTTTTGTGGGAGCTCAAATATAAAATGATACCTTTCCCACTGTTTCTATTACAAATTCACTTAACATTTTAAAATCTCTTTTTAATCCTTCAAGACTGAAAAAAAGAGACTTCCATTATCATACACATGGCTCTCGGTATAGGTAACTCTGCCTCTTTCTCTTCCCAGGTTTGCTTTCAATTGTTAGTCAATTATACAAATAAGTTCTTGGTGTTATTAAATGGATTCCATTTCAGATAAAACAGATTTTGTACTGCTAAAACCACTGGCATTGAGTGATAGCTATGTAAATGAAAAATAGTAGATAATTACTCTGGCTCTGTTCTCTGCATTAAACTGAGTATAAAAAATGTATGTCAAGAATAAAAAACGGCCCCCATAATTGCCTCCTGATGGTAAGATACCACCAAAGACATAAAACGCTCATTTAAAGTTAAGGCATTTGGTGAAACACGAGCATATAAACTTAAAAATGTTATTAAAAATAAAAGTTGGCATTAAAAACATCAAGGCAGAGATTTACCAAGTCACTAATGGTAATAAAGGTTATTTTCTTTTATTTACAGAGAGCTCTTCCACATATAAAGTTTCAATTTATGTCTACATTAATAATATTGATTGTCATTATTATTGGTAACATTAATGTATGTGCCAGGTGCCATTCTGATGTGTATATGAGTCAGCTCATTTAATTTACATAACAATTTTAAACATTAGTTATGATTTTTGTCCCCTGTCCCCCAGCATTTTTATCAGGTAAGAGATCAAAGGCTATGAGAGGACAAAACCTTCATATGTTGTAGAGTTAGCAGCGTCTTGGCCTGGATCCACTGTTTCTCAAGCTAGCTCTCAACTCATTTGAGGGACCTGGAAGTCCCTACTCTTCCCCCTGACTCTGCCTCTGCAGTTCTTTTCTGGACTGGTCAATGCTACAGGAGAAAAATGCTTTGTTTGCTTTTTTCCCATTTTCTGGCAGTTCCATGGTATCAAGCTATCCCTGATCTTGTCCAGAAAGTTTCCCACAAAAGGGACTGAACCTTGGAGGATAGTTTCTACACTCTGGCTCTCCACCCCATGCTGCAAGTGACAAAGATCCTCTCCTGGACCAAATCCTCATCGGCCTCCTCTGAACACTCTTCTCAACTAACCCCTGATTTTTAGGTTTCTGTGTTTGTCTCTAACTTATCCTACTTAAGCAAAAATCCTGCTAAATCAGTTTAGCCTTGATCTCCCATCTTCTATGTCTTATCACCCTCAGTAACTCATTGGGTTGTTTATCTTTCACTGTCCCCAGGCAATGTCTGATCACCTTGGACTTGCCTTCAGCAAGAATCCTATTAGATCAGTTTAGCCAGAATCACCCCCTCCCCCTTTTCTTTTTAGAGAGAGGGAGTCTCTCTCTAAAAGGAGGCTGGAGTGCAGTAGTGTGATCTCGGTTCACTGCAACCTCTGCCTCTCGGGTTCAAGCAATTCTTGTGCCCCGGCCTCCTGAGTAGCTGGGACTACAGGCACACACTGCCATGCCTGGCTAATTTTTTCTTTCTTTTTTTTTTTTTTTTTTTTTTTTTGTAGTTTTAGTAGACATGGGGTTTCACCATGTTGCCCAGGCTGGGTTCCAACTCCAGAGCTCAGGCAATCCGCCCGCCTTGGCCTCCCAAAGTGCTAGGATTACAGTCGTAAGCCACCATGCCCGTTCTGAGCCACTGGCCCGGCCCAGAATCTCCCTTTATCTGTGATGTTTCCTTTTAGTAATTTTCTATCTACTGGCCCACACTCTGCTCCTTAGCTGCACATTTCCAGCTTTCTTGTTATACCTGTAATATATTAACAGGTATAAGGTATAAGGTCTGAGTTTGAAGGTATAGCTGAAAAGCCAATTGTTATTAAAGCCCAATTTAAGGAAAAGGTTGCTTTTGATAAAGATCAAAGTTGCTAAATGTACTTCAGAGTATCTTCTTGGGTCTTAACATTTTGGAGTCTGATTTGAGAATCTGTAAAAGATACTCACCTACTACAATGTATTGCACTCAATTCCAGGGCTTTCTCAGACTCCCAAAGCCCAACTCAAGGATCTCCTGGAGGCTAATGGACCCTCGTTAAGGTCTCTTTCTGTGATAACTATCCAATAGACAAGCATCCGAAAGGTGACAGCTATTTCTAGCAACTGAAGGCAGGCAGTGCGCACAGAATCAGACAAATAAAACTGCATATTGACCTGGGCCCTTAACAACCTTCCTCCCTCCTGGCTCTCCTCCAAATCCATTATGTTTGTTAAGCTGAATTTCATAGGAGTAGGACTTTCTACCTATATTTTGAAAGAGTCCCCCAGAAATGGAAGAACCACTGGTCTACTTTATATCATAGCCTTATCATTTTTTAGATACATAAAAAATGGATAGAAAACTAATTAGAATCCTATTCTTACTGAAACTCAGTCTCACTTACCAGCTGTGTGACCTTGGTCAGTGCTACAAACTCCAATTTCCTCATTTTTAAAATGGGTTTATGAATAGTTCTTGTATTATAATTGTTGGAGGAGTTAATTATATGAAGTAGTGCAATATTTAGCACATGTACTCAGTACATGTTTTCAAAATGTATTGATGTGAAGATACAGTGATGCAGATATCCTTATTATCACTGTGATATGAAAAAAAGAGACAACAACAACAAAAAACTTACTAAATCCAAGGCAAAGATGAGAAGAAGTTTAGGCACCAGTTGTTTTATATCTGAGGACAGACTGGTAGAAACTGACTTAAATGAATAAAGCGGATCTATTTGTCTTGAGATAAAGAAAGGCCTCCATGACAGCAAGAATTGATAATTTTGAAATTATTTCTTTAAGGAAGTCACTAGTTTCTAATCATAAAGAGTCAACTTTTCGGAGAAGATCTTTTTATATTCATTATTTCATCTAAGCCTCACATACATTTTTATGAGATAGTCATTATCACCTGCATTTTTCAGATTAAAAAAAAAAAAACAGTTTGCCAGGAGTGGAGTGTTTTAAATTTGTGCTATTAATATGCAGCACAAACAGAATTCGAGTCTCGTTCACTGGCTCTAAGCTCATTCCAAGAAAGAAAGAAGGAAGGAGAAAGAAGAGGAGGAAAGGAAGAAGAAAACCACAGAGAAGATTATTGTGTGAGTCTACTCAGGCTCTGAAAGCCACTTCTGGCTGCAAAATGAGGTAAAAACAACTGAGTACTTCATTTGGAATTGTAGATATAAACTTGAATTTGAGAGGGACACAAAATCATGATCAAGTAGTTTTTTTCTTTCTTTGCAAACCAATTTTCTTTTAAGAAGATGGCATTTAAATTTTGTTTCTTTTTGTTTGTTGGAAGAGATGCAAATTTCCAAACAATTGAGTTTCCCACTCAGCAACTTTCTCCTGCTTGAAGAGAGTTTTCTTTAATTAAATGTAAACCCGTTTAGCAAATCAGTGTAGTAAGTGTCTAAAGGCCTCCTAGGATGATGTGAATTGTCATCAGACTCTTCCATCAGTTATGAGTGTTTGATTTGAATGCCAAATAATTTCCTTAAGAACCAGGTCCTAAACAAAAGATGAGCTTGAATCAACAACAAACTAAGAAGGCGATTCTTGACAATTTCTACTGATGCACCAGGATGCCGCATAAATGCTGCACAGCCAATTAGCTCTATAACTCCTTCTAGGTCAGAGACAGGCACTGTCACAATGAGAAAATTCAGCCATTGTAGGTGACCCTGTTAAAAAGGCCGAAGGACACCAACAGAGGAGTACATTTTCTCATTGTTATCTACAGGCAGCATCCAAAAAAACACTATAGCAAGTCTATACCATCTTTTATTTGCTTGTTAGATGTTAAGACATTTGCTTTAGAAAAGAGTATAATTTACCTTAATTTCAATATAAGACAGAATGAGAGGGAATGTTTTGAACATTTCTTGTGTTGCTAGTTCTGCAGGTACAGTTGGGCCAAGAACCAAATGTCCTTGGTGTCAACAGTCAGTTAATGGGCGAATGGCCTGTTTCCCAGTACTGGAATCTCTCAAATCTCTGTGCAGTTTCAGAATTTGGGATAAACTGGAAGCTACTGCTGACTATTTTAAGCCACATATTTAGCATTTTCTTCTTCAAGAAACAATCTATAGATGAACTTGAACATTTTGTGGGGCATCAGATCATTTAAAACTCTTTCATAAATAAATCAAAGTTTATAATAAGAGGAAAATACAAGCCAGATATTCCAGGGCAGAGCAAACTCAGACAGGAGTTGGCAATTGAGAACTTTCCATCTTAGGCCATGAGGCTACATCCAGGCATTGGTGCAGTGTCTGGGAATGGAGAAAGAAAAGGGAATGTAAGATAATATGATCTCAGAGACTCTGAGCTATTCCAGATATTGAGAGATATTTGCTCATAGGCTTCCCCAAATCTCTGAGAAAGAGTGAGATAACATAATATTTCTATCTTTTGCGATATAATACCTGCTACAGGAGAGTTATAGGGAAGATCCTGGAGGCTAAAAAAATATGAATAACAAACATTCTTATTGATGCCTTTATAGAAACTGTTTTATAGAAACTGTTCCACTTAATCTTTATCATTGCAATACAGGTTAGGTGTGGCCATCATCTCCATTTGAATGATGGAAAAAGAGGCTCGAAGGGCCAAAGGAACTGCTGAATGACCTACAGCAGTTGTTAAATGGCAGGGCCAAAAATCAAGAGTAGGGCCCATGCCACATCCTGAGCTTTTTCTTCATTAGCCACACCATCACTAATCATTTGAGAATGCTAATTGAAGCTGGAGACCCAAGTAGAAATACCAACATATTCAGTCTATCCAGAAATCATAACCAAATTATCTCTAGGAAGTTGTCTACCAACGTTTGTTGTTTTGTCTAATAAACATATCATTTTATACTCATTGAGATATTTCGTACTGTTTGAAGTTATTTTCATATGCTTTATTTATCGCTATTATTTGTCAATCCCTTTGAAGGGAAGTCACCTTTTTCATTCCTATATTTCCTTCAGATTCTAACACAGAGTAGGTGCTTAGCAAGATTTGTTTAACTTAATTCATCAGAAATACTTCAAGATTGTAAAATGAAATCAGTGTTCCTTTTGCCTTTTCAGTTATACACATAGCTATGTGTAATGATATTTTATTTGTATGAATTTGTTTTTCAATTATGAAAACTCATTAAAATTTTCTGATTTCTCCTCCCAATATGATGTAGTGTGGCTTACACTACTACTGCAAAGTTACACACTGAATAACTGTCATAAGAAAGGGCAAAAAGGATTTAATAGCCACAGACATTTACGTTGTTACTATGGCAAAACAATAACTTTTTCTCTGGGCTTCCCTGCAGCAGAGTAAAAAAGGAAAGATAATTAGATTAACAATCTTTACAATCTGATGGAAGGAAGCACATTAACTTATTAAGAAATGACATTAACAAGAATTTATTCTGTGGGCATTCCCATTGAGTGACACTACATTTCTTAGATTATAGCTCCCTTCACGTAAAGACAGTTTTTCACACACTTTCTGCTAGTAATCTTGGTGGTATGACTATGAAGCTCAGAATATCAACTGAGTTTCAGTAAGCATAGAATTCTAATTAGTTTTCTATCCATTTTCCTATGTATCTAAAAATGATAAGGTTATGATATAAAGTAGACCAGCGGTCCTTCAATTTCTGGGGGACTCTTTCAAAATATAGATGGAAAGTCCTACTCCTTTGAAATTCAGATTAACAAACATAATGGATTTGGAGGAGAGCCAGGAGCAGGGAAGGGTGTTAAGTAACCATTTCCCTTTTGATTACAGCATCCCATTTTTCTTTTGAGGTATTATACCTCTCCTCTATTTTAGCCATATGGTTTGAATGAGGTTGGCTATATCCCCTTTGTTACCTGAGTAGGGATGTGACACAGTTCTGGCCAGTCTGAGCATTCCTCAGCAACAGGGCAACGAGACTCAACACTGAGCCTTTTGTTGAAGCTATTGAAAAAAGAGGCAATCTCTCCATGCTAAACATAGTGTAAAAATAGGTAGTCAGCTTTGACTCCCTATAAAAAGAGGCAGCAGAAATATATAGAGAGTGCCAGCAAATAACTTGATCTCATTTTTGGTGCATCTAGATTTTTCTGTATCTGAGGTAAGCCTGGATTTTTGAATTTAAATTAAAATTTTGATACTTGCTATTGCAAGAGGCATACTAACAACGGCTAACTATCAGTATTTAAAATCATACAATTCTGCCCAGAGGAGTTTCATGATGAGCCAAGTTAGAAAACCACTGCATGAAATGTTCTTATGAAGTATGTTTTAAAATACATCTGCAAATACCTAAATTAACATATGGTACTATGAAAACACATAAGTTTATTCATAGAATTCAGTATTACTGAAAACTTTGAGATGCTTTCAGAACTTTAAAGGTGCCAGGATTATAGGTTAAAATTGATTTATCAGACTCTTAAAATAAAATGTTGGCCGGGCACAGTGGCTCATGCCTGTAATCCCAGCACTTCAGGAGGCCAGAGGAGGGTGGATCACGAGGTCAGGAGATCAAGACCATCCTGGCTAACACGGTGAAATCCCATCTCTACTAAAAAATACAAAAAAAAAAAAAAAAAATTAGCCAGGCATGGTGGCAGGCGCCTGTAGTCCCAGCTACTCAGGAGGCTGAGGAGATGTGAACCCAGGAGGCGGAGCTTGCAGTGAGCTGAGATCGCGCCACTGCACTCCAGCCTGGGCGACAGAGCGAGACTCCGTCTCACCAAAATAAATAAATAAATATAAAAATAAAAATAAATAAATATAAAATAAAATGTTACTCATGATATGAATGAGTTAGAGATTTGACAAAAAATATGAATCCCTTGTAGTTGGGGATAGAGATAGAGCCAATCAATGCTTAATTGGCCAGAGTCCCCGCATGGCCACATCCAGTTATGAGCAGAGTCTCTGGGATTTCATAAAAGGTAGTCAAGCCCTAAGAGGAACTACTGAGTAGTCCCACAGTCCTTACTGGCCGTGAAAATGATGATCAGTACCCAGCATCTGCTACTCCACCTTGACGCCTGACTTGTTCAAAGACAAAAACTACCATCTGGCCTTCTGTCTCAAGAGCCAGCAACCAAATACAGACCTTCCCATTGTTCATAAGGTGCACCAGTGAGCTTCCTACAGTGTGTGATGTAGAGCTAAGGTGCAATTTGTAGAGGGCGCTGTGCCTGGCGATGACAAGCAAGGACTCCTGACATGCACAAGTTCAGCCAGCAGCCTGAAATCTAAGTCTCATATATTGATTTGCCTGCCTATTGTCTGCGGTTTTTTTTGAGGCACTTGTCGGATGTGCTTTTTTGGAGTCATCCAAGCTTCTTGTAGGGCCTCTAATCCAATAAGGCAGTGCATTTTGTAAATTAGGGCTTCATTATTATTTTGAAACACTTGACGGGAAAAGCATGGATTGAATTTTTAATCCATTCACATTTTCACAATAAATTGAAAAGAGCTGTTACAATCTTTGAACATAATTTGGTATATGTTTTAAATTGTTATAAAATGATTCAAATTATTTTATTATCTACTTGTGTGAGTGAAGTTTCTTGTTAAAGATGTTTATCAAGAATTTGAAGAGATCGTCATTAAAAAAGTATTGATCAGACATTTCATTGTAACCCTTTCAAGCATAAGATGAGTTCTTAAAAATAGTTTCGTTCTCAATAGGAAGTTCACGTTTCTCACTAATCATAACCAAATAGATTGTAATTGAAAGTTTTATCCAATTCATATTTGTCCTAATACTTATATAATTATAACCAAAGTTATATAATATATAAAAAAGATTGTTTTCACCAAACCTCATTTGTATACTTCCACATTTTTCCAGTTCATCCCAATACATCATATACATGTAATTCTTATGTTTAAAACATTTTTACTATGGTAGCCAGTCCCTAAAATGGGTTCAAATTATTCTTGCCTCCTGTTATTCATGCTAATTATTTATTCCTTTACCACACTGAGTTTGGCTTACATGTATAATCATGAGATACTGCATAAATGGTGGAGTATGCCTTATCAGGTTAGATAATTAAAGACCATACGGCTTCTGTTCTGAGCCCTTTGGGGTCACTTATTCTGGGGGAAGCCTGCAGCCATTATGCAAAAACCCTCAAGTTTCCCTATGAGAAGTTTCACATTGCAAGGAACTGAGGCCTCCCTCCTGCAACCACAGCTAACTTGCTAGATATGTGAGTGCATCATCTTGGAAGCAGACCCTCCAATGCCAGACAAGCCTTCTGATTACTTCATCTCTAGCTGGCATCTTGAATAAAATCTCATGAGATACCCTGATTTAGCTAGGCTGCTCTAATCATTCCTAACTCAAACAAAGTATATGAAGTAAGTGTTTATTGTTGCTTTAAGCTGCTACCTATAAAGGGAACTTATTACATAGGAATAGATGCATGTACCCTTGGATTATATCACTATTATAGTAATACATTGCATTACTTACGACGATAGCAGCAACCACTCTGCACTTAGCTAAAATTGCAATGTAAAACAAAATTAAAGCATATGCTTAACATAGACCTAGACTCATCCACTAGCTCAGTGACTCATTTCCACCTATCACTCTTAGAGTGGACAAAAGTCATAGTTATAGACCGGCAGCATCTCATCATCTCATCAAATTTTGTATGGTATAATCTTTGAGCACCACCCAAATATGTTAAATCATTATGCTGTGATAATCTATTGCATGTGCTCCTTGTAGAGCATTATAACTTTTTTTGTTTTAAAAAAATATATATTTATTTTTCTTAAAATGACAAACATTAATTGCATATATTTATGGGGCACAATGTGATGTTTTGATATTTGCATATATTGTAGAAAGAGTAAATGAAGCGAATTAGCATATCCTTTACCTCACTGACTTATCCTTTATTTTTTGCAGCCAGAACATTAGAAATCTATTCTTAACAATTTTGAAATATGCAATATGTTATTATTAACTGTGGTCAACATGCAGTGCAATAGATCACTAAATTGTGTTCCTTTAGTCTAACCGAGTACTCTTTCATCGACATCTCCAGATTCCCCATCCCACTTCCCCTCAACTCACAGCCTCTGTAAACACTTTCTGCTCTGAGTTTTGTTGAGATCTACTTTTTTCAGCTTCAACATATAAATGATATCATATGATATTTGTCTTTCTGTGCCTGGCTCATTTCACTTAGCATAATATCTTCTAGGTTTATCCATGTTGTCACAAATGATAGAATTTTCTTCTTTTTAAAGGCTGTATAGTATTCCATTGTGTAATATACCACATTTTCTTTACCTACTCATCTGTTGATAAACAATTAGGTTAATTCTATACCTTGGCTATTATCAATAGTACTTAAATGAACATGGGAGTGGAGACAACTCTTCAGCATACTGCTTTCAATTCCTCTGGATATATACCCAGAAATGAGATTGCTGCATCATTGTGTTGTTCTATTTTTAAATTTTTTAAAAGATTATCTATACTATTTTCCAAAAATCCTATACTATTTACATTCTCACCAACAATGTACTGTAGCATTATAACTCTTAATGCCTCTTACATTAGGCTAGGGACCATCCCTATTTTTACATATGTCTATATCCCCAGGGGCTAGCAGAGTGCTCAGGATAAAACAGGTATTCAATAATATCCTTTCATTTATGTATTCTAATATGCATTTAAGTTTTTCATATGTATATATTAGTGATTCTTTGTCAGTAACATGTATGTTTGAAAATCATCCAATCTATTAAATGGTACATAAGAGCTATTCTTTAATGAATAGTATTATCTCTTAGGCACATAGTTCTAGTTTAATTACCAGAGAAGCCCTATGGTTATCCTGTTTTTTAATTGAGGAACCCAAGTCTAATAAATATTACACAAAATTCCTCAAACACAAATCTAAAAAGCTTAGCAGTGAGATTTAAAATGTGGCAGGTCTGTTTGATTCAGAGCCTGTGTAGCTAACCACTATACCCTTAGATAATACCTTCCCTTAATAATTCCTAATAATTCAATCTTCCAAGAGGATTATTTGTCTCTTTCCTACTTCCCAATTTTTTAAAACTAAAATGAGAGATATAAGAAACTCTTCCAAATTGTGTAGAAAGTTTCCCACTAATTAACACGGAATGTTGCAGCTATAACTTATCGTTATTTTAACCATTAATCAAAAGCATATAATGAAAGATTAAAATGAATTAAATGTCTCCACTAAGTAATTGGCTTAGGGGACTTAATGCATACTACAGTAAGAGTCCATGCACACACATCTCATTGCTGAAGTGAATCGATGGGCAGATGGGACTTCCACCTGCAAGTGGTATATAATTCATGTTTATTGTAGATAAAAATTTGATGCAGGGCTGCCAATATGAAAAACAAAGTTTTATTATAGATTTGGTTTTCATTCCAAAGAGTTTGTCCAAAGGCAAATTAATAAACAAAACTTACATTGAGCATATTCCATTCAAAAATAAATTAATTTCAACGCCCTTAATTCAGTTTTTAAAAGTGAAATCACTTTCCTTAGTAACTCAATTTATCTGTAACTTGCTGTTTTTTCAACTCAATTTAAAAGTTAATCGTACTATATTTTAAACCCTGAAACAAGCTGTTATTCATATGTGGAAGAGCTTATTTGCCAGTTTACAAATAGGTGTGTTTTCCATTTGGTTTTAACAGATCTACAAATAAGCTCATAATTAAGTAGCTCATCTATAAATTACCCACACAATACAGTTAACATTTATGTTTCCCACCAACTACAGCATATTCACATGCACAAAAAGATAGCCTTTATTTTTAATTTTTTTTTTTAAATTTTGCAGACAGGGTCTCACTCTATCACCCAGGTTGGAGTGCAGTGACAAAATCACAGCTCACTGTAGCCTCAACCTTCCAGGCTCAAGTGGTCGTCCTGCCTCAGCCTTCCAAGTAGCTGGGACAATAGGCATTTACTACCTTGTCTAGACAATTTTTAAACTATATTTTTGTGCATATGGGGTCTCACTATGTTGCACAGGCTTATTGTATTTAAAAAGGCTTTGCATGATTATAAATTCTCAAATTGTTTTCTTCATTTTGGGTTATGTTGGATGGCTAGGTTAGCAGCTATCACCATTCCCTGACTATGACTTTCAGCAAAAGGCTATTTACACTACTGAGTAACCCTCCAATTGGCAATATCATTCAAGCATATTATATTTTTTCCAATCTTTGTTTCCTCCTTTTTCTGTTTACTGATGTATGCCTTGAAGGATTCCAATAGTCAGAATTCATTCACGTCTCTGTCCCATTGTCTGGCTCTATCCTCTGACTTGCTCTGGCCAATGGAATGTGAGCAGAGGTAACATACACCATAATGTCTCTTGCTTTTTCCCACTCCAAAGTAATGGCTGTCCTAAAGAGTAGCCACTCCTTTAGCCTGAGTCCCAGAAAGAAAAGAAATGCCAAAATGCATCAGTCAGTCCAGATATCCTGACATATTTCACAAAGGCTTGTGGTTGTAAGACACTAAGATCTGGGGATTCTTCATTAAAGCTGTTTCAGATACAACCATCCTTTAATAAGAATGTTGTACAATGTAAATAAGATAATGTTTCTGAAAGGGAAGTTACCATTTATTAATGGTCTACTGTCCCATTTAATACAGACAGTAGTCACATAAGAATTTGTATACCTGCTACACAGATGAGAAAACTAAGTCTCAGAGGAATTGAGTTTCCCCAAATCACAGAGGAAATGAGAGACAGAGATGGAATTTAAAATCAGTTATAATGGACTCTACTTGTAGTTCATGTTTTTCCTATCACACTTTGAAACCTCAGAATGTGCTTTTAAAAAATGCCACATGCTCACCCGGGCAAGGTAGCTATGCCTGTAATACCAGCACTTTGGGAGGTCAAGGCAGGTGGATCACCTGAGGTCAGGAGTTCGAGACCAGCCTGGCCAACATGGTGAAATCCTGTCTCTACTAAAATAAAATAAAATAAGATAAAATAAAATAAATTAGCTGGGTGCAATTGCAGGTGCCTGTAATCCCAGCTACTCAGTAGGCTGAGGAAAGAGAACTGCTTGAACCTGGGAGTCAGAGGTTGCAGTGAGCCAAGACTGTGCCACTGCACTCCAGCCTGGGTGACAGAGTGGGATTCTGTCTCAAAAAACAAACAAAAAAAGAGTCACATCCTCTGACATTACTGTTGTTGCATTTATACTGATGAAAAAAAGTTACAAAAAACTTTAGCATGAGAGAACAAATCTTGAAAAACATTACGTAAACTCCTGCGTTATAGTCATGCAGTATATAATGAATCCAATACAACTTATTACTGAAAGTACATATTATGTTCTAAATCTTAATTTGAAAATGAAATTAATACATCTTTTATTTAAAATGTAATAATTATATTCACTTAACTTACTAAAATATTGGTATGGTTTGGCTATGTCCCCACACAAATCTCATCTTGAATTGCAGTTCCCATAGTCCCCATAGTCCCCAATTGTCTTGAGAGGGATCCAATGGGAGGTAATTGAATCATGGGGGCAGTGACCTCCATGCTGTTCTCGTGATAGTGAGTGAGTTCTCATGAGATCTGACGGTTTTATAAGGGGCTTTTCCCCTCCTTCACTCTGAACTTCTCCTTGCTGCTGCCATGTGAAGAAGGATGTGTTTGCTTCCCTTTCAACCATGATTGTAAGTTTCTGGAGGCATTCCCAGTCCTGCAAAACTGTGAGTCAATTAAACCTTTTTCCTTTATAAATTACCCAGTCTCTGGTGTGTGCTTATAGCACCATGCGAATGGACTAATAAAGTAAATTAGTACTGCAGAGAGTGTGTTGCTCCTATAAAGATACCTGATTGTGGAAGCGCCTTTGGAACTGGGAAACAGGCAGAGGTTGGAACAGTTTAGATGGCTCCAAATAAGACAGGAAAATGGAAAGTTTGGAACTTCCTAGAGACATGGAAGGCTCAGAAGACAGGAAGATGTGGGAACGTTTGAAACTTCTTAGAGACTTCTTGAATGACTTTGGCCAAAATGCTGATAGTGATATAGACAACGAAGTTCATGCTGAGGTGGTCTCACATGGAGATGAGGAACTTGTTGGGACTGCAATGAAGGTGATTCTTGCTATGATTTAGCAAAGAAACTGGCAGCATTTTGCCCCTGCCCTAGAGATTTGTGGAACTTTGAACTTGAGAGAGATGATTTAGGGTATCTGGTGGAAGAAATTTCTAAGTGGCAAAGTGTTTAAGAGCAAGCAGAGCAAAAAATTTGTAAAGTTTGCAGCCTGACAATGCAATAGAAAAGAAAACGCATTTTCTGGGGAGAATTTCAAGCCTGTTAAATTTGCATAAGTAACATGGAGCCAAATGTTAATCACCAAAGCAATGAGGAGAATGTCTCTAGGGCATGTCAGAGACCTTCATGGCAGCTTCTCCATCACAGGCCAAGAGCCTAGGAGGAAAAAGTGGTTTCATGGCCTGGGTCCAGGGCCTTGCTGCTTTGTGCACCCTAGGGATATAGTGCCCTGCATCCTAGCTGCTCTACCTCTGGCTAAAAGGGGCCAATGTACAGCTCAGGCCATGGCTTCAGAGGGTGCAAGCCACAAGCCTTGGCAGCTTCCATGTGGTGTTGAGACTGCGGGTACACAGAAGCAAACAATCGAGGTTTGGAAACCTCCACCTAGATTTCAGAGGATGTATGGAAACACCTGGATGTCCACGCAGAAGTTTGGTGCAGGAGCAGAGCCCTCATGCAGAACCTATGCTGGGGCAGTGCAGAAGGAAAATGTTTAGTTGGAGCCCCCAAACTGAGTCCCCACTGGGGCACTGCCTAGTGGAACTCTGAGAAGAGGATCACCATTTTCCAGACCTCAGAATGGTAGATCCACTGACAGCTTGCACTGTGTGCTTGGAAAAGTCACAGAAATTCAGCACCAGCCCATGAAAGCAACTGGGGCAGGGGGACTGTACCCTGCCAAGCCACAGGGTCAGAGCTGCCCAAGGTCATGAGAGCCCACCTCTTGCATCAGCATGATCAAGTTAAAGGAGATTATTTCTAAGCTTTAAGATTTAATTACTGCCCTACTGGATTTCAGACTTGAATGGGGCCTGTAGCCCCTTTGTTTTGGTCAATTTCTCCCATTTGGAATGGGTGTATTTAACCAATGCCTGTACCCTTATTGTATCTAGGAGGTAACTAACTTGCTTTTTTTCTTTTGAGATGGAGATTTGCTCTTTTTGCCCAGGCTGGAGAGCAATGATGCAATCTTGGCTCACTGCAACCTCCACCTTGCGGGTTCAAGTTATTCTTCTGCCTCAACCTCAATAGCTGGTATTACAGGTGCAGGCCACCACGCCCAGCTAATTTTATATTTTTAGTAGAGATGGGGTTTCACCATGTTGGCCAGGATGGTCTCCTACTCCTGACCTCAGGTGATCTGCCCTCCTCAGCTTCCCAAAGAGCTGGGATTACAGATGCCTGGCCCTAACTTGCTTTTGGTTTTATAGACTCATGAGATGAAAGAACTTGCCTTGTCGCAGATTAGACTTTGGACTTGAACTTTTAGACTAATCCTGGAATGAATTAAGTCTTTGGGGGACTGTTGGGAAGGTGTATTTGTGTTTTGAAACATGAGGACATGATATTTAGGAGGGGCCAAGAGCAGAATTATATGGTTTGGTGGTGTCCCCACCCACCTCTCATCTTGAATTGTAGTTCCCATAATCCCCACTTGTTGTGGGAAGGACCAGGTGAGAGGTAATTGAATCATGGGGGCAGTTACCTCCATGCTATTCTCATGATAGTGAGTAAGTTCTCACAAGATCTGATGGTTTTATAAGGGGCTTTCTCCCATTTCGCTCTGCACTTTTCCTTGCTACTGTGATGTGAAGAAGGACGTGTTGCTTCCACTTCTACTGAGATTGTAAGCTTCCTAAGGTGTCCCCGGCCCTGTAGAACTGTGAGTCAAATAAACCTCTTTCCTTTATAAATTAGCTAGTCGGGTATGTCCTTACAGAAGGGTGAAAATAGATTAACACAAGTATTAAGCCAAAGTTTCTATTAAAGATAATAAAATAAATTATCATTTAGAAAAGTGGCCTCTGTAATGGCACCTGACCAAGAAAATATTAATTATTGAGTGTAGTTAAAAACCAGCTTAAAAATGAAAAAAAAAAAAAAAAGAAATGAGGCCAAACGAGCTATGGAACAATTAATTCAGTGTATCCATATTAAATGTTTATCTTCTCTCACAGAGAGAAAAAATAAAAACAGGATTCTAAGATTCTTAACATTTTTCTTGCTTTTTAATCATAACTTCTTACTACCGTGCAAGTACCTGATACTTTTCCATTCTGCAGCATTTCATCTGGATTCCATATGTTTGTAGGTAGGACAGGGAATTACATGGATGTTTTTCCTTCCAGACTTCCTTTTGTGCTTGTCAATTCCCTAGCTTTTTGTTGAGCTGCAGGGATTGGTTTGTCAGGGATTTTGATTCTAGTGAGTAAGACCCTCAAGCTCCCATAAGGAATCCTTGGCTCAGGTTTCCTTCCGTTTGCAGGAAGAAAGAAATCAGCAACATGAATGACAGAAGGCAGATAAGAAATAAAGACTGAAGGAAAGGAAGATACCCTTTGCTTTTGTGACAGAAAATTTGAGGGATGCAATAAATTTGGCTGAGATGGCTCTCACTACTCATGGGAGAAGTTGGGGCATTTTATCTTCAAAGAGATACCCATGAGTTGTGAGGTTTTACCCAAAAGAAGCATGTTTCTAGAAAACAGAGCCCAGGAGCAAACTCCCAATAGTATGACATTGCCCAGAGAACTCCTGGCTGGATCACAGGATGCTGGAGTTTATTGGCATAACAATTGCACTTTCCAAATTACTCTTAAAACCAAATCATTCATTTATTATGAACATTTCAGAAATGATTTCCTTCATTTTGGTTTTTGAGAGAATTCTATTAAAAATTTATAGAATTAGGCGGTGGCTCATGCCTGTAATCCCAGCACTTTGGGAGGTCAACGCGGGTGGATCATGAGGTCAGGAAATCAAGATCATCCTGGCTAACACAGTGAAACCCCATCTCTACTAAAAATACAAAACATTAGCCAGGAGTGGTGGCATGTGCCTGTAGTCCCAGCTACTTGGGAGGCTGAGGCAGGAGAATTGCTTGAACCCAGGAGGCAGAGGTTGCAGTGAGCCGAGATTGCACCACTGCACTCCAGCCTGGGTGACAGAGCAAGACTCTGTCTCAAAAAAAAAAACTGTAGAATTATATACACAGAAAAGGACATGTCATCAGGCGTATGGCTGGATGCGTTTTCATGAAGTTAGCATACCTATGCAACAGTACCAAATTCAAAAAATAGAAAATCAGTAGTGTATAGAAGCTTGCCTTTCACATTTTTTAAACCTCTATAATTAAAATTTGAACTCAATTATTATTAAAATTACGGTTTAAGTGATAAGAAGTCAGGAAACTTCTTCCCATGGTCCCTTGCTTTTATGTGTTCTCTTGGTACTACTTCTGTGATGATCACTATAGCCTTTCAAAAATAATTTCTTTTCTTTTTTCTGTGTTCAATTTTGGGAAAATTTCTAAATGTTCATCCTGCTTTAAAAATAGCTGTTCCAATTCAATTTTATGTGATTATTTCTTTGATTCTTGATATGATTCAGTTAGATTAAATAAAGCTCCAAAACCAAATCAATTTCACATCGTCCTATTTTAACAAATATTTTCATAGTAAAGTACAAAATTGCCATTGTATCCATTCAGTACTACAATAAATTTCCTTTGTAAAATGTAATAGTAGGTAGGCAGTATAGTCTAGGTTATACTGCTGTAACAATCTCAATACCTCAGAGGTTTAACACAGGTGTCAATACATTGTGGCTCATGGGCTCCATCTGACTGCTGTCTGCTTTTATAAGAAAAGTATTATTGCAACACAGACATGTCCGTTAATTTAATTTAATTTAATTAATTTAATTTTTGTCTATGACCATTATTTGTGTTATCCTAGCTAAAATGACAAAATTGAGTAGTTATAATAGAGATCATGTTGCCTACAAAGCCAAAAATGTTTAATATCCTGCCTTTTACAAAAAAAGTCTGGTGACTATTGCTTATACAAATAAAACGTATTTATCGCTCATGTCTCGTGACAAACATAGATTGGCTGAGAAAGATTATGTTCCTTAGGGATCAGGGATAAATGAGTCACCATCCTTTTATGATGCCAGCAAGCATTTACCAATGAATAAGAGCACGTGGAAAGTAGTGTACCAACTCTGAAATGCATCTCTTCCACTTACTTTTTGCTAGTCAAAGCCAGTCATGTAATTCTGACTAATTGCAGGATAGTAAAGAGTAACCTGTGATGTGAAAGCGTAGCCTGTGAAGAACTGGAAATAGCTGTGGTATATCCATAAATAAAATCTCCCTTTCAACAAAGAAATACAAAACCCAATTTGACCTAATCATCCAAATGCACAATTTCATCATGAAAGACTTCAGAAAAACAATAACAATTATTTTTAAAGCACCTACTATATGGTCAGGTGCTACAATTACTAAAAAGGTATTGGAAAAGATTTTATTTATATCACTGGCTAAAGTCCACAAAGGAAAAATAAAACCTGTTCATCAAGCAATAAATTGTCTCTAAGAAAAAAAAAAGCTGTAATAGTTTAAGGAATCACCTTGTCCAGAATAAACATCTGACCAATGTTCTTTTTAAAAAAATTCAACAACAAAAAAGAGCTTCAGCTTTCTGCCTTAAGCGTTGAGGTATTATGGCAATTTAACTACTCACTGGGTCAGTTTAGAAAGTAGTGTCTCCCTCCTGTGGACTCTTAGAACATTGTTACTACAGTTTATTAAGGACAACTAAGACTATGTTTCATTAAAAGGAAAACAGGGAGAAAATATGACAGTAAGAGAATTGTTTCCCCTCTCCCAGCTGACATGCTCAGGTTTCCTTTATCAGAGAAACAAAACCACATCCCTTCCCCTGTCACGTCCCTGCATAGGGACTGTAGGTCTCTACTCACATTGTTCCTTCACCATCAAAGTCTCTGAAATAGTAATTTACATAATTGCACAATCCAATGATCTTTCTCTGTTGTGATTCTTTTTAGAAATATTTTACCTTGAAACTGCCTCTTTCGATGGCCTCTATTGGCTCAATATTTTCTTACTTTCTTCTCCCACTTCAGTATCCGTTTTTTATATATTGAATCGATCCCTTTATATAATCACATTACTAAGATGTTATTTGCCAAATTTCCACTAATAAGTCACTTATTGTTTTCTATTTTTGGCAACTGTAATCTCTTTTAGGCAGCTGTCATCTCTATGCCATTGAGTCCCAAATGTACAACTTCAGCCCATGCTCCATTCCCAAACCCTGCACCTCCCAGCACAAGTAGCTGAAAATGAATTCATCCCTTCTTCCCTCAGTTCTATTTTTTGCTGACTTCCTTCTGTGTGCCATGGAAGAACACAAATTAAAGCCCTTATTTTTACATCTCTTTCTATATGTAATCCACCGTTAAGCCCTGTTTGCTTTAAAACCATAATTTCATGATTTCTTTCCATTGCCAACATCCTTTTCAGACCAACATAGTTGCTTAGCTTGAATGCTGCAATATGCTCCTGACTGGCTTCTCTGCATAGAGTCTCTACCACCTCCAGGCTGTCTCTTCTGACACCCAGATTAGTTGTTTCAATATGCTTTTCTTTTCAAGTTAAGACCATTAAATCACCAACTACAGTACAAGCCACCCAACTGGGCATCTAATGCTTTCTTCTGCTCTCTCTTAAGACCACTTATCAGACCCACACCATGTATTTGAGCTAATCTGAAATACTGTCTTTGAGTTTCTACTTCATTGCTTTTCCTCAATCTGTCTACACCTCTGGGAATGCCATAACATGGTATGTTATGCTTGTTCCAAGGTTTGTATCATACCTGCTCCTTTTTGATATCTCCAAGAAGGGGTCTAATATGGTTTGGCTCTGTCCCCACCCAAATCTCATCTTGAATTGTAGTTCCCATAATTCCCACATGTTGTGGAGGGACCTGGTGGGAGGTAATTGAATCATGAGGGCAGTTTCCCCCATGCGATTCTCATGAGAGTAAGTTCTTACAAGATCTGATGCTTTTATAAGGGGCTTCTCCTTCACTCAGTTCTCATTCTTGTTTTCCTTCCTGCTGCCATCTGAAGAAAGACATGTTTGCTTCCCCTTCTGCCATGATTGTAAGTTTCCTGAGGCTTCCCTAGCCAGGCTGAACTGAGTCAATTAAACCTCTTTCCTTTACAAATTACCCAGTCTTTGTTATGTATTTATTAACAGCATGAAAAAGGACCAATACAGGGTCTCTACTGGCTTATCCTCAAGTCTCCCTCCTATCTTTCTCTGCCCTGATCTGTGTTGCAGGGTGCTGCATTATCTCCTTGACTGGGCTATCCAGCTTCTCAAAGGAGCTGACTTCACATTTGGCTTGACCAATGGGACCTAGCAGTAAGAGATGAGAGGGTGGGAGGAGAAATAACTGGAGGTAACGCTTCCTCCATCTGTTGTTCTAAGCCATTTTTTTCTGGCAGTGGCTGCTTTTCTTCATGGTTACAGCTCCTGTGGGGCAGCACTCTTCCATGTCTCTATCCCTTACTGGATTTCAGGCACCCTATTTCCTCTTCTGGCCCCTGTAAAGCCAAGGTTGCTAACAGCTTTCTTAAATTGCTAGTCTCATCAACCTCATTCCATGTTATCTCCCTTGAACCTATCCACAGCTCTGTAAATAGTTCCTTTATTAACATTTTCTGAATCATCTAAATTGGATTCTGTTCCCTGCAGGCAGCATTATTGATATGAAGGAGTGGCCTCACCCACTTATCAGCTCACAAAGGGAATTTGTTCTTGTTTTTGTGATTTGTGTCCAATTCTGCATTACATTTCAGTTAAATGTATGTGCATATTATCTCTTCTACTTGACTGTAAGTGATTTCAGGTTAAATATTCATCTTTGAGGACTTCAGAAAATCAAAGCACAGGCTGGCTTATGTAGAGATGCAATAAGTACTTGTTGAATTGAGTGTATTGAATAGTAGTAAATCATGTCAAAGAGCATGTAGCACAATAGACAGGGAAAGAAATGAATACTAAGAGTCGTTTTCCTGGACAAACGCCCGCTTTTGAGATTACAGCACCCTCAGCCTACAGCTACACCTCATCCTCTCTTTCTCTTTCCACTTCTGCCTTTCTTTCTGTGACTGTAACGTGTAAATTAGTCTTTTCTGTCCTTACGTGACTTGTCTGTGGCAGATGGCATTGATAGTTTTTTTTTTTTTTTCTTTTTTGAACATAAAACAAACTGGTTGTGAGGAGCTGGGAGGTAGGGAATAGGGAAATATTGGTCAAAGGGTACAAAATTTTGGTTAAAAGAGGAATATGTTCTAGAGACCTAATGTACAGCATAGTGACTATAATTAGTAATTCTGTATTATATACTTGAAATTTCTGAGAATAGATTTTAAGTATTTTCACCACACACACATGTGCACGCACAAATGGTAACTAACAGAATGGATGTGTTAATTAGCTTGGTTGTGATAATCATTTCATGATATATATTTATATCAAATCATCACTTTCTATATCTTAAATAAAGATAATTTTTGTCAATTATTCCTCAATAAAGTTGGAAAAATAATTTTTTAACTCCATTCTCTGGCTTGTGGGATATGACCCTCTTTTCTTCCTCTTTCTCAAATCTTGTTTGTGCCTCTTCTTCACTGACTCTTAACTTTAGCTGTATTTCAGTGATTTTTAGTCTTCTCTCCTCACCTTACATATCACCCCCCCTACAATCTTATGTCCTCATTTGGTTCGAATATTAAATTTGTTCTTGCAACCTTTACATTGTTTTGCTTGCAGTCAAGCATTTCTCCTTAGCTCTAGCGATTAGGTCCAAAGGTTCCTGAAAGCAATTAGTCTGGCAGGAAAGGGTGGGAAAAGAGGTTCCCCCAACCCATCTGCAAGTAAAGAGGAAGAGCAAGTTTAGGTGCTGTGAAAGTCTCATTCATAGGTTCACTCATTCTTTATCAGCACTTACACATTGGCTGCTCTTATGGAATTTCAAATCTAGAGTAGCAGGCAGGGAATAAGTAATCTCTTGCACAATGGGAGTTAACTAAGGGTGCAGGTTGGTAAAAGGCCATTTGTGTGTGTGTATCTGTGTGTGTGTGTGTGTGTGTGCGCGCGCATATATGCATGCATGTATTAAGACAGAGTCTGGCTCTGTCAACCAGGCTGGAGTGCAGTGGTGTGATCATGTCTCACTGCAGCCTGGAACTACTGGGCTAAAGCAATCCTCCTATCTCTGCCTCTCAAAGTGCTGGGACTATAGGCTCCTGCCACCACTCCTGGCCTCTTGTGAACTTTAAACAGTCCTGGGCCACAGGAATATAAAGCTCCAAGGAAGAATCCCAATCAGTCGCTCAAGGAGATTCAATGAAGACTTTGGAGTTCATTAGCTTTGTTGAACATTAAAAACTAAAGAGAAAGCCCATCTCTCCAGGAAAAGAGGAATGTTGGGGAGAAATAAGGAAATCCCACAGAAAGAACCCGTATTTTATGGCAGATCATGAAGAGAACGAGGTACGACTGGAGAGTGTGAAGAGAATGAATACATCTATGTAAAGAAAAATGAAAAATCGGGATTGACAGATATTGAAAACCCAGCATTTGTTAAAAATTCATAGTCAGACATCTCACCCCAAGCCAACTCTGCCCCCTTCCATGAAACCCTCTCCCTCCACGGAACCATGTCAATAATAATAACTAAAAAGCCTGGATGCCTGGTGATTCGCTAAGGAGAAGGAAAATGAATGAAAAAGGTTTATTTTGTATTTACATGTGATTTCTAACACCCATCTCCCAACCCAGTATTAATGGACTTAGAGAAATAAAAAGATACCATTTTCTAACTCCCCTTTAAGAGTCCATGAAGTACTGCCATCAGATTTGTTTATTTGCTTCCTTTCAAAGTTTTTATTTTCTTCTCATGGAATTTTCAAATATTAAGGAAGCAATGGACTAAAATACAAGACTGGAGGACCAACATCTTTCTGAGATTTGGGAAAAAATAGCTATCATACTTGGAATTCCATTTTCATATAATTCAAGATAAAAGGAGGAAGTTGGGAAGGGCTGCCTGTCTCTAATATCCACAGGGAGCCCTGGCTGGCACAAATAGTAAGCAGCCCTCTTAGGCACAGCCCTTCAGGAAGGGAGGAATATAGGTAACTCAGAAAGAAAATGCAGAGTCAGCTAGCATCCCCTGTTCTTGAAAGTCACCAAAGCAACTGAGGAAAGAGGAGCCCTGAAGATAAAGGGAAGCAACAGCTGTTCACATTTCTGAATGTTTTGTCAACATCCAAGAAAAGAACCGTTAGCACATAGTAGAGAGAGGCTGCTGCCTCTTTCACTCTGGAGATTATATTTCTCTTCATGGATCCCAAGATAACACTAGCTCTTTTCACACAGATGTTATACTGATGATTCACACTGAGAGATCAATGAAGACACTACAACCCTCTAACCAATAACACTGCTCAAGTCATGTGAATTATCAGCTCTTTGGCCCCAAAGGTTGTATTTTCCCGTTACTCCCATGTAGTCTTGGCTTCTTAGGTTTATCAGTTTATTTTACGACACTCTTTCAATCTGGATTCAGATATCTTATATATTTGTCATTATGATTGCTCATAGTGGTATGATCAGGATTGATAATTTGGAAAAAGAAGGAAAGATTGTGAAGGAAGAAAGTCTGAGATAAGACTAAGTTTTCTATTTATATGTGATAGCCATAAACATATATGGTAAAAATACAGAATACAAAAAAGACTGGATCCATCCCCTAACTATGTCATCTTAAGGAATTCACTGTCCTAAAGCCTCTGAGTTTTCTCATGTATAAGCTGAGGATAACCTTTAAAAAAAATGCAGATTTTATAAATCTTCTATTCTTTGTTGATCTGTGTTTTCCTAATAGCATTAGCTAAAGTGTTGACATACATAAAATATATGAAAGGAAAAAAGTACATTATTTCTTTCAGATGAAAGAATGGCGTTCCAGACTGCTGTATGAACACCAAAATACCTTTAAAGGAAATCTCTTGATATGTATTCCACAGAACACTACTTCTAAATGCTCTGTGTAAAAAGGTTCTGTTGTCAGTTTACAGTTGCTTTCAGAAATGTGATATATCCTGCTCACCCTTGGCCACTTAAAGAGCTTGATGGCACATTTTTATGCTGAAAGATTTAAGAAATCCTACCCTAAAGAAAACTGATTTTGTTTGACCTAGCATTTAAAAGTGATAGAAAATAGGAGGGTTTTTTTTTTTTTTTTTTTTTTTTTTTCTGGCAATAATACCGACTAATTTCTCACAAATCAAAATGAGACTTTGAGAAACATCACCTTAAGAATATTAATTTATGTGGCCTACAAATAATGCTACCTTTGGTGTATATGGAGTGAAGAAATAGCCAACTTTCATAAGGGTTTGAAATTCAAAAATATAAAATAAAAATGATTTGGAAATTATACTCCTTATGAAAATTTTGGCATAGTCAGAGTACATGTACTTCTGAATATTTGCAAATGAAAAGTAAATTTGAAGACTTCAATTTCTATTGCTGTGGTGTGAAACAAGAGAAAACAACGATGTGAAATATCACACAATTTTAATAGGGGGAAACAACAATAACCAGTAAGCTTGGTTCACAGTGGATACTTCAGAGCTGAGAAGCACTGATACAACTTGCAGTGTTAGTAATCACAAGGATAACATTAAGACCTGCCACTATGGGACCATCAGTAGAAAAACAAATGCATTAGGCTGAGAAAGGTAATGCCCTTAGTGACTGAGCAGCATTCTTGAAGAACACTGGATGCATCTGGTATCTGCTGGAACTCCTGAGAGACACCCAATAGATGAGCTGTGAAGTCCCAAAGGAGCGGTCCATGATGACCTGCAAAAGCTGGAGGTGATGTGACCTCCCTAGATGTCATACTGATTTTCAGGGACATTTCATACAGAGAGAGTCTAGCTCCATGGGCCTGAGTTTCTTTTTAAAGAATTTGCTCTTCTTCTGGAATGAGAGTAACATTATCAAAGAGATAATCTCTGCCTCCGTGGCTACCATCCCGGCCTAGACGACTGTCAGATTTCCCCTGGGCTAGGTCCAGAGCCACCTTCCTGGTCTCTCTGTTTCCAGGAATCTTGGTCCTCGATACTCCTCTCTTCATACAGCAGCCACTGTGACCTCTTACATATAGTAACCAGGTCATGTAACTTTCCAGTCAAAATCTTTCTGCTAGCTTCCATGTGACTCAGGAACTAGTGGCCTACAAGGAGCTAGCATGATCTAGCTTGAATAGCTCTCAACCTCCACCTCAGCACATTTCCTTCCTATCTGCTCCTTGAATGCTCACGTTCACTCCTGCTTTGAAGTGTTTTGCACTTGCTCTTACCTGTGCCAGGCAATACTGTTTCCTCTCATTACTGATGTCACAACTCATGTCTTCGAGAGGTCTTCTCTGACCACTTTGTTTAGAGCAGTACCAGATATTTTCTGTAAGTTTATCAGGTGTTTTTTTTTTTTCCTTCAGCACTAATAATTTCTAAATCTTCAGCACTAATAATTTCTAAATTTACTACTTGTTTGTTATCTTTCTTTCCCCACCACAAGAATGTTAGGTGCTCTGAAAGCAGGAAAATTGTCTGCATTTTTTCATTATTTTATTCTTGCAACACTTAATAGTCTCTGCCAAGATAGCAGTACATGCCAAGAAGTGCATGCCTGTATCTTGAGCCACAGTAAGTGCACAAGAAACAGTGGTCAATAAAGCAACACAGAAGGCTAGAAGAAAAAAGAGAAAAGGTAAACAAGGAGGGAGGTAAAGGGGAAGGGGATTAGAAGGAAAGGAAAGAACAGAGGAGAAAAGAAACTAGGAAAGAAAGGGATTAGGATAGAAGAGCAGTAGGTAGAACTATTTTTGAATAGTATGAATTAACTGAGTAACAGAGGGCAAGATCCAATTTTGGAAAAAAATGCATCATTTCTTCCTTCCTTCATTCATTCATTTAGCATTTACGTGCTTACTAAGTATCAGGTGCTATGTTGATAGCTGAAGGTATGGAGATGACAAGGTTCATACCTCCTTTCATGCAGCTCGCTTGCTCAGAGGAGAGAAGAAAAAGTGAGTGGCAGAGTGCTGGTGGTGCTAAGACAGAAACATGAAAGGATGGCTGTGGAACTTAGAATGAGAAGCCACTGCTTAGATACAGGGGAAGCCAGGGCAGAATTAAAACAATGGCATTCAAATGATCAGGTAGAAGTTAGCTAAGTCAAAAAACACAGCAGCCTATTCCATATAGAGAGCTAAAAGGGAGAGAAGTAGAGAGAGCTTAGAAAATCATCACAGTTAATTCCAAGATTATGAAATACATGGGGGTGTGAGGCAGAAGACCAGGTATGAGCATTAACAGAGTGAGCATTAGAAGTTAGGAAAACAAACAATCCATTTCAAGATGTGGAACTGGAACTAAATGAATGTTTACAGTGGAATTACTAGGAGGTGAAGTTTTTTCAACCGTTTTATTGAGGCATAATTGATATACCAAAAACACTGCACATATTTAATTTGCACAATTTGATGAGTTTGGACATATGCATGTACTTGTTATACCATCACCATAATAAAGGTGATAAACATATCCATCACTTCCAAAGGTCCATTTATGTTTTTCGGGTTTTTTCATTTTCATTTTTGTTTTTGTGGTAAGAACACTTAATGACTGATTTATCCTCTTAGCAAATTTGTAAGTGCATAATACTGTGTTACTAAGAATAGGTACTATATTGCACAGCAGATCTCTAGAACGTACTTGTCCTTCATAACTGAATCATCACACCCATTGTGGCCACCAGGTACATGCAAAGGTGCTCGTCATCACTAATCACCAGGGAAAGGCAAATCAAAACGACAATGAGCTGTCACCTCACATGTGTTAGGATGGTTATTCTCAAAAAACCCAAAAATATTAGCGGGAATTTTTAAAGACTTCGAATAAGTGAATTTAAGTCTTGAAAACATCCTCGGGGGGTCTTTTTATACATTATGTTAGACAAACATTAATACCTTAATATAGGTCTCTATAGTTTCCAGTCAAGCCCGTTTCCAGATTTAGTAACATGTCTTTGTTCCTGCTACGCCCAACTGCTTCAGCCAGTATTATCATCCTTTTCTTACCACCTCAGCACCAGCAGATGTGGAATAGCGAAAAGAGAATAGGAGCTTATTTGGAAAATATGGATTCGCATCCAGTGTCTATCTCATATCAGCCATGTGACATTGGGCTATTTGGCCACTTTGAGCTTCAGTTTCTTCATCTATAACACGAGATCCATCAGGCATACCTGTAAGCCTGTGGCAGCAATGAAACAACATATTTGTGAAAATGGCTTGATAACCACACATTGAAAATGTGATAAATGGCACCGAGAGACAAATATCACACGTTCTCACATATTTGTGGGACCTGAAAATCAAAACAATGAACTCATTGATACAGAGAATAGAATGATTACCAGAAGCTGCGATGGGTAGTGGAGGGTGGGTGGAGATGGTTAATGGGTACAAAAAAAAAAAAAAAATAGAAAGAATGAATAAGACCTACTACTTGATAGTAAAACAGAGTGACTACAATTAATAATTATATATTTTAAAATAGTATAATTGGATCGTTTGTAACCCAAAGGATAAATGCTTGAGGGATGCATACTCCATTCTCTATGATATGTTTATTTCACAGTTCATGTGTGTATCAAGACATCTCACATACCTCATAAGTATATATGCCTACTATGTACCCACAAAAAATTAAAAAATGAAAAAAAAGAAAGAAAATGTGATAAATGGTGGAAACACCTGGAGGTGTGAGCCTTGTTTATAAAGGTGATCTCAGCCTCGGTGCTCTGTCTGATGCCAAAGAAAAAGCTGAGGAACTGAAATGGACTGCTTTTTCGATCTGCACTGATACACAAACTGTTTTGGCATACGCATACCCCATTGGAATAAGTCAGCACCCTCCTCTCTCAGTTCCAATGGGAAAGGCTTTATTCTACCTCAAGAATGCTTCCTTTACAATCTTGGACCTTACTTTCCTTAAACCTAATTTTTCAGGAAACTTTGACCTCGTATCATTGGATGTATCAGTGTAACTGAAGGATAGTCAGTCAATTCCCCTTCATAAAGGCTAAAGAAAACATTCAGGGTGAGTGCAAGATCCAGAAAAATATTTGTATCACTAAAAGACACATGTAGATGTCAGTCATGTTCAGATAAACTCTACAATGTTCACAGGGTAGAGAAAAAAAGGGATTCATAATAAAAATTAATTTCTGGTAGCAAATGTATATCACCTTTTGCTGTGATTACTATTAAATGCCTGCCAATGAATAATTATTGACAAAAATAGATAATGCATAAATCCAGTAACCATTGATGGAATAAAGTCTATGTAATTATTACTAAGGTCTGCTATGGTAATGCATCAGCTTTCAAGAGTTGGGGTTGACATATTAAACAGCAATTGGAGAGAGTTTGATGAAATATTATTTCTTCTCCCCAACACTTTTGCACTCTACTTTTTCTCACAAGATAGGTGCTGGCTAGTAAAATAATACAGATAATAATAATAAACAACATTCATTGAACTCATGACTTTACAGCTCATCTTCTTAACCACAAGGTTCTACTACCTCCAAGATGATGTGCCAATAAATTTAGGTATATTTAAGCAGGGCTAACTGAAAATGTCTTAATTCAGGGAATACGTAAAAGTCCTCAAATATTAAAAGTGGCAGGGTAGTGAAAAAAATGTTTTTGAGTAGGTGACCTTTGATTTGTTCTTCAAGTCATTCCATGGAAGTGGCCACCTACCAAAGTCCTATGACTGGCATAAGCTCTTTGTTTTATGATGACAGAAGAAAACATACCACATGGAGGGTTATTTTGATTGTTTTGTGGCTTAAAAACATAGAAAGATTGTTAGATATTGTTAAATAGCTAATTGTTAGCTATAAAGATATTGTTAGATGTCTTTAGCAAAATCTATCAATATTCTGGCACTCAAAAAACTGAAAACAAAAAAATACCAAAACAAAAGGTCATCTGAGGTTGGATTGTAGAAAAAAAACAATGTGCTTAAGTTTGTAAATAATATTATTACAAAAGCCGGGTTCTACTATAATGTTTAACTTATAGATGAACTGCATGGTTCAATGTCGAGCCAGAAAACAGAAATATCTCATAATAACTTATAAGTTTGTAGGGCTCTGGCAAAGCATGAAAGTTTATGTTTCTTAATTAACCTTGAGTTCATTTTATGTATGAAAATTATGAGGAACGGCCGGGCGCGGTGGCTCAAGCCTGTAATCCCAGCACTTCGGGAGGCCGAGACGGGCGGATCACGAGGTCAGGAGATCGAGACCATCCTGGCTAACACGGGGAAACCCCGTCTCTACTAAAAAAATACAAAAAAAAAAAAAAAAAAAACTAGCCGGGCGAGGTGGCGGGCGCCTGTAGTCCCAGCCACTCCGGAGCTGAGGCAGGAGAATGGCGTAAACCCGGGAGGCGGAGCTTGCAGTGAGCTGAGATCCGGCCACTGCACTCTAGCCTGGGCGGCAGAGCGAGACTCCGTCTCAAAAAAAAAGAAAGAAAATTATGAGGAACAGTAACTAGACCCTCAGTAAACATATAATTCACCCAATGTCATTGATGTATCCCTTTCTGACCCTTAAAAAAATCAATTAACTTCCTGAAATCATTAAGGATAGTGACCATTTTTCCCATTCATCCCTTACAGTTTCCTTTCCACAGAGACCTGAGCTTTCCTCAGTGGGTTTATGACAGTTCCTACTCTACCTCCAGGCTGAAAATACCAGGCCTAATTTTTCCTGCATATGAACTGTTTACCAATTATTGCCATTGCTTCCTTTCTATTTAGCTTCCCTGCATTAACTAACTTGGCAAATTTTCACTCCAAACAATCTTGGATAGTCAGAGATGTGTGGCCTTTTAGTGATTTGTGGTTGTGCCTAAATTTTCCGGCCTATCTTGCTTTTGCAATCCTTCATTTTGCTTATTGAATACAAAAAATCAATAAAAATTATGTTTCTAAAGGAAAAGCAGAGAGGATTTTATAATTATAGATAATTCAAAAATATCTTCACCTACTACATATTTTTTTCTTCAAAAGCCATGGTAAGCAATTCCATTATTTGGCATTTACTCTAAAAAATGAAAATCTATGTTCATACAAAATTCTCTACATGAATGCTTTTAATAGTTGCATTTGTGATATCCAAAAACTGGGACCAGCCCAAATGTCCTTCTCTAGGAAAATGAATAAACAAAAACTGATGTATCTTTAAAATAAAATACCATTTGACAATAATAAAAAATAAGGTATTAATATACATGACAATTTGAATAAATCTCAAAGGTATTAAGCCGAGTAAAAAAAGCTAGTTTTATACTATATGCTTCCATTTACATGATAGTCTCAAAAGGACAAGACTATAGTGAGGGTGAACAGATCAGTGGTTTGTAGAAATTACCAGCTGGGGGAGACTCTGACTATAGAGTAATAACATAAGGGAGGTTATTTTTTCTTTTGAGTCGATGAAACTGCTCTGTATCCTGATTCTGGTGATGTTTACATGGATCTATACATGTATTAAAACTTATAGAACTGTATGCTTTAAAGGCAACTTAAAAAGTAAAATTAGAAAAAAATCCTATGTGTCTCATAGTTGATTTTTAAATTCTATCTTCTATTTTCTCCCCACTGGCTTCTTTGTAACATATATTATGACTGATCAAAATGTCACTGAGGTTTGCTGTAGCAATAATCCTGTCACCCAGTTGCTGAGCATAGTTTTGCACAGGTACTTTTACAACTCTTGCACCCCTCCTACCCTTCTCCCTCTTGTGGTCCTCAGTGTCTACTGTTGTCATCTTTATAGCCATTATACCCAATGTTTAGCTCCCACTTACAAATGAGAGCATGAAGTATTTGGTTTTCTGTTCCTGCATTAATTTGCTTAGGACAATGACCTCCAGCTGAAGCTGTGTTGCCACAAAGCACATGATTTTGTTCTTTTTTATGGCTGTGTAGTATTCCATGGTGTATATGTACCACATTTTCTTTATCCACTCCACTGTTGATGGGTATCTGGGTTCAGTCCATGTCTCTGCTATTGTGAATAGTGTTGGGATGGGCATACAAGTGCATGTGTGTTTTTAACAGAATGATTTATATTCCTTTGTTTACACACCCAGTAAAGAGACTACTGGATTAAACGGTAGTTCTGAGTTCTTTGAGAAATCTACAAATTGCTTTCCACGGTGGCTGAACTAATTTACATTCCAACCGGTAGTGTATAAGTGTTCTTTTTTTTTTTTTTTTTTCCTGCAGCCTCGACAGCATCTGTTGTTTTTTGATTTTTAATAATAGCCATTCTGATTGGTATAAGAGGGTATCTCATTATGATTTTGATTTGCATTTCTCTGATAATTAATAATGTTGAGCAAATAGTGATTTCAATAGAAACCAAGCAGTTGTCTCCCTCAAGCTAGAAAACTCAGACTCAGAGGCTATCAATTTGAGGATGATCATGCAGCCAGAGCTTCGCCTGTGAGGAAGATGCCTTCCCTCCATTAAGAGGAATGGTAGGACACTAAGTTAGTATCCTGCAATACAAGTTTTGTGCTCAAGGTAGACAACCTATGCCAACAATAGCCTCTGGATAGAAGACAATTATTCAGAAAATGAAACAAAGATACTCATGGAGCCTCATTTCAGTATTTTTTAGTAGGGGTCGAAGATTCCATTGTCCTTTTCAAAGTCCTTTGTTCACCTTCAACTGCTGGTGAAAAACATCTACACCAAAGAAAGCCCACAAGTCATGGTGAATTATATAATACGTCTAATTTTAGACAGTGTATATAACTATAGTAGAGTTCTTAAAGCCAAGATATTTTTTTCTTTAAAAGAGCACATCTAAATTATAAATGAATCAAACATTTATAATTTAAATATCAAAAATATGAAACCCAGAAATCAGTTGTGTTTCAACATCATTCAGGGTTTTGGTTAAACTTTATCTGAACTTCACTCCCACGGCCTTTGCGAATTTTACAAACGTCTGAAAATTCTTGGCAGAACCCTTGTTTTCACCTCTTCATCCATTTCCTCTATCTTGGTTCTTCCCCAAGGTAGGTTAAAGATAAAGTTTAGTTCCTTCAAGGCTTTGTACTGGGGAAAAAAAAAAAAAAAAAAAAAAAAAAAAAAAAAAAAAACAAACATCCCTTCTAGTTTAGCATTTTGTAACTTCAGTAATTTCACCAATTTACATTGGATGGGTCATGAGGAGGGTTCCTCTTACCTATTCTATAGCCTTTTCCTATTTCTCTAGCTTCACATTTTACTCTCCATCTTCTGTCATCTTCTCGTTGGGTTAATAAGCAAGTTATTTTCTTCTTTATCTAGCAGGGAAGCTCACTCAAGTTCCAGTGAGTAAATAGTTTTCCTAATTTCACTCTAGTAAGAACTTGCACACGAGTGGCTAAGAGACCTGTTAACATCTCATTACATGTATATCAGGTGTGTATTTGCTTACCACTTATGGTATTCAAAGTTATGTGTTCATACTGCAGTTATAAAATTAATTTAATACATATCTTTATAAGAAAACAATAGAAGTTCTCAAGTATAAAGATCTGATCTCTTTAACAAACTAGTTTAATTGGATTTCACAGAGGAGAGCTAGAGATCTAGGCTTCCCAAGTATGCAGTAAACAGCGAAACTTATCACTGGAGTCTTTCATTCATTATAAAAAATTGTTGGGAATACAAAGAACAAATTCACCCATGGCTCCATTAGCACCTTCTCCCCAAAATTATATACAAAATGTTGCATATGTAGATTTTTTGGAGAGAAGATCAACAGTTTTCAGCAAATTCTGTAAAGGTCTATGACCTCAAAAATATTAAGTATTATATAATCACTAAGCATTGTGTAATCATTAACATTATGCTCTGATTATTCAGGTAAGTTTTATTTGCTTTTCCTTCCCAAGGCCTCTTCATTAGAGCTCAAGAAAGAAATAATGAAAGAACAAAAGAATGGAAGGAAGAAAGGAAGGAAATATATGAAGTTGAAGTTAGAAAAATATATGCTTTTTAAACATTTAACCTTAAAGGCCATTGATTATAACATATTAGAAGGCAGATGGTAAACAAAAAAAATTCCAGTTGAGATTTGGGGATTTTTCAACAAGAATTAACAATTACATGTTTTATTCATATGTCTTTTTAAAGTGGAATGTTACCCCTCACAGAATGACATTCACATCAATATATATTGGATAAAAAGAAGAAAATGGCAATCACCTGAAATTGGCCAGATTGATAATCACATATAGTAACCTATTATATAACTTTTTAAATTTTCTCTGCATGTATTATGTTGATGCAAAAGTGATTGCAGATTTGCAATTAAAAGTAATGGTGAAAACCACAATTACTTTTGCACCAACCTTTTTTTTTTTTTAATTTTTTACAAAATAAGATAATGCAATAAATAATGAGTTGTAATCTGTCCTTTTGATATATCAATAATAGATCTTTGTAATCTTGTAAAAGTACTGTTATTCTGTGATCCCCATGGGCAATTTTAATTAATTTATACATTTGGATATTGTTTGACTTTTTTAGCTATTAATAAATACCACTGAGATGAACATCCTCATAGATAAATCTACATGCATTACTATGATTGCCATGAGTACTAGAGATGTGGTTGTTGGGTCAAAATGTCTGCAAAGCACATGTCTATGGGTATGTTTGTTTCTATGTTTCTAAGGGTCATGGTGAACACCAGAGATACCAAATGTCCTCCTCTACCCATTGGCAGAAAGACCTTGGCTTGCAGGATAGTCCAGGGCATTCTTCTTCCCTTGAAGATTTTACTGAATGTAGGGTGGCTTGAGATGATCATGGCTGATCTACCCTGCTGTAGAAATTACTCCCTTGTTAATGTTTAGATTAATTTCCTTATTATCTGAAAAGAGAGAATTTGTTGAAGCTAGAAAATCTTAAATCAAATGGTGGGTCTTTCAATTAATTTTACTGGGAAGTATTTTAGTGCTGATACTTACTAACCAATGAAAGAGGTTTTTCAAGAACACAATAGGTTTTTTGGAAGGATCTGATTTTGTCTTTATCTCCTTACTCACTATTTGGCTGAGGGTTACTCTGAAACATGTATATACTCTTCCAGCCACTTCTTTCTATTACAACTTGGAAAGAATGAAAAACAATTGTATGAATGTCCATATCTCTTCTCTCTAGGGCCACCTTTATTTTAAACCACTATCAAGGATGAATGATTATTCTGGAAGTATTTGGAAGTCTGCCTTCTCAACTTGGAAGAGCAGACACACGTCCCCGGGTTAATATGTCTCCACTTGTTAACAAAGTCTTCCCCATTATTCTTAGTAAGGAAAAATGTTCTAAGAGGTCCTTTCCTTTCCTGTTATGCCACTATGTTCTCCTTTAATAGAAATAATGTAGATAGGTCACCCTCTCCCCCACTCACTCCCATCAAGAAAAGTGGTAGGATAAAACAAATCCTCATTTTGCAGTGCAATTTTGCCTAACCCAGCATTCATTTGACTAAATAATTTCTCTTTTTATAGTAAATTATTCTGGAAAATAATGGCGATCAGTGCCCAAAGCAATTTAATTGTTTGGATCAAATGGGGGGGAAGTACTAAAACAATAATTTCCAGTGCCCTTGCTGTATTCATTTCTTACTGTTGCAGCCATTTAAAAAATTACCATAAACTTAGTGGCTTAAGACAACAGAGATGTGTTCTCCAATAGGTCTACAAGCTGGAAGTTTATAATCAAGGTGTTGGGGGCATCACTCCCTCCAGAATCTCTAAGGGAGGTTCTTCCTTGACTCTTCCAGTTTCTGGCGGCTCCAGGAGTTCCCCGGCTTCCGCTGCATAACTACACCATCTTGCCTCCATTTACACATCGCCTTCTCCTTTTCTCTGTGTATCTTCTGCTGTAAATATTTCTCCTTGATTTTCTCTTCCAGGTACACTCGTCATTGGACTTAAGAGTCTATCCATATAAACTATGATGTTCTCATTTCAAAATCCTTAATTATTTCTGCAAAAACTCTTCTGTGAGTCAAATAAGCTCACATTTACAGGTTCTGGGGGTTAAGACATGAACAGAGATTTTGAGGGACCACCATTCAGTCCACTACTCTTGCTCACTTGAGATCTTTAAAGTAAAATGTAATAAATGTATTAACATAGGGCAAAAACGAATTTTATTTTCCCAGTTCATTTTTAGAGAAACGTTCTTATTTTTCTGGAATCACTCCACGATCGGCCAAAATACTATCAGGTAGGACTACTTTAAGAAACACTTTTCCCAGAATTTATGATGGCTCCTGAACCCACTGAAGTCATGTTAAGCCCAACATTTGGCAATACCCATATATTTCAGTGCTATTAATGTCTCCTCTGTCAGTGTACACATTGGCCCATTCTAGTAAAATCCACAAGGTACTGATCCACAATATAAGGGATACAACTTAGATTGTTTTAAATAATATTTCTGATTGGAGAGTTAGCTTTCTTGCTTGTTTTGTTTTCGGTTATAGGGATGGCAGGGTCCCGCCACTTAGTGGTGGGTTGGCATTGCTGAATCTAAATTTAGATGTCCCATCTTTTGTGACCTCTGACACTGAAGAAAAGAACAGTTTAGGGAGTTATACTAATACCCTAGGGGATAATGACTTATTTCAATCGTGGATCTAAAACAAAACAACACACCAACACACACACACACACACACACACACACACCAGCTTAACATCTGCCATTATAGATATGGGAATACTAAGTGTCTCAGTACAGGATATTAAAAACAAGGATAAATTGTACACTTAAGCACTCTCGTTTTTGGTAAAGATAACATCTAATCTGCCGTGCTTGCTTGTGATGCCAACTAAAGTGGCAAATGGCATCAACTAACCCCCAATCCTCCCTGTAGCTTCATATCTGGCCAACACTTGGTTTCACCACAACTTCCTGGCTTGCCAGCAATTAGAGGAGGAAATATGTCATGTTGCTTGGACAGATTAATCAATAAATGGCCAGCAGTCATTCTGAGTAGCAGTTGCCCAGTCAGTAACCATCAATTCTGATCACTTCATATCATAACCCGAGCCTCTGCATTGATTCTCTTCACTGCATTCTAGGGACTGGATTATTTACCTTTGAAAGCAACAATGGGGTAGAAGTATGAGTTAAAAGGAGAGGACCCTGAGACCCTGAGGCTGTCCCAGGCTGGATTTTTTTCCTGCTGTCAAGAATGTCTTTTTAAATAGTGTTGTAACATATCTTATTTAAGTATTTGTCAGTGCAGATAGTAGATTTTATTTCAGCACACTTGTAAGAAAAAGTGAACTCATCGGTTATAAAGACAAAAATTCTGGTCAAATAATCAAATTAGGACCCCATTTTTTTTTTTTTTTTCAGTTAGGCTGTAAATAGAGAAATGGTGGTAAGCATGATGGAAGCTCCTATGGCCAACTGCATAATAGAGGGACTAAAGCCACAAATGCTGTTTTCAGAATTGGCGCTCAAACAAACAAAAAATAAATAAAAAGATTAATTAATCCTTAGTTACAATGCCTGTATAAGTTATTGCAGAAACCAGGTAACACTTGACAATAAAGTGCAAACTGACACTGTCCCTGGAAAAGTAGATGCAGGGCCTCCCCACTTATAGACAGCTTTCTTTTTCTGACATTAGACTTGTACATGCGTGTCTGATTTCCAGTCATCTGTGAGAAGTCTATGCTTTTATTAAAATATTCTAAATGAACTGGAATCTTGCAGAATGAAGTCACTAAAAATGTTTATTTTCTCTACAACATCTAGTAAAATGTTGGGACTTTTGCAAATGCTCAATAAACATTTACATATCGTAATTTGGTTAAGGAGGTGCCTCAAAATTGGTATTGTTCTTAAACTACAGCATGGGTTCCTAACTCCTATGGCTATAGGGGCAGAGCTGGTGACCAAAATGAATGAAGTGGGCCAGGTATGGGGAGAGTAAATAAACTGGAAAGCTCAGTGAGAGACCAGGCCAACCATGCCAATTCTTCCGATTTTTTTCAGAGGCACTAGAAATCCAAATTGTGGAATCACTCCATCTTAAAATCTTGGTAACTAGCCTGTTTATTTTTTTAAACAAAATCAGTGTATGGTCCAGCTCTTGATTCTGGTCACATGTTCATAATGTGCCTTCTGTGACTGAGGTCATTTTATCCCTAATGTGCTTGCTAAGAGTTCACAGAATCTCATAATTAAATAATAAGAGGCACTTAAGGAAGTGACTTTTCAAACTGTGAGTGCTTTTCAAATTGTAGATCATGACCTATTTGTGGGTTGTGAACCTTCTTCATAATCAGATCAGCCAGGCTTAAAACAAACAAGTAAATAAACAACAACAAAATAAAATATATTAGAATAAATGTATTCGCCTAGAATAGAAAACGTCAGACAGCATCATAAGTACATATAAAATAAAGATAAGCATTGTTTTTTAAACTTCAAGTTTGCAAATACATAGGTGTGTACTTCATTCTGTGTGTTTGGTGGGTCATGATATAAAATGTTTTAAGGAGACTCATTCTCAAATAAATGTGCATGCCCTGATTTTGTCTAATTCCTATAAGACAAGTAAATGGAAACCTAGAGAAGTGAAATGTTTTTCCAAATCTTGTACAAGTAGAAAGTAGGAAACTTGAAACTCAAGTTAAAATTCAGGTTTCCCTTGTTAAAATTTTCTTATTAGATAGAGCCTTCCTTTGGAAAGGAATTATAATAAGAGCAGTTGCTTTGTGATCTTTCAGGGAAGGATTTGACAACTCCTGGTAGATTTTAATCTGACCATTTCTCACTTCTTCTTTAACCCCAAGTTCCTCTTCTAAAACCTCATGATCCGATGGTGAATTTTTACTAAAAAAAAAAAAAAAAAAAAAAAACAAAACACACACACACAGCAGACCTCAGGAGATTCTCCACATATTTTCCCATTGCATCTACTTACCCCCACGCATCTGCATGCTCAAAGCATGTGTTTCTACAGATGTTCTACCCTTGCTCCTAATGCCAACCCTTCTCTGTATATTCTATCCCACACCCTTTGCTTGTTCAGTAATTCCTCTGCTAAAACTGTGCCCAGTCTCTCCTGAATCATGGTATCTGCCTCCACTGGATCAAACACATCAATACCTAAGAATATTCTCATATTTCCCAATATACCCCCAAAGCACAATCTATTTATTCTATATCTCATGCACCATGCTTTCATTCCACCCTCTTTCCAGAAAAACTCTGTGAATAATTTTTCTACACGATTCCCAAATTTTTCTTCTACTTTTCTAAAAATCACAGTTCAATCAGGTTTCCACCTCTGCCTTACACTTCTCCCCAGCAGCCCTTGCTATGGTCACAAAATAATTTTCCCTTGATATGTCTGATGGGCCATCCTCAGTCCTTATCTTACCCCATTGGGCAGCAGCTGTTATCACAGTTGATCACAGCCTCTTCCTTGAAACATCTCATGCAGCTGGACTCCAGGAGACTACTTTCTCTTTTCTATCTTCCTACCTCACCAGAGGCTCCTCTTCAGCAGCCTTCCCTGATACCCTCACATTCTACAGGCTGCTAAACGTTGAGTGCCTAAGTTCAGTTCTCAGGTGTCTTCTATTTTCACCCCAGACTCACTCCCTTGATAATCTCAACAACATCTCAACAAAAGCATTCTCTAGTCATTAAATGTTATTTCTAGGCTGACAGCTCCCAAACTGATATCCTCAACTGGACCCCCAGAGCCGTTTCTCTCAACTGTCTACTCAACATCAGCACTAGGATGTCAAACAGAACATGTCAAGATTTTTTCTTCAAAACTCAGACCCTGATCTTTCCTCAGTGCTACCCCAACTGGCCCCTCAACATGCTATACATTTCGGCTTTCTCCATATATGCTAGTGGCTTTCTTTCTGTTGTTCAGGCTTACGGCTTTGTGGAATCATCTTTGCTGCTCTTTTACTTTCATGCTTTGCATCTTCTCCTTTGGTAAGTACTGTAAACCTTACCTCAAACATGTGTCCAGAATCCAATCACTTCATTTCAAATTTAAAGTCTGTACTCTGGTCTGAGCTACAATCATTTCTCTCCTGGCTTTTTGTAGGAGCTCGGTAGCTGGTCTCTCTGTTCAGTTTTCCCTCTCGTACAATCAACTCTTAACACACCAGCCTATCAGATAATGCCCAGCTATGCTCAAATTTCTACCACGGCTTTCCCTCTTGTCAAACAAAACTCAAGTCCTTACCATAGCTGCTAAGGCCCCATGTGAACTGCACCTTGACTGCCTCTCTGACTCCATCCCCTTTCACATTCCCTTTGCTCAAGCACTCAAACCACATTTTATTCCTTGCTGCTCCTTGAATATTCTAGGCACATTCACACTCAGGGCCTTTGCACCTGCTAGTCTCTCTGCCTAATGGTTCCTCCTCCAGTAAGTCTCATGAATCACTTTTACTTTCTTCCTATCTGACCAAACTATAACCCTACCAGTGAGTTTTGCCTTGATCATGAAACCCGCATTCCGCCTTTATCTTGCTTTATTTCTTTCCAGGCACTTATCATCGCTTGATATAGCATAAGTTTATTATTTTACTATATATATAAATACACACATATACATATATGTGTACACATATATACACATTTATATGTGTGTGTTTGTATGTGTGTGTGCGTATATATTTTCCCTACTACTGGCATGCCAGCTCCTTGTAAATAGGGATGCCAATTATTTCACTAATCTTTAGTACTGAGATCGGTACTAAAAAGGAACATGGTACATAGTAGATGTTCAATTAAGAGTTGTTCAATGAAAGAAAGAAGGAATGAATTAATTAATGAGTGCCGTTAGGGCATAATAACATTAATAATGATGATGATGGTGATAATAATAATAACAAAATCATAATAAAAACTCAAAGTACTTGTAAAACCGATCAAAACATCTGCATACACAATACCTTATTTTTTTGCCTTACCACCAGTCTTTATGGTTGATATACATTTTGTTCCCTGTTTACAGAGGAAGACAGTAAGCCTTAAAATGCCCAAAGTGCCATACCTAGTAAACAGAGAAATCAAAACTGATACTCATATTACTTGACTCTAATTCCAGTTCTCATGTCCCCGTGAAATATTCCATGAATATATCATTCCGTATCAGACACAGAAATGTGCCACTGAGATTCCTCAAGAAATGCCTTGCTGCGCAGCTGCAAGAGTGTAGTTTGCTAGTGGCCTCAGCTGTTAGCCCTAGCAGGATTCCCCTCAGCGTTTGAGATAAAGTCAAGTGATTTTAGGGGTCCATAACTGAGCGAGATAGTGGCACCTACCTTGCCTAACCATCTGTGCCTGACACAAGATGATTCTAAGGGACCATCCTTGCTGCAGAGCTCTCCATTGGCCTGGCAGAGACTCTGTCAGTCCTAAAGCACAGTCTAATGCCCTATTCACCCCAGTCCTGCTTCCTTTCTTTTCCTTTTACAGGTTCTCGCCAATAGGACTTCTGACAGTATTATATAAGTTTCAGCTTTCACCCTCCAGAAAATCCAAACCAGCAATGGATGATACACAAGGCACACTAGAGATGGCCCTGGATGAAAAGAAAGTAAAAGCAAGGAACCTCACATGATTTGTATCATTATGTATTTCTGAGCCACCCCGCAAGAAAGACATTTTCTCATCCTTTACCCTTACCTTCTGTACTCTATCAGAAGATGAAGAAACACGGACAATCAGAACTCTCTCAATGGAAAACCCAGTACTGCCAAGGTTTGAGGAAGGGCCTGTGTATTCAAAATCTAACTCCAAGAAAAGTCACAGGAGTCTTTTTTAATAAATTGAGTGCCTTCCTGTCCTGCATTTCAAAAGTGAATGGCACTGTGTGTTCTGACATCAATGAAGTGAGAAAATGCCACAACACAACTCATATATCTCTCAGAAATTTGTGCTGATACTACAAATCCCCTTTTCACATATTTAACTGGAAATCATGATAGACATTCAGGTATCGCAACTGCAAAACAGAGAAAATAATAATGATGTCTGCTAAGTTGTGTGAAAATTAAGTTAGATACATTATAAAGAGTAAAATGCTCAATTAATATTATTTGCTATTATTAATCATTTCTAAAATGCTATTATTAATCATTTCTTTAAAAGAAATGCAATAAATATTACCTTTTAAAAGTCATATTTATTTCTAAGCTTTACTTTTAGTTTTAATAAAACAACTGTGATGAGCTCTGCAAAAAATTAGTTAAGTACCACTTCTTTTATTTTAGTCAATGTGACTTTCTCCATTGCTTACAAGGAATTTCTTAACCCACATTATCTACCTCGATAGAGTAAATAAAACAATGAATATAAATAAACTGTATAGGAAGAAAAAAAGGAAAAATTTGAGGCTAAATATAAACCCATACAAACCCGAATAGTAGTTGATATTCATCTGGATAAAGGGTGTCAATGTCAAACATTTAGCAACGCATTATCCTAAATTACACTCTTTTACTATAAAAAACACCTTTGGAACAATTGGTGAAACTGGAATTGGGTCTGGGATTTAGACAGTAGTAATCTAGCAATATTAGTTTCCTGATTTTGATGGTTATATTGGAGTTTTGTAGGAGCACTATCCATGTTCATAAGAGCTGCGCTCTAAAATATGCAGGGGGTGATGGGTATTAGGTAGGCAACTCATTGGGAAATTGTTCAGGAAGAAAAGTTCTTTGGACTGTACTTGCAACATTTCTGTGAGGTTGTAATTGTTTCCAAATAATTTTTGAAAGTTAAAATAGTCACCTAGTTGTTGACTTTTATTGGTATGTATGGCTTTTAAGCTACTGGTTTTAAAATATGCATTCTGATTAGAATCAATTAGTAAAGTGCTTTGTTGTTATTTTTCTTTTTTTTTTTTTGTGGAACTATCTTTGCTGCTGTTTTACTTTCATGTTTTGCATCCTTTCCTTCGGTAAATACTGTAAGCCTTACCTTAAACATGTCTCCAGAGTCCAATGTCCAATCACTTCATTTCAAATTTAAAGTTTGCACTGTGGTCTGAGTTGCCATCATCTCTCTCTTTTTTTTTTTTGTTTTGTTTTTTTTTTTTTTTGAGACGGAGTCTTGCTCTGTCACCCAGGCTGGAGAGCAGTGGTGCGATCTCAGCTCACTGCAACCTCTCCCTCCAGGGTTCACGCCATTCTCCTGCCTCAGCTTTCCGAGTAGCTGGGACTATAGGCGCCAACCACCAAGCCCAGCTAATTTTTTGTATTTTGTTTAGTAGAGACAAGGTTTCACCGTGTTAGCCAGGATGGTCTCGATTTCCTGACCTCATGATCCGCCTGCCTCGGCCTCCCAAAGTGCTGGGATTACAAGACTGAGCCACAGCACCCGGCCTCTCTCTTGGTTTTTTGTAGGAGCTGCGTAACTGGTCTCTCTGTTCAGTTTTCCCTTTCATACAATCAACTCTTAACACACCAGCCTATCAGATAATGTCCAGCTACGCTCAAATTCCTACCATGGCTTTCCCTCTTACCAACCAAAATCCAAGTCTTTACCACAACCGCTAAGGCTAGGTGTATATTTTAATGTTTAAAATATTTTAATTTTTAAAAAGTCAACAACTAGGTGAGTATTTCAACTTTTTAAAATTATTTTGAAACATTTACAACCTTATACAAATGTTGTAAGCACAGTCCAAAGAACTTTTCTTCCTGAACCATTTAAACACATCAATTAGCTCTAAAGACACAATAGTAAGTTTGAACACAGTGATTTAGCTGAGAGGCCTGGCAAGCTGTGGGTTGATAGGTTAGCAGCCTCTAATTATACTGCAGACACTGAAACATTAGCTGCAACCTGTAGATCGGAAAGGAAAATCTTGGAGCAGTTTTCAGGAGAGGCCAACTTTTTGTACCGGAAGATGTCTCGAGTCACTCTTGGCTGGGAACCAGGTTAATCAGAGTACACTTCTTTTTTGAAAGGTGTACCTAGAAATGTAATTTTACAAAAAAGGTGTACCCTGTGGCCCAGTTCACTTAGTGCAGGCAGTCGGGTGGTGTGTGGGGTTAAATGTTTCTTGTGCTCTTTCACACCTCAGGCCGGAGAAAATTGCCTCTAGGTCATAGGAGAAGGCACATGCACTTCTGCTTTACGCACTCTGAAGGTGGCAGTGGGGAAACAAGAGTTGACAATTCCAGTCACACCCAGTACTCTGCTTTTCCTGGTGAGTCCCCTGTACTCTGGGAACATACAATGTGTGTCAAGTCTGTCTGGGGATGGAGATTCCTTGTACCCCTTACCAAACTGGCACCACTCCCTGTCTTCAAAGGGCTGGGCCTTGGATATGGGTGGAATTGTTACCTTCCTAAGAGAAGGAGTAGGCAGGGCAAAACCGTGGAGATCGTGTGATGGAAATTTCCCATGAACTCTCAAGAACTGATGGATTTGCTTTATCCTGACCCATTCATTCATTAACTATTCATTAAGGTTCTACTGTGCTAGGTCACGAAACAGATTTTGCAACCTATGACAGAGTTCTTTATAGTGCCCTAAATATGAAGGAGCCACAGTGGGGGCAAATAGTGAACTGAGCATTAGTGGAGTTGGATTCAAATCTATTGACTGATTCATTAACCATTCACTGATTCACTATGTGACCTCAGAAAGTTTAATTAGCTTCTCTGAGTAGTTAGTGTCTTCATTTATGTAATGGGGGTAATGATAAGTACCTTCCATTGCTATTTTGAAGATGGAAACAGATATTATAGCTAAACATATTTCTTTGAAATGTAAAAAAACAACTTATGTATGTAAAACGACCTATATTAGTCAGGCAAAGATATATAATTTTCAGGACATTATTAAGTCATACTACCTAACCTGCCCTGATGGGGCCAACTTTTAAAACTATAAATTACAAAAATTAACAAAAAAAGCAAGGAAAAAAAAAAAGATGTGATGGTAATTTTTAAGTTACTGCCTCACAAGAAAGAAAAGAAAGAAAACACCCTGGTTTGTAGAGCTTCCTGATTTTGGTAGTGTAACTACTCCCCATATAACCAATTTTGTGCTACTAACATGACATCATTGAAATTAGAGTGAATTAGGCAGGAATGAAATTAGTTGTCAACATTCAATTTTTGGTAGATTTCACACACAAATTGAATTTCTGGTGTACTCAAAGAATTAGAAAATCTGACAACCCTGGGCTCATATTCTACAGAGTGGCACATATGTGGTAATTCTGGTAAATGTATGGAATGGGTAACAATGGTTAAGTGCCTTGCTTTGAGACGCTTTTCATGATGTCTTGAAAGATATGGAGGGGAACTGTTTTGAGTCAGCTTCTACTTCTTGACCCTACAATAAAAACCTCTCCTGAGCCAAAGGAGCACAAAAGTCTTGGGTATTTCTCTGAAAAGGATGGGAAAAATAAAAGATCATAAAATAAATAATGATAATGAGAACAAAATATTAAAATAAATGATCCTGATACACAGCAAATATTAAAATAGCTTATTTCCAACTTAATATTGCAATAAGCATTTTAAGTAAATGATCCCACTTCATTCTCTCAATAAAATGAAAGAGGTGTGATTATTATTCCCATTTTCCAGATGCATATAGTAAGTGTTATGGGTTGAATTATGTCCTTCCGAAAATATATTTGAAGTCCTAAGCACCAATATCTCAGAATGCGACTTTTCTTAAGAATGCAGTCCTTACAGAGGTAATCAAAATAAATGAGTTCATTAGGGTGGACTCTAATGAGACTAGTGTTCTTATAAGAAGAAGAAATTTGGACACAGAGACAGACATGCACAGAGGGAAGATGATGTGAAGAAACAATGGAGAAGACGTGACCATCTAAAAACCAAGGAATCCATGAGACTATCACAAGCTAAGAGATAGGCATGAAACAGATACTTTCCCTAGAGTCTTCAAAAGGAGAAAGGCCCTACTGGCACCTTGATTTTGAACTTCTAGCCTCCAGATATGTGCAGACAATATGTTTGTTTTTGTTCAAGCCCACCCAGTTTGTAGTGCTTTGTTATGGCAGCCCTAGGAACCGAATACACAAGTCTCAGGGTAAATCAATGTCCCTCATTCACACAGCTACTAAACTCTCAACTTGGTTGCAACAAGCTTGTTTGTTTTTGTTTTTAACAAATATCAATGCCCAGATCTCCTTGCCCTCCTCCTCTCCATACCCCAGAGGCTGATTTAATTGGAAGGACAGCCACAGGGCATTTTGATGGGAAGCCAGGTTTGAGAACCACTGTGTCAAGTGGCAGAATGAGGATTCCAGCTCATGTGTGCCTGGTTCCCAGCCCTGTATTGAAATAAAGCACTGAGGTTCAGCATTTCACATGAGTTTTTGTTTTACATTTGTTCTATAACAATATATAATGTTGTTCATCCTTATTGACTGTATAGGTAAAATACCCTCCAAACACTGTATTCTTCTTCATAAAGACTGAAAATATATGATAACTTATGATGTATATTACATAAACTCATCCCAACTTTAATGATACAGTGAGAAGATATTGTGTGAAACAATAGAGCTGATTAGGGTAAATCAGTAAGGCCTAGCCAGGTGTGGTGGCTCACGCCTGTATCCCAACACTTTAGGAGGCCAAAGTGAGCCAATCATTTGAGTCCAGGAGTTGGAGATCAGCCTGGGCAACATGGCAAAATCCTGTCTCTACAAAACACACAAAAAGGAGTAGCTAGGCTTGGCGGGGCATGCCTGTAGTCCCAGCTGCTCGGGAGGCTGAGCTGGAAGGATCACCTGTGCCCAGGAGACTGAGGCTGCAGTGAGTGAGCTGTGATTGTGCCACTGCATTCCAACCTGGGCGGCAGAGCAAGACTCTGTCTCCAAAAAATAATTAAAAATAAAAAAGGAAGTCTTATTAAGGCCTTATTATAGTTTGGCAACTCAAAGCAAATTCCATAATGCTTATCGACACTGGTTGAAAGCCAATAAAATACTGAAGTGGGAAGTTTGAAAGTTTGAGGCCAGGAGTTTGAAAGTCAATAAAATACTTCAGCAGTCACTATGCTGTAATAGAGTCACATACCTGATATTATTTAATCAACTCTAATCCTCATCATCATTTTGTAAGATATTATTATTATTCCCCCTTATAGGAGAAATACCTGAAGATGAAAGAGGTTAAGCCTCATCATGGCCAGAGATTACATACATTTTAAATGGTAGGGCCAAGATTTATACTCCCAGATATCTAATCCAAAACTCTTGTTCTTACCTCCACATCTGGGCTCAATAAATTGAGTTTATTAGCAATTACAGAAACCCTTTTGTTTTACTAGTCATTTATTGCCAAAGTTTTTATAGCTGACGTTAAGCAACTGACTTGAAGCCTCCGTCCTCTTTGACGTATTTTTCATTATGGAACATTTGGAACTTTCTAAAAGATATACTGATTCATCATATATATTAAACATAGGGCTTTCCATTTTTTAAAGTGTATTTGCAAGGTAAGGATAAGAAGACAAGGAAATGGTTATAGGAATTCATGCCTGAATGAGAGTTAATGGGCAATCTTAGGAAAGTTCACCTTTTGGTAAACACTGTTTCTGCTCTCTAAGAATATGTATTCATTGCAAGAAATATAAACTGCAAAAATATAACACCTTCTGTTTGTTAGCTGGAGACCCCAGAAAATCCTCAGCTTAGAAGGTCTCAGAAGTACTAGTCCAACCTTGCATCCTTACATTTTTCTACTCCTACTTAAGATTATCCTGTTTTCATCTCCAAAAGAGAACAACCAAATGTGAAGAACGATTATATTGTCACAACTCTCTCACCTCCTGCCTACACCAATTATGTGGACTGATAAGGAAGGAAATTAAAATGATGCCACCAAAATACATAAAATGAATTCTAGAAATTTAAAAAAATTCCATGAATCTAGCTCATACTGATGGAGTCACAGTAAATTCATTGTTAACATGGCAAGGACCTGGGCTGGGAGAGAGCCCCAAGGGCATTTCATATACCACTCGTGATATGTGCATTCCCTCTGAAACATTCCTGCAAAGTAATTATCCACCCCAGATCTAAAAATCTTTCAGATCACCTTGGTGCAAAGGATAGGGTGTGGTGACAGGGATAACCAAAACACTGTTTCTTTTTGGTGTGGATATTTCTCAAGTTGAGTGTGCCTTGTTTGTGGAACTGTTGGGAGGTTGCTGAACTTTCTTCTCCTGCCTATCTGTAATCAGCAGACCCCTCGGTAGCACCACTCAGATGGATGCAAGCAGAACCTTGCTCATTTATTCCCTGGAGAGCATCGAAAAGTCATTTATTCATCTGTAGGCAGAAATTGAGTTGGAGACAATTAAGAGGAGAGACCAGGTATGGTGGCTCACACTTGTAATCCTAGCACTTTGGGAGGCTGAGGCAGGAAGATCACTTGAGTCCAGAACTGCAAGACCAGCCTGGGCAACATAGTGAGACCCCCATCTCTACAAAAATAAAAAAATTAGCCAGGCATGGTGGCACATGCCCATACTTCCACAGGTCCTAGCTACTGGGGAGGCTAAGGTAGGAGGATTGCTTGAGCCTGGGAGGTTGAGGCTACAGTGAGCCATGATCACATCACTGCACTCCAGCCTGGGTGACAGAGCAAAACTCTGTCTCCAAAAAATAAAAAATAAAAAACGAGGAAAAATGAAAGGAGAGAAGGTGACATTGTTAAGCGAATGTCATCCAACACAGAAGACTGGATTGTTTTTGAATAACTTTTCTCTGTCCTCTCTGTGCTTCAGCTACACTAGTTTTCCAGCAGTTCCTCTCCAGGGGGATGTGGCAGGCTTTCTCCCACCTAGGGTCTTTTTGCTCATCATTTATTTTTGAGTACCAGGGAAGCAGCATGATGTCACCCAGCTCTTGACCTTTACTTGCTGCTTCCCTGGTACCCACATTTCCCACAATGGTTAATTGGTGAGAAGCATGGATCTGGGCCAGAGTGGTGGCAAGGAAAGTAGAAAATGAAGGCCGGATAAAACAGACATTTGGAAGAAAGTACCCAGTCAATTATCAAACATAAATTCAAGGGACAGAAAAAAGAGACAAGCAAAAGTGACACTGAGATACTGAACACAGAAGACAGGGAGAAGGCTAACAGCATTGCTTTCGGATACCAAGAAGTCTGGAGGGGCAGCTGGTACCAAAGAACAATCATGAGTTTCGTTTTCTGCTGATGTGACAGTAGAAAAAAAAAATTGCAAACATGTCAAAATGGTGGTCTGAGAGAAACTATCTTTGAGGAGAGGAAACTGATAGAAATTAACCTTTTAGGATTACTTACATACATAGAGACTATAATTGCAGATGGGAGATTTGTTGATTACTGGAGGAAGTGCAAAGAATTGAAGGCTGAATCTTAAACAATGTTTATATTATGAAGGCATGTGGAAGAAGTAGAGTGAGCAAGAAAGGGACTGGATATGTTTGAGAAGTAGGACAAGTCACCATGGGAGGCAAGAGAGTTTGAAGAGGAGCAGTGTTATGGACTTACTGTTTAAGTCCCTACACAATGCATAATCCTCATGAATGAGATTAGTGCCCTCATAAAAGGGACCCCAGAGAGCTCCCTAACTAACTCTCTTTCCACCAAGTGAGGATACAATGATAAGTTCACAGTTTGCAACTCAGAAAAGGGCCCTCACCAGAACCCCAACCAGATTGGCAGTCTAATCTGGGACTTCTAGACTACAGAACTGTGAGAAAATTTCTGTTGTTTATAAGCCACCCAGTCAATAGTACTTTGTTAGAGCAGCCCCGCTGACTGAGACAGGAGGGATGTTTAACAGGGTCAAAAGCTATCAAGAGGCCTTTAAATTTGTTGATTAAGGGGCTACTGCTGATCTTCAAAAGAACAATTTCAATTAAGCATTGTGTAAGGAAATAGGGGTGGTGGGTGGTGGTGAATCAGCGGTGAGAATATGGAGGCAGCAAATGTAGATGGTCTTGTATGGAAATTAAGTGGTGAAATGAAGGCAGTAGCTTGAAGGCATTAAAGTGTCAAAAACAAGCTTTTATCAAGTAGAGAAAATTCCAACAAAACTTCAGCGTGGCAAATCTGATGTGCAGAGTAGAGATGAAAAAAAAGCATATATTTTGTACTCATACTGAGTACCCTTAATATTTGTGTTTATTTCTTTGAAGCTAGGATGCCATTCATGTAAGTCACACCATTATTTTACGTAAGAAAGGAATAAAAGGTTACCAATTAAACTAGGACCCATATTCATTGCAAACTGTACCATGATTGTAAAAATGCTAAACATACACACACATTTTGAAATGAATGATATGTATTGGGATAAAATTTTCTTTATTTATTTAGAGGGAAGGTCTTGCTCTGTCACCCAGGCTGGAGTACTCACTGTAAACTGAAACTCCTGGGCTCAAGCAATTCTCCTGTTTCAGCCCCCAGAGTTGCTGGGACTACAGGTTGCACCACCATGCTCAGGTTATTAGTGCATTCTTTTCTTCAGTTAGGGTTGGTTTACATCATGAGCAGAGATATATTGTTTATGCAGTAATCTATACATCTCTGTCCATGATAGAACTCCATAAACATCCAGATTCTGGCAGCAGTATTACTCAAATGTTTTTAATTATATAGTAGATATTTGGGATTGCTGAGCTAAAGAATGCAGAAAAATCAGCCCGTAAAAGTTCTTAAGAACCTACAACTTCTGAGTTTTCCACATGGTTCTATTTTGGCAAATAATTCACCTCTCTCCTGGCAAAATTGCAGAGCTTTGTGTTTATGCTGAAGCAGCAGTTATACCCACTTTGCAGAACACTGGCCACCTGAAAAACATCTCCAAAGAAAATAAGGGTTCCCAGAGACTATCAAGGCTCTTTTTTAATCTTATTTATAAAAGCTGCAATTACACTCTGCAGAGAAATGAACTATACACGGGCCCTTTGGCAGTTTTCCAGAAATGAAGGCAGTTTCCCCTTGCATTTAACCTTGAAGTGTACTTCCTCACAATCACTTCGTGATTGATGATAGCCAGAGACAAGTAAACAGCTTAAAACTTGAAATGTAACATGATTACAGCATTTGTTCCTTTTCTTTTTTAAGAAAAATTATCTCCACTTTTCTCCTATTGGGCTATTAGTCTTCTTGATGAAACCTGGAACTATCCCCCTCCTTCCCTACTTTGGTGATAAAATTCACACTGCAATGTAGCATAGTAGTTAAGAGCAAGAGTTTTAGTCAGTTCTGGGTTTGAATCCCACTCTTGACACTACTAGTTGTGTGACTTTGACAAACTTCTGACACTAACTGAACCTTGTCATGTTTGACCACTTCTCACCTGCATTATTTGTGTCACTAATAGGAATAAGTGTACGTCATCATTATTAGTCACTTTCATATCATTTTTGTCCTCATTGACTGTTGAAGAATAGCTCATTATATTCATGTTCCTCAGGTTTTATCTTTGTAATGCTAGTGAGTTTTCCTTTCTGTTTCTTTATGTGGACCACCTTTTTTTCTCCTTTTGACTGATTCTAACATACTGTTTCTGCTTAGCTTTCTTCATTTTGCTATATTCTCTGTTCCCTGGATTCATAGCTCTAGTGTCAGTAGATATAATTTCCTCAGATATCACTAACCATGATGAATTTTGTCATGCAATTATTCAACAAAAAAATTATTCAGCTTCTACTATATACCAGGATTATTCAAGGCTATGCAAGTGCAGAGACAAAAATGATAGTGTTCATGTTTCCTAAATTTAGGTGGGAGTAGACAAAGAATTACAATACAGTAAAATAAATGCTAAGGGATATCTAGCTCATATGGTATCAAAAGTATGCATAAGGTAATGAATGAGGATGATCCATAAAATTTAGCAAGATGGAAGATGTGGAGATGGAACCTCAATTGCAATGAATTAAGGAAAAACTTGAAGTAGTTTGGACAATTTTTTTCAAGGAGTTTTTCTATAAAGAGAGAAAAGAGATATGGAAGCCTGACTGCAGGAAGTTTGTAGTTAGTTTATTGTTTTGAGATGGGATGGTGTAGAGTAGTATGTTTATACCTCAGCAGGGATAATCTAGTATAGATGCATACATTGAGCATACAGAAAACAGAAGAAATAAGTGCATGAGGACAGGGCTCCAGTGGGACAGAAGGGAGGGTCTACAGGACATGAGTGGATGGTTTTGCCCTAGTTAAGAACAAGCAGGTATTATCCATGGGAAAATGCAGCTGGGTCAGTAGATTTGGTTGTAGGAAGGTAAGGCATTTTTTTTTTGATTGTGTTTATGCTACTTTTAAATGAAATAAGTAGAATCAATGGGAGTAAAAAGAAGACAGATAGGATGAATGGTTAAGTGGAGAGGAGAAAGTATGATTGATGGAGGGTATGGAGTAGAATTTCTGGTCGGTGTGAAGGACCACGGAGACACTCAGGAATGACCAGTCAGTACTGCTTGTGCATTTTTCTCAAGCCATATTCTACCTCCTGAATTCAGTGGTCTAATGGGTGGAGAGTTATGAGAGAGTTTGCCAGGAAAGTCAACAAATGAAGAAGAGGCAAAGGAGTTGAAGGTATGAGCAAGGGAATGATGATGACAAGAAGAGTAGCAGTTAAACTGGGTAAGGTGGAATTGACAGGGTTTTCAGAGATCTGAAAGAGGCCTGCAAACTGTCAGACTGGGATCTTTAGTGTGATATTATAGAGAGAAGGAGGTGACTGTGAGAACATGAGATGCTAGTGATTGAGATTTGACAAATTGCACTCTTACTGATAACAAGTTATAGGATATGTCGAAAGGAATGAGTGGCTGAAGTCAGATGGAAAAGAAGATCTCATATGTACACAGGTCAAGGAAGTGAGAGAGACTGTGATTTTGGGCAGATGATCAGTGTAAATTTTGAAATCACCAGAAATAATGGCAAACATAGTGAGAGAAAAACAGAAGGCTGCAAGCAAAAATATTCAGAAAATAAGGAGAAATGAGTAAAATTTAGCAGACAACTATGACAACCAGGATAGTACATTTTGTTGGCCTGTGCTTTTAACACAGTGAGTTTTTTGAATTAGAAATGTCTCAGAAACAGCAATAAGAGAGAAAGAGAATGACAATCCAGCCCCCGGGCCCCACCATAGGTAGAAGGAGCAGAAAAAGGCGTTCTCCTCTTAGGGGACAATAAGGGAACCTGGGTCATCAAGGGACGTCAGCTTTCTATTCAAGTCAGAAGAGGAAGGAAGCAATAAGAGAAAATATTAGAGATTGGGAATTTTGCTAATGACAGACTGCATGTTCCGGGGAATAACATTGAAAGGTTTTTGGGGAGTGAGGAATTGGAAAGAAATGGAAGATTATGTTAGTTAAGGGATGTAATGGGTTATAGGGATAAACTCTGGGTATTTAAAAACCATGGGATGCTTAGATTTTTGGTGGTTACAGAGGAAAATGAGAATAAAGGTATGATGGGATTAGACTGGCAGTATTTTTGGTGGGAGATAAATTAGTGGCAGAAGCATAGGAAGTGTGGAGAGATGGCGATTTGGATTGGGTTGGGGGTTGGTGAGCATTGATTAGTGGGCTTCAAAAGTGCTAAAGTGATGTCATAACTGGAAAAGAGAGAATCTTTATTAGTACCACAGAGAATTCTTTGCACATTCCTTAAATCCAAGACAGTGAAATACAAAAGAGTAGGCACACGGGAAAGAGGTTGGGAAGAGCAGAGGAATGGATTGGCGGTGGCTCAGCTTGAGTCATTGCCTGGAATACACATTGGTGCTGGAGGCATCCCTTAAAAGAGAGGTCTGGTTAGTTGATGTTTGCCTGATTTAACACTAGAATTAGTCTTTAAGCAAAGTAGATGTTTAGGATTGTAGTAGTCATTAGTTTGGGGAACCTACTGATACAAGCAGAAACTTCCTAAATCTAATCTTCTATTAGTGTGACCTCCTCCAGTTTTTAGATGCTCAGCCTCTTTTCTGGTGCTACTGAATGAAACAGCTTCAGATTAAGAGTCCAAGAGACAGAGAGAAACCATACCTCTCCATGAGTTTTCATTTGTTACTCACAAATGTGAGAAAATTAACCTGCCAGTAGAGACACCACATTTTAAACTCACCATACGGACAATGAGTGTTAATAGAGTCTGCATGATCATGGGCTGATGATCCATAATACATATAGTCATAAAGATAAATGGATTCTAAATGAATCTGGTGATAGATGCTATTTACATGTCTGGTACTTCCTATTTCAAAAAACTATGGACTCATTTGAGGGATACATGTGCTTTGTAACTAAAGATGCTAACTGCAACCCTCAATGAGCTCAGATGGGGTAATATATTGTCTGGTATTAGCATTAAACTCTTGCCACTTTTCAGGAAGCCCCCTTTCCTAGAGTCTTTTCATAGCCTCACAGAGCATCACAAAGGGTAATGTAATTATTAGAAAGCATTTATAGAAAAACCTCATTTATTTTCCATGATTGTGGAATAGATGTTTCTACTTTAACTGCTATTTTACATACCTTAACCATCTTCCTGGAGAATTTGAAATTTGAAGGAAAAAAATCTAGTTTTGATGGAATTCTTTTAAAATTTATTGTTTTTTTACATAGGAAAAAATAACATAATTTAATCTTTTCTTGATTACTTAGAGTAGGCAGGCTAGAGTCATAGCCATGAGCCATATAACCAAAGCAAAGATACTTAAGTTCTCTAAGCTTTCCTTTCTTCCTCTGTAAAATGTATCAATACCTACTTCATAGGGTCATTAACGTGAATGAAATGAGATCGCGCATAGAGAGAGCTTAGCCTTAATTCTGACACATACTACACAATCAAGCATAGCTATCATGATCAGATAAGCATTTTAATTTTCACCATCAAAAATTTCCTCCACTTTAATCAAATGATGTCTACAGGGCCATATGCCCCTGGACATGATGGCCCTAAAGTACCATTTTGATTTATGGGTTTTGAGTTATAATTTTGTTTTTCAATCTTATCACTTTTTTTGCTGTGGTATGTGCTTTCACTTATCTGCATTAATTCTTCTCTTCAACCACAGGATTTTCTGCTTCTAATATCCTCTGGTATGAGAAACTTGGTACCGGGATTTACTTGAATTGTATAAAATAGGTATAAAATAGATTTTCGAATGAGAGCTAGAAGGACTCTCTTATAATCCAAAGTCATGGATTTTAGGGTATGAAATTGGTAACATCCATATTAGTTCTTGGGAAAGCTTTTTTGTATTTAGTCTAACTCAGCTTCAACTCTCAGATACATGTCAGACATCTGTTATGTAAGGTCTAGACCACTGTCACTGCCATTTATTCAATGACCAAATGTCTTAGAAAATGAAATTATGTCCTAGAAATTCCACTCCTAGATATTTACCCAGGGAAAATGAAAGAATAACGTCCACACAAATATTTGCAGACAAATATTCATAACAGCTTTATTTACAAAAGACAAGTCTGAAAATTTATCAAATGTCCATCAGCAGGTGAACAGATAAATAAATTGTAGTACATCCTCAGAGTGGATTACTATTCAGCAACAAACAAGTAAATAATTCGTCAATGAATCAACCAATAAGAAGAGTAAACTATTGATAACACGAAATAGTACAGATGTATCTCAAATCATTATGCTGAGTAAAATAAGTCACACTCCTTCAAAAAAAAAGCCTGATGCCATTTGTATAAAATTCTAGAAAATGTAAACTAATATATAGAGAGGAAGAAAGATTGCACAGGGGCACAAGAAAACTTTGCGGGTGGCAAATTTGATGTTTTGATTACGATGATGGCTAGTGGGTATTGGCAATTAGGCGTATATATATATATATGTGTGTGTGTGTATGTGTATATGTGTGTATATGTATGTGTATATACGTGTGTGTGTGTATGTGTATATATACATATATGTATATATGTATATATACACATACACACACACACGTATATACATATAATCAAATAGTTTGTGTACATGTGTGCAGAGTATTGCATGTAAATTTTACCACAACAGAGTTATTTAAAACATGCTTCTGTGCTCCCCGATCACCTGCTTCCAAACTAGGTGAGTTCTTGTTTGCCATTCTATGTCATATTATAACAGTCTATACTTCATGTTTGTAAAATGCATCCAATTGTCTTTTAGAGTTAGTGGAATACCTGTTTATATAATGTCCTTCCTCTCTGGATTGTCAACGCCAAGTGGACCAGAAATATGTCTCTCTTTTTCATTGTGCTTTCTCACCACTTAGCACATTGAATGAATGGATGAAACATTGAAAGTATTACTCGTGCTGGTAAATATCTTGGAATTAATCTTTCTTTTCAAGTAAAGATCTTTGAGAATAGAGCAGTAGGGGATGGGTTGATGGTGGATATGAGGAAAGGTATCCCCTTGCTGTGTTACAATGTGCAAATGAGAGGAGGGTAAGTCAGAGTGGGAATGAGACAGGTCTGCAGCAATGCTTTAACTTGGGACATATGCAGAAACCAGTAACAAACCTACAGGAAGGTGAAATACAATTTAAAATATTTTATGCAAGATGTGTTGCCTGTGGGACACTAAAAATCAAGGCTTACATTTTTGTATCAGTGTTGAGAGTGCAAGTGCAGAGGGAGAGTTTTGCAAATGTCAAATGCAGCCTTCAGGGAACACTCGTTCTGGAAGGAAGCAATGCCACACATCACACCATGGCTTCGGCTGCCATTGAGCTATGCTCTGAGCTCCCTGCCCTCAGCAAGCTCAGAAGTGAGACACCTAATCAAGAATGGAAAGCTCTGAGTCCTGGGGGAAATTCCTCCAACAGAGAGATTAATTTTAACTAAATGGAAACAGCTTGTGAAATAAAAGCAAGAGTGAATATGGAAAATTTTAGGATTGCACTTAGTGGCAGTCCCAAAACAACACCAGGGTCCAAAGGCAATCTTAAAAAGACACTCATAGGGTCACTGAAGGCACTGAAAGGGTCTATCATATAAAATTAAATTCTAGTGGGAAAATTATTATGCTATATATATACATATAAATAGAAGGTTAAATAGTCATCTAGCTATTTTTAGATATTCAGCGTGATGTAAACTTGATGTTCTCAGCAGCATTTTTGTGAAGTATCATTGCATGTTATTTTAACTGAGTTTATATTTGTTTAGCCTATGTGTTCATTACCATGGGGTTGTAAATTGTAATTTAAAATACAATCAATGACTGCCCTCAAAGATTAGCCTCTCCCTTCAGATTGCATTTCCTGGTCCCTGTGCTACTTGAACAAGACATAGTAACACTCTAAAGGTATATGAAAGACATTCTACAATGGAACACTCAACTGTGAGATATAAACTTTTTTTCAGGCATTTGGAGATGAGAGAGATTCATGTGAGCAGCACTGGGCAGGTGAACATGCACAGACAAGATGAGCTTGAGCTTACTTTGGAAAGACGTTTAGGATTGGGAAAGTGAGACAGGATAGAAGGGCATCTACCTGGGAGAATAGAAGAGAGAGTGTGAAAATTTTGCCACAGAAAACTCTCTGGTTTTCTTCTCATACAATAACAAAATAAAATAAAAAAATGAATGAAAAACATGGTGCCCGCGTTTGCCCAAAGTCTTAGAGGGAAAGGTCTGAGAGGAGCAGGGCTTCTCTGTAATGATGCAATCCTCTAATGTGAATCAGAAACCACATCAGAGCAGAGGGAGGGTGAACAGGCAGCACACTGTCATCTCTCCCCACTAACACCCATAGAAGAATATTATTTGTAGATCAAAACCCGTTTCTACTGTTGACTTCAGACTTGACCTCAGAATCTTCCCCACCACAATGCGATGCATGAGAGTTGGCCCATATGGCAAAACTCGTGTGATCCCTGTCTTAGAGAGTCACTTTCCCTGCTGAACTGCCTGGAAATAATTGTGTTTCATGGCATAAACTAGTTGTATGTGTTACTGAATTCATGGGTATACTTCTCTAAACCTCTGTGTTGAGATTCTCTAGCAAGGCTCTAAATATCCCAGTGGAATTTGTCTTTACTAATAACTTTAAAATTAACTTGGGGTAGGGCTTACAGGAGCATAGATATTAATATTTCTCTCCTTTGTGATTAAAACAATTTATGCCATATACAATGTGTTTCAGAAATGTCACTGTACAAATCCAGCAATTGTCTTTCTTCATAATTTTGATGGTCATATTCTTTCAGAAAAAGAATGTGATTTCATTTTCTTCCTTTTTTTTTTTTTTAGACAGAGTCTTACTCTGTCGCCCAGGCTAGAGTGCAGTGGCACGATCTCAACTCACTGCAACCTCTGCCTCATGAGTTCATGTGATTCTCATGTGTTAGTCTCCCAGGTGGCTGGGATTACAGCCATGTTCCATGACACCCGGATACTTTCGTATTTTTTAGTAAAGAAGGAGTTTCACCATGTTGGCCAGGCTGGTCTCAAACTCCTGACCTCACAATCTGCCCATCTCAGTATCCTAAAGTGCTGGGATTACAGGCGTGAGCCACCGGCCCCAGCCGTCATTCTATTCTTAAATAATGATGCTGTATGCAGTATTATTCTTTACAATTGTTTAAAATCTTGTTTTGTTTTATCTTGTTTTAATACTAACTACAGAAGGCCAAATAAAAGGCATAATTTATGTGAAAGAAAGGTCAACTTGCCAAGGGTGACAGATACTATAAATGAAGTAAAGAATTTTTACATGCAATTAACTTTTTATAGGTTTGAGGCAAGGTTTTATTTACTTTCACATACTTTATAATACAATTGCTCTTTCAACCCCTTGACGGGAATATTATTAACCCCATTTTATTGGTGAGAATACTGAGGTTCAGCAGTTAAAAGCAACAAAACCTGGACATAAATTTGAGTCATCTCCCTCCAATCCCAATATTCTATCTACTACATTTTACTGCCTCTTCTTTATAATCATATTCATTATAATAACATTTATTAGGCACTTACTATACGCCATCTTCTCTGCTAAGTACTTTACATATATTATCTCACTCCCATGATAACATTTCTATGAAGGAATATCATTGAGTAAATTTCAGACCTGCAAAGAGGTTGCTGGAGCTCACATAGATAGTAAGTAATAGACTTGGGCCTTGAATTCTGAATTAGAGCTCACAGGGATAGTAAGTAGTGGAGCTGGGCCTTGAATTCAGAATTCAGAACCAAAGCTATTGGTATTCTTTGTTGCCTCTTTCTGGGTGGTGAAAACTTATAAGGGGATTCAGTTACAGCTGTTCAGACCTTATTTTAGGGATATATGAGAAGTCAAGCGGGATAACCCATTTTCCTGAAGAATCAGACAGCAAGCATACAATGAAAGCTTATTGTGCTTTCACTGCAGCATAAGTTCTACTGGTTAATAGAAGAGTAGGGTGACTATAGTTAACAACCAGGTACTGTATCTTTCAAAATAGCTAGAATAAAGGACTTGACAAATATATAACACATAAATAGGATAAATACTTTAGTGATGTATACCCTGAATACCCTGACTTGATCATTACACATTCTATACACATAACAAATATGCATATATTATGTTTGTAAATATATTATATAATATGCATAGAATGTATATGCATAATATAATGCATATAATATGCATAATATATTGTATTATATTATATATTATATATAATATATTATATTATATATATTATATTATATATATTATATAATATGCATAGAATGTACCCCACAAATACTTACAAACATAATATATCAAAACGTTTTCATTGAAGAAAACAATACAAGCTTAACTTTTCCAATATATTATCGCCATCTACAAGAAGGGCACTTAAATATTTCCTTAAAATCCTACCATTAACTAATAATTACAAGAGCTTTGATTATGAATTGCTTTCTATATGTGCCTGGGACCATGTTTAGCACCTCACATGAATTATCTCATTTAATTCTCATAACCTCCCTATTTGGCTTATGATTTTTTTATGTCACTGGAGGGAGCGGCCTACTAATCCCAAAGAAGTCCAACAGGTACTAGCCTACCTGGCTAAAAAGGAGCCAAGCAAGTCTACTTCACAAATGCTTTGAAGCTAATCATGGCTTCCTTTTGTATGGACTCCACAGTCCTTGAGATTATTTAGCAATCTCCTGGTGAGATGTGATGTGTGGTTTTGATACAAATGTGGGGAATGTGCTATGAAAAGAAACCTAGTGTGCTTTTTTAGTTATATAAAAGAAGAAGGCTCCTTTAAGAGCATGAGTGGATGAAAGAGACATTGAGGCTACTGCACAGCATCAGAGTTGGAGGCACGGGGTAAAAAATGAAGCATATATTTTAGAAGGGGTTAAAAGACCACAGAGTTCCTTATGTTTGTCAAGAGATGGTGAGCAATTCAGCAAAGAGCTTGCTTGCCTTTTTGGGGTACATCTGTTGCTGTGTGTTGGCTTGTCAGGGCTACAGTTGCCAGAACCTCCTGCATTTAGATCTTGCCAAGGCATGTGAGTTGAAGTAATGAGTATCATACCTGGATTTAGGTGACTGAGAACATTGTGGCTTCTGCACCCTCTTCTCTGTCTTCTAACTATATTTAAAACAAAAACAAAACAAAAACTCTGAGACACTGGGAAATGACAGAGCCAGGGGATGAAAGAATCTGGGTCCCCAAGTTATTTGATTAAAAAAAAAGTCTGCAGCAAATTGGAAACACCATGTTCTACTCTAATGTGAACAAGAAATGAAACTTTTCTTCATGTTCAGTCACTAAAATATAGAGAATTGTTGTTACACCAGCTCGTATTGCCCTCACTAATATAATGTAGGAATGTGAATCTTCTTTATTTCATTAAGAACAGATGTTGTATTGTGCAGTCAATTATCCATTGTCATTGGAATTTTGCTTCATTACTACATTAGAAAAATCCACAGGGAAACCTAAAGCTTCATTTTAACCGTGAGGATGTTGGTAACAAACTAATATAGGAAAGAAAGTCATATGGTACTATTAATTCAATTTTGCCTCCTCTGGTACTCCCTATTCTAGCTAAATTAGAGTAATACGGGCTGGATTTACCTTCTTACCTGAAACGCTCAAAAACAAAACAAAACAAAAAAACAAAACAATAAGCAAACATATATATGAAACAAATGTTTAAGAAATTAGATATTGGCCGGGTGCGGTGGCTCAAGCCTGTAATCCCAGCACTTTGGGAGGCCGAGACGGGCGGATCACAAGGTCAGGAGATCGAGACCAGACTGGCTAATACGGTGAAACCCCGTCTCTACTAAAAAAATACAAAAAACTAGCCGGGTGAGTTGGCGGGCGCCTGTAGTCCCAGCTACTCGGGAGGCTGAGGCAGGAGAATGGCGTAGACCCGGGAGGCGGAGCTTGCAGTGAGCTGAGATGCGGCCACTGCACTCCAGCCTGGGCGACAGAGCGAGACTCTGTCTCAAAAAAAAAAAAAAAAAAGAAAAAAAAGAAAAAAAAGAAATTAGATATTTAAGGTCAGTTTTCCCCTGAGAGATTGGAAACAAACAAAATGAGTCCTATGACTGCCCCAGCTTATTGCATTCATAGAGATTTTAAGCCAAAATGCAGGAGGGGAAATAAGGAAGAGCCCAGCAGACTTCTTGAGTTGAAGAGTCACAGTGGAGACTGGAGAGATTACTGTAGCCAGAGTTAATAGGACAGAATACCAGAAAGAATAGAGCTGCACACAGAGAGACCTCCAGAGATCTACAAAGGGGTTCTCCCTCAAGCATGTGGCAGAGTGCTGCTTGGTGCATGCAGGTAAATAAATTCCTGGATCAGAAATCAGAAAAACAAGGTTTAGAGGTAACAGAGCCAGGCGCACACAGGCCCTGAAATTGTGCCTGTTTCCACTACCCAGACAGGAAAACCTCATAATTCATGGGATAGTGGGTGGAGGACTCAGAAGGGTCTGGCCTAGGTTGTAGGACATAACCTTAGACTAAATACGATTCTGTTCCTTCCTAACAACTCTTAGAAGCAACACCAGAATGAATGAAACCATTTCCCAAGTAATATCACTACATCCTCAAACAAAGCTCATGAATATTTGAAATCTGAAACAAATAGAAAACAAATGGTAAGATGATAGATGTAAACCTAACAGTATCAATAATCACCAGTTTTTCTAAAAAAAGCTAAGTGGTTACATTGAAATCAGGCAAAGTGGATTTCAGAAAACAAAATACTACCAGGGATAAAAAAAAAAAAAAAAATCATTTCATAATGATAAAGGGGACAATTTATCGAGAGGACGTAATAGCTCTCAATCTCTAGGCAAAAAATAACAGAGCTAAAAATATATGAAGCACAATAATTAAGAGAATAAGTAGATAGAAAAGTCAGTAAGGGTACACTGGACTTTTACCCCACTATCAACTAACTTGACCTAACTGACATTTATAGAACCTTCCACGGAACAATAATGGAACACACATATATTTGTTTCTGAAAGGGCACTTGGAACCTTTACAAAGATAGGGCATGCTCTGGACCATAAAATAAGCCTCAATAAACTTTAAAAGATGCAAGTTCAGCAAATTAGAAATCAATAACAGAAAGATCTCTTGAAATATCCCAAATACTTGTAAACTAAATAATGTACTGCAAAATAACCCAGGAATCAAAGAAGAAATCACAAGGGAAATTAAAACCGTTTTAAACTAAATGTTAATGAAAACACAACACATCAGTATTTGTAGAATACCACTAAAGCAGTACTTAAGGGGAAATTTATAGCATTAAATGCCTATATTAGAAAAAGAAGAAAGACCTCAAAACAATGACCCCAGATTTCACACTGAAAGACTAGAATAAAAAGAGAAAACTATATCCAAAGTAAGCTGAAGAAAAATATAATAAAAATCAGCCTGAAATGATAGTATAAAAATTTAAAAAAGAAGAAAATAATTCAGGCACAAAGCTGTTTTTTCAAAAAATTAATAACATTCATAAACTTCTAGTCAGACTGATCAAGAAAAACAAGAAAGACACAAATTACCAATATCAGAAATGAAAGAAGCAACATAACTACAGATTCTGCAGACATTAAAAGGATGATAAGACACTTATAAACACTTTGTGTCAACAAATTGGTATTTTAGATCAAAGACATGTTAAAAGGGCTCACTTAATAAATAGAGAATCTGAGTAGGCTGAAATTGAATTTGTGACGCAAAACCTTCTCACAATGAAAACTCCAGGCCCAGATATATTTACTAGTAAATTCTACCAAATGTTAAGACAGAAATAATACCAATTCAACAAAAAGTTCAAAAACTTGAGGAGGGGCAAATGCTTCCCAGCTCATTCCATGAGGCTAAATTTACCCAGATACCAAAATTAGAGGGGGAAAGACATTATAAGAAAAGAAAAGAACAGAACAATACCTCTCAGGAATATATATGCAAAAACTCAACAAAATTTAAGGAAACCAAATCCAGCAACATATAAAAATGATCATTTGTCATGACCAAGTAGGTTCACCCTAAGAATGTAAGGCTGGCTTAGCATTTGAAAAGCAATCAAGATAATTGAACATATTGACAAACTTTAAAAAGAAAAGCCATATAAGTCATCTCTGTAGATGCAGAAAATCAGTTAAAACCAACATCCCTTTCTGATAAAATTTACCAGAAAACCAGAAGAAAAAGGGAACTTCCTCAGTCTCATAAAGGGTATCTATGAAAAATCTCTGGTTAACAGCATATTTAGTAATGAAAGATTGAAAGTCTTTTCTCTAAGACCAGGAACAATACAAGAATATCTTTTCTTGCCACTTCTATTCATTCTTGTACTAGAGATTCTAGCCCATGCAATGCAGCTAAAAGAAGAAAGAAAAGCATGCAAATGAAAAACAGATATTAATTTGTCTTTATTTGAAGATGGTATAGTCACATATACGGAAAATTAGATGGAATTCACAAACAAAAATTATAAACTAAAAAATGAGTTTATGAGAATTGCAAAAGGTCAATATACAAAACCAAATGTACAATATTTCTATATGCTAGAAATAAAGAGTTGAAATAATTTTTCAAAAATACCATTTCCTATAGCATCAGAAATTTAAAATATTTAGATACAAAAAGCAACAAAAGATGTACAACACCTGTACTTAATGAACAAATATTGCTGAGGAAATTAAAAATTACCTAAATAAATAGAGTTATCTTTTTCATTAATCAGTAAGCTCAGAACTGTTTAAAAGACAATTTTGGTCAAATTGATCAATACATTCAATGAAACCCCAAACATAACCCAGCAGGTTATTTTGTTAAAATTGACAAGCTGCGTCTAAAATGAATGTGGACATGCAAAGTATTTAGACGAGGCAACAAAACTTTAACAAACAAAGCTAAATGATTCATATTACTCAACTTCAATATGTGTTAGAAGGCTACACTAATTGACAAAGTAGGGTATCAGCATAAATGTACAAATGAAGCAGAATAGAATCTATAAATTGACCTATACATACAATGGCAACAGATTTTATTTTTTTGGCAGAAGATTTTTAACAAAGGCAATTCAATGGAGATGTTGGGGCTGAAAAAATTGGATTTTCATATGCAAATAATCAACTTTAATTCACAACACACACTGTATACAAAAAGTAATCAAAAACAGAATATAGACCTAACCGTAAATTGTATAAAACTACAAAACATCTAAATCAAAACATAGAAGAAAATATTGGGCAAAGAATTTTTAGATACCACACAAAAATATTTTCTTTTATGGTCCATAAAGGAAAAAATATATATAAATTGGACTTTATCAAAATTAAAACCTTCAGTTTTCTGAAAGACTCTGGTAAGAAAACAAAAAGATATGCTGCCATCTGAAAAACAACTTCAATGTATGTGTCTGATAAAGAACTTGTCTCTGGGCCGGGCGCGGTGGCTCAAGCCTGTAATCCCAGCACTTTGGGAGGCCGAGACGGGCGGATCACGAGGTCAGGAGATCGAGAGCATCCTGGCTAACACGGTGAAACCCCGTCTCTACTAAAAAAAATACAAAAAACTAGCCGGGCGAGGTGGCGGGCGCCTGTAGTTCCAGCTACTCGGGAGGCTGAGGCAGGAGAATGGCGTAAACCTGGGAGGCGGAGCTTGCAGTGAGCTGAGATCCGGCCACTGCACTCCAGCCTGGGCGACAGAGCAAGACTCTGTCTCAAAAAAAAAAAAAAAAAAAAAAAAAAAAAAAAGAACTTGTCTCTAAAATATATGAAGTATTTTTTAAAACTTGACAATAAGGAACCAACTTACCAAAAAGTGGATTTGAACAGACACTTTATCAACAAAAGCATAAAGATGGCAAAATAATCTAATGATATAATAAAAATCATTAATCACCAGAAAATTCAAATCAAAATCACAATGAGATATCACTCCATGCATATTCAAATGGCTAAACTTTAAACAGATTGCCTATACAGTTGGTTGGAGATAAAGAATAACTGGAAATCTCATACAATGTTGATGAAAATGTAGACTGGTACAACCGCTTTGGAAAACAGTTTGGCAATTTCTTAAAAAATTAAGCGTATCCTTACCATATGATCCATCCAGGTATATTACTGAAGAGAAATAAAAGCAGGCACCCACACAAAAGCTTGTACACAAATATTCATAGTAGCTTTAATTTTTTAATAGCTAAAGTAATTAGCAATAACCTAAATTCCCATCAACAAGTATATGGAACAAACCGTCGTACGAACTATACAATGGAATAGCATTTAGCAGTTAAAAGGAATACACTATTAATATAGTCAATAACATGGATAAATCTCAAAATCATTATGCTGAATAATGGAAGCCAATAGTAACTATCTGAGCTCTTTTCAATAACATTTTAGAGAATGTAAACAAATCTGATGGAAGCTTAATTAACAAAAATAAGTCACAGGAGGAAGTTTTTGTGTACATCACATATTGTGGTGATGGGTTTTACAGATTTACACGTAAGTCAAAACTTATATTTTGCATTTTAATTACATGCAGCTTATTTCATGTCAATTATACCTCAAAAAGGTGTTAAAAATAAGGCTTTTAGATATATATTTTAATCCTCATAATCTTACTGGTAGTAATTATAGTAGTATTGCCACTTTACAAAAACAAAATGCATACTTACAGGGAAGGGGAAGGTAGGGAGGGATAATAAAAAAAATAGCTGAAAATACATTCAATAAGGTATAGTGACTTGTATCCAAAGCATGTGATAATACAACATGCTTGAAATAAAAGTGATTAACACTTGGATTTACCCCTCAATATCACAACCTTTATTGGAAAGTTTTGCATGTTTAGCAAGTAAATAGTCAAATATATAACAAGTCTGAATGAAATTGTTGTTGCTGATATTCTATTCTGTTCATATGACTAAAATGGTATTTGTCAAATTTTACAATAGTTATGTGTTAACCTACAGGATTCCGCACAAGACTGACGGGGCTCCAAAGTAAAGGTAATGACTCATTCACCTATCTAGCCCAGCACCTAGATCAATACCAGGTATAGAGTCCACACCAACAAATGCTTCATGAATATATGAATTAATACTTAAATGAATGAATATATGAATGCAAGTACAAATGAATTAATGAATGAAGACTGAAATATACAAAGAATAAAACCATTATTTCTACATCAAGACCACTCAAAATAAAATAATTTCCATTTGACTTTAGAATGCCTTTTTGATCTATATTTAAATGTGGTTGTGTCTAAATCAGTTGAAAATCATTCAAATAGTAGGATTAAGTCACAAGATTAGAAGTTAGATCTAGGAGATAAAGCTCATCTATTTTGTTCTTCATCCTCAGTTTCTCTTCATAAACCTTTCTGACTAAGGCAAAGCACCAACCTAACTTGACCTTTTCATCCAAAGTTTGTTACCTTCCTGCTGATTGTTTTGAATAAAAGACAATAAATATCTATTCAATATAAAAAAGTCAATGTTTTCAGCTCCCAAAGACTTCAGGTTCAGTGTAGATAAAGATAAGGATAAAAACAGAAGTTCGCCATTTCGTATTACTTTAAACATTCTTCAAGACAGTTCTAAGTCATATACCTAGAGCAGAGGGTTCCAGCCAGTCTGCTGAGGTACACAGTTTGGAAACTAATGTGTGTAAGTGGTACATAAGATAATGACTCCCTTAGCCTCCGGGGCTCTCAGGCAGGGAGGCTAGTTTACCTGGAATCCTGGCGCTATTAACATCCAGCCATGAGTAGCAACTCCAGAGTCTTCTGGGAAGGTGACTCAAGAGAGGTAGGGACTGATGGAGGCTTAAGTAGCCACAGATGGCAAACACAATGAGCAACATCTACACCCATGGGTTTACCATAATTTGCTCAACGTTCAACCATGTGGACATCAATTTCTCCAGCAACCAGCTACAGTGTGTGCCAATGCTCACTGTGAAGAAGTGACTGCAGGAATTTCTAGGAAAACTCATATTGCAGGTAGAGTAGGTGAGGGAGAACTTAGGTGGTTATTCCATAACTCTATCTTCACATGAAGATGACATGACTGTTAAATGGATGTCTAAGCTACATAGGAAATGGGGGTTCAAACATAGCCTTGTTCCTTCTACAAAATAGAGCACCATCATTATTGTGACATAATTGTAAAAACAAACTTGGATTGAATTTAATTTCATACACATTATCAGAAGATATTTCAATTGTCTATGTATGTGAAAGAAAGACTAAATTGTAGGTTCTTTTGAAAAAATGAACTCATACATTTCTCAATGGTTGTAAAAATGATAAAAAATTTCTTATTGAATATGAGTATCAAAAATTGGAAAATAGCACTATTGAAGCATATTGACCAGAATTATATATGAGAGTTAAAGCATAAGATCTGAGAGAAAAACATGTTTGTTGAGTAAGAACAAATTTCTCACTTAAAAAATTAAAAACGGGCCAGGTGTGGTGGCTCACTCCTGTAATCCCAGCACTTTGGGAGGCCGAGATGGGCAGAACATGAGGTCAAGAGACCGAGACCATCCTGGCCAACATGGTGAAACCCCATCTCTACTAAAAATATAAAAATTAGTTGGGCATGGTGGTGGGCACCTGTAGTCTCAGCTACTTGGGAGGCTGAGGCAGGAGTATTGCTTGAACCCAGGAGGCAGAGTCTGCAGTGAGCCAAGATTGCACCACTGCACTTCAGCCTGGTGACAGAGGGAGACTCCATCTCAATAAATAAATAAATAAATAAATAAATAAATAAATAAAATTTAAAATATATTTCAAAAGTTCTATGTAAATTAAATATTTAATATATTTCCAAATACCCTAATTGTATTCTTATTATAGTTGTTTAACTTTAAAAGGTATAATAAGATTTTCACCAAGCTTCATTTAAATCCCCTCTGGTTTACCCCAGTGTGGCATATAAATATTATCATTTTCTATGCCACAAAATGAAAACAGTAAGCAGAAGTAGCCCAGAATATGAGTAATGTGTTAACACTCACGGCCAGAAACTTTGCTCTAGATTTGAAGGGGATAGAAACCAGAAAACATCCTTAGCCTGCTGATCATGTAAATATTCAATTTAAGATTGTGTCTTCCCTAGACCACACAAACAAAAAATAAATACCAGGATAATGATGGGATTTGAGGTCTGTCATTTCATCTGGCAATGGAGACTTTAAGGCAGCAATCCCTGGTATTTTATGCATTAATTGCCTACTGTCAAGCTTTTTGACACAGAGTTGAAATTAATTTCATACGTCTCACTATCTAAAACTTACGTTTTTCATGACACATACAGAATCTAAAGATTTATAAATGTGAAATATATATGCTTTCTATTTAAATGTGGCATTTAACTATTCCTCTGTGCCCAAAATAACAATGTGAATAACTGTTTTATTTTTTAATCCAGATTTATTTAAAATCTTTGATTGTCTTTTCCCTCACCCACAGGTTTGGGGGTGGTAGGAGGTGTTATCCTATGATGTCAAGACAAAGTATTCTGTATTTGAAGAATTGGATTTATTGATTGATAATGAGGTGAATCACTATCACATAACTCACAAAATTGGGAGGGAGTACAACTGGATATTTCTTATTACAACTAAAGCCTAAAGCCTTAACAGATTCTTTTTTTGGTTGTGTATGTATAGATCAAGCAACTTTTCTTAACTGAGCTGGAGTTTTCTCATATCTAAAAAAAGGTTACATTAAATATTTATTGAGTTCTGTTGAACATCTTGTGATTTTGTTATCCTGTATAACTTGTGCAGAAAAAACAAAATGAAATATATAAAACTCTAGCAGTAGGTATTCCGCTTATACATTTAAGCAAGAGATCGAAAGGGGTTAGTTTATGCACTGAATTAATTTGATTTTATGCCACAATGTCTACTAATAAATAAACAGCAAGTGCCTTAACAGGGATTTTATAATATGAAGGAATATCAATAGATATCCCAAGTTTGGGGGTTCAGATGTGAGACTGACCTTCCCTTGCTGATGAGATACAACTTCATGATTTTCCACCTGTCTACCTTCATTACATCCAGTCTCCTTCATTTTTTTGTCAGACTTTTTAAGCTCTGAACAAAACCTTCATGGTCCAGAATTTCCCAGAAGTGGCTCACCTTTTAAGAGCAAAATTCCAATTAAGAAACGTGAGAATGGGCCCTGCTAACACGTCCCTCTCCTCGCTCCCCTCCTTTCTTCACTGCCTTAAGATTGAAGTGATTTTGTCAATGGTGTCAATGCCTGTCTCTCTTAGGCTGTCTTATTATTTTTAAACCCCCTCTAAGCCTACCGCAGTGATCCAGCCTTTTGCACGTTAATGGTGCTCAAGATACATTAGTCAAGCCAGCACGTCTTTCTCAATTTTACCAGACTGTAGCTCCTCAACTGAAGACTCTAGGATCAGTGAGAGACAGAGGAGTGGAGTTACAGCTGGCCTGGAAGACACTATGCAAAAACTACAGACTTTGACTTTGTAAAATAATCTGGAAAAGCACATGGTAGAATATGATACAAATGAATTTTATTTGTCAAATGTGTTTATGATGGGAAAGAAGTTGATAATAACAATGTTAGACCATATAGAACTATAATACATCTGAGAAATCCAAGCAATTTCCGTTCAAAATAGTGAATTAAGGTGAACAATCTAATCATTTGACTTGATAATAATCCATAATACATTGTTTCTTAGAGACTCTATTGGAACAAAGGCCTAAAGAAGTTGAATGAAGGTGCTCAGGCTGCTGTCATTGGAGTCAGACTAACGTCATTCGAGTCAGACAACCTAACTTGTTCACTGGCTGAACAGATGGGTAATTGTGTCATCATAGCCAAATTCTTAACTTTTCCCCTCTCAGCGTCTTTGTCTGTAAAATGGGGATGTCATTGGTATTTACTTATTAAGAGACTTGTGAGATTAACTAAATTAATCATAGACAAGAGGTAAGTGCTCAGTAAGTGGCAGCGTGTAATTGATGATAATGATCATGACCACAACAACAAGCTTGCCACGTGCCTGTTTTTATGATTATATCATGATAATAGATAATAGAAGTTACACCTCCTTGTTCTGAGATTAGAACAGCATTTCTTGCAAATCTTCCAGAGGCTCACTAAAGACTGGTGTTTCTACCAGCTCATTCAGAAAACCCCTGTAAACAAATCACAAACATTGTTGAATTAAGATGACCACTTTCAGGAAGAGTCTCTAAAGCTGTTGGGTTCCTTCCCAGTGGGAAAGAATTTTCAGTGGTTACCAATCAGAATCATTTCCTCATTTGTTCAAATTAACCTGAAACATCCTCAGCAATTCAGAAATGTTTAACTCAATATTCAAGATTATTTATACTAGGGATGCATTCATGTCAAGAAAACAACAAATGGGCCAGTGGATTAGGCCTTCCAGATGAAGCTATGGGGATCTTTTCTCTAAGCACAGGAAATCAGCCACTCAATTTGTTTAAGATGTTGAGGTGAACAATTTGTTTTCTTTCTCAAAGCACTTGCTTCTAAGAATAACCAAGATACGCTAAATCATTTAATCCTTTCCCATTTTCCATTCTTCTGATGAGATGGATTTCCCAATTGTAAAACACAACGAAAACATTTAATCAAAGAAGCAGCAAGAAGTGATTTATGATAATTGATATTTAATGGCTCAATCTCAAATTTTGTTTCAGTTCTTGTGTTACAGGAGAGATTTTTCTAATTCCTGCTATGAAAGTTTGGTAGGACAGAATAAATACCATGACTTTCTTTCTTCTTATACTTCTGTCTGATGTTATATTATACCACTAAATAATATGTTCAAAATTCTCCTGGAATTACATAAAGCACTTTACATAGTGTGTTCATCATTTGCCATTGACTAAAATGTCCAAATGACTAAGAGTTAATTGCAAGGAAATCATTACGGATGTCAACAAAGATTTAGGTTCAAGGGTGTACACCCGAGCATTGTTCACAATTTGAAAACAGTATATATATATATATATATATATATATATATATATATATATAAAATAAAAATAACACATTTTATATGTCTAATAATAAGGGATGGAACAAATGATGAAGTGTCTACTACTATCATGGATTACTATGCTGTCATTAAAATAATAATGTAGAAACTCACAGAATGTCATGGAAAGTGGGCTTGTGATTCTTTCAAACATTAAAATAACACACACAAAGATTAGAAGACTAATTATCATTCTGGGTCCAATCAGGAGAGAAAAACCACATAATAACTCCAGCATAAAAATTTAATAAAAAAGAATTCTTAAGTACAGCCAGGAATTAGAGTAATGAGAGAATGAATGATGATGAGTAAAGAGAACTCAAAAAAGTAGAGGAGTAGCAGATATGAAGAATAACAAGTTCCCCTCAGGCTAAGAAGAAATCCAGACCTGGTTGGAGAGAGCATGACTGTGGCTCCTTGGATAACACAGAAGTTCCTGTGGTGCCACACCGGTAAAACTGGGATCCAGAAATAGGCTCTTTGGAAATTATTGGAAAACCACCCTTAGGCTTCCAGGAAAAGCTATTTATGGGGAGGTGTCTTACCAAAGACACTCTATTACAGAACCTCTTGATGGGACCTGTGAGAGAAGCTGCTGGCTGCCCTGTACTGCTGAAGCCAGCGATGAGAGCTGTGTGCACTGCAAGAGTAGAACACTGAGGGAGAGACCTCAGAGTTGGGACAGCTGGGTGCTGGAGGAACCTTGAATGCTAGAGAAATTGCACGTGTTGCAGAGCTGGGTGCTGGGAAAGTGACCGGGCTTTATGAGCTGGACACTCGAGAGGCCTCCGAGAGACTTCCAATCAAGCACATTAGAAACAGAAAGCAAAGGCTGGGTGTGGTGGCTCACACCTGTAATTCCAGCAATCAGGGAGTCCGAGGTGGGTGGATCACCTGAGGTCAGGAGTTCGAGAACAGCCTGGTCAACATGGCTGGCCAACATGGTGAAACCCCGTCTCTACTAAAAATACAAAAATTAGCTGGGCATGGTGGCACACTCCTGTAATCCAAGCTACTTGGGAGGCTGAGGCAGGAGAATCACTTGAACTCAGGAGGTGGAGGTTGCAGTGAGCCAAGATCGCACCATTGCCCTCCAGCCTGGGTGACAGAGCAGGACTCTGTCTTAATAATAATAATAATAATAATAATAATAATACTAGACAGAAATCAAAGCCTTTCCTTCTGCAATGCCTCTCCAGTGCCATCTGTTGGCAAACCATAATATCATGTCAGCTGGCAAAGGAAACACTGTAAAAGGCTCAGATCTGTTTTCACAGAGCAGGTAAAAAGGGTGAATTTAGAGCTTGAAGGGCAATAAAACAAACTGTCACAAATAATATATATTAAAATGCTATCAATGTTTCTCTTAGGGTGGGAGATTTCAGGTTAATTTTACATTATTCTTTGAGCTTTGCCGTATTTCTACAATGTAAATGTTAAAAAATAGACTTTCTTTGTAAAGAAAAAAAAACCTAGCAGCTTTACAATAAACTTAATTTTCATTCAGTGAATTTTATTTTACATTTAATTAGTCATAAAGTAAACATAAGTACAATGTGGATACTACACATTTAAGGCATAATCAATAAGTCTTACTCATTTTGTGGAATCAAGTAGAAGGAATCATTTAATTGTCCCTAACAATTTCTCTTTCATCCTACTACATAAAACTCTCCCCCTAACTAAAGGCATAATATGAATCATGTCTAGTTCTCCACATCAACTGTGTTTTAATGTTTGTTCTAGGGTTGGTGCTGGGGGCAAGGGATGCAAGATGAAATAAGTTTTGGTAATGATTGGTGAACCAAAAGGGAACAAATTAAATGTTACTGAGTTTCTCAGAACTTCTAAAATGCTGGTGTTCACTGAGAACCTTGAAGAGGGATGATTAGCCCATTATTGTTTTTGCAACATAATTCTGTTTGGGGGAAGACTGTCATCTTCCAATATTATTATTTTTTTTCTCAGGGCATAATGTAAACATCATGTGAGGCAAAAATCTAGGAGTCCTTCTCAAAATTCCCCTACCAATCCAAACTTCATCTAGTTCTATTGATATTTCCATCCTAAATCTGTTTCTGAACTGAAAAGTATCTCACTTTGCCCTGCCACCATCCTCATTTAAAGTAGATCATGTTTCACCTGCACTATGACTACCTAGTGATCTCCACCTCTACTCTTCTCTCCTCTATATCTGTTCTCCACTACTATGGTCTGTCAAATCTCTTCCAAAAATATATGCAGTTATACCCTCCTATAGAGACATACAAATATTCATGTACACTCATTCTAATGTCTTCATGGTAACTTTGAGCACCCAAATCTTTAAGATAAACTAACTTTGACTCGTAATGATATATTCTCTAGTGGGTTTTGTTTTCCAATATTGTTCTTTCCTAATGTTATGAAGAGATGGGGCGGGGTGGGGGGCAGTTTCCATGGTACCTTACTATTGTATCTGTGCCCAGTACAGCCCTGGTACAGAAATGATAAAAAAAAAGATGAATGAAGAAAATAAATAGAAAATACCACTCTGCGTCTCCCAGTAAACAGATTTTCTTATGGTTCATCTATTCATGCAAGAGATATTTACAGTGTACCTAAATACCACGCTAGAATTTTCAAGGCCTTCAATCCCTAGTGAATGCATGAACAATAGATTATAATTAGGCTAGACATACTCAGTGGTCAATTCTGCCCTGGTTTTCTTTAATGGACCCATGGTATATACTGGTAGATATGAAGAATGATCCTCCCCATACTCACGAGTGAGTTTGCCAGTTACACATCGGAACTGGCTTAGCTCGGAAAGCTCCTTCCTTTCCCTCACTTAGCCCAACCTTGTCCTCATTTAACTTTCCAACCTCCTGATCCTGGAGGTTCCTTCTCTAGAGAATCACTTAGTTGAACAAAAGTTTGTAAGTCAATAATTCCTACTATTTGTATAGCTAACTAAAAAAGAAAGAAAGTTACTATTCTGGTTTATTCTTTTCTGAATAGAAGGATCAAGCCCTGATTACCATTCCAGCACAGTTTTGTACCTAACTCAGAATAACTGGCAATGTTTTCTGTTTTTGTTTTTGTTTTTGTTTTCGTTTTATTTTCTTGCCAGATTTGGTAAAATGTGGCCTGATTACAAAACAAGTATTAGGCACATAATTGATCTTTATTCTTTCAAGAAGAGGACTTAAAACTTCTGGTTTGATCTTGCAAGTCATGGTTTGCAGTTACCCTTGCTTCTATTTTAGTTTTATCTTAAACAAGTTGCAAGATGCATTTCATATCAATGTTCGCCTGTATTTCAAATAAAATAGGGGTTGACTTTGCATAAATTTTTCCACTTTAAAATTCACTAGATGGCTTTCATCTTAAAGTAAGTAGCATCTATTGGATTTAAATACTGTTTCTGCTTCTATGTATACACGATGTGTAGGTTTATACAGAACTACAATCAGTTTAGAGTCCAATTAAGCCTGGATATGATCCTGTTTTACCAACCTAACAAGGAAACTCTCCTTTGAACATGATTGAATCAAGGAGAATGAACATGTTTTGGGGAAATGATAGGGTCCTACACAAAGCACTACATCTCTCTCAAGTGATATAATATAATTGTAAAAGCTTTTGGCTTATAATAGCTATTGTCTTTCAGCCTTCCTTCCTGCATTTTATTAAACTCCACCTGATTTTAAATGTGATTTAAGGAAATGTTTTGCTTTATTCTTTCTTCATTCATCCCTTCCTCTCTTTCTTTCTAACTTATAAAAACGTCAAAGGCTAGGCACGGTGGCTCACGCCTGTAATCCCTGCACTTTGGAAGGTCAAGGCGGATGGATTACCTGAGGCCAGGAGTCTGAGACCAGCCTGGCCAACATGGTGAAACTCCATCTCTATTAAAAATACAAAAATTAGCTAGGCGTGGTGGTAGGCACCTGTGATCCCACTACTCAGGAGGCTGAGGCAAGAGAATCAAATGAACCCAGGAGTCGAAGGTTGTGGTGAGCCAAGATCACGCCACTGCACTCCAGCCTGGGTGACAGGGCGAGACTCCATCTCGAAAAATAAAAAATAAATAAATAAATAAATAAATAAACCAAAAAATTCCAGCCAATTTCTAAAAAACTTCAACTGGAAAGTTATATGTGACCTCCTGCTATGATGAATATAATATCTAATAATTTATCATTGAAGCTGTAAGAAAGTTAGTGGCATACATAAAACCACCTTTTATTTTAAATATCCCTTGCTAGACTAGTAATGATGTGTCCTTTCTTATCCCCAAATTATGTTTTTAAATCTAAAAGACAAGTCCAATTTTATTTATCTAAATTATTTCACTATAACTACATGTCCCCAAACTGTAAGAGATGCTTAGGCCATTTTTTGCTTAAAATTTCAGCAGACTCATGCTCACATAACCCCCACAGACCTTTGCAAATGGACAAAAAGCTTCCATCTGGGCTACTCGATCAGAACAAATGGGGATATATCAAGTACAAAGCAGGATAAAGGGTTTAGACTAAGAATATCCTTAAAGAAAAAGCCTAGTTGTGGGCCCTTGGTAGGCAAAGTCCCCATTATATTTATTTTAAAATGCGTTTAGGATGATACTATAGGTACATGTTAAAATATCTAGTCATTCGATTCACAAATAAAACTTCAATGGTAGAACATAACATTCAAATAGAGAGCAGTTGTTGCAGTGTTTAACTTCTCTTACATAGAAATTTTATTGAGGTTTATTTCTAATTCTTACTCTTCAAAACCCAACCCTATATTACATCTGTGATGCTACCTTTACACCTGTCACCCTACACATGCAGCAATATTCCCTTATGCCTGGATTGCTTTTGTCTCATTGCATCATAATAATTAACTTAATCAACTTTCTTCTTCACTAGAATATGAGATCTGTGAAGTCAAGAACCTTATTTTATTATGTTAGAGTCCCTAAACTTGAGTGCATTCATTTTTTCCAGTGTTTCAAATGCCTGCTCCCTTCCAGGCATCTGTGCTGAGTATAAGGGAATAGTGAAAAAGAGAGACAGAGTTCTTGAGCTCACTGAGTTTAGCATTTGGTGCAGGGGATAATAAATACACAAATAAACATATCAAGGAATAATTAAAAATGTACATAATTTCTAAGGCACAAAAGAGGGGAGTGCTACAACATACAACAACTTGGTGTCGTTTCTTAGAGTAAATAGGGTAGAGCCTTCTTGCAGGGGGCACTTTGGAGCAAGGGATCCTCAGCAAAGCATCCAGGCTGAGGGAACAGCATGCATGAAGTTTCTGAGTCAGGAGGATGGGCAGGAATTAACGGGGAATTGAAAGAAGAAATGAATAGTTTGGAAATGAACTGTACAGCAACATAATGGAAGGTGGGAGCATGATCCCAGTCTCCAAGAAGGGCGCTAAGAACAAAGATGAGAAGCCCGATAGTGGCCATCCTTTCAGTCCTCTATGTCACTCTTCCTATTTCTATTATTTTCTCTGTCACTCAGGGCAGACATTGCTAATAAGTCATGGCATTCTCCACTATGGCTAGACAAAGCCTTGACATCTTCTGAACTCTTCTCTTATGAGTGTTTCTGGGCAGCCACCACTAATCATTCAAAAAGGCCCCTCAAGATGATACTGTCTTGCACTTCCTACTTAAGTGGTTCATATTTTTAACTAATGAATGAAAGATTGATATCTGTTTGACAAGACAAGAGCTAGTGAAATTTCAGCTAATATAAAGTGAACAATATAAATGGATACCAAGCCTGGCTCCGTTTAGGTGCTGGAGTTGATAGAAGCGATTATGAGTGTGAAGGTAATGATGGTGGAAAAGCATGGGGCATCCCAGTAACTGGTGGCAGTTCACATTTGAGGCTACTCCTGAAGGTGAGAAAAATGACCAGGTGGGAAGTATTGAGTGTCCTTTAATGAATTCATAGTTTTTACATGGGCCAGCAGCTAGTATATTATCAAAAATATAGGAAAAGAAGCATGCTTATACTCAAGAAAATGAGACTACCTGCAAGTGCCTATTGCTGTTGGAAATTGGCATCTTGATCTAACCCAAGTATACTTAGAAATGATCAACCTATCAGTTTAGCTGACTACACTCCTTGATCTCTGAACTGAGAACAGAACCCCAGCAAGCCAGAGTAAATCTGTCAAAAAAGTTTGTTTTTTTCCCCACCTGCATTGGGTAAACCATATATTTAGGTATAAAATGAGTGCCTTTATAATTTAGTAAGAGCTAAATTCAGGGTTACTCTAATACATTACTAAGATTAAAAAACCAAATACTAAGACACTGAAAAATTATAAAGGCTTAGTTCTTATAATTAATTGGAAATGTGTTGCCTATACTATATATTGAGAACCTATTTGGATATAATTAGATGCATTATAATTTGATGTGTTATAATCACAGGATATAGACATACAATCATTTGACCTCTTGCCTACTCTATGTTATTCCGGTAAGTTTTATTAAATATTGTTTCACTTTAGGATGGTCTATGTTAGATATAATATTTTTCCAGAATTATAGAAATAGCTAGCACTTTTACTGTCTTTTTAGATATCAGTGCTATGCTTGGCTTTTTACATATATTATCTCTAATACTATATTAACCCAGCAAGGACTGACCCTATTTCCACCTATAGACAATGCAACTGCAGTTCAGAGAATTTAAAGAGCTTGTTCAATTTACTTAACTAAGTCAACAGTAGGGTTGGGATTGCCACACAGTGTGTCTCACTCCACAGCATGTATCATTTTCACTACCCTTTGCCTGAACCTTAGCTTTATTTCATTCCACAGCCACATATGGGTTGGGGAAAATCAGATGATTACTCCAGACACCACATTTGTGGGGCCTGCCTCGTAAAAATTTGTATGAGGTATTGATCTCTGGGAAAGAGAAGCGTTGTTCCCATCTGATGTGGAAAAGATCCATGGCAGGGTATGTACTCTCTATCAGCCCCTAAATATTCTGACAGCACCTGGACAGTGTGTGCCGTCAGCATCTTTCACCTTCCTTACACACCTTCAGGCCACCTTGGATTGTAATCAATTTTTAATGTTCTGACAGAAGCTCATTTTAACAAGTCTGTTATTGTAAAAGGGCTGGGTGTAGGGCCCAATTTTTCTCTTATATCCACCTTATTGGCAGTCAAAGACTGCATCAATACCTGTCCCCTAGTTTTATCTTACAATTGTAGACAATATGCACTGGTAATCCCAAGCATAAGCAGATAGTCATAATTCTATTCTCTTTTCCTTGGGAAAAAATAAAAAATAAAATAAAAAGACAGCACACCTATTGTGTGATACACAGCAGGCAGTCTGCTACTGTATCGTCTTAATGAACAAGGTACCACCTCATAACTATTCAATTTTAGCTCCCATACCTTTCACTAGTTTCTGGATTCTCAGTTCATTTTGGGCATCTCAGTGCTGTCTCCAGTAGATATTCCAAAGCAAGTCCTGAGATGAGCAGTTGCTAAGAAGGTTTAGGCAGTCAGGAAGCCATGGAGGTCTAAACAGAATAGTCATGGGGACAAGGAGCAGAGGTGGATGCTCTGTGTATTATTAAAAATGAATATGTGCCCTCTTGCCAGCTAGAGACACCATCTTTATAAAACTGAAATACTCCTTTCTCACACCTCCCTTAACTACTCAGGATGCTTTGACTGTGATTTTTTACTGACAACTCGGCATGTGTTATAATGCCAATATCACACTGAATGGAACAGATTGAAAGTCTTACAGATATTACTGTCCTTGTCCAATTATTCATCAGCTTTCCAAGCAGGTCGTGGGTGGAATGTTCAGCTCTCTCATTTGCTTGCAGAAGCTAAGTGGTGCAAGATATTAACTAAGCACCAACCCAAGGCATCTAATCAAAACTGCAGAGAGAAAAATCACTTTAAAACACTATGACTGGCATTTTATGTACCAGTGCAAATATGGGAGAACCTAATCATTGTGAATGACAAACAAGTGTTCACAAACCCACTACTTATTAGCACAGCATGCTCAATTTAAAAGAACATTTTCTAACAGTAAATATAGCAGAAGGCTACAATTACAACCTTTCAATGATTGCAATCCATGGAAAAGCCATTTAGTGATAAATTGGAGGGCAAGAGAAGATTATCACCTGCTTAAGTAAGTTTCCATTGATTCTATCAAGTTGTTTGCCTGGCAAAATCTGGGCTATAATGAAAAAGTTGAGAAAAACTCATTTTCCCCCTATCTAAATATTATTAATTACAAACATTTATTTTAAAAGGTATATGGCACTTTGTTAGAAAAAACATCTGCTTGGCAACTATTAATTACACTTAATAATAAATAATATGTATCATTTGCATAATGATTTTCACATTTAAATCCTTTCACAGATTTTGCTTCCTCATATGCCATGATGCATATATCGAATATCAATGCAAATTCACTATGTAAGTAACATTGCCATCTTCCTGCAGGACCAGTGCCAAATAGTAAGCTTTCATGGGAAAACTGTGGGACTTAATCATATCTATACATTAACAAATCATTACAACTGCATTTTTTAGTACCTGAGAGAGAGAGTGGTATTGAGCAACTATCTTTGGGGGAATTCCAAGGGACATTTTGGGAAAATGCCCAGTTAATGCAAACCATACAAAGTGCTTGGAAGAGGCAACAGGATCAATGAGGGATGTGTTGAAATACCTACCTCAGCAGTGTAGAAAAAAAAGGAGCAAAACAGATAAAAGGAATATAACTGAAATAATTTCAAATGTGAAGGTCCAGATTTAGATTTTTGAAAAATTGTGTATGTGAGTTACAAGTGGACTTGTGACCTAGTGATTACATATTTAGAAATGTGTTCTAAGTGTGCAACTAGAAGAAGTAACAGAAATCCATGTACAATGGCACTAACTGGAGCATTGTTTGTAAAAGGAAAAACTTGGAAACAACTTAAGTGCCCAATAATAGGAGATTATTTAAATAAGTTATCCCATATATTGGAATATTCAGCAACTTACAAATTATCTAAATGAAGAACACTAGATCACATGGGAAACAGCCATGTTATGATGTTAAATGAAAATGTAATATAGATAAAAATGACATAAACAGCATACCTTAACATTATTAAATTGTGTATAAAATGAGTACATTTGCATATGCATATGAACATAAATGCATGTAATAGTGGAAAAATAGAAATGATGGTATTTATTCTCTCTAAAGTATATTTTTCTCTAAATTTTTCTGTATTTAATAATTTTCCTAATTTAACTACTAGATTTCTTTCTTTCTCTTTTTCTCTCCTTCCTTCCTTCTTTTCTCTCTTTCCTTCTTTTCTTTTCTCTTTCTTTCTTTCTTGCTTTTTTGCTTTCCTGTTTTTTTTTTCCTTCCTTCCTTCCTTCCTTCCTTCCTTCCTTCCTTCCTTCCTTCCTTCCTTCCTTCCTTCCTTCCTTCCTTCCTTCCTTCCTTCCTTCCTTCCTTTTTCTCTTTCTCTTTCTTTCTTCTTTCTTTTTGACAAGAGTCTAGCTCTGTCACCCAGGCTGAAGTATAGTGGCATGATCTCGGCTCCCTGTAACCTCTGCCTCCTGAGCTTAAGCACTTCTCATGCCTCTGCCTCCGGAATAGCTGGGATTACAAGCATGCGCCACCACACCTGGCTAATTTTTGTGTTTTCAGTAAAGACAAGGTTTCACCATGTTGGCCAAGGTGGTCTCAAACTCCTGGCCTCAAGTGATCCATCTACCTCAGCCTCCCAAAGTGCTGGGATGACAGGAATGAGCCACCACACCCAGCTTCATTTTTCTGACAATTCTATTTACTTATTTTATTGTACATATTTAAATTGTATAACATGAAGTTTGAGCAATTCTATGTTTTACCTATGTCTACATATACAGTGGGCAAAGTTTGCTTAACACAGTGCAAGTGAAAGATGCAGGCTGCTTTTGTGGGCCTGACTGTGATAAAAAGAATAAAAGTAGTTCTAAAAGTCTACTTTGGCTCAATGATTTCACATCCGGTTTAGAATTTCATTATAAGAAATTATCAGATATCTCGGTGAATATGTTGTACAAACATGTTTGCTGCAACTCTGTTTACAAAAGGAAAACTATGGAACCAACATTAATGCCTGTCAAAAGGAGATTATGACATGAATCCTGGTTTAACTGTAGTTCTACAGTTAATGAAGTGGTGATGTTCAGGGGACACTACTCAACCCTACGGGGATTTGCGTTGGCTTTTTGCAAGAAACAGGCCAAGTTAATGGCTAAGCTGTTTGGAGAGCACCTGCTCATTGTAGAGGAGACACCTGCCTTTCAATTTCCATCACATCCTTGTAAGACTACAGACTCAATATCACCACATTTTCCTCTTTGCAGGAGAAGCTGCAAAATGTCCTGGCTTCTAAAATGTTGTGCAGGTCTTGGGGGGGGTGGAAAGAAAATACCTGTGGGCTGCATTTTAGCTAACATTCATGACTTTGCAAATTTTAATGTGGAACTAAAATTATTGCCAGGTAATAATGCTCAGTACTTAAAATCAGTCTTAAAACAGGACTAAAGCACTATATTTTTACTTAGGTAAAATTATGTGTATATGTTTGCATGTGCGTTTATGTGATGTTTACACAAATGAATGCACACATGACATAGGTAGAAAAAAGCAGATAGATCAATGGGTATTGATCTGAAAGATATTGAAAGAATCTGAAAGGGCTTATCTTAAGATAATGAGCTATTCAGAATGATTTTTGTGTTTTTCTTTATGCTATTCTATATCGTTTTTATTTTTGAAACAAACATATATAGATTTTATGATATAAGAATTACATTTAATAGAAATATGGTTTTCCTTGGGTGTACGTGCCTGTGTGGGGAAGGTTTTGGAGGGTCCCTCTGTCTCAGATGAACCACATTTGAAGCACAAAAGCCCAGTCTGAGCACAATTTGGGGTAAGTAACTTTAGAAAACAAAAGCAAGTGAAAACAGGGGTAAACAAGATGGTAAGGAGCCTAGACATACTCTCACATGATTTATAGGAAAAACACCAGAATATCTGACCTGAAGAGAAGACTTTAGGGATGCATTGTGGGCTACAAATATCTGAAGTGCAAATGTGTGTATGTGAGACTGGAATATTTTTCATTCCAGTTCCTCCAGGACAAGGTAGGATCAATGGGTGAGATGCTTCAGGGAGGCAGATATAAGGAAGGACTTCATAGCAGCTATAGCTATTTATATATAGGATGAGTTAAATCATCAAATAGAGCATTCAGATCATAAGAGCTCTCAAAATGAGACTAGATGACCACTACCTGATTTATAGAATAAATTCCTACATTGAATGAGATGATAGAAGAGATGACTTCAAGTTCTAAAATCAAGATTATGGTTTCTCTTTTAGATCTAATGATATGACAACGTAACCTTCTCAAGTATGGTATAAAGCAGGTAACTCATTTGAGAAGAGTGCTGAGTTTGAAGTTAAATCGATTGATTGATTCGATTTTGGCCTAATGATACGACAACATAACCTTCTCAAGTATGGTATAAAGCAGGTAACTCATTTGAGAAGGGTGCTGAGTTTGATGTTAAATCGATTGATTGATTCATTAATTCATGCATTCATTCAACAAACGCTTATTAAGGGACTTTGCTAAGTGCCTGGAATCCAGAAAACAAAATGCCAGCAGTCATCAATCTCCTTAATGGAACTTAAAATATGTGGAAGACAAACTATTAATGCATATATAGAGTAAAGCATGAAATGGAAGGAAGAAATACAGATGATTACATGATGAGGGCTTGCCCAAGAGTAAGCCTTCTCTAGATGGATTATTTTTGCTTTTCTCTTTCTTTACTCCATTCTCCCCACTCATACCTCTATTTCCTCTATTTCCTTCTTCAGTAGAAAATATTTGTCCTTTCCACTTCTATCATATAAGAAGCCTCAGGTATAGATTTCTTATGTAACTGTGGGTCCCTATATTATGAAACAACAGTCAAGGGTCATGAGCCCTAATATCATGACTCCCAAAAGAATCACAGGCTTTTCTGAAAATTTCAGTGATTCGGGGGTATTTGCTGTCTCTCTCTCTCAATGATCCAGGTATGGAGGCATCCATATCACAGCCCTAGAATTCCTTCTACTAACATTGTGTTGGAGATGTGCTTTTAATGTTAACATACTCTGAGCTTCTTTAATGTCTCGTAGCCTCTTACAGTGTTTATATATATCTATAAAATTGGCTTCTATTTAAAATTTTTAAATAATTCATGTTGCTGCTCATTGGCATAGAGTTGCCCACGAAAGAAGCAGAACTACCCTGTCACAACATCCACGTTTGTGATACTTTGACCACAGTCTCTTAACATATGTAGTAGTTCTCAATCTTTACTGCATATAGGAACCATGTTGTGCGTCTTAAAATACACCAGTGTCTTGGTGTAACTCTCTAGCCCCAGAAATTCATATTTAATTGGTGTAAGTAACTGTCTGGGCTTTAAGATTTTTAAAAGTTCCCCAAGAGATTCTCCATCTATAGCCAAAGTTAAGAACCACTGAAATTATAGATCGCCTGTCTCCTGATGGAAGGTCAAAATGCTTCTCATTTTATCTTTGCCTTTGATGATCTTGGAGATATTTGTCTATCTCTTTGAAGTGCCTTCAGAGGGTCTTCTTAGTATCCCATTTAGCTAATATTTTCAGACGGACCATTGCAAACTTCCAAATATGATGAAAGTCAATTCAATTATTTTTCTCCAACATGAGAGCAGATGGGAAGAATTTCTTTTCTGTTTACCATTCTAACTACATTGTGTTATAGGCATAATTACTCACATTTTATAGAAGAGGAACTGAGTTTCAGAGAAAATAAGTGAAGTACACATTGCTATAAAGCTAGCAAATGTAAAAAGTTAGAGAAAGGTCAAGTCTTCTGACTCCAACTTAAATAAGTATCAGATGTCATCATTTTATTTCTCCACTGACAGTATTGTCATGAGTGAACAGAAGAAAAGCAAATAAATGAAAATGTGAACAGGCCTGTGAACAGAAAGAGAAATCACATCCTTCATTCAAAAGACATATATGTGTTCAGACATTAAAGAGTTTTAGTCAGCTGCATTTGTAGTCCCATAAACGGGAAGAAACATCATGACAAAAGGAAATTTTATGAATCCAGGGAAAAACACACCAAATGAAATAATTAATTCATGGATAGAGCAAAGTTCACAGAATGGGTCTGATAACAAAGTATCTAAAATAAGTGTTGATATGCTTATTTAACCACTCTATCTGCCAGTCCAGGTGCAGGGGGGAAAAAAACTATCATAGATCTAGTAAAAGTTAAAACAAAAAATAAAAACCAACAGAGGAGATGAATTCTAAATTGGTGATCCTTTGAACAATCCTGAAAGATTTCATTTGCTATGTTAATCCAATGTTACAGGCATTTTTGAAATAAAATAACTTTTTTTCTTGCTAGAGTTTATGCATAAATCAAACCAAGATGCTTCTAGAATTATAGAACTAAAGATAATCAAGTATTATTTTTTAAATGACCACTTCTTCATGTTACAGGTGAGAAAACTGGGCTAGAAAATGTTCATGTGGCTAGGCGTGGTAGCTCACACCTGTAATTCCAGCACTTTGGGAGACCGAGACAGGTGGATCATCTGATGTCAGGAGTTTGAGACCAGCCTGGCCAACACAGTGAAACCCCGTCTCTACTAAAAATACAAAAATTAGCCGGGTATGATGGCACACACCAGTAGTCCCAGCTACTCAGCAGGCTGAGGCAGGAGAATCGCTTGAATCCTGGAGGCAGAGGTTGCAGTGAGCCGAGATCACGCGACTGTACTTCAGCCTGAGCAACAGAGCAAGACTCCGTTTCAAAAAAAGAAAAAGAAAATAGAAGAAAAGAAAAGAAAATGTTTGATAATCTAAAAGTCAACTTTATTCCTGTCAGTGGCCAAGATAAGATTAGAATGCAGTTCTCCTGTTTTCTCTTTACTTAATTATTCAACATTCTTTATCCATTTAAGCACAACTAATGCACTGCTGTTTGAAATCAGACCATTCCAACAGCAGTCAAAATACCATACCTTTAACAGTGTTTGAACAGAACATTAAATAACTGACAATCATAATCTGAGCTTCTTTTCAGATGAATTATAATGTGTTAAGCTCTGTTTCAATATTGATTTATACTACATTTTCTAGTACCTTAGCTTCCTCTAATCTCTGTTTAAAGTTCTGATCTACATGCATGTTACAGTTTCTAAAACTTGTGATCTAATGAAGTATTTCCCATATCTATCACGTCCAACAATTCAAAAAAAGCCACTACAAGAGTAAAAAAGGTGATAAATTTAAAAACCAAAATCTTTTGTATTCATTTCAAGAAAGCTATTTGACAGAATCTAAACTCCAGAAACATGCATAGGGCTTAGGGAAATATAACAGTCAACTTTCTATGGAGTATTACAGTTGGAGAACGCTTGGCCATTTTAATCCATTGAAGCACATCATTAGTTACTTATGGCCACTAAAAAGGTAGAAGACTTTGCTTAAAGAAGTGAATATCTTCAGTAATGGAAATATAAGTAATATAAGTGCATTTCAAGTGTCTTCACGGTTGTTCATTTCTATCTGGAACTGTGGTCAGTTTCTCAGACTGCAGGAGAAAAAGTAAACTGGCAGGTGAGGAAGTTTAAGTAGTATACTAGGTTAAAAGCATGGGCTCTGTGATCTGGGGATGTTACTCAGCTTCTGCTTTAGTTGCACATCTATAAAAAAAGGAATAAAACATGTCAGAAAGAGATGTGCTCAGACCAGCTTAGTCATCATATTTGTGTGAGGGAATAGAAAACCCAACCCCATTGCCCTCCCTCCTGTTACTGGAAGAAGAATGGTGAACTTTATTGGCCAACAACCATGATTATCTATTGAGCAGTGAGAGGAGTTACTGTATTAGAAAGTGGCAAGTGTGTTACACAGTCAGTCCCAGCATCTCAGTCTGTGATTCAGAGTAAATCATACTAGCTTAGACTTGTCCTGTGTTCCAGTCATCCGTGATTCAGGGGGAGAGGAGAGAGAGAGAAGCTGTTCTGAATTCCAAAATGAGGTAACAGGGCCATGCTCACTTTTAACAAATAATAATTTGGTCTTCTCTGGCTATGGTTTCTTGTACACAGATCTCTTGGCAGGAACCTTCAACACCCATTTCAGAGGTCTGTTACTCAATAAGAAACAGTATAGAAAGCAACACAGTGCAGAGCCTGGTACACAATAAGCTGTGAAGGAATACTAGATAGATGGCTTTGGATTTGTACTTAAACGTTTGTTGTTAAATCAGTTTATATGAGGTTAGGCATCCTGAGCCTTAGGATAAAATGGATCCACATGTTTTAATAGACATGAGCTCTTTGAAATTCTAATTAGTCTGTCCTACTATTTCAGGTAAGTAGAAACTGTTGGCTGGGTATTCCCTCGGGACACTGGCACTGACAGAAGAAGGGCTCGGCTTATTGAAACCAGCCCAGCATTAGATGGTAAACTATCTCCCGGGCACTGCTGCCTCCTGTTCAGCAGAAGGCTCTCATGGAAATTGCTTTCTGAATCATTAGCTGTCACCTACCCCCATTTCTCCTCTTGCAGCTGCTCTTTCGGATTCTGCCTGCAAACTTTTCACATTGGGCATGCTCCCAAGCCAAACAAGTTGCCTCTCGGCAGCTTTTGTTCCTGCCGGGAGCTAGAACCAAACCGCGCAGATAAGCGAGTGTAGGGATGCAGCATGGACTCATACATTTGCTGAAGGAACAGACTTCTCTAAGCCAATGTGACGGATGCCTTCGGAAGTCATTTTCATGCTGGTTCACATAACAGTGTCAGCCAGTCTCCAGGGCCATATGCTGCTATTTTAAAATTATTTGCCTCTTTAGATTTTTCTAAGGTTCTGATCATCTAAGATGTATCTTTAGATCATTATCTTCCTATTGGCTAGAGACATGCTGGTGATATTTTTGGAAATATACAATTCTGAGAGCATGTCTGGGTCCACTGAAGCAAAATGAAATAATATATGAAATACAAGAAGCTCAGATAGAAGCCACTGCTCAGATAACTATGAACAGCTCATGAAGTACAACTCAGTCAGATCCAGCCATCCAAAAGGAGAAGTAGACCCAGCCTCAAGCAGTGGAAATCATGGGTATTAGAGTGAATGAAAACAGGCTGGGGATTAAAGTGGACAACTCATGAGAGCAAAATATAGACACTAAACTAATTTGACTTGATCTACAGAGGTATTATCCAAAATTTGTGGGACAAGTTATCAATCATCTTTTTTTTTTTTTTTTTTTTTTTTTTTGAGATAGAGTCTTGCTCTCTTGCCCAGGCTGCAGTGCAGTGGCACAATCTCAGCTCATGCAGCCTCCGCCTCCCAGGTTCAAGTGATTCTTGTGCCTCAGCCTCCTGAGCAGCTGGGATTATATGTGCATGCCACCATGCCCAGCTAATTTTTTGTATTTTTGTAGAGATGGGGTTTCACCATATTGGCCAGGTTGTCTTGAACTTCTGACCTCAAGTAATCCTCCCATCTCGGCCTCCCAAAGTGGTGGGATTATGAGCGTGGGCCACTGTGCCTGGTCCATCAATCATCATTTTTGTTAATTTAGGGATTGATAAAAATTTATTATTGCTATGTCACTAATTAAAGCTTAGCAATCTCAAAACTCTTCTATAAATAACAAAAAGTATACATGTATTTAAGATGAAATAAATGAGAAAACTATGCCTTACATTTAAATCATATTTTACAGCTTCTGCTGGCTATATGTATTATATATTAATCAATTGGCAGAGCAAAAGAATAAAAGATAGCTTTGTCTCCCTAAGTCTTAACCATTGTGTTATACTCAACTCTATAAAAATTGTTATGGCAAACATTTGCTTAATAATTGCCATCTAATTCAGATAGAATGAATAAGCAGAAACTAAGCTTCACCTTTGGTTTTAGCACCTCAACTGGTTGAGCATCTCAAAATGGAACAGGCACATTCCTGTATGAAAAAGCTAAGGTACAGGCAAAAGAAGGAGGATGTTTTAGTTAAATCCTAATTTCCTACCATGGTTAAATATAATAGCAAAAATTAAATAATTTAGAAACTTCGATAGTTACCTTTATCCATGTTAAAACCCTAAAGTTGATGATTACCATTAATCTAAGTTGAGTAGGGAGAGCACCCCATGATCTTATACCTGAAATCAAAATTTTAAAGCGTTTTATTCAGACTCTGCTTTGATCAGCATATCAAAAAAAAAGATGAATAATACAATGTTTTTTTACGTTTTGAAGTATAAGATTTAAAATATATTTCTGACCGAGCATGGTGGCTCACGCCTGTAATCCCAACACTTTGGGAGGCCAATGCGGGTGGATCACCTGAGGTCAGGAGTTCGAGAGCAGCCTGGTCAACATGATGGAAACCCCGTCTCTACAAAAAAAATTAAAAATAAAATAACTGGGCGTGGTGGTGGGAACTTGTAATCCCAGTTGCTTAGGAGGCTGGGGCAGAAGAATTGCTTGAACCCAGGAGTTAGAGGTTATAGTGAGCTGAGATAGCACCACTGCACTCCAGCCAGGGTGACAGAGTGAGACTCTGTCTCAAAAAAATAAAATAAAATAATAAAATAAAATACATTAATTTTAAGATTTCCTTTATTTATGTCTCCATACATAAAGAATCAAAATTAAGTGATATTAGACCATGGAGGCAAGAATTCTCCATTGATTCCAAAAGTAAGATCTGCCCGATACATCAATGTCAGGCTCAACCAGAAGATTAGAGTGCTGTGATCACTTGCTATGTCATAAAGATTGATTTTGTTTACAAACATACTCATATGTAGTAATTTATCCACTGCTTCCTGTGTCACATGCCATATGTTCCCTCATTTAATCCCTACCAAATGAACTCTGTGAGATATGTTTAATCAATCCATTCTCCAGATTTGGAAACTGAGACTGGAAGTGCACTATGTCCAAAATCACAACACACTTTGGCGCCAGATACCTCGAGGTCTACCTCTTGGAAGTGTGTGAGAGTCATTTCTCCTATTATCTGAGCCTTTCACCTTCTCCTGAAGTCAGTTTCAATCTTACTTCTCACCTCTACTGACTTCTGCTATCCACTGAAAAGTGTTTCTGGCACTCTAGGGAACTTAACTATTCTTGGCAGAGTACTTGACATGTAGTGAGCTCTTAACCAACATTTGTTGGATGAATGAAAATAATAAACATAGAAGATAATATTAAAATTAACACTTAATGGAAGGGGAAATAGGCATCAAGAGGTTAAGAAACTTTCTCCAAAGATACACAACTAGTAAGTGATGGAGCTGGAATTCAAATTCTAAAGCACATGGGATCAGTCATCAGGATATCAAATTTATCTTCATTAGAACAGAATATGTCCAACCTAAATACCTCACAAAACTCTAAGTAACATGAAGCAGGCAATGGGTACCTAATACACTTTATTCCCTATGTCGTCCTACAAGGTGATAGGCAAAAATTCTCGTGTAAAAATGAACTGAAGGCTTAAGCTTTCCCTGCCGTATTCCCTCCTGAACTTTGAGTCATTGCTGTGATGAAATCCTTGTCTAGCTCACAGAATGACCTTGAGCAAGCAGCTGTCTTTTACAGCCTTTGTTTCCTCTTCTGCAAAATACTATTGACACGACTTGTTTTACCTGACTCATAAAGATGCATTTAGAAAGCACTTTGGAACGTACGAAGCTTTCATTAAAAGCAAGCAAATATTTTAAATGTCATTGTTATATGACTGCTTAAAAGGAACCTTTTATATGGTGGAAAGAAACCTTAGCTTACCAATTGTGCAGCTAAACCATACAAAATTTAAGGCAGGATGGTATTGGTGCAATAATAATTCCAAATTGATGCCTTTAATGAATAGGTAAAGAGCAGTCAAAACTTCTTTCTGTACTATTTTGATTTACTTTGGAGGGAGCCCCTTAAGGAGTTATGAAAATATAGATATGAGCCTCAAACTCTAGTTTGCAATGTGACATTTTTTTCTGAACTTCATCTGCCAGTCTTGCTATCAGTTCAGTCGCAATGTAATATATTACCGCATTTCATTTCTAGGCAAGAACATTATTTACTCACAGGAGAAATACTTTCCTGAGGAAAGATTGTCTTTGGGAACTTTCAAGGACATTTGAGAAATGCTTTAGCCCAAGCCACAAAATTATGAGCATTTGTTTGTGCCTCTGCGTTCCCAGGGAACCATTTTTAAAACTCTTTCATTTAAGTGTATTACAAACATCCATCTTCTCTTCCCAAAAAAAAAAAAAAAAGCAATTAACAAAACTTCATTGATTTCCAGTTTCCCTAGGTGCCATTTTTTAATACACGTATTTCAATAAATTTGCATCATCATTTTACCTCTTTCAACATTTTTCTTGTCTCCCCATCTAAATTTTATTTTAACCTTATATGAAAAGTTTTATCACTTACAATTTACTTAAGTAAATCTACAGTCAACATTCACCATTATTTAATTACATTTATTTTTCTCAATCTACATCTAGTTTAGCAAACTGAGCAAAAATACCACATAACTACAATATATAATATTTATATAGAGGCTAAATGCTGGGTATAGTTCTAACCTCTTATCAAATCCTCACCCAAATCTATAATGTAGGTATTATCAACATTATCAGTGGACTGTTGAGGAAACTGAGGCACAAAGAGTTTAAGTAACTTGCCTGAGGTCACACAAGTAGTGGCCCACATGGCTGGGATTCTTCTGAATAGAATTGATAGGAGGTATCTGCACCTCCCCCTCCAAAGAGAAAGGAAACATCTATAACTGAATTTGGGAAACTCCTAAGGGTTACTTAACAGTGATTGTTTTGAATCCATCTCAACCTGCAACATTTTCTGTCCCCACCCAGCTACCACTTCAGTGTTTTAGAAACATTCTTTTCTTCTTACATATCAGGATTGAGAATAGTATAGACACATTGTAGGTTCCGAATGAAAAAAAAAATGAATTAATAAAGTTTTACCTGTGCTATGATCTGAATGCTTGTGTCTCCCCAAGATTTATATGTCGAAATCGAATCACCAGTCCAATAGGTAGGGTCTTTAGGATGTAATTAAACAATCAGGGCAGAGTTCTCATGAATGGGATTAGTGTCCTTATAAGAGGACTGAGGGAGCTTGTCCCCCCTTCCATGTGAAGACACATAGAAGGTGCCCAAGACGCTGAGAGCCCTCACCAGACACTGAATCTGCTGGCGCCTTGATCGTGGACTTCCCAGCCTCTGGAACTCTAAGAAAAGACTTTTTGTTGTTTATAAGTTATTTAGTCAAAGGTATCCCTTTATTGCTCATTTCTGTGACTCCCCCTGTACTGCCACAGCTTAATTAATGCATTCCTCTGCTCTCAGTTCAAATAGCACTTAGAAAAGTCTTTCTTGGAACGCCTGATAATGTTGGTTCTCCTTTCACTTGCTTTTATGGCATCACACATTTATTGTACATTTTATATATATTTGTGTGACTGTTTCATTAATGTCTGAATCCCTCCTTCCTGTGGGTACCTGCAGCACCATCAAGCTTTCCAAAATATAAGATTCATGACTACATGAGGTCTGTCTGTTTTGCCCATTATTGTATCTTTAGTATCTGACACACAGTAGCCTTCAGGAAATTTGCTGAATGGACAAAAACAGGACTTTGTAAAACCAAATAAATATGTAACCAGATCAATGATTTTGGTTGGCTGTAACATCAACAAAGACAGTGCCTTGCTGAAAGTTTACTCTGAGTCTACTCCCAGAATTCTTCTCAAACTGAGTTCTTATTTGTTGTCTATACCACTGATTAGAACAGACAAAAAACAATCAAACTCTGACTTTGTCATTATCCACAGAGGCTGAAGCTCATGGGCTAGGAAACAAAAGATAGATTCACCATACTATTTCTTCTTGGAACTACACATAGAACTCAGTCTTTGGTAAAAAAAAATTTACTGTTACTATGTTTGGGTGAAAGATAAAATAAGAGTATCAAGCCCATTAGTTGTGATATTGAATTCTGTTGTTCCATTTTCACATTCATTTCCATGAATTTGGATGCCTTTTGGTCAATCTCACCTAAGCATTTATAACACCTTGATGAATAGTGAAATATTAATGAATACAGAGAAAGAAAGTTTCCATATTTTGCAAAGAACATATTAGCATGAGCTTGAAAATGTAACACGTAGGCTCATTGGTATGCATAGAACCAAGTGATTTTTGTTAAAGTAAGAAATCTGATGACAGTATGAAAAGATGAACGTTGAGAATGAATGTGCTTCCTATTTTAAAATCAAGAATTTAGAAATAGTTTAAGGATTCACACTTCTTTATATCTGCCATCCAAGTGACTATAAAAAATCAATATTTATACGTGAGATTTTAAAAGCCCATCATCTCCAAGGTACAATATGGGATAAAACAAAAACATAACAGAGCACAACAGCAACAACAACAACAACCAAAAACTGTTACATTTTGGCTCTTTTTAATGGTGAAATGATTGTTGTATACAGAGGGGTAAAAATAAAACTTTCAAAAGAATTGTACTCTGAAAAGCATTTGTAAATATGGATGACTATTTTATATGTGATTCATCAAAAAATCATAAAAGCAGGCCGGGCGCGGTGGCTCAAGCCTGTAATCCCAGCACTTTGGGAGGCCGAGGCGGGCGGATCACAAGGTCAGGAGATCGAGACCACAGTGAAACCCCGTCTCTACTAAAAATACAAAAAATTAGCTGGGCGCGGTGGCGGGAGCCTGTAGTCCTAGCTACTCAGGAGGCTGAGGCAGGAGAATGGCGTGAACCCAGGAAGCGGAGCTTGCAGTGAGCCGAGATCGCGCCACTGCACTCCAGCCTGGGCAACAGCGTGAGACTCCGTCTCAAAAAAAAAAAAAAAAAAAATCATAAAAGCATGATTCTTCATTACATATGTTTAAGAATACATTTATAATGATGAATAAGGACCACGCAGTCTGGGAGCAATAAGGACCTGAAGCAGTAAGTCCTAAGTAAGGAATATTTAGTCCTGGAGCAATAAGGAGTAAGTCTTGAAGCAAATGCATACATTGGCTTCAGTCTCAACACACGAAGAATTTTTTTTTGTCCTCTTGAGTTCCTGTCAAAAATATTTTCCTAGCTGTTATAACCAAATAATGTTGTGCAAAGAATGATAGGGGCCACACTGGTCTTGAATAGAGATGGGGAGGATTGAGGGAAATTGTCTTTGCTTTCTAAAATTTTAAAGTCAACTTTATCGAACATCCACTAAGTGAAAAACATGGCAAGATACTACAAGACTGAAAAAACTTGTTAATAAATACTTTATGTCTTCAAGAAACTGGTATCATAGACATATCAAAATATGAAAATAAGGCCAGGCACGGTGGCTCACACCTGTTATCTCAGTACTTTGGGAGACTGAGGCAGGCGGATCACAAGGTCAGGAGTTCGAGAACAGCCTGACCAACATGGTGAAACCCTGTCTATACTAAAAATACAAAAATTAGCCAGTTGTGGTGGTGCACGCCTATAATCCCAGCTACCCAGGAGGCTGAGACAGGAGAATCACTTGAACTTGGGAGGCAGAGGTTGCAAGGTTGCAGTGAGCTGAGATAGTGCCATTTCACTCCAGCCTGGGTGACAGAGTGAGACTTGGTCTCAAAAAAAAAAAAAAAAAAAAAAGCTAAATAGCTATTTTGAAAGCTAAAATAGCTTTGAAAATAGCTAAAACAATGAAGAATATTGTAATAACATTTTAGATAGCATAAAGTCAAGTTATTTTTAGAATACATGACTGTGGAAGCAATACAACCATCACTAGTAAAGATTGGCAACTTTATTTTTAGTGGGTGAGGAACTTTATTGAAGCAACTTATGAACCTACTAATGGTTTATTGATTAATTGACGTGTTGATCCTGGAAAGAATAGCATTTTCTAAAGTACTTGAAGGCAAAGGAGGACTCAGTCCTGTGAATAACATGAAGGAATTTTCTAGGCAGAGAAACAGGGATACATTGGAACACAAAAGAAGAAAACAATTCATACCCCAGGTAATTAACTGTAGTTCAGGTGAATGGATGTTCAGTGTGTGAAAGAAATAAATGAGGAGTAAGAATGGGAGGGAGTTTTTTAAGACAGGAGTATGCCGTATCTTGAATATCAAGAAAAATTGGTATTTTATCTGGCAGACTGCTTGTGAGAAGGGATGGCATGCCAAGAAGGCCAAGGCCACAAATTGTTAGTCGAAGTTATGGACTCTATCATTCAGTCTGGTTATCTATCTATCTGTTGCATCAAGCTGATCAGAAGTAGGGTTAAATGGAAGACTGAGTGGTTGCAAACAACCCATACCTACTCTTGCTACTAAAACTGTGAGTACTGTAAACCTTGAACAGAACAACCTCTGGACTAGAAACATCACTTTATAAATAAAGAATGAAAACAAAAGGTTTATTATAACTAGAACCAGAAATAAGGAGTTCTGCAAATAGTCAGAAATTCAGTGTTACTGGAAAGTTAAGAACTTCGTAACCAAGAACTAGAAAAAGATAAGAATAGAGTATATCAAATTGGCAAAGTTCATTGGTAAGTATTTTCACATAACGGATGTCTTGTCATTCAAATGTTCATTATTCACATGCTCGCAATTTTAAATTGCCCCAAAATTTCAAATTTTCTAATTTGATAACCTACCCATTTACTTTTAGTTGATTACTCATTGATGAATGCAAGATATGAACATCATATCACACAAAAGAAATAAAATGCAAATCAAGTGCAATGTGAAATCCTAACTTTTGCAGATTGGATATCATCTATCTATTTACACTGATAAAGCCAATGTAAATAATATCAAAAATCTTCCAGAATAAATAAACAAAGCCATTGCTAAATGGGGGTCTGGCAAAGATATATAGCTACGTATTTTAAAAGATATATGGACATAATAGGGGTTACAAAAGATATTTCTTTGAGTATCAAATGATTAGAAGAGGGCTTAGGAAAACTGATGAACTCCTTCAGTGAATTTTTACCAGAAGAGTTCTCTTTGATTTGAACTACTAATGTTGAATATTCAGAAGATGGAAGTGAATAATGCTATAATCCAATTTTGTTGGAATAATCACTCAAAACAACATGCAATTCTTTTTTAAATTATTACAATTGTGCATAAGTGCTATTTAGCTTGAATTTATGAAACACAAGAGAAAATGTGCTGGTTTTATTCACTTAATAACAACCAATTTTTACATAAATTTCAAATCACAATTTATTTTTAAAAATTGTTTTAAATCAATCTTTGAGCACTATTTATAACTTATTTTAGCATTTTTTCTAGGTAGAATCTGTCTATGATTAATATAGATTCCTTAAGTGGGATTTTTTAAATCCAGAGATCAGATCTATGTCCAATAAGTGAACTCTTAAAAGTTAAAATTTTCTAACTGTAAAAAAGACATTGAAGTTAAAGCTTCCTAACAGAGAAGCATTCCAACTATAGAATCAGCTGATCTGTATGGCATTGAACATTCTGTTATCAAAATATTCATCCACAGCCAAATGAGAGGATAGCATGGATATAGTGAAGATTTCTATATTGGAAATTGGATGAGCTTGTTGGTGGGCCTCCCTCCAACTGCTAAGATTTCAATGGCACAACTGAAAGTAGGACAGCATTTCCCAAAGTTGCTAGAAACAAGAGTCCTTTAAAATGTTCCACCAACAAAGGTTTGCACAGCCAAATGAAGTTTAAAAATTCTTCACACCAACACCTACTTCACATGGAAATTCACAGGGCATATTATAGCTCATTCTAAATCTTAGACATCCTGTAGTGAAGAAATGTATTTAATTTTATCTAACGCAGCATTTCCCAAACATATTTCACTAATTATAGAATTCTTTTTTATTACTTTCCTTTACTTGATATCAATTAATATCCTGTGGAAGCATAGGTGATATTCAAAATATTTAATAACCTTAAGAAGAAAACACTAAACAATCAGATGGCTTGTCTGATACAACTAGTGTTCTTTGGAACATAGTTGGGAGAGGGAGAATCTGGGTTAATACTGAGATCTTATTTAGTAACCAAGTGTAATCAATCTTCAAAACCAACTTACTTACTGGATTATTTTTCTTACAGTTGATGGACTTGAATGTGGCTGACATGATGCAAACCATTTTAAAAAGGTCTAATGTATATGATTATCATATGTTCCTAGCTTCATATCAACTCCACTAAGCCTAAAATAATCTCCCTTTTAAGAATCATATTTTTTAACTTTGGAAGATTTAGTCTTCTCTTAAATAAAACTAAAAAAAATTTTCAAAACTAAACAAAAAACTTTTAAAACATAAATGAGTGGAAATAAGCAAGAGCTAAAGTAGAAGTTTTCATTAGCCATGAAAAATCCCTTCTTAAATCCGATTTGAAAAATAAATAGCAAAGATGGGTTATTTGGTTACTTTCCCTAGTGCCTACCACTTGTCTTATAGTACAAACATTTACTGAGATGACTTGTTCCCGTTTCCCGCTTCTGGAATTTTATTATATAATAACCTCTGAAACATATATATGTGTATTTGCATATATACACAAAAAATCTCTGATGGACACGTAAGAAATTAATAACAGTTGTCAAGGGGAAGGGCTCTTAAAATGGTTGGATGAAGGAACAGAAATCCCAGAAGAAATTTCTACTATTTATCTTTTTATATTACATGATTTTCAAATTCTCATTAGATATTCTAAAAAGTAAATAAGCAAAAAGATTCTTTTAAGGGAATGGCAAAATAAAATGTGGTTATATATTTTGGCCAAATAAAGGCTGAGGGAGAATTTGATAATAGTGTTAAGTAGGCCAAGAAACATGAAGAAAAACACTATTTGAATGTGGCAAAAAAAAGTGCCAGATTATAGAAGGTGCTTTCTCACAAGCAGAGAAATAAATCTGCCCTCTTTCCTGTTGTTTTTGGTTAAGAATGATTAGAAGCTCCTATGAAGGGGCTAATGCCCACATCAAGTTAATTGCTCATGTCTTGATATCAAATACTAGAAATCACCCAGGGCCCAGGAAAAAAATAGTGGTAGGCTGCAGTTGCTATTACAGTGCTTGGTAGATACAAATACTTGTACTGGATTGGTGGTTTCTAGTGGATGACTTAATTTATTGCAATATAGAACTCTGTTCGATGGGACAGTGCTCCTCCATGAATAAGAAATCAGTCTTTCTCAATTTTCACTCATCACCATCTGCAAACATTGCTCTTCTCTGTCACAGATTACCCATCTTCACCTGTGTCCTAGAGAATGAAATGCTTTATTTTCCTCCTCCTGGGCAGAGAACAATCCTTTTGTTTGTTAAGAGGTGGGTTCTTGCTATGTTGCCCCCAGGCTGGCCTCAAGCAATTCTCTTGCCTCAGCCTCCATGAAGCCAGGGCTACATGTATGCAAACAAAACAGAACGCTAAGCCCAACTAAAGAGAACACTCCTTTTACAGGCTCACTGTATTTAGGTGGAGGTCATGATTTTGCATTCTCGCCAAAAGGATATAGGTCCTCCACTTCCAGACTTGGTCAGGAAACCTTGCACACTGCCTGTGTCCCCTTCTGTTGTAACTCAGGAGGCCATGCGTTTAAGACATCAACATTCCAAGATGGAAAAGACATAGGTTCCTGATTGACTACTTGAAGATGATCTGTTAAGAAATAATTGCCTGAACCACATTTGCCTCCACCATGTGAAATAAACATGTATTAAGTTATATCACCTGGATTTAAGGAGGGTTTGTTACAGTATCTAGCAATGAATACCCTAATTCATTGCTACATTGGCACACTGGTGATACCTATGGATTAGTGATGAGTCTACTCAATGTGAGCCCTCTCCATTTCTCGTTGTCTATTTACCCTACCTACTAAGTATTATTTTTCACATACTATTTATTGATGACAACACCAGTTTTTAATTATCCCATGTACCTCTTGATTTTTTCCTTCAGCCCAACTTCCCAATGAGGAAGCTGACATCATGTATCTTATATAGATAAAATCCCACATAAGGACTTAATATAGAATTTCTATATATGGAGGATCTGTCCATGAAGGAATCATATCTAGAAGGGCTCTCATTTAGACATACATTTGCCCCCTAAAGTCTGTATTAGGTCAGTTCTTGAAAACTACTTTTTCTATTCTATAAATCTAAATTTTTACATAAAAATTTACTATTTTCCTTAATTTATATGTCATGGATGGAAAACAAGATTTTTTAATTCAAAATCAAACTGGAATATGTGATTTATATTGTGCAGAAGGATCCTGATATCAAGCCTAGACCCAAAGGGAAATAACGTCATGATAGATTGGGGTAATTACTGTAATGAACATGGGAAGGAAAAGTAGTTGCATATTTCCCTGACTTAAATCATTTCTTTTTTATATACAGTGGCAATCTCAGTACTTTTAGTTAATTTCTATGCTTTGAGACACCAACAATTGATCCACCCATCTAACTAACATTTCTGAGATCTTAATCTGAGATCTTAATCTGAGCCAAGGAATATGCTGTCTGCTGGAAAGATAGTGAAAAATAAGGTCTCAGTCTGTCCTGAAGGAGTTTATAGAGGAAGACTTAGCTTACTCCAATTAGTAACTGACACCAGATAATTGGAAAGGCAAATGGGTCGTTTGCTTTATTGTATACTTGAGGGATAGAAGGCAGAGAGAAAAACATCTTCAAAGAGTTGGACAGTTTTATTATTATTGATTTTGGAGTAACCACCAATCAAAGGGCAGGCTTAGCAGTCATAAATGATCACCTCCTTAGATGACTACAAGAGTTGGATGCAAAAGTTTTCCCTAACCTCTCAGTTCTATTTTCATTTTATGAAGAGACAGGTTAATCAGATAACATGTTCTTGTACATTCATAACAGGGATAATTTAATAATTCTAGTAAACTACCTGCTAAGCAAAACCTAAGGTCGTAAGTTTTTGAACCCAGGGAAGGATTTAATGACTTAGGCAACTTTCTTTCCTGGAAATACACGCAAGATGGATGATGAATGGTACTGAATTATAATATATGATGTCGATCATGAATTTAAAGTCTCTAAGAAATGGGGAGAAACAATTAGCAAAAGGGCATTCTTGAACTTACCTAACCAAAAATCCATCTCTGACTCCCAAAGCACTCATTTCGGCAGTCAGGCCACAAGACATATCTTTAATTTCTGCACAATCTAGTTTTTGCTAGTTCTAATAGGAACGTGATCTTAATGGATATTTCATGTTTCTCATACAGTGTGGTTGAGAAATTTTATGAGATAGAGTCAATAAAAAAGACCACTCTTTTTATATAGTATTCTTTGTGTCTGATTACTCTTGCCATAGTCTTAGTGTCCTCATAAAGGGACACTTCAAGGACTCTATGCAAGGACAGGTACAGTGAATTTTAGCAGTCAGAGTGAACCAGTGGATAATCACCTGTGAAAAGGCAAGTGAATAGGGGAGTTATTTCTGGTGTTGGCATCACCACAATGAATGACCTTGACTGAGTCATTTAGTCTCTCTGAACCTCAGTTTTTTCATCTGTGAAATGAGGGAAAAACATATCTGCCCTTTCAGGACACTTTCTCAGGATTGCTGGAGAATTAAACAGATCATTGCTGCAAGCTTAAGTGCATTGAGTCCATGAGACGAAAAGGAAAGAAGACGTCATCTAAGTACACAGTATTCTTTTCATCATTATTAATTTTCAAAGGTGAAGATAACTGTGAAAGAACCACGGAAACAGACTGTTGTCTTGGAATCAAAATAAAGGCTCAACCAGCATCCCTACATTAGAAAGAGAGCTGCCACCTTGGTATCTACTTTTCACATCTGCTCAAAGACAGAAAGGACCCAGACATTCTTTCTACTTTCTCAAAGTTCCTTAGCTGGAATATTTTCTTGGTCACTTTGTCTTTTTATTTTCTTTGTCTTCTTTAACAAAATGATATCAGCTGTTTTTTGGGTTTTGTTATTGCATAGTTTAGTGTATGTATGGTATATGTAACCTTCTTTCCTTTTGGCTAATAGTAAGAGAGTAAGGGAGGGAAAGCAGAGAGGGAGAGAGAGACCAATATATTAAGAATAAACCCATATGGCTAAAAGAACTGATTTCTAAAGACAAAGCAATTTTATAACCTAAAATATTATATAATACAAATAAACTTAAAAGTGAGTTTGCCCTAAAGAAGATTGAATGAAAGAGGACTGTTGTGGTTTTCTAGATAATGTCCTGTATTTCCCTACTCCAATGAGACATTTATTTCTAAAAGAGCTTTATCTCCCAGAAATGATAAAATCAATAATTTTTCTCTCTCCATAGTTCCTTAAAATAAAAATGGCCTTATTTCTTTTCATTCTTCTCTCTACCTCCACTCTTTATCATGGCCAACCTAGGGGAAAATAGCATTGTGTAATTACTTAGAAATAAGTAGAAATCACTTGATGATTTATGATTTTCAGGTTCCCAGTATGAAAAATGTGAATTTAGAACCAATAATCTCTTTTTCTTTAGTTTTAACTACAGTTCTTTGATTTTAGACCTTGCTGTTAGAGCACAGCTTCTTGCCAATAATTTTTGAACTAGAGATCAGACTGTTACTTATCTTGTTCAGTATAACCCTTTAATGATCACACTTCTCCATGGTCCTTTTTCAAACCATTTTCATCTCATGTACGTTTTACAGTTGATATCCTAACTTTTCAGTACTTTCACCTGTGAAGGTGCGAGACAGGAACAATGAAAAATTTCGCCTTTTTATTTTGTATTTTTATTTTTTCAAGAATTTAATATTTTTTAATTAAAAAACAGCCTGGGCATAGTGGCTCATGCCTGTATTTCTAGCACATTGAAAGGCTGAGGTGGGTGCATCGCTTGAGCCCAGGAGTTCAAGACAGCCTAGGAAATATGGCAAGACACTGTACCTATAATAATAATAAAAGAATACATCTCAAGAAATGTACCATCTTTAGTTTACTTTTCATACTATTAATTATAAAAAATGCATTAAGGGAATATTGGGAGGTGTAGAATTTATCTATTACCTTGATTGTGGTGATGGTATAATGTGTGTTTGCATATGTCCAAATTCATCAGATTGCACATGCTAAATATATGCAGTTCTTTGTATATCAATTATACCTAAGTAAGGATGTTAAAAAAAAAATGCATCAAGGTAAAAATTTAATTCGTATTTACAGAAACTTTTTTTTTTCAACCCTGGAGATACTTTCAAATTTAATTATTTGTAGAGCAGCTAAAATCATAAGAAAACTGCTGTCATGGTATAAATGAGACACATTGTGAATTATGCTCCTTGAAAATGCTTCATGCACATATGGGTTCAAGAGTCAACTGGGAGGTCAGAGCCTTCTGAACATCCTCAGTGCATGATGGGACCCATTTGTCTAAGTCTATGTGATATAAGATGTAATACTCATTTCTATTCCCTTCAATTATTTTAAATGCCCCCAGGCTGGAATGAGAGAATTGGAGGTGGAAGAAGGGCATCAAACTCAATAAGAATAATATTTCTTTAAAGTCAAATTTTTCTTATAAGATAGAAGCCAAAAATCTGAGTATAATATTATTTCAAAGAATTTTGAAGAATATTAAATATAATGTGATAGGATGTTTCAAAAATAATGGCATAATCCCCCCCTCCTGCATCCTCGTCCCTGGGTCAGCCACTTCAGTACTGACTCAGCTTCACCCTGTAACTTAACTTGTTCCAGCTGCCCAGTGAGATAACAGCAAAGGAGCTTGACCTGTCTTGCTGCTGTTGGAACCCAGTTGCCCTGGACTAGCCTGTCAGATCCTAATGATATTATACATGAACCAAGGGCCCCCATCGCGCAAGTCAACCACCAAAGATGTAAGTGAGGCTTCAGCTGACAAGACCCCACCCTGCTGATTCATCAGTTAACTGAAGCTGTATGAATGAACCTGGGAGAAACCAGGACAAAAACGTTCCCAGTTAAACCCACCCCAAAATGTCAAGTGATTGCTATCTTAAGCCAAATAAAGGAGAGGTGGCTTATAATGCAACAAAAGCTAACTTACACAATAAAACAGTATGGCCACTTAGGTTTATCCCTCAGAATGCAAGTTCAGTTCAATATCAGGAAATCATTACTATGATTCACTACATTGGTTAAATCAAGGAAGAAAATCATACCATCATTTTATTAGATATAGGGAATAAGAACCATCCAATGAAGCTCAAAACGTTTTGGACAGGATACATTTTATAAACATAGATCCAGATAAAAATTATCTTTTTTGACAAAAGCCATATACCAAAATTATGTGGCATATGTACAACACTAACTAAAATTACCATGCTAATATTTTTTTAAAATCTTATTACTTCCCTGAAGGGGAGAAACAAAATAAAGATTTTCAAAATACTGTCTCTGTTTAACATTATCTGTTGGAGTTGGCCAACATAAGATAGAGAGGGAGAGACAGAGAAAGAGGGAGGGATAAGATATCAAAGAATATACATTAAAATGTCATTTTATAGATGTTTGATCATTCATTTATTTGGAAACCCAAGAAAACAAGCTATTAAATCTGATTAAAAAAAATCTTAACATGGTGACTAAAGATCCATATACTGAAATCAATAATATTTTCCAATAGCATCAATAACCAGATAGAATATAAGATACATTTGTAATATCAACAAAAACTATAGAGAATATAGAGCTTCCTATAACAAATAGTACAGAACATCTTCCTAGCAAAAACTTTAACTCTCTATGAAAGGACACACGCGTAAAGGAAATATACACTAGTTATGGATGAGATGATGTAACACTAATAATATGAATCTCCTTATATTAATCTATAAGTTAAATGCAATTCCAATACAAATCCAACCTTTTTTTCAGGACAGCATGAAAAAGCGATTTTGAAATTAATTCTGGAAGAATGAAGTTCTCCATACAACTAAGGCAGTTTGGGAAAGCAAAACCAAGAGGGAGAACTTGCCCTGCCGGATATTAAAATATATTAGGAGCCAAGTGTGATGGCTTGTGCCTGTAGTCCCAGCAATTTGGGCATCCAGGACAGGAGAATTCAGGCCAGGAGTTGAAGAACAGCCCGGGCAGCATAGCAAGACCCAGTCTCTACAGAAAAAAAAATACACAAATTATCCAGGCAGGGTGTTGTGTGGGCCTGTAGTCCCAACTACTTGGGAGACTGAGGGTGGAGGATAACTTGAGCTCAGAAGATAAAGGCTGCAGTGAACCAAGATGGTATTACTGCACTACAGCCTGGGCAACATAGTGAGACCTAATCTCAAAAGAAAAAACACACATAAGGAAGTCACGATGATTAAAAACATTGCGATGCTGTTGTGAGAAATGGAAAATGCAACTAAACAGATGGTCTAGAAGTAGAACCATATAAAGATAGGAAGTACACGAAAGAGGTAGCATCATAGTCCTGTTGAGAACGTTGAATTATCAACTTTGGGGAAAGAGGTTCATTATACAAAGAGACACAACTGAATCCTAACCTAACGATATAACTTATATTGCGCTGTCTTATAAAGCTTGCTGAATTTTCACCAAGAAATCTTATGAGACATAAACTAATATCCTAGTTTACAGGTGAGAAAACTGAAGTATGACAGTAGAATGACTAACCTAAGAAATATGTGGCAGAGCTGAGACTTAAACCCATACAGTTTATCATTCTACTAAATACTATAAATACAATCCTGCACACTGTCCAAAACTAAAATTCAATGAGTTTAATATCTAAATGTCAAAGACAAAATTTAGAGAGAATAAAAAACTACAAAAGAACATCTTTGTGACTTCAGAGTAAGGAATAAAATAGATTTTTAAAAAACAAACAAAAACATGTATAAGCAAAATGGATGAATTTGGCTACATTAAAATTATGGATTTATGTACAACAAATGGAGCCAAAGTCAGATTTAAAAAGACATGACCTGTAGACGATATATACAAAATCTAAAAATCAATAATGGATTTATATCTGAACATAAATGAACACCTACAAATCTAATTGAAAACACAGAACATTTATTAGAAAAATGGGCACAGGTCATGGATGAGCAGTTCATAGATGGGAAAACACAAATGGCAATATTGTATAAAAAGACTCAATCTCATTAGAATCACAAAAATGTGGAATTAAAACAAAAATTACCTGTGAATTTCTATATGCCAGATTTCCAAAGGTTAAAACGTGAACTAATATTATTCACTGGTTAAGGATACAGTTAAAGAGAAACTGCTGGTGAGAGATAAATGGTGAAGCTATTCTGGGGAATAATCTGTGAATTAAAGTACATATACAACTTCCACCTTAGCCATTCTATATCTGAGTATAAACTAGAGAGAAACTATGCCCTGTTCCTCAAGGGGACATGTAAAAAGAGTTGATTATTGCTTTATAATGGAAATGAAGTGTTGAGATTGGCCTACGTTCTCATCATTAGGGTAATGGATAAGTAAAACTTGGTATTAACTTATGTGAAAATGTGAGATGGTGCCAGAAGCAATAAATTAAATTCATATGGAGCAACAGAGATATATCTTAAAACTATAATTATGTCATGAAAAATTAAGACCTAGGATGTGATTTGTAGTCAATACTATTTGGTACAAATTAGTAATCACAAAACAATCCAGTTAGTTTTTCAAAAATCTATACAAAATAACTATTAAAGATGAGTTGGGAGATTGCATGTCAAATGACTCAAAGAATGCAATAACTACATAGCAGAGAAAAAAGGAATTAAGCTGGCAGAGGAATGTGAAGACCAAAAAAAAAGAAAAAAAACCTATAAAATATTGGGAATAGAGGGATCATATACATTGTTTTTAGGGTACATTAACTAAGGTATATGGTACGTAATCCAATTTGGCTAAGTATCCTAAAAACAAACGAAAGATACACAATATGTTAAGACTTAAAAGCTTTATAAAAATGTTTAACATGATTGCAGAACACAGGAGAAATGCGTAATATATAACCTCTCAATTTAAACTGCTGCAATACTGATTAAATATATCATCATTGTTCTCATGTCACCCATGCAAAGAAAGCAAATAGAAATCAGCTTTTAAGATAGAGACTGGTTTTTTAATTGTTTTAGAATCATTTAGTTAGCATGCCAAGTAAATAATAGTCCATCTGTATCCAAAACACATAAAAAGTTCTAACCCTTAAAATTCTAGGCTCTAGAGTAGGGGTGTGTGTGTGTGTGTGTGTGTGTGTGTGTGTGTAGGAGTGTGTTTGTGAGGGTGTTGTTTAATAAACTCACAGGTACATACTATACCTTACTACAGTCTTAACAACTCTTGAGCAAGTCAAACTGAAGGTCAAGAATAAACAGGTAGATGCTGCTTAAATGACACTCCAAATTATCTTAATAGTCTGCAGATCTGGCTAGACAATCATGTTTTGCTTTCAGAAATAATATATGTTTATTTTCTCATAAAAGTTGTTGAAAGACTAAATCTTAGAAGCATTTGTAATTAATAGACTACATGACACAATAGTAATCTAAGAGTTTATAGAACAAGTTCATTCAGGTGTCTGGGGCAAGTTGACTGTTAGTTCTAAATATTAAACTTATTTAACTTAGATTTTCTGTAACTCAAATTTCTATCTATAAAATGGAGGTATATACTTCAATAACATAAAAAAATCTACAAATTTGGACTTTGGGTTCCAAATTCTTTCTCCAAATGATAAAAAGTTTTAACCCAGACGTTAGGGTTGCCTAAAATTTTTCATTTTCTGTATTCATACACAATCTTCCAGCTTGCAATTTGGATAACTGTCATTTTTTTAAATTGTGCAAAAAGCTAATGCTTTTTTACCAAAAGACAAAACAAATTCCCGTGGACTTGAAGTAATAACAAGGCAATGCCATGTATTGGAAGTATGTGCTTCATGGTAGACAATAATCTGGAGGTTAGGTTAAGAACAGGGTGGTCTGGTTGAAGTGAATAAATTATTTCAAATGTACATATAACATTAACTCACTTCGTAATAAAGTCTTTGTCGTTTCATATAAAAATTAGTTTTTTGTTTTTCTCAGTTTAAGCTCAAGGAAATTCCCATACATTTTATCTCCACAGGGCAAATAAAAAAAAGTTCTTAGACAAGTTCTTATGAAACATGTAGAAAATTAAAAACACACACAAATGTATAGTCTAAGGAAAGTTCAACAAATAGAAACTTAAGAGGCCTTCACTGATATTACAAAGCTTAGAAAAATACATTATTCCTAAATAAAAAGATAAACGGAAGCAAAAAAGATCAAAGCTAAAATAAAAATTTAAAAATAACAAAAATACTAGTTAACACAAAATTAAAAACTCATTAATTTTGGTATATTACCAAAAGCCTCATAAAATACTTCACATATATTACAAAACAAAACAAAGAAACAAAAACAAAAAGATTTCTCTCTTCAAATTATTCTACATATATCTTCTTTTTTTTCTTTTTCTTTTTTTGTTTAGACTGAGTCTTGCTCTTTCACCAGGCTGAAGTGCAGTGGTGCAATCTCGACTCACTGCAACCTCCACCTACCAGGTTGAAGCGATTCTCCTGCCTCAGCCTCCTGAGTAGCTGGGACTACAGGTGTGCACCACCACACCCAGCTAATTTTTGTACTTTTAGTAGAGATGGGGTTTCACCATGTTGGCCAGGATGGTCTTGATCTCTTGACCTCATGATCCGCCCACCTCGGCCTCCCAGAGTGCTGGGATTACAGGCGTGAGCCATTGTGCCCAGCCTACATACATCTTATTGCTAAACTAGTAGGAAGAAAAATTCTCTTTAAACAACCGAGTTATACCTATTAATATTTGTACTTCTCAGATGGATCTTGTTGTCTAATATGTATGATTAAAATAACTTGTCTGTTAATTATTCATATTTTAGCATCTGTCATTAACTCTTATTTAATTACATTGCACCCCTGGCTAACTCCTAAATAAAAACAAATGTAAATGTAATATACATCCCATCATTAATTTTAGAGCTCTAAGACTTAGGAAAACTCAACCTGGAGAATAAACTTTAGTTTTACTAAATGAAGAAAACTATTTTCCAGCTTTTTAAATGAGGGGTTATTTGATCTGAGTAGAGCAGGCATCACAAAAATGTAAACAAAATGATCTTTGCCAGGTTCTAATGCCAGAAATACTGTGAATGTTGCACTGGATCTTGTAAAAATAGCCACAGCCTGGCGCTTGCAGGGCTGGGTCGTGGTGTGTTAAACAATAATACCTAGCCTTGATGGAACTTATTTGGGCCAAAAAGCTTTCACCTGCACTATTCTTTTAACCTCACTGCATTGTTATGGGAAATGTGTTTATTTTTTGAAATGACATTCAAATATATCCTTAAAAGAACACTTTCAGTCTCTCTATAAGCTTCTTCTCTCTTTCAGCGAACACATTACCTTTTAAAAATCAATAGTAGACTTCTCTTTCTTTATATCATCACATTTCAAATCTGATGTAGCTAACAGATATTAATATAATTTTTTTCAAGAATACTCTCCTTCTGAATATCTATGCCCTCATCTTTATCCTGCCTATTCAGGGCAAAGGTTATCTTTCCTTTTTTTATATAATAATATCAAGATTATGTACTTTGTTCAATTTTAGTTTTAAGTGGTGTCTAAGTGCATAAATTAATGTCTGTGCAAAGAATAGCTTGTATTATTTGCCAGACGGTTGGAAATTCTCATGCTTTTAAAACAACTGATTTCATGCCCTCCAATCAGTCCAAATATACAGAAAGAGAACTTTAGAGTGATGTGACTTTTCTGCAACACTTTCCAGGCTGCTGTTCACACGTCAGTCCCGTGTTTCATTCTTAAACTGTTGTTGTTGTTTAATCTATAAAATCTCTCTTAAAGGTCCCCAAACTGCTTGTAATTTGATCTTTTACTTTTGAGGACACATTGTTTCCAAATTGCCATCTCTAACAATATTCCCCTTCTAGTAGACTTTCAGATTATCTTAACCAATAATTGCCTTACTTTTCAACCTCTATTTTGGCATTCTTGAATTAGCTCTTCTATCTGTATCCATTATTGCTCCAATTATTTTGTTTTGCCTTTTTCCTGGAAGTAAGTTCATGCTATTTTTGACAAGGACATATTTGACTTCTGTAAAGATACCGATTTGAGAATTTTAGAAATGGGTGTGTGTCACACACACCTCTAATTAAATGTGTGACCTTGGATAAAAGCACCATAACTTTCCAGATGCTCTCTTTGCTCACCTCCAAAGTTGATTAAAAGTATGAACATCTTGATGTTTAGGCTTTTCAGTCTTAGTATGGTCAATGAAACTCTCAAAAGTCCATCATCCTGTCTTTATTTGTATCATTAGTCAGTTTGTTTAAAATAAATTACGGTTTATGAAGCCAGAGATTTTCTTTTTCTCTGGCATCCAATCACTGGAAACATTTCTCATGGATCTATTTTAAGAAGGCCTATGAGTAACTTGACCTTTTACGACTTCCCATTTTGTTATCTTAACAACCTGGTTTCCCCATAACAGAGAAAACTTTTCACCTTTTCCTGGTTCTCCTTTTGACCTCTAGAGAACTTAGCACTTCCAAAAGACATCATACTAATGTTATTATTATCACATGCCCTCCAAAAACCTTCAACCTATTTCTGCCTATTTATTAAGTTAATATTTTATCAAAAGTTGTCCAACTGAGTATTTTATGCCCAGCTCTGTGTCAGATATTTTACATGCCCTGTAATAAAAAGCTGAGAGATTCATTAAGAATTAATTTCCTAGTACATTTTCACTTTGATACTTTCCTCATTAATGAGTCATCAGTTGTGTCTTGCCTATAGAAATAGATAAAACTAAGTGAGAAAAGATACGTAAAAGAACTAGCACAGTATCACAGATATAACAAGCATTCAATGGATGATAGCTGTTATTCTTATTATGATCATCACCTTAGCTCATGTGTTTTCTGACTTCATACTGGACTCTACTCTTACCTCTATTTCTTATTAGATCCTCACAGCAACACTTGAGGAAAATTGAGTTTGTCCCTATTTTACTGATTGTGATATGGAAGCCTAGAGCATTTAAGTAAATTGACGGAAGTCAAGAGTCAAGAACCCAGCCTGAATTTGTCACAACCACTTGCCCATACTCTACTGTGGCAATACCACTGGTCATGCACCCAGTTTCACCAAGATCTTATCAGTGCTCCAGTGCTCTCTTTTCTTTTCTTTCTTCATTTTTGTTTTGTTTTGAGATAGAATCTCATACTGCTGCCCTGTAGTGCAGAGGTGCAATCATAGCTCCTGGGCCCAAGTGATCTTCCTGCCTTTACCTCCAGAGTAGCTGGGAAGTTGGTACCACCACACCTGGTACCCCTCCAAAAAAAAAAAATAGCCAAAATAGATAACCTCAGCCAACCTATTTTTTGAGGGTATCTTTTTCTTGACTCTGCCATCCTTGGCCCCCAATTTAAGTTCACTTCTATTTTCCTAGTCTTAGTGAAGAGAGGAGAAGGTGGAAATTGAGGTTAAAGGAGGGAACTCTGATGTTATTCAAATATTGACTTTATCTTAACTTCCAGCCTCTGCCTGCTCCATTTCTGCTCAGTCACACACAGAACATTCACTGTTTCTACCACGTGCTCTGCCCTGCCTTTTCTTTGTCTTTGTGCCATTGCTTTATCTCTAATTGGAATGACACTCTTTCGTCCTCGGTCTCTCACCAATCCCTATTTCATAGTCATCATTAAAATCCAAATCTCCCTTTGATGCCCAATTCAAATGCCAGTTCTACCCTGAAGCTTTCTGGGTCTACCAAATAAGCACTAACTACTGGTCTCTCTATGCTTCTATAATGGCCATCCCACGAGAATGACAAGTGATTTTACAGCTGACAATATATATCTTATCAGCCCTTCCAAATTCTTTCTCCATCCATCTTTTGCCCTGGATGTCTCTCACATGGCCTAACTTGATGAATGTCCTTGCCTTCTAGCTTCTCATTGGGTTCACTAATGGAGAACACCCATGGGAGATTAGAGAAAAGGTGAAAGAAGAGTGAGATCAGGGTGTTTATTCCTTTGGTTTCCTGCCTGCCAAGTTGCTGAGGGATGGATGGCTGCATCTCTCAACTTAAGGCCACAGCCTCTATGGGGAGGCCCCCACTCTCCAGTAATGCCTTTCTTCTCCTTCCCTGCTAGTCCAAGAGTGATAAAAAGTGGCCAAGCTTTTACTGACCCACTAATGCTACACTATCTCTGTTTCCCTACATCCTGCTCAAATTGTCCTTTTCAGGGTACTACAGACTTCCTGCCAAAATCTTGTTTGATGAACTTCTTAATATATTTCTTCTAAGCTGCTAATTTTACAAATGACATTATTACCTTTATGTGAAATGTGTCTTCAGGATGAGTTAATACATTCTGAATGATGATAATGGTAACAGCTAGCATTTGCTGAACACGTACTATGTTTCAGGTACTCTCCTGAATGCACTAATCTAATGTAATTATCCCTATAAGCTAAGCAAGGCACAAAAATGGTGAGAAGGTACCAGAAGTAACTTGCTCAAGGTCACTCTAGGGGCTGAGTGGAGTTTAAGGGTCAGGTCTGCTCCAAGCTTAAAGCTTAAGCTTTAGATCTAAACTGGCGATTCTTAAACTTGAGTAGGCATTGAAGTCACCTGAAGCATTTGTTAAAACACAGACATTGGAGCTCAATCCCAGAGTCCCTGACTCTTTCCGTCTAGGGCAAGGCCCAAGAATTTGTAATTCCCTGGTGAGGCTGAGGTGCTGGTCTGGGTACTACACTTTGAGAACTAATAGAACAAGCAGTACTGCTTCCCATACACAATAACTAAAGAAGCCGCTCAACAGTATAAGGAACAAAACTTTTAGGGCTCATTTCCAGCTGATTTCCCAGCTGGAAGTCAAAAGAACAATGAGATATTATTGTCTATATGTAGGCAATAAAATGTAATTCAATTCAGCCAGTGTCCTAGGAGCAACGACTATGTGTTGGAGTAATTTGCTCAGGATAACTGTCAAACAGAAATACACCGCACTCAAGAATTCTTTCTTATCATCCAAACACTTAGGCAAACAAATAACCATGATACAATATGATAGCTGTTGTAATAGAGCACATACATACATTTACATGCACACACAATCGGTGGAGCGCAGTTGAAGAGGAAATAAATTCTTTGTGAGGAGGTAATAAATGCAATCGCAAGCAGTCAATAATGGGACTAAGAATTCAAGAAAGAAGAGTTATTTTCTAGGAAAACAAGTGGAGATAGGCATTTTAAGGAGGAAAAAAAAACCCTTCAGCCTGCACACAAAGGGAAATGAAAAATAATGTAGCAAGATTCTTGTATCCAGTGTTCACCAGCTACAAGGGTGAGTGAATACCCTGCCCCTCTCTAAAGTGGAAAGCAAACCTCCCTACTACTTATTGAACATCTCCTAAATGCTAGACGTTGAGCTCAAAATCAGGCCACGTTGATGACGCAGGTGCCATGCTTGCCCTGCAGGTACTTGCATTTTAGATGACGCATATCAACTAGGCAGACTGAATGGCAGTTAATATATTGAGTTACAATTTATCTCAAGCAAAATCTATTCATGAAAGTGATCCAGGAGTCAAATGACCTAAGACTTCACCTGAAAATCATATGTTCGTTTTATGAAATGGTAGGTAAAAATTATTTTATATGCCAAAACAGGCTTGACATAGAAGACACACAATTCTTCCATTCATACTATCTGATCCAGCCCATAAACATGTTACTTTTTACCAGAAGAAACTTTCCCTTCCTTCCTAATAAGCTAGAAGTAAAGGGCAGGCATGGGAATACTTTCATTAAAAAAGCAGAACCTCAATGCAACGGCTCAGCACAGCTCCAATTCACATCCTTCGGAATGGCTTCCAAACTAAGTAATTTAACAAACTGATGAAGAAAAAATGGCCCATTAATCTCATGCTGCATGTTATAATTTAACTCGGGTTTAGCATAGGAAAATATTATTTGCATTGATTAGAAATATGCTTTATGGGTGCATTCATTATAGACTCAAAACATTTTAAAATTATTGGCTGGGCTGACATAATGAACTACATAAGAGTACTACTAGATGGCATCTCAATGTCGTCTGCGCCTCATGTCATATTGGGCTAGGAATAAATATATATTTTTACTCAATGGGCAATTTTATTCCAAACAGCAAAACATGTTCATTTCCACTCAGTTGTTGTAATCATGAAGCTATCAGCTAAATATTATTTGGATAACTTAGATGCAAGCAAATTCTTGTATTTACAATTCAAATATTCTTATGCCATTTTCCCACTTTGCTTAACCTAATATAATGGCCTGATCAATCTGATTAGGAAGACTTTTTAAAATTAATTTACTCAAATGCTCTAAGGTAGATTCTGAAGGACTAAAATTGTGGTCTTTGGTATCCAACAGAAAGGGTTCAGACTTCTCTCTTCTAGCTGTGTGACCTTGGTCAAATGACAGTATCTTTGAGCTTCACTTTCCTAATTTGTAAAATGAAAATAATAATAGAATTCTAGTTGTAAAGTTGAGGAAAAAAAGTTTTGTAATGTGTTTACTGTATGGCAGAAAAGAGCAGTTGTTCTGATGGTCATTATTACAAGTGTGGTTGCTAAGATTACTGACAACCTATTGTTTGCTCCCTGTTCAAAGACCTAGAATTTTAAGGCAGCTTTCCATTCTTTTCCTTGATTTCACCCCTAAGATTCTGTCACACACTGGCAAAAACACACTGGCATTTTTGGGGAAGGGATCTACTGAGGTGACACTTTTGGTGTATCAAGTATATAAGGCATAGAAATCTTTGGAGTCTTTCTTTAGACTTCTATTTACTTTCCAGTAGATTGAGTGTTAATAATCATCCTGTCTCCCGCTGTGGATAGCTGTGACCTGGTTCAACTATTGGCACCTTCTGTGGTTCATAGGAAAAGAGCAGGAATCCAGAAAGAGAGGCCTTTCTTTTCTACTCCTATTGCTAAGAACTCTCTTGGATAAAGACAATCTTAAACAGATTATGAGATTGCTGCTTGTTATAGGACCAAAGCAATGTCCCAAAAAAGAGCATTGGCCTCTGTTTATTACACTTAGATTTCACTTGAGATACCTTTCCATCCCTTAAAGAAAACAGATGTTTCAACACCTTCCAGGCACTGGAATAATACAGCCAGGGCATCTCTACATGATTGGTTTCCTCCCTGCCAAGTTGCTGAGGGATGGATGGCTGCATCTCTCAACTTAAGGCCACAGCTTCTATGGGGAGGCCCCCACACTCCAGCAATGCCTTTCTTTCCCTTCCCTGCTAGACCAAGAGTGATAAAAGTGCATGTTTAATTATACTGTTCCATTCAGATGAATGTTTTCCCATCAAGATCAGATTGACCAGTTGAAATGCTTGATTTTATCCTAAAGTCAGAATCAAGTAAAGTTGCTGAAAGCCTACCCAGTTTACATCCTATCTTCTCTTCAAACTCTGCTCTGAGGATGCAAGTTGAAATTTTACTTAGACATGTGTATATGTGTATATGCAATGTATATGTGTACATATTTGTATATACAAATATACACATATATATACACATACACCTATAGAGGTGTATGTATATATTACAGTTACAATGTATATACTGCAATTAATTTGGCTCGTTTGTTCCCATTCTAGTATTTTTAGGCTAGAAACAATAGATGACATAAATCCCTTTTCTGCCACAATATAATACCACCTAAAGAATCGTGTTTTATTAGCTAGAAATAGGATTTGCTTTCATTATTGCAGTACATTTGATAATATAAAAATATTTCTGATTATTTTTTCTTATGTGAATTTCATAGCATCTTCATCTAAAATTTACTTTAGAGATTCAGACCAAATGTCATTATCAATTTCCTAGACTGCTTAATATGTAATTCTGCTACAGATTTTAATCTCAATGTAACAAGGGGGGAAAGCAGAGACAAATGAACTAGGTGTACTCAGGATCACTCTCTGCTGTTGAAATTTCCCCAAATCTGAGAGGTTTCATCTTTACATAGAAATATTTTCACCATGGAACGTATAGTGGTTGAACTTTTGAAGAAAATTTGACCTATTGTCTAAAAGTGTTCCATTTGTCCTCTTCTAGGTTTGCACTCAAGACTGCCATTTACCTTAATGGAAGCTGTTCAGGTGCCCCCAGGAAAGAATGAACAATTTGATAGAAAATGCTAAAGGAGTGATATTAGGTTAGCATCTCATATCATCCGAAGAAAAACATATGCAGATTTTCTACTCTCTACCTTATTTCCCACCTCATTTTCAGGATGTGGGGATAAAAAATGTAGGGTCTAATGAACTTTTCAACAGCTTATAATTATTAGTGCTATTGTTAGAATATCAGAGTATAACTAACAACCAAATGTAAAATGTTTGTTGATGAAATTGCTTTATTAAAAATATAAATTGGGTGGATGTTAGTAAATGTTAAAAGGAATTGACAATATAAAAGGCACAAAAATTGCCAGGCGCAGTGGCTTAAACCTGTAATCCCAGCACTTTGGGAGGCCGAGACGGGCAGATCACGAGGTCAGGAGTTCGAGACCATCCTGGCTAACACGGTGAAACCCCGTCTCTACTAAAAAATACAAAAAACTAGCCGGGCGAGGTGGTGGGCGCCTGTAGTCCCAGCTACTCGGGAGGCTGAGGCAGGAGAACGGCGTAAAAACCCGGGAGGCAGAGCTTGCCCTGAGCTGAGATCCAGCCACTGCACTCCAGCCTGGGCGACACAGGGAGACTCCGTCTCAAAAAAAAAAAAAAAAAAAAAAGGCACAAAAATTGATGATTGTATTTCAAATGCTAAGAGGTGTATTTGTGTGTCTTTTTCTCTTTCTCAATCTTATTCAGCACCTATATAACTAAAGGCATATATTTACAGGATGGTGGGCATGTTTTGGATGCTCAGTTTATGTCTGGAGGAAAGAAAACAACACAAAGATAATTGCCTCAATCAGGTCAAATGTTATATAAGAGATGAGTTAGAGGCTGAATTAGGATTCACGTTATGAGTTTCTCAACAGTTATCAATAGAACCAATGACAGATACGAGAGTGTAGTGCAATATATGCCAAGATACTTTAAAGTAATTTACTTTATATTAATATTATCTATTAAGACATCTTAGTTCAACCACACTCAGCTGCTCTGCAATAACCCCAGGGCTTCTGAGTTACAATATGCCAGAATTAGGTAAATGGCTCTGCTCATACAATATAATTCAGGCTGATCCAGTGTCCAGTCATTGCTGTTCTACCACTCAGTTGTGAGCTAGAATAAATTCCTTAATTTTTGGTCCCTCGAAGATATTGGAATAATGATAATGCTTACTTCATTTGGTCATAGTGGAGATTAAATGTTATTAAGATGATATGCCTTTCATCTAGGAAACATCAATAAATGTTACTGATGCTATTGTCATCATCATCATCATTATCATCATCGTCAAGGTCATGCCAGAAAGAGGACACATTACCACATGAAATCTCAACTTCGTCCCTGGGCCATGCACACCTTTCTCTTCAAAGACTTATATGCCAGATTCTAACACTGTCAGATGACAGAAAATATAAGTCTTTATGCTTTGTTCTGTAGCTAATTTTTGCATCTTTCCATTTGAGTTCCGGTTTAGCATAGTTTTGTCCCACACAACAGAAGCTGATCTCCAAAAAGAAGAATGATGTAGCCTCAAGTGACAAAGACACTGAGTGAAGTCTTTCACATCCTGGGATGCCTGTGGCCCAGCACAGAGGGCTGCTGAGTTGCCAACACAGAGTTTACTCCTCATGTGTCTGTAATTGGGTAAAGAGAGGTGAAGCTTACCGTGTGATATGTAAAACGGGTAGCTACAAATACAATTCTAAAACAAGCAGAATTGGCTTCAATTCTTCCTTCTTTTTCCCCACTCTCAGATGCTCAGGAAGTTTTCCTACTCTTGTCCCTGACAGGAATATATTATACCTTCCTGGATATGTAGGTGGATATCAAGAAAGTGCTTATTTGCAAGCAATAGGAGCCAGATATAGCTGATTTGAGCAGAAAATAATTTTTGAAAGGTTATTGATTAAGTTTCAGTAACCGGAAGCAGACTAAAGAACCGGACCCAAGGGCACACTATCAAAATTATAGAATCATGTAAAATTGAAGTGTATGTGCAGGCCTGCCTCGCTGACCCCACAGGAGCAGGATACGGGATGCTGACCCAGGCACTGCTGCCTCCTCTATTACTCCTGGAAGGGCTTCTCCGAGGTCCTTCCTTCCTCATATCATTCGTCTCTAATTCAAAATCTAGGACGTGAGTGTAATTGGCCAATCCTAGGTCATCTGACTGTCTTCCAGTTGTAAGGAAGACTGATAAAAAAAGTCAAGTTTACTTTACATTGTTTACATATACACGTGTCTGGTATTTTCAGTTTACACAGTGGGAGAAAGGCACTGTCCCTTATCAAGACCCATAAAGTGAAAAGTTCCCCAAATATATAAAGGAATTTCAAATCAGATGTTTGGAAGTTAAAAACAACAACAAATTCAGAGGTAGAATTATAGACATTTTGTAATTAAAAAATATGTTTGGAGTAATTCTGACCTGCGTTCATATGTTAAGCAAAGTACTCAATCTTGCTGATCCTCAATGTCCTCTGAAAAAGAATTTGGAAGATAATATCTATATAAAATAGTGTAGTATAGATTAAATGAGATTATACATACAAAGTGCTTAGCACATCCTAAGCACTTTACTAAACTGTGTATTATTCTTCTTATTGTTGTTACTGACCACTTAAATGAGTGCAAGAATTAACAGAGTCATGATATATGTAACACAGTGCTAAACATCACATTTACCATCTCAGCTAAGCATGTGTTGATTCAACAAATATTCTATATATCAGACAATAATTCATTAGTATTTTTTTTACAGAAAAAAAATCATGAGGAATATGAAGCATAAACAATGGACCTAAAGTCACTCAATTAAGACATAATAGAGGTGAGATTCCAACCCAGAATTATTGAGCTTGAGAAACTCCACTCTTTTTTAAATTATGATTATACTTTAAGTTCTAGGGTATATGTGCATAATGTGCAAGTTTGTTACATGTGCCATGTTGGTTTTCTGCACCTATCAACTCGCCATTTATATTAGGTATTTCTCCTAATGCTATCCCTACCCCAGCCCCTCACTCCCGAATAGGCCCCGGTGTGTGGGTGTGTGATACTCCCCTCCCTGTGTCCATGTGTTCTCATTGTTTAACTCTCACTTATGGTGACAACATGTGGGACTACACTCTTAACTATAACAATGTAGTACCCTTCAGATCGAATGTACAACATTGTGACTATAGTTAATAATACAGCACTGTTTACTTGAAATTTGCCAAGACAGAAAATCTTAGTGTCCTCACCATACACACACACACACACACACACACACACACACACAATGGTAACTATGTGTGGCAATAGATGTGCTAATTACTTAGTTTGTGGTAAACATTCCACAATGTATATATATATCAAATCATCTTGTGGTACATGTTGAATATATATAAATTTTAACTGTCAATTATATGTCAATAAAGCCGGAAAGAAACTCAAACTAACTTGAAAACAAAATATAGCATCCCTCAATGTGTTAATAATTATAAAATACTTAATAGATTGGAGACCTTCAATAAGTGATATTTCTTTTAACTATAACTACTATTAGTTACTAGTTGTGTGCCATAGTCTACTTCTAATGACAAGGATATAAGATAGGGGTTGCTGCTATATAACTTCAGAGCCCCTGTGGGCATTTGTGGGGTAAACACAGCAGGAAATGAGGTCTCTCAATTTCCGACACAGAAATTCTAAGTTGGTTGGTCTTCATAATACCTCCTTTATAATAAGAAAATAATGCTTTTCCTACATTTGCACTGGGCATGGGAATCGATCCATATTTCTGGGTGCGAGGTAGAAGGCAGGACTAGGTTTTGGGGGTGGGGCTTGGATACCTGACCAAATGAAAGACTAGCTAAAACAGGTCAGGGTGGAAACACCTCTGCGTAAGACACTCCCACCAGTATGCCATCTTGGTTTATCATTGCCATGGCAATACCCGCAAATTACTGCCCTTTTTCATGGCAACAACCTGGACAACCCAGAAGTTACCACCTTCATCCTAGAAATGTCTGCATAAGTTGCCCCTTAATTTGCATATAATTAAAAGTGGGTCTAAGTATGACTGCAGAACTGCTTCTAAGGTACCTAAGCTGGGCACACTGCCTATGGGGCAGCCCTGCTCTGCAAGAAGCAGTACCTCTGCAGCTGCTGTAGGCTACTGCTTCAATAAAAGTTGCCTTTGAAATTATATATTTCAAATTATATATTTCAAAATATATAAATTAAAATTTAAAAATTTAAAAATTTAAAATTAAATTAAATTTAAAAATTTAAAAATTTAAATTTCAAATTATATATTTCAAAGTTGCCTTTGAAATTCTTTCCTGGGTGAAGCTAAGAACCCTCTTGAGCTAAGCCTCAATTTGGGGATTTGCCTGTCCTGCATCAGGTGTGTATAGAATCTTCACTTAAATTCTCATCTACTCAGACTTATTATACTAAGAATGCTTTATTCCATTAATGCAAATTGTCCAGGGATAGAAATAAGGTATATATGTAGAGTATTGGAGGAGTTCAAGAACATCACCACTTATCATTGTATAGTCCTCAAAGGCATGTGTTATTTCTACTCACACAAAGGGCATGGTGGCTCACGCCTGTAATCCCAGCACTTTGGGAGGCTGAGGTGGGTGGATCACGAGGTCAGGAGTTTGACACCAGCCTAGATAACATGATGAAACCCCGTCTCTACTAAAAATACAAAAATTAGCCAGGTGTGGTGGCAGGTATCTGTAATCCCAGCTACTCAGAAGGCTGAGGCAGCAGAATTGCTTGAACCCCAAAGGCGAGTGTTGCAGTGAGCCGAGATTGTGACACTGCACTCCAGCCTGGGTGACAGAGCAAGACTCTGTCTTGGAAAAAAAACAAAGAAGAAAAGAAAAATGTGTACAAGGCAGTTTAGTGACTTACCGAAGACTATACAGCTAGGTTACAAGAGAAAAGGTATATTTAAATGGTCAAAATGATGATGTATTTATAACTAAAAGACTGTATCTAACCAAATAAAAATATTTAAAACTGTCCTAATACATTGTGAGGAATTCTTTATACTAACCTCAATGCACCAGTGAGTACAATATTTTAGAGATGATAAATAGTTCTTTAACTTGCTGATCATACAAACCTACTTAATACTCCCAATGACAAGGAATTAACTACCTGATGAGGCAGCTTCTTCCATTTTTGGACAGCTCCAGGGATCAAATATGATAACATTTCAGTGCCTGCAATGTCATCTAGTTCTACCTGGAGAAATAAAACAGAACAAGTGGCCACTGTTCTTGACAAATGGATATAATTTCATTTTTTCCAAATGTGAGTGCCAGATTCATTCACTGTACTGAATAGATCTGTCAAATGGCTTTGCCCATTTACCAATGGATAGCAAACTGCAAAAACATGTTGGAATTTTAGAGGACTAAATGTCATCTCACTGATACTGTCATCAATATAACTTACATTGGCATTTTTGTCTCACACTGACTTTAAGGGCTACAGGGGGAGCTCCAAGTCTCCAGACCTTGTGTTGATCATCTCTGCCCTACACAGTACTTTTCTGCTCATTTCCAAAGGAGACCAAGGATAACTTTTCAGACTTCTCAAATCTACTTGCCCTACTTGACAACACATGTTGGCTGGGCTGCCTGGATCAAGATTCTATAAGCAGGATCCTCATGGTTTAAAGTCCTTGCTGTTTTGGATGAGACAGAGGCTATTTCTTGCTCCCATAACCACTCACTTCTTACCTCGAAGCTTTCCTAGGCTGTTCTTGCTAATACTAACAAAATTAATTATGCTTATCTGATGACAAGTATACAACCTAAAATGCCATCTTTATAAATAAGGCAATCATCAATGGAGTGTGATTTATGGCCTTTCATTTTTCCTATACGCCCTATGTGCCCTATAAAATCTGGCTTTACAGCTTCATAGAGGCTATAATCCCTTTCAGAGGGAATAAATCATTTTGAACCATAATATAAAATAGGGAGTTATATTCACATACTGGCAAAGGAAAAAAATTGATTATAAAATGTAAAAGAGTGACTGATGATTTCTCCCTGTATCTGCACTATTAAAGTGTGTTTGAATAAACTGGACAATATTAAAGAATTTCTATAAACATAAGACTACAATTTATAAATTAAAAAGAAAAATTACATTGAAAACTGTAACAAAATAACAAACATTATAATATATAAAAAGTTATTGTAAATCAATGTGAATAAATGGATAAAGGTCATAAAGTCACAAAAGAAGAAATATAAACAGCCAATACATATATTAAAATAAGTTTAATCTTACTCTTATTAGCCAAAGAAATATAGTTAGAATCATGTAGGTCTCATGTTTTACTCATCAGAGTGGCACAAATGAAATAAATGGCTAATGCTGGTACTGGAGAGGGTGTGAGAATCTACACATGATGTTAAATTGCTGATAGAAAGGTAGGGTAGTGCAACTCTTCTGTAAGCTCATATGTCAATATGTATCCAAACTGAAAAGTGTCCACTCAATTTCTAAAAATTCATTCTAAGAAAATGAATAAACGGAGGAAGGCACATGAAAAAAAGATGTTTTTCTCATGTTTCTGAAGTACCAAAGAAAAGAGAGAGGCAAACCTAAATTTTGAGTGGTAGAAAACTGGTTACATTAAGAATGAAATTCTGCTGAACTATTGAAATTTGTGATATAGCCTTATTAAATGACATGGAATCATGCTCATTATATACTAATAAGGAAAAAATGATACAAAACATTTTTATCGTTTGACCTAATAATTAAAAGTCATATGTATTTGCTTGCATTGTGTCTGTGTGAACCCCCACAAACAAAAATATCTCAGGAATGTTATGAAGATCATTTATTGGAAATGGGATAATGAGATTTTAACTTATTTATACTTTTTATTTTTTTTGGAAATAGGGTCTTGCTGTGTTGCCCAGGCTGGAGGGCAGTGGTGCAACTATAGCCCACTGCAGTCTGGAACTTGTGGGCTCAAGCATACATCCAGCCTTAGGCTCTGGAGTAGCTGGGACTACAGGCTAATGCTACCATGCCTGGCTTACATTTTTTTCTTTATGCCTTTCTAATTTTTGTAGTTTCCACAATGAGTTTATGCTACTTTTATAATTAAAAGTATTTTAATTTTCAACAAGAAGCTTTAGATTTCCCAAATTTTCCAATTACCCTGCACCATGGCTCACAGTGTTTGTGCAAAAGAAAATCAGTCTTTTTTTCTGCATTAATTTTCCACAAATAATCATTTGGAATTGGTAAAAGTTGTACAGAGTAAAACTGTTATGGTCTGGGTATGCTATACCTTTCAAAGAATTGGAGATCTTAGAATAATTTCTTTCATTTTTTACCACAGTGATACTAAGGTGGATGGGAGGTAGAGGATGAAGGAAAACAGAACTCATCTGCGACCAGGAAAGATAACAGTGAATGACAATTGGATTTATATATATTTTTAATGGGTACTTCCACAAGTTTCAGCTCATACTAATACACACACACACACACACACACACACAATTCAATTGTCTTAGACTAATCGATAATTGTGGCAGAAATGGCCACCTATTGACTAAAAAAAATTTTTTTTTTTTTTGAGATGGAGTCTCACTCTGTCTCCCAGGCTGGAGTGCAGTGGCCAGACTCAGCTCACTGCAGGCTCCTGCCTCAGCCTCCCGAGTAGCTGGGACTACAGGTGCCCGCCACCACATGCGGCTAGTTTTTTGTATTTTTTAGTAGAGACGGGGTTTCACTGGGTTAGCCAGTATGGTCTCGATCTCCTGACCTCGTGATCCGCCCGTCTCGGCCTCCCAAAGTGCTGGGATTACAGGCTTGAGCCAACGCGCCCGGCCGACTAAAAATTTTTAACCACTCCAGATTGTAGAGGTGTTGCAATAAGGCCTAGGATAGTATTCCCCATCTCCATGCATCTGAGTGTTGCCACATTACTGCTTACTGGCCCACAGAGTGCTACCAGAAATTTTATAAGAATGAATATTTGATTTGCATTTCTCTAATGATCAGTGATGTTGAGTTTTTTTTTTTTTTTTTTTTCATGCTTGCTGGCTGCATGAATGTCTTCTTTTGAGAAGTATCTGTTCATGTCCTTTGCCCATCTTTAATGAGGTTGGTTTTTTTTTTTTATTTTTTCTTGTAAATTTGTTTGAGTTCCTTGTAGATTCTGAGTATTAGACCAAATACCCATCAATAATAGACTGGATAAAGAAAATGTGGTACATACAAACCATGGAATACTATGCAGCCATAAAATGAATGACATAATGTCCTTTGCAGGGATGTGGATAAAACTGGAAGACATTATCCTCAGCAAACTAATGCAGAAACAGAACCAAACACCACATGTTCTCACTTATATACGGGAGCTGAACAATGAGAACACATGGACACAGGGAGGGAAACAACACACACTGGGGACTGTCAGGGGGTGGAGTGGGGAAAGGGAGAACATTAGGAAACATAGCTAATGCATGCTGGGCTTGATACCTATGTGATGGGTTAATAGGTGCAGCAAACCACTATGGCACATGTTTACCCATGTAAGAAACCTGCACATTCTGCACATGTACCCCAGAACTAAAAATAAAAATTAAAAGAAAAAAAGAACGTATATTTGAGGAATAATGAGTTTATAATTGAGCTTGCAATTTCCTCTCTCCTTTCCCTTTTGAGACAATGTATAGGCACATAATGGAAATGGTAGGCTCTTGAATCACTGAGCAGAAAAGTGACTGCCAAGCCAGCGAAGTCCAAACTGAACTACAGAGTAACTGAGATACAAACTTAAAATAAATTATAATAACTTATACTAAATATAATAAACTTTTAATAAATAATTAGAAGCATTACGCACATTGCTTACCTTTCAAGTTAATTAACAACTCTACCTTTTTTTGCAAAGGGAAGTTCTCCAAGCTTCTGGAGAAACCATAGCAATCTCCTTTTTCAGTTTGAGAGATGAGTCCAAATATGAGATGAGAAGGAATAAAGACACTGAGAAATGCTTTTGACAAAGAGGAATGAGAGATGGAATGCTGAGGAATTCTTAGTAATAAAGAATTCAGACAGGAGAAGTGGATGGGATGATATCAAAAAGATTTGCCCAAAGGCATTTCGGAAAAGAAAATTTGTGAAAATTTGGTGAGAGAAAAAAAAAAATCAGACATAGAGGGCATTTTGGTCCCTAAATGAATTTTTCTTCCAAAAGATTCATATTGTTTATATGTAAACCATAAGAATTCTCTGTCCACTTCTTCCAGAATTTTCTAAAGCCCGCCAGGACATCTGCAGAGAAAGAGAATGTCATTCCAGGATAATCAACTGCAAGTTACTAAATTAAGATCAAAATATCCTCAACCTTGAACATTTTTCAAAGAGTTTTTAGAAGAAAGAGGCTCTCTAGGGGGTTGTATAATTATATAATTGTACCCTTTGTAGGAGGCTATTTACAGATAAGTAATTTTTCCCCACTATTCTTCAAAGTAAAATGCATAAAATAAAGTAGAATTTGGGGTTATTTGTCGGGGAGACTGGGAAGGAAGTCTGCGCAGACTCTGTGAGCCATCTGATTAATAACCCACGCTCCCCTCATTTCCTGCTATCAAAACCCTGATTGCCAAATCCCTAACATCCTCAAAACTAAGGTGTCCAGTTTAAAGCCCCAGCTAATGAGATCTAAGTGAAAGTCTGATGATGAGTTTTGGTAAATACTTCTTTGCTCCAGGATTTAGATGCTGATCCCCTTTTAAATGTTCTTTCTTCTGCGTTAAACATTGTGAATGCAGCTGCAGATTCAGTAGCCATCTTGCAACTATCTTGCAACACAGTGACACACCAGAGGTGACAGGACAGGAAGATAAAAGAACCTAGTCCCTTATGGACACCACTTAGGGGCTGAATTAACACAAAAACAATCTCCAAACTGTTACATGAGGAAACAGAGTTAGGTAAGTAACTCTTATTCAGGTTCTATTATTTCAGCCAAACTCATTACAAATAGATACTGAATTCTAACCTCAGTTTTCCAGAATTCTTCCTAGCATCTAATAGTTATCCTCCTATTCTAGACTATTAATTGTCAGACTTGCTTGAGGTAACTGTGTGGCGAGGTCTGGCTCTTTTAGAAGTCCTGATACTATTCACAACATCTTTTTTAAAAAATGGTAAAACTTTTATGTCCACTCATCTTTCTAATTACACTCAGAGGTCAGTTCCTCCAGAAAGCCGTGGCTGACAACATTTTACCCCTGTATATAAGCAGAATGATTAAGCAAAATAAATAAAACAGAACGGGTAAGTGTGTACTGTGTTATATCTTTCAAAACAACTAAGACAATAAATTTCAAATGTATCGCCACAAAACAATGTCAAGTAAGTGTGATTCGCTAGATCTAATCACTCCACTGTGTTCATGTATCAAAAACATCACACTGTATTCTATAAATGTAATACAATTATAATTTGTCAATTGAAAATAATACAAGTATTAAAAAGTGTGTGGGCTCTGGAATCAGACTTTCTAGATTTGAATTTTTAATCTACTACCTACTGGTTATATGACTTTGGTAAATAAATTTATCTGTAAATTGGGGACATTAAGTAGGACTTACATATCTTATTGAAAATATTAAATGAGGTAATTCAATTAAAGTTCTTATAATCTTGCTTGGTTCAATAAAAATCTAGCTAGTTTTTAGATTACCTTTGGCCAATTTAGGGTAGAGGCCCTTTGTACTCCTATGGGTCTCTGTAAACTCATCTTTCATGAAACACACATCCCATACTGAAGGTATTTTCTGTAAGCAATGCGTTTTTAAAGTATGGTCATTGGAACAGTCACATCAGCAGCACCTGAGAAGTGGGTAGAATAGATACTCAATATATTTTGAATAAATGGATTTATTTATTAATGTCATAAAACAGCCCTCACCCATATTGTGGAAAATTCCATTCAAGTGGCTGAAATTCCTCCGCACACTCCTCACCTCCTGTAAGCTTGCAATCAGACAAAGACTTAATTACAAAAAAGAGCTGAGGAAATTATAGAAGCTACCTAAAATTGTGTTACCTTCATAGGATTACACAACTTTAATTTAGTGGTAGGCCGGGGTGAGTGCCTCAGGCCTGTAATCTCAGCACTTGGGAAGGCTGAAGCTGGTGGATCACCTGAGGTCAGGAGTTTGAGATCAGCCTGGCCAACATGGCGAAACTCTGTCTCCATTAAAAGAACAAAAATTAGCTGGGCGTGGTGATGGGTGCCTGTAATTCCAGCTTCTCCAGAGGCTGAGGCAGGAGAATTGCTTGAACCCGGGAGGCAGAGGTTGCAGTGAGCTGAGATGGTGCCACTGCATTCCAGCCTGGGCGATAGAGCGAGACTCCTTCTCAAAAAAAAAAAAGAAAGAAAGAAAAAGAAAATTTACTAGTAAAGACCTCTGACTTGTACGTCACATGGACCTGAGTTCAAGTTCCACCATCATCATATTTTAACATGAGTATATATACATTTCAAAGACTCTGCTCCATGTGTGCAGTGTGGGGGTCATAATAACATGCATTTTCACTGTATGACTCTCAAAAAACTTGGATGAAACAATCCATTTGCCATGGCCAGCAAAGTGTCTTGCAGCTAACAAGCACTCAAGGCATTAGCTAATATTAACAGGGGAGAAACAAACAAGCAGGAAAGCCCAAAGCCCTGACTCCTACTCAGTGGCCCTTGATTCATGCCATAATAACTCTTTTTTTTTTTTTGATATGGAGCCTCGCTCTGTCACCCAGACTGGAGTGCAGTGGAGCGATCTCAGCTCACTGCAACCTCCACCTCCTGGGTTCAAGTAATTCTTGTGTTTCAGCCTCCTAAGTAGCTGGGATTACAGGTAACCACCACCACAGCCAGATAATTTTTGTATTTTTAGTAGAGACAGGGTTTCACCATGTTGGTCAGGCTGGTTTTGAACTCCTGACCTCAGGTGATCCACCTGCCTTGGCCTCCCAAAGTGCTGTGGTTACATGCGTGAGCCACCACGCCCGGCCATGCCATAACTTTCTTCCATTCATCCTACTAGCTTTCCATCAAGACTGAGTAGAGAAAGATGAACAAATTGAGATTAAACCCTTTTAAGATAGTTTTGTAATTCCTGAATGAAGAAAATTATAAAAATTTAGCAATTAATAAGTTCTGCAGAAATATGAGAGAACTCCAGTTCTTCATGTTACTCTTCTAGAAAACCAAGTTATGGTTCTAAGATGTACCCCTCCACCCTAATTCTCCCCTGGCATGATCAAATAATATTTTTGTAAATGGATAAGTCAACGACATAATCAATAAGCTAAGTTATAAGCAGGTGAAAATTTGTAGGCTTGATAAAAAAATCTCAGGTGATTGATCTGTTCTCACACTGCTAATAAAGACATACCCAAGACTGGGTAATTTATAAAGAAAAGAGGTTTAATGGACTCACAGTTCCACATGGCTGGGGAGACCTCACAATCATGGCAGAAGGCGAATGAAGAGCAAAGCCACACCTTACATGACAGCAGGCAAGAGAGCTTGTGCAGAGAAACTCTCGTTTATAAAAGCATCAGATCTCCTGAGACTTATTCTCTACCATGAGAACAGTATGGGGAAACCATCCCCATGATTCAATTTACCTCTACCTGGCCCCGCCCTCGGCACATGGGGATTATAATTCAAGGTGAGATTTGGGTGGTGGGGATACAGCCAAACCACATCATCAGGCTCATCAGTACATGTTAAAATAAGGTAATATGAAATACTCAATCTTAAAAAAAAATGCAGCACCAAGACCTCTGTGATAATCCTATTTTAAAAAACAGTTACAATTTTAGTTACAATGTTTCCCTTTTGAGAAAGCATTTTCTGCATAACTTTTAATGTACTGTTGATGAGCACAATTCAACAAAACTGAGATAAATATTTGCAGAAGTCCTGCAAGATGAAAAGCATAGAGTTAGATGCTATAGAGGATAATTGTACTTCAGGATGAGTAAGGACCCACACTTGACCTCAAATAAATTAACTTTAAATAGAGTGGATGAGTCACGTGCAGAATGTAAGAATGCTAAAAGGTCAAGGTAACTAACAAAAAGGAACATGTGGGGATTCTTAAGAAGGAAATAAAATATTAGTTGACTCAGGAAAGGCTGAAAGGAGTAAGTTTTCCTTGAATGGTCTTTGAAGAGTTCCCTTCACTACGTCCTAGTACTGAGGCTAGGGTGTCACAGGAAATAGAAAGATATGGAGATCAAGAATCTTCTCTACTCTTATAGGATTGGCTGAAAGAAGATTTTCTTACCAGGATGTAATATAATAACATTTAAGGGTTCATGAAGTCAGAGAGACAAAGGCTTGAATATCCCAGCTCCGTCTCTCTCACTAAGGGTCAAGTTGCTTATCCTTTTAACACCTCAGTGTCTCTATCAGTAAAATGATAAGAATTTTTCCTACCTGAGTGGGAGAAGAAAATGACGTAATCCATTTATAGGGACACGCTTGGTATCTGGCACACAGAAAGTACTGAATATGACCAGTTGGTCAATGATGATGGCAATGATGATGGTGGTAGTGTTGGTATTGATGTGGCCTGCCCAGAGCTAGCTCTGACTGGGAGGACAGATTAAAGACTTCTGGGCTCCTGAGGCTTTTCATATAAGTGACACTTGACAAATGTAAACAGGTTGTCCAAAAGTTCATGTGCAATTTAAGAAAAGGAAGGATCTCAGAGTTGTTCAACTACTTACTAATAATATGAGTTATTATAAGCAGTTATGGCAGCTCACATTTATTGAGCACTTGCATGTGCCTAGTACTTTAGAAGGACTTATTCATTGTTCACAACAACAGTATGCAGTATGTCCTAATATCTTTATTTCTTTCTTTCAGAGGTAGACACAAGCTTAGAGAGGTTACAATAAACACCTAAGTTTCCCTGTCAGTATGTGCTGGAAAGGAGTTAAAATTCAGTCTGTCCAGCTTGGTCTCAATTACTAAACTATGTAATTAAGCATTTTGCCATTGCCTGATTTTCCTTCTGATGTGTGACTATTTCACTCAATCCCCTAGGTGAACAAGAGATAAAATAATCTCTCTTTCACCCTGCTTTGCCTTAACATCCAACTTCCCTTCTCCAAACAGGAATTGTTTCAATGGGCAGCAACAAATGCCAGGGACTGGACCAACCTCAGAGATGACTAGGGGTCAGGTACTACCATAGGCAAAAGCTCTGTGACAACCCTGCCCTTGTACAGGGTGCATGACAGGAATGGGAGTTAGGGGATAATGGAATAAGGCTAGGAAAGACAGTACCTGACATGCCAAAAATACTGACACTAATACTATTAATAATAAATAACAGAACTCACTGTGCTGTAGGCATTGTATTAAGCGCTTGACATGAAGAACCTCATTTAACACTGAAAACAGGCCTATGCGGACGAATCTATTGTTATCATTATTTCACTATTGGGGATAGTGAGGTCCTGATAATCAGGTAAATTGCTCAAGCTCACATGGTTAGCAAGTGGAAAGCAGGAATTTGAACTATGTTCAGCACCTGCACTCTTAACCACTATGCTATATTGTATATATAGTTATATTACCGGCCAGTCACGGTGGCTCAAGCCTGTAATCCCAGCACTTTGGGAGGCCAAGACCGATGTATCACCTGAGGTTGGGAGTTCGGGACCAGCCTGGCCAATATGGTGAAATCCCATCTCCACTAAAAATACAAAAAATTAGCCAGGCCTGGTGGTGGGTGCCTGTAATCCCAGCTACTCAGGAGACTGAGGTGGGAGAATCGCTTGAACCTGGGAAGTGGAGGTTGCAGTGAGCTGAGATTGCACCACTGCACTCTAGGGTATGACGCAGCAAGACTCCGTCATCTCAAAAAAATGTTGGTGGGAGTATAAATTAGTTCAACCATTGTGGAAGACAGCAAGGTGATTCCTCAAGGATCTAGAAGCAGAAATACCATCTGACCCAGCAATCCCATTACTGGGTATATACACAAAGGATTATAAATCATTCTACTGTAAAGACACATGCACACATATGTTTATTGCAGCACTGTTTACAATAGCAAAGACTTGCAACAACCCAAATGCCCATCAATGATAGACTGGATAAAGAAAATGTGCCACATATACACCATAGAACACTATATAGCCATAAAAAAGGATGAGTTCATGTCCTTTGCAGGGACATGGATGAAGTTGGAAACCATCATTCTCAGCAAACTAACACAGGAACAGGAAACCAAACACCACATGTTCTCACTCATAAGTGGGAGTTGAACAATAAGAACATAGGGACACAGGGAGGGGAACATCACACACTGGGGCCTGTTAGGGGGTGGGGGGCCTAGGGGAGGGATAGCATTAGGAGAAATACCTAATGTAGATGAAGAGCTGATGGATGCGGCAAACCACCATGGCACGTGTATACCTTTGTAACAAACCTGAACATTCTGCACATGTATCCCAGCATTTAAAGTATAATTTTTTAAAAAATTACAACGATCTTTTCCCATAAGCCATTCTGGCACTCCAGACTTAAATAATCCATGAAACAGAGAGAGAGTGAGATCAAGGCAGACAAAGAGCAAGATTGAGAATGAGAGAGAGAGAGAGAGAGAGAGAATGTGAGCATGCAAGCTTGGAGAGTGGAAGTTGAGGAAATGGCATCATTTCAAAACAATGTACTTTGCCTCATATAATAGAGTTTTTGTGATAATCTTCTCAATGAAACAGGTTGCAATGATTAGCATCTAAGTATGTCCCTCCTCATAAGGATGGCAGGACAGCATTTTTTACCTTTAGCTCAACTGTTTCAGAAAGTGTGGTCCCAGTAGACATACAAACTAGTGGGTCTTTCACGCCTCCCAAATCCAAAAGTAACATTTCATTTCCATGTCTCTTTCTATAGTTCCACTCTTCTCATGCCTATCATTCATTTACCTGCCTGTTTTTTCTTGATTTCTATACAGAAAGATGCTAAGTCTGGGTTCTCTGATATGGAAAGGGGTGGAGGAGTGGGAGCTATGGTGCCTCAATGGTTTGGGGATTTGTTTTTTTAGTCTTAATTTTATTATGCCAACTCTACTGAACTTAATTATGGTAAATACAGAATTACACAATTACCCTCTGTTCCGTTCTTCAGAAGCTATATTTTGATAAAATTTACTACACGCTGCTTTCCCCCTGAACACTAGAAATGGATGTGTGTTGATATAAAATGTGTTATAATTACAATTAAAATATAGCTTACATAATGATAGTGTTAAAATAAAATTATAGATGTGTCGAGACAACATGGTCATGCATTTTTATTGTAAGTACATGCTTAGACCAATATCTGGTAACCAAAGGAAAAGGGAACAGAATTTTGGTTAAGCCACAAAAGCTGTTTAATGGTTTTCAAATAACTAAAGGGAGCTTACAATCTATGAGATAAAATTTCCCCATCATATTTTTAATTTAAAAATTCAAGGAGGCCGGGCGCGGTGGCTCAAGCCTGTAATCCCAGCACTTTGGGAGGCCGAGACGGGCGGATCACGAGGTCAGGAGATCGAGACCATCCTGGCTAACATGGTGAAACCCCGTCTCTACTAAAAAATACAAAAAACTAGCCGGGCGAGGTGGCGGGCGCCTGTAGTCCCAGCTACTTGGGAGGCTGAGGCAGGAGAATGGCGTAAACCCGAGAGGCGGAGCTTGCAGTGAGAACAAAAAAAAAAAAAAAAATTCAAGGAAATACATGAAATACCTGGAGAAATTGTTGAAAGTAAGTATGCATATGCACATTTTAAGATAAGCCCCTTATTTTTTTCTTAAATACCTGTGTAACTACCTAAATTTCATCATGTGTATCAGTGATGACAAATTTTCAACTAAGTTTAATGAAGAGCATAAAATAATAATAATAGTGTATTATTGCATTAACTAAGTAGTTCAGAATTGATTCTCATTAAAGAGCCACCCTATCACAACTAACTTAAACCTTACAAAATATGGTTGCAATTACAACATGAGGGAGAAACATAGGAAACTGAAATGTTTCTTCTAAATGTTTATAGTTATGGTGTGTGACCAGAATAATTGTGTCACAAATATTATTAAAATAATAAGATATCGTTTTGTTCAGCTTTACTGCAGAAACAAACGACAGGAATTTCTTTTCATTTCAGATAATTATTTTTCACTAATTGCTCAGTGTTTTTAGAACCTACAGTGCTAATTCCATTTCCTCATTTAATCTTTAAAATAACCCTTTCTGATCATTATTCTTAATATCTCCATTTTACACAATGTAGCTCTAGTTCAGATCTTTCTTCAGACCTGCAGACTTCTGGAAACTTCTGTCTCCAAAACTCATCCTTAACCCCTAACCCTGTTCCACCTCAATCTTTTCAATTTCAGATGATAATAATCTCACCTTTCCAGTTGCCCAGGCCCAAAATCTTGGGTTAAGGGGTCGCGATCTCATTCTTTCTTTCACAGCCCACATTCTGTCTGCCTGGAAATCCTGTTTCAACCTTCAAAATGTACTCCTTCTTAGAAGCTCAAGCCACCAAACCATCGATCCTACCTGGAAATGCCTCCTCTCTGTTCTCTGTGATTCTACTCTTTGCCCTTACCGTCAATACCACAGAGGGTTATCCTTTTCAAACAAGAGATAGTTCATCTCATACCTCTGCTAAAATCCTACCACTAGCTGCCTACAGAGTAAATGACAAAATGCCTGCGACAGCCCTGCGTGAACTAGCCCCATCACATCTGTGACCTCAAGACCTCCTGCTGTCCCTTCTTCCTCCTTGACTCTACTCAGCCACAATGGCTTCCACAATATTCCTCAAACATGCCAGGCCCATTTTTTGCCTTGGAGTTTTGGCACTGGTCATTCCTACTCCCAGGGAGTGGTCTTCCCCTAAATACACTGTGCCAACTCCCTCACTTCAGGTCTTTGCTCAATTGTCACCTCATCAAATCTACCCTATTACCGTACTTAAAAGTAGAGGTCACATTTACAGCCCCTAGCACTACCAACCCAACAATCTTCAGCAAGTTCCACACTCTTTTCCTTATCCCATAATGTTCACCAACTTGTAACATCTATAGGATGTATTTATAACATCCATCTGTTTTCACACATGACAGTGTAAGCTGAGACAGAGAGGAGGGAGGAAGGGGGGGAAAAGGGAGAGAAGAGAGGGAGAAGGAAAAAAAAAAGAGGAAAGGAGAGACAGAGAAAGCTTTCACTTTTTTACTGAGGTGTCCAAGCACTTAGAAAAGTGCACATGGAAGGTGCTTAATAAATATTTCTAAGAAAAATAAAGATAAGGAAAGAAGGAGGAAAGCTTGTAAGTGTAAGTAACTTTCCCAAAGCTCTGCAGATAGAAAGGGTCCGCAATGGAATTCAGGCTTGAGGCTGCCAGACTTCCACTGCTCTTAGCCTTTCTGTGAAGTCCATGGAATTCGTTATTTCCTTTAATTAGTTCTATAAAAATTTTAACTCCACTGAGCAATGTCACTAAAATGTTCTGTGTGTGTGTGTGTGTGTATCTCTCACTCTCTATCTCTGTCACTGTTCTTTTTTGCTCTTTCTCTCTCTCTCTATATATATAGATGTAAATTATATATATATGTAAATTTTCAATTTAGCAGAAGAAACAGAGAAGAGTGTAATACAGCATAACTATTTTGGTAATTTAACAGCAAAATTCAAAATTAGCAATAATGATTATTTAAGCAATATTGACACTTGATGTCCATCTAGTAACTTTAACATAGCTTGTAAATTTATTAAACATGCTAATCTCAGTGCTAAAATATTTCCATGCATATTTCATGCAATCCTTGCAATTACTCTATCAGACAGGTACATTTTTCTTATACCCATTCCAAAGGTAAGAAAATTGGTGAAAGATGTGGTACCTTTTTGATCAACGTCAGACAGGCAGTAAGTGGAGGCTATGGATTTCAATCCGGGCCTGTCTTACTTCAGAATTTGATTCTTAACCCCTACATGGAAACTCTGATAATTCCTTTGATAGAGTGTGTGTTTTCTCCTGGGAAACCTTCCCCCGATGTCTGCATGAGCTAGCACCTTCAGAACATAGTCAAGTTTAAACCATGAACTAAAGAGCACTTTAAAAATGGAAATATTTTTATTTACACAATAATGCAGAAGACTACACTGAGCCCTTTAAGTGACTTTCTTGCTACTTTCCATCAAGAATAAAAGAAAGAGTCAGCAGCCATGGAATGACAAAAGCACAACACCCAAAGATGGAGAATTCTGCAAATGACCAATTATAAAACTATTAAGCTTCAGCTCTTTTACAGCAAGAGGCAAAATAACCCATTAAACTGAAAACTCTCCTACCCTTCCCTCCACGGGCCACACAAACATTAACGTTGCATTTATTAGGATGTATTTCCTGTGCTCTATCAAGCTGACTTTTAGCAATTGTATTAATACAGTCCTCTCACTCTGCACATATATCTGAATGATGGATTTCCTCACTTGAGGTTTGTAGAAAGAGTGGAGTGAATGAAATAAAGTTTAGAAAGAGCCATCATGATCTGTAATGGTGGGTACTGAATCAAGACAAAATGAAACATCTTTTCTCATTTATTTGAATGAAAAGTCTACTGTATATTTATTTCCTGCCTACGGGGCTACTTGTTGCATAATGGAGAACAAGCATTTTTTTATTTGGAGGTAAGGGTTTGTGTGCTCAAGTTTCTATGGGCCTACAAAGTTAATCTTGTTTTAGGATTAAAATAAAACATACATTTCTGTAAATAGATACGGTTAAGCAATCAGCAACTGTAATGTCTTTAAACCACTATAAATTCAGGATAGGAATATCTGCAATTACTTTAAGCATTTATGCATTTGTGCAACAATTGAGCAGTATACATAGTGGTTTGTTGTCAGACAAAATTAAGTTTGAATCCAGACTTTGCCACTTACCAGCTATGTGACTTCAGGCTACGAAAATAACTTTTCTTAGCTGAACAACAGGGATAAGAATATGTACATTGCAGGACTACTGTGAGAACTAAATGAAATGAAGTACTTTTAGCACATGGCACAGTGGCTCATAGTAAGGACTCAAATTATTATTATGGTTACTACTACTTTTATTGAAAAAAGATTAGAAAGTCTGTTTGCATAAAATGTGATATATATCCTATATCATTGAAATTTCATATATTTGATTTTTGACTTTATAATCTAATAATGTGATTCAGAAAACATTTAGTCGTAAATATAGTTGAAAGCAGGTTACTTGTCAAACATGGAAATATAATATGAAGAAGGTTGACTCAACACTCTTTCAGACAGATATTTACCTGTACATAGATTTTATTGTTTTGATTTTTTAATTGCAGAAAACATATATATTGACTATGTCAATTCACAAAAGGTCCATTAATTAACCAGACTGACTATATGTTGCATAAATATCATTTTACATAGAGATCATATATGCATTTTAGTGGTTGGGAAATGTTTGCAGCTGTTTTTAATTGTCTACTTAATGTAAAAAGGAACAAGAAGCAGAGTTAGGCTTGTTGCTTACTGTAGAGTGACCCAGGAGTTTAATGTACTTTGTATTCCATTATACTATGAAAATGTTTCTGTGCCCTAGGGATATCAACAAAAGATTTGCTTTAATGAAAGGAACCAAGTATGGGTCCAAAGCTTTCAAATAGGAGGCCTATATATCCTGCAGTTTACATAAGAAGTGTCCGCCTTCTCTCTCAACTGCATCAAGACAGGGAAGATGTGATCACAAAGGCTGAAAGCAATTACAGTAAATGTTGGGAAGAGAAGGACATCGAGTTTTGAATGTCCCAAAGCTGAGCTAAAAGAATTATGTTTAAAGTAAAGAAAGTGTTATCTACAGCAAGGTTTTTCACTCAATGAATGCCAGTCAGTGAACCTTACATTAATGTAGAAAATCAGCTGTTTTTGCTATAATGCTTTCAACTGCACATGGCTAAAATCAAACTCAAAATAGTAAAAAGAAATGTATTTCAAAGAATAACACGTCCTAGAAACTCACAGACACATCTAGATTTGGATATAGTTGAATGTAGGAGTTCCAGAATATCATCAGGGCTCCCCCTCTCTCCCACCACTCAGCCCTACTCACGTCTCCTTGACTATACGCTACAGAAAGTTGCTCCTTGTGTTGGATGGCCACTGGGAGCCCCAGAATCACATCTCCCCAGCTTAAAAATTCCAGAGAGAGGAGATAATGTTCTCGTTCATCTCTGAGAGAAACATCTTGGGGAAGATTCTAATTGGCCTGGATGAGGTCAAATGATGACAAAGGAACCAATCACCTGCTTTGCTTGACCTGGGCCACATACTTCATCCCTGGGACCAGGAAGATAGGCGGGATGTCATCATTTCTCAGTTTGGGGAGAGAAAGGTCTGATATTTTTCCAAGATGAATGAGAATACTACATGGAGATACAAAAGCTGTAGCTTGCTGCTACTGTAAATTCCACAGTTCTCACTCCCTGCCTTGTGTCTTATGAACATGCAGTAAGCTGACCTGAGAGATCATTTTCCCTACCAGCAGCCTTGATATATATTATTGAGAAGTTAATTGTAAAATAATATAGAAGCAGTCTGAATATAGAAATTAACTTGACTAGTAATGACCAAGACAGCTGTATGAAAATATATTTTAAAAGTTCCTACAAACTCACCAAAAGTGGGAGCTGGAAATGCAAAGACAGTTTTGACAAGAGAAAGTTTTTTTCCAAGCTAAACAAAAAAGATTACAGACTTTTAGAAACCACATTTTTAAAGAAAAAAAAAAATCAGATAAGGAAAATGAGGCCTAGAAAAAGTAAGAGATTTATTTAGGGTAACTTAGCCAGTTAACGGCAGGATTGAGACTAAAACACACCGTATAATCCAAGTATGGTCTTTTAAACCTATGATATAACCTGTATATATGTAAGAAATACAGCACTTGTCATTTGTTAATCTCCAAATGTTCATGAAGTTGAAGCAAATGTATTTACTGTTTCAAGTATTCTTAAAGAGAAGAATGCCCGAAGACATCTTAATTGCATGGGTGTGTATACACGAAATACACGTGGAGATGTCTTCAAATATAATATGTGCATGTCTTCATTCCTTCCCTCTGCTCTTTTAAAAAATGCCCCTTTAAAAGTTTCCCACTCACCATCTGTTAGGTAAATTTCCTAAAACACAGTAAATGTGGAGGCAGAGATTGTTATAGAGACTATTTCAAACGGCAGTGACACCTATACTTAGGAAATTATAAAAAAGCGTAGGTTAAAGTTGTTTTTTTAATAAATTTCACCACTGTAGTAATACCACACCACCCTATGTGCTCAGCGCGATGGGATTACATAAGATGGAGAGAGAGAAAATGAAAAAAAAAATCTAGGTATTTATGTATAAAATATTATCCCAAAAGTTTGATATTACATTCAAATTTCAATTAACAGAAGGAAAACATTGACACATTTACTAAAGCATTTCATTTATGGTATAAGGTCCACAGACTTAGATTTGCGTTATGCTCCAACAAGGGTAGAGTTGACCACTTTTTCCAGCTACTTGCTTTGGGAGAAAAAAAAATCCACCTGCCTGAATCAGATGCCATTCAATTCCAAGTCTACAGCATAGGCCATGTCACTACACATGAAATATTATTCATTCAGAGTTAGGATGTAGCAAGAGTAATTTATACTCTGGGAGTGTTTGCTCTCAAGTCAATAACAGAGAAGCCTTGAATAAAAGTGTTCCCATTACTTTCTGCTATAATATATCTTACTTATTGCCCATAAAACAGTGGTCAGAGGAGATTTATCTATTGGTCACCATATTATATAACCTCTCCACTTTAAGCCATCCCAACTCTGTGATGATTTTTTAAAAATATGTTACTTATAGTCAATATTAATTTATCTTTAATCTTTCTTAGCTTTAGAAAAGTATTATTTTGCACAAGCTTAGGAACAAATCTCCAGAAATTCCTCCCTGATGTTTCTTTGAGGCTGAAAATGCATTGCAGGGCAGTTGCAGTGATTTAATTCTAGTTGGCAGAGCCCTGGCCACACACTAATTTCATTAGCCTCGAATTCCTGGATTGATTTGAAGACCCACTGGATGTGATTCCCGTCCTCAGACATGTCATTTACTAACCCACTCAGTGTGTAAAGAGAGGAGAGAAAGAGGACTTGCTAAGCTCATATCTTCAATCTGGTACCCCAGCAGTCAAATGAAAATTCGAAGTCAGAGACACCATTTACATTTGAGTAGTCCATTCTTGCCCAGGTCCAAATTTTCAGGAAGGAACTTTATTCCTGACTTTGCTGGGGGCAGCAGCATTTGTTACATCTATGACCATTTCATTTCTCGCTCCTTCTCTGCAGTGCTCAGCACCTCCCATTTAAGTCCCTAAGTATTCCCTCTCCTAGCCTACAGGCTTATCTCACTATAAATGTATATCTCAAGTGATCAGTTTGGCATGGTCCCTACAGCAACCTGCAGGGACCAGAGGAAAAAAGAAAACTCAAACCACCGGAAAGCTAGGAATTCAATCATTTGGAGGAGTTTCTTTTAAATAGGACAATCTTAATTGAACTGAACCTTGCGATCTCACAGGAGATTCACTATGTCCTTTTTCTCTCCCTCTAAGTGTGCTTTGAACAATGGGTATGTGTATCATTATTCTCTCTTACTCATTTTGCAGGCTTATAGAAACTAGAAAACTGGGGACTGGAATTACACGACAGGAGCTTCTAAGATCACACGCAAAAAGGGTTACTGGAAGAGATTGTTGGTATATGAAATACATATTCCAACATGGGCAGTGATTAACCAGGACACATACAAATCAACTGTTTTATCTAGCTTGCACGCATCCCAAGCTACAAGTTGGTGCATTCCTCAGACTACCAGCCTCTTCTCAATAAGTGCAGGTGAAAACCAGGGGCTCTTTCTCCCTCAGCTATTCAATCCAACATGAATAGCTGCAATTTACAAATTAGAGGCAAATGACAGTATTTTCTCCGAATGGTTTTACTCCCAAGCCATAATGCTAACGCTAACATTGGGTTCCTTCCTCCTCAGCTCAGGGAATGGAGAAAAATAATGTAAGACCAGCCCTCCGCCTCCCCCGCCAACTTTTTAACCCCTAGCAAGTTGCCTCAGGTTCACACACCAGAGGAGGAATCAGCTCCCCCTGGAATCTTTTTCAGGAAACACAGTCCCTTAGCCTAGTCTGTAATCCCTTTCTTGACTTTAACATTTCACTCTTTTTTCAGACAGAGACAGGCTCATCTGCAGTACTGCCCAGGTGAGTGAACAAACAGGCAAAATAATTTTACAATGCTAAACACAAAATATTTTGTGCCTTTAATCCCAGGGGCTAACAGGGAAAACACTGTCACCTCCCCCAGCTCCCAGTGGTTCTCAGGTAATGTCTCTGACATCCTTTCCCACCTGCACTGCTACTGCAACTTGTCTAGCTTTAAGCTCAATGATGAAGGAAGCACTCTGGGTTTCAGCTACAAGCCAGGTTCTTCCCAAAAGCAAGGAACTCAGAGTGATGGCTAGCCCCAGAACACTTTTGGGTTTGCAAGCCTCCAAGGATTTCCATGATGGCACTCAGGAAGTGTCAGAGGGGCTATGCAAGCTGCAGCCTTGGATGGGCACTCCTCTTTCCTGAATGCAAACTTCACACTCCTGGAGGTGATGTGGTGACAGCCTGGGTCTCACAGAGTCCCCTTCTGAAGCCCAACACCTTTAGGGTAAGCACTTGAGAGGGGCCAGTTCTCTAGATATGAGGAGCATAAAGGTGCCAGGATCGGCATGTACATCTGCGGAAGAGATTAGCTGGGTTTGGGTACCACTAGCCAGGTAGAGAGCCGCTATGCATTGGGAAAGGGTCATTTTAATACTGAGATGAACCAAGAACTTGGGAGTGAAGACAGAGGAGGAAAGGAGACAGAGGTTGAAAGGGAGAGAAAAAATAGAGAGAGAGAGAGAGAAAAAAAAAAAACAAAAAAACCAGCAAGGAGACAGAGACAGAAAGAGAGAGTGATGCACATATAGGGAAAGACAGACAGGAGGGAACCTACAATCACAGAGACCCTGAAACTCAATTTCCAAACCCCAAAGCCACTAATTCCTACCCAATGCAGCTCAGGAGCCATGGGGCAGAGACTGCTGGAGCAGGAGGCGAGAGAACACTGCGGTAGAACCCACCGCTCAGCGGCCCCGGATCCGCCTTCCTCCCATTTTTTCTCTGTCTCCCTCCGGGCACCGGAGCAGGAGGACCACGGAGCCCTGCTCCACGCACCCCTCTGCCTCCCAACGGGCGCCTTCATGCCTCGCTCCGGGAATCGTCCTCCAAGCCGAGGATTTGGCTTGGGGTCTGCGTCAGGGAGATAGTGGGTGATGGGGGGGAGGAGGGAGGAGGCAGGGAGAGCGATTTTGTTTCGCAGTTAGCATGAGCTCATCCCTGGGCTGAGGTCTGAAGTGGCAGGAGTGGAAAGCTGATCGCCCAGCTCCGGCCAGTGGCAGGATCGCAAATGTAATTTAGACGGTGCAAAATATTGCCTGGAGCAAACCAACTGGGGGTCACGTCTGCAGGCAGCATCTCTCCACCTGAGGAAGGTCCCAGTACCTCGCGCCCTGGGCTCTTGCGGAGGCTGGCTACAGGTCGGGAAATCGACCCGAGGGAGATGGGGACTTAACATCCATATCTAGGTTAAGACCGAGCCCTCGATTTAAGAAGTGCCTCCTTAAGGTTGTCTCCAAATTTTCCAAGGGAGTGCAGGTTGGCAGGCTGGCTTGGGGGTGGGAAGCTGGGGAGTTGGGAAATGCCCGGTTTCGAGGCATCGTCTCATCTTTCCTATTCCATTCGCCTAACCAGCTCTCCTAGGAGCCCGGCACTTTTACGAGCCTGTTTTCGGACCATATTTCACCCTAATGCAAACCCATTTAAATCATCGCCTTGTTTTTCGCAGATTGCTTCTTGTAAATGGGGCCATAAATCCAGGATGTCAAGCCGCATGGAGTGGAGCGTGGACAGGGGGGAGATGGAAGGGAAATAAATCAAGCAGGGAAGGTATCTCCTCGGGCGGGGTGGGAGGGATTCGGCAGGATCTCCAGGGTGGAAATGAGAGAAGGCTGACCTGACCCGAACCACCGGAGTCCAAGCCAGCTTTTAGGGTTAAGGGCTCAGGTAGCCACGGTGTGCTCCGCCCCGGAGGGAGCGCCCCCCTACCTGGAAGAGCCTCAGGATGTTGGCTACCATGATGGAGACCGAACTCCCCGAAGCCCCAATCACTCCAACTACTTTCTCCGGCTTGACGAAAACCGGGGGTTCGCCGTTGGTGCAGCGCACGTCGGAGGTGTCCTTCTGGATGAGCGCCTGGACGAAAGTGAGCGACTGTTCGAGCGCGTAAGTGTCCCTGGAACAAGTGTCCAGGATCCGCGCGCCCAGCGTCACGTTGGGCAGTAGGTTGGGATCACTGTTGATCTGGTCCAGGGCGTAAAGCATCGCTTCCAGCCTGTGGATCCCGTTCTCCCTCTTGATGTCACCGCAGGGCATTCCGCTGGGACCCTTGGCGTGCACTGGGAACAGCCCCCCGAGGGTGACGTCCCCCTCGATCCGGATTGAGTGCGGGGCGTACATCTCCTGGCCGCGCGCCGCCGCCGCCAGCGCGCACAGGAGCACCTCCAGCACGCAGCAGGGGAACTTCATCAAAGTCAGGACGCGGAGCAGCTTCCTCAGCTGGACCATGCTGCTCCGGCTGCTGCGGTGGCGGCGGCAGCGCTGGAAGGGACGGTGGTGGGCTCGCCGAGGTCCGGGCCCCTCAGGGCGAGCTCCTCCGGGAAAGCCCAGGGGCTCCTGCAGGCACGGAGGGTGGGGGAGTCCGGGGAGGGGCGACCAGAGTGGGTGAGGGGTCCCGCGCTGCCTGCCAGCCTGGGGCGCCTCGCGCTCTCGGGTTAGCCGGCCGGCGCGCCGCGCTCGCGCTCACCGGCTTGCCGCTCGCTCTCTCCAACAGCCCAGCACTGGGGAGAGGGCAGGGATTGCTATCGCTTTAAATGGTCGTTCGGCTCCCTCTCCTCCTCCTCCCACTCCCTCCCTCCCTCGCTGGCTCTCCTTCTCTCCCTACCCTTCCCAGCGCCAGCCCTCCCCACTGGTTTGCATCATCACGCAGGGAGGGGCTGCGTGCTGAGGTAAGGGGGGGAAATGGGTGGGCGGCTGGGGAATCGGGGGAGGTTTCCTCAGAATGGGAGTTTCGTGGTCCCCAGGGAATCTAGGGATTGCGCGGAGCAAGCAAGAGCCTAGCCCTCGCCCCCAACTCACTGTGGAAGCCTCCCTACCCACACCCACGTTCTGGGCACGGGAGTCATCAGCCGCGGGATGGGGCGAGGACGTCGTGCTGACTGCTCCCAAACCCTAGGTCCGGAGCCTAGGCTCTTAGACCTGGGAGAACACGAGGGAGAGGCAGAGAAACCAGTGAGGGAGGGGCGCGGGAAGACCCTAGCTAGACTCTACTCCTGAGCCGCCTGTGCTAGTTCTTGCTAAGAAAGCCACACATGCACACAGGAGCCTGATTCATGACTTAAAGACGCTTTACCCAAAGGGGTCTCCAGGGCCAGGCGCTGAGCTTGGCTGAAGGGAAACAGAAGTCAAGAGGAGACGCTAGGCATAGGAGTGCATCCTTGGTCTTCAGTAGTCACTAGAGTCAGAGCTCCGTGAACTGACGCGTTTCCCCAGCACGTCTGTGTCAAAAACCTCGGACGCATCCCTTCTCTTTACTTCGCTGCGGAGATGTAACAACTGAGAACTCCGCAGACAGCACTTTCTTCTCTAGCACTGACAGGTGTAAGTCTCCCTCCTACCTATTTCCAGAGATGCATCTGGTGCACCTGGTGATAGTTTTTGCCAGTAAGAAACAGCAGGAAAGAGGTGATGGCAGGAAGAAAAAAGAGGGGGCAGGCAGAAGTGTCCCCATTGATTGGGAATGCCTTTCTCTTTCTCTGGCTGGGGTTAGGGGGCAAAGTCAGGATGCCAGAACAGGTTGCAGTGCAATTGAGAACCTCTTTATGAACGGTGTCTCCTCCTGCAGGTCCAGACCACGTTTGGCCCATTAAAGCAACAAGTGGCTCTACTTCCAATTCAAGGAAAGCGAATGTCTGTCCTTGGGGATGGGAGTGAACTTAAGGAGGTTAAACCAACTCTTCCTGAGGCTTTCTGTTGGAGTGCAGCAAAATCATATTATACAGATTTGAGGGTGGAGAGAAAACCAGAAACAAGACTATACTTATTGTTTTTGTTGATGATGTAATGAAGAAACTTATCATTGTAGGGGGAAAAAAAAAGTCAAAAGGCACCTAGTTGGTTGTCTCTGCCACCAAATACTTGTGTGCTCTCAGCACTTCTGTTCCTCTGTCTGGGTTTTAGTTTCCCCATCTGGAAAATGATGAGATTGAATTGGATGCCCTCCAAGTTATCTTTTAACTCTCAAATCATCTGTTAAAATAGGTCATGTCCCTTTGGCCATGGTGCTCTTTTTAGGCCAATATTTTCTATTGTATTATGTGCACACCAGTTTTTGTATATCCAAAGAACACTACGAAGGTTTCCTGATATAGAGGGTTTTTGTTGTTGTTGTTATTTCCTGTCAGGGACATCCCATCAATTTTTTTTTTTTTTTTTTTTTTTTTGGATATGCCCCTCTTGCTTGTTTCAGTGTTTATGGTTTCAGGAGAACTGATCCCACTGCCTGTGATCAAGTCTTGGCTAATCAGAACATCAGATCCTTCTGGCTGTAGTGCTGTTCCAGGATGGGCAGAAAGTCCAACCAGAGCCATTCAGGGATAATCCCTGGACTTTTGCTGGGGCAGCCAGGATGGAGACATAGGGTTATCACTATCACACAGGCAATCTCTGTATAAGTCAGATAAAAAGGGGCCCCTTCCACAAAATACTTTGTTTCTCTTTTGGAAAATTGTCGTGCTATTCTGAGTTTGTCAAAAGAAGATATTTTCTGTCACCTTCCAGAAAACAGTGCTGTAATTAATATACAAATCTACTCTGTGCACAATGTGCCTGTGAATCACCTTCAGACTCAATGCCTTGCTACACAAATGCACAAGTTGAATTACCGAATGCCATGATGGCCCCTGTTCCTTCCTGCAAGTTGTGGAGCTATGAGAATATAAGCCTAAAGCTGTGCCAGGGACTTCCACAAGAACAGGGAGATATTTGAACCCCAAAGTAAGAGAGACAAATACATAGAGATAGAGATATAGATAAATAAAGAACGAGAGAGAGAGATTGAGGCTTAATTAAAACATTTGCATTCCTGGATCCAAGCATGCTTGAAGAATTGCCTCTGGACTTTTTAAATTATATAGCACTTGCTCTCTTTCCCTCGGAGCGGGCGGCGGCGGCGGCATCGGCATCGGCGGCCTGTGCAGCAATGGCCAAGATCAAGGCTCGAGATCTTCGCGGGAAGAAGAAGGAGGAGCTGCTGAAACAGCTGGACGACCTGAAGGTGGAACTGTCCCAGCTGCGCGTCGCCAAAGTGACAGGCGGTGCGACCTCCAAGCTCTCTAAGATACGAGTCGTCCGCAAATCCATCGCCCGTGTTCTCACAGTCATTAACCAGACTCAGAAAGAAAACCTCAGGAAATTCTACAAGGGCAAGAAGTACAAGCCCCTGGACCTGCGGCCTAAGAAGACACGCGCCATGCGCCGCCGGCTCAACAAGCACGAGGAGAACTTGAAGACCAAGAAGCAGCAGCGGAAGGAGCGGCTGTACCCGCTGCGGAAGTACGCGGTCAAGGCCTGAGTGGCGCGTTGTCAATAAAGCACAGCTGGCTGAGAAAAAAAAAAATAAATAAAAAATAAATTATATAGCACTTTCTTTCTGTTTGAAGACAAAAGAATCCTCTTCTAATTCACCTGTTCTAGTACACAAGACCGAAAAGGTGAAATAGCTGAACAGATACTCCGTTAGAGCAGCATCAACTCATTTGGAACAAGATATAAATAAAGTAATAGAGAGGCATACTTAGGAACACACATACTACGATCCTAGTGTTTAAGCATTAGCACCTCAGGTTGTCTTTGACAGAGACTACTATATCCTTATTTCATTTTTAAGTTCAGGCTATTTATTACAAACTTGTTGACAAAAATATTTGGAGAGTTGGAGTAACAAGTAATGTCACTTGATTTTTCACCTGCACATGTCTCGGTTCATGCCCTGTGCTTCCATTTTCATTTCCCATCCAATGATTGCTCAATAAATATTTCTTGGCTGACTGTTGAATGCTGCCTTATTCTGCATTTTCTCTTTGCTCTGCTCCTTCTCCCCAAACATCTGGCAGTAATCATTATCTTTCCTTTATTGCCGTCATCTGTGTGCATGTCATATTTCCCTTGCCAAGTTGTAAGATCCTTGAGGGTAAGGGCTGGATATTATTTATCTTTTTATCCAGGACCATGTTTCAAATGATGTTTTGTGCCTAAGAAGCACTCAGGTGTTGAATGATTCAGAACTGGTTTTGCCATTCTCCACTGCCTTTATTTGACAGTGACCAAAACTTAAAGTGGGCAGGGCAGGAATGCTGACAGATAAATCATTTTCCTCTCAGTCGCTATAGACAGTTTCTAGAACTTAAAAGATAATTAGTAAATTTTGAAGTAATTTTGTTTTTTAAAAAATGTGCAGGACTAAAATATTCTAACTTTAAAGAACTTAACTCTCAGGTAAAGCTTTGATTGGTCCTTCCTGAGTCAAATGCTCATTTAGAAATTAATAATTGTGGCCATGCCCATAGGCTGGTTAGAGGAGCTCAGAAGCATAGACCTATTTTTCTAGCCAGGCACCAGCACCACTTACTACATGGAAAGAGAAGTCCGCTACCAGAGAAACTGGAAAGTGATGCTGAGCTTGCAAAATCACTACATATCTAGTACATATGATTTATAATTCACCTTTATACCTTTAACCGTGGCAAAGGATCTGGCACTTGATTATGAACACAGTATTTGTTTTGTTTGGTTTTCTGAGATTATACAGACAGAAAATCTCTGTGTAAGACAGGTTTAGGCCGGGCGCGGTGGCTCACGCCTGTAATCCCAGCACTTTGGGAGGCCGAGGCGGGCGGATCACAAGGTCAGGAGATCGAGACCACGGTGAAACCCCGTCTCTACTAAAAATACAAAAAATTAGCCGGGCGCGGTTGTGGGCGCCTGTAGTCCCAGCTACTCGGGAGGCTGAGGCAGGAGAATGGCGTGAACCCGGGAGGTGGAGCTTGCAGTGAGCCGAGATCGCGCCACTGCACTCCAGCCTGGGCGACAGAGCGAGACTCCGTCTCAAAAAAAAAAAAAAAAAAAAAAAAAAAGACAGGTTTATGTAAAATTGGGCCAGTGTTCTAATGTCTGATTTAATTGGAGGAGAACCTAGTTTTAGGTACAAAGATTGTAAGCTGTAAAATGTATTCACAGGCTTGGTTCTATTTAGTAATCAATCTGTCCTCACTGAGGGGTTAATGAAAAGTAACTAACTAAACTTAAGGTCTCAGTCTTACTTTATATTTGTTTGTTTTCTTGAATATCTTAATTTTACTTATTTTATTTGTTGTTTTGCTGCCAGAAGATGTTCTACTCTTCAACATCTTCTGCAGGAAATAATATTTGCACTTCCAGTTCCCACTATATTTATTTAAATCCAATTTGTAATCTACAAGTGTGTTTTCCTTAACCACTGCTACTTCTGCTATGGCCACGAATGCACTTTGGCTATTCTTCTATCCTTTATATAGTTCTTCATCTGTAACTTTTCAAAACACAATTTCACATTTTATTGTACTTTTGAATGGGTGTTCACTTTATCTTGGAGAGAGAGAGAGAGAGAATATTCCATTTTTGTCTGTTCCACTTTTTTGCTGTATCTATTTGTAATAGACACCTTTTGTCACTTAACTAGCATCCGTTCATCCATTTTCTGATCCCATTTTGTTAAGAAACCTTGGTATTGTACAGAAAAATTCACTCCAGAGAGTTTTCAATGGGTGGATTGAAATTGATCCCTACTGGTAATCCTATCTTCCTTTCTAGTAGTTCATTTAGGAATTCAAGGCAGTGACACCTAGGGAAAGGTTTGATGGGGGTTTCTGAAAGCATTTCTTGTGTCTGGCATGATTGTGTGTAGATATGAGACCCAGGATTATTGTAATTCTTTCACTAGCTGCCTGAAGATGAGTTCAATACACAGAGTCCCGGCACCACTAGATCAAATTATCCCCAATGCTTCCTCTTTTGATTTCCAGTTATATAAGCCAAGAAATCTGCTCATTGCATAGGAAAGTATTAGTTGCGTTTTCTGTTACTTGCAGCCAAATGCAATGCTAAGTGTTACTAAAAGTATTTATATTATTATTAATAGTATATGAATAAATTTACATTAATGTTGTACATTTTATATGAATAATGAATATTACCAAGAGCTTATATTTTTCACGTTTACTAGGTACCAGGCACAATATATATCAATTCTCAAGATAATCTCATTTGATATATATCATCATTATTATTGTTATTTCATAGATCTGAAAATCGAGGCCCAGGAAAGTAAAAAGTATAGTTTAATCAATATGCTGCCATTTGTTACTGCCTCTTTAGTTTCTCTTCCTTACCATCTTGTTGCGTTGAAGCTTACATATCTTAAGTCCAGACTCCAGCTGCTCTATGAGTGCTCTGTCTCATCAATTGCACTCAATTCAGAAAGACCTTACTTGTTACATCCCTCAGATCTCATTGGCCTTTGGATGTAGTATCTGGGAAGCCACAAGGAGAGTCTCACCTAAGGGCCAAAGGAAACTTCACTCCCCAGTTTTCTTTCTTCTCAGGTCTGAATGTTTCCACTCATTTATTCTCTCAGTACATAGGGAGGACTGTTTTGTCCTGCCATTTGGGTAGGTATATGAAACAACAGCTTTGGGGCAAGTCATTCATACAGTAAGTGATTCTCCAGGTACAAATCTCTCTCCATCATATTTTGTACTACAATTTAAAAAAACCAATTGTTCCTTCCAGAGCTGTGACTCAGAGAACAAAATGGCTTTGACTTAATAGGCAAAAACTGTTCTCTGCTTTAAAATTGCTGGACAAGGCCTGTCTAGAAGGTCTTGTACCTCACCCTACCCCTATAATTCTTTCAATCTTCCTACAGTGCCTCTTAGGTGTGTAGAGCATGAATATCCCTTCCCTCCTTTTGGTAACATCATCAGCCATTCCTTTGGGAAAGCACCCTTCTCCTTTTTTAGGAGTTGAGATGGATCCTAATGCTCCATCTACCCAAATTCAGATATGGGCACACATCTAGGGTTGGCTGAACTGAGCTCTTTCTTCCCCTGGTGGAGCTGATGAGTCCAAAGATAGGTAAAGAACTTGAAATGTTATGTATGAATACTGGAAGTCAGATGTTCTTCTCCTAGCTAAATATATATGAAGACAGAGACCTGGTGCTTCTAGCAAGTGTTGTTTCCACAACATGAAGAAAGTTTGTCTGAGAATAAAAACAACCTACACGGCGGGGCACAGTGGCTCACGCCTGTAATCCAAGCACTTTGGGAGACTGAGTCGGGTGGATCACTTAAGGTCAAGAGTTTGAGACCAGCCTGGCCAATATGGTGAAACCTCATCTCTACTAAAAATGCAATAATTAGCTGGGTGTCATGGCGCATGCCTGTAATCCCAGCTACTTGGGAGACTGAGGCAGGAGAATCGTTTGAACCAGGGAGGCAGAGGTTGCAATGAGCCAAGATTGTGCCACTGCACTCCAGCGTGGGCAATGGAGTGAGACTCCATCTCAAAAAAAAAAAAAATAAAAATAAATCAACCCACACAAGGAAGCAAATCCACGATATGAAAAGAAAAGCTCTGACAAAGTCTCCCAAGACAGTGGATCCAGTAATGTCTCTAACTGTACTTGCCTTCAAACATTTCCTTTTGTCACCCAATATATTTTATGCTTTGCTTAAGCTAGTTTGACTCCAGTCTCTCAAAATTGAGGGTACTAATTTAGATGGTTACTGTTTCAAGACAAGCAGCTATTAATTTGTAGCTACTGATTCTTATACTCCTCTGAGAATGAACTATGGAAAGTTTAGAACTCTATGACATAAGAGCATAGTAGCCCTGGAGTCAGTTCTTGATTTGACTCCAGACCTTGTGGATATACTATCAAACTCCACACTATACTGGTTTTAAATGACCAGTTGAGTGGGAAGTAAAATTCAAACTTAAAAAGGATTGAGTATAACTGATGGACCTTTAAATTGTCTTAAAAATACAATTTATGTTAGTCTCATGATAAGAAATGTAGCAATACTACAAAACAATACGAAATTAGCCAGATGTAGTGGCATGTATCTTTAGTCCCAGCTACTCAAGATGCTGAAGTAGGAGGAGGGCTTGAGCCCTGGAGGCAGAGGTTGCAGTGAGCCATGATTGTGCCACTGCACTCTCACCTGGGAGAAAGAGCCAGACCCTGCCAAAATAAAAGAAGAGGAGAGGAGAGAAGGGGAGGGGAGGAGAGGGGAGGAGAGGAGGAGAGGGGCAGCAATAGTGTAGATTTTTATATGTGTGTGTTAGATATATAGGATATGATATTTTGCCTATTTAAAGTTGGTAGTAATTGTAAAGTAGTACAGTTTGCTTTATTGTAAGAATCAAACCACACAGCCCTTGCATTCTAAAGACCTGCTTATCTATGGGAAATGGAGGCATTTGAATATGCTGGTTGAACCTCATGTATTTCTTGAATCAACTCTGACTAATGTGTGAGGCTTATTCTGTTTATTGAAGACCTACTCTGTATTAGGTACTGAAATGGGCAGTTTATATGCAATGCATCATTTAATCTCTGCAATGAATCTATGAAAGTGTTTGCTATTATTGATATTATCCTAATTTAAACAGAAATACTGATAGTAAATAACACTTTTCTGGTACTTTCATTGATCCAGGTACTGTTCCAATGATGTACACATGCTGATATATTTAATCCTCATAGTAAATTAGGGATTTATTTAATTCCTCAAATACATAAGGTAAGTACTTTTATAATTACCTCTATTTTTCAGATAAAGAAATTGAGCTGCAAAGTTACTAAAAATCTTGCCAATCTCATAAATATAGTAAGTGCCAGAGCTCAGATTTGAACCCAGAAAATCTATCTCCAAGGTCTGTGTTTCAGTCACTATACTTCCTAGCTTGTGGGTACGGAAGCATAGCACACTTGCGTCTGTGTTCCCCAGACGTGCTTTTAACTACTGTACTCTATTGCTTGTCTGTTTATTAGTAGATACTGATTTATATCAGCAGGGGGGGTTCCTGAATTTTTACTCTTTGGGAAGACACCTTCACAGCATGTCTAGTGAACCACTGGCACCCACTTGTTCAATTGCTGTTTTTGTTTTTTTTCCTCTTCCCACCATCATATGCATGGTCCATATAAGAGGCAGAGAATGTCTGTTCTCTATCTGTCTTCTAGGCCTGCATATGGCTATGAATACCTCTACTGTATCTTAAGGTCCTGGACAAGCTTCTTTGCTTTGTTAGGACCCTCTCTCTGTGTGACGTCCTGCTGTAGCTTATTGAGATGCTACTGTCAACCACCCCTAAAACCCTGAAACTGCCAAGTTCAAAGCCTACCTGAAACAAGCTCAAGTTCAGTGCCTTACTTGAAGGGAGTTGATGGTATGTTTTCCTTTCTGGCTATTACTTGATTCAATAAATATTAACTGAGTACAATAACATTGTTTTCACAATACCAAAACTTGGCCATCCAAGTAAGTTTTGTGTCTTTCAGGGTAGTCAATTTGGATATTATAGATCTATTTCTAAAATGTTCAAAATATTGGGCGATTCCCTCTGGGAAATGTCTTAATATGTTTTAATATGTCTTATGAGACCATCTACTATATTGTTTAATATTCACCTCATTTAAGAGTCAAACAATATCTCTGTAGTTATTCATATATGTTCCTTACAAGTATTGATTCTTTGTGATTTTGGCCCATTTCTCATTATCCTTTCTACATAGAAATTGTGTAAGACAAGTTGATGCTAGTATCTTAGCCATACCAGTTCTTTATTTTACAACTTTGATTGTTCAGTCCCTCAGATACCCCACACACACACAAAAAAAGAAAAAAAAACAAAAAACGGGTACTTATAAACCACAAAAATTGGGATCTAGCCTCATTTCTGTGGGAGATGGTAGAAGGTAAGCTCTTGTGCACATTCATTCAGCCAATCAATCTCGATTGAGAACTTCTGCTTCCTCATGATGAACTAATTGGTCCCAGGCTTTCCCTCTCACTTACTCCCAATCATTAGAAAATCAGACAGAACATATGAAAGAACTTGTTTAAGCCAGTGGGTAATTAGCAGCTCCAGACCATGATTCCCAAAGAAGGGGAACAAATTAGGAGAGCTCTATGAATGTCATGACTTTCTGCTTCATGCCACTATTCAGACCCAAGCTGACCATGACAGATTGATACATTTGAGGAGATAGAGATCAGAGTTCAGAGAGGTTAAGGAGGCTATCACCTGCATCTTGATGAAGGCTACACACACAAGATGAAGGCTGCACACAAAAAGAGGACCAGAAACCTGTATGAGGTTCCCTTGAAGTTTATCTGAACACTAAACTGTGAAAACATAGGATGAGGAGCTGGGACACCAGGAAAACAACAACTTTTTGGGAACTGCATCAGAGCTCATGCATTGGCAGGAGACATTTGTGCTCTGACCCTTGTTGACCAGGAGACATTTGCAGAGCCCTTGTTGAACTCTCAGAGCATTTAGTAGAGACTCTAGAAAGATTACACTTTAATAGCAGGGCTAAACACCCACCCTAAAACATCTTAGAAACAAGTCTGGAAAGCTTCACGCTGATCTGCAAGTAACTTAAGCCTGCTAAAACAAAATATAACAATTTTTAAAGGTAGACAGTGTAATACTGACACTTAACCCTGTTACATTTACATTGGGCAGAAGAATCCAGTGAAAATTATAAGGCATGTAAAATGCAGGAGAAGAATAAAAACAAATTTTGGATAAAATTTATTAATTTATTTATTTTTATTTAAGAATAAAAACAAATTATATATTTTTGAATCAGCAGACAAATACAATAAAACAGCAAGGCAGACAGAATACTAAAATAACCCCAATGGTTCTATTATATTACATGATGATAGGGCTTGTACAGACATAATTAAGGTTATTAATCAGTTGATTTAGATAGAGAGATTTTCCAGATGAGCCTAACCTAATCACATGAATCCTTTAAATGTAGAGGCTTTTCTTTGGTTGGTTGCAAAAGAGGAAGTCAGAGAAATTCGAAGCGTGAGAGAGATTTCACTCTGTAAGTTCAGCCTACAGAATGGTAAGATAAATGACTATTGTTTTAAGCCACTAAAACTAATATAAACAGCTAATGTAAATATTCTCAAGAATTTGAGGAAAACGAGCATAATGAGGAGAAAAGTGGAAAACATAAAAAAGAACCAATTGCAATGTCTAGAGCTGAAAAATACAATATAGGAAATAAAATATCTGAAATTCATTGCCTATATGTAACAACAGTTGCACATTGCAAAAGAAAACATCAAAGAACTTGAAGATACGTGGAACACTGATCAAAATCGACTTCATAGTATTCCATAAAATAAGTCTGAATACATTAAAATATATTGAACTCATTTTGACAATGAGGACATTAAATTAAAAATAACAAAATGTCTGAAAATCACCTTGCATTTATACATCAAACAGTACACTTTCAAATTACCTACAGTCTAAACAAAAACTTTATTAAAAAATACTAGAAAATATTTTAAATGACTGGCAACAAAAGCAACCTGTTGAAATTTATAGTGTGTAGCCTAATATAGGTCTTTGGAAGATATTGAAAGCTTAAATCCTTATATTAGAAAAACAAATTTAAATTTGATTATCTAACCTGTGCATTAAGAACTAGAAAAATATAATGAATTTAACCCAAAGTAGAAAAAATAAATAATAAAAAGCATAACTCAATCAGAGAAAACATGTAAAAATAGAGAAAAAAATCAATAATACCAAAGCTGTTATTTGAAAAGACTAGTAAAAGTGACAATGTATAGCTGGACATATTAAGAAAAGAGAGAAGAGAGAAATGACTGATATAAAATGAGTGAACATCACTCTAGACCCTATACTCATTAAAAACATAAGAAGGCAGGTGTGGTGGCTCATGCCTGTAATCTCAGCGCTTTGCTGGGGCCGAGGAGAGCAGATCAAATGAAGCCAGGAGTTCGAGACCAGCCTGGGCAACATGGAAAAACCCCATCTCTACTAAAAATACGAAAACTAGCCAGGCATAGTGGTGCATGCCTGCAGTCCCAACTATTTGGTGGGCTGAGGCGGGAGGTTCACTTGAACCTGGGAGGTGGAGGTTGCAGTGAGCCGAGATTACAACACCACACACCAGCCCGGGTGACAGCGAGACTCTGTCTCTAAATAAATAAGAAAATGTTATAAGCAATTTTATGTTCAAAAAATGGATAACTAAATGAAATGAGCAAATTTATTAAAAGGCATAATTTGTTAAAACTGCCACCAAAAAAACCAAATCTGAAAATGTTTATGTCTCTTAATTACAAACCCACTGTTTGTAATCATAAAGTACATTAAAACGAGAAACCTTTTCCCACTGTTGCCTGGGGCTGACGGTGGGAATTAGAATTAACTGTAAATGAGCATGAGAGATCTTATGAGGGAAAGGAAAATGTTCTAAAACGAACTATGGTGATGGTTTCACAACTTGGTAACATTAGTAAAAATTAAATTGTACTGTTTAAATGGATGGGCTTATGATAAGTGAAATAGATCTAAAAAAAAAACTGTTTAAAATAAGATAAGTAAAATTATAAATATATATATATATTGGTTCCACAAAGAAAATTTCAGGTCTGGATAAATTTCATCAAACATTTAAGGAAAAAATATCAATCCTGGACTTGAATGCCTGACCTCAAGCAATCCTCCCACCTGGGCCTCCCACAGTGCTGGCATTACAGGTGTAAGTTATTGCACCTGGCCCATCCTCAAGACTCTTAGAAAAAAATAGAAGAGCGGAGAGCAGGAACAGAGAACATTTCACAAAACATATATTTGTTCATTATTGTGTACAGTTAAGTTATATAACACACAGGCACACATGCAGAGAAAAAGAATGTATATGTTTACTTTGCAGATAATAATAGGCACACAAAGAGATGTTCAACATCATTAGTTATCAGGGATACGCACATTAAAACCATGAAGAGATATCGCTACCAGTTAGAATAGCCAAAATCTAGAAAAAAAGGACTCAGCATTCCAAGAGTTGGCCAGAACTTGGAAGCAATGGTAGTTTTATATACTACTAGTCAGAATGTAAAAGGGTATTACCGCTTCAGAAAACCTTTTATCAGTTTCTTATAAGGTTAAACATACACTTGCTATACAACTCAACATTTTTGATTTTACTCAAGGACATAAAAATGTGTGTCCACACAGGTTTCTATTTGAATGCTTATAGTAATGTTATTCGAAATAGCCACAAAATGGAAACAACGAAATGGCCATCAACAGTATAAATATGTTGTGTTATATCCTGACAATGGCATATTACTCAGCTACAAGAAAGGAACAAACTATTGATTCACACAATATAGGTAAATCTCAAAAATGTTATAGCAAGTAAAAGAACACAGACAAAAAGGAGTATATGCCATATGACACCTTTTATATGAAATATTATAAAAGTCAAAATTAATGTTAAATAATAGCTGATCAGCCCAGGTCTGGGGTTAAGAAGTGGAATGAGTAAATAAGGATATAAGATACCTCTATAGGAATTATTCTGTACCTTGTTTGTGGTAGTTGTTATGATATATAGTTTTATGTTTACTTTATATATTTATAAACTCATCAACCTATATTCTTAACAAGTGCATTTTTGTTTATCTAAATTATACCTCAATAAAATTGATACGAAAGGCTAAAAAATCTTGTAGTCTTATACATTTCTCTCATCTATAAACTAAAGGGACTTTTCTGAGTTTTAACATCTCTTTCTGCTCTAATTACATGCAATGCTTCTATAACTATTGATAAAATATAAACTTGTATAATGTCTCCTCATGAACTTTTATACTTGTATTCGTGTTGCTTCTTGTAAAACACATTATTTTCCCATAAATCTAACAGTGATTAATGTTATAACTACAACTTGCAACAAGGCATTGATAAAAACTGCTTAGAAATCTCTTTCCAACATTGATAAAGTCTTACTTAGGAAGTTAGGATCATATATGTCTTGCTCCTACTTGAGTGGCTGCAGTAAAGAGCACACCTCAGAAATCCTTGAATATAAAATATCATTCGATTCTCCTTCCTTACTCTTTAAAAGGTAACATTCCATAATTCTATCCCAAATCGCTTGCTTTATGCCATATTTGCCAAAGTCATGCCAGCTTCTTCACATCTTGCCACACACTCAGAAGTTATGAGGTAAGCTATTGGTCCCTGTAACATCTTTGGTTAATCTTTTTTTTTTTTTTTTTTTTTTTTTGAGTAGAGTTAAACTTTTGTTTATCATCAATTGATTTTTCTTTTCTTTTTTTATTTCTTTTAATTTTTTGTAGAGATGGTGTCTGTCTATGTTGCCCATGCGGGACTCGAATGCCTGACCTCAAGCAACCCTCTCACCTAAGCCTCCCACAGTGCTGGGATTAGAGGCATAAGTCACTGCACCTGGCCCATCCTCAAGTTTTTACACATGGGACAAAGTTTGAAGTCCCTGAGATGGTTAATTTCCTAGTTTCCTAGTTAATCCAAGCAGGAAAAATAGATGGAGAAACAATAAATCTGTTGAAAGTAACCCAACAGAATCAGGTAGTTAACCAGAATACTTATTTCCAGAGCAACTCAAAATGTGTGATATGCCTGACAGAGTTTGGGCACTTATGACTCAATTATAACTAAAAGGGTTCTTTAGAGACTTCATGAAATCAAAAGATTGAATTAAGGGGAGTTAAAACAACTTTAGAGGGTTGATAGACATGTTCTACGTTTTGACTGGGATAGTGGCTACGTGGGTAAATCCATCTGTCAAAAGTAATGTCTTCATACACTTAAAATGTATGCATTTTCTTCATATAAACTACACTTTGAATAGGTTAGTAACCATTTTAAAACAGTAACAGTGGAGAAACATGTCAAATACTACTTACCTCAATCAGGTGACTAAAGTTAACATCAACAGTGGTAAACCAGGTCAATAGTACATATCCTTGATATAATGTGATAAAATTGGCACATTACTTCTGTGGTCTTCCCCCTACAAGACCATAATGCTATTTTAATTATGAGAAAAAACATCAGTGAAATACAAATTGAGGGACGCTCTATAAAATACCTGATCAGTACTTCTCAAAAGAGCCCATGTCGGCTGGGTGCAGTGGCTTACGCCTATAACCTCAGCACTTTGGGAGGTCGAGGCAAGTGGATCAAATGAGGCCAGGAGTTTGAGACCAGCCTGGGCAACATGGCATAACACTATCTCTACTAAAAATGCAAAAATTAGCTGGGGGCGTGCTGGTGCACATCTGTAATTCCAGCTATTTGAGGGGCTGAGGCAGGAGGCTAGCTTGAACCTGGAAGGTGGAGGTAGCAGTGAGCCAAAATTCTACCACCGCACCACTTTACTCCAGCCTGGGTGACAGAGTGAGATTCTGTCTCAAAAAGAATAGTAAAAATAAAAAGAGCTCATGTCACCAGAAACAAGGAAAGCCTGATAATTTGTCACAGTCAAGAGGAGTCTGAGACATGACGACTAAATGGAATGTTATAGTTTGGGTAGGATTTTGATTTCCTTAGGGAAAAATCAAGAAAATTTGAATAAAATATAAAATTTAGTTAACAATAATGTATCAATATTAGTTCATTAATTATGATTCATTAATAAAAATGTTAATAATAGAAAAATCTAAATGTGGGGTATATTGGAACTCAGTGCTATCTTTGCAACTTCTCCATAAATCTTAAGCTCTTCTCTTAAAGTAAAAAAAAAGAAAGTTTATTAAAATTGACTTGAATAAGACATATGTAAAACATATGGAAATTCATATATGTATATGGAGGAGGCAGTATTAGGGTGATCATATAATTTATTGTCCAAACCCAGACATGTTTTAAAGTGGATGCTGTTAATAACCATTTACGGATAGGAAGATAAAGTATAGGTCCCCCTAAGTGAAAAGCATATTAAATATTCAAGTTTTGGTTTTACACTTCCTGTGTTTCAGTCCAGTCTCTGCCACTTGCTTGTTTTTATAAATTACTTTACTGAACATTATTTCCAATTTGGGAAGGACAGTAATACTTTCCTTACAAAGTTTGGGAGGATTACATAAGATAATTAAAGTGTTTAGTTAACACAATTACTGGCACATAATAAATGCTCAATAAATCATAGATGACATTTATGCATATCTAGACCTTAGTACATTTTGTTAAAATGTACCTACATAGTTACACAGAATTCTACACTAATGTATCCTCTTGATTTTCATCCTAACCCAACAGTGGTCATACCAACACTTACTCTTTAATAGTTAGCATAGATGTCACCAACAACATACATGTTCCACCCAGTATTTGTTAGGAGATTGAAGGACATTTGCAATAATGCTAATTAAGACAAAAAATAATAATAGTAAATAATATTGGTTACATGGCCTTTTTTCCTTGGAGTAACTCTCCCTATGTTACGTCTTCTGATCTTGCTGGGTCTGACAGTCTGAGTTCCAGCACCTAGATGCAGATGTAGCACATGGATGTGACTGAAGCACATCCTCTTAGATAAAATTATTGGTTCAGAAATAGATCTAAGACTACAGTAGAGTCAGTCAGACTCATGTAGGGAAGAGAGGTAACGCTTGTGATTGGATTCATGACTGGTAATGATGTTAACCCCAGGCTGACAATAGTCTTCTTTGCCACAGTATGAAGAGACATTTCCTGAGGAGGAAGTCAATTCAGAAGTAAGTAAAACTAAGAGGTTAAGAGAATTAGATAGAGTTGGGCCGGGCACGGTGACTCATGCCGGTAATGCCAAGCACTTCGGGAGGCCGAGGCGGGCGGATCACGAGGTCAGCAAATCGAGACCATCCTGGTCAACATGGTGAAACCCTGTCTCTACTAAAAATACAAAAATTAGCTGGGCGTGGTGGCGTGTGCCTGTAGTCTCAGCTACTCAGGAGGCTGAGGCAGGAGAATCGCTTGAACCCAGGAGGCAGAGGTTGCAGTGAGCCGAGATGGCATCACTGCACTCCAGCCTGGTGACAGAGCAAGACTCCATCTCAAAAAAAAAAAAAAAAGAATGTGCAAACAGTAGGTGAACAGAAGGACAAAGTCTTCGGTTTGATTCTGGACATTTTCCTCCTCCATTATCGTCTCTATTTCAATCTGCTATGAGGTCATTTTTCTCTGATGCCTTGTTTGTCCTTGAAGAAAAAGTTTGCAAGGTAAACCATACACTCCCTCTTTATTTGTTCCTTATTCCTGCATTAAAATTCAAGGGGCTTTCTACCCCTCCTTGTTATACCTGTTTGTCTTTTATCTGTGTATCTGTCACTTTGCTGTCTCTTTGCATTTCTCATTTCTTGTCCACACTTGCTCAATGAGAATATTCACTTTAATCAGCAGATCTCTTTCCTCTGCAAGTGATGGAAACCTAGTGCAAACTAGATGAAACAAAAATGGAATGTTGTTGACTCATGTTACCAGATAGCCAAGGGAAAAATCCAGCTTCAGATATGGCTAGATCTAGGTGCTTGAAAAAGTCATGAGACTTTTTTTCTTTCAGAGTCCTCTTACCTTTGCATTTCTTTGCTTGTTCACTTTATTCCTTCTTGCTGTGTGGCCAGGCTCTCTGCACCTGCACGCAAGACAGACAAGCATAGTACCAACTGCCTTACAGAATCCTTAAAAGTTAAAATACAAAGTAATAGAGATCTCTATGCCAATGTCCATAGAACAAGTATTAAAAATATCATAAACATAATCTGACTGGGCAAAACTGAGTCATGTTTTCTTTCAGGCAGTGATCAGCCATTGTGGTTGAGACACTCACCAGAACTATGCTCACGATAGAGGAGCAATTCCACACTGAAAATAGCAGGTGTTTACTCAATATAAAGTAAAATGTGACTAAAAATAAATAAATAAGCCAAATAACATTTTTATTATAACTATGGGAAACTCATGAATTTCTTTGGTTTTAGGTAGGAAAAGAATAGATTTGAGACAGAAGCTACATAGAATGCTACAGCGTTCTGTACAATAGTCTTTTCTTCATGACGTTTTCCATTTTTCACTATAAAACATGTCTTGCCAAACCATCAAAGATAAATATTTAATTATTGGCCGGGCGCGGTGGCTCAAGCCTGTAATCCCAGCACTTTGGGAGGCCGAGACGGGCGGATCACGAGGTCAGGAGATCGAGACCATCCTGGCTAACACGGTGAAACCCCGTCTCTACTAAAAAATACAAAAAACTAGCCAGGCGCGGTGGCGGGCGCCTGTAGTCCCAACTACTCGGGAGGCTGAGGCAGGAGAATGGCGTGAACCCGGGAGGCGGAGCTTGCAGTGAGCTGAGATCCGGCCACTGCACTCCAGCCTGGGCGGCAGAGCGAGACTCCGTCTCAAAAAAAAAAAAAAAAAAAAAAAAAAAAAAAAAAAAAAATTATTTTCTGCCCAACATTTCTAGGGTCACATATAGAAATTAGCAAGAGCTGAGTTCTATTAAATTACAGTATTAAACATTTTTCTTGACTCACCACACCCACTAGGCATATAGTCAACTCACATTCAGCCTGCTTTACCTCTTTGCATTAAACTATGATCTCACACTTTCCTCACTTCTTACAGTCCCAATTATAATCCTTAGAATTCCTAAAATAGCTCACTGTATTGCTTAAACCCTGGAACAAATGGCCATAAACGAAAATTATCATATGGTCAGATACCTTCAGTTAGGTCTCTCAATTCTAATTTATATCTTACATTATCAAGATTAGTGATTCTCAGCTAAGATGATGTCACCCCCCCAAGGATAGCTGGCATTATCTGGAGACATTTTTGATTGTCATGACTGATATCTTTCCTGTTTTCTAGTGGGTTGAGGGCTGAGATGGTGCTAAACATCTTATAAAGCAAAGGACAGCAACAACAAAAAATTATTCAGCCCCAAATTTTATTGGTGCTGAGTTTGACAAACCCTGGTCTAGATTAATAACTGTCCAGGGATTATGAACAAAATTATCACATCTCTATCACTTCATTTAATATGCACAATATACTCAAATAGGTGGATGAATAATTACATGAAGGCAAAATGCAGTAGAAAATAATAACCATTAATGATCTCAACCTTCCTTATAGCTCATTTCTTTCATTTTTTCTATTTTTGTCAAGCCTTCATGTTCTATTACAGCATTCCAGTTGAGCTCTTAGATCTTCAACAGAATAGAAAAGTGAAATAAAAAACATGGTGCACTAAAATTCAAGAAACCCTGGTACTAGTTCCAATTATATCTTGTATTAGAGTTATGACTTGGTAAAATAATTTACTCCCTTAGAAACATGGTTTTCACTTGTTTAAAATAAAATATTTAGATTAAATCGTTATTTTAAGTACTTTTTCATGTAATAAAGAAGAACAAAATGGGAAAAGAAACCTACAGAAACACAATGGTGAAAAAAAAAAAAAAAATTCAAGAAGCCAGGACCCTTTACTGATTCAGCTTGTCTCTCTTTCCCAGCAATGGCACCAAAAGGGAGATTCTTCTGAATTCATTTTGTTAATCACCGAATTCATTGACTTCTATTTTGCTTTGAGTTCTAGTGTTTGATGAATAAAGCAAAATTCATTCATTGTAGGTTCCATTTTTATAATGAAGCAGGAAATTTCCCCTGAACCCTTCGTGGATGGGAAGTGGAGTGCCGGCAATGGGGCTAGCTGACTGCTTTGGTGCCAGCAGGGGCAAACTCCACTCACTTGAACCCATTGCCCCATTGCGCTCAACCCCTTGCAGGAGAGAGCATGCAGGTGAGGGGGTGCAGGATCCAGGGCAAGTGCTTTTAGGCACCGGCAGGAGCAAAAATTCCATGTAAGCCCTGTGGCAGTGTCTAGCAGGGAATACCCACAATCCTCAAAGCCCCAGAGGGCATATGTTAAAATGCTCTTTTAGTTCTGCCATCCACAACGGCTTAGGTGCTAAACAACTCAGCGGGCCCTCTGGCTTTTCAAGTGAGGTGGTGGTTCTCCACCAATGAGGACAGAGGGTCCGGATAACAGCCTTTAGTGTCCATGTCCGTGACACCCGAGCTCTTATTGGGTGTCCAAGAAAAATAAGGTCACACAAAAGAAACGAAGGGTTGTTAATGTGGAGGATTTTATTGCTGATGAAAGTGACTCTCAGCGGGAAGAGTAGCTGGAGAGGGAATGAAGCAGCAAGGTGATCTTCCCCTAGCATCCAGCTGTCCTTGGCTGGACTCCTCTCCAAAGCAACACCATCAAGCCATCCCTCTGAAATCAAGCTGCTTGTCTCTGACGTCAAACTGTAGTTTCTAACGTCTAGCTGCTTCTCCTCTTCTCTGCCTCTTTTTCTCTGCTGACGGAGCCTGGAGATTTTATGGTTACAAGATTTGGGGGGGGGGGGGGGGGTGGGCATGGGCGGTTTTAGAAAAGGCAACGTTCTAGTAGGAAAACAGGAATGCCTGTTCTCGCTTTGGGCTGTGGCTCCAGGCTTGAGCATGGGATCTTCACCAGGGACCTGCCCTCTTCTGCCCAGAATTTTCCTGCCTCCTGTCTCTATCAATAATGCTTTGCTCTCTATTTAGAACTAAGTCTTACCTAATAAAATAACTAAATGGTCTTAGATACCATAATATGGTTACATTTCTGAGATAAATACATAAGGGCTTCTTCAGAAATTATTCTAAGACCTATAGTCTCATGCACAATGCCAATATAGTACAGTGAGATTTTAGGTGAGAGCACCATTTTGCTTCTGTCAAATTGTTTGAGAAGAAGGCTTATTCAAGATTTGCCTAAAAGGGACAGTTCTAATATGCCAAGCCACAGAGAAAACCAGGTTCCAGAGACAGGGAAAAGAGATGGAAGATCTTTCCCAACAGTAATCACTTGATACAGGAAAAAATGTATTTGGCAAATCAAACAAAATCCTTCTAAATTCTAAAATAATAAAATTAAAATTACAAAACAAAATTTTCTTTGTTAACCAATGGATCCTTTTAACAATGTTTGCACAAAAATCTGCAACAGAGATTCTGGAATGCCAGAAAATGAGCAACAGTATAAGACCAGCAAGAGTATTTACTAAGTTTTTTTTTGTCCATGTTTTCTCTTCTCTTAATCAGCCTTAGCAATTACATCTGACTTAAGGGTGCCTGTTAGATTTTCCCTTTGTTGCATCTTTCCTTGATGTCTTGGTGAGGAAAATGAAAATCAATAGAAATTCTGTGGCATGGCCCTGGCAGCATTTGACTGTATGTATGGCTTCAGAAGTGCTTTATTTAGACTGAATTAAAAGTGATAGGGTTCACAACATGCTACACCCAAAACATGGTGCTTTGGCATATTGAATGTTTTAAGCTGAAGGAATTTGAGAAACAAGAGGTGCAGTAAGGACCTTTACACCTTCCCATGGAGGAAGTTGGAAGACCCTCATTTGAGAAGTGCCCTCCTTAAGACAGAGGATGTAGCCCTAACTCACTACTCATGGCTTCCACCACTTTGTCCAACCACATTTTTTCATGGCTTTCTACTGTAACTGCCCAAAGAGTTTTTCATTGCCCATTGCCCAGATAGAGCCAATTTACCAAGGCAGGAGAATTCCAACAGAGAAAGAATTTTACACACATTGAGCAGACCAAATGGAAGGCTGGAGTTTTATTGTTACTCAAATCAGCCTCTCCAATCATTTGGAGGCTAGGTTTCAAAGGTAGCTGGGGGGAAGGGGCAGGGGTGCAGGTAGGAAGTGGTCTTCTTGTGCATTGAGTGGCTTCTGGATTGGGCCACTCAGGAGCAGTTGGCAGGTCCAGGGTCCAGGTGGAGCCACTGGTAGAAGGATTTGCAAAAAACAAACAAACAAAAACCTGAAAAGATGTTTCAAAAGGCCAATCTTAGGTTCTACAATAGTAATGTTATCTGCTTGAGTAATTAGGGAAATTGCCTATCTTGTGACCTACAAAATAATGACTGGCAATTGTTTATGTCTACCCCTCAGTGGAATTGAGGCTCCTCTATTCACCTAGCCTGGAGGTCTCTCATTAGCTTTACAAAGGCAGTTAAGTTTTGGGGAAGGGCTATTATCATTTAAACTACAAACTAGATGTCTCTCATTAGTTTGCTTGGCTTAATCTCAGAAATAATTAAAGGTATCTTGAAGACCAAAGGCAAGATGAGGATTGACCAGATCAGATCTCCCCCACTGCCATAATTTTCTCACTGATATAATTTGTGAAAAGGTCGTTTTACTACTTTGCTTTTCAAACCTAGTATAAAAACACTCAGGTTTAGCTGTTTATTTGGGTCATCATTTCTTTTTGAAGCTCCAGTGTTACATAAAACCTATATTAAATAAATTTGTACGCCTTTTTTTCATTAATACATCTTTTGTTACAGTCCCCAGAGGAGAACCAAGAAGGTTTGAAGGAAAATATTTTTCTTCCTACAGTTTCTGGTAATAAGGATAAGATACCATTGTCCAGGACATCTTTCTCAGTCCAGAAGCTGCAGCTGAAATCTGGAAACTTGCCTAGGTTCAGTGGCTCACGCCTATAATCCCAGCACTTTGGGAGGTGGAGGCAGGAGGATCACCTGAGGTCAGGAGTTCAAGAAGAGCCTGGCCAACATAGTGAAACCCTATCTCTACTAAAAACACAAAATTAGCTGGGTGTGGGGGCACATGCCTGTGGTCCAAGCTACTTGGGAGGCTGACACAGGAGAATCACTTGAACCCAGGAGGCAGAGGATGCAGTGAGCAGAGATCACACCACTGCACTCCAGTCTGGGCGAGACAAAGCAAAATTCAAAAAAAGAGGAGAAGAGAAGAGAAGAGAAGAGAAGAGAAGAGAAGAGAAGAGAAGAGAAGAGGTCTGGAACTTTGACAAAGTTGGTCAAAGGTAAACATTCTTTAAAGGGTTTATTGGGCTTGAATTTGATTCACAATTGGAATAGGTATACTTTGAAGATTTGGACTTTTACATCCAAAGGATTTTTCTTTCTTGAGGGCTCTCATTCTAAACAAATGTCCCTTAAGTATCTATAGAAACATCAAGTTGAAAGAAAGGAAAAATGAAAAAGAAACAATTTCTTGACTGGTCTAAGAAAAACACACGAAAACGCCAAAAAACTCCCTTAAAAAGATTAGGAGGTAGAGCTCAGACTTAGAACAAAAGTTATGAATTGCAAAAGGCATTCAGACAGGCTGAGACATAGGTTACAATGGATAGCCAGCAAATAGCTTTGAAAAAGGCCCCAAGGAACCCAGCAAGGCTGTTTTACAGTCCCTTATAAAGTCCACTTATTTCATGAGACTCTATAACCAAACCTTTTCAGCTCTAGGCCTTCCCATTCAAATTACTTTGCCAATGTATTTTGGACCTCAATCATAAAAATTTACTCAATGGGGGGAAAAAATCTTATAATTACCCTAGATTTCTGACACTATAATAAGCAAACATGTTTCTTAATTCCTTCTTGGAGAAAACCTACATCATTTCTGTTTCACTTGGAGATACAAATCTTACCATCTCTTTGGAAATGCAAACTTCCAAGAAGATAACTCTTGCATTCAACTCAAATGGAGAAAGAAGGGAGACATTTTGGAAATAAACTGCCACTTGATATTTTCAAGTAGCAGTTTCAAGTCCCTCACCCCAAATGTAGTCCACAGCTTCCATAAGATTCATATGAAATTCTTAAAAGTCTTTTTCACAAATATTGGTAAAAAAAAAAAAAAAAAAGCTTTAGCTTCCATTGAGCAAGTAATCTTGACTTATTTGCTCCATCTGCTAGAAATGTAATAATACAAAGATGAGAATCAACTCTTATATAAATAAGCAAATTTTGTGTTTCTGCATTTCTACCTCATTAATAGCTAAAATTTAGAATGAAAGCTGTAAAATCTCTATTGGCATCTGTCTGTATATTTAAAATCTCTATTGGCATCTGTCTGTATATTTAAAATCTCTGTTGGCATCTGTTTGTATATTTATGTGTGTATGTATGTTATGTATATATAATACTTTCTACCCTTGAATGGTTGAAAATTAATTTTAGAAATTAATTTCTACCATAGTAATTTATAAAATTCTCAAAAGAAATTATATTCAAATTGACTTTGAGATAAATGCACTTATATAAATTGTCACAGGTGCATCTGGCAGGGACTGGTGTCGTGGGCAGTAAAATAATTTACCAAGACAGTCGTGGGTAAAGAAAGGCAGATTTATTAGAAAAGACGTGAGACACATTGTAAGGGTGCAATGGGCAGCACAGCAGAGAAAGGGCTGTCTGCCAAGAGGCAGGGACTGTAGGGAAGTACTAGATAGGTTGTACTGGAGGGGCTTTGTGCAGATAAAGTATGCGGATAAGGTCTTGCTGCTGGGGCTGTGTGCAGAATGGGGTATTTGGGAATAGGATGTCACACCAGTGGGTTGCATGTGATTAGCCATTTCTCAGAACAATTTTTCAACTCCATCTGGGACCTCTTCCTTGTTGCTTACTTATCAGGACTACACATCTAGTATTCCTAAAAGTCTCAGAAATATAAAAACTAACCCAAATGCTTTTCAGGTTCATGTGGCTTGAGCAAATCTTTAATAAATTAGGTTAGTTTAATATTGTTAGTGTAATAAAAACAGCTATGTCTTCTGAGTTATCAACATTAAGTATAATACATTTTTATTCTACTTGGGTTTACCAGTCAAATAAGGTTAAAATAGTTAACAAGAAAAGAACTTGAGATGATGACTAGCATTGGTCGGTGTTATAATAAGTCTGCCTAAAAAAATAGCGTCCAAAATCTTTTTGGTAACCTGCATTCTTAAAGTTACACTAAGCTAAATGAAATAATAGATATTAATTAAATGTCTGAGTCAGTTCTCAAATAAAGTACTAAGACATTACTTTTGGCATCCTGGTTTAAAATGGTATAAAGAAGTTAAATATATTTGGGTCTGTTAATAAATGTGAGGAATTGTACTATGAGGAAGCATATTCCTCTAAGAAATAGGAGATAATATATTCATAAAATTTGATATCTGCTATAGATTGCTAGTATTTGGGAGACAATTCACAGTTGTCTACTTCCTGGTTTTTTCAGTTAAAAAAAGGATACCAATGGCTAAAAATTATAATCAATATATAAAATAAAACTACTAAAAATAATAAAGGAAAAACTTTGTATGCAACAAACACAGGATATATTTTTAACAAAGAAACATACAAGATATGGATACAAGAACATATATAAGATATAAAAGATGAGTTATTGTTAAGAAAAAAATAGAGTAATTTTATTCAAAAGTAAGGTGACTAGTTTTTCCAGAATTAAGTAGAGACAAATCCTGAATAGAAAGTTGTAAAAGGCTTGCATAAAAGATATCTTATCTCATGTAGTTAATTAAGCGGGCTAAGACTTAAATGAATTTCGTATAAAGTTTTAAAATTAGCTTTTAAATCAATAGAATACCTATGCAAAGGTAAAGTTTAACTTTTTCTGTTTTAAAAGGATAAAGATTTCTTGAATAATTTAAAAAATATTTTTGTTTACCTATTAAGTAATGTGCCTAAGAAACAAAAATCCTGTTTAATCAAAAAAAATTTTCCCATGCTTTATGTTATGCTTAACAGACCTTGATTACTTCAAAAAGCTCAGTCTCAATATTAAAAAATAAAGTAAGAGTTGGGGTTTTGTTTGTTTTTTGGCAAGTATATTACTTTCTGTATTTGCCTTTAAAATAGTTAACACTTTGGTCAAATGGATAACGATTGTTTCACAGTAATCTGGGATTCTACTAAATCAAGTGTTCAAATATTTAAACATATTTGACAAATTTCTCAAAATCAAATGCTAAATATAGTCTTTTTGACATCAAACTAGCTTTGAGATTTTCCAGAGAGCCCCTAGAAAATATCAAATAATTTCTGAACTTGTAAAGAGAGAAATGTTTAAGTAGATTTATTAGATATGTTAAATTATATAGTTACTATATGTTTAATAATTAGTTACTAAATATTTAGTTATATTTATTTGATATTTTAAATTACAAAGTGAGGACACTGACACATTTCTAGGACTTTCATACAATTTGTGATCCGTGTATTAATAACATGTCTATGTAAATATAACATGAAGGTTTATAATCACTTCTTATTTGGTAATGCAATTATGGGTTACATGGGACTAAATTAACTGGAAAAAAAGGGCTTATGATTTTTACGGCCCTTTTGTTAAAAACATTGTGGTTCTCAAATGTTTTGTTTTCTAGATTTAAGGAACTCTTCTTCCCTTTCCTCTTAAGCCATCTACAGCTTACAGCTATTTGATAAATTATGCCTTTATAAAAAAATGAAATATTTTCCCTTTATCCATACTGATCCCTTCATGAATAAAAAACTACTATTGAGTATTCTTATTTTTGTAGCAATACAATTATTTGCGTTAAGTTTAATAAGAATCTGTTCTCCTTGTAACAGGACGTAATTGTCAACATTGGTTATATTACCAAGGCTTTGACTGGAATGTTATGGACAGGATCAGAAGAATCAGATATGACCAGAGAGTTTTAAGGAACTAAGGCTGATTTTATTGAGCCAATGCTTATAAAATCCCTTGGAAAAACTGGCATGATACCTAGTTACAGGATTCACAGCCTTATGGGTGAGTAAAGGAGCTCACTTTCTGCCGGTTCCAAGAATCTCAGATTATGTTGGAAACCTCAAGAAAACAGGGATTCACTCAAACCAATAGGTATTGTAGGAAGAGTCTAATGCCCTGTTCCCGGCTTGTCCTCATAGCCTCAAGAGGCTTTTAAAAGTCCAATCTGAGATTTCTTATAAAAAATTACAGCAAAGCAAGCTAAAAAAAACTCACATAGTAAATTACTGTTTTTTTCTGTACATATGTAAATAACAGGCCACGTGTAATGAGAGAAGACTTAGTTTGCAAACAAATTGGTCCTACTTTGATTATCTTTGATAGAAATGGAGGTGACTAGAGAGACAAAAATTATGTTTCAATGGCAAACTATATCACATCATCTGAATTATACAATTCCATTCCCACTGTTCATTGCATTTGAAGTTTTGTTATCCACTGTAAACTGGATGGAGCCTGATCAATTATTTTAGCTTCCTTGAAAATGTGGTTACAACTCTAACATTTTACATGATTCTTTTACCCCCCCTGATTTGGCACCACAGAAAGCTAAAACCTGATTGCTCACATCCTTATTTGGAATACCTAAAAAAGCCTTGCAAGCTGAAACTGGGCACTTCCATACTTTGCTCTGAGAATAAACATATTGGTGCGGTACAGTTTGGAGATTTCTACCCTCCAAATCTCACGTTGAAATTTCATCCACAGTGTTGGAGGTGGGGCTTAATGGAAGGTGTTAGCATCACATGGGCAGATCCCTCATGGATGGTTTGCTGCTGTTCTTGTGGTAATGAGTGAACCCTTGTTCTATTTGTTCCCATGAGAACTGATGATTTAAAAAAGCATGGCACCTTCTTCCCCTCTTTTTCTTCTCCTTTGTCACGTGACATGCCTGCTGACCTTTGCCTTCCACCATGGGTGGAAGTTCCCTGAAGCCTTCACTAAAAGCAGATGCTGGTGCCATGCTGCTTCTACAGCCTACAGAACTGTGAGCCAAATAAGCCTTTTCTTTATAAATTATCCAGCTTCAGGTATTCTTTTATAGCAACACAAACAGACTAAGACACAGTGCCATCACTAGAGGCATTCAAACTGCAAACCAAGAAATGTGTTGGATGTCCACTGTTACTGTCACTCCACCATCTCAGGATACTTTCAACTCAATATCTAGAAAATTTTTAATTGCACTCTGGATTCAAAAACTGAATTTATAGCTTGTTTTAACAATTAACCTTTTTTAATTTGTGTTTTCATAGAAATACCCCTACTTAAATACCTTATTGCTTACACCTCATAGAGGTTTAACTTAGGTAGGCATCCTACTTCCGCCAATACTACTGAGTCCAGAAATAAGACACAACTCTTTAAGCAGAGGAATCTAATCCCAGGACTGACAGGCTGGTTCAGTGACATATGGGACAATCTGCCAACTCAGTTTCTGGGCTGTAAAACTTTTGGGGAAAAGTTGCAGATGGAGAAATCATAGGGTTCAGAACATACTACCCCAAAATATGGCACCTTGATATATTGAATGTTTTAAGCCGAAAGAATTTGAGAAAGAGTAAGTTCAGGAATGACTCTGACTTTTCCCTGAAGAAATCATAAGACTTTTGTATGAGAGGTGCGCTTCCTATACCTGGGAGAAAGCAGTATCCTTATCTCTGAAGACGAAGAGAGAGAGGCTGAGAGGTATCTAAATGAACAAGCCTTGATAAGTTAACCCCAGTTTACTACTCTTATCTCACACTCCCTAATCCTACCATATTTTTTCATAACTTTGTCTCTTCATCAAACCTAGTATAAAGAGAGTCGGGTTTAACCATTTTTAATTTGGGATCTTCATTTCATTATAGAGTAGCCCATGTCACATTAAACTTACAGTAAGCAAATGCACCAGGTATGGTGTTGCACGCCTGTAATTCCAGCACTTTGGGAGGCCGAGCTGGGTGGTCACTTGATCCCAGGAGTTCGAGACCAGACTGAGCAACATGGTGAAACCCCATCTCTACAAAATACACAAAAATTAGTTGGGTGTGGTGGTGCGTATCTGTTATCTCAGATACTTGGGAGGCTGAGGTAAGAGGATTGCTTGAGTGCGGGAGGCAAAGATTACAATGAGCTGAGATTGTACTTCTGCACTTCAGCCTGGGACACAGAACGAGACTCCATTTCAAAATTTTTAAAACAGTGTTTTTTTTGTTTTGTTTTGTTTTTGTTTTTTGCTAATCTGTCTTTCCTTATAGGCATCAACTGAGATCCTAGAAGTGTATAAGGAAAATATTTGTTTTCCTCCCCTACAAAATAATTGAAATGTTAATACTTCAAATCTAGTTAAACCTATTCAGTGCTAGAAAGAATTCATGCCTCAACTCATACAAAGTTTTTCTTCAAGGTATCAAATTTTCTTTCTTTCTTTTCCTTCTTTTTCTTTGTTTCTTTCCTTTCTTTCTTTTCTTTCTTTCTTTCCTTTCTCTTTCTTCTCTTTCTCTTTCTTTCTTCTCTTTCTTTCTTCTCTTTCTTCCTCTCTGTCTTTCCTGTTTTGAGACAGAGTCTTGCTCTGTCACCTAACCTGAAATGCAGTGGTGCAATCTCAGCATTACAGACATTTGCCACCACACCCAGCTAATTTTTGCATTTTTAGCAAAGATGGGGTTTCACCATGTTGACCAGGCTAGTCTCAATCTCCTGACGTCAAGAGCTTAAGAGATCCACTCACTGAGGCCTCCCAAAGTGCTGGGATTACAGGTGTTAGCCACTGTGCTGGTCTCCTTCTCTTCTCTTTTCCTTCCTTTCCTTTCTTCCTGTGTAGTGTCAAATACCTTGGGTTTCTTAAACTTTTAAAACAAAATTTCCCAAGTAACTATTGTAGAATATTAATCCCCAAATATGTTCATTTAATAAAATCTAGATGACCAAATACACACTCTTGTGGATATATTTTGTTCCCATTTGCCAAACAAATTTTCTGAGAAGTCTTGCAGTAAAAATAACGTTAAATTGTCTTCCCAAGTTATTTCACCATGGTGCTATGTCCCAACCTTTTTCTGTATATTTTTTCAAGTAATAGCTATTAACACCTGTGAAGGTAGCAGGAAAAACTGGAAAATATTGATCATTGATTTTTATCTTCCTTCTCTTCTATTTTTTTCAATATCTTTTGAATCTGCACTTTGAATCTTCAATATGCTACTCCCTTAGTAGCAAAAGCACTTTTGCAAGAATCTCCAGTGATTCTGAATTTTTTATTTAAATAATGTCTTTTAATTCTCTACTCTAACTGGATCTCTGTAGTGTATATAAAACCATCCATTACTCATTACTTGATTATCTTGTGTCCCCCATCAAGATTTTAAAAATATATATTTCTTGATTTTCATCCTATATGTCTTGCTATGATTTGAATGTCCCCTTTAAACCTGTTGAAACTTAATCCCCATGTGCAAGTATTGAGAGATGGGATTATGAAAAGTAACTGGACCATGAGGACTCTGCCCTCATGAATTGATTAATCCTTTCATATAGTAATGGCTTAATGGGTTGTCATGGGAGGGGAACTAGTATCTTTATAAGAAGAAGAAGAGATGTGAGCTGGTGTGTGAGCCTGCCAAGTCCACTCACCTGATAGCCTGCATCATCCCAGGACTCCTTAGAGAGTCTCCACCAGTAAGAAGGCTTTCACAGATCCAGCCTTCAACCTGGGCTTAGCCTCCATAATTGTAAGAATAAATCTCTTTTCTTTATAAATTACCTAGTTTTCAGTATTCTTTTATGAAAGAAAGTGAACTTATACCTGTGTCCACCTAGAGCATGTTTCCATCAGGACTCTCTCCTTAGTTCTATTATTTATTTTGTTTTATCCCCTTTCCTTGTGTGATTTCATTCACTACATGCTTTTTAGTTATAATGATTGGATGCTAATCACTCTTAAACCAGTATTTCCAGCCCAGACCCCAGTCTTGATCTTGAAAATCAAATTTTAGTAGTTCCCAAATACTACTCAGAGTTCACAAACTTTTCCTGGGTAGGAAACTTTCTCTCCCTCACCCCTCCTCCTCCCTTCCCCTCCCCTCCTCCTCCCTTCCCTCTCCCCCTCCCCTCCCTCTCCCTCTTCTCATCCTCCTTCTCCTCCTCCTCCTCCTTCTTCTCTCTGTCACCCAGGCTGGAGTGTAGTGCCATAATCACTGCTCACTGCAGGCGTTAACTCTTGGGCTTAAGCAATCCTCCCCTCTCTGCCTCTTGAGTAGCTGGGACTACAGGCACGCACCACCATGCCTGGCTACTCTGTTTGTATTTTTTGTAGAACCAGGATTTCACCATGTTGCCCAGGCTGGTCTCAAACTCCTGGGTTCAAGCAATCTACCTGCGTCGGCCTCCCGAAGTGCTGGGATTATAGTGGGATTATAGGCATGAGCAACTGTGCCTGGCCTCTTCTATTTTTTTTTTTTTTTTTTTTTTTTTTTTTTAGAGCAGCACTTATTATAGTGCCTTTATAATTGCACAGTTCTAATACTTGTTGGTTAAATCAAAATTTAGAACCAAATAAGCTACATGGGTTAGTAATTCATCTAAGAGTTTGAAGTCAGATTAATTTGCCATTGGTCAAATCACTTAATTTATTCAGCTCTCAGTTTCATCTGAAAATTGGAGAAGGTGGACTAGATAATTGCTGTGCTCACTATTAGCATTACATTTCTTTTTTAAAAATTTTCCATTATCTTTTTTAAAAAATGGAAAAAATGTTAAAAATTATTTAAAACAAGAGAAGCTTTGCCTATGAAGTTATGGTATTTCAGTACAAATATATACATTTAATAAATTGTTTTGAGTGCCAAATTAGTGTCAGGCATTGGGGTAGACATTTTAAGATGAATAAAACATGCTAAAGTAGAAAAAAATTCTAAAGAAAGTGATTTACATTTCTATTTAAAGTTTACATTCTCCATATATGAGTTAAAAAATATGTTCTACCAAGTCTTAATTGAAACTAAAAAGAGCTTAAAAAGTGACTGAAAAACATCATAAATTTATTGTTAAAGGAACCACTGAAGAAATGTACAATACTAAAAGCTTTTATAATTTTGAAACTTCAAATAAAATTTGTCCTAGTTGCAAAGACTTAAGAATACAGTCTTGTTTAAAAAAAATATTTGGACCATTTTAAGCACTAAATAATTATTTCATTTTTTGTTTGTCATATATTTTGAAAAAATTAAGGAAAGTCAGAAAATAATACTGGCCTAATATTGATCAGAAATGCTGTAAGATCAAATAATGTCACCTACCTACTCATTATCCATGTTAATGGAGAGTTTATGAATAAGGCATGTTGCATATAGTAGTTCATAAGTGAAAACCATCTGTAATAGCATTGGACGCCCTGCTGGTGTAAAGTTATCACAGTATTTCAGAGCCACGTATATGAATCAGAAATCTCAGGGGATTGAGAGAGATTTCAACTTAACTCTTCACACTGGAGTGAAGAACAATAAGAAAAAATTGTAACTGATATAGACTGACAATCAGTGATAAGGGAACACATTTTTTCCAGCAATTTTTATGTTTTTAAAACTTGGTCTAAATTATGCAGAAAATATTACATAAAATACTGGAAAAAAGATATAAAAGTAAGTGAGATGGGGCAATATTTCTAATAGTTGAAGCCATATATTTTAAATTTTTGTCTTTATGGAATTCTAAACATAGAAAAAAAGTGTTTGTTATCCCTTTTTGGACCCTTTTTGCATTCAGGGACCAGACCTTATTCAACATCATATTCTCAATATGTAGTAGAGTACGTGCCCACGAGAAGGTGCTCCAAAAGCTGTTGAATCTAGTTAAACTGAAAGAAAACAGGAAGGAAATATGTGATATATTCATGATAGTTATTACCATGCCAAAAAATAAGTGTGTAAATACAGTAGAATCTCTTTTAACTGGTCCCTACTAAAATAACCCATTGGATTAACTAAGAATTATAATTTACATTACAAAACATAAAACTATGTTCATCATCTGAAGAATGCCCAAGGCTACTTAATTATATTCTAGTATTCTCACATTTATGCTACCCCCAGATAAGCTCCATACTTACCCAGAATTGTTTTTCTTCCCAGATCTGTTTTTTTCCAAGTGTACTTTTTTATTACTTCCTTCATTATTTATATAATCTAATGGAATATGAGCATGGGAAGAGAGCAGTTCCTATGAAAACTATGTTTAATGGTTTCGAAATATACTAATAAAGACAAGTTACAAAAAATATTATTGAATTATGTGCAGAAAGAGAAAAATAAAAAAGACTGGGGGTGAGAATATAAGACCTCTGAGGACTATAATCTTGCATTGTTTCACAAATATGTCTGAGATCTCATTTCACTTAAAAAAAAAAATGGGGAAATAAATGACAACACATTGTGAGTATAGTTTACGCAAAGAAAAGAACATAGCTCTTTAATCAGCAAACTCATTAAAATAAATTTAGTCCTACTTCAAAATATTGGAAAATGAATGACAGCTTAGATAGTGTATCTTTATAAAACATTTCATGAGTTATATGACTTAAATGATTTTTCTTATTAATTGATCAATTAGACTAATCATGTTGAATAGAATACTTCCATGCTATCCAATTTAAGTGTGATATATGATACCAAAAATCTATTTTAAAAATACTTCCCCCGGGTACCTCTTCTTCCTGGTAAGTCCATTTCTTTATTTTTACTCATTCTACCATGACAACTTGGCCATGAAATTTATCACCCCAGGTAAAAATACGGTACATTCAGCCCAGAATAATGCAATCACTGTTCAGTTTCAAGTTGACTTCAAAGTGACTTGTTTTTCCCCACTGGCAAAAACAATCTTCATATTCTGACTATGTCAACAGCAATATCAGAATCTCAATATTCCAAAGAATTTTGTACCTAGTAAGATAAATGCCAATGTTGGATCAAAAAATACATATCAGGTATGCTTTAGTTAGTGGCCTTTCAATCACCTATAGATAATTTTTTTAAAATTCCATCCTTGCTAAAAATGTACTTAGAAAGTTTTATTTGGTTGTTTCTGAGGTCTGCTTTTAAAAATCATCTTGTGCTGCCTTTTATCTGCTAAATACCCTGAAAGTTCTTCCCTCTGAAAAGGAATTGCTAACAAACATTCCCAGCTGGGGACAGAGAGATCAGATTGGTATGTCTCAGAAGAGAGTAGACATGAGACAGCATCAAGCCCACACAGAGTGGAAGAGGGGTCCAGAAGTACTGAGATCCCTCCAGAGAAAGAGCTGAGGCATGAGGGCCAAACTTGTGGAGAGGCTGGAGCCATTATGGTGAGGGAATAGGTAGACTTGGTATGGATGCCTTAACATGGATGGTCTATGTTAGGGCCTGAAGGGTGGCATTTCTGAGACTCAGAAGTTCTGAAGTAACAATGGAGCCAAGTTACTGGGGAAAGAGAACCTCTATACTATGAATACTCCATGAGTGATAAATCCACGAGCCTCAAGATTCAGCAACATATAAGGCAAGATGTGAAACCACAGCTCAGAGTTCAGTTGAGTTGTGAGTCATCTGGAATTTATCTGAAACAAGAAAGAGCAGAGCGGGTAGAGTGGGGGCCATTTTCCCAAATCAGTAGAGATAGATAGGTATCTCTATGCACCTCAAGTAGACCTGCATTGGGAAGGGGAATGATGGAACACCCTTTGAGATGGGTTCCTATAAATCCATTCTCCCCTACAATAAGTTTATAGGAAATTTAAGTTTTTCTGAGATTCACTGATAGAGAAATAAGGAATCTGTATTCTATTGTTTCCAGTATGAGTGGGAGTGTATACATCATTTTTTTACACATACACATACGCACACATTCAAATACGTATACAAACTAAGAAAAGGAAATGAAGGTATTGGAGAGGAAAATCATGTTGACCTGTTCATAGAGAAAGCAATATGCATTCCATTGATTCTGTAGAAATTGTAGTGAACAAATATGTGTAGTACTTGCCTTGGTTTTACCTATTAAAATTATCTATGGGCAGTTCTGAAAAATAAAAACTCTCTAATGTGCACCCTCAAAATGTCTTTATTTTCTATTTATGTATTTATTTATTTAAGGACAAAAGTCTTACTCTGTTGCCCAGGCTGGAGTGCACTGGCATGGTCTCAGCTCACTGCTACCTCCGTCTCCCAGGTTCAAGCCATTATCCTGCCTCGGCCTTCCAAGTAGCTGGGACTACAGGTGTTCACCACCACGCCTGGCTAATTTTTGTATTTTCAGAAGAGGCTGGGTTTCACCATGTTGGCCAGGCTGATCTTGAACTCTTGACCTCAAATGATCCGCCTGTCTCAGCCTCCTAAAGTGCTGGAATTACAGGTGTGAGTCACCGCTCCCGGCCTTCATTTTCTCATTTTTTAAAGCTCACGGCTGATACATTGGGCCAGTACATTTAATAAGAACAATGCCATCTGATATAGAGAGATGTTTTATTGAAAAGTTCTGTTTTCTTGTGAAATGCATAACATGTCCCTAATAAACCAGACTCCACCTTTTTGAGAGCACTAAGGCATATTTTAAAGAATCAAATATTTAGCAAATCAACAGTTCTATCATCATAGTAACAAAAAACCAATTTTATTTTTTTTCCTCCCCAAATTTATTTTTTCATTATCTGCAAGCAAAGAAAGCAAACTGTTTTCTCATATTCTGATATTAGAGGAATAGAATCTTTCGTGTCCAAGCTCCCAAATTTTTGTTTTTTTTTTCCTTAAATTGATCATTGTTTTTTTGAAAAAATCCTCTTATATTGCCAGAGAAATGTAGCAGTGAATATAAAACAAACTTAGAATCTGTGAAGATGCACCTTGTTAAGAAGAATACCTTGGCTGTGATCACGTTCTCCTCATAACGTTCATGCCAATCAGACATGGATGTTTCCTAAAAGATACGCAACCCCGAGTCAGTTACATCCTATTTGGCGTAAGAATTACAGATTAATTCCAGAAAAATCCAAGAGGAGTAAAGTTCTTTCAATGAAGTTAATTTTGCTAAATTATTTTTATGTCCTCCACTCTTTTATATTATTATCAATCTTTCTAACTTTCTTCTATTATACTTTCTAGTAGTTAATAGAACATTCTCTAGTTGCAGTTCGGTTGTTTTGTTTTCCAAATGCTTTTTATTCCCTGACCTAATGGGAAAATAAAGGTTTGCTTTTTCACTAGCACTACACTTCCTAGGTAGCCATGGTCTCCTATGAGGTCACTAGAATAGCACAGAGATGTAGCATGTTGTATTGACTTGGTTCTCATTACAGCCATTCAATTCAATGGTTGTCTTTCCCCAAAAATCATTAGTAGTATTCAATTTCTACTATATACTGATAATTCAACCTTGAACAAATGGTTATAATTCTGCTTCTCATAGCAACTACATTCTAATGAAAGAAAGAGATGAAAAGTACAAAATAAATACATACAAATCTAACTTCTCATTTAAACAGGACTTAGGGAAAAAATGTGATATTGAGGCAGATAATACTAGAGGGTATGATGGGAAAACTATTTTCAATGAGGAAGGCAGGGAGGTGACATGATGGGTGGGACCTGGAGGTGAGAAAGGACTAATTGCAAGAGGGAAAGAAAGAGAGCAAAAAAGAAAGAAAGCAGGAAAAAAAGAAAAGGAGAGTAAGAGGGAAGGAAGGAAGGAAGGAAGGAAGGAAGGAAGGAAGGAAGGAAGGAAGGAAGGAAGGAAGGAAGGAAGGAAGGAAGGAAGGAAGGGAGGGGGAGGGAGGGAGGGAGGGAGGGAGGGAGGGGAAAGGAAAGGAAAGGAAAGGGAAAAGGAAAAGGGAAAGGGAAAAGGAAAGGGGAGAGGAGAGGAGAGGAGAGGAGAGGAGAGGAGAGGAGAGGAGAGGAAAGCAATTGATGTTTTTATCTGAAGAAAAATGTGAGACTAGATGTAGGAAAAGAGCTTGGAGTAAAGAAAAACTAAAACAAGACCAGGGTAGTCGCAGCACTGTAGGCAAGGCAGAAAGTGACCTTGGATGAAGTTGGAGCCTTGGTAAATAGCCAGGACATAAGAGTCATGATAACGCCTTGCTGTAATTGCAAAACTGTTAGAGCTGTTCATTTTGAAATATGAAATGTTCAGATAGGACAAAAAGTAATGGGTTCTTTGTTACATTTGTAGGATTCTGTAATGATAATTGCCTTCTGAACTCAAAAAATCTCGCCTATCACAAACCCATCTCCACTTGATGTCTCACTTGAAGCCATTCTTATCATCAGCTTCATAAAAATGCGAAGATGCCCATCGTACACGTTGTAAAATGTACAGTGCATTTTTTTTCTAGCCAGTTCTGTTCTCTTCAGTAGGAACAAGATCTTTCTGAGGTGCAAGACTGTGAGCACACACAGTTCAACAGAATTACTTCAGGACAGTGAACCCAGTCTACCTCTCAGATCTATGCTGCTATCCTCCTAATTGTGGTCCATCATAGCCATAGGCCATGGGTTCTAGAAACTGTTTTCTCATTGTAGTTTTAAATATAATTTCCATATTTATCTCATTTGTTATAACTTTCAAATCGATGACCCACTCTCCCATTCTCTTATGGATAAATTAGCCAATCTATTTTACGTTCTGTTAATTTTACCCTGTTTTTTGTTGTTGTTTTTTGTTTGTTTGTTTTTAGACGGAGTCTTGCTCTGTCACCAGGCTGGAGTGCAGTAGCATGATCTCAGCTCACCGCAACCTCCGCCTCCCGGGTCCAAGCGACTCTCCTGCCTCAGCCTCCCAAGTAGCTGAGATTACAGGCACGTGCCACCACACCCAGCTAACTTTTAGTATTTTAGTAGAGACTGGGTTTCACCATGTTGTACAAGATGGTCTCGATCTCCTGACCTTGTGATCTGCCCGCCTCGGCCTCCCAAAGTGCTGGGATTACAGGTGTGAGCCACTGCACCCTGCCTGTTTTCATTTTTCTAAATCTCACTTTTGTAAAGCTCCGTTTATAAAATTATTTTCAAGAACAGTCAGAAATAACTGTGTTTATAACCAGAAAGTTTTAAGTGAAATTCATTTCTGAGGAATACATAAGTTTCTCATGGGGGAACTATGATGGGTTCATCGACCTTTTTGCAAAATTTGGCATTTAAGGAAATAAATTAGAGATTTCAACCTTTTATTAGGAAAACAGCAACAGCAACAGAATAACTCCAAGCACTATGAAATATTACAATTAGTAAAAGTTGAAACATCCAAGTATTATGTCATCTTTATTTTGTTACTATTATAAACAATTATAAAACATAATGTATTTTAAAATTCTTTTGCATGCATTAATTGTGTTTATACTTAATAACCACTGGAGCTTGGTAACCTCTCACTAGACTATTTTTTTTTCATTTTATAAAGTCAGATTATAACATACTAAAAGATGAATGAGCTATCTGTAACTTCTACTAATGAAGACATTTAATTTTTAGAGATTTTCTCCCTCCCCCTTTTCCTTCAAGTGTGTTTTGCTTAAACTATTTTTCAACATAAGATAAACTTTTCCAAAATTGTTGTTAGGGCAAGTCCAGCCAAGTTAATTTTATTTCAGACATGCAGTTAATAGTGTATTTTTCAAAAGTCCTAGTAGCAATAAATTAAAAAGAAACAGAGAAAACAGCATACTGCGGCCCAGTGGTGTGCCTGTCGTTTGCATGCATTGTTCTTGTCTACCAAACAGTCTATAGGTATCTCTATAGATGGCTCCTAATAAATTATGTCATCGATTCTAATTCCAAAGACATAAGGAGTGAAAAATTTTCACAGTCAAATGAAAATAAAAATCAAAGCTACATCAGAACCCCAAGATTGGGAAGATCAGAACTGTTAACTCGCTTTCTGAGTATGATTTCCAGCAGGAAACCAGTGTGTACTTCATGCCTAGGCATGAGTATGAGCAATTATCTCTTGGCTGGAGTTTCATGGGCAGAAATCCAAGTGTCATCACTGTATGACACTGAGAATATAGTGGCATTTGGTGGCTGAATCAAGCACTACACTGATCTTTGATTCATGATTTTGTCTTATATCCTGGGATGAGCTAAGAAATTAGTGTGTTCCCTTTCATTTGTTGAATTGAGCAGCCAGTTCTCTGTGGATGGTTTCCCATTAGGAAGTGGAAAACTCACTGTTCACCAGAAATGGGCAGCTATCCTAATTTTTTACAGGATAAATTAACTTGGACAATATCATTGGGGTGATACTTCTGCATGGGGTGAGCCAAAGGCAATGACAGTGTTGGATCAAAAAATGTAAATCCAACTGCATTTGAGTTAGTGACCTCACAATCACTTGTGGATAACCTTCCAAAATCCTCTCTTTCTTCACAAAAGTTGCCTAGATGATTTTGTTTGTATTTCTTCTCAAGTCATCTTTCTAAGTAAGGTTGTCATGTCCCTTCACCTGCTAAATACCCTGAAAGTTCTTCCCTACAAAGAGGATTTGCCAGAAGTCATTTACATCTACAGCTAATGAAAGTCACTGAGTTTCCCAAGTAAATACATCCTTGTAGCAACAATGCAGGACATTTTTTTTTTTTTTTATAAGGAGGGCACAGAGCATTTAAAAGAGGGAATACAATGTAAAAAGTAAACAATGACTAATAATACTGTGTTGTTTACTTAAGTTTGTGAAGAGAATAAATCTAAAATGACCTCACTACACACACAAACACACACACACATGAACAGACATACACACAGTGACTGTGTGGTGATGGAAGTGCTAATCAATTTGATTGTGATAATCATTTTGCAATGTATACATATATCAAATAACCACAATGTATATCACATAATTATGCTGTACATCTTGAATGTATATAATTTTTGTCAACTACACTTCTATAAAGCTGAGAAAATAAATAAATAAATAAATAAATAAATAAATAAATAAATAAATGAAAAATTTAAAAAGAAGGCATGGGATTGAGAGCAAAATTAAAAGGAATTCAGGGAAAGATAAATAAACTAATTATTTTTTGAACACAAAGTAAGAGACAAATGTGTAGTAATAACTTTTACATTCCTAATGCCATTTCATTCCCCAACCACAGTTAGTATCTCATATGAATTCTGAGCTACGACCTGAGATTTCTCTTATCCTAAATTTTCTTCTTGCCCTGAGATCCTTCACCATTTGCATCGGTGACAGGTACAGGATTAGAGGCCCTATGGAGAATGTCAAGGTAGCAAACATGTCAATTTGTATCTTCTGAGCTTTCCCAGCTCATCTTTGGAATTCTGTTGCACAGGCAGTAACTTTGAGAGAAAAGATCTTTTGTGAATCAAGACTGAAGTTCATGGTATAAACAATACACTTAGAGGAATATTTACCTTATCAGGTGTTATCCCTAGGACAGTAAAAAGGAAAATCATTTTTATTTCCAGAGAACATTAGAATTAGTTGCTGGCTTGGATCTCATTCTGAAAAATGGAGCTATAATCCCACAGCCCTGTGCCAGGCTCAGGCAGGAAAAGGGTAGAATAATGTGCAAAATGATGTGATTCATCATTTAACTGGCACAGGCGATAATGTTAATTATAATAACATTAGGTTGTCCCTCATTTCACTCTGCATAAAAACCTCAGTGTTGTTAACAGATGACTAGTTTATTTTTTCTATTATGCCCTTAGTAATTATGGATACAATTATAAGGGAGACATAGAATATTTATAATATTTGTCATTTGAGCATTCTAAACCCCTTTATAAATTACCATTTTCAGATGTAAAATAATACACCTTAAAAAGATTAAAAGTAATTCACCCAAGACATATTCTCTTTTTAGAAACACGTAACTTAAAAAAAATTCAAAACATTTTCTAAATAATTGTATTTGCCTTCATATCACACCTGGGAAGTCTTTATCTTCTATTTTTCAGCAAACAAAAATGTTCTCAATTCTATTGTTCTTAGGGTTTACAAATTTTACTCACTTCTATTATCTAATTTTATCTTCGTAACATGTGTGTGTTAAGCTAAACAGGCATTAATATTTCCATTTTATAAATGATGCAAACATGGCTAAATTTGTTCACATGCTCTTCTCAAAGGCTCACAGCTAGCAATTGTCAGATTTAAATTCAGACTGAGTCTCCATTTCTAAGAGCAACTTATTTTATTCATCAAATCACAGGACACAGAAAGTTTGTATGACTTGTCTAAGACACTTGGCAGAGCAGAAATAAGAAAAAAATATCTTTAGATTTCATACTCAAGTGTGCCTAACAATCATTGTGTTTTTATGAATGCAAATTGCCAAGACTTATCCCCAGTAATTCCTACTTGGTAAGCCTGGCTGGAGCCTAGGAACCTGCTTATTTAGACACCAAAGTCATATTTTATGAAGCAGAGAAGCAAATTTATCATGGACCCTAAGTGACATGAGTGCCCTATACAGTTTATTTCATAGGAATTTTCTTTTTGTAAGAGGGATATATCTTTAAGTATATATAATGTACAAACTATATATAATATTGGTAATTATATATTTATATTACATATATATTTGTTGAAAGCAGGTGCTCTTTTTCATTTTAGAAATATTAGTTAACCTGGCCAGGTATGGTGACTCATGCCTGTAATCCCAACACTTTGGGAAGCTGAGGCGGGCAGAATACTTGAGCTTAGGAGTTCTAGACTAACCTGGCCAACATGGTGAAATCCTGTCTCTACAAACACAAAAAATTAGCTGGGCGTGGTGGCATGCACCTGTAATCCCAGCTACTCAGCAGGCTGAGGCAGGAGCATAGCTTGAGCACGGGAGGCGGACATTGCAGTGAGCTGAGATAGCACTGCTGCACTCCAGCCTGGGCAACAGAGCGAAACTCTGTCTCAAAAAAAAAATTATCCACCACATTAAAGGCAAGGTGGTAGAAAAGGGCAAACTAAGCAGTCTTTTTTCTTTTCTTTTTTGAATTTGAATTTGCAAACAATCTCCCATGGCTTGTACATAGGCTTTCCATTCTTTACTACAAAAATTTGTAGACTATCTATCTATCTATCTATCTATCTATCTATCTATCTATCTATCTGTCTGTCTGTCTGTCTGTCTGTCTGTCTGTCTGTCTGTCATCATCTATCTAATCTATCCATCTATCTATGCCTTTGTATTTATTTTGTGGAGACAATACCGTATGAGACCACAAAAAGCTATACGCTTTAGATATAAAGCCAACTTCTAAGGGGAAGGATCTAGATGTATCTATTCCCCTGAGGAAAGTGAACCAATGTCTGCTAAGACATGAAACAAGATCCTCAGTAGAAAATGTCATTCACATGAGAGACCCTTCTGTGTACAGCCCAAATATGGGCCAATGACATTTTCTTCTCTGTAGCTTGAGGCAGTTTGAGAAGGTACCATTCTCAACTGGAATACTTAACAAAATGATCAAATGCACAAAGAACCCAGAAATTATGCCTCCTTTTCTCTTTCCCTTCAAATTAGCCATTGATTACTTTGAATAATCTCATTTTACTCATACACAGAATTCTTTTCTTCTGCATCTAAAGGACATTCATATGGACATGATGCTCTTCATCTAAAATTTAAAATAGTGTTCATATTAATTTTCTGAGGCCACATCTGCACCAGGGAAAGGGGAGTTCGGGGTTGGCATTTATCAGATGGTTCCAGCCAATGTAGATTATTTAGGTAATTCAGGCTAAGGAAACCCATCCTTTTCCTCAATTATTTAAGTAATTCAGACCAAAGCAGCTTTCAGGTCTGAGTATCAGATAATTAAAATGAGGAAACCAAATTCAAAAGAGAAGTTAGAGGGCCTAGTTAACCTGAAAATATTCTGGATTCTGCTGATAGCCATTTTTTTCACTTAATGGTAGCTAGGGGAGCCGTTTGGTCGTACTATTTTAAGTTTCACATAAGAAAATGTCTTTTTGTATATCAATTATTGAATGAGGGACAGAATTACTCTATCTTGGTTCATTAATTCTACTTTTTTATATATCCCCACCACAGTCATTTGCAGTTGCAGCTGCATATTATTAGATGAATTCTTTAACTGTGTATTCAAACGTCATGTCCAACTCAGCAAGACCTGACTCACCAAACCCTCACTACCAAAACCAACTCTTACACCAACAAAGAGAAGCCATGATTGCATGCTCTGAAGTGGGAAAGACCCACCAAGATTTGGAAAATTGTCTTTACTCTGCGTGCTCTTTAGTTTTATCATACATGAAATGAGAATTTTGAACCTTATAACTTCTAGATCCATTCCAACTCTCACTTGCTGTTACTTCTCTGTAGTGTGATGTTTTCGTTTATTTACTGTTCAGACACCCTTGAATCTGTAATATATTACTCTCAGGCCGGGAATAAGTATATAAGTGCCCAGTTACAAAGGCAGACCTTGAAGCTTTAAATTTATGATGCTAGTATTTCTTCTATTAATTGCAGAGGTCCAAGAGAGCTAGCTGTCTTTTCTTAATGTCATAAACATTCCCTCCTCCTCCCAATACTACCTGTGATAATGCTTCGTGGCAATTACCATGCAAGAAATCTTTACTGATAATGACAAGAGTGTTTTCTGGTCAAACAAATCATGACTTTGTGAATCATTATTAAATATTGGGCTCATCTTTTGCAAAATGTCAGGCACATTGTAGTCATTCAATAAATATTTGTTGACTAAATGACTGAATATGTTAATTCAAGCATGGGACAGAATTTGACACAGGACAGGGTACCAGTTCCTATATGAGCAACAAGAAAAATATCATGCTATGCTATAGACAATCTCTCTTGCCCTCTACAAGAACTTACCATTTTACATTTCTGAATAGATGAGAATCCTTACTGAAGAAAGCAAGAAAGACACTTTTTAAAAATAAGTACAGACAAAGTGTGTGTGTATGTGCTTGTATGTATATGTGTGTGTCTTGGTGTTTGTGTGTGTGTCTTGGAAGAGGAGAGAGATCAAAGGATAAAAAAGCAGAAATCAGCTTGACTGACTGCAAAGTCCACTGAGAAAGAGAAAAAGGACTGTTTATGGAGACAGGAGATAAGATAGAGGAAACAGAAAAAACATTTAAATGCTTTCATGAAGTTTGTTCATGTAGTGTCTAATACAGATTGTCTTTCAGGGATTGTCATGTAATAGTTAGTAAAAATATTCATTTCTCTTTAATACAATGTAGAGACAGCTGTTCCTGAATATGTCAGAACGCTGAGGTCTGCTTCTCCGAAGGAAGTGGATGAGGAGCTTGTCACATTTCGGTTATTGATGCTAACAGTGCTATTTGCTCCAGGCAGTCCCATGGAAGCCAAACTCATTGTGCCTTTTAGATCACCTCTTTTGATTTTTAACCTTCTTCAACTGGGAAATAAAAAGTACAAAATAATCCGTTCCTCTCCCCAGCCCCACCACATACACACAAATCTCAGTACGCTATAACAGTACACTATAAAAGTAAACCAACACATCCCTAGAGGGATGAGTCTGGTCAGGGAACACAATCAGAGGTTTTCCATTAATCTGCTGGATGTCAATAGAACACTAAGGAAAATGAGGTGGGGGCTAGAGGAGAATCATCTGAAGGGAGTTTTTGCCTTGGGGTTTGCACTTTTGCTATATTTTAATCTTTTGTATATTGGTCAATACCTGAGCTCTTTGATTTGCAGGTTGAATGTTTTGCTGAAAAAGAAATGAGCAGTTTATGCACTTTGAAAATAAGACATGCTGAAAAGAGAATCATGATATTTAACTATACCACATTTAAGCACATATAAATCAACAGCTTAAAGATAAATGTTAATAAGATAATTACAATAAAATCAAATCAAGTCCACCTGCGTACTTGCTAGCTCATGGTCAGCCTAGCTAAGTGTTCTAAATTGTTTAAACATATCTAAAAGGGGACTGATGGCAGGTCTTTTAAAACTTCCTAATGATACTAAGAAAAAAAAACAGATTTATTGAATGATCTATGAGAATTTCACTTCATTTCACAAATGAGCCACTTAATTTATAATTTCTACATGTAAGGTATACATTTCAAGAAGGAGAATCTTTGACTGACATTGCTAGCTTTCTTTCATTTATATGAATTTAAATGAAATCAGATTTCTTTGAAAAATGTATTATAGTTCAGCCTGTCTAGTAATTCAAATTTCCCTTGTAGACTTCACAATTAGTTAAAACTAATGATAGCTTACTATTCCTTTTATGTATGCACTCATCCCCAAAATTAACTAAGTGCTATCACCTAGGCATTTTGCTAAACACTGATTCTGCAGAAATGAATAAAACAGAACTCTCTTAAACTCACTAGCAAAAGTGGATAAATGAATATGCAAAGAAGAGGTGAAGAAACCTAACAAATATTAATTCGACACCTTCTATGTGCCAGATATTAGTTTTGATACTGGGAATATAATTGTTAGTGAAATTCAAGTGTCCCAAACCTATGAACTTACATCAAAGAGGGTTTGTAAGTGTTAAGAATATAGACATATCCAGCACATTATCAAAAACAAAAGTTGTAAGTATTTTGCTTTGTATGTAGAAAATTATTGAAATTCCAACCGAAGTTCTTCAAAAACTGCAATTATTGCTATAGTATTCCAAAGGACACTCTATCATGTAACAGAAAAGATGCTGATTGAGAATCAGCGTTCACCTTTGACGTTAACTCAGTTTGTGCAATTAGGAAGTAATTTAACATAGCCAGGTCACATTTCCCTAATCTATTTTAAGTGTAAAGTGAGAGGATGGATCAAATATTCTCTAAGATCCCTCTAGCAGTCAAACTCAGTGTTTCTGAAACTACAGCCTTCATCCAATCCAGAGATGTTTGTTGGGGTAATTTTAAGTTGTGAGAGAGAAAGAGGGGTGGGGGATGTATAAGAGCAAAGTGCACATTTTTAGAAGAACAGTGTTCATCAGGGTGATGTGGTTTGGAGGTTTGCCCCCTCCTCCAAATCTCATATTGAAATGTGATCCTCAGTGTTGAAGGCAGAGCCTGGTGGGAGGTGTTGGGGTCACGGGGGCAGAACCTCCATGAATGGGTTTGTGTCCTCCCCATGGTCATGAGTTCACACAAGATGTGGTCATTAAAAAAGAGTATGGGACCTCCCTCCTCTCTCTTGCTTCCTTTCTCACCATGTAACACACCTGCTCCTGTCATCAACTTCCACCATGAGTAAAAGATTCCTGAACCCTCACCAGAAGCTGAACAGATGTTGCTGCCATACTTGTACAGCCTGCAGAACTATGAGCCAAATAAACCTCTTTTCTTTATAAGTTACCCAGTCTCGGGTGTTCTTTTACAGCAGTGCAAAATAGAATAACACATAAGAAAAGATGGCTCTTAGGATGTGGCAGTTATTGTGGCTACTTATCAAGTATTTCTGGTTTTCCTCATTCTGATCCTATGGTAGGATTGGACTTGAAGTTGGGCCTGCAGGTGACTTGCTTAGACCTATAATATGTGAGATGTGGTCTTCACGAGCTGAGGCACAATTCATCACATTTTCTTACATCTACCAAAAGTGACAGAGACATTCCACATAGTGGAAAGTCCATCAACTTGTGTCACTGACTGAAGGCAATGGAAAGAAGAGACTCCTGCAGACCCAAGATAGATACATGGCATAAGAAAGTCTATTGTCAGTCAGCCACAATGGCTCACATCTATAATCCATGCACATTGGGAGGCCGAGGTGGATCGCTTGAGGCCAGGAGTTCAAGACCAGCCTGGCCAACATGGCTAAACCCTGTCTCTAATAAAAATACAAAAATTAGCCAGGTGTAGTGGTGCAGGTCTGTAGTCCCAGCTATTTGGGAGGCTGAGTCAGGAGAATTGCTTGAACCTGGGAGGTGGAGGTTGCAGTGAGCTGAGATCGTGCCACTGCACTTCAACCTTTGTGACAGAGTGAGACTCCATCTCAAGGAAACAAACAAACAAAACAAAACAAAAAAAAAAAAGGAGAAAGTCCACTGTTGCTTTGAACCACTGAGGGGGATATCTTTTCTTTTTGAGACAGGGTCTTGCTGTGTCACCCAGGCTGGAGTGCAGTAGTGTGATCACAGCTTATTGAGCCTCAGTCTTGGTCTACTGCAGGCTCGATCTCCTGGGGTCAACCAATTCTCTCATCTCAGCTGGGGGTAGCTGGAAATACAGGGACTTGAGTCCCTGGGACTATGGATGTGTGCCACCATGCCCAGGTGATTTTTTTTTTTTTTTTTTTTTTTTTTTTTTAGTAGAGATGAGGTCTCGCTCTACTGCCCAGGCTGGTCTCGAGCTCAAGCAATCTGCCTGCCACAACCTCCCAAAGTGCTGGGATTACAGGTGTGAACCACCATGATCAGCCAGTGGGGTATTTTTTAACATAGCAGAACCATACCCATCTTGACTGAACTATATTAGCAAATGGACTATGTTACCAGTAGGTCTGTTCTTGTCTTCACTCTTTTTTTTTTTTTTGAGACGGAGTCTCGCTCTGTCACCCAGGCTGGAGTGCAGTGGCCGGATCTCAGCTCACTGCAAGCTCCGCCTCCCGGGTTCACGCCATTCTCCTGCCTCAGCCTCCCGAGTAGCTGGGACTACAGGCGCCCGCCACCTTGCCCGGCTAGTTTTTTGTATTTTTTAGTAGAGACGGGGTTTCACGGTGTTAGCCAGGATGGTCTCGATCTGCTGACCTCGTGATCCGCCCGTCTCGGCCTCCCAAAGTGCTGGGATTACAGGCTTGAGCCACCGCGCCCGGCCGTCTTCACTCTTCTTTGCAAAGCTCAAAAGGTTGACTCCCACTAGTTTATGGCTAACACTAGAAAGGGAAAGAGACATTTGATATTCCTTCTATGCAAAATCTGATAGAGGTTCATTAAACTTTTCAAACTTAAAATTGTGTGTTCTTTTATGATTCATCCACAAACTCAATTTGGTCAACTTAGGTAGATTTTATGGGTGGAATTATTTAAACATATGAACTTAAAAGGTTTATCGTGAATTGAAAAAGCTCAGCAGAGATTTATTGTGGATACCGGACAAGACATTCCTACTTTGTTCCCCCTTTCCTGCCACAAAAACTGCATCATTTTTTATAATATTCTTTCTCTCTATTACAGATCCTTTAAGATTTAATAATTTCAAGGTCCTTGAGACTCAGAGTTAAGTCATTATTATCCTCCAGAAGTTTCCTCAACCATGTAAAAATGCTAACTCTGTATCAGGCTGACTCATGTAGAACCTGTCTGTGCATACACCACCCACCCTTAAAACATGTGAAGCTCCAGCCCCAAGCTGATGCTCCCACACATCAAATCCCAGTTTACAAAATCCAACCCACAATATAACACCTGCCAGCGATAATATTATGACTGTAACTCACATTGTTCAAGTGCAGACCACAGCACTATGAAAAGCTTCTATTTTGTGATATTTTTATGACTGATCCTGAAGCAAAGGAGTGGGGGAGAAAGAACTATGGATGGTCACGAATTGCTGGTAACTGGCTTTTGCTGATCTGCTGCAAGTGTTCAGACCTAAAACACAATTTGCAAACTTCTATGGAGAGGAGTAACAATCTCATTCATCAGCCTTTACTAATAATTCATAAAGTCTGAACTACATTACTGATCATGTGTCTTTTTATGCCAGTTTCATATCTGCTGGTAAATAACAATCCATTTAATTACAGAAATAAATCTGCTCTGCCATCACCATGAACTTGAAAGTGATACAAAGTTTAATAAAATAAGCCCTAGAAATAGAGAACTCAGATGCCACACTTTGGCCTCAATACCTTTTTATTTTAGTTCTTGAAAGACCTTCTGACCTGCCCTAAACAAGGCTGTTCAGTGGAGATAATTGCTAGTCCTTCTTATTAGCAGTTTCCATTTCTGAGTTTGCTTTGTTATAACTACTTAGTTTCTTATTATTCTCAAGCTCTTTATCAGACAGCCTGAACTCTTGCCTATATTGTATATTCTTTTCTCTTTCTTTCACCATTTTTTGTCTCTTTTTTTTTTTTTTTTTTTTTTTTGCTATGATCTTCTTGTCCTAGAAAAGGTAATTTCACACATACTGAATTACTGCAATTTAGGTCAGAGAGACCAGGCACCATGAAAATAAGTTCTTTATTTAGAAAAAAAAAAAGTTTCTGATCTATTTCTCCCGTTAAGCTTGTGAGAGTCTCACCTTCCTCATGTTATGGATATTGCAAAGAAGATATTTTTAAAGCACCCTTTTAAAAAGTCCCAAGAGGTACCAAATATGCTAATGTATTTCCACAATGCTTTCAGAAAAGAAAGAATAAATTAGAGGAAGCAAAAACCTCTTATTTTGATCCTTCTCTTAATGTCATTGGTAAACCTTCTGTGACTTGATACAAACCAAGTCTCATCTTCTGCTTTTTTATGCTACAATCATGGGGGAGTTTGTATACTATGATTATGTTGGTTTTATGAGGGTTTAGGAGATTATTGTGGAGGGTTAAGTTTTACTTTGCATTTGTTAATAAACATTCATTTATTATTTGTAGGGGAGTATGCATATATGCTCACACACTCCATGGGTATTCTGCCAAAACCTTTGCAAAAATTATATCATTTTATTAAATATGACATTATTTTATAAAGGGAGAAACTAAAATTTTGAGAGTATAAGCAACTGAATGAAGATCACACAGCTCAGAAGTGCCACTGCCCATACTAAATCCTCAAATTTGAACAGTGCAATGGTCCAACCACATTACTACTTTTTTTTTTCTCTCTCTTCCACTTCTACCACATTTGCCTCCAAATAGCTAAATAGAGTGACTCAGTTCAAGTCAACAGATATTGCTGAGGGTCTTCTGTGGGCAAAGTGCCATGCCAGATGCTGTAGGACATGCACAGGAGAACAAACAGAAACTCACAACCAAGAAATGGTGCAGCTAATCTTGTTCAGTCAGAAGCCTCCGAAGAGAAAACAATAAAGCCTCTGAACAGATAAAGCCATTTTCCTTCTTTTGGACTGACAACATGGTCTAGTCAACATTTACTCTTCACCCTGGAGGGAGATGCCACTAACTGAAAGATGAGATGGTTTGCTACATCATATTTATTATTATTTTTTGCTAGATTTCACTCATATGTTTCCTCCACATGACTTGACTCTCTTGAGGGCTTTAGAGCATGGATGCCACTTTGAGATATTAAGGATGCCTAAAGGAGCACGTGAAAAGAAAATGTGAAAAAGAAAAGACATTCCGAATTCAACTCCTGTGACTCTGTTGCCAGGGAGAAGACAATGCTGGTGACCTGAGAATCAGCTGGAGGCCCCGATTCTATGCTTGGGAACTGCTGTGGTTTGGGTATCTGACACTTTCACATCTCCTGGCAAAATTTGATCCTAATGTTGGAGTTGGGGCCTAATGGAAGCTGTTTGGGGCCGGCGGGTAGAAGGCCCGTCATGAATAGACTAATGCCCTCCTTGTGGGGAAGGGGCAGTGAGTGAGTTCTCGTTCTATTAATTCCTGTGAGAACTGGTTGTTAAAAAAGAGCTTGGCACCTCCCACCTCTCGTTCTCTTGCTCCCTCTCTGGCCAAGTGATCTCTGTGCATGCTAGCTCCCCTTCTCCTTCCACCATGAGTGGAAGCAGCTTGAGGCCCTCACAAGATGCAGAAGCTGGTGCCATGCTTCTTGTACAGCCTGCAGAACTGTGAACCAAATACACCTCTTTTATTTCTTAATTACCCAGCCTCGGGTATTCTTTTATAGCAGTAAGACAGGAATGATCCCAGCATTGCTCTCATTGGGTTTAAATGAGAAATCTTTTTCCCAACATGGCGGTTTTAACCCTTCGGTAAAAACTAGCCTTCGGTAAAAACTAGCGAAGCACCTACCTATAAGCAAAACCCTGTAGTACTTCCTGGTGATACAGAGAGAACACAAATTACTCATGGGCTTTCTATCAGGGACCTCTCATACTTAATAATATTAACACACAGGCCGGACTGCGGTGGCTCATGACTGTAACCCAGGACTTTGGGAGGCCGAGGTGGGCGGATCACAAGGTCAGAACTTCAAGACCAGCCTGGCCAACATGGTGAAACCCCATCTCTACTGAAGATACAAAAAATTAGCTGGGTGTGGTCGCGCATGCTGTAATCCCAACTACTTGGGAGGCTGAGGCAGGAGAATCACCTGAACCCGGGAGGTGGAGGTTGCAGTGAGCCGAGATTGCTCCACTGCACTCCAGCCTGGGCGACATGGCAAGAATCTGTCTCACAAAAAGGAAAAAATAATATTAATACACATATAAATATCTAATTATGGAGGCTGATTGGGACTATGAAAAGGTGGTAGTGGAGAGTGATGAGCTAGTGGGCATAAAGAAAAACTACTTTAGGTTTCTGGGTCAGTGTCTCACTGTGTAACTGCAGCAGCATCTGAATTTTATCTCCCACCTTCACAAACCAACAACATACTTAGTGGTCATTCCCAAAATCATGGCCATCACTCTGAAGAGGTAGTTGATATATCTTTATGCAATACTTTTGGTCTGTTAAAATAGTTTGCCATATCTGGAATCACCACCACTGCGTCAATGGTATCAATATCGAATGGCTCATGTCCAGCTTGCTTCCGATAAGTTAATCTAAAGGTTGAGTTATACCAATGAAAGTATATATTTACTTTTTAATTCCAGCTTATAAACAATAAAACATAAATTAACTTTCTACTTAGAAAACATCAGCTCAAGAAGCATGGTTTAAAGTAGACAATGTCTTTGACCATTTAGCCTCTTAATATATGCATATAATATTTTAAAGCCCTCATGGTAAATCTGAAGCTAAATGAAGAATTGTCTATGTAGTCCAGTGTGGTGGGTTACGCCTGTGATCCCAGCACTTTGTGAGGCCAAGCTCACGGGTTTAGGACAAGCCTGGGCAACATGGTGAAACTTTGTCTCTACAAAAAAAAAACACATAAATTAGCTGAGTGTGGTTGTGCACACCTGTAGTCCCAGCTACTGGGGAGGCTGAGGTAGGAGGATGGCTTGAGTCTGAAAGGCAGAGATTGCAGTGAGCCAAGATCATGCCACTGCACTCCAGCCTGGGTGATGGAGCCAGAAGTAATTTTTAAATCCAGGGATAAAACTGTGGTGTCTGTACAAACCCTATACCATTAATATATAAGTAAACATAAATTTCATCACATAACAATAGCATGTTTTTCCTCAAACCCATTCAGGTACATGATGTTTTCATTGTAGTATTGTGACAGCAGGCACAATGGTTTAGTCAGAAGATATGGGAATGATACTGCCCTCATGTTAATTTGGGACACTCAGAAGCATGATAGCTAAATCCTGGTATATGTGATTACTCTTTCTCCTACAACAAAAATTTATAGAAGGGTGATAAGAAGTGATTTAAAGAAGCACATTTCTTTTTTCTTCAACCAAAATTAGCAAAATGTAAGCTATTCTGGAAAAGTCCAAGAAATGCTATTAGTGAAATAGGAGTGGTGTGAACAACTGCACTCTTTTCTGTTGCTCTTCTGAAGTCTGAGGAGTTTCTACTTACTAACAAGATTGGACAAACAGTTTTCTTTGCTTCCATTAAAAATAAATAGAATTATGGATGACATAGGGGAAAAAGTTACAATCTGTAATTTATCCTAAATTACAAGTTCAAGTTGCAATTTTCGGGTCTGAATATGTTTGACAATAAGGACACAGAGCTAAAATCTCAATGGGCAATAATACATCAGGTTGCAGTGGACAAAGGATAAGACACTTCATGACATTTGAAAGCGGCCATTATATTGGTGGTCTTCCACATACTCCAAGATTAATCAGAAATTATCGTTTGATGTTTGCTATAGCTTTTGATGGGAACACTAAATCTTTTAAATTCATGATTTGATGTTCAACATTCTCGTTGATTATTTTAATCACATCACACACAGAAGTACTTCAGTCATCCAATACCTCCCAGGAGGCATAGCCTCAATTGCTATCTCTAATCTTTTTAGAGCACCCTCTTCTGCTACTGTTCATTAATTAAACATAGCTCTGCTGATGCTTCTTTTGGCTGCTGCTCCCCCAGAAGCTGCCAGATTGCTTGTCATCATCTTATTCCCTTCATCCCAACCAAGTTCATTATCAATTATTTTCCTCTTTCAGAGCTATCTTTCTCTTTTAGAATATTCTTTGATGACTTGATAAGTCTTTACAGTCAAATCCCACCTCCATTTATTAATATTACTACTCTCAAAGGCACGACCAATCTTTCTTTGTAATCTTTTCTTTAGTCGCCAAAGAAGCTTAAGACTCCAGGATCAACTGTGGACGTACAAAATTAAATCCTCATATTGAAGAGTAAAATTTCAAACCAGGGGGCGAGGTTGATACCAAAACTCAATGTCAATGTAAAAAAATAGAAACTACAGCAATAATACTGTAACACTGATTTATTTATTTTCATATGCTATATGTATTTAATGAGCAAATATTTATTAAGGAGCAATACTGTGTTAAACACTGTGCTGGATAGGTGGGCAGGATAAAAATGGCATTTTTGGCAGGATATATTTTTCAAAAAACACTCACGTATTTTTCTCATAATGTGACTTTGACACTTTCCTATAGACAGATGAGGGTCTGTGTTATTTTCCCCTCAATCTTATGACTATGGCTTACCACTATGACAATGCCAATGCTGTTCGATTCCTAAAAGTAGGTCAAAAAGACCACAGAGTTTTTTGCTTGGTTCTTTTGGGACACTCATTTAGGAGCCCTATGCTACTGTGTAAGCTACCTGACTGTCGTAAAGTAGCCATGCTATAAGGAAGCCCAAATAAAGAGCTGGCAGGAAATGAGACCTCACATCTTTAACTAGTTCACTACCAACAGCCATCTCCAACTTGCCAGCTCCAGCCATGTAAGTGAACCATCTCGAAAGTGACTCCCCAGGTCCTAGTCAAGCTGCCCTAGCCAACGTTGCACAGAGTAGAGACAAGTCACTACTGAGCCCTGCCCAAATTGCCGACTCAATGATAATTGTCTTTTCAGGCACCAGATTTTGGAGTGGCTACTCAGTAACAGATAACTGAGCAGTCCAAAATGTGCAGCACCTACAGTCTACAGTGGAAGACATCATGTTTTCACGTAGTTCATCATGTGTGAATTAGTTGGAATAAATATCTCAGGAAGCCAGACATTCCGCTGAAACAAGACCTTTGTGTGCATTAGCTCCTTCCTTATGAACTTCACAGCCATTTGCTGGAACGCATGAGATAAAAATCTAGGACTACACATGAGATCAAATCTTATGACCATGAGAAGCACCCTCTAGAGTTGTGTGCACAGTGCAATTATGACCCAAGATAAAAGCTGGGCATTCAAAAAGCCACAAAAAGTCAGAAATACAGTCCAGAAAACTAGGTCCAGAAAACCAGGTCCAGAACATCAGAAAATAACCTAATTCCTTTTGCCAGAACGTACTTCTTCAACTTTAACATGTTCATGGCCTATTCATTCCAATGCTGGGAAGCTTTTTGTTTTACTTCCAAGTATTGATTTTAGTAATAATAGTAACAATAACACTGCCACTACTACTGCATTTATTAATCAGTTATAAATTCCTAAATACTTTACTAGGTATGTATTTTCTAACCCTATGGAATAGATGCTAATGTTCTCAACATTTTATAAAAAGGAAATTGGAGCATAGTGAAGTGAAATCAATTGCCCAAGGTCACACAACATGCAAACAGTGGTGCTGTGTTTGAACGCACAGTACCTCAATCCACAGCCTGCATTCTTCACCACTGTGCAAACTGTCCTCTTTTGTGCTCTGGCAATGCCTAGTAGTGCCATTCTCAGTTTACTCATCTGAACTGTCAAATTGATGGCAAGTTCCTAAGGGCAAGAGTTAAGCCTCAGGCACTATTTTATCTGTACTCCCTAATGAAATGCACAGCATGGCAGTACATTGTTGATGCTCAATAAATGCTTCTTACATAAATGCATGAAGCAACAAATTGTGTAAGTCACCTCTCCTCCCTGGATCATGATATTCTCATCAGGAACATGAGGATGTTGCAGTAGATATACAGGAATATCTCTTTTGGCTGTGAAATTCTGTGATTCCCTGACTTGAACTACCTCTAAGTGAAGCAGGAACTGCGAATTTTCATTCAATGTTGCCTTGATCCCTAGACTAGAAAATAATAAAAGTTTTATAGGGTTGCACTGAGACTAGCTCTTCTTTTTTTAGCGTTGGGGATTTCCTGTGCTACTTCAGTTAAATAGATCATACGCTCTGGATTCTTGAGAGGAACCCAGTTGAAAGAGTCACACTTTTGTTCTTCGAGATGAATGGGCAAACGGAACATCCTCAAGGCCCACAGGACTTGCCAGCTCTTAGGGCAGATGTGGTTCAGGGTTGGGTTGTCAGTATCACTCTTTTGGGTCTCTTTGTTTGTCAGGGATAACCCATCTGGGTCGTTCTCATCATATGAACCATAAGGCAAGAGAAATGGGAAGCTGAAGCTCCTTTTGCAAGGTAGCAAAATGGACTCCACTTCTCATATATCAGAGTGCTTGCAATTTGGTATATAAATGCTTGGAATGTTAAGTTGGCTTTAGAAGGGCGATAATCTACCTCTGTTACCTCGTCTAATTTTGCAGTTTTTTTAATTGGGGGAAGAAGAAGAAGGTATTAAGTTCATTGCCAAGCAAAATTACTCAGCACAACTCTCACTCTCTGAGCTCTCACAAATGAGAGGCGGCTCTCTGTCCTAGATTCTATGCTCCATTTAGGTGTCATAGTCATCACATCAAAGTCACTTTGTTGTTGTTGTTGTTTTGCTCAGAAATGCTCATATTTTCCCCCTTTGCAATCTATTGACTACTCTCCCATGTAATTTTCCTGGACTTCCTGGGTTGTTCTATTTTACTATTTCCTCAGCAATGACTTTAGAAAAGGAATTTGGTATTTATAGGACACAGTTCATACCATCCTTTCCTAACTTTATATTCTTGTCAAGTTGTCTGTAAAATGAGTCACTTTCTGTTCCAGCTAACACAGTAAACTTAAAGTTACCATCTTTGGAGGGTGAAGGAAACAACCTAAATGAGTAGAACCCATTATCAGTTCAAGGGTTAATACATGTCAATTTGACGCTGTAGATATTTAAACATTTTCACTGTCCATAACCACAAGTATTATATTACATTCCTATTGAATCTACCTGCAGGAGTCCTTGCCTCTCTTCTCTTCGTGTGTCAAAAATATATTTATTTTATTGCTAATGCTTTGGTCAACTCTTGGAATTTGTACCTAGTTTATGACTCTTACCGCTCTGGGATTTTCTGGGGACCACTCCTAGACATATCTTACTACACATTCTTACAGACCCTTGTAAATATCAACGCTTTGTGTCTGTTATTACAATAGTTATACATATAAGCTATTTTGCAGAGCCTGCCAAGATGACAAGTTCTCCCAGGGTTATTCAGTCACTTTGCTCACACATTAAAACTTTGGACGTCACCCAATTTCCTTCAAATGAATGTGACAGAATACTGAACCATTGCTTACTGAGTTTCTTCTTTTTTTGGCCCTTCTTTGTTCTTTGACAACAGTGTTTAATAACCACACTCTCCCTCCTGTTTCCATGGCTAATAACCCCGAGGTTGCTTTTGACTCAGATTCTTTCTTTGAGATTCACATTAGTCATGCAGTTAGCAATTCATGTATATACAGCTTGGCACGGAGATATAGAGAAAATTGGAATGATGGTCGCACATTCTCCCTGCTCCTTGCTTTCCCTTGTTGCTTTCAGTCTACATCGCTGTGTGGAAACACTGGGTCCCCTGCCTGTTTCTAACCTTTAATGGTTTGGCACATTTTGAATTGCTTGCAGTCACCTTATGAGAGTTGAGTGCACAGATTTTCTTTCATTTATTACCTGTCGTACAGAATTACAAAATTATTGTATCAAGTGGATAGCCTCTTTATTCCTTGGCCTACGTGAATATCCCTTCTGTTCTTCCTTCCTCCCTTTTTCCATTCTTACTTTCCTCCCTCCCTCCTTCCTTCCTTTGTTTCTTCCATTTTCATTAGTCATTTGTTGAACACCTATTATGAACCATGTTTTGTTCCAGACACTGGAGAGAGCTTGCTCAAAAAAAAAAAAAAAAAAAGAAAAAGAGATGAGATTGCTGGTCCTTATATTTCTGGAAGGCAAGAAAAGGAGGTCCCAGGAAACATTTAAAAGGAATAAAACATAAACAGGATAGCTACATGTAGTGATAAATTCTCTAATAGCAAATATAAAGGGAAATGTAATAAAGAGTGACTTGGGGTAGGTAAGACACTCAAGAGAGACTTCTGCGTTAAGTTAAAACTATCATAATAAGAAACTAGCTAATCATGCAAGGCTTTAAAATAAGAACATTCCAGGCAAAGGGAACAGCTTATGCTATGATGTGGAAAAAACTTGGCTTGACCAAAAAGTCAGAAAAAAATTCATTAAAAATAGTAAAATCAAACTTGAAAGCAAGAACACACTCATCTTCCCCATGTTAAAAATGGTTAAACAAATAAAAAAATGAGTAATGGCATTCCAAAAAGGATACCGATCATCTGTTTTCTCCAGTCATTTGTTTCAATGATACTGGATGGAACTCAGCTTCGCCCATTAAATATTGAACTAAACGTCTGTGGTACTGTAACCAGACGGCCAGTGTAGTATATCTGACTCTATTACTTTATACCAGCCCTCCATTCCCAACTTTTTAAAATAAGAAAATAACTTTGGAGAATGGTACAGAGGCATGGGTGCCTGCTATAACATAATACCAAAGTCTGAAAATTAGGAACTGGAAGTACATGCATGCACCTGTGTGTCAAGAAGCTGGTGTAAGATTATGTAGAATCCTGCTATTCATAACAAACAACTATATATCTTTCATACTAAACTAGATACATTGTATAATGTCCATACAATGAAATACATTGTGATATGTTTATAGGATAGAATGTGAAAGACCCAAGGAATGCTACAAACAAGAGCATGAATGAAAACCACAAATGTAGAGTTAAGGAAGACAGACATACAAGAATATATAGTATTAAGATTCAATGTATTTAAACTTCAAAAAATAATAAAGCCCAGTATTTTTGGATACATGGTAATGTAGTAAAACTATAAAGGGAGATAGTAGCCATGACCATAAAAGGAAAGGTAGTAGGTGGGGAGAAAGGTAGCTGGAATTGGGCTAGGCTGTTTCGTGATTCTCAGGAGCAGGCGATTATCAGATTTTGATTTAGGTACATTACATGAGTGTTCTGTTTATCAGGGGACAAATCACTGACCTATATTTTATGGTGTACTAATCTATATGTCTATTACATTTTACAATAAAAAATAGTAACTAGCATAGTTCCTGGCCCACACTAAATGTTCCATATATTAAAATGGAAGGCATTATAAGCTCGGAAAATACATTTCTCCTCCTCATCTATGAAAGGATTAAGTGAAATGTTTCCTAAGTGCTTTCCTTTTCTTTTCTTTTCTTTTCTTTTTTTTTTTTTTGAGATGGAGTCTCACTCTGTTGCATAGACTGGAGTGCAGTGGCACAATCTTGGCTCACTGCAACCTCCACTTCCTGGGTTCAGGTGACTCCTGCCTCAGCCTCCAGATTAGCTGGGATTACAGGCATGCACCACCACGCCCAACTAAGTTTTCTATTTTTCATAGAGATGAGGTTTCACCATGTTGGCCAGGCTAGTCTCGAACTCCTAACCTCAAATGATTTACCGGCCTCGGCCTCCCCAAGTGCTGGGATTACAGATGTGAGCCACTGCACCCAGCCTCCTTTTTCCAAAGGAAAAAAAAAAAAACTATTTAAGAAATGGTTTATAGTTGCATCCTGATTCCTGGGTGTTGGGGGAGGAAAGGAAGAAACAATTTAACCTACTGATTCTACTAGTCTACTCTGGACTCAGCTCTCTATTAACATGAAATCCAGATTTATTTTCATCCGAACTAACATTCGGAAATAATAATATTAAGTATTAATGAATGAAAATATTTTTCAACCCCAGAGTAGTTTAAATCTTACTGTATTATATGCTCTATAGGTACTAAATTTCTATTTTGCATTTCATTACATGTATATAATTAACAGATTGATTGCAATAGTTTGAAGTGTGTCCATTTTTTTCCTGCTACTTTAAGATGCCATTCTTGTCTGGTTACCATAGAATCCTTGGAATCTGCATTGCAAGGCACATAGTAAGCAGTCAAGAATATTTGTGGTTGTACTGATTGAAGTCATCCTGTCTTGTGACTCACGCATGGCACGTGTAGAAGTCAAGGTAAAACGAGCTGTTGAAACAGATATACCCAAATTCTCAGTGATAAACAATAGTTTTATTGTCAGGGATCTAGACAGGTGATACTCCATGCAGTTGCTGGTGACGGGGGCTTTGACAAAACTTCTCACTTTTCCCCAGCTTGAGAGGTTACTGATATCCAATGGGCAGAGGGGGAAGAAAGAGACATATGGGAGTATACTGTTCAGAGGATGGGTGCACTAAAATCTCAGAAATCACCACTAAAGAACTTTTCCATGCCTCCAAAAACTGTACTCCAAAAACTATTGATATAAAAGAATGTAAAATAAAAAAAAAAAAGAGAGAGAGAGGCAGTCACATGGGAGATCATACAGAAGATCTTGTAGGCCACGCCTGGAAATGGCATACCTCCCTTCTGCTCATATTTTATGAAGCAAATCCAGTAAGTGGCAACTCTAGATGCAAAGTCCTCTGGGAGATGTAGTCCCTGTCTAATCTGGGCCACTCCTTCTTGAGAGTAGGGTCTCCTAGAAGGTTTTTCTACCATGCAACTCTGGTGGACAGCTGGCTCTCTATGCCATAAGACTATTCAATTAGTTTATTTCTACAGCTCTATACACCACACACACCTGCCTCAGCTACATTATAAGCAGGTGAAAGGAAAGAGATTAGATTCAAGTTTGAGTTTTAAAAGGATTTTACTTTGTCTTCTCAAAGTCACCATTTTAGTGTGGCCAGTGTAGATTACTGCTTTGTGTTTTAAGAAACTACAGAGCGAACAAATATTTAATTCATATTTTTGATCAATTGTGAGGACCTTAATATATTATACACTTAGAGACTTACCAGATCTGTTTATAAATGTCACATAGAAAGAGAGAGTGCTTGCTCAGAGTTTTCGAGAGAATATCTCAAACCATTCAACATTCAAAACAGAGAACAGCTCTGCCGGAAGATTAATCTTCATTCTCACACTGTCCTTGGTAAAATTTGAAATTACAACCTCAATTCCTTGACTCATACCAACAAAGGAATATTTCCAAAGGCTTGCTTCTCTTTCACACCAAAATTTCAGTTTGTTAAAGCAAACAATATCCTCCCTTTTGCAAATGCTTACTGCATTTCAGGCTATTCCTGAACCTTACATTTCTGATCTTTCTTACTAATAGTCAGCTGTTAGACATTTCGGTCATTCAAAAAAGGAGATTTTGAAATTTCTAATTTCATAAAAGACTATCTCAAGGTGCTGAAAGATAACCAAGAACTGGGAATTGTGGAAATTCTTGCTTCTGTGATTTCAAATTAGAGCTCACAATATCTTTGGCATAAGCTACATAAAGAAGAACATCATGGCACTGAGTGATTTAAACATGATAAACAGGTACAGGTGATGTGGTTCTAACCAAATCACTAATGTACTGCAGATCAGACAGAATTAATGAATTTTATGCTGCGGTCTCTATAAATGAGCCAACAAATATGCAGCAAAATTCTGAACTGCAGCCTTGAAATAAAGAGCTTAATGTAATTCAGCGCTTATTGGTTGCCTAGAAACTAACTTGGAAGGGGGTTGGGGAGGGAGGACTAGAAAACATGGAGGGTTCATAGGTTTAATAAGGAAATTATTAACTCTGAACTGCTTGGGGATGTGACAGATATACTCCACAATGCGCTCCTCTCCCAAGAGCTCCATAATATGTTCGAGAGCAAGGTTAGGGGGCACGCAGAAGAGGCTGCTATAGAATGACAGGGCAGTAGTGAAGGCTTTGGGCAAACACCAGCATATACAAACCTCCACAGTTGCTGCAACCCATGATCATCTCAACTTGTTGACCAGCTGCAGCTATGGGTAAAGCTTGCTTATTTGCTTTTCCTAAATTATTTTTTTCTAGAAATATATAGCTTAGGACTTAGTTATTACATGAGACACTTTCCCAATTCATTATATCACTAAGGATATTTTAAAATGTTATTTGGGGCAGGTAGGGGATGGGGAGACAGAAGACAGCTTAATCAATTTTATATTAAGAAAAGTGGGCCAGGTGTGGTGGCTCCTGCCAGTAATCCCAGCACTTTGGAAGGTTGAAGCAGGCAGATCACCTGAGGTCAGGAGTTCGAGACCAGCCTGATTGATATGGTGAAACCCCGTCCTTACTAAAAATACAAAAAAAAAAAAAAATTATCCTGGCATGGTGGCAAGCACCTGTAGTTCCAGATACTCAGGAGGCTGAGACAAGAGAATTGGTTGAACTGGGGAGGTGGAGGTTGCAGTGAGCTGAGATCATACCACTGCACTCTGGCCTAAGGGACAAGAGCAAGACTGTGTCTCAAAAAAAAAAAAAAAAAAAAAGGAGTGAAGGGGCTGAGAAACGGGGCACGGGGCACACGGCACACATATTCAGCAGGAAGCCTTTTGGAAGAGGAGAAATTAACCAGTTTGGATGTTTTAATTGCAAACCACGTGATGTGAAGGGCTCATTGAGACCACTCATGTTACAGTCCCATTGCTAGTTCAACTTCTTTTCTTTATTTGAATATAGAAACCAAGGAGGAGGAGATGATGCCCAGGTGGCAATTCACAAGGTAGCATTTTAGCATTTCCTTTAAAACTTAAATAAATGGCCCTCTCAATTTTAGAGCAGTGCATACACAGGAGGTACTGTGCTTTAGCGTCTCAGCTTCAAAGAGTTGCTTAGGGAGGACATATTTTATCCTAATTATTTTTGACAGGAATTAGGTCAGATTAATTAGTTTAAAATTCAGCTGAACAACAACGTCTTTGCTAATTACTTGAGGGTTCATACATAATTCATTTACAGTAGCAAAAAAAAAAAAAAAAAGGAAAATACTGGGAAAGAATGCTACCTAACACTGACCGCTTTGATGGGCCATTCATAAAAAGAGGACCCTCTGTGACCCAAAAGGTGTGATGAGGAGCACAGAGTTCCGTGAGCATTTTATTAAGTATGAAGATGAATATTTATTTATATAAATATGCATTTTTAGGTAGCTTTATGTTTTTAATTACTTATATTTAAAATAAACATTTATTTATTTATTTATTTGTAAACAGTGTCTCCCTCTGTCGCCCAGGCTGAAAAGCAATGGTGCGATCTCAGCTCACCGTATCCTCTGCCTCCCGGGTTCAAGTGATTCTCCAGCCTCAGTCTCCTGAGTAGCTGAGATTACAGGCGTGCACTACCACACCCAGCTAATTCTTGCATTTTTAGTTGAAATGGGGTTTCGCCATGTTGGCCAGACTGGTCTTGAACTCCTGGCCTCAAGGGATCCACCTGCCTTGGCCCCTCAAAGTGCTGGAATAACCGGCGTGTGCTGAACCTAAATATATTTTTAAAAATACTTTAGAATGTAATGTCAAGGTAAGACAGAGTAAGAGAGTGAGTGATGAGGAAGTGAGTTTTAGAGAGAAGATAGTCCTAGCTCAGTCCCTTACCATAGGCAATGTACATAACTGCTCTGAGGTTTAGAATTTTTTTTGTTATTGCTGTTAAACTAATAATAGCATTTAGCACCTACTTTATGGCCTGTTGTGAGAATTACACGAGATAATGTACGTAAACCTCAGCACCTGACATAGAATAAGTATTTAATGTTTGTTAGTTATTATCGTTTCTATAGTAGTATAGGAAATTAAATAAATGTTTGCCCTACTACCTACACACTTCTAAGCTTGCCCTCAGATTACTTTAAAGTGAATTATACCTTTTGGCTCAGATTGCATTAGAAAGGCTGCTTTAAATTTAGAGTCAATTTTCTACAGGGGGAAAAAAAAGACGGACTAAAATATTTCAGTAGATTAAATATCGACTAATATTAAGCAAAAACCAAAGGTGTTTGGGAGGTCTTGGACAAATATCAAATAGTAGAGTGTAAGTATGCATTATTTGTCCAGTGTCCTACTCAGGGATAAGAAAGCATTTTAAAATCTTTTATTTATGAAGAGAATCCCAAATACAGATTGTGGAATCTCTTGATATTTAAAGGCTTGCTCACAGATTCCTTTTTTTAAAATGTATGAGACAAACAAATATATCTACACTTAGGTTCTGTTAGTCGAAAATTCTGGGCTAAATTATGACTGGATTTGGGGACATATAATCAAGCATCTAGATACATGTAAACTAAAGACAAATTTTGCTGGCAAACAAACTAGTTACAGCCTCTGGCATTAGGACTACTGAGATTTTCTTTTCAAATACTAGACTATATTTACAGCTTAAAATTTGGATGGAATAGGAGCCATTAAAAATGGATGACATTGAAGGAAATAGTAATAATATTTTCCATATGTAAACCCAAGTTGAAAATACAACTGGCAACTCTGTCTGTTCAGTGCAAGTATTTTGATGCTTAACATACATGTTACCATGATTGCTGCTACTTTAATTCCCACATCTCCCTGGCAAAATAATTGAATAGTCAAGAGAATAAATGTCTCTCACAGCATGTGAGGCAAAACCCAGGATGGTTCAGATCACATTTGGCCAAAGAAATGCTTTCTTATTTCTCTTCTAGAACTGTGTGTCTGAACACTATGATGGGCTGTCCAAAGTGTTTTATTAGATGGTTCATCCCCCTAAATACCTGATTTCTGTATTGGAGGCATGCTCTCTTCCCTGGAAACAATTTTCCTTTTAAAGTTATAAAACAGCCATTAAAAGAGGTAACTTAACAACTGCCATCAGAGAATAAATTCTAAACAGTCTGCAGCACTGTTAAGAGAAAAACAAAAGAAGGCCTATGCATTTACTTTACAAGGATAAAATTTCCAATTAACCTTTGGCTATTTCGGGGAGCAAACTTTAGCTATCAATGGGGAAAAGTAAGCAGATGTTAGGGTGGATTGGGAAGGAGAGTGCAACTATCTTGAATTGCTGAATTGCAGACTGCAGTAATCATCAAATTCAGGCCATTTCTGGTCTTACTTTTTCTCTTTGACAAAAGAGCAACAAAAGCTCATTCTAGCCTATATACGTCTCAATTATAAACCAGCTGTAATTGATATTGTCATTTCCATGGGGACTGGCCACACAACAGGTAGTGAACATGGGTGCAGCGAGAAAGATGTGGCTGAAATATTTTCTCCAACACAGACTATCTGAGATCTTTACCTACCTTATAAAAATGTTTTCTGCATTAAATTTTACATACAAGAAGACTTTAGCAAATCTCTTGATATATTGTTACTATAAAATAATGAAGGGCAGTATCATTGTTACTTTTGTGATTTTTATCAATATCAAATAAATTGTCTACAGTACACTGTAGACTGTCAAATAAATTCAGTCAACAGTAGTTCTAAATTCAAAGATGTTTTACTTTTAAATAGAGAGCATAAACACAAGATATAAGCAAATGAGAACAGGTAAAAAAAAAAACAATTTTATAAATAGAATGTCATTGTAGCATTTGACTACTCTTGTGACCACTTTTACTATCGTAAAATAGGAACACTTACTTTTTCTTGAATGCTAACTCTAGGTTTAACTGTGTTAGGTGTTTTACCTATGAAATTTCATTGAATCATTGCAGTATAACTAAGCCTGGTGTTATCATAATCCTCATTGTAGAGTTACAGAAACAACTGAGCTTACTACATGAAGTTCAGTAACTTTGCTCAAGTCCCCCAGCAGGTGATGCTTAAACACATGAGAGTAGGTGTCCATATCTCTGGTAGATATGACTAGTAGACTGATACTTGTGAACTACTGCACCGCACTATACACTTTCTAAATTTGTTTGAGCATATCCACTGTTTAGTCTTTGCAAGAAAAGATGGAGGTAGGGTGACAGAGGGTGTGAAGGAAAGAGTAGATTGCTCGGAAGTTTGGCCCCATGGATTTAGGTTGACAGCACAGCAGTCTAGACCACCACTAGGGGGCAGACTGGTGCTAATTCATATTTCCATCATTTCTGGCCTAACCATAATGTACAGAACCCAAAGCAGCACCTTACTTTGCTCCCCAATATCCAAAAGGGCACAGTTCTGTTTCCTTCAGGATAATTAAATGAATGCAGTTATAAAGGCAAGTGAATATGTGCTTATTAGGGCAGAGATGAAAGAGCGTGAATGTAAAATGTTGCAGCCACGTTGGAAAAAAGTTGGACCATTTCTGAGAAAGTTCAACCCAAACTTAACATACAACCCAGCAATCAGACTCCTAGATAACTATCCTGGAGCAATGAAAACCTATGCTTAAAGATTTTCATGTGACTATTCATAGCAGTATCATTCACGAATGATGGTCAAAAAGGGGAAGTTATCCAGATGTCCATCTATTGAAGTATGGATATATAAAATGTGCTCTATCCATAAAATGGAATATAAGGCAGCAATATAAAAGTAATAAAGCACTGATACATGTTACAACAGGAGGGAACCTCTCCAACAATACACTAAGCAAACGAACTCTGACACAAAAGAACCCACATGTTGTATGGCTTCTATGAAATGTATAGAATAGGTAAATCTGTAGAGACACACAATGCATGTGTATTTGCCTGGGGCAGAATGTAGGAATGTGGATTAACAGTAAATGGGTGTATGGAATATGGAGCAATGAAAATGCTTTAATACTACATTGTGGCAATGCTTGTATGCTCTGTAATTTTATTAAAAATCATCGAATTGCCAGGCGTGGCACTGTAATCCCAGCACTTTGGGAGGTCAAGGTGGGTGGACCACAAACTCAGGAGTTTGAGACCAGCCTGGTCAATATAGTGAAACCCCATCTCTACTACAAATACCAAAAAATTAGCCAGACGTGGTGGCACATGCCTGTAATCCCAGCTACTTGGGAGGCTGAGGCAGGAGAATTGCTTGAACTCGGGAGACGGAGGTTGCAGTGAGCCAAGACGGCACCACTGCCCTCCAGCCTGGGTGACAAAGTGAGACTCCGTCTCAAAAAAAAAAAAAAAAAAAAATTGAATTGTATACTTTAAACAGATGAATTTTATAATATGTAGATTATACTTCAATGAATCTGTTTACAAAAACTTTAAAATGAAATTAGGGATGGAACGCTTCAGGTATGAGATAGCACATTCACTCGAGTCGTTTCTCTACTAAAAACATCTCACCCTTCAGTCCACATTCTGCTGCAGTGACTTCCTGCCCTTCTAGTCCCAACTTCTTTTATAACATTTTGCCTCTGCTTCTTGTCTCTTTATCCTCATCTCATATTCAACCCTCAGCCCACTGCAATCTGGCTTCAGCCCACATAATTCTACCAAAATTGTTCTTGCCAACTTTGTGATGACCTCCTTTTTGTTACATCCAGTGGGTGTTTTTAGCCTTTATCTTTACTTTCTCTCTCAGCACTCTGACCCTGTTCACCACTCTTGTACCCACTATTTTCTTACAGAATTTGTAACGTTTTATTCTCCTGGTTTTCCTTCAATACCTCTGCTTGTTTTTTTGCAGTCTTCTTTCTGGGTTCCTTTTTCTTTGTCCATCGCTTACATTCCGATACTACTCAGGACACTATGCAAGATCCTCTTCTCATTATATTTCAGAGCGGTGTCACAACATCATCTCTACCAGAACCATTGGGTGAGGCTCTGGTTTTCAACAAGGCAGATTTGGGAACTACATTCTACACCTACTCAATGAAACACTCTGGAGTTGGTACCCAGGATTTTGAATTTTATTGGGTTTCCTGGGTAATTAATCTGACCCCAAAGTTTGAGAATCATTCCTTTATATATCATCCCTGAGTAAGATTATCTACTCCCATATGTTTAATTACCATCTGCTTGCTGACAACCTCAAAGTTTGTATCTCTAGCTCAGATCTTGTTCCTGAAAAGGACTTTGTTCATAATCCATATGCATAAATTTCTGCTAGCCATCTCACTTGAAGTCTTACAGAAGGAAAACCTTACTATGCCACCAAATGATCTCATTACTTTCACTTGCCATATTTAGTGTATGTTTCCTAGTTCAGTTGAGGAATCAACCATCACTGTTACAGATCTCACGAATCTAGTTAGCTTCCTTAACCCTTGATCCTCACCCTCCTTTACATCCAATCTGAAGCACTCTCAATTTAATCTTCTAAAAATATGATGATTCCAGCTACTTGTCTCCATCCCCACTTACAGGTATTCTAGTTGAGGCCAATAGTATCTGTCACCTAGAACCACTATAGCTGACTCCAAATGAGTTTCTCAGCCTCTGTCTTTGCTGCTCTCATTTGTCTATCATCCTCTATTTGTACTGAAATGATTTTTTTGAAATGTGAACCTAACTAGGCTGCTTTCTTATTTAAAACATTTCTGTAGAATTCCAATCTTCTTAGAAGAAAGGTCAAATTCTTTAACTTGATAAAAAGGAACTTCCATGATGACACCCCGGCTTACCACTCCAGATTTATTATTCCCAATCTCCGTGTCATCTTTTCAGGAATTCTAACTTCTAGTTTCATTGAACTCTTACTTCTTTAAAGAATGCCAACTCTTGTTATTACCTCTATACATTTGTATATAACGCTTACTGAGATGAAGTATTCTGTTCCATCTCTTTGGCTGATTTTTACTGATTTGTCAGATATTACCTTCCATGTTACCTTCCCTGGAAATTCTCCGACCCTCTGAGTTCAAATAAGAGGACTCCGCAATATGCAATTGTAATACACTATGTTGACCCCAGCATAGGACTATTACACTGCATGTTAAGTTTTCAGTTTTAAGAGTTTACTGAACTCTTCTTCCACTGGACTACAGGCTTAATGGGGGCTGGACCCAAGTGACCAGAACATGGATTTTGCCAATATAAACCTATTGAATTATTCAACAGGGGAATGATTTTTTTTTTTTTTTGTAAACCACAATCTAAAAAAAGTGTTATAGTCACATATGTTTAACTTCCACATAATTGAAATTATAATAAAGACTAAAACATTTTGTGGTAGGTTTTTGGATGACACTATGGATATCATTTTAAAACACTATTTGAATGTTTCATATAGAATAAATACAAATATATCAACATTTGGGGGAAAAGTATTAGAGAGTGTTAGCATCCTCAAAGCTAACTCAGTATAAACCATACCAAATTATATTAAAAAAATATTTTCACTTATTTGGATACAGAAAATAATGCTATAAGTTTTAAACTATTTTATTAGCACCGCAAATTCAATAGCATTCTTATTCAAATAGACATGAAAAAGAGTCTTGTTCAAGGTCTATTTTCCTGTTGATTTACCTTCTGAATGAATGACATTTTTGAAGTTACAATGCAGATTTCCTTATTTAAAACACATTTACCTCCTCAGAAGCCTGTTTTTGACTCTGTATATTTTGAGGTGACCTCTTCACTTATAGTTTCAAGGTGTCTCTACTGAAAATACAAAAATTAGCTGGGCACAGTGGTATGCACCTGTAATCTCAGCTACTTGGGAGGTTGAGGCAGGAGAATCACTTCAACCTGGGAGATGGAGGTTGCAGTGAGCTGAGATCGCACCACTGCACTCCAGCATTGGCGACAGAGTGAGACTCCATCTCAAAAAAAAAAAAAAAACAAGAAAAAAGAAAGTTCATGAAGATCAGTAAAACAGTCAAAGAAAATATAGGAATGAGAAATTCAAGGCAAAATCTGGCCCACTGCCCAGATGATATGGGAATAAACTACTTGTGATGTTTAATGGGAAGCTATAGAGAAGTTAATAGGTTTGTGAACAAATACGCCAAGCTCTCAGCTCGAGGTATGATTTCCCAATTTAAGAAAATTTCTACCCTGAGGGTAGTAATTTTTACCCAGATTTTGTCCAAAGAAACTGCCACTATTTTCTTTTTTTCTTCCTTTTCCTATTTTCCTAATAAAAGTGTTCAGTATTCTTTGGTGGAATTCTGCCCTGCTGTTTGATGTCATGACACTTTCTTGTCATTTGGAGCCACTGGTGCTAACCAGAGCAGTGCAGGATAGATACTAGAAGGTGCATTAGTACATTAGGTTATATCTCATATTCTTATATAACTCACACAATCAGCTACTTAATAGAACTCAGCTTCAAAGTTGTGTAATTTTATTTGTAGCATTTTTAAGTAATATTTTATTTTTAAATGTGATATATGCTCATTAAGAATGCACACTAACAATTAGTCACACATCGCTGTAACTGAAAACAAAAATTATTTGGAATAACTTCAGACAGGCCTGATAACCAGAAATATTCATAATGTTGGAGTCCTTCTCAGCTACTTAACAACTGGGGTGATAATTTCGGGTCTCCTCACCCTGGTCCACTCCTTTCCCAAACACTCAAATATTCACTTGATCATCTTCGTTTGCCCTAAAACTCTCTGATACAAGAATACAATATTGTTTTGCAAGCAGAAATACAATTTGGAAAATGAAAATGAGAAAGGAACATTCTTGGTTGTAATTTTCTTAGAGCAGAATGACATTTCAGCTCCAAGAAGAAGCATCATTTTCTTAGAAACGACACAGGTCTAGAGAAATACTGTGACTTGCCTAAGGTTGCACAGACCTAGAATCCATGATCCCGGCTAGATATCTTCAACTTCAGTCTTATTTCCACTGTATTGATTATTTGATTCTATTTTCTAGTTCATTAGTTTGTACAATGTGATTCACTAATAACTACAGCAGGGTTTACCTAATAAAGTTAGTGAATTACTCTAGACACTCATGAAGTACCTGCAATGGGAAGCCTCTGTAAAGAACTTTTAAAAAAAGTAATCCTGCTTTATTCTCACAACAACAAAGAAGGGAATCGTAGGCATTACCCACATTTTAAAGGACACAAGGTATTTTTATTCCTATTGATGCATTATTTAAGTTTCCGTAGTTAGAAAATGAAGGACTTCAGATAGGAATCTCACATGTATGCCTCAAGAACTTGAAAACCTTAGTCTTTTTTTTGATACTCACTCATGACTTAATCAACTTTTTCTTTGCATTGGATTCACAATTTGTGTTTCTATATTTAGTCTGTTTTCTCAGAATTTAGCTTTTTACTAGAGGAGCAGACTACAAAAAGGACCCCTATTCTTTACTCCTTCCTTTGCCCTCTGCAATGTAACATTGGAGTTTCTTCTATCAAGAAGTGAGATCCCTTTGTTGACTGCTTTTTGTTTTGTTTTTGAGACACAGTCTCACTCTTTTTGCCCAGGCTGGAGTGCAGTGGCGTGATCTCGGCTTACTACATCCTCCGCCTCCCGGGTTCAAGCAATTCTCCTGCCTCAGCCTCCAGAGAAGCCGGGATTACAGGCGCCTGCCACCATGCCTGGATACTTTTTTGTATTTTTAGTAGAGGCGGATATTTTAGTATTCCCCATGTTGGCCAGGCTGGTCTCCAACTCCTGACCTCAGGTGGTCCACCTGCCTTGGCCTCCCAAAGTGCTGGGATAACAGGTGTGAGCCATCGTGACTGTTGTATTTGGACTAGTTTTGTGACTTGCTTGGCCAATGTAATGCAACAAAAGCTAGTTAGCACATAGGAAAGCAAAGATGCAACCAACAGGGTGGGAGAAAATATTTGCAAACTATTCAACTGAGAAGGGGTTAATAGCCAGAATATATAAGAAATTCAAACATCTCAATAGAAAAAAAAAAAAAAGTCAACAAATAATCTGATTTAAAGATGGGCTAAAGATCTCAATAGACATTTCTCAAAAGAAGACATACAAATTGCCAACATCAATAATCATCTAAAAATTGCAATTCAAAACCACAATGAGGTATCATCTCACCCCAGTTAAAATGTCTTTTATCAAAAAGACAAAAAATAATGGATTCCAGTAAGGGTGCAGAGAAAGAGGAATGCTTGCACACTGTGGATGGGAATATAACTTAGTATAGTCACTATGGAAAAGAATATAGAGGTTTATCAAAAAACTAAAAATAAAACTATCATATGATCCCAAATAAAGGAGATATATACCCAAAAGAAAGAAAAATCAGTACATCAAAGAAATATCAGCACTCCCATGTTCACTGTAGCACTAGTCACAATAGTGAAGACATGGAATCAACCTAAGTGTTCATCAGTGGATGAATGGATAATGAAAATGTGGTCTATATACACATTGTAATATTATTCTGCCGTAAATAATAAAATCCTGTCATTTGCAAGAACATGGGTGGAACTGGAGGACATTATGTTAAGTGAAATTAGCAAGGCAAAGAGAGACAAATATTTCATGTTCTTATTTATATGTGCACGCTAAATAATTTATCTCATGGATGTAGAGGGTAGAATGATGGTTCCCTCACAAAATTGGAATTACTCCATAATCTCCCTGTTAACCTACTTTTTCAATTTACCAACATACTTAGACTTAAAAAATCAATAGGTGTAGGCTCTCTTTGTGGTATTAATAGTTATGAAGTACTCATTTAAAGGATTTTACCACAGCACATTTAAAACATTTAACTAATTATTTTTCCTTGATGCTTATGTGGTTACCAACTGCTCACTACGTTAAGCATCATGGCAAGAAACATCTTTGTACAGTTATCTCTTTCTCAGATCGTTTCCTTAAGAAAGATGTTGAATGTTTAGTCAAAGGGTATACTGAAATCAGTGATACATATTGCATGATTATCATCTGAAAATGAAATATCAATTAACATCTGTATCAACATTGCTCTCTTGAAAACGTTGTGAAGGCAGAAGACTGAAAATATGTATTAGGACTTCCTTGCATTGCTCTAAAGAAACTGTAAGACACTGGGTAAATTATAAGTGAAGAAGTTTAATTGGCTCACAGTTTTGCAGGATGTATCAGAAGCATAGCAGCATCTGCTTCTGGGGAGATCTCAGGAAGTTTCTAATCATGGCAGAACGCAAATGGGGAGCAGGCTCATCACATGGTGAGAATGGGAGCCAGAGTGAGAGAGAATGGCGGGGGCAGTGCCACACACTTTTAAACAAACAGGTCTTAGGAGAACTAATCATCATGAGAACAGCACCAAGGGGATGGTGCTAAACTCTTCATGAGAAATCCACCCCTATGATCCAACAACCTCCCACCAGGCTCCATCTCCAAAATTGGGAATTACAATTCAACATGAGTGTTGAACAGGGACAAAAATATGAACTACTTCAACCATATAGACTAGGATTGTTTTCCTGTATACACTGAATATAGTATAATGGTAATTTCCCATTCATCCATATTGGAAATTGTCAAATGACCATCTTTTACCTTTGCATATTTTCTACTGAATTATCTTAAATATTTGTTATCATTTGTAAAAGTGCTTTATATAGTAAAGATATCCCCCATTGTCTATATATTGTCAGACAGGTTACAACCCATATAAGCTTTTAACAATACCTCAAAGCAAATTTAATTGTATATGTATTCTATCTTCTCGTATCCTCTGTATTTATCACAGTTATTACCGTATATTTTAAATCATTTGGGTTTTATCATTTTTGACCAAATACTTGAATTGTCTAGAGCATGATGGCACTGAGGCCAAAGTAGTAGAAGCTGGCTATGATTTTCAAAGGTTTTAGAGTAAATTCCTTAGACAAACATGCAAAGACAATCTTGTGTCCCTGGGAGAAACAATTATGGCTAAGAACAATTAAGTCCACTGGTAGAAAGATACATTATTGCATAAGTCTTTATTCTCCAAATGGGTCAGTGTTATCTTGGCATACAAATTATGTCACATTATTAATGAAAACCAGCAAAGAAAATGTTTTTAAGGCTATCAAATTGCTGAACGTCAGAGGTCAAACTAAAATGTATTAGAAGCTGTCAAAAACATGTTATTTCCATGATCATAGACATGTTTCAATCACACTGAAAAATTATTAGAACAAATTGCAGAGTTTTTAACCTAAAAGGACTCTGGAACTTTAAAAAAACAAAACAAAACAAAACAAAACAAAACCTTCTTTAAAAAGAAACCTGCATATTGAATTCTGTCACTCTTCTTGTTTAAGAAGCATTAAGCCTTTTAAAAAACCATGGTAATGAGAAGTAGTTCTGTCATCTGTGGCAAGTTTATGTATAAATTTTGTATACCAGCAAATCTGAATACATCTGCTATTAAAAGCACAAGTGTGCCCCCTTCTGAATAAATGAAATATTGAGTCCTATATTTGCACTTCAAATAACCAACTCCCTCCTTTCTGGACAAAACTGAATAAACAAATTTGGGCAAATTTTAACAGAGAGTTTTAAGAGCACTCTTTTCTACAAACATTTATGATTGGCAAAATTCTAAAGGAATATTCAGATGAAATCTGCTACGTCCTTTCATATGTGTTTGGTTGTTTTCACAGTTGGAATCCACTAAAATAAGTCACCCGGGAAAAAATTCTGATCTTATTCTAGATAAAGAATGAAAAGCCAGGAAGCTACATAACCCAAGGTTGAGTGGAAAGAGTTGGGTAGAGAGTGGGCAACTGTTTTGGAAACCAAAACAGTGTTAAAGATGTCAGAAAAATGTGAAGTGATATTCCATTAAGACAGTTCAAAGATGTTTTTAAAGACGGTAGCTACGTAAGTTAAGTATCTTGTGTTGACTTAAGTCTGACTTTGTTCTCTTAGTTCTATGGCTGAGACAAGTCCCAGAGTGATTAAGTAGGTTTTGGGAAATTATTTAATGACTAAGCCATATTTTTATACCTTCATTCAAGTGCTCTATCTACCAGAAAACATAATGATCCACATGAACTATTCTGGTATATTAATACATGTTTAATAGATTACCTCTATAAAACTATTTATTTCAATCCAAATTCTTCTCTTATTTCTCCTTCTGTAAATTCAGACCCAAAAACAATTTTTGACCAAAATATGGCACCATATTTGATACACTTCTCTTGGGTAGTGTGACACTTGACTATTTTAAAGCATCATGGAAATCAAATGTGGATGATGAAGATGATTATGACAACAGCAATTGTTATCAAAGTGAAAGTGCACTTTGTCATCACATTATTAAAGGTTGACAGTTAAATGATAGCTTAAATCATAGTTAAATGATATCCTAAGTCATCCGATAAATAGGAATTAACTTCTAACCAAGTTCTCCAATTTATAATCAGAGAACGTCGTGCTTTGTCTCATATTTGCCGCTTTGGTGGCAAAAATAATTTGCCTCATTTTAAACACAAAGGCCAACTGATTAAACCTATAGCTACTATTGCTAGTTTTAGTGGGATTGGTGGCTAAATAAGTTACTTTCTAAAATTCTATAAATGTAATACATTAGAAAACTAAATATTTATACAAATTTCATCAATCTCTGCCTTTGTTTACTAATGTATAGAAATTTCTAATTTCTATATCTAATTTCTATACATTAGAAAACAAAGGCAGAGATTGATGAAATTTGTATAAATATTTAGGATTTTCCTCTCTTTAGCAAACCCATTCACTTCGTGGCCATTCGATTTAGCTCAGATCTATTTTTTCACATGGTATTTAAAACTCATATCCTCTAAGAATGAAGTAAATTATTCTTATTTTCTACATATTTCCAGTGCATTTCCAGAAATCACTAACTTCTGACATTATCAGAACTTTGGATGAAATAAACACAGGCTTTTGGATGAAGTAAATATTGTCTATCACCAGTTAAAATTCTTTTCCAATACTATTCTTTAATGATTCTATAAAGATTCTACACAGAATCTTTCCAACACTATTACTCAATACATTCTCCAGAATACTGTGTTAATATACTTACAAAGTGTTGAATCTTTAAATTGCTGTTCTCAATGGATAAAACTGACTGATAAAAGCACATTTATAAATGTCAGTTGCCATATGGTTTACACTTTTGCTAATGATCAATCACAAGATTAAATCAATCATTGGACAAATACTGTTATAAAACTGTGAAATGTTTACGCCAACTCTCTTCTTCTCTCCCCAAGTAACATCACTAATTTGTGCCTATATTTACGAACATTTAACCCATACCTCCTTTCCTGCTGTAAGATTCAAATTTACCAATTGCATTTAGAGTGACCACCTATTACTTGGCCAACGTATTCATTTGAAAAGAACATTTATTGAATCAGCATATATAAAATCTCTTTGATTTAATTAATAGGCATTGTGTATTCCTTGCCAAAAATATGTTCTCAACTAAAATATACCCTATGATCATCAACTCACAGAGTTGTTGCTGATTATTCATAATTGTGCAATGAACTATCTTGTAGAATAAACAACCTCGATAGTTCTTATTTTGAAAAACTTCAAAACGTTCAGACTAGTAATTACATTGAATAATAGCTTAATTTAAATTGTAAAAGACCTCTAGTGGATTGTTTATTTCATTTACACTGTGTGATATGTTTTATACAGAAAGAAGTTATACATACTCATGAATCAATATGTACAATGAAGAATATTGAAAACAAATGGGTTTTATTCTACTTTTTTAAAAACTGTTGAAATTGAGCCCAGCCTTCCCCCTGCCACTTGTTGCAACTTCCATACTTCATACGTACACCACCTCTTTCCTTGACCCTTGAAAGATATCATGTGTTTTTCACCTGAGAATGATGTAAATTATGAACACTCTGATATTTACATTTTGTCAGAAGGTTTTGTTTATGTATTTATCTTGTGAATTGCTGATGTATTATCAGTATGGCATCCAATTGTCTTTCTTAACTGTGAATCACTTTTCAGTTGTGAATTTGTTATCTGTAAATCACAAACTATCCTTGTTGCCTGGGCTTAAATAAAAAGCCCAAGATGCATACCTGACTGATCACTATATTCCATCCCCTACACTACAGAGCTTGATTCAAGAATGGACACCAACTAAAACTAGTCCAGTCTCAATAGGGTATTGCAAATTAAAACAACAATGAGATACCACTACACACTTATTAGAACGGTACAATCCCAAACACTGACAAGGACAAGTGCTGGCCAGGATGTGAAGTAACAGCAACTCATTCATTTACATAGAAATGAAAAAAGGTATGGCCATTTTTGGCGACAGTCTTGCAGATCCTTAAGAAGCTAAACATAGAATTACCATATGATCCAACAATTACTCTTGTTGGTACTTCTCCAAATGATTTGAAAACGTATGTCCACACAAACCTGCACACACGCATTTCCAGTGACTTTATTCATAATTGCCCAAACTTGGAAGCATTCAGGATATCCTTCAATAGGTGAATGAAAAAACAAACTGGTATATCCATGCAATAAAATAATACCAGTGTAATAACAGTGATAAAAACAAGCAAGCAAGCCCTCAAGCCATACGGAAAGGAACTTTAAGTACCTATTGCTAGGTGAAAGAAGCCAATCTGTGAAGATGACACACTGCATGATTCCAACTATATGACATTCAGGGAAAAGGAAAACTCGAGAGACAGTAAAAACATCACTAGTGGCCAGGACTTTGGCAGGAGGGAGGAAATGCTGAACAGGTGGAGCACAGAAATTTTGGAACAATATTCTGTATGATACTGTAATGGTGAATAAATGATATTACATATTTGTCAAAACACATACAAACTCTACAACACAGAAGGTGAGCTCTAATATAAACTATGGGCTTTAGTTTATCATGCTATATCAATACTGGTTCATCAGTTGTAACAAATGTACCACATCAGTGCAAGATGTTAATAGGGAAAACTGTGTATGGAGGGGTTGAGAATCTTTGGGAGCTGTCAGTATTCACTGCTCAATTTTTCAAAAAACCTAAAAGGGCTCTAAAAATAAAGTCTATTAATTAAAAAACAACTGGTTGAATGAATCATAGTTCCAAAAATTCTGTTGGTGTTACTTGGAAAGAAAATCACAGGAAAGACTTCTCAGGGACTATCACATGAAGAAAGCCTGCCCATAAATAAAGATAAATTGAGGGTGAATAACAGGAAAAGAGTGAGAAACAGAAATCGAATCTTGCATATTCTCTTCCCTCTGAAGGGAAACCGTGCTTGAATCCAGTACTACCTCTAAGCCTTTCAATGTACAGCTACCTGTAAGTCAACAGAATGCCTTTAGGTCAGAATGAGTTGGGTTTTCTGCAACCAAAGGACTCCACTCCTGAATAATACAGTTCTATAAGTACAGATAAATATTGCAGTGCTAGTTTTATTTTTTTTTTTATAATTTATTTAATTTTCCAAGTTGATGGAGATGGAGTGCTAGTTTTAAATTACCAGTTAGAAACACAGCTAATTTCTAGAGTGGAGAAGGGAACATTTCCAAGTAATGTTGATAATAGACCCCCAGAAATTCAGTTAAAGACAATGAAACAGATTTTATTTAAGTAGTGTTATTAGCACTGGGTATGGAAGAGCTCTAGACAGTCAATGGAATTCCCACAGTGGCTGCTATGGAACAAGTGAAGTCAACAGGTGGGTGTTGACAATGAGCAGGAAAGGCTTCCAAAGTCAGCATTCACAGCTTCTCTATTTCATTTACTGGACATCTCTGTAAGTATTTCTTTGAACAAAGGAATGTTCAGTCAAGACAAAGTTTGAAAGACACTAGATTTGGAACATGGGTAACTACCAAGTTCAGGTCTTGCTCAGTTCTGGACCTCCAACAGAACCACGGAGCAGGAACTGAAACACATAAATGATAACCTGGCAATTGAATTTAGTGGGCATTTATTATTACAACAGATCAATTGGCTGCATCACAATAACCAGCCAAGTTTCTCAGGAGAAACAATAAGCCTCTGCAGGGGTAGAGAGAGCTTAGCACCTTGGAAGATGCATTCTGATGTCTTAACACGATACAAAAAGGGAGAAGACATCTACACAGAAGTGTGATGAGAGCATGGACAGGGTGACACTGACCTCAATGTGTGCCTTTATAGACCAGGGTTCTGTTTGTATAAAGAATCTCTCACGATGGTCTTTCCAAATTGCTGCTTCTGTGTAATACTCTGTATTCCATAACACTTCCTGGAATAAAGGAATGGATGAATGGTGCCCCCTGGAGTTGTTCAATCCAGTGACCCTGCTGCTGTCACACTAACACGAGTACTTCAGTCCCCATATTATCAGCTATTTCAGGTGGGCATTTATGTCTCAATGCCATAATGTTAAAATGACTTCCTGCCAAAGTCATGCTTCCAATCACCTTGGATCCCCTCGGAATCCAAGATTATCTTCCAGTCTAGTTTCAACTCCTTATTTCCCACCCCAGGTTTTCTCAGGGCAATTTCTAAAAAGTTCAATTAAATTTAATTTTTATATTAAGTTTCATTCCTGATCACCAAAACCCTTGCTTTTGGACAAACATATATGTGTCTATTGAAAGACTTGCATACAGCTATAGTAATGTAATAATGATGATGACAAACATTATAAAAATCAACATTTATTGTTGTACCACACTGTACTTAAAGATTTTGAAATACATCATCCCATTCCAGGAGCTTCTAATTTCTAAGTGAAACATTGACTTCTCTAAGGTGTCCAGAGGATTCCTCCTCCAAATAACTGTCTATTTATCAGATACAATTGGCAATTCCGCCAACTGGGATTCCTGCTGCTAATGTGGTTTCCCATATTGCTGTGTAGGAAGTAATCGTGACATCAGCTTCTGAACCAGCCATGGAAATAGCAGATCTCACACACACCTACTCTCTGCAAATCATCATGGACAGTTTTCCTCTTTCATGTTTGTAAAAGGGGGAGCAGATGATTTATGTTACTTGAGGGGGTGGAGATAAAAATTCTCCACCTATTTCTTGCACATCACAGCCACAGAAAAGATTTCAAGAAAGATTTGAAGCAGAAATGAATAATTTTGGACTCAGCTCTTGCCTCTACTGCTCTCTCAGGAAGGGTGCATAATAATGTTTTTTCCTTTTCATCTCAGAACGCTGGCAAATGTGTCAGGGAATGAGGATTAATTCATTTCTGAAAAAAATCTTTTTAGTCATAAGAAACATGGAAAGCAATTTTTATGAGCATTCTGAATGATTTTTTTGATGTCAATAGTATTAAAGATAAAAAAATGGCAAATTAAAGCTCTACTTCCTTTTTAATTAGTGATGTTTAAAGGCCAATGTAGTTTTTAGAGCAGCATCTGTACTTTGATAAATGACATCCTTCAAAGAATAGTTTCTGATAGACTGAACTATATATTAATTTTGTTACAGAATTTCTTTCTTACCAACACTTTTATGTGATCATGAACACGCTTCTTCACTATTATGACTAAAAAATAATCCACATCGTAGCTCATTTTTCATCTGCAAGATTTTTGGCTTTTGAGGTACTTATTTGAAAGCTAAATAAGATTTCATTGAAGCCTCAAAAGAAACAGTTCTGCCTGTTAGTAGCCACACACTTAAACTTCATGACATCATATACAAGTTCAAACACATTTTTCTTTACAGACTCTAATATTTTTACTGTTACATGGAAACAATGTCATGTTATATTTATAGCAAAATGCCTAGACATGGTCAGAGGCTCCTGTTGTTTAAAGGAGATTAAATGCCTAGACATGGTCAGAGGCTCCTGTTGATTAAATGAGACATAAAACTGTTACTTTATGAAAGGGGGATGTGGTCGGGCAATGTCAAACAAATCAGAACCAATCATGAGGCAACAAGATGGGTATTTTTTAAGACTTTATTTTTTAGAACAATTTTAGGTTCAGAGTAAAATTGAGATAAAGGTACAGAGATTTCCCATATATACTCTGCTGGTACACATGCATACTCTCCCCCACTATCAACAGCCCCTCCCCCACCCACCGCCCAGAGTGGTGCCTTTGTTACAATTAATAAACCTACGTTGATAACATCATTATCACCAGAGTCCATAGTTTATATTAGGGTTCACCCTTGGCGTTATTCATTCTATGAGTTTGGACAAATGTATAATGACATAAATTCACTGTTGTAGTATTATACTGAGTAATTTCATTGCCCTAAAAATCCTCAGTGCTCCACCTATTCATCCCTTCCTCCCCCAAACCCTTGGCAACCACTGATCTTTTTGCCATCTCCATAATTTTGCTGCTTATTTCTTTTGACCGGCTATAGTGGGTTCACCACGTGAAAGGTAAAGCCAGCTCGCTTCCAGTGGACATGACTCACCAGTTTTCAAACGATAAAATTCTAAAATTCTAACTATATTTTTGCTTGAGAGAATTTTTAAAATTCAAATGGTATATATAAAGTGAGAGTATTTTGATATATTTAAGTTGCTCACTATTTTAAATTTGCATGGTTCCATTTATAAAAATGTGGCTCCACTGGTGCCCAACACATGGAAGATTCTCTCACAGATAAATATGACCTTTTGCTGTAGCTGTACCCATTCATGTTCTGTGACACTCATCTCTTTGCCCACTTCATGAAAGAGAAGTAAAGACTGTTTGTACTAGAATAAATTTTCTATATTGTCCTTGCCCCTTACTAAGTAATATTTAATTTATCCTTTTGGCATTGGGTCTACCATGTGAGATCCAAACAGAAGAGATTCCAAATTTTTATTCCTGTGCTTCTAAACAGAGAACACAGAAGGACATTCCATCTATAAGAGCAACTCTTTATAGTTCCTGTTTCACACTGCTGTATCAAAGAATGACTTTAGTCCTATGCATTCAGAATGCATCTTAAACAGGCATAAAGAATAATGTAATTGTACATTTAAAAATAACTACAAGAGTATAACTGGATTGTTTGAAACACAAATGATAAATGCTTGAGGTGACAGATACCCCATTTACCCTGATGTGATTATTACACATCATATGCCTTTATTGAAATATCCCATATACCTCATAAGCATAAAAACTTACGATGTACCCACAAAAAATAAAAATTAAAAATAAATAAAACAGGTGTAAAGAATGATTGAACACTAAGACATTTTGCTCTGGCATGTTTTGTTTGTTTGTTTTTTCCAGAGATAGGGCCTTGCTCTGATGCCTAGGCTGGAGTGCAGTGGCACAATCATAGCTCACTGAAGCCTTGAACCCTGGGCTCAGGCAATCCTTCTGCCTCAGCCTCCTGAGTCCTTTAAAATATTTTGTGAGCTAGCAAGAAAGAACTTTGGAGTTTACATAATCTGGGGCTACATGCACGAGCCACCATGCCCAGCTAATGTTTTTAGAGACATGGTTTCCAACTCCTGGCCTCAAGTAATCCTCCCACCTTGGCCTCCAGAGTCCTTTGGAGTAGTTTTGAGCAAGTGACAAAGTACTTTAGAGATTACATAATCTAGTCCATTCTGTTTTATAATGGAAGATCCTTAGTCCCAAGGGAGTAAACCTAATTGTCCCCTCAAATTTCTAATCATGTAAGCGACAGTCCAGTCTACTGAATCCTTAATTACACATGGTTCACAACATAAGTATAATTTCGCCTACTTGTTTATTAACTTATCATCCCCATATGATATTCAGTGAGAGTTGCAGTAGACAAAGGACAGACTCGTTTCCAATTCTTTTCGTCCAGATCTTCCGATCTGGAATAAGATCACCTGGGTTTGTAATCTAGCTCTGCCACTTACTAGCTGAACAGGTTACTTAACCTTATCATTATCTTTTTCTGTATATTTAAAATGGAAAATTTAGTACCAATCTCTTAGGGATGTATGTTGAAATGCATAGCAGAGAGAGGGTTTAATAAATTTTAGCCACGGTGATAAGTATTAGCATTATCCAGCCAATCTATTTCTAAATAAATAGTCCATAGTAGAATTTTCATCAGATCTTTTCTGTCTTGTATGTAGCCTGCTGGTCTTCATTTCTTTACTTCTCTGGAACAAAAAATGTAATCTGAAAAAATATTATAACATATGTCTAAACTGCATCGTCCTAAGCAATATATCTTCCAAGGGATGTGGATGGGAATCCAATTGCATACCATCCAAAAAAACTCATGCAAGGGAATTAAGTATCTAGTATAATAAAGGAAACACACCTAAAAAGAAATGACCAGAATATTTCTCTCCTGACTTGACACTGATTTTTGTCAAATGGTTTATGAGTTCTCTAGGAAACTTCTTGCAAATTTTTGTATTGGTGACTATGATGTTCACTCTCCAATGGAAATACTATATCAACACTACTATAAGAAATGACAAAGCCATTGTTTATTGTTCTAAAAAGTAGAGTTTTAGAACCCTCTAGGGAAACTATCTTCTGTAGAAAGTGATGTTCATGAAAACTTTTAGCATTGATTCAATAAAAAAAAGCATCTATTTGCAAAAGTAATAGACTAAATGTGAAATTGTTAACCAATTGATATCTGCAAATGGAAATGAGAATAATTGTCAATCTGTACTCCCCAGTACAGATCTCTTCGGGTCACCACAAAGTAAATTTTGTTGGCATAATGTTACTTTTCCCATACTTCGCACCATGTCTCAAATCATAGCATATTATTATTTATATGTAATATACATATACAATACAACACACATACCTGCCAAAAGAAGTAAAATTGCTGGGAGTTTTCTGTTTGTTTGTGTTCATTCAACTCTGCATTCACATACAAAAGCTTCCTAGGATTGTGTACCAAATTATTGGTATCAACTCTCTTAAAATTTGAAGACTGTTTTTACTAAACAATTCACTTATTTCCATTGCTCACAGGCATTCTAGAATAGAGCTTTAGAGCACAGGGTTCTGGGTTCTGGCTCTAGGTTCTAATGGAATTCAACTACTTTTTAGATCTAAGCCTCAGTTTTCTGAAATTTAAAGTGAGGGCAGAAATAACATAGATGTGGCAAAACTGCTAGGCATAGATGCCTGGAATATAACTAAGCACATACAATATATGTGTGTACATGTGCATGTGTGTCTGTGTATATTGCATACATGCATGCCTTTTATTTCTGTTTTCAATTTTTTAGGTAATGCTGAAATTGTATTTGTTCAGAAAAAGTCAGTTTTTTGTAACATTAGTACAAACCAGCTCTTTTTCCTGGCTTCCATTCTCCTTGGCCTTTCAGATTTTGAGAGCTTTTTTTTTTTTTTTTTTTTTTTTCCACAGTAGGCATTTAATAAATATGTATTGCAATGATTTTGACTCTTTTCTTATTTAGGAATATCTGAATCTTCCCTTCCTCTCCCTTGGAGACCATATTTATTTATTTTTACTTTTATACCTGATGGTCCTGATTCTTCTGTTACTTATTTATATCTGGGAATCTGCCTCCTTTTCTAGTTCAGTGAAATTCTATTGCTGTAATGCGGTGTTTCCTGGCCTCTGCACTACTGATACTTGATGCTGGATACTCCCTGGTTGTTGGGGTTTTGTTTTGCTTTGCAGGATATTTAGCAGCATCCTTCATCTCTACCCAGTAGATGCCAGTAGCACGCTCCAACCCGTTATAACATCCGGCATTGTCTCCAGACATTATTAAGTAAATATTCTCTGAAAAAATTGCCTCAGGTTGAGAACCACTACTGTAATGTATTGGTTGACACACACACTTTAGAGTTAGAAAGTCACATAGTTTAAGTCTTGATTCAGTCCTATCACCTGATTTTGACAATAGTAGGCATTTAAAAATAACTTGTTAAATAAAGGCTGAAAACTATGATAACCACTTAACATTTCCAATCCTTAGTTTCCTGATTTGTGATATAGGAACAACAAAACACCTATTTTTAGAGAGATGCTTTAATGGTCTTAAGTGGGATTTAGTGAGACCTTGTAGTTCAGCTGCTGTGTTTCATTTGGGTATCTGAAGTGGATATGAAAATGGGATTAAACTTGCAAGAGTTTACCTAGGGGAAATGTCCATGTGAAGGACAATGGAAGGGACTTACGGAAGTCTCGAAGAGCAGAGCTATCAGGAAGCAAGCCTGACTCCAAGGAAAGCGAGGAGGAAAGGATGATTGGATACAAGTGTCCTGAATTGCCATGCAATATAAAGAAGTTTCAGCAAGGCTGAAGGGGAGTCCTGGAGCAATAATCAACCATCAGAGGAGTCCTTCCTGCCTTGGAATCCCTGCCATGATCCCACCTCCACTGGGAGTTGTCCGTGAGAGACCTGGCCCTAGGGCAAAGAGGGTAACAGATCGCAGAGCGAGGCAGCTGGGGCCCTTCCTCAGTTATGCTCCTTGTGGTGGAGGTCTGCTGGGTGCTTGCTGGTGTCTGACAGCTACCTCACACAGTGCTTAAAATAGATTGGGACATTATTATGATAATTAATATTATCATCTTTGTTATGATTACTAGTATAATTCATATGAAAACCTCACCCTATACCAGACCCTAAACCCATAGCCATCTTCTCAAATTCTTTATTACATGTTATCGACAACACATTTTTTACATTCGTTAGACATCTCTATTTGGAAATCTACTAGGAATCCTGAAATTAACATGTCCAAAACAACATAACCTCATTTCCCCCTACCCTGGCCCAACTTTTTCCTTCCCATTCATCACCAGCTCAGTAATGGGCTCCATCATCCACTCAGTTGCTCAGACAAAAACTCCTGGAGTCATTTTTGACTCCTCTTTTTCACATACTGTGTCTGATCCCTAAGCAAATCTTGTCACTTGGCTTTTAAAATATATCCTGAATCCAACTATATGTTTCTTTTTCTTGTTTTTTCCTTCACTCCGACTGGCAATCATCATTTCTCTCTCTTTCTTCTCCAGAATAAAAAGTTGCATGAAGGAATAATAAATGATTAAACAGCAGGGGCCTAAGGTCTAACATCATTGCCTAGGCCAGAGGTTGACAGAATTTTTCTTTAAAAGTTAGACAGTAAACAGTTTAAGCTTTGCCAGCCAAGAGGCTACATCAAAACTAATATGTAGGTACTTCTATAACCATTTATAGGGGAACCATTACAAAATGTAAAAAATCATTCTAAGCTCTCAAGTAATGAGCTAGATTTTGCTCACGTGCCACAGTTTACCAAATACTTACCTAAACTATCATCTCTCAACAATCGGGTAACCTTTCTCACTTCTTATTCTCCAACAATACTCTTTGTAGGAGAGCCAGAATAATGATTCTTTTATAATAAGATTTCATTTCATTCTGTTTCCCTAAACCTTCCTATAGATTCTGGTAATAATTGTTATAAGATTCAAAATTCTTCCCTGGACCCATATGGCCCTACATGATGTGTCTCCCACTTCACTTCATCTCTCTGACATCATTTCCCACCACATCACCTCTTGATTTTTGTCTGTCCTGCAGCCACACGGGTTCTGGGGTACTTTGAATGCCACTCACATGTTCAGCCTCAGGGCCTTTGCACTGGTGTCTTCCTCTGCTGTTGCCTGACGCACCACCTGGCTGCTCTCTCACGTCACATACCCCTCTGCAAAAATCTCACCTTCTTGGAGAATCCTCCCATTGAGAGGTGACAACGTGCTAGTAGCCCTCGCTCTCGGTGCCTCCTCGGCCTCAGCGTCCACTCTAGCAGCGCTTGAAGGGCCCTTCAGCCAGCCACGGCACTGTGGGAGCCCGTCTCTGGGCTGGCTGAGGCCGGAGCTGGCTCCCTCTGCTTGCGGGGAGGTGCGGAGGAAGAGGTGCGGGCGGCAACCGGGGCGCTAGCGGACCAGCGCGAGTTCCGGGTGGGCGTGGGCTGGGCGGGCTCTGCACTCTGAGCAGCCCTGGCCGGTGCCGCCGCCCCGGGGCAGTGAGGGGCTTAGCACCGGGGCCAGCACCCGGGCCAGGTTGCGCCACGTCCCCCAGCAGTGCTGGCCTGGCAGAGCTGCGCTCGAATTCTTGCCGGGCCTCAGCTGCCTCCCGGCGGGGCAGGGCTCGGGACCTGCAACCCACCACGTCCGAGCCCCCGCTGTCCGAGTCCCCCTCCGTGGTGGGCTCCCGCGGGGCCTGAGCATTCCGGACAGGTGCCGCCCCCTGCTCCGTGGCGCCTGATCCTATCGACTGCCCAAGGGCTGAGGAGTGCAGGTGCACTCCTACATCCCCTGTGTGGGATCTACTAGGTGAAGCCAGCTGGTCTCCTGGGGACTTGGAGAACTTTTCTGTCTAGCACACTGTGTCTCGCTAAAGGATTGTAAACGCACCAATCAGCATTCTGTGTCTAGCTCAGGGTTTGTAAATACACCAGTCAGTACTCTGTGTTTAGCTTAAGGTTTGTAAATACACCAATCAGTACTCTGTATCTAGCTAACCTAGTGGGGACTTGGAGAACTTTTCTGTCTAGCACACTGAGTCTAGCTAAAGGATTGTAAATGCACCAATCAGCATTCTGTGTCTAGCTCAAGCTTTGTAAATACACCAATCAGTAATCTGTATCTAGCTAACTTAGTGGGGACTTGGAGAACTTTTCTGTCTAGCACTCTGTGTCTAGCTAAAGGATTGTAAAGGCACCACTCAGTGCTCTGTGTCTAGCTAATCTAGTGGGGACTTAGAGAACTTTTATGTCTAGCTAGAGGATTGTAAATGCACCAATCAGCACTCTGTGTCTAGCTCAGGGATTGGATCAGCGCTCTGTCAAAATGGACCAATCAGCTCTCTATAAAACGGACCAATCAGCTCTCTGTAAAATAGACCAATCAACAGGATGTGGGTGGGGCCAGATAAGAGAATAAAAGTGGACTGCGCAACCCAGTCAGGTTCTTGTCTGTGCTGTGGAGGGTTTGTTGTTTTGCTGTTTTACAATTAGTCTTGCTACTGCTAACTCTTTGTATCTCTGCTGCCTTGTTGAACTGTAACACACACTGCCAGGGTCAGCGGCTTCATTCTTGAAGTCAGCGAGACCAAGAACCCTCCAATTCTGGACACACCATGAAAACCCTAACTCGAATATCACTTGTCTGTCACCGTCTCTCCTCTTACTCTTCATCATGTTCCTCCATTGCACTTATCATTGCTGGGTTACTTGCTTATTTGTTGGCAGGCAGTTTTTCTCTTCCACTAGGATGTTGGCTGAAAAATAGTTGATGGGGTTCATGCGAGGTCTCCATGCCAAGAAGAGTTCCTGATACTGAGTATAAAACACTTGATTTTTTAAAGTAAACAAACAAGTAGGGTTTAATGTCGTTTTGAATTATTTATTGCATTGTCTAGATTAATCCCAAGCACCTTAAGTTTTGAATCGTGTATTTCATTTTCTTCTATTCTGTTACTTTTATGTCTTACACATGATCTGTGCTAAATGTTTACAACCATTAAATACATATGACATATATGGATTTACTGTTAAAGCACTTTTTTTTTGTCAATAGAAGAAAGTCTTATAATAAAACTAGTGCGCACTGACAAGTAGAGAAAAAGTATAGCAATGAGGTACATAAAAATTGAAAATTCTCTAAAATCTCACTTCTAAGAGATAATCAGTGAATGAATTGATTTTTTTTTTTTTTTTTTTTTTGAGGAAGAGTCTTGCTCTGTCGTCCAGGTGAGAGTGTAGTGGCATTATCTCGGCTCACTGCAACCTCTGCCTGCTAGGGTTCAAGTTCTTCTGTCTCAGTCTCCTGAGTAGCTGGGACAACAGGTGTTTGCCATACGCCTGGCTAATTTTTATATTTTTAGTAGAGATGGGGTTTCCCCATGATGGCCAGGTTGGTCTCGACCTCCTGACCTCAGGTTATCCGCCTGTCTCTGCCTCCCAAAGTGCTGGGATTACAGGTGTGAGCCATCGCGCCTGGCCGATATATTTCTTTAGTGTTGTGTTTCTGTGCACGTATTCCTTTCTCTTCTTTTAATAAAAATAAGGTAACACGCTCCATAATCCTTTAACGGCTTATGGACTTTTTAAATTCAGTTAATGCTAGGTTTTTAATATCTTTTCATGCCAGGAACTTACAATTTGAGACTTGGCTTTTGAAAAATATGTGAGAAAACATAGAAAATCCATTAATTAGGATACTTTAGGATTAAATTATTGTAGAAGTGACAAGTACAGGATTTTTAGTGAGCAAGACATGGCATTTGGGGGCCTAAATGCATAGGCATTGAAGTATAGATGGAGTTGGGAGAAAAATGTCATCTGTAGGTTAACAGGCTACCTAAAAGATACAGATTAACTATCTGAATTCTACAAGAATAAGAATGAGATCAAGCAGTATAATAAAGGAAGAAGTAGCAAAATTACAACAGAGCAGTGAAATGGATATGCTTTCTGGCAATAATTGTGAAAGGTCTGGTAATGAGAAAGTAGGAACAGCTAGTGGCTGCCACATAAAGAGAAAATGAGATTAAATAGCTCAAGTTATAGCGTGATGACTTCTTTAACAATCTGGAAAAGGTTTTGAGGAACATTTAACCATAGACAGATATTTTATGTGCAAAATTAAGGTTAGAAAACTTATTTTCTTTTTAATGTGAAGTTATACATTTCAAATGCAATGTTACTGCTTTTTATAACCTAAATTATTATTACTAGTATTATCTTTTTCTAGAGCTCTTGAGTTTAGTTAGAGCTGCCAAACATTCTCACATGATAGAAGTGATGCATTAAAAAGTAAAGTAATAGAAAAAGAGTTTTGCTGTTTTTTTTATAAAAGGGCTGTTCAAATGGAATAGTTTCTTGCTTATATGGGACTATAAGAGTTTGCAGTAACCAGTCTTCATGGTGTGCTTTTTCTTTAAACTTCCAATTGCTTTATGCTCAGGTATTGAGTTTCTACGTGCATTTCCTCCCTGTACAGCTGAGAGGCTGAGAGATTCTAGTGTAATCCTTTGAGCCAAATGCTATTGTTGCTAAGGCAGAATTTACGACATACATATAACTCCTATTTGGGATGTGGCTGTTTATTTTATTTATTTTCCCCTGGCTGGTGGAGCCCTCTGGGGAACATTCTGAGTCTGTTTAAATGAAGGCATGCTTAGCATGTGTGGAATCACGCATCATCCTTTTCAGCACAGACTTATCAAAGATTACTTTATACTTTATTACAAGAATCAAGATACGTATTTTCTCACTTTTTACACTGAGAAAATATCATTTTACAATGATCTCTCATCACCTTTCTTCCCGATATTTACATACATAAATGGTCAAAAAGGCAGGATCTGTACAAGTTCATCCACCTCTTAAAAAAGCTTAGTGGTCCTGATAATCAGCAATGATAGGAATAAATGCCTTCCCAATGTTTTCGAAAAGAACTCGCTTAGAGACCATAGATTTCATTTCGTATTGTCACTTAGACTCTCATTAGTATGTCCCTTTATCCATCAACTTCTTTGATATGCCATGACAACAGAAAAATTTACAGTAACCCTTTAGTTGAATCACAGCGTATTCAAATTCACTGCAGGTATTTCATTTAGAGCTCTTGTCAAAATGCCTCGGAAACAGAACTGTCTCTACCCGACACCCAAATTTTGCAAATCCCATTACCTTACTAATGGCATTTTATATCTGTAAATCTTTTTAGCCTTTTCAAAGCACTTTCAGATTTATTTATTTATTCGTTCAACTCAATGAGATCATATGACATGCTAAACATAGAATTGGGGACAGAAGAAATAGGAAAGTACGGTCCAGCCTAACAGGCATCTAACCAGCTAAAGCTGGGGGCAGAACTGCTGAACTGTGGTATTGACCACGATTCTCCAAGTGTGCTCCCAGATCAGCAGCATCAACATTTTAAGAAATATGTTTCATGAACATAAAGATGGTAACAATAGACACTGGGGACTACTAAAGAAGGTAGAGGGGGAGCAGGACAAGGGCTGAAAAACTACCTATTGGGTGCTATGTTCACTACTTGGGTGATGGGATCATTTGTATCCCAAACCACAGCATCATGCCATATATCCATGTAACAAACCTGTACATATACCCCCTGAATCTAAAGTAGAAGTTGAAATTATAAAAGTTAAAAATGAAAACATAAATTCTAGAAAAAACACAGAAGCATATAAAATAATTTTGGAAAGCTGCATGGGTATCTCACATGCGTGGATGAGAATATTCAGCATTGGTAATATTAAACCAAGCTAAATTTCTGTATATATGCAAGTTGTTCCCCATCAGAAAAAAAGCGTTGATGAAGATAGATGAGGGGAAACTTGCACTTGCAGATATTTCATCGTGATTACGTACTAATCAACAGAACGGACAAGAACTTGTGGGGGAAATAGAAAAGTCACTGATGGGCCGGGCGGAGGCTCACGCCTGTAATCCCAGCACTTTGGGAGGCCGAGGCAGGTGGGTTACGAGGCCAGGAGATGGAGACCATCCTCTAACATGGTGAAACCCCATCTCTACTAAAAATACAAAAAATTAGCCCGTCATAGTGTTAGCGGTGGCTCACGCCTGTAGTCCCAGCTACTCGGGAGGCTGAGGCAGGAGAATGGCATGAACCCAGGAGGCAGAGCTTGCAGTGAGCCGAGATCGCGCCACTACACTCCAGCCTGGGCTACAGAGCGAGATTCCGTCTCAAAAAACAAACGAAAACAAAACAAAACAAACAAAAAATCACTGATGAATCTACATAGATAGTAACGCTGCATTATAGCATTATATATATTGATATATCTAAATAAATAAGTGAATACATGTGGTAGTTATACCAATACATGTTACTTATATGATGCAAACATTAGTTATATTCAATAGCATTTTACTTTGTGAGATTATGACGTTTATTAAACAAAGTTTGTGAAGCTGGGAAAAAAAAAAACAAAGAAAAAAAATGTGTTAGAAAGGCACTATTACACCCCCACCCACCCAGAGTAGTGGAATCAGAGACTTGGGGAAAAGTGGCTTGGGAGCCAGCTATCTATGTTTAATAAGCTCCCAGGTTTCTCTAAAGCTCATAAAAGTTTGAGAAACACTGCGTTATATATTAATAGTAAGAATATTTTTCAAAGTGAACACTGGAACAGTTTGCTCAGGTATGGGGCTCCCTTTAAAAACTGGATCATGTAGTTACAATGGCTAAAAAACCAAAAGCTTTCAACTGAGGTGATTTTGCCCTGGAGGGGACTTTTGGCAATGTCCAGAGACATTTTTGATTGTCATGACTGGGGGAGTAAGTCATGCATTTAAAAAGCAGAGGCCAGAGATGCTGCCAGACATCCCACAATGTACAAGACAGCTCCCAAACACAAAAGAATTATCTGGACCAAAATGACAAGATTACCAAATTTAAGAAACCCTGAAATAGAAGTAAAAGAGGTTGTGAGAGCAGAAAAGAAGTGATTCATTTCTAAGGGAGTAAGGCAAAAACCTAAAAAGAAATCGCAAGGAGGTGGTGATCTGGCTGTACACAAAAGGACTAGAAGATTTCTGACCAGATTAGAGAAGGTAGTGGAAGGTGGGTGTAGGGAGAGTGGAAGAATGGGAAGTTGAGATTGGAATTCTAGGTTGAGAAGACTACCTGCTGTAAATAAAGCAAGGGAAGTAATAACAGATGTGATTCCAACTCTGTTAGCCAATCACACCTCCCCACTCCACCTCCTTCAAATATATCCCTGGACCACTTTTTCCCCTCCTTCCATGGGGACAATGTCTTTTGTGAATTTATCTATGTCAATTTTTTCTTGTTTAATTAAAGATTCAGTCTATGGATCCATTCTATACCATCATTGCCTTATAATTCTAAGTCATTTTGCTATGTCTCAAAATACTTGCATATTTTATCTCATTTGAGGACAAATAGTATGAGACAATAATTTAGGAGTGTGAGACCTGGATTCAAAATCAGATTTAGCCTGGATATGAATCCTGGGCCTATTGAACTTGGGAATATGATTTGTGATGAGTATCAAATAAACTGATACTTGTAAAGGAACTAACACAGTGCCTGGAACATAGGAAAAGCTTAATATATGTGAACTGCTATTAATAAAATACTCATATTATATTTTGCACCAGTGCCATTAGGCAAATAACAAATGTTCCTATTATTGACCTGTGAAGGCGCTGAAGCTCTGAGAGTATCAGCAACTGATCCTGGATGACCAAACACATGTTTGTGAGACTAGAACCTGGGTCTCTTGCTGGTTTGAGGTTTTGACTTTTACCCCATGGAGCCAGGCACAAGTAATATCCATCATACAAATTTAAACAAAGATTTGAAACTAAGGCCGTTTAAAAGTCTACCCTTCAATTAAGGAATGGACTTTATGCATTCAGGTTAGGATGTATATATGTCACTACTTGGTAATGCCAAAATGATAGTAGGGAATGGAGACGTTTTATACTGGGGTAAGTTGCTTAGATACGGTCATTTCATTAACACTGCTTGAGCTTTGGCTTGTGTCCAGAGGTGTGGAGGTATAGTAGATACAGAGGTATCCTCAAGGAATTTATAGTCTGGCTCAACACAATATGTCAGATTTAGACAAAGGATAGATACTATGGGAACCCAGGAAATGATCATCAAACCTGCCTGAACATGTTGGTCTGGTCGGAATAGGTGTTCCAAGGGAGTTATTCCTGAACTTAAGAAAGAGCTACCTGCATGAAGAAGCGGTGTGTGGGCTGGGATCCCATTCAGACCTACTCATCTTCAGTCCTTCTCTGTGTACTTCTCAAAGATGTACAGATGCAAGATGTGGGCCTAAAATCCCCAATTTCCCCTTCAAGTCCATACTTGTCACAAATTTCATAAATTAAAAGGCAAGACTGGTGACCCTAGTGTATAAATTCATTTGAATGTCTCTAAGTCAGCACAAGCAACTTTCAAAATATGTTCTGAGTTTGCATTCATTTGTGTAAAGGTTTGTAAAGTGAAAAAGAATAAATTTTCACCTTAGTAAATAAATATTCGTAGTGAATATGTTCTGTTCACAACTAAGTAACATATATGATCTGAGGTTTACAATCACTTTAAATACTTGTTTTACATAAAAGAGTAGCAAAATGTCCACAGGACAAGGAAAGAAGGAAACTCGATTCTAGTCTGATGCCTCTAAAGAACTGAGTGACCTTGAGCCAGTCACTTCCTCTTCTGGGTCGCATCGTTCCCTTTTATGAAAGAAGGAATTAATAACTTATTAACATTCTCTCATATGCTTTATTATACAAGACAATTCCAACTATATAGAATTAGACATAACATTTAAAGATCCCAGAAACATACAAAGAGTTAATTCTTGTTCTCTCTCTCTCTTTCTCTCTCTTCCTCTCTCTGTCCCCATTCCTTTTATTTTCAAATCAAATCCTCATCCAAGCATATATATTTTTAATAAGGTATTAGAAAAAATATTGGGTATCTGAATATTAGGACTACTTAGAATTTTTCTATACTGTATTAATTTTATAAAGTGTCTATCGTAAAATACTTATTTCTTAATCTAACTTTTTCTTGTTCAAAACAGAGGCTCAGCAGAGGTATTAGAATAGAATAGCAAATGGAGTTTATCTTATTGTAACGCATATGCACATGCACACATCGACGCTTATTCACATGCACACACACCACAACTGGCTGCTAAACATAGACAAAAGGCAATAGGCACATTTTTCATGTGCGTAATTGTCACCATAATAGGATTGTATTTGAAAGACAATGTAAAATGTCATGTCTGAGTGGTGACTCAGCTCCTGTCGATCTAGATTTATTTTTATAGAAAGAGCAAATGGAAATCAAGATGAAATGTTTGAGCAAAACTTATTGCTCTCTAGAAATCACTCAAACAATGGTTTAATCTTATCCTCTATTTCAACTGCTCTAAAATTATTTTATGTCTCCATTCTCAGCTTGTCTAGTAGATTGAATGCCGAAGCAAAGAGTCTCCAGAAAGGAGGGATAACTAATTTCTGACTTCTAAATATTGAACGCTGACAAATTTTCAAACTATATCCCACATCTTCTTATATTTTCACCTTTATATCTTCCCAGAAGTACGGCCTTTGAAGAGAATGACAGTCAGAAAAGGGATTAAGTGGCACATTTCCTTCAGACGACTGATGCTCCTGTGAGTAAGAGACTATACAGTGCAATATAAATCAGCTGTTGATTTGAGTTATGGGAAGGAGTTGGTCTTGTTTATATATCTTAGATATCAATAAAGTGGTCAAAAGGAGGCAATCAAAGTCAGCATTAGGGTGATAATATACTTGCACAGTCTCGTCTCCAGCCTCATGCTAGGTGCTTGCCTTTTCACAAAAACAAATAGGAAAACAAACCACAAATAAAAGCTCTGAAGTTACAGAGTCTCCCACATTTCTTCCCTTCTCAGCCATCAATCCTTTCCCCAGCCCTCACAGTAGGAGCCCTGGGAAGACATCCAGGCACCTAACAAAGGAACCAGGAGGAGTTTTACATTTAAGGCAGACAACTATAGAATTCACTGAAAAGGTTGAAACAGAACCATTCAAGAGAGGTCCAGACTCAACCACAGGGAAATCCTCATTTTAGTTTTCACAGAAAGTTGCACTGAGGTAAAAAAGAATGAAAGATACAGGGAGAGGAAAAGCATGCATATTTCTTTGATACCCCAGACTTACTCCCCGAGGCTAGATAACGAGGGTAGAAATTGTGGCTGAGAACTATGACCCATTAAACTGTATAGCAATAAATACTGGAAAACGGCCCAGAACAATGTGTCCTAATCTTTGAGTTTACCAGTAACACTTCCTTTATTTTGCCTTTTTAATGTATTGTCTACGTAATCACTTTTTAAAAAATTGAGCTCATCTTTCTTACTTGATTTAAATTCATATATTTGAAGAAAGACACTATATCATTACTATAAAAGCAAAACCAATATACCTGGCATATTAAAGATAACTTCCAAAGTGATGTCAATGAAAGGAAAATGGTACTAGGAAAGTACACCTCACACAAAAGTCTGGAAACTGCAGGTTCATTATTTAAAAAGAGGTGAGCTTGAATTACAGAAGTGCTGAAGACCTGAATGGTAGGACTAGACCAACACTATCCCCTCCCAACAATGATGTGCTGGTCCACGTTTAACAGCTATCTGAGACGAAGAGGCTGACTTGTAGAAATTTCTGATTTCTGTGTGTAGATCTTTCCACCATGGATAATTTCAAGCTATTGAGGTAGCATCACTGGATATAGATGGGAGGAGATGCAAACAGCCTGCTCTTGTAAGCATCTAAGAGGCAACCCAGCACACAACTGCCTTTTTTAAAAAAAACTTTTATTTTAAATTCAGGGGTACACATGCAAGTTTGTTACACAGGCAAACTTGTGTCATAGGGGTTTCTTGTACAGATGATTTCATGACCCAGGTATTAAGCTTAGTACCCATTAGTTATTTTTCCTGATCCTCTCCCTCCTCTTTTAAGTAATTAGAAGTACTGAAAGAATTGAAACAAGAAAACTTTTCTTATTATTATGTGTTTCTAGGTAATTAATTCCACCTTAGTGTTATACTCAAAACCATATTCATTTATCAGCAGTGCTACATGTTCCCCTTTTGGAAAACATAAGTCTTAGGTAACCTCCCAGGCTACCTTTTTTTTTTTTTTTTTTTTTTAGCACTGAGGCACTTTAGTAGATAAAATCATGTTATGAGAATGGTAATATTTTTCTACTTCAAAGCATGATTTCGCTGGTACAGTTTTATGTACATGATGCTTGCCCCACCTTCTGTGAGATACTAAATTGGATCTATCTGTAGAGAGTACATAAAGAATAACAGGAATAGTGTAAGAATAAGCATCCATTTCAACTTTGTAAAATACAAAGTAAACACAAACTAAAAGAGAAAATGATGCTAATATCCTTAATCTAAACTCTTTTTCTATGGGAAGGAAAAAGGGGGTTGTTCTTTGAATTGGTTAGAAAATGTTTAAATGGCGGCATGAGACGAAGTGTTCAGAAGAATAAAGTGTATCAAAATCCCTGCATATATTTTGCATCCTATTTAGATTTCCTCGTACCCTTCCGGCTACTCTTCCTATTGTTTACAGAGGTAAATTTTAAGAGTTTTGTTTATTTTTTGATGAATCCTGATGGCATTTTTAGGCAGCAGAGATACCAAACGACACAGCTGAGAATAATGAAGCTCTTACATTAAATCAAAAGGCTCATGATTTCATCTCAACAATGCAGATTCAGCAACTGAGACCTTGAAAGCATCTATATGGAATACAAATGTGTAAAAACAGAGATGGAAAATGTCCCAAATCTCTTCAGAATGCCACAGCAAATCAAATAAGAAAAAAATTACGGCATTTTTAAGAATGTTCTGTTCTTCTAATGGATAAAGATTCAGTGGCATCCAGAAATGAGATGTGAACGTTCAGAATATAGTGGTGTGAAACTTTGTCCTGTCACTTCTATTCTATGAATTTATGTAGAGATTAAATTATTATAGCCTGCTTCAACTCCCAACCAGTTCCTCAGGAATAGAGGAGAAATTCAAAGGTGATTTAAGGGAGCATTTACATCGACGGAGAGAAGGCATAATTTGTCAGTAGAGACTCTTGCTTCCTTATTCTTCAGGCTGCTCAACTGAGCTGAAACTTTCGCAAGTTGAAAGGCTTAGCTGTTCAAGGAGAAGTTCTGGATTTAAAAAACTGGGGAAAGGGGCTGTGAATAATGGCACTAAGCTGTTGCGTGCTTATCTTCTTTTCTCCCTGCTATCCCTGTTCTCTCCTTTGGGGATAATGGTAAAAATCGCCTTTTAAGCTGGATTCCATGTGACCCATGGCTTCCCCCATCTTTCCACAAAATACAACAAATTATCCACTTTGACTTGATAATATTTCCCCACTAGATATTCCTTTGCTTGCTTCCACCCTATTCTCCAGCATTGTTCTTCTAGTTCAAACTTCATCGTTTCCAGCTAAACTGATCTATGACTTTGTGACCCTAGTCTTATCCACTGCAAACTTCCAGAGTTACAGCTCAGCCAGCCAAGTCTGAGCATATCCTTCCCTTGAAGAGAATATCCTCAAGTCAGGATGACTGCCAAGTGCCTAAGGAGGGCATTCGCAGCCACTGTGCTCTAGGCCCTGCATACTTCTCCACATTCATCTCTTGCCATTCTCTGGCTTGAACTGCACCCTATGCAAGGCTGTTTCTTCTGCTTCTGTGTCCTTCATGTCCCTCTCTTGTTTGTAGGACTCTACATCCCTTCTCCCACTCTACCGTACTTGATAATAAAAGCAACAGCATATCTTCCATCAATGATAGACTAGATAAAGAAAATGTGGCACATATACACCATGGAATAGTATGCAGTGATATAAAGGAATGACATCATGTCCTTTGCATGGACATGGATGGAGCTGGAAGCCATTATCCTTAGCAAACTAACACAGGAACAGAAAACAAAAAACGACATGTTCTCACTTATAATTGAGAGCTGAACAATGAGAGCACATAGACAATTGAGGGGAACAACACACACTGGGGCCTGTTAGGGGGTGGAGTGTCAGGAGGGAGAGCATTAGGAAAACTAGCTAATGCACGCTGGACTTTATACCTAGGCGATAGGTTGATAGGTACAGCAAACCACCATGGCACACATTTTCCCATGTAACAAACCTGCGCATCCTGCACACCTACCCTGGAACTTAAAATAAAAACAACAACAAAATAACAGCAACAACAAAAACAAACAAAAACCCAATAGCAACTTGTTTTTATAAACTGCTTACTAAACTCTAGGTACTGCTCTAATCATTTCATGTAATCCCCAATCAATTTTGACAGGTGTGGACCATTATTATCACCATTTTAAACAGAGAAGTAAAGTAACTTGCCCAGCATCATGGAGTTAGTAAGTTTTAGATTCCTGGACTCTGAAGTAGCACTCCATCACCAAGCCATATTCACTGTGTTTGCCTTAGTTAAATTCAACCATCTCTTCAGACACAGAGTCACTGTCTCCAGTACGCTCTTCCCACTCTCCTGACTGAGTTGGGTTATGTGTTCTTCCTTTGCTCATGTGAGTCTTTCTATAAATTTATTTGGCTCATCGAACTGTAATGAACTGTTCATATATCTCTTCACCCTGCTGGATCATCAGCAGCCATGGCTGATTTGTTTTTATATCCCAGTCTGCTATCCAATAAATGCAAGTTGAATGTGAATGTAAATACATATCTTACATTATAGCAAAATATCAGAGGCTTACAAGGCACTACAGAACATGATATTTATATATAATTCTCACTATCTTTTATACAAATATCCCCATCATCACATAAACCCAGAGAGCTTAGGTCAATATTTGTTGAGTGAATGAAAATGTCCATGATGAAATGTTAAGGGAAACTACAATCTTTGTAGTAAATATTCAGACTGTTCTCAAAATAAAGAGAGTATCCAATTAAATCAAACTAGACCAATGCTTCTGGGTTAGATACATCCTGGGTACAAATTAAATATTTGGAAGTTTTATTAACTGATCTATGCAAATGGACAGAGTTCAACAGTTGTGCTTCAAATATAAATAGGTAAGTCTATGGGGGGAAATGGGATTTGATAACTGCAGTTTAGGAAAAAAAATCATCTTGATCCAATATCTTAGCTTAAACAGAGCAGCAAGTTAATGGTAGAAGAACTGATTACTTTCGGATTTAATCTAAGTATTGTGGAAGCTTCTTTGCAGTCAAACAATTCAATATATATATCAGCCTCTAAAAAATTAAACTATTCTAACATACAAAATAATGAAAAGGACACTTTTGAGCCAATATTTCACACTAACTTTAAGTCAGTACAAACTGCATTTAGGAAGTACTTACTACAATCCTTTCATTTGCATTATTATTTTGTCTTCTTTTTTAAATGGATAATATGTGTACATGATATGCCATCAAAAATTATGAATGAACATATAGGGAAAGTAAGACTTTCCACTTGTTTGTTTTCCTCTTTCCTTCTCTATAGGCTAGCACTATTACCCATTTTGTGTGAATTCTTCCAGATATAGTCCCAACAAATACCAATGCACAAATAGTTACATAATCAAACTGTGTTATAATATTGAATTCAGTTTTCTATTATTGAACATTTGAAGTGTTTTAAGTATTACAATTTTTCAATGACTGTTCTTGTATATATGTCTTTGTTTATACCTATTAAATTCTAGAATACCTGAAGAAAAAAACACCTAACAATAAATCTGCTAAATTAAAACGTAGCTACATTTTAAATTTTGATGTGTTATCAAATTTGTAATCAAGCTGACCTTTGCAGAAGTTTTGCAATTTAAACTGTCACAACAATAAAAGAGAGTTTTTTCCCCTCTATGTCTTCATTGATAAACAAAAAGTGATGTCTCAGTGTAGTTTATACATGTGTGTGTGTTGGTGTGAGTGTGTCTGTGTATCTATATATAAGCAGAGCTTTGTACCTTTTCAAATATTTAAAAGACAAATTTTAGTTTATTATTTGTCTGTAAGCTTTGTTTATTCTACGCCTATTTTTTTTTCTGTTGGTTTGTTTTCTGATACATAAAAAGTTCTTTATATAGTAAAAATGAATAGTGGTCGCACTTAAAGTACTGGTTGGAAATATCTTTTTCTAGTTTGTTGTGTTGCCTTTTGACACTGTTTGTTTTTTTTTCCTATTCCAAATGCTTATGCAGTTGAACTTATACATTCTTGGCATGGTTTCTACGATTTGACCAACACTAAGAAAGGTCTGCATCTTCAAAAAAAGCCTCCATGCTTTCCCCAAGAACATTCGTGTTTTCATTATTTCCATTTATATCTTTTTATGTTTTATCCAGTTTTCTCCATGAGATTTATCAAATAACCTATCCTTTTTTTCCTTGATATAAGTTTCATTTTTGATATATAATGAATTCCCTGTGTAATTTGGGTCTATTTCTGGACTCTATTCTGTTCCAACACTGTATTTGCCATTTAATTAGTTTGATAATATCTGTAGTATGATTTGGAGAGCATATTCTCACCTCTTTGTTCTCCTCTTTTGGAGATACTGGCTATAACTAGTTTTCCATATCTTTAGAATCTAAATTCCTAATTCCAGAGAGAAAATTATCCTTTCAAAATTGTTCCTTATTTTATCGGAATCGAATTAAGTTCGTAGAGTAATTTAGGATGAGTTGAAATCTTCATTGTATAGAGTTTACCTATCCCAGATCAATATGATTTTCCTTCTATGCAAGCACTTTTTAGGTGTCTTAATAACCTTCTACAGTTTCTTCAATAAATATGTCTTTAAATATTTTAGTTCATTCATAGGTATTCTATGTTTCTATTTCTATTTAAAATTGAGTCTCTTCTGTCACTTGAAAATTTAGTTTTTTGTCTATAGCAAGGCCATTAATTTTTGTTGTTGATTAATTTTGTTCCCAATCATGTCACTGTATTCTCTTGTTATAAGATGTCAAGATGATTTTCTTGCATTTTTCAAGTATGTTATATCTTTGGCAAATAATGATAGCATTATTCCCCTCTTTCCCGTTTTTATGCCACACTTATATTTGTAATAGTGAACATTTTTGTTTTCTTCCTAACCTCAGTGAAACATTATAATATTGTATTTCTATTCATTCTGATGTCATATTTTATGCTGTTTTCTCTTTTATTGCTTTACTTTTTCTGTGTTGTATATATTTGTTTGCTTTTTTGTGTGTGGGTTGAGTAACTTACTTCCATTCTGGAAACTTTTGTTTCTGTTTTGGGTCATTTTAGTATTTGATTCTATATCTATAACATGATTTAGTGTATTTATCTCCTATTTTGTGGACACTAGAACAATTTTGTATTGATACATCTCTAACTCATTTTCTCCAACATGGCTTAGTAGATACTACTATTAGCTCTGCTTGTACTTACTTCACACCTTAAGTTATACCCAAACCTCAGTTGTTTGAACTGTCAGCTATAAGTGAGGCTTTTAGACTTCTGATTATAAAAGATGAAATAATCAGTATTTTTACACAACTGCCTAATTTCTTGCCAACTTTTATTAGTTATATTGTTTGTTTGTTGTCATTGCATTCACATTGTACTAATGAAGCTGTGATTCCAAGAGTTCCTTTTTCGTTACTTTTAAAGTCAAATGGAGTTTAGGTTCACCTTTGTCCTTTTGGTACAGTGTTTCTATTCAACAGGTGTTTGACTGAGATTTATTTTTTTTTAACAATTTCTTCAAGTTGGCTTTACAGGAAATATATTCTCCTAGTGCTTGCATGATCAAAAATGCCTGCTGTTGCCTTTCTATTTCAGCAATTTGTCTAGGTGTGTGAAACATTTTTGCTCACACTTTATTTCCTGGAGGACTGTGCATTTATCTCTCCACTGATTTCTGATGATGTATATTGTTGTGAATGCTAAGGCCAGCCTGATATATTTCTCGTATAGATTTTTGATCTTTCTGGCTGTTCAATTATATTTTTAAAAATCATAACTTTACTGGGTTGTATTTTAGTAATTTTTAAATTGTGTTTTTATTGACAGATAATAATTGTACATATGTATGAGGTACAGTGGGATGTATATATTATGGAAAATTCAAATCAAGGTATTTAGCATACCCATCACCTCATACCTTGTCATTTTTTTGTGGTGAGAGAATTCAAAATCCTCTCTTCTACCTATTTTGAAATATAGAGATATAGAGTAATCTGTCTGTCTATCTATCTATCTATCTATCTATCTATCTATCTATCTATCTATCTATGTATCTATCTATCTATCTATCTATTTTTCGAGACAAAGTCTCACTCTGTTGCCTAGCTGGAGTGCAGTGGTGTAATCTCAGCTCACCGCAACCTCTGACTCCCAAGTAGCTGAAACTACAGGCGCCCACCACCATGCCCAGCTAATTTTTTTGTATTTTTAGTAGAGACGGGGTTTCGCCATGTTTGCCAGGCTGGTCTCAAACTCCTGACCTCAAGTGATCCACTTGCCTCAGCCTCCCAAAGTGCTGGGATTACAGGTGTGAGCCACTACACCCAGCCACAATATTGTTAATCATAGTCATCGTACTGTGCAATAGAACACCAGAACATATTCCAACTATCTACCCATAAATTTGTACACATTGACCATTCTCTCCCTATTCCCCCTTCTCTCTCCCTTCCCCAGCCTTTGGTAACTATTATTCTACTCTTTACTACTATGAGACTTACTTCTTTAGATTCTGCACGTAAGTGAGATCACTTGGTATTTGTCTTTCTCTGTCTGGCTTATTTCACTTAGCATAACGTTGTCCAGTTTCATTCATGTTACTGCAAATGAGAGAATTTCATTACTTTTATTGGCCAAATATTATAGTATCCATTGTGTATATATGCCACATTCATTTTATTCATTCACCCTTTAATGAACACTTAGATTGATACCATTTGTTGACCATTGTGAATACTGCTGCAATGAACATGGGAAAACAAATAATCTCTTTAAGATGCTGATTCTATTCTCTTTGGCTGTATACCTAGTAACAGGATTACTGGATCACATGATAGTTCTATTTTTAATTTTTTTGAGGACTCTCCATATTATTTTCCTTAGTGGCTGTACTAATTTACATTCCCACTAACAGCATATAAGAGTTTCACTTTCTTCACATCTGCACCAGCATTTGTTATTGTTTATTGTCTTTTTAGTAATAGCCATTCTAACAAGTGTGAGGTGGTATCTCATTCTGGTTTTGCTTTTGCTAATGATTTATGATATTGAACATTTTTTCACATACTTATTGGCCATTTGTATGTCTTCTTTTGAGAAATGTCTATTCAGGTTGCTTGTTTGTTTTTGTTTTTTGTTTTTTTTTGACAGAATCTGTCTGTCACCCAAGCTGGAGTTCAGTGGCACAATCTGGGCTCACTGCAACCTCCACCTCCTGGGTTTAAGTGATTCTCCTGCCTCAGCCTTCCAAGTAGCTGGGATTACAAGCATGCACCACTGTGCTCAGCTGATTTGTATTTTTAGAAGGTACTGGGTTTCATCGTGTTGGACAGGCTGGTCCCAAACTCCTGACCTCAAGCGAGCTCAGCCTCTTAAAGTGTTGGGATTACAGGCATGAGCCACCAAGCCAAGCTATTCAAGTCTTTTGCCCATTTTTAAATATAATTATTTTTATTTTGTTATTGGGTTGTTTTAGTTCCCTATCTATTCTGGTTATTAACTTCTTGACGCATAGTTTGAAGATATTTTCTTCCATCCTGTGGTCGTCTTTTTACTCTGTTGCCTGTTTGCTTTGCTATGCAGAAGTTGTTTGATGTAATCTCATCTGTCTATTTTTGCTTTTGTTGCTTATACTTTCAAGGTACTTTCCAAATTGCCCAGGCCAATATGATGAAGCATCTACCCTAGGTTTACTTCAGGTAGTTTCATTGTTTTGAAGCTTACATTTCCGTCTTGAATCCATTTAGAGCTGAGTTTTGTATACCGTGAGAGATAGGAATCTAGCTTTGTTCTTCTACATGTAGATATCCTCTTTTCTATTGAAGAGACTGTCCTTTCCATGTGTGTTCTTGGCAACTTTGTCAAAAATCAGTTGGCTTCTAGATTTGTTTCTGTGCTCTCTATTCTGTTCCTTTGGTCTATTTGTCTTTTATGCCAGTACCATGCTGTTTTGTTTACCATAGCTTTAATGTATGTTTTGAATTCAGATAATGTGATGCTTCTAGCTTTGTTCTTTATGTTCAAGATTGCTTTGGCTATTTGGGGTCTTTTATAACTCCATGTCAATTTTAGGATTTGTTTTACTATATCTGCGAAGAATGTCATTGGTATTTTGATAAGGATTGCATTGAATCTGTAGATAGCTTTTGATAGTATGGACACTTAAACAATGTTATTTTAACCCATGAGCATAGAATATCTTTCCATTTGCTTGTGTCTTCTTTAGTTTCTTTGATCAATGTTTTACAGACGTCAGTGTAGACTTCTTTCACCTCCATGGTTAAATTTACTCCTAAGTATTTACATTGTGTAGCTATTGTAAATGAGATTGTTTCATTGATTTCTTTTTTATGTAGTTGCTATTAGTGTATAAAAATACTAATAGAAATTTGTATCCTGCAAATTTACACAACTTTATAGAAAATAGCATTTTGTATCCTGCAACTTTATTGAATTTGTTTATTCCAACAGTTTTTTGGCATTTCAGTTTTAACCATACCTTATTGTCTTTTCATGAGGCACACTGTGGTTTTGAATCTTATTTTTAGAATGTATTTTTGAATTTTTTTATTAACATGTTTTTAGTCTTTGCCTTGGTAGGAATTTTTTTGTAATTCAAGGATGCTAGATGCATGTTGAAACTCCTTTGCCTATTTTCAGTATCTATTCATTTTTTTCCTCTAATCCTACTTAATTCATTATTAGTTTCTAGTGTATGTTTTAATTTTATTTAATATGTCCTGTGCTCCATATTTTTATTGTGTTTTAAACAGTCCCTGAAGTTACTTGTTTTTGCTTTTTCTAATATTGTCTTCACTTATACTATGGTTGTATTTTTGTCTTTCACTGCTTTAGTGGGCTCTGTCTGCCAATTTAATTTTCATTTGTTTCCACTGAAACATATTTCTAATGTCTTACCTGGCCCATATCTCTGAGAATTTTGATTTCTTTAAATTTAGAAACTATTTTTTAAAAATTTAAGATTTTTTTTTAAATTACTTAAATCCATTAAAATGCATTTGGATGCAAGATTCTTTGGCCCTCGGTAATATTTTTCTGATGTGTAGTCTGTAGTCTCTGACTTTTGTTTTTCTGGTTCTAGTCCTCCTCTTTTCTTATATTTACACAGATGCAGTCATGTATCGCTTAATGACGGGGATACATTCTGAGAAATGCATTGATAGGTGATTTTGTCATTGTGCAAACATCATAGAGTGTGCTTATACAGACCTAGATGGTGGAGCTTATTATACACCTGGGCTGTATGGGACAGGCTATTGCTCCCAGGTTGCAAACTTGTATAGCATGCTACTGTAAAAAATACTGTAGTCAACTGTAACACAATGGTAAGGATTTGTGTATCTAAGCATATATAAATATAGAAAATGTATGATAAAAATACAGTATAATACAGTATTATAATGTTATGGGACCACTGTTGTATATGTGGCCCATAGCTGAAAGAAACATGATTATGCTGTGCATGCCTATATTGTGCATCCTTTTGAAATATTGTTCACTTTGAATTAGGTGAGCCCTTCCTGGACCAGCTATTTTCTGGGCTTTATGATGGAGAGAGAACAGAGCTGCAAAATGTTTCTCTGCCTCAGAGCAGAGTTCTTCACAACACAGGGAGGTGTATGTGTGTGGAAGGGATTGATTTAGCCTTCTGTTTATCCCTAACTTTTAGAGATTTATGGCTGCAGGTCATCTAACAACTCTGAATCTTTCTTCTAGACCTTGACTCACAGATGACTTACTCCTGGCAAAAATGTCATGTGTCACCTAATTCAATTCGCTGCACCCCTCCAGTCTCTAGAGTTCTGTGGTACCAAACCAGGAAGCTCTGTCCTAGCTGTGTGTACTGATCTTTTGTAATAGACAAGGTGTGGCCCCTTGGCATGCTCCTGAGTTTTGGAGCTTGGTCCTTGCCAGGTTGTGCTGCCCTTGGCTGCTGCAGTGTTTCTCTTTAGTACCTTCCTGCACACCAGGCAGATCCTTTCTTCACACAGCACCCCATCTTCACCATTTGTGATTTTTGTGATTGAGGATTGTATGTATCTGTTGGTTTGTTTTTTTAGTCTCTGTTTTCTGCTCAGTTGTAGATAGATAAGGATGGTAGTATCTGAAATCTGCCATTGCATACATGATGGTACTGATGCTTCTATCCAATGTCCAGCACATTTAGTGCAAGCCTACTCTAAGCCTTCTACTGCTTTAGCTGCTGGTAGTACAGCAGCATCAAGAAACAAAAACAACAATAAAAACAACAAGCAAAACAGACCCATATCTTTGTCCCCTTGAAATAAGAAAGAATAGTTAACATAAATAAGGTAGTAGTTTAATTACGCCTTGCCCTCTGCCCTTCAAGTGTTTGGCTTGGCCTGCATAAAATATAATTTCAGTTAAAAAAATATTGCAAACTAAGGTTAGGCCCCCAAATCCACTGTAATTACCTCTGAGTTAAAAGGTCAGCCAGATTTCAGATTGTCTGTTGAACTCCCTGGCTGGAAATTCCCTTTAGCCACTTCACTAAGTATTGCTATTTTCCTTCTTCAGGGGTTATGTGTGACACAGGCACTGGGAATGAGAGTAAATGGCCCTGGTAATTCAACTTTAATAATCTCTTAGTGCCTTTCTCCCTTTACAAAACACTCATAGTGATTTTTGTTTGTTTGCTTGCTTTTGTTTCTGAGAGCAGTACTGCAGTGATGACTCTTAAAATTCAATCCCTTTCTACTGAAATTTGAAGAAAAATTGGAAATATTTTATGACAGATAATTATGACATTTGAAAGTATACCCTGTAGTGTAGAAGATGACAGGAGATTTTCCCCCAAACAATGGCACGAAACTCAAAATGGTATATAAATCAACTTGGGGTAATTAAAACCTTGTTCCTATCCATTTTCGTCATCATCATGGAAGGTTAATAATAATGATGATGACATTTACTATTTTAAAATTTGTTTCATCTATTTTTTATTTTTAAATAACGTATTATTATGCTTGAGTGTTTACGCTGTGCCTGGACATCATGCTACCGGCTGTATAAACAGTGTCTCATCCACCCTTGCAATTAAAATAATTAGCCTCATTTTATTTATTTTTTCCTTTTTTAGTAGACACGTAATTGCACATATTGATGGGGTACACAGTGATATTTTGATACATGTATACAATGTATCATGATCAAATCAATTTAGCCTCATTTTAGAGTTAAGAAAGGCAAGGCTTAGAGGAAATAAAAAGACCCTTGAAAATAATCCAGCTACTAATGGCAGAACTGGAGTTCAAATCCAGGTCTGTTAAATACCCAATCCAACACTCCCACCCATCATATCGTACCATCTTGGTTCTAGTTCCAGAGGTTCTTCAGAACCTTGGAAGAAATGAAAATCCTTTGACCCCACTTTAGGATTTCTGACTCTGTAGGCTGGGATGGAGCCTAGGAATTTGGTATGCTCTAGATGATTATTTTCTGTACCAAGTTTCAGAACCATTATTTTAGAAAAAAGAAATCTCCTTGTTATAATGAAAATTATAACTTAAAAAGTTTTGTTTTGTTTCTACTTATGTTTTTATATTAAAATATGAAACAAAAGAAAATCAGAAAAAAATTAAAAAATGAATTCCTTTAATCCTACCATCCAAAAATAACTATTTTTATATTTCCATGTTTTTCTTCTTTTTTACGTATTATGTATATCATTTCTTTTTGGTTTGCTTTCTCTTTCAGGTCATCTGCGATAGTGTTCTACATAAAATGTGGTATCATGATTTTTATACTTAGTGTTCTATAATAAAATATTTTAGTATTATTACGTAGGTCTTTATAAAGCTCACATTTGTCAAGATACTATACTTGCAAGAAAACCTGAGTCCAACTTATACTGGCTTTTACAAAAATGAGAATGTATTGGTTAATATAATACACCAGGGAAAGAACATGGTAGAGCTGGATTCAGAGACAAAACACCGTCCAGCCTCTTTCCGTTTCTGTCCTTGTCTTGTTGTTTCTGTCTCATCACTGTTCCCTTTTTTCCCTGCTTCTGGCTGGCTTTTAGATTTAGCCTCTCAGGCTGTCAGTTCTCATGATTCCCATGTGGCTATAACCGCCGGTTCCCATCTAAAGAACAAGGCAGAAATTGCAAAGGGCAGAAAGAAATTTCCTGTGCTGATTTCAGAATGAAAAACCCTTTGGATCTTTGCGGTGGGTTGTGTGGTCAGCCCCTGGACCAACTGGCATAGTCAACGAAGGTGGAGTTTCATGTCTGGTATGACACGGGCCCACTCTTGAAGCCAGGAGATAATATGCTACAGTTGTTACCTCCCGTAACTACCAGACTTGAGGAGAACCTGCCGTTTAATTTTTTTTACATGAAAAAAATGTAAATGTAATTATATCTATTTTTCCAGAAGTAAAATCACTAAGCCAAAATGTTGAAAAGGTTTAAGGATCTGTTATGTCTTTCCTAATTGTTTGTAAAAAATATTTTACCAATGTACACTGCTGCAAACACTGTCTGAAGGCTCTCTTTTTCCCTTATACCTGTCGTCATTGACTTCTTTTATGATAGCTTAAAGTAAATCGTCTGGGTATATATAGTGTAAAAGTAAATCTTAGTAATTACAGCAGAGACGATGTTTAGAAGACTATGTGGTTTAGCTATTAGACCACTCCCATGTGTATTCTACCTGAGGATGTTTACACACATGAATTTTTTCCTGAAATGTTATAGTATAGTAGTTATTTATTAGTTACACTGTGATATCTGGCTTAAGTAAAATTCAGTTGCATTATGGAAAATTATTGTTTCTAAAATTGAAGTAAAATTGTCGCACATCTCCTAGTGTGTATTATGGTACACTATGATTTTATGTGGAATAGTATATGTGACAGTGTATAGCATAGGTGAATAGATTATACATAGCAAAAACAAGGAAGTGTGATTGCTCATAAAAAGAGAGAAGAAAAGGATAAAAGAATAATAAATTCAAATAATTTAAAAATATCAGCAGGTACTCATGCTGTCAAAAGCAAATAAGAAAATATAATTTTCCTATTGTGTTATTGAATTGGTTAGAAGCTTGTGTGTTACCTAGCTTATACAATGGAAATAATACAATGGAAATAACCAATACTTAATCAAAATCTGTATACTAATAAGGAATAAAAAGAATTAGGGCTGTAAGAAATTTTGAGAATGCAGGAAATTCAAGGTGGACCCTGTAAAATTTGTGGTCATCAAATAAGTGACTTCAAAAATATAGGGAAATAGTGGTAATGTGACAAAGTGTCAATTTCAAAAAGGCCTTCACTCTCCAAATATTACCAGTGCCAAAAATAAATGAAATAAGTCAAAGCTTCCATGGGCCAGGCACGGTGGCTCATGCCTGTAAACCCAACAATTTGGGAGGCCAAGACAGATGGATCACGAGGTCAGGGGATCGAGACCATCCTGGCTAACACGGTGAAACCCTGTCTCTACTGAAAATACAAACAAAATTAGCTGGGTGTAGTGGTGGGAAAAAAAAAAAAAAAAAAAAAAAAGAAGCTTCCATGATACTACACAAAGGGGAAAACAGTATTAATTGGAACTCATATATAATTTTTTTTTTTTAGATGGAGTTTTGCTCTTGTTGGTGAGGCTGGAGTGCAATGGGGTGATAACGGCTCACTGCAACCTCTGCTTCCCAGGTTCAAGCAATTCTCCTGCCTCAGCCTCCCGAGTAGCTGGGATTACAGGCTCCGCCACCAAGCATGGCTAATTTTTTTTGTATTTTTAGTAGAGATGGGGTTTTTCCACATTGGTCAAGCTGGTCTCAAACTCCTGAGCTCAGGTGATCCGCCTGCCTCGGCCTCCAAAAGTGCTGGGATTATAGGCATGAGCCACCGCACCTGGTCTCATACATAAGTTTTTAATAATATTCATACACACATAAATTGCAATCAACTTAAATGAGTTTTACACCCAAGATTTCTGGCCAAACTTTAAGTTGGCAATCATAGATGGTAAAAATAAATTATTAGTGATGTAATAAAGGTGTTATTAAATTATAACCCTTGATATTTCAAATAAAAATGTATTTCTGTTTGTAATACATTCACAAATGGAGCCATCTTAAAACTAAGAAAAAAACATGGATAACTATCAATGAGTAGGAAATGAAATGTCAAAATTAGTAGGGACAGCTGTGAGCACATACTGTATTACTTATTCAGAGGAGCTTTAAACAACTTCTAAGAGCACTTTCTTCTTAAACTATTAACAGCCAAAACAAACCCATTAATTGAATGTTATCTTGTTTATTTATTTATTTATTTATTTATTTATTTATTTTTATTTTATTTTATTTTATTTATTAATTTTTTTGAGACGGAGTCTCGTTCTGCCGCCAGGCTGGAGTGCAGTAGTGCGATCTCAGCTCACTGTAAGCTCCACCTCCTTGCCATTCTCCTGCCTCAGTCTCCCGAGTAGCTGGAACTACAGGGACCCGCCACCACGCCCGGCTAATTTTTTGTATTTTTAGTAGAGATGGGGTTTCGCCATGTTAGCTAGGATGGTCTCCATCTCCTGACCTCATGATCCGCCTGTCTCGGCCTCCCAAAGTGCTGGGATTACAGGCATGAGCCAACGCACCTGGCTGAATGTTGTCATGTTTAAACATATAACGAATATACAATTATCCCAGATACATTAATAAACAAATTAATGTTCAGTGACTTGTCCATGACTGCATATCTAATAAGAATTACAATGTGAATTTAATTCTGAGACTTATTCTAGGTATCTCAATATGTGATCTTTATGCATCAAGTCAATTATTAAAAGAAGCAATTTGATACTGCTGGAAAAATCAAATCAATAAGTGGATTTGAAAATCTAAAAAAATTTAATAGGGAAATAAGCTTTCAGTATGAATACACACACAAACACACCCAGGTTGCTTCAGGATATTGCTTCAGTGCTAATTTCTAAAACATTTTGAATAGAGAGTTACGTAAAATTTGGATAAAGGTCATACTGGACCACATTACTCTGTAAAAGCAGTAAATTTGAGTAATAACTGCAGGAGTCCCATATCATCCTCTGGCTACAGCCTCTGCTACTCAAGCTGCAAAGGCTAGCTGATGTTCCAAGCCTGGCTGCCTCCACTAATAAAAGAAGGAGGAGAAGGAGAAGGGGGAGAAAAAGAAGAGAAGGAAGATGAAGAGAAAGAAGAAGAGGAAGAAAGAAAAAGAAAAAACAAAGCTCATACTCAACACTTGAAGTAGTAAATTTTATACTAATGCTAAATAAAATATTAAAAATATATCCACAAAATTTAGGAGAAAGTAAAAACTTTAAAACAATACCAAGTCTAAAAACTCTAAAAACAGTATATGAAAATATTTCTTGATCAAAGAAATATTTCTCACCTTATAGAATCTCTTAATCTGTATAAAATTAAAACACCTTATTTGCAATATATAAATTTTATAAAATAGAATATTACTATAATTTAAAATTAAACAATTCCAAAGTTAAAAAATAAATTGCACAAATTATTAATAAGGTTCAGACTAGAAATCTCTGCTTATAAATTGTCAATGTGATAGGACACTTTAAATTCTGGTAATCTTTATATACTATAGTCCTCTTTGAATTGTTACCACCAAACTCAAGGAATTAAACAAATGAGTACCAGCTACTCATTTTTATTTTGCCTTTATTAAGTCAAATAAAATATAAATTTTAAAGTATCTTGACTTTCTTATCCCAGTGATGAGAAAAGAAGAGGGTTGCTCTACTAGACCACCGGATAAACTTCTATTTAAGACTAAAGTTTCCGCATCATACTTTTTCCAATTCTCTTAAAATATTGCACTCCTTAACCATGTCCAAATGGTTTCAGTAGAGTGGGGAAGGCCAAAATTATCTGGAGGGGATTGGGAAGCAAAGGAGGGGTGAGGTGAGAAAATAGAGAAAGCAGGTACAGACATTTTCAAAAACTTTATTATAAACAAAAGAATGAAATAAGATATCAGTTGAAAGGGGTTGTGGGGCCTAGCACGGAATTTAATTTTAAATACAAGAACTGTTTTTCATGTTGATTAGATTAAAAGGCATCATTGGTTGTACAAGAATGAGACACCAGGAAAGTCCATGAATGAGCAAAATGGAATAGGAGTACTGTATTTAATGTTGCCCTTACCTAGCTGCAAGGCGAACTCCATCATCATTATAGGAGGGTGGGCAGGTGCCCTGGCACATCTGGTGAAGGGACAATGAGGCAGAAGTGGAGGAAGTGACACTGAAGTTGGAAGTAAGATAAGATGACTATTTCTCTACTGAAGTGAGTCAAAGCAGGATAACAGAGAAGATATAAATCTGTTATCTCCGAAAGCAGGAAGCAATCAGAAAAATATAAGAAGCCAGCTAACAAGCCAGTTGTGGTCTGAGGGTGTAAATTTAAATGTCTACCTACTTTGTGTCTACAGTTGAGAAGCCAATGTGGCTGGCAGATGCCATTTAAAGTTACCAATGTAGTGAGGATTGGTATCTTACTGGCCAAACTCAACAGAGGTTAACGGAAGGTTTGCCAGTGATGGACTGTGAGTCCTTGCAGGTACAGTGGAGCCACTGCAGAGTCCCCATGGGGTGGGAGATTGGATCTGAAAAGTAATATTAACAGCTTACAACACACAACATTGCTGAGGGAAGTTGCATCAATAATTGTGCATACTTTTCTTCATGTCAATTTCACTTGATGCGATACATGCAATTAAGAATAATGCTTTCAAGAGTTCTCTGAAAACTCTAGGTTCACAGATGATGCCACTTTACTATTAGTAGTGTGGCTAAGGTACAAAGACGAACCTGCCTGTGTCAGCTGCCATAAATAGACTAAGAATTTCATGTAGCTACTACCCATCTGTAGCCTGCACAATGACTGTTCAAAAGTCCCAGATTCTTTTCCTCTCTGATACAGATGATTGGTCAACACAACATGACTCTCTGGGGAAACGGAGGTTCAGATCTGATTGGATATGTGTGAGAAAAAATAAAATAAAATAAACCAAGAGATCTCACGGGGAGATGAAACCAATATTATTTTAAACAGAAAGCAAATGTACAACATAATGAATCTTTGGTGGTCACAACCTTTTGTTTTCTGTCTTTTATCTTTGTTGTTAACCAAGAATTAAGTCTATTCTAGTGAAAAGAGTCACCCTTAATTTTGGTAAAATCTTTTCTCATTAAAAAAAGATGAAGAAAAAAATTACATTGACCAAGATGTTATAAAATGTATATAAAATTTTCCCTTAATTCCACCAACTATTGTATACCCTTACTGTCATTATGGGGTAATTTTTTTCATCTTTTTTCTCTGCATCAAAATACATGAAACCACCTTTGCAAAAATTATGTAAGTAAAAACATTATGGCAGTTAGGCATTAGGGAGATCTGATCTAGCCAACCCCCTCCTTGCCTTTAGCTTTCAAACTGCCTTAATTATCCTCGGACTTAGGCCAAGCTAACTTTGGAAGACATTTAGGCTATAGGCTAAATGATAATAGCCCTTCCCCCCAAATCAACCATCTTTACCTTTGTAAAGCTAATTAATGAGAGGCCACTAGGGTAGCAGGAGGAGAGGAGCCTGAATTTGATAAAACGTAGACTGGTCACAAGATATGCACCTTCCTTAGTTAGTCTTGCAGATAACATCACTGTTGTAGATTGGCCTTTTGAGATATCTTTTCAGGGTTTTCGTATGTCTGACACCGATGGATCCACCTAGACCCACCAACTGATGGTTTCACTGCTCCTGTAACTTCACCCGGAAGCAACTGTGCACAAAAGGACAGCTTAGACCCTTTATCATTTCATTTCCACTCCAACCAGTCAGCAGCAAGCACCCATTTCCTAGCCACCCCACCATTACCCCAAAACTGCCTTTGAAAAACCTCTACCCTACAAGACTTCAATGAGATTAATTTGAGTAGTAACTTTCTCCCACATGGCATGGCTAGCCTCATGTCAATTAAACTCTTTCTTTACTGCAATGCTGTGGTTTTTATTTGTGCAGTGGGTAGGAATAATCTGTCAGGAGGTTACATACATATATATATTTTTAAATTGATATCCTAAATATAGTTAAACAAAGTTTTTTTTGTTTTTTTTTTTTTTGAAACTGAGTCTTGTTCTGTCACCCAGGCTGGAGTGCAGTGGTGCAATCTGGTTTCACAGCAACCTCTGTCTCCCAGGTTCAAGTGATCCTCCTGCCTCAGCGTCCTGAGTAGCTGGGACTACAGGCATACGCTGCCACACCTGGCTAATTTTTGTATTTTTAGAGACAAGATTTCACCATTTTTGTCAGACTGGTCTTGGATTCCTGACCTCAAGTGATCCACCCGCCTTAGCCTCCCAAAGTGCTGGGATTACAGGCATGAGCCATCACTTTCGGCCTAAAAATTTTTAATAGTTTCACTTTTTTTTTTTTTTTAAGTTAGATATTTTTACTTGAATTTTGCGTACCTTTTTCCAGATTATTACCTATCATCAAATTCATAATTTTTTACGGACTGCAGAGCTTTCTATGGGAAATCCATATTTTACCAGTTTGCTGTCATTAGATATTTTCATTGTTTCTAGTATATTTGCTATATAAGACCCCAATAATCCTACTTTTTAGTACATGTTTTGGTGTTTCTCTAATTATTCCTAGAAATATAGTTTTGAGGTCAAAAAGGAAAAGGTCTATTGTGAATATGATGGTTTCTCCTCAAGGTTTGTCTCCTTTTAAAGTTCACCACTGTTTTAAAGCCGGAGACTCTTATGTCTCCTTATGTTAGTTAAAAACAGCACCTTCACTGGCAATTATTTCCACAAGGGCCTTAAAAACATACCTAAAATATATATCTATTAAATCAATAAATAGTGTAATTTTATCAGTTCCTCACTTCAGGGGAATCGCTCTTCTGACTCAGAGGAATTTAGAGACCAATAAGGAAGCTAGTCCTATAGAAAACTGGAAAGAATTAATTCAAACAAAAGTTGAGTTTCTATTGTGTTTGAGGAACACGACCCCAGTTGACATCAAAACATTGTTTCCTTTGGCACTTGAGATTTATTTCTCCCTTTGACAACAAAGATTTTGCTTTTAGGACACAAATAAGATATTCCAATTTTCTGTTCAAATAACCGTTTACTTGGTATTAGATAAGGTGGGCTCAGTTTCAAAAGCAAATTAATTGCAAACCTCAATTTGAGGCAAGTCAAAGCTACAAATATATTATGGAATTCATTTCAAGAAATGACACAAAATTAAAATGAAATAGGCTCTAAAATTTGAGAACCCTTAGGCACAGTAAATCTTAGTTATAGCAGAAAATGAAACATTCTATGACAAGATCAGGTCTGATAAGATGTAATAAAAACATGAGGCATGATACATAAGGGCAGGAGGATTGACATAAAATGTGAAATGATCACAAAGATAGCATAGTCCTAGTCCTCTAAAGTATTTGGTAGTGACAGGAGAATTAAATAGCAAGCAAAGCTGAATAGTAAATGAGGGTGAATGTGCAATACATCATCCCTAAATCTATCTAGGTATTCCTAAAATGCATGTCACATTTTTCCTGGAAATAACTAATGTCTAGACCAAGGTTAAATTTTTCAAAAATGAGAGCATGAACATCATGGAATTTCAACAATGGTATTATGTACATATGATGAGAAGGAGATGAGGAGAAGGTATGGTGATTTGGCAGCAGTAAAATACAGTTAAGAAACCAGCAGAAATGTATTCTTGTAAAACAGAGTGTGACTTACTTTTATGCCTAACCTTGAAATTATGATGGCAAAGCCCACAGGTGCTGAAATGGCCAAAAGCTTACTGACATTGCACCATAGAGCAGCGTGACATTTATCCCATAGGCACCTCTGATTAATTCACATAACCCTTTAACAAGTCAAGGGCCACCTTTTAAAACTGTTTTGGTAGTACAAAGTTCTTAGAATGAGGAATAATAGCTTTGCACTTCCTCATAGTGGGGTTTCAAGTCTGTCTTTGTATGTATGATCTGGAAGAATTTCTAAACTCTTCTGAGCCTCAGTTTCTTCATCTGTGAAACAGAGATGAATCTTACAAATGTTAACCAAGCTAAAATATGGAAAGTTATAAGCACAATGTCTGTTATTCAGTAACTTTCAAAGAACTTCACTTCCTTTTCTGCCACTCCTTAACCTCTCCTGGCTGCAGAAATGTGAATTGATCTTAATTAGTCAGATACTGTCTTTATTTGTGGTTAACATCAGCAGCTATGAGAAAGGATGCAGAAAGGGGAGAAGGTGACTAAAGATAAAAGGATAAAGCATACATGTAGCTTAATGTTTCCTCTTAGACATTTTATAGCACCTGGCTTTCATCTTATTCCTCATCTTTTCTCTTTCTCTCTCTCTTTTTTTTTTTTGCCAGAAGGAAGACACTATGATATTGACGTTCAGAATTCAGTAGGACAGTAGTCTTGAAAACCAGGCTATTGTCCTTCTAAGACACTGGCTAAATTATTCTTTCTTTTCTTTTAACTGATGCAGTTGGACTCATTGTTAAATCCCCTCATTGTATTGAGGAGATCAAGATTTCCAAGTTGCACAGACACAGGAGGCATCATCTACATTGTGTGCAATGGTTTTCTCCAGGGGTTGCTGTTCACGTAATATACAATTTAAATAATATTCAGGGAGATATTGCTGTTACCCATTAAAGATGGGTGAGATAAAGTAGAAGGAGCATAAGATAGGAGGGCAGTAAAAAGAAAACAAATAATTTTATCTACCCACTGGGGTGGTACAAAGAAGACAAGATCAGAGAAGAGAAGCTCATGAGGGAAACAAACATGGCTGTCCTGCTTGGAGAAGCACATTTGACAGTTTACGAAATCATGGAGGAGAGTGACTCTTGCCTTGCCACCCATTTATTCATCTGGAAGGAGACTTCCGTGTAGGTTGCACTCACACTCAGGGAGGGCAGTCACATGAAAGCAGAGGTGAGGCAGAGATTTAGTTTCCTTGGTTGCCCTTGGGTCTGATGAGGCAAAGGCATATCCAAAGCAGCTAAACACTTGGTTGGCATAGTGGGCAGAGAGGCTTCCCTTAGGGGTTCTGCTCCAAGGGCTATGAGCTAAATTCCCAGTCAGACAATCAGAGAGTGTATAGCATCAGCAAGAGCTCAAATAAAGCTGAGAAAGTCAAAAAGTATTACATGGCCTTGACTACACCCAGACAAAAGATGCTGACCATGGCTGGGCATAGTGACTCAAACCTGTAATCCCAGCACTTTGGGAGGCCAAAGCAGGAGGATTGCTTGAGCACAGGAGTTCAAGGCCAGCCTGGGATGCATAGTGAGACCTTGTCTAAAAAAAGAAAAAAAAACCAAAAACAATGCTGTCCACAGTCCTAAATGCCAGCAGGGCTAACTGCCCCAAGGTGGTCAAAGGACATTGCTTTGGAGGTCAGGGTAAGGGAGGAATCACAAGAAGAAGTATAAACACCTACTCCCCTTCTACCCAGATACCATCTTTAGCAGATAAGCAGAGATATTTGAGGTAGAGCAATCTCTGAGAGAGAGAGTAGGAAATTATATTTAAAAAATCTAAACCATTTTTAAAAGTCCTTGACTAGTTATTGGGTTAAGTTTTATTTTTTTAACTACCTATCCCCAAGTTCTGTGAATAACCTGAAAATGAGGTTGTAGAAGGCAAATAGTTACAGGCAATAGTTAAAAGTGACATTTTTCCCTCCTGTACCTAAGATGAGTGAGAATTATAGGAGAGACACTACTACCTACAAGGCATGCACAATTTACATTTGTATGACTACTAGAGTTTACAAAACATATCCAAATGTATTTTTCTTTTAGAAGGAAATTATCAAGGTAGAAAATATAGATGTTGTCAGGAGATCTTCATAAAGCAAGAGAAAGAGGAAGGTTTTTCTTGCATGAGGTTAGTTTAACATCCTTGAAATAGCAGAATAATGACTGAGATCTTGCTCTACTACATGTGGAAACGTGCCATGAAGCTACAGCAATTATATCAGTATAGTTCTGAAGTGAAAATGATGGATCAGTGAAGCAGTAGAGCCCCAAAATGCACATACATGAATAGATGGATATAAACAGTTAGGTATCCATATAGTCATCACATCTATCTATCTATCTATTCATCTATTTATATTCATATATGAATATCCTTATGTGAAAAAGTTACATTTCAAAATCAACAGGTAGTGGATGGACCATTCATTGGAGTGGATAGCTACAATAGATTACTAATTTGTGGTGAAAAATAGTATTTGATTCTTACCTGGCATATCTTCCCTAACATAATGTATTCATTTGACACACATTTATTCCAAATAAATACATGACCAGAAGGTAGAAAAAACATCTTAAAATACTAGATGAAAATAAATGTTAATTTGGAGAATGTGTACCTCTCCAGAAATAAAATAAAAATCAGAAGTAATAAAGAAATTAAATATTGGAATTGTTTAATGAAAAAAAGTTAAATTTGTCTATGGCAAGTAACACAATAAACAGCTTAAAATTAAAGACAGACAGGAGAATTATTTATAAGTATAAAGGCTAATAATAATAATAATAAAAAGGTCATATAAAATGTTGACTGGACTATATATTAGTACAACTTGTACTAATATGGGGCAATTTGGTATTAACTACTAACATTTTGATAGAGGATGGATAAGCCACACATACCCATTTATACCAAGACATTTTGAGAAAGAAGGAGGGATATTGGGGAGAGGGTATTTGTGAGAAATTAAGGATTTACATTCAGGAGAGGCTAATATTTTCTGAATGTGCTCAGTATGTATTGATTTAAACATTTCTTACTAATCGTTAGGTGCCTTTCTAGGATTTCAGCACATAGAAGAAATGTCCCTACCTATGCATACAGACATGCATAAGAACAGAAAGCGAAGTCTTGTTTATCAGGAAAAACAGCATTCATGTATTACTTACAAAAATTGAGGCCAATCTCCAAGCTCTACTGTGGAAAGAGTTCATCAGTTTCCTAGACTGAAGAAAGCTAATTGTAAGAAATACATATGTAGTATAAAAAAGTTTCATTATAAATAAGAGTAAAAATGTGCATTGTATATGTACATTTTTATGAATGTCTGTGTGTATGTGTGTGTAAATGTCTTTTTGTATGTGTATAAAATCTAGAACAATCTGCACCAATCTTGAAAAGTGGTTATGTTTGAGAAATGAAAATGGAGAGGCGAAATTTCTGCTCTAACCCTGACTTTGTTTCTTTCATTGTTTTTGTTCTTTTAAAAATAATTTACAGTGTGAAAGGGTTTGACATTTATTAAAAAAAATTAAATAACTAAACCACCTGTGTACAACAAAGCAGAATGTAATTCTATATGTTAATTAGAGTTATAATTTTAATTAGACAAAATTTGCATATATACTCAAAGATGTAGTCTTGATTGGAGGTAGGGGTGGGGGTAGTTTTTGGAAAAATTTACCAAGGTATAAATAGAAACTATACATAATGTAATTTACTTCATTTTTGTGCATTTTCTAAACTCAACAATTAATACGAGCTACTTTTTTATCCAGAAAAAGTCATTAAAATGACAAAAATCTAGGACACCTGTGCATTTTGAAATATCTCATTTTGTATCAAATATTTTGGCAGTTCTGGATTGATAACCAAGATGACACTTCAGCAAACAGGTAAGAAGGTGTCTGTCTTAGGTTGATTCCCTAGAAGCAGACTGAGATTGGGATTTATTACAGAAACTGTTTATTCCAGAAGCGCCCCAAAGGGAACCAGTAAGACACAGGGAAGCAGAAAAGAGAAAAGTGGAAGAAACTCAACAAGGGTGTGGTTTCAGGCGATGTCTTCCCAGAGTTTTCCTGTCTATTCCTGCAGGGGACCTCGAGAGCATAAATTAATCTCAGAGTTGTTCACCTCCATGCAAGGAAGTTGGACTTGCAAGTATTCTTTGACTAAGAGCCTCTGCTGGAGAAAGGGGCCAACCTGGGCAGGAAGGAAACTCCTAAGAATGCTGCAGTAGGTGGTAAAGGGATTCCAGCAGTTGAGGCAGGCTTCCTAAGAGAAATGCAGGTGCAACAGAGAAACAAAAGCAAACACAAGCCAGGAGAAGGATGCAGCCAAGGAGAAAAGGGGATTGGAGGAGATTTAGTAGAGCATCAGCAAGATCCACTGCAGAAGAAGTTTTATTTTATTTCGAAATATACCTTCATCTGTTAAAATACTGCATTGAACAAATATCTTTTCTACTTCTAACACCATAGAAAAAAAATCAAAAATTACAAGTGAACAAAATTTCAGACGCAGTAATTGTAATACAGGGAAGTTTTTAGGAATTCCCAGAAAAGCATAACAATTTAACAGCTTAAATTTAGTGAGATCAAAGTTCAAAGTTCTCAATATTTTACAGACTTAGATGTTTCTATTATAAATCAAAACAGTGATTCAGCTCCTGCATCTATTTTTCTTCAGGATTCATTTTCTTTTTCAGTGTTCAGTGTTCTTTTATACACTCTGGGAAACTCAGTAGAGAAAAAGGATACTTTTGTTTTAGAAAGATAATTTAAGTTAATTACTCCTATATTATCCTAAAGCATCCCTGGACACAAGGAAAAGAAGTGCTTTCAGGATGACTTAACACACAATTTAAACTATAGTGCAAAGGAAACAAGAAAAACAAGATGTATTCAAAGATAAAGATTAAGTACTTACTCAGAGACCCTACTGGTTGGGGTGTCACACAAACATGACTCCATTTTCCCCTACAGCATTCTTGTCTTCTTACATAATTTTTTTTTAAACTTGCGCACGTTACTTAAGCTCTCCTAATTTCAGTTCCCCCTTTGGTTTCCTGGTCAAGTTTTAACACATAGTAGGCACCCAGGAAATACTTGTTCAAAGGGCGGGCGTGGTGGCTCATGCTTGTAATCCCAGCACTTTGGAAGGCTGAGGTGGGTGAATCACTTGAAGTCAGGAGTTCAAGATCAGCCTGGAAAAACCCTGTCTCTACCAAAAATACAAAAATCAGCCAGGCATGGTGCCTGTAATGACAGCTACTTGGGAGTCTGAAACAGGAGAATGGCTTGAACCCGGGAGGTGGAGGTTGCAGTGAACCGAAATTGCGCCACTGCACTCCAGCCTGGGTGACAGAGCATTCAATATATGGATCAATATACAATATGGAGTATTAAAGATGAGCGTATTCTGGATACTACAGATGTATGGAACCACAGAGCAGAAGTCCAAATAAGAATGTCAGTCTTATTCTCTGTACTTTAGCTCATGTGGTTCTACACATCTAGAGTATCCAGAATATACTCATCTTTTTCTCTAGCCATCTTACTATTTTTCTATTGCTACATAGTGAATTACCACACATGTAGTGGCTTACAACAACACACATTTACGATCTCACAGTTTTCATGGGTCAGAAGTCCAGACATGGCTTAGCTGAGTCCTTTGAAAGGTCTCACAAGGCTATAATCAAGGTGTCAGCTGGGTGGTGTTTCTTTTTGGAGTTCAGGGTCCTGTTCCAAGCTCACATAAGAGATGGCAGAATTCAGTTACTTGCAGCTGCAGAGCTGAGGCTCTGCTTTCTTGCGGGTTGTTAGCTGGGAGCCACTCTTAGCTCCTGCAGGTTCCCATAGTCCCCTATCATGTGGCCCCTTTGTAGCCCACCTCACAGCATGACAGCTCACTTCTTCAGGGCCAGCAAGGCAGGGTCTCTCATATCATCCTTGTCTGCCCACAGTCATAGATCTATATCTATGTCGATATTTATATCTGTATCTATATTTGTATCTGTATCTACTACATGTATATATAACTTATACCTCAAGGGAGTGATATTCCATCATTTTTGCCATATTCCATGGGTTAGAAGCAAGTCTCAGGTTCTGTTCATGCTCAAGGAATAGGGATCACCAACAAGTATGACTCAACTGGGACTCCCCTTATGGTATATTTGTCACACTGTACAAGTCCTATTGGCTTCAAAGTCAAGCTCAACTCACAATCTTCTCCTTTGATCTCCTAGCACCAGACACCAGACAGGACAGAACTAAGAATTTATCTAGGGTGTTTTTTTTTTTTTCTTTTTTCTTTTTTTTTAAATCATTTGTCATGTCCTGTAACACACACACATAGGTGCAGGACTAAATGCTTAATGCTTATGGCTTCAGATCCCCTGAGGCTGGGATCTTGCAGCTATCTGCAATCTTTATCTGTCTTTTGGCACACTATCCAAATCCTCAACAATTTATGCTGTTTTCTGCTCAGACACTTAGAATCCTCACTTCTTCCCCATTTATGGGTCTTCACTCTATTTCAAACTTCAGATATATCTCGTGTCTGAAAAAAACCTTTTGGCTGTGCTTCATGCTTCTCGTCTTTGCTAACTCCTCAAACCCCTACACACGCTACTCTCTGAAACTGTCACCACAGTGATTATGCGATCCCCACGACATAGGCCAGATGTCTTCCTTACTTGAAGCACTTACCAGCACTTATATATCTCATCTTTCAACGAGTACATATGTAAAGACTAAGAATAATTTGTGTATTATTTTTTGTTTAGGTAACAAATTAAAAAATTAACATATCCCAAAATGGAAATAAAACAGATAAAATGCCAAGTGCATATTAAATAAGGCAAGCTATTTATGATGAGGTAAGGAGAGTACATAAAACTTTATTTTTAAGATGTAAAAGCAATACTAGTTTGAAACTACTTTGTTTCATTTTTAGTTTTTCTCAAAATTAATATATGTAATAAGATTCATAATTTTGTAGATAAGAGTGTGGAGCACAAAATTATGCAATACATGGGTGTTACCTACCCTCAACTGTGATGGTTTCCAAGGCTGCCTGTGGAGTCTGATACAACTGTGAAAGAAAAATAAATCTTGGGGCCCCCAAATCCCTCAGCTAAAGGGAAAAGTTAAGCTGGGAACTGCTTAGGGAAAACCAGCCTCCCGTTTTGTTCAGAGTCACCCCTCTGCTCACTCTGATTGCCTCCTTTGGAAAGGCTAATCAGAAACTCAAAAGAATGCAACCATTTGTCTCTTATCTACCTACGACCTGGAAGCCCCCTTCTCGTTTGAAGTTGTCCCGCCTTTCCAGATGGAAGCAATGTTCATCTTACACATGTCAGTTGATGTCTCATGTCTCTCTAAAATGTATAAAGTCAAGCTGTGCTCTGACAACCTTGAGCACATGTCATCAGGACCTCCTGAGGCTGTGTTACAGGCACACATCCTCAACCTTAGCAAAATAAACTTTCTAAAATAATTGAGACCTGTCTCAGATATTCAGGGTTTACACAACTAGAATCAGTCCTTGACACTAGAGAAGCTCATCTCAAATATTGATGTTCTGAAGTACTATAATTAGAATAATTGAAAATTAAATTATATCCAAGGGCAAAATAAATTCATCACAACAGGACCAGTGATGGCCAAGACCTATACAATTTGACACAGTTAATGGAAGCCTATTATTTTCTTCCATCTGCTTCAGGGGCATTAAGATTTAGTTGTAGATTTTTAAATATGCAAAAAAAATCTACATGTTGTTAACTTCACAAACTGGAAAAATATGGAGTTATTTATTCATTTGTTAACCTCACAGCAAGAGGCTATCTTGGTGCATTGATGAATGTTGGGAAGTCAAACAGGGAAGTTTCATATTCTGGTGATTCTCATTCTTTCTTGGGGACTGGAGTTTATTCAAAGCTAAGAAAGATGAAGAGGTAAATTGTCAACAAATTAGTATGCCTTGCCCAAAGAACTAAACAGGAATGAAATAATTTATTCTCAACCTTTCCATGGTTTAAGCAATATTTCTTTGTTAGCATCCATTGTTAAGTATTAAAAACTACTAATTTTTTTCACAGTGTTTTAGCATATGGTAAAGAGCATTTCTTTTTTCTTCTTTTCTTCTTTATTTCTTTTTTTGTTTTTTGACAGAGTCTTGCTCTGTCACCCAGGCTGGAGTTCAATGTCACAATTTCAGTTCACCGCAACCTCCGCCTCCCGGATTCAAGCGATTCTCATGCCTCAGCTTCCCTAGTAGCTGGAACTACAGCATAAGACACCATACCCAGCTAATTGTTGTATTTTTAGTAGAGACAGGGTTTCACCATGTTGGCCAGGCTGGTCTCGAACTCCTGACCTCAGGTGATCCACCCGCCTTGGCCTCCCAAAGTGCTGGGATTACAGGTGTGAGCCACCGTGCCTGGCCAATAGCAGCTTTTTTTTTCAATGGTCAAAGAGAAATCATTTTGTAAACATGCTACAAAACTACAGCTAACTCTTTCTGTACAGTTGAAAACATTGTTTATCAGGAAATATACGTATGCAGCTCAAAACTGTGGCAACTAATTGTATATTATATTATTTGTTTGTGTATTTAATCTATTTTGCTTTGTTCAACACACCATGAACAGAATTGATACTATACTGCTGCGTCTTAGAAGGTACATTCTTGGACCAATGTTGTCCTTAATTAAATTTAACAATGTTTTAAATGAAGTGGCCTAAACAGACACTTCCTTTGACTGCACCATTTACACAGTGACCAATTCAATTTATTTTCTAAGTTCTAATATCCAAGCCTCAAAAATAATGAGCAATCATTCTATTCAACAGAACTGATTCCATAAATAAAATAGTGAAACGTCAAACAAACGAGAGTTGTGGCATCCTTGCACCTTACCTTTTACCTACAGATATCATCATGCTTGCCCCAGCCAAGCAGATTTTAGAGGAAACTGCTCTGCTCATCTTCCTCGTGTCGGGGAGCTGGTCAGGGGTCAGGGGGCGGGGAGCATGTTTTGTACCTTGTAATGCAGCCATTTCCTGGTCTAGGCTACAGAGCTGTGGTGAACATATAATAAAAGATGAGCTATCTACAGAGTAGCAGTGTCTAAAATATGAAGTTGGCAGATCTGATCTTCTTAAGAATTTGAACTCAAAAACATAAAGAAATTAGAGAAATTAATAGTAAGAAAAGAGCACAAGGGAAGAAGAGGGAACAGAAAATACCCCTGGCCAGAAAAGGAAATTAAAAGAGAATGAAAAAATATGGGGCAGTCTGATAAGTAGGTAGTGTCAAGGAGATATGGGTACTCCCTTGACAGAATCCATGTGTGTCTTGAGGGATAAAAGCTGGTTCTTAGAATTGTTGCAGCTTCTAAAGTTTCCCGTAGATGGGAATATTGTTTTACTTTCCTGAAAATTTCTTGAATATCTGTTTCTAACTATATGACAACAAAAGCAACAAACGTGTACTTTGATACTAATATCCTGGTATGATATTCAAATTATGAAATAATCAGTACGAGATAGGCAGTGATCAACCTGAATAGATGCTGAATATAAATATCCACTACTTGCACACCCAGTGGCCTAGCTAAAACATTCACTGTACTAGCACCATGCAATGTATGTGACACTAATTCAGAGGTGGTAACATTATGCAAAGTCAGTGTGCACTGACCTTTGACTTTGCTTATCAGGGCAAAAACAGATGCTCATAAAGTTTGAAAGTAGCAACAGGATTCTAACCTGGATCTCTCTGACTTTATTATTAATTAATTAATTTATTTATTCATTTTAGAGACAGGGTCTTGCTCTGTCACCCAGGCTAGAGTGCAGTGGTGCCATCATTACTCATTGCAGCCTTGACCTTCTTGGCTCAAGGAACACTCCCACCCCAGCCTCTTGAGTAGCTGGGACTACAGTATATGCTACCGTGCTCAGCTACTTTTAAAAATTCTTGTAGAGATGGGGTCTCACTTTGTTGAGCCCAGGCTGGTCTTAAACTCCTTGTCTCAAACTATTCCTTTTTGGCCTCCTTTGGGAGTCTAAAACTCCTACTGGGAATGCAGGTGTGAGCCACCATATCTGGCCCTCTTTGACTTTAAAGCCATAATAATTCTAACTGAAGATTAGATTATACACACAGAAGTGGCTGACATTTAGTTAATGCTTAATATATATAAGACACTTGATTTGATCTTCACCAGAACTCTGTTTGCCTGGTGTTATTATTGTGCCTATTATCGAGAAAAATAAATGAAAGTTTGAAGAATTTGTTCAAGATCACACAACTGGTATAATTTGCAGTCAAGTTGTAACAACAATCTAACTCTTGAGCCAGCCACTGTATTTACTGTACTGCCCCTCAGTCTAAGATCATACTTGCTAGGTGGCCTTCAAAAATCTGACAGAAAGTAAGCAGTGGTGATAATTCAGACATGAAGGGCTCCCAGGAAAGGCTTTGTTTGTATCATTTGAAAGCTCTTCTCAGATCAAATCAATATTAACAGCCAAGTGAATAGTGAACCCAGCATGCCATTGTTACTTGTTGTAGGCTGGGGCTTCAGGCTTGTAGGACATAATATTAAGACATAATGTCACACGATGATGGCTGCCCCAAGCAGTCTCAGAGACTGAGAGTCACTAGTGACTTTAAATCACCTAGAACATTTGAATCATGATTCTAGAGAGAGCAATAAGAAGTGCAGAGCACAGAGTAAAGAGATTGTTAGAGGAGATAGCCAACAATAAACAAAATACTGGACTTCTTTGGCTTTCCCATAATAAAAAACTGCGTTTTTCCAGCAAGTTGTGTCTATGCTTTTATGAGTTAATGCAGAGAGTCTCTAAGAGTCAAGACAAAGATTGTTAGAAGATAAATATCTGTGATAAACCAGACAATGTCTTCAGTATTGATGTAGTATATAGGGATTTACTCAGATAAATTAGATGTGGAACAATGCTCCTGTGTGTAATATTATTTTTGAAACTTTTAAGGAAAAGACCAGAATCGCATGTTTCTTTCATTCTAACATTCCGTGATCACTGAGCATAGTTACTTGACAAGTATCAGATGAGCTCCTATCATCTGTGCAGGAATGTGCTGAGTTCCCAGGACAATACAGAAGTAGTAATCTACACCATGCCTGCACCAAGAAGCCCAAGTTTGATCCACTGTTACTACTCAGAGCTACTTTATGAAAACTCATGAACAGAATTCATTCATTAATTTATTCTTTCAACAGTTTGTGAGTCTCTCCTTTGTTCCATAACCATGCTACATACTAAAACGTAAAGAAAAAATAACTGATTAGTATAATATATAAAAGTGCCAATGAAAGATTCAAAATGTCTACAATGAGATCCCTGCTTTGCTAGGCTGACAAAGATGAGAATTTAGCCAAATTAAGGCTATTTTACCAGGGGCCTTTTGGAAATAAGGATAGTCTCCCTCTTGTGGCAAGTATAATGGTCCACTCTGGGCAATGCAATGGCTAGACTACAGACACTATACGCCCATTACCTTTAGAATCATGACTCTCCTATGGGGTTAGTATACCTAGACTGATTAGGTTTGATGAGGGTAGTATGAACAATGCCATCATTTATCAGAGTTAGTGGCTGAACTATCAGTGAAGCTTGAGGTGTGTTAAAAGCGGTGAGAAAGGATTAGTTTGTCAATGACTGCATTAATTTGATTTAAAGTATTCATTTGGTCAGGTTAAGTTTGTTTACTGACTACAAGTTAGGTTTGTTTATAGACTAATGTTCTCATCTTCATGCTGGCATAGAAATAGTCTCATAATCTTGTTGGTTATTGCTAATTTGACTCAATTTCTTATGCTATTTTAATCAAGCAGATATCCCTACTGTCTCATTGAATATTCAGCAATGACAGATGAAATTTTGCATGCACTTTTCCCTTCAACTGGAAAGGCATTCTATTTCTCATTCCTTCATCATAATTCTTCCCTGTTCTTGAAGCTTAATTCTATTCTTTTCTAGCAGAACTGTAGGCGTTATCAATCACATGTTCTTTGAAATTTTATTGCATTTTTTTGTTTGTATAAAGCATTTTAGACTATCCATATAGAAATATGCATGCTGTATTACAACTTTTTTTCCATATACACATGCCATAATATAACCTTTTCCCTGTGTTTATTTCTTTATTTCATAGCTAACTCACTTGCAAGTTACCGGAGAGCATGGAGTAAATCCTTTATTTCTCATGTCCTCATTGTGCCTAAGACTGTGTTTCTGTACACACATAAAAAATAGGAAATCAATGGTTCCCAATGCTGATGTGTGAACTCTTCAGGATCTGGAGGAACATTATAAATTGCTCTATTAGCTTTCTCTTCTTTAGGTTGAAAATAAAAATTGTGATGCCACTTCTACCTAGTTCATTCTTCCCAAGACTAACCTAAGTCATGGTTTCCTTACTAATTAGGCAATAATGAGGATCTTAAAAATATTGTAAGAGAAAAATATCTTAGCAATGGAATATGCTATCAGAATAGCAATAATGATAGTGCCTGAGGAAGAAAGGGAAGAAAATTTAAAGTAGGTAATTTTTGTAAATCCATATCTGTTTTTACTTTGGCCTAGAGGCAAATATTCTCTACTAATTTAACTTTTGAAAAAACTCATTAGATTATGTAGACAAAAGACCAGATGAAGAGAAATAAGTAAATGTTAGAGGAAATTCTGCCGTGTAATATTTATAGGACTTCAGCAGAGCTGTTTTTGACATTTACAAAATAACAGAATTGTACTATACAATCTTTATGATTATTTTCTGTTCTGAAATTTTATGCTGAATTAGGTCCAACTTTTAACTCTTACACAGTTGTCCCTTTGTATCCATGGGGAATTGGTTCTAGGATCTCCAAAGTTATCAAAGTCTAAGGATGCTCAAGTTCCTGATATAAAATGGATATAAACTTATATCCAAAGGTTATATGCAAATACTATGCAAAGGTTAAATAACCTTTCCTATACACTTTAAATTATCTCTAGATTACTTATAACACCTAATATGATTTGGATTTGTCCTCTCACTCAAATCTCATGTTGAAATTTAATCCCCAATGCTGGAGGTGGGACCTAGTGGGAGGTGATTAGATCATGGGGGCAGATTACCCTCGGTTGCTGTTCTCATGATAGTGAGTGGGTTTTCGTAGGATCTGGTTGTTTGAAAGTGTGTGGACCCTCCCCTCTCTCTTCCTCCGGTTCTGCCCATGTAAGGCATGCTTGCCTCCCATTCACCTTCCACTATGATTTTAAGTTTCCTGAGGCCTCCCCAGCCATGTTTCCTGTGCAGCCTGCAGAATGGTGAGCCAATTAAACCTTTTTTCTTCATAAAGTACCCAGTCTCAGGTATTTCTTTATAGCAGTGTGAGAACAGATTAATACAATACCTAATACAATATAAATGTTATGTAAATAGCTATACTGTATTTGCATTATTTTTCATTGTTGTAATGTTATTATTATTGCCTTTTTCCTAATATTTTTTGATCCCCAATTGGCTGAATCCACAAAGGCAGAACCAATGGATGAAAAGGGCTGGCTATAAATCTATGTCAATGTGGGAAAAAGGAGCTGAAAACCATGTGTTTACATTGATCATCTTTTGCTTTTTTTTTTTTTTTTTTTTTTGGTAAGTGCACTTAACAGGAAATCCATCCTCTTAACAAAATTTTTAAGTTCACAATACAGCATTGTCAACTATAGGTATCGCTACAATTTACTCATCCTGCATAACTGAAACTACACATGCATCAAACAGCAACCTCCCACTTACCCTGTCCCCAGGCCCTGGTAATCCTTCTTCTTCTGTTGTCTGTTTCTATGAGTTTTACTATTTTAGATATCTCATATAATTGAAATTATGCAATATTTATCTTTGTGTGCCTGGCTTATTTTCTTAGCAAAATGTCCTTCAGGTTCATGCATGTTGCTGCATATGACAGGATTTCCTTATTTTTAAGGTTCAATAATATTCCATTGTATGTACATACAATATTCTCTTTATTCATTCGTATGTCAATGGTCATTTAAGTTGTTTTTACATTTTGGCTATTGTGAATAATGCTTCAATAAATATGGGAATTATAGATACCTCTTCGAGATCCTGATTTCACTCTGATTATGTATCCAAAAGTTGGATTGTTAGATCTTATGGTAATTCTATTGTTCAGTTTTTTTTTTTAGGAACCTCCATAGCATTTTCCACGGTGGCTATAACAATTTTACATTCCCAAGAACTATGTAAAAGAATTCCAATTTTTTCATATTCTTGCCAACACTTTTTATCTTTTGTTTTATAACAATCTTTGATTAGCAAAATCCTTACCTAGTATTTAAAATCTTGAAGAAAAGAACCACCATTTCACTTCTTTTTCATCACCTTTCCTTATTAGTACATAGTGTTTAATAAATAAAGATAGTTTAATTTGACTTGGTTTTCTCAAAATACTTCTTAAAGTAGCAATCTCCATAATTTCTTCCACACTCTGGAGTCTAGAGCTATGGCTGTTAAGTCTAAGTTCTTGGACTAGCCTGATACTCTGGAAAAATAAATGGACTACTGAACTAAAATCTTATTGTTCAGTATTAATTTGGTTTCCTAGCTGACACTGAATGGACTCTTCTTCCAGTGGTTAGGATCTAGCCTTCTAACACCGAATCTAAATTCTGAACAACCCCTATTCCAGTAAATGGAGTTGTAGCTGTTGGCTATTGACACGTAATAAACATTCTCCACATTTAGTGGCCCAAATCAGTATCATTTATTAAGTATACAATTCTATCGATTGGCAATTTGGAATAAGAAGTCCTGCTGGTCTTGGTTAGATTTAGTCATGGATATGTGATCAGCTAAGGATGGGCTGGACAACTTCAGAAAGTATGACTACCCTTGTCCCACAGAGTCCCTTGCTCTCCAGCAAAATTCCTTGAGCTTGTTCACCTGGCAGCAGGAAGGGCTTGAACAGAGCAGGAGGAAGCAGCAAGCTCTTTTGATGTTCAGGCTTGGAACCAGCCCAATATCACTTCGGTGATACTCTGTTGGCTGAAGCAAGCCACAAGCCATGAGGCCAGCACAGACTTAATAGATGGAAAAAATGCTCCATTTCTCAATGAGAGAAGTGAAGACTCACACTGAACACAGCATAGATACAGGAAGGCAGAAATAATGGTGTCTATTTTTATAATCAGCCTTCTACGTGACATTTTTTCTTATTTTATTTCATGCCTAAAATCCTATCTTGACACCGTGTTCTGAGAGTCCAGGTTCCCCTGCAATGTTGTCATGGCTCAATCTAAATACAAGTCCATTCTCCAAAGCCAGCCTCCATGGTTTGCTTTCCTACCACCTGTGCTGGTAGTTGGCTATGTCAGTTTTGTTTTTCCTTTTATTTTCAGTTGACATGTAATAATTATACGTATTTGGGGGATATGGAGTAATATTTGGATACATGTAAATAAGGAATAATGAGCAAATCAGGGTAATTAGCATATTTATCACCTCAACCAATTACTATTTATTCGTATTGTGAACATTCAAAATCCCCTTTTCTAGCTTTTTGAAAATATACAATAAATTATAGTTAACCACATTTGTGCTACAGTACTGCAGAACACCAGAACTCATTCCTCCAACCAAGCGGTAACTTTCTATCTGTGAACCAACCTCTCCCTGTCTTCCTTTCTTCATGCCTTTCCCAGCCTCTAATACCCACAATTCTCTCTACTTCCATGAGCTCAAAATTTCCTTCTTAACTTTTGTATATAAGTGAGAACATGTAATATTTATCTTTCTGTTTCTGACTCAACTTTGTTTAACATAATATCCTCCAGGCTCATCCATGTTGAATGAGAATGGCTATTGTCAAAAAGACAAAAAAATAGCAAATGCTGGTGAGGATGCAGAGGAAAATGATTCCTTATAACGGTTGATGGGCATGTAAATTAGTACAGCCATGATGAAAAACAGTATGGAGGTTTCTTTAAAAACTATAAATGAAACTATCATACTATCCAGCAATCCCTTTACTGGGTATTTATCCAAAGAAAAGGAAATTAGTATATCAAAGGGATACTTGCACCCCCATGTTTATTGCATCCCTATTCACAACAGCTAAGATATGGAAATAGCCTGGATGTCCATCAGCAGATAAATGAGTAAAGAAAATGTATATATACACAATGGAATACTACTCAGCCACAAAAATGACTGGGATGTCAGTTTTTCATTGGATTATTTCACGTTGTGACTTCCTCTGTGTTCCTCCTACCTACCAGGTCACTAACACTCAATGAACACAATTCATTTATATTGTGCAACAGTGATTTCATTTATTCTGTGGATTTTACCCATGTCTTTTGTCTTTCTTATCATTGGATGAGACTCTGTCATCTAACTAGTAGAGGCATACATACAATAAATAAATGGTTGTAAAATGGTCTTGTCATGAAGAAAACAGGGAAGTGTAGGCAGAGAACTTAGAGGGAAAACACAAGCAATGACTAAATAGCTACAACAGAATAAAATGCAGCAGTATCTTTATTACTAAGGTTTTATTGCATTACTGCTTTCCACAGGAGGCAAATAAATCATGAGTTAGCTGGACTGATATCAGTACTGTCAACCACTATTTCCACAATAACATATGAGAGGAATAACAGCCTTGTAGTTTGATTCCTTTAGTAATTCCCAAGTCAAGGTTGAGATGAGATTATGCAGAGTGACCTGGAAATAAGAATCAAACTAGCCTATGTAAGTGCCAAACCAAAAATGCTGCTTCATGGAGTCCTTTTTTTCTCTCAAAGCCCCAAAGAATAAATGTTATCAAATACAGGTTCTTTCATTTGCAGATTGTATAGCAGTTGTCAATTTCAATATGGAAAGGTAGAGGACAGGGAGCTGTGAAAAGCAGCTCTTTCATATTTATGGATGGTTCGGGAGTCTGAACAATTCAGGTCTAATTACATTTTCATCATGGACTCACTTTATCAGAACCTTGTGACCTGAAATATGCCTGCTTAATGGATTTATTGTGGTGAACCAGAGAGTCATTTTCAGCTGGGCCAGAGAGTCATTGATACAAGCTTCAGGGATACACGTAGATTTTAAACCATTTATTATCCAATGAAGCAAATAGATTTACGGACAATTTAAAGAAGAAATCTGCTAGAGGGAGGGGTTGCAGCTTTTTTCTCTGAACAGTGATTACTGGTTGACTTGGTACCAATTCAGGGTCAAAAATGGAAAGGTAAAACTACCAAATAAAGGCCCCATCAAGAATTAAGATGGTCAAGATCATGTAGCAACACCAAAGTCAGAAAAATTAAAGCCAACGGGGAGAAACGGGAATGGAAGAAACTAACAGGGAAGGCTAGGAGCAAACGCTGACATGTGTTTCCCAGACCCCTAACATAAAAGCAAGCATTTCTCAGGCCCAAACCCTTCATGGTCACTATAGGGCTCATGGAACTCTCATGGTAGGAATGTTAGCAATTTGTTCAAATACAGATCATACTGATTTATATTAGCCACTCAACTAGTACAACCATATGGGTATACCAAAAGCAAATGAAAATCCCAAAATAGATGAAATACTTTGTAAAATTTTTTATGGTTTTCTTTTTAGACATGGATGATTATAAAAGGATGGACACTTTTCTTAAGAACTCTCTAAATTATTGATGGTTTTAATGTAGTTATTTTGTCTCTTTTTCATTTGATAATGAACAATTAGGAAAACACCAGGATTCAAAGAGAAACGAGTCTTCTCACATACCTAAACGAAAACGGTAGTATGCTCCATCGTCTTTCCATTATACACACATATGAGAATTTCTAGTTCAGGATTTTGTCAGTCTAAAACACCCAGTTTTTAGAAATAACATTATTGAACATAATCACTCAAGCCAAACCTATTCCCAACTCAGTGAAAATAAACTATTATCACAAATAAATAAGATACAATAAAACTATGAAAATAACCAAAAACTTGTTAGCAGACCATAGGAAAATGCCTTAAAATTTAAAAAAGAAATTATCGACATAATTTAAATTTCTAGTGTTCCAATCCACGTGTGTATATGGGCTAATTGATTATTATCATTTTTCAGAATCTTAATTTATTTTCCTGTTTGGCTACTGTGTGATGCAAATAAACTTCAAGGAAAAAATGATTTTGTGGTCTTTAATTCAATAGTAGGCACCAGTATCTGATTAAAATGTACTTAAGTAGAATGGTTGAGAAGGAAAGAGTCTGAAGAGGATTTCATTTGAATTATTTATTATCACCATCTGTAAAATATGTCTTTCTTACTTCTTCCTCTTTTTTCACTGTCTGAAACTGACTAATAAATCTACTGGAAATGAGATGTCTTTTGTTTCCTTGTTGGTTAAGTATTGAGTTCATGGTTGAGAGGAATTATTTACTTTCAGATCTATTATGTCCAGGTTAAAGGGTTTCAGATCCATACTGAGAAAAGCATAATGTCCTTAGTCTTTTAAAAATTGTGTTCTTTGATCAGAATGATATGAGTTTGCTTGCTTATGCATAAGAATTAGAAGGGAATGCACAAAACTGGAAATAATATATGTGTTAAAATGGTGAGATTAGTGGAAAGCCTTTCTTCTCTTTTGTCAAGTCATTTTAAAAGCAGTTGGAATATTGATTTGTCAAGAAAAATAAACTCTATTTGTAATATTCTTTAGACGTATAAAAATGATAATTCTTTTATTTCCATTGTCTTAAAGCTATAATTAAGTAATTATATCTTAAAAGAAAATGAAAACCTTGGTATTGCCATAACAAAATTTATAGGCTATACATAATGATAAATAATATAGTTGTAGGCATATACTTTTACCACATTTACCAATAAACTAGATTTCCAAAAACTGCTATAATAACAAATTCCCAAACTCTAAATATAAAAAATAGACTCCGATCCAAAAGACTTACCCTTAATTCCTATGTTACAGCCACAGGCTTAACTCTTTTACTTAGAGTCGATTAACCCCTCCAAAGTTTGTTATACCCTGTAAACTGTTTTATCTAGTTTTCCAATCCATGACAGATGATAAGCAGAGACTGAAAGGATTTGAGGAAGGAAGGTGAGTCAGGGGATAATGAAAAATGCAAGAAAAGAAATTGCTGACACTTTGGCCAGGATAAGAGAGGGCTGTATACTAAATCATTACCAAAAAAACAGCAACACCAAAAATATCTAATATTTACCAAGTGTTTCTTTTATATTCGATACCACGACCTAAGTGATTTGCATGGGCGATTTTATTCTAATCCTTGCAACAAATTAATGGGATATATACTATAATTATTTTCATTTTATATATGAGGACTCCAAGGCTCAGAGATGTTAAATAGCTTGCCCAAGGTCACAGAGTTAGCATGTTACAGAGCTGGAATTTGAACCCAGACACTGTGAAGGCTCAAAAAGCAAATGGCTAATCATACTAATGATGTAATTGTACAGGAAAGTATGTATATGTACTTAAAATTATTCATGTTTACAAAATGTAATGTATAAATGTGTGTTTCAGTTAGTAGAAAATCCATGTATGTGGCTACTTAATTCCTAATCAGTAAAGCCTTGCTATTTCTCTCCACTCTCTCACTAATTTTTACTTCTAAGCTAAAATTCAACTCCTGTTGAATAAAATTAAATGTTATATTCAACAAAATTTACTTACAGTGCCCAGTATTTCTCTTTGTAGACATTTTAAATTCTTTTAAAAATTTCCAGAAATATGATTTCGGTTCTCTCAAGGGTTTTTAATAATGTCTAAGTAGATGTTCTAGTATTAGCTCGTAAAATGCTAAGTCAAAGACTAAAGGTAATTTAGTCTTGAGAACTTTTGAAAGCGTTACATAGTTAAGTCACCTCAGGGCCATAACTATCTGCTAGTTCTATCTTATTATAGGTTTTAAAAAAACACAGTAGTGTTTTCTCTCCTCAGCCATATAAAGAAACTGGCAATAATAAAAAGCACGGTCGTGTTTGTGTAGTTGAGGGTTTTTCAAGCACTAAAGCTTTTCAACACATACTCACCTGACAGGTAAAGCTCTTTGCACATTGGTAGGTTTGTCAAAAGTTATTGCCAAGGGAACCCTTGAGTATAAGGAGTTGACTCATCTCATTGGAGTTGATTTGCTTCAAGCTTTATTGTGTAGAATGGGTAATCTTTCTAACGTGCCATTTGCTCAGAGTTTTCTGCAATATATTCCGACAATTTTGCTACTCCAAAGAGAAAACCAATTGGTTTGGACCTGGTCTGAGTATCTTTAAAAAAAGAGTGTGGGTAAAAAGACTTTCCCTAGTAGAGAAGAACATAACTCACACCCTTATAGAGAAGAGCATAACCCACATTTGGCAAAACATTCCAATTGCTAAACTAAGCATCGTTGGGAAAACAGAGCATGTTTCACTGCTGGAATCAGCATAGTTGGATATGGAAGATTGACATGTAGGTTTGTATTATTTCAACTGGGTTCAACATCTAATTGAAACAGGCATCCAAAGCCAATGAAAAATAATAAAACTTGTTCTTCAAAACAAATTCCAAGGTACATGATCTGACATTTGAGGTGGAAGGGAGGACATAAATAACAAAATTTATTGATAGTATGTGAATGGTTTTTAGCTCATAAACAGGTTTCACCCGTTTATTAGAAAAATACAAGACCTTTAAAAGTTTAAATTTGCTACCATCATTGACATTCATTTTGAGATCAAGGTGAGATATCATTACTTGTACATAGTACACAGAACTGGGCATCAGAACGACACACGCTTCCCCTTTGGAGCCTCAGGAATCTCCTCTGTAAATTGAGGAAACTGAACTAGTTTGGTGGATTAAATGCTTTTCTTAGCATTAGAAATCTTTATTTACATGTAATCTTATGTTGAAACACACACGCACTCATGCATTGATATGGTTTGACTGTGTCCCCACCCAAATCTCACTTTGAGTTGTAATGATCCCCATGTGTCAAGGGTGAGGCCAGGTGGAGATAACCGAATCGTGGGGGTGGTTACCCCCACACTGTTCTCTTGGTAGTGAACAAGTGTCAAGAGATTTGATGGCTTTATAAATTGGAGTTTCCCTACACAAGCCCTCTTGCCTGCCGCCATGTAAAATGTGACATTATTCTTCCTTTGCCTTCCATGATGCTTGTGAGGCTTCCCAAGCCATGTAGATTGAGTTAATTTAAACCACTTTTTCTTTATAAATTACCCAATCTCTGGTATGTCTTTATTAGCAGCGTAAGAACAGACTAATACATGCATACAGACAGACAGACAGACAGACAGACAGACACACACACACACACACGCACACAATTGGTTAAATTGGATCTGTGATTGAAGCAGAGTGGATTCATGGAACTCATCCCACTCTATCTTCCCCTAAACATTAAGGAAGCCTCCTAAGAAATACATGGCACAGAGGAAAACCACTAGACTGGATAACCTCAAAGGTTTATGATTCTGTCATTTTTGTTGCTGCCTGTAATATGGATCTGCTGTGAAATGAGAACCCCACATCTGCATAGAAAAAACTGTTGGCCACAAGTAACTTGTGTAAAAAAACAGGCAGTCATTTTTATTTCAGTTGCCACCTTTGAAGCACCATAACTTTGGGGATTGAATTATCCTTCTGAATCATAGTTGCAGCTAATAACTTTTAAGTCTTTTTGTTTGTTTTTCAAATTTAAGGGACTGTCACCTGTTACCACAGCATAACTTAAATTCTCTCAGGAAGGCACAAAACCCCTGAAACTAATTTATGCTTGCAGCTATACTTGCTTACAGAAACAACAGTCAGATGCCAATAACCAGGAACCACCCACAGGACAAGCTAAGCCCAGAAATGCTGCCTTCACCTGAACTTCTGCCTCAGTGCAAGACCTGACCTGATTTCTTGCCTCATTCTCATAACCAGCATTTCCATCCAATGAAGAGAAATGTACCTTGCTGGGTGCAAAAAGTGCCAATGCAAAAGAAAAATGCAAGACTGCACATACTTAACCCCTCCTGGAAGAATAAACTTTTTTCAAGGAATCCCCACCCGTGTCTCCACCTACCTGCCTAAAAGCCCTTAAAAATCCCCCTTTAATTCCAGGGAGAAGGTACTTTGAGCATTAGCTCCCCTTCTCCATTACTTGATCAATGAATGGAATTTCTGCACTGTTTTGCCAAACCTGGTCTCCTTACATTAGTGTGAAAGGCACCAGGCAGGGGGAAAAAAAAAAACATCAGGGTCAAGCGAGGTCCTTTGAGGGTCAGTTGATAATGGGACTACATGATTTTTTGTTTGTTTGTTTGTTTTGAGACCGAATCTAGTTCTGTCGCCCAGGCTGGAGGGCCCAGGCACGATATCGGCGCACTGCAAGCTCCGCCTCCCTGGTTCATGCCATTCTCCTGTCTCCTGCCTCAGCCTCCTGAGTAGCTAGGACTACAGGCGCCCACTACCACGTCTGGTTTATTTTTTGTATTTTTAGTAGAGACACGGCTTTACCGTGTTAGCCAGGACGGTCTTAATCTCCTGACCTTGTGAACCGCCCGCCTTGGCCTCCCAAAGTGCTGGGATTAAGGGCGTGAGCCACCGGGCCGGGCAAGATTTTTTGTGGTTTTTAATTCACATCAATACATTCTATTAAATTTAGTAATGTCTTCCAAGAGTTTTCTCAATGCTCTTCAGCTCAGCTTCTCCAGAACTTTCATACAAAATGAAAATAGTTTTGCTGATTATAGGTAGTAATAAGCTATAGGGAAGAGTACAGCTCTCTGGCCTGAAAAGGGATTTTTTTTTCAAAAAAAAAAACAAACATAAAACAGAAGTTGTGCCATGGGATTAGCAAACTGGATGGATATCAATTCTCATTAGATATTTATTAAAAATGCCTGGGGCTCTTTTAAAACCTACCAAGCACTCAAGCTCTGCTCACCCCAGACAAATTAAATCTGAGTCTCTGAAGGTGTTCAGGTAGATAGGTGTTCTGTTTTATTTTCTTTGCTTGTTTTTCACAGAAGTTCTAATTTTAGAATTATGTACCTTTACAAAAAGTTTCAAAGTTCGGAGAATTCTTATATACCCCATACCCAATTTCCCCTATTATTACCATCTAATATTAATAGTTTTTTGTTTTTTACAGTTAATAATTCAAAAGTCATATATTGTTATTAACTAAAGCCCATACTTGATTCAGATGTTTTTAGGTTTTTTTTAATGTCCTTTTTCTGTTCTAGGATCTCATCCCACATACCACATTACCTTTAATTATTATGTTTCCTTAAGTTCCTCTTGGCCGTAACAGTTTTTCATACTTCTTTGTTTTTGATGACCTTGACAGTTTTGAGGAGTGTTGCTCACGTACTATGTAAAATATCCCTTAATTGGGACTTGCCTGATGTCCTTTCTCATGATTAGATTGAGGTTACAGGTTTTTAGGAGGAAGACTGCAGAGAAAAAGTGCCATTCTTATCACATCACATCAGGAATAAATGACATGTACATGACATTATTGTTGATGTTGACCTTGATCACCTACTTAGCTGAGGTGGTGTTTGTCAGATTTCTTCACTGTAAGGTGCCCTTTCTTCTTTTGTATCCAGCACTTTCTAGAAGCAAGTTATTATATGCAACTCACAATTAAGGGAAGAGTAGTGATATTCCAACTCCTCGAATGGGGAAATACTTACATAAATTATTTGGAATTATTCTAATTGGGAGACTTGTCTATTCTCCCCACTTATTTATGTACGTATTCAATCATTGATTTATATCCACATGGGCTCAAAAATATTGACTTTATACCTTGGACTATACTCCAGTATTAAGCTATTTATTTTGCTGCTCAAATTGTTTCAGCTTTGACCATTGAGAACTATTTTTGTTGGCTTTTGTGTCCCCTTTATATGCTTCCATCATTTTGTTTTTTAAACACCAGCCAGGCACATCTTGTGTATTCCCTGCCCCAACCTTAGAAGCAGCCATTTCTCCAAGAAGCCCAGGTTCCTTTTATTGGAGAATGGAACTGGAAACCACTATCTGGGCACTTAGTGTGCTCACTGCTTCTGGGGTGTTAGTGGTGCTTCTAAGACTTGTCAGTAGACAGAATAGAAAATATATTGTATGTTTATTGCAGCACTATTTATGATAGAAAAGATTTGGAACCAACCCAAATGCCCATCAATGATAGACTAGATTAAAAAAAAAAAAAAAGTGGCACATACACACCATGGAATACTATGCAGCCATAAAAAAGAATGAGTGTATGTCCTTTGCAGGGACATGGATAAAAGCTAGAAGCTGTCATTCTCAGCAAACTAACACAGGAACAGACAGACAAACACTGCATATTCTCACTCATAAGTGGGAGTTGAACAATGAGAACACATGGACACAGGGAGGGGCACACCACACACTGGGGCCTATCAGGGGGTAGGGGACAAGGGAAGGGAGAGCATTAGAACAAATGCCTAAGGCATGTGGGGCTTAACACCTAGATGATGGGTTAATGGGTGCAGCAAACCACCATGACACATGTATACTTATGTAACAAACCTGCGCATTCTGCACATGCATCCCAGAACTTAAAGTAAAATAAAAAAAATTAAAAATTAAAAATAGTTTTAAAAAAGAAAATATACATTGGCACTATTAACCTCACATACATATCTACATTAAAATTAACCTGAATTCATACTGATGTTTCCTACTTGGATCCATTACTACGTGGACCATTGTACTTTTTTCCCCTTGCCCATCTATAACCTCCCACTCCAACAGTGAGAAATCTGGCACCGTTCAGCATCTATTTAAACACTTGTTCAACTCTATATACAAGTACAGTGGTTCCAGAAGTGTTAGACTGTGCTTTTGTAGGAAGTAACTTCACCAGTTAGAATGCAGTGCTTATGCACACTTCCTGTTGCCTTCAGTCTCAGTGTACTCAATTCCAAAAAACTTAGATTAGCACCTTGTTTCTCTGCCTCCTTCAGTAGGGTTATGCATACTTTTGTAATACAGTTAGATTCCCTAGTCACAGTCTACATTCCATCTTACAACCCTCTGACCTCCTTAATTGATTTTTCAAATTTACACACATTAAAGTTCAGCATTTGAGCTGTAAATTATGTGGGTTTTGACAAGTGCTTAGTATCAAATATACACCACTAAAATGTAGCAATGGTGCTTTCTGGAAGCTTACCATGATATTCTAGTGTTCATCTAGCATTAGGAACCACTAGACTTTTCTGCCAAGTTCAGGTTCAGATGTGTCCAACTTTAGTTTTTGTGTGAGCAGGATCAAGAAGACTGGTGTGTTTCTTACTGAGTAAACTGGCTAAGTTAGTTAACCTTTTTGCCCAGGTAATGTATCCTCACATGGAGTCTCACAACACCTGCCTCAAGAGTTGTTACAGGAATTAAATTGATTGATAAAGATAAAGCACAGTTTAAGTGTTGAGAAACAGTAGGTATTTAGTTAATGTTAGCCATTATTTTATTGGATGTCCTCATAGTTTCTTAACATGACTCGCAAAGAAAAAATTCAAAAAGCAAGGGCAAGAAAGCAGAGAGAAACAGAGAGAGAGAGGGAGAGAGAGAGAGAGAGAGAGAGAGAGAGATCTTTTCCTTTTGCTTTCTGACTTTCATGCATTCTAGATTAGACATTTACTAGGTTGCTTCCCCATAGAATCATTTGCGGTTATATAACAGTCCTAATGTCCAGTCTGCCCTCAGAATAATTAAGTTAGAATTTCTGATGGTGGTGGTGGGGTAGAGAAAATAGCTTCAGTAGTTTTTAAAAGATCCCCAGGTGATTTCAATGATGTCATAGTTTGGGCTGCTTAAACAAATATATCACAAACTGGGTGGCTTAAACATTTATTTCTCACCATTATGGAGGCTGGGAAGTCTCAGATCAAGTTGCTGGCAGAGCTGGTAGCTGGTGAGGGGAGATTCTTGGTTTGTTTTCTTGTTCTATCTTCACCTGGCTGAGAGGAGAGAAAGAGGAAGTGAGCTCTCTCTCTCTCTTTATGAGGGCACTAATCCCATTCATGAGGGCTTTACTCACGACCCAATCTCCTCCCTAAGGACCCACATTCAAATACCATCATAGTGGTGATTAGACATCAACATATGAATTTGAGGAGGACATAAACTTCCATTCTATAGCAAATGTGAAGCCAAGTTTGAGAACCACTGAACAGAGCAGACAAGTTGTACCTTTACTACAATTTCTCCAGATTCTCTGACTCATGGCTTTGAAAAAGACTCCAGAATATGACCAGAAAGAGCAGCTTGGTTGAATGTGCACATGAAGCTTAGAAAAAGAGTATCATAGCTGTGATGAGTAATTTTCGTTGTGTTTCCAAATCCAATTCTCAGCACTGTATTTCATTTGATTAGTTCAATACAGTCAAGGTGAGGGCAACTTAAGTGTGTTTATCTCCCTCGGGTCTTCCTGATCAAATTTCTGGCTTGCTCTCTCTTTCTTCGTTGTTTCCTATTCCAGATAGTGGCTTTCCCCACTCTTGATGGCATGTGTTTATACCTTAATGATTGGAGGTATAGCATTTCATTTGCACCTGGTCATTTCACCTTGTTTCATGGTGAGCAGGTATATAAAAACCTACCCCCGAAGACTGAGAGGCAGCTGAGAGACCAAAGAAAGAAGCTAACAAATCCAGTTTCTCAGAAAGAAAATATTCAAGAGGGGCTTACAAACCAAAGGAATGTCTTGGGTGGACTGGAGATTGTAGATCTCAGCTCCAGCCCTCCAGAAAATTTTCATTTCTGTAGAAGTTTTTAGGGTAAAACCTATAAAACTGGTCACATCTCAGGCTTGCTTGTTACTGAGGAAGTTGGATAAGCAGCATCTTTCTGAGGGGTGATTTATGCTGTAGGCATTGTTTTAAGACCCTGCTGAAGAACAGCTTGATATGCAGAAGTGAAATGTCTGTCGTCATCATGGTTTCTTTTCAAAACAGCGTCACTCTTGCCATGCCACAGGCTGCTTTCCTGCACACCTGTCTGGGGATGATATGAATATATTTCTTTCCCTCTGCTTTTCTTTCCTTCCGTTTCTTCCTCTCCTTTCCTCAGCATTTCCCAAACTATGTTCAAATAATTTAGTTTAATGTGAGATGTTAAAAGACATATTGAAAAAGAGGGCTACCATAATCAAATACCCTTTAGAAAATACTGTATCCTCTGTCATCTGCAGCACATATTAGCATGTTAAAGACAAGGTGATGTTTGTTAATGACGTAAGTTGATTTACATTAAATTGTCCATTCACATTTTTTGAGGAATATTTTTGGAGGTGGTGAGAGAAAGATGAATATTTCATATAAAAAGTTTTAGTCCATGCTGCTACAGAGTAAGAAATACTTATTTACTTATATAAAACACATAAGTTTACTCCTTTTTCTACCTGATGTAGTTTGATGTCATTTAAAATGTGAAGCTCCTTACACTCAAAATCCTATTCCAAACTGCTTCATAGACTTAGAATCACATTAAAATTTGACAATCATAGTTTTAAATATTCATGTATTCATATTCAAGCCTGGCATGGTGGCTCATGCCTGTAATCCTGGCAATTTGGGAGACCAAGGTGGGCAGATCACTTGACCCCAGGAGTTTGAGACCAGCCTGGGTAACCTAGTAGAGACCTCATCTCTACTAAAATTCAAAAGACTTAGCTGTGTATGATGGCTCATGCCTGTAGTCCCAGCTACTTGGGGGACTGATGCAGGAGAATCACTTGAGCCCGGGAGGTCAAGGGTGCAGTAAGCCATAATCATGCCATTGCACTCTGGCCTGGGCAATAGAGTAAGACCCTATCTCTCTCTCTCTCTGTCTCTCTCTCTCTCTCTCTCTCTCTCTCTATATATATATATATATATATATATATACACACACACACACACACACACATATATATATCATATTCAAAATTCAGTAACTACCTGCCACTTTTCAGGCACTTGTATGTATTGATTCATCTTATTGATTCTTTACATCAACCATGTAAGATATTATTCTCTTATAAGGAGAGGACAAAAAAGACAAAGAAATGGAATTATTTGTCTAAAGCAGGATTCTTCACCTTGACGCTGTTGATATTTTGGGGCACATAAGTCTTTGTTGTTGAGGAGCCATCATGTGCACTGTAGGATGTTTAGCTGCATCCCTGGCCTCTACCATCACATGACAGTAGTGACCCTCTTTCCCCCCGCAAGCTGTGACAATGAAAAGACCTCTACACATTGTTAAATGTTCTCTGTGGAGCAAAAGTACCCCATCAGTTGAGAACCATTGGTCTAAACCCATGCAACAAGTAAAATGCCAAATTCAGTGATTTTAGTTTCCTTTCTAGACATTTATCTACTTCTCAAAGGCAATGCCCTTATGGTTCAAGACCCATCACGCATAATCACTTGCCATGCCCCTTCTAAAATGCCATTATCTTTATGACATGATGCAGTATCTCCTACTGGTTAGCCCAGCCAGTGCAAATGACCTTAGACTGAGTTCCATTCTCATGTAAAAACTTGATGTGGGCTAGAGGAACAAATGAGAGCCACAGGCTCTTGTCTTGAAAATGTGTGGTAGGGTGTAAATTGGAATGTCCAAATGAATCCTTGTGGCTGCTGAAACAGATGGTAGGTCTGTAATTTTGTCTCTGGATATAGAGCAGGACACTATTATTGGAGCTCTACAGTACGGTAACCTCCTAGAGTATGTGCCATTTTGCAATCTGGCATCTAGTTTCTTTATCATTATTAAATTCTTTGCACACAATGATGATTATTAGATTTTTCTTTGTCTTTTTCGCATTTGGTTTTTCTCTTCTAAATGTTAGCCAGATTTCGGTTTCAGAAACTCTTTTTTTTTTGCCTATCAGTATGGGATTTCTCCTAGACTTATAATCTCATTTCAGGTCAATCTCCCTAATTTCTTCATCACCTACATCGTCTTCATTTACCTTTTTAAAGTCTTCTATCTCTTTAGCCCCTTGGGAACTTAATACTTGTCTCTGGTGTTTCTTCCCATTCTCCTTTACACACAGGGGATCGGTAGATAATTTTTTGTTTTCTAGACAGAGGTGCTTCTTCTGTCAATAAATTACCTCCTTCCTGCTTTTGAGGAATCTGAATGTCCAACTACTATCTCCCCTCATCAGATAAAATCCATCTTTAACATTTGCATCTATAGGTAGAGAGAGTGAAAGAGAGAGAGAGAGAGTGAAAGAGAGAGAGAGAAAATTTTTTCTTAAAATAAAAAATACATTCTCGGCTGATATTTCCTTCCAGGTAGTTTTCCTAGATAATGGTAGAACAGTCCTGTTCAATCTCTTCTGACACTGAATTTCAGAAGACACCAAAGGCAGGGCCAAAATCTCTGAGTTGACTATGATGTGTTTTGCCCCAAGGCTGAGTTGTGCCAAGTCTAGGAAATGAAAAGTAAAGGCGTGCCTTTCAGTTCTGCTGCTCTCAGTACCTTTCCAGAAGGGCCAGAAGGGTTCTGCAGCCCTGGAGCCAAATTGCCTAAGGATGAAAGATTCCCACTTGGCATAACAGGGAGGCTTGCTCTTTTTCAACCTCTTTGCACAAGTTCACAGGGACTGGAGATTCTTTCCTTTTAATCTAAAGGAAAAGACCCTCAAAATAGAAAAGGGCATCAATAGTTAACTCCCAGCTAGACAGAAGAAGGTGATCTTTTATCAAATATTATTTGAGAGGTTTAGAGTGTTTCTCCACACTCCATAATCACTTTAAAAAATCTCCCTGAGCTACCTCTACTTATCTTCTTAAAGACTGATTTCTTCTTTTAAACATGCATTTGGTCTAAAAAATTCACTGCTGGAGTGAAGATATATCTTACTGGTACCATCTTTGAACAACCATAATATTTCAGAGTAGTGTTTTCTAAAACTTTATTATAAAATGTAGTTATTTTAGTAAAAAGGAATATGGTCATTCTTAAACTGCTAAAAATGCACCTTCACACTTCTCTCTTCCAGACCCGCTCCATAAGAATTGCCACGTGAACCTCTCCATCCCTACGGATCTATGTATATTTAAAAATCCTCTGAGGCCTTGAAATATATCACTAGATTTAAGATTCACTATTTGGAAGATTCTATGCCTGGAAACAAAACTCTGGAATAGAGAATGGAGCTCCGGTACTATAGGGCCAGAGGAGAAGATCCAGCAATTTGCTGATTTCAGCATTTGCCTTGCAATGTGCCTGGTACATTATTAGACAGCTAATTAATAATATCTGCTGGATGAAGAAATAATAGCACTAACACAATATGACCAAGAGTAACAGGAGTACCTCTTATTTATTTAGGTTAAGGAATAGGAGAAGCCCTTTATATATTATACTATTTTATGTCATTCCTACAATGCTTTTTTTCCCCCAAGAAAACAATATTACTGACATTCATTTTATAGTGTATAAATTAAGGCTCAAAAAGGTATTACTTGACTATGAGTTGACCTGACCCAAGCCTGTCTTATCTCCAAAATGTGTGCTCTTGCCTAGTATACTATACTGCTTCTCTGTCACTCCCTGCCTGTCTCCCTTCCACAAATATTTACTGACTGCCTTGTACGTGTTAAGAATTCTTCTAGGCCGGGCGCGGTGGCTCAAGCCTGTAATCCCAGCACTTTGGGAGGCCGAGACGGGCGGATCACGAGGTCAGGAGATCAAGACCATCCTGGCTAACACAATGAAACCCCGTCTCCACTAAAAATACAAAAAAATTAGCCGGGCGTGGTGGCGGCGCCTGTAGTCCCAGCTACTCGGGAGGCTGAGGCAGGAGAATGGCGGGAACCCGGGAGGCGGAGCTTGCAGTGAGCCGAGATCGCGCCACTGCACTCCAGCCTGGGCGACAGAGCGAGACTCTGCCTCAAAAAAAAAAAAAAAAAAAAAAAAAAAAAAACTTCTAAAAAAAGAATTCTTCTAGGTGCTGGGGATATACAATTAAAAGGGGGCAAATAGCCTGTCTTATGAAACTTAAATTCTTATATGAACAGACAGAAAATATCAATTAAACATTATATATGTATATATAAAATATCCATTATACATCATATGTATATATGTATTATATTATTAATGTGTAATAAGATACCTATTATACTATATGTATATAATGTATAATGGGTATTTTCTGTCTATATATAATATAATATATATTTTATTATACTATATATAATGTATAATGGGTATTTTATTACACATTATATTGTATTATATTAATATATAAATATATAATATAATAAAATACCCAATTATATATCATAATTATATTATATATAATTAATCATATAATAATTATGTATCTATATATGATATAATTGTATATATTATATATATCCTCATTATTATATTATATATTATATATAATACTGTATTTTATATATAATATAATGAGATCATACATGTAATTATAATTATATGTAATTAAGTATATATTATATATTATAGATAGATAGATTAGATAAGGTGCTAAGAAGTAATAATCACTGTGGAAACTATGGAATAAAAGTGGAGCTGGGAAGTGGAATGAATAATGAGTGAGCAAATGTCAGGTTTACAAATGAACTGGCCAACACAGGCCTAATACAGATAGTGGCACCCAAACAAGAACTTGACGAGTGAGAGGGAGAAAGTTATTCAGGAGTGTTCATAAGAAGCCAGGTTACCTAGAGACAATCCTGTGTTTAACGTTTCATTTTATTGGCCTAAATTTCCATTACAAGTAAGACTATGTCCTAGAATTAAATAATTGTACAACTGAATCAGACATTTATCTGAAAATTTATCTCATTCAGGCTCTTAGCCAAGGCAAACATTCATCCCATACCATGTTCCTCATCTCCTTCTCCTGCTTTATTTGCCCCATGGTACATACTATTTGATGTATATTTTACTTATTTGTTTATTTTCTTTCTGTATCATTAGAATACACATACAAAGAGGGCAAGACTTTCTGTCCATTTTGTTCACACATATAAAATACTCAGAAGATAGCCTGACATAGAGTGGACCTCAATAAATATTGTGTAAATGAATCTTATACAAAGCAGTCAACAGCTTCATATGTTGCTTGAGCACTTCCCATGAGGGTGTGTTCCCTGTCTCAAAAGGCATGCCATTCCACTGATGCCCTATTTAAAAAAAAAAGAAAAGAAAAGAAAAGAAAAGCTTTTCTTGTATGACTTCAAGGAGTAAGAAGTGATGTGGCCAAGCCAGTAAGAAATGCATCTGTAACTCTACATGTGCATGTGCTACCTAATTTATCAATGAAGGGTTTCTTTCATCACGGTACACATTCCTCATTGTCCCTGTTTTGCTAAGTAGAAACCTCAAGCAATCACTCAGGAGACTAAACACCAAAGCGATTAAGAGTTAAAGCATGTGTTCTCTGAGAGCAAGATCTGGGATGTGTATTCTAGGTTAATGAAACTCAAACTGAAGACTGAAAAGATGACTGAGCAAACTTTCCATTTTCCCAATGTTAGAAATAAACCTTGACATCTCATTGGCTTAATAAAATTAACATTTCCTTCTGGTCACATAAATGTAGTTTTAGAACAGATGGTCTCCTTCCATCTTGTAGCTCTGAAACATCTTTCTCATCTGTAAAATAATGGGGTTGATGATTTGAGTATCTTTTGGCTTCTTCCCCAGCATCCATTTTCCCACTTCTTTTAGCATTGTGAATTTCCATTTGCAGAGAAACCATATGGTCTGGGTAGTATTGGTTGTACTGCCCAATAAAAGAATGGATTCTGTGTGGCTAAAGTTAATCAGTGCATGCCATCTTCTCATGATGGGAGCCATAAAGACTTCAAAAATGAGGCACATACTATAAACAAAAGAGTAGACTAAGGGAAAGTGATGCTGGCTTTCATGAGCTTTTTGAACCACTAGATCAAGCCTCACCTGAAGGATGACATATATTTGAACTATTACTTTACAGAGATAATCAATTTCTTTTCTGCTTAAGCAAGTTTGAGCAATGTTTTCTGTTGCTTATAGCAGAAAGACTTCTGATACAGATGATAGAACTGATATGAATTCTGAAGTTCCTTTCAGCCCTAAAGCATCGAGCCTCCATTTTTGTCTTCTGATTGAGGATTATTTGGAATTAAACACAAAATAAATTCAGAAGGGCTGTCAGAGAGAGATCAAGAGTACTCCAGAGAGATATGGCCAAGGTGAAGAAACCTTGGCAGAAAGCCTCTCTTAAGGCATATTCATCCGAGGAGAACTGATTTACGTTAGGCTCATGTCTGCAGTATTTTACAACTGCAATGGCCAGTAAATAAAAGGAAATTGTTTCTGTCAGCTTACCACCTCTCTTATCATGAGTGGAAGAAGTTGAAGCACTCCATCTTCTAAAAATTATATAAAGGTCAAGTAGAACTCCCATTATATCTTCCACCTGGAGGAAAATGATTTTGCATTTTCAAAGTGTAATGTGGCATCATGTTATGATCTCTAGATTCAGTAATGCCTAGGTTTTTAATAAATTCAAAAATACACTAAGGCTGTACTTCACAATGATGTTTGCATTTCAAATGCAAAGATTAAAATGTATTATTTATTTGATTGAGTTGTATCATACAACTGGTAGATAGTAGGCACCTGTCTTTCTGTGTTCTTGGCTATTGATAACACTAGAGCACAAAACTTCAGAAAACTCTGTCAAAAATATATGTGTATGTGTGAGTGTGTGTGTGTGTGTGTGTGTGTGTGTGTGTGTGTACACTAGGGATATTTCTTTTTCTCATTTAGATGCAGACTTTTAATTTTTTTTATTAGAAGGAAGATCATAGCTAGCTGTCAGCTCTCTTCAAAGCTGATCATTAGCTAGCTGCCTGCATTCAATTTATATTTTTTGAATTGAATAAAATTGGATTCTGGTTAATAACTTACTTCTTTTAGTTCACAAAGAATTATCTGAAAACCTTGAAAAGGTAACACATGGGATAGTGCAATGTATTACTGTTGCATGTGGTGCTTCAGAATAATTCTGAAGCCTGTTTTCAATTTCTCATTCATTCACTTACTAGCTGGATGACTGAAAACAGCCATTTCTTTCCTCTGTGTCACATGTATTCTATTTCTAAAGTAGGGATGATAATAATAACAGTAGAAAGGGTTATTTTGAGGGCAAAATTTGTGTTAATATGTATAAATACTTTGATCAGAAACTGGTACAAGTACTGCTATTTTGGTTCCTGACACCACATTTCCATTTGTGGTAGGTTTTTATGAATTTAGTTCAGTTAGATAAAATACAATTGTGAAAAAAAAATTAAGTGAAGACTCATACAGTAGTATGTAGAAATGAAAAAAGCAATTCATATGCTGTATTGTCCCAAAAGGAAATAACAGAAAGAATGAAGGGTAGGCAGAATTTGAAGAGCAAATATTAAATATGGCCATTTGTGTATCTTCTTTAGATAAATATTTTCTAGCCAGGTGTGGTGGCTCATGCCTGTAATCCCAACACTCTGGGAGGCTGAGTCAAGTGGATCACCTGAGGTCAGGAGTTTGAGATAAATATCTGTTCATATTGTTTTAATGGGATTATTTGTTTTTCTTTTTTTTTCTTGCTGATTTGTTTGAGTTACTTGTAGATCCTAGATATTAGTCTTTTGTCAGAAGTAGAGTTTGCAAATCTTTTCTCCCATCCTGTAGGTTACCTGTATACTCTGTTGATTATTTCTTTTGCTGTACAGAAGCTTTTTGGCTTACACAGGTCCCATTCGTTTGTTTTTGTTTATGTTCCATTTGCTTTTGGGGTCTTATTCATAAATTCTTTGCCTAGGCCAATGGCCAAAAGAGTTTTTCCTAAGTTTTCTTCTAGAATTTCTATGGTTTAGGGCCTTGGACTTAAATCTTAATCTATCTTGAGTTAATTTTTGTATATAGTGAGAGATGAGATACTACTTTAACTGACCCAGAATGGCCATTATTAAAAAGTCAAAACACAGTAGATGTTAGTTCAGATGTGAAAAGGGAGTGCTTATATGCTGCTAGTAGGCATGTAAATTAGTACAACCTCTTTGGAAAACGGTATGGAGATTTCTCAAAGAACTAAAAGTAGATCTACCATTCAATTCAGCAATACCACTACCCGGTATTTACCCAAAGGAAAAGAACTCATTATATCAAAAAGACATCAGCAAGCATATGTTTATCACAGCATAATTCACAATTGTGAAGATATAGAATCAACCTAAGCGCCCATCAACTGATGAGTAGATAAAGAAAATGTGGTATATACCTATACCGTGAAATTCTACCCAGCCATATAAAAAGAATGAAATAATGTCTTTTGCAGCAACTTGAATGGAACTGGAAGCCATTACTCTGAGTGAAGTAATTCAGGAACAAAAACCCAAATACCAAGTGTTCTCACTTATAAGTGGGAGCTAATCTATGGGTACACAGAGGCATATGGAGTGGTAAAAATGGACATTGCAGACTCAGAAATTGAGAGGGGGAAGAGGGAGGAAGAATAAAAAATTACCTATTGGTTACAAAGTATGCTATTTGGGTGTCAGGTACACTAAAAGCCCAGACCTTACCACCATACAATTCATCCATGAAGTTCACCACTGTACGATTCATCTATGAACTTCACCACCGTATGATTCATCCATGAACTTCACAACCGCACAATTCATCCATGAACTTCACCGCCATATAATTCACCCATATAACCCCAAATCACTTGTACTCCTAAAGCTATTGAAATAAAAATAAATAAGTAAATAAGTAAATAAATAAATAATACTTGGGAAGAAAAGAATAATGTGAATTTGAAGAAATATATGCATTCTATGATTCAGGATGTACAACAAATTCCAAGCACACACACACACAAAACAAAGGTAATTCAAATCTAGGCACCTTACAGAGAAACTTCAGAATACTTATAGTGGATCTTAAAGGGAATCAGAAGAATTAGAGATGAATTTCAAAAGCAAGAAAATTAAACACGTCTCAGGCTACATCACACTTCTACCCCAAATACTTTCTAAATCTGCAAACCCATTTGATGTGCTAGCCATTTTCTTCAATGAAAAGAGGCAGATTAAGAAGACAGTTCAGACATAAAACATCAGGATTTGGTGGCTCATTACCTGGACAGAGAAAGAAGAGAACAAAGATGACTGGAAGCTTTTGAACCAAGGCACTCAAGAGACTACACTCTAAGACAAGAGAAGACAGCATGGGGTTGGCAAGGTTATGAGGTTTTACATGAACTAATGAGTTTGAGGAAACCTATAAGAATCCAGAGTAAAAGTGTCTTACAAAGAAGAAGTTTGAGCCTGAAGCTAAGTAGAGAAGTCAAAACTTTAGAAAAGATTTTGTAGTTACGAAGACAGAGTTGGTAAGTCAAGCTGCAAGGTGAGTGGAAGTGCTAAGACAGCCGGCAGATAAAAAGGGGACCAAGAAGAAAACCTTAGGAAAAGCCTAAGATACACAGAAACAAACCATTAGACACACAAAAGGAAACTACAGCTAAATAATTACAAGAAACAGGCAAGCCCAATGTCATATAAGCCTGAAGAATAAAGAGATTTTTAAAATACCTTTATTTTGTAGTTAGATTCAGTTAGGCTGTAAGAAAGAGAAAATTCAAATTTAAATAGATTAAATCATAAGGCATTTTTAAGAAAATTCAGAGAGTTCAGCTGTGTAAGTGACTATTTAGACGGCTTGAAATTGGCAAAGATTCAAAGTTCTGCAACATTTCTGCTGTGCCACCCTCAGTATGTGAGATTGTGGCTTTTAGATGCCTCAGTTCCACGTATAACATACAAACATGGCAATGCTCAGTGAAAAATAAAATGTTTTACTTTTGTGGCTTTTTTTCTTCGCAGAAAACCTTTCCCAGACACAATGCCCTCACTGCCGACGTTCAATCTGTTTCACAGCTCATTGTTCAAGGCATAGTCAGATATTTATTCCCAAACCAATCAATGATAAGCAAAATGAATTTTACCTACGATTCACTTAAATTAATGAAGATCCATCATCTTTCCTGGGCATGTGCTGTAGCAGACCTGACTAAATTGGGACCATGATTAAAAGTTACCTGGCAGCAAAGGAAGGTTTTAGGTAGAAAACAAGAACATCTGATAGAATGGGCAGTAGGATGAAATGACAAACAGCCGTCAAATACATTGGAAAATAGCAAGAAGCTGTTGGACTCGCTCTTAGATGTAATTTTGGTTCCTTTCCTATTCCAAGCACTGCTGCACGTCTGGAATACAAAGAAGAGAAAGGCACAGCTCCTGCCATTGAGTTGTAGTGGTTTGGAGAGTGTATTACACTAAAATCTTAGTGCTGAAGACCAAATAGAAGTCCAAACTGCTTATTTTATCAAGATGATTGCACCGCAACAAATTTCCAAAGGAAAAAGTGTCCTCAAAGATAGTACAAAACTCTATTTGAGAACATTATCTTACCCAATTAACCAATCCTTTATGAATCTTTCCTTCTAGTCCTAAAATATTTAGAGAATTTATCTAGATATCTTTGATTTGGAAGAAAGTAAAATCACAAGAAAATTTATCATTGATCATATTCCTTTCTACATATAGTATGTGTACACAGTGACATTCTACTTAAGGAACTATACCTGCAATGTCTATAAAGTTTATTTCAATTCAACAACTTGTCTTAATGACATTGGGTCTAATATATGGTAAGTTGGGGAGAGTAATACATTTTTTGCAAGTAGATTTATAAGAAAGAAAAAAGAATATAATATAAACAACTATAGAATAGAAAAAAGAATACAATTTAAAGAACTATGCTTTTTTTCTCAAGTACTTTTAGATGTATATCTGAATCCACAGGTATAGACTATTCTAACACTAAAATTAAAAAAAATCAAAATTCAACACTAGAGATGTTTTGTGTTGTTTATATTTATTTAGCCTCATACAATTCTCATTGCTTGGTCATTAGACCAGCAAACATTTTGTTGACAAAGTTAATTTTTAATATATTTTAATTAATTTTATATTATTATTTTATTTCCTTTTTCTGATGATCTTATTTTATTTCTCTTTCAACTTTTGTTTTAGTTTCACTGGGTACATGTGCAGGTTTGTTCCATGGGTAGATTGTGTGTCACTGGGGTTTGGTGTATGAATTATTTCATCACCCAGGTAGTGAGCACAGTGCTTTATAGGTAGTTTTCTTGAAACTCACCCTCTTCCCACCTTCTCAAGTTGGGCATGGTGTCAAATTTCCCATATTTGTGTGCGTGTGCACTCAATCTTTAGCTCCTATTTATAAGTGAGAACATGTCGTATTTGGTTTTCTGTTCCTGCATTGATTCACTTAGGATAATGGCTTTCAGCTACATTCATGTTGTTGCAAAGCACATTATTTTATTTTGTTATGGCTGTGTAGTATTCCTTGATGTATATACACTACATTTTCTTTAACCAGTCCACTGCTGATGGTTATCTAGGTAGATTCACTGTCTTTGATATTGTGAATAGTGCTGCGATGAGCATACGCATATATGTGGTCTTTTTGGTAAAATGATTTATATTCCTTTGGGTATATACACAGTAATGAGTCAAATAATAGTTCTGTTTTAAGTTCTTTGAGAAATCTCTACACTGCTTTCCACAGTGGCTGAATTAATGTACATTCCCTCTAGCAGTGTATAAGCATTTCCTTTTCTCTACAACCTTGCCAACATCTTTAGTTTTCGTTTTTTTGACTTCTTAGTAATAGCCATTCTGACTGCTGTGAGATGGTATCTCATTGTGGTTTTGCTTTGCATTTCTCTAATGATTAGTGATGCTCAACATTTTTTCCTATGTTCATCATTTTGGCCACATGCATGTCTTCATGTCTTCTTCTTCTTTTTTTTTTTTTTTTTTTTTTTTGAGATGGAGTCTTGCTCTGTTGCCCATGCTGCAGTGCAATGGCGTGAACTTACCCCACTGAAACCTCTGCCTCCCGGGTGCAAGTGATTCTCCTGCCTCAGCCTCCTGAGTAGCTGGGATTATAGGTGCGCCCCACCATGCCTGACTAATTTTTGTATTTTTAGTAGAGATGGGGTTTCACCATGTTGACCAGGCTGGTCTTGAACTCCTAACTTCATGATCCACCTACCTCGGCCTCCCAAAGTACTGGGATTACAGGCATGAGTCACCACATCTGACACGTCTTCTTTTGAAACGTGTCTGTTCCTGTCCTTGGTCCATTTTTCAATGAGGTTGTTTGTTTTTTTGCTTGTTAAGTTACTTATAGATTCTGGATATTAGACCTTGGTCAGATACAGTTTGTGAATATTTTCTTCCATTCTGTAGATGATCTGTTTACACTGTTGATAGTTTCTATTGTTGTACAAGAATTCTTTAGTTTAATTACGTCTCACTTGTCTTTTTCGTTTTTGTTGCACTTGCTCTTTGAGCCTTCATCATGTAATCTTTGTCAAGGCCTGTATCCAGAATGGTATTTTCCAGTTTTCCTTGAGGATTTTTATAGTTTCAAGTCTTTCATTTAAGTCTTTAATCAATCTTGAGATGATTTTTGTATATGGTAAAAGAAAGGGGGTCTGTTTCATTCTTCTGCATGGTTAGCCAGTTATTCCAGCACCATTTATTGAATAGGGAATCCTTTTCCCATTGCCTATTATTTGTGACTCTGATGAAGATCAGATGGTTGCAGGCGTACAGCTTTATTTTTGGGTTCTCTAACCTGTTCCATTGGTCTGTGTTTCTGTGTTGTACCAGTATCATGTAGTTTTGGTTACGATAGCCTTGTAGTATACTTTAAAGTTGGACAATTGATGTCTCTGGCTTTGTTCTTTTTCCTTAGGATTACTTTGGCTATTCAGGCTCTTTATTGGTCTATTAACTTTAGAATAGTTTACTCTAATTATGTAAAAAATAATTTTGGTAGATTGATAGAAATAGCATTGAATCTGTAAATTGCTTTGGGCAGTATGGCCATTTTAACAATATTGATTCTTCCTACATGAGCGTGGAGTGTTTTGCCATTTGTTTGTGTTGTCTCTGATTTCTATCAGCAGTGTTTTGTAATTCTCATTGTAGAGATCTTTCACCTCCCTGGTAAGCTGTATTCCTAGGTATTTTATTCTTTTTGTGGCTATTGTGAATGCTATTATGTTCTTGATTTGGCTGTCAGCTTGGATGTTACTGCTGTATAGAAATGCTGCTGATTTTTTAATGTTAATTTTGTATCCTAAAACTTCACTGAAATTGTTTATCAATTCGAGCAGCTTTTGGGTAGAGATTGTGGGGATTTCTAGGCATAGAATTATGTTGTCTATAAAGAGAGATAGTTTGACTTTCTCTCTTCCCATTTGGATGCCTTTTGTTCCTTTCTCTTGCCTGATTGCTTTAGCTAGGACTTCCAGTACTATGTTGAACAGGAATGGTAAGCATGAGCATCGTTGTCGTGTTCCGGTTCTCAAGGGGAATGCTTCTAGCTTTTGCTTATTCAGTCTGGTGTTGGCTGTGGGTTTGTCACAGATGGCTCTTGTTATTTTGAGGTATGTTCCTCCTATGCCTAGTTGTTGAGGGTTTTTAACATAAAGGGATGTTGAATTTTATCAAAAGCCTTTCTGCATCTATTCAGATGATCATTTGGTTTTAGTTTTCAGTTTTGCTTATGCGATGAATCACATTTATTGATTTGCATATGTTGAACCAACCTTGGATCCCAGGAATAAAGCCTACTTGATTGTGGTGGATTAGCTTTTGGGTGTGTTGCTGGATTTGGTTTGCTATTATTTTGAGAATTTTTGCATCTATGTTCATCAAGGATATTGGCCTGAAGTTTTCTTTATTATTATGTATGTGCCTGGTTTTGGTATCAGAATGATGCTGGCCTCATAGAGTGAGTTAGGGAGAAGTCTCTTGATTTGTTGAAACAATTTAAGTAGGATTGCTACCATCTGTTTTTTGTATGTCTGATAGAATTTGGTTGTGTATTGATCTGGTACACGGCTTTTTCTGGTTGGCATGTTTTTTTTCTTTACTACTGATTCAATTTTGAAACTTGTTATTAGTCAGTTCAAGATTTTAATTTCTTCCTTATTTAATCTTGGGAGATTATATTTTTCCAAGAATTTATCCAGTTCTTGTACATTTTCTTGTTTGTGTGCATGGAGGTGTTTGTAGTAGTCTCGAGTTTTGTTTTTGTTTTTTTTTGTTTGTTTGTTTTTCTGTGGGGTTGATGGTAATGTCATCTTTGTTATTTCTGATTGTATCTATTTGGATCTTCTTTTTTTTTTTTTTTTTTTTTAATTAACCTAGCTACTGGTCTATCAATCTTCGTTATTGTTTTGAAGAACAAACTTTTGTTTTTATTTGTCCTTTTAATGGCTATTGTCTCTCCATGTAATTCAGTTCAGCTCAGATTTTTGTTATTTCTTTTCTTCTGCTACCTTTGGGATTAGTTTGTTCTTATCTTTCTAGTTCCTCTAGGTGTGATAAGTTCTTAATTTGAGATCTTTCTTCTTGATGTAGATTTTTAGTGCAATAAACTTTCCTTTTAATACTGCTTTAGCTGTGTCCCAGAGATTCTGGTATGTTGTACCTTTGTTTTCATTAGTTTCAAAGAATCTTTTTTATTCTTGCCTTAATTTTAGTTTTTACCCAAAAGTCATTCAGGAGCAGAAGCAAGAAAATTGTTTCATTTTCTTGTAAATGTATGGTTTAGAGAGATCTTCTTCATATTGATTTCAATTTTTATTGCACTGTAGTCTGACAGTGTGATTAATGATTTCAGTTGTTTTGAATTTGTTGAGAATAGCTTTATAGTTGAGCACGTGCTCCATCTTGGAGTATGTGCTATGTGTAGATGAAAATAATGCATATTGTGTTGTTCTTGGGTGGAGTATTCTGTAGCTCTCTGTTAGATCCCTTTGGTCAAGTATTGCATTTTTGTCCCAAATATCTTTGTTAGTTTTCTGCCTTATCTCTCTAAAACTGTCAGTGGGATGTTGATGTCTCCCACTATTACTGTATGGTTACGTATGTTTCTTCATAGGTCTCTAAGAACTTGTTTTGTGAATTTCTTTGCTCCAATGTTGGGCACATATGTATTTATGATAGTTCAGTCTTTTTGTATAATTGAACCCTTTATCATTATATTATGTCCTTCTTTGTTCTTTTTGATCACTATTGGTTTAAAGTATTTTTTTTAATCTAAAATAAGAACATCAACCCCTGCTCTTTTTTGTTTTCTGGTTACTTGATAGATCTTTCTCCATCCCCTTACTTTGAGCCTATGGGTGTGGTTGCATGTGAGACTGGTCTCTTGAAGACAGCATATGGTTATGTTTTGCTTCTTTATCCAACTTGTTGCTCTTTGTTTTTTGAGGGGCATTTAGCTCATTTACATTCAAGATCAATATTGATATGTGAGAATGTGATTGTCATTGTGTTGTTAGCTGGTTGTTATGTAGACTTGACTGTATAGTTGCTTTATAGTGTCAGTGGGCTATGTACTTACATGTTGTTTTGTGGTGGCAGGTATCAATCTTTCATTTTCACATTTAGTACTCCATTAAGTGCCTCTTACAAGGCAGGTCTGATAGTAACAAATTCCTTTAGCATTTGCTTGTCTGAAAAGGATTTTATTTCTCCTTAACTTACGAAGCTTAGTTTGGCCTGATATGAAATTCTTGGTTAGAATTTCTGTTCCTTATGGATACTTACTATAGGGCCCCAATCTCTTCTGCCTTATAAGGTTTCTGGTAAAAGGTCTGCTGTTAGCCTGATGGGTTTCCCTTTGTAAGTGACCTGTCCCTTCTCTCTAGCTGCCTTTAAGAGGTTTTCTTTTGCACTGACCTTGGAAAATCTGATGTCTATGTTTCTTAGTAATGGTCATGTTGTATAATAGCTCACAGGGGTTCTCTAATTTTCTGGATTTACTGTCAACCTCTCTAGCAAGGTTAGGGAAATTTTCATGGACAATATCCTCAAATATATTTTCCAAGTTTCTTGCTATCTGTCTTTTTCAAGAATGCCAATGAATCATAAGTTTGTTCTCTTTATATAATCCCATATTTCTTGGAGGTTTTGTCAATTTTTAAATTTCTTTTTTAGTATTTATAGTATTTGTTTACCTGCATTGATTCAAAGGAGTGGTCTTTGAGCTCTGAGATTCTTTCCTCAGCTTTGTCTATTCTGTTATTAATGCTTCCAGTTGTGTTATAAAATTCATGTAGTAAATTTTTCTTTTACAAAATTTCAGTATTGTTCTTTCTTAAAATTGCTATGTTATCTTTCTACTTATGGATCATTTTACTGTTTTCCTAGAATTAGGTTTTAACTTTCTTCTGCATCTCATTGAGTTTTCTTGCTATCCTTATTCTGAATAGTTTGTCTGTCATTTCAGTCATTTCAGTTTGGTTAAGAATCATTACTGGGGAGCTAGTGTGATCATTTGGAGGTAAGTAGACACTTTTACTTTCACAGTTGTCAGAATTCTTTTGCTGTGTTTTTTCTCATCTGCGTTAGCTGATGTTCCTTTAATTTTTGAAGTTGTTCTCCTTTGGATGGTGCTTTTTGCCTTTACATTTTTTGAAACTTTTGAGGGTTTGACTGTGGCAAAAGTTGTGTTTAGTTGGTTTAGTTCATTTCTGGGTGCTTTCATGGGCCAGGGCTCAGCTCAGCATTCCTGGACTTCATGGTCTAAACTTGGAGGTTTGGGACCAGGTTCACAGGTTTGTTCTCTGGCCCCTTCAGGTCAAGTTCCTGCTGCGCTGGGGTGATTGAGGTGTCCTCAGTACACTACTAACAACATTTTGATGGGGATTGCCAGTCAAAGTGCTCCAGTGAGGTGATGGGGAGCCGCAGGAGAGTGTGCTGTAGTGTAGAGGCCATGGGTGAGAATGCACTGGCAGGGCAGTGCACAGAGGTCATAGGCAAGTGCATAGTAGTGGAATAGCTATGGGAGTGTGTATCCTGACGAGAGTAGAATTTCAAGGAAACTGCAGAAGTTTTAATGTAATGCCATTTCTGACTTCTATGTCATGCCAGTATCCTTTCTGCAGATCTCCCAGTACTTGCAGGTTATAGGGTGACAGAGGTGGTGATGGAGCCACATTGAGACTTCCAGAGCTAAAGAGACAGAGCAGTAGAGATGGGACCCTGATTTTAGTGGATTGAGACAACGGCTTAATTTTAAAAATTATCTCAGTTACATCAAATCATTTAGTACAGAGAATGGTCTATTTTTTCCTTAAAACTTAGTGCTCTATTTACTTCCTTGTTAATTGTAAATTTTCCAACACATTAGCATTGTCATCCAAATTTGACAACATTTATAAGTGTTCTATAGATAAAATATTAGGCAAGTGAAAGATAATATGATGTTCTATTAAAAAATATAATAAAAAAAATCCTGACATGAACATCCATAAATAATTCTTTTTCCTCTTTTGCTGGATAAGTATTTAAAAAGCCAGTGAAAATCTCATTAGTGGAGATTTTACCCAGACACTTCTCTAATGGTTCACTTAAGTAATTATAAATTACTGTAGACATAGAATCATAATCAACTTATCAAGGCATAAGGGAGCTAAAGGTCAGGTGTATGCAAATGGAAAAGTCATTTTGACCTTGGTTCTTGAGACTGGATAGTGTTGATGAGATAGAAAGTTTGAGTATTGTTATATACAAGTTCCTTTGAGTAGGTTCTAGAGTGGCAGCTGTCTTATTATTCTCCCATCACCAAAACCTGTGGATATACAGTAACTGGCTTAAAGTGTATGTAACATTAGTCATAACTAAATAAATTTTTTTAAAAAAAGAAATCCAGAAGCCCAGTGCCGAGAACCCATTAATTCAGACTAAATACCTTCATGGGACTTGTTACATTTTAATTGTGGTGAAAACTACACAATGATTCCCAATAGTAAAGTGAGGTAGAAGAACAGTACTTGCATGGAATTCAGGCTCCTGCATAATTGCCTTTATAGAAAGACCAGGTCATATAAGCTTATATGTAATTGGCAATGTGTAGAGGGAATAAAGTTAGTTAGCTTGCATATTTTTCCAGTGTTGAAAACTTACCAAGTGAAAGGTACCATGCAAATAAAACAGTCAATGTAAATGGGTGCTAAAATAGCAGAGAAAAATAGGTATACAGGTAATTATCACATAGGTAAACAATGATACTGCTTAAGAGAGCCAAGTGGTAGATCGTGTTGCTGGCTCCTAAAATTCATCTGTTCCTGAATCCACAGCCTTTCTTCATCTTAGGGCCATGTGGCTTTTGGCTCTTAACTTTGTACCTCATGACCTGCTTTGGCCAGAGATTTTACCCAGTTCTGGCAGTTCTGAGAACAGGCTTTAGAAGGTCTCGTAAGTTTCTACCTGCTCTTTTGTGCCTCAGTCATCATTATAAGAAGTACATGCTATTAATAGATTAGTCCTCAGGGTGTGGGGGTAGAGTAGCAAAGCCATTATCAGCTGACCTATAGACCTGCAGTAGGAAGATGAGAGTTATTTGGACCAGCTGACACCCCGACAACCTGGAGGCACATAAACAGTAATAAATTATTGTATCAAATTATTATTGGAAAGGTTTGTTATGCAGCATTATTTTAACAAAACCTAATCAATAGAAGGCACAAAAATACACAGGAATTTAACAGTTACTTAAATCTAAGGAAGTTGTTATAGGTGGCTTTGCTTTTAATGATGGGCAGATAGAACTTAGCCAGTTAAAAAATGGGGAAAATAAGTATGTTCGCAGAGAAGGGTGTGAGAAGAATATACAAAAATTAAAGATTTATACCTTTGTGAATACAGGAAGCAATCTGGAAATAACATTCGGGCATAATTCTCTGGCTCACAGATGTTGTGGCAACTTCCTTGTTCAAGTTCATAAAATAGGCACGATGAAGAAGAGAATTAAAAGGGAAATTAGGTAACTTTTCTATCTCCTTTCTCCCTCCATGATGACTAGAATGGTGATTTTACCATTCAGTATCATTTCAAAGGTACCTGTATTTTATCCTGGCTCTCTGGAATGGAAGAAATGGATGGTTCTAAGGTTAAACTGTAGATTTGTAATAGTGAGAGAAAGTTTCTCATAAATTATACCTTAATATTATGTTACAGTATTAATGGTAATTATATAATATTAATATGGTAATTTGGTGTTAAAATAGAGACAAAAGTCAATTTAGAAAATATTGTATAGACCAGGAAGTTGAGTATGATTCACCAGACCGTTGGTTTGAGGATGAATATCTTTTACTGACTCATAATACACATTTTTAAGAGCTCACAGGATTCTCCAAACAATTTATATATAATTATGCCATTAAGGTAAATATGATGAAAATGGTAACACTACATTAGGGAAAACTAACATAAACTGTTTTTAAAAATAATTTTCAATTAAATTACATTGTGTATGGTTTCATTTTCATTAGTTCAATTTCGTTGACAAAATGCCTACACTAATTTAACTGGCTTTAAGTTGCAGGGAATCTCATATCATTGATACACCATTTTTATTTGTGTGACATAACACCTTTTATGGAAATGCTTCTTCAGACAAGGCCTTGGGTCCTACGATGTAGAGACAATGCACTGAAAGTAAATTAGTAAACTTAGAAAATGTTCTCAAACTTTTTAGGTTGCTAACAGAGTTGAGAGACAACAGTCTTATTTATTTGTGACAAGGTATAAACAAATTGGTAGATAATTTCAATGTCATTTTGGCCAATATTGTCAATTTTCTATTCATTTTTCTATGCTTCCTGTAAGTAGGCAGTGAATAGTTGAATAGTTGATACAACTGTGTGAATATTTCAGACTCTTGCGAACCCAGCCATCAAGTCTGGAAAAAAGTATGTTTTAACTTATGTTCTCCAGAGTCACTCTTCAGATTGCTCTCAACCTTGATCCACTTGGCCAATGGCCAAGTTTAGTGGGCAAAGTTTAAGCTTCAGCTATAGGAGATCCTTCGTATTACTAAACCCAGTTAGCAATTGTTTCATACTGTTTGTGTGCATAGCCTTTAGATGGTCTAAGAAACAAGTTGTCCCCCTTAGGCACTCTTCTTTCAGCTTCAAATTTTAATTATGGCATCTAGTGACATAAGGCCATAAGTATTACACCAAACATGGGAGATGTGAGAGGCTGGGGACTTCCTTGGGTTTTAGAGAAACTCAAAGAATAGATGAGGGAAGAAGACCAACCAATGGCCCTCTTGGATTGCTTGCATATTTCTTGTCATTGGCATACTCAAATTATGATTAGCATTTCAGTCAGATTCAAAATCTCCATCTCTGTACTTGCAATCTGGGTTTTTTGCTGAAGCAGCAGACATTATTATTGTCAAAGGAGACCAGATGGAGTGGTAACAGTGCTACAGAAACAACAGAGAACAGGGAATTTTTAAAGAATATTATTATTTTTAAAGAATTCAGGAAGAAAGTAGATACCAATATGGACTCCACTGAATAGAGTGATCCCTTGTAGCTCTCAGACTTATTTCTTTGAGGTTTCTGGGAAAGAAATAATGATCTATGAGCATTCAGAATCATGGTAATTTAGACATTTGAAAATGATATTTTATTTTGTACCTCAAGATGGTAAAGGGTATTACACCTATAGTAACTGTTTTTTTTATTATTATACCTTAAGTTAATGGTACATGTGCACAACGTGCAGCTTTGTTACATATGTATACATGTGCCACATTGGTGTGCTGCACCCGTTAACTCGTCACTTACATTAGGTGTATCTTCTAATGCTATCCCTTCCCCCTCCCCCCACCTGATGACAGGCCCCAGTGTGTGATGTTCCCCACCCTGCGTCCAAGTGTTCTCATTGCTCAATCCCCACCTATGAGTGAGAACATGTGGTGTTTGGTTTTTTGTCCTTGTGATAGTTTGCTCAGAATGATGGTTTCCAGCTTCATCCGTGTCCCTACAAAGGACATGAACTCATCCTTTTTCATGGTTGCATAGTATTCCATGGTGTATATGTGCCACATTTTCTTAATCCAGTCTATCACTGATGGACATCCGGGTTGGTTCCAAGTCTTTGCTATTGTGAATAGTACCACAATAAACATATGTGTGCATGTGTCTTTATAGCAGCATGATTTATAATCCTTTGGGTATATGCCCAGTAATTGGATGGCTGGGTCAAGTGGTATTTCTAGTTCTAGATTCTTGAGGAATCACCACACTGTCTTCCACAATGGCTGAACTAGTTTACAGTCCCACCAACAGTGTAACAGCATTCCTATTTCTCCACATCCTCTCCAGCACCTGTTGTTTCCTGACTTTTTAGTGATTGCCATTCTAACTGGTGTGAGATGGTATCTCATTGTGGTTTTGATTTACATTTCTCTGATGGCAATTGATGATGAGCATTTTGTTCATGTGTCTGTTGCCTGCATAAATGTCTTCTTTTGAGAAGTGTCTGTTCATATCCTTTGCCCACTTTTTGATGGGGATGTTTGATTTTTTCTTGTAAATTTGTTTAAGTTCTTTGTAGATTCTGGATATTAGCCCTTTGTCAGATGGGTAGATTGTAAAAATTTTTTCCCATTCTGTAGGTTGCCTGTTCACTCTGATGGTATATTCTTTTGCTGTGCAGAAGCTCTTTAGTTTAATTAGATCCCATTTTTCAGTTTTAACTTTTGTTGCCATTGCTTTTGATGTTTTAGTCATGAAGTCCTTGCCCATGCCGATGGCCTGAATGGTATTGCCTAGGCTTTCTTCTAGGGTTTATATGGTTTTAAGTCGAACATTTAAGTCTTTAATCCATCTTGAGTTAATTTTTGCATAAGGTGTAAGGAGCAGATCCAGTTTCAGCTTTCTGCATATGGCTAGCCAGTTTTCCCAGCACCATTTGTTAAACAGGGAATCCTTTCCCCATTTCATGTTTTTGTCAGGTTTGTCAAAGATCAGATGGTCGTAGATGTGTGCTATTATTTCTGAGGGCTCTGTTCTGTTCCACTGGTCTATATCTCTGTTTTGGTACCAGTACCATGCTGTTTGGTTACTGTAGCCTTGTAGTATGGTTTGAAGTCAGGTAGCGTGATGCCTCCAGCTTTGGTCTTTTGGCTTAGGATCGTCTTGGCAATGTGGGCTCTTTTTTGGTTCCATATGTACTTTAAAGTAGTTTTTTCCAATTCTGTGAAGAAAGTAATTGGTAGCTTGATGGGGATGGCATTGAATCTATAAATTACCTTGGGCAGTATGGCCATTTTCACGATATTGATTCTTCATATCCATGAGCATGGAATGTTCTTCCATTTGTTTGTGTCCTCTTTTATTTCATTGAGCAGTGGTTTGTAGTTCTCCTTAAAGAGGTCCTTCATATCCCTTGTAAGTTGGATTCTTAGATATTTTATTCTATTTGAAGCAATTGTGAATGGGAGTTCACTCATGATTTGGTTCTCTGTTTGTCTGTTATTGATGTATAGGGATGCTTGTGATTTTTGCACATTGATTTTGTATCCTGAGATTTTGCTGAAGTTGCTTATCAGCTTAAGGAGATTTTGGGCTGAGACGACGGGGTTTTCTCAATATACAATCATCTCATCTGCAAACAGGGAAAATTTGACTTCCTCTTTTCCTAACTGAATACACTTTATTTTTTTTCTCTTGCCTGACTACCCTGGCCAGAACTTCCAACACTATGTTGAATAGGAGTGCTGAGAGACGGCATCCTTGTCTTGTGACCGTTTTCAAAGGGAATGCTTCCAGGTTTTTCCCTTTCCATATGATCTTGGCTGTGGGTTTGTCATAAATAGCTCTTGTTATTTTGAGATACATTCCATCAACACCTAGTTTGTTGAGAGTTTTTAGCGTGAAGGGCTGTTGAATTTTGTCAAAGGCCTTTTCTGCATCTATCATGTGTTTTTTGTCATTGGATCTGTTTATGTGATGGATTATGTTCATTGATTTGCATATCTTGAACCAACCTTGCATCCCAGGGATGAAGCCAACTTGATTGTGGTGGATAAGCTTTTTGATGTGCGGCTGGATTCAGTTTGCCAGTATTTGAGTGAGGATTTTTGCATCAATGTTCATCAGGATGGTGTTGGTCTCATAAAATGAATTAGGAAGGATTCCCTCTTTTTCTGTTGATTGGAATAGTTTTGGAAGGAATGTTACCAGCTCCTCTTTGTACCTCTGGTAGAATTCATCTGTGAATCTGTCTGGTCCTGGACATTTTTTGGTTGGTAGACTATTAATTATTGCCTCAATTTCAGAACCTGTTGTTGGTCTATTCAGGGATTCAACTTCTTCTTGGTTTAGTCTTGGGAGGGTGTATGTGTAAAGGAATTTATCCATTTCTTCTAGATTTTCTAGTTTATTTGCGTAGAGATGTTAACAGTATTCTCTGATGGTAGTTTGTATCTGTGGGATCGGTGGTTATATCCCCTTTATCATTTTTTATTGCGTCTATTTGATTCTTCTCTTTTTTCTTCTTTATTGGTCTTGCTAGCAGTCTATCAATTTTGTTGATCTTTTCAAAAAATCAGCTCCTGGATTCACTGATTTTTTTGAAGGGTTTTTTGCATCTCTATCTCCTGCAGTTCTGCTCTGATCTTAGTTATTTCTTGCCTTCTGCTAGCTTTTGAAGGTGTTTGCTCTTGCTTCTCTAGTTCTTTTAATTGTGATGTTAGGGTGTCAATTTTAGATCTTTCCAGCTTTCTCTTGTGGGCATTTAGTGCTATAAATTTCCCTCTACACACTGCTTTAAATGTGTCCCTGAGATTCTGGTATGCGTGTCTTTGTTCTCATTGGTTTCAAAGAACATCTTTATTTCTGCCTTCATTTCATTATGTATCCAGTAGTCATTCAGGAGCAGGTTGTTCAGCTTCCATGTAGTTGAGTGGTTTTGAGTGAGTTTCTTAATCCTGAGTTCTAGTTGGTTGCACTGTGGTCTGAGAAACAGTTTGTTATAATTTCTGTTCTTTTACATTTGCTAAGGAGTGCTTTACTTCCAACCATATGGTCAATTTTGGAATAAGTGTGATGTGGTGCTGAGAATAATATATATTCTGTTGATATGGGGTGGAGAGTTCTGTAGATGTCTATTAGGTCCGCTTGGTGCAGAGCTGAGTTCAATTCCTGGATATCCTTGTTAACTTTCTGTCTTGTTGATCTGTCTAATGCTGACAGTGGGGTATTAAAGTCTCCCATTATTATTGTGAGGGAGTCTAAGTCTCTTTGTAGGTCTCTAAGGACTTGCTTTATGATTATGGTTACTCCACTATTGGGCGTATATATATTTAGGATAGTTAGTTCTACTTGTTGAATTGATCCCTTTACCATTATGTAATGGCCTTCTTTGTCTCTTTTGATCTTTGTTGGTTTAAAGTCTGTTTTATCAGAGACTAAGATTGCAACCCCTGCTTTTTTTGTTTTCCATTTGCTTGGCAGATCTTCCTCCATCCCATTATTTTGAGCCTATGTGTGTCTCTGCACATGAAATGGGACTTCTGAATATAGCAGACTGATGGGTCTTGTCTCTTTATCTAATTTGCCAGTCTGTGTCTTTTAATTGGAGCATTTAGCCCATTTACATTTAAGGTTAATATTGTTATATGTGAATTTGATCCTCTCATTATGATGTTAGTTGGTTATTTTGCTCATTAGTTGATGCAGTTTCTTCCTAGCATCGATGATCTTTACAATTTGGCATGTTTTTGCAGTAGCTGGTACCAGTTGTTCCTTTCCATGTTTAGTGCTTCCTTCGGGAGCTCTTGTAAGGCAGGCCAGGTGGTGACAAAATTTCTCAGCATTTGTTTGTCTGTAAAGGATTTTATTTCTCCTTCACTTATGAAGCTTAGTTTGGCTGGATAGGAAATTCTGGGTTGGAAATTCTTTTCTTTAAGAATGTTGCTTATTGGTCCCCACTCTCTACTGGCTTGTAGGGTTTCTGCCAAGAGATTCGCTGTTAGTCTCATGGGCTTCCATTTGTGGGTAACCTGACCTTTCTCTCTGGCTGCCCTTAACATTTTTTCCTTATTTCAACTTTGGAGAATCTGACAATTATGTGTCTTGGAGTTGCTCTTCTCAAGGAGTATCTTTGTGGCATTCTCTGTGTTTCCTGAATTTGAATGTTGGCCTGCCTAGCTAGATTGGGTAAGTTCTCCTGGATAATATCCTGAAGAGTGTTTTCCAATTTGGTTCCATTCTCCCCATCACTTTCAGGTACACCCATAAGATGTAGATTTGGTCTTTTCACATACTCCCATATTTCTCGGAGGTTTTGTTCGTTTCTTTTTACTCTTTTTTCTGTAAACTTCTCTTCTTGTTTCATTTCATTCATTTGATCTTCAATCACTGACACTGTTTCTTCCACTGGATCAAATCGACTACTGAAGCTTGTGCATGCATCATGTAGTTTTTGTGCCATGGTTTTCAGCTCCATCAGGTCATTTAAGGTCTTCTCTACTCTGTTTATTCTCATTATCCATTCATCCAACCTTCCTTCAAGGTTTTTACCCTCCCTGAGATGGGTTAGAACATCCTCCTTTAGCTCAGAGAAGTTTGTTATTACTGACCTTCTGAGGTCTACTTCTGTCAACTTGTCACAGTCATTCTCCATCCAACTTTGTTCCATTGCTGGAGAGGAGCTGCGTCCCTTTGGAGGAGAAGAGACGCTCTGATTTTCAGAATTTTCAGCTTTTCTGCTCTTGTTTCTCCCCATCTTTGTGGTTTTATCTACCTTCGGTCTTTGTTGATGGTGATGTTCAGATGGGGTTTTGGTGTGGATGTCCTTTTTGTTTGTTAGTTTTCCTTCTAACAGTCAGGACGCTCAGCTGCAGGTCTGTTGGAGTTTGCTGGAGGTCCACTCCAGACCCTGTTTGCCTGGGTATCACCAGCAGAGGATGCAGAATGGCAAATGTTGCTGCCTCATCCTTCCTCTGGAAGCTTTGTCTCAGAGGGGCACGCAGCCATATGAGGTGTCAGTTGCCCAGGTGTCAGTCGCCCAGTTAGGCTACACGGGGGTCAGGGACCCACTTGAGGAGGCAGTCTGTCTGTTCTCATATCTCAAACTCCATGCTGGGAGAACCACTACTCTCTTCAAAGCTGTCTGACAGGGATATTTAAGTCTGCAGAAGATTCTGCTGCCTTTTATTCAGCTATGCCCTGCCCTCAGAGGTGGGTCTACAGAGGCAGGCAGGCCTCCTTGAGCTGCAGAGGGCTCCACCCAGTTCGAGCTTCCCAGCTGCTCTGTTTACCTACTCAAGACTCAGCAGTGGTGGACGCCCCTCCTCCAGCCTTGTTTGCTGCCTCAGTTCGATCTCAGACTGCTGTGCTAGCAGTGAGTGAGGCTCTGTGGTCATGGGACTGCCTGAACCAGGTGTGTGATATAATCTCCCACTGTGCCATTTGCTAAGGCCATTGGAAAAGCGCAGTATTAGGGTGGGAGTGTCCTGATTTTCCAGGTACCATCTGTCATGGCTTCCCTTTGCTAGGAAAGAGAATTCCCCAACCCCTTGAGCTTCCCAGGTGAGACAAAGCCCTGCCTTGCTCCATGGGCTGCACCCACTATCTGACTGAAATTCCATGAAAGAAAGATTAATCGCATTAAAACACACACACACACACACACACACACACACACACACACACACACACACTCCTGGCCAGTTTATCGGGTATTTGCTCACATATTCATGCCACTCATCATAAATGCTTATTGAGACTCTTGATGCTTCCAGCTTCCAGAGAGGATGAGAGGTGATTCATTCAAAAAGCTTTTCTTCTTCCTACTATTTTAAGAAAATAACTAGTTTTGCCATGGATTGCTTCTTTAATGGCTTCTTGAATAATGTAAAGATAGAGATTGTATTAGATACCTATTGCTGCATAACAAATCATCCCAAAAAGTGGTGACTTGAACCCACAACATTTATTATCTCATGGCTTGTGTGGGTCAAGTGTATGGATGTGGTTCAGCAGGATCTTTTGACCTAGGATCTGTCAGAGGGCTACAGTCATGGAGTTGGCTGGAGCTATGGTCTCATCTCAAGGCTCCAGTGGGGAAGGGCCTGCATCCAATCTCCTTTACATAATTTATGGCAGAATTCAGTCTTATGCCTTCTGCCCTCTCCATGAGGCAACTGATACCACATCAACTTGATTTATCAGAGCAAGCAAATGAGAAGAGCCAAAGAGAGGACCCTCAAGATTGGTTAAGTTTTAAAGGTTTATTTTATTTTATTATTGCTTATTATCTAATGATTGTGAATGTTTATGTGTCAGGATAACATTTTACAGTATTTTACTGTGCTTTTTTTCTTTTTTCTTTGTATACATTTAAGGGGGAATACATTTTCTATATAGATAATCATGATATCTACAGAGACATTTTTATTTTTCCCTTTCTAATCTGTATGCCTTAACTGCAATAGGTAAATCTCCAGTACTATATGGAATAAGAGCAGAGAAAGTGAACATCATTGCGTTGTTCCCAATCTTAGGGGAAAAGCATTAAGTCTTTTGCCACTAAAGTATGATGTTAGCTGTAGATGTTTTATAGTTGTTCATTATTAAATTGAAGTAGTTCCCCTCTATTCCTAACAGGCTGAGTGTACTTAATATAAATTAGTGTTGAATTTGGTTAAATGCTTTTTCTGCATCAACTAATAGGATTATGTGATTTTGAATCTTAATTTGTTATATGGTATACTTACATTGACTGATCTTTCTTTTTCTTTCTTTTTGCGGCAAGAGTATAAATTTTTATTAGGAAGGAAAGCTGTCAACTTATATACAGTAAACGAAGAGTGAATAGGGAAACTTCCTGTACTCACAAATATAGATGACCTATATAAATATATAAACATATTATTATAGAAATAATATTTCTATAGTTTAGAAATATTAAATACTTTTTCATTCAGCCTAATTCATCTGTTTACCTATTAAAAAAGAAATGCATTAAAAGCATGAAAGTGTTGTTTATTGAAAGAAAACTCCTGTAAAACAATAGGGAGGGAATGTAGAAATTAAAAAGTTATGTAAGAACACTCAATTGTAATTAAGTATATATTCATATCTTCATAGTAATACAATAAACCGCCACTTGCAGAAAGGATTCAGATTGTTTAAATACTACATACATTTTAGACTTCTACATAAGTATTTGGAAATTACTTCTATTTATGTGAAATGAAGATATGAATTCTTCTTTGAACTCCAGGCAAACCAAAACAAACACAAATGAAGCAACAAAGTTTTCCCAGAACTACAGTGTGAGAAGACTATAAACAATTGATTCCATATGGAATGGGATTTATTGTTGTTGTTGCTACAGGAAATCCAAGTTACATAAGACATGGAGAGTGTAAAAGGGTTGTGTTAGGAGGAGAAGGATGACACCTGTAGGCATTTAGTTTTCTGCCCCTTACACCACATCACGTTCCTCCCTGCGCTGTCTGATGTCCATAAGATTAGATTGTTTCTAAGCAACTTCATGATAAGGATTCTGTCTTTGTATAAATCTTTATTCGGTGTAGGGCCGGGCGCGGTAGCTCATGCCTGTAATCCCAGCACTTTGGGAGGTCGTGGTGGGTGGATCACCTGAGGTTGGGAGTTTGAGACCAGTCTGACCAACATGTAGAAACCCCGTCTCTACTAAAAAAAAAAAAAAAAAAAAAATTGAAAACAAATTAGCCAGGGATGGTGACGCATGCCTGTAATCCCAGGTACTCGGGAGGCTGAGGCAGGAGAATTACTTGAACCCGGGAGATGGAGGTTGCAGTGAGCCGAGATTGCACCATTGTACTCCAGCCTGGGAAACAAGAGCGAAGTTTGGTCTCAAAAACCAAACCAAACCAAAACAAAACAAAAACAAAAAATAAGCCTTTATTCAGTGTATCAAATTCTGTGATGGGCTCATCAAAAGTTATATTAGTCAAGGTGTGGGAAAGCTCTGAGTTATTAAGGATCTCATAGTGATATACAGAAATGTTAAAAGCCAGCCCCAGGCAGATTAAGTGTAACAGTTTCACCCTTTTCTTATTTATATCAAAAGCCTCTTGGTAAAATCTTTGGATATTATCTGTCATTCGTTTTTGAACATAACCACATGCAACTTCAGCAAGATATTAGAAGTAATCTCCATTTTGATATAGATGACCTTAATTGTCTGGAGTTGCAATGACTATTAAGTACCTATCCACCAAGTTGAATTACAATATTTAACGTTTATAAAGTATACATGACTTCCCTCCTGGAGTTTCAACCGGGTACAATAGTTATTTGCCATATGCCAGTAGCTCTCTACATATTGATTGATTTTTGAATGGTGAGCCAGTATTCCATACCTGAAACAGATCTCATTTGATCATGGCATAGAATTCCTTTTATACATCATCAGACTCAGTTTGCTAATATTTTGGTGTGGATGTTCACATCTACATTTATAAGAGGTACTGGTCTGTAGTTTTTTTGTTCTGTTTTGTTTGTGCTATCTTTTGTCTTGCTATCAGGAAAAACTAGCCTCATAAAATAAGCTGAGTGTGTGCCCTCCTCTTCTATTTTCTGGAGTATTATGTAGACTGGCTATTATTTATCCTTTAAACCCTTGGCAGAATTCTCTAGTCTAAGCATCTAGACCCAGAGTTTACTTTTTCAGTAGTATTCTGGTTGCACTTAAATTTCTTTAATTGACATATGACTATTTAAATTATCTATTTTATCTTGGTTGAGTTTGGGCAGTTTGTGGTTTTTCAGCAATTGGTCCATTTCTTGTAAGTTATTAAATTTTGGGGCATAAAGTTGTTGGTATTATTCCTTTATCATTTTAATTGCTGTAGGATCTGTAGTAATATCCTCTTTTTCATTCCTGATATTGGCAATTCAATTTTTTCTCTCTTTTTATTTTTGTCAGTCTTGCTACAGGTTTATCAATTCTATTAATTTTTCTGGAACTAGCTTTTTGTTTCATTGATATTTTTCTATTTTTTTCTTACTTTAAGTTTCTAAACAACCTGTTCCTATATTTATTTTCTATCTTCTTACATGGGATTTATTTTGCTCTTCATTTACAATTTTCTTGAAGTAGCAGCTTAGATTCTTGATTTGAGATAAATGAGCTTTAAAGGTTAGATTAAAAAATAAATAAAAATAATAATTCTTTGAACATAAATGATAAAACAAAGAATTTTGAGGCATCAGAAAGGAAAAAGGAAAAACAGAGCATAAATGTAGGTATATACAATAGACTATATTTTACTTATGAGTTTTAGTAATTATATAAGATAATCAAAGCAAAAATAACAATACCATCTTACACTAGACCATTGTATTTAAAAGTAGGGAAGGTAAAGGGAACTAATTCATGGTTAAGAGTTCTTTTCATTTTGTATTTGAAAAATGTACCACTTTCTTCTTCTCTCCATGATTTCAGATGAAAAACCCATTGACATTAGAATTGGTATTGTCCTGTAGATAATATTTCATTTCTTTCTTGCTGCTTTCAAAAGGTTTTCCTTGTGTGTGATTTTCAGAAGTTTATTTATGATGTGTTTGGCATTAATTTCTCTGCATTTAACCACTTTGGGTTATTTCTTTCATGAAGGTTTGTATTTTTTGCCAAAGTCAAGAAGTTTTCAGCTATTATTACTTTGAGCGCTCTTTCAGACCCTTTGTCATTTTTCTCTTTTGGGGGGCTGTGGTAACATGAATGCTGAACCTTTAGTTATATTCCCTCAAGTCCCGAGGATCTGTTCTCTTCCTCTTCTTTTTCCTCCTTCTTCCATCTACATTTCAGCTGCTCTTTTTGTCTATTTCTCTCCACTTTTCAAATTGGGTGAATTATATTGATTTGTCCTATGTTCTTTTATTCTATCCTCTGTCATCTCAACAACACTATTAAGCCTACAATGAGTTTTTTTTTTTTTTTAAATTTCAAATATTGTTCTTTTCCCTTTAGTATATTTATTTTATTCCTTTTTAATAATTTCTATGTTTTTGGTGAGATTTTCTATTTTTTAAATTTATTCAAAAGAATTCGTAATTGATTGTTTTGAGATAGCTGTTTCAAAATCCTCATCTATTCAACTATAATTTCAACATCTGATTCATTCAAGTGCCGGTGGCTGTCAGTTGACTGTCCTTTCTCATTTAAATTGTAATTTTCTTAGTTCCTTGTATGATGGGTGATTTTCAGTTGTATCTTAGACATGGTTTAGTCTACTCTGTGGTCTGCAGTTCCTTGGTAGTTTAATTTTTGCATCCTTTGTGCTATTATTTTGGCTTGTTTGTTTGGTCTGATGCTTGTGGGGCTCTCACTGGTTCTTGCTGATGCTGCCTCAATAGGAAACTAAAAGATTACTCAGGTGGGGCTGCTGGGTGTCTCCAGGTGGAGGAAAGGACACCCAGGTTCTCTCTCTGGATGCTCATTTATTGCTGGCCCCTAACCCTGGCAGCCCTAGTGCTCTGCTCTGCATAGAGGAAGGGAGTATCAGGCCCATATGTACACAAAAAGACCTTCTGGGTCAGGACGGCTTCCATGTCTGAGTTCCTCCTTGCAGTTCTGTCTCCCACATGGGGGTATCCTAGTGTGGGTAGAAAGTCTTAAGTCTACAAGGGGCATCATTGTGAGGAGCTTGCTGTGGCAGGATTCCCCTGCCTGGGGGGACCTGGAGAGCAATTCTGGGAACTGTCACATGCAGAGGTGGGATCCCTATACCTGTGCCCCTTCCCCTCCTGGTATCTCTGGGAAGGGAAGTCTCAAGACCATGGTGACAAGGAGGCTTCTCAAACCCATTTGTTTGCTGTGGTCTCTCTTGCAAGTGTTACTGGCAGCTTCACTATCTCTCTGTGGAGGAGTCATCTCTGGCCCAGTGGTGGGAAGAGTGTTTCTTTGGTTGTCCATTGTTTGTGGGCTTCCAGGTTGATTGCCTTGCCAGCTCTGCCAGTTTTGTGTTTCCTGTGGGGTTCTGGGTCTATGTGAGAAGGAATGGGCCTAACGAGGTTACTTTTTATTGTTAGGTCGGGGATCAGGAAATGCTGGCTCTGAGTCCCCTTTCTCTGTTGGTTGGGGACCATAAGACACCCTTTGGCTGTGCTGATCCTCCAGTCCTGGGTCCCTGACCAGTACACTGTCTCAACACCTTTCAGAGATTTCCCTGATTGCCTTGCTATGGTCTGAATGTTCGTGTAACCCAAAAATTCATATGCTAAAACCTAATTCCCAAGGTGATGATATTAGGAGGTTGGGCTTTTTAGGTGGCAGAGCTCTCACAAATGGAGTTAGTGCTTTAATAGAAGAGGCTCCAGAGAGTTCTCACACCCCTTCTCCCATGTAAGTTCACAGGGAGAAGACAGCTGTCTATGTACATAGATGTGGGACTCGCCTGCACAAAATCTGCCAGTAGATTTGATCTTGGACTTCCCAGCCTCCAGAACTGTGATAAAAGAAAGGTTTACTGTTTATAAGCTATCTTGTCTATGGTATTTTTTGATATAAGAGCCTGAATGGACTGAAATAGACCTCTTGTTCAATTTCCTGGGCTTATAGTTGTATTTAGAAACTTAATTTATGAAATTTAGAAATTTTAATTTGTGGGAGGAAAAAAATGGCTCCATATCATCTTGTCCTAACCTAAAGTCCATAATATGTTATTCAAAAACACTTTTTTAGTCTGAAAACTCCTCTGAGTATTTAAAATCAGATGTCAGTAAACGTAACATTCAAGTCGGATAGGAAAAACCATATAGCATCAGTTTTTCCCACTCACTTCCATCATATTTTAGAGATGTCAAGACAAAAAGGCAGTCTTATAATTAAATCCACAATGAAGAATCTTTAAGTTCTTTACAAAAAGCAGTTTGCCTTTGTCACTGTGCGACTCTGTATGCATTTTATTCTCCCAGATGAGTGAGGCAATAAATTCAGACAAAAGAAGAAAGTACACGAAGTTGTGTAACAATTTAATGTGACATAAATTATACAACTAATTCCTATATTGCTGGTAGTTCCAATATGTTTTAAATGGCCACATCTAAGCAACCTAATTTTATTTGTGAGAACTACCTGAAAGGACTGCATAAAGAAGTTTTTGAAAAAAAAAATGTGTGTGTGTGTATATATATATTTATGTATATTAATGCAATGTACATATATATGTTTATTTATAAATGGAGATAAGATGCCTGTTGACAAATGCAAAGGAACCCCATGCATCTGTTGACTTTAATTCATGAATGTTGATGGCCTCTCTGCTCATGATGAAACAAATAATTTATTCCCTGATTGCAAAGTCATCCACAGCTACTCAAGCAAAGGGTGATTCAAATAATGATTTTTTTTTAGCTTTTAGGGTACTTGAGACTTCTGGGGTAGTATCCAAATTTGTCGTACAAACTTGCAGTAAATATGCAAGTCAGAACCTGAATATTTCATCCAATACATCAGTCTCTATGCTAGACAGAATAATGAGTCCCCCAAAATATGTACTTAAAGTAAGGACCTTGAGATAAGATTATCCTGGATTGAAGTCTGGGATCAACATATTTCCAAGGGGCCTTATAAAAGAGTTTTTATAGGAGGGTCAGAGTCAGAGAGAGATGACAAAGAAGCAGAGGTCTGTATTACGTAAGGGAGGGACCACAAGCCAAAAAATGCAAGCAGCTTCTAGAAGCTGGAAAGGCAAGGAAATAGATTTTCCCCTGGAGCCTCCAGAAAGAATGCAGCCCTGTTGACATGTTGATTTTGTAACTCCTGAACTCCAGAACCATAAGTGAATAAAATTTTTTAGTTTTTAAGTGACTACATTTGTGGTAATTAGTTACAGTGGCAATAAGAAACAAATAAAGCCTTCGAGTTAGTTTTCTTTGAAGCATGTTCATTCGCACAATATCATCAAATCTTCCTTTCCATCCCTTTGCCCAAAACCTTACTATTCTTTTGCCTAGATGATAAATGGGAGAAATAAAAACTATGTTCTGGACTTTGTTTTGGAAACTGTACTTCTGCTAAGATTCTTACTCCAAAAATCCTCCGAAGGCACAAAAATTTTTAGTTGAAGATGGTTTGGGTGTGTTTGTGTGCACGTAAGTGCAAAAGTTTCTTTCTGATCACACATACACAGCATATGCACACATGTATATATATATCATTTACATATTTATGTATAAATTCTTCTCAGACAATGTATGCTACCACATTAATATGACTTGATGTAGATAAAAAATTTTTTCTGTTAACTACTGGATTTCCAGCACCCAGAACAGTCAATGTCTATTGAACAATGAAAAATTCAGTTGAATACTAATACAAACTAGTACTCTGTTTATCCTCAGTTATCAGGACTAGGTGTCTTCCAAGCTCAGAGTCACCAGCTAAACCTAGTTCTTTATATGTGTGTGTGTGTGTGTGTGTGTATATAAAAAACTATTTCATGCTGACATTGTGTGTGGCTTACAACTGAAAAGCTTAACTCAGATTTATAGTCTAATGCATATGGTTTTTGGGGGCTTTTATAATTTTGATTCAGTTGTATGCTTATTGGTGACAACTCTAGCTTAGTTGTGGTAATCAAAAGAGATGACAAATTCATGTTAATGAAGAAGTGATGAGTAATATTCTCTAAAATTATGTTAAAATGGTTCAGAAGGGAGCCATGTAGGGTAGAGTATACCCCAATGTTTTTTTGAGAGAGAGGAATTAAAAATTCAGGATGGAACACATTAATCATATAATCAAATGCCATTACATCTAAACCTTTGGGGTATCTGGTATGTTTGCTGTGATGCAAGATTGTCACGAAAACATAGCTGGAAATCATATTCCCAGATGAAGGAAGTTAAGCTAATGTCACCCTCTCTGGTGAATTTACAAGCATAAAGGACTTTTTTTTTTTTTTTTTTTTTTTTTTGAGACAGAATCTCCCTCTGCCGCCCAGGCTGGCATGCAATAGATGCAATAGCGTGATCTTGGCTCACTGCAGCCTTTGCCTCCCAGGCTCAAGCAATTCTCCTGCTTCAGCCTCCTGCATAGCTGGGACTACAGGCATGCACCACCATGCTCGGCTAATTTTTATGTTTTCAGTAGAGACAGGGTTTCACCATGTTGGTCAGGCTGGTCTCAAACTCCTGACCTCAAGCAATTGGCCTGCTTTGGCCTCTCAAAGTGCTGGGATTACAGGCGTGAGCTTCCATGCCTGACCCTAAAATATTACATTGTAATGGCATAAGGAAAGGAATGGTTTCATATATCAGTGTTCATCTTTTATCTTGTTTCTACTCTCCAAGCCCCTGGATCATTTTAGGCAGGCTCTCTGACCTTTACTTTGGGTGCCTATAAATTCAAATCATTTTTTTTCCCAGATAGGTTTTTGGAATTTCAGAGATGAGGGGGAAGAGAAAGAGAGAGGTGAGAATTGATTTTAACAGTCAAATATAATATGGATTGTTGAATATCATGTGCAGTAGTATTTTCTTCTGTTTCTTTTGTGTTGACATTGGAAGTGCTTATAATAAGAAAGAAAGAGAAAGAGGGAGAGAAGGAGAAAGAAAGAAGATAAAAACAGAAAAAAGAAATAAAATAATAAATTTGTTGAATGTAATAATAATTGTAAAGAATATAATATAGTAAATGTATTGTCATTATGTCACAGAAAATATATTTAGTTTTCAACTTAATTATATTTTTAAAAGAAGCATTGCAACTGAGAATATAAACTCATTTACCTACTGTTTTTAAAAATCAATTAATTAAAATGTCTTACTATTTTATTTATATATATATAAATATATATATGTTCATATATATATGAAGCTTATGAAGCATTCTGAAATACCTTCCCAATTAAGGTAACAGATTTTAAATAAATATTTCATAGAATGTTATTTTGCATTAAAGCTAATATTGCAAGATGTTTTGCCTACAGTATCACCAGATTGATTTTACTTTTCCACAAACATCATTATCATGTTTTTTTCTGTCCTCCCTTCTGTGGCTTCCTGGGATCTGGAATGTTCACATCAAAACTAGCAAATAATTTAACATGCCAGTAGAGGCTTCACAATGTTTTCTTACTTCCCTTCTTCCTCCCTTCCCCTCCCCTTCTCTTCATCTCCCTGCTTTCCTCTCTCTCTCCAATTAGAAAGTAAGTCCTTGCCAGATGTGGGCATTATTCTTAGTATTGGTAGGGAACAGGACAATCAGGGAACAGGACTGATTTGGAACAGGACAATCAGGACCTCTACTTTTGTTGACACCTTGTAATGAGGAGGGATGTTGAATAGAACAGCCGCACTAGGCTTATATCAAAGAAGCCCAAATAAAGGAGGTAAGGCACAGATTCTGGAGCTGTTTCAATCTTGGCTCTGTAACTGATAAATGCACGACTTGAGATGGTGTGTAATCTTCCTGAGACCATTTTTAAAAAATCTACAGACAAGGAATAATAATAAGAAGGAGGAGGAGGAAAAGAAGAAGAATACTGCTTTATCGGTTCCCCAAGAATACTAGTGGAAATAAATATTTATAACCATGCAATTGAATATTATAAAGTCTCAATAAATGTTAGTTGCTATCATTACTGATATGATTATGTGTTGTTAAAGGTTGGGCTAAACAATGTACCTGTGCTTAAGGAGTTCAGCTGGATTTGAGAACTACCAAAATATCTTCCTATAACTTATAAAAATAATGGTTTTTAATGACCAAAAAAATATTCACCAGGAATCCAATAGACTTGGAATAGTATAGTTGAAAATGGCCAATAGTATGATTTTCTTCCCAGGGCACTTCCAAATCAGGGGGACAAAGGTGAGTTTATCAACCAATACATAACATAACGCACCTGTGCTGCTCCAGAGTGAAGGAGCCCCACACAGCCCATGCCTCCCAGCTCCTAATTGGCTGCCTCTTTTATCTGCTTCTTTTCAACCTGAAAGAGGTCAAGAAAGCATTGCAGAGAAAAAAGAGCATGTGCAGTATAAAAATGACAACGGAGAAACTGGAAATCTTGAATCATCTGGTGAATAAAGGGTAGATCATTCATTCTTGGACACACATTTATTTTGAGTTCCAATTATTATTGCTGAATCCGTGCAAGAGGTAACATATGAAGCAAGGCTGACAACTTTGTTCATCAATGACCCAGGGAATGAGAACAGGGAAAATAAAAGATAGCTTGTGAAATGAGTCACTGCTGGGTTTTATGTTGGCATTTCTGAACATACTGTTTTTGCCTATATCCTTTTATGCTCATTACTGAAATTATAGGGAAAGATAAATGAAGGAAGCCTACACAAAGAGCTTCAGGATCACCATGACTGTTATTTGAAGAATAATGATTTGCATTTCATTGCAGAGATAGAGTGATTCCATTAACACAAAAAGTTGGCAAAAAAGGATGTAGGTCATAGAGGAGGTGACTTAGTTTGATGAGTAGTGCCATTAATAGCAACAGCCCTGAATTAGGAATCAGGGATCCTGGCAGACAGTCCAGTACATCTCTAGCTGGCAGGACAGCCCTGGACCACTGAGGAAATAAATCCTTGAACCCTCCCCCACCCCACCCTGTGCTTTACTGTATCATGTGCAGGGGGCCTTTAGAACCTTTCTCATATTTCTAGAAAGGAGTTGTGCCAATCAAAGGAGAACTAGCCACTGTGCTTCTCCTCATCAGCTAAAACAACAAACTGCTGTGAGGATATCAATAATTCATTTAAGTAAATCCTATTGATGTTTTTGTTTGAATGTATGCTTTTATAAAGGATAGTTTTGTTTTTAAATCTGTAAGTCTCAACTTAACCTTGATTTGTAAATACCATATTTTAAAAAATCAGTAGAGTCACACTTTCCCCATTCCTTTTTCTCTCCACCTGTCTTTTTCCTCTGGCTGTATTTTGCTGGAAACATACGCTGAATTCTAAACCCTTTCTACTCCTAGTGTCTAAAATATGGCTAGGCATGGGCAGCTTTGGTATCTATCAGGAGTTTATTAGAAATGCAGAGCCTCAAGCTCCACCTTTCGCCTGCTGAACCAGACTTTGCATTTTAATCGCAGCACTTTGGGAGGCCGAGGCGGGCAGATCATGAGGTCAGGAGATCGAGACCATCCTGGCTAGCATGCAGGAACCCCGTCTCTACTAAAAATATAAAAAATTAGCCAGGTATGGTGGCGGGCGCCTGTAGTCCCAGCTACTCGGAAGTCTGAGGCAAGAGAATGGCGTGAACCCAGGAGGCGGAGGTTGCAGTGAGCTGAGATCCCGCCTCTGCACTCCAGCCTGGGCGACAAAGTGACACTCCATATCAAAAAATAAAAATAAATTAAAAAATGAAAAAAAAGAGTAAAGACCGAAAACAAAGCACACAAACTCTCAAAGCTGGGCTGGGGGTCGGGGAAGTCTCTGGTGATCTAGTCCAGATTCCTCCTCTTAAACTGAGAGGAATACTAATATGGCCAAGGTTATATTCTTACTGAGCCAGGAGCAGAACTTAATCTGCTGACTTGAGTCATGGGCATTTTTCAACACCACCATGCTAGCAAAAATTTACTTTGCTACTGAACTTTTCCATTTTCTCTCTCTGGCCACAGAAAAGATAATCACAGGTTCTCTGGGTCACCCTTGGTGACTTTGTCTGTGACTCTCAGGATCCTGTGTGCATGTACTTATTTATAGTAGAAAACAACCATCAACTGCTCAGTGGAGATCGAGGCCATCTAGACTGCGCTAGTGGTAGCTTGGCTAATTCACTACCGTTTGCCTCTGGCTCCTCAATTATGGAGCAGAGTATGTTTCATCTTTACAGAGACCTTTGACAGTCTTAGCTGAAAAGTCTCTGAGAAGTGAAGAGCATTACTGTACCCAGCAAGTGAAAACCACACCATTCTGCGAACTCTCTCTGTATCTGGAAATGAAACTGAAATTCACAGCTGTCATTGGTCTAAGTCATATATTACCCAGCAGTTTATTCCCACAGGCCCAGCCAAATGTGTTTTGCAGTTTATGAGCTCTACGCACTTGGTTCTCTGTGGAAATAACAGTGTATGATAGAAAGAACAATAGATTTGTGGTTAGAAGTTCTGGCTTTGAGTCCCAGTTCCTCCACTTACTGCTTGTGTGCCTATAGGCTGCTATTCCAACTCTCTGGGCTTCTGTTTCCTCCTTTTAAATAGCCTTAATGCTGCTTATATCAAGATATTCTCCTCCAGTGTTTGCTGTTGACGCTGTATTTTTCATCTGCCTCAGTGTAGAAGTCATCTTTCCACTTTCCCAGTGTTCATAATTTTTTCCCTTTTCTAAGACCACTAATTTTTCATTTTGCTGTCCATGTGGCCCCAGGGAATGCGACTCTAGTCTCAGCTCTTCCAGAAGAGTATGTGACCATGCTGAGGCCAATGAGCACACTCTGTGTCCTCTGTTCTCAAAAACTGGGTTCAGTAGTTGACATGTGAACCAATGCACTGGCCCAGTGGGATGGTCCCAGGACTGGCCAGTCAATGCTGCATCCAAGAGTTTCACTTCCTCTTCACTTTGCAAGGAACAAGATACATGCAATTGTTATGACCATTTGCTTCCACAAGAGACACCAACTTGGGACAAAACTGACACACTGAGGTGGCAGAGCTGAAAGAACTGGCACCTGGGAACCACAATTAACTTCTGGATCAAACCACACCTAAAAGCAACTTTATCTCTGTACTTTTCAGTTATCTGAACCAGTTCTCTTCATTGCTTAAACAAGTTTGAGTGTGTCTATTTATACACCAGGAAACCTAATCATGTAGACTAATATAAACATTGTGGTCACAACAATGTTTTTCTAAGTAGCCAACTTTTCACACATTTTTAAAAATATTATTTATAATTTACTCCATTCCAAAAAACTTAGCATGGGATGTTGTTTAGACAACCAACGCTAAGGGTTCTTTGAATACTGAGGTGAAATAGATATGTGTGTGTGTATGTGTGTGTGTGTATGTGTGTTGTAAACTGCGAAGTACTCACAAATCTAAAATATCATTGTTTCACAGAGTAGTGAGTCTTAAGGAAACACACTGGTCTTGGTCTTACTTTATTTGAGGTAAATAAACTAAAGGAATCTATAGGTCTTATTCCCCAAATAGTGAGTATACACATACACAGAATTTCGTAGAGTTCATGGACAAACTTCACAGGTCATTTATTATGTCTTCAGGACTGATCTTTTAGAATTGATTCTCAATGTATAGTTTATGGGCACATAACAAAGATTTTTAAAACCACACATTGTCCTAAGCACCAATGCATTATAAGAATTCCTCTATTGAATGTATCATATTAGAAATTCCCACCTCTAAGCAATATTAGAATTCAGTCAAATCTCCATTACAATTAAAGTCACAATTAGAGATGTTCAGCTGAAGTCAATGGTCCCATGCTTCTCTTTTGACCTGCCTTCACATTTCTCCTTAAATTATTTCATAATAAGGTGGGAAAATTTTTGACGGCTGTCTAAAACACAGATTGAAGTGGAAAACTACCACAATAATTGAATTCAATATTTTATTTGTGGAATCATTTTATATCCTCTGAAAGCAACTCAAGAGATTCCTATAGCTCCCTCTTCCAATCAAACCTCAGAAAGGAGAGGGCAGCAGACAAATATGGGAAAAGGGAGGCAGATTTAGTGTGAGTAACAAAGTTATTTCTATCCTTCCCCCAGCTCATCCACTACAAACCTTGTGCCACAAAAAAATCTTTAGCACAAAAAAGCAACAGTGAATTTATGATGCAAGCTTGGGCCAAGAGCTGGAATTTTGGAGTCAGAAAAACCATAATTTGAATTCCAATTTTCCAACCTTCTTGTTATGTAATATGGGGAATTTTCTTAATTGATTTCTAACTGCTACCCCTGCTTTTGCTATTTCCCTTCTTTAAGTCTTTTCTCAATGTCCTTCTCATTGCCTATGCCTCTCCAGCTATGCCAAAATGTGCTAATGGACTGTCTGTAACAGTCATCCTCAGACAGTTACAGGGCTCACTCCCTCACCTTCGGGCATTTGCTTCCATCTCACAGTTTCGTGGAGGGAAGCCCTGACCACCATGTTTAGTACTGCAACTCCCTCATATCGCTCTAAATTTTATTTTCCTTAGTCCATATTATCTTGGACAGCCTATGTGATATTAATATATATGTAAACATTGTGTTTATTATACCATTCTTTGCCAGGTTATAAACTCTGCAGAGGTAGGAGAAGGTGGGATTGATCTAATTCTCTGGTGTCACCCCATCACCTAGAAGAGTGTCTGGCATAGTAAGAACTCAAAGCACGTTTGAGTTACATAATTAAATATATTAATCTCTGTGAATTTTATTAAATTGGAAAATTGGACAATATAACATATTCTCGCAAAGTTTTTCACACGTTAAAATATTTTTATTTGCCTACTATGTTGACCAAATAGTTGGTTAATAACTGTATCTTCCCTGTATCCTTCCCTAAGCACATTGTAAGAGATTTGACAGGCTGATACTGTGCTTGAGAAACCATATTCTTCATTCTCTGAATCTTCATTTAGTGTTTGGGCAACAAATAATTCTACATGATATGGTGAAGATTATGTGCTATGTCTTGAGGACAAAGTCAGCATATGATTATTTTAAGAAACAGGAATGCTGAAATTTGAAAGCAGGTGAAGGTCTGAAGCACAAATAAAAACAGGAAAAAAATGTTAAAGTGAGATGGTTACTAGTGCTGTTTAGTTACGTTTAAGCTGAGCCCTTCAATCCACGTTATCCCCTGAGGCAGGGAGAGAACAAACCATCAAGATCAAGGAAACAGTTGTTAGGACCCAACCTGAGAGATAATTGGGTCAAGATTTTTGTTTGAGGGAATTTTACTTCTGGAGATATAAGGATTCTTATGGCTTTTGGAAGAAGTATTAAAGGTTTGTCTCTCTCTTTCACACTGCTTTCTTATTTTTAGACCAGGTTGCGTCAAAATTAAAGATTCACAATCCCTGATAATTACAAGTGCTGACGTAGATTGGTCATATTCATGGAAAATTATTAATCCAAGTGTGAAGTGTATGCTGTTTATAAAGTACTTCCCAATTTGGGGTTATTTCTAAGGACAGCGAATCTTGGTAACATTTAGACAAATATGGAAACAGGGGTAGACTCAAGTGACTTCAAGAAGGACAAGGATACAATGCTCAGGACCAGGCAGACAGAAAGGGGAGGAGAAGAACACCTGAGGGGTAGGAGAAAGCAGTTTGTGGCTAGAGCTATTCTATGACCAGAATAATTTTTTCTAGTTTTTCAGGTTTTAAATTTTTTTTATTTTTACTTTGATAATTCTGTCCTTTGCTAAGCAAAGGTTATTGTGGTTTTGTAGTATAACTTGTCAGTCTTTTCTGTTATTGCTTGTGGTTTTGAGTCATAATTGGGCAGTTTTTCCCTCTAAAAGATTATAGCAAAATTTACCCACTTTCCCTAATACCAGTATGAGTTTATATTTTCCATTAAAATCAATACTAAGAATTATTTTCTTTCAAGATATTGTATAATTACTGTGTGCTTACAACTGGACATGAACTAACCGACTTAGGCTTCATTACAATTTTGAAGTACAGACTTTATGTATTCTATGCATGTGTGTATCAAAGGAGAAATTGAGAGTCAGAGAATTTAAGTGAATTCTAAAGGTCATGAAGATCATAAGTAGCAGTGCGCAGAGCCATGAGTTCAGTCCACCTCTAATTCTGGAGTACTTAAACACCATGGGATGCTGGTTTCCTGAAAGACACACAGTCAGAATAAGACATATATAGGGTGGGGTAATGGTGAAGGAGAATGAGTGACAAGTTGTACCATTTTATGGAGAAGACAGCCACAATAAGGTAAATTCCATAAGTCCTAAAGAATATCACCTTGTTTGGCTTTGGGTATTTCCTCTCACCAACACAATAATTTACAAAGAATCTGATAATTGCTCAACAATTAGAATTTGTCAGTTTCACTGTTATCTTCCACTACTATCATTTCTCTGTGTACTTTCTAAATACTACCTATGTTTACTTTCAAGAGGAAAGAGAGCTCACATATAACAAAACCTCAGAACTGATTAAAGAGTGCCTGAAAGTATATCTTAAAATCCAGGCTTATCCATTGGACTCAGAGCTTTAGATGTGATAAATCATACATAATGCAAGAGCAAAAGAGTTAGAGAAAGTTCACCAAAAATCATTTGAACTTCCATTAAGAGAGTGTTACAGCTGTCTCTCCTCCATCACACCACTAAGCATCTCATTATCATTAGCTCTCTTTGTGGATTTTAACAATTGTCTTTTCATCTAAACACCACTTCATGCTCTGACCCAACAAATGCAATTCTGACCCCATTAACCTGGTTGGTGTTAACCTTGGAATAATACAAAGATGAAACTAATCTCCATATTGATGGTGAGTTGGAGTCTTATTTAAGTTTGATAGTTGAGTTTTCTGGCCATGGTCATGGGCTTTACCCTCCAAGTAGGTCAACCAGCATCACTTGGAGACCCAGAGTTTGTGTAAAGGAATGGCAGTGAATAAATGGATATGAAGTCCCATTCATCAGTAGAAAATACACTAGAAGTTAATGTTCTTCAGCATAGTGGAAAGAGCCTTAGAGATGATCCCACCTTAACCAAGTGGCAATGAAAACACAGAGGAGAGGGTAGATTGGAGGGTAGTTGTACTTTTTTTTTTTTTTTTTTTTTTTTTTGAGACGGAGTCTCGCTCTGTCGCCCAGGCTGGAGTGCAGTGGCCGGATCTCAGCTCACTGCAAGCTCCGCCTCCCGGGTCTACGCCATTCTCCTGCCTCAGCCTCCCGAGTAGTTGGGACTACAGGCGCCCGCCACCTCGCCCGGCTAGTTTTTTGTATTTTTTTGGTAGAGACGGGGTTTCACCGTGTTAGCCAGGCTGGTCTTGATCTCCTGACCTCGTGATCCGCCCGTCACGAAATCCCAAAGTGCTGGGATTACAGGCGTGAGCCACCGCGCCCGGCCAGTTGTACATTTTTTAACAGCTATATGAAAAAAAAAAAAAAGCTATATGAACTTTGTTGTTGTAAGGTTGACATATTTAGTAAATAAAAATATAGAATTCCCAGTTATATTTGAATTTCTGATAAGCAAAGAATAATTTTTTAGTACATGGTCCAATGTAATATTTAGAAAATATTTATACTAAATAAAAATCGTTGTTTATATGGATTAGAAGTTTACCTGGGCATAGTAATTTTTTTTTTTTTTTTGAGACGGAGTCTCACTCTGTCGCCAGACTGCAGTGCAGTGGCATGATCTTGGCTCACTGCAACCTCCACCTCCCTGGTTCAAGTGATTCTCCTGCCTCAGCCTCCCGAGTAGCTGGTACTACAGGCGTGTGCCACTATGCCCAGCTAATTTTTGTATTTTTGGTAGAGATGGGGTTTTATCATGTTGGCCAGGATGGTCTCCATCTCCCGACCTTGTGAACTGCCCACCCTAGCCTCCCAAAGTGCTAGGATTACAGGCGTGAGCCACTGCATCCGGTGGCATAGTAAAATTTATCTGCAGTCCTAGTCATGGGCCATGTCTGGTTTTAGGATTTTGGCAGCTACACACCTACACAATTATCTGGGTAACAGTGGAATATGCTCTCCCTCTGTGAACACACAGGAAATGTAATAGAAGCTACTTTCTCTATGTTCCAAGTATTTCACCATCTGCCAGATTTTGAGAGATAGAATAAAACCCTGCCTGTAAAATCATAATGTTTTCATTTCTCCAGTGCAGTGAATATTTAGTCTTGTTGTTCACAAAATGGTATTAATGAGAAAAGAGGTCAGTGGATTATTTCCCTTAAGGTCCAGTTAGCACTTAAAAGAATCATGACATTTTACAGCTCGGAGGGATCAAACCATAATTCTGTGAAACTCCCATCTTTTCAAATAAAGAACTGGAGTCCCCAAGCAGTTGAGAGACTTGTCAAAGGTCAAATGGTAAGTGGCACTGATTCTGTGACCCACTGTACTGGGTCAAATATGAGTATTTTGTTATTTAATTTTCACCGCCAGCCTGAGAATAAGTAATGTTACGGTGGTGCAAAAGTAATTGCGCTTTCAGGCTGTGAATTTTAAATCATTATAACTAGGCTCAAACACATCTCTATTAATCAAAATAGGGATCATTACAATCAACACACATTTTTGCCAACAATAAATGTTTATCGCTGTAGTGTAAAAATTTTTGCTTTGGAATGTGACAAACTCTTGGAAAACATTTTCTGCATCTTGCTGGTTGTGGAAGCATTTTTTCTGCAAAAAGTTATGGAGATGCTTGAAGGAGTGGTAGTTGGTTGGTGAGGGGTCAGGTAACTATGGTGGATGAGGCCAAACTTTGTAGCCCAATTCATTCAACTTTGGAAGCACTGGTTGTGTTATGTGTGGTCAGGCATTGTCATGGAGAAGATATGGGCCCTTTCTGTTGACCCATACCGGCTGCAGGCACTGCAGTTTTCAGTGTATCTCATCAGTTTCCTGAGCATACTTCTCAGATGTAATGGTTTGCCCGGGATTCAGAAAGCTGTAGTGGATCAGACTGGCAGCAGACAACCAAACAGTGACCATGCCCTGCTTTTGGTGCAAGTTTGGCTTTGGGAAGTGCTTTGGAGCTTCTTCTCAGTCCGACCACTGAGCTGGTCATATAAAATCCAATTTTTGTCCCACGTCGCAATCCAAGAGAGAAATGGTTTGTTGTTGTTGCGTAGAATAAGAGAAGATGATACTTCAGAACGACGATTTTTTTGATTTTCACTCAGCTCATGAGGAGCCCACTTATCGAGCTTTTTCACCTTTCCAATTTGCCTCAAATGCTGAATGACCATAAAATGGTCACCTTTGAGTTCTTCGGCAACATCTCCCGTAGTTGTGAGAGGATCAGCTTTGACAACTGTTCTCAATTGGTCGTTGTCAACTTCCAGTGGCCGGTCACTACGCTCCTCATCTTCAAGGCTCTGGTCTCCTTTGCAAAACTTCTTGAACCACTACTGCACTGTATGTTCATTAGCAGTTCCTGGGCCAAATGCATTGTTAATGTTGCAAGTTGTCTTTGCTGCTTTACAACCCATTTTGAGCTAGAATAAGAAAATTGCTAGAATTTGCTTTTTATCTAATACCATTTCCATAGCCTAAAATTAACAGCAAGTAATAACTCATTATCAAAACAACATAAAGTAAGAGATGCCCATTAAAATGATGTATAACATAACCACATTTATTTAAGATTGTATTCCAATATCAAAAGGCCAATTCCAACAATGCAAAAATTGCAAATAATTTTACACTCACCTAATATTAACACAATTTTATAGATAAAAAAGGGTCTGAGAGAAGTTAACTAATTTTTATTGAAGAAGAAGGACAGAAAACAACAGAGCTAAGATGTGAAATGAAAATTGTCTGAATCTTCAGTGCATTCTCTCTTAATATCTAAAAAATCTCTCTCTTTCTCCCCACTTCCCCCCTTTTTGTACACACACACACTCCATGCCAACCTCTCCATGGGCATAAATAGTTCTATTGTATAATTTGTATAATGTACCTGTGAATGAGCCAAAACAAAATTTGTAGATTTCTTAACATAAATCTAGCACCAGGACAGAAATAAACAATTTGAGATGGGCTATGAGTATCACTCCCACCCAGGTACATAAGGGTTTCAAAACCAGAGGATAGTGCCAGGGTTGGCCTGTGAGTTCTTGAGGGGAACACCGCTATTTTCTTATGTTTTTTCAAGTCCTAGCTTCTACCTCATTAGCAAAGTTTTCAATAAAGTTAAGAATTGTACTATTCCTTGCATTTTTAATAAACTTTATTTTTTAGAGCAGTTTGAGGTTCACAGGAAAATTGAACAGAGTATACAGAAGGTTCCCATATACTCCTAGACCCCACATTTGCACATCCTTTCCTACTATCAACATCCCTTACCAGAATGGTACATCAGTTGCAGCTCTTGAACATACATTGGCAAGTCATTATCACCCAGAATCTACAGTTTACATTAGGGTTCATTCTTGGTGGTATCTATTCTATGGGTTGTGTCAAATGTACAATGACATGTATCCATCATTATGCTTATTATTGCCTGCATTTAAAGTCTGCTTCTGAGTTAGCAATTGCAAGTCTAACTGAAATTGCTCTTAGAAGATAAAGCACCTTGACATGCTGTCAGAAATCTTGGGCCATAATATAGTTAATAAAATGTTTAAGCAGGAAATAACACAATTTTATAAAAGTAATTGGTATTGGCCAACAGATGTAGCTTTGACAACCTCTACTAGATTTCCAAATATTATGTCTTAAAATTTGCTTTAGGAAAAGTATATAATATTACAGTATTAAATAAATATATTTAAATGTCTAAGTAATCAACTTTATGGGAGTCCAGAGTGAGTCTAAGTTGTTTCTCTGCTAAATATTAATTTGTGTTTTAGTAAATATTATCTTGTTCGCTACAGACCTATGAACATTTAGTACAGCAGGAAAAAAAGACCAAATTTTATACTTACTGCCAATTTATAAGAATGATATTTTCACTATACTTTCTTCTCAAAAATAAAATGATTCAACTACGGAGGGTAATCTGGAGTAAAATGGCCTTTATTAACCTAAACACTCTTGTGCTGGATAACTTGGGCAGAGCATGCTAGCAAGCTCATATTGGTCAGCTCACTTTTGATGTTGGAAAAGAAACACTTTCAAGGTACTGTCATTAAAAAAAAGTCCACGTTTTAAATTTTATCAGAACATTTATAAGAAGTTTAAATTTCTTAATATTTTTCCCCCGAAAACATATTTATTGACTTAACAACTAACTCCCTGGAATATCTGGAATACTCAAGAACTTTAAATGAACCTAGGCCAGGCTTTAATGTGTGTGACAAATTCTGCTGGCTCAGGAGTTTCTAAATAAACTAAGATAATATAATTAAAGAATGAGAGTGCTGGTAGAATTCAGTGTTGGCCCTATCAGTTCAATTATTAACAGATAGCCATATTCAACTAATTGAAAAGTTCTGTTGAGGATATCACCAAAGAATATTTCATATCTTTCAATTTGTTTCCATCACCACTTTTACACTCCTGTCCAAACTTATTTCCGACCTGGTCTGCAATAGCCTCTGATCCTAGTTTCCACAGCCCATCCTGGTCCATTGCCCCTCCCTTAAATTAATCCCATCTGCGGTTTCCTGCTAGTGTAAACTTTATAAAATACATTTGGATGAATTATCTCATAGTTTCCCATTACCCTTATGATGAAGAAAAAACAACAAAACAAAACAAAAACCTTCCTCTTCCCTGGAAGCCCTGAATGATTTAGCCACTGCTAACTCCACCATGAGTTTTATACTACAACCAGCTACTTATTCACGAAACTCTACTTACACTAGTCTTCTCTCTCACCCTTTAACTCGTCAAGACCTTCCCAGTCCCAAAGCATGCTGTTCACCTTGCTTCTTCTTTTCTTGTATTTTCTGGTTAATTTCTGCTCATCCTTCAAGTCTTACCCTACATGTCTCTTTCCCAGGGCATCCTCCTCTGACATCCTTAACACAGAGGTTAGGTAACTATGCTATGAGCTCTCACGGCAAGCTGAAATTTTACTTTGTAGCACATAACCACAATTTTATTCTAACAAGTATTATTGTATTGGTGTAATGTGTTTTTTTCCCCTCCACTAAGCTCCCTGAAACCACAGGTGTCTTGTTCATCACTGACTTCACTAAAATCCCGGTTGAAAAATTAAAATCGCCTGAAGAGACTGAAAAGATTTCTAATTCCTAGACCATGCCCCAGGTCAATTAAACAAAAGTTTAAGTGCTGGCCTGAGTATCAGTACTTTTTAAAACTCCCCATTATTTTATTTTAAAGCTCTCAAAGTGATTCAAATGAAATTCAAGGTTAAGAACATCTGACTTTACACAATACTTGTCATAAAATAGATGCTTAAGAAGCATTTGTTGTAATAAAGTGTAGATTAGAAATATTGGGATGGCCCCAAGACAAGGCATTTACAGAGAAGCAAAATAAATAGCCAAGTTTAAATAAAGTAGAAAATCCTGAGGAACCCTCTCAATAGGTTAGACATCTTAACCCAAGGGGATTTAAAAAAAAAAATCATTATTCATATTCACTAAGACAACACAATCTAAGTAAAGCTATATCTGACAAGTAAGTAAAGTAACTATAACAACAAAATGGAAGATAAGAAACTTGTTATAAATAAAAGAGTCATCTCCCAGTAGAAAAATAAATGTTTGTTTGGATTGGGGAGCAGTAAGAGAGAAATTACAAAGGTGTGAGATTTGGGACCATCTGTATCCACAGAACTTAACTAACAGGACTGAGAACTGAAGCCATCTCTGTCAACATGACTTAACCACCTTTTCCGGGGAAATCTTTCTCAGAAAGATAAGACTATAAACCAATACATAGCTTCCCTGTTTGCTTCACTAAATTCCTACAAACCAATATATCTGAACAAACAGTTTTCTCATTTGGGCAAACAGTTCTCCTATGAGGACATTAGATTGCTCATGTAGGCAAACATCTCATTTGTCAAACTCACTTCAAGACTCTCACCTTGCTGGGACCACCAATTGTAAATTATTATACTATTTACTTTGTCCTGTCCTAATTAGTTTCTCACTTTGAGATGCTTGCCTTAAGCTACTTGAGCCGTGACATCAAAACCTTCTAATCTTCTGCTGACTTTCCCATTTGGAAGACCCGTTAAGTTTCTCTCAAAATGAGAACCTTTCTGAAAATCCTTTGACATTGATCAGATTTGAAAAACTATCTTCAGTGGAAACAGGTTTTGCTAACAAGAATACTATCTTTTCTCTGTCTACAACATAGACAAATTCTAAGAATAAAGTTATGATGAGGGTTTGCATTTCACTTCTAAGCCAGGACTTTATTACATGTGCATAAGAATTTAACAAGTGGTGTGTCAAGACGTTAATGTGCCTAAATGAAACCAAAAGAGCAAATCTCATCCTTAATTTGGAGAGACTTGTGCTCCATAGGAGGTAGGGAGTCCATGGTACAGACGGCCTTAAAAACAAGTGTAGTCTCTCAACCTGTGAATGTACAAGATAGTACAGAGACTTGTTCTCTGAGGCTCTAAGTGCTTTCAACTCAGAAGGTGTGTACAGAAAGCCTTGCTTTAGCCACAGGTACCAGGTATATTTTTCAAGTCCTCTTATGTTGATATCACAATTGGTTAGGACCCAAAGGGAAGGCAGGGTAAATGATTAGCATCCTCTATCCTCTGGCAAAATGCTATGCATCAAGTCAATATCTGTATCTTACTAGTCAGCAAATAGATCAACAAAGCAAGTTTTTATTTGGCCCAGATAATTAGAGTAAAAGCAAGACAAAAAAATTAGGTTGTGGTTCAAGTTATAAAACTCTATTTCTTTTAATCACATATCTTAACAAGGGCATTTGGAATTTATATTAGGCCATTATTGCATTGCTGTAAAGAAATACCTGAGACTAGGTAATTTATAAGAAAAGAGATGTAATTGGTTAATGGTTCTGCAGGCTGTGCAAGAAGTGCAGTGCCATCTGCTTTTGAGGAGGTCTCAGGATGCTTCCAATCATGGCAGAAGGCGAAGAGGGAGCAGGCACATTACATAGCAAAAGCAGGAGGAAGTGAGGGGAGCGAGGTGTCACACTTAAACAGTCAGATCTTGTGAGAAGTCACTCACTATGGTGAGGACAGCACCAAGGGAATGATGTTAAATGATTCATGAAAAATCTATCCCCATGATTCAACTACCTCCCACCAGGATCCATCTCCAACATTGAGGATTATGCTTCAACATGAAATTTGGGTGTGGCAAGTAACTAAACCATATTATTCCATCCCTGGTTCCCCTCAAATCTCATGTCCTTCTCATATTCAAAATACAATCATCCCTGCCTGATAGTCCCCACAAAGTCTTAATTCGTTCCAGCATTAATTCAAAAGTCTCGAGTCCAAGACCGAAGTCTTTTCTGAGACTCGTCTCCTACCTATGAGCCTGTAAAATCAAAGCAAGTTGTTTATTTCCAAGATCCAATGGAAGTATAGGCATTAGGTAAACACTGCCATTCCAAAAGGCAGGAATCAGCCAAAGGAAATGGGCCACAGGTCTCATGCAAGTTCGAAACCCAGCAGGGCAGTCATTAAATCTTAAAGCTCCAGAATGATCTCCTTTGACTCCATGTCCCATATCCAGAGAACACGGCTGTGAAGGGTAAACTCCCGAGGCCTTGGGCAGCTCCACCTCTGTGGTTTTGCAGTGTTCAGGCCCCATAGCTGCTCTCACAGGTTGGGGTTGCATGCTTGTGACTTTTCCATGTGCAGGTTGTAAGTTGCCAGTGGCTTTACCTTTCTGGAATGTGGAGGTTTGCCGTCCCTTTCTCACAGCTCCACTAAGAAGTGCCCTTGCAGAGACTGTGCGGGGCTCCAACCCCACATTTCCTTCCCACATGGCCCTAATAGAGTTTCTCTGCCAGGGATCCAACTCTGCAGCACCCTTCTGCCTGGACATCCAGACTTTTCCATACATCCTCTGAAATCTAGGCAGAGGCTCCCAAACCTCAACTCTTGCACCCACAGGCTTAAAACCACATGAAAGACACCAAGGCTTATGGCTTGCACCCTTGAGAGTGGCAGCCCAAGTTGTACCCAGGTCCCTTTAAGCTGAGACTGGAGCCAGAGTGGCCAGATGGGGAGCAGGGTTCCAAGGATCCACAGGGCAATGGTATCCTGGGTATGGCCCATGAAATCATTCTTCCCTCCTAGGCCTCCTGGCCTGTGATGGGAGGGGCTTCCTTGAAGATGTCTGAAATGCCTTTGAGGCCTTTTTCCTACTGTCTTGGCTATCAGCACTTGCCTTCCTTTTAGTTCTACAAATTTCTCTAGCAAATGGCTGCTCAGCACCCTGCCTAACTTCTTCTGAAAAATGGGCTTTTAATTTCTACCACATGGCCAGCCTGCAAATTTTCTAAACATTTATGTTATGCTTTCCTTGTAAACATAAATTCCAACTTTAAGTCATTTCTTTGCTCCTATATCTGAGCATAGGTTGCTAGAAGCAGGCAACCCACATCTTGAATGCTTTACTGCTTATAAATGTCTTTCACCCGATGCCCTAACTTGTCACTCTGAGGCTCAAACCTCCACAGGTCCCTATAGTAGGGGCACAATGCAACCAAACTCTGCTAAGGCACATGTGTGACCTTTGCTCCAGTTCTCAATAAATTTTGTTCACAACCATTCAACCAGTCTCTAAGAAGTTCCAAACGTTCCTTCATATTCCTGTCTTCTTCTCAGCCCTCCAAACTCTTCCAACCTCTGCCTGTTACTGAGTTGCAAAGCTGCCTCCACATTTTCAGGTACCTTTATAGGAATGCCCCACTCCTTGACACCAATTTTCTGTATTAGGCTGTTCTTGCATTGCTATAAAGAAATACTTGAGACTGGATATTCTATAAGAGGCTTAATGGACTCATGGTTCTGCAGGCTGTACAGAAAGTATAGCAGCATCTCCTTCTGAGGAGACCTCAGGAAGCTTCCAATTGCAGTGGAAGGCAAAGAGGGAGCAGGCATACATGACAAAAGCAAGAGAAAGGTACAGGGTGAGGTGTCACACACTTTTAAACAGTCAGATCTTATGAGAAGTCACTCACTACGGCAAGGATATCATCAAGGGGATAGTGCTAAATCATTTATGAGAAACCCACCTCCATGATCCAATCACCTCCCACAAGGCTCCACCACCAACACTGGGGATTACATTTCAACATGAGATTTTGTCTGAGCAAATATCCAAACTATACCTGAATCATAAAAAAATGGCCCCATGAGATATTGATCAGAACTTAAAACCATGCAACTTCATCTGTATCCACTTCCTAGCCTCCATTGATATGAAGCTTCTGATTTCAAATTTTGAGAAAGAATGTTCTTGAATTTTAACTGTTATTTATTTTGTAGTTCAAAATTTTTGTAGATGTAGGTCTGAGCAACAAGAAGAGGTTGTTTTTAATCTTGTCTTTCTTCTGTTCTTTTCTTTCCTCATTCTTTTCTTCCTTCCTTCCACCAAGACTATAAGAACTCTTAAGTAATGATTACTTCAACTGATTTTTTTCATTCACCATGAGAAAATCTGTACTCGAAATCATATATATTTATATGTAATTTAATTATCAAGTTGGGTTTACTTTAGGCTTCCTGTTTTTTGTTTAAGAAGATAAGTTTGTTTAAGAGTATTTCACGCAGGGAAATTATGAAACTACAAAATTCTTCACTAAATAAAATCAAAGTCATCTGATGAGTCTCTTGGGCCATCTGTGTTTATCCAGAACGTTTACTGAGTATCATCTCTTTACTAGACAATGTGGCAAGAGCTGAGCACTAAATTCTGCCATATTCACTCATTACAGCAAAGGTATTACATTTATTCCAGAGTTACAAATGGCATCATACTTCCTGCTGGACCATGTTACCTCTAATCTTAACATAAGTATACTTTTATATTTATTATTTTAATCTCTCCAACAGTCTTAAATCTCTTTAATAATTTTTAATCTCTTTAATAATCTTAAAAATTACATTACCTAAAGCAATAATGAGAGTCTCTTCCAGAAAGAAAACAAAAAACAAATTCTTTAACTTTACCTTCTAAAATAATTTCTCTTTGATAAAGAAGTTACTTTTCTTCTTTGTTTCTTATCTATTCATAATGAAGGCTGTAGTGCATGTGCACGGGAATTCAAAAAGATGTCATAACATATGAGAAGATGAGGTCGAAAAGATAGAAGTGTTGAAAGGAAACTTTTGTGAATGAGAGATTAGACTTTTCAGTTTTAATAGACATGGCTGATCTAAGACTGATGGGTAGAGAAATAGACATTAGCTCAATCGAAGAAAGAGCATTCTCACAATTAAAGCAATAAATAAAATGGAATGCAATTTCTCATGAAGTCTTTGTCTCTGGAGTTATCAGGAAGAGACCAGGTAACCACTTAATGAGTACATCCAAGTGAAAGAACAGGGAAGAGGATTGATTTAAATTGTTCTTTACCAAAGTGTGAGACTTTTAGGTAGTAGTTATTAAGTAAGTGGCATCTCTTGCTTGTTACCAGGAGTGGATGTTTGAGCACTTCTGCCCACTGCATCTTGTTATCAGAGTCACCAAGGAAGCCACAACTTAGTCAAACACTGAACAGAACAACATTTTATTCATATAGGGAAGTGACAGAGCAAGATTGGCTTCAGGAGTGGGCACCAGTCCCTATGGCCAGTGGATCCTTTCTGGCAGCCAATGAAAGGCAATTAGCCAGCACTCCTCTTGTGTCACAATGTTTTACTTAAAGACAACTAATTATATACGTTAACCACATACACAGAATACCTTCACAACAAAATCTAAACTAGTGTTTGACTAAGCAACTAGGCACCACAGCCTAGCCTAGTTGACATGTAAGATTTAAGCAATATGGAGTCTAAGGATAATATTACCATTTGTTTTTTTGAAAGGGGAAGAGTTTAGAGCTGGGGCAAACATTAACTTCCAACTACTCTTTTCAACTTGCAGGTTTATATAACCTTGAAACGATTACCTACCACCCTTGAAAACGTGTGTACTCATCTGAAAATGAGAATATACTACTGTTTATTTTACATAGTTGATTAAAGAATACATGGAAGAATTCTTATAAAGTATGAAATAAAGTGCATAGCCCTTAGTAAATGCTCAATAATGGTGAAAATAAAGAAGAAATATGTAGACATTACTTTCAACTTGACAAGAGCTATTTTGATATCTATGCAATCAACATTACTCAAAATTGAAGAAAAATGTGTTCTAAATTTTTTTAGTATTTCTCCCATAAGCAAAAGTCTGGGTTATTAACAAAGTACTAGTCCAGTTTCTAATTTAGTAAAATATTATTTCAATCCACTACTGGAATACATTTGCTTACTGTAACTTACAATATATCAACTCAGCTGTAGAATTGTAAAACTCTTGTATTATTTGGAGTGAGTTATATTGTGAATTTTCTACTTATTTCTCTTATTTTATCTACATCTAACCCAGTTTATAATCCACTCAGGTTTCAGAGGTATTTTTTCATATTATGTATGAAATATATATAATGTATATTTTATTAATTAAGGAAAGTTCGTAATTTTGAATTGATATTTTCAATCTTGAAAATATTTATCCATATAGTTTGAAATCACTCAATTTTTAAAAAGAGGTTTTTTTTGATAAAAATGCTAAAATAAAAAATCATATTGGTTAAAAATTTAGGCAATATGTAACAATCCCAAAAAGTTAGAGAAAGGCAAAAACTAAATTTCACCACATGACAGCTTATTAACATTTGTCTATATCATTTTAGATCTTGCTTATGCAAATAGGCAAATAAGTCTTTTTGTATATTGCAGTTCCAATGGAGAAATGAATGAAAAAATGAATGGGTGGTGGAGACAGACTAATAAAGATAAAATAAATAAGTGATGAGAGAGAAACACAAAGAGATAATCAGATAAAAATGGGATCACTGTAAAATTATTTTGAAAGTTTCATGGTAAATTTAGTTTAATTTAAATTTAACAATTAAGATAGTGTAGAGAGGATGAAGTAATTGCTAATTGTAAATGTTTTTTACCACAAGAGAAAACATTCTTAAGGTAACCCTCTAAAGTTAATAAAGATGTTATTTAAAAGAGCAAGAGGTAGTCTTCTTATTTTTACTAATACTACGTGATTAATGATTGGACCTTTTCTGTTCACCAGTGAGACACATTGCTGATTTTGGCAAGAAAGATAAAAATACTGAAGATCAGATGTTGAGCTGCTTACCTGTGTCTCAGGTCCATGCTTTGTCTGCCTGGCACATAAGAGGTGTTGAAAGAATTTCTTAGCATTAATCAGTGAACGAACTTCTGGAGAGGGGAGGGAGGAGACTATTGTAAGCTCTACATAGTTTTGTTAAACTGAAATTTTTACACTTCATCTGGCCTCTAGAGCTTACTTACCTTAAGGGGGATACTGTTATCATTACTTACTAACATGATATGGTGGGCAAAAAACTTAGAATCTAGGATTTTTATCTTCTTTGTGCTATTTTATACACATTTGACCTTGGGCCAATCAACTTGTCAGGTGAAAATTTCCCCAGCTTCAAAATCAGGATTATTGGGAGGACTCATTATGTAATTGACTCTAGATCAATGTCTGGAATATAAAAATATTCAATAACCATCATTTTAAAAGACTGGTAGGGATAATATAAACAAGCATATATCTTTATTTTTTAATCTGTGAAATTCTTTAAGATAAAGTTCTATTATATCTGAAACTGTAAGCTCCATTCTCAATGGAGTTTGAATTATGAACTAGGTAAGCATCATGAATAATGCCAACTGAAATTGATTCATTTCTCTCTCCATATTGAGGATCCAAACAGTTAGGCAAAACCTTGGGATCCTACAACTAGTAAAGTAATTATGTTTTAGAGTAGCTTAATACAAGGAATTCATTATTTGAACATTATGTGGAACATTTATAGACAAATTCCCTCTGGCTGTACTGGTATCTTACAAATATATTGGGAAATGTCAGCAATTTGCATGTTAGAAATATCTTCTTTGATTTAGAATTTCAAATAGTTTGGTTATGAAATCATACTCCCCACATTCTGCAAAGACTTGGCATGAATGGTTTTGAATATGATTTACAGATAATCTAGGCAAAGCTTATATTTTCTGATCAAAGAAGCTGTGGATATGTAAACATAAGTCATATGCAAATGTAAATAGAAGGTGTCAAGAGATTCTGTTTCCCCTGGAAGCATGGTTTCTAAGTGTCACATCTCTATGCTCTAACAAACCTCCCTATAAATCCAAACGAGTCCAGTGCTTATTGTCACAAGAGTAGAGAGGACTAAGTAGTGCAATGGGTCACAAGATAGAAGAAGAAACTGAAAGTTACTAAATAGCTAGGGTGTATCAGGGCTTGGTTCTCTACCTTCATGATCTTGAGTAATCTTCATCGAAGTACTATAAATTCTTCTAGAATGCAGACAAGGAAAGAGAGCCGTGGAAAATTAATAACTTTCCTAGAAGCAAGAAACAAGTAGTTCCTGGGGTTGAATTAGCACTGAAGTCTTTTGATTCGTAATCCTAATTTTGCCTGAAGTGTAAATTGTGTATATTTCATTAATGCAGAAAAATTTCATCATTCTGAATTTATTTTAAGTCTTTAAAATATTTATTATGTAGTGTAGACCCATTATATTAAAACATTTTAATTGCTTTTTTTGAAAAAAATAAAATAAGAAATTATAATCATTTAAAATTGAGACAATACATAAAAATGTTCTTCCTACTATACTGTTCTGACTCTAAAAAAATGCTTTAAAATGTTATTTGGCTATCTCTCATTATAAACAATTAAGAAAATAAGCAACCAAATGTATCTTACCATAGTCAATAATTTATGAAATCAGAATTCAATTTTGAATATAGCTGATTGTAAAGTTCATTTTATGCTACTTATCTGCCCTTCCTTTTAGAGTTAAATACTGTGTATTAGCCCCATAAAACTAAGGAATGTATACCTGTGTTCTTCTTTATTAAATTCTTCTTCATTGTATCTCCAGTACATAGTACAGTGCTCGACATGCAGTTATTGTTCAGGCAAATGTATATTAAATTGATGTAAACCATTGAAGATATGGCATCCATGAATCCCATCTGGGAATTCTCCCTCTCTCTCTTGCTCTCTAATTCCATTGTAGTTCTATCCCATTGCCTACCTTCCCACAAGCCCTAATTGGTTAAGAACATGGAGAGTAGAAGGAGTGATATTTAGATTGTCCCCAAATCCAAACCCAAATGAAACAATGAGTAACAGGAAGAGGGGGCCTATGGTAAAAACAGAAACTTGAACACTTGTAATGCTGGAATTGAGAATGCACCTTAGAGCAATGACTGCAGTTGGCCTTGCTAACTTTTCTTTATCTTCAAATCCAGAATGCTGGGGTTCCTCTCTAGGGAAGTATGTCTGAAGGCTCTTGAAAGATTTTCACTGCCTCAGTTAGTAGGAAAAGAGATGAGATTATCTGATGCAGTAGGCTTGAAAAGACAAATAAGCAATCCCCTTAATTTAAACTAAGTAGGGTAAGCAGATTTTTAAGTGTACAAATTTGGGCTTCTGGGTAGGCCAACACAATGAAAGATAGAAAGAAAGAGATAAGACAACAGTAGCTGGAAAAGACAGTCTAGAAATATATCTCTGTCAAAACAGCCTACAAACAGTGAAATAATATTCTTAGGGGAGATGATGCCTGAGACAGGATTCAAGATGATTCAGAAATGAGTAATTAAATAGCAATCAGTTTAGATGATTAGTATAGAATTAGCTGGCAAAAGGAAAATTTATGTATTACATTGTATTACTGAGAAGTTTTTTCCATAATAAGTTATTGATATGGTTTGGCTCTGTGTCCCCATCAAAATCTCATGTTGAATTCTGATCCTGAGTGTTGGAGGTGAGGCCTGGTGGGAGGTGATTGGATCATGGGGGTAGTTTCTAATGGTTTAGCACTGCCCCCTTAGTGCTGTCTCACGATGAAGTTGTCACAGGATCTGGTGGTTTAAAAGTGAGTAGCATTTCCCCCTCCATTCTCTCGCTCTTCCTTCTGCTTGACCATGTGAAAATGTGCCAGCTTCCTCTTCACCTTTCAGCATGACTGTAAGTTACCTGAAGCTTCCCCCAGCCATGCTTCCTGTACAGCCTGCAGAACCATGAGCTAATTAAATCTCTTTTATTTATAAGTTACCCAGTTTTAAGTAGTTTTTTATAAAAAAGTGAAAATGAAATAATACAGAAAATTAGTACTAGAGAAGTGGGGCACTGCTACAAAAATATCTGAAAATGTGAAAGCAACTTTGGAACTGGGTAATGGGCAGAGGTTAGAACAGTTTGGAGGGCTCAGAAGAAGACAGGAAGATGAGAGCCAAGGTCTGGAACGTCCTAGAGACTTGTTAAGTGGTTTTGACCAAAATGCAGATAGTGATGTGGACAATGAAGTTCAAGATGAGGTGGTTTCAGATGGAGATGAGGAACTTATTGGGAACTGGAGTAAAGGCCACTCTTGCTATGCTTTAGCAAAGAGACTGGCAGCATTTTTCCCCTGCCATAGAGACCTGTGGAACTTTGAACTTGAGAGAGATGATCTGGGGTATCTGGTGGAAGAAATGTCTAAGCAGCAAAACATTAAAGATGTGACCTTGCTGCTTCTAACAGCATATGCTCATATGAATGAATGAAAAGGTTACCTGAAACTGGAACTTATGTTTAAAAGGGAAGCACTGCATAAAAGTTAGAAAAATTTGCAGGCTGACCATGTGGTAGAAAAAAAAAAATTCCATTTTCTGGGGAGAAATTCATGCAGCTGCAGAAATTTGCATAAGTAAAGAGGAGCCGAATGTCAGTAGCCAAGACTATGGGAAAAAATGCCTCTAAGGTATTTCAGACCTAAGCAGCAGCCCCTCCCAAGACATCAGAGATCTAAGAGGGAAAGGTCGTTTTGTGGGTTAGGCCTAGAGACCTGCTGCTCTGTGCAGCCTTGGGACATGGCACCCTGCATCCCAGTCACTCAAGCTTGAGCTGTAGCTAAAAGACACAAAAGTACAGTTCGGCCCATTTCTTTGGCAGGTACAAGCCTAAGCCTTGGTGGCTTCCACATGGTGCTGGGCCTGTGGGTCCAAAAACGGCAAGAGTTGAGGCTTGAAAGCCTCCACCTAGATTTCAGAGGATGTATGGGACTGCCTGCATGTCTAGGGAGAAGTCTGCTTCACAGGTGGAGCCTTCATGGAGAACCTCTACTAGGGCAGTGTGGAGGGAAAATGTGGGGTTGAAGCTGCCACATAGAGTCCCCACTGGGTCACCTCCTAGTGGAGCTGTGAAAAAAGGGCCACTATCCTCCACACCCCACAATGGTAGATCCACCAGCAACTTGCACTGTGTGGCTGGAAAAGCTGCACTCCATACCAGCCTATGAAAGCAGCTGTAGGGGCTATACCCTGCAGGGCTACAAGAGCAGAGCAGCCCAGTGCCTTGGAAGCACGCCCCTTGCATCAGTGTGGCCAGGATGTGAAGCATGGAGTCAAAGAAGATTATTTTGGAACTTTAAGATTTAATGGTTACCCTGCTAGTTTTGGGACTTGCATGGGGCCTATAGATCCTTGGTTTTGGCAGATTTCTCTCTCTTGGAATGGGTCTATTAACCTAATCCCTGTACATTACTCATATGTTGGAAGTAACTAGCTTGTTTGCTTTATTTTACAGGCTTATAGGCAGAAGGGACTTGTCTTGTCTCAGATGAGACTTTGGACTTGGACTTTTCAGTTAATGCTGGAATGAGTTAAGACTTTGGGAGACTATTGGGAAGGCATGATTGTGTTTTGAAACATGAGAAGGGCATGCGATTTGGGAGGGGCGAGGGATGGAATGATACAGTTTGGCTCTGTGTCCTCATTCAAGTCTCATGTTGAATTGTGATCCTGAGTGTTGGAGGTGGGGCCTGATGGGAGGTGATTGGATTAGGGGGGTAGTCGCTAATAATTTAGCATCATCCCCTTAGTGCTGTCTCTTGAGTAAGCTATCATGAGATCTGGTTGTTTAAAAGTATGTAGCACTTCCCCTTCACTCTCTCTTTCTCCTGTTCCACCATATGAAGTTGCACTGGCTTTTCCTTCACCTTCCACCATGATTGTAAATTTCCTGAGGCTTCCCCCAGCCATGCTTCCTGTACAGGCTGGGGAACCATGGGCCAATTAAACCTCTTTTATTTATAAGTTACCCAGTCTCAGGTAGTTCTTTATAGCAATGTGACAGTGAAATAATGCACTACTTTATTGTTCAATTATATAATGCACTACTTTATTGTTCAATTATATTTCTGTTCTGGTATTTTAAAAGATTTATTTTATGCCTAAGACTTAACATATGGTTGATAAATACTCTAAGGTCCTCCAACCAGAATTTCTCTCTCCATTATTTCTCTTTGCCCAAGGTGCTGAGTTGGAGTCTGTAATGACACTACTCTGTGTGAGGATCCTGGAAAGAAGGACAAAGATTTTGAAAAGGATAGCAACAAGAATAGCGATTGAAGAAACGGACTGATTGGAGAGATTTCAAAGAAAGAATTAAGAAGACATGATGTGGGGGGCAATGGAATTTGGGAGGATGTGAATAAGTGTAGAGAGGGAGAAGAAATATTCCACAATAATGGCCAGGTTTGGCTTGAAAAAACTGTTTTAAGGGAGCTAAACTATTAGCTCCCCTAAAACAAAGTCACCTAAACTACAATATTTGGCATACCCCTTGTCAAACAAAAGTGCTGAATTGGTTAAACTGTTTTAAATAGTGTATACTAGTGCCAATGATGAACATGTGATTAAAAGCATGTTTTAGTGAGAGGTCATCAATTCAGTTTTGCATATGACAATTTCGAAGTTCTCATGGGAACACTAAGTGAGGATGTCCCATTGTGTTTGGAAAATGTAAGTTTAGGGCAGATGGGAAATGCAGTTTGCATATGTAGACATGGTGATAATGAACATATACATGGTTACTGAAAGCAACACAGCAGAAGGAGTGTATGTAACCTGAAAATGGAAGAAATTACTGGACAGATGACATAGGAACATTGATGTTTAGCAAAGCAATAGGTACCCATAATGAAGACAGAAGATAAATAGACAGAGATGTAGGAGAAGGATAGGGCAATGTGTTTTTTGTGGAATTCATGGGGGAATAAAAGTACTTCATAAAGAGGAGAGGACTCATCTATGCAAGGGCTTTTGAAAGTTTTAAGACAAAAAGTGAAAATGGCAATAGGATTTAGACACAATTACTTGGTGAGACAGATTTCAGTGAGGTAAAGAGAGACAAAGTCAAATTTCAATGCCTAGATTTGCTAAGGAAGTGGGAAAATGCAGGTGACAATGAAAGGAAATTAGAGAATATCATTTGGTGGGAGGGGCTACGATGTCAGGGCAACTCTGCTGGTGAGTTGGTTGCTTAGTTAAAACAGAATAGACCTAAATGTGTTTAAATGCTGATAAATGCAGTCAGGATTGAAAAAGTTGAAAATGAAGTTGAAAAAAACATGAAAAACAGAATAGGCCTCCCTCTGAGGAAGTGGGAATAAACAGCATTTCTTAAAAAACAAACAAACAAACAAACAAAACCCAAGTTCTAATGCTATGTCAAAGAGGAGACAAAACTTCCTTTATTTAAAAAAAAAAAAAGTATAGATTCATGGTCCTGTGGCTACATTTACAAAGTTGGTGTCAGAATTTGAAGGCTTTGCTTTCTATTTAGTTGTGAAATGAGAGGTGAAGACACTTGTGATGGTAAATAGGTAAGACATAGGAACTGAAATTTGATGATAAAGTAAATGCATCAAGTCATTAGGAAGTATATATGCTTGTAATGTTGTTCCATACTATCTTGTAATGTTGTTCTAGAAGCTTTATCTGAGTTACTTAATTATAGCCTCAAATAATTCCAAGAAATAGGTACTTTATTATTCTCCTTTTATAGGCGATAAAACTGAGAAGACTTGAGAGAGCTTTAATTAGCCACTGTAGAGAATGGAACAAATAACTAAGAAGGCACCTAGAGTTAGCAGGGCAGTAGTGAGAAGTCAGTTGCACTGAAGCTGATAAAATACTACTAATATCATCTTCACAGCTGTATCATATTCTCCAGCAGCATTCAGGGTTCCAGAGCAAGGTCCAGAGAAAGCTGGAAACTAGACCCCGCCCAGGGTTTACCCAATTGAGTTTAACAGAATCCCAATGAGGCTAAAGGAATAGGCAAAGGTAATGATGAGCCCTGGAAAGAACGCTGGGTAGGGAGAGAGAAAAAACAGAAGGGGAGCAATAGAGAGAAGCCACAGTGGTCAAGGGCTGGATAGCTTTGGGAGATTGTGTATGCTATGGGGAGCTACCAAAAGACAGTTGGAAGAATAAAACGCTGCGGACAGATGGTGAGTTGTCTGAATTCATGGCTTAGAGATTGTTCTACTTGATGGTTCGATCATAGCAGTGAGGTGTGAGTGGGTATTAAAAATAAAGAGAAGGTAATACTTATGTTAGTCAAGGAACTGAGAAGCCTGTACAGGAAAGCACCATGAGTTTATAAAGAAGATGGCAGGCCTTTGAATAAAGAGGAAGACAGATTTTACACTTCAGGAAAAAAAAAAAAAAAAAGAAAGCCCCAGAAGTCGTCTGTTGCTGGTTGACAACTAAGTTAGGATGTCCCATTGTGTTTGGAAATAAGGTGACAAATAAGGGCTGAAAATAATCTAGCATGAGTCTAAAGGGGACATTGAAGAGTTAAGAAGATGCCAATTGTACCATCCAACCCTAAGAATGTCAAGTGTAGTGTAATGAACAGTAAATACCCAATTGCAAGGGCTACAAAGGAAAAATAGTTCTCCAGGGAAACCCAGTATTTGGTCAGTACAAAGCAGGGCTTTGACTCGGGGAGTTAGTTCTCAGGAAGGGTCAATTAAGAGGATACCATGGAGAGGATGGGGAGTGTCGGAGGATAGGTCATAGGAAAGTAAACAGCTCTACGAAAAGGAGTGTGGGAAAATGAGGTGCCCCAAAGAACTGTCATTAGCTGGCCTACCATAACTGGGAATGTAAGGATGGCAGATTTCGCAGACAAATTTTCCGACTAAAATTGATGCAAGAGGAAAACAGCTCAGGTCATCAAAAGGAGAGTAGATAAACTGTCGGATATTTATACAATGAAATACAACTCAGCAATAAAAGAATCTACACATGCAATGACACAGAGAAGTCTGAAAAGCACTATGCTAAGAGGCTAGGCATTGAAGGTTGTTTACTTATAAATTTATGATATTAAAAATAAAATAAAGTAAAATCCTAGTTAAATAAAGTAAATAAATAGAGTAAAATAAAGTAAAACTATAGTTACAGAGAGCAGATCCACAACTGAGTCCTCTTGTGGTGGGTAGAATTGACTGTGAGGGGACATAAGAAATTTTCTGTGAGGATGGAGATGTTCTGTGTCTCAATAGGGGTGTGGGTTACATGTGTTTTGGCATCTGTCAAAATTGAATAAACTACATATCTAAGACCTATGCATCTCAATAGATATCAAATATATATCAATTTTAAAAATATCTCCAGCTGAGTGCAGTGGCTCGTGCCTGTAATCCCAGCACTTTGGGAGGCCGAGGCACGCAGATCATCTGAGGTCAGGAGTTCAAGACACGCAGATCATCTGAGGTCAGGAGTTCAAGACCAGCCTGGCCAATATGGTGAAAACCCATCTTTACTAAAACTGCAAAAATTAGCTGGGTGTGGTGGCGGGTGCCTGCAATCCAAGCTACTCGGGAGGCTGAGGCAGGAGAATCATTGGAACCCAGGAGGCAGATGTTGCAGTGAGCTGAAATCGCACCATTGCACTCCAGCCTGGGCGACAGAGTGAGACTCTGTCTCAAAATAAATAAATAAATGAATCGTTCCAAAGCCCTTTAATAATCTATTTTGATCTAAGTTCTTTTGCTTCTAATGACTTGTTACCTCAGTGGTATGTTGAAAATTGGTATGTTGGGGGTTGATTGCTGACAACTGCCCCCAAAATTGGAAACACCGATACCCTACGGTGGTTGCATAGAACTCTGAGATTTATGGATGTGATACTGTTTGTTTGTTTGGTGGGTTTATATAGTAGATGCTCAACAAAAGTGAGTTGCAATAAGTTGACTGTTCTTCAATCACAAGAAAACAAGTGCTTTGTGTGATGCTGTCTTTAGGGTAAAGATCTAACATTAACTCACTGGCAATCCTTGGATTATGCTGGTAAGAGAGTCAAGAGGCTTTGCTTGAAATACTGATATATGCTACTATCATTGTTTTCTAGATCTGTGGCATTTTTATGTTGACAAGATTAGCATCTTTGCTCTCCCTTCTCTGTAATTTATGGTTGTTCTGACAAGGAGATTGCAGGAGTTACAATTAGGTCTGAGTTTATGATCAGTTATTTCTTTTGTTACAGTATTTACTTTCTTAAATATCAAACAAGTATATTTTTGCCCTAATAAAGAAAATATAATTTTGTATTTGCAACTAAACATAATTTATTGAAGTTATGTTTCTAGGAAAAAATGGCTGCATTCAGAGTTGCCAAAATTGACCATATTGGGAAGCATAAACATTTTTATATTGGTAGCTACACTACCTCACTGTTTTACTTATTTTACTGGAGAAAAAGGAAAATCCTGTCTGTCAGTTAAAGGAAGCTAAGTAAGAAAAAGTTATTTTAAAAGTAATAAAAATATATATCATAAGAAAAAATAGAGTTTGAGAGGCATCCAGGAATTACAGAGCTTTCTTAAGGTACATTAAAGCATGGTAGAAAGAAAGCTAGACTCTAGGTGGAGTTCTGTCACCTACTCTACCCGTGTTTTTGGAAAAGACACAAACTCTACATACTTCACAGGATGCTGTCAGCACCAAACAAGATAATATATCTAAAAGTGTCCTGTATATCCCCCAAATTGTTGTTAATTTAATTATTTAGATAGCATGGAAGCAAGTAGATAAATCAAGCACCAAAAGAATTCTGTTTTATTTGTTTTTCTGATCAGTTTCTGTCCTATGATCCAATACATCATCTAACCTCCAACTGTTCTTGTTCACTTTAGAATATAAGTACTTTAGTTCAAAGCCAAATCATTTTTTATTTAAATATAATAACTCAAATATTTTGTAATTTAAAAAGCTTGGACTGGAATATTTATGTAGACTTTAATTCTAGCCGTTGGTGCTGACATCCAAAAGGAAGGTAAACATGTCATCAGTTTGGTTCCTCATTTATGCCATACCTAGCAAATGGCCGACTATGTAATAGAGATTTGAAGCTTAATGGTATAAATTAATGGATAAACAAATGAACAACTGAATGAATGGTACGCAGAAGTTATAACACATGGTGGCAATGAATACATTAGGTGATTAATAGGAATCATCAGGTTGTTTGAACTGGTCACCTCATATTTCATTATCTGGCCACCTCCTACTCATTTTGAAGGCCCAATACAAAAATATCTTCCACTAGAAAGCTTCACCTACCCCAGGTAGAAAGGACTCACTTACTCAGAACTGTGTCTATACCACTGTAAGAGCACCTATCCCACTGCGTGACAATTAGCATTGGCAGTCAACTCCGATAGCCCTAGCCTTCCTAGGGCAGGGGCTGTGCTTTGCGAACACACAGACCCTGGGACAATGCTCGATACAGAAGGTCTTAATGAAAACTTAAAGAGTCAGTTTAATAAAAGAGTGCTTTACATTTTCTTCGAATTCCTTTTAGAAGAGGAAAAGAGAACCTGTCAATCAAGTCATAAGCTCAGTAGACTTGGCAAGGAGAAAGAGTTAAACAGGCAGTCTTAGTATAGCTGAAAAGCTGCCTCGACCTTTTTTATTTTTCTCCTACATTTCAAACATTTGGGGCTGTCATTACGCAAAAACTTAGCACAAACATCTTCATTTGTATAACAGGAAAAGCCAGTTTGTGTTTTCATTCTGTAATTCTTGACTTACATTAAGATTATAAAGAGAGCCCATTCAATGGCTCTTCCCTTTCTTCCCAAAGCTACAAAGACTCCCAATTACCTTTTGGTCATTTTCCCAAGGACATGGAGACTAAATTAAAAGAAAGTGAGCTCCTCCTCTTTCCTTTAGATTATAAATTCTTTGAGGGCAGAGTTTTCTTGTCTGTTTTGTTCACTGTTCTTCCTCAGCACTTAGAACTATGCCTGGCACAGAGCAGGTACTGTTGTTTGGATGAATAAATATTTGATAAAAGCTGAAAGTTTTCTCATTTGAAAAAAATCTTTGTGTCCCATTCTAAGTATTAAAATGATAACTAAATGGAATTGCAGAAAATTAATTAACAGAAATCCTAAAAAGATATGTATTAAATTTCTTGTCATATGCTTCATTGATTCTTCTTATATCCATTTAAACTTGAAAATCGTATCAAGGAGTTTGAATTGTCCTAAATAAACTCAAGAAAATAAAGACAGTATCTTCAGCTTTATTGGTTTTATAATCTGTGTGCAACTTGATGAAGTTTGTTTAAAGAACTTTTTATTGAACGGGAAGGTTTAAGCATATTTCTTAATACTTCTATTGTGTAGCTTAAGTGTTTTTATTTTTCTTGTAAACATATAAAATGCAACTATGCAGTGAATCCACAAATGATCTGAGTCCTCTCAGTTTACTTAGCCTTTCTGATTGTGTTTCCTCTAGCATTACATTCAAAGCAAGGTTGATCAATATAAAAGTCACGAACCTAGCTATGTGGCTCCTGCACAGTTTATGGAAATGAATTCCAGGTGAAACTTTACAATAACCTGTTGTTGTAATTGGAGATATTAAATATAGGATATCTATCCTGTTGTTGCTATACATTGCACAGAACTGCTAAGTTAATACATTGCAAAAATAACTGCAATGGCAAATTTAAATTTTCTAACCATTTGGAATATTCCAAATATACCAAAAGTTATCTAGGGAAAAAAGTAATGTATATTCATATACCCACCACATAGCTTCAGTTTGCCATATTTGCTTCAAATTTTTCTTAAAGAACTTGATCTTCACAGATAGAGCTGAAACTTTCTGTGAACTGTACAATCAATCACATTTCTCCCCCACTGAACTTCCCTTCCTGAGGGCCTACTCTCCTAAATTTTGTGTGTATCATTCTTATGCATAGTTTCATTCTTTTACAAAATGATTTCTCTCTGAAGGATATAAAACAACATTTTGCCTGTTTCTTTAAGCTTTATATATACACCACATTTACATTATGCTCAGCACAGAATAAGGACCCAATAAATGTTACTCTATTTGATATGCCACATGCTTTATTTCCTCTTAACGTTGCATCTGAGACTTAGCCAAGTTGATACACGTAGTTCCAAATAATTTGCTTCAGCTGTGTTCTTGGGCTCTGTTGTGTGAGTATGCCACAAAGCCAATCAAGTCTTTCCTATCTGAAAGTGCCCTTTTCTTTTTCCCATTTCTTTCCTTTATTTTTAGGGGCAGGGAGACAGGGTCTCACTGTGTCATCCAGGCTGGAGTGCAGGGATACTATCACGGCTCACTGGAGCTTCAAACTCCCAGGCTCAAGCGCTTTTCCCACTTCAGCCTCCCAGGTAGCTGGGAATACAGGTGACACTACGCCTGGCTAATTTTTTTTTTTTTTTTTTTAGTAGAGATTAGGTCTCACTAGGTTGCCCAGACTGGTTTCAAACTCCGGAGCTCAAGTGATCCTCCTGCCTCAGCCTCCTGACTAGCTGAGATTACAGGTGTGAGCCATTGTACCAGCTTGAAAGTGCCCTTTTATTTCTCTCCTGCAGTGACCGCTGACACCTAGCCATCAACTAGAGGCTGTTCCTCTACTGCCACCCCCTGCAGCCTGCCTACTGGTTTTATAAGGTACTGGGTTGGTGTAAAGTGATATTTTTCTGTGGTAATAGGAGAAAACTGTTGGTTCTACTTAATAGACATAATATTAGAGGTCTTAAAGTGATTAAGTATGCAGACTATGTAAATCAAATAAATAAGTAAGTATATGAAAGAACAAGTAAAAGAAAGACCTTCTAACAAGCATATTTGTATATTATTTTTAATACAAATAACGCCATAATTAAGTCTATTTGTATTTCCTTGCTCACATACCAGTGAGTTTTTCTTGAATCATAGTTAATAGAATGGCTAGGTTGAAAATACGCATATTTTTATTTACTAGATACTACAAAATTGCTCTGCAAATTGGTTTTAGCAATCTATTCAGACAATAGGGTCTAAGAATTTCCCTTTCTAAGCATATTTGCCAACACATGTTATTTTAAGAATTTAAAATGTTTTAGCAGTCTGATAGGTGTGAAACATTATCTCAATGTTTTTCCATAAATTTCAACAATTTCTAGAAATGTTGAGCATCTTGTTAACTTCTTGATTGGTCAATCCAATCTGCTCTCTTCTGGAAATTGCCTGCTTGAATTTTTTGTCTATGTTTCTATTAGTTATTGTCATTTTCTCTGTTAATTTGTAGGAATTCTTTATAAATTTGAAATACTGATCCTAGGTTGTTTATATATGTCGCAAATATCTACCCCCAGTCAGTAACTTTACTACCTTTGTTTATAGTATTTTTGGTTGACCAGGACTTTTATTTATTTATTTGTTTGTTTGTTTTAGAGATAGACTCTCTCTGTCACCCAGGCAGAGTGCAGTGATGTGATCATAGCTCACTGCAGCCTCAAACGCCTTGGCTCAAGCAATCCTTCCCTTTTCAGTCTTTTGAGTAGCCAGGACTACAGATGTGTTCTACGATTCCTGGCTAACTTTTAAATTTTTGGTAGAGACAGGGTCTCAGTAGAACATGACATTTTAAAATGTTAATGTAGACCAATTTATCAACTCTTTTATTCAGGTTCTGTAATTTTATTTTTCATTTAAAAACCCATTCTCCATTGTGAGTGTATAAAAAGTTACATATTTTATTTTTTAGAAATTAATGTTTGCTTTATATAATTAGGTATTAACCTACATGGAACTGATTTTTGTGTACTTGAAATGTACAGAATTATTTATACGTTCTACATGCATAGCAAAGGACTCCAGGTTATTTATTTACCCATCTATTTTTTATTCACTGATTTCTAATGCCATCTCTACTATGCATCCCATTTACATTTGCATGTAGACAGGCAAGGTATTTTTTTTCCTGGATTAAAAAATCTAGATCAAACAGATAGTAGGTTATTTTAGTCAGCTCAGGCTGCTATAACAAAATACTATGGGCAGCTTAAACAACAGACATTTATTTCTCACAGTTCTGGAAGCTCTGAAGTCCAAGATGAAGGTGGCAGCAGCTTGTGTGTCTGGTGAGTGTCTGCTTCCTGGCTTGCAGATGGCTACCTCTGGCGGTGGCTGTGTCCTCACATGACTTTTCTAGGGTGTGCTCATGAAGAGAGAAAGCAAGCTCCTCCTCTTCTAGTAAGGACACAAATCTCATTATGAAGACACCTCTCTCATTACCTCATCTAAACCTAATTATTCCCTTCAGGCCTCACCTCTAAGTCCCATCACATTAGGGTTTAGGGCTCCCACTATATGAACGGTGGGGAGAGACACAAACATTCAATCCATAACATGGATATTTAATAAATGTTCTTTGACTCGTGAAAAGGTAATTTAAACTGATTCCCTGCAGCAGCCTATCATTTAGAAGTCTTTTAGTTCATCTCTTCCCTCAATGGATATATTGCTAACCTTAGTTATAGAGGAGTCATATTACTGTGCATTTAGCTTACAATATTCCAAATATAGACATCTGGGGAATCAAAAAGAGAAGAAGAGAAACAATATTAGTGTCTTGAGTGACTCTGTCTTCCCTTTCCTGAAATGAATATAACCCAAAGGGTCATGAACAGTGAACAGGGGGACATGAAGTAGCCGCGCCTACAGTGGGTATGTTTCTGGGAGACTCTGTCAGTGTGAGCATCTTGCAGTGTGTTAAGTCTAGTTTAGAAATACAGTAGTCCATTCTTATTGTGGTTTTGCTTTTTCATGGCATCACTTACCTGTGGTCAACTGCAGTCCAAAAATATTAAGATATTTTGAGAAAGAGAGAAACAGAGAGAGACCACATTCACATAACTTGTATTACAGTAGATTGTTCTAATTTTTCTCCTTTATTATTGTGGTTGTTAATCTCTCACTGTGCCTAATTTGGAAATTCATCGTAAGGTATGCATGCATGGTAAAAAAAAAAAGCATGGTACAGTATATGTACAGTCTGATAAAATGCATGGTTTCAGGCATCCATTTGGGGTCTCGGAATGTATCCCGCCAAGAATATGAGGGCACTACTGTAGTATCTTTATTTTTTTTATTTATTTTATTTATTTTTTGAGACAGAGTTTCACTCTTGTTGCCCATACTGGACAACCTCCGCCTCCCAGGTTCAAGTGATTCTCCTGCCTCAGCCTCCCAAATAGCTAGGATCACAGGCATGCACCACCACACCCAGCTAATTTTGTACTTTTAGTGGAGATGGGTTTCACCTGTTGGCCAGGCTGGCTCAAACTCCTGACCTCAGGTGATCCTCCCTCCTTGGCCTCCCAAAGTTCTGGGATTACAGGCATGAGCCACCGCACCTGGCCTACTGTACTATTTTTAAATACTATTTTACTGCATAAGATTGCATACACAAATCTATTTACAATGCACTTTATGTCCAGCTTAATGGATTTCTAAGGGCAATTTTACTAGACATGGTTTTCACCGTAACTACTGACTTTAAATCCTAATTTCTGAGTCAAACATGGCTCCACTATAATCAATGTGTCAATGGACCACCAAAATACTGCTTTATCTTGAACAAGAGGTACAGATACAAATAAAACAGCTTTTAGTATTTCCTCATAAGCAGTGGTGAATGGGGAGATGCAAGGGTCTGCCATTAGATCAGCATGTCTTGGTTCTCAAGGTAAACATAGGCATACCAGGACACTACAAATCTGGAAGCACTGTTTACCAGCGACATCTGGGCAACAGTTTGGCCTTTTCCTCCTGGATGAAAATATGACCTGTTGACACTGTGTTCATTTCAAGAACCATGAAGTACCTGCAATGGACTGAGTGTTCGTGTACCTCCCACATTCATATGTTAAAAAACTAACCCCTGATGTAATAAGACTCCCACCACCTTTGGCAGGTAATTAGGTCATGTGGGTAGAGCCCTCATGATGGAATTAGTACCCTTTAAAGGAGAGACACACAAAGCTTGCCCCTTTCCCTGTCTCTACCATACGAAGATACACTCTGTAAACAGGAAAGGGATCTTTACCAAGAACATGACCAAGATAGCCCCTTGATCTTGGGCTTTCAGCTGCCAAAACCGTGAAAAATAAATTGTGTTGTTAAAGCCTCCCAGTCTTTAGTATTCTGTTATGGCAGCCCAAACTGACTAAGGTAGTGTCAAACATTATAAAGTCACAGAAAGGGACACACTAAATTTAAAAGAGTTTGACTCTACAAAGAAGTGAGTTTCTCAAAGCTGGAGAGAACTGCTTTGCTCAGACAGCGGCACTACTGAGTAATCCCTTTAGAAACAGGTGACCAATCAAAGCTATTCAGGTACTGGCTGCAGCTGCCAATTCTCTGTGTGACCAGCTCACTTTTGATATAATTTTGTTTATTAGCTTATTATATCAGAAACTTAATCTAACTTAGTCGGGTGTGGGGTCTTATCCAGACAATTTATACCTTACCTGAAACACATCATTGGATTATTTCTGCAATGGCAAGTATAATCAGAATAACTTTACTGTCAATTTATTATACCATAAAGGTTTGTCTACTTGAGGAACTGAAAGGAGAACTCATTCTTTAAAGCATAAGAAAAATGTCCTTGCGGACTTAATTGTAAGATGTTAGCTCTCATAGACATCTCAGAGACTACCAAGTCCTACAAAAATTGATAAAGATCTGAAAAACAGAGACACTGAGCAGTCCACGGTCATCCTACTAAGAGGCAGAGCTGGTCTTGAATACAGATTTTCGAAATCTTTGTGCCGCTGTTGGACCCACAAACCGAATGCCAATAAGCAAACCAGAACCTATCAATGTAGCTATTTTCTTCCTAAACAATTTACTACCTCAGGACATGGAGACCTAAATCTTTATGTTCCTAAGAGTTCATACTGAAGGACACAATAACAATGATGTGAACTGTGATTATCTGTACAACTCACTTATAATTTTTTTAAATGGACAATGGCTTTAATTTTAGTCCACTAACTGTATTTTCCCAGAGTTATTTACTGTCTCAGAGAGTACCAGGTGTTACATGGACACTCAGGTCTCAACAACATGGAAGTAGGACGTGCAATTTTTCTTGAAGATTATTAAAATCATAGTGACAATAATGGGACATATAACAATATAACGGCTAACACATATTGAGTGCTTACATTTAGTATTAAAGTTCTATCTAAGTACTTAATATGTATACATTTATTTAATTCTCACAACAAACCTATGTGGTAGGTATTATTTACCTCTGAGGAAACTGAAAAATAGAGGAGTTATATACTTTGTGGAGAAAGGATTTGAATCCAGGAATCCTTCCTTAGAATTCACACCCTTAGCCATTCTTTACTGAAATAGTCCTACACAAAAATAAGGAGAAGGAATACAGACCTCTTCCTTACCTTTCTGAATGTAGAATTTTAGTTCAGTAAAGAGGCAATTTGATAACCAGATTGCTGGTACCATGAAGGAGTTAATGATGCTTCTCAGGTGGAAATTTCCTGTGTGGGAGTAATTCACACTCTGGAAAAATGTGGCCCAATATGTTAACATGATGAGCAAATAAGTTCTATCTATTGAGGTGTCGAGGTTGACATATTACTTAGCATATTCTCTATACCCTGCAGATAGCAGCATCTGTATAATGTAGTCGAAATAAATAAGACTTTGAGTGTATGGGAAAGATAATCACATATCACTTTACATATAAACATAAACTTGTCTGCTGTACCTGCTTGTCACAACTCGAGTTCTAAAAGAAGATGAGGCATTTCCAAAGAGCATCTGCCTCAGCCACTAGCTTTATTGTTTCAATTACAGCTGTTTCCCTCTCAGATGTCAGAAATGCCACCACAGTTGACAGGACCCCCTTCAAGAGGGAAACAATATATGCTCTAGTTCTCAAAAACTCCCATGAGTATAAGAAGAAGGTCCAACTAGTGTATAAAGAGGGGTAATATCATTTCCATTGTCATTAAAGATGTCTATTCTAAAATGCAATAATTGTTCCTATGTTGGTGAAAGGGTAGTCAATATATTGTTGAAGCCAATACAGATAGATACAGAGTCTTGGAGATGTATCTCAGAAACTTTTCATTCTGGGGAATTGGCAGTTAAGAAATGATTCCCAATACAGGAAACAATTCATGCTGAAGGCCACATGAAATGTAGTTGTGTGAAAGCAGAAACTTCTTTGCTGAACAAAAATGGAAAAGCTATTAAATAAATATGGTGCATCCATGTGAAGGAATACTATGCAATAACTAAATGTCACACTTAAAAAGTGAAAATCAGGGAATAGAAAACTATAAATATAATATGATTTTTGCAAATTTTTGAAAAAAATTGTGTTTTATTTATAATTGGCACATAATTATTAAACATGTTTCTGGGCTATAGTATGATGTTTCAGTGAATATATATATTGTATAATGACCAAATCAGTATAGTCACCAAATCCATCACTTTAAACATTCATCATTTCTTTGTGGTGATAACGTTAAAAATCTTCTAACTACCTTGAAATATACATTACATTGCTATTTGCTATAGTCACCCTACTCTGTAATTAAACATCAGCACTTACTCTTTTTGTTCAACCCTAATTTTGTACAGTTGACCAACCTCTTCAGGTCCTCCCTCCCATCTGCTCACCTCAGCCTCTGGTAACCAGTATTCTACTCTCTATTTCTATGAAATAAACTTTTTTGGATTCTACATATGACTGAGATCATGCAGTATTTGACTTTCTATGCCTGACTTATTTCACTTAACGTAATGTTCTCCAGGTGTATCCATGTTGTTGCAAATTACAGAATTTCATTCTGTTTTATGCCTGAATAGCATTCCATTGTGTGTGTATGTGTGTGTGACACACACACACACACAGAGAGAGAGAGAGAGAGAGAGAGAGAGAGAGAGAGAGAGAGACAGAGACAGAGAGAGAGGGAGCAGAGAGAGAGAGATCACATTCTGTTTTATGGCTGAGTAGCATTCTATTGTGTGTGTGTGTGTGTGTGTCTGATATATCTATATCTATCTGTCTCTCTCTACATATATATATCACATTTTCTTTATTCATTCATCTGTAGATGGGCATTTACATTGATCCATATCTTGGATATTGTAAATAGTGCTGCAATAAATATGAAGTGCAGATATCTCTTTGACATACTGATTTCATTTCCTTTGAATATGTACCCAGTACTGAGATTGCTGGATCATATGACAGTTCTATTTTTCTTAAAAATCTTTATATTGTTTTCTATAATGGCTGTACTAATTTACATTCTCACCAACAGTGCATAAGAGTTCCCTTTTCTCCACATTCTTGCTAGTACTTGTTATGTTTTTGTTCTTTTGATAATAACCATTCTAACAAGTATGGGGTGATATCTTCTCTGGTTTGATTCGCATTTCCCTGATAATTAGTGATATTTTGCTTTTTAAAATGTATCTGTTGGCTATTTGTGTGTCTGGTTTTGATAGTTGCCTATTTTGGTCTTTTGCCCATTTTTAATCAAGTTATTATTATTTTTTGGTACTAATTTGTTTGAGTTCCTTATATAGTCTGGATTTTAACCCCTTGTCATTGCATACTTTGAAAATACTTTCATCCATTTTGTAGATTCTGTCTCCATTCTGTTGATTGTTTCTTTGGCTGTGCAGAATCTTTTTAATTTGATGTAATCTCATTTTTAATTTTTGCTTTTTGTTGCCTGTGCTTTGAGGTCTTATTTTTAAAATCCTTGCCAAGTTCAATTTCATGAAGTGTTTCCCTTATGTTTTCTTCTAGTTTCATAGTTTGAGGTCTTTCATGTAGGTCCTTAATTCATTTAGAATTGATTTTTGTATATGGTGGTAGGTAGGGATCTAATTTCATCAGTCTGCATGTGGATATCCAATTTTCCCGGCACCATTTGTTAAAGAGACTGTCCTGTTCCCAATATGTGTTCTTGGCACCTTTATAAAAAATAAATTATCTGTATATGCATGGATTTATTTTTGAGCTCTCTATCATGTTCCATTGGTCTAGGTGTCTGTTTCTGTGCCAGTATCATGCTGTCTTGTTTACTTTGTGGAATATTTTGATGTCAAGTAGTGTGATGCCTCTAGGTTTGGTCATTCTGTCAAGACTGTTTACCTATCCTGGATCTTTTGCATTTTCAAATAAATACTAAGATCTTAAAAATTTTTTGTAGTCTACATTCTCATTTTCTCCTCCTTTTATCCTTCTTCCCTTTTCTTCCCCATTTTCTCTCTCAAACATCAGAAAGATACATTGGAGGAAGTTAGGTTACAAAAAAAAAATCAAAATGGTGAAAGCGGTTTTCTGTAAATTAATTGGTCATTATTATTTCACCTTAAAGATGTAAAATTTGAGAATTAAATATGTTAAACAGATTTGCCCAAGGAATACAGAACTACTAAGCCTGGGTGGTGCCATGTCATGCTTCTTCCTGCCTACCTACTGAATTTAATCCTCCGATTCCTCAATTGTAAAAGGATGATCTTTCTGAGCTCTTCAAATACTGATGTGACCAAGTCCAGCCTGATATATTTGTATGATTTTCACATTTGCACCACGAAAAAGTGTGTCAAGTAAGTTAACAAGATAATCGAATTATGTTAATAGAACTATCAGGCCTTTAATGTGTATGTATGTGAAAACAAGTTTGAATTGAAATGAATTCTTTTAAATAAATGAGCAGATCTAAAAATGCTTCCTTCAGTCATTTATTCATTCACTTGCCATGAATTTATTGAGCACCTTTGGTGTCTCAGACCTTGTGCTTGATACTAGGGATAGAAAAATCAGTAACATAGGTCCTACTCTCAAGAAGTTCACTGTCAAGTGAAACCTCTGTCTCTCTCTCTCTCTCTCTCACACACACACACACGCACACACGCACACACACACACACATTAAAGCTACACACATACTGTGGTAATTATAATGATAGTTATGTGCCCAGGTATTAGAGAGGCAAACAAAATATTAACACAACTATCCAGCCTGTGAAGAATTTTTGGAAACAAGAAGAGAATGTCTTAGTGAAATTACAGAGTATGAATAGTTATCTAAAAAGGGATAAGAAAGAATATTCCAAAGACAAGACCACTCTGAGTTTAAAGTGAAGAGTGGCAAGTCATGAGTTTGGCCAGTTGGAGTAGACAAGAGAGAAACATGTTCACCTGTGAAAAAATTCAGACTTGAATCACTGGAGAGAATTGACAAAATCTCAAAGCAAATGCTTCTGTTTATCTCCACTTTTATTTTCAACAGCTGCTGGAACTCTGTAACGGCTTTATAAGAGACAGCCTTTTGTGGGTCAAGCCATGATCCTATAGACCAGTTCGTGTAAAAGATAGAGAGAATCTAAATTAGGGCAGTGGTAGCACGGATAGAACAGAAAGGATAAATCCAAAAAATAATTAAATTAATCTACATTAATCTAAAGGTATGGGCATTTCAAATATATACACATCCACAGCTTAGGATACAATTTTAGAGAGTTCAAATATCTCAGAGCTCATCCTAATAGTCCATTAATCCTCATTGAAGGTTCCTTTGTCTGCAATAAGTAAAACTGTGATGAATGCCTATGGAAATTAGTTGGAATTAGTTTTCAGTTGAAATTATTATACTAGCATTGCTTTTAAGCACTTAATAATTAAGATGGCCTACTCCTCAAACTACTGAGTAAAATTTTATTTTAGATAGGATTTCTTAGGAAATAAAAGTATTCTGCTTTTCCTATAAAAAAAAAGATTCATTATTTCATTTTCCCAAGGTACATACAAGCTTGGAATTCCTAAGGCACAAAACAAAACACATAACTGATGCATGAAAAAGCTAAATGAATTTGCACGAGGTCGTCTATGTGACATATATTTAATACCTTGTTAAGTGAGGACTTGCTAAGTCCAAAACTATAACTGTAGAACACGTATGTAATTGAGTAAGTGGAGAGAGATATTTTAACCTTTAAGTCGTAGGTGTCAACTCTATGAAATGTACTTTTTAAATATCACACACAATATAGCTTTTATATGTTTTACTATGACAAAATTGAAAGTTATATTGATCAAATTTTGCATTCTTAAATAGCAAAGATGTAGAATTGAAATAAAGAAAATATATGGATGGCCATATCATTTAGTAGATGTGTGGTTCAGATTTTCAGCATATTGGATGCCAATAAAAAGTGACAGTGAAACCACCAAACGACAGCATATAGTTACTTCAATTTTGATTATTTGGCCTTTGACTATTTCCTCCTTGACTCTATCCACATGACCAAACTATGGATAGGGGAAGGAGTGAATTACTGTAATTAAAAAAATAGGCTAAAATTATCAGCATTGTGAAAGAGAAAAATAAGAAAAGTGAAAATTGATAATTTATAAACTGGGTATTTCATGAATAACCCAAATTTACTCTATGAAACTTTTAATTTAATTACACAAAATGGTAAGAACTTAAAATCTCTTTAAAAAATTAGTAAGTAAAATGATAATAAGTGATGTTCTATTTATTGACTTTATGAGGGTTACATGAGAATGTTCATTTTGAGATTATTTATTGAACTACATGCATTTTTCTATACTTACATTAGCTTCCTAAAGACCTTTAAAGTCTGAATACATAATGAAAAGTAAATAGGGTTACAAGGCCTTTGCAAGGTGTAGATCTTACTTGAAGAATAAAACTCTGGAAGAGTTTATATCTAGCTAAGGCAATGACTCAAGTTCAAAAATTTATTCTTTGAAGTGCAATTATAAAAAGAAGTTGTCTGAATGGGTATATGACAAACAACTGCTATTTGGGGAACTTAATAGATGTGACTTTCCTGTGATCAATGGAACAGTCAGTGCTTTCTAATAGAACTTTCTGTGATGTTGGAAATTTCCTTTATCTTCATTGTTCAATATAGTAGCCACTAGCCACATCCAGCTACCGAGCATTTGAAATATGGCTTCTGTGATTAAGAAATTGAGTTTTAAATTAAATTAAATTTAAATTTATTTACATCGAGTAGCTCTCTGTGACTAATGGCTACTGAACTGGACAGCTAGAGTAAGCAAACTGAGATCAAATGTTTACCTTTAATTTTAAAGTTAATGAAGTTGTACCTATTGAAAAAATAAAATAAAATTCCACTTTTTGATTTCCAGGGTCCCCAGTTTGAAATGTCTTGTTACTGCTGACAAGACCTGCATGACTGACCATTTGCTCCCTAAGAGATGAAACTGACATCACTTTGAAGTTCAAAATGACACTGCCAGTGAGCTTTACTTTAAAATGGAACAACTGCTTTCTAGTTAAAGGGATTTCTCAAAAGGTCTGAAGATTTGCTGTCATGAAAATACATGTTCTGCCATCATATTTTTTTCTTTTTCATTTTCTAAGCAGTAACAGGCTACAACTGTTAGAAAGTTATTTAATTTTTCTTGAAAATATTGGGATACTAATTGCAATGTTTCTATGTAAAGCTCCATGAAGCTAGAAATTTGCATGTTAATAGCCAGCTGAATGCAAAATGCAGTTCTTCTAAATGCCTTCCATAATACTCACTGTTTGATTTTGTTTCCCTACTCTGACCTACAGAGTTGTATAGTAGTATGTAGTAGTTACGAGAGTGTATTGTAATGCCTACTTAACTTTCTGTATTCTTCATCAAACTGTAAACACATAAGGGCAGGAGCTGTATCTTATTTACTGTACACAGAGTTTATTAATATTTGCAGGTTAGAATGAATGAAATAAATCACAAAGATCATTATGTTAACAAATATAGAAAAGTGAAAAATGAAGGGCAGGTATTAATCTCATTTAAATTCACTTGATTACATACACAAGCACCAACATGCTCCTCTATTGTGCCCATGGCACATGTCATTTTAGAGACCTCTTAATTTATACTGTAGAAGAATGTGATTATGTATAAGAACTCAAAAGGGAGGGCTAGAAAACAAGAGAGAACTAATAGATTGCAAGCCCAAGGCAAAAATGTAAGAGCTGGAGATTAGAGTTACAAGAGGAACACTTTGTATGCTTGTATGTATAAATACTTTCATAGTACAGCAGGTGTCTACCAGACTTTTCTAAAGGAGCCACATAGTGAGTATTTAAGGTTCTGTGGGCCATAAGGTCTCCATTACATATTCTTCTCTTTTCTTTATTTTTCAAAAAAAAAAAAAACCCTATAAAATACAAAAAATATTGCTACATCACAGATTAAAACAGAAGTAGGCTGTGATCTTGATGATCTTGATTTGGCTCACAGACCATAGTTTCCCTACTCTTGACATAGAAGATTGACGTTATTGTTGTGAAAATTTTAGTGATTTGGTTTTTTTGGCCTCAAAGAAGAAAACTGTCACATGATGTTTTGCATTTAAAATTCTACATTCACAAAACAAAACAAAAAAACAGCCAATGGCCAATTCAACCTTGAAGTCAATTTGGAAATGATGTTTTGGAAAATGTTGATTTAGAATTCAGATACTCCCACAACTATGGCTCCAGACATTCCATGTTTAAACAAGAAAAAGAAAGAAGAAAAGGAAAATACTCAAGAAAAATTAATCAGAACAATATTGAACCTAGTTACAGATGGGTTTGCAGGTGGCACAGGCAACGAGTAATAAATGATCTCATTAATAAAGCCAGACATTTAATAACAACAGTAGTCCACATTCTATAGAATGCTCAAATATCTGAAAATGCAAGTTCTGTACAGAAAAGGATATCTCCTATATGCACGAGGAGCCTCATTAAAGTGGAAGAATCCTTTTTGTAAAGTCTCATCACTATTGCTAGCTATGAAAGATACTGTACCCCATGTCCAAATGTTCTTTTTTCTTTTTGTGTAGTTATTCTCCACATCATAAAATGAAATACTTTAAAGGGAGACAATGTGCCTGTTCTTTGTTCTGCCTATAAAATCAGTACATAGGCCAGGCACGGTGGCTCATGCCTGTAATCCCAGCACTTTGGGAGGCCGAGGCAGGCGGATCATCTGAGGTCAGGAGTTCGAGACCAGCCTGGCCAACATGATGAAACCCCACCTCTACTAAAAATACAAAAAATTGAGCATGATGGCACGCGCCTGTAATCCCAGCTACTCAGGAGGCTGAAGCAGGAGAATTGCTTGAACCTGGGAGGCAGAGGTTGCAGTGAACCGAGATCGTGCCACTGCATTCCAGCCTGGGCGACAGAACGAGCCTCCGTCTCAAAAAAACCATAAAATCAGTACATTATTCTCCAAATAATGTGCGATTAGTAGATATTGTTTCAAATGAACATGTTATACCTTCTAAATGTAACAAAAGATAATTCTTTTATTTTTCTGGCTTATCGAGTGAATTATCCATTTACATGTTCATTGTAAAGGCATCTTAAAGGTTTAACATGAACTTACTAAAAAGCACTTAAACAGCATATACTCTTCATTTCAATACCTCCAACCATATACAGTATTTGTATATTTTAAGTACAGAATAGACAGTCTCCTAGAGAACCTAGGTTTCAAAAAACACAGTGAAGTGGTTTTAAAATAACTCCTAATTTTGAGAGAGGTAAATGTCTAGGGGGAAGAAAAGTGTTACCCACTGAATAAAAATTAAAGTAGTTAACAAGAAATGCATCTTATTTAAAATTTTTCCTCTTAGAAAGTTCAAATTGCTAAAGTGGTTAAGGTGGTACATAATTTTTCTTTTTGAAGAATTTTGTCCAGTTTGACAAGTAAATAAATGTTTAACTCTCTTTCTTCTTTTATTGCTGCAGAAACAAGAAATAGAAAATAACTGCAGCACGTTTATGACATTGGTTCCTTTCTCCACATGAAACATACAATGAGAACACTTTATAGCTGAATTGTGCCTTCGACTGAATAGAGGATGGTGGACTAGCTTGGGTTTTATGGAATTGGATAATTTGTCATAGTTTCTGCCCCTGGAAAAATGATAACCCAAAGGAAAACAAGTGGAAAAACTTTAAAAAATAGTGATACAATACACAGCTGATATTTGTGGTTCATAGAATACTTTAAAGCACATAATTTACAAAGCAAATTACTAAATTATAAGAAATGCTGTCATCATCAATAAACATTCACAGAGCTTCAGGTTTTAACACAAAGCATTCCTCTTACTTCAGGTGATATTATGTACGAAAAAATTACTTGGAGATCGCTCCACGGTTATCACACTCTTTTCTAACCCCCAATGCCCTATTATTATTTACTATTATTAGTTATTATTTATAAATACATATGAATGTACAATTAATGAAAACATCCTTTATGTATAGCATATAAATACATTTGAACTTTATTTTCCCCTCATATCCTGCAATATAACACCACCAATAAAAGAGTATCGAAATATTAATTGCTCCTGTCACAATAGTGGAAATTAGAAGAGATAAGTTTTCCCAAATCTGAGTAGATAACCATGGTTAGCTGATAACCATTTGTCCATTTATAGAATTATAGTGACAAAATCCAGCTGATAATATTTAGTTTGCTTATTATGTAGTGGCAAAACGTAATGTCTTTTTCTCACCCATTGCAAGGGTCACAGCTGACACCACTATAACAAAACACAGGTGAACAAGAAAAATGCATAATGTGTTTATTTAACAAAGTTTTAATGATGTGGGAGCCTTCAGAAATGCAGTCCCAAATCCAGAGAAAATTTTGCATTTGTATGCTAAGTCTGAAGAAAGAAGTCAATAGTTGTGGAGAAATGTGATTTGACGAAAAGAGTATGACCTAATGATATAATAAACTGAAGAGAATTTAGCAACGCCTGTCTCTTCACATTCTTCTCAACCTTTCTGTCTAGCATACCTTCCCCCCATATAGGGAAGAACAACTATCAGAAAAGGGTATTCTTTCAGGGGAGGTAGGTCAGAATGACCCTTTTAGGTTTTATGGCTTGCTGTGAGGGAAAAGAATTCTAATTTCTATGAGCCGCCTTGGGAGAGAGGAGAGCTGGAGAAAGGAGAGTGAGAGAAGGTCAGAGGGGCCTTCCTTCTGAGGCCCTTCCAATACCCTTCAGTTCAAAGTACTCTGCATGCCAAGACACCATATATTGGGGTATAATGTTCTGAGTCCTAGCAGTTAATAATATATTATTTTTCAAAAAATCTAGAGAAGGAAAGAATTTATTTCAGAATGATACTAACCAGCTTTTTAAAGTCAAATTTGAAAAGGATGCCAAAAATTATACTGATTTTTTTCTTCAGATAATTGTGAAGTTCTACTGTGACTTCTCTTTAAAGATGAAAAAATAAAATAAAAAACGTGAGCTGGGCATAATGGTGTGCCTGTAATCCCAGCTACTTGGGAGGCTGAGGTAATGCAGGAGGATCACTTGAGCCCAGGAGTTCCCAGACTAACCTGGGAAACATAGTGAGGCCCTAGCTCAGAAACAAACAACAAAAAACTTCTACAATGCATAAATTTGCTTTCAACATCAGTATCTGTTCAGTTGGAGGGGAAATTCTAAAAAATCTCATAAATATTGGTACAAGAGCCTTTCTACTTCCCTCTCTTCAAAAAATTAGTAAACTGTTAGGTTACAAAAACTGAAAAGTCTGGGTTTGATCAACACAGGTCTCTAGATGGAAGTTATTCTGGAATAGTTGTGCCTGTCATACATTGTCTTATTCCAACATCTCCTGAAGTTGTCATTTGGAAAACTATTAAAAAGAACATAGTTTCTCTCAATTCAGTTGATATTTTAAGATGATGTATATATACTTTGAATTTAATTTTTTTGTCTCTGTCTTATATGCTAACTTAAATTCATTAAACCTACACCAATCTTAAAGGAAAAGCTGATATTAAGCAATTTCTTCAGTACTCTTTGGCTATAACTCTTTGTCTAATTTAAAAACCTAAAATTAATGCTGGACCGTTTCACTGCTGTGAAGACTAAAATTACTTTTGGATGTATTCATTAAGTATTTTCTATATTTAGGTTATAGAGTCTCAATCTTTTTTTTAAATTTATAAACCCTCTTTAAGTATATTTTTGTTCTAATTGTCAAACTAACCACTTATGCCCTAAATAACATCAGTGAAAAAGAATTACTTCAAAAAATTTGTAATTCAGGTGAGCAGTAATTGACCTATGGCCATCTGCTGGAAACCAGACAAGATACGGATTTGGCCTTTCTTTTCACAAGGCAGAAGAACATACTAAATAGCAAATATCGTAGACCACGCATCTATCCTATTTTGACATTAATACCAAGGAGTTTATTTTACATCGGTTGCCTTCCATGTTACCTGTCTCGAAATGTTAGGCTATCTAAGCTACCTTTCTTCCAAAGGAGTTCTGAGACCTTCAGGGAAACAAAGTACACTTTAATCTCTTCTCCTCTTCACTATCCACACACTTTCCTGAAATCTGAGATTAGTGCTCAAACTAAGAGAGAAGAGAGTGAAAAAACTCATTACTCTCTTTTCCTAAATCTTTTAAATATAAAATCTGTGTTACATTACTTAGTTAACTTATAACACCCTCACTTTGCAGGACAGGTAAAAGAAAAAAGTAGTAAAAATTTTTGAAATAGAATCATAAACTAAACATTGCCTGGTTCAATCTTTGATTTAAGAGAACTTCTCTATATAATAGTTGTTATGGAGTCAAGACTCTCTAGACACTCACATACAATTATTTAACTTTTTTTCCATGGGAAGCAAATGGTATTGACCAAACATTATTTTTTCCCCCTTAAAGAAGAAGTACATGATTTTATCTGGGTGTACTTTCCCAGAAGATAATTCTTACATATAGTACCAAAATAAAAGAACATGCAATTTTTGCAGACATCCTTTGAAAACCGTCTTTCATTAGAAATAATGTTAGCTTCATTTATGCCTCCTAAGGTGCCAAATATAGTAAGACAGTTGTAATTCTTTATCAACATGGGTCCTGGAAAAACTAGAAATGGCGTCAAATTACTTCATTTTTGACCTTGTTATGGTCCCTAGAAAACATACAAAGACTCCTCTGCAAGGCAAATACATGCCTATGTGTCTTCTCACAGTCGTCGGAACAATTTAGGTCTTAAAGCTAAAGTGGATAATACTTGTAGACTTGTAGGAATCTCATCCTCAAGTAGAGAACTTATAGAAGTGTGAAAAACGCCATTTATTGCTTTGTGGTTTTTGTTTTCTGAGACAGTGTCTTACTCTGTCACTTAGTGCAACGGCACAATCAGAGCTCATGGCAGCCTCAACCTCCCTGGGTCAAGTGATCCTCCCATCTCAGCTTCCCAAGTAGTTGGGATTACAGGCATGTGCCACATGTTCAGGTAATTTTCAAAATTTTTCTGTGGAATTTTTCTATGGTCTCACTATGCTGCCAGGCTGGTCTGGGACTCCTAAACTCAAGCAATCCTTCCAGTTCAGCCTCCCAAAGTGCTGTGATTACAGGCATGAGCCACCACACCTGGCTGTTTTGTGCTTATTTGGAAGGAATATAAAGTCAATAAAATCTGTTTTCTAATATAAGGAGGAGAGGAGGCAGTCCCACATTTCCAGAAACTAAACCTAAAGTTTTCTCTTTTACAGATAAGGAAACACAAAGCCCATAGTCCCCAGAACTCCTCAAGTCTAGTGATCTATAGTCTCTCAATGACAAAGGAAATATTTTATTTAAAAATTGCCCAAAATATACCAAAAATGTCAATTTATTCTGGAAAAAGCAGGTTTAAGTAAGAAAGCATTTTACATCTGAGAAGTTCTGTGTAACATTTAAGTTTGCTTTATTATAATGTCAGAACAAAATTGGTGATCATTAATCTATCTCATAAGTCTACTTATGTTTGTGATACTCATAGAGATCATAACTACCTTAGATATATTATTAAATCTTTGATTTTTTTTGTTTAGATTCTCATTTTGCAATGAAAGTTTGTTTTTGCCTATTATTTCTCCAAAATGATCTCTTCAAAAATTGATTTATAATACATTAAAATAACAGTTAAAATTTTACAGGCTTTGTCTAAAATCAAAATATTATAACAAAAAATGGACAATTCATTTTTGTAAAATAATTGTTCTTATTTAATGTTCAGGACATAATATTCTAAATGTTACTAACTTACAGAACAAAATAATACTGGAGGAGTTTAGCAAATGCTAGCCCAAAATACGCTGCTTTTGTACGCTGATTATTTCAAACTGAGGGGACCTGGGGAACAGCAAATGAAGGAAGGAGCTTTCTCTACTTTCTTTATCTGTGTAAAAGCAGATCTTCTGAAAGGAACAAGGAAAATTGTTTAATTTTTTGGTTATCACCTATCTTCCCTGCCCTCATATGCAAATTACCTAAGATCTGTGATCTTCTATTTCCTGCTCATAGTTGAATATAAGAACACGAAAAAGATTCTAATACTATTGGTCATCAGTCAATATTGGTTGAATTTATTAGTCAATTATTCCATTTTTTTCCTCAAGGAGTTAGATAAACTACATTTTTTTTTTTCTGAGAAGGTAAAATTTATAGGATTTGTGATAAATTCAGACCTACTGAAGGAAGCTTAATTTAAAGAAAAGAGGATTCAGGCCTACAGGTACTGCTAGCTTTACGGGTAGCTGGGAAGAATAAGTAGATTAGTTTACTTAGATCTTCCAGCATCTGATTCAAGAAAAGTTAGCAAGGACTTATTTTAAAGGAGTCAGATTAAAGTCTACACGAGGAGAGTTCTTTAGGCTAACATGGATAGCAAGAGAAGATATTCCACATGACAATGAAGCCTGGAATCACTGACTACAGGTTAGGCTAAATAAACATCTCTTGTGTATATCTGATGGAGAAGCCTCAGCTTTCCAGTTTGTAATAAGGAAGTAACAGTTTTGTGTATTCCTTCCCTTAAAAGACAAAAATTAAAATAAATTCGGTCTAAAAATCTTAATTGTCTTTTATCTGCAATTCTGGAATCAGTCGGGCAACACCTCATCCTATAAAACAGAATGAGTGAGCTGAGCAGAGATTAGCTTTATAGGCAGAAAGGGGCTGAAGAAAGCAGCAACTGAGAACAAAAAGCAGATTAGTAATTTCAAAGTCACTTCCCTTGTAAAGGTTAAAGCAGAAGAGACTCCCTTATCATGCTGGCTAAAAACTGACCTGTTTGATAATTTGGTTATTATTTCTTCCTCTCTTGATTTCTTGGAAGGTCAGATAAACAACTTAGTTTCAGCTTGGTAACTTGGAAGTTGAGCACGAGTAATTCCATTTTGGTTTGGTCTGTTGTGCCTAGTCTAAGAGCTTTGTCCAAATCAATGGTCTCCTACAAATTTTATTTAACTCCGCTTATATTTTATTTTGTTGTACAGATCCTAGGAGATTATTTACAAGAATACATTTTGAAAAAAGGAATCTGGTTTCAACATGAGGCATCACTGTCATTAAAACCACTATGTAATCTCAAGATCTCCATTTCATCATTTAAACATTCTGTCTCAAAATGCTTCTCTCCTTGCTTTGTAAGGTACAGATGTATGCAAAGAATTTTATTTTGCTGCTTATGGTAGCAATATAGGTTGCATTAGAAATGAGCGTGATGGAAGGATTCTGTTCATTTGGTTTAACCCTGCAAGGGGATTCACAAATGTGCAGAAAACCTATAGAGTGCAAATTTGTGCCAGAAAATGTATATGAGCCATTTACAGTATTAAGGTAAGTCTACTTTACAAATATTCACGGAGTGCTCAATTATTTTCAAGTTGTGTCTCCAGCCAAAACTCCATCTAATTTACTAGCATGACTCTCATGTTTACTGAAAAGGCTTCTTCATTCTTTTCCTGCTTAACTGATGGCTTCCCACTAAGCCTAGCCATTACCACTAAGCATATGCTTGTTTAGGCAACATCAAACCTTCCTAGCTCATTTTTCTGATTCTCCTTTGCCATAAATCCATATATTTCTTTGTTTCTATTAATAATAATACCTGGCTCTGTATAAAAATAGTTACTATTGACTGAATGATTGCCAGGTGTCAAGCACTGTGATGAAAGCTCAACATGCATTAATAATGATAGCTCATGTTTGTGACAGGCACCATTGTAAGTGCTTTGCAGACATTAACTCATTTACATCTCAAGAAAACTTTGTGAGGCAGTTACAATCTTCCCCAATTTTCAAATGAGAAAATTGAGGCAGTTAGGGGAAAAAATAATTTTTCCTCTACATTTTATAGTGTTTAGATGGGATAGATTACTGTAACAAAAGAAAGATTAACAAGAGAAAAAGAAACAGAAATTTAGTAATATATATACTTCATGTAGATAAAAGAGATACCCAAAGAAATAAGTAAATCTCAAGGTAACTTTGAATTCAGGTTTAAATACTGTTGTCCACTGAAATAAAAAAGGGTGTGAGAAGGGCTGGTTATGGAGAGATGATCATAAAACACAGAGTAAACAAAGGTAAAGTTTGTTATGCAGATTTAAGTTGATGCTTTCCCATTGATAAGAGTCTTTGGCGATGCAGAATCATCTGTGTTTTCCTGGTACAGAGAGAGGGAGACATCCTTATAAACGGAGAGTCCTTTTAAAGATATAAGTAGATATAACACTGATCTGCTATAGACAGATAATGTTACAGAACAAAACCGCATTCACAGAACTAGAAAGTATTGAAGCTCAGTTAAAAACTGTTAAAACCTTAGCACAAGGCCGGGGGCGGTGGCTCAAGCCGGTAATCCCAGCACTTTGGGAGGCCGAGACGGGCGGATCACGAGGTCAGGAGATTGAGACTATCCTGGCTAACCCGGTGAAACCCCGTCTCTACTAAAAAATACAAAAAACTAGCCGGACGAGGTGGCGGGCGCCTGTAGTCCCAGCTACTCGGGAGGCTGAGGCAGAAGAATGGCATAAACCTGGGAAGCAGGGCTTGCAGTGAGCTGAGATCTGGCCACTGCACTCCAGCCTGAGGGACAGAGCAAGACTCCGTCTCAAAACAAAACAAAACAAAACAAAACAAAACAAAACAAAACAAACAAAAAAAAAACCCTTAGCACAATGCTGAAAAGTAGGTATTTTCTTCAAAATAAAGACATTGAGATTAGAGCCCAAAATGCTTAAGTGACTTGCCCTATTTTCATAGTCCAAGACTGGGAGAAAGCAAGGACCTGAAGTAATCCTTTCCAAAGTCATGTTCTGGGCTCTTGCACATACCTCATGGGCTTTAAATTGTGCTAGAATTTAAATGAAGGCTAAAGTCAGTAAGTGTTTCCCAACAAACAAATAGTACCAAACAGCAGAGTATTTTAATTCCAACTCATCATTCATTTTAATCACTATATTCTCAGGGGCAAGTATGCAGTAAACTGTCTGGGAACAACACACACCAGTTCTATTAAAGTCATTACAGGACTGGAAGGAACTGGAAGCTCCTTCTTACTCTCTGGAAGATAGTTCCCTGCTCCTCTTTGAGTGAATATTAGGATCTAAGCTGAATGTCTTGCCTTGCCTTTGTACTCTTGTTCTGAGATTCGTTCTGTAAAAAAGCTTAGGAAGGTTTCTAGAAATAAGGGTCATGGCCCTCCAGGGTGCCTAAGGAACAGGAAAGTCACCAATTCATTTACTACATTGTTTGTCTTTCCTTTTTCTCAAAGCTAATAAAAATGAACAGTTCTTAGAAATGTGAGAAATGAATATCTAAAATAATTTGAGTCGTATTGAGATGGGGTTGTTCCCTTGACCTTCAATTCATTTGTGGGCAGGAACTAGTGGTTCGTTTCACTCATTCTTTAGTCCGTGGACAGCTAGGTGTTAACAGCTTAGTGAAGGGTCAGGGTGACAGCCTCCAGCACCTGCTCTTTTTGACACCTGAGTTCTTGTTCAGTATCCAGGAAGAATCAGGTCACACAGAAGGGTAGTGTTTGAAAGGAGGTTTTTAATTCAGGAAGTTGTGATCAAATACTTGCTACAAGCATTTCATATTAGTTCATAAGGAGCTACAGCTAAGTGACACATCAATAGAAAAACATTTTTGGTTTGTTCAGTCTAATCTAAGCACCACCAAACTTCCCACAAAAAACTGCCCTGAAGTTCACTTTTATAAGACTATCAATGAAACTTACAGTGTATTTCCAGTTCTCACATTTTCCTTAAAATTTGTCAGACTTAAAAAAGAAAACAGAGAGTGCTCTTATTTATTCAATAATAAGTAAGCAAACAAATAACAGGCTAATTTAGATCTCTTTAGAATTTCTTTTGTGTAAGTAGTATTTGTAACAAATAGTTGTCCATTTCATAATTTCGAGTTATAGCAGCTTTTACTATTCAACTTTGTGATTTTATACTTTAAATACAACACATTTTATATTGTTTCTATTGTACAATTGACTGTTCATTCTTTTTTAATTTCTTAAATTTAGAGTATTGATTTCATCCTAAACATCAAGTAACATTACACAACACTACATAACTACATTTGCATATAATCCCTCCTAATGACTCGGTTGAACTGCTTACTTTAATAAAAACAGGTTTAAAGGCATTAAGAGTGATAAAATGATAAATGCACAAAAGGACACCAATTTAACTGATACTTAACTAGATTATATCTAAGGATGGAAAATAATATTTAAATACTTTTGTTTCATGGGTTTGTGCTATTTTAACACAGTTTTATCTATGCAAATTTTCTTTCAGAATGGCAATAAGAAAAGAGTGCATATTATCCAAATAAATGAGTAAATCCTAGATAACCACTTTCAAAATAAATTTAAAATATCATGTACAAAAAAAAAAAAAAAAAGAAAGGAGGTTTTTATTGGGTGACAAAAGTGGCTCTCAGTGGGATGGAGAATTGGAAAGGGGATGGTGCAGGAAGAAAAGCCATCTTTCCCTGAAGTCACACTGTCTGAAGTTAAACACAACTATTCCTAGTCTCCAGTGCTCAGCCACATGTATCCCCAGTGTTCAGCAGCCTATATTCCCAATGATCAGCAGCTTGTGTCCCCAACCACTTGGATCAGCCGCTTGTGTTGCTCTTTTCTTCTTTTTTTTCTGCCAGTTGGTCTGGTTTTTATGGGCACAGGATAGGGGGCAGGATGGGACAAAAACCAATCAATTGGGAGGAAAAATGGGGTCAGCTGATTTCACTGAGAGCCAAGGTTCCAGGATTAAGAGTGGAGTTTAGCCAGGAGCCTAGCCCTTCAGTATCAGGGTCAGTTTTTTTCACATAGGACCAAGGTTCCAGGCTTGAGGGTGGAGTTTAGCCAGGAGCTCAGCCATTGTGTATTAATGTCATCATAAAAAAAATATGATGCAAGACCCATTTGTGTTTTTTCATCAACAAAAAGGTAGTAAATATTGAGGTAATTTTAATTTTTTTGTTCTACAGATATTTTATGACTTCTGTCTAATGATAACCCTTTCTAAAAAAAAAAAAAAAATGATTCCCCTCACCACCTTTTAAAAAGATGATTGTTAACATGCCCATGTTGTATGCATCACAGCTGATGCTGTACTGGACCATATCTGTGTTAGGGCTCAGAACATGATAATCCAAAATATGACACCTCGGGCAATTGAGAAAGACACAGAAGCAAGAAGTTTCCTGTGACCTTCCCCGGCTGTCTGGTGTGAAGCACGGTCATAAAGGAATTCCCTGACCTACCTCAGCTGAATGTAGATTATAAGACCCTCATTCCAGGGGCTTCCTGCTCCATACCTAGCGGAGAATAAGTGCTGTTCAGAAAGGACAAGAAGAATCTGAACAAACAAGATTTGCTGAGTTCCTCCCAGTTTATTACCATTAAATCATACCCCTTTCTTTGTCCAATCACATTTCTGAATGACTGTCCATGCTTCATTGACCCTAAGCATAAAAATACACAGTTTTCCCAGGGTCTCTGGGTCTTCATTTCTCAAGGGTCCCATGCCATCTAAAACTTTGTTAAATTAATTTGTTATGCTTTTCTCTTGTTAATCAGTCTTGTCTTATAGGGGTGTCACCCATGACAGTTGCAATGGGTAAGGAAAAGATAATGATTTTTCTCCCATTCACCTGTTTGGACAAGGCTAAGGAACTTGAATCCAAATATTGGCAAAATTCTATGTTTTGTGGAGACTGACCCCAAAATCAGCTTCACCATTATGCCTTGTTCTGGGAACCTGGAAGGGTGTATTTGAGAGATTAGACAGTTTGAAAAGGAAACAAAAACTCAAAACCTTACTGGGTATAAAGAAAATAATTCATCTCAAACCCTTCACTTCCCTTATGGCAAAGATTCTCAACTTTGGTACTACTGACATTTAGAGCCATATAATTCTTTTATTATTATTATTTTTTAATGTGGAGGTTGTTGTGTGCATTGTAGGACGTTTCGCAGCATTTCTGGACTCTACTCTCTACATGCCAGTAGCACCCATGTCCCTGTGCTGACAATAAAAAATGTTTGAAGACATTGTTAAATGTCTCTGGGGGCCAAAATCATCCCCAGTTGAAAAATAACAACCTCATGAATCTTAAAGTAGTAGATAAACATACACATAAATCAAAAAAGAAGATTGAACAATCTGTCATTCTAGTAAAACCAGAATAACTTGGTGTTAAAAATCAAGGTTTCTTTCTCTATAAACTGAAATGATTAAGAAACAGGAAGAGCAAGAGAACAAGACAAAGAGGGAATATGAATGAGTGATGGATGCTCAGCAGTCCTCAACTCAAGTTCCTCAGTTTTATTAGTCATGTCCTCCCAAATAAAGGAGCTGTTCTAAGAGAAAAGAAGCATGCTCTTCTTTCTCCCACAGAGACAAGATTCCTATTTTATATATAAGATTAAAATACCAGTTAGAGAGAAAATGTGTGATGTAGAAAGGGGACAAAGATAATCTAGAAAAGATTAAATGTACAAATGGGCAAGCTGAATAATGAAGACGTAGAAAATAAGGGAAAGGAGACAACTTTCATTGGTTGGAATAAGAAACAGGGTGGCTGGTCACAGAGAAACAATGATGGAGAGAGAGAAATGTTTATCTCTAGGCTTAGGCTTACAGTTCCAATCAAAGTTTATATGTCAATAATAACAATAATAAAACAGTTTTTTTCCTTGGATTAATTTTATTCAAATCTTCCTCCTTGCAGTCAAATAGATCAGATGCAAACATTGCTACCACTATCACTTGTATTAAGAGAAAAAGGACTTGTCAATAGTGTCAACCCAAATATGAACCCATGTCATATTTTTAAAACTCAATTTAAATAGCCCTGATGTATCCCTAGAGATTGTTAAAGCATTGACAGAGAGAATACACAAACATTACCTTTTGCATCCTTCCTGATATTTACCAAGACCTTAAACTTCTACAAGACCAGAAGATAACTGTCTTTTCTCTGCTTTTTCCCCTTTTAGCTATATGTATTTATAGTAAGTTCAGCCAACTGTTTTTTTTTTTTTTCTGTTATAGTTTTGTGAAATCCGCTTTTCTCAGGAGAGATTGCATCTACTTTCTGCACCTTTGAAAGACTATTATCTTAGATACCTTTCGATTCTACACAGTACTTTGAAAAAAATTTTCTAAATTTTAACTATACTCAAGATTTATAATTGTAAAAATAAAAATACAACAACAACAAAGAGGTGTATCAAGGTTTATATTCTTAGAATAACAACAACTTGTCACCACAGAAAATCCCACTGATATGACAAACTAAACTAAGTTCAATTCCTCTGGTCCCCCCAAAGTTATACAATGTATAGACTGAGTCTCCCTAATCTGATGTTCAGAAGTTTGAAACTTTTTGAATGTCAACATGATGTCACAAATAGAAAATTCCACATCTGACCTCATGTGATGATGGGTTGCAGTCAAATTACAGATGAACAATTCACAGTTCATTCAGTGTCTCTAAGGGAGAGAAGACCATCCCAGGCCCCTTCAGCTGTGATATATCTTTTTCATATGTACCCATATCTCCCCAGGCAAGCACATCTAGAGTGTAATAAAATGCCGTGTGTCCAGACCAGTCTTACCAACAGCAAGCTCTTCACAATGCCTCACAGCTACTGAAATATTATATAAAATGACCCCTAGGTTATATGTATAAAGTGTAAACAAAACGTAAATAAATGTTGTATTTAGACTTGAGTCTCATCCCTAAGATATCTCATTATGTAAACAAATATTCCAAAATCTGAAAAATCTAAAATCCAAGACACTTCTTGCCCCAATCATTTTGGAAAAGGGATGCTCAACCTGTACCATTCTCACTTTAAAGCATTGACAGAGAGAGAGAATACACAAACACTACTTTTTGCATCCTTCCTGTTATCTACCAAGACCTTAAACTTCTACAAGACCAGAAGATAAAATATATATATACACACACACACACATATATATATATATACACATTGTTTCATTCACCTTTCATGACTTTACTACAAGTGTTAGGCACGTTTTTAAAAGAAAATCGCTTCATAGTTTGCCATCACACTCCTTCAACAATGAATCATCTAAAGTGGACATTCCTCATGTTTCAAATCACTACTGTAAATTGGGAGTAAATGAAGCTGGAATTTGAGTCTCAGAATTTTATTTAAAGACTTGTTGAACATTAAATATAACCTAATCCATCTCTCATTACAGATGAAACAAATAAATCCCAGGAAGCATTGCTCAAGGGCAAATGATAAGTAGTTCTGAGAGTTAAACTTAGATAAATTTAGATCATTTTGCTCTAAAAATGATTCACTCTTCTATGTTTCTATCATTATAACACACTATCTCTATGTCTTTCTGTATTAAGTCATATGTAGCCACCAGCATAATTAAAGAGTATATCAAAATGATTTAATTTTTCTATCTTCCGGCAAGTTCACATCAAACTTCATTAGGCATGTAAACTATCATAAGCGGAAAAGGAGAAGCTAATACTTAGCTCTTACTCTGTGCTAAACATTGGACTAAACATTTTATATGTAACTATCTCATTTAATTACCAAAATAATGCAACTTATGAGTCAGAGTTGAATGCTGTCTTGTTTAGGGTTCATCTGTAGAGACTAAATTTTTTCTTCTGTTATAAACACCTACATAAGAAAAGCTTATTATCATACAAAAGTAAAGGAATAGACTCCATACCCAGGCTGGGGCCACACCTGGGCTGCCCCGGTAACTTCTGTGTCTGGTGTGGGAAGGAAATTGCTCGGCCATTGATCCACCTTTGCCAGGATCTCTGTGAGTAAAATGGAACTCCAAATTGCAAATCTGAGACTCCAAGGAATACATGTGATCTGCAAAACTAAAATCACATCCAGAACTGTAGCTGCAAGTGAGCCACGAAATGCACTGTAGAGGCTGCGAAGGCTCAAAAGTAACAAAGGCATGCATGGAATCATCAGAAAGAGCATTACAAAGCCAATACAAATGACCCTCCACAATTATTACCTCATTTAAATCAAGAAATTGTGGGAAAGAATGTTCAAGTGACCAGAATTAAGTCACATAGCTTGTGTGAGGTGAAATGGTTATTCAAATGTAGATTTATATGACTCAAATATCCAGTCTTTTCTCTACAACAAAATGTTTCTCTTGATTCCTTTGATTGGCCCATGCAAACCACAGAAATTTTTCTGATTTCTTTACCTACCATCTTCCAGACCTAAATTCCAGCTTTTTCTGCCTTAGCTCCTTGAAATACATTGTGCAAATGTTCATTCATAGTTCATTCTATGCATCAACTATTCACCAGAAAACTGTGCCCTCATCCTGATTATAAGGCATGAGATAACACACGATACTATCATTTTATCATTGTGGTAATCAAAAGAATTAGTCACATGAAAAATGCTTAGTCCAATGCTTGGCACAGAGTAGGAACAATCTCAAAGCAGCACACAAATATGAGTTTGTAAGAAAGGTTATGTTCAAATACCATTAAAGAATCAATGGTCAATTTAAGATACTTGAAATATCTGGACTATTTAATAGGCATATACTTCTTTTTGGGAAAAAATCTGAAAAAAGTTAATCATGTAATAAAAACAAACTATTTAAGACAATGTTTCTAGTTATCATATGCTCCATTTAAGAAAGTAAGACCTATGTGTTTTAAAATTCAATGTTTGTGTATTAAAGAATGTTTTTCCTCTCTGGGCCATAGCAAACTGACGATATTTGGAAAATACAGTAAAAATACTATGAAAATATCACGTTGCTACAAAAATTCCTAATGCTGCCCCTTAGTTTGTATACTTATTAGTCACAGGTAACAGACAGCTCTCAGACCAACAGCTCTCTACAAATCAAATTTTGACTAGAACTGTTTTAAAATATGCTGTTAGTCATTTCTCTAAATTTTATAAATTTTTTAAAACTGCAAATATTTTTTATTTTTCTTCCTTTTGGAGTAAAACTTTAAAAGCATATAATAGTATTACTTTAAAGTAAAACAATAAAAGCTAATCTGAAGACAATATTAGATTGAAATTCAGGGTAGGAGGAAAAGGGTTCCCTAAAATAAAATTGTAATTTGGGAAAAGAAAGATGTTTCTCTTCTGAGTTAATGCCATGTTAATAAAATAAAAGTGTAACTTCTGGCAAAAACTTGAAATTACATTCATTTATTTCATTCATTATATTTTGCTTTTACTAAAATGAATTTAGTCAGAAATTAGGTTCTGGATACCTGCCATCAACAATAAAATGAACAGTAATTAAACTTGTTACTAGTGTATTTTAAGAGTGTGCTAACGTTACTCATTAAACACCAGATGAATTGGTTTTTAGCCCAGTTTCAATGGCGGTTGCATTTTATTATGCAGATGTTGCCTGGTGTGTTGGCAAATGACATATGCTGTCTTCCTAGAATACTCATGGAAATGAAATGTGTGTACTCAGAGGCAAACAGGGTGACCAAAATATGGCACTTGATGAAATCAACAAAGAGCCTGTTTGTCAAGGGTGACTTTATGTTTGCATAATTGATTCTCACCTCCATAAGGATGATGAGGTGTTTTACTATCAATGATTTTACACTTGGAAGAGGTGATTAAACACCTCTGGTTTGCTGCTCCCATTAAGGAAGAATATTTTTACATTCATTCTTGTAAAAAAGCTGAAGTTTGTACTACATTTGGGAGTCTCTGGCAACAAGATGATGTTTCATTTGCTGCTCTACCCCGGATTTGGAATTTTTAGTTAAAATAAACATAGTTCACTTTTTCGAATGACTTCTCGGTTACCACTTAGGGTGTTTGTTCTGCTTTATTCTCAGGGAAGCTCACACTGTTTTTTTTTTGTTGTTTTTTTTTGTTTTTTATTTATTTATTTATTATTATTATACTTTAAGTTGTAGGGTACATGTGCATAACGTGCAGGTTTGTTACATATGTATACTTGTGGCATGTTGGTGTGCTGCACCCATCAACTCGTCATTTACATCAGGTATAACTCCCAGTGCAATCCCTCCCCCCTCCCCCCTCCCCATGATAAGCCCCGGTGTGTGATGTTCCCCTTTCTGAGTCCAAGTGATCTCATTGTTCAGTTCCCACCTATGAGTGAGAACATGTGGTGTTTGGTTTTCTGTTCTTGTGATAGTTTGCTAAGAATGATGGTTTCCAGTTGCATCCATGTCTCTACAAAGGACACAAACTCATCCTTTTTTATGGCTGCATAGTATTCCATGGTGTATATGTGCCACATTTTCTTAATCCAGTCTGTCACTGATGGACATTTGGGTTGATTCCAAGTCTTTGCTATTGTGAATAGTGCTGCAATAAACATACGTGTGCATGTGTCTTTATAGCAGCATGATTTATAATCCTTTGGGTATATACCCAGTAATGGGATGGCTGGGTCATATGGTACATCTAGTTCTAGATCCTTGAGGAATCGCCATACTGTTTTCCATAATGGTTGAACTAGTTTACAATCCCACCAACAGTGTAAAAGTGTTCCTATTTCTCCACATCCTCTCCAGCACCTGTTGTTTCCTGACTTTTTAATGATCGCCATTCTAACTGGTGTGAGATGGTATCTCATTGTGGTTTTGATTTGCATTTCTCTGATGGCCAGTGATGATGAGCATTTTTTCATGTGTCTGTTGGCTGTATGAATGTCTTCTTTTGAGAAATGTCTGTTCATATCCTTTGCCCACTTTTTGATGGGGTGGTTTGTTTTTTTCTTGTAAATTTGTTGGAGTTCTTTGTAGGTTTTGGATATTAGCCCTTTGTCAGATGAGTAGATTGCAAAAATTTTCTCCCATTCTGTAGGTTGCCTGTTCACTCTGATGGTAGTTTCTTTTGCTGTGCAGAAGCTCTTTAGTTTAATGAGATCCCATTTGTCAATTTTGCCTTTTGCTGCCGTTGCTTTTGGTGTTTTAGACATGAAGTCTTTGCCCACGCCTACGTCCTGAATGGTACTACCTAGGTTTTCCTCTAGGATTTTTATGGTATTAGGTCTAACATTTAAGTCTCTAATCCATCTTGAATTAATTTTCGTATAAGGAGTAAGGAAAGGATCCAGTTTCAGCTTTCTACTTATGGCTAGCCAATTTTCCCAGCACCATTTATTAAATAGGGAATCCTTTCCCCATTTCTTGTTTCTCTCAGGTTTGTCAAAGATCAGATGCCTGTAGATGTGTGGTATTATTTCTGAGGACTCTGTTCTGTTCCATTGGTCTATATCTCTGTTTTGGTACCAGTACCATGCTGTTTTGGTTACTGTAGCCTTGTAGTAGAGTTTGAAGTCAGGTAGCGTGATGCCTCCAGCTTTGTTCTTTTGACTTAGGATTGTCTTGGAGATGCGGGCTCTTTTTGGTTCCATATGAACTTTAAAGCAGTTTTTTCCAATTCTGTGAAGAAACTCATTGGTAGCTTGATGGGGATGGCATTGAATCTATAAATTACCTTGGGCAGTATGGCCATTTTCACTATATTCATTCTTCCTATCCATGAGCATGGTATGTTCTTCCATTTGTTTGTGTCCTCTTTCATTTCACTGAGCAGTGGTTTGTAGTTCTCCTTGAAGAGGTCCTTTACATCCCTTGTAAGTTAGATTCCTAGGTATTTTATTCTCTTTGAAGCAATTGTGAATGGAAGTTCATTCCTGATTTGGCTGTTTGTCTGTTACTGGTGTATAAGAATGCTTGTGATTTTTGCACATTAATTTTGTATCCTGAGACATTGCTGAAGTTGCTTATCAGCTTAAGGAGATTTTGGGCTGAGACAATGGGGTTTTCTAAATATACAATCATGTCATCTGCAAACAGGGACAATTTGACTTCTTCTTTTCCTAACTGAATACCCTTGATTTCTTTCTCTTGCCTAATTGCCCTAGCCAGAACTTCCAACACTATGTTGAATAGGAGTGGTGAGAGAGGGCATCCCTGTCTTGTGCCAGTTTTCAAAGGGAATTTTTCCAGTTTTTGCCCATTCAGTATGATATTGGCTGTGGGTTTGTCATAAATAGCTCTTATTATTTTGAGGTACGTTCCATCAATACCGAATTTATTGAGCGTTTTTAGCAGGAAGGGCTGTTGAATTTTGTCAAAAGCCTTTTCTGCATCTATTGAGATAATCATGTGGTTCTTGTCTTTGGTTCTGTTTATATGCTGGATTATGTTTATTGATTTGCAAATGTTGAACCAGCCTTGCATCCCAGGGATGAAGCCCACTTGATCATGGTGGATAAGCTTTTTGATGTGTTGCTGAATCCGGTTTGCCAGTATTTTATTGAGGATTTTTGCATCGATGTTCATCAGGGATATTGGTCTAAAATTCTCTTTTTTTGTTGTGTCTCTGCCAGGCTTTGGTATCAGGATGATGTTGGCCTCATAAAATGAGTTAGGGAGGAGTCCCTCTTTTTCTATTGATTGGAATAGTTTCAGAAGGAATGGTACCAACTCCTCCTTGTACCTCTGGTAGAATTCAGCTGTAAATCCATCTGGTCCTGGACTTTCTTTGGTTGGTAGGCTATTAATTATTGCCTCAATTTCAGAGCCTGCTATTGGTCTATTCAGGCATTCAACTTCTTCCTGGTTTAGTCTTGGAAGAGTGTAAGCGTCCAGGAAATTATCCATTTCTTCTAGATTTTCCAGTTTATTTGCGTAGAGGTGTTTATAGTATTCTCTGATGGTAGTTTGTATTTCTGTGGGGTCGGTGGTGATATCCCCTTTATCATTTTTTATTGCGTCTATTTGATTCTTCTCTCTTTTCTTCTTTATTAGTCTTGCTAGCAGTCTATCAATTTTGTTGATCTTTTCAAAAAACCAACTCCTGGATTCATTGATTTTTTGGAGGGTTTTTTGTGTCTCTATCTCCTTCAGTTCTGCTCTGATCTTAATTATTTCTTGCCTTCTGCTAGCTTTTGAATGCGTTTGCTCTTGCTTCTCTAGTTCTTTTAATTGTGATGTTAGAGTGTCAATTTTAGATCTTTCCTGCTTTCTCTTGTGTGCATTTAGTGCTGTAAATTTCCCTCTACACACTGCTTTAAATGTGTCCCAGAGATTCTGGTATGTTGTATCTTTGTTCTCATTGGTTTCAAAGAATATCTTTATTTCTGCCTTCATTTCATTATGTACCCAGTAGTCATTCAGGAGCAGTTTGTTCAGTTTCCATGTAGTTGAGCGGTTTTGATTGAGTTTCTTAGTCCTGAGTACTAGTTTGATTGCACTGTGGTCTGAGAGACAGTTTGTTATAATTTCTGTTCTTGTACATTTGCTGAGGAGTGCTTTACTTCCAATTATGTGGTCAATTTTGGAATAAGTGCAATGTGGTGCTGAGAAGAATGTATATTCTGTTGATTTGGGGTGGAGAGTTCCATAGATGTCTATTAGGTCTGCTTGGTGCAGAGATGAGTTCAATTCCTGGATATCCTTGTTAACTTTCTGTCTCGTTGATCTGTCTAATGTTGACAGTGGAGTGTTGAAGTCTCCCATTATTATTGTATGGGAGACTAAGTCTCTTTGTAAGTCTCTAAGGACTTGCTTTATGAATCTGGGTGCTCCTGTATTGGGTGCATATATATTTAGGATAGTTAGCTCTTCCTGTTGAATTGATCCTTTTACCATTATGTAATGGCCTTCTTTGTCTCTTTTGATCTTTGATGGTTTAAAGTCTGTTTTATCAGAGAATAGGATTGCAACCCCTGCTTTTTTTTGTTCTCCATTTGCTTGGTAGATCTTCCTGCATCCCTTTATTTTGAGCCTATGTATGTCTCTGCGTGTGAGATGGGTCTCCGGAATACAGCAGACTGATGGGTCTTGACTCTTTATCCAGTTTGCCAGTCTGTGTCTTTTAATTGGAGCATTTAGTCCATTTACATTGAAGGTTAAGATTGTTATGTGTGAACTTGATCCTGCCATTATGATATTAACTGGTTATTTTGCTCGTTAGTTGATGCAGTTTCTTCCTAGCCTCAATGGTCTTTACATTTTGGCATGTTTTTGCAATGGCTGGTACTGGTTGTTCCTTTCCATGGTTAGTGCTTCCTTCAGGGTCTCTTGTAAGGCAGGCCTAGTGGTGACAAAATCTCTAAGTATTTGCTTATCTGTAAAGGATTTTATTTCTCTTTCACTGATGAAACTTAGTTTGGCTGGATATGAAATTCTGGGTTGAAAATTCTTTTCTTTAAGAATGTTGAATATTGGCCCCCACTCTCTTCTGGCTTGTAGAGTTTCTGCCGAGAGATCTGCTGTTAGTCTGATGGGCTTCCCTTTGTGGGTAACCCGACCTTTCTCTCTGGCTGCCCTTAACATTTTTTCCTTCATTTCAACTTTGGTGAATCTGGCAATTATGTGTCTTGGAGTTGCTCTTCTCGAGGAGTATCTTTGTGGCGTTCTCTGTATTTCCTGGATTTGAATGTTGGCCTGCCCTACTAGGTTGGGGAAGTTCTCCTGGATGATATCCTGAAGAGTGTTTTCCAACTTGGTTCCATTTTCCCCCTCACTTTCAGGCACCCCAATCAGACGTAGATTTGGTCTTTTTACATAATCCCATACTTCTTGCAGGCTTTGTTCATTTCTTTTTCTTCTTTGTTCTTTTGGTTTCTCTTCTCGCTTCATTTCATTCATTTGATCCTCAATCGCAGATACTCTTTCTTCCAGTTGATCGAGTCGGTTACTGAAGCTTGTGCATTTGTCACGTATTTCTCGTGTCATGGTTTTCATCTCTTTCATTTCGTTTATGACCTTCTCTGCATTAATTACTCTAGCCATCAATTCTTCCACTTTTTTTTCAAGATTTTTAGTTTCTTTGCGCTGGGTACGTAATTCCTCCTTTAGCTCTGAGAAATTTGATGGACTGAAGCCTTCTTCTCTCATCTCGTCAAAGTCATTCTCCGTCCAGCTTTGATCCGTTGCTGGCGATGAGCTGCGTTCCTTTGCCGGGGGAGATGCGCTCTTATTTTTGGATTTCCAGCTTTTCTGCCCTGCTTTTTCCCCATCTTTGTGGTTTTATCTGCCTCTGGTCTTTGATGATGGTGATGTACTGATGGGGTTTTGGTGTAGGTGTCCTTCCTGTTTTATAGTTTTCCTTCTAACAGTCAGGACCCTCAGCTGTAGGTCTGTTGGAGATTGCTTGAGGTCCACTCTAGACCCTGTTTGCCTGGGTATCCCACAGCAGAGGTTGCAGAAGATAGAATATTTCTGAACAGCAAGTGTACCTGTCTGATCCTTGCTTTGGAAGCTTCCTCTCAGGGGTGTACTCCACCCTGTGAGGTGTGGGGTGTCAGACTGCCCCTAGTGGGGGATGTCTCCCAGTTAGGCTACTCAGGGGTCAGGGACCCACTTGAGCAGGGAGTCTGTCCCTTCTCAGATCTCAACCTCCGTGTTGGGAGATCTATTGCTCTCTTCAAAGCTGTCAGACAGAGTCGTTTGCGTCTGCAGAGGTTTTGGCTGTGTTTGTTATTGCCCTGTCCCCAGAGGTGGAGTCTACAGAGACAGGCAGGTTTCCTTGAGCTGCTGTGAGCTCCACCCAGTTCGAGCTTACCAGCAGCTTTGTTTACCTACTTAAGCCTCAGCAATGGTGGGCGCCCCTCCCCCAGCCTCGCTGCTGCCTTGCCGCGAGATCGCAGACTGCTGTGCTAGCAATGAGGAAGGCTCAGTGGGTGTGGGACTCTCCCGGCCAGGTGTGGGATATGATCTCCTGGTGTGCCTGTTTGCTTAAAGCGCAGTATTGGGGTGGGAGTTACCCGATTTTCCAGGTGTTGTGTGTCTCAGTTCCCCTGGCTAGGAAAATGGATTCCCTTCCCCCTTGTGCTTCCCAGGTGAGGCGATGCCTCGCCCTGCTTCAGCTCTCGCTGGTCGGGCTGCAGCAGCTGACCAGCACCGATCGTCCGGCACTCCCCAGTGAGATGAACCCAGTACCTCAGTTGAAAATGCAGAAATCACCGGTCTTCTGTGTCGCTAGCGCTGGGAGTTGGAGACTGGAGCTGTTCCTATTCGGCCATCTTGCTCCGCCCCCGGGAAGCTCACACTGTTTTTGCCTCCAGAACTTTTTATGACGTATCCTTGAATAAAGATTAGACAAAATCCTTCTGTACCTCCTCCAAAGAATGGCTATAAGGTGAGGGCAGGCCTTGGAGCTCAAATTATTAAGTACTAAACTCTCTTGGATGATTAAGGTTTATATCTCAGTATGACAGGGACAAAGCTGATAAAAGGACCTGATTTCTCTGGGTAAGCTCTGTGAATGTAGTTTTAGAGTATACAAGAATTATCAATGATTTTGCTTTCAGGTGATAAAACTAAATCCAAGTCTCATTCTTAAAAACCTATTGGGCTGATGGAAAATTACGTTTGTCATTACTGGATGTATTGTGTTCCAGAGTTCCTTCCTAATTTAGGACAATTACAGAGAAAGGGCTCCATAGTGTAATCTGGTGTGACTACCATTGACGTACTCATTATACAAGCCAATCATGGAAGAGCTATTTGCTTTTATGCTATGAAGCCTAAAGACTGAGCCTGAAAGCCTTTAAAAGTCTACCTACAAGGCCTGGTGTGGTGGCTCATGCCTATAATCCCAGCACTTCAGGAGGTCGAAGCAGGCGGACCATGAGGTCAAGAGATTAAGACCAGCCTGGCCAATATGGTGAAACTCCATCTCTACTAATAATACAAAAATTAGCTGGGCGTGGTGACGTGCGCCTGTAGTCCCAGCTCCTTGGGAGGATCGCTGGAACCCAGGAGGCAGAGGTTGCAGTGAGCCACTCTACTCCAGCCTGGCAACAGAGCGAGGCTCTGTCTCAAAAAAAAAAAAAAAAAAAAAAAAAAAAAAGCTACCTCCAAACAACTCATTCCCTCCAAAATCCTTTCACCTCTTCAATGTGTACCTTCCTAAATATCAGTGCTCAACTTGGCCTTGTTGGGGTCAAAGAAAGACTTCCCTTTCACCTCTGAAGGTTTATCTAAAATCACTGACAAAAAGCAGATTCATAGGAGAAAAGATATAGAAAATTTGTGAATGTGTACATGGGAGCCTTCAGAATGAAGACCCAAAGATACAAGAATAATTGTTCTTTTTTTTTTTTTTAAGCTTAGGTTCAACAAGTATGGCCAGCTGTGTAGAAATATGATTGGACAAAAAGGATATAATCTAATTCTAATAGACTAAATGTCTATTAGAGGCCTGTCTGTCTGGATTCTTTTTGGCCTCTCTGAGCATGCATTTCTTCCTTCTGTGTGTGGGGCCAGACTCTGTCTGGACTGGGGGAATCTTATACCCTACAACATAGGTCAGATAATTTCTTTATGGCCAGTTTTTTTGCACAGGAAGTTACTACACAGAAATAGTGTAGTAATTTTTAGGTTTTATGGTTGGCTTTGGGGAAAGGTGTTTCTGGTTTCTGTGACCCACCTTGGGGAAGAGGGATTCTAGTTTCTATGGCCAGCCTAGAAGGAGAATGGGACTAAGAGAAAGGAGGGCAGGAGAGGTTCAGAGAAAAACCTTTGCTTCGAAGGCTTTCATGTTGGGGATATTGCTTTCTGAATCTCAACAGTATCATCTTTTCAGAATATTCAGTCTTTAAAAAACAAAATTCAGGAGGGGAAAATACCTTACAGAAAACTCCTACAGTTGGCATTGAAATACAAAGTCGCCCTGAGGCAAAAGAGAAGAAGAGGTGCCGCTATACTTTTGTGAAATGTTGTAAGGGAGAATTTAGAAATGGGGACAAGAAAGAAAGAAGAGATATTTCTCTAAGTTATTCTTTAAACATGTGTGAATGAGTTATATATATTGTGATTTCTAAGGAGACCACTAACTTACATGACACCTTCTTGTAAGTTTAATGGAAAAGTTTACCTTTGAATAGAGAAGTAACCAAAAGGGGCAACTTCTGGGTTGAAAAATAATAAAAGGTGTTCCTTTCTTATGGATGACACAACCCCATCCAAAAGCTTATGCATCAGTGATCAAAAGGGGGATGGATTTCATCTGCCAGTTGTGCTTGCTTGTCTAAACCTTCAACGTTCCCTTTTTAGTTTTAGTAATAATTATCTTCATCAATTACATAATTATCATCACCATCATCATCACATTACCGTTATCATCACCATCATCCTTATCATCAATGATATCTGAGTACTTACTATGTGTCAGGTGCTGTCATAAGTGCTACACCTGAATCATTTTTACCAAACTCTCAAGATGAGTTCCCAGTGAGAATTAATTGAGATATTACTAATCTGTTCCAGGCAGCATTCTAAGATTATTTAAATTATAATGATCTCATTTAGTCTCCCAACTCTACCAGGTAGGTACTGTTATTATAACTACATGAAGAAACGAGGCATAGAAAGATTAAATCAGGTGATAAAATTTGTCAGCAGACCTATATATTAAAAATGTGCCATCTCAAACACTCAGGAACTACTATCGGGTAAAGAGGACATCAATGTTTTGAGACAACTATTTTAAAGTTATTCTATATAAAGCTAGATGAATGTCCAAAGTAGACAATTCATCTGTGCAAAAAGATAATTTATCCCAGAGCAGGGAACAAATATCACTCTTAACATAAGAGATTTCTTGTTTTTTTCTAATAGCCATTAAAACTGACTCATCATATCCATGGTTCCACCAGATTTAGTTACACAAAGTTATTCTTATAAAAACATTTAGAAGACAATGAGGCAATTGCAGTGAATGATGTAATATTAGAAGTTACATGTGGGTTTGTCAAAAAATATAATGGTGCCACACTCTCCGTGAAGCTCAGTAAATCTTGCTCTTGGTGATGATAGGCAGAACTCTTGGATATGTGAAAATATGATGAAAGATAAAATACACATGATGGTCTTTAAAGGAGGCCAGGATTCAGAGAGAACACTACACATTAACTTGATTTTCAAGGAAAAGGAAGTCACTTTGGTCAAAACAAAGTTAGAGAATCATAAAAGCAAGTTGCAATTAACACTGGGGGTCGTATTGCCTCACTTTCACCCTAACAAAGTGAGTTTTAAGGGTGGAGATATCGGCAGGGGCCAAACTGTGAGAGGCTTTGAATGTAAATTTTATACTTGTACAGTTTACAGACTCACTGTAAATGTCATTTTTTGGTTTCAGTATTATATGTAAAAAGGATACATGTTCCTTGTGAAAATTTCAATCAATAACTAAATGCACAAAAAATTAAAAAATCTTTTTCTATCTACTTCTGAGATATAGTTCTTTTAAATTTAGGGGCACAGTCTTTCAGACTTTTTCTGTACATACACAGGCACATACGTATACCTACTTTTATTTTTGACAAAATGGTGAATCTACTCTAAAATCCTTCTACAGCTTGCTTTTTAATGTAACAACCCATCTTGGGCACTTTTCTATGTTAAGAAAGAAAAAAAAAAAGAAAGAAAATGCCCTATTGTCAAATGGTAAAGGAGAGTGAGAAAGGCAGGTATATGACAAGGACCAAGACCTTATAAACGCACCAGGACTCTTCAAGAATCTGATATGCAGGGGCAATAATTGCTGCATTGAGGGGAAAGACTGTCATTCCAAGGCAACAGGTTTTAGTTACCTAAGATATCAAGATGCCATGGAATCTTCTTTTAATGTGATTTGAAACACTAGGTTTCAGGGAGGCAGACAAAGGAGCCCTTACCAATAGAACTAGCATTCTTTAAAATCTTCTTTCAAATTGAGCACATTGAGATGAGCTGAAAGGAAACCATTTCATTGATCTAAGGGTATCAGTAATTCACAGGTCAAGATCAAAAGCAATCTGCTGACGCTGATCTGTAAATCAAAGCTGTAACACATAGCATTCTATTGCTCTCCATCAGCATGTTTATACATTGCCATGCAATTGTTATTCTGTGCTTTCAATAATCAAATCACTGATGTGGGATTTGGTTGCAGCTTCTAAGAACAAAAGTTCATGTGCGGTTCTAAATTACTTAATGCAATTTTAAAATGCAAAATGTTCATTTTTCTTCCTCCAAAAAAAGAAAAGCCTCAAACCAAATGTACAATATCTTGTTGAGAACTAAATGGAGGATATTAAGATTACAAACTAATGATTAAAAATACAAAATCAGATAGTCTGTTCGTAGTTAGAAAAGGAGTGATGAGGAGATAGGGTACAGAGTGCTTCAGAATTTACAGCTCATCACCATTTGTTGGAAACAAGAAATCAACAGGATGCATGACCCTGATGAAGATGGGAAACATTTCTGAGCCATTATCTTCACCCTCTCTCACAAATGAATGGGAAACAAGCAAATAAGTGTGGGTTTGTGTGTTTTCCAATGACTTACTGGTTTAATAAAACAGAGAAATAACCCATTTATCCTTTCTATGGGTCCCAAAATAAGGATGTTCATAGATGAAATTGTAGCACATAAAACATCAACTATTCATTCACTATTTTAATTTATTTTAATTGCATGTTTCTAATAGCACATTTGTTTTATCATTTTTCATACTGCCATTCCTTTTAGTTGTACTTTCTCGCTAGCAGAATTCACTATGGAAATATATTAACTATTTTTCAATTATTTCCCATTTTATTGTGTGAAAAATCTCCATGGGTGTTTTTGGAGTAGAAATTGGTTTAAACACAGCAGGTCTCATCATATCCAATTACTCTTCCTTATCTCCCACTATTTCTTAAGTCAGGAAATTACTAGCAATGAAGTGATAAGCACTGCACCCACAAAGGTTCTCCCCCAAACTGCTGTTAAATTACCCAGTGGAGCAGATCATATGGTGCGTGTATTCATATTTTTTGGAGAGAAGTGTTAAAATATTCTCAGAACAGAAGAAGTGGGTTTGTATTTTCTAGAATAATTATACATGTGAATTAGAATAGTCTACCCATTAAAGACAATTTTAGTGTAATGAAATTAAAGTTTATGACTTTTCAAGCATGTTTGAGGTACCATAGGACGATGTTGATTGTTGGTGGTCAAGTTAAAAAACCAACTAAGAATTGTCATTTTCTGTCTTTAGAGATTTCTAAGACAAATAATTCCTTTGTCATGTTTTGAGTTTCTAGCACATGCCAGGAGCTCTGCTAGGAGTTGAAAATGCGGCAGAAACACAAGAGAAAATTTTTCTGCTCTCTTGGAACTTACCAGTAAACACAAAACACTAAACAAACCCTGCCCCTGCTGTCCATCCATTTCCTCTTTATTCTATGAAAAGGCCAATATATATAAAAAGTCCACAGGGCACTCAAAAAACTCTCTACTCTATAGTAGCAATTAGACCCAACCAGAAATGTGAACCCAGGGAAGGCATTTAAAAATAATTTACTTAGAGACTTTCACTTATGGACAAATGGAGCAGATATATTTTCCTTATTTCTCTTACTAACTACAACTAAAAACCCTGGATAATATATGTAAAACAAAAATAAGAAGACTCTGAAAGGCAGACTAACTGGTGACATAGGGACGTGGGAAAAGCTATAGTAGTGACTTTCCTGGTGCCAGAGAAGGCAACAACTCAAAAATACAACAGGTACAGACAAAACAAAACAATATCCATCGGAAGCCTGTCGATCTTGTCAAAGGACCAATAAAAAAGAAGACAGGAAACTTTTAGACAATAAATATTTTATTTCAGCCAACATCACAGAAAGAACAATGACTCTGTCCACACCCACATTATCAAGGGATAAGGAGAGAGCTGGATTGCACCTTCAGGAGGCTCTTAGGTACCCCAACACCCCTGAAAGGGTGGTTTCAGAGAAGGTCAAGTAGGGTGTCTGGTCAGTAAACAGCATCTGCCTCATGAGGTCAGTGCAGAACAAACAGGGAGTCTGGATCTTTACGCACTCTCCCCGCACTGTGGTAGTATCAGAAAAGCACTAGAGGAGAGTGCAGGCTTTCGCGGTCACCCAGCAGTAACAAGCTGACCTCCCCCACAAGGTCAGTGGAGACCATAAGGCACCCCAACTCTAATCTCCACTCAGCAGTTAGGAGGCGCACCCTTCTCAGGTGTCAACAGAGGTTGAGTGGGAAACCTTGACTTGTTCTTCTATAGGACAGTAATGAAACAGTGCCCTTTCTCCTTTTCCCCAGTGGGGCAGTGTCAAAAAGAAAGAAAGGAAAAGAAAACACAGTTAAAGCTGAAGGTATACATAAAATCCAGAAACTCATAACATAATACAACAATATCCAGGCTAAAAAATTACTTATTACCGCAAGAAAAATATCTAAAATTAATTTAAAAAGACAATTGATAGATGCAAACACCAAGGTGACAGAGATGACAGAAGTATCTGGCAGAGATTTAAAGCAACCATGACAAAAATGCTTCAACAAACATACACAAACACACCTGAAACTACTGAATAAATAGCAAGTCTCAGCAAAGAAACAGAAAAACTATTCAAAGAAAAACCTGATATTAAGAAGAGCCAGAGGCCAGGCACAGTGGCTCATTCCTGTAATCCCAGAACTTTGGGATGCCAAGAGGGGTGGATCACGAGTTCAGGAGATTCAAGACAATCCTGGCTAACAAGGTGAAACCCCATGTCTACTAAAAAATACAAAAAGTTAGCCAGAAGTGGTGGCACACACCTGTAGTGCCAGCTACTTGGGAGGCTGAGGCAGAAGAATCACTTGAACCCGGGCGGTGGGAGTTGCAGTTTTACTGAGATTGCACCACTACACTCCAGCCTGGATGACAGAATGAGACTCTGTCCACTCTGTCCCCTCAAAAAAAAAAAAAAAAAAAAAAAAAAAAGAAGAACCAGATGGAAATATTAGAACTGAGAAATACAATAATACAATAATTGAAAAAAAAATCTCAGAAGATGAGCTCAATAGCAGAATGGAGGGGACAGAGGAAAGAATTAGCCACTCTCACTTCTGACACCAAATAATAGTTCTGGGGTCCCCAGGACTACCTTTACATTTAATAATTTGCTGAAAAACTCACCAACCCTACTGACAGTTGTTATATTCATGGTTGTGGTTTACCACAGTGAAAAGGATACAGATTAAAATCAGCCAACAGGAGAGATACAAGAGGTAGAGCCTAGGAGGGTTCCAAACCTGTGGTTTGCAGTTGTCCTCTCCTAATGCAGTAATGGAAAGTGTTAACTCCTCTCACAGATAAATTATGGCAATATATATGAAGCATTACTATCCAGGAGAACTCACCTGAGCCTTAGTTTCTAGCATTTTTATTAGGTCACATAAACCTGGATGGCTGCTAACATAGCTAATCTCAGACTTCAAAAGAGTCAAGCTGATATCTTGTGGCCCCAAACCCCCACTCTAAATCACTTTATTAGACTATCTGTTGTGGCCCAAAGTCCTCACTCTAGATTACATTGTTATACAATTTGGTGTGACAATTTGGTAAGGACACCAGATAAGATACTCTTATCAGGCATGACATTCCTAGAGTTCACATCCCAAAATCCTAGATCAAAGACCAGATCTCTCTTTGGGCAAGGTTAATTTTTTTGCTATACAAATAGTTACAGAAACCACTGAAATACTAAGGAAACAGAAATAGCAGGAAACAGAAAACAGAGAAATTATATTTTTAAAAAAGCATAATAGGCCAGGCATGGTGGCACATGCCTGTAATCCCAGCACTTTGGGAGGCCAAAGCAGGTGGATCAACTGAGGTCAGTAGTTCGAGACCGGTCTGATCAACATGGCGAAACCACGTCTCTACTAAAAATACAAAATTAGCCAGGCATGGTGGTGTGGGCCTATAGTCCTAGCTACTCGGGAGGCTGAGGCAGAAGAACTGCTTGAACCTGGGAGGCGGAGGTTGCAGTGAGCTGAGATCGCACCACTGCACTCCAGCCTAGGTGACAGAGTGAGACTCTGTCTAAAAAAATAAATAAATAAATAATAAACAGAACAAAAAATAAATGATGAAATTTATCTCTAACATATAAATAACTATATTAAATAAAAATGATTTAAATACAACAATTAAAAAATAGTTTTGGGAACACTATAACACTAAATGCATATGCTATAAAAGAGAGAAAGTTTTATATCAATAGTTTAATCACCTCAGAAACGTAGAATAATCAAAGTAAACAGAAGGAAGGACATGAGAAAGCTCAAAACAGAATTTAATTCAATTTTAAACAGAAAAACAATAGAGGATTCAATAGAACAAAGAGCTGTTTTTTAAAAAGATTAATAAAATTAACAAATTTCTAACATTTCTCACAAAAAAAGATTAAAAAGTCGCAAGTTATGAAAATCAGTAACAAAAAAGAGATAATCACTATGGAACACAGAGTTTGGACAGAGAACTAATAAACAACTTTACTTGCATAAATTTGACAACTCAGATGAAAAGGACCATTTTCTCAAAAGACACAAACTACTATAACTTACTCAATATAAAGTAGAAAATTTGAATACTCATACAAATATTAAGGGAATTAAAGCATAATTAACACCAATTATTTACAATCTCTTCCAGAAAATACAAGAAGGAGACATTTCCCAAGCTATTTTATAAAGCTCAAACTACTCTGAGAGCAAAATGAGACAAAAGGTACAAAATAAACTAACGAATAAACTACAGACCAATATATTTTGTGAACTGCAGTGCAAAAGCCTACAACCCAGAAACAGATTTATTCAAATATGCCCAACTAATATTTGGTCAAGGTGTAAAAACAATTAAATACAGGAAAGATAGCTTTTACAACAAATGGTGCAGGTTCACTTGGATATCCACAGATAATCAATCAATCAATTAATAAAATAATTTCTAAGTCTCATACCTTATGCCAAAAGGAAAACAAAATGACATTATGTTAAGTGAAATAAGCCAATCTTTTGTATTAAAAGACAAGTACTGTATAATTCCAGAAATATGAGGTATCTAAAGTTGACAAAATTCTAGAAACAGAAAGTAGAATGACAGTTACCAAGAGCTGGGCAGAGGGACAGAAAAGGAGTTGTTTAATGGGTATAGAATTTCTGATTTTCAAGAAGAAAAAGTTCCGAAGATGTGTTTCACAATAATGTAAATATGCTCAACAATGTTGCACTACACACTTAAAAATGGTTAAGATGGCAAATTTTATGTTGCCTTATTTATCGCAATAAATTTGAATGCAAATCAAAATATATCACAAACTTAAATGTAAAACACAAAACTATAAAACATTTAGGACAAAATACAGAAGAAATTTTTCATGATACAGAGCTAGGCAAAGAGTTCTTGGACTTAACATCAAAAGCATGACCCTTAAAGGAAAAAACTGACAAACTGGACCTCATCAAATTTAAAATACTTTGCACAGTAAGAATCCCTTTCAGAGATAAAAAGTCAAGTTGCAGAATAGGAGACAATATTCAAGAGCCACGTATTCAACAAAGGACTGATATTTAGGATATGCAAAGAACCTAATAGTAAAACAATAACAATAACAATAGTGACTATACCAAATGCTAGTGAGGATGCAGGGAAACTGGATCTCTCACACATTGCTGGTAAGAATGTAAAAAGGAATGGTCACTCTCGAAAGTTGGAGAGTTTATTTAAAAAGTGCATATGCATCTACCATATGACTCAGCAATTGCATTTCTAAGCATTTAGCTCAGAGAAATAAAGACTTATGTTCACACAAATATCTGTATATGAAGAGTTATAGCGGTTTTTTCTCATAATAGTAAAAAACTGGAAACAGCCCAGATGTCCTTCAATATGCAAACAGTTAAACAAACTATGGTACATCCATGCTGTGGAATATTACTCAGTCATATGAATTCTGCTGAGTAAATATGTCAATCCTAAAAGGTTACATATTGTATGTTTCCATTTCAATAACATTCTTGAAATGACCAAATTATATAAATAGGGAACAGATGAGTGACTCTTAGGATTTAAAGAGAGTGTGCAGATGGAAGCAAAGGGGATGTGGCTATGAGAAGGCAACATGAGAGGTCCTTGTGGTGATGGAAATGCCTCATTTGATTGTGTTAATGTCAGTATCCTGTTGTTACATTTACTATTATTTGGAAGATGTTACTATTGGGGAAAACTGGGTAAAAGGTACATGTGATCTCTTTGTATTATTTCATGCTATTGCATGTTAATCTACAGTAATCTCAAAATAAAAAGTTTAAGTATAAAAATAAGCAACTTACATGCAGAAGTCTTATTTTTAAACATGAAGGAAGTGAGGCAAGAGTCACTCATGAATGCTAAATGCACTGGGAAATTTTAAGGAGAAGCAGGATATCTTTATGGTTCTCAGAGTATGTTCTCACAGATTATTAATTGCAAGGTAGGGAAAAAAGCACATAATGGAGAAATCAGGAAACACTTTCTTGACTGGAGGATCAAAATTATTACCAACACTGTCTCGGATGGATGCTATGTGGCTCTCGATGTGATGGATGTGATTCGCTGAGGAGGACTCAGTATCCCTATGTATTATCCCAGCAAATAATGCGAAAATTGAATGTAGTCATGAGGAAACACTAGTCAAGCAAAAAACAAGAAATTCTACATTACGCGTGTGGCTGGTACTGTTAAAAACTGTTATTAAAAAACAAAGGCCATGGAATTGTTTCAGGCAAAGGGAATCTAAAGAGACATGGCAAAATCCTCTAATACCTAAATCCCATCCAGCTCCTGTAGGAGTAGGGTGGTATGATTCTATAAAAGGCATTATTGTGTAACTGAAGAAAATAAAACATGGCTATAGATTAGATAAAATGAGTATGTTTATGTAAATCTGTATAGTTTATCAGTGTACTATGATGTGATAATGTAAGAGAATATCTGTATTCTTAGGAAATGCATGTTGAGACACAACTACATATCTGACTTAGCCTGAAATAGTTCCAAAAATTAGCTACATATATATGTGTGTGTGTGTGTGTATGTGTGTGTGTGTGTGTGTGTGTGTGTATTAGAGAGAGAGAGGAGAGGGAGAGGAGAATGAGAAGGAGAGAGAGAACAGAAGATAAAGCAACGTACTAAAATGTTAACAAAGGCAAAATCTGGATAACTGTATATGGTTTTTGTTCATACTACTTTTCTTATTTGGCAAATTTTGCAAATTTGAAATTATTTTGAATTAAGAAAAGGTCTAAAACTGAAGACAAAATACTGCTCATGTTCAATCCTGTTTCAAGGTGAAACAACAAAACACTTCTGTATGAGTGAGGCTTCATTCAATTTCAGGTGACAGTAAAAGCTCAAATGAGCTTATACAATAAATAGAAATGATGGGAAACAGGAGCAATTTCAGGCACTTTTGGATTGAGGGATTTCAAAATTCTATGTGTCACAGAACTTCATCTTGGATTAAGTACCCAGGATTAATCACTATGGGCAGTGTGGTGTGGTGCTCTATTTGCCCGGGTTTGAATCACATGGCTACCTATGACGGCATCTGGGGAAAGGGAGGCAGAGTTGTGGGTGTTGATCACACAAAAACCACATGATTAAGAGATGGAAGAGTTGTTCCCAAAAGAAAATAAGGAGTTCTGTTATTATGTAAGAAAAGGCAAACAATAAAACCTCAAAAACACCATGACCAAAATTCAAAGAACTTTGTATCAAACTCCATGATCCCCTACCTCTTAACACTTTTCCTTATAGCAGCATCTTTTGTCGAGCCTGAGGAAAAGCCTTTGTATTACAAGGCTGCCCACAGCAAGAGCTCAAGGTATACTTACATGTTCCATAAAGACCCTCTCTGAGAACACAGTAGCCTGGGGTCTGCAGGGGTTGGCACTGCAGGAGTTGAGAAGTAGGCAGACCATTAACTCCACAGGCAGAAGTAATTGAACAGTTCTTCCTAGTGAAATACATGACATTCATGAATCCACATGCAGTCTGAGATTTTCCCTTTTAAATTGGCAATCTATAAAACCTAAGCTTCTGGATGAGACCTGCAGGTAGTTTGTTTCAATTGAAAGTTGTATTGATTTTAACATCTACCTGTGTTACATTTATCACACAATAAATGTACAATATATTAATACTTAATGAGCATTCAAAATATGTTGAAATTATCAAATATTTATGGATAAATATTCATAGACAACAAGAACAATAGAACACATAACTAGGTAACATTATTTTCGAGGAGATGGCAATGTAATCATCTTACATAGGACTTCTGGTTAATTTATTTATTTTTCATCCCAATAGTGCAAGATTTAAACTGCTGTAAATTTTGTGGGGTTTTTTTTCTGAACTTAATGTGAATATAATACCACTGTTGGAAAAAAATGATACAAAAAAATAATTATACATAGTTTTTCTTTTTGCAGAAGTCCAAAGACTTGGTTCTAAATTGCATAGTCAAATAATTTTTTAAAGGAAGAACCACCAACTCTAACCAGCAATGCAATAATGTGTTTCTTTTTTCCACAAAATAGCACAAAAAAAACCCAAAACCTGCAATCAAACATCAGAGTCATACGATGATAGATACTGGCTTTATAAACATAATTGTCATAATACAAGATAATTTTTAGGCCACTACACATCTAGAATAAGAGAAACAAAACTATTTTCATCTGTAACTGAATTATCTTTTTGCCCCAAGTATTTCAGATAAAAACTCTCCAAAACACCAGGTTATATGTCATAAATACGTAAGTAGAAATAAAGATAAAAATAAAATAAAATAAACAAAGTAAAAACTTACTGGTTAAAAAAAAGTGAGAGCAAATTCTCCTGTCTCACAAATGGAGCCACAGTTTTTTTCTTTACCTGTAACCACATTATTAAAGTATACATGTCTGCCTTCATTTATCCATATTCGCAAATCCCTGGCACAGTAATTGGGAGGATTTGTGAAAGAGAGAATTTGGCAAAAATAAAAACTCCTTGCTAATTTTTTAGTTGATTCCCATATCCTGTATCCTGACACACATTTTACCTGCAATATCTTTCTACATCTCTGCAAAGACTACTGAAAGATTCTCACCAGTCACTTCTCAGAATGGTGATAAAGGTGAAAAGAGAAGGGTAGAAAAATGTCTGAGAGCTGTGAGTTGGTACAGATAGAATGGTGACTCACCTATAAAGTGACTGAATAATTTTAATTCATTAAGTATTTATTTTATGAGATTTATCACTTACATGCTATGCTCAACTCTCCTTCTAGCTAAACAGCCTATTTGCTCAGGCAAAAGATACTGGGCTACTGTAATGCAGAAATTGAGCACTAACTGTAATAGAATAGCTACCGTCCATATGCTGGAATGACTCATGAGGTGGCCTGTCACAAAGAGCTTTCCCCTATGATCAGAATAATGCTAATTAATGTAGCCAAATAAACGGGTTGCCTTCCTCTTGGATATTGATTGTAGAACAGAGAATACTGGGGTAGTCAAGAGCAGTAAGAAGAAAAGAGAGAAGATATTGAGAAACAGAGAAGGGCTAGAAAGATCTCTGCAAGTCCACAGGGAATAATGAAATAAGAACAGGCACAAGCAGGTAAGGAATTGTGGATGAATGGAATGGTATATTCAAAAGACATGGAGCTTGTTTCAGACATTTACAGTAGTTAGAACTTGTATAGGCATGAACTGAAGGATGGAGTTTTGTTTCAATATTTGCTTCTCCTCTCATTCCAGACCTCTAAATCTTCTTGTTTTAAGGGCTAATTTTTGGTTCACTTTTATTTTCTATTCGTATTCTTTACTTAGCAACCTCACTTTTACTCCAGTCTTTTAGGTTATCTTTATGTTAACACTTTTCAAATAAATGTCTCCACCTAGCCCTCTGTTCTGAGCTGCAGACTCAAATACTCCCCTGCCTGTTTGAGCTCTCCATCTGTATGTCTCACTAGCATCTCCATAAACATGTCTGAAATGGAATGACTCCTATGCCATTTCTGCTCCATCCCAAAAAAGAATACCATCATCCTCTGGCATCCTTTCTAATGCCAGGAATCTTGGAGACATGCCTCACTTCTACCTTTTCCTCATGCTCACTCTGACATCCACTGCCAAGCTATAACTAGGATCCATCCACTTTTTTCTATCCCTCTTTCAGCAATTTAGGTCAAATCACTGTCATAGTCTAGGCCACCGTAATAGCTTCTGAATTTGTCTCTCCAATTTTCTTCTTGTCTCCATACTCCACCCATATATCCTACAGTATCTCACGCCATATTTTCAGAGATAAGCCCCACTACTACCTACTACTATTAACTTATATGTAACTCTTAATATAGCTACACATTTTCTACATGTTAACTCATTTAAAGTAAATTAACCATATTGTTCCCTTACTTATAACTTTTTTCTTTCTCTTTCTTTCCTTTCTTCCTTTCTTTCTTCTTTCCTTCTCTTTCTCTCTTCCTCTCTCTCTTCTCCTTCTCTCCTTCTCTCTCTCTCTCTCTCTCTTTCTCTCATTCTTTCTTTCTTTCCTCTGTCTCTGTTGCCCAGGTTGGGGAGCAATGGCATAATCTCACCTCATTGCAACCTCTTCTTCCTGGGCTCAGGCGAGCCTCCCATCTCAGCCTCCTGAGAAGCTGGGACTACAGGCACATGCCACCAAGCCGAGCTAATTTTTTATAGTTTTGATAGAGATCAGGTTTAATTTTTCATGTTTCCCAAGCTGGGCTTGAACTCCTGGCCTTAAGGGATCTTTCTGCCTTGGCCTCCCAAAGTGCTGGGATTACAGGTGTGAGCCATGATGACTGGTCTTTTTCCATATATTTCTACTGTATTTAGGATAAACAAAAAATAAATAGGGGGGGGTGGAGCAAGATGGCCGAATAAGAACAGCTCCAGTCTCCAGCTCCCAGCGCGAGCAACACAGAAGACTGGTGATTTCTGCATTTTCAACTGAGGTACCGGGTTCATCTCACTAGGGAGTGCGGGACAATCGGTGCTGGTCAGCTGCTGCAGCCCGACCAGCGAGAGCTGAAGCAGGGCGAGGCAACGCTTCACCTGGGAAGCCCAAGGGGGAAGGGAATCCCTTTTCTTAGCCAGGGGAACTGAGACACACAACACCTAGAAAATCGGGTAATTCCCACCCCAATATTGCGCTTTACCAAGGGTCTTAGCAAATGGCACACCAGGAGATTATATCCCACACCTGGCCGGGAGGGTCCCACGCCCAAGGAGCCTCCATCATTGCTAGCACACAGTCTGCCATCTAAGGGCAAGGCAGCAGCGAGGCTGGGGGAGGGGCACCCGCCATTGCTGAGTCTTAAGTAGGTAAACAAAGCCACTGGGAAGCTCGAACTGGCTGGAGCCCACAGCAGCTCAAGGAGACCTGCCTGTCTCTGTAGACTCCACCTCTGGGGACAGGGCACAACTAAACAAACAAAAAAAAGCAGCAGAAACCTCTGCAGACGCAAATGACCCTGTCAGACACCTTTGAAGAGAGCAGTGGCTCTCCCAACATGGAATTTGAGATGTGAGAACGGACAGACTGCCTGCTCAAGTGGGTCCCTGACCCCTGAGTAGCCTAACTGGGAGACATCTCCGACTAGGGGCAGACCGACACCCCACACCTCACACGGCGGGGCACACCCCTGAGACGAAGCTTCCAAAGCAAGAATCAGACAGGTATACTCGCTGTTCAGCAATATTCTATCTTATGCAGCCTCTGCTGCTGATACCCAGGCAAACAGGGTCTGGAGTGGACCTCAAGCAATCTCCAACAGATCTACAGCTGAGGGTCCTGACTGTTAGAAGGAAAACTAACAAACAGGAAGGACACCCACACCAAAACCCCATCAGTACGTCACCACCATCAAAGACCAAAGGCAGATAAAACCACAAAGATGGGGAAAAAGCAGGGCAGAAAAGCTGGAAATTCAAAAAATAAGAGCGCATCACCCCCTCCAAAAGAACGCAGCTCATCGCCAGCAACGGATCAAAGCTGGACAGAGAATGACTTTGACAAGTTGAGAGAAGAAGGCTTCAGTCCATGAAACTTCTCAGAGCTACAGGAGGAATTATGTACCCAGCGCAACGAAACTAAAAATCTTGAAAAAAGAATGGAAGAATGTATAACTAGCATAATTTATGCAGAGAAGGCCATAAACAAACTGACAGAGATTTAAAAAATGACACGAGAAATACGTGACAAATGCACAAGCTTCAGTAACCGACTCGATCAACTGGAAGAAAGAGCGTCAGCGATTGAGGATCAAATGAATGAAATGAAGTGAGAAGAGAAGTATAAGGAAAAAAAAGGAAAAAGAAATGAACAAAGCCTTAAAGAAGTATGAGATTATGTGAAAAGACCAAATCTACGTCTAATAGGGGTGCCTGAAAGTGAGGGGGAAAATAGAATCAAGTTGGAAAACACTTTGCAGGATATAATCCAGGAGAACTTCTCCAACCTAGAAAGGCAGGCCAACATTCAAATTCAGGAAATACAGAGAACGCCACAAAGATACTCCTCGAGAAGAGCAACTCCAACACACATAATTGCCAGATTCACCAAAGTTGAAATGAAGGAAAAAATCTTAAGGGCAGCCAGAGAGAAAGGTCGGGTTACCCACAAAGGGAAGCCCATCAGACTAACAGCAGATCTCTCGGCAGAAACTCTCCAAGCCAGAAGAGAGTGGGGGCCAATATTCAACATTCTTAAAGAAAAGAATTTTCAACCCAGAATTTCATATCCAGCCAAACTAAGTTTCATAAGTGAAGGAGAAATAAAATCCTTTACAGATAAGCAAATGCTTAGAGATTTTGTCACCACCAGGCCTGCCTTACAAGAGACCTTGAAGGAAGCACTAAATATGGAAAGGAACAACCGGTACCAGCCATTGTAAAAATATGCCAAAATGTAAAGACCATCAGAAACTGCATCAACTAATGAGCAAAATAACCAGTTAATATCATAATGACAGGATCAAGTTCACACATAACAATCTTAACGTTAAATGTAAATGGACTAAATGCTCCAATTAAAAGACACAGACTGGCAAACTGGATAAAGAGCCAAGACTCATCAGTTTGGGGTATTCAGGAGACCATCTCACATGCAGAGACACACATAGGCTCAAAATAATGGGATGGAGGAAGATCTACCAAGCAAATGGACAACAAAAAAAGGCAGGGGTTGCAATACTAGTCTCTGATAAAACAGACTTTAAACCAACAAAGATCAAAAGAGACAAAGAAGGCCATTACATAACGGTAAAGGGATCAATTCAACAGGAAGAGCTAATAATCCTAAATATATATGCACCCAATACAGGAGCACCCAGACTCATAAAGCAAGTCCTTAGAGACTTACAAAGAGACTTAGACTCCCATACAATAATACTGGGAGACTTCAACACCCCACTGTCAACATTAGACAGATCAACGAGACAGAAAGTTAACAAGGATATCCAGGAATTGAACTAATCTCTGCACCAAGGGGATCTAATAGACATCTACAGAACTCTCCACCCCAAATCAACAGAATATACATTCTTCTCAGCACCACATCACACTTATTCCAAAATTGACCATATGGTTGGAAGTAAAGCATTCCTCAGCAAATGTACAAGAACAGAAATTATAACAAACTGTCTCTCAGACCACAGTGCAATCAAACTAGTACTCAGGACTAAGAAACTCAATCAAAACTGCTCAACTACATGGAAACTGAACAACTTGCTCCTGAATGACTACTGGGTACATAACGAAATGAAGGCAGAAATAAAGATGTTCTTTGAAACCAATGAGAACAAAGACACGCATACCAGAATCTCTGGGACACATTTAAAGCAGTGTGTAGAGGGAAATTTATAGCACTAAATGTCCACAAGAGAAAGCTGGAAAGATCAAAAATTGACACTCTAACAACACAATTAAAAGAACTAGAGAAGCAAGAGCAAACGCATTCAAAAGCTAGCGGAAGGCAAGAAATAACTAAGATCAGAGCAGAACTGAAGGAGATAGAGACACAAAAAACCCTCCGAAAAATCAATGAATCCAGGAGGTGGTTTTTTGAAGAGATCAACAAAATTGATAGACTGCTAGCAAGACTAATAAAGAAGAGAGAAGAATCAAATAGACGCAATAAAAAATGATAAAGGGGATATCACCACTGACCCCACGGAAATACAAACTACCATCAGAGAATACTATAAACACCTCTACGCAAATAAACTAAAAAATCTAGAAGAAATGGATAATTTCCTGGACACTTACACTCTCCCAAGATTAAACCAGGAAGAAGTTGAATGCCTGAATAGACCAATAGCACGCTCTGAAATTGAGGCAACAATTAATAGCCTACCAACAAAAAAAGTCCAGGACCAGATGGATTCACAGCTGAATTCTACCAGAGGTACAAAGAGGAGCTGGTACCATTCCTTCTGAAACTATTCCAATCAATAGAAAAAGAGGGAATCCTCCCTAACTCATTTTATGAGACCAACATCATCCTGATACCAAAGCCTGGCAGAGACACAACAAAAAAAGAGAATTTTAGATCAATATCCCTGATGAACATCGATGCAAAAATCCTCAATAAAATACTGGCAAACCGAATCCAGCAGCACATCAAAAAGCTTATCCACCATGATCAAGTGGGCTTCATCCCTGGGATGCAAGGCTGGTTCAACATATGCAAATCAATAAATGTAATCCAGCATATAAACAGAACCAAAGACAAAAACCACATGATTATCTCAATAGATGCAGAAAAGGCCTTTGACAAAATTCAACATCCTTCATGCTAAAATCTCTCAATAAATTCGGTATTGATGGAATGTATCTCAAAATAATAAGAGCTATTTATGATAAACCCACAGGCAATATCATACTGAATGGGCAAAAACTGGAAGCATTCCCTTTGAAAACTGGCACAAGACAGGGATGCCCTCTCTCACCACTCCTATTCAACACAGTGCTGGAAGTTCTGGCTAAGGCAATCAGGCAAGAGAAAGAAAGAAAGGGTATCAGTTAGGAAAAGAAGAAGTCAAATTGTTCCTGTTTGCAGATGACATGATTGTATATGTAGAAAATCCCATCATCTCAGCCCAAAATCTCCTTAAGCTGATAAGCAAATTCAGCAAAGTCTCAGGATACAAAATTAATGTGCAAAAATCACAAGCATTCTTATACACCAGTAACAGACAAACAGAGAGCGAAATCATGAGTGAACTCTCATTCACAATTGCTTCAAAGAGAATAAAATACCTAGGAATCCAACTTACAAGGGATGTAAAGGACCTCTTCAAGGAGAACTACAAGCCATTGCTCAGTGAAATAAAAGAGGACACAAACAAATGGGAGAACATTCAATGCTCATGGATACGAAGAATCAATATTGTGAAAATGGCCATACTGTCCAAGGTAATTTATAGATTCAATGCCATCCCCATCAAGCTACGAATGAGTTTCTTCACAGAACTGAAAAAAACATATGAGCTTTAAAGTTCATATGGAACCAAAAAAGAGCCTGCATTGCCAAGACAATCCTAAGTCAAAAGAACAAAGCTGGAGGCATCACGCTACCTGACTTCAAACTATACTACAAGTCGACAGTAACCAAAACAGCATGACACTGTACCAAAACAGACATATAGACGAATGGAACAGAACAGAGTCCTCAGAAATAATACCACACATCTACAGCCATCTGATCTTTGAGAAACCTGAGAGAAACAAGAAATGGGGAAAAGATTCCCTATTTAATAAATGGTGCTGGGAAAATTGGCTAGCCATAAGTAGAAAGCTGAAACTGGATCCCTTCCTTACTCCTTATACAAAAATTAATTCAAGATGGATTACAGACTTAAATGTTAGACCTAATACCATAAAAACGCTAGAAGAAAACCTAGGTAATACCATTCAGGACATAGGCCTGGGCAAGGACTTCATGTCTAAAACACCAAAAGCAATGGCAACAAAAGCCAAAATTGACAAATGGGATCTCATTAAACTAAAGAGCTTCTGCACAGCAAAAGAAACTACCATCAGAGTGAACAGGCAACCTACAGAATGGGAGAAAATTTTTGCAATCTACTCATCTGACAAAGGGCTAATATCCAGAACCTACAAAGAACGTAAACAAATTTACAAGAAAAAAACAACCCCATCAAAAAGTGGGCAAAGGATATGAGCAGACATTTCTCAAAAAAGACATGCATGCAGCCAACAGACACATGAAAAAATGCTCATCATCACTGGCCATCAGAGAAATGCTAATCAAAACCACAATGACATACCATCTCACACCAGTTAGAATGGCGATCATTAAAAAGCCAGGAAACAACAGGTGCTGGAGAGGATATGGAGAAAGAGGAATGCTTTTACACTGTTGGTGGGATTGTAAACTAGTTCAACCACTATGGAAAACAGTATAGCGATTTCTCAAGGATCTAGAACCAGAAGTACCATATGACACAGCCATCTCATTACTGGGTATATACCCAAAGGATTATAAATCATGCTGCTATAAAGACACATGCACACATATGTTCATTGCGGCACTATTCCCAATAGCAAAGACTTGGAATCAACCCAAATGTCCATCAGTGACAGACTGGATTAAGAAAATGTGGCACATATACACCATGGAATACTATGCAGCCATAAAAATGGATGAGTTCATGTCCTTTGTAGGGACATGGATGCAGCTGGAAACCATCATTCTCAGCAAACTATTGCAAGAACAGAAAACCAAACACTGCATGTTCTTATTCATAGGTGGGAACTGAACAATGAGATCACTTGGACTCAGGAAGGGGAACATCACACACTGGGGCCTATCATGGGGAGGGGGCCGGGGGGTGGGATTGCATTGGAAGTTATACCTGATGTAAATGACGAGTTGATCGGTGCTGACGAGTTGATGGGTGCAGCACACCAACATGGCACAAGTATACATATGTAACAAACCTGAACATTATGCACTTGTACCCCAGAACTTAAAGTATAATAATAAAAAAATTAAAAAAAAATAAAAATAAATAAATTCTCCCCAACCCCAAATTCTACATGAGCAAGCCACTGCCTGCTTCTCCAATCTAAACTTGCCTCTCTCCTTTCCTATACTTAAGTCATACTAATCTCTCTTAATTTCCAAAATGTATCAAGTTCTTCCAGGTACAGCATCTTATTGCCTACTGTGCCCTGTGCTAGGAGCCCTCTTGTCTAGATACTTTTGCCTTACTAGTTCTTTCTGTCCTTTAAGTCATGGTTTCATTGTTACCTCCTTCTACAGACATGCCCTGACCACTCCATATGAAAGATCCCTGAATCATATTACTTACTTACTCTGAGTCATATAATCTGACTTACTTATCACATGGCTCAAGACATAATTAATAAACATTATCATTATTGAAATTCATGTTTCTTGTGTGTCTCCCACACCACAATGTATGCTTTGAAAATGAAGAATCTTGTCTATCTTGTTCTCCCTTGTACCTTCATGTTCTTAGCACAGTGCTTGCCTCCTAGCTGGTGCTCAGCCAATTTTTTTTTTTTTTTTGAGTGACTAGAGTATATTTAGGAATTAGTCAGGGCATATGAGTAGCTACAATAAATCACTCCAAAATATAAGTTGTTTAGCAAAATATATTTATTCCTGGGTCAAATCAGTACAATGCAAGTCAGTAAGGGTGGCAGAGACTCTTTCATCGTCAACATATAACTACCAAATTTATTTTAGAGACTCACATCTATTTGGGTGATGGGAGAGAGAGAGAGGAAACGGTAAAGGCACACTTTCTCTTAAGTTTTCTAGGCAGAATTTTTTTGCAAAGTATCCAGCCAGTCCTCTACTGGCTATATATAACATATTCAACATCACTATGTGATTTCTCACGTTGCACGCTCTATCCCATAAGATGTGGATCTTTTTGATGTCAGGGACCTCAATTCCCTCCTCTACTTCCTCTTAGCACAGAAAAGTATAAGTTTATAACTTAATAATTTCTGTTGATCAATTGATCAAAATGAGTATAGGAAGACTGAACATAGCCTGCTGGCAAAGAAAAATTCTGGAATAATCAATACACATAGGTTTAAATTACTTTCTTCAGTAAATTCTACTTGCTATACGGCATTGGGAAAGTAAATTTGCCTGATCTCATTTTTTTTTTCTGTCAATAGGTTCTTATATTGTCATTACATTACAACAAATTAATAGCTTTTAATGGGTTAAAGCATGTTTTAAGTGTTATAGCCTATGCAAATGCCAAGTATCCTTCTAAACTTAATTTACAACCAGGATGCATAAACTCTTTATCTTTAAACAAAAGCACGAAGACTTCATTTTCATATGGGGTTCATTATTTGTATAGAAAGTAGTGAGTGAAGCATATATGAACTTGTCTCAGAAAAAAATAAATAAGTGATATCGCCACAATGGCAAAATAGGAAGTCTTAGGTGCCACTCCCCATCACAGAAACTTCAACTAGCACAGATCAGACCATATTTTTGAAAACCCAATACTTGGAAATAAGCCTGAGACACCCATTGGGTCTGCAGAACTGAAGAAAGTCTGAATTAGAAAGGTAAGAAGAAAAGTCTCACTCTAACAGTGTTGCCCCCAATTTGGCAAAACATCAGACAGAGAGAATTTTCCCGGGTCCACAATTTATGAAAGGGTAAAGAAGAACTGAGGCAGTCATCTAGCTTCTCTAGCACTTCAAGATGCTTCCCAGAAAGCCCACTTCAATCTCACCTCATGGGTAACACCAGGGGAAACAGCAGGACTAGACCACCAGGGGTCAGGCACAAACAAACAAACAAAAAAGGCAAAGGTCACATAGTGACTAGTATGCAGATCTTAATGGTACTTCTGGTCCTGCCAGGTATGGCATTTGATTGCAGATACCAGCCAACTTTGCAGCCAACCTGCAAAAATGAGCTGGTTGCCTTCAGGAGCAAGATGGGAATTTCAAGCATATTTGGAACAATGTAGGCCTGTAAGGATGTTACGTAAGGCAATTGTATCCTTAGGAAGAGGATTAAAAAACAAAACTATTGATAATGATTATAGCTAAAATACATTGTCTGGGATACACAACACAAAATGATGGAAATTCTAACATCAAAAACATAAAATCTGAAGGAGAGGAGAGTAAAAGTGTAAAGTTGTGGTATGCAATCAAAGTTAAGTTTTTTCAGTTTGAAATAGGCTGCTATAGCTATAAGACATTCTATGTAAGCCTCATGGTAACTGCAAGGCAAAAATCTTTATTAGAAGCAGGAAACCATCATTCTCAGCAAACTATCTCAAGAACAGAAAACCAAACACCGCATGTTCTCACTCATAGGTGGGAACTGAACAATGAGATCACTTGGACTCGGGAAGGGGAACATCATACACCAGGGCCTATCATGGGGAGGGGGGAGGGGGGAGGGATTGCACTGGGAGTTATACCTGATGTAACTGACAAGTTGATGGGTGCTGACGAGTTGATGGGTGCAGCACGCCAACATGGCACAAGTATACATATGTAACAAACCTGTACGTTATGCACATGTACCCTAGAACTTAAAGTACAATTAAAAAAAAAAAAGAAGCAGAAAACAACAACAAAGCGTTCTATGCATATTACTATAGAAAACCGTCAAACTACAAAGGAAGATAGCCATAGAAGAAGAAACAAAGTATTTACAAAACAACCAGAAAACAACTATCTAAATGGCAGTTGTAAGTCCCTATCTATCAATAATTACCTTGAGTGTAAAAAAAATTAAATTATTTAATAAAAAGACATAGAGTGACTGGATTGAAACAAATAAAGGAAACAAGTCTCAATGAAATGCTGCCTGTAAGAGACTAACCTCCCTTTTAAGGACGCACATAGACTGAAGGTGAATGATATGGTTTGCCTGTATATCTACCCAAATTTCATCTTGAATTATAGCTCCCATAATTCACATGTGTTGTGGGAAGGACCCAGTGGGAGGTAATTGAATCATGAAGCATGGGCTTTTCCCATGGTGTTCTTGTGATAGTGAATACATCTCATTAGATTTGATGGTTTTATAAAGGAGAGTTCTCCTGCACATGGTCTCTTGGCTGCCACCATGTAAGGCATGCCTTTGCTTCTCCTTTGCCTTCCACCATGATTGTGAGGCCTCTCCAGCTATGTGAAACTGTGAGTCCATTAAACCTCTTTCTTTTATAAATTACTGAGTCTCAGGTATGTCTTTATTATCAGTGTAAGAACAGATTAATACACTGAAAGTATGAAAAAGATATTCCAAGAAAATAGAAAGCAAAAGAGAGCATGGACATCTATACTAATGTAACAAAAAATAAACCTTAGGGCCAAAAACATAAAAAGAGATATAGGAGGGCATTAATAATGATAAAGGATCTATTCATCAAATAGATACAACCATTGTAAATATATATGCACTCAATATCAGAATACCTAAATATATAAAACAAATAATAAAAGATTTGAAGAGAGCAAGAGATTGCAATTAAATAACAGTAAGATATTTCAATATCCCACTTTCAGTAGGGAAACATTAATAAGGAGATATTGAACCTAAACAACATTTTAGACCTAGTAGATCAAACAGACATATATACTGACCATTTTACCCAACAACAACAGAATACACATTCTTCTCAAGCACACGTGGAACATTCTCCAGGACAGATTACATGATAGGGCACAAAACAAGCCTCAGCCAATTTTTTTTTTTTTTTTTTTTTTTTTTGCGTGAAATGCACCCTTTTTATTTATTTATTTATTTATTTATTTATTATTATTATTATACTTTAAGTCGTAGGGTACATGTGCATAACGTGCAGGTTTGTTACATATGTATACTTGTGCCATGTTGGTGTGCTGCACCCATCAACTCATCATTTACATCAGGTATAACTCCCAGTGCAATCCCTCCCCCCTCCCCCCTCCCCCCTCCCCATGATAGGCCCTGGTGTGTGATGTTCCCCTTCCTGAGTCCAAGTGATCTCATTGTTCAGTTCCCACCTATGAGTGAGAACATGCGGTGTTTGGTTTTCTGTTCTTGTGATAGTTTGCTAAGAATGATGGTTTCCAGCTGCATCCATGTCCCTACAAAGGACGCAAACTCATCCTTTTTGATGGCTGCATAGTATTCCATGGTGTATATGTGCCACATTTTCTTAATCCAATCTGTCACTGATGGACCTTTGGGTTGATTCCAAGTCTTTGCTATTGTGAATAGTGCTGCAATAAACATACGTGTGCATGTGTCTTTATAGCAGCATAATTTATAATCCTTTGGGTATATACCCAGTAATAGGATGGCTGGGTCATATGGTACATCTAGTTCTAGATCCTTGAGGAATCGCCATACTGTTTTCCATAATGGTTGAACTAGTTTACAATCCCACCAACAGTGTAAAAGTGTTCCTGTTTCTCCACATCCTCTCCAGCACCTGTTGTTTCCTGACTTTTTAATGATCGCCATTCTAACTGGTGTGAGATGGTATCTCATTGTGGTTTTGATTTGCATTTCTCTGATGGCCAGTGATGATGAGCATTTTTTCATGTGTCTGTTGGCTGTATGAATGTCTTCTTTTGAGAAATGTCTGTTCATATCCTTTGCCCACTCTTTGATGGGGTTGTTTGTTTTTTTCTTGTAAATTTGTTTGAGTTCTTTGTAGGTTCTGGATATTAGCCCTTTGTCAGATGAGTAGATTGCAAAAATGTTCTCCCATTCTGTAGGTTGCCTGTTCACTCTGATGGTAGTTTCTTTTGCTGTGCAGAAGCTCTTTAGTTTAATGAGATCCCATTTGTCAATTTTGGCTTTTGCTGCCGTTGCTTTTGGTGTTTTAGACATGAAGTCTTTGCCCACGCCTACGTCCTGAATGGTACTACCTAGGTTTTCCTCTAGGATTTTTATGGTATTAGGTCTAACATTTAAGTCTCTAATCCATCTTGAATTAATTTTCGTATAAGGAGTAAGGAAAGGATCCAGTTTCAGCTTTCTACTTATGGCTAGCCAATTTTCCCAGCACGATTTATTAAATAGGGAATCCTTTCCCCATTTCTTGTTTCTCTCAGGTTTGTCAAAGATCAGATGCCTCAGCCAATTTATGAAGAGTAAAATGATATCAAATATTCTTTTTAAGCACAATGATAAAAAATTAGAAACAGTAATAAAAGGAATTTTCTGAATAACAAATGCGTCAATAAATAAAAGAGAAACTGAAAAAGCATCTTGATACAAATACAAATGAAAATATTATATACCAAAATGTAGGGGATATATCAAAATCAGATCTAAAAGGAAAGTTTATAACAATAAATCCCACATCTAAAGAGAAAAGAAGACCTCAAATAAACAAGCTAACATTACACGTAATAGAATGAGAAAAAGAGAAACAACCCAAGCCTAAGGTCTGAAGAAGGAAAAAAATAACAAAAATCAGAGCAGAAATAAGTGAAATAGAGACTAGAAAAATAATACAAAGCTCAACAAAACTAAGAGTTGTGTTTTGAAAAGATAAACAAAAAGTGAGGAAACTTTAGCTACACTAAGGAAATTAAAAAAAAAAAAAAAAAAAAAAAAAAAAAACAGGACTCAAATAAATAATATCCGAAATGAAAGAGGAGACATTTGTACTAATAATTCAGAAATACAAAGGATCATAAGAAACTACTGTGAACAATTACATCATCCAATTGGATAACCTAGAAGAAATAAATGAATTCCTAGACATACACAACTTTCCAAGACTGAATCATGAAGACATAGAAAATCTGACAATTATAGCATCCTTTCATAATAAAAACTCTAACCAAATTAGGTATAGAAGTAATATACTTCACTATAACAAAGGCTATATATAAGAAGCCCACAGCTAACATCACACTCAATGGTGAAAAATCAAAAGCTTTTTTTCTAATACCTAGAACAAGATGAGGATGTATGTTCTTGCTGCTTCTATTCAAAGTCCTATTTTCAAAAGTCTTTGCCAGAGAAAAAAATAAAAGTCATACAAATAGGAAACAAAAAAGTGAAATTGTCATTGTTTGCTAATAACATGATCTTAAAAACAGAAAATCCTACAGACCCTGCCAAAAAACTATGAGAACAAATGAGTACAGCAAAATTATAGGAAACAAAATTAACACACAAAATTAGTAGCATTTCTATATACTAACAACAAACTACCTAAAAAGGAAATAAAGAGAATAATTTTATTTACAATCATTGTAAAAAATAAGATACTTAGGAATAAATTCAACTAAGGACGCAAAAGACCTGTGTATTAAGTTATAAAATGTGTATGAAAGAGATTAAAGAATTCACAAAAATGGAAATATATCCCTTTCTCATGGATCAAAGGAGCAAATATTCTTGGAACAGTCATACTTTCCAGAGCAGTCTACAGATTTAATGAAATTTCTATCAGGATTCCAATATCACTTTTCATAAAAATAGAAAAATAATCTTAAGATTATATGGAGCCACAAAGAAACAAAAGCAAAAGCAGTCATGAGTAAAAATAACAGAGCTGCAGGTATCATACACCTGATTTCTAACTATGCTACAAAGCTATAGAAATTAAAACAGCATAGTACTGTTTAGAATAGACACATTGACTAATAAAGGAGAATACAGAGCCCAGAAGATAATATACACAGGCATATCGATTAATTTTCTACAAAAGTGCCAAGAATTTGCAATGGGAAAAGGATAGTCTCTTTACCAAATTTTATTGGGAAAATTAAATATCCACATATAGAAGAATAAAACTGAACCCTTATCTCATATCATATGCTAAAATCAACTCAAAATAGATTAAAAACTTAATTGTAAGACAAGAAGCTGTAAAACTACTGGAAGAAAACATAGGTGAAAAACCATGCAATGTTGAAAAAATCGTCTGGGCAATAACTTCTTTTTTTATTTGACTTTGAAAGTGCAAGCAACGAAAGCAATAATAGACAAATGGGATTACATGAAACTAAAAATCTTCTGCAAAGTGAATAATTAACAATATGCCAAGACAATCTACAGATTGGGAGGAAATATTTTCAAGCCATGTATTTGATAATGGGTTAGTACTCAAAATATATAAAGAGCTCAAACAACTCAATGGGAAGCAAACAAAACAAAACAATTTTTAAAAGGGCAAGGGACCACAATAGACATTTTTCAAAGACCTACAAAAGGCAAACAGACCTATAGAAAAATTGCCAACATTACTAATTATTAGAGAAATTTAAATTAAAACCACAATGAGATATAATCTCAAACATGTCAGAATGGCTATTATCAAAAAAGATAAAATATAAGTTTGGGTGAGGACGTAGAGAAAGGGGAACCTTTGTACACTGTTGGTAGAACTGCAAATTAATACAGACGTTATGGAAAGTTCTATGGAAATTTCTCAAAAAACTTAAAGTAGAATTACTATATGATCCAATATTCCCACTTCTATTTACCCAAAATATTTAAAATCCATTTGTAAAAATGTTTGCAATCAGATGTTTGTTATAGCACGAGTTACAATAGCCAAGATATGGAATCAACCTGGGTGTTCGTCAACAGATGAATAGATAAAGAAAATGCTGTATATACACACAATGAAATATTATTTAGCCTTAGAAACAAAGGGAATTCTGTCATTTGAGGCAATGTAGATTAACCTGAAGGACATTATGCTAAGTGAAGTAAGCCAGCAACAGAAAGACAATTACTCTATGTGCTTACTTGTATGTGGAATTAAAAACAATCAAACTTACAGAAGAAGAGAATAAGAAGGGTGGTTACAGGGACTGGAGAGTAAGGAGAATGGAAAGATGATGATCAAATGGTACAAAATCTAAGACAGGAAGGATTTTTTAAAGTTACCTTTCACATTGTGGTGAATATAGGTAATAATATGTACAATATTAATAGGTAACTGTACATATTATTATCTGTATTATTACTATATTATTACAAAACAGGTGACAACAAACTTCAAATGTTCTCCCCACAAAAATGTTAAGTATTTGAGATGATAAATATGTTAACTAGTATGGTTTATTTATTTCACATTGTATTCATAAATCATAACATCTTTTTATTCCATAAATATACACACTTACACACTGTCAATTTAAAATGTTAAAATAAAGATAATAGGTTAAATGAAAAATTAAATTTGTGATTGAAATAGAAATGATGTCATTTTATATAACCTTATAAAACTGTATAAAAATTTTTTCAGGCAAGTGTTTGCCCCATTTAAAATAAATTTTTTGAAAAGTCCTAGCGTTCAGATCCCTTGATAGTATTTATAGTTTTCACACTCTACTCTTCAGTCTTCGGAAGGTTCTAATTATTGAATTGCTATCTTTTAGTAATATAACACTCCCCAAATGATTAATTATTATTAGTATTTTTGACATAGAATATAATACGATAGTTTTGTTTCTCTTTACAATTTAAAATTACTTTGAATGATTATTCTAGTTTATTTATCTTATGACTAGCATCATTTATATAAAAGAAACTCAAGGTAAAGTCAATAAAATGTGAATTTCAAATTTCAGAACCTAAACACCAATGTATCCCAACCATACTATTGATCAGTATTCCAAAAAGATTATGTACTAAAAAGGTAATTTTTTAATCTTACAGTTTTTAATGGGCATTTGCATATGATTTCCTTTGATCCTTACTGAAAATGTGAATTAGTTGACATGTACAAGTGGTACAAGTTTTCCTATGTCCATTTTGTAAATTAGGAAAATTTTAGAGGGACTAAATTCTGCTCTATATTTCACTATAAAACTGTGAAAGTTAGATATTGTGCAACCAAACATTCTAAAACATAGTAACTTAAAAACATATGCTGTTCATGCTTCTGAGGATCCAAAATTTACTCTGGGCACAGTTGATTTGTTATTCTGTGCTTGTCCAGAATTAATCATGTCTGCAGTAACCTATGTAAGCTAAAACACATTGCAAAAATGTCATCATATAATATGTACTATTGTATGTTTTTACATGCATAGATAGCTCACTTTTTAAAAATTACTGACTAAATGTATATTAATGGGTACATCACAACAGGTTTATCCATTTGTCTGTTGATTGACATCTGGGTTGTTTTTAGTTTGTGTTACTATAAGTAAAACTATGATGAATATTTATGTGCAAGTCTTTGTATGAACATATGCTTTCTTTATTCATGGGTAAATATCTAGGAGTATAATGGCTGAATCACATAGTAGATGTAAATTTAACTTTTTAAGAAATTGTCACACTATTTTCAATATGGTTATATTTTATATTCCCACCAGCAGTGTAAGAGAATTCCAGTTGCTCCATATTTTCTCCAAAACTTGGTTTGATTGGTCTTTAAATTTTTAGACATTAGAATTGGTTTATAGTGATTCCTCCTTGTAGTTATAATTTGAATTTTTCTAATGAAAGCATATATTCATTTGCTTATGCACCATTCTAACATCAGCTTTGGTGAAGTGTCTGTTCAGAGCTCTCATCCACTTTTTATTAGATGTATTGAAATTTAAGAGTCTTTATATAATCTAAATACAAGTACTTTGTCAGATATTTTGTTTTATAGATATTTTCTTCTAGATCGTGGCTTGCCTTTTCATTTTTGCAAGAGTGACAACTTTTTCATGTTAGAATTAGGGGTACATGTGCAGGTTTGTTACATGGGTATATTGCACAGTGCTGAGGTTTACAGTACAAATGAATCTGTCACCCCGGTAGTGAGCATAGTACCCAACAGGTAGTTTATTCAACCCTGTTCCTCTCCCTCTCTCCCTCTTCTTTTATTCCTTAGTATCTATTGTTCCCATCTTTATGTCTATGTGTACTCAATATGTAACTCCCATATACGGTATTGGGTTTTCTATTTTTTCTTTAGTTACCTTAGGATAATGGCCTCCAACTGCACCTATGTTGCTGCAAAGGAGATGATTTCAATTTCTATGGCTGCATAGTAGTCCACGGTGTATAGGTATCATCTTTTCTTTATCTTATCCACCTTTGATGGGCATTTAGATTTATTCCATGTCTTTGCTATTGTGAATAGTGCTGCAGTGAACATATGAGAGTGCATGTGTCTTTACGGTAAAGTAATTTGTTTTCCTTTGAGTAGATACCCAGTAAGAGTATTGCTGGGTCAGGTAGCGGTTAAACTCTGTTCCTCGAGAAATCTCCAAATTGCTTTCTACAGTTGCTAAACAACTTTATATTCCAACCAAAAGTTTGTAACTCTTTCCTTTTCTCTGCAGCCTCATCAACATCTGTTGTTTTTGCGTTTTTAACAAAAGTCATTCTGATTGGTGTGAGATGGTATCTCACTGTGGCTTTGATTTGCATTTCTTGATTATTAGTGATGGCTAGCACTTTTTCATGTTTGTTGGATGTGAATATGACTTCTTTTGAGAAGTGTCTGTTCATATCCTTTGCCTACTGTTTAATGAGGTTATTTCCTTTTTGCTTGTTGATTTGTTTAAGCACTTTATAGATTATGGGTATTAGACCTTTGTCAGATGTATTGTTTGCAAATATTTCCTCCCATTCTGTAGGTTGTGTGTTTACTCCCTTGATAGCTTCTTATGAGTGATTATTGAAAGACTAAAGGTTTTAATTCTGAAGTTCAAACTGTTGGTTTTTTCCACTGTCATGTTTACTCTTTATATCCTATTTTAAGAAATCTTTGCCGAATGCTTTCTTTCAGAAATTTTCTACTTTTAATTTTTAAACTCATGTCTATAATCCATTTGAGTTAATTGTTGAATGTGGTGTGAGATTTTAAAACCGCCTATATCAATAATTACATTTCAGTAGTCTAAATATTCCAAATAAACAACAGGGAGTATCAGACTAAATAAAAGGGTAAGATTGAATTATATGTTGCTGTTTACAAGAAAGGAACTTTAAATGTAAAAACAGAGAGATATATTTAAAAGTAAACATAAAGATATAAGATACATTGTGCTAGTGAGGGGCTGTGTAAATATCAAACAAAATATATTTTAACAAATAATATTGACAGATAAGAAGAAATATTTCATAATGAAGGATAGAAGTGTCAAGTTATCAAAAATACATAGCAATTACAAATACGTGTGCACCTGCTAATAATACTTTAAAATATATGAAGCAAATATATTAAGCAAAACTGGACAAAATTAAAAGAAGCGATAAACCCGCAACTATAGTTAGATCTTTCTACCTACATATAATTGATATAAAAAGTAGTCAGAAAATAAGGAAGTGTTTTAAAAACTTGAAAAACATCAAATGGATAAGTAGCCTGAAAATAAGTAAGTAGATAAAAGACGTAAACAAAATCAGCCTAATTGACCTGATATATATAGTTAGTACACTGCACTCAACAGTGACAGAACTTATGCATGTTTTTCATGTGCACATGGAATCTCACCAAGATAGACCACATGCTGTGCCATAAAATAAATCTCAGTAAATTCAAAAAGATTGAAATCTTACACAGTCCATTTTCTGCCCACAATGTGTTAAATTAAGAATCAATAAAAACCAGATATTTGGAAAAAGACTAAATAATGGGAACTTACAAGACAAAATATGTAAATAAGCAATAGGTCAAAAAAGACCAATTGGTCAAAAAAAGATACTCCTGGAGAAATTAGAAAAATATTTTGATCTTAATTTTGATCACAAGATATCAAAATCTGTGGAATGCATCCAAAGCTGTATTTATAATTCTAAGTGCTTAGAAATAAAAAAGTCAAAATTAATAATTTATGTTTCCAATTTAATAAGCTTTAAAAATTGGCAGTAGGAAGTGAATAATACAAATAAAAATTAATGGAATTAAAGCAAAAGTATAAACCATTAGAAAAACAATGAATACAAAAGTTATATATTTTAGATTACTAATAAAATTGATAAATTCTGAGCAAGACTAATAGAAAAAGAGTTAAAATTATAAATTATTAATACTAGAAATGAAAGACATTATCACAGATCCTATAGCTATTAAGATGATAATACCATAATATTATGCATAACTTTATATCTATGAATTTGACAACATAGATGAAGTTGCTAAATTTCATGAAAAATATACTTAGAATACCTTCCTCAAGGCCGGGCGCGGTGGCTCACGCCTGTAATCCCAGTACTTTTTGGGAAGCCCCGGCGGGCGGATCACCTGAGGTCAGGAGTTGGAGACAAGCCTAGCCAACACGGTGAAACCCTGTCTCTACTAAAAGTACAAAAATTAACCGGGTGTGGTGGCGGGGGCCTGTAATCCCAGCCATTTGGGAAGCTGAGGCACAAGAATCGCTTGAACCCGGGAGGCAGAAGTTGCAGTGAGCCGAGATAGCACCACTGCACTCCAGTCGGGGTGACAAGAGTGAAACTCCATCTCAAAAAACAAAACACAAACCTTCCTCAACAAATCAGGAAAATGTGAATAGTTTTTACGTCTATTAAGGAATTTTTATTTATCAAAAATCTCACTGTAGAAAACAAAAAGCCAGGGTGTTTTTATTGTTGATACTTAGAAATGATTTGTGTAGAAATTATACTAATTTTACACAAACACTTTTAGAAAATAAAGGAGGAAACACTTTGTAATTCATTTTAAGAGACCAGAGTAATAAAAGTAGAGAAAAATATTACAAGAAAAGTACAAACAAAATTCTCATTAACACTGGCACAAAAATATTTAACAAAATACTAGCTAATTAAATCCAACCATACTTAAAAATATATATCATATTTAAAATATAGCTTCTCCCAGGAATGTAAGATTTAATAAACATGAGAAATCAATACATATCATTTACAAAGAAATTGATATGTATAATTCAATACATATAATTCAAGAAAATGAAGACGAAATTTGATGACTCTGTAGAAGCAAAGAAAACATATGCCAAAATTCAATGTCCATTTATGATAAGAAAAAAAAAAACCCTTTTAACAAACTGTGCAAAGAAGATATCTTCCTCAAATTGACAGAGTCTCTACCATGGAACCTATAGCTAAAACCACTTTATGATGAACACAAACACTTCGCTCCCAAAAGACTGAACAAGTAAGAGTGTCATATTTACTACTTCTGTTCAACATTGTAATGGAGATCCAGATGAATGCAGTAAGACAAAAAAAAAAAAAAAAGGCATGCAGATTAGGAATAAATAAGTAACATTGTATTTATTTATATGTGGCATAATCATAATTATGTATGCCAAAAATCCTATGAAATGTACAAAAAAATTACCAGAACTAATAAGTGAGTTTAGCATAGTCATGGTCACAGTATACCAGCTTCACATATAAAAGTCAATTGTATCTCTCTATAAAGTAATGATTAATGAAAAAAGTAAAATACAGTGTTTCCAGTAGCATCAAAAATCAAGAAATATTTAGGAATAATTTAAATAGTAAACAGATAACTGCAAACATTGCTAAGATAAATTAAAGCAAACTTATCTAAATAAATGAGATATGTTGTGTGCATTTGATTGGAAGATGTATTATTAAGATGTCCATTATCTCCAAACCGATATTTAGATTAAAAATAATTCCATTGAATATCCAGCAGGGTTTTTTGAGAAATTTGGCAAACTGATTATCAAATGTATATGGAGAACTCAAAGAACTAAAGTCAAAAATATTTAGAAACAAAAGTATACATTTATATCACTTACACTAGCTGATCTCAAGATATACTGTAAAGATTCAGTAGTCAAGATAGGGTTATATTGTCACAATGATACACATAAGATCAATGGAACAAAACAGAAGCCAGAAAGATACCTTCATACATATGGTCAAGTGATATTTGACAAAGTGTCATGATAACTCAATGGGGACATGATAATACTTTTCATCAAATGGTAGAAAAACCAGGTATCTATATGGCAAAAAATGAACCTTGACAATAACCTCTGACCATATACAAAGGATCTCAAAATAGTATTTTATATTTTCAAATACTGGCCTTTATTCTATTAAAGGCAGATATTCGTTGTTCCAGTGAAGATCGTTCTGCTTCTTAGTGAACAGTGAATTTCCTATACCCAGAGACAAATAGACCAGTAAACAATTTTAAAAAGCCAACATGACATTACAGAGATTACACTAAAATTGCAACTGCAAGTTTGTGGGAAATTGTACTGTTCAAGCAGAAAATCATAGTTTGGGGCATTATGTCTACTGATTAAGACAAAGTCTAAAAATGTTTCATGAAAGTATGCATAATAAGTTAATCCTAATATATCTTTTACTCAGTTACACTCTATTGTCACTGGTGCCTTTTATTTAAATAAACTTTATTTTTTAAAACAATTTTAGATTTACAGAAAAATTGAGCAGACAGTACAAAGATCTCCCATATATTCCCCTCCCCCCCATAATTTCCCCCACATTAACATGTTATATTAATATATTTGTAACAATTAATAAACCAATATTGGTAAATCATTTTTAACTAAAGTGCAGTATTACTATGGGTTTGGACATATGCATATCATCACTCATCTATCATTACAGCATCAGAAGGAACAACTTTACCAGTCATATTGGATTAGAAGAATAATAGGTTCACCACTTTAAAAATTCCCTGTGCTTTTCATACTTGCCCCTCTCTCTTTTAACTACCATCCCCCCACCCACAACCACTGATCTTTCCAGTCTCTATAGCTTTGCCTTTTCCAAAATACCATATAGTAGGAATCATATAGTACATAACCTCTTCAGGCTGACTTCTTTTACATAACAACATACATTTAAGGTTTCTCCTTGTCTTTTTTGTTCTTTGACAGCTCATTTTTTCTATCACTAAATAATATTCCATTGAATGGGTATACCATAGTCTGTTTATCCATTCACCTATTGAAGGACATCTTGTTTTCAGATTTTTATTCTTATAAATTAATCTGCTCTAAGAAATCATGCGTAGATTTTTGTATGGTTATGTTTTCAACTCAATTGGGTAAACACCTTGGAAAATGGTTGCTGGAACATATTACAAAACCATGTTTAGCTGTGTAAGAAACTGCCAAAAGGAATTCCAAAAGGACCATTTTACATTCCCAGTGGCCATTGCTCAAGCATTTGTGAGTGTCCTTGCTGCATGACACCCATACTAACATTTTGTATTACTGGTTTTGGGGATTTTAGTCAATAGGTATGTAATAATATCTTATTGTTTGATGTTGCAATTATATAACGTCCTATGATGCTGAACATCTTTTCATATGTTTCTTTACCATGTGGATGTTTTTCTGGGGGAGGTGTTTGCTCAGATCTTTTGTCCATTTTTTAATTGGGTCATTTATTTTCTGTTTTAAGAGGTTTTCTGTACATTTTATACACAGGTTCTTAATCAGACGTGTTTTGAAAATACTTTCTCCCAGTCTGATTTGTTTTTCACAATCCTAACAGTGTCTTTTTAGAGAAGTTTTTAATTTCAATGAAGTCCAACTTATCAACTTTTTTCTTTACTAAATGGTACTTTTGGTGTTGTATCAAAAAAGACATCACCAAACCCATCATCTAGATTTTCTCCTGTGGCATCTTCTAGAAGTTTCATTGTTTTTTGTTTTGCATTTTTTGTCTGTGATTCATTTGGACTTAATTTTTGTGAAATATATGATGTCTGTGTCTAGATATTTTGCATATAAATATCCAGTTGTTCCACACAATTTGTGGAAATGACTATCCTTTCTCCAGTGAAATGCCTTTTCTCTTTTGTCAAAGATCCATTGATTATATTTGTATTGGTCTATCTGGGGGCTCTCTATTCCATTAATCTACTTGTCTTTTCTTTTGCCAATATCCTGTTGACTTGTTGACTGTAGCTTTATATAAGTTTTGAAGTTTGGATGGTGTTTGTCTTCTGACTTTGTTTTTCTCTTTAATACAGTGTTGACTATTCTGGCTATTTTCCCTTTCAATATAAACCTTAGAATTAGTTTGTCAACATACACGAAACAACTGGCTGGAATTTTAACTGAGATTGTGTTGAATCTGTAGATGAACTTGGGAAGAACGGAAATCTTGATAATATTGAGTCTAACTATCTATGAAAATAACATTTCTCAATTTATTTAGATCTTCTTGGATGTCCTTCATCAAAACTTTATAGTTTTCCTCATACAGATTCTGTACATATTTTGTTGCAGTTATGCTTAATATTTTATATTTTGCTTATTAATGTAAATAGTTTATTTTTAATTATGGATACATAATTGTTGTACATATTTATAGGAAACATATGATGTTTTCACACAGGCATACAATGTGTAATGATCAAATCAGATTAACTGGAATATCCATCACCTCAAGCCTTTATCATTTCCTGTTATTGGAACATTTCAATGCCACTCTTTTAGTTACTTTAAGATATACAATAAATTATTGTTAACTATAGCCATCCTATTGTGCTACCAAATACTATAACTTTTTCATTCTAATTGTTTTTGAATGAAATTCCAATTGTTTCTGGTTGGTATATAGGAAAATGATTGACTTCTGAATATTACTCATATCTTGCCACTTTTCTATAATTTTTTTTCATTCTAGGATTTTTTCCTAGGGCTTCTACTGCAATGTTGAATTGAAATCCTTCAAACAGTCATCACCTTGGCTTGTTTTTGATCTCAGAGGAAAAGCATTCAGTCTTTCACCATTTGATGTGATGTTGGATGTGCATTGTTCATATATGGTCTTCATTATGTTGAAATAGTTTTATTTTATTATTTTAGGGTTTCTTATCATGAAAAGGGGTTGAATTTTGCGAAATGCCTTTCTTCATTAATCAAGATGATTATCTGTATTTCGTCCCTTCATTCTCTTTATGTGATGTAATAAATTGATCAATTTGTATATGTTAAACCATTCTAACATTCCATGAATAAATCCCACTTAGTTGTGGTACATAATTTCTTTAATTGACTGTGTAATTCAGTTTGCTACTTTTTTTTAAGGGTTTTTGGATCAATACTCATAAGGGATACTGGTCTATAGTTTTTTGCAGTGTCATTTTCTGACTTTGGCATCAAGACGATGATGGCCTCACAGAATGAATGAGTTAGGAAATATTCTCTCCTTTTCAATTTTTTAAAGGATTTTAAGATGGATTGACATTAATTCTTATTTAAATGTTTGGTAGAATACATTAGTGAGGGTATCTGATTATGGGCTTTTTTTTTTGGTAAGTTTTAGAACACTGATTTAATCTTACTACTACATTTCTAACTATAGGTCTATTCAGATTTTCTATTGCCCCATGAGTCAGTGTAGGTTGTATGTTCTTAAAAATGTGTCTATTTTCATCTAGGCTATCCAATTTGTTGATATACTCTTACAGTAATACAAGAGAGTAATATATGCATTAGTATACATATATACATATGTACATACATACATAATACATACATACATATATGTATATGTATGTGTATATATGAGAGAGAGAAAGTAATATAGCTTTCTCCTGGGGTAATCTTTAATCATTTTTTTTTAAATTTCTGTAAAATTGGTAGTGATATTACAACTTCAGTTTCTGAATTTAGTAATTTGAGTCCTCTCTGCTTTTTTTTCTACTCAGCCTGAGTTTGTCAATTTTGGTGATTTTTTCAAAGAATCAATTCTTATTTTCATTTATTTTCTTTATTATTTTTATTCTTTATTATCTTTATTCTCTATGTCATTAATTTCTTTTCTAGGCTATATTTCCTTCTGTCTCTTAGCTTTGGGTTTAATTTTTTAAATAGTTTCTAGAAGCATAAAGTCAGATTGCTAATTTCAGGTGTTTTTTTCTCTTTTAATATAATGTATAGCTATAAATTTTTCTCTAAGCATTTCAGTGCTACACGCCATATGTGTTGGTATATTGTATTCACATCTTCATTTGACCAAAGATATTTTCGAATTTCTCTTAGGATTTCTTATGTGACCAATTGGTTGCTGAAGACTGTGTTGTTCAATTTCTACATATTTGTGTGTTTTCCAGTGGGCCTACTGCTGTTAATTTATAGTTTTATTGCCTGTGGTCAAAAAGAGACAGTTTGTATGATTCAATCTTTTAAAATGTATTAAGACTTGGGTTTTGGCCTAAAAAATGGTCTCTCCTGGAGAACATTCCATGTGCTTTGGGGGAAATACAATATATCCTGTTATAACTGGGCAAAGCATTCCTTACATTCTACTAAATCTTATCGGTATATAATGTAATTTAAGTCTTTTACTTCTTTATTGATACTCTGTCTTATTCTATTCATTATTGAACATGTGATATTGATGTTTCCTACTCTTATTGTAGATCTATCTATTTCTTTCTTCATTTCAGTCAACATTTGCTTCATGTACCTATGACCTCATATTTAGTGCATATACAATAATCCCCTCTTATCTGCAGAAAATAAGTTTCAAGACTCCCAGTGGATGCCTGAAACCGATGGATAGTGCTGAATTCCACATTTAATATTGTTTTCAATGTGATAACTGAGACAGCTATGTTTCAAGACTACCAGTGGATGTCTGAAACCCATGGATAGTGCTGAATTCCATACATAATATTTTTTTCAATCTGATAACTGAGACAGCCACTAAGTGACTAATGGGAAGATAGCATATACAACATGGAAACAGTAGAAAAAAGTGATGAGTCACATACCAGGAAGGACACAACAGGACAGAGTGAGACTTCATCACACTACTTAGAATGGCACACAATATAAAACTTATGAATTGTTTATTTCTGGAATTTTTTATTTAATAATTTTGGACAATGGTTGACTGTGTGTAACTGAGACCATGAAAAGCAAAACCATAGGCAAGACAGGAACACTCTCTCTTTATATTTGTTGTATCTTCTTGATGAATCGACCTTTTAATCCATATAGAACATTCTTTGTTTCTCATGACAGTTTCTACTTAAAGTTTATTTTGTATCATATCAGTATAGCCACCATTGCTTTCTTTTGGTTACTATTTGCATAAAATAGCTTTTATCTTTACTTTTACTTTTAACCTATGAATGTTTGAATGTTCTTAGATCCAAATTGAATCTCTTGTAGACAGCATATAATTGGATCTTTTAAAAAAAACCTATTATAGTAATCTATAATATTTGTGTTTGAGTGTATTAGTCAGGATTCTCCAAAGAAATTGAATTAATAGGATACAAACACACACACACATACACACACAGAGATTGAGAGAGAGAGAGACTTATGAAAATTGACTCACAATGTTGTGGAGGCTGAGAAGTCCCATGATGTACTGTCGGCAAACTGGGAAATCAAGAAAGTTAGTGATATGATTCAGTTCAAGTCTGAAAACCTAAGAACCAGGAGAAACCAATTGTGTAAGTCCTGGAGTCTGAGGCCCAAGAACCAGGAACTCCAATGTCCAAGGGTAGGAGAAGATATATGGCCTTGCTCAAGAAGATAGAGAGAATTCACCCTTCTTCTACCCTTTTGTTCTATTTGAACCTTCAAAAGATTGAACTGACATTACCCACATTGGTGAGGGCAGATATTCTTTACTCAGTCTACTGATTCAAATGTTAATCTCTTCCAGAAACATTAATACAGACACGACCAGAAATTATGTTTCACCAGCTGTCTGAGCATGTCTTAGCCTCATCAAGTTGACACATAAAATTAACCATCATAAGGGGTTTAATGCCTTTGAACTTATTTACTGACAGGGAAGAACTTACTTTTGTCAATTTGTTGTTTTCTGTGTCTTATAGTTTTATGTCTCTCATTGCTTTAATTACTACTGTCCTTTGTGTTCAGTTCATTTTTTCTAGTGACACATTTTTATTTCTTTCTCATTTTCATTTGTGTATATTCCATATATATTTTCTATGTGGTTACCATGGGGACTACATGTAACATCTTAGAGTTATAACAATCTATTTTAATTGATACCAACATAAATTCAATGGCATACAAAAACTGCACAACTTTAAGCTTCATCTCCCCTTTATGTTTTTGATATCCCAAATTACATATTTATAAATAATCTACACATAAACATAAATGTATGATTATATTTATGCGTTTGTTTTTTAAAATCCTGTAGAAGAATAAAAAGCAGAGCTAAAAACCAAAATTACAACAATACTGGTTTTTATATTTGTTTGTATATATTGCTTCACCAGAGAATTTTAGATTTTTATATGGCTTTGAGCTACTGTCTAGCATCCATTTATATGAACAAAAATGGCTGTATTTAGCATTTATTGCAATCCAGCCCTGATGGTAGTGAACTCCCTCAACTTTTGTTTTTCTTGAGTCTCTTAATTTCTCCCTCATTTAAAATGAGGAATATCTTAAAGAAATATTTTGTTATCAGATATAGAATTCTCAGTTGACACAGATTTTTTGTGTGTGTCTTCTTTCAGCCCTTTAAATATATCATTCTACTGTCTCCTGTCCCCTAAGTTGTCTCCTAAGAAATCTATTGATGATTTTACAAAGGATCCCATGAACATGATGAGTCATTTTTGTTTTGTCACTTTCAAGATTTTCTGTTTGATTTCAGCAATTACATTATGTTTCATAATATGTTTCATAATATGTTTCATCATGGATCTCATTGGGTTTATTCTACTTAGACTTCATTGAATTACTTGATATTGTATATTCATGCTCTTTCTCCAATTTCAGAAGTTTTCTACTTTTTTCCTTCAAGTAGTCTCTCTGTCTTGTTCTCTTTATCTTCTTCTGAGACTCCTATAATACATATATTGGTCTATTTGTTGGTGTCTTATAATTTCATTAGGCTCTTTTTCACTTTGTTTGTTTTTTCTCCTCACACTCAATTTCAAATGAACTGTTTTTAAGTTTGCTAACTCCTTATTCTGCCTGCCTGAGTCTGCTGTTGAACCTCCACTAATGACTTTTTCAATTTGTTTATTATACTTTTCAGCTTCAGAATTTCTCTTTAGTGCCTTCTTAATTTTTATTTTTGTTTATTATTATTATTTGAGACAGGGTCTTATTCTGTCATCCAGGCTGGAGTGCAGTGGCAAAATCTCCGCTCACTGCAACCTCCGACTCCTAGGTTCAAGTGATTCTCCCATCTCAGCTTCCCAAGTAGCTGGGACTAAAGGCTTGCACCACCATGCCCAGCTAATTTTTGTATTTTTAGTAGACATGGGGTTTCACCATGTTGGTCAGGCTGGCCTTGAACTCCTGACCTCAAGTGATCTGCCCACCTCAGCCTCTCAAAGTGCTGGGATTACAGGCTTAAGTTACCATACTCAGCCTGATTTCTTTCTATAATTTCTATCACTTTATTAATATTCTAATTTTGTTCATATATAATTTTTTATTAATTTTGGTTCTCTGTCCATTGTCCATATTTTCCTTTTGTTTTTGAATAATTTTTGTAGAGTTGTTTTAAAGTTTTTCTCTAGAATGTCCAATGCTTTGGTTTCTTTAGGATTAGTTTCAAGAGATTTATTTTTGTTCCATTGAATAGGCAATCTTTTCCTCTTTCTTTGTATGTCTTGTGATCTTTGTTGAAAATCACACATTGCAAAAAAGTATTTTATCAATCTTTTCAGACTGTCAGGAAAGACCTTTACTAATTAGCAGGAAATGTTCTGAGGCTTGACATCTCCACAGAATAAAGTCTTAAAGGTCTTCTCAGTCCTTTTCTGAGCATATGTATTCCCTGGGCTTGCATGTGTGCTTTCTAAAATTTATTCCAGTATAGGTCTAGTGTGGTGGCTCACACCCCTGCAATCCCAGCACTTTGGGAAGCTGAGGTGGGAGGATTGCTTGAGCCCAGGAATTGGAGACCAGCCTGGGCAACATAGTGAAACCCTATCTCTACAAAAAAATTAAAAAGCTAGCCAGGTATGCTGGTGTATGCCTATAGTCCCAGCTCCTTTGGAGTTGAGGCAGAAAAATTGCTTGTGTCCAAAAGTTTGAAGATGCAGTGAGCCATGATTAGGCCACTGCACTCTGTTCTGGGTGACAGAGCGAGACCCTATCTCAAAAAAAAAAAAAAAAAAAAAAAGAAAAAAGAAAAAAGAAAAAAAAGTGCTCCAATATATGGCATAAATTAAATATCTTAATTTTCCAAAGAGTCTCACTCCTTGTCTATATTGGGTGAGTAAACATGCTATTGTATCCCTCCACAAAAAAATCTTGCCCCAGGCATCTGTGGGTCTGTACGCCTCCTGAAGTTTTCAAAAGCTACTTTGCATGATTTTTCCCAGCCGGAGACCCAAGATATGCAGCTTTTCCCCAAATGAGTTCAGGGAGGGAGGAAATATAAAGACTTATCTTTCAGGTATTCCCTAGAAAGATTTCAACAGTGCAAATAAAGTCTTCTTTGCTCTCTCCAATTTGAAGGAGGGAATTGGAAGCTGGACAGCCATTTCTCCCACAGGGCCAGGGTGGATCTTGTGCAGTGGGAGTAGCTAGTAAAAACTCCACAGAATTTTCTATCATTCTAAATGTCATTTTTTCTTAATTGGACATTTGATTGGTTGTTTTAAACCTTTGACTTTTTCAGCATTCCTACAACATTATTTAAGTCAGTTTTAGTTGTTTTGTTTGTTTTAATGTTTTTATGAGGGAACAAGGTGCCTGGGGCTTACTATTAATAGTTCATTATCTTGCTGATGTCAATCCAGAAAATACGTAGGCATCTTTTAGCCTTTCCTTCCTCTTTTATGTAAGACCACAAGGCTAAAAGATGTTGGAGTTATGTAATTGCCTTTCTTCCAAGTCAGATAAGGCTTAGATAACTTAGTTTCCCATGGAGGGCAGGCTGTTGTTAAGACTGTCCTAGCAATATCTCAAAATACTAAGTTTTCCCCTAGGGTTATTTAAAAATGGTTATTCATTCCCTATCTCTGGCTGAAACAGAAGGGTATTTGTCTCATTTCTTCATCTTAAAAACTGGGTGGTACGATTAGAGGGAAAATCCAGAAAAGTGTGAGACTTCTCTTTAAAGACTGTGTTTCCAGATATTTTTAACTTTTGATCTAGCCCATGTTCGGTCTCCATTAATCTGACAATTACTGTTTAATTGTTCAATGGTTTCTGTTCTAGGTAAGTTTATCCTGGGTCTGATATTACCTATTGTTACCCATTTCTCTAGACTACAGAATGGTGGTTTGCTCTGTGACATTAATTCTCTGTTGAATCTAAAGAATATTATTCATGTTCTGTTTGTTAAGTTTTTCTTTTCTTGTAAAGATGGGAGTGGTGGCTTCCAAACTCTGTGAATGTTGCAGCTGAAACTGACAATCTTCTTTTTTTGAATATAGCCAGTGCCTTTTTCTGTATCCACATGCTACCTACTTTCTTGGATTCATTTTATGTTTGGTAGACATGCCTCCTCAAATTATTAGAGATATTTGAATGATAAGCATTGTGGTTAAGTTTATATTAAAAAACAGAAAACATCTCAAATCATACTTTAAAAGTACAGTACTTACAAAAGTACATACTTAGAAAAGTACAATATCACAATCTGGCAAATATTGTACTAAAAGAAAACAATATATTGGTTTCATCTAGAAGCATTAGTGAAAACCATACATAAACCCAGTACAAAAAAAAAAAAAAAAAAAAGAATGCTAAACAAAGAATAAAATGCCTTGCAAAAACAGGATTTGTTCCAGAAATGCAAATGTGAGAACATATTTAGAACTTAATACATGCTATGTTACTAAACAAAAGGAAGAAAGACATCTAACATTTTCTTTTAAAAGTACTTTAATAAAATCTAGCATTTATTACTGATTTGACTAAATATAGAATAAAACTATTTGTAATTAAAACTATTCATGCAAAACCAATAGAATATATCAATTTCAATGAAAAACATTAATCTAAAAGCAGTGAGCATAGATCCTATTATTATTTTTAAACAACATTATTATGGCATGTTTATGAAATGCAAAACTGAAGAATAATAAATAGTATTCATAATAAAAGAACATAAGAGTATCTTCAAATTAGCTACATTAAGTCCATGAGAATAATTGAAGAATACATTAAAGTTGATCAGAATATAGTAAGCTATCTGTTTTGAAAAGCCATTTAAAAAAGTAATATCTTGTCTGGGCATGGTGGCTCACACCTGTAATCCCAGTACTTTGGGAGGCTGAGGCGAGCAGATCACCTGAGGTCGGGAGTTCGAGACCAGCCTGACTAACATGAAGAAACTTCATCTCAATTAAAAATACAAAGTTAACCGTGCATGGTGGCGCATGCCTGTAATCCCAGCTACTCGGGAGGTTGAGGCAGGAGAGTCACTTGAACCCGGCAGGCAGAGGTTGTAGTGAGCTGAGATTGCACCATTGCACTCCAGCCTGGGCAACAAGAGCAAATCTCTGTCCCCCATGTCCCAAAAAAGTAATATCCTTTCTATACAGCAACAGTAAAAAATGAAAATTAATGTATTAGAAAAAACTATGATTCAAATACCAATAAGAACTTCAAAATACACAGGACTAAAAATTAATCACAAAATAGTCAAAACAATATGAAGCAAAAAATAAGTAATGGTTTATAGCCATAAAATAATCCTAAACAGCAGTTTTAATATTGTAGAGATGTAACTACTTTTCAAAATTTTTAATAAATTAAATGATCGGCCGGGCGCGGTGGCTCAAGCCTGTAATCCCAGCACTTTGGGAAGCCGAGACGGGCGGATCACGAGGTCAGGAGATCGAGAGACGATCCCAGCTAACACGGTGAAACCCCGTCTCTACTAAAAAATACAAAAAAATAGCCGGGCGAGGTGGCGGGCGCCTGTAGTCCCAGCTACTCGGGAGGCTGAGGCAGGAGAATGGCGTAAACCCGGGAGGCGGAGCTTGCAGTGAGCTGAGATCCGGCCACTGCACTCCAGCCTGGGTGACAGAGCAAGACTCCGTCTCAAAAAAAAAATAAAATAAAATAAAATAAAAATAAATTAAATGATCTTTTGGTCAAAATCTCAATGAGATTATATAGAGGAAAATTCAGCAAATTCAATTTCAAGTTAATTTCTAAAAAAAAAATTCATGTATAAGAATAGCAAAGAACATTGAAAAAGAATGTGTGACATGACCAATAAAGTAATAAAAACCCATACAGTAGTTGAGAGTGAAATAGCTTAGATCCATAGACATGGAGTTCAGTAAAAGAGAAAAATAGAATGAGTCTATCTATGTATCTACCTAGCTAGCTATCTCTCTATCAGAATAATCTTATAAAACATAAGCTAACTTTTCAACCCATGAGGAAAGAATAACTATTCAATATGTAGTAAATGAACAATTGCTTATCTAAGCAAAAACGTGCATGGACACACACACACATATCTGATTTCCTTCTATATGCTGTCAAAACTTATGCAGATGAAATAAAGTTTGAAAGGTAAAACATAAAACCATATAGATTTTAAGTTACAGAAAAATTTTGGGAGACATAAGCTGTCTCTTTGGATGTTAAATGCTCTCTTAAAATTAACAAAAAAAAACTTTGAGAAAAAAATCATATTTCATTCAACATAATTATAGACTTACTGAGATTATTATTGATATTTGCCTTGCAGTACTATTGTGAAAAGATTATTTAATGTAAAATTCAATACAGAATCTAAAAAATTATTTAAAAAATATTTATTACTTCTCCTTCACACATCACTTCTGCTTTTTTGTGATATACCCAGGAGGTAATTTTTCCCTAATAAGGTAACTCTTGCTATAGTAATGGAAGTCAAACAAACAAAACCTATTATGGCTACTGACTTAGCAAGATCCCTGCACCAAAAATACAAAAGACTTCCTCTTATATTATCAACTTCTACTTATTTTTTGATCTCCAAAACTTATGTTTATTACTTATTTGCCTTGATGAATTCCTGCACAAAATTTATTGTTATATTTCTATAGATGGTATACAGATGTTTAATGTTCATTTGAACACAGAAACTAAGTTCTCCGTTTTCTGAAGTCCATTTTTATTTGTATTTATATGGCTGATTTTCCTTACCGAGTTTCTTTTCTTTTCTTCCCCCACCCCCCTGCCTACAAAAACTCATGGGAATAGCACTCCCAGTATACCTTGAGGTTTGACCGTTTGTTTGTCACCACAACACCTGGGCTGGCTGTTTACACACCGTCCTTTCTATTGCCTGAATACTGTTGACATTGCTCCCTAATCCTCTAGCATGGAACACTGATCTGAAGATTTCTTAACCCAACCTCATGTTTCTTCTTATGGTTGGTTTGCTTCTGTTACCCAGATGGTTAAAAATCTCTCTTTTTTACCTTTAAGCCAAACGAGCTTACAAAGGTACATCTCACTAGCCATTGCATAGATGAATCATTCCTGGACTTGGCGTTCCTTCTCATTGTGCAGATTCCATTCCTTCTGAATTTCAGGAAGAATGCCTTCTGAAATGAGGCAGCAATGGGACAGGTTACTAGTGGAGACTGAAGCCAGGAGGCCTGACTTTGACATACAGCACCATCATCTCCTAGTTGTGTGTTTTTTAGACATTAAATAAAGTCTTATGTTCTTCAAGTCCTTTGTGTGCAAAATGGAAATGAACATTACAATAGTATCTATTAGGTTATTGGGAGGATCAAATAAATGAATACACATAAAGTGATCAACACACTGTGTCTGAAAAATAAGAGTTGTAGAATACTCTTTATTTGTTGAGTTGTTTCAAAAATGGCCATGCAATTCTTTCCATCCTGCATGCCTGTTTACAATGCAACTTTGCCACTCCTTCAATCAAGAGGTGGTGTCCGTTTCTTCTCTTCTTCAATATCGTCTGACCTTTGTGCCTAGCTTTGAGCAAATAAAGTTGTGGTAAGAAAAACTTAAACTAAACTATTTCACTGTTAGCAGTCTGAATTATAATTATCATGAGTTGTTTAAAAATACTGTAACGAGTTAGGCCGGAAGCAGTGACTCACGTCTGTAATCCCAGCACTTTAGGAGTCTGAGGAGGGCAGATCACAACGTCAGGAGATCGAGACCATCCTGGCTAACATGGTGAAACCCCTACTGAAAATAAAAAAAATTAGCTGTGCGTGGTGGCGGGGGCCTGTAGACCCAGCTACTCGGGAGGCTGAGGCAGGAGAATGGCGTGAACCTGGGAGGAGGAGCCTGCAGTAAGCAGAGATCCTGCCACTGCACTCCAGCCCGGGTAACAGAGCGAGACTCCGTCTCAAAAAAAAAAAAAAAAATACTGTGACTAGTTCTTTCCAAGGGACAATAATTCCAGACTGAAACTGAAAATGCAGGAAGGAATGAAAGGCAATAGAAAAGATAAAGATAAATAAATATTGTTTTATGAAGTGATTTTAGAAATGTCTGATGGAGATTAAAATATATGTAAAATTAAAGTGTGTGACAACAGTAAGACAAAAGTCAGGAAAGCTTAAAATAAAATTTTAAAGTATTAGTAGTGTGGGAGGTGTTAAAAGTAATTGCATATTAGACTTTATTGAAGAAATAATTTATGATTTAACAGTGTAACTATGCAGAGATTTTCCTATGATTGTAACTAATGAATTTATACAGGGAGCAACGAAATACTAAACCATTTAGTTCAAAGTAAGACAAGTAGAAAGACTTAAAGAACCCTAGTCAAAGTATAGGGAAAGAGTAAATTATTGAAATAATCTCAGGTTCACTGGTAATTCTATGAAATGTAAATGTGCAAAATTTTAATTTCTTTATAATTGTTGTGTGATATATGCTATAGAATTGTTAAGTGTTTGGAAATTCTTTTGTTGATTAATATTTAAATGGTCTATATGTTTTTCCTATTAAAACAAATATGTAACGTTTTTTAAAAAAGAGAATATGGCAGAACTTAATACTAGACTTCAGCCTTAAGCATGTTTTCACTCTCTTTAAATCTGATCGCCAAATTATTTAATTATGAGAAATCATGTGAAGAGAGAGGTCACAAAGAAGCCATCAAGAACAAACATGTGTAAATTAGACCACTTTGGATGCTTCATTCCCCTTTGAACTTTCGCAGCTGATACCATGCAGCAGAGAGCTCATAATCAGTGAGTCCTGCCGGATCAACTGTCCTGCAGAAACCCAAGCAATCAAATGATCCTAGTTTTAAGTCCTTTGAGGGTGGTTTGCAATGCAGGAAGAGAGAATTGAAACTATTTTAGTTATATTTATCTTAATCTTTATGTTTTACTCTTTAGCTTTGGGGTTATTAGCTTATATTTTTTGCACTTCTAATTTTATGCATTACTTCTTTTTACTTATCACTTATTTTCTTACATATGCAATGCACCTTTTTCATGTAATTTTGTGTTAATGGACATTATATCATAGCATCTAAAAGCACATACTGCAGGGCCAGACTGCTTACATTTGAATTCCAGCTCTAACACTTACTCATTGTAAGGCTTTGTGTATCATGCTCAAGCTCTTTGTGACTCAGTTTTATAATCTGTAAGATGGGAATGAAAACTACCTTATAGGGATGCTGTGAAGATAAAGTGTAATAAGTGACTATATCTAAGCTGACTAAAACACACATAAACACACACACAACAATCATTGTATTAACTATTATGTCATCTCATTTTATCATTTTACAGAAAATACCTTCTATTTAAGTTGAAAATACCTGCTACTGAAGTTTTACCTTAGTGCAAAACACTCAGAAGAACGTTTTCTAACTCTTTAGACTGTACTTTATTGTAGGCTAAAGGCTTCATGGTTTTGGCACCCTCTTCTGTTATCACTGCCCCACTCAGCCATATCATATTGCTCTTGTTTCTGTGATTCTTTATTTCTTCTTACCTAAAATGGGTACATTTGTCCAGATTTTGTATCTCTTCTGATATAATTCAGATTTATTTTATTTATTACATTTCTAATTTACATGACCTTTGCCTTCTCTGGGTTGTAATTTAATACTTGAGCATTGCAGTCTCTTCTGTAGTATGTGGGACAAATAAGGGATTAAGGAAAGTTAAAAACTCAGCTGGCACCTTGGGCATTGTTCGTGGGAATACCAGATCTCTGGCATCTTTTCTGATCATTTAGATAACCTCTAACATTTGCTTCAGCTGACTATAACTCTGCCCTTTGGAGAGAAAACCCACTCCCTCTCCTGTGCCTGCCATAATCACCACCAAAGCTGAGACCGACTTGGAGCTTAGGTCTTCACTGGAGACATTCGGATTCTTTTATTGACATCTGTCTTCATGCTTTTCTTCCCATAAGTAGTTCAAACTAATCCCCCATGCTCTGTATAATAGAAAGGAAGGGAATAATGTCTTCCTCTCTTGAGATTTAAGGATATTAGAATTTACAGGATCTTGCAACTCATCAAAACAGATGCAGAATATAATGTCATGCCTAAATATAGCACATTGTTGCCCTGAAATTATCTATATCTCCTTGGTTACCTTTTTTGAAATGTGTGATATAAAGTAATATCTTCCTTCTAGCTTGGTTGCTGCTCTTTCTGGTATTTGTTTACTGGTTGTGGGTAGGTTTGTTTGTAATGGTAGGGGTGAGGTTATCTCACTCCTCTCAGCTCATTACACATTTTTGAAGAAAGAAGAAACCCACATTTTTACACTATTTGTTCTTAGAAATTACGACTCCCTTTTGAATATAATAAACTCAGACAAAATTCTAAGGAGACTTCAAAACGGGTTGCCGCTTGTAATAAAAAAATAATTCTTTCATATAGACAACTCTGCACTTGGGTAATTGCTTTGAACTAATTAGAAAACAAATTGTACAAAAGTCTACAATACGTTTCTAAGTAAATCTACTACACTGACCATAAATTCATTCTTATATATGTTTGACCTGAATCATCTCAACTGCTCTTCACTTTAGGCCTCAAAAAACTCTGCTTGACACATTATAGTATCAATATTTTCCTAACATCTACACCACATTTGAAAATATCACATTCATATCCCTTGGCATTGGAATCACAATATCTATCATCGCATTAATCTTTTATCAGTTTGGAACCTGATATATCTCAGAAGATCCTTGGGGTTAGTAAGCACTTCACTATTTCTGAAACCTTTTTCTCATGATAATTCAAAAGCATAAACTTTATTAGCTAAAAAGAGAAGAAAATGAGATAATTGCTATACTTATATTTGTATAATGATTTATCATTATATTTGTTTGTAATGTAACTCCTTTTAGAGTTTAATTAATCCCACTTAGTGTTTAAGTATCCTATATATCTGCCAACAGGAGTTCAATTTCTAGTTGCTGTTTATTAGCAAGATAATTGGGTTTATTACTTAAGCATGGTAGCTTCCTGGCACTCAGCCCAGATAGGATATTTTATATGTATCATATCCGGAAAAAAAATACATTTCCTTAAAAGCAGATGTTTAAACAATATTAAAAGCCTAGAATTTTTCAAACTACCATAATATACCATATTGGAGTTAAAACAACATAGCAATCAAATAAACTGTAACATTTTCTCCTAGATTACTAAGTTAATAATTATTACTTTCTCAAGGAGTTGTTTTTCTTTTTTTTTCTGGAGTTTTCGCTCTTGTTGCCCAGCTGGAGTGCAACGGCACTATCTCGGCTCACCACAACCTCCTCCTCCCAGGTTCAAGCAATTCTCCTGCCTCAGCCTCCTGAGTAGCTGGGCTCACAGGCATGCACCACCACGCCTGGCTAATTTTGTATTTTTAGTAGAGACGGAGTTTCTCCATGTTGGTCAGGCTTCTCTCGAACTCCCGATCTCAGGTGATCCACCCGCCTCGGCCTCCCAAAGTGTTGGAATTACAGGCGTGAGCCACCATGCCTGGCCTCTCAAAGAGTTTTTGAGTTTTATTTAGATACACAGACACAAAAATATTTCTAAAGGTATTTTACATTTCAAGTTTAGTTGATTAAACTATTTTTTGCCTGCTTATCATTTTTTTCCCGAAAAATAATAGTCAACCTTGGTAAAAGTTTTCTTGCTAATGACTTGCCAAGTTTCCAGTTTCTAATATAAATTTATTTTGAGATACATAGGCTATCAGAATACCAAAAGAAAGAAAGAAAAAATACCACTAAATTTTGGGAAGGAATTATGTCAAAATTTAACTCTAAGAATTAAAAATGGAGGTCTGATAGTTTCGCTGTATCATTTCTTTTTTGCAACCTTTATTTCAGCAACTTGAGGACAAATTGCGTTTTGAGATAATTTCAAGTAAAATTTTTGCTAAAAAAATTTCAGAGTTATAGTAGGTGAACAAGAGACTTGAATATATATTACTGTGGTCTATGAAAATCAGAACAACCATATTAATTTCAAGTAATCCAGGGGAAAAGAACTTCATAAAGATTGGGTGGGGCCTAGACTAATTTGGCAAAGAAAAGTGTCACTCTCCACAGAGATACAATCCCTAGGATCTATCAAAGACAAAATCTTCACTTTCCTAACCCCAATAATCACTTGCTATTAAACCATCAGCTTTCTAGAAAATGGGAAAATATTATTCATTATATTTCCCCAGCATTGAGCAACATATCAGTCCTGGAAGAGACTTACCCAATGATTGCTGGATGGAGAGATGAGCAAAAGGAGGAGAGGTTGAGAAGCAGCAGTGTTAAGTAATTTTTTGTAGTGTGTTATCTGACTTACTGTAGAATTCTGATCACCAAAATGCATGTCATTTTTACCATGTAAAATGAAATTATATAGTACTCTGTGAATTACTTAAGCTACAAACTCTCAAAGCAAAGGAATACTTTTTAAAAAGGCATATTATAAGTCCTATGAGGTCTCAAATCACAATAGTATATATTCTCAAAAGCATCTGGCAATGTATTAATAATTTTTTATTTTTTAACATCTCATTTTAGAAACCATTTTACTGTTGATGAGATGGAAATACAGCTTAGGAAAAAAGCTATTTATCTGGTCTTTTAAAATCCACTTGCCCTTAAAGTGTGATGATTCTTGTGGCTATTGTGCTATATTTATATGTACCAAGTAACAGGCTTCAAGAGGAAAAGAAAGTATATCTCTCTGTTCTCTCCTCTTATCTTCTTTTTCTTAGTTACCTCAGAAGCACACAAGATAAATATACCATAGGAGGTTAGAAAAAAAGTCTCTCTAGGCCTTCGAAAACACTTCATCAAAATGAAATAGAATTTCTCTTATCCAGTATGAATTTCTTCTCTTCTTTGGCTTCAATTTTATTTTTGTGTGTCCTCATTTCTGCCTGCTTTTTCCCAACTACCCAAAATATCAGTAAGAGTCTGCATGACACCTATAGTTTAAAAATTCAAATGGGAAATTTTTCTCAAAGCACTTTTTTAGGCTTTATGTCTCTGGATTTCTGTCACATATTCATAGATGCATAACACATACGGTGATCTTTGATTATATGTAACAATATGTTACTGTAAGCTGCATAGACTTGCAGAAAACAGATAGGTTGAATATCAAAGAAGGAAACAGAATTAAGAGGCTCAGCCTAGATTGTGAAGGATGAATATGCATCAGGATTAAACTTTTCTATAAAAATGAAACGTTTGAACACAAAAACTAAATCTGAAGTTGGCTGGATATATGGATGGCATAGAATGTTAATAAACACTTGCTCTTACATGCTTCTGTGCTCTAGGTTTGGTTGGTCCCTTACTGGCTTCCATAATCTTGTTTATTTATGGCACACCCATATGTAATGCCTTTACTGGAAGAAGTCTTGGTGACATGTGGTCGCTCAGTCTGTGCAGCCAGATATACCACTGGTAATTTACATTTGCTGAATTGTTTCCCTCATCACCTGTGGCCAATCCATTGTTAGGTCCTCTCTCTCAAGGGGAAAAGATCTCAGCATAACAAGGTATCAGGCTTAGCAACCTCTGACAGATAATCTTATACAGGGGATAGTCCTAGCGATTTGGACTAACCAATAAGAATGGAAGTAGTTCAGCAAGAAATCATTGAATTTAAATGTACTGGGCTCTGACACCACTCACTGGGATTGTGGCTAAATCTCTGTGCTTCTCTTTGCTTATCTGATTGTGACAAAAATGAATAAGAAAATACACAAAAGTTAATGTAATAAAAACTCAAAAACTTAGTAATGGTTTTCAGCAACATTGAGGAGTAGTGTTTATGCTGCTTACATGATGAAGTTTAAATAGCTACTCTCAAGGTTTCTAATAGATCAGGAACAAAGAAGTAATTCAAGGCCAGAAAATCTTTTTCTTTTCCTTTTTTCTCTTTTTTTTTTTTTTTTTTTTTTTTTTTTGATACAGAGTCTCCCTCTGTTGCCCAGGCTGGAGTGCAGTGGCGTGATCAGCAGTGTGATCTCAGCTCATTGTAACCTCCATCCCCACTTGGGTTAAGCATTTCTCCTGCCTCAGCCTCCTGATTAGCTGGGATTACAGGTGCATGCCACTGCACCTGGCTAATTTTTGTATTTTTAGTGGAGATGGAATTTCACCATGTTGGCCAGGCTGGTCTCAAACTCCTGACCTCAGGTTATCTGCCCACCTCGGCCTCCCAAAGTTCTGGGATTACAGGTGTGAGCCACCGTGCCGGGCCAGATAAACCTTTTAATTGAAAGAGAAAATTTACCATGTGAAATAAAGAGAATGGACTCTGTGCTCCAACATTTAAATACAGTCATTTGTTACCTGGTTTTATTCCCCCAAATTCCAGTTCTGAAAGCCTGTCAGCTAGAGAATAATCTTCCCAAGAACCTGATAATGAGAAGCAATGGCCAAAATGAGTATGGAAAATACAGCTGGTCTAGCACAGGAAGTCATTTTTCCCAGTTGTGTTTAGATAGTTCAATAAATGGACTGTAACATCATTGTGATTTTTATAACAAATAACATATGGTAACATAATCCACCAGTGGTATCCTGCCACAGAATAACTTATATGTACCATAACACCAGTTTGTAGGGGAAATAAAGTTGTCAAGTGGTATATGGAGTGAATTCTTTACATTATACCATAACCATCTTCCTTGCATTATAACTGTTATTTCCATAAATGTGATCAATTGCAATAATAAACTTGGGGGACAACTGTAGTGCCTCCTGACAAACTTTCTTTTTTCTTTTTCTTGATTGCCATTCCATATTCTTATTTCTGCGTTGATCTGGTGTTTAGCTTGTTGACATTCTATGCTGTATTTGGTAACAAATAAGATACTTAAGCTTCTAAATGTTAGAAAATGAGGCTACATCAGATTGCTTAAAATCTAAAGAGCTGGTTTTAATGTAAGAATGGCTTACTGTAGCTGAGAAGATATTCTAGGCTCTTTATTTAAGCCCTGAAGGTTCAGGGTCAGGCAATATTGCTGCTCTTTAACTTGCATTTCTTCCTCTAGCAGTAAAAGTACTGGAGAATCACAACCTGGCTTTTCACCCAGTTGACATAAAGAATCTTTACTGAGGGTAGACATGGGTGGGATAGAGAGAAAGAGAGTTTTGTATGCTAAGATGACAATTCCTTAGTGATTCAAATAGATCCTAAAGATTGTAAAAAGCAGGAGTTTACAAAACAAAAATACGTGTTCTAGGACAAAGTACAGCTGACATAACAAATGTAGTTAATATTCTATATTTCCATTGATAGGTAGGGAGTGGATCAAAATTAAGAATATCATTGAAAAGTGACAATGATTTTCATGATTATAAATTCTGCATTGAATTAGTTTTGGCCAAAACTAATTGCCGATTACTTTTAGCAGTATCTGGTTATAATATGTGCGCTATAATCCAAAAGTCAATAAAAGTATTTGAGAGTCATGTTAACTCAAGAACAATAAAGGAATATGGCAAAGTGGGTGATCGTGTTGCTTAAACGTTACCATATTTAAACATGAGTCCACAATATACTACAATATGATAAATCAGCATTAGCACACATCACTAGTGTATCTGCTCAATGTAAATATAATGCCATTCTTTATTCCTGTTCCATAATTCTCATGCCCCTCATTGTGGAGGTAAGTTGATCCCTTAATTATAAATCAGTTTCAACTTAGGCTCTGGAATGCATGGTGTCCTTAGCCATATATAACTTGAGGATTCTGAGGACAACACTTTAGGGACTCATCCTCAAGTTAAATTTGTTCCAACTTTATATCCAATATTGAAAACAACTTGTATGTTCTATTTCTATGAACTTGTCCCCACCTCACACTGCAGTTTTTTTTTTTAAGCTGTGAAATATTTTGAGTAGGAGTATAATACTCCTTTAATGCTTTAGAAAGATGTCGATAAAGGAATATGCAAAATGAATTGATAGTGAGAAAACAGAGGCAGAGAGACCATTGGAAAGGACTTACACAAAAATGTAGGGTATAAATCAGTATCAATGTTGCAAGGTAGAGATTGGGGAGGTAGGTCAGAGAGATGCTGGGTTTGAAAGATGATGGATATAAATTGAGCTATTGTTCAGAAGGGAATAAGAGATATTTCTAACTTGCTAATAATAAAGGCATGGCAACACCTTTGCTTGAAAAGGGGAATACAAGATAAAACATACTTTTATGCCAAGGTTAATATTTCTGATTCGGTCATCTTAAACTTCAGGAGTTTAAATACATTTAGAAAAATTTCTCAAGGAAGTAAATATGAGGGTGTACATTTGGAGATGCAAATCAATAAAGGTGAATGAAAGGAAGCCACTTAATTGGACATTAGGAAACAACGGTCATTCTAAAAGAGTAGTTGGGTCAAACCCAAATTGGAAAAGGTTAAGAAAGAAATGAAATGTAAGACAGGAGAAGGAGCCAGTCCTTTGACAATTTAGCAACAAATGAACACGTATTCACACACACCTAGAACTAGTATTATTTTAGGTTCTATTTAAAGGCAACAAAGAAGAACAAATTTCTTGAGTTAATATGATCATGAATTGATTCACTATCATCCACAACACTTTCATTTAACTACGATACTTCAGTCATGATTCTAGATGTTGTAGATTCAAAGTTGAATAGGAAGATGTTCCAATATGGATATTACCATCTTATGCAAAATGGCAGTCAAGCTGAGATATTTTCTTACATAATTGAGAGAGAATAAGTATCAATTAAAGATGGGATTTTGTTTGGCTAAATTGCTCACATTGGTTTCTGTATTTACCAAGTTCTTCACATAATTATTTTACCTTTGATATGGTTTGGCAATGTCCCCACCCATATCTCATCTTGAATTGTAGCTCCCATAATTCCCACGTGTTGTGGAAGGGACCTGGTAGGAGGCAATTGAATCATGGGTGCACGTCTGTCGTGTGCTGTTCTTGTGGTAGTGAGTAAGTCTTATAAAATCCAATGGTTTTATAAAGGGGAGTTCCCCTGCACTCATGCTCTCTCTTGCCTGCTGCCATGTAAGACATGACTTTCCTCCTCCTTGCCTTCTACCATGATTTTGAGGCCTTCCCAACCACGTGAAACTGTGAGTCAATTAAACCTTTTCCTTTACAAATTACCCAGTCTCAGTTATGTCTTTATTAGTAGCATGAGAACAAATACAACACTCAACTTTACTTTGCTTGTAATAGACACAGTCAATAACTTGGTAGCAGGGCCTGTAGCCAAAGCTTTGAAGAGAATGGTGCTGATTGATAAAAAGTGCTAACATATGTGAAAGTGCCTTGTAAACTGTAACATACTATATAAATGGAATTACTATCTTTCTCTTAGAAAAGAATTTATTCAACCAAACAAGACTACCACTAAAAACATAATTTTATCTCATTTAGCTTCACCAATCATGCTGCTATAAAAAATTTTTTTTCATAGCTTTCTTGGTGGGCATGTAACACAAACCTGTAAAACCATACATTACCTACTGTGTTTAATTTTATGTGTCAACTTCTCAGGGCCATGATGTGCACAAATATTTGGGCAAACATCATTCTGGGTGTTTCTGTGAGGGCATTCGTAGATGAGGGTAACATTTAAATTGGTCACCGAGTAAATCAGGTTGCCTTCCATAAAGTGGGTGGGCCTCATCCAATCAGTTGAAGGCCTAAATAGAACAAATGACCAGCCTCCCCTGTGCAAAAGAGAATTCTCCAGCAGATAGCCTCCAGATTCAAGCTGTAGCATTGGCCATCCTAGGCCTCGAGCCTGACAGCCTTCACATTAGAGCTGCAGTATTGCCTCTCCTGGGTCTCTAGCCTTCCAGTCTACTCTGCAGATTTTTAACTTGCTAGCTTTCAGAATCTACCTAAACCAACTCCTTGCAATAAATATCTTTATATATGCATATATATGTATACACACAAACACATGAACACACACACACACTTATTATATTGATTCTGTTTCTTTAAAGAACCCTGACCGATGATAGCAACTCATCCTAACAAATCTCAAGTGTAGACACTTGCCAAAGTAATAAAAACAATAATTTTTTAAAATTCAGTGTGAAAAGTTAATGAATATTATTTCAGAGTAAATTTTTTTTAAAAAAAGCTATTAAAACACATACAATAACAGCACTATGACGAGAAGTCTATTTTTCAACCAATGTTTTAAAAATCCATTTTCAGTCCAACTAAGTCAAATCTGCTTTTTTCTTTTTTTTTTAGTTTTTAGAGTTTTCCAAAGGCAATTTATTTTAAGTTTTATACCCAGTAGCAGTTTAAATTTTGGTGACATCTGAAAAATGGCTTATAGAATTAAAAAAAAAAAGGTACAATGCACAAATATAAAAAGGAAGCATTGGTATTTTATTCTTGTCTCAACGCCTATCTCCTTTTTGGCCACCGGACTTAAGTTTTCTTCCCAGGCTATGTCAACAGAAAATGTACCATTTTTGCTTATTGAAAAATGCCAAAAAATATGCCAAATATAAATGGATGCAAAATTTTAAAAAAATCATTTTATTTGAAATAATTGTTGTATACACCATAAAGCACTAAGTTATTGTTCAAACAGATCATTACTATGATTCATTAGTGTGATTCTTTAATATTTGCTTTATTTCACTTTCTTTTTAATAGGCATAAAACTATGAATGGCAAGTTACAGCTTAGAAGAACTTTCATATATTTATTTCATTTCTTTGGCATAAATTCCAAATAGGGATTTATTTTCCCAGTCACCACACACAGTCATGCCTTGCCTAACAATGAGGATACGTTCTGGGAAATGCATTTTTAGGCAGTTTTATCATTGTGTGGACATCGTAGAAGGTGCTCATACCAACCTAAAGTGCATAGCCTACTCCATCTCTGCTGTATGATACAGCCTGTTGTTCCTAGGCTACAAACTGGTGCGGCATGTGACTGCACTGAGTACGTTAGAAAACTGGATCACAGCGGTAAGTATTTGTTTATGTAAATATACCTACACATAGAAAAGGTACTGTAAAGATACAATACGAAAGATTGAAAAATGGTATGCATGTATAGGGCACTTACCATGAATGAAACTTGCAGGACCTGAATTTGCTCTGGGTGAGTCAGTGAGTGGTGAGTGAATATGAAGGACTGGGACATTACTGTATACCACTGTAGACTTTATAAATACTGTATACTTAGTCTACACTAAGTTTATTAAAAATATATTTTTCTTTCCTTAATAATACATTTTAGCTCACTGTAACGTTTTTTCTTTATACACTTTTTTAAAGTTTTTGATACTTTTGTTTAAAACATAAACACAGCTGTACACAAATATTTTTTCTTTCTTCATATTCTTTTTTTTTTTTTTTTTTTTTTTTTGAGGCAGAGTTTCACTCTTGTTGCCCAGTCTGAAGTGCAAAGGTGCAATCTTGGCTCAGTGCAACCTCCGCCTCCCAGGTTCAAGTGATTCTCCTACCTCAGCCTCTCAAGTAGCTGGGATTACAGGCATGTGCCACCACGCCCAGCTAATTTCTGTATTTTTAGTGGAGATGGGGTTTCACCATGTTGGCCAGGATGGTCTCAATCTCTTAACCTTGTGATCCACCCGCCTCAGCCTCCCAAAGTGCTGGGATTACAGGCATGAACAACTGCACCCAGCCTGTATTCTTATTCTACAAGCTTTTTTCTGTTAATTATTTTTTACTTTTTAAACTGTTAAAAAAGGAGACACAAACAGATGCATTACCCTAGGCCTACACAGGGTCAGGATCATCAATATCACCATCTTCCACCTCCACATCTTGTCCCACCGAAAATTCTTCAGAGGCACTAGCATGCATGGAGCTGTCATCTCCTATAATAATAATACCTTCTGGAATACCACCTGAGAGACCTGCCTGAAACTGTCTTATAGTACACTTTTTTTTTTTTTAACAAGTGGAAGAACACTCTAAAATAATGATAGAAAGTATGGTAAATACATAAACCAGTAACATAGTCATTTAGTTTATTATCATTGAATATTATGTGCTGTACATGATTGTATGGGCTACAGTTTTATACAACTGAAAGCACAGTGGGTTTGTTTATGCCAGCATCACTGCAAACACAAGAGCAATATGTTGCACTATGACACAAGGACATGAGGTGGTAAGAAATTCTCAGCTCTCTTATAGTCTCATGAAACCACCATTGTATATGTGGTCTGTCATTGAGTGAAACATCATTATGTGGTGCATAGCTGTAGTTATGTGGACATCATGATTCAGATATTCAACGTCAAATGTCAAATATCATCCTTTTTTTGTCACTATTGGCATTCTGGCCTCAACCCAAATTAGCTGAGCTCCTGCTTCGTGCAAGGTATCACAATGAGGTTTAAGAGTACGAAATAGCATCATTGTTCATAGCTTGCAGGATATATAACAAAGTGAGGAAAGTAATCCCTCTGTGAAGATAAAATAATTAACAATTTAAAAAATGAAGAACATAATGTTTTAATAACACCTCTCAACACTTTCCTTCATGAGTGATGTGATTTTCTTCCTTAAAGTTCTGATATCACATTTATCCCACGAATAGGAAGGAAAATATCACCTAGGAAGATGTCGGGTAGAGCCTCAGAGGGAATGATGAGAGAGACTGACAGAAGACAGAGGTGGGGAATGTTCAAAAACGAGCATTCCAGCTTTGGCTCTCAGTTTCAAACATTAGAAATGGAGGATATTAAAAACTTCAGATAGGGTGTCAAAGATGACAGAAAAGGAGATCCCCAGGAAGTACCCCAAATTTTGCTTTAGATGTATTAGGATGGATTATGAATTTTGGAAGCAAGTGACAACCCAATCACCCGAGACAAAAATATACAGACAGAAATATACATATCTACAGATGACCCCTGAACAATGCAGGGGTTAGGGGCTCTGAATCCATGTGCAGTAGAAAATTTGTGTATAAAATTTTGACTACCCACAAACTTAACTACTAATAGCTTCCTTTCGACCAGAAGCCTTACTGATAACATAAACCATTGATTAGTACACATTTTTTATGTTGTATGTATTATGTATTGTATTCTTACAATACTGTTAGCTATAGAAAAGGAAATATTATTTTAAAAATCATGAAGAAGAGAAAATTATTTACTATGCATTGAGTGGAGGTGTATCATCATAAAGATCTTCATCCTCATCATCCTCACATTGAGGAGCTGAGCGGGGGAGGGAAGAGGAAGAGCTGTTCTTGCTGTCTCAGGGTGGCAAAAGTGGAAGAGGTGGAGGAGATAGAAAGGGAGGCAGGAGAGCCAGGCACACTTAGTGTAACTTGTATTGAAAAAAATCCACATGTAAGTGTTCTTACATGGTTCAAACCTGTGTTGTTCAAGGGTCAGCTGTATATACATACATAAAAATACACACGAGTATTACAAATAAGTGTATCATAGGTGATTATTTAAAATGACTATTATACATTGGTGCTTCCCAGATGATAACCAGTGACTAGAGCTGGTTTATGATAAAGTTCTCACTGGTCTATAGCAGAATGACAAAAATAAGAACAATGTAGTTAGGTTTTCATAAAGTTAAATTTATTTCATGCTTTCCATGATAATTATGAGGCTGTAAATGCAGGTTATAAAATGATGGCATTACTAGATGATTGGTTCATCAGAAATTACATTTAAAAGAATGTTAGCAACATGAAGTGACCTTCATATTTTTATGTATGTGTGAGAGGGGTCTGCTTTTGGCAAACTGTGTTTGTCTGTTAAATCACAAGCTCAGGGAACCAGTGATTTTACAGAACTGTTGTTCTGGGCTGAATAACATTCTCTCCACCACCCTAAAACGTATATGTTGGAAGCTCTAATACCCACTGTCTTAGCATGTAGCTGTATTTGGAGGTAGCTCCTTTAAAGAGGTAATGAGGTTAAAATGAGGCCATTAGTTTGGGCCCTAATTCAACATCACTGGGTCCTTATAAGACATTAGGACAGAGAGAGAGAGACACCTGGGGTACATTTGCACACAGGGACTACCTTGTGAAGAAGCAGCAAGAGGGATGCCATCTGCAAGCCAAAGAGAGAAACCTAGAAGGAAACCAACACTGCCAGCTCTTTGATCTTGGATGTCTCACTTCCAGGACTGTGAGAATACAAATTTATGATGTTGAAACCGCCAGTCCATGGTATTTTGTTACGGCAACCCATGGAAACCAATAAAAGTGTTATACTTATTAGGAGGAAGCAGTTGTTTAAATCTGGGGTCAGAGGCTGCCTCAAGGAACAGGTAGGAGGTAAGATAGACCGGATTTATGTGGAAACTAGGAGGAGGGCATTCTAGGAGAGAAGAATGCCAGTAAAAAACATGCAAGAGCTAGTCCATGTAGCATCTTAAAATAGGGAAGAATAGTTTAACTTGAGTAAACTTTATAATGAGAGTTCAAGTTGGTGAAAAGTAGGTTCAAGTTAATTCAAAAAATTTTGAATGTCATGCATTAAGAATTAAATGTTTAGCTTGTGTTAGGCAGCTCCACTGTATACAAATGAGGAGGAAACAGACTCTAAGAAAATAAAGGCATCGACTACAAAACATTGTTTTGAGAAGTTTAATAATTAAATGCAACGGAACATGACAGAATGTCAAGGCATTGATAAAATGTAGAAACCATTACCAAAGAAAGAGTTCGTCACTCAGAATTTGAAAACAAAAAGGCTAATTTATTGCTGAAACAAAGGTGAACTATGATGACCAGGAATGGTCTCATTTGGCAGAGCACACTGATGATCTACTATGGAATTTGGTAGAAGAATTTGTTTGCAGTTGGGTTGCTCACAGATGTGAAGGTGTGGAGGAAAATGCATGTTGACTTTAGTAGTGTGTTTTCTGCTGTTGCCTGATGGGCATGATCGATTGAACAAGTTTCACTTGTTTGCTTGGCAGTTTGCTTGTCACTGCAGCTATAGAAAAATCAGTCATGCCCAAATTGTTTGCGGGCTTCCTTATTTTCAACATGAAGTAATAGCCAAGACTTCATGTCTTTCTTCTAAATGTTGCTTAGTTCAGTCATTCCGCTTCCTACCATTGTTAGATCTTGCTGAGAGCTCATCTTTGCTAGATCATGCTGAGAGCTTATCTGCTTGTTACGTGCTTCCCCAGCGCTTTCACACCACATTATTCTCTAGTTCATCCTCAGATTAATTGTGCTAAAGTAAGTATTCAATAACATCACTGTCCTTCCCAACCAACTCTAATAATTCACAACCCTCTACAACCTAAAATTTGTCCTTCTTGCATGTATACTTTTTATGATGCAGTCCAACTTGCAATCTAGGATTAGCTTCCTCTATTGCCCACCTCATACACTGAACTTTACTAGGACATTTTTATCACTGTGCCCTGATATGATACATTTTAAATACTAACTTCAAGTTTGTGTTTACCATTTCTTACAACAATTTACAATGGCATCCATTTTAAGAGATTTTCAAGAATAAAAGCTACAGAATATCACACAGATTTATGATAATGACTACGTACACACATGACACACACTCACACTCCCATACACACTCACTCTATTAAAGTTTATCTTCAAATGCAAGGATCAGACAGTTATCAGTTACCTTAACTTGATATTGTTTTCAATAGGTAGTGCTTTAACTTAAATTATTTAGGAAATCATCTCAAATTACTATAATACTTTAAATTCTCCATAGAGATACAGTCAACAAAAACAAAGTGACTTTCTGAAATCAGAATTCAATAAAATGTAAATCATTTAAAAATAACTCAAAAAAGGCACTGATCTTTTCCCCAACTCCCCATCCCCAGTTAGTAGAGTAGCTTAGGTCAGAGATGGATCATGTTATCTCAATGGATTCATAGGCAAACAAATGGCTCTGAGTTTTGTCTCTCTTTCTTTCTTCATGCTCCATTAAGAAGCAATGAAAAATACATTTTCACTTTTCTGTTCATTAAAGAAGAATGAGTGTGGTAGAAAATGAAATTTACCTTATTTGAACTGTGCTCAATTTAACGAGATTGACCTTTTCCATTCATTTTTATATGATTTTTGGTTTTAAATGGACAAACAGACTTATTTTCAGGAAGTATTGTAATTGTTTCTCATCTCATAAACAGTAAATCTTACGCAGATGAACTGCAGAAATGCCACCTTTACAGACATTTTATCACCTCAAAGTTACCAACATTAAATCTTAATTTTAATTAAAAATATAAAAATCAGCACAGATATTTATATAAGTTAAGCTTAATAGCAAAGACTGATTCTGGCTTAATTATGTTTTAATTGCAGGAAGGTCCAGGTGATATGGCTCCCATGAGTGGAGGAGCACCAGGGTTCTTGGTCCTTATGCCAGTTTAGGTAAAATGACACGGACACACATGGAGTGGTTTTAAGGAGTGGAGAGCTTAATAGGCAAGAAGGGGCAAGAAGGGGCAAGAAGGAAGGGAGAAGGAAGAAAGAAGAAGCTCCCCTGTACAGACACAGAGGGAAGGGGGCTCCGAAGCTGAAAGATGAGGTCCCCACCTGCCACGGACACCAGCCAGGTATATAGGCAGAGGCTGGAGGAAGCAGTCTTTGATTTGCATAGGGCTCAGGGGATTGGTTTGACTAGGCATGTCATTCATGTAGCCCGTGAAAGAGCTGGCCCTCCTACCCTACTCTTTTAATATGCGCATGTAGGGGCCATGATGTTCTACACACGTGGGGATATGTGGGGGTGGCCATGTTGCCAGGAACATGTGGGGCAAGGGCAAAAAGGCCTCCTAATCACCATGTTGGGTGGACCCAGTTTCTAATGGCCAGTATTTGCATTTCACAGGTTGCCTGCCTGGCTCTAAAAGCCTGGGCTTTACAATAAACATTTCTGGAGATGCTTTAAAAAACAAAAGCTTCCCGAGGACCACTTTTCCTCTCTAGTTGCCTAAAATAATTTCTTAGTAACTCCTACCGTACAGGTTGGTAAAAACATATTCACCATATATATCATAGATTAGAGCTATTACAAGCTTTATCATCTGGAGAGCTCTCATGAAGCAACCAATATTCAAAACATTTTCATGAAGTGTCCACTATACAGCATTTACTGCATAACTGACTGTGACAAAACTAAACAATAAAATAATTTTGTAAAATTAATTTATCTTTTGGTTGGAAAATAGTCACATGAAAAACAAGCAGTTGAATTAAATTAGAAAGTACAAGATAATGGAGGCAATAAATTCACTGAAAGGTTCAGAATATAGAAAGTCATAGAGTTAGACAAACCCAAAGATAAGATTCCAGAAACAAATAAGCCAGTTTGACAAAGCTGGGAAAACCCAAGGATAAGATTCAAGAAATGAATAAACCAGTTTGGCAAAAGCAGAAGATGTATTAGAACAAAATAAATGGTTAATTATTGCGACCAGATATTAAGGAGTGTGAGGGATCATTGCATAGAATTTGAACTTTGTCCTATATAACACAAGAAACAAGCCGACATCCTCTGTGAAGAAAATTCAAATAACTTAAGTCACATATAATTCATTAAGACTTCATTACTCAAGCTTAAAACTATTTTCTTTTTCTTTTATTATATTTTTTGAGACAGGGTCTCAGTCTGTCACCCAGATTGGAGTGCAGTGGCGTGATGTTGACTTACGGCAACCTCCACCTCCCAGGCTCAAGCAGTTCTCCCGCCTCAGCCTACTGAGTAACTGAGATTACAGACGCATGCCACCATGCCCAGCTAATTTTTGTATTTTCAGTAGAGATGGGATTTCACCATGTTGGCTACGCTGGTCTTAAACTCCAGACCTCAAATGATCCACCTGCCTTGGCCTCCCAAAGTGCTGGAATTACAGGCGTGAGCCACCACGTGCAGCCCAGAACTATTTTTAAATATGGTGAGAAATTTAGAACATTCCCAGGATTCAGCTAAATCCTTAGTATGCTAACAGGTTTTATACCACATTTCTTGTGTTTTTGTTTTACTGGCATTTAAAGACAATGAATTCGAAAAGAAAAATAACTTATCTGAGCTTAAAAATTAATATGTCCATTAATCTCTTTTAAACTTCTATCTTATTCTTTATATCCACAGTGTAATAGCAGCTAGGCCTGGAAGGCAATCACTTAATCCATTCAACCAATACTTGAGTGCCAGGTATTCTCCTAGTCTGGTGATAAAACAGTGAAAAAAGGCCAAAGAAAAATAAATAAACAAAAAACAACAGCAACAACAACAATACAGCAAAACAGAAACTGTTCCGTCCTCAAGGATTTCCATCCTAGAAGATGATCATTAATCAATAATCTTAAGAGTTAATCAACTGGTGATATAAATGCATAATTGTTATGAATGCTGTGAGAAAGAGATAAAATCATGCAGTTCAGGAATTGACCTAATCAAGGAACCTTTTTTTAGGGGAATGAGATGCTTATAAGGAGAAGTTAAAAATAAGAAACAATTAACTAGGTGTGAGGAGAGGTGAGAAATTTTCAGAGAAAGATAGCAACATGTGCACAGTTCCTGAGAAAGGAGTCATGGTATCACATCACAAAACTGTCCCTACATTTGGATGTGATTGACAAGCATCTGCACACTTTCTTCAGACTAAATCAGGTCACCCAAATATTTATGTAAATAAAGTTTTATTGAAACACAGCCACACCCTTTCATTTTCATGTTTTCCATGGCTGCTTCACCCACTAATGAGGTCACGTTGGGTAGTTGTAAGAGAGATTGTGTAGCTCACAAAGACTAAAATATTTGTCATCTGGTCCATTGCCAATCTCTATTATAAGACTTTTAATCAGGTATGCAAAACTTTGGCGAATTGGGAAAAATTTCATCAAGGTTCTTGTGACTAAATGTATAACTTCATTCCAAAAGTATTATAATGTTTAGAAATAAAATCGTTAGCAGTTTTCCAAAATATAAATTATATTAAAATCTATCCCACCTAAAGTAAAGACATGGGTTCCAGCCCTCTCTACCTGAATATTGAACCAATCCTACAAGACAAAACACATATTTCAGAAAACACTGCTGGAGACTATAAAATTAAGAAAGTATCCTACATTTCCAAAGCAACCATAGTCATCTGTTTTTCTCTAAAATGTTTAAAATAAATTCTCTCATGAAGAAAAAAATGAATTAATAAAATAATGATCACATATATACTCTACAAATAAATTCAACACTTAACATTTTGCCATATTTTGATATGCCACATTACGTATTGTGACTGTGTGTTAGCAAACTTTTGTTGTATAGAATTTATGCAAGCTGCACACATCATAATACTTCGTCCATAATTTCTTTAGGATGCCTCCCTTACAAAGGTGTTCTCCTACATAATCACAATGTCATTATCATATCACAAATAAAACAGTAATGTTTTAAATAGTTAATACACAGCCAACATTCAATTTTAACCCATTTGTCTTTGGACAACTATAAAAATCATTCATTGAATTAAATTATTTCCCTTTGGTCTTTATTATCCTGTTACAGGTATTCATTTGTTTCCTCATTATATTGACTTTCAGTACAGATCAAAACAGTTATTTTATAGAACATCTTACATCCAGAATTGTCTCATTGTGTCTGTCTTTTAGTGTTTTCATTCTTTCTTGCATTTCCTGGAAGTCTGATTGTAACACATTGAGTAAATACTAGCACATGTGTCTAAAGTGATACTTTTTGGAAAAAAAAAGAAAAACGGGAGAGAGACAAGAATAAGAAACACCGAAAGACAGAAACTTAAATCTCCTTGGAGGCAATGTTATATTAATTTTTACCTTGAATATTTTTAACCAAATGGAAATAAGTATTCAGTCTGCTTTTTTAGAAGAAGCTATATTTTACCCTTAGTTAATGAAGTGAAGTGCTTCTTTATAGGAAATTCAGTCAATAATGTAGGACAAATAGTATTAAAAGTCACCATTGTACAATACCCAAGAAATGATTGATTGAGCAAAGGACAACCAAAAGATTCTAAAACTATTAGATGTCAGTGAAACAAGAGAGTTCCCTTGACATTTTCATGGGACTTGTGACAGAGGTGGCTTGTTTACTCAGCTGCTGCTCTCAACCCCTTATGAGAGGGAACATGTAAGCAGATGTGTGCGGGAACCGGAGCAAAAGAACACTGGAGCTGCCAGCCACTTCTCTCTGGTGTCAGTGTCCAAGTGTGTTACAATGATCTTTTATCTCCGCCTTCTGGAAGGTGGTACCTGTGACCCCCAGAGTGCATGTTACTGGTTCAGTGGTCCTTTTGCCTCATTGCATGGGGTGGCTGCCCTCTGTCAGTGAGGGCAAAGGGTCAGCGTGACAGCCTTTTTGGGTTCCCACACCCAGGGGATCCCAAATTCTTGTCCAATGCCCAAGAGGAATGAGGTCACATGGATTTGAAGGATGGTGAATGTGGAGATTTTATTAAGAGGTGGAAGTGGCACTCAGTGGGATGGAGTGGGAAGGTGGTCTTTCCCTGGAGTTTGACCAAACTCCTCTCCATGCTTCTCTTCTTGACGTTCAGACACTTCTCTCTTCTGTCCTTCTCTGCCACATCACTCTCCTCTTCTGCCAGTGGAGCCTGGGGTTTTTATGGGCACAGGATAGGGCATATGGTAGGCCAAAAGGCAACATTCAGGTGAGAAAACAGGGATATGAAGTTCTCATTTGGGGCTGTCGATCCAGTCCACAGACCCCGACCTTTTCTACCCAGTATTGCCCTGCCTCTTGTCCATATCATAAGGTTGTTAGCAGAGCCAGTTCCTAGGCCAGGACCAAAGAAATCCCCCCTTCCAGAGTATTTATTCATTGCAAGGGGAAAAATACAGCCTTAGACTAGAAAAAAATCTGTCGGCACCACTTTAATTTATGAAAATTAACATCTCTGACTGATTTTATGGCCTCCTGATATTGTGCAGTGTAAAATACACAGAATCACCTATGGAAAATTTTTGGCAAACAATTTTGTATCTGGCTATTCAAAAGAAGCTCATAAAAACAATCGGACGAAAATAGTTTTGTAAGTTTTATACACACTTGAAATGATGATTAATCATTCTGATACTGAGTGTGACTATTCTTTTCACAACTGACCTGGAAATTAACTAAGAATGTCCCATAGTCTAGAGAAAAGAACAGTGAACTATACGTAAGGAGTCTCATTTCCATGTTCAAGCCATTTTTAACTAAAAAATCCTGGTGACCTTCAGCACCGCCGTTCTTTCTCAGACCTGCCATTTCTCCACTTGCAAAAGAAATTCTGAGTAATGTTTCTCTTACCTCATGCATTAAAGTTCTATAGACTTAGATGTCAGGAAATAGTCTTGAATACACAGTTTAATGTAGTAGTTAAGAGCAGAGACTCTGGATGCAACACCCCAGCTTAGCCACTGCCATACTTCTCTACACCTCAGGCCATTAACCCATAAAATAGAGGTATCACAATCACTTTACCTGCTTCATAGTGTTATTGCAAGACTTGATTCAGATAATGCATATAAAATGCTTAGAAAAACAACTACTGCATAGGAAGCATTCCCAACTCTGGTTCCCGAATAGCTAATTTTTCCTTTTTCTTTTTACTGTAGAGATGGGGTTTGCAACGTTCCCCAAACTAGTCTCAAACTCCTGGACTCAAGCAATCTGCCTTCCTCAGCATCCCAAAGTGCTGGGATTCCAGGCATGTGCCACCTTGCCCAGCTTCAGTGATATACTTCCTATAGTGGAAATCAATTGCTGGAGCATCTAGCAAAGCTTTCAACAGGACAGACTTGGACATCACTGCTTTCATCCTTTACCCTTTACCATGTTTTCCGTCCAGAACACAAACACAGTGCCAGGAAGTACAGCAGCCATCTTGCAAATGTGAAGTCAAAAGCCAAGGTCTCTTGAATGGGAGAGGAGATGGAAGAGCTGGGTCACTAATAGGCCCATTGAACACCTACAGTAGTCATACTATATGCCTGATTTCTCATTATATGAAAATACAAGTCCTAAAGTGTTTAAATCACGATTAATTTGGTTTTCCATTGTTTGCAATTGAAGCAATCCCAAATGATATACTTATTCTATTTCATTTAATGTCATAAAGACACTAAGAGGGAGGCAAGATTATTACTGCTGTCTGACACTTGTAGTAAATACATTCTTTAAAAGCCTTGCTTTGAAATGAACTGTAAAGATTGAGACTATCTACATATTTCTTTAATTTTTAAAACTCTATTTTGCTGTATAGGTTCAAAGATAATTATCTTGCATTCCAATTTGTATACACTTCAACAGAAACTATACCAGCAGCAAATTGAGGTGCGTTAATACAAATGACTTACCTTCAAACCATTACAACCACCAATTACTTATTAGATGTTCAAAAGACTATGAGAAAGGTCTGCTGAATTAATGGGAGGATTTGCAGAAACATAAATAAGAGTTTACTGTGGCTTATGAATTGTGAAGACTTTAAGAACTGTCTAGAAGATTCATCCCATCATAATAAAAGCAATTCATAATTGTTCAGGCAGTTTAATAAGCCAAAGAAAACGTTGACAGTGTGATAGATACGGAAATATATTTATCATTCAGTCCTGGAATATGGAGTCCACTCTTGGGTATGTTTTGGATAGCTGACTCTATCTTATGCTAAATAAATATGCTAGCATTGCTCATCTTTTTATGCTGTTAAGTAAACATAATAAAAATGCCAGTTGAAACTCAGTTTTGAGTAAAATTCAAAGTTACTCCCACTGCACAAGATGCCAAAAGGAATGTAAAGGAAATTTCTAAAGCTTGAAGCCTTTTGTTGCAGTTTGCTGAGTTTCAAGAGTATTTGCTTTTAGCTTTTTCTTCACCCTCCCAACCTATAAATTTTTCTCTGCTTGTTTTCCTTAAAGTTTCTCTCCTCAATATCCTACTCCAAAGCACACACTTAAATATAGTCACAGAAATCCTTCCCCTGGTCAACTCACTTTCAAGACCGATAAATAATAGAATCACCACCTAAAAAATATTTGCAAAGCTCTTTTGATATTAAAATTTCAGCAGTGTCCTAAGTCTGTACACAGTAAGTTTTAGGAAAAATTGTTTTCATTCTAAGGCATCTCAGAAGCCCTAGAAAGCCAATAAGTGGTATGAACACAAAATTCTCAATTATGATAGCATTTTCACAAAGTGTTCTGTCAACTCTTTCCACAAACAACCGAAGTAGAATTTTTTATTTATTTATTTATTTTTTTTTTTTTTAGATGGAATCTTGCTCTCTTGCCAGGCTGGAGTGCAGTGCTGCAATCTTGGCTCACTGCAACCTCTGCCTCCCAGATTCAACAATTCTCCTGCTTCAGCCTCCCAAGTAACTTGGACTACAGGTGTGCACCGCCATGCCCAGTTAATTTTTGTATTTTTAGTAGAGATGGGGTTTCACCAGGTTGGCCAGGATGGTGTCAATCTTTTGACCTTGTGGTCCACCCACCTTGGCCTTCCAAAGTGCTGGAGTTACAGGTGCAAGCCACTGTGCCCTGCCTTCCGAAGTAGAATTTTTATATTCAGCTATACGCTTTTAAGTCGTATGGCATTCAGAAGATATAGAGGGTGAAAAGAGAATGTTCCGAGATGTAAAAGCATAATGTAAAAATAGATTTTTTGACTGATTCAACCCAAAGCTATTCAATTATCAATAATAAACAATTTTTAAAATGTGTCTGTGTCCTTGGAAGTATGCAGAACTGTTCGTTCCTGACAATAGCATGACAAGGTTATATACAAAGAGGTACTACAAGTGTTTACACTGTCTATTCTTCTGGCACCATCTTTCGTTCACTATATCCTAGTAACATTGGGGTACAACATTTGGAATAACAAAACAAACTTCCCTTCTCTATAATCTACCCCCTTGATCCTGAGGAATATGCTCACAGCAGAAACTTGGCATATTTGTGCTTTCCCAAGGACTGCTCCAAATGCAAATACATACATGCATGCAAGCCTGAGTTCTGAACTAACTGGATTCTATGATAAGCAAAGAAAACCATAGGCTCTGAGTCCACCAAATCCACCACCTTTTCCTTATCAAGTCTTTAGCTAGAACTAAGATGAAATCTCTGCCCTCCCGAAATTCAAATTCTAGTGGAGAATATATTAAACAACTAAATCAAGGAAACAAACACATGATTTAATTTTAAACAGTACTAATGTCTATCAAAAATATTAAGAATACCAATGAGGTTGGGATACCACATTAAAAAGTAAATTCATTGAAGTCTGTATTTAAGAGAGTCACAATTGAATATGTATCTAAATTGTGTGTGTTGGGGGAGTAGGATATTCCAACACATGCACTTGGCTACTTCAAAAGCTCCAATGGTGAGAACGAAACTAATGGAATTTAGAAACAGAAACAAGACCATTGTGGCTGAAAAAGAAAGATCCAGCAGGAAAACAAGTGGTAAGAGATAAGCCAGGACTGGCTTCCACCAGGCTTTGTAGACTATGAAGATGTGAGAGATTACCGGAGAATCTCACATAGGGCAGAAATTAGATCTTACTTGTATGTTAAAAAAAGCTTTTCTCTGCTGTATAGGGATGCAATTATGGGGCTAACTTACAGGGTTACACTGAAGAGCTCACATATGTAAAGGATTAGACCAGTGTGTAGTATATGGTAGGAACTCAGTTAATATTAGCGCATTATTATTTATTTGTTATGATGATATAAGACCACAATATATTCCAAATCTATAGAGTGACCAAAGTTTTAGAATCTCATAAAAGAGAGACACACACATTTATAGAATATACAAAACTGAAGAACTATCATGAAGGATTAGAAAAAATCATGCAATTGTCATTTCTTCTTTCAGGCACAAGTGCTAATAATTTTTTTTCTTCTGATTTTTTTTTTCTGTGCAATCATATCTATATAACTGAGCTCTTGCTGTGTACACACTGCAGTATGCTGTTAGGCTTTTACAGATTAATTAAACTAGGTTAAGTTTTAGGAGTTTCTAACTGCTCACTCAATCACTTTCCAGAAACAAGGTACTATACGAAATCAATAGCATTGCCTTCACATATTTGTTTAACTGTTGCACATGTCATACATTGAGTGTGCATGTCTTCTCATGGAAGCCTCAGCTAAACTCTCTGATGCATGTAGGTAGGGCAAACTAGAATTTTTATTACAATTTAACAGTTGGGTAAACATACTTCAGGAGCTAATTGGAGGAGTTGTACCTCAAATAACACGTGGGAAACTGGCATCTAAACCTCAGCTCTTTTTGTTTCTGGCCGACTGACTTTCTCACTGGTCCCACCATCATCTCCTTCCTCAGCTCATCGTCACATCCTTTCTACTCAACTCACTATGGACCAGCAGTATTGGTATCGCCTTGCAGCTTGCCTGAAATATGGACTCTCCAGGCCCCTATCAGATCCACTAATGATGATTCCTCTAGGCATTAAAGTTTGAGAAGCTTGAAAAGCACACCTCTAATCTCTTATAGAAAGAGGCTAGCATGATCAAGATAACTAATATGGACTGGGAACAGTAGCTCATCTCTATAATCCTAGCACTTTGGGAGGCTGAGGCAGGAGTATCATTTGAGCCCAGAAGTTTGAGATGAACCAGGGTACATAGCCAGAATTCATCTCTATTAAAAAAAAAAATTATCCAGGCATGGTTGCAAGTCCCTGTTGTCCCAGCTACTTGAGAGGCTGAGGTGGGAGGATAGCTTGAGCCTGGGAGGTTGAGGCTGCAGTGAGCTGTCATAATGCCACTTTACTCCAGCCTGGACAACAGAGTGAGATCCTGTCTCATAAAAGAAATAAAACGGATAACTAACTTCATGACCATGCCCAACTTCATCTGCAAGCTAAACACAAGGACTTACTAGTTTCATACAGAAGACAAGAAAAATAGTAATTTGGGGCTATAAATGTCTTACTGACCATCTTTTTTTTTTGGTCCACTAAAGTACAGATTAAAGGCATTTATTCACTTAACTGGAAACCATCAACTAAAGTGACCTGCATAACTTGCATTTAAAAATAATTCTTGCCTATAGATAACTAGGTTATGTACAAAAATGATATTCATGAATAAATATTTATCTCATTATTTTAGCAAAAATCTGTTAAAATTCTAACTGGGGGATTGCTGGCAAGATGGCCGATAGGAACAGCTCCCGTCTGCAACTCCCAGCAAGATCGACACAGAGGCTGGGTGAATTCTGCATTTCCAACTGAGGTACCCAGTTTATCTCATTGGGACTGTCTGGACAGTGGGTGCAACCCAAGGAGGGCAAGCTGAAGCAGGGCGGGGCGTCGCCTCACACAGGAAGCACGAGGGGTCGGGAAACTCCCTCTCCCAGCCAACGTAAGCCATTAGGGACTGTACCCTGCACTCCGGTTCAGATACTGCACTTTTCCCACAGTCTTTGCAACCGGCAAACCAGGAGATTTCCTCTGGAGCCTATGCCACCAGAGCTCTGGGATTCCAGCACAAAACTGGGTGGCCAATTGGGCAGACACTGAGGTAGCCATAGGAGTTTCTTTTCATACCCCAGTAGTGCCTGGAATGCCAGTGAGACAGAACCATTCACTTCCTTAGAAAGGGGGCTGAAGCCAGGAAGCCAAGTGGTCTGACTTGGTGGGTCCCACCCCCATGGAGTCCAGCAAGCTAAGATCCACTGGCTTGAAATTCTTGCTGCCATCACAGCAGTCTGAGCTCGACCTGGGACACTCAAGCTTGGTGCGGGCAGAGGCATCCACCATTGCTGAGGCTTGAGTAGGCAGTTTTACCTTCACAGTGTAAACAAAGCTGCCAGGAAGTTTGAACTGGGTGGAGCCCACCCTAGCTCAGCAAGGCCGCTGTGGCCAGATTATCTCTCTGGATTCCCTTCTATCTGGACAGGGCATCTCTGAAACAAAGGCAGCAGCCCCAGTCAGGGACTTATAGATAAAACCCCCACCTCCCTGGGACACAGCACCTGGGGAAGGAGTGACTGTGGGTGCAGCTTTAGCAGACTTAAACATCCCTGCCTGGCAGCTCTGAAGAGAGCAGCAGATCTCCCAGCACAGCATTCAAGCTCTGATAAAGGACACACTGCCTCCTCAAGTGGGTCCCTGATCCCTGTATATTCTGGCTGGGAGACACCTCAGAGCAGGGGCTGACAGACATCTCATACAGGAGAGCTCTAGCTGGCATCTGGAAGGGGCCCCTCTGGGACAAAGCTTCCAGAGGAAGGAACAGGTAGCAATCTTTGCTGTTCTGCAGCCTCTGCCGATGATACCCAGGAAAACAGGGTCTGGAGTGGACCTCCATCAAACTCCAGCAGACCTGCAGCAGAGGGGCCTGACTGTTAGAAGGAAAACTAACAAACAGAAAGGAATAGTATCAACACCAACAAAAAGGACATCCACTCAGAGACCCCAGCCGAAGATCACCGACTTCAAAGACCAAAGGTAGATAAATCCACGAAGATGGGGAGAAACCAGCACAAAAAGGCTAAAAATTCCAAAACCCAGAAGGCCTCTTCTCCTCCAAAGGATCACAACTCCTCGCCAGCAAGGGTACAAAACAACGGTGAATGAGTTTGATGAATTGACAGAAGTAGGCTTCAGAAGGTGGGTAATAACAAACTCCTCCGAGCTAAAGGAGTATGTTCTAACCCAATGCAAGGAAGCTAAGAACTTTGAAAAAAGGTTAGACGAATTGCTAACTAGAATAACCAGTTTAGAGAAAAACATAAATGACCTGATGGAGCCGGAAAACACAGCACAAGAACTGTGTGAAGCACAGACAAGTATCAACAGCCAAATTGATCAAGCAGAGGAAAAGATATCAGAGATTGAAGATCAACTCAATGAAATAAAGAGAGAAGACAAGATCAGAGAAAAAAAGAGTGAAAAGAAATGAACAAAGCCTCCAGGAAATATGGGACTATGTGAAAAGACCAAATCTACATTTGATTGGTATATCTGAAAGTGACAGGGAGAATGGATCCAAGTTGGAAAACACTCTTCAGGATATTATCCAGGAGAACTTCCCCAACATAGCAAGGCAGGCTAACATTCAAATTCAGCAAATAGAGAGAACACTACAAAGTTACTCCTTGAGAAGAGCAACCCCAATACACATAATCACCAGATTCACCAAGCTTGAAATGAAGGAAAAAATGTTAAGGGCAGCCAGAGAGAAAGGTCAGGTTACCCACAAAGGGAAGCCCATAAGTCTAATAGCAGATCTCTCTGCAGAAACCCTGCAAGCCAGAAGAGAGTGGGGGCCAATATGAAACATTCTTAAAGAAAAGAATTTTCAACCCAGAATTTCATATCTAGCCAAACTAAAGTTCGTAAGTGAAGGAGAAATAAAATCCTTTACAGACAGGCAAATGCTGAGAGATTTTGTCATCACCAGGCCTGCCTTACAAGAGCTCCTGAAGGAAGCACTAAACAAAGGAACAACTTGTACCAGCCACTGCAAAAACATACCAAATTGTAAAGACTGTCACCACTATGAAGAAACGGCATAAACTAAAGGGCAAAATTACCAGCTAGCATCATAATGGCAGGATCAAACTAACACATATCAATATAAATCTTAAATGTAAATGGACTAAGTGCCCCAATTAAAAGACACAGACTGGCAAATTGGATAAAGAGTCAAGACACATCGGTGGGCTGCATTCTGGAGACCCATCCCACGTGCAAAGACACACATAGGCTCAAAATAAAAGGATGGAGGACTATTTACCAAGCAAATGGAAAGCAAAAAATAGCAGGGGTTGCAGTTCTAGTACCCAATAAAACAGACTTTAAACCAACAAAGATCAAAAGAGACAAAGAAGGCCATTATATAATGGTAAAGGGATCAATGCAACAAGAAGAGCTAACTATCCTAAATATATATCCACGTAATACAGGAGCACCCAGATTCATAAAGGAGGTTCTTGGAGACCTACAAATAGACTCCCACACAATAATAGTGGGAGACTTTAACACCCCACTGTCAATATTAGACAGATCAATGAGATAGAAAATTGACAAGGATATCCAGGACTTGAATTCAACTCTGGACCAAGTGGAACTAATTGATATCTAAAGAACTCTCCAGCCCAAATCAACAGAATATACATTCTTCTCAGTACCACATCGCACACCTGTTGTAAAACTGACCACATAATCGGAAGTAAAACACTCCTCAGCAAATACAGAAGAATGGAAACCATAACAAACAGTCTCTCAGACCATAGCACAATCAAATTAGAACTCAGGATGAACAAACTCACTCAAAACTGCACAACTACATGGATACTGAACCGGCTCCTGAATGACTACTGGGTGAACAAAATGAAGGCAAAAATAAAGATGTTCTTTCAAACCAATGAGAACAAAGACACAACGTTACAGAATCTCTAGGACATATTTAAACCAATGTGTAGAGGGAAATTTAGAGACCTAAATACCCACAAGAGAAAGCAAGATCGATCTAAAATCAACACCCTAACATCAGAATTAAAAGAACTAGAGAAGCAAGAGCAAACAAATTCAAAAGCTAGCAGAAGACAAGAAATAACTAAGATCAGAGCAGAACTGAAGGTGACAGAGACACAAAAACCCTTCAAAAAAGTCAATGAATCCAGAAGCTGGTTTTTTGAAGAGATAAACAAAATAAATAGACCACTAGCCAGACTAACAAAGAAGAAAAGAGAGAAGAATAAAATAGAGACAATAAAAAATGATAAAGGGGATTTCACCACCAATCCCACAGAAATACAAACTACAGAGAATACTATGAACACCTCTATGCAAATAAACTAGAAAATCCAGAAGAAATGGAAAAATTCCTGGACACATACACCCTCCCAAGACTAAACCAGGAAGAAGTGGAATCCTTGAATAGACAAATAACAGGTTCTGAAATTGAGGCAATAATTAATAGCCTACCAACCAAAAAAGTCCAGGACCAGTCAGATTCACAGCTGAATTCTACCAGAGGTACAAAGAGGAGCTGGTACCATTTCTTCTGAAACTATTCCAAAAAAAGAAAAAGAAGGCATCCTCTCTAACACATTTTATGAGGCCAGCACCATCCTGATATGAAAACCTGGCAGAGGCACAACAGAAAAAGAAAATTTCAGGCCAATATCCCTGATGAACATTGATGCAAAATTCCTCAATAAAATACTGGCAAACCAAATCCAGCAGCACATCAAAAACTTATCCACCACGATCGAATTGGCTTCAACCCTGAGATGCAAGGCTGGTTCAACATATGCAAATCAATGAACATAATCCATCACATAAACAGAACCAATGACAAAAACCACCTGATTATCTCAATAGACACAGAAAAGGCCTTCTACAAAATTCAACAACCCTTCATGCTAAAAACTCTCAATAAACTAGGCATTGATGGAATGCCTCAAATATAAATAATAAGAGCTCATAAATAATAAGACATGTTTATGACAAACCCACAGGCAATATCATACTGAATGGGGAAAAACTGGAAGCATTCTCTTTGAAAACTGACAAAAGACAGGGTGCCCTCTCTTGCTACTCCTATTCAACATAGTACTGGAAGTTCTGGCTAGAGCAATCAGGCAAGAGAAAGAAATAAGGGATATTCAATTAGGAAAAGAGGAAGTCAAATTGTCTCTGTTTGTAGATGACATTACTGTATATTTAGAAAACCCCATCATCTCAGCCCAAAATCTCCTTAAACTGATAAGCAACTTCAGCAGTCTCAGGATACAAAATCAATGTGCAAAATCACAAGCATTCCTGTACACCAATAGCAGATAATCAGAGAGCCAAATAATGAGTGAACTCCCATTCACAATTGCTACAAAGAGAATAAAATACCCAGGAATACAACTTACAAGGAATGTGAAGGAACTCTTCAAGGAGAACTATAAATCTTTGCTCAAGGAAATAAGAGAGGACACAAACAAATGGAAAAACATTCCATGCTCATGGATAGGAAGAATCAATATGTTGAAAATGGCTATACTGTCCAAAGTAATTTATAGATTCAATGCTAGCCCCATCCAGCTACCAATGACTTTCTTCACAGAATCAGAAAAAAACGACTTTAAAGTTCATATGGAACCAAAAAGAGCCCACATAGCCATGACAATCATAAGCAGAAAGAACAAAGCTGGAGGCATCACACTACCTGTCTTCAAACTATACTACAAGGCTACAGTAACAAAAACAGCATGGTACTGGTACTAAAACAGATATATAGACCAATGGAACAGAACAGAGACCTCAGAAATAATGCCACACATCTACAACCATCTGATCTTTGACAAACCTGATAAAAACAAGCAATGGCAAAAGATTTCATATTTAATAAATAGTGTTGGGAAAACTGGCTAGCCATATGTAGAAAGCTGAAACTGGATCCCTTCCTTACAAAAATTAACTCAAGATGGATTAAAGACTTAAATGTAAGACCTAAAGCCATAAAAACCCTAGCAGAAAACCTAGGCAGTTCCATTAGGGACACAGGGATGGGCAAAGACTTCATGACTGAAACACCAAAAGCAATGGCAACAAAAGACAAATGGGATCTAATTAAACTAAAGAGCTTCTGCACAGCAAAAGAAACTATCAATAGAGTGAACAGGCAACCTACAGAATGGGAGAAAATTTTTGCAATCTACCCATCTGACAAAGCGCTAATATCCAGAATCTACAAAGAACTTAAACAAATTTACAAGAAAAAAACTAACAAACCTATCAAAAAGTGGGCAAAGAATATGAACAGACACTTCTCAAAAGAAGACATTTATGCAGACAACAGACACATGAAAGAAAGCTCATCATCACTGGTCGTTAGAGAAATGCAAATCAAAACCACAATGAGATACCATCTCATGCCAGTTAAAATGGCAATCATTAAAAAGTCAGGAAACAACAAGTGCTGAAGAGGTTATGGAGAAATAGGAACGCTTTTACACTGTTGGTGGGAGTGTAAATTAGTTCAACCATTGTGGAAGACACCGTGGCGATTCCTCAAGGATCTAGAACTAGAAATACCATTTGACCTAGCCATCCCATTACTGGGTATATACACAAAGGATTATAAATCATTCTACTATAAAGACACATGCACACGTATGTTTATTGTGGCACTATTCACAATAGCAAAGACTTGGGACCAACCCAAATACCCATCAATGATGGACTGGACAAAGAAAATGTCACACATATACACCATGGAATACTATGCAGCCATAGAAAAGGATGAGTTTGTGTCCTTTTCAGGGACATGGATGATGTTGGAAACCATCATTCTCAGCAAACTAACACAAGAACAGAAAACTAAACACCACATGTTCTCACTGATAAGTGGGAGTTGAACAATGAGAACACAGGGACACAGGGAGCAGAACATCACACACTGGGGCCTGTTGGGAGTGGGGTGGGGGCTATGGGAGGGATAGCATTAGGAGAAGTATGTAATGTAGATGATGGGTTGATGGGTGCAACAAACCACTATGGCACATGTATAGCTATGTAACAAACCTGCACGTTCTGTCCATGTACCCCAGAACTTAAAATATAATAAAAACTTTTTAAAAATATATAAATAAACAAATAAAAAGGAGGTAAGAAATATTTTAAAAACTCTAAATCTGGTCACACAAAATATGGGATATTTGTATAATGGCAAATAATGCAGTCATTTAAAAGGATGTAATATTATGGAACACCCTCCTTAGTGTTGCTAAGTGAAGAAAAGCAAGATGCTTTGTGTGTGTGTGTTTGAAAACATATTTAAAGACATAAATATGACCATAAAGATATGGAATATTTCTTAAAGCATACCCAAGATACTAGCAATGTGGACAGGGGGAGGAGACCTACATTTCACTGTACATGTTTTTTATATATTTCAAACACTGTATAATGTGCATATATTACTATTCTATAATATCAAATAAATATCTACATAAATATGTTTTGATTTTTTTTTTTTATTTTCCAAGACAAAGTCTTGCTATGTTTCCTGAACTAGAGTGCAGTCACCACCGGATTCACAGGAATGATCACAGCTTACTACAGACTCACACTCCTGGGCTCTACTGATCCTCCTGCCTCAGCAGTCCCCAGCCCTGTGGCTGAGACTACAGGTGCAAACCATCATGCCCAGGTTAGAAATCATTTTTATTCAGGATAAGGAAAGTTGGGGAGACTAGTTTAATTATCATGTATAATGTTAACCTTCACAGGACATCAAAGCAGAGAAGAGTAAAAACAAGCAATTTAACAACTTGTCTCCATTTATTAAATAGTTGAATCACTTTGGTTGATTTTTTTTTTTTTAATTTTCAAGTCTCAGTACTACTTTTATTTTAGAGGAGAGCAAACTCTCCCTCCTTTCAACTACCTTATAATATTGTGAGGATGAATTAAGGAAGTAGATGGGAAAATTCATTACAAACTGGGATATGCTATACAAAATTAAGTCTGTATTATTGAGCCTGGATGTTTAATACTTTGATATTCTCTAAATGGAACCACATCAAATATTAACTACATTCTTTATTATTCCTCTTCAATACAACCTACATTTCAGTAATGAGTTTTCCTGAATCACAAATCTTAATATGAATCTGTCTAAAAAATTCCAGGGACATGTTAGATTCATTTGACATTACAGCTCAACAGTGCTCTTGCACAACAACAACACAAAAATAAGCTTTTCTTTCATTTGAATTTTGTAAAACACTCTGAGTGTTCCAGTTTAACTGGCGTATTTTCTTTTTCCTTGAATAGTATCTTCAGTTTTCTGACTCCAAGTTGTTAGAAATTGGTTTGTGGCAAGAATAGAAAAAAATCTGTTCGTTCTTATATGCCAAATCTAAAGTGCATAGACTTTGAGGGTGAGGACGAGGAGGTGATTATGGTGATGATGATGTGATACTACAAAGTATTTCCTTACACATGCTAGGAAAAGTGGCAAGTAAAGCTGACCTGAGATACCTTTAAATGCCTCCATTTCTTCCTTACTCTAGTGACACCAGGGAGGCTATCAACATCAAAAGAGGATAGGTTTTATACTCTCTTTCTAGACTGTCTGTTTCCCTTTCTCTGATGGTAGAAAACCTTTAAGGACTATTTTAAATGCAACTTCTTTCTAGAAGCCATTTCCAGTGACCTCAATCCCATGTGATTTAGACTTTCTCTGAATCACTACTGTATACTCTACCTGTCTTCTAATGTAGTCTGTGTTACAATGCACTGAGTTATATTTGATTCCCTCCTAGAGTATATGCTCTGTGAGGACAAGTTTGTATGTTGTTCATCTTTACATCCTCAAAAGCATTCTATACTGAGTAGACATTCAACAAAATGTTAATTCATCAAATCATACAGGAAATAAAAATCCTCTCCGTTCAAATCTACTTCTATCGATGTGCTAAAAAAAATTCAGTCTCTAAGTGAAAAACAACCAACTACAAAAAATGTCAGATCAACAGAGACACTGCTTTTATAAAGACCTTCTCTGCACAGGGAATTTATTTTCTGCAGCTGCCCTTTTAGTGAATTTTCTCAAAACAACAACAAAAAAAGCACTGATTGTATAAACTAAGGCAAATTATTTTCTAAACCTTGCAATACATACAAAATAGCAGGTTATTTTCAAATAGCTAGCTTGCTTGGGTTCTTATTTGCACTTGTTTAAAAGTTCATCCTCCTGTATACGTGCATTTATTGAAAAATAAAATGCTCAAACAATTTCAGACAAACATAGACTAGTGATTTTTCTTTCAAATTTGAATCCCACTAGAATGGGGAAAATGCAGTGACATTAATAACTAATGACTCAATCAAAAAATGATTTAAGGCAAATTAACAAAGATGAAAGTCAAATTTAGACTCGCTTAGTCTGTCTAGAAAAGTTGAAGAATGAAAGCCAGTAAGTGCTGAAATTCTGAAATATATTACACATTTAACTCATAATCTCTAGCTTTATTTTCAAAATCATTTCAGAGAATTATGTTAAAGTGCACCAAAACTTATACACAATTTTTCTACTATAAAGACTGAGTCAATATTCATCAAGCTTCCATATTGAGCAACTCTAAAGAGGTATCTGTTGTATACCTGACTCTCAGGTATACCCAGTGAGTCACTAAATAGAATGCAGTGATTTGGGTCTAATCATGAGTTGCTAAATAGAATTTATAAAGATGAATGGAGAACTGAAAAGACGAACTCCAGCAAGCAGCTCCTACCACCTTACTTGGCTATGATTTTACTTCAAGCCTTAACTTTAACCTTTACTTTGCCAAACCTCATTCCTTCTATGCTTATCTTCACCATCCTTTTAACTTGCCTGAGGGATGTATCTCCTGCATTACTAAATAAGAATTGTTAAAAAAAAAAAAAAAAAAAAAAAAACAACAACAACAACAACTCTAAGTAACTCCAGCACCAAAGCAATTTACTGTTAGGAGAAGGTGGAACTAGCTTCCAAGCACTCTGGCTTTCTAGGAGGCAGAAACAGATTTTTCCAGGATGAGACTGATTTGATGAATGACTCCATCCCTTTTTTTGCCTTGCTGTCACTGATGCTCAAGAGTTGGGTTTATGAGAAAGAGTACTTAAGTGGTCTAGCTTGTTGTCATATGCCCCTTCCCCATCAGAGGTCAAGGCAGCTTGACTGATGAAATTGATACAGTTAATAAAATTGTATCCCATCGATAACAGGGCCGTAGGAGGTTCCCATTTGGAGGTGCAGGAAGGGAGGAGCCAGATGTTTACTTTCCCTCTGACCCAAGCCCTTCACCATTTATTTAAAATGTGGAGTCCTAACTAGGGAAAAGGAGTCAAGCTCGTGGGAGCAAAGAGAAAGCAAAGAGAGAAAGCACATGAGCTGAGTCTTCATGGTCCAAGACATGTAGCCCTCTTGCATCCAACCTATCACCAGGCACCTGCAAGCTGGCTCACTGCAACCTTGGCATTATCAATACGGCACCAGGCCCTCTTCAACAGACAGCATTGCTATTCTGTAAAATCTCCAGCAAGTCTGTTTCCTTGCAGTCAGCCTCTCTTCTGCTGATCCTGCCCGTTGAGAGAAGGCAATGTATTTTTTCTACTTTCTTTAATAAGTATGCCTTTCTCTACCTACAGTTGTCTTGATAAATTATTTTACCCCTGTGCCACTGGCCCAAATAGTCGTCGCACCCCCTTGACATAAAACTTCTTTTCATAGCCATGAAAAGCTCAAATTTGCAATAAAAGAAATTTTTGCACTTAAAGAAAAACACTGCAGAGTTTCAGGTCTCCCTGCCTTTGCTCATGTGACTCCCTCTGACTGGAACACCATTAATCTTCGCTGGGTGAAATTCCAGTCCTTCTTCCAAACCCATTTCAAATAGTACCTCGTCTGTAATGATTTTCCTGACCTCTCCATGAGGAATTAATCAATCCTGCTCCTGTATTTCCAAAGTGCATTCTCCATAACCCTATGGACTTGCCCCAGTGTTAACAGTTAATTATTTAAGTGCTGCTCTTTGTGATGGGATCCTGAAGGCACCGAAGCTAGGGATCTGGCTTCAGGAACACCTCCAATCCTGTGCTCCAACCTGACCAGCAAGTCCTCCACAAATGTCCTTTGAAGATGTTAATAAAATTTTTAGGGTGGTAAACTGAAAAGTTCCTTCCAGATATTCTCTGATTCTATTTTGTATATATGCTGGATATAATTACAAAATAAGCATAATTTTAACACCCCACTTACGAACCATAGGTCGTTTTGAGAGTTCGGTTGAGTTACTTTAACAGTTCCACATGGTGTCTATTATGATAGTTATTTTAATAGGAACCAAAAATAATGTATCAAGAACTACAAATTCTCTAGGCTAGACTTTACAAAGAAGAAATTCAATAAACACTGTTTATACCTCCTACAAACTTAATATCTAACATGAATAATAATGACAAAGAGAGGCAATATGCAAAGGAAGAACATGCAATACTTTTTAAATTATTACATACTAATGGACACTTAAAAATAATTACATATTTATTTATTTATTTTATTTTTTTTGAGATGGAGTTTCACTCTTGTTGCCCTGGCTGGAGTGCAACGTTGCGATCTCAGCTCACTGCAGTCTCCACTTCCTGGGTTCAAGCGATTCTCCTGGCTCAGCCTCCTGAGTAGCTGAAATTACAGATGTCCACCACCATGCCCGACTAACTTTTTGTATTTTTAATAGAGACAGGGTTTCACCATAATGGCCAGGCTGGTCTTGTACTCCTGGTGATCCACCCACCTCGGCCTCCCAAAGTGCTAGGATTACAGTTGTGAGCCACTGTGCCTGGCCATGTGTTTATTTTTAGTTTTAGTTATTAAAATAATTTAACTTTTAAATTATTATGTACATACTAATGGACATATAATAATTTTTTAAAATGAGGAAGTGAAGTAAATTACTTGTATGTCCAAGAAGTAATATATGAACATCCATGAGTACAGGACAAAAAATATTAATTTAAAAGACGAATTTGTATCAAATAAAGTAATGCAAATATCCACTTTCCTGTCTAAGATAAACTAGAAAGTGTTTACTTCTTCAGAATTCTTACCAATGCAAATTACCCCATATATTTGGTTCTTAAATTTTTCCATTCTTTAAAAAAATTATTTAACATTTATTCAGCCTGATTTATCTCCCCAATGACATTTTAAACTCTGAAGACAAGAGATATCCTTTTACTTCCTTGATATGCTGGAAAATGTACCACATAATTCCATAAACTTAAAATGCTCATTAAATGTGTTGGGAGGAAACCACTTTCACTGTCTTTATATTTCTCAAGTTTTAGGGAATAAGTTAGTAAAAACTTTTGGTTAAAGTCTTCAGGTTCTTGTATTTAGCTTTGACTCTACATTAAGGTTGACTTTTTCCTCACTCTGAGGAAGATATAAGGTTACTGATATTAATTTTTACATTAATATGGAAAGCATACTTGGGTAAAATAATCAATCTCCTAAAGAAATTTTATTAATTTAACAATATGAATATTCTAAATGGATATAAATCCAGAGGTCCTCTAAAGAAGACAGGGTTACCGCTGTCTTATTTCCTCAAAGCATAAACATTATGAATTAACATTATGAATATTATTATCAATGCTCGCTTTGAACATCACCTCCAAGTATTCTGCATTGCACTAAAAATCCTGTTTTTGGAGGACACTCACTTTAAATTATCTTCAAGGCACGCTACTAAAAAAAAGTAATAATAAAATAAAATTTAAATAGCGGTAACAGAATCGGCAAAGCCAACAGGATTACTGAAAAGATGATCTTGGGAGACCATCTTTCTAGCTCATTTCAGCTTAGTAGCAGACTAGACTTTGAATGGTTCTTGTATGTTTCAGCAATTCTGCCAACAAACATTGAAAGAGAAAAAAAAAATTTTCTCCTGACAAGCACAGACTTTTGACACTACATTCTTACTTGTACATGTATGGTTTAAATTAACTGCAGTTACTCATGATCTATTCAATCTCTTAACTCTCAAATGAACCTGTGATGTTTGGGTATGAATCACTTTCATACCTGCTTTGAAGTGGCCAGAAATTCAATTAGTCATGGGTTTTATTTCATTTTAGTCAGACAGTACTAGTACTATACTTGAGTTACAATAATTTCCTCTTAGCGCTGAGAATAAATTTGTGTTTAGTTTTAGCACAAGCTGTCAAAAATTAAACAAATCCAATACAGATAAATAGGGGGTGCATATTAATTTAATTCTAAAGAGAATAAAAGTTTTGTGGCCAAAGCAAATTCAAAAAGTTAAGCACACTTTTCTATGTTGCCTGAGTCTCAAGACATCACAAGGAATAATTTTTTTCTCTTACCGTTTAGATATTTGCTAGCCCTGTTGAGAACCTGTTAGATGAAAAACAACATATTAAGTCTACGTCCAGATCAGGAAGGATTGTAGAAGATATGAAATGTGTGCGAGATTTCTGACTTTCAGTTTATTCACAAAATCAGGGCCATGGAAATGGTCAAAAATTTCATGAAAACATTTACAAAGCTTGTAATAATAAGTTCTTTATTAAGATATTTAACAAATCCTGGTAAATTTTTTTTTCACATTGTGCTTTACTCAGTATTTTTATGTACATGCTCTCATTTGAACCTGAAGAAAGCGTATGTGTGTGTCATTACTTCCATTCACGGCCGGCTTCCTGGGCAAGTTACCTATGCAGTGGCTCAGAGGTACCTATGCAGTGGCCCAGAGTCCAAGCTCAGAAGGGCCCCAGGCTTGCATTAATGCTCTGATGTTGATGTCTTAGACTTTGTAATACTGTTTGAATAAAGGGCCCCATATTTTCATTTTGCACTGAACCTTATAACTTAGGTAGCTGCTGTCAATTGCAAGCAGAATCAGTTACCTAATTTTCAGGGTTCAGTGCAAAATGAAACTACAGGGCCCTTTATTCAAAGGACCAGAAGGAGAGGATCATATTCAAACTCATGGAATCAATTAATTGAACTGTCTAGAGAAGAAAAAAAAAGATAGGTATTACTGGGTCTTGAATAACACTGTGGAAATAGATGTAATTTGGGTGACAAAGGGGAGGGGAACAGACTAATTCCAGGTAGAGAAGCCTATGCTTTGTCTCTGTAAGGGTACTAACTTTATAGTAGGGAACTAGAGTCCATCCACAGTCAGGTCTATCTGTACCTGATAAAATCCTGACAAAAATCTCTCACGAAAATTTTAAAAGAAAAAGCATGAATTGGAACTAAGTCAGTCGTACCACGATAAGAGACCTATAGCCAATCAGATGCCATATCCTATTCTTAACAGCCAACCTCCTTTGATTCACAGGCTCAGGGGCTGTGTCCTCAGTTTAGGGAAACTGTCTCTGTTGTTTCTGACACTGTTGAAACCAAGATACTCTGTGTATTTGCAAGGACCATGCACAACACATGGTCCTTGAAATCTGGCCTTCCAGAGTATTCCAGGCTCTCCCCCAACTATCATTCCTTATTGCATTCTTCCATTCATCTGTTTCTTTGGGTCACATATAGTTTGGAATTGAAATGCTCTAGATTAGGGGCTAGCAAACTGTGGTTCAAGGGTGAGATCCAGTCCAGGACCTGTTCTTGTATAGTCCTCAAGGTAAGAATAGTGTTGATATCTTTAAAGTGTTGCAAACAAAACAGTATAAACAGTAAAAAAAGAATATGCAACAGAGAGAATGCTGCCAATATGTGTGGCCTGCAAATCCTAAAATAGTAACTATCTTGACTTTTATAAAAAATGTTTGACCATGGTCTAAGTAAACTCAATCATTTTCAGACATGTTATATTTCTTCAGAGTCTTTTTCTGACCAAGAATAGTTATTAGGGGGACCTTAAAGGTAGCATTATCAAAATTTTAAGAGCTAGACTCACCATTAACAGGGCATGGTAGGCCTTAAAAACTCTGACAAGTTGGTTGCGTTGGTTTTGGAGGGCACAGACTACATTAACCTCACCACAGAGCAAGATTCAATTCAAACTTGCACTCCTCTGTGACCTTGATTCAACCTTGGCAGACTCTGTCAAGTGTTAGTCTCCATTGGAGCCAACTGTAAACAAAAGACTTGGTAGAACCCTCTGACTTAGTCCTATCTTCTCCCTTCTTCCTCTTTCTCTCCACAGGCAGTCTATTCTTGATGACCAAAAATAAGCACACTTTCTCATCACCCACCTCTGTTTTTTTATCTTTTTTTTTTTTTTTTGAGATGGAGTCTCGTTCTGTCAACCAGGCTGCAGTGCAGTGGCATGATCTTGGCTCACTGCAATCTCTGCCTTCTAGGTTCAAGTGATCCTCCTGCTTCAGCCTCCCATGTAGCTGAGATTACAGCCGTGCACCACCACGTCTGGCTAATTTTTGTGTTTTTAGTAGAGACGGGGTTTCACCATATTGGCGAGGCTGATCTCCAACTCCTGACCTCAGGTGATCTACCCACCTCGGCCTCTCAAAGTGATGGGATTACAGGCGTGAGCCAACGCACCCGGCCCACTCACCACTTCTATAGAACTTTTGCTACAGGCTGTAAGTCTTCACCACACTGTGAGCCTTCGAGAAATGCAATCAGTTAAATTCCATGTCCCACACCCTAGATTCTGAGTCAGCCTAGATGAATACAGTACAAACTTCCATGCTGGCAGCTGTAGTTCCTTTTTGCGCTTACCTGCTTAGTGGCAATTTTTTCCCCAGGTGCAGAAGAAACTCATCAAACTCCTTACCCCGGCCATCAGCAAACCTTCTGCAGCTGCTTTTGTCACTAACGGGTGGGTTCTGGGCTATGGGTTGTCTGTGTCCGCAGCCAAACCATCTTGCCCTGCCCCAACATTTTGGTGTAGAATATTAGAAAAATTGGCCCACAATATTGCAGCTAAAAAAGACTAGCTGGAAACATGCCTATTTTCATCAGAGAATAGACTTTCACTCCAGTGCAAATAGATTTTTAAAATTATTTACTTCAATAAAAACCTGCATTAATTTTTTTCTGTCCTATTATATTTAAGGTATAGATAGAAAAGCAAAGTAGAGATGTGGGCAATTTGGATTTGGATAGATAATGTAACTGAAAAGAGTCTCGAAGGGAAATACGAACTATTAAGTAAAATGCTCTTAATATATTTTCTTTGTCCTTTCAAACTTCACTGAACCAAATGTTCCTTCTTTCTCTTTTTTTCCTGACGCTTAGGATGTTTTGTGCAAGAATAATCTACTGAGAGATAAACTTGTATTAGTTCTTCCACTTTTCCTTTCCCTCACTGCAAGGTAGAAGACGTGTCTTAATCACAGATGTTTATACAGTAGAAAACAGAAGCCACTTACAGCTAACATCTTTTTCCAGTCTTTTATAAAAACTTTAAAACAATTATGTTAGTGAGTGCCTTCAAGGGCAAGAAGAGAAAAGAAGTTTTCCAAAGGCTAAAGACATTACAGGTTTTGGAAGTAAGAAAATAAGCCAGAGAGAATGGGATCCTTTAGACCTTGGTATCAATATTTCAGGGAGTAGGTAAGAGCTGACTGAAAGGAGATGGTTTTCTGGTGTTTCTAAGGATGTGGGAGTCTAGGTACAAAGATTTTTAGTTTCCTAGTAATTGTCTTTTCTCCAAACAGAGCATCAAAGCAGCAAAGGTATGTCCAAAGGTATCATGGAGACTGGTACAAAGGGCATCTCTATCAATGCTGTGGATGGATCATCAATGACCAACAATCTTATGGATGGGCTGAATTCCATAAGCCTGAAGAATCTCTAGGAATATTGTACAGCTGTGGACAAAACAACCCCAGTAATGGTTTGTATCACTTTTTCTGCCAGCTGATAGTATGGAACCCTCTAGTCAGAATGATTTTGAATTAAGAACAATGAATAAATAGACTTTCTTGAACATCTAACTTTGTAGACTACATTCTGAGCTGGTTATGACTTTCCATTTATAGATGATCAGAATGAATAAGTAAGGCTCTTGGAAGGATAAGGTTAATAACCCTTGTACACAGAAACCTCCTTCATGTTTCCATTGACTTTGGACTTTATTGTCAGTGATGGTTCATCCAGAAAGCTGCACTTTGGAGCCTTGTTCTTCCATGACCCTTTCCTGTCAACCTCACAGCATTACTACTCCAGGCTGCAAAATCTTCTACATGAGGGATATATTGGAGAGAAGAGGGAAACAGCCTCCATCTGAATTGATGTTGTAGGTTGTGTTAAGGGAATGGGTTTCCCTTTTTCACACACCAGAATCAAAGAACTTCAGCCTACATGGTTATAAAGTCTTTGCACTTTTGGTTAGCTGATGCTTCCAGCCCATCTAAGGTTTCACTTCGTCTAAATGCTGAATAGAGAAACAAGCCTTGGCTGGAGAAGTCCATCTGAGGTCACCCTGCCTGTCTCCCTGCCTCCAGGCAGATTAGCACCTAGACCTTGCAACTCATGAAAGTACTTTCTATTTTTAAACAGCTCCAAGAAACAGCATTATGTAACTTTACTTTGGTAACCCAGTTTAGTGTTTACCAAGCTGTCCTTATATCTAGAGTTAACAAAATCTAAAATAATAAGATTAGAATAATAAAATTAAGTAAACAAAACAAATTGTTCTAACTTAGGCTCTGTTTTCTTTGTTGTTTTGTACTCTCACTCAAGTAGACAGCATATATTAAAAGTGTCCATTAGTCACCTTTAGACAGCTCATTTATGCATATATTCATTAATTTATTCACATTAACTCTATGTGTTCTAACATAACTTTCTGAAATTTTCTTTTGTATTCATTTTGTTTATTGTTCATTCTGTGTTCTCCTACTCTCATCCCTACCTCCACTGAATGGAAAGTCCCAGAAGACAGGGACATTATCAGCTTAGTTCATGACTCTGTATCATATTGCCAGTTATCAGTAGGGTTATGGCAGGTCTAAGGACCAAATATTTTTAAATGAGAGAAGAAATTGAATGGCAAGTTGATAAATGTTGCAAGCATGATTAAGCATCTACTTCATACAAAGCATTTTTGGAGTACAAAGATGGGCTGCTGCAGCACCCCTAGGCAGAGGACATGTGCCAAAAGTTAAAGCATAATTTGGTATGTTCTAATCGAGACACATGTAAGGAGTTCACAAAAGATAAAATTGCAATAAATCTGTCTTGTTTAATTAATACTACTTTTCTCATAACATTGCTTTGAAACTCAGTCTCAACTTTTGCTTTGACACTCTGTCCCAATGTTTGTCGGTGAACCTGCCAACATAAGCCCCCAATCTATTAAGGAGCGACATGTTTCGACTTTGGGTACATAGTTTCTGGCATGATTTCTGTGAAGGTTGTTCAGAAAGAAGAGGTTTCAACTGGGGCAGTGTGTACTAAGTCATCATCCCCTTTGAAAAGAGAAATGTATAGCTCGTCTACCAAACTACCAGGAAACCCACACCCCAGGAATGCCTCATGGGGTTTTTACTTCAAAAATGATTCATAACACCTGAAGTATATTTCATAAATCAGCCAATCCACAATTTAATTAAATGTTTATAAGCTCTCTCTAGACCCTATTTAACTTTAAAAAGCTATATACTCCAAAATAATTTAGAACTTAAGTTCCAGGGTGGACTGCTAATATTTTCTAGAATTGATCATACATGATTTTATAGCAGCTTGTACACTGGATAATCATATTAGGACACTGATGGGTTAAAAGAGGTTAGCATGTTATGCACACTGGAGCTATCTATGATAGTTGTTGCTTGGTTGTTATGACAGTAGCCCTAGTGAAAACTCACACCAATTTAAGGAAATGTTAAACATTCTCCCCAGGGGTGTATGAATGAGACATTCTAAAACATGGAAACTGTCAAGTTGCTTGTTGAGCATTCTGGTCACAGAGAGGCCCGGGCTATAGTCAGCATCGTGTTTCCACTAGAAGGATAAATCAATGATAGAATGTGAGTGCATATGCATCCCCCTAGAAAAGCAGAGGAACAGTGAAGGAAGCTAATAGCTTTTAATCGCTCTCTTACAGGAGGTTTTGTTTTAAGTCCCATTCCTTTAAATTATTTTTCTAAAGTAAAACCTTAGAGTAGGCTTCTGATTCTTGCATTTTGAGTGGACCATTTCATTCACCACTTCTTTGAACATGTGCAAATAACAAAATAAGGAGGTATTTGCATTCTGACCCTGGATGTTTTCAAGTGGCCAGGAAAATAAATATCTTGCATGGCACTATGAAAAGTACAGAAACTATCCTCCTGTTTCTTTTGCACTTTATCAATGGCTACTATTTAGCTGTTATGCTGTATGGTTATATGGACTTTCTGATAGTTTCTCTTTTTTGATATATGAATTCATGATTCAGATGCATTTAGGGTCACTGCATATCCCATCTCCTTTATCAAATGGTTTTCATGGACCAAGGCTATAAAGAGGAGATTTTTTAAAAGCATTTTTTTTTTTGTCAAAAACATTTTCTTCTATGATTTTTTTTTCTTGCCCTGGCAAAAGAAATTTATTCACATGTTTGACTCATTTATAGCTTATTAACATGGAGTGCCACATAAAAATGATTTAAGGTTTCCACTTTATTTCAAACATTCTTTAACCCTGTTTCTAAAATATATCTATATGTAGTCCATTTCTTTATTCTAACTTTCCTCTTTCTTGGCCTCACTCCACAAACATCTGGACTCTTCAGGCCTCTTGGGCATTTGTCTTAGGAATCCTTCTGCCCTCTAAATTAAGTCATTATCCAAATTCTTGTCCCTTAATGCCCAAATGCACAACTGACTTCATAGGCATCATCTGTGGTTCTTACCTGGAATTTGTAAATCAGTGGGTTTGAGTAAGAACTTTGGAAACTTAATTGATATAGGTTCTACATGAGATAGAAAAACACAGCCAAATTGGGAACCACTGCTTTTTTTTTTTTCTTGCAATCTTACTTGTTATCACAGTTTTCTTACAAATGACTTTCTTATTTTAGATTCCCAAAAGCATGCCTTCAAGCCTGGTTGCTCATCTGCGTTGCAACCTTCATTTCCAAGAGTGTGCTGGACCCATTCATATGACTATGCTACAACCCGTCAAAATAGCGTATTATGTATATGTCATATATCAGATACTGTTCTACCCAGTTTACACGCATCACCTCATTTAATCATTATAATGACTCCACGAGGTAGATGTCATTAGTTAATCAGGAAACACTAACTCAGAGAGGCTGCCTGATTTATCCGCATTACACAATACATGAAGCCAGCTGACATCATGAATTTTTATTTTTCCATTAAGCAATACCATTATCAGATACAAATATAAAACTAATTCTGGGTTTTCCTCTTCTTCAAATTTGGCTCTTTTTCTAAATTCCATTTTTCTGTGCATATTCTTACAAGTTTTACAAGGTATGCTAGAAACACTATTATGGGCTAATAATCATGGTGTTAGCTCATGTAATCCTTCCAATAATATTATGAGCTAAATAATATTATCACAGATGAGAAAATTAGACTCAAAGAGGTTATGTATCATTTCTGATGCAATGAAGTAGGCTCTGGCTGGCAGAGCTGGGCTTTGCCTGAACTCTCAGCTAGTTTTATTCAATGATAATGTACGCATAATAGAAACTAAGGGTTCTTCTAGTTATCCAATACAATAATGAGCAGGACCACAGAATGCAGTGCCGAGGGTACTGCTATGGTCTAAATGTTTGTGTCTCTTCAAAATGTATTCGTTGAGAACCTAGCCTCCAAGATAATGGTATTGAGATGTGGTACCTTTGGGAGGGTATGGGTTGTGAGGATAGAGCCCTCATAAACGGGTTAGCCCTAAAAGAGAGGCCTGAGAAGGGTCTTTCCATTCACCAGGCACTGAATCTGCTGGTGCCTTGTCTTGGATTTCTAGCCTCCAAAACTGTAAGAAATAAATTTCTGCTGTTTATAAGCCACCTATTTATAATATTTTGTTATAAAATCCTGAAAAGGCTAAGACAGAAAATTGGTACTGAGAATGGAGTGCTGTTGCAGCAAATACCTTAGAATGTAAACGTGGTTTTGGAACTGTGTAATGAGTAGATGCTGAAAGAGTTTTGAGGTGCATGTTAGAAAAACCCTGCATTACCAAGAACAGGCTACTAAGGGCTATTCTGGTGAAAGCTCAGAAGGAGAGGAGGACAGTTGTACAGAAAACTTCTTTTTAGAGATTACCTAGGTAAACAAACAGAATGTTGGTAGAAACACAGACAGTAAAACCATTCTGATGAGGTCTCAGGTAGAAATGAAGAACAAGTTACTATGCAATGGAGGAAACGCCATCCCTGTTATAAAGTGGCAAAAAACATGGCTTGATTGTGTTTATGTTCTAGTGTTTTGGGGAAGGTAGAGCTTTTCAGAGGTGAAACTGAATATTTAACTGGGGAAATATCTAAGAAAAGCTTTGAAAGTTTGGCTTGGCTCCTTTGCACTGCTCATAGTAAAATGTGAAAAGAGAGAAATGACTTAAAGATGGAATTGTTAATCAGAAGGGAAGTAGAACTTAAAGACTCGGAACATTTTCATTTTATCCAAATTGAAAAGAATGACAGCACGTGTTCAAGAGAGAACATAAAGGTTGTGGCCAAACAACTATCTGAGAAGGAGATAATAGTCCATCTAAACAGAAGTAAGTACCTATGGTCCAAGACAATAGAAGATTGACCCATTAAGGAATTCAAAATTCATTAGAGCTGCCCCTCCCATCAAGGTCCAAAGTGCAAGAGTCCCAGTGGGTGAAGGGCCACTGCAGAGAACCCCCATTGGGAAAATACCCAGCAAGAAGATGTGGGTGTGGCCACCCCCAAAACCCCAGACCAGCAACACATGTGGTTGTGACCACCACCCAAAACCCCAGACCCCCACTCCAGGCACTAATTGTATGCCCGATACTATGCTACAAAGTGGGAAATGGAGGAAAGGTCATCCTTGTTATAATGTGGGTAGCACAGTATCTGGCCTACAATTAGAGCCTGGAGTGATCTTGGGGCATGGCCAGTGCACAGAGTCTTGGGGAGGCGGGGCCATCACAGAGAACCACTTTAAGGGGAGGGCCCAGGCAGAGTTGCCACAGGGGTGGGTCATTCAAAGCCATGGGAGCAGGACCAATGGGACCCGTGGAGGGTCTTGGCTAACCTGTGGGGCCACATTCCCAGTGTGCCCTTCCACATCACTGTATCCAGAAAGTGGCATTGTACGCCACGTGGGCCTAGAGAGTGGAGCATCAAGCCAAAGAAAATTATTCTCTAGCCTTGAAGTTTAATATATTTTATCCCATTAGGTTTTGGACTTGCTTAGGATCTGCCACTCCTTTCTTCTTTCCCATTTGACTCTTTTGGAATGGAAATGTCTCTCCTATGCCTGTTCCATCATTGTATAGTGAAAGCACATAACTTGTCTTGGTTTTATAGGCTCACAGTTGGACAGCAATTTGCCTTAGAATGTATAGTAACTTGGGTCTCATCCATATCTGACTTAGGTGATATTTATATGAAACATTTATGCTTTAGACTTTTGAGTTGATGTTGGAATGAATTAACGCTTTGGGGGTTATTGGGCTTAATTGAAATAAAATGGAAATATTTTTCATGTGAGAATAACATAAATTTAGAAGGAGGAGGCCCAAATGCCATGGTCTGAATGATTATGTCTTCCCAAAATTCCTATGTTGAAATTTTAGCCCCCAAGATGACGGTAGTAGGAGGTAAGAGCTTTGGGACGGTATTAAGTCATGAGGGCAGAGCCACTATGAATAAGATTAATGTCTTTTAAAGAAGACACAGAGTGGCCTTGTCCTTTCTACCATATGAAGACACAGCATAAAGACAGCTGTATATGGACCAGGAAGCAGACCCTCACCAGACACCAAATCCACCAGTTGCTTGACCTTGGACTTCACAGCCTCCAGACCTGTGTGCAATAAAATGTTTGTTGTTTATAAGAATGTATATGGGCATGTTCTACGATATTTTGTTATAACAGCCCAGACAGACTAAGACAGGAACCCTACCTAACTGTGAAGGAAAAGTGTTCAAAAATAGCCTAATGCTTTTAAAACATGAATCTGTCCACTTTTTAGGAAATCATGTCACACTGGGGAATTAAAATATAGCATAAAGATCACATATGTTGTAAGTAAAGCTTGGAGTCACAAAGAAAACGAGCACTTAAAATTTCTCAGCAAATCAAATTTACTTCTGCAGAAGGGTGCTTCTCACAGGTCTGGCTGCCACAAGAGCACACTGAACAAAGGAGGGAAGGGATTTTTATCCTTAATGCAGGAATGCATTTTTTAAGTTACTGGCAGGAAGGACAATTTTGGCGGGAGGGGCCATTGCGATGGGAGGGGTAATTTACAGAGTGGGTAGCAGATGTGGGCTCTGTAGATAAGAACTGGAGGGAGAGTTGTTTATTGAAACCAAGACAGGGAGGCACAGAGAGCAAGGAAGTTTGGCCTTGAAAGTAGAGAACAAAGAACAAGGAAACTAAACAAGCTAAACTTTTGAAGAGGAACTTCTTCTTGTATCTGACACATAGCTTATTAGAACCCAAGAATGTGTGATGACTGAGGACTAGAAAATGAGCTGGAGAAATTGTTCATGCTTAACGTTTCCTATTGTAATTATATAACTAGTGACATAATCATTGCCATATTTTCCAAATAGAGTTGTCAAGAATGATACAAAATAAATAGTATTATCATAGCAGCCACTAATGACAGTTGGAATATTTTAATGAAGTTCCTGACTCTGTTTGTGTTTGACTAGAAGAAAAAAATTGATGGAGATTAAGAGGTGATTATAGGTTATTTAGAAGGTGAATAAATTAGTAATAGAAATAATTTGTTCATAATGGTAGACTAAGGCTCATCCACATGTTCACTATGGAAAGAAATCAGGCTATTTTAAAAAGTGTTTTCAAGCACTAATTTTTCAAATGACTTTAAATTCTAAGCCATTGGTCAAATTGTCCAATACTTGGAATCTGACATTCTAAGACAAACATTTATTTATTCTTTACTTAAAAAATCCCATGTTTACTTTTGTGTAAATCTGGAATTATTCCAAAGTGTTTTTTTAAAAATAGAAAGTCTCATGTTTGGGACTATTGGTTGATCATCATCATCTGTAAAAAGACAAGGTGAAATAAGAAGAACCTTTTCTTCATTCTTCCTATTTTTACACAAATCTTGAAATGGTATATTCCTGGGGAAATGGACTTTTTAAATCTCTGTAAACATAATCACTTAGTTTCATCCTTGATAATATTCTGGAATCTACTGATATTTTAAGCTGGTCAAGGGTTTTGTTGGTCAAGGGCGGAAGGCACTGACTTTGTTTAAAGAATAGGTAGGAGTAAAAGACACATGAAATTCTTCAAAAACAAGGAAAAGAATGTGTATCTGCTATATATATATGTGCAGAATGTTCACTACCATATTAAAATAACCTATGAGAAAAGGAAAAAAAAAGAAAATAAACACTAATAGTATTTGTTAATAGGTTGTGCCTTTCGTAAGGATAGAGGCCATGACTTATTTTTCTTTGCATTCTCAGCAGGCAGCTCTACTTGGCAAATAAATACTAGATGGCCAAATATAGGTAAAATATTATTTTAAATACTGTTTTTATATTTTTAACTCAAAATTTATATAGGATGTTTTAATATTGTTATGTGAGAACAACTAACTATAACAAAGAATATTTAAAATACATATTTCCTATGGGTTTAGTGTTACTAACATCAATCACCCAGTGAGGGGGCTTTTATTAGACACTTTGTCAGATGAAGGAGGAACAGAGAGATTTGGTAATTTAGTAAAACCCCACATGTAGTAACCGGAAAAACATGGGACGCCTCCTTTTAAAACTGCACTCTTTGCAAATTTGATTTCCAAGCAATTTTAATAGTTTTTTTGAAAAGACCCTTTCTCTGTTATCCCTGGCATCCTGGGGTCATATTGCTCAGTCTGAAGATTCCTCTAGTGACACACAAAGGAGAAAGAAATCCAAGCAAACTGTCATTGCCGGAGCCTTGTTACTGAAATTTCCAGTTGCACACTTCTCTTTGTCTGTCTCTCAGCACAACTTGCATCCTCCAACAACACTTTCTTCTTTACCCCCCACCTTTTAATGTGCCTGTCAACCCCCATCCTTAAACCCCAAAATGGCCTGAACTTATCATTTCCATTCACTAAACAAATACATACCAAAAATATACTGAGCTCCCCAAATGAATCTTCTTTGGCTAGGACAGAATCAGGATAGGAGCATCATATTTTTCTCTACAGCCAAGGAGAAAGAGTTACTGCATCATCCCAGGCCAGAAGAGAGACAGATAGCCTCTACCCAACAGTACCAAAACCATCCTGCCTGTTCCGAGATTAGACACAAAGGAATATGATACTACAGTTTCTAGTCAATGTGATTCAACCAACCACATTCTGAAACCAAGTCCTGCTCACTTTTCTAATGTTCACAAAACAAAGCCTGCTGAGGTGTATGAAGTAAATATGAGAGCTCCTAAAGGCAGCATCTATCACTTTTTCTTACAAATGAGTTTGCTGCTCTGGCATTGGTTCAGAATAATGTGCAGTTTGACCCTTAGAAATATTCCACAACAGATGCCAGCATGCCTCTCTTTGAAATAAATGAGTCAGGGTCATGGATGTTCCCCTAACTTTTAGTATAAAAGATCTATGAGAAAGTTAGAAATTGGAACTTCCTATAACATATATAGATATCTGCATGCTTTATATGCCAGTGTTTCTGTAGAAATTACCTCCCACTCCCAGCATCATAGAGACCTTGTCACAAATGGTATTACTTGACTTTCTCAAGGCAAAATATATTCCTGTTTCCATCTGTTCTGTTACTCTTCCCTCTGACTTGTCCTAAGTTTCTTAAGCTACAATTATCTTCCCTAATTGCCTTGAAAGTAACAGGAGAAAGGTCAATTAGCACTGTCTGTACAAGACAGCAAAGTGTTGTTTGGTTTCTATTCTCTGCATCCTCTTTTGATTTTCTAAATTTGTTTTGAGACTTAGCAGAGAACTAACTGATCACCTGGGCACAATTAGAACAATCTAATCAAATAATGAAGTGATCAGTTTTGTCTTATTTCACAAGAGCCACTTATTACCTGGGCAAACTATAATTGAGCATATTGCTAAATTTATCTAGCCCCCCCTTTTTTCTAAGTGTTTCCATTATTGTCATGGCTTGATTGTCCTAATCTGAACAATACAAAATATTATCTTCCTATTGAAAACTGGCTCAGCAAGAATTCAAAGCAGGAATTCATAGGGACTCTGCCCACCCGATGCTTGGTACAATAGTTAACCTCCTATGTCTATTAAGGCCATGAATATATGAGAAAGGAGAGTGGGGGTGCTGAAAAAATACACTGGGAGCTGCCAAGTGCTCCTGGATAACAAGAGGAAGTGATGTAGACAGACGTTAATACAAAGTAACATAATCAAATCCAATTTGATGCCAGATACTTCATAGAAAGTATAACAGATGGACCCAGGCCCACAAAGGGGGCCTCAGAAGTATTAAGACTTGGGTGGGCTTCTCATATTGAGGTGTGCCACCTTCCAGAATGCAATGAATGTGTTGGACTGAATCAAAATTCCTGCACTCAAATTATCTTCGGTTTCTATACATCCGGCTTCAAGCATATGTCTCCCTACCTTTTATTTGCTTGAGTTTAGTTTAGTTTTGTTTTTGCGAGTAGAGTTATTAAAACGTAGATCAGAAGAATGCCTCCGCCTCAGTGCATGTATATTTGATAGTATTTTCATGATTTTTCTTATTGATATGGTGAGATCTTACAGCATAGAGAAGAATGCAGATGGGTAGATGAATTAATGACATGTTGAATGAATTTATTGAAGTGTAGGAGAAGCAAAATTTTACTTCTACCCTCTTAGGGTTTTTGGGTGGGCCTAACAATGAAACTGACATAATACAGATTAACAGGAAAAAAGCATGCAAATATAACATAAGCTTTATGTGACACAGAAGCCCTCATAAGGAAATGAAGATTCAAAGAAGTTGTACAATCTGAATTCTTTTGTATTAGGTTGAACAAAGAGGTAATTGTGGAAAAGTAACTAAATTATGAGAAGAGGCTAAAGAAAGATAAGAATTACTTGGGCAAGGTCTGTTTGTACAGAATTCTCTCATCTCTGACTCTTTTTTGAAGAATATTTCTTTTCTCCCAGTAGAGGGAGGGCATCTTTCACATGAGTTTTTATCTCCTGTTTTCAGATGGAAATAAGAGGGTAGATGAGAATGACTTTATTGCATCTGCTGTTTTTCAAGTGCCTTTAGCTCAAATTAGTTCTTATGTCAAAGGGGCACAGTGTGTAGGGCGGCATCTTCTGCCATCCTTCAAAATTAATGTTGATTACTCAGGTAGGGATAAAGGAGGCTTCTAGGTAACTTCCAGAGCTCTATCATAAGGCCTGTCTTGTTCAATATCACCTTTATGCAAAGCTCATCAAATGGGAATATAGCATGGATTGGGAGAGATACAAAGAGATTGGATGCAATAATTCAAAATACATCGTGTAAGCTGGGATGAATAAAACAAATACAATAACATGACATTTAATTAAGAAAAGATAAAAAGGGCAATACATGAAAATTTTGGAAAAGAGTAATAATAGTCATAGTAGCTAGTATCAGCTAAGCAATGCAAAGACAAATGTAAGACAAAGGTATTTGTTCCTGTAACACCGTGAGGTCGGTATAGGGTTTATATTTCTACATTTTATGTGTCCTGTGCTGGCTGCAATTCTGTAGAAAATGACACAAATAAAAATATTTTATTGACAGATGTAGAGTTTATGTGATTGTGTTTCAAATTAAAAACATACTTATCCAGAGCATCTTTATAAAACATTGTAATTGACTAATCAAATCATTATTTAACCAAAAAAAAAAAAAAGGCAGTTGTGTTTATTTTCCACTTATTTTAATAAACTTGTTTAGGGCCAGGTGTGGTTGTGGCTCACGCCTGTAACGCCAGGCCTTTGGGAGCTGACATGGGTAGATCATGTGAGCTTAGAAGTTAGAGACCAGCCTGGGCAACATGGCAAAACCCTGTCTCTATAAAAAATAGAAAAATTAACCAGGCCTGCTTGTAGGCCCAGCTACTCAGGAGTCTGAGGTAGGAAGATCACCTGAGCCCACAGAGGTGGGGGCTGCAGTGAGCCATGATTGCACCACTTAACTCCAGCCTGGGTGAAAGAGTGAGACCCTAACTCAAAAAATATAAGTAAATAGGCTGTGTGTGGTGGCTCACATCTGTAATCCCGGCACTTTGGGAGGCTGAGGTGAGTGGATCACAAGGTCAAGATATTGAGACCATCCTGGCCAACATGGTGAAACCCTGTCTTTACTAAAAATACAAAACTTAGCTGGGTGTGGTGCGTGCTGGTACTCCCAGCTGCTTGGGAGGCTGAGGCAGGAGAATCGTTTGAACCTGGGAGCCGGAGGCTGCAGTGAGCCAAGATCATGCCACTACACTTCAGCCTGGCAACAGGGCGAGACTCCATCTCAATAATAATAATAATAATAAATAATAATAAAATAAATAAATAAACCTGTTTAGTTCAAAAACATCTGGTGTACTAAAAGATGTGCCTCATAAAATAAGTTTTTTGATGTTCTAAAGTAAAATTAAAAGTAGTTGACTTGAGGTCAACTTATTTAACAAACATAATTTTATGTAAGATATGTGTGTGTGTGTGTGTGTGTGTGTGTGTGTGTGTGTTTACCTGAAACTCACTGGTCATTAAGAAATGTGAAACAAATTGTGTTATCTAGAAACCAAGTAATGCTCACTCTTTTGGGGACGGAAGCATCATTAGTGGATTTTGTTTGGGGAGATATTAATCTCTCTGCTTCTCAGTCACTGGTATAGAAATCACCAGTTGTTTTGAATTCAGTTCACTTTTTTTTATTACAGCTGAAGTGGCCAGGGAGGTTTTCAGATCATCAACAAAACTAGCAAATTTCTTGCTTAAATATCTTTCCCTTTTTTTTTATTCATAAATGAAATAAATTCCCTAGGGGAAAATACTGGCTCTTCAGTCATAAATCATGTCTTTCTCTTCTAGGAGAAACTCTGTGTGAAGACGTAGCCAAATTTCACTCTGCATCCCCTGTGCTTACCAATGGTGGTGGTGACATTTTCTCCTGGAAAAAATTAAATTGACCTTCACCTAGCCCTTCAAAATGATGAGCTTGGCCTCTCAGCAACTGGTTGTTCTGGCAGAGCTCCATCCATGAGATAAGGCGATGCATCACTGTGACATCCACAATGGGTTTTCAAAGAGCTGTCTTCCAAACCGTACAGGGTAGCTTTGCCTTGCTGGCTGAAGCCTCTGAGTGTTTGTGGAGACAGTCCAGACAGCAGCCTTTTGAGCAGGGGGCTGTTTACACAGGTGCCTTGTTGACTGAGACATGCTCTAAATTAAAGCTTTATTCCTCATTACAATAGAAAGTGCCAAAGAGTTGGACCTGTGAAGACAGACACATCCAGATGGCAAGGGAAGCTCCAGTCCTCCCCATTTTGTTGGGCAAGCAGTGGGTGGACTCTGCATGTCTGAGCGACATCAGCAGATCAGACTAGGACTTGTCACAGAGATCCAGAGACTGTTTACTAAGGAAGCCACTTCCTTAGCTATGAATTACCATTATTACGGCATCAAAGAGATGTGTCCTACCACCCTGTTTCCCTTTAAATCTGTGCGGCTTGAAGGAATAGGAGCCCTGTGTTGGAGCCTTCTGTGCTATCTCCAGCTCAGCCACGCCCAGCCTAAGCACATTTTTGTGTGGAATAATGAGACCTCGGGGGAACCTATGTAGTGCTTTTCTGCTTCTAGATTTTTCCTCACAATAAATTCTGTTTTATATTTATACTCCATGGCGGTAGACTGTGTGTACCCGTACCCACTGCACATTGTACAACAGCTTATCTTCCAGATTTGTGGGCATTTCAAATTCATTCCACTGGTTGGCTTTGCTGGCCACCTGAAGGTAAGCAACGGACACAAAAATCTCCCCAAATCGGTGGGATGCTGAGCAAGTAAAATCTACTGTAGTGTTTTCAACTTGAACACTCCTTCTTTTGATACTTCTTGAGTTCTTCCTTTTTTAAATAGAGGATTGGCAGAAAAGCGGTCAAATTAGACTTAGGATTGGTAGAGGACAAAGAAGAAGGGAAGCTGGATGAAAAGAAATTGGTTCATCGGTACAAAAATACAATTAGATAGAAAAAATAAGTTCTAGTATTCAATAGTATATTAGTGGAGTTATAGTTAACAATAGCTTATTTTATATTTCAAAGCAGTCAGAGAATAGTAATGTTCCCAACACAAAGAAAAGACAAATATTTGAGGTGATAGATATCCAGATCACCCTAATTTGATCATTACACAACGTATATAGGTATCAAAATGTCACATGTGCCCTCAAAATATGTACAACTGTTATATATCAATACAACTTAAAAAATAAATAAAAAGAAATAGGGAATTACCCTACTTCCTTTTCTTTACTCTCTAGCCTGGCCAAAGAATACAACATATACCTAGAAATCTGGTCCTATAAAATGAAAATCATGACCAACAGCATTACTAATTGGGCACCATTCACTTCGTTTGTGACTATAACAAAAAATATTTATTTGTCTCTGCCCCTGTATTTTTTCTGCTATTCACAGTCCAGCCTCTCACATGTAATCATGCCTCCATTGGTAGATGTCTGTTTCTGAAGCAGGTTTCAAACTAGTGATGGAAATTGATGACAAACTAGGCAAGTGTGGAAAGACTACACATAGTATCAACAGCGGAATGATAGCCAAAAGTATGGATATCGTGGCTGGGAATTTAGGTCCTCTCTGCAGATATTTCATTTTTATTTATTCTGCAAATATGTGGGGAGTCTTATTATTTAAGATAAGATTTTTTTTTCCTTTTTACTTCTAACCCTCTGGTTGCAAAGATAGCTGTTGCTCTGTAAATCAACCCAGGATTATCTGCTTTCTTTGTCAGTTCATGAGTCTGAGACAAAATACTATCGTGTTAACTGAAGACAGTACCAACAATTCATCTTAATTTTGTGTACTTAAAGTCAGCTTTCCAAAGGAAATTCACAGTAGAGAAACTATTACAGTTAAATACATGGAAAAATTTTATATATTTATCCAATTTGGTTTCTTAAACATTTATTTTCTTTTCTAAGTAAGTTTTCTTTTGAAAAGTTTAGTGTTTGCACAATTAGCTGACCATTGGTTTCTGAATGGTTCTCCATGTTTCTCCAAACTGAAAATAAGTGGACTATAAATATAGAAAGCCTTATTTTTCTTTACATCAAGTTTAGATTATAGAATCTAGCAAAAGTTAACTTTGTAGCTGACACATGTTAGTTAATGAGTAATAAGACTGATATGGTCTCCTATGGATAAGATTTATAAGTTTCAAGAAATTTAATGGAAGATATTAAGAAAGAGGGAGAGAACAAAAACTGGGATAAGCTTGGCAGTTAAATCTGAGTTTGGCTAAAGGTCACTGAAATGGAGAATATGTAAATTCTTGAATATTTTCCTGCTTATTCACATACTTTTTTGAATTAATTACAATTTAAATAATTAAGTATACTTGGATTAGATAAAGCACCTAATGCTTAAACATATATGCTGGGTCTGGTTTATAGTGTCAAATGCAACATGTTAGTAAATAAAAGTATGCATTTGAGAATCTTTGTATTAGCTTTGGAAACAATGGTAAACAGATGCACACAGAAAAGTTTCTCTCATTGTCTTTTTTTTGCTGGGGTATTAAGTAGTCACTGGTTCTTTTTAAGCGATTTGCGTCTCATCCAGAGAGAATTACATTTGGAAGTGTTAATAGTCTCCATACATTTAAAATGACTACAGATGTTGGCTTGGGACTTTCCGCAATATCTGGATTATATACTTGTATGATACATGCCATGATAAGAAGTGACAATGTCTAAAGATTTACAACACTGCATTTTTTTTTTCTTTTGAGACGGAATCTCGCTTTGTTGACCAGGCCGGAGTGAGTGCAGTGGCGCAATCTCCGCTCACTGCAAACTCCGCCTCCTGGGTTCATGCCATTCTCCTGCCTCAGCCACCAGAGTAGCTGGGACTACAGGTGCTCGCCATCATGCTTGGCTTTTTTTTTTTTTTTTTTTTTTTTTTTGAGACGGAGTCTCGCTCTGTCACCCAGGCTGGAGTGCAGTGGCGCGATCTTGGCTCACTGCAAGCTCCGCCTCCCACGTTCACACCATTCTCCTGCCTCTGCCTCCTGAGTAGCTGGGACTACAGGTGCCCGCCACCGCGCCCGGCTAATTTTTTGTATTTTTTAGTAGAGACGGGGTTTCACCGTGGCCTCGATCTCCTGACCTCATGATCCGCCCGCCTCAGCCTCCCAAAGTGCTGGGATTACAGGCGTGAGCCACCGCGCCCGGCCTACAACACTGCATTTTATAAAGTATAGACATATGCATTATGTCATTGCAGCCGGACGTGTCCTGCAATTTCAGGTATTGCCATTCGCCAATCTAAAGAAGAATCACAAAACAATGAACAATGGAAACATAAACCCAGCTCAAAAGTTCTGAGAAACTGGAATGACTAATATTTCACTTGTGACTTAATTAAAACTGGCAATACAATTATTATTATCATTTTTGGTGTGGCCACAAAATGCTAAATGTCACAGAGCTGGGTGTACAGTTAGCAGTTCCTTGCCCTGAGGAACTGCATCCTGCTCTAATTTCCCTCTGGGCATGAACTTTTTACATAATAATGCCTACACAGCCTTTGGTTTGCACTTATTATGTATGTCAATAAGTTTTCCATTGTTTCATTCTTTTTCTGCAAAAATGAGATGTGACAACCTTTTGAATGCTTAGTACCCAGTTCAATGTGGTCAAACTGAAAATGAAATCTTTATCAGACAAAATAGAGATTTGAGCCAATATCCATGGAATGTGAATTATACAGATAAATACTCTGAATAATTCAGACCTCAAATCCCTCACTATATGCATAAATGTTTTATTCCTTGTGAAATTTTTAAAATAATGATTTCTAACTTTTCACTTTCATAGTAAAAAGCATGGCTCAAGTAATAAGCTTATTTAACATTTTTTTCTCAGCTAATATTTTCTGCTACTGTAAATTCTCCCTTTAATGTGAAATCATTTCTTTATTTTTTGTCATCTGTTCTTGGCAAATAGGAGTTGCCATTTGCCTTTCAGTAAAAATGGCGAATGTAAGAAACACACGCCCATATCCACAAAGATGAGATACAAGCTCATGTTGATAACATAAACATACAGATTTATAAATTAGAAGCTTATATATTTCTATAGGAAAGAAATATTCTGCTATTTTGATAGACAGTATGTGGGTTGATTATAGGTTGCAGAACATTCAACTTTTGCTTTAAATAGGGTCCTTCTGGTAAAATATAAGGCCTATAATATTAAGGTATACTTAAAGAAACAGAAACATTATTCTTTACTTAAAACATGCATATCCTCAATTAAAGCAGAGGAATATTACTTTCTTCCAAAAAGCACTGTTATTAATAGATGTAAATACATGTAAACATGTAAACACAATGCTAATTGGTGAATTCCATAATTGATCTTCATGTTAGATATAGTTAACATTCAAGGCAGGAAAACAAGCCAACTTATTTCTTTAGTCAGAAAAACTAACATTGAGTACTTAGTGTGTACTGTTACTATTTTGGAAGGACAAAGACAAAACCCAAAGATAAACTGTCACTCTGTCTTGAGGATAATCATAGTCATATGCAAAACGACAGAAATTCACTACAAAATGATAGAAACCAATGTTCAAACCTAAAGAAGGTAAGTTAACAACTTAGGGTGTCTCCATATAGTAGCAACACAAAATCCTGTTTTAAAATATATTAAACATTATATTAAAATGTTTCCATTATACCAATATAATATAACAAAAGTAAGTAGATAGATGAAGAAAAGAAGGAGAAGAGAAAAGGAAATGAACACAAATGGGGAGAAAAGGAAGGAAAGGAAAAGAAGGGGAAAAGGGGAGAATTGAGAAGGAAAGAAAGAAGGAAGCAAACAACTGAGCAATGGGAAGGAAATAAGCAATGTGATCGGTGTTTATAATGGAATTTTTAGATTATATACATTTTATTTTTCATACTTTTTTCTCTTTCTAAATAATGCAAAACACCATTCCAAAAAAAGTCAAATAATTAATTCTAGACAACAATCGCTTACAACCCCTTTACCAAATAAAGTGTGGAGTTTCTGTTGTTCGTGTTTTGTCTTTTTCCATCTAAATAACACACCTTTATATGTATGAAAAAAATTAAAAACTGAACTTAACTTTCTTCATTTCTATCAACCAAGAAAGTTAAGCTTTGTTTTTTTTTTCATATTTTAAAAACCTCTATATCTCCTTACCATCTCTACCTCCTCTTCATGCCCACCAACCAATTTCACATTCTGGTGTATATATTTCTATACCTTTTATGTTCCTAATACAAACTTCTACATTCATTTATGAAATATAAGGGATTCTTTGCCTTGTTTTTATGTTTTTATGCAGCATACTTCTCTCACTTTTGTGGACATTATTCCAGGTCAAAAGATAACAGATTTAACTCATTAACTTTAATAATCACAAAAAAGTAATGAATTTAATGACTGCTACTGCAGGTGGGGAATTCTTATAGCCTGGGAGCTACACCATCCACACAGGAAAGTCCCTGTATTGTGGTGCTATCCATGTTGCATTGTATGGATGAACCACAATGGTTTCAATTATTCCCCTATTCACGGATATTTAACTTGCTTTCAATTTTTTCCCTTTTGTTTCAACCCTACACCCAGCACTGTAAACATCTTTTACATGTATATTTATATTATTATGTCTTCCATCTCATTTTACAGTGGTCTTATGTTATTTACTTACTCACAAACACCAGTTAATGATATTTTTAAGAAATATAATGTTCAGAGTATACCAGGGCTATCAAGAATGTGCTACGGGAGCCCACAGGGAGTAACTAAAATAAGTGTACAGTTTTTGAGGCTATTAGATTCCTACCTATAAATGGTGCCTTGCATGGCAATTTATTTTCAATCAAAATAGAGAAAGTATTAAATCCAAAGCAGACAGCATCCATCCAGCTACAACAAAGACAGGACCAATAAACTGACCCTGAGCAGAATGGGAAAGTGGTAGCAGGTACAAAGCTCAAATGGGTAAATACAGTAAATATTTTCAGTATATACACTATTTACAGTTAAAATGGTCTTTATTTATACTGTGGTATGTGAATTGAGGAATAGTGTGGAAATAGTATTTAACCCTATCATAAAAGTATCTGTGATCTATTACTTATTTTCACAGTTCAATCCGTGATTTTAAACAAGACTATCAAAGAAAATGAGCTAGATTGATGCATTTTCTCTACTAAGTGCCAAGCACTTAACGAGATCTTTTACTTTCATATTTTATATTTAATTATTATCAACTTTATTCTTTTTTTTTTTTTTTTTTTTTTTTTTTTTTGAGACAGTCTCGCTCTGTCGCCCAGCCTGGAGTGCAGCGGCGCCATCTAGGCTCACTGTAAGCTCCGCCTCCCGGGTTCACGCCATTCTCCTGCCTCAGCCCCCTGAGTAGCTGGGACTACAGGCACCCGCCACCACGCCCGGCTAATTTTTTTGTATTTTTAGTAGAGACAGGGGTTCACCATGTTAGCCAGGATGGTCTCGATCTCCTGAACTCGTGATCCGCCTGCCTCAGCCTCCCAAAGTGCTGGGATTACAGGCGTGATCACCGTGCCCGACCTATCAATTTTATTCTTACGGTGCCATAATCATCACCAGTTTACTGATAAGGAAACAGGACCACAAAGGTTTGAAAATGGCTTACAAAATGAGAGTTTAGATTTAAAGTTAGCCTATAATTGCAATGCCCCTGTTCTTCAAACTATATGTACTGAGAAACTTTTTCAAACTCTTGGGGAAGAGAGGTAAGAAAAATTCCCTAGTAAAAGCAGTAAGATTGCACATAGCATTATGGATAGTCACACCTATCCATTCATTCCTTGGGAAGTATGACTGCATGGTTTTATGTTTCTTTTTCCCTAACCTTTATTTTAAGTTCAGGATTACATGTGCAGGTTTGTTAAATAGGTAAACTGGTGTCATGGGGGTTTGTTGTACAGATTATTTCATCACCCACATATTAAGCCCAGGACTCATTGGTTATTTTTCCTGATCCTCTCTCTCCTCCCACCCACCACCCTCTGATAGGCCCCAGTGTGTGCTGTTCCCCTCTATGTGTCCATGTGTTCTCATCTTTTAGCTCCCACTTATAAGTGAGAATATGAGGTATTTGCATTTCTCCTCATGCATTAGTTTGCTAAGGATAATGGCCTCCAGCTCCTTCCATGTCCCTGCAAAGGAGGTGATCTTGTTCTTTTTGTGGCTACATAGTATTCCATGGTATAATGTACCACATTTTCTTTATCTAGCCTATCACTGACAGGCATTTCGGTTGATTCCATGTCTTTGCTGTTGTGAATAGTGCTGCAGTGAACACACATGTGTGTGTGTCTTTGTAACAGAATGATTTATATTTTGGGGGTATATACCCAGTAATGGGATTACTGGGTCGAATGGTATTTCTGTTTTTACATCTTTAAGGAATCACCATACTGTCTTACACAATGGTTGAACGAATTTACCCTCCCAACAGCGTATCAGCATTCTTTTTCCTTTGCAATCTGGCCAGCATCTGTTATTATCTGACTTTGTGACAACAGCCATTCTGACTGGTGTGAGAATGACTGCATCTTACGTATAAATCTCATTGCCTCTTTTATAGCCCATGACACATGGAGGGCATTCAATTGATGATATGTCTGGAGCTTAATTAATATTTATCAGTAAAGCCTCAGAATTCCTGGGAATCTGTACCCCATTCTCACCACTGGAATGATCACAGTAAGGATTTTCCCTACATAAAGAAGTTTCATTTTATTTCTTCATTTAATAAAGTAAACACACACGTATGTACAACTGTGGAAACCTAGACTAGAACCGGCCGCAACTGCAGGTGAGGCAGCTTCTCAAACCACATGCAGCAGGATTTTAAGACACCTTCCCTCAGGCTATTAAAAAAAATACACCTTGGGGAAAACTTACTCATATTTAGACAAAAATAAATACAATGCAGGAGATGGGTAGATGGGACTTGAGCTTTTCTCATTTTTCATGGGGAGAAAAACATTCATGCTTTATAAGACTGTATAAATCTCTAAAAGTCAGAAATGTCCTTAAAGTATTCAAACTGCTCGTCAAATCTCTGTAGAGAAAACCCCTGACACTTTTGATGGATATATTCTGAGACCTCTGCAATCATCACATTCAATAATGCCCCAAAGCACCTCATTTTACTCACCAAATACAATAAATTATGGCAGGAGAGAGCTATAAACAGTGGGAGGTCAACTACATTCAATGACTAGCCATGCATAAAATTCAAACCTAAGCCTCAGCCAGACTGTAAAGGCCTTGCTTGACATGAACTTCCCAGTAGAGTACCTCCTGTGTACGTAAAATTGTGAATGTTAAACCCAGGATGGGGACAAGTCTACTAAGTTCACTTCTTCCCTTCCCCCAAGCAACTGTTATTTCTCCAGTTCCAGGGGCTGTTCATATTGTAATTCTTCAGCATTTAACACAGTTATTGGTATAGAGGAAACAAACAATACTTCTTGTGTGTTGAACTGACTAGAGATAGCAATGGTTTTAAACAATAAATTAGAGCTTCTAATTCCATAAATATCGGCATACTTTTGAAATGTCCGAGGAAAATAAATCATTTTAGAATACTTTTTCTCATTAGTTTCACCAAAAGAAGCCTAATAGATAGAGAGAAGAGAACATGTATGCTTAGTAACTTCTTTTAGTTTGATTAGATGTTTTGTTTTATTGAGAGGAAGGAGATACAGACTTTTTTTAATGAGGAATTAGGTTTAAGAGTCTGCTTAAATTTGTTCATATAAATTCCTATAAAAATTATAATCTACTTTATAATATACCCATGCTTGTTTTAATATAACAATTCTATTTTAAATTCTTTGCAAGTTAAATCATTTAATAATCCCTCACACAAAAACATTTTTAATTATGATCGACCCTTTAGATGTATAGAAGATAACTATTTCTACAGTGGGATGGACACTCATGATATGATATTACTAATTATCTGCGGTAGAAGGTGCATGTCTACAAAATATTTTTTTTCATCTTTACTGAGGCATAATTGACAAATAAAAATTTGACATGTTGAAGATACACAGTGTAATGATTTGACATATTACAATGTGAAATGATTACCACAATCAAATAAATTAATATATCAATTCCTTCACATAGTGACCGTTTGTGTGTGTGTGTGTATAGGGGGTGTAAGGACACAAGCAACATTAAAAGTGCAGCATTCACAACTGAAATCTAGAGGAGTAATGGATGCCTTCAACCAAGATGTTGGCCATCAGCCCAGTGGCTACATTAGGTAAGCACTGTGTTTGATTTGGCCATTATGGTTGGCTGGCACACAGCTTTCCTATTTTAAGGGGCAATTGGTTTGAAACGTCAATGTGACTAAGCCACTGTTGAGGCTGGACATAGTACAAGAGCTTAGCACCTATGGTCTGATGTTAATTTTATACTTTTATGTTGCCTACCTGGTCCCTGTGAGTATTTAAGTTTGAAATTTCTGGTTTAGAATCTCCCAACAATGAACACATTTCATACATATACTTTTATAGGCTGAAATATGTTCACTGAGCTTTTCTAGGTAAGGCATTCCTCCTCATAACAGAAGATAGAACAAAATAAAAGATATAGTAGTTAAACACCATATATGGTAGTGTTGGAACCAGTACAAGTTATAAATGCTGTCCAATAGCGCAGTATATAAGTGATAGCTAATAACAATGTTAGAAGGATCTTACAAGACTATACAACATAAATAACTTTTGTAATGTAAATTTATTTGTATCTTAAATTTAGGTAGCAGGAATTCAGGAAGAATATAAATAATCCAAAAGAAAATAAATAATCCAAAATGAAAGGAAAATCTCATAATGGTGGAATGTTTGAGTTAGAGAAGTCAATGTTGTGTTTAAAAATATTTTAAACATTTCAAAAACAAGTATTTCATGGAATAGAATTTTGAGATATGAATGTTTGGATATGTGCTGGGTTAATACTTTTAGTAGCAATTAGCAGAAATTTAGTAAAAACTGAAATAAAAAAGATACACAGAGAGAATGTATTACCTCATGTAAATAAAAAAAATTCAGAGTTTTGCACTTTCAGGTGTGGCTTGATCAAGAAACTAAGTTAATGTCATCAAAACCAAGCCTTGTTTCTACCCATCTCTGTTATCTGCTTTTCTCTCTATTGGTCTCATTCTTAAACATAATTTTTCCCCTCATGATGGTAAGATGGCTAGTAAAAGCTTCAAGGTTTACATTTCAAAACTCCAAGTTCAGGGATGAAGAAAGTAATCTCTCCTCCAAAAGTCTCACAGTTGGTTTTGGTAAGTTCTGATTGAATCTTTCACCCATTCCTAGAATAAACATTGAGACCCGAGGATGTGATGTTTTGATGGGCCAAGCCTGAGTCACATATGCACCCAGAAGCTGGCAGCAACGTCAGCTGAGTTTGGTTACTACAGTGACTGAAAGATTAAGAAAATTAGTATCCCAAAGGGAATACTTCACACTATTAGTAGTAAAAGAAAAGAAGGAGGCTGGGCAGAAAAATAAAACAATATTCACTATCGGTATTAAATTTAAAAATTCTTCAATGTCAAGACAAGAAGTTATGATTTTGTTCCACCTGTAATAGTTATCAGGGAGAGGATAGGTACTATAATAAAATGTGAATTAAAGAGAATAAATCAAATAGCAACGGAAGATTGAATCACAGTGGGATTCACTGGACATTTTCTTTGGCACTTTTTGTCACTTTCCACAAACAAAAGATGATGGGAAATTACAGGGAATAAATACTGTATGAAAGGATATCATTGACATATCACTCCTGACAGGGCTAAGCTAAAGGTTATGGAGATAAGTAAGTCTGGGATAAAATATTATTAAACTAATTTGTCTTATTTGGTTTTGATTTAAAAGTATGCAGGAAAAATGATTTATCTTTTGTCCAGAAGTAATAAATCAAATAATTTTTAATGGGATAAAAGAGGAAAAAAATGGGAGACTCAGAGGAATGAGACAGTTATTTGTGAACTTAAAATGTGAACTTAAGCAATAATTCTGAAAATTCTCTTTCCCCAGTCGACTGTTTTCATTATATACTGTTTGGTTGAAAAACAAGCAAATTTGTGTTGTTAAAAGTGGGCATTACGATAGCAGAAATTAATGGTGAGATAGAACAATTGTAGCAAGTAGAAAAGAAACTTAGCTTTGTACTCAAACAACTTCTTAAATGAAAAGGCTTAGAGGGAAATGGAAAAATAACTCCTGCCAACTTTATCTCTAACAGAGATTGACTATTTTTCTTTGAGGTTCTTATCATATAAGGAGCTCAGAAATACTTTCAATGCATGCATTAATAAAAAAGGATGAGAAGCCACCCTAAGGAAAAAATAGGTACAACAATACTGCTGAATGCTAAATTTCAGCACACTGTCTAGAGGACTTTAAGAATTTCTTATTACTCATAACTTTTAACTTATATTTTGAAGGCATGAATGACTTTTCCATACACTACATCTGCCTTAAACAAGTCTTTGATTCTATCACAGGTTTATGAATGCCCTGACGTCCCCAACTGATCTCTTTCATCATCTGCCTCAACTGAATATCAGCACAGAAAAGACTTTATATTCAAACATGACCCACTGCTGGGAGAAAACATATTGTAGACTCAGAAATCTTGTGTTAATCTTTTTTGGAAATATTGAGAGGTTTTTTTTGTTTTGTTTTGTTTTGTTTTGTTTTTGCTGCATTATCAAGTGCTAAACTTCTAGATGACGAAAAACGTATTGACAATAATAATGGTTGAATCCTAATGCGCATCAGCTGAAGTGATAACAGGAAAACCAAGAACCCAAAGTAGTGTCCCAGAGGCAAAAGGAAGCGATTGTTACCAAAAGGAAAACACAGTCAAACAAGGTAAGTGTCCTAAGAAAACAACAAGAGTAGGGTGAGGGCAATAACCAACCACATGAAGGTCACTGGGTTTTGACAAAAGCAGTTTCAGTGGAGTTTAGGACAAAAGCTAGACTCTAACAAGATGAGGGTGAATGGAACTGAAGAACTGGAGACATGTTTGTAGAGAGAACTAGTTCTAGAAGTTACACTTTAAATAAAATCTGGAGAAATAGGACAGATGCAGAAAAGACAGGTGTGATCAAGGGAAGGATATATTTTGTTTTTGTTGATGTTTTGTCATTTATTATTGCCTTTTCTTGATAGAGGAGGTAAAAGCCTTTTGGATTTGGATAGAAATGATCCAGGAGATAGAGGGAAGGTTCAGAAGACAGAAAAGATAACCAATGTAGGAAAGTGCTTGAAGAAGTTGTAACAGGTGGAAGAAAAAAGGATGAACACAATGCAGGGAAAGTTTGAAGACTTTGTGGTAGAAAAATACAGGAGGAAATGGAAGATGCTTTGCTTTTCTCATGCATTTAAAGAAAGGTGATAAGCTGTGGGTGAGGAATATAGAAGAGGGAAAAGAAAAAAGTTAATGATAGCTATATATCTTCAGATGGTAACATCCCTATAAATGAAAATAAGAAACCAAGATGGATTCTTGTAGAAAATATAATGATCTACCTCTTCATATATTTACTTGGCAGTGCCTAAGTGACTTCCAGGTAGAGCTAGCCAGTCAGCTCTAGAAATGAAATATGACATTGAAAGAGAATTATCAAGACTAGAAATCCAGATTTGTGACTATCCAGGCAAAGATAATAGTTGAAGCCATAGCATTTGATGATACAGATAAAAAAGAACATAAGGAAAGAGTAGAAAAGGTGAGCAAGAACACAGCCTTGGGAAATGTCTATACTTAGGGAACAGAAGCAAAAATTTGACTCAAAGGCGACAGAACAGCAGGACCTGGAAAGCTAAGGGAAAGTTTCATCTAGAATAGCGACACAACAGGGGAACCACACAGCAAACCGCAAATTCTAAAGAAATGTAGAACAAGTAAAGTCCACTGGATTTAGCAAGTGGAGGGTCAGTTCAAGAAAGATTTTTCAGTATACAGACAAGGCTAATATGCCCAGACTCCATGGATTAGGCAATAAATGAGAGGAATAACAACTGTAAACTTCTTTTGAAAAGTTTGGCCCTCAATGTAATGGAACAGTTAGCATAGCAGTTTGAGAAAAAAAGCAGAATCAAATAATTGTTAACTAATTGGAATGAAAACTTTAGCATGTGTATAGGGTGAAGGGTCCAGTGGACAAAGATAACTTAAAAACACTAGTAACCTTAAAAACAAGATCATGCCATTTGCAATGGGTGAACATGGAGAACGTCATGCTAAGTGAAACAAGTCAGGCCCAGAAAGGAAAATACTGCATAGTCTCACTTATATATAGAATCTCAAAAAAATGAAAAGTTAATTACATACAAAAGAGAATGAAACAGTGGTTATTAGGGCTGACAGGTGTCTGCAGGGTAGGGGAGAAAAGAGAGATGTAGGTCAAAGGGTACAAAGCTGCGGAAATATAGGATAAATACATCTAAAGATCTAATGTACAACATAAGGATTATAATTATAATATTATATACTGAAAATCTGCTAAGAGAGTAGCTTTTAGGGGCTCTTACCACACACACACACACACACACACACACACACACACACAAACACAAGAGTAACTATGCAAGATGATAGATATGTTAATGTATTTGACCATAGTCACAATTTTACTACGTGTAATTATATCAAAACATCATGTTGGTTACCTGAATACTGACAATTTTTAAAAGGAGAAAACCCTAGTAAGAATGAGATCTTTGACAGACTGAAGCCTTCCTACCATTCCTATGAGACATGGGTTGGCTCCATCTTCACCTGCAATCTCATCTCATGGCCCTGTCCCCTTATTAGATGCCCCATTGATGCCCCTGAGCTCATCAAGTCAGTGTCAGATTCAGGATACAGTCTATGTTGTCCTTGGCCTGGATGGTCCTTACACCTCAAGTCTCATTTCAAATGTGCTCTTCTTCAAAAGATCTTTGCTGATCACACTCTCTGAAGCAGCCTGCCCAGAAATCATACTCTATCACAGTACCATGTATTTCCTTGATATAACTTATCAAAATGGGAAATATCCTGCTTTCTTCTTTGTTATCTCTAAGCTCTACACTGGGGAGGAAGCATCTACTTCATTGAGCAATATAATGTCCCTACTTGACATTCTAATATGCGATAAATCAATATTTATAAGATAAATAAATAAAGGTAGAGAAATGAGAATTACACAACACAGGAAGAAGTTCCCTTTAGAAACAAAGAGCAACATGTTCTATCCAAGAGATGGCTGGTAATGAGTAGAGTTAAGAAAAAGTTTGCAATACAGAGGAACAATTTTGAAGTAACTCAATTTATTAAGGTATGAGGGAAGGTTATTTGCCGAAATAATACCCCCAGTATCACCACTGCACTAACATTTTGGGAGCACTTATGATTTACTAGATACAATATTCAGGACTTTACGGCAGTATCCCACTTAATCCTCACAACAGAAGCCAGAGTTAACCACATTTTACAAATAAGCAACTAAGACTCAGGGAGGAAAAGAAATATAGCTATGGTCACATAGTGGGGAAGAGGCCAAGTCAGGACTAAAATCCCGGCTTGCCTTAAATCTCAGTCTCTTTGTTGTTGGATTATCAGGTGTAAGGGACACCAGGTTGGACTCTGAGACGTAAGACAGTAGAAAACTTGGGCATAGCTGCACACGAGTGTGAATTTGGAGCCCAGTTAAGGTGAATGAGAGCTTTTGAGTGGCTCTTAGGGATTAGTACTATGTCACGTTAGTGACTCGGGGTTATGTTTCCCTGAATTCCCTTCTCTTCATAGTTCTGGCCACAAACAATTTGTGTAAGTTGGGAAGGGAAAGAAGAGCATCATCCTTATTCTTTGTCATCTGAAAGTCAGAGTAGGGTACCAGTTGTCCCAAGTTGTCCCTGACCTATGGCTCCTGTTGGTTTGGGAAGCAGCTGAGCCCTCATGCCCCTGCACATGCTGAATTTCCTCCTCCACGTTCTCCAAATCCTAAGTCACCAAGTACTACCCCTGGGGCATCTACCCAGCATGGGACTTCTCCAGCCTTTCCGTTTCCTTCTCTAGCATCTCCAGCTCCTAGGCCAGTGCATATTTAGTTCTATGACACAGAAAACCAGCATCGCTTGCAGGTGGCCTGGATCATCAAAGTTGGAGGGTTGGTGGTGCTTTGGGATGGCCATGGATTCCAGCCTCTCTCACTGGTTGGTTCCAGTTTGTTCATGCTCACTCCTGTTCTTTTTTCATTATCCCTTCCTCACCGATTGCCTACCCTGCTGACTTCAGCATCAGCACAAGCACAGAAGTAACAGGCATAGCCGATCTCTTTAGCTAGCACCACAATGCATTCATCAAAGCCTCATGAGAAATTTCTTATTATATATCACTCAGTGTTTTTTTTTCTAAAATTGAGCCCTGAGGGGCAAAAGAGGCCTAGTTCATGTAAGACAGTTGTGACTATGAAATGGGGCCCACTGACACTTGTGCTACTATCCAACAATGATTTAAAAATACAAAGCCGGGCATGGTGGCTCAGGCCTGTAATCCCAGCACTTTGGCAGGCCAAGGCAGGTAGATCACCTGAGGTCAGGAGTTCGAGAACAGCCTGACCAACATGGTGAAACCCCATCTCTACTAAAAATACAAAATTAGCCAGGTGTGGTGGTGCACGCCTGTAATCCCAGCTACTTGGGAGGCTGAGGCAGGAGAATTGATGAACCAGGGAGGCAGAGGTTGCAGTGAGCCAAGGTTGTGCCACTGCACTCCAACCTGGGCAAAAAAGAGCAAAACTCCATCTCAGAATAATAATAATAATAATAATAATAATAATAATAATAATAAATAAGTACACATAAAAGTTCAGTGAGGGGATTGGAAATACAAATGAGGTTAGGACAAGTGAGTTAAAGAATTCTGTGTACATCTCTTTGTAGCCCTTTGGATGTGAGCTCCCTTGGATATATGTATCACCTCTGAGAAGCCCACCCTGACTCTCTGAGCTATGTTAGATGTTTCTGCTGTGGTCCATGTTAGGACCCTGTGCTCATCTTTATGGAAATCCTTATATGCTAAATTCAGGTTGCATACTTATTTTTCTGTTTCTGTATTTTACACATCATTCTTCTCTAGCACCTAGCTCAGTATGTCTGAAGGGAGGGAGTGAAGCAGTGATTTTTGTTTTATCCATTTCACAGTCCTTCCATATTACCTTGCAGAGTACTATGCACTTAGTAGGTACTCATACAGTTTTATAATAAATTAGACATATCCCGAAATTAAATCAACAACGAGATTTTGTTACATGTATTTACAGCTGTTTGCTTTACATGTTATTACTTTCCATATGATACTCTGCTCACAGTACCCTTTTTAAAAGTCCTTTGTTATTTTATAAACTTTCTTCTTAAATATTTTCTGATTCTCATTGAACACCAAAGTCAATTATGTGTAACTCATTTAATTAACTTGGCAATGAAAATGAAGTGAATAAACAGTCAGCAGAAAAAAACAAATATGCTATAAAAAAAAAGGATTTACATTTATATTTTTACAAAGTAAATATAATAAACATTGTATAGATAAAATGGAATGCATGGCAGGCAAGACATCTGCAAATTTCACCAGTGCATTAAGTAAAAATAGGGTATCATCCGTTATAGCAAACTAACTGTACTTATGTATACGCTATGTATATAATCACAGGAGTCCAAAGTGTGAAAATATTATAATTCTAGTTTAATTATATGAATTTACAACCACCTTATATGTGATTTTTCTAGTAGAATTAAACATAAACTAGTAATCTAGGTGAGACCTCAATGCTATTCAGTTATCTTTCTACATAAATGTATAAAGTACATATCATCATGAATTTAACTACTTATTGTTAAATATGTAATATTTTATTTTGCATCCACATATTGAAAATGCATTGTTCACTCTTTTCCCCAATTTAAATCTAGATATCGCAAGTGATAGATTCTTAATATTATGAGTAATCATATAACAAAAGGTGGAACTTGTGAGACTAGATTGAATTGACCTGCTGAGGTAACTTGGAAGAAAAAACACCCGAAAATATGTAGATGGAAAAGTACAAACACACACACACACGGGATAATATGGAGAATATATGCATGAATACATATATGATTTGCAAGATGGGGCCCAAAAAAAGCATCCAAATAAAACCTGACATCTATGTAGAGGGGACTGATAGAAACTTCTTGGGTTGGTTCCCTAGAGAATTACCTGCAGGTTTTCTGTGACCTGCCTTTATGTAATTGGAGAAATAATTCCTTGCTCTGCCTGTGGAATTTGTTCCTAGTTGGTGACCTAAACTTAGTGCTCTCCAAGTGGAGTACATTATTTTTCTGGAAAAGATCCAGAGTCAGTAACGGATCTGTGGAGAGTAAAGTGAGCCAAAGTAATTCCAAACCTACAAAAGAGATTCAGAGAAAAAATAAAGGGAGCTCCAACCAGGAGCAAAGAAGTCTTTTTCCTTTTTCGTAGGAAACTCATTTTCTTTTTCATAGGAAAAAGACTTCTTAGTTGGGCAATTACAAGAATCTTCAATAGACCTGCCTACTGCAGAGTCAATGCCCATGAAGACAACCCTGCCAATGATTAGACTTTCTACTTACACAGAGAACACAGCAGCCTTTCCTTTTAGTAATGTAGTCTTTTAGCTAAATAGACCTTCACACCTGGAAAGAAAACTTCTACTAGTTATCCACAAAAATAGACATAAATAATAAGCCAAAAATTACAAACTATTTGAAGCATGAAATTGAAAGATGGTAATGAATACAGAGGACAACTACTACAAGAAGAAATAGGTGCAATGAAAGAGACAGAAGACAATTTAAGATTGTAACTAGTGTCTTTAGTAGTATCAACATCATGTTGTCCACCTAAAAAACATAGACTAACATGAAATTAAAGAATTCAGAGACATAGAAATAGTTCTTGAAAATTAAATATATTGTTTGTAGGACATTTCTGCTTCCAATTATAATAACGTAGCTTGTAGCATTTTGATTTTCCCAGTGAAAACTATGAAGGAAGTGATAAAGTATAGAAATGACTCTGAAAGCACTGAAGAGCTGGTAAGGCAGCCAGCACATGGGGGGTCAAACCCTGGAGAGAAGGGGCTGTCACTGAGTTGAGCCCAACTTTCTACACACTGCATTTCTCTTTGGGGAATTTATGATCTATGGCTGAAAAACAGAACAATGCACGTCTTTTAAGAGGCAAGAAATGATTTAAAATGCTGCCAGGAACTCTTGGGCAAGGAGACAAAAAAGTAGAGTTTAGAGAAAAGAGGGTAACCAAGGACTTATTAAAGAGAGAAGATGGCACAAAGAAGTTAGTCAAATACTGAACACGTATTTTTATACTGAGGCATTCGCTAATTTTTAAGCTGCACAGAGAAAGAAATTAAGAAATCATGTAGAGGCCAGGCAGGGTGGCTCATGCCTGTAATCCCAGCACTTTGGGAGGCCGAGACAGGCGGATCACGAGGTCGGGAGATCAAGACCACCCTGGGTAACACGGTGAAACCCTGTCTCTACTAAAAATACAAAAATTAGCCGGGCGTGGTGGCGGGAGCCTGTAGTCCCGGCTACTCGGGAGGCTGAGGCAGGATAATGGCATGAACCCAGGAGGCGGAGCTTGCAGTGAGTGGAGATGGCGCCACTGTACTCCAGCCTGGGCGACAGAGCGAGACTCCGTCTCAAAAAAAAAAAAAAAAAAAAGAAATCATGTAGAAAGTGGCCATGGTAGACTTTTTGGCAGTACTACAATATTGTTAAAAAAAAAATTGTAATTCATTATCCACCAAAGAGGAGAATCCTAGTAAATATTCCAGACTCACATTTGTAACATCTACAGGATTACATGCTCAGATTAAAAATAAGACTTACAAACACCGCCATACAGTTTAAAAATTTCCCAAGTCTTACTGGACTCAGGCAATCCATTCTCTTGCTGCCTTCTGGAGAATAAAGTGAATTCTCTCTCCTCAGGAAGAAAAAAATTCATTCATTTTCTTGATAATTTTTATACCCAATTCTGGCATTTAAGAAACATGAGGCATACTAACTGAATGAGTAAAAACATGCTTATGCTTATATTCACAAATAAATGAATGAATGAATGGATAACATATATATGTATATATGCAGAAAGAGACAGCAAGAGTGAACACAAATAGAAATACAGATGATACAGATATTGTAGTGATCAGACTTTAATTAAAATTCACTGTCATTATTTCAAGAAAATGGATGAGGAAAATATAAGAATTCACTGAGAATTAAAAATCTGTATTAAAAAATCCAAGTGGAAACTAGAGAAATAAATCTCAAAATATCTGAAATTAATAGATCAATAAATTAGTTTAACAGCAGGTAGCTGAAAAAATGAGAACTAAAAATAAGTCATCAGAAAATATTCAGAAAGGAGAGCAGAAAAGACAGAAGGTACATACATACAAGAATGTAAGAGACTTGATGAAGATATGATGAGATATGATGAAGATATTTAACATATTCATAATTTGAGTCTCAGAAATAGCAAAGGAAAAAGAATGGTAAAAGCAATGCTTCATATGATGATGCCTGTGATTTTCCAAAATAATGAAAGATATCAATCTGCAGATTCGAGAAGTGCTAGGAACCTAAACAGAATTTGCTTTCGAGGAATAGAAAGTAAGTGACAAATAGGTATGTCTAATATATTAGTACTGTTTAAAATTAAGGATAAAGATAAATTCTTCAGTAGAGGTAAAGAAAAACACACCTATTATCTTTTAAGAAGGAGCATTAAGACTGAGTGTTGACATCTCAACATAAAAAAATAGAAGCCAGAGGATAATGAAACATAACCTTTAATTGAAAGCAAATACTTGCCATCCCAAGCACTCACATTCAGTGAAATAACATTTCCTAGCAAACAAAAACTAAGAAAACTTTTCTTTATTAATCATATTCCTAAGAAAAAAAATAAAGTATTTCAGGAAAAAGAAAATTGTTTTATAGAGAAAACTAGAAATAGAGGAAAGACTAAATAGAAAGTGAAAAGATAATTATGTGAGTAAACCTAATTGCAAATTTACTCTACAAAATACTAATAATATCTACTGGAGTTTAAAATATATGTAGAATTAAAATACATGAAGACAATAACAGAAACAGCAGAAGGATGATAAATGGAATTATCTTTAAAATGAGCATTAGTTTATAGTAAAATATATTAATTCAAGAATGAATTTTTTAATATCTAGAAAGCCAATGAAAGAAGAGTAAGCAAATGTATAAGTAATAATAGAAGACAATGAAAAAAATAAAAACACTTCATACAAAAGAAGGCCAAAAAAAGAAAATAAATATTAAGGGACTGAAACTGAATAATATGTTTATATAATAGACTAAATACTGCAAATAAAACACAGATTTTCTTACTAGAACAATAAAATCACAAAAACAAACTTTGTGCCTAAGAAAATATACATCTCAAGTATGAGAGCACAAGAGGCTAAGTAATAGAATCAGCAAGTTGATTTAGTTATATTAATATAAATCCAGTTAACCTTAAGGTCCAAAGCATTAGTAGAGATGAAAAAGCACATTTCATTCATTGTGTAATAGTGTATTTGTTTTCTATTATTGTATAACAAATTACCACAAATACAGCAGCTTAAAAGAATACACATATATTTTCTCACAGTTTCCATAGAGCAAGAGTCTGGAAATGGCTTAGCTGGGTTCTTTGCTCTGAGGTCCCAACACATTGCAGTTAAGGTCTTGACTAGACTACATTCTCATTTCATCCATGAGACTGATGAAGGAAAATGATAGTTTTTGACTGTCTGGAAATGTTATTTTACTGAATATGGGTTTCTGGGTTGATAGATATTGTATTCCATTGAAAGTGCCATTTTGTTGTCCTCTGGCTAGGTAAGAATCTACTCATCTAGATTGTTGACAGAATTTATTTCCTGTGGCTGTATGACGGAAGGCTCGGCTTCCTACAAGGTATTGGCTAGAGGTTGCCCTCAGGTCTTGCCTTCTTCATGAACAGTTGACAGCATGGTTGTTTGCTTCTTTAAGGCCAGCAAGAGAATTTTCCTGTTCAGCTAAAACAGATTCTTATAAAACAATGTAATCATGGGGTGTGATGGTTAATACTGAGTGTCAACCTGATTGGACTGAAGGATGTAATATTGATCCTGGGTGTGTCTGTGAGGATGTTGGCAAAGGAGATTAACATTTGAGTCAACAGACTGGGAAAGGCAGACCCACCCTTAATCTAGGTGGGCACAATCTAATCAGCTGCCAGTGTGGGTAGAATATAAGCAGGAAGAAAAATGTGAAAAACAGACACTGGTCTAACCTCCCAGCCTACATCTTTCTCCCGTGTTGGATGTTGCCTGCGCTCAAACACCAGACTCCTAGTTCTTCACTTTTGAGACTCGGACTGGCTCTCCTTGCTCCTCAAGCTTGCTGTCCCTATTGTGGGACCTTGTGATTGTGTAAGTTAACACTTTAATAAACTCTCATTTATACATATATAAATACGTGTATATGTGTATGTATACATTGTGTGTGTGTGTGTGTGTGTGTGTGTGTGTATTAGTTCTGTCCCTCTAGGGAACCCTAATACAGGGTGACCATCTTTGCTGTATTTTTGGGCTAGAAGCAAGTCATGGGTTCCTCTTTGTCTTAGTTTGTTTTCTGATGTTCCAACAGAATACCCAAAACTGGGTCATTGATTAAAAAAAAATAAATGTATTCCTGACAATTCTGGAGGCTGGAAAGTCCACCATCAAGGGACCAAATCTCGTGAGGGGCTTCTTGCTGAACCCTCTACAGAGTTTCAAGGAGGTACAGGGCATCACATGGTAAGGGGGCTGAGTGTAGTAGCTCAGGTCTCTCTCCTCCTATAAAACCACTAATACCCCACCCTCATGAACTCACCGAATCCTAATTACCTCCCAAAGTTCCCACCTCTTAATACTGTTACAATGGGGATTAAGTTTCGACATCAGTTTCTGAGGGGACAAATATTCAAACATAGCATACCTCAAGAAGGGTGGATTATACAGGGCATCATGCTAAGGGGTGGATAAGGATATTTTTTCAAATGGATATGAATTGTTAAAATTAGACTTGCTTGTAAAATAATCCTCAAATAATATAAAAGCATTGAAAATAAATATTGTCTCTGAATAGTAAGTTAAATAATAATAACGTGCAATATTATTATAATGTGGAGAAGGTGGTAAAAAAAAAAAAAAAGTGTAACGAGGACAAAGAGGCAGAGGGGAAAAGAAGTTCCGTAAATTCTTGAAAAAAGCACGTGTCTAAAGAACAAATGGATCACAGGAAAATAAAAAAGTGTAAGTTAGAAAATATTTTGCACTGAATTATATTGAAAATGTAACATATCCAAGTTGTGAAATACAGGGAAAATCTTTCTTAGAGGGATATTTACCACTCTAAATGCATACATTATGGAGAAAAGGATGAATATTAATCATCTTAGTTTCCATCTTGAGAAAGTATAAAAAGAATAGTAAACAAACACATAGAAGGTGTAACAAAGGAAATGATAATGGTAAGGGTTGAAATTCATAAAATAGAAAACCATAATACAATAAAAAAACAGACAAAATTTTTTCGTGAAAAATAAAGTTCATTAACTACTAGTCAAAATTACCAAAAAAACAGAAAAAGATACGTGTACAAAAATGTAATGGTGTCATTTTCATTGAAATGGTTTCTAATTTTCTTTCCCAGTGCTGTTCAATATTTTTCTTTTTAAGGAAAATGTGATCACTTTTGTTATAAACGTGAATTTATAAAGTGCTGGTACATTATTTTTAATGATTTGAGTGCATGTTTTAAACCTCTAAGACTAGAGCATAGTCATAGCATTTCTTATAAATTATGCACTAACAAAATGCTCTATAACTTGTCTTCTGTCCAAGATCTCCTGGACATTGTAAGGGATTTAACCAAAATCTTGCTCTTCCATAATCTTACACTGTGAAATAGAGGAATTTGTGTGCCTTAGATTTAGAAGTGTGTTATTTAATAGAGTGTACAGGGCTAAAAGAGTATTTAAGTTAATACGTAGCTTTCTCCTATCTGTATTGAAATTGTAGATTTGAGTTTCATTAAGAATGTAATTGCAAATCTTATCTATATAGGAAAATAGCTAAATGTCATTCTCCATCTCTTTGTTTTAGTTTACTGCTTCCATGTGCAATCCTAAGCATTCTTTGCTGGGGCAACTAAATATATATTTATTAGTGTCCTCCAGTCCAAATATAAGAAACTGTCATGTTTCATGGGAAAATAATTTTATAATCCATGTGAAGTGAAACTTTATCACACAAACAGTACACTTATTTTCTAAGCAAATACTTGACAGGTTATGCTACTCCAGTGTAGGTGGCCATTCCTAACTTCTTTGTGCCTGAAGATGGCCTTGATTCAAATGGTTTACATATTTAGCAGGTAAGAAATATGTTACAGTACCCCACCTTTAAGTTATTTATTAGCCCTAATTGTGCTTGGTTTCAGACAAAATTAACCCTTTTCTCCTATGTATCTTTGAAGTGGCAGATAAGGGGAAGCATCAGACTGGTATCAATGTTAGAGAATATTCTTATGTGTTCCAATTTTGTAGTTATCTATTCCATTTGACATAGTAGGAGGTACATTCTCTTTCTACTCTGATGCATGGAGAAGGATGTTTTCAGACATTTTCAACTGAGATAGGTGGGAAACCTCTCATGTGCGGCTTAGAGAACTATCATCATTTCAGAACTATGATGCTTTTCTTCTCAAAGCTCGTGTTAAGTATATAGTAAACAGATCCATTCATGATAATTGTCCTTGACTATTGACCTGAAAAGACTAATGGGATGCCTTTTACTTCCCTAATTTTAAGAACTGGCGAGTGATGTCAAATCCATTAATTTATTTAAACTTTTCTTAACCTTTGTTTTATAATCTGTTCTCAGTTTTATAACTGCATGTTTACCATCATTTGTAAAAAGGTACCAAAAATCCATAAATAAATATGGAACACATTCATAAGGACATACATTCTTTTGGTAAAATGATATTTTGACAGTTCAGGCTTCATTAATAGAACTGTTCTCATTCTTTGTACTGCATTAATTGGTCATTGACAGGTCATCCAATTAGTATTTTTGCTTTCAGTCCAAAATAGTTAGACCTTTGTATAGAGAAGTGGTATTTTGGTTTTTAATCGGATTTGGTTTCATCAGAAGCAGCAAGAATGGGCCTGATGTCTTTAAAAGCATAGCTGACAATGGTAGCTTCTCAAGTTGTGAAACAAAAATAAGACACAATGGAAAAAAAAAAAAAGAATATAGAGTCCTACGACAGGAATAAGTTTGTGGCAACTAAAAGATGCCCCAAGAATGACTTGGGGTTCTAATAATATTCTCTTTCCTGATCTAGGTGGTGGCTGTATAAGTGTGTGACTTTAACTTGATAAAAATATTTTGAGCTAGACACTAATTTTTTTTACTTTATATATATATGTGTATGTTATGCTTCAATAAAATTACGTAAAACTGTAATAAAATAATAAACATAATGAATAAAATCATTATAATGAAAAAAATCATTATAATCGAAAAGAGTGACATATCAATCATTATTATATTGTTTTCAAATGTCCCAGTTGATTACTCTAAACTAACATAAACCTTTAAATTTAAAAAGTTAAATAAAATGAAAATGCCTAGAAAAATACCAAATTTCCCCCCTGTCCCACAGTAAGAAATTGAAATCCTTTCAAGAAATTTAACTGACAATAAAATCACAAAAGTCATCACATCTGTAATCCCAGAACTTTGGGAGGCTAAGGCAGGCGGATCACGAGGTCAAGAGATCGAGACCATCCTGGCCAACATGGTGAAACCCCGTCTCTACTAAAAATACAAAAACTAGCTGGATGTGGTGGTGCATGCCTGTAATCCCAGCTACTCGTGAGGCTGAGGCAGGAGACTCACTCAAACCTGGGAGGCAGAGGCTGCAGTAAGCCAAGATTGTGCCACCACACTCCAGCCTGGCAACAGAGTGAGACTCCGTCTCAAAAAAAAAAAGTCATCAGGTCCAGGTTTACAGTGAAATTTTATGAAATCTCCAAAATTTCGTACATGCTTCAAAAAATAAGGAGGAAAAGCCAACCCCTCTCTGATTTATTTTATTCGTCCAGGAACACTTTGAAAGCAAAATTAAACAACGAAAATAAACACATATATAGACAAAACTCACTTGTAAAGATTCAAGTAATTTTCTTTCTTTCTTTTTTTTTTTTTTTGAGACAAGGTCTCACTCTGTTGCCCAGGTCGAAGTGCAGTGGTGAGATTCAACCTCCTGGGCTCAAGTGATCCTCCCACCTCAGCCTCCTGAGTAACTGGGACTACAAACAGGCCTGGCTAATTTTTCTATTTTTTGTAGTGACAGGGTTTTGCCATATTTTCCAGGCTGGTCTTGAACTCCTGGGATCAAGTGATCCTCCTGCCTTGGCATCCCAAAATGCTGGGATTAAAGGTGTGAGCCACTGTGCCCAGTCCTCAAGTAAATTTTAAAAATTTATTTGTGCTAAAGGAAGTCTAAAACCCTCATAACTGAAAAAAGTCAACTGGATATAAGACAAGATAAGTTAGTAAAAATGCCTACACTAAAAATTTATCTAGAACCAATTCTAAGAATACTGAGAAATATTTTATCAATATTGAATATTGAATAATTTATTATTTCTAAGAATACTGAGAAAATTATAGAATTTTGGGGAAGATAAAATGCAAGTTAACCTACAAAAGTAAATATATACCTTCAGGATTGAATACCTATAAGAACATTAAGAAATATTATTATTAATCTAGAATTCAGTTCTTAGGTATACTGGCAATCAAGTGTGAGGCTAAAATAAATGTATTTTTAGAAATTCAATCATTCAGGAAGTTTATCTTTTTAAAAATAATATTTGAGCCTCTAGTGAGAGGAATCCTGGAAAGAGTAGGTAAATAAATATTCATGCAATACCAAATATATATTTTTATATTCCAGGTTGTCAGCTTTACAGCAGATGTAGGGGAAAAAAAAAAACAGTCTAAATTAGAAGGGGAAATCAGTCAGAAAGATTTCATCAGACAAATGAAAATATTAATATTCTAGCAGATCATATGTATGACTAGGTAGGTGTTTCTTCAACAAGATTAAATAAAATTGGAAGCCATTGTTAAAAACAAAACGCATCAACAAACAAAAAAACAAAAATGAAACAGAAAACGCCAAGACAGTCATGGTCCTAAGATGAAACAAACCAAACTATTACATGACAGATTAAGAAGAGTCATTTCATACTTATTTCGTGTCTTAGGATCACTTTTCAATTTCCGCAGGTACTATTGTCCTTCCTGTTAGGAGTAACATTCAAAAAACAATAATTCTCTTAGCATTGCTAATGTACTTGAGGTTTTAGAATCAGCTTAGAGCAAAGTGTCAAATGATTATTTATAATTACAGAAGAGAGATAAGGACAAATTTATCATTTGCTTGTTTCAGAGGTCAGGAAGTTGACAGAAAGTGTTTAAATTTGAATCTTCAAGAAATAATTTGGCCAGGCGCGGTGGCTCACGCCTGTAATCCCAACACTTTGGGAGGCCGAGGTCGGAGGATCACGAGGTCAGGAGATCTAGCCCATCCTGGCTAACACGGTGAAACCCCCTCTCTACTAAATGATATAAAAATTAGCCCGGCGTGGTGGCGGGCACCTGTAGTCCCAGCTACTCGGGAGGCTGAGGCAGGAGAATGGCGTGAACCCGGGAGGCGGAGCTTATAGTGAGCAGAGATCGCGCCACTGCACTCCAGCCTGGGCGACAGAGAGACTCCGTCTCAAAAAACAAAAAAAGAAAAAAAAAAAAAAAAAAAAGAAACAAAGAAAGAAAGAAAAAGAAATAATTCTAACTGTTGAAGTATAGTACTTATGCTTAGAAATAGAATAAACTACTACTAGCAATAGCAATAATAATAAAATAAATAATAGCAGTGTGGATGAGAGAAGGGAGATGGGAAATAAGCTAAGTTTATTAAATCTCTTATCTTTTCTAGCAGGGCAATAGCATATATTGAAAACTGTGAATACATCAAATGACCAGAAGTTTCTGTGTATTCTTTATCACAGTAACCAGCATTGGAAATAAATGATCCTTTCTGGGGAATAGGAATGAAATGAGCTTGGAGGGAATATGTTACTTCTACTTTTGTAGCCTTCAATATTGCTCACATCTCCTATTTTACACATCTCCAAATGAAGTTAATAAAAACAAATAAATAATTATAACCTGAATTTATCTACTTACTATTTTCCACCTGATGTTTAAATCCTCTCTATTTGAAGCACTAGCATACCTCTATTTAAATGAGTGACAGGTAACTATACACCTTCTGAGACAGACACAGAACTATATTTTTCTGTATGTCTGATAAAAGGTCTTCTTTTCCTTCTTTTTTGCACAGTCATATCTTACTCTTCACGTCTTGCATTTACAGTAAACTCCATGTTGTTAGCATCTTTCACATTTTCTGTTAGGCTCTGCCTCCCTGATTCTTTCCTTTTAGAATATTCATATTTTATTTCCAAGTGTGGGCATTTCTTATCATATTTTTTCCCTTTTTAGCTGAGGAAATTAAATACCAAATGGCTGAGACAGCAAAGCTTCAGTTTATTGGTTAACAGTTGTGACTCTCAAGTTAGACTGGTCTTGTTAAAATGCCAGCTCCGTTTACCTTGCTGAGCCCATTTCTTTACCAGCCTAAGTCCTAATTGATCCTGAATTGGTCCTAATTTTGCATGAGAGCTATCTCATAACTCTTGCTATGATGTTGGAAGGTAAATAGCTAATAGGTAAAGTATGTGTCTGAAATTGCAGAACTAATTAATCTTTTCTTTTGGATATTATATCCAATAAGATATAGAATATCATATATATTGGATATAAGATATAAATTTTATATATATATATAATCGAATATATATACTCAATATACTGGATAATATATTCAATAGGCATTTTTCATTATTTTTCCTAAGCTAGAGGACATGGGTTGAACATTTGAAAACAATAACCATGACACATTGACTAACCATACAAGATGCTCAGTGAATATGTCCCAAAAGAGAAAAACTCAATATTTTTTTGATCTACTTTCCACTTTCTTGTGTTTCCTCTTTTCACCCCAGGCTTACGGAAATGGAGGAAAGAACTGCTTTTTGTGCTTAGTCTGGTTTTCTTTTGAACAGACTCAATGGATCCAGGGGACTCTCTTTGCATTGGAAGGGACCTCAGAGGGTTCTCTAGGAAACCTCCTAGTTGATAGATGAGAAAGCTGAGGCTTTCCTCATCACATGCCATCCACAAGACACCACTCAAAGCTGCCTTATTTACTCCCCATTTTCCATACTTACTTCAGCTTCTAATATAGCCACTGCCTAAAATATTAATTCAAATTATTAAAAAGTAAGACAAAATGAGGACTTTTTGTAGCAACAACACAATTTGAATACGAATTTGTGGTTTTAATTTTTTACTCGCCCTTTTGAAAAACTGATGAAAGATCAAGATTCCCTTCCTACAGAAGAAACTCAAACACAAATACATACAATTTTGCTTACAGTTTCAGGGAGTTTATGAAATCCTTTTAGCTCATCTCTAGACCTCAGCTTAAAAATCCATGACCTACAAATCTAAAAGCAAGTGTTTGTGTGTATTCACGTTTAGCATCTATTAGATAAAAACATCTAGTGGAGATGTTTTTATTTGTATTAAAATGAAGATAAATACTTCATTTATCTTGAATGGCACAAAGGGTTTTATAATATCTAGTTAATGGACAGAAACCTGAAGCTGGCTTGATCTAAGGGGAGAAGCACATTAGAAATGCATCGGTTGATGTGAATGGCCTTGTGGATCTCAACAGAAAAAACAGAATGGTGAATGTAAACTGTTTCGGTTTAATACTATCATGTACATTTTGGTCCCATGTATATCTCAGCCTTTTGGTCTCATTTATCTCAGTAGACTTAAAACATCCTTCTGCTCTCACATGATAGCTTGTCAATAAATATTACATAACTTGTAGACAGTTTTAGAAAAATGCCAATGAGATTCAGAAATGATAGTGAACTTTGTTCCCCACCTTAGAAATTTTGGAAAATTAAAGTAAAGCCAACTTGTTAGTGCTTCTTTTTTCTTTATCATTATTTTAGTTTGATTGGTTTTAAAAGAGTTAGGGAAAACATAAATGTGTTCACAACATTTGGACAAAGTATAACCTGTAGGCAGATTGCTAGAACTGTTGATTGGGGTTGTTGTGAGCCTGACTGATGGGAAGGGGGAGATGGGTTGAATATTCCTTGATAGATGGTAACTGAAAGATAAATTGTGTGTTTTAAGTATGGTAAATTATTTTCAAAACTTTCCTCAGTTTCCTATAAAGATAGAATAGCTGAAAGTAAACAAATGAATTAAATGACTCTCTAACATTTTCATATTAGAGACCAAACCTGCTAACTGACTTATCATAGAGACAGGTCAAAAGAAAGCCATGTGTAATGCAATTTTACATTTTTTCAATGTGTAAATTTATATGCATATCAAAACATGGGCCTCATATGAAAATCTAGCAAGGTATGTCTGAAATTTATTGGTTTACCAACTATCCAAACAATAATCCTTTAGTAACTGTTCTTCAAGCATTTATTCATCTCATCTCAGTGAATGACGGTCAAGTAAATAACAAAATACTTTGTATTGATTACTTTTCCAAAGTGCTTTTATTCCCATGATCCCATTTGATCTTCACAGCAATCCTACAGAGTTAGTAGTATAAGTTATATTATTCTTTCTAGAAATAGACTAGAAACACTACCCTAGTTCATGCTGAAACATTCTAAAGATTCATTTCTTTGTGGCTTTAAGTTATATTAAATAGAATTATAAATTATTTCATAACACATTTATGTTTAAGGACAAAAGATGATTTTTAATATTTAAAATAGAACTAAATAAGATGTTTTAGTGAACATATTTATTTCAGGGAGAATGAAAAACAACTTTTGCTAGTTGTATTTCAAGGAAATGGAAACCTAAACGCTACTTAGTAAATAGATTGCTCTACAGAATGAAATAGTACTAAGCATTAGAACAGGCATGCTAAATACTAGGCAGGCATGCTGACACTATATGTCCCTCATTCATGGCAGACATTCCTAATCAATCAAGGCACTCTTTTTTGCAGAGCTCAGATTTAGCCCTAGTCCTTTCCAATATAGGCAACCACCATGAGTGGATGAGTTTTTAAGTGAGATTAAACTAACTGGTCATTCCTTAACTAAAAGAAAGTTCTTATTTTGTATAAGCCACTTCCACCCTGGAGAGAAGAAAGTTTTCTTTTAGAAATTGACATAAGGATTTTGTAAGTGCTGACATTATAATGGACAATGAAATTGACTAATTGACTAAAACAAAATAAACTACACAGATTTTTTTCTTTGAGCGTGTGTTTTGTAACTGAAGTGCAGCGAGACAATGGAGCATAAATGTGGACAGAGAAGATAGGTTTGTGTTTGTCCGCATGTCTCGCCACCCTATTTGCATAAGGCATTTGTAATAACTATGAGGTTTCCATAACACACTAAGCAACTAACATTGGCTTAACAAGATATCTTTTCTTTGCTAGATTCTGTTGGAGGGCTATCACAAATACGTATTATGAAGGTGCTCAATTTTTGCCATAACAGAGATAAGGATAGAACAGCTGAAGGTAGACATATGAATTAAATCACTCTCTGACATATTCATATTAGGGACCAAACCTACCAAATGCAAACTGAATGCTGACACCTATTGTCACAAAACAAAGCAAAACAAAAAAGAGAAAAAAAAAGAAAAGAAGAAAGGTAGCATCAGATCACATACTGAGATGTGTGAGTAGCAGATCACATACTTTTTCTTTTTCTCCAACAGCTTTAGTGATAATATTAGTGATAAGCTAGACAAAGGCTGTATTTTTATTGTACCCTTAAAAAATGTCAAAGAAAAGTTTCTTGCTAACAAGTGCTTTTAAGCACATGTGAGAACCTTTCATAAAGTGGCTAATCTGATACGCTAATTGGTTTTCTTTAATGAGATGTATTAGGGAATTGGAATTCCTGGGATCGAGTTATTTGTTCTGTCCTCTCATGGAACTTTACCCATATTTCGAAAAACTATTGCACTTCTTGAGTTTTTGTACCTTCTGTACAAGACAGTAAGCACCAGGAAGGAAAAGACAATATGAAGTTTCAACACTTCGATTAATTTTGACATACAGTTAAATTGCTAAAATGTTAGTTATATGAAAAATAAAATATTTAGGCTGGGCATGGAGGCTCACGCCTGTAATCCCAGCACTTTGGGAGGCCGAGGCAGGTGGATCACCTAAGGTCAAGAGTTACAGATGAGCCTGGCCAAAATGGTGAAACCCAGTCTCTACTAAAAATACAAAAATTAGCTGGGCGTCATGGTGCGCACCTGTAATCTCAGCTACTCAGGAGGCTGAGACAGAAGAATCACTTGAACCCAGGAGGCGGTGGTTGCATCGAGCCAAGATAGAGCCATTGCACTCCAGCCTGTGTGACAAGAGTGAAACTCCATCTCAAAAAAAAAATAAAATAAAAAATCTTTAATGACAACTTTCTAGCAGGCAGATACATTTGTATTTGTTTTCTACTCCATCAGAGAATGCTGCATCACTCAAGCAGAGTGTTGAGCCTAGAGAAAGAACTCTAGATATTTTTGATTGATTAAAGTAATAATTAAAAAATTAATGAAATAATCTGTTATTTATTGGAAGTTGAAATATGCAATGTAAATTCATACTCTGGGTTAACGGGAAGGGATTTTTTACTTTCTCTTCCACTGAGCTGTAGAGCTGTTTTTTCTTGGGATATTATTAAAATATAAAACGCTGCATCTCCTGTCACAACAAGATGGATTATTGTAGGATTTACTTGTCGGGCTGTGAAATGACCCTCAGCATTAAGGCAGCCCAAGCGCTGATTTTCGAAGCGGCCTTATTGCCTTCAATGCGGGATGTGATGAATCACTGCTTGATATGTCAGTGTTTTGTTTTTTGTTTTGTTTTCCTAAAATGCCATTCTGTCTTTCAAAATGCACACATATACACACATGCTCAGAGAGTGATGTGTACAAGAAGGAATCTGATAAACATGGAGAGAACAAATGTGGGAAAATGACTACAATCAGATGACTACAGAAAAATTGCAAAATCAAACTAAATGAAAACAAACACAAGGAATCAGATGACCCACATTAAAAATTAAGTGTCACTCTTCCTAAATGTCTTCAATTCTAATCTTAGCTGTAGTTTCAGCTTGGCTTTTCTTGAAGGCACCTATATGAAAGTTAATTGTTAAACTTCTTCACAGAAACAACCAGATTTGTGCAGAAACACAAAAACTGTAACAACCTTCATTTTTGTTACTAGCAGCCTATGGCAAAATAAACAAAGAAATATCAGCTTTAAAAAATTTTTTTCAACCATGATACTGACTTCAAATGCATAAAGTAGGGATGGAGATGCTAATTTGTATGTGTGCCAGAATGTTATTTTCATTTACTATGGACACGTTAATTTATGAATGCCACATACAAATGTAGGTGTTTATTAGAGTCAGTTAGCAATGCATCCAAATATTTGTCATGATAGTTTTAACTAACATATGTTGGAACTGGACAGGAACTGTGAACAAAGACAGAAAGAAATAAGTGGGATGAAAAGTGATAAGAATAATGGCCTCATTTGGGCGTGGTGGCTCACACCTGTAATCCCAGCAATGTGGGAGGCTGAGATGGGCAGATCACCTGAGGTCAGGAGTTCGAGACCAGCCTGGCCAACATGGCGGAACCCCGCCTCTAATAAAAGTACAAAAATGTGCTGGGTGTGGTGGTGTGCCTGTAATCCCAGCTACCTGGGAGACTGAGGTAGAGGAATCGCTTGAACCTGGGAGGCAGAGGTTGTAGTGAGCTGAGATCGCATTACTGCACTCCAGCCTGGGAGACAGAGCAAGGCACCATCTCAAAAGGAAAAAAAAAAAAAAGGATAATGGCCTCAACAAATTAAAGAACTTTAAAGAATAACTCATAAGACTCCCTTACCTGGATCCAACCAGGAAGCTTGTTAAAAGGAATGGTGTGGTGTGGTGGAAAATGTCCTGGGCCTTGGGCAAGTTGGTTTGGTTGCTAACTATTTAGAAATTGTGTGACCATTCACAATTGCTTCTCTCATCTATTTGATAGGAATAGTTTAGGTTCAAGCAAAATAATATATAAGTAAGATACTTATAAGTGATAGGGCATATGACAAAAGTAAGAGATAAGAATACTGTGTAGCAGGCCGGACATGGTGGCTCATGCCTGTAATCCCAGCACTTTGGGAGGCTGAGGCGGGTGGATCACCTGAGGTCAGGTGTTCAAGACCAGCCTGGCCAACATAGTGAAACCCTGTCTCTACTGAAATTACAAAAATTAGCTGGGCGTGGTGGCATGCGGCTGTAGTACCAGCTACTCGGGAGGCTGAGGCAAGAGAATCACTTAAACCTGGGAGGCGGTGGTTGCAGTGAGCTAAGGTAGTGCCATTCCACTCCAGCCTGGGTGACAGAGAGAGACTGTCTCAAAAAAAAAAAAAAAAAAAAATAGTTTGTAACGGTTAAGAACATGAAGTCTGGGACCATTCTTTCTCATCCGTTCTAAGCTCACACCATATAAAAGTGATAAAGCTAGTTATTTAATCTCTCAATGCCTTAACTTTCTCATTTGTCATCTTTTTATGCAGATTATAATCAGTGCAAATAATGATTACATGAAATAATTCATGTAAAATGCAAAGAATCATATTTAGTATAATAAGCCTTCAATAAATCTTAGTTATTACTCATTTTGCTATATACTGCTAATAACTAGAGGTGATTACTTTTCTTTTTGTTTCTACACCAATCCAATCTTCTCTGTGATAAACAGTGAAAGGGTTTGACAATTAACTTTCAAATGTGTGCTCTTTATAAAAGTCAACCAGGTAATATAGCTAAGATTAGAATTAAGGACATTTAGAAAGAGTAGCACAAGATTTTTAGCATGAATTATTTGATTCATTGTTCTCTTTATTTTTTTGTAATATCTGTTTTGTTTGATTCTGATTTAACTAACATTCCAATTCACTTATTATCTTTTTGTCCTGGTTGAAGAAATATCTTAGTGGGAAACACCATAACTGAGCTGCAATTATCTCAAATAGTGCAAAGAGAGTTATGATTGTGTCTTCGTCCTTTGTTTGGGCTTAGCAGGGAGACAGAGAAAAAGAAGATAAATGTACATGATGGAGAGCTTCAGATATGAGCCTATAATTGTGTTGTTTATCTGTATGTCCATGTCTTAGTCCATTTTGTGCTGCCATAGAAAAATATTTGAAACTAGGTAATTTATAAAGAACAGAAATGCATTAATATTACTCACAGTCTGAAGGCTAGGAAGTCTAAAATCAAGGTGCTAGCATCTAGTGTCTGGTGAAGGACTTGTTGCTGTGTCCTCACATAGCAGAAGCGGGAGGGCAAGATAGTAAACTAGCAGAACATTACCTGAAGCTTTTTTAATAAGGGTCTTAATTTTGTTAACAAGGAAGAAGCCTTCATGACCGGATCACCTTTTAAAGGTCTCACCTCTTAATACTATCATACTGGTAACACCTGTATTTTGGAGGGGCCATACTCCAACCATAGCAGTTGCCTTCTTGGGAATTGCTCTCTCAGATCTCCCTTTAACAAGATTGACTTTACACTCTGGGTGTCTGCTATTGATGCTTTAGGGAAGGACGGCAGATTGGGGGGGTGGGGAGGGGCGGGGAAGGAAGGTTGCCAGTCTTGGATAACAAGAACCCACATGCAGCCATAAATCTGATTTTGGCCTGCCACTTTGTGATCCAGTGATCCTGGAGTCACTTATGTAGAGTCAGTATTGTGCTCTATGGTGACAGGCACACATACTTGCAAACATACACACATGTGCACTCACACACTCACATACATGAGCACACATAGTCATATGGGCCTGGAGCTGATTCAGCAATAACTCCTTTCCATTCCGTAAGATGGATTTGAATATTATGAAACAAATAAAATAAGTTTATCCCTGTTCTATTCTGATATTTTGACATTTATTTAGCTGTAAACGAGATAACCTCTTTATTCCAAAAAATCACTAGTATGTTGGGAAATTTTATATAAATATTGTCATTACATTTAAAGTTAATACTCTTTGATTTCCATTTTCTTTTTTTTTTCACACACAGTCCTATTCACCAGTGCCATACATCAGAGGTGCAGCACACTAAGCAGAAGAAATTAAAACACCTTCCTAAGGAAACAGTTTATAATAACGAGAGTCACTGGGAATCTCAGTCAAGCCACTGTGGTTCAGAGAATAGCAGTGAAGGTATTCAGTGAATTTTTAAAAATCAAACTGCTAAATAATTGTTTAAAGTTTCCATTTTCTCATGCAGTATAATCAGTGGACTGTGAATGACTGATTTATCAGTCCATCAGCAAGCCTCAGTTGTATCACAAATAGAGAAAGCCAAACAGGAATAGAACTTTCTTACTCAAGCGTTCATGTATTTATACTTAAAAACAAGTATTTTTTTCTTCTTTACATTTTATAGTTAGGTATTTTGAAAGGAGAATTGAAATAAAACATTCTTAAAATTTAAGGCATATTAGACTTTGAGCTTACCCAGCCTGGTTCCAAAAGTTTTCCATTGGTTATAAAAAGCAGCAGATAAAATCGTGTTAGTTGATCAGTCCAAGTGCAGATATTTCTACTCTAGCTCTGAATTTAATAGCATTCATTAAAGGCAAATGCAGCTAAAAAAAATTCAAGGATGTTATTCTTCTGTTTATAAGAGGTCATTTTCTCTTTATAAACTTATACCAAATAGTAAGAGCTAACATTTATTCAACACTTAGCAAATGCCGAGCACTTTACATGCATTATCTCACTGAAATTCCTGTGAGAGAGAAACTGTTATCATCCTCATTTTACAGATCAGGAAAATAAAGCATATGGGTTTAAGTAACTAGCCAAACAGCTTACAAACCTTATAAAGCGGGATTTGAACACAGGTTCTCAGATGTCAGAACTCAAGCCCCTAACTATTATCCTATACTATTCTCCTATCCCATAAATGAGTTTACTTTTATTTTTTAAAAAAAAAAATGAAATAAACTGGATTCTAAATTGTTGTGTCATGACACTGTTTCCTTCCTTTCTTCCTGTCCCTTCTTACCATCCCTTTTCCTCCCTTTCTTTCTGTCTCCCGTTCTAAAATCTTCCTTTCCTTCATTCCTTTTTCCTTTTCCCATTTCTTGTCTTCCTTCCTCCCTCCCTTTTCCTTTCCTTCCTTCCTTCATTCTCTTTTCTGCCTTCCTTCATCCTTCTCCTCCTCTCTCCCTCCCATCCTTCATTTTATTCTTCTATCCTTTCCTTCCATTTTTCACTCTTTCTCTCTCTTCATTCTTCCATCTCTCCTTTCCTAAACTTTTTCTCCCTTCTTTTACTGTTTTATTTCTTCTTTCTTTCCTTTGATTCATCCTTCTGTCTTTTCTTCTTTCTTGTCTTCCTTTTTTTCCTACCTCCTTTACTTTTTCCTTCTCTCTTTTTTTGTTCTTTCCTCTTTCCTCTTTTTCTTGCTAGCAAAAGCAAGAGACTGTAGCAGAGAGAGCACAAGGGTATAATCTCTGAAATCAGATGGTCTAGTATTAAAATCAAGTGCAACCCTGAATAGTTGTGTGGTCTTGAACAAGCTCCTTAAACTCTGTAAGCAAGGTTTCTCCATTTAGAAAATGACATTATCACCTTACGTTGTAACGAAAATTGGATAAGTCCATGCATATGAGCCCTTTATCACACTGCCTGGCACATGGGAAGTCCTCAGAACATTTCAGTGCTTATAGCACTCTCTGGATTTAGAACCTCGCTCAAAGATCAGAATAGACATGATGAGAATGGCATAAACAACAGACTCCTGTGGGAAAAGACAGAGATCTCAATGGAAAGAAACATTTTTGAGAAAGTCTACACCTGAAATTTTGTTTCATGTTTAGACAAAATCTGGTAACAACAAAAAGAAACAAGTTACAAAGAAAAATAAGTTGAAATTTGGTAGACATTCAAGAAATTTCTGGTACTCAAAGTAAAACATCTTCCATATAGTCTGTGATTTTTCATTATCCAAGCTCAGCATCTTCCAAATTGGAAACGTTGTGAGAATAATATTACATACAACAATAATCAAGAGCGTTCAAGTGACACATGCAAAAGTAATAGGCAGAGATATTACTTGAGCGGCGTAAAATTTGGCTGGATGCTTAAATAGGAAGATGAGGAGTTTCCAGGGAGCTAGGCTTTGACTGCTGATTGACTAATGATTGCAATCTGTCTGCATCTTTCTGGAAACTCTACACCTATTTGTATTCCCTGAGAAAGGCATGTGAGTTTATGTCTATATCGTTTTGCTCATTCTGTTCTTTTCACTTTGAGAGATGTTCTCATTCCACAATATGTAACTTCTTCATTTCTCAAATGACAGTTAAGATGTCCCCTTTCGCCGTATTACACTCCGTTCATACTTTCCCACTGCAGGAAGTTAGTCATTCTTTCTTCTGTGTCCCCAGAAAATCTATACCAATCCCTGTTGACTGTCTCCATGAATGAGAAAAGGATAAAAACTATTTTTCCCCATTTTTACTTCCCTAGTGCTTGACTGTCTGCTGAATAAATGAATCACAGGATGAATGAATGGAGAAATGAATGAAAGTAAGAGGATACAGAACACCAATTATGCCCACAATTAAGTCCCAGATTCTCTATTCCATTTAGGACTCAAAATACCTAGTCTTATAGTTCTTTTTCCTGTAGATGGGGAGAAGGAGAATGGCAAGATCTCTAATGATTTTCAAGTCATTTTATTATCATTTTTCTTATATTCTCCTTAGAAGCTGGCACTACATGAGATTTAGGTACAGTCTACAAATAAAACATCTCCTTACAAAATAAAACTTGGCCCCTGTTAAAGACTTGATTCTTTAGAGCTATTGAAGACTTTTAAGAAAGATCAAGAATGTAGTACTATCTTACAAACATCCACGTATGGTCCTTAATGAAAACCTCTAAACTAATTCCATTTAAACTGTACAAATTCTATGTTGCCATACTCCCATAATGTGCTCTAAAACACAGCATTGTTAATGAGCATAATGTATCAGTCCACATAATTGTTTCACACAACTATTATATTCCTCAGAAAATTCATATGTAGAAAACTAAATGAACTGAAACTTCATTGTCTTCACACCTGACATCAAAGTAATAAAATTCCTTGAGGTGGAGCAAAAAATTCCTGAATTGATCATAAGAATTTGATTCTTCACTTTCATTTCTCAATTGTTTTCTCTAGGTCACCAAATACTATGGGTTATTAATACAAATTTGATTGGTAACAACAAAAAATCAGAAAATACTAGAGATTTATGCTTTTTCAAACATAGAGTCTCTCACACCTCTTAGTTTTCTAACATTTATTCTGTATTTATAGGTCTTTACATGTAAACCTGCTCTTGAACTCAAAATATATCATTCTTGGTTTGCTTTTAGAGGATCATTGGAATCTGTGTAGCCATTTCTATATCAGTTAACAATTTAGCTATCGGTGTCTTTTTATTTGAAAACATTACCTTTTTCTTCAGTCAATTAAGTGTGGTCTGACACTTCTAACCCTAGTAATAAAGTTCACTCTGAACTCTGTGTAGGATGTAAATAATATAAATGGCAAGTCTTCTTTCTGCCAGATTTTTTTTTTTTTTTTTTTTGATTAGTTGGAATCTAAGCTTATCATGCTTTCTTCTCTCTTACTGGTTCTTTTTCCAGAGCCATCAGAATTCTCTTAGCTCTATAGTCTCCTGAGTTGCTAATTTCTCATCTCTGAAGTTTCTGCAGATCCAAAGTGTTTGGCCATTAAGTAATATATACTAGCTTCAGAAGCTTTTCTCCTTAGTTAGACTCATATTCTGCATGCAAACTGATGCTAAGGGCAGCTGCTTGGTTCATTTCATCAAATATAAATTCAGCATCCAAATGTCCTTTTGCCCTAGTTTCTCTACATAAATAATTCTGCTTATGTCTTAATTGAAAATTAAAGTGGGTTTTCATGATTGGGTCTCATTTTTGAATGTCAAGGTTATTAAACAAGCTATTGAGTTCAAATCTATTTTTTTCCTCATTAGTGTGCCAATGAGAGGCTGATTTAGTGATTCCTTAAACAATCTATATATTGATTTTGAAATAACATTGTAATATTCTGGAAATTTTAAGCCAGATTTTGAAAACTTAATTATAGAAATACATCCAAAATGTGCACGTGTGTGCATGCTGTGTGTGTGATAGTTCATTTTTAAAGAATTTTATATTTTGTTATTCTTGAACTTTTTTGCATATAGATTTCCCATGAGCTCTTGTTAAAATGGCCTCAGTTTAATTTTCTGTGCTCTGCTCAAAACGGTATTAATGAAATGAATCAATGTCCAAAGTATGCTGCATGGTAAGTTGGTGAGATGATTCCAGAAATGAAATTAAGAGATGTAAATTTCAGTCTTAGTGAATATTTTGTGCTGTTTCTCGTTAAAAGGAATGTATTTCGAAGACGAAAACTCTAGACCAGTTGTTCTTAAAGTGTAGTCCAGCTCCTTGTGAGAGTCCCCAAGACACTTGCAGAAGGTCCAGGAGCTTGAGATTATTTTTATGATTGTACTAAGATGTTCTTTGCCTTCTTCACTCTCACCATCTCATGAGTGTATAGTGGAAGGTGTATGTATAGAAAGAGAACATACGGAGGCTGCATAACTTGTGATGACATCATCACTGATACCTAAAGGAATGTGTTTGTGTATTCTTGCATTTATTCTATTTAATTTCTAATGCAGAAGAGTCCCACTTCTGGCGTAGCAGTGTCAGGATTTCCTTCTACCTATTCTTCAGAGAAACTGGTGAAAATTATGAAACGACAACAACAAAACACCAGTCGAAGGCTTTGGGACTAGTTCTAAAGAAAAACAGTAAATGAAGAAATATCTGTTCAAGAAAATCGATGAAAATTCAATAAGAAAAGTATGAATCTGTGGTATCTGAACCAAGACTACTTCCCGCCTCCACCTTTCTACCCTCTCTATTCAGAGAGATGCAAACTTCACTCCTGACTGCTGCAACCAAAAACACAGGGCTCCCTTTCTTCACAGTCCTCATCCAGAGAGTTTTCTTCCTGAAAGGAGCAAGACTTCAGCATCTCTCATCCTACCTTCATGTGCCTGCTGCTGAGGCTAGGTACCAGATTATTTTGAACAATTAGGGAATCCCTTTTTCTACCCTATCTCCACCAATGGAATGGAGGCTCTATCTTGGACGCAGCAGTACTGAGAATATGGAAGCCCTGCTACCCCTTTCCCTGGCTCCTGAGGCAATGATTCCATGTCAGGAGAGGCAAGTCAAGAAGACCTCAGGCTTTTGCATCCCCTGATCCCATCCTTACCGCCATCATTCACATTACTCAGCTCCTAAGTGGAAGTGCCACTCAGAGAGAAACTTGTCATTGTCCCCACTCTTATATCCAGAGCCCTGACACAGAGATTTTTGCCGGGAATGAGAAATAAGCCTTAAAATAGGTAGTTCCCAATCTCTTCCTGGAGGAACTGACTTTGTTTGAAACAGATTGTGGAGAAGTTTAAAAGTAGGGACACTGTCAAGAATGGCAGAGTTAAGGTAAAAGGCAAGTAAGAAGACATATGTGGATATAATAAATGTGCAGCCAACACAGTAGACCAGTTAGTTTGCAAGAGAGAACTGTGGAAGAAGACAGCTTGGAGAAACCCTCCTGGCAACAGAAAACAAAAATAAAAAACATTGAACATAGAAACTACTTGAAGAAGCCACAATTTGACTGGATTGGTTTGTAGAGGAATTTATGCCCAGGACATTGTTGATAATAATAGAACAATCCCAGACTGTTAATGGAGTTTAATAACTGTGTGTGTATAGGGAACACGGGAAGAGAGCCCTAGAAGTCCCAGTGTGGCCATGGCATACCCTAAGCTGCTCCCTGCTAGATTTTACTAAATTAATCTAGCCAGTCACTAAAGAAATAAACAAGCAAGTAACAATAACTAGCTCTAGTTTGGGAAGAAGTGATATCCAGACTTGGTTGCTATAATATATTATCTAGAATGTTCAGCTTTCCACAAAAACTTACAAGGCATATGAAAAAATAGGAAAGTGTGACTTATACCCGGGAAAAGAAGCGGGAAACAGAAACTGCCTGTGAGAATAACCAGATGTTAAGCTTAATAGAAAACTATTTCAAAGTAGCCACTGTAAATATGTTCATACAGATGAAGGAAAGCATGATCAAAGAAATAAAGGTATGATAACAATGCTGTACCAAATAGAGAATGTTATAACAGACATATATAAATTAGTACATTTTTTAAAGGACTAAATGGAAATTCTGGAGTTAAAAAGTGAAATAACTGAAATAAGAAATTCAATAGGGGGCTCAACAGTAGATATACAGGGGCAGAAGAAAGTATTAGTGAACCTGAAATCAGAGCAATTGAGATTATGCCAGCTATAGAACAGAGAGAAAAAAAAATGAAGAAATAATGAAGGCCAGAAAGCAGTGGGAAAACATATTGAAAGTGATTAAAGAAAAACAGACAACCATGAATCCTATATCCAGTAAAACTATCTTTTAAAATTGAAAGGCAATACAAAAAGAGAGAGAGAGAGAAAGAATTTGCTCCCAGCACACTAGCTTTACAAAAAGTATTTAAGAAATGTCTTCATCCTGAAACCAAGTGACCTCAGATAGTAACTTGAGTCTACATAAACAAAGAAAGAGCATTAAGTAAAGGTAATTATGTAATTATAAAATATACTATAAATGCATACTTTTCTTTTTTCTCTTAATGGACTAAAGCAATTATACAAATTATATATATATAAAAATATAGTATATAGTATGTTGTTGGGCCTGTAACATATAGAAATGTAAAATGGGAAATACATTTGCTAATAATAGCACCAAGTAGGTGGGCAGAGTCAAAACTATAACAGGCTAATGAAATAATAACAGATGGTAAAGTGATAATTACAAAAATGTATTGCTGGATTTGTAACATTAATGGGTGTAATATGTAAAATAATAATACCACAGAAAAGGAGAAAGTGCAATTGAGCTGTATAGAAATAATATTTCTGTAAATCACTGGAATTTAGCTAGTATAAATTCGAGGTTTATTCTGATAAGTTGAGATGTATAGGGTAAACCTTAGAGTAATCATTTAAAAATATACCCAAAAATACAGTAAAAAAATCATTAAGAAAATTAATACCAATATTAAAGATATTTAATATAAAACAGTAAAGGAAGATTGCAGGAACAAAAAGGATATGAGACACATAGAAAACAAAAAATAGGCTGGGCATGGTGGCTCAGGCCTGTAATCCCAGCACTTTGGGAGGCCAAGGCAGGTGGACCACGAGATCAGGAGATGGATACCATCCTGGCTAACACGGTGAAAGCCAATCTCTACTAAAAATACAAAAAAATTAACCGGGCGTCGTGGCGGGCACCTGTAGTCCCAACTACTCGGGGGGCTGAGGCAGGAGAATGGCATGAACCCGGGAGGCGGAGCTTGCAGTGAGCTGAGATCGCGCCACTGCGTTTACTCCAGCCTGGGCGACAGATCGAGACTCGGTCTCAAAAAAAAAAAAAAAAAAGAAAGAAAGAAAAGAAAAAAATAAGATTATGGACATAAACTCAAACATATCAGTAACAACTTAAATGTGAGTGGATTACCGATCGAATAAAAATGCAGAGATTGTCAGATTGGACAAAAACAAAATATGATGCAACTACATGTTGTCTACAGGAGACAAACCTTAGCTTAAAATACACAAATATATTGAAAGAAAAAGGAGGGGGAAAAATATGTAATACAAACAGAAAACACAAAAACGCCAAAGTGGCTATGCTAGTATAAGTCAAAATTGTTTTTAAGACCAAAAAACAACTCACTAGAGATACAGAGGGATGAAATCATGACAATTATAAACATACATATACCTAATTACAGAGTGTCAAAATACATGAAGCAAAACTGACAGATGTAAAAGAAGAAATAGATAATTCAACAATAATATTTGGAGACTTCAAAAACCCGTTGTCAATAGTGGATAAACAGACAATTAAGACATAAAATACTAGAATAACACTATAATCCAACTAGACCTAATTGGCATCTATATGTTACAGTGGGTAGCCAGTCAGCTATGAGCAGGGCAGGGCAGGGCAGGGCTCCCCCCGCAATACACACACATCAGGAATGTCAGGCAATCATTAGGTGAGGATCAGGCAGTTGTTAACTGTCTCTCTAAAATAATAATTGGTCACAGCCAGTACCAGGGAAAGGTAGTCTCCTAATAGATAGAAAACACCTGAAACTGGTGATCAGCAGCTTCCCAATAAAACCTCAGGAGTTGGGTGAGCAGCTTTCCAATAAGATCTCAGGAGTTGATCTCAAGCATGCACATGCGGACAGCCCACCCCAAGGGAAGAATGCAGGGAGAAGTAACACAAGACCCCAGAAGTATGCCAACACATAAAACACCACGTCAAAAGGTCAAACCACACACTTGATCTCTCAAGTCACCCTCTTGGCCCTATTTCAAGTGTACTTTCCTTCTTTTCATTTCTGCTCTAAAGCTTTTTAATAAACTTTCGGTCCTGCTCTAAAACTTGCCTCGGTCTCTCCTTCTGCCTTATGCCCCCCAGTCAAATTCTTTCTTCTAAGGAGGTAAGACTTTAGGTTGCTGCAGACTCATATGGATTTGCTGCCATAACATATTGGATACTTCAACCCAAAAGAATAAAATATACAGTCAACCCTCCATATCTGTGGGTTCTGCATTAGCAGATTCAACTAATCACTGATCAAAAATATTTTTAAAAAAGTATGGTTATATCTGTACTGAATATTTACAGACTTTTTCTTCCTGTCATTATTTCCTAAACAATACAATATAGCATTTATGTTGTATTCGCTATTATATGTAATCTAGAAATTATTTTAGGTATATATGAAGATGTGCATAGGTTATATGCAATTATTATATCATTTTATATAAGGGACTTGAGCATCAGCAGATTTGGATATCTGCAGGGAGTCCTGAACCAATTTCCCCCAGATACTGAGGGATGATTGAATATTATTTCCCAGTGCATATGGCACATCCAAGACAAACCATATGCTAGACTACAAAACAAACCTCAAAATATTTAAAATAATAGAAACAATACAAAGTATGTTGCCTGGCAGTAGAATAAAATTAGAAATCAACAATAGGAAAAAAATATGGAAATTCATAAGTATGAGAAAATTAAACCACACACTCTTAAATAACAAATGGATGAAATAATAAATCAAAAGGAAAATAAGAAAATACTTTGAGATGAATGAAAATGATGGTATAACATGACAAAATATGATCAAAATATGATATGTAGCTAAAGCAGTGTTCAGTGGAGGAATTTATAGCTACAAATGTCTATTACAAGAAAAAGGAAAGATTTCAAATCAATAACCTAAGCTGCCACTTTACAGCACTGTAAAAAAAAGAGCAAACTAAACCTAAAGCAAGAGAAATAAAGGAAATAATAAAACAAAGTGGATGTTAATGAGATAGATAATAGAAAAACAATAAAGAAGATGAGTAAAACCAAAATCTGGTTATTTGAAAAACCAATAAAATTGACAAAGCTTTAGCTAGAATTATCAAGAAAAAAAGAGCAAGACTCAAATTGCTAGAATCTGAAATGAAAGGGGGGAACATTACTGCTATTTTTACAGAAATAAAATAGGATTATAAAGGAACACTGAACAACTGTACTTCAACAAGAGAACTTAGATGAAGTAGACAAATTCCTAGAACGATAGATTACTGACACTGACTCAGAAGCCATAGACAATATGAATAAAATTATCATTAGTGAGAAGATTGAATCAGTAGTCAAAAAACTACCCACAAAGAATAGCCTAAGCCCAGATGTCTTCATCACTGAACTCTACCAAAAATTTAAAGATAAATCAATACTGATTACCACAAATTTGTCTGAACAAAAGAGGAGGGGACACACTTGCTGACGATCATAAGCAGCTTTGGAAGAGTCTGACAGTCCCTGAAATAATTAATGACAGAGTTTTCATATGGCCCAACAATTACAATCTTAGGCACATAGCCAAGGTAATTCAAATATATCTACACAAAAACTTATATACAAATGTTTACGGCAGTATTTAAAAACAACTCAAATGCCCATCAACAGGCAAATGGATAATCAAAAGGTGGTATATACATACAGTGGAATATTATTTAGCCATAAAATGACTGAAGTGCTGATACATGTTACAGGGTGAATAAACCTTGAAAATATAATGCTAAGTGAAAGAAGCCAGTCACCAAAAGACACATATTATACAATTCCCATCATGTGAAAACCCAGATTAGGGAAATCTACAGAGGCATAAATTAGATTAGTGGTTGCTTAGGGCTAGGAGTGAGGCGAGGGTGGTGGTGGTGATAAAGGGATACAGGGGTCATAGCTGAAGGATATGGGATTTCTTTTTGAGATAATACAAATGTTCTGAAATTGACTAGGCTGTTGGTTTTCCATGTTGGTGAGAAAAAAAAATGAATTTTACATCTTGTATTGGTGTATTGTTTGGTATGTGAATTATATATCAATAAAGCTGCCAAAATTGCCTAATGCAGTAAATATTTACAGACATTATCTGTATAAGCAAAGGCGCTTCAGGGTCTTCAATAATTTTTAAGAATGGAAAGGGGTTCTGCAGGCAAAAAGTTTGAGAACTGCTGATCTAGTGAATCCCATAAGACTTGGCCTGAGTTCTGTGTAAAAGTTGATCACCTCAAGTATTTAAGCTGATATTGTTAGAAACATGAAGCAATGGCAATTAATACAAATAATTTCCAAAAGTAGAGGTTAAGTCTATTACTTCTGCATATTTCAGGGAATACTGACAATACTGTAGTCCAATAGAGTTGAAAGTCACAGGTTCTGGAGCCGGATCTGCCATTAACACACTTTCTGATTAAACAGAATGACTTTTCTTCTCTGAATTTCATTTTCCTCTTAAACAATAAGAAAACTGCACTTAAAGCCCTCATATCTTTTTCAGTTGTCAAGTACTAAAGAAATTATTGTTTTAAATTGACATGGACGGCCGGGCGCGGTGGCTCAAGCCTGTAATCCCAGCACTTTGGGAGGCCGAGACGGGCGGATCACGAGGTCAGGAAATCGAGACCATCCTGGCTAACACGGTGAAACCCCGTCTCTACTAAAAAAAAAATACAAAAAACTAGCCGGGAGAGGTGGCGGGCGCCTGTAGTCCCAGCTACTCGGGAGGCTGAGGCAGGAGAATGGCGCAAACCCGGGAGGCGGAGCTTGCAGTGAGCTGAGATCCGGCCACTGCGCTCCAGCCTGGGCGACAGAGCGAGACTCCATCTCAAAAAAAAAAAAATAATAATAATAATAATGATAATAATAATAAATTGACATGGACTTGGAAAATTAATATCTCCAGATTTTCCCTTAATCTCCACATAACACACGAAGATCCAATATTAACTTTTTTGTTCTATGATTTACGTTTTAATTACTCATAATTGATCCCAAATTTATTTCACATAATGAAGATAAAATTTCTAGCACTATATCCCACAAATTATTTTTGAATATAATTAAGTAAAAAGGTCATGGTAATTATAACTAAAATCTAATTTCAGTCACTGAAGAAGGAAAAATTCATATTCATTCAGAAAATAGTGACTCATCTAATGTTTTCTAAGCTGTTCATGTCAGATTAGGCCCTTCAAAATCAAGTGAAGGAACTTGCCTTTTATGCATGTAAAATTAAACTCTGGGTAGTTAAAAGAAAGCAGAACGTGGCGTATAATTATAGGGCTAATTCTAGAAAGGTTATGATAGAAATGTTTTCCATTTATTTTGTGCTGATTTAAATGTGTTCATAATTTGAAATGTATTCATGAAAACATATCATTTATTCACCCCAACAACTTTTTAAAGCAGGCATAAAAAATGCTCCTTTGTCCATTATCAATAGCTGAAGATAAACAGATTAAAGAAATAGCCTATGATGGATAAATAGTAGGTGAACTCAAACTAGACTTGAGTTTCCTGAAATTAAGTTTTATTCTTTCTCTACCACCTACGATACAGTCATCTTTGCTGCTAAAAATTAAATTTGTATACATTGTGTATATCTGAAATCATAGCTACTAGAGACTCTGCCATCAAGGACTTACATGCTAAATTAATGCACCCGAGATAAAGATGGTAGACTGAAGGTTTTGGGTTAAATGTGTAATTTAGCAAACTGACTTGATTTATATTTACTCTTATGTTATAGGTTGAATTGTGTCTCCCAAAAGATGTTGAAGTCCTAACTCCCAGGACCTGGGAATGTGACCTTATTTGGAAATGAAGTCTTTGCAAATGATCAAATTTGGTTGAGGCCACTAGGGTGGGCCCTAATTCAGTATGACTGGTCTTATACAAAGGGGAAATTTGGACACAGAGACAGAGTGACAGAGAGGCGGGCATGTAAACACACAGGGAGTACACAATCTACAAATGAAAGAATGCCCAATGCCCCCAGGAGACAGCAACGTGGAACAGATTCACCCTTAGAGCTCTCAGAAGGAACCAGCCTTGCACCTTGAGTTAAGACCTCTAGCCTCTAGAACTGTGAGACAATACATTTTTGTTGTTTAAGTCACTCTACAGTATCTTATTACTGCAGTTTCAGGAAACCAATGCCTCTTACTATTAATTTTTTATTTAAAAAAAAACTTTAAGTAGAGTCTTTTTATCTTGTTTATAATTGTCAAGAAAAGATAAATAATCTAGGTGACTTATACATACATTTATTTTTCTAGGTGCTTTCTCGATTCAACTTAAAAAACTATTGCAATGTTAGTCATAAAAGCATAGTATAGGCCACTTAAGGATCACTAGTTGTTCTTTTAAAATAAATATTGTGGTCGAAAGTATTTGGCAGAAGCTGAATTTCAGTGTAGACACTAATGTGTATTTGCATTTTTAAAGACTTCCATATGTCCAAACGTCAAATTATTTTGTTTATAATCTATACATCATGGAGGCTGGACATGGTGGCTCATGCCTGTAATCCCAGCACTTTGGGAGGCTGAGGTGGGTGGATCATAAGGTCAGGAGTTCAAGACAAGCCTGGGTTAAACCCCATCTCTACTAAAAATACAAAAATTAGCCAGGTGTGGTGGTGGGTGCCTGTAATCCCAGCTATTTGGGAAGCTGAGGCAGAGAATTACTTGAACCCGGGAGGCAGAGGTTGCAGTGAACCGAGATCGTGCCACTGCACTCCAGCCTGGGTGACAGTGAGACTCCATCTCAAAAAATAAAAATAAAAATAAAAATAAAATAAAATAAATAAAATAAAATGTAAATCTATATATCATGGTTATAAGGCCTGGCATGATCTGTCCTTTGCCCACTATTCTTGCCACTCTTCCCCTTGCTAAAGTAGCAAGGCATTTTATTAATGGAACTTTGGCTATCTTAGTTTTGGCCAAAATACCCAAGGGCAAGTACATCCACATCCCGAAGTGAGTTGCAAAACAAAACATGTGAGACCTGCCAGAGTCCAGTTTTGTCAACCTGCCTCTCAGCATTAGTGATCATAGTCAAGACCTATGCAGGAGTGTGGGGTTAAGGACTTGAGACTTAAGTTTTCTTTGGAGCGGTTTATGGGAATGTTGAGAGCTTTCCTCCTTTTGTGAAATAAGGCAGGGGAGATAAGTGCTTCCAGAGCAATCAAAGACTGATTAAAACTGCAACAGCCACTAGATCTCCTAATTGGATGTCGAACTATTAGAACTGACAAATGCTAAGAAGATAACCATGCCACTCTGAGATGTCCAAGCCTGAGTCAGTTCACAACTAGGAAAGGGAGGGAAGGCTAACTTTAAAATGCTAACTTGACTTTACTTAGAAGTTCCAATTATTGCACCAGGCTGGATCTTTTCGTGACTGAAATGAGACTGTTCTTGTGACTCAGAGGAACAGAAAAAGCTTTGGGTCCTGTCTAAGAGTTAAAATCAGGGACAATGAAAAGAATCACACAGAAATAAGTTTGAAGAACTTAGGGAAAGACACAGTTGGTTTATGCCTGAAAACTAGAGAGTCCAGTTTGTTCCATAGATGATTGCCTTTGTGGAGGAAGTATTGTTTTCTTAAATGGTATTTCATCATGGAAGGTACAGACTCCACCAGGCTGGATTTCTTTCAGTTTCTAAAATGCACCAAAGTGCTTTAGGTCTCAGGGCCGCTGCACATGTTCAGACTCTGCCTGAAGTGCTCCATCTTTTTCTCCTCTGCTCAGTTGACTAGTCAGCCTCTACTTGGCCTTCCCTTCTCAACCTCACTCTCAGTCTCTGGGAGAAGACTTTAGAGATCCTGCCCTTTTCCCAATATATCTCAGATTATCATGTTATTCATGCTCATAGTGCTCCATGTATTTCCTTCCTAATATTTATCAGGTATTTATAGTTCTGTCCAAAAGTTTTCAAGGACATTTTATTCTAGGTATAATACACCAAGGGTAACTTGTTAAATAAGAAACATGCCAGGGTGGGAACAGTGGCTCACACCTGTAATCACAGCATTTTGGGAGGCCGAGGTGGGTAGATCACTTGAGGCCAGGAGTTGGAGACCAGCCTGGCCAACACAGTGAAATTCTGTCTCTACTAAAAATATAAAACTTAGTCTGGCTACTCAGGAGGCTGGGGCAGGAGAATCGCTTGAACCCAGAAGGCAGAGGTTGCAGTGAGCTGAGATCGTGCCACTGCACTGCAGCCTGGGTGACAGAGTGAGACTCTGTCTCAAAAGAAACAAACAAAAAAACATGCTAGTAGTTAATTGCTATTAATGTATATTAGCCCACAGTCACTCTGTAATAAAGCTGTCATTGTCTATAAATGGGCTCTCATACACACTACTTGTTTATTAATGATGAGAAATTACATTTTGCAGCTGATTCTAGAACTGACCAAAATACATTGATGTCACTACATATACATGAGAGGAGTCATAGGTATTTTTGTAAGAACCAGTCCAGGCTGAGATATCTGGCTTTCATAAGAACTGAGGCCAACTGGTCAAATGAATGTTGCATGTTTGGTTGGGCTCCTCTCCACTAAAACCAGGGCAGGGTAGTGATTCTCCATTGAATAGATCAGCTCAGATAATCTTTAATGCTATAGTATTTCAGAACCAGAGGGAACTAAGCAAATGAGCAGGCCTCTGACTAAGCAGATTCATGGAGAGATGTATTTTTTCTGGCATGCAAGATTGTGTCCCTGAAATCACGTCTATCAAATGTCTCTCTTGATTCATTTCTATTGCAGACAAAAGATGGTGGGATAGAATAGGGATAGTGGTACACATGTAGTTTTGTTTTATTTGGTTGGGTTTACTATATATTTTTTTAGTAACTCTTTTTTCTCTCAACAACACTCCATCACATTTTTATAACAATTGTCTTTCTTTTATTTGTCTTCTCCAACAGGATAAATTTCTGTCATGGCTGGATTCTCATGTTTGTCTTATTCATTTCTATGTCACTGTGATGATTAATTTTATGTGTCAACCCAGTTCCTTTGTCAAACACAAGTCTAGATGTTGCTGTGAAAGCATTTTTTAGTTATGGTTAATATTTAACCCAGACTTTGAGTAAAGTAGATTACCCTCCATAATGTGGGCTGGCCTCATCCAATCAGTTGAAGGTCTTAAGAGAGAAGACTGAGATTCCCTGAAATGAAAGAAATTCTGTCTCCGGACTATCTTTAGACTTGACCTGTAACATCAACTCTTCTTTTGATCTATAGGCTACAACTTGCCCTACAGATTCAAACTTTCCAGCCCTCATAATCATAAGAGACAAAACCTTAAAACAACCTTCTTTCTCCCTTCATAGATCTACTGTTGGTTCTGTTTCTCTGGAGAGCACTGACTAATGCAGTTACCATATACAAGCCTAGCATAGAATCGGAATGAGTAAATTACCCAAATGAAAGGAACAGAGGTCCCACTTGTTTCTCTTGGTTTTGATCATCTAGATTACTAAAGGAAAGCATTTTTAGATGACAAATTTGCTCTTTATCAATAATCCATAAATAAGTCTACAACAAATTTGGATAACTAATGGTATTGTTTAGAATAGTTATGGTAGGATCTCACTCAGAAAAAGAAGAGTCTGGGCCGGGCGCAGTGGCTCATGCCTGTAATCCCAGCACTTTGGGAGGTTGATACAGGTGGATCACCTGAGCTCGGGAGTTCCAGACCAGCCTGACCAACATGGAGAAACCCTGTCTCTACTAAAAATACAAAATTAGACGGGTATGGTGCCTGTAATCCCAGCTACCCAGGAGGCTGAGGCAGAAGAATCGCTTGAACCTGGGAGGCGGAGGTTGTGGTGAGCTGAGATTGGGCCATTGCACTCCAGCCTGGGCAATGAGAGTGAAACTCCATCTACCCCCACCCCCCAAAAAAAATCTGTCTAAGGGACACTTTATCTACTCCTAGTATTCTACCAAAGACTGTGAATATCAAGATAGTACTTTAATGCTTCAAATTTGGCTGCTGTTAACATCTACTATAAGGATTTCTTCCTCTTCTTCATTGTTTTTCCTCTCTTATTGTTGAATACGTATCTGCCTACCCCCCGACTCTAATATATACCATACATTTACACCTTTTGCCCACAAGATAAAGGGTACAACAGATGCACAGATTTGGGAATAGCAAATTTATCATGAAATGTCCTAAATCTTTAGGATACTTTTAGTTTGGCTTAGTTTCAAAGGGTAAATATGACTCAAAGTTGTTGTGTCAGAACTTTGACACAGTTTAAAAACATCAACTTCAATACTTCTGAATACAAATATTGGTAAGTTCCTATTTCATCTCCAGTCTGGATGGTTCTAAACTATATAACTTCCATGATTCCGTAAGTATAAAGTATAAATCATTTTTAGGGTATAATTCCAGACACAGAAGGAGACTAAAAGAAAAAATACCATGATACCAGATATTCTCTAAATGGTGTGGCTAGCTACAGAAAAATGTACTAAAGTCAAACATAGCCAAATAATATTTATTAGTACTGAATGAAAAGGAAGTATCATATTCTAGTTTGTGACCTTTGAAACATAACAAAATAAGCACCTACCAATGAATATTTCCTCATTTACAGATACTGTCTTACATAGGTAAGTGTTTTCTAAAATTAAGTTTTTTAAATTTCAAAGGTTGGAATTCCACTTGAGAAACCAATGAAATAGGCTGACATGTCTTCTTTAGACTCTTCACAAATTGGGTACAATCTTTCCTTTATAATGGTATATTTGGTTTTTGGAAAAAGAAAAATGTTACCTGGCTTTAATCATACTGAATGAGAACCATCTAGTAATTTTTTTAAGAAGTGATTTTTGTTTGTGAAACAATGAGACTAGTTTTCTAAGATAGTGTCTGACCCACATGCATGGAATTCCTCATTAGAAATACTCAGTATCTCAAAGAGTGAAATAATTATAATATTGAATTGTAAGTTTGCTATATTTAGTGTACATAAAAATTATGAAGGGATGACCTTAAACAATAACACTTTTCTCATTCTACATTTCTAAATATTTGCATAGTTAGTTCCTCTATTGTATTCTGACTTCAGTTCAGCAGAATACTGCTTAGTAAAACTTTTTTTGAGCCTAGAAGGTCTAATTTAACTTTGAGATACTGAAAACAGATGCTGAGAGTCGAGGAAGACACTTATCAGAAAGAGATGTAGACCTCTTTCCTTCCCATGTAGTTATAACTGCAGTGAAGTGTCCTAAACACTCAATTTATTTAATGAATAACTCTTATCTCAGCAATATTTCTTGCCCTAGAACTATGAATATATCCAAAAGGCTTTATAATGTGACATCTTTTGGAGAGGTGAGAAATGATTCCTTTAACATGATTGGTAAAGATGGATTTCAGGACTCTATCCCCAGCATCATAAACCTTTCAGGAAATCTGATTGGAACTTTGATATAAGAGTATAACCTGATTACAATAAATCCAGTCCTCAAAAAGAGGGAACGTGTATAATCTCTGAAAGGAGATACTGCCCTTTCTGGGCCTATTTGGCTTTTCAATCAAAGACAAAGCTCAAACAGACTTTTACTGGAAAACCTTTTTTTCTTTTCTTTTTTTTTTTAATCCTGTCCACTATTTTGATTTTAAAACATTAACTGGTTTGCCATAAACTAGAACAGCACATTGCCTTATTAAGCTGGTGGTACAGTACTGAGTAATTAACTAGGAAGCATCCTACATACTTTTCTAAATTATGACTGACAATCCAAGCACAAATTTACATATAATCATGCAAACTGATATTTAATTCTGCATCAAAAAATCAAAAAAATTGGTTAAAATTTATGCTTTGTAATTTATAACCAATGTGAGTTTAGGAGAATTTACATTTTTCTTTTGAGCATTAGTCTCCTTATCTGTATATAGTGATAATATGGTTATTCCAAAACAAGGTTTCTCATTCTTGGTGCTATTGCCATTTTTGGCTTGATAGTTTCTTGGTTGTGGGGAGCTGTCCTGAACATTGTAGGATGATGAGTAATATTCCTGGCCTCTACCCACCAGATGCCAGTAGATTTCTTCCACAGTCGTGATGATAAAAAAAAGTCTCTAGATTTTACTAACTATCCCTTGGGGAAACAATTGACCCTGGTTAAGAACCACTGTGTTTTTTTGAGACGGAGTTTCAGCTTGGTGTCCAGGCTGAAGTGCAGTGGCACAATCTCGGCTCACTGCAACCTCCCCCTCCCAGGTTCAAGCAATTCTCCTGCCTCAGCCTCCCAAGTAGCTGGGATCACAGACATGTGTCACCACACTCATATATATATATATATTTATTTATTTATTTATATTTATTTATTTTTAGTAGAGATGGGGTTTCACCACATTGACCAGGCTGGTCTTGAAGTGACCTCAAGTGATCTACCCGCCTCAGCCTCCCAAAGTGCTGGGATTATAGGCATGAGCCACCATGCCTGGCTGAGAACCACTATTCTAAAGAATTGTTGTGAAGGCTTATTTAAACGCCTCCTCACCAGAGTCACTGTGTACTAGGCCCTGAGAAAGCGTGGTGAGCATATATAGACAGGCCTCTGCCATGGTGGAACCTAGAGCCCAGGAAATTAAAGTTGGTAACAAAAACACAAACATCCTGTCCATGCTTGGCATACAATGCACACTCAGTAACAATTTGCTAAAACATTTGTGACTTCTGATAATAAAGCAGTGCACCTGGAATTTGCATAGTGATTTATTGTGTTAAACAGATATTACTGGAGGCCATTGTTTTGGACTGAGTTTCTGCACTAGGGGCCAACAGATCAGACGAAACAAAAAGGGAGTCACGTATGCTAAATGACATAACATCAAACTAAAAGTGTAAGGAAACTGATCCATCCCCAAACAAACCAGTTTTTCCTGAAAAGATTCCAGTCTGCTTGAGTCAGCATATTAAGGAATTCCCTCTGCTTTAACCCTTATCAAAAAAGTTACCTCAAGTAACCTGATGTTAACCAAACAGCTATTCCCCTATTGTTCTGTTTCCTTGTTTCTACCCTTCAAAATTCCATGTTCTGTCATTGTCCAGTGGGAACTCTCATTCTATTTTGTAGGATGGAGGCTACTCCAATTCATAAATCATGAATAAAAGTCAATTAAATATATAGCTAAATTTGCTGTAATTTTGTCTTTTCACAATAGGGAAGGAAAAAATGAACTATGTTTAACAGGCTATTTGATGCCTACTGTTATATGAGGCCCAGTAACAAACACTAAATGAGGATGTATAGAATAGATGAAGAAATTTTTCCTTCCTTCTGTAAGTAGCATATCATCTCCTAGGGCACTAAGGTAAGTACACAACTATTTATAATTCAAGGTAGCATGTGGTAAGTCCCACATGAGATCTTCAATCAAAGTGCCAAGAGAGTTCAAAGGTAGAAGAACTGACATCTAGTTAGGGCAAAACAGGAAATGATACCTACAAATTCAGAGACTCTTTACAGAATTATTTTTCCCTGAGTTGCAAGTGATAGTGCTCAGTTTTTCTTGTTTGGGTTTCAGGCCTTTCCCATTACACAAATTGCGGGCAAACTGCCTTTGAATGTTTCATAATTTCTAATCTAAAATAATGAATTAAAGGCTATTTCAAAACATGAAATCAGGTTAACTTAAAATAGTTCATGTGATTTAAGTATGTTCTGCTTTTCTCATATGGGAGAATAATTTACAAAATGAACTAGCTATAGATCATATTCCTGGAATGGATAAAAAATATATATTTTTTCCTTTTACATACCTTTCTTTCATGGAACCACTTCTTCCCCACATGTGGTTTATATGGAACTAATATTATGCCTGGGTTTACCAGTTAGATGTATAATCCCAGCCTGGTCCCTCAGAATATTCTACTTTTCTGACCTTGGTAGTGATAGAGGCAGGAGGCAGAAAAACACTAGACAGACGGGGTACGTCCCTGGTGGGAACCCTATCTTCAAGTCAAAAGTAGCCTGAAACTTGTGGCTCAAAGTGAGAACTTCTATTTCTGTTTGCCTGCTGTCTCCCAACTGGTCCTTTCTGAGTAATGTCATGTTACCAATCAAATGTTGACTTTTCCAAAACTACCTATGGCCCATCCTGCCCCATATCCTGTGCCTATCAAGACCCCAGACTCAGCTGGCAGAGGAGAGAAGTGGATAGATATCAGGCAGAGGCAACTTGACTTTGGAGGAGACAAGCAGAGAGGTGACCCGACTTCAGGGGAGAGCGACCTGCCTTTCCCATCCCCATTCCAGCTCCCCTCTCTGCTGAGACCCCACTTTCATTGCTCAATAAAATTATCTGCATTCACCATCTGTCAATTCATTCATGTGACCTCCTTCTTGGGCACCAGACAAGAATTTGGGACTCACCAAGTGCAGGTGCCCAAAAAGGCTGTCACACTGGCCCTTTGCTCTTGCTGGCAGAGGGCAGCCACATCACAGGATGAGGCAAAGGGCCCACTGAACTGATAACACACCACTATCTGTGGATCACAGCAGTAAGAGAGCACTGTAACACACCCTCTGGAGCCTTGGGGTCACAGGTACCCCACCTGGATGCTGCTGTAGGGCCCTGCATGGACTTTACTCCTGCCACTCTAAAGCAGCCCACTGGTTTCTGCACTGGCTTGCCTACACACTCCCTCCACAAGGGGTGGAGAGTGGCAGAGTCAAATAAATAGTTTGCTTCTACCAGCTCAGAAGTGCTCAGCCAGTTCCTGCACTTGTTCACCCGCATGCTCCTGCGAGGGGTTGAGCATGGCATGCTAAGTAAACAGAGCACCCCTGTCACGAGTACTGTGAAGGAGTCAAGAAAATATCCTGCATCAGTAGTGAGTTTAGAAGAGCATATAATCCCCAGGAAGGATACAGTAAGAGTTGACCCTGTAACATTTGCTGGAAGTTTCAGGGGAATTTTCCCCTTTTTCCTGGAGTCGGAATATGTGTCTGGAGAGGTCAGCTGGAAATAAAACCAACAGAGTGGAAAGCAGGGGAAAGAACTGCAGAAAAATTAGCCTCCTAAGAATACACAGATGGTACACATCTTGGATCCAGCATTGCTTAAATGGAAATTACTCCTTGAACTGTCTAGTCATAGGAAGTAATACATTCCCATTTTGGTGTCACTTGAGTTTCTATATTTTGTAACTTAAAGAGTTTCAATTAATAAATGTCCTAATTATACTAGACATTTGTGTAAGTAGGCCACTTTTCAACATAGTACAATGTCATGATTTTGATGAAATGCTAAATAAAAAAAATTAGAATGAATATCTAAGACACAATCTTTGTTGAATGAAAGAACAAGCGTCAATTGTGGATGAAAGGGTAAAAAGTAAAATAAGCAACAAGCTTTTCAGGAATTTTAGATCGCAATGAATAGAAATCTTTGAAAGTACATGCCCCGGAATACCACAAACAATGTAAGAATCACAGACATTTGTTTCCTCTGGTTTGTTCCTTTTAGACTGCACAGTTCAGTTAATAAATTTGCGTAACATTTTCTACATCCTGCATGATAATGATAATAACACTTGAACTGAAATGACCACATTAGTTCTTCCTCAGCTTTTCTCATTTAAGATTCTTCACAGGAAAAACAATCCTAGGACTTTTAGGAACCGATTTATCATCCTCTCTTACATGTCAATAGGTTATCCATGCTGAAAAAGGTCTTTCGATTGTTCTTTTCATTTGAATTCAAATTAAGTCCAATAGCTTTTCCTGGTGATAGGCTACTTACAACTTCACTACAAATCTGCAAAATACAAACCATATATTTGGAGTTTTGGAAATGTCTCTATTTTTACCTGCTGGCTTTACATGGTGAAAGACCAAGAAATAGTCAAAAATGCTGTCAAATCTCACCCTACCCTACATCCATGGAATAGATTCAATTCTGATGACAACCAATCAATCATTTATGGCACTCTTACTGTTTTATGCTGGAGGATATGGCAAAATAGGGGGTTAAAAAAGATAGCATAATGCCCTGCTCCTATCCTCAAAGGTATTGAAAGTAACTGAAAGAGCAGAATTTTAGATAAGATTTGGTATTAGAATTGTCTGATTAATTGCATTTTGTTACAGCTGTATCTCAAAGCTAGTAACTGATGAGCATATTAAACATCAGAGATACTGCCTTTCTCAAGTCTTGGAAGGAATAGTGAGTAATTTCTGCATTTGGCATTCAAAATGCTGCAATATAGTATGGCTAATTGAATAACATAGAATGTTGCTTTTGTTTTTTTTCTCCATTCCCCTTTTACTGACATCCATTCATTTCTTTTATTTATTTAATGTATGCATTAAGCAGGTAAGCATGTGAAATGTTCCAGACACTGTGATAGGTTCTGAAGATATAATCAAGAATAAGTGCAGAAAGTTGCATTCAGAGAGATACAACTTGACTGGGACAAAACCATAGACACAACTAATTATATTACAAAGTGTTATAGGCAACCACAGGCGGTGTATGACAGATGCACGTAACACTAATAACTTAGGCATACCTTGAGGATGACTCAACTGTCTAAGAAGAATGTTTATTCAGAGTCCAGAGCCAGGGAATCTAAGAATTGCCAACCCAAAGATTCACTCTTTGTCTATGAAGAACATGTGAATCCCTGTCTCATTTCTTGGAGCACAGGACTTTCAAGGAACCAAGACCCTTTGTTCTGGGTTAAATGGAGATTGTTAAGTGGAGAGTGCTGAGTGAAAATGCTATAGAAACTGCATGCTTTTTGTGAATAGCAGCAATTCTCCTGTCCAGCCTGCTGCCACTGGACTGTCACTGTATATAAGTCCTCACTAATACCTATTTCTCATTGGCTGGCTCCAGGTCTCTTCTTCAGCTTCCCTGAACATAGTGCCATCCCTGTTGGGGTCAATAGGGGTCCGGCACGACAGAGGGGTATGCAAAAATGCCAAAGATGGAGCCACCAGTTCCATTGGAGATGGGGTGGTGGGGCAGAGGAAGAAGTGCCCCAAGTAAGGCATTAAAGAAGAATTTATATCTGTCAGGCTCCGAAATTTTGACAGTGTGAATCGTAACAGAAGTTCAGAGAAAAGAGAGGTCACGGCCTGCTGGATGGGTGAGACAGCATTTGAGCCAGCCTTCAAAGAGGAGTGCAATGTAGGTCTGCAGAGACAGGATAAGGGGAATTTCGGGCAAGGAGATCAGAAGAGTCAGGAAAGAACAGGGCCTTTTAGAGGACTTCTGTTTGCCTGGCACATAGAGTTCGTCAAGTAAAGCAGCAGAAGCTGAGAAAGGGTGCACCTAGTCTGTGAAGGACATTCAATGTCTCTTGAAGGAGTCCTCAAGGGCCATGAGGAGCTTTGAAAAGTTTTCAAGAAGTAGAGGGACGTGGGCAGATCTGTGTTTTACATTGATCACTTTAGCAACCTTTGGAAAAATGTAGAAGTGAAATTTCAGTGGGAAGACAAGCTTATTGAAATGTTCCAGAAAAAAAAAAGGCTGATGAGCACTTGGACTGGAGAGAAGGGGTTGAAAGGAAGAGACCCATTCAGGGGACACGATGATAGGAGGCTGGGACTTGGGGACTGACCAACTACAGCAAGGATGGAAAGAGCTCCAAGATTTCTAACTTTGGCAAATGCAGGGACAATTCTGCATTCAGGAGAGATGGAGTACCATGCAGGAAGTATCTTTGGGGGAGGTAAAGAGGAGCAGAAGAAGGCTGGTGCTCTGCCAATAGGACAAGCACAAAGGGACTCTATAGTGTACCTAGTTTAATTTTGCATCTCAGACAATTTGGACTGAAAATTCATGTTAATTTCATGTTTGGAAGAAAATTCATCTTCTCTCCTCTATTTTGCTATAGCATCTGCTCACACTACCTTAGTTATTGGGCTTTGTTTCAGACAACACCCCTCACTCATATCAAATTTGCACTCACTTAGGTTGCTTTAGAATGGATTTCAGAGTCCACAGAACACCCCCAGCATCTGACTCTATCCCCTTGTCCTCCCTTTCTCACACTTCCTCCTTCCTGGTAGTAAAACCAAAATGGATCCCTTCGTCGAGCACAGAAAAGTGTTAATACCTTCTGGTTCCCTGAGTATCTTAGCTTCTTGCCCAGCAAGTTTATTAATAATTTCTTCCTTTGCACAAATGCAGCTCTCTTCCAGAAAAAAGACTGTGGCATATAATTTTTTTTCATCTGGTAGCTCATGAGGGTGATACAGGAAGGAACGGCGCCACTCAAAGTCATAATCTACAGACAGTTACACCTCTGAGAATCCCAAGCACCATTTCTTAAAAAGCCTCATAAAGCTTTATGGGGCATTAAGTAGACTGATAGGTCAGAGGCATAAGTCTAGTTTTAACCATTTCAGGCTGTAGATGAAATGTGAAAAATTTTATATTTTCAAAGGACTCTACTTTATTTTTTTTCTATTCTGTGATCAAATAAATATTTTTTTACTACATCTGTATGCCTGTCTATTGATGTACTCAGGGGCTGAAAAGTGGTGTTAAGTTCCCATAAGCAGCCTTTAAACATCTATTGAAGGATAATACCCCAACCTGTCTAGGGCTGTATGGTTTAACATGGTGGCCAATGGTCACATATGTGTTTTAAATTTAAATTGATGAAAGTGAAATGAAGTTTAAAGTTGAGTTCCTCAGTCACACTGGCGACATTTCAAATGCTCAGTTTCACATGTGGTGGGTGGCTACCATACTGGACATGCAGATAGTTAACATTTCCAAAAGCTCAAAAAGTTCTGGTCTAGGGCCTTGAACCCTTTTTGATTAGGGCATTTGGGTGTTATAAGGCATTTTATCCTTCAGTGATATTAAAGCTAGAATAAACTGAATATTTATTATGTGTCAAGCAGGATTCTAAGCATTTTATACATATTAACTCCTTTAATTGTGATAAGACGTGTTATAGATGGGGGTCATGGAAGCCATTTAACCATTTATCCCACATGTTGTCGCATTTTGTAGATGGGGTCACAGAAGCCTAGAAAGGTGAGATAACTTGAAATAGTGTTATTGAAGCCACAAAACATATAGATGTAAACAGGATGGGGGCTGAAGAATGATACAGCCTTGCGGAGTATAAGACAAGTCTGCTGTAGTTACAGAAATAGTCAGTGAAATTAGGCTGGCATCCAAATTGGTCTTGTCTGAGGTCACTGATTTCCTTGATTCCATATTGTCCTCAAACTATTACTTAAGTCACGATGTTCTTACAGTCCCTTATGATATTAATAAGTGTTTCTCAGCCAGAGGGTTCCCTAGTCATGTTTGAGAAACACCAGATTAAACAAAGCACCTTAAAAACCTGCAGGACTCCACAGAGGCTTTGACATATTCATGATTATTGGGAATCTGCAAGACTAGAACAGATAACAATGACCCCTAAAGTTTATTTGATCACAGCCTCCCTTTAAAATAGAACCTCTCTCACAAACTAGTGTTTTGGACAGTATTCTCTATGAACACAAACATTCTGTGATAAGAAAAATGACAGTTGTTTTCATTCTCATTCAAATTACTGAGATGATTAAAAGTCAATCTTTATAAAGCAGTCTTTTTAGAATGAAAAAGAGGATGTCTTAGCCGCCTGGAGCAGTGCTTCTCAAACTTTAGCGTACATATACATCCCCCGGTAAAATGCAGATTCTAATTCAGTAGGCTGGAGAATGTGTATTTCTAACAAACTGGACAGCGATGACAACACCGTTCATCCATGAACCACATGGGCGGTTTGGAGTGGAAGAGTTTAGAGCAGTGGTGAACAAAGTATAAAGGGCTCACAGGCCCATCACCAGTTTTGGTATGGGCCTCAAGCTACAAAGGGTTTTTACATTTTTAAGTGATTGGTAAAAAATCTAAAGAATAATCATACCTTGTGCCACGGGAAATTCATATTTCAGGGTTCATAAATAGAATTTTATTGGAGCACAGGCCTGCCCATTGATTAATCTATCATCTGTGGATGCTTTTGAGCTGTAACAGCAGAGTTGACTAGGTGAGACAAAGACCCTGCAGTGCAGCCTACAAAGCCTAAGATATTTCCTATCTGGCCCATGACAGAAAATGGTCTGCTGACCCCTGGGGAAGAATATAAACTCTGGAGCTATACTGCCTAGTTTCAAATCCTACTCTGCCTCTTACCAGTTAAGAGATGTTGAGCATGTGCATAACCTTTCTATGCCTCAGGGTTCCCTTCTCTGAAAGAGCAATAACAATAGTACCTACCTCATAAGGTTATTGTGACGTAAATATATAGAGATATATATAGATAGATAGATAGATAAAATCACATAAGCTAATGTATGTATAAGTCTATATATACATAAATCCTATATATAATTCTTATATAGAGAGAAAGAATAGCACCTAAATCATCATTAAAAACTATAAATATTAGCTAAGCAACTCAGTAGTTGACAAGATCAGTTCACTGATAACACAATGAAACTATTCTAATATTTATGGTAAAACTTTGTTAGGATTATAGAGCTAGACACATTTTTCTTTGTCTCACTATACATGTTTAGGCATCATTTCATTCAAGTAAATATAATGAACAGAAGCTAAGAGTCCTATTTCACAATTTTGAGATGGTCCTTTAGTTCTTTAGTTTGGAGAGTCTGATATCTGTCTCTCATTTGCTAAACTCTCAAAATTCAAAGTAGACTGTCAAACTCCTGAAAACTAGCTGGCCTGAAAGTACATGACCATCTATTTTATAATGTGATGCTCTTTACTAACCAAACTTGAAAAAGTCAACTGAGTCAAGAAAATTATAATACCTTCCAAAAAATATGACATAGCCTACAGCCTACCTGAGTACATTTTTCATCACTCAGCTAAAATTTATACAGTTCCTTGCCCCCAACATCCTCAATGAGAAGATTTAAGATTATTTGATAACTAGCAAGTATTTATGGCCACCTGGAGGAGAACATAGAATTCCTCCTCCATTCCAGGACTGCCTGTGTGAAGTTACTTTAGGTCAAAGAGGTCATTAATCTATCCAGGGCTTAAATAAATGAGGATCATGCCTGAGGCCAAATATACCTACAATATTTTACCATTTAATCACAAAGACTTTCACAGACAAGAAAATTATTCTAGAATATGAGTTTTCATGGTCTACTCATCTAATCCCAAAGTGAGAAGCAGAGTGTTGACATATTCATTATGATATAGAAAAGACCTATTTTTATAAACTGGACACACCATCACACAATTTGCACTTTTGTAACACATTTGTGTTTGTATTTTAAGTGTCAGAATGTTGTTTAACTATCCCAGCTGATTAAACTACTCTATATTGTATGACTTTTTGTGATTTTTTTATTACAAGATATTTGATACTGAGTCTTTGAGCAGACACACAACTCCCAATAATAATACTGTGTATTAGTCAGGGTTCTCCAGACAGATAAAACCAGGAGGATATATGAAATCAGATTTATTAGGGGGAACTTGCTCACAGGAGGATTGCAGAGGAAGAGAATTTCCACAATAGGCCAACTGCAAGCTGAGAAACCAGAAAAGTTAGCAGCAAGGCTCAAAGCCAGCAGCATGACTCATTCCAAGCCTGAAGACTCGGGGAAGTCAACAGTGCAGCTCCCACTTACGCCCCAGAGTCCCGGAGGCTGCTAGTGCCAATCCCAAGGTCAAAAAGCTGAAGAGCCTGGAGCCTGATGTCCACGGGCAAGAGGAGAAAAAGTGTCCTGCTTTGGAAGGTAGACAGCACAGCGGGCCAAATCCTTCTTCTACCCGCTTGTTCCATCTGTCCCCAGCTAATTGGATGGTGACTGCCGACACTGAGGGCAGGTCCTCCTCTCTCAATTCACTGACTCACAAGTCAATCTCCTCTGGAAGCACCCCCACAGATATCCAGGAACAATGCATCGAGAGCCATGTAGGCATCCCTCAATCCAGTCAAGCTGACACCTAAAGTCAACCATCACTTGTTTTCTTTATAAAATAAAATTATTTTATGATGTGTTGCCTAATAATTAATTACATGAAAATAAGGCAATTCCTACCTTGAAAAATAATTAAGTTTTTAAGTGAACTGTAAGATTCTCCATAGACAAATATAAGAATATAGTTGACTGGTCACAGAACATGTCGGAAAAATATGAAGAAAATATGATGAATATGAAAAATATCTTCTCCCCTCTAATTTTTTATTCATTTGAATCAACATGGCATACCAAGCTCATACAATGCCCATGATGTGAGGGTACCTACTTGAAATATACAAATAACATAAAATAGGAAAAAGCAAAAGAGACGTTTTTGAGGCATGTACTTAGCTGTAGGTGATTTAAACAAATTATCAGTATCCTGAACAACAAGCCAATATATTTATACGGTAAAATCATTTAGATGTGACAGAAATTACTCTCAATGGCATTATCTAGTCTATATGAAAGCACAATACTATGAAACATCTCAGACCTTTAATTATGCTTGTTGACACTAAAACTGCAATTGCTTGTTCTGCCATGGAGACTGCAGGGAGAAGCAAACGAACAGATGGACAGAAATTTCTATTCTGTGCTCTACTGGCTGCTGTTCAGTGAATGGTAGTACGCTAATAAAGTGCTCAGAGGACTTCTGCCTCCATCTGCTCTTCATAAAAATAAATGAGGCTCTGAAGAAAGCAGAAGCTTTTGGAGTTCTTTGTGGAACCCTTTGATAGTGCAAAAGCAAGTGGATGGGTTGCTCTAAGATGGCCCCTTGCAGGTTGTGACAGCGCCACTATCTTGGTGGTCCTTGTCTCCTATTCTCAGGTCTCTGAGTAGCACTCTTCTTTTTCCTGGCTATTTATCATGAGAAATTATCATGCTTGGACAACTTTAATTGCCTCTCAGGCCCATTGTTCCATGACAAGTCATGAAATTAGATTAGTGCTGCTCAGTTTAGTGAGCGGGGACTTTATGATTCTCTTATGTTTGGGGAAATAAATGTTTATGAAGCTCCTCTTACAGTCCATGAACGTGAAGCACATGTCATTAATAGTGATCGTCTTGTGCCTCTGGTACAAGATTCTGATTGCAGAACCCACTCCCCCCACTTCCATCCCAGGTAGAAACCAGACACAGAGAGAAAGGTAAGAAATGGAAATTTCCCCATGGCACCAGGTCAGCAGATGTAGGGCAGCAGATACAATCTTCCTTCTTTAGAGGAAAGTCTGGAATTGCCATTATATACAGTGTATGAGTCTCCTTAAGTTTTAACAAACAAGTGGGAAAATAAAATTGGAGTAAAAAGCATTTCTCCAAATTAAAATGGTGAAAGTCCTCATGTCAGAGTATTTTGGGAAATTTCTGTTTTAGAGCTGCTGCTTTCAAATGTTCTATGTCCCAGGAGCCATCCTTGGAGGTTAATGAATAGTTTCAAAGATGCTATAATGGGGATACAAACATAGCAACTTCTGCTCTTCAGCAGGGATAATAATCCCTCAATTAGCATTTGCATCTTTCCATTCTGGAAGAAAAAGTACGGAATTAGTATAAAAGCAGAATAAATGGGTAGAAGTTACAGGAAGATAGTTTTCAACTCAATATGTGGAAAAACTTTTCAGATTTTCTCAAAAATGCATGAGGTGGTAAGTTCCCTTCATTAGTGGTAATCAAATATACAGTCAACATTTACTTGTAGGGAGGTTATAAAAGAGTCCATGTCTTTTGTGGCCTTTCCAACACAAGATTGTTTGAATTCCATATTAAAATATATATCTCTCTCTTTGCCCCTAACACATGCACACATACAGTAGTGGATTGATAAGCTCTTCAAAATTGGAATGTGGTAAAAACAAAGTCTGAATTAACTGTGCTAGTTGGTGTCTCAGTAAATTGGGACAATATCAACTCCAAGTTTGGGCTCCAATTACATTCAGAGGACAAGAAATAACAAGCAGTCCTTCGTGGTTAGGAAGCTATGTGGTCCTCTTTGTCCATTCATGCAGTAAGCATGCATTCAGGCCCACAATGTGTGATGCACTAGGAAAGGTACTGGGCATACAGATGTGAATACTCAATTTCTTATTCTGTCAATCAATCAATCAATCAATCTATCTGTCTACTTATGTCTCTATGCATTCAATTCTCTGTGGTCTCTCAGTGGTCTTATTACATCTGCCTCTGCAGCATCTATTCGTATCTACATCTATGTACCAATAGCTGGAGCTGTGGAATCTGAAATAGGATAGTCAACACACAGAGGAATCCCTATCTTACTACCTGAGATAAGTCATCCTAAAGCCAAAGCTGACTTGTGGGGGAAAAAAACAACTTGAGATAGTCCAAGAGAAATATACTATGTTCCCTGAGGGTAACAGATATGGAGTTCACGCCTCCTCTGCACATGTGGAGTGACACATCTTATTAATGTTTACACCATTTTAAGTAGTGTTCTTGGTCATAGCTAACAATCCTGACAGAATTGATGGAGTACAAAGAAATTTTTGTAGCTTTCATTTTTTATCATGCAGAGAAGAAACAACTGAGGACTGAAAAGCAGTGGGAAATAGTACCCTCATATTTTGATGTGTTCCAATATGACCTTTATCGTGGGCAGAAGAGACGGAATTGAGAAAAATGAGGAACTGTAGGCAAGCAAGTGGAAAATTGCAGAGTTCCAGTACAAAGTGGTGATTGGGAAGAATTCTAGCAAAAGAGAAAATGCAGCATTCCCCTACCCCCCAGTTACTGAAAGAGATTTTCACACTTTCTCCCTTTTTTGTTGTCCTTTGTAGGAAGGCAAACAGAAAGAAGATGAGATAGAGAAAAGGGGGGTAGGGAGTGAGAAGGAAGATGGAAGACAGAGGGAAGCAGTGAAGATACTTAAGAGTAGACAGAGCCTCCCTAAACCCCTGCCTTTTAAACTTTCCATCCAGCCTAAAATCCCTTAGACACCTGGCAGTTATGTAATCCCCAATCCCCAAATCCCAGGAACCTCCAAATTACCCTTGGGGGAGGCTTGGGATTAGATGCTGAGGACAGAGGATTAGTGTCACACTCAGGGGTAGGTTTGTATACCAACTTGTTCCCAGCAGGAACCCAGATTCATAGGACCTACGCCTTCTTGTAGGGAGCAAAGAAACCTTAGCTGACTTTCAAAATAAACCAATTGCAGGGCTCACTGGATTCATAACATAAAGAAACAAAATTTGTTTTATATCCAATGGTTCTGGGCCACTCTATTACTACGTAGATGTGTTAGTTTCAAACACAGAAGCCAGTAAATAAAAGCTTATATTTTATATGATTACAACCCAGGTGTGTGTTTTATCTTATGATGCTTTCAAAATATATTTTCTCTTGCAAGGAATATAATAATTAAAAAGCTTCTGCATCATATACTAATCATTTAAAAAGTAAAAAGGAATTAAGCTCCAACTCTTTCATGTCTCAAATATGTTATCTTGAGTAGGTCATCTAGTTTTCCAATATCTGAGATTTTTCATACGCAAAATGAGGATAATGCTAACTCCCTCTGGAAATGAAACAGATTATGATAAGCCATTAACAGGAATCTAAAATATATTTTGCCAAATCATACTAAAGTAGTTAAAAGCCTGGGTTTAGAAGCCAAGTCATAATGTGGAATAACTAGTAATGTATTTAATCTCCCTAGGTCAGTTTCTTTATCTCTAAAAAGGAGATCAATAGCACCTAAGTTACAGAGTTATTGTGAAGATTAGATGAGGCAAATCCCAAAAATGCCCAGCCCAATCCTACCTTGACATAAAAAACTCAATGAATGGACATAATGGCTGATGAGATTCTCTGAGTTAAGCTCTCCTGTTAATTTCAGTTAACTTTTATTATGCTTAAACAAAAGTTAGAAATACGTGGAAAAAAATCAATCCCCAGAAACATTTAGGATAACATGTTTCCTACAGCATGGATATATGTAATTGAAATAGCTGAGATAGCAAAGCACAAAAATTGAAAATACATTCTTGGCAGGCTTTGAGTTAGGGCCTAATTATAAGTTCTCAATATGGCACCAAGGCCTGGAAGGAAGATGAAGAAAAAGAAGCTCTGCATATGCTTGATAGTAGACTTCTCCCTCAAAATCCCTCAGCCATCCCAAAGCTTGTATTCATTTGTAAATAGTTAAATATTAGTATATAGGAAAGGCTTAATCCTGGTAAAGTTTGGCGTTTCAGAAATCATCCAGCTGTAAAGAATCCAACAAAGGTGACATGTTGATTACTTTCCCATTATGCTACCAAACAAAAAATAAAGTATGTTATTTAATGAATATTCTTTGAGCTAAATACAGATTCATTCTCATTTGCTGATGCATAATGATTGAGTGATGCACTAGATTTTCTACCTTAAGTCCACACGGATTATCTGTATCATTAGATCATTAGAATCTAGACACACACAAACGTATTTCCTACATATATGTTTCTTAAGGAAATACTTGGCTCTGAACTCAGAATTAATTAGAGAAGACTGTTTATTAATGATAGCTAAGAAAATGCAATTTTCATTCAGTCATTTGACATCATCAGTAGATATCACACCTTAATATTTAAGAATATTAGCTTGAAACTTTAAAAGACATGAGCTGAGACCCAGGTTTTTGAACTAGCTGCATAAACCTAGTCAAGTCATGTAAAATCTAAATCTCATGTATCTTCTAACATGAGAATGATAAAACTCACATCATAGGGTTGTTGTGAATATCAGGGTAAATTATATAAGCCATATGCTCAGTACAGCTCTGGCACAGAGAAACCAATTAGTGAACAATCGCTACAATTCTTAATATCTCTTGCCAATGAAAACATTATTTCTCCAGCTTGGCTTTTAAAAAAAATGTGTAATATAAACAAATACATAAGAACTCTAAGACCACTTTTCCCTTTATGATTTCATATCACATTGTATACATTCTGACTACCTAAAAGAATTGTGAAGGTGACTATCTGCCTTAGGTCAGAGCAAAATAAATGGATAAAGACTAAATGTTAAGCATGTGAATGGATATTAAGAGGTCTACAAGACAATGTGAGAGAGGAATACAGACAGAAGGACAAACTCTTCCACTTTTACATAAAGGGGCTTGAGAGGTCATATCTCAGAACGTATAGGACGAGAAACCACTGATGTGAGATGACATGGCTATTGCTTTTCGTTGAGAATTTTCTCAGGGTAGAGGTTGGGCTTCACGTAGGCATTTCCCCTTTTTATAGTTGAAGAAAACCCTGTCTCCTTTAAACAACTAATCACCATTCATCGATTCTGGGATCTACCAAAGCCACAGAGGGCATCAATTCTAAAGATCTTTCTTGGTTAGAAGAAGCAGCTCTAACAATATTGGCTAAAAATAATAACAATAATAATAATAATAATTTATGATGAACAAAGCAATGTTTGAATAGCACATGAGTCCTAATCAAATATACATTACAAGAAATCCACTGAAATGAACAGGCCCTTTTGTAAGAAGCTTAAATAATGTAATTTGGAATGTATGGGACTAAGAGCTGACCCATGTACATGTGGAACTACAGGTTATACAGTTTGGTTCTGTGTCCCCGCCCAAATATCATCTTGAATTGTAATCCCCACATGTCAGTGGAGGGGCCTGATGGGAAGTGATTGGATCATGGGGGCAGACTTCTCCTTTCCTGTTCTCATGATGGTGAATGAATTCTCATGAGATCTAGTTGTTTGAAAGGGTGTGGCACTTCCTGCTTCACCATCTCTCTCTCCTGCCACCATGTAAGACATGCCTTGCTTCCCCTTCGCCTTCCTCCATGATTTTAAGTTTCCTGAGGCCTCCGCAGCCATGTGGCACTGTGAATCAATTAAACCTCAGGTAGTTCTTTATAGCCATGTGAAAATGGACTAACACGACAAGCAATAAAATTATGAAAAAAAATTATATAAGACAACAAAATGATGACCAAAAATGACAGGATTCTCTATCATTTTGACCTACAACATGGAGAGGACAATTTAACACCCACACCCACAACCACACACACTGTATGAGTGGTTGGAAGTTCTAACCATGAAACAAGAGCTTTGCAAGATAGGGATTTCTGTGTGTTAGTCTCAAGTCCTCTGGCTATTCCTAGCTGTTCCTGATTACAGCTTGATGTTGTTTTACAGGTCACTGCTACTTTAAGTACAGATCCATCAATCAGTTGTTACTGGTCTTTGTCAAGAAGAAGCACCAATGAGAAGACACACTAGCTGTATTACTAAGGATACTACTCAGTTCAACTGACATTTTTTTCTGATGAAGGAAGGAATGCACTGATTTATATTTTGTCCTAATTTCTTATTTGATGTGGAGCAGTAATGATTAAGGGAACCACACTTTGAGTTGCAATGCACTAGGTTATTTTGGCAGAAGCCAGAGAAGAAAGTAATATAGATTTTGAGTAAATTTTCCAGAAAATAATGAAGATTTCAGGAATGGTACAAACCAGACAGTAAGGAATAGAACAAGTTTAACTTTTAGCCTCTTTTTACCTTCAAAAAATGCAATTCAAAAAGAATCTGCCACTAAAAGCACAGACACAGAAATTATATACTGATTATTTACTACATGCCAGGTACTATGGTAGGCAATATATATGCAGAATTTGTTTGGGAAACATACCCATTAGTCCCCAAATAAAATAGAGATCCAGGGAATGCACTTTGGAAAATGCTGGCTAACATCTTACATTTTGGATAATCTTGATTTCTTTAAATAAAATGAATCACACCATCTTCCACCCTTCTTCATTGTTCCATGTCTTTCCTATTCCAACATTCAAATTCATGCAATTCATTTGTTCACCAAAAGACTTATGGAGGAATGAGTGTGTGCCAGGTTCATTGCGTGCTAAGCACTGCATATACAAAAAATGGATGAGTTATCACTACTCTCAATGAATGCAAAATTTAGTAGGAAATGTCCATTCATGAAAGACAAGTTCATTTAAAAACCAGTCCCTTTGAAGATGTAACTGATCTGAATATACTTTTATATCTGACCCCTGTATTAGAATCCTTTAATTCGCAATGACAGAAACATACAAGTTAAGCAAAAAGGACATCCATTGGTTTATAAAATTCACTGGCCACTGGTGGTCTAGCCTTAGTTAGGGCAGAACTCAATGATACAAACAATGTCCTCAAAGCAATTTTTCTCTTCACATTTCTTATTTCTATTTTTCTTTCTTTCTTTTTTTTTTTTTTTGAGACAAAGTTTCACACTTGTCACTCAGGCTGGAGTGCAATGACACGATCTTGGCTCACTGCAACCTCTGCCTCCCAGGTTCAAGCGATTCTCCTGGCCCAGCCTCCTGAGTAGCTGGGATTACAGGTGCCTGCCACCACATCTGACTAATTTTTGTATTTTTAGTAGAGACAGGGTTTCACTTTGTTGGCCAGGCTGGTCTCGAACTCCTGAACTCAAGTGATTCGCCCACTTTGGCCTCCCAAAGTGCTGGGATTACAGGTGTGAGCCACCATGCCCAGCATACATTCCTTATTTCTAATTGGCTTATTTTCTCAAGTTTTTTTTTTTTTTTTTAAACAGTTCTATAAAATGAATGCTAGATACCTATGCTCCCGACATGCAACCCCAACCATAAAGGGACTTTCTTTGTCCTAGAGTTCATATGCAATCTCAGGAAAGGATCTAATTAGACTTGTTTGGTTCATAAGCCCATCTCTGTTTCGTCACTGTGGATGGGGATGTAGGGACTCTCACGGGTCAACCTAAGTTGTATGTACACTCATTTGGTGGCAGACTGTGAAGAGCGGAGAGTGAGAATTAGGAATAGAGATGAAAATTAGCAGTCACACCAGGAACATGAAATTGTTAATTCCTTGAAGTCACCACAGAAAGGGAAACCATACTTCATGGATTTAATTTATTTATTTAAGTTTATTAAAATAAATGGGATTTTATTTACCATTTATTATTTTCAGAAAATAATAAATTATTATTATTGTATATAAAATATACAGGCATGTATTCTTGGATATCTTATTTGTTGCAAAATTATATTTAACATTATACATATTAGCATTCCAAGGAGTTTATGTTAAATGGTTACCAATCTAACCCAGTCTTCTCCATTCATAGATAAATAAGTGAACTAAGGCCCTTCAGAATATATATTTTTCAATACCTTTTAGCATCTCAGAAATTGCATTTTACAATTGATACTGTGCCACGGTTTCTTGGTATTTTTCTTTCCTAGCGTCAAATAAAATAATGACACATCTACATTCAATAATATCTTTGGCGAGATAAAAGTCACTGAATATCTTGCCCGAGTTCCCACTAAGAGCACAGCTAAGTGACAGAGCCTGGGGTTTGTGACATAGGATTTGTGACCTCCATCCAGTGCTTCTTCCATCTTAACACTGTGGCAAACAATGCCATTCCATTGGATATATACTTATTGACAGAAGCTAGGTTCTTCCTAAAAGCAAATGCTAAGAGTATTGCCCTGTAAGGCCTGCAATCCCATGCCTTAGACCTGACAGCTATAGGTATGTTTTTTGTTCTTAGAGGTTGTAAGTGACATGAGTTTTAGAAAAAAACAAAAAACAAACAAACAAAAAAACCCCACTATTCACTGACTACCATTGTGCCTACTTGAATTCTCAAGAATACATCCTAATGCCTTCCACTGGCAACTTCCTTGTACTCTTTTAGCCAATTTATTTTGGAAACTACTGCATTTTCTTCTCCAGAAATGATTAACTGCTTAAATATAATGCTGTTGTGTTCTGTACTGTTGACTGTCAGTATAATCTTTTGTACCTTTTGACAAGTTTTCAAGGGAGCCTCAATTTGGGTATTATAAATCCAAATGGATCCAATCAATATCTAAATTGCTGAAGTGACAAATGAACATAGAAACTTGTTTGTGAATCAACATGATAATTAATGACAATCAATGGGACACTTCAGTCAAGTAAATCTCAAGAGTATAGCTTTTACTAATAAGCATTTGTCAAATTGTATTGCTCAGTAAACTAACTTGCTTTAGGGAGTTATTAGCAACCCAGTTTTAACAAAAACCATTGTCAAAAGAAAGCAAACATAAAATATAGCTTCCCAGGAATTCAAGGAAATGGTGCCTATGCTTCGAAGGCGTAACTACAGAATTACTGACAGAACCATTAATTCATGTCCATTCTTCATACATAACATTTATCAGCTCAGGGGAAAAAATAATCCCTTTGCCTTGCTCTTTTCTGTTACCAAAAACACTCTAAATACCAGCATTACAGGTTTTGCAATATGCATCTTTATAGCCTACAGAGTTTCGAATTAGGAACATAAAAGTACTTTGAAACTAAGATGGTACAGAAACAAACTGCATGTGATAAAATGAATTGACTCTAATTGGATTTAATTAAAAATCAGCAACACACTGAAGTGAAATTATCCATGAATTATTTACGATTTTTTATCATGAAAGATACTCATGTGGTTTTTATAAGTCATCTATTTTGTTTCTAATGGATATTCATCATAAGAATGAATTCTAGCTATTTGATCAAAGTCTCTTTTTGAATTTTTTTTCACATTTATGATAGATTTTCCAGTTAGTACTTTAAGGAATAATTTGTTTTTCACACCCCAATCCTGTTAGCACAGGATTTTAAATGTGAATAATTTAATAAAATGTATCTTGACTAATATTAGACATCAGGAAGAATCTCTGAGTCCAAATGTACTTTCAAACTTTTTACAAAGCAAAGCAGTGACTGGCAGTTACTATCCTAAGTATTCAAAAGCAATACAAGTTTCCTTTTGGTTCCACTGTTATCTATCCAAGAGTTTGTGTTTTTCATGCAAAATAGCAATTTAGTTATTATGCTTAAGTCGCCCTATATATGAAATAAACATACTCTCAAGAGCAAAATATTTGACAGGAATTCTGGTCACAAGATAGAATGTTGGCTACAGCTCAGAGAGTTCACATACAGAATAGTTTTCCAAGCTTACAATAACACATAGAGCTTAATAATTTTATCCTATTTAGAAATAAAGATCAATAAAGATAAGTAACCAATTTAAAAACAAACACAAACTAAAAAGCAGTAAAGTAACCATTTAAAAACATATAGAGCTAAAAAGAGCTTTCATCGAATTTACTATAAGCCATCATGAGGTTCAAGGGAGTAACACTGTTCCTTGCCCAGGTTCTAAACCCTTTGAGAAATAAGAAAACAGAGTCAAAATAATGTATATGGATTAAACTATTGCTAGAGAAGCCGGTCTGTATGTGCAGGCAAATGACGTCCTGCTCAATGATAAAAATACGTGATACTTACAAGCAGCATACCCACAAGAAAAAAGAAAGAAGGGACCAGGATATTCATGCCTACTTTCTCCATTCAAGGTCACCATTCAGATAGATATCGTTGCTCCATCTCTAGGGCACGATATGTGAGAGTGCAAAGCAAGGCCAGGAGTTTTATGTTAATGGAACACTTAACAGGAAGAAACTAGGAGAACTGGGAAGAAAGCATGTTAGGTACTGTGTTAAGCTTTTACAGGCATTTTCTAACACAATCCTCACCAAAGCTCTATGAGTTGCTATTAATATTATCTCCATGTATACATTAGAAAAAGAAGGTTTAGAGAGGTTAAATAATTTGCCCCAGATCATTCTGCTGGAAAACAAGTTAGAATTTCAGTTGAGTACCCAAAGTAGTATCCAAAGCCTGAAACTTTAAGTAGTATACAACAAGTGGTATCCATCCTTCAACATATCATTATGTATGTAATCAATACTCTAGAATATAGACGAATGTGAAAATAAATTCTCTCATATTTGAATATTCATAGCATGATTACTAATGGCAGGGTGCTGAACACAACATCCCAAAGTCTCCTACCTTGGCACACTGAGTATTTTTGAGCTGAAGAAGACCAGAGGGCCACAGAAGCAAGGTCCCTATGACCTTCTCCCACCTCCTGTCACCCACCCTTATCAGTCTCCTAAATCAAGTCCATAGAAACTAGAATCCCTGTCCCCCCAAAGCAAGCAATAAAACCTAGAATTGTCACTTTCTGACTTTTCTTTGTGAAGTGTAGGAGTGGAAAAGTATGGTACATGTCCTTAACCATCATAGTGGGCACAGCAGACACTTGTAGCAAGACAGGTTAACAGAAAAAAAATTAACAAATGTATGCAATCGAAATTTTACATGACTCAGGAGATCAGAACTAAAGACTCAAAACTGCATGAAAACTGTCTATTTATATGCTTGGGTTAGATGAAGAATGGACAACTCTGTAGAACTGTGATTGGACAAAGGTATGATTTACTGGTAATAAAAAGACTGAGGGAAAATCCAGCGGGGCCTGTCTGCTTGGATTCTTCTTGGCCTCTCTGTGCAGCCTTATATCCTCCTGTGTACAAGGCAGGACCCCTTTGGAATGAGGATCTTAAAAAAAACGGGGGGAGAATATTAGAGAATGACTTTTCTGGGTTTTAGGCTTGCTTTGGGGAAGAAGAGTTCTAGTTTCTATGAACTACCTTGGGGGAGAATTCTGTTTTCTACTAATCACTTTAGGAAGAGAAAGATGAGCAGGTGACAGGAGGACAGAAGAAATTCACAAAGGCTTTGCTTTTGATGTCCTTCCCGTCTCCTTCAGTTCAAAGCACTCAGCATGCAAGGTGCCAAACTTCGGGATATCACGTTTTGAGCCAGAAAGAAGCATGGTCATAATGGAATTTGGTGATCTATCTAGCCCTGAAAGTAGACTTGCCTAAGAGTTCTTTCTTCTTTTGGCTTCACATTTATTATTAATCTTGGCTCATACTCTGAAAAGCAGATTTAAACTTGTAGAAAATGAACACATTGAAAATAATTTTTATCTAAGAGAAAATAAAATTATTTTTGTCTAGCAGAAAGGCAAATAAAATATTTGAATGGTTAAACTGGAGAAGTGGCCTTAAAATACCAAGTTAGAGATTGGTTAGTAGCTTCTGACTGGTGAAATTTAAGTTTTGTTTCTCCAGGATCTGACTGCTCACACCGAGTTGGGTTTGGTTGGTTTACATAAGAACGCACAGTGTTAGAGCCACCTGAGTCTAATTGGGAGGCCATTAGCCTCCCAATTCTCTTAAAAGCACCTATTTTTACAGTCATAATTTAGCATTCTGTCTTTCGTTAATTCTAAATGCTTTGGTTCTCTTTGTCAGAGGTGTTTGAACCAGAGTGACTCCATCTTGAATAGGGCTGGGTAAAGTAAGGCACAGATCTACTGGGCTGCATTCCAAGGAGGTTAGGCATTCTTAGTCACAGGATGAGATAGGAGGTCAGCAAAACATATAGATCACAAAGACATTGCTGATAAAAGTATGTGGTAAACAAACCGGATAAAACCCACCAAAACCAAGATGGTGATGAAAGTGACCTCTGGTTATCCTCACTACTCATTATGTGCTAATTATAATACATTAGCATGCTAAAAGACACTTCCACAAAAATGCCAGGACAGTTTACAAATGCCTTGGCAATGTCAGCAAATTATCCTATATGGTCTAAAATGAGGAGGAACCTTCAGTTCCAGGAATTGCCCACTCCTTTCCTGGAAAACTCATGAATAATCCACCCATTTTTTTAGCATATAATCAAGAAATAACCATAAAAATAGCCAACCAGCAGCCCATGGGGCTGCTCTGCCTATGGAGTAGCTATTGTTTATTCCTTTACTTTCTTAATAAACTTGCTGACACTTTATGGACTTGCCCCAAATTCCTTCTTGTGTGAGGTCCAAGAACTCTCTCTTGGATCTGGAACGGGACCCCTTTCCAGTAACATCTTGAATCCCCATTGGAACTGGCTTTATCATTCTACTGGGTCTTCTTTTAATGAGTTTTAAAATCTTTAACAAGTACATTATATCTGTATAAGAACTGTGTGTTTCAATTTCTTGAAAATTATACATTGCCATTATTTAACTTTCTCAGTATCGGTTTCCTCATTTATAAAGTAGGAATAGTAATAACTTCCTTAGATTCTCTGAGATTATCAAATGAGAAAAGTCACTGATCCAGTTGTAGGTGTTACACAACAAAATGTTCCCAGAACAAACTGAGGGTCAGGCTGCTTATTCTTGCAGCCCAATAACAAGATGCAGATGAATGGGGAGGAAGAGTGTTTTTATTTCTCTAACCAGTTACAGGGAGAAGGCCTGGAAAATATTGCCAGACCAACTGAAAATTATAAAGTCTTCCAGAGCTTATATACCTTCTGATATGGTTTGGCTGTGTCCCCACTCAAATCTCATCTTGAGTTGTATCTCCCACCATTCCCAGTGTTGTGGGAGAAACCTGGTGGGAGGTGATTGAATTATGGGGGTGGGTCATTCCTGGGCTGTTCTCTCATAGTGAATGACTCTCACAAGATCTGATGGTTTTAAGAATGGGAGTTTCCCTGCACAAGCTCTCTCTTTGCCTGCTGCCACCCATGTAAGACATGACTTGCTCTTCCTTGCCTTCCACCTTGATTGTGAGCTCCCCCACCAGACACATGTAACCATAAGTGCATTAAACCTCTTTCTTATGTAAACTGCCCAGTCTTAGGTATGTCTCTATCAGCAGCATGAAAATGAACTAATACAGTAAATTGGTACCAGGAGTGAGGTGCTGCTGAAAAGATACCCAATAATGCAGAAGTGACTTTGTAACTGGGGAAGAGGCAGGGATTGGAATAGTTTGGAGGGCTCAGAAGAGGACAGGAAAATGTGGGAAAGTTTGGAACTTTCTAGAGACTTGTTGAATGGCTTTGCCCAAAATGCTGATAGCAACATGGAAAATAAAGTCCAGGCTGAAGTGGTCTCAGATGGAAATGAGGAACTTGTTGGGAACTAGAGCAAAGGTGACTCTTGTTATGTTTTAGCAAAGAGACTGGTGGCATTTTGCCCCTGCCTTAGAGATTTATGGAACTTTGAACTTGAGAAGGGAAGATTTAGGGTCTGGCAGAAGAAATTTCTAAGCAGCAAAGCATTCAAGAGGTGACTTGGGTGCTGTTAAAGGCATTCAGTTTTATAAGGGAAGCAGTACATAAAAGGATGGAAAATTTGCAGCCTGACAATGCAATAGAAAAGAAAATCCCATTTTCTATGGAAAAATTCAAACCAACTGTAGAAATTTGCATAAATAGCGAGGAACTGAATGTTAATCCCCAAGACAATAGGAAAAACGTCTCCCAGGCATGTCAGAGGTCTTCCCAGCAGGCCCTCCCATCACAGGCCCAGATACATAGAAAGAAAAAATGGATTCATGGGCTGGGCCCAGGGTTCTCATGCTGTGTTCAGTCTAGGGACTTGGTGCCTTGCATCTAAGCCACTTCAGCCATGACTAAAAGGGGCCAAGGTACAGCTCAGGCCATGGCTTCAGAGGGGGCAAGCTCCAACCCTTGGCAGCTTCCACATAGTGTTGAGTCTGTGGGTACACAGTACTCAAGAACTGAGGTTTGGGAGCTTTCATCTAGGTTTCAAATGATGAATGGAAATGCCTGGATGTCCAGGAAGAAGTTTGCTGCAGGGGCAGGGCTCTCATGGAGAATTTCTGCCAGGGCAGTGCGGAAGGGAAATATGTGGTCTGAGTCCTCACACAGTCCCTACTGCGACACTGCCTAGTGGAGTTGTGAGAAGAGAGCCACTGTTCTCCAGACAGCAGAATGGGAGATCCACCAACAACTTGCACTGTGTGCCCGGAAAAAACACTCCACACCAGCCCTTGAAAGCAGCCAGGAGGGAGGCTGTACTCTGCAAAGTCACAGGGGTGGAGCTGCCCAAGACGATGGGAACCCACCTCTTGCATCAGTGTGACCCGGATGTGAGACACGGAGTGAAAGGAGATCATTTTGGAGCTTTAGGATTTGACCGCCCTGCTAGATTTCAGACTTGCATAGGGCCTGTAGCCACTGCTTTGGCGAATTTATCCTATTTGGAATGGCTGTATTTACCCATTTCATACACCCACATTGTATCTAGGAAGTAACTAATTTGCTTTTGATTTTATAGACTCATAGGCAGAAGGCCCTTGCCTAGTCTCAGATGAGACTTTGACTGTGTACTTTTGAGTTAATGCTGAAATGAGTTAAGGGTTTCGGGAACTGTTGGGAAGGCATGATTGGTTTTGAAATGTGTTAAGAGATTTGGGAGGGGTCAAGGGTGGAATGATATAGTTTGGCTATGTCCCCACCTAAATCTCATCTGGAATTGTAACTCCCACAATTCTGACATGTTGTGGGAAGAACCCAGTGAGAGGTGATTGAATTATGGGGTTGGGTCTTTCCCATGCTGTTCTCCTGATAGTGAATGAGTCTCATGAGATCTGATAGTTTTAAAAATGGGAGTTTTGGCTAGGTATGGTGGCTCATGTCTGTAATCCCAGCACTTTGGGAGGCCGAGGCAGGTAGATCACTTGAAGTCAGGAGTTTGAGACCACCCTGGCTAACATGGTGAAACCCTGTCTCCACTAAAAATACAAAAATTAGCCACACACGGTGGTGGGTGCCTGTAATCCCAGCTACGCAGGAGACTAAGGCAGGAGAATTGCTTGAACCTGGGAGGCGGAGGTTGCAGTGAGCTGAGATCACACCATTGCACTCCAGCCTGGGTAACAGAGAGAGACTCAGTCTCAAAAAAAAAAAAAAAAAAAAAAAAGAGGCAGGGAGGGAGTTTCCCTGCACAAACTGGCTGCTGCCATCCATGTAAGACAAGACTTGCTCCTCTTTGCCTTCCACCATGTTTGTGAGTCCTGCCCCCCCCCCTCCCCCGCCCCGGCAGCCATGCAGAACCATTAAACCTCTTTCTTTTGTAAATTGCCCAGTCTAGGGTATGTTTTTAACAGCAGTGTTGAAAACAGACTAATACACTTTCTAAATTATTTGTCTATGTATAAGTATGCATTGATCAAAAGACATACGTGATTAACTTCTTTTAATCTATAACTAAGATTTAAGTCCTGAAGACCTTCCTCTGGAATCTCTGTAAATTTATTTAATCTGAATGGGTCCAGGTCCTGAGGTCACTACTTTTGTCTCCTCCTAAGTCGTAGAGGTTTGCGGAGTTCCTTCAGACCTCCAATAAACTTGTTTGTAGAGGCCTGGGGAGTTTCTTCAGACCTCCAATAATCCTAAATGGGTCTTCTTAAGAATTCCTTCATAATCTAGTCATACTTCAAGGCCCAGAAAAGGCCAAAGCAAGACTTTTGGTGGGCTTTTGTTATATTCCAGCCTTTGTATAAGGTCACTGGCTCTTTCAGCTTTGAGTATTTAACTCAACCACACAGTTAGTGCTGAAATAGTTGTTATGAAGGCCTGTGTTAGTGAGAACTGGCCTGCCACAACAACATAAATTATCATATTACAAGCAAAAATGATGATTATTGTTGTAGTTGTTGCTGTTGATTTTATTTTTCCAGTGGGAATTTGCAATATACCAAAAATGTGTTCAGACAGATTATTTCAAATGCTCTGTAGTAAAAGATCATTTAAAAATAAAATCTACCACATCTTTGAAAGGCAATTTTGTACAACATAATACAAAGGAATTAAGAAAATGCAATAAGAACAAAGACAAACAGGTTTTTATTAAAATTATTAGTTGTAAAATTACTGTTGATTTGCTTAATGTCTCTAAACCTTTAGTGTCAAATTTGTAACTTCTCTTGCCATAGACCAGTAACAAATAACATGGGACTGACACTGCTTCACAGACTTCACCAAGTAACGACGCAATGTTCCTAAAGAAAATAATTAGCTTTATAGCATTAACCTCTATCTGCTGCAAACACTGACACAGTGTAATGGCATCATATTATATTTTCTCTGAATTTCAGTACTGGCGGGGACAGGGACTTTGGAAGCCTATGATGAGTGGAAGTTAGCTCACGTATCAGCAGCAACATACTCTTTAGTTTGAAACTACAAAGAAAGAGTAAAAAGGAAGATGGCTTACATATGTGAAAGCAAAGATAAACAGTTTTGCTCTTTTAAAGTTATACAGGTCTGAATGACAAGCACACCTCTTTCCCCTAGAGGATAAAGCCCTTGAAGGCCACAAAAGCTTGCAAGAGCAAATGTAAAATTTTTCCTGTTTTATATTCTCCTTTCAACTTTGAATCTTAAGGGGACATTAATCTTGAGCCACTTTCTGTTTGCACTTTCTTTGTCATGCAAATGCTACACTGGCCGGCTTTACCTTTTCTTAATTAGTGGTAGGAGAGCAAAGTTTTCATCCATTCTAATGCCACTAGCTTGTCATTCATTTTTTGTTCATTTCTTTCTAAGGAGAAAATTTTCCTCCTTTAGGCAACATTTTTAGTTAATATGTTAATAGTCACCAGTCTTTAAACTTGCCGTGATGGTACACTGGGTTTGTGAAAAAAGAAGTTTTTCTCCTCAGCAAAGACCTGAACTTTGGTTAGAATAATTCATAGGCTTCTTCCTAGTTTTCCTTAGTCCTTCTAGCATGCAAGTTAGCAAATGTCTGCAGCACCAATCTCCATGTTCTGATTCTGTGTCCCAGTGAGGGTCTACGCTGGGAACTGCCTGCTGGCCTGTGGGCAATCGTTCTCTTTCCTCTGTTTTCATCCTATCATTGACCTGACTGAGATACCAGAGATTGTCAAACTCTCAGGCTGCCGTTATGGAAGCCCTTCTCTCATTTGGGGTTAGTGTCTGATTTAGCAGTAACATTATATCTCTCCATGTCAGATCAAAGGATTGTCCTAATCCTTGTAAAACATCAATATAGCCATCGGGGTTATCTCAGAATTTACCTACGTCTATTTTAATTTACTTTAAGTCTGAGAGAGAAAAAGGTACAGGCACTCTGGCTGGGCCGAATTCTACCCCTCCTACTGCTTGGAGGGGGCATAAATGGGGAATATTGGCACTCTTTAGTTCATTGTTTACCCCTTTGTCTATCTCCTTTTGGACGGTGGTTGAAGGGGGGTCCTTATTAGTTGGGCAAGGAGTCAGAGGGATGCTGGGGTAGGGAGATAGACTCTGAGGGCTTCCTGTAGGGCATACATCACACTTTTTACATAATTGCGAGTTGTCTCTTAATGAAAAGAAAGTTTGTATACATGGCACTTCACTCCATTTGCCTTTTCTACAAAAGAGGTCTAGCTGTAAGATGGTGTTATAATTTATACTTCCCTCAGAAGGCCAGATTTCTCTCCCTTGAAGAGGATATCATGGCCAGGTGGTACTGCAGAAGAATGTAAGTCTTTTCTTTCTTAAGTGTCTGAGGGCCAAATTGGTCCCAATTCTCCACAATACATCTTAGGGGTGTTTTTGCCTTGTGGGGAACATTTCCCATCTGAAAAAAGAACATAGAGATGCCAGCACCCCTAGTCATTTTCCGATGAGCATTAGTCCTAGAGCGTCCTCTATGGTCCTAATGCTTGTTCCTTTCCAGAGTGTGTAACAACCCATGGACCTCTGCTTATCGGATTAGTTACGCTCACCGATGTAGCAGTCCTACACCTGTTTTCCCGCCTCTCTTGACCACAAAGAAAGGGGTCCGGGCTGCTGGATTTTAGTGGTCCTTTATCAGCATGCCCAACATTGCCTTTGTGCTCAGGGGTGAGTTCCTTTCCGGAGTGCGTAACCACCCATGGACCTCTGCTTATCAGCTTAGTTACACTCAGCGATGTAGCAGTCCTGCACCTATTTTCCCGCCTTTCTTGACCACAAAGAAAGGGGTCTGGGCTGCTGGATTCTAGTGGTCCTTTACCAGAGTGCCAACGTTGCCTTTGTGCTCAGGGGTGAGTCCTAGACCTGGGCTGGGTTCCTGAGTATTTCATAACAACCCAGCTGCCCCATCAAGATGCATTCCCATAAACAGTTCTTATGCAAATTCATTTCAGAGAAGGTGTAGCGAATCTTTTGAGTCAGGATTGAGATAGTCTTGATTCTGTAAGTACTCTAAGGCTTGGCTCAGTGCAAACAGCTCGCACATTTGAGGAGACCAATTTTTAGGCAATTTTTCTAACTCTGCTTCCACAAGAGTCTCCCTATAAATTACTGAATACCGATTGTGGTTTTTTCCTCAATCACCTGGGAAGAACCATCTATCGTCCTGTCTGTCCTGAAGGGAGTTCCTCCTAGGTCTGGTTGGACCTTTGTATGGTAATTAAGATTTAAATCCCCTGTTAGGAAATTTGCTGGGTTAAGGGAATTATCAGTGGTTGGAGTTACATTACCCTTTTCTAACAGAATAGCCCCATATTTTAAGATTTTTGAGTTAGTAAGCTATCTTTTTGCTTTTTTTTTTTGAATTAGAATAATTCTGAACTGGTGAGGTGTGCTCACAATGAGGTTTCCTCTAAAAGTTACTCTTCTACTTTTAGCAAAGCAGTTGCCGCTACCGACTGAATGCATTTGGACCATCCGCGGGTTACTGGGTTAAGGATTTTTGATAGGAAAGCTATGGGTTGTCAGTGGCCTCAGTGCTTTCAAGCTACGCCCTTATTTACACTGACAATAAAGTAGCAATGGAGTGTTACAGGGTCATGGACAAGACCTTCAATTATCAATTACAGGTTTTAAATTTACCCTGGCTTTTAAAAGAATAGGGCACTTTTTTTTTTTTTTTTTTTTACTATTTCTCTTTTTCTTTCTTTTTCTCTTTGACTCCCTCTTTTTCTCTCTCTCTCTCTTTCTCTCCATCTCTCTCGCTCTCTCCGTGTCTCTCTCTTAGCCATTACAAACTTGGGGCCCTGGCAAGGGTAGTGAGGAACGGGTTTCACATGTCAAGAGCTGTATACTTAAATCGGGAGTGACGCCAGGGATAAGACTCCCTGGGTTACAGCCTAGGTGCCTAAGGACACAGCGTAGAGCTTCCTCAGATCCCTTTGGAGATACAACTTGCCAGAGGAAATGAAAGTCTGAACCATTAGTACCTAGGAGGCAGGGATCAGAGAAAGCAGATTCAGAGGTAAGGAGAATTTGCGGGCTACACTTTCAAGAAAGTCGTGGTCCAGATGCAGGAGGTATGGGTCAGAAGAAAAGGTAGGGGCGCACGCATGGGCGACTGTTGAGTAGAGACTTCTGGCTGCACCATGATCTCAACCACTACTGCCAGGAGTTCGGAATGACAGGTTTCTGCCTCTAGTCAGCCCTTAGCCTCCCCAAGAAAATTGAAAGTGGAAGTTGGCTCCAGGCAGACCAGTGTCCCCACTCCAGAAGGGTTGGGGGTTGTTAAAAAGCCCTTCCTCAGATAGACTCACACCTGAGTCTTAAGTCTGGCAGCCATGTTAATTGTTTTTAACTGGCCGACAGGTGCCCGGTATTTTTCTCCAATTCTAAGCAACAACAGGACAGAATAGCAAGCAAAAGTGATCCAGTATTACTCACCGCTTTGGAGATCCCTTCATGGTTGCCAAAATGTTACCAGGGGGTCCTTGCTCACAGAGCTCCCAAGATGGCAGTGGGACACTTCCAAGATGGTGGTGGACTGTTTCCAAGATGGTGGCAAGCCTCGTGTCCTCTGACCTGGGGTTCTTGGCCTCATGGATCCAAGGAATGGAATCTTGGGCCATGCGGTGAGTGTTATAGCTCTATTAGAAGCCATGGGCCAGGGAAGAGAACTGTGGAACCCAGTGACTAGTGTTCAGCTAGATTAGGATGAATCCGGGCACTCAGCCTTGCAGGAACAACGGCAAGCCTTTAGCCCGACTGGGAGCGGCAATGGGCGCCTCGCTGGATCAGAAGCACAGCAGACACCCTGCAGGATCCGGAGGGATGGAAGTCAGCAGCGGGTCTGCAACGGTGGAAAACAGCAGTTGTAGATGGGGAGCGAAAGCTCAGCTCCAGTGGTAACAAACACCGACCAGAAGCATGAAGTTGCAAGATTTAATAGAGTGAAAACAGAGCTCCCATACAGAGACAGGACCCAAAGCGGGTTGCCTTTGACGGCTGGAATGCCTGGGTTTATATCCTGATCCTTGTCCCTCCCGCTGTGCTCTCAGGCAATAGATGATTGGCTATTTCTTTACCTCCTGTTTTTGCCTAATTAGCATTTTAGTGAGCTCTCTTTACTATCTGATTAGTCAGATGTGAGCTAAGTTACAAGCCCCGTGTTTAAAGGTGGAAGTGGTCACCTTCCCAGCTAGGCTTAGGGATTCTTAGTCGGCCTAGGAAATCCAGCTAGTCCTGTCTCTCATAACCATGCAGTAAAGACTTCCATAATAAAACATCTGACCAATCTGAGCCAAATAGCAGAGTTTGGGGTCACCTCCTGAACAGTCCTTATCTAAGCTTGCTGTATTCAGTTGAATTATTGTACTTTGTGTTGCATGGACAAAAGTCCTCTACTTTCCAATCACAGATGAGCTCATTTGCATACATACATAACAACAAAAAATATATATAAAAAATAAACTGTGTACCGTGCCAAAGAAGTTGAGATGGCTTTTAGAGCACGGAACACAGGTGTCTGAACTTTTTAGCAGCTTAGGCTAGTTTCCCCAGTGAAAAAGAAATGTCAGCTGAAATTGATACAATGAACAGTTCATTAGGTGAAGCTGGTTCTGCCATACAAATGACTTCCAAACCTAAGTAAGAAATGTTGTCTTTGCTCCTGGATTTCAGCTCTACTTGCTGAATTCCCTGCAAGACTTTCCTTTCAGTACGTTAAACTCCTAAGTCCAAAATGAGCCTTCAGAAACGAAATGTAACTCCCACCTTGCTCTCCCCTTATCATCATACCTCTTTAGATCACTTACAGAGCCAGGTCCCAAACCTTGCTTCACACTGCAGTCACCTGGGAAGCTTTTAATATTTTTAATGTCCTGGTTACTCTCCATACTGATTAAATCAGAATATCTGAGGGTGACCAAACATGTGTAGTGTTCAAAGACCATCAAGTCATTACAACATGCAACAACGTTTAGGAACCATTGACTATGTCTATGATGTAAGTAAAAATTACTCATATGGGCATTAAAGTACTACACTTGGCAACTCTTAGTTATCTTTGAAGACCTATCCCCTAAACAACCTATATACCAGATAAATTGTGCTTTTCACTTTTTTTGAAGATGCCTGATGACATTGTGATGGTTAAGCTGATTTATCCATGTAAGGTAGGCCCTCTATCATTTGCAACTATTGGCATTCTGTCTCTAAGGATTACTTTCTCGAGAAAGCTCCCCCAAGGTCTAGATGAGACTATTCCCTCTAGAAACCTCAGAGAGTGGTTTGCATTTCCTTTAGAGATGTATATCGTCTTTAATTCAGTGTAACAGTTTTCCATTCAACACGCACCTATTGAGTACTTCTTGCCTGTCACTTAGCTAACCATTACAGGAAATCACAATTACTATGACTTCAAGAAGCATATGGTCATCCTAGGTTACAAACTCAGGTCTTGGGTCCTTCTTGTCTTTATTTACTCTGCAATACTGAGCCCAATGCCTCTTTGAAGTAGACATTAAATAAATATTTCTTGACATTAAGAAAAATGCTAAACTCTAAATTTAAAGAAGGTAATGTTGCACAGTGAGAGCATGGATATTGTTCTTCAAGAGGAAAATAATAATTTTCATCAGCAAAGTAAAATGTGATATGTAAGCCTGAAGACTGGTAACCTCAGTTTTGGGATTCTACGAAAATATTTCAGGATCTCTTAGTAAATAGATACTTTGCCTTCGGAGCCAATGTACCCATTACCCTCCTAATATCCAATATAAAACATGAGATATATTCAGTTATTCATTAACTTATTCAGCTAACAATTATTAAGGATGTGCTCTCTTTCAGATAGTAACTAAGCTAGAAACAGTGGTGAGATATGGTAGTCATTAGGAAGTTACTCATGCATTTATTTGTTTCAACCAGTATTTATTGAGTACTTACTATGTGCCAGGTGCTATTCTAGGCACTGAGGATACTGCAATAAACGAATACTGCACTGATACTGCAATGAATGAAACAGACCAAAATACCAATTTTGAGATATGATTACAAGTTACTTTTGAACCATACCAGAAGTATTTATTTTCTAATTTAATTGCAACCAATTGGAAAGTGTAATGATATTAATAAAATTTAAATTTACTCAGTCCTCCTGATTCTATTAATAATTCTAGATTTGAATTTTACATAAGGGAGAGTAAGCAAAGGAAAACTCAAGAATAGCTTCATGAGCCACTCATTGTTCTTCCATTTTCAAATGAGCAATGCACACGCATGCCTTGTACATAAGAATATGTTTCCCCAGGCAGTGCATTCTGTGCCCCTTCAGGCAGAAACAATCTATTTCTTTGGATGTTCCTCATCTGTCAAGTCAAAGGCAGAAAATGAGAAGATGACTTGCAAAAATACCAAGTCAGCAAGTTTCCTAAATTTTCTGTTATTCTTCTGCTGGAAGCAAAACATATTTCAGCACTGTCCAGAGACTATCTGAACAGTTGGATTGCATGATGTTTGGGGTCCTTTCTGTATTAAAAGTCCAGGACTTATGTTTGTTATTACAGAGTATTTTATATCACGCATTATTATTGTTATTATTCATCTATGGGATAAATATTAGCTACTAGGAGGCTTTCGGCAAAAAGCAAAAGAAAATCCAGCTAAAAATATCTTAATAAATAAGAAAAATTAGTATTTCAGAAAGGAGATCACAGACAGTTATGAAGGCTGGACAATTCAGCAGGTCAACCATAACACAACTTCTGACCCACCTTCTGACCTCTCTGCCCAAATGTGCACTCAGTAACTCTGGTCATCAGTCATCTGCAGTGGCTCCAGGTATCACACAATGACATTCAACTGCAGGAAGAACGAAGAATGTACCACCTCTTAAAGTTCCTCTGTATGAGTGAAGACCACTTTCCTAGACATCCTGAACCCATATTCCCTCTTTTGTTTTGGCCAGAAGGGCACCATGAGTCCATGTTTAAGTCAGTCACTGGCAGAGGAATGAAATTACCAGGATTGGTTTAGAGTGTGAATTAAGATACAGCCCTAAGACTTACAATTCCTGGAAAGCTGCCTTCAGCATACCTTTTAGGTATTAGCAAAAGTATGGGAAAATCTCTTCCTAGCTAGGCAACATTACCTTCAATTGAATAACATGTTAGAAGATAGGTATAGATACAATGTTGGCCATTCCTCTCAAGAGAACTGGCTTTCAGGGTTGGCAGCAGCCCCTTGGATGGGGGAGGGCAGTAACAAAATACTGAAACCTGGCCCCTCAGGGATTCTCAGACATCAGAATTTCTTTTTTTTTTTTTTGAGATGGAGTCTTGCTCTGTTGCCCAGGTTGGAGTGCAGTGGTGCCATCTTGGCTCACTGCAACCTGTGCCTCCCAGGTTAAAGCAATTTTCCTGTCTCAGCCTCCCAAGTGGCTGGGATTACAGGCGCTTGCCATCATGCCCGGCTAATTTTTGTATTTTTAGTAGAGACGGGGTTTCACCACATTGGTCAGGCTGGTCTCAAACTCCTGACCTCAGGGGATCCATATGTACCTTGACCTCCCAAAATGCTGGGATTACAGGCATGAGCCACCTTGCCCAGCTGGACATCAGGATTTCCAAAAGCTTCCAGGTGATTCCAACATAAGCAGCATTGGAGAAGCACTGCCCCATAGCATTTCTAACATTTTATTGATAATGCAATACTGTAGGTCTGGGGACCACTCTTGTAACTGCAAGGCCCTAATACTGTGGGCTTCCAACTCCATGGTTCCATCATAGCAATTACTATAGTATATATAATTAGGCTGGTACATGGCTGACTTCTCATCTAAATATAAGCATTTTACAAAGAACTGGAAAACTGCCCGCCCCACAGTAGGTATTTCATATTCATTGAATTCACATTGTTGAATATTACAGAGAGCTTGTTTCTGAGTGGTCATGTGTGCCAGATGGACTACATTAGAAAATGTAACTTTGAGGCTCACAGATGAGAAACTCTAGAATAGCTAATTTAATTTGACTGCCTGAAGGTATTTGGTGGGGGATAATTGGCTAAGTTTAGAGACTGTGGTATTATTTGCAAGGCCAATGTTAGTGTTCACATGCAGGTCTTACCTTGGCTTTGAAGACAGGCTGCCAAAAGTGATTAGGTGAGAGCTAACAGAGTCAAATCTGGACACTGACAGCTGCCTCTTCTCCCTCTGGCACTTTTGCAGAAGATAACTTTTTTATCTTAATTTTTATGTTTGAAGGCATAGTGCTAGTCTGCATGAGACCCAGGAGGGCCAATGAAAAGCTATCTTATATTAGGATGGCCATAATAGTCCTTGTCTAGCTAAAAAGAGCAAGTCTCGGCTTTTAAGCATAAGGAATCAGCTCCTTTTTGCACAAAAGCACAAAATTGTAGTCCACAGCACAGAGAAGCCAAGGATAATGCAGCCATTAGAGACACCTGTGAGTGGCAGTGAATTATATTCTCTTACCCTACAAATGCTAATCATCCAAAAAAGCTGGATCCTCGCTGCTTGCCTTTTTCTTGCTCATAGCAATGTCATAAAGAATGGAATATCCATATAATTCATTCTCACGGGAGTGTCAAGGGATGAGATACTGTCCTAATACATAATATTGCCACCTGTACAATAGGCTGGTCCTGAACAGCACTCAGCTGACATAAACAAATCTTGTAGCAGGCTGTGTGCAGAAACGCATGAACACTTGAATGTACAAATGTCTCCAGTTCTATGGTTCTCATTTCAAGCTGTGTTTGTCTTGGTCACTGGAGACTTTTTTTAAAGCTTCACTTTCAAATCCCTCTGGGCTAAAACTGAGCAAAAGTGAAATGACAATTAAACCACAAAATAATATTCATTAAAAACATTTTTTTTTTTTTTAGATGCAGAGATCTCACTATGTTGCCCAGGCTGGACTTGAACTTTTAGGCTCAAGTGATAATCCAGCCTCAGCCTCCCAAGGAGCTGGGACTACAGGTGTGCACTGCTAAACCATCCTCAAAAATGTTTATTTTTAATGGTGAGATATTTTCCAAGGGTAACTGATATAATTTATCAGCCCTGACTCCTGTGAAACCGGCAAGCCTGCTCTTCTTTGAAGACCTGGAGTGATTCTCCATCCATGGCCCTACTTTAGTCCATTGCTCACTCTATTGTCTTTCCTGGACTGTAGCTGCCCCTTCATCTACCTGCATTTTATATGGTGCGTTGATGAGTAGAGGTCAAAGTGCAGCAGTACAGACTAGAGAGAAATATGGCCAGAGAGGCTGTAGAACAGAGCATTTAAAGACATTATTGTTGGAGTCATTCTTTCTGGATTCAATATGAAGTTTTAATCCTCGTTAGCTGTGTTACTTAAAACTTTCTATGGCCCAGTTTTCCCATGTTTAAAATGTGCCTAATGCTGGTGCCTACTGCAGAGGGCTTTGCATATTAAAATACCTATGAAGCTTTTTTTAAAGACCAAATGTTTTTAGTCAAAAAATGTCAAGTATTTTTAAAAATCTCTTTTATTCCCCTGTGCAATATTTCACTCAGATCAAATCAGCAGGAGACATACATGCTGCTCAAAACACAGCTCCAAAGAGGATCCGGAAGGCATACTGTACAGAACCACTTTCATGTCTGTTCTATACACACAGTCAGCAATATCTCTCAACCATGGAGCCCAGTACATGCAAAGTTTTTAAAAGATGCCTGGTACATAGGAAATGGTACAAAGTATTAAAACTTTTTATACCATGTTTACTTCTGGGTGGTAGGATTTGGTGATTAACTTTTTTCTCTTCTTTTTACTCTTTTTTTGCTCTTTCCAATGAAAAAATGAATTGATATTTTTACAATATGAAAAAAATTACATACAAAAAATTATCCATATCAGTTAGCTATTGCTACCTACAAACTGCCCCACAAGTCAGTGACTTTTAAAAATCAGGTATTATTATAGCTTATGGATGTGTGGATCAACTGATCAGCAAAATACACTCATGCATCTGTTTTGAGCAGCATGTGGATTGGCTGAGGGTTCTGCTTGAGCCTTGGCTGAGTTGTGGGACAGCTCTGCTCCACATGTTTCTATTCTTCTCTGGACCAGTGGAACAGCCCAGGCATGTTCTCCTTATAGCAATGGCAGAACCGCAAGAAAACAAATACATGCAAAAACCCTGGAAGCCTAGGCTCAGATGTGGTACAAAGTTCCCCTCATACTATTGTTCCAATCAAGTCACACAGTTGAAATCAGAGTCAGAAGCTGGGGATACATATCTTGCCTTTTATGTGGCAGAAACTACAAAGAAATATAGCAAAGGTCATAGAGGTTGTGTATATGGGAGAGAGGAAAATTGGAACGGGGACCATTAATAATATCTATACTACTTTCTGTGCTCTAAGAACTAGTTCCATTTAATACTCACATATCACAGTGACAAGAATCATGATTCCTGAAGACAAACACACCTGGCTTCCAATCCTAACTCAAGTATTTACTAACTATGTGACCTCAGCAAGTTGCTTCTCCTTTCAGAATCTGTTTCCTATTTGTAAAGGGGAGATAAAAGTAGTCCTAGAATAATTAAATGTTTAATAATTAAATTAGACAATCAGTATAAATCTCTTAGCATACCCCACGCATCGTAGCACTGAAATATTGGTTGATGATTTTAGTGTTGTTTAACATCGTCATCTTCCATAAATGCTGTCATAAGCTTGTCAAACAGAAGTGATCTCTCTCTGCTGAAGTCCTTTACTCCCATAATCACCTCTACTGGTCATTTGATGTGCATCACATACAACTTGGTATTGTGGGTACTGTGGTCATGTATGGGCCTTTCTTACTGTGCTGTAAACTAGATGGGGATGGACATATTTTCTGTATCTTTGCATTCTAAAGTACTCTGCTAGTCTTCACCGCAGTTGGAATACCAAGAATAGCTTATATTTTTACAGTTCTTTGTAGTTGATACAGTGTTTTCTAATTTGATTTTCTTGTTGTAAGGTAGCAGGGACAGAATTTATAGATAAGAAAACTGTGCCTTAGAGACTTTGAAACTTGCCTGAGATCACATGATATGTGGCATAAACTTCACTCAATTTCTTATCTTTGACTTTTATCTAGTTAACTTTTATTATAGTTACCTAATATATATTTAGTGCAGAGAACAAATGAGGTAAAGTCAACAACTATGCCAAAAGAAATTTTCAATAGCCAATACAAAAGAGTGCCATAAAATCCAACCTAGGGTGAGTTATCCTGATAATTTTTTTCTGAGAGTATGTTAAAAAAAAAAATAAGAAAAACAACTATCTTAAGTTTTATTTGTTTTTTTTCCTGCTTTTCCTTTTTTTTTTTTTTTTACCTCATGCATAAATCACATAATGTACACACATTTTTATAAAAAGTGAAATGATGATTTTGTACCTAAAGGCTACAGTTGTCAACTCAGAATAGAAATGCAAGACATATTTTATAAATGCTGTTTAAATTAAAGGTGTTGTATATTTAAAGCACACAATCATACAACCTAAGGTAGGCAGAGGAGAGAGGAAAGAAAAGCTTAAGCTCCAAATCTGAAAGGTTAGCACCTCATTCAGAGTCATTTTTTTTTATCATCAAGGAGTTGAAATGTTCTCTCTCCAGAGAGTGAATAATGTTCCTGGTGGGGGACTTTCCTTATTTCCTTCCAGTGACTTCATGTTTACAACAGCATTCACTGTTAGCTACACATATGTAGCTAAACACATATGTGTCCAACTGCTTGTTCCCGGCTACAGAACTATTCTGAACTATACACATTCCCTCAAAAATATTTGTATTTATGCTTGGGGTATGTGATTGACATCTGCAGAAGCCTAAACGTTTAGATTTTAAACTCAGTAAAACTGTTTCTATGTTTATAAATATTAGCATAAACAAGAATCACTCTGATAATTAATTTAAAAAATAACGAAAATATTTGAATAGATGTATTTCTGTGTTTAAGGACCTGTTCAGTGGGGCAATGTCTACATGAATAAAATGAATTAACAAGTTAAATATGTATCCTCTTTTATACACACATGCCAAAAAGCTGATAAAACTTCCATTTAGTTCCAGAATTCCAGAAAGAAAGAGCAATAGAAAGAAAAAGGGGTAAAATTCTGTTACCGAAATATCAGGGGTTTGGCATAGGTTCTGCTGCTCACTGCACAGAATGCCAATGACTGAGACACCAAGTATTGCCAAGGGAGAAGGATTTAATCGGGTGCTACAGCTGAGGAATTGGAAGTTCAGTCTCAAATCTATTTCCCCCACTAACTAAAGCTAGGGCCTTATATAGCAGGGGAGAAATGTAACAATGTATAAGAAAGCAGGAACTAGGGAGGGACAAGGAAGCAATCATGAGAATGAGGGGTCCTGTCTGGTGGAGTGATCTGGTGAGTTTCCCTTCTTTGATACATTTTTTAGAGACCTGAAGGTTCTTTCCTGAGGAAGGAGTTCAGATAAAACAAACATAAGTTTCAACCTTTAAGACCAGAAAGGTTCATTTCTATGTTTATCAAAATGACACTCTATGGGACTTTTGGGTAGGTTTCAATTCTTTATAGCTAATAATCTAATTTATGAAATAGCACCCCCTTTTAGATTATGAATCACTCTTACACCAAAGGAAGAGCCATCTTCCTTTTTTTCCAAGGGAGCTTTACTATGCTTGATCAGGGGAGCACCCCAGAAAATTACTGAAGAAACCTAAACTCTACAATCTTTTTTTTTTTTTTTTTTTTTTTGAGACGGAGTCTGGCTCTGCCGCCCAGGCTGGAGTGCAGTGGCGGGATCTCAGCTCACTGCAAGCTCCGCCTCCCGGGTTTACGCCATTCTCCTGCCTCAGCCTCCTGAGTAGCTGGGATTACAGGCGCCCGCCACCGCGCCCGGCTAGTTTTTTGTATTTTTTAGTAGAGACAGGGTTTCACCATGTTAGCCAGGATGGTCTCGATCTCCTGACCTCCTGATCCCCCCATCTCGGCCTCCCAAAGTGCTGGGATTACAGGCTTGAGCCACGGCGCCCGGCCTAGGTCCTTGCTCAGTATCATGGATGATCCTGGCTGACAATTACCCAATTTTCTTTCTGTGAAGTTACCTGGTCTTTCCCCTGTAGGAGTGACTGCCAACCTACAGGCCACAAATTCCTGGTGGCTTACGGAGTTATGGCATGTAGCTGGTGAATCCATTTGCATACCAAGTAAGATCTGTCAGAAAAATGAGGTGTATATTCTGTTTATATAAATCTATTTTAATGACAATTAAAATTTTCTTTTATGATAAATAATTATTTTCAAAGGTTATCTGTGAAACTATTTGATATTATAAAGTGATCTGGATATTGTAGTCCAAAAGTTTGAAAGAAAATTGCCCCAGGACTCACTACCTCTTGCTTTAACCAACTTATAATCTATGCAGAACTGAGTTAGAGTAATGGTCCTGCATTGCCAAGTGAGTTGGGTTCTATGTTTCTTAATCGAATGATTGTATTCTTCAATCATATTTTTCCTCGGCTTTTTTCAGCAAAGATTTCCTTTTTTCCCCAGCAAGGGAGTAGTAGGAACTTGCTACTTACCACATTATCCCATTGGTATCTTGAAATTTTAATAATGTGGCCTCAGGGGTGAAGAAATTTCATAATACACTTCATTCATCTTCAAAAGCACTTTTCACTTACATAATTTTCAATACTCAAAACTTGACAATTTTCATATGATATTACATTAGTTGAAGAACAGAGATATCTATTTCACCCTTTAAAATTTTATTGGGCATTTATTGTTATATAGCATTGCTCATAAGTTTTTTCAGACTTCCCAAATTTATTATGCTCTAGACTCATATAAAGCAGTATTTTCTTGGCATGTTTGTCAAGAGATTTTGTAAAGCTATGTAACGGATAGTACTTTTATCAAATCAAAAAATTAACACTTATCCAAAACACCACCATGAATTAATAATTTTCCTTGAAACTTGTAGGTGATGATGGCTATAAACTTAGAGATTATATAGAAATACCTAATAATGGTAATGACAACAATAATAGTAACTACCATTTATTGAGAAACTATTATGTTCCTAACAGTATATTAATAACATAATCATCATTATCTAATCTAATCCTCATGAGTATGATGAGATTTATGTTGTTAATATTATCATTCCTCTGATGGTTAATCTTATGTGCCAACTTGGCTAGGCGGTGATGCTCAAATGTTTGGTCAACTAATCTAGATGTTACTGTGAGAAGATTGTTTTGATGTGATTAACATTTAAATAAGTACACTTTGAGTAAGCAGATTACCCTTCATTATGTGAACACATATCATCCAATCAGTTGAGAAGCCCCCTCCTCCAAGAAAGAGGTAATTCTGCTTCTGACTGTCTTTGGACTGAAGCTGAGGCATTAACTCTTCCTGAGTCTCTAGTCTGCTGGCCAGCTCTGCAAATTTTGAACTTGCCAGCCTCGACAATTGCCAACTGCATGAGACAATTTCTTAAAATAAATATCTCTGTCTCTACAAATGTACATCTTATTGGTTCTGCTTCTCTGGAGAACTCGAATACCATCTCCATTTTGTACATGTTTTACTAAGACGCTAAAGCTAAAAATGTCAGCAAGGACATCCAACCAGTGAGTGGTAGACCCAAGATTTGTGCAGATCTCTTAGACTCCACAGGCTGGTGTCTCTATGCTGCCTCCCAGCACAGATCTAATTGCAAGTGACTACAAAGTCCTTGGAACTCCTCTTCTTCCACTGAAAACTAAGGAGACTGAGGAGAGTTGGGGTTACCCTGAACAAGAATGACTTTAGGAACCGTAATGATTTTAGGTTTTTATGATTGCTAAGTTTTGAGATCATCTTTGGATGTTCACTTTACTAACATCTCCAGGATTTTATATAAGACCAGTCAGCTATTCAAAGGAGAAGTCACACAGATCACTACCCCACAAGAATAACTCTTGACCTTTCAAAAAAAGTTTTACTCCTCCAAAAGTTCTAAGAGGATTAAGTCTATTTGCCAAAATTATGCGTAGACAATATTTTTAACGCTTTAAGCTTAGACATAATTGAGTTGTCTAAGATTGCACTGCATTTCCTTCTATTGCCTGGATACCTCTGGTGATTTTTGTTAATCAGTCTATGACTTTTGGATTAACTAAATGATTTAGACAAAAAGTTGCATAAAATAAGAGGAAGAAACTGTAATTACAAGTTAAATAAACAATTTCCAAAACTCACATGCCACATATGCCACTTCCTCCCTATGGACACAGCTGGATAATTTCAGCGTATGAAATAGAAGCCATCTTTGTAACAATTTGTATATACTACAGGTGTTATTCAAAGAGAACTTCCTAGATATGTTAAAAAATGATATATTTCTGACTGTTCATTGTAAAAAAGACAGTAGGCTATTCTTTCTCATTGTAGTAAAAAAGTTTTAAAATAATAATTTTATCTGTCAAAGAAGAACTGCTTATGTGGCATGAACAAGAATGAAAGGTTCAATGACCCAGCGAAGCATTTGGTCTACTTGCCATCAAGTAATTAATCAGATTGATGTATTCTCCTTGAAATAATTAGTTTATAAGTTGCTCAAATTAAACTCTTGTACTGATGTTGCAAATGAACCTTTTTGGCATAGAAGTGAAGACTGTCCAAATGATGGATTCTTCACTTTCAAGCAAGTACTTTCTGAAATTTTAAAGCAGAAAAAGGAAACTGACAACTTCAGAAACGTTTAAAAGTAGCTACATCTGATTATTTTGAAAGTTCTGTTGTCACGTAACAAATTATACATCTTTCACGTCTCCCAAAGCACTACTGGAGATAAAGATATTCTATATCTATTTTAGATTCAGAAAAATAAATCAAAAAGATGATTTCTAAATAACAGATAGTTGTTTCCTCACTGTTTTAAATTAAAAGTGAAGAAAACATAATCTTTCATCTTCTAGATTTTTAAAGAATACAAATACATACAGATAAAAATGTTTTAGTATAAGATACCTTTTACAAAGTTATTTATTCTAAAACATGGCAATGTTTCGTTGTGCTGACTTTTTTTAGTACATGAGCGAATGTAAAAATGTAATATATAAAACAGTGTAATTTTTGAATAAATATTTCTTTGTAGCTGTAGGACAAAGTAATTGCTACAATGAAACTTTTTATAAATTGTCAGTTTATATAATAAACATTAAAGATATTTTCTCATTTTATTTAATTGTGCAGGAAAACATCTTCCCTTAGGGCAAACAATGACATTTTCTATAGTTTTCAAGTTCTAAATTTACAAGTATATTAAAGGAGAATAAAAACAACAACCATGATTTTCAGAGGACACAGCTCTGTTAATATATCTATTATATAATAATAATAATTATGATAATATCATGAAGTTAACTTTTATTGAGTGGTAAGTAGGCAGTGTTCTAAATGCTACATATACATTAATACAAGAGTTCTATGAAGTAGCTTCTTTTTTAAAAATTAATAGCATTTAATAAAATTCTATTAAAAACTTTTTTCATAGAACAGTTTGTAAACAGAAAAATTGAGGAAATCGTAGAGAGAGTTCCCATATACCAACCCCCACATTCACTTTACTATTAACATCTTGCATTAATGCGATGTGTTTGTTAAAACTAATGGGTTAATAATGACCCATCATTATAAACTAAAACTTGTGGTTTACACTAAGGCTCGCTTTTTGTGTTATATAGTTTTATGGGTTTTGACAAATGCATAATGCTATGTTTGCACATTGCAGAGCCACATAGAATCATGTAATTGTTCTAAAAATTCCCTATGCTTCACCCACTAATTCTCCCTCCCATAAACTCCTAGCCCTCAATGATCTTGTAAATATCTCTGTAATACTGCCTTTTCTACAGTCATATTATTGGAATAATATGGCATGTAGTCTTCTCAGACTGGCTTCTTTTACTTAACAATATACATTTACGATTTCTCCATATCTTTTTGTCATTTAATATCTCATTTCCTTTTTATCAGAATATTCATTTTATGACTATAATACAATTTCTTTATATATTAACTATTAAAGCACATCTTTGGTTGCAAAGAGGTCTGGGTGATTGTCAATGGAACTTCTATAAATACTCACGTTCAAGTTCATGTATAGACATAAAATTTCACCTCAACTGAGTAAATACTGGGATTATAATTACTGAATTGTGTGGTAATACTCTATCTTTGTAAGAAACTAACAAACTGTCTTTGAAAGTGCTTGTACTAGTTTGCCTTCAGCCCAGCAATGAATGAAGGTTCTGGTTTCTCTATATTTTACCAGAATTTGGTAACATCATTAAAAAATTAGTCATTCTATTGGGTGTGCGGTGATGATGGTAGCTCATCGTTTTAATTTTAAATTCCCTAATAATATCTGATTTTAATACATTTCCACATGCTTATTTGGTTTCTGTATATATTCGGTGAGATCTGATCTTCTAAAATAGGGTTTCTTTCTTGTCAAGTTTTAAGTGTTCTTTATATATTTTGGAGATAAGTTTTTTATTGGATACGTGTTTTGCAAATTTTTTTCCAGTCTGTGTCCAGTCCTTTTGTGTTTTTAGTGTGTCATTTGCAAAGCAGTTTTTAATATTAATGAAGTTCAATTTATCAATTTTTCATTCATGGATAATGCTTTGCTGTTGTATCAAAAAACTCATCACCAAACCTAAAGTCACCTAGATTTTATATGTTATCCTCTAACAGTTTAATAATTTTACATTTTACATTTAGGTCTCCAATCCATTTTCAGTTAAGTCTCAGATCTCTTACACGCATCTGTGTGAAGAGACCACCAAACAGGCTTTGTGTGAGCAATAAAGCTTTTTAATCACCTGGGTGCAGGTGGGCTGAGTCCGAAAAAGAGAGTCAGCGAAGGGAGATAGGGGTGGGACAATTTTATAGGATTTGGGTGGGTAGTGGAAAATTACAGTCAAAGGGGGTTTTTCTCTTACAAGGAGGGGTGGGGGTCACAAGGTGCTCAGTGGGGGAGGTTTTGAGCCAGGAGAAGGAATTTCACAAGGTTAATTGCTCAGTTAAGGTGGGGCAGGAACAAATCACAATGGTGGAATATCATTCTTCAGTTACTTCAGGCCATCTGGATGTATACATGTAGGCTTGGGCCCAGAGGCCTGACAAGATTCATTTACATTAGAGCTTGGATCCATTTTTGCAAAAGATATAAGGACCATGTCTGGATTCATATTGTTTTGGCATATGGTTGCCCAATTATTCTAGCACTGTTTATCAAAAAACTGTTTTTTCTGGGCTGGTGCGGTGGTTCACACTTGTAATCCCAGCACTTTGGGAGGCCAAGGCAGGTGGATCACCTGAGGTCGGCAGTTCGAGACCAGCCTGACCGACAATAGTGGAGAAACCTTGTCTCTACTAAAAATACAATAATTGGCTGGGCATGGCAGTGAGTGCTTATAATCCCAGCTACATGGGAGACTGAGGCAGGTGAATCGCTTGAACCCAGGAGGCAGAGGATGCGGTGAACAAAGATCACGCCATTGCACTCCAGCCTGGGCAACAAAAGCAAAACTCTGTCTAAAAAAAAAAAAACAGAAAAAAACCCTGTCTTTTCTTTATTCATTTATCGCTCCTTTGTGAAAGATAAGATGAATCTCTCTACATATATATATATGTGTGTGTGTGTTTATATATGTGTGTGTGTGTGTGTGTATCTATATGTTCTCTATCCTGTTCCATTGGTTTGTCCCTCACCAGTGTGGTGCCGTTTTGATTACTGTAGTTTTACAGTAAAACAAGTCAAGTAGTGTCAGTCTTCTGATTTTTTTTCTTCTTCAGTATTGTATATTTTTTTCTTCTTCCGTATTGTGTTGGCTATTCTGAATCCTTTGCCTTTCATTTATACTTTGGAATCAGTGTTTCTACAAAATAATCTGCTGGAATTTTGGTGGCAATTGATATTGAGTGGAAATTATAGATCAAATTGAGAAGGAGTGCCGTCTCAAAAATATTGAGTCTTCCTATCCATGAACAGGCCATATTTATTTGATCTTTGACCTTTTTTAAAAACGAGGGTTTTATAGTGTTCCTCATATAGATCTTGCACATATTTTATTGGATTACACCTAAGTATTTAATTTTTTAGTGCTAATGCAAATGATATTGTTTTAATTTTCAGTTTCAATTATTCATTGCTGTTGTGTAGGAATGCAATTGATTTTTAAATATGAACACAAATCTTGAAACCTTTTTTATAATCACTTATTAGTTACAGGAGGTTTTTGTTCATTTGTTTGTTTGTTTCAATGTTTGAAGCTTTCTGAAGAGACAAACATGTCATCTGTGAACAAAGACAGTTTCATTTCTTCTTTCGTAATCTGTATGCCATTAATTCCTTTTGTCTTGTTGTACTAACTAGGACTTATGGTATGATGCAGAATTGGGAGTGGTGAGAGAGGACATACTTCCCTTCTTCCTTATACTAAAGAAAAGCATCCAATTCTCACTATTAAGTATGTTAGCTGTAAGTTTTTTCTAGATTTTCTTTATCAAGTCATGAGAATTCCCTACTTTGTTAATTTTCTAAAAATTTTTTTATCATGAATAGGTGTTAGATTTGTCAAATTTTTTGACAATTAATATAATTTTTCTTCTTTACTATTGTGTCCAGAATTTATTCCTTTCAGTGGGTTCTTGGACTCGCTGACTTCAAGAATGAAGCCACAGACCCTCGCGGTGAGCATTACAGCTCTTAAAGATGGTGTGTCTGGAGTTTGTTACTTCAGATGTTCAGATGTGTCCAGAGTTTCTTCCTTCCAGTGGGTTTGTGGTCTTGCTGAATTTCAGGAGTGAAGCCACAGACCTTTGCAGTGAGTGTTACAGCTCTTAAAGGTGGCACATCTGGAGTTGTTTGTTCCTCCCAGTGGGTTCGTGGTCTCACTGACTTCAGGAATGAAACTGCAGACCTTCGCGGTGAGTGTTATAGCTCATTAAGGTAGTGCAGACCCAAAGAGTGAGCAGCAGCAAGATTTATTCTGAAGAGCGAAAGAACAAAGCTTCCACAGCATGGAAGAGGACCCTAGCGGGTTGCTGCTGCTGGCTGGGGTGGCCAACTTTTATTCCCTTATTTTAGTCCCCAACCATACCCTGCTGATTGGTCCATTTTACACAGTGCTGATTGGTGCATTTACCATCCTTTAGCTAGACACAGAGTGCTGATTGGTGCATTTTTACACAGTGGTGATTGGTGCATTTATAATCCTTTAGTTAGACACAGAGTGCTGATTGCTGCAGTTTTACAGAGTTGTGAGTGGTGCATTTACAATCTTTTAGCTAGACACAGAGTGCTGATTGGTGTGTTTTTACAGAGTGCCGATCGGTGCATTTACAATACTTCAGCTAGACACAGAGTGCTGATTGGTGCATTTACAATCTTCTAGCTAGACAGGAAAGTTCTCCAAGTCCCCACTCGACCCAGGAAGTCCAGCTGGCTTCACCTCTCAGTATGTTGATGCGATGAATTACATTAATTGACTTGCAAATGTTGAACCATTTTTGCATCCCTGAAATAAATTTCTCTTGGTCATGGTGTAGAATTATTTTTATACACCGTTGAATATAATTGCTAACAAATTTTGAAGATTTTTTACATCTCTGTTCATGAAGGATATTGGTATGCAATTTTCTTTTCTTGTGAGGTCTTTATGTAGTTTAGGCATTAGAGGAATGTACCTTCATAGAATGATTTAGGAAGTATTCCCTCTGATCCTATCTTCTAAAAAAAGTGGAGAGAGTTGGTATCATTATTTTTTCTGACATGTTTTATAGAATTTACCAGTGAAACCATCTAGACCAAATGCTCTTTTGGGGGAAAGGTTGTTTTCTACTGATACAATTTCTTTAATAAATATAGGCCTCTTCAGAAAATCTATTTTTGTGTGTATCATAGTTTTTGTCTTTCAGGAAACTGGCCTATTTAATGTAAGTTATTATATTTGCAGGCATAGAGTAGCTTATAATATTTCTTTTTTAATCAATTTAATCATTTAATGTTTATTAGATCAGTAGTGATGACCTCCCATTCATTTTTAGGACTATTCATGTTCTGTCTCTCTTTCTCTCTTTCCCTTTCTTCCTCTTCCTTCCTCCCCACCCCCACTCTGGATTAGGGTTTTTAAATTTTATTGATCTTTTCAAAAAACAAAATTTTCAAAACATTTTATTAATTTTTCTATTGATTCCTTGTTTTCAATTTCTACTCTAATTTTAGTGGGTCTTTTCTTCTGCTTGCTTTGGTCCTAGTTTCCTAATGTGAAAGTTTAGGTTATTGATTTTAGTATTTCTTCTTTTCTAATATATGCATTCAATGCTATAAATTTGCCTCTAAGTGTTGCTTTTTCTGTACCTCACAGATTTTGATAAATTGTATTTTTATTTTTATTTAATTAACAATATCTCTTTTTAATTTGTCTTGCAAATTCTTTGTTCCATGTGTTATTTTAAAGTGTATTGTTGAACCAAAAATTATATTGGATTTTTCAACGAGTTTAATTTTACTGTGGTCTTTCTAAAAACATACTTTGTATAATTTCTATCCTTTTAAATTTGTTAAGATGTATTTTATGATGCAGAATGTTGTCTATTTTGGTGAATATGTGAACTTGAGAGAAATATGTATTCTGCTCTTATTGGGTGAAATACTCTATAAACATTAATTAGATACACTTTATTTGTATTTATTGTTCAGTTCAACTATGTTCTTACTGATTTTCCACCTTTTGGAATTCTCAGTTACTGACAGATATATGTTGAACTCTTCAGCAATAATAGTGAATTTGTCTATTTCTTTTTGTAGTCCCAGCACCTTTTTGCTTTACATACTTTGACGCTCTGTTGTTAGGTGCATATACATTAGGGAGTGTTTTGTCTTATTAGAGAATAAACTTCTTTATTATTATGTAATGCCTCTCATTATCCTTGACGGTTTTCCTTGCTCTGAAGCCTGTAATGCCTGAAATTAATATAGCTACTCCAGTTTTCCTTTGATTAGTGTTAACATGACTTATCTTGTCATCCCTTTACTTTTAATGTATCTGTGTTTTATACTAAACTAGATTTCTTCTAGATAATATATCATTGGTCTTATGTTTTTACTTTTTTTTAATCTACTTTGACTTTCTCTTTCATTTGGTGTTTTTAGCCCATTCACATTTAAAGTGATTATTGATATAGTTACATAAATATCTACCATGCTTGTATCTGTTTTTTATCCATTACACTTATTTCATGTTGTTGCTATTTTATAACTATTCCTCTTTTTTCTGCCTTCTCACTTCACAAACTTTTGTGAAATTATCTTAGCAACATCTGCAGACTTTTTCGTTGTTTTTAGTGGATGCTCTAGATTTTTACCGATACATTTAAAACGAATCTAAGTCCACTTTCAAATAATACTATACCACTTCATAGGTAGTACATGTACTTTATAACATAGTATTCTCAAATTTCCTCTCCCATTTCTTATACTATTACTGTAATGCATTCTACTTATCTATATGGTATAATCCCCCAAAACATTCTTGCTATTTTTACCTAGAATAAGCAGTCATGTATTAGATCAATTAAGAAAAACAACATAAAAGATATCATTCTACCTTCACTTATTCCTTCTCCACTGTTCTTTCTTTTTAAAATGCAGATCCTATTTTTTGACAACACTATATTTTTCTCTGAACTACTTTTTTTGAAAAACATTTTTTTGCAATGCAGTTCTACTGGCAACACATTTTCTTAATTTTTGTGAATCTGAAGCAGTCTCTATTTCTCATTTACTTTTGAAGCATAATTTCACTATATGTAGAATTCTAGTTTGTTGATTTTCTTTCTTTCAACTCTGTAGATATTTCACTTCATTTTCTTCTTGCCTGCATTATTACTGGTGAGAAGGCCAGTGTAATTTTTATCCACTTCTTCTATAGGTAAAGCTTTTTGTTTTGTTTCTCAATTATTATTTCTCAATTCTTTTAAGACTTTTGTCTCATTTTCTGCAATTTGAATATAATATGTCTACATATAGATGTTTTGGTATTTATTCTGATTGGTGTCCTCTGAGCTTCCTGGATGTAATTGTGGGTTGTTATCTGTAATTATTTTTGAATAATACTCAACCACTATTACTGCACATACTCCTGTTCCTTTCTGTTTCTTCTTTCTGGTATTATCATTATGTGTGTATTACAACTTTTTATTTTTTCACAGGTCTCAGATACTATTTTTTATTCTTTTCATTTTTTCTTATTTCATTTTGATTTGTAGAGTTTATATTGACATATCTTCAAGGTCACTGATTCTGTTTTGGCCACGCCCACTCTATTGACCAGCCATCAAAGGCATTCTTTATTCCTGTTACAGGGTTTTGGGTTTCTAGCGTTTCTTTTTGATACTTTCTTAGAGTTTTCATCTTTCTGCCTACATTAGTTACCTGTCCTAGTGTGCTGTCTACTTTCTATTAGAACCCTTAACATATTAACCATAGTTATTTTAAAATCTCTGTCTAATTTCAAAATCATTACCATGTTTGAGTCTGGTTCTGATGTTTGCTTTGTCTATTCAGACTGTGTTTTTTGTTGTTGTTGTTTGTTTGTTTGTTTGTTTTTTGAGACAGGGTCTTGCACTGTCGCCCAGACTGGAGTACAAGTGGCATGATCCCAGCTCACTGCAAGCTCTGCCTCCTGGGTTCACACCATTCTCCTGCCTCAGTCTCCCGACTAGCTGGGACTAAAGGCACCCACCACCACACCCAGCTAATTTTTTGTATTTTTAGTAGAAATGGGGTTTCACTGTGTTAGCCAGGATGGTCTCGATCTCCTGACCTCATAATCCACCTGCCTTGGCCTCCCAAAGTGCTCGTATTACAGGCGTGAGCCACCGTGCCCTGCCCAGAGTGTTTTTTTAATTAATTATTTTTTGTCCTTTATCATTACTTGTAATTCTTTATTTAAGACTATATATGATGTATCAAGTAATAGGAACTGAAGCAATTGGGCATTTTGTTTGAAGTTTTATTTTAATCTGGTTAACAGGAGTTAGGGCATATTTAATATTTCCTATAGCTATAGGTGCAGCAGCTTCAGGTTCCTTATTGTTTTCACCCCTGTTCTTTTTATTGTCCTTAATAATTTCATCTTTCTTGTGTTTTTGGGGTTAAATTTTTAATGTATACATAATATTTGTACATATTTGGGGGACATGTGTGACATTTTGATATGTGCATACAATGTGAAATTATTAAATCAGAGTATTTAGGAAATTCATCCCCGCAAACATTTATCATTTATCTGTGTTAAGAACATTTCAAAACCTTTCTAGCTCTTTTGAAAAACACAATATATAGTTGTTAGCACTAGTCACCCCATTCCGCTATCCAACACTAGAACCTATTCCTTCTAACTGTATATGTTTTCATCCATTAACCAATCTCTCTTTACTCCTCACCATACTCCCTGCATCCTTTCCAACCTTTAATAACTATGATACTACTCTTTACCTCCATGAGATAAATATTTTTAGCTCCCACATTTAAGTGAGAACTTAGATTTTTGTCTTTTAGTGCCTGGCTTATTTTGCTTAATATAATAACTTCCAATTTCATCCATATTGCTGCAAATGACAAGATTTCATTATTTATGACTGAATAGAATTTCATTGTGTTTGTATATGTGAGTGTGTGTGTGAGTGTGTGTATATATATATACACACATTCATTCTTCTACATGTGGATATCCAATTTTCCCAACACTCTTTATTGAAGAGAATGTCCTCAAAAACCAATTGGCTGTAAGTACATGAAATTTTTCTGGTTCTCTGTTTTATTTCATTGATCTATGTGTTTGTTTTTATACCATTACCATGCGGTTTTGGTTATGATAGCCTTGTAGTATATTTTTAAAGTCAGGTAACGTGATGCCTTCAGCTTTATTTGTTGTTGTTCAGTAATGCTTTGGTTATTCAGGCTCTTTTGGTGGTTCTATATAACCTCTCTATATATATATATACACGCCACATTTTCTTTATTCTTTAATCCATTGATGGACACTTAGATTAATTACTTATTTTGGCTACTTTGAATAGTGCTTCGATAGATGGGGTGCAGGCATTTCTCCGATACATAGATGTTTTTTTTCCTCTGGATAAATACCAAGTAGTGAGATTGCTGGATCATATGGTAATTCTATTTTTAGTTTTTTGAAAAACTTCTTTTTTTATATATATAATAGCTGTTTAGTTTATGTTCCCATGGGCAGTGTATAAGAGTTGCCCTTTCTCCACATCTTTGCCAGTATTTGTTATTTTTCGTCATTTTATTTGATATATTTTGTGATTCTATCTAGGGTAAGATGATAGCTCATTGTGGTTTTGATTTGCATTCCTTAAAGATTACTGATGTTGAGGATTTTTTCATATATCTGTTTGTCATTTTTATGCCTTCTTTTGAGAAATGTCTGTTAAAATCCTTTGCCCACTTTTTAACAGGATTATTTGTTTTATTGCTGTTGAGTTGTTTTGAGTTCCTTGTATAGTCTGGTTGTTTGTCCCTGGTCAGATGAAGAGTTGGCAAATATTTTCTCACATTCAATAGGTTGTCTTCTCACTCTGTTGATTGTTCCCATTGCTGTGCAAAAGCTTTTTAGTTTAATATGGTTCCCTTTTTTTGGACTATTCTTTCAAGGTTTGGGTTGTAAAATGTTTGCCTAGATCAATGTCCTGGAATATTTCTTTGGTGTTTTCTCCTAGTAGTTTTACAGCTTCAGGTCCTACATTTAAATCTTTCATTTTGAGTTTATTTTTGATATGGCGAGCAATAGGTATCAGTTTCATTCTTCTACATGTGGATATCCAATTTTCCCAACACTCTTTATTGAAGAGAATGTCCTCAAAAACCAATTGGCTGTAAGTACATGAAATTTTTCTGGTTCTCTGTTTTATTTCATTGATCTATGTGTTTGTTTTTATACCATTACCATGCGGTTTTGGTTATGATAGCCTTGTAGTATATTTTTAAAGTCAGGTAACGTGATGCCTTCAGCTTTATTTGTTGTTGTTCAGTAATGCTTTGGTTATTCAGGCTCTTTTGGTGGTTCTATATAACCTGTTATTATTATTTTTTTCTATTTTTTAGAGAATGTCATTGGTATTTTGATAGTAATGGTATTGAATCTGTACATTGTTTTGGCAGATGTTTTTTGTCAAGGTCTTTCACCTCTTTGGTTAAATGTGTTCATAGGTTTTTTGTTTTCTAAGGTTTTTTTTTGTGGTTTTTGTATTTATTGTAAATGTGATTGCTCTTTTGTTTGTTTTTTTTTCAACTAGTTTGTATATTGGTGTTTAGAAATTTTACTGGTTTTAGTATGCTGATTTTGTACTCTGCAATTTTATTGATTTTGTTCATCAGTTCTAAGCGGTTTTTGTTGGAGTCTAGGTTTTTCTATGTATAACATTACCTCTTCTGCAAAGAGGGACAATGTGACTTCCTCTTTTCTAATTTGCATTCCTTTTATGTTTTCTCTCACCTGATTCCTCTGACTAGGTCTTCTTATATTATATTGAATAGGAATGGTGAAAGTGAGAATCCTTGTCTTGTTTCAGTTAGAGAAAAGGCTTTTAGATTTTCTCCATTCAGTATGCTGTTAGCTGTGGGCCTGTCATATAAAAGTCCTTACTAAAGAGAGTCTTAGAGAGTCTTATCACTCTTTCAGTTGTGACCCAGTTTTTTGTTGTTGTTTTTGTTTTTTTATGAGATGGAGTCTTGCTATGTTACCCAGACTGGAGTACGGTGGTATGACCTTGGCTCAGTGCAACCTCTACCTCCCAGGCTCAAGCAATACTTCTGCCACAGCCACCCCAGTAGCTGCGATTATAGGCATGAACCACCTTGCCTGGCTAATTTTTGTATTTATAATAGAGAAAAGATTTCACCATGTTGGCCATGCTGGTTTCAAACTCATGAACTGAGGTGATCCGCCTGCCTCAGCCTCCCGAAGTGCTGGGATTACAGGTGTGAATCAACATCCCTGGCCACTGCTATAATCTTAGTAATAACATAAAATATCACAGTTGTTACTGGTATATTATTACTAGAAGTAGATTGTTATTAACTGCTAATAACAAATGACTTATTGATGTGTTGATAGCAAGGTGCTTGGGAGGGGGATCATTGTTTAATCTATAATGTTTCTTCAGATATCAGAGTGGTAGTTTGCCCTAATACCTCAATTCTCTGATGGATCTAAGAAAAATAGTTGATTTTCAGTTTTTTCAGTTTTTCACTTGTGTGGATGGTACTGATTACTTTGAAGCAGTTTATATGAGAGAACTGAAAATAGAAGCCTTAGCAGATTTTATCTTCATCCCTGCTTTTCAGATAAGGAAACTGAGCAACAGAGGTCTTCAGGCATGTCCACAATTACATGCTTACTAAGTAAAAGAGTGATATTCAACCCTATGTAGTCTTATACAGGAGATCACTTTTTAAACCATTGTATAGACTTCGTTTCTTATAAAAGGGATGCATTGTGTTGTATGCTGGATTGTGGTATTTTTATCATGATTATATTGGAAACTACATTTCCTGGAATCAACTTTGCTAGGTATGATCCAAGTTAGAAATAGCCAAAAGTGAAGTTACATAAGATTATGTTACACTTTGAAGGTTGTCATTGGTTAGAGGCTATAGGAGACAAATGCAGAATTACAGGCAGTTTCCAGCATGTCTTCTCTCTTCCTCACTCTGCATGTAGCTCCTCTTCCTGCTGCTGGTCCTACTCATCAACAGCAACTGGCTTGCTCCCCACTGGAGAGACTATAGTCACAGAGTCAGCAGCCTTTCATAGACTTAACCATCCTTTTTCATGGAACTCTTCCAAAAGCTAGACACACACAGCTTCCAGATTTTCCTGCAAGCTCTGATTTGTTCAGATGCTCTAAGGCTGGATGGTGACTTATCTCCGATCCTTCAACTACTGCATTTGGACTTTTGATTGTCTAATTTCTCCCACAATAATGCAAAATTGAATTCTATAATTAATTCCTTATTCCATTGCACTCATGGTAGTTTTGTTTTTCTGATTGAAATGTGACCACTTCATGTATTGGTACAAAAAAGCAGTTAAGTTTTGCAAACAAATCTTAAAGCTGGGAACCTGGAATTATCTATTTATTTTGACTAAACATTTAAAGGCATGAAGCACCTCATTGTCAGTGGAAAAGAAGACACTGGTAGCCCATAGTATAAACTGACAAAATAATTTCTTGTATCATCATCTATAATCAAGTTATTTAAAAAGGCAAAGTACTTATTGTCATAGACTATTTTAGTAAAGATTAGAATTATAATGGGGTTGGCTTTATATGCCTAAGTGTTTCACAGAACCTAGGAAAATGAAATGATGTGCTTAGAAATTTAAATACCCAGTTTAGGGATCAGATAAGGGAATAAAAAACATCTGTGCTTTCTGTCTTTCAAGAGCCAAACTAAAATCTGATTCTGTAGATGGCTAAATTATAGTGCACCTTGAATGCATAACTTCACAGGCTCTCTAATGTCAGGAAAATCAGCAGAAAGGAGTGGGGTCCTGGAAACTGGGATGAAGATATTGAGCAGATTCTGATGAAACTGAGGAACTTGGACTCCTAAATCCAACCAACCTTCTTTGCCAGGAGAAGTAGATCTCACTTTACCTGAAGAATGTTTTTCCATGAGTTTGTTGCACTGTGGCGAATAGCTGAACTTGTTTAAATTTTACTCCCACTTTCCACATACTACCTCTCATTGAATGTACACCTATAATCATATCCAACTCCTAGAAATTCCTAGGGGATCAGTTATACTTTGTGACCCTTAAGAAAATGCTATATGTTATGTGTCCAAAGGAATTGCAAGATGTTACCAATTTGTAGCAACATAAACCTGGAGAGTATTAAGTGGAATGATATCTGAGGATGTGGGATCAAGGTGAAAGGAATAAAATGTTTCTTTGGACTAAGTGTTTTAACATCCTTACACTAAAATGAGATTTTGTATTCCTATGATGTGTCACCTTAAGTGGCTGGCAGTGGGCTCTGTCTGTAGTGGGGTCCCAGGTGCTTCACTGAAATAAACTGAAATGCCAGAACTTCTTTACTATACAAAGATTTACACTACGTGAAATGTTCAAGTGGATTTACTGGGCAAGACTTTCTCACCCATCCTCTACTCATGTCTCTCGAGAGGATCTGCAGCTGCTTCCTTCACCCAGGAGTTGAGATTTACAAAGATCAGGGGAGTACAGCATCCCGTAGTGGTTATTCCTCATGGTCCAGAAATGGCAGTGGGAACTGCTGCCATGATTTCTACAGAAATAGAAGGTTTCTGGGTCTAAGTGGTAACACAACTGCCAAGACTAAGTGGTCATGGTTACCGTAATGGACAATGGAGTCCATACCTTCATCAGAGTGGTTTGACCCACAGAAACGTCTGGTATTGGCTAAGTGAACAATCATGGCCCTAGGACTGAAATAGGTGAGTCAGTGCTCAGCGTATGCTGACTCAGCAAAATTCCCAGGTAAACCACTTACTTGGCAGTGAGGATTATCTTTGCATTTGGGCTCCTTCATGTTCAAATTAACATACCAGCCCACAGGTGCATCAAATGCTTTACTGATTTTATCTGTATCCAGCAAAGATGTTCCTTCTCTGACAGGTTTCCTCTTCTCTCACTTGTGTAACTGTCATCTATAGGTACCAAACCTTCTTTCTCCCCTTACTCACTTAGCAATACCTTGTTCCTAAATTAACACATAATTTTAAAATTTATATAAAAATAAAAAGTGTCAAAAGTAGCCAAAAGAATCTTAAGAAGGACAAAGCTAACACAATCTGGGATGATATTCAGGATTTCTGACTATGCTGCTGTTTCTGAAGGCCAGCAGATACTTTTCTGCCATTATCTGAAACTTTTCTTGCCATGATGTGAAACTTGTCTTGCCATGATGTGAAATTTGTCTTGCCATCAGGGACGCTGGGGTTTATAATCTCCAGGAAGGCTAATATCAGTGTAAAGTCAAACCTTAAAGTTTTTCAGAGTCTACCTACCCTACTCCCCTCACTTCAGTAAGGCCATTTTTAATTTTACTTAATCATGTTTTCTCAGGCCATCCTAGTTTAAGGCATAGCTAAGTACATCCCCATTTGGTTTTAGATTTCAGTGTCGTAAAATTTCTCTAGTTTTAGTGGTGAATGTATTGGATCAGAGATTTACACACACCTATCAGAATCGCATTAAACCATTTCCATTATTGGTCACGACAATCATTTCCCATAAACATGTAGACTGTGTTCTACGTTTCTGTCATCCTTAGCAACACAGAGTAACCAAAACTCTAACTTTATAACCATCAACTTCAGTGACAACATAGGTTATTTTCTTATACATCTGCACATAGAAGCACAAAAGATGCTGTTAAAAACTACCCTAATTTAAAATTATTTGGTTTGATAATAAAAGAAAAAGCTAGATTGCAGACATATGGAATGAATGCTGATGAATTTATATTCACATCTGTATAAACATATTGATGCTATTATATTCTAATTATAAGTGTGCTTTACATTTGTCATAACAAAAATGATGCAAATGTCTAATAAACTCTATGATTTATAGTGCTCATGGAAAAATAGAAATGAAAAAACAATTACCTAAAAAATAAAAATTTGTTTTGTGCTCGAATCACAATAAAAATTATGACTGTGGATCTGTCCTCTGACAAACCTTTTAGGACTCCAATAGGTATTTAAATAGCTCGATAAATAGGATAATCAGCATCGGATTTAAGATCATGAATCAATAAGAAGCAGTGGGATTAATAATTTATACTTTAGTTATACTACTCTTATTTTGCATATTTGTGTCTCAACATAACAATTTAAATCTGAACGAAGCGATAGATTTATGCAAGCCAGAGTTTCGAGAGAGTCTGTATATCTAATACATTTAGGTAATTAGTAAATGAAAAATAATTAACACTAGTTGTTGGGTGTTATGCAAAACAAATAATAAACCAGTTCAATTTACAGCAGGGCATCAAGGAAAAAATCCAAACTAGAATACAGATTCAGCTTAAATTATAGAAGATTGTGGTCAGAGAAGCATGATTCTGGGCAAATCACTCATTAAGACTCAGTTCCATAACTGTAAGAGAGGATGATGGGTGTGAGACTAGATGTATCCTTATTAGTGAGGACTCTGAGTTGCAAGCAAAATAATAAATCAGACTTTCATTGCTTGAGTAACAAGAGAGAGTTAATTACTTCTTGAACAGAAACATTCAAGAGTTCAGCTACTTACAAACCCATCTGGCTCCAGAATTTTGAATAATTTCATGCAGAATCTGCTCCATCGCTCTGTCTTTGTTTCTAGACCCTCCAAATATTATCCTATTGTGTTCCCAATTCTAGTAAAAATTCTGCTTCCAATTGGTCCCCAAAAAGACATGAAATTGTTTGCCATTGAATATCCTTTGAGTCATGAGCTTATATCTGCACCAGTTTCAGTAGCCAGGGAGGCCAAATATTCTAATGACCTTTATTCTTTAAATCCCTGGAGATGGATAGGGCAATGATTTGCTCACATATTGACTGGGAGTAATGAGCAGATGAATTACAGAGAAAAAGTGGTGTTCTTCCTGTATGCAAGGCAATGTCCTAAAGGATTAAACAGCTACAGTCCACTGCTATCTTGAATAAACCTTCCAGGTTTTACATCTGACACTTACATTCTCTTTATTCTGAAGCCCCTGCCTCCCTTCCCAGAAGTTGCAGACTAAGGAAAACAGAGAATGGGGATGACACTACCAGAATGACTTTTACGTAACACTGGCCTTCCTTGGATCACCATGGACATATGGATAATGCTGCATATTTAGTCTGTCAGGTATCTTCCAAGGAATAAACCAGGAAGCATTACATGAACTGTCCAAGTCCTTATGTAATTACTCCCATTTTTTAGTGAAGTACGAAGAATTTCAGAATCTCAACCCATAAACTTAACACCAGTTCCATTCCACAACACAGGTTAACAAAATATATTTCTTCTACGCATGCTAAACAATACATAATACACCTAAAAAAGTAGAGAGGCATCTAGGAGAGCAATGGCTGGGAAGATATATTAGGCTTCAATCTACTAGATTTATAATAAACAGGTGGTCTACTCCCATTATTTGAAGACTGGCATTCTTGAGGGTGCAATTTTTATTATTTCTGTTAGTTCTTATTTTACCCAAGTGGGTTTTAAAGAAGAGAGGGGAAGGAGGCAATTGTGTCCTTTGAGAGGATGTTTGGCTCTGTCTGGAGATATTTTTGGCTGTCATAACTAGAGGAGAAACTGCTACTGGCATCTAGTGGGCAGAAGCCATGGATGCTGCTAAACATTCTGCAGTGCACAGGATAGCCCCACTCAACAAAGAACTATCCCACCCCAAATGTCAAAAGTGCCAAAATTGAAAGATCATGCTTATCTTTTTCTTTTAACTTTTGAGATACTTGTCTCATCATTCTAATCTATTTTTTCTTTTACTCAGCAATAATGACCAATCCCATCGATGGGAAATGTTACACGGTACTGTTCATTTCTCGAAAGAGAATGTGTGAGCCCTTAACAAAATGACAGAGTCTTTTTTATTTTAAAACCCTAGCAAGTGGAAAGAAATATTCCCAATTTCTGAAATATAAGGGAAGTTTTGATGCCCAGAAGTTAACATGGAATTAAAGGGATACTATATTAATTGGAAAAATCCATCAGCTCTTGGATAATTTATAATGGATCATTTTCTGTCTACATGGGATGGAAATTACTTATGGGGTGGTGCTTACACAGAGGGTTTGGATGGGGCAATTAAATGCTTTTTTATTGTTAATTCCCAAAATTTCTGATCTCGCAGTATTTCAGACAGATTATGGTCAGCATATACAGGTTATTCCTCTGAGAGTAAATTTTTAAGAGCTGCAAAATCTGCCACTTCAGATTAACTCTACCATTGACTTTCCCCTTTTGAAGAAAGATAAGGAAAACGTATTCATTAAAAAAGAAAAAATGCTTTTATAATTTACCTTTCAATACCTAAACATGAAAAGGGATAATTCCAAGGAAATTTTAACTAACTTCATAGGTCCCAGTGTCCACATGACTCACCAGATAGTTTTGGTAGTGGTTCTCCAAACCTTTGCATCAGCATTCCTTCCACCTAGCTCCTCAAGCAAGACCTTTGTGTTCACTGAGAACATTTTTGAAATAAGTAAAGTCGCATTAAAAAACCTAAAATGTTGATTTTTTGCATATTTTTTAAGTAATGGGACTAGGGATTAAGGAAATACTTTTACCACTATTGTGTAGCTGTGAAGAGCTGAATAGACTTCTGATGGTTGAAAGAGTATATTAACTCAACTTATTTCCAGGAGCCTATCTAGCTGGGAAATGTCTAAGAATTCTCTGTGTTTCCCTTCAGTAGTTTTTGTTCTTTTGCACATACTTTAAATGCATTATTTTTCCTAGGTACTTTATGGGTAATTAATGTTTAATTCTGAACATAAATTTAATATCCAGCTATACTGTACAGTGAATAAAATATTACCTTTAGAAGGCAGTGAGTACAAAATTTAAGTTGATAACGTGTCACTTACAAAAGTGTTTCTCCAGATACAAAAAAATAATTACAGCACAAGTTTGTTTTAACCAACTTCACTTAGCCGGAATGCCTACAAAGCCAAGGTTTATCCTCCTCAGGAATTTTAGCAATGAGGGAAAAGCATGCCTCCCTGTAAGACATCTATTTGATTTTTCAAAACTTGATGTGATTACTTCAAAATATGTTTATTTCAGGTATTTTAGAAGCAACCAATTATCCAAAATAGAGGAGGAAAGGCATATGTACCTTTTTGCAAATCAAACCGAAAAGGTTTAAAGGATTAAAACAAATTACAAACAAACTGGTTATTTTATTAGCATATTATTATAGTACTAGAGGCCAGAAGCTTCTCAGTACAGAGGTTGGAAGTCTCAGTAGGCTCAGTATCTAATGCAAAGCAAAATGAACACCATATCTGAATCCAAGTAACAGTCTGAGCAAATCCTATGGCATTGGGATCATAAGGAACTATCTTACCCTCTATAGGCTGAGGTGTCCAGTGTAGCCCTTGCTCACATGGAACTTCGACAGTATTGCAGTTATACTGCTGAGAATCTTGATGTGTTTGGCTTAAGAATACTATCTGCTAGGCTAAATATTAAAATGATGATTCAGACTACAAAAATGCAATCAAATTGGGCTGAGCAAGTTCTGGCTCTTGTTGGCTATTTCTGCAAAATAATAGTCCTGCATGGGTGAGTCTATCTATAATGAGATAGACCCTCCAATTGCTCTTGCTTAACATAAATCATATTCTTTATCTTTGAGTATGAAAGTATAATAAGTAGTCGATCCAACTATAATTTTTGAAAATGCAAATATCATGGAATATAAACAGCTATAATAAGATTATAAATTCTCAAGAACAAAAATGAAAACTCAGAAAATTTGAAAATCTTCATAGAGTAATTGAATTGATGGAATTTAGTTTTCTCTTTTCCAGCTCTTCATTAAATATTTGTTTAATAACATTTCTTAATAGATAAATTGATATGGTGTTTATTTGTATATATTATTTTTGAAAAGTAATTGAAAGAACTTGGAATAAAGAATGCTAAAATGTCAATGCACTCTTTATTTATCAAGGAATGGCAGACCAATCAAGATAATGGAATTTAGTTGTTGTGCATTGATTAAAACAGTATCAATTTGAAAAGAGGTTAATCAAGAATTAGCTGCATTTCACTTCGAAAGATTTTGGTAAAATGTACTTATTGCAGGTATCACCAATATTGAAAAAATATATCATTTATGGTAGAGGCCATTGGCTTTACTATCAAAGATGTTAGCTTCCTTTACATAATGTAAAGGTGCCCCTGTCTGTCTAGAGAGTATATTTCTCAGTCACCTTTGTTTTCTGTTGTGACCATGTGACTTTTCCTTGCCATGGTCCATGAGGAAAATGATGTGTCTCATTTCTTGGTCAATAGGTTTAAAAAATATGGGGGATTGGTCACAGTGGTGGGACAAACTATAGGGAAAGGACGCAAACCTTCTGAAAGGTGGGAAGGTTCTGCAGAACCCCAGGGGAGAATAGCTGAAGGCAACTGTACTATCACCCTGAGGCAGAAGGCAAGGAGTACGTACAAGGGAATGTGGAGGAATTTATCTTACACAGGCTTATTTACTTATGTTGACCAGGAACTCACCTTTGATCATCCCAATGTGTGACATTCCCTGAAAGGGGAAAAAATAAATGTTAATTACCTACAGGTTGTGTTGGCTCCAGGTTTTTGGCATTGTGCTTGCACAGAATAAAAGCAAGCAGCTCAAGCTTCTCAGGGCTGCTCTCTGGCCACTACAGACAGGCAGTAACCTAGCTGCTCTTACACTACATACCTGTGTCTGAGTACTCATTTCATCTGTCAGCCAGGATCTGTGAGACAGACCTGGTCAAAAAAAAAAAAAAAAAAAAAAGGAAAAGATGTGCCTCCTCCACTCATCTCCTTCCTTTTCTGGTTGCATATTGCCATTCAGGGAGATCTTGAAAGCAACACGAGCCAGTGAGTGTGCTGTGGTGTATGGATAGCAGCCTTCCTGCTGCTACCACCATGTCAATTAGACTTTATGTGAGTAGGAAGTAAAACTCAGATGTTTTAATCTACTGTAACCTAATATTTTTCTGTTATAACACATGGTGTAACCTCAAATGAAAGTATACTATCTGACTTTCTAATACTATCCAACATTTTCTTGCTTCCCAGATCCTTACTCCATGATGGACACGCATTAAAATACTGCCAATGCCAGCATAGAATAAAAGCAGATTCTCTCAGTAAACTTCATAGTGGACATCTTCCTCAGAATAGAGAAATAATTATTTTACTGATTTAAATATTATCTGGGGAAAAAGGCATACATTTTTGGATAATTTCCCTAGATTACTGGGTAAAAACTCAGGCAACTTCTAAGCAGAACCAACTTAGATAAGAATCAACAGAAGAGTGGAATCTAAATCATTTGTTAAAGAGTAAGTGAGGGCCTGGCATGGTGGCTCACACCTGTGATCCCAGCACTTTGGGAGGCTGAGGCAGGCAGATTACATGAGGTGAGGAGTTCAAGACCAGCCTCACCAACATGGTGAAACCCCATCTCTACTGAAAATACAAAAATTAGTTGGGGGTTTTGGTGGGTACCTGTAATCCCAGCTACTCAGGAGGCTCACACAGGAGAATCGCTTGAACCTGGGAGGCAGAGATTGCAGTGATCCTAGATCATGCCATTGCACTCCAGCCTGGGTGACAGAGCAAGACTCCGTCTGAAAAAAAAAAAAAAAAAAAGAAGAGTGAATGAGCACATAGAAAGGGTAGGACCATGCTATAGATGCCTTCTTTAGATGTTGAATGGTCTTGCTTTCATGTTAGTTTATTAAATACACTTTTATTATAATCTTTAAAGCCATAATATTACCTTATTTATTTTTAAAAAGCATTTCCAGAAAGTCCCTATTTGAGATAAGGGCTCAATGGGACACACTACCGTCACTGCATCCTCACCTCCCTGACTCTGTAGCTTTGCTTTTGCAGATGTGATAGGATGAAGCCCAAAATTTTGTTTATTCACAGTGCTTAATTGTAAAAAATTAAATCTCATATTAGATGACCTTCTTATAAATAATCAGAGATAGACAATATAAGGTATTCTGTATCAAAATGCTTACTCCTTCAAAAGGGCATGCACAGGGTAGATATCACCAAATTTCCTGATGTGTTATAATTTCATATGGTAAAGAGCATAAGAGAAATGTTATTCATTGGAGTACATCTGATAATCCAATAAAAGGAGAAGAAACAGGAGAAATAAAGTGAAAGTTAAGAAAATGTAACTTTTAATTAGGAAGCCACTTAACCCCACTCGCTGATTAAAAAACTAAGTAGACAAATAGAATAAAAGTGCTGGTCTATGCCCATTCCCTAGAGAGTGAAGCAATTACCAGTGGATTAATTTGATTTCTAAGGAAAACATAAAATACACATTCCAGTTATATTTAATTGATTTGGGGTAAAAACAAACACTATCCTATTAACAAAATGATAAAATTGTTTCACTGTTCAACAAGGAGCAACACAGCATTATTGATTTTGTCACTGCGTTCCTCATCCTTCCACTGCATGCATTTGACCTACTATAAGCACACAACAATTATTGTGGCATTTGAAATGGAGGTCTCAGCAGGGTAATCCTTCTCTTCTCCTACTGTGAAAAAAGGAATAACTGTGGAAAAGAATAAAAAATAAAGCTGACGGTATCAGGCAGCCACCATTCTGTCTGTTCAAGTTTGGCATCATATCGCTTTGATTCATAGCATAGGAGGTCACTCTTTTTTTTAAAAAAAGAAAATACTCTGAGCTTATGTATCTTATTACTGGGAAAAAGGGTGAAAGACAAAAATAAGAAATGGTAATTTAGTTTTCAGAGTATTGACATGAAGACGTAATCCTAAACATATTCATATTGCCAAATTGATGACATCTGCAGAACAACAAAAAAGAACAATTTTGCAATGGCGTCTGAGGACAATGATGATGAGCGAATATACAAAGGAGGAAGCAAAAAATAGAGACATCCACAGACTGACACCTGCAGCATTAATAGTGAGTTATACTCCTCTCACCCTGGAACTCACTGCATAGAGCTGCCCACATATGAAGTAGCTTAATAAAAAACACCTGCAATTCAAGTGTTTACCCCCGTAATTTTTATTTGAGGTGCAAATTTGAAAAGACAGCTTGATTTGTTATGCTTGTCATGTATTAACATGATGCCATTGTTCCTTATTAACAGTCACATAGACCTTAAGTTGTATTTGAGCTTCAGTTTCCATGGAAATGACTATGTATCTCTTTCAATACTCCTCTCCCCTGGACTCCACAAAGTGAATTTTATAACTTACATTAGTGCTTCTCAAACCATCTGTGGTCCAGGATTTTTTAAAATCTTACTTCCAGGCTATCCCACCTTCTGCATGTTACCGTTACCCAGCTCATACCACATATGACCCATCATGCAAACTGGTCTGTATACTCTGTTTAATGGCTCAAATAAACTCATTATAATGTGTTTGGATGTTGCAGCAGTGTCACATGACTCTGAAAGTTTCTAAAAACTAGTCTTTATTTTTGTGTTTACCTTATTATGGTTCAGAAACAAAGAGTTTCCTTACTAGCTCCAGTCTACAAATTAGATTTGGATTAGCACTGTATTGCATGACTTATATGTTAACCCAGATCACACACAATAAATAGAAAACTAATGTAAAAACATTAAAACCACACATATTCATAATATTCAAAATTTGCTGAAAACTTATCTGGCATTTTGAAAATGATAAGATACTAGACAAAAGTTACATTTGTATAAACAGTTAAGGTCTGGAAACTTACAGAGAATTCAGAACAAATAAGTGATGGTTGCTTAAAATATTCTTCACAAGATCAAATACTGGATTTTTTTTTTTATTCTTACAAATATTTTTTACCATTGTCCTGGGAAGTCTTTAAGTTGCTCAGAGAGAAGTTGATCCAGAATGACATTTTGTCTAGAGTTAATATTTTTCACTACTGAGACAAAACCTTTTGTAATAATCTGCCAATATTCCATGACTTTTGACATTCTTCACTCTTGGTGGTGGAAAAAGGAACTATTTTCAGCCTGTTCTCACTTTGAGGATTATTCCCTCCAACCTTTTCAAATAGTTCTTTTCCTGGCTTGGGGTAGTTTTCTCATGTGCATGTGTAATCAGTACCAAGTTGGAGACTAGGGTGGGACCTTCTGTCTATATCCAGAGCTCTCACTCTCTCTCGTCTCTAGTACTTTATCTTGCAAGTTCTAGACACTATGGCCCCTGAAGAATCCCATCTCTGTGTCCTCACCTCATGGAGACTGCTAGACACTGCCTGGATTCCTGTTCCCCACACTGCATCCTGTAAACTGTAGCCAGGCAGTAAGTTAGGCGTGGAGCTCAACTCTTTCATTTTTCATCACTTTGGGGTCACTGACCTTCATTGCATGATATCCAAAGTATCAAAATTGTTTAATGTATCTTGTTAATTTTTCAGTGGTTTTAGGCAGGATATATCTTTTTGCTATTATTCTATCTTGGTCAGAAAAAGACCCACCTTTCTTTATTTCTCCTGGAGCATATTTTATATTCTATCTAAAATATTATCAATTTTATCTAACTTTTCATTTTTACACCCATCAAGTTGTTAATATTTAGTAAGAATTTTTGTTAAGCTTATTCCATACCTATAGATTCATTGCCTTTTTTCTCAATGATACTAAATATGAATAATGTTTTATGAATATTCCATATATATTTGAGGAAAATATATGTTATATACAGTGATAGATGGATCTATGATAACCATGTGAGAAATTTCTTTGTTAATCAATCTAGCCTTGACAATAATATTCCAAATTTTATAGCCAATCCTGTTTAAAAACATATGTAGCTTAACAAAGAAATTTTTAAGCTGGATAGTTAGTAAAACTGGATCTTTCTTGAGATATCCATTGCATAATACCTATAGCACAATATAAAATACTGAACAGTGCACACACATATACATACTTTGTGTATTTTGTAGCTATGCAAATATTTAAAAATTCTTTAAGGATTTTTTCCATATATGATTATGGAGAATATACTTTTAGTTCAATTGATTCTTTAAGTTTTAAATCCTAAATTTTCTGAGGGGAGCTATTTTATCTCTATCCACACCAATCTGACTTCTGCCTCCACCACTCCTCCACCACTGAAACACTGTTGGAACCTCACTTCTGCCAACACTATTGAAACTACTCTTGCTATAATAAAATCACAAATAAATGTCATATTGTCCAACTCAATGCATTTTGTTTCCTTGTCTCATTTAATCTTTCAGCAACATTTGATATATTTGATTACTAATTTCTTCATGGAATACCCCCTTGTTTTTCTTCGATGACATTTCTTATGTTTACCACAAAAGAAGAAAGCTTCTTTACTTCTTCTTCTTCCCCTTCCTCCTCCTCCCCCTCTTCCTCTTCTTCTCCTCTTCCTCCTTTTCTTCTTCTTTTTAAATTCATAGACTTTATTTTTTTAGAGCAGTTTCAGATTTCCAGAAAAAAATTGGATAGCAAAGAAAGTTTCCTATACCTACTCTCCTGCACACAATATTTCCTGTTACTAACATCTTGCATTGGTATGGAACATTTGCTACAATCGATGAACCAATATTGACATACTATTATTAACTAAAGTCCATAGCTTACATTAGGGCTCACTCTGTCATACAGGTTTATGTACAAAGTTTTGACAAATGTATAATGTCATTTATTTACTATTATGGTATTATAAAGAATAATTTCATTGTGCTGAAAATCTCCTGTGATCCACCTATTCGTCTCTCCCTGCGTTTCTCTGAACCCATGACAATTACTGATCTTTTTACTTTCTCTAGACTGTTGCCATTTTCAAAATGTCATATAGTTGGGATCATAGAGTATGTAGACTTTTCAGACTAATCTTCATCTAAGTAAATTCACTGTATTCCAAAGTGCTCTGTGGAGAAACTTGGAAGTTATAATTATCTCTCTCTCATCACCTACAGAAAATGCCTTACCAGTCTCACCTAGGACATCTCCACAATATTTGTTGAATCTCTTTACTTATGCCACTCTTTGGCATAGTCCAAATGACTGGAACATCTCATTTGTACTAATAAGACATTGTTCCAATAGTCTTAAAAGTCTCCCTAACATACTTCATTAAACTCTCTCCCTAATACACTCCCTACCAAATATCCAGGACAATTTTTTAAAAGTGAAAAATAAATCTCACCATTTTCTTCTCAAAATACTTACATCCCCCATCCTGCACTTAAAATAAAATGTGAAACCCACAACATGATCTACAAGCTTCTGCATAACATAGCTTCTTTCATCCACTCATGTCTCACCCCTCACCAACTTTTACTACTTCTTCAGCAATCTAATTCTGCTATTCTTCTTTCTCCTTTTTTTTTTTTTTTTTGTTTTTTGTTTTTTGTTTTTTGAAGGTCAGTCTTTTTCCTGACATGGGCCTTTCCCTAGGCAGATTGTTCTATCTATATTCCACCCTATTCCAATAAAGATCATTTCTTCAGAGAAAAGTAAAATTGGCTCCCCAAATTAAATTAGGTTATTCTGGTATCTTCTCTAATGGTACCATGTACTATTACTTCATAGCACTTAGCACATTTTTCACATTTCTTAATTGATTATTAAAATATATCCATCTGATACAGATTTAAATAATTCCAAAGAAAATGTTTTCTTCTGAAGAATTCTTCCCAGCTTTGTGACCTTAATACCATTTCCTTTCTTCAGAGACTACCTTTTTCTACCTCTTCCTTGATGTCGTTCCAGAGACACTCTACATATATGTGAGCATGTGTATGTGTTTGGATTAACATCGGTCTTTTCATCAGTACTTGAAGTTCCATAAAGTCACAGTCAAGTTTGCTTTGCTCAACTTTAAATTCTTTATGTGCCTAGTATAATATAAACTAAGCCCTCCATAAATAGCCATGTGTGTTCATGAAACCTTTCCGAATAAATGTCTAAGCAGAGAAAAGAAGAACAAGAATTACAGTAGTTCTCCCCTTATCCATGGGGTATATGTTCCAAGATCCCTAGTGAATTCATGAAACTGAAGATAGGGATGAACTCTATGTACACTATGTAGGTTGATCTGACAGCTGTGACAGCTGCTAAGTGACTAATTGGGGAACAGCATACACAGCATGGACACACTAGATAAAAGGATGATTCAGGCTCCAGTAAGATGGATCAGGATGGCACAAGATTTCATCTCATCATGCTACTCAGAAAGGTGCATGCTTTAAAATTTATGAATTTTTTATTTCTGAAATTTTTCATTGAATATTTTCAGACCATGGTTTACCATAATTGACCACAGGTAACTGAAACCTTTGAAAGCAAAACTCCAGATATGGGGGCACTACTGTAATGAAATAAGGGTAGGGTGGAAGTAGTACATTTTAGGACAAGGAAACATTAGGGACTCCATAAAAACTGCAAGTGAGTGAGTGTTTGGAGAATGGCAAACACCTATTGGTCTACAGTTAAGGGTGCTGAGAGGAGTGTTAAGAGAGAGGATGAGAGGCAAGCTGAAGCGAGATCTTGAATGACTTAGGATCAAATGGAAGTGAAATTATGCTACAATCGAGTTTAAATGGTCCCAATTAATTAGTTATCTATTCATTATGATGCCTGTTGTATGGCATGTTAGGTGTAATAAAATTCCAAATGGAAATGGGAAATAAAGAAAACTAGGTCAGTGAGAATTCCTCACGATTTAAAAAATGATAATAAAAGAAAATTGTACCTTCCTGAGAAGCAGCATGCTAACATTTACAGACCCAATATTCCCAGTGATGGTGTAAAGCAGAGATGACACCATACAATTACCTATGAACCATGCCAGTATAGTTGATGTAAAGAAACAAGATATAATTAATTTGCTTATCCATGGAAATTAACTGAAAGTAAGTGGTGAAAATTATATAGAGAACCAATTCAAAATTCATTTTTATGTGAGAACTCAAAGATGTAGAAAAACGCTGAAAAGATTAATTTCCTTTCCTTTCTACTTGTTCTAGTTGACATATTGAGGATCAAAGGCCAAACAAGCAATGTCAGCCATCCAGTGGCTGGGGTGGATTTAGCAGTGTTATCAGATTATGATCTCTGCGCAATGCTTTTCTCATTCATTTACTGAATTTTAGCAAGGCAACATTTTTCATCATTCTTGAGATCTAGCCACCTTTTTGTACCCACCATCAATTCTCCAGCTGAGACTACTTTTATGCCATAATTGGGACAAATGGAGTCCCTAACTGCTTTCCCTCTCTCATTTCCAGTGACCTTTCTAAAGCGAAAATCCGATCCTCTCACTCTCTGCCTTAAAACCCTTCATGGCTCCTTCTATCGGCCTTGGGATATGGTTCTAATTATCTGGCTGACTTTAGAATCCTTTTTGAGATCTGGCCTCTACTTATCTCTCTAGCTTCGTCTCTTATTTCTCCCTTGTTTCCCGTTTCTGCTCCAGCCAGCCTGCTGAACACCCAGTAGGTCTGCTCACATGATGTTTCCTCTGCTAGACACCACGTGTTCCCCGTTTCTGCTGCTTGAGGATTCAGCTTAGACAGGCCTTCCGTGAGTCTCAGTGTCTAGCCTGGCATTCCTCCTATGTGCTTCCAAGACGCTCATCAATATCTATTCATCTGTCTTTTCTGACTTTTGACTATTCCATTGAGAGCTCCCAAAGATAGCTATTCTCCCTTATATATCTTTTGAGTTAGAGGATTTCACCTAATTCCTGACGGCCAGTTTCTTAATTAAACAATAACATAGTAATTCTAGCAGCTACTATAAATTGAGTACTTATGTCAGTACTTTGCCAAATATTTTATATTCTTTTCCTAATTTAATCTTCAAAGTAACTTTATAAAGTACATATGATCTCTTTTTTTTTTTTTTTAGAAGAGAAAACTTGAGTTCAGATAAATTTTAACTTTTCCAGCACCAGATGACTAATATTGGTTAAAACTGGACCCAACTTATATCTGTTGGACTCAGAATTCCATTCTTTTAGATGGTGCTATACCTCCTTTCAACATAGCTATATAGATAAAATAAAAAGGTGTGCAGGCCAGGCACGGTGGCTCACTCCCACAATCCTAGCATTTTGGGAGCCTGAAGCAGGCTGATTGCTTGAGCCCAGGAGTCTGAGACTACCCTGGGCAACATGGAGACACCCTGTCTCTCCAAAAAATGCAAAAATTAGGCAGGCTTGGGGGGTGTGTGCCTGTAGTTCCAGCTGCTTGTGAGGCTGAGGCAGGAGGATTGTTTGAGCCTGGGAGGTCGAGGCTGCCGTGAGCTGTGACAGTGCCACTGCACTCCCCTGAGCCCTACTGATACAACCAAGAGTCAAGCAAAGTTGAAGACCTGAGAAAATATGACCTGTCAGCCTAAATGTGCAATTTTGACTAAGTGTGAGGTACCAAAATCATCCCATAAAAAGTCCTATAAGGTACTTACATTATCATCTCTTTCTTGGCACTGTTCAAACAATGTGTGAGTCAACCAATTAGCCATTTTCTGAAATTTTGTTTTTTTATGTTGAAGCACTTTAACGCATAGTTCTGCAAATTTTTAAAAAATACAAAAGGAAAATGTTCTCTGTGCTCTGTTTTGCTATCCCTTTTATGTTGAGAAATTAGCACCAAAATTAGTGAATTAATAATGCAGGTCCTTGACAATTGATTTGCCAAAATATGCTACACATCAGTAAACAAATACATGCATGAAGACAATTTTATTTCAGAAGATGATTACATTTATCTCTATCTCAGAATTCATGTAAATTATACCTATTTAATACATGTATTTTTCATGTAGACTCATTATTTTCTGTTACTCTCTACTTTGATGTTGATTATCATTGTGGTTTTGTGCTATTTTAATAATTTTCTTTGTTAATCGTTAGGCCCTCTAACCATGTATTTCATAATATTAACTTGAGGCTTGGAGGTCATTTCTATTCTATGAATCTAGGCTGATTTATTTTTTAAATCTACCAATTAAAAGGAAAGCCTCTATCATTCTGAAAATATCAACTTAGGGAAGAGAATATGTAAAGTAAATGTTTGGGGGAAAACCACATCCTAAAAAACTTTTCAAAGTTTAGAGAAAACTTTCCCTAATGACAGAAGGATTTTTGAGTCCTAAAACAATGGGATTCTAAGAGGTAGAAAATAGTTTGCCAAAGTCTATTAATTATCAATTAATAGTAAATAATAACAAATAATTATTAATCACACTAAACCTTCTCTTCAAGAAACTAAAAAAAAAATCGAAATTGTTTTAAATTTCAGGTTAGGTTTCATGGTTCTTCTGATTCTTCTGTTGTCCCTCTCTTCTCTTTCATAGCCCCAGAACTTCCATTTGATTTTTCTTCATAAGAATCATTATAGGAGATATAGAAGAAGGAAGACAACCTACAAATCAATTTCAGGACGGATATTTTGTTTTTCTTTTTGTTTTGTTTTGGTTTTTGGTTTTAAGGAGTAGAAAGCTTAATAGGCAAGAAAGAAGAAAGAAAGAAGAAAATGGCTTCCCTATACAGAGAGAGGAGAGCTCTGAATGGAGAAAACCCTGTGTGTAGTGGAAAAGCAGTTGGCTATATTGGGAGGCTGGAGCAGGTGGTGTCTGATTTGCAAAGGACCCAGGGGATTGGTTTGACCAGGTGTGTCATTCACATAGCCAGTGAAAAACATGGCCCTCCCACCCTGGTCTTTTAATATGCAAATACAGGTCGCCATGATGTCCTGAATACATGGAGTCATCTGGAGGTGGCCATGATACCTGGCACATGTGTTGACAAGGAGAAGAGGGCAGGAATCACCATGTTGGATGGACCCAGTTTCTAATCACTGGCATTTGCATATAAAAGCTTGCTGGCCTGGCTTTTCAAGCTGCTTTCCTGTTAGAAAAGAAAAGTTTCAGGGGTTGATTTTTATTAAAGGAAAATTCTGCCAAGAACCTTCACTCTTTCTGGCTGCCTAAAAATTATTTCTGAATAATTCCTGTATTAGTCCCCCCTCAAGAGAAGTAAACCTAACTACTGTTACGGGGTGTTAGACAAGGATTCTTTCTGGCTGCTTCTGCTGAAAAAGAGGCATCAGGACAGATATTTTGAATCCTGTGAATGAATTTTTAGTGCTAAAGGCAAATTATTTGGCAAAGGCTTTACACCAGGAATAATAACAAAAATAATACCAATAATAATATCTATCATTTGGTAAGTTCTTTCTGTAAGCCAGTTACTGTTAAAAGTTTTATGTACATTATTACATTTAGTTCTCTCACCTGCATGTTAAACAAAAGCGTTATAAAAATTATCCCCATTTGCCAAATGAGGAAACTAAATATTTGTGCAAGCTCACAGAGCCAACAAACGGTGGAGATGGCTTTCAAAACCCTGTTAACAGACTCCAAATCTGCTCTCAACCAAGGCCAAAAGGCTAGGATTTCTTACCCGGTGAGAGACAGGACTAGCTGGATTTCCTAGGCCAACTAAGAATCCCTAAGCCTAGCTGGGAGAGTGACCACTTCCACCTTTACACATGAGGTTTGCAACTTAGCTCACACCTGACCAATCAGGTAGTAAAGAGAGCGCACTAAAATGCTAATTAGGCAAAAACAGGAGGTAAAGAAATAGCCAATCATCTATTGCCTGAGAGCACAGTGGGAGGGACAAGGATCAGGATATAAACCTAGGCACTGGAGCCAGCAATAGCTACCCTCTTTGGGTCCCCTCCCTTTGTATGGGAGCTCTGTTTTCACTCTATTGCACTCTATTAAATCTTGCTACTGTACTCTTCTGGTCCGTATTTGTTATGGCTCAAGCTGAGTTTTTGCTCCCTTCCACCGCTGCTGTTTGCTGCTGTCGCAGACCCGCCGCTGACTTCCATCCCTCTGGATCCAGCAGGGTATCTGCTGTGCTCCTGATACAGCCAGGTGCCCATTGCCACTCCCGATCGGGCTAAAGGCTTGCCATTGTTCCTGAATGGCTAAGTGCCTGGGTTCATCCTAATTGAACTGAACACTAGTCACTGGGTTCCACGGTTCTGTTCCGTGACCCATGGCTTCTAATAGAGCTATAACACTCACCGCATGGCCGAAGATTCCATTCCTTGGAATCCGTGAGGCCAAGAACCCCCAGGTCAGAGAAAAAGAGGCTTGCCACCATCTTGGAAGCAGCCTGTCGCCATCTTGGAAGCACCCGCCACCATCTGGAGAGCTCTGGGATCAAGAACCCCTGGTAACACTGGTATGCTAAGAATTGTTGTGCTAACATTATCTTTTATTTTTCAAATATTTTAGATGGCTCTATACATTTTAAAAATGCAGCCTCAAGAATCCTAATGAAGCCTACATTTAAAAGTTTTTAATGCAAGTGCATTAAAAATTATTTAAATTATCTGCTCATTGATTTGAAGTCCTCTTCAACTACTCTTCTACTAGGGGAATAATGTCTCATGTTTTTACCATGCCCTAACTAGGGCCTTACTAGGGCAAGACAAATGAAGCTCCTTGGGCACAAAATTCAAGGAGATACTCACTCACTCTTAGTGTAGGGCAAAGACAGTGTCCTCACCGAAGAATGAGAGCCTCCTTAAATTTTGGTCCCCAGGCACCTCACTTCTTACTTTGTTCCTAATAATTTCTTTTATTTCTTTTTTTTTTTTTTCTTTTTGAGACAGATTCTGGCTCTGTTGCCCAGGGTGGAGTGCAGTGGCATGATTTTGGCCCACTGCAACCTCCACCTCCTGGGTTCAAGCAATTCTCCTGCCTCAGCTCCCCAAGTAGCTGGGATTACAGGTGCCCACCACCATGCCCAGCTAATGTTTATATTTTTAGTGGAGACAGAATTTCAATATGTTGGTCAGGCTGGTCTTAAACTCCTGACATCAAGTAATCTACCCCATCGGCCTCCCAAAATCAGGGGAATACAGGTGTGAGCCACCGTGCCCAGGCTGTTCCTAATAATTTTGATGAAAAATCTGAATTTGACTTCCTTGGCTTAAAGGCACCAAAGGAACTTTGTGACCACTGACCAATGGAAAATAGTTTGTTTACTAAGACTTGCTCTTTTTTGTTTCCCTTCAGAATTATTTGCATATGCAGAAAAATCTCTGAGTCTTCATCAAAACATTTCATTTTCTAGAATGTTTTCATATAAAGAAAAATCATGATTATCTTGGTATTGAGTGACTGATAGATCATATACATATTAATTAGACAAATGGGGTATTAACTATCCTAGGACTTGCTGTATTTCACATACAATGCTAAGTAATGAAACATATTCACTAAATTTCCTTCAAAAAATAAAATTCTATGACACTAATAAACTTGGGATGAGTTTGGAGGGCATAGTGCTTGATAACATTTTTAAGTATACAAAGCATCTTCAGAGGAATGATCCTCTAGAGATATCTTTAAGATAAAAAGGTTATTGTTGCAGTTTTGCAAATTAGATTAAATGAGACCATGGGGCTTACACAGTGCAACTGTGTAGCTAAATCAGATTCTAACTGAGGTTTTCTTTCTTCAAGTCCTTTTAGTTGGTCTTAAAATCATTAATTAAGTAATTTAAACATTTTCTCTTCTCAGAATTTCAAACTAAGTAAATGTGCCTACCTGGAAAATTCTGCTTCTTCAAAACTTTTTGTATTCTATAGGTTTCCTGGATTTTAATCAATACAATAAAATGATTTGGATAGGTGGATATCTGTCCCTGGAAATTGTGCCAGCATCACTAGCCTGGCCAGATCATTCACAAAGTACAAAGCATGTCTTTGTATTGTTATGCAAATCTCCCATATGCTCATCATCTGTTAGGGTTAGGGTTTTGAACCAGTTGGGAAAGAGATACTAGAGTCAGAGCCAAATACCTGCTTTGATGCAAGTGATACTGGTTGGGAAAACATGATTTGAAACTGTGGCCAAAGTATAATTCCTATTGATCAGTGCACCCAATTTCTATTAATTTAATGCACCCTGCTTTTCACGCTTCCTTATATCTCTGCCCTTTGGTAGTACCCTCCCGCACTTACTCTGGACTTGGACATGTAACTTGCTTTGGCAAATGGGACAGAATCAAACTTCCTGCAAACAAAGGCTTGAAAATAATGTTTCTACAATTCTGTTTATTTATTTATTTTTTATTTTTGCAATCCTTGCCATCACTGTGAGGAAATGCTGTTACTAGCTTGCTGGAACAATGTGAGAAACACAAGGAGAATGAGTGACCTCCACCAAAGAATCCTAGACTTGTCAGCCCCATCTAGCCCTCTAATTGACCTCAGATATATAAAGGAGCCCAGCTGAGATCAGCCAAAGCTTGCCCAGATCAGCAGAAGGAGCCAGCTAGTAGGCAGTTGCTATTTTAAGTAACAGTAATAAAAAGAATGCTTAACATTGGGGGTAGTTTGTTACGCAGCAATAGCTAACGGATACACTATTCTTTTTTCTGAATTAAGCACACCCCTCAATTACAGTCAGAGAAGCTAGAAAAATCCATAGTCAAGTTCTTCTTTTCCATCCTGTTCCTGAAAGGTCAAAGAGTATCCAGAAAAGTTTATCACATGGAAGGAAGAAAGAAGAAAGAATAGAGTATTTTATAGCCCATTGTTGGCAATTCTAAAGAGATAGTCATAGGTAAGTCACGGCTCATGTAAGTATCAGCCATTACTGCCTTAACCCCACTTAGTAGAGGAATGTAACTTAATGGATGCCACACTCTGAACTAAATTCTGAGGCAGCAAATTTGTCTTACTTTGGGAAATGTCAAAGAGGGTGGAGAGAAATGAATGGCAGATACGGAAGGTGGATGTACCATTTTTACTAGAGTTGATTTTCCTGGGACACAAACACAGAAGAGCAAATGAAATTTCTATTTCATGAACTATCATCAGTTTGGAAGACAGCGAGCATATGCCATCTCTCCATTTGACCTTGACCAAAATATCAATTTATTGAGCACTTTCAATAAATTGTGCAAAGCACAATTATACGCAAAGCACTGTGCTAGAAGTCCAACAGATAGTCTGGCATTTGCTCATTGTATCACATACAAATTAGGCTTTACAATGACACAAAATGGAAATTAAAATCCTTATTTACACATGAGAAGAAAATAAGTCTCAACAGATTTTTAATAACTGATCCATGGCCACTGAGGTAGTATATGCAAGAACCAGATCTGCAACATGTACTCTGTATGGTAGGGTCCAACCTTCTGTCTTATATTGTACTACATAAGTACAATTTATAGGCCCATGTACTGAAAGATCTTGTAATGTGATGTGTGTATCTGTGTGTGTGTGCACGTGCACATGTGTGTATATTTCTGTGCTAGGTGCTATAAGAACACATCCTTGTTGGTTTGAAAGAGGGTTTTTTTGGCAGGGGAAAGCAAGAAATAGGCTGAGAGCTCTAAGATCAAGCTAGAAACTATTAGCACATACATACATGTACTTCCCATTGCCTATCTCAAGTCCCCATTGTGTGACGACCACAAAATTACCTGATACTTATTACCCTTTTATTACATAGTTTCTAGCCTGCTCATTAATTCACTACCCTAAGGCCTTCACCCTAAGGTAACTCCCTCTTTCTTCAAGTTATTTTCTCATCAAAATTTCCACTGCTTTCTTTCTTACAATTGTCTGAATAAATAACCTGCCAGTTTATAAACCAAACGTACACATTTTCTCTTGCCTTTCCTTTTTCTTCAAAACAAAGCATTCAGACTACTGATGAAGAGAGTTTGCCAAAAGGCCGGTGACCTGCATTTTTTGAGCAGAATAGCAATCACAATTTGCCAAAGGCACAAAAAAGTTAGTGTTTTATGTTTTATATCATGACAGAGGTGCTGCTTCCTATGCCTTATTTTAAGTTGTTCTGTCTAAACTGCTGGACGTGCCACACAAAGTCAGTGAAGCAATGAAAATAAAGGTAAGAAAATGAGTAATTTTTTTATAGATGTTATTAGGGCCACATAGAACCCTGGAACAGACTAAATAATTCTGAGTAGGAATGCAGCCCTAGACAGTCATGCAGATTGGGCAAAACCCTGTCAATGCATTTTTCTTAGTTTAATATCCTTCAAAGATCTAAAAGGCTTCAACATTGCATCCTTGGTATTTCTTGACAATATCATCAGCTGGTAATGAAAGAAAAATAATTAGAAGGAAAATATAAGCTTAAAGGTCTTATCTGGCATCTTCATATATTAAGAGTTAAAAGTATTTTAATAATTCCGCATGTTACATTGTTATAGTTGTACTTAATACATGAATTGGTGTCACATGACACTCAAGTTTTTATCAAATCCTCCACTTTAAATTAATTTCCTTTAATTTAAATCTGATTTTTAAAGCTTATACAGTAGAATTCAGAAAACTAGTGCCATTCATTCAAATTACTTTCTATTTACGATTAGGAGCAGATTCTGCCCCTGATTCCAAATCTTCTTCTACAATCAATGTAAATATAAATAGCATATCTGAGACAAAACAAAGAGAAATTCTTTCCATATAAGATTTGTCTTGTGTTTCAACGACAACATATCATTCCATAATATTCTTTCATTTATGCATTTCTGTAGATATTTTAAAGTAATTTAAATAATATTTTGCATACTGGAACTGGGATTACAAAGAATTCAGAGAGCAGCCCAGCACTGTGGGCTCAGTTGTACATATATGAAACAACTGAATCAATATAATTTTTTTATTATATAAACAAAATAAATGTTACCAAGACATATATATTAGACATAGTTGTTAACTCATGGATTTCTTTGTCTGTTCCGTATCAGACAGAGGCATGAATCTGTACCTCACTCACTTTATTGGACACTGTAAAAGTGTCAGTATCGAATATATGCTTCACCAGCTTAAAGCCAAGTTATTTGAAAAACAATTTGTTAAGGAAAAGGAAGCCAATTATTGATTATCCAAGGTAATGTGAAATAGGGAGAATATGAATTATCTGATTAACCTACTCCCTAATGGATTTGGTAAGTGTCTTCACTTTCAAGAAGAGGTTTGATAAATTTATTTTAAACACAGCCATTTAAAATTATATATATGTATATGTAATTAAATTTAATTTTAATTATATATGTATATGTAATTAAATTTAATTTTAATTATTATACATGTGTATATATAATTTAAAACAACATTTTAATTGTTATCTATAACATTTAACTTCTATTATCAGAACAAATTAAACTTCTCTTATAAGAGACCAGGCACACATTCTAATATCTCCACATTTACTTAAGAAAATACAGTTAGGAAAAGCATATTTGGCAAATTGTTTTTCTTATAAACATTTGTAAAATGTTTATCTGAAAAAAAACATAAAACCTATTGACCAATTTATACTATGCCAAGATGAATAACATGGAAATCCTTACTTTCAAAGTCGAATTGAGTTAGTGTGATATAAATTTTATAGGAAAATAAATTTATCTTTAATAAATACTATATTTTCTAGTTTGAATTCCTGTGAGCCAATTTGAAAATCCACATATTGACAATATTATATGACTTTCAGCAACTCACATGAAATATAACGAAATGTTTAAGAAAGGAAGAATATACTATCATGTGCTGCATAATGTTTTGGTCAAAGGCAGACCACATATACAATGGTCTTATAAGATTATAATGGACTTGACAAGTTCCTCTCACCTAGTGACATCATAGCTGTTATAATGTTATAGTGGAAGGCATTACTCCTGTGTTGGTGGTGATGCTGGTATAAACAAATGTACTGCACTGCCAGTCATATAAAAGTCTAGCACATACAATTAGGTACAGTACATAATGCTCGATAATGACAATAAATGACTGTTACTTGCTTATGTATTTGCTATGCCATGATTTTTATCATTATTTTAGAGTATACTCTGCTTATAGAAAAGAAAGTAAGCTGTAAATACAGCCTCAGGCAGGTCCTTGAGAAAGTTTTCCAGAAGAAGGCATTGTTATCCTAGGAGATGACAGCTCTATGCATGTTATTGCCCCTGAAGACCTTCCAGTGTGACAAGATGTAGGGGTGGAAGATGGTGATATTGGGGATTCTGACTCTGTGTTGGCCTAGGTTATTGTGTATGTTTGTGTCTTAGTTTTTATCAAACAAAGTTTTAAAAGCCAAAAAATAAAAAGATAAAAATTAGGAATAGAAAAAACTTATAGATTGAGGATATAATAAAGAAAAGATGTTTGTACAGCTGTATAACGTGTTTGCGACTTAAGCTAAACATTATTACAAAGGAGTCAAAAATTTAAAAACGTTTAACAGTTTATAAAATAAAAAAGATACAACAAACTAAGGTTAATTTTTTATTGAAGAATAAAAGTTTTAAATAAATTTAATGTCATGTACAGTATTTATAAAGTCTACAGTAGTGCACAGTAACGTCCTAGGCCTTCACATTCACTCACCACTCACTCACTACCTCATCCAAGACAGTTTCCAGTCCTGCAAGCTCCATTCATGGTAAGTGACTTAGACAGCTGTGACGTCTTTTATCTTTTATGCCAGCAGGTCCTCAGCTTTTTTGGCACCAGGAACTGCTTTAGTGGAAGACAGTTTTTCCACAGGCCAGAGTGGAGGGATGGTTTTGGGATGACTCAAGCAGATAATATTTATTGTGCACTTTATTTCTATTATTATTATATTGTAATATATAATGAAGTTATTATATAACTCATCATATTGAGTTATAGAGTCAGTGGGAGCCCTGAACTTGTTTTCTTGCAACTAGACTGTCCCATCTGGGGGTGATGAGAGACAGTGACAGATCATCAGGCTTTAGATTCTCTTAAGGAGTATGCAAACTAGATCCTTCGAAAGCACAGTTCACAATAGGATTCACACTGCTATGAGAATCGGATGCCACCACTGATCTGACAGGATGTAGAGCTCAGGCAGTAATGCAGGTGGTGAGTAGTGGCTGTAAATACAGATGAAGCTTCACTTGCTCACCCACGGCTCACCTCCTAGTGTGAAGCCTGGTTCCGAACAGGCCACAGACTGGTATCAGTCCATGACCCAGAGTTTGGAGAACCCTATTTTATACCATATTTTTACAGTATGTTTCCTATGTTTAGATCTGGTTAGAAGTACAATTACTTATTTGTTACAAGTACCTACAGTATTCAGTCCAGTAATATGCGTCTTACAAGCAACAGGCTGTCTCATAGAGCTTATGTGTGTATTAGGCTATACTATCTAGGTTTGTGTAAGCACACCCTACAAAGTTCACACAATAAACTCACATAATGTCTCCTTTCTCAGATGTATCCCATCATTAAGCAACACATGCCAGTATAGTGTAAGCTTTAAATTGACTTTACATTTTAATTCTCAGAAGTACTTCAATCAAACTGTATCTACAAAAGCAAATTGAAGTGGAGACTTGGGTGAGCAGTTAACCAGATAATTCTTTTACCAGGGAGGAACTTTATTCTTTATTTCTTAACAAAATAATACATTTTGGGGGCTTTTCATGTCAGCTAATTTGATGTGCTAATCTTTGCTCAGTTTTCATTTCTCCCTAACTCTGCTGAACTCTTTTCATGGAAATGTGTAAAATTTCTAGCTATAGGAAACAAATTAGCTATTCATATGCATTTTTCTTGGGGGTGTGCGTGTGTTATTTGTAATTTCAGTCCATGTATGCAAAAAATGCAACAAAAATGGGTCAAATTTCCCATCGAGTGTTTTTCTTGAATTTTATTCATATTCTTGCTAAGAAAAAATCATGATGTTTCAACAAAGCCTCATGTTTTTCTAATCGCATTTGTGACCAGTAAGAATCCAAATTTCTGGGTATATACCCAAAGGATTATAAATTATGCTGCTATAAAGACACATGCACACGTATGTTTATTGCAGCACTATTCACAATAGCAAAGACTTGGAATCAACCCAAATGTCCATCAGTGACAGATTGGATTAAGAAAATGTGGCACATATACACCATGGAATACTATGCAGCCATAAAAAAGGATGAGTTTGAGTCCTTTGTAGGGACTTGGATGCAGCTGGAATCCATCATTCTTAGCAAACTATCACAAGAACAGAAAACCAAACACCGCATGTTCTCACTCATAGATGGGAACTGAACAATGAGATCACTCGGACTCAGGAAGGGGAACATCACACACCGGGGCCTATCATGGGGAGGGGGGAGGGGGGAGGGATTGCATTGGGAGTTATACCTGATGTAAATGACGAGTTGATGGGTGCAGCACAGCAACATGGCACAAGTATACATATGTAACAAACCTGCACGTTAAAAAAAAAAAAAAAAAAAAAGAATCCAAATTTCTTTGTGTTACTTTCATTAAATTAGTAAGCATTTTATTTATTTTCAAAATAAAAGTGCTCAAGGGATTTCGGTTGCACTGAAAAAATGCAAAAGTGTTAAATGCTTAGCAGCTCCAGAATAACTAATGAATGAATTTAGGATACTTGCAAATTTTGATTTATAATTAGCTCATGTTTTTTAAAACATCACCTTAATGTGATCTTAGAAGGAACTCCATGGGAATATTTCACAAATGTACACAACAAACAGGGCCATTCCTTACTCAAAAATCAGAACTGATAACAGTCATCTGAGATGACATGAGCTATTTCAATATTGTCTTTTCTTGAAGTGAGAGTGTGAGACCATGTTGTTGATTTTCTCCTCCATTGATCATAGTCAGATATGTGGGTTGGTTCATTTCATATAATGCTTTTAAGTGCTCAGATCATGTCATTGGCTTTCATGTAGAATGCAAATAAACAATGAACCTGGATCTTTTATACTAAAAGTGGGAGGAGACTTATTTACTATGTGAAGGTCATCCATGTGTACATTCATTCATCTGTCCATCCCTCTTCAATAACTACCTGCTGAGTTTCTACTCAGTGCCTGGTAATATGTAGGCCATGGGCATGAAATGGTTGATAAGACAGATAGGGCTTCTGTCTTGTGTTCTGAAGGACAGTATAGTGTTGTGGGTTGAACTTTGTTAAACAAATGACACCAAACCAGTTACCACAGACAAACTTCCTATGTTTCTGTATGCAGCCAAATCCACGACTTGTGCTTAAGCTTCCATTTGCCTTTGCTTAGTTAAGGACATCACCCTAGCAACTCTCTCCACCTGAGGATGTCACTGAAGCAATTATTTATTTATTTTGAGACACAGTCTTCCTCTGTCACGTAGGCTGGAATGCATTGGTGCAATCTTGGCTCACTGCAACCTCTGCCTCCCAGGTTCAAGTCATTCCCCTGCCTCAGCCTCCCGAGTAACTGGGATTACAGGAGAGTGCCACCATGCTCAGTTAATTTTTGTATGTTTAGTGGAGACAGGGTTTCACCATGTTAGCCAGGCTGTTCTCAAACTCCTGACCTCAAGTGATCTGCCTACCTTGGCCTCTCAAAGTGTGGTGATTGCAGGCGTGAGCCACCAGGCCCGGCCAGCAATTCTTATCTTTTTCTCTTACATCATTTTTTGTTTTCCTCCTTTGAGGATCATTCTCATCAGCAAACAGCTGACTGTTACTTCATCGATCACATTTTTTTCCCATGATCCTACTTTCCCATTAGCTGCTGCTCCATTTCTTGGCTAGCTGGTACGGCAGAAATCCTGTAACGGTTGTCTAAACCCACTCTTTCTAATTCCTTTCTATTCATCATGCATTCATCCCACCACAACTTTTCCTAGCAATGATCTTAATGACCTCCATGAGTCTAACTGTGATAGTCAATGTTCGGTTTTCTCACTGGACGTATAGACTATCAATTCCTTCTCCTTCAAACACTTTCTTGATTGGGCTTTAGGACATTAAAGCTTGGTTTTTCTCTTACCTCACTGGTCACTCATTCCCAGTGCAGTCTCGCATTCCTCTTTATGTCTCATACATCTTAATATTGGAGGACATCAGGCTTATGCCTTGGATATCTTTTCTTTTCTTTCTATACTCACTCTTTTATGTTTCTCGTGACTTAGTTTGTAACAGTATGCAAATGACTCCAAAATCTATATCTGTATCTTCATTTCCCAACAACTCCAGGTATATAAATTTATCTCCATTCTTGAATCTCTTCTTACAATGTAAAATAAACATATCCAAAACTGAGCTTCTAATATTCCCCCTCAAAACCTGATTCACCTACCACCTTCCCTATCATAACTTAAGGTGACAGTCCTTCCAATTGCCCAGGCTTAAGACATTGCAGTCATTTTCAACTGTGTTTTTATTATTCCAACTTCTAATTTATTTGGAAATCATGCTGTCTTCGAAACAGATGAGAAATCCAACTATCTTTTCTCATTTATTTTTCTAAATCCCTTGTCTGAACCTTAAAACTTGTCTTCCTATTCCTACTCTGGCACCCTCCCCTCAGTTTATTCTTGTCCAAAACCTTGTAACCATTCACCGCTTTATCCAGGATAAAGCCAGAGTCCTTACAATAACCCATAGGGCCTTGTGTGATCTGTCTGTTTCTTATCTTTCTGATAACGTCTCCTATTATCCTACAACCACGCACTCTTTCCAGACATACTGCCTTTAACGTTTCTGGAACATATTAGATACACTCTTGCCTTAACACCTTTGCACTGAATATTCCTTATGTCTGGAACATCCTTTTCAAAAGAGATACAAGTTTCCTCAAAACCTGTATCTCTTTCTAAAACCTATCAGTTTGTAAAATTACTGCCTTAATCTATATATGCCGCTATAACAAATGCCGTAGACTACAGGGTTTAAAAAATTTATTTCTCACGTTTTCACAGACTGGAAGATCTAAAGTCAAGGTATGAACAGATCAGCATCTCGTGGGGGCCCACATTCTGGTTCTTAATTGGTACCTTCTTTTTGTATGCGTACATAGTAGAAAGAGCTGATGAGCTTCCTTGTGTCTATTTTATAAGGACACTAATTCCATTCATGCAGGCTCCATTTTCAAAATCAAATCATTTCCCAGAGGCCTACATGATAATACCATCACTTTGATAATTAGGTTTCAATATATGAATTTTAGGACACAAACATTCAAGCCATAGCAATTACTGACTGTCTCTACCTATGAAAATGTAAGTGACATAATCAGATTTGCATTTTTAAACAATCCCTTTGACTACCGTTCCTGATCTACAATCAGGGGATATGATAACTCTATAATTTTGGGGGTGGAGATAGACATCCCAATTCTTCCAAAATATTTTTTTCTTATGCAACTCTTGCTTTTAATTTTTTTTGTGCACATTATTTGGATTCACTAAAACTTTTAACATAGTTAAGATAACCTCATTTTGTTTTTTGCTATGAGTATTCTACAAACATATGAACGTATTTTTTCACCCCACCTATGCCTATCTATTCTCTATTACCAAAATTAGGATACCATGAGTCCTTACAACTTAGCATTAAATAGAATAAAGTTACAGCACTCAATAGGAATTACATGGGCTGGGGAATGGGAGTGGAAACATGGGAATGGAATGATGAAAAGATAAGCTGAAGAACAGTAAAGGCAAATTTTGTCACACTGGCACCAGCTAACAGGTAGGAATTTTAAAGTCTTTGGCTTGTAAGCTTGGAATAAATACTTCTTGAATTTGTGACCTCTGAAAATCTATAGGCCATTTCTGAATCTTAATTTCTGGGAATGAAATAGGGATAATATCGCCAACTTCACAGAGTTGTTGTCTTCCTAGGATAGAATGAGATTACAATGTACAAAGCATCTAGTTATTGCTGGCATTTGATAGGCACTAATAAGAGGGAGTTCTTGTTATTATTGTCTTTATTAGCAATTTTCTGGGGAGCAAGTCGAGCTAGTAATGTTGTGATTCAGTACTCTTCAATCATTTCTCTATTAGTCATTGTTATTACATAACAAGCAACTACAAAATCTCCTTGGCATATAACTGTCTGCATTTATTTCTTGCTCACACAAATGCAGTTTTGGATGAGATGTTTCTGCTGCAGACTGGAGGCTGGGATGGCTGGAATTCACAAAGCAATCAGCTATAAAGGCTAAGCTCCAGACATCTCTTGTCTCTTCTCCAGGTTGGTGAGCCACCTGGGCATAACTTTCTCATGGCAATGAAGGAAATAAAGAATGCATGCCCAAATATACAAGCATATTTCAAACATCTATTTGCAGAGTGATGACTAACATCCCATTGGCTAAAGCAAGCCATACGGCCATATGAAAAACATGGGACAGGAAAGTATGCTCTGCCTTTTGTAGAGACTAGAAAGTTAGATGGCCAAGTACATCAGTGAGGGGGAAGGAGAGAAAGTGGAAGCAATAATTAAATTTTCCACAGTATCCTAGACTCAAAAGACAAAAGATTGCTATAAAAGGTCAAATGCTGCTCCCTTACATCCACACATGAGAAGCAAAATGGAATTCGATATATGATGCTAAGATCAAATGAGCAATATACTTTAATATTCTTTTTAAAAATACTTTCAACTTTTATTTTAGATTCAGAGAGTACATGTGCAGGTTTAGTAGACGAGTATATTGCATGATACTGAGGTTTGGGATGTGAATAATTCCGTCACCCAGGTAGTGAGCATAGTATCCAATAGTTTTTTAGGATGAAAACCCTCCAAAAACTAATTAGTATTTCTAGTTTTAATCCTAAAAAAACTAACTATTGCTCCCCTCCATACCTCCCCATTCTATTCATCCCTAGTGGCTATTGTTCTCATCTTTAAGTCCATGAGTACCCAATGTTTAGCTCCCACTTATAAGTGAGAATATGGTATTTGGTTTTATGTTCCTGTGTTAATTTACTTAGGATAATGGCCTCCAGCTGCATCAATGTTGCTGCAAAAGACAAGATTTTGTTCTTTTTCATGGCTGTGTAGTATTCCAATGTATATATATACCACATTTACTTATTCCAATCCACCATTGATGGGCACCTAAGTTGATTCTATATCTTTGCTACTATGGATAATGCAATGATGAACAAGCAAGTGCATGTGTCTTTTTGTTAGAATGATATGTTTTCTTTCAGGTATATACCCAGTAATGGGATTGCTGGGTCAAATGGTAGTTTTATTTTACATTTTTTTTTAAAAATTTTACTTTAAGTTCCGGGATACAAGTGTGGAATGTGTAGGTTTGTTACATGGGTATATGTGTGGCATGGTGGTTTGCTGCACCTATCAACCTGTCATCTATGTTTTAAGCTCTACATGCATTAATTATTTGTAGTTATGCTATTCCTCCCCTCACCCCTCACCCTCTGGCTGGCCCCTGGTGTATGTCATTCCCCTCCCTGTGTTTATGTGTTCTCATTGTTCAGCTCCCACTTATGAGTGAGAACATGCAGTGTTTGGTTTTCTGTTCCTGTGTTAGTTTGCTGAGGATGATGCCTTCCAACTTTATCCATGTCCCTGCAAAGGACATAATCTCATTTGTTTTTATGTATGCAAAGTATTCCATGGTGTATATGTACCACATTTTCTTTATCCAGTCTATCATCGATGGGCATTTGGGTTGGTTCCATGTCTTAGCTACTGTAAATAGTACTGCAATAAATACATGTGTGTGTGTGTCTTTATAGTAGAATGATTTATTCACCTTTGGGTATATACCCAGTAATGGGATTGCTGAGTCAAATTGTATTTCTGGTTCTAGATCCTTGAGGTACTGTTACACTGTCTTGCACAATGACCAAACTAATTTACATTCCCACCAACAGCAGAAGAATGTTCCTATTCCCTCACAGCATCACCAGCATCTATTGTTTCTTGACTTTTTAATAATCACCATTCTGACTGGCATGAAATGGTATCTCATTGTGGTTTTGATTTGCATTTCTCTAATGATCAGTGATTTTGAGCTTTTTTTCATGTTTGTTGGCTACATAAACGTCTTCTTTTGAGAAGTGTCTGTACACATCATTTTCCCACTTTTTGATGGCACGGTTTGTTTTTTCTTGTAAATTTGTTTAAGTTCCTTGTAAATTCTGAATATTAGACCTTTGTCAGATGGGTAGATTACAAAAATTTTCTCCCATTCTGTAGGTTGCCTGTTCAGTCTGATGACAGTTTTTTTTTTTCTGTGCAGAAACTCTTTAGTTTAATGACATCCCATTTGTCAATTTGGGCTTTTGCTGCAATTGCTTTTGGCGTTTTTGTCATGAAGTCTTTGCCCATGCCTATGTCCTGAATGGTATTGCCTAGGTTTTCCTCTAGGGTTTTTATGGTTTTGGGTTTTACATTTAAGTCTTTAATCTATCTTGAGTTAACTTTTGTATAAGGTGTAAGGAATATGCCCAATTTCAGTTTTCTGCATATGGCTAACCAATTTCCCCAGCACCATTTATTAAATAGGGAGTCCTTTTCCTATTGCATGTTTTGTCCATTTTGCCAAACATCAGATGGTCGTAGATGTGTGGTGTTATTTCTGAGGTCTCTGTTCTGTTCCATTCATCTATATGCCTGTTTAGGTACCAGTACCATGCTGTTTTGGTTATTATGGCCTTGTAGTATAGTTTGAAGGCAGGTAGCATGATGACTCCAGCTTTGTTCTTTTTGCTTGGGATTGTCTTGGCCACATGGACTCTTTTCTGGTTCCACATGAAATTTAAAGTAGGTTTTTCTAATTCTGTGAAGAATGTCAATGGTAGTTTGGTGGGAATAGCATTGAATCTATAAATTACTTTGAGCAGTATGGCCCCTGTCATGATATTTATTCTTCCTATCCATGATAATAAGCAACTTCAGCAAAGTCTCAGGATATAAAATCAATGTGCACAAATCACAAGCATTCCTATATACCAACAACAGACAAGTAGAGAGCCAAATCATGAATGAACTCCCATTCACAATTGCTAAAAGGGAATAAAATACCTAGGAATACATTAACAAGGGAAATGAAGGACCTCTTCAAGGAAAATGACAAACCACTGCTCAAGGAAATAAGAGGGGATAGAAACAAATATTTTAAGTTCTTTGATAAATCTCCAAACTGCTTTCCACAGTGGCTGAACTAATTTATATCCCTACCAACAGTGTATAAGTGTTCTCTTTTCTCTATAGTCTCGCCAGCATCTGTTGTTTTTTTCACTTTTTAATGATAACCATTCTGACTAGTGTGAGAGGGTATCTCATTGTGGTTTTCATTTGCATTTCTCTGATGATTAGTGCTAACAAGCATTTTTCATATGTTTATTGGCCACTTGTAGGTTTTCTTTTGTGAAGTGTCCATGTCTTTTGCCTATTTTTTAATGGAGTTATTTGTTTTTTGCTTCTTAAGTTCCTTATAGATTCTAGATATTACATCTTTATCAGAGGCATAGTTTATGGACATTTTCTTCCATTCTGTAGATTGTCTGTTTACTCTGTTGATCTTTTCTTTTGCTGTGCAGAAGCTCTTTAATTAGATCCCACTTGTCAATTTTGGTTTTTGTTGCAATTGCTCTTGAGAACTTATTCAGAAATTCTTTTTCAAGGCCGATGCTCAGGGTGCTGTTTCCTAGGTTTTCTTCCAGAATTTTTATAGTTTGAGGTCTTACACTTAAATCTTTAATCTATCTTGAGTTAGTTTTTGTGTGTGCTGAAAAGTATAAGCATCCAGGTTCATTCTTCTGTATATGACTAGCCAGCTATTCCATTTGCATTTATTGAATAGGGATTCCTTTCCCCATTGCTTATTTGTGTTAACTTGTCAAAGATCAGATGGCTATAGGTGTGCCACTTTATTTCTAGGTTCTCTATTCTATTCCATTAGTCTATGTGCCTATTTTGTGCCATGCTGTTTGATTACTGTAGCCTTATAGTTTGTTTGAAGTCAGGCAATGTGATGCCTCTGACTTCATTCTTTTTGCTTAGGATTGCTTTGGCTATTTTTGAGCTCCTTTTTGGTAAAATATCAATTTTAAAATAGTTTTTTTCTAACTCTGTGAAAAATTATGTTGGTAGATTGATAAGAATAGCATTGAATATGTAGATTTCTTTGGGCACTATGGCCATTTTTATATCAGTTCTTTCAATACACGAGCATGGAATGTTATTACATTTGTTTATGTAATCTGTGATTTCTTTCAGCAATGTTTCATAAGCATCCTTGTAGAGAACTTTAATCTCCTTGGTTAAATGTGTTCCTTGGAGGCTGGGCACGATGGCTCACACTTGTAATCCCAGCACTTTGAGATACTGAGACAGGCAGATCACCTGAGGTCAGGAGTTTGAGACCAGCCTGGCCAACATGGTGAAACCCTGTCTCTACTAAAAATATAAACATTAGCGGAGTCTGGTGGCAGGTGCCTGTAATCCCACTACTCAGGAGGCTGAGGCAGGAGAATCGCTTGAACCCAGGAGGCAGAGGTTGGAGTGAACTGAGATTGTGCCACTGCACTCCAGCCTGGGCGAGAGAGCGAGACTCTATCTCAAGAAAAAAAAAAAAAAAAGTGTTCCTTGGTATTGTTTTGTTTTGTTTTGTTTTGTAAATGGCATTGTGTTCACGATTTCATGATTTTGCTCTCAACATGAACATTATTGGTGTATACAAATGCTACTGTTTTTTGTATATTGACTTTGTATTCTCAAACTTTACTGAAGTTGTTTATCATTTCCAGGAGGCTTTTGGCAGAATCTTTAGGGTTTTCTAGCTATAGAATTATATCATCTGTGAATAGAGATATTTTGACATTTTCTTTTCCTATTTTGTTGCCTTTTCTTTCTTTCTCTTGCCTGATTGCTCTGGCTAGAACTTCATCTTAATATTCATAATTAGAAGTCCTTAAACAGTTTACCATATAAAAGTAAGATTGAATGTGGGAAGAAAAGTAGCTCAAGGGAATATTTCTATTGCTAGAAGTATTTCTTTGGAATGCAAAATAAAACATAAAGAAGTAGGGTATGTTATTTTATTACTTATTGAGTTGTTCACCTAACAAATATTTACTGAACATATTTATATGTGCCAGGAAGCAGGTTGCATTAGTAGCTAATGATTTGTTAGCAGGAGTTTGAAATTACAAATGAAAAATGGAGAAGTAGGCGAATTTTAAAATAAATAAAAAATAAAAACTAATGACACAAGAAATGTACTGGAAGGGGGGGGGGCAATTACTTCTGCTGAGATGTGTACATACATGTTAGAGAAATCAGTGTTTAAAAATCTATAAATGTTGGCCATATGTGGTTGCTCATGCCTGTAATCCCAACACTTCGGGAGGCTGAGGCGGGCGGATCTCGAGGTCAGGAGATCAAGACCATCCTGGCTAACATGGTGAAACCCCATCTCTACTAAAAAATACAAAACATTAGCCGGGCATAGTGGCGGGCGCCTGTAGTCCCAGCTACTCCGGAGGCTGAGACAGGAGAATGGCATGAACCTGGGAGGCGGAGCTTGCAGTGAGCCGAGATCGCACCACTGCACTCCAGCCTGGGCAACACAGCGAGACTCCGTCTCAAAAAATATATATACAAATGTTTATAGAAAATGAATAAGACACGAAAGAGACTCTGAAATTTATTTAATGTCAAAATCTGATATTGCAACATAATTTCTTGATATATATTTCCAAGTAATCAATTAGATTAGGACTTTAGCCTTTGTAAATAAAAACAGAATCTGACCTATGAGAAATGAGCTCCTTTTAATGTAAACTGGAAAGGCAAAAGAATCAGAACAGGACTCAAATAGTAACCAATGATAAAAGATTTGCATAAGTCATGTGAACAGGACTCAAATAGTAACCAATGATAAAAGATTTGCATAAGTCATGTGATTCAGTACAGCTATTATCTCAAAGTCATTATTTCCTGCCTGCCAGTAATAATTTTATTTGGTTGGATAATCACACACAAGTCCATGTTTTATACGAACATTTTTCATTTTTGCCTAATGAGGAACTGTAGAAGAAATTCATTTTTGTCCAATGAAAATGCTTAGAAAAATATAATTTTGTTTTTATAAGGTCAATCTTAGTAAAAAGAAACAGAATACTGTATATTTGATTTAGTGCTATTTCACCATTAGAAATTAACCAAGACATGATAGATTAGGCTCTATGCTAAGAATGATTTCCCATTTTCTTCAAACTTGTTAGATTTTTAAAAAATTCTGATGTATAGTCTCATGTATGGTGAATTTTTAGCTAGGAGATAAAATACTGAAGCTGTGAACACATTTTTCTTTTCTTTTTTAGTTCTCTCCAATTTTTTTTGTCTTAAAAATAAATAAAAATTCTTGAGTTTAATTTAAGCATGTGTGATGGTAGCTAATAATGCTTTCTATAAAGAGAAGAACGGTTCTTAACTTGCAAAGTGCAATAGCATGGTTAAATTATATGAATCTCTTGGGGAAAATAAATCTGAAAATAATTGCACTGGAGACTTAAATATAATTCTGAAATTCCTGAGTATGTTCTTCAAATTTAAACACTTCAATATTTGATTTATAAAATTTATTCATTTCTTTCTTTTTTTTTTTTTTTTTTTTTGTGAGGCGGAGTCTTGCTCTGACACCTAGGTTGGAGTGCAGTGGCACAATTTTGGCTCACTGCAACCTCTGCCTCCCAGGTTCAAGCAATTCTCCTGCCTCAGCCTCCCAAGTAGCTGGGATAACAAATGCCTGCCACCACGCCTGGCTAATTTTTGCATTTTTAGTAGAGACAGAGTTTCACCATGTTAGCCAGAATGGTCTCCATCTCCTGACCTCATTATCCGCTTGCTGTGTCCTCTGAACAGATTTTTATCAATCAAATCTTATTTTCCCAGTGACCTATACAATCATTTTAGAGTTTTCTTTGGCTTAGTTTGAATTCATCTGTCATTAGCAGTGGTTCTCAACATTTTGATTGAAAATATTTCTCCCCTGTCATTCTGCTATTCAATGGTGATGTTTAGTTGTTAAGCTATTCATGATAAAATGTAAACTTACTGAAATTATGAACTCCTTTGGAACAAAACTCTTCGAACATATAAATGTTTCCTTGAAAATTCAGAATGACTCTCAATTCCCTGTTAGCCTAATTATTTGGAATGGATCATTACCTTCTATGGTTACTAATCTCCATGTGGTCACATTTATTAATATATTTTATTTCTGTTTAAAGTGCTTTTTTTGTTTACTGGTCCTATTCTCTGCTTTAGTACCTTGTAACAGTCCTGCTTCTTAGTTGCAATCAACAGAAGCTGGCTCACCCTAAAATAATGATAACAGAAACTTATTAAAAAGACATTGGCTAGCTCACAGAAATATTAGGAGGGCTAGACAACTATGCATACAATAAACAGCTGGAAAAATCACCCTAGATTTTATACCAGATCATGTTTGCTGAGAAAATTGCTGTTTCTACAAAAATAGCAGGTGGGAGGGTCAGGAAGAGAAGAAGGAGAAAGGACAGGAGGTGGAGGAGGAAGAGTGGCACGTATTAGGTGGAGGAGGAAGAACGGCAGGTAGGAGGTGGAGGAGGAAGAACGGCGGGTAGGAGGTGGAGGAGGAAGAATGGCGGACAGGAGGTGGAGGAGGAAGAACGGCGGACAGGAGGTGGAGGAGGAAGAACGGTGGGTAGGAGGTGGAGGAGGAAGAGTGGCACGTATTAGGTGGAGGAGGAAGAACGGCGGGTAGGAGGTGGAGGAGGAAGAACGGCGGGTAGGAGGTGGAGGAGGAAGAACGGCGGACAGGAGGTGGAGGAGGAAGAACGGCGGGTAGGAGGTGGAGGAGGAAGAACGGCGGGTAGGAGGTGGAGGAGGAAGAGTGGCACGTATTAGGTGGAGGAGGAAGAACGGCGGGTAGGAGGTGGAGGAGGAAGAACGGCGGGTAGGAGGTGGAGGAGGAAGAACGGTGGGTAGGAGGTGGAGGAGGAAGAGTGGCACGTATTAGGTGGAGGAGGAAGAACGGCGGGTAGGAGGTGGAGGAGGAAGAACGGCGGGTAGGAGGTGGAGGAGGAAGAACGGCGGACAGGAGGTGGAGGAGGAAGAACGGCGGACAGGAGGTGGAGGAGGAAGAACGGCGGACAGGAGGTGGAGGAGGAAGAACGGCGGGTAGGAGGTGGAGGAGGAAGAGTGGCACGTATTAGGTGGAGGAGGAAGAACGGCGGGTAGGAGGTGGAGGAGGAAGAACGGCGGACAGGAGGTGGAGGAGGAAGAACGGCGGACAGGAGGTGGAGGAGGAAGAACGGCGGACAGGAGGTGGAGGAGGAAGAACGGCGGACAGGAGGTGGAGGAGGAAGAACGGCGGACAGGAGGTGGAGGAGGAAGAACGGCGGACAGGAGGTGGAGGAGGAAGAACGGCGGACAGGAGGTGGAGGAGGAAGAACGGCGGACAGGAGGTGGAGGAGGAAGAACGGCGGACAGGAGGTGGAGGAGGAAGAACGGCGGACAGGAGGTGGAGGAGGAAGAACGGCGGGTAGGAGGTGGAGGAGGAAGAACGGCGGGTAGGAGGTGGAGGAGGAAGGTGGGGAGGAGGTGGAGGAGGAAGGTGGGGAGGAGAGAGATTTTCTTGTTTTCTTTTTGGCTTTCCACATCTCATGTCAAAACTCTCTGCAATCTAGCTGCAAGCCAGGCTGAGAAAGCAGGTATGCAGCATTCTCAAATCTTATTGCCGTAACTGAAACTTAATTGTCACAAAACTTCATAAATAGGATAATTTTTCATAGACAAAAAAGGATGTGCAGAGACCAAAATGAATACCACCTGCACGCTACAGCTCTTTAGTGCTATTTCATAAGTTGTGGAACGCTCACATTATATGAGTTTATAACATAATGATAAAACAGTAGAAACAACAAAAATGTAGAACAGAAAGGGAAATGCAGCCTGTTATACCCCAACTTGTAGATTTATAATGCCCATGAGCATCAAAAAAGTACCCTAAAGTTTCCATAGCAAAGAAATTTTGAAATAAAATTAAACCCAAAATGTTATAAATGTACTTGACTTTGAATTCTTATTTCTTCTCTTTCCTTTTTTTTTTTTTTTTTTTGAGACGGAGTCTTGCTCCATTGCTCAGGCTGGAGTACAGTGGCACAATCTTGGCTCAATGTCGTCTCCAGCTTCCAAGTCCAAGTGATTCTCCTGCCTCAGCCTCCCGAGTAGCTGGGATTACAGGCACACACCACCGCACCCAGCTAATTTTTGTATTTTTAGTAGAGATGGGGTTTCACCATGTTGGTCAGGATGGTCTTGATCTCCTGACCTCGTGATCCACCAGCCTCAGCCTCCCAAAGTATGGAATTTTTTTTTAAAGACTGCTTTTATAGTAGACACTGCTAGATGTATATCCAACAACTAGTTCTACCCCCAACATTCCTTTTTTAACCTTGATTTGCAAAAGATGGTAACCTTAATTTGTGGAAGGTGGTATCTACCACCTTCCACATGTCCTTGTTCCCTTGAGGACAACTATCCCCAGATTCGAGCATACGTCCTACCTGACTAAGATGATCATGGTGGTCCTTGGCCACTGATATGTTTTGCTTGGGCATGTGATACATTGCCATCCAATGAGATGTGAATGAAAGCTTGCTGGGAGTTTCTGGGAAGGTTTTTTCAATAACAGATAATTACAAGTAAGAATTGGACGCTATTCCTATGAGCTTTGTCCTATTTAGCTGTGATGTCTTTAATTATTGTAGCCATCTTACAACCCCAACATGGGGCCAGCCTGAGGACCAAATCTATGTAAAAAAGAATGCATCCCCATGAACAGCAAAGAAGTAGTGTCAACATCTGCATTGTTTCTCATTATGTAAAAGAGTATATTTGGTTTTCCCCAAGCTTTTCAGAAACATCCTAAATGAAATATATTGCATATCACGTAGAACATGTTATTCAGGACTTCCTTCAGAAACGATGAATATAAAATCGTCTGAAGTTCTAAGCCTTGGTTTTGGATACCACCTTCCCAGTAATTTTTTCCCTATGTATTACCAAACAAAATATTCTCCTTCTTGCATCATACTTGATAGCCTATATTTATTTGAATGTATAGTTGTAGCTGACTAATCAGGCAAATGAAATCATTTTTGAAATCTCCTATGTTTAAGTCTCCCTTCTTGGCACAAATGTACACAAAACATCACATATGGCACCCTTTACTCAAGCCCTCTGGCACCAGACTCAGCATGACAGAGACAATATTGTTTAAATCTTGAATCAATATCTTATCATGCTGTTAGAGCATTCCCTGGTAGAGATGAGAGGAAAGCTTCTTTGCATGAAGGCAAAGAACTGTACACATTAGCTGGCATTTTACTTGCACGTTGTAAATGCGATCTCAACATGTACTACCTTTACTTTGTTCTAGTATTGAATGGCAAACTCTTCATTGTCTGGAAGCCCAATAAATTGCTTGAAAACTAATTGTGGTTTGCAAAAAAAAAAAAAAAAAAGCGCTGCATTTGTAAAAACACTACTTAAAGGATGAAGAATTAAAGGAATTGATTGTTTGCAACAACATAGTAATCGGCAGATATGGAGTCTATAGTGACATAAGAACATTCCCCCCGGCTCTCTATTCCCAAACACAGCCTGCCACACTGTCCTTCTCGTCCTTCTCTCTACCTGCAGCTTCTCCTGGGACTGGCATAACCCTCAGCTTAGTAAGGGTGTGACAGATTTCTGCATAGCCGAACACTAGTTAGGCTGTGAGGGTGGTGAAATTAGCCAAGGAAGCAAGAACAGGGAAAGGGAACAAGAATGCAGCAGGGACTAATGCTCCTGCCCCTCCCTTACTCTCTCTCATTCTCACTCTAGCTCTTTTCTCTCAACTATTTCTGCAACTAAAATTTTCTTCTAACGTTCATGAAGATGAATAGGTAGATAGAGGGGAAGGGTGAGGAATTCAGCTACAAAAACAGAAGTTACAAGAAATTTATTTCTGGCAAGCTTTGGCTATTTTCTTTCAGTAGGTTTTTGCTACGTGTTCAGTGTTCACAAAATTCTGAATTCAGTTTTTTCTGTTTTTTACTAAGTGCTATAATTTGAATATTTGTCCCCTCCAACACTCATGTTGAAATTTAATCTCCAGTATTGCAGTATTGAGAAGTGGGGGTGAGTGGGTCATGAAAGCTCTCCCTTTATGGATGGATTAATTTATTTATGAATTCATGAATTGATGAATTAATGGGCTGTCATGGAAGGGGAACTGGTGGCTTTGTTAGAAAAGGAAGAGAGACCTGAGCTAGCACTCTCAGTCCCCTTGCATGCGATGCCCTGTGCTGCCTTGGGACTATGCAGAGATCCCCACCAGCAAGAAGGCTCTGTCTCACATGATGCAGCCTCTCAACCTTGGACTTCTCAGCCTCCATCACTGTAAAAAATAAATTCCTTTTAAAAATAAATTATCCAGTTTCAGGCATTCTCTTATAAGCAACAGAAAATGGACCAAGACACTATTTCTAAATTACAAATACAAATAACCCTAAATCCATTCAGTATCACATTTTTTTTCTTATAGTATATGAGTTTATCTGTACATTTCTTTACTCCTTCGTACTATTCTGACTTCCACTAATTCATATTTCCTTGTTATACCCCCAAAGTTTTCATTGCAGCACTTAATTCTACTTCAGCAGTCAATGTAGAGATATATGATGTTATGTGAGCATATATTTTATATTTTGTTTATGATTCGTCATTTAACAAATTTATATTGAGGTTTCAATCTTTGAGATATTGAAGCGTGAAGACAGTTTGTGAATTTGATATTTTGTTCTTTGTCCTTTCATCTTATTCTTTCTTCCATAAAATTCACCCATTCATTTTACAAATATTTACATTGTACAAATAAAGCATTAAAGGTGCTTTCTTTCTTTCCAGCTTTGGAAGTTTTTTTGAGCAACTAGAGTGATGACAAAGTACAGATCTGTCCATACTAAGCTGCTGCTCAGAACTCTTATCACAGTCCTCAGAATTCCAGATACAATGCTTAAGAGTCATTTGAAAAGATAATGGGATAGGATGTTGCCAACCTGAATAGGCACTCAGGATTTAATTTATTTTGGGGACAGATTATTTACTGAATCTTTACTAGATATTCCAGGCTGAGAATGTGCTAGCAATTCTCAACACTCGCCTTCAACTAAAGTCCTCTTCTACCTCTTTCCCAACAACTCCAACAACCACAAAAGATGAGTTGCTCTTTGTGTGGGCTGCTTTATAAGATGGTCCCTAGTGATCCCCAAAGTCAGGTATTCATGCGGATGCTTGGGTGTGGGCTGGCCCCAGTGACTCACTTCTCATAAACAGAATGCAGCAAAAGTGACAGGAGGCTACATCTGAAAGTAAATTACAACCTCTCTTCCTCTCTCATTTGCTCACTTTTATAGAATCCAGCTGCCTTGCTGTGCACTACCCCATGAGAAGCCCACATAGTAAGGAACTTAGAGCCAACAGCCTGCAATAAACTGAATCCTGCCAACAGCCGTGTGTGTGAGCCTAGCAGCAGATCCACTTCGGTGGAGGTTAAAGAGGACCCCAGCCACACTTGATATCTTGATTGTGGCCTTGTGAGAGACTTTGAGCCACAGAATCCAGTTAAACTGTGCCTGGACTCGTGATGCAAAGAGATTGTGAGACAGTAAAAATGTTGATTTAAGCCACAAAATTTTGGGGTAATTTGCTATACAGAAACACAGAATGTGTGTGTGTGTGTATATATATATAATGTATATGTGTGTGCATATATAGAATGTGTATATATGTATATATACACATATATACACAGAATGTATATACAGGATGTATATATGCGTATATACACAGGATGTATATATGTGTATATACACACACATATATACCGATAACTAAAGCTAATGATCGAATATAGACTATAGATAATATAATATATATAAGCTTATTAATACTTTTGTATGAGTATATACTTGTATACAAGTATATATTTGTATATAATTACTTAGCTGACTACATTTTTTAAAAATCTGAAGGCCTCTTTGTTGTTAGATTGAGGGGATGTTGGGGCATCTTTAGAACCATAAGACAGAGTGCCTGACACATACCAGGTGCCTAAAATGTTTAAGGAGATAGTTTCTCAAAACTTTTTTTCCCGAAGCTTGAAACCTCACTAAATATGTAAGACACATTCTCAAAGAATTAGCTGTATATACAACTAACCTTGCTGGAGCATTGTCAGCTTTAAGAAGATAGAATAGTAGATAAGAGTTTGAGATCAAGTCAGACAGATATGAGTCTCAGTTACCCTTTTTTGAATCTGCTTCCACATCTGCTAAATGATAGTATTTTAATAATTACCTCATTGGGTTTGGGGGAGGATGAAGTGAGATGAAGAAGAATAACATTGTGTCTTGCACAAAATAAATACCTAAATGCTAACAATTATTACTGAGATTTTAAAGAAGTTTAATATATATGATCTCAATTATTAAGATAACCATTTGACATTGTTTTATCTGATTTTATTTTATAAACAAAGTCAGAGCAATTAGGTTGCTCATCCATTGGCACAAGGCTAGCCATAGTCATGTTGCCTCAGAATCACTTTAGAGTTGAACTACTTTAGTTAAATGAGATAATGAATAAATAGGGCTGACCTGGCCCCTGGTGTGTACTCAATAAGCATTAACTGGTATCATTGGGGTGTCAAGACAAGAATCTAGACTTTTTGACTCCAAGTATAATGGCCTTTCTATAACATAAGACCCATTTTCATTCATTCTTTAGTTATTCTGATTTTCCAGATGCTAACTCAACTAATGCCAATAACAAAACTAAGACATAAAAATAAAGGCAAGAACCACTGATGCAAACAAAAGCTTTTCTTTGCAGAGATGTCTGCAGACACTTCAGTAAAATGCAATATGAAAACATTGAAGCTTCAATTCCTTATTAACTGAGAAGGGATAGATATCTTAGCTATGTTAGAAATCTCTTTAGTTTTTTTCTATCTAATTATATTTGTCTGTATTACTAGAAAAATGTTGTATTTATTGGGATAAATAAGTCTTTGGAGACTTTACAAATGAAGAGGACTTAATAAATAAAGACAGACTTGATGGCTCAAAAAAAACAACAACAACAACAAAAAAACCAGGGATTCTATTTAGCATATGCATTGGTGGGTGTATTATAGTCTCTGTTACTGGAGAAAATGCTCTATAATAATTTTAAAGCCCTGCATTAATTTTTTTTTAATAAAAAATACAGGCTGGGTGCAGTGGCTCACACTTGTAATCCCAGCACTTTGGGAGGCCAAGGTGGGCGGATCACTTGAGGTCAGTAGTTCGAGACTAGCCCGGCCGACATGGTGAAACCCCATCTCTACTAGAAATACAAAAATTAGCTGGGTGTGGTGGCACATTCCTGTAGTCCCAGCTACTCAGGAGGCTGAGGCAGGAGAATTGCTTGAATCCGGGAGGTGGAGGTTGCAGTGAGTCGAGATCACGTCACTGCGCTCCAACCTTTGCAGCAGAGCAAGCCTCCATCTCAAAAATAAAATAAAATGAAATAAAATAAAATAAAAAAATACAGACATACTTGGGAATGAAAACAACTGTTGCACTCCAGCCTTTATAAACATTTTATGGTTGAAAACAGAACATGAATCAATTAATAAATACTGTTTGTACATGTAATGTTATTTGGAAGTCATCATGGCAAAAATTTCATTAAAATGCTATTCAAATCTAAAACTCATTATACTTTTCACTTACTTGTAATAGCCAAATCCCTTACTTCTTTCTCATTTCTTCTACCCCATAGAAAAACTTCCCACATCCCACATCAAAGGCTATATATGTCATCATTAAAATTAAAGGTAGGATGGGGATTTAGTTCTCAAGAACACCAAAGCACCTCTTTATATCATGTATGTGGTATTCTGCATAAATTTTATCTGATATTAATAAAAAGAAAACTACTCAACAATTATTTACTAAAAACTAAAGACAAAATGTCAGGCATTATTCTGAACTTTTTAGAGGTAGTATCTGATTTATTTCTTATAGAAGTTCTGTGAATCAAATATTATTGTTCACAGTGTGCACATGAAGAGATCAAGGCAGATGGAGATTAAGTCACTATCTTAGGAGCACATGACAAATACATGGTGGAGTCAGGATTTGAACCGTAGGCCATCTGAACCTCAGAGTCCATGTTCCTTACCTGCCACAGGAGTGGCAGAAAATGATGGTTATTGGCAAAGTATCAATTTGTGGGAAGAAAATCACATTTAACAAATAAGCATCATTTTCTATTATAATTTTTTCCCCAGATATTTAAACATCTGAATGTAAAAGAATTCAGATATTGGTAGACTGCTGGGGGAGGCACTTGTCATAAGCAACAACACCATGACTAGCAAGGTGACATTATCTTTCCCACTGAAAACCAGAGCACAGGAGCAGTGGCAGAGACTGTGTGCACAGGAGACAAACATGGGTGACAACATAGTTTTCTGGGTAATCGGAGCTCTCCAGCTTCACCCTTCTCTGCTCAGCCCCCATGAAGCTTTGGCAAGGCACAGAATAAAAAGCATTTTATTTGAAAGAAGATGACGAATTGTGTCAGACTTTGTGAATTAAGGCATTCTGTAATGAAGCCAGAGCCTACACTGCATAGACTTTAGTGTAGATTAGGAAAGAATAAAGTCTTGATTATAGTTTCTGTTTTCTTTCAACCACCAGTCACACATTTCTTAGTGTATTTTTTTTTCTTATGTTATTCTTGGTAGCTGATAATAAACCTGACAGCAAGATACACTAACTTATTGCTTCAATGTGTTCTTTATATTCAGACTTTTGTTTATTTTCTTCAAGGGGCAATGAGCATTAAACTGAGAAAGACCCTTTTAGGCAATGATTTCTATACCTTAGGAAGTATAAGAAATATTTTTGCAGTTTGCAAAGTAAATATTTAAAATATTTACTATTCTAAAGAAGTAAACATGCAGAGATAAATTTCCATTGAAACCAAACACATTTACTATATATTTATATTTCTTTTATTTTGGCAAGAACACTTAACATGAAATCTACTCTTTTAACAAATTCTTAAGGTGTAATAGAGTATTTATGCTTTTAATCAACAAATGTATATTGTACACATATTGTGTTCTATGCTTACTTTGGGGGCTCTGGGGACAGTTAAGAATAACTTAGATGCTTTTTAACCTTATATTCTAATAAGTAGAAATGGATTATTAAATCAGTATGCACTAATCAATTATAATGTAAACTAATCAATAATGAGGCTTCATCAAGATTGAGGTAACTACCCCACGGAATTTGCTAGACAATAGTTTATTATCCCAAGTTGCCTCAATAAAAATATCCCATATCACCATTTATTTGGACTTTATATGAAAATAGAATGGCCTTTATGAGGCTTCATTGTTGGTTATTTTACATTATTATTGATTCATTAATCGATTTATCAATAATAGTGAAAGTGCTATTAAAAATCATTGCAATAAAAAGAAATCCCAACTTGACTTTTTATTTCTTCCTAAGAAACATGTCTTCTAATTGTAACTTGCGTATTTCTAAAGTCCATTCTATTTCCACATAAAGTCCAAATAAATGGTGATATAGGATATCTGTACTGGAGCAACTTGGGATAATAAACTATTGTCTAGCACTTTCCCTAGGGTAATTACCTCACGCTTGATGTCAGTGATTCCATTGGCATAAAGAGTGCTCTGAATATCATTCAACTCCCAAACTATCATGTGTGAAATGTTTGGCAGTAGAGAATGGGAATTGTGGCTAAGACAAGCAAGGAGGTCTATATCCATAAATCAGATTCTTAGATGTTTGAGAACCAGTAATACTAAGCAAAACCAGTAATGCCATATCCTTACTGAAACTTTCCCTAATGTCATTAACCCATTTTAATGTGATCAAATTTTTACATTTTTTGAATGCCTCTGTCATCTCAATGGCATAATTAAGAAGAAGTTTAAAATAAACAGACTGGCATTGCAGACCGGCAATGCGGTATTATTTTTGTTTCCTCTTCTTGAATGTTTCTCACAAGCATGAAAGCACCTCACAACCGATATAGCAATGCACAAAATCCATTAGGTGATTGATTAGTGGCTGCTACAATTAAGATGGCTTGTGAGTGCATGCAACATCAAGACATATTATCGAATGAAAGGGTTCAGAAAACAGAGTTTACACAATCTGCATATTGTTTCATAAGGTCTAATTTGATTGATTTGATGCAATAAGAGGTGGGAAAAAGGTATCCCTCCAAAGCAAGCTGCAGTCCATGGTGGGATAGAGCCTGGCTGAGATCACCAAGGCCCACTGTAAAAATAAACAAACAAAAACTCCAGCTTTGTACTACTAATACAGTAGGAACTCAGAAAAGAACCAGAAGTAGAGGGCAGAAGGGAGCAGAAAAATCATGCAGTGGGTTCTGAAGACTGAGAATTAGGTTGCTACTAGAGGTTGTCTGCATCAAGGACACCAAAGAAAGTAGTTTCATTAGAGTCCTCAGTAACCAAATAAAAGACTGAGACAGCATGGTGGCAGAGAGCCTGGCCTCTTAAGTAGGATTGCTTGGATTTGAATTCTGGTTCTGCCACTTACCATTATAGCAAGCTAAGTTGCTTGGCAAATTACTTAACCACTGCATGCCTCAATACCTACAGTTGTTAAGAAAAAAATGAGGATGTTGATAAGAGTGCCTATTTCATATGGCTTTTTTATAGATTAAATGAGATAGTCTATGCCATACTCTTAGAACAGTAACTCATACATAAGAAGATATTGTTATATATGAGATTATATACACACACACACACATACACACATATATATATAATCACTAATTTGATGGCAGATTAAGAATGTTTGATGAGGTACATTGAATTGAAATCTCAAGTCCTGAATTTTAAGGTCAGGATGGAGCTTGATTCTTTTTTAAATCGACATTATTTCTGCTCAAAGAAACAAAAGAACTATCTAGTACTGTCACAATATTACTAGGAATAATCTTGATGAGAAGGACTTTTTTAAAAGTCCAGTTACTATAACACAAGCTTAAGAATCAGGAAACCCGGACAGGAATACTGGGTGGGTATGATCTATACTGAGCCACCAGGTTACTGGCAGGGAGTTGTTGACCTGGAGTAGGACTGGTCCGAGGTTGACCAAGATGCAAAAGTTAAGTGGCTTCAGCTGTAGTAATTTGCAAGTAGAAGGGTCTAGAGCTGGACACAGCACTGTAACATTCAGAGGAAAACGGTTCATTATTTATGGTTCTCAGCTGCTAGTAGAACGATGGCATATTTGCAGACAGAGGGATGGCTTCCTTAGGTACTTTGCAACTTATGAAGCCAGAAGGTAGGTCTCGTCTAATCTTGGTGGCATCTACCCACATCTCCTTTTCCTTCATGCCAATTCAAGTCCTGTACAAAAGCTTCCCTGTGAGTTCCTTTATAAAACAATGACCACTTATGTCTTGTAGCATACATTTGGCAGTTCAACTTTTTGTCTTGTCATCTTATTAGCAATAATATATTATTTTTGCTGAAGTTTAGAGTTTGACCATGTATTTCAAACACTTGTAAAGAAAGCTATTTCTTAACCTTATTATTTACTGTATGTAATGGTTAATTTTATATGTCAACATAACTGGGCTAAGACAGCTGGTAAAACATTATTTTTAGGTTGGTCTAAAAGGGTGTTTCTAGAGATTAGCATTTGAATCTGTAGACCGAGTAAGGAAGATCCACCCTTACAAGCGTAAATGGGCATTATCCAATCTGTTGAGAGCCTGAATAAAACAATAATGTGGAGAAGGGGTAAATTCTTTCTCTTCTGGAGCTGGGACATCCATCTTCTCTTGTTCTCTGACATCACAGTTCCTGCCTCACAGGCTTTCAGACTCTGGGACTTACACCGGTAATTTCTTTCTTTTCTTTTTTTTTTTTTTTTTTTATTATACTTTCAGTTCTAGGGTACATGTGGATAACGTGCAGGTTTGTTACATATGTATACTTGTGCCGTGTTGGTGTGCTGCACCCATCAACTCATCAGCACCCATCAACTCGTCATTTACATCAGGTGTAACTCCCAGTGCAATCCCTCCCCGCTCCCACCTCCCCATGATAGGCCCCGGTGTGTGATGTTCCCCTTCCCGAGTCCAAGTGATCTCATTGTTCAGTTCCCACCTATGAGTGAGAACGTGCGTACACTGGTAATTTCTAATCCCAGTTTTCAGACCTTCAGCCTAGGACTGGGAGCTACATCATTGGCTCCCCTGGTTCTCAAGATTTCAGACCTGGACTGAATAACACCATTGGCTTTCCTGGGTCTCCAGCTTGCAGGCCACAGATCATGGGACTTCTTGGTTTCCATAACCAAGAGACCCAATTCCCATAATAAATCCTCTAGTCTGCCTACCTATCTATCTATCACCTATTCATCCATCCACGATATTTGTTCTGCTTCTCTGGAGAACCTTGATTAATACACTTTCTCAGTTGTGGAGGACTCTTCATTTAAATTACAATACAATTCACTGAGGACAGGTCTCTGCAATAGATATCTTTGTATCTGTGTACGTAGCCCCCACCACTGACCACCATAGGGTCTAGCACAGTGATAATGAGAGACTAGTCCTGAATTAATCACAACTGAATATATATTATATATATATACACACACGCACACACACACATATATAAATTAATCATAACTAAATTGAATTGTAAATTAATCCCAAATGAAAACATATATATATGTGTGTGTGTGTATACATACATACATACATACATATGCATATGCATATACACATACATTTTTCCAGTTAGGGACAAACTAAATTGTGTTACCAGTGCATATCTTGATCTCCTGTGACTCATAGACTAGTGTGATTTGCTAGACAGAATGATGTTTTTTTGTGACAAGTCCTAATCTCAGATTCCCCCCCCCCAACACCTCTATTTTAAGTCTTTGTTACTGTTTTGAAGTTTCCAAGTTAAAACTGATTGCACTATTATGGAATAAGAAAGCCAGAGGAGCTTTTTTTTTTGGTTTTTATTTTTAAATTTGTGTCTTGTTTAAAGGCCTAGGAAATGGCCCTGCAACGCTAACCCGGGCTTTCTCAATTGATTGATCAGAGCTTTAGCTGATTTCCTTTTCTGGTGTGAAGCTCTTTCTCTATCCCAAGATATCAGTATATTCGTCCCTTTCTAATTTTCCAGGTCATTAGATAGCAGCCTTCAGAGAATTACCAGGTATTCACAAGACACCTCAGGAGATCTATACACTCCCAATGGAAGATCATCACTCAGGTCTTAACTCAGGTTCTGAAGTCACAACAAAGGCAAGGGATAAACAAAATCCTATTTCAGTTAAATAATTGGCTTTTATTAACAAATGATTTATTGAGGGCTGTAGTTTGGAATTATTCAAGTGTTTATGTAAAACTATTCTTTAAAAACGTACATGAAAATATAACTACCCAAGATTTGACTTTATTCCAGGCAATTCAGTTCCAAAAACATTTACTAAATAGCTACTTTGCACTTGAAATTTTTTTTCTTTCCTTATTTTCAATGTTGAAACCCTAAATATTCTAGTTATGCACTGTTGTTTGCAGGATAAGAGTAAAATATAAGTCCACGAGATTGGACCAACTCAAAAATTGAGTAGACCATGGATGATGTTTTAATGTTTAGAGTAAAGGCTTTAATTATTCTTTTAGTAGCAAAAAACACAAGACAAAAAATAAATACGAATTAAGGGATTTTGATAATTGGTGACGTTTTATCCAAATAAAGCAGCCTTTTGTGCATTACTACTACTGCCCCGTTGCCTGGCATGAGGCCCTAGAATGAGGAGCACTAGAGGTCTGATTTAACAACTTCAACTGTAATCCCTTGCTTTTGAGCATAGTATGAGAATATGAACAAAATTTCGGGACAGTTCAGGATTAGAATTCCACTGTTTCTACTTATTCAGTGTTATCTTAAAGGCAGATTATTCAGATACCAGCTTCTGCTTCTCATTTGTAAAATGGTAAGCACTTATATTTCTCTTTTGGGATTATTGTGATGTTTAGCATAATATTCATAAAGGAGCTAGCATGATGCCTAGTACATGAAAGTTTAGAAATGTTGTCACTTCTTTTAGTTAATGCCAAACACTTATGGCTACTTATAAATCTTCTCATGCATGATTTCATCGTAGTACATTTTTCTTGATCTTCTTTCATTCACATGTACTCTCCAACTTTCAAAGTGCAAGAGATGTAGTCTGGTCTACATAGACAGATTTAAGTTTTAAATTCCTAGCATTGCCTATATTCTTGTCTCTTTGAACATGTCACTTAAAAGAACATGGGAAAATAAAGAGATCCAGGTCCATACAAGTTAGACATTCTTGGCTTTGGAGTCAGATGGATTTGTATTTAAATCCTAGCTTCACTTTTTACTAGCTGATTAGTCTTGGGTAAACCTCTATACTAAGCCTTAACTCTCTCCAGTGGAAAATAGGAAATAAGTGAAAAAAAAAAGAATAAATATATGTAGTTCATCCATCACATGAAATAATATTCAGCAATTAAAAGAATAAATTGAATAACATACATATGGATATATATCAGTAAATATATACACACATATATAAGTATATACATATGACATATAACATATATTTATACATAGTACAGAATATATAGCATATTTACATAATGTCTATATATTTTTATATTCTCATTTTAAATATATCTCAAAATAACATTGAAAAATTCAAGATATAAACTAGCAAATATGGTTTGTTAAAATTTATACAAAACATCTATAAAAACACTAGTTATTTATAACTACATATATGTATTACAAGCACTAAAAAGTGAGTATTTTTAAAGTATCAGAGATTTTAATGTATTAAAATTTTATGAGCTCCCAGAAGATTGAGGCAGGAGGATTACTTGAGCCAGGAGTTCAAGATCTGCCCGAGCAACATAGCGAGACTCTGTCTCTATAAAACATTTAAAAAAAATTAGCTGGGGGCTGTGGCATCTGTTTGTAGTCCCAGCTACTGAGGCAATTGGATCCTTTGAGTCCAGGCATTCAAGACCAGCCTGGGCAATGCAGTGAGACCTTGTCTCTAAACAAAACAAAACGAAAACTGAAAACTTTTGCTTCTGAGGAAAGTGGTGAAAAGGGAACAAGGGGATTATTAAAAGGAATTTCAATCTATGCCAACAATTTTATTTTTAAAAATGCAGGCAAGTAATAAAATATGCTGTAGGATGTCAGTTCTGGGTATTGGGTTATACGTATTTTCTTTAATATTCTTTATATTGTCTCAATATTTTAAAATTATGGGAACTAATTTTTAATATGGTCTGAGAGGATTAATATAAAATGGTTAGTAAAGTACAGTTTACTAACTTTACTTTAACTTCCTTCTTTAGTAAGAAGTAAGTTGTTGTCAGAAACCAAACGGAGTCATGGACCCCTCTCAGGAATTGTGTGAGGGCCTACTGAAGTGAGCATGCTGGGGAATCCTCCTGGGACAAACGAAGTAAGGATGCAAGGAATCACAGAGGCACCAGGACCAGACATCTATCTTTCTTGATGCAGGCATTGCCACCTGGCAGGAGACTCCCAAGAATGGCCTCAGATAATGAAGGGCTAAGCGGGATATCAAGAACACAGTCCTAGAATTTGGGGCCTGAACAGCTTAGTAGCTGGAGGTTTTCCCAGACAGGTTCAGTAAATATCTGCCATCTAACTTTGAGTCTGAGGTATATACAGGCAATATCTCAGTGGAAACCTGCAGGCTGCAACACCGGAAGACAGATGTCGTAGCCCCATTCCAGTGGTAGATATTGTGGCTGAGAACAAATCTCCTAAGTGCATTTAAGTCTCAACTTTCTCTTGGGGGACTGTTTTTGATCATGATTATTTCAGAGGGCTGCAGTACAGAACACATGAAGTAACAAAATGTTAGAAAATTCTCCATAAAGTATGATGTACTTGGAGGCCTGATACTACTTAGGTTAAAAGCATAGGCAAGAACCTTATCAGGTTTGGGTCCACACTTCGATTCTCACTCTCAGCTGTGTTACCTTAAACAAGTTCTTAACATCTGGAGATCATAATAACCCTCACCTCCATACCGTTAGGATATGAAAAATATAATACATCCACACCTTCATTATGACACATATAGAAAAGTCCAGGTTGGGTGCAGTGGCTCATGCCTGTAATCCCAGCACTTTGGGAGGCTGAGGTGGGTGGATCACCTGAGATCAGGAGTTTGAGACAAGCCTGGCCAATATGGTGAAACCTCATTTCTACTAAAAATACAGAAATTAGCCAGGTGTGATGGCGGGCAACTATAATCCTAGCTACACAGGAGGCTGAGGGCATGAGAGTCACTTGAACCTGGGAAGTGGAGGTTGCAGTGAGCCAAGATCGAGCAACTGCACTCCAGCCTAGGCAACAGAGTGAGACTTTGTCTCAAAAAAAAAAAAAGTCCATAAAAAGTTAATTTTAGATATTGTTGTATTTATTGTTAGTATTATTATTAAAATGAAATCATTAATTAGGAATCAGAGACTTGGCTTATCATCAACTCCTATAAAATTTTGTTATTTATTTTATTTTATTTATTATTTATTAAATTATATAATTATTTAATTAAAAATACTTATATAATTTTTAAGAAATTATATAATTTCTTCCCTTTATTGTTCTTCTTGCTGTTGTTCTCCTCTTCCCCCTTCTCCTTCTTTTTTATCTCTTTCTCCTACTTTCCCTTCTTGAAATGAAAAACATTTAGGAAAAACCCTGAACTAGGCACTGAAAGACCACAACATTTGGACATACCAGTACTTCATCTGAGCCAGAACATCACAGATAACACCGCTTAACACAAAAAACAAAAGCAAAGATTTAAGAAAATGCTTAGAGTTATTCACTGCATACTTATAAAAGTAAATCTAAGGCTGCAATTTAAGTTACTTCCTAAGCACCCACATGATTTGGCCATTTCTAGCCATCACCTACACTATTATATTTTTTGGTTTGTCATAAACATGATACAATTTTTACTGGAATAAGTGGGTTTTTCAAGACACTATATCCCTCTTCCAAAAATACAAAATATTATTATAAGCAGAAAGTAACAGTAAAATAAACACAATGAAATAATGTGATTAAATTATCATTAGATACCATTTCCTGCATCTGATTCTGAGCCTGAGGCCTCTTTCTTCTTTCAAAAAACACAAGATTATCACACACCACCAAATTCACTCCTTTTTGATATAATTAGAATGATGATTCACTTAAAGATTTAAAGTAATTTAGTATTATATCCACATATTATCTAACACTACTATTTATATACTTCAAGGCCAATCTCCCATTTGAAATTACTGCTCTCATCCAACACACAGAGTATTTGCTGTTCTATATCCTTTTTGTCATTTTCTGCACAGGTCCTGACACTTAGAATAGTCCTGGCCATCTTTTTCACTTAAAGAAGAATAAGGGGCCGATATCTCTAATATAAATAAAATTTTAAAAATTGGAAAAGTGGACAAAAGACATACAATTAATGAAGAAAGATATGAAAATGGTTTTTAAACATATGAAAATATTCTCATTACCTTATGCTGGGATAGATGCAAATTCAAATGATACTGAAATACGATTTCCTATCTATCACATATGCAAAAATTGACAAACTCCTGTAATTGCATAGGACTTCTGCAATGTCTGTATACATTTATATATTTCTGGCAGCCTCCTGTGTGACTTGGAAGTATCACTAGCCATGGTTACATAAATAGTTTTCTGCTGCTGTTCTTCCAGCGGCAAAACTGTTCTCAAACTTCGGTGTGTGTGAGAATCACTGGAGAAATTGGTACAGCTGCAGAGGCCAGGCTATATCAGCCTTCCACAAGCTAACCCAAGACTCTATATGCTCAGTTAGCTCTTCACGTGATTCTTATACGCCATTATTTGAGAACCACTGCCATAGACCCATGGAACAACTGAAACAGAAACACCTAAAATTTCAGATACCTGCTTCTGAGGTTCTTTTTTTTTTTTTTTTTTTTTTTGAGACGGAGTCTCGCTCTGTCGCCCAGGCTGGAGTGCAGTGGCTGGATCTCAGCTCACTGCAAGCTCCGCCTCCCGGGTTCACGCCATTCTCCTGCCTCAGCCTCCGGAGTAGCTGGGACTACAGACGCCCGCCACCTCGCCCGGCTAGTTTTTTGTATTTTTTAGTAGAGACGGGATTTCACCGTGTTCGCCAGGATGGTCTTGATCTCCTGACCTTGTGATCCGCCCGTCTTGGCCTCCCAAAGTGCTGGGATTACAGGCTTGAGCCACCGCGCCCCGCCCTGCTTCTGAGGTTCTTGATATGATATTCTAATTTGAAAGTGCTCCATGTTTCTCTCTTGCTCTCTCTGTTTTTCTTTCTCTTTTATGTGTTAAAATATGTATGCCAATCTTAGAGGCTACTTTTCATTCTACAATTTCTGCTACCGTGCAGGAATTTGGCTTTCCTGGAACTCTTCAAATGGAAATGTATATATTGTACATATAATACTACAAGACAGCCCATTTTAAGCATAACTCTATATTTGGTGAAAATATACCCCAATTTTTAAAACAATGATAATAGACAAAACAATCTTTTTTAACCTAGTGGTATGTACAGATGTGCATACACATGCAAGCACACTTACATGTCTTTTTGAGCTAAAATATAACACTTCTAGAAACAGATGTACTATTATACAACTTTGCATCAGCTAAAGGACCTGGCAATTGTCTAGCTTAAAGTCAACATTATAGATAGCTTTAGATATAGAAATGTGTATATATATGTATAAATATGTTACATGTATTTATAAAATATGTCTATAGCTATATATTTATACATGCATATATAAAAATATAGATAAACACATATTTTAATAAATGATCCCTGAATCTCCAGGGATCATTTTTAAAAACATGTCTAAAATACTTCAGAGGCTTCCATTTAGACTCAAACTCAATGTTCCTCAAAATGTAGTAATAAAACATTTAAAGCCCAAATGCTTGATAAAAATTCCAGTTCCTGTGTTCCACCCTAGTCCTGCTAAACGAGAATCTTTCTAACTGAGGTCTGAAAACTTACAATTCTATTAAGCTTTTCCCCATTACAGACAAGCTCCTGGAGAGCAGGCATTTTTGTCTCTTATTTACCACTGTCTTCTCCATGTCTAAAACATTCTTGGCACAGAGAAGAGCAAGCACTTGATAAATATGTGTTAAATGTATGAATGAAATAAACTGCCGAGATCATTAGGAGATTCTGATTCGCACTATTATTTGAAATTGTGATTCAGTCCTTCAACCTAAATGTAAGGGACTTTCCCTTACTTGACCCCACCCTGCCACACAAACACACACATATACAGGCAGGTTTCAAAATTAAGACAGTATAGAATTCATTCCATAACAGAAGATGTGGAGGCAGAATATCCAGTCAGCTTCTCAGCCTGTGGTTTCACTGGAACTCTCCATGTTTCTGAAATTGTTTTCCCTGCGTTACTGGAGTGAAGTTGAATGTTTATTTTCATTCCCAGCATATTGTTCCTCAATAAGTCAGACACTAGACCTATCACTATGGAGAAGCAGTTCTTAAGTAGGGGAGATTTTGCCTCCAAAATAACGTTTGGCAATGTCTGGAGTCATTTTTTATTACCAAGACGGGGGCCTGGGCTGGGAAGGAGGTGTGCTGCTGGCATCTTGTATGTAAAGGCTAAGAATGCTACAATGGAGAGGACAACCCCAAACACAAATTGTTTGTCAGTAATAAAATGTCAGTAGTGCTGCTGTTGAGAAATTTGGCTACAGAATAATAGGTAAGTACTCTGCATCATGTCCTCAAAGAGGACGAAGTTTTAGCTAGAATTGTTTCTTTAATAAGAGCTCCAGTGTATCCAGTTCTCTCCATTTTCATAACCACTCTCCCTATACAAGATACTATCACATTTCATCTGAACTGTTACTAGCTCATCTTCAGTGGCTAAACATAACTCAACACATATTCCTCCACAGTTGAAAATAAAACTTCATGCTTTTAATTGCCTTTAGAATACAATTCAAGCTTTTAACCATGAACTATAATGCTCTTCGTAATTTGACTAATACTTATATCACCAAATTTATACAGGGCCACTTTCTCCATGTTCAGTATTCTCTAACCACAATGACTTTTGGGAATTAACAGAATATGTTAAAGTCTTTCCTGATTCAAAGTATGTACTTTTTCTCTGGAAAAACCTTCCACTCCCACTTTTGCTTGACTAATTTATAGTCAGCTACCCAGTATTAGCTTAATGCCCCCAAAGAGCTTTCTCTACTGAATCCAAAGTGACTGCCTCTATCTATTAGTTAACACAAAGTGGTTTTGTATATAATTATGATTTTACTTATGTCATTTTAATGACATAAGTAAATTTTTTTAATTCAATGTAAGTTTCATAAGAAAAGACACTCCTATATCCTTTTTACCATTGTATCTCCTACATGCAGAACAGTGCCTGGCTTGTAGTCATAAATAATTATTTAATAAGGGAATGACTTATGCAAATAGTACATGTATTCAAAATGAAACAGAAAAATTAAATAATGCTTCTGAGACTAAATACAAAACAAAACAAACAAACAAAAACAAAGAACAAAAGCAAGGACATACAGATTATTCATTGGGAAAATGACTAAAGCAATTTACTTTCAAAGAAACAAAATTAACACTTCCTAGTGTGATTCCACTTTGGAAATCTAGATCACTGCTCAACAATTCAAAGGCTCAAAATTGCAATTCAAAACAAATAAAATTATTGGAAGTAGTCCCATTTTTAATTAAACATCATCTCTACACCTGGATATGCTTCATACTGTTTAGTTTGCTAATTATGTTGTGTGAAGAGTAGAGCAAGGCATTCAAACTGAATGATTTATTGATTCAAACAATGTAAGCTCCATGTTTTTGAAGACACTTTGAATATGCTTGAGACAAAAGAGATAATTGGCCTGCCCAAAGCATTTTTGTTTCATTTGTTCTTTACTCTCACATATATATATGCACACAAAAGAAATCGTTTTGTTTCATTTCTATTAATAATCCAATGTATAAGCTGAATTATGTTCTTTGTGCCTTGGAAAGAAACAACATTCAGACCACTGAAGAAATATTGTCTTACACAACTAATGAAAAAATATATATAAAAAACTAACATAAAAATTTTATGCCCCTGTACCTAATAGTGATAAATACTGCTATACTACATTACAGATTGTCAACTGGTACTCAATAATAGAGATAAAATAAATTATGTATTTAAAATTGTTGATATATAATATGTAATGAGTTTAAAAGGAATTCACTTTTGCCTTTTATTAAGAAAAAAGGATTTATTTTTGAATGTGTAAATGTACTAGTCAATTTTCACACTGCTGATAGACACACCTGAGACTGGGCAATTTACAAAATAAAAGATTTATGGGACTTATAGTTCCACATGGCTGGGGAGGCCTCACAAACATGGTGGAAGGTGAAAGGCACGTTTCACATGGCGCCAGACAGGAGAAGAGAGATTGTGCGGGGAAGCTCCCCTTTTAAAAATCATTAGATCTCGTGAGATTTATTCACTATCATGAGAACAGTATGGGAAAGACTTGCGCCATGATTCAATTACCTCCCACTGGGTTCCTCCCACAACACATGGGAATTGTGGGAGTTACAATTCAAGATGAGATTTGGGTGGAGACACAGCCAAACCATGTCATTCCACCTCTGACTCCTCCCAAATCCCATGTCCTCACATTTCAGAACCAGTCATGCCTTCCCAACAGTCCTCTAAAGTCTTAAATCATTTCAGCATTAACTCAAAAGTCCACAGCACAAAGTATCATCTGAAACTTGGCAAGTCCCTTCCGCCTATGAGTCTGTAAAATCAAAAAGCAAGTTAATTACTTCCTAGATACAGTGGGGGTAAAGGCATTGGGTAAATGCAGTCATTGCAAATGGGAGAAACTGGGCAAAACAAAGGGGCTATAGGCCCCATGCAAGTCTAAAATCCAGCAGGGCAGTGAAATCTTGTATCTCCAAAATGATCTGCTTTGACTCTCACATCCAGGTCATGCTGATGCAATAGGTTCCCATAGTCTTGGGCATCTTGACCCCTGTGGCTTTGCAGGATACAGCCTCACTCCCAGCTGCCTTCACGGGGTGGTGTTGAGTGTCTGTGGCTTTTCCAGGTGCATGGTGAAAGCTGTCAGTGGATCTGTCATTCTGGGGTCTGGACAGTGGCCCTCTTCTCATACCTCCACTAGGTGGTGCCCCAGTAAAGACTCTGTGCGGGGGCTCCTAGCCCACATTGTCCTTCCGTACTGTCCCAGCAGAGATTCTCTATGAGAGCCCCACCCCTGCAGCAAACTTCTGCTTGGGTACCCAGGCGTTTCCATTCATCTTCTGACATCTAGGCAGGGGTTCTCAAACCTCAATTCTTGACTTCCGTGTACCTGCAGACTCAACACCATGTGGAAGCTGCCACGGGTTGGGGATTGCACCCACTGAAGCCATAGCCTGAGCTCTATGTTGGCCCCTTTCAGTCATGGCTATAGCAGCTGAGATGCAGGTCACCAAGTCCCTAGGCTCCACACAACACGGAGACCTTGCGCTCAGCCCATAAAACCACTTTTACCTCCTAGGTCCCTGGGCCTTTGATGGGAGGGGCTGCTGGAAAGACCTCTGACATGCCCTGGAGATATTTTCCCCATTTTCTTAGGGATTAACATTCAGCTCCTCACGACTTATGCAAATTTTCACAGTTGTCTAGGATTTCTCCTCAAAAAATGGGATTTTCTTTTTTTCTTTCTCTTTTTTTTTCTTCTTTTTTTGAGACGGAGCCTCACTCTGTTGTCCAGGCTGGAGTGTAGTTGTGCAATCTCAGCTCACTGCAACCTCTACCTCCCCAATTCAAGCAATTCTCCCTACCTCAGCTTTCCAAGTAGCTGGGATTATAGGCACCTGCCACTACGCCTGGCTAGTTTTTTGCATATTTTTTTAGTAGAGATGGGGTTTTGCCATGTTGGCCAGGCTGGTCTTGAACTCCTGACCTCAGGTGATCTGCTCACCTCAGCCTCCCAAAGTGCTGGGATTACAGGCGTGAGCCACCATGCCCTGCCGGGATTTTCTTTTCTATCACATTGTCAGGCTGGAAATTTTCCAAAGCTTTATGCTCTGCTTCCCTTATAAAAATGAATACCTTTAACAGCACCCAGATAACCTCTTGAATGCTTTGCTGCTTAAAAATTTATTTCACCAGATACCCTAAATCATCTCTCGAAGTTCAAAGTTCCACAAATCTCTAGGGCAGGGGAAAAATGCCTTCAGTCTCTTTGCTAAAACATAACAAGAGTCACCTTTTGCTCCAGTTCCCTACAAGTTCCTCATTTCCATCTGAGAGCATCTCAGCCTGGACTTGATGGTCCATATCGCTATCAGCATTTTGGGTAAAGCCACTCAACAAGTCTATGGGAAGTTCCAAACTTTCCCACATTTTCCTGTCTTTTTCTGAGCCCTCCAAAATGTTGCAACCCCTGCCTGTTACCCAGTTCCAAAGGTGCTTCCACATTTTCGGGTATCTTTTCAGCAGCACTCCACTGCTGGTACCAATTTACTGTATTAGTCTGTTTTCACTCTGCTGATAAAGACATATCTGAGACGGGCAATTTACGAAAGAAAGAAGTTTATTGGACTTACAGTTCCACATGGCTACGGCGGCCTCACAGTCAGGGAGGAAGGTGAAAGGCAGATCTCACATGGTGGCAGACAAGAAAAGAGAGCTTACAGGGAAACTCCCCTTTTTAAAACCATCAGATCTCGTGAGACTTACTCATTATCACAAGAACAGCATGGGAAAGACCCCTCCCCCGCCCCATGATTCAATTACCTTCCACTGGGTTCCTCTCATGATACATGGGAATTGTGGGAGTTACAATTCAAGATGAGATTTGGGTGGGAACACAGCCAAACCACGTCAGTAAGTAAGGACATATTTTTAAGGAAGGTCATGGAAAGAAAACCGCTTCTATTGTGCTTGTTGCTTCCTGTTTAATGCAAATGATTATATTTGAACTTATGGAAATAAAATTGTAGCCATTCTAATAGGTGTAAATTCAAAAACTAATGAGACACGTTCACTTGTAGTGGAAGCTGCAGAAGGGCTGGGAGATGGTGTGAGAGGAAGTTACTAATTCGTACCCTTTCATGCCTTCCGTTCTGGTAATCTTTAACTGAGACCATTCATTTCTGTTTCTTTTTCTCCCGATAAAAAAATTTTGACTGGGACGCACTGATTTAAATAATCCCTAAGGATTCCTGGAATGTGGATTGAAAACATGTGATTCTTATATGCCTTATCAATTTCTTCAATGGTGAACAAGTCATAAATCTTTTCCTTATACATTGTCTGACTGGTTCTCTTCTTCTTATAGATTTGCAAAACACTTGTTCACATACATATACACAACTGAAAAGAACATCATTATAATATATTCACCATTATATATAAAGTATAATGTAACTTTTATAATATATAAAATGTCCATAGTATACAAATTCTCTTCAATTCAGATGATTTGTAAAAAGGTGACAATTATATATTCCTTTCATCATAACATATCCATCATTATATATAATTTTACATTATATATTGTGTAAATATATAAAAGTATATATTACATAGTATTTAATATCTAATACAAATATAATATGTAATTATAATATATAATAGAATTATATATTATATAGTATATATGTATATATTATGTATTATACGATTTTTATTGCATATTATATATTATATATTATATTGTATACATAATATATAAAAGTTACATTATATTATATATAATGATAAATATGTTATAATAATGAAATATTACATTATATATATTATGTAATTTTAACCTTTTCACAATCCATCCGAATTGAAGAGAACTTATATACTATGGGCATTTTAGTAAGCAGAAAATTCCTCCCTCTAATAAGTCAATAATATTCTTTATTTCCATTGACTATTCCATTGTAAATTATGTCACTAAAATAATAACGTGACTATGTTAAATTCAGGGGTACTTATTTTTCTAATAATTAATGGTTAAATATTTTTCTATCTCCTATTTTATAAAAATTTACTATTTTTTTACTTTTATTTGCTAGAGGATGAAGTTAATAATTGTCTACATTATTTTTACAACCAATGTGGAGCAAAATATTTTTTCTATCAGTAAAATAAATAAATAAGAACAGTTCTTCAAGCAATGCCCATAATTCTACAAATGATCTTACCAAGCATCAGTGAACCTAAGTGAAATTATGTCATTTTCACCAATAGAGATATTTTTTGCTACTGTTCTTGACAAAGTTAAAAATGTTGTGGAATACTTTCCCTTTACATTCTTGTATTAAAAACAAACAAGCAATACACTTCCATGGAGAAAAATACTTAGAAGTAAAAATAATATTTATAATTCACCATGTGTGAATGAGTACATAGAGATTTCTAGGCAATTAAGTAATATACTATAATTTTGCTTACTATACCATAAAAGTACCAGTTAATGCATAAAATATGTGCCAATTGGCATCATTTCCCATTTGGCTCCTTTACAATTTAAACATGATTTTCTATGTAATCTTCCTTAATATACCTACCTAAGTCTTTTTTTTTGCGGAGGGATATAATATAACACAACAGTTATATTCCTATGTGGCTAATATTCACTAGAATTTACATTTTTATTCCTTCATTAACAAAATGGGTTCCTGGGAATTTAATAACATTCTAGTCAAAGTATAGTGAATATATTTTATATCATCAAATGTACTTGCACAATATAATAAGATCATTTTCTAAAAGCCATCCAATGGCCAACATATAGAATTCCACAATTTTTTGTGCATTTATAAACTTTGTGTTATTGTAAATAATGTGATTAAAATCTTTAAAATTTCCAAGTTTTATAAGTAAAATATGATGCCTCATTGTAATGTTTATTTTAATTTCTTCCATTTCTAGAGAAGTAGATTTTTTCTTTCATTTTGCGTGTATATATATATATATTTATTTATTTATTTTCAGCAGATTAAGTAAAGCCGTCATTATTTGAATTCATTAAGGCAGTCAAGAATCAGGCAGTGTGTTTTAGAGGTTTCATCGTCACTATTGTTCCTTGCAATACCTACTCCATAAGGTAGACAATCTGCTTCACAGTCAATATGGAGTCTCGGGCTCACAGGGACTGAATACTCTACCATATCATTCAAAGTTAATAAATGGTGGAGCCAGTTCCATTACTCAGACATGTCTGCTCTGTATTTTTAATAAGGTGCTGATAGTTTTATCATTAACTTGTTGGAGCTGTTTACACAGTAAGCATTTTAATTCACTGTCTGAATATATATAGTGTTTTAAAATTATTTATTTTGAGATAATCACCACTTTTGTCTTCTTACATTTTCAAATCTTGTCTGTATGCCTTAACAAAATTTTGTCAGAGGGTGCAGTGAGCCGAGATGGCGCCATTGCACTCCAGCATGGTCAACAGAGTGAGACTCCATCTTCAGATAAAAAAAAGAAAAAAAAAAGTGTAGCTTTCTTTGTATAGGCCCTTTACATTTTTGTTATGCTTATCTTTAAATATATTAAATTTTGTTTTTACTCTGGATGAGATCTGTTACTGTCATTTTATTTTCAAACTAGTTATTGTTATCTAAAATGTTATAAATTATTTTATTTTATAAGCAGCTAATTATTGGAGTTTTAATTAGGTCTAATAGTTTCATAACACTTTTATGAACTGAATAAATGAGATTGATTTCTAGAGAAAGCCTGATGCCAACTGTGAATAATATTACCAGAAAATAGTGTATTCTAGAAACAATAATCTCTCTATTTTATGCCTCATTATCTTTACCAATGAAGTTGTGCCAATGCTTTCCCGAAACCTTTGAAGGTTGAGATAATAAAACGCTAGTTTTTCATATTTGTAATAACATTTCTCTTTAGCTATCCAGTTAAAAAAAAGTGATCTAAAATTACTTTTTGTGTATGCAGATATGACTGGAAAATTTGAATACAAATGTTTAAGAAATAAGTAAATTTCAGGTAGGACTAGAGAGAGTTAAAGGACAGAAATGGATTAGAAGCTATGTGGCCAAGATGAATTCATTGCTCTGAGAACTTAGAAATGAGAGCGCTGACTTGGATTCAGTAACTGCTTCAAATTGGGTTCCCTGGGAAGCAGACAGAGATGGAGAGTAACATGAAAAAAGTTTATTAGGGAGCTGGATTGGTAAAGAAAAGTTGAGCTACAAAGCAGTTACAAAGAGATTAGGTGAGCTCCTGTAGAGCGCTGAGACTGGGATGGGCCCTCGAGGTTATTTCGCTGTCAGAAGTGGGTATGTCTTTACACTCCTATATGGAAGAGTCACTGGATCCAGGCTGTCCCCAGAAAAGAGTGTGGCTGTGTGTGAGGCAGCTGTCATCAGCTGAAGGACATTTTTAGACAGGCTGACAGCTGAGGCCTTTACCAGCAGCAGGTGCAATAGCTGTAGGGAGTTAAGTGCTTCAAACCTGAAGAGGTGATCTGGACATGGCATCCACTAGTGTAATCTCATGGACCCCTGAAAAGTCAAATCGGTACTGGAAGAATGTGTCAGACAAATGCCTAGATGGTAGAGGTAGATTCCATAAACTGAAGATCAGGAATCAAACATAATTTCCTAGATAATTCTGGAATAAATTATTGAGTAGATATTTTGTAAGTACTTTAAACTAATCAGATAGCTTAAATTACGACAAGAAACTTGGGCTTAAAAACTATAGTAAAAACCCAACATAAAATAAATGTTATCTTTATTTGAAAAGTAAAATGTAATAATTACGGAAAAAAAAATATCCAAGACTGCAGACAGCTACTGCGCTAAGTGTTGCTTGTCTAGATTGCATATATATGCACATATATGCATACAAATGTACGTATAGTATACATGCATATCAGCCAGGCATTTGATTAAAGTTTTTTGCTTTGTTTCTGGTTGGCTAAACAAAACGTGGATCAGGCTCAAGGTTGATACACAACCTAAATGTGATGACTAAAGTCAGTTTGTCATTATAGAAGAGTAAAGTCTTATGGCAGAATTTTATCTTATGCTTTGCCCCATTCAACCATCTGAGTAATGGTTTGAATGATGCTACAGTTTACTTCAAATAGACCCTGAGTCTACATGCAGCAAGTATAGTGTTAGGTTATCTATATGCATTGTGTAATCTAAGAACATACTTGACATAATCATAAAATTTATAGGTGATTCAAACCAGGGATATCAACTGGTTATTATCATAGTTCATATCAGAAAACATGACGTATAATGATTATAAATCTTAAAATTTGTTTCCAAAAGGAGATTCATAAAAGGTAAAGTTGATATGAGCAAGAGAAACACATGAAGAAAAATAACAAATTAGTTTAATAGAGTTGTATAAAACTGCTAAAACTTAAGTACAACAAATTGTACCACAGATAAGACAATTATTCGACCCTGAGAGGGTCTTACACATAGAAAGCCAAAGTCCTAATTAAGCCACACACTTTAGGACCAAACTCTACCTCGTCAATTCTACATTGAGTTAATATATTATCTTCTTTGCTTAATCTAGTTTGGACTGGTTTATTGTAGCTTGTAGTAAATCCTTTCTATCTGGAATTTGAAAGAGTAAGACTTTTTCCATATAACCCTAAAAGTCAGGACAAAAATTCATTACTAGCATTTCAAAAGAGAAGCACTGGGATTTTGTGCAATGAAGAAGCTTGTCTAAAATGAAAGTTACTTGATTCAGAATGCTTTGCTCAATAAGATAATATGTTCTGGGTCCTGCAGAGTGTTCAGATGTTAGAAAATTTGGAGACAACTCAGGCATCAGATGGAAAAAAATACCAGATAACCTCTGACATCACATCGAACTCTAAGGACCTCAAATTGCAATTAATAATTTTGTAATCAAACAATCATTCTGCCATTTAAAAAGGTTATTTCATATACAGCCAAAGAGCTATTCTGTAATAAGCCTCTAAAGTGCCTCTTCAAAATAAAGTGAATGGCTTAGGCGGAGCAAGATGGCTGAATAGGAACAGCTCCAGTCGATCAGCACGATCGACACAGAAGACAGGTGATTTCTGCATTTTCAACTGAGGTACTGGGTTCATCTCACTGAGGAGTGCCGGACAATTGGTGCTGGTCAGCTGTTGCAGCCCGACCAGCGAGAGATGAAGCAGGGTGAGACATCGCCTTGCCTGGGAAGTGCAAAGGGGAAGGGAATCCCCTTTCCTAGCCAGGGGAACTGAGACACAAAACACCTGGAAAATCGGGTAACTCCCACCCCAATACTGCGCTTTAAGCAAAAGGGCACACCGGGAGATTATATCCCACACCTGGCCGGGAGGGTCCCATGCCCACAGAGCCTTCCTCATTGCTAGCACAGCAGTCTGCCATCTAACCACAAGGCAGCAGCCAGGCTGGGGGAGGGGCGCCCGCCATTGCTGAGGCTTAAGTAGGTAAAAAAAGCCCTGGGAAGATCGAACTGGGTGGAGGTCACAGCAGCTCAAGGAGGCCTGCCAGTCTCTGTACACTCCACCTCTGGGGACAGGGCACAGCTCAACAACAACAACAAAAACAACAACAACAAAAAGCAGCAGAAACCTCTGCAGACACAAGCGACTCTGTCTGACAGTTTTGAAGAGAGCAGTGGATCTCCCAACACGGAGGTTGGGATCTGAGAATGGACAGACTGCCTGCTCAAGTGGGTCCCTGACGCCTGAGTAGCCTAACTGGGAGACATCCTCCACTAGGGGCAGACCGACACCCCACACCTCACAGGGTGGAGTACACCCCTGAGAGGAAGCTTCCAAAGTAAGAATCAGACAGGTACACTCGCTGTTCAGCAGTATTCTATCTTCTGCAGCCTCTGCTGCTGACACCCAGGCAAACAGGGCCTGGAGTGGACCTCAAGCAATCTCCAACAGACCTACAGCTGAGGGTCCTGACTGTTAGAAGGAAAACTAACAAACAGGAAGGACACCCACACCAAAACCCCATCAGTACGTCACCATCATCAAAGACCAGAGGCAGATAAAACGACAAAGATGGGGAAAAAGCAGGGCAGAAAAGCTGGAAATTCAAAAAATAAGAGCGCATCTCCCCCTCCAAAGGAACACAGCTCATCGCCAGTAACAGATCAAAGCTGGACGGAGAGTGACTTTGACGAGATGAGAGAAGAAGGCTTCAGTCCATCAAACTTCTCAGAGCTAAAGGAGGATTTATGTACCCAGTGCAAAGAAACTAAAAATCTTGAAAAAAGAGTAGAAGAATTGATAACCAGAATAATTAATGCAGAGAAGGCCATAAACGAATGGACAGAGATGAAAACCGTGACACGAGAAATACGTGACAAATGCACAAGCTTCAGTAACCGACTCGATCAACTGGAAGAAAGAGTATCAGCGATTGAGGATCAAATGAATGAAATGAAGCGAGAAGAGAAATCTAAAGAAAAAAGAAGAAAAAGAAATGAACAAAGCCTGCAAGAAGTATGGGATGATGTAAAAATACCAAATCTACATCTGATTGGGGTGCCTGAAAGTGAGGGGGAAGATGGAACCAAGTTGGAAAACACTCTTCAGGATATTATCCAGGAGAACTTCCCCAACCTAGTAGGGCAGGCCAACATTCAAATCCAGGAAATACAGAGAACGCCACAAAGATACTCCTCGAGAAGAGCAACTCCAAGACACATAATTGCCAGACTCACCGAAGTTGAAATGAAGGAAAAAATCTTAAGGGCAGCCAGAGAGAAAGGTCGGGTTACCCATAAAGGGAAGCCCATCGGACTAACAGCAGATCTCTCAGCAGACACTCTACAAGCCAGAAGAGAGTGGGGGCCAATATTCAACATTCTTAAAGAAAAGAATTTTAAACCCAGAATTTCATATCAGCCAAACTAAGTTTCATCAGTGAAGGAGAAATAAAATCCTTTACAGATAAGCAAATGCCTAGAGATTTTGTCACGACCAGGCCTACCTTACAAGAGACCCTGAAGGAAGCACTAAACATGGAGAGGAACAACCGGAACCAGCCATTGCAAACACATGCCAAAATGTAAAGACCATCGAGGCTAGGAAGAAGCTGCATCAACTAGCGAGCAAAATAACCAGTTAATATCATAATGACAGGATCAAGTTCACACATAACAATATTAACCTTAAATGTAAATGGACTAAATGCTCCAATTAAAAGACACAGACTGGCAAACTGGATAAAGAGTCAAGACCCATCAGTCTGCTGTATTCAGGAGACCCATCTCACATGCAGAGACATACATAGGCTCAAAATAAAGGGATGGAGGAAGATCTACCAAGCAAATGGAGAACAAAAAAAGCAGGGGTTGCAATACTAGTGTCTGATAAAACAGACTTTAAACCATCAAAGATCAAAAGAGACAAAGAAGGCCATTACATAATGGTAAAGGGATCAATTCAACAGGAAGAGCTAACTATCCTAAATATATATGCACCCAACACAGGAGCACCCAGATTCATAAAGCAAGTCCTTAGAGACTTACAAAGAGACTTAGACTCCCATACAATAATACTGGGAGACTTCAACACCCCACTGTCAACATTAGACAGATCAACGAGACAGAAAGTTAACAAGGATATCCAGGATTGAACTCATCTCTGCACCAAGCAGACCTAATAGACATCTACAGAACTCTCCACCCCAAATCAACAGAATATACATTCTTCTCAGCACCACATCACACTTATTCGAAAATTGACCACATAATTGGAAGTAAAGCACTCCTCAGCAAATGTACAAGAACAGAAATTATAACAAACTGTCTCTCAGACCACAGAGCAATCAAACTAGAACTCAGGACTAAGAAACTCATTCAAACGCACAACTACATGGAAACTGAACAACCTGCTCCTGAATGACTACTGGGTACATAATGAAATGAAGGCAGAAATAAAGATGTTCTTTGAAACCAATGAGAACAAAGATACAACATACCAGAATCTCTGGGACACATTTAAAGCAGTGTGTAGAGGGAAATTTACAGCACTCAATGCCCACAAGAGAAAGCTGGAAAGATCTAAAATTGACACTCTAACATCACAATTAAAAGAACTAGAGAAGCAAGAGCAAATGCATTCAAAAGCTAGCAGAAGGCAAGAAATAACTAAGATCAGAGCAGAACTGAAGGAGATAGAGACACAAAAAACCCTCCGAAAAATCAATGAATCCAGGAGTTGTTTTTTTGAAAAGATCAACAAAATTGATAGACCGCTAGCAAGACTAATAAAGAAGAAAAGAGAGAAGAATCAAATGGACACAATACAAAATGATAAAGGGGATATCACCACCGACCCCACAGAAATACAAACTACCATCAGAGAATACTATAAACACCTGTATGCAAATAAACTAGAAAATCTAGAAGAAATGGGTAATTTCCTGGACACTTACACTCTCCCAAGAATAAACCAAGAAGAAGCTGAATCCCTGAATAGACCAATAACAGGCTCTGAAATTGAGGCAATAATTAATAGCCTACCAACGAAAAAAAGTCCAGGACCAGATGGATTCACAGCCGAATTCTACCAGAGGTACAAGGAGGAACTGGTACCATTCTTTCTGAAACTATTCCAATCAATAGAAAAAGAGGGAATCCTCCCTAATTCATTTTATGAGGCCAACATCATCCTGATACCAAAGCCTGGCAGAGACACAACAAAAAAAGAGAATTTTAGACCAATATCCCTGATGAACATCAAAGCAAAAATCCTCAATAAAATACTGGCAAACCGGATCCAGCAGCACATCAAAAAGCTTATCCACCATGATCAAGTTGGCTTCATTCCTGGGATGCAAGGCTGGTTCAACATATGCAAATCAATAAACGTAATCCAGCATATAAACAGAACCAAAGACAAAAACCACATGATTATCTCAATAGATGCAGAAAAGACCTTTGACAAAATTCAACAGCCCTTCATGCTAAAAACGCTCAATAAATTCGGTATTGATGGAATGTATCTCAAAATCATAAGAGCTATTTATGACAAACCCACAGCCAATATCATACTGAATGGGCAAAAACTGGAAGCATTCCCTTTGAAAACTGGCACAAGACCGGGATGCCCTCTCTCACCACTCCTATTCAACATAGTGTTGGAAGTTCCAGCTAGGGCAATCAGGCAAGAGAAAGAAATCAAGGGTATTCAGTTAGGAAAAGAAGAAGTCAAATTGTCCCTGTTTGCAGATGACATGATTGTATATTTAGAAAACCCCATTGTCTCAGCCCAAAATCTCCTTAAGCTGATAAGCAACTTCAGCAAAGTCTCAGGATACAAAATTAATGTGCGAAAATCACAAGCATTCTTATGATGTAACAGACAAACAGAGAGCCAAATCATGAATGAACTTCCATTCACAATTGCTTCAAAGAGAATAAAATACCTAGGAATCCAACTTACAAGGGATGTAAAGGACCTCTTCAAGGAGAACTACAAACCACTGCTCAGTGAAATAAAAGAGGACATAAACAAATGGAAGAACATACCATGCTCATGGATAGGAAGAATCAATATTATGAAAATAGCCATACTCCCCAAGGTAATTTATAGATTCAATGCCATCCCCATCAAGCTACCAATGAGTTTCTTCACGGAATTGGAAAAACCTGCTTTTAAGTTCATATGGAACCAAAAAAGAGCCCGCCTCTCCAAGACAATCCTAAGTCAAAAGAACAAAGCTGGAGGCCTCACGCTACCTGACTTCAAACTATACTACAAGGCTACAGTAACCAAAACAGCATGGTACTGGTACCAAAACAGAGATATAGACCAATGGAACAGAACAGAGTCCTCAGAAATAATACCACACATCTACAGCCATCTGATCTTTGATAAACCTGAGAAAAACAAGAAATGGGGAAAGGATTCACTATTTAATAAATGGTGCTGGGATAATTGGCTAGCCATAAGTAGAAAGCTGAAACTGGATCCTTTCCTTACTCCTTATACGAAAATTAATTCAAGATGGATTAGAGGCTTAAATGTTAGATCTAATACCATGAAAACCCTAGAAGAAAACCTAGGTAATACCATTGAGGACATAGGCATGGGCAAGGTATTCATGTCTAAAACACCAAAACAATGGCAACAAAAGCCAAAATTGACAAATGGGATCTCATTAAACTAAAGAGCTTCTGCACAGCAAAAGAAACTACCATCAGAGTGAACAGGCAACCTACAGAATGGGAGAAAATTTTTGCAATCTACTCATCTGACAAAGGGCTAATATCCAGAACCTACAAAGAACTCAAACAAATTTACAAGAAAAAAACAAAGAACCCCATCAAAAAGTAGGCAAAGGATATGAACAGACATTTTTCAAAAGAGGACTCATACAGCCAACAGACACATGAAAAAATGCTCATCATCACTGGCCATCAGAGAAATGCAAATCAAAACCACAATGAGATAACATCTCACACCAGTTAGAATGGCAATCATTAAAAAGTCAGAAAACAACAGGTGCTGGAGAGGACGTGGAGAAATAGGAACACTTTTACACTGTTGGTGGGATTGTAAACTAGTTCAACCATTATGGAAAACAGTATGGCGATCCCTCAAGGATCTAGAACTAGAAGTACCATATGACCCAGCCATCCCATTACTGGGTATATACCCAATGGATTATAAATCATGCTGCTATAAAGACACATGCACACGTATGTTTATTGCGGCACTATTCACAATAGCAAAGACTTGGAATCAACCCAAATGTCCATCAGTGACAGACTGGATTAAGAAAATGTGGCACACATACACCATGGAATATTATGCAGCCATAAAAAAGGATGAGTTTTTATCCTTTGTAGGGACATGGATGCAGCTGGAAACCATCATTCTCAGCAAACTATTGCAAGAACAGAAAACCAAACACCGCACATTCTCACTCATAGGTGGGAACTGAGCAATGAGATCACTTGGACTCGGGAAAGGGAACATCACACACTGGGGCCTATCATGGGGAGGGGTTTGGGGGAGGGATTGCTTTGGGAGTTATACCTGATGTAAATGACGAATTGATGGGTGCTGACGAGTTGATGGGTGCAGCACAGCAACATGGCACAAGTATACATATGTAACAAACCTGCACGTTATGCACATGTACCCTAGAACTTAAAGTATAATAATAAAAAATAAATAAAAATAAAAAAAATAAAGTGAATGTCAGAGCTCAGTGTTATAAAAATGCATAATCATCACTTAAACAATTTTGTTTGCTTTAAAGAGATTCATTGTAGATATGTGATTACATTGTCAAAAATTTTCATAGTTTTAAATAAAATAAAACCTATAAAAAAGTATAAAATCTCAGAGGATAGGAGACATGATGGGGACCAGAATTTTCTGCCACCAGTGTCCTTAAATAGCTGCCAATTTGGAGCAAAAAAGCTTTTCAAAATCTAATTTGGATCATACACACCAGATTGTCTATAAAAATCATACAATAAACATTCCCCTTTGGCAAAGAACTTTGAGAACATAAAGACCACTTTTTGCAATTGGAAAGTATTGGAGAACTGAATGTAAATCATAAGTTAATGATGAATATTCACATTCCCGACAGTACCAGCAGGACTCTCTTCAGAACAAATGAATCAGGACATTTAAAAAATTTGAATCAAATTTTCCAGACAAATGAAAAGTCCATTTTTTCTCAGAAGAGTCTGTTGGTGATAAGGGGAATCATGTTGGAGATATTTTATTTTATATTATTTATTCAAATATCTTTAAATTAAGATATTGATTTTTCTTGTATAATGTTAAAATATGGTCATTCTAAAAAGCTTTTAAAATAACATCTTAAAAACATTAAAACCTTAACAAATAAATGGAAAAAGAGACTAAGTTATCTATGAGCAGATAGCTACTGTTTGTTTGCATTATGGTACATTTAAAACCTTTAATAAATTCTTTTATAGAAGTGAGATGTTGGCCGGGCACAGTGGCTCACGCCTGTAATCCTAGGACTTTGGGAGGCCAAGGCAGGCAGATCATGAGGTCAGGAGATCCAGACCATTCTGACTAACACAGTGAAACCCCATACTAAAAATACAAAAAAATTAGCCAGGCATGGTGGTGGGCACCTGTAGTCCCAGCTACTGGGGAGGCTGAGGCAGGAGAATGGCGTGAACCCAGGAGGTGGAGTTTGCAGTGAGCCCAGACCGTGCCACTGCCCTCCAGCCTAGGCAACAGAGTGAGACTCCGTCTCAAAAGAAAAAAAAAAAAAAAAAAAAAGTGAGATGTTATAAGATGTCTCCACATAATTTTTTTTCTTAATTTTTAATCAACATTATTTCAAAAGTACTCTCCAATGTCATTAAATATTGACCACAATTTTGGTGCCAGTACATAGTTTTACTTTTTCATCTCTAGTTCAGTTTGGAGAAAATCACAGATATCTCTAGCCATCTGGTGAAAAAAAATGGACTCTCTCCTCCCAAAAAAATATAAAGGCACATGAAAATTGAATAATATTTCTGGAATGCATGAATCACCTAAGGGTAATGCACCCCAGGTTGAGAAGCCCTGGTTCAAAAGAGACTAGTTCTCCTTAATGTTCTGATTTGTAGTTCGGACAGCATGGAATCTCATGTGCTCCTAAGCTCTAATAAGGTAAATTAATAACAAATTCAAGAAATTCACTTAATTTTCCTTGCACATACTACACGTTTCGTGTATCATAACTTTTCATTTTTGTTTTCATCATTCTTTTAAATATTTCTTTTTGCCTAATATTCGCAAAGCATACTCAAAATTTGTGAACATGTGACTATTTCTGGAGAGTCGGTCATAGCTGGCCATCAAATCGAAGGAATTTATGTTCTAAAATAGGCACTTTTCTATACTAGAAAATACTTGAAGGACATTTATGGAATTCAGGCTTTGCTCTCACAGTGATGTTTGTTCAATTCCAAATGTTTTCTACGTGAAATTGTATTGTTTATCAAGTACAATTGGTGTACCTGATAAACCTAGACATTTTAATAGTGCTTATGAATATGCATTAAGCCAGTTAAGAAAATAACTTTATATTCTTAGAGTAAACAGGAGTAGGGAAAACTTTATTTAGCACTGAGTGAAATGTAAACTGTGAATTTATCTGCTTACTCTTTTCACTTTACTTCAAGTATCTCCACTGAAAAAGATTTTGAAGTCTGCATAGAATAGAAGCTAACTGTATATACATTAGTTTTCAGGAAGACCTGGGATCAAACCCCAATTCCTCTATTGGCTACTAGTAGACCCTATCTGAGCCGTTGTTTTTTCATCTGTAAAATGAGCATGGCGATGTCCTTTGCAGCATAGTTCTACAGTTAAGTACTGATAATATATGTATTACATTGAACACTGTGTCTAGCATATTAAAAACATGCAATAAGTAAAATTAATAGTGGAAAAACAAAGACAATGAAGGTCAAAAATTTATCTCAGTGACTCCAGTAACAAGTGTGGCATAACAAGCATGTGAATAGCTATAGCGTATTTTAACCTTAAAGTAAATTCCAATGACTATGCCTTACTTGTCCATAGTCTCCAGGCATAGTAAGCATTCATCACATAACTGTAATCATCACTTCCTTTCCTTTTATTTCTTTTATTTTACTTCGAAAGAAGGGACCGGGGTACCGTATTCATATTTTACCTGATTATGCTCTATTTTTCTCTTTAGCTATTTCATTAGATTGTTTTTAGCCTGGGGAAGGAATGGGCTGATTATAGAGTGTTAGAAGCAGAAATATGTTAGGGAAGTAGGCACGTTTCTCTGGGAATCTCTCTTAACAATGTGTTCCTTAATACAGATGCTCTAAATTTAGTCTAGAGGAAAATGTGCAGTTAATGCCAGATTGCATAGGTGACCAGTTTACTTGTAAATCCTGTATCCTCCTGACATGACAGAGTACTGTTCAACAATTCAACCTTAAAAGCAGATTTCTAACAGGAGCAGACAACAAATAAACATGCCTTCTATGACTGAACTGCATTTGCTAATGCAATCGATCATTCCTTCCGTGCTACCATATCCTTTTAAACCATGGTTTTATCTAGGATTGCCTCTTTATTCCTAGGGCTGCCATCTACGATTTCTGTTTGTCAGTTTACTCGGTCATTCATCAGCTAGCTTTTAAGACACTAGCTCAGTGTCTGGCATATACAGTAATGCCCCTGTTATCCTCTGTTTTGCTTTCCTAGGTTTCAGTTACCCCCAGTCAACCACAGCCCAGAAATCCTAAGTGGAAAATCCAGAAATAAAAATTCACAAGTTTTACATTGCATGCCCTTCTGAGTAATGTGATGAAATCTCATGCCATCCCACCTAGCCCATGGAAAATATGAATCATCTCTTTGTCCATAGTCTCCATGCTAACACTACCCACTCACTAGTTATTTAGTAGTCTTCTTGGTTGTGAGATCGACTGTGGTGGCATTGCAGTGATTGTTTTCAAGTCGCCCTTATTCTACTTAATAACGACACTAAAGTGCCAGAGTAGTAGTACTGGCATATTGTTATAATTGTTCTATTTTATGATTAGTTACTAACCTCTTACTGTGCCTAATAGGTTAAACTTCATCTTAGATATGTATGTATAAAAAACATGGTATATATAGATTTCAGGCATCCAGTGTGGGTCTTGCAACCTATCTCCTGTGAATCAGAAGTGATATTTTGCCAACATTTTTGGCAAGAACATATCGAAGACCAGGCAAAAGATTTGGTATTAAGGAGAATGGGGTAGACAAGCAAAGTACTGACTCTCATGAAATTTAGAAGCTAGTGGAGAACATGTACATTAAAACTATTATATTCTTGCAAAAAAGAGACTCTTCTGTAATTACGTTAAATATGTTGAAAGATGATTCTAGGGTGCTATGAAAAGTATATTGCGGAAGTACCTATCTCAAGGATACAGGGGAAGGCATTTTTGAGGAAGTAAAATTTTACTTAGAAGTTGTAACCTCATAACCCTGCATGTAGAAAAAAGTGATACAACCAAGTGAAGCTGGTTCCAAGTGCATATAAATATATTTATATGGGTCCCAAACTTTTAGAACCCAATTCAAAGGGATATTCATCTGCTAAGGTTTCCAGTTGTGACAAACATGAACTCAAATGTTGCCCAATCCTTATTTTAAAACAGATGCCTGAAGCTGGATTATTTTTTACACGATCGTGGCTCTCATGCATATAACATTGTATGTTCAACACAGAAGTGTGTGACCTATATTCAAGCTGATGCTTAAAGAATACAGGGAGGAGTGGGTCAAAAGAGGAGAGGGGAATTCCAGGAAAAGTGAGAAGAATCAGAAAGAAACCAGAGTGGAGAAGTGTTAAATGTGGCCAGTTGATAGAAGTAAGACTGGAGATCTAATTGGGTCAGGTTATGCCATGCCACATATTTGTCTTAAGAAGCTTGGATTTTATTCCTAAGAAGAGTGGAAAAACATTGCAGTGTTTTAAGTGAATTGTGAGGGATGGTAATTGCTAGATGCTAATGTACAAAATCACATAGACAGGCATCTTTCCCAGAAGTGGACCTCTCTTGACCTTCCTCCATTCAGGGTAAGATTTTTTTTTTTTTTTTTTTTTTTTTTTTTTTTTTTTTTTGAGACAGAGTCTTGTTCTGTCACCCAGGCTGGAGTACAGTAGCACGATCTCAGCTAACTGCAACCTCCGCCTCCCAGGTTCAAGCAATTCTCCTGCCTCAGTCTCTGAGTAACTGGGACTACAGGTGAACGCCACCACGCCCTGCTAAATTTTTTTAGTATTTTTAGTAGAGACAGGGTTTCACCATCTTGACCAGGCTGGTTTTGAACTCCTGACCTTGTGATCCACCCACCTCAGCCTCCCAAAGTGCTGGGATTACAGGCATGAGCCACTGCGCCCAGCCCATTCAGGGTAAGAATTTTAAGACAACACTTTTATGATCCTCAACATTTTAATGATCCACATTACACTTATCAACAATTGTAAATACAAAGTTCTAAGCTGTTCAAAGAGAAGCAAAAATGCCAAAGCTGGCAGTAATTTTAGAGATGACCTACTCCAGACCTGCCATGTTAAGAGGCAAAGAATAGATTTAACTATATTAACCTATGTATCAAATAGATAACACATTTAGGAGCAGACAGAACTAGAACTCCAGCATCCACTAGCCTCCTTCCCTTTTCATAAACCCATTGCATTCTCTAAACATATTCATTATTTGAAAAGTAGAAAGCACAGTTATAATATCACTTGTCCATCAGAGTCTGCTTTATCAGACATTTTAAAGGGTGCAGTAATCACACAATAAGTGTGTTGGTGTATAAATAATATATAGGATATCTATAAGCTGTGTATTTACAATATCAATATATCTATTATTCTTTCTGTTCAAATATCTCCATAAAACATCAATTTATAGGCAGTTATAGGAATATTAGAAGAATATGGTAAAAATTTTGTTATTCACTCTGTACAGAGCTCTCATTAGTCACTGAAAAATAGCCAGTACAAAACTGATCAGTGGAAAACACACTGTTTTGTACAGGAAATGATTTTTATCATCATCTTTAATGCTATCTGGGAAAGCTATCTGATTACTCTGTGCCTTATTTTTATCATAATAATAATCTTAGTTAACATTTCTCAGCACTTGTTATAGGACAAACAGTATTAATGTTGTGAAATTAATGTTTGAAACTGTTAAATGTCTGAAAATCCTGAGCCCTTTAATCATTTCCACAGTCTTAGGGTGTAGGTATTATTACCATTTTTATTGTAGAGAAACCGAGGACCAGACAAAAGTTACACAGCTAAGAAGTCTCAGAATTGGGATTTGAACTTGGGCAGTGGATCTTCAAATGTTATAATTTTTAACCACTACACAGTTTTAATGCCCATGTCTAGATTCCTATATTATATCTGAAAAATGGGAATAATGAGAATGAGTTTTATTTAGAGAAAACATAGCCACTCTTGGATTCTGAAAAATGAAGTAATGTATCTGCTTTTAGATTATGTCACTAATGGGAGAAATTGATTTGAGGAATACATAGGAGTATAGGAAAGACCTTGAAAATTTAATGAACACGATTTTCAATATAAAGTGATTCAAGTGATAAATCTACTACTACCTGCCAATCTCATGGCAGGCAGTAGGAGAAGGTGGAAAGACATAAAACCAACTGTTTAGGGTGGTTATACACTTCCGCCAGGAAAGTGTCAGGGATTTGAGATTTCGAAGCCTGCAGTCTTGTGGTCTAAAGTTCCTCCACTACTTAACCCTTGTGATTTGGGATACCTTCATTTATAAAATAGAAATATTGTAATCCATTTCACAACATGGCAGTGGACACTAAACAAAATAATGTGTGAAAAACACATTGCAAACTCTCGAGTGAAATGTACATGCTTTGTATGATTAATTTTTCTATTAGTAATTAATTCTTTAAAACTTACAGGAAAGTAATGTCAATATGGAGCAAAAGAGAAGGAAAAATTGCCTAAGCAACTGGCATTAATTATGCATATGAAGTATGATATTAAAACACATTTTTAAGCAAAATATATGTGTAAATAATATATACCTATAAGTAGAGCAAAATGAATTGCCATATGCACATCATGAAATTGTAAAAAATTGTTTTCCTTTAGTGGTGATAATAGAGGGACATTAGAGTGGTGGGGAGACACCCTTTTACATAAATATAAATATAATCGTAGATATAATTATGCATATATACATGCACACACATATACACATGCACATACACATCTAAACTCGCTATAGATACATGATAAAATTATGAGTGACTTTAATTGTTTTGTTCTGTATTTTTCAAAATTTTTATTTGAAAGGAAGAATGGTAAAATGTTGTATAAAGATCTACTTATAAAGAATTGAATTACACAGTCTTAGGTAAGAAGAAATTATCAAGCCTTTAAAAGCCTAAATATAGGGCTGGCATGGTGACTTTCGCCTGTAATCCCAGCATTTGGGAGGCCAAGGCGGGCGGATAACCTGAGGTCCAGAGTTTGAGACCAGCCTGACCAACAAGGAGAAACCCCATCTCTACTAAAAAACTACAAAATTAGCCAGGTATGGTGGTGCATACTGTAATCCTAGCTACTCGAGAGACTGAGACAAGAGAATTGCTTGAACCTGGGAGGTGGAGGTTGCAGTAAGCTGAGATCCCGCCATTGCACTCCAGTCTGGGGCAACAAGAGCTAAATTCCGTCAAACAAACAAACAAACAAACAAACAAACAAACAAACAAAACCCTTCAGGGATAGAGTAAGAGAAATCACTGAAATTACTGACATACTATGAGGGCATGTTTCACAAACAGAAACTGTGTGATGTTGGAGAAAGCTCTGTATACACTTGTAAAAAATAATAGCCAACATTTATTGAACATTCCCCAGTGCGCAGTCACAAACACAGACATAATCCTCCCAATACCCTGTTATTATTTGTATTTCCAGGTGCAGAATCTAAGGACAAGAGCAGTTAATTAACTTGTGAAGGTGACCCAATCAGTCAGTGGCAACACTTAGATTTATACTCAGGTCTCTGCCAGACTCCAAAGACCTTGGTTTACAATGTCTTTAATATTATAATGCAATTGACTGGTGGAAACACTAAATACATAAAAGCACAACTTTTGAAAAAAAGGGGAAAATAATAATAAGGCTCTGAAGGCAAGGCAGGGCCCCTGAAATAAACGTGCTCACCACTGTATGTCATAAAGAGTTTGCAGCATTTATGCAAGTTCATGGCAGGCCATTTCAAAGACAAGGGACAGAACAAAGTCCTTGAAACAAAGCCAATCAATTCTATGAGGACTCCTGAAACACTAGGTAATGGAAATCATTCCTGGTGCTGAACTCCAACGATAAAGCCTTTGCAGAGATTTGCTTTATGACAGTCACTAAAAGAATGGCTACATGTAGCAAATAGAACAATGGTTAAAAAAAAAAAGTGCACATTTTTTTAGGTTACACTCTGAGGAAATATGCCAAGTATAAAAGAGGTAGACAGAAAAACTATGAGGATTATAAAGGAAAGTGAAAAATGCAGCAGAGGACTGTGAACAGTAAGTAAGCTGGGGAATAAGGCACTAGTAAGAGTTGCAAGAGTATTTCAGCAACCAAATTACTCCTGAAAAGAAGGCAAGGTAAACTAAGGAATAGAGTCTTTTAAAGAAAAGGAGTAACCGTTTCCTGGAACACGTGGGCAGAAAATGAAGGAGAGGCCAGCAAAATAAGTTGACATTTTTATGTCTATGGTGCAAAAGTTTAAAATAGAAAGAAATATATTTTAAGAACCTTCATGCAATGTATCTCACACACACTAATCTTTAAAAAAAAAGTCTCTCATGAAAGAGCTTGCAGAAAAAAAATGTGTTAAGAAGCAAAGGTATTGTGAAAAGCTCAGCTATCATTACAATATAGGAGGTAGAAACTGTCACAGCTTGAAAGACAATTGGTCTGAATAACAGACATGTCCCTTAGCACTCAAAAATAAAATTGCATCCTATTTTTCTATTGAAAGAACTCTATGTTCTCCTGTGGGAAAAAAATTGTCTGGCTTTCATAAAGTCAAATGTCTGTCACCTATTAGTTCTATTAAATTATCTTTTTGGGCTAGTTAGCTCAGTTCTTAACAGTGTCATTAATAATGAGGTAGTGTCAAAGATAAGGAGGATAAAGAAGTTGGTTCCCCTGGGTCTACTCTGGAAAGAGACTCTACAAGTGAATTTGGCATTACTGAAAAGCTGCAGTCTAATATATCAGTTGAATCAAAGCATAAAACATGAAATAATTGGGCAGCAATTGAGGGAAAAAAGTTACAGAGATTAAACTATGACAGTACTAGGCTGGTATATATATCTTGTATAATGAAAAGAGATGAATTGGAGATGAGACAGAGGAGAGGAATGACAACTATTGTTTGACAGAGAGGGAGGAAGATCAATTATGAAAAAGGGAAATTCTATATATCTGTATATTGCCAGAATGGGTAGCAGGAATCTAATCATGAAAGAAAAATATGAGAGAGTTAAAGAATATAGCACAAGAACTATAGAAGTTGAAATATAAAACTCATTAATTTAAACATAATAATCAAAGTACACCTTTCTGTGCACTGTCTACATCTATCCTGGACTTAAGATTGCACAGTAAATATTGGCTAACAAAAGCACATGGAAATGTTATTGAATGGAACAAAACAATGTCTTCAGACTACTGGGAAAATGTGAATGCTTCTATTAAATAGGTTTGGATGGATAATATGAACTTTGAGGTACTCAATTCAAAGGAGGTTTGTGATTGGGGCTGATGTATTCATCTCAGTTCTCCTCTGCCTAGATCCAGAGAAAGTGACTAGTTCCCTTTGGGATTGAAGTGGCTTCTGAAATCTGGACAGTGTTGGGTAAAATGGCATAATCCATAGTGCTCTTGGGGGCAGCCACAATAGAATAGGAGGAAAAAAGTATACTCAATTGCTGTCACTTAGTTCTAGAGCACAGCGAACTGCAAAGGATAAGAAAGCACATGGTAACCACTGAATCACACCGCATGATCCTTCATGCCCTGCCCCAACCCAACCCCTCCCGCAAGTTGAAGTCTCATGTCCTACATAGCCCATGGCCTTTTGATGTTGTACAAGGGCTCTAACATGGAGAACATCCAGGAAACTCAAAGGCCCCTGTAGTACTAGGTAATAAGAAAGCAATGATTGAAGAGAGCAGGGAAGCAGAAAAGAATTTGGAGAGCCAGAGTATAGTGGGTTGAATTGTGACCCCCCAAAAGATGTTCAAGTCCTAATCACTATTACCTGTGAATGTGACCTTATTTGGAAATAGGGTCTTTGCATATCTAATCAAGTTAAGGTGAGGTCATACTAGATTTGGGTGGGCCCTAAAGCTAATGACTGGTGTCCAAAGAAGAGAAAAAAGAGGGAGATTTGGATACAGAGACATAGAGGGAAGAAGGCCTTAGATGATAGAGGTGGTGAGTGGAGTGATGTAGCTACAAGTCAAGGAATGCCAATGGTTAGCCGAGAGCTAGGAGCTAGGAAGAGGCAAGGAAGAACACTTCCCTAGAGCCTTCAGAGGGAGCATGGCCCTACTGCCGTATTTATTTCAGACCTCTGGCCTCTCAAACTGTCAGAGAATAAATTTCTATTGTTTTAAGCAACACTGTCTCTGGTACATTGTTATGGCAGGCCTAGAAATTAACACAAAGGGAGCTAGAGGGAGGGAGGACAGTCTCACTCTATAAACATAAAAACACAAATTCCTTTCTTTCAACCAACCCTCAATCTATCTCTTCTGCAAAGGAATTCATACATTGTCTCAGTGTCACCTTTACAACAAAATCAGTAGTGCCCACATCAAGAAGATGTTTCTAAAAAGTTTGGTCCTTTCAAAATGTTGAAAAACAATTTTTGACATTAAGATCTGCCATCTATGTATACAGTAGACAAATGTACTAATATACTAACATTTATTAGATATTATAATTAAACAAAAGTAGCAATTAATAATAGATGAAAAAATAAAGTAATATTTTAGCTACTACTATGTATTAATAATATATTGTCATTTTTCTCTCTAAGCTGATATTATATGATGTATTATTAGTAATAACTTTATAGTGAGATAAATCAGAGAGCCTATACTTTATAATTTTTAGCAAAAGTTTTCTTTAACACTTTGTCTTAAAGCTTTGAAAAACCCCAGTTCAAATTCAGTGTATTTCAGGTCATGGTGCTAACGATTGTCAGAATTGAAAAACCATGTCACAGAGATATATGGGTCCATTATTGGAAGGAGTTTTATTGACTGTTCTCACTAAATCATAAGACTCATTTTTCAGCCTCAACTACCAACTAATATAAAGTTCTGATTGAAAAAATTGGCTAGTAAATTTTATCTCCTTTTCTGTCTATATGAATTGCATTTTGAAACCAGTCAGAAACTGTATATATTTGTGTTTAATCAAAGTGATCAAAATCCATTGGAACTTCTCCTTTAAAAGATACTGAAACACTTTAGAAAATCCATTTCTGAGCATGTGTCCAGATATGAGAGGTTTTATAGGTGATACACTTACTATTTTTTCAAACAAACTCACATAATAATGGGAATATTTCCACATATCTGTTTTAAAATGCTTTCTCCATTTCATGATTTGTCTTGTAAAGGCAGTAATTTTTCTCGCTCACCATTAGAACATCATTTACCTTGAAGATGCCTATTAAGTGTGACAACAACGCAGCAGAGATAACTTCCTTTATGGGAGAAATGAATACACCTTTACAAGTTGTGCTCTTGGAGATATGTGCAGGAAACAGGACAGATCACTTCCAACAACAAGATCAAAAAAGTGAAATGCCAAACACTTTTATTCTAGTATAAACAAATATGTGAATACATACATGTGTATATATTTACATGTTTTATATGTATATGCATATATGTGTGTGTGCATGTGTGTGTGCATATGTATGTGTGTGTGTGTGTGTATGTATATATATATATATATATAAGTTTTTTTAGAGAAAGAGAAAGAAGAAAGATCCCGGCTTAGAATTAATGTTCCTACCAAACCTCAGCAGTATCTAGCAATTTCATGCAATCCTCACAACAGTTTGTAAGAACTAAGAATTGTTATTACCCTCATTTATAAGTGAGGAAACTCAATTATAAGGGATGTTAAATTGATTAAATAACTTGCTATGGGTTATATTGATGCCAGTTGTCAGGGCTTGGTGTTGAAATCAGAAGTATCTGACTCCAAAACTAATGCTGTAATTCCATCTCTATTCGGGATTTTAGGTTTTAATGGGTTTTGGTATAAGGAGGCAAAGAACTCTAACTTACTGAGGTTCCTGACTCCAAAACTAATGCTGTGATTCCACCTCTATTCCACATTTCAGGTTTTAATGGGTTTCGGGATAAGGAGGTAAAGAACTCAAACTTACTGAGGTTCCTATGAATGCGCAGTGTCTCAAATGGGGTAAAATAAGGGGATGCAGAGTGACTAAAAGTGGTCAGATGCTGATAATAAAATTTGTAATAGTCTATTACAAAATTTTGCTGGAATTTCAATTCATGATCTCTTTATATAAACAGTGAAAATGGACACCATTACATACGAAAAGTGAGGGCAAAAAAGAACATCCTCATGCTATTGTGTGAGGCACTGCTTTGAGACTTACGCAATACTCAGAGTGGATCTACACAATGTATGTCAAAGCTTTATGAACTACAGCAAAATAATAACTCAGGGAAAAAAATCAAGTGCTCTCAACTTACTTTTTTTTCCTTTTAGAACTCACATGTGTCCCAATTCAGTGACTTCTAACCTGCTCTTTGGACATCTATTATCATGTACAAGGAAAATGTTTATGGCATCTACTCATAAAATAGCCTTCTTCTATTGATTTGGTTCCTTGTAACATGTGGTGTATTATGAGCATGAACAGTATATTTAAGCCACAATAAGAACATTTTTGTTTAAGGAAAGAAAAGGGACAATGTTTCTTACATATGATTCTCTGTACTGGTTTCTAGAAAAACAGATGATAAAATGAGAAATGACGAGACAGGTTTTGTTGGAAAACTGGACTGAATTCTAAGAAGATAAGAAAAAAATATCATGGGTTGTGAAAAGGTATTATCATCCAGAGCACAATTTAAGGGCAGAAAAATTATGAAAGCCAACAACATAGATCTTGAGGAAGAGGAGTAAGAACTAGGGATCCAGTGGTACGCAAAGCCAGGGTGTTAAGGGAAGAGACAAAAGGCAGGTGTGCAGAGCCAGGAGTCTTGGAGGAGAAACAATGCAAATATGAAAGCAGGTTAAGAGGAGATACGGGAAACACATACGAAAAATCCTGTAGTTCTGATGGGGTTGCCTTTGATTAGTTTGAGCCAGGTGTATGTGGTGCACCTGAACCTGCTTTAGACTCTGGCCTCTGACTAAAAGGGAGGAAAAAAATTAGGAGACACTCCACAGGCATTTACTTTCTACTTCCTTGATCTTCTATTTTTAAACGAAAATATTTTGACTAGGAACAGAAAATGCGTTTGAAAACGGGGCCATGCGATATTACTCAATGCTCCTTCTGGTACAATAAAGTTAATTTCTCTGTGGAGTACCTACCATGTGCCAGAGATTGTCTTAAGTAGCTTTAATGAAATTATTTTTAAAGTAATTTCTACTTTTATTTTATATTCAGGAGGTACATGCACAGGCTTTTTACACAGCTTTATTGTGTGATGCTGAGGTTTGGAGTACGTACCAATTGATGCCATCACCAAAGTAGTGAGCACAGTACCCAATATTTAGTTTTTCAACCCTGTCCCCTTCCCTCCCTTTCTCCTCTAATACTCCCCAGTGTCTACTGCTGCCATTTTGTTGTTGTTGTTGTTGTTTGAGATGGAGTCTGGCTCTGTCGCCCAGGCTGGAGTGCAGTGGCCAGATCTCAGCTCACTGCAAGCTCCGCCTCCCGGGTTCCCACCATTCTCCTGCCTCAGCCTCCCGAGTAGCTGGGACTACGGCGCCCGCCACCTAGCCCGGCTAATTTTTTGTATTTTTTAGTAGAGACGGGGTTTCACTGTGTTAGCCAGGATGGTCTCGATCTCCTGACCTTGTGATCCGCCCGTCTCGGCCTCCCAAAGTGCTGGGATTACAGGCTTGAGCCACCGCGCCTGGCACTGCTGCCATTTTTATATCCATAAGTACACAGTATTTAGCTCGCACTTAGATGTAAGAACATGAACTATTTGGTGTTCTGTTCCTGTGTGAATTTGCTTAGCATAAAGTCCTCAAACTGCATCCAAGTTGCTGCAAAAGACATTACTTTGTTCTTCTTTATGGATGCATAGTATTCCATGGTATATATGTACTACATTTTCTTTATTTTATTTTATTTTTTATTATTATACTTTAAGTTCTAGGGTACATGTGCATAACGTGCAGGTTTGTTACATATGTATACTTGTGCCATGTTGCTGTGCTACACCCATCCACTTGTCATTTACATCAGGTATAAATCCCAATGCAATCCCCGCCCCCCCCTCATGATAGGCCCCGGTGTGTGATGTTCCCCTTCCCAAGTCCAAGTGATCTCATTGTTCAGTTCCCACCTATGAGTGAGAACATGCGGTGTTTGGTTTTCTGTTCTTGTGATAGTTTGCTAAGAATGATGGTTTCCAGCTGCATCCATGTCCCTACAAAGGACACAAACTCATCCTTTTTTATGGCTGCATAGTATTCCATGGTGTATATGTGCCACATTTTCTTAATCCAGTCTGTCACTGATGGACATCTGGGTTGATTCCAAGTCTTTGCTATTGTGAATAGTGCCGCAATAAACATACGTGTGCATGTGTCTTTATAGCAGCATGATTTATAATCCATTGGGTATATACCCAGTAATGGGATGGCTGGGTCATATGGTACTTCTAGTTCTAGATCCTTGAGGAATCGCCATACTGTTGTCCATAATGGTTGAACTAGTTGACAATCCCACCAACAGTGTAAAAGTGTTCCTATTTCTCCACATCCTCTCCGGCACATGTTGTTTCCTGACTTTTTAAGGATCGCCATTCTAACTGGTGTGAGATGGTATCTCATTGTGGTTTTGATTTGCATTTATCTGATGGCCAGTGATGATGAGCATTTTTTCATGTGTCTGTTGGCTGTATGAATGTCTTCTTTTGAGAAATGTCTGTTCATATCCTTTGCCCACTTTTTGATGGGGTTGTTTTTTTCTTGTATATTTGTTTGAGTTCTTTGTAGGTTCTAGATATTAGCCCTTTGTCAGATGAGTAGATTGCAAAACTTTTCTCCCATTCTGTAGGTTGCCTGTTCACTCTGATGGTAGTTTCTTTTGCTGTGCAGAAGCTCTTTAGTTTAATGAGATCCCATTTGTCAATTTTGGCTTTTGCTGCCGTTGCTTTTGGTGTTTTACACATGAATTCTTTGCCCATGCCTATGTCCTGAATGGTACTACCTAGGTTTTCTTCTAGGGTTTTTATGGTATTAGGTCTAACATTTAAGTCTCTAATCCATCTTGAATTAATTTTCGTATAAGGAGTAAGGAAAGGATCCAGTTTCAGCTTTCTACTTATGGCTAGCCAGTTTTCCCAGCACCATTTGTTAAATAGGGAATCCTTTCCCCATTTCTTGTTTCTCTCAGGTTTGTCAAATTTTCTTAATCCAGTCCACCATCAATGGGCACTTAGATTGATTCCATGTCTTTGCTATTGTTAATAGTGTTGTGCCGAACATGAAAGTTCATGTATCTTTTTGGTACAATGATTTGTTTTCTTTTGGATATACATCCAGTAATGGGATTCCTGGGTCAAATGGTAGTTCTGTTTTAAGTGCTTTGAGAAATCTCCAAACCGCTCTCAACAGTGACTGAACTAATTTACATTCCCACCAACAGGGTGTAAGTGTTCGCTTTTTTCCACAGCCTTGCCAGCATCTGTTATTTTTTGACTTTTTAGTAATAGTCATTCTGACTAGTGTGAGATGTCATCTCATTGTGGTTTTGATTTACACTCCTCTGATGATTAGCGATGTTAAGGATTTTTTTTCATGTTTGTCGGCCACTTGTATGTCCTCTTTTGAGAAATGTCTGTTCATGTCTTTTGCCTACATTTTAATGGGATTATTTGTTGTTTGCATGTTAAATCCTTTACGTTCCTTATAGATTCTGGATACTAGACCTTTGTTGGATGCATAGTTTGTGGATATTTTCTCCTATTCTGTAGATTGTCTGTTTACTCTGTTGATCATTTCTTTTGCTGTGCAGAAGCTGTTTAGTTTAATTAGGTCCTGGTTGTCAATTTTTGTTTTGTTGCAATTATTTTTGAGGACTTAGTCGCAAAATTTTTCCCAAGGCTGATATGCAGAATGGTGCTTCCTGGGTTTTCTTCTAGGGTTCTTATAGTATAAAGTCTTAAATTTAAACCTTTAATCAATCTTGAGTTAATTTTTTATATGGTAAAAGGCAATTTTACCAGTTTTAGTTTTCTGCAGGTATCTAACCTGCTATCCCAGCAACCATTTATAGAAAGGGAATCTTTTTTCCATTGCTTATTTTTATCAACTTTGTTGAAGATCAGATAGCTACATGTATGTGGTTTTATTTGTAGGTTCTCTATTATGTTCTCTTGCTTTATGTGTCTGCTTGTGTACCAGTACCATGCTATTTTGGTTACTGTAGCCTTATACTTTGAAGTCAGGTAATGTGATGCCTCCAGCTTTATTCATTTTGCTTAGGATTTCTTTGACTGCTCAGGTTTTTTTAATTGTTCCATATAAAATTTAGAACAGTTTTTTTCCTAACTCTGTGAAAAATGACATTGGTAGATTGATAGGAATAGCACTGAATCTGTAGATTTCTTTGGGCAATATGGACATTCTAATGGTATTGATTCTTCCAATTCATGAGCGTGGAATTTTTTTCCATATGTTTGTATCATTCTGATTTATTTCAGGAATGTTTCATAGTTCTCCTTGTGGAGATATTTCACCTCCTTGGTTACATGTATTTCTATGTGTGTGTGTGTGTGTGTGTGTGTGTGGCTGTTGTAATGAGACTCTATTTTTGATTTGGCTCTCAGCTTGAATGTTATTAGTATATAGAAATGCTACTGAATTGTGTATGTTGATTCTGTACCTTGAAACTGTCCTGAAGTCATTTATCAGTTGCAGGAGATTTTTGACAGAAATTTTAGAGTTTTCTAGGTATACTATGACATTGTCAAAAAAGAGAGATAGTTTGACTTCTTCTTTTCTCATTTTGATACCTTTTATTTCTTTCTCTTGCCTGATTGTGCAGATTAGGGCTTCCAATACTATGTTGAATAGGAGTGGTAAGAGAAGGCTTCCTAGCTTGTGCCAGTTTTCAAGGGAAATGCTTCCAACATTTGCCCATTGAGTATGATGTTAACTGTGGGTTTGACATAAATGGTTATTTTTTTTGAGTTATATTCCTCCAATGCCTAGTTTCTTGAGGGTTATTATGAAGTGATGTTGGATTTTACTGAAAGGTTTCTCTGTATCTATTAAGATGATCTTTTTTTTGGTTTTGTTTTTAATTCTTTCTATGTGGTGAATCACATTTATTTATTTACATATGGTTGAACCAACCTTACATCGCAGGAATTAAGCTAACTTAATCATGATGGATTTTTGATGTGATGCTGAATTCAGTTTGCTAGTATTTTGTTCAGGATGTTTGCATCTATATTCATGTATTCAACTGGAATATTGACCTGTAGATTTCTTTTTTCATTGTGTCTTTGCTGGGTTTTGGTGTCAGAGTGATGCTGGCTTCAGAGAATGAGTTAGGGAGGAGTCCATCCTCCTTGATTTTTTAAAATAGTTTCAATAGGATTGGTACCAGCTCTTCTTGTACATCTGATAGAATTCAGCTGTGACTCCCTCTAGTCTGGGGCTTTTTATGGCTGGTAGGTTTTTTTTTTTTTTTTAATTACTGATTCAATTTCAGAACTCTGTATTTGACCTGTTAAGGGTTTCAATTTCTTCCTGATGCTATCTTAGGAGATTGTGTGTTTTCAAGAATTTATCCATTTCCTCTAGATTTTCTAGTTTCAGTGCACAGAGATGTTAATAGTCTCAGAGAGTCTTTTGTATTTCTGGAGGATCACTATAATCTCACCTTCTTTGTTTTTGATCGTGCTTATTTGAATCTTATTTTTCCTTAAAGACTGTGTCATGTTGTGTCTCTGTTCATGTTTATGTCAAAGTTTTAAAAAGTTTCTTCCTCCATTGTTTACCCCAAATAATTCAGGAGTAAGTTGTATAATTTCCATGTGATTTCATTGATTTGAGAGATCTTCTTTATATTAATTTCTATTTTTATTCTCCTGTGGTCTGATAGTATGGCTGATGTGATTTTGATACTTTTGAACTTACTGAGACTTGCTTTATGGCAGAGCTTATGGTTAGTCTTAGAGTATGGTCCAAGTGCAGATGAGAAGGATGCATATCCTATGGTTGAGGGGTAGAGTATTCTGTAGATGTGTATTAGATACAATGGATCAAGTGTCAAATTTACATCCAGAACATTTTTATTAGTATTCTGCCTCAATGATCTGTCTAATGTTGTCAGTGGGGTGTTGGAGTTCCTCAATATTATTGTGTGGCTATCTATGTCTTTTTGTAGGTTGAAAATTACTTGTTTTATGAATCTGGGTTCTCCATTGTTAGGTGTGTATACGTCGAGCATAGTTAAGTCTTCTTTTTGAATTGAACCCTTTATCATTATATAATGCCCTTCTTCGTTCTTTTCTACTGTTGTTGATTTAAAGTCTATTTTATCTGCTACAAAAATAACAACTCCTACTCTTTTTTTGTTTTCCATTTGTGTGGCAGACCTTTCCCCAACCCTTACTTTGAGCCTATGGGTGTTGTTATGTGTGAGTTGAGTCTCTGAAATATGGCAGATGGATTTGTCTTAACTTTTCATAGCACTTGCCACTCTGTGTCTTTTAAGTGGAGTGTTTAGACCATTGACATTCAGGGTTAATATTGATATGTTAGGTTTTGATCCTATTATGAAATTCTTAGCTGATTACTTTGTTGTTTCTATTGTGTGGGTGTTTTATAGGGTCTGTGGGCTATGTACTCAAATGTGCTTTTGTGATTCCAGATATTGTTCTTTCATTTCCACATTCAGAGCACCTTTAGAGATCTCTTGTAAGGGAGATCTAGTGGTAACAAATGCCCTTAGTGCTTGCTTGTCTGAAAAAATTTTATTTCTCCTTCACTTATGAGCCTTAGTTTAGGGAATATAAAATTCTTGGTTTGAATTTCTTTTCTTCAAAATACTGAAAATAGCCCTCTAATGTCTCTTGTGTTGTAACATTTCTGTTGAGAAGTCTGCTGTTAGGTTGATGGAGTTCCTTTTATACATGATCTGACCTTTATCTCTAGCTTCCTTTTCATTTTTTAATTTTTTTAAAATTTTATTCTCCAGCTTCCTTTAAGATTTTTTTCTTTAGCATTCATCTTGGAGAATCTGGAGACTATATGCCTTGGTGATGTTCATTTTCTATTGTATCTAGCAGGTGTTCTCTGGATTTCTTCTCTCTAGATTTGTACCTCTCTGGCAGGATTAGGAGAAGTTTTCTTGAATTATTGCCATATGTTTTTCATGTTGTTTACTTTTCTTCTTTCTCGCTCAGAAACACCAATGATGCATAAGTTTGGTCACGTTGCATAATCCTATATCTTTCAAAGGCTTTGTTCATTTTTTAAAAGGTTTTGTTTTTTTGTTTTGTTTGTTTGTTTGTTTGTTTTTTCCCTGACTGACTTAGTTCAAAAGACTATTTCAGACTGTGATATTCTTCTGTTTGGTTCAGTTTATTGATAAAGCTTTCAATTGTATGTTGAAACTTTTAAGTGAGTTTTTCAATTCCAGAATCTCTGACTTGTTTCTTTTAAAGATGTTTATCTCGTCCTTTATTTTCTTTATTACTTTAATATATTTGTGCTGATTTTCCATCCTGGGTTGGATCTCATTGAGCTTCCTTGTAACTCATGTTTTGAATTCTTTTTCTCTCATTTCTTAGTTTCCATTTTGGTTAGGGAATGCTCCTGGAGAACTAGTGTGATTCTTTAGTGGCATCACTATATTCAGAATTTTTATGATGGCAGAATTTTTGTACTGGTTTCTTCTCATCTAGAGATGATGGTACTTTTAATTTTTGTAATTATTTTTATACAGGTAGGATTTTTTCTTTCCCTACGATATTACTTATTTTCTTTCCCTTTCTTTTCCCCACTCCTTAGGGTATGTGACTGTACAGAATGTTGGGTAGAGTCTCTTGCCTTCCCTTCTATAGCCCTGTGCATTTCTGTTGGCAGGTTTTATGTTGGGCTGCATGGTTCAACCTATATGCCAGTAGTTGACACTTATGAGTAATAGCTGGCTTCAGCCAATGTGGCTGGATATATACTTCATCCTAGTTTACTGGGAGAAACTCTTTGGTGCCTTGGACAACAGGCCGATCCATAGATTTCACAGTGATTTTAGTTTCCTGTTCAGCCCTGCTGAGGGGGGTGGGGCAGTTCAGGGAGCAAGATGGGCAGGGCCAGATTGAGCAGGCCCGCATAGAGGTCCCCTAATGCCAGATGCAAGCATCAGCACCAAGGCAGAATCTGGCAGGTGGCCATCAAGCACCTGGTAGTGTGCATAACCATAGAGCGGGGGAATCTCTTGACCTCAAGTTCTCTGCCTGGGGAGTGGAGGAAACCCAGACTCCTAAGTCAGTGGGGGGAGTGCTCCACATGTCTGGAGATCAGTCTGGGTGTGGAGTGTAGAGGGCCCTGATGCACCACGATCTCCACACAAGGAGGGTGAGGTTGTTCCATCTGCAAATCCATTCAAATGTGTGCTTTGAATGCATGTAAATACACCTGAACTTGGGGCAGGTAAGGCGCCACTTTACCACAGTATGCAAAGGAAGGATGGGCCAGCTCAGGCTGCTGATTCAAGCAAGTGGTCACATTAAATGCCTAGAGATTTGCCTGGATGTGGAGCAGAGAGGATGCTGCTTCATTATAATCTCTGTGTGGGAAGGATGGGTTAGCTTCTGCTGTCAATCCAGGGAAGGACGTGCTCTGAATGCCTGGATATCTGCCTTGGCATGGAGTGGAGGTGGCCCTGCTTCACCAAAATCTCTGCACAAGAAGGGTGGGATGGCTCAGACTGCCAATCAGGGCAAGTAGTTGCTCTGAATGCTTGAAGATATGCCTGGGCATGGAGTGGAGAGGGCCCTGCTCCAAAATGATCTATGCACAAGAAGGGTGGGCAACTCAGGCTGCTAGTCCATGCAGGTAGGTGCTCCAAATGCCAGAAAATCTGCCTGTGTGGTGGAGCAAAAAAGGCCCCATTACACCATGATCTATGCACAGGAAGGGTGGGACAGCTCAGATAGCTGATCCAAGCAGGGAGGTGCTTGCAATGCCTAGAGACTTGCCTGTGCATGGACTCGAGAGAGCCCTGCTGCACCAAGATCTCAGAGGAGCAGACTGAGGCAGCCAGAAATGACACATGCAGACCAGTTCAAGGTCACCCAGCTGGTTCTGGATGCAAGTCTCATCACCCAGAAGAAACTGCAGTTGTAGCAGCTTTCCACCTGCCCCAGGCCTGTGCAGTAGAGAGTGCAATTTCAGTGCCTATGGTTGAGGCATTTCCCACAGTTTTGGCTGGGTGTAGAAGCACCTATCCTGCTGCAGAGCAGATCCTCTAATCTCTGTCCCAAGACTACAATGCCTATGTGGCCCTTTTGCTGTGTTGCCAAAGAATGGCTGACTTTGTATGCACCTGGATTAAAAATGTTGTCCTTTTCTTGGTCCTAGGTCTGGGAAAATGTCACTGCTTTTCCTGGTGTCTTTCCCTCTCAGCATCTCCAAGCCTCGCCTCAAGTTAGCTCAAAGGCTTGGGAGAAACAATGTGCTCTCACTTACCCCAGGTTGCTTGAATCCCCAGTGGAAAGGTGAGTCACAGAAGGAGGCTCTCTGCCTCTCTCAGGTACTGGGGCTTAACTCACTTTTATCAGCCAGACACCATCACAGGAGCTGTTTGTGTATATTCTCCTCTCTGAAATCTGGAGAGTCCTTCATGATTTCAAGGGATTTCCTTTTTACTTCTTGAATTAAAGCTAATAGAGGTGATATTTATGTATTATCTTGCTATTCCCAAGTGGCTGAGGCATGTTAAATGTCTCTAATTCACCATCTTGGAAAAAAAATCAATAGAATTATTTAATCTAATTCTCACAACTGTTTGAACAGGGTGATAAACAGATGTAGGTATATTAGGCCTTTCTCTTTAATTTTGTATATGTTCAAAATTTTCCAAAGATAAAAACATTAAGATAAAAAATCAATATTTGTTATATATAGTTAATATAATGCTATTGTACTGATGAATAAATTGAAGTTTGTAGACTTTAAATGTCTTGATCAAAGTCAGAAACAAACAATTAATGATAGCAATAGAATTTAGATACCAGAATTACTCGTTTCAGATGAACAATCTTAACGTTATAGCAGCAATAATACCTCTAAAAGCTGGACATTCAAACTAGAGACAGTTTTCACCTCCAGAATTCTCATATCATGTCACTGATATGAGTATCACAGTAGATATGTAATGAAGAAATTCAGTTTCTCTCTAGATAATGCATAAACAGTATATTGATATCAGAATAGTATTTGTCTGATAACATAAATTTTACTAGCTATTGAGTCATGGCTGATAATGACATTAACATGAGTCTTGTTCTTCCAGATTTGAAGTCAACTCTTAACGATATCTCAAAATGGGAATCTAAGAGCACAGACGCTAGGGTCTGGTAAATCTAGGTTTGAACCTTTTGTCCACCATTACAGCCCTATGAACTTGGCCAACAAACTAACTACTCTAAGCTTTGGTATCTACCTCCTTTATAAAATGGGGACATCAATAATACCTAGGCATAGAGGGTGATGGTATACAGCTTAATGAGGAAATGTAAATAAAGTACTTAGCAAGATACCATAGTCCATGAAAACAACTTAAAAAGTTATTAATTTTCATTATTAATATAAACTTTGTATTTTAGGTCTTCCAGAGGGGCTGATATTTTAGCTGAGTCTAAAGGATTGCAAGGAATTCAACTAGTGAATAAAGGGAAAGGAAAGGGTGTTCTAAGAATAGGAAATACCAAGTGTAAAGCTTAGAAGCATGAATACCATAGGGGTCTTGTGCTTTGTGGCTAGAACATAGATGAAGGTAGTCATAGGAGATAAACTTGTAAAGTTGGGTGGTAGCCATCTTGTAAATCCCTTGTATGACACGCCAAGCTGTGTTGACTAGAGTACAGTAACTGTCATAATTCCTGATAAAAATCATCTGGGCTAATTATTAAGTATGTAGATAACTAGAATTTATTCCTATAAATTGTGATTTTTTTAGGTCTGGATTTGAGCCCAGGAATGTGTTTTGCAAAAGTATTTTGAAGATTTTTATCTTCAGAAAAAATGTTAAAAACATTAGATTTCAAATATATATGTATCTTATACATATATAAAATCTATTTTATTTATAAAATATTATTTTTATAGAATGTAAGAATTATATAAGAATGTATGTGTGCATAGTCTATAAATAAATTAGAATATTTATGTATTCTATAAATAAAAATTATATTCATGATTCTATATATAAATATGCAACATTAAAATATATTACTATATATTATAGACTACATACAAATAAAATGCATATATATTTGGTGTGCAAATAATGCTTTGGGCAATAAACTACATGTATATTATTAATATAAATTAGAAAAAGGTATATTTTATATATTGTATATATAAATAAAACATACTATTTTTAGGTTAGGTTCATATGCTATTTGTTTTTGTTTTTTTACCAAGAATGAGAGAGGGAAGGATTCCAACTTTGTATTGTGTTTTCGGGGGAACCAGCCCCCAATGTTTCAACATAGGTTCTTTTCGATTTTCCCTAAGTGTCGGCTGGTCTGAGAAATAGAGAAAGAGTACAAAAGAGAGAAATTTCACAGCTGGGTCTCTGGGGGTGACATTACCTATTGGCAGCTTCCGTGATGCCTACCTGAGTCACAAAACCAACAAGTTTTTATTAGAGATTTCAAAAGGGGAGGTGTGTATAAACAGGGAGTGGGTCACAGAGATCACATGCTTCATAGGGCAATAAAAGATCACAAGGCAGAAGGGCAGAGTGAGATCACAGGGCCAGGGTGAAATTAGAATTACTAATGAGGTTCCATGTCCCACTGTGCATGCATTGTCATTGATAAACATCTTAACAGGAAACAGGGTTTGAGAGCAGACAACCGGTGTGACTAGAATTCGCCAGGCTGGTATTTCCAAATCCTAGCAAGCCTGAGGGTGCTACAGGAGACCAGGGTTTATTTCATCCCTCATCTTCAACTGTATAAGACAGACACTCCCAGACCAGCCATTTTAGAGACCTCACCCTGGGAATGCATTCTTTTCCCAGGGCTATTCCTTGCTGAGAAAAAGAATTCAGCGATATTTCTCCTATTCATGTTTGCAAGAAGAGAAATATGACTCTGTTCTGTCTGGCCCCACAGGCAGTCAGGCCTTATGGTTATCTCCCTTGTTCCCTGAAAATCGCTGTTATCCTGTTCTTTTAGGATGCCCAGATTTCATATTGTTCAAACACACATGTTTTACAAACAATTTGTACAGATAACACAATCATCATAGGGGCCAGAGGCGACATATATCCTCAGCTTATGAAGATGATGGGATAAAGAGATTAAAGTAACGACAGGTATAGGAAATTATAAGAGTATTGACTGGGGAAGTGATGAATGTCTGTGAAATCTTCACAATTTGTGCTCAGAAATTGCAGTAGAGACAGGCATAAGAAATGATAAAAGTATTAATTTGGGGAACTAATAAATGTCCATGAAATCTTCACAATTTATGTTCTTCTGCCATGGCTTCAGCCTGTCCCTCCATTTGGGGTCCCTTACCTCCCACAATGTTGTATATGTAAACATCTGAAGAATAGAAACAGTGCAACCTCACCAAAACAAGGATAATGTCTGATCATGGAGTGATTTGCCTAACATTTGCTAAAAAGCCTTTCTGAATGTTTGAGTATTCTTAACTACCACTCAACGAGTCATCTAAAGGCTATATTATTGGTCAGACAAAGAAAAGAGAATCTTCCTTGATGTTTTGTCAAAAATTTGTTTAAATCAGATGGTACCTTATCTTTTAAACTTAATTATGCATTTCTTCAAGGAAATGGACAATCTGCATCTCTTTCATGATACACAGTAGCTAATTTTCACTAATGAATAATTATTAATTAACAGATAAGACAGGGAGGAAAGAAAGCATGTTGCTAGAATTGTCATAGGTTAACTCAACATCTCTAGGGCTGCTGAGAGTTTTTCTAGCCACTATGCCAAAGAGTATGCAACATCTGCAGCCTTGCAAATTAAATGGGAAACATCAGTTCTATGCATAAGAATTAGAAACATCATGGGGAAAAACAAAAACACAAAACAAAACAAAAACAAAACAAGATATTTTAAAAAGTGACAACCCCCGAAACCATAGAAGCTATCAGATACTAAAATACTAGAAGTCATCAGCACTAGTTCTCCTTCAAAGAAATGAACAAAAACATCAAAGACGTGTGCAGAGATGTTTTTGTGCTCAGTTAAGAAAATGTTATTTTTTAGACACAGTAATTTTGTGTGATTTCATTGTATAAGAAAACAGCTTTAAAAACAAAATTTCTTATACCACAGTACTAAAACATAGCCAAGATAAGGTATGAGCTGCCCAGAGGTATCCTGTATGTAGATGGTCAGCACTGCTACACAAGGGTACCTATAAAGGAGCAGCGTCAAGAAAATTTCTTGAATTTGATCAGAAAAATAAACTTTAACATCATCCACAGAGAAACATACAACAATTGGAAAGCTTTGGTGGAAAGTAAGAAATAAATATTGCTTAATAGTCTTTGCAAAAAAAAAAAAAAAAAGCTTCTACAAAATAAAGCACCCTCTTTTACCTGACAAAGTCTCTTACTTGTCTAACATTATCAAGTACAGTAAATTAGCTTTCTAACTCCTCTATTATTACTCTTTCTAGAGACCAAGCTGTGGTTTGAAAAGGTAATCAGAGAAAAAAAATTATAACTGTCTACCAGCAAAAATTTCAATATGACTTTCAATAAAAGGGAATGTCAAAGACACTTATAACTTTCCCTTGTTCAAAATCTTAACACAGGAGAAGGAATGTATGTATCAGCTTTTTCATAAAAACAAGGAGGGGTTTCATGTCACTTTATAAAAGATAGTTTTCTTTTTCCCTAGAAAAAAGTCATCATTATAAAACCTGGGAAAACAAATAAATGATTAAATGAAAAGTCAGATAAAGAGGAATTAACAACTATATTTATTATTTCACCTAAAAATATGTGAAAAAGGTTTAAAGAAATTAAAAACAAAACTGAGTTATAGAACTCTCCAATTTAATTCAAATTGAAAGTATAAACTATAACAATAGATTTGGGGTTGGGGACAAAACTTCAAGTAATAAAGCATGTTGTATAATGTTACATAAAAAGCCAGAGAGAAATCCATTCTGGTTTTGATATGCAACTATGACATTGCAAAAACTAAATAAATGAAAGATCTTGTCAATTAAGTTTGACACCATTTAGTGTTGGGCAAATGAAAAGAAAACAATATTAAATGCCCTTTGTAAAGTCTCTTGAAATGCAACCATGAACTGAGGCTGTGAATTGCTGAACATGTTTATTTAAATTGGTAAAATGTTCATTACCAGACATATATAAAAATATTGCAGAACATTAGAAACTATACAATTAACTAATAGATATTTATGACTACTTTAATATTTATTACATAAAACCTAAGTACACAGTAGTCAGATAACATACATTATGTGAAATGTCAAAGCAAGAAACAATTTTGACAACAGAAGATATGTTGGGGAAAAATGTAGTAAAGAATGATAAGGAAGCCAAAAATGTTGTGGGAAGTCAGGGACCCCGAACGGAGGGACTGGCTGAAGCCACGGCAGAAGAACATAAATTGTGAAGATTTCATGGACATTTATTAGTTCCCCAAATTAATACTTTTATAATTTCTTATGCCTGTCTTTATTGTAATCCCTGAACATAAATTGTGAAGATTTCATGGACATTTATCACTTCCCCAATGAATATCCTTGCGATTTCCTATGCCTGTCTTTACTTTAATCTCTTAATCCTGTCATCTTCTTTGTAAACTAAGGAGGATGAATGTCACCTCAGGACCCTGTGATTGTATCAACTGCACCAATTGTAGAGCATGTGTGTTTGAACAATGTGAAATCTGGGCATCTTAAAAAAAGAACAGGATAACAGCGATGTTCAGGGAACAAGAGAGGTAACTTTGAACTGGCCGCCGGTGAGCTGGACGGAACAGAGCTATATTCCTCATCTTTCATAAGCAAATAGGAGAAATATCGCTGAATTCTTTTTCTCAGTGAGGAACATCCCTGAGAAAGAGAATGCGCCCTGAAGGTAGGCTTATAGACGACCCCTTTCTAAGGCGTCCAGTCTTTTATGGTCAAAGCCCAAGGGATGAAATAAGCCCTGGTCTCCTATAGTGCTCCCAGGCTTATCAGGTGTACAAAAATTCCCACCTAATAAATTTTGGTCAGACAGGTTATCTGCTATCAAACGCTGTTTCCTGATAAGATGTTATCAATGACAATGCGTGCCCAAAACTTCATTAGCAATTTTAATTTCACCTCATCCGGAGGTCCTATGATCTCACCCTGCCTCCATTTGCTTTGTGATATTGTATTACCTTGTGAAGTATGTGATCTCCGTGACCCACACCCTATTCGTGCACTCCCTTCCTTTTTGAGAATCGCTAGTAAAAACTTGTTGGTTTTATGGCTCGGGGAACATCACAGATCCTGTCAACATGTGATGTCTCCCCCAGACACTCAGCTTTAAATTTCTCTCTCTTGTGCTCTTTCCCTTTATTTCTCAACCCAGCTGAGACACTTAGGAAATAGAAAAGAACCCACGTTAAACATCGGGAGCAGGTTCTCCCGATACAAAAATGTTTATTTTGATAATAGGCATATTTAATCTTATGCCAATGAGTATATTAATCCCATACTTATGCCATCAAGTTCTAAAAAATTTATGCCAGGTGCATTTGGGCATTTTTTTGTATGGTAAATACTAAATAAAACAAAACCTGCTTCTTGTGGTCTATGTCTTGTGTAAAGCATCACTTAATTTCCCAACCTCTTTCCTGCTGTGGTCTGTCTCTGAGCGCTTAGTGCCCAAGTCGGTAGGTGTATGGTAGGTAGATAGACACTCTATAAACTCATGTATAGCAACTGCATAATAGCTCAATTGGTTAATGATTTCAAACAGTATAGACCTTTGATATGGACCATATTATATTAACATTTCAGGCAACAATGTAATTATTACTTGTAATCATTTACTGTTTTAACTTTTCTAAACCAGCAATATTTACTGTTTGGTGGTGTACAGAAATAATTTTATATATACAAAAAATGCTAACAATTTAATAAACAGAACATTTTGAAGAGCTGATTCCCACTGGTTATAAATATACATAGAGAAACAAAGAATTCAACATATAAGTATAAAATAGGCTATAAAGTTTTACTTCTTTTCAAAAATGTTTGACAAATTATCTTATTTTTCTATTGGTTATTATTCAAGGGAAATATGTACAGTATGTTTAATGTAGCTGACCACACACTAATCAGATATTATAGTATATTATGTACTAATAATATACTATAGTGTACTCTATACTAATAATAAACTACAGTGTAATTTGTTTTAAAGTTTATGGAAAATTTTACATCTCTAGTGTAATAGACGTCTGTCTTTTGTTGACCTCATATTTGACATTGTAAAGGAGAAATGAGATTGAGAAAGAATTTTTTTAATATATTTTTTTTGAATATATATTCTAGTTTTACTCTGCTGAATAAGACATAGATATAAGCAAATAATAATTAGCTGATTGAAACTTGCAACAAGCTGACTTTTTAAAAATGAAAATGTGCTCTTTTAAATTTTTTACTTGAAAAAAAGCATATTTTAAAGAGACATATTAAAACAGAGCTTTTAAAATTGTTTATGTTCAATAAAATATCTTTTGCACATCATGACAATGTTTTTGATGGTTAAGGATACAGAATGACAAAAAAGGAATACTCATATTATAGTGCTAATACTTTCTCTACATTTTTAGACTGGGTGTGTGTGTATGTGTGTGTCTCTCTCCCTCTTTCTTTCCCTCTCTGTCAGTCTGTCAGGAGAGGTGGAGGAGGGCAGATACCAATGACCTACTTGAAAACTTTGCCTATTTCTGGTCATGTCTGAGAGAATATTTCCATTTAAACAAAATGATCCCAAGGACAGGTATAGTTTATAATATCAGTAAACCTTATGGAAAGAAATTAACCAGAATATGTAACTTAAAAATTAGATTGTGTTTCTATACATTAACAATGAATAATCTAAAAAATAAGAAACAATTTTATTTTAAAAAGTATCTAAAAGAATTAGTTAGAAATAAATGTAACCAAGGAGGTGAAAGTCTTTTACACTGAAAACTACAAATTATTGATGAAAAAAATGAAAGGAGACACATATAAATGGAAGATATCTCTTGTTTATACATTGAAAGACTTAATACTGTTAAAATGTCCATACTACCCAAAACTTTCTACAGATTTCATATTATCCTCATTCAATCCCAATGGCATTTGTAAGAGAGATAGAAAAAAATCCTGAAAATTATGTGAAACTACAAAAGATAAAAAATATACAAAGCAATCTTGAGAAAGAAGAGCAAAGCTAGAGGCATCATAGTTCCTGATTTCAAAGTGTATTACAAAGCTACAGTAATTAAACAGTATAGTGCTGACATAAAGACAAACACAAACTATTGCAACAGAATAGAGAGCCCAGAAGAGTCAACTGATCTTTGAAGAGATTGCCAAGAACACACAATGGGGATACAATAATCTCCTCAGCAAATGGTGTTGGTAAAAACTGGATAGTCACACACAAAGGAATGATATTGGATCCTTAACCTACACCATACAGAAAAATAAACTTAAGATGGATGAAAGTCTAAACATAAGACCTGAAACTGTAAATCTCCTAGAAGAAAACATAGGACAAAAACTCCTTGAGATTGGTCTTGGCAAAGATTTCCTGGATTTGGTACCAGGCACAGGAAAAAAGCAAAATAGACAAGAAAAACTACATCAAATTATAAAACTTCTGCACACCAAGGGAAACAATAAACAGAATTGGAAAAGACAACCTATGAAATAAGAGATACAATTTAGAAGCCATATATCTGATAAGGGATTAATTTTTAAAACATATAAGGAACTTATACAACTCAGTTGCAAAACACAAATGAACTGATTAATAAAAAAATGGGCAAGGGACTGAAACATTTATTCAAAGAAGACACACAAATTGCCAACAGGTACATGAAGAGATGCTCAACATCATTAATTATGCGGTAAATGCAAATGAAAAACTGTGAGAGTTTACTTCATAGCTGTTAGGATGTCTATTGTCAGAAAAACAAAAGACAAGTGTGAGTGAGAATATGGAGAATTTAGAATTCTTAAGCACCGTTGGTGGGAATGTAAAAGAGTGCAGCAGCCATGGAAAACAGTATAGAGTTTCCTCAAAAAATTAAAAATAGAACTACCATATGATACAGCTATTCCACTTCTTGGTATACATCCGAAAGAATTGAAATCAGGATCTCAAAGAGATATATCTGCACCCTCATGTTCATTGCAGTGTTATTCATAATAGGCAAGATATGGAAACAACATATGTTCATTAACAGATATATGGATTAAAAAGTGTGATATATATATATATACACAATGGAATATAATTCAGCCTCAGAAAAGAAGAAAATTCTAACGTTTGAGGCAACACAGATTAATTTGCAGGACATTCTAAGTGAAATAAGCCAGTTACAGAAGAACAAACGCTACATAACTCCGTTTACATAAGATATCTAAAATAGTTAAACTTATAAAGTCAGAGAATATCATTGTGGTTACCAGGGGCTGGGGGTAGGAGAAATGAGAAATTTTTGTTCAATAAGTATAAACTTCTGTTAAATGTTCTTATCATAAAGTATAAAACAAACAAAAAACAACAAAGGTACACAGAAAAACTTAGGAAAGTGTTGAATATGTCCATTGTCTTGATTGTGGTGAAGGTATCATAGGTATTTGCATATGTCTAAGTTCATCAAATTGTACACACTAAATATGTGCAATTCTTTGTATATCAATTATATCTTAATATAGCTATTAAAAATTTATTTACAACTCATTTTTTTCTAGTTGTTTTGTAGTTATGTTTCAAGACCAAATCTTACATGTTCACTAAAAATTGTCCGTGCCAAATATCCCTAACTCATTTTCGATGAACAAATGCAATATCTCAACCAATTAAATGTCCTGAGTTTCATAATATAATATAGATTCCTGATTTTAATTATTTATTGGCATGTCAGTTTTATCATGGCCAAAGTATTTGTGTATTATCATCTTTACCGATAAATAGGAATATTTGTGTCTCCTTTATATTAGCTCTTAAAACTATGTATTTTGTGAACTGCAATATTAAGAAATATAATTCTTAGAGAATTATATTTCAAAAGCTGCAAATAATAAAATGTATTGCAACCTCATAAACAGAAAGAATCCCATTTTCTAGGTAATGTTATTCACAATAACATTTTTTATCTACCTGTGTCAACACTTTTCATCTACCTATGTTATATGCCACATTGAGGGACGAAGTGGGGAGAGGGGCCTAAGAGATTTATAACATACTCAAATACTGTTTGCATGGCTTTAGTAACTAGTTAAGTATTTGCACAATTACAAAGTTTGGGGGAGGATGATAAAAAATTACTTAATGGGTACAACATACATTATTTGAGAGGTGGATGTCCTAAACTTTAACTTCGCAATTTATGCATGTAATAAAATTACACGGGCATCCTATGCACTTATACAAATAATTTAAAAACTAAAATTAAAAAAACAAATTGTGAATAGACAGAGAGAAAAAAAGACAAAAGTAAGCATACTTTCTTACAAAAACACAGTGAACAACATAACATTGCTATTCAATAAAAGCAGATACATTCAGTTCTTGTATTTGAGTGAATTAATAAAATATTCAATTCCCCTAAGGTATTGGATCAAAATACTTTGTGATGACTTAATAATGTTTTTTTTGAAAGGTAGGGTGGTGGCTCTGGTCTTAGAAAAGCAAAGGCATACTCATGTATTTAAAATCATGAGTAAAACCAATGAAATTTTTTAATTCAAAGAAATAATGGGTAGTAGTTGTTTCTCCCTGTAAAAAGTTGAATTCCATGAATGGAAATGCTTGAAATGAAAAGTCTTACATCTTCCCCATTTAATTTGTGTAATCATTTTCAATGTATAAATGCCAACTGAACTTTCTATAAATTTTAGTCATATAATAGTAATTTAAAAATTATCCTAAAGTATGACATTTCTATAAAATGTCCTCTAAAGATGATTTTTAGCTTAAAAAATTCAGTATCTTTGAAAAAACAATGACAATATATATTTTTACTATTAAGGTGCTTATTAACAACACTTTCAATTGTGCACAGTATTATCTTTCCAGCAAAGTCATAAGCTTCCTCTGGTCTTCTGAATATTACCATTCTACTCCAATATTTCATAATGTCTACCACATATCTTGAGCATTGTTGAACTCTAGACTTTACATTCATTGATATCTGTGAGCCAAATGAAGACAGTTTATATAGTTACCCCTTGTACCAAATTTTCCAGGACAAATGCCATGATTTCATATAATTATCTGCAATGCACTGAATATAATACTAAATTATTTTAATTTTTTTAACATATGAAGCTCTTTCAAAGAAATACCTGACAAATTAAGGGAAAAATGTTTGTGCATATACATGTATTTTAACCTACACATCATAATTTTTGGTTTACAATGTATAATCATTGCAAGAACCTCTCATGTTAGTAAGATTTCCAATTACAATTAAAATTCTTACATTACTGTAGCATATTATTTGTATAATAAATTTTATTTTATTTTTCATATTATGGAGACCTTCATTTGTTTTGTAGAAATGGGGGAGGATGATAAAAAATTACTTAATAGGTACAATATACATTATTTGAGTGTTAGAAAATACAGATAATCTCCTGAAACAAAGGAGAATAATAATCAGTTGTAATGTCATCACCCACAGAGTATTTTAGTCTTGGTTCAGTTTCCTTAAACTCTTAAGCACTTAATTTTGACCTTCTTTTATTTCCCACTGTCCCTATGGTTGATGTTGGCTCCATTCTACTTGTCTTTTATCGGCCAATGTGATTTTTGTCACTCAACTCTATTTATTTAATCCTCCTGCTCTTATGTCCTTGAGCTGGTCTTCAACAGGCAATGTACATTTTTCACTCTTCCTAAAAGGCTGAAGACCTTTCACTTTTCTGAGCCTGTTTCCCATAATAAGCAGAGGAATCTTGTCTTAAAACCAACTCCAGTCCATTTTCTATGAAGCCATTCTGCGTACACTTCACTTGGATAGAAACGATTTTCATGGAACTTGAAATACAGACTCTCATTTCACTCTCAATGTTCAACTTGGTTTTGATTATAGAAACCTGGCCTCCACTGGAGGACAAAGACTTCTCACTGCCACATACATTAAGTGATTTTCACTACTCCCTGAGATTAACCTCAGCATTATCCTGGCAAGTTGTAGTGCTGTTCTTCAGTCCTTGAATAGCACTTTTCCTTAAAAGACCCATGCTGATTCTCTGCATGCACTCTCTGGTGCAAAGCACTGTTATTGATTAGTTGGTAGCATTCAAAGTTTTAAATGGTGAGTGTTTTATAACCCATGTTGCAAAGAACACAAAATCAGACATAAAGCTTATATACTGTTCAAAAACATAAACACAAAGTCATTTATTCCAGAATCTCATAAAAGCCATTAATATGTGTGTGTATTTACTTTAAAACATGTAAATTACACATTAAGTGATTTTTCTTTCATTGGAAATCTTATGGTAGAAGTCTCAAGTTAAGAAGAGGCAGTGGATCTGTGCCAAGATGGCCAAATAGGAACAGCTCCAGCTTCCAGCTCTCAGTGTGAGCAACACAGAAGACGGGTGATTTCTGCATTTCCAACTGAGGTACCGGGTTCATCTCACTGGGGTGTGTCGGAAAGTAGGGGCAGGACAGTGGGTGCAGCCCAATGAGAGAGAGCCAAAGCAGGGTGAGGCATCGCCTCACCCAGGAAGCACAAGGGGGAAGGGAATTCCCTTTCCTAGCCAAGGGAAACTGTGACACACAACACCTGGAAAATCAGGTCACTCCCACCCTATTACTGTGCTTTACCAAGGGTCTTAGCAAATGGCACACCAGGAGATTATATCCTGCACCTGGCTTGGAGGGTCCCACACCCATGGAGCTTCCCTCATTGCTATAACAGCAGTCTGAGATCTAACTGCAAGGCGGCAGAGAGGCTGGGGGAGGGGCGCCTGCCATTGCTGAGGCTTAAGTAGGGAAACAAAGCGGCTGGTAAGCTCGAACTGGGTGGAGCCCACTGAAGCTCAAGGAGGCCTGCCTGCCTCTATAGACGCCATCTCTGGGGACAGGGCATAACCAAACAAAAGGCAGCAGAAACCTCTGTAGATGTAAATGTCCCTGTCTGACAGCTTTGAGGAGAGTAGTGGTTTTCCCAGCACAGATTTTCAGATCTGAGAATGGACAGATTGTCTGCTCAAGTGGGTCCCTAACCCCCGAGTAGCCTAACTGGGAGACATCCCCCACTAGGGGCACACTGACACCTCACACCTCACATGGCCGGGTACACCTCTGAGACGAAGTTTTCAGAGGAACGATCAGACAGCAACATTTCCTGTTCAGCAATATTCACTCTTCTGCAGCCTCCACTGCTGATACCCAGGCAAACAGGGTCTGGAGTGGACCTCAACCAAACTGCAACAGACCTGCAGCTGAGGGTCCTGACTGTTAGAAGGAAAACTAACAAACAGAAAGGACATCCACACCAAAACCCCATCTGTACGTCATCATCATCAAACACCAAAGGTAGATAAAACCACAAAGATGGGGAAAAAGCAATACAGAAAAGCTGGAAATTCTAAAAATCAGAGTGCCTCTGCCCTCCAAAGGAATGCAGCTCCTCGCCAGCAATGGAACAAAGCTGGAGGGAGAATGACTTTGACGTGTTGAGAGAAGAAGACTTCAGACAATAAAATTTCTCCAAGCTAAAAGAGGAATTACGAACCCAGCGCAAAGAAACTAAAAACGTTGAAAAAAGATTTGATGAATGGCTGACTAGAATAACCAATGCAGAGAAGTCCATAAATGAACTGACAGAGATGAAAACCATGACATGAGAACTACGTGACAAATGCACAAGGTTCAGACACCAACTTGATCAACTGGAAGAAAGGGTATCAGTGATTGAAGATCAAATGAATGAAATGAAGCGAGAAGAGAAGTTTAGAGAAAAAGAAATGAACAAAGCTTCCAAGAAATATAGGACTATGTTAAAAGACCAAATCTATGTCTGATTGGTGTACCTGAAAGTGATGCGGAGAATGGAACCAAGTTGGAAAACACTCTGCAGGATATAATCCAGGAGAACTTCTCCAACCTAGCAAGGCAGGCCAACATTCAAATTCAGGAAATACAGAGAACGCCACAAAGATACTCCTTGAGAAGAGCAACTCCAAGACACATAATTGTCAGATTCACCAAAGTTGAAATGAAGGAAAAAATGTTAAGGGCAGCCAGAGAGAAAGGTCGGGTTACCCACAAAGGGAAGCCCATCAGACTAACAGCAGATCTCTCGGCAGAAACTCTACAAGCCAGAAGAGAGTGGGGGCCAATATTCAACATTCTTAAAGAAAAGATTTTTAAACCCAGAATTTCATATCCAGCCAAACTAAGTTTCATAAGTGAAGGAGAAATAAAATCCTTTACAGACAAGCAAAGGCTGAGAGATTTTGTCACCACCAGACCTGCCCTACAAGAGCTCCTGAAGGAAGTGCCAAACATGGAAAGGAACAACCAGTACCAACCACTGCAAAAACATGCCACAATGGAAACACCATCAATGCTAGGAAGAAACTGCATCAACTAATGAGCAAAATAACCAGCTAACATCATAATGACAGGATCAAATTCACACATAACAATATTAACCTTAAATGTAAATAGGCTAAATGCTCCAATCAAAAGACACAGGGTGATAAATTGGATAAAGAGTCAAGACTCATCAGTTTGCTGTGTCCAGGAGACCCATCTCACATGCAGAGACACACATAGGCTCAACATAAAGGGATGGAGGAAGATCTACCAAGCAAATGGAGAACAAAAAAAGACAGGGGTTGCAATCCTAGTCTCTGATAAAACAGACTTTAAACCATCAAAGATCAAAGGAGACAAAGAAGGCCATTACATAATGGTAAAGGGATCAATTCAACAAGAAGAGCTAACTATGTTAAATATATATGCACCCAACACAGGAGCACCTAGATTCATATAGCAATCCTTAGAGACGTACAAAGAGACTTAGACTCCCACATAATAAAAATGGGAGACATTAACACCCCACTGTCAACATTAGACAGATCACCGAGACAGAAAGTTAACAAGGATATCCAGGAATTGAACCCATGTCTGCACCAAGTGGACCTAATAAACATCTACAGAACTCTCCACCCCATATCAACAGAATATATATTATTCTCCGCACCACATCACAATTATTCCAAAATTGACCACATAGGTGGTAGTAAAGCACTCCTCAGCAAATGTACAAGAACAGAAATTATAACAAACTGTCTCTCAGAGCACGGTGCAATCAAACTAGTACTCAGGACTAAGAAACTCAATCAAAACCACTCAGCTACATGGAAACTGAACAACCTGCTCCTGAATGGACTACTGGGTACATAATGAAAAGAAGGCAGAAATAAAGATGCTCTGTGAAACCAATTAGACCCAAGACACAACATACCAGAATCTCTGGGACACATTTAAAGCAGTGTGCAGAGGGAAATTTATAGCACTCAATGCCCACAAGAGAAAGCAGGAAAGATCTAAAATTGACACTGTAACATCACAATTAAAAGAACTAGAGAAGCAAGAGCAAACGCATTCAAAAGCTAGCAGAAGGCAAGAAATAACTAAGATCAGAGCAGAACTGAAGGAGATAGAGACACACAAAACCCTTCAAAAACTCAATGAATCTAGGAGCTGGATTTTTGAAAAGATCAACAAAATTGATAGACCACTAGCAAGACTAATAAAGAAGAAGAAAGAGAATAATCAAATAGATGCAATAAAAAATTATAAAGAGGATATTATCATCAACCCAACAGAAATACAAACTACCATCAAAGAATACTATAAACACCTATATGCAAATAAACTAGAAAATCTAGAAGAAATTGATAAATTCCTGGACACATAACACTCTTCTAAGACTAAACCAGGAAGAAGTTGAATCCCTGAATAGACCAATACCAGACTCTGAAATTGAGGCAATAATTAATAGTCTACCAACCAAAAGAAGTCCAGGACCAGACGGATTCACAGTTGAATTTTACCAGAGGTACAAGGAGGAGCTGGTACCATTCCTTCTGAAATTATTCCAATCAATAGAAAAAGAGGGAATCCTCTCTAACTCATTTTATGAGGCCAAAATTATCCTAATACCAAAGCCTGGCAGAGACATAACAAAAAAAGAGAATTTTAGACCAACATCCCTGATGAACATCAATGCAAAAATCCTCTATCAAATACTCGCAAAGTGAATCCAGCAGCACATGCAAAACCTTATTCACTATGATCAAGTGGGTTTCAGTGCTGAGATGCAGGGCTGGTTCAACATATGCAAATCAATAAACATAATCCAGCATATAAACAGAACCAAAGACAAAAACCACATGATTATCTCAATAGATGCAGAAAAGGCCTTTAACAAAATTCAAGAGTCCTTCATGCTAAAAACGCTCAATAAATTCGGTATTGATGGAACATATCTCAAAATAATAAGCGCTATTTATGACAAACCCACAGCCAATATCATACTGAATGGGCAAAAACTGGAAGCATTCCCTTTGAAAACTGGCACAAGACAGGGATGCCCTCTCTCACCACTCCTATTCAACATAGTGTTGGAAGTTCTGGCCAGGGTAATCACGCATGAGAAAGAAATAAAGGGTATTCAGTTAAGAAAAGAGGAAGTCAAATTGTCTCTGTTTGCAGATGACATGATTGTATATTTAGAAAACCCCATTGTCTCAATGAAAAATCTCCTTAAGCTGATAAGCAACTTCAGCAAAGTCTCAGGATACAAAATCAATGTGCAAAAGTCACTAGCATTCTTATACACCAATAACAGACAAACAGAGAGCCAGATCATGAGTGAACTCCCATTCACAATTGCTTCAAAGAGAATAAATTACCTAGGAATCCAACTTGCAAGGGATGTGAAGGACCTCTTCAAGCAGAACTACAAACCACTGCTCAACGAAATAAAAGAGGACACAAACAAATGGAAGAACATTCCATGCTCATGGATAGGAAGAATCAATATTGTGAAAATGGCCATACTGCCCAAGGTAATTTATAGATTCAGTGCCATCTCCATTAAGCTACTAATGACTTTCTTCACAGAACTGGAAAAAATTACTTTAAAGTTCATGTGGAACCACAAAAGAGCCTGCATTGCCAAGACAGTCCTCAGCCAAAAGAACAAAGCTGGAGGCATCACGCTACTTGACTTCAAACTATACTACAAGGCTACAGTAACCAAAACAGCATGGTACTGGTACCAAAACAGCATGGTACTGGTACCAAAACAGAGATATAGACCAGTGGAACAGAACAGAGCCCTCAGAAATAATGCCACACATCTACAACCATCTGATCTTTGAGAAACCTGACAAAAACAAGAAATAGGGAAAGGATTCCCTATCTAATAAATGGTGCTGGGAAAACCTGGCTAGCCATAAGTAGAAAGCTGAAACTGGATCCCTTCCTTAAACCTTATACAAAAATTAATTCAAGATGGATTAGAGACTTAAATGTTAGACTTAAAACCATAAAAACCCTAGAAGAAAATCTGGGCAATACATTTCAGGACATAGGCGTGGGCAAGGACTTCATGTCTAAAACACCAAAAGCAATGGCAACAAAAGCCAAAATTGACAAATGGGATCTAATTAAACTAAAGAGCTTCTGCACAGCAAAAGAAACTACCATCAGAGTGAACAGGCAACCTACAGAATGGGAGAAAAGTTTTGCAATCTACTCATCTGACAAAGGGCTAATATCCAGAACCTGCAAAGAACTCAAACAAATTTGCAAGAAAAAAACAACCCCATTAAAACGTGGGCAAAGGATATGAACAGACAGTTCTCAAAAGAAGACATTTATGCAGCCAACAGACATATGAAAAAATGCTCATCATCACTAGCCATCAGAGAAATGCAAATCAAAACCACAATGAGATACCATCTCACACCTGTTAGAATGGCGATCATTAAAAAGTCAGAAAACAACAGGTGCTGGAGAGGATGTGGAGAAATAGGAACACTTTTACACTGTTTGTGGGACTGTAAACTAGTTTAACCATTGTGGAAGACAGTGTGGTGATTCCTCAAGGATCTAGAACTAAAAATACCATTTGACCCAGCCACCTGATTACTGGGTATATACCCAAAGGATTATAAATCATGCTGTTATTTGGGGCACTATTCACAATAACAAAACTTGACACCAACCCAAATGTCCATCAATGACAGCCTGGATTAAGAAAATGTGGCACATGTACACTATGGAATGTACTATGCAGCCATAAAAATGGATGAGTTCGTGTCCTTTGTAGAGACATGGATGCAGCTGGAAACCATCATTCTCAGCAAACTATCGCAAGAACAGGAAACCAATCACCACATGTTCTCACTCATGGGTGGGAATTGAACATTGAGAACACTTGAACACAGAAAGGGGACCATCACACACCGGGGCCTGCTGTGGGGTGGGGGAAGGGGGGAGGGATAGCATTAGGAGATATACCTAATGTAAATGACGAGTTCATGGGTGCAGCACACCAAAATGGCACATGTATACATATGTAACAAACCTGCAGGTTGTGTACATGTACCCTGGAACTTAAAGTATAATAAAAAAGAAAAAGAAGAAAAAAAGAGGCAGTATACGTTAATTCAATTTTTGAAGTTTTGAAAAAAATTGTGCTATTTAGGTCTGCAAAGCATTGTAAAAGACATTTTTATTCATTTGTAATGCTGCAAGTGTCTTTTGGTCTCTTTGATGAAGCCAATTTGGGAAGCCATGGGTAAAAGCAGAACAACAGTTAAAGCCAGCCACTTGGAAGTCACTGTGGGGTTTTCATTCAATGTTATCACCTCAGAATGAATTAAATAGGCAAAGGATTAGGGAAATTTGAATGATTTCTGCACTGGTTCTAGTATTAATCTGGTGAAAAATTTGGTTGAGTTTCAGCATTGCTGTCAGCTTCTCCTATTATATAATGAGTGAGATTGACCAAGTGATCTCCAAATACCCTTCCAGCCTTAGAACTCTATGAATCTGTGTTTTTGTTTCTATTATCCAGGAAACAAAGCAAACAATTGACTATTATATACTTTAATTTCAGCTAGAACAAAAGGTTTTATGGGGTATGAGGCTCTTTTGCTCCATGGAAACTATATGGCCTGGGGTAAACTAAGACAGTTCCTTCAAGTGTCTGTGCCTTCAGAGGTGAAACAGTAATAATTTAATGGGTCCCACCAACCTCAGAGTGTTTTTACAGTTTTCCACTGAGAGAAAATAGGTGTAAAGACACTGCTAATTTTAAATACAACACAAACACACATATTTGTCTTCCCTTGACATACTACTTGATATGGTTTGGCTCTGTGTCCCCACCCAAATCCCATCTTGAATTGTGCTTCCATAATTCCCACATGTTGTGGGAGGGACCTGGTGGGAGATAATTGAATCGTGGGGGTGGTTTCCCCCATACTGTTCTTGTGGTAATGAATAAGTCTCATGAGATCTGATGGTCTTATAAGAGGCTTCCGCTTTTGCCTCTTTCTCATTTTCTCTTGCCATGGTCATGTAAGAAGTGCCTTTCACCTTCCACCATGATTATGAGGCTTTCCCAGCCACATGGAACTGTGAGCCCACTAAACCTATTTTTCTTCCCAGTCTTGGGTATGTCGTTATCAGCAGTGTGAAAATGGACTAATACACTACATTTGTACCAGAAGAGTGGGGTGCTGCTGAAGAAGTACTTGAAAATGTGGAAACAACTTTGGAACTGGGTAACAGGCAGAAGTTGGAACAGTTTGGAGGGCTCAGAAGAAGACAAGAATATGTGGGAAGGTTTGTAACTCCCTCAAGACTTGTTGAATGGCTTTGACCAAAATGCTGATAATTATATGAACAATGAAATCCAGACTGTGGTGGTCTCAGATGGAGAGAAGAAACTTGTTGGAAACTGGAGCAAGGGTCACTTTTGTTACATTTTAGTAAAGAGACTGGTGGCATTTTGCCCCTGCCCTAGAGATTTGTGGAACTTTGAACTTGAGAATAATGATTTAGAGTATCTGGCAGATGAAATTTCTAAGCAGCAAAGCATTCAAGGTGTGACCTGGGTGCCATTGAAGGCATTCAGTTTTAAAAAAGAAGCAGACCATAAAAGTGTGGAATATTTGCAGCCTGACAATGTGATAGAAAAGAAAATCCCATTTTCTGAGGTGAAATTCAAGCCTGCTGCAGAAATTTGCATAAGTAACAAGGAGCCAAATGTCAATCACCAATACAATGGGGAAAATGTCTCCAGGGCATGCCAGAGATTTTTGCAGCATTCTCTCCTTTCACAAGCCTGGAGGATTAGGAGGAAAAAAATGGTCTTTCTGCTGTATGCAGTCTAGAAACTTGGTTCCCTGTGTCCTAGCTGCTGCAGTCATGACTAAAAGGGCAAAGGTACAGCTTGGGCTGTTGCTTCAGATGGTGGAAGCCCCAGCCTTGGCAGCTTCCAAATGGCATTGAGCCTGTGGGTACATAGAAGTCAAGAATTGAGGTTTAGGAACCGCTGCCTAGATTTCAGAGGATGTATGGAAATGCCTGGATGCTCAGGCAGAAGTTTGCTGCAGGGGTGGGGCCCTCATGGAGAACCTCTGCTAGGGCAGTGTGGAAGGGAAATGTGGGGTCAGAGCCCCCCCATACGCTCCATACTAGGACACCACCCAGTGGAGCTATGAGAAGAGGGCCACCATCCTCCAGACCCCAAAATGATAGATCCACTTATAACTTGTACCATGTGCCTAGAAAAGCCACAGACACTTGGTGCCAGCCCATGAAAGCAGCCAGGAAGGGGGCTATACCCCCAATGCCACAGGGACAGAGCTGCTCAAGGCCATGGGAACCCACTTCTTGCATCAGTGTGACCTGGATGTGAGACATGGAGTCAAAAGGGATCATTTTAGAGCTTTAAGATTTGACTGCCCTGCTGGATTTCGGAATTGCATGGAGCCTGTATCCTTGTTGTTTTGGCCAATTTCTCCCATTTGCATAAATTTATTGGCTGTATTTATCTAATACCTGTACATTCTTTGTAACTAGGAAGTAAATAACTTGCTTTTGATATTACAGACTCATAGGCAGAAAGGATTTGCCTTGTCTCAGATAAACTTTGGACTGTGAACTTTTACATTAATGCTGAAATGAGTTAAGACTTTGGGGGACAGTTGGGAAGGCATGATTGGTTTTAAAATGTGAGAGCATGAGGGAGGAGCAAGATGGCTGATTAGGAACAGCTCCAGTCTCCAACTCCCAGTGCGAGCGACACAGAAGACCAGTGATTTCTGCATTTTCAACTGAGATACCGGGTTCATCTCACTAGGAAGTGCCAGACAATCGGTGCTGGTCAGCTGCTGCAGCCCGACCAGCGAGAGTTGAAGCAGGGCGAGGCATCGCCTCACCTGGGAAGCACAAGGGGAAAGGGAATCCCTTTTCCTAGCCAGGGGAACTGAGACACACAACACCTGGAAAATTGGGTAACTCCCACCACAATGCTGTGCTTTAAGCAAACAGGCACACCAGGAGATTATACCCCACACCTGGCCGGGAGGGTCCCACGCTCACGGAGCCTCCCTCATTGCTAGCACAGCAGTCTGCGATCTCGCGGCAAGGCAGCAGCGAGGCTGGGGGAGGGGCGCCCACCATTGCTGAGGCTCAGGTAGGTAAACAAAGCCGCTGGGAAGCTCGAACTGGGTGGAGCTCACAGCAGCTCAGGGAAACCTGCCTGTCTCTGTAGACACCACCTCTGGGGACAGGGCGCAGTAAACAACAAAAGCAGCAGAAACCTCTGCAGATGCAAACAACTCTGTCTGACAGCTTTGAAGAGTGCAGTGGATCTCCCAACACGGAGGTTGAGATCTGAGAATGGACAGACTGCCTGCTCAAGTGGGTCCCTGACCCCTGAGTAGCCTAAATGGGAGACATCCCCACTAGGGGCAGTCTGACACCCCACACTTCACAGGGTGGAGTACACCCCAGAGAGGAAGCCTCCAAAGCAAGAATCAGACAGGTACACTCGCTGTTCAGCAATATTCTATCTTCTGCAGCCTCTGCTGCTGACACCCAGGCAAACAGGGTCTAGAGTGGACCTCAAGTGATCTCCAACAGACCTACAGCCGAGGGTCCTGACTGTTACAAGGAAAACTATCAAACAGGAAGGACACCTACACCAAAACTCCATCAGTACGTCACCATCATCATCAAAGACCAGAGGCAGATAAAACCACAAAGATGGGGAAAAAGCAGGGCAGAAAAGCTGGAAATTCAAAAATAAGAGTGCATCTCCCCCGGCAAAGGAGTGCAGCTCATCGCCAGCAACGGATCAAAGCTGGACGGAGAATGACATTGACGAGATGAGAGAAGAAGGCTTCAGTCCATCAAACTTCTCAGAGCTAAAGGAGGAATTACGTACCCAGCGCAAAGAAATTAAAAATCTTGAAAAAAAAGTGGAAGAATTGATGGCTAGAGTAATTAATGCAGAGAAGGTCATAAACGAAATGAAAGAGATGAAAACCATGACACGAGAAATACGTGACAAATGCACAAGCTTCAGTAACCGACTCGATCAACTGGAAGAAAGAGTATCAGCGATTGAGGATCAAATGAACGAAATGAAGCGTGAAGAGAAACCAAAAGAAAAAAGAAGAAAAAGAAATGAACAAAGCCTGCAAGAAGTATGGGATTATGTAAAAAGACCAAATCTATGTCTGATTGGGGTGCCTGAAAGTGAGGGGGAAAATGGAACCAAGTTGGAAAACACTCTTCAGGATATCATCCAGGAGAACTTCCCCAACCTAGTAGGGCAGGCCAACATTCAAATCCAGGAAATACAGAGAACGCCACAAAGATACTCCTCGAGAAGAGCAACTCCAAGACACATAATTGCCAGATTCACCAAAGTTGAAATGAAGGAAAAAATCTTAAGGGCAGCCAGAGAGAAAGGTCGGGTTACTCACAAAGGGAAGCCCATCAGACTAACAGCAGATCTCTCAGCAGAAACTCTACAAGCCAGAAGAGAGTGGGGGCCAATATTCAACATTCTTAAAGAAAAGAATTTTAAACCCAGAATTTCATATCCAGCCAAACTAAGTTTCATAAGTGAAGGAGAAATAAAATCCTTTACAGATAAGCAAATATTTAGAGATTTTGTCACCACTAGGCCTGCCTTACAAGAGACCCTGAAGGAAGCACTAACCATGGAAAGGAACAACCGGTACCAGCCATTGCAAAAACATGCCAAAATGTAAGACCATTTAGGCTAGGAGGAAACTGCATCAACTAACGAGCAAAATAACCAGATAATATCATAATGGCAGGATCAAGTTCACACATAACAATCTTAACCTTAAATGTAAATGGACTAAATGCTCCAATTAAAAGACACAGACTGGCAAACTGGATAAAGAGTCAAGACCCATCAGTCTGCTGTATTCCAGAGACCCATCTCACACGCAGAGACATACATAGGCTCAAAATAAAGGGATGCAGGAAGATCTACCAAGCAAATGGAGAACAAAAAAAAGCAGGGGTTGCAATACTAGTCTCTGATAAAACAGACTTTAAACCATCAAACATCAAAAGAGACAAAGAAGGCCATTACATAATGGTAAAAGGATCAATTGAACAGGAAGAGCTAACTATCCTAAATATATATGCACCCAATACAGGAGCACCCAGATTCATAAAGCAAGTCCTTAGAGACTTACAAAGAGACTTAGACTCCCATACAATAATAATGGGAGACTTCAACACTCCACTGTCAACATTAGACAGATCAACGAGACAGAAAGTTAACAAGGATATCCAGGAATTGAACTCATCTCTGCAGCAAGCAGACCTAATAGTCATCTATGGAACTCTCCACCCCAAATCAACAGAATATACATTCTTCTCAGCACCACATTGCACTTATTCCAAAATTGACCACATAATTGGAAGTAAAGCACTCCTCAGCAAATGTACAAGAACAGAATTTATAACAAACTGTCTCTTAGACCACAGTGCAATCAAACTAGAACTCAGGACTAAGGAACTCAATCAAAACCGCTCAACTACATGGAAACTGAACAACCTGCTCCTGAATGACTACTGGGTACATAACGAAATGAAGGCAGAAATAAAGATGTTCTTTGAAACCAATGAGAACAAAGATACAACATACCAGAATCTCTGGGACACAATTAAAGCAGTGTGTAGAGGGAAATTTACAGCACTAAATGCACACAAGAGAAAGCAGGAAAGATCTAAAATTGACACTCTAACATCACAATTAAAAGACTAGAGAATCAAGAGCAAACGCATTCAAAAGCTAGCAGAAGGCAAGAAATAACTAAGATCAGAGCAGAACTGAAGGAGGTAGAGACACAAAAAACCCTCCGAAAAATCAATGAATCCAGGAGTTGGTTTTTTGAAAAGATCAACAAAATTGATAGACCGCTAGCAAGACTAATAAAGAAGAAAAGAGAGAAGAATCAAATAGACGCAATAAAAAATGATAAAGGGGATATCACCACCGACCCCACAGAAATACAAACTACCATCAGAGAATACTATAAACACCTCTACGCAAATAAACTAAAAAATCTAGAAGAAATGGATAATTTCCTGGACACTTACACTCTTCCAAGACTAAACCAGGAAGAAGTTGAATCCCTGAATAGACCAATAGCAGGCTCTGAAATTGAGGCAATAAGTAATAGCCTACCAACCAAAAAAAGTCCAGGACCAGATGGATTCACAGCTGAATTCTACCAGAGGTACAAGGAGGAGCTGGTACCATTCCTTCTGAAACTATTCCAATCAATAGAAAAAGAGGGAATCCTCCCTAACTCATTTTATGAGGCCAACATCATCCTGATACCAAAGCCTGGCAGAGACACAACAAAAAAAGAGAATTTTAGACCAATATCCCTGATGAACATCGACGCAAAAATCCTCAACAAAATACTGGCAAACCAAATCCAGCAGCACATCAAAAAGCTTAGCCACCATGATCAAGTGGGCTTCATCCCTGGGATGCAAGGCTGATTCAATACATGCAAATCGATAAACGTAATCCAGCATATAAACAGAACCAAAAACAAAAATCACATGAGTATCTCAATAGATGCAGAGAAGGCCTTCAACAAAATTCAACAGCCCTTCATGCTAAAAACGCTCAATAAATTCGGTATTGATGGAACGTACCTCAAAATAATAAGAGCTATTTATGACAAACCCACAGCCAATATCATACTGAATGGGCAAAAACTGGAAGCATTCCCTTTGAAAACTGGCACAAGACAGGGATGCCCTCTCTCACCACTCCTATTCAACATAGTGTTGGAAATTCCGGCTAGGGCAATCAGGCAAGAGAAAGAAATCAAGGGTATTCAGTTAGGAAAAGAAGAAGTCAAATTGTCCCTCTTTGCAGATGACATGATTGTATATTTAGAAAATCCCATTGTCTCAGGCCAAAATCTCCTTAAGCTGATAAGCAACTTCAGCAAAGTCTCAGGATACAAAATCAATGTGCAAAAGTCACTAGCATTCTTATACACCAATAACAGACAAACAGAGAGCCAGATCATGAGTGAACTCCCATTCACAATTGCTTCAAAGAGAATAAATTACCTAGGAATCCAACTTGCAAGGGATGTAAAGGACCTCTTCAAGGAGAACTACAAACCACTGCTCAGTGAAATAAAACAGGACACAAACAAATGGAAGAACACACCATGCTCATGGATAGGAAGAATCAATATTGTGAAAATGGCCATACTGCGCAAGATAATTTATAGATTCAATGCCATCCCCATCAAGCTACCAATGAGTTTCTTCACAGAATTGGAAAAAACTGCTTTAAAGTTCATATGGAACCAAAAAAGAGCCCACATCTCCAAGACAATCCTAAGTCAAAAGAACAAAGCTGGAGGCATCACGCTACCTGACTTCAAATTATACTACAAGGCTACAGTAACCAAAACAGCATGGTACTGGTACCAAAACAGAGATATAGACCAATGGAACAGAACAGAGTCCTCAGAAATAATACCACACATCTACAGCCATCAGATCTTTGACAAACCGGAGAGAAACAAGCAATGGGGAAAGGATTCCCTATTTAATAAATGGTGCTGGGAAAATTGGCTAGCCATAAGTAGAAAGCTGAAATTGGATCCTTTCCTTACTCCTTATACGAAAATTAATTCAAGATGGATTAGAGACTTCAATGTTAGACCTAATACCATAAAAACCCTAGAGGAAAACCTAGGTAGTACCATTCAGGACAGAGGCATGGGCAAAGACTTCATGTCTAAAACACCAAAAGCAACGGCAGCAAAAGCCAAAATTGACAAATGGGATCTCATTAAACTAAAGAGCTTCTGCACAGCAAAAGAAACTGCCATCAGAGTGAACAGGCAACCTACAGAATGGGAGAAAATTTTTGCAATCTACTCATCTGACAAAGGGCTAATATCCAGAACCTACAAAGAACTCCAACAAATTTACAAGAAAAAAACAAACAACCCCATCAAAAAGTGGGCAAAGGATATGAAGAGACATTTCTCAAAAGAAGACATTCATACAGCCAACAGACACATGAAAAAATGCTCATCATCACTGGCCATCAGAGAAATGCAAATCAAAACCACAATGAGATACCATCTCACACCAGTTAGAATGGCGATCATTAAAAAGTCAGGAAACAACAGGTGCTGGCGAGGATGTGGAGAAAGAGGAATGCTTTTACACTGTTGGTGGGATTGTAAACTAGTTCAACCATTATGGAAAACAGTATGGCGATTCCTCAAGGATCTAGAACTAGATGTACCATATGACCCAGCCATCCCATTACTGGGTATATACCCAAAGGATTATAAATCATGCTGCTATAAAGACACATGCACACATGTTTATTGTGGCACTATTCACAATAGCAAAGACTTGGAATCAACCCAAATGTCCATCAGTGACAGACTGGATTAAGAAAATGTGGCACATATACACCATGGAATACTATGCAGCCATCAAAAAGGATGAGTTTGTGTCCTTTGTAGGGACATGGATGCAGCTGGAAACCATCATTCTTAGCAAACTATCACAAGAACAGAAAACCAAACACCGCATGTTCTCACTCATAGGTGGGAACTGAACAATGAGATCACTTGGACTCAGGAAGGGGAACATCACACACCGGGGCCTATCATGGGGAGAGGGGAGGGGGAGGGGGGAGGGGGGAGGGATTGCAGTGGGAGTTATACCTGATGTAAATGACGAGTTGATGGGTGCTGACGTGTTGATGGGTGCTGACGAGTTGATGGGTGCAGCACAGCAACATGGCACAAGTATACATATGTAACAAACCTGCACGTTATGCACATGTACCCTAGAACTTAAAGTATAATAATAATTAAAAAAATAAAAAAGAAAAAAAAAAGAAAATTTAAAACTTATCAAAAAAAAAAAAAAAAAGTGAGAGCATGAGATTTGGCCGGGGCCAGGGGCAGAATGATATGGTTTAGCTCTGTATCCCCACCCAAATCTCATCTTGAATTGTACTCTCATAATTCCCACGTGTTGTTGGAGGGACCTCGTGGGAATTAATTGAATCGTGGGGAGGATTTTACCCATACTGTTCTTGTGGTAGTGAATAAGTCTCACAAGATCTGATGGTTTTATGAGAGGTTTCTACTTACACTTCTTTCTTCTTCTCTAGTGCCCCCACCATGTAAGAAATGCCTTTCACCTTCCACCATGATTGTGACGCCACTCCAGCCACATGGAACTGTGAGTCCATTAAACATATTTTTCTTCACATCTCAGGTATGTCTTTATTAGCAGTGTGAAAATGGATTAATACACTCCTTACATAATGTAATGGGATAAAGTATTAAAGTACTAAGGAAGTATATGTGTTTAGTGTGTGTATTATTCTGACTACTGACATATACCTCACTCCATTACATAAAACTCTTTACCTAGTTTTATATTTAATTTGCATAAGTCTTATATCTGTACAACATTGTTATTCCAAGGCATTGAGCAGTTTCTTGAATTGAACAGTTTCTTGAGTTAGAGGTAATATGTTCAGTTTAGTCATCTTTAAAATTCCCACTGTCTCAACTCTTGTAGGTACTTCAGACCCAGTTTCAATGCCAAGCTTGGATTGCAGCCAGCCTACATGCTTACTGTCATCAAAGATCATGATATTAGCCTGGGCATTGCTGTGGAGCAAATGTAAGGCTGAATTTGATAAAAAATACAATTGACTGCTCCTTCTCCAGTCTCAGAGCATGTCTCTTTATTAATCCTTTTTTTAAAAACAGTTCTAGTAATCTATTATTGAAATGCAATAAACTGCATATTTAAAGTATACAACTTAATAAGCTTTGACATATGTATAAACCCATTAAACCATCTCCATAATCAAGATAATATTACTAATTGATCCTGATGAATCTTAAGGGAATTCTTCTGTGTTCCCAGCTGGATAATTGTCTCCCTAGAGAGAGATGAAGTTGTGCTGTGGCATTACAAACCCCCAAATCTCAGTGGTTTATTTTTTGCTCACGATATGTCTATTTTGGGAGGCTGGGCACTGTTCTGCATCCTTACTATCCTCATTTTGGGATCTAGGATGTCAACACAGTAACTCCCTGGAACACTGTAAGTAACAATGGATTGAAAAACAAAAGAAAATGTGGAAAATAAGCACTGACTTTTAAAATTTCCACCTTCTGCCTGCAAATGAAAACTATCTCCAGTGCTCACATTTCATTGTCGAAGAAATCATAAAAGTATGACTGAATAAAATGCAATAGAGAAAAACAATCTCACCAATGTTTCCAGAAAGAGAGAACAAAACATTTATGTAAAGCCCCATTGCCTACCTACAACTATATTTTAATAGTTCACACTTCAGGAAATATATTTAGAAAAGGAGATAGCTTCTTGCTGTGAATGTCTCCATTTGGCCTGTAATTTATTTATTTATTCTTTCAACTTTTATTTTAGATTCAGAAAGGACATGTGCAAGTTTGTTACAAAGGTCTATTAAGTGATGCTGAAATTTGATGTACAAATAAATCTGTCACTCAAGTAGTAAGCATAACACCCAAGAGATAGTTTTTGAACTCTTATTGCCCTCCCTCCCTCCTGCTTTTGTATTCCCATTTCTATTGTTTCCATATTTATGTCCATGTGTACCCAATGTTCAGTGAGAACATGCAGTATTTGGTTGTCTGTTTTTGTTTTAGTTTGCTTGGTTTAGTGATTTCCAGCAGCATTCATGTTGCTGCAAAAGGACATGATTTGCTTCCTTTTTATGGCTGCATAGTATTCAATGATATATATGTACCACATTTTCTTGATCCAATCCTCTCCTGATGGACACCTATGTTGATTACACGTCTTTGTTCTTGTAAATAACACTGTGATGAACATAAGCATGCATGTGTCCTTTTGGTAGAATGATTTATTTTCATTTCAGTATCTAACCACTAATAGAATGGCTGGGTGGAATGGCAGGTCAACTCTTAGTTCTTAGTTCAACAGAAATGTCTGAACTACTATCCACAGTGGCGGAACTAATTTACATTTCAACCAACAGGGTATAAGTGTTCCTTTTCTCCACGGCCTTGTCAAAATCTGTTACTTTTTAAACTTTTTAACAGAAGCCATTTTGACTGGTGTGAGATGGTATTATGGTTTTTATTTGCATTTCTTTGATGATTAGTGATGATGAACATTTTTCATGTTTTTTGGCCACTTGTATGTCTTCTTTTGAGAAGTATCTCTTCTTGTCCTTAACCCATTATTAATGGGGTGTCATTTTGCTTGTTGATTTGTTGAAGTTCCTTAGAGATTCTGGATATTAGACCTTTGTTGGATGCAGTTTGTGAATATTTTCTCCCTTCTGTAGGTTGTCTGTTTAAGTCCTTGAACGTTTCTCTTGCTGTGATGAATCCCTTTAGTTTAATTAGTTCCCACTTGTCAATTTTCGTTTTTGTTGCCATTGTTTTTGAGAACTTAGCCGTGAATTATTTGCCACGGTTGATATTGAGAAGGGTATTTTCTAGATTTTCCTCTATAATTGTTATAGTTTAACATCTTACATTTAAGTCTTTAACCCATCTTGAGTTAATTTTTGTATATGGTATAAAGAAGGAGTCCAGTTTCAATTTTCTGCATATGGCTACCCAGTTACCCAGTATCATTTATTGAACAGGTAGTCTTTTCCACATTGCCTATTTTTATCAACTTTGTCAAAGTTCAGAAAATTGGAGGTGCGTGGCTTTATTTCTGGGTTTCCTATTCTGTTGTATTGGCCTATGTATCTGTTTGTGTACCAGTACTATGCTATTTAGGTTTTTGTAGTCTTATAGTATAGTTTGAAGTCAGCTAATGTGATGCCTCTAGCTTTGTTCTTTTTGGCTTATGTTTTCTTTGGCTATTTGGGCTCTTTTTTGGTTCTCTATTAATTTTTTGATAGTTTTTTCTAGTTTTGTGAAAAGTGACATTGGTAGGTTGATAGAAATAGGATCGAATCTGTAGATTGCTTTGGCAGTATGGTCATTTTAATAATATGGATTCTTCCAATCCATTAGCATAAAGTATTAAATCATGAAAGAAAGGTGTTTTGTTTTGTTTTTCATTTCTTTGAGTCATCTACAATTGTTTTCAGCAGTTTTGTAATACTCCTTTTAGAAATCTTTCACCTCCATGGTTACATATATTTCTTGGTATTTTATTCTTTTTCTAGCTACAGTTAATGCGATTGCATTCTTCATTTGGCTCTCAGCTTGAATATATTGGTGTGTAAAAATGCTACTGATTTTTGTGCATTAATTTTTGTATCCTCAAACTTTATTGAAGCTGATTATCAGTTCTATTAATAGAAAGCTTCTGGCAGTTTTTAGAGTTTTCTTTATGTAGAATCATATTGTCAGAAAAGAGAGATACTTTATTTTTCTTTTCTTTTTTTTTTTTTTTGAGACGGAGTCTCGCTCTGTCACCCAGGCTGGAGTGCAGTGGTGCGATCTCGGCTCACTGCAAGCTCCGCCTCCCGGGTTTACGCCATTCTCCTGCCTCAGCCTCCCGAGTAGCTGGGACTACAGGCGCCAGCCACCTCGCCCGGCTAGTTTTTTGTATTTTTTAGTAGAGACGGGGTTTCACCGTGTTAGCCAGGATGGTCTCGATCTCCTGACCTCGTGATCCGCCCGTCTCGGCCTCCCAAAGTGCTGGGATTACAGGCTTGAGCCACCGCGCCCGGCCTGATTTATTTTTCTATTTGGATGCCTTTTATTTATTTCTCTTGCTCAACTACTTGTCTGGGACTTCCAGTACTGTGTTAAATAGGAGTGGTGAGAGTGGGCATTCTTGCATTCTTGTCTTTTTCTACTTCTCAAAGGGGAATGATTCCAGCTTTTACCCATTCAATATATTGTTGTCTGTGGGCTTGACACAGATGGCATTTGTTATTTTGAGATTTGTGCCTTCAATGCCTTGAGAGTTTCTTGAGGGGTTTTAACAGGAAGAAATGTTGGATTTTATAGAATCTTTTTCTGCATCTATTGAGATGATGACGTAGGTTTGTTTTTAATTCTGTTTATGTCATGAATCATGTTTATTGATTTGCACATATTGAGCCAACATTGTATCCCAGGATAAAGCAGAATTGATCATGGTAAATTAGCTTTTCATGTGCTCCTGAATTTGGTTTGCTAGTATTTTGTTAAGAATTTTTGCATCTGGGCTCATCAAGGATATTGGTTTGAACTTTTCTTTTCTGCTGTGTCTCTGCCAGACTTTGGAATGAGGATAATGCTTGCTTCATAGCATGAGTCAGGGAGGAGTCCCTCCTCCTCAATTTTTTGGAATAGTTTCAGTAGGATTAGAAGCAGCTCTTTTTTATACAGTCTGGTAGAACTTGGCTGTGAATTCATGTAGTCTGGGGCATTTATGGTTGGTAGGTTTTTGTTATTGGTTCAATTTCTGAACTTGTTATTGGTCTGTTTTGGTTTTCAATTTTCTCCCAGTTAAATCTTGGAAGGTTGTGTCATTCCAGGAATTTATCTATTTCCTCTAGATTTCCTAATCTGTGTGTAAAGAGATGTTCATAATAGTCTCTAAGGATCCTTTGTATCCATGTGGGATTAGTCGTAGTGTCATTTTTTTCATTTCAGATTGTGCTTGTTCACATCTCTCTTTTTTGGTTAATCTAGCTAGAAGCCTAACAATCTTGTTTATAGTTACAAGGAAACAACTTTTGGTTTAGTTGATCTTTTGTGTAGATTTTTGAGTCTCAATTTTGTTCAATTCTACTCTGATTTTGGTTATTTCTTTTCTTCTGCTAGCTTTGGGTTAGTTTGTTCTTGTTTCTCTAGTTCCTCCAGGTGCAATGTTAGATTGTTAATTTGAGATCTTTCTAACTTCCTGATGCAAATGTTGGGTGCTATAAATTTCCCTCTTAACATTGCTTTAGCTACATTCCAAAGATTTTGGTACGTTGTGTCACAATTTTCATTAATTTCAAAGAATTTTTAAATTTTTGCCTTAATTTTATTATTTACCCAAGTCATTCAGAAGTGTGTCATTTAATTTCCATGTAACTATGTGAACCCTGGAGGTATTCCTGGTATTGATTTCTATTTTATTGAACTCTGGTCCAAGAAGGTGCTTGGTATGATTTTGATTTTTAAAAATTTATTATGACTTGTTTATAGCCAAGCATGTGGTCAATTTAGATTATTTTCTATGTACAGATGAGAAGAATGTATATTCTGTGGTTGTTAGTTGAAGTATTCTGTAGATGTTTATTAGGTCCAATTGGATCAAGTATCAAGTTTAAGTTCAGAATTTTTTTTTGTTAGTTTTCTGCCTTAATGATCTGTCTAACACTGTTAGTGGGGTACTGAGCTCTCCCATTATTATTGTGTAGCTAAATCTTTTTGCAGGTCTAGAATTTGTTTTTGAATCTAGGTGCTCCAGGGTTGGGTGTGTACATATTTAGGAGAATTAAATTGTCTTGTTGAATTGAACCCATTAACGTTATGTAATGTCCTTATTTGTCCTTTTTTACTTTTATTGCTTTAATGTCTATTTTATCTGATATAAGAATAGCCACCCCTTCTCTTTTTTGTTTTCCATTTGCAAGATGGATCTTTCTTCATCCTTTAACTTTGTGCCTGTGTGTTTTGTTACATATGAGCTGGGTCTTTTTAAGACAGCTGACAGTTGGGTCTGAAATTTTCTTTCAACTTGCCACTCTATGCCTTTTTAGTGGGGCATTTAGACCATTTATGTTGAAGGTTAACGTTGACATGTGAAATTCTGATCTTGTTGTCATGTTGCTTTCTGGTTATCTTGTAGACTTGATTGTGTAGTTACTTTATAGTGTCTGTGGGCTATGTACTTACGTGTGTTTTTGTGGTGGTAGGTATTGTTCTTTCATTTCCATGTTTAAGCACTCCCTTAAGGGTCTCTTGCAATGGTGTTCTAGTGGTAATGAGTTCTCTTAGTCATTCCTTCTCCAAAAAGGATTTTATTTCTTCTTTGCTTATGAAACCTATGAGAAATATTGGTCAGATATGAAATTCCTGGTTGGAATTTTTAAAGTAGGCTGAAAATAGGTCCTATCTCTCTGGCTTGTAAAGTTTCTGCTGAGAGGTCTACTGCTAGCCTGATGGGATTCCCTTTGTAAGTGACCTGACCCTTCTCTTTACTTGCCTTTGCTTTTTTTTTCATGTTGACCTTGGGAAAATCTGATGATTATAAATCTTGGGAATGGTTGTATTGTATAGTATCCAGCAGAGGTTCTCTAAATTTATTAAATTTACATGTCTACCTCTCTAGTGAGATTGAGAAAATTTTTGTGGACTATATCCTCAAATATATTTTGCAAAGTGCTTACTCTCTCCTTCTCTCTCAGGTCTGCCAAAGAGTCATAGGTTTGGCCTCTACATAATTCTGTATCTCTCAGAGGTTTTGTTCAATAAAAATTTTTATTTATTTATTTTTGCCTGACTGAGTTGATTAGAAGGACTTGTCTTTGAGCTCCAAGATTCTTTGCTCGGCTTGATCTATTCTGTTGTTAATGTTTCCAACTATGACTTGAAATTTCTATAGTGGATTTTTCAATGTAAGAAGTTTAAGTTGGGCGTGGTGGCTCATGCCTGTAATCCCGGCACTTTGGGAGGCCTAGGCAGGCGGATCATGAGGTCAGGAGATTGAGACCATCCTGGCTAACATGGTGAAACCCCGTCTCTACTAAAAATACAAAAAATTAGCCAGGCATGGTGGTGGGCGCCTGTAGTCCCAGCTACTCAGGAGACTGAGGCAGGAGAATGGCGTGAACCCAGGAGGCGGAGCTTGCAGTGAGCCAAGATCCTGCCACTGCACCACTCCAGCCTGCGCAACAGAGCGAGACTCTGTCTCAAAAAAAAAAAAAAAAAAAAAAAAAAAAGTTCAGTTCAGTTCTTTCTTAACATGGCTGTGTCATTTTTCAACTCTTGGGTTGTTTTACAGGCTTCCTTGAATTGGGTTTCAACTGTCTCCGGGATCTTACTGAGCTTCGTTGCCATCCAGGTTCTGTATACTATGTCTGTCATTTGAGCTGTTCCAATTTATTTAAGAATCATTGCTGGGAGCTAGTGTGATCATTTGAAAGTAAGGAGACACCCCAGTTTTTGAATTGCCAGAGTTCTCTTGCGCTGACTCTTTCTCATCTGAAAGGGCTGGGGTGTTTATCTTTTTGAATTTGCTGTTATTTGGATGCAAATTTTTGTTTTTATATTAAATTGAGTATAGTTGATTGGCTTCATTTCTGAGTGTTGTCAGTGAGCTAAGGCTGTTTGGAATCTTCATTTGTGGCTATATTCCTGCATTAGGTTTCTCAGGCAATATATAAAGGAAAGATCTTGTTGGTGATGTGATTCAGGCTGTGATCCAGTGGATGGTGCTTGAAAGTAATGGCTGGCAGATAGATTCTCACTTAGCTCCAAAGTTCTGCATTTCAGTGCATACTCATCATTGCTCTGTATTTGGGGAGATAATAGGGTGCAATGACCCCTTTGCCAGGTCCATTCCCAGGCCTTATGGGATCCCCCTCCAATTGCTGGCACTACCTCTGTGTTTCCTTAGCCCCAAGGGTACACTAGCCATCTGTGTTCCCCTTCCTGAGACCAGCCCAAGCTGAAATGTAGGCTGCCAGGAGACCTGCAGCACTACAGAGGTCTGCTGGTCGTCTGTGCTTAGCAGAGTCAGAGCAGATTGTGGTATGTCTGCAGGCCGTTTGTTGATGCAGTAATTCAAGGGGAGAGAATCTCCAGGAGGGGTGGTGTTGCCATGGGCATGTACCTGGTGTGGCACCCACATCCCATTTTTTTTTTTTTCTGAGCAAACAGCTGTGGGGACTACTTAGCTCACTCCCCCTTGACCAGGTCTCCTTCTGGTGGCTGCCCCAGAATCTCGTCTGACCCGCTAGTTTTTTCCAAGCCTTCTGTATCCAGATTGTTGAGTTATTAGGTGTTCCAGGCTCTGGTGCTCCCTTAGGCAGAGGTTGTGGCTAGCAGACAGGTCACATTCTTCCTAGATTGGCCTTGTAGAGGGAGGCATACCCAGCTCCCTCACCATCCCATAAACTTGCATCTCACTCTTCTCAGTGTTCTGAGAGTAGGGACTCTTCCTCCTCTCAAGTGCCAGACACAGATCTCAGCTCAGCACTCCTGAACTCTAACCCTTGTTATTAGGACTGGGCTGTCAGCTTTTGTCCCCTGGATCCTCAGAGTCAATCTGTGCTATGGGGGCTGATGTGCTCCCAGGATACCAGCAAAGTACTCAGGCTAAGCAGGAGATGCTGTGCTGTAAATATGTTCTTGCAGGAGTGTTCAGGTAGGAGCCTTGGGAGGGGCTGATAGACAGGTGGGTACACAGAGCCAATGTGTCCCAGTCCTGCAGGAAAGAGAGCCCTGCTCTCTCCTGGCCGAGAGTTTGTAGTGGTTAGAGTCAGTCCGAAGAAGATGGAGAGCCTTAGGTGATGGGCACTCATGGCCACATTTTGCTACAGCAGCCCCAGGTGCAAAACCCCCTGGGCTACATGCAGGCTCCAGCTCGATCTCTGCCTACTATCTGGGTAGATCCTGCTGCCAATTCAAATTTCTATGGAGGTCATGGGATCTCCTGCAGTGAAGATCCCAGAGGTCTAAGAAGAGAGTAAGTTGCCCTGCAGTTGTTTCACTCATTCTTCCTTAAGAGCTATTCAGGATCGGGAGTCAGTTCTGGTGCTCAGCAACCCTGTGCAGCGCTCCCAGCTTCCTCCATCTTCAGCCTCAGAGTCTCTGTCACTTCTCTGTTGGCTCTCAGTATGTTCTCTTAAAACATCTGTTCACGATATATTAGTTTACTCAATATTTTTGTCTCTCTCAGTGGAAGAGGTGCTTCCTGGCTGCATCTAGTCAGCCATCTTGTCCTGAATCTGGCCTGTAATTCAAATCTCTGAGGTTTCAAGAGTCAAGAAGGCATGAATGCCTTTGTGGAAAAAAGAAGAAAAGATATAGGGCAAAATAAATAATTGATGTATTAATGCATTCTCCAGTCACATATGTGTATCCCAAGGGGAGAATATGATTGGACTTTTAATGTCATATAAACAACTAATGATCATAACAATATCACTGCAAAAGGACTTATTTTTATCTTATGTTTTACATTGGTATTTATTACCGTAGGTAAAAAACCTAACATATGAATCTCTGTAAACACACAGACCACTGAAAATATGCTTTTGGTTATTATTGCATTGGCAACAAAAAAATATTTTGAGCATCAACTCAACACTGGATCTTCTCTAGAAACCAAAGTTCTGTCACTAAACCAAGCAGATGAGATTCACTACCTTCATGGAGGCTTCAGCTGCAAGAAAGAGAAACTACAACAAATATATAAAACACCTGATACATTAAATGTTGAAAGAGCAATAAAAATATAAAGCAATAAAAGAACAAACGTAAGAAAATTAGGAACTGAGCTGTTCAGGAAATTCAAAGTATTTCTAATTCTGGCATTTATTAATCTTACACATTTATGATACCATTAACATTCCTTTGGCAGATATTGCTAATTATTCCTGGATATCTACTTCCTGAATTTTGCCAGGGTCTGTGGCGAACAGTTAGAGACCAGTTTCCTTTGCAACTAGGTGTGCCAGGTGGCAATGCTTTGTCCAGTGGCACATGAGTGACATGTGAGCAATTTTTGCACTGAGTTCCTAAAATCCTGCTGCTCACCTCCAACCCATTCTCTTTTCTTTTCCTCCTTTTTCAAAATGGTTATAGACGGAGCAGTCCTTAGACCTAAAGAGATAACAAGATTCAGGGCCACTTGGCATCCACCAACCTCTCACCTCTGCATCATGTGAGACAAATAAACTTCCATCTTATTTAAGTGTCTGTCTTTGGAAATGTCTTTGTTAAAGCAGATTTGCAGCACACTAACACAATACCTGCTTCCCCAGATTAATTATTATCAGTCCCCCATTTCATGCTTGAAAGTGTCCTGGATTAGACAACAAATGACAAAATCACTATAGCTGTAAACACACAAGTGGTTATTACTATATCATACACTCATTCTCCAACTTTGAGAAATATTTTGCTCCATAAGCATTATTATTCAACTATGCTATTTGTTATAAGAAGCATTCCCACATGTGAACACCCTGAAGGGCAGAGAGTCATGTCTTTTTATGTTTTGAAAGTGAATTCAGACAAACTCTACAAAGCCTTTGAAAATAAAGACAGGACAATAAAGCAGCTCAGCACAATCTTTATTCTTGAAAAACATGGCTTTCAGAGTTACATTGTCATCTTAGAGTTGCAGTGGCTTTCAAATTGAAGATTACCTGCCTACTAAAAATTAAGAAAATCCAGTGACTCCATGGGGACAGCAAGATCCTAGCCCAAGAGCAAGAAATGAGACCAGCCATGGTCTTGGAGAAGGGTAGGACTTTTAAGTATTAGATTGCATTTGAGAATTAAAGTAACTTAGCACTTTAAACATTTCTTGAAGATCTTGGGTGGAAGGCAAAAATCATATGACACAAGGCTGCAAATCAGAACTGGAGATAAATGCTGAAAAAGATTAAGGATCGTGGTCCTGTTCTTCCTTAGGAACATGTGGGCAGGACTACCATTCCTCCTTTCTCTCCAACAAGCAACACCTCACCACCACCTGCCTTGTGCCATAATGACTAACCTTGTGCCTTTTATTCTTGTTTTCATCGAGCACTGGGAATCCCATATAATCCTTCAGTTTCATTTTCAATTTGTTTCCATGCATTCTCTTTTCTATGTACTTCTACTGCCAATGTCCAACTCCCAAAAACTTTATCAGCGTGCTGGAACTGAGGGTCACGTATGAGCAAAACCTCCTACATTCTCAGTCTCTGTGCTGAGTGTTAATTTTACCTTCTTGCTGGCACCTGATTTCCCTTTGAGAATGCTGCTTCCTTACAGTTCTCTCAGTTGGTGACTTTTTTCCCCATATTCTTATGTATGCCTAGAGGTGTGTGAGGTTTCTCCCTTGTATTTATGATTGTTTTCAGATATCTCCTTCCTTTTTTCCTAAAAATTCCTCAGATTGGAAGTTTTAACCATTAGACTACATTAAACATTACCCAACCTTTTCTGGGTTATTTCATATTTTAACTCCCTGGAGATTTTATCATCTGATAAAATTAAAATTACTTCTAAATTCTCTAAAATTACTTATCTAAATTCTTGGCAAATTAAATATATCTGTGAATGACTCTTCTAATTCCTTGGCCTCTCAATATTTTTACTTGCTTTGCTCCAGAAATCTTGTTCCAAGATCTTCTTCCAATACATAGTAATTCACTCTCACTGATGTTTCTGGGGTCTTAATACTAATAATTGTATCCCTCCATAATATAATTTAGCCACCCCATTCAACAAGTAACATCTATCTTTGTAATATGCCTAACACAGGATTTCTTTAACTACAACTGCAGTCCTTTGAGCCTACCAACTTTTTACTCTTTTTCATTCTCTTCATGTCCTTCTCCCTCCTTTAATGAGCTTCATTACATTCTGTGGTTAATTATTACAATATTTCCTTTGTATACATGCTCAATTTCCTTCTACCTCACTCTACTTGTTACTCTTAGCTTGTACAGCCTCAATCCTGATAAATCAGATTTTGTACTTATTTGGCATAGAGAAATTGTTTGAAGAAGAACACACAATGTATTACATGGTCTTACATTTTCATGACCACTATCTTAGTCTGGTTAAGCTGTTCTAACAAAATACTACAAACTGGGTGGCTTAAAATCAACAAAAATATATGTCTTACAGTTCTGAAGACTGGAAAGTCCAAGATCAAGGCCAACTCAGAGTCTGATGAGGAACTCCTTTCTGGCTCATAGACAATGCTTCCTTGCTGTGTCCTCACATGGTGGATGGGTCTAGCTAGCTCTCTGGGGTATCTTTTACCTCAGACACTCATTCTATTTGTGAACTCTACCTTCATAACCGAATTACTGCCCTTTGTCTTAATACCATTACCTTGGGGTTTAGAATTGCAACATATAAGTTTGGGGGGACATAAGCATTTAGACCATAGCAACAAATAGTCTCAGATAGTCCCTTACTGCTTTCCCAAAGTAAGCACACTATGGCCCCAAGAGCCAAATCTAATCCATTGTCTGATTTTCTTTTAAAGTTTTGTTAAAATATAGTCACACCCATTTATATATATATCTATGGCTGCTTTTGCTGATATGCAGGGCTGAGTAGTTGTGAAAAAAACCAGATGGGCCATAAAACATAAAATATCTATATTTATTATCTGATCCTTCATAGAAAGTTTGCTGACCTCTTTTCTTACTTATTCACTCTCTCATTCTCCTGATGGACCATTTTTAGCCTTGTTTATCTTCTTAACTTTCCAACAATACTTTCTGAATTCTCACTTTCAACTGATGCTTTTGATTCAATTTTATTCAGTAAAAAAGAAGCAGTAAACATGGAAGATCTACCTTACCACCATTTCTCTTTCTGCCTACTGCTATGTATGTTAGTTTAATGGACACTTTTTGTTTCAATTGACAATTTTCTGTTTGTTATTACAGAGAAACATGCATGCTGGCATTTGCTCTAAATCCACTTTCCTGTAGTGTACTCAAGATTGTCACTCTAGCAAATTATTTACTCTACTGAGTTATCCATTTTCCCATCTTTACTGGATTATTCTCTTTAGCATACAAACACGCTGCAAATTATTTCATGTTCAAAATGTCTTCATCTGACTTTCAGCTAGTAACCTGCTTTCCAGTCCTCGTTACAGAAAACCTTCTCAAAAGGGCTGTCACTATCTCTATATTCTCTTCTTGAGCTTATTTGTCTCAGGCTTTTCCCATTCTCATTCAATGGGAACTCAACTGAGTGAGAATGAAAATTGAAAGTTTTCTTATCGGGATTACTCAGGACCTCTATCTGTTAAACCCAGTGGCCAATTTTAAGTTTTTCTTATACATAATCTACTAGCAGAATACAAAAGAGTGAGTTCCTCCATTTTTCTGCAAACTCTTTCTTGAGCAGGCTTCTAGAACACCATACTCTCTGATGATTTTCTTCCCACTTGACCAGCCACTTCTCTTCCTCTCCCTGACTGCACCACTTTAATGTGAGTCAGACATACTTCATAGAGCTCCATACTCTCTCTTTTGGTCACCTTATCCATTCTCATAGCTTTTGGTACCATCTCTACCTGATGACTCCCAGACCTTTCATCTGAGGTCCAGATAGAGACAATCAACTATTTAAAGGTTTAAAGGAACTTTAAATGTTGCATGTCCAAAATCAAACCTGTGACACCCATCTCCCACCAAAATGTGATTTTGCCAAGAATCTTACCCATCCTAGACAGTGGCATCTCCTCCCACCTGGTTTCTATGGCCAGAAAGACTTCATTCATCTGGGTCCTTTTATTTCTTATTCTTTCTTATGGCAGAAGCTAAGTCCTTACAGTGTCCTGCAAGGTTCTAGGATTCGACTCTCATCCCCTCTGTAACTTACCTCTAACTATTTTTCACTTGCTCTATTTGTCCCAATTCTATAGCTCTTGATTTGAACTTCTAGGAATGTTTTGACCTCAGGGCCATGGTACTTATTTCTCTTTCCTATATCCTACTGACACTTCATAACTGGTATTTCTGCTTTATTTTTCTTCTTATATTTAACACATTCTGGTGTAGTTGTTTTAACAATATATTTTTCTCCCTCCACCCACTAGAATGTAAACTTTATAAAATAATAATTTTAACATTTTGTTTTTGTCATTTTTTTTTAGTGCATTATCTCCTGCACTTGGAATAGTCTCTGGCTTGTAGAAAGCTTTCATGCCATAGTTCTTAAATAAAAAAATGCATTAACATTATTTAAAGACTGCAAAAGTCAGCAGGCATAAAAAATGATGGAGGAGAGAGAATAAGATGGTTTTCTCAAAAAGACATCCTTTCTTGTCTGACCCTGAAATGCTAGTAAATACAATTAGTCACAAGGTTGTGTGTGCATATTTATTAATTTATATTCTGTTTAATAAAGTATAAGCTGTCAGTTCTGAAAGCTTTTGTTATGGGACCTGAAGTGGAAAATTGGCTGCCTTGCATATTTTCCTTCTTGTGAGTCGAGTTTGGGAGAAATCCCTTATGGTTACACTGAATATGTTCTATTAGGTTGACTTGGCTTACAGAGTAGTTTACAGCCTTTTAATTCTCATTCACTATGTCTAATCCAACATAAGTCTAAGCTATAAAATGTTCCATTTTTCCCCAGGAAAAAATGGATTATTGATCATGCATCTGCTTGGGATGGTCCAGGTCGCCTTTGAAAAAATCAGGTAAGTAAAGCTCTCACTATCACAGGAAGAATCAAATGATACAAAACAGCATCTTCTATAGATCTGTGGTATGATGGTGTTCATTGAAATAATTAATCTCTGAACACCATTTCAGTGGATGGACAGAGACACAGCCCAGCCCAAGAGTTTACAAGATTGCTATTTTAGTACAATTGATTCATTCACTTACTGAATTCATTTCAACTCAATTCCTCTACTAAAATTTTTTGTGCATCTACTATGTGCCAATCCACTATATAAGGAATTGTAGGATTGATAGGAGATATATATATATATATATATATCCTATTGCTTCTGTCCCTCTGGAGAACGCTTACTAATACACTATAGAAACCAAAAGTTCCTATCTTTCTATTCCCGCCATCCGATGCCCATTCACACAATACCAGAAAACAATTCTCTGGTTTTGAGGCTTTCAGACTTGGACTAAGCCATGCTACTAGCTTCTCTCTTTCCCCAGCTTGCAGGCAGCTTATTGTGGGACTTTGCCTTGTAATCATGTGATGGGATGTGGTAATAAATAAGACTTTATAATGAGTCACCATTATTATGGAGTTTAAATTCTATTAGATGAAAATCTAATATGCTAACAAAAAGAAAATGTCAAATAGCAAAGATAATTTTGATGTACATAAAATGGTGATGTGATTGATTGGAGAGCTACTATAGAGTGTTTCAGTGAGTCCTCATAAGGATGAGTTCTAATGACAAGATGGGGCCTAAATGGTCATGAGGGAAATAAGAAGGTATTGGAAAGCATTATTCGTGGCAAAGGGAACCATGTGTCCTGGTACTAAGACTTCCAGGCGGGAATAAATAAATACTAAATGTACAGGTGTGTACATTTATGACCAAATAATAGATTAGCCACTACATTAGGAGCCACTACCTCCCAAAAAAACTTCATTAAATATATATTAATAGAGCAGACAATTTTTATAGAAACATGGGCAATGCAGGCCAATAGAATGTAGCTAAACAAAAACCATATATATTACCACCACCAAAAGATAAGTTACAATTTTCTATGAACATGTAATGTGTGCATATTTATTTACATAATGTGATGAGCATACCTTATTAAATGTATTGTCTCTCTCTCTCTTTTTTTTTTTTTTTTTTGAGACAGGGTCTTGCTCTGTTGCCCAGGCTGGAGTGCAGTGGTCTGATCATGCATGGGTCAAGCCCCAAGGCCTCTTCCTGCCTTGTCCTCCTGAGTAGCTGGGACTGCAGGCATGCGCCACCAAGCCTGGCTAATTTTATATTTTTATTATTGTAGATAGGGGTTCTCACTATGTAGCCCAGCCTGGTCTCAAATGTTATCCAGCCTGGTCTTGAACTCCTGGACTCAAGCGATCCATCCCCCTTGGTCTCCTGAAGTGCTGGGATTACAGGCATGAGTCACTGTGCCTGGCCATAATATATGGATTCTCTAAGAGGAAAACTCCCATTAACCAGATTCCAAGTTTGGTGTTTATGATTATGACAGACTTAGCCAGTAATTCTGGAATTCTGGCAGTGGTCTACCAACTTGTATCCTACAATCGTGGCAACATTTTTCAATTTTGATTTAATTTTATTTTTGTTCATGTTAAACACTTACCTTACGCAAAAGTCATAACTATATGTGATGATTAATATTAGATGTCCAATTTGACTGGATTAAGGGATGCCTGGATGACTGGTGAAGTAGTTTCTGGGTGTCTCTGAGGACATTCCCAGTGGACACTGACTTATGAAACAATGGACTAGAAGAGAAAGACCCACCCTCAATGTGGGTGGACACCATCCAATCAGCTTCCAGTGTGACTGGAACAAAGCAGGCAGAAGAAGGAGAGTAAGTAAATTGCCAGTATGACTGGAACAAAGCAGGCCGAAGAAGGAGAGTAAGTAAATTGCCTGTTGAGTCCACTTGCTTTCTCTCTTCCCGTGCCATGCCAGATGCTTGGCTCCCTTTCCTCCTGCCCTTGGACATTAGACTCCAAGTTCTTCGGCCTTTGGACTCTGGGACTCTGGGATGCTGGACTAGCATCAGCGACCTCCCAGGGGCTCTCAGGTCTTCAGTTTCAGAGTAAGAACTGCACTGTCAGCTTCCCTAGTTCTGAAACTTTTGGACTCGGACTGAGCTATGCTATCAGCTTCTTTCTTTCCCAAGCTTGCAGATGGCTTATTGTGGGACTTTGCCTTGTAATCAGGTGAGCCAATTCTTCTTAATAAACTCCCTTATATAAATGAGAATTTGTACAAAAATGAAAACATTATACGCATATTTAAGATGTAGTGTCTCTAATTTTCATATCTATAGCGTATAATGTAAAAAATGCACATGCCATTATTACCAAAGCTATTAGAATATTGTGTTCATCCATTTGAAATTTTTTTTGAAACAAAAATTTCAAAGTTATTCTAGGATAATGTTTAGGTCAGCTGGAAGCTACATAAAAACTCAGGGTAGAGATTCATCTAACATGGTTTCTCCCTTTGCAAGTTCTCTCATTTCAGCAAGTAGAAAGCAAAAGAAACTTGTTTGAACTGTTTTTTTGTTGCTGTTGTTGCCATTGTTGTTATTTGTTTAATGGAAATTCTTTAGCAAAAGATCTAATCAGTTGTTCATACTGATTGGTTAATTAGAATGCATTTAACCAAGTGCAAAACATCTGGTCAATTTGACTCTATTATTTAAGCTGCCAATTTTATTTTAAAGAAAGAAAACTGATAGCCACACTTGCATCATTACGGCCCCAAATTCCTAAATGGTTTGAATTACTCCCTTTCCTCTTTTGGTGAGAATGTTTGGTAGACTTAGTAACCAGCATAAGTATTCAAGTTCAATTATCTAAATAGAAATGGTACCCCAAATTTGTGTACTTCAAACTAAAACAAAGCCAACAAGGACAAGAAAACATGTTGCTAAAAATTGTTGACTCTGTTCTGATCTCTCAAAGCAGATGGACTGGATCATGGTAAGGGCGAGGAGAGCGACCTAGGCAACAGGCTTGCTTCATGATTGCTTTAATCCCAGGCCAGCTCACACAGTACATCAGAAGAATGAATCTCTTTCTCTGCCCATTGTATGCCTTATTTCACATAGTGATTCTGACTAGTGAACACTGAACAATGCAATTTGCAATTACATGAAGTATTAACCACATTGATCTGACCAGTATCAGTGGGAGAAGTGCCCAGACATTCTCAAATGCATGCTTGAACTGATCATCAAAAATCTCTGCTTCCTTTGTTACAGCATTTTTTAAAAGCTTAAATTTGAATGTAAAAATATGTTTTTGTCAGTTTCACACTTCATTATTTCACTCTCGACAACAGTAATACCAGGAGCTGCAAGTAATATGTATTGAATGTTTACATGGTTTATCCCTCCTGTTACCTTCATTTTTTAGAAAAGGGTACCTAGGCTTGGAGGGGCTAAGTAACTTGTGCAAGGTTAGAGAGCTACTAACTGATGCAACTGAATTCAAGTTCATGTCATCCAGCTCCACAGCAAGTGTGCTTAACTGCTGTATTAGTAGGTTCATGAGAATAGAGACCTGAAAACACCAATAATAATATCAAAAAGGAGTGTGACTATGCTCAAGAATAAATTTTATTAATTTATATTAAATAATTACAGGTTAAGCATTCATTATCCAAAAAGCTTGGGACTAGAAGTGTTTTAGATTTTGGACGTTTTCTGGTTTTGGAATATTTTCATGTACATAATGAGGTATCTTGGGGATGAAACTCAAACGTGAATTCATTTATGTTTCATATCTACCTTATACCCACAACATGAAGGTAATTTTATACAATATTTTAAGTAATTTTGTGCATGAAACAAAGATTGTATACATTAAATCATCAGAAAGCAAAGGTGTTGCTAAGCCGCCAACGTGGACAATTGGTTGTTTAGCATCACCATCATTTCTGGCTTTCAATTTGTATGCTACTGATGAGCAATCACTTTCCTACATTTATTCACATATAAGTACTTAACAGTAAAAATATAACATATTGTTATTATGGTAAAAAAATGTGTTCAAGGTAACTAAGCAGCACATTAGCATCACCAGAATACCTGTATCAGCTGTTAAACAATAGCAACAGTAAATGATGGCAGGCTTTTGTCTCCACTTACAGACTTATGGTGTTTTTTTTTAATTCAAAAGCTTACTGTACACTTTATTATTTTATTTTATTTTTTAGCTAGGAAGGAATATCAGAAACAGCCGAGGGACCATAACGTGAATCCCATAGGGATGAGGAGGCGTTCTGCTGAATCGTTTTTTAAAATGCTTCTTCCAGAGTCATCTGCCTTAGTAACAACAGTTTTGTCTTAGAAGACTCTCTGATTTTATAAACTGACATGACTTCTTGTTCTGTTACAACTCTGCTGCTCTAATCCTTCAACAGGTCCATCACACATTTTTCCTACGTTGTCTATAGGCACTTTTTCTGCAGTGTTAATAAAGTCATTTTTATCATTGCTATTATTATGATCACCTAGATTCAAAAGCATTTTGGCTATTTCACCATCAGTCAATGAATGAACAACTGGAGCATCATTATCAATGTTAAACAAGTTCTTCAATATTCATTTCTTTCAGCTTACTGATGGATGCTGAAGGTGTATTTTGTGCTTTTGTAAGGAGGTTAGACATCATTTCTTTTCCACACATGATATATAGAATTCTTCAAAGTTACTACCTTGTTCATCATCATCACTGAACATAGTCACAAGGCAGAGGTTGTGCCAGGCATACACAACTGTGTCCTCAGTCACTGTGTTCCAGGCATTGGCAATGATATATGTGGCATCCATCATGCTAAAGTCCTTTTGAAAATCTTCCAGACCCATGCCTCTCTATTCACTGCTGCTAGCATGGTATTCAAGAAAATACTTTTATATTTACTTTTCATTGATCTAAGGAGATCCTGGTCACAGGACTTAATAGTCATGTTTGAGGAAATGTATATGATGTAAATATTTCTTTTAATGAGAATTTCAGCTGGAAGAGGAGAATAGTTGTCAAGGGAGAACAAAATATTGCAGTCATCATTCAGTCCACCTTCCCTGCAGTGAACATGAGCCACTGCTACAAAATGTTTGTGAAACCAATCAGAAAAGATATCCCTGATAATATTTGTCTATTTGTTTGCATAAAATGTGGACTGGCAAGATGCTCACTATTTGAAAACAGTGAGGATGCAAGCTTTTGTCTATCACAGCAAGTTTATGTTTATGTCTGTCTGCTGCATTAGCACATCCCAGCATAGTTATTCTCTCCTTGATATCCATAATTCTTATTGGGACTCTCTCATCAGCTAAACTTGATATCTTTCTGAAGCAATACGACAAAACAGTGATGTTTCATCAGCATTATAGAGTTGTTCTGGCATCAAATTTCATCAACAATGACTTTGGTAAACTTGTCAATGAAATTCTTTACTGATTCATGATCAGCAGATGCTTTATCAGCAAAAATCTTTAAAAAATAATGCCATGTATTTTCCTAAATTTCTGCAATCAGCCTGTTGAATATTTCGTTTCTTTCAATTTTCAGTTTATTGTAATATATCTTTGCCTGTTTCATGATCAGCGTACTCTTAAGTGACATGTGTTCACTGTGACTCTGAAAGATCCACATTTCAATACACAATTGAAATCTTCATTTTTAGCCATATACAGTGTTTTAAAAAAGGTTTTTTAACTTACATTAATCACTTTCAGCGTAAAATTTCAACAGTTTGTTCTTCTCTTTCTTCAGGTCATGTACAATAGCCACTCCAACACCATACTCTACTGTAAGGCAATTCACATTGACTCTGCTGTCCAGTTGTTCTCCAACAGCTTCACTTTCTGTTCTATAGATAGACATAAATACTTCCGCTTTTCAAAATCACTGTTACTCATAGGGGTGTCTTCAGGCTTGTTGATATTTTCAATAATATCTTTTACCACAAAGAACAAGCAAAACAGAATGAGTAATACACACAGATCATGGCTCCATGTAGGGCATTATGGGGAACCTACCACTAGTGTGTCTGGCCTATACACATGCCATTTTAATATCCTTTGTGGATGTATTTCCATGGGGAATTCTGGGCTGATGTGGCATAGAGATATTACAGATGAAGGAATATTTCTTTCTCTTGGGGATACCGAATAAACTGTGTGTTGCCTGCATTTTGACTGTGAGGTCAGGGGTAGAACTTTCCATTTGTGGCATCATGCCAGGATTCAAAAAGTTTCAGATTTTAGAGCATTTCAGGTTTCAGATTTTTGGGTTAGGGATTCTCAACCTGTACAGTCATCATATGCCTTTACCAGTTATCAAATGAAATTGTGAAGTCTATTATATTTTGAACTACTTTATGATATACCTGTCTTCCCCAATCTTGATAGGCTCCTTGCACATGTTTCCATTAGCAAAGCCAGGTGACCTGTTCCTTCTCGATCTTGAACTATGCAAGGTCAAATAAATTTTTCTTCTTGTGTCTCCAGTAATTGTCACAGTCTTGGAAGCATAGTCCTAAAGTCTTAAATGCAGTGAAATAATTGTTGCTGAATAAATTTTGCTACTTACACTCAGAAGAATAAACAAGATGGCCTTTGAGTATCTCCCAACTTTGTTATTTCTTAACACAGGTCTTCATAGAAAACTTACTGTTCCTAACAGCTATTTAAAATACTGAAATGTCTTGCTAGAGTAATACATTCAGATGTTTAGGAAAGTTAATTAGTCAGCTTTAATATAGCTGAAAATGACCATTTCTCAGCATGACTCAGCAGTTTTCATATGTTGGTACAGCAATGGGTTGGCAAAATTAAATACATATATTAATTTCCTAATGATAGGATAATTATTCTTAAGTAAATAACAGGGTTTTTAAATGTTCACTTGCCACAGGGCCTGAAAGCACAGAAACCCTTCACATGGTTCTGTTTCTTTGTGTCCAAAAAAAGAAGAACATGGCTGCTGGAATCAAACTTTGCTTTTGAAAGCTAACTCCACCAGCTTCCAGATATAGAACCTTGGGCAAATTTTGCAAGCCATTTGCCTTAATTTTCCATAAGATGCTTGTGAGGACCGAATGAATTAAGCAATGTAAAGCACTTAGAACAATGTCTGACACACAGCCCTTAATATAATTTATCTAACTTCATGTCATTTTAAAAATCAGAATATAATTATGAGATTACCCCTTTTTACATTTGTTTTGGAACTACAACATGAATAGACAACTACACAATAATGGCATTTTTTCTCTCAAAATGTATTTTCCAACTACAGCTTTATGTCTTAGTTTAATGAAAGGGAAGGCTAGGGGATCTGCCACCTATCAGGCAGTGCCCCTGTTTGTGTGAACTTGTCTAATCCTCAAATCATCTTCATAAATGAGGCTTAGAGAAATTAACTTATTTAGAGTCACACAGCTTGTCAGTGGCCGAGGTCAGATTCAAACCCAGTTCTCTCTCATTTAGAAAATGATTCTCTAGAGCAATGTTTTTCATTAGGTGGGTTGAAGAGCTTTTAGGGACACTGGAGTTATTACAACCGGCTGTTTAATCTACATGTGCAGAAAGTGCTGTCTGCAAACTGAAGTGCTGCTATGTTTCATACAGATATGAAACAGAATTTTAGCATGCTGTTAAGAATAAATACAAATGTAGTATTTTAATAAATTTATAAAATCTTGTTCTTATATAGTACTCAACTAACATATCATAAAAATAAAACTCATCATGTAGAGAGATCAATGAAATTTGTTATTTAAAGAAAGTTATAAGGCTCTGCTATAGATCTTCCTCTAAGACATGGAGGAGAACTACATAACTAGAGGGAACAGAGTCACAGTATATATCATATACAGGACTTATAATGGACCTAGAAGAAAGGTGAGGCCCAATATAGTAAGTGTCTACCATCGTGAATTTTTATTGAATGAATAAATGAATACATATGTAGATACATACATTGAAATGGAAATGGTCAGTTTGTTTAAAGTCGGTGGAACCAGCCTAAGAACAATTAGGATGACTTCATTAGAAGGGAACTATAATTATCTCCCCTTTTCCTGCCCATGAGAAGATCTAAAATAGCTTTTCCCAGAAATGTCCATTCCAGGAAGGTGAGAACTTGTATTTCTTTATGGAAAGTTTTGTGTGGTCAAGTAAGTTGGCAAATGCTGTACTCTATAGCCATCTTTTAGAGATTTGCCAGGCACATAAGTAAATTACAGGCTCCAAGAAATTGTATGGTTAAAAAAAAATGAAAACTCAGAAATCCTCTAACCTATTGGATCACAGAAGCCCATTCTCCTGTAACACCTATTAGCCTTCTGCAGAACTAGTTATCCAAAGTACATAATTTGGGCAATAATCTTCTACATAATTCTTATCCATCAAGGTGCCAGTCCGTTCCCTTTTGATACTTCATGTGATTAGGCTATTAGTCTTTCTAGTATTTAAATATGAGGGGGGCTATTAGATAGTCTTTCTAGTATTTAAATATGAGGGGGTAAACTCTTTCATAAAAAGAAAACATGCAATTTCTAAAATGGATCTATAAATTTCAGAAGCTAGAAAAGCAAGACCCCCGCTCTTTGTGATGAGAGCTTATGAGTGTCCAGTCAGCGGCACTTCATCTCACTAACTGCCCTTTCTCTGGGTGTTCAGTTGTGCGCTAAGGTTCAACTTCCCCAGCGGAAGATAGCTCTGGGGATTGTTAGCAGGTCACACAGCTGAGTCAACTGCAAAGCTGCTAGGAGGAATGTAACGCTTTTGTAGGTTGGGGAAGAAAATAAACAAAACAACTACTCCTGGGAAATCCTATGACCCAATATAATCAGTACCAGGTGCCACAAACTTCCCACCATGGAACATTCCCTTTCCACAGCTGCTAGTCTCTGAAAGGCTTGCAGCTGGTGCCACTTAACAGAGACAGGGAGGCTTTGAGATCTTTCCAGGACCTACTGAGGTGTTGAGAGCAAAGATGTCTGTTTCCAGAAGGTGATCAGAGAGATACCTTCCAAATCCCTTTTAAGAAGGTATGATATCCAGGTGTATGGCCTGATCCCAGGATTCCCTAAGAACATAAAAAGCTGAAGGAAAGCCACAAGCTGATATGCTCGGATCTTATCCACAAATCCTCAAACTTTTGCCATTGGAAACTACATGCTCTGGACTACATCATCTCCATTGGGAGGTAGAAAGTGAGGAGCATAATGTTCTCTCTTTTGCCCTTCAGTGAACTTAACAGCTTATTTTGGTAAGATAATGTGGATGCACTTTAAATAGATAAATCGTTATGCAAAGCAATTCATCATCAGCATCTGGCAAATGGAATGGGTGCAACTGCCAGAGGAGGATAGTCCAGGTGGGCAGAACAGTTTTGAGCAAAAACTGGAAGGAAGAAATACATCAGCTCAGTGGAGAAAGGAGAAGAGTTTGGATATTAAAAAGTTCAGATGGGAGACTTGATATGAAAATGGATCTTGGAGGTCAGACTAAAGAGTGCAGTGTACGCATTAATATTTAATAAACAAAAAATGAGCTAGCTCCATCTATCTCTAATGTTATGCCCTCTTCCCCTAAAAGTATAATCTCATTGCTCTGTTCATACCCAACTATACGCTATTACCCGCATACACCATGTTTTCTCATGCTTTTGTCTGTCAACACTATTCTCATTCTTTAGAATGACGATTCTATCTTTGCATCTTGTTGACTAAACTCTATGGCTTAGGTAACTCAAATATTCCAGGTGAGCTGTTATTCAATACAAATGAGGTCATATAACACCAATGCTCAGAATACCAGAGTATTTAGCTCTGCCTATGTGACCATTAGATATCAGCCCCCTCTCAGCATCTTTCCTGCTATTTTTGAAGAGTTCTCATGAGAACTGTTCACATCACAATTTATTTTTTATTTTAATCTGTTGCCCACAGGCCAAGTACTCTTTAGAGAACTGTCTCTCCTGCTGCTGACTGAGCCATCATTCAGCAATGGCCATGCTAAGCTCTCAAAGGGCCAGAGCTTATGAACTAGAAATAACAGGGTTGGGGACAGGTGGTATGGGAGAACAGGCATTGTGCTAGTTTTTTCTCACCAAGTTTTCTTTGAGAAACTGAACTTAAAATTATGAAGCCATACAACTAATTTCTTGGCTTTTGTAACTGAAAAATTCATTAAGTCGTGGCTGGATTCAAGACCTTGTATGATGTCATTGGGACCTGAACTTGGTCACCCCTTCTAAGTCCTGGCTTTGATTTTCATTTTTCTGCTTTAGGCTCAGGTACATGTACAGCTGCATTGCCAGTCACAGAAGAGCTTCTGTTTCACAGGCATGTCAAAAATGTACGGAGATGACCTCCGCTTTGTCTGATTTGTGTCACATCCCCAACCCTGAACCAAAAACAATAGAAATAGAACATATTGACCAAACAGGATTGTATCATGATTTACCCATGCATCTAAGGGTGACTAGGTCCTGCCCCTCTCTGTAAAATGAGAAAAACCTGCTTCCTAATAGTAAAAGAGAAACTTGGAGAATAGTACCACAAAATTAATAAGTAGATGTGAAGGAAATAAACATATTTCACTCCAAAATATAATTCTTTGACATATTTTGAGGTGGCTATCAAGGGGCCAGCAAACAGAAGTTGCCTTGCAAAGCTGTCTTTTGTGGAGGAGATTTGCATCTGTAGAGAATTTTCCTTAATGTAGCCAGTCCTCTTGTCCAGATCTAGGAAACATTAAATAAGAGTCTGACGCCTTTAAAAGTCTGAAAGAAAATTTACCATCCATTCTCTCTAAGGGCTGCTACTTGTGAGATTTCATCTACATAAGACCATCTTTGCTAGCTAAAATTAACTCATGATGAATTAAAGATTTAAACGTAAAACCTCAAACTGTAAGAATCCTGAAAGAAAACACAGGAAATACCATTCTGGATGTCAGCCTTGGGAAAGAATTTATGGTAAGTCTTCAAAAAAATGGTAATAAACCCCAAAATTGACAAATGGGAACTAATTAAACTAAAGAATTTCTGCAGAACAAAAGAAAAGATCAACAGAATAAATAGACAAGCTACAGAAAGAGAGAAAATATTCACAAACTAAGCATCTGATAAATGCATAATATCCAGAATCTATAAGAATCTTAATCAATTGAAAAAGCAAAAAACAACCGCATTAAAAAGTGGGCAAAGGACAAGAACAGACACTTCTCAAAAGAAGACATACAAGTGACCAACAAACATGAGGAAATGCTCAACATCTCTAATCACCAGACAAATGCAAGTCAAAACCAAAATGAAATACCATCTCGTACCTGTCAGAATGGCTATCATTAAAAAGTAGAAAAAACAACAGATGCTGATGAGGATGCGGAGAAAAAGGAATGCTTAAACACTGTTGGTGGGAATATAAATTAGTTCAGCCACTGTGGAGAGCAGTTTGGAAATTTCTCAAAGAACTTAAAACAGAAATACCATTTGACTTACCAATCCCATTTCTGAGTGCATATCCAAAAGAAAATAAATCACTCTACCCAAAAGACACTAGCACTTGTATGTTCATCATAGCACTATTCACAATAGCAAAGGCATGGAATCAATCTAGGTGCCCATCAATGGTAGATAAGAAAAATAAAATGTTGTACATATACATGGTGGAATACTAAACAGCCATAAACAGAAAGAAATAATGTCCTTAGCAGCAATATGGATGTAGCTGAAGGCCATTATCCTGTTAATTAACACAGGAACAGAAAACAAAATACTGCATGTTCTCACTTATAAGTGGGAGCTAAACACTAGGTACTCATGTACATAAAGATGGCAACAACAGACACTGAAGACAACTAGAAGAGGAAGTGCGGAAGGATTGAAAAGCTAACTATTAGGTACTATGTTCACTTCCTGGATGACAGGTGCAATTGTATCCCAAACTTCAGCATCATACAATATACCTATGTAACAAGCCTCCACATGTACCCACGAATGTAAAATAAAAGTTGACATTATTTTAAACAAGCAAAAGAAACAAAGATGATAACAGCCCCTTTCTGAAACAAACCCCTTCCTTGCTTGTAGACATGACCACCTTTGTAAAACTAGCAAATTAGCCACAAGATTATAAATGGCGCAGGGAGTCATGCAGCCAGAGGTCACAAGATTCCTAAACTCCCCAATTGCTCCTATAGATAATATCACAATTGTATAACCTAAGATTGGTATTTGAAGTATTTTTCAGACCCTACTTTCTGATGGACCAGCTGACAGCACCCAGACAGTTGAACTGGCTCATCTGGTCTTGTAGCACCCACTCAGGAAGTGACTCAGCACAAGAAAACAGGCTCTGACTTCCCATGATTTCTTCTCCAGCACAAACAATCAGCATTCTCCATTCCCTAGCCCCCTGCTTGCCAAACTATCCTTCAAAAACTCTAGCCTCTGAATTTTCAGGGAGGCTGATTTGAGTAATAATAAAACTCCTGTTCTTCCACTTAGCTGGCTCTGCATTTTTTAAATTTCTTATTGCAAAAACCTGCTGCTATCAGTGCATCAACTTTTCTGGGTAGCGACCAAGATGAACCTATTGGGTGAGTACCTAGGTTTTATTATTTATCATATATATATGATGGTGATGCAGCTGTACATATGCCTGAGTCTGAAGCAGACAAATGAAAATCAAAGCTAAGACATAGAAGGAGTGACCAAGTTCAGGATGTGATGACATCATACAAGCGCTTGAATCCAGCCATGACTGAATGAACTCTTCAGTTATGAGAGCCAAGTAATTATTTGTATGGCTTAATACTTTTAAGTTTGGTTTCTCAAAGAAAACTTGGGTGAGAAAAGAGTTAACTCAATGTTTGTTCTCCCATAAGACCCATCCCCATATGTACAAAAAAGATAGAACCTATGTACTCACCTATGTATATGTGTGTGTATATGTATTACATTTAAGTGTATACATATATGTTACATTTAAGCGAACTGTTAAATGTTATAGATTTATATTGTAATCACAGCAGAAACCTCTAACAAAATACAAACTTCTAGAGCTAAAATGCTAATAAATGGATTAAGTAGAATACTTAAAAATAGTTAACTCAAAAAGAAAGAAGGAAAATAGAAAGATGAATTAAGAACAGATGGGACAAATAGGAAACAAAGAGAAAAAAATTAGGCAAATGCCAATCATAATATTAATTATATTAAACAAAAATAAGATACACACACCTTCAAAGAGGTGAAGATCATAAGATTATATTAAAAAGTGAGAGCTATGTGCCGTCTAAAATAGTTGCACTTTAAATATAAAGAACTAGATAGCTGAAAGTCAAAGGATAAAAAAAGTTAAGCCATTTGAACAGTAAGCATAAGAAAGCTGGGTGATTCTATTAACATCAAAGTGGAACTAAGAAAAGCCGATTTTTAAAAATGTGAATTATCTTATAGTTGAGTGAAATATCCTATAAATATTAATTGGGTACAGCTAGTTGATAGTATTGTTCAAGTCTTTAATATTCTTACTGTGTAGTAAGAATTCAAGTGAAATTGAAAACTAATATTTTTAGATTATTTTTAGCTTTTTTTTAGCAATAAAGTGTTTTCATTTAGGGTATGTACATTGCTGTTTTAGACATAATGCTATTGCACTTTTAATATACTACAGTATAGTGTAAATATAACTTTATGCACTGGGAAACCAAACAATTCATGTGACTCACTTGATTGCAGTAATTTGTTTCATTGCAGTAGTCTGGAGCCAGACCCACAATATCGCCGAGTGTATTAGTCAGGGTTCTCTAGAGGCACAGAACTAATAGGATAGTTGTATATATGAACGGGAGTTTATTAAGGAGTATTGATTCTCAGAATCACAAGGCAACCTCCCACAATAGGCTGTCTGCAAGCCAATCCGAGTCCCAGAGCTGAAGAACTTGGAGTCCAATGTTTGAGGGCAGGAAGCATCTAGCATAGGAGAAAGATGTAGGCTGGAAAACTAAAGCACTCTAGTCTTTTCACGTTCTTCTGCCTGCTTTTATTGTGGCCACGCTGGCAGTTGATTAGATTGTTTCCACCCAAATTGAGAGTGGGTCTACCTTTCCCAATCCACTGACTCAAATGTTAACCACCTTTGGTAACACGGTCACAGACACACCCAGGAACAATACTTTGCATTCTTCAATCCAATCAAGCTGACACTCAATATTAACCATCACACTGAGGTATACTTTGAAGCCTTTTGTGACTTTGGGTCTTTCTATGAAGAATTGATTTTGGAAGTCACATCCTATGACTATCCTTGGAAGTTACTTAGCATTACTTCCAAAATACTTTGTTGACTAGCCACCAAGTCCAGCCTACATTCACAGAAGAAGTAGATTCAACTTTGAAGAGAGAAGTATCAAATAATTTGGGGACAAATTTTTTTTTTTTTTTTTTTGAGACAGAGTCTCGCTCTGTCTCCCAGGCTGGAGTGCAGTGGCCGGATCTCAGCTCACTGCAAGCTCCGCCTCCCGGGTTCACGCCATTCTCCTGCCCCAGTCTCTCGAGTAACTGGGACTACAGGTGCCCACCACCTCGCCTGGCTAGATTTTTTTTTGCATTTTTTAGTAGAGACGGGGTTTCACCGTGTTAGCCAGGATGGTCTCGATCTCCTGACCTCGTGATCTGCCCGTCTCGGCCTCCCAAAGTGCTGGGATTACAGGCGTGAGCCACCGCGCCCGGCCCAAATTTTGAAATACTAGACAAGGAATTTGAACAAGGGAAGTTTTGTAAATATTTAATGGTTTTAGGTAAACATACCTTGATTCTCTATCTCACAATGAAGGATTTAATCATGTTTAATGGTCCTGGTATACTTGAAATCCTTTATCTATAGATTTTCCCATTTGTTAGTATTTGGATGGGCACTGTCTTTAGTTGCTTCTGAAGAGAATGAAGACTAATGAGAGAGTACATTCCAATCAGTGCTTGTGCAAAGAGGCCATTCAGAGAATTCAGTATGAATGAAACATGGGGCATAAATGAAGGGGTAATGGCAAATGCAGTCGGATAGCTAGTGTCCCACAGTTTCTCCTCTTCTCCTTTCACCTTCAGTTTTTGTCATTTTTACTTTCACATTTTCAAGGGTAATATCATTTATTTTCTATAACCATAATTGTTTTGTAATTTGTAAGTTAATTCTTTTTTCTTTTTCAACTTTCATTTTAAATTCTGGGGGTGTTAGAGTAGGTGGATTGGATACCTAGACATGAGCCCCTGAGAAAAACGGGGTCTGGAAAATCTCACGCCTCAGAGATCACCAGAAACATGCATGCTAGCTTTGAGCAGAGAGCAGACGAAATACCTATGCAGGAAGGAACACCCCTTAAGATGCCCAGTAATTGCTCACTCTGTAGTCGATCTGTCAGAATGTAGCTGCATGCTGATAAAGAAGAAAGAGGACAAAGGAGGAATTCCTAAGAGATACACAGGTGAAATAAGTATAGATTTGACCTCTATACAATCATCCTGTGGTGGCGGTAATGAGCAATGCAGCCATTAGGTAGAATTCACATCTAACACTGGAACCATGCATGTGTACCAACTAATAGTAATGGAGGATCGCACAAGCTTGGCGTGGGAACTAGGTGAGAAAAAGGAGGGGACTTAAGGCAGAAGTGCGAAAACTAGACCAAAAACAAAGTTGAAGACTTAAGACAGAGTTGGGAACTTCAAGAAAAAAATCCACCATCATGAAAACCCAATGCAGAACCCTCGGGGGCTGCTGGGTTATTCTGTTTCAGTAGCCTGCTCTGCCTCATCTTTCAGAGGGTAATGTCTCTCTAAATAACCTTTCTGCTCTCCTTTTCTCTTCAATAAATTCGTTTTGGCTAAATTGTCTCTTGGCTGAAATCTTTCACCCAAGATGACTAAAGACCAAGGATTCTCCCACTTCCTGGTAGCAGGGGTCCATGTGCAGGTTTGTTACAAAGGTATATTGCCTGATGTTTGGAGTATGATTGATCCCTCATCCAGGAAGTGAGCACAGTACCCAACAGGCAGTTTTTCAACCCTTGTTCCACTCCTTCTCTCCCCCATCTTTTATTCCCCAGTATCTATTGTTCGCATCTTTATGTCATGTGTACCCAATGTTTAGTTCTCATTTATAAATAAGGACATATGATATTTGTTTTCTGTTTCTGTTACTTCACTTAGGATAATGGCCTGCAGTTGCAACTATGTTGCTGCAAAGGATATAATTTCATTTGTCTTTATGACTGCATAGCATTACATGGTGTATCTGTACCACATTTTCATTATCCAATTCACCACTGATAGGCACCTGGCTTGATTCTATGTCTTTGCTATTGTGAATAGTACTACGATGAACATAAGCTTGCATATGTCCTTTTTGTGAAATGATTTTCCTTTGGGTATATAGCCAGTAGTGAGATTGCTGGGTTGAATGGTAGTTCTACTCTTAGCTCTTTGAGATATCTTCAAACTGCTCTCCACAGTGGATGAACTAATTTACATTTCTAGCAACAGTGATATGCATTCCTTTTTCTCCACAGCCCTGCTAATGTCCGTTATGTTTTGACTTTTAAACAAAAGCCATTATAATTGTAAGATGGTATCTCATTGTGATTTTTATTTGCATTTCTCTGATGATTAGTGATGTTGAGCATTTTTTAATGTGCTTGTTGGCCACTTGTATGTATTCTTTTGAGAAGTGTCTGCTCATGTTTTTTGCCTATTTCTTAACGGGATTATTTGGGTTTTTTGCTTGATGAATTAAGTTCCTAATAGATTCTGGACACTAGGCTTTTATTGGATGCATAGTTCACAAATATTTTCTCTTACTCAGTATGTTGTGTGTTTATGCCACTGATTTTTTCTTTTGCTATACAGAGTATCTTAAATTTAATTAGTTACCACTTGTCAATTTTTGGAAAGCACAACAAGATTAACTATCCAAAATGAAGTATAAAACATTTTAAATTCAATTTGTTCTACTAACTTCTGAAAAAAACAGTCTTGAACTCTTCAACTATAATTACAGATTTGTCTATCTTTTCCTTTTAGGCTTTATTAATTTCTGCTTCATGTATGCTCAAGCTCTGCTTTTAAGTGCATGTTCATTTGAGTTTGCTATATCTTCTTTAGAAAATGACACTTTATTATTATTCTTCTTTATTCCCGGAAATATTTTAAATTCTAAAGTCTGCTTAGTCTGACATTAACATAGCCACTTCAGTTTTCCTTTGATGGGTATTCTAATGCTATATATTTTCTCATCATTTTATTTTAATTGATCAGTGTCTTTTTTGTAGACAGAATATAAATGGCTTTTCTTTGGCAACAAGTCTGACAATTTCTGCCTTTTAATTAGAATGTTCAGACCTTGTGATGGTTAATACTGAGTGTCAACTTGATTGGATTGAAGGATGCAAAACATTGTTCCTGAGTGTGTCTGTGAGAGTGTTGCCAAAGGAGATTAACATTTGACCCAATGGGCTGAGGAAGGCAGACCCACCCTTAATCTGGTGGGTGCAATCCAATCAGCTGCCAGCAAATATAAAGCAGGCAGAAAAACGTGAAAAATCAAGACTGGCCTAGCCTCCCAGCCTACATCTTTCTCGAACTGTGCTGGATGCTTCCTGCCCTCAAACATCAGACTCCAAGTTGTTCAATTTTGGAACTCAGACTGGCTCTCCTTGCTCCTCAAGCTTGCAGACAGCCTATTGTGGGACCTCGTGATCATGTAAGTTAATATTTAATAAACTCCCCTTTATAATATATATAACACACACATATATATATTATATTACATATGTATACATACATATATTATATTACATATGTATATATATTAACTGCCCCTAGAGGGACAGAACTAATATCTATCTATCTATCTATCTATCTATCTATCTATCTATCTATCTATCTATCTATTTATCTAATATAGCAGAACTAATAGGATATATATAGGATATGTATAGATAATATGTATATAGGATATATAATAGGATATATATGTCCTATATTAGGGAAGCCTGACTAATACAGACCTTTAATTAGAATGCATAGTTAATTTGATTGTTTATATGGTTGGGTTTAACTCTACCATCTTGCTCTATGTTTTGTTTCCCCTAACTGTATTATTTTCTTCTTTTCCCATTTTCTTTTATTATTTTAATGATTCTATTTTATTTTCATGATTGGCAATTAATAATATTTCTGTTTTTCAGTGGGGAGTGTTCCTTTAGATTCCATAGTATACATCAACGTATTATAGTCCATATTTGTCTACCATATATATCTTCATGAATATTATAAAAGCTTTACAATAGTATACTTTTATTATTTCTCTCCCATCTTTTGTGCTATTGTCATATATTTTAATTTATATCATTTATTTTCATGTTATAAATACTACAATAAATTATGGTTTCAATTTTTCTTTAAGTGTAAGATTATTTAAACAGGCTAGAAATGAGAGAACATATCTTTTGCATTTACTCACATATTTCCCATTTGGAAGGTTTTTACTTCTTTACATAGATCCAAATTTTCATTCTGTTTATTTCCCTGCTACTTAAACTTTTTTTTTCTTTAGTATTTCTTATAGTGCAGGTCTTATGATGGTGAAATCACTCAGCTTCATTTGCTTACAAAGTCTTTACTTTTCCTTTGCGTATGATAGAGAATTCTAAGTTAATTTTTTTCGTTTAGCACATTTAAAATGCCATTTCACTTTACTCTAGGCTCCATCGATTCAGATTAGAAGCTCATCATAAGTATTCTATTTATTCTTGTGCACATGTGTCTTTTTACTTGAACTTTTAAAAAATAATTTTTAGTTATTAGTAGTTTTTTTGCATTTTAATTGTTTTGTGCTTTTCTTTGCTTTTTACTTGAGGTTCATTGAGTTTCTTGGACATGTGTGTTTATTTTAGTTTTTATCAAATTTGGAAAAATGTTACCCATTATTTCTTTAACTATATTTTTCTACCATTCCTTAACTCCACTTTGAGGACTCCAATTTCATATATGTTAGATCACTTGATATAGCTCGTTTCTGCTGTTATTTTTCAGACATTTAAAATATTTTACACTTCATTTTGGAAAGTTAATAGTTCTATGTTTTCAATCTCATTGTTTCATCTACAGTGTCTAATCTACTGTTAATTTCATTCAGTGTACTTTCTATTACAGATTTTTTCTTTCCAGAATTTTCATTTTTGTTCCTTTTTTTTAAATCATTATTATGTTAATGTTTTAGTTTATATCAGTGGGCATATTAACAATATTTATAATACATTCTCTAAGGACCTTGTCTGCTAATTAAATGATATCTATTAGCTGTCTGTTTCTATTGATTTCTTTTTTCCCCTAGAGATGGGTAGTATTTTCTTGCCTCTTAGCATAGCAGGTAAGTTTTTAATTAGGTGCCAGATGTTGTACCTTTTTGTGTTTGGCTTCTGATTTTTATTCTATGTCTCTAAAGAGTATTGTTTGTTTTTTGTTCTCAACTAAGTAACTTGAAGTCACTTTATCTTTTTGATATTTGCTTTTATGTTTTGTTGTGATTGATCCAGAGAAACCTTTATTCTTGGACTAATATAACTTGGACTACTAAGGAATGACCCTTCTAAGGAAACTTACTTGTTATGAATTGAACTGTGTTCCATGAAAAAGATAAATTGAAGTCCTAATCCTTGGTATCTTAGAATGTGACCTTATTTGGAAACAGTATCGTTGCATATAGTTAGTTAAGCTAAGGTGAGGTCATACTAGAATAGATGGGCCCTTAATCAAGTATGGCTGTTGTACTTGAAGAAGAGAAGAAACATACAGGGAGATGGCCATATGACAACAATTTCAGAGATTAGAGTGGTTTATCCACACAATAAGGAATACCACAGACTGTCAGCAAACACGAGAATCTAGGTGTGATTGGGAAGATTTCTCTGTTAGGGATTACAGAGGGAGCAGGACCCTTCTAACATCTTGATTTTTGACTTTGAGCCTTCAGAACTGTAGGGCAACACATTTCTGTTGTTTTAGTGATACTTTGTTTCAGGAGCGCAAGAAAACTGATATACTACCAATGTTCCACGTATTACAAGATGTCTCTCTTTTGGTCACCGGGAATAGAAAACTCTTCCCAGCCCCATGTGGGTATCAGAAATTCTTTGACCTATTGCTTTCTTGAAAGAGTTTTATGATTTCGTTTTTATTTTTCTTTTATTCATTTGAGTCTCCTGTCCTTCTTCTTAGTCTAGTTAAAGGTTTGTTAATTTTGTTTACCTTTTCAAAAAGTCAACTGTTAGTTTTGTTGACTTTTAAAATGTATTTCTCATTTTCATTTCATTTATTTCTGCTCTCATCTTCATCTCAGTTTGGGTCTCCTAAGTGTTAAAGATCATGCTGAATGCAAGAAAAAAAATGTATGTGCAAATAAATAAATTACCATGATTTGTGTCATGTAAATTAAGCCTTCACTTACTGGATGATCTTGGTTATTATAAGAAAATGAACTATTAAGAGCTTGGGTGACAAAATAATGTAGTATTTTCCCATAATAATTGAATATCTATTCTGGTTAAGGCTTTGTGCATACTATTCACATGCATCTTCTAAATAAATTCATCGAGAAAACCATGAGAGAAGGTTAATATTGCCATGCGTGGTAACTCACGCCTGTAATCCCAGCACTTTAGAAGGCTGAGACGGGCAGATCACCTGATGTCAGGAGTTCGAGACCAGCCAGGCCAACATGGCAAAACCCCATCTCTACTGAAAATACAAAAATTAGCTGGGCATGGTGGCGCATGCCTCTAATCCCAGCTACTCGGGAGGCTGAGGCAGGAGAATTGCTTAAACCCAGGAGGCAGAGGTTGCAGTGAGCCGAGATTGTGTCACTGCACTCCAGCCTGGGCAACAGAGAGAGACTCTGTCTCAAATAATAATAATAATAATAATAACAACAACAACAACAACAACAACAACTCTGAGAACTGGAGGTTAAATTATATACCCAAGATCATATAATCATTCATGGGTATGACAGAATACAAATTCTGACTACAAAATTCATTCTCTAATATTTGCTTCTGTAATCTACCAATGAAATATTACTATCTGCTTTCTCATAGACAAAGTAAAAAAGCAGCTAAATACTCTAATCATGTTTACTGGGCACTTATAATAAAAGCCAGGATAGAATGTCATGCACAGATAGAGAAAAAATTTGATGAATAGCTGAAAACATATGGGCAAATTCATACAATAAGACATTCCATTTATGTATAATCAAGGAGACAGAGAAACTCTCATTGGGAGAGGTGATAAGTAAGAAGAGATTTGCAGGTATTGGATATTTACACAAAGGGATACATTTTGATTTCACCTTCTTAGGGAATCACTAATTACTATCTATGTCAGATCATTTCATGTCACATACTAGTGCAATAGTGTAAATAATTACACAATTCTTGTTCTAAAATAATGATTCTGCAAATAATGATGCTGAAAATAATTAGACAGCATTATAAATAACATTACATAGCTAGAACAATTGTTACATTCTAATTAAACTCAACAATTAGATTCTGCTTAGGCAGTGGAAATGGTATCATGCATTAATTAATCAAAAGTCACATACAGGTTTTACTTATTGCTAATAATACAATCGTGTCACTTTGATTGCTTTATAATTAATTCGTTCTTCAAGATAGCTTCTTCAACACTGAATGTTAACACTGCTGTTGCAAACACTTATTTATTTATTTATTTTTGATTTTTCTAAGTTCAGTTTTATTTTTTATGGGTAGCTATTTTCTTTATCTGACTATGTTGTAAGTTTTTCAAATTGATGGACTTTTTTACCCACTTTGATTAATGGACATTTGGGCTGGTTCCATATTTTTGCAATTGTGAGTTGTGCTTTAAGTTATAAACATGTATATGCATGTATCTTGTTCGTATAATGACTTCTTTCCCTCTGGGTAAATATTCAGTTGTGGGATTGCTGGATCAAATGGTAGTTCTACTTTTACTTCTTTAAGGAATCTCCACACTGGTTTCCAATAGTGGTTGTAATAGTTTATATTCCCACCAGCAGTGTAAAAGTGTTCCCTGTTCACTGCATCCCCACCAACATCTATTACTTTTTTGATTTTTTGATTATGGCCATTCTTGCAGGAGTAAGGTGGTATCGCATTGTGGTTTTGATTTGCATTTCTCTGATCATTAGTGATAGTGAGCATTTTTTTATTTGATTCTCATTTGCATATCAAAATGTATGACAATACCTTTTTAGAATTGTTTATTCATGTCCTTAGCCTACTTTTTGATGGGATCTTTTGCTTTTTTCTTGCAATTTGTTTGAGTCCTTGTAGATTCTGGATATTAGTCTTTTATCAGATTTATAGATGGCAAAGACTTTCTCCCACTCTGTGGGTTGTCTGTTTACTTGCAGACACATAATTTAAAGAGACACATCAAGAAATTCAAAACTCACTGCACTTTTTTTTTTGGTATAAATTTGACATTTGACTTTGGAAACATCTTACTTCCTGTCTTTCCAGGAACCTATCTTTTGACTCATCTGTGAGTATCTATTTTGCAGGATTGTTCGTGTTACCAATTTTTTATTAGTCAGGGCCCAATCAAGACACAGAAAGCACTGCAGTTATTTTAACGGAAATAACTTAAGGATGCATTTGTTTGCTAGGTAACTAAAAAGGCAAAAAGAGAGCATTAAAATATTGTGAAGGCTGCAACCATAGGAAATGGCTATGACCTGTAGAGCTGAGGAAACAACAAAAAAAGAGGTTGGAAATTTTAAAAATTAGTAGCTTGCAGCAGAGGTCTGAAACTGGAGCTGCAACTTAGACTTCTCAGGGGACAACATCGTTCAGCTTGTGCTGGTTTTCTGAGCTCAGAAAATGAGCCCATGGGATTGTGACCCAGATCCCTGAGGATGGAACACTGACTAATGCTGATATCTCTGAGAGACCCACAATAAGGCTGAGACTGCAAGTATTAAAAACAGTGTGAGCTTGATTCCTGAGCTGCCATAATGAACTTATTTACCACTGCTGGGTGGAGAAGCAAGGCTGGGGCAATGCTGATAAGAGCATGTTAGGAGCAGGGATCAGATATGAATCCTGGTGGAAGGCAACAAGAAGCAGAAAAGAAGGAGGATGTCCTTTCCTCTCTTCCAGCCTTGAGTCTTCCTCTAGAATCCCCAATAGTCATGGCCTAATAGGGAGCCAGATGGAAAGGCAGAAAAGTGGTTTTCAGACTTCAAACCCAGGCATCATCAAGTAGAGGATAGAAACATGAATTTGGAGCTGAGAGACCATAGCTTAATACGTGCACATCCTCCTTGACATTTCCATTTTCCACTTGATTGAGAAGACCTTAAAGGCAGCAACATTTTTATTCACTTCTACTTCCTATGTATCTAGCCTGGTGTCAAATTGAAAGGAGCATTCGATTTTTTCTTTCATTTAAAATAAAGAAATATTAAACTGTGTATATGAGAAAGAGACAGAGACAGGCTGGCAGAGACAAGAGGGAGTAGGTACTATGTGCTGGACATTTTCTTTCGGTGATTGAACAGTGAACAAAACAAATGCCCTGCTTTGATGGAGTTTATACGCTCAATAAGTGTTGAATTAATAAATACCTGATACTGCCAATTTCTCCTTTTCTCTAAAATATTTCCCTACAAGCCACATTGCCTTGCCTTCTTCTACCTCTTGATGGTTTCTCTGGGGATCCTTGGTGGCTCCTCTTTCTACCTCCATTCCTAGACATAAATATTTCTCAAGTTTCACTTGTCATGCCTCTGCTCTTTCCTTTCTCTGCTCTCACACACTGAGATCTCATCAATTCTTACAGATTAGACTGTAATGCATATTGTCCCAATTCAAATGCTTCATCAATTGTCTGCTGGAAATGTCAATTAGGACACCCACCCGTAACTTTGGACTCAACATATCTAATGAAAGCTCATCTCCTCTCCCCTTGAGACTACTCATAAATAGTGGAGGTAAATTTCTGGCTTAAAGAATTTCACATAAAGAATTTCAGTTTGTGTATGTATATAAACATATGTGTGTATATATGTATATGTGTGTGTGTACGCTCGTATATGATGAACAAAATATATTTTTTACTATGAGCTGTGGCCAAAAATATTTGAAAGCCAAAGGAGTATATGAGCTCCAAATTCTAAGAACTTAAAAACATGATATGTTAATATACCTTAAACTCACAAGAATTCAATTATTATAGCAAAATTGATAGCCGTTCTACCATGTATTCTGCTGTGCTAAGTGCTGGGATCACTGGTGATGTGCTTGTTCACTGTGTTTTTCCTGATGAGAAGGCACCTTTTCCCAGGGTTGGGCCGTTGAGAAGGCACCCTTTCCCAGGTGCCTTCTCATCAGGAAAAGAAACAGGAAACAAGCAAACACGGCCAAAATAACTTGACAGGTATTGTATGTTTATACATGATGTAGATGTTTCTGCTGTGGCCTAATATATGTCTTTCTGAAAAATCTTCTGTTGTACAAAATTGAACATGAAAATAGCAGGGCTTATATGACTAATACAGATCAGAGTAGATCACTCAAAATCAATACAATATTTTATTCAAAGCAATAAGGAAAACAATTTATATGCCACCTGATAACTTGGATATCCTAGACAAGCTACTTCTGCAAATTATAAAAGTTCACATAAAATAATAGCCTTGGAGAGCTGGCTTGCAGGTACTGAATAAAAGCAGATACAAATGGAGCTCTGAATCAGCAGGGTTGCTGTTAAGGTGAACAGAGGAGGAAGTGAAACCTGTCTTTAGCAGAGAGTCACACAGGCTAGGGTTCATACCTCTGTGGGGAAGGAGACTGAGCACACACATTTATTTTTATTTTATATTTATTATTATTTTATAAATAAATGCCTTTTATTTGTAGTTGACACATAATAATTGTCCATATTTACATGATATACAGTGATATTCCAATGTATGTATACAATATGTAGTGATCAAATCTGGGTAATTAGCATATCCATCATTTATCATTTCTTTGTTTTGTGGACATTTAAAATCTTTCCACTATCTATTTTGAAAATATAAACCACAATATTATTTTTAAATGTGCCTTTCTTCCCTAAAGCTCTTCAGCCCTAAAATAGAACTAAAGCATTTCTATGCAGCACTCAAGCTTGGAGCATTTTTTCCTTCTTGGTAAAGTTTTAAACTCTGCTGTAGTTATTGTGTCTCTCCTTGTCTAGAAAAAAAAATCACAAATAAACAAATACTCCTTCCCTACCGGAATATCAGTATAACTCCCCTGTCCATATGTCTACTTTGTTTTGCCTCAAGTCCATGGTGCTGGCATGGTTATTAATAGCACCCCTTTCATTCTCAAAAGTATCTGACTTTGCACAACAAATTAAATGGTCATACTAATTATTTTGATATTTAACAATCTATTGTAGCAAGGAAGACTGAAAATCTGGATAATAGGTTGTGATAAATACAGTGATAATATTAAGCATGTGTTGATAGGACTAACAAGAAAGACACATGTAAAACATTTCAGCACTAGCTCCATGGAGAAGACATTTAAACTGAACCATAAGAGGGAACGGGCAAAAAAGTTGTTGTCAATGGAAAAGGAAACAGAGAAAATTGCCGTGCAAAAGCCCTGTGGTGAGAAACAGTCTGGCAGGTTAGAGGAACTGAAAAGCAGCCAGCATGACTGGATGTGGAGGGAAGGGAGTCGAGGATGGTGACTTGAACTTAGGTGATCTCAAGGTGGACAGTGGGTGCCATGAGGAGATTTGGAAGTACAAATGGCAGAACTCATTGATAGATTTAAAAAGTCATAAGGGAGAGAAAGGAGACAGGATGACTCCCGAGTTTTTAGAATAAACTCAAGAGATAAGGATTCAATTTCTAGCTCTCTTTCTTAATTCTTAGATATTTTTAGTGAGATCACTTTCCTTTGGGACTCAGTTATCACATCTATGAACGGAAGATGAATCATATGATATCCAAGCATCCTACCACCTTTGGCATTTTACTATTATAATTGCATTTCTCTAAGCACTTGGTTCATATGCATATTGGGGCCTGTTCCTTCATGCACATCAGTCCCTTTAAAGGAGTAAATAAAACATTTATCTCAACAAGTAAACTTATCCTTCTGCACATTTTCTCAGTGTAATTCCTCCAGGTTTCTCTCTGTCGTAATGCATTCCTTCTCATTCCCCTTTAATTCTGAATCTACTCCTTTTAGCCTTTCTGGGAATGAAGATTGGCATAGATAGTCCAAAATCAATTGGCTTTTACCACCCACCTTAAAAAAGTAACACAGAAAGAAAACACTAGCAAGCAAACTGGAACCCTGACATAAGGTCACCTCCCACTGCTTTCCACTGCTGGTGAATCTCCCTGGAGTAACTTGATTAAACACATTCAATTTACCTTGCAAAGACAGACTCTGCTTCTACTGGCACTCACAGACTCTGGGGGGAGTTTTCAACATTTAAAGAAATGTGTCTATTTATTTAACGGAGTTTTATTTTCTCCAAAAAAATCCTGCTTCAATTACTCTAGTGTATTCTTTCTAGGTACATAGAAAATGTACAAACTAAAACCAAAGTGAATGTATGTGTACACACACACATATAAGCAAGTTTATGCCATTGTTGCTTTCAAGGCTAGATATTAAAGTGCATTGATAAAGCACATATTGGTGCTATGGAAGTAGCCCTGGCTCAGAGAGGAGCTGACCAGAGAACATAAACACTTCAAGTTTCCAGTCTTCCAGCTTTTCCCAGAGGAAATGCCCCCAAGGCAAAAGTAGAAAGAGTGAATTAAGAACAGATCCCTTCAACGTGTGATCTGAAGACAATGTGCTTTATTAAAACTGTTGATTCCTGAGCCCTATGACAGAATGGCTGATGCAGAATCTCAGGAGGCAGGGACAAGGTACAAAGTTTCTCAATGTTGTATGTGTACGTGACTCATCTGGGGATCTTGTTAGAAACACAGATTCGGACCCAGGAGGCCTGGGATGGGGCGGGAGATGATGCTTTTCTCAAAGCTCCCACGTGATGACATGCTGGTGGTCCGTGGACCACACTCTAAGGAATAAGGCACTCAAGTTTGGGCACTAATGTGTAGTCTAATACTGGTGTCCTGTCATTAGCAGATTCCTCTTGCCAGCTTCATTTCAAAGGTGACTGACTCACTGCTGAAGGCCTGAGAAGCAATACATACTGGAGAATGCTTCAGATAATACGGCTCATTAGAATTGGTTTAAAAAACAATATGATCATTTTTACAATTTGAAAATGCCTATGCAATTTACCTTCTTAACACATCAAGCATAGAAAGGCTCAGTGAGGTTTCATCCACCTGTCCAGTTTATTTCCTGAGCAATTGTCATCCAGCATTGTCTGTATCACCTTTGTTGCTATCACCGCAAAGTGGAACAAACTGTCAGTCAGCCTTTCTAGTCTTTGATGAAGGAAAATTGAGCTTCTCAACACTGATTCTCAGCTTTTTATCACTGATTGCCCCTTAGCAAGGTAAATTCAGTCTTAAAACAGCCTTTTATGTTAACATGGCTGGGGAGGGCAAGAGGTACCTGCAATATCAGCATTTATTCCCTTTTTTTTTTTTTTTTTCTTCTTCAGATGGAGTCTGGCTCTGTCCCCCGGGCTGGAGTGCAGTAGCGTGATCTTGGCTTACTGCAACCTCCACCTACCAGGGCTTATTGCAACCTCCGCCTCCCAGATTCAAGTGATCGTCCTGCCTCAGCCTCCCAAGTAGTTGGGACTACAGGCGCCAGCCACCACACCTGGCTGATTTTTGTATTTTTAGTGGAAACAGGGTTTCACCATGTTGGCAGGGCGGGTCTCCAACTCCTTACCTCAAGTGATCCACCTGCCTCAGCCTCCCAAAGTGTTGGATTACAGGTGTGAGCCACCACACCTGGCCCACATTTATCCTTGAGCTAACTCATATGCTGCTTTTTTGCTGTGGCATTTTAACATTTGAGATGCTGGCTTCCATGCTTGCATTATTTTTAAGGAAAATCATTTCATATGAACGTGCTCACCAACTCCTACATGTGTTGATTTTTTGCATAGTGCTGACTGAAGTTGCCAAAAATAAAGGTAGGAACTAATATTGATCAATTTCTAATTAGGTAAACAACACCTACATCTTTACCTGATGTAACCTTCATAGTAATACTCTAGGTATGTTTAGTTACTTCCATTTTCAAATATAAAGAAAGCCAGCAAGCTTAATGGAACCAGTAATGGAACTAGTAATGGAAATAATGGGAAAGTCAATTCAGGCCAAGATACCTCACTTTCAAACCCACAAATTCCTCTACAGGTACCTAGGCCTTCTGGATATGAGAATTAAGTGAGATGAGATGATATTAACCACTGGTCAGAGATTTACAGGCAATATTTATATAGGAGACATTTGAGCAAAATGGTCTCAAAAGATTCTTTATAATTCTAATGTTCTAATATTTTATCAACACATGAATAAAATATTTTATTCATTATGGATTGTAAACACCTTGTTCCACTGAATCACACATAAGCTTAAGTAAACTGACAAAAACTTAATAAGTGATTTAAGTTAGAAGGAAGTAGAACAAAACAAAGTTTATCCTAGCACATCAAAATCACTAATAAGTGCAAGATAAAGGAGACATCATAGTTTGGGAACAATTTATGTTGAGAAAACAGGTAAATAAAAATCCCGGGTTTATTTGACCACAAAGTCAATATTATTGAACAATACAAGCCAAGAGTACTTAAGGATCATTTAATGAAAGAGTAGAGTAACTTCCATATAGAGAAAAACAGTGTTGCTAAGTTCTGAACTAGTTATACTGTAAAATGGGGTTAACAGAGTAGGATCTCTGGTTTTCACCTGTAAGACTCTTTGAAATTATAATGATGTATTACATTCTTGAACAATAACAAAGTACATTTTAAAAATCAAAATTGGTCAATTATATCTAAAATAGTGTGAATCAAGGATTGCAAGCTCAAGGGCTGGTGGGGAAGAAGCAGGTAAGATAATTGAGTACAATCGACTTTGTAGAGATTGGGATAAACTGGGGTATACTGTTCTCATGGAGAGGAAACCTGACCAATACATCAGATAATCAATGTATTGGAAGTAATTAGCCAAGGTCAGCTTGTGAAAATATCAATGAACAGAAATGACCACTTCTCCAAAGATTATCTCACATAATAAATGTACTCAGTAATCATTTACCAGATTACTGGTTCAACAGAAATTTGTTTCTATTCACTAACTTCTAAGGAGTAGAGCAATTTGTGTTGCTAATATGTTCTAAAATCAGTCTTTGGAATATTCTTTGTACAATTTGAGGGGAATGAGCTTCTTTTGAATTTAGATTTTAAGTGCTGTGCATTGTTCCATGTGTCAAAGATTTTATCAATGGTAAGTAGGGCAGGTATCTCTTTTCCAATTCATTTTCAATTAAATCCACTGTGTTTTTTACTTTTCTCGTTTAATAATTTTGCTTTCTTGAGTGGGAGAAAAAAGGAAGAGTTAACAACTAATGCATGGGAATTGAGACTTGAGGTATTTGTGTGAAACAATAAGAATAGTCATAATTATTTTAAGGGATTGTTGGAGAATCAAGCCAGGCAAGTTATCTTAAAGTTCATAGTAATTAGAAAACAATAAGTATACAATTAGGCATTCATTTCTTCATCTGCCCATAGAGAAATATCATCTATGTATTCTTATATCAGAAAAGCAAGGAGAAATTGCTTCAATAAGAACTTTGCATTAAATTTATCATATTTCATATTTCTACTCTGTGCAGGGAAGGCCAGGCCTGGCAATGCCAAGAAGCCAGCACTATAAATATAAGAATGAACACTAACATATTTGAAGCAGAAACAAAAAAAAAAACCATCATTTTAGGAAGTTTTTAAAAATGTATGCAAACATGTCACAACCTGATTCTTTAACAAATGTCTGAATATGTTCATAGAAGGTTTTGAAGGATATTCACTAACAAATACAGAGAGAAGAAATAGAATGGAGTGTTGCAGAACAGTAACAGATGACAAGACAAAAGATGGAGAAGGCAAGATAGCAAAAAGTAATTCCAAGTGGATGAGACATTGAAATGTTTTTAAAATCTTCTACACCCTTTAAGACAAAATATTGAAAAATATGCTTATCATATTACCACAAGGAAAAGTTCTCTAAAGCAGCCATAGAAAGCATGACTATAAAGGAAAAGATAAGTAAATTTAACTACAGAAATTAAATATTTCTCTGTGGAACAAAGGACAACCCTTACCGAGTCCTCAAAAAAGCAAACGCCTTAGAGAGTGGATTTGAAACCCATATCAAAGGAAACTGATTAATGTCTGTTATGGTTAGAGAACTCCTCCAAATTAATTTTAAAAGGCTAGTAATCCGATAGAGACATGAGCAAACAATGAATGAACAATTCCCAGAGGAGGAATCCTGTTTAGACAATAAATACATGCAGAACATTAATACCAGTAGTTATTTGGTACACACAAATTTTAAAAAGGTAATATTTATCTCCCACTAGATTAGAGAAATTTTAAGGAAACTGACATTAAGTGTTGCATAAGATAAGGGAATCGCTAGCATGCAGTTTGTATAAAAAACAAATACTTTAGAGACTATCTTGGCAAAATTCACTTTCATTCTTTGCTATGTCAGAAGCACTCTTCTAAAAGTACATATAAAGACATATACAAATATATTGTTGAAACAATATTTATGGCAGTAAACATTTGAAAAGAAGAAAGACTATCCAAATAACCAAATTGTGGCATATCACCCAATAGAAGATGATATAGCGGCTACCATAAAGAACTCAGGCTACCTGCATTAACTGGGATGATTCACAAACACATTATTAAACTTAAAAAACCTAATGATGATATATAAACCATGCACTATTTTGAACAATTTTCAAACATAGTAAAACAGTAGTACATATTGGTCTTTCAGAGGCTCTTGTGGAATAAAGCCAAGAACCTAGGCAAGAAGGAAGCAATGCAACTTCAGCATAGTAATTACCAGGAGGAGTATGAATAGGACATAACTATTTTTCCCTGTATTCAAAATATTTTATTTCCTCCAAAAATATGAAAAGTTTATACCAAACCATTATTTTTAAAACCAAGATAGGTTTGTGTTTCCTTGTATTTATCCTGATACTTTCCAAATGAAGTATTTGAAATTATTCATAATTAGAAGGGAAGAGTAAAGAAAAATGAAAGAAAAAAAAGAGGGTTATAGTGTGAGACAAAGTAAATAGTCAAGAGAAAGATAATGACTAGGAAAGAAGGAACAGAGATTAAAACAACAACAAACAAACAAACAAGAAAGGCAGGGCACGGCGGCTCACATCTGCAATTCTAGTACTTTGGGAGGCTGAGGTGGGCGGGTCCTTTGAGCTCAGGAGTTTGAGACCAAACTGGGCAACACAGTGAGACCCCATCTCTACAAAAATACAAAAATTAGCCAGGTGTGGTGGTGCAAGTTTGTAGTCCCAGCTACTTGGGAGGCTGAGGTGGGAGGATCCCTTGAGCCCAGGAAGCCAAGGCTGCAGTGAGCTGAGACTGTGCCACTGCACTCCAGCCTGAGTGACAGAGTGAGACCCTGTCTCAACAACAACAACAGAAGGGCTGGAGTGTGGGGGTGGGAGGGGTGGGAAAGAAAAAGAAATAGAAGAGAACGAGAACAAAAAGATATTGTAGCAGGAAGTCTCAAGCACTATCTCTTGGTTGGGTCTCAATTTCCCCCCTTTCTTGCATCCTTTTTCCATTTTCCCCAGGTCCTGTTTCATAGGACTTAAAAATATGCAACATACTTAAAACCAAGCAATTTTTACAACCTTATCGTATACACACATGTGTTCACATGTTATTGTCTGAAACAAAATCCTCTGAGGAAGCCCCACAGCAAGTGTGTGCCGTGAAGCAGTGTTGCTTCGTGGCCAGTAAAGGACAGAAACTGGGCATATTTAGAAACTTCCATAGCAATTTGACAGAGTAATTTTATGTCCCTTGTCATAACAATACAAAGTGTAGGCTTGTGTTTTACATATCATCTTTTAATTTCATTGTTCTGTTATGTTTATTATATTTTACAGAGGCATCTGTCTGCAACAGGTTGAAAATTAATAATAATAATGAAGGGTTTTTGAACAGATTGATAAGCACTACTCTAAAAATCAGAAAAACAGAAAGAATTGTTCCCTTAGGGGATGTGTGTGTGTGTGTGTGTGTGCACTCACACACATGTAAATTTGACTTTAAGGAGGGGCTGTTGTTTCTCAGTGCTCCCTGGAGTACTTTTATTCATTCTTAGATCTAAGTTAGTCATGGAAAACCTAAGCAACCAAATGAACTAAAATACCATTAATCCATTCCTCAAGAGAAAGGACCTTTACATTTAATTTACAAACCACCTTTGCTAAGGATTAAGAGAGAACTGAACCATCCTCAAAGCAACGAAAATGCAGAGCCGCCTATACCTGCTTAGGAGACTAAAATCCAGCCTGTTTGGAAAGCTAGTGTTGTCCAGTTATGCGATTTTTTTTTTTTTCTTTCACACTACGTCCTGTTCCTGTGACTTTCACCAAGAAAGCACTTTCTTCAGATCTTCAGTTTCTGGCATTGCTAGCACCCTCTTCTTCAGGGAGGATTACCAGACAGGAAAAGATAACAGAATGCTTGAAAGTCTAAGCTTTGGCGCCCGATCAAACTAGTTTCATAACTTGCCTAGGCTACTTTAGGTAATTTTTGGAAGAATTTTATAACCATCCTGAGCTTCAGTTTCCTAACACATAAATAGAAAAATGAGGATAATGTACACCTCTCTTAGAAGGTCACTGTGAAGAAAGCAGCAGCTGATAAACAAAAGTGCTCTTCTCAGTGACTGAAAGGGTCAGTCATTACTATTTCTACTACTACTACTACTATTATCAGTACTGTATTAGGAGCCATGTTTGTAGCCATCCCTCAGGAGAATATGGGTCATACTCAGAAAAAAGAATAATGTAACTGCATTTACTCAAATTTATATAAGATATAAATTTTTAGCAGTTGAAAGTTTTGAGAAACTTGCAATAAAAGCAAATTCAGCAATCATATAAGAATTATCTTCTGGAATTTTACAAACTCTCATAGTTAAGGGTGAATAGACACTCTAGGCTGCTTAAAAAGTCAAAACATGAATCAGTGGGTGAACTTAAAGGGTGGCAGATTTTGAATCAAACAAATGGCTTTCTTAAATACTAGAATTCCAATACAGAGAAATGGACTGAAACACAAGGGTGTATACCTATATACTCATACAAATACACACACACACACACACACACATATACATATGAACAGAGAAAAAGAGAGAAATTTATATATCAGGCTATATGGAATGCTTTCCATGTAATATACTGTCTCATTCAGTTTCTCAAATGTCTTGGTATTTTCTACTCAGTAGATAAACCTGGACTTCAGTTCCTTTTAGGGATTGCTTGCTCTATTTGCACCACTGTTCTGAGAAAAGTAATTCCCCATGTAAATGCATGTTACAAGTCACTGGAAAACTCCAGGCATTCTGTTTTTTTCCTGCTGCATTGCATCTTGGAAATTGCCCACCATTGTGGTTCTGCTATTTTAGAAGCAGGAGCAGAAGGCAGCCCTGCATTTTCCATGAAAGGGCCCCATAGGCTTCATTAGGGAAAGACATTTCCCCTTGAATTTCCACCTCCTCCGCTGAGACTCCAGCTCCAAGCTGCATGTGGCTGGCAGAGGAAAATGAGAGAGATTTGAAGGCATCAACAAGGCTTCCCTGACAGGCAGAAACCTGCCTTTGACACAAAGCTATGGCTTGGCTGTATGCCTAAGATGTGGGTAGGCACAAACTGATTTTAGCACCTGTATCATGATTCTATTATCATAATTGAAGCATTTACAATATGGAAAAGTGGCTTACTACCTTCAATAGATCCATCTATAGAACACGAGAAAAAATAATCTTTATGAGATCTTCTTTATCTTTGAGGAAAATTAAACTATTTTAAATTCTTGAACTTTTTGTAAACCAATACAAATGCAAAGGTGAAGATTTATATAAAAATAAAAATCATAGAAAAAATCACAGAAAGTTTAAAACTGAGAAATACTTTTAAAGACTTTAACTTAGTATTTTACATGAGAAAAGTTCCTTTTTTAAATGACAAAGTATGAGTTTATATGAGCCCAATGCCTGAGGATGGTCACCTGGTAGAAGATTCAAGTTGCCCTTAATAAACACTCCTGAGTAAAGTTTTTGACTATAACAAATGTTAAATGTGTATCTGTCAATAACTCTAACCATTAATCAATGATTTTTAAATTTCTGTCAAATTACAACTAGTCACTGTGACACCTATCCATGGTTTAGTGAAGATCTATCTTATTAAAAGGTCAAGACCTAAAATGAAATGTTAGTAATAGTCATAAATAATTTACATGTTAAAAGTTTATTTTTTGCCAGGCACAGTGTTAAGTGCTTTATGGGACAAATCACATTTAATTTGCACAAAACTCCTATGGTATAGGATGCAAAATTAATGTTCCCCTTTTATAGACAAGAAAACATTCATTTGTTCACAAATGTCAAAAACATTGAGTTGGTTCACAACTAGATATGAACCCATGTCTATCTGAATCTAAAACTTATCCTCCAAACCACTATGTTGTAGTCTGCAGGTATCAGTCATACTATCTCAATTTGAATTTGTACTTACTGAGTAAACTGGTATGGAGGTACCTGTTAGGAATTATCCCTCAGGAGTCACTTATTTGAGTTAAAATCCTAGAAAGCCTAACTCTGCCTGGAGGGAGTGTCTACATGCCCCCATAGCCATACACAGCATCAGGGAGAATTGTATCTGAGGCGTCCAATCTCCCCAACTGCTTGGGTGTCATCTTGCTGTTTTGCTTAACTTGTATATCCAAAAGGTTCAAGGCTATTATCCTAAGTATGTTATAACTGTGCTTGTGTTCTGCCTATAACTGGGCTGGATTATTCCTGAGCTCCTGGGAACCTGGTGGGTTTCATTGCTTGTGGACTTTATACTGCATCTTGGACCCTCAGCTCTATAGAGGCTTAACTGACCCCAGGTAATCTTATTCAACAGGTCAAGGGAGAGCCATTTCATTTGAATTTCATATTCACAGAAGATTTCAAATGTACAATTCTGACATTATCTGCAAAGAGTGGAGACACACTTGCAGGACTGATACACTTGCAGGACTGGAGCGTAATATACTTATCATACATCTTTAAACATGCATTCCATTCCACTGTAATGTATTAACAACTATTTTTAAGAATTATATAACCATTATGTAAATTGTATAGTCAAACTGCATTATACTTTGTGTTAAAATTATTTTTAAAGAAAACTTTTAAATTATATCAGCTCTGGTAACCCTATTTTGGCTTTTTTTTTTTTTTTTTTAGATTCTTATCTATCTCAGTAAAAGCAAGCGGCATGAGCTTCTTTTGGCTTGTGAAGAAACTTGTGCATCTATCCTTGACTTCTATATGCACTAACTCATAATACAAGGGACAAGCCTCAAGAGGAGAGTGAAACACAATGATAGGAATAAAGAAGGAAAATTAGTGGCATGTCATAGTTATCTTTCTTACTAAATTAGAATTTCCTTGAGAGTAGGCATTCTATCTATTTTTTATACAGCCATCATGTTTTACAGAATGTAAGTTTTTATTTTTTTTCTACTTGGTGGGTTCTGAAGGATGACTGTCTTAGTCCATTTTATATGGTATGAGAATGCCACACACTGGGTAATTCATAATGAACATGAATTTGTTTGATTCATGATTCTGAAGGCTGGAAAGTCCAAAAGCATGGCACTGGCTTCATGATGCATCATCCCATGGCAGAAAGCATAAGAGCAAGGGAGCAAGAGGAGGCTAAACTCACTTTCATAACAAACCCAATCTGGTAATAACACACCTACTTCTGGGATAATGACATTAATGTACTCATAAAGGCAGAGCCCTCATGACCTAATCACTTCTTAAAAGCCTCACTTATCAAAATTGTTACAATGGAGATTAAGTGTTCAACACATGAACTTTGGGGGATGCATTCAAACCATGGCATTATGCTCCTGACCAGCAAAATCCATGTCCTTCCCACAATGCAAAATACATCCATACCATCCCAATAGTCCCCAAAGTCTTAACTCTTCCCAACATCAATTTAAAAATACACAGCTCAAAGTTTCATTTAAATCAGATATGGGTGAAAGGGCACAATTTATCCTGAAACAAATTATCTCTAGCTATGCAATGATGGGACAGGCATAGGAAACAGAAAAATAGGCAGGAAAATGGGGTACTGATTACAAATAAGTCTAAAATTCAACAAAGTTTACAAAATTATATTTTAAGACTTCAGTATACACTTTTTTTTGACTCCGTGTCCTGCCTTCTGGGCATACTATGGTAGGAGTTGGGCCTCTCAGGCCTCAGGCAGTCCCACCCCTATAGCTTTGCTGGGCTCAGCCCACCCAGCTGCTCTCATTTGTTGGCATTGCAAGCTGGCAGTGCTGCAGTTTTGGGGTCTCAGGGGTGACCTCTCTTTCATTGAGTGGCCACAGTGTCCACTCTCACTAGGGCATTATCCTAGTGGAGACTCTCTGCAGAGGTCCCATTCCCACAGCTATGCTGGACATTGCTTTAGTGGGGGCTTTTGGCAGTGGCTTTGTCATGCAACAGCTGTTTGCAGCATCCTTTGAAATCTAGGTGGAGGCCACAATGAACCCACAGCTCTTGCATCCCACATACCTGCATAATTAGAACCACTTGGATGTTGCCAAGGTTTACAGTTTGTGCTTTCTGGAGTGGTGGGTTGAGCCGCACCTGGATTTATTTGAGCCATGGCTGGTGCGGCCAAGGAGGCTGTACTGGAATGTGAAAAGCATTGTCCTGCAACAGCACAAGGCAGCAGATGCTAAGATCCCACAGGCACTTCTCTGGAAACCTTGCCCTGAAGGTCCTAGTTTGCCTTGAAGATCACTGAAATGTTTTCATGGTTATTCTTCTATTGTCTTGATGAACAGAACTTGGCTTCCTTTTACCTATATTAATCTCTTTAGCAAATGATCACTTGTTCACACCTTTGGTTTGCTCTCCTAAAGACTCTTTTTCATTATTTACATGACCAGGCTGCAAATTTTCCAAATCTTTTCACTCTGCTTCTTATTTAATTACACATTTTGTTTTAAATTATTCATTTCCTATGGTATCTTACTATATGTAGTTAAAAGTAGCCATGCAGCTCCTTCAATATTTTGTTTAGAAATTTATTTCACCAGATATACTCGTTTATTGCAATTAAAGTCCACCTTCCATAAAGTGCTAGGGCATGAACATGACTCAGCCAACTTCTTTGGCAATTTATAACAAGGAAGGCCTTTACTCCAGTTATTAATAAGATATTCCTCACTTCTATCCGAGACTTCACCATAATGGCCTTTACTGTGCATATTTCTAACAACATGCAGGTAACAACCACTGAAGTAATCACTACAAAGATTTAGGCTTTCTGCAGCTCTTGTGTTCTTCTGAGCCTTCACTACAATTTCACTTAATACTCCATTCACAGCAATCTAGGCTTTTCTTAGTCTGCCCCTCCAAATTAATTCAGCCTCCAACCATTACCCAATCCAAAGCCACATTCACACTTTAAAGTATTTGTTATAGTAATAGTCCTGCTTCTTATTACTAGTTTTCTTTCTTAGTCTGTTTTATGATACTATGAAAGAAGACCAAAGACTGAGTAATTCATAAAGTACAAGAATTTATTTGGCTCATAGTTCTGGAGGCTGGGAAGTCCAAGAGCATTGCACCAGACTCTGGAGAAGGCCTTTGTGCTATAGTGTTTCATGATGAAAGGGAGAAGGGTAAGAGAGGATGAAAACAAGAGAGGAAGAGAGTGTTAAACTCACTTTTATAAAAAACCCGCTCCCACAATAACAACATTAATACATTCATGAGGGAAGAGACCTCATGACCTAATAACCTCCTAAAGGTCCCACCTTGCAGTACTATTGCATTGGAAATTAAGTTTCCAACACACAATCTTAGAGGACACATTCAAACCACAGCAATGACATTAAACTCTTCTAATCTCATCAACTTTATTCATAGGGAGACTTTAATGGACAAATTATATTTTATCCAGTTGTAATTATTTCAAGGTTTTTTCTACCGTCGCTACAATAAGATAGAAACAACATATCGGAGTGCCAGAAAAAGACAGCAACAAGATGCCAAAAAAGTGAAGATGGTAAAATTATTGAAATAAAAATATGCATAAGACATGACCAGCCATTTCCTCAAAGCAAATACACTGATTTGAAATGAGTACATGAAAATAAATTAAACATATTTAACCATTATAGAAATGCAAACTAAAACCACACTGAGATAACAATGACAGATAGTGCATGTGTCAGAAGGGCTAAAATAAAAAATAGTGACAACACCAAAGCCTGTCAAGGATACAGAGAAACTGGATCACTCATATGTTCCTGCAAATGCAACTCAACTCTGAAAAATGATTTGGCAGTTTGTTTAAAAACTAAACATATCGCTATCACATTACCCAGCAATTGTATTCCTAGGCTTTTATACCAGATAAATGAAAACTTATGTTTACACAAAAACTTACACACAAGTTTTCAAAGAGGCTTTATTTATAATAGCAAAATATTGGAAACAACCCAATTTACTTCAGTGGGTACAGAGTTAAACTGTGATATTTACATATAATGGAATAGTATATTTCCAGGAAAAACAGAATGAAATTTTGACACACACAACAAATTGGATGAATCTCTAGAGAATTATGCTAAGAGAAGAAAGCCAGTTCTAAAAGGTGACTCTATTAGTTCATTCTCACGTTAATAAAGACATAATCAAGACTGGGTAATTTATATAAAAAAAGAGGTTTGATGGACTCACAGTTTCACATGGCTGGGGAGGCCTCACAATCATGGCAAAAGGCAAAGGAAGAGAAAGGCATGTCTTACATGGAGGCAGACAAAGGAGCATGTAGAAGGAAATTCCCCTTTATAAAACCATCCAATCTTGTGAGACTTATTCACTATCATGAGAACAGCATGTGAAAACCCATTCCCGTGACTCAATTACCTCCCACAGGGTCCCTCCCATGACATGTGGGAATTATGGGAGCTACATTTCGAAATAAGATTTGAGTGGGATACAGCCAAACCATATCAGTAACATACTGTATGATTCCATTTGCAAAATATCCTGAAAATGACAAAATTACAGAAATGGAGAAGATTAGTGGTTGCCAGGGATGAAGGAGGGTATAGGAGCTGGGTAAGGGAACTGTTCTTTATCTTAACTGTATCAATGTCAATATTCTGGTTGTGCTACTATATTATAGTATTAAAAAATGTTACCAGGGAAAATTAGATATAGACTACATGAGATATCTTTGTATCATTTCTTACAACTACATATGAATCTAAAATGATGTCTACTTTAAAAATTTAAAGAAAAAAAGGGCTTTAAGTATTTTCAGTTTCGCAGGCCATACACTTTCTGTTGCAACTACTCATCTCTATTCGTGCAGTGTGAAAGGAGTGATTGATAAGAGTAAGTGGATAAACATGCTGTGTTTCAATAAAACATTTTTCACCTAGACAGGTAGCAATAAGATTTGCTCCACGGCCTATAGTTTGTAGATGACGGTCCTCAATTAAACAACTCCTAGAAAGATGATTATATGTAACCTTTAAAAAATATCATATACCTGGTCCAATTCTAGTCATGTTGCATTCAAAGAGACAGTTCAGCAGCCAGAAGATAAATATGAAGAATGAATGCTTCACTTGAATTTATAACACTACAAAAGAACATTTATATACTACAGCAAATTCTCCATTTCTCTTCTTTACATTTTTCTTGCACATTGTAGGTGCTTTTTCACTTCTCCAATTCTAAATTCTTGAAAAATTCCTTCTTTAATCTCCTGCTCTCATGGTTTTAACTCTTTCTATGTCTTTCTCCCCAGTCTTAATAAACAGATTGGCAAATTATTTTGCTAAGTCACCCCCTATCTCTGTTACCCATCTGGTCCTGTTCTCCACCCATAACCATCGATTTTTCATTAGCCCAAAAGAATGAATCTGTCCAGAAAGACCCATCTTTAAAGAATGGGTGAGGGGAAGAAAATAAAATAGCAAAGTAACAAGTCTCCTTAATGGTGAAGGGTAAGGTAAAAATTGGCAAAAATCCGTGCATTAACCATATCAGTCTGTTCAAGTTGCTATAATAAAATATCATAGTCTGGGTGGCTTATAAACAACAGCATTTCTTTTCCTCACACTTCTGAAGTCTGGAAGTCCAAGATCAGATACCAGCAGGGTTGGCTTCTTGTAAGGGTCCTCTTTCAAATTGCAGACTGTAAGCTTCTTGCAGTGTTCTTACATGGCAGAAGGAGCAAACAAGCTCCCTGGCCTCTTTTACAAGTGCACCAACTCCGTTCATGAGAAAAGAGCCCTCCCAAAAGACCCTACTTCTTAATACCATCAACTTGGGCATTAGAATTTCAATACATAAATTCTGGGGGGACACATACACTCAAACCATAGCAAGTAATTGTTGTGATGCCTCTTAAAATCATAACTGGTTTAAGTGGATCATAGCCCCCTATTTAAGGATGCCTCTCGGACAGGTAACCCATTCATAGATTACTGTTTTAACAGTTCTGTGCTACACACTAAATGCATCAGGAAAATTCTTATGACACACTTGGATTGGAGGATAACTAATTCCACATTTAATTTTGTTACAAGAGGGTAAGGAAGCTTTTTTGGTCTGTTTTGTATTTGTTTTTGTATAAAATCTGCTCTCTGTGAATCCAACAAATTTAGCCATGGCGGGCATTTTGTGTTTATTATGAATGATGACACCCTAAATTCCTTCTTGCATATTACAAGTCCAACCCTCACTTTAAACCCTTTGGCACTGCACATTTTCATCCATCTTAAAAAAGAATGCCCTAAATCGATGAAAGAGAGAAATGAGGCAATCGAATAATGCCCGTCAGAAAACAAAATATGCACAGCATATTTCTTCTCATTACTGCATATTATGAGGCTAATGACAGAGATGAATATCTCTAGTCACAGCCACTTATATAGGAATTTACATTTAAAAGTAATTGCTATAGAACATAATTGGTTGATTAGGTGTTTTCAACTCTTTAGGCCCTTTTCAAGCCTTAACTATATGATACATGCCAGGCTTTCAGAGGACCAATTTGTGTAAAAAGAAGTGTAATTTGTCCCTTATAAAATATCAAGTTAGAAAATGTTATCACCTACTCCACATCCTCCCAAGGCTAGTCATTGCCTTGCATGGTAGCAGTCATTGGTTACCAGGATGGGTGTAATTGATGTGGAGATACAAATTATAGACTTGGTTCCAAATCCGTCTAATGTGATTGGGCGATTGCATAAGTTACTTTAACAAAAATCCAGTAACATTATTTTATTAATCTTAGGAATCACAAGTCTCCATATCAGTAGGGAGTTCATTATATCCCTCTAAGGGTTTCACCTTCTCAAATTACATAAGCTCCAATAGGCTTTGTATTAGGGGTGGGGGCAGTTGGGCTTCTTCTTCTTCTTTTTTTTGTGGAGGGGAGAGAGTCCTGCTCTGTTGCCCAGGCTGGAGTTCAGTGGCACGATTTTGGCTCACTGCAACCTCTGCCTCCCGGGTTCAAGTAATTCCCTGCCTCAGCCTCCCAAGTAGCTGGGATTACAGGCAACTACCACTACACCCGGCTAATTTTTGTATTTTTAGTACAGACGGGGTTTCGCCATCTTGGCCAGGCTGGTCTTGACCTCCTAACCTTGTGATCCACCCGCCTCAGCCTCCCAAAGTATTGGGATTAAAGGCGTGAGCCACGGCGCCTGGCCAGTTGGAAAAAAATTTTTTTTCCTCCCACAGGAAAAAAAAATTGGCATCTTGATATTTCATCAGTACTCTATTGTCTTCCTTTGTGTTGCTACCCAGGTTGTGTGTCATCTGTGGGCTCTATCCAGCCCCAAAGAGAAGGAGGGTACACTACTGAGATAACAGTTCAGAGAACTGAAACCCACATAGATAATCCTTGATTTTTCAAGAGGAGACAATCTCTGCACCTCAATGCCAAACTCAAACCTAAATACCCTGCCGTAGGGTTCCTGGAGTTTCATCCAAAGTCATTTCATCCTTCCAATTCACATTTGCATCCTTAAAGCACAGGAGCAAAAAGGACAGAACTAGTGTTTGTGCTCTGCACCTCATGGACCTAGAATTCCTAACTCTTCTCTCTGCAGAGATTTGGCTATAAAAGTCAATCAGGCCTGGTGCAGTGGCTCACGCCTGTAATCTCAGCACATTGGGAGGCCATGGTGGGTGGATCTCTTGAGGCCAGGAGCTTGAGATCAGCCTGACCAACATGATAAAACCCCATCTCTACTAAAAACACAAAAATTAGCCAGGTGTGGTAGTGCACACCTGTAGTCCCAGCTACCTGGGAGACTGAGGCAGGAGAATCGGTTGAACCCAGGAGACGGATGTTGCAGTGAGCTGAGATTGCACTGCTATATTCCAGCCTGGGTGACAGAGCAAGACACTGTCTCAAAAACAATCAAACAAACAAGAAAAACCTCAAACAACAACAACAACAAAAACCCAAAAGTCAAGCAGATGTTTTTTCTCCATAGTTAAAAATTAATAGGGCTGGTCACATCCATTTCCCTGGATGGTAAATCCACTTTCTCAAAAAAGACTGCCTTTGAGTAATTTATAGGTGATCTAGTCTAAGAAAAACTTCTTTCAAGTGATTCCAAGGTAATTTTTCTGTTACTACTCTTACTTAGAAAAAAGACAAAGAAAAAAAAAAACAACAAATTTAATACCAATGAAGGTAATTTTCTACCATGCACCCAGTATTATTTCAGTGAAATAAAATCTCCCTGCATTTAAAATATCTCTCATAAACCTCCTGTGACTTAATGGTGCTTTATTAATTGAGGCTATTTATATATTTATTTATATCTGATATGGTTTGGCTCTGTGTCCCTACCCAAATTTCATATCGAATTGCAATCCCCACGTGTCAAAAGCAGAACCTGTAATCCTCACGTGTCCAGGGAGAGAGGTAATTGGATCATGGAAGCAGTCTTCCTGTGCTGTTCTCATGATGGTGAGTGAGTTCTCACGAGATCTAATGGTTTTATGTATTTGACAGTTCCTCCTTCACACTCAGTCTCCCTCTCTCTCTCCTGCTGCCTTGTAAGATGTGCCTGCTTCCCCTTCTGCCTTGATTGAATGTTTCCTGAGGCCTCCCCAGCCATGTGCAACTGAATCAATTAAACCCCTTTTCTTTATAAATTACTGAGTCTTGGGTATTTCTTTATAGCAGTGTGATAACAGACTAGTACAGTATCTCACTTAATTTTGCACATTTTATAACCTGAATTATTTCACATTTTCAATCCTTGCATTATTTTCTCTCAATGAAAGTTTACAAAGGGCTCTTCCCACAGAACATTTATTTGTGTTATGTTTGTCACCATGTTGGCCTGCCGAAGAGATTCCTAGGCAGGCCTGTGCCATTTCACCATTTTATCCACAGTGCTCGGCACACTGCCTGGCACTTTAAGATGTTTAGCCATTCTTAGCAAAAATGTGTTCATTTATGGATAAGAGGGAAGACAGAATAGAGAGAAGGAGAGGGAAGAAGAGAAGGAGGGAGGGAGGGAGAGAGCCAAAATGATTTATGCCTTTGGTTCATGTCATTTTAGTCTCTAGATAACTTCTGATCAAAATAAAAATAAATTCTGAGAAGTAATAGTGATTATATCATTAGTTGCAAAGACATTGATAGGGAATTATTTACCTGATTTTATAGTAGTGATAACTTCCTCAGTAAGATGGATACCAGTAAGTAAAGCTGTCAATAATAGAAACTAGAGCATGACAGAGGGCAGGTGTGACCAGGAGGCTACAGTCCAAGGACTTTTGTACAACTAAGGCCACCATAAGATTCCAGCCACAAGGATGAATGTCAAAAACTGGGTAGGAGAGTTGAGAGGCTAGAGGAAAAAATTACTGATAACTCTTCCTCCTATGTGCCAGCTTATGAACTTTGGGCTTGGAAGCGACATGCTCATCACACAATGCATCCTGTCGATTTCATTAGGTGAAAAGGAGCAATGGATGTCAGGAATGATATAGGAGGAGGATCAGACTTGGAAACAGAAGAATTGGGTTTGGGAATACCTCCACCACTTCCCTACTGTCTGTTAGCTTACCTGAACCTATAAAATGTGCATAATCATAACGGACCTCCTAGGGCTGTGGTAAGTACAGAATCAAATAATATACCTGAAGCCTGCTGATGAATGTTCAAGCACTGGGCAGACCCAATGAGGTGTTTTTGTTGCCCGGAGATAACTGAGACTAAAGTCACTTTTGAGAGACAATCGAAAGTTTTCACACTTTGATCTCGTATGTATAATTTGGAAAATTATAGTACATGGTCAGTTATGAAACAGGAGGTAATTACTTGTCTTTGACTTTCAAGGATTTGGGATGAAATTTGAAACCAAAAAGACAAAGAATTACCTTGTGAAACATGCAAAAAATCCCAGTCCACAGCTGTGAAAAGCAAACTCATTTTAATTCTGAAATCCCCCACTATGGGAAATTTCAGGATATTCTCTTTGCACAAATAATGTATTGATTATAGACCAGAAACCACTGTGACTTCCAGTTTCTGAAAAAGAAAACTACTGTGTGGGACAACCGCTATTTGTCTTTCTTTTAAAGAATAGGTGGTTAATTAAGACAGAAATAAATGTGCCTGGTGGCTCTTTAATTCTCACCAAAAAAGATCTACTAATGACTAAACAAGTATGTGTAGCAGTTGAGTCTCTGGAAATTAAAAAATCAGTTTCACACAGACTTTCCAGAAATGAAACATCATGTGTAGCTAGCTACTCCTTCGTTCTTACTTAAGTTACTAAGTGTTAAGTGTGTCCTATTAACAGCTAGAGGGTAGCTGATAAGAACAATATTCACTACAACTCAGTAGTTAATAGCACAGACTTTACCAATCTCAGATCTGAACATATGGTCAAGATTTGATATCTACTACACAAATGTTGAAATGTTCTTTTAATCTGAAAGTCTCAGTTTCATCCATAAAACAGGGATAATAATAGCCACCTCATAATGTTGTGAAGGCAAAATGAGATAGAGCAGGCAGAGCATTTGTCACAATGCCTGGCACAGGTTAGTCCTCAGTAGGCCTTTGCTATCAAAATAAACTCACCTAGACCTAAGCATCCAGGTACACAGCCCTAAGTTAGCCTATAGTACTATCACAATACAGGTTGATGTTATATTTGCCTTCATAATATGTCTCTATCTGTTGAATTCTAAAGGTATATTTATTCCAAATCGTCAAGCCAAATGGACATTTCAGAAAAAGAAGCTGTGACTGTCCTATAGATTTTTATAATTATGAGAATAGAAGTACCAAGCACAGGTTAAGTAAACACCTTGCAGCCAAGAACCCAAACATTTTGGTTTGTGCCCTCAGTATTGAAAGTTAGCACACAAAAGTTAAAATGGAAGGAGAATTTGGCAAATCAGTTTCCTTCTGACAGTAAGATGACCTTATTTCACATATGAATCCATTTAATGGCTTGAATCACATAACTAAAATCAATCAGGTATTTTACCTAATGGAATCTAGTTCAACCAAGAAAGAATTACCATAGAAAACCTGGGCTTGCTGCTGGAAATAATACTAAAATACAAAATGTATTGACTCCACAAAAGAGCTCAAAATCATGATGATTTTACATTTTATTTCTGAAGTGAATCATAATACCTCTCCCCTTATACCTGTTCAGCCCTTTACTCCCAAATAAATCATAGGAACATGGATTGGAAATAGCCTTAAAGAAAACATACTTAATACAGCACTCTGGTCCATGTAAGTTCTGACAAATATAGTCTTATGATTTGTAATGGCTTTGCAGGAGATGACAAGTGCCCCTTTGAAGCACTGTCATTGTTCCATGTTGGAGAATGGAGTCTACTGGTACACCAGCTCTCCCAGACTGTGGCTAGATGAAATGGCATTGCCCAGGGAAGAAATAATGGGACAAACCATTGTTACAAAGACAATGTTATAATACTCTACAGAGCTTCATTATAATTCTTTCAGCATTTCTTACTCTATTTTGGGGCTCCTCTATTCTACTACACTGTATTGCTGTCTCAAGTTTATGGGGCTATCTCAGGAGAATATCTCCAAAATCACTAACTTGCCTGAAAAAATTAATGCTTCCCATTATTTCACGTAACTTGAGAATCAAATGAATGTGGAATAAAAGAGATCCTGCTGTTTACTAGACATGAGAACTTGAGCAAATTTCTTAGCTTCTTTGTGTCTTTTATTCCTTACTTGGGATAATATTGTTCTGATGATGAAATGAAGTAAGCATTCCAGAGAGTCCAGCACAATGTCTAGGATGTAATGATGTGCCAAATAACCAATAGTTTTCTTTCTCTTTCTTTTCCATGCTGGTTCATAACACAACACTCCCAGAAATTTAATCAGGCTAGATTCTGGAGAGGTAGATCTTTACAAATTGAAAAACAATGTTTCTGATTAAAACAATGGCCTGTGTCCAGAAATAATAGTAAGAGTATATACTTCTTGGTATTACATTTTACATGTTTAATCCCATTCAATACTCTCAGAAGCCTTGTGAGGCAGATATCAACATTATTTCGTTTATAAAGGTATAAAAGCTGAAGCTCATAAGGGTTAATCATTTGCCTTCTGTCTCCCAGCAAATAAGTGAAAAAGTTAGAATGCAAACTTAGCTCTCTCTGCCTCAAACTCCTTCCTTAATTGTATATTAAGTTATGTTACTGAGTAGTAACATAAGAATTGGGCTCCAAGCAGTATTCTTTAAAGTAGAGCCCTTGAAATCACCTGCATCAAAATCAATTGTGATACTTATCAAAAATTCAGATTCAGGGACTGTCTCCAACCCTACTAAAGCAAAATCTATGCGGCTTTGGGACCTCAAATTTTGCACTTTTAGTAAGTTGTCCAGATGTTTCTTCTGCTAAATAAATTGTCAAAGTCTTTATTGTAGTCTATTGCTGATGTCTGTCTTAGTTATCTTGGGCTGCTATAATAAAAATACCATAGACTGGGTGGCTTAAAGAACAAACATTTATTACACACAGTTTTGGAGACTGAGAACTTCTAGAAGGATTCCAGGAAATTCCTTCACTGGTGAGGGCCCTCATTTTGGCTTGCCATCTTCTCATTGTATCTTCCCATGGGTTGGGGAAAAGACAGAGAGAGAGGGAGCAAGAGAGAGAGAGAGAAAGAGAGTGAATGAGAGAGCTAGTGCTCTGTGTCCTCCAGCCACTTACGAAAACACCAATTTCAACATGGGGGCTCCACTCCCAGGATGTTATCCAAACACAGTTACCTCCCAAAGACTTTGTCTCCAAATACCATCCCATATCTCCAAATACCATCCCATCTCAACATATATCCAAATGTATCTTCAAATACCATCCCATCTCAACATACACATTTTGAGAAAACACAAATATTCAGTCCATAGCATTCTGCTCCTGGCTTCTCCAAATTTATGTGCTTCCCACATGAAAAACACATTATTCCATTGCAACAGCCCCAAAAGTCTCACCTAGCACAACAGCTCCAAAAGTCTCACCTAGTTCCAGCCTCAGCTCTCTAGTCTGAAGTCCAAAGTGCAATCAAAATGTTATTTAATTCAGATATGCGTAAGAGGCAAGGTAAAATTCCTCCTACTTGTGAGACCAGATAAGTCATGTGCTTGCAAAATACAATGGTGGGACAGGGATAGGATGGGTATGTAAATTTCAAAAGGGAGAAGAAAAAAAGTGGTGATGGTTCCCAAGATTAAAGTTTTACAAGAAAAACTCTATTAAAGCTTAAGGTTTGAGAAAAACCCACGTTGGCTTGAGGGTCTGCCTTGTGGACCTAGTGGATCCACTGGGTCTCACCCCAGGGCACTCTCTGCCTAGCTCTTGTTCCATGAACCCTAGTGCAGGATTGGCCAGTTAGTCTCTAGTGAAGTGACAAATGCCCACAGGTTTTACTCAATTAAAAAATAATTGAAAAAAATAAAAGTTTGCAGCCCTAAAACTCTTTTGGTGCCACAAGCAGAACAGCAGACTGGATTTTCCATTGGTCCTTATTTCCATGTTTCTACCCATTGGAGAACTTGGCAGAGTGTTAGGATTCTAGTTTGCATACATACATATATAGCCCAACAGAAATATGCTGGCTTAATTATTTCGCCCTTTTCATTATATTAGAAAACTATGCTTCAATTATAAGAGAAAACTTTCTTCCTAAGAAAGAGATGCAGACTGATAAGAACAGATACTACACTTGATTGGTGGCTCATGCCTGTAGTTCCAGCAGTTTGGAAGGTTGAGGTGGGTGGATCACATGAGGTCAGGAGTTCGAGACCAGCCTGACCAACACGGTGAAACCCCATCTTTACTAAAAAATACAAAAATTAGCCGTGTTGGTGGTGGGTGCCTGTAATCCCAGCTACTTGGGCAGCTTAGGCAGGAGAATTGCTTGAACCCAGGAGGCGGAGGTTGCAGTGAGCCGAGATCATGCCATTGCACTCCAACCTGGGCAACAGAGCAAGACTCTGTCTCACACACACACACACACACACACACACAAAAAAAAAAAAAAAAAGAGAAAAGAAAAGAAAAAAGAAAGGGATGGAGAAGCTGGATTTTGACATTTCTTTCTTCTTTTCTTTTTCGTCTTACCAGCTTTTTTTTTTTTTTTAGTATACTTATTCACTTGCTGAAAACTATATTACTCAGTAAGTAGTTTGCATTTAAAGTTAAGGCTTTCAAATAGGGAACAAATATGTCATGAAAACTCTAAAATATTACTGTGAATCAGCAAAAGGCAGTTCTGGGTTTCAGGTACTAGAGATGTACTGAAGCATATATTACAGAGTCTGTGCTACCAAAAGAACATCCCGAAGAAACAAAGAGATCTATTTATCCTGAGGCCTGCCTGTTCAGCCTGCAAGACGTGATTTGCTGAATGACAGAACTTATTTCTATGAACTAACAAAAGCCAGAAAGGGGTCATTAGGGAGCCAGAGATTGCTGAATTTCCATTCCAGACCTTGAGCTGCATACAATAAATGGTGAAAGGGAAAAGATGCAAAGATCAAGAATCATTGATTGGTACCTTTGTGAAGACGTTCTCTTAACTCAGGGAAAAAATATCGAAGTCTTCCTTCTTCGTCCTCCAGAGGCTCCCTGACTCAGTGAGTTGAAAGGCAAGTGAGAAAACCAGCAGCTCTGGAGGACTGATTTGGCTTATCACAAGATCTGGGTCTGAAGACCAGAGGTTCCCTCAGCTTGAAAATGGATGTAACCAAGCTAACCATTCTTTTGTCTCCTGGGTTAGGAGGTGAATGGGAGTTACCTCTAAAGGCAGACAAAAACCTATTACAAGCAGTGGATGAAAAATATTTTTCGAAATAAAATGAACTAGGCTGGGCGCGGTGGCTCACACCTGTAATCCCAGCGCTTTGAGAGGCCGAGGTGGGCAGATTACAAGGTCAAGAGATGGAGACCATCCATCCTGGGCAACATGGTAAAACTCCTTCTCTGCTAAACATACAAAAATTAGCGGGGTGTGGCAGCGTGTGCCTATAGTCCCAGAAGGCTGAGGCAGGAGAATCGCTTGAACCTGGGAGGCAGAGGTTGCAGTGAGCTGAGATCACGTCATTGTACTCCAGCCTCGTGACAGAGTGAGACTCTGTCTCAAAAAAAAAAAAAAAAAAAAAAAAAAAAAAAAAAAAAAAAAAAGAAAGAAAGAAAGAAAGAAAAAAGAAATAAAGAAATAAAATGAACTATAGTGGGCACTGGTGGAACATAGTCTTCAGTTCCTGGAGTGGGTGATAGTTGGCCTAGGTCAATCAGTGTAAGCCATCCTGTTACAAATAGTAATTTGTTCAGGTCCTTAAACAATCAGGACATGGCACTTGCCTAGCCAGAATGCCAGATATTTTTATCTATCTATCTATCGATCGATATCTGTCAATCCACCATATATTTCTATTCAATCGTTGTATTATGAAAATTATCAAACATCCCACACAGTTGAAAAATTCTATCCCTTATTTTTTATGCATTTCAACATAAATGTTTGAAGTCAATGACCTTCACCATAAATAATACACATTTAATTGAATTAAGTATTTGATTATAAATGTTTCCATCTTCAGATATACAATTTACATACTATATATTTGCAGACATTTTCCTGTGAAATAAAATGTAAAAGAAATAAAAATTTAAATTTACATACAATAAAATACACAAACCTTAAATATATATTGTCTACATTTTGACAAGTGTGTACATCTCTGCATCACAAACCTTATCAAGATACTGAACATGACCAGCATCCAAGAAAGTATTCCTACCCATGCTCAATCAAATCTTTTCATGCTCCTTTGGAGATGACCATTGTTCTGATTATTTGGCACCACAGTATGAGTTTTCTTTTCTTGAATTTTTGTATAAGTGGAATCACACACAGCATATTCTTATGTAAATCATCTCCTAGTTAACCTCATATTTTTCAGGTTCATCCATGGTGTTGAATGTGACAGTAATTTTTTTCAACTACTCTGTAATATTCCATTGTATGAACATATCACAGTTTGTTATACATTTGACTGTAATTTTTATACCTAGGGTGTTCCAGGTTTTTGAATAAAGCTATCAAAATTATTTTACAGTGCGCATAGAAAAGTCTTCTCCAACACAGGAGAGCTATTTTAACACTAACATTGTTTAGAATTGACAGAGCACAGTGATAAAAAGCAGGCTGATTTTATTCATTTTTATTCTTGTTCTTAAACTCTCTACATACAATGCAACAGCTTGTTGCTTGTACTTAGGATAAGCTGTTTCCACTGCCCACCACATCCTCTGTTTTAGAACATCACTGACTGGCACCATATCTGCTTGGTTTATTTTTATTTGTCCACTGTCTAGTGTGGTGTCTGGCACATCCTTGGCTCAATAAATACTTATCAACTTGCTAAATGAATGATCTTTAATTCACAGTGGTAGAAAAAAGCAGGAGAAATCAAGTGACCCTTCTGTTTTTAAAGTCTCTATTATACTCTATTATACCTTAGAATAAATATGCCAAAACATGAGTTAACACTTTTACTTTCATAAAAAAACTTCTCAGAAATTCTCCTGGAGATTTTTTAATTTTAGTTATGCAAGTCATATCTCATATCATTATATTTGACATTAAGTGACATATTACCCCTGTTTGCAGAAATTTAAAATGCATTTCCATTAAATGGGTCTTTTCTAAGCGTTTAACACCAGCTCTTAAAAAATAGCCACAATTTACTTTTGTAGTCTTCAGAGGAGTTTGTACCTATGTAAATGAGTGGCTTCAGTTTCAGAAACGTAATTTGAAATAAATATTGTATTTGGCTATTTTCAGGGCTGTCTTTACTAAGTGAGAGAGCCAATGTAAAATGTCACCACATATTTGAACAAATACAAATCATATTCTTAAAATTATACTGAATCATTAAGTGTGCATAAATAACCAGATATTTATTTGTAATTAATATGCTATTATATTTGAAATTCTAATTTCTTGCATTTTTCTGATCTCCTGCCTGTGTTTTTCCAACAAATAAATTATTTTATATAATGCTTTATTAGGGGAAGTGGCTAGCAAATACACACAAAACACAGAATTACTCTTTCCCTAAAATGAGCACAAAATTACTGCTGAAGATTTAATGACAAAATTTATGATTTAATTTTTTATAATAAAGAAAGTACGATTGCAGACTTTGGATTCAAACTTCTGCTTTTCAGACCCAATCTCACCATTTCCTATTTATGTGAGCTTGAAAAACTAACTAAACTTCCTGGTGATTTAATCTCCTTTTAAAGCAGAGATGATCTACACTGAACCTAGGTCATAGGATGGTTGTGAGTGCCAAATGTGTTTGTACATGGACCACACTCAGTATGAGGACAACTGAGCGCTGGGCACATGAAATATGGCGATATCCTCTTGCTTACTATTGTTTGATCTTTATTCATTGACACATTCAAAGTGCTCACAGTTAGTAGGTACTTAATAAACACCTATTGATGCATCCACATTCACATTCTACAACAACTAGCCCTTTTATGTGACCTCTATCCACACCTTGACACACCAGGTACGTGTCAGAGCCTCAGATTATCTCTTTCAATGTTCAACATCCAATAACCTTTCTTCAGTGTCAACAGGCAAGGTCTGAATATAGAACTTTTACAGAAAAAGTCATTATAGCTTTGAAACGCTAGAATAGTATTAAAGGCTTTCTGGGTCTAAAACATTATCTCTTCACTTCCTTCTCTGTTCCCACGCAATTACATAATAGCTAAATAAACAGGGTTAAGGCTTTTTTACTATTCTACCAGTGCCAAAAAGAAGGAGTTTTACTGCATTTAATAAGTCCATAACATCACAAGTTTGATAGAAATTCTCCTACCTCAAGTTTTACTTAAAAATTGAAGAAGTAAAGTTATTCTGAATAGATTATCATGTTCAGTAAGCTAAGAAAACTGGCTTTTCCTGAAATGAAATATGCAAAATTTGCCTGAATGTTTGAAATGTAAGACCTTACCATGTAGGTCCCTGTATTTCACTATCTTTGATTTCATAGGCAAGATAAATTCTCCAAAACATATCCATATATCTCCACAGAACAAAATATTCTCAAATTTATTGGACTAGTTATGTCATATGCCATTTGATTTCAGTATTGCCACCTTGCTCTCTTAAGGATCATACATAGATAGAATGTTACACAAGGGTAGTGTTGAGACACATTGCCGTACATACTTTCCTGAGTCCTATTCAATGGTCAAAGGTGGAAGGTGAAAATAAATATACAATCCTCAGATAGGAAAGAGAATCAGTGAGGTAGAGAATTCCTGAATCATTAATCTTTGGCCTGCTTGACAGGCAGGGAAACTGTAAGCTAATGATGTGTAAAAGGTACAAATCCATTTCTAGATTACTATCTGTCTTCAGAATGATGGCTCAGAGACACCCAAAATGAGAAGGCACAATCTGGCAAAACACACATGGCTCTAACATCTTCCCTGCCATCTTTTCTTTTACAGTGGGTAAATCCTTTTAAAGAAAACATATTTCACATCTAGGAGTAGGAGGGGCTTTGTGATTTAGGATATATGGTGCATGATTGTAATTTTTGAGAAACTAGAAATCTAATATACAGAGAAAAAATAAAACTACTTAAATATCATCTGAATTTGAGTTTACAATTTAGAAACAGCTGCATGTTCTGTAATTTCTTTAAGCTTCCCACTTGGGCAATGTCTGTTTACACAGCACATATTTTCCAAGTACCTCTTTCTATTTATCTAATCTGTTCCAGAATAAGACAGATTTTCACTAAAATAGGGTTTGGTTGATTATGAAATTATCTCTAATAGTGGATTCGTGTGTCCAGATCATTAAACAATCCTGACATGAACTTAAGCCTGTGGTTGGGTTGTTTCCCTTCTTTCTCCCACTGTTCACTCCTGGGTTAGAATTTTTCAAGAAAACAAGAGTGAAATGTAGGCAGGCACAACTTCATAGGTGGACAAGCTGGGAAACTGCCCTCTTAAAATTGTTATTCATTTTATCGTTAAACTTGTGCTTTGCCTGTGAAGTCTGATGAGGCAAGAGAGCATGTGCATGAGCAAAGGATGTACATGCAATGTGCATCTCTGCCGCTGTTCCATGCCACCCTATTTGCATAGAGTGCCATTAATGGCCCATAAGTACAGAATTCCAATGAATCCACAATATGCGACAGTGCAACAAGACTAAAAGTAAATGCAAGGTAAAGCGTAATATTTTATGATTAAGTGGGGTGTTCTCATTTCTGAGAAACCACACCTTCTGTTCAAACTAGAACTTGCTTTGAACACAGAAAGAAGGCAACAGCATTCTAGGAGACATGAGCGGCGAAGAAATCCGTCACATATTTCCTTACTTTATTTTCCTTTATTAATAGCCACTTATGGGAAACTCCTGACACATAAGAAAAGGGAAATACAGGGAAACACATAGTTTCCTTTTCTTCAGTTCCTCCTTCCTCATTTCTAAGCCAAAGATAGCATTGATAGAAGGTGTGCCTATCAAATTAAATAAAAACAGTTGAGTTCGTTTACGAACAGTCTATTCAACTCTTCAGCTAAGAATGAAATACATATGCATATAAGCTGGAAAATAGTAATTGTGTAATTTTCATTATTCCATCTGTAAGTTAATTTATTCTATATTTACATTTAAAACTGGCATTGTACAATGTAAAGATGAATAAAAGCCATGCTAATAATGTTAAAATTTAAATTTTTTACTTAAAAAGGCTTTAACTAATGAATAATAATGACAAATGAGAGTAATAGTCTGCAAACTAAAGAAAAAGCTGTAGATTTTAGTAGCTTTAATGGCACCTTTACCTGTTTTTTGTTTGTTTTTTAAGGTGAGGATCTGAACTTTCATTTTGCACAAGAAATGATACACTACCCAGATGGTCCTGAATGAAGGGGAATCATTTTAGCTATTAGAACAAAATACTATTCCCAGAAAGAGTTGTGTTTTGTGGATCCAAGAGGAATATATTAACTATAAAGTAGATGATTAAGGGAAAAAAAAAGGAACTTATATAATCTTGCTCCTCCTTCAAAACTGTGCTCTGCACAGTACATAAATTGGCCTTATTCTGTCCTCGTCTTATTCTAAGATCTCTATATGTTACTAAAACTAGCTTTCAATATTATTTAATCAAGGTCAAGAAAAATGCTGTATTGGTTTGTTTGTTTTTAGGGGGATGACTTAAGAGTTTTAAATGACGGCCAAACTCAGCTCCTGATAGACATTTTATTGTCTCTTCCCTTTGTCAGGAAACAAAATGTTCCAGGAAAGGTGGAGTGGATCATCTTGGTAGATTAGCTTATGATCAGCATTATGTCAGATGGTTGGGAATGTAGATTTTGGCAGATTTCCATAGATATAAATATCATATTCAGAAAAAAGCATATGTCAATCGTTGTCCCATATAAACCATAGTTTTGGGGATGCCCATGGTAGGCCCTGCACCAGAGCTTGCCATCTAAGCTTAAAATTTTTTTTTTTTTTGGAGCAGTAGTAAAATTGTGAATGAATAATAGGAAAGGATTAGAAGCTGAGTGACAAGCAAATCTCATGGGCCCACGTCCTTTTATTAGAGTACTAATATTCTAGGATATTCATTCAAATATTTGCTGAGCATTTGCCCTGGAAAATGTATGATGGAAATTCCAAGAATGATGACAATAGTTCAATGTGTCAGGAAAGATTTGGGAATGATCACATCTCTCTATATAAGTCACCTTTATTTGTACCCCAGTTGATAACTAATTTCTCCACTTTATCTTCAATGAGATTCTAATCAAAGTACAACTAGAATAATTATATATAAAACAAGCAAAAATACTTTTGCTGCACAATAGAGCTCTATCAAATACAAAGATAGAGTATTTTGGAGAAAAAGTAAACCAACAGGAGTTAGACTGGAGCTTGAATGCTTCAATTGCTTACTAATGTGTATTAATTCTGGCTGTTTCATACAAAAATGCATAGACAATATCACAGGAGAAGCATGCATGCCTGAAACAAAAACAGGTAAGCAAAGTGGCCTTAAGACCAACTTCAATCTTCTAAGAAAATTTTTGTTTGAAAGAAGGGGTGAGTGGCTTTATATAAAAAGTAACAAGAAGCTCCCAGAGAAGAAAACGATAGGTCTAGAAAAAGAGAGAATAAATTATAAAGGGATTTAGGAAGCTATCAAAAAGATGGAGGTAGATGACTATAAACAAAGAGATGTAAAGAAAAGAAGATAACAATTACTATGAGAAATGTAATTACAGAAGAATATTTTTAGGAAGATTTTCTGTGTATTGCATGGTGAAATTTCTCAATTGTTATCTCTTGCAGAATTCTTTTGTACAGATCCACATTACTTACCAAGGCCTCATAAATTACCATTTGAATTTATTTTCCAATGCAACATTTTACCTTAAGGTGGCTTGTCATATTTACATCAAACTGAAAACTCAGTGAAGAAGATAGAAGTAGGCAATGCCCATAGCAGAGAATAAAAGTAGGGGAGGTTAGAAGTTAACAAATTGACAACAGAGGAAAAGAAAAAAATGCAAAGAAAATGAGATTTCACCATCTTATAAGGACAGAGCAGGTAGCCCCTGTAAACAATCACACAATTCTTTGAATTTATAGGAAATTAGAAAATAGAGTGGGAGAAAAAGAAGAAAATACTGAAACCTTTATTTTGGTTGAAAATAAAAGAAGAAAATACTGAAATCTTTATTTTATTATGCTGAACTGAAGACAGTTCAGCATATTTAGAAAGTTATCTGCCAATGAGTAAGTCAAGCAAAATAATCTAAAAAATATCAACAGACTTGGGGGTCAAATTGAATTATACATCTTCCACTTGCTAGTTGTTATTCACTCTCTTTGAGAGTTTGTGTTCTCATCAGAAATGGATAATCATTCATATTTGTTTGTTTAGAGGATAAAATGAACAAATATGCATATTAATGTAGAACAGTATCTAACACTAGCTCAATAGATGTTAGATCCTATTATTACTTTTTTTAGAAGATGTTGTGACCTCATTCATTCAGAATTTAGATTTTTTAGTTGAGAAAATTAATATAGTACATAAACCACCAGGGGGGTCTCAGGCAGCAATCCATAGTTGAATATTAATATTTCTGCAGCAGAAGTTATGAATATACACAATATTGTTTAAAATAAGTATTATAAATAGTCTCTCATTAGATGAGATCAGTTCTTATTGCCAGATGAGCTATAAAACAAAACCAAAAATTGTTTTTCAGATTATTTTTCAATTTTATAATTATAGATTAAGAATATTGAACCTGGACTTAAGCCATGGTATTATTTTTGTGACATGATATGATTCAATTGAATGTTTTCAACCATCTTCTTGTGAATCTCTACCACACCAATATCACTACCATATCAATAATGGATATGAACTGAAAGGAAAATGAAAATAAATTTTATTTTGTAAACACCTTAAAAAATTCGAGGCAGGCAGATCACAAGGTCAGGAGATTGAGACCATCCTGGCTAACACGGTGAAACCCCATCTCTTTTAAAAAAGATACAAAAAAAATTAGCCGGGCGTGGTGGCGGGCACCTGTAGTCCCAGCTACTTGGGAGGCTGAGGCAGGAAAATGGCAGGAATCTGTGAGGTGGAGCTTGCAGTGAGCTGAGATTTCACCAATGCACTCCAGCCTGGATGACAGAGCGAGACTCTGTCTCAAAAAAAAAAAAAAAAAAAAAATTAGTAGGACAATATAAAATTTGTCTAAAATAATGAAAGTATTTAAAATATGTAAATAATATAAAAAATTTAATAGCATGAAACACTGTTTAACTCTTAGATGAAAAAGCAATTTAACAAAATTATATAAATGTGAATGTTTACGCTAAAATTGCAAAATAAGGATATCACTAAATAATGAGATTAGAAGCAACGTATATTTTTAATCTGTTTTTCTGTGTTCGTACTTTCTACAATAAGCTTTATTGGTTACATTTTTAGGTATTTTAAGGTATATAAAGTGAGCTGGGAAACTAGAGGGGAGGTTGACATAGGAAATATTTTTGACACTGCTATAACAAGATGTGGATGGAACATTGATAATTCCCCCAGCGAAATCGGTCAATACTGAATGCCCAAGTTGCCATTTAAGAAACAGTGTATGTAATGTAATAAAGATGACTTTAAACTCTTTGGCATTTTTCCCATTAGTAGAGAGGGACGATTTCTTCTTCTTTTGAATGTGACTCACTTATAACCACACAGTGAGACATCTGAGGTGAAGTTAGAAGACACCTGATAGCTTCTTTGATTTCCTTGAATATTTGCCTTTTAGCAGCTCCCTCTTGGGACACCTGTCTTGGAACAAAGTTGTCATGCTGTGAGACTCCCATTACCCATGGAGAGGCCCCACGAAGGTGTCCCAGCCAACAGCCAGCAATTCATTACCAGCTATGGGAGTGAGACAGCTTGAATGTTGTAGCCCAGGCAAATCTTGCGTAGATGATGATAGGCTCAGGAACTCTCCAGATTCCTGAGCCCTTAAAGTATGAGAGAAATAGAACAGTTATTTTAATCCATTAAGTTTTGAAGCAATTTGTTATGCAGTCAAAAATAACCTTGAAAAGATGAGGTACAATGTCCTTGCTAAAGTCTTATCCCAAAGCACAGTTATATAATCCCTACTGTTTGTACTTCTAATACAAATAGGAAAAACTAGATGGTCAAGTAATCAGGAGGATTTTTTTACTGAAAAACTATCATGTGATTCCAAAAGACAACATTTTTTTTAAAAAGCCATAGACATATATAATTAAATATATGTTGGAATCACTAGGGAAGTTTTCCCCAATCAACATGTTTGAAGTGTCATAATTCACCAGAGACATGTGACTCTCATTGTGAGTCACTGCATGCATAGTTTGAGAAAAATTATATTAATGCAATGCATAAAATTTCCCCAAGGGCTCTTTATTAATTATTATCCAACTTTATAACTATAGTAATAGTAGAAGATGGAATTATTTTTTTCAATGGGCTTTTGGTCTCTCCTTTTTAAAATCAAAAAAGGGCATATTTGATTAAAATCTACTCGTAAGAATCAGTAAAATACTGATCTGTACAACCATTACTTTTTAAATGTCTATTCCAATTTAATTTCTGAGAACAGAATAGGGTAGAAATGTAGAGCAAACTTCTTGTTTGAACATGGATATATCCAATTCCCCAATTTGTAGGGTGATGACATACCACAGAGATAAGCATGTAATCTCTTTATCTACTTCTAACCAGCAGAACTTTCTACCTTATTTATAGGGGTAATTCTTTCAGGCTCCACAGACAAAGACAAGAATAAAAACTTTGAAGAGTGACTGCAGCAAAATTTGATTGAGAATACAGCTGTGAATACTTTTCTTACTAATAAGAAGAAATTCTTACCAAATTCAAAGTCAGAATATTTGGAGGGCTAAATGTATACTTTGCAATTAGATTGCTTTGCATTCCTTTTGCTTTCTGGGATGGATTTATTTTTATCAAATTTGGCCATAATATAAACATGTCAAGAAAACCTGCTTCCCTCTATCTATCCATGTCTTTGAATCCTAGAAGATGAAAATTGGAAATAACAGAGATTTTCTAGCTCTGTGTTTTTAAAACTCTTTCTATGGATTTCTGTGAATTTTTTATAGGTTCCAAAACTTTTGGATCTGCATTAAAAATATATATATATTTCACTTACTTTAAGAAATATAAACATCGTCTATATTAAAGATACATAATTATTGTATTAAAAATCCAATGATCTGCAGAGACATCTGACAGAAGAAGATACACAGATGGCAATTAAGCACATGAAAAGATGTTCAACACCATATATATTTAGAGTATTGCAAATTAAAACAACAATGAGATAGAACAACACTCATTAGAATGGCCAGTATCCAAAACACTGACAACACCAAATGTGGCAAGGATGTGAAATAGCAGTAACTCTCATTCATTGCTGGTGGAAATGCAAAATGATACAGATACTTTGCAAAACAGTTCAGCAATTTCCTAGAAAACTAAGCATACTTTTTTCCTATGACATAGCAATCATACTCCTTAGTATTTACCCAGGGGAGTTGAAAGCTTATGTCCACATAATAACTTGGACACAGATGTATATAGCAACTTGATTCATAATCACCAAAACTTGGAAACAACGAAGATGTCCTTCAGTGTGTGAGTGGATAAACTGTTGTACAGCCAAACAGTGGAATATGATTTTGTGCCAAAAAGAAATGAGCTATTAAACCCTGAAAAGACACTTAGATATTACTAAATGAGAGACGCCAATTTGAAAAGGATTTCCGACTTTCTGGAAAAGGTAAAACGATGAAATCAGTAAAAAGATTAGGTTGTCACCGGTTGGGGGAGAGAGGGATGAACAGGTGGAGTACAGACGACTTTTAGGGCAGTGAAAATACCCTGTAAGATACTATAATGGCAGATACATATCATTATACGTTTTTCCAAACCCGCAACATGTGCAACACCAAGAGTAAACCCTACTGTAAACTATGAATTTCATGTGATAATAATGTGTCAACGTAGGTTCTTCCACTGGAACAATCGTGTGGGATCACTCGTGTGGGATGTCGAGAGCAGGGAAGTAGTGCATGTGTAGAGGAAGGAGATATGTGGGAATTCTGTACCTTTCACTGAATTTTACTGTGAATCCAAAACTGCTCTAAGAAATATAGTTTATTAATAAAATAAACCAAAACAAAACAGAGATCACTAATATGCAAATTATGCTAGCAAGGTTATTTGTTTTAGACAGATATTAGAAGTAAGCTTATGACTTTTTTTACATTGTAAAGATGTCACCCTACCAGGGACACTTTTCCTCTAGACATTTGAATGGACGGTTCTTTTTACTATCCAGAGCTCATCTCAAATATTAGGTTCCTAGAGAAGCTGGCTCTAACCACCCTATGTAAAACAACTGCACATCGTATATTTTAATACACACTTAATCATGAAAATATTATTTGATCATCTCCTAAAAGATTAAAAAATGATAACCATTAAGGATTTTTTGAAAGAGGCAGTTTTGCTTTTATAGGTTTTCCTTCCTGCTTTTCTATTTTTAATTTTTTAATTTTAACTTTTTTTTTTTGAGACAGAGTCTTGCTCTGTCAGCCAGGCTGGAGTGCAGTGTCATGATCTCGCCTCCTGGGCTGAAGCAATTCTTCTGTCTCAGCCACCCAAGTAGCTAGGATTACAGGTGTGTGCCACCACGCCTGGCTAATTTTCATGTTTTTAGTAGACACAGGGTTTCACCATGTTGGCCAGGCTGGTGTGGAACTCCTGACCTCAGGTGATCCACCCGCCTTGGCCTCCAAAAGTGCTGGGATTACAGGCATAAGCCACCACACCCGGCCCTAACTTTTATCTTTTTTTTTCATTTTGTTTACTTGGGGTTTAACTTGCTCTTCTTTAACTCATTTTTTTGTTTTTGTTTTTTACGATAAAGATTTAGGTTGCTGATTTGAGACTTTCCTTTTATCCTAATAAATATATTTAATGCTAGACTTTTCTTGTAAGGACATGGCTTTGTCTGCATCCCCTAAATTCCAAATGTAGTAGTTTCATTTTTAAGAAGTTCAAAATATTTTATTTGCCTTGAGACTCATTTGATCAAAGGGTTATTTAGATGTGTGTTGTTTAATTTTCTAAGTTTGAGGAATTTCCAGTTCTTCTTATTTTATTGATTTCTAGTTTAATTTTATTATGGCCTGAAGACACATTTTGTATCATTTTTTCTTTAAAATATACTATGGTTGTTTTGTACCACTGGATATATCTATCTTGGTGAATGATCCATTTTAACTTGAGAAAAATGTTTATCATTGCATGGAATGCTCTGTAAATGCTAAATTGTTTATACCAAGTTCATTTATAGCATTGTCCAGGTCATTTCTACTCTTTTTGGTTTTCTGCCTTCTTATTATATACTTAGATGAGAATATTAATAGCTCTAACTACAGTTGTGAGCTCATCTATTTCTCTTTTCAGTTCTATCAGTTTTTGTGTAACTTGAAGCTGTTATTAGCATTAGATGCATGTACCTAATAACTTAAACAGGATTGCATGTTTTCTTGGAGAACTGACTATCACTGCCTAACATGTCTCTAAATCTTTGATACTATTTCTTGTTCTGAGGTGTACTTTGTCTGATATGACATTGCTACTTCAGCTTGTTTTTTTTTATTAGTGTTTGCTTAATACATCTTGTTTCATCCTTTTACATTTAACTTATCAATGTCTTATATTCAAAGCAATTTTCCTACAGATAGAATATAGTTAGGTTTAGCTTTTTTATCAATTTGACAGCATCTGATTTTGTAATTACAGTATTTAGGCCTCACATAATTAATAAGATTATTGATACAGTTGAATTAAAATAAATCTTCACTGGGCGTGGTGGCTCATGCCTGTAATCCCAGCACTTTGGGAGACCGAGGGGGGTGGATCACCTGAGGTTGGGAGTTCCAGACCAGCCTGACAAACATGGAGAAACCCCATCTCTACTAAAAATACAAAATTAGCCCGGTGTGGTGGCACATGCCTGTAATCACAGCTACTCGGGAGGCTGAGGCAGGAGAATTGCTTCAACTTGGGAGGCGGACGTTGCCGTGAGCCGCACTCCAGCCTGGGCAACAAGAGCAAAACTCCGTCTCAAAAATAAAAATTAAATAAAATAAATCTTCAAGCTATTTTCAGTTTATTTCATCTTTTTCCCTCTTTTTCTGCCTCAAGTTGGATGCACATTTTTTATTATTCTATATCCATTATTATCTTTTTTTTTTAGTGGTTGTCTGGGATTAACAATACACCTCTGAAATTAATCAGAATCTTTCTTCAAATGTATAGTTTAAGGACCTTACAACAGTATAGTCTGTTTCTTCCTCCACACTTGGCACTATTGTTGCCATGTATTTTACTTATACTATGTTATAAACTCCCAATATTGCTACTATTTCTTAGAGTATCAGTTATCTTTTAGAGCAATTAAAAATAAGAAAAAGAAATATATTATTTTACCCTCGTGTATTTGATTTAGAGCATTTTAGATTCCTGTTTCATCTAGTATCCTATTCCTTCTCCCTAAAGAACTTTCTTTAATGTTCATTGTAGTGTAGGTCTGCTGGCAATAAATTCTCTCCATCTTTGTTACTCACGAAGTATTTTTCCTGTGTTCTTAAAAGATATTTTCACTGGATATAGAGTTCTGTGTTCACTTTTATTTCTTTCAACATTTTAAAGCTGCCACTCCGTTACCTTATGGATTGAATAGTTTCTGATAAGAAGTCTGCTATAATCCTTAAGCTTTGCTCATCTTTTTTTTTTTTTTTCATTTTTATCATTTCTACCTGGATATGTTAAAGACATTCCTGTTGCCTTTTATTTTCAACAGTTTGAAGATTATATGCATAGATGTGAATTTTATTTTTAACCCTGCTTGGTATTCTCTGAGATTATTGTGTCTGTGATTTTTGCTAGTCATTAACTTTGGAAAATTCTGTTAAATCTCTAATAATTCTGCTCCTTCTCTTTTTGTCTATTATTTTGATTACATATGTAGTGGATTGTCTGATATTATCCCACAGCTTTTGGATGTTCTGTTATTTTTCACTCTTTATTCGCTTTGTGATTCAGTTGTGGTAATTTCTACTGATCTATCTTCACGTTCAGTGAATCTTTCTTTACTTGTGACATCTCTATTGATTAGCCCTTTGGAGGTGATCTTTGTTACTGCTAGTGTGTTTTTCCTTTGTAACATTCTCAAGTAATTTTTTTTCTTATAGTTTCCATCTTTCTTCTAAAACAACATTTGTTCTTGGATGTTGTCAACCTTTTCCATTAGTAACCTTAAGATATTTATTACAAATATTTTAAATTGCCTTCAGTCCCCAAACCTGTGTCAAATTTGAGTTTGGTTCTGCTAATTGATTTGTCCTTTGGGGGAATGCTTTCTCAGTTTTTTAAAACTTCCGTTTGGTCTTTTTATGCTGGGTAGTTTTTGTTGTTGTTGCTGTTATTGCAGGTAAGGCCACAGAGACTGGGGGAAGCAGCTTTTATGCTTGGAAAAAAGCATTCCTGTTCTTCTGCGAGGCATTTGGTGTGGGTTGTTTTTCTTAACTCCTGGTTCATTGTTGCTTTAGTCATCTTGAGTATACCACAGGCTTCAAACTCCTTTAGAGACATCTTACGTTTAGGGTAATAGCAGTTTTTCCAGAGGGCTTTCATCAAGATCACCCTGAATTTCAGTTTTAGGTCCTCCATTCATGCTGTGCCTCAGTGGGAGTCTGTCTCTTCCAACTCCTCTGGCAATATTTCATTGTTACTTGCTATTTAATGCCCCTCAGCCTGGTGACGGGGATCAGTGGGGAGTGTACACTAGTGATTGTGATTAATCTTCTGTCTTAGGAAAGCACTGTGTTCCTGGTATCATGGTGTAGCCTATTCAGTTTTCCAGCTTTTTCTACCATGGTGGTTACTCCTGCACATATCCCTACCTTTCCCTGGTAATACAAGGGTTTGTTTCTGTTTCTTAGTCCCTTTTCCCCATTACCTTAAGGAAGATGGTTTATGTTGCCATTCCCCTCAGATTAAGGCTTTTCTTTCCATCCAGGGAATGGGAAGAGGAGCACAAGGGAGTTCAGTGACTCTCACACAGCAGTTGTTATCACCCTTTGTTATTTCAGCCCAACAAGGGAAGCTTTATTAGCAGCTTCCATGGTCTTCCCTGGGAACAACTGGTGGAGTTCAAGGCTCTAAGATTGAACTGTAAGATTCAAGGCTGTAAGATTATATGAACCATCTCCCATATGACATCCCTAGGGGCTGAAAACTCTCCAAGGCCTGCACTCAACACCCACCAATTCATCAACTATTTTTTACTTCACTCAATATCGATGAGAAAGTGGGGATATAGTGGTGCTCAGAAGTGACTGAATGCAGGAGTTGAGACTGGAATTCCAAAAAACTGTACTCTCTGTTTCCCACCTTGACTGAGGATCAGTAGCCATTTCTTTCCTTTAGGCATACGTTTTTCCTCTAGAATTGAAATTCACACTTGTTAATAATAAAAAACCATAAATTTAGAAGTAGGTTAGTTCACTCACTCATTATTTCAGTGAGTATTATTGCTTAGTCACACCAAATAGTTCATTTCTCTTTGTTACAAAAAATTATTTGTTTGTACCTAAAATATGTTCATGCATCATTCCTTCTACTCCTACCCTCAAAATTCCATTGTCTTTTAAATTCCATTTTCTTCTTTATTGTACTTGGAGTTCCAGGTGGTATATCTGGCTGTTACTCACAAACAAATTACTTTTCTATGGCTTAATAGAGGCATAACTGAATATAAAAACAAGGTCTATAAAGTAATTTCAGTACTCTAGTACAAATCTGATTTCCTAATGATAGAATAAAAAGCACAAGAGTGAAAATTCAAGAGGACTCAATAGCCATGTAAAGACCAACTAGCAGAATGAGTGAGTGTGTTAACACATGAAGGCACACCAGAACAGTGCCCTGTTGTTTCCCACTTTTCCTAAAACATGTAATGAGAGGTAATAAAATGGAGGCATTTAAAATGTTTCTGCAGCTTTTCAGGTGATTGTTTAAACTTTCTTTACTCATCAACATTAATGTCAGGGATTAGAGAAATGAAGTAGCTACAGTAACATTCAAAATAATTTTATAGAAAATTGTATTTATTTAAAAAGTCTTCACTAAAATGTACTTTCTCATTCCCAAATCACCTTTAATATTTTCACTGAATTAACTCAGAGTATACATAACTCCAAGGAGTCAAAAATAGAGATTCAGTTTTATGGTAAAGATGGTCAAAGGCTGGGTAGTAGGAACTCGTTGAGGTATTCTGGCTGTTGTTAAAATCCTGATCAGCACCTCCTGGCACTGGTGAGATGCTGAAACTCTACACCATAGCACCCTTATGGACCCATCATTGCACCATCTAATAAACCAGGTCACCAACTCTCAACCTTCTAATTTTTTCTACTGAATAACAGATTTCAGAAAGTACAAACAACTTATATAGTTGCTTCTTAGAGGGATCAGACAGGTAGTAGTTCTTCAGGGTTTCCAGTGGCTCCTACCAGGATTTGCACCTAAAGTCACCCAAATTACAAACAAATTACTTTTATGTGGCTCATATCATTTAAATCACAAATTCCTTTTATATGGCTTAATAATTCCAGTATTTAGGCCCACAGTGGTCATAATGCACCAGGGGCAAGACAAAATCATTTTCGTTTCTGCACCACCAAATCCAAGTTTATCTCAGATATCTATTACCATTCATTATAAAGGATATAACTCAGGAGCAGTCAAATGGAAGAGAAGCATGGGGCAAGGTGTGGCGGAAGCGAAACACAGCTTCCATGCCCTCTCTGGGATGCCACTCTCTTAGCACCTCCATGTGTTCAGTGTTCATGAACCCAATTGCTCTATAGTTTCTCTTTTCCATCATAAAACAGTTTCTAATTCATACATTTTAAAATTTATCTTAAAGAAAATTGATATGTTGAAGAATGTTATTATACATAAAGGGCACCAAAGAAAAGATGAGAGGACACCAAAAAGACACCTTCATCTTAACTCCTTTGATCAGATAACATTTTTCTTCCCCAGGTGTAACTCTTTCTGAGATTTAATGCTTCCTGAATCATGTGCTATGGGAAAAACAGTGATAGAACTTACAGAAGTATCCTTCATATCTACGAATAAAAAAATAAAATAAAATTAAGTTAGCAAGACTACAAACCCTATAACCCTACAGTGAGTATCTCAAAAAATACATTTCCCTTGAAGTTTTAGAAACACCAGCTGACCGTTGTAAGTAGAAGAGGTAATGACCTCTGCAAAATGCATATACCATATGCCCCAGGAAAGTAAGTGCTTCCATCAGAGATTTGTTTCCCTCAAGGCATCTGTCTCTCCCCAGATTTTCTTCTAGTTGATTGTTTTGAGATTTCAGCTCAATCACAGTTTCCAAAAAAGTTATGAACTTGCACTTTTGTCTATTTTTTCCTTGTAATTGTTGGGGCAGAACTACTTCTGACTCTCTACTGTGGTAGGCATTGTGTGGGAAATAAAGAGAGAAAGACAACATAATCCCTCCTGACAAAGATGCACACATTAACAAGGAAAGTAAGTCATAATCAAAGTAAAAGTATCACCAGTTTGGACCTGTGACCTTCCTAAAGAGACCACCTAAGACTTCAAAGAAGAGATAACATTTGGGCTGGACCTCAAAAATGCAGGATTTTATCAATTGGAGAAGCACAGTGAAGATGGTCTGGGGGAAGGCAAGGAAATGAATAAAGCCTAAGTTGGGGGATTCAGAAGATGCCAGTTCATTGGAGTATAAGGCCCAGGAAAATGTGTAGTGGAAATAAGACTGAGAAAGTGACTTGGGATTATATCATGGAGAGCTTCAAATACCAAGCAAGACAGTTTGCATTCCTTGTGTCTATCCCTACACCCTAAATCTTCCCAAGGGTACCCTTTTATAGTAGGCAAAAGACCTATTTCTAGGTCTTTCCTGTAATGCTCATACATCTTTGGACTTCCAAAGTCCAAAGATGTATGAGCATTACAGGAAAGTAAAGTAAAAAGGGGGTGTCTTCCATCTATTCAAAGTCTGGGAATGGTCTACTGACAGCCAAGTATGTGAGCTCTGCAATGCAAGCCCTTGTCTTGCCAGATTCTGACTGCATACCAATTACATTTTTAGCATGCTCACCTCTCTTCCCCAGTAGATCCTCTGTCCTGAAACTCATGCCTTCCATATGCTCAGCAGATACATTAATAGGGCAATGACACTTTATGCTGAGGCTACTGCTAATACTTGTTCTTATCTGTGTGATCATGAGTAACTCTCAGAATAAAGTGGAATAGCATTGTTCCAGGACTCATTCAAGCATATAATACAGTTCCAGTAAATTACAGCAGGCTCCTACTGAAAGTACCGTTTGGCTAGTTATATTTGTGAAAGGGTTGGACCATTCTTTTTATGCAGTTTGGTAGACAGGCTTCTGCAACCTGGGATGTATGGAGTTAGATATATGTTTTCCTTGAGGTATCAGGTATTATGATATACCTTGAGGTGTATCGGTACCTGCATCCATCAGCATTGCCTAAGGGGTGATTCGAGGGAGAATTGAAGAACCACCCTCTTTACCTTCTGAGAAGCATAAAATTCTTTCTTAGAGAATCAATGGAACCATGACTTAGTAAGTAGGAGTTGTCCATCTATTCCATCTGCCTTTGCACTAAGGCTTTACCTCATCTTCAAAATCCCCTGCGAAATAGAAAATCCTGGCATGATAACATGTAACCAATCAAATCTCTTCTTCATGGGGCTTAGCTTGTTATAATGGTTTACAGCGTTTGCTTTTCTTCCTTAACTCACTTGAGGAATGATGATACTCCCATTAATGCCAGTAGCTCACTAACTACATCATCATGAGAATGAAATAAGAGGGGGAAGAAAAAAAGGTGGAGAATATTGATAATTATATCTAATATATTGATTGCTATCATGTGTTAGATTTTATTTCTAATTAATTTTAAATATTGTCATCTGAGCATCTCAATAACTTTATTAGTAACTATTATTATTACCATTTTAATTAGCACTGAGAATTAAAGAAGATCTTAAATTTCGTTGTTTGTTTGTTTTTGAGACGGAGTCTAGCTCTATCACCAGGCTGGAGTGCAGTGGTACAATTTCAGCTCACTGCAACCTCTGCCTCCCGGGTTCAAGTGATTCTCCTGTCTCAGCCTCCCGAGTAGCTGGGACTACAGGCATGCATCACCACACCCAGCTAATTTTTGTATTTTTAGTAGAGACAGGGTTTCACCATGTTGGCCGGGATGGTCTCGAGCTCTTGACCTCGTGATCCACCTGCCTTGGCCTCCCAAAGTGTTGGGATTACAGGCGTGAGCCACCGTGTCCAGTCAATTGTTTTCTTAAATTACACATTAGGATGATGGATATGTTAATTTGTTTAATGCAGTGATTAATTCGCGATGTACATGTATGTCAAATCATCATATGGTACATCTTAAATATATATAATTTTTGCCAATTATACATCAGTAAAATTAAAAAAAGTTAAATAAAGCAAACAGGTTTTTAATAAATGACAAAATAGGGCATGGCAAAATCAGAACGCTCCTCTCTATCTGATTTCACTGTGTTACTCTGCCTCCCACTGGGGGAAAAAGCATTCCATCACAAAGCTTCTCAGGATGATTGATACATCAAAGTGAAATTTTTGAGAATTATTACTTATGAGAATACTTCACTTAATGGGGACACAAAGAGGAATGCAGTGGTCCTCAGAAGTGGCCTAGGGCAGGAGGAGGAACTAGAACTCCAGGACACGTCACTGTCCGCTTCCCAGATGGCCGAAGATCAGCAGCTATTTCATTCCTTCTGTGTGCTTGGCACACATTTCTTTAATTTTATCTTGAAGGAGAGAGACATATTAAGGAAAACTAGTATTGACAAAAGAAAGCAAAGAGAACACTAGTTCACACCGAAAAGACATCTTCAGCTTAACTTTTCAAATTAGGTTCCCTTTCTGGGTCATAATTTTTTCTGAGATCTAATGAATGATCTTAGAGGAATGAAGCTTTTCATGGATCATGTGTTATGGAGAAGATAGTGAAATTGAGGGAGTATTCCTCACTTATAAATAAGAAATGTAGTCATCAAGACTACAAAACCTGACATCTCAGGCTGATTATTTCAAAACAAAAATTATCCCTGAAGTTCTACAAGTACTTATTGACCATTGTGAGGAGAGGTAATGAACTCTAGAAAAATGGATGCACTTTCTAAGAATAAAGAAAATAGTCGTTTATCCATTTTACTGGCCAAGGTAATTTGTTTGGCTGTTTTGCTTTTCAGAATGTGTTCATATATTTTGTGGTAAGATTTCACATTACTCAGTAAACAAAATTAAACGAACTAGTTTTCAAGGGCAAAAATAAACGTAGCATTTGAAGAACTACCCCTTTTGACACTATTATCATCATCAGGTAAAAATTTCTGGGCTATGTGCTATTATCCATTTTTAAAAGAAAACACCTGACACTTTCTTCAGATTTTTTGCATACTTAAATATTTTTCTTATTATCAAATATTGCTTGTTTGCCAAGGTCAGCAACACAACTCACACTTGTTTCAAGAAAAGACAGAGAGAGAGGAGAAAAGGAGAGAGAGAGAAGATAGAGAAATTATTTGCTAATGTAACTAGACAAACAATATGATTGATAGTTTACTGGATGCAGACAAAGCTGTATCCAGGCACTCGAACCAATCCTCCACTCTTTCTGTCTCTTCTGGCTTTTCAGTAATCCCTCTCACCTCTCCTACCTTTTTTCCCTCTCTGTCCTGCTTAGCTTTCATTGACTTGATTTACTAATATGCCCTCAACACATGGTACAAAACATGTTTCCTACAAACTCCAAGATTATATAGTTCTTACAGCTTAAATCTGGGAAAGATACAGACTTTCTCAGTTCTGAAAAAAATGGATGCTGATTAGTCCTGCTTGAGAAGGAGCTCACGCATTGTTCACTGAAAAGAGTCTTTGAAGGTCTATTTCTGGTCATGTGCTCTCTTTCGACATGTAGAACCTTGAGAGAAAACACTTCCAAAATCACCCTGGAGAAATAGATGTGAAACGTAATGTTTCAGGGCAGAAGACGACAATACCAGTCATCTCTTAATCTACCTTAACTAAGAGAGGCAGTCTCTTCTAATTCATTTATTTCTACTTGGGTTTGTTTGGTGCATCTAAAGATGTACACATGCTTTCTTTTAATCAATAGCTCCATTCTCTTTATTACTAATTATGAAATATCCAGGTATTATCATACATGCAATTTGGATTAACACAATTTGCTTTGACGAGTCTCAAATTCTCTCAGAGAAGACAGATATCACAAATGTGGCAAGTCCAGTGGTCTTAGGACCATCAATACCATAAGAGTTTGGGGGAAATAAAAAATACCACCATGTTCAATGTACACAGCAATTCTAAAATGCATGCCAATAAATTAAGATGCATACTTTCTAATGGTCCAATACAGCAAGTAGAGAATTTTAGTGTCAGCAATAGGAAATCAAAGAAACTTGTAAGAATACTATAGGAGTATATTATAGCTAGCAAACAATTATTCTAGCATAATCCAGAAAAGCGGCACAGAGGAATGACATTTGACCTGCTTGAATAATTTTGGAAAATAAGAGAAATCATGTCATGGGTGTTCAGAAAGCTTGATACAGGTATACAGTTGGTCCTCTGTATCCATGGGTTCTGCATCCATGGATTGAACCTACTATGTATCAAAATATTTTTAAAAGTTGTGTCTGTACCGAAGAACTGCATACTTTTTTGTCATTATTTTCCTTATGATAGAGTATAACAGCTATTTACATAGCATTTAAACAGCATGTATTATCTATTATAAGTAGTCTTGGGATGACTTAAAGTATATGAAAGGATGTGCATGCTTTATGTGCAAATATTGTGACTTTTTATATCACGGACTTGAGCATCTGTGGATTTTGGTATCCAAGGGAGGTTCTGGAACCAATTCCCATGAATATCAAGGCATGACTATACTTCACTTTAAAAAGAATAAAATTCATACACAGAAATTTTTAATAAGTAATAACATTTATATATGATTTATCCCTGGTATGTCTTAAAAGCAAAGGTAATGTTATCAGGAAACTCTAATCAGGAGGAAATAAAAGACAGGAGTGTTTCTTCAATTATGAAAATGAACAGCAAATAAAGTTAGATTTTCACATTTCTAAATTTGCCTCAATGTCTTCATCCACAGGAGACCATTTCTTTTCAATGAAAAGGCTCTCTCCAAATGAAATTGAGCAATGAGCAGAATTTCTATTGAATTTTGTGATGTAAGCATTTTTAACTTCTGTCTTAAAAAGATAAGTGACTTTCTTGATATGGATTCCATATTTTAATGGATACAGTCATTGTGAGGAAGAAACTCACTTGTTTATATAAATGCTGTATTTTGGAACTTGTTTTAAGTGAGATGAATGCAAAGCCATTTTACATCTTTAGTGTACACACAGAAATGCAAATCTGTAAGTCTAGTAGTAGATTTCAGAAAAACTGACTAAAGAGGAGAAATTGTTTTGGATGAAAAGTTCTGCATGATTTTTTTGAGCTAGTATCAAAGATAAGTTCATTAAATACATAAGCAACATACTGAAAACAAGAAGTTTGACACGACTCTGAAGTACATTGTGTATTTTTGAAGAAAACAGAACTGACAGCAATCCACTCACCATAATAGAAGTGTGTTTACTAAACACAATGACCAAGAGGCAACTCCATCTCAGAAATAAATGCATTGCATTATGCTCTTTGACAGTGTCCTCCAACTACGTGATATTTTATGTGTGAAAATTATACAGGGAACAATTGCACATCTGCTTCGGTGTTCTTATAAATAATGAAGGAGAACTATTTCTTGATGATGTAGACTCTCACAAATTTTCTCAGGTCAAACCAATTGTGACCCAATTTTTCAAAATTTCAAGGCCACCCTTCACTTCCAGTTGTGACATAAAATATTTGTGGGATTGACTAAAGGAAGGAACTGGGGAAAGGAAATTTCAATTAGAAATACTCTGCCCTACTGTCGTGAAGCACAGAGCATGGAAGCAAATCCTATCATAGCTTTGCAGTTGTCTGGTGAGAGGGGATCAATCAGAAGGAAACAACTTTATTCATTGGTAAAACTGATCCCACAACAAAAATAAAACTTAATTGTGGATCAAGTCACATGAAATCAGGTGCAAGCAAAACTCATAAGAAGCATTCAGCTTTATCCAATCAAATCATAGTTCAAAAACAAAATGGAGCTCTAAAATTCATAATACTGTATGGGTTCCTTGAAGCATTGAAGCACTCTGAAAACATGCCTCAGTAGAATTTTGTAACATCAGGACAGAATGTTGAGCCTCCTGTCTTCCTTCTCTGTTTAACCAAAGCAACTCTGCTTTTGTGTGTGTGATGTACAAGGCTCCCATGAGGTCTTCACTTGAGGAAGGGTTCCATGACTTTAAAAACTTTGAACCCAATGGGCCAATATCTTACAAAGCATAGAACAGTGAAGGACTTGCTAGAAGTAACAAATCAATCATCGATAGAGTTGAGATGAAATTCATGTCTCCTGACCACAATGTGTGTGTGTGTGTGTGTGTGTGTGTGTGTGTGTGTGTTGTTTGCTTGTTCATCATTATTATTCCTCACTCTGGCCAATATTTTTTAACCTTGACTTAAATTAGAATCACTTGGAGACTCCTTATAAATTCCTATTCCCAGGGTACAAAACAGTCCCATCATTCAAAACTTCTGGGAATAAGACCAATATCCTGCATGGTTTTTGTTTCGTTTTTGTTTTTGAGGAACAAGGAATTAAGTCCTAACAGGAGAAATAACAGAGTTGTTGTTTTTTGTGCTTTAGTAACATCTTTTTTGTTGTTTTTTTTAAAGTTCTGGGGTACATATGCAGGATGTGCAGGTTTGTTTCACAGGTAAACGTGTGCCACGGTAGTTTGCTGCACCTAGCAGGCCATCACCTAGATATTAAGCCCAGCGTGCATTAGTTTTACTGATGCTCTCCCTTTACCCTTTGCTGTCCCCCAAAACGCCCTGGTGTGTGTTGTTCCCCTCCCTGTGTCCATGTGTTCTCATCATTCAGCTCCCACTTATAAGTGGGAACATATGGTATCTGTTTTTTGGTTTTTTTTTTTTTTTTTTGAGATAGAATCTCACTCTGTTGCCCAGGCTGGAGTGCAGTGGCACGATCTCAGCTCACTGCAACCGCCACCTCCTCGGTTCAAGTGATTTTCCTGCCTCAGCCTCCCGAGTAGCTGGGATTACAGGTGCCCACCATTACGCCTGGCTAATTTTTTGTATTTTTAATAGAGACTGGGTTTCACTATGTTGGCCAGGCTGGTCTTGAACTCCTGACCTCATGATCCACCTGCCTCGGCCTCCCAAAGTGCTGGGATTACAGGCATAAGCCACTGTGCCCAGCCTGATGTTTGGTTTTCTATTCCTGCATTAGTTTGCTGAGGATAATGACTTCCAGTTCCATCCATGTCCCTGCAAAGGACATGATCTCGTTTCTTTTTATGGCTACATAGCATTCCATGATGTATATGTACCACATTTTCTTTATCCTGTCTATCATTGATGGACATTTGGGTTGATTCTATAAGACCCCTATTTTTCAAAGTATCCCAGGTGATCCCAATGTGTAAAGTGAAGAACCAGTGACCTCAGCAAAAATTTTGAATTCTATGTTTCTCAAAAAACAAGTCCTAAGCTGCCAAAACTTAAGCATGAGTGATGTCTTAAGGTCTCAGTTTTCCCTTTAAAGCATGATGAAATTGGATTAGGTCCGTGTTTTTTAGCTCTGCCCTTGGAAACCCTTATGATTTCTGAAAACACATTCTTAAGGGAATGAAAACTGTAGGAGAAGCAAGAATAGATAAGATTCGGGAACTTTAGCCCACCACCCACCTTTATCTTTTTCCAAAAATATTCCTAAACTGAGATTTTGTTTGAAGAAAAAAAAATATGCTTTTTTTTTTTTTTAAAGTTACAGGGCTAGACTCCTAAAGTTTCTTCTAAATTTAATACCCAAGGATGGTAGAATTCTGTGGAGAACTAATCAATTAGCTGCTTCAAGGTCAGAATTATTTATTTTTCTTTTACTTTCTTTCTATTTTTGGAGACAAAAAAAGAAACAAGTCTTGCTCTGTTGCCCAGGCTGGAGTGCAGTGGCATAGTTATGGCTCACTGCAACCTTAACCACCTGGATTCAAGCAATCCTCCTGCCTCAGCTTCCAGAGTAGCTGGGACCATAGGCACATGTGCCACCATGCCTGGCTTTTAAAAAAAAAATTTTGTGGAGATGAGTTCTCCGTACGTTGCTCAGGCTGGTTTCAAACTCCTGACCTCAAACAATTCTCAGTCTCCCCAAAAGTTGGGATTACAGGCATAAGTCACTGTGCCTGGCTGAGGTCAGAATTCTTGAACTAGTGTTTACAGATCTCTCACACTCACTAGTGTGTTCTCATCACATATTGGGAAGAAAGGGGTAGACCTAGGGAAGCATTAATGTTAATTACTCCTGGTTATCTAGTGCTTAATCCAATCCTTCCTTCTAGATACCTGATAGCTTCTAGGGACATCAACTATGCAAGTTTACTCATGGCTGTCTAAGCACTGAGAGTCTCAAGTTCCAGGTAATCCCTCAGTCCTGAGATAATGAGACAGTTGGTCACTGGATGAGTACCAGAGAGCTAGGGTTAGCTCTACTCCATTTATGAATTCATCCCAGTCTTCTGTGTCTACCCAATTCATGGAAAGCAGGGGCCTGGATAGATGAGTTGTTATAACCGAGAAATCAGCCATCTCCTTTCCTCTGAAGGTCTTTGGAGGGCATCAATAGTAGCTATATAGAGAGAAGAAAGCTATAATAATCCATTATGTTTGGCTAGCACTTAGTAAATAAAGGCACTTCCAGAAATGTTATCTCACTGAACTGGCTTTTGTATATTTTACATTAGAAAAGACTTTAATTGTATCAATTTCTATAACTTCCTCAAGTCAGCACAATATCTATGAGCCTTCAGACATGTATGCACTGCTTCCAATGAGTATACACTAAAAATCCTATTTTCTTCCCTTCTTGTTTTTCTCTCAGGCTTCTAGTCTATCTTTCTTTCCTACTTTTATTGTGATTATTTTAGTTTTGGAATGTGTTTCTACACTTGAATAGTTCTGCTGTGTCAGGAAGTCTTTATGCCTAATGTTGTGATGCTTTCTCCTGCCTTTGTCAGCATAGCAACAGTAATTCCTGTCATTTGAGGGCTTATTACGAGCCAGGCACCGTGTTAATCAGCTGTGATTACATTATCTTATTTGATGTTCACAATAATCCTAGGGATTAATATTTATATTTTTGTCTTACAGATAAGCAAATAATGACTTTGTAAAGTTAAGGATCTGGCTAAAGATTACATGGAAAAAATAGCAAAAGTAGGATTTGAATTCCCGTAATCAAAACCATCACACTAATTTGCCTCCCCAAACATATTCATGTTGCCATGTGCTCCTACTTCTTCCTGTACTATTTATCAGTTGCCTCAAAACATGCATCCCTCCACAAAACCACTTTATGCTGAATTGGGCAGGCATTATTATTCCCATACAACAGATAGGGTGACAGAGACACATACTTTCCTAAGATGAAAAGACCAGAGCCAAGAATCTTCACTCACTTAACTGTTTAAGATGTTTCCAAAATCAAAATTCTGTTGCCTCTGGGAGGTTTAGGAATGAGTTTTAGGAGTTTATGAATTATTCCAGACTTTTAAAAAATATTTCATGTCTTTATTTCAATAATAACAAGAGACAACCATATAAAGAATTCTTCATCATTGTGGTCTAATACAAATTTCTGTGAATATGAAAATATTCTATATAGGAATATTACACATATGCATTGTTTCAATATGGTAGTCACTGTGGTTCTCAAACATTTTAATATGGTTAACGCAGCTGAGAAACAAAAATTTTATTTGCACTTAAATTCAAAGTCAATAGTCACATGTGCCTAATGGCTACCATGTTGAACAGCACAACATCTAAATCAGAGGTCCACAAACTACAGCCCATAGGTAAAATTTGGCCTGCTGACTGTTTTGTCAATAAAGTTTAAGAGTAACACAGGCACACGTTTTTATACCTTATTTATGGCTGCTTTTGTGCTCCCATGGCACAGTTTAGTAGTTATGATGGAAATCATGTAACCCTCAAAACCTAAAATATTCACTATACGGCTCTTAACAAAAAAAAAGTTGTCGACCCCTGGTCTAGATGGCCAATTTAGGTATGCCTAGCTTTGCATTTGTGTTTGCAATAGTCTTGTGCTGTTAAAATTTGAAAAAGAAAAAAATATGATAGGAAAAATGAGTAAATCACAATAGCACAGGTATAGTGAATGCTTAATAACCTGCCCCATAGACATCAGTTCTATCTTCAAATAGCAATAGAGATAATGAGTTGGTCTCAGTTTTGTAACCATTCACTATAGAACATTAATAGAAAATATGATGGTACCAAGTACACAATTAAAATTTTTCTGTCCCTAATTTATTCACTAAATAGACTGGATATTAATTTAATCGGGATGTTAATAGTACTGTAACACTACCATTACCTTCATTAAACAAGACCTTTGTGTGTGTGTGTGTGTGTATATATATATATATGTTTGTATGTATGTATGTTAAAAGCAGCACTGGAGCACTGATCAATAACAGAATTTGGGTTAAAGATGAATTTGAATACCCTAAATTTAGCTAATGCTATTCATGTTTTATATAACACCTTATGAAGGTAAGCATAAGTTCTATTCAAGAAAAAAGCAAAAACAACACAGAAATAAGTTAAGTACCAAAATAGACCTAAATTTCTATATTCTTCTTATTAACCTTGAAATTTTGTTCTAGTCAAACAAGATTATCTATCACATTTAATTAGTAGTTATTTGAAATTTATCTTATTTATTTATTGCATTTATTTTGTACATGTATTTCACATCTGCAAGGTAAGGAAAAGAAAAAAGAAGACAGGGAAAAATAGATGTGAGTGGAAGTGATACAGGAAATTGACAGTTAATTCAAAGGACCCTCAGAGTTTGAGAATTTTCTAATGTGGGTGCATCACAGAGACCTCTCCCATGAACTCTTCTTTCCACCCTTTACTGTAGTTACAATGACTTTAGAATGAATATGGAATCACAAGCTTTATAATAAAATATTTCTTATAAAATTTAAAAACTGTGTGTAAAATATTTGGAGATGCTCAGATGAAAGAGACAGTGTAAGAACAAAGTATCATTATGGTTAATAAAATTGCATAAATAGCTGCAGTAACCCACAAAAGAAGCCACCTTTAAACTTTCACATCAAAGCAAAAAGCACCAGACATTGAGCCCTTTCTACAACCTCCATTTTGTGGAAAAGATTAAAAAACTCTTCAGACTTTTGCCATAGTCATAATCTGGTCACTCGATAATAAGCAGAGTTGGAAATATCCCCAACCTACTGCCACAATCTTTTAAAATCACATCAAGAGGTGATGGTTTTTCAACTAACTGATTTTATATTATTGGTATAAATAAGATATAAGCAACATTGTCACAAGATAGTCAGCACAAATGGTTTTAGAATATGTATAGGAAAAAGAATCTAAACCTATCTGCTGCTTGACTTCAATATAATTCAGGATGACATCTGATCACCAGTCATCAGATTATTCTACATTTCATACTATGACATTTTATAATAGGTATAACCCTTTTTTCATAATACATAAAGTGAGTAAGAAATAAGATCTAAGAAGATAGTTTAGTTATAACTCTGTTAATAAATGTCTAATGTTCTGGAGGCTAAGAGAGAGAGAAAATAGAAGAAGGGAATTATGCACCTATTTCTTGAGTTCATAGTTAATCACTAACCCTCATTTTTGGGCTCACCAAATAAATCTCTTCCCAATTCCCACAAAGAATGTAAGAAAAATATCACATATTATTTCACTCATACATAATATTAGACACCATTTGATCCTGCAGCATCAAGTTTTTAAGAGCCAATAGATACAATCAGTATCTTGGAAGTAAATCTATTACTAAATTTGGCTGAAAAATGTCTTTCTTACACTAATAAGGAAGCACATCTCCCAAAGTTATGTACATACTAAGTGTTGCACTTCAGAGATGTTTCCTTTATACTATACTAAATAAGAGATTGAGAATGGTTACTCAGCTGCATATATTAAGCCTGATTGATGTTAATCCATTTTATACTTAATAAATCTCCAAATCATTGCTATTTAAGACTTCATCATATAAGGAGCAGGAAATGTTTTCACTCTCAAAAATGCTCAAGGGAAAAACAAATCCACACACACATAGAAAAAAACATGCATACTAATATTGAAATAGGAAGGGAATGTTAATGCATTAATCTACAAATAAAATATACCCCAAATTATTAATGGTTCAGTAAGAAAGAAAACTCCATTAACCTTTAAAAGGGAGGTCACACTGCACCTATATTCAACTTGGAAAAAATTATCCCAATTATTGACCGCCTAAAACTGAGGTGATTGAATTACTTCTGAGCTCCATGGATTCAAGGCTATTTGGTTTGATTGGCAAGGGTATGTGGGGAGCTTCCCCAAGGTGCACACATTAAGCTCTCTTGCACTGAAGTAGAGTAACCACTGATAAGGATGCCAAGAATTCCACAGTTTTAAATGCAGACATTTATAGTTCTTAACTGAGAAAAAGGAAGCTAAAGAGAAGGGCTCATTTGCTAAAAATTAGTTCATGCCTACCATGTGACAGGTGCTCTCTCAGGTCTATAGTCCTGAGTAAAATCAGATGCAGTTTCTGTCATGAATAAGTAGAGAGGAGAAATAAGTATATATCAGATAATTGGCGTATTGTGACATACTCACACACAAGATAAAATGACCACAAATACTACCAAAGCAAGTTATATTTTGCCAATAATACATAATATGTGCAATTCAGCCTGGTCAGAGAGGTTAAAGTTAATGCTTTAAGGAAGAACATTCCCAGCAGGGGAGTGTAATGTTGAAGAAGGAAGAAAGAAACATGAAAAGCAGCTCAACAGTCAAAGACAGGTTTATTTTGGAGGAAAAATCTGAGAGGGGCTTCTGGCTGAGTTAGGTCAGGAACACTCTCTCTTAGAGACTAAGAGTATTTAAGGGTTCAGGGCAGGAGAGCTTGTCACAGGCTCAGAATGTTTCTGTGTCTCCTTGTCTTGCTTATGTGGGAGGAAGAGTTATGTGTCTGTTCCCATACATCTTCCTGCAGCTGCAGGCATGCCCAGTGAGTCTACTTTTAGCTTCCCTGTCTTAGTGCACTTAAAGAGAAAGGCACGTGCTTATTAGGGTCCACTGTTTTACTGGGTCCCACTGTATGAGTGTGAAGTTTGGTGGTTACCCAAGAGGCTTTCCCACCTGCCTCTGTGCCTGAGCTGTCTTGTCTATGTTTTACTCTCTGCTCTTTCTGGCTGCCTGTTGTTAGAATAAAAGTGATTCCTTTTAAATGTATGAGGTTAGAAAGGGAGCTGGAACTTAAAATGGTAGTGGTTGTCCAAGATGAAAGTGCTCCTGCTCTGTCAGGAAGAATGGTATATCCAAAGGTACTGGGACAAGAGAGAAAATGGCATAGTCAAAAGGCTGGAGGAAGTCCAGTGTTGTCAGAGAGGATAGACTAAGAAGACTCATGAAAAGTAAAAGTATCTGACTTCAGGTTTCTAGTTCAACATGTAAACAGCTTGTATTTCATCTCTCCTGTCCTTGAACAAACTGGGAAGTCACACTTCTTCTAAGATGTGAAGAAAATTGAGATCACAAGGCAAACTGTCAATTCAAAAATAGGAGAGACAAGAAAACTAGGATAAAATTTACCAGAAGCAAAAACTATACCTCTCTTCTGGCAGGAACACACAAAGGGTAATTGATTAATTTCTAGACAATAGGCATGGACTAGTTGATAGAGAAACTCTCATGGTGGGCAGCGGGGGTCATCCTTAGGGGAACCTCCACACTATTTTTGAGAATTACTTCTAAAAGTCCCACACTTTTGTGACTTTTACCTTTAAAAGCCCTCACCAGGTTCTCAGGGTGATGACTGCACAAAAATGCCCTCTTGTTTTTGGCAGGAACAGGGGAAAAGTTACCATTCGAAATACATCCAGAACACTATATTCTCAATAACAAAGGCTTGTGTCATAGAAAAAAATGCTACTAGAACCAACAACCATGAGCTAGAGCCTAACTGACAAATAAAAATGGAAATACCTGACTCCAAGACCTTCGGACATTCCTATTACACTTAAGCAGGGAAGGGGAGAAAGGGATGTGAGAAGCACCTTGAAGAGGCATAGTCCACTAAAAAACCAATGCCTGATTACGGGAATATGGAGTGGTTTTCCTCCCCACACTGCACTACCCCATTAACAAGGCTTCTGGCTAATAACAGGATTACAGTTGAAAAAAAACCCAGAAACTCCGACTCCAGTTCAGAGAAAGTCTCTAGGAAAACATAAAGATAACAGGGGAGGCAAAAGCAAGAACACACAGGAAATTTTAGATTCTAACATCTACAGGTATAATAACAATATACCTGTCTAACTACTAAATATAGTCTAACTAGTGGCCAGTTAAAATTAAACCTCACTCACTAGGCCTTTTCCCCAATACATCATGTCCGACATTCAAAAGTATTGCAAGGCATACTAACAGGCAAATAACACAGTCTGAAGAGATGGAGCAAACACCATAACCAGATTCAGATATAGTAGAGACTGGAAATAATCAGACTGGGAATTAAAATAACTGTAATTAATATGCTAAAGGTTCTAATGGGAAAGCAGACAGCCTCTAAGAACACTTGGGTGGCCGGCGCGGTGGCTCACGCCTATAATCCCAGCACTTTGGGAGGCCAAGGCGGGCGGATCACGAGGTCAGGAGATCGAGATCATCCTGGCTAACATGGTGAAACCTCATCTCTACTAAAAGTACAAAAAATCAGCCAGGCGTGGTGGTGGGCGCCTATACTCCCAGCTACTCCGAAGGCTGAGGCAGGAGAATGGCGGGAACCTGGGAGGCGGAGCTTGCAGTGAACCGAGATTGTGCCACTACACTCCAGCCTGGGCAACAGAGCAAGACTCCATCTCAAACAAAAAAAGAAAAAAAAAAAAGGAAAAGAAAAACATGGGTAAGCCTATTGGTGGAAACTTTAAGAAAAAAAATCAAAAGTACATCGTAGAAATTAAAAGCACTGCTACAGAAATGAAGAACACCTTTAATTTTCATCCATAGACTGAACACAGTCAAGGAAAGATTCTGTGAGTTTGAGTTTATGTCAATGGAAACTTAGCAAACTAAAAATAAATTTAAAAGGAAAATAGAGCTTAATATTCAAGAACTGTGAGATGATTACAAAAGGTGTAACATATGCACAATGAGAATACCAGAAGGGGAAGAAAAAAAGTAGAGGAAATATTTGAAGAAATAATGCCCAAGAATTTTCCAAAATTAATAGAAGCAAGCAAAGTACAGATCCAGGAACCTCAGACAACACCAATCAAGATAAATACCAAAACACACCAAAAAACAAACAAACAAAAAACAAACAAACAAAAAAAACTATACCTAAACGTGTTATATTCAAATTGCCAATGCTCAAAGACAAAGAGAAAAGTTTTAAAGAAGTTATAAAAATGTTGCCTATAGAGGAACAAGAATAAGAATTACATTGGACTATCCTTTAGAAACCATGAAATTAAAAGTGAGTGGAGTAACTTATTTGCAGAAAGAAAAGTAAAGGCAAACGACCAAGGCACACATTTACCCATGTAATAAATGTACATGTTCTGCACATGTATCCCAGAATGTAAAGTAAAATAAAATTTAAAAGGAAAGAAAAGAATGACACCTACTGCAACAAAACACCAAATGACAATTCTGCATAGAGTTAAATGATCCTTCACAAATAAAAGTGAAGTACTTTTTCAGACAAACAAAATTGAGGACATTGTTACCAGTGGACTTATATTTTAAGAATTCATAAATGAAGTTCTGCAGAAATAAGGAAAATTATGTGTCAGAAACTTGGACCTACAAAAAGGAAGAGCATTAGGGAAGGAATTTTTAAAAATAAATTTTATTTATTTACTCTTTTTTTTTTTTGAGATGGAGTTTCGCTCTTGTTGCCCAGGCTGGAGTGCAACCTCTGCCTCCCGGGTTCAAGCAATTCTCCTGTCTCAGCCTCCAAAGTAGCTGGGATTATAGTTGCATGCCACCACACCCAGCTAATTTTTGTACTTTTAGTAGAGACGGGGTTTCATCATATTGGTCAGGCTTGTCTTGAACTCCTGACCTCAGATGATCTGCCCACCTCAGCCTCCCAATGTGCTGGGATACAGGCATGAGCCACCATGCCCAGCCAATTTTTTTTTAATTCTTAATTGATCTAAAAGATGACAGTTTGTTCAAAGTAATAATAGCAACAGCATACTGGGTAATGATTGATAGCTTATGTAAGTAAAGTGAATGACAGCAATATTTTGAGGTATAGGAGGGAGGAATTGGAAACTGTCCTTCAGAGGCACATGCAGTACACATGAAAAACTATAGTATTCCATTGGTCTGTGTGTCTGCTTTGGTTACTGTTGCCTTATAGTATAGTTTGAAGTCCAATAATGTGATGTCTCTGGCTTTGTTCTTTTGCTTAGGATTGCTTTGACTATTTGGGTTCTTTTTGGGTTCCATATTGATTTTAGAGTAGTTTTTTTTTTTTTTTTTCTAGTTCCATGATGTTGGTAGTTTGGTAGGAATTGTGTTGAATCCATAAATTGCTGTGGGCAATATAGTCATTTTAATGATATTGATTATTCCAATTCATGAGCATGGGATATTTTTCCATTTATTTGTGTCATCTCTGATTTCTTTTGGCTGTGTTTTATAGTTCTCCTCGTAGAGATTTTTCACCTCACTGGTTAATTGTATTCCTAGGTATTTTATTTTTTGTAGCAATTGTAACTGGGATTGCATAATTTTTCTTTTTATTTGATACATCGTTGTTGGTTTGAATGGAATTGCACTCTTTATTTGGTTCTCAGCTTGAATGTTATTGGTGTATAGAAATGCTACTGAATTTTGTACATTCATTGTATATCCTGAAACTTTACTGAAGGCGTTTATCAGTTCTAGGAGAATAGATAACCCAGAAATCAAACAGCACATCTACAACTATCTGATCTTTGAAAAACTTTACAAAAATAAGCAATGGGGAATAGAATCAATAAATGGTGATGGGATAGCTGGCTAGCCATATTGTAGAAGTTTGAAACTGGACCCTTACCTATCACCATATAGAAACTTAAATCTAAGACCTCAAACTATAAAAATCTTAGAGGGAAAACTAGGAAACTAGGATCTTCTCCAAATCCACCTTGGCTAAGAATTTATGGATAAGTCCTCAAAAGTAATTGTAACAAAAACAAAAATTGATAGGTGGGACCTCATTAAACTAAAGAGAAGAGTATGAATAGAGTAAACAGCCTACAGAATGGAAGAAAATATTCACATGCTAATGCATCTTACAAAGGTATAACATTCAGTATCTACAAGGAAATTAACAAATCAACAAGAAAAAATCAATAACCCCATAAAAAGTTGTCAAAAAACATGAACAGATACTTTTCAAAAGAAGACATACAAGTTCCAACGAACATATGAAAAGTGCTCATTATCACTAATTATCAGAGAAATGTAAATCAAAACCACAATGAGATACCATCTCACACAAGTCAGAAAGGCTTTTGTTAAAAAGTAAAAACAAACAAAGAAACAAAAACAGAGACGCTGGTGAGGCTGTAAAGAAAAGGAAATATTTATATATTGTTGGTGGGGATGTAAATTAGCACAGCCACTGTGGATAAGAGTTTGGAGATTTCTTGAAGAACTAAGAGTTGAACTATCAGTTGACCCAGGAGTTCCATGGCTGAGTATATACCTAAAGGAAAATAAATTGTTCTACTAAAAGGACACGTGCACTTGTATATTAATCAGAGCGCTATTCACAATAGCAAAAACCTAAAATGAAGTCAGGTGTCCATCAACAGTGGATTGAATAGAGAAAATATGGTACACACACACTATGGAGTACTATGCAGCCATAAAAAAGAAGAAAATCATGCCCTTTGCAGCAACAGGAATGCATCTTGAGGCCATTATCCTAAGCAAACTAATGCAGAAAGTCAAATACTACATGTTCTCACTCATAAGTGGGAGCTAAACATTGGGTACATATGGAAATAAAGATGGAAACAAAAGACACTGGGGACTATTAGAGAGGTCAGAGAGAGAGGGGAACAAGGGCTAAAAAAATTATCTATTAGGCACTATGCTCACCACGTGGGTGACAAGTTCAGTCACATCGTAAACCTTAGCATCATGCAATATACCGTTGTAACAAATCTGCACATAAAACCCCTGATTCTAAAATAAATTTGAAAAAGAAAAAAAATACACATATATAGTGTTAATTGAAAGTGTACTTATATTAGATATAAATATATATTGATGTCTTAGTCAGCGAGGGCTTCCATAACAAAATACTTGAGCAACAGAAATTTGTTTTCTCACTCTTCTGGAGGCTAGCAGTCCAAAAAGAAGTTGTCAGTATCATTGAATTCTGGTAGAGGCTCCCTTACTGTGTTGCAGACAGCTGCCTTCTTGCTGCATTTACATTTGGGAGGGGGAGAGAGAGAGATAGAGATAGAGATAGAGATAGAGACAGAGAGAGAGAGAGAGAGAGAGAGAGAGAGAGAGAGAGAGAAAGAACCAGATCTCTGTTGTCTCTCCTCATAAGATGCTAATTCCATCATGAAAGTTTCACCCTCAATACCTCATCTAAATCTAATTATCTCCCAAATGTCCATCTCCAAATATCATCAAGTTAGGGATCAATGTTTCAACATATGCATTTTGGGGGACATAATTCAGTGCATAGCAACTGCAATCTCTAGGGCAAACACTAAATTATTTTAAAAAGAAATATAGGCTAAGAGAGGAGAAAAATTGAATCACATAAAATACAAAATTAAAACCAAAAATGGCATAGAACCCCCATCTCCAATCACCATATCAGCAAATAAAAAGTGGCATTTTTATTCGTATATACCTGTTTTCTGAGAGAATGAGGAATGTTATTTACTAATCCTCTTAAAACATCAATTGGTTATAAAAAGCCAGGAGTGGAGGAGGGCAGAACAATTGCAGAGGCCATAATGACTTGACCTAGGGTGATAGCAGTGGGAATTAGAGATATGAGCAGATTCTATCAGCATTATTTTATGTCTTAACAACTTTATTTTCTCCCATTTAAAAATGTAACAATAGCATATTATATAACAGTCATACTGAATAGTTGAACATTTCCAAATATTTCTAGCCTCTCAAAACAGTAACATATTGTCATTAACATTACTTATGTCCTTAAAACAAAGTCCCTGAAATTTAAAATAGCTAAACAAAGTGAAAGAGAATGGAAAAATTGGACTTCAGTGTAACCAGACCTGGATGATCTACTAAATGTTTTCTAAAGGTGTAGTAATTAATTAGCAAAGATATATTCCTTCAAATGATGCAATTTATACTAGATTAAGTTTTGATTTTGAAGATCTTTAAAAATGTATAAGAGCACATGATAGATATTTGTACATCCCGGTTTATAGCAGCATTATTCACAATAGCTAAAAGATGGATGTGACCAAAGTCCAAAAACAGATACATGTATAATGGAATATTATTCCATTTTAAAAAAAGAAGGACATTCTAAAACACACTACAACATGGAGGATACTTGAAAATAACAGTCAAATGGGAGAAGGCAGTCACAAAAAGACAAATATTGTGTGAATTGAGACCTTGTATGATAACTAAAGAGGTCAAATTCATACATACAGAAAGTGTAACGGGTTGTTGTTAGGGGTTGGGAAAAGAGGAAAGTGAGGATTTATTGCTTAATGGATGTGGGGTTTCAGCTTGAGAAAAAGACAAAGTTCAGGAAGGATGATGTTGATGGTTGCATAATAATGTGAATAATGTGAATGCACTAATGCCACTGAACCGTTATGGGGGGAACCCGCACCCGGTAATTCAATGTTATTTCATTTGGGTTCTCTTTTATTTCCCTAAGTGTCGACTGGTCTGATAAATAAAGGGAAAGAGTACGAGAGAGAAAATTTAAAACTGGGTATCCGGGGGAGACATCACATGTCAGCAGGTTCCATGTTGCCCCCCAAGCTGGAAAGCCAGCAAGTTTTTATTAGTGATTTTCAAAGGGAAGGGAGTGTACGAATAGGGTGTGGCTCACGGAGATCACATGCTTCACAAGGTAATAAAATATTACAAGGCAAATGGAGGCAGGGTGAGATCACAGGACCTGGGGCAAAATTAAAACTGCTAATGAAGTTTCAGACACACATTGTCATTGATAACATCTCATCAGAAGACAGGATTTAAGAGCAGACAACCAGTCTGACGAAAATTTACTAGGAGGGAATTTCCTCATCTTAATAGGCTTGAAAGCACTACAGGAGACCTGGGCTTATTTCATCCCTTATCTGCAACCATAAAAGACAGACATTCCCAGAGTGGCCATTTTAGAGACCTCCCCCTAAAACCACATTCTCTTTCTCAGGGCTGTTCCTTGCTGAGAAAGAGAATTCAGCAATATTTCTCCTGTTTACTTTTGAAAGAAGAGAAATATGGCTCTGTTCCACCCAGCTCTCAGGCAACCAGACCTAATGGTTATCTCCCTGTTCCCTGAACATCACTGTTATCCTGTTCTTTTTTCATGATGCCCAGATTTCATATTGTTTAAACACACATGCTTTACAAACAATTTGTGCAGTTAATGCAATCATCACAGGGTCCTGAGGTGACATACATCCTCAGCTTACGAAGATGATGGGATTAAGAGATTAAAGTAAAGACAGGCATAGGAAATCACAAGAGTATTGATGGGGGAAGTGATAAATGTCCATGAAATCTACACAATTTATGTTCAGAGACTGCAGTAAAGACAGGCATAAGAAATTATAAAAGTATGAATTTGGGGAACTAATAAATGTCCATGAAATCTTCACAATTTATATTCTTCTGCCATGGCTTCAGCCATTCCCTCAGTTTGGGTCCTGACTTCCCACAACAAACTGTACACTTAAAAATGGTTAAAGTTTATGTTATGTATATTTTATCACCATTAAAAAATAAAAATATAAAAAACTTCTGGAACTGAATGTTGTTGTTTTTATAGCCGTGTGAATTTATTTAATGCCGGTGAACTATACACCTAAAAAGGTTAAAGTGGTAAATGTCATGATATGTGTATAACATGTATATATCACTACAGTAAAAAAGTATATGTATACATTACTACAGTAAAAAATGTCCATGAACATTAAACAGAAGAGAGAGAAGGCAGAAAATAATTCAAGATAAAAAAGGAAATATGTGCAAGTCAATTGATTTTTATTTCTCAGCAATGAACAAGTGGAATTTAAAAATTAAAACATATTATTTATATTAACATACAAATAATTAACAAAATATGTATATTTAACAAAATATGTAGATGATATGTGGAAAACTATAAAATTTAAGCAAAGCAATCAAACAGGATCTAAATAAATGGAGTTATTATATATTCATGATTAAGGTGGCTCAATATTGTCAATATGTCTTCTTACCAACTTAATCTATAGATATAGTGCCATCTCAACCAAAATCCCAGCAAGTTAATTCATGCGTATTAAAAATATGATTCTAAAGTTTACATGGAGAGGCAAAAGTCCCAGAATAGCCAATGTAATAGTAAAAAGGAAGAACAAAGTCAGAGGACTGACACTAGCAGACTTCAGGGTTTACCGCACAACTACAGTAATCAAGACAGGTGGTATTGGTGAAAGAACAGACAAATAGATCAGTGGAACAGCAGAGAGAGAGTTCAGAAAAAACAGCTTATCTTTGACAAAAAAGCAAAGGCAATTCCATGGAAAAAGTATAGTTTTTTCAACAAATAGTGCTGGAACAACTGTACATCTACATTGAAAAATAGACAAATAACTTACACCTTTCACAAAAATTAAGTCAAATGAATCATGGACCTAAATGTAAAACTGTAAAAGTTCTAGAGGATAACATAAGAGAAAATCTAGGTGACTTTGAATTTGGTGATGACTTTTTAGATAGCACATCAAAGGTAGAATCCAGGAAAGAACAGTTGATAATTTGGGTTTCACTAAATTCAAACACTTCTGCTCTGAAAGACATTGTTAAGATAACAAAAAACTAAACAAAAGATATCTAAAAGATAAGCCACAGGCTGGGATAAAATACTCTCAAAACACACATGAAGAATTTATCCCAAACATACAAATAATTATTAAAACTCAATAATAAGAAAACACATTTTAAAAATGTGCAAAAGATCTGAACAGACATCTCACCAAAGAAGACACACAGGTGGCAAATAAGCACATGAAAAGATGGACGACATTATATATCCTTACGGAATTGCAAATTAAAACAATATGATACCATACATAACTATTAAAATGGCTAAAATCCCAAACACTTAAACATCAAGTGCCAACAGGTTGCAGAGCATGAGGAATTCTCATTCACTGCTGATGGGAATGCAAAATGGTACAAAATCCCCCAGTTTGGAAGACAATGTGGAGATGCCTTACTAAGCAAAATATGGTCTTATCATAGAATCCCAGCAATCATGCTCCTTGGTATTTATTCAAGTTTAAGTTGAAAACTTATGCCCATACAAAAACACGCACAGAAACATTTATAAGACATTTATTCATAACTGTCCCAAATTGGAAGCAATCAGATGTACTTTAATAGGCAAATGGCTAAACCACCTTTGGTACATCCATACAATTAAATATTATTCGATGATAAGAAGAAATGAGCTATTAAGCCACAAAAATACACAAAGGAAACTTAAATGCATATTACTAATTGGAAGAAGCCAATCTGAAAAAGCTACCTATTATAGGATTCTAACCATATGATATTCTGGAAAGGCAAAACTATAGAGAGAGCAGATTAGTGGTTGCCAGGATTCAGAGAGAAAAGGGAGATGAAAGGGTAAGCAACAAACATACAGGGCAGTGAAGCTGTTCTGTGTAATACTGTAAGTGTAGATCATGACATTATGCAGTTGTCAAAAATCCATAGCACTGTGTAACACAAACTATGAACCCTAACATAAGCTGTGACTTCTGTTAATAATGTAATTATCGGTTCAATTTTTAAAATGTGACACACTAATGCAAGATGTTAATAATTGGGGAAACTATGTGATCGGATGGGTGGGACAAAAATGGATACATGGCAGCTCTCTATACTTTCTGCCCAATTCCTCTGTAAATGTAAAACTGCTTGAAAAAAATAAAGTCTATTAGTGAAAAGCAACAAGACTAGAAAAATAAAGATTATGTCATGCCAGATTTTGTAGGCTGTACGGAATTTTGTCTTATTCTTAAATGCAATGGAATAGTAAAGGTTTGTCTGAGACAAGGAGGGCAGCATGGTCCAATCTATGTTTCAAAGAGGTAATACTACCTGCTCTGTGCAGAAAAGTTTGGCAGGTGTGTAGAGTGAAAGTGATGATAAATCACTAAAAAGATGATTGCAATATTCCAGGTGTGAGATGAGAGTTCATGAATGGCAGAGATAGAGAAAAGTAGATAGATATGAAACATATTTAGAAGGCAAAATAAAGCGAACTCGGTGATTCATGCTTTCATGGAGTGTGAGATGAACAGAAGCAATGTAAAAATGTTGGCTCCCGGGACATTTACTGAGATAAGGCTGTGTTAGAGTTCTAGGGCCGCTATAACACATCACCACTAACTGGGTGGCTCAAAATGGGAATGGTTTCCCCTATGATATTCTCGTGGTAGTGAGTGACTTCTCACGATAGCTGATGATTTTATAAGTGTTTGGATGTTCCTCCTTCATTCTCTCTCCTGCCACGCTGCGAAGAAGTTGCCTGCTTCCCCGTTCGCCTTCCGCCATGATTGTAAGTTTCCTGAAGCCCCCCAGCCATGTAGAACTGCGATTCAGTTAAACCACTTTCCTTTGTAAACAAACAAACAAACAAACAAAATCCCAGAAATTTGTTTTCTTGAAGTTCTGGAGGCCAGATGTCAAAAATCAAGGTATAAGCAGGGTTCCCTCCAAAAGTTCCCTGGGAGAACTGTTCCGTGCCTCTTCCAGCTTCTGGCGGCTCCAGACATTTTTGGTTGTGACAGAATTGTAATTTCTGCCCCTGTCTTCACATGATCTTCTCAGTAGGGCTGTGTCTTCTCCCTGATGTCTTTTATGAGGTCACTTTTGATTGGATCTAGGTTCCATCCAGATAATCCTAGATTACCCCATCTCAAAATTCTTAACTTGATTACATCTGCCAAGACCCTTATTCCAAATAAGCTTATGTTTATAGGTTCTTGATGTTAGAATATAGACATGCCTTTTTGAGGGCCACAATTTAAAAACTGCTATGTTAAAAAGAACTAAACTTTCATCAAAAATTTCGTGTTGGATTTTGAACCTATTAAGTTAATGGCCTTTATGACCACTAAGAGAAGATGACAGGCAGGTAATTGATTTTGTGAGGTTAAAATTCAAGGGACAAAGAGAAGTCAAACATATAAATGCAACATCTACATAGTTTATCAACTTCTTTAAAAATGACCAAGGAAACAGAGCACACTTGTGTTTTTTTTCTATATAATTTGTGAATCTTAGAAATAACTCAAGCTATTTTTCCAAGCAGATAGAAAAGCATGTAAGGTAAGCCATTCTAGTGTACAATGCATGCTCATGATCTTATCAAAAACACAGGGATTTATTTAAGTATTTCTGTGAGGTGTTTACTTTATTCCTTTGAAATTAGGGTTGAAATGCTGCATTATATCAGGAAGAGTTCATTCTGAGACTACCAGGAGAGGATACGGAACTCCCGGAAATAGAGGTTGGCAAAGTAACATCACTCAGAGCTGAAGAGATGAGAGGAAGTTATGCTTCGTCACAGGAAGAGAGACAACTTTTTCATGGTGTGACCATTTTTATCCATATGGTCTTCAAACTTATTTGAAAATTAACATGCCAAATAAAATACAATTCCCCCACTAATTCACCTACTAATACAATGTCATTTCCAGAATGTATTTATTGAAGTTTGATTTACATAACTGAATAGACCTTTATTTGTTCAATTACTTGGCAAACATTGGCAAAAAAGCATTGCATGTGAAGCTCTTCAAAATACATCTCTCATTCCTCTTTCCAGTCTTATACTGTGTGCTTTAAATTACAGTCAGATCTGACACCTGCCCATGGGATAACTTAGGCCTACGTTGCCACCTTTAAAATTCTTTGATACATTAACGCCAAATGATATGCTTTGCCTGTGATTTTAGTTTTTAGTCTTCAACACTGTTTTAATCTATGTTAAATGCCACTTCCTCCAGCAAGCTTTATCTATTCACTCCCAATTCACTACCTTCAGTGCCATTAAAAGTTGTTCTGTCTCTATTTAGTATTTCCAGAATGTATTTATTTAAGTTTTATTTACATAACTGCATAGACCTTTATTTGTTGAGTGATTTGGCACACATTTATATTTCCAAGCTGCCTAATAAATACACATTAGATAAAAGGGACTTTGTGTAATCATCTTTTTTTTATCTTTTATTTTTCTAAATTCCAACTTTTATTTTAGATTCAGGGGGTACATGAGCAGGCTTGTTAACTGGGTATATTGCATGATGCTGAGGTTTGGGTTATGACTGATCCTGTCACCCAAGTAGTGAGCATAGTACTTAATAGTTTTTCTGTCCTTACCCCCTTCCCTCCCAGTGTCTGTTGTTCCCATCTTTATGTCTGTGAGTGCTCGATGTTTAGGATGTTTAGCTCCCACTTATAAGTGAGAAGATGTGACATTTGGCTTTCTGTTGCTGTGTTAATTCACTTAAGGTAATGGCCTCCAGCTGTATCCATGTTGCTGCAAAGGGTATGCTTTTATTCTTTTTTTATGCCTGAATAATATAAGCATTTCCTTTTCTCCACAACCTCACCAGCATTTGTTTTTTTTTTTTTTTTTTTTTACTTTTTAGCACAAACCATTCTGACTGCTATGAGATGGTATCTCATTGTGGTTTGATTTGCATTTTTCTGATTAGCAATGATGAGCATTTTGTCATGTTTGTTGGCCCCTCGCATGTCTTCTTTTGATAAGTGTCTGTTCATGTCCTTGGCCCACTTTTTATGGGGTTGTTTTTTACTTGTTGAATTTTTAAATTCCTTACAGATTCTGGATATTAGACCTTTATTGGATCCATAATATTTGAATATTTTCTCCCATTCTGTAGATTGTTTACTCCACTGAATTTCTTTTGCTGTGCAGAACCTCTTTAGTTTAATTAGGTCCCACTTGTCAATTTTTGTTTTTGTTGATCCTTATGTCTTCAGAGACAGCAAAACTATACTTGAAATCTGCATTTATCATGGCCACACACTATTTAACATTTCACCCAACAAGAATGGGAGCCTATATCCTCTTTCTGCGAATCTGGGTGCGCTGTGTGACTGCTTTGACTTATGGAAGTGATGCAATGCCAGCATCTGGACCTAGGTGTTAAGACACTGGTAATACCTACTTCCTGTCTTTTCAAATGCACAGTGTTGGAATCCAGTTGCTATGCTGTGAGGAAGCCCAACAAGTGATATGAAGAGGCCCATATGGAGAAAATGTTCCCTAATTGTCCACCAACATGAAATTGCATGTCATCTAAGTAAGGTATCTTGGAGGTGGATTCTCCAGCCAAGGTGAGCTCCTGGGGCTGACACTACATGAAGAGGAGAGGAGTAATTTCTTCAAGTCCTGTTCCAATTAAAGATTGAGAGCAAAATAAGTGGTTGCTGTTTAAGTCAGTAAGATTTGTCCAGACAATGGGTTATAAGCATAAAAGACACATCCATTCTAGGCCACAGCAACTAATAGCTGTTACAAGAGGCCCTTCCCATCTCTCTATTCTGTCAAGAGGGTTTGGATGAGACTTTTGTTGAAGACTAACTGACTCTCTGTTCAGAGATTCCTGAGGCTTAGTCTTTACTTTAATACACATTTACAGTAGAGAATCTTGAGAATGTTGGAACTTAAAAATAGGTTTTCCAACCGACTTACAAAAGGATAAAACTATTTTGGAGGACAGAGAGTCAATTTGTACAGTCAATACACATATTGGGATGGGGAGAAAATTGAATTTGTCTTTCTGTGAATGCTGCTAATTATTTTTGGACCATCAAATTTAACTTAAAAACCTACCTAAGGTTACAGGTGCAATAAACAAACCAATATAACAAACAAAAATCTTAAACCAGTGTTCTGATTTGATTTTTTTAAACAGGACAGAACATTTTCAAATATAAATGCATGCCTTGTATGTTTAAATAAAACATTTTAAAGAGGCCTTGCTGTTATTTTAAAGATTTACTATGGAAATTGTGAGAAGTTGCAAAGGCTGTCAGGCTGTGGTTAGGTATGAACTAATTATCAAATCTTTTTAAATCTGGTAGAATTGAGAAGGCCCTGTACTTTCAAAATGTTACATGATTCCAATAAAGGTATTATGCTGTAGCAATAATTTGAATCTCCCATTTCCAAAACAAAACAAAATAACAAACAAACAAGCAAAAAACCTCATCAAGGACACTTTTTTTCCTGTGGAATATTTATGGTACAAATAAACAATAAAGATACTGTTATGCCTGATTCTTTTCTTCTTGCATCTCCAGAACTCATTTCCATCTCAATAAAAGGTGTCTTCATTTACCCAGATAGTTGCCTCTGCACAAAAGTATCTTGAGTCCTCATTGATTCCTCTTCTTTTCTCACAGAGCACTTCCAGTTTGACAGCTCTTCCTTTAAAACACTATCATATCCGACCATATTTACTACTCATGATTCCCATTCTGAGACAATATCACATCTCCTGTGGAAATTACAGCAGTCTCTGGCCTAGAGCACTCATAGGCCTTATAGAGTCCTCTCTCAAAAGCCAGAAGGGATTTTTTTTCAGAATATAAATCAGTTAATTCATATCTCTTCCTTGGTCAATACCTTCCAATGGAAACACAAACCCCTACCCTGGTTCACAAGGCCCTAAGTGATCTGACACACACCCACTTCTCCAAATGTATCTTCCTTCACTTCATGTTTGACTAATTCCCTTCCAGCCTCAGGGACTTAAGCACATCCCACAGGTCCCTATCCTCTTCTCCCTGTTAACCTCCGGCTCACTTGGTTCACAAGTCAGCTTAAATGCCACATCTCAGAGAGGATTCTTGGACCGTTGGATCTAAAACACAGCACACTCTCTATTCTTCTCCCTACATTATTTTTTCTTCAATTATCTCTCCGTCAACACAATGACTAAATCAGTCTGTATAGTTTTGTTTACGCTTATTAAAATATAGGTGTTATATTTCTTCATTTTTATGAAAAGTGTTATACTATAACATCAGTTTTTTAAATGAATAATATATTCTGAAGATTTCACCATAACAGTAGAAAGAAATATTCCTCATTATTTATCCATTATGTTTATGGCATCTTCTTCCTCTCTTAAGTTGTAACGTTTCTCCATTGCTTATGTATCCAAAGGGAACAAAGAAGAAGAGGGCTTTGGTCAGGGACTCATTCTGACTACCGCTGAGACACTCATTGAGGTAGGACCACTCTGCATGTGGCATACCCTTCCTCCATGCGAAATGCAGGAGCCCATTGGAAGAGGGGGTGCCATGAATAAGGAGGGCACATGTTCTTCCTACTCTCACAGCAGTGGCTCTCTCTGTACCCCCAGTCTTAAAGAATCCATCTTATAGGTCTACTTCGCTCTTCTCCAACCATAACTTCAGTGTTCTCCCCTTCTGAAAGAAATTATCCACACTACTTCCATGAATCTAAACTTTTACTGGAAGAGTTGATTTATTCTCCTTCCAGAGCTGAAGGGTACAAAGGTCTAACTCTCCTCTGTGGAGGAAATAGAAGAAGTAATAATTTTTTTTTCTGATGGAATAATGGCAACATTAAATGAGAGAACAATTAGTTTTGTTTCAATTTATCCTCATGTGAAAGCAATCCCATAGTCAATGGCCATTCACATTATACAATGGACTTAGTAGGGTTAAGGATAAAGAAATTTTGCAGAGTTCTAGACTAGAGGAACTTGCTCTACTTTTGCTTATATTTTTCTGAAAAGAGGTACCATAAATGAGGTTTTAAAATTCTTAATAATAATAATGGATGGAAGTAGATCAACTTAAGTCTGTAATAAAATGTCAGACAGATCAAGTAAAATTGAAATGATGTCTAATATATTATAAGAAATTGCTATGTACTGGTCAAATAGCTGTGATTTATATTACTTATATAGAAAGGAACTTGAGACTTAAGGGAGTTAAACACCTTTCCAGCAGCACAAATTTAGTAAATATATCAAGGTTAAAAGTGAAACTCATATATAATATTTTTCTCACCGCTAGTGATTTTCTTGAATAAAATGAATACTTGGATACTATATGAGACAGTATCATAATGGTCTAAATAAATTTCAGCTTAATGACATCAGTTTCAAAAAAATAAAACTACTATCAAACTTTATGCCACTTTTGGGAAGTCGGGGCTCAGAGCTAAATTAGATTTGATTTAGAAACAACAAATATTTGTAATGTTTGGCTCCTCAAATGTACTCAATTGAATATTAACTGATATACTTCAATCCACACGGCCTATTCTGTTGACTGGCTTCCTTTTCTTCCTCTCTCAGTCTTGAGCCTCAATATCTGTGCCTATAATATCTTCATTATTCATATGTTTGAATTTTCTCCTCTTCAGTCAAATAGCAACCATCACATCTAATTAATCAGTGCGGTGCATAACCTCTGACAGATCCAACCAAAGTGGCTTCAGCAACAGAAAAAAAAAAAAGCTCAGTGGATTGCTCATTATTTAAGTTTTCACTAGCCCTTGAGTCATTGGAAATTATATGTATGCTTTCATAGTACCTTTTACAAGACAGAATAAAAATAATGGATATATATATATAGGGAGAGATGTGTATATATATATATTTGAAATTTTGAGAAAGCTGTAGAAACTGATCTAATAAACATTAAAATAAAACAAAGGATTAATAATGGACAAACATCCATTTCTTCTAAAATTTAATCAACCTTCTTCTTGTTGAATATAATGTTTCTTACAACTGGGATTTTAAGCATTAATCGCCAATTGCTTTTTTCAAATAATAATTTAATAGTAAGTTCACAAAATTATTTCTCTCACTGATTTATCTAATTTCTACATACTCTTGGCTTTTATTAAAAAAATAGTTCTCAAAACTTAGGAATTATGTGAAGTCATTATTTGCATGGAGGATTTGTTTTGTTAAATACTGTTGTCTGACAGACCTGTGCTCTCAGGATCAAGTCATTTACAGGGTAAGAACACTCAGAATAAAATGCTCCCTTTCTTTTGAGAAATGTCTGTTCATATCCTTTGCCCACTTTTTGATGGGGTTGTTTGTTTTTTTCTTGTAAATTTGTTTGAGTTCTTTGTAGGTTCTGGATATTAGCCCTTTGTCAGATGAGTAGATTGCAAAAATTTTCTCCCATTCTGTAGGTTGTCTGTTCACTCTGATGGTAGTTTCTTTTGCTGTGCAGAAGCTCTTTAGTTTAATTAGATCCCATTTGTCAATTTTGGCTTTTGCTGCCATTGCTTTTGGTGTTTTAGACATGAAGTTTTTGCCCATGCCTATGTCCTGAATGGTACTACCTAGGTTTTCCTCTAGGATTTTTATGGTATTAGGTCTAACATTTAAGTCTCTAATCCATCTTGAATTAATTTTCGTATAAGGAGTAAGGAAAGGATCCAGTTTCAGCTTTCTACTTATGGCTAGCCAATTTTCCCAGCACCATTTATTAAATAGGGAATCCTTTCCCCATTTCTTGTTTCTCTCCAGTTTGTCAAAGATCAGATGGCTGTAGATGTGTGGTATTATTTCTGAGGACTCTGTTCTGTTCCATTGGTCTATATCTCTGTTTTGGTACCAGTACCATGCTGTTTCGGTTACTGTAGCCTTGTAGTATAGTTTGAAGTCAGGTAGCGTGAGGCCTCCAGCTTTGTTCTTTTGAGTTAGGATTGTCTTGGAGATGCGGGCTCTTTTTTGGTTCCATATGAACTTTAAAGCAGTTTTTTCCAATTCTGTGAAGAAACTCATTGGTAGCTTGATGGGGATGGCATTGAATCTATAAATTACCTTGGGCAGTATGGCCATTTTCACGATATTGAGTCTTCCTATCCATGAACATGGTATGTTCTTCCATTTGTTTGTGTCCTCTTTTATTTCACTGAGCAGTGGTTTGTAGTTCTCCAACAGACACATGAAAAAATGCTCATCATCACTGGCCATCAGAGAAATGCAAATCAAAACCACAATGAGATACCATCTCACACCAGTTAGAATGGCAGTCATTAAAAAGTCAGGAAACAACAGGTGCTGGAGAGGATGTGGAGAAATAGGAACACTTTTACACTGTTGGTGGGATTGTAAACTAGTTCAACCATTATGGAAAACAGTATGGCGATTCCTCAAGGATCTAGAACTAGATGTACCATATGACCTAGCCATCCCATTACTGGGTATATACCCAAAGGATTATAAATTATGCTGCTATAAAGACACATGCACACGTATGTTTATTGCAGCACTATTCACAATAGCAAAGACTTGGAATCAACCCAAATGTCCATCAGTGACAGATTGGATTAAGAAAATGTGGCACATATACACCATGGAATACTATGCAGCCATAAAAAAGGATGAGTTTGTGTCCTTTGTAGGGACATGGATGCAGCTGGAAACCATCATTCTTAGCAAACTATCACAAGAACAGAAAACCAAACACCGCATGTTCTCACTCATAGGTGGGAACTGAACAATGAGATCACTTGGACTCAGGAAGGGGAACATCACACACAGGGGCCTATCATGGGGAGGGGGGAGGGGGGAGGGACTTCACTGGGAGTTATTCCTGATGTAAATGACGAGTTGATGGGTGCAGCACACCAACATGGCACAAGTATACATATGTAACAAACCTGCACGTTATGCACATGTACCCTACAACTTAAAGTATAATAATAATAAATAAATTAAAAAAATGCTCCCTTTCTTTCTTCTATCCTTGCACATAAAAGATTAGGATAATTCTGTGTCATATCTTTGTCTCCTCTAAAATCACCATGATAGCTGCCTTGGCTATTAAAGAAATCCAGGTTTATGTTGCACCTTGCAGTCTAATTTTTCTCTATAATTTGCCCTGTTCATTTGATCTTTGCAACAGTTGTGAGGCAGAAAAAAAAAATTAGGCTCAGAAAAGCTGAGATCTCCTGTTCCATGACATACAATTAGGAGATAGATGGCCCAGGACATGAGGTCTGACCAAGTTTTCCAACTTCAAATCAGCTCTCCTTTCCTCAGCATTTATGTCTGAGAAAAACACTAAATAAGGTGAAGGTGACAAACAGGTTCATAGTAAAGGTTAACAATCAAATCATGCTAGCTGTTACTGCCAATAAAGTTGTATTGAAACACAGCCACACCCATTCATTGTAGATACTTTCATCACACGATGGTAGAATTGAGTAATTGGGATTAAGATTTTATGGCTCACAGAACCATATTTACTTTAGGACTCTACAGACAAATGTTTTCTTACCCAGCATTTATATACACAGCCATTTATATACCTGGGGCAATGTGATCAATTGATTAAGAACTTAAGCATGGTTGGAACTTACATTTGATTGAACTTTGTTATTATTGAGAATTATGTTTGCAAAACAGCCTCAGAATTCTTTTAAAATGAGCCTCCCTTCCCACTCCAATACATAATAAAAACGTATGTAAAACAGTTTGTGGTCTGTGATATACAAATCACTGTTGAAATTTTCTATACTAATGATGTAAGACCTATTATTAGAGATGTAAGAATACTTTTTAACGGAAATTTGCTTGAATACTTTCCGTGTTAGAAGTGTGAAGTTAATATCATCTAAAATAGCCCTTTAACTATTGGGCAGCTCTGATGCTTGAAAGTTTCTTTGTATTACCAAAAAATTGTATGTTTATGAAAATACATCAAACACTGGCAAATCTTGCCAATAGTTGAGAAGAATTTAAATATATTTTAGATTCAACTAAAAGTTTTTAGATACGTACAATATTTAAGGCACTGAAATAGACATGTTAACATATTGTGATGATTAAATATGATTATATATGTCAATGTTATATTTTTCCATTTTAAAAATTAGAAATCAATTTCATTATCACTCTGCAAGTGAGAGAATCAGAATTTAAATCCAACTTTTCTAGGAATTCAAATCTGAGGCTTTTTGTTGCCTCAGTGATTTTCTACTTTCTGGCTTTTTTCCATGCTGTTTTTCCATATCTACCAGTTATCCACTAAAAACTCTTGTTTTCTCTCTTTTGAGTAGACCAAATAATGTTTCTTGTTCTTCTAGCTGAGTTTTTGTCTATCTGACCTATTTCCTTTGGCAAAATTATGAAAGCATAGAGCCTGCATATTTGTTTAGTCCTTTCTGGTGTTACAGGAATGTGTACTTTTCAAATACTAGCTCCCTCCAAATTCCACCCTGATATTGAGAGGTGAAGCTGGCTGGGCTTCTGGGTGGAGTGGGAACTTGGAGAACTTTTCTGTCTAGTTAAAGCATGGTAAATACACCAATCAGTGCTCTGTGTCTAGCTAAAGGTTTGTAAACGCACCAATCAGCACTCTGTAAAAACAGACCAATCAGCACTCTGTAAAATGCACCAATCAGTACTCTGTAAAATGGACCAATCAGCAGGATGTGGGTGGGGCCAAATATGGGACTAAAAGCTGGCCACCCAAGCCAGCAGTGGCAAGGTGCTCGGGTCCCTGTGGAAGCTTTGTTCTTTTGCTATTCACAGTAAATGTTGGTGATGCTTACTGTTTGGGTCTGTACCACCTTTATGAGCTGAAACACGCACTGCAAAGGTCTGAAGCTTCACTGGTGAAGTCAATGAGACCACACACCCACCGGGAGGAACAAACAACTCCAGACATGCCAACTGTAAGAGCTGTAATGCTCATTGTGAAGGTCTGCGGCTTCACTCCTAAAATCAAGCGAGACCACAAACCCACCAGAAGGAAGAAACTCTGGACACACCCGAGCATCTGAAGGAACAAACTCCATCACACCATCTTTAAGAACTGTAACACTCACCGCGAGGGTCCGCGGCTTCATTCTTGAAGTCAGCAAGACCAAGAACCAACTGGAAGGAATCACTTTGGGACACAATATTATTTTGAATTTAACTGCTCAGTGATGTTAGCTATGTTAGCTTGATTTGTTGGTTCATCTAGTTGTCTGATATGTATCTGTTGAACATCCTTCAGTATTCACCCAGGACTAGGCACTAGGAAAATACAGGAATAAGAAAGCCATTGTCCCTGCTCTTAAAAACCTTAACGTTTACTCTGAGTGGTTAAACTAAATCCTAACTGAAATACGTATTGAATTTAACCTGTCAACCCTTTCTCTAAGGGACTATTTCAACAAATGGAAAATTGGGAAAATTATTAATATGAAACACGATATCTAACATTTTATTGGGTAATTTTTCTGTTTCAGCCACTGTTCTAGACTTTATGGAAATTATTTCATTCATTTTGTACAATTTAATAAAGTGTTCTTATTATCACTATTTTACAGATGAGGAAACGAGGGTATAGAGTAGTTAAATAATCTCTATAACCTGTAGAGTACACAGGCTATTTGTGAAATGTACCAAACCCTTGGCAAAATAAATCAGAATCTTAGGTAATGTTGACCTGTGCATTGCTGTTTTGTTTTTTTTTAATCTTCTAGATGATACTAATGTGCTATCAAAATTAAGATCATATAGCTCTGCTCAAATCTCTCTCCCTCATATCCTAAAGGTTTGGTATGTTCTAGCCCTTTAAACATGAACTTTCAGGTCTCTCTTGTGGAAAGAAGAAAATACTCTCTTTCATTAAAGTTTTTATGTTCCAGTGTCAAATATGGGTATAAACAATGGGCTCATAATTTGGAGAACACACTCACACTTTTTCCTCTAAACCCTGATGAGGTTGGTATTTGTCCTTGGAAATGCATTTTCTGCCTCTGAAGAATTCAGTTTCTTTCTGTCTGTAAACTTTCTGGAAGTTTAAAAAAGGACAGAGTTATGGACCTCATTCTTTTGGATTTTGGTGTATTAGTCAGTCCAGGGTAGATTATGTTGCAATGATGCAACATCTCAGTGGATTAAAACAAAAATCAAAACCTTTCCCTACCTATAAAAACTTCGTAGGGTTTTTAGTGTGAGTGGTCATGAAAGTGAATTAAAATAACGCTGAAACTGGTTGGTATGACTTCACTGGAAGTCAAGAATAACAGAAAAAGGCAATTACCAGAGTCCACCCTTCCTGTCTCTTTTGTTAAAGATCAGCTACTCATCACGGGAGGCAGGTTGTAAAATGGAAGTAAAATGGGCATGCCATAGAAATAATGGGCAAGAGGTTATTTATAACTTCTTTATTAATATATTTTTTGTCATCCCGGTATGGAACATTGCATCACCTGTCCTCTCATGAGGGAAGGATGTTTTTCAACATCAATTAAGTCTCCCAAGAGACCAGCCTCTCTGTCTTTTCTAAATTAAATCCAGAGTCTCGAAAGGCTACAACTATAGGCTGAATATTGTGGCTACAAAAGAATTGGGGATATCCAAGTTGCCTTAGACAAGGAGGAATTAATGAGGCAAATGAGAAAGAGTGTTCCAGGCAAAATACAAACCAAAAAACAACATGGTGTTCAACAAAAAAAAAAAAAAAAAAAAAAAAAAAAACCATGGAAGCACAGGAGAGCATGACACATCTTTGAAAACTGCAGTAATTTCATATGGCTGAATAGGCTAGACAATAGAAGGCCTCATGTATTATGCTAAAAATTTAGTACTTTATCTAGAAAAACAATTTTAAGTTGATTTACTCAAAGTTATGCATCGAGTTGAGAGCAGAATATTGATAGGAACATTTGGCCCTCCTCATTCCTAGGTTAGGAGACATGTTTGTAAAGGCATATGATACGTATTTAATAACCATCTCAAATGGGGGGACACATCTATATGAAACACTGATATCCAAATTTCAGTGTTTGACCTGTTAGTGAATTGTGGCACACACTGTCCAAGCAGTAAACAGCACTCACTTACATCCTTAATCTTTTATTACTGGCATTTATTAAGCTCCTTTGAAGCTGGAAAATACATGTAAATACATCATTTTTTACTTTTTTCTTTTCTCACTGCAAATGCTATAACTTCTCCCCTGATATTCCAGAGACATTTAGGCAACTACTATCCCTTTTATTTGCTTCATTGCTGAGTCTTGACAACTTCAATGATATCACCAAAAACTGCCACAACTCTCGGATCACCATGTTGTGAAAATTCCCATTAATTCACTCTAAAGTGCAACTCTTTGAACAACAGGGACATATGTTTGGTATTTTAAAACTCACTAGCAATGGCAAAGTAAAATTCACCAAAAATCTAATATTAGTCAAATACTAACATTAGGCATCAGCAGCAAAGAACGGTCATTTTTAATGAGCTGCAAATCATATATGTATTCTGTCTGGAGGCATTTTCTCTCTGGCGACAGTCATCTAAACCAAGAGGTGACATTATGTGTAGGATGAGAGGGTAAGCAACTATGAAACTTCTGACTTACAGGCCTTCCACTCTCCTGCTACATGAATCAATCATGAGTTGAGCTGTAGTTAGGAGTAGCAATGGATTTATAAGAGTATAATATAAAAAGAGCTTTTCAGAATTGTGAAGCATATCGGAGTGTGAGAGGTAGGGGTAAGACAGTAAAAATGGAGATGTAATGACCAGTCCGTTCCATTCCCATCTTCACCATCTTGTCCAGAGCGTATACATTAAAGCAGGACAACAGAGAAGAAGGTGGCCAGCTACACATATTGTCATTTGACAGGCAGGTCCATGAAGCTCTCAACTGATGTATCTTCCTCTCTAACCCCAAAGCTCAATGCCCTATCCTCATTTAGGTATCTTATAATTTATGTGATCCAGAAAATGAATATGCAAATGGCTGCTTATTCTATTCAGATTAAAATCAATAGTCACACAAAACAAACACATTTATGTTTAGCATGAGAAAGAATAAGATAAATTAATTACTGGTCAGTATTGTTATTAGGGTTTTCTAGAGAAATAAAACAGACACACACACGTATTATAAGGGAAGAAAAGAGAGAAAAAAGAAAAAGGAGAGACAGAAAGATTGAGGTTTATTGTTAGAAATTGATTTACCATGTAATTACAGAGCCTGAGAAGTCCACAATCTGCTGTCCGCAAGCTGGAGACCGAGGCAAACTAACTCCAAGGCCAGTCAGAAAAGCCAGTGTTATAAATCTCAGTCTGAAGGTAGGAGAAGATGAGACGACCCAGCTCAAGCAGTGAAGCAGGAAAAAAGGGCAAATTCCTTTTTCCCCCACCTTTTCTTCTAGTCAGACTCTCAAAGGATTGGAGGATAGGTACCCACATTGGGGAAGGAGTTCCACCTTACCCATCTTCTGTGGAAACACCCTCTTAGATCCAGAAACAGTGTTTAATCAGGCACCCTGGCCCACTCAGGTTGACACAGAAAACAAACCAACATACGTACTTTCTTGCTTAGTTACACACACCTTTATTTTCACTTTTTTTTTGTCCATCCCAAGATGGAAGCTTACTTACTCTCAAGAAAAGCTTTCTAATAGCTATTAACAGGTGCCCCACATTCCTTGCCTAAATCCTACCCCTATCTCTAGCTCTGTGTTGTCTAGTTTTAGAATATTGGAAATGAAAAATAAAGAACTAATAATCTACTATACATGTCTCCTGCTTCACACCTCCAAGACACTTGTCATTTTCTATAATTGGAGATGAACCCCATGGTCACCTATCAGCCAAGTGCTGATGTAACATCTTACAAAATTCACACTGACACCTTCCCACCACTGTGTTAGCTCCCCTCACCCAGAAATGTCTTTTTGTTTTAGAGTCGCCTATTCCGATATCAGGGTACAGACAAATAAGACCCTTATAATATGCCCAGAGACATTTAAGCCCACTGTCCACTGTGTACTTGTATATAGCTTTAAGAGATACAAACAGAACGTTCATCCCTTTCTCATTGACCATAAGCTTGTTTTTAAAATGTTTTAATTTTTTTGTTTTTAAGTTTTATTGAGGTGTAGTTGGTATATAAAAAGTGGTCATAGTTAATGAATAATACATTTTGAGGAGTTTGGGCAGATGCATATACCGTTAATACCATCACCACAATCAAACTACTAAACATTGATCGCCTCCAATTTTCCTGTATCCTTTTGTGGTTTGTTTTCTGTTAAGAAAATTTAACATGAGACCTCTCCTCTTAACTTGTTTTAAAGGGTACAATGTCATATTATTCACAATAGGTATTATGTTGTACAGCAGATCACTGGAAATTAATAATTTTGTATCATGAAATGTTAAAGACATTGTGTAACAACTTCCCATTTCTGTCTCACCTCAACTGCTCACAACCACTTTTCTAACTTCTGCTTCTGAGTTTGACTCTCTTAGCTTCTTCATACTGATTCTTAAGGGTAGCCGTTAAATGCATTCATCTTTGTGTCCCCAGTCATGACCATGATTTACATGTAATATAATAGATCCCTCAAAAAAATAGTGGCTGAATAAATAATGAGTATATTAAGTAGCTTTGTGAAGTCTCCTAGCTTCTTCATAAATTAAACTTAGACTGAAATGTCTCAGAATTCTCTATAATAGCCCAGAAAAGATGCATTATTTAAAGTAAATATCACTATGGCCAAATATGTTTCTTTTAAATTCCATCTATTGAAAGACAACACTCTACCTTTTACCTCCTTTATTAACATCAAACATTTAAACACATTATATGAAAACTTAAAATATTGCATGTAGCCAAGTCTGCATAAACTGACACCACAACAGAAACATCCTATTTCTTGGTAGGGGGATGGAGGTAATAGACTTCGGGATGGTTTATGAGCTCAGGCTCCAGACACAAGCTACCTGGGTTCAATATCCAGCTTTACTTCCTAAAGACGACTTTGGGAAAATTGCACAGCCTCTCTGTGCATTAATTTCCTCATCTGCAAAGTAGTATCAAGTTATACGATGAAAGAAGTGACCAGTGCATAGGATTACTATACGGATAAATAAACTAAGGCATGGAAAACAACAAGGAGCAAGTCACAAGAACTAACTCACTATCACAAGAACAGGTTGGGGGAAACCACCTCCATGATTCAATTATCTCCACCTGGTCCCTCCCACAACATGTGGGGATAATAGAAACTACAATTCAAGAGGAGATTTGGGTGGAGACACCGCAAACCATAACACTGAGGTTTTCTCATCTGAAAAGAGAAGTGGTAATACACAATTTGTAATGCAGTGTTGGTGACATGAGAAAATATAACTTTTAGAAATGTGGATGATGTCAAGGCATTTTAATTTTCTCTTGTCTCTCCAATCACAGTTCATTTTACAGACACTATTTTTACACACCTCTTGTGAATTGGAAGGAGGTAGAGAACCCAGATGTCACAGAGTAAATTCGTCAAACTTCCTTCAGCCTTGTCTAGAGAGACAGACCTTGTTTCAAAAGGGACATTTGACTTCAAATCTAATAATTCCTGTCTTTAGATGTTATTAATAGTCTGAGTATACCATAATGTGAGAGCAACATTCACATTGTATGATTTTCCACATTAGACGTATGAGAACGTCCCAACAATCCTTTTGTAGCATGTCCTGTTTTTGCAGACATATTTTCAATAACATGATGCTCCTTCAGACAGCTGCTGTCAGAATCAAGCCTTTCAGCTGCCCTGCTTCCTTCCCAGTTTCTACTGCATACGCTACCTGATATGTTCTCCACCTGGCAGTTGGAGAATCGCTAGCTTAACACTACCACCCTCATTGACTAATTTTCTGTATTAGTTTCCTGATGAAAGAAACAAACTTGGAATTCAACTGAAACTAATTTTTAAAGAGATTATGGTAGGAATCGTCCCTGTGGGACATGTTCAGAGAGTGCTATAAACAGAACTAGCCTCTGAGGGAATAGAGTGATTTCTATTAACCTGTAACAGTCTCCAAATTTTGTTCTTTGAGGACATGTGATTTAGAAAAAAGAAACAGAGGTCCAGGTGTCCGGATACCACTTTCTTACCTTAGGACCTCCATGATTGAGCAGGAGGAAGCATATGCAGACAGTGTTTACAGTCCTAGCTTCCTGCTTGCCACCTAGGATGAGCTCAATACATGGTTGCTGAATGAATGAACTAACTTGAGTCCCTGAACACTGAATGTATTAGTCTGTTGTCACATTGCAGCAAAGATACTACCTGAGACTGGGTGATTCATAAAGGAAAGAGGTGTAATTGACTCACAGTTTAGCTTGGCTGGGAGGCCTCAGGAAACACACAATCATGGTGAAAGGGTAAGCAAACACATCCTCCTTCACAGGGCAGCAGGAAAGAGAATGAAAGAGTGCCTAGTGAAGGAGGAAGCCCCTTATAAAACCATCACATCTCGTGAGAACTAATTCAGTATCACAAGAACAGGTTGGGGGAACCACCTCCATGATTCAATTATCTCCACCTGGTCCCTCCCACAACATGTGGGGATAATAGAAACTACAATTCAAGAGAAGATTTGGGTGGAGACACCACAAACCATATCACTGAGGTTTTCTCATCTGAAAAGAGAAGTGGTAATACACAATTTGTAATGCAGTGTTGGTGACATGAGAAAATACAACTTTCAGAAATGTGGGTGATGTCAAAGCATTTTAATTTTCTCTTGTCTCTCTAATCACAGTTCATTTTGCAGACACTATTTTTACACACCTCTTGTGAATTGGAAGGAGGTAGAGAACCCAGATGTCACAGAGTAAATTCGTCAAACTTCCTTCAGCCTTGTCTAGAGAGACAGACCTTGTTTCAAAAGGGACATTTGACTTCAAATCCAATAATTTCTGTCTAACTGGTGACAGATCTAATTATGCCAGTCCAAGTGTATTCACCACTTATAAACCAACACCCAATGTTTTTCTTTTTCATTCTTTTATTAAAATAGTTTATTTATGTAAGAAAGACATGAACAGTAGTCTAAAGTAGTAGTTGTCTCAGCAGTAGTTATTGTATTTTAGCAAAATAATAATGGTGATAACATTGAAGACAGTAATGATAGTAAGTTAATATTGAACAAGCTCTTATTTTGAGCTAGAGGCTGCACACTTGCTATGGTCATTTTGAGCTAGAAGCTGCACACTAACTTGCTCTTCCAGCATTGATCATCCCTTTTTCATCCTTTCTTGGTGAGGGTGGTCTAGGTTGCCCCTCCCTGCTCTCTGGTAACAGGAATGAACATTTAACCTACACCTGGCCAATATGCATATGTCCATCCTCCTGGCAATTTAAGCCTGATGATTTCATGAAACAATGATAATGAGAAATTTCTCTTTTCCCTCAATTTGACAAAAGAGAGGATATAAGCCTGACTTGCTGGCATGCCTTCCTTTACATTACAGGGATAACTCATTTAATGAAGCTAGGGAAACTATAACCAAGAAACAGAACAGATTTCTGACTCCATCCTTTGAATTTCTGGAACCAGCTATACCTGAAGCCAACTAATCAGGGACTTTAAAGCCATATGAGCCAATAAAGCTCCCTGTTTACTTAAGTGACTTTGAACTCAGTTTCTATCATTTATTACCTAGAGATCAAAATAGCTCTCCCAATTTTTTAAAATCAAGAATGGACACAGAAGTCATGGGACTTTATCACTCTATGGATTTAACATTTCTACCAAATTCTCATAAAGGCAACTTCAAGAAAGTCCTACAGAGTTTGTATCTAAGTACATAATTCCAACCTCCTGAATACCACACTATGCATTATTGGGCTGCTAGACAAGGTTCTCAGGATCATCTTTTACCCTTCCAAAATATATCCACCAGCAGTAATTTGAAAATGTGTATCCAGTTCAAGAAGTCTAAAAACTATTTTAAAATTCTGCAATAAAATACAATTTTGAATATGTGATGCTCCCCAAATATAAGCCTTGTATTTAACACTGAAGTATGGTTGAATTATAGACAATGTGACTGGAAATCAGAGCAATGGATTCTGGCTTTGGTTCTAGTAGCTGCAAGTTTCAGCAAGTCACTTTACTTCTCTTATTCTCTACTCTCTCACTTATGAAATAGGAGTAACGGTAACGGGCACCTCAAAGAGTAGTAAGAATCGTAGCGATGAGCATCTAAACTTTGCTGGAAAATGCCTGGCAACCACTCAGCCATCGTGTAAGAGGCAAAAAAGTGCAGCAATATCTCTAGACTTAGCTGCCCACTGGACAGAGGAGGAAATAAAGCATCAAAAGGGTGAAGGGATTTGTCTAGGCTCATTGAAGTAGCCACGAAGCTGGCCAGAGGCTCCCTAGGATTTTCTCTTTATTGTGTTTTTCAACTTGCATAATCAATCCATACATAATCTTTCTTTGAATCCCGTTCTCTCAGCAACATCCCTGTTCTGTGAACTACCTGGATGTTATTTAAAATGCTATTTTTTAAGTATCTACTCTAATATGTTCTAATTTTGAGTCTGAGATCAGGCCCAGAAATCTGAGTTTTAACAACGAGGCCTGGAATTTCTGATAAAGGAAGGCCACACACCAAACCTGGAGCAGCATTCAGTCTAGCCTATATGTATGAAAAGTAAAATATATATATATATACATATTTCTCTTGGTTTATAATTATCCTATTCTCTAAAGTATTTAGATTTAAAAATGGCCATATCCACTACAAAGGCTCCAAGAAAGATCTTAATATAAAAATTCTTTGGAGAAAATCTCCCCATCCAGTGCGCATTATGAGCAAAAATTCTATTTAAAAATTGCCTATACTTTGGGAAACATGTGAAGTAGTATTATCATACTCTTCATGTGGCTAATGTTAGAGTCAAGAGAAGGTAAACTGAAAAATATATATCATTTGTCTGACTGATACCGTAATTGAAAACAACCAATTTCTGCAGAGCATTTTGTATCCTCCTATAGCTAGGCATGTGGACTATAAATTAATATGCTGCAAAGCAACAAGCTTTCTGAATGAATGAGTGCCTATGTTGTTTATGGAAAAACAGCTTCAAGCATTGTTTATAAATATTCATATTTTCTTTCAAATAGTGAATGCTACTTCTTTATTGAATTTTTAGGAAACAAAACAATGTTTTAACCTACAACTTAAAGGAAACTAACATTGTGTTTATTCAGAATTGAAGGGGACCCGTGTCAAAACGTTTTAACAGAATTTTATTCACTTTATTTCCAAGTATTTTTGGAAGACTGGAATGCAGGATGAGCAGAGTAATTATTGTTGTCCTCCTTCCAGCTTTCTAGTTTTCCACTTGCAAGCATTATGGTTTAAATTCAACCCGTAAAGCAGAAAGGAGCCATGGAGTTAATCTGCCCTGACATCTTGGCTTTATCTGTAAAGACTAGGAGGGAGGGGCATGTCAATTCAGCAATGGAGCTGTAGGCACCAAATCAATTACATCGGTCAGATTAAATCCAGAACTTACTTCCTCCTGAGCCAATTTTTCCCATTTCCTGAACAGAGCTTCCCAAAGGAGAAGAAAAGAGAAGTGAATGGCTGTTTTCTTGAGGCCAATAACTTGCCTTGACTAAGTGGTCCTTTCCTTTCATATTTGGCACTCTTAGCTGAGTAGGTTCATACCATTTGTATTAGTCTGTTCTCGTGCGGCTATGAAGAAATACCTGAGACTGCGCAATTTATAAAGGAAAGGGGTTTAATTGACTCACACATCCACATGGCTGGGGAGGCCTCAGGAAACTTACAATCATGATGGGAGGCATCTCTTCACAGGGTGGCAGGAGAGAGAGTGAGGGCCAGCAGGGGAAAGGACAGACACTTATAAAACCAACAGATCTCGAGAGAACTCACTCACTATCATGAGAACAGCAAAGGAGAAACTGCCCCGATGATTCAATTACCTCCCACCTGGTCCCTCCCACAACATGTGAGGATTATGGGGATTATAATTCAAGATGAGATTTGGGTGGGGACACAGCCAAACCATATCACTATTCTATCCTGTGGCAGTGCTAACATTATTTTTCAAAGGCAAATGTATCACGCGGTGAAATTCATTAGGTTCCTATAAAAAAATACTGCTTCACACTTGTATAAAGTTGTAAAGCATGTTTCTCTTTCGTAAAGTAATCAACTGAAAGTAGATTGTGGGGAGATCCCTCAGCTCAGATGACCAGAGCTCAGAGAGTCTAAATGCCTTGGCTAGACTCCTGGCTCATGATGCACGTAGATTTATGACTGGTGGTATCTGCTCCTATGCTGAATTTCCATTGAGCAGCCCATTTCACATGGCTAACTACCACCCAGGACATGAGTCGTTTCTACAGAGGTTCAGATGTTAACGCATCTTGAATCAGTTTGTTTCTCTAGATTACTCAAGGATTTTGAAAAGTCACAAATGCCTCGATCTGATGAAAAGATACCCTAATACATAAACAGAGACAATATAGGCTTTTCTAGCTGGGCCTTGAGAGTTACAGTCAAGCTGAGCAGGATGAACAACATGTGATTGGCTTGCTTTGCAGTTTCTCCTTTCTCGTTTTGGTCTAAAAACCAGATAAACCAAAATCATCCTCATATAAATCAGTCGCACCTATCTGAATTCAGTATCTCTGGGCTATTTGACCTGTAGTCAGACAATCATAACTTGTATCTTAGCCAACCATAAGACTGGTAAATCCTAGGCTTTAGCCTCATAACAGAAGATTTTCTTTGAAGATTTATTACTCCTATTCTTCAGGTCCTTGAGAGAATTACTGACCTTGTTGTTCTAACAGTATACAAAGACCACAGGTTGAAAGGAAAATATCCCTTTGTTTTCTTCTGTCCTGAATCACTAGCCATTAAAAGGAAAAACTCAATTTTTTCCCCAACCTCATAATAGTGATTAGAGGTTACAATATACTCTTTAAAATGAAGAGTAACCTTGGGTCCAGATTTATAGACAGTGTTGGCTGACAGGAGGAAAACACTCCCACACACACACACTATTCTCCCTTGGATTAAGCCTCAGATATAGAGAGCTAAAAGAGTTTAAAACGAAATTGAAGTAAAAGTAGAACTTTCAAGGAAAATCAACAGGAGTAGGGGAAGTGGAGAAACAGATGGCAAAAGAATAGAGCGATAAAATTGGACACTGGTATGGACAAAACCGTATCTGTTCTAACTTCTCTAGAATCTGCCCCACCAAATGGGAATATTACTTTCCAGATCATCAGGGAAGATTTAATGCATATCTGCTTAGTTGTTACATTAAGACAAAGACATATTGTTTGCATTGACTTTTTGTAATATTGATTAGCCCTCCCTTTCTGAAATCTAAGTACTCAGAAAACTAGTAACAAAGTCTCTTAGGAGGCATTATGGAAGACATTGATTAATATTTGCTGCCATGTAGTCAATGCTGATAATTTATCATGGTTACCTTCTAAATCAGCACTCAAGCAGATACATATACTCCAGTGAGCCTTCTGGGTATTAGTTGATGTATGAAAGTACTTTGCTCAAACACGGGGTTTCTAAGGAGAAAGATCAGGATTCTGTTTTTACCTATCAGCATGTTCTGTTATTTGTTAAGCACTGACTAATAATATTTTCTCTTGTGCATAATTTCAGATTAAATAGCATTGTATGACCTGAATTTAAGATGGAATGAATATACCTGGGTAAAAAGCCAAGCACCACTATTTGTGAACTGGGTGACCTTGTATAAGTTCTTAAACCTCTTTGAGCCTCAATTTTTTAAATCAGTGAAATTCAGTAGTCACTACCTTATAAGGTTCCTGAGCAGGTGAATTGGAAAGCCTCAATAAATGTTAGCATTATGTTACATTTTTGGTCATTATTTTAGGGTCGACATTCTGCTTCCTCAGAGGTTTTAGTAGAAACAGAAAGTAAACTTTCAGCATGTGGAATGGCCTCCTCAAAACTGACAATGAAGACCCCTTTAACCAGGGGTTGTTAGCTTTGTCTGCACATTGGAGTCACCTAGGGAGCTTTTAAAATTCCTAGTATTTAGTATGTCTACCAAGCCAAATAAATGAGATTTCTCTGGGGTTGAGATTCATATATCAGTATTTTTAAATGTTCCCCTGGAAATAATTCCAATTGACAGTAAGGTTGAGAATTACTCTTTTAAAAATATTGGAGATCACGTAGTCCAGACCAGAGGCACACCCTGTGGAAGGTTTTTCTCCATGCCTTCTGGCATATCTCTTTTTATGGATTGATTTCTCTAAAAGAGAATTGGAGTCAGTAGGAATCATCTTACTCCATCCACAAAGTGCAATGATCTTTAGACATTTTGTGATAGCATTTTTTTCTCATTGAAATCTTCCATGAAAAAACAGTATTCTATTAGAATAAAATAATTTATGAATTATTCCATTGTATGATTAAATTAGTAACAAAATGGGGAATCTTTAGATGAAGACAAACTTTGTATGTGGGTGTTTTGATAAAAAGTAGCCTCTTTTGGGCTCAACACCCCAATTGTTACTCTGTTTATTGTTATAGCATAAAGCCAAGCAAATTTTGATTTTCAAAGTATTCCTTGACAATGGTAAGTGCTTTTTTTCCTCTTATTTGTTTTTTTTTTAAAAAATAGTTGCAATCAGAAGATATTCTTCTTCTTCTTCTTCTTTTCTTCTTCTTCTTCTTCTTCTTCTTCTTCTTCTTCTTCTTCTTCTTCTTCTTCTTCTTCTTCTTCTTCTTCTTCTTCTTCTTCTTCCACTTTAAGTTCTAGGGTACATGTGCATAACGTGCAGGTTGGTTACATATGTATACTTGTGCCATGTTGGTGTGCTACACCCATCAACTCGTCAGCACCCATCAACTCGTCATTTACATCAGGTATAACTCCCAGTGCAGTCCCTCCCCCCTCCCCCCTCCCCGTGATAGGCCCCGGTGTGTGATGTTCCCCTTCCCGAGTCCAAGTGATCTCATTGTTCCCACCTATGAGTGAGAACATGCGGTGTTTGGTTTTCTGTTCTTGTGATAGTTTGCTGAGAATGATGGTTTCCAGCTGCATCCATGTCCCTACAAAGGACACAAACTCATCCTTTTTTATGGCTGCATAGTATTCCATGGTGTATATGTGCCACATTTTCTTAATCCAGTCTGTCACTGATGGACATTTGGGTTGATTCCAAGTCTTTGCTATTGTGAATAGTGCTGCAATAAACATACGTGTGCATGTGTCTTTATAGCAGCATGATTTATAATCCTTTGGGTATATACCCAGTAATGGGATGGCTGAGTCATATGGTATTTCTAGTTCTAGATCCTTGAGGAATCGCCATACTGTTTTCCATAATGGTTGAACAAGTTTACAATCCCACCAACAGTGTAAAAGTGTTGCTATTTCTCCACATCCTCTCCAGCACCTGTTGTTTCCTGACTTTTTAATGACTGCCATTCTAACAGGTGTGAGATGGTATCTCATTGTGGTTTTGATTTGCGTTTCTCTGACGGCCAGTGATGATGAGCATTTTTTCATGTGTCTGTTGGCTGTATGACTGTCTTCTTTTAGAAGTGTCTGTTCATATCCTTTGCCCTCTTTTTGATGGGGTTGTTTGTTTTTTTCTTGTAAATTTGTTTGAGTTCTTTGTAGGTTCTGGATATTAGCCCTTTGTCAGATGAGTAGATTGCAAAAATTTTCTCCCATTCTGTAGGTTGCCTGTTCACTCTGATGGTAGTTTCTTTTGCTGTGCAGAAGCTCTTTAGTTTAATTAGATCCCATTTGTCAATTTTGGCTTTTGTTGCCATTGCTTTTGGTGTTTTAGACATGAAGTCTTTGCCCAGGCCTATGTCCTGAATGGTATTAGCTAGGTTTTCTTCTAGGGTTTTTATGGTATTAGGTCTGACATTTAAGTCTCTAATCCATCTTGAATTAATTTTTCTATAAGGAGTAAGGAAAGCATCCAGTTTCAGATATTCTTTAATTAACTAAATTAGATACCTGAAACGATATCAGTATTAGGGGATTGTTTCAAATGTGTCTACCACAAATACCTAACAAACATATGTCATAAATATAAGTTACACAAGAAGTACTAAAATTTAAAATAATTGCTTAAACTATTCAGAATATAATTTGTCAGGGACTGACAAGAGAATTCCTTATATGTAGATAACATTCTTAGGTCTTGCATGACATTTAAGAAAATGTAATGCCCATGAACTATATAATTTTGTGTGAGAGGATATGCAATTTTAAAGTAAGTGGACATGCAAAAGCCTTAGATGAAAAAGAGAGAAAAATATGGCCTTACAACTTTTCCTACCAATGTATACATTATAAAAACTCAAATATATGCATTAGGATGGAAGAAGCAGTTTCATTCAAAAGCCTGTACAGCCTTGCGAGTTAAAGCATTGGTAATTAGCTGGGAATGGTGGTGAGTGACTGTAGTCCCAGCTACTTGCCAGGCTGAGGAAGGAGGATTGCTTGAATCAAGGAGTTTGAGGTAGCAGTGAGCTATGATAGCACCACTGCATCCCAGCCTGGATGACAGAGCAAGACCTCATCTCTTAGGGGGAAAATATATATATAAAAGCATTGGTAATTTCCAGTGTTTTAAGTTTTCATATGATTACTACATATATTGGTTCATTACTTAAAAATTCAATTTGGCCAGGCGCGGTGGCTCACGCCTGTTATCCCAGTACTTTGGGATGCCGAGACGGGTGGATCACGAGGTCAGGAGATTGAGACCATCCAGGCCAACACGGTGAAACCCCGTCTCTACCTAAAAATACAAAACAAATTAGCCGGGCGTGGTGGCGGGCGCCTGTAGTTCCAGTTACGCGGGAGGCTGAGGCAGGAGAATGGCATGAACCCAGGAGGCAGAGCTTGCAGTGAGCCAAGATGGCACCACTGCACTCCAGCCTGGGCGACAGAGTGAGACTCCGTCTCAAAAAAAAAAAAGGAAAAAAATAAGTTATATTTTTATAAAATGTATACAGACCATCGCTATTAGGTTTGACATATAAAACTAATCATAGACTTTCACTGTACCTGTGTAAAAGAAGACTGAGAACTAGCAAAACTACCTTAGCTCCTTGCTCCAGCAAATGCAATTCTGGAAGATAAGGCTTTCAAGTAAATACAATAGCATCCTTTTCAAGACTGACAGCTTCCTCATCAACAGTCACTTCAAGAGACTCAAGTTACTATGTCCACAATTCCAACACCATTATGTCATAAACTCAGTCCCATTTCATGCAGTTCTTCACCTTGCAAGATCAGCTTCAAATCACCCACAGCAGATCCCAAATCACTGTTACCTCTGAATCCCCATTTCTAAGACATGACAGATATTCTATCAGTGTGGCCTTCTTCCTTATGCAATAGGCTTAAGACGCTAAGTTTTGCTTGATCAACAGGTTTTCCTAATGGTCTTTTGGAGAATGGGAATGAATAGCCAGAGTTAACACTTTAAAAATGGGAAAAAAAGAAAAATAAAGTATAAAAGTGGTAAAGGGCATGAGCAGGCAATTTATAAAAGAACCCTATAAAGTCATGGAATACACTCAAAGGAGGGAGAGTATTTCTAAATAATGCAAAAACGAACGATGAAATACAGATGAAAACACACAGAAAGCACTCAAACTTAGTCTCTTTTGAAGGGCAGGATTTCCACAATCTAAATGAGAGGTGGATGACACAATATAAATTATTGAGGCCAAAAAGGTCGGGGCTACTACAGAAAATTTAAATATGTGATGGGGTTAGTAGGAGAGTCTTACGGGTCAAAGAGAAGCAGGTTAAAAGGAGCTGAAGAGCAGATTGTGAAGGGTCTGGAGTTATTTTGAAGACATAATATAAAGCAACTGGCAGTCCCATACTTGCGCTTCATTCTCAGGTTGATGTTTAACTCTATAGGAACCTCTGCTTTGTTTGCTCAAGTGGGCTAGGAGGTCCATCAGGACAGGGAAGACAGGGATTTTGCTGTGAAATGCAGCATCCACCGTTTTAAACTAGTGCCCTAGACATAGTGATTTGAAGGCATAGATTGAAAAAAAATAAACACAGCAATTATCTTTTACCAGTGTCTGATATTTGTGTAAGAAATTCATAGCAGCTTAGTGAGGCAGGGAGGCAAGGTAAGTCTTCGTCCTTGACAAATGATCAAACTATGCTTTAAAGAAGAACAGAGCAGCAATTGTGAACCACCTGCAATGTGGTCCTGTGTGGGCATGTGTACTCATACTTGTTTATGCTTATATGTACACGTATGTACATGTATGCACACACACACTTTTCTTGTTAGTGCTACAAGTCTATAAGGAAGATTCTGTTATTATCTTTTCAAAAACAAAGAATCTGATGCTTGATTAATTATCATTCCAATCTCGGTGGGGCTGACACTGGAACTCAGATTGTCTAACTCCTAGTCTGGTATTCACTTCATTATACCATGTTCCTTCTTTTATCTTGTCATTTTCCACAGCTATTTTCTAAGACTGCTTTTATTTCTCTTCCTACAAAGCAGAAGCAGATCCAATTGTTGAGCCAGTCTCCCTCGACATGTCCTGGGCAGACACTGCCAGTTGTGCTGACTTACTTACGGTTTTAAAAGAAAGAGATCTTTCCACTGGGTATAGACTTAAGACTCAGGAATACTTGGACTCAGACCCCAGTCTCCAAAGACAGGTGTGTGTAACATTCAGTCTGTAAGTAAAACTTGGGATGTGTATGTGCTTTTCCTAGCAAGCTTAGACAAGCTCTGTGACTCTAGTTCAGGCTTCTGTCACCAGCTTCTTACAAAAAAATATAATATGAATGTTTTGAGAAGACACCCAACTATCAAATGTATTCAATTTCTCATAAAGCTGGGAAGAATTTACCTTGACTGGTATTTTGCAACAGATTTGAAAAGCAGGCCTTTTTTAGGAGAGATACAGAGGTTATTTTAAAAAGAATTTCTAATTACAGCAGCGTCAAACACCCTGCTTACGGAAAAAGCCTTCAGTAAATCACATGGATTCCACTGCCTCCTGCCTCATCTCACTTTTCATTAACTATCAACTCTTTTATCTGCACCTTAAATTTTTCCTCATGATTACATAATCCTTGACATATAGTAGTTTCCCACATTTTTAAGTGATGTGTTTGCAAAGCACAATATGATAAACTATCTACCTCCTTTTCCAATCAAGCTCTTGAACATTTCTCTATGTCAGTAACATCAGCATCTGATTCATAATAGGACAAATATGGGTCAATTAATTAATTGTAAAAGGTTAATTGAGAAGTGATATTTAGAACCAGAATTTTCAAATACTATCCAATGTATTTAAAAGAAATATACCAACCCATCAACCCAAGGTCAATAGTTATTTTGAGATACCTACTGAATATAGTCATAAGTAAACCAGTGTAATTTCAGGCAAAAGCTATGAGTTAGAATGTAGAGGGAGAGCAGGAAATCTGATTTTCCTCTATTTTTAAAACCCACTGTGAGTTTTAATCCACGTATCAGCAAAATTCTTTCTATATTCAAAGCTCTGTCTAGTCATTCAAAGCAAGTTAGAAAATAAGGCCAAGTTACTAGATTTTTCTGGTCCTTCTTAACTTGGACAACAAAAATACATAAATAATTGAGATTAAAAGATATAGGACTGGAAGCTGCTGGCGAGTACATTTCCTTATATTCTTTGCAAAGAATGCAATCTTTGACCATATCTCCACTGAATGATTATTGACAAGAACAAAGATCTCTTTTATTCCAGCATCCTAGTGGGAACTGAATTAAGACCCACAAACACTTAACCTCTGCGCTGGGTCCACGTTGTGATAGGCAAAGAGAAATAAAGAGGCAGAGCTACCCCAGACAATTTTGCTTGCATATCAGCTTAGCATTCCTTTTTATTTCCGATGAATACTCAAGTTATTAGAAGAGCAATTCGACTTCTAAACCTACTTATTTGTCTCAATAGACTCATACTAGAATAGTCATTGTATCTCTGCAATGTGTCAGTTACAGTTTTAGGCACTATTGCCACCGTGAAGAACAAGAAAAGTTTGGTTCTTACCTTCACGAAGGCAAACAAACGTTTCATCTTGGCTAGCTCTGGGCTAGGGTTATAAAGACCTGACAGCCAATCAACTGTTCCCAGGCTACTTCTCTATGCTTTGAGTAACTTTAGAAAGGGAGAAATTAGTTTTAAGGGTAAATAGTTACCAGTGGCTGCCTTTAAAAAGATGTCTTACAAAAAGTAGATTAGAGGTTCCCAGGGGTTTGGGGAAAGGAGAATAGGGAGTTTCTGTTTGGGGTGACGAAAATTTTTGGAAATAAATAGTGGTGATGATTGTACTAAATGAATGAATGAACGAATAAATAAATAAAAGGGTATCTTAGCCTGATAATTCAAGGCTCATGGGCACTTATTCACAGAAGATATGCCAGTCCAAGAGTACTTGGAATTGGAGGATAAAGAAAAAACTAGTCATCCATCAGGCTTTCTTAGTTAAATTTACAAGTCCAAGAGCAGAATAGCAAGAATATAATAATGTGTTTATTTGGAGGCATTTTCTGCAAATGGTACATATGCACACAAATATGCACATGTATATATCAGGATACACTGAATTGCAGGGAATTTACTGCTCTCATCTGAGGCTAATCCCTGGGAGCCACATCTAGACACTGGTTAACATACTAACATATCGCTATGGCCTTTTAGAAGCTGTGTCTTTCAAAATCATTCAGGATCATGCCTGCATTGTGACTCATAAAGAAAAACTGGTAATTATATACTACCCAGGTTGCAAAGCAGAGGTATGAGGGGTGTGTGTGTCTGTGTTTATGTGTGTGTGTGAAATAAAAATCCAGCCAAGGAATGAGAGGTGGAGGGGTAGGATCTATTTGTCTAAGCCTGCCATCTTCACACTAATTCCAGAGAAAAGAAAAGTTTCAATAATGATATGAGTTGAGAAACAATAAGTCAATAATTTTTCCTTGAAAAGGGAAACCATGGCAAGCTTCCTGCGAATTTTCTATGTAAAATGGCAAGCTGAACTCAGAAGACAGGGCATTCACGGTCCTATTTAGTTTCAGGATTTATTTCTGTTTCCATGGCAATTCTACCACATAAAACTGCATTACTCCCGGTAAGAGGCCTGTCATTTGTCATGTAAACCTGTAACCCAAATGGTGCCTTCAATGTCTGGGTCCAGTCCTAAATGCACAGCAAACTGGCTAATATATTTATTTTAAATCAATAGTGTCGCTACATTTTAATAATAATGGCATTCTTATTTGGCATTTTATTTGCTACATCAATTCTAAAGTCCTATTTTATTAGCTAGTATGGGCCTTCCAAGTACAACTGCACTGGTGCTGCAGAAGTCAATAAGAGTAATAAATTAAATGTACAAGTCAATCATTTTTCCTTTGCTCAGCTCAACAAATCCCTGTGCAGCCCTAATAGAACTGAAAAACCCCATGCCAATGTCCTCCACTTATGTCACTGTTAAAAATAATAATAGAATGAGACTCTCTATTAGACTGGAGTGTGATTCAAGAGCCATTTGAACCTCCACCACCATAAAGGAATATTAGCATCAGGTTATTAATATTCCCCTGGGTACTTCTTCCAGTGAATGCTCACACTTGACCATTCCATTCTGAGCCCCTGTCAGGGCCATCTGATCACCGCTGTGAGTAACGTAAGTCAGAATCATGGCTTTAGAGCTAGAGGGAGCTTGGGGGTCTATATACTCCAATCTCTTTCTTTTAAAAATGAGAATAGAAACCTTGGGAGCTTAAGTGATTTATGTAAGGTCAAACAGAAGTGAAGCTGAGAGGAGGAGCAGAGATTTTACTCAGATCCAGGCAGTTCTAGACAATACACAAGCACACTCTTTTACTCCTAAGAATAAATATTTTCAGCATTCCCCAGAGGTGTTTTCTAAAGATCATCAGTAAGCTTTGAAGTTGTAAATACACTGTTTTAATCAGTTCAATTGAACTGTGCATTAGCAGTTGTTTGAACATTACTCAAATATAGTAAGTTTAATTGTATAGAGTAATTCTACATATTAAATCCTAAAACAGACTAATTACATTCATTAAATCCTAAGAGACGTTGAGTTTCCTATTGAAAAGTTAACACTTCTGGCAATGTTTTATGTGACTAGATGTTTGGATTGTATTGGTGGTGAGTGCATACAGTATGATTGCATTTATTGGGTTACCTCTATGGATCTCGGAAACTATAACCAAGACCATCTGTTTAGCTGCCTAATATGGGATCCAGAATTTCCAAATAAAAAGGGAATCAACCCTTATCAAAGCATGACAGCCATCTTGAAAAGATCCATAAACCTTGTATGAGTGATTTCATCTGATGATAAATTATTTCCCTTATCCCCTGCTAAGTCAATTGATAGCCAACTCTGTGTCCTTTGGAAGCCAGTTGGTGCCTGAACTCTTTGTTTAAGGGGCATCTCATCCAAGAAGCACTCATATTACCCTGGTCCCCTGTTCTACTTTTCCTCTGACCTGGAGTTAGTTTGGGTATCCAGGGAAGGTGGATGGCCCAAGCATTTTTTCGCTACAATCAACACCATTTTAAATGGCATCATTCGGTGTGGGAGGGAAATGCTTTTTTAGATGTAGACTAAAGCAAATGTCTATAAAGTCTCCTGGTACTTCTTTAAAGTTGCAACATACTTAGTATATCAGTATTTATAGCCCCCCCAAAACACAATATTTATTGGGCACTTATTATGTTTCAGATAATAATCTAGCTGTCATATATAATATTGAATGAGAGAGAGAAAGAGGGAGGGAGAGAGGGAGAAAGAGAGAGAAATGTCCCCTTTATAATGCTCTCTTTGCAATGGATCCAGAGAGCTTTCTATTCACATTGCCAGAATCTGTTGAGAAATGCTTAGAATATTATTTCCTTCACTGAGGTTTGTATAACAGAAATACGAAGTTTCCACATTGTGATATGACACCTGAATTTAATCAAGAAATGATCATTAGAAGGCAGTTCTTCATAGGTGCCCAGCTCTTTAGCTGTTTACACAATGCGTAAATATTAGTGGTCATGTCTCTGAAACTGCCAAATTTGAGGACCAATCTAATGGCATATGTATAATAGGACTAGGATTTGGGGAATCCCAGTGAAAGTTTTAATGCATTTGAAGTCACAAAAATGAAGTCTTTCAAAAGTTAGGTTTGTTTGGACTTATATATAGGCAAAATGTAGCTTTTCAACTTGTGATATTTTTCTTGAGTCTTTATGGTGAGCTGTTTCTAACTAGGTACAAATTTGGAGATCAACTGTTCTCATCCTCTGCCAACATCCCTACAACATATGACTAAAGATCACCAGATGGTCATGCAGTTTCTACTTGAATACCTTGAGTGATGCATCACTCACTAACCTCAGAATAATTGTTTGAGTTATAAGCATGACAGGTTTATGTTCAATTAAACAATTCTTTACCTTATAGTTTCTGCAGATAAGGCCATACAGAAGAAATATGACCTTTTAATCTTGACATATTGTTACATTTTTAAAGACAACTGTAGTTGTTGTAGCTTCTCTGAGTAGTCTCTATTCCAGGCTAACAACCCCTAGTGATCCCTGCTCCTATATGGAAAAGGAAAATATTTACGTGACGAAAACTCTCATGTGCCACAAGACTTGCTTCACATTTTCTCCTTCTTAAATTTTACTTTTTAATTAAGGTTTTAATTTTCCTAATTAGAAATAAACTATAATATATTACCAGGGAGGATTAATACCCTAACCTTTGCTTTTATCAACAAATATTACCTTTCACTCGGTAACTTGGATATATCCATTAGTACAAGACAGCTTAGCCCTTAATGAGTTTACAGCCTTTGTATAAAAGCCTTCCATCCATCCTTCATCCATTGCTTCATTCAGTATGTATTGAGCACCTACTATTGGGATCAGCACCAAGAAGGCATTTAGGGTTCAATAGCATATGAGATAGATAAGGTCCTTTCCTAGTAGAACTTACATTTTTATAACATGAAATGATCAAATGACTAGAGTCCTGGAAAAGGTTTGGCTTATCATTATTACAGAGTAAGACACATTTTAATGGAAATGAATGAGAAAAGGAAGACTCCTAAATGCAACTTGTGTGAAGAACGGGAGAGCCTCGGTAGAGACAGGGCAGCCTGCTAGGCAAGTTAGTCTGATACCATTTATTGAGTGTCTACAGCACACAGAATAACTGGTCAGGCAATAGTTCAGAATAGACTAAGATACTGGAGTAATTCCCTGAAGAGACAGGGAGAGAACAATGCTACCTCATTTCATAGGCAACTTTAGAGTTTGTAAACTATTTTTATAAAATAACAACAATAACGCATAAATAGATCCTATTTAGTTAGCTGGAAATATTTCTACATATATTGTTAAAGCGGTCATTAAACCCATCATCTCATTTAATTCGTATAGCAACTATGTGATTTAGCAAGACAGAGAATTGCTAGGAAAGCTCTAGAGGTTAGGAAAATAGAGCTCTCAAGGAAGTTAAGAAACATTGTCCACACTCTTAGTAAATTGTTGGGGCCTGGAAATTAAATCCGGCCTTTCTTCTCACTCATGACTTTTTTATATATATATATATATATATATATATAGATGAGCACCTATTTAAATCAAACAAGGCTAACTCTTATATCGGAAATTTGAGTCTTGACCAATGAACTACTTATAGGCTATCCTACCCCAGGATAAATTGGGAGCATCAGAAAATAGTGAGACATTATTGAGTGCTGTTTGGATCGTCATAGAAATTATGCTTGGCAAGTGCATACTCTTCCTTATGACAACAGTGTTGAAAGGTACTCATACTATGCTATGATCTGAGAGTTTTATAAATGAGGGTTTCTCTGAAGTTAGGCATGTTTCACAACAATAAGGATACAGTACTAGGATGTCATCATGATCTCTCAGATGTTTTCAACTTCAGTCTTCCTAGTGGGATAGCAGTGCTTTTTAACAACATTTATCTTTTGCATTAGACATCTCAAATGTCAGATGTTTTTAATCAGAAAAAAAAATGAAAATATGCAAATAAATACATGACACCTAAAGCGATTCTTTCTTGGGCTTAATTCCACAAAAATATTCAGCATTTGCTGATGATAATAGCTCAGCAGGTGTTGAAAAATTCCTAAATGTTGAGTTAGTTATATTTTTAAATATTTGTATTTTTCAATTCAGAGGGCTAAAGGACAACTTAAATATTACAAAAGCACTCAATATTTACTTCTTGAATTAACAATTTAATAGTGTACTATTTGTCTAGTCTACTAGAAGTTAATTTAAGGAAAGAGTTATACTTCATGAGAAATATCCAAAGATAAGTCAACATCAACAAATACATATTTGCTTATTAGAGGAAAAAGCAAATTTCTTTGCTAAAACAAAGAAGAGAATATGTTACTTGAAAGTCACCTTGGAATTCCACTCAATGATTAAAATGCAAAAGGCCTGAAATAAAAAGGACAGCTCATCAGTGGAATGACAAAAATATATCTGGGGGAGGAATTGCAGCTGTCACTGAAAAATACTCCTTAATCCAATTCTACAAACATTTATTGAGAGACCACTATGTGCCCAGCACTGTGCTTAAAGTTGAGAATACAGGATCCCTGCTTACTAATTATTCCCCAAGCACATAAAACAAATCCTATCATGATAATAATACAAATTATTATGGTTATGCAGAAGACATTCAATCTGACCAGTCTGATACTTCATAAAAGAGACGACACTTGAACCAAATGGTGAGAGACAAAATGGGAAACAAAATTCCAGAAAAGTAAATAATGGAAACAAAGGCTTGGAGGCAGGGAACTTATGGTACTTTTACAGACCAGTCTGTTGTCTGATGTAGTTAGAAACAAGGGGAATATGGAGACTGGGATGGCAGGAGGGGAGGCGGGGGGTGTAGGCTGGAGCTGCATTGTATAGGATGTAAATATTAGACTTAAGATATATGCGGTTGCTTCAGAATTGTTCAAATAATTTTATAAGGGGAATGAAATATTCATCCTTTTCCAAAAGCAAGGTTGAAAAATAAAATTCATCTTTTAGAGGCAACATATTCAATATAGCTGAATAAGTGTTCTTACTGTTTGAGAGGCTTGTAGGTAAAAGATAATTGGAAGGTTTTAAAACCTATAGTAGGGATGGGGACATATAGAGGTGTATGTATTCTGGAAATAAATTCTGAATAAGGTGCATATCAACACACTGAAAAAACTGCTGACTTGCCTCTAGACCCCAGAAAGCACACACAGAAGAATGCTCATGGTAAAAGATGCTCCCAATTTCTGGAATGTAATTTATCTTCTAAATATAACAATTTCCTCATCAGTAAAAGGGATAAATAAAGATACTTGTGTCACAGGTTGTTAGGAGGACTGAAGAGAATAATGTGTGCAGGGAGTATGGTGAGGGCTCCATCAATGTCATGTCTTAAAATATTGCTATTATTCATTTTCCTTGGGCCTTTTTTTATACTTTTATGTGTTTCTGAAGCTGCACTGAATTAACCTGTATAATGTTTTTGTTTTATTGTTAAATAAGCTCTATAACCTTTGCAGATCATACCACACTTTATGTTATGCACATATTTAAGTAACAGTAGAGAAAAATAACACTCAGAATGTTTAATATCTTTTCCACTAAAAAGGACCTATGTCTATCACTTGGCCATAACCTCTAGGATGGTACTGATATGTTTTAGTCATTTTGTATCCCCTGTGCATTATAGACTTCCTAATACATAATACATTTTTGTGGAAAGAGAAAAGGGAAACAAAAAGAGGACTGGAAAAAAAAGAAACTCATAGAACATCTTAAAGTATTAAAATGCATGCTATCCTCATTTTTCATAGTAATGTAGAAAAAAAAAGAGGAGTCTAAGCTGAAATTGTATAAAAAGCAATCTTAATAAATAAAAAGGAGAAATTCCAATTGTTCTGTAACCTGTAAATATCTTTGTCAAAACAAAAACCTCTCTTACTAGCATTTATGAATATGTAAAGAAATAAAAAATAGCAAAACTAATATTTGCTCAGTACACTGTAATTAAAACATTAAAAAGATAGAGAATTAAAGTGTTACATTTGCTTGTGAATAAAACTTATCAAGACAGGACCTCCCTTCTTGGAAAGATGAAATAGATATTTTGTATTCTTATTTTCCCACTAAGTGTAACTAAATTCTCTGTAAATTATATACATGAAACAAACATAAAGAGACTCTCCGAGGTGAAGAAAAGAAGACAAACCAGCTAGGGACCTTGCTACCCAAGGAACATGGTGTTGAGCTCCCTGAGTTTTCATGTTGTCTCATATATTCCAGATATATCCCAGACTGGAAGATGGAGAAACCAGAGACTTGGAAATACCAATGGGCACAGACAATTAAAATCAGCAAGAAAAGCTGCTGCCTCTAGCCAAAGGATCAGGAAAGGGGCAATGTAGTAAGAAAGCAAGTTTTTAGACAGTAATGGTACTACTAGTTCAACATCTCAGAAAAAAAAAAATGAGACCTTCATCATTACTCATCAAAGGCCAAGTGTGAGCTTACACTTCCAGGTTGGATGGCCCATAGCAAGGGACTTTAATTCCCCAACTAGGACTGAGTCAGAGAAGGCCAAATAGGAGGCTGGGACTTTCATCCCACCCAGCAGTAACAATGTTCCCTTTCTCCTTACTGCTAGGATGATGTCAGAGGAGGGCTGATGGAGAATCAGAACTTTAACCCCCTCCCAGTAACAAAGAGGAGCCCACCCTCTTCAAGTGTCAATGGTGAGTGAATCTTCACCCATCTGTGGGAAGCTGGACTTCACAGGGCAGTAGCAAAACAGCAGACCTCTTTCCCTTGATGGAGGTGACAAAATCAAGCTAAACCAAAAAGTTTGAGTAAGATCCAGCAACTCACAATGACATACCCAAATGACAAGGTTTCATTCAAACTCATGTATCACATCAAAAACAAGGGAGATCTGAAATTGAATGAAAAAGACAACCAACAGATGCCAATATCAAGATCACAGAGATGTTAGAATTATCTGAAAAGGATTTTAAAGCAGCCATGATGAAATGTTTCCATGACAAACTACAAGAATGTTTGAAAGAAATGAAAAAATAAAGTCTCCTCCCCAAAATGAGGAATATCAGTAAAATAATGGAAGATATAAAAGAGAACCAAATGGACATTTTTGAACTGAAAAACACAATAACCAACATAAAAAAGTTAATGGATAATGGACAATGGCAGAATGAAGGGAACAGAACAAAGAAGCAGTGAACTTGAGGATGGAACAATACATGTTAATTACCCAATCTGGCCAGCAGAGAAGAATAAACTTCAGCTTATTCTCAAGCATCAGTGACTTGTGGGAGATAAAAGATATAACATTTGTGTCGTTGGAGAAAGAGTGGAAGGCTAAAAAGTACTCAAAGAAATAATTGCTGTAAGTTCCAAAATATGGCACAACACATAAATGAGATTAAGAAAACGCATAATTTCATGCATAATTAACCCAAGAAATCCACACCCAGATATGTCATAGTCAAACTTCTGAGTAGTAAAGGTAATAAAACAGATGTTGAAAGCCACAACACATAAATGACACCTTACCTCTGGGGGAAAATGATTTAAACAGCAGAGGATTTCTCATCCAAAATCTTGGCGGTAAGAAGGAAGTAGCACATTTTTCAAATACTGAATAAAAAGAACTATCAACCGAGATTCCTATACCCAAAGAAAATACGCTTCAGAAATGAAGGGGAAATCAAGACATTTTCAGATGAAGAAAAAACAAGATACTTTATCAACAGTAGACTTACCCTAAAATACTGGCTAAAGTTCTCTAAACAGAAAGAAAATAATTTGTTTTTTAAAAAATGGAACTTGGAACATCAGAAAAGAAGAAAGAACGCAATAAGCAAAAGTGTGGATAAATAAATAGATTTTCCTTGTCTTCTTCTATCTTTTAAATTAGATCTGAACATGGAAAGCAAAAGTTGTAGTATTGTCTAATGTGGTTCTACTGTATGTGAAGAAAATATTTGTAAAGGGACATAATGAGTGGTAAGGTTTCAACTCTTCACTCGAGAAGGTTAGGTGACTAAACCAGTATACTGCAATAAGTTATGTATATATTTAGAGCAAGCACTGAAAAAGCTTCACACAGAGAGACACTCAGAAACACTACAGATGTGTCATACTAGAATTATATAAACAAGTTCAAGTAACTCACAGGAAGACAGAAAAAAAATAAGATATCCAAAAAAAAAAAAAAAAAGAACAATCAGAAAACAATAAATACAATGACAGACTTAGGTCTCAATACATTAAAGAGAAAAGCAAAAACTATGAACGACATTACAGACATAAATTTAGCAACTTAGGTGAAATAGACCAGTTCTTTAAAAAACAGAGACTATCATAACTCTCCTAGTATAAAATAGATCATTTTAATGGCCATAAGAGCTACTAACGACATTAAATATTTAATTTTCAATTCCCCCAAGCAGAAATATCTAGGCTGAAGTGATTTCGCTGCAGAACTCTACCAAATGTTAAAAGAAGATTTAACACGAATTATACACCATCTCCAAAAAATAAGAGAGGATGAACATAATTCAATTTGTTTTATTCAGTTGGTATTACTGATACCAAAACTAGGCAAAGATAGTGCCCAAAACAAACAAACAAAACACAAAAACAAAAACTAGAGACCAATATCCCTCATAAATATAGATGCAAAATATAGATTTTTACATCTTTACTGTCTGTATGTGAATATCATTACTTTACCATCTGTATGTGAATATCATTAACAAAATATTAGCAAATAAAATTTAGCAATATATAAAAATAATTATATGCATTAACAAGTGAAGTTTATTCCTGTTATGAAAGCCTGAATCAATAATAATAATAAAATCAATGTAACCCATTATATATTTACAGGCTAAAGAAAAACCACATGATCATATCATTAATTACAAAAAACTCATTTAACAAAATTCAACTCCCATTCATGATTCAAACTCAGAAAAACAGCAACAGAGTCAATCATCTTCAACTTGATAAACAACTTGATGTACAAAAATCTATGTATAATATGATACTTAATGGTGAAAGACGAAATGGTTTTCTCCCAAGACTGGGAGCAATGCAAAGATGCCTGCTTTCATAATTCTCACTCAGCATAGTCCTGAATATTCTAGCTGGTGCAATAAATCAAGAACTGGAAATAAAAGGCATACAGATCAGAAAGAAAGAAACAAAACTGTCCTTATTTAAAGATGATATTATTGTTGACATAGAAGATCCCAAATAATCTACAATCCACCTGCCAGAAGCAATAAGCAAGTTCAGAAAGATTGCAATGTACAATTTAAACATATAGAAATCAGTTGTATTTCTATACACTAGAATGAACATCTGGACTCATAAATCCATAAATTAAAATACAGCACCATTTACAATTGCTGGAAAAAAGTAAACCCTTAGGTGTAAATCTAACAAAACATGGATAGGCTTGTATACTGATGAAACCTTTATATAATGGATAATGGGAAGAGGGAATTGAATTGGCCAACAAAAATGAAAGTACAGTAAAGATATGAAAACCAATCATATGCAAAGTGAAATTTGACTGGAATATAAATGGAGACATAGAAGAAACCCTAATAAATACAGAGACATACTATATTCATGAATTGGAAAAGTCAACATAGAAAAGAGAATGCAGAGAAACTGGGTCATCAAATGTTGCTGGTGAGAATGTAAAATGACAGACAGTTTGAAGACAGTTTGGTAGTTTCTTAACAAATTAAACCTACAGCTATATTATGACATAGCACTTGAACTCTCAGGAACTGATCCCTTAGAAATGACGACTTATGTTCATACAAAAGCAATATACAAACGTGTTTAGCAGCTTTATTCTTAATAGTACAAAACTGAAAACAACTGTTCTTCAGTGTACGAATGGTTAAATGAACTGTGGTACATTTACACCACAGAATACTATTCACCAGTAAAAAAGAACACACTATTGATACACACAGCAACCTGGATGACTTTCCACAGAATTATAAACAAATCTAATTAGTTTACATACTATATTGTGCCATTTACAAAACATTCTTAAAATGACAACATTATAAAAATGCAAAACAGATTGGTAGATACCACAGCTTAGAGGGGGGTGGGAAAGGAGGGAAGTAGGTATGACTATGACAGGGCAATATGTGGAATTTTTTTGCCAATATGTGGACTCTCTGTGCTGATGGAACTGTTTTGTATTTGGACTGTATCAATATCATTATACTGGTTGTGATTTTGTATTACAGTTTTAAAAGATGTTGCCCTTGAGGGAAACTGAGTAAATGATACAGGCATAGATCTATGCTACTTCATACAACTAAATATGAATCTACAATGATATAAAATAAAAGTTTAATGAAAACTTAGTAATCTAGAGTAGTCTGAACAGTCCTTACCTTCTGGCCTTCTCATTGTTTAATTTGAGAAGGGATTATACAACGGAGGGATGGAGTGAGCATTTTTTTCTATGTCTTGGGGAATTGTCATACTGATTTTTATGTTTGAACCAACTTCCAAAATTTTATTTGTCTCGAAATGTTTATATGAGTTTTCTTTTTAATGTAAAGTGGACTTTTTGTGTGTTTTTTTTTCTTTTTTCAGCCATTATTACTTCCTCTGAGACTTCTTTACCTTTCTCATTCTGACATCCTTTCTTAGTGATGTCAGTGCCATACTTTTATGAATTTCTCTGCCTGCATATTCAGAGTCTCTTGAATGTCTGCAGTGTCAACATTCCTATTGTGAGCTATTTCTTCTATATCTCCATTTATATTCCAGCCAAATTTCACTTTGCACATGATTGGTTTTCATATCTTAACTGTACTTTCATTTTTGTTGGCCAATTCAATTCCCTCTTCCCATTATCCACGTTTGTAAAATGTCCCATGAGTTTATCGCTGAGAAAAGGAAGCAACCCACTACACACTTTACTGTCTGTATGTGAAATAAACAACAGATAAGCAGGTTCAGCCATCCACAGAAGTTGGAAGAAGTGATGTGATTGGCCAATCATTGTAATGCATATCTTTTCCTTATGTAGTGATTTGTGGACTGTAGAGCTAGCAGCAAAGTATGTACTTTATGCATTTATTCATGGTTCATATGCTATGGCAGCTGAAATTTCAACAGTGTTGTTGGAGGACTGGCATCATTTAACTAAACTGTGGTAACTGAAACTCCTGCGTATGACTTGATAAATAGGGACTGCCTGTAATTTTCTTATGAAACTACTAAACCTATCTCCACAGAAGACTGCATCAGAGGACAGATGTCTGGAGCCTGCAGACGAAGTATGTAGAAGTAATGAATCCACTGAAACCAAATGGAACACACAACTTGAAATCTTCTCCTGGCCTCCCACTTGACTTCTCACCCTGTAGACTTGGTTTCAGTCTCTTTTGGGTACTGTCTTTGTGGTCTATCTAGGCCTAATCCCCTGGAGAAACTTCTGGTTTAGAAGTATCATCGAGAAAGCTGGACTGCACCCTGGTGCCCTGAGGCCAGGGCCTCTTCCCTGCTGTAGGCCTCACTCCTCATCTGGAGTTAACTACAGCTCTCCTTAAAGGCCTGCAGTCAGGCTCAGTCTCCTAAAAATCAAGGCTGGTCAGTTACAGTTCTGGACTTTAAAAGAGAGTGGTGGAGACAAAACCATACAACAAAGCCCAGGAGCCCTGATTTAGACACTCTGAAGGTACATCATCCTTCCAATAAGCTTAATGGACAGCTTTCTGCTTACCACTTTCTTATCACCTCTTATGATGAGAGGCACAAGGAGACAAACTGGAGAAAACTTTGCACAGACACTAGTTTACAAAGTCGAAATATTTAGATAAAAGCTGAGAGCTAATACAAGAAAAAATAAATCACCACTCCATTTGTGATTTTTGGAAAACATTCTTTCGGTGGAGGCCTGTAACACTTCACCAATGTGACAGACTAGATGTTAAGACCTATCTCCTTGTCCAGACACTGCCATTCAATACCCAGAGGAATTTGGTCACAACAGGTCTTCTTTAATATTCTAGTTCTTTTATTGGACTATAAGAATAATAATCCCTGATCACTTCCAAAGTAGTGGTCAATTTTAAATATGTGTATTATGCCATACATCTCTATACAAGTACTTCAGACCAGGAAGCAAGGTTTATGTTTATAACATGCACACTCCGAATATGCACCCATATTATCCAAACACTTATGATATTAAATATGAACTACCTCAGCTCTTCTAATTGAGAGTAAAGAAAATGTGATCATTTCTGCATACACATGACATGCTCACACAATGGCTCACACATACTAGAGATTCAATGAATCTGAGGGCATGAATGTGTGAATAAAGTTGCAATTCCTTTTCTCTGCTTAACTTGAAGGAGAAGAAGGATAACTCCGCATCTCCTGTCATTTCAATCAGTAACAATAAACATATATAAATTAGCTAACATGTACAAAGAATTTAACAGGAAACCTTGCACCTAGTGAGCACTGGGTGGGTGGTATTTATCTTTGATGATAGTTTCTTTGCTTTTGGAAGTGATTCTTCTCATTTTGTTCGCCACTGCCTCTGAACATGTGATGCTCCCTTCTTCCCTCCCTTTGTTGGACCATTTTGACATATTAGAAACTCCTCATACCGTAATTCAACCTCTTCTGATAGTTTCAGCATTCAATCATTTCCATGGCATAGACATTCAATGTTAATGTATCACACCAGCTGACTGATGACAGAAATGATGGCGAAGAAGGAATCCTTGGAAAACTTTAAAGTAATTGATGCTTCTGTAGGGAGGGAAGGAAAATAGAAAGTAGCTAATATTTCAAACTCTTGGAAGTGGAAATTACATTGAATTATGCCAATCATGTAATGAATAAAGTATGAAAATGACTTAGTGATGAATGAAAATGCTGTAATATTCTTCTAGTAATTTACAGAGCTGATGGCTTCCTCTGCATTATTCTGTCAAGCCTCAATGTACAGGATATAAAACGTAATCTAGTTTGGGAGGAGGGTTGGTGGTGGGGTATCATATTTTACATATGTGTGTGTGTGTGTCATATCATATATATATATATGATATCCATATGAGTGTACTTTTACAATGCCTTCAAAAGATATCTGATTGTGACATAGCACTCAAAGTGGCAGGGGTTGCTCTCTCAAGTTTTGTCTAAATGACTGGTACAACTAATCAAGGATTTTCATTTTTAATGCGTATAATCAATTGTAGATGTCTTCAGCTGATGCCAAGGTCTTCTTGGCAAGTCACAGTGCACCATGAGCTTCAGGTCTGGTATTTCCTTTATGTATCAAAATGCTTAAGATGTACATGAAGAATCAGAGTCATTGAACAGTTTTCCTAAGATCATTCAGCAAGTGATTTCACATCAGGTTTAAAGTTTCTGAATTGACTCTACTTTAATCATTGTACTCTTAATTTGTACACAATATTGCTTTACATAAGCCCTAATGCTCAGCCCAAATAAATAATGAGCACTGAAGATGTGATGGTATCACAAATAAATTATCGTTTTATAATAATTAAAATTTTAAATTGAAATTTCACAACTACATAGAGACAGGGACTGTTTCTCTGTAGTGTTTAAATTCTCAAGTCATCAACCTTGACTATAATTATATTATGTTTTGATAATTGACAATTGAAGAATATTTTTTATGATAAGACATACCTCTTACCCCCTCCAAGTTTGAAATGATTATCCTTATATCTAACTCCTATAACATTCTCTTTATATTCTCTTGATGGCATTTATATTATTTATACCTTAAATTATGATGATTCATTTTCAGATATTATCTTTCCCCTGGACCTTACACTGCTCAATGTTCCTTAATATACAACTTTATATTCCTCTTAGAGCCAATTTCAAGCCATTCTAATAGTAAGATGGCCAAGAGAGAATGAATAAACAAAATTTTTTTTCTGTACATGTATCCCAGAACTTAGAGTAAAATTTAAAAAAAAATAATTTTTTGTTTTTTCTAATTGTGCTTTAATTATATAATTTATCAAAGCAAGAACTCTCACAAAATTTTATCTAAGGCTTTAACCTGAGTAACAAACAAAGTTCTTCAGCAAATGGAAAGATAACAATAAAAAATTGCATCCTGTAGGATTTTGTTTTCAGAGAAGTAATTCTTGAAATATATTTTGGGGCTAAGGATTCTAATTTATTAATGTTCCATGTTTGTCTTAAACTAACTCAAGGCACTGTACGAATCACTCCCCACCTGGTTAAGTCCCTAAATATTACTTAAACTGGGTTTGATATCTGAAAGAAGTAAAGTATTTAATAATTTTCTATATAAGAAATAAAATGAAAAATATGTTAAAACCTATCCAAAACTGGCAATGTTACATATAGCTTACAAACACTTAAGGATGACAGCTTTAGGGTTACAAAGATCTTCCTTCTCATTTGAACATCACTAATCTCATGGAACCTTTGTGTCATGCAATATCACCAAATTTGAAGTTACCTTCAGATGGATATAATCAGTGACATATTTTTGAGCAATGATAAAGTAGAATCCATATTTGTTACAGAAGGAATTAAGACTAAATCATTTGAACTTTGGAAAATCCACCTGGGAGGGACCCGAGGGAAATAAAACTGGGTGGATTCCTATGGGTAGAGATGTTGGAATCACATTTTGTAATCATCAGAAAGTGGTCAAGAATGGGTCCCTAGGCAGCCATCATATGGCCATGAGGGTCTCTCTGCCTTCACACTTTGGGTCTAAAGTTCTGTTAGAAAATACTGGTAGCTATTCTTTCCCATACTTAGCAAAGTCGAATTTAAGTGGAATTTAGTTATATGGAGGGTCACAAAAGTTGGAAACCACCTTATTTAAAATTTTTTTTCTTCTATTTTTTCTTTTTTTATTATTATTATACTTTAAGTTCTAGGGTACATGTGCACAACGTGCAGGTTTGTTACATATGTATACTTGTGCCATGTTGGTGTGCTGCACCCACCAAATCATCAGCACCCATCAACTCGTCATTTACATCAGGTATAACTCCCAATGCCATCCCTTCCCGCTACCCCTTCCCCATAATAGGCCCTGGTATGTGATGTTCCCCTTCCTGAGTCCAAGTGATCTCATTGTTCAATTCCCACCTATGAATGAGAACATGTGGTGTTTGGTTTTCTGTTCTTGTGATAGTTTGCTGAGAATGATGGTTTCCAGCTGCATCCATGACCCTACAAAGGACACAAACTCATCCCTTTTTATGGCTGCATAGTATTCCATGCTATATATGTGCCACATTTTCTTAATCCAATCTGTCACTGATGGACATTTGGGTTGATTCCAAGTCTTTGCTATTGTGAATGGTGCTGAATAGTGCTGCAATAAACATAAGTGTGCATGTGTCTTTATAGCAGCATGATTTATAATCCTTTGGGTATATACTCAGTAATGGGATGGCTGAGTCATATGGTATTTCTAGTTCTAGATCCTTGAGGAATCGCCATACTGTTTTCCACAATGGTTGAACTAGTTTACAATCTTCCTATCCATGAGCATGGTATGTTCTTCCATTTGTTTGTATCCTCTTTTATTTCACTGAGCAGTGGTTTGTAGTTCTCCTTGAAGAGGTCCTTTACATCCCTTGTAAGTTGGATTCCTAGGTATTTTATTCTCTTTGAAGCAATTGTGAATGGAAGTTCATTCATGATTTGGCTCTCTGTCCATTACTGGTGTATAAGAATGCTTGTGATTTTTGCACATTAATTTTGTATCCTGAGACTTTGCTGAAGTTGCTTATCAGCTTAAGGAGATTTTGGACTGAGATGATGGGGTTTTCTAAATATACAATCATGTCATCTGCAAACAGGGACAATTTGACTTCTTCTTTTCCTAACTGAATACCCTTGATTTCTTTCTCTTGCCTGATTGCCCTAGCCAGAACTTCTAGCACTGTGTTGAATAGGAGTGGTGAGAGAGGGCATCCCTGTCTTGTGCCAGTTTTCAAAGGGAATTTTTCCAGTTTTTGCCCATTCAGTATGATATTGGCTGTGGGTTTGTCATAAATAGCTCTTATTATTTTGAGATATGTTCCATCAATACCGTAATTATTGAGAGTATTTAGCATGAAGGGCTGTTGAATTTTGTCAAAGGCCTTTTCTACATCTATTGAGATTATCATGTGTTTTTAGTCATTGGTTCTGTTTATATGCTGGATTACGTTTATTGATTTGCGAATGTTGAACCAGCCTTGCATCCCAGGGATGAAGCCCACTTGATCGTGGTGGATAAGCTTTTTGATGTGCTGCTGGATTTGGTTTGCCAGTATTTTATTGAGGATTTTTGCATCGATGTTCATCAGGGATATTGGTCTAAAATTCTCTTTTTTTGTTGTAACTCTGTCAGGCTTTGGTATCAGGATGATGTTGGCCTCATAAAATGAGTTAGGGAGGATTCCCTCTTTTTCTATTGATTGGAATAGTTTCAGAAGGAATGGTACCAGCTCCTCCTTATACCTCCGGTAGAATTCAGCTGTGAATGCATCTGGTCCTGGACTTTTTTTGGTTGGTAGGCTATTAATTATTGCCTCAATTTCAGAGCCTGCTATTGGTCTATTCCGAGATTCAACTTCTTCCTGGTTTAGTCTTGGGAGAGTGTAAGTGTCCAGGAAATTATCTATTTCTTCTGGATTTTCTAGTTTATTTGCATAAAGGTGTTTATAGAGTTCTCTGATGGTAGTTTGTATTTCTGTGGCGTCGCTGGTGATATCCCCTTTATCATTTTTTATTGTGTCCATTTGATTCTTCTCTCTTTTCTTCTTTATTAGTCTTGCTAGCGGTCTATCAATTTTGTTGATTGTTTCAAAAAACCAGCTCCTGAATTCATTGATTTTTTGGAGGGTTTTTTGTGTCTCTATCTCCTTCAGTTCTGCTCTGATCTTAGTTATTTCTTGCCTTCTGCTAGCTTTCGAATGTGTTTGCTCTTGCTTCTCTAATTCTTTTAATTACGATGTTAGAGTGTCAATTTTAGATCTTTCCTGCTTTCTCTTGTGGGCATTTAGTGCTATAAATTTCCCTCTACACACTGCTTTAAATGTGTCCCAGAGATTCTGGTATGTTGTATCTTTGTTCTCATTGGTTTCAAAGAACATCTTTATTTCTGCCTTCATTTCATTATGTACCCAGTAGTCATTCAGGAGCAGGTTGTTCAGTTTCCATGTAGTTGAGCAGTTTTGATTGAGTTTCTTAGTCCTGAGTTCTAGTTTAATTGCACTGTGGTCTGAGAGACAGTTTGTTATAATTTCTGTTCTTGTACATTTGCTGAGGAGTGCTTTACTTCCAATTATGTGGTCAATAAGTGCGATGTGGTGCTGAGAAGAATGTATATTCTGTTGATTTGGGGTGGAGAGTTCTGTAGATGTCTATTAGGTCTGCTTGGTGAAAAGTTGAGTTCAATTCCTGGATATCCTTGTTAACTTTCTGTCTTGTTGATCTGTCTAATGTTGACAGTGGGGTGTTGAAGTATCCCATTATTATCATATGGGAGTCTAAGTCTTTGTAAATCTCTAACGACTTGCTTTATGAATCTGGGTGCTCCTATATTGGGTGCATATATATTTAGGATAGTTAGCTCTTCCTGTTGAATTGATCCCTTTACCATTATGTAATGGCCTTCTTTGTCTCTTTTGATCTTTGATGGTTTAAAGTCTGTTTTATCAGAGACTAGGATTGCAACCCCTGCTTTTTTTTTGTTCTCCATTTGCTTGGTAGATCTTCCTCCATCCCTTTATTTTGAGCCTATGTGTGTTTCTGCATGTGAGATGGGTCTCCTGAATACAGCAAACTGATGGATCTTGACTCTTTATCCAATTTGCCAGTCTGTGTCTTTTAATTGGACCATTTAGTCGATTTACATCTAAGGTTAATATTGTTATATGTGAACTTGATCCTGCCATTGTGATATTAGCTGGTTATTTTGCTCATTAGTTGATGCAGTTTCTTCCTAGCCTCGATGCTCTTTACATTTTGGCATGTTTTTGCAATGGCTGGTACCGGTTGTTCCTTTCCATGTTTAGTGCTTCCTTCAGGATCTCTTGTAGGGCAGGCCTGGTGGTGACAAAATCTCTAAGCATTTGCTTGTCTGTAAAGCTTTTTATTTCTCCTTCACTGATGAAACTTAGTTTGGCTGGATATGAAATTCTGAGTTGAAAATTCTTTTCTTTAAGAATGTTGAATATTGGCCCCCACTCTCTTCTGGCCTGTAGAGTTTCTGCCGAGAGATCTGCTGTTAGTCTGATGGGCTTCCCTTTGTGGGTAACCCGACGTTTCTCTCTGGCTGCCCTTAACAGTTTTTCCTTCATTTCAACTTTGGTGAATCTGACAATTATGTTTCTTGGAGTTGCTCTTCTCGAAGAGTATCTTTGTGGCATTCTCTGTATTTCCTGAATTTGAATGTTGGCCTGCCTTACTAGGTTGGGGAAGTTCTCCTGGATAATATCCTGAAGAGTGTTTTCCAAATTGGTTCCATTTTTCCCCTCACTTTCAGGCACCCCAATCAGATGTAGATTTGGTCTTTTCACATAATCCCATACTTCTTGAAGGCTTTGTTCATTTCTCTTTCCTCTTTTTTCTTTAGACTTCTCTTCTCGCTTCATTTCATTCATTTGATCCTCAATTGCTGATACTCTTTCTTCCAGTTGATTGATTCGGTTACTGAAGCTTGTGCATTTGTCACATATTTCTCGTGTCATGGTTTTTATCTCTGTCAGTTCGTTTATGGCCTTCTCTGCATTGATTATTCTAATTATCCATTTTTCCATTCTTTTTTCAAGATTTTTAGTTTCTTTGCACTTGGTACATAATTCCTCCTGTACCTCTGAGAAGTTTGATGGACTGAAGCCTTCTTCCCTCAACTTGTCAAAGTCATTCTCCGTCCAACTTTGATCTGTTGCTGGTGATGAGCTGCATTTCTCAGTTGAAAATGCAGAAATCACCCATCTTCTGTGTTGCTCACGCTGGGAGCTAGAGACTGGAGCTGTTCCTATTTGGCTGTCTTGCTCCAGGACCTGGAAACCACCTTTTTGAGGTAAAAGACTCATCACAGTGATTTTCTTGTAGACTCTCACTGACACAGTCTTCCTTTTGTAAATCAAATTCTTAAGGATAATGACTCAAACTTGTCAAATTCCATTTGATAAAGTATTTCCCACCATGTTTGTTTCAGAGTGTTCCTTCAAAGAAAGATACCCCCAAATGATTCTTCGATTAATAGAAGCTTATCGACACACTATATTTCTAGAGTCAATTCCCTGAATTTGAAACCCAACTCTCATAATTTTAACCATGTGTCCATGGACAGATTTTCCCACTGTAAAACATAGATAACAATAATATTCTCCTCATGAGATTGCTGCAAAGAATAAATTAGATAATATGTGTAGAGGACTTAGAACAGTGCTAGTCATGGATGATACTCTCAAGAAATGTTAGCTACATTCACGCAGCCATAAAAATAAACTTGACAAACACTGCATATGATAACCATGTAAACATATTAAAGGCTCTGGAAAGTCCTTAATTGAATTAATTTTTAACTCAGCATAGCCCAAACTCAAATAGTAAATAATCTAATGATTTATTTAACTATTTTTCAACAGAATATTGTAGTAAAAGCTGTTCCAACATTTTTTACTGGTGCCACAACCAAGTTAACTATGAGATGAATGTAATCATTCTTCAAAAGAAATATAACCATCATCTCAAAAAAGAAGCCACTCTCACTTTAAACATATAATGGTCTGATCACTTTGGAAGAGAACTGTGTGGCAAAATGTACAAATTAAAGGACAAGCTGCAGAACTGAGACAGGTATGTCCCCCAAAATGAATTTTGAAGCACCCTTCAGAAACCAATCAAATGCCAATTCAAGTGTCATCTGTCACTGATCCATTAGTTTGCACTTTTGCTCTAATAAATTACTTATCTACACGTTACATTAATAAATTACTTATTTACATGTTACAGAGAACAGGTTGATGGCCCTGCATTCAGCAATAAAACAAGGGAAGATCTAGACTTTTAGTTATTGCCTAGGAAAGATAGTCAGCCTCTAAGAACAAACTCAAGAATAACAACTACCTTTAATTGAATAGTTAGTAGTTCTAGGCATCTCATGTTCTTTCTAATCTCACAGAAGTCTTCAGGGTGGGCATTATAATCTCCATTTTACACAGAAAGTAATTAAGGCTGAAGAAACAATTGAATTACACAGCTAGGAATCCAGTAACAGCTAAGCTTATATTTAGACCCAGGTCTGTGAGACAGCAAAACAAGTGCTCATTTTTCCATATTACACTGACTATCCATACAACGAGTTTAAATTGTTCCTTTCTGACATTTTGATTTTTATAGAACTATCTCTTTCTTTTTCCGATGAGAGTAATTCATATAATTTTTAAAGAAAGGGAATTGTATGCTTTGGGGGAAAGATTCTGAGGAAGTAAATCCCTGTGGACAGGTATCCTCTTCTTAAGCTAATCTTGAGTGAGAGTGTTTAGAAACACAAAAAATACTGTTGTGGCAGCTTTTAAACACTAACTAGATATGGTTAATTTCTTAGAAGTCTGTAGTGGGGGCTAAAAAAGTGGACAGTCAGATTTTGGAACCTGACAGTTGGCCTGAGGCCTTATATTGCAGGAGGTTTTATTTCTCCAATAAGTTCAATTCTCTCTAGCAAATTCCTTCCTTAAGTTAGATGGTTGGGCCCTAATATTTTTGCAGCTGCAAAAACTCAACTTATATAAGATAATGGAAAACTTGGATAAGCCACATAAAATTCTGCTTCACCACCAATATCTTAAGAAATGCATCTGTTTCTAAAGATAGTTGAGGGCAGCTGTTGAGTGGAGAAAACTAACCTGTTGATTATGCATCATAAGAGACTGACTTAGAGGAATGAATAAACTCGACAGCAGTCAACTTTAAGGCTAATCTAGTGTTGTGCTAAGAAAAATAGCAGGACAAATGGAAAAGGGCTTTTGTTCCTTCTGTTTCCAGACAACATTAATAGACAAACTTACATATCATGCTTGCCCAGGATAGTCTGGTAGGATATACAGGCTACATACACCTGAAGATTAGAGATCAATCAGGGTGATCATCATTAATATAGTGCTTATGGGGAGAGGATCAATATTCTGGCTCTCATATTTGTTGTAATTTATGCTAATGGCTGTCAGTAGACTTGCTCAATAATTGGACTATAACATTAATGAACTGTTATTGATTTACTGTGATACCTGAGGCTATAAAACTATAATTATGAATAGTAACTGAGTAAAGGATAGAGCCAGAAATTATATACTGATAGTGGCCCAAAATGCATATGTAATATGAAGATGTAACCACAATATGGAGATAATCTAAATAAACAAACTAAGGAGATGCAGCAAGTTGGAAACATGGAAATCCATTGACTTTAAGGGAACACCACAGCTCTAGATAGAGACTGATATCTAATACTGATACTCCCAGGGAAAAAGTTGGAATAACTTGAGATTGCCTAAAACTGGCATCCCAAGACTAGAGTAGTTCAATGGAGACAGTTATACAAGGTCTTGGAGTGCTTGGCTGTCTGTGCTGCCATTCACAATGGCAACTTCATCTTGAGGTTGGCTGCCCTCATGAGAGTAAGATGATTTTCAGCAGGAATTGAGTTTGTAAACTTGTTGTCACATGTAGTAGGAGAGAATATGTCACTTCCCACAGTCTTTAAATGGAAGTCCTGAACTTGCTGATTGGCTCACTTGTGATTATTTCCTGGGCCCAAGGGAATAATATGTACTGAATAAAACTTAGGCTTGGGTTACCTGAACCAATGGTGATTGACAAGGGGTGCTACTATGTTGATAAGTGTTGACTAATCAAATTTCACCCTTGTGGAAGTGGGTTCAACCCCATCAACAACATATGGCTATGGGCTGTCGATTTCAAAACTGTATTTTACAATGGCAAAAACATCATCTCTTTTTATTCTCTAAAACTCAAATGTATTTGATAAAAACATAAAGAAGGGAGTGGTGAGATGGGAGACATTGACTATATAGATGTAATTAACATCTGAAGGACAGTTTCTATTACATGGCAGATGAATAAGAATGCTATTTGCTATTTCTCCCAACGATGTTAAATTCATACATTCATACACACTTGCATACATACATACACTTGGAAGTTTAAGTATATTCAGACATCTCAAATATTTTAATCGATATTTTTAAAAAATGTCTGTGTCCCCCAGTTGATTTTATGATTTATTAGTGAGTAACCTCATTGGTTTAAAAAAAGATATGAATAGCCTATATTTCTGGGAATAATCACTTGAATCAAAGAGAGATATCCACTCAAATTAATTTACAAAGGTAACCTAGTATAACTTAGTTACATTCCACAGGAGACATTTAGGGAGGTTTTCCCTTATAGCCCATATTAGTAAACACACAAGTGTGATTGTATCATGATTAGCTTTTCTCTACGTATTTCAATTTGTGATATGGGATTCAAGAACAAATAGAAAAAAGAATTAATTTCTTCTTAAATTTTTATCAGACTCTCTATATATTGTCCTTAGGTCAAGCTGTCATATGATTAAGTTGGTAAAATTGGGAGTTCCTGGAGGCTATAGTAGAGCCAGATCTTTCCCAATTCTGGAAGTAATCGTCTAAAAAAAAACTTCTCAGAGTAGTATAGTACATCTATCCCCTGGGATTAGCCAGCCAATCTCAACTGAATCTACTGAGAATGAAATCAGCACTTACTAAGTATTAACAAGTGGGGATTAAGTCATTTTGCTCTTTGGTTAAATAAAGATTGTGTAGAATGTAAAAACAAAAACAAAAAGCAAATACTAGCAAAGTGAGGTGACAACCCTAGTAGAATTCATAGTGAGCTGCAAAGAATCTTAAAATAATTGTATTACACAACCAATTTTGATCTCTGTTTTATTTTACTGAAGATCTTTAGCTTAGCCATTAGGATGAATAATGAATGCTCTATTTCTGTATTTATTTATTAAACATATGTTTTAAGGAACTATACCAGATATTGGGGGAGAGGTATAAACAAATTATTTGATTATATATAATTTAGAGTTTACTGGAGGAGACAATTCTTAAACAAGATCACTACCCAGTCAACCAGTTGCAATGGGTAGTGTTACAGGAAAGCTGAAAGTATTGTAAGTCAGTCTGGCATAAAAGTACAATTTAGACTGGGGGTGGGAAGAAGACGAATAACCCTTAGAAAGAGTGAAATTTAAGCTGAATAAAAAAGAATAATGAATAAATAATAACCATTCAAGGTTAGAGTTTAGGTAAAATGCAATCCATGAAAATAAAATCGCACATTTATTTTATCAGTTTTCAAAACATTGAACACTCCAAAAGTGACCAACTAAATTTTGCTAAAAGTGACCAACTAAATTTTACTAAATATATTTAGTATCATTGTGAATTCATGGAGTTAAACATATGTTATGTGCTTCAATCCATTAAAGCTTTTACCTTTTCAGCTCATAAATCAAGAAGAAATGATAGAATTGGAATATTATTAGACAACTCTTAATTAATTAATGGATAGTGGCATTGATTAGCAATGTCTGCTAATGGCACACATGGAGACAACCAGACATCACAGGTCTCCTAGGGAGTATTCTTGCCAAAAAGTCAACCTAAATATAGATTCAAATGGCAATTTACAGAAAATACAGGAGACAGAATAAAATATTAAAGAACAGGATAGGGATGCAATCAGCCAAATCTACAGTATGGAAACCTCTGCAGGATAAATGATCTGGTTTCTTAAACAAATAGATTTCAAAGAAAAACAAAGAGAGATGCAAAGGAAACTGATAGTTTAAAGAGTCACAACCCATGGAACTCATTTAGATTAAGATTCAAACAATCTTAAAACAAAAAATAAATTTTATGATGACATTTACAAAACAATTGGAAATTTGAACACTGACCGGATATGTGATATTATTAAAACTATTGTTAATTGTTAAAAAAATAATAAAATTGCATGTCCAAAGGCCCTTAAATGAGAAAGAGATTAGGAACAATCAAGGGCATGGCATAATTTGGATAAGGTGATTTTTTTCTTGATTTATTATCCTATGATGATCTCTCTCCACTTTATTTCAGAAGTCATACCAACCTGTATTCAGGAATCTGTATACTCTAAATAACAGATCAGGTGTTTTAAGTTTTTTTAAAAAAGACTTCACTTGCAAAGTCTAGAATGTTATAATTAGACTAGATGGCAAAAATAAGAAGCTATTCTGATGAACTTCTTTTTTTTTTTCTTTTTTTTATTATTATTATACTTTAAGTTCTAGGGTACATGTGCATAACGTGCAGGTTGGTTACATATGTATACTTGTGCCATGTTGCTGTGCTGCACCCATCAACTCGTCAGCACCCATCAACTCGTCATTTACATCAGGTATAACTCCCAATGCAATCCCTCCCCCTTCCCCCCTCCCCATGATAGGCCCCGATGTGTGATGTTCCGCTTCCCGAGTCCAAGTGATCTCATTGTTCAGTTCCCACCTATGAGTGAGAACATGCGGTGTTTGGTTTTCTGTTCTTGTGATAGTTTGCTAAGAATGATGGTTTCCAGCTGCATCCATGTCCCTACAAAGGACACAAACTCATCCTTTTTTATGGCTGCATAGTATTCCATGTGCCACATATTCTTAATCCAGTCTGTCACTGATGGACATTTGGGTTGATTCCAAATCTTTGCTATTGTGAATAGTGCCGCAATAAACATAAGTGTGCATGTGTCTTTATAGCAGCATGATTTATAATCCTTTGGGTATATACCCAGTAATGGGATGGCTGGGTCATATGGTACATCTAGTTCTAGATCCTTGAGGAATCGCCATACTGTTTTCCATAATGGTTGAACAAGTTTACAATCCCACCAACAGTGTAAAAGTGTTCCTATTTCTCCACATCCTCTCCAGCACCTGTTGTTTCCTGACTTTTTAATGACTGCCATTCTAACTGGTGTGAGACGGTATCTCATTGTGGTTTTGGTTTGCATTTCTCTGATGGCCAGTGATGATGAGCATTTTTTCATGTGTCTGTTGGCTGTATGAATGTCTTCTTTTGAGAAATGTCTGTTCATATCCTTTGCCCACTTTTCGATGGGGTTGTTTGTTTTGTTCTTGTAAATTTCTTTGAGTTCTTTGTAGGTTCTGGATATTAGCCCTTTGTCAGATGAGTAGATTGCAAAAATTTTCTGCCATTCTGTAGGTTGCCTGTTCACTCTGATGGTAGTTTCTTTTGCTGTGCAGAAGCTCTTTAGTTTAATGAGATCCCATTTGTCAATTTTGGCTTTTGCTGCCATTGCTTTTGGTGTTTTAGACATGAAGTCTTTGCCCATGCCTATGTCCTGAATGGTACTACCTAGGTTTTCCTCTAGGATTTTTATGGTATTAGGTCTAACATTTAAGTCTCTAATCCATCTTGAATTAATTTTTGTATAATAAGTAAGGAAAGGATCCAGTTTCAGCTTCCTGCTTATGGCTAGTCAATTTTCCCAGCACCATATATTAAATAGGGAATCCTTTCCCCATTTCTTGTTTTTGTCAGGTTTGTCAAAGAGCAGATGGCTGTAGATGTGTGGTATTATTTCTGAGGACTCTGTTCTGTTCCATTGGTCTATATCTCTGTTTTGGTATAGTGCCATGCTGTTTTGGTTACTGTAGCCTTGTAGTATAGTTTGAAGTCAGGTAGCATGATGCCTCCAGCTTTGTTCTTTTGACTGCAGATTGTCTTGGAGATGCGGGCTCTTTTTTCGTTCCATATGAACTTTAAAGCAGTTTTTTCCAATTCTGTGAAGAAACTCATTGGTAGCTTGATGGGGATGGCATTGAATCTATAAATAACCTTGGGCAGTATGGCCATTTTCACGATATTGATTCTTCCTACCCATGAGCATGGTATGTTCTTCCATTTGTTTGTGTCCTCTTTGATTTCACTGAGCAGTGGTTTGTAGTTCTCCTTGAAGAGGTCCTTCACATCCCTTGTAAGTTGGATTCCTAAGTATTTTGTTCTCTTTGAAGCAATTGTGAATGGAAGTTCATTCCTGATTTGGCTCTCTGTTTGTCTGTTACTGGTGTATAAGAATGCTTGTGATTTTTGCACATTAATTTTGTATCCTGAGACTTTGCTGAAGTTGCTTATCAGCTTAAGGAGATTTTGGGCTGAGACAATGGGGTTTTCTAAATATACAATCATGTCATCTGCAAACAGGGACAATTTGACTTCTTCTTTTCCTAACTGAATACCCTTGATTTCTTTCTCTTGCCTGATGGCCCTAGCCAGAACTTCCAACACTATGTTGAATAGGAGTGGTGAGAGAGGGCATCCCTGTCTTGTGCCAGTTTTCAAAGGGAATTTTTCCAGTTTTTGCCCATTCAGTATGATATTGGCTGTGGGTTTGTCATAAATAGCTCTTATTATTTTGAGGTACGTTCCATCAGTACCGAATTTATTGAGAGTTTTTAGCATGAAAGGCTGTTGAATTTTGTCAAAAGCCTTTTCTGCATCTATTGAGATAATCATGTGGTTTTTGTCTTTGGTTCTGTTTATATGCTGGATTATGTTTATTGATTTGCGAATGTTGAACCAGCCTTGCATCCCAGGGATGAAGCCCACTTGATCATAGTGGATAAGCTTTTTGATGTGTTGCTGAATCCGGTTTGCCAGTATTTTATTGAGGATTTTTGCATCGATGTTCATCAGGGATATTGGTCTAAAATTCTCTTTTTTTGTTGTGTCTCTGCCAGGCTTTGGTATCAGGATGATGTTGGCCTCATAAAATGAGTTAGGGAGGATTCCCTCTTTTTCTATTGATTGGAATAGTTTCAGAAGGAATGGTACCAGCTCCTCCTTGTACCTCTGGTAGAATTCAGCTGTGAATCCATCCGGTCCTGGACTTTTTTTGGTTGGTAGGCTATTAATTATTGCCTCAATTTCAGATCCTGCTATTGGTCTATTCAGGGATTCAACTTCTTTCTGGTTTAGCCTTGGAAGAGTGTAAGTGTACAGGAAATTATCCATTTCATCTAGATTTTCCAGTTTATTTGCATAGAGGTGTTTATAGTATTCTCTGATGGTAGTTTGTATTTCTGTGGGGTCGGTGGTGATATCCCCTTTATCATTTTTTATTGCGTCTATTTGATTCTTCTCTCTTTTCTTCTTTAGTAGTCTTGCTAGCGGTCTGTCAATTTTGGTGATCTTTTCAAAAAACCAACTCCTGGATTCATTGATTTTTTGGAGGGTTTTTTGTGTCTCTATCTCCTTCAGTTCTGCTCTGATCTTAGTTATTTCTTGCCTTCTGCTAGCTTTCGAATGTGTTTGCTCTTGCTTCTCTAGTTCTTTTAATTATGATGTTAGAGTGTCAATTTTAGATCTTTCCTGCTTTCTCTTGTGGGCATTTAGTGCTATAAATTTCCCTCTACACACTGCTTTAAATGTGTCCCAGAGATTCTGGTATGTTGTATCTTTGTTCTCATTGGTTTCAAAGAACATCTTTATTTCTGCCTTCATTTCATTATGTACCCAGTAGTCATTCAGGAGCAGGTTGTTCAGTTTCCATGAAGTTGAGTGGTTTTGATTGAGTTTCTTAGTCCTGAGTTCTAGTTTGATTGCACTGTGGTCTGAGAGACAGTTTGTTATAATTTCTGTTCTTGTACATTTGCTGAGGAGTGCTTTACTTCCAATTATGTGGTCAATTTTGGCGTAAGTACGATGTGGTGCTGAGAAGAATGTATATTCTGTTGAATTGGGGTGGAGAGTTCTATAGATGTCTATTATTCAATTCCTGGATATCCTTGTTAACTTTCTGTCTCATTGATCTGTCTAAGGTTCACAGTGGGATGTTGAAGTCTCCCATTATTATTGTATGGGAGTCTAAGTCTCTTTGTAAGTCTCTAAGGACTTGCTTTATGAATCTGGGTGCTCCTGTATTGGGTGCATATATATTTAGGATAGTAGCTCTTCCTGTTGAATTGATCCCTTTACCATTATGTAATGGCCTTCTTTGTCTCTTTTGATCTTTGATGGTTTAAAGTCTGTTTTATCAGAGACTAGTATTGCAACCCCTGCTTTTTTTTGTTCTCCATTTTCTTGGTAAATCTTCCTCCATCCCTTTATTTTGAGCCTATGTATGTCTCTGCGTGTGAGATGGGTCTCCTGAATACAGCAGACTGATGGGTCTTGACTCTTTATCCAGTTTGCCAGTCTGTGTCTTTTAATTGGAGCATTTAGTCCATTTACATTTAAGGTTAATATTGTTATGTGTGAACTTGATCCTGCCATTGTGATATTAGCTGGTTATTTTGCTCATTAGTTGATGCAGTTTCTTCCTAGCTTCGATGGTCTTTACATTTTGGCATGTTTTTGCAATGGCTGGTACCGGTTGTTCCTTTCCATGTTTAGTGCTTCCTTCAGGGTCTCTTGTCAGGCAGGCCTAGTGGTGACAAAATCTCTAAGCATTTGCTTGTCTGTAAAGGATTTTATTTCTCCTTCACTGATGAAACTTAGTTTGGCTGGATATGAAATTCTGGGTTTAAAATTCTTTTCTTTAAGAATGTTGAATATTGGCCCCCACTCTCTTCTGGCTTGTAGAGTTCTGCCGAGAGATCTGCTGTTAGTCTGATGGGCTTCCCTTTGTTTGTAACCCGACCTTTCTCTCTGGCTGCCCTTAAGATTTTTTCCTTCATTTCAACTTTGGTGAATCTGGCAATTGTGTGTCTTGGAGTTGCTCTTCTCGAGGAGTATCTTTGTGGTGTTCTCTGTATTTCCTGGATTTGAATGTTGGCCTGCCCTACTAGGTTGGGGAATTTCTCCTGGATGATATCCTGAAGAGTGTTTTCCAACTTGGTTCCATTTTCCCCCTCACTTTCAGGCACCCCAATCAGACGTAGATTTGGTCTTTTTACATCATCCCATACTTCTTGCAGGCTTTGTTCATTTCTTTTTCTGCTTCTTTCTTTTGGTTTCTCGTATCGCGTCATTTCATTCATTTGATCCTCAATCGCTGATACTCTTTCTACCAGTTGATCGAGTCGGTTACTGAAGCTTTTGCATTTGTCACGTATTTCTCGTGTCATGGTTTTCATCTCTTTCATTTCGTTTATGACCTTCTCTGCATTAATTACTCTAGCTATCAATTCTTCCACTTTTTTTTCAAGATTTTTAGTTTCTTTGTGCTGGGTACGTAATTCCTCCTTTAGCTCTGAGAAGTTTGATGGACTGAAGCCTTCTTCTCTCATCTCGTCAAAGTCATTCTCCGTCCAGCTTTGATCCGTTGCTGGCGATGAGCTGCGCTCCTTTGCCGGGGGAGATGCGCTCTTATTTTTTGAATTTCCAGGTTTTCTGCCCTGCTTCTTCCCCATCTTTATGGTTTTATCTGCCTCTTGTCTTTGATGATGGTGACGTACTAATGGGGTTTTGGTGTAGGTGTCCTTCCTGTTTGATAGTTTTCCTTCTAACAGTCAGGACCCTCAGCTGTAGGTCTGTTGGAGATTGCTTGAGGTCCACTCCAGACCCTGTTTGCCTGGGTGTCAGCAGCAGAGGCTGCAGAAGATAGAATATTGCTGAACAACGAGTGTACCTGTCTGATTCTTGCTTTGGAAGCTTCCTCTCAGGGGTGTACTCCACCCTGTGAGGTGTGTGGTGTCAGACTGCCCCTAGTGGGGGATGTCTCCCAGTTAGGCTACTCAGGGGTCAGGGACCCACTTGAGCAGGCAGTCTGTCCCTTCTCAGATCTCAACCTCCGTGTTGGGAGATCCACTGCTCTCTTCAAAGCTGTCAGACAGAGTCGTTTTCTTGATGAACTTCTAATACAAATTTATACTTGTGATGAATTTGCAATTTGTATTGAATACACCTTTAAAATATTTCTATTAATATAGCCATTATGGAAAAGAATATGGGGTTCCTCAAAAAATTAAAAATAGAACTACCATATGATCTAGCAATCCCACTGTGGTTTATAAATACCAAGGAAATGAAATCAGTATGTTAAAGAGATAGCTGCACTCGTATGTTTATTTGCACATTATTCACAATACCACAGTATAGAATGTGTATTCATATATACACAATGAATATGTGGTATATATTCATTGTGGAATACTGTTTAGCCGTAAGAAATAAGATAATCCTGTCATTTGTGATAACCTGTGTGACCCTGGAGAACATTATGTTAAATGAGATAAGCAAGGCATAGTAAGAGAAGTACCACATTATCTCACTTGTACATGGAATCTAAAAAGGGTGATATCATAGAAGTAGAGAGTAGAATGGTGGTTACCAGAGGGCATAGCAGAGGGTAGGGAGGGTTGGGAAGATATTGATCAAAGAATACATAATTACAGTCAAATAGAAGGAATAAGGTCAAGAGCTCTATTGCGCAGCAGCGCACCTGTAGGGAATGACGATATATTATACTGTTGAAAAACACAAAAATGGTGGATGTTGTATCCTCACCACAGAAACAATAACTATGTGAGGTCATGCATTTGTTAATTAGCTAGATTTAACCACTCCTAATGTATACAAACTTCAAAACATCATTTTGTACACAATAAATCCATATAATTTCATCTACCAACTTAAAAAAAAGTTTCTAATTCTGTCTATTGAAAAGACCCAGAATCAGGGTCAAATCAGTAGCAAAACTCATAACACTGGGAGTATGGCCTCTGCCATTTCTGATAAAAGGAACTGGGGAGCTGTAGAGAAACAGCTGGGGTAGAGAAATTACAAGATAGGCCTGGAGAATATGCTTAAATCAGAAACCACGGAAATTATTGAAACTACTAAGATATGTTAAAGAACTCAGCATCTAATGTAAAGAGATTTCCTATGGCCCAAGATGAGAATTTGAGCACAAATGAGAATAATTGCAATTATTGAAATAAATCAGGTATTTTATAATTCTTAAGTTCAAAATAATAAAAAAGAGAGATTTTTTTTCCCATTTTGGAGAGGACTGATAGTGAACCAACTTATAGTTTCAAAACTGGAAAAGAAAACATGAGTTGGGACAAATTAGGGGACTTAATCAAACATTTAACTGAGCCTACTATTTGAACTATATGCTAGAATAGCCAAATAATTAACTAGCGGGTGTTTTCTTCATAGATTGGAATAACTTAGGCAGCTAGAGCTTTAATTTAAACAGTATACTACCATATATAGTAATAATAATTGCACCCAAGAATTAATGAGTGCTTTACTAGGTAGAGGGCACCGTACTAAACAGATGCTTCAGACTCTATCACAAACTGTAGGTTAATATGGTTATAAAAGTGAGAAAACTATCATTTAGAGAATGTGTCCCATACATCCATGAAATACTTGAATTGTGAATTAAATCATTAAACCCAGGTTATCTTACTCAGTGGCTTGCCTTTTTAACTGTCTTGAATACCTATGATTGAAACAAGTCAAGAAAGTTAGAAAGAAGGAGAAGGAGTGCTTACCTCTCTCTTCAGGGATAAAGAGAGGTTTTCAGGAAGAAGTGATGCCTAAGCTAAGATACAATGGATAGTAGTATTTATTCACAAAGGAGTGAGGGAGAACATAGGAAGAGCATTCTACACAGAAGAGAGCATCTTGAAACAAGGCCTGCAAGCTTGAGAAAAGATGATGTTCCCCAGACATCAGTGGTACTTAGCAGTAAACCTTTATTCCTTATGCATATGTGGGGTTCAGCTAATCGAAGTTATGCAGTGCTGGTATTGGCTGGGACTGGTCATGTGTCTGTGGGTCTCTCCTCCTAGAGACTGGCATCTCTGATCCGTGTATCTCTCATCATTCACCTGGACAAGGCCTTTCTCTTAGCAATGGCTGAAGAATAAGCAGGAATATAGAAGCAAGCCAGTGCTTGAGAACTAGAGAGAGAAGCAGTGCACCATCACTTCTGCATCGGTCTGTTGGCCAAAGTTATCAGAGGATTGAATGCAGTGGTAGAGAATTACACTAAAACCAGAGTGAGAATGCACTACAGTTTCATTAAGAGGGTGTAGATAAGTGAAAGGGTGAATAGTCAGGGCAATCATGAATGCACATATAATGCACACAGCTAGGAACTGAAGGTGGTGCATAATAGCTGCCACTAGAGATGCTGGGGAAATTAGAAGCAAAACAACTGTAGAATTTAGCCCAAAGTCTATGTTAGTGATGTTTGTGGAGAAATGCAAGATGATAATATTGATGCCTCTACACTGGAGCAGTTTCCTCTTTGCAATATCCAGTCCTTCTTTTCCCTCTCCTCCTGTAATGGTCATCCTGAAAATTTATTTCTCAAATTTGTAAATTTCCTAGAAACCAAGGTGTCCCTGAGGGCACTGCGCCACCAATGCACTTGACTGTGCACTGCTAATCAGCACCTCTCTGTTCTTCTACTTTCACTAAGTGACTCTCAGTGTGTACAAAATTGATGGGAAGAGGAAACAGTATTTTCTGTTTCAATGGTGTGCACACTATCCCCTAATTCTGAAACTTTCAGTCTCTTGACACGGAGCCAGTTCTCCTGACCACACAGCTTGGTTTGAAAATAACAACATACTGCCTCTTTCTAATCACTTTAGTTAGGGAAGGTGCTCTTTGATTTTATCTAAATTACTGTGCTTATAAGCTGTAGTGCCCAAAGCGTAATGAATTCGCTCTCCCTTTCCTGTTGTCACAAGGAAAACCAGCTTAGAGAGTGTGGGAGAGGTTTAAAGCTTAGAATGATAAAGAAAGAATCAGTCAAGTGTCATTTTCAGAGGGAAAATACATTTTCCCCTAGTCACAGTCAGACTTTCATTCTGGAAATTCTAAAAGTGTTTCCATGCAAGACAGTTAATTACATTATTATTATTATTTATTTGCCCTAATGATTTCAAAATATCCAGAGATGAACGGAATTCCTTTTAAAGAAATCACAATAATCACCTAAAATTTTTCCCTCTTTTCAATTCAAGCTGATTTTGTGATATTCTATCATTATTTGTGATTTGAGGATGGAGAGAACGTCTCTGAGGCAAAAATTGTTTTTTAACCAAAAATTATTTCATGTTATTGTTTGTGAGAGCAAGGAAGTATAGACATATAGGATTGGATTTAAGAACTGGTTCTTTTTAGGCTATGGAGTCATGGACAGACAGGTTAGAATCTTAGATACATATTAATAAGTGAAGAAAGCTAATCTGAAAAGACTACATACTATGTGATTCCAACTATGTGATATCCTGGAAAAGACAAAACTATGGAACCAGTAAGAAGACCAGTGGTCGCCAGAGATTGGTTAAGCACAAAGGAATTTTTGGACAGTGAAAATATACTCTGTATGATATTATAATGGTGAATACATGTCATTATACATTTGTCAAAACCTGTAAAATGTGCAACGCCAAGAGTGAATCCTAATATAAACTATGGACTTTTGGTGGTACTGATGTATTAATACATGTTTACCAATTGTAACAAATGTACCTCATCTAGTGGGGGATGTTGATAATTGGGGAGACTGTGCAGTGGTGGGTGAAGGAGATATATGGAAAACTTTGGTGCTTTATTCTCAATAATGCTGTGAACCTAAAACTATTCTTTAAAAAAATAAGTCTTGAAAATGGTTACTTTGAAGTTACATAAAAATTCATGAAAATATATGCAAATACAAATAATAAGAAAAGAAAAAATTAGTATTAGACATTCTCAAGTAAATAACTCAAACAACACTAAAATATAATGTAAAGTGAAACATGAATAAAACTTAAATCCTCATTTTTTTGTGAAATGTATTTGGACCAATTTTCTTGATTAATAACCGATACTTTGCACAGAATTATATCAATTTATTTAAATGTGCTTCTTTTCATTTTTTTTTTCCATCTCAGGACACTTTAATAATCTACCCATTCCCCTTTAAAGCTTCATACGCCTTCTGGCCGGGCATGGTGGCTCATGCCTGTAATCCCAGTAATCCCAGCATTTGGGAGGTGGAGGCAGGTGGATCACTTGAGGTCAGGAGCTCAAGACCAGCCTGGCCAACATGGCGAAACCCTGTCTCTACTGAAAACAAAACAAAACAAAACAAAACAATACAAAAATTAGCTGGGTGTGGTGGTGCACGCCTGTAGTCCCAACTACTTAAGAGGTTGAGGCAGGAGAATCGCTTGAACCCAGGAGGCAGAGGTTGCAGTGAGCTGAGATCGCGCCACTACACTCCAGCCTGTACGACAGAAGAAGATTCCGTTTCAAAAATAAAAATAAAATAAAAGGTTGATATGCCTTCGAAAATCTCTTTGGATCTTCAGATGCTTCCTCTATCCCTTTAATTTCCTTATAATTCACCTGTTGAAGAATGTCAGTAGTTTAGCCAATCTATTTTCTCAGTTGGGATCTTGCTGACTGCCCAGTCATGGTGCAGATCAACATATTCCCCTGTCCTCTGCATTTCTTGCAAATTGGCAGATGAATCAAGGGACTTGATCAGAATCAGGTTCAATTTCTTTGGCAAGACTGATTATAGGTGGTCATTTTGGAAAACAGTTTGGCAGTTCCTCAGTAAAGTTAAATGTAGAGTTTTCATATGACTCCATTAATTCACTTCTAGGCATATACTCAAGAAAACTGAAAACGTATATGTCCAAATGTACATCCACATATATGTACATTTTGTAGAAAATATGCATAGCAGCATTATTCATAATATTCACAAAAGTGAAAAAACTAAAATATCTATCAACTGATGAATGGTTAAACAAACAAAAGTGGCATATCCAAACAGTAGAATATGTTCAGCCACAGAAAATGAAGTACTGATCCATGCCACAACATGGATAAATTATGCTAAGTGAAAGAAGCCAGTCACCAAGGTCACAAAATTGTGTGGTTCCAGTTAAATGAAATATCCAGAATAGGCAAATCTCTAGAAACAGAATATAGATTCGTGGTTGCTGGGGTTAGGGGGTGGAAACTGAGAGGGGCTGCTGATGGAAAACAGGTTTCTCTTGGCGGGGGTGAAAATATTCTGGAATGAGATGATGGTTTACAACTTTATGAATATACTAAATATTAAATACACTCCAAAAGGTGAATTTGGGGTATGTGAATCATGGCTCAACTTAAAAAAAAAAGATGGTGTCACAGCAAGTGCATAATGCCTTAATGTCTTTTTAATGATTTTAGTGCCTTTTGATGCTTGAAATCTGAAAACATTAATTCTTTGGGGATTGCAAAGTGGTGATATTCCAACTTTATTGCTCTTTTTCATTAGTAAGGATACTTTTCTGAAGAGATGTTTCTCTTCACCTTCCGCTTGGTTAACTAGTGGTACATTTTCCATAGAAAAGACAGAAGAAATGATTGTCTCTCTTCATCAATTTTTAAAATAAATAATTGAGATTCTATCATCCTTCAAAAGAAACCAGTTAGTATATGTCCTTCAAAAGAAACCAGTTAGTATATGTGTGAACCACACAGACACACACACACACACAACACACACACACACACACAATTATTAATTCACAAATGGAAACCTGTTTAACAGATTTCAATCTGTTGCAATTATTATCCTTTTTAAAGTTCATGTGATCTCATCTTTCATCAGTGGAAACTTCTACAAATAGGCTTCTAAGTTCATTTGACATAGCCATAGTAGTTTTTCTTTTATATAGCTTCGTCATTCATTTTGTACATTTAAAATTGGAATCAGCAATTTCCCCAAGAATTCTTGATTTCTTGCAGCAGGAAATGGTACTCCAAAAAATACAATCTGAACTCTTAAGATGCTCAATGACACTGGGTTGGTTGAGGTTTCAGAACTCTTTCAGGATATATACACATATATATGTGTGTGTGTATGTGTATATATATATATAGAGAGAGAGAGAACATATCTTTATGTTTGTATATAATATATATCTGTGGTACGTGTATATGTATATATATGTATATGTGTGTATATATACACATATATCTTCCTATATAATACATACCTGTTGTGTGTGTATATATGTGTGTGTGTATATATATACCACAGGTATGTGTTATATAGAAAGATAAAGATATGTACCTTATAATACACTTTAACTATATATATTTGATATATATGACCTATACTCAAATATCAAATTTAAAATACGTCTTGAGTTCACTTAATATTTCTATTTATTTTTTCAATTTTCTTCTTTTTTTGAGATAGGATCTCCTTCTGTCACACAAGCTGGAGTGCAGTGGCTCAGTCATAGCTCACTGCAGCCTTGAACTCCTGGGCTCAAGCAGTCTTACCCACTCAGCCTCCTAAGAAGCTAGGACTACAGGTGCATGCCATTGTGCCTGGCTAATTTTTAAATTTTTTTTTGTAGAGACAGAGTCTTGCTCTGCTGCCCAGGCCAGCCTTGAACTCCTGACCTCAAGCTGTCCTCCCCCATCAACCTCCCAAAGTGTTGGGATTATAGGTGTGAACCACCAAGCCCAGCTCTAATATTGCCATTTAAAACACAAGGCTACAGGATTTAACTCTGCCTCTTGTATCTCACATCTGTGTCTCCTTTATTGTACATCTGCAATGTGAAATATGGTTTACTTGGACACAGACAATGGTAGAAGTAAAATATCTAATAATTACTCATTTACTTTTTTCTATATTATACTCAGAACCATTTTAGAATAATATACTAATAGTGCTGCCATCAATCAAATTCCTAAGAAAAAAACAAAACATTTTGGATCTGCATTCTCCAATCTCTTCCTCATCCATTTGTGGTTATATCACATATATCATATCATATATATACACACACATATATATAGTGTGTGTATATATATATACACAATATAGTGTGTGTATATATATACACACATATATATCTCATATGTCGTATATTTCCTTAATGCCTTTTTACTCATTATTAAACAGTATGCTCCACATGTAATCTGCTGGTGGACAAGTGTTTTGAGAGGTGAAGCCAGCTGGGCTTCTGGGTTGGGTGGGGACTTGGAGAACTTTTCTGTCTAGCTAAAGTATTGTAAATGCACCAATCAGCACTCTTTGTCTGGCTAAAGGATTGTAAAAGCACCAATCAGCACTCTGTAAAAATGCACCAATCAGTGATCTGTGTCTGCCAAAGGATTGTAAATGCATCAATCAGCACTCTGTAAAAATGCACCAATCAGCACTCTGTGTTTAGCTGAAGGATTGTAAATGTACCAATCAGTGCTCTGTGTCTAGCTAAAGGATTGTAAACGCACCAAGCAGCACTCTGTAACATGGACCAATCTGCAGGATATGGGTGGGGCCAAATAAGGGAATAGAAGCTGGCCACCTGAGCCAGCAGTGGCAACCTGCTCAGGTCCCCTTCCACGCTATGGAAGCTCTGTTCTTTTGCTCTTCATAATGAATCTTTCTGCTGCTCGCTCTTTGGGTCTGCACCACGTTTTAGAGCTGTAACACTTGCCACAAAGGTCTGCGGCTTCATTCTTGAAGTCAGCAAGACCACGAACCCACCGGAAGGAAGAAACTCCAGATACAACATCCTAAAGAGCTGTAACCCTCACTGCAAAGGTCTGTGGCTTCACTCCTGAAGTCAGCGAGACCAAGAACCCACCAGAAGGAAGAAACTCTGGACACATCTGAACATCTGAGGAACAAACTCTGGAAACACCATCTTTAAGAGCTATAACGCTCACTGAGAGGGTCCACGGCTTCATTCTTGAAGTCAGTGAGACCAAGAACTCACCGGAAGGAATAAATTCCAAATACAGTATGTTTTATGATCTGTAGGGAAGATGTTTTACTCTTAATATCTTTTTTCTAATGATAACTTTGTATGGCATTTGACCTCAAAACAATATTCTGTGAAATATTTTTATGTGAATGAGTTGTCCTGAACCATTGGAAGGGGGCATGTCTCAGAGTATCATTTAAAAATTTTTTTTTGGTAACTGACAAACAATAACTTGTACATATTTTGGGATGCAGAGTGATGTTGTGGTGTATATAATGTATAGTGATCAAACCAGGATGATTAGCATATCCATCATCTCAAATGTTTATCATTTCTTTGTGTGGGGAACAGTCTATATTCTCCTCCTAGCTATTTGAAACTATGTATTATTGTTAACTATAGTCCTCCTACAGTGCTATAGAACCCTGGAACTTATTTCTCCTATCTAGCTGTACTTTTGTAATTTTTTAGTAAATCTCTCCCTAATCCCCTTCCCTTTTCCCTTTTCAGCCTCTAGCATTCCCTGTTTTACTTATTTCTTCTATGAAATCAATGCTTTTTAGCTTCCACATATGAGTGAGAACATCCAGGGTTTAACTCTGTGTTCCTAACTTATTTCACTTAACATAATGCCCCTCAGTTTTATTCATGTTGCCATGAATAACAGAATTTCATTTTTTAAGGTTGAATAGTATTCCATTGTGTATTTTTTTTTTTTTTTTTTTTTTTTTTTTTGAGACGGAGTCTCACGCTGTTGCCCAGGCTGGAGTGCAGTGGCGCGATCTCGGCTCACTGCAAGCTCTGCCTCCCGGGTTCCCGCCATTCTCCTGCCTCAGCCTCCTGAGTAGCTGGGACTACAGGCGCCCGCCACCGCGCCCGGCTAATTTTTTTTTTTGTATTTTTAGTAGAGACGGGGTTTCACTGTGGTCTCGATCTCCTGACCTTGTGATCCGCCCGCCTCGGCCTCCCAAAGTGCTGGGATTACAGGCTTGAGCCACCGCGCCCGGCCTCCATTGTGTATTTTAATATACACCACGTTTTCTTTATCTATTCGTCTGTTGTCAGATACTTAAGTTGATTCTATATCTTGGCTATTGTGACTACTGCTGCAATGAACATGGAGGTATTGCGACTACTGCTGTAATAAATATGGAGGTGTGTCTTTTTGATATACTGATTTCCTTTCCTTTGGACAAATGCCCAGTAGAGGGATTGCTGGATGACTTCTAACTTCACAGAGGTTGCTCTTCTGTGATATGTGCACAGTGTTAAAAAACATGAGAGCTCGCTGGCTGTGTTGTCTCTGGACTTTGATCTAGACCTTCTTTATCTTTATTTTGGTCCTTGTCCTGCTCAATATTGATTCCACCCCAGCTGTTTCTTTTCAGTTTGAGGCCCTGTCTTGGCAGGGAGTCCTGGAAGGTAAGTTTTGAAAGTCCATGACTTGCTGTGAACTCGTGGGCTCTTTTTTTGACCTGTTGCTGGAGATGCCAAAACTCGCAGTGTTGGCTGTTGTTGACTGAGGCACATGTTGGCCTGCCTGAGTCCTAGCTGGCTTTTTTGGATTTCTCTGTTTTCGGAACTCTCAGGTTCCATCAGACACCCTATTACTTTCCTCCACATTTTACTACCATGAAGTTTTTGTGAATATTGACAGTTGCTTTATCCACAATATTTTGGAAGTTTTGAAAACCCTTTCACTTGTTTTATTTATAAATGATATTATGAGATTTTTGGTTTTGTTATTTATCAGTCAAGTGTGTTTTAATATAAGGATTTAGAGAGTTTTTAGCAAACAATGCCACCTTGGTTTCTATCTTCCCAGAATACTGCTTATTGGTTTCTGAAAGATCCAACTTATTTAGAAAGAACTCGAACAGTGTATGTGCAAAAATAACCACTTAGAAATAACTGGAAAAACTAAATTTCTTCTAATGCCCATATTACAAATTTATCTGACCATAACTTTGTGAAAATAGCTGGAATTTTAAACAATCTCTAGAAGGACAATCATTCTTTGAATTCCTATTGACTACGTAAGTATAATATGTTCACCTCTAAGATAATCTAATCAGTGATATCATACGATTTACTCGATATAGTGACATATCTGGAAACTAACCACTGTAAGATTGATCACGTTTTCTGTACTGTGAAAAGTTACTGTACTGTTACAGAGAAGTTTCAGAACAGTATTTTAATTTTCCCAAAATCATAAGGCTTAGCTCTGAATAAAACCTTTTTTATTCCCATGTTCCTTCAGAGATTTTTGTTTAGGTGCTCTTGTTTAAGTCTTAGTATTGAATAGCTTTATTAGATGAAATTTGACTGAGTTCCCCATTCTACAGAGTTATTTGTACACTTTCAGCAAACATGATAGAAAAGTGATTGTGTAAAAGAAAGAGCAGACTCACTTCCTCAAATCTGAATTTACACTTCTGTAAAATGCAAAGGACAAAAAAATGAAAAAATTAGCATGAGACTGCTGACTAGAAATTAAAAAGTGAATGTGATTTGTTAAATATTAAATACTTAATATAAATTCTAGTAACGTCTACAAGTAATACCATTTCTGCTAATAAAGGAATTTTTTGTATTTCATGTTTATGCTAAACTCTTTTTAAAAGACTTCTTCTTGTTAATATGTTGTCATTTTTTTTCCGTGGTACCAGCTGATTAAAAATGGGGCATTTTTAATTTACCTGCTACTAAAAATGTATCTTATGTTTCTATGGAAACTTCCATGAGGAATTCAGGAAACATTAGAACTATCAAACTTACCACAGCATGGACACATGAGGGCATTTTACATTTTGTCAATGCCATCACAGGAAGTCAACAGCCACGGCTGTAATTGAGATTTAAATAGGATTCTTTTTCTATATTTTACCATGAAATCTCAATCTGCCCACTATTTTCTATTTTCTACTGGAGTATAAAGACAGGTCAGATGAGTTTCTTTGACTTACATTGAGTTCTATTCCATTCCTCTTCTATTCTGCTCCTATTCGCCTTGTCTAATCAGTGATCCACACACATTCTGCTTCTTTGTATATCTCAGCAAAGACCTTTCTTCTAGTTGCTGTACAAATATTGCCAAGTTGTTTCCATGTAAAGACAAATTCCATAAGAAGAATTTCTGGGCAAGTTATCACACAGTTCCAGGATCGAGGAATGGAAGAAAAAGCCATTACAGGCTGAGGATTTGAGCAGCGATGGTACAAGCCCTCCAGGCCCATGCAGACTCTTAATGAGACAAGTTAGACAGTGGTTTTTCTGCTCTGGTAGCTTCATTGGAGTGAATTGTTAAAAGGGAACACTTTTCTGGTTTGGTTTTGCATGGCAGCTAAAAATGGCAAAAAGCATCCCTTCTTTTAAAGTTCAGGTTCATAAACTTATGAAAAAAATAGACAAAAAAATTAATGGATAAATTTGCTTCTATACTTTGCACTCAGTAAAATTAAGTTAACCAAGTGGAAATATTAGGGATGTGTTAGATGTAAAACTAGAGAGAATGATGGAGCTAGCCCCCAAGGACAAGGCACTGGGGGATTAACCCCATCATTCTTTTTGGGGTTTAGTGAAGGGAGGTTGGACTATCTTCCATAAGCAGACTCTCAGAGTAAACGTAATCTTGCTTTAGGTACAGTGATAAGCATTGAGTTGAATTCTATTCTGCCTATTAAACAAGATCTGTAAGAGGAAAAATGTAAGTTGATGTAAACTTTTTAAAATATTAAGCTCAACATTCAGTAAACTGCTGCATATATTTAAATAACTTATCATTGATCTGAAATTTACAGTCATAGGGAGTATACCTTATCATGCTATTTAACTTGAAAGTGCAAGGGAACACAGCAAAAGCTTCTTCATTTTTAACCAGTTGGATGCCACCATTTTTCCTATTATAACTTTTCCAAGTTCTCTTACAAACCACTCAGGATTTGCTGACTACAAAAATTCTTCATATCAAGTTTTGTAATGAAATTCTGGAGGAGAAATGTTCCTTTGTTTTCTTTTTAATTTTGAATCACAGCACACACATCAACTGGGAATCAGAGATGTTTTTCAACTAAGTTCATTTAAGTTACTGCGGCAGCTGATCTTCCATTGGAAGGGATCAGTCCACAAAAGCAACAAAATTTGAGCCAGGAACAAATGTATCATAGAATTTCCAGGCTCCAACCTTGCAAATTTTCTTTTCCACAATCTCTGTGGCTTACATTACTCATCTGTCTCTAAGTGTTAACTGTATTCATCAAGAGCAAAACATTGTTATTCAGCATTTTCTTGAAATGCCACTGTCTTGTCCAGGTCAGATAAGCTTGGATAAAATCTTCCTTCAGGAATTTTTGTAGTGCTCGGTTTCCCACAGAAAGTGCATTCTCAGTAGATAAGTGTAGCTAAACGTAGATTTAAGGTGTCTACATTGCTTTATTACTTGAAAGTGTTTCTTAAATCCTTAAGACAATTTAAACCAACTGTGATGAAAAGAACTAGTTATTCCGAAATTTAACTATTTCGTATCAGTACTTTGTGTAATTATTCCTTTATGATGAAGGCCTGGAAGAAACCCTTAACATTATCCAGTACAAAAAGTCCAAGTTTTATAAAAGAGGAAAGTAAGGCTCTGAGAGGTTAGGATCACTTGCAAAGACAAGTTCACAGTGAATTCTGTATTTGCTGCTTTAAACTACCAATATTCATGGATCAACCGGCTGCAATCTTAAGATGAGAAGAAAACAGTTCTGGGGGCAGAAAATTAAGGTTTGAATCTTAGCTTTCTCACTCAACAGCTATATTACTTAAGTCTCAGCTTTCTTCTCTTCTGTAAGTGTTAGATTACAAAGAAATATGGATTTGGAATTGTTAATTAGATTTTCCTACCTTTGCTTGAACAAGAAGCTCAGGTAGAGTCATTAGCCCAAGGAACCCCTGTGGCATTTTTCTTGAGAGTCCATAGCAAAGATTCTGTTGCTTTTTTTAAAAAAACTTTTTACTGACATATTCTTTTTCCTTTGAGTTCGCCTCTTCTCATACCAACAATGAAAGAGCTAGATTTTTACATTTCCCACGTTGCTTGAGGATGCCTCTGAAAGCTGCATGGTAACCACAGGTGAAACTTGTGCTGGTTAGCCGCTGAGCCTGTCTTTAGAGAAATCTTTACAGCATGGACCTGTGAAGATGAAATCTCATCCTCAGAAATGCTTCATTTCTGCCTTCAAATACATTTAACATTTCTTTAAAGGGTTTAATTTTTTAAAATTTTAAATCATTTTAATTCTAATTAACATCCTTACTAAATTTTTAAAGCTTTATTTTCTATTTACTGTTAATCAAAATTTCAAAAAGGCATTCACATATTTTAGTTAAGTTGATAACATTTACTTTTTTTTTTTTTACTGTGGGTTATAAATTATTTGAAACTATAAAATCAAGGCCACTGTTTTAGATAGGCTAGCCCTTAATGTTTGCTATTATTCATATTTTTAAAATCTCAATTTCCAACTTCTTTTGAAAACTCAAAACTCAAGTGACATCTTCCATGGTAGCATATGACTGGTTCCACATGACTTCATTCTTTCACAACAGACAAATACTCTGCAATTCAACATACATTTTCCTCAGTCAACTCACACATAGATGTTATTTGTTGACTTCTGTGGACATTTGCATTTGCAATATATTCTTTTCAAATGGGAAAAACAAAACAAAACAAAACAACAAAAAAACTGAAGGCCAAGCTAACTTGCTCACACTTTTCTTGGGAAACACTCCAGGCCATCTGTGAGGAGAAAATGCAATTTTTAAAATGTCAAAGCACTTTGAAAGCACCAGATATTAGCAAAGGCCTCTTATGGTACCTGCATTATATATACAAGTTTAACTGTAACCCAGTCGGATTTAGCCTCAACAAAGAGGGAAGAGACTTTTGAATGAGACATAGAAGAGCAAAACCTAGACAATGAATCATCCAACTAAAATTAGGCAACAAACTCAATAGTAATTTTCAAACAATTTCAATTCTGATGTAAACAATTTGTCTAAAAGTAGAAAAAATAAAACCACAGGCTCTAAACTATCCAAAGACTGTTTGTGTTATATGGGCAGTGTTGCAGCATTTTCATGTGTTTAAAAATTCCTCCCATTTCAGGGATGCCCCGTGATATTTACTATAAAGGCAACTCCTCTTGGAGAGACTTTTTGTAGAGATTTAAATAATTCTGCAACAGTCAGAGATCAGCTAACAGGAGTTTTTGACTGCTTCTTTATGGAATGTGGTTGGTGTGTGTGCATGTGAGGTGTGTATGTTGGTTCTTATGGAAATTCAGTTACTACTATGGGTCTTGGAGATATTAAAACATTTTTAAATGGCCCCAGCTTTTACGTTCACTTAGTTGTACAGAATTACATAACAAAAAGATATTTATAAAATAGAATCACTCTGTGAAGGACTGTGTTTATTGAATAACATGAGAAAAATCTCATTAATAAACAGAAATCTAAGGATTTCAAGAAATAAGGCTAGGCACTGTTTTTAAGAGCTTCATTTAGATACAATTTATAAATGTCACAGTTCATTCACTTAAAAGTGTGTAATTCAATGGCTTTTAATACAGTCACAAATTTGTACAAACTTTACCACAATCAAATCTAGAACATTTTCAGTACTCCCAAAAGGAAATCCCATACTCCTTAGTCATCATCCTCTAATTTCTCTATTCCCCCAGCTCTAAGCTACAAATAATATATTTTCTCTTTCTATGTATTTGCCTATTCTGGATATTTTATATAAATGGAATCATAGAATATGTGGTCCTCTGTGACTGGTGTCTTTCATTTACCAAGTTTTCAAGTTTCATCTGTTTAAGTATGTACCAGTAGGCATTCATTGTTATTTAAATTCACAATTTCTTCTTACATATTTCACATTCCCCCTCTTAATTTTTCATGTGTGAGATTTTGTATATACATCTGTGTGTACATGCATGTATGTGTATACATTTATATATACATATTTCAATTTTCCAATTATAGGAGTCATTTTAGCTGATTTAGGCAGCTATAAAATTAAATAATTAGTATGTAATATTATTACACATATTATTATGCAAGATGCAGAGGAAAGGGTAATGTAAAGGTTTAAGCTCCAATAACAGATGTTGCTGGTGACAAGGATGGGACAATTATATGTTTTAAAAAATACATTTGCACAATGGAAATAGAAAGCAGCAGGTGCCATGGACTTCAGTTCTGTATGTGTTTTTTAATTATAATTAGTTGGGTAGAGGGTTCAATTTATGGAACAGGAGGAGACAGTGCTCTTCAATGCCTGCATGAATATCTCCTTCCATTAAATTACAGGATGACTTCTTTTTGGAGTTTCATCTCTGGCTGAACACTTTCAATGTGTCACAGTAAACGCAAATCACTTCCACAAAAGAACTTTGATGTGGATTTGGATTAGAGAGAATTTTAAATTGCTGCTTTGGCTGAAGCTTAAACCAGTTTTAAGAAATTACTAATACCTAGTTTTATTGGAACTAAATTCAAAAGGCTGTTTGCAAAATAAATAAAGAACAGATAAGCCACCACATAAAGCCAACTTTTGTGTGTGGGTGTGTTTTTTGTCTCAGAAACTGATTTGAGAGTACAGATTTTTTCAAAACAATAATCATTCATATCACTACAGATATCCCAAACCAATTGATTTTTTAAGAAAAAAAACTACAAAATAATGAGGGAAATTAACACAGTTTGCAAGACATAAAAATTTTACTCTATGATACATAACACAAAGCATATTCTTCTTTGTTATTTTAAATTGAACGACTAATCAAGGGAAAAAATAAAGAGTTTGGATCCCTGGATCCACGTTGCAAATTATTTCCTTTTAAGTATGTGTTCCATAATTCAAAACCTGGTCACATTTTGCTTCCCACTGACATCTGAGGTGCAAGCCTTGCCAGGTATGCCCGTATGACGTCCACCTCTCCCCTGGAGTCTGGCTTTCACTGCACTCTCCCCTGATATCACTGTAGCAAATGCTGGAGATTTGTGATGTAGTCCACACTTTAATGCCTTTGTGATACAAAGAAAACCCCATTCCTGTGGTGGACTTTTGTTGGGGGATATTGGGAAGAGCTTTCAAGAAGTCAGTTGAAAGCACTACTCTAATAAGTTAACATGTGAGCTTACCATGAAGTTAGTTACACAAAGCCCAGGAGGCTCAGCTACCTGTCAAACACGTAACGCAGGATTCTGGAGACATCCCTGCACTGAATGATTTGAGGTCAGTCTTAGATGTGGAAAACAGTAAAACTTTTTATGTGTCATCAACTTGACAATTGTCAAATATCAAACTAACAAACTGGGCACAACTTTCCCCTTTTTATTAATATTAACACTGAGGTTTGAAGCACTTGGCCCACAGATGTGCAGATAATAAGGGGTGCAAACGTATTTTTACCCAGGTCTCTAAGATTTCAAAACCAGCCAGATGATCATGTCATACTTCCTCTCAAGCTAAACACTGAAATGTCCCCATGGATGGGTTCAATCTGTTTCTGCCTGGCCTTGAAATTTGATATTAAGCTAAAATTTGGTTAATAAAATAAAATAATTTTATTCTTTACAAATACATGTAAAGACCTCATAACCCAACTAGCCAATATTTTAAATCCTTGGCCCTGTTTTCAGATAAAGAATCAAATTATATGTGGCAAGGACTTTTGCTCACCTATCCAAATCTTTCCTCTGCTCCTTTAGATTAAAAAACCAACAAACAAACAAACAAAAAACAAGAAGCAAACACACACACAAAAACATGATCAGGGTAAGGTGACCTCAGGCCTAGGAAAAAAGCCACATTAGTCTAAGTTAATTACCACATGAGTTTTTCTGGCAATTATTATTGATCTGGGTGGGAAAGGGGCAGATATTCGACTTAAATTGACTTAGAATGAATGAAAAAATGCTATTGGCAGATGTTTTGCAACCATGAGAGGATCCAACCTTAGGATAAAACCTGAGCTGAAGACAGCAGAACAACCTGTGTCCTTAATATCATTATACCACCATTGGTGTCATCCTTAGAACCTGCCTTACCTCTTAAATTTTTGTTGTTTGGAAATAATAACTTGATTTATTGCAAGATCACTTTGAGCCACGGTGTTTTGTTACTTGCAGCCTAAAACATTCTGACTGATATATATGTCATATTTTGTTTTAGGAAATTTAGTCATTTGGTTATATTTGCTAAATTATTTGTCTCCCCCTGGAGATGCAAAACTTATTGGATGATTTATTTTTCCATTTTCTTACTCTTCAAAGAGTATCCAGAACACACTGTACAAGATTTCACTAAGCAAGGAAACAGCCAAACTATCAAACAAACAAATTCCAAGTTTCCAATTCCTAGGAAAAAATTAAAGAGCTCAAAATGAGAGGGAACTGGCGAGTCAGGCAGCCCATACACAGTGGCTCGGGATAGGCTTTAAGGGAATCATCTACCTGGTGTATAGCTTCCAAGCAAAAGATAAAACAAGGTAAGCTGCCATAATCCTTTCAGAGTTAGGTATTAGCTAAGGGCCCTTGCCAAATTCTGATTTGGGTATGCACAAGCTATTCACCAATAGTCCTCTCACATATTCTCTTTTGAAAGTGACAACACATTGCTGAATATTTTTATTACCCACAAAGGAACTCCCCACCGATTAGCAGTCACTCCCTAGACCATCTCTCAGCCTCTGACAAACACTAATCTACTTTGTGTCTCTATTGGTTTGCCTAATCTGGACATTTCATATAAACCAAATCATATAATATGTAACCTTTTGTGCCTGGCTTCTTTCACTTAACAAAATGAATTTAAGGTTCATCCATGCTGCAACATTAGTCAGTACTTCATTTTTATGGCTGAATAATATTCTTTTGTATGTATATACCACATTTCTTTCTTCATCCATCAGTTGATGGACATTTGGGTTGTTTTCATTTTTTGGCTATTATGAATAATGATACTACAAACATTTGTGTACACATATTTGTGTAGACATGTATTTTGGGTCTCTCTGTGGTATATAAATAGGATTGGAATCCTGTGTCATATAAAAACTCTATGTTTTAGCTTTATTGAAAAACTGCAAACTTTTTATCAGCTGTACCGTTTTACGTTTGCACCAGGATTATGTGAAGGTTCTGATTTCTCTACCACGTATTATTATATGTGTTTTATATTGTATCCATCCTAATGGGCTGAAAGGTGTCCCCGTGTTTTGATTTACATTATTTACATGTTCTTAATTACTAATAACATTAAGAATTTCTTTATATGGCTATTGGCTATTTGTACTTTCTGTGAAGAAATGTTTATTCAAATACTTGCCCAGTTTTTAATGATGTTATTTGTCTTTTAGTTGCTAAATTGTAAGAGTTCTCTATACATTTGGATACTAGATCCTTACCAGACATATTACAGTTGATCCTTAAACAACTGGAGTTTGAACTGCATGGATCGACTTATACAAAGATTTTCTACCACCTCTGCCTCCCCTGAGACAGCTTCCTCCTCTTCCTCCTCCCCTCAGGCTGCTCAAATTGAAGATGACAGCAAGGATGAAGACCTTTATGATAATCCACTTACAGTTGATGAATAGCAAATATATTTTCTCTTCCTTATGATTTTCTTAATAGCATTTTCCCTTCTCTGGCTACTTTACTGTAAGAATATAGTATATAATACATATAACATACAAAATATACACTAATTAACTGTATCATCATTGAGGCTTTTGGCCAACAGTAGGCTATTAATAGAAAAGTTTTGAGAGAGCCAAAAGTTACATGTTGATTTTTGACTGTGCAGTAAGTCAGCACTCCTAATCCTGCATTGTTCAAAGGTCAAGTATATTTGCAAATAGTTTCTCGCATGTTTTGAGTTGTCTTTTTTTTTGTTTGTTTGTTTTTTTTTTTTGAGACAGAGTCTCGCTTAGTCGCCCAGGCTGGAGTGCAGTGGCGCGATCTCGGCTCACTGCAAGCTCCGCCTCCCGGGTTCACGCCATTCTCCTGCCTCAGCCTCCCGAGTGGCTGGGACTACATGCGCCCGCCACCTCGCCCGGCTAATTTTTTGCATTTTTAGTAGAGACGGGGTTTCACAGTGTTAGCCAGGATGGTCTCGATCTCCTGACCTTGTGATCCGCCCGCCTCGGCCTCTCAAAGTGCTGGGATTACAGGCGTGAGCCACCGCGCCCGGCCTGAGTTGTCTTTTTAACTTGTTTATAGTGTCCTATAAAGCACAGAAATTCCCAATTTTGATGAAATTCAATCTATTTTTTATTTTATTGCTTGCATTTTGGTGTCATATCTAAGAAATTATTGCCTAAGCTAAAGTCATGAAGATTTACATTTCTGTTTTCTTCTAAGTGTTTATACTTTTAGCTCTAATAGTTAGGTTTATGGTCCGTTTTGAGTCAATCTTTGTGTATGGTGTGATGTAGAGTTCAACCTTCAGCCTTTCCCATGTAGGTATCTATTTGTTCTAGCACAATTTGATTAAAAAAACTATTCTTTCACTATTGAATTGTCTTGGAAACCTTTTGGAAAATCAATTGGCCATAATGTGTGAATTTGTTTCTGTAGTTATCATTATAGTCAATCCATGTCTCTTCTATGCCAGTACCACACTGTCTTGACTATTGTGCAGCTTTGCAGTAAAATTTTAAAAATCAGGAAGAGTGAATCATCCAAATTTGTTTTTTCCTAAATTGTTTAGGCTATTCTGTGCTCTTTGTATTTCCGTGTGATTTTAAAATTACCCTGTCAATTTCTATAAAAAGGCAATTGTGATTTTGCCAGAAATGGCATTGAATCCTTAGATAAAGTATAGCCATCTTAACAATATTAAGTCTTCTAACTTATAAACATGGAATATCTTTCATTTATTTACCTCCTCTTTAGTTTTTTAGTGATATAGTTTATAATGTACAAGTCTTACATTTTGTTAAAATTTATTATTGAATATATTATTCTTTTTTACATGATACAAATTTAATCATTTTATTAACTTTATTTTCACAATAGTGTATAGTAATATAAATTATTTTTGTATATTCACTGTTTTATCATGCAACCTTGCTGAACTTATTAACTCTCATAGTTTTTTAGTTAATTCCTTATGATTTTCTATATACAGGGTCATGTCATCTGCAAATAGAGGTAGATTTACTTTTTCCTTTCCAATCTGGGTGGCTTGAATTTCTATTCATTGTAAATTCATCAACACAAATTTATAATTATTGTTTATGCAATTGACCTTAAACAGATACAAGATAAAACTATTTACAAAAATATGTTTATGTTGTCTATTTATATTTAAGTACATAGTTATCCTTACTGGTGCTTTTTATTTCTTCATGTGGATTCAAATTATTGCCTAGTGTTCTTTTATTTCATCCTGAAAGACCCCCCTAGTATTTCATATAGAGCAAGTCAGCTAGTGACAAATTTGCTTAGTTTTTGTGTATTTGGAAATGTCTTGATTTTTCTGCTATTTATGATGGATGTAGAATTCTTGGCTGAGTGTTGTTGTTTCTACTCCCCACAACCCCCATCCTGGCTTTCAACAGTTTGATTGTATGTTTTGGTATGAATTTCTTTCAGTTTATATTATTTGGAATTCATTGAGCTTCTTTGATGTGCATATTAATGTTGGTAATAAACTTTGAGCTGTGGAGTTTTCTGCCATTATTTCCTCAGTCTTTCTGCCTCTCTCTCTCTCTCCTTCTCTCTGAATCTCGTTTTATGCATATATTGGTACACTTGGTCTCTCGTAAGTCTCCAAGACCATTCATTTTTTTAAAATGTTTTTCTTTCTGTTTCTTATGCTAGATAATCTTATACATTCAAGTTCATTGATTTGTCTGCCTCTTGCCTCTTCAAATCTGCTACGAATTTTTATTTCAGTTACTGTACTTCTCATCTCTAGAATTTCTATTTGGTGCTTTTAAGAACAACTTTAATAGCTATGAAAAAGCTATTAATGGCTTCTATCTCTTTATTTGTATAGCCTTTATTAAGACATCATTCTTATCTTTTTCCTTATTCTTTGTAAACCTTTTGAAAATAATTAATTTACAATTCTTTGTCTAGAAAGTAAAAACTTTGGGCTTCCTCTGGTACAGGTTCAACTGACTCCCTTTTCCCTGAATATGGGCCTTATTTTCTTGTTTGTTTACATGTTTTATAAGTTTTAAACCTGATAATTTAAAATAATATAAAGTTATAAATGTAAGCATCAGATTTTTTCTCCTCCCCAGGATTTATTGTTGTTGCTGTCTGTTGTGATTATTGTATTGCTTGGTTAGTAACTTTTCTGAACTAATTTTGTAAAGCCTGTATTCTTTGTTGTGTCTAACTTAGTAGTCAGCTAATGAAGTCTATCAACTGTAAGTGTCCTCATCTTTACCAAGTGACTGTGTACATCTTGGATTATGCCTTCAACTCTCAGCCAAACATTTTACGGCTCTGATTTGATCATCACTTCCTGCTTGTACAGAGCCTTGTGGTTGGCCAGAGGTGAGAACTTACAGCCTTATCAGATCTTCAAGATGCACACAGCCATAGGAATGTGCAAAGGCCTTCATATGCACATAGCCTTCTAGATTCACAAAATATGTCAGAGCTGTTCAAAGTCCTCTATGGATCTCTTATTTCCCATCTTTCCCTTTCAGCTTTTTGGTTAGTCTGTTGTTGTCTCCACTGTTACCAACCATCTCTGGTATTCATAAGGTTAAACAATTGCCCCTGCTTGCTTTTTTGATAAATGCTTCTGGGGAAAGGGCTGTTTGCACTGGTCAGGTTCCAAGCTAGGTCAAATAAAGGTGGTGTTGTGAATTGGCCCTTCCAGGGAACTCTCAGGTCACATTATGACAACTCTCTGTGGATTGGGTATTGAAGTAGCTCCAGTATAGTTCTGCCCCCTCCAGTGGCTTCCAGGATACTGGCTTTCACTATGATGATGGGCTGTTAGTTTATAAGGCTATTGTAGAGCTGGGGAGAAAAGATGAGGATAGGGCAAGTTAGAATGTCACAAAGCCTTCGTTTGAAGTCAAGAAAACCATTTTTTCTTGAAACAACACTTCTTGGATTGCTATAAGTCTATGATGTATTTCCAGAGTTATGAAAAAGTTGATTCTGACAAGTTTTGCCAGTGTTCTCTTTGCTTTTATGGAGGGAAGAAATTTCAGGAATCATTTATCTGACATTTTGCTTTGATTTACATCATCATAGCCATTTTGAAAGGTGTCTCTGATACAACAATTCATTGACAATTATACAAATTGACTTCAATATGCTGACATAGCCATATTCATTGGTTCTTAGGATATTTTGTTGTGCCCTCTGTATTCCAAGGCTTAATTAACATTGGTTCTGCATAAGTTTTTATTTCCAAGGTTCTTTTTCAAGGGACACAATCTTGTTTAGGTTAAAAATATAGAAAATAATCTTATCCCCAGAGAATTTATGGTTGTTTATCATGTGTGTCAGAGTCTGATGAAGGCAAGAGGAAAAAAGGCCCAAAACTGTGTTTTGTATATTAAAACCAACTTTAAAAAACTGAAAGAAAATGAACAATAGAGAAAGTCTGACAAAAAATCACTTATATACAAGTGACTGTGTACATCTTGGATTATGCCTTCAACTCTCAGCCAAATGTTTTACAGCTCTGATTTGGTCATCTCTTCCTGCTTTTACAGAGCTTGTATAAATCTGGATGATATCATTTGAAGAGTTTAGCAAAACATTATTGTATTTTGGTGAACATTTCTATCTTCTGTTGTTGAGTTTGTGTATGTTTGTGGCCATGAATGATTTATTTTCCTAACATGCAAAGTTTAGAAACCACTATTTCCCAGATTTGACAAGGTAATCCATGGCACTATACTAAGTACTTTCATATCTCTATTCATTTAATCTTTGTAAGAATCCATAAATGGTAATGTTATTATGGATGATTAGTATGGAACTCAGTATGTTTAAGTAACTTGATTAAGGATATACATCAAGTAATTGATAGAACTAATATTTGAATCGAAGTCTAACTTGGTGCTCCTTAGAGAGCTCTCAACTGCTCACAAATTCTAAGCACCAATCAGAACTCTCTTCTGTGAGCACTCTAGACTTCATTGCTTGAAGATCTTTAAAGAACCTAGTATTTGCAGAGTTGTGATCTTAGAAGAATGAGCAAGGTTGCTTATAGTACAGTTAGGGAGACAGATGTTAAGTAAGTAATTATGCAGATAATGTCAATAAATGCTATGTAGAAAAATCAGACATAAACATGAGGGTGTAATAGAGGAACCTAATTTAGACTGTGGGATTAGTGAATGATGAGTTGAATATGTGACATTCACATTGAGCATTGAAGTGAGAGCAAAAGAAAACATGTAAAGAAGATATTAGGTTAGAAGAAGCTCTTGATAGGCAAGAAACAGAAAAAGTCAGGAAAAATGAAGCACCATTAGTGAGGGAGGACCAAAAGGAAACTGAAGAAATATAAAAGCAGACATCATGCTGAGAATTACAGGCTTTTATGCCAATGTTTACTTTCCTAAGAAAATTAGGAAATGGCTAAAGGTGTTTAAGGAAGATAGTAACATAATTAGATGTGCACTTTGAAAATATTACTTTGAATTACTACTTCCTGAAATATTTTTGCAACATCTTGTGGTTCCATAATTATTTCAAAAATCAACGTTTTATGTGGTTGTTTTCATAAGGCACAAAGAAACAGAAAAAAAAATACTCATTCGAACTGTGAAAAATGAATTGGCGGGTATAAGGTAGAATAAGGGAAACCAGGTCAGATGCTATTATAGTGGTCCAGGCCAGGAGTAATGGTGCTCTAGCTGAAAATGTTAGAAACAGCAATGGAAAGAAGGGGGAGCTTTTGAGATCGGTCCTGGAGGTATGGCCTACGTGAGGAGGACAAGTGAGAGTAAAATGCCAAGAGGAACTCTCATGTTTCTTACATCGGCACCTGCATGGTATCATTTTGTGAGATGGCCACAACTGGAAGAGAAACAATATCACTAGAAAGCAGCTAGAAATTAGATTTCTTATGTGTGATACTTGAAATGCCTCTAAAATGTCCAAATACTGATATTAATCACACAGTTGGATGTATATGTTTTAATTCAGAAGGTGTAAACTTCCAAGTCTTCAAGGCATAGGTAGTATTTTAAGTCATGAGTTCACCAACGGTAATAAGGTAGAGTGGAGAAAGGAGGACAACACCAAGTTTTAAAGTACAATAATACAGTTAGGCACCGTATAAATGCATTTCAGTCAATGATGTACTCTATATGTGATGGTGGTCCCATAAGATTAGAATACTGTAATGTTACTATACCTTTTCTATGTTTAGCTATGTTTAGATACATAAATACTCACCATTTTGTTACAGTTACCTACAGTATCCAATACAGTTACATGCTTACAGGTATGTAGCTTAGGAGCCATAGGGTATTGCAAAAAGCCTAGGTGTATAGTAGGCTATGCCATCTAGGTTTCTGCAAGTACAAACTATGATGTTTTCACAACAAAACTACCTAACAACATGTTTCTCAGAATGTATCCTTGACTCTATTTAAAGATTAGATAAATTGGGAAGGACCGTCAAAAGCCTGACTGTATTTAAAGATTAGATAAATTGGGAAGGACCATCAAAATAAGCTGAAAAAGTTTGGCTGGTAAAGGGTTTATATTCTAGGACAAAAGATTTACTAGCCAAGTCCAGCCATCAGAAATTTCTTGGGGTTAGTTTCCGTGATTTCATAGGAACTGAAACATGCAAAGGGATGGCAAATTTTACTGCCTCGGTGTGTTCAAGATCCGTAATGAACTGTTTCTCCTGTGAGCAGTGTAGAGAAGATTTTCATCAGCACTTGGCTTTGGCAAGTATTCCTCAGAAGTCCCAAAATATTGAAGTGCCAACCTTCCTTTCACTGCTAGAATCCCTTCTGCTTGAACAGATCCAGAGATTGGAGATTGCTAATGTACTGCTTCCTGAGGCATCTTTGGACAGCTGAGACTATTAGAAAACTCTTCCTTATATTCAGCTAAAATCTGTCATCCTGTGGCTTTCATCTGCTATCCTAGTTTTACTCCTTGGGGCCACACAAAACTGAATTCCCTTTATAGCATGACAGTGTTTCAAGTATCTGCACAAAACCATTGTGTCCCCCAAGACTTCCTCGTTACAGGCAAAATGTCACTGGTACCTTCTATCAATCCTCACAGGACACAATTATGAATCAAATTAAGTATACTGTGTTCCAATTTATAAAACAAATACTTGTTATGAGAAAACTAACCCTGATAATAGTTATAGTGATTCAAAGTATTTATGTTACAAAGATCAGACTTACCCAGTAGTTTGAACAAAACCAAGTAATAATAACTTTTACATAAAGGAGATTACACTTGACCTAAAATATGAGCTGGATATACTAGTATTATGCTATGGTAGGGGCACGAGTAGACGAGCATAAACAGAAAAGCCTTTGAGGCCAGGCGTCATGACTTATGTCTGCAATCCTAGCACTTTAGGAAGCCAATGTGGGCAGATTTCTTGAGCTCAGAAGTTTGAGACCAGCCTGGGTAACATGACGAAACCCCGTCTCTACAAAAACATACAAAAAATTATCCAGGCATGGTGGCAGGTGCCTGTAATCCCAGCTACCTGGTAGGCTGAGATGGGAGGATTGCTTGAGGTTGGGAGGTGGAAGTTGCTGTGAGTCAAGACCACTGCAATTTAGCCTGGGTGACAGAGTGAGACTCTGTCAGAAGGAAGGAAGGAAGGAAGGAAGGAAGGAAGGAAGGAAGGAAGGAGAAAGAAAGACAGAAAGAAAAGAAAGAAGAAAGAAAGAAAGCAAAGAAAGAAGAAAGAAAGAAAGAAAGAAAGAAAGAAAGAAAGAAAGAAAGAAAGAAAGAAAGAAAGAAAGAAAGAAAGAAGGAAAGAAAGAGAAAGAGAGAGAGAGGGAGGGAGGCAGGGAGAAAGAGAAAGGCAAAGCATTTGAAAGATATGTTAATATTTCTTCTGTAAACAAAACACATGCACACACACACACAGATCCTTCTTTAAAGGGCAGATAAAATATTATTTATGCATACTAATCATTAAGTCACTTTTCTTCTTTATATGAAGTGGCCCTCCTCAAATTTTCCTTTGAGTTTGATGTGGTAGCTTATTTTTGGCTCCTTGCCAATCTTGATGTCAGGTTTTTAAAACATACACTTCAGATCAGGCATAGATGTAAATGTCAAAGCTCAGGTCATGTCTCTAATTTTAATCCAACACCCCTTAGAAACTTAGCTAATGATGGTGTGAAATAGTTCCTCTATATAATGTTCAAGATAGACAATATCTGTTGATCATATACTGTTTTTCAGGCCCTGTGACTGGTACTGGAAAACGAATTTGTTCTTCATCATACATGGTTTCATTTTTATTTTCAAAACAGGCATTACTGCTCTTATTTTGCAGATGAGGGAACTGGAGCTCAAGAGACAGAGGTGAAGACCGAATCAGCCTTTATGATGTAAAAGTTGCTATGCTCAGTTCTCAAAATATGTATTTGAGAGTGCAATGTTGGCTACTAGTCAAATGCAGCAGCTTGGAAATCTAAGTGTTTTGTTTTTGAATTAATGATCTAAAACTTGGGAACTGCACAATTTTTGTCAACTCAACCTCTCTGTGCCTTGGTTTCCTCATATAGTAAACAGAATATTCATATCTATGTCTTCATTTACTGTTAGAATTGAATGTGATCTATGTAACGTACTTTCAGACATTAAATGCTGATGCTTGGTAAGCACATAATAAATGGTAACTAACAAGAATAAAAATGGAGATTTTTACCCTTCCTGTTGAGAAGCCAGTTGTACATGTCTACACAGAAGAAAAGAACTTATCTTCCATTTCCCATCTCAGAAGAGGTATCTTGGACAACACCCCATTTTCTCTTTAATTCCAAGTCATATGTGCCACCTCCTCATGTTTCTTACCTTAACGAACTATAGAAATGATCCCTGAAAGTATAGTCTTTGTTTCTTACCTAAAATATGTGTGAGTACTGCTTTGTTGAGAAGACTTCATATAAATTCACACAAACTAATAATTTTTTCTCTAAATACTACATAACTCAATGAATACAATTTTCTCTGAGGCATAACACAGGTAGGTTGTGTTGAATGTTGAAGTTACGTTAGGCTCACTCCCTGAGTCGTAAAATAAGACTGTGATGCCCAAATGCGACGTGAAAAATACAATTTAGTAATTTTTTTGGTATTTCAAGTTCCCTGTTTTAACTCAATCAAGTGACCAAACCTGTAGTCACTTAATGCCCCACATATTCATCCACATTAAGTGAGAGGTGAGACATTTAAACTAAGTACTTGTAGTATTTTAGGTAAAACAAACTGAATTTTTCTTATTTTCAGTGTCTTTGACATGACTCAAATACAGCCTGTCTAAATCCATTGGAATGTGGTCCTGTAAATGTAACAGGACATTTTTGGCAGGTGTAACTAGAGACTGCTACTGCAATCGTGCCAATCATCCATCCATTGCACTTCTCAGGATCTTTTTATATCTATTCCTTTCCTTAGGAGATTTTCTTTGGTAACTAGAGAAGGAGAGGAAAGTTTTAGTCAGGCTTAGGACAGAGAGGGAAAGAGAGGCAAATAGATGGGTAAGTTTAATACCCAAGAGGGCAGGACCCTGCTTATTTGGCCTCTCCTGTTCACTGCTATCTGTAGCACCTAGGACAGTGCCTACATGCCTGCCTGCTAGAGCAGGGACTCAGTTCAATCATTTGTTGTGTGAACGGGTCCCTGAACCCTTAAGCTACAAAGATGCAGGAAGAAGGGCAGAGAGATGAAGAAATTAAAAGAATTGATTAAGAAAGACTTTGGATTTTACAGGCAGAATTGTTCTGACACCCAGATAGCAAAGTATATTACACAGTTGGTGCAGAGGTCAATCTCTCCATCTCTGAATAAAATCCATCACTCTTCTGATGTCCATGGACCTGGGAGTTTGGGCACCATCTGGACATGACGCCCTTAGCAGAGATTATCATGGTGGCCAGTAGAAGTGATGTGTTCTCTCTAAAAGCCTTGGCAACTTGAAACATGGAGTGGAGCATGAGTCAAAACACAGAGCAGACTCCTGTTTGGCCACACACATAAGCATCCTTTGAGATAATCACGTTGAAAATTATAAGATACTCTTGGGGGGACATATTTGGGAATCAAACTTGTGAGATTCAGGGTAAGTGATGGCTCATGCCATAAAAATCAGAATATATGAAAAAGTAACAACCAAGTTTGTAATCATAGCTAGCAGTTTCTGGGAACTAGGGGTCTCATAATGTTTGCTCTTGGATTTCCAATGATCTGGGAAAGCAAACTTGTGCTTCTTTTCAATTCTCACTGTCAAGTATTGTGAACTTCTGGAAAATTTTAAAAGATAACATTACTTGAACGGTTCAGCATTCCTTTTTGAAAATCTCATGTCAATTTGATGCAGAATCCATGCCCCAGTTCTATAATTCAAAAAATACGGTGACAGAAATACAAACATTTCCTCAATGTCAAACATTTTAAAAACTTGGTTAAAATGTGAAAACTGTCTTTGAACTTCCAACTTTAATGTGGCTGTTTCTAAGAATACAATGTAACAAATGTTATTTCTTTTGTAGAAAACTGTTCCAGGCTCTACACAGGAAACAGCTTTCTGGGGTTGTTTAGTGACAGAGTTACTGGAAGTGATAAGTGATACAGATTAGCCATGTATTCAAGGAGACATTTGCCATTGGTAATCACTAATCACAGACCAGGGAACTTCACTTCTCCATACAAAGATACGGTATGTTGAAAATGGCCATGGAGTCGTTGCACTTCTGCCCATCAAGAAGTTAATATTATTTGCCTATCATGCATTCAATATGGGTGGCTTTGAGACTCTCTTTGAATAACAGAATGAATCGGAAGACACTCTATCTGAGGTCTAAACCTAAGCCTCAAAACACCTTTAATTTATTGCCTTTGTTCTTTTGGAATAGAACTGGCATGTGAATAAGTGTGGGATAGCCTTCTTAAAAGAACAAGTGGAAAGAGGCACAGATATTCCATATGAGGCCTGAAACATGTGAATGTGCACACCTCAAAACATCCATTCCCAGTTAAGCCATCACAGACCAGAAGAAGTATTCAGATAACCCATAGAAGTGCGAGAAATAATGAATGTTGGTTTAAGACACTACATGTTGGGTTAGATTGTTATGCAGCAAAAACTAACTCATACCAAAGATACAAAGAAAGCAAGAAAAGTAGGTAGGTTGAAAACATATTAGGACCCTATGTTTGGTGGTTGAATTATATTTTCTTAACTTTTTATTCATTTATTTTTTGAAACAGTCTGCTCTGTTACCCAGGCTGGATTGTAATGGCATGATCTCTGCTCATTGCCACCTCTGCCTCCCAGGTTCAAGCAATTTTCCTGCCTCAGCTTCCTAAGTAGCTGGGATTATAGGTGTGCGCCACCATGCCTGGATAATTTTTGTATTTTTTTTTTAGTGCAGACAGGGTTTTGCCATGTTGGCCAGGCTGGTCTCGAACTCCTGGCCTCAAGTGATCTGCCCACCTCACCCTCCCAAAGTGTTGGCATTACAGGTGAGCCACCATGCTCGGCCATATTTCCTTTACTTTTGTTTTTCCTTTTCCTCCCCTTCTCTTTTCCTTTGAGTTCTTACCAAAAAGAACTAAAAAAAAGAGTGGGGGGGGGGAGGAAGGAAGAAAGGAACGGAGGAAGGAAGGAAGGAAGGAAGGAAGAAGGAAGGAAGGAAGGAAGGAAGGAAGGAAGGAAGGAAGGAAGGAAAGGAGGAAGGGAAGAAGGAAGGAGAAGGAAGTAAGGAAAGAGAAAGAAAGAAAGAAAGAAAGAAAGAAAGAAAGAAAGAAAGAAAGAAAGAAAGAAAGAAAGAAAGAAAGAAAGAAAGAAAGAAAGAAAGAAAGAAAGGAGGAAGGAAGGAAGGAAGGAAAAGGAAAGAAGGAGGGAAGGAGGTAGGAAGAGAGGAAGGAAGAGAAAAGAAGGAAGGGAAGAAAGGAGGGAAAGGAAGGGAAGGTGGGAGGGAGGAAAGAAGAAAGGAAGGGAAAAAAGGAAGGAAGGAAGGGGAAGGAAATGAAGAGGAAAGAAAAAAGAAAAGAAGGAAAGAAAGAAGAAAGAATGGAGGGAGAAAGAAAGAAAGAAAGAAAGAAAACAACAAAGAAAGAAAGAAAGAAAGAGAAAGAAAGAAAGAATTATGTTAATAAATTTTCTCTCCCATTTTTAGCACCTTATTTGACCTTCCCTTCCTGCCATCAATTTCAAGATGCCCCATGCCCCTTCCTATTCCTCAGGCCTTCTCATGAAGCACTTCAACTACAACCCTAACTCCCAACTTTATTTCTAGTTGTTTGTCTAATTCCTGATGACACTAGTGCTTCTGGAAGGGTATGATAAACTTACCTGGGACAAGATATTGATTATTGATAAACCTTGCATCTTTACATCATCTAGACTTTAGTTGATTGAGTTGAGAAAAACATGATATTTATCATCACATAGATTTTCATTCAAATCCCCACTCTCCTTCACCATCACCACCATTCCACTCCTCAGCGAAATAGCTTCAGGAATGAGGCTTAAATCCTTTAAATCTTAATTTCCTGACTCATTAAGATGGAGTTACTATCTACACTTGAGGGTACAATTAAGCAAAAAAGCTTCCACCTCATTGGTAATCACAAGACTGATTATCTTATGCTCCCTTCTGAAATAGGGGTCCAATATTAGCCAAGATACAGTCCAATAAAAGCCACCATTATTATATCTTTGCTGACACTGTTCTAGCTGAAAGACAAAGCTCATCTGCATTATATTCACACATTCCACTTAGTATTTTATACTTATAAAGATGGTAATCATATTGTAATCTGATTAATACAGTAAGGATCAATGAAAGATACTACCTGGATGATTTTGCCATTAATAAGCTGTGCCATAAAACGTTGAGCATATTGCTAACATATTTAATTTCTGCTTCTCTAAAATAAGAACAGTAATATAATCTGATTTATAGGGTTATAAATATTAATTGTAATAAAGTCAAATAAAAACTTATAGCGCACTGCTTGGAACACAGTAGGTGACCAATAAAATGTGCTTCTTCCAGAATACAGACATGACTTTAGGAAAGACCTGCCTAATTCTTCAAATGAAATATCTTCAAATGTGCTTAAACTTGTGCTAGGGAAAGGACAAACTAAAAGGGAGAGCATTTTTTTTTAGGTCATTAAAGTTAAAAGCAAATGTCAAACTCATAAAAATGGTTGATCGTAGTGAGAGGAGACGGATATAAAAAAGATTTTCTATTTGTGGAATTTAACAAATCCATCTGTAGGATTATATAGATCCTTGTCATGAAAAGTAATGCTGAATAAATTCTTAGTCCTAAGTATTCTCAAATTGTAAGCAATTTGATCTATAATAAACAAATTTTGAGACACGGTACATGGATGGCAATTTCTAGCGTCAATCCAATTACATATAAGCTTAAATGGAAGCATATCAACTAGTTTCTAAATCCACACTCAACAAATCAGAGGATGTTAGTACAGACACCTGTTATCAATCTAAAATTTTGTTCATAAGTGCTCCCCAAGTTATACTAACTCATTAAATGGTCAGGTCTAACAAAATGAACACTCATTAAGGGAATAAATACAAATACTAACATATATGAACCTCAACAAATGTCATTTTGATGAGTTGAAGGCCCCATGAAAAGAAATTCCTGCAGAAATATTATATTGACTTATTCACAGGCAAGAAACATATTAGCCACGGGTTGATTTTTGTAATGATGAAGTCACATACAGAGGCATTAGCAGGAGCATATATTGATTTTCTGGTCATTTTAGGAAGTTCTTGATCTCCCCTCTATTTGGGTGATTAGTGATGAGGCATATGATTTATAAATATGTCTCAGGAGAGTAGATTCATTTTAAGAGATAGTTATGTAGTAATAAAATTAATAGGTGAATATGTACAAATGTATTCACAGTTTGTGCAATTAAAGTGTGACTTGGTTTCATAAAAGCGATCTATGCAACATTTTTAGAAATATATTACAAAAGTAAGTAGTATGTATAAAAGAAAGAATTGTCAGATGAAGCCTTGGAAATCCTAAGATCTATTAGGAATCAATTAGGGATGTCTGTCACACCTGTAGGAGCAGGAACCAGTGACATGCATGCTATGTATTTGCTGATTCATTAAAGCTCGCTGGGAGTTTGTTACATTGTGAATTTGTACTTATTCTCCCTAACTTTTGATTTATTGGTCAAATAATGTCTTTTTAAAAGAGTGTCCAAACAGAATGATAAAGGAGAAAATTATCACATGATTGAGTGTGGAGGATGACGCTTCAACTTCCATCTTTGCTGTGATTGACAGACAGGGACAGGAGAGGTTGTCATTTCTCTGTTGCTGCACATGTATGTAGGGTGATCATACACCCCAGTTTTCCCAATGCCATCCCATTTTATACCTATTGTACTGGCATTTGTCTGGAATTATTAATTTTATAACAAAGTGGTATTGTTTACAATTGCATTAAATAATCATGGATGTTTTTGGTAGACTTCTACTTTATCCTTTCAGTTTCTGCTAGTATTTGTCTAGCGGGGTGTGAATTGAGCAGTGATCACATTTCTCAACTTAACATGTACTCAAATTTGAAAAACCAGCAGCACAACTTATCTTACTTGTAAATGATATTATTTTACTTAAATTAACTCTAACTAATAATCCCCAGGGAGACAGAGTCCAGCAATCCAAATACACCAAAATGATTGAAATGGAATCCAAATAAAAATCATAAGAAAGCCTAAGGCTAGACTCAGCTAGTTTTTTTTTTTTCAGAGCTTAAAAATCATTAAGGATAAAACTAGAAAGTTCCACATTTTCCATAAACCTTTGGACCACTAAGCCTGAAGCACAGTGTCCACATAACCATATTCTGAACTAAAGGCAAATTGTGTTCCATACTAGAAGTCACATTTCAAGCATGAAAATTGGAAAAAAGAGCATTTCCAGTCATGGGAGATTGGAAGTATGTCATGAAAGGCCCTAGGTATATATAACCTGGAGAAAAGATTAAAGAATCAGCATAGCTAGAAAAAAAAAATTGGACCCTGATTCAAAACTCAACAAGCCACCTCAAAGTGCTACACAAAGAGATCTGTTCTGTCTCTTTACTTACCCATTTACTCAGCAAATGTTCATCGAGCATGCACCACATGCCAGGCATTGTTTAAAGCCCTGAACATACAGAAGCGAAAAGGCCAATGGGATTCAGAATTCCATCAAACGTACATGTTAGTAAGAAAAGGAAATAAATAAGTAAGACAGATTATTAAACTTCAACCATACCTCGTTAAGTAAAATAGCCAATATAATGCAAAAGGACTGGCTGTGGGTGAAATCTGCCTTGTTGTTAAGGAAGGTGCTGCTGAGGAGCTGACACCTGAATGAGAAGACCTCTGTCTTCTAACATGCAAAGGAATGGGTGTGAGTGAAAAGCATTTCAGGCAGGAGACCCAGCGAGTTCAGCAGTTCTGAGAAGGATATGAGTTGGATAATTCAGGAAAAGAAAGTATTGGATTAGGTAATGTTTGCATTCTTGGATAATAGGAAAGATGACCAAAGAAAGAGGAAACATTTTCTTTTCCTTCCATAGTGAGGTCCATGAGCTCCAAAGATATCTAAGGCAGACAATGTTGAGCTTACACTTTGTAGCTTTTATAGAAAGCACAAGAAACTCATGTGCAAAATGTTAGGGCTCAGAAAGTTCAACTTCTCTGTGAATATGCTTTTCCCTGAGTGCTCCTCCCTCTTAAGAAACATCTTCACCAAAAATTTCCATTAACACTTGAGGAGGTGAAGTTAACCATGGCAATGTTAAGGGAGAAGTTATTGGAGCAATTGATGTTGGAATTAAGAGAACAATGTTCTTGCCTTTGGCTGTGGCCTCAAACGAGATTCATAGTGTGGAGCTCTCGACATGAGCAACAGAGTGCTCACACTTTCATGCATTGACTGGGCTGCAACACTGGCTTGCCTCCCTCACTATGTGAGCACTCTTTCATATTCGTGGGTGGCTGTTATGCAGGGGAATAAAAACATCTGGTTCTGTATTACTAGTGAGAACTAAATTTAGAGGATAGAATTTAAGTAGAGATAGTTTAGTTTAGCTTTTCCAAAAAAGTTTATTCAACGTCAAAGACAAATTGGCTTGTATGGTAGTAAGTTTTTCATCCTTAAACACATTAAGCCACAGCATTTTGTATTTGTTGGTGAAGTTGCATAAGGCAGTCTTCTCTTGGGAGAGAGTTTGTTGTAAATGACCTCTATGGCCCTTTCCATCTTGAAGAAGCTGAGAAGGAGTTTATTATTAAGTAATTTATTGCAGAAGAGCAATTGGTTGCCAGAGAGAAAAAATACAGTGTCTTTGAGGTGCCTGAGCCGTGAATACATCATAAACCCAGTCTGTGTTTACCAATGATTAAAAAAAGTATATTGGTTGGTTTGAAAGTTTATAAGATGCATATATCCATGGATTCAAGTCTTAGTTACATCTTTTGGGTCCCAATAGTTCTTTCTGAAATGTGAGAATTATAAAACCATGACAACAAATCCCAGTGATTCTCAATCTATTGGCTCCAATATCTCCCTTTGATAATAAATTTCTTCTAAGGCTCCTTCACTAACTCAAAATGAGATTCATAGATAATATATTCTACCCTATATACATAAGTTCAAAACAAATAAATAATGTCATAACTGTATTCAAAGCCAAAAAAATAACATCAATGTATAATAAAATAATATGTACTTTAATATGTAAATAAATGGACATAACTACACTAAAGGCACAAAGAAGTAGTCAAATGTGTGTCCTAAATGTAGAGTCATCATGAATGTGGCTGTAACAAATGCAGACTGACTCCAGGGTGTTGTATTAATGTTTTAAAATCTACAAGCTGCATTGCCATTGGCAACTGATTTTCTGTAATGACAAACAACTCTTGGTAAAGTTCCCAAACAAAACAAAACACAATCTTCCCTCAGTTGATAGACTAGTTTCATCCTCAGAAGATTCAGTGTATTTTGAAGCCAGTGAAAAATATTTTCTGCTTATATGCATGAGGGCCTTAAGTTCTGATTTCAGATAATTATGGACAGAGTAGTTCAGGTGATATTAAAACAGTTATTCAAGATAGAAGACAATTCTTTTTGATTCTTGATTGCATAATTTATTGTAGAACATCTGGTATCCCTGGCCTCCATCCATTAAATGCTTCTCCACCTGATTATTATGAAAATCCAGAAAAAAATAATCCACAAATTTTCAAAATAACAACCAGGATGAAGTAGTAGCTTCTTTGAGACTAGGACAGCCACAGTTTGGTCACCTTTCGTTAATTAGCTGCAGAAAGCTGCTAAAGCCAAGTGATAACTGAAACAATATTAACTTTCTGAATCATTAAAAATCAACTGCAGCCAAAACAGCATTGGAGCCTCTAGTCCCTAACCAATCCTAGAAGGCCCTTTGTTGAAGAAACTGACCCAAATGCCATAGCTGAGATTCAGATAGCTGGAACTGGGCCTCGCAAATAAAGGACTCATGCTTGAACTGAGCAAATGAGGGTTTCGCGTCCATTCATGCAACTTTAGACTACCTTGAAAGCCACCTAGCTGCCTGGTTAGGTGTTTGAGTGTTTGTATTAGAGATAAAAACAGGTAATAGCCCAGCTTCCACTGAGTTTAATTTGGCGATCTTGTTTCACACTCAATCCAACTACAGGAAGTGGTTTATTACCAACAAGAATGTAAAGTTTTCATGATTTAATAATTTCATAATCATCAAATGCTACTTTTCTCAGTGAAAATACCAATAGGAGGTCCAATAGATAGTTAGTGCCTGAAGGAATTGTGGAGATAATGGCGGTATAGGGAAAATATGAGAAAAGAGTCATTTTGTCAACATTTAACTCTCAAAAGAGCTCTAGAACTAATGGCCAATCCATTTCTTATTGCATATCTCAACACAGACACATTGTTTCAAACTGATAACTCCTGAAGCCATTGGGGAAGCTATTTTATTTCTCTCTAAATTTTGTCTGTTAGCAAACTGAAATTTCCAGATTTGCACAGAAGGGATAAAACTTCAATGAATTCATGCCAACGTTGCATCAGCTGTTCTCATTTTCAACAATCCTATCCAGATTTCTTCTCATTCCACCCACAGGAAAAGAGGAAATATAGTCAGAAGTTGCTTTTGCAGCAGTGGACAAAATGTTTTTCCCATTGCAGCAGCATCATAGTGATGTGTGTGTGTGTGTGTGTGTGTGTGTGTGTGTGTGTGTGTCTGTGAGAGAGAGAGAAAGAGAGAGAGACTGGAGATAGAGACAGAGGAAGAGAGAGACAGATATTTAGTTAGATAGTTCTTGGAAAACAAAACATGTGTTGGTATATGATTTTTTTAAGGAAAACTTTATAAACCACTAATGTCCTTACTGCAAAATAGTTCCTCACATAATTACAGTGGTTTACAGTTTACAAAGAACATTCACAAGCATAATTTCATTTCATCATTGCTGTATACCTGTGGTAGAGGTATTATTGTCCCCAAATTACAGATAAGTTAATTGAAGCTTAAGTATGTTCATAACTATCCTTAAACCACACAGCCAGTAACAAGAAGACCAAAAAGGTCAAATATTTTGACTCTAGCTATAGTGCTTTTGCTTGTTACTTACTCACACAAATTGAGTTTTTAAAATCAGCTCAGCAGAGAGGCCCGAGTAGATACAATAGGTAAAGTTGACCAACTAATTTTCAGATTATCATTTTATAAATATATTTTGAAGATAACTAATTTCTGTATCTAAGGGAAATGATAAATTCTAAGAATAAGATTAAAATGTACAGAGGCAACTCGTTGAATTAATTTGAGAACAAGATTGAAGACCTTAAAATCTCCCTGTCAGGAGAGACAAGAGCAAGGTATCAAATACCCTGTGATTTTAAACAACATTTGATGTAAATGGTTAGCTCTGTGAGAATGTGTGTGAAGCAAAGAGTAATAAGATGTGTAATGTATATTTTACACATAAGTCCTTTTAAAATAGAATATTATATCAGGTCATGGTATGTATTGAAAAATACTACTGTTTTTCTTTGGTTTTCTGCTCTACACAGAGAAGCAATGTCTTTCAATATGTAGAGCGCTCCTTAATCACATCTTGAAAGTAAACTTGGCAGGAAAGGATGGAACAGTAAGCTATGTAATAGAGAGAGCTTGACTGATCTGTTGGCTGCATTGTATCCCAGAATTGTAGAATCATGAGGTTACCCTTGAAAGCAGTTTATTTTAAATGGTCACCAAAACGTCTGGTCTCTAAGACATTCCTAACTCAAGATGGAGAGAACTTCTAGTGGATATCTGCTGTTAACATGGTATGAGCTTCTCAAACTTGGCATGGCTTCTTAGAGTTATCTGGTCCATTGCCCTCATGTGAACTTAGCCTGCACTCAATGTCCAAGAACTCTGCTTTAAATAATCTCTACCATGTGCTAGGCACCAGGCTAAGTGCCTTTATGCATTATCCCCTTTTTGTCCTCACAGATTCTTTTGGGGTAGTGTATTAGTTAGGATAATCCTAGCAACTCTAACAAATAAAACCCATGACTTTGGGCTTCATAGAATACAGATGTATTTCTCATGGAGAAACCAGGCAGACGTTTCTATCACGGCCAGTTTTCCTCCACATGGTAACTCGATGACCAAGACTTCTTTTTGCCAGGAGAGTCTAAAATCTTCTAAAGCAGACATCAGCCAACTCTGGCCTGTGGGATAAATCTGCTGCCACCTGCTCTTATTATGACCCATGAGCTAAGAATACTTTTAAATCTTTTAACAGTTTTTTTTTAAATCAAAAGAGATATATCTTTGTGACACATAAAAGTATGAAATTCAAGATTTAGTCCTCCTAAATAAGGCTTTATTGGAACTCAGTGATGCTTATTTGTTTACAATTGTCTGTGGCTGCTTTTGCACTACAACAGGAGAATTGAAGAGTTGCCATAGAGATTCTATGGTTCCCATACAGAAGCCCTTAACAGAAAAAGTGTACTGACCCTGACTCTGGAGCTTCTTCTAAGAGAGAACTCTAGACACAGAAGGAGAAGGGTGGAGAACACACTCTAATCCAAAGCCTGGGGAGGTATGTGGCTTGCCCAAGAGCGTCTGACTTCAAGTTGCATACCCAGGATTCAAATACAGATCTCTCTAACCTCAAGGCTCCAAATCTTCATCTTGTTTCTTTACTATTAGATTATCAAATCTCCCTACTGGTGTATTTATTCATAAATTCTCATAATGTATGCATCTTTGGGAGATCACTGATGTCGGGACAACATGCTTCATCACATGATTTTAAATTAATCTGCATTCAGCTCTAGCCATACTCTAATAATAACTTTGAGAAAACAATGAGAAATATTTAGTATGAAATATAAGAAACCAGTGTGCCTCTGCACATAAATGACTATGTACACATCAGTTAATAAATCTTCAGAACAATAGCACTGCTTCCAATAATGTGTTATGTTTCAAAATGATTAATTTTTAATAGTACATTATATCTCTTGTGCATAATGTCTCAGATCCCATGGGGTAAGCAAACCAATCTCCATGTTACTGTGAAACAGAACTAAAATATTAAAGGATTTTCGGATGACTCTGAGGAGTTGAATAGCTCCTATGGGACTGCAAAGTTAATTAAAATGAGCATAGAATTGTTATACTCTATTATGACAGAATTACGTTCCCCTTACTTCCCCCACTTCCACATTAAAGATTTTACAGTGGAGGTCACAGTGGGAAAAACAAAATTTTTTCCAGCGTTGCTTTCCAATGGGATGAGTTTAACTCCTTTTTTAGGTATACATTATCAGAATCTAAGTCTTACTTGCTTGGAACTGCTCAGCAATAGCCACCTAATGTACAGGGAGATAAAATAATTAGAAAGAAATATTTATTAAATGCTTGTAATCACCATTGCTTTAGGCATTCTCTACCTTATATTTAGACCTTCAGAACAAGGTTGGACAAATTGGTCAATGTAAAAAAGTGGTAGAGACAATATTAAGATTTTCATGTTTCTTGTGCTGGGGGGCGGAGCAAGATGCCCAAATAGGAACAGCTCCAGTCTCCAACTCCCAGTGCGAATGACACAGAAGACCAGTGATTTCTGCATTTTCAACTGAGGTACTGGGTTCATCTCACTAAGGAATGCCGGACAATCGGTGCTGGTCAGCTGCTGCAGCCCGACCAGCGAGAGCTGAAGCAGGGCGAGGCATCGCCTCACCTGGGAAGCGCAAGGGGGAAGGGAATCCCTTTTCCTAGCCAAGGGAACTGAGACACACAACACCTGGAAAATCGGGTAACTCCTACCCCAATACTGCGCTTTAAGCAAACGGGCACACCAGGAGATTATATCCCACACCTGGCCAGGAGGGTCCCACGCCCAGGGAGCCTCCCTCACTGCTAGCCCAGCAGTCTGCGATCTAACCCCAAGGCAGCAGCAAGGCTGGGGGAGGGGCGCCCACCATTGCTGAGGCTTAAGTAGGTAAACAAAGCCACTGGGAAGCTCCAACTGGGTGGAACTCACAGCAGCTCAAGGAAACCTGCCTGTCTCTGTAGACTCCACCTCTGGGGACAGGGCACACCTAAATAACAACAACAACAACAACAAAAAAGCAGCAGAAACCTCTGCAGACGCAAACGACTCTGTCTGACAGCTTTGAAGAGAGCAGTGGATCTCCCAACACGGAGGTTGAGATCTGAGAAGGGACAGACTGCCTGCTCAAGTGGGTCCCTGACCCCTGAGTAGCCTAACTGGGAGACATCCCCCACTAGGGGCAGTCTGATACCCCACACCTCACAGGGTGGAGTACACCCCTGAGAGGAAGCTTCCAAAGTAAGAATCAGACAGGTACACTCGCTGTTCAGCAATATTCTATCTTCTGCAGCCTCTGCTGCTGATACCCAGGCAAACAGGGTCTGGAGTGGACCTCAAGCAATCTCCTACAGACCTATAGCTGAGGGTCCTGACTGTTAGAAGGAAAACTATCAAACAGGAAGGACACCTACACCAAAACCCCATTAGTACGTCACCATCATCAAAGACCAGAGGCAGATGAAACCACAAAGATGGGGAAGAAGCAGGGCAGAAAAACTGGAAATTCAAAAAATAAGAGCGCATCTCCCCTGGCAAAGGAGCGCAGCTCATCACCAGCAACGGATCAAAGCTGGACGGAGAATGACTTTGACAAGATGAGAGAAGAAGGCTTCAGTCCATGAAACTTCTCAGAGCCAAAGGAGGAATTAAGTACCCAGAGCAAAGAAACTAAAAATCTTGAAAAGAGTGGAAGAATTGATAGCTAGAGTAATTAATGCAGAGAAGGTCATAAACGAAATGAAAGAGATGAAAACCATGACACGAGAAATACGTGACAAATGCAAAAGCTTCAGTAACCGACTCGATCAACTGGTAGAAAGAGTATCAGCGATTGAGGATCAAATGAATGAAATGACGCGATACGAGAAACCAAAAGAAAGAAGCAGAAAAAGAAATGAACAAAGCCTGCAAGAAGTATGGGATTATGTAAAAAGACCAAATCTACGTCTGATTGGGGTGCCTGAAAGTGAGGGGGAAAATGGAACCAAGTTGGAAAACACTCTTCAGGATATCATCCAGGAGAACTTCCCCAACCTAGTAGGGCAGGCTAACATTCAAATCCAGGAAATACAGAGAACGCCACAAAGATATTCTGCGAGAATAGCAACTCCAAGACACATAATTGCCAGATTCACCAAAGTTGAAATGAAGGAAAAAATCTGAAAGGCAGCCAGAGAGAAAGGTCGGGTTACCCACAAAGGGAAGCCCATCAGACTAACAGCAGATCTCTCGGCAGAAACTCTCCAAGCCAGAAGAGAGTGGGGGCCAATATTCAACATTCTTAAAGAAAAGAATTTTAAACCCAGAATTTCATATCCAGCCAAACTATGTTTCATAAGTGAAGGAGAAATAAAATCCTTTACAGATAAGCAAATGCTTAGAGATTTTGTCACCACCAGGCCTGCCTGACAAGAGACCCTGAAGGAAGCACTAAACATGGAAAGGAACAACCGGTACCAGCCATTGCAAAAACATGCCAAAATGTAAAGACCATCAAGGCTAGGAAGAAACTGCATCAACTAACGAGCAAAATAACCAGTTAATATCATAATGTCAGGATCAAGTTCACACATAACAATATTAACCTTAAATGTAAATGGACTAAATGCTCCAATTAAAAGACACAGACTGGCAAACTGGATAAAGAGTCAAGACCCATCAGTCTGCTGTATTCAGGAGACCCATCTCACATGCAGAGACATACAGAGGCTCAAAATAAAGGGATGGAGGAAGATCTACCAAGCAAATGGAGAACAAAAAAAAAGCAGGGGTTGCAATCCTAGTCTCTGATAAAACAGACTTTAAACCATCAAAGATCAAAAGAGACAAAGAAGGCCATTACATAATGGTAAAGGGATCAATTCAACAGGAAGAGCTAACTATCCTAAATATATATGCACCCAATACAGGAACAGCCAGATTCATAAAGCAAGTCCTTAGAGACTTACAAAGAGACTTAGACTCCCATATAATAATAATGGGAGACTTCAACACTCCACTGTCAACATTAGACAGATCAACGAGACAGAAAGTTAACAAGGATATCCAGGAATTGAACTCAGCTCTGCACCAAGTGGACCTAATAGACATCTATAGAACTCTCCACCCCAAATCAACAGAATATACATCTTCTCAGCACCACATCGCACTTATTCCAAAATTGACCACATAATTGGAAGTAAAGCACTCCTCAGCAAATGTACAAGAACAGAAATTATAACAAACTGTCTCTCAGACCACAGTGCAATCAAACTAGAACTCAGGACTAAGAAACTCAATCAAAACTGCTCAACTACATGGAAACTGAACAACCTGCTCCTGAATGACTACTGGGTACATAATGAAATGAAGGCAGAAATAAAGATGTTCTTTGAAACCAATGAGAACAAAGATACAACATACCAGAATCTCTGGGACACATTTAAAGCAGTTGTAGAGGGAAATTTATAGCACTAAATGCCCATTAGAGAAAGCTGGAAAGATCTAAAATTGACACTCTAACATCACAATTAAGAAAACTACCGAAGCAAGAGCAAACACATTCGAAAGCTAGCAGAAGGCAAGAAATAACTAAGATCAGACCAGAACTGAAGGAGATAGAGACATAAAAAACCCTCCAAAAAATCAATGAATCCAGGAGTTGGTTTTTTGAAAAGATCAACAAAATTGACAGACCGCTAGCAAGACTAATAAAGAATAAAAGAGAGAAGAATCAAATAGATGCAATAAAAAAATGATACAGGGGATATCACCACCGACCCCACAGAAATACAAACTACCATCAGAGAATACTATAAACACCTCTACACAAATAAACTAGAAAATCTAAAAGAAATGGATAATTTCCTGGACACTTACACTCTGCCAAGACTAAACCAGGAAGAAGTTGATTCCCTGAATAGACCAATAGCAGGCTCTGAAATTGAGGCAATAATTAATAGCCTACCAACCAAAAAAAGTCCAGGACCAGATGGATTCACAGCTGAATTCTACCAGAGGTACAAGGAGGAACTGGTACCATTCCTTCTGAAACTATTCCAATCAATAGACAAAGAGGGAATCCTCCCTAACTCATTTTATGAGGCCAACATCATCCTGATATCAAAGCCTGGCAGAGACACAAAAAAAGAGAATTTTAGACCAATATCCCTGATGAACATCGATGCAAAAATCCTCAATAAAATACTGGCAAAGTGGATTCAGCAGCACATCAAAAAGCTTATCCACTATGATCAAGTGGGCTTCATCCCCGGGATGCAAGGCTGGTTCAACATTCGCAAATCAATAAACGTAATCCAGCATATAAACAGAACCAATGACTAAAAACACATGATTATCTCAATAGATGCAGAAAAGGCTTTTGACAAAATTCAACAGCCCTTCATGCTAAAAACGCTCAATAAATGCGGTATTGATGGAACGTATCTCAAAATAATAAGAGCTATTTATGACAAACCCACAGCCAATATCATACTGAATGGGCAAAAATTGGAAAAATTCCCTTTGAAAACTGGCACAAGACAGGGATGCCCTCTCTCACCACTCCTATTCAACATAGGGTTGGAAGTTCTGGCCAGGGCAATCAGGCAAGAGAAAGAAATCAAGGGTATTCAGTTAGGAAAAGAAGAAGTCAAATTGTCCCTGTTTGCAGATGACATGATTGTATATTTAGAAAACCCCATTGTCTCAGCCCAAAATCTCCTTAAGCTGATAAGCAACTTCAGCAAAGTCTCAGGATACAAAATTAATGTGCAAAAATCACAAGCATTCTTATACACCAGTAACAGACAAACAGAGAGCCAAATCATGAATGAACTTCCATTCACAATTGCTTCAAAGAGAATAAAATACCTAGGAATCCAACTTACAAGGGATGTAAAGGACCTCTTCAAGGAGAACTGCAAACCACTGCTCAGTGAAATAAAAGAGGACACAAACAAATGGAAGAACATACCATGCTCATGGATAGGAAGAATGAATATTGTGAAAATGGCCATACTGCCCAAGGTTATTTATAGATTCAATGCCATCCCCATCAAGCTACCAGTGAGTTTCTTCACAGAATTGGAAAAAACTGCTTTAAAGTTCATATGGAACCAAAAAAGACCCCGCATTGCCAAGACAATCCTAAGCCAAAAGAACAAAGCTGGAGGCATCACGCTACCTGACTTCAAACTATACTACAAGGATACAGTAGCCGAAACAGCATGGTACTGGTACCAAAACAGAGATATAGACCAATGGAACAGAACAGAGTCCTCAGAAATAATACCACACATCTACAGCCATCTGATCTTTGACAAACCTGAGAGAAACAAGAAATGGGGAAAGGATTCCCTATTTAATAAATGGTGCTGGGAAAATTGGCTAGCCATAAGTAGAAAGCTGAAACTGGATCCTTTCCTTACTCCTTATACAAAAATTAAATCAAGATGGATTAGAGACTTAAATGTTAGACCTAATCCCATAAAAACCCTAGAAGAAAACCTAGGTAATACCATTCAGGACATAGGCATGGGCAAAGACTTCATGTCTAAAACACCAAAAGCAACGGCAGCAAAAGCCAAAATTGACAAATGGGATCTAATTAAACTAAAGAGCTTCTGCACAGCAAAAGAAACTACCATCAGAGTGAACAGACAACCTACAGAATGGGAGAAAATTTTTGCAATCTACTCATCTGACAAAGGGCTAATATCCAGAACCTACAAAGAACTCAAACAAATTTACAAGAGAAAAACAAACAACCCCATCAAAAAGTGGGCAAAGGATATGAACAGACATTTCTCAAAAGAAGACATTCATATAGCCAACAGACACATGAAAAAATGCTCATCATCACTGGCCATCAGAGAAATGCAAATCAAAACCATAATGAGATACCATCTCACACCAGTTAGAATGGCAATCATTAAAAAGTCAGGAAACAACAGGTGCTGGAGAGGATGTGGAGAAATAGGAACACTTTTACACTGTTGGTGGGATTGTAAACTAGTTCAACCATTATGGAAAACAGTATGGCGATTCCTCAAGGATCTAGAACTAGAAGTACCATATGACCCAGCCATCCCATTACTGGGGATATACCCAAAGGATTATAAATCATGCTGCTATAAAGACACATGCACACGTATGTTTATTGCGGCACTATTCACAATAGCAAAGACTTGGAATCAACCCAAATGTCCATCAGTGGCAGACTGGAGGAAGAAAATGTGGCACATATACACCATGGAATACTATGCAGCCATGAAAAAGGATGAGTTTGTGTCCTTTGTAGGGACATGGATGCAACTGGAAACCATCATTCTTAGCAAACTATCACAAGAACAGAAAACCAAACACCGCATGTTCTCACTCATAGGTGGGAACTGAACAATGAGATCACTTGGACTTGGGAAGAGGAACATCACACACCGGGGCCTATCATGGGGAGGGGGGAGGGGGGAGGGATTGCACTAGGAGTTATACCTGATGTAAATGACGAGTTGATGGGTGCTGACGAGTTGATGGGTGCAGCACACCAACATGGCGCAAGTATATATATGTAACAAACCTGCACGTTATGCACATGTACCCTAGAACTTAAAGTATAATCATAATAAAAAAAAAAGATTTTGATGTACCAGACTGAGCAGTTAAATAGGATTTTTTCTTTAAAATACTGTGTCTAAAATTAGACTTCGGTTGTCTTTCCAGCATTTGTAATTGTTTTCTCATACACATGCTCTATCCCCAATAAATAAAATATATGAAATAAGGCTTTTATTTATGTAGGACAACTTATTCTGAGGCACAAAGTAATAAGGGTACCAGGGTCTCTCTTACATATGATCTAAGGTACAAGTAATAAAGTTTCTTCATTTTATTGGCATAGAAAGGGTATAACAATCTGGCTTCAGAGAAGAACCAAGTCTCTTTTAAGGTTAATGAGAAGTACTATGCTGTGTCCATTGTGTCTGGATAGATCTCAAAGTTCATGAGTAAAAACAACTTACCTTGCATACTTAGAAGTTTATATGTTACCTCACGTATCACTTGTAGCAAATTATCCCTATTGTACAGATGGGGGAGCTGAGACTCTGAAAGGCCTAATAACTTTGCTAGGAAAACATGCTTTATTTATGACAGACACAGAATTTGAACATTCAAATTTCTGGTACACCATGTTGCCTCTGGCATAATGGCCATTTATTCTCCAGCTGTATTTCACTTCACCCTACCCATCGGTTCTTCCCAGAAGCCACAATAGAGCATGGCCTGGCATTTTTAGGTCAGTGTTAATGGCTATATATACCTTTCAAGCCTACCATATCAAAGAGCTCACACTCAAGCACTATATTAGTTGAAATCTTTGTAATTCTAGGCATCAGAAAAATGGGCTCAAAGCAGAGTTTTAAATGAAGATAATTTACTGACACACATAATTAACATAAGAATTTACTTCTGACAAGCATTGACTCATGATGTCTCTGAGGACCTGGTTTGTTCTTTTCCTTCTTCACCTTCTACAAAGTGCACTTTGTCCTAAACTGTAGTAGTCCTTTCAATATTTTGAAAAGATAAACAGAAACCTCCAGAAATGCATGGTATTTTTCACACTGAATAACAGAGGAAGCAGCTGCATCACAACCGTCTTTACGAATCTCCTGAGATGCATTTTGATTAGACAATCTTATATCACATGTTCAACCACGAAGGGATTATTCTTGCTAGGGGATGAATTATGCCAGTTGTTTGGCTTTGGTCACATGCTCTAAACTTGAAGTGTTGGAGGGGTCAATTTCTGGAAAATTACATGGACTAAATAAAATCAGGAACTACTTAGAAGAAAAAGGCAGATGGATGATAAGGAAGTGTATCAGTCAGAATAGGGTAGATTATATTGTGGTTAAAATATGATCCTCAAACTTCAATAGTATTAAACAAATGTTCATTTTGTGCTAATCTTCCATCATCACTAGCAGGGAGTTCTGTTGTATGTCATCATTGATCTCACTCCAGGATTTAGGTTGACAGAACAGTCATTTTCCAGAACATTGAAAATTAGTCTAGGAGAGGGAAAAGAGAATGTAAAGAAGCATGCCCTCATTTTGAAGGATTCTTCACATTAAATTTGATCTCAGATTATTGACCAGGGCAAGTCACACTGTCACATGTAACTTTAAAGGGGATGGGGAAACACAAGGCTACCATGTTCCCAGAAGGGGAGAGCTAGAATGTTTGTGAGTGCCTTCATAAGTGTCCTAGGGCATAACCAATAAGCAGCCATCATGTCTATCCTGAGTTGGAGAAAGAGAAGATGTTCTGAGTTCAAACACCACCAAAGGACATACGAATAATAATGATATTATAGACCTGAAGAATGATAGTGATAGCCCTCTGGATATCTTGGAAAGAAGATAAATTGCTCTCAGTTGCTCACTGAATTCTTAACCTATGCATTGTTATTTCCATTGCATGATAATAGTGCCTCACAAGGTTTAGATCAGGAGGATCAACTAAAATGCCAAAGCTATGTGGAGCTAGGAGCTAGGAGGACATAAAAATGCTTTATCTTCACTTGCATGGCTGGACAATGAATTCAAGTACCTGACTGACATTCCTTTATAACATACACGCATTCTACTTACCCAGGGGCTAATGGGAAAGATATAATCGGAAGAAAGCAGGGGCTAATTTTGAATTTTAACTTGAAACTACCAATGATTCTAAGATTTGAGAAGCTTATTTAGATGTTATCAGAGTGCATTGTCATTGACCTTATTTTTTTTTATTCTAACGAAAACCAAAAAAGTAAATGAATAAATAAAACCAAAAGCCTTTCTGTGAAACCTTTGTCAAAAACATTTTAGCTTTATAATTGTGATTTTAAATCAATCTAGAGAAGCCATTGAAAGGATAAACAAAAATAAATTTAAAACATGAATGGCCTAATAGAATAAAAAAAGAACTTTGAGATATTGCCCAACAAAAAGATCTGGAAGGCAGCATCTGATGAGATAAATAGGAAAGGAAAATTCAAGTTTCAATCCAGGCTTCCTTTAGAAAGTGAGCAATAATGCCTATACAAGAAAAACATTATTTTCAATGTTCCTGTTTCTTGTAGCACAGGGAAATGAGAATCTCAATGACTTTGGGATACCCCATTACTTGAACAATGTCATTCAATTTTATGAAGTGGAAAATAAAATGATCCAAGGGTCTTTCCATGTTTATATGCTGTATTCAGGATCTTAAGGAGTTTGATTACCTACTGTAAGATTCTTCTTTAATGGTATCTATCTAATTAGCTGTAATAGCTTCTTCTAGTGTAAGAAAAATACTGACTCAATCTTAAGCACTTAATAGTATATATTTCTTACTTCATTCAGCAAATACGAGTTACATTCCAGCCATGCATAACCACTCTTATTGGAGTTGGGGGCAGAGTGGTGAATAATACAGACAGGAGTTAACTTTTTTTTTTTTTTTTTTAAGAGATGGAGTCTTGCTTTGTCACCCAGGCTGGAGTGCAGTGGCAGGATCTCCGCTCACTGCAACTTCCGCCTCATGGGTTCAAGAAATTCTCCTGCCTCAGCCTCCTGAGTAGCTGGGGTCTACAGGTGTGTGCTACCACACCTGGCTAATTTTTTTGTATTTTTAGTAGAGACGGGGTTTCACCATGTTTGCCAGGATGGTCTCGATCTCCTGACCTCATTATCGGCCTGCCTCGGCTTTCCAAAGTGCCAGGATTACAGGCGTGAGCCACCGCGCCCGGCCAGGAGTTAACTTTTCTAAATGCCTTTCTTATACAAGCAAGGAATAAGGATCCTCGGAATTGAACCTGGGCTTAGGTCCCCTGTTCAAAAGTGAGAGATTGTGAGATTTAAGTCAGCATTCAAGATCAAAGAGAGTATTGGGACCACAGAAAACCTTGAAAGGGAAAGAGGAAAGAAAGATAATCTAAAAGCCTAGGTGATAAGATATGCAAACAGGAGCAAGGAGACAAAATAATAATAGCTAATGATTACATGCAGCTGAATAGGAAACTTGCATAGAGCTAACTTTAACATAACAACTCATTCCAACCTCACAAGAGTGGTATAAGGGAGAAACTTTAGTTATCTCCACTTTACAAATGAGAAAAGAGACACAGAAACTAAGTAAGTTACCGAAGATCACATCTACCAGTCTAGCTCCATAGTTTGTGGTCTTAATCACATGATGCAACTAACAAAAGCAAAATGCAACAAACAGGTTCATTTCCTATTTCCTAGGCCTGGACTCTTTTGAATTGGAGATATTACCTAAGGCATTAAAAACATAAACCAGGTTTTGATGTATGGAACATTTGTATCCACTTGGCTACAGAGGAAGTAAATCATTTTTTTCTGGACAGACATTTGATTAATCTAGAAGCACTGGAGATTAACAAAAGCTGCATCCACATTAGACCTGTCCCAACAATTTGAGAATGGAAGTTTTCTTACAGTAGAGGCAAAATATCATATTTATCTTGATAAGCATGGAGTTGAAAAAAGAATAAATGACTACAGAATAAGTGAAAACATAAATGAATGAACTATCAATGACTTTAAGGTTTAACTAATTTTTCTTTTATAGCTTTTACATTATTTAGTAATTATTAATGTTCTTTACAGAAGAGTTATGAATTTTTCAATGATGCAGAAATAACTGTTCTGTAATTCCTCAAACAATTCAGAATATCTTAGGATGCCTGTGGAGATATATCACATAGTGTAATCATACAATGGTAATTCATTGAGAGGATTCACCAGCTCAATGCAATATGTCTAATTGAAAACCTATTCCTGCATACCCTCAATTATTTTGCAAATTTTGCCCTATTTCTAATGCTCAAGCTTTGGGATCAAAGCAAAACAACAACAAAACCCCACAGATATAAAGAGAAAATTTTAGGCTTTTGCCATAGGCAAGAGCATGTGCTTAATCAAACGCTCCAGTTAATGAAAAGCACAATGTCCCACATTCTCAGGCTGTTTTGTCAGATAAAATACAGGATACCCAGCTAAATTTGCATTTTTGAAAAGCAGTGAATCCTTTTTTAGAATGAATATGCCCAAGCATGACATGTGTTTTTATTTGCTATCTGGCAGTGCTGCCACCAAGGCACAGGAACCAAGGGCTGCACTGGAAGAACATTGAGGTACCAAATGTGTCTGCTTATAATTCTCCTAGTGCCTGTTATTCTTCTGCCCTGAATAAGTGGCATTGCCTCCCCTGCGGCTTGATTTCCTCATATGCAAAGTGAGAAGCGTTGGACAAGTTGAGTCCTGAGGATCTTTTCTTCTTAGATTCTGGTAGTCTGTAACAGTCTGGACTACATGGGAAGAAAACAGATATGATGTCATTGCTTTTAAAATGCCCTGTGAGGCAGAGAAATAAATTATGAATCATTCACTTACTATTCCCTCCAAGAAGAGAAAAAGAACAACAAAAACAGCAAATGAGACAGAGGATGAGGGCAGCACATGACTGTCTTCTGCAGAGTTTCAACCAGATAGAGTGCGCCCTGGGGTGTGCTCATCTCAGAAAGTCTCCTGTTGGCAAAAAGACCGTAGTTCTCCTCGGAGGTTACCATTTGTTCCACCCACAGGGTTCCAAAATTAAGAACTGGCCTCTTTCGTGAGGGAAAATGATTTTAATGCATTTATAAGGAGTGCAAAAATGCAGAGATGTAAGAATAACACTTCTAAAGATATATTTACATTTATTTAGTAGATGGAGGGCTGAATGTAACTTTCACCTCAAAATTTATGAGATTTTATTATTCTTTTCTAATTTTGTGGGGTAGTAGACAGTAACAGGATTCAGCTTTGCCATTGCCATTTGTCTAACTTGGGAAGACTGATTCACACCCCTCATACTGCTTTCCCTGAGTCCTGCGTGAAGGATTACGCCATTGTCTTCATTACTTCCTTCTTAATAACAGCCCAGCATTTCTCCATTCTGACTTGAGGGAAACACAGAAATGCAATTAATTGCATGAATTACATATGTAAATAGAATACCAGCAATTCTTCCTTTTCTGGGCATTAAAAATAACATTCTCCAGTTTCTATGTATGTCAGCACCATTTCTTCTCCACATTGTGGAAAGGAAATCTGGGGAAATCTTTTCATAAAAAGACCATGAACACAAAGATGCAGGGCTAATTTGGGAGACTCGCCATGTGGCATAAAAGAGACCCTGTGATTTTTTTTTTTACTGGGGAAGTACCTCACAACCAAACATGGATGTTTCCTAAGTGGAGTTTTTTCTCCAGAGACTACATTTTTAGTGAAAGCTAGCTCAGTTGAATAATGAATGAAAGTCTGCAGCAAAAGACCCCACACCTGCCTGATCATAACGGAATATAAGTTAGACTGAGAGACAGGCAGGGTCCACTTCTTTAGGCCACTGGGGACTTAAGAGTTAAACCACATTCCCTATATTAAGTTTGTACTATGAAAGAATTACAGTTTCATACAATCTTATAGAATGCCCTGCATATCTTCTGTAAGCCTTCACCCTTGTTCATATTTCCTGGGCCATATACACAGGAAAGCTAACAGGATGGAATCAGAAGTTACAATTCTAATGCAGCATTTCTCAGTCTTGGCACTATTAACATTTTGAGTCAAATAATTCTTGGCTAACGACAACTGTCCTGTGCATTGTAAGATGCTTAGCAGCTTCCCTGGCCTTTACCCACTGGGTGACAGTACCACTCTTTTCCTCTACACATCCCCCACACCACAGCATGACAAACAAAAATGTCTTTGCTCTCTGCTTAGTGTGTCCCCAGAAAAGTGAAGGTAAAATTAGCCCAAGTCAAGAATCACTGCTCTAAAGTAATGCTCCTGTTTGATGAATTTAATCTGTGAAAGAGAGGACTAAAGACTCTCAGGAAGAAATGTAGACTCTGGTAAGAGAAGACCCACAAAGTAATATATACAGGGTGTCCATATTTATTTCCTCTGTGTTGGGCTATTGTCATAGTGATAAAGACAACTTCATATAAATTGTACAATTTACTCAGGCACTATAAATATTTAAAGCAAAAATATGTTAAGAGATTATAAGTGTAATTTTTCTGTCTCCAGTCAGACACTTTATTTAAATATTGTCTTCCTGACTATGTACCCTCAGTTTGATCTGTAACTCTCGAAAACCCACTGTTTTCTACATACAATAATTGCTTTGATTGGCCTATATATTCCTTTAAGATCTAGCCTCTGCCTACTCCTCCAAGTCTCCTCTCCTATTTCCACCCCCCCATTCATTCTCCTAATGCATCCATCTTATCACTTTGTCAGTTTCTCAGTCTGGAATGCACATCTTACCATGAAACTGTGAGCTTGTTGAGAACAGATTCAATGCATTTCATCTTTTATTTTCAACACTTAGCATAGTCTCCAGCTTAGTAGTATTCACTGTTTGCTATAAGAATAAAATAAATTAATCCTAAGGTTCCCTAAAGGACTCTTAGATGGCATTGCTCAATTCTCTCAGAATGCAAGTCATCTCTGCTTCTTTCAATCATTTATTTCCTCTTTGTAGTTAAAGTTAGCTATTGAATTGATTTAAAAGGTAAGGTGTTCTCCATTTTCCCCTGAAAAATCTAGAACTCTACTTATTCTTTAGAAAATAAAAATAGGCTTCTTGTATATTTGTTGTCTTGATTAATTTTATATTTTCTATAAAGTGTCTGTTGTATAATGAGTCAGAGATTAAGCAATTAAAGGAGAAACTCGAAGAACTCAGGCGCATTCAAACTCTTCCGGAATTAGGTATTTTGCATATGGTGGTGGGGCAAAGAAACCAGAGTGATATGAAACCAAAATAATTAGGTGTTTAACTTAACAAGAGTGCATCAACCAAATAAAAATATAATTTGTTTGGAAATAAGATGAAAATCATTGTGAAAAACTAAATAAGCCACTTTATTCATTAGGATAGAATTCTGTATTTTTCTTGCTAAAAGAGGGCTCCCTCTCAGCCATGGTCCTCTTAATTTCAAAATTTGAGAACTACACAATGACCTTAGGGGCTAGCTAGGTCAGTCCTCCCCTTTATCCAGAGAGGAAACTGGCCATACGAAGATTCTAGTTTTAAGAATAAATTAACATTTATTTTCCTCTTTTTCACGCCACATTAACAATATTTTGGTATAAGAGAGAATGGACGATGTAATCTTCCTATAAATTCCCTGTAGCTATTATGAGCCAAGAAAATAATCTAAATAAAGTCCAGTGGCAAAGAAAGCAGGAATCGTGAAGCATAGGAATGCCAAATGAAGCCATGTTTCATCAGTTCCCAAAATTAATCCTGAATTTCATCAACTCATGCAAGCTATGTCCAAAGAAATATGCTGGGAGTCACCGTGACTAGAATAAGGTACTGAAATAAAATGCCACAGTTGTGTTTTATTTGCTAAACATGTGTACTTTGCATCGGGAGGCAATAAGAAAATGAAGACCACCCTCTAGCTAAAATTAGGTTTGGCCTAAGAACCACCACAGAATCTTATCGTACAGTAGGTACCTTTTAATGTAAGGGCTAGCAAACATTTTCTGTGAAGGGCTAGATAATAAATAATTTAGGTTTTGCAGGTTTATGGTGTCTGTTGAAACTATTCAACTCTTCCCTTTTATAATAATAAGAGAGCAGCACAGACAACACTTCAACAAATGGGTGTGGCTATGTTCCAATAAAATTTTATTTACAAAAAGCAAGCTGTGGGCCAGATTTTACGTGAGGACCATAGTTTGCTGCCCACTGTTTTAATGTATCAGGCAACCAAGAACTGAGAGCACTGTCAAGAAACAGAATTTAGTTTCTTATTCTCTTTCTAATTTCTTAGTAGATACATGTTTGCATTTAATACCTCACAGTCATTAATTAAAAATGGAACCTCCAGTGACTCTGAACTGGCAATTAGTTAAAACAAGGTAAACTTGCAAAGTGTCTGTCAGTTAGTTATCTGATCTGCATCAATCCACACGTGCTAAGTCAGTGAGAGAGCAGAAGTGTAATTTTCCAGAACACGTAACTCTATTGCTCTGCATGCTTCTAATGAGAAAAAGTTAATTATTTTATTATCTTAACATAAACCTTCCCAAATTAAATATTTCCAGGGTTATAAACTGTTTGCCTGCAAGCTTCATTAAAAGCTTAAAACCAGCCATTTCACTTTTGCAAACTACAGTCTTGGTCTTTTCAGTGTTCAAATAAAGCCTTCACATTTTTTAGAGCGTAATTTTTCTTACATAAAAAATAAGCCCTACCCACATTGTTCTCCTCATTGATGGTCAATATCAGTACATTCTATTGCTAGAGGGGTCCAGAAATTGGAAAAGAAGCTGGGATAGTCTTTACCTATTACACATTTGCATGTTGTATATATATATGTTGCATATATATGTATATGCAACATGCAAATGTGTATATATATACACACACATTAACTATTCCCCTTATAAAGGAGATCCCCTTATAAAAGATTCCCTTATAAAAGGAGATAAATACTATTTTCATTATCAACTTTTTCTTAGTTCTTCTTTCTTCTGAGCTAAATAATCTAACAGTTTTTATTTTTCTTTGAAAATACTGCACTTTGGGATCTGCCAAAATTTGTTCTAACAGCACCATTTGGATAAAAGACTTTTCTCTAATGTTTTTAATCTCTCAGGATTAAGTTTTAGGACACACAGAGAAATGAAGCAAATAATAGTGTTATCCTATTCTTTTCTTTTTCTTCTGTTGTCAAGAAAAGCCATACTTCTTTTAAACTAACCAGTACAAGGAAATCACAAGTTATTATTCCGTGACCAGCAGAGTTCATTTCTTTCCTTTCTACAGGGGGAGATATCAAGCCAATTTTTAACTCTGATTCCTTGTTTCTGATAATATGAAATCATATTCAAATGCTTTCATTTTACAAAACTTTAAAACACATCTCACTTGCTATTCTTCATTCTCTCCTTTTTTTTTTGAGACGGAGTCTCGCTCTGTCACCCAGGCTGGAGCGCAGTGGCCGGATCTCAGCTCACTGCAAGCTCCGCCTCCCAGGTTCACGCCATTCTCCTGCCTCAGCCTCCCGAGTAGCTGGGACTACAGGCGCCCGCCACCACGCCCGGTTAATTTTTTTGTATTTTTAGTAGAGATGGGGTTTCACCGTGTTAGCCAGAATGGTCTCAATCTCCTGACCTCGTGATCCGCCCACATCGGCCTCCCAAAGTGCTGGGATTACAGGCATAAGCCCTCGCGCCCGACCCATTCTCTCATTTTTAAAAATCCTTTATTCTTCACAATATTTGGTGTCAAGTCATGACCAAATCTACCCATGCTCCTATTCTTGTTTGAAGTTTGAAACCTTTAATTACTTGAAAAATTATAAGTTGTTTTGGAATATGAGTGGCAGAGGACAGAACAGTAATTGCTGCCTGCAACAGAGGCCCTATCATAGCAGCTGAGTTGCCATTCAAAGATAGGATGTCTTCTCACCTACTTCATGGCTCTCCTCAAGGAAGGAGTTGTAGGCCAGTAGAAATCCAGTTGTAATTCCTTTGCCTTAAAGAGAGGCTCACAGCAATGTCATAGGACCCCACAGTCTCTCAGATAAACTTATATTGAGGTTCTTCATGCTTTGTCCAAATCCTCAGGATTATTATGTGTCCTCATACTACGGCCTCAAGAATTGCTTGCAGAAGGAAGAAAGGTAAAAGAATGAACACATTCTCTGATTCATAAGATTACTGTTCCCATGGTACAACTGACCAATCGTATGTTTAATCATGAGTTGCTTTAAAGTCTAAAATGCATAAGTTGCCATCTAGAATGGCTTTTAGATTAAATTGGACAGAAAAGACATGATCGTCCATCAGTCATCATAACCTGATGAGTGAGAGTAGGAGATTTAAAAGAGGATATAAATGAATATAATTTTTCTTTTAAGACTTTCTCAATGTACTCCATTTTTATTTTCAAGTCTTTAAATTTTGTGACTCTTCTAAGCACCCAAATGCTGTATCTTAGTTTTTGTTTGTTTTAATGTCAGAAAACTCTTCACACTTATGAAGGGGTGGCACTAGGAAATGTTTGAGAACAGCTGCATTTTATTCACAGTTTAAGAGAACTCAAGGTCAAGGGTGTACATCTTTCTGAATGGGAGAAAATAGATCTCTGAAAAATCCAGCCTCAGTTTATCTCAAAACCTATCTACCATGGTCCTATCTAGGTGAGCTGGCTTCAGTGACAAACTATAGAAGTTTGTGAATTATAGAGTGTCAAAAACTAAAAGGAATAATAAGTTTCTTTTAAGTTACAAAAAAAATAAAAGAGGAACTTGGTTCCCAGGTTTTTCAAATTCAAAGGTCTTATCAGAATTCATAAGACAATGTGAGTTCCTAGTAGGCAAGGCTCATGTTCCTGAAGGCCCAGGGGGTCTCAGCTTTTGAAGCTGCTGCCTACTCCTCTTGACAAGCTCTGTCTTTACTTTCACAGAAGAAAGGAAAGCACAAAAGGGAGACAGAGAATTATTCTTTAAATGTTCAGGAAAGTGAAGAGACATTTGCTTTATCATTATGAAAATGCCCACCAGCTGCAGGTAGTAAAATTTAACATTTGGCCAGTTAACTCCCAAAAAAGGAAGGCAATCTTGGAAGAAATTGAGAGTTGGCAGGTCATGGAAATGACACTTAAACCTTGGCCGTGCTTCCTGGCTCAAGTATGAGAGAAATGTGGCCCCCACAGCAAAGAGGAGAACGTGAGGTAGCACTGCATTTCATGTGGGTGATGGGCGGTCAGAAAATCCAGGGACCAAAATAGATTTTTAGAAAATATCCTTAATGATTAAAATAATCAAGCCAGGGCAATTCTACATTTAAGGCTATAAGGCTAATCTTTGGGTATTTGAGAAAATAGACTATTTCCACCAAATCATATTAAATGAAAAATGTGGTCAAGTAATATTTAGAATCATGGGGTCGGGCAATCAATTTCTACAGACTAGCCCAGCATCTAGAATAGGCACAGGAGGAGAGACGTGGGCATGATAAAACTGGATAAAAGTGTTAGGATGATTTCAGATAATTATAAGACATGGTTCTTATTCATAAGGGATTGTACACACAATATAGCAGAGGAAAACAATTATGTCTATACTGAAAAATAATGGCCACCAGGAAGGGAGCTAACTTTAACTGACAACATGCCATGTGTCGGGCACTGCACTGATCACTCAATGTACATGACCACATTTGAATTATCCTATGGGAGGATAAAATATTCCATTTTACTATTAAATAAAATGCCACTCAGAGTTGTTTAGCAAACAAATATAATTTGCAGGATGCACTAAATATTATACCAACAGGTTATTGCAGAGCTTTCAAAGGAAAAGAAGAGATTGATTCCTGGAGAGTCATTATATATACACACAAACACACACAAATATATATTCATCTATAATATGAATTATTTGAAACATGATTCTGTGTGTCTACTTAGTCACAGAGATTTGTTTGGGCTTTATAACAGTTCTTTGCTATTTTACAGCTCTGATGGAGGCTGTAGCATGGTGTTTATCATGCAAGTTAAACTTGAAGAGTTCCAATCCTAGCTCCACCATTCACTAGCTCTATGTCCCTGAACAAGTTATTTAACCTCCTTAAGTCTTGGTTTCCTCGAGCATAAATGAGTGTTAGTGGTATGTATCCCATAAATTTGTGAAGATTAGCAACGTTAATATATTTAATCCTCAGCACAGTGACTAACACATACAAAATCACTCCATAAAAGCTAGGTATTAATTCTGTCTATTTTCTCTTGTGCTCTGTCGCCAGTATTTAGAGCAGTATCCATTATAGAGAACACAATCAATAAATATTTGCTAATGAAAGTTATGAATTTATTACTCTCACCTGCAATTATTTTTTCTATAAAGATTTACCCACCCATTGTGCACTATGGCAGACATGTACTAAAGGCATGGAAGGGTTACCTGTTGTCTAAATTGACCCGCTTTATGTGAAGAGGTATTAGGCATTTCTCTGGGTTGAAAAAAATAAGACTCAAACAACACTTGAAGAAAGGTGGCAGGCCTCAGTCCTGAATACAGCCTGCAGCAGCTTCCCAAGCAATGTGTTCCCTTTCAGAGAACTCAGATTCCATTAACTCAAGGTCACCTTCTCCCATTGTGCCTCTTGGATGTCTTCCCTCCCCAGACATTGCAGGGATGACTAGAGCAAAAAAAAAAAAAAAAAGGGAGAAACAGAGCTGTAACTGCCCCCACTGAGTCAACAGGACCACGGTGTGAGCCTGGACATCTCAACCTCATTATTTTACTCACTTAAAGGACACTCAACATTATTATTTAACTCACAGAAAAGTGAAGGAGAAGAACAGGAAAGGGAAAGGCCATGAGTATATGAACATGAAGTATACCCAGGCCCAGAGTCCATAATTCTAATTGTTTATACAGAGATAATTAGCTGTCTTCATTTGTTCTATTTAAAGGATTACATGCCATTGCAAAGAATTCTATTAAAATGTCCAAATTCTTTTTAATGGAGACAAAGCTAACATTCATTAAGAAATGTCCATGGGTCAGTGTTAGTTTTACATTCACTGTCACATTTAATCCTCACAAAATGCCATGGAAGTGCTATCACTCGAGTTTACAAATGAGGAGACTGAGGTTTAGATGCATGAAATAAGCAGCTGAATCACCCAGTTAGCAAATAATGTCGTTGTTATACCAGGTCAACCTGGCTCCAGAGTTCATGTATCATAAACATATAACATGTAAACATCCAGAAATTTTGTGGTACTAATTACTTTTTGAAATGAGCAAACCTCCAAAGGATTTGGCCGTCTTTCTTGGTATATGGAATTTTTATTTATGTTGATCTTTGTGGAGAAGGGGTGTTGATCTATACTTAATCTCAACCAATCTACATTTTATGTATCAACGAATGCTTTCTTGAATGCCTTTTAGGTATCTGTCTAATCCGATTTGACTCATTAATTTGTCATTAAATGGATAAACAAAAAGCTTATTATAGGTATTCCTTTCATTTAAAACAGCAGTTTGCTATTCACTAATCTGTTCTCTGCATATTAATTCATACATCATAAAACAAATCCCTAAGGAAATTGGTTTTCTCCTGCCATTCTCTAGTTGAAAGCTTAGGGATACACATAATTTGTTAATAGCACAGCCAGTACCCAAGTTGCTGTGCCCTTCTACCTCAAGCCCAGTACTTTTTTCCCTGATCACAGCAACCTACTATAGGTGACATTGCACTGGAAACCCGTGCAGCACATACCATCTTCTCCATCAGATACTTCCTGTCAGCAGATGAGCATAAGAATGGCTACTGGGTTGCTGGTTCAGTGCAACTAAATATTCATCATAAGTTTGCACATGAACAGCCACACACAATAATTAAACCCAAATTAATTTCCTCAGTTAATATATGCCACAGAATTAAGTTAAATCTCAACAGAAAACAGGACACACTGGAACTATTAATCCTCCCAATGAGCAACAATAATTATTTTTGCCAACAGTTATTTCATTTGCATATGTAATATTACATCACACATTTTTTACATACTAGTGATGATTCTCTCTGCTTTGCCAGATTGAGAATTTAAAAGTATTAATTCAGATACTCTGCCAGCAGAAATTTCCACAGACCTTGTTCAGGAACAGACTTAAAATTTGGAGCAGTCAGATTCATTAACATTGCTGCTGTACTTCACAATGGAATCCTGTAACTACAAATGTGCATGTGGAATTAACAAATATACACACTATGAATAGCTAAAGACTAATTTCATAATATATGAAATGTGTCTACAAGTTGCACAAGAAATACTTCAAAAATTAATACATCTATTATTCCATATAATTATTTTGGGGATCAATGATGGTTTTCTCTGATTGGAAAATTATGTTTATAAAAATTCACTGATTTGTTTTTTCAGCAAATTCTTACTGGAAATCTCTTCTGTCCCCAGAATTGTGCCAAACCCTGAAAATGCATCAATGCAAAAATAAACACAGCTTCTTTCCTCAAAGAGCTTGCTTTTAGTGGAGGACAGGCAGAGCTACAACTAGTAACTAACCAGTTAATTCCAAAAGTCTAGAATGCCTATTTTAGGGAACAAAAAGAGAGTTTGAAAAACTCATATGAACCTGCCACTTATTAGATTGTAAAAATTTAAACAAGTCATTCAGCCTCTATAGACCTCAGTTTCATCATCTGTAAAAACTGATGTGAGAGTCAGAGGAAAGAATTATAACAATTATATTAGCTTTGCTCATTGTGTGACAAGAACTGTGCTGATATTTTGCATATATTTTCTCGTTTTTTTCTTATAGCAATCCTATAATGTAAAATCAATATTATTAACATTGCCGTTTTACAGGGTTAGAGAAGTTAGCAGTGTTCACATAGCTAATACATGGTAATGCCACATTTTTTATTTGGTAAAGAGGACTTTAGAGATATTCTTCTTAGTTATTATTTTTGCCAATTAAGAACAAAATTCAGAGTAGACAGTAGCATACTTCTCCCTCTATGTAATCTGCAACCAGGGCATTTATTGAAAAATTGAAGAGTAACCAGCCCTTTTCATTCCCAATTACCAGCTGACTTTTTATGTTTTAACTGATAACTCAGCCATAACAACAACAACAAAAAACTTAATGAAACTTTTAATAACAAACATATTATCTCTAGTGAGTGCAGTTCTGCAGTTTTCATTGAAGCATATGTTATTTCTAGGAGAAACATATGTGAACTCCAGCACAGAACTGTTTATTGGCAACTGATTAATATTTCCTTGGCTGTGAGTTTAGCGGGGAGTAGAGAGTTCTTATAAATAGAAACTAAAAGATTAACAACCTCTTACTATTCAATTACCGATTTTTCTTATGGCAATGAAAAAAAAAATCTGTGACTTTGGGCTAGGAATAATAACTAAAAGGTAAATAAAAGAATTATCTATCTTATGTCCTGCCAAATAATATATTTCAAGAAATGATTACATACTGAATTGAATAGACAAAAAATGGATACAGAAAGAGAACACTATAAAAAATATCCTGGAGTTAATTGAGGATTTCACTGGTTGTAGCATATTGCTATGATCTAGATCCTATAAAATGTTTACATCCAATGTTCCTATGAATCCTTACACACCAACAGAAATGCAGCTACCACATAGAGTTGCTCTATTTGTAAACACAATGGATTCCAGATTTTATCTTATGAAATGAGAAGGAATTGACCTTCTGGTCTTCTGTATCACTTCCGCCTCCTCCGCAGATCTTCTTTTTCCCTGTTGTGTTTATTTGGCTGCATTTCCATCATCCATGAACCAGTTCCCTTTCCCAGGGACTCCTGAGTTTTGTATGGGAATCAATGTGGCTTCAGGGGAGTATACTTTTTTGCTGGAGTCAGGTATAACCTAGGCAAAATGTGCTTCTCACCCCACTGGACAGCTGTGAATATGTGATCTAAACTGTTTCAATCACTGAGAATTACTTTCTTTTTTAATTCTATTTTTTTGTTTGCTTTGTTTTGCTGGGAGTACATGTACAAAGGCATTCTCTTTTTTCTGCTGTGTGTAAAGAGAACACATGGCCATAGGAGATGCAGACAACCATCTAGGGACCCGGGGAGAGCTAGCCTTAAAATGTAACCAAGACTAAACAAAAGAAAGAAATGATAACCTCATTGTAATGCTAAATCAAGTCAAAACGGAAGCTAGAGGCACCAGTAAGCCAATAATTTCCCTTTATTGTTAAGCCAGTTTGAGTTGGCTTTTCTGTTCCATGCATCTTGAACATTCTTCTTATACGAAAGCATACTAGAAAGGCCCATGAATCCATAAATCCTTTTGTACATGTAATAATCTTCCTCTTCCATTTCTCAGACTCTTGGGGCCCATTTGATTTTCCTCCTCCCATCCAGTGGGTGAATTCAAGTATCTAAATCAGACAAGAACCTGTATTCTAGCCTTTGATCATTGACAGCAATAATCAAGACCATCATTGGTTTTGAAGTCAGATACATCTGGTTTCCAATCTAGCCCTTTTTAGTTATTGGCTTGCATGACTTCCCTTGCCTCTGCCCCAGTTCTTCTTAGTAACTATATTCATGTATTATGGTGGCCATAACAAAGTACCTGAAACTTAAACCACATAAACTGATTATATTTCATTTCTGTCGGCCAGAAGCCTGATATGGGTCTCACCACCCTAACATTGGCAGAGCTGCATTCCTTTCTGTAGTCCCTGAGTAGGATCCATTTCCTTTTCTAAAGGCCTCCCACATCCCATGGCTTTTGACCTCTTCTTCCATCCTCAAAAGCAGCAAGAGTAGGTTAAGTCCTCCCATCACCTCATTCTGACCTCATCTTTTGCCTTTGTCTTTTACTTTTAAGGATCCTTGTGATTACATTAGGATTGACTAGATAATCCCCAATTTCCCTACCTTAAGATCAGCTGATTAGCAACTTTAGTACCATATACAGCCTTGATTTCCCTTTGCCATATCAGGTAACATATTTACAAATTCAAAGAATTACGATGTAGACATCTTTTGGGGCCATATTCTGTGTACCACAGTAAAATGTGCTTCCTTGCAGGCATATTGTAAAGATTAAATGGTATGAAGCAAGCAACGTGCTTTGCACACAGTGTGTTATAAATTACAACTATTATTAAGCCATGCTGCATCCATGAGAGATGAATGGAGAAGTAAGATCTAGTCAGTTATTTAATCTTCCTAATACAGCCTGTGGATCATGGTCCCAAGACCCAGTAAGAAGTGTGTAAAGAGTCAGCACAACTTCTTCATTCCCTGTGTTTCCACATCTTCATTCCCTGTGTTTCCACATCACCTTATCCCCAAGTGGTCACCATACTTGCAATTCTCTCTCTGTGACTCTTCCCAGTGCCAGGATTTCTTGCTGCAGGTCTCACCTGGGTCTGTTCAAACCCTTGGTACACCGATTCCAGATCTTTCTTGGATCTTAACAAAGTAAACCTGAATTGATCTAATGCACTCTGATAAATTATGAAGCCAACTGGTTCAGAATGTTGATAGCTAACACCCCTAGACACGGAAATTATTACCTTTTAACAAAAAACCCCGGGGCCCTAAACCCATTGTTCCTTAACTGAGCTATTTGAATTTCACTTCTATGACATTTGCCACCTCATTACTATCATACTTCTGTTATTACTAAGGATTTTTAAAATCATCCCAGTTCAATGAAACTTATTTTCAAAAAAATTTATATCACCACTTAAAATAAAAACTACTATAATTTTCTATAACTAGAAAGCAATAAAGAATGATAAGGGAATGAAGGCAATGCCACATCCAGATGACTATTGTTGCTTGCCAAGATTCTGAGCTGAGAGGGATATTAGAGTGGTCAAGAAAACCCACAAACCCAGGTTTCCCTCAACATGGCATTGGGTGGTATAGCCAGACAACAGAATATTAGATCAAACCCTACAAAGCAGAGAGAATGTGTACACTACAACCATATGCTATCATGTGGATGAACCTCACAAACATGAGGTTGGCTTATAAAAGACAGACACAAAAGAAAATAAGTGATATGACTTCACCACACTTACATAAAGTTCAAATCCAGGGAAAACTAATCTGTGGCGGTAGAAGTCAGGTTCACGTTCATGCTAGAGGTGGTGATGACCAGGCAGGGACACAAAGGGGACTCCATGGAATTGGCAAGGGGCTATTTCTTAACCCAGCTTCTGATATGTGGACATGTTTATTTTATGATAATGCATCAAGCTGTACACTTAAGATCTGTGCACTTTAATGTATGTATGTTAGATTTCAAAGAAATGTTTGCTTTCAAAACATCTCCACAAACACACTTTAGGAACAAACTGAGTTGTTCTCCCAGTGGAATCTAAAAGATTCATCACCACAGTCTTCAAAACACTACTTCCAAGGAGTAAGTTCTAGTGTTCCATCGCACGGTAGGATGACTATAGTTAACAATTATTTATTGTGTATTTCAAGACAGCTAGAAAAGAAAATTTGGAATGTTCCCAACACAGAGAAAGAATAAATGATTGAGGTGGTGGATTACCCTGAATACCCTGATTTGATCATTACATATTGTATGCAGGTATCAAAACAGTCCATGTGTCCTATAAATATGTACAATTATTATGCATCAATACAAAATGGAAAAAATCTCAGAAAAAAATAAAGATAACATAAATAACACTGTCTCAAGTCAGATAAATGATGAGAAGAGTATATACCACTGCCCAAGGCATGTATCTCTGCCTACAACCATTTCCCCTAAGCTGAGCTAGTGACCCTCATCTATGCTTTCAGAGGACCATGGGACTTACCAGAATCATAGCATCTGTCTCTGTATTCGGCGTGATTATTTTCTAGCTGCCTTTCTCCAAACCAAGAGTCCCACGAGGGCAGGGACTAAACCTTTCACTGTAGGGCTTTATCCCCTAACAGGGCACTTGATATGTAAGGGGGTACTCTGTAAGGATCTGTGGAATGAACGAAAAAGGGTGTGATTCTGTTGCAAGACACAGACTGTGTAGAGTTGGCAGGAGAGAGAGAAAAAGGGTGCGTATCTCACTGAGGGGAGCGATTGCACATAAATCCTGATGCTAGCACATTTACAAGTTTGAGGAGAAAGGAGGACTGGAATACTAGTAATCAGCTAGGAGCCCTTTGGAGGACAGAGGCTATGACTTTGCCTTTAAGGAGCCTTGAGTGGAACTGTATAGGGCCTAGTACTTTTTAATATTTGAAGGACCCAAGGTAGTGTTAGAGCTGTAATGTCAGCAATGAAAGCAAATGTGTGAGCTGTTTGGACCTATTAAAGATAAGTCATTTCAGGTGTATTCAGAATAAGTGCACATGGAAATGTGGAACTATTTCATTTTTCTTCTCCTTGCTGGGGATGAGTCAGAGAAAGAAGATGTCTGAATTCCTCAGATAAAGTTCCAAGTGCCTTTCAGCTACCAGTTTGCAACATTTTGTACCACAGGAAAAATCAACATGCCAAATTTCGTCTGATCTGAATGCTACAAAAGCCCCCATGTGCTTAGCAAGGTGCCTGATATCAAGTAGACACTCAACAAATGAAAGACTCTACTAGCTCCAACCCCTATCTTCTTGCCATTAAGAAATAAAGAAGACAAGAAAGTACAGAAGAAAGGGACAGATGGAGGAAGGGAGAGAAAGAGGGCAAAAGAAACAATGGAATCACAGTACGTTTCAAATTAGTGGATTCAAACAAAACACTTTGCAGGTTTTGCAAAAAGGCAAATAAGAAAAGAAATTAAACCAACAAAGTGAACTGTAAATGTGTTCCATAATAAGAGATGATGTTATTAAATTACAGCTAATGATACTAACACAGATTGAAGAGGAAAAAAACAAATGATGATGGCACTTAATGACTTTATTGTCCTGTGCTATGCACATTTTTGCTCAAATGTTCAGATATCAGAAATGTTCTGAATATTATGAATCAAAGAAGGGAGTAGACTGTGGAGAGATGTGCTAGACTGGAAAGCCATCCCCAGTGCGGGGGACGGGGGGGTTCCTTCAAAACCCTATTCTTTAGATGTGGGAAAACATGAAATGAGAAACAAGGTTACTCATGCCATAAAACAAGCAAGAATGCCTCAGCGTTTATATTTCATCAGAGAGTTTTTATAAAACCTGTGGTCCAGGCTATCAGAGATAATATCATCTATATAGCTCACAATTCTACATATTCTTGCTTATTTATTCATTGTGGACAACCTACTGATAACCTGTGAAAGGAGATTTCTTCCTGTTTTCCATGATTTTACATTGCAGTTCAGTATGTAAGATAAATGCAACAGTCAAAGTGATTCAATAAATGTGCGGGATGATGTATGGTTACATTCCAGTTGTAGGCTGTATTACTATTCACCAAAAAAAAAATCCCTCTCTAGCTTGTTTCTCCCTGAGGGTGGATTATATACTCCCACTGTGCTGAACTCAAGATGTTTTATTTTGGTTAATCAAAAGAAAGGAGAAATGACAGATGCCTTTTCCAGGCAGAAGCACTCGTGCTGAGCTCTGGGTGCCATGTTTCTTTTCCCGCTGGCACAGCAATCACAATGTTCCCCATAGGAGCTGCTCCATCATCCTAGGTCCTAGAGTAAATGCGATATGGAGCAGAGCCCCAGCTGACTCACAAGGAACATGCAATGCCCTTTGTTTTCATCAGCTACCGAGATTGTTAGGTATGGCAGAACGACTTAGCTTGCACCAAATGGTATCCAAATGAGGCAAACAAAAATCAGAGCCAAACGTATAAATGCATTCATTGGTCCAACAAATTGGTATTGAACACATTCTATGTGCTGTCTGTGTTTACTTCTAGGATTAAAATTATGGACAAGTTCGTTATCTTCTAGACTAGAGTTGTAGAAACTCAAAAGTAAAGAACCAAAATGGATTGAAAAAATAAGAACTAGTATTTGATAGATCAGTAGAGTGGCTAGAGTTAACAATAATCTATTGTATATTTCAAAATAACTAAAAGAGAATAACACAAATGTTTCTAGCACAAAGAAAAAACAAATATTAAAAAGTGATGAATATCCTAGTTACACGGATTTGATGTTTACAAATTACATGAACCTATTAAATTATCACACATATACCAAAAACATTTACATCTATTATATATCAATGAAAAGTTTTAAAGAAAAAAAATTCAGAAAGAATCAACATGGGCTCAAGAATTCTGAAGGAAGATCACATAGAGGTTTGCATCATGAACAGGACATTATTAGATAGGCATGTTTGGAGAGGACATTCCTAATAGAATAGATAGAAGCACATAAGCAGAGGTGTAACTAAAGGAGAGAACCTGTGTAGGGAATTAGTGGGCAGGAAATTGAGAAACAATCAGGATTGAGCCAGAGGAAAGAAAATCTTTATTATTAAACAAAAGCTTCTGTAGGCAATGGGAAATGAAAAGGTTTTGAGCATGGTAAAAATCAGAATTTTTAGGTACTTTGAAAGAGGTAAGAGACAGAAAATACTGGATTGGGGTAAAAATCATGGGGATGGAGCCAAGTCGACTTTTTTTGTCTTAATATGATTTAAGCAGAATTTTTGGTGTCATCAATTTAAAGTTATAATGCCATCCTGTTAAAATTATATATCAAGGTCAAAATTTTCAATCTCACATTTCATAACCAATAACAATGTGTACCCTATGAGACGTATATCAGAGCACTCTGCCTGCCATGAATACACGGTATATGTTCAGGGATAACAAAAATAAATGACCATATGGAAGCTTTAAAATATGCCAACTAATATCTACAGAAGACCTAGAAAACTACAGGATTTTTTAAAATTTAATCTTCTTAAAACGTAATGACTTATTTGCTCCCTTGAGTAAAAAATGCCCTATCTTAAAAAATTTATTGGTTGCTTTGAGTAGAAAGCAAATATCAGTTAAGATTGGGATCAGAATGACAACTAAGACATGACACACTTACTTATTGAAAATTATTATATTATTTTGTAGAGACAGGGTCTCACTATGTTAATCAGACTGGTTTCAAACTCCCAGCCTCATGTGATCCTCCCACTTTGACCTCCCAAAGTGCTGGGATTACAGGAGTGAGCTACTGTGCCTGGCCTGGCACACTTGCTTTTAAAATGATAGGTAGAGCAGACAATGCTAAATGTCCATTTCACTTTCCATTTTCTGGGCACAATGGAGCACTTCTCAGACTCCCTTGCAGTTAGGCCACTGTTGTATGATTAAGGCAAGTGCATTGGGAGCAACCCAGTGATTTGCTTTTGTTTAATTCCAAACCCACAGAGAAATCTACTTTCCTGCCTAGGAGTTCCCTATACTTACTGTTCAAAAGCATTAATTTACAAAAGCGTTCAAAGAAAAACTAGATTAGCAAAGGATACAGGCAGGTCAGGAGCACTTAATACTTCAAATGCAACCAGATAAAGAGAGATATTCAAGGCAAAGCAAATGAAAGTATCTTTAGAGGAGCAATAATCACATACAAATCAAAATAGTTAGGTCATTTGAATTCTAAATGCATAAGCATATGGACTGATTCAAAACATTTATAACTTTATGTTTATGTAATAAAACAGAAGCAGCTTAGTTTTAAATGCATGTTTCTCTAAATCATGGTGTAATCTCTGTGGAAAAAATGTTTGAGGATTTCTGAACCCCATAATTATAACAAGTACTGTGAATTTGATATAATTATTGAATTCCAGGAGCATTACACGGTCCACCTCTTGTCTTCAGAACAGCCCTAGCTCATAGGCATATATTACTGGCATTCCCAGTTTACCCAAAAGGAAATAGAATCTTAGAGATAAGGTAAATTACGAAGTTTCATGCAAGTGGGAAGACATAGTGAGGGGATCCTAGCCCAGGTCATCTGACTCTAGAGAATACATTCTACACCAAGCTTGCCCAACCCATGGTCCGTGGGTCGCATGCGGCCCAGCACGGCTTTGAATGAAGCCCAAAACAAATTTGTAAACTTTCTTAAAACATTATGAGATTTTTTTTTTAGGAACTCATTAGCTATCGTTAGTGTTAGTATATTTTGTGTGTGGCCTAAAGCAATTCTTTTTCTTCCAGTGTGGCCCAGGAAAGTCAAAATATTGGATACCCCTGATCTAAAGTCTGTACAACTACCTTGCCTTTCAAGGTCAGCTAATCTTGAAAAGCCATTTTATTTAAACAGATGAGCCATTAGCTCTCAAATTAGTTTCTTCAGCATAAGCTAAATAAGTGTCCAGAATATAATTTAGCCAGCAATGATGGCATCTAACATCTCAAATGAAGTCCCTGCATATTTAAATGCTTCTAAATCACTACTTTGTTACAAAAGGTATACGATGGAGTCACTCAGAGGGACTGAAACATGTTGGCAAAGTATTCTGATGGCCCAACACCGGGTGAACAGATAAGAAAAAGCACTGAATGCAGTTAATTTTAGATAGGTCTGAAAGGGGGGTAGGGGTGCACAACGAAGAAAAGGAAATTTGCAGTATCTTGAGGACCTACAATTCCCAAGATCCCTATTGAGGACCAAGGAGGAAAACATAGGGACCAAAAATCAGTTGCATATCAAGAATCTTGAGGATTTAAATAACCTTGATTTAAATAAATCCTTGCAAATGCTAAGTGGTTCATGCATTTCCCTGAGCTCATTTTCTCTTGCAAGGTTCACAATGTTACCCTCAAATTTGTGGTAGCCCAGGTCCCAGTTCTCATTTCATGAAAAGATAGGAAAAAGAGTGTGTTTGGAATTATCTGGACCTACCAAACTCTCATAGAAAACTCAGGCCTAGCCTGCTGATGTTGAAGATGTGGCTGTTTAATACAGTGCTAAATCCAGTCCTGAAAGAGACAGGTTATTTGGAAGTGCTTCAACAACACTCCCACTAGGATGGCACGTACTGTGCCTTTTTTGCCCATTTCAGTATAAATTCTGTGATAAACTTTCTGTAAAATCTTTTTTAAAGAGTACAGTCAGTGACAACATCTTCATTAGAATTTTACCATGATGTGAGGCATAAAGTGTGGAGCATAAATTATGGCTGGCTTTCCAGAAATACAAGGTCACTTTTTTTCTGTATGAAAGGATGTAAATGCCCAAGAAATGCTTTTGATGAATCCCATAGGCTTGAATGAGTATTTATACTATAATAAACTTTCTTCTAATTTTATTCACTCTCAAAGAAAACAAAAATTCCTTTAACAGATTCAGGCTTTATAAGAGCATTGGTACAAGATCTCATCTCTTTATTAATATTCTGTTTTAAAATTGAAAATAAAGATAGTACTGGCACCATTGGCTACACCCACCCAGCAGCAGGCTACATTCTTTGAAAACTTGCAATGGATAATCCATGAAGGAACATAGCAATACTGAAAATGCATAGTTTTTCTTCAGCTAATTGGAATAGGTTGCCATAATCATTTTCAGATTTAAGAAGAATTTGTAGTCAGTGAAAAATTGGTGTCTGTGAAATATGTGAAAACCTTGAGTGACATCCATGACACCATGGAGTGGACAGAATCAATATGTGTCTATACCTGGCACTGGACAAGGCTGTCCCAGTCTTCAGGTCACGATTCACAGTGTGTCCAAAAATCACAATTGGTTCAGAAATCTGCTCCAAGTATCTTTTGGATGAACAATTTATGAAATTCATCAATGCTTTAATATCATTTAGCAAATCAGAACAAATTAAGTTAATTCTGTAGTAAAATTTCCCTCATTAACTCATACTCAGATAAGTTTTTTGAGTGAAAGATAAAAGGGTACATTGCAACCTTATATGTAAATGTCAAAAATTATATGTATCACACTAGACAAAATGCTTAAGAGTTACCAGAGGGAGGAGCCAAGTGATCAAAGAAAAGACACATGGAGTTTGGAGTCTAAAAGATGCAAGTCTTTGTTATTGCTGCCTCAAAGACCGTGGACAACTTCATGCCCAGTCTTGGTCTTAGCAACATCCATAAAATTAGACATTTGAACTAGGGTTGACAAACAATGCCCATGGACCAAATCTAAACCACCATCTATTTTTGCAAATAAAGTTTTATTGAAAGGCGATCATGCACATTCATTTTCACATCACCTATGGTTGCTTTCCAGCTATAATGGCGGAATTCAATAGTTGTCAGAGAGACGGAATTGGACTGCAAAGTCTAAAGTATTTACTATACAGACCTTGAAAGAAGAAAGACTGTGGGCTGGGCATGGGGGGCTCATACCTATAATCCCAGCGCTTTGGGAGGCCAAGGTAGGAGGATCACTTGGGGCCAGGAGTTTGAGACCAATCTAGACAACAAAGTGACATCCCAGCTCTGCAGATTTTTTTTTAATTAAGTTTAATTAAAATAATTTTTAATTAAAATAAAGAAAAGAAAGATTGTGAACCGCGAGTTAGACTATGAGATCTGCTGGATTTCATGCAGCTCTCAAATTCCTATGTACCTATTCTGTGTCATGCCATTCAAAAGTTATTCCAAATGTCCCTCTTGCTTAAAGTTGATACAGTTAAAAAACAAACAAACAAAGAAACAAAAAGCAATAGAACAGTAGGACTGTAATGTTGGTTAACAGAATTCTTTGAAGTCTATGACACCTCTTTTCAAAACTCAGTTCTGCCATTGTCCTCGACATCCCATTCCTTTCTTCTATAAAATGGGATAACCAGTATATAATATATTATGGATGTTGCTGAGCTTAAATGAAAAAAAAGTATGTCAAATATTAAGCATACTGTATGACAAGGGGTAAGTGTTAATTAAATAGTAGCTTCCATTAATACTACTACTGAGATAGCCTTTGGTATTATGGCAAGGGAAACAGTGCAACGACTGACTCATTTATGCCTTCCTCTATATACTAGCTTTTCGGTGAGAAAACGGAAGGAAGAGCCTTTTATAGAGAAAAGCATCAAGTATATTGCCTGTGTCTGATCCACACGGCTCCCTTTTCTTAGTCTGCTGTGTAATCATAGCCAAGGAAATTTCTGGTCATCTTTAAAAATGAAACATTCTATGCATTTTTGTGCCACAGTGACACTTAGATTTGAGTAAAAAGTTGGTGGATCTAGAAATAGTCTAAGACTTCTTGAGGGTCCGGAGAAAAGCTGCCAGGAAAAACCATGTGAGTGAAGATATTCACCGAAATCAATAATTCCTAGATCACACTAATGCAACCTTACAGGTAATAATGTAAAACCTGCTGGCTAAGGCGCTCAAAGTTATCATGCCCGGAGCAGTCATAATTTGGTTCCAAGCATCAGGCTTCTATTTTATTTTGTGGTGCTTTATACATCATCTATGAAAACTACTGCTGAGACTTCCAGGTCCCTGACTTCTGAATGTGTAAATCACGTCAAACTATCATTTCTACCCCCACCCTAGTGAAAATATAAATAAATAAATAAATAAATATCTGCTAGGCATCATTTTTGAGGTAGTGATTTTCTTTTTCTTTTTTTTTTTTTTTTTTGAGACGGAGTCTCGCTCTGTCGCCCAGGCTGGAGTGCAGTGACCGGATCTCAGCTCACTGCAAGCTCCGCTCCCCGGGCTTAGGCCATTCTCCTGCCTCAGCTCCGGAGTAGCCGGGACTACAGGCGCCCGCCACCTCGCCCGGGTAGTTTTTTGTATTTTTTTTTTTTTTTTTAAGTAGAGACGGGGTTTCACCGTTTTAGCCGGGATGATCTCGATCTCCTGACCTCGTGATCCGCCCGTCTCAGCCTCCCAAAGTGCTGGGATTACAGGCTTGAGCCACCGCGCCCCGCCGAGGTAGTGATTTTCACTACAAATGAGTTCAAGCAATGTTTTCCAAAGTAGCAAGGATGAAAGATAAGTTTGCTTCTTTTTTTTGTAGTCCGTTGTGCTCTGAGCCTTTAAAAACATAAATTACTAGTGAAAAATGAATTGAAAAGGAAACAAAATGCAAGATAAACCCAAGTCCAGACATCTTATTTATTAAATTCAGGAGACACAAAATTGACTGTCAAATTGCTCTAAAATTTTCTGAGTTCTATATTTCTGTACTTACCTCTTTGCAAACCAGTGTAACGTCAAAGGTTCTTGCCTTAGCCACGCCAAAGGACTGGTGTGGCAGCAGCCCGTGGCAACAGAGAGAGACACGGATTGGACAGAGAGAAAAAAAGCTGTAGGCTTTATTGAACAGAGTGACAGTACAACGTTTCCACAGCCTGGAAGGGGTCCGGAGCTGGTAGCCAGTGTTAGATTTTTTTATCACCTTTTAAACTCTTCAAGGTGGGAAATACCAGTGGTGGGAAGATGTTACCAGAGTGAGAAACAAAGACAATTAACATGTCTCAGATCTTGAGGAAAACCGGGAATTGCAACTTAAGTTTTATCTGCTTTAGGACCTTGCAACTACATGGCAAAGGAGACAGGATCTCACAGGATTTTACAAATTGTGTTTACAAGGAATTGGAATTGGGAGCATAGATAAGGTCTGCTGGTCACAGAAAAACAGGCTTTTAACATTCCTTTTAGTTTCAGGAGACAGGGAAGGGAGAGAGGAAGAGAGAACACAGGGAAGCTTACAGCAAAATTTTCACTGTTTACAGCTTTCTTGGGGAAGAAAACACATGTACAAATTCTGATGTTAGGAATATTTTAAGCATATATCTTCAATATTATTCATCCAGGACTAAAGTAAGTCCTGATGCAGGAAATGAGTGAGTTTCACAGCTTTCTGAGCCCCTACTTGACCCAGGAAGCCCAACTGGCACCTCCTCTCACCAGTAACCAACAGTTGGTAGTCCTGTACTTGCTGGCATTCTGCCTTTTACATAGAGGGTGGGCAGATCTGGAATTTGCTGGGCTGTGACGGTAACTTGGGATGTCCACAAAAAGCCCAGGATGGAAGAATAGCCTCCGCCAAACTAGCCACAGAGGCCACATGAAGCAACATGTGGAATCAGGGAGCGGGCCTGCCAAAGCAAGGGAAAGGTGGTTGTTTCTGGTTTACACTATCCATTATATGGTCTAGATTCTGTGCAATGAACATGTAATTACTCACCTGCATTAGAGTGTTGAACAAAACTTTGCAGAAGGCCTCTGACTTGGACTGGGCTCCTGCGCTAAGCCTAATAGAACAAACCAATATGGCATTTACTACAATAGCTGAGCTTTATTAATTGCAGGAGGCTCTGTAACCAATTTACCAATTAAGTGATAACCAATTAAGTCATCCCTACACCGCACTTCCGTTTCCTATAAGTGAACGGAATTTTTTGCATTTTCACTAGGGATCACCTTGGTGGGATTTCTCTGAACCTGCTCATGTTCAGAGGTCTGTCTCATCCTTGAATCGGTTTTGCTTTGCTTTGCTTTGTTTTATTTTTCTTTGCTTAAACTAAAGTTTAAACTGTCTAAGGTATTTTCCTTTAACAGAGTTTTCAAAAATGCAAATTAAAGACTGATTAAAGCACTTTAGCACTTTTTGTTTATCTTTAGAAGTGGGGCAAAGAGTAAGCAATTCAAATGTTTCAGGTTCTCAAAAAGTATGTGTTCAATTACTGGTTTTTTTTTTTTTTTTTTTTTAATTTTTACTGAGCACACAGAAAGTAGATTCAGTACTAGGCAGTGAAGGTACAGCAGTAAATGAGACACAGTTCCTGCTCTCATGGGACTTCTAGTCTGGTTCAGAGAGAGACACCTGAAAATTCATGAAATTCTTACAAAATCTATGCTAGAAATTTCTTCGGTGTAAAGTGGTAACAAAGAGGACAGGGTGGTTAATTCTCCCCAAAGGAAAACAGTTTGTCCCCTTTCCCAAAATGTGACCCCTTTCTTAAGGGTGTTGAGAGATGACAAGAGGTAGAAAGCTCAGCCATGTCATCTTGCACTAATTTTCACAAGTTTGTGTCTAAAACTTATAACCTCTAAAATCAGCATGCTCAACCCCACAAAATCCCCATCCCCAAGTGTAAATTCCTGCCAACATCTACCCTTTACCACATGGAAAATGTACAAAATTGAGGGAATCATGATTTCCAGGAAAACCCTTGGGAAGCATTATTTGATGCCCAGGATCCTGTTGTGTCTTTGTCTATCTGGACAGGAGGGAGCAAGAAAGTCACTAAAAAGAACTGAAATCTTGATTGATAGGTCCTGGAGCCAAAATCAGAGTCAAGTAGCACCATGTGAATCTCCCATTGTAGTACCATGTGTGACATTCTAATACAAGTGGCATTTTTTTTCATGAACTTAATTGTTGTCTGACCCATCGTCCCATCTATAGCAGTGGCAGGAAAAGAGATATGATAAAGTTTCAGTGAAATCAATTCAGGCTCCCCAAATCTTCCAGGGAAGACAAGCTGCTGTGCTCACTCACCTGGTGTCAAAGAAGGGTTCTAGAGGGGAGTCAAAGAAAAGGAGCCCTTGGGTGTTATGACTCCAAGCAGAAAATCTGAGCAATGTTCGCTTCCACTGGGATGGGCAATTGTCCTGTTTGACTTAGTTTTATTCACTACTGCAGTCACACTGTCCTTCAAAGAATTAGCTAAACAAACATTTTCCCCAATAATTGCTCATCTTCATGAATAAACATGCTAATAAGTCATCTCTGAAGCTACAAATATTGCTTACATGATTAAAAGTAGAGAAGTTCAGGAAGTCACACTGCATGCAGATATGACACAGATGCTTTTCAATTACTTTTCCAAATATGTGCTACCAGGTCTTGCTCCCATTTTTATGCATGCAACTGCATCCCTGGGGAAAATGGAATTTGGAAGCTTCTAATTATTTGTAAGACAATTTGCCAAGACACTTCTATATTACAGCCTGGCAAAATCTCTCACAAAAAGTTCAGTTATTTGCTTTTACCACTATACCTCTCCAACTATTTATATACCATTTCCAGGAAGATCGTCCTAAAGCCCATCTCTAATGGCATCAATATCTGCCTCAAAAATCAATAGCTCTCAGTATCTACAAATTAAATAGTACTGTGAAACTATTGAGATGCAGTACAGTATAATGTTTAAGAGCATGGTCTCTAAAGTCAGACTGCTTGACTTTAAATCCTATCTCTGCCCTTACTGTCTGTGTACACTTAAGCAGCCTATTTTATTTCTGTTTTCAGTTTCTTTACCTGTATAGTATGAGAAATCATAACAATATATACATTCTATATATTTAAGCAAGTTGTATATTACCTATGCTATGCATATGTATATATTATAATAAATTACATATAACATGTATATATTATAATAAATTATATATAAATATATAAACCACAAATACATAATATAATAAATGTATTAAATATACTTAATATATTCTAAATATACTATGTATAATATATCTTGCTTATTATATATAATTTTATATATATATAGCATTGTATATACAGTTGTATATACATGCGTATATACAGGATTTAGGTGTGGCCCAATCCTGCTTCCTTGGTTTTATTTGTCATATCTTTCTTACACATAGCCTAAATTCCAGCCAGGATGCCTAACTACTATTCATCCAATTCTCCAGACTTTCTTTTCTTTTTTAAAAAAATTTAAAAAAAAAACATTTATTTATCTTTGTAATTTATTTCTTTGAACTGACAAATAAAAATTATATGTATTTATTGTGCACATGATGTTATAAAATATGTACATATTGTAGAATGTCTCAATTGAGCTAATTAACCATATGCATTACCTCCCATACTTATCATTTGTAGGGAGAATATTTAAAATCTACTCTTAGTAGTTTTTTTTTTAAATTTTTAAAAAATTTTTTTATTATACTTTTAAGTTCTAGGGTACATGTACACAAAGTGCAGGTTTGTTACATATGCCATGTTGGTGTGCTGCACCCGTTAACTTGTCATTTACATTAGGTATATCTCCTATCCCTCCCCCCTACACCCAACTCACGACAGACCCCTGTGTGTGATGTTCCCCACCCTGTGTCCAGGTGTTCTCATTGTTCAATTCTCACCTATGAGTGAGAACATGTGGTGTGGGATCTAATTAAACTAAAGAGCTTCTGCACAGCAAAAGAAACTACCATCAGAGTGAACAGGCAACCTACAGAATGGGAGAAAATTTTTATAATCTACCCATCTGACAAAGGGCTAATATCCAAAATCTACAAAGAACTTAAACAAATTTACAAGAAAAAAAAATCAAACAACCCCATCAAAAAGTGGGCAAAGGAGATGAACAGACACTTCTCAAAAGAAGACATTTAAGCAACCAACAGACACATGAAAAAATGCTCATCATCACTGGCCATCAGAGAAATGCAAATCAAAATCACAATGAGATACCATCTCACACCAGTCAGAATGGCGATCATTAAAAAGTCAGGAAACAACAGGTGCTGGAGAGGAAGTGGAGAAATAGGAACACTTTCACACTGTTGGTGGGACTGTAAACTAGTTCAACCATTGTGGAAGACAGTGTGGTGATTCCTTAAGGATCTAGAACTAGAAATACCATTTGACCCAGCCATCCCATTACTGGGTATATACCCAAAGGATTATAAATCATGATGCTATAAAGCACATGCACACATATGTTTATTGCAGCACTATTCACAACAGCAAAGACTTGGAACCAACCCACATGTCCATCAACGACAGACTGGGTTAAGAAAATGTGGCATATATACACCATGGAATACTATGCAGTCATAAAAAAGGATGAGTTCATGTCCTTTGTAGGGACATGGATGAAGCTGGAAACCATCATTCTGAGCAAACTATCCCAAGGACAATTCTGCAGACTTTCTAGCCATCCCACCTTTGTTCTTCCTGCCTGGGCTATTGAAGGCTTACTTAAACATTACTTTTTCAGAAAGATTTTCCTGCTTTCTCAGTCAAGTCACAATCTTCTCCCACCTTAGAGTGTCTACTGGAGAGTGGTAAAAAAAAAAAATAATAACTTTGATTCACCGTCAGTGGCTTTATAGAAACTCTGTTGAGAAGAATCAGAGGTCAGATATGACAAAGAGATAAAGAGAAATAAGACCGATTAGTAATGTCTGTCATGAGTGTTAGCAGGGGAAACAGCACCTTCTTGCCATCTCTGCCTATTTCTTCTGTTTAAAACATCATGAAGACATTGATTTATTCAACTGCTATTTTATATGCATCTTTGAACTGTGTCCTGTCTCTTTATACTCCATGAAGGAACAGCTTCTATTTTATTCAAATTTGTATTTTTTACAATGTGCAACCCAGTGTCTTGCACACCACATGAGCTTATATTTTGTTGAATTAGTTTGAGCTGTCCAGCCTTACATTCTCTTTATTTAAATCAATTCACTTTTTATTTTGCTTTGGGACTGACTCATGTCTCAGCCAGTGAGCTTTTACTCTGGAGACCAAGTCAGGCCATGTCACCCCATCTGCAATTCTTCTTGGCTTGAACCTGTGCCATCACAAGGACCAATGGATTCTTACAGCCTCCTAAAACCTACATTCACTCATGTTGCCCTTCTGTCCTACATCTGCATCTTTGTAATTCTTCTGGCTTGTTTGTGTATTAAATATATTTTCTTGTTTTCTGGATTCTTAATGCTCTAGCATCTGGGGCCTTGCTGATGAGGAAAAGAGTACCTATCACAGGGCTAGCCAATCCTTAGAGATAGCAAATAACCCATCCAGAGTGCATCTTTCACATGCAAACTAACCAATTCAGAGCACATACTCCAAACTACCTCTTTCCTGTGGCCTTTATACTCCAGGAAGCAATATTCCCCTGCCCTGATCATCCCAAGGCCTGATACCAGACAACTAGAGACAACCCCTGGACCCTAGAGTTACTAAAATTATTTAAACTAGCCAATTCCAAGCCTGCTGACCCTGCCTTGTCTTTCCCATGAAAGTCACATCAAAGGGCCCTGCCAATGCTTTCCCCACACTTTTTTTTTGCCTCCTGGTAGACCACAGCCAGCGGGTAGACCAGCCTGGAGCTTCCGCCCATGGCTCTGCATGCTATGGCAAGTCCCCTTCTCCCAGGGACTGTGAGTAGCAAACGATCATTTTCTGTTAGCCTCACCACACCTGAATGATAATAAAACCTACATTTTAAAGCAACTTGCCTTTCTGTATTCATGGATCCCCCTCTCTTTACCCAGTCTTCTATCCTTCCTTTCAAATCATGAGTGAATCATCATGTGCCTTGAATAGCCAATTTTTAAACCCTTTCCCCCATTAGTTGTGAGATAACTATATGCATCTTTCTCTCTAAATCACCTTAAAGGGCTCTCTCTGCAGGAGACTGCTCCGGTTTATTCCCTCCTAGGATAATGCCATTAGAGATAATCACATTTTCTAGATACCATCTCCAAAGAACAATTGCCTAAACAGTCCCTATTGAAGTATTTTTCATTTATAACAAGATCTTATGATAGTTAAAAATAAATACAGCACTGAAAACTAATTCTCTGAATATCTAACGCTGTGAACTGTCACGTAGATCAACACACAGAGTATGTTTTGGAAAAATTTCCAGCAGATCTAACATTTCTTAATTCTATTTCTTAGTTTTCTGTTTTTTCAGAAGAAAGAAGTGTATTATTCTACTAATTAATGGACCTATACATCTTAAAACTTAATCTTTATTTGTAATCATAGTAATACACAGAATTTTTAGAAGTCTGTAAGAAATAATAACAACCCGAATCTAAAATAAAGTAAATTTTTCAAAGGAAATAATAGCAAAAGACATATAGGAAAAAAGCAAATTCATTCGACCACTCTTCATCACCCTCCTCACCTACCTAGTTGACCATGTTTATCTTTTATGGTAGTTATTGCCATGAATAATCATAATATGCTCATATTGCTATGTCTAAATTTACTAATTTTAAACATTATGCATTGACTTTATATTATTGCAGATAAGGCTTAATTTTCCTTAGATGCATTCTTTTCATCCCTTATGAAATCTGCTTGCTTCAGGCCTCTTCTTCTAATTTATTTACATCATAATTATCAATGAAATAAATTATCAGAATTTGGTTATTATCTATTTCAATGCTGTTCATTTCTCAAAAAATTATACAGTATTATTATTACTTTTATTTTCATACAACGTTTTGATTTCCTGTGGTTCATAACTATATTAAAAAAAATTTTTTATGCAGCTATGCTAATTTTTCCTAAAACATTCAATACATGCAACATGCAACATACAAAAGCCTCTCCATATGGTTGATACATGCAACATACAAAAGCCTCTCCATATGGTTTTCCGTGATGCCATATACATCATCTTAATTGTTCTCCTTGGAGAACTTCCTCCTGGAGCCTTCAGCTCTTCTGTTCCAAATGGGACTGGTTTCTCCCTGGGCCTGCTATAAAGCTTCCATCCTGGGTCTTTCTGTCACCATCAACTGAAATTTCCCCTCAAGAATGCTCTGTTTCTGGATAAGGATGTTTTCCTTTGTCTTGATTTGTTCTCCCATTTTAGTAGAGCACATGTCCACAGCTTTCCGAGAAAGGTTCAGGAAGTAAAAATGTCTGAGATTTTTCTTGACTTAAAATGTCTTGATTAAACATACTCTCTTAAGACAGAGTTTAATATTCTCCTTCCTGTAGTGAGAACATTGCTCTGTATACTTTTTAGAGTTTCCTGACAGTAGTTCTAACACCTAATCTTTGGTACATAAGCTGTTGCATAGTCCTCCTTTCTTCTTAGTTAAAAGGAAGTTTGTTAAAAAAACTAACATCTTCTTAATCTTGTTATTTGGTCAGAGAGATTTTCTTGTTTTCTTTTTTTTAATTTCACCACTGTTTTCTTCATTCTTTTTTCCTTCAGCATTATTAAATAGATGCTGGAGTTCCTTGATTCACCTTATAATTGTTTCATCTTTTCTCTGCTACAGTCTTTTTGTACACTTTTTGACATTACTTTTTCAAACTTTTTACTATTTTAAATTTCAGTTACTAAAGTTATCATTACCAAGAGGGTTTTTTCTGTTGTTCTCAGAAGGTCCTCTTATTATTTCAATGAATGGAAGATCTCTCTTTATTTCTCCAAAGATATCAATTTAAAGTGCAAATGCCTTTATTATCTTTATTCTTCCAAGTTTACCATTTTTCCTTGTTTCTTGGTGTGTTTTGATCACTCTTGCATGTTGAAGATCTACCATAAATCTTTGCTAGGGTTTTTTTCCTGTCTATTTAATTTTGATGAAAAGTTACTAAAATTATTGTAACCCCATTGAATGTTAGCCAAGATGTGGACTGTAAATCACTTGTAGAGTGATCTACTGGAGCAGACTCTGGATTTCTGTGTTTATACTCCCATGTCTAGGGAATATGCCTCTGAGCATGGTATTTGGGAAAAGAGGGATAGGAAATCTTAGAACTCTTGATGTGTGTTTAGTTACTCTTTTATCAGAAAGCCTCTGATATGCCTGGTATCTCTGAAATTTTCCAGGAGAAGACAAGGGCAGGCAGTGGGAAGTGGAGCTAGAGTCTTGGTATTTAATTTTCCTTAAAAAGATTAGTCCTTCCAATTCCTGAACATCTCTGAGTTTCTGAAAGATGAACTGTCCACTTTTTTATCTGTAACCTGCTATATAAGCGTTGAGTCTTCTCTTTCTCTCCTGAGTTTCATTCTCATCAGGGACCATTTCCTCATCCTCACTCCATCTTCCAATATGGGTTGAGAGTTCTCACCTGCTATTGTCTCTTCTCCCTTTCTCATTGTTCTGGTAGATCTATATTTATTCAAGGCCTTTACTCTCATTTTATTAGGGTGTCAGCAGTAACCTGAGAAGATAAATGTGCATGTTCTTATATTATACTTAATTTAAAGATAGCTGTGTATGTTTTAATGGCTAAATTGTTAAAGAAATGAGCTATGACTGTTTACACATGGGAAATCAATGAGGTAAATGGAGTAATATCCATTCCAACGCATACATCAGGGAGTCCCAAAAGCAAGATATGGACCATTGCATAATATAATTTAGAAAATTTCTTAAAAATACAGGCCAGATCCCTGAAGTGTCATATTCAGAACATCTAGGTGGTGAGTAAGGATTGGTATATTTAATAAATTCCCAAGTAATTTTTATGTTTAACTACTGATGTGGAAGTACTATTTTTTCATTTAATATAAGAGAAAAATTCCTCACTGAATTTACTCATGCAATTTACAAAGAGTGCCTCTCATTGACTTAATGTTTTTTCCACTGAGCTTTAAAAAAATGCAAGAAAATTAATATGTGTTGAACTTTCTGCCACGTAGCTTTTTATGTGTTCCCCAAACACTACAGTGACATAAGTAGATTCCCCGTTATATAGATGACTCAATAATGATCGGAGATATTACGTCATTTGTCCTTTGTCCAGTTAGGAGAGCCTAAAAGTGATTTAATGGCACAGAGGTGGGAGTAAGGAGGCTGGAAAGAGGTTAGCCTGCTTCAGATGGAGGACACATACAACCACAATGAGAGCTAATGCAAGTGTCAACTGGAAAGAGATTCAGAAATCCTGGAGGAGATGGGAGGTGGCATGAAAACTTAAGTAATAAGACTGTGGAGCAATGAAGCTGATGGTCTCCTATGCCAGCCCAACCGTAGAATTCCAATATTGAAGAGACTGAAAATTGTAATATAGTAAGATGATTCTCTTCACTTACCAGGAAGCTACTCGTGATCATTTATATATTTTAAAAACACATGTTCTGAATGTATTTACTCACATTAGAACTAACTAATAAGTAAATAACACAGTAAATGTATATTGATGCTAACATTGATAATACTCTTATCTTTTCAAAATAATGAACATGGTCACTCATTGTGATGTACTTTCTTATTTGATCTTTACCAAAACCTTTTGAAATATATATGGTAGTCATTATCATCTCTGATGTTTCATAACAGTGAAAATGTATTCATGTCAGAATTATGTTGGTTGCAAGTGGCCAGATTCAAGTTAAGCTAATCGGGATAATTGATTAGCTATATCAGATTAGAAGGGTATTAGGTAAGCTTAAAGGGTCAAGGAAAATAGTATGCTTGTTAGTTTCTTATATTTTTCTCTCTCAAATGGCAGTGATTTTATTTGTCTTGTTCATGTCTTGTCCTTATCACTTTTTGTAAAGCCTGTCGCTTTTAAGGCACTAATTATTAATAAATAGTTACTGAAGAAATGGATTCTGAGCAAAATATCAATAATCATCTTTAGAGGTACCTATTTGTACCATAAACAACTTTTACTTAAGTAAAAAGTACTATAAAAATAAACTATCATTCCCTTTTTTCACTAAAATATACAATAATGGGAAGGCATATAGGTTTTATAGAAACACTGAATTGAAACTTTCTATCAGAAAAAAAAAAAAAAAAAACCCTGCACCAGAACCTGAAAAGCTAACTGGAAAAATTATTAAATTTTTTTTAATGGAATAGATAGCCATCTTAAAAGTCCAGCAGTGACTTCTTACAGATTGTAAAATATATTCAATTACAAGCATTTTCCTTTCAGCAGAATCTGATTATACTAGCAAGAAGATATTTTGGATTAAACTCTGCTCTTCCTTTACATTAAGGAAAGATTTAAGGTAGGCATTAATGAGTGAAATTATATTTGAGGTACAAGAAGAACAACCAGGGGAGACATAAAGACAGAAAAGCTTAAGTTACATTTAGGTCCCAATAACTAGCTCAGTTTCAGAGGAGGCTGGAGCAATTGGGCAAAGTAAGTGCTGACAATGAAGAGAATTTTTTTAATTCTCTGGAGGTTCCTGAAGGTAAGGGTGACAGGACTGTTCTTGGTTTTATAGCTGCTCAAGGATTTTAAAGTAGGAAGTTGCTATTTAGGAAGAATAATTCGGCAACAGTGCTTACACAGGATTGGCGTGAAGAAAGTAGCATCTATTGAAGTAGAGACTAGACCATGGAAGAAATAATGGATGTCTAGGCTAGGCGAATGGAAGCAGGGAGGAAGCAAGGAGGTGATGGTTTTAACAGATCCTGAGGGTGTGGCCAGGCATGAGGAGGAAATGACAGTAGACATGAGGACAGACAGGGATCTGAGTCTTGGCATTGCTACAGCCCATCAGCTCATCACCCTGGACTAGACACTCGTGGTTTTCCCATGACCAGCAACTTTTTACATTACACTTTTAATGATTCTACATTCCCAATCCCATCCACATAGCAGGAGCACATGTCCCAGGCCTGGCCAGTCACAGTTCCATATTTTCTTGGCATCAGTGGTCATATGACCCAAGCAGGACCAGAGGCAACCTTTCCTGGGATTTATATTTTGTGCTGAAAGAAATTCTTTCCCCTTGGAAAAGGTCCCTCTGCAGGAGAAAAATTATTGCAGGTAGAAGGAGAGTCTTAAGTGAATAATTTATCAGTTCCAGTCCTTAAGGTACACGTCCATGATTTTGTGAGTTGCCCCTATATCATTCTTAGTCATATGAGACAATACGTTTTTTTAATGAAAGTTTAATTTTTGCCACTGTAAACCAAAACAGATCCCAATAATGCATAACCTCCTGGTGCCAGGTTCTGCCATTGTGATATGGCAGGAGTGCACAACATATCCCGCAAATTGTTGCAAGACTGATGTAGAAACCACATTCTATTATTTACTATCATCTATTTTCTTTTACTACTATATATTATATTTTACTTGCTATTATCTATTATTTACTTTACATGTAAAATTCTATACTCTGAATACATGTTAATTTTTTACCACATTACTCAAAACTATTGTAGATGCACTTTCATTTTGATTTCTCTAAGGCATTTATGCATCTGGTCTAAAAGAGTAAGAGTGGTAATGGTAATGATTTACAATACCAGCTTTCATTTGCAGTGTTTTATACGACCATTCAGCTAACAGAAGTTATAGAGTTGAGATGAAAACTCAGAACATTTGACTAGAGAATGCATTGTTAGCTACTATCCAAATCATCATCAGATGTACAATTTCAAAAAGGAAAAGGCATAGTATTGTCTTCCTTAATATACATCCTGACTACATCAGATGAATCAGACTCTGGTTTCAATGGCCTAAAGATAATTCAATTTTTGTGTCTGCAATAAAGTTAAAAGTTGAAAGTAAGTTGTCAGAATGGTCTATTATGGTTTTTGCAAACTGTTCTTGATATTGTTCAGTTAACATGAGGAGTTGGAATCATGACTCAGCTATCTGAAATTACATCTACTTTTTCTTCCCATGGAAGTAATTCCATTCTAAGGCCTGTTAACTAAATAGAAGATATCAGGATATGGAAGACTGACTCTAAAATAGAAACTAATTAATCTAACATTGTATGAAAGATTATAGTTTAAAGTACAGGATATCATCTTTTATACTTGAATTACCCACATTTAGAGAACAAACTTTTTCCATTTGGTGTGTCCACAAAAAAAGGCTGTAGGAAAAATAAATTAAATGTTTTGCTATTAATTATTTCGGTTGCTTTGAGATCTAAAATCAAATTTTTTGTCAAACAGGTATCATTAAATAGCAAAAATACAGTCATATTTCATTAAAAGTATATTTTTTCAAACGTTAAGCCTCTGCTCTCTTTTGTTCATTTTACATGCTTGCACAGGCAAAGAAATTATGAAATATTATTTGAATTCCTAATACAGGCCAACTAATTGTGTTAAAAAGAACAAATCCAGCCTGATGGCAATTATCCATGTGAAAAATTAGTTTTCTTAGGAGGTGGCATTGTGCAATTTGGCTTCTAATTGGTGTATGGCACCAATTAATGTCTAACAATCCAACTAGGAAATGAAAGAAAATTTACTGAAAATAACCAAGTAAAATGCCATGCTTTGGTAGTACAGAATAATGACAGTGTTTGTCTCTCATTCTTTAAAAAAATTTTTATGATATGTAATTGTTTTGTCTTGCTGTTTAGGATTCATTTACATTTTCTTCTGGCCCTGTTGTATCCAGTAGTCTTTGCTGGGTTTCCAATTAGTCAATTAGCCATTGATAGGCATTCAATCACATTTTCCTTTGTGCAATGCTCTGTGATAGGCACTGTGACCACCACAAATTCAATCAACATTATTCTTGCTGCAGTGTTTCAAATCTCAAGTCTGATGTCTCTTTTTCCAGACCAGAAGCTTTCTCTGCCTGTTGCTGTAAAATCAATTTGACATCAGTGTTTTCATAGCAACTTGTGGTTATTTCTGTCTTGTGGTGATGGTGATGATGATGGTGATGATGAAGATGATGATGGCTAATATTTGTATAAGGTTTACTATGTGCCGGATATTTTTCTAACAATTTTACATTTACTAACTCATTCAATCCTCATAAATTTGTGAGTATAATTATTATTACATCTTCATTTTATAGAATAGAAAACCGTGGCATAGAAGAGTTAAATAACTTTCCCAAGGCTATGAAGTTCATAAGTGAGAGTCACACTTCAAACACAGACTCTCTCCTTACAGTGTCTGTGCTCTTAGCCACCACTTTACAATGTCCTTCTCTAATATGTCTCCTGAACCAACCTCCATGTAACTGGCTCAATGGATGAACTGAAAAAAACATATAATTATGAATGGGAAAAGAAAGTGGTCAGTTTCATGACAATAAATTAACATAAATACTTCAGAAAGAAAAAAAAAGTAAGTTACCAAAATATGTTATAAAATTAGATAAGAATGAGACAATTAGAAATGAGGTAAAATCACTAGACTCATACTTAAAAAGTAACGAATAAAATAAATGTATTCACATATGTTTATTTTAACCTGAAATAAAATATGTAAGGTACATACACACACACACACAAACACACACACACACATCTTAAAGTGTAGATGTATAACACATACATATATATAATTTTAATAAATCCACTCTTTAACCAATTTTAACAAAATGACTAAATTCCTATCCTAATCATGTTGGCTAACAGTGTTTCTGCTTTTCTCAAATCCATCAACTTCCTTGTATCTTTCTCTCATAAGACCCTAAGCTGCTTATTTAACACCATGACTAGCAAGGTTTTTACACATACATGATACTGACAAAATATTCTTTGGATATATGGGTATATGGATAGGTAAGGTAGGTATATTATAATGGAAGACATAGTTCGGACATGTATGCCTTCTAAATCTCATGTTGAAATGTTATCTCCAATGTTGGAGGTGGAGAGCCAGGTGGGAGGTGATTGGGTCATGGGGGCAGATCCCTTATGGCTTGGAACTGTCCTCGCAATAGTGAGTGAGTTATTGCAAGATCTGGTTGTTTAAGTGTATGACACCCTCTGCCCCCCTGCTCCTGTTTTCTCCATGTGAAGTATCTGCTCCTGCTTTGCCTTCCATCATGAGTAAAACCTCCCCGAGGCCTCCCCAAAAGCCAAACAGATGCTGTTGTCATCCTTTCTGTACAGCCTGCAGAACTTTGAGCCAATTAAACCACTTTTCCTTATAAATTATCCAGCCTCATTTATTTTATTATAGCAATGCAAGAATGGCCTAACACAATGGGCAAAGAGAGGTAGGGTGGAGTTAGAGCATAGAAGGTATAGGTAGCTGAAAATAGTAAGGAAAACAGACCAAATGGTAAGTCTCTGTTGTGTTGGAAAGTTTGAGGATCCTTCTGAAAGAAACTGGGAGCCATTCAGTGATGTGAGGAGAGGAATAACTTGATCATATATCAATATTTTGTTTTAAAAAAACTCTATGTTGATGATACAAGACAAACCAAATACAGAAGGCATGAGGCACAGTAATATTGAAGGTTTGGTGGCCATAGGATTATGACTAGCAGATCTCCAAGTGCAAGAAGCTGAATTGATCAAGGACCCCAGATGCTTCTGGAAACCTTTCTGGCATTTGCCCTGAATCCATTCTTCATGCAGGTTGCTCACAGAGAATAACTAAGCATGGAAGGAATACCAGGTTAGGCCTGCTCCTGGAAACATGAAGTTCTCTGATGGCTTACTTTGAATCTATGACTCCTTGATTGCCTCATGAACTATCCACAGGTGCAGGACAGTCTAAAACATTTTATGCAACCTCTCATCTCTCTCTCTTTCACTCAGGGTCAGATTTGCATCACAGTCTGATGACTCTCAGTCCTACTTGACTTCCTCCCCATTGTCAATGAGGACATGTCTTGCAAAAAAGTCTTTGTACATTTCACCTTGCCTTGGCTTCTACTTGGAGGATAGAATAGTGCTGCACTGGAGTCAGTTTATACAAGCTTATGAGAACCAACATTTAAATTTGCAGGAATTTTGCAAGCCAGCTTTTAAATATAATCATTATCAAAAATTGTTATGTAAATCTACAAGCAGATATGTTAACAAAAACGTTACGAAGATGTTAAACTCATCGCTTTATAACTATTATATTATTCTACTATTTATGCTTTCAATGTTATTTCTAATAGAGCAGATAATATACAATATCATGATGCTCTGCTGCACACATGGCCATCACATGGATATTTATGCTGTGGAAATCAACAAATGCTACAAATCAGTGTTCGTGTTTTTCTTTGTTTCTATTACCTTTTTATTTCAAAGAGCCAATTGTGAAACACTTGCTGACACACCACTTATCTGCATTCTCATAGAGGACCTTGTCCTTTGTAGGGACATGGATGCAGCTGGAAACCATCATTCTTAGAGGACCAAAAGAATATGGCCAGAGCAAAAGGACAACGGAGACCCTTAATCAAGTATCTTTTATTTTTAAAACATTGTTTAACATAGCAGAGTCTTTATTTTTTTGTAGACTAAAATTGTATATATTTAACATAAACAACATGAAGTTTTGAAGTATATATGTTGTGGAATGACTAAATTTAACTAAATAACATATGTGTTGCCTCACATAGTTATCATTTTTATGGTAAGAACACTTTCTATTCACTCTCTTACCATTTTTCAAGAATAAAATATATTATTACTTATGGTCACTATGTTGTACAATAGATCTCTTGAATTTATTCTTCTCCTTGCTGAAATCCTGTATCCTTCGATCAGCATCTCCCTAAATCCCCCACCTACCCACCAAATACTGCAGTCACTGGTAAGCACCATTCTACTCTCTACTTTTATGGGATAAACATTTTTAGATTCTACATGTGAGTGAGTTCATGAGGTGCTAGTCTTTCTGTGCCTATGGCTTATTTCACTGAACATGTCTTCCAGCTTCAATTATGTTGTTGCAAATGACAGTATTTCTTTCTTTTTATGGCGGAATAGTATTTCATTGTGTATATCACATTTTCTTTATCCATTTATCCATTGATGGACAATTAGTTTGATTTTAAATCTTTATTATTGTGAATAATGCTTCAATAAACATGGCAGTGCAGATACCTTTTCAACACACTGATTTCATTTTCTTTGTATAAATAGCCAGTAGTTGGATTGCTGGATTATATTGTAGTTCTATGCTTAATTTTTGAGGTAACTCTACACTGTTTTTCCATAATGAATGTACTACTTTACATTCCCACCAACAATGTATAAAAATTTCTCTTTCTCCACATTCACCATAGCATGTGTTATCTTTTGCTTTTTGATAATTGCCATTCTAACAGGTATGAGGTAATATCTCATTGAGGTTTTGATTTGCAGTTCCCTGATGATAAGTGATGTTGAGCATTTTTATCACACACATATTGACTATTTGTATGTCTTCTTTTGAGAAATGTCCATTCAGGTTTTTGGCCCATTATCTAATCAGGTTATTTGTTTTCTTTCTATTGAGTTGGTCAAGTTGTTCATGTGTTTTTGATATCAACACCTTATCAGATGTACAGTTTACATATATTTCCTCCATTCAGTAAGTTATGTTTTCACTCTATTTAATGTTTTCTTTGTTGTGCATAAGTTTTTAGTTTGACATGATCCTATTTGTCTTTTTTTGTTGTTGTTGTTCCCTGTTCTTTTGTTGTCCTATCCAAAAAATCATTGCCCACACCAACATCATAGAGCTGTTCCCCTATGTTTTCTTCTACTAGTTTCATAGCTTCAGGTCTTATATTTTTTAGTCATTTTAAGTTTATTTTTGTATGTGGTTTGAGATAAAGATCCAATTTTATTCTTCTGTATGTGAGTAACCAGTCTTCCTACCATAATTTCTTGAAGAGACTATCTTTTTCCCATTCTGCATTCTTACCACCTTTGTTGAAATCAGTTAGCTGTAAATGTGTGTATTTATTTTTGGTCTCTATATCCTGATCCATTAGTTTGTGTGTTTGTTTTTATGTGAATACCATACTGTTTGTATTACTATAGCTTTGTAGTATATTTTGAAGTCAGGTAGTGGGGAGTGTGATGCCTCCACAGTTGTTCTTTTTGCTCAAGATTACTTTGGCTATTTGGTTTTTTATTATGGTTCCAGACAAATTTTAGGATTTCTTTTTCTATTTCTGTGAAAAATATAATGGTATTTTGATATGTATTGCATTGAATACATACATTTTTTGTATATGATAGACATTTTAACAATATTAATTCTTCCAATTTATGAACAGGGAATATCTTTCCATTTATTTGTGTCTTCTTTATTTTATTTAATCAATGTTTTGCAGTATTTAATGTGGAGATCTTTCATCTCCTCAGTTACATTTATTTCTAAGTATTTTTAGTAGGTATTATAAATGAGATTGTATTCATAATTTTTTACAAAGTTTGCTGTTAGTATAGTAAAATGCTACTGATTTTTTATGTTGATTTTGTATATTGCAACCTTAATGGTTTTCAAAATTGATTCCAGCAGCTTTTTAGTGGAGTCTGATATTTTTCTACTTGTTTAGAACGTATCATTTGCAAACAGGGGCAACTGAAGTTCTTCCTTTCCAATTTGGATGACTTCTATTTCTTTCTCTTGCCTAACTGTACTGGCTAGAATCTCCAGTATTAATAGAAGTGGGAAGAGTGGGTATCCTCATCTTGTTCTGGATCTTATAGAAAAAGCTTTCAACTTTTCCAATTGAGTGTGATGTTAGCTGTGGGTTTGTCATATATGACCTTTGTTTCATTAAAGTATATTTCTTCGATGCCTAATTTGTTGAAAGTTTTTATTATGAAAGTATGAAAGTGTGCTGAATGTTGTCAAATGCTTTTTTGTATCTTGAAATAATTATATAGTTTGGGTCCTTCATTATGTTTATGTGATGTATCATATCTATTGATTTCCATATGTTGGCTTTGATATCAGGGTGATGCTGGCCTCATAAAATGAGTTTGGAAATATTTTCTCCTTTTTAATTTTTAATAAAAGTTTGAACAAATGGCATTAGTTCATCTTTAAATGTTTGCTAGAATTCAGTTATGAAACCATCAGGTCCTGGGATTTTCTTTGATAGGAGACTTTTTATTACTGGCTAAATATTCCTCCTTTTTACTCATCTGTTAAGCTTTTCTATTTGTTTGTAATTGAGTCTTGGTAGGTTTTTTGCATCAAAATTACCTATTTTTACACAGTATCCACTTTGTTGGCATATAATTATTAATAATAGCTTTTCACAATCTCTTGTATTTCTGTGATATCAGTTATAATGTCTCCTTTTTCATTGGTGATTTTATTTATTTGCATCTTCTCTCTTTTTGTCTTACACGCTTAGCCAACCCACCAGGGCCTGACCATCACTTGATGGGGGAACCCCTCTCCTGCCCTGGTGGGTGATGGGGAAACCCTCTCCTGCCTTCCTCCTGCCTGACTAGCTGTCTACTGTAATAATTGTGCTGCAAGAAACTAGGAAAACAGGAAGAAACTAAGCCTAAAATTAGTAGAAAGAAGAAAATAATAAAGATCAGGGCAGAAGTTAATGAAATAGAGACTATGATAATAACTAAAAAGATAAACAAAACTAAGAGTAATTATTTTGGGAAGATAAAGAATTCCAATACATCATTAGCTAGTCTAAGACAAAAAGAGAGAAGGTGCAAATAAATAAAATCACAAATGAAAAAGGAGACATTATAACTGATATTACAGAAATACAATCTTTTGTATTTCTCTCTAAAATAATAATTGGTTGCAGATGGCACCAGGGAAAGGGGGTTTCCCAATAGATAGAGAAACCTGAAACTGGTAATTAGTAGCTTCCAGATAAGATCTCAGGGGTTGGGCCAGTTGGCTCAAGCATGCACATTTAGAGTCAAAATGGCAGAATTTATGTGGTATATGACCTTCCAGGGACATTCCGCCAGTAAAGGGAAGAACACTTCTAGTGAGCATGCATACAACTCCAGTAAACATACTGCACATACTCACCTTCTGAGCACTAGTAGGCCACTGTCCATGTGGGCAATCTATCCCAAGGGGAGAATCAGGGGAGAAGGGAGCAAAGACCTGGGAAGTATGCTAATGTATAAAACAGAAGTAAAAGGTTAGATCATGCACTTATCCTTCAAGTAGCCTGCTTGGTCCTCTTCCAAGTGTACTTTCCTTCCTTTTCTTCCTGTTCTAAAGCTTTTTAATATACTTTCACTCGTTCTCTAAAACTTGCCTCAGTCCCTTCTTCTGATTATGCCCCTCAGTCAAATTCTTTCCTCTGAGGAGTCAAGAATTGAGGTTGCTGCAGACCATAAGAATCTGCCATCACTAACACAATGTCGTAATTTGAGATCTTTCTTCTTTATAATGTAAGTATTTATCGCTATAAACTTCCCTTTTTAGAATTGCTTTTGCTTTATCCCATAAGTTTTTGTATGTTGTGTTTCACTTTAGAATTAAAAAAAAAAATGATTTCTTTTAATTTCTTTATTGATCTATTGATTGTTCAGGAACATATTGTTTAATTTCCATATATCTGTGACTTTTCCAAACTGCTTCCTGTTATTGATTTCTACTTTCATAACATTGTGTTCAGAAAAGAAACTTGCTATGATTCCAATCTTCTTAAACTTGTTAAGACTTGTTTTGTGGCCTGTTATATGATCTATTGTGGAAAATGTTCCATGTGCTGTTGAGAAGAATCCAGCTACTGGATATAATGTTCTATATATACCTGTTATGTCCATTTGATCTTCAGTGTAGTATAAGTCCCATGTTTTCTTATTAACTTTTTGTCAGTCGTTTGATAAAAATGAGATGTTCAAATCTCCTCTTTTAAAAATGAGATGTTCAAATCTCTTTAATGTATTGCAGCCTCTTTCTTCTCAGATCTATTATTTCCTTTATGTATTTAGGTGTTCCAATGTTGAGTGCATATATAATTATTATTGTTATATCACCTTAATCAATTGACCTTTTATCATTATGAAGTAGCCTCTTTGTCCTGGGTAAATACCCAGGATTCATTGTCTCACGTGAAGATTAAGGACATGTACACACACAAAGAGTGTGTTTAGGAGCAGAGATTTAATAGTCAAAGAAAGAGAAAGGAGAACAGCTCTCTCTTGTGAGAGACAGGGGCTCCCGAATGGGAATTCCTGCAGGGAGTAGGTGTGCACTGGATTTTATAGGCAGGCTTGAGGAGGTGACGTCTCGTTTACATAGGGCCCACAGATTGGTTGGACCAGGTGTGATGTTTACATAGCATGTAGGGAAGCTGGCCACCCCACTCTAATCTTATTATGCACATGTGGTCTTTGCTTTAGCCAGCGCCATGTTGCCTGCTCCTTACTGTACACATGGCTGGCAAAGAGAAGGAAAGAGGGAGGCACCATTTTGAACATGCCTAATTCCAGGTAGCCTTTTCCCATTGGCACAGCTGCCTGCAAATCACCTGTGCAAGCTTCTAGCCTGCTTTTGTATATCTGCAGCTTGATTTTACCAGTTGTTCTTTGTTAGAAAAAAACTGATTTTGGGGCTGCTTTCCATTTAAAGGGAAACCTTACCAGGGACTTCCTTACCCTCACTCTCTGCCTAAATAATTTATTTTTAACTCCTAGGTCAATTATATATAATGACCTTCTTTGCCTCTTTTTACAGTTCTTTATTTAAAGTCTATTTATCTGACATAAGTATTGCTAATCCTCCTTTCTTTTGATTTTCATTTGCGTGGAATATGTTTTCCATCCTTTCATTTTCAGTCTTTTTTTTTCTTTAAAAGGGAAGTGAGTGTTTTATCAGCAGCATATATGTTATTTGCTTCTTTCTCTTGCTGCTTTCAGAATCCTCTTTTTGTCTTTGATTTTTGGCAATTTAATTACAAAGTGTCTTTGGGCAGTCTTTTTTAGATGGAATCAGATTACAGACCTTTCACTTTCCTGTACTTGAATATTTACATCTTTTCTCCAGGTTTAGAAAGTTTTCTGTTACAATTTTTAAAAAAATGTTTTCTACCCCTTTTTAGTTTTCTTCTTTTTCCTTAATTCCTATTACTTGAATTTTGGCTGTTTTGATGCTGTAATATAAATCCTATAAATTTCTTTCTTCCTTTTCACTCTTCACTTTTTTCTCTTCTGACTGTATATTTTCAAGCAAACTGTCTTTAAGTTTAAAGATCTCTCTCTGCTTAATCTGGTCTGCTGTTGATGCTGTCTATTGCATTTTTCATTTTGTTTACTGTATTTTTCAGATCTAGGATTTCTGTTTGATATACAGTCTCTATTAAATTTCTCATATTTCTTGTTCTGGTCTCTTATTGTTTTACTCATGTTATTGAATTGTCTCTCTGTATTTTCCTGAAGGTCACTGAGTTTCCTTAAAACAGTTATTTTGAATTATTTGTCAAGTTGTTCATATATTTTCACTTCTTTAGGGTCAGTAAATGGCACCTTATTTTGTTTGGTGACATAATGTTTACTGATTTTTCATGATTTTTGTGCTTGTACATCAATGTAAGTGAATTTGAAGAAGTACTTATTTTGGTCTTTGCAAACTGAAAAGCCCTACAAAAAGCCCTGTAGCAGCTGTGGCACTAGGGTGCACCAAAAGCCAGGAACAGCTTTAGTCATCACAGTACAGCCAGAGGCCTGGGTTCTACTATAACAGGCATGGTCCTGGGGTAGGCCAGAAGCCCAAGGCAGATATATCTGGCATGGCACTGAAACATTTCAGAAGCTCAAGGTCACTGAGGGCTATCTGGGTCCTGGAGTCACTGACATCAGCCTGGCAGTGGGGCAGGCAGGAGATCAAGTCCAACAAACAAGACCGAGGGATGGAACTGTATGATTCTTCCTGAAACTGGAGTAGTCTAGAGGCTCAGTTTATAGGTACTAGCCTGGAGTATGGGGCCATGGGCATATGCCTGGTGCTTGGTTTTACTGTGGCAGGCCCAGTTGTTGGGGTCCAAGGAAAAGTCCCATGCTCACTTCCCTCTTTTTCCCAAGTGGATAGTATTTCTCTATGCACTGTGCTGCCTAAGGTTGGGGGGTATAACGATGTAGGTAATGCAAAACTTCCATTTCCACCCTCTTCAATGCATCTTTTCTTATAATTGTGCTACAACAGGGTACTTCAATCTCTTACCTGGTTTTCTATATTCTTGTGAAGGTATTTGTGTGCATAAGACTCTGTGTGTGTGTGTGTGAATAATTTCTTTACAGAAATGATCCCTGGAGAGTTCTACTCCATTATCCTGTTTCACATATCACCTATCAGAAATTTTTAAAGGAAGAAAAAAAATACTAATAATACAACAGAACTTAAAGATAAATCCAATTCAATTTCAACATTATAAAAAAATGAAAACTGAAGCCCAGATTGGCTCATGCTTACATAATTAAACAATAGTGGAGACAGAACTAATTTCAGAGAAATAAAAGGAAATAAAGCAAATATAACCTGCAATCTACAGAAAAAGATAAAGTGATATAAACTTTTAGTTTCAAAGCCCTTATATATTCCTAGTCTCCTTCGTTTGCTCTTTTTGTCTAAACTGATGTTGGAATAGAGCTTTTTGAAGGAAAAAAATCAATATTACTTTTGGACACATAAGTTATTGCAGTTCTATCTTCATATATCTTAACTTAGACATCTTATATGTCAAGTTAAGGAATAAACCAAAACTGTGTTGCCTGGCTGTCTGTCCGATGTCTCAGAACAAAAGTAATTCAAATGCTTCTAAATAAGAACACTTACTTTGGGATTAAAAATATATCATCCAAATTTGGAGATGTGCGACAAATGTTTTGCATGTTATTTTCTTTAACAGGAAGCTGAGTCACTGTCACAGTGATTTCCAGGCTTTGATTTGTAACACCTCTGTAATGTTCCATGAAATTTTCAAAATAAAATTTGCTTCAATTCATCTCCATTTTTAAAATATAGCAATTTTAGGGCAAATGTGATTGGTGAAATATACTCCTATTATGTTTGAATGGAGAATTTGAAATAGACTGTGAATCACTTCTGTACAGAACAAGCTCCCCTAGTCTTAGAAGCAAGGCTAGCAAAAACAGCTGATGGATACCCTGTGATTTTATTTACTTGTCTTCTGCCTGCATCACAAATCTCCCCCTGGCTGATTATAAATGTAAAGTGCACTCCAGGGCAGTGGCATTCCAAGTGTGGTCCTCAAACCAACAGCATCATATGAGAACTTGTTTAAAATACAAATAGTTGACCCTAACCTCAGATTAACTGAATCCAAACTTCTGCAATGGAGTTCAGGAATGTGTGGTGTAAAAATCCTCCAGGTGAGACTGCTGCACAATAAAGGGCATGAATCACTGCTATTGCTCTTAGTATTTAGGTGTCTGATGGGATCTAAGAAATGAACTAGGAAATGAAGCCTTCTAAGAATATGCTATTACACAGAAAATAGATCTAAGGTAATACAGGTATACACACACACACACACACACACACACACACAAAAACACATGTAAATATGTGTATATGTATCACATATCAAGAAAAGTAAAGCATGCTACTCTTCACCGGATGTTTCCAAATATCCAGGTGCTTTTTGTTGGATAGTGCATATATCTAGATGACCATATAGATTTTTCATCTATCTATCAGAAATCATATAAATGGAGTAATTTCCGTTAGCTTATTAATTATGACACTCACAACCATGTAAACACCATGAGTATTCCCTGCATTTATTTGACTTCAGGGCATTCTTTTCTGAGACAAGTGTGATCAAAATTCTTGGACAGTGGGGGATTGCTAGAGGCTATGGGGAGCTCTCATCCTTTTGCTTTTCACTAGGTTACCTCCCTTACAACATTCATTCAAAAAATTCCAATCTCTAGTGTTTCTCAGCCCCCTCCCCAAAGTGGATTCTCACGATACGTTGGTGGTTCCCAGACTTTGTTCTTCATTGAGCATCTAATTTAATTATTCCCTATATTCCCACAAATGATTTCACATATTGCAAGATTTTGTCTAGAAAAATATATTTAGCAATACTAACTTTGTTTTCTTAGACCCATTAAAGGCATAATTAAGGGGTCAATCAAAGCTTCCGATTAACACAAGTTACCAATTACTCCTTCAGCATTTTGTTTTATAATTAAAGTTTTGGTAGCCATTTCAATACTATATTTATAGATTCTTGCAGAATTTTTTAAATATTGGAAATAATCCTTTCTTGCCCAATATGACCTGCAAAATCTCAAAAGAAATGTATTTCTCTTCTTTTAATTCTGATGATGGTGTCTTGACCAAATATACTATCTGGGCCCAACTATACAAAGACTTCTATTGCTTTGCAAATAGAGTACAAAATCCCTTACAGGACTAAGAAGGCCTGGGTTTCCCCCTGTATCTTCCTCTCCATTTTCATCCCTGCCTTTGCTCTCTAAATTCTACTCATCTGGCTTTCTTTAAGTTCCTCAAATGGGTTTTCTCTTCACTACTTCAGGACCCTTGCGTATGCTCTTCTCTCAACTTGAAACCTTCTTCCTGCTCCTTTGCTTGTAAATTTCTACTATTTCACTCTCAGTTCAAATATCTCTTCCTGAAGACACTTTCCTAAAGCTTCCTTCTTTGCCAGCTCCACAGCTAGGTAAGGTCTCCAAAGTATTATCTTTTATTGTTCTGCTTTTTCTTCACTGCAAACTATAGCAGTATACTAAAGTAATTATTTGCTTAATTATTCTCCTCCAGAATGCAAGTTCATGGCAATAAAACTCATATTTGGTTTTCTCTTTGGTATCCTTAGTAGCTACCATGGTGCCCAATACATAATAAGGGCTCAATACATATTAGTTAAATGAATAAGTGGACAAATAAATTAGCTGGGCAAATGTTTGGGTTTTTAAGTAAGGTTGAGATCAGTAGTAATTCATGAATAGGCTCATACTGCTGGAAGTAAACAACCTCTGCCTCTCAAGTGGATAGAACTTCAGAATAATATCTACAATATCACTATTACTGGATTTTGTCACTTCACACTGAAATTTTTAATGACATGAGAGAATTCTCTTTAAAAAATCTGAGTGAAATGCAAGAAATACATTTCTATATTGATCTTAAATGTGTGAAAATATAAAGGCATGTCAGAGTGAAATTCTCTATCCCCTTTACCACTTTATCTCATCATTGTCCATCTAGCTGGGGAGAGATACTTTAAAATGCCTTCGAATTGTTATAAAAGACAACCAACAATAAGAACAACAATAATAAACAAATACTTACTATATATCAGGCACTATTTCATATGTTTCATATGTAATTACAGTAAATCTATAAGTTCTGTTTTTAGTTGGTTTGTTTACCTTATAGATGCTCCACACTACAAACTATAGGTGTCTGATGTTGCCTTCTTGTTTGGGGGGAACATTTCTTGTGTTCTAGACATGATTCATCTACATTACATCTTGCTCATCATTACAATCTGGGAACCTGAATATGACCTAGAGTGAGGGGAGAAAGATGGGGAAGAAGAAAGAAAGAAGGAAGAAAGAACAATTGGGAAAGGACATTTGAGGGTTTAATTAGAAAGATTCAATATCATTTGAAAATCTTTCAGGAGGGAATAGTAAAAAAATATTTTTATACTACAGTTTTGGACTCTAACATAGTTGTCAGCTCCAAGGGAGAACAGGATTATGTTGGTAATAGACTGTGCCCGCTTTAAATCCCAGATGTTGGGGAGCAACAACGCGATGCCCAGGCACATGCACACACACAAACAGATAATTAAGGACTAGAAAGAAATGCACTAACATTCACATTGCTTACCTCTTGTAGAGAGTTTATAAATTATTGTTATTTTACTGTTTGTATTACATTAATGGTAATAATTTCTACAGTGAAACCAGAAATTGCCAGAACATACATTTCTATATTCTATGATATTGTCAATATAAATATAATTTGCTGCCATGGTTGTTTGCCACATTTGTGTGTTCATGCCTAGTTTCAAGGACCCCTGAGGATGTGAAGATTATAGACACAGTCAGAACATAAGCAAATTGCAAAGGGACTTGTGTTGACTCATTAAATCCATGCTCAGTTTAAAGTACAGTTTAGGTTATGGTTGAACAGGAGCAAAGGGAGAAAGAGAGTTGAGGAAATTCAAATTCATTTAAATAATGCTGTACTTGAGGAAAAGGCCAGGTTTTTGAGCTGATTTTCTTATTTCATTCTATACAGGCACTCATGCATTCAACAAATTTACTGAATGCCAGCACTGCCAAGGACTGCAGGGCAAAACAGAGCTTAGACTTCAGTAGACTTAGAGAATGTGTAATTTATGTAAGACATCTGATATTCAGCCTGCTCTGAATTGTTTTTTTTTTTCCTGATACAATCTAATGATCTTTTGAAAACATCCCCCCACTCCTCAGTTATACTAAATCCAGGTGCTTTAAGAAGAACTGAACCTTCATTAGGGATAAGCACATGACCCAAATCTTGCCAATGATAAAATAATAACACCCTCAACATACACACACATACCAGAAATATCAATTAAAATTGTTTTAGAAAGGCATGTGATCCAAACCAATCTACTGAGACTGATTCCTAAACATATTATATGAGTTAACTGTCATTACAAACTAACCCAAAAATGTAGAATGATTCTAATAAACTAAAATTTATTTCTTGCACAAATAAAGTCCAACAGATTTACTGGGAAAAGGATATATCTTTTGATGCATGAGTTAGTTTTGAGAATTCTAAATTTTATCTACTCTCTTAAGCTTACAAATAAAAACATCAATACTCAAAGGCAAAGCCAACTTGTAAAAGAAGGGATAGCCTTTTACCGTCACCAGGATCAGAACTTAAGGGTTCAGTGTCACATTGCATTCTACCCATGATGCTACGCTATCAAACTAAGTCAGCACCCAAAATACTCAAACCCTGCTTTTTGTGGGATAGGAAACTCACAAGGAGCTATAACTCCTCCAGTCCATTCAACCCATTCATTCTCCAGGTTTCAAAAAAGGAGGACAAGAAATACCAATATGAGTGACACAAGATCTCTTGAACTTCCTCACCTATTCGAGATTCTAAATTTCTCATATCAATAGTAAAATTGACGCTATCCCCTCTGAATGGAAAGTGGTGGTGGAGAGATCAAAAATAGAAATGAAGTAGGAGTCTCAGACCACGATGTTCAACCCCCCACCGTCCAACATCACAAACACATACTTTGAGCAATGTTTAGGGATACGTGAAGTTGAAACCTGTTGACATCACGATGCCCCTGTTCTAATTTTAATACTCAAAACATAAAAACACACTTCTTATTTACAAATTGATATGCACATCTTTTCCTTGTACCTCTTGCCCTTAGGACTCAGCCCTAGTGTAGTAGATAAAACTACAGAATATAGAGAGAATAGGTGCCATTGAGAACACTGGAATGTTCAATTTCAGGACATGGAAGTCTGCGAGTCAAACACATGGAAACTGTCAATTCTGTAGGAGGAACTTAAAGAATCCACTTTTCCTTGTTTTCTGTAGCCCTATGGCTCCTTTCTGCCACCATGATTATAAAAGCAACAAAAGAAAGGTTTCTTTTTTTCTCAATTCAGAAAGCCAGTTAGAGGCCAAACTGATCAGTGGCCTTTTATTTTGAGACTGTAAATGAAAAATTTAGTCTCAAACAAATGCAAAAAAAATAGATTGTTGGGCGCCCCTTTATCTAAACATTGGGTATTCCATTTTCCTTGAATATTATTAATTGTGTTGAGTAGAAGAGAGTCATCAGAGAATTAAAAGTGCATCTGAGTATTCTGAGAAATTCTATTTATTCTGAGAAGAAAAAAAAAATATATAGCCACTAAATTAAGTGCTTACAAACAGCTCAATGACAAAAACAAAAGGCAGCAGGGTTGCGACTTTATAATTGCCTTTTCTTAGGAAATTGGCATTTAACATGGGAAAAGATGAGGTTTACCATAGCTAATCCTACTGTAGATATTTAATTCACCGTGACATTATCAATTATCTCATCAGAGGTTGTTCAGGTATTTCTTGCCACATTTTAACTGCAGGAATATGCAGTTCTATCTTTTGTTCCTTGATTTACAGCCTAATTTACTTGCTATAAAAACGCATGTGCTCATGCATTTATCTGCTTCACTAAGAGCCTTGGAACCATTTGTCTGAGCATATTCCATTTCTTCTTTGCAATGCAAAAAGCCCTTAGATAAACTAAGGGATATTTCACTCCTCAGTTTTTTATTTATGAACCATATCTGAGACACCACACTAATCAGTCCAAAGCCATTCATATCTGAGACATTTTCTTATTCCTTTCAGAATCCAACATGTTTCTCTTTCATCACTTACCATCTGCAAAATACAATCAGCATATTATGATGTGCTCTATTATGATATTCTTTAATAGTTCTACATCTGCAATTTTTATTTGTCTCAAGTAAATTTTAAAATCCTCAAGGACAAGAGTCATTTCTTCGACTTCTTTCTAGATGTATGCAAGATCCAGGTCCATCATACATATTAAATAAAAATCTATTGATGAAGTTCAATAGTTGCATATTGATCTAGATATTGACTCATTGAACAAATACTTGTTGGATTATACTAAGATCTAGACAGTGTTCTATATCACAACTTCACATACTTCATGTGTATCACCTGTGGATTTTGTTAAAACAAAGGTACTAATGAAGTAGCTCTGTGTTAGGGTATTAGATATTGCATTTCCAACAAGGTCTCTGGTTCATGGACAACACTTTGAGTAGCAGGAGACTAGATCAGGATTGGAAAACATTTCCTCTAATGGGCCAAATAGCAAATACTTTACACTTGTTGGGCCATAGGGTCTCTGTCACAACTAGCCAATTCCGCATTTGTAACACAAAAGCAGCCATAGATAATAAGGAAATGAATAGGTGTTGTTGTGTTTCAATAAAATTTTATTTACAAAAACAAGTGTCTAGCCAAATGTGTCTTGCAAGTTGTAGTTTGCCTACCATGGCCTATGAATCCACAAATGATATGGGCCCATGACGTTCAAGCAGGAACTATCTATAGGCTTTTACATTCTAAAGTGTTAGTAAAATTAAATATACATTTTCTAGGCACCAGAACATCTTAATTTTATCAGGTGATTAGTAATTTGTATTTGGTTAGCAATTCACCTCATGTAAATGGGCTTGGATTAGTCTCTCTCAGGTTCTACTAGACTAGCAAAATTAAAAAGTATTAATTTTCCAGTGTATCCAATCCATGATGCAGCTGATCAGCCAGTTTCAGGTAAGCATATTTTTTTTTGTTCCTTTAAATGTGTGTGTGTGTGTGTGTGTGTGTTTTGTTTGTTTTGGTTTAAAAAGATAACACTAACTTGACTCTGCCACCACCACTAGGAAGCACTTTTATGTGGTTGAGAAGACTTTGCTCATTTTATTTGTCTATGAAATGTCCAAGAAAATTACCCAGTATTCAATTGTCCTGTTTTTCTTTATTTTCTCCCTTGTCTTTTCAATATTTCCAGACTGTCCTTTCCACTTTCATTTCCATTTTCAAACACCTGGTTAAGTGTATGTCAATACCTATTTATACCTCCCTGATATGGTTTTGCTGTGTCCCCACTCCAAAATCTCATCGTGAATTATAATTCCCCTAATTCCCACAATCTCCATGCATCAAGGGCAGGACCAGGCAGAGGTACTTGGATGATGGGGTTGTTTCCCCATGATGTTCTCATGATAGTAAATGAGTCTCATGAGATCTGATGGTTTTACAAGCATCTGTCATTTTACCTGCTTGTACTCACTCCATCCTGGCACACTGTGAAGAAGGCATCTGTTTCTCCTTTGCCTTCTGCTATGATTGTAAATTTCCTGTGGCATCCCCAGCAAGGTGGAACTGTGTCAATTAAGCCTCTTTCCTTTATAAGTGACCCAGCCTTGGGTATTTCTTCATAGCAATGTACAAACAGACTAATACAGTAAATTGGTACCAGGAGTGGAGTGCTGCCATAAAGATACCTGAAAATGTGGAAGTGGCTTTAGAACTGGGTAACAGGCAGAGGTTGAAACAGTTTGGAGGGCTCAGAAAAAGAGGGGAAGATGTGGGAAGGTTTGAAAATTCCCAGAGACTTGTGGAATGGCTGGGAGCAAAATGCTGATAGTGATATGGACAATGAAATCCAGGCTGAGGTAGTCTAAGATGGAGATGAGGAACTTGTTGGGAACTGGAATAAAGGTGACTCTTGCTATGATTTAGCAAAGAGACTGGCAGCATTTTGCCCCTGCCCTAGAGATCTGTGGAACTTTCACCTTAAAATAGATAATTGAGAATATCCGGTGGAAGAAATTTCTAAGCAGCAAAGCATTCAAGATGTGACTGGGTGCTCTTACAGGTATTCAGTTTTAGACATTCACAAACAGTTGGTTTGGAATTGTAACTTATATTTAAAAGGGAAGCAGAGCATAAAAGTTTAAAACATTTGCTGCCTGATGATGTGATTGAAAAGAAAAACCCATTTTCTGAGAAGAAATTCAAACTGGCTGCAGAAATTTGCGTAAGTAACTAGGAGGCAAATGTTAACGACCAAGACAATGAGTAAAAATGTCTCCAGGGACATATCAGAGATCTTCATGCCAGCTCCTCCCATCACAGGCCCTAGGGGCCTAGGAGGCAGAAATAGTTTCATGGACTGGATGCAGGGGTTTGCTCTTGTGCAGTCTTGGGACTTGGCGCCCTGTGCCCCAGCCATGGCTAAAAGGGACAAATGTACAGATCAGGCCATTTCTTCAGAGGGTACAAGCCCCAAGCCTTGGTGGCTTATACATAGTGTTATGTCTGCAGGTACACAGAAGTCAAGAACTGAGGTTTAGGAACCTCCAACTAGACTTCAGAGGATGTATGGAAATGCTTGGATGTCCAGGCAGAAGTTTGCTGCAGAAGCAAAGCCCTCATAGAGAACCTCTGCTAGAGCAGTGCAGAAGGGAAATGTGGGGTTGAAGCCTCTAAACAGGATCCCCAATGGGGCACTGCCCAGTAGAGATGTAAGAAGAGGGCCACAGTCTTCCAGACCCCAGAATGGTAGAACTATGTGACTGGAAAAGCTGCAGACACTCAATGCCAGCCCATGAAAGCATCTGAGAGGGCAGCTGTACCTTGCACAGCCACAGAGGTGAGATGCCTGAGGTCTCGGGAAAAAACCTCTTACACCATCATTACCTGGATGTGAGACATGGAGTCAGAGATCATTTTGGTGCATTAAGATCTTACTGCCCTGCTGAATTTGGAGCTTGCATGAGGCCGAAACCCCTTCATTTTGGCAAATTTCTCCCATTTGGAATGGGTGTATTAACCCAATGCCTGTACCCTCATTGTATCTAGAAAGTATCTAACTTGCTTTTGATTTTACAAACTCATAAACAAAATGGACTTGCCTTGACTCAGGCAAAACTTTGAACTTGGATTTTTGGTTAATGCTAGAGAGACCTAAGAATGTGGGGGACTGTGTGACTGGCAAGATGGCCAAATAATTACAGCTCCGGTCTGCAGCTCCCAGCAAGATCAACACAAAAGGCAGGTGATTTCTGCATTTCCAACTGAGGTACCTGGTTCATCTCATTGAAACTGGTTTGGAGGGTGAGCCAAAGCAGGGTGGGGCATTGCCTCACCCAGGAAGTGCAAGGAGTCAGGGAACTCCCTCCTCTAGCCAAGGGAAGCCGTGAGATAATGTCCCCTGAGGAATAGTGCATTTCAGCCCAGATACAATGCTTTTCCTGTGGTTTTTGCAACCTGCAGACCAGGAGACTCCCTTGGGTGCCTACACCACCAGGGCCCTGGATTTCAAGCACAAAACTGGGAAGCCATTTAAGCAGACACCAAGCTAGCTGCAGGAATTGTTTTTCATACTCCAGTAGCACTGGGAATGCCAGCGAGACAGTACTGTTCACTCCCCTGGAAAGGAAGCTGAAGTCAGGGAGCCAAGAGGTCTAGCTTAGCAGATCCCACCCCCATGGAGGACAGCTAGATAAGATCCACTGGCTTGAAAATCTCACTGCCAGCACAGCAGTCTGATATCGACCTGGGATGCTTGAGCTTGGTGGGGGGTGGTGCATACACCATTACTGAGGCTTGAGTAGGCAGTTTTTCCTTCACAGTGTAAACAAAGCGACCAGAAAGTTTAAACTGGGTGGAGCCACCACAGCTCAGTAAAGCCACTGTAGCCAGCCTGCCTCTCTAGATTCCTCCTCTCTGGGCAGGGAATCTCTGAAAGAAAGACAGCAGCTCCAGTCAGGGGCTTATAGATAAAATTACCGTCTCCCTGGGAAAGAGCATCTGAAGGAAGGGGCAGCTGTGGGCACAGATTCAGCAGACTTAAATATTCCTGCCTGCTGGCTCAGAACAGAGCAGCAGATCTCCCAGTGCAGTGCTCGAGCTTAGCAAAGGTACAGACTGCCTCCTCAAGTGGGTCCCTGACCCCGTGCCTCAAGATTGGGAGACACCTCCCAGTAGGGACCAACAGACACCTCATAAGAAGAGCTCCGGCTGGTAACTGGCAGGTGCCTCCCTGGGGCAAAGTATCCAGAAAAAGCAACAGTCAGCAATATTTGCTGTTCTACAGCCACTGCTGCTGACAACCAGGCAAACAGGGTCTGGAGTGGACCTCCATCGAACTCCAGCAGACCTGCAGCAGAGGGACCTGACTATTAGAAGGAAAAATAACAAACAAAGGAAGAGCATGTCCACTCAAAGACCCCATCTGAAGGTCACCAACATCACAGACCAAAGGTAGATAAATCCATAAAGCTGGGGAGAAACCAGCACAAAAGGCTGAAGGCTCCAAAAAGCAGAAGGCCTCTTCTCCAAAGGATCACAACTCGCCAGAAAGGGAACAAAACTGGATGGAGAATGAGTTTGATGAATTGACAGTAGTAGGCTTCAGAAGGTGGGATATAATTAACTCTTTTGAGCTAAAAGAGCAAGTTCTATCCCAATGCAAGGAAGCTAAGAACACTGGAAAAAAGGTAAAGGAATTGCTAACTAGAACGTCAGTTTACAGAAGAATATAAAAGACCTGAAGAAGCTGAAAAACACAACACAAGAACTTTGTGAAGCATACACAAGTATAAATAGCTGAATCTACCAAGCAGAAGAAAGGATATCACAGATTGAAGATCAACTCAGTGAAATAAAGAGTGAAGAGAAGATCAGAGAAAAAAGAATGGAAAGGAATGAGCAAAGCCTTCAAGAAATATGGGACTATGTGGAAAGACCAAATCTACGTTTGATTAGTGTACCTGAAAGTGATGGGGAGAATGGAACCGAGTTGGAAAATACTTTAGGATATTATCCAAGAGAATCTCCCCAACCTAGGAAGGCAGGCCAACATTCAAATTCAGGAAATACAGAGAACACCATGAAGATACTCCTCGAGAAGAGCAACCCTAAGACACATAATCGTCAGATTCACCAAGGTTGAAATGAAAGAAAAAATGACAAAAGCAGCCAGAAAGTTCGGGTTACCCACAAAAAGAAGCTTATCAGACTAACACCAGATCTCTCTGCAGAAAATCTACAACCAGAAGACAGTGGGGGCCAATATTCAACATTCTTAAAGAAAAGAATTTTCAACCTAGACTTTCATATCCAGCCAAACTAAGTTTCATAAGTGAAAGAGAAATAAAATTATTTACAGACAAGCAAGTGCTGAGAGATTTTGTCACCACTAGGTTTGCCTTACAAAAACTCCTGAAGAAAGCACTAAATATGGAAAGAAAAAACCGGTATCAGCCACTGCAAAATCATACCAAATTGTAAAGGCCATTGACACTATGAAGAAACTGCATCAACTAACAGGCAAAATAATCAGCTAGCATCATAATGACAGGATCAAATACAAACATAACAATATCAACCTTAGATGTAAACAGGTTAAATTCCCCAGTTAAAAGACACAGACTGGAAAATTGGATAAAGAGTGAGGACCCTATGGTGTGCTGTATTCAGGAGACCCATCTCATGTGCAAAGACACACATAGGCTCAAAATAAAAGGATGAAGGAATATTTACAAAGCAAATGGAAAGAAAAAAAAAGCAGGGGTTGCAATCCTAGTCTCTGGTAAACAGACTTTAAATCAACAAAGATCAAAAAAGACAAAAATGGGCATTACATAATGGTAACATGATCAATGCAACAGGAAGAGTTAACTAGCCTAAATATATATCCACCCAATACAGGAACACCAAGATTCATAAAGCAAGTTCTTAGAGACCTACAAAGAGACTTAGACTCCCACACAATAATGGTGGGAGACTGTAACACCCCACTGTCATTATTAGACAGATAAATAAGACAGAAAATTGACAAGAATATTTAGGACATAAACTCACCTCTGGACCAAGTGGACCTAATAGACATCTAGAGAACTCTCCACCCCAAATCAATAGAATATACATTCTTCTCAGCACTACATCTCACTTAATCTAAAATCAACCACATAATTGGAAGTAAAACACTCCTCAGCAAATGCAAAAAAATGGAAATCATAACAAACAGCCTCTCCAATAACAGTGGAATCAAACTAGAACTCAGGATTATGAAACTCACTCAAAACCACACAACTACATGGAAACTGAACAACTGCTCCTGAATGACTACTGGGTAAATAACAAAATTTAAGGCAGAAATAAAGATGTTCTTTGAAACCAATGAGAACAAAGAAACAATGTAGTAGAATCTCTGGGACACAGCTAAAGCAGTGTTTACAGAGAAATGTATAGCACTAAATGCTCACAGGAGAATGCAGGAGATATCTAAAATTGAAATCCTAGCATCACGATCAAAAGGACTAGAAAGGCAAGAGCAAACAAATTCAAAAGCTAGCAGAAGACAAAAAATAACTAAGATCAGAGCAGAACTGAAGGATGTAGACACCTGAAAAACCCTTCAAAAAAATCAATGAATCCAGGGCCTGGTTTTTTGAAAAGATTAACAAAATAGATAGATCACTAGCAAGACTAATAAAGAGGAAAAGAGAGAAGAGTCAAATAAAAATATCAATAAAAAATGATAAAAGGGATATCACCACTGATCCCACAGAAATACAAACTACCATCACAGAATACTATAAACAACTCTATGCAAATAAACTAGAAAATCTAGAAGAAATGGATTAATTCCTGGACACATGCACCCTCCCAAGACTCAACCAGGAAGAAGTCGAATCCCTGAATAGACCAGTAACAACTTCTGAAATGGAGGCAGCAATAAATAGCCTGCCAAACAACAACAAAAAGCCCTAAACCAGATAGAATCACAGCCGAATTCTACCAGAGGTACAAAGAGGAGCTGGTACCATTCCTTCTGAAACTATTCCAATCAATAGAAAAAGAGGGAATCCTCCCTAACTCATTTTATGAGGCCAGCATCATCTTCATACCAAAATCTGGCAGAGACACAACAGAAAAAGAAAATTTCAGGCCAATATCCCTGATGAACATCGATGTGAAAATCCTCAATAAAATACTGGCAAACTGAATCCAGCAACACATCAAAAAGTTTATCCACCACAATCAACTCAGCTTCATCCCTAGGATGCAAGGCTGGTTCAACATGCACAAAATAATACATAATCCATCACATAAACAGAACCAATGACAAAAACCACATGATTATCTCAATAGAAGCAGAAAAGGCCTTTGACAAAATTCAACAACTCTTAATGCTAAGAACTCTCAATAAACTAGATATTGATGGAATGTATCTCAAAATAATAAGAGTTATTCATGACAAACCCACCACTAATATCATACTGAATGGGAAAAAACTGGAAATATTCCCTTTGAAAACCAGCATGAGACAAGGATGCTCTCTTTCACCACTCCTATTCAACATAGTATTGGAAGTTCTGGCCAGGGTAATCAGGCAAGAGAAAGAAATAAAGGGTATGCAATTAGGAAGAGAGGAAGTCAAATTATCTCTGTTTGCAGTTGACATGATTGTATATTTAGAAAACTCCATTGTCTCAGCCCAAAATCTTATTAAGCTCATAAGCAACTGCAGCAAAGTTTCAGGATACAAAATCAATATGCAAAAATCACAAGTCTTGCTATACATCAATAATAGACAAACAGAGAGCCAAATCATGAGTGAACTCCCATTCACCATTGCTACAAAGAGAATAAAATATCTAGGAATTCAACTTACAAGGGATGTGAAGGACTTCTTCAAGGAGAACTACAAATCACTGCTCAAAGAAATAAAAGGACACAAACAAATGGAAAAACATTTTATGCTCATGGTTAGGAAGAATCAACATCGTGAAAATGGCCATACTGCCCAAAGTAATTTATAGATTCAATGCTATCCCCATAAGGCTACCATTGACTTTCTTCACAGAATTAGAAAAAATTAAATTTCATATGAAACCAAAAAAGAGCCCGTATGGCCAAGGAAATTCTAAGCAAAAAGAATAAAGCTGGAGGCATCGTGCTACCCCACTGCAAACTACACTACAAAGCTATGATAACCCAAACAGCATGATCCTGGTACCAAAACAGCTATATATATATATATATCAATGGAATAGAACTAAGGCTTCCAAAATAATGCCACACATCTACAGCCATCTTATCTTTGAAAAACTTGACAAAAATAAGCAATAGGGAAAGGATTCTTTAATAAATGGTGTTGGGAAACTGGCTAACCATATGCAGAAAACTGAATGTGGACCCCTTCCTTACACCTTATACAAAAATTAACTCAAGGTGGATTAAAGACTTAAACATAAGACCTAAAACCATAAAATCCCTAGAAGTCCTAAGCAATACCATTCAGGACATAGGTATGGGCAAAGACTTCATGACTAAAACACCAAAGGCAATGACAACAAAAGTCCAAATAGACAAGTTGGATCTAATTATATTAAAGAGCTTCTGCACAGTAAAAGAAAGTATCATCAGAATGAACAAGCCACCTACAGAATGGGAGAAAAATTTTGCAATCTACCTGACAAAGGCCTAATATCCAGAATCTACCAGGAACTTAAACAAATTTACAAGAAAAAAAAAAATCAAAATGTAGGTGAAGGATATGAACAGACACTTTTCAAAATAAGACATTTATGGGGCCCACAAATATATTTTAAAAAGCTTATCATCACTGTTTATTAGAGAAATGCAAATCAAACCACAATGAGATGCCATCTCACGCCAGTCAGAATGGTGATCATTAAAAGTCAGGAAACAACAGATGCTGGAGAGGGTGTAGAGAAATAAGAAAGCTTTTACACTGTTGGTGGGAGTGTAAATTAGTTCAACCATTGTGAAAGACAGTGTGGCAACTCCTCAAGGATCTAGAACCAGAAATAACATTTGATCCAGAAATCCCATGACTGGATATATTCCCAAAGGATTATAAATTATTCTACCATAAAAACACATGCACACATGATTATTGCAACACTATTCACAATAGCAAAGATTTGGAACCAACCCAAATGTCCCATCAATGAGTGACTCTCATGCCATCTGATGGTTTTATCAATATCTGGCATTTCCCCTGCTTGCACCCACTCCATCTTGCTGCTCTGGGAAGAAGATGCCTGTTTGTCCTTTGCCTTCCACAATAATATAGAGTTTCCTGAGGCCTCACTAGCAATGCAGAACTGTGAGTCAAGTAAGCCTCTTTTCTTTATAAATTACCCAGTCTTAGGTATTTCTGCATAGCAGTGTGAGAACGGACTAATACATTCTGTATTTCTTTATTATGATTAATTCCTAAAAACAAACAATTATATAGATGGCTAATTAATCTGGATAACTAACATTGTAGACGATATTTTAATCATTAGAAGTTAGTTCTGGATATTGATTCCAAGGATTGCTGGCAAGATGGCCGAATAAGATCAGCTCCAGTCTGCAACTCCCTGCGAGATCGATGCAGAAGGTGGGTAATTTCTGCATTTCCAACTGAGGTAGCTGGTTCATCTCATTGGGATTTGTTGTACAGTGGGTGCGGTCCAAGAAGGCAATGTGGCATCACTCACGCAGGAAGTGCAAGGGGTTGGGGAATTCCCTCTTCCAGCCAAAGGAAGCCATTAGATACTGTACCTTGAACTCCAGCCCAGATACAGCGCTTTTCTCATGATCTTCACAACCTGCAGACCAGGAGATTCCCTCCAGTGCCTAAGTCACCAGGGTCCTGGGGTTCCAGCACAAAACTGGGCAGCCATTTGGGCAGACACTGAGCTAGCCACAGGAGTTTTGTTTTGTTTTGTTTTGTTTTCATGTTTGAACTGGGTGTAGCCCACTGCAGCTCAGCAAGGTAGCTGTGGCCAGACTGGCTCTCCAGAGTCCCTCCTCTCTAGGCAAGGCATCTCTAAAGGAAAGGCAGCAGCCCTAGTCAGGGACTTATAGATAAAATCCCCAATTCCCTGGGACAGAGCACCTGGGGGAAGGGGCGGTTGTGGGTGCAGCTTCAACAAACTTAAACATCCCTGCCTGGTAGTTCTGAAGAGAGCAGCCTATCTCCCAGCACAGTGGTTGAGCTCTGATAAGGGACAGACTGCCTCCTTAAGTGGTCCCTGACCCCAATGCCTCCTGATTGGGAGACACCTCCCGGTAGGGACCAACAGACACCTCATACAAGAGAGCACCGGCTGACATCTGGCGAGTGCCCCTCTGGGATGAAACTTCCAGAGGAAGCAACAGGTAGCAGTTGTTGCTGTTCTACAGCCTCCACTGGTGATACCCAGGCAAACAGGATCTGGAGTAGACCTCCAACAAATTACAGCAGACCTGCAGCAGAGGGGCCTGACTGTTAGAAGGAAAAATAGCAAACAGAAAGGAACAGTATCAACATCAACAAACAGGATGTCCATTTAGAGATCCGCTCCAAAGGACACTGACTTCAAAGATCAAAGGTAGATAAATACATGAAGATGGGGAGGAACCAGCATTAAAAGGCTGAAATTTCCAGAAACCAGAAGGCCTCTTCCCCTCCAAAGGATTGCAACTCCTCACCGGAAAGGGAACAAAACTGGATGCAGAATGAGTTTGACAAATTGACAGAAGTAGGCTTCAGAAGGTGCATAATAACAAACTCCTCCAAGCTAAAAGGGCACGTTCTAACCCAATGCAAGGAAGCTAAGAACCTTCATAAAAGGTTAGATGAATTGCTAACTAGAATAACCAGTTTAGAGAAGAACATAAATGACCTGATGGAGCGGAAAAACACAGCACAAGAACTTCGTGAAGCATACACAAGTATCAATAGCCAAATCGATCAAGTGGAAGAAAGGATATCACATATTGAAGATCAACTCAATGAAATAACGCGAGAAGATTAGGTTAAAGAAAAAAGAGTGAAAAGAAATGAACAAAACCTCCAAGAAAGATAAGACTATGTGAAAAGACCAAATCTACGTTTGATTGGTGTACCTGAAAGTATTGGGAAGAATGGAACCAAGTTGGAAAACACTCTTCAGGATATTATCCAGGAGAACTTTCCCAGCCTAGCAAGGCAGGCCAACATTCAAATTTAGGAAATACAGAGAACACTACGAAGATACTCCTTGAGAAGAGCATCCCAAAGAAACATAATCATCAGATTAACCAAGGTTTAAAGGAAGAAAAAAATGTTAAGGGCAGTCAGAGAGAAAAGTCAGGTTACCCACAAAGGGAAACCCATCAGACTAACAGTGGATCTCTTGGCAGAAACCCTACAAGACAGAAGAGAATGAGGGGCTGATATTAACATTCTTAAAGAAGAGAATTTTCAAACCGGAATTTCATAACCAGCCAAACTAAGTTTCATAAGCAAAGGAAAAATAAAATCGTTTACAGACAAGCAAATTCTGAGAGGTTTTTTTTAAAAAAATTTTTTAAATTTTTTTTATTTTTTTACCACTGAGCCCCTGAAGGAAGCACTAAACATGGAAATGAACAACCAGTATCAGCCACTGGAAAACATACCAATATGTAAAGACCATTGTGACTATGAAGAAACTGCATCAACCCACGGGCAAAATAACCAGCTAGTATCATAACGGCAGGATCAAATTCACACATAACAATACTAATCTTAAGTGTAAATGAGCTAAATGCCCCGATCGAGACCATCCTGACTAACACGGTGAAACCCCGTCTCTACTAAAAATGCAAAAAATTAGCTGGGTGAGGTGGCGGGCGCCTGTAGTCCCAGCTACTCGGGAGGCTGAGGCAGGAGAATGGTGTGAACCTGGGAGGCGGAGCTTGCAGTGAGCCGAGATCGCGCCACTGCACTCCAGCCTGGGCGACAGAGCGAGACTCCGTCTCAAAAAAAAAAAAAAAAAAAAAAAGACACAGACTGGAAAATTGGATAAAGAGTCAAAACCCATTGGTGTGCTGTATTCAGGAGACTCATCTCATGTGCAAAGACACACATAGGCAAAATAATGGATGGAGGAATATTTACCAAGCAAAGGGAAAGTAAAAAAAAAGCAGAGGTTGCAACCCTAGTCTCTGATGAAACAGACTTTAAACCAACAAAGTTCAAAAGAGACAAATTACCATTACATAATGGTAAGGGATCAATGCAACAGGGAGAGCTAACTAGCCCAAATATATATGCACCCAATACAGGAGCACCCAGATTCATAAAGCAAGTTCTTAGAGATCTACAAAGAGAGTTAGACTTCCACACAATAACAGTGGGACACTTTAACAACCCATTGTCAATATTAACCAGATCAGTGAGACAGAAAATTAACAAGGATATCCAGGACTTAAACTCACCTCTGAAACATGTGGACCTAATAGACATCTACCAAACTCTTCACCCCAAATCAATAGAATATACATTCTTCTCAGCACCACATCACACTTATTCTAAAACTGACCACATAATTGGAAGTAAAACACTCCTTCGCAAATGCAAAAGAATGGAAATCATAACAACCAGTCTCTCAAACTATAGTGCAATCAAATGAGAACTCAGAAATAAGAAACAGTAAAAACTGCACAACTACATGGAAACTGAACAATCTACTCCTGAATGACTAAGGGTAGACAACAAAATTTAAGGCAGAAATAAAGATGTTCTTTGAAACCAATGAGAACAAAGACACAACATACCAGAATCTCTGTGACACATTTAATGTAGTGTATAGAAGGAAATTTATAGCACTAAATGCCCACAAGAGAAAGCAGGAAAGATCTAAAATAGACACCCTAACATCACAATGGAAAGAATTAGAGAAACAAGAGGAAACAAATTCAAAAGCTAGAAGAAAACAAATAATAACTAAGTTCAGAGCAGAACTGAAGGATATAGAGACTTGAAAAACTCTTCAAAAAATCAATAAATCCGGGAGCTGTTTTTTTTTTAAAGGATCAACAAAATAGATAGACCACTAGCCAGACTAATAAAGAAGAAAAGAGAGAAGAGTCAAATAGATACAATAAAAAATGATAAAGGGGATATCACCACTGATCTCACAGAAACACAAACTACTATCAGCGAATTCGATAAACACCTCTATGCAAATAAACTAGAAAATCTAGAGAATACATTTCTGGATGCATACACCCTCCCAAGACTCAACGAGGAAGAAGTTGAATACCTGAATAGAACAATAATAAGATCTGAAATTGAGACAGCAATTAATTGCCTACCAATCAAAAAACATCCAGGACCAGATGAATTCACAGCTGAATTCTACCAGAGGTACAAAGAGCAGCTGGTACCATTCCTTCTGAAACTATTCCAAACAATAGAAAAACAGGGAATCCTCCCTAACTCATTTTATGAGGCCAGCATCATCCTCATACCAAAACCTGGCAGAGACACAACAGAAAAAGAAAATTTCAGGCCAATATCCCTAATGAACATCGATGTGAAAATCCTCAATAAAATACTGGCAAACTGAGTCCAGCAGCACATCAAAAAGCTTATCCACCGCAATCAACTCAGTTTCAACCCTGGGATGCAAGGCTGGTCCAACACATGCAAATCAGTATACATAATCCATCACATAAACAGAACCAATGACAAAAACCACATGATTATCTCAGTAGAAACAAAAAGGCCTTTGACAAAATTCAAAAGCTCTTCATGCTAAAACCTCTCAATAAACTAGGCATTGATAGAATGTATCTCAAAATAATGAGAGCTATTTATGACAAACCCACAGCCAATATCATACTGAATGGGCAAAACCTGGAAGTATTCCCTTTGAAAACCAGCACAAGACAAGGATGACCTCTCTCACCACTGCTATTCGATATAGTATTGGAAGTTCTGGCCAGGACAATCAGGCAAGAGAAAGAAATAAAGGGTATTCAATTAGGAAAAGAGGAAGTCAAATCACAAACATTCCTATACATCAATAACAGACAAACAGAGAGCCAAATCATGAGTGAACTTCCATTCACCATTGCTACAAAGAGAATAAAATACCTAGGAATACAACTTAAAAGGGATGTAAAGGACCTGTTCAATGAGAACTACATGCCACTGCTTAAGGAAATAAGAGAGGACACAAACAAGTGGAAAAACATTCCAGGTTCACGGTTAGGAAGAATCAATATCATGAAAATGACCATACTGTCCAAAGTAATTTGTAGATTCAGTGCTCTCCCCATCAAGCTACCAGATGTTCTTCACAGAATTAGAAAAAGCTACTTGAAAGTTCATATGGAGCCAAAAAGGAGCCCCCATAGCCAAGGCAATCCTAAGCAAAAAGAACAAAGCTGGAGGCATCACACTACCTGACTTCAAACTATACTACAAGGCTACAGTAACCAAAACAGCATGGTACTGGTACCAAAATAGATACATAAACCAACAGAACAGAACAGAGGCCTCAGAAATAATGCCACGCATCTATAACCATCTGATCTTTACACACCTGACATAAACAAGCCCACAATTTACTGAAGAACAAAATTACAATGTAATGCTTTAGCTTTGTCTCTAGTGGGGGAAGGTTATGTAAGGATTTATTGGAATTTGGAACTTTTGTTTATGGTGATTCCTTCAATGTAGAGACTTAAATTAGGAGTAGGACAACAATACAAGATTGGTGGAAACAGCAAAGTGAGTGTTTTGAGATGAAGGATTCAAAGACTCTTAGGGTAAAAACTGTTGATACTTTCCATTAAAGAACTGATAGGTCTTTGGAGAAGTTCCTGAATTCAACCATCAAGCCATTTGCTTAGGCAGGATAACTGTCAAAGAATAAAGCATGCTAATGAAGACAAAGGAAAAGCAAAATATGTCAGTGTGGATAGTAAGGTGTAGTTTTGGTTCTCTGTGTCTAGGCTCAGTATGTCAGTGGTTTCAGTTCTAAAGTAACATCCTTTAAGAATTTTATGTTTTAGTGCTCTACACTGGTCTTCATTTAGATATTTTAAAATATTCTAACTGATCTTCCAAAATATCAAAATGTTTTTCAAAGCTGTGTGGCAAACATTCTTCACATCTGGATTAGAATGCCACAGCATTATCAAAATTTCAAATGTTGGAGGGGAGTGTGCAAATACTTGCCCAGTCCTAGTCTGGCAGGTGGAAAGTGAATCTATGAACTTTACAAACCTGTCATAAGGATTCAAGATAATGACATGAATGTCAGACACTAATTTCCTGATTAAAATAATAATAGTTATGGTTTGAATGTGTCTGCCAAAAAGCATGTGTTGGAAACTTAATCCCCAATGCAACAGTTTTCAGACGTGAGGTCTAATGAGAGGTGATTAGGACATGAGAGCACAGTGAAATAATAATGCCACTGTCATGAAACTGGGTTTATTATAAAAGGTGGAGTTTGACTTCCTTTTATTCTCTAGCTCTCTAGCCCTCGCACCTTCCACAATGAGATGATATAGCAAGAAGGCCCTTGTCAGATGCTGGCCCCTCAATTTTGGTCTTCCTAGCCTTCAGAACTTTGAGAAATGGATTTCTGTACATTATAAAAAGCACAAAATTGATAAGATAATTAAAAATAATTTCAATTGCACTAAAACGTATGTCCCAAATCTAGCCTTGATGTCTTTGGGTCTTAACACTCTGCTCTTTAGAAGTGTGACTTATATACTTGCCAAAAGTTTTCTGAAGATGCCACAGCTTTCCTGCTTTTACCATATGATACTGAGGGGTGTGCTATTCCTTCAGTGATGCATATAGAGGAGGTTAAGGTCAATGATCTGCAGTCAGACAGCCCTGGGTTTAATGCCCAGCTCTGTCACAAACCTAATATGTGACTTTAATTTTTACTGCTGCTACCTTACCTGTCGGGTGGGGATAAGAATGCAAACTCTTTTGTAGGGACTTCTGTAAGGACTTAATAAATTAGTGTTTGTAAAATATATATGAAGTTCTAAAATAGATACCTACTGATTTGAGGCTATCTAGGATCTAGTAAATCTATTTCTGCTAATAAACCTGAGATTTTACTCTGGAGAATCATCCGTCTCTCATTCCTGGTCCATAAGTTTCAGGCAGGTCCTAAGCTCTTCTTCTACAGCTAAACATGAAAACTAAGTAAAAGCTAATCATGGCGTTATACTATATGCTCAATTTGCTTCGGGAATTTGCAAAATGATCAAAGTCAAAGGGCCCATCAGAGCTAACTCCTGGCTTGTTCTTCAATTGTAGGAAAATGGCATCTGTCACTAGGTTCAAATCAAAGCTTTGAAGTTCGAGATGCCACAGGCTGTCCTGGCCTCCTCACTTGCCGGTCCCCAGTAAAGCTTGAGACTGACCTGAGGTCTTGTTACATTATTTGAGACCCTGGTCCAGTGTGTGGAGAGTGGTCCCTGATGTCTGTCCTCTTCATGGATTCTCAGTTATGTGAGCAGGCAAATCCCTTGTTTCATTTCTTTTGCTTGCAACTGCAAGAATCATAGTTGATACAAAAGGCCTGGCAAATAGTATTTAATACATTCTTTTGTCATTGTTATTTATAAAATTTCTTTGTGTCTCTGAGGGCCTCACCCTTCAACTGGAACAATGTCTATGCAAACATCCAGAAGAAAATGTATTCCTCCTGTATATGTCCATAGAAAATGTTCATTGCTAGTTTCTCAGCTACAGATTAATTTGTTGGCTTGAGAAAAAAAGGAAGTAAAAATTACTTTCTCTACTAAGACTTACTGTGGAAAGAAAATGCGTCTTCTTGTCAGATGAAACATTAGTGAAGTTTTAATCAGATAACTTTGCTTTCTGGAAATATCAAAATTATAAGATCTATCCTTTTGCAATCTCTTGAATGGAAAAAGTGCTTATTAATTGAATCATTGATTTGTGCCTTTTCAGTTTCTGAGTATTCTTGTGGAAGGCAGAAAACCATCCACAGTTAGCTTCCCGTGTAATAAATGCACCAGTCTTCTTGATGTTGAATCCCATATTGGAAACTGTAGACACTAAGAAAGAAACTTGAGGACAAGCTTCACTTCACCAGTGGATTTCTTTGCTAATTCTCTGGTAGATCCTTTTTCCTAATTCTCCCACATAGGTTCCCACTGAGTATTCTGTAGTAGATTTTGTTTAAGTAAGAGTGACATTAATTCTCTTGAATTAATGAAATGCAAGAGAAATAAGTGTGTAAGTGTTTACTGGGAGACAGGGTAGAGGTGTGTATTGGAAGCAGATTAAGCTGAAGTCATATGTTAAACTGAATCAGCAAAGAAGTTACTCACTGTTCAGTCATCAACTAAGGTGGTAATGTAATCATGTGAGGCAGTAGGGGGTTTCCAGATATTAAGCACAAGCTGTGTCTCCTTCTTCATATTAGCAAGCACCAGGATATGAACAGACACTTCTCAAAAGAAGACATTTATGCAGCCAACAGACACATGAAAAAATGCTCATCATCACTGGCCATCAGAGAAATGCAAATCAAAACCACAATGAAATACCATCTCACACCAGTTAGAATGTTGATCATTAAAAAGTCAGGAAACAACAGGTGCTGGCGAGGATGTGGAGAAATAGGAATACTTTTACACTGTTGGTGGGACTGTAAACTAGTTCAACCATTGTGGAAGACAGTGTGGTGATTCCTCAAGGATCTAAAACTAGAAATTTGACCATTTGACCCAGCCATCCCATTACTGGGTATATACCCAAAGGATTATAAATCATGCTGCTATAAAGACACATGCACACGTATGTTTATTGTGGCACTATTCCCAATAGCAAAGACTTCATACCAACCCAAATCTCCACCAATGATAGACTGGATTTAGAAAATGTGGCACATACACACCATGGAATACTATGCAGCCATAAAAAAGGATGAGTTCATGTCCTTTGCAGGGATGTGGATGAAGCTGGAAACCATCATTCTCAGCAAACTATCGCAAGGACAGAAAACCAAACACTGCATGTTCTCACTCATAGGTGGGAATTGAACGATGAAAACACTTGGACCCAGGATGGGGAACATCACACACCAGGGCTTGTTGTGGGGTGGAGGGAGGGGGGAGAGCTAGCATTAGGAGATATACGTAATGTAAATGATGAATTAATGGGTGCAGCACACCAACATGGCACATGTATACATATGTAACAAACCTGCACGTTGTGCGCATGTACCCTAGAACTTAAAGTATAATAAAAAATAATAAAATAAAATTAAATTAAATTAAAATACATAAAAAAAGGAAAATGCATTTTACCAAAGGCAGCAACATGTGTCTCAGAATGTTTCACTTACCGTAAAATATGAAGTGGCAATTTCTGAGTTCAGACATGGCTGAAGAAACCTCAGTACACAAGAGCAGAAGGAAACCTTCTTTGCCTTTAGGTTTTCTGAAAGAAAATAAAAGTCACCCTGTATTTCCCTCAGCATTCAGGGTAGTGCCATGTGTGAAAAGAGATAGCAATGCTCTATCAGCTATGATGGCCTTGGTGACAGAATCCTGTATTTACAACTGAGAATGATTCTGGATCCTCCATGAGGTACATTGTCAAAATAAAGTCATATTTTACGGGGACATGAGTTTTGGTGTCAGTCATGGAACAGTTTTCAGGTAGTCTCATCAGTATTTTCCATAAATTTCCAGAAGAAGGGTCTAATTTCGAATTAAATTGGAATTGCTCATTTCAGAATGGCTAAGTTGAAAGCGTATAATAAAAAGGTAGGATGACATTTCTTAGGAAGTCTGTAAATCTGGAGCCTTGAATCTTTTTTTTCAATTTTTCAACTATTTCAGAGTTTTAAAAGCTAACACCTCTTTGTATAGCAGCTCCGTGTGTGTGTGTGTGTGTGCGTGTGTGTGTGCGTGTGTGTGTGCGTGTGTGTGCGTGTGTGTGCGTGTGTGTGTGCGCGTGTGTGTGCGTGTGTGTGTGCGTGTGTGTGCGTGTGTGTGCCTGTGCGTGTGTGTGTGTGTGTGTGTGCGCGCGTGTGCGTGTGCGTGTGCGTGTGTGTGTGTGTGCGTGTGTGTGTGTGTGCGCGTGTGTGTGTGTGTGTGTGTGTGTACGTGAAAGTGCATACGAATAACATGATACCCTAGTCATCTTTTATGGATCAATAAAAGAGGCAAGTTAATTAATACGATAAATTCAAGAAAAATTTTATCTGGGAAAAATCTTGCATCAAATGGTCTCTGAGGGAGGAGCTTCTAAAACTAGAAAAAATTCTGGCTGTCTTTTAAATATACAGTCAAAATTGGTAATTTCAGGTACCTTTGTTCAAATACTAAATCATATAAAAACCATTTATGCTTAGATTGACGTTTCCTTAAGGTAAATAAAGTACTTGCTTAATTCTGTAATCCTCTGCCTTCCTCAGCTCAGGAAGCTGAAGAGGAAAGAAAAATCTCTCTCTTCTATGGCAAAATTCGTAATAGCGTTTCTATTTAATAGATAATCTACTCACAGATAATCAGAAAGCAATTTTATACATTATTTAGAATATTAGGAGATCTGAGTATAAGCTCTTAAACAAAATCTAGTATGTGCCCAATTAAAAGACAAAGCTTAAATAGTATAATTTTAGCTTTAGGCCTAAACAGTATAAATTCTGGGGGGAAAATATAAGTTTGACTTACTTTATGATTGTAAGCTGTCCCAAAGCCCCTTTAAGTTAGAATACTGAAATAATTTCATCAACGTAAAAAAAAATCAAATAGTGAGCATTAAAATTATTTACACATATAATTGAATATCTATCTAAATGGAATTTAAATTTCCACATTTGTTAGCGGGTCAGTTAGAGTGTTAAATACAAGTAATGATTCATGTGATTTAGTCTTCTAAATATCTTTGGCTATACAATGTGTTATTTGAATATACTGCTAGTTCTGAAGTTCTAAAGGGTTTATTAACATTTTATGTTATTCACTCTGAACTAGAGTAACAGACCAATTATTTATATTAAACAAAGGACTTAACATGACTCATGTTCAGAGTGACTGCTTTAAGATAGTACTAAAAAACGCAACATGTTAATACTCTGACGTTAATACTTCTTTAGGCATGCTGCCTGTAATATTCCAGAGCTTTACCTCATTAGGCTTTAACCTCATGCAACAAATCCGGCTTTATTTCCAAGCCATCTTTCCTGCGACCCACAGAACTGTTAAGTTGGGAACTGTTCCTTTCTTGATCCGATATTAGAATCCTCTAGGTCTAAAGCTACTTTGTGCGAATTGTGGTGTTTTCTGTTGTTTTTGTTGTTTTTCTGTTTTTTCTCTTTTTTTCCAACCCACTTGGTAATCAACTGTCAACTTACTGAAGTGCTGAGCTTAGCTTATAGATGCAGAGCTGCAAAAGCTTAGCCTCTGCAGAAGCTGGGTCAGTGGGAGAGAGTGGGCAGGGGCAGCATACAAATACGTAACTAGTACAAAGAATGGTCTCACTTGAAGTCAAATATATTCTCTCATTTTGTAGAGTCCTGGGTGACTATGTTTTAGCTCCCAAATGTCTCTCAGTTATCTGAAAAATGAACTTTCTACTTTGGAGGCAGGTATAGCAGCCAGGTGAAGGTTCAGGCCTCGACTTGGGTTTAGCTCCACCGAGAGTTAGATGTGCATTCTTGGGAAACTAACTGAACATTTTAGCTTCGGTTTCATCATCTATCAATTGGGAACCCACATGGTATTTTTTTCTCATAAGATTTTTATAAAGATTAAATATGACCATATATATAAGGCATTTTACATGATGGCTTCACATATGAAGCATTTAATAAGTCTATATTTATTTCAGTAAATGTGTATTATCAATGATTTCTTTCAAACTTTGCATTAGATATTCCCTATCACAAATCACTACTCTGTATTTCTTTTACTATAAATGTGTGTAGTATTATGTCCTTGGTTTGAAGTTAGCAAATACAAGTTAATTTCAATGGTATAGGTTGTCAATGCTGTTGCCAAAATAGTAGTTATAAAATGTATTCAAAACCAAAAGAAAATGGATTTAGATTATTTCCCTATTTTAATAGCTGGTCACTGATCCTCTCCCATCACCATAAAAAGTTAATAGTTATCTCTATTTTGCATAGACACTTGGGCAAGTCTTATCTAGATGAGAAAGACCCAGGTCAATATTGCAGGTCTGGCCCCATTTTAGCAAGACTTCATAGGTTTAGAAGGGTACAGAGACCCACAAACTTGTATCCCCAGCCCAGACGAAGGAGAGAGGAATTAGAAAGGTCAAGATTGGAGAGAGTACTGACTGCTTGTAAGATGCCCTGGGGATGGTTGCTCAGGTCACAGACACACTTCTCTGAGCAGTTTGCCAACCCCCAGCACATGGGTGAACATCACTAGTAACTTAATGTCCTATGTTTGCTGCCCCTCCTCAAGTTGACTCGATCAGGGTGGACACTCTTTTGGGAATTTCTAACTGTGGCTGACAGAGATAAGCATTTTTTTTTTTTTGACCACTTGAATTAAAGAAATGCGGACTCAGGCACCATGAACCACCTATCAGCTGGTCTTGTGCATAGAAAAGCAAGGAGGGCTCTTCAGAAAGAAAAGATGGAAGAGGAGTAGAAAGGAGATGTTGTGCAGGGCATCAGAAAGCATGTCTGCCTTTGTTTCTATGGTGCCTTGTTCCCTTTCCTGTCCGCAAGGGGACCAACCTCCACTCTTAGCTTGGCTTAATAGGACGGCTTAAGTCCTTGTAACAATTCCCCACCATGCTCTGCCTTTTTCTAGCCTAAATCAATTTCAATAAGTTTCTGTTTCATATGACCAAATTAGATAGGAACAAACAATTGTTCTTGTCACTTTCCTTTGCCCCAGTAACTCAGAAAGATGAGTGTTTTCTAAGGGAGTTTTTTTATTCAATTCCAACGAGAATAAATCATGCCTTATGCCCCACATGAAAAATACAATTGTTGTTTTTCAAAAGAGAAGAAAAAATGTGAATATATTTGTGTGTGTGTATGTGTGTGTGTGTGAGAGAGAGAGAGAAACAGAGAGAGAGAGAAAGTATATAGTAGCCACTATAAGGAAGGTGTAAAAAATAATAAAAATGCATTTAAGTTATTTTCTTTATTATTAAGGTTTGGATATACCTTAATATATCCATATATTATACCATATACCATAAAAGAAAATATCATATAGAGAACCTGCAAATCCATGGGCTCTTTCTTAGTATTCCATTATAGTTATTACGGTTTACCCTCACCATGACCCTGGAAGAAAGAATTACTATACCTAGTTTAAGGATGAGGCATGAGAAGACAAGTGAACAGTCCAATGTCACAAGTCAAGTAGATCATCTGTCTTGGATATAACTCCAGGATACATGACTTTAAAGCCTTAGTATTTCTTTTTGTTGTTGTGTTGTTTTCTCTGTTTCCCAAAATGTATTCTTTGTTACACTAGTCACAAGGAATATTACATGGCCCAATAAATTCGGGAACTGCTGAATACTCAGTCTCCCTTTTGGAGATTTACAATGTACACTTTTAAGCAGTCGGTAAAGAAATGCATTCAACTTTGTTTAACCCACTGTTTAACAAATATATTTTGTAAAGAACAGTTTTAAAGCATCATTAAACTTTGGTTGCCAAAAGAGCTATTAATAAAGTGAAACATTAATTATTACTTAATTTAAAATTAGGAAATACTGAAGAATAGTACATGGCCTCTTTTCCTACATATAGCCAATATTTCTTTTTAACATAATATCTTCTAATCATTAAAAAAATACCAAAAATACATTAAAGTATAAAAAAATCAGTTAAAATCCCATGGGCTTGAGACACCTAATATCACATTTCACTGATCCTACCATCATGTGTCTCCATTCATTTCTACATTCAATTATAAACAATTTTGCATAAATTAATTATCACAGGATGATTAATTATTATGATACCTCCCATCCCTTTGCTATTTTTTCCCAACTCCACCTGCAGTATCACACACCCATAGATGTTAAAAATGTGATGAATAGCTTTCCATGATTATACAGATGAGAGAGAGAGAGAGATAATTTGGTTGGTATTGATATTGTTATGATAATGAGATAATAACATATACAATATTCTGTACTATTTAACTTTTTTTCTCACTTTACAATAAAATGTGAAAATTCCTCCAAGTTGACTTGTATGGAACATTTTTGTTTATATAGTTGAATAATTCAGAAGATACAGCTTCAGGCATAGCTGGCTGCAGAGGCTCAAATAGCGTCTCTCTCTCTCTCTCTCTCTCTCTCTCTCCCCCCCGCCGCCTTCTTCTATCTATAATGATTATTTTCTTAGACGCACTTTTCCCATGGGAGCAGAAAGTAGTTTTCGGCAATGCCAGGACTAATTCTCTGCTGACTCACTTCTATTAGCCAGAAAATGAGTAATTATATCCCAACATTCCCTACACTTTCATTCTAATTGGATGGACTTAGATCACCTGCTCTCCCCTCAACCAATCTCCATCGGGTATAAATATCCCTAATGACCTTTGTCTTTGAATTGGAAGTTCAGCCTTTCCAGACTTAATGGATCAAAATGAAGATGGTGAATCACCAATAAAGATATGGGAGGGGTGGGTGACAGTAGTAGGGTAAATGGGATAAATAGGGTAAATGCCAAAAATAACAAAGGTCTTATAAACATGCTAAAAGATGGAGGACAAGGCCAGAAAACATAATATTCCACTAAACACCAAGAAAATTTGGCATAGTTACATTTCTCATACTTAGAGAGTTCACTTTAATGTGGAGTATTGGGACAAAATAAAACTACTTGCCAAATTCCATCCCTGGATATTTTGGCCAGTCATCACGTGGCTACAAAGCACAGAAGTAATTTCAAGCTGGTTTAAGTTAGAAGGAACTTTATTGAAAGAGTACAGAAGAAATGTACAGAATCAATCACACAGGAACGAGTTTCTCAATGAAAATATCTAAGATTTTATAATCTCCTACTTATCTCCTCATACTTGCATCATTCTCTTCTCTGCAGATTAACTTCTTCTCTACTCTTGTAATAAAGGTATTTACTACGTTGCTGATAAAAATGAGGTTTCTCTCCCATTTTGTTCTATCTCTTGTTTAACTCGCCACTGGAATGTTGATTATTTAGTTTTTATTGTCTTATTTTATGTTGTTATATACTTATTTAATGATTTCAACTTTTATTTTAGATTCAGGGCATACATGTGCAAGTTTGTTACATGGGTATATTGTGTGATGCTGAGGTATGGGGTATGACTGATTCTATCAACCAGGTAGTGAGCATAGTACCCAATAGTTAGTCAACCCTTGTCCCCCTTCCCATTCTCCCCTCTCTAATGGTACCCAGTATCAGTCATTGCCATCTTTATGTCTATGTGTACCGATGTTTAGCTACCACTTAAAAGTGAAAACATGCAATATTTGGTTTTCTATTCCTGCATTAATTTGCTTAGAATAATGACCGCCAGCTACATCCATGTTGCTGCAAGACATAATTTTGTTCTTTTTCATTGCTGCATTGTACTACATGGCATAGATGTACCATGTTTTCTTTATCCAGTTCACCACTGATGGCCACCTATGTTGATTCCATGTCTTGGCTATTATAAATAGGGCTACAATGGACATACAAGTGCATGTGTCTTTTTGGTAGAATGATTTATTTTCCTTTGGTTACATACCCAGTAATGGGATTGCTGGGCCAAATGGTAATTCTTTTCTCTTTTTTTAGATGGAGTCTTGCTCTGTCACCCAGGCTGGAGTGCAGCAGTGGCACAACGTTAGCTCACTGCAATCTCCTCCTGCTGGGTTTAAGTGATTCTCCTGCCTCAGCCTCCCTAGTAGCTGAGATTACAAGCACGCACCATCATGCCCAGCTAATTTTTGTATTTTTAGTAGAGACGAGGTTTCACCATGTTGGCCAGGCTTGTCTCGAACTCCTGACATCATGATCCACCCGCTCAGCCTCCCAAAGTGCTGGGATTACAGACATGAGCCACCGTGCTTGGCCTTAAGTTTTTTAAGGAGTCTTCAAACTGCTTTCCATAGTGGCTAAACTAATTTACTTCCCCAACAACAGTGTATAAGCGTTCCCTTTTCTTTGAGGATCTATAGTGTTTTGACTTTTTAATAGCCATTCTGACTGATGTGAGACAGTATTTCATTGTGGTTTTAATTTGCATTTCTCTGATGATTAGTGATGTTGAGTGTTTTCTCCTAAGTTTGTTGGCCTCATGTATGTCTTCTTTTGAGACATATCTGTTCATGTCTTTTGCCCACTTTTTACTTTTTCAATTATTTGTTTATTTTTATTGTTAATTTAAGTTCCTTATAGATTCTGGATATTAAACAATTCTGGACACCAACTTTGGGAAATAATTTATGACTGAGTGCTCAAAGGCAATTGCCACAAAAACAAAAATTGGCAAGTGGGACCTAATTCCACTAAAATGCTTCTGCACAGAAAAATAAACTATTAGATTGGTGCAAAAGTTAGCGCAGTTTTTGCTGTTGAAAGTAATGGTAAGAATCACAATTCCTTTTGCACCAACCTATATGAACAGAGTAAACAGACAACCTACAGAATGGGAGACAATATTGTCAAACTATGCATCTGGCAAAGGTCTAAAATCCAGAATCATAGTTTGTAATACCTCTTCCCAAAAATGTTCTGTGCCAGTGGTTTTAAACTATAAATATGTTAACTTCAATTCAATCTCAATGTGATCTTACAGCTCCAGGATGGACACATCAGATTAACTGTGTTTGTTTCTTAATTCCAAATTCTTAACAGAGACAGTTGGAATGGTACATTGTTTTAGAAAGGGCTCTCTTAGAGGGACAGAACTATATATGTATATATCCTATTAGACTTACTGACATCATATCATCATTTAAGTATTGTTAACTTTATGTAATAGTATTTGGGTAAGGGATTGGTGCATATATATATATATATAAGCTTATTAAGCATTAATGTACATGATCACAAGGTCCCACAATAGGCTGTCTATAAGCTGAGGAGCAAAGAGAGCCAGTCTGAGTTCCAAAATTTAAGAACTTGGAGTCTGATGTTTGAGGGCAGGAAACATCTAGCATGGGAAAAAGATGTAGGCTGGAAGGCTAGGCCTGTCTCGTTGCTTCACGTTTTTCTGCCTACTTTATATTAACTGGTAACTGATTAGATGGTGCCCACCCGATTAAGGATGGATTTCCTTCCCAGCCCACTGACTCCAATGTTAATTTCCTTTGGCCACAGCCTCACAGACATACCCAGGTTTAATACTGCATCCTTCAATTCAATCAGGTTGACACCCAGTGTTAACCATCACAAGTCCAACCCCTTGTCAACTTGAACCCATACCCATCTCCTGAGATCATACATAATCTTCAAATAAAGACAATAATAAAGTCATAATTATACCTAACATAATACAACTATCCTCTGTACAACTGGAAATGCACCAATCCCCAACCCAAATACGATTACATAAAGTTAACAATACTTAAATGCTTATATGGGGTCAATAAGTCTTATGTCACATGATAAAGGAAAAGGAAATAAAATGAAGATATTTTCTTATTACAAGTGCATACATACACAAACATCTTTTTAAAAAAAGGAGGACATGACAATTAGTCCTTGTTTCTGTAGCTGGTCACGTGGTCGTAGCTAGTATTGATGTCTACCTTCTTCTATTACTCATTTTGTATTCCCTTTGCCTTCAGCAAACACCTCAGCAGATCATGGTTTTATTCCTGGTGGAGTGACCCAAACCTTCATTCCTGAAGGGTCTGGGTCTTTCGTAGTCCTGCCTGGATTGGGTTGTTGTAGTTTCCCATTGACCTTACTCACAGGGCATGGTAATACTAAGAGACACCCTAATGGATCTCCCGTATTCCATGACTACTCTTCCTTACTTCTGTTGTGCAGTAGTAGACTGATTTTATCTTGATATTCCAGGTCAATCACCCCATCAAACACTGTAAGTCCCTGGACCTGCTCAAGTCCCATCACATATGTACCACTTCCATTTGATGATGGAATGCTGCTGTGCATGACCTACTTTATGGCTAGATGGGTCAGAAAGCACCCAGTTCATGATAGGCAGTTCAGGTTGCATAGTGACTTGATGACCCATAGTCAAATGTTCAGTTTCCACCAAAGCCCAGTAACAGGCCAAGAGCTAGCTCTCAAAAGGATAATAGTTATCTGCAAAAGATGGCAGGGCCTTGCTCCAAAATCCTAGAGGCCTCTAGCTGTGATTCACCTATGGGAGCCTGCCAAAGGCTCTAAACAGCATCCCTATCTGCCACTGACACCTCAAGCACCATTGGATCTGCTGGGTCATATGGCCCAAGTGGCAGAGTAACTTGCACAGCAGCCTGGACCTATTGCAGATCCTTCTCCTCTTCTGAACCTTACTCAGAACTGGCAGTCTTTCAGCTCAGTCAATAAATGGACCATAGTAACACACCCAAATGAGGAATGTGTTGCCTCCAAAATCCAAAGGCCTACTAGGCATTGTGCCTCTTTCTTGGTTGTAGGAGGGGCCAAATGCAGCAACTTATCCTTTACCTAAGAAGGAATATCTCAACAGACCCCACACCACTAGACCTCTAGAAATTTTACTGAGGTAGAAGGTCCCTAAATTTTAGTCAGATTTATTTCCCATCATGTGGCATGCATACATCTCACAAATAAGTCCAACATGTTTGCTACTTGTTGCTCACTGGATCCAATCAGCATAATGTCATTAATGTAATGGATCAATGTGATATCTCGCAATCAAGCTCTCTGCGAATAAGGTTATGACACAAAGTCAGGGAGTTGATATGCCCCTGAGGTAGGACAGTAAAGGTATATTGCTGGCCTTGCCAGCTGAAGACAAATTGCTTCTGGTGGGCCTTATGGACAGGAATGGAGAAAAAGACATTTGCCAAGTCAATGGCTGCATACCAGATACCAGGAGATGTGTTAATTTGCTCAATGAATAAAACCACATCTGGTACAGCAGCTGCTATCGGAGTCACCACTTGGTTAAGCTTATCATAATCCACTGTCATTCCCCAAGATCCATCTGTCTTCTGCACAGGCCAAATGGGAGAATTGAACAGGGATGTGGTGGAAACCACTACCCTTGTGTCTTTCAAGTCCTTGATGGTGGTACTAATCACAATCCCTCCAGGGAGGCAATATTGTTTTTGATCTACCATTTTTCTAGGTATAGGCAGCTCTAATGGCTTCCCTTTGGCCTTTCCCATCAGAATAGCCTTCACTTTACCAGTCAGAGTGCCAATGTGGGGGTTCTACCAGCTGCTAAGTATGTCTATGCCAATTATACATTCTGGCACTGGGGAAATGACCACAGGATGAGCCCGGAGACCCACTGTAAGTCAGACCTGAGCTAAAACTCCATTAATTACCTGTCCTCTATAGGCTCTTACTTTAACTGGAGGACCATAATGACGTTTTGGGTCCCCTGGAATCAACATCAGCTCAGAGCCAGTGCCCAGTAGTCCCCAAAATGTCTGATCATTTCCCTTTCCCCAATACACCATTTACCACTCTGGTAAAAGGCCAGAGGTCTCCTTGGAGAAGGATGAGAGAAAGATTAACCACATAAATTGTTGGTAATTTAGTGGGGTCCTTCCTTAAGGGGATACAACTATCCTCTGTACAACTGGAAATGCACCAATCTCTTCATTCAAGGGGTTCTGAGTCTGTAAACTGGCTCAAGTCTGGAAATTGAGTGACAGGCCATGATTCTCTGTTTTTATAATTCAAGTTAGCCTTTTGTTCATTCGACCTAGAAGCTTTCTGTTTGTATAATTTAAGTAGGAATGTGGTAGGCTTTCTATCAATTTAACTTCTAGGAACACCGTGATTAATTAGCCAATGCCAGAGCTCTACATGAGTCAGACTATTCTGATTGCTGTTTTGCCTCTGCTTCCATTACAGTAGCTATGCCCACCTTGCCTTTGACAGTTGGGTGCTGCCAGTTGGCCCCTGCTACCTTGGGATCCAATTATTCCCATTGTATTTAAATTTTGTAGTTGAGTGACTGTGGTTCTCATTGTTAGATCTGACATATAGAGAGAAACAATTACAGGACTCTTCAAGATGCAGGTGCTGCCCTCACCTCTATTTTGCCCTCTAGTTCACAAGGCATTGTTCAAGGGTATATCTTCTGGACCCTCCTAGCTGGGATGAGTAGGTCTAAAGTGACTAATCCACTCCACCATCCCAATCTCCCTAAGCCTTTGGATCACTTCCTCTACATTAAACCAAGGGAGATCAGGCATTTTCAGCTCACTCACAGTGGACCATCTTTTAATCCGTATTTCAGCTAACCAAGCAAATAAACAATTAGAGCCTTTTGTAACTCCCTGAGCTGCAACACTAAATGCAGAGTCTCTACTTAGTAGATGCAAATCAATAAATTCAGCCTGATACAACTCTATGATCCTTCCACCATTATCCCACACCCTTAATATCCATTCCCATTCTGTTCTTCAGATTGCTGTTTATATAAATTAGAGAACTCAAACAGTCCTTTTCCAGTGTAGCACATCTCCTCACAGGTCACACAGTCAATGTCACCTCTAGGGACCCACTGGGGTGGTGGAGGTGGCTTCTAATAGAGGTGTTGGGGGTGGCTTTTAAGGAGAATCAACATTATCTTGCCTGGCAACTGCCTCAGTGGAGGCCATCACTGTTGCCTCAGGCAGCACAGGATTTATCTCCTCATACAAAGGTGGAAAGGCTAATGGCAGCATGGGTCGGGGAGGGGATGTTGCCACTACTGGGGATGGCGAAGTTGTTCCTTCTGGCAAAGAAGGTTCATCAAAGTTTACAAACTCAGTGCTCCTAGCTTCATTCGGGTCCTCCCACATGTCCCCATTCCAAGTTGCAGGGTCCCATTCCCTCACTTTAACAGTAGACACCTAGTGAGGCTGTGCATGCACCTTTCATTGCAGGTCAGTCACTCGCATGATAAGAGCTTGTGTCTGTTTTTCCACAATTTCAGCTCTTTCTGTACAGGACATAAGACTCTTACTCAGGGCAATCTTAGCAGATTTGATGCTCAGTGTCTGCTTCTGAAGTCAGGAGACAGAATCCCTGAGTTCATGATTTTCTTTCATCACTTTGTCCACTGAACTTAGGAGCAGCAAATCAGCTTCCTTATGTTCCTTGGTTCTCCAAATATAGTCAAAGGTATTATGTATATAGAGTCAATAAACTCCTTGCCTCTCACAAGCCATGAATCAGGAGCTTCAGATGCATTTATTTTGCAAAGCTCTCTAAACAGTTCATGGCAAGGACTATCAGTGTTCTCTATACTATTAGAAGTAGAGTCCTTAGCATTTTTGGGTCTGATCATATTAAGCAGCCAACTCCAGATACCCCAAAACCAATGAAAGAACTTCGTCCTTAATATTTTGTTCCTCTAGATCCACTCCTGGTACCAAAGTCGGTATTAGTCAGGGTTCTTTTAGAGGGACAGAACTAATAGGATATATTTATATCCTGTTAGATATAGATATAGATATATACAGAGTTTATTAAGTATTAACTCACAAGATCACAAGGTCTCACAATAGGCTTCTGCAAGCTGAAGAGCAAGAATAGCCAGTTTGAACCCTAAAACTGAAGAACTTGAAGTCTGATGTTTGAGGGCAGGAAGCATCCAGCATGTGAGAAAGACATAGGCTGGGAGGCTAGGTTGTCTTGTCACTTCGCGTTTTTCTGCCTTCTTTATATTTGCTAGTGTCTGATTAAATGGTGCCTACTCAATTAAGGGTGGGTCTGCCTTTCCTAGCCCACTGACTAAAATGTTAATGTCCTCTGGCAATACCCCCACAGACACACCCAGGTTCAATATTGCATCCTTCAATCCAATCAAGTTGATAGTATTAACCATCACACACATCTTAGATCAAGTATGCATTCCTAGTACAGTCAGCTTCAGCAGAAGGGGCAGTTTACATGGTAACTGAGAAGAGGATACAGCTAGGGCAAAAGATTGGTCATCTTACATGGACTCAAAACCAATCATTCTCAGACTCCAGCTTCAGGCATCATTGTTAAGATTGCTGCTAGGGGCATCATTTATTAGCTATGTGACTTTGTGAAATTTTCCTATTGTCATATGCAAAATGGGGATAATAATACTGCCTACCTCACAGGATTGCTTTGAATAATACAAAAGCTAATAGGTTAAAAAAAAAAAAAAAACTCTTAGATTGATGCTTGACAGCAAGCACTCAACAAACATTAGCTGTTGCTGTGGTTTAAATGTGTCCCCCAACTTCATGTTTTGGGAACTGCTCCCTAATGAAGCAGTATTGAAAGGTGAGCCTTTAAGAAGTGATTGGATCATGAGTGCTCAGCCTTCATGAATTGATTTCTCCATTCATGGGTTAATAGATTAATGAGTTAATATATTAATGAGTTATCAAGAGAGTGGGAATAGTGGCTTTGTAAGAAGAGGAAGAGAGATCTGGGCTAGCATGCTTAGCCCTGTCACCATGTGATATTCTGCACTACCTTGGGATACAACAAAGTCCCCACTACCAATAAGGCTCTCATCAGATACAGCCTCTTAACCTTGGACTCCTCACCCTCCACAACAGTGAGGAATAAATTCCTTTTTTTATGAATTACTCAGTTTCAGACATTCTGTTATAAACAACAGAAAACAGACTAACACAGCTGTTATTAAAATGCTAGGTCCACATACTCTGCTGCCAAAGTGACAATTTCAGACAAAACTCAATTGATATTCTGAGTAAAATGAACAGTGAGAGCCCTGCAAAGAGATGATCCACAACCTTAGGTCTTAATAACCAGAAGAGCAGGGCCTAGAACTTAATGTTGACACTGGGGGCAAAAATCCCTTGTCCCCATGCTTATGAGCTCCAAGCTGACCTAGAAGCTGCCACTTTTTGCACTGTGGAGACCTGCTCCAGGCTGCAATGAATTTGTTATGTTCAAAACTCTTCTACTAAGCTGCTGAGGCTTTTGCTTGATCACCTTTACATGGCATGAGAACCTGTCCCACTGAAAAGTTGTGGGTGGGTGAAGCCCAACATGGCATACCTCATTAAGGTAGCAAGTAGGAGGCAAGAAAGCCAATTACAGCAGCCTAGAGTCCCGTGCAGGGGCTGGCATCAGAGACTGCCAGCCTCTGTTGCCTCAGGGCACCAGATAATAACCTTGGAATTGGGACTTGGACAGCCAGCCAAGCTCAGCTTCAACTTCACAGTACAGAGACATAAAAGGCAACACCTTTCAGAAGAGCAAAAATGTCCCGAAAGCAGCAGGGAGATGAAGCGTTTAATAGGTATGTCCTCCTGGTAGGCAGGTGTCAGGGAAAATGGTCTCTGGTTGCTTATTAAATGCTACCAAGACATTGAGGTGGAGATAGCACTAAAGGAATAACTAAAACTCAAACAATGCTTCACAGCCAGGACAAGTGGGTGGGTTTTATTAGAATGAACTCCACTAACTTGTAAGAGGTTCAGCATACTGAATACACCACAGTCGTGGAATAAAATTACAAAGAAAATCAAGAATAATTTAATGAATTCACAAACGGTGTTCTCAATATGGGCAGACAGAAGAAACTGGGCTTCACTTTCACTGTGTGTACAGTTTTGCCTTCCAGTGGGCAATGACAATAAACTTCCGCATTGGTAGTACAGTTTGGAAAGAATTCCTCATGGCATATGTTCCAATGCATAAGCTTCTTTTGAAAACCAACCCAAATAAAACAGGCTGATATAAAAATGTAAACGAAATATCAAACAGTGCCTGGCATATAGTATAGATTCAATAGTGCCATCATGTTTTCTCTCCCTTCCTTCAGTAACTTGCTCTCTGATTACATGTTCCTTATTTATATATATTTATATTTATTTGACATATATGTAGATAGTATAACTATGCACCCCATAATCTTCCCAGTACTTTATACCTAAGAACTCATTTAATCCCAACCACAAATACATAAGGTGGGCTCAATTATGAACCTCACTTTAACAATAAAGTAACTGAGTTACACAGATGTTAACTAGCTAATAAGTGGTGAAGTCAAGATTTGAAGCCATGAATGTAGGCTTTTTATCACTATTAGTCACCTTTTTGTTTTTTGAGGACAGAGAGGAGTGTATTTATCACTGTTTTATTCAGGTACCACTAGTTCCTAACACATGAGAGGCATTCAGTAGTATATGCTCATGGAACATCAGGAACAGCCTACATTCCACCATGCTGGGTCCCTGGCGGAGAACTTTACCATACACACTAAAGGAGTTCAGATTCTCACTTAAGAAGCTAGAGAAGAAAGAGCTTGAAGGAAAATGAGCCTCTTGTTTGTCTGTCCCTCCAATCCAGATGGAGACTAGAGAGCAAGGGGAACATAAAAAATCATATAGTTTTTTTCATTTCATTTACTAGAAACAAAAGCAAATAGATGCTCTATGTTGAATAATCTTGTCCAATACCCAAGATGTTTCCAACCCTTGACTTGTCTTAGTCTCTGCTCCTGCCATTATGGGACAACAAAATATTTTCTATTAGAATCAATCTTTTCAAGGGTCTTTTGGTTGCAAGGGGATGATCCAGCTTCAGGTACAGCTGGATTTAGGGCTCAAATGATGCTTTGAGTGTTTAGCTACCCTTTATCTGCCTCTTTTAATTTTGGCTGCACACGCAGGTTCCTCTATGAACATAGCAAAATAGTCACAGTAGTTCCGAATTTTACACTTTCTCAGCCCTCTGGCATGAAAAAGACAGACATCGTTAGAAATTCTAGGCAAAGATTCATTATAGTGCATAGGTTTGGATTGGGTTATAGACCATCTATGAACAAATCAGCATAATCAATTTGGATTGGAGGAATTTGATGTACAGATTGATTTAGGCACTGACTGATGCTCCTCTAGCTCTGGACAAAGAGGAATACATGGTTGGCACCACAAACAAATACTACCCAATATAGACAATACATGTTCCTGCAGATCCAAACAACCCTATATGTAGGAAACTTAAGACCAATTTAGATGGGTATTGGAGAACTCAGATAGGATATCTAACAGCTCTATTTTCTTTTCATCTCCCCTCCCACCTTTTATGTTCTCGAAGTTTATCTTTCTAAGAACGTTTACATTTGGCATTAAACTTGCCATTAATGGAAAATCTCATTGCCATGGGCAGGATCCTGAGATACCTAAGAACTCAGACAGAGTTTCATCATCTTAAAATAATCATCAGCCAAGGTATATACCTTGAACTATTTTAACTGTTTAGAAGTGTCTTTTTTCTTTTCTCTCTATCTTCCCAAAACACCATAATGAATCAATCGCCTACAGACAAATAACATCTCTCTCTCTTTTTTTTTTTAGATTCAAAGCTAAGGTTCTTGATGAATTTTCTGTTCAGAAAAATTAAGGCATTCAAAACTGAGTGTGGAGACGATTGCCTATGGTCCCAGCTACTGGGGAGGCTGAGGTGGGAGGATTTGCTTGAGCCCAGGAGTTCGAGGCTAGCCTGGGCAGCATAGTGAGACCCACATCTGGAAACAGGTGATGAAGAAGGCATTCAAGGGAAGTTCTTGAGCTGTCAGTGTGATGATAAATAATAGGTTACTACTGCACTTTAAAAGTAATTGCTATAAACAAATTATAGAAGAAACAAAATATTTGTTCTAATGTATAAGGATTAAAGATTCATGACAAATATTTGCTACACACCACACAGTCTAAAAGGACAATAACATTCTCTTTGAAGGCTCCTGTGTGCCCATCTTTTGTCCCATATTCTCCCAAGAATTCCCACGTGCAGATATTCCTAGCATATTTATTATTTTACCACATGCAGATATTCCTAACATATTTAAATTTTAAATTTTAATATGTTAAATTTTACCACATGCAGATATTCCTAACATATTTATTAGTTTTTCAGATTTCAAATTTACTTAATGAAACCTTAACAACTGTGTTTGACTGTAGCACTTTTTTGTTCATTATTATATTTCTGAGAATCATTCATGTTTTGCACATAACTGTAGTTCATTCATATTCACTTGGTCACATGACTAAACCTTGATTTATCCAATCTATTCTTGATGGACACTTGGGCCATTTTCATTATTTGACATCTATTAACATGTGCCCTAGTTGAAGGGTGCAATCTACACATGTCATAGTTGAAGAGTGTAGTCATTTCTTTAAGAACTATCTCAGGGACTATTTTTCTGGGTCACAGGGCTTGCCTATCTTCAACTTTACTAAATAATATCAAGTTGTTTGCCAAATTGGTTGCAACAATGTATATCCTTACTAAATCTGTGTGTTTGTGTTTGTGTGTATGTCTTGCTTGCATTAGATCCATATTCTTGCTAACACTAATGTTGAAATACTTTTCCTTTAATTAAATTTCTATTCTAGAACAGTTTTAGGTTTATGGAAAACTCATGCAGAGAGTACATAATTTCCAGTATACCCCACACCCAGTTTCTCCTATTAATATTTGTTACATTTAACAAGCGAATATTGAAACATTATTATTTAAAAAGTCCATACTTTATTCAGATTTCCTTAGCTTTGATCTAATGTCCTTTTCTAGTTCCTAGATTCCATCTAGGATACCACATTAGAGACTAATCATATCACCTTAGGTTTTTGGCTGTGACAGTTTCTCAGACTTGGGATAATCTTGCCAGTTTGGGGGAGTAATGGTCAGGTATTTTATAGACTATCCCTTAATTAGGATCTTCTGATGTGTGTTCTCATGATCTCATGTTTACACTGGGACAAGACCTCTTCCTCCCAAGAATACATTGTCCCAGTGTAACACGTTGTCCCAAGTGCCATTTTCGCCACATCATATCGAGGCCACATGCTGTCAACACGAATTAGCAGTCCTGATGTTAACCTTGATGAGCTGGCTGAGATAGTGTTTGTCATGTTTCTTCCTTATAACGTGACTCTTTTTTCTCTCTTTTCATACTATATACCCTCTTTGGAAGGAAGTCACTATGTGCAGCTCACACTGAAAACATTGGGAGCTATGGTCTACCTCCTTCAGGGTGAAGCATATGTACAAATTATTTGGAACTTATACATTAAACCATTTATATATGTACTCAAGCATTTATGTGTATCAGTATGGAGTCCTGAATATTTATTTTATATTTTGATTATACTCCAATGCTACTTTATTTTACTGGTCAAGTTATTCCAGCTTTGAACACAGAGCTCTTTGAAAGACTTTTCAATTTTGTCAAATTGCTTGAGGACACTTGTTATCTCCTTGGGTTTTTTTTTGTTTGTTTGTTTTTCTGATTGTTTGTTTTTTGAGACAGTGTCTCGCTCTGTTTCCCAGGCTGGAGTGCAATGGCACAGTCTCAGTTCACTGCAACCTCTGCCTCTTGGGTTCAAGTGATTCTCATGCCTCAGCCTCCCAAGTAGCTGGGATTACAGGCATGCACTACCACACCCAGGTAATTTTTGTATATTTTAGTAGAGATGGGGTTTTGCCAAGTTGGTCAGGCTGGTCTTGAACTCGTGGACTCAAGTGATTCACCTGCCTCAGCCTCCCAAAGTGCAGGATTATAGGCGTGAGCCAACGTGTCTGGCCTCCTCGGGTCTTAATTTGCACTTTGGTGATCTCTAGTCTGAAGATCACCTTTGCTAATTTTCCTATTGAATCGTGGGTTTTCTCATTGATTTCTTACTTTACTATGCTGGATACAATGTTGTTAAGTTAGATGTGTTGGAGATATCATTTCTCAAATCTTGGCTTCTCTTTTATTTATGGAGTCTATTGATTTACTGAAGCTCTTAGTATTAATGTAAATAAATATTGATCTTTCTCTTTATGCACTGAAGCAGTGAGATTTGTTAAGAAACTTTACTTCTTGAGATCACAGAGATACTCACCAAGATAGTCTTTTGCAGAGTGCCTTTCACCTAAGTGAAATTTAAATTGTAAATATAGTGTGAGCTAGAGGGTCCAATTTTTATTTGTTCCTATTTAGATAATTGTTTCAACACCGTTTATTGAAGAGCAGTTATTTTGCCAGTGATCTAACAATATTTTAGCTCTGTTACAAATTGAGTTTCTATGTTTGCATGGGCTCTTGTCTAGGATTTCTATTCTGTTCTCATCTTCGATTATCTATCCATGGTGGAATATCATATAGGCTTAATTACTAATGTTATATTTATTTTTAAATTGCATTTAGTAAGGAAAGTCCCTCAAACTTGCCATCTTCAGGAGTGACTTGGAAATTCTTCATCATTTCTTTTACCATATAAATTCTAGTATCTTTAATTCCTACAAAAATCAAACCAAAACATAATGAAAGAGTTGATTAAATTTATAGATCGACTTGGGAAGAACTGATTGCAATACGATATTGAGCTTTTTAAAATATTCCAATCCATGTATATGACTTACCTCTCCACTAAACTAGTCTTTATCGTGTTTTCATAAAGTTTTAGAACTTCCTCCTAAATAATATTGTTTGTATTTTTCCCATCTCTATATACCCAGCATCTATTGAGATAATTTAGTCCATAGCAGAAACTACATAAATACTAGATAAAAGGAAGAACAAAGAGAGGGGCCGGGGGAAGGATGGAGAGAGGATGAGAGAGAAGGAAGAAGGAAAGATAAACAGAGCCCATGTCTTAAATGGCCTTGAAAGCCAACTTTTAAATTTTGTCCAGTGTTTGGGAAATCAGTGAAGATTTTTAGTGAGTAAATAAATAAATTCAAATATATCTGGCAGCCTTGAGAAAAACGAATCAAGGAGGAGAAAGACTGAAAGTAGCAATACTAGTTGAGAGAAAACTGCAGTGGTCAGATGGGCCATTTGTAGACAGTCTACACTGTCAAACAGGAATGGAAAGAAGGTGAGAGATTTACATATTTGGTTTGGAGATATAAGAGAGTTATTTATTTAAAAAGCAAACCATTTTCATAATATTTTATGAAGTAATTCCCCACAATTTATATATAAGACAAATATAAAGTTAAAACGATTTAAACCTCCATTTACAGTTTTCTGTTCTTCACTGACAACTTCAAAGACTTGTTCAGACCTTCATAGGATACAATCAGCTTTAAAGTGACAAAGTGACCAGCATAAGTAATCTCAATAAATTGTTTCCTTATTTTATATGAAATAAAGGTTTGACTTAGATCACTGAAGTTCCTTCTAATAATAAATGTTTATTACTATACATTTCCAGAGATAAGAATAACTGTAGTATTGAAATTCAGGACTAGCCTAATAGGAGCTTGTGAGGTTTAGAGTTGCAATTTTGTAAGACATGCTTACATTTTTAGGTTAGAAGTTATAGGCAAAAGGGATGAAAGTTCCTGAAGATATGAATGACGACAGAGAGAAAAGATTGTGTCTCACATATAGATTCCCATCTGTCACTTATTTAACACTCCCATAATATTTTCCACTCAAGGTTCAATTAACATTCTACTGCTATAAGAGAGCAGCATAGTTAAGCCATTACCTGAAACCTACTAAAGGACAACCTCAATGTCTGATTCATCTTTGAGCTCCCAATGTCTAAAATGGAGTTTTACACATAATAAATGCCCAATACAGTTGGTGTTGCAAAGAGAACAGTTTTATCATTTTACTTGAAAGAGCCAGTCATTCATAGGCACATGTTTAGCTGTTCGCTGAGGGCATAATTCAGCCCTGAAAATGGCTATTTCTGCATGGGTTCCTGGGACCCCTACTAGGTATCAAACAGGTTCTTGTTTAGATCTACTCAAAAATACCCACGGAAGAAGTCACCAAAAATAGGTCAGCTTGGCACTGAAAAGTATCAGGAAATGGTGACAAATTTGTGTTTGTACCATTTGCACAAATATCAAAAACGCTTTTGTCAGAAGATCAAAAAACAAAGTACCAGACTCTTTTTTCTCCTTGAGAATGCATCTTCCATAAATAATTTATCTGTCAGTAGCCAGTAAGTTGAAGCCAGGGGCTAACTTTTCTGTGACAAATTTCTATTGTTCTCCCTCTTGAAATGAAATATTTGAAAAGCAATATCACTTACAATTAAAATCATGTCACACCATTAGAATTTCTCAAGATTAAATTATGGGCATTTTTAAACATAGAGCAAAATGGAAAGACTTTCACAGTGAGCACAAAAATCCCCACCATCTAGATTCTACCATTAATATTCTACTACACCTTATTACAGAACTACCCAGCTATCCATTCCTCCATCCATGTGTCAATTCTACTTATTTGTAAGGATTCCAAAGTCAATTGCAACCAGTAAGCTTTTCCCTAAACATTTCAGCATGCATATCATTTTCTAGAAAACTGTAGGATACTGCATCGATCATCTCAGCGATTACATGCAGTGAGTGAGTAGTAGTTTCCCAGTGTGGGTTGCTGGGCAAGCAGCATAGCTCTGTTACCAGAAAGGGAGCCAAGATTCTCTGATTTCTTATGTTTGATGACTAACACTGAACCTTGCTTGATTAATTGCATAGATCATAGTTATCACTGTGTTTCACAAGATGAAGGAGTTCTTTGAAGAGAAGAAAAACTTTAATGTACAATACGTAATTTTAGCTGGTTCATGACCCTTGAGTAGGATTTCAAGACACCTAGAGCAGTGTTCTACCCATAGGAGGTGCTTCATTAATAAATTTTAAAATTTGTTTTAATATTTTATATACTTTTCCCCCTCATTCAATACTCATCGAACATGACTAACTTGAATTAGTGTAAACATCTTCTACTCCCTGAAGCCCTTGCTCACTGCTTCTTTCTCTTATGCTCAGAGATTATACAATATAATACAAATATAAAAATCAACTTCTTTCTCTCATTAGCAATGTGTTTCCATTCTTTGCTTCTCATGTTGACATTTTAATTATTGGGTGAATATTTTGCAAGGTCTAATATGTGTAATGTGATGGCTTTTTCTTCCTGTCCTATTATTTTCAGGAGTTGTTGCTTTTGAGTAAAGAAGAGGGAATAAGTATTAGGACAGAAATCTAGCTAGTTTTCTCAGAAGTTAATATCCATCAAATACTTTTTGGATAACCAGTTTTTTGCTTTTCCTGTGCGTTGTAATTTTTTTTGGCTGGCATGTTGATGGTACCTTTCAAGTAACAATATGTTAATCCATGTTTTGTCTGCCTCCATTATGAATTCTCACTTTCACTTTCACATTTTATAGAATAAAATCTAATAAAGTGACAAGAGGCTTACCTAGAAATTGCCACTTTTTTTTTTTTCAATTGCTAGGCAATATGTTGGTACTATAGTATGTCTCAGTTTCTCCAAAGTATGTGAGATTACATTACATATAAATTTAGTGAGAACAGGGACCCAGATTGCTTTTGCCAATGATTGGCTACTCAGCAGCTAACAGAGGGCATGACACACAGTAAACATTATATAAATATTTTTCAATGTATACCTTTTAATTATTCTAACTGCAAACTCATTTTGAAATATATAAATGTAACAACATGTTTTCATATTATAATTATATCCTAAATATAATAGCTTATAATAACAAAGCTTGAAACAAGACCTACAAGAGTATACAGAATAATTACTGTGGTAATTTCCTAGGGCTGCTGTAACAAATTACCACACACTTAGTAGCTTAAAAAATAGAAATTTACTCTATTATACACAGTTACTATATTAGTCCGTTTTCACACTGCTGACAAAGACATACCCCAGACTGGGTAATTTATAAAGAAAAAGAGGATTAATGAACTCACAGTTCCACATGGTTGAGGAGACCTCTCAGTCATGGCAGAAGGTGAAAGGCATGTCTTACATGGAGGCAAGCAAGAGAGAATGAGTGCTAAGAGAAAGGAAAAACTCCTTATAAAACCATCAGATCTCATAAGACTTCTTCACTACCACAAGAACAGTATGGGGGAAACTGCCCCCACGATTTAATTATCTTCTGCTGGGTCCCTCCCACAACACATGGGAATTATGGGAGCTACAATTCAAGATGAGATTTGGGTGGGGACACAGCCAAACCACATCAGTTATGGAGGCCGAAGTCGGGAATCTAGGTATTGGCAGGCCTGCATTTCTTTTTGAGGCTCTAGGGGAAAATTATCCCTTGCCCCTGTCAGCTTTTGGTGACTCTGGACATCCCTGGGGGCCGCATTACTCTTATTTCTGCCTCCATCATCATGTAGCCTTCTCTTCTGTGTCTGTTTCTCTGTCTCTTCTCTGTCTCAAGTTTCCCTGTTCCTTTCTCTTATGTTTAGACATTTGACTTTGGATTTAGAGTCCACCAAATAATAAACCTCATCTGGAGATCCTTAACTGATTTACATCTGGAGAAAGCATTTTTCCAAATACGGTCACATTCACTGGTTGCAGGGATGAGAACATGGACCTCACTTTTGGGAGGACGCCATTCAACCTACTACTCATTCTCTATTTTGTTATACACGCACAATACTTGTCATGTGAAATAACGCAATTCAAGAGAATATTGTGCAGCAAAGCTTTTAAGTTAACATTGTATTTAAGGAACTGTTGATAAATATGGCACATATATATTTTATTTTTATTTAAATTTACAGGATACATGTACAGTATGTGCAAGTTTGTTATATCAGTAAATGCATACCATGGTGGTTTGCTCCACCTATCAACCCATCACCTACATATTAAGCCCAGCACACATTAGCTATTTTTCCTAATGGTCTCCCTCCCCCGACACCCCCTGCCAACAGGTCCCAGTGTGTGTTGTTCCCTCCCTGTGTCCATGTGTTCTCATTGTTCAACTCCCGCTTATAAGTGAGAACAGCAGTGTTTGGTTTCTGTTCCTGTGTTAGTTTTAAGCTTCAATTTCTCTTTCTCAGTATCTCCAAAACTTACAGAGTATCTACAACTCAAATCATCCAAAAACATAACCAACTGTTGCTGTAAAGAAAAATCCATAAATTTCCACCAACAAAATTAAATTAAAACTACTCCAGATCCTAAAGCTGTATTTCTAATTAAATAAATACTGTTTAGAACACATCCTCTAGGAAGCTGAGGGCATTCAGCTCATCTTGAAAATTTCTAAATTCAATGTTGTTTGGCACAGAGCTGAAATCAGTACAGTTAGGAAACACAGGAGTTAAAGTAAAACCAAGATATTTGATAGCTTTATTGGTGCTTTTCTCTCACTTTAATTGAAAGCACCAAGTGAAATATATAAATTCAATAATTCTTGAGCAATTTAATGACAATTGAAATTGGCACATTTTCAAAATTGGTATGTAATCAGTAGTATGAATTCAGGCTAATTTGCCTTCAAGTTTTTCTCCTTTTCTTTTGTCATTTTCTGAGCTGCCTCTGGTTAATGGCCCTATAGGAACTTAACACAATTATTTGGGTGACTAGTCAGAAATCCATATATGTCAGAGCAATAGCATGATATAAATTACATTTGATTTGAAAAAAAAAAAGTATTTCTCATGATTTTTGAGCGATGAGATAACAGATGACTCTACTTGTATTCCGTGGACATCGCCCCTAGATTGACACTTGTGATGGTTAATATTGAACATCAACCTGGCTGAATTGAAGGAAGCAAAGTATTTTCCGTGGGTTTGTCTGTGAAGGTGTTGCCAAAGGAGATTAACATTTGAGTCAATGGACTGGGAGAGGCAGACCCACCCTTTATATGGGTGGCACAATCTAATCAGCTGCCAGCACTGCTAGAATAAAGCAGGCAGAAGAATGTGAAAGGACCAGCTTGGCTGAGCTTTCTGGCCTTAACTTTTCTCCCATGCTGGATATTTCCTGCCCTCAAACATCAGAATCCAAGTTCTTCAGCTTTTGAACTCTTGGACTTACATCAGTGGTTTGCCAGGGGCTCTCCAGTCTTCGGCCACAGACTGAAAGCTGCACTCTCAGCTTCCCTACTTTTGAGGTTTTGGGACTGGCTTCCTTGTTCCTCAGCTTGCAGACAGCCTATTGCAGGACTTCACCTTGTGATCATGTGAGTCAATACTCCTTAATAAACTCCCTTTCATATATATGTCTATGCTATTAGTCCTGTCCCTCTAGGAAACCCTGCCTAATATGTCACCCCTATGATGGTTGACTGACTGTTTTGGTTTTTCATGCCATTCTGAGCTCCTGTCTTTTTCCAATCTTCCTTAGGTATTTTAGTAGGCTGTTAGCCAGATGCTCTCAAACTGAAAGCTAAACTTTGTAGAATTTTGATATATGAAGATAGGGATAAGATCTTTTAGGTGCAGTAAACAGGAGGTGAAAAGGCAGAGAAACCAAAGATATCCAAGAGGGCTGGAGAGAGGAGGCAAGAGGGACAGGTGGTATGTCTGCTTGATGCAATCACTGCAGGGTGCAAAGGGGAGTGGAGACATGGGATGGGAGATGGGACATGGGAGAGGGGGAGGTGAGTGTGTGCCCGGGTGGGGATGGTGGGAAGATTGCAAAAAACATGTAGAGTGAATGCCTACCCCTTGCACCATCAGGCACCAAATGGTTGAAATAAATGTGGTATTTAAAAAGCCCAAAGGTGGACATTTATTTCAATAATTTAGAGTAGGGAGAGGTAGACATTTATTTCATTTATTTCAAGTCAGTGAATAAAGAGGTAGACATTTTTTTTTCAAGTATGGTGAGGTGGACATTTATTTCAACCATTTGAAGTACTTTATAGGAGGACTGCAGTTACTTTGCACAAATGGTGCTCTAGCATTTCATTGTCTTATGAGTGAGGAAGCATAGCCTGTCGGTAGTAAAATGGGTTTATCCATTTAAAAGACATTTATCAGCTGCCTACTATATCTACCCAGGGAAAACTATGCATACCTTGACTTTGCTCCCTCATTCCTTTCTCACTGGATGGTAAAGAATGACCCAGACTGTAGAATCAAAATGTACAAGGAACTTGTGAAAATGGAGAGGAACTTCTGAACCTCAGTCTGTAGAAGAGTTGAATTTGATAAGATACAGTTTTTTTTTACATTGGCCTGGATTTTCTAATCCTAAAAGTCAGCCTATTTGTAAATATCCAAAAGTATCTAGAAGAGCTATGTCATCTCCCCAAGATGTGGTGGTACCAAATGACACACACCAGAAAGCACTTAAAAATATAGAGAAAAATTAAGGAGCTACCTGTTGGCATTCTACTGAGCCCAGCCCACACTTATATTGCTTATAAGTTTGCAATTATAATATAAATGGAGATTAGTGTTCTGAAGAAAAAGGGCATTATCCTAAGAAGCAATAACAAAGTTACTTGAGTTGTACTGTAGCTAAGAGAAGGCTTCATTGAAGGAGTGACTCTAGACCTGAGATGTAAAGAACAAATGGAATTTGGTAATGCAAGGGGGAGAATGGGAAACTGGATAAGAGAGAATGGCCATGCAATGGAATCTGCAAGTGCAAAAGACTGGTAAGATGTGGGAGCTTGGGGGAGGCCAAGACAGGTGGATCACGAGGTGAGGAGATCGAGACCATCCTGGCTAATACGGTGAAACCCCGTCTCTACTAAAAATACAAAAAACTAGCCGGGTGAGTTGGCGGGCGCCTGTAATCCCAGCTACTCAGGAGGCTGAGGCAGGAGAATGGCGTAAACCCGGGAGGCAGAGCTTGCAGTGAGCTGAGATCTGGCCACTGTACTCCAGCCTGGGCAACAGAGCGAGACTCCGTCTCAAAAAAAAAAAGAAAAAAAAGAAAAAAAAGAAGTGGGAGCTTGGAAGAGTTAAGAAACTGGAGCTAGTGGCACTAGACATTAGAAGGTAAGGGCGGGACATGAGGCTAGGAAGTAGGCAAAGGCCACTGCCTACCTGTCACTTTAAACCTTGAATAAGAATATCAGTACCTTGGGAGAGTACACATTTGGATGTTCATTCCCTTCAATGGTTAGTGGGATAGAAAAAGTTGGAAAAAATGCTATTTATTTAACACATCTTTCCAAATACATATTCTCCTTCCTTGGAACCTTTATGCTAACTCACTGTATTTCTTTTAACTCACTTCATTTACTTTAATCTGTCTGGCGCTGTAGTTTTTGGTATTCTTCTCTAATCCTCTTCATTAGATTGTAAGTTCCTACCCTAGCACACTTATAATAAGTATTTGCTGAACTCAAAGAAAAGGCATTACAAATACAGTTGATCTGTGGCTTAGTAGATCACCAGGTCCGTTGGGCCCTGGTGTCATTTCAAATTTTTCTTAAAATGTGTGAAATATATTTTTAGTCTTTGGGGTTTGTTGCTTCTTCATATATCAGTATTTTTCATAATTCTTGTTATTATCTTTGTGGTGTTGCTTTTGTATTTTATGACATCTTTTCAAATGTTTACTATTCCAGACTTTATATTTATTTATTCATTTATTCATATTCATGAATGCATTCATATATGCCATACTTGGTACTAGAAAGTATTTAAGGCACCATTGTGGGAATAAATTGAAAGTTCTTTCATCAGCATGGGCATGTTACTTAGACTTTCTATATCTCAATTTCCTGATAGTGGCAATAATAGTACCTCTCTATCAGTTCTTGTGAAAGTTCCATGAGATCAATGACACAATAGCCGTAATACTGAAGCCCTGGCCCAATGTCTGCAATGGTTATTATTTCCATAAATCTTATAATGATAATGAATATATTAGCCAGGGATCTTCAGAGAAATAGTATACACACACACACACACACACACACACACACACACACACCCCTACAGATAGATATAGATGATATATTTTACAAAGAGGATAAGATGAGAAGAGGATCAAAAGTATATCTCTATATATTATATATATGTATGTGTGTACACATATATATATGCGTATACTTTGTATCCTCTTCTCAAAAGATGGTTAGAGCATTTTTGGTTGTATGTAGGATAGTTGAATCTTACTAGGTGGAATTATAATTTTGTTATTCTCTCTATTATTTTTGGAGACTATATATGCTTTAAGGAGATTCGTATGGGTGTCAAGTTGTCAAGAGGTAGACTTGTGATGGTTAATTTTATGTGTCAATTTGACTGCACTACAGTGTCCAGATAGTTGGTTAAATGTTATTCGGGATAATTCTGTGAGGGTGTTTTTGGATGAGATTCGCATTTAAACTGGTAGACTTGGAGTAAAGCAGATTGCCCTCCATAATGTGTGTGGGCCTCATCTAGTCAATTGAAGAAGAAAATAGAATAAAAAACTGATTATCTCCCTAGAGGAAGGAATTCTCCAACAGATGGCCTCTGGAATTGAATCTGCAACATTGGATCTTCCCTGGGTCTCCAGCCTACTGACCCATCCTACAGATTTTGGACTTGCCAGTCTCCATAATTTTATGAACCAATTCCTTAAAATGTCTTAAATCTCTCTGTTTCTTTACGTGTGTGTGTGTGTGTGTATATATACACACCCATCCACAAACACATATAAAATATATACACACATATATACATACATATACACATATATATATCCCACTTATATCAATTACATAAGTGGAAAAGACACCCCTGTGCCACCACCACCACCATTACCACTATCATCTTTATCATCATTGTCCTCATGACTTTATGCTTTGCTGACCAAGATGTCCTAGGTCCAAAGGAATGCTTCTATGTATACACACACACACACAAACATATATATACATAAATCATTTAAATAATTATGGGATACAGAATACCTTAAGTGTCACACTCATCACTATTGATGGATTAACTATTTCATTACTGAAAGTAATTTACATATGTAGAAAGGACATCAATTATATACATACGTGTGTGTGTGTGTGTGTGTGTGTGTGTGTGTGTGTGTGTACAGAGAAGCATTCCTTTGGACCTAAGACATCTTGGTCAGCAAAGCACAAGGTCATGAGGACAATGATGATAAAGAAGATGATGGTGGTAATGGTGGTGACAGTGGCATAGGGATGTCTTTTCCACTTATATAATTCATATCCTTTCTATGTATGTAAATTATGTTCAGTGATGAAATAGTTAATCCATCAATAGTGATGAGTGTGACACTTAGGTATTCGGAATCCCATAATTATTTAAACAATTTAAAATCACCAGTAAAAATAATTGCTACCATTTAATAAATGTCTACTAAATGTATCATTTTTGTCAGTGCTTTATACATTTAATCTGTTTCATGATCAACCTTGCAAAGCATGTTTTACTAGCCCCACTTTACAGTAGAGAAAAGTAATGGTCAGATAGCAACATGCCAAAAGTATACTGCACAAAAATGGCAGAGCCAGGACGGGAAACTATGTCTGACTCCATTATAAAAAACTAGAATGATGTATTTTTGTGATTCCTTTAAACCACTTCAGAAAACACTCTCTATATCAAATTCTGAGTGATCTACTTCTCTTTCTGTGCCAGTGTACAACTTATTCTAGCATATTTCATAGTATGTTAATATCTCCTGCTTACTCATTTATTTTTCCAAAATTCTGATTCCTCCTTGAAGACAAGGAGAATGGAATTTGTGTATATATTCTCATATACTCTCTTTTCAGCACCAACACATTGAATACACAAGTGAGTGAGTGATGGAGAAAAAATAGGTAAGGTCCACATACCCGTTCATACATATAGTAAAATACTACCTGAAAATGGAAATTTGGTCATTCAGTTCTAATAGCTTAGAAATTTTTACAAAAATGGTATGATTAGAAGGCAGGTAGATATGTTCCTGGACTATCCTTTAGGAAAATTGGTATCTAGTTCTAGATCTTATTCAGAAATATTTGTGATTTCAGATGAATTTGTTAATAACTCTATTTTTGTTGTTTTGTATTTTTTTTTTTTACTTTAAGTTCTAGGATAAATGTGCAGAATGTGTAGGTTTGTTACATAGGTATACATGTGCCATGGTGGTTTGCTGCACCTATCAACCCGTCATCTAGTTTTTAAGCCCTGCATGCATTACGTATTTATCCTAATGCTCTCCTTCTTCTTGCCCCCAACCACCCGACAGGCTCTGGTATGTGATGTTTACTTCCCTGTGCCCATGTGTTTTCACTGTTCAACTCTTACTTATAAGTGAGAACATGCAGTGTTTGGTTTTCTGTTCCTGTGTTAGTTTTCTGAGAATGATGGCTTCTAGCTTCATCCATGTCCCTACAAAGGACATGAACTCATTCTTTTTTATGGCTGTATAGAATTCCATGGTATATTTGTGCCACATTTTCTTTTTTTTTTTTTTTTTTTGAGACGGAGTCTCGCTCTGTCACCCAGGCTGGAGTGCAGTGGCCGGATCTCAGCTCACTGCAAGCTCCGCCTCCCGGGTTCCCGCCATTCTCCTGCCTCAGCCTCCCGAGTAGCTGGGACTACAGGCGCCCGCCACCTCGCCCGGCTAAGTTTTTGTATTTTTAGTAGAGACGGGGTTACACTGTGTTAGCCAGGATGGTCTCGATCTCCTGACCTCGTGATCCGCCCGTCTCGGCCTCCCAAAGTGCTGGGATTACAGGCTTGAGCCACCGCGCCTGGCCTGTGCCACATTTTCTCTATCCAGTCTATCATTGATGGGCATTTGGGTTGGTTCCAAGTCTTTGCTATTGTAAATAGTGCTGCAATAAACATAAATAATATGTAAAAAAGATCCCATATAGCCAAGAAAATCCTAACCAAAAAGAACAAAGCTGGAGGCATCATGCTACCTGACTTCAAACTATACTACAAGGTGACTCTGTTTTTGTAACCTCTAAACTAAACTTATAGGACTACCTTACCTCAAAAACCCCTCCTTGTTTTAACATTTTATGGCAGCAATTTAAAGCAGCTCTGCTCTCCTCCCTCTGCGTGCAGAACACTATACCTCTCAGCCTACCTTGCAGATAGGCAGAAGCCATGTGACTAGTTTTAATAAGCCATGGTGAACTGTACAAGGTGATCTTTCTGAGATCAGGGCATGTGAGTGTATATGATTGTGTGTGTGTATATGAACCCTCCTATTCTCTCTGCCTCTGACATAGCAATCAGGGAAGCAGTTTGCTTAGATGGAAAACTTCTATGTAAGATAGAAGTGGACTCCCTGTGCTACTGCTTGAAAGGGTGCTGCCCTGGGAAATGTTTCCATTAGGGGGAAAAATCAGATTAGGGTGTGCCCACCAACGCACAATAACCTCATTAAGTTGAAAAGCGTGGCGGATGAAAAAGCAAAAAAAGAAAAAATGATTTTTCAAAATCTGAGAACAAACACTCTGTGTGGTCACTGGTACACGGAATTCACCAGAATAGATGTATGAAAATCCTGCCAAGACTTTGGAGATCATTTTGTTGCCAAAGAAACCTGAAACTGGAGAAAAAAAGAATAAAAATCCGTGACTTCATATGAGACCTAAAATGGTTCTTGAACCAACAACAATTCCCATGGGATGGAAAAGCTATGTAGTTACCAAGGAGGTCTATAACCCAATATCTACTTTGAATGTGGCCAAGAAGTAGAATGAGAATAAAGTGCCTCCAAGAGCGTGAGCTAGGACCATGGAGAATAATGCCAACCTTGAAAGCCAGGAGGGGAAGATGGAGGCACAATATGGAAGCACATGGAGACCTCTTAGAAGACAGGAGACCTGCAGTAGCTGGTCCCAAAGTCAATATTGTATGAGCCAGGAATGTGCTCTTAAGTGTTCAGCCACTGAGTTTTGGGGGTTGATGTGTTACCCCACCATAGGCTAGTTTAATTTGAATACTGTGGATATATCTTCCATTTATATAGAAACATAAGTTATTTCTTACAACTATTCAGTTGCTCTCTGATTTTGTGCAACCTGAAATTTGACAGCTGGTTCTCATAGACCTGAAGATTCTAAGATAAAAGATGAAGGAAGAGATGCTTAGTAACACAAAGCAAACTAAGGTACTGGTCCTCTCCAAAAGCTAGGTCTAATAAAACTTTCCAAAGCGTCAGTGTTGGAAATATGTGGCTATGTTTCAGGTTCACTTAAAAACAATTGTAGGGAAACCTAAGTGAACTGTACATAATAATCTTCCTGAGATCATAGCTTGCAAGCATGAGTGTGTGTGTGTGTGTGTGTTTCTGAGTGTGTACCAGGGACTACTATAAGAAGTCAATTTACAATCCAGTAAGTTACTTTAATAAGCTAAGTCTTGCTACTACAAGTATTACATGAAGATATTACGAGACCAATGTGAGAACAACACTTGAGCTATTGATATGCAGCTTGCCTTTCTGTGAGCAGCCAGGTTTGTCACTCAGCAGTGATTAAAAGCTTGGGTGTTGCAGTGCTACAAGTGGCCATGCCCTGAAGGTGTCAAACTGAGAGCCTACTAGAGACCAAGTTCACCAATATGCAAGGGGCTCCTGAGTCTATTTTAGAACTCTCTTTCTGATCTCACTAACAGAAAGTACCAATACACTCAATTTCCAAAATGTAAGACTCACCTCTCATTTATCACAGGGATCAAATGCATTGGCTTTTGTTCATAGTAATTAGTGACTTTCCTTGTTTGTCTTTTTTTCCAGATGACCCCTGAGAGGTCTGGGATATTTACCGGTGTTCAATCAATCCTTAGGAGGCACAGCATGAAATCAGTGTGGCAGATATTAAAGACTCAGCTGAGTGAGTGGGTCAGATCAGATCCATATACTGTATTTCAATTATCCTCCTTCATTCTGTGGGTTTCAAATGCAGGAAACTTGGAAGGCCATTCTTTTCAGGCTACCATGCATGTTTCAATGATAATGCCATGCAACAGAGTCTGCTTAGAGTTCCCACTTTTGAGACAGCAGACAAAGCAGCAGCAGCATCATAGCTACCATCTAGTGAGCGCTTACACCTTGTCAGATATTGCGCTTCTAAGAACTTACAATTTATATTTATTAACTATCATTATAATATATATTATTAGCTATATTATATATTATTAACTATCATATAATATAATTTATTTCCACTTTATAAGTGAGAAATAAAACAGCATCAAATAGCCAAAATGTCAGTCCTTTCTCCAAAACGGTATAAAAAGCTTACATCTGGAACTGCCACAACCAGCAGTATAAAAACAGACCATAGAGCTCCAGGAAACTCCAGAAAAATTTTGCTTTATTTAGCCAGAATCCTCTCTACACAAGATTCCAGTGGTTTTAATCAGAATCAAGGACCTCTACCCTTGCATCCTGGATGTGAATAGTGTTTTTTCAAACTGATTGTCGTATAGGAGGCACTGAAGGGCTTCAGTAGCTTGAGACTGAAGTAATTCAACTCATGGCTAGATACCATCCTTTCAGAGTTGGAAATCTGCCTTAAAAAGAAGCTTGCAAACATGCATTTTCAAAATAACTTATTCAAAGAAGCCCTAAAGAGCTTAAACACTAAGTTAATCTGTTACTTCAAAACAATCTTTCTCATTAATTCAATCTGGGTCTTAAATACAGGGTGAGTATCCCTTATCTGAAATGCCTGGGACCATAAGTGCTTCAGATTTCACACTTTTTTGGATTTTGGAATATTTGCATATATATAATGAGATATCTTGAGGATAGGATCCAAATCTAAAGGTGAAATTCATTTATGTTTCATATACACTTCATGTGCATAGATTGGTGATAATTTTATATAATATTTTAAATAATTTTGTGCATGAAAAGAAAGTTTGCACAGTGTTTTGACCGTAGCCCATCATATGAGGTCAGGTATGAAATTTTACACTTGTGGCATTGTGTTTTGAATTTTGGAGCATTTCAGATTTTAGATTTTCAGGTCAGGGATGCTCAACCTGTACTATAATAATTCCAGATATGCTAACTTAAAAACATAGAAATGCCTAAATAAATCCTAAAATTGCTTGAATTCACAGAGCCTTTCTAATATTTGTGAAGAAATTTGATATATATTTATTACAGTACATCGCCTTCACAGTTACCATGTTGATTTTTCCAACTAGAAAAGTGAGGCTCATGGTTTAGTGACACATTGTGTCAGTCAGGATGAACAAAGTAATACTGCCAAAACTGTTAATGCACAAATCTCAGAGTCTTAAACAGCTAAGTATATTTCTTCCTCATTTCATTTTATTGGGGATTGGGAAGGGGGTTCAGCTCCGCAAAGTTACTCAGGAACTCAGGCTAATGAAGGTTCCATGCAGACATGTATTTCTGTGAAGGCAGAGCCATGGAGACTGGGAAACTCATGGTGGTTCTTAAAGCTTCTATCTAGGAGTGATACATATCACTCCTACTCACACATCCTTGGTCAGAGCAAAGCAAAAGGCCAAGCCTAATTTCAGTAATGTGAAAAAGAGTATAAGTATCTGCCGTGTTCCATCTTTTATTTGCCACTCTGGAGCCTTCTTCACTCCATTCACTCTATTTTTTGTCCCAAGGGACTCACATAAATGCGATCAATGAGCACTCATGTCTTCTTGGAGATTGGAGGTAGGAAGGCAAGTCAGGTGAGTGTGTTTATGCCTCCCACAGCTTCCCAATGATGTCACCTCCAGCTGGCTGTGTTTCTCCACTTAAGGCCACTGCTTTTTTCAAAGTTTCTTTCTTTATATGATGATTTATTCTTTCTAGGCTGTGGTTACTATTCCCTGTCTTCATTCATTTGTGTTTAGATTAGTAAATGCACTTTCACTTTTTGACTGTAAGATTTTGTACTATTAAAACTACATTCCACTTTGCCTGTGTAAATCGTACCTTGGTAAATAACAACACCTAAATGTATCTTAACATAGGCACACCGGCTGTCTTCTGTTGGGATTCTGAAAGGACAACAAATATCTATGAGCAATAATCTAGACTTGTATACTGTCCTATGAGGACACAGTGGTGAAAGTAGGGAAAAGGGGTTATCAATGGGACTTCACTGATCTTCAATGATAGTATCAGGGACTAGTCTATGGAATAAAGAATCTATTTGCCAAGTAATTAAAACCACTGTGACTCTTACTAGAAAATTCTCCCAAATAACATGGTAAGAAATTAAAATATAAGAATATTCTTTATAATATTGCCAGGGATATAAAACAAGTTGTTGTGTTCTCTTTTCCCAATTCCCCACTGCTAATTTACCCAAACTAACTCCTAAACAGTGCAGCAGTAATCCCAGAGATGTACTTTTAGACAGCCAATATATTAAACATTGATTATATTGGGGATTTTATCTAAAACTCGCTTAATCACAGCTTGTCATACTATCTTTATTGATTTGTTACTGGCCATTGTTCATTAAGATGCCAGAGAGCAAAGAATTCATTTTTAGTCCTCTCTTCCAGATACTAGATTTTTATCTCCTAACAGTATAATTCAAGGTCAAGGGTGTTTATTGTGTTTAGACAGAAAAGCAATCAAAGTAGTTTGGGATTTAAAACACACAGAGAGAGGGAAGTTTGCAGTTTCTGCTTACCCTAAGGATTGCTGCTTTGATCACAATTTGCAATCTGAAGAGTCTCTGAATATTTGCTGAGCCTTCAAGGTTTAGAGTGGGAGGTGTTTTTTTTTTCTTTTTATATTTCACTAGTTGCAGAAAGAGTGATAGTAATTATTGCCTTTTATTCCCAAGCAATTTTGCTTTCTGAGTGACTGCATTTTAAATTCTGTGATCTATCTCCAAGGTAATCTTAAAGTCAACAGACTGCTTAATTTGCCACTTTCTGGGGTAGATGAATCAGCTTAGTAATGTCAATAGCCACGTTCTCATCCAATCTTAAGTTCTCTAGAAATAAGACGTAAAGTATTTCTGTATATGCTTGATCCCTATGAAACCTGGCAGACTTTTAGGTATATCAACTCAAAAAGGTGATGAAATGGATACTAATATTCTTTTAAGGAGACTATACTATAAATTTTTCAGAGCAAACATAATTAAAATTATATTTCTTGTTATGTGCAAATACCAAACACTCCGTAGAAACTGATGAGAAAAGGAGAAGGAAAGGTTACAAGTAGACAATATTCAGAAAAGATAAGGCACAAGGTCAATACATATGTTAAGTGCTCAAGCTCACTAACAGTGAAATAAGTATACTAAATTAAAAATGAGAGATTTCTGTTGCCCATCAAAATGACAAAATGTATATAAACAATTATCCAGTGCTGAAGAGTATATGGGAAAATGAGTACTTTTGTGCATAGTTGGCGCAAAATAAATATTGTCACTCCTTTGAAATGTAGTAATGTCTATGGAAATAGAAAAAACAAAATGCTATTTTTGATCAAGCATTTTTACTTTTGGTAACCTCTATAAAATGAAAATAAATATGTAAGAATATGTATTACTATATTGTAATAGAAAACAATGAGAATTAATAGGTCTGAAATAAATGTATTATAATGTCAGCTACTATGTAAAGAATGACTTAGATCCATCCATATCTACCAACCTGGAGAAAAGGTAGTGAAGTATTTATATGTGAAAAAAGTTGCAAATAAATGCATCATTACATTTTTTATAAAAACCAAAAACCCTATATAGATGGTAGCCAGTCTCCAAGATGGCCCCCAGTGGCCCCTGACTCTTGCTACTCATACCCTTGTATAATACATGGTATTAGACTTGGTCTTGGGACCAAGACTATACAGCAGAAGTGATGGCATGTGACTGCAGTTTACGCCTGGCTCTTTTTACTTAACTGGCTTTTCTGGGGGAAACTAGCTGCCATATTGTGAGGCCTCTCAAGCAGCTGTGTGGAGAGGTTTATGTGGAAAGGAACTGAGGCCTCCCACTGAGAACCAGCCTAGTGAGAAGCTAATGCCTCAGCCAACAATGACATAAGAAACAGATTCTCTTACTCTAGTTAAACCCTGTAGCCCCAGTCAACATTTTAATAGCAACCACATGAGAGACTGAGCCTGAACAACCCAGCCAAGCTGCTCCTGGATTCCTGTCTTTCTAAAACTATGGTATAATAAGCATGTATTGTTTTTGTGAAGACTAAGTTCCTGAGTAATTTGCTACACTGCAATGGTTAACTAATAAAATATGGAAAACGCTGTGAAAGGGCACATCATGGTATTAAATTGTTTGCCTCAGTGAGTTAGAGGTGGAAAGGTTTTGAAATGCTTTAATTTCCATTTCATATTTTGTGTGCTACTATTACCATGCAGAAGTAGTTACATACTCCAGACAGCATTCTGGTGGTCTATCATTTAACCAACAAATACTACAAATATTGACTGAGTAAGCCCCAAATCTTACTCTGAGTCAGGTGCTGTTAGGTGTGGAGGTTTAAAAGTAAATAACATACTATGTTCTCAAGAAGACACATTTTGATACAGGAAGTAAAAACTGTTATTTATCCTCTCTCATCTTAAAGCATAATAAACGTTATAATAAAAGCATGCATAAAATGCCATTGGAGAATGGGGGGAAAGAGGGTAATTCTGTGCTCAGAAGACTGCTGAAGACTTCACAGAGAAACTCACCTCTGAGGTACACTAAGACATCAAGGAGAGTCTTCCAGGAAGGGAAAATGGAGGAAAGGAGAAATCAGTATTGGAAAATACTGGATGTTTGTGATTTATCTAAGTTCTGCTATTCTTTCAGCACAGATTTCTTCTACTCACACCTTCACCATCAGAGAGAGTAAAAATTAAGAACCTATGTTAAAAAGCATATGACAGATTATTTATTTATTTATTGATGTTCTATGAGTACTGACATTAAATAAGAAAACCTGCTGTTATTTAGCTTTAACATGCATTTTAGTGGAATCTGATTATCTAGAGCAGAATGGGAGGACATGGACTTTACTCAGGGTGAGTCCATTTACAGTGATGGCCAATGTCCAAACAGCCAGCAGAAGTGTACACTGATCTTCTCACCCTAGATACTCCAGGGCCTGTGCTGAATGTGCCTGAATGTGCCACCTCCAAAATTCAGATGTTGACAATGTGATAGTCACAAGAGATGTGGCCTTTAAGAGGTGATTAGGCCCTGATAGCTCCTCCCTCATGAATGGGTTTAAAGTGCTCTCATTAAAGGGCTTGATAGACAAAGTTTACTCCTTTTCATGCTTTCACCTTCTGCCATGTGATGATACAGAGTTCCTTACCTCCTCCAAAGTATGCAGCATTCAAGGCACTGTTTTACCAGCAGAGGTTGGACACTCACCACAAGGGGAACCTGTTAATGTCTTGATCTTGGACTTCCCAGCCTCCAGAACTGTGAGAAATAAATTTCTACTGTTTATAAATTATCCAGTCTGTGATGTTCTGTTATAGCAGAATAAAATATGCTAATGTGGCCTGAAACTAAGGGACTTATGGGGTAATTCAATGGTACTTGCAAAGCTGAATGGTTTGGTTGAACTGTACCTTTTGTCTTCCATAGGTCTTCTTGGTTTTCAAAGACATTAGTGCTCATAAAGCATCTTTAAAGTTGTAAATGGTAATTACAGATAGGGCTTCTTTTTTAAGCTTACAGGTATATGGAGATAACATTGAGCTCAGATATTTAGAAAACAGGATTTTGCATATAATATAGGACAAAATGACTTAAATAAATGAAAAACTGCTATTCTCCTCTCCATCCCCAAATGTCACTCTGAGATAATTAAGTCCTTGGGAATACATCTCTATAAATTTTAATTGTATGGCATCCAATTTTTGCACTTATTGGAAATGAGAGTTGTGTCTATTTTATCTGTCTTATGCCATTTGGATAGGAATAATGAACTGGCAATACAGTAGGAAAATTGACATCCCTTCTCTCAATGCAATTGTTACTCCTACATTTCTTAAATTCTAGCCACTTGAGAACAAGTCAGTGCTGCAGGGAGCAGTTGATTTTATGGACCAGTCATTTGCATAGTTGATTCCAAAGATAGAGAATTGTAGAATGTTTGAATCAGAAGATTATATAAATAAGACTCTATAGATTGCAAATGGCAGAAAATCTGACTAGTTCTATCTCAATCAAACAGAGAATGCATTGATTTTATCATGGGAAGTCTAGAAAGTTGAATTACTGCAAGGGAGGTTCCAGTCACGCCTGGTAGGTCCTTTCTGTCTGATGTCTGGTCCCCCAGTGAGTTGGGTTGACTTCATTCTCAAAGACACTTGCTAAAATGATAGCACCTAGATAGCTGCAGAAGTTTCAGCTATGTATTCACCGAGGTTCAAATCCATTAGCATAGAGGTCCTGCCTCTTTTAGCCCCAGCATCTCCTGTATAAGACAATGTCATTGGCTCTGATTGGATTCTTATATCCAATATAACACTTAATCATGTGGCCCAGGAAACAGACTTCAGGTACAAGCCATTTCTGGAGCCAACGTTGAGGTTAATACCATCAGTCCTATTAGGACAGTGAGTTCCAAACCCATGACTGAGTCTTATTAAAACAGCACTGTCTATAATGTTGATGAAAAATATCAAAAGCATTATAAGGCCTTGAAGGCTGCATTAACAGTTTGATTTCCAAACCTTGTCTGAGAGACTGCCAAATTGCTTGTCTCATTTTCTCCATTTCTTTCTAACATTTTCTTATCTTATGAGCTTTCCAGAATTCCAAGAAGAAAAAAGAGCATATAAAGTCTGAGACACTCTGCTCAAGTATTGAACATCAACATCAGCAGAGTACTTACAACTCTGCATACCACTCTCTCCTTACAACCTAGACTGTCCAGGACAGAGGGTACCAGACTACAGCCTGTGGGCCAAAGTAAGTCCTGTGTGTTCAGAAGGGTTTTCATATTTTTAAGTGGTTAAAAAACAATTAAAAGATTTTTTTACTGTGTCTCATGAGACAGGAAATTATATCAAATTCAAATGTCAGTGTTCATAAATAAAATTTTTATTAGAACACAGTTACACTGATTCATTTTGATATGGTTTGGCTCTGTGTCCCCACCCAAATCTCACCTTGTAACTCCCATAATTCCTACATGTTATGGGAGAGACCTGGTGGGACATGATTGAATCATGGAGGCAGGTTTTCCCATGCTGTTCTTGTGACAGTGAATGTGTCTCATGAGATCTGATGGTTTTAAAAATGGGAGTTTCCCTGCCCAAGCTCTATTATCTTGTCTGTGGCCATGTGAGACGTGCCTTTCACCTTCTGCCATGATTGTGAGGCCTCCCCAGCCACACAAAACTGTGATCCTAATAAATTTCTTTTTTTCGTAAATTGCCTAGTCTTGGGTATGTCTTTATCAGCAACCTGAAAACGAACTAATACAGTAAATTGGTACCAGTAGAGTGGGGCATTCCTCAAAAGATAACTGAAAATGTGGAAGTGACTTTAGAACTAGGTAACAGACTGGAGGGCTCAGAAGAAGACAGGAATATGTGGGAAAGTTTGGAACTCCCTAGAGACTTGTTGAGTGACTTTGACCAAAATGCTGGATAATAATATGGACAATGAAATCTAGGCTGAGGTGGTCTCAGATGGAGATGAGGAACTTGTTGGGAACTAGAGCAAAGATGACTCTTGTTATGTTTTAGCAAAGAGACTGGAGGCATTTTGCCCCTGACCCAGAGATCTGTGGAAATTTGAACTTGAGAGACATGATTTAGGGCATCTGGGGGAAAAAAATTTCTAAGCAGCAAAGCATTCAAGACGTGACTAGGGTGCTGTTAAAGGCATTCAGTTTTAAAAGGGAAACAGCATAAAAGTATAGAAAATTTGCCACCTGACAATGTGATAGAAAAGAAAAACCCATTTTTTGAGAAGAAATTCAAGCCAGCTGCAGAAATTTGTATAAGTAATGAGGAGCTGAATGTTAATCCACAAGACAATGGAGAAAATGTCTCCAGGGCATGTCAGAGGTCTTCACAGAAGCTCCTCCCATCACAGGCACAGAAGCATAGGAAGAAAAAATGTTTCCGTGGGCTGGGCCCAGAGTCCCGCTGCTGTCTGAAGCCTAGGGACTTGGTGTCCTGCTTACCAGCTGCTCCAGCCATGACTAAAAGGGGCCAAGGTACAGCTCAGGCCATGGCTTCAGAGGTTACAAGCCCCAAGCTTTGGCAGCTTCCACATGGTGTTGAGCCTGTGGGTACACAGAAGTAAAGGATTGAGGTTTGGGAACATATGCCTAGATTTCAGAGGATGTATGGAAATGCCTGGATGTCCAGCAGAAGTTTGCTGCAGGGGTGGGGCTCTCATGGAGAACTCCTGCTAAGGCAGTGCAGAAGGGAAATGTGGGGTTGGAGCCCCCACACAGAATCCCTAATGGTGCACCGCCTATTGGAACTGTGAGAAGAGGGCCACCGTCTTCCTGATCCCAGAATGGTAGATCTACCTACAGCTTGCACTGTGTGCCTGGAAAGGCCACAGACACTCAACACAAGCCTGTGAAAGCAGCCAGGAGGGGGGATGTACTCTGCAAAACCATAGGGGCAGAGCTGTCCAAGACCATGGGAACCCACCTCTTGCATCAGCATGACCTGGATGTGAGACATGGAGTCAAAGGAGATCATTTTGGAGCTTTAAGATATGACTGCCTTGCTGGATTTTGGACTTGCATGGGGCCTGTAGGCACTTTGTTTTGGCCAATTTCTCCCATTTGGAATAGCTGTATTTACCAATACCTGTACCCCAGCATATCTAGAAAGTAACTAACTTGCTTTTGATTTTACAGGCATTTAGGCAGAAGGAACTTGCCCTGTTTCAGATGAGACACTGAACTGTGGACTTCTGAATTGATGATGAAATGAGTTAAGACCCTGGGGGACTGTTGAGAAGCCATGATTGGTTTTGAACTGTGAAGATATGAGATTTGAGAGGGACCAGGGGTAGAAAGATAGGGTTTGACTCTGTGTCCCCACCCAAATCTCATCTTGTATCTTCCATAATTCCCATGTGTTGTGGGAGGGACCTGGTGGGAGATGATTGCATCATGGAATGGCTCTTTCCTGTGCTTTTCTCCTGATAATGAATGGGTCTCATGAGGTCTGATGGTTTTAAATATGGGAGTTTCCCTGAACAAGTTCTATTCTCATGTCTGCGGTCTTGTGAGATGTGCCTTTCACCTTCCACCAGAGTGTGAGGCCTCCCCAGCTACACGGAACTGTGATTCCAATAAACCTCTTTGTTTTGTAAATTGCCCAGTCCTCGGGTATGTTTTTATCAGCAGCATGAAATGGACTAGTACACGTTTACATATTGCTATGTTTGTTTTTGTGCTGCAGTGGCAGAGTTGAGCACTCACAGGAGAGACCATGTGCCCAGCAAAGCTGAAAGTATTTGCTATATGGCCTTTTATAGAAAAGGTCTGCTACCCCATGGTCTATCGCAGTGGTTCTCACACATTTGTTACAGCAGTCCCCAGAAGCGCTGATTCCTGGGTCTTCTCCACAGAGTTTGCTTCTAATTCAATATAACTGGGTTGGGACCCAGGAATCTGCATTCTAAATCCCCATGGACGATTCCATGTACATCTTCTGAAGCCAAGATTTCAGGAAAACCATGCCTTCCTCATAAAATACTCTAAGGAGAAGTATCTTACTATCATTTAGATTTTTCTTCAACACAGCATTTGTGTTAGAAGGCAACTTAAGGGCACGGACGATTACGAAGAAAGAAATAAAAGTCAAAGGTTGTTTTTGTTTTAATAATACCAGCCCCTCAAGGGGACTACAAAATTGCTGGCTTCTTTCCTGCTTCATTCAGAGAAGTTTCTAATGATGAGACCTAGACAGGCTGTGGTTTTCTAAATCAATCTTTTATGCTCCTTAAGAGCCAGAGGTTAAATAGAGACAAGAGATAACACATCGACCATGGACTAGAGACAGTGGAGCTGAAGTAAAGCAAGTCAGTCAAGAGAAAGCATAGGGACCCCTTAGCTCAATTTGCTTAGAAATATGTCTAGTCAGAGACCAGCAAGTCAACTGCCACCTGGAATGGGAATTGACTCAGTAAGATTTAAAAAAACAGGTGTTACTGGTGAGGAGAAGACCAGAGTCTGGAAAAGGAAAGCTCAAAAAATGCACCTTAGAAATAGACATTCCAGGCGGGAACACATCATCTGTTCACAGGCAAGAGCTAAGCTTCACCTGGATTTGCAGTCACACATCTTCTCTTTCAACAAATACCTTGGCACTATGGGCCAGTTCCTGAGCTAGAGAAAGACCAGTGAATAAGACAGACATCTCTAGTGCTTAGATCTTTCAGCTGCAAAGACAAACATTAACTGAGATACACCACACACACACACACACACATATATATATATATAAATATTTCAGCAGCTCTCAAAGTGTGGTCCCTAGACCAGCAGCACATTACCTGAGAACTTGTTAGAGATGCAAGTTCTCAGATGCCACTCCAGATCAAGAATCAGCATTCAGAAACTCTTAGGTTGGGGCCCAGCCATCTGTTTTAATAAGCCCAGTAGGTGATTCTGATGCATGGATCAATGTTCTGGTCCTCAGTTGCCTCATTAGGAAAATGGGGTTAATAATACTTTATATGCCTACAGATACAGCCTAGATTATATTGGGCATGAAATACTTGGTAGCAGCCCCAAGGTGCCTTTTAACCAAGGCTGCATGGAGCATGGCTAATCGTGTCATACACAACTTTCCAAAGCCTCATAGAAGGAGAGATTATTTTCAGTTCTCCTCTGATCCTAAGAGTGTCTCCCTACCTCAGGGACTTCAAAACAGCATCCCATCAATGCAGTACATAGAAATCACAGTCACGGAGCAGGACAACTCTGATCTATGCAGAGTAAAAACAGGAAGATGCTAAGCTGCTGCTTTACAATACCGGTTACCTGCTAAAAATACATTCAGAATCTTCTAGAACCATTCAGGAGCCCCTGAAGCACAAAACACACATCTCAGGGCACGTCGTATGAGAAAACAGTGATGTCATACTTCCAAGTTTTACTCCCTCACCATACAAGTTAATGGGAAGGTACTGAAGGCTAGACAGAATCCTTTACATGGCAAACATAGTACTGTATTCTCCATAGGTGTTGTAAACAAGTCAGTAGACTATGCTAAGTATGATTTTCCTCCCAAATTGACTCATTCTTATAAAATCCTTTGATTATGCATGCAAAGACTGTAGGAGACACTGTTTATTCACCCCTCACATCCCCCAACCCACTTCTGAGGTTCCCTATTTGCAATGAGAGTCCCCCTGCCCCAACTCCTCAATAAGGGTCAGTCTTTCTGATTCTCTGCCTGGGAGCTTTCTGGGAACTTTCTGAGAGCTTTTGCAGCTCCTGGACAGGACAGTTGGGCAGTACCTGGAATTTAACACCTTGGGAAGAACTCTCAGTTCTTGAGAAACAGGTATCAGTGAATACCCAGCCCAGTTTCCCCATCCCTCCATGCGGCTATTCCGAAGCAATATCACATTTTATAGGGAATCCAAAGAGGCCTGGCTGGATTGAGTCCTGGTAGTCCACAGCACTAATCAGTCATTGGCTTTTTTCCTTTTTCTTCAGCTTGGAATCACTTCTCAGGTGAAGTGCCTTCTTGGAATCACTTCCCAGGTTAAGTACCTGCATCCGAGTCCCTGTCTCTGCGTGAGCTTTCAGAAGAATACAAGTTTATACAGACAGAACACAGTGGAGCTCTGTTCCAAGCCCAGGCAATTCAACCCCACTGCCTGTGTTTTTTCCACTGTACTTACTTCCTCAGAACAGCAACTTGCTAAGTCTGCAGAAGCGGCAATCCTTGTTCTATATAATCCAGGAGCTGAGAAGTTCATCTTTAGTAATCTAGTCTTAAAAACTTTGTAAACTGATCAGAAGTCATTGCATCAAAGAATCAGAATTCATCAGAATACAATGAGTGCTTCATCACTAAAAGAGAAATCACTTATTTTTAAATTTATAAAGCTACTGAGATGCTTCAAACATAAGAATGCCTCTGTGTCATCAAACCAGCCCACCAACAAAAGCACTGTTTTGAGGCAGGTCTCTCAGGAGACCAGCAAGCATTGTAAACGCATTCCAGTTGTTCAAAGATACCCAGTGTAACAAAGGAACATTCAATATTTCCACTCACTGAAACACTGTTGATTTTGTTATGCATTTCTGCATTTCAAAGATAGCCATTTAAAAAGCCAACTGGAATTACATACATTTTTAAGGAGCTGCACTTCAGCTCATCTAAATACTTTGTATTGTATAAGCCTATAAAGTAAATAGCAGATTTCAGTAAGCAGAATAATCCCAGAGGAAAGTGGCAGGAAGAAATAATGCTCTCAGCCATTCTCAGAGACAAGTAGTAGAGGATTAAAATGCCTTCTGAGATCCCTTCTGTCTCAATGATCCTATGATAAAAAGAGTTGGTGGGGGGAAAAAAGCCTCCATATCCTTCCATTAGCTCTTCTTTTCTTCAGAAATCTTTCATTCTGAGACAACAAATGTCATCGGTCTACAACACGAATTTGACTTAAAGTCAGAAATGGTGCACAGGAAAATGGGTAATGCAGATTCACTCCTTTGAATATTTACTAATTACCATCTACATCATCATTGTTGAAATTGTTTAGCATTTAATTTTACTCCACCACATTGTTTTTCGACATCAAATTAAATCTCACTTGGAGAGGTCTCCAACCAGGGTGATAAGAAACCAATTTAACTCATGTTGTAAGGTATCAGTTTTAGGTGATCTTTTAAGGTTGTATAAGCTTCCAGGGACACTGTGTGGTGTTTGGAAAATAGGTGAAGGGCCTGTTCAATCATGGTCAATATCATTATGTAAATTGTTCAGTATGGAGCACTGGAGACAGACTGGTCCTTTATGCTTACTATTGCTCCCAGGGCCATTTCAATAAAGCTCTCAAAGCCACATCTCTCACACTTTAGGCCCCCAGGATGCCCAGGCCTGTGCAGCTCCTCTGAAGCAGCACTGAGGGAATGGGCACTGGTGCTCACCACTCCTAGACATAAGAAGCATTTTCGGCGGGGCGCAGTGGCTCACGCCTGTAATCCCAGCACTTTGGGAGACCAAGGTGGGTGGATCATGAGGTCAGGAGATCGAGAACATCCTGACTAACACAGTGAAACCCTGTCTCTACCAAAAACACAAACAATAAGCCAGGTGTGGTGGTGGGTGCCTGTAGTCCCAGCTACTCAGGAGGCTGAGGCAGGAGAATGGCGTGAACCCGGGAGGCAGAGCTTGCAGTGAGCCAGGATCGGGCCACTGCACTCCAGCCTGGGCGACAGAGCGAGACTCCGTCTCAAAAAAAAAAAAAAAAAAAAAAAAAAAAAAGAAGCATTTTCCCACTCTGATGGTTAGTACTGTGTCAACTTGATTAGATTGAAGGATACAAAGTACTGGTCTTGGGTGTGTCTGTGAGGGTGTTGCCAAAAGGGATTAACATTTGAGTCAGTGGACTAGGGAAGGCAGACCCACCCTTAATCTGGTGGGCACAATCTAATCAGCTGCCAGAGAACATAAAGCAGTCTCACCGTGAAACGTTTCACGTTTCATGTTTCACGGTGAGACTGGCCTAGCCTCGAGCCTACATCTTTCTTCCGTGCTGGATGCTTCCTGCCCTCGAACATGGAACTCCAAGTTCGTCAGTTTTGGGGCTTGGACTGGCTCTCCTTGCTCCTCAGCTTGCAGACAGCCTGTTGTAGGACCTTGTAATGATATAAGTTAATACTTAACAAACTCCCCTTTAGATATATATAGCCGATGCTAGCTCCCTTTCCTGGGGGTAGGAGTGAGTAGGTGACAGAAGAAGTACACAATATTTTTTCCTTCAACTCACTGCGTTCCACCTGCAATATATAGTAATAGCCAAGAATAATGCCTCATTTATTAATCATAATGATGTGCTAGGACTTTGTAGATATTACCCCATTTAATTTATTAATTACTGCCAAAATAATATTATCGATGCCATTTTGCAGATTACAAACTAAAACCGAGAGAAACTGAAGGCATGTTCAATGTTGCATTGCTAGGAAGCTCCTGTGCTGGGATTTGATCACAAACTGCCTTATCATAGGTATTTTATTCTTACTAAGTTAGAGCAACGAGGGCTAATAATAAAATTTTCTAACAGGTAGTAATTACTGAGTACTTACTATGCCCAGATATTCTTCTAGACCCTGAAGATAAAATAAAATACAACTCTGCCATTTTTGTACCTTACCCAAGACAACACTTGAGGGTTTTTTGAGAATTAAAATTGGAAGATTCTAATCAAAGAGCTGCAGGGTGCAGCCCACATAAAGCCTCCTGTCAGGTTTGGAGGGTAGAAACACACCGAAGGCATGGGGAAATAAAAACTGGGAGAGTTCATTAAGATTCTATACCCTAGAAATGGATGTATTAGAACCGAGAGGCAAAGATTTGACTCGCAAACACAACTATTCAGTTATTACCTTATATTTGGATTTTTTCTCTGGACATTAACAATGTAAAATACACAGTGTCTCTTCTCTTCTCAGCTTAAAACCCCACAACATATTTTTCTGGTATTTAAAATTAAATGCAAATTCCTTGCTGTACTGGTCTATTCTTGTGTTGCTATGTAGAAGTATTTGAGACTAGGTAATTTATAAAGAAAAGAGGTTTAGTTGGCTCAGAGTTCTGCAGGCTGTACAGGCATGGCATCAGATCTGCTTGGCTTCTGGGGAGGCATCAGGGAACTTTTAATCATGCCAGACGGTGAAGTGATAGAAGGCACATTATATGGCAAAAGCAGAAGGAAGAGATTGGGGAAGGGGTGCCACACTTTACCACAACCAGATCTTACAAAGCACTCACTATCATGAAGACAGCACCAGTTGTATGAGGGATCCACCCCCATGGTTCAGTCACCTCCTACCAGTCCCCACCTTCAACACAGAGGATTATAATTCACCACCAGATTTGGCAGGGACCCAGATCCAAACCCTATCACTTACCATGTCCTACTAGACACTCCATGAGCTAGTCTCTGCCTACCTCTTTCACATCAGGCATTATTCCAACACTCAACCTCAATGCAGCTGTGTGTCTACACTGTTCCTCAAACATAGAAACTAATTTCCTCCTTAGGGCCTGGGCGTTTTCTATTTCCTCCATCTGGAATTTCATATCCTTTTTCTGCTCTTGGCCACCTCCTTCTCATCAGTTATGTCTTAGCGCAAGTGTTAGAGAAATCTGTTGCCCAGATTATGATAATATCTCTCTACCTTCTCATACATTCACTTGAAGAAGGTTGAACACTATATTCAAGCACCGTTCTAGGCCCCGGGGATAAAACAGGGAACACACGTGGTCAAATACTTCCCCTCATAACACTCATATTCCAGTGAGTGTGTTAGACAATAGGCATGGAGGAAAGCTGCCAAGGAGTGATACTTTCATGACTTTCTCCCACTGGCCGTACATCCGTATGGAAGGTCCCAGCTCCTGCTGGATAGTTCTCACTACATAGTCATGTCCCCAATTCCCATCATCTTTTTTTCCCCTTGATCCCCTCCCATTAATCCCAGGGTACTACTCCAGTTTCTCCATAACCTGCCTATGTAATCACAAAACCAGCTCAACCTGGTTCAACTTTGTGTAATAAAAGTTGTGAGTTGTTTTTCAGTTGCCATGGACCCTAGGTTGCAAGTTACATAATTAAGCATGAACCAAGTGTGCAACCACATGGAACCTAAGTGCTCAGACCAAGGAATGGGGACCATATTAAGAGGACACCACATGGCATAATCCATGATCCAATTAGATTGAGCCCTGGTGTCACCCCATGGGAAGATTCCAATCAGATTATACCTTGTTACCCTCTGCCTGTAAAACCAGCCCCAGACCTCAGACTGGAAAGACAGATTTGGGTATTTGAGTCTTTCTGCCTGTCTTCTTGCCAGTCAATTCACAATAAAGCTTTTCTTTTCTCAAAAGATACTACCATGATATTGGCTGCTATGTGCATTGGGCAGCAAGATCATTGATGGCTTGGTAACAACTACACTTTTACAGTCACTTGATTCAAATCCTCAAATTACCCAATATATGAGTGTCAGGCCCCTTTGTGTTATGAAAGGCCTCATAACAAGATGGTAATTAATCAGAAACCTACCGGAAGTGAGGGACAAAGCCAGAGAGGTCTCTGAAGGATAACTGAGGAAAACATTCTAGGAAAGAGGAAGGGCAAATGCAAAGGGCCTCTATTAGTTTTATAGTTCTGCATAACAAATTACTCCAAACATAGTGGCTTAAAACAACACACATGTAGCATTTCATGGTTCCTTACAGATTAGAAGTCTAGGCACAGTGCCACTGGGTTCCCTGCTCAGGGTCTCACATGGCTGAAATCAAGGTGTTGGCTGGGCTGCTACATCATCTCGGGCTTAGGATCCTCTTCCAGTTTCACTCAGGTTGATGACAGAATTCAGTTCCTTGTGGTGACCAGACCCATATCCTCGATGGCTGTCAGTCGAGGGCTGCTCTCAGCTACTAACAGTCACTTGCGTTCACTGCCATGCGGCCCCCTTTATCTTTAAGTTAGCAACGGAGAACTCCTTAAATATCAAATCCCTTTGTGATTTGAATCTGACTTTCTCTGCTCCTGACCACTAACCCTGGACTTAAAGTCTTATGAAATCAGGTAAGTTCCCATCTCTCCCCTCCCCCAGGATAATCTCCCTATTTTAAAGGTAACAAATTTGAGACTTTAGTTACACGCACAAAATCCCTTCACAGCTGTAACTAAATTCATGTTCGATTAAATAGCTGCCAGTTGGTGTGTGTATATCATGGTCCAGGAACCTTGGGGGGCCATTTTGGAATTCTGCCCACCACAGAGCCTAAGGTAAGAACATGGCTGCTGTGCTTAAATAATTACAAGGAAGCCAGGATTTTAGAGCAGTATGGGCCATGACAAGGGTATTGAGAAACCAGGTTGCAGAGGTGGAGGGATGGCAGCTGACAAAGGGCCTTGAAGACATTGCCGGGACTTTGGCGTTTACTCTGAGATCAGAAGGCATTGGACTGAGTAGCATGATCTGACTCAGTGTCAGAAGTATTACTCTGGTTGCACGAAAATAGATCATAGGGGAGATGAGGATTGAAGCCAAGAAAACAGAAGGCCACTGTGTTAACACTGGAGAAAGAGGATGCTGACTTAGACCAGGATGTGTATGATCACAGTTTAGAATGAGTCAGATTCTGAATATATTTTGAAGGGCTAACAGGTTTTGCTAATAGATGGAATATGGGATTTGAGAGAAGGGAATCAAAGTTTTTCCTGTCGTAGTATCTCTCTCTTAAAATATTCAATTAATGTATTTCTCACTCTCTTAAAATACTTTACATGCTTATTTAATGTCTCTTCACTCCTACTGCAAAGTAAGCGCCATCGAGTCAAAAACACTGTTTTGTCTACTCCTGCATCCACAGTCTGCTGCTGACTGTGGATGCACCAAAAGAAATACGACATTCAAAAGAAATATGTTAGATACATGAGTGAATGAATGCATGAATAAATGAAGTGACTTCTGCACTTTAGGCATTCATGTTCTTTTCACTAGTTATTTCAATATAGCAGTAATAGAAGGCAGACATCTCATTTAAGGAGAGAAGGCAGTCTATACACACCAGGGGATCAGATCCAAACCTAACAAAGTATTTTGTTCCCTTCTCTCCTTTAGCTTAAAGATAAAGGGGGCCGCATAGCAGTGAACGCAAATGACTGTTAGCAGCTGAGAGCAGCCCCCGACTGACAGCCAATGTATTGGTGTCATCTGAGAAGAATAACTGATTTTGTAAAATGTTTACTTGACATGTATTTTAGATTTGAAAAAAATGGATCAGAGGTGCTTCACATCCCATTTTTCTTCTTCTTCTTCTCCTTCTTCTTCTTCTTCTTTTTTTTTTTTTTTTTTTTTTTTTTTTTTTTTTTTTACCACTGGGGGTTTCAGTTAAGTGGCTCAAGTTTTGTTTTGTTTTTTTTCTATTTTCTTTTTTATCTTTGTGCTTTTTATCTCCAACAGTCAGTTATCAGCTTTCAATTTTGTAGGCTTTCTGCAAGAGAGTTCTGTTGCACACACTAAACATAATGCATTGCTAGTTTTCAAGATAATATTCACTTGGTTCAGTTCTTGGGCAATATAACCTTCATAGATGGCAGAATTTTATGAAAACCTAGCCCTGGTGCATTTAGAAAAGCATGGAGGTTGGACGGGATGATGAGTTCAAAGAGGCTATAGGCTCACTTAGGCAGCAGAGGAAAGAAAGCCTGATAAATTATAGGGCTACTAGGCAGTACATGAAAGCCAGCCTAATAAAGTCTTTTAATTAGCAACACATGTGACTCATTAAAATTATGACGTGTTTACTGTAAGCCTATTTGCAGTAAATATATAAAATGGATCATGGACAATGAAAAGAATATGTGTACAATGTTTTTTGCTCATTTTCATAAAAATGTTAGTGTGATTTTTTTCTGACGAAAAAATAGACACTGATCCAGAGGATATAAGATTTGCAGTCCAGAAGTGAAATAATCCTAAAATGAGTGAACATGAACTACCTGTCATTTGTGGAAGTAATCATTTGCCCTGCTTTCTGAGTGTCTAGTAATAAAGCAAATTCTCAGCTTCTTAAAATCCAGATGAATATAATGTTGACTTTTATACACAAATAGGTTAGAACATTTCATGTGCTTAGTTGCTAACCCATTTTCTGGCTTAATTGACTGAAGAGAATGTTTAAGTGATGCTGTCTTAAAAGCTGCATGAGTTCTATCCAAGGGTGCTAAAAGCTTTAGGTGCTTGGGTAGCAACAGATTCATAAGTCTCCTATCTGCATACAAGGAGACCTTGCCACAGGCAGTGTCCTGCTCTCTGGCTCTGCAGGCCAGGAGCCTTCTATTATCTCCCTATGCAGGTAGAACTTGTATTCTCTTCTGCTTTGTCTTATTTCCTGAAGCCTTTGATATTAGAACATACAGCTACAATTGTCGAGAGGTAGAGAAGAGAGAAGGGAGGGGAGAAAGAAAGGAAGGAAAGAAAGAAGAAGGAAGAGATCCCATGCCTTAAGTAATAACTAGGCTTAAATTTGTAATACAATTTCAGAATACTCCCCTTCTTTTTGGATCAAGTTCGTTCTTAGCCAACTAAAAAATTAAATCTGAAGGATGCGTTTCGTGGAGGAATCTCAAATAATCCTTTTGTCTTTGGTTGTCAGGAGAAAGCAGAACTGACGTATTCTTATGGATGTAACCCTCAAAGCCAACTTAAGAATGGTCAGGAAATGTGTCATCTGGAGACCCGCAGAGTTGTCAATCCCTTTCTAGAAAGCGCCTTGAAGTATCTCACTGTGTAATTCTTTGTACATTGCAAGGGTCACACAGTGAGAACTCACTGTGTTAAAAACAGACTCTTTTTAAGACACGCAAAGATATATAGACATCCTGCTTGTGTGTTCTTTAAACACTCAGTGTGAATAAACCCTGATAAGACTTGACTGGTGGGGAAGCCTCTACAATTGCCCTTGATGCCTGGAACAAACAGGGAATTACTACTTCACTCCTCCTTTATCCTTAGAGACCATTCATTTCCAAGCCCAGCCCACTTTATCTCCCAAGTGTAAGTTTTCTCTTCTTCATCACCAATGCCACTACGTTAGTTTAGTCCAAAGTTCTCAATGTCTGCCCGATGATACTCCTAAAACTTATGTATATTTTTTCTAAATATATAAATCTTTGCAATGTATTTGGTTTCTTAGGTTCCACATTCTCCTGGTTTCTTTTCCCCAGTGAGTCTATCTAGATATCCAACGTCTCCCCTAAAAGTTAATTTTCTTTATCATTCTGCACAAGGCCTTTTTCTCTGACATTATACACTTACTCCTCTCAGGGATTCTATTATCACCTTCTATATGTAGATAGTTTCTAGATATTTAGCTTCAGTCCATTTTTTTCTTGCTGAGTTCCAGACATGTATATTGAACTTCCAACTTGGCTATATTGACTATAAATTGACATTTCTACTGGGATAGCTTACAGAAAACTCAGATTCAATATAACCCAAACTGTACCCATTACCTTATTTCCAGATCCAATCTCCTTCCTTTATTTATTGATTTACTGATTTATTGATTTTTGAGATCGAGTCTTGCTCTGTCACCAGGCTGGAGTACAGTGGTGTGATCTCGGCTCACTGCAACCTCCAACTCCCTGGTTCAAGCGATTCTCCTGCCTCAGCCTCCCAAGTAGCTGGGATTACAGGCACTCACCACCACGTCCAGCTACTTTCTGTGTTTTTAGTAGAGATGGGGTTTCACCATGTTGGCCAGGATAGTCTTGATCTCCTGACCTTGTGATCCACCTGCTTCGTCCTCCCAAAGTGCTGGGATTATAGTCATCAGCTACCATGCCCAGTCCCAATCTCCTTCCTAAGGAAGGGTTTGTCTTTAGTGGCATGACAACCTTCCCTGTTGCCTAGTCTAGAAACCTGGAATTTATTCTTACTCTTCACTTTTCCATCCTTGACATCTAACCCATCAAATAAAAATGCCCTACATATTATATTTCCAGATTTTAAACATGTACACTTTTATTCATCACTGTCACCATCCTCATACTAACCATCATGACCTTTGTCCAAGATTGTCCCTACAGTCATCTCACAGGGCTCCTGATTCTAAGCCTGCTCCATGAAGATTTATTCATCATCTTGCAGTCAGAAGAGTCTACATACAATTATTTCATTATTCCCAGGGTGCTTAATGCCTTCAATGGTTTCCCTTTACCTTTGAGACTGTCTGCTTTTCCAGGCTTATTTCTCACCATCATCTCCATCCAGGCATCATCCTTCCCTTACTGAACTTTTTCTGTTTTTTCAAATGCACATACCATTCTCTTCCTCGCCTCTAGATCTTCACACCTGCTTTCCTTCTTAACTTGTACTCTCTTCCAAAATCTGCCCTCACCTGGCTCACTCCAATTTGTCTACAGGTTTCAGCTAATACTTCACTTCCTTTACAACAAGCTTGTCCAACCCATGGCCTGCAGGCCGCATGTGGCCCAGGACAGCTTTAAAGCAGTCCAACACAAATTCATAAACTTTCTTGGAACATTATGAGATTTTCTTGCAATTTTTTTTTTTAGCTCATCAGCTATCATTATTGTTAGTGTATTTTATGTGTGGCCCAAGACAATTCTTCTTCTTTCAATGTGGCCCAGGGAAGCCAAAGCATTCGACACCCTTGCTTAGAAGGTCTTCTCTAAAATCTTTATTGGATTTTGTACTGTTGTTATTATTTGGTTTTCTATCCTAATCCCTTATCTATATGACAAAGGCTGTATCTACCTTCCTTATTGCTGTGAACTCCTGAGTCTGTCATAATCCTGGAAATACAGTAGGAGCTTGATAAATGTTTGTTGAATTATTTAATGAATTAATTTATATGTTTGCTTTTCTATCTCTTGCATGAGACTATGATATTTGTAAGGGCAAGTCTTCTAACTCCTACCTTTGGATCCCCAGTATCCTGTATCTAATGGACATTTGACACATATGGGTTAAGTGTACTAATTCATGGATGGATGGATAAATGGATGATCCTTACAGAAAAGGTTATTTTGCGAAAATGTTACAAATAATCTTTTGGCGATGTCACAGTAATGCACATAGACATTCACTGAAGTTTAAAAAGGGTCAGAGGAAGACGGGATAGCCATGAACTCTATCAAGAAATAAACAGAGGAGAAAATACGCATATTTTCACCAACTAAATTACATATTCATGATGCTTTAAAATACGATAAAATGTATCTATTGTGAAATAAATCTTGGGGATGATTCTTTAACTCTTTCAGGCCATTTTGGTCCTATGCCAAGTTGTACTACGCACACCTAGGAGAAAGTGGGACTTTGGTGATGCAGTTTATTTCCTGAGGAAATAGGAAGTAGTAAAAGAAATAGAGCGGGAAGAATGGAGGTAAGGAGAGAATGAGGGAGGGAAGGAAGGAAGAAAGGAGGGAGGGAAGGAAGGAAGGAAGGAAGGAAGGAAGGAAGGAAGGAAGGAAGGAAGGAAGGAAGGAAAGAAGGAAGGGGGAGTAGGGGGAGGGAGGGAGGGAAGGGGGATGGGGAGGGAGGGAGGAAGGAAGGAAGGAAGGAAGGAAGGAAGGAAGGAAGGAGGGAATGGACGAAGGAAGGTAGGAATGGGGAGGGAGGGAGGAAAGAAGGAAGAAAGTTAGGAAGGGGGAGGCAGGGAGGGGAGAGGAAGGAAGGAAGGTAGGAAGGAAGGAAAGAAGGAAGGAAGGAGGGAGGGAGGGAGGGAGGGAGGGAAGGAAGGAAGGAAGGAAGGAAGGAAGGAAGGAAGGAAGGAAGGGAGGAAGGAAAATTCATCCTTAATAGGGGAGTTTAATATTTTCCCCAGAATATCAGTTCTAATTCATGATATTAACATCTTTTCATTGGTTTTATAAATAAGCTAAACCTGGTCCAATTATTTACTGTCCCAAACTTTTTGTCCAAGCTTATTCACAAAATGACGTCTGAGTTCTAATGGCGAGTGTCCCAAGAAGGAAGTTCAGGAGAAAGCTGTATTGCCTTTTATGACCTAGTGTCAAGCATCATACAAAGCTACTTCTGCTTCATCTATTCATTGAGACAATGACAAAAGCCCATCTAGTTTCAAGAGAAAAGGATAGAGATTTCATGTCTTGATCGGGAAGTGCGAAAGTTTAGTTTTAGGGGAGGGAGATAGAGACTTCATGTCTTGATGGGGAAGAGCCAACATTTAGGAAAAATGTGGATAATATTCCTGTGGTCATTTTTGGAAGATACAACAAACCATTATATTATTTTGATGACTGTAAATGTATAATAATACTTTTAATCAAGGATTCAAATGAATGATGCCAATATCTGACTCCGTTGACTATATGTGAAATGGTGAAGTTTTCATAATGGCCCCAGGGCTGATGGTTTGGATCCTCTGAGAAAGGAGGTTATAGCTACCTGGCTTATTCAGATTTTCCCAAACCAAACATGAAATATCTATATTTCATTACAGACAGTTCACTTCTAATCAGAGATAACTTATGTACTAGAAACCTGGAACCATTTTGTAAGCAAAACCATTGGAATAAAACTGGCTAGTAAAGCTGGCTTATAACTGATCTTTCATGGTTAGAATTTGGAACAAGGACACCTGGTAGGGATCTCCACAATGCTAAAACAAGTTCACCGTGGATTCGGGAACATTAAGAATTGAGGGAAGATTTACTTTTGTTTTTACTTCTGCCTCCCCTGTTAATAGAATGACATACACTACACTGCCTGTTTTTCTCCTGCCCTCTTCTCATACTTAGACTTGAGAAGCAGAGAACACAGGGTGAGAACGAACCTCCTCCTTGCCCCACAAAGGAAAGAAAGCATAGGCAGCTGCCAGGAAAGAGTAATAAAGCCTATCATTAAGTCTGCCATGATGTAGCTTGGCAGATGGGCTCCTCAGAAGACAGACACGTGAAACTGAAGCACGAAGACTCAGAAACTGCAGGGAAAAAAGAGACAGACATCGGAGACTCAATGCTGAATGTGATAAGGAAAGAGGGATTGGATTGTCCTTGCCACAATCTTGGTTATTTTATTGGTTCAAGACAGATAGTAGAAAACTGAGATAGGTTTTAAAAAAGCTATGTTTATCCCTAACCCTCTGGGAAAAAAATGTGTCATCTAACTGAAAGCTGTAACCTTTCTATTAGAGGAAGGTCAGTGTTATCAGAAGGGTAGACTGAAAAGGGTTCTCTTTGTGAGTTAAATCTAGTTCAGGTATATTTACAACTTTGCACAATTCATACTTTATCCATATTTCTTTACCACAAACTTGTCCAACCTGCGGCCCAAGGGCTACATGCAGCCCTGTGCAGCTTTGAATGCAGCTCAACACAAATTCGTAAACTTCCTTAAAACGTTATGAAAATTTTTTTAGCTCATCAGTTATTGTTAGTGTTAGTGTATTTTATGTGTGGCCCAAGACAATTCTTCTTCTTCCAATGTGGCCCAGGGAAGCCAAAAGATTAGATACTCCTGCCTGTCCTGCAGACCATCAATTTTCTTCATTTTCTGTATCCCAAGGGAAATTGGAAAAGACCATCTACATGATGATTTGGGGACCTCCAACCTTGTCACATTCTCCATAGAAGCTGTGAGGTGTCAAGGAGGGAAAACTAGTGTGAATGTTACAGTTCTAATTTGGATACTGGTTCCTGCTCCCTCTCAACTTCTCCTTGGCCATATGCAGACTTCAGGGTTTCTTCTCAATACAGCCAGCTGTGTTTCTTAAAAGAAATGAGTCCTCTGTGCACATTAGGAATCCACTTCTCATTCACTCTCTTTCCATGTGGTTTGGGTGGGGGCAAGATCGCTGATGGATGTGTAAATCAGTAATTAGTTGCAGGTTCAGCATTTAACCCAAGTACTTCAAATCAAAGCTGATCTTTCGTGGTTAGAATTTGGAACATTTTACTTTCTAGAGTAAATGTTTAATTTGATGCTGTGAAGATGTAAACCTGGAGCTGCGAGAGAACTAAGGAAAACAGATGAGAGAGAGAGAGAGAAAGAGGCTGAATTCTGATGACACCATTTGAGCCTTTGAATCCAACTAGATTGAAATCTGCTCCTTAATTACATGATGTAATCCCCTTTCACTGATGAATTGTTTTATTCTATTATTTGTTATTTGCAAAGCAAATTACAGCCATATCTACTTTGATGGGATCAGATTTGTTGGCTTCTGTGCACAACTCCAGCTCTAACATGCTGTTCATGATCCTACTATAAGTACATCGGGTCTGATCCTGATTCTACAATTGAGAGTATGATGATAGCAGCAACAGGGTTAGGTTTTTTCTACACTCAACTCAGGTCTTAGCTTTGTCAACTGGACAATTCAAAGTTGGGAACAAGCTTTCTTCCTAACTGCTTTTCAATCTTAGGCAATAGTGAGGGAAACAGTGACCACAGAAAAAAAGAACTGATGCCAAAAGATGATGGAGACAACTTTTCTAATTGTTTATTGACTGTCATAGCTAACTTTGGAAATCAGATGCCATACTGAGAGAAAAGTACAGAGTTTAAAATTCTGTTCTAATCCTGATTCCAGATTCCCAAGCTATGTGATCTAGGGCAAGTTACTTAACGTAAGTTTCATTAATGTAAGGGTAAAAAAGGTATTATAAATTATTAATTGCTAAACATTAATGGTAGTATTATTACTAATACTAGTAATATGCAGTTCATTCTGTTTCCCTTTTTGCTATCATTACTCGGGTGTAGAAAATGCTTTATATTTTTATCAGTCTTGGGAGGAAAATGTCAGTATACTAAAATCCAACACTAAATTCATGAAGAAAAACACCTATGTTTCTAACTATTTGTTCTAATACAAGTAAAGTTTTATTCCTCTCTCTATTACCTATCACTATCTTCAAAATACTATAATGCTTTAAACATTAATTAAATTATTTTTATGGAATTTTGCAATGTTCCTGAGGATCAAATGAATCTACAAGGTCACATAACCTTGAAGGAGGACATTTTTTAAAAATTTAAGTAGAATCATGCATCTGGGCTGCACAATGGCTGTGGTACCATTTGCTGAGGAAACAATAAGTTAAAAGATTATTATATGACATCATAAAATCCAGAAAAAGAACAGGACTTTTATCAGAATAGCTTAGAGACAGCACGACTCCATGTCTGCTAAATTAATGTCCAAAGAGCAAATCATATTCTGTTTATGCAATTGCTAGCTAATGAGAGGACCAGATAGGAAATATTTTTTGTAACACTCTGTCTTTTTATATTTACTTGATTGGAGAGTAATTTTAAAAGAGACAAAGATAATTAATTGCTCTGAGTGGGTGAACTGTATATGATTGAAGCAAGGAAAATATAACTGTAGACAGCCAGGATCTGAGGGAGAAGGAATAAGTATTTGTATTAGTCCCCCCAGTGACTTTGGGAGTGTGCATGGTAACCTCTGCTTGTGCACTGTGGACATGGTGTAAATCATAAGCAGCATGAGTTACTTTACTCTCTAGATCTGAGATACAACTGCCTGTACTGAGGTTAGCACCAAATAATGCTCTCAAAACCTCACACTTACCAATGAGAAAGCCAACCCAATGACCAATATCCTTTTGATGATAGTTTACTTTTTTATTAGAAGTAAGCTCAATCATTCAAGAAAGTAGTTTTTAAATAAATGATGGAATTATATTTAATGGTCATGGGTCTGTACTCATCTGATAGTATCAGCCCTATCAACAAATTGTACCTGCAGCTGCCTAGGTTTGTAGGTGGTGCAAAGCTAATCCTTGGACCAAGACTTTTGATTCATCACTCTTCCTCTAAATCTCCTGTAGGGAGGGATAGAGATTAGGAACAATAATCAAAGAGTGAGTCTTTTCTCATCCCTTTCTGTAACTCCACATATCTAATTTATCCAACAAATCCTCCAAAAAATATCTCACACCCTTCTATCACCCTGAACTTCGATATTAACTCACCAGTACGTGGCTCTGTCCTTTCTCGGTGACTCCACTCTTGCCAAATTTTATTTTAACACATTTTGTTTAAAATCTGAATTCCTTTCTATGACCTCTAAGGCCCTTATGTGGTCTGAATCTTGCTTCCCTTCTTTCCTCATCCTATTCTTATTTTCTAACTAGCTTATACCCTTCCTCTTGTCTCTTCACGTGATTGATTACCTTCTCTACCTTCAGGACTCCCAAAATGCTTTCTTTTCAGAGGCACTTTCCCTGATCTTGTCTCCACAGCAAGCCAATGTGCTCTGTCAGTCTGCTTCACTCGGGTGGTGGCAGGGGGGTGGGGTCAGGATGGGCAAATTTTCCTACATGGATTTGGCAAATTCCTTGGACTCTATAGCATGCTACCATGCTCCGTTCAGAAAATCAAGCCAACTTGCTGGTGACTGATTGTATCTCAATCTCCTTGCTCTCTCTCTCCCCATGTACACACCTATTTGAGAGCGTCTCTTCCTGCTGTGAGAGACCAAGACAGTCACTGGGTCCTATAAGAGAGAAAGATTAGAAGCTACTAAAGAGTGATGTGTAAGAATAATAATAAGTAATTAACAAATAGTAACAAGTTGAGAAGAAATACAATGTGTGCATAGTGAAGTCAGAAAATGTGATATATATCAGGTTTTCCTATAAATAGACTCTCTAGAATGTATTGATTGGAAATAGACAAGAAGCTAAAATGAAATTCAGAGTCCAAATACTTATTTCAAGAAGAAAAATACTATTTCCTGGATGTTTGGGATATTTACATGCAAACTATAAAAACAGTAAAAAAAATTGACTACAAATTTCCAATATACATATCTAGAAAAGAAAAATCTAAGTTCAATTCCAATCAAAACAATGATAAGCCATCCAGTATTGGTTAAAAGGTATTAATGCACATTTGCTTAATACATTTGCCAAAACTTAAAAGAGTAATAAACTCCAACTACAATATATTATGCAATTCATCCCTTCCTGAAGAGAATTATATGAACAAATGGGGAGGGGACTTGCTATAAGCAGTTTTTCAGAGTGGATCTTGAAGTTTCTTGGCAATGCAATCATTTATATTTATGAAGTTCTAACTTCTATATACCAGATTTTCTTTAAAGGAACACAATACCACTAAGAAAATTCCATTTTTGTTTCTTAGGCAAGTATTCAAATGAGAGTGAGTAAAAGAGATTTTCTAAAGGCTTTGAAATATTGGGACTTCTATTATTCAAAGGGTGTTACTCTTCAAGAAAAAAGTGACCATGTGACACGTTTTCTTCATTAAAAATGAGCTCATCCTCAAACATAATTATTTAGTGAAGAATATTAGAATCTGCCATCTGATATCCAGGGTGGGATACTGCCCTGATTCACAAAGGTTTATCCATACTGAAATGCTGACTGTGTGGAAGATGTCAGTGCATCAAATGCCACACTCCTTTTTCAGTCGTATGTAGGCAGACCCTAGATTCAGCTCCAGGAAGCAAATAACAAGGGAACACGCAATGACTTAGGGAGTGAAGATACTAGCTTGTTCTTACAAAGTTAAGTTCAGGTTTTCTTCGACCTGGACATAATTGAGGTTAGAAAGAACAGAAAAATTATGTAGCATAACAGCACTGGTGAAAATGCCACTTAACTATGCTGCCCAAATATGTAAATAATCTTTATGAACTCACTAGATAAATAATTCTATTAAATGAAGGATCAGTGCCTAGAACACATCAGGTGTTTAATATATGATTTTCTTATTTGCTTGATCAAATTTCCACAGCATGTGCTATATTCTGCTCCATTTTACTGATATAGACAAAGAATGACTGGTTCCACGTAATTGTTTTTAATGTCAAATAACTTAACAAAGTGAAGAAGGAATAAAACGAGTGCTTTGCTTTATTAATTCTCAAAGGGTGCTATTTGTATCCCCAGTGATACACACTATTTTTATGTAGAATATTGGGATTTTATTTTAATAATAGATTAGAAAAACATATAACAGCAATCTATACATATTACTGCAATTTAATTTTAAAATAAATCCAGATAAACTCCCAAAATGAGTCAGTTTAAAGAATAATATTACCTTTAGTAGAGATAGTATGCAGAACCAGTAATAACTGTGGTGGTGGTATGTAAATGATTGAAGTTGGAAACAATGCTTTAGTGGAAGCAAGTAAGGAAAGACCAGGACCTATACAATAATCATAGTTTTAGATGGCATTTAGCCAAAAAGTTCCAGCTTGTGACCAATAGAAGCACAAGTAGAAGCAAGTTTGGGTAGAAACTTAATAAACTGCTAAAATATTCTTTGGATAAAATCTTACCTAGCAACCTGCAGAGAATTTCTTTCCATGAGGATGATTTCACCATGACATTCTCATCACACACACACAAAATAATGTCAAGTACTTCTTTTCCTATGTCAAATCACCCACACTCTTTCTTTCCTTCCTTCCTTCCTTCCTTCCTTCCTTCCTTCCTTCCTTCCTTCTTTCCTTCCTTCCATTCATCTTATTTTTGGAGACAGAGTCTCACTCTGTCACCCAGGCTGGAGGACAGGGGCGTGATCATGACTCACTGCAAACTCAACCTTCTGGGGTCAAGCAGAGACTTCACCCTTCCAAGTAGCTGAGGCTACAGGCAGGCACCATTATGCCTGGGTATTTTTTTCTTTTTTGAGACACAGGGTCTTGCTATGTTGCCCAGGCTGGTCTCAAATTCCTAGCCTTAAGAGAAAGAATGCAAATAAAATTATATATGAAAGAGGCGACATCATACCTGATACCAAAGAAATGCACTGGCTTATAAGAGATTATTATGAACAATTATACACCAGCCAACTGGATAACCTAGAAGTAATGGATAAATTCCTGGATACAAACAACCTACAAAGACTGAGTCATGAAGAAAGAGAAAATTTGAGCAGACCAATAAGAAATAAAGAAGTCTGAATCAGTAATCAAAACACTTCCAACAAAGAAGATCCTAGGACCAGTTGGTTTCATGGGTAAATTCTATCAAACATTTAAAGAATTAATGGTAAAGCTCAAAATTGTCAAAAAAAAATGACAAGGAGGCAATGATTTCAAACTATAGGCTAGCATTACTCTCATAAAGCCATAAGCACACTACAATAAAAGGAAATTTCAGGTTTACATCACAGATGAATATCGATGCAAAGATCTTCAACAAAATACTAACAAATCCAATCCAATAACAAATTAAAAGAATTCTACAACATGATCAAGTGATATTTATCCCTGAGAGGCAAGGATGGTTTAATGTATGCAAATTAATAAACATGATATACCACATTAATTGAATGGAATAAAAACATGATTAGCTCAACAGGTACAGAAAAAGCATTTGAAAAATATTAACATTCTTTCATGATAAAAACACCTAGTAAGCTAGGAATACAAGGAAATTACCTTAGCATAATAAAAGTCATATATGACATGCTATTGCTAACAGTGAAAAGCTGAACACTTTTTCCCTACAATCAGGAACATGTTACTAGAAGCCCTCACCACCACGATTAGGCAAAACAATGATATAAAAAGCATTCAAATCAGAAAAGAATATGTTAATGTCTCTGCTGGTGACATGATCTTACATGAAGATACCCTAAAGACTCCACTAAAAAACTGTTAGAACAAATTCAATAAAGTTGCAGGTTACAAAATCATCTTATAAAGACCAATTGTATTTCTACACACTAACAACAAACTACCCCAAAAATAAAATCAAGAAAACAATTCCACTTATAATAGTTACACACGCACACACACAAAATGGCACTTTGTAATAAATTATCCAAGCAGGTAAAATATCTGTACACTGAAAACTATAAAACATTGATTTAAAAAATTACAGATGACACAAATACATGAAAAGATAGCCCTTGATTATGAGTTGGAATTATTAGCTAGGTGTGGTGGTGCATATCTGTAATCCCAGCTACTTGGGAGGCTGAGGCAGGAGAATCGCTTGAACAGGGGAGGCAGAGGTTGCAGTGAGCTGACACAGTGCTCAGTGGGAATGTAATTTGGCATAGTAATTATGGAAAACATTACGGAGGGTCCTCAAAAATTAAAAATAAAACTACCACATACTCTTGCAATCCTGCTACTGGGTATATATCTAAGGGAAATGAAGTCAGTATTTTGACGAGATAGCTGCAGTCCCATGTTTATTGCAACAGCATTCACCATAGCCAAGATATGGAAACAACTTAAGTTTCTATTGACAAGTTAATAAACAAAGAAAATGAAGAATTAAAGAAGAAGGAAATCCTGCCATCTGTGGCAACAGGAATAAGGACATTATACTTGAGGACATTATACTCAGTGAAAAAAGCTGGATACAGAAGATTAAATACTGTATCATCTCATAAATGAGATTTAAAAAAATTGAAATTTTAAAAAGCCAAACTCACAAAAGCAGAAAATAAAACGGAGGTTGCCAGGGACTGGGGGTTAGGGGAAGTGGGAGATGTTGGTCACAGGGTACAGAGTTATAATTAAAAGATGAATAAGTTATGGGAGTCTAAGTAAAGCTAATCTAATGGTGACTATAGTTAAAAATACTGATTGTGTGCTTGAAATTTGCTGATACTAAATCTTAAGTGTTTTTACCACACACAGGCACACAAATGACAACTATGTGAGGTGACGGAGATATTAATTATTTTCATTGTGGTAATCATTTCACCGTGTATAAATATATCAAATCACTACATTGTATGCCTTATATATAGACAATTTATATTTATCAATTATACCTTAATAAAGCAAGAAAGGTAAAATAAATAACCATTTAAAAAATCCCTTTAGCTACAGCTTCTTATAATTCCAAAATAGGAGTGCCACAATAAATTTGAAGTTTGCCTCAACATCTACTAACTTAATAGACCATTTAAGTATGTGATATATTTGCTTCCTTTATATTTGTCATTTTGAAATGAATTATGGCAAGTTTAATAGATTTGTGCATCTCAAAGAAGCAGGTGGCTCCAGAGTTTGGATTTCTGATGAAGAGTGTCTCAAGAATGCCACTGGGCATGCAAAGCAGATTAAACACCTTGTCACAGCTAAATTGCTCTTCTATGCCAAAGTCTTGTGGGCTTCCCCAAAGCCTCGCTGCACAGAAAAGGAAAAGTGGGAGGGTCTGGATGACATCGTCTGATAAAGGCTGCCAGTCAAGGGGACGCTGGTGGACTCTTTCTTCCAAGCGTTAACAAGAATGTTTTCAAACTTCCTCTGTACTTGTAGACAATTAAGGAAACTCACAGAATAACTGAGATAGAAAATATTTTAAAAGCACAGAGTGTGATAGCATGGGAGAGGTAATTAGGAATTGTATGTGAAAGAAATGAGAAAGTATAACTTTCTAAATGTTGAGGATAAAGATTTTTAAACAAAAGGAGGAGCAAATGTATATAGACTACTCTTCAGAGGGTGAAGGCTGGAAGGCACGGCTTCTTTACTTTTTGTGCTTTTGAAGTCCTATATTCATTCACTGGCAGGAGATACAGGGCCCTGGATATTCACTGGCATGTGCATTTGGTGAATTTAGTAGTCCTTAAGGATGAATTATGTTAGGTGGAAGCGATGCCTCTGTTTAACTCAAAGTCTCTTTGTTTCAGCAAACTACACCTTTTAACACATTAACATTAAATATTATAATGACTGCCTATTTGATAAAAATGCAGATTTCAGATATGTTACAGATTTTTAATGATACCAGATAAAATCATAGAATAGGATTTCAGTTTGGTTCAGAGATGATTTTAAAATAAACTTCACAGTCACAAACTGCTCTATGAATATTTGAAGCAATAAAGAAATGCCTTATTCTTCTTCTGCGCAGAAACACTGGGCCAAGCTAGGTAAATAACAAATCAACTATCTAGGAACCTGCTGGTGGGTTACTGGGGACAGCCTGATCAATCCATAAATCCTTATTGAACATCTGTGAACTCTGAAAATTGCCACAAATTCCTCAGAGACAGAAATACTAATTGGTTCCTAGTAGTTATGTAGAGAAAACCATTGAACGATTTCCTGAGACTGGACATGGTTTCAGTAGGAAAACATGCTTAGATATATCAACAGTGTCTTTTGTGTAGGGATAGTGGAAATTATAGTTTCGTTGTCATGAACTTGTACTTCTTGTTCTTGCTATGTCAATGATTTTCAACAATGGCTACGCATTAACCTGGGAAGCTTCTACCACACTGATGCTCAGTTCCTACAAGCTCTCCCTTCACCAAAGATTACGATTTGATTGTCCCAGATACACCCAAACGTCAATATTTGTGTAAACTGCCCCCCCAATATAACTGTAATGTACAACAAGAATGATGAACCACTGTTAAAGATCATACAGAGTTCAGAAAATCTCCCGTCTTCTGGGAACAACTGAGGTCTCTTATAAGGTGTTTCCAGGAAGCTGCCCTTATTCTTTTAGACTCCTAGGAGACCACTGAAAAAATAACCATTTCAATGAACTTGGTAAATGATGCCTAGTTTCTGTCACTATATTTGTTATTTTAAAATCCTTATGAAAATAGAAACTAGTTAGTGGACACTGCATTTCCACATGTCATCCCCACACTTTAAATGAAAAAAAGTCTCATTAGTGGTTCAACTTGTGTGTATTTATCAACCTGGCTTGCAAAACAAGTGAGTTATAATTCTAAGTGATGATTATTTCAAAATAGTAGTGACACCTACGTGCCTTTAAGGCAGCCTATTTTTTAATACACTCATTTAGCATTTACTCAATCTACTTTATTCTTCTGGGAATGCCGCATCTCCGAAATAGCTTCCAGATTGTGTTAGGAAATTTGGAAATGATTTTAAAATAGACTTTCTTATGTGAAAATTACATATTAAAATAGAAAAGGGAAAAGTCAATTCCAAAAAAAAAAAGATGTTTTAATAAGTTAGTGAAAGTGTAAAACAGTTTCCAAATCTCTTATTTAGTGAAGCAATAACATTTACTATGATATAAACTCTCTCCCCTTTCCTGATCCCTCAACCCTGTTGGAATGCCTTGCAGAAAGCAATATGGAGGCGGGGTGTGGTGGCTCACGCCTGTAATCCCAGCACTTTGGGAGACCGAGGCGGGCAGATAACCCGAGGCCAGGAGATCGAGATCAGCCTGGCCAACATGGTGAAACCCTGTCTCTACCAAAAATACAAAAAAAAAAAAAAAAAAAGAGGCAGGTTTGGTAACAAGTGCCTGTAGTCCCAGCTACTCAGGAGTCTGAGGCAGGAGAATCACTTGAACCCTGGAGGTGGAGGTTTCAGTGAGTGGAGATCACACTACTACACTCCAGCCTGGGCAACAGAGTGAAACTGTCTCAGAAAGAAAAAAAAAAGTAATATAGAGAGTGAGAAGCACAATTTCTGTCCTCAAAGACACCTACAGTTGGCAATGATTTTATACAAAATCCTCAGGGATATTTTCTACCTTTGGAGTGGCTCATGGTTCCTACTTTATGTCAAACATCCTAACCACCTTGCGTACATTCACCCCTGTGCTTGGTGCTCAGTATTGAGAGATAAATAAGACATACCTGCTACCATTAGGTAGTTTATGATCTAACCCTTAAACTAGTTCTAGCAAATGTCCATTAAATATGCACACACACACACACACCTGACTCACCTTTCAGCATTGATGTGTGATCTATGTATATTTAAAGATACTTGGATTTGTGTGTAAATATATAATTAGATTATTTGCATTTTTCAAGTTAAGAGTATATGTCAAAGATTTGAGCTGGAAATTAACTGAACAAAAAGGAAAGCACTTGAAAAACAAGTGGTAGGGCTCCTCCAAATATAACTGTCTATCACCAAAAATATGTGCACTCATTGCCTCTTGATCCATAAGATGTACCCACAAGAGGAAAACCCACAGGGCTGGGCCTGTCATTTGGATGATTCATTGCATCACAGCAAATATTTTTTTACAGTTAATTATTCTTTATTTTAGAGGCAAGGAAGCTAAACCTCAGAGAAGTTGGGTAATTTATTAAGATCACACAGTTAAGAAGCCTAAACTATAAGCTAGGTCATTTCTGCAGATGTTGTGTGGGTGGTACCTCCATGGAGACTCACATAAAGGATGTGGCACCTGCTGTGAGTCTTATAGCAAGTGTAGTGATCTTATGCTCCTTTACCCCACGCCCCAATTACTGTAAACTTTACATAAATAAAAATCAATATTTATATTAATGATACATTAGCAGGAAAATAAGCATTGTTCTCTAAATCTCCATAGGTTGTGTGTTTTATCTAAACTATTAATTTTGCTTAGGGACTATTACACGTGCTAATAAGGAGAGGCAGTTATTACCAAAGTTGATTGACTGATAGCAGAGGAGCTAATAAACTTTTTTTCATGTTGAGTTACTCATATTAAGTGGCCATTTATTCTAACTCTCTGAATATCTACCATGTCAAAATGCATTAGTACGATGAATCTTTTATGAGTAATTTTTTTTCTTCTTACATCAACATTTTTGATATTTTTGGATACCAATGAGAAATGGGCTCTGGTCTTATAATTTCCTTGGGGTCCTTAATATAACAGTAGCATAGACCACATTGGAATGGATACATAAATTTGAGTTTCATTTGCAGGGTTGTGTTTAACAGAACAAGACTGGCAACTGGTTCCAGAATTTGCCAATCACATAAGTAGATAAAGGGATTGCTGCTACATAAACAAAATCACTAATCATACATGGAGTAGATAACATCATATATGGACCAGATAACATCACAAAAGTATTCAGCTTTCGAATGTCATCATTCAGTGCAGATCTTCAAAATCTGCAAACATGTTACTTCATCAGTCAACACCAGACCCAGTGAAAAGCTGCTGTCTCCTCCCTCCTAATTCCCACTGAACAAAAAAGTTCTGGTAGGAACACTCGAGAGAGAATAATGGTGATATTTAGAACTACCAATCATGAAGTCAGACAAAGCAAAGGCAACAACCAGCGATGACGCTTTCAGAATTTCAATGTCTGCTGTTAAGAAGTGTCCCACAGTCCTTAGGCTGGAAACAGGGGAGCTACTGACTTCACCACATTTATCTGTGACAAGAAATTGACAGGCAGAAGTAAAATTTCTGTCATTATGCTAGTCCTGAACAAGAGATTCTGTTTAAAGCATTAAGTTACTTAAAATTGTAAGTTTCAGTGAACTGTACAATATTTAGGCTACTCTTAAATGCTCTTTAGCTGGACATATTCTAATTTTCTGAAAATCAAAAAAAATACAATAGGGTACAAATAGAAATCCCTTATTACTCACATTATTGCAGACATCAAAAGGATCCATTGCATGATCAACCTGGATTTAAAAATTTGTATAAGGTCATTTTTTGTCGTGTTAACAATGATCTCTCATTTTTCAATGGTATTTTTTTTTTAATCAACCATAATAGGAAACATTGTATCTTCAGCAACCACAGAATCTGCCAAATTTCTGGCCCACTGAAGGTAATTACTAAGTAGACGTTGGCTAAATGAATAAATAAATAATGAAAGAATAAATTCTAAATCATTTTGGCTAAATGGATAGAAGTTCTTTGGCCATCTGATTTTATCTATGTTGATGGCCAATGAAGGCATACAAAACCTATAAAAAAATATAGTTTATTTCTAGTTTATAGCAACGAATTTTTATTTATATCTCTAACAGAAAAATAATACCACAAGTTTTCCATGTGGAAGATTACTGGCTCCTCCTGTGTTAGGTTGTTCTTGCATTGCTATAAAGAAGTTGCTGAGACTGGGTAGTTTATAAAGAAAATAGGTTTAATTGTCTCATGGTTCTGCAGGCTATACAGGAAGCATAGCATAGCATCAGCTTCTGGGGAGGCCTCCAAAAGATTACAGTCATGGCGGAAGACCAAGGGGGAGTAGGCCCATCACATGACAAAAGCAGGAACAAGGCGGGGGTGAGGTGCCGCATGCTTTTCAATGACCAGATCTCCTGTGAACTCAAAGCAAGAGCTCACTTATCACCAAGAGGATGACACAAGCCATTCATGAGGGATCCACTCCTATGATCCAAACTTCTCCCACCAGGCTCCACCTCAAAAACTGGGGATTACATTTCAACATGAGGTTTGGGCAGGGCAAGTATCCAAACTATATCATCCCCTGTGATGGTTAATATTAGGTGTCAACTTGATTGTTGACTTTTTGTCAACACAAAAAGGAGTGTTTCTGGATGTGTTTGTGAGGGAATTAACAAAGGAGACTGACATGTGAGTTGGTGAACTGGGAGAGGATGACCCCGCCTCAGTGTGGCTGGGCACCATACAATCGGCTGGTAGCGTGGCTAGTGCAAAGCAGGCAGAAAATGCTGGGCTGTTTTGCTTGTTGAGTCTTGTGGCTCTCCTTCTTCTTGTGCTGGACCTGTTTTTCTGCTCCTCCTGCTGTTGGACCTCAGACTCCAGGCGGTTCTTCTGCCTTTGGACTCAGGGACTTGCACCAGTGACTTCCCAGGGGCTCTCAGACCTCTGGTCACAAATAGAAGGCTGTATACTGTTAGCTTCCCTGGTTTTGAGGCTTTCTGACTTGAACTGAGCCGCTCCCAGCTTCTCCCTTTCTTCAACTGGCAGACGGCCTAACATGGGATTCTGCCTTGTGATTGCCTGAGCCAATTTTCCCGAATAAACTCCCTTTTATATACACGTATATTCTATTGGTTCTGTGCCTCTGGAGAACTTGACTAATATGATACATCCCCCTTTTATTCTGAATTCAAGATTATACCAAATGTATCATGTGTCCATGTTATATGGAAGTACATATATAATATGTGTATATATAATATGGATAGACATATCGTATGTATGCCTATACATGTGTGTACAGTCGCTCCTCCCTATCTGCAGGTTCTGATTCACAGATTCAACCAAGCTCAGATCTGAAATATTTGGGGGAAAAACACACAAAAAATGGCAACACAGCAATAAAAAATAATATGAATGAAAACACAGTATAATTATTTACATAGAATTTACATTGTATTGAGCATTATAAGTAATTGGAGATGATTTAAAATATATGGATAGACATGCATAGGTTATACACAAATGCTACACCATTTTATATCAGGAACTTGAACATCTGGGAATTTGGTATCTGTGGCAGGAAGGGAGTCCAGGGATCAATTCTCCATGGATAGTGAGGGATAACTGTGTGTGTGTGTGTGTGTGTGTGCATACATAAAGTGTGTATAGATATTACATATATAAAGTGTGTATATATAATATATGTGTGTGTGCATGTGTATATATATGTGTGTGTTTGTATGTAACGTAAATGACTCTTTTCTCATTATTTTTAATTGTTTTTTGGGGAGATAGTGGTTTCTCTGTTTCACTTAAATCAGTACGTCTATTTAGTCCAATGGTTGGGATCAATCTTTCATAAAATCAAACAATTGAGTGAATTATCCTAAACTACTTATGATTTTGGCATATAACATAAATAGAAAGGAAAGAAGTGAGGGAGACACAGAGGGAAGGAGGGAAAATCCGTCACTTCTTTTTTTTTTTTTCTTAACCACCAGGCAGCCCAGAAGCACGAATAGACACAGAGAAGCTTCCATCCATAAAGCGCTTTATAAGTCTTGCTTGCCAAATTCTCACACGCTGACATGACTTAACAGGTCTTACAGAGCCCCAACTTCTCTCCAGGGCTTCATCTTACAGAGCTTGGCCTAGGTGCATCAGCTCCCCAAGACTTTCTGTTTCTCAAGCCGGTTAGGGCTATGGGAATGACTCTTCTCTATCAGTTTAACTTCTAAAGTTTACCTAAAGGTTTAGAACATACTTATTAAAGTCCCTGCTCACTCTTTCCCATCACGCTAACAGGGCTGGTTTCATTTCTGCTGTTGCCATGCCAAGATTCTTATTTTTTTATAGAAGAGCCCCACAGTTTCATTTCTCCCTGGGCTCCCCAAACTTCGTAGCTGCTAGTCTTACCCACTCTATGTCATCATCTTTTTTTTTTTGTCTTTAGATCATTTATGATTACAAAAGTGTTACTGTTCATTTATTTTTTTGTCCCTTTCCACTAAAATGTGTACTGCATAAGAGCAGAGATGAGAAAAGTATTTGCCGAATGGAATTTTAACAATTAGTTAAAATAAGTTTGCTTTAGTGTGAATGTAATGTCCCTATGCCCACCACCTAAGGCCTGGAAACAAAGACAAAGACTGTGCAAAGTTCTTGCTGCTGCTAAGCATTGAAGGATTCTCTGTGGCTTTCCTTAAATCAAGTGTTAGCGACAACAGATTTCATATTGCAGCCAACAAATTTAATGTATGATGAAAATGCAGTTCAAAATCTTCTAAGCTCTCTCAAGATCAAAGCGAGCAATGCATATGATCAGCATTCCCAGGATACATGTGTCATTGAAAATATAGATAATGAATTATTCAAGAAAAATTAGCCTGAGGCTTTCTAAAATCATACAAACGCTGAGATATTATAGTGTGCAGGTGGGCTGGGACTGGACCAGTAAGTAGAAATCATCAAAAGTAAGTTGTTTCAGTTCCAAATACTAAAAGAGGGGAAACAATTGTTTAATCAGTAAAGAACCAATTACTTGATTTATCAGCATGGGAGGAATGCTAATTCTGAAAGTGAAAATGGAACTCTCTTCCATACTGTAAAGCATAATAGCTATGTATAATGTGGTTATTAAATATTCTTAGGCTACATAGTAATTATGTAATCTTATAGTTATATAATGTTATATAAACTTATATAATGCTTATTAAATACACTTATTAGAGTTCAAATTAATGTCTACATACCTTACTCCTAAATTATGAAGTTAAAGTAACATTACACTTATTTTTCAAAGGACTACTTATTTGCCCCTTTCATTTCAAACTTATGAATCTGTCTTCAATTTCAGAGCAGAACAAGTGCCCGTGGCGAAATTGTATACTGACTAATTTAACTATGACTGTTCCATGCATATATGTATACAAGTACTACATTAACTTTAGAAGTCTTTTATTTTCTGCTCAGTTGATTGGCATAACCTGTAAGAAATAAAACGAAAGGGTAATAACACCTGGATACTTGGGCTTACTTGTCTTTCTGCTCACAGCAACGAGCATGAGGCGCCCAATCCAGAAAGGAAAGAATTCACAGCAAAGTTGGGAAGCAGGTGGCACACTAAGCGCACCCAAGTGGCTGAGCTTGGGTAAAGCCTAGGATGCTGGAGTCTACGTGTCAGTGGATTTTTGTGTGATGTCAAACACTGGGAAACACTCTACTGACAGGGAGTTTCCATTCGTATTGGTATGTTTCAAAATTGCAGCTAAGCACCTGCTATATTATAGGCCCCTAATAAATATTTAAATATATAGATAAAGGTATGGAAAGGACCTCAAGCAAACAAAATACCAAAAACTTGGTACTTAACAGACAAAATTTGGATATTTTCAACGATTACTCTTTTTCTTGCCATCTAGCCTACTGGTTCTGTTTCTCTGGTGGAACAATAGTGTACACACACAGTTGAAAAGTGAGCAGATGGGAAAGACACACCAAGCAGACACTAATAAGCAATCCAGCATAGAGCTATGTCAATTTGAGACAAAGTAAACGTCGAGACAAGAAATATCATCAGAAATAAAGAGTAAGTTTTATAATGATAAAAGGATAAATTCATCAGGAAGCTAAAACAACTCTAAACACGTATGTATTTAAAAGCATATGTTCAAATATAAGGAATAAAAATTATAGAACTGGCAGGAGAAAAAGACATAACATGGCTTTTTTTTTTTTTTTTTTTTTTTTTTTGATAGAGTCTTGCTCTGTTACACAGGCTGCAATGCAGTGGCTGCAGTGAGTGGCATGATTTTGGCTCACTGCAACCTCTGGCTCCTGGGTTCAAGTGATTCTCTTGCCTCAGCCTCCTGAGTAGCTGGGATTACAGGCATGCGCCACCATGCCTGGCTAATTTTTGTATTTTTAGTAGAGATAGAGGTTTTACCACATTGGTCAGGCTGTTCTTGAACTCCTAACCTCAAGCAATCCACCCATCTCAGCCTCCCAAAGTGCTGGGATTACAGGCATGGGCCACTGTACCTGTCCTACAGCATTTAAATATTAATAAAGACATAGAAGATGTGTACAAAACTACTACCCAAACTACCTTATTTGATATTTTAGGACACTATGGCCAACAACTTCAAAATACAAATTTTAATTATGTTTGCAAAGGACATTTTCACCAACATAGACAAGTGATGCTCCACTTACAAAATGACGCCTCAGTAAACATACAGAGCATGATTGCCAACACAACAGAATTTGACTAAAATCAATGACATAATAATATGAAATTACCAAATGATAAATTAAGTGACAGACTTCCAAAAATCTCATTAAATCAATAAAAATCATCATAAAAATAATGTCTTTTGATCTGAAAATAATGAAAATATAACATATCAAAATTTACAAACAGTTCTGTTTGGATGCAGAAACAACAGAGAATGCTGTTTCATTCTAACAATTAGAAAAAGTTAAATAATTTTAAAAATCATAACCTTTTAATAATCCATCAAAAAACTAAGGTCTGCCGGGCATGATGGATCATGCCTGTTGTCCCAATACTTTGGGAGGCCAAAGCAGGTGGATCACCTGAGGTCAGGAGTTCAAGACCAGCCTGGCCAACATGATGAAATGCCATCTCTATTCAAAATACGAAAATTAGCCAGGTGTGGTGGTGGGCACCTGTAATCCCAGCTCCTTGGGAGGCTGAGGCAGGAGAATTGCTTGAACCCAGGAGGTAGAGGTTACAGTGAGTCAAGATTGTATCATTGCACTCTAGCTGGGGTGACAAGAGCGAGATTCCATCTCAAACACACACACACACACACATACACACACACAAACTAAGGTTACAAGTCAAACAGGTGAATCAAATTCCGAATAGTAACAAGTCTGTCTGAAGAAACAGGACACACACATTGTTTCATGTTTGGTAGAACACAGGAGCAGAAGGCAGTCCCTGTGAAAGCAGGTAGCAAGAAAACAGAGAAAGTTTTAACAACAGCAGAAGATGTTCCCTATTTCTAGATGATGTAATTACCACAAAATACTTAGGAATAAACCTTACAAAAGACATCTAAAAATGCTTTACTGAAAACCACAAAACATTGCTGAGAGAAATTTTAAAATATCTACACCAGGTTAATGGACAAGAAGACAGTATTTTTAAGACAGACATTCTCCTATAGTTATTCCATGGATTCACTGCAATCCTAAGCAAAATTCTAGAAGGCTTTACTTTTAAAGAAATTAATAAGATGATATTAAAATATGTACAGGACCCAATATAAGCAATGTTATTTTAAAAATACAGAGAGGAACAAAATGAAGAACTTTATATGACTTTAGATTTATTTTAAAGCTACAGTAACCAAGACAATTTAGTTATACTGACAATATAGATTAATGGAAAATAATAGAGAGGCCAGAAACAGACCTATGCTTACATATTGATTGATTTTTGGCAAATGTGCCAAAGCAACTCAACAGAGAAAGAAAAATTTTCTGACAAATTGTGCTGGATTATGTGAATATAAATATAGAAAATAATGAACATATATCTTTATCTCTCACCATGTAAGGTTTTACTCAAAATGGATGAGAGACCTACCTAAATGTAAAATCTAAAACTATTAAACCTCTTTACTAAAACATAGAAAAAAGTCTTTTAACCTTAAAGTTTGCAAAGTTTTTGAACAAAACCTAAAAGAAAAAAAATGAGAAAGTGAAATCCATCAAAATTTAAGATTTTTTCCTTTTACAGACAGCACTTAGGAAACAAAATGACTAGCCACAAATTGAGACAAAATATTTACAATACATCTCTCAGATAAAGAATTAAATCCAGAATATATAAAACACTCTTACAACTAAAAAGTAAGACAAATAACCAAAAAAAGTGGGGGGCGGGCAAAATCTTTGAAAATGCACTTTACCAGAGATCTTCGTCCAAGATGGCCAAATAGGAAGAACTCTGATCTGCAGCTCCCGGCATGTTCAACGCAGAAGATGGGTGGTTTCTGCACTTCCAACTGAGGTACCTGGTTCATCTCATTGGGACTGGTTGGACAGTGGGTGCAGCCCATGGAGGGCAAGTCGAAGCAGGGTAGGGAGTCACCTCACCTGGGAAGTCCAAGGGGTGGAGGGATTTCCCTTTCCTAGCCAAGGGAAGCCATGACAGATTGTACCTGGAAAAACAGGGCACTGCTGCCCAAATACTGTGCTTTTCCCACAGTCTTAGCAACTGGCAGACCAGGAGATTCTCTCCCATGCCTGGCTCAGTGGGTCCCACACCCACAGAGCCTTGCTCACTGCTAGTGCAGCAGTCTGAGATTGACCTGCGAGGCTGCAGCTGGACAGGGGGAGGGGCATCTGCCATTGCTGAGGTTTGAGTAGGTAAACAAAGCAGCCAAGAAGCTCAAACTGGGTGGAGTCAACCACAGCTCAGCAAGGCCTACTGCCTCTATAGACTCCACCTCTGTGGGCAGGGCACAGCTGAACAAAAGGCAGCAGAAACTTCTGTAGAGTTAAATGTCCCTGTCTGACAGCTCTGAAGAGAGCAGTGGTTCCCCTAGCATGGGGTTTGACCTCTGAGAACAGACAGACTGCCTCCTAAAGTGGGTCCCTGAACCCATGTAGCCTAACTGGGAGACACTTCCCAGAAGGGCCTGACAGACACCTCATAGAGGTGGGTGCCCCTCTGGGACAAAGCTTCCAGAGGAAGGATCAGGCAGCAATATTTGCTGTTCTGAAATATTTGTTGTTCTGCAGCCTCCACTGGTGATACCCAGGCAAACAACGTCTGGAGGGGACCTCCAGCAAACTCCAAAAGACCTTCAGGCGAGGCACCGGACTGTTAGAAGGAAAACTAACAAACAGAAAGGAACAGCACCAACATGAACAAAAAGGATATCCATGCCAAAACCCCATCTGCAGGTCACCATCATGAAAGACCAAAGGTAGAAAAAACCCACAAAGATGGGGAGAAACCAGAGCAGAAAAGCTGAAAATTCTAAAAACCAGAGTGCCTCTTCTCCTCCAAAGGACAGCAGCTCCTCACCAGCAACAGAACAAAGCTGGATTGCTTCTCAGCCTTTTGGCTAAGATCAAGTGCAGAACAAAGCTGGATGGAGAACGACTGTGACAAGTTGACAGAAGTAGACTTCAGAAGGTCGGTAATAACAAACTTCTCTGAGCTAAAGGAGGATGTTCTAACCCATCTCAGGGAGGGTAAAAACCTTGAAAGAAGGTTAGATGAATGGATAACTAGAATAAAGAGTAGAGAAGACCTTAAATGACCTGATGGAGCTGAAAACCACGGCACGAGAACTTCGTGACACATGCACAAGCTTCAATAGGCAATTTGATCAAGTGGAAGAAAGGATATCAGTGACTAAAGAGCAAATTAATGAAATAAAGCTAGAAGACAAGTTTAGAGGAAAAAGAGTAAAAAGAAATGAACAAAGCCTTCAAGAAATATTGCACTATGTGAAAAGACAAATTCTACATCTGATTGGTATACCTGAAAGTGATGGGGAGAATGTAACCAAGTTGTAAAACACTCTTCGGGATATTATCCAGGAGAACTGCCCCAACCTAGCCCCAGGCCAACATTCAAATTCAGGAAATACAGAGAACACCACAAAGATACTCCTCAAGAAGAGCAACCCCAAGACACATAATTGTCAGATTCAGCAAGGTTGAAATGAAGGAAAAAGTGTTAATGGCAGCCAGAGAGAAAGGTCGGGTACCCACAAAGGGAGGCCCATCAGAGTAACAGCGGATCTTTTGGCAGAAACCCTACAAGCCAGAAGAGAGTGGGGGCCAATATTCAACATTCTCAACATTCTTAAAGAAAGGAATTTTCAACCCAGAATTTCATATCCAGCCAAACTAAGCTTCATAAGTGAAGGAGAAATAAAATCCTGTACAGACAAGCAAATGCTGAGAGATTCTGACACCACCAGGCCTGTCTTTCAAGAGCTCCTGAAGGAAGCACTAAACATGGAAAGGAACAACTGGTATCAGCCATTGCAAAAACATGCCAAATGGTAAAGACCATCGATGCTATGAAGAAACTGCATCAATTAATGGGCAAAATATCCAGCTAACATCATAATGACAGGATCAAATTCACACAAAACAATATTAACCCTAAATGTAAATTAAAAGACACAAAATGGCAAATTGGATAAAGAGTCAAGGCCCATCAGTGTGCTGTATTCAGGAGACCCATCTTACATGCAGAGACACACATAGGCTCAAAATAAAGGGATGGAGGAAGACCTACCAAGAAAATGGAAAGCAAAAACAAGCAGGGGTTGCAATCCTAGTTTCTTATAAAACATACTTTAAACCAGCAAAGATCAAAAGAGATGAAGAAGGCCATTACATAATGGCAAAGGGATCAACGCAGTAAGAAGAGCTAACTATCCTAAATATATATGCACCCAATACAGGAGCACCCAGATTCATAAAGCAAGCCCTTAGAGACCTACAAAGAGACTTAGACTCCCACACAATAATAACGGGAGACTTTAACACCCCACTGACAATATTAGACAGATCAATGAGACAGAAGGTTAACAAGAATATCCAGGACTTGAACTCAGCTCTGCACCAAGTGGACCTAATAGACATCTACAGAACTCTCCACCCCAAATCAACAGAATATACATTCTTCTCAGCACCACATCACACTTATTCTAAAATTGACCACATAATTGGAAGTGAAGCATTCCTCAGCAAATGTAAATAAACAGAAATCACAACAAACTGTCTCTCAGACCACAGTGCAATCAAATTAGAACTCAGGATGAAGAAACTCACTCAAAATCGCACAACTACGTGGAAACTGAACAACCTGCTCCTGAATGACTACTGGGTAAATAACGAAACGTAGGCAGAAATAAAGATGTTCTGTGAAACCAATGAGAGCCAAGACACAACATACCAGAATCTCTGGGACACATTTAAAGCAGTGTGTAGAAAGAAATTTGTAGCACTAAATGCCCACAAGAGAAAGCAGCAAAGATCTAAAATCAACACCCTAACATCACAATTAAAAGAACTAAAGAAGAAAGAGCAAACACATTGAAACACATAGCAGAAGACAAGAAATAACTAAGATCAGAGCAGAACTGAAGGAGGTAGAGACACAAAAAACCCTTCAAAAAATTAATAAATCCAGGAGTTGTTTTTTTGAAAAGATCAACAAAATTGACAAATTGCTAGTAAGATTAATAAAGAAGAAAAGAGAGAAGAATCAAACAGACACAATGAAAAATGATAAAGGGGATATCCCCACCAATCCCACAGCAATACAAACTACCATTAGAGAACACTATAAACACCTCTACGCAAATAAACTAGAAAATCTAGAAGAAATGGATAAATTCCTGGACACATACACTCTCCCAAGACTAAACCAGGAAGAAGATGAATCCCTGAATAGACCAATAACAGGCTCTGAAATTGAGGCAATAATTAATAGCTTACCAACCAAAAAATGTCCTGGACCAGATGGATTCACAACCGAATTCTACCAGAGGTACAGAGGAACTGGTACCATTCCTTCTGAAACTATTCCAATCAATAGAAAAAGAAGGAATCCTCTCTAACTCATTTTATGAGGCCAGCTTCATTCTGATACCCAAGCCTGGCAGAGACACTACAAAAAAAGAGTTTTAGACCAATATCCCTGATGAACATTGATGCGAAAATCCTCAATAAAACACTGGCAAACTGAATCCAGCAGCACATCAAAAAGCTTATCCACCACAATCAAGATGGCTTCATCCCTGGGATGCAAAACTGGTTCAACATACACAAATCAATGAACATAATCCATCACATAAACAGATCCAATGACAAAAAACACATGAGTATCTCAATAGATGCAGAAAAGGCCTTTGACAAAATTCAACAGTCCTTCACGCTAAAAACTCTCAACAAACTAGCTATTAACGGAATGTATCTCAAAATAATAAGAGCTATTTATGACAAACCCACAGCCAAGATCATACGGAAAGGGAAAAACCTGGAAGCATTCCCTTTGAAAACTTGTACAAGAGAAAGATGTCTTCTCTCACCACTCATATTCAACATAGTGTTGGAAGTTCTGGCCAGGGCAATCAGGCAAGAGAAAGAAATAAAGTGTATTCAGTTAGGAAAAGAGGAAGTGAAATTGTCCCTGTTTGCAGATGACATGATTGTATATTTAGAAACCACATCATCTCAGCCCAAAACCTCCTTAAGCTGATAAACGACTTCAGCAAAGTCTCAGTATACAAAATGAATGTGCAAAAATCACGAGCATTCCTATACACCAATAACAGACAAACAGAAAATCAAATCATGAGTGAACTCCCAGTCACAATTGCTTCAAAGAGAATAAAATACCTAGAAATCCAACTTACAAGGGATGTGAAGGACCTCTTCAAGCAGAACTACAAACCACTGCTCAATGAAATAAAAGAGGACACAAACAAATGGAAGAACATTCCATGCTTATGGATAGAAAGAATCAATATCGTGAAAATGGCCATATTGCCCAAGGTAATTTGTAGATTCAATGCCATCCCCATGAAGCTACCAATGACTTTCTTCACAGAATTGGAAAAACATACTTTAAAGTTCATATGGAACCAAAAAAGCGCCCGCATTGCCAAGACAATCCTAAGCAAAAAGAACAAAGCTTGAGGCATCACGTTACCTGACCTCAAACTGTATTACAAGTGTACGGTAACAAAAACAGCATGGTACTGGTACCAAAACAGATATATAGACCAGTGGAACAGAACAGGCACCTCAGAAATAACACCACACATCTACAACCATCTGATCTTTGACAAACCTGATGACAAAAACAAGAAATGGGGAAAGGATTCCCTATCTAATAGATGGTGTTGGGAAAACTGGCTAGCCATATGTAGAAAGCTGAAACTGGATTCCTTCCTTATACCTTATGCAAAACTTGATTCAAGATGTATTAAAGACTTAAATGTGAGACCTAAAACCATAAAAACTCTAGAAGAAAACCTAGGCAATACCATTCAGGACATAGTCATGGGCAAGGACTTCATGTCTAAAACACCAAAAGTAATGGCAACAAAAGCCAAAATTGATAAATGTGATCTAGCTAAACTAAGGTGCTTCTGCACGGCAAAAGAAACTACCATCAGAGTGAATAGGCAACCTACAGAATGGGAGAAAATTTTTGCAATCTACCCATCTGACAAACGGCTAATATCCAGAATCTACAAAGAATTTAAACAAATTTACAAGAAAAAGACAACCCCATCAAAAACTGGGCAAAAGATACGAACAGACACTTCTCAAAAAAGACATTTATGCATCCAACAGACACATGATCACTGGTCATCAGAGAAATCATCACTAGTCATCAGAGAAACGCAAATCAAACCACAATGAGATACCATCTCATGCCAGTTAGAATGGCGATCATTAAAAAGTCAGGAAACACCAACAGTGTAAAAGTGTTCCTATTTCTCCACATCCTCTCCAGCACCTGTTGTTTCCTGACTTATTAATGATTGCCATTCTAACTGGTGTGAGATGGTATCTCATTGTGGTTTTGATTTGCATTTCTCTGATGGCCAGTGATGATGAGCATTTTTTCATGTGTCTGTTGGCTGTATGAATGTCTTCTTTTGAGAAATGTCTGTTCATATCCTTTGCCCACTTTTTGATGGGGTTGTTTGTTTTTTTCTTGAAAATTTGTTTGAGTTCTTTGTAGGTTCTGGATATTAGCCCTTTGTCAGATGAGTAGATTGCAAAAATTTTCTCCCATTCTGTAGGTTGCCTGTTCACTCTGATGGTAGTTTCTTTTGCTGTGCAGAAGCTCTTTAGTTTAATGAGATCCCATTTGTCAATTTTGGCTTTTGCTGCCGTTGCTTTTGGTGTTTTAGACATGAAGTCTTTGCCCATGCCTATGTCCTGAATGGTACTACCTAGGTTTTCCTCTAGGATTTTTATGGTATTAGGTCTAACATTTAAGTCTCTAATCCATCTTGAATTAATTTTCATATAAGGACCAAATGTCCATCAGTGACAGATTGGATTAAGAAAATGTGGCACATATACACCATGGAATACTATGCAGCCATCAAAAAGGATGAGTTTGTGTCCTTTGTAGGGACATGGATGCAGCTGGAAACCATCATTCTTAGCAAACTATCACAAGAACAGAAAACCAAACACCGCATGTTCTCACTCATAGGTGGGAACTGAACAATGAGATCACTCGGACTCAGGAAGGGGAATATCACACACCGGGGCCTATCATGGGGAGGGGGGAGGGGGGAGGGGGGAGGGATTGCATTGGGAGTTATACCTGATGTAAATGACGAGTTGATGGGTGCAGCACACCAACAAGGCACAAGTATACATATGTAACAAACCTGCACGTTATGCACATGTACCCTACAACTTAAAGTATAATAATAATAAATAAATTAAAAAAAAAAAAAAGTCAGGAAACAAAAGATGCTGGAGAGGATGTGGAGAAATTGAAATGCTTTTACACTGTTGGTGGGAGTGTAAATTATTTCAAACATTGTGGAAGTCAGTGTGGCAATTCCTCAAGGATCTAGAACTAGAAATACCATTTGACCCAGCTATATCATTACTGGGTATGTACACAAAGGATTATAAATCATGCTACTATAAAGTCACATGCACATGTATGTTTATTGCGGCACTATTCACAATAGCAAAGACTGGAACCAACCCAAATGTCCATCAATGATAGACTGGATTAAGAAAATATGGCACAAATACACCATGAAATACCATGCAGCCATAAAAAAGGATGAGTTTATGTCCTTTGCAGGGACATGGACAAAGCTGGAAACCATCGTTCTCAGCAAACTATCACAAGGACAGAAAACCAAACACCGCATGTTCTCACTCATAGGGGGGAATTGAACAGTGAGAACTCCTGGACACAGGGCGAGTGACATCACACACCACAGCCTATTGGGAGGTGGCAGACTGGGGGAGGGATAGCATTAGGAGAAATACCTAATGTAAATGACGAGTTGATGAGTGCAGCAAACCAACACGGCACATGTGTACCTATGTAACAAAGCTGCACATTGTTCACATGCACCCTAGAACTTAAAGCATAATTATAATAAAAGAAATACACTTTACTAAAATGAGACAGAGACAAAAACAGAGAGATAGAAAGATAAAGGAAGAGATAATAATAATCAATAAGTACTTGAAAAGATTCAACATTGTCAGTCACCAGGAAAACACCAATTAAACCTAAGATGAGATACTAATACACATCCATTAGGCAATCTAAAATGAAAACAGTTAATTATACAAAGTGTTGGCAAGGTTATGGCACAATTGGAACCCTCCTGCATTTCTGGTGGGAATATGAAATGGCCCAACCACTTTGGAAAAGAGATTAGCATTTTCTTTTCTTAGAAAAAATATATACATACATTTATTATAGAGAGAAGCCATTCTACCACTAAGTACTTACTGAAGAGTAATAATGTTTATTACCCAAACAAATACTTCTAAACAAATATTCATATTGGCTTTATTCATAACTAACAATTGGAAAATAATACAAATACCCATCAACAGATGAATATATAATCCAATTGTGATAAATGCATATGAAAGACATGCATCAATAATAATCAATGATTATGCAGTTAACAATGTGGGGCCAGGCGCAGTGGCTTATGCTTGTAATCCCAGCATTTTGGGAGGCCAAGGTGGGCAGATCACTTGAGCCAGGAGTTCGAGACGAGTCTGAACAACATGGTAAATCTCCATCTCTACTAAAAAATACCAAAACATTAGCTGAGTGTGGTGGTGTGCACCCGTAATCACAGCTACTTGGGAGGCTGAGGGATGAGAATTACTTGAATCCAGGAGTTGGAGGTTGCAATGAGCAGAGATCATGCCTCTGCACTCCAACCTGGGTGACAGAGCCAAAGTCTGTCTCAAAACAACAACAATAATAAAAACAATCTGGATGAATTTCGATATTATGCAGAATGAGAGAAGCCTGATTGAAAACAAATAAAAAGGCAACTACATACTCTCTGACTCCAGTTATATAAAATTCTAGAAATCTAAACGAACCTATAGTTGCAGAAAGCATATTAGTGTTTCTAGGGATGGGGTAGAGGGAAGGATGGATTACAAAGGAGAAAAAGAAAATTTTCGAGAGTGATATCAATGTCTGTTAGCTTGATTGTGATTATGATTTCATGAATGTATATATTGGTCAAAATTAATCAAATGGTACATTCTAAATACCTGCAATTAATTTTGTCATGTTTTTCCAATGATGTATTTTTAAAATAAATGAATAATTCAACACACTTTCTTTTTTTTAAAAAAAAGGCAGCATAGAAGTATAGAAGGAAACTTTTAAAATCTGAAAATAGATATCTATGAAAACCCACAGCTAATATCCAATTTAATTGTAAATATTGATGGTCTGCCCCGAGTGTCAGTAATAAGACAAATATATATATATTCAAACAATTTCTATCAATACTAGACTGAAGCTGTTAGCTAGTGCAATAAGATAAGGAAAAGAAAAACTATAAAGATGGGAAGGAAGAATTAAAACCCTCTTTATTTGTAGAGGATGGGATTCTGTACATAGAAAGACCGAAAAGAAATACAAATTACTAAGATTAATAAACGAATATAGCAAAGTCACTGGATACAAAGTCACAATGCAATACTCAGTCTTTCTATAAACCAGAACTAACATTTAGAAAAATATATTTAAAATAATAATAAATAACAATACCATTTACAATAGCACTAAACATGATCAAATTCTCAGGAATAAATTTAACATACAGTCAGATTCCATTTATATGATGTTCGAGAATAGGTAAAACTAGGCTATGGAGATAAATAGAATAGTGTTGACCTCTGGGGTGATTGGGGGGATTATTAATTTGAAAGTGGCATGAGGAAATTGCCAACCAGATCAAGGAAAAAAATTATATTACCTCAGAAAGAAATTACATTACCTCCAATTTTTAGTGACAAATATAGGCAAAAACTCCTCAAGTCATATGCTCAAGTGCTACACATTTTATTGAATGTAAATTATGCTTCAGTTTAAGAAAAAAGAGTGGTGTGAAAGAAATTAAATATTTTCTGGTGTTTCTTACCTTTCTGGAAATATATAAGCAGAATGAATAAATTGATGGTTCAGTTGTCACTCAGTTGTTCATTTGTTCATTAATCCTACAAATGTTTATATTTCCATTTTTCCTACATATGAAAATCAGGTAAGAGAAAGAGAATCAATGGCTTACTGTAGGAGGCAGTGGCATTTTACCGCCTGTGATTAGACCAGTCTGTGTCCCTAGACCAGGACCAGGAATAGGGTCAGGCAAGTGAGACACCTAGAACACAACATTTAGGGCAGCACTTACTGTCAGTTTCCTGCAAGTGCAGAATCTGCATGTGAGTGCTTTTTTTTTTTTTTTTTTTTTTTTTTTAATTTATTTATTTATTTATTTATTTTTGAGACGGAGTCTCGCTCTGTCACCCAGGCTGGAGTGCAGTGGCCGGATCTCAGCTCACTGCAAGCTCCGCCTCCCGGGTTTACGCCATTCTCCTGCCTCAGCCTCCCGAGTAGCTGGGACTACAGGCGCCCGCCACCTCGCCCGGCTAGTTTCTTTTGCATTTTTTAGTAGAGACTGGGTTTCACCGTGTTAGCCAGGATGGTCTCGATCTCCTGACCTCGTGATCCGCCCGTCTCGGCCTGTGAGTGCCTCTTTAAATGTTGCTCCCTAAGTGTCTCACTTGACTCATCTTAGTTCCTTATATGGCCAATGCAGACACAGTTTTACAGAATAGCTTTGTAAAAATCCTTGGGACTTCTTATGTTAGTACTAGGCAAGAACTCACAGCATCAATTTTAATAATGTTTACATAGAATTCATATTGTAGGTTCATTTCTACATGTAGACTCATGATTTAGGTTTGATTTGTTGAAAGTTATTTTAAATCCCAAAACATCAGATTTTATCTGATTGTGCATGGGAGATTTAATGAAAGCGGTGATTTCCATCTCAAGCATATAGATTTCTTTAAACAACAAAAGAACGTATTTACTAAGCTCTTACCATATGTCATATTCAGCATCATATCATTTAACGCGTGCAAAAACCTTACTATTAATTTTTCCCTCACTATGAATGTCTAGAATCATAAGGCTATTAGTGGCAGGGCCAAGTACTAAATCGAGAATCTAAGCATGCTTAATAATTACAATATAATTTTGCAGAATTTACGTTGTAAGAGGTTTGTATTTGTGAGGTAATATTAGCTTGTTCATATTATTGGATTCTGAGCAAGAGATCTGAAAAATAGTGACTTGAATACAAAAGTATGTATTCCCTTTTGGTGGGAGTAGTCAAAGAATAATATGGCAGTTCGATGCATTTATCAATGAACCAAGCGCCTTCTATTCTTTTGCTCTACTATACTGGCATTTCTGGATTCTTGGCATCCTGCGTCAAGACATCGCTTCATGATCCAAGATGGAGCCTCAATCTCCAGCTGTCAGTTCTGCACTGCAGGCAGCAGGATGAAAGAAGAGAAAAGAGAAGTACACTCTGTTTCCATTTTATTTTTATTTATTTGTTTTATTTTATTTTATTTTTATTTTTATTTTTTTGAGACGGAGTCTCACTCTGTTGCCCAGGCTGGAGTGCAGTGGCGAGATCTCGGCTCACTGCAAGCTCTGCCTCCTGGGTTCATGCCATTCTCCTGCCTCAGCCTCCCGTGTAGCTGGGGCTACAGGCACCCGCCACCTTGCCCAGTTAATCTTTTTTTTTTTTTTTTTTTTTTTGGTATTGTTAGTAGAGACGGGGTTTCACTGTGTTAGCCAGGATGGTCTCGATCTCCTGACCTCCTGATCTGCCCGTCTCAGCCTCCCAAAGTGCTGGGATTACAGGTGTGAGCCACCGCGTCTGGCCTTATTTATTTATTTTTTGAATCGGAGTCTCCCTCTGTTACTCAGGCTGAAGTGCAGTGGCCCGATCTCAGCGCACTGCAACCTCCGCCTCCCGAGTTCAAGCGCTTCTCCTGTCTCAGCCTCCTAAGTAGCTGGGATTACAGGTGCGCGCTGCCACTCCTGGCTAATTTTTATATTTTTAGTAGAGATGGGGTTTCACCATATTGGTCAGGCTGGTCTCAAACTCCTGACCTCGTGATCCACCCGCCTTAGGAAAGAACCTTCCCACAAGCACCATAGTGCATACACTTTTGCTTCTGTCTTTAAAAAAACAAAACAAAACGAAACAAAAAAGACTTAGCTGCATGATCACATCAGCAGGAAGAGGAGCTAGCAAATCCAGTGTTTCAGGTAGATAAATTTTCATTAAGAAATAAGGGAAGAATCAACATTGAGAGAGCTGGAGAACTTCGTTATGTTAGTCCCTGATGTACATGGACTCGGGTGCACGCATTTGTTTTACAAAAACATTCATAATGCTTTGGAATAGCCTGAGGTGCTTTGGGCACAGTTTTTGTCAATAATCCCTGTGAAACTCTACACTTTTGCTTTTAAACAGTATGCTTTTAAATCGACATTGAAAGTACAATGTTCTTGAATTGCTTTTGCTCTCTTATTCTTTGGGACCACTTGAAGTTTTAGTTTCTTAATCTGAAATTTATTGTAGACTTTTTATGAATCTCTGACAAATGTATCCTTATGTTGAAGACTTTTCCCATTGATGTGCCTGTATTTTATGTGTAAAAATCATTTAGAATTTTAAAATGTGCTTTGATGAATCCTGAGTGAAGACAGATTGATATATGTGGCTATACTGTCTATTGAACACAAATATGCAAAGATCGATTTTGATAAGGTCATAGACAAATCTGAAGAAATTTTAAAAGCCTAAATTGTGTTATTATTCTCAGGTATGAGATACTAATATGAGGTATAATGTTTCCTCCTTTTAAAAAACATATTCTAATGTAACTAAAATGTATGAATCTTTAACCTTTTTTTTGTTGTTGTTGTTCATTTAACATATTTTTATCAGCATTATTGTACAAGTTCAATTACACAAATATTTCACTGTCTGCATTTCCTTTTTGTCATTATCATTACTTGTTTTACTTAAGGTTACTACTCACAATAAATTTCTCATAGAAAGGAGAGGGAATGTTAAAAATTACCTGTTCTGGTTGTCAAATATATTAAGTATACTACTAATGCATGCAAAAGTGTCCTTATCTTCATTTTCTCTAATGTGAAAAAACTGGTAGTTCTCTTCTTTCCTTAAAAGAAGCAGAATGGTTGTGAGAGAAAGGCTCTCAGTTTTAATTCTCACTTTTTCCAGTGAGTATGTAATCTCTGAGAATCCAGTTAATCTTGCTGATCCTTTGTTCTTTCATAAAACTGATATAACACCACTTACTAAACATAATGTTGTAAAACGTAACTAATTAATGCTATCAGAGTAGGATGAAATCCTTACAGGAATTGCAAAAAGAACAAGGATTACCTTTATTTTCATCAAGGATTACCTTTATTTTCATCTATCCTAGCCTCCTGTGTGTCTTCCTGCAAAGCTAACTCTGATGCATTTTTTGAGAGTCAAAATTTGGCAGGAAATTGAATAATCTGTATATGGCATCAAAAAATATTAGTTCTCCAACGTGCTGCATCAGATGTTCCTCTATAGTCATAGGTCACTTAATAATAAGAATGCCTTCTGAGAAATGTGCCTTTAAGTGATTCATTCATTGTGAGAGCATCATAGAATGCACTTAGACAAACTTAGAGTTGCCCACTGAAGCAAGGTATTTCCCTGACCCCTTCGTGGGACTCATGACAGGTGTGCCTTACTTACCCAGCCTGCATCTTTTAACCCCTTTCCGGGGAAGCAGGCACATTCGCAGGTGCAGGAGCCAGGGTGAGTGCTTTTGGCTACTGGCAGGTGCAAACTCTGGGCAGGCCCTGTGGCAACATCTATGGGGAATACCCATGACCCCTGAAGTCCCAGAGGGAGTATCACAGTGACTTTTTGGCTCTGCCATCCACAGATGGCTTAAGTGTTAACAGCTCAGTGAGCCTTCTGCCAGTGAGGGCAAAGGGCAAGTGTGACCGCCTTTTGTATCTGCACTCATGGCATCTGAGCTCTTGTCCGGCATCCATGAGAAATGAGCTTGCATGAACAAATTGAAGGACGGTAAATGTGGGGGATTTTATTGCCAATGAAAGTGGCTGTCAGTGGGAAGGGGAGCAGAAAAGGGAATGGGTTGGAAAGGTAGTCCTCCCCTGAAGTCTGGCTGTCACTGGCAGGTTCTTCCCCAAAGTTACACTGTCAAGTTGTCCCTCTAAAGTCAAGCTGGTTCTCTCCAATGTTCAGCCATAGTCTTTGATGTCCAGCTGCTTCTTCTCTCTGACTGCCAAGTATGGGGTTTTTATAGGCACAGAATGGGGAGTGGGGCAGGCCATGGGTGGTTTTGGAAAAGGCAACATTCAAGTGGGAAAACAGGAATATACCTTCTTACTTTGGGCTGTGGTCTCTGGCTTTTTGGTTTGAGAGTGGAGGCCTCGCCAGGGACCCACCTTTTTCTGCCTAGAATTTCTCTGCTTCCTGACTCTATCACTGTATCATTACTCCACAACTATGCTATATAATATAGCCTATTGCTTCTAGACTATAAACTTGCACAGCATGTTTCCGTACTGAGTACTGTAGGCAATTATAACACAATGGTGAGTATTTGTGTATCTAAACATAGAAAAGGTGATGCATTGTGCTACAACTTTAAAATGGCTATGCCATCACTAGACAATAGGAATTTTTTCAGTTCCATTATAATCTTACGAGATCACCATCATGTACGTGGTACATTCACTGTTGACCAAAACATCTTTATGCATCACATGACTGTATTTGGTTCTGCCCATCACAAAGGTAAAACAGCATTACTCACCTGACCACAAAGGAGTTAAAAACAATACAACAAAAACAACAACAATAAAGAAAAGAAACTTGGAGACTATGACATATGTAGAATAATAGAAGAAACTAGAGCTAAATAGATTTAGAGAGAGAGTGGGTTCAGGTGTTGCTTTGTTTTCTGTTGTTTTTCTTTGTTTTGGTATTGGGCAAGTGGGAAACAGTAGGGTCCTGGAATGATTACAGTTTCTTCTTACTCCCCTGTTACTGCCAGTTGTTTGGTAATGTTTGAGAAGATACTTCTCAAAGCCTTATCTATAGGCTGTTCCACTAGCTTTTCGAATTTTGTCAGTGTCTAATTCTCTGTTTCAAAATATCTTTTTGCTAAAAGTAGCTACAGTTCATCCTGTTATCTGCTGCTAAATATTGCACTCAGCAAATGCAGGCTTCAGTAGTTATTGCTCTTATTATTACTACTATTAATTTACAGAGGCAGATTTTAGCCCTAAATAAGAATTTTCAAATAATAAAATGGAATGGGCTACCTATGGAGATTGTGAGTTAACTCCCTTCAGAAGTCTCTAAGCCATGTAGGCATGATGAGAAATAAGAGAGATTCCCCATAAGGTATTTTGGGTTTTGCTATGACCCTTAAATGGTTTGCATTGCTAAGATTTAGTGATTTTATTTTTTAAAAATGCTGCTAGTGAAACTCACAGGAGCTGTACGGATTGTGAATCATTTTATTCAAAGAGGCAGAAAGAGTGAAAATGAATTCTTTCTTCCCCTTGCACTTCCAACTCATTATTAACACTTGCTGATAAGGGATCTCCACCTGCAGTTAGCAACTAGCCCATCGCCAGCTGCAGATGCCAGAATAATTACTTTATAACACTGACATACAGTTCTTGTCTCCATCAGGACTTTGGGTAGTACTACTATTTGAAAATGTTTTTCTTTAATTGGCTTAAACATCCCATCACAAACACAATCTGTTTCTAATTACATTAACAAATTACATAGAATAAGATATAATGAAATGGCTTTTACTTATTTTTTATAAAATTTAACAGATGCAGGTATTAACGTAGCAAACATAGCAGTCTTCTATGTGGTATATTATACTACACTCAAATTTGTAGGAACACAGTAAAGAAAAAACGATCTGAAATTAACAAAAATTCAATTAACCGGGATATTCCCCATTAACTGGAATCCCTTCTCAAATCGCCATGTTGTACTAAGAAGTAAATCATTACAAAAATGGATTTTATACACACACACACAGAAACACACACACAAATTGACTCTTGAACAACTCAGGGGTTGGGGTACCAATCTCCCACACAGTTGAAAATCCAAGTATAACTTAACTGCCCCGAAATTTAGCTACTGATAGCCTACAGTTGACCAGAAATCTTAATGACAACGTAAAAAACAGATTCACACATATTTTGTATGTTATATGCATTGTATGCTGTATTTTTATAATAAAATAAGCTAGAGAAAAGAAAATGGTATTAAGAAAATCATAAGGAAGAGAAAATCTATTTACTATTCACTAAGTGGAAGTGGGTCATCATAAAGGTCTTCAACCTCATCATCTTCATGTTGGAGGAGGAGGAAGAGGAGGGGTTTGTCTTACTGTCTCACTCAGGTCAACTTGGAGAGAGAGAGAGAGAGAGAGAGAGAGAGAGAGAGAGAGAGATAGATAGATGATAGAGAGACAAGTAATCTCCACAATCTTTCAAAGTTTGGCATATGGACACTTGGACTATATTACAAAGATCCAGAAGGACTACCCAGACATACTTTGAGAACAATTATATTTAAACAAGGATGAAGCTAGGCTAACTATATGTAACATTTGTTAGTAAGAGTTGACATGAGAGAAGATTTCTAACATTTTGATTTTCCGTAGAATACCTGATCTCCCGATCATTTGTGATAGTTGGTGTTACATGAAGGATAACATGGATCCTGGCCTCAAAGGCCAATATATATGGCAACAAGACAACTCAGAGCATCTTCTTTGGTACACTTCAGCTATACAAGTTCTCTTCTGCACTTTTTTTTTTCTGTCTCTCCAGCCTTCTCACTGGAGCACTCACCCATCCTACTCCTTTAATTCTCACCATAAGTAGGTCATGCCAAACCCAAATATTCAACATCCCAATTCATCTTCCAAGGAGCAAGCATACATTTCCTTCTGCCCTGGAAATGTGACTGTCCTGTTAGAGTCTCTACATCCTAGAGTGAATTCATCATTTTCTCATCACAGCACTGCTACACCTTTCCTGGGGCTGTTAGTAGCACTACTGTTCAATAATGAACACTGGTCAAATGCTTAGAACTCGGCTGGTACACAGTGAGCACATTTTTAAAATGTTAACTATTACTAATGTCATTATTGAGTCTTCAGACTTCCAATTTTGGAGTCTTCAGGTCACTTGGCTCCTCCCTCTTCCCTATGACCATCAGTTAGTTGACAAGTGTTTTGGATCCTACTTGCATATGTGATTTATAAGCATCTCTTACTCTCCAATCTTTCTGGACCTCTGAATTTGAACCGTCATTATCTTTTACTATTGAAAACAATCATAATTCTAATAATAGCAGTTATTTATATATACCATATACTAGACACTTTTTAAAGAACTTGTCCTATTTTATTTTTAGTCAGGATCATGTTCAGCTACATGTAACAAACCCAACTATAGTAGTTTGAACCAAATAGGAGTTTAATCTTCATTCACATGTCAAAAAAATTGGAAGTACAAATCAAATCAATATAGGTAGTCAATTAGGTTATCAAGGATCCAGGTTCTTCCTTTACCACCATCTTGAACTTTTCTACTCAGCCAGAAGGGATCCAGACATCACATTGGCCTTTGAAGCACAGGGAAAAATGAAAGGGAAAAGAAAAACGCATGTTCCAACTGACTCTGTTCCTGAATCTCTGTCATATATCAGCAAACCAATAGATTTCCCAGAAGTTCCATCCATTAGTCATTCACTTACAATTCTCTGTCTGTAACATCTTTCAATGCCTACTCCTACATGCAAAGAAGCATAAATATGAGGTATTCTAACTGAGAAAATTGCTGCCTTTCCCACACTCCCAAATATCGTTCTGTTAGAAAGGCAAAACTGGAGAATTGAGATTTGTTAGACAACAAATTTCATCTCACATACTATCATCTCATTTAATTCTGACAGCAATGCGATTGGGTGGGCATTCATATCCCCATGTACAGAGGTGCAAAAGAAAATCTAGAAAATTATATAACTTGCCATAGAATATAAATGTATCAGGTGGGCACTATTTTATCCCCATTTTACAGACAAGGAAATTAAGTCTTAAAAATTTTAAGTAACTTGTTCGAAAATCAGAATTCAAGCCTTTTCTATCCAACTGCATAGTCATACAATAATACTAGACATATCACCTGGACAATGACTATGATCTTCCTGACCCCGCTCTGTCTGTTTTTCCATATCCTGCAGCTAGACAAATCATTTTGCCTTTTTGTTTTTGAGACAGAGTTTCACTCTTGTTGCCCAGGATGGAGTGCAGTGGCACAGTCTCGGCTCACTGCAACCTCTGCCTTTCCAGGTTCAAGCAATTCTGCTGCCTCAGTCTCCTGAGTAGCTGGGATTACAGGCGCCCTCCACCACACCCAGCTAATTTAGTAGAGATGGGGTTTCATCATATTGGCCAGGCTGGTCTGGAACTCCTGACATCAGTTGATCCACCTGCCTCAGCCTCCCAAAGTGTTGGGATTACAGGCGTGAGCCACGACGCCCAGCCAACAAATCATTCCAAAGTATACATTATATTGTTTCTTTACTAACAAACCTGACATAAGCCGTATAGCAGCTGCTGCTTTTGCCGGCCCTGTATCACAACTGTCTGCTCACTCTGGATTCCAGGCACGGATGTGATAGTTGGAGCCTGTGAATGCTGATAGCACAACACCATAGGCACCTGTCACATGTCTCCACTTTCCATTCTCAGGACTCTCTCTTAAGATGAAGGAATTGGTTCATCCCATGCACATGGAAAAATGGGGATTACACCCCTAGGAACAATTCTTAAACAACAGAGAAAGAAAATTAGTGGATAAATGCTTCAGCCTCTCTTCCTTGGAAGGGACAATTCTAAGGTAAATTTTACTGGTTCCTGCAGTAGCCATGGGAATGTACCATGCAGACCTTCAATTACAGGGTGCATCATGGACTGAGGGCCCCAGATGCTGTGCTCTAAATTCCATCTCTATGTTCATGATGAAGTCCTTTCTTCCACAGGCTGCTCCTATTTAATTACTGAGTAGTGCATGGCGATTCCTGGAAGTCATGGGATTCCTTTGATAAATTACTTTAAGTCTAGGATTTCCCAAATGCCTTATGGGAATTTCTTTGGGCTGTGGGACAGCCTGGGATGCTGCATGCTCTTCATTTTATCCCAAAGACATTTCCTCTAATAAAATTATTTCATGTTTAACATAATCTTGATGTCTCCTTCTTGGATGACCTAGAATAACATTGCTCCTCACTTCATTCCCAGTGGGTTAAGCTAGGGATGCCCACAGCAGTAACCAGCTCAATAATTACCTGTCAATAGCTACTCCTTTTTTGTTTCAGTTGCCCTTTCCCTCACCCCTGTTTCCTCAGATCACCTCTCAAATAAATTACTTGCAGCCCCCCAGGCTCTTCTTTTACAGAAACCTAACCTAAAACAAACTTGTTTCTACAGAATATCATTACTGTGTAAACCTCTTGGGCACATATTCAGAGCCTGCCACAATTTGCCCTTAAGCTACTAGTAGTATTCTTTTTTTCTATTTGTCTCCCATCCTAGCATCCAGCCAACTTCTCTTATTCTCAGTTTCCTTGGCTTCCCCTAGGCATTTATGCTTACAACATTTCTAAATACAACAATGCTTTTTTCCATCATCATCTGGCACCGTGGTACAGTATCATTGTTTATGAATATTTACTACCTCTCCATAAAGGAGGATTATAACTCCCCACCCATTCAACTGTGGCAAGACTATCTTATGTGCAATGGATAATAAAATGTGCTAGAAATTATAGGCATTACTTCTAGGTAGTGGCTTTAGCAGCCAGCACCTGCTTTCCTGTGATTTCTTTTCCTTCTTCCATGAAGACTAGTAATATGTAAAGAATTTCCATTATTTTGGAACCCAGGGTGAAACAAGCAGTCACATCTGAATCACAATGTACATGAAATACAAGTCAGAAATAAAGATTTATAGTCATAATCCACTGAGATGGGGGGTCATTTGTTACTGCAGCAAACTGAACCTATCCTGACAGATACATCATACTCTATTTGAGCAAGATAGAACTTTATAGACTGACTGATTCATCTCTTTCCCCCAAAAATATCTGAAACATCTTTTTCCGTTATTCCCAAATCATCTTTAATTTTCTATGTTCCTTGAAGTTTTTCTCCTCATTTGCAACCAATTTGCTATTTTTCTAATAATATACTCTTGACATGACATTTCATTCTGCTTCAAACATTCATTCTGAAAAATCAAGTGTCAAATGGCTCTTACGAAAAGATTTTGTCTGCCTTATTACGTTTTGATAGAAAACAACTTTATCCCAATTGTATTCACACCATAGAGAGACTTGCCAAATTTGCCAAAATTGAAGCAAAATTGTTTTGGGAAGTTACATCAGCATTTGAAAATTTTTCTTCTATTCTTCATTGTTTAGATGAAAGAGAAATTGTTTATTATTTAAAGGAATTATTAGGGGGTCAGGCTCATTCCATAAATGTGGTGGCACATGAAGCAGGCTAGTGTATAGTCACAGAAAATGTTTCTGAAATACACCTTCACACCTCAATATTAAATGTCAACTAAGTTGTTACATTAGAACAGTCAACGTAGAACTGAATAAGAAAGCAAATTGCAGTATTTTTAATATTGCTTCCAACTGATGCATATACTTCATTACAATGTAACTCTAAGCATTCACTGTTTCTGGAGTATCATTTTAGATTTCTATTTTATTATTTTGTTTCTAATTTAAGAGTAAAGTGCTAGGAAAAGCAAAATGTGTTTTTAAAAACATATTCAATTGCCAAAAAAGAAACATAAGGATGTTAAAATATAAATGTACATGATGGCTCATGTGCCAAGTGTGTGGGCATTTTAATCCACCCTTTCCTTAAGATAAGCGGCTATAATGGAACTGAACTCTATAGGGTCAGAGCCGATCAGCACTCATTGTATTAAATATTCTCATATATTTTGATTCATGCAGTTTCTTATGAATCATAAGCTGCCTCTTTTCCCTGATGATGCCTGGCCTCCAGCTACCAGAGTTTTGTCAAAATTTCCATAAAGGCGTTATAACTTAAAGTAAATATTTTGCTCAGAGATTATGAAAAGAAAGTAACTGTCAGTAAGAAATATTATAATCAAACAACTTCTATGCTTAGGGCAATTTTGAGTTTGTTATTGAAAAATACAGACTTATGGATAATCAATCAATACTAATCAGTCAGTCAATACTAACCAAGTTCTCAATATATGCAAAATAACAGACTAGGCATTGTTAAGAGATACAAAAATATCTTGGAATTTTGATTGTCTAATGAATGGGGGGTATATGACAAATCAATATGAAAAATACATGAGAACATATGACATATATGGAATGTATGTATGTATGCATACATGTATGTATGGGACTGCACAAATGCACAATATGTGTGTATGTCCATATTATGTATTTGTAACCACTTTACATGTTGAATATTCACTGTTTGAATTAATAATCAATTATTTAATTACTTGTATTGTTCACTGTTCTCCCTGGCACCTAACAGAGTGTTTGGTACACAGTAGGCATTAAGTAAAATTTTGTTTAAAAATAAGTTGATGAATTAGACCCTAAAAAATAGAAACAAATTTTACATCTCTCTTAGCAGACTGTACTTCCAAGATTTACAAAATTTGGTCACCATGTTATTAGCTAGACTACGCCTTGAATGGCTGTCGGCTATTTCTACAAGTTAATTCCAACCCCCAGGGAAAAAGATTTGCACCACTAAGCACATTTGGAAGAATGCATTCTAAGGGTGACTCCAAATACTCCAAACTGTTTCAAGCTTTGGCCATTAGTGCTGGAATAAGAATTTAGCCTTCCGAGTTATTATTTGAAAGGGGATATACTTTTATTTGATTAAGTAAATTCTAGAATACATATCATCTGCTCATCCAATACGTTCTGGTTATTTATCAAATGTTATTTTCTAATAATCTGGCCTGCCCAGCAATGTAATGAGCTCCTTCACAACTTAATATAAAGAGCCATATATGAAATCCATGGAAGAAATACCTGAAAGTATCACAGGAGACAGAAAAGGTCCATTGATAATTTCGAAGGTATTCTCATCAGAAACAAACACTTGCCCTGGATTCTGGAAATAAAAACTTGAAAATTTATTCAGAGTAAGAATCATCAAAGTCTCTTCGCATAAATGCTAAAGAAAAGTTTTATGTAGGTAAAGGATTTCTACTTCTCTTGCACTTGGGTTACCTTATTGCAGATCAACTCTCCAGTTAAGAACTAGACATTTTATACAAATATATATATTTTTAGATGTGTTCAAGGTATTATAGACCTGGCAAGGCAATTCGACATGAGGACTCGGCATCACAGACAGAAGGAAAGCAAAGAGATAGAAGATCTGTGCCATTTTCCCTCAAGACATTTTCCAACAGTAAGAGCATGGGGCTGAGACCCTAGGAAGCAGAGCAGAAAACAGTGGCTAATGAGCTGGAAAGCTGAGCAGACTTTCTACAGTTTCACAGAGCTGGAGAAACAAAAATTAGGGTTCAGGAGCAACCAAGAAGATAGCAGTATCATGAAGATCTGGACTTCAAATTAGTACCCAAAAGGGATATATCTTAGGAGTGAAAGTGAGCAAGACTAAGACAAGTTGTAACAAAGACTGAAATCCCATTTCAAACAAATTCAATTCCAAACTAGATTAGGCACTCTATCCCCACTTTAACTGCCTATCAGAAGCAGAATAAATCCTTTCTGGAAGAAAATAATATCAAACAGTACTTTAGATAATCTCAACTTTTCACTTGCAAAATCTGACATCTATCAGTAGTCATCAGGCTTCCCATGAGCAGGACCATATCAGGAACAATGAGAAAAAAGTAGACAATGGAAACAAATCCTTAGAGGATCAAGACATTGACTTTAAAATAACTTCAATTAATAGGCTTAATAAAATATAAAACAAAATGGAGAACTTCACTTGAAAAATAGAATTCACAAAGAATTAAATGGAAATTTTAGAACAGAAAAACATAATTGATACTAAGAATAAAATAGGAAGGTATAAAAATCTTTCAGTGGCCAGGCACGGTGACTCACACCTGTAATCCCCAGCACTTTGGGAGGCTGAGGTGGGTGGATCACCTGAGATCAGGAGTTCAAGGCCAGCCTGGCCAACATGGCAAGACCCTGTCTCTACTAAAAAATATAAAAATTAGCTGGGCATGGTGGCGGGTGCCTGTAATCCCAGCTACTTGGGAGGCGGAGGCAAGAGAATCGCTTGAACCCGGGAAGTGGAGGTTGTAGTGAGCCAAGATCGGACCATTGCATTCCAGCCTGGGCAACAAGAACAAAACTCTGTCTCAAAAAAACAAAACAAAACAAAACAAAACAATCTTTCAGCACAGCAAAATAAAATAATAATAAAATGTTTACTCCGAATGAATAGAATAATTGAAAATAGAGAAATGAGTATAAATAGCACGTGAGATGCTGAAGATTTGGCAATTGACATCTTAAAAGGAGTCAAGAGGAAGAATGGTAATGACCACTCTTTGAAACTTTCCCCAAACTTATGAAACATACCAAGTTAAAGGTTCAAGAAGCTTTATAAACCTCACACAGGATTTTTTAAATGAAAAAAATAAGCAAAGCTGGGCATATAATAACTCAAATTGCTGAAAACTATAGATTGGAATGAACTAACTTGTTCTGTAAAGAGCCAGATAGAAAATACTCTTTTTAATTGTGGTTTTCGCCATTAAACGTGATGACAAAAACTGCAATTACTTTTGCACCAACCTAATAGTTTAGATTTTGAGGGTCATATTATCTCTGTCACAACTAATCTGCTGTAAGCAGCCATGGATAACATGTAATCAAATGGCCATGGTTGTGTTCCAATAAAAGCTTACAAATACACGCATTGGGCCAGATTTAATCCATGGGCCATAATTTGCCACAGACAAAGAGAATATTTTAAAAGCAGCCAAAGAAAAGAAAACATCACTTTCAATAAAGCAACAATAAAACTGATAGTTGACTTCTGAACAGAAGTGATAAAAGCTAGAAAACAATGAAAATGCATTTTAATTTGCTGAAGAAAAACAACTGTCACATTTCAAATTCAATTTGATGGATTATAAAATATCTCTTAAAAATGAAGGCAAAATAAAGATGTTTCTGGCCAAGCAAAAACTATTTGTCAACAGAAGAATTTCACTAAAATAAATACTGAAGAGAATACTTCAGGCAGAAGTTAAATGATGCCAGAGAGAAGCAAAAAAATAAAGAAATGAAAATTACTAAACAAATAAATATGTGCATAAATTTAAATAATTCCCTATTGTACTAAATAATAATAAGCCTTATGGTGACTAAAGTGTATATAGAATTAAAATACAAGACAATAAATGAAAGGAATCAGATAAATTAAAAATAATTAAAGAGTCCAAAAGTTAGAGTTTTCTGGGAAGTGGTAAAGCTATTACCATATTTTGTAATCTATTAAGTTAAAATTGTATGTTGTGATCTCTGGGATAACAACTAAAATGGAAAGAATTTTTAACTAACAAACAGAGAGAAGAACATTTTTATTAAAGTTTGATTAGATAAAAGGCAAAATAGAAGAAAATGAGAATATAAAACCAAAATATATATAAAAATAGTAAAATCATAGACTTAAACCCACTTAATTATGTTACATCAAATGTAAATAGATGAAATATTCTACAGGGGGCAAAAAAGACAAAGATGGTCAGTATAGACAAAAAGTTAAAACACTGTGTAACTTAGAGGAGACATATTTTAAATAAAAGGATACAAAAGGCAAAAAGTTAGAAGAATGGGAAAATATTCGTCATACAAATACTCATCTAAGTATTTGTCAAGTAGATATAGTAAATTAAACAAATTAGACGATAAAGCAAAAAGTATGACTTGAGATAACAAAGAGCATTTTGTATTGATGATAGAGCCAACGAAATGAAAATTAAAATACTATTTGTATGAATTGAAAAATATAGCTTAAAACATGTAGGAAAAAGTAACAAAAATGAAAGAGAAAATAGACTGATCCATAATCAGAGTAGGAAACTTTTACATATATTTTAAAATAATTGTTAGAACAAATTTAAAAAGTAAAGATATTATACATATGAATAAATATCAGCCAATTGGCATATATAGGAAACTGTACTCTATGATGAAACAGTATATATTTTTTCACGTACCTAAAATATTATAAAAATTTACATTGTGCTAAACTAGAAAACTAGTGTCAACACATTTGAGGGAAAAAATAGAACCATTTAAGACTTGCTTTCTGACCACAATGGAATTAAGCCAGAAATCCAAAAGACATATAGATATCCCAACTGCTTGGAAAATAAATGTTGAATTTCAAAATAACCCAGGATCAAAGAAGATACCTTGTTGTAAATTAGAAGGTGAAAAGTATTAAGTTTAAATAATTTAAAAATAATTTAATAGTAATCATTGAATAATAATAAAAATAAAGCATGTTAAGAATTGTGGGATACTTTTAAAGCTGTGCTTACAATGATATTTGTAACTTTAAATACAAATATTAAAATAATAGGCTAAAATCATTTACAGAATACACACTTCAAGAAAATAAAATTAACTAAACTCTAGTAAAATGAAATAACAGAAATAATAAGATAAAAGAAAAAATAATAAAATTGAACATAAATTTGAAATATAGAAAATCTAAGCAGTCAAAAGTTGGTTCTTTGAGGAAACAATATAAAAAGTAGACCAATCAAGAACAAAAAGAGATAAAACATACATCACCAATAAAAGAATAAAAAACTGAGATGATATAGATATTATAAGGGAAAATTATGAAGAAGTTTATGCAAATAAACTCAAAGATACAAAATAAATTGAAGAAGTATAAAAAATACAACCTACAAAACTAGTAAGCAATAAATAGAAAATGGAAATTGTTCTATATCTATTTTAAAATTGAATCCTAAGAAAATTCCCAGAGAGCTTCACCAATAACTTTTATCAAAAGTAAATAAAGAAAAATACCATTCTGACACAAACTTTTCCAGAGAAGAAAAGAGAAGAGAATTCAACTTATTTTATGAAACCAGCATAAACTTGATCCCACAAACTGACAAAGCTATCACATAAAAAAGTTACAAGTCAATTCTCTATATAAAGTATTATAAAATCAAATCCAAGTACATACAGAGTTAACAATGCATCATGACCAAGTAAGATTTATTCCATAATTTCAATGTCGATATAACATTAAAAAGTCAAAGAAGCCTTCTGCGACGATGAAACAGATATAATTTATCCTATTCCTCCTAGAAAGTACAACGAAAAAGCTTGGATATTATATATAAAACAAACCTTGACAAAAAAAAAGAAAAAAACTCTCAAATCCTGGGAACTCAAGTCCCAAGGAATGGTGTGGTATCAATTTCCCTAGATTACCTTTTTGTTTCATATGTCTTGGATTGCTGGTGAAGAAGCCAGCAACCTAATAAGACCAATAATCACAGTCAAAAAAGTCACATCAAAATTCTGTTTTCTCAAGCCATAGAATGAGTAAAGGCGCAACTTAAGAAGACAGAAAACTTTTAAACAATGGCTACTCTATTCTAGACAAAGATCACACAAAACATTTGACTTTCATCTCCACCCACCCTATATCAAAGCCAACGGATATCCTAGACTTCAACTCTTTCCAAGCAGTAACAAGACAACACAACCTATCCACCAGGCTGGTAGCAGAGAGCAATAATAAGTCCGGAATAGGCAAATTTACTTCCATCGAACAGTAACTCAGACCCCCTCATGCTGTCAGTAAAGACTACATGGGAAACTTGGATTTCCACTCTCATACAAAAGTTATGAAGGGTCTGTTACCATTGGCATAATGTAAGAGGAGAGGTAGTGGAGAGTCGGGACTTTGACAACTGCCTGTTTGTAATGAAACTACCCTGACTGTGGTGTCAGCAAAAGTCATGAGGGGAGAAGTAATAAGACATTCCTGTTTCTGCTGGCCAGAAAGGCATGGAGATTCAGGATTCTCACCAACACCAGGCAGTAATAAGGAAACTGTACCCTTTGGTTTTCAATTAATACAGAGGTGGGAATCATGGATTCCACCCCTATCCACAGATACAAGGTGATGTTCTCTCATTTACCTGATGAATTGATGTGAGAAAAAGATGGCAAAATAGAAGGGTTAAATATGATCCATAGTCTCATAACACAATATCCAATGTGTCTGGGTTCATTCCAAAATGACTCATCAACAAAGAACCAGGAAGATCCCCAAAATAATGAAAAATAAATAAATTGATAATAATATTGAGATATTGGAGATGTGAGAAGTATCTGACAAGCCATCACAAAAATGCTTCAACAAAAATGACAAACACACTTGAAACAAATGAAAAAATACATTTAAGTCTCAGAAATAAAATCATAGTAAAGAAATAAAAATATTTAAACAAAATGAAAATTCTAGAAGTAAAAGTATGTAACCAAAATTTTAAAAACTCTAATGGATAGGCTCAACAGCAGAATGGAGTGGGACAGATTTATAAAACAAGTACTTCCAGACCTAAAAAAGACACAGACAGCGAGACAATAATAGTGCAGGACTTCAACAACCCTCTGACAGCATTAGATAGATCATCAAGGGAGAAAACTCACAAAGAAATTCTAGACTTAAACTCAAAACTTCACCACTTGGACCTAATAGATATCTATAGAATACTCCACCCATCAACCACAGAACATACATTCTTCTCATTTGCACATAGGACATACTGTAAGATGGACCATATGCTCTGACATGAAGCAAGTCTCAATAATTTCAAAACAATTGAAATCGTATCAGCCATTCTCTTGGACTACAGTGTAATAAAAATAGAAATCAATACCAAGAAGATCTCTCAAAAACCACACAATTACATGGAAACTAAACAAGTTGCTCCTGAATGGCTTTTGGGTAAACAACAAAATTAAAAAGAAAGCAAAATATTCCTTGAAACGAATGAAAATAGAGATACAGTATACCAACATCTCTGGAATGCAGCGAAAGCCATGTTAAGAGGAAATTTTGTAGCACTAAACACCCACCTCAAAAGAAAAAACATCAGATTAACAGTCTAACATCACAACAAGAGAAACTAGAAAAACAAGAACAAACTAACTCCAAAACTAGTAGAAGAAAAGAAATAACTAAAATCAAAATGAAACTGAACAAAATTGAGGCCCAAAAATTTATACCAAAAAATCAACAAAACCAAAAGTTGGTTTTTTGAAAGGATAAAAAAGATCAATAGACCGACCACTAGCTAAATTAACAAAGAAAAAAAAAAAAAAGAGGCCAAATAAGCATAATCAGAAATGAGAAAGGTAGCATTACAATCAATCCCACAGAAGTACAAAAGATCCTTTATGCACACAAAACTAGAAAATCTAGAGAAAATTGATAAATTCCTGGAAACACAATCTGCCAAAAATGAATAAGGAAGAAATTAAAATCCTGAGCAGGTCAATATCAAGTTCTAAAATTGAATCAGTAATAAATAAGCTTCCAAACAAAAAAAGACCCAGATCAGATGAATTCACAGTCAAATTCTACCAGATGTAGAAAGAAGAGCTGGTATCAATTCTACTGAAACTATTTCAAAAAATTGAGGAAGAAGGACACCTTTCTAACTCAGACTACAAACTAGCATCACCATGCTAGCAAAACCTGGCAAAGACACAACAGAAAAAGAAAACCAGAAGCCAATATCCCTGATGAACATAGACACAAAAATCCTCAACAAAATACTAGGAAACTGAATTCAACAGAATATCAAAAAGTTAATTAATCATGATCAAGTAGGCTTGATTCCTGGGATGCAAGGTTAATTCTACATACACAAATCAATAATTATGATTCACTACATAAACAAAATTAAAAGCAAAAACCATACAATCATCAAGAAACACAGAGAAAGCTTTCAATAAAATCCAACATCCCTTTATGATAAAAACCCTCAAGAAACTAGGAATGAAAGGAATATAATAATAACAGCCATCTGTGACAAACACACCCACAGTCTACATCATACTGAAGAGGCAGGAAAAAAGGCATTCCCCTTGAGAACTAGGACAAGACAATGATGTCCACTCTCACTCCTCCTATTCAACATAGTAATGAAAGTGCTAGCCAGAGCAATCAGGCAAGAGAAAGAAATAAGAGACATCCAAAAAGAAAAAGAAGTCAAATTATCTCTCTTCACAGGCAATATGACCCTATACTTAGAAAATCCTCAAGATTTCACCAAAAGTCTCCTGGACATGAAAATCAGTTTCAGTAAAGTTTCATCATACAAAGTCAACTTAAAAATCAGCAGCATTTCTATATACCAATAATGTTCAAGTTGAGAGGCAAATCAAGAATGCAATCTCATTTTCAATAGCCACCAAAAATAAATAAAATACCTAGGAATACATCTAACCAAGGAGATGAAAAATCTCTACAAGCAGAACTACAAAACACTGTGAAGAACAATCAGAGATGACACAAACAAATGGAAAAATATCCCATGCTCATGAATTAGAAGAATAAATATCATTACAATGGCCATACTGCCCAAAGCAATGTATAAATTCAATGCTATTCCTGTCAAACTATCAATGTCATTTATCACAGAACTAGAAAAAAACTATTCTAAAAGTTATATGGAATCCAAAAAGAGCCCAAATAGCCAAAACAACCCTCAGCAAACAAACAAAACAAAACAACAACAACATTAAAAAACAACAAAGCTAGAAACATTACCCTACTTCAAACTATACTACAAGGCTACAGTAACCCAAATGGCATAGTACTGGTACAAAAACAGACACATAGACCAATGGAACAGAAAAGAGAATGAAGAAATAAAGCCACACACCTACAGCCATCTGATCTTCAACAAAGTTGACAAAAATAGGCAATGCAGAAAGGACTTCCCTGTTTAACGCATGGTGCCGAGATAGCTTGCTAGGCATATGCAGAAGAATGAAAATGTCCCCTACCTTTCACCATATACAAAAATTAACTCAAGATAAATTAAAATTTTAAATGCAAGATTTCAAACTATAAGAATCCTAGAAGAAAACCTAGGAAACACGATTCTGGACAGTAGTCTTGAGAAAGAATCTATGACTAAGTACTCAAAAGTAATTGCAACAAAAATGAAAATTGGCAGGTGAGACCTAATTAAACTAAAGAGCATTTGCACAGCAAAAGAAACTGTCAAAAGAGTAAACAGACAACCTACCAAATGGAAGAATGTATTTGCAAACAATGCATCCAAAAGAGATCTAATATTGGGGATTTATAAGGAACTTAAACAATTAAACTAGCAACAAAATCCAAATAATTCCATTAAAAAGTTGGAGAAAGACATGAATAGACACTTCTGAAAAGAAATACAAGTGACCAACAAACATGAAAAAATGCTCAACATCTCTAATTATCAAAGAAATGCAAGTCAAAACCACAATGAGCTATCATCCTATAACAGTAAGTAAGGTTCTTTTTAAAAAGTCAAAAAACAACAGTTGCTGGCAAGACTGTGGAGAAAGGGAATGCTTATACAGTGTTGGTTCTGCATAAACAAATCAATAAATACAATTTGTAAATCATATGTAAATTAATTCAGCCACTGTGGGAAGCAATTTGGAGATTTCTCAAAAAACTTAAAACATTACTACTATTTAACCTGTCAGTTCAATTATTGGATATAAATCCAAAGGGAAACAAATCATTCTAACAAGAAGACACATGCACTCTTATTTTCATTGCAGCACTATTCACAATAGCCAAGACATGGAATCAACCCAGGTACCCATCAATGGTGGACTGGATAAAGAAAATGTACATATACACCATGGTATACTATGCAGCCATAAAAACAAACAAAATTACGTCCTTTGCAGTAACATGGATGCAGCTGGAGGCGCGAATTAACATAGGAAAGAAAACCAAATACTGTGTATTCTCACTTATAAGTGGGAGCTAAACACTGAGTACTCATGAACATAAAGATGGCAACAATAGGGGACTACTAGAGGGGGAAGGGAGGAAGAGGGCTGAAGACCTAACTCTTGGGTACTATGCTTAACACCTGGTTATTAAGATCACTCATAACCCAAACCTCAGCATCACACAATATACCCAGATAACAAATCTGCACATGAATCCCCTGAATCTAATGTAAATGTTGAAAGAAAAAGAACTTAGATAAAGAAGAACAAAATAAACACAAAGCAAGCAGAGAGAAGGCAATAATAAAGACAAAAGCAAAATCTATGACACTGAAAACAAGAAAACAATTTAAAAAAATCAATGAAACAAACAGCTAATTCTTCAAAGAGATCAATAAAATTGATCAGCCTCTAGCAGGGCTTACAAAAGAGGAGATAGAGAGAAGACACAAATTACCAATATCAGGAATAAAACAGGGGATATTACCACAGACATTGCAAATATCAAAAGGATAATAAATAAATACCCCAAACAACTCTACATATAAAAATTGGACCACTTAGATGCAATGAAACAATATCTAGAAAAACACAAACCAGTATAGTTCAGTATAAAATAGATCATTTGAGTATTCCTATAACTATTAAGAAAATTGCATTTATAATTAAAAACTCCCAAAAAAGAAAATGTGCAAGCCCAATTGTTTCAAGGGAGAATTCTTCCAAATGTTTAAAAAAAATTCTAAAATTCTACACAATCTCTTGCAGAAAAAATAAAAAGGAGGAAATATTTTTCAATTAATTTTATGAAGCTAGTGTTACCCTGATACCAAAATTAGACCGTAAAAAAACAAACAAAAAAAAAAAACAAAAAAGAACCTCTAGACTAATATAAGTCATAAATATCAACATAAAACTCAACAAAACAAAAGCAAATAGAATTTAGCAATATATAAAAAAAACAAACTGTTTAAGTAGGGTTTAGTGCAGGGATGCAAGGTTGGTTTAATATTCAAAAGTGAATATAATTCACTGCATTAACCAGCTGAAGAAGAAAGATCATGAGCATACCAATCAATGCAGGAAAGAAAAAAAATGACAAAATTTGGCATCCCTTCTTGATTTAGGCTTTCGAAAAAAATAGGAATAGATAGGAACGCCCCCAACTTAATAAAGACTACACCTACAGCTAAAAGTTACATTCCTAATGTCATGGTGAAAGTTCTATCCAGTGCAACAAGTCAGGAAAAGAAAACAAAAACCTATGGAGGTTAAAAAAAAAAAAAAAAGGGATTAAAGTCTTCCAATTTGCAGATGACCTAACTGACGATGTAGAAAATCCTAAGGAATCTATAGAATCTCCTAAAATAATGAATGAGTCAAGCAAGGTCATGGGATACAAGATCAACAGACAATACTACATCACATTTCTATATACTAACAATGCACGTGCAGAAAGTTAAATAGAGCACAATACCATTTTAATTGCTCCAAAGGAAATGAAATTCTTAATTGTATACTGAACAAATCACATACAGAATCTAGATACTAAAAGTTCTAAAATGCTACTGAAAGAAATCGAAGAGCTAAATAAATGGAAGACATTAAGTTTATGGATTATAAGATTCATATAGTAAAGATGTCACATCCCCCAAATTGACATACAGGTTTGACACAATTCTTGTCAAAATCCCAGGAAATTTTCTTGTAGCTATAAACAATATTATTCTACAGTTTATAAGCAAAGACAAAATAATTAAAGCAGATAAAATACTTTTGAAAAAGGAGAGTAATGTCAGAGAAACCTGTCTACCTAATTTTAAGACATACCATCTAGCTAAAATAATCAAGGCAGTGAGATAAATACATAGATCCGTGGAACAGAAAAGGAACAAAAATTCAAATAAATTAAAAATAGACTCATATAATATGTCAAACTGATTTTTGACAAAGGTTCAAATCAATTCAACTGAGCTCTTTCAAAAACGAATGGGGAAAATTTAGACAGCTATAGGTTTTTTAAAAAAATGAACCTAGACCTTATACTCACATGTGATACAAACAACCAAAAATGAATCATGAACTTAAGTGTAGAATACAAACTCTAAAAATTAGGGGGAAAATGAGAAAATATTTGGTATCTAAGGCTGAGCAAGGAGTTTGTGGACACAACACCAAAAGCATGATTCATAAGAGAAAAAATTTATAAATTTACAAGACACACCATAGACAAAATTAATATCTAGAATATAAAGCATGGTGTATTAGTCAGGGTTCTCTAGAGGGACAGAACTAATAGGATAGTTGTATATATGAAGGGACTTTATTAAGGAGTACTAACTCACATGATCACAAGATGAAGTCCCACAATAGGCCATCTGCAAGCTGAGAAGCAAGGAAGCCAGTCCGAGTCCCAAAACCTCAAAAGTACAGAAGCCAACAGTGTAGGCTTCAGTCTGCAGCTGAAGACCTGAGAGACCCTGGCAAACCACTGGTGTGAGTCCAAGAGTTCAAAAGCTGAAGAACTTGGAGTTTAATGTTCAAGGGCAGGAAGCATCCAGTTCAGGAGAAAGACAAAGGCCAGAAGACTCAGCAAGTCAAGCCCTTCCACGTTCTTCTCCATGCTTTTATTCTAGCCATGCTGGCAGCTGATTAGATGGCGCAGATTGAGGATGGGACTGCCTCTCCCAGTCCACTGACTCAAATGTTAATCTCCTTTGGCAACACCCTCACAGACACACCTAGGAACAATACTTTCAATTCAATCAGATTGACACTTCAACCTCATCAAGTTGACATTCAATATTAACCATCACATATGGATAAAAAATTTAGAATTGTTCAATCATTGGTAATCAGGAAAATTCAAAATTTAAAAATCGCATACTAGTTTACACCCATCAGTAATTTTTGCCAAAAATCTTAAAGAGTCAAGTGTATGCAAGGCTACAAAGATACAGGAACTCTTGGGTATCCTACTGATGGTACAATAACACAGTTTGAAGCTCTGTGGAGACGGAGGGTTCATCTGTTATCTGGTAACATTAAGCTTATGCATATCTTATGGTTCAGAAATTTTATTTCTGGAGATATTTGCGTAGAGGAGCTTCCAACCACGGAAATATGAACAGTGGTATTCTCTGTAATTATGTTTTATAATAATTTTTAAAAAGGAAACTAATGAAAGATGGATAAATTAACCATGAACTATTCACATGATGATACATGTAGCATTTCAAATAAATTAGAAATATATTTGTCGATATGGATTAAAATAGATAACCACTTAATGAAAGACAAAATCCTACAGAAGAATGATACTATTAAAAATATTAAGTTTTTATGTATGTTTTAAAAAGTTTTTATGTATTAAAAAAACTGGTTTTTTTTTAGTTTCCATAGGTCATTGGGGAACAGGTGGTGTTTGGTTACATGGGTAAGTTCTTTAGTGATGATTTATGAGATTTGGTGTACCCCCACCTGAGCAGTATACACTGAACCCAATTTGTAGTCTTTTATCCTTCACACCCTTCCCAACTTTTCCTTGAGTCCCCAGAGTCCACTGTGTCATTCTTATGCCTTTGCATCCTCATAGGTTAGCTCCCACTTATGAGTGAGAACATACAACATTTGGTTTTCCATTCCTGAGTTATTTCACTTAGAATAATAGTCTCCAATCTCATCCAGGTCACTGCAAATGCCATTAATTCATTCCTTTTTATGGCTGATTATTATTCCATCATATACATATACCACAGTTTCTTTATCTACTTGTTGATTGATATATATCAAAATAATGATGTTTTTGCCAGAGGGAAAAAGAAATTAAGAAATGAAATTTGAAGTCATTACAGCAAATTATTAACAGCTGTTCATCCTAGCGAGTATCTACATAGATGTTTATAATAGCATTTTCTTCAACTTTCCATTGCTAGCAGATTGTAGCATAATGAATGAAATCAGCAGTCTTTCTCGTTTATCTTCCATCAGTTGCCACTCGCCCTTTAGCGGCAGGATTTTCCTTACATCTCTCTCAACACATTACACTGCACCCACCATTCAATGCCACTTACCATCAACCTGTTTAAAGAATCATTGCATTCTCACGTTTATAAGTTAATGGAGAAATCTAAATTTGGCAACACATTTAGGCATCTATTGTAATTTAAGCTTAATTTTAAAAAATTTACCCGTAATGTATCAGCATATTCTCATTAATGGAAGCACAAACAGTAAAATAGAAGTTCTGCTTGAAGCCCAAAACTCTTAACTCCTAGGTTCCATTTGCCCCTCCAAAGAAAATAATTGTTATCAATTTAAAGCAGGGTTTCTCAATCTCAGCACTACTGACCTAGTGAGTGAAATGATTTTTTGTTGCAGGGTTGTCTGAAGGCTGTGTAGTCTCATCCTTGTTAAGGGCATTGTATCCCCTAGGTGCCAGGAGCATTTCCCTTGGCTCCGTCTGTGAAAACCAAAAATATCTCTGAGCATTTCCAAATGTCCACTCAGGGGCAAAATCAGTCCTGGTTGGAAATTGTTATCCACAATGTATCATTTGAGATGTTTTACCATACATAAATGTATAACACTTTATATACACACTAAAACATATAGGGATTTGTGTATATATTTTTAAATGTAAATGTTATCATACTATACATATTTTGAATCTTGATTTCTTTCACTTAATAGTAGGTTTTACAAATCTTCCCTATTTTGGTTAACTATGTATTATTCCTTACTATGGATACACCACTTTTTTTAATCACTCTGTTGTCATAGAATATTTGAGTTGAGTTAGGGACTTTCAACCTGCTAGAAAAGATGCTCCACGTTATTGCTCCCAATTGTGCCTAACATCAATGCTTTTCCAGTCTGTGTAAGATTTTCTTTTCCTTTCTACTTCTACTAGACAGAATAAAAATATGCAACACCATTATTTCAATATGCCCTCAGTTATCTCTTGCATGTTTCCTAAATTATTATCCACCCCATCCTCTCCTTTCCGATGAAGGAGCCACAATGTCTAGGTATAAATAGGTTTTGGGTTTTAGTCAGGCACTACCTATCAGAGTCTGTTTTCTTTCCTTGGGCGTTTTAAGGCTAAGCGTTATTGCATCTATAAATCACCCATTCAGGGACTCATTTCCCCTGAAAAGGCCTAAGAGCCTCTCGGGTGTCCTGTATTTGAGAAAACATTGATCTGAGCTGGAAGCTATGTGGCAGAGTGAAAAAGATTCTAGATCAGAAATGAAATGAGCCAGGATAAGAAATGAAAAGAACCAGGTTCAGCCCTCATTTGCTGTAGACAAGTTTTTCTCTACTGTGAGCCTCAGTTTCCTCATCAGGAAGGATTTACATAAGATAGTTTCTTAGCATTTCACCAGGGTGAATCTCCAAGGCTTCATAACTCCTTTTACATTTGAAGATCATAGTTTAATGCAGATTTCATTCAACGATCTGTTCATTCAAATATTGAGTGTTCCTCTGACTCTCTGTATAGACAGAATTGAGAACTACAGCAGTTTCCTGTGTAATTCAGTCAGACGGTCTAATGACGAAAAACAAAAACCCATTTTATGGTGGCTTATCTGAAATAGCAAGATTTTGTCTCAACTCTCAACTTAGCCTTTACCAATTAAGTATCACCTTTTATTATTCAAAATGTTCATTATTTCTTATATCATAATATAAGCTATTTCTCTATATGTAAATGTATATATATTTCTCTATATGTAAATGTCTTAAACGTTGAATTTAATTAATCATTTTTTCTTTTTTGTAAATCAGCTTGTGAACTGTGCAAATACAGCTTATGTCAGTTGCAAAACGTGACTTTTTCTCCAAAACAAAAACTTATGCTAATAACCAATTGCCAATTCTTTATCTGCATCTGACCAGGGCTAATGGTCTTAGATGGTTTGCAGGCTGTATGAATAGCCCTATTCTATTAATAAGAGTACCCTTTTATGATACATTCAGAAGAAAGTACCCCAAGGGCATTTCTTCGGCAAAAGTGATCATAATTTTGATTCTATAAACCCCAAATTCTGAACACAGCTGATTGGACCATGAGACCTAAAAGCAGTCAACTCATAGACTGGGGAGTTACAAAGGAGAAAGTCTGGATGGAGGGAATCTTCTCCATCAGGAATGCTAATGGTCAATTCAATTCACGGTTGTTTGGTTTAGAGATAGAGAAAATCTATTTGTAGTGGGAGCAGAAGAAAATGCATAGAGACAAGAAAGTATGTAAATAGCAAGGTAATTGAATCTGAGAAGAAATTAAAACAACAGGTAAGCTGACATCACAAACTAGAAAAGAGAATTTCAAAATGAAAGGTAAAAATCTGTGGAACAGAAACAATGATAAACTGAGTTGCTCTCTTTTGGGAGGATCCAGGGACTCTTGCTCATGGAAAAGCAATGAGGTAGGCTGTGCGTGGTGGCTCACACCTGTAATCCTAGCAGTTTGGGAGGTCGAGGCTGGTGGATCACTTGAGGTCAGGAGTTCAAGACCAGCCTGGCCAACATGGTGAAACCCCGTCTCTGCTAAAAATACAAAAGTTAGCCAGACATGGTGGCAGGCACCTGTAATCTCAGCTACTCAGGTAGGCTGAGGCAGAAGACTTGCTTGAACCCAGAACACAGAGGTTGCAGTGAGTCAGTGAGCTGAGATCGTACCACTGCACCCCAGCCTGAGTAACAGAGCAAGACTCTGTGTCAAAAACAACAACAACAACAACAACAAAAAAAAACAATGAGGTAGAGAGAAGGGCAGAGTGAATTCTGTTTCTAAATCTCAGTTGCTGGCACTGCAAATACTGGGATCTCAGCTGCATTTTTTTTTTTTTTTTTTTTTTTTTTTTTTGAGACAGAGTCTCGCTCTGTCGCCCAGGCTGGAGTGCAGTGGCACCATCTCTGCTCACCGCAAGCTCCGCCTCCCAGGTTCACACCATTCTCCTGCCTCAGCCTCCTGAGTAGCTGGGACTACAGGTGCCTGCCACCATGCCTGGCTGATTTTTTGTAGTTTTAGTAGAGACAGGATTTCACCATGTTAGCCAGGATGGTCTCAATTTCCTGACCTCGTGATCCACCCGCCTTGGCCTCCCAAAGTGCTGGGATTACAGGCATGAGCCACTGTGCCAGGCCCAGGGATCTCAGCTGCACACTCTTGAACTGAGTTGAGTAAACCACGGTACTGCAGGTTTAACCATGTACATAATGGAAAAGAGAAAAGAAAAGGCCTCATATCCTAATACCAAGTCTCAGATGTGTTCTCTTCCCATTCTATTCCATAACTTTGATCTAAAGAAAAGTACCTAAAACATGAATATACATCTCTAAGTTTATAGCTCATGGTGGGAAACAAATAACCTCAGATAGAGTGGGAAGCAAGTGAAGGAGAAGTCACCCCACACTATAACAAAGCAAATGCAATTTTTGGATAGAGCTGCCCACACAATGCATAAGCAAGGTGACAATAAATAGCACAGCAAGTAGACTGAGAACTTTCTCCAATAAAGAGAAATTGAGATAATTGATAAGCCCAATCAGAAATTTAAAATAACTCAAGGATCAGAAGAAAATCCCCCCAAAATATTTTATGTTACAGATTTTTATCTAAATGAGACCTCTGAGATAAGATGATTTTTAAAAACTAAAAGAAGAAATTACAGAGCTGAAATAGCAAGTTTAATAATAAAATTATATCAGAAAATTGGGGGAGAGGTGATTGGAAGATGTAGAAAATTGCTAGTTTTCTAATTTTTTTTTAGAAGGAAGCTAAAAGAAGAAATTACAATGTCATTTAAGACAATAATGACACCAAGTTCTTCATGTTTTTTTTTATAATACTACTTTTTAAATTTAGAGGGATTATTTAAAAAACTAATACATTATGTGGTAAAAACGTCTTGATATTCAATTCTATTTCTTTGAGTTTCTTTGATTTCTATTAAATTTATGTAAAACTAAATGAACAATTCTTTTAATTAACATTTATATAATTAATTTTTACAGTTTTTCTGGTCTTGTAATAATGTATCTGTCTTCACATGTATACAGAGACATCTGGAATGGCATTCATCTAATGGTTATAAAAGTTATTTCTGGAGAGTATAATTTGTTTTAGGTGACTTTTTACTATTCTTTTCTATGCTTTAATACATTTCTTTAATTACTTAAATAGAGAATACATCAGTTTTGCAAGAATAAGAAAAAATACATAAACAGGCAGAGTATGTCTCAACTCCTGAGATGAGACATACAAATTTCTTTCTACAGTTGTAATCAGAGACAATTTCAATAAGCATTAGACAAATAATGCAAAAAGTCTTTAGCGCTTCCCAAAAAATAAATGTCAAGATATTTTATGTTATCTCACACCATCATAAAACATTTAGAAATGGAATTCCAATGACTATCTGTTCAAATGTTCAGCTTAGCTTTTTTTATTTGTTTAAATCAGGAGTGGAGAGTTAGGTGTTCTCTTGAGAAGTTAAAGAACACTATGGATCTTCTACAACGAAAAAAGAACCTGTATTCACACAGTGTATTTCATACTACTTAAGAGGGTTCATGAGCTCTGTAAAGGTGGCCCACTGGCACCAGATAACAAACTCCTGTGTGTACTGGATTTCTCTGCAAGTAGTGACATTTCAGTTCCCAGAGTAGTCTTTGCACCCCCTACCTGTTGTTTAAGTTTTTATCCTCATGTATATTTGCGTGCCTCTGAGGACACATAATATAATCAGAAGTATGCAAGCTATATGTCAAGAATGAGACATTAGGACCAATAACTGAAAAGAAGATGTATTACTGATAAGAAAAAAAATTGTCTTACACTAGAGCATAAATCAGCCAAATGATTCTCCAAAGCCACGTGAAGCTTTATAAATGATGCACAGAAACATACTAAGGTGATCAAAGATAGTCATTGAGCATTCTTTGTCTCTGAGAATCACAATACCTTAAGACAGGAAAAAATGAGAACAAATGAGTCTGCCTCCATTGCTGTCTGCCACCAAACCTAATTTTTCCATTCCAGTTTCAAATTCTCAAGGTGATAGCAATTCCATCACTTGCCTCAGGAGATGAGTCTGTCATCTAGCACCGCCAGTAAGATGTTGCTGAGAATAAGCCTAAATGTTTTCATTATTTTCATCCCATTACTCCTAGTTATCCCCTACTGGGCCATTCTAAATACTGTAATTTCACTCTCATCTGTTTTTATTTCTTTCAAATATTCACAGACTATCATTATTTTCCCCTGTATTTGTCCCTAAGCTCTTTTAATCTTTCCTCATAAGTAATCCCTGTCCATCATTTCTATTTCCCTGTGGACATAGCAGAGAGTAGAGGGTGCCTTTCATTTTTTTTTCATTGTGTAGGGAAATTACGGTCCATTTATAAAAGTTTCTTAGGAGATAAATCACCTAGATCTGGGTGAGCTGGAAGATTTTGACAATGCATTACTTGTTCTGCCAATAATGGTTGAATTTGGGGACTGTTCTCATACAATTGATCTGAATGGATCATTTGACACAGTTTATGATGCTGACAGCATCTCAGAAAACCTCTCATTGGCTGGCTTTGTTGATGCTCACCACAGCAGTTCCATGAAGTAAGTTGCAGTGAAGACATGAGCTTCAAAGTAAATGACAGCAAGAAATTCATGAGACGTATCGCTAATGAGAATGGAGAGTTTATTGAGCAGTGATAAGTTCAGTTTCAATTATTCAACTGTTTATCAGGCTTCCCTGACCAATGGTTATCCATAAAACATATTCTTTGCACTTGGGAAGCATCCATGATTCCTCCTCTCATTTGGAAAGCTCTGAGAAATGCTATGGATGGTGATAAACTAACACTTTTTATGCTCTCTGAGCTAGAAGAGGTCATTACTGTTCAACTTACCAATTCAAATTAGATACTGGGGCTTAGCTGCATGTGTATCAAGATGGTGCAGAACACCCCTGTGACAATGAGTTGGAAAGCATCCATCTGCAACTGAACACTTCCTTCCCCTCCATATTTTTCACAGTTGGGTCACAGAACTGGAAAAGCTATTGGCACTGTGACTTAGTTCATAACCCATAATTAACAGAGGTCTTTAGCTAAAGCCATACTTCAAAACCCAAACTCAACAAAAATAGAATATTCTGAAAACTGTGGTTATTCAAAAGAAAATGAAAACGAATTCTAAGAAAATGATAAAGACTATTCTCCATCCACAACTATTCCTCAATATTCCTATGTGTTCCAGGACACTGAACTATAGATTTTTCTCCTGGGCTGTTTGGATTTTTTGTTTTGGCTTGCTTTTGCTTTTATTGGTCCACTTTACTCTCTTATTTTCTTCTTCTTGTTCCTGTAATTGTAACTGTTCCCTAGTAACTTTTTTTCTGAAGTGGATGTTTGATTTCGTATCATTTTCTCATTGCGGATTCACATTCCCTTTCATCATTAGCTTCATATGTGTGACTCCAAATCTCTATTCTATCCCTGAGTTAGAGACATATATGTTCAGCTGCTTGCTGAAAGTCACCTGAAATTCTCAGAAGTAATGCCAAATTACGATAGTTCGAACTGAATTAAATCTCCCACTCTATTTTCTCTATTTTTGCTTAATGTCTTCATTTTTCATTTACCACTTTACCAAACCTAGTATGATCTTTGCATCTTTCTTCCCTCCTTTTCTACTTTTCTTCCTTCCCTAATAAGCCAATTTGCTACCCAGTACTACTGACTTTCAAAAGAAATTCCTTCAATACATTACCCAAGGTCTACTCAGATTTTCAGTATCAAATGTGTTTGACAAATCTAGACTAAAAAATATATGAAATTGCAGGAAATATTAGAGCTTTTAACATCATAATATAGATTATAGAATAGAATGTGCAGTATTTACCAAATTTATTGAAAATGAAACACCTTTTGAAGAGCAGCATGTGTTTTCTGGAACACACAATACTATGCTAGATTTATCTACCTAAAGTATCTAACGTTTCAAATACAGTTTCAGGGACATTTCTTTTCAGAATTATTATTCTTAAATATATTGTTTTCTAAAATATGATATCAACAGATATATCTGATATTTTCTTTGCATACTTTGATACAGCCAAATGATCAGTTAGCATTCATCATTCATTTTCCTAAGTGTATATCTTTACCTAGAACAGACCTTTCAACAAAGACCTTTCCTTCTTTCCCTTCATCGCATGTCTTAACTTTCTGTTAAAATGTATTCATCCTTCAAGACCTATATTAAGTGCTACCTTCTACAAGATAATTTTTCAAAGGAAATTTTTGAAAAAATTAACAACTACTCTGTTCATTTGTTTTATGGGTTTATTGGGCATATACAACTGCAGGTGAATTTGTGTGCTTTTTCCCTACTTTTTTTTGTTTGTTTGTTTGTTTTCTGAGACGGAGTCTCGCTCTGCCGCCCAGGCTGGAGTGCAGTGGCCAGATCTCGGCTCACTGCAAGCTCTGCCTCCCGGGTTCACGCCATTCTCCTGCCTCAGCCTCCTGAGTAGCTGGGACTACAGGCGCCCGCCACCTCTCCCGGCTAGTTTTTTGTATTTTTTAGTAGAGACGGGGTTTCACGGTGTCAGCCAGGATGGTCTCGATCTCCTGACCTCGTGATCCGCCCGTCTCGGCCTCCCAAAGTGCTGGGATTACAGGCTTGAGCCACCGCGCCCGGCCTTCCCTACTGTTAATTCCAATCTCTCTGAGGGCCTGAAAAGTATATTACTCATTTTTGTATCCATACTGTAATTTCAAAATATGCAGAAGAATCACTTAATAAAACTGAAAACAATTTCACAATTCAAAAATTCTTAGTAAATTTGAAGTAAAAAAAAAAAGTCTTCAACCTGATAAAGGGTTTCTATCAAACAACAGCAATAACAAATAACATCCTAAATAGAGAAGTGTTTAAAGCACTTTCTTTAAAATCTGAATTAGAATAAGATTTTATACCATTCAATTCAACATTGCACTGGATATCCTAGCTGGCAAAATAAGATAGAAAAGGACACTTAAGGCATAACAATTGAAAAAGAGGAAATAAAATGTTCACTATTTGCAGATGATATAATAATCTTCATGGAAAATTCAAATGAAACTCCAGATAAATCATGAAGAGGCATTCTTCAAACAAACATATATGCTAGTAAACATATAAGTAGGTGTTCATATAAATACTATCAGGTGAATACACACTGAAACTATGGTAAGAGAGCATTATTTTTTTAAAAACCTACTGATGAAAATTAGGGAATATAAGAATACCAAATGTTGGAAGAAACAAAAAGCATCAATATTTTTTAAACCTTGCTGACAAAAGCATAAATTGAAACCTTCACTTTGGAAAACAGTTTAGAACAATTTTGTAAATGGAAACATTTACATATCCTAAAAGCAAGGAATTTTCCTCTAGGTATATACACAAGAGAGATTTGTAAATGCACGTGGTAAATAAGCACACGAATGTAAAAAAAAAAAAAACTGTAATGTTTGTAACAGCAATCTAAATGCCTGATGAAAGAATGAATAAAATGTAATGTGTTTGGAATATTATGTGACGTCAATAATTTTTTAAAAACCATAGGGACATGCATTATCATGGAGCGATATTAACATTGCAATATGGAATTCAAAGTCCTGGTTGGGTGTGCTGGCTCATGCCTATAATCCTAGCACTTTGGGAAGCCAAGGCAAGAAGATCACTTGAGCCAGGAGTTCAAGAATAGCTTGGGCAACATAGTGAGACCAGGTCTCTACCAAAAAAAAACCAAAAACAAATTAAATGACCTGGTCATGGTGGGGTGGCATGCACCTCTACTTGGGAGACTGAGGTGGGAGGATCACTTGAGCCCAGGAGTTCGAGGCTGCAATGAGCCATGATCATCCCACTGCACTCCAGAGCCTGGCTGATACAGAAAGACTCTGTCTCAAAAAAAAAAAATAAAAGTCCCAGAAGATTACAAACACCCTCTTTTTACAAACATTCAAAAATTTAAATAACATGCTTTTGGGAATACATATATATGAGATAAAATGTAATAAGAAAAAGTAAAGAAAAGATTAAAGCTAGTTATCTTCAGATGGGGAAGTAGGAGGATGATATCGGGAGGGCCACAGAGGGTGTCAAAAACCAAGGATTATAATTCATTAAATTCTGCTTACCTGTGTTTAAAATAAATGAACAAAAGACAGGAGTTGTAATGAACTGGATGGGAGAGTGAGGGAAGGGACTCTCAAGTTTCTGGCTGGAGCAATTCAGTGAATAATTATGCCATTTGCTGAGATAGAAGATTTTGTTCTGAAGAGTATGAAACAACCAAGTGGACAAGCGAGAAACTAAGGGTGAAACTCGGGCTCACCTGGGTAAAGATGGCATGGAGGAGAAGCTACCACTGCTCCAATTCTCATCTCTCTGTGTCTGCCCACAAGGCTAGACCATGTGTCCTGGCCATTCTTGCAGCTAAATAATAATAGTGTAACTAAGCTCTAGCCAATAATATGTGAGTGAAAATCTTACGACTTCTCCACTTTCATTTTTCTTCTTGAGGCCTCAGAGGTGGTGTAACCTTAGGGTAGAAGGAGCCAATATCTTATAATCACTCTAACAAGCAAAGCCACTCACAAATTATGCCTGTCTGGAATAGATATATAATCAAGAAATAAACTTTGTGTGTGTGTGAACCATTTTATATTTTTAGATCTACATGGTAAAGTCATCCCATCTATCCCGTCTAATATAGGAATTAGCACTTTCAAGTGAAGTACTGCTTTAACAAACTGATAAAATGCATAGCAATGTAGAACTCATTGGATTTGCAACAGGTAGCACAGGAATAGATTTCATAGTTCAGAAAGATGGAGAAATGTCCGGTAAAACCATCACCTAAAATCACTTCAAAGGAAGATTGAATACATACTGAGCATACTGTTCTGGAAGCAGCAGATTGAATGAGCTAGAATATTAGTGCTTGTTGATTGTTTCTTGCTGCTTACAGCAAGAAATCACAAGCAACCATTTGCAGGCAGAAATTAAAGAACTTTATGGGGTTGAAGAAACAGATTTCTTCCAGACTACAAAGAATAGGAGACAATTTAAAGAAAGTCCATTAAGACTTCTCAGTTAAAAGAAACATAGGAACTAAGCCTTGTGGGAAATATAGATTAAGGTTGTCACATTTTTACCCAACCTTTTTGTTAAGATAGCCTCATGATAAATGCCATTAATCTGAGAGAAAGAAACTGAGGATAAGGAAGAAAACAAATAGGGAGACATATCTAGGCAAAAACTTATGGCATAGTTCCTGCCACCCAGAGCTTCCTAGAAGCAGATAGATCCAAAGCCCACTAAGTTTTTCAGAGAATTGTATTGTCAGTGAAACTATAGGCCTAGCCTAAAGATGCCTTTAACAGCTCAAGTCATAAAATATCCCAAGGGCTCAAAACCTGCACTTGCAGCTAGCAAACTGGAAAAGTGCAGAATGACCACCTATAAGCACTTTAGAAGTGGTCAAGGGAGAAAGAGACAAGGAGGAACATCCTAGAGGGAGTGCCTCCCAGAGAGACGAATGAAGTCTTTATTTTTTTTTTCTTTCCCCTTGGAGACACAGAGTAACAGAGTAAACTGTGTTTTGATTGCAATCTAACATGAGGTCAAGTGTGGAATTTTCCACTTGTGGCATCCAGATTTGGGGTTTTTGGATTAGGCATGCTCAACCTGTACCACATGTTCTCACTTACATGTAGAATCTCAAACAATGTAACTCAAAGAGACAGAGACTCAAATGACAGTTACAGAGCCTGGGAGGTGAGGGAAATGGGGAGGTAATAGACAAAGAGTATAAAATCTTAGGAGGAATATGTTTTAGTTTTTATTTTTGGTGATCTTTGGCACAGAATAGTGAACACAGTTAACGAAAATGTGTTGTACATTTCAAAATCGCTGAGAGAGTACATTTCAAATGTGCTCACCACAAAAAAGATAAGTATTTGAGGTGGTGGGTATGTTAATTAACCTAATTTAATTACTCCACATTATTTTCATAAACCATGATAACACCCCGTACCCAATAAATATATACAATTACAAATTGTCAATTTATAATAAAATAAAAAATAAAAGTAATAAAGTTGGTACATTAATTAATATACCATCTGAAAGTCTAACACAATATTGGTTCTCATTAGACATTTTTTCCTCCATTTATTTATTTATTTATTGAGACAGTGTCTTGCTCTGTCACCAGGCTGGAGTGCTGTTGTGTAATCTCGGCTCACTGCAACTTCCACCTCTTGGGTTCAAGCAATTCTCCTGCCTCAGCCTCCTGAGTAGCTGGGACTACAGGCGCACGCCACCATGCCCAGCTAATTTTTTTGTACTTTTAGTAGAGACGGGGTTTGTCCATGTTGGTCAAGATGGTCTCGATCTCATAACCTCGTGATCCACCCGCCTCGGCCTCCCAAGGTGCTGGGATTACAGGTGTGAGCCATGACGCCCAGCCTCAATTTATTTGAGTGTATCTTTTATTCAAATAAATGTTTCATGTATTCAGAATTATGAAAAGGCTACCTGCACACACTGTAGATAACACTATCTCTGAATTGAAGGCACTCACAGAAAACTGAGGAAATAAGATGCTTAAAATAAAAGCCAATGATATAGTATGGGATTCAGCCAAATCTTGCCTGCAAATGCCACACTTGATATTTTCCTACAGTTTCTATATATAATAGCAATTATAAACTTAAATACCACCCGTAACTTTTGCATATTAAATGCCACCATTTACTCCCTAGTCCCACATGTGTAAGAGAAGAGGACATTCTATGAAATGATAAAGAAGAAAAAAAAGCATGGAGGAGAGAATCTGCTGTTTGCTTAGGGAAGACTTATCCAAAGACAATTGCCTTGGAAACTTTTTCTTCTTACCCAACACAATGGGACCTGGGAGCCATGCTGAGTTGTCACTAAGGAACCACCATGGGCTGAAATTCCAAAGAGAACGTGGTATTTCCAAATTCTAAGAATACAAGTCTCACAGAGGAACTAGGACGAAGGCGGAGCAGTGCGTGAGGCACGGTTGTTTAGCTGTGCCAATAATCAGCAGAGCAGAAAGACAGAAGGAGAAAATTGCCATGATTTTGCAGGGTTTTTTTGTTTTGTTTTGTTTTGTTTTTTAACAACTCCCACTTACTGAGCACTCAAGATGAACTAAGCATTGTGCTCATTGCTTTATATGCAATATTTTATGTTTAACCCAACACTGTTACTATGTATTAATTACTCTATTTTACAAAACAAGAAAACTATGTATTATTTACTCTATTTTACAAAACAAGAAATTTCAGTTTGGAAATGATATGTCTAAGTTCACACACCTAGTACAAGGTGAAGCAGAGAGTCAAGGCAATCTCTGTGACTCCAGAAGTACTGTGGCCATGTGGTCAATCATTGGAGATTCGAAACTTGTATTCTTATAAAGGTCATTAGCCAGTGAGCACAGCATTGCAGACAGAATACACAAGCTGACAAGAATTGCCCAGAGCCCATTCCTGTTAGCTATTACTGCACAACTATTCTAAACTTTGTGATTTAATTTGTTAACTTTTATTTCGCTCAGAATCTTTAGGCCAGGAATTCAAGAAGGTCTCAGCTGAGCTGTTTGAATCTGAATTACGTGGCATCTGCTGGGGTGGCTAGGGCTGAAGGATTCACTGTCAAGGACTCTTCACTCACACTCTGACATGTTGGTGCACCTTAACTTCTGTCTCTCCCTTTCTCACTACATTGCATCTCCACACTAGCTCGGGACTGTCAGAGCTGGGAGCCTCAGGGTAGACATGATTCATATCAGATTGCTGGCTTCCAAGAGGGAGAAACATGAAGCTGCCAAGACAGCTAAGGCTATGCTCAAAACAACACAGCATTACTTCCATCAGATCTGTTAGTCAAAGCAATACAGAAGCTGCCTGGATTCAAGGAAGTGGAGAAATAGACCAGGTCTCTTGTTAGGGGAGTGGTCAGGTCCCAGTGCAGAAGAGAATGAAAAGTGGGTGACCATGAGGCCCACTTTGGAAAAGACAACCTACCCCACAGACTGACAGCCCAGGAGTCAGTACAGCAGGACCAACAGGAAACCAGGACAGTACAGGAAGGTTATCAGACTGAAAGCAAAAGTTTCCCTACCTATAAACACTTCTCATCAGGCAGTACCAAGACAATGTCCAAATAAGCAAACACAAAGGTGAAGCAATAAAAGAAGGAAGGTTAACAAGCAGAAGTGACTTTTTTTAAAAAGTAGGAAGACCAGTACTTCAGAAAGTGGACTTGAGCTATTTGAATGCAATGACTATTTATACTGGCACTCACATGCCAGACCCAGTTTTACATGCTGGGGATACAAAGATTATAAAACACAATTCCTGACTTCTAGAAGTTCAAAGTCCAAAGGGAGTGTTATAAGACCTTTTAATCAATAGTCTCTACTGACACCTAGTCAAGACTAAAATTGTGGAAGAGAAAAGAGAAAGCAAAAAGAAAAAAAAAAAATCAAGACAAAGATAATTTTTGCTTCAAAACACCTGAATAAGGAAACAAGTTTGCTGATTCCTTGGTGAATTGGGATTATTTATCAAATATACATTTTGCCTGAATTAAACAAAATTTAAATACTTACATATTTGCTCATTCTGAGTGGAGCAACACATAGCATTTAGAGCACCATGCATTCTTCCCCATCCTTAGTAGATAGCAGCACCCTATGCCACGGAAACCACATATGGCTTTAATATCCTTTTCAATATTGTGCTCCAAGAAGCCACTCCCAGTCTATCAAGTTGCCATACAAGAGTAAATCAACTTGCCATCTTATTGTTGTAAGGGATTTCTCAGTTAATGCTTTTGATTCTAATCTTCTGATTTGACAACCATACACATCTAAAGAAGTCCCTATGAAGTTAGGGTAAGTAGTAAAATCACCTACCCAGGGATCTTTAAAAAAATCCCATTGCCCAACTGCACCACAGACCAATTAAGTACAAATCACTAGAGAGCAATAGTATTTTTTTTAAAAACTCCCTAGGAGATGACAATATTAAGTCAAGGTTAGGAACGATTGTGCCTAAACAAGAAATGCATCTTCGAATTTCTGGGAAGAAAAGACACTGATTTTATAGCAGGCTCCCAAAGGGGAACATTTGCTGATTAAGGTTTTGTCAGATAACTGGGTTTTATATCCAATTGGTTTAAATGTCCAACTAATCTCCAAGTGTAGTAGGTTTCACAATTGCACCCATAGTTAATATGCTGATAAAACCTCAGAATTAATCACTGTATTACAATCACAATTTTGATGTATTCTTGATCCTATTACGTTTTCATTTTACCTTAAGCGGACTAGGACAGCAAGGCGTTTTTAAAATCTAATCATAATGAGAAAAGGAGTGTAAGGCTGTTTTGTTTCTCCTCTAGCTTACTTGAAATATTGATATTATTGGAAAAAGCCACCAAACCAAAAACACCAAAGATAATAAAAATGCCCCCATTAGAAAGGAATTTATCACATCAAAATTAATGATTTTCAGCCAGTAACAATGCCACTCTTTGGTTGTCGAGTTAACTCGATTTCAATTTAACTGAGCCACTCTATCATCTGAATCAGGACAACAGACAGAGATGAATTAAGGCGATTCAGAGGCTGCGTATACTATGTGTCCTGGGTAAGAATTAATCCCGGGGAATGTTTTCGTCTTTTCATTTCTCTCTCTACCCTCCTCTCATGTTTCTTTAGAAATTGACTTTCTTAATTGCAATGATGCGTCATTCAGTTTACCTTACTCAATTGCTGTGATGTTCCTTTTCTTTATTTAAAAAGCACTCTTCCTACAAGGGAGAATGTTACCACACTTTCAAGGGATCTATTTATTATAGGGGTCTCTCTTATCTGACATTAGAATCTTTCCCCTGCCTTCACATGGAATCCATGATATTTTAACAGATACCTTAAGCGAGTCTCTGTTTCATTCTTTATGACATTAAAAAGCTTTCATCAGTATGCAAAAACAGTTTCATATCTCCTTTTTTGTGAGATGAGTAAAACTAGGGCTAAAGGATTCACAGGAAGCTCAATTTGGCATTAATTTAGACATTGATTCAGCAGTCATTTCCTGAAAGCATAGACATCAAGGCACCCTCTTGGGTCCGAGGGATGAAAAGATGCAGAAGACAGAGTCCCTATACTCAAGAGCAATTATAGTCTCACTTGATCAAACTGACAATAGTCACACTGACAAGGTCACAAGAATAGCAAGACTGAATAGTGGTTGGAGAGCGCTTCTCTCCCCATTTTGCTGCTAGTTAGCACCAAGGGTGGAATTTGAGGCCAGTTTCTGCACCTTTTGGTACAGTTGCACTCAGGCTTTATTCCTGTAACCAGATAGTGAACATCTTGAGAACAGTTTACTTTCTTGTGTAACTGTAATACATTTAGGAGCTCTCATGTGGCTCACGGTACAGATTACATTTGACAAACTCTTAGTATTAAATGGTAAAAGAGCAAAAAGTAACTTAAATGAAATGTTTTCTTAGTTCGTTCAGCTGCTATTAAAAAAAATCACAGACTGGGTGACTTATCAACAAAAAATATGTATTTTTCACAGTTCTGGAAGCTGGGGAGTTCAGTGTCAAGGTGCTAGCAGATTTGGTGTTCTAGTAGGAGCACATTTCCTGGTTCATAGATGGTCAGTCTATGAACATGGCACCTCACTGTGTCTCACGTGGCAAAAAGAAGCTAAATTGTTCTCTGGGGTCTCTTTTTACAAGGATTTTTTTCTTTTTTTTTTTTTTTAAGATGGAGTCTCACTCTGTCACCCAGGTTGGAATGCAGTGGCATGATCTCAGCTAACTGCAACCTCCGCCTCCTGGGTTCACGCGATTCTCCTGTCTCAGCCTCCCAAGTAGCTGGGACTACAGACACCCGCCACCATACCCGGCTAATTTTTATATTTTTAGTAGAGATGGGGTTTCACCATGTTGGCTAGGCTGGTCTCGAACTCCTGACCTCATGATCTGCCCACCTTGGCCTCCCAAAGTGCTGGGATTACAGGTGTGAGCCACTGTGCCAAGGGCTTTTATAAAGTCTCCACCTTCATGGCCTAATCACCTCCCAAAGGCTCCACCTCCAAATGCCATCACATTAAGGATTAGTTAAAACATATGAACTTGGGGAGAACAAACACATTCAGTCTACAGAGCAAATTCCATTCTTTATTTGAGTCTTTCTAAGATCATGAAAAAGGGTCCAGCCACAACTCACAGAGATACATCTCCAAATTTCTCTTACCTCCCCAATGGTCTCACACTTCACCACTGTCCTGGTGCAAAAATATTCCTCCAGTCCAGTTCATTTCCTTCCCTCTACTCTCTCTGTCCCACCTTTCTCTCTCTCTCTCTCATCTCTTCCTCAATTTTTCCTTATATACATTGACTTAGTTTTCTATTTCATTTCCTTCTCTGGCTTTCTTTGGGATTCAAGCAAGGAACCTTTCTTTCTCTCTTACCTTTTTTGTATCTTCTTTCTCTATCCACCTAGTCTCCCGATTCGATTTCATAAAAGTTTTGGGAACTGGGCATGGAAATATAGATAAGAGTAAGGAGAAAAGGTCTGGGGATGCTTACACTTTGATCTCCTCTCTGAATTCTAAAAGCTCAGGACGGTACTCTCAAAATCTGATCTTTAGACCCCCCAAATCAGAACTACTTGGAGGGATAGTTAAAAGTGAAGATTATCCAATTCTTTTGGTTTGAAATCCTACCTTAGCCCTGTTGATTCAAACATCTCTGGGGAAGGAGCTCAGCCATCTGCATTTTAGTAAGCACCCAGCAGGGTGTTTAAACCATTTGAGAATCTCTGCTATGTAAATAAGAAGGTGTAAGGAGCTGATTGAGAGCTGCAGTTTCCAAGGAAGTCTGCATGGAAGATGATGCTTTTCAGTCAAGTCTGGAAGAGTGAGTAGGATTTAGATAAGTGGAAGATATAAAGGAAGTACAAAGGTAATCCAAGGCAGGACCCCTGGGCCATGGACTTTTACCAGTGTCTGTGGCCTGTTAGGAACCAGGCTGTGTAGTAAAAGGTGAGTGACAGGTGAGCAAGCATTACGGCCTGTGCATTAGATTCTCATAGGGGCTGAAACCCTATCGTGAACTGTGCATGTGAGGGATCTAGGTGGTGCACTCCTTATGAGAAACTAAAGCCCAATTATCTGAGGTGGAATAGTTTCATCCCAAAACCATCCCTTCCAGCCACACAGCCGTGGAAAAAATTGTCATCCACAAAACCAGTCCCTGGTCACAAAAAGGTTGGGGACTACTGTTCCAGGGAAATACATGAAGCAGAGAGGAATATGATGGTTAAAATTTATGTAAATTACATGAGGAGTGAGAGAGTGTTTGTGTATGGGGGGTTGGGGGGGGAGAGAGAGAGAGAGAGAGAGAGAGATGAGTTCTCCATAACTGAAAGAAATCTTTATGGCTTCCTAAGTGTCCAATGTGTTTCAGGCTCTGAATGTTTATCTTCAGCTCCTCTACTACAGCTCAGAAAATTATTCCTGCTTTCAGTGTCTTTGTCATTGCTTGCTAACAATCTTCAAATGTTTGCTTTTAGTTTCTCATATATACTGAATGACTAAAACTCTAGTTTAATCATCTCCATCAGTGTTTTAATTTATCCAGATTTTGTGCTAAGCTTACATAAGAATGTAAACCACTAAGTTAACATTAACCATGCTCTGCTAAAGAGAAGACGTTTAGATGAATGTCTACTCTTACTGTAACCAGCTCTAACGATATGAGGTATTTTAAAAGATATTCTACCAATGGGTAGTCTTCTGAGAATAAAAGTCATGAAAAAGTGTTTAAGGAGATGGTCCTGGTGTCATGTAGACAAGATTCCAATTTGAGCTCTCGCTGTGTGACCTTAGATAAGACTCTTAATTTCTCTAAGCCCTAGTTTCCTTATCAAATTAGGATAAGAATAACTACACTGTGATGTTATATGAGAATTAGATGAGATCTTATATATAAAGCAATTGTCACAGTGTCTGACACGTGGCAAACATTCAAGGAGTTGTAATACAGTTATCATTATTTAGCCCATTGCCTGTATGCTATCATTATTTAGTCTATTGCCTGTATGTTAATATATTAACTCATGTTAATGTAGCTAATGTAATGGATGGTAAGCATTATGTATTTGAAGGGGTTTGTGTAGTGTTTAATACAATAGTCTCTGGAATCAGGCTGTTTGACATCAAATCTCTCTGGACTTCACCAATATCAGCTGAATGGCCTTAAGCAGCTCACATAACCTCTCTCTTCCACAGTTTCCTCAACTTCTATGCAGTGAGACTGTCTTCATAGGTGGTTGTAGAAATTTAATTAAATAATTCATAGAGTGCATTTAGAATCATAATTGTTAGCTATGATTATCATTATGTTAACAAATGTCTAGAAATACATATTTTCTGTGAAATTCTGATGAGGAAGGTGTCCAAGTTTAAAACTTGCACCGTGACTCTTAGACAAATATACAATGAATACATGACAGAGATTTATTAACTCATTAATGAAGAAATCAGTAAGATGGTAAACTGGTCCCAAGATCATGAAAAGATAACTTATAAAAAAGAAAAGAAAATATTAAAAATACATAATAAGAATTTTTAATAATCAATGTTAAAAACAACTGGTTAATACTCCACAGGACAATAAAACTATAGCTCTTGGAGTTCTCTTTTCTACTATACACAAATCTATAAGTAAACATGTAATTTCACAGTGTCCAGGTCTAGTCAATCAGTAAATGGGTACCTTTTCCTAAAGTAATAAATAATGCTTGGGTGGGCCTGTTAAACAATGCACCAGTGTGACATTGAATAAACAAACCATACACATTTTTGCTTTACTTTTAAGTTTCAAACATTTTTAAACAGATATATTTATACTGGTAATTAGGCTATGAACAGGGTGAAGTAGGGATTTTATCTTCTATATTTTGAATGTTTCTTGCAATATTTATTCTATACCACTTAATAAATATCTATGATAGGTTTCCATGTTAAGTTCTGGACATAAGAAGAAAAGGAAGAAAAGATCTCTGCTCTTGAAAGAGTCACAGATAGGTGGATATATTCAATACATTCTTGTTGACTGATGGACAAGATATGCACTATTTTTGTTAAAGTATTTCAGAGTCTAGAACCTGGAGTCAGGCTGCTTGAATTGGACACTATCTGACTGTATTGACTTGGTGAGTTTTTTACTACCTCTAAGGTTCAGTTGGGTCAACTGTAAAATAAAAGTTAATAGCACCTCATAAAATATGTAAGATTATTAAATGAGTTAATACTTATAAAGCCACTAGAACATTGTAAGTATACAACAAATGTTAGCTAGCATTGTTATCACTACAATAAAGTATTCCAAACTGCTTAGCTGGGTTTCAAAGACAAAACTTGCTTGATACTAAAATCTTGACAAGAAACTTAATGTCTAAGTGATGGAAGGCACTCAAATATTTAGCAAATGAATGAATGAAGTGAAGGATTGAATGTTGATATTTTTCATTAATGCCGGAAAATAAGGCAACCTATCTCCCCTCATCTCCATATGACAACAATTTTCCAGTGTAAATAGCACATGATAGTCAAAACTTCACCACGACCTTTCTGAATTTCTATAGTTTAACACAGTTGTTAGTGTATCCATAGGCCCAGCATCCTATGACTTGCAAATAATTGTTGAAAATTAAGTTCCAAACAAATTACTGAGCTGAGACTTAATTATAAGAACTAGGAATACCAAATAAAATTGTTCTCAAAATGTTGTTTACTTTTTAGCCTATTGTTTGCTTATAACCTTCTTATCCTTCCTCCAATTATCAGCAGAAACCAGATTCCCTCAAACAATCCATTTGGCTTTCAAACTACAGAAGCATGAGTCTGCAGTGCTTACATTGCTCAAAATGGGGGTGTGTACTATTATAAATGCTTCCCAAAGAGTTTAAAAACTCTTTGATTATGGATCTTTCTTTTTTTCTCCTAAGTGTCTCAAACCTCCAAATTGTCAGCTGCAATGGTAGGGCTAAATAGTACAGATAAAAGAACCATGACTTACGAATCAGAACACATTAGAAGTTGATTTGCAGGAAAGACAATTGACCGTTTGACCATTTGGAATTTTTTCCATAACATTTACACAGATTTGCCTGAACCCAGTTTTCTGATCTGAGCACTATAATGGGGAAGAAATTATATTTATTTCCAGGAACCCCCACCTAGATGATATCCTTTACCCTTTCTTATTCCCACAAAGAGATCTTAATATCTCTGTTATTGTGTGTTACTTATTTAGTGACTAAGTTACTTGTTTGATTCTTTCAGTAGTCAGTGAGATTACTGAGTACCAAATTCTAATTATTTTTATAACCATAATTCTTAAAGTGGTATCCGGCATACAGTTGGCATTTAATAAATGTTCAATATACTACAATCTCATTGTTGCCTACTCTGTAGCTCACACTATCTAAGTCATCCAGCAGAAATCCCCACTGTAGCTTATAGACACAGGTAGGGTTTACCCATTGGTCCTAGGGGCCTTCTGCACCTATAACTCTTTTTTTCTCTTGGTACTTATTAGAAATATTTTATTTTATAACATTTGCTCAAGCTCCACCCCACCTGACTTAATCCCTCTTCCCTCCAATCACCCTAAGTGCCTTAGAGTGGTGCCACATTTGTGTCCCTCTCTTTCCTGCTCTGAAATGAATGTTCTGCATATACTGATTGTGTGCCTCATCATGACGTCTCCTTTTTTTTTTTAATGCTCCACGAGGCCCAGTGCTATGCATAGAAAAAGAGCTCAAAGATTTTTTTTTTTCAAATTGAGTTTGCTCACATCTCATAAACCAATCCCTTCCAGCAATTGCAATTGAAAGTACCTCGTGTAAAATTGAAATCTCAAGCATAAGGATGCCTAGAATATTTGATCATGATCATAAAGCCAGTTAAATAGATTCCTTTCACTTTCAAAAGCTTAAGAAACTAGTAACTGATTCAAAAATGTTAACTTGTGGCTCAATTCTAAAACAAAACTAAAAATATTACTTTTTAAAACCTGCTCCTCCTCTTTCTTCCTCCCACCCAGGGTCATCTCGTTACTAAGGTGTGTTTAATGCAAAAGCTAGTTTCTTTCTTTTTTCTTTCTTTTTTCAAGTTTTTAATTTAGAAGAAAACAGTTTAGAACCAGTTTTAAAGACATAAAATTGCATTTCTATGCTTTTCAAAGGGGGAGAAAATTGATTGACTGATCCCATGTCTCTTCTGAAATATGTCTCTTCTGAAATCTTCCTTATCTCCTGCTAATTCATTTATGCAATCATCATACTCCTTTTCTTCCTAGTGTCTCTCTCTGTCTGCCCTCCACCTCTAAAATTTGAGGGTAATCATTTTGACTTTCCTTGAAGTAAACCTAACTGCATTGAGAAATTTATGACCCACAGAGGCTCAAAGTAAATACATTAAAATGAAAAAAAAAAAAACAAAAAAAAAAAACCCATGCCAAGCTGCCTGGAATAACTGTTCCCTGATGTCTTTCTGCAAGTTCATTTAGATCCTGAAACTGATCTGAAAACCACTATACATCAGAAACTATAGGAAAGCATATCACTTTATCCCATTAGCAGTGTCTGAGCACTCCAAGCCACAAGTTATAAAAATAGCACACATCTTCCCGTAATATGCATGTCTGGGCCACAGTAGGTACCACCTAGAGTACCCCTGTAATGGGAAGAAAAAGACAAAAATCACTTTGCTATTTTCAAATAAAGTAAAATACAAGCCTTGTAGCATTAAAGTATGAACTCACAAATGCATGGTCAGATCTAGGTGAGAATAAACACTTCAAGGACGGACGGTTGCTGGTTACTGCTATTAAAGTTGTGAGGTTGGAAATACCTGATTTGATTTATACAGGACCTCTCTTCCTGAAAGCTCAAAGGGCATGTACACATTGATATATCTCATTTAACTCCACCGTTTTTATACTGGAAAATTCCAAGATTATCAGAACAAAATTGCTTCAAGTGTAAAATTTGATTTGGAGGCGAATGTCTTCTCTTAGGAACTAATAGGGTCCCTAAGAATGACAAACTGATAGTGAAGGAAGCAATAACTCAGAGGAAAGAGGAGGAGGAAGATGGCATTTTTCAGAAATGAAGTTGCCATATAGATATACAGAATACATGGGTAAGATAGAACCAAGGGTTGGATTAGGCATGAATAGAAGAGAAAAATAAGATAGAGGATAAGAAAGAAAGAGAAAAATATATTGTAGACAATTAGTCAGTTAAATTGGAGTAAATTTAGAAGACCAGCTAGCTTTGGCATTCACCAAGACTCTGTTTTCTAATTGCTCTGACATTCCCTTCTTAATGAGGAACAGTCATAAATGATAATGATCAGGTAGTTTCATAGATAATTTTCTAATGGGTTCTGGTAGCTGCTTTAGCTCCTCAATCAGGAACAATCATAAATGACAATGACCAGGTAGTTTCATAGCTGATTTTCTACTGGTTTCTGGTAGCTGCTTTAGAACTGCTAACTTCTGAGGGTTTCTGTGTTTGAGGCTGGTTGCAGACCACTGCAACTGGGACTTACCATAGTACAGTTAGAAAAGGACAGAGGATATATATTTCTTCTCCCATGTATGCAAAGGATTAGTGACTTTGAGTTTTGGTTTCACGGTCCAAGGTGCTTCAGAGTCTGGCATAGTCTGTTTTAAAGGACTTAAATTCTTGGCAAATTGGAGGAAAAAGTTTCCCTTGAGAAGTAGGCATCAGAAAGCTCTTCTTCTAAACCCTTCTCAGGTGGGTTCCCTTCATGAGGGAAGGAAGAATAATTGGAATAAAACTAGAAGTTTCACAAGTGTCCACCTCTGACTTAGGTTTTGAGAAGGACGTTGCTCACTCCCATGGTTTAATGCGTGCCTTGTGACTGAAAAACTAAAAACTGAATTATTTTACTTCAAAGCTGTCTGTCTCTTCTATGTTATAACTGGACATTAAAGAGTCACAGATACTGGGCCACAGAAACATTAACAAAAAATTAGATAAATGACAAATGATGTATTAGTCCATTTTCATGCTGCTGATAAAGACATACCTGAGACTGGGAAGAAAAAGAGATTCAATTGGACTTACATTTCCACATGGCTGGGGAGGCCACAGAATCATGGCAAGAGGTGAAAGGCACTTCTTACATGGTGGTGGCAAGAGTCTTATTCACAATCATGAGAATAGCATGGGAAAGATCAGCTCCCATAATTCAGTTACCTCCCCCTGGGTCCCTCCCACAACATGTGGGAGTTCTGGGAGATACAATTCAAGTTTAGATGTGAATGGGGACACAGCTAAACCATATCAAATGAATATGCTGGAAATGAGGAAAACAAAAATCAAAAGGTACAAAAAAAGGGGAAAAAAAAAGAACAGACGATGCATAATGAATATAATTAATGGTGGCAAGGAGAAAAACGAACAGAAATTTGGTTAATAGCCATGATTGGAAACCAGGGCCAGCTTCATGGGTGTACAACCTGCACAACTGCACAGGGTCTGCACTTAGATGGTCCCCATGCTTGTTTTAATGTTTCTACTACCATCTTGAAATAATTTTCTAACAGGGGGCCTTGCAAATGTAGCTGGTCCTGCCGAAATCATATCTATTTTCTATATTCTGCACCTGAATGGACAAGTTACTTAATATTTTTCAACCTAGTCTCCTCATGTGTGAAGTGGTAATAGTGGTAGCATCTAGCTCATCAGACTCCTGGGAAGATTCAGTGAGATAATGCATGCAAAGTGCTTACCGATGTGCCTGACGAATATTAAGTCCATAATAAAGGTTGGCTTTTGTCTTCATTGTTACAGGTTATATTGGATAGTGAGGCACAGGGGAATGCTGCCAACTACCTGGAGGGTCAGGCAGGTACACTGCATCTATTCTTATAGCTGTATCATCCCAGCTCAGGGAATAATGACAGCAGTATATGGAAAATATGATCCAGGCCACAAGGCCAATCGCTCTTGTTCTATGGAAAATGTGTCTGCACGCTTTCTGAACTCCCCATCCATGAAATATGTTCTAGGCCTGTTTCCTCAACTTCCCAGTAGCACAGGCGCCCACATTCTCAGCCAAAGGAACCCACAAGTCTCACTGCTGCCCTGACTCATTTCCTCCCTCTGCTGACTTTCGAAAGCATAACATTTGCCCCTCTGCTCTGAATTTAAAGCGTGCCGTGTTCTGATTCCCAAATCAGAAACTGGGAATGAGAAATTTGCCTTCCTAAATGCTTATTTTTTAAGCTGATATTTCTATCTTCCCTTTTTTTCATTGGAAGATATATTTGCACCACATTTTCTGTAAACAAACTCCAGACTCTTCCGTTGTGACATTTCTTTATCCTCACCTTGGGCTCACTCATCCCCAAAGCCAAAGTCCACAAAGGGGAGATCCTAGGGCTCAAGTCTTTGAATCATTTCTGAAGACCCAGAGCTATACACTCTTTTTCTCCCCATGTGGGCTGGAGCTCAGAGGACTGCTGCCTAGTTGCAAGGGGCTCTGGAAATTCAGCAGCATCTTTAAAATACTTGAAACATAATAAGAAAATTCTACTGTTTGATTTCAGAAAAGATTGGCCCAGCAGGCAATATGAAAGGATGGTGGGAATATTGAAAAGAGACAGACAGGGGGAAAAACACAAAAATAAAAAATGGAAAGAGACAGGATATTATTATTGTAACTCTGTCCTAGCTTTATATGACAACGCACACACACACAAAAGTACCCATGTAAGACAATGAAAGTATCTCAACAACTTCAAATGTTCTATTTTTCTTTGTGGAATGTTGCAAAAGGAAAATTACTTTTGATTACATACCTGTGTCAGAACCTGCTTTCTTATTTAGGGGTTGACACCTACACCACATTCAAAGTCTGGCAAGAATAATTTATGGAGCAAGTTCAAAAAAACTGTTTAAAGATGATCTCCTAGGGTCAGGCTCAGGCACTACATTCCGGGGTCCATACTAGGAGTCGGAAATGGGAAGCAGTAGAAGGAACAATGTATTACAGGTCTAAGTAAAACTGAATTACTGTTCTACTATACAACCAAGTCCTCTTCCTCCTGCCCGTCATCTCTCCTTGCTATGGGACAATTGACAGACAAATGTGATTGTTTTTGATTCCTTAAAGTCACGTAAAATGTTATATCATATGGGCCTTTTTTTCCGGTTTACCCAAGTTGACTATAGGCTCAAGTCTAAACTTTTATGGCATCCTTACCAAGAGAAGGATGTAGAGCTTTTATGGGCCTCCATCTACATAGAAAACAATCAGGTCTTAACATGTAGACTCAAAGGTTAAGTGAAATTGTAGAAAGCATTCTACGTTATACTGAGTCCTTCAATCCGCAGAGTTAGGAAATTAAAATCACAATAGTATTTACGTTATTTTTTTTCTGTGACCTTTAACCTTTGGCATGCACATATTAGGACTTACGCAGTTTAATACAGCTTTCCAAATAACTTTATGGTATCAAAAGTAATTACATTTGTCTGTCAATTGTCCCATAGCAAAGAGAGATGATAGGCAGAAGGAAGAGGACTTGGTTCTACCGTAGAATTCCACTGCAGAATTATTTTTATTGCCCTGTTTAATCAAACACCATATTCTGGGTAGAACACATGTATCAATAAAGGCAAAAGCAGAAAATTTTTCTGCATATTCTTTTATTTAGGGAGTTGTGAAGTTTCACTTGTGAAACCCATCAACTTGTTTAAAAACATCTTGGGGTCATAGACCCCTTTGATGTTCAAATACCTAATATGTACCTCCTACTCAAAAAAAAGTCATGTTTTTAGGAGAATGATCTTTTAAGTATTTCTATACCCCTCCAGGGGTTAGGAAAAAAAAATGTTTAAGGCTGGTTCCCTTCCTCCAGAGTGGCTCTAGCAGATGGGAAATATGTACAAGTAATAAGACCAGAGATACTTTTGTATAAGAATGTAACCACCCAGTGGGTTCACTTGCCCACTGCCTAGACAGAGCTGATTTATCAAGACAGGGGAATTGCAATGGAGAAAGAGTAATTTGCACACAGCTGACTGCGCAGGGGACTGGAGTTTTATTATTACTCAAATCAGTCTCCCAAGCATTCAGGGATTGGAGTTTTTAAGGACAATTTGGTAGGTTAGGGGCTAAGGAAGTGGCAAGTGCTAATTGATCAGGTTGGAGATATGATCATAGCTGATCAAGATGCGTTTTTCTTGCTGTCTTCTGTTCCTGGGTGGGATCACAGAACTGGTTGAGCCGGATTACCAGTCTGGGTGGTGTCAGCTGGTGCATCAAGTGCAAGGACTGCAAAATATCTCAAGCACTGATTTTAGGTTTTACAATAGTGATATTATCCCCAGGAACAATTTGGAGATGTTCAGATTCTTGCCGCCAGAGGCTTCATGGCCCCTAAACCATAATTTCTAATCTTGTAGCTCATTTGTTAGTCCTACAAAGGCAGACAGGTCCCCAGGCAAGAAGGGGATTTTTTGGGGAAAGGGCTATTATCAATTTTGTTTCAGAGTTAAACTAAAAGCTAAATTCCTTCCCAAGGTTAGTTCGGCCTATGCTCAAGAATGAATTAGCACAGCTTAAACGTCAGAAGCAAGATGGAGTTGGTTAGGTCTGATCTCTTTCATTGTCATAATTTCCTCAGTTATAAATTTTTGCAAAGGTAGTCTCAAGTAGTGTCAAAGTAGTCTCCAGAGAAGAGATATTCACTCTTCCCACAGACTAAATGGGGTATTCATCCCACTCACAGAATATAGCAGATATATTTAAGAGAAAATTAATCTTTATGGTATTAGGCTATGTTTTCATTCAAATTATTCCAGAAGGAAACTATAGCTTCAGGAAAAAGAGAGATCAAATTCGAATTACCTGCTCTATCTATCTGCCAAGGGAAGCCTAAAGAAACTGTCTGCAAAACACAAGAAGCACCTGGCATCTTAATTCTGTGGGGAGAGGGATGGGTCCTAAGAAAGGATCCAAAGACACTGAACTTAACTAGAAGGCTGGAATGGAAACAGGTGAGAAAGAGGACTTAGAAAATTGAACAGAAGTCTCTTGGAATTTCCTCTGAAGGCATCCTTCTTTATGGTCTTGTCCTCGTGTGATGGCTAATTTCATGTGTCAACTTGACTGGGTCATGGAGTGCCCAAATATTTGGTCACACATTATTCTGGGGGTTTCCATGAGGATGTTTTGGAATGAGTTTGACATTTAAATTGATATACTGAGTAAAGCACATTGTGCGCTCTAATGTGGGGCCTAGAAGCAACAGAACTCCTCCTGCCTGCCTGTCTTGATGCAGAACATTGGTCTTTTCCTACCTTTGAGCTTACACTGAAATATCAATGCTTCCTAGGTCTTGACACTGAGAGTCTTAGCACCGAAACTTACACCGTCAGCTCTCCTGGGTCTCCTGCTTGTTGAATCATGCTGCTGATCTTTGGACTTACTTGCCTCCTTACTTATGTAAGCCAATTTCTTAGAATACATTTCCTTATAAATATACATACTTATTACACACACACACACACTTTATTGGTTTTTCTTGTTTCTCAGAAGAATCCCAATTAATACCCTTCCCTTAAAATAATAATGGAATGTGTTATCTAAGTAAGAAGCACAGCTCTTGACAGCCTGACTTGGTACTGTTTGGGGCAAGTTTTTGAACATTTCCTCAGTAAAACACCATTTTAATGATTTATTAAGTCAAAGCATTTTCTCACTTAAAAAAAAAAAAAACAGTGCTCTACAAGGAGGATAACATTGCTCTATGTTCATCTGTTGGGCACAAAATGAGTTCTTTGCAAATTACTAGAAGGATATATGTCGATACCAGCAAAAGGTATCCCAGTTGTTAAGAGGGACCATAACAATTATTTTTATTTTGCCTGCTTCATATTTACATAGAAAACTTGGAACAGAAAATGTGTAGCTATGTGGAGGATGGGTAGGGTTACAGGGGTTCCATGCATATATTGGCACAATCTCTTTCTTGATTCCCAATGAATCCCAGTTTATGAATCTCAGCCTTCTATATTTTCATACCTGTACTTGTCAATTTATGCTTTTTTGTTCTCCAAAATTAACACTGAAATTTCTTAAGTAGAAACTGACCCTCCTGGAGATTTATAAAATAGGACTTTTATTTTCAGAACAGGAATCTTAAAACCTGTATCCTAGTGCAGTTCCTCAAAAAGAAACAAAACTAGATCCAAGCAGATGCCCCAAAAGAGGAAGACAGGACAGTTAATGGTTCTCTTCTCTAAGCCTGAGTCTATCATAGCCTTACCAATTCTCCCTCTAGCTGTCACCCAAAGCTGTGAACAGAGGAAAGTGGCCCTTCAACAGATTTCTGTGAATGAATGAGTCAGGTTCAGAAAGGGTCAGGATTTAAGAAGTGAATATCACAGGTTAGAAGCCACCGAGGAGCTGGCCACATTATCATATCTCCTTAAACCTACCTTGTGGCTGAAAAGTTGGACAGTTCTGAGAAAGCCCTCAGACCTCCAGGGTCCTGGGGTCTCCTTGGCTCTCTGGTGCAGGCAGAAGAAACACTGTTATGGAAGTCACAAGGTCCAGACTTCAGTCCCAGTTCCCCTACAAACGAAAACAAAGGGATAAACAAAACTAACAACTTTTAAAAATTGTAACACATTCTTTTTTTAAAAATGAAGCCTCACACCAAAATTTAGAATATAAAGGGATGAAAGTGTCAGGCACTTGATGGATTTCCAGTAGCCCTTAAGGTGCTTCCCTTAAACAATTAGTACACAGTTTGTAAACCAATGAGCTTGATTTAGAGAGTATTCCAACCTAACTGAAAAGCCTTTTTATATAACATGAATTCCTGGGCTCCACTCCAGATCTACTGACTTAGAATCTCAAGGGGCTAAACACAGAAAATTCTACTTTCTGCAAGCTCTCTGGGAATTCTTAAGGTACCCAGCTGTCCGCTATGAATTGGTGTTTGGAATTACTACAGTAGAACCTCTCTAATACTTTTCAAGTGCTCAAAAAGACAACCACCACCAAATAACATATGATTCCTTCTCCACAGTATCATATTATTTTTATTAGCTTCAAATTACCATATTAAAAACAGATGGCTTGCAAATTGCACCATCATTCCACCTGGGTTAGATGTGCTTAAGCAATAGGAGGCAAATCATGGAATTACTTGCAAGGATTTTCCATTCCTATTCTCTTCTCAAAACTTTCTCCTTTTCCACTAGTTCTTTCAAAGGATATTATCTCTTCTGAGAGAATAAAAGGGGCCACAAATGCCCCTTGAAAATACATCCCACAAATACGTGAGATGCACTACAGGGGGTCTAGACTCTCAGATGAGGATACTGAGACACTATTTCCAGGACTGGTTACCAAGGTATTGAAAACTCATTCCAAGGAAACATTGAAACCAAAAAAACAAATTTTACACTACCAACTTTCAACATGGAGGTAATAAAGGTATACCTTCAAGATAACTGCAAATTTGGTTCCAGACCATTGCAATCAAGTGTATATCACAATAAAGCAAGTCACACAAGTTTCTTAGGTTTGTTTCCCAGTGCATATAAAAGTTATGTTGACACTATACTATAGTCTATTAAGAGGGTATTGTGCCGAACCCCTGTTAATCTCAATAGGGAAGACACCAGTTTTAAGGGACTGAAGAAGAGACCCAGAGCCAGCAAAGAAGTCGTGAGATTTTTTATTAGGAGCCTACATACAAGGGAGAGAGTATAGTGGTGCCAGTCTAGAAAGGAAAACAATCTTACATACAAAAACATTTCAGTGGCAGTGGGCTAGACAAGATACCTGCCTTACCTAAAGTCCAGTGGCAGCAGGCTAGACAACATATCTGCATGGTCCAGTGGCAGTGGGCTGGGAAGGAAAACTGCAACCCCTTATTAACAGCATACAGTTTATATGCCATTTTCACTTAACACGCTCCTCTTAATGACCTTCACCCAGCAACCTTCGTTTATCCCAAAACTCAGCGCCATGATTCCCTGTACAGTCTACATTCCATGGGAAAGGCCAGAGGCTCAGATGTTCCTCATAGTCAATGAGCAATGAATCTCTGGGTTGGCCACTCCTGGATTCCCTTGCTCAGAGCACACATTCTGGTGTGTCTATCATACAGGATCATTCTAAAAGTATAGTTAAGGTATGGCTTTCAGGTGCATTTACCCTACAGCATACAATAACATTATCTCTAATATGTACATGATACATCCTTCATATATATATATAGACATATATATGGAGGATATATTATATACATAAGGATATATTTATGGAGGATATATATTATATACAATTTGTATTATATAGAGGATATTATATGTAATTTATATATTATATAGAAAGAGGATATATTATGTAAATACATATCCTCCATATATATATCCTTAATTTAAAAATATTTTGTTACTAAAAAATGTTCGTGATCATCTGAGCACTCATTGAGTCATAATCCTTTTGTTGGTGAAAGGCTTTGCCTCGATGTTGAGGACTGCTCACTCATCAAGGTGGTGGCTGCTGAAAACTGGGGTGGCTGTGGCAATTTCTTAAAACAAGACAACAATTAAGTCTGCTGCATCTCTGACATTTTCTTTCACAAGAGATTTCTCTGTAGCATGCAATGCTGTTTGATAGCATTTTACCCACAGCACAACTTCCTTCAAAATTGGAATCAATCTTCACAAAACCTGCCACTGCTTCATCAACTAAGTTAATGTAATATCCTAAATAACTTGTTTTCTTTTCAACAATAATCACACCATCTTCACCAGAAGTAGATTCCATCTCAGAAAACCATTTTCTTTGCTCATCCATAAGAAGCAGCTCCTCATCTGCTCAAATTTTATCACGAGGTTGCAGTAATTCAGTCACATCTTCAGGCCCTATTCTAATTCTAGTTCTCTTGCTATTTCCACCATATCTTCAGTTGCTTTCTCCACTGAAGTCTTCACCTCCTCAAGGTCATCCATGAAGGTTTCAATTAACTTCTTTTAAACTCTTGTTAATACAGACATGTTGACCTCCTCCTGTGAATCATGAATGTTTTTAATGACATCTAGAATGGTGAATCCTTTCCGGAAGATTTTTGATTTGCTTTGCCCAGATCCATCATAGGAATCACTATGTGTGGCAGCTATAGCCTTACAAAATGATTTCTTAAATAATAAGACTTGAAAGTCAAAATTACTCCTTAATTTATGGGCTGTAGAACGGATGTTGTGTTAGCAAAGAAAAGCAACATTCATTGCCTTGTACATCTGTAACAGAGCTCTTGGGTGACTGGGTACATTGTCAATAACCAGTAATATTTTGAAATAAATATTTTCTGAAGAGTAGTTTTCAACGGAAGTCTTAAAACATTGAGTAAACCATGCCGGATGCATTGTCATCCAGGATTTGTTGTTTCATTTATAGAGCATAGGCAGGGTGGATTTAGTATAATTCTTAAGGGCCCTGGGGTTTTTGAAATGGCCAATGGGCACTGGCTTCAATTTAAAGTCACCAGACTCCCTCACAAGAGAATCTGCCTGTCCTTTGAAGCTTTGAAGCCAGTTATTGACTTCTCCTCTCTAACTATGAAGCTCTTAGATATTTCTCCTAGGCATCTTTCAATATAAAGCAACTTTGTCTACATTGAAAATGTGTTGTTTAGTGTAGCCACCTTCATCAATACTACTAGGTTAGATCTTCTGGATAACTTTCTGCAGCTTCTACATCAGCACTTGCTGCTTCACTTTGCACTTTTATGTTATAGAGACAGCTTCTTTTCTAAAACTTCATGAGCCAACTTCTGCAAACTTTCTACTTTTTTTCTGCAGCTTCCTCACCTCTCTCAGCCTCCATAGAACTGAAGAGAGTTATGGCCTTGTTCTGGATTATGCTTTGGCTTGAGGGAACATTGTGGCTGGTTTGATCTATCCAGACCATTAAAATTTTCTCCATATCAGCAATAAAGGCTATTTTGCTTTCTTATCATTTGTGTGTTCACTGGAGTATCACTGCTAATTTCCTTCAAGCACTTTTCCTTTACATTTACAACTTGGCTAACTGGCACAAGAAACCTAGCTTTCAGTCTATCTCTGCTTATGCCTGCCTTACTAAGCTTAATCATTTCTAGTTCATGATTTAAAGTGAGATGCACAACTCTTCCTTTCACTTGAACACTAAGAGGCCTTTGAAGGGTTAATAACTGGACTCATTTCAATACTGTTGTGACTCAAGGAATATAGAAGCCTGAGGAAAGGGAAAGAGACAGGGAACTACCAATTAGTGAAGCAGTCAGAACACATAGAACATTTATGAAGCAAGTTCACCATCTTATGTGGGCATGGTTCATAGCACCCCAAAACAATTACAATAGTAACATCAAAGATCACAGATCTCACAGATCACCGTAACAGATACACTAATAATGAAAAAGTTTGACTTATTGAGAGTATTACAAAAATGTGACAGAGATAAAAAGGTAGACTCACGCTGTTGGGAAAATGGCACTGATAGATTTGCTCAACACAGGCTTTTGAAAAACATACATCTGTGAAGCACAATTAAATGAGGTATGCCTGTATATGTAAAGAAAGTGGTAAGGTTCCTGATATATAAGTGCACAATGAAGGTTAGCTATCATTAGCATTATTGTTTATTGTCATATTAACAGAAACAGGTTGAGACACTTGTCTGGCAAGTTGTTTACACAACTTTTCATATGATAATGAAAATTATCACATGAAAAATTTGTATGTGTTAATGTTCCATAATCAGCATTCAAGATATTCCTTGATTGGCTGTCCTCAAAAAAAATGGAGAAAATTCTGAGAACCCCAAAATAGTGGTTCTCTAACTTTAGTGTGTATCAGGATATGTTAGAGGTCTTGTTAAAACATTGATTGCAGTTGAAACTCTTAAAACTATAAGTAGAGATCTTTGCATTTCAATATATGTAAATTACACCTCCATTAAAAATAAAAACAATCTCCAGAACTCTCAAGGTCATAAAAAACAAGGAAAGCCAGAGAAGCTGTCACAGCCTGCCTAGGAGACATGAGGACTAAATGTGATATCTTAGATGAGAGCCAAGACCAGAAAAAGTAAAAAATAAATGAAATCCAAATGAAAGAAAAAAACAAAAGAAAAGAAAAAATCAGATTGCTGAGTCCGGCCCCAGAGTCTCTGATTCAATAGGTCTGGGGAAGGGCCCAAGAATGTGCATTTCTGATAAGTTCCCCAGTGATACTGATGCTGCCAATCGGGGACTCCATGCTGAGATCACTACACTAGAGCATGCCTCACACTCCGTGATGCCCAGAGGGGTATACTTTGTGGCCAAGCCTGACTACTATGTTTGGAGGAGTATTGTCTGTAAAATTTTCAGTGAATAACCCTATCCTGAGTTGAAAGCATTTTCAAATGTCCCAAGCTTTAGAATGTGTGGTATTGTAATCAGATCATTTTCTGTTAAAACACACACACACATACACACACACACACACACACACACACTCTATACTCCTTGATGCAGTAAGAGGAATTTATTGGCTTGTGTAATTGGGAAGTTTGAGGCACAGGTGTATCCAGAGGATAATACAATATGTCCCAAGCTCCCACTCTCTCCATCTCTCTTGGTTCTGCTTTTGAGCCTTTTTCTTTGTGAGCTGACCTTAGTACCTCTTGCCAAGGACAGCTCTCTCTTCAACAGGCAAGATAGAAGGCACCTCACAGCTCACAATTACAAGGAAGAGAGCCACAATGTCTCCTGGTATCCTCAAGTGATATCTCATAGATCTATGACTGACCCTACTATAAACACATACCCACCAATCACTATAAACAGAGGAAACAATTACCATGATTGGCTAGCAGTTGGTTACATGACCCATATGGTGGCTGGACAAGTACTCAACACTTTGATTGAGGTGTGTGGCAGAGGCAACTGTATAGTGGTAGCCAATTCCACAGTCAGGAAAGAAAAAAAAATCTTAAAAAGAGGACCATGCTTTGAAACTAGAGAATGAACTCTAACAATGGAGAGAACAGCAGAAATGCTGAAGACAGGGAACTGGGAATAACAGAGCAGGCAACCCCAGTGTCAACGAATTCAAAACTGTAAGCTCATCCCTGCCACAGCACCCTACCACAGAAAACTTTTCATAGGAAGCCTATTCTTTCAGTTGCTTGATGATATCACATTCCTGTCACTACCACCACTTCTGCTACCTGGAATTCTACATACTGCCACTGCTATTTCCAAACCAGTTAAGTCTCTGTCACATGGCAGACACTCAGTATATGTTATTAAATAAATGATCAAAAGAAAGAAGTAGACAAACCAAGTTGAACCTGGGTAGGTCAAGTGAGCTTTCTGAACCCATTTGTTCATCTAAAAACAAAATAAAACCAGAATATATTTTCTGATTACTCTTGAGGGTGGATTTGAGAAATGTAATAAAAATGTACCTCTGAAAGTTGACAATAAAAATACAAATGAAAGGTACTATTATTAACAATGCTGTGTAAGATTTGTTGGTTTTCAGCATAGCAGTGACCAAGGCACCTACTAATACTGCAAAATAGAAACCTAGCAATGTTGCCTGATTTACCTCTGTCAGAACAGCTCAACTGTTATTATGACTGCTCATCTAATTCTTCACCTAAGCTGGCAGCTCTCAACCCTGGCAGGATGTACAAATGACATGGGAACTTTGTAATGCTCTGCTATCCAGGCTTATCTTAGAGATCCTGTTTAAATTGTGTGGGCAGGCGGCCCAGGCATCTGTATGTTTTAAATCTCCTTAGGTGATTCTTATGTGCAACCAGGGGTGAGAAGCACAGGTCTCAGCTTGTTATAGCCTCATTAGAACATAAGTGCTTCTCTCTAGCTCCTGGAAATAGGCTTTTTGGTTGACTTCAGGTGAGTTTCTTAAACCTCAGGAACAGCATATGAACTTGTTATTTCCCTTAACACAGCATCCTCCCCTTCGACAAGATGACAGGCCACTTTTGTAACAGTCTCTCAAGAAGAAATTATCTTCCAAATGTGTCTTTTTTGCAGGGATCTGAGCAGAGCAAATAAAGTAAACCAATTTAGCCATGCAGCTAAATTGATGGCATACACTATAAGCGAAATTTTTGTCTAAGAGATTTGCAGTTATTAAAATTTACTCCTGCTTCTAAATACTTAGTAAATTAAGAGAAAGCACCTGGGAGGCTAATTTAATTTGAGATGCTGAATTCTGAGTTCTAATTACAGATGCAGTCTCTATTTACCAAATATTCTTTGCAAAGGTTAACTGGGGTGGGGCAGGAGGAGACAAATCATTTCTGTTGCTGCATTCGATTAATCAGAATATTATTGACTGCCCACTGTGTTCCAGGCAAAGTGCAACTGCTGGAGTTAGTGGGAGCCAGGAGAGGTAAGCAAAAGTAGGAAAGAAAGACAAATATGCAACCCGTATGCTCCCATGGGAAAGTTACAGAGACTGATTTTGTAGGGTAAGGTTTCTCAGCTTCAGTGCTATTGACATTTGGGGCAAGATACTTCTGTGTTGGGGTTTGGAGGTGTGCACGGTATATGCTAGCAGTATTTCTGATCTCTATCTACTAAATGCCAGTAGCACACCCCCCGATTCAAGTCTCAACAAAAATCTCTCTAGGCCTTGCCAAATGTCTCTTGCGGGAGCAAGATTACCCCTACTTGAGAACCACTGTTGTAGAGTGACCTCAGAATTAAGGCTTGACTAGTTTAGGAGACATTATTGTGAAGAGTTAATATTAATAACAACAACAGCAATAACTAATTATCACATCACTATGTACTAAGCAATGCACCAAGATTGTGTGTATATAATTCCATTTAATTCTCACAACTCAGACAAATGAGATTATTTATTCATGGTCACAGTGGTAATAGTAGAGTTAGGATTCAATTTCAAGTTCATCATCCTCTGAGACTCATTCTTTTTCTCTTTTTTAGAAAGCTGGAACTCCAAGAGATAAGATATGCATGAGCCACAGAGATAGACCAGACCAATGGGTTTCAATGTGTTTTAATAGTCTGGCAGGTGAGTCCTGGTCTTACATAGAAACCTTGGCATAAAAGCCCATGTGTTCAACACCCAGGTGAGAGCTGCCATCCCAGCACACCGTGAGAGCATTGTATAACAAATTCCTGATGCACCAGCGCTGGGCTTGGCACTGTACATGAGGCAGGCCCCTCCCTTCCAAAGGAGTACAGCCCGATAAACAAATCCCAGGAAGTTGGTCTTCCCTAGTAGAAAATTATGCATTCTCACACTGGGCATTTTTAATCAGTAGACTATACTTATTTCTTAGGACCCTGAAGGAACCAAATGTCCAGCGGGTATGGGTGGGTCTTGAAAATGCATTAGATTTCCACATAGTTTCGTTTAAGGCTCCACACAATATCTCACACCTATAATCCCAACACTCTGGGAGGCTAAGGTAGGAGGATTGCTTGAACCCAGGAGTTTGAGACCAGGGTAGGCAGTATAGTGAGACTCCATCTCTACAAAAAAATATAGAGATTAGCTGGGTTTGGTTCCGCATGCCTGTGGTCTCAGCTATTCAGGAGGCTGAGCTGGGATCATGCCACTGCACTCCAGCCTGGGTGACAGAGAAAAAAAAAAAATTGTTTAAGAAAAAGTATTTCTCTGAGAAATAATTTGGAAACAGATCACCACCGATCCTCTTGCCCTGTTAGCTCCTGCATTGTGAGCATTCTGTTTGTTCCTCCAGTGCAACAAGATTCCGTTTGCTTCTGGGTCTTTGCATAGACCATCGCTTTTTCCAGAAATACTAACTCCATCCTCAACTTTCTGCTCCCCACCACTTACTCTTAGAAAGAAAACCACATTATGCCTACAAAGTCAAGTCATTATTCAATTTTCCCTTTCACAGGGAAGCTCTCCTAACTTCTCTAGCTATGCCAAATGCCCCTACAATTAACTCATAGTCTCCATTCATTCGTTCATTCATTCAACTTGGGGAATATGCTTTTTAAGCTTCTTCTGTGTTAGGCATTGTTCTTGGCATTGGAGAACATATCATAAATGACAAACCAGGTCTCTGCTCTTAACGAATAAAAACATTTTAGATATACTAGGCTAAATCATAACGAATCAATAATTTTTTTTTTTTTTTTGATGGAGTTTTCCTCTGTCTCCCAGCTTGGAATGCAGTGGTGCAAACCGATCCCTGCAACCTCACCTCCCAAGTTCAAATGATTCTCCTGCCTGTTTCCCAAGTGGCTGGGACTACAGGCGCCTGCAACCACGCCTGGCTAATTTTTTGTATTTTTAGTAGAGATGGGGTTTCACCGTGTTAGCTAGGATGGTCTCGATCTCCTGATCTCGTAATCTGCCTGCCTCAGCCTCCCAAAGTGCTGGGATTACAGGTGTGAGCCACCGGATCAGGCCCAATTATTTCTTAAAAACATTAGTAATTTATTGCGGTTCAACTGATGTTAAATAAAATGAATAAAGTAAAATAGGGTAATGTGATAGGACATTACTAAATATCCCTATTTTAGATGGAGGCACAGCGAAAGCTCCCCAGTTGGTTGGAACCTGAACTGTTAGAACTCAGCAATGGGAAGAACTGTGTAATCGTTCCAGGAGTGAAAATTAAAGGTTCAAAGGCTCACATAGGAGTAAAGGTATTAAGACTGAGGCAGAGAAAAAAGATGAGGCTAATGGAGACAAAGAAGGAAATATGGGAGTTTGGAGGGAAGGCTGCGCCAGGTTACATGTGATTTGGTGGAAGTGTAAAGGAGTTGGTAGTGATAGAAAGTCAGTGGAGGGTTTTAAGTAGTATGAAAATAAATTTTATACTCATTTTAAGAAGTTGTTGGCTGCTGAGAGCACTGTATCAAGGGCAAGAAGCAGAAAGGAAAAACCAATTAGATGTTAAATTCATCAGCCAAGTCAAGAAATAATGACTCCAGTTAGGGTGACAGTAGTATACATGAAAGGAAGCTCTGGAATTGGAAATGTATTTTGGAAATTGAATCAATTGAACTTCATGGTGGATGACAAAGGTGCAAAAAGGTGCACTAAAATACTCAAAAATCCTTGGTTGTTTGGCCCAAATACTGTTGGTGCCATTTTCAAAATGGGGAAGTCTAGAGAGGACACAGATGAAGGAGCTGGGGCAGGGGAATCAATAGTTCTATACTATATTTGTTCAGATACATGTTAGACAGGCAAGTGGTAATGTCACATGAGTGGTTGAGTCCTGAGCTGGAGAACAGTCAAGACCAGAGATATAATTTGTAAGTCTACCCATAGGTGACTTTATATCCATGGGACAAAATCAGCTCATTTTGAAAAAGAACAATAAGTTAAAAGATTGAACCCCAGAGCACTCCAGTGTTAAAAGTTGAGCACAGAACCAGAAAATGAGACAAAGAGAAAACAATCAGTGAGGTAGGAGGAAAAAAGAACAACAGAAAATATGGTATCCTTGAAGCTGAATGATAATATCCTCAAGAATGGAAAACACTTGTAGTCCTTACTGCTAACCCCTTAAGTGGAGATTGGCTGTTTTGCAGATGAGAAAACTGTCCTTTGACAATGGATCCACTATAAAAGCCTCAGGGAGAGAGTGCACAATGGGCCTTTAAAGGGGATGAAGGAATATGCCATTGATTTACTGGAGTTTGAAGGATTAAAAAAAATGTAAGAATGATAAATGATCATTTTCCTTAGAGATTGGTCAGCCCTGAGTAATGGACCATGCATGCAGGAAAAAGATCTCTGGGCAGAGAGTTTGTGTAAATCACAAAGAGATAAAGCTGATACATACATTCCCAAGAAGCAATCATTTCATGGTAGCTGGTCCAAACTTTTCATCTCTACTGAAACACTGTACCCTCTACTACAAACTGCCCCAATTCTCACTGCCATCTGCACTAACCTATGAATTGTGACCACTAACATTTACCTGGAAAGCTAAATATATATATACATACATACATACATATACATACATATATATACACACACATATATATACACATATATATACACACACATACATATATATATCTCACTGTATATTTAATTTATTTTAATATAGATTAGACATAGATATAGACATGGGGAGAGTTACCTAAAGAGATAATAGCTCTTAGCTTTTTTTTTCTCACCTGATCGATATGTCAACAGTACAACAATGACACTGACTATAGTCACCAATTTTTAAGCCTATGCTACACCAGGTTCTGTGTTGGAAAATTTATGAGTCATGAGCTTTTCTGGCCAGCTTAATTACATTGTCCAGATAATTTAATCAATTTCCATGGCTAGTATAATTCCCTCTAAAAATGAATGTCCTTTCTCTATAATAACTGTCTTTTGGACTAATTAAATAACTCTCTCAGGCCTCTACTTTGTTTTATCTCAGTAGACTTAGCCCATCTCTTATGACTTCTAGATACCTAGAGAAAAATAAATCATAAAACTTTTCTCTTTTTCCCCCCAGAAATGTACTACATTTATAAACTGGCAAATACAATTTGCAGGCCTTCATTTTTTATTCTCCTGTTCCTTTTCACACTGACTACTGTCATTTTCACTACCAAAATACGGGTTATATGTGGAGATTTGAGTTTTAAAAGGTAGGCTGTTTCCCACTTCCTTCCTAATATTTATATGAATAATAATTTTACCCCATCAGCGTAATTTAGTCTCAGAAAATTAAAACCATCCTCAGTAATAAGTAGATATAAAATAGACACATAGACTGGTTTTAAAAGAAAGTCTTATATGACATCTTTTTGAGACTACATTAAGGAACTTTGGGATACAGGTAAAGGGTCTTGAAAATTACTCACAACTGGTCTTCACGTAACTCCATACTTGATAAGTAAAACCATACCAGAAAAAAAAAATGTGTATTATCAGTTAAGATTTCTACTTTGAAAATTGTATTTCCCTCTTTGTTGAGTATAATTGAAAATTTCAGAGCAGAAAAATGGATGTAAAAAGTCAGTTTCTGAGCTTCCTTTCAGTTTGACAATGTATAAAATCCTATATTAATCAGGTGATTTTAAAATAAAAACTCCAACTGAATTAAGCCAAAATGAAACAAATGTGCACAGTTGGTTGGTTTTAGGCCCGGCTGGGACCTGGGGCTCTTTTCCCATCTCTGGGCTTCTCTTTCTTCTATGGAGTTTTTCTATCTCAAGTACACTTTTCCTAAACCATGGTATTCCTACTAAATTCCACAATCCTAGTGCAAAGAAACCCTCTTTTCTCAAAATTCTAACAAATTACTGACCTTTTTCTTTGCTCCAATGGATGTGGGCCGTTTCAACTGTGGTTGGAGGCTGGAACTTTCTGATGAGCCAAGCTTCTACCACGCAGCAACCACCTGAAATACCAAAATAGATAATGGATGATAGACAGTTTCCCAAAAGAAAATGAGAACATCGTCACGAGAATCAGGGGGAGTAGATTTTTGGGTAGATTTAAAAAATAGATTTAGGTTTCTACTAGGGAACCAAGAAAAACAACTCTTTTGTTTATATGTTTTTGTGGACACATTTTCTTAGACATCTAAGACATAATACCTACTCACTGATTACATTGTGTTGCTTCATTAACATGATTTCAACTCCAAGTTCTCTGTGTAGGCCAAACACTCCCCTTCTGATAATAATTTCAATCCCTGATTTATCAAATAACATAGATCCACCAAAAAAAAAAAAAAAAAAAAAAGACAGCTGCTGTTTTTATTTATAAACAAAGATTCCACCCTCTTCCATCTGAGATCTGACTTTTCTTAAGTTTTTTCCTTTTCTTGTATTGCAGTCTTAAGGGAAAAAAGATTTTATCATTCACAATTCAAAAGTGCCAATCCACACAATATCCTCAGGGGCACCAAGGCTTACTGGATGAGAAAGCTCACACTCACCAATCTGCCTGTTAATTTGTTAAGATTGACAGAGCTTCTGCTTCTTCCCATTGCTGAAGTTCCAATTCTTTGGGGGAGTATTTGTTACATTTAGATCTCCTGACATGTTTTCTTGATGAAAGGCAATGGCATCTCCCTGTTCAAAAGAGTGACAAGATAAAACAATTTCAGGGAGAAGAATCTGTGAAATTGATAATCATTGCAAGATTTCATTTGCACACAGGACTTTATATGTCTGGGGAGAGAATAGAGAATAGGCACTAGAAAAGAGGTCTCTAGTTCTGAGTGAATGAAAGTGCCTGAGGTCTGCATTTCTCAGCAAAATCCTAAATGGTCCTTAGGCCAAACTTTCTAGGATGGGAATTCCTCTGGGAGGCATGTTTCCTGCTTGATGAAATGCATTCACCCAGCATGTATTACTAAACAAGCTAATCAATAAAATTAAGGGCAATTTGTTTGAAAAAGACAAATTGATGTTCGTCTGATGTTTAACACGGCCACTCCATATTTTCATATATCTCTAGAGGCTTAGTTGTAATAATGTATGTGCTGTTGTTGCATTTGTTCTTTTAACTTAACATGTTTTACAAGTTTCAACACAGTCTTTCTAATTAACATTTAAGAACCTTGCCGGTTGTTTTAAATCCTAGCTGTTATAGATAATATTTCAATGAATATTTTCCCGCTTATCTATTTTTAGTTTTGAAATGATGCTTTAAGTCCCTAGGAGTTGCATATCTACGCCACACAGACCAAAATACCATAGAATTGTGTCTCTGAAACAATGTATTGTCTTCCAAAAGTGCTGGGTAATTCACTCTGTCAGACACAGTGTAGGAATACAATGGTTTCAACACAAGGTTGACACTACAGGGTGTTAAGGAAGTAATGGACCCTGGCATGGGTTTAACCATTTGAGGATATCTAACATACACGTATGAAGGTTTTTTAACTTGAAAAAAAATATAAAGAAATGGCAACTCTCACTTCATCATAGAGTGGGGATCACAACCCTACATGTCCTCTTGGTTCTGGCAGGGAGTGTGAATTAATCAAGCAAGGTGTTAGGGAACCTGGAGGAAAAGATGAAAACTGTGGAGAAATGAGGATGCATGCTCCATCTGCCCCTCTAAAGAGCTGCCTCTACTCCAGCTGAGATGTCCCAATTTCAAAATGTGGGCCACTCATTCAAATTCAATGTATATGAAACATATCAACACTTATCAGACAAGAAAGGAGGGGAGGGAAGCAAAAAAGGAGAAAGGAAAAGAGAACGAAAAAGAAATGAAAAGTTGGTTTGAAACCCCATGTACAGACTTTATAATGTACCATTTGCAATGAACTTTTCTTTATGGAAGTAAGGCAAATTTCAATAAAAAGATGCCTTGTAAAACTGATTGCTGGGATTGATATTGATGGAAAGAAATACAAAATAAAAGTGCTAAGCAACCAGCACCATCCAAAAGAAATGTCATTTATGATGATGAACGGTATGCATGCACAAAAAGCAGAATTTAATGCTGGGCTTTAGCAGATGTAATTATATAGCATGATAAAGTAAGGCACAAAAGGAGTTGAACCACTCTTTCCAAATTACAAAGCTGTAAAACATTCAGCAGTCAAGTAATAAAGAGAAAAAAATTGTTTTACTTATTTAATTTGAGTAACTTATTTTTCTCCAACAACAAAATGCCTAGGAAGAACAATGAATTCAGGAGTTACATTATGACTGGTGCCCCTCTCCACTCATTTTCCAAGTGATTTCATTTGCTCAATAAGATCAGCTACCACAGGATAGTGAGAAATCTTAGTGTGTGTGTGTTTTCCCAGGTTTGCCTTTGTGATGTGAGAAACTATGAGTGACAGCAGTAAGGGGAAAAGACCCTCTAATTCAGGGTAAGATATTGACAAGGGTAAGAATTCAGCCTTCCAACAGCAAAGCTCTTCCCCCATTTCTCAGTATCATATAGTTTATTAAAGCATGTTTAAGTAGAAGGCTGGGTATATATAAATATGCATCATCACTTGAAGTTGTCCACAAGGCTGTTCACTGTCAAAAATGTAAGTGGACTGTAAGAAAAAAGAAGATTTGGAGGAATAAGGGGCAGGAAGTGACAATGGCCATAAAAGGAGGCATTTGCCATCAAGACAAAGACCCAGATGCATTTGTTGTTGGAAAATATTTCCACGCTAAGAATGTAAGTGAAAAGGCAACTATATTAAGGTATGTAAACAGCCTTTTGCTAGGATAATGAAAATCTCAGGACTGGAAAGAAAACAGCCAAGGCACAAATTTAGGCCGTTGTTCTTTGCTATTTTCTTTTTTTTCTGCTATCTTTTGGCAGAGTCATCAATGTCTTCATTTTTGCAGCTAAGTACGTTTATGCTCAGACAGTTCACAGGGTTGTCATTAAGAATACATGGATTTCAAATGAGATACTGGGTCAAATATCCAGGTAACTCAAGCCAAGTTAATCTTGAATCTGAACTAACCTTACAGATGTCTTGATTCTTAGGTGTGTTTTTCCAATGCGTTATTGGAAATAAATTCTTCTATCACTAATGTTTTCCAAGCCTACGTGATTTGCTGAAGTTCTTGGTAAAGGACTTTCCAAGGCTTTCTTGGAGTAGTAAATAATCCCGTACAAGTTATTTTAATCAAATCAGACTATCACTCTCCTTTTCTCTCGTTCCTTGATCTAAAAGGTGCTACTCCCATGCCACATAAGGCTATCTCACATTTTATCTCTCCTCCATGTCTGTTCCTCAATTTAGTTTAATTCAACCAACACTGTATTGGGGTGGGGGAATCTACTCCAGGTCTCGCCTTGTGAATTCAGAGATGAACCATATAATAGAGATGAATAATCTGCTCTCATTGTCATTATTACTTTCATAGATTGGGCATGTACTGTGTATCAGGCACCACACTAAAGGCTTGGTTGGTAGGCATCATCTCAACTAATTATCTCAGCAATTGAATATATTAGGGCTATTTTTATTCTCAATTTTAAAGTGAGAAAATTGAATATAAGAGATATGAAGAATTTTTCAAGGTTGTATGCCTCTTGAGAGAGAGATCCAGGACAAGATCTCAGGTCTAACTCCAAAGTATAGACTCTTAGCTGCTACTTAATATAAATGATAATGAAGAAGATAATAATGATGATAGTTAATATTTATTGAGCAACTTTTTATATTTCAGGTAAAGTGCAAGGCACTTGACATAGATTATAATCTTGTTCCATTAGAACAATCATCATGCAAGGTTAACAATGCCGCCACCCTTGATTATTAGATGATTAAAATTAAGGTATTTGGAAATTATGCCTTATGAAAGATCATTCAGTGTGGTCTCAATGAATAGGGTGGGTCTCTCTGCTATGGCAAAACCAGTGCTTCCAAATTTCACCTAGCAGGTATTGCGCATTAGTCTGGCTTCTGATGAATCAAAGGAATAGGAAGAAATTAAATAGCAAAATACAATGAATAGCCCTGTTTGCTTGTAGTAATTTGGGAAATAACCAAATAAAAGCAAACTAAATACAAAAGTCATAACTTCTTCTACTAACACTATTATAGAACTCCTTGGGGAATGTCATTGTCATTTAATTGTTAAGTCAAAGAGCCAGACCTATTTTGCCTGATGTTGCCCTTAGAGATCCACACCAAAAGTTGGTTAAGATGACTTAGTTTCAAGGGCCCCAGCTTCCAAGTAAACTGAGGTAATGATCCATGTGTTTTAGGATCCCGGCATCTGGCAGAATGTCTTGCAAATACTGTACTTAGTAAACATTTGTTTCTTGCAATTTTTGATGCTCAGGCATCAAGTGGTTAACAATTATTTTCCATTGACAAAAGTATTCTTTCATACCCCCTGAGGCGTTTTTTGCTTTAGAAAAAATGGTAGTAGTACATGGTTATTTTGGATCCATGAAAATATTAGTTATAATATTCTTCTTTTCCCATTCCATTACAGTAAAACTTATTTGAGAGCTATTAAATAATAGGAACATGATTTTTTAAATAAGATGATTTAAAAGGAGAGGTATGTTATCATTATTGTTTATTTATTTGACAAACATTGTGAGAGCCTGTTATGTGCTAGGCACTTTGCTGAACATGCTGAGGAAGACAAAGATGCATAAATATAAAGACATGGATAATCCTGCTAATAAATGTTGGTTTCAAGCTTCATTATGCTGAGATAAGCATCTTGTCTCATCTACAATTTGTTACCCACTTCATGAGTCTCATTTGCAAAAACAATTAATGATCCTGTTAGCAAATGTGTAAACAATGGATATTAAATACATAAATATACCCATTTGGCTACTTATTTCCTTTTGCCAATAAAATAAATCTTTTCTTCTCTATTAATAAATGGCTATACACAAAAATAGTTTATAGATAAATTGCATTTAGACATGAAAAAATGCCCTGAGTGTGCAGTGGTAGAAATTATATAGGTTTCTAGAAACAGGAGACACTAGAAAAATTAATCACATTCCTTCAGGTCTAACTGCCTGTGGCCTTCCTGGTAACATTTATTAAAGAATTAAAAGTACATTCATTTTCAAGACTTTTGTTACAAAAATCATAGCTTCACTATACCTTTAGAAATTATATCTGCAATTATATTAGTTAATACTTTGTTTTAATATGTTTTCTCTAGGAAATGTTTCTGCTCATTCAGATACTGACTATAAAAGCAAAATGAAGTGTGGAGTTTAAGTTATGATTTAAAAAACCCTATTGCTAAAAAAGGAGAGGTGGTAGTTTTACATTCTCATTGCCTTCTTTAAATAACTGTCCAATCTTTTACTTCACACTGGCAATACAGGTAATGAATATAAATGCTTTATATTTGTAGAGCACTTGGATTTTTATGTGCAGTAGTAAGGCAGATGAGATACTTTGGCCAAATCAACTAAAACGAGCATTATATATATTTTTTACCTTATCGAGGTACAAGATACACACGTTAAAGTGTGTAAAGTGCACTAATCCTGAGTGCACAACTAGGTAAGTTTGTATACCTATATAACCACCACCCAGATCAAGACCTAGAATATTTCTAGAGCTCCATACATCTCCTTCATGTCCCCCTTAGTCAATAACCAACACTCCCCGAACTCAGGATAACCAATAATATGGCTTCTATTATCAATGATTGTTTTTGTCTATTCTTAGACATCATCTGAGTGGAATTATGCGATATGTATTTTTGCATCTAGTTTTTTTTCACTCAACAAGATGAGAGCTTCATCTATCTTGTTGTGTGTAATTGGCTGTTGTGTGTAGTTAGTTCTTTTTAAATTATTGCTATATCATATTATATAGTATGAATACAATATGATATATTTATTCATCTGATTGATATTTCAGTTGTTTCCAGTTTTTGTGTATTATGTGAAAAAAAGTCTTACTGGATAAAGAAAATGTGGTACATATCACCATGGAGTACCACAACCATAAAAAAGAACGAGATCATGTCTTTTGCAGGGACATGGATGGAGCTGGCAGCTATTGTCCTTAGCAAACTAGCACAGGAATAGAAAGCCAAACTCTGTATGTTCTCACTTATAAGTGGGAGCTAAATGATGAGAACACATGGACACATAGAGGGGAACAGCACACACTGGGGCCTATCAGAAGGTGGAGGTTGGGAGGAGGGCAAGGAAAAATAACTAATGGGTACTAGGCTTAATACCTGGGTGATGAGATAATCTGTACAACAGACCCCCATGATACAAGTCCACCTATGTAACAAACCTGCACATGTACCCCTGAACTTAAAAGTTATAAAATAAAACAAAATAAAAAAGTTGTCACTAAAAAAAAGAGAAAGAAAAAAATCTTGAAAAAAACGTGTGTTGTTTGTTTGTTTGGTTTTTTGTTGTTGTTGTTGTTGTTGTTATTAGTATTATTTTCTTCACACTCTGTTGCCCAGGCTAGAGTGCAGTGGCATAAACATAGCTCACTGTAGCATCTACCTCCTGGGCTCAAGTGATCCTCCTGCCTCAGCTTCAGCTGGGACTGCAGGTAGGTGACACAACATCTGGCTTTAAATAAAACTTTTTAAAGGTACAAATAAGCTAAAACAAAGTAATGAATACTCAAAAGATCAAAAAGTAAATTAAAAGAGACTGAAGCTGGCTTTAAACTTTGGAGTATTTGCTGATCCTGGTGAACTTCAACTTTAATGATCACTACCTCTCAGTTTGTATAGGATAGAACAATTCTCATCCATTTTGCCAGAGGAAAAGGATTTTGCTAGAAACTCCCTGCATTAAGCTAAAATGAGTTTTAGGGTAATCATAAATAAGCCTAGCTCTGCAGGAAGTTGCAAAAAAATCCACCCATATTAAAATGTAGTATGAAGTGCAGAAGTAAAAGAAATTCATTCTGAAAGTTTATGTCCTCAAATCAGACCCTGTGGGTTTGAAGACCAATTTGTACTCCCTAACTGATCCTAAAAACCTCAAGTCTAAAATTTTGATTAAAGTTTTCATAGTACCACCCAGGTTCCTGGATAAAACAAATGCAAATTCTTTCTAGGAGAATTCACTTTCAACTGAGGCCTCAAAAATTTCCACAAAGTTAACTAAAATAATATAAATCATGAAACACACAGGAAATAAAACACCGGAGGAAGAAACAGCAGAAATAGATTGATAAAGATATTGTGTATTAGAATTATAAAATACAGATTATAAAATGATGACTATGATGAATGAAATAAGAAATTGAAAATATGAGTCAGAACAAATGATGGCAAAAGGATTAAGCATGTTTTTGCAAAGAAGAACAAGGACTAGCTCATATCAATAGAAAATACAATACAAATAGGACAAAATGGAATTGAAATATATAAAATACATTTAATCAGAATTTCAAAAGGAGGAAAGAAAGAATAAAAAGATAATATCTTAAGAGATTACAGAAAAAAACTGTTTGGAATCGAGCAAAGGCAAGTTATTCATTTCACAATGCCAATAAAAAGGAAAGAAATAAAATAATAGTAAAAACAGAACCCACACCTGTATACATGATATTGACTAAGCAGAACACAAAGACAAAGAGAAGATCCTAAAATCAGTTAGACAGGAAAGGTGTACTATTTTCAAATGAATGAAACTGAACTGGCAGCTGGCATTTCAAAAGCAACAGCAGAATCCATTAGGACTGTAATAATGTCTTCAATGTGTTCAGAGTAATTAACGCTACTTAGAATTGTATACTAATCAAAAAATATCTTTTTGAAACATAGGTAAAATCAAGACCTATTGAAATGAATAAAAACCAAGAGTTTGTCACCAACAGATTTGTATTCAAGGGACTTCCGAAAAGTATACTATAGACAGGAGGAAAATGATTCCAGATGAAAGGTGAAAAAAATAAGGAAAAATAATGAGTAATAAATGTTGAAAATATGATGGGAAACACAAACATCAATCATATATAACAATATCCTATAAGATTAAGAAATCACAAATAGAAAAGAATATTGTATAAATTGTACTTACAGTGTTCTAAGATCTTTCTGTTGCAAGGAAGGGTAAAAGTTGATTAGTTTTATGTTTAATAATTAAGTGTGCACGTTAAGACACTAGAGCGACAATAACAGAATAAAAATAAAATTAACTTCCACAACAGTATAGGGAAAAATTGAATTATAAAAGAAAATATAAAAGAAGACAAGAAAAAAAATGAGCAACAGAAAAGTTAAGACAAATAAAAAAACACAAAGTAAGATGATGGAAGCACATCCCAAAATACAAGTAGTTTTTTTTTTTTTTAATGGATTAAACACTTTAGATAAAAAACATAAATTGGCCAGGCAGGGTGGCTCACACCTGTAATCCCAGAACTTTGGGAGGCTGAGGCGGGAGGATCAGTTGATGTCTAAAGTTTGAGACCAGCCTGGGCAACATGGCAAAACCCTGTCTCTACAAAAAATGCAACATTTAGCCAGGTCTAGTGTTGTGCATCTGTAGTCCCAGCTACTGGGAAGGCTAAAGTGGGAGGACCACCTGAGTCCGGGAGGCAGAGGTTGCAGGGAGTGGAGATTGTGTCACTGCACTCCAGCCTGGGCAACAGAGTGAGACCCTGTGTCATAAAATAAACTAAATTGTCAAAGTAAATTAATAAAATTCTAGCCACATGATGTTTATAAGAGGCAAATCAAAATATTAAGACACAGGAAGTTCAAAAGAAGGAGAATTGAAAATATTTATTGAGCAAATATTAATTTTAAAAAGCTGAAACATCTATAACGTCTATATTAATATAGAACATAATGGACATTAGGGTAAAAGAAATTACCAGAAATTAAGAGGGTAACCACACTATGAATAAAAAGCTTAATACAAATGAAGACATAACAATTCCAAATGTGTTTGTACCTATAGATGTAGATACAGAAATTAACGGAATTATACAAATAAAACCCAGAAAAAGACCCACAAAAGTATAGCCAATTGATTTTTCGCAAAGGTCCAAAATCTATTCTGTGGGGGAAAAATCATCTTTTCAACAATTGTTACTGGAGCAAGTACTTATTTACAGATTAAAAAAAAAAGAATTCAAAGTAAAACTCACACTTTATAGAAAAGTTAATTCAAAATGGACAGGTGATTTTCCACATTTAAAGGAAAACGTAAGGGAAAATCTTTAGCACCTACACTTCTGTGAAGCATTCTTCGGCTCAACAACAAAAGCACATTTCATAAAAGAAAAAAAATCAATAAATTGAATTTAATCAAAATTTAAAATGTTTGCTCTGCCAAAGACCCTATTAAGGGGATGAAAAGACAAGCTATAGACTGGGAGAAAATATTTGCAATCCATGTATCTGGTAAAGCACTCTTATTATCTGGAACATATAAAGAAGTCTGCAGGGTCTCCAGTTCCTCCCACCTTCATTCTGTGTCCTGGCCAAAAATCATGAAGTGCCTTTACTGCTCTGTGACCAGCCAGCTTCAGATTTTTCCCAGGGGGAAAACCTTGAACATTCCCAGGCACTGATAAAGATATCTATGTTGTTGCCAAAAACACTGAAAGAAAGTGGTCTCAGCCCTGGGCCAAATTCCTGAAACTTTCACATAAAGTCCATACCTCAACCCCTGGCTGCAAACATCCTAGGTAGAACACCGCTTTTCTTTTGCTGTTCATCATGAGGACCACTGCAGCACTCTAAGTTCCCCTAGTAAATGTTTTGGACTGATCACTTTGGCATTTAGTGTTTCTTTCTTGGAATCCCGACTAGCCCCATCTCAGCACAATTTGGGGCACTTTCTTGTGGAAATTCCCCTGCTGCTGCTTTTGGGGTGAGTCCCAAAAGCAGTTAGGCAGGATGAAACAATTGACATAGTCAACAGGACTCCAAAGAAATAGGGCAAAGAGGAACTGATGGGGTACGTCCTGTAATGGTGCAAGGTTCTCTGTGAGGCTTCTGTGGCTGGCTTGCTCCATGCTTGCAGGCCTCCCTGGGAATACCAAGATGCTCCAAAAACTCCAGTTGGCTTGATTAGCCTTCTGGAGGGTTTGAAATTGCAACTGGCCAGCAAGGAGGCCAGGTTTCTAGCAACCGGGAAAGGCTGACCTCTGTTGTGGCCATCCACCTAGCAACAGAGGATCCTCTGGCAGCAGAAAGCCAGGTGGGCAAGTTAGAGGAGGAATTACAACTGGAAAGAGACATACGCTCCACTCTGTTAGTTCCCAACAGGGTGGATAAAGTGGAAGAAGGGGAGACTGAACACACGGCATGCTGCTATGCCAAATGGTGCAGTAAGAAAATACCTAAAGCCCTGCCATCGTCCAGTCCCCCAACTGGGATGCCAAAAAATAGGAACCCCTAGACAGTGAAAGTGAGTCTGACAGATCCAGATAATGGAGGGGAACTTCTGAGGATTCACTCCCTCACACAGAGTAAATTAAAGTAAGCCCACAAGGCAGGAGCCTGAGGCCCTCCACTACTTGCCAATCAAACATATCCCTTGAGCGAATATACTCCTATAGAGTTAATTGATCTGGCTAGCCATTTTTGCCAGAACCCGAAGGAGTTCTTAGCCACTTGGCTGGGAAGATTATGGGATGGTGGCACCGACTGGGTGGTTCTGTCTGGAAATGAAGCTGAAAATATTATCATTGTTACAGCATATCCTTCTATTGGGCAATGCCTACATGGCTCCTGTGCTACTCCTGCGATAGACCAACACATCCTAACCTATAGGGAAGCCTGGCCATCCAAGGGGTATACATACACCTGGGGATCCAGCACCTTGGAAGACAATCGAAGAGACCCAGGCTTTGTTCATGAACTGGCAATGCAGGTGGCCATCTATGCCCCTGCTTTCCGGGGCATAATAATGCCACATTCATGGCCAGTATGTGCAATATGTTCCTAAAGGCCGCTCTGCCTGGGTGGAAGCAAACACTTCTTCCCATCTTAAGTCCCTTAGCAGGGGCTCTGGTTGAAATAAGGGAATTCGAAACTATGGCAGTGCAGCTAAAGTGAGGAGTGCTGTAATAATGGGGGAAACTTAAGGAGACAAGGAAAGGGAAAATATAGAGATACAGCAAAATGGGTGTCAAGGGGTAAAATATGGCAAGATCTTCTGAAGACAGGTATGGAAAGAGAGAAAATAGACAAACAACTCAGTGAAGTTTTCCTTAGACTTTGAAAAGTCCTAAAGCCCAAGCAGTAGTGTGCCTAAGATTGATTCTAAACCCTCAGCAATACCTCTGGAAGAAGAATCCAACGTAAAAGGGTAGTGAGCACCACAGCCCCTACCATGACAGGACGGTCAAAGTTCTTCTTAATATAGAGCCATTTAGGGGGACCAAAGGCCCCATGTAGAAATAGTGATTCACTGGTACCCTTAAAACAAAGAATTTCAGTTCTGGCAGATACAGGAGCTGAATGCACTGCTCCTGATGTATGTAGATGGATACAGAGATACATGCATCCCTGCGAGATGAGTACATCTACTGTTACAAATTAGGCATGTTCCACCAACCCCATGGTGGTTCTATATCTCCCCAACCCCTGAGAACATTGTGAGGATAGATACTCTCCTGGGAGCTGCCCTTGAAACAACTAAAGGTTAATTCCATCTCCAGGTAAGGGTACTAAGAGTCATGCTCCAAAAGGAGGCTAGATGGGAGCTGGTGGTATTATTCTGCCCAAGACAGGTGGTGTGTATCAAACACTATCATCTCCCAGGAAGGCACAGAAAGATAACAGCAACTATTCAGAAACTGGAGAAGGTGGAGATCGTGAATCCAGCGCAGAACCCATACAACAGCCCTATATGGCTGGTGTGAAATCTTGATGGCACCTGGGGGATGACAGTTGATTACTGGGAATGCATAAGGTGACTCCATTAATACATGCTGCTGTCTTAAATGTGGTTCATATAGTGTATAGGCTGACTACTTGTTTAGGTACGTGTGTACTGTCCTGGATTTAGCAAATACCTTCTTTAGCATACCCTTAGATCCAAAGTCCCAGGACATGCCTGCCTTCATCTAGGAGAGCCAACGATTAATTTTTAAAGTGCCTTCCTGGGGTGTTTTTACTGCCTTACCATCTGCCTGGTTTGATGGCTGGTTATCTCACGGTTTTGGGTGATATCTTAGCCCATTTGTGTTGCCATAAAGGGAATATCTGAGGGTGGGTAATTTATAAAGAAAAGAGGTTTATTTGGCCCATGGTTCTGCAGGTTGTACAAGAATTCTGGTGCCAGCATCTGCTCCTGGTGAGGGCTTCAGGCTGCTTCTACTCGTGACAGAAGGTGAAGGCGGGCAGACATCACACAGCAAGAGAGGAAGGAAGAGAGAGGGGAGGGAAAGTGCCATGCCCTTCTCAATTACCAGTTCTCATGTGAACTACAAGAAGTTATGCACCCCCTCAACAATGGTACCAAGTCGTTCACAAAGGATCCCCCTCCATGATCCAAACACCTCCCACCAGGCTCCACTCCAACATGGGGGATAACATTTCAACATGGACTTTGCAGGGCCAAACAAACCATATGCCAATCATAGTAGGTGATATGCTCAGCATTCACCAGGAACATTATATACAGATTTTGCTAATTTATACAGATTTGAGTATTTTGCACAGGCTACCCAAAAGGTTCTAGAGCACCTGTGGTTCAGAGGATGGGCCATCAACCCACAGAAACTCCAGAGGCCAGGGGGCATCACAAAATTCCTGGGCATGGTTTGTTGAGTAAGAGTTGGGTTTGCCACCAGCTGTGATTCAGTAGATTCAGGTATACCCATGGCCCCAAACAGTTAAAGAACTACAACCCTTTGTAGGTCTTCTAGGATATTGAAAGACCTTCATTTCCCCTTGGCCGAATGTCTCAGGCCATTATACTGCCTGATAAAGATGGGGGGCACATTGGGACTGGAGCATTAAAAAAGAAGTGTTTACTCAGGCAAAGGCCTTAGTGATGTAAGCACAAGCCCTACAAATGTTCACCCCTGCAAAACCATTTGAATTAGATATTTCTGTGACTGAGAAAGGAATAGGTTGGGCCCTCTGGCAGAGGGAGAGCAACCAACAAATGCCCTTTAGCTTCTACTCGTAATTGTTCAGGGGGCCTGAGCAATGCTATATCCTGTTGGAAAAACAGTTCCTTGCAGTTAACCAGGCCGTCTTGCAAACAGTGTCACTAACTGGAGATACATCACTGGAATTTAAAACAGCTTACCCTATTAAGCATTGAGTGGATGGCCTATTTGCCATGTCCACATCATCTGTAGCACAAAATGGTACTCTGGTTAGGGGTCACACAGATCTCCAGCGGAGCAGGCATCTTACATCCAGCCATCTGTCTATAAAACTATAGGCCCGGTTGGGACCTAGACAATAAACTGTAGATTTAAAATCAGTCCCAACACCACTCCCAGAGAAATCTTATCAAATAAAGGAAGGAGAAAAAACCCACCCAAGGGTGCTTAGTACACAGATAACTCCAATGTGGGTCAGCTACACAGACGGACTTCCGTGGCTATGCAACCAAGTATCCACACCATATGGGTGCACTTTGGAACAGGGTATAACAGCCAGTAGGCAGAGCCCTGAGCTGTCTGGATAGTGATGATGAAAGAACCACACCCAGTATCTCTGTGTACTGATTCCTGAGCATCCGTGAAACGGTTGACACTGTGAATAACTCTATAGGAAAAGGATCAATGGTCCATAAATGGAAGGCCATTGTTGGGGCAGAACTACAAACAGACATTTAAGATCGATTACATCAACCAAGGCTAAAGTTGCAGTGTTCTACATAGCAGCTCACCAACAGTCACCTCTTGTAGAAATATGAAAGCAGAAACTCTGTCCCGAGCCCGGTCAGTGGTCACCTGAAAAAGCAGGTATAGCATATTGGATACATCAGAAGGGAGCTCATAGGGGTGCTGCATACTATTTGGAAATTGGTCCAGCACTATGGCTTACTAGTGTCCAAACAAGACAGAGAAAAGACAATACAAAATTGGCCCAACTATTGCCAGGCCCCTCTTCAGCAAGCACCAGAGGCCACTGGAAATGTAAAAAGAGGGGAGAGAGCCATCAACACGTGGCAACTAGATTATATTGGCCCACTCCCTAATTGGTGAGAGATATCAATATACACTGACATGCATAAACACTGAGTGGCCCCTTGCAAGCTTTCCTCCATTGAAAAGCAAATCAGACCTTGACTATACAGAGTCTGCAATGTTTGCAACTAATGTATGGTACCCTAAAAACAATCATAGTGGCCGAGGGAAGCATTTCCCAGGCTCCCTCATCCAAGATTGGGCAGAAAAGGAGCGCATGACATGACAATTTCATCTGCCCTACAGCCCACAGGGAGCAGGACTGTTAGAGAGGAAAAAACGACCTCTTCAAAGAACAAATTAAGCTCTTTACAGGACTCCCCTCATTGAGAAATTGGACTGTGGTTTAAATGGAAGTTGTATGTGCCTTGAATGAAGCTCCCATCATGGAAGGAAAGTTGGCTTATGAACATGTAATGAATATAAACAGCCAGGTGCAAGCCACAGGGGTATGGAAAAAAGCTAAGCCTGGAATTCAGTTCCACATGGACTGGCCTGATTTTATGCTCCGCTTGTCCCATAAACCCTGGGCAGGGAATTCTGAAGTGAGATCTGGGGTAGAAAGTACCACTGGGCTGGACTAGCAATCCTTCTTCCCCTGAGGTGGGAGGCCGTCACTGCCCTGGACTTGACCCCCACTTTCCTTTTCCATGAAGGGCCTGGGGAGACACACTGGCAGTGGACAGGCAGTGCCTCCATACCGCTGGGCACCAAAGTGGCACTAATACAGTGGATTTCACCCAGACTATCACTGTGGAGTCTACAACACTTCTCGCACTGGGACAGAAGGTCTGTACACCCCTCCCGGAAATGTTCCCAAGGCTTCTGAGATTATTGCAGAGGGAGGATCTAACACAAGTTTTATTACACAGGTGGGGCAGGAGGTCCCACCCTGTATTCCTAAACATTTTTTGTCTTTTTGCTGTTTGCTTGAGCTGCCTTCTCCTTTACTGTTATATCATCCCCTCCAGAGCTCGGATATCCCGTGAAAATGTTTTACTGGCCTGGACCCATTGCACAGTCCATAGCCAAGGCTGATCTAATTGGCAGATACATGGCCTTATGCCCCTGAGTAGCTAAGGAGGAATGCCCTGGTAGACTGAGCCACTATGTACAAACCCATATAACTGAACAACACATGGGAATGGGTACTCTAGATACCTCTGACATGTGTGCAAATGTGATAGGGATGCGACATCGGGCAACCCTGAACACAATGTAAGTTCTTCCCTGAACATGTCCCACAGGGAGGCAACAACCAAAGCCAAGACTTCCCTGAAGACAATCCCATCCTGGCAATAGGGATCATACTGGCAAATGCAGGATGGATTTTTGTGCCTCACCCCTACAGCAGGGATGCTCTCTGGGGTTAAAGAGATCTGTCGGGAACAAAGCAATCACTCCAAAGACACTCAGGTAAACAATACCAGATACCTAGGGCTCCTCCCAACTGCTGGAAGCCAACACATTGTTATACTTAGGGACACAGACTGATTTGCCACAGACTGGTTTTGTAGGACAGCAACATATTGGATTGCTTGATTGGTACCTAGTAGCTCAGTAGTACTCACCTCTGGCCCTGGGTTCCCCTAAGATGGCTTGGATGATATACCCTTGGCTTCATGTAGGTGCCCTCCAGGATCTCTGACACCATCCCTGTCCCCCTCATTGAGTCCATCTGTAGGGGCTGGTGAAGTAGGTCTGTTTTTGTTTGTTTGCTTGTTTTTGGTGGGATGACTGATTGACTGTATTTGTACCCCTGGAAGGCTCTGTTGCTATTGTGCAGAAGGTGGAAGCCTTCAAAGATATGTCTTCAGAGCTCTGAATGACACTGAGCATGGTTTGGAGTCCTTGAACACTGAAACAGCCACATTGAGAAAAGTGTCCTATGGAACTCAATAGCTCTAGACATGCTGACAGCTGAGCAGGGAGGAATCTGTGCCTCTTTAAAACCTGAACGATGCCAAAGAAGCTGATGTTAATCAATCCCTCCTTCATTTACAAAAGCAATTACAGCTAATAGACCACAGGGGTTTGACTCTTGGTAGCTTACAATACAATCATAGTTTTCAGAATTGGAGCCTCAGTAGAAAGCACTGCTAGTAAGCCTTTGGGGAACTGTGATTTTAGGTCTCGTCACCTGCACCTGTATTTACTGTTGCTGTTTTGTTGGCAATGTGTCATAAAGTTTGGGAAAAGGACCTTACAAGCAATTCCATCCTTTCCTGCCAGCTCAGGGAACATCTCAGAAGAGATGGGTGTGTGAAATTATAAGAGCCAGTCAGGGGTGTAAATTGTAGTCCCCCAACTTTCTTTCCATCTCCTGACCAAACATCACAGAGTGCATTGACAGCTCTGTGACCCAGCAAGCTGCAGGTTTTTCCCAGCAGGCTTGACCAAACTAGAGCCTTGAACATTTTCAGGTACTAATAAAGGCATCTAGGTTGTTGCCCAAATCACTGAAAGAAATTAACCTGGTCCTGAGCCAGATTCTTTAAACCCTCATATAAAGTCCATGCCCTGAACTCCTCACTGTGGACATCCTAGGTAGAACACCCTTTTTCTCTCGCTGTCAGTAGTGAGGACTTCTGCAGCATGCTGTAAGTTCCCTTAATAAATGCTTTGAACTCATCACCCCAGCATTCAGTGCTTCCTTTTTTTGGAATCTCAACCAGCTTCATCTCTGGATGGCTTGGGCACTCCTTTGTGGGAACTCTTCTGCTGCCCATTTGGGGTGACTCCAGGTGCAGATTAGGTAAGATGAAACAGTCTCAAAACTCAACAGTAAAAATCAAGAAATCCATTAGAACATGGGCAAAGGACATGAAGAGACATTTTAGCAAAGAGGATATACAGATGGCAAATAAGCACATAAAAAGATGTTCAGTATCACTATTCATTAGGGAAATGTACATAAAGACCATAATAAGAAATGATGATCCATTCTGTCAAAAATTTCTATTACAACAGGTAAAATAAAAAATATTGACAATAGAAAATGCTGGCAAGGATGCAGAGAAAGTGGGTCTGTTATACATTGCTGGCAGAATGTAAAATGGTACAGCCACTCTGGAAAAATAGTTTGACAGTTTCTTAAAAAACTAGGCATATACTTACTAAAGGACCCAGTAATTGTACTTCTGGACATGTATCCAGAAAATATAAAATGTATGCCCATACAAAACCTGTAACAAATATTAGTAACAGCTTTATTTTCAATAGCCAAAAACTGAGAGCGTGTCGCTCAACAGCTAAATGATTAAACAAAATGTGGTACATCCATACCATACACTACTATCAGCAATAAAAAACAGTAAACTATTAATACAACAAATTGGGGTGTGTCCCAAAAGCATTATGCTAAAATTGAAAAGCCAATCTCAAAAGGTTGCATACTTTGAGGTTCAGGTTATATAACATTCTCAAAATGACAAAATTATAGTGATGGAAAAGAGCCTGGTGGTTGCCAGGGGTTAGGGATGGCAGTAAGCAGGATTTCAGTCTAATTATAAACAAGAATAGAAGACCTTAATCTTCTATTCCCCTAAATAGATCTGTGTCTTAATTGCAGTGGAATCAGTGTTGAGAAATCTACACATGCAATTAAATGACACAGGTCTAGCCACACACATTGTACCAATGTCAATTTCCTGGTGGAGATTACATACTATAGTTATACAAAAATATAATCATTGGGGAAAACTGGGTGAAGCATAGGAAGAATCTCTCTGTACTGTTTTTGCAACTCCTATCACTCTATTATTTTAAAATTAAAAAGTTAAAAATAAATTAGATAAATCCACCATCATAGTGGGTGACAATGTATGGCCATGTCCCAACCCAAATCTCATTTTGAATTGTAGTTCCTATAATTCCCACATGTCTTGGGAAGGACCCAGTGGGAGGCCTTGGGTGGGTCTTCCTCATGCTGTTCTTGTGATAGTGAATAAATCTCATGAGATCTGATGACTTTATAAATGAGTGTTTCCCTGCACAAGCCCTCGGGCCCACCAACATGTAAGAAGTCCCTTTGTTCTTCCTTCATCTTCCACCATGATTGTGAGGCCTCCCCAGCCATATGGAACTATGAGTCCATTAAACCTACTTCCTTTATAAATTACCCAGTCTTGGATATGTCTTTACTGGAAGCATGAGAATGTACCAACTTACTGATACCAGGAGTGGGATGCTGCTATAAAGATACTCAAAAATGTGGAAGTGACTTTGGAACTGGGTAACAGGCAGAAGCTGGAGCTGTTTGGAGGGCTCAGAAGAAGACAGGAAGATGTGGGAAAGTTTGGAACTTCCTACAGACTTGTTGAATGGCTTTGACCAGAATGCTGACAGTGATATGGAAAATGAAGTCCAGGCTGAGGTAGTCCCAGATGGAGATGAGGAACTTGTTGGGAACTAAAATAAAGGTGACTCTTGCTATATTTTAGCAAAGAGACTGGTGGCATTTTCCCCTGCCCTAGAGATCTGTGACTCTTTGAACTTGAGAGAGATGATTTAGGGTATCTGGTGGAAGAAATTTCTAAGCAATAAAGTGTCCAAGAATTGACTTGCGTGCTGTTAAAAGCATTCAGCTTTATGTATTCACAAAGATATGGTTTGGAATTGGAAGTCATATTTAAAAGGGAAGCAGAGCATAAAAGTTTAGAAAATTTGCAGCCTGATGATGTGATAGAAAATAAAAACTCATTTTCTGAGGAGAAATTCCCTGTTGCAAAAATTTGCATAAATAATGAGGAACCAAACGTTAATCACCAAGACAATGGGGAAAATGTCTCCAGGGCATGTCAGAGGTCATCACAACAGCCCCTCCCATCACAAGCCCGGAGGTCTAGGAGGGAAAAATGGTTTCGTGGGCTGGGCCCAGGGCCTTGCTGCTTTGTGCAGTCTTAGGACTTGATGCCCTATAACCCAGCCATGGGTTAAAAGTGGACATTGTGGAACTCAGGCTGTTGCTTCAGAGTATGCAAACTCCAAGCCTTGGTGGCTTACATGTGGTGTTGGGCCTGCAGGTGCATAAAGTCAAGAATTGAGGTTTGGAAACCTCTGCCTAGATTTCACAAGATGTACAGAAATGCCTGATGTCTAGGCAAAGGTGTGCTACAGGGGTGGAGCCCTCAAGGACAACCTTGGCGAGGGCAGTGTGGATGGGAAATGTGGGTGCAAGTCCCCACACAGAGTCCCCACTGAGGCATTGCCTAGTGGAGCAATGAGAAGAGGACCACTGTCCTCCAGACCCCAGAATTGTAGATCTACTGATAGCTTTCACTGTGCATCTGGAAAAGCTGCAGACACTCAACACCAGCCCATGAAAACAGCTTTGTACCCTGCAAAGCCATGGGGGTGGAGCTGCCCAAGACCATGGGAGCCCACTTCTTGCATCAGCATGAACTGGATGTGAGACATGGAGTCAAAGGAGATTATTTTGGAGCTTTAAGTTTCGACTGGACCTTAAAAATCAACATGGATATTCTAGCTTTACTGATGGTAAGATTCAACTAGCACCTGAAAATGTCTACAAGAGTTCCCCAAAGGTGAAAGGACCACATCCAAAGCTTTCCTTACACAGAGGTATAGAAATAGTTTGTCAGGTGTATGTCTGATTAGAGTGCAATGGAAAATGACAGGCTTTAAAAACTTGGCTCTAAGGCTGTAAAGACTTTTCAGGAAATCATCTATAATATGGTAAAAATAAACTAGGCTTAATTGAAATTTTACTCCGAGTTCTGATATTCCATTTTTTTACACAAAATCAACTCATTTAAAAACCAGATGGAATAATTTGGAAAAAAAGGGGAAAAAATGCAGAAAATCTAAGGAAATATGAATCATCAACTATATCAGAAAACTGAAGCTTTAGGTTAAGGTTTGGCACCCGTGTATCATTTTTATTCTCCAGTCATTTGTTTCCAATCCTTGCTGAATCTTTAAGCCTTCTGAAGTCCCTCAAAGCTCTCATCAATACTTGAACATGGGTCAATATACCACTAGCAGTCACATCAAACAGGAAACAAAGACCACTAGCAAAGGACCAACTACAAATGATGTCAAGGAAAATTTAGAGAGCACAAAAAAATGCTTCATTTCTTGGCTATTTATTTTTCTGGATACCACATTGATTTTCATGGCAGTATCTTTTATTTGTTTTTATTTGTTGTTGGTGCTGTAATCCTAAGGAAATTTGAATTTCAGCATCTAAGCTCTATTTCAGGTAAACAAAGCAAAGATGTAGCAAAGTATCTTTCAAGTTAGTATCTTCCCTCATAATCTGAGCTCCTTGAGCCATGTTATTCAATCCCTTGTATGTCTGTGCATCCATTAATATTTAAAAAAATACTTTGTATCTGTTGTCTCACCCCTAAAAATGGAGTTTAGAAAATATTGTATGCATTATTTTAATAAGTAAATGCTGATTATCTAATCTGCACATGTATTTTGCTAGATGCTGGATCGATTTTTCTTCAGAAAATGGAATAATGTAAGTAGTAGCGTCTGGAAAATGTTAGAAGTTGAAATTTTCCCTACCATTTTATTCCACTGATCAAGCTTGCATTCATTCATTCATTCATGTGTCCATGTGCAGTAAACATATACAAAATCCTCTTTTTATGCTGGATTCCATAGAGGGACTTAACATCTCTATACTTTAATTTCCTTATCTGTAAAATGGGAATGATAATAATAATAGTATTTCATTAAGTTTTTGCCAGGAATGAGTTAATGTGTCTGACACCACGGGTCTGGCATATGCAAGGCCTATGCCTATATTGATTACTGTTTCAGCCTCAGAACTTTAGGAAGTATTACCTGAGGCACCCCATCAAGCACCCCATTATGGTAGCATAGCTTTTATTTGGAAGGTGTAAGCCCAAAACAGTGAGGGTGAGATTAAAAAAAAGAAGAGGAAGAAAAGTGAGGCAAAGAAAAAGTGATATGAAATGATGTTTCTCCACTTTACAACAAGCTTCCACGAGACCAACGGGACACTCAGGAGATATGTTTGCCTGTCACATACAACTTCTCCAGAAAGACTGCAAAGAAGAATCACATCTTTGGGCAGTCTGTTAGAGAGAAGAAGCTGGAGAAATTAATCTGCCCAGGTCTCTTCCACCTTTCATTTTCCATTGAGCAATCCTCATCCCTTACATCTTTGCAAGTTGCAATACCTGACTACTCTGAGGCTTTTCAGAAAACCAGATCCCACACTCAGTGCTGTTGTGTTTCATCCTCACAGTTTTTTCTTACATGCTACTTGCTGTCAATAAAGCTATAGAATGAGGACCAAAAACAACACTAAGGTTGCCTTTGAATCAAACCTCATTTTCACAGTTCTCAGCATACTGCAGCAGATACAAAGCAGACCTTCGAAATTAGTCAAGCAATTTTGAGCTCTAGATCTGCTACTACGTAGCTGTGCAAATTTTTTGAGTTGTCTGAGTCTTGTTTTCTTCATCTATAAAAGGGAAATGTTAATATCTACCTCATAGAGCCGTTATAAAGGATGAATGAGCAGTAAAGTAATTAGAGCTGTGATTGGCACATAAATGTTCAATAAATGTTTACTACAACCATAATTATCATTGCATACAAATGAGAAGACAAGGAAAGCCCATTCAGACCACTGACTGTGAATCTACTAGGATCACACTGAAAGGAACACATTACAGCCTACAGCTACGCTGGAAAAGTAAAACTGAGTAACAACTATGATGGATTGGATTAACATAGAAAGCCTGAATAAATAATTCAGAATCCAAACTATATATGTCCCTCACTTGCCTGAATTATCCAAAAAGTTGCCACGTCCCCACTTCAATTTTCCTTATAGATGCTGCCATAAAGTCACATGCTTATGTGTTTCTTTGACAGTCATGCTTAGAAATGCGTCACTAGAATCAAAATGCATTGAGATCAGATGTTATCAAATCCTGTTTTATTCTCCCCAGAGTCATACAGAGCCTTAAGACCTGCAGCAGTGTTCACTGCAATATGTTTATAACAACATTGCAGTGAGCAATGATATCACTACAGTCTTATTGATGGATGCCTGCCTGTGAGATGCTTAAATTTTTAAAACAGTCTTCTTGCAGATTGTTCTACACACTCCCTCCCCGCTTGCTTGAGGCTTCAAATGGCTACTTTTTGATATTAAAACAAGCACGCTATACAAGAGACCTGTTTTACATCATAACAAAACAAAAACTTAGGTTTTTAAACACTGTTTGACTTACCTTAGGCAGAGAAAGAAAAATAAAAAGCTTCCATTTATTTAACCTTCTTGCTTTATAATAGATGTATGTTTTACTCCTCTTCACTCCTCTTTCTTTTGAACCTAGAAAAACTAGAATTAAAGGGGATACATTAGGAGAAAGAAAAAACTCAGACTAATTTTCTTTAGATTCCAATGAGTTACGACACCAACTGTCTTAGTTCAAGCCTAATATATTAATCTGTACTCCAATGATTTGACAAGCATATTTGGTGCAACTAAACTGGGTGAAGTTTAGGCACAGGTCTAAACACTCGTTCTCAATATTACTATCAATTATGCTTGTTAAAAATTTCAGATTTTCATGCATTGCATCCCATACTGATATTTTTATTCAGGAAGTCTGGGGTGATAAGTAGGTATCTGCATTTTTAACAAGTACTCCAGGTGATGATCCTGCTACCAGTAATTCATGAACCACAGTTTGAGCAACTGATTAAAGTGTGTATCAGCCATTTATAAACCAGAGTCAGAAGAGAAGGTGCATCTGTCTTCAGTAACTCTGACATAATAGCACAAAACACCTGGTAGCTGAATACTAAGACTGCTGGAAGTTCAAGAATATTTATATTGAAGGTAATAAAATGCTGGTGTTTTCCCCAAATTCAATGAAAATCATAGCTGCCTCATCCAAAAGCAACTGATTAGTTTCTCAGTACTTTTTACATCCTTGCTGATGTGCTTGCATTTCCAGATCAAGAAAATTAAGCCAAGCTTCTTTGACTGGTTTCTAAGAAGACTCTCTGTTTTATACAACCTTCTATGGTACTCAGGAAGAAATGATGACTGATTCATTCCAAAGATATTCCCATACATACAACCAAGAATGTTTCAAGAAACTTCTACTGAATTCAAAGCATGTTTCGCTTTGAATTTTATGTGATTCATGACCTTTTTCTTGCTATTTGAATTTTCCTACTGAGTCTTTCCTCCCAGTTGTTTAATGATGTTCTGCGTTGACCTCCCACAGCTTCAAAGTAGCACCAGTAGAAAGCTCACAGATGCATGAGATAAATACATACCTAATATGTTCAAAATAACAGTAATGAGCACATATGCTTCCAGGCAGAATGGCTGCAGAGCAAGTGTGGAAAATAGATTCTGCCTCCATGCTAATTTCAGTTAATTGATATTGGCTTCCATGTAGGATTTTATTATGACAGACTGTGGGGCCAGATTTTCCAAGGAAGATTTTAACCTAAAGAATAGAAACTAAGTAAGAAGCAACCTAGTATTTTATTTTTACTTATACCAGTGCTCAAGTTATTACATGCAGGCATCAGATAAAGCTGAATTGGGAAAACCCAATTTGGTACAAGTAATAAGTAGGCCCTGTTGCTTTCTTATATGCCTATCTTCACATAGGGGACCTCATTTTATTACATTTCACAGATACTGCATTTTTTACAAATTGAAGGTTTGTGGACACCATGAGTCAAGTAAATCTATCAGCAACATTTTTCTAACAGCATGTGCTCCCTTCAGGTCTCTGTGTCATATTTTGATAACTCTCTCAATATTTCAAACTTTTTCATTATCATCATATCTGTTACAATGATTTGTGATCAGTGATATCTGATGTTATTATTATCATTGTTTTAGGGCACCACAAACTGCCCAACATAAGATGGAAAACTTAATTGATAAATGTTGTGTGTGTTCTGACTGCTCCAGCAACTGGTCATTCCCCCACCTCTCTCTCTCTCTTCAGTCTTCCCTATTTCCTGAGACAACAATATTGAAAGGAGGCCGGTTAATGACCCTACAATGGCCTCTAACTATTCAAATGAAAGGAAGACTCACACATCTCTCACTTTAAATCAAGAGTTAGAAATGATTAAGCTTAGTAAAAAAGGCATGTTGAGAGCCAAGATAGGCCTCTTTCACCAGTTAGCCAAGATACGAATGCAAAGAAAAAGTTCCTGAAGGAAACTAAAAGTACCACTGCAGTGAACACATGAATGACAAGAAAGCAAAACAGCCTTATTGCTGATATGAAGAAGGTTTGAGTGGTCTGGATAGAGCTACAACATTCTCTTAAGCCAAAACCTAATCCAGAGGAAGGTCCTAACTCTCTTCAATTCTGTGAAGGCTAGTAGTGGTGAGAAAGCTGCAGAAGAAAAGTTTGAGGCTAGCAGAGTTTGGTTCAGGAGGTTTAAAAAAAAAAACTGTCTCCATAATATAAAAATGCAAGGTGAGGCAGGAATTGCTGATGTAGAAGCTTTAGCAAGTTATCCAGAAGATCTAGTTAATATTATTCATGAAGATGGCTACACTAAACAACAGGTTTTCAGTGTCGATAAAAACAGCCTTATATTCAAAGAAGATGCCATCTAGGACTTTCATAGCAAGAGAGAAGTCAATGCCTGACTTCAAAGCTTGGTAGGGCAGGCTGACTCTTTTGATAGAGGGTAATGCAGCTGGTGACTTCAAGTTGAAGCCAGTGCTCATTGACCATTCTGAAAATCCAAAGGCCCTTTAAAAATATGCTAAACCTACTCTACCTATGCTCTATAAATGAAACAAAACTTGAATGGCAGCATATCTGTTTACAATGTGGTTTACTGAATATATTAAGCCCACTGTTGAGACCTACTGCTGAAAAAAAAAAAAAGATTCCTTTCAAAATATTAATGCACAGTGAAAATGCACCTAGTCACCCAAGATCCCTGATGGAGATGTACAAGATTAATGTAATTTTCATGTGTACTAACACAACAACTATTCTATAGCCCATGGATTAAGGAGTTTTTGACTTTCAAGTCTTATTTAAGAAATACATCTTGTAAGGCTATAAGTGCCATAGATAGTGATTCAGCTGATGGATCTTGGCAAATCAAACTGAAAACCTTCTGAAAAGAATTCATCATTCTAGATGCCATTAAGAATGTTCATGAGGTGGAGAAACAAGGTGGCTGAAGAGAACCCTCCAACAATCATCCTCCTTGCAGGAACACCAAATTGAACAATTATCCACATAAGAAAGTACATTCATAAGAACCATAAATCAGGTGAGCAATCACAGTACCTGGTTGTGATATCATAGCAAGCAAAGAGGCACATAATAGGGTACAAAAGACAGTCCTGAATTATCTACACTGCCCCTCCCCACCCCACCCTTACCCCCTGCAGCATCATGTGGCATAGAGAGAGAATCTGTGTGCTTGGGGAAGGATAGCAAAGTGATTGTGGTACTTTGCACTGGAAGTCAGTGCTGCTCTGTGATAGTGGAAAGAACACAAGGCAGAATTCAGCCAGCACATGTGGAGGGAGTATTTAGACCAGCCCTAGCCAAAAGGGAATCATCCATCCCTAAATTCAGAACTCGAGTTCCGGTTAGCCCCACCACTGGGGGCTAAAGGGCTCTGGAGTCCTAAATAAATTTGAAAGGCAGTCTAGACAACAAGGACTGCAATTCCTGGGTAAGGTCTGGTGCTGTGGAAGGCTGTGCTAGGGCCAATGGACCTGGAGTGCTCACAACCCAGTGAGACACCAGCTGGGGCCACCAGTAAGTGCTTGCATCACCCTTTCTCCAACTGCAGAGAGTACAGCTTGTAACTTGTGGAGAGACTCCTTCTGCTTAAGAAAAGGAAATGGAAAAGTAAAAAGGATTTTGTCTTGCAACTTGGGTACCAGCTCAGCCACAATAAAATAAAGCACCAAGCAGACTCATAAAATCCATGATTCCAAGCCTAAGCTTTCAGATGGCAGTTCTAGACCCACCCTGGGCTGGAAGAGAACCCACTTCCCAGAAAGGAAAGATCCAGGCCTGGCGAGATTCACTATCTGCTGTCTAAGGAGGCCTTGAGCCTTGAATAAACAACAGCAGTAGCCAGGCAATAGTCACCACAGGCCTTAAGCAAGACCCAGTACTATGCTGGCTTCAATAGTGATCCAGCACATTCCCAGTGGTGGCTGTCACACGAGTGCTTGTGTCACCCTTCCCCCAATTCCAGGCAGCTCAACACACACACAGAGAGAGGGACTTTATTTGTTTGGTGGAAAGTAAGGAAAGAGGACAAGAGACTCTGTCTGGTAATCCAAGGAATTCACCTGGATCTTAGTAGGATCAACAATGCATTACACCTATGAGTCTGCAAGAGTCACAGTGTTACTAGGCTTGAGGAACCCCAATGCAAATATGGCTGCAGTGACCAAAGTTTTAAGACTTAGATCACAACACTTACTTCCCTTTGAATACTTGGAAAGCCTTCTCAAGAAAGATGGGTACAAACAAGCCCGAACTGTGAAGATGAAATTAAATACTTAACTCGTCAATGCCCAGACATTAATGAACATCCATAAGAATCAAGATCAGCTAGGAAAACATGACTTCACCAATTGTACCAAATAAGGAACTAGTGACCAATCCTTGACTGACAGAGATATGTGAACTATCAGACAGAGGATTCAAAGCAGTGGTTTCAAGGAAGCTCCAAGAAAATTAAAGATAACACAGAGAAGTAATGCAGAACTCTATCAAATAAATTTTAAGAAGAGATTGAAATAATTTTTAAAAATCAAGCAGAAATTCTGGAGTTGAAAAATCCACTTGGCCAATTGAAGAATGCATCAGAGTCTCATTATAGTAGAGATGATCAAGCAAAATAAAGAATTATTGTTTGAAGAAGACTCTGAAAACACACAGTCAGTGGAGATAAAAGAAAAAAAGAATTAAAAAGAATAAAGTGTACCTATAAGATTCAGAAAGTTGCCTCAAAAGAGCAAATCTAAGAGCAATTGGCCTCAAAGAGGAGGTAGAGGGAGAGGTTAAAGTAGAAAGATTATTCAGAGATAATCATAGAGAACTTTCCAAAACTAGAGAAATATATCAATATTCAAATACAAGAAGGTTATAGAACACCAGACAGATTAAGCCCAAATAAGACATTTAATAATCAAACTCCCAAAGGCCAAGGATAATGACAGTAACCTAAAAACAGCAAGAAAAAAGAAAAAAATAACATATAAAGGAGCTTCAATACATGTGGCAGCTGACTTCTCAGTGAAAACCTTTCAGGCCAAGAAAGAGGGTCATTATGTATTTGAAGTGCTGGAGGAAAAAAAAAATCCTAGAATATCATATCTGGCAAAAATATCCTCCAAAGATAAAGGAGAAATAAAGACTTTCCCAGATAAACAAAAGCTGAGGGATTTTGTCAACACCAGACCTGTTCTACAAGAAAGGCTAAATTGAGTTTTTCAATCTGAAAGAACAGAACATTAACGAGTAATAACAACTGAAGGTACAAAACTCCCTGGTAATACTAAGTACACAGACAAATACAGAATATTATAACACTATAATTGTGGTATAGGAACTACCCATATCATGAGTAGGAAGACAAAAAGACAAACCTATCAAAAATGATAATTATAACAGGTTCTTAAGACATAACAGTGTAATAAGATAGAAATAGAAATAGCAAAAAGTTAAAAAGTATGGGTGATGAAGTTAAAGTGTAGAGCCTTTATTAGTTTTATCTTTGCTTGTTTATTTGTTTGGTTGGTTTTCTAATTAGAAAATAATGGGTAATAAGATGTTATTTGCAAACCTCACGGTAACCTAAAATCAGAAAACCTCCAACAGATACACAAAAAAATGAAAAGCAAGAAATTAAGACATACCACCAGAGAAAATAATGTTCACACAAAAGAAGATAGGAAGGAAGAAAAACAGGTAGGCAGGCAGGCAGGCATAGAAGACCAAAAAACAACAGGCACGCAGGCAGGACCAAAAAGCAACCAGAAACCAAATAATAAAATGGCAAGAGTAAGTCCTTACTTATCAATAATAACATTGAATGCAGATAAACTAAACTCTCTAATCAATTTAAAGACAAAAGGCTAAATGGGTTTTTAAAAAATTCAACAATCTGATGGCTACAGGAAACACACTTTACCTAAAAAAGACACACATAGACTGAAAATAAAGGTATGGAAAAAGGCATTCCATGATAATTGAAACTAAAAAAGGGAAGGAGTAGCTATACTTACCTCAGACAAAATCAATTTCAAGACAAAAACTATAAAAAGAGATAAAGAAGGTAATTATATAATGACAGAAGGGTCAATTCAGCAAGAAGATGTAACAATTATAAATCCATGTATAACCCAACACTGAAGCATTCAGATATGTAAAGCAAGTATTCAAGCCAAAGAGAGAGACAGACCCAAATACCAAAGTAGCTGGAGACTTCAACATCTCACTTTTATCATTGGACAGATCATGCCAACAGAAGATCAACAATGAAATGTCATACTTAATTTGTCCTATGGACCAAATGGATCTAATAGATAATTACAGAACATTTCATCCAATGACTGCAGAATACATATTTTTATCCTCAGCACATGGATCATTGTCACGGATAGATCATATGTTAGGCCACAAATCAAGTCTTAATTTAAAAAAAAAAGGAAATTATATCAAGTATCTTCTCTGACTACAATTGAATAAAACTAGAAATTAATAACAAGAGGAACTTTAGAAATTATACAAATACATGGAATTAAACAATATGCTCCTGAATGACTAGTGGGTCAATGAATAAATTAAGAAGGAAATTAAAAACTTTCTTGAATCAAATGAAAATGGAAACAGCACACACCAAAACCTATGGAATATAGCAAAAAAAAAAACACTACTAAGAAGTAAGTTGGTAGCAATAACCGCCTACATCAAAAAAGTAGAAAAACATCAAATAACAATGCATCTTAAAGAACTAAAAGAGCAGGAGAAAACCAAACCCCAAACAAGTATAAAAAAAGAAATAATAAAGATTAGAGCAGAAATAACTGAATTTGAAATTAAGAAACCAATATACAAGATCAATAAAACAAAAAGTTGGTTTTTTGTAAAGATAAACAAAATTGATAAATCTTTAGCCAGACTAAAAAGAAAAAAGACCCAAGTAAATAAAATCAGAAACGAAAAGGGAGAGATTACAACTGAGATCACAGAAATTCAAAGGATCATTAGAGTCTACCAGGAGCAACTATATGTCAATCAATTGGAAACTGTGGAAGAAGAATAAATTTCGAGACATATATAACCTACCAAAATTGAATGTTGAGGAAATCCTAAAGCCTGTTATTGAATAGACCAGTAACAGGAAATGTAATTGAAGCCAAAATAAAATGTCTCCCAGCAAAGAAAATCTAGGACCTGATGGATTCAATGATGAATTTTATCAAACATTTAAAAGAGAACTAGTATCGATCCTACTCAAACTGTTCCTAAATATAGAGGAAGAGAAAATATTTCCAAACTGTTTATATGAGGCCAGTATTATCCTGATACCAAAACCAGACAAAGATGCATCAAAAATACAAAAGCACAGGCCAATATCCCTGATGAACATTGATGTGAAAACCCTCAACAAAATACTATCAAACCAAATACAACAACACATTTAAAAGATTATTCATTATGACTAAGTGGAATTCATTCCGGAGATGCAAGAATGGTTAAACCTATGGAAATCATTCAATGTTGATTTTGTTGATACATGATATCAACAAAATGAAGGACAAAAAGACATGATCATTTCAACTGATGCTGAGAAACCATTTCATAAACTAAATGTTTCTTCATGACAAAAGCCCCCAAAAAACTGTTCATAGAAGGTACATATCTCAACACAATAAAAGTCACATATGACAGACCCACAGCTAGAATGGGGTAAAATTGAGAGCCTTTCCTCTAAGATCTGGAACAAAAAAAGGATGCAAATTTTCACCACTGTTATTCAATGTAGTCCTGGAATTCTCATCTAGAGCAATTAGACAAGTGAAAGAAATAAAGGCATGCAAATTGGAAGGGAAGAAGTCAAATTATCTTGTTTGCAGCCAATATGATCTTATATTTGGAAAAACCTAAAGATTCTAACAACAACAACAACAAAACTATTGGAACTGATAAATAAATCCCGTAAAGTTGCAAGATACAAAATCAACATCCAAAAATCAGTAGCATTCTATTTGCCAACAGGGAACAATCTGCAAAAGAAATCAAGAAAGTAATCACATTTATAATAACTACAAATGAAATAAAATACCTAGGAATTAACAAAAAAAGTGAAAGATCTCTACAATGAAAACTGTAAAACATTGATACAAGTTGGAGAGGACACAGAAAAATGGAAAGATATTCCACATTCATGAATTGAAAGAATCAACATTGTTAAAATGTCTATACTATCCAAATAAACCTACAGATTCAATACAATCTTCATAAAAATACTAATGACATTCTTCACAGAAATAGAAATAACAATCAAAATTCATATGGAGCCAACAAAGACCCAGAATACTCAAAGTCATATTAAGCAAAAGAAACAAAACTAGAGGAATCACATTACCTGACTTCAAACTATACAACAGAGATATGGAAACCAAAACAACAGGGTATTGGCATGAAAACAGACACACAGACCAATGGAACAGAATAGAGAAACCAGAACTAAATCCTTACATCTACAGTAAACTCATTTTCAACAAAGATGTCAAGTACATACATTGAAGAAAGAATAGTCTCTTCAATAAATGACACTAGAATATCCATATGCAGAGGAATGAAACTAGACCCCATCTATCACTATATACAAAATAAAATAGAAATGGATTAAATATGTAAATGTAAGCCCTCAAACTACGAAACTACTCAAAGAAAACACTGGGGAAACTCTCTGGGATATTGATCTGGGCAAAGATTTGTTGAGAAATAATGCATGAGTATAGTCAATCAAAGCAAAAATGAACAAATGAGTTCACATCAAGTTAAACACCTGCTTAGCAAAGGAAACATCAATACAGTGAAGAGACAACCCACGGAATGGGAGAAAATATTTGCAAACTATCCATCTAACAAGTGATTAATGAACAGAATATGTGAACCCAAACAACTCAACAGAAAAAAATCTAATAATCTGATTAAAAATGGGCAAAAGATCTGAATAGAAATTTCTCAAAAGAAGACATACAAATAACAAATATATATATAAAAAGTGCCCAACATCATTGATCATCAGAGAAATGCAAATAAAAACTACAATGAATAAATATCATCTCACCTCAGTTAAAATACCTTTTATCCAAAAGACAAGCAATAAATAAATGCTGGAGAGAACACAGAGAAAGGGAAACCCTCATACACTATTGGTTGGAATGTAAATGAATACCGCCACTACGGAGAATAGTATGGAAGTTTCTCAAAAACTAAAAGTAGAGCTAACACACAATCCAGCAATCCCACTCCTAGGTGTATACCCAAAAGGGAGGAAATCAGCGTATCTACAAAATATCTGCAGTCCTGTGTTTATTGTAGCACTATTCACAATAGTTAAGATTTGGTATCAACCTAAGTGTCTATTATCCAACAAATGGATAAATAAAAATGTGGTACTTATACACAATGGAGTACTATTTAACTATAAAGAGGGATGAGATACCACCATTTGCAACAACATGGATGGAACTGGAGGACATTATGTTAGATGAATTAAGCCAGGCACAGAAAGACACATTTCACATGTTCTCACTCATTTGTGTGAGCTAAAAATTAAAACAATACAACTAATGGAGACAGAGAATAGAATGATGGTTTCCAGAGGCTGGGAAGGATATTATGCAGGTAGGGGTGGAGGAAGTAAGGATGGCTAATGAGTACAAAAATATAGTTATAATGAATAAGATCTAGTATTTGATAGCACAACAAGGTGACTACAGTCAAAAATAATTTATTGAACATTTTAAAATAATGAAAAGGATATAATTAGAATGTTTGCAACACACAGAAATAACAAATGCTTGAGGTGATGGATACCCCATTTCCTCAGATATGTTTATTACACATTGTATGACTGTATCAAAATATCTCATGTGTCCCATATGTATAAACACCTACTATGTAGCCATATAATTGAAAATAAATTTTAAAAAATCCGTAATTCATGGGAGGAGGTCAAAATAGTAACATCAATAGAAATTTGGAAGAAGTTAATTGCAACCCTCATGGATGACTTTGAGGTGCCCAAGGCTTCAGTGGAGGAAGTAATGGTATATCTGGTAGAAATAGCAAGATAACTAGAATTAGAATTGAAATCTGCAAATGTAATTGAATTGCTGCAATCTCATGATAAAACTTGACTAGATGAAGAATTGCTTCTTATGAATGAGCAATGAAAGGAATTCCTTGAGGTGGATCTACTCCAGGTGAAGATGCTACGAATATTGTTGAAATGAAAACAAAGTATTTAGAATATTACATAATGTAGTTCATAAAGCATCACAGGGTTTAAGGGGATTTTTTTTTTTACTTTTATTTTAGGTTGGGGGTATATGTGAAGTTTTGTTACATAGGTAAACATGTGTCATAAGAGTTTGTTGTACATATTATTTTATCACCCAGGTATTAAGCCCAGTACCCAATAGATATCTTTTCTGCTCCTCTTCCTTCTCCAACCCTGCCCCCAAAGTAGACCCCAGTGTCTGTTGTTCCCTCCTTTCTGTTCATGAGTTTTCATTATTTAGCTTCCACTTATAAGTGAGAACGTCCAGTATTTGCTTTTCTGTTCCTGTGTTAGTTTGCTGAAGATAAGGGCCTCCAGCTCCATCCACGTTCTCGCAAAAGGCATGATCTCATTCATTTTTATGGCTGCATAGCATTCCATGGTGTATATGTACATTATTTTTATCCAGTCTGTCATTGATGGGCACTTAGGTTGATTCCATGTCTTTGCTACTGTGAATAGTGCTGCAATGAATATTTGTGTGCATGTGTCTTTATGGTAGAACGATAAAGTTTAAGAGGATTGACTCCAGTTTTGAAAGATATCCTACTGTGGGTAAAATGCTATCAAACAGCATCGCATGTTGCAGAGCAATCTTTTGTGAATGAAAGAGTAAGTTCATGCAGCAAACTTCATTGCGGTCTTACTTTAAGAAATTGCCACAGTCACCCTAAACTTCAGCAGCTATCACTATAATCAGTTGGCAGCCATCAATATTGAGGCAACACCCTCCAAAAGATTAGGACTCACTAAAGGCTCAGATGATTGTTGGCACTTTTTAGCAAAAAGGTATTTTTAAATTCAAGTATGTGTATTTTTTAGACACAATGCTATTGCACACAATGCTATTACAATAGACTACATTGTAGTGTAAACATACTTTTATACGCACTGGGAAAGCAAAAAATGTGTGCAACTTACTATTGCGATATTTGCTTTATTGTAGTAGTCTGGAATCAAATCCTCAATATCTCCAAGAACAGGGAATATTACTACTGCGTTTGGAAATATTACCACTTCCTGAATGGACACAAGTACAGAAATCAAAAGCAATGTTCAGTAGGCATGTAGGTTTGGATAATTAGATTGCCATTCTGCCACATGGATGGGAAAACATGAGCACTTGTTCTGTCTTCCACAATGACCCTGTCCACTAATATGTGTGAATAGGTCACATTAGCATTCTCTCATCCTAAAGAGAAATGAGGGAGGAATAGAGCAGAGGTCAACAAAGGGACAGAAGAATTTGGAGATCAGGAAGAGGGGGCTAAGGGATCACATTTCCCATATAAGTCCGTATTGTTTCAATTTCTAGAAAAAGACTAGAAGAATAATGCTTTATAGTGTTTCCAACTTTTAAAATGCAGCTTAAATATTTCTCCCCATGGAATTCATACTAGTTCTTTCACTTAGATATGTTATTATGATTTTTCATTCCTATAAAATGTTAATGTACTGCATATACATCTCTTAAGAGATTATTACTATTCTACTCTACGTTATGGATATTGATGAAAGTTAATTTTTCCCCATCATCTGTTCAGATGAGTTTATCCAAGTACTAAGTAATAATTACCACACTAAGAATAAGGACACATAAACAAGCTAATAAATAAATATATCCCCACCATCACCTGTACTTTTAACTCATATTCCAGTATGGAATAAAGATAGTACACAGCCACAAAACAGTGTGAAGCTGTATGCCACAGCTAATTCAAAACAGGATTTAGAGTTTCAGTCTGCAGAACTGATGAAGAAGTAATTACTATGCATAAGCCAGGGGTAGGTTTATTTGCTGTTGTTTGATGTTTGGATCTTGGCTATAAGAAGATGAAACCAATTTTATGATGTTTATGCTATTTTCTTTTGCTTTTTAAACAGAGTCTCAATGCCAGTATCTTCCCTTAGTAATCACAGTCTCTTGTTTTATTATTTTGGATTTCTCTTTAACACTGATGCTCTTATTAAACTATGTTTTTTTTGTTTGTTTGTTTTTGTTTTGAGATGGAGTCTCGCTCTGTGGCCCAGGCTGGAGCACAGTGATGCGATCTTGGCTCACTGCAAGCTCCACCTCCTGGGTTCATGCCATTCTCCTGCCTCAGCCTCCAGAGTAGCTAGGACTACAGGCGCCCACCACCATGCCCAGCTAATTTTTTTGTATTTTTTAATAGAGATGGGGTTTCGCCATGTTAGCCAGGATGGTCTCGATCTCCCGACCTCCTGATCCGGCCCCCTTGGCCTCCCAAAGTGCTGGGATTACAGGCGTGAGCCACCGTGCCGGGCCTAAACTATTTCATTTTTATTCACAGTCTCTCTTCTTCTAAAATAGGGGACAGTATACTACAGTCCATAGGCTTGTAGCCTATTTTTTAAAATAAAGTTTTATTTTAATATAACTATAACTTGTGTTTGAATATAACTATGCCCATAATTTATGTATTGTCTATGTCTGCTTTTGTGCTGTAACAGCAAAATTGAAGAAGTTGTGATGGAGGTCATAAAGCCAGGCCATAAACCTAAAATTCTTACTCTCTTGCTCTTGAAGAAAAAGCTTGCTGACCCCTGCTCTAAACAAGAGATCTATGAGGGTGAGAACTACATCGTGGTAAACTTTGCAATCTCAGCATTATGCACAGGAACAAAGGATTCTTGAGCAGAGATCCACCACATGTACAGGGATGCATGTACCCCACAGAATTGCCTCATAAATTGCATATGCGTTAGTGTGCATATTCATTTTCACATGCACATTTATGTCTATTAGCAAAGATTTCTAGCTGGCTCTTAATCTCAAAAGAGAATAGGACAGCTCAGCAACTATCACATCAAGCTTCCCATAGACAGCAAATATGAATTCTGGATATGAAACAAAAATGAACTCCCTGAAGGCCCTAAAAGTGAACAAGAGATTCTGGGAAGGATGAGAAGAAATTAAAACCTGGAAGAAAAGAACAGCACTCAATGTTCTCTCTCTTTCTCCTCTCTAGCTTTTAAGAGCCAAGAGCCAAGAAAGGAGCCTAAAGCTCTGATCGAAAAACCTACAGTTGAAAACCCTGAAGAACAAGATGACAAATTATTTTGGGACATCTATAGTATCTGGAAAGTGAGGTGAAAGAGATCATGGAAAGAAGAGAGAAGGACAAATTATTTTCGGACATCTACAATATCTGGAAAGTGAAGTGAGAGGGATCATGGAAAGAAGAGAGCTAGAAAAGAAACACCAAAATGCTCTGCCCAATCTCTGGCTCACCCCCAAACCACACATGTGTGGGGCAAACACAAAGCAAACAACTTTCAGATAAAGTAATTGAGTTTTCAGCTTTTGTCCAATAGGCAGAGTATTCACTTTGAGCCCAACTAAGTTAATTGTCTGCCAAAGCAAAATTTAACACTCTTCTGAGGAATATAACAGAATACAGAAACTACAATACATGACTTCCACAATGTTCAGGATAAAATTAAAAATTATTCAACATGCAAAGAGACAGGACTGTAAGACTAATATTCAAAACAAGACAATTATCCAAATTATGTAAATTTTGTAATTAGCAGACAATTACAATAAAGCAGCTATTATAACTATGCTCAGTGAGGCAAAGGAAAATATGCTCATAATGTACAAAAAGTTGATAAATCTCAGCAGATAAGGACAAATGATAAAACCCAATGGAAATTCTAGGACTGATTAATACACTATTTCAAAGGAATATGTGGCTCTCTCCTAAAAATTAAACTTCACTACCTACCAGGTCACTGTTTATTTCATTTGAGAAACTTGAGTTTGGGTTTCTCTAAAGGAACATGTCATAATAGAAAGAAACAGTCCTGAAACAGCAATTGAACTAAAGGAACATGTCATAATAGAAAGAAACAGTCCTGAAACAGCAATTGAACTAAAGATTTAGAATAGTAAAAAAAAAAAAAAAAAAAAAAAAAAAAAAGCAACAAGTTGTTGCCTAAGCAAATTGACCTTAAACAAGTCTATTTATCTTATTTATCTTAGCTGAAGAATGGGGATAATAATGGTATTCCTAATATTCCAAGCATAGTTTCTATAACATGGTAACACTTATTATGTTATCTGTAATGATAATGATGATTATTTTTAATTGTGGTCTGAAAGTGCTTCTTTTTAAAACAGGAGTATCTAGGGAGATGACACATTCTAGCTGGGTTTTGGATGTTACCTAAGAGAACAGAGGCCAGGAGCCAAGAGTAAATTAAGCAAAAGAGAAACTTCCAAAGGCATAGATCCTATTTCTAAAACTCAACTCAGAATGCTCTATAGAATTTGTCCGGTACTAATTAGCTTTTGACATCTGTGCCTCTCCTCTCAATTTAATGTGAATAGTCTTTGTCAAATGATTCCACTAAAGTGTCTCGTTAACACTAAAAAAATGGTGAAATGATTAATTTCTAGTTACTGACTTGAATAACATTAATCTTGTTTAAATCATTTGGTATGAATGTGACTGTCGTATGTATTTTAAAAGACAGAAATCAACTGACTGTTTTTGATCTGTCACATCACCGCATTTGATGTTTGAAGGAACTGTGGGGTCTGCTCTCTTGGGAGGCATATTACACATGTTTGACACACTGATAGCAATTGTAATTGTCCTGCAGAGGGAGGGAATATAGAGTTTTTAACTGCAATCAAGAAGTTCTACCCCAACCTTCCTCCACCATAGGAATTGAGATGCATATTCAGAACATAAATTGCAATAATCTCCTGCTATTAACCTCAGGCAATTGTTCCAAAATGCAGCTTAAATAATGGAAATATTTAACATATGATACTAAGTGTAAAAGCAAGATTGTCTTTCTGCCCTCATACTCATAGTTGCAACAACAACAAAAGAGCCTTCTGAAAGCTAAATAATGAGGTGTGTACATGTTAAATTCGAAAAGGCAGGGATCACTTGTGGGACATATATTTATCAGGTTAGGCTTATATATCTGTGCTTATTATAATAGGTAGCAGGGTATCGTAATATCAAGTTCCCCCTAACAAGTAGGGGTAAAGAATTAAGTTTTAGAAAACTTATAAGCCACGTATCTACTATGTCATATACAAAAATTTGAATTAATCCTCATAAGTATCCAGGTAAGATAGGTATTATCGTTTTCATTTCAAACTGGGGCTACTGGCTGGGCCCAGTGGTTCACACCTGTAATCCCAGCACTTTGGGAAACTCAGGCAGGTAGATCACTTGAGCCCAGGAGTTTAAGACCAGCCTGGCCAACATGGTGAAACCCCGTCTCTACCAAAAATACAAAAATTAGCCGGGCATGGTGGCATGCACCTGTAATCCCAGATACTCAGGAAGCTGAGGTGGAGGATCACTTGAACTCAAGAGGTAGTGGTTGCATTGAGCTGAGATCACACCATTGCACTCCAGCCTGGATGACAGAGCAAGACCCTGTCTCAACAAAAAACAAACAAACAAACAAAAATCCCTGGGACTACTGAGTCTCAAAGAAATTTACATAGGTTAAAAAAATTATTATTGTGGCCCACGAGACAGATTACAGTGACATGAATTTAGAAAATGTCAATAAGGCCTATTACCAGTACATTCTCAATAACTTATTATGTGATCACTGTGCAGGGTCATTAGCAAAGAAGAGCTGGAAAAATTTTTAAACTCAATTATGAAGTTATATATGAACATGAGTACAAATACATAGATGTATCAGGAACCTTGTTTTTTATCTTTTTATCAAAGCCTTGAGAATTGAAGAAATGTGTTATTTTTGTCATTGCAAAAATCAGTGACTACAAAGAGTTGATGAAGGCCCTAAAACTGTGGTAATTCCTTTATAAATTATTTGACTACATATTTAGATATAACCCAGTTAGTAGAATATCATTTTTTAAATTTTCAATTGTTTTGATTTAAAAACAACAGTTATCTTTCTTGTTACCTCTTACTATTTGTCAGGGACTGAGATCTGAGATGAGCATTTACCTGCCTTTTCTAATGTAACACGTATACCACCAACAAAAGTAAGGGATTAGAATTCCCACTTCAGATATGAAATAACTGAAGCTCAGGGAGGTCAAAGAATTTTCCAAGCTCATGGAGGTAGTAAGTAGCAAACAAAGGATTAAATTTTACGTAGTCTCACTACAAAAACCTCTGTTCATAAATTCTGCCTCCCTTTGAGTGGGAACTGGTTTTGCATTTAATCTAGAGAGCAGGCTTTGACTAAAGAAAGAGAAGAGTAAGAAGATAGCATCCCCAAGAAGAAACGTTATCTTCCATAATTAAGACCTTAGGAACACGGAAATCAACCCTCTGTGGCATAATGATTTGCCAAAATAAGGCAGGATGTATAACTAGCCCTGAAGGGCAACAGAAACCATAATTTGCCAGATACTCTTATTATCCCTGTCTTATACTGGTCAAACAACATCTATGATATTATGTCCAGTTTGGAGCATCATAATAGAAAATATTTTTGTTAATCTATAACATGCCCAGATTAATGTCCCCAGCTTGATAGACAGGTGCTCAAACCCAATGGTGCTATATGGAGAACACCTGAATAAGCTGGGAATGCTTAAATCTGAGAGGAGATAGCTTTGGTTAGGGTGGTAAAGAAGGAAGGTTATGAAAGCATGAGATGTGTCTTTAATTGTAAAGTGTTGATATGCAAAAGAGAATGATTTAATTTATTCTGCTTACATACAAAGGGTAAAACATATCACTCTAGGTAGAAATTTCAAGGTGGCTGGATTCAACTTAACATTAACACCTCTTTGTAAGTATAATGTATCGAGTGTGGAAGACTGATTCTTAAGGTTCTGTTTACCCCATCGTGTGAGGTATGCAGTGAGACAGACCGTGATAAGTCTTGTGCTGAACATGATATAGTAAAGATTCAGGCTTCTGACTTCTAAATTCGTAAAATCATGTTAAAATACCCATGAGGTGGTTGGAAATCTAATGAAGTGGTTGAAATCTGGCTTTTCTCATCAGAAGATTCTGGTCTTACAGTTTCTGACTATGTGAATTTGGGAAAATTATTTAATTTCTCTGAGCCTCAATTTATTCATCATATAAGATTTGTATCATAGTGCCTCCCAGGATTATTGTGAGGAATAAAGTAGATCATCTATATAAATGCTTAGCACATTTCTTGACATAATATAAACACAGCAATAAATTAGAGATTTGTGTACGCAACAGTGGTGTTAACCATTTTATGCATTCTTATTTTACAATTTAGAGAAATTGAGCATCAGAGACATAAATGACAGAGGTGAGGTCCAAATCTGGAACAACTGCCTTCAACTATCCTTTGATAGACCAATACCAAATAGCTAATGTTGACCTTAAGGAAATAGCATAAGTTAATCATTCATTCAACAGTTATATTTTTTAAGATCTAGAATGTCTCAGGATATTTCAGGTTTTGGAGGTACTGAAAGAAAAAAAAAAAGAAAATTGTTGCCCTTAAGTTGCTCATAGTTTACCTAGAAAGAGAGGCAATTAGAATATAGTATGATAAGGGCAGAAATGGGGGTACATGTAAGATATAATGGAATCCCATAGTACCAGGGATAGGTCTGCTGGGTGAGGGTTGTGAGGTGACTTCTGGGGTCAGGAGCCCATAGTATAGGTTAACACATGTGAACAGAAGACAGAGACTTGAGACTGTCTTTGTTAATATGACTTAATTATCTCCAGGAAATTATCATTCACGAAGATAAGATTTTAAACAAATAAGAAACTTCAGAAAATGATTGCAATTCAATTTATCTTAGCAAATAGCCCACCCAAATGATGGGCTCATATGGACAAATAGCTGTTCTCTCAGAAGAACAGATTGATTTTCTGGGCAAATTACTCATTATCAGACAAGAATTTACTTATCAAGACTCATTTAAGATCCTCACCTTAGAGTGTTCAGCAACTCTAAATTATTCTAATACAAATTTTACTCAATCTCAATCATTGCTCTTTCTTGAAAGATCCATCTTGAACCTCTTGATTCTAGACCTCAAAATCCTGAAACTACTCTTCTCTGACCTCAGTTGTCTAAAGCACTTCTAAGATTCTGTCAAGGTGGTGTTCTGCCCTACTGCAGTAAATCTAATAAACTCAGTTTTGCTTTATCAACAGGCTTTTTTGGTAGGTTTTCTGGACAGCTGAACAATCAACAAAGCTCTGGCTCAACTGATATTGACAGAGCTGAGGACAAAGTTCATACAGAGGAAAAACAATATTCTTTGTTTTGGCGCTGAGTCTGAGGAAGATCACTTTACTGAAGCTTATAAGGCACACATTTCTTATAATTACCTTCTTTATCTCCATAATAAAAAAGGCTTCTCCTCATTACAGCATATTGGCATGTTGGTTGTCATACCTGTTTATGTTCTCTATATAATAGCATCTTACCTGATATGTCTCAAATCAGTAGTGTATTGCAGCTAGGTATATAACGAAGAGTTAAGGAAGTGTTTCTCTAAAAACAGTTGATGTCTATGGAAGGCCCCAGATTGTCCTTGAGGTTTTTAGGACTAGAAAGGGTTCAATTAATGTATTTACTTTCTACAGCAACTTTGGTGCTTGGGAGGAATAAAGAGTAGCTATAGAATTATGCAACAAGACTCTGTGGAGCATATTTCCAATGTGATTTGAAGAGTAGATCCTACATGGCATTCTGTTGACTTTCCAGTTGCCTTAACCATATCTCTCCATTTCTAGTTGGATATAGAGAGCTTAAAAATATGTACCAGGTACCACAGATTCAAGCTAGCCCAACGCCTGAGGGATAATTCTCCGGGGTCTGGCTCTTTGAAGTCATGTTTACTTTACAAATTAGTGAGCAATGATCAGGGTCATCTGCATGGCTGTGTAGGCTGCTCCCTGCATATGGTCACCCAACTTGCGGAGCAGATGGGGGCTGAAATCCAGACTACAGTTGGATCACCAATGTGCACACCCTAGCAAAGGGATGCATCTACCCAGAGGCAGGACCTGACTTTTATAACTCACACCAAAGTGCCACTTGGACTAATATAGACTTGGCTGTGATAGTGATTGCATTTACATTGCTACGCTGATACCCAGGGTAGCAAGAGGTCTAAACCTGAGGGTGCTCAGTCACAATTCTGTGCTTAAAACGTTTAGCATCTTGTGAATGAAATAAAGTAAACTAACAGTGATACTATAAAGTAGAATATAGTTCACGTCCTAAAAGGGATACAGACAAATGCTACTGAACACTCTGAGGGTGACATATATGCTTTATGTGCAAATGTCAGTTCTCAACCAAAATGTCTCATAATTATGCATTAATGTTCCAAAGAATCCCCAAGACTTTTCACTTCAGCCTTCTTTAGTTTGATGTTGTTGATGCCCTTCTGCATGTTGCCTCTATCCATGTGCATTCAATATATTACAATTAAGAGGTAATTGGAAAATGCAAAAGCCTCTGGCTTATATCCTCCAATAAGAGGAGACTCCTCTTGACACTTGTTACACAAACATCCTAAATATTTGGAGGAGGAAAATCCTCAAAGGTTTTTAAGTTTCTAGCATTACAGAGATCATAAGTAGAAATTCATAACACAGTCACCATTATTGCTAATTTCAGATGATATTGCTTTCTCTTTAATTATGTTGTATCTTCATTATTTGATGAATGTAACATACATTTATATGAAATTTCAATTATAGATCTATTTCCAAATTTGATTCTTCAACTTACACATAAATGTCTGTATATTTTTTAAATTGTTCAATCTCTCATTTTCTTTGTGGAGAAATATCCATACTTGAAAATTAATAGGAAATTCTGCGTATGCTCCTTAAAGCAACATTAATCATAGTTTGATCAAGAGGTCAGGGACTGAAGAAGTTAAGGTCCTGTTTTAAGTGGAATGCTGTTCTCACTCTCTATGAGAACTATCCATTATCGTACTAATTTTTCCTCCCTGTAATCCAGAGAAATATTCTAGAAGAAGTGATCAATTTTAGCAAAAAAAGAAGTTTGTCCTATAGGTCCACTGTGAGGAACGTTGTAATTTCATATCAAATTGATTTTACGGGGCAACTGCAAGTTTGGAGTTTTCCAAACACCTGCAAGAGATGGCAGCAGAATTAAGAAGCCAGACCTCACAAGGGAAGGGGTAATTAAAAAAAGGAGGAAAGGGATCCAGGCAAGAAGGACATGTGGGAGTTTCAAGAGAAACAGGACGGACACAGACAGAGGGCACATTTGAACAGTAAAGAAATATTTAAACTATCCTCTGGATTTTTAGATTATATGAGAAACATAGCACTCTTTCCAGTAATGGATTGAGCCAGGTATCTTTCTAGATGTTATGAGGAGATGACAGAAAATAGCTCTTCATAGGGCAGAGTGTAACTACAGAAGAAATATTAGACCAAACTTGTGCAGCATTGATTACTGCCCCTGCTGGCTTTGTTCCTGCCTTATGTGATATAACTTGTGTCCAGCCAGAATCTTGGGATGTTGCAGCAACATCAAACGGGCCTGGAGAAAAGTCTTGCTAGAAAGTCTAGTTTCCTATTACATGGGCAGAAATTGCTGTTATTGGAGCCTGAAAGTATAGAAATGGTGGTATAGCCGGCCACCGGCAGACTTCCAAGAAAGTCAGAGCATGGATTTTTTTGATCAGCTCTACTACAATGCACTCTGGTGGAAGAAAAGGATCCTAACAAAGTCTAAACCTGACATGGGTGACAGAACGAACGCAACAGAAAGCAGGCTAGCATGTTAAATATTTAATATCTGTAGAATTGCTTTTGATCTCTCAATCACAGTGGCTAGTTGGCTGTTTACCATGCTCTTTTTAGCTTTTCCCCCAGTATTTTCTTAACAGTTCCTTTTTCTCTGATATTAATGTATCACATACTCAAAATAAAAAATGGGGGAAATATTGACAAGCGTAATATGAAACACAAACCACCTTTGAGGTAAGCAGTGTTAAAATTTGTGCATTTTTTTCTAGTTTCCATGTACATATTTTTCAGCACAACTGTTATCTTGAATATGCACTTTCATAACCTGTGTTCATATCAGGCCACTTAGGAGAATTTTCCCATTTTGAAAACAATATTTTAATGTCTGCAAAACATCTCATGCTACCATTTACCATAAATTATCTAAAACTTCTTCTATTTGGGAGACACTTAGGTTGTTTCCAAATTATGATTATGAGGTACATTAAAATAATTCTTTCTTATACATCTCAATTTAGAACTTATCTCTGAATAATTTCTTGGAATAAATTCATAAACTAGGACAACTGTTTCTAAGAATACAGTCATTCTTAAGCCTGTTAAACTAGGAGATTGGTTCATTAATACCAAATAGTAACATTGAGCATAAATCGGAAACAACTCAGCAGTGCCCAGGGTCCCTCTTTTCAAGAGAGGATGACCAAGCTGAAAGTACCGTAAATATTAACTCATATTTCTTTTTTTTTTTTTTTTTTTTTTTTTTGAGACAGAGTCTTGCCCAGGCTGAAACACAGTGGTATGATCTCCACTCACTGCAACCTTCGCCTCCCGGGTTCAAGCGATTCTCCTGCCTCACCCTCCCAGTAGCTGTTAACTCATATTTCTATGTTTATTTATAAAATATGACATTGTGAATCCATACAGATACTAACTAGGAACACTTTACTGATTGTTTTGGTAAAGTTGTTCTCTTATTTATTTGTTTGTTTTCATAAAGCCTACCGAATATAAACTTTCCTTCTAGCTTATCAGAGCACCTTGGTCTGTCTGCTCAGAGATCTCTATGCAGGACATGGACAGCTTCCCACATGACACATGTTGATTGAGTACCTACTCTTTGACAGGTAGTTTCACATATATTATTTCAGAGATTCCACCTTAGCACTGTACTTCCAAAAATATGGGCCAAGACTTAGCAAGGTGATGCTGAATTCATTAGGGGGTCTTAACGAAGTCTTCAAGCTCATGGTCATGGAAGTAGGCAAAAGCAGCATGGTGAATACTTCTTGCAAATGCTCACCTTCATGTCTTCCTATGGCCTTTGCATGGCTTCCAGCCTGCCCCTTATACCTGTCATTCCCTGCTTGTGGATTTCATTCGTGCTATAACATGGGGCTCAGGTAGAACCACTCTTAACTCACCAGACTAAAAACAGAAGTAACATGGAAACGTAGTGATAGATGCCTATGGAGCCACCCTTAACCATTGGAGTACTGGAATCAATAAATAAATGCTTCCCTTTCTTTCCTGGGCAGGTGGCTCTAAGGATTTTCTGAAGATTCTGGCAAGATTGAGTACCAGTCTCTCAGAAAGCAGGACTAAGGAGCCATCTCAGAAAATCAAAATGGGATCTTATTGACCTTCCCTTCTTTCTAAAGGATTATATTCCCAAATAAATTACCTGTATGCAAACATTTGTCTCAGGCTCTACATTTGTCAGGAGCTAAGCTAAAGCAAACAATACGCCTGAATGAGTCTTAAAGTAAAAGAAGTACATCTTCATTGGTCACTTTTCCTTTACAGCAGCCTTTCATGCATTCTCTATCTCTGCTTGTCTTTCTCTATCTCTGCTTGTCTCTCTTTCCCATTTTCTCTCACTCTCACTCCCACTCTCTTTCTTACACTTCCTTTCTCTCTATTTTCTCTTTCTACACAAACACACACACACACACACAGAGAGAGAGAGAGAGAGAGAGAGAGAGGCATTCAAAAGAATGTTAATGGGTTACTGGAACCCCCAGAGTCTCCTGGTAAATTAGTAAAATTGAAGGTTAGCATATAATGGTATAGCAGAAATCATTTCCCAAATTTTGACAATCTAAGTAGTTTTCAGAGTTTGGTTTGCGCACCCTGGGAGTTCCCAGAACCCTTTCATGGGGTCCATGATGTCAAAAGTACTTTCCTAACAATATTCAGATCGTCGAGGCCTTTTTCACTGGTTGACATTTTTATTAATTGGTGCAAAAGCTATGGTGGGTAAGACTACCATTGCGTTAGCACAAATCAAAACACTGAAACTAAACCATACTACTATTCATTGTATTCTGCACCAAAACACACTTGCAATTTTTTTTAAATGCCAGTTTCACCTAAGATTGTCCTTGACAAAGCAGTAAAAGTTGTTAAATCTTAACCCTTGAGTACACCTGTTTAATATTTAAGTCACATACCTGGAAGTAATATCCTTTCACATACTTCTGCATACGAAATGTGATGGTTATCTTGAGAGAAAATTCTTCTACCTGGCTGAAATGGCTGCCTTTCATGTGGAATACCAATTTTACTTGAAAGAGCAATAGACAGAGTATGATTATTCAGCATTGTGCATTTGACAGATATTTTCTGTAAATAAATAAATAAATAAATAAATAAATAAATAAATAAATAAAGTGAGCCTGTCACTTCAAGGGAAAAAAAAGAAAAGAACAGTATTTGGCACGAGTTATAAAATTGAGCCTTAAATTCAAAATTAGAACATTAGAAATCTCTGCCACTATCAGCATGACAGCTTCCCGAAACTTAAAAGACTTTTCTGATGAGTTTAGTTGTGATATTAACAACTGTGATTTTCTGAAATTGTATAATGAAATATGTCAACATTTGGAAGATGTTAACACAGATTATCTTATTGACCAAACTTTCGTCAGGAACCTCTGAGCTCTCTTCTCAACTAATCCCCAGCCTTGGCTCCCATTCTTGCCAGGCCTACACAGCCCAGTTTTTGCAAGAATCCTGCTAAGTCAGTTTAATGAGAATCACCCCACTGATGTTTAAGTCTTTGACCTGCTTTCGGTAAGAGAATCGTGCTAAGTTGGTTTAGCAAGACTCTCCCTATTCTTGATGTCTCCTCTTAGTAATTTTCCATGCATAGACTCTGCCTGTTGGCTATAAATCCCCAACTGTCTTGCTGTACTCAGAGTTGAGCTCCATCTTGTCTCCCTATTGCAATAGTCTTGACAATGTGCATAACAGAGTGAACCAAAATCCTCCAAAATATCAATGCATGATGCTGTAAACTGTCTATGGGTAAAGGGTCCACTTAAAATATGAGGAAGATCAAAGATTAATAAACCAGAGCTCAGAAAGTTCATTGATAATATTTCAGATTCCACATTGCAACTAACATTTAAGAAACTACCACTTGTCAAGTTTTGTTTATAGCATCAAAGAAGATCATCCACAATTATCTATGCATAGGATATTAAAATACTCATCTCCCTTGTTCAACTACCTATGTGTGTGAGGCCAGGTTTTATTCCTATACTTCAGCCAAAATAACATATTGAAATAAATGTAATGTAGAAGCAGATGTGAATCTAGCTGTCTATTAAGCCAGCCATTAAATAAATTTAAAAAATAAAAAAACAATGCCACTCTTCTAATTTTTGCTTTAGAATATTAAAGCTTTATATCTAATGTAACTGTTATTAATGTTAGCATGTAACAGGTTTATAAGAATTACAAAAAAATTAATTTCTTGTCAAATTTAATTTTTAATTTGGTAAATATCAATAGGCATGATTCGCATGAACTAAAGCTCTTTAGGTTCCACAATAATTTTCAGAAGTCTAACAGATATTGTGAAAACAACACCTGGGAACAGCTTATCTAATGTATCAGGGATTCAACCCTCTCTAATTGTGATTAAAGAGATGTTTGAAAGGAAAAAACCGACAAATCAGGTCATTGTTATTGCATTGATGTTGGTTACAACAAGGAAATATGTTTAGGTTTCTAGAAGTAAAGAAAAATATCAAGCTTTCCAAAGGAGGAGTCAAGGGAGTAATACATGCCAAGAAAAATAGATCTGGCCTTGGGAAATCTAATCACCAAATCAAATTGGATTCACTTGATCTCATTATACTATCCCAGGACATAAAAGTGTTATTGTTTTTTCAAATGAAAGATAATTAAGTTAATTTGAATTTGAGTTAATACTAAAATGAATTTATGATACCCAGTAAATATATTGATTACCAGAATTATGTTTCAAGAGGCTGCTTTCATTGGGTTAATAAAATGTATTATTAACATTTCTAGAACTTTTTAACAAACCTCAAACAATAGAAAAATCAAATCACTTTCTCTCAATGAACATAAAATCTTAGACTGCGTCTTTTCAAAAAATATTGCACTACACAAACTCTAACAGATATTTATGATTTCATATTCATAGTAAGCCACCATAGAACCTTGAATATCTACACATATAAAGAAAAGATGATTATCTTTCTGGGTTCAGATTTCAGAAAGTCCTGAGGAGTCCAAACCATAAAAATAGCACAATCTGAAGCATAAAGAATACATGATCATAGCTCTATATAAGATGACTAAGAGATTACTTTTGTTTGGGATTGATGCTGCTTGAAATATATTCTAGGGCAACCTCTTCATGAAACTCACTCTCTCAGCTTCTGTAGTTCTGCAGGTGAAGTCCAGAGTACAGACCCAGCTTTAGAGATATGGGCACAAATGGTACGGTTAAAGAGCACCACTTGGGCTCATATAAAAAAATTTCAAAATTAACTATTATTTGCCATAGTACCATGACTTCTCAGGATTCAACACAGGTCTATTAAATATTTCTATCTTTGTACATTATAAAACCACTTTAAAATACCTGTTTATATTCTTGATATAATGAGACACTAAAGCAATTGGACATGTAGTTGGTTGCTTACTGGGGCAACTTGAAGGAAACAACGAAAGAGTCTTTGATGTTCTGGGCACATGGGATTCTTTAGCATGTGCTTGAGGGATCTCCAGCTTTACAAACTCTGGCCTTATTTGGTCTGTGTTTAAGACAGAAGACTTACAGTCAGTTAGGTTGTTGCAGTACTAAAATTAGTCACCAACATTCCTGCACTTTATTTGTAACAGCAGAGAGTAGTAATATCTGAAATGTCCAACATAGGAAAATCATTAAGCAAACTGCAGTAAAATTCTGTGGTGGAATAGCATGTAACCATTAAAAATGATGCTGGCAAAATATTTTTAATATTATTAGGATAAATGTACATAATAATATTAAATAAAAGAGTAGAAAAAAACTCACATATATGAAAATCTAAAATTTATACAAACTATACAGAGGTGAAACAGTCCATTGATATATACAAAACCTCAATATTAATACCTCATTGAGGATGATTATAAGCATCAGAAACCAATTCTGTTGAAAATGTAAATGAAGGTACTAAAAAAAATTGAGTATCTTATTGAATCTAAGGAAGGGCAAGGATACAGTCATTATCAAGAAACTGAGTAGGAGGAATTACTGACAAGTTCTTCAGGGGTTTTCTTTAAATGCCTCTTTCTTAGCCATTTTCTGTTCTTAAGATTCAGTTCCTGGTAGGGAGATTCTGAGTGAATGAATGTGGGTCAAGTACCTACTTCTTAGCCAGAGAGAAAGGAGGTGATTTGATTGGATGCACTACCAAAAAATACATGGAAGAGAGGAAGGAATAGTGGATTAAGAAAAGGAAGCATGTTGTTTACTAGAGAAGAGAAAAATTAACTGGGCATATTAAGACTGCATGTCCTGAATGTATGTATATAATGACCCTAATAACAATAGCTACCATTTGTTAAACACTATAATCTCAATACTTTGTTTTCTTTGCTTACATGAATGCTCTCATTTAAATTTCTCAACACTTAAAGGTGGATTTTCTTAATAATCTAAATTACATAGGTGAAAACTGATGCTCAGAAAGGTTAGATAAATTGCCTAATGTCATACAACAAGAATGTAGTATCTCTGGAATTTGATCTGTGGCTTTTGACTGACTAGCTATACAGCCCAATAATTTGCCTGAATAGAATACACTATAGATAATGATGTATTATCATCACCACTGTGGTATTAATTTCTTCCAGTGCTACTTCACTAAAACAAATGATGAACTAAAGATTGGGGCCTAATGTCCTTCTCCTAAGTAATACTTCTATAATCTCTTATCTAAGAAAAATAAATTTATCTCTGAACATAGGTAGAAATAATCAAACAAGAGCAATCTGGAAGTATCCACTCTAAAATATTTGAATTCTAGTTTAAAACTGTATATCAAGCACATTTCAATTGCTTTATTGTCATAAAAGATAGTTTTATATTATAGCACATTTAATTTAGTCATGTGGAATAACCACAGAATGTTAGTATGAATGGGTGACCCATTTTAATACCCAGAAAAGTTAAAATCCTCTGACATTCTCAGAGCTCTGACTAGAATGAAAAAATGATGTGTCTTTTTCACTCCAATAATCTTAGCCATCATGCCCTGGATGTTTTATTCCTTATCTCCCAAATTGATTACCAAGTTTTCAGTGCTAGCTTTGTTTCATATAGTTTAAGCTACTGAAGATCTCAGAATTGTCCCTAGTTTAAACATTGGAACTCACTTCAAATTCCACCATCATTTACTAATAAAGCCTCAAACATTAGTTTGCATAATAATTATCTTGTGAGCTTCTTTAAAATGCAAATTTCTGAGGCCCCACTTGAGAAAACTAATTCAGTAGGTTTTGGGCAAGACACAGGTGTATGCATTTCACTCAGGATCCCAGGTGATTCAGATTATGTGGACTGTATTTCTACTACACTGGTTTTTATTTTTTTATTTTTTTTTAATTTATTTATTATTATTATACTTTAAGTTGTAGGGTACATGTGCATAACGTGCAGGTTTGTTACATATGTATACTTGTGCCATGTTGGTACTGGTTTTTATAATACTCCAAATGTATACTAAGAAGGAAATGGTGTCTAGCAAGCCTACAACCCATTCTCACTCATTCCTGTGTGGGGAAGGTGGACAGGAAATTACCCAGGAAGGAAAGAAAGCAAGAAGGCCAAATCTTCTTGTAACCATACTGTTAGCATAATAATAGACCTGGCAAACATAAAATTGATGTTTGCTAGCAGAAGCCTTATTAATGTAATGCTTTTAGTGAGATGTACCTAGTCTTTCTAGTATTGCTTATGGTAAACAAACATAGAACACTATAGATTTATGGAACATAGCTCCCTAGAAAACATCATGTAAGCTATCTATGTTAGTGTAAAATTGAGATGATGTGTGGGCAAAACTAATTCATTTTGCATAAAATGTAGCTGCATACATTACTTAAAAATCACATATGTTGACTTGGGCCACAGTGCGTCCTGCCTGACTCAGCAAGAAAGGACTGGGGAGCAATGCTTGTGTTCTTGGACTTCTCTCTTGCATTAGCCTCATGATTAATTGTATTCTTTAAATTAATAGTAAAACTTCATGCTAAGTAAGATTTCTGATTTGTTTGAAAATGCTAGACATTTGGATCCTTTGTGTACTTTCCATACAAAGTTCTTCATGATCTGAGTTCTGCTTCCTTCATCTCTCCCAGAACTTGTCCTTCATACCAATATCCACCAGCCACATCAAACAACAACCTGAAACTGCTGGTTCATACCTAAATGCTTTCCCATTGGACTATATTCATGTTGCACCCTTAGCCAGGAATTATTTTTCTATCTACTACCTGAATCCATAAGACTCAGGTCAAGTATCACCTCTCCAAGAAGTCTCTGGAGGGGAATGGATCAACCCCTCCTCCGTGTTCCACAGCACACCAAACCCTGATGGGCCCTCAATCACGTTACTATACTTACTTGTTCTTGTTGTTTCGGAATATGGCCTTATATTTACAGTAAGCATTAAAAACTGTTTTGATTATCAAATAATATGTACACACATGTACCCATACCAAGTTCTCTCCCATCACCCAAGCTCACTTCAGCTTGAAGCCCTAGTCCAAACTTTTAACTTTGTCATTACCTGCAATTTCTGGAGCTTTTATGTTGTATTAAAATGGTGCCTTCTTGCGGGTCCTCCCACTAAATGAGGCAGAGGTGCATATATATCTGTGGCTTATCTTTACGTCCCTACTGCCTTACACACAGAAGGCCCTCTGTAAGTCTGAAAGGAAGGGAGGGATAAGGGAGGGGAGATTGTTCTTCCTCTGGATTTGATCCAGGGATCTGGTACCAAGTGGGGCTGATGGGAAGGAGAATGACTTGGATTCCATCAATCCTTGGATATGGGCCAACCCTACTGTTACATAAAACTCAATAATTAAATGAGCACATCCCCCTGGAAAACTCATCCAAGATTACAGAATGTTATAGTGAAATGTTATGCTTGCTGTGTGCTAGGACCACAAAAGTTTTTCTGTGGAGACATCAGCATTATTGAGTGCTAAACCAAATGGAATTTATAAACTGCAGCCTTGATCCTGTACATTCTCTTGGGAGAAATAAGCCTTTGTGAACACATTCTCTTTCTGATTTGAAAAGGATTCAGTGGCTGTGGACCAGTTCTCACGACGCAGGATCAGAGGATGTACAATGGGATAGGTTCGATTACATGCAAGAGGCCAGCAGATCACGTTGGAAATACAAACCACTGACTGGAAAACCCAGCCCCAGTGCTATCATTGCTGTTGGCGACTGCAATGTTTCCCAGAAGACCTGTTTATAAAGCTTGAACGACTTTGAAAGTTCTACTCTGGGGTGATGATGCAGTGGTTACAGCTGACTGGAATCCTGGGGGGCCCTTGAGTTTGCAACTCTTATCATTAGACTGCAGTGCCCAGGATGGCATAGATTGTTTGTTTTGGTTCACCACCATATTCCCAGTACCTAGTGTAGCATGTTTTTTTGTAGCACACAAAAAAAGCACTGAGTACATTTTTATTAAAAGACAGAATGAATAAATAATCAGTCAGAAACAAATCTTCATAAAACCATTTTCTCTAGACACCTAGGTTAGCAGAAAATTCTTGCTGGCTGAAGCAAAGGGATGCAAAATAAATATATAATAGATAAATAAACTTGGCAAATGTTTGGTCTTTGATTGGTATGATTGGAGAAGGAGTGATTAGTGAATAATGGCAGGCCAAGGTAAAGACAGCTACCAGAATATGAGATGAATGAACTTCAAACTAGAGAAATCCAAGCACATAATCTTCTCCTGCTAGACAGTTGTAAATATAATTAAGAAACTCCCAAAAGAAACACATATAGGATTATGGCTGGCACTATCATCTGCATTTTAGCCAAATTTGATATTTAGCTTCATGCATAAACAAGCATTTTATTGCACATACAGGAGATGAGGTCTTTGCCGTAGACAGGCAGAGTCTCTATGAAGGCATCAAGCACTCATGTCACACCTTTGGGAAAAAAATACATTAGTAGTTTCCCCAGGAGGAGAAAGCCAAAATGCAGCCAGGAAGCAGCATTAACTCTTTCAGGCTGAAAGAACATTCACTGAATTGAGGCCAGACACTTGGAGAAGGCATTGGCATAAATCAATAAACGTATGCCCCCACTCCTTCAGAGCTTCAAGCTATTTAAAACCAAGGGTCTTGAGGCTCCTTCCAGTTTTCACACCCTCTAAATCTGAAAGCACACATTTCCTAGGTGGTCCCTTCAAGAGTTCAGAGCAAAATACAATTTTCTTTACTGATAGTAAGAAATCTGTTCTAATGAGAAAAAAAAAAAAAAAAAAAAAGAAAACAACTTTTTTCTCCTATCAAACTCCACCCTTGCAGCAGTGTTTGCATAGTGCTTATGTGGGACATTTGCTAACATCAGGCTTTGACAGCTGTCTTCCCCCAAACAGCCCTACATTAGCCAGCAGCTGCATCCTAAATGACAAAAATCCAGAGCAGCTGTCAGCCCATTCTCCTTTCATTAACTTCTCTTTCTGTTCCTTGACATGAGCCCGTCTCCTCTTGCTACAAATTCTCCTCTCCCCCGTTCCCAAACCCTGCTCTGTCAGTCCTGCCCCTCAGGTTGTTCCTGGCCTGCCCCAATCCAACCCTCATTGACTGCTTCCCAGTCACCTCCTTGCACCCCTCTCTTTACTACCCTGGTTTCAGATGGTTTCTACTCCCAGCCCCAAAGGCTGTGTTCCACTCCTCCCTCAGCTTTCAGCACCGCAGTTCTGGATGCTCACAATCGCTTAGTACTGTTTGCCTCCTACTTGGCCTTCTGACCATCGGAAGAGCCTCTTTTGGCTGCTGTGCTCCTCCCTCCTCCGGGTGAGGTGGGGGGTTACTCAGTGAACTTAAATACTGTGAAGATTCCAGTGACATTTCAACTGAATTGGAATTCAATTCAGTGAAAATTCCCACTCCCGGAATAAATGCCACCCTAATGCAAATTCTAATCTGTTTTTCCGAGAACCACTGTAGTTAGAGTTTAGTTAGTTGTAACTCCGCATCAGGGAGCAATCATTTTTAAAGGCTTATGCCAGAGTAGCAAAGCTGTCAACATATAATGGATGTGAAAAACGCACAGGACACCACCTATACAACAAAGCCAAACAAACGAGAGAAAAACAGGATGGAGATTATGCTTCATTTCTATGAATCCATTAACACAGCAATAAAGGAGATAATTAACACGAAGAGCTTAGTTTAGCATAAAGCCTGAACATAGAAAGCAGTCAATATTACCTGTTGTTACTAGTAGTATGATTTTTTAATTATTTCAAGACTATAGGAATGATATGATAAGAAAATGCCCTCTACGATGACTACAGACTGGAAGAAGGGAAACAGGGACACACACTTGACCTGGAGATAAAAGACAGTAAAAGATTAAAAAATCGGCCAGGCGCGCGGTGGCTCACGTCTGTAATCCCAGCACTTTAGGAGGCCAAGGCGGGTGGATCATGAGCTCAGGCGATCGAGACCATCCTGGCTAACACAGTGAGATCCCGTCTCTACTAAAAATACAAAAAAAAAAAAAAAAAAAAAAAATTAGCCGGGCGAGGTGGCGGGCGCCTGTAGTCCCAGCTACTCGGGGGACTGAGGCAGGAGAATGGCGTGAACCGGGAAGGCGGAGCTTGCAGTGAGCCGAGATCGCGCCACTGCACTCCAGCCTGGGCGACAGAGCGAGACTCCATCTCAAAAAAAAAAAAAAAAAAAAAAAGAAAAAAAGAAAAAGAAAAAGAAAGAAAAGAAAAAGAAAAACATGGGTAAGCCTATATATTGGTAGAAACTTTCAGGAAAAAAAAAATCAAAAGGACATCGTAGACTCCGTCTCAAAAAAAAAAAAAAAAAGATTACAAAGTATCTGCCAAATCATTTTAGGCGTCAGTAGAGGTATGGCGGGACTGGCAAGGGAGAGGGAGTTTTGAGTGGGGATAACTTTCCTGCAGTGTTGGCTCATGTATTAATTTGCTAGGACCGCAGTAACAAAGTACCACAAACTGAGTGGCTTAACCAGCAGAAATGTATTGCCTCACAGTTCGCAAGGATACTACTCTGAAATCAAGGTGTCGGCAGGGTTGGCTCAAACCTTCTGAGATCTCCGGGAGAAGGAACTTTCTCAGCCTCTCTCTTTGGATTGTAGATGTCCGTCTTCTCCTTGTGTCTCTCCATATTACCTTCCTTCTATTGGTCTGTGCCCAATTTCCCCCTTTTGATAGGGAAACCAATCATAATGACTTAGGGGCCCACATATTCCAGTGTTACCTCGTCTTATTGCATCTGCAATGACCCTGTTTCTAAATAACGTCACATTCTGAAGTACTGAAAGTTCAGATTTCAACATATAACTTTTAGGGGAACACAATTCAAGCTATAATAGTTGGTGAGAGATAACAAGATGCTTAAAAATAGACATAGCCTCAATTCCAAGTTCAATTGCAAGTTCAAAGCACACAAAAATGTGTGTAATCATAATTCTAATATGTTTTTTAAACTGAGAAATACTGATATATCCTAAATAACTAGTAATATATAATTATATCAATCTTGGTACACTCATTACAGTGAAATCTTGCAAAACCTTTGAAAGTAATGTGTCTAAATCTATAACGAAACTCAAAATGTTCATAATATATTGTCAACTTAAAGAAGCAGATATTTTTATCCCAGATTATATGAAGTAATTACGATAATTTTGTATATAAATTGGTCAATATATTAACTGTATTATACCTGAGAAATGGAATAATAAAAATTACAAGTTGGCTTTTTTTTTCTTTTTTTTGGTTTGTTTTGTTTTTGTTTTTTTGAGACGGAGTCTTGCTCTGTCACTCAGGGTGGAGTGCAATGGTGCAATCTCGGCCCATTGCAACCTCCGCCTCTGGGGTTCAAGCGATTCTCCTGCCTCAGCCTCCAGAGTAGCTGGGATTACAGGCGCCTGCCACCATGCCCGGCTAATATTTTGTATCTTTAGTAGAGACGAGGTTTCACCATGTTGGCCAGGCTGGTCTCAAACCCCTGAGATCCACCTGCCTCGGCCTCCCAAAGTGCTGGGATTACAGGCATGAGCCACCGCGCCCAGCTAGATTTCTTAATAATACCTATTTTTGTCTTTTCCAAGTGTTCTATGTTTGTTACATGTAAATTGTTTATTAGAGAGATGTTTTAAAATATAAAGCTAATTTTATTTTAAAATATCTTTTTTAAAAAACATTGGATCATGAAACCATTCCTGGTTCCAGTCTTACTGGGTTTCTTCTTAGGAATATCTTTCTACCTTAAGAAGTTGTACAAAGAAGAGGCTTGTTTTGATAAATATCAATTTATTTTACTGATATTTTAGACCAAAAAATGACAAATGTACTTTGTGTTCCTTGTTTCATTGCATAGAAGTCACATTGCTGCTGACATTATACTACCACAATCTTTCCTGACAATAACAGAACTAACTGCTAATTGATCCATTTATTCAAGATCATTTTGTTGCTTGCACTTTCTCAGTGCCAGGCCAATGCCAGACTCTTCAGAGTACAGAAATAATCAACCACTATCACCAAGTCTTAACAGCATGAAAGGTGATGGAAAAAATATATTTGATGAAAACTTAAATGTGAATTCCTTTTGGTGGAGACTTGTCCACATAGATTTTGGTCTGCCTTATCATGGCCAGCTATTTTTCTTTTATTGATGAAGCCTGTCTACTGTGTGTTTAGGTTTCCATCTATGATGGAAACACACTAGAAGTGTGTTAAAGCCTGGCTGTAAATTATTGGCATTTCCACTCTCCTTTAGTTTGACAACTTGAGAGGAATAAATAGTTAAAATGGTCCATTGGTTTTCTGTAGATGAGGATAATAATTTCACACAGACTGAAGGTAATGGTGATATTGAGAAAAATTATCTTTTTTTGTGACTGTTCTATTGGGATAGATGGGTAACGTTCGAGCCTTAATAGAACTCGTTTAATTTCTCTCTACTGTCTGCCCAGATGAAGACGATATCACAAACAGATGAACTATGAGTCAACACAAGACTCGTTTTCCTGCAGAACACTCCTTGTTATGTCCCAAAAGTGCAGAATAGGGATGTCTCCTTTACATAAGAACATTTTTCCTGGTGATTAATGCCACATCATTCAGAAAAATACATTAAAGTTGCCTCTAAAAATTAACCAAATATTTTTAACAAACTATAAACTTCTTTGCCTCATTTGGCTATCCTTGGAATGGTGAAAAATCACATCTCTTGACAGTGATTTTTATCATTGCATATTCCCTTTGGTTTTCAAACCACGTGAAGAGTTTATCCTTCTCTGGAACAACTTGAGTAGAGTCAGAATTGATTATATAAGTGCATGAGGTATCGCTAAGAGGATAACCAGTTCCTGGGTCTTTGCCTACACAACCTCCCAAGGTGATGATAAGCAGTACAAACTTATTTGGTGATCTAAAGCAGTGGTTCTCAACTGGTGTTGATTTTGTCCTCCAACAGACATTTGGCAATGTCTGGAGACAGTTTTAATTGTCACACTGTGGGGGCTACTACTGGCACCTAGTGGATAGAAACCAAGGAAGCAGCTAAACATCCTAGAATGCACAAGGGAGTCCCACACAAGAAAGAATTAACCTGCCAAAAAATCAATAGTGCTGTGGTTGATAAACCCTCATCTAGTTATTTTACTTGCATGATAACTATAATTTTTCCCCATTGTCAAATATAATACTAACTCATTGAACACCTGAGAGTTGAATGAATTGTGAACATTTTACCTGAAGAGGATCATGGGTCTTGTTCACAGGAGTTAGAAAGATAGGTTCTACGTCAGCAATTCTCAATCATGATGTAGTGACACAGCATAGTGACCCACTTTGGGTCACATTAAGTTTTGAGTTAATAAGTGTTAAAGGATCAAGTTAAAAAATATGAATGGCTTTCTAAATATAAAGTAGTGAAGAGACTTGCAATATGCTTTCTTGGTGGTAGAGATATGGTTTAGCTATGACACCTATAACCACGGATACTGCCAGTCACTGCTGTGGGTGAGCATGATCACATTCATAGCCCCACAGGCCAAGAACATACTGTGAGCTGCTAGTCTACAGCATGTAGGGCAACATCTAGAAAACTCATTTATTCTCCTTTTTTTTTTTTAATTCAGATACTTGTGATGGCTGTCAACGGCCTTTAGAAATTCCTTGCTTTAATAATTTATGTTGCCAAAACAATTAGGGTTCCCAACACCAGCAGGCTTTAGAGGTGTTTTTTGAATGTTAATCCTTCTTGGGGGTTTTCTGCTTATGCCAGATTAGATAACATGGTAAATTGATTTGAAAAGAATAAATCCGAAACTCATTTGCATTAATATTTTCTATTTCCTAGGAATGTTTCCCTGGTTAATTGTTAGCCCATGGTAAGCAAGTTATCAATTAATTGCTGGAAAATGCAGTATGTATATTACTTTAGTCTTTAATTGACTACTTGCTCATTAAATGTTAATTTAATTGTTTAAATAAACAAGACCATTAGGACACTAGTCAATTCTTTGAAAAAAAAATGTTTAATGAAATATAAATTTCACTTATAATTATGAATCAATTTTTCTATAATGAACAGGCCTAAGAGTTGGACTTCTTTTTAATTACAGAAGTTGAACAGCCTGTCTCCAAGAATGTAATATACCTAAAACAGAATGCTACAGTTTAGATGGTGTTGTTTGTCCCAGCCAAAACTCATGTTGAAACGTACTTGCCAATGTAAAAATGTAAGGAAAGGAACAGGGGGTTTCAGAAGTGGAAATAACTTGGGACACATGGCAAAGAGGTTCATTTTGGAAATATTTTCTGAAAATCTGTGTTAGAGAAATAGAATTTGAGTCATTCTCAGATTTTGTAACACATAATAGACGTGTATAAAAGATGAATAACAATAATAATATATGATTAACATTATGTTAAGTACAGACAGAGGGATTGGAAGCTTATAGGAAGGAGTAACCAACATGTTCCTAAACTGAGGATGAAACTTAAAATAAGAAAGCTAATGGCATTACAATAAAAAAGAATTTTAAGTAACTAACCGAATATTCTTAGAAAATTAGAAAGAACATCATACTATCATAAAAGTAAATCTAACAAAAAAACTCCAATACCTACAAGAAAAAATATGTAAATCTTTACTGAATGCATGAAAAATGACAAACTAATGGACAGGAATACTTGAAGATTCAGAAATATGAAGAAGTCACTTATCCCCAAAGGTATGCATTTCCCGTAACAACACAATTCCCATAAACATATCACTGTGTATTTTTGTAACTTAAGAGGGTTACTTCAAACTTTATGTGGAAAAATAAGCGCTTAAAATAATCAGTACCATTGTAGGAAAGGAAAATTACAAGGGGCACTTTGATATCAAGTGTCAAAGTCATGTTATAAAGACATGGTAATAGGAATAGCCTGATTCTAGCAAAGCAATATCTACAGACTAGTGGAAAAAGTGGGAAGTTTTTTAAGATGTCAAATGTACAAATAGATTTTGTCAAGTGCAAAGTACAGGAAATGAAGACTTATTCAAAATATGACATTGAGACTGCTGGCTTTATCATGGGTGGGGGGGAGTTACATTTATATTTTACATTATATAAAAACTAAAACTTAAAAATATGAACATGAGGTAATGTTTAATCAAAACAGTACAAACACAAGAATAGTAGGAGGAGATACACAGGGAATAAAGCGAGAGTATTGACTCCATAAAAATAATAAAACTACTAAAATAAAAACGCATCCCCAGGCAAATGATAAACTGAGAAAAACAAATGCAATGCATATGTACACTAAGAATTGATAGTCTCATTTTATAAAGCATCATTTCTTAAACATCTTGGTCTCAGAATTCTTTTAAATTATTATTATTGAGAGCTCCCTTATAGGACTTTTGCTCATGTGGATTAAATATTTACTATTTCAGAAGTTAAATCTGAAACTTTTTTAAAAAATTATTTTTAATTTGTTTAAAAATAACAGTAAAATCACTAAATATTGACATAAATAACATTTGTATTAAAATAATTTTTCCAAAGCAAATAATATCGATAATGAGAAGAAAGGCATTGTTTTATATTTTTGCTAATCTTTTTAATATCTGGCTTTGTAGAAGACCATTAGATTCTCATATCTGCTTCTGCATTCAATCTAGTGTGAAATGCCCATCATGTGGCCTCTGCAACCATGGTTGGTAAAGATATGGAAAAGGACAAGGAAACTCCAGAGATGCTGGCCTCAGCATCATTAAAGACTAGAACCGATGCCAGCAAATACCTACCTTCAGACTGGTTATTAGTTTTTTTTCTTTTTTTTTTTACAGAATTAGCTGACACTAGAAAAATCAAATCGATCAAATTGTTTAAAAGTCAGTAAAAAAGAAGGAAGGGAGGGAGGGAGAAAAAGAGGAAGGACAAAGGGAAGAGGAAAGAAAGAAACAAGGACAATGAACCTGTACCATTTTAAACCATGGTTCTTCAGGTGGTGCAGGAAGCAATCTTAACAGACAGAGCTCCTCATACCTAAGCAGTTCCATTTTTCCATCAACACTCCCAGGCCCTTCTGAAGTGGGTGAAAAAAAAGGTAAAACGAGGGTTTCAGAATACTTTTGGTATTCTGATGAATTCAGATGAGCGGAGACTGGCGCTGTCATTATTTTTGCATACAAGGGAAATGAAATCTCTTTGGTGTCACAGACTTAGTACATTGACATTATGTAATACTTATAAGAATCATGCAAAAAATAAATAATGAATAATAATAACATAAGTGTCATGAAAAAATAAATAATAACCTGATCTCAGATCCCAGGTCCAAAAATGATAACCATACTCATCCTGTTTTAAAGCTCTGCTTTAATGTGTCTCAAGGGCCTTGTGATCACAAGTGAAACCATGAAGCTCAAAAAAAATAAATAAAATGTTTTTTTAAAAAACATACACTTTCGTTTCCGGCAAGTTAAAGAGAATCTGTCCTGGAGCACGTCTCACTCTGCCAAATGGGAATCTCCTTCCAACCTATGCTTTTAGAAAGGGCTCTGATGTTTGCTATGCATGTGAAGTAGGTATTTACTCATGTGGTAATCAGCTAACAGAACCGTGAGACCAGTTCAAATAAAATGTAATAAAAGGAATACTCCAAGCAGGAATGATGGGCTTTGGAAATTTTATCATCATGCATGACAAAGGCCATAATTTCTTACTATTTAAATAAAAGCAATTATTCAGGCTCCTTTAGAGATGAGTGATCTACCAATCATTTAGTTTCTGTAACAGGAAAGATTTAATCTGTAATGACAACCATCAGATTGAACGCTTCCTAATTTTAAAACACAACTACAGTAGCAACATTGTTGTATATTCCAACCAAATTTATTTGTGGGATTTATCAAAAATAAGATGTATGACTCTTAATTTCCCTCCATTAGAACTGGTAAAAGCCTTAGAGCTAATTCAGTGGCCCAAATTTGGTTCCAGTTCATTAGTCTGCCTACCTCTAAAATAAAACACACTAAATTTTTTATTGTGTAGTGCTAAAGGAAATAATCCCACTACTAGAGGACCCACAACATTGAATTATTCATAAGCTACTTATTTCAAAGACTATTACAGCTCAGGGTGCCTCTGGGACTCAGATACTTCATTAACAACTTGCATATGCCTTCTGCACCTCAGCTATAGGAATTTAGAAAAGGTGTATTTAAGTAGAGATAAAGAGTATTAGTGCCAAACCAGGTTTATAGTTTCTGTGAAAGTAAAGGAAGTATTTTAATAACATCAAATGCAAATATTATGATGAACTGTTGTGTAAAACAATATTGCAGGGTCTCTATTCATTTCCATTTTATCATATGTGTTTAGATAAATGTGACATCTGGAAATGCTTTGAAAGTTGGGCACTTAAGAGGTTCAAAATAAAAAAAAGAGAGTGAGAGAATAAAAAGCATTGCTTCATGGGTTATTTGCTATCAAGAGTAGGATTTCTTAAATCCTCATTTTCAGAACTGCCCTAGAACCAGCTATGTTCTAAGTGAAAGTCATCCACAAGAAAAGTCAGTTTTACAAAAAGTCATGTACTTTTGTGTTGACATCATTATATTCACATTTTCTCTGCCCTTGGCACATTCTTTCCTGCTTGGAGATAATATTTCAGTGAGTGTGTTTACATTATGTCACTGGCCATGGGTGAGTCACTCATTGTAAATTGATGTATGCCACTGAAAAATTTCTATTAACAGTCATTTTGGTCTAGTTGCTGGGTTTTCAGAGCTGGTTACAATCAAGGAACCCGTCTGTAGTTGGAGCATTGCTCAGTTCTGATTAACTGAATATGCTTAGGATCGGATTATTCTCAACATCAAGTATGCATGATATGCATTGATAACAGTATAGACTACATTGAGCTGTCTCTTGCTATGAAGTGACATTGACCATGCTCAACATGTTACACGATATGTAATTGTTTGCCCTGTTCTAAATAGTAGTTTCTATAGATGCAATGCCCAAAACACAGCATCAATCTCTAAAAAGAGCAGAAATGTTAATTTGCATTTATTCTGGACAGTTTAGGCAAAGTACATAGGTATAAATTTTATATTCACATGAAATAATCTTTTCTGTTCAGGCATAGGATCAGGAGAGTGAGTCTGAGATCTGTGTAGAGTGGATGACCTCACCCTAATTTACCTTAAAGTAGAAACATCTCTTTTAATATTCACCTGTGTGGTAAGTATAAGAGGGCAGAAGTGGAAATGTGTAATCTTCTGTGACACGCACCCCCCCAAAAATATCTTTAGTCCCCCAAAATTTGCATTTTCATGTAAATTACCATGTTGGTGACATTACAACAATGACAAGAATGAGAATTAACTTTTATTGAGCACTTCACAGGCCAAGCACTATCTTCTATCTCATTTAATCCTCATAACAATCTATGAGATAGATATGACTACTATCCCCCATTTTGTAGACAAGGAAACCAAGCTTCAAAGAGAGAAAATTAGTCTAAGGTGACATGGCCTAAAAGGCCGGAGCCAGCTTTGAACCCAGGTAGTCCAGCTCCAGAGGTCTCGTTTTAACCCCTACATTAACTTTCAAGGTGGTCCCCCAATCATCTGCACTTCTGATACTCACACTCTTCTATGATCCCCTTCCATATAAGTCAAAGCCAGCCTGATGTACCTGTTGGATATAGTGGAAGAGATGCTGAGTGACTTCCAAGACTAGATTATAAAAGGCCTTGCCACTTCCACCTGGGTCTCCAGAATATTTATCCTTGGAGATCTGAGCCACCGCATCCAACTACCTCAAGGCCGCCTTGCAGAGGAACAAGATGGAGAAATAGAGAGAAGGCCTGAAACTACATGGAGAGAGATGCCTCTAGCAATTTAAGTCATCCCATCTGAGCAGAGACAAGTCAGTCCCTGTGAGGCCCATCCAAATTGCAGATTTGTTGGCAGGCTAATTGATTGTTGTTTGTATTAAGCCACTAAGTTTTGACATAATTTGTTACAAGGCAATAAATAACTAGAACAACCACTGCAAAATACAGGCTCTTCCCACCCTCCCAGGATGTTTCTTTCTTGCTAGTCCTCAAACTATGAAGGTCTTTAAAACCTGTCTGTCCCACCCCAACTCACACATTCACAAATATACACAACCAACTGAGTGGAGGTGAAAATTGACTAAGCACCAAGCTTAACTGTAGTCATAAAGGTGGTAACAGTAACAAAAGAAAAGAAAACTAGTATTTCAAATTAAATATTTGTGCATGCATGAAACTTTTTTCCTACTTCTTAAAAGACGTGTGCTCTCAATAATTTGTTGGCTGATTTCTATAGCCCAATCAAAATTTTCTTTAAAAAATGGTTTTTGCTTTTGAGCAAAAACATACTAGTTTCTGTTAAAAGTACAAAAATATTTTTAAAACCCTCAATGGTTTTATGTTCACATTAAAATATATTCAGTTATGTTAAAAACCAACTTGCTCATACCATCAGTAATCTACTCAGGTGATTTGATTAAATATATAAAAGACTTTCTTCATCTAGGTAGATTTCTAATATTGTAAACTCAAACTGATGGGTGAAATGGAACAGAAATCACATTAATACCACAAACATCCTACTTATAAAATGAAACAAATAGAAATAAAATTTTAAGCAGGACTTCTGAGAGTCATTAGCCTGGAGAGAAAAGGAATCTTTGCTCATAGAAACCATGAGTCCTGAACTTGTTTCATACTGCACTTTAAATTGTCAGACCTCTGAGTATTTTCTACTTTGCACTCAATTCACTGGAAGCTTGCTGATGCCTTCAGCAATAGCTTTGGTGCTTTATTTTTTGTTGTTCTTGACAGAGAGCTTTGTTGTTCAGTCACAAAACTTTATTCCTTGTGAATCCTAGTGGCTCCCATTCTCCAGTGCTGCAGAGTGTGAGATGGAATTTGCCCTCCAGTGTTTTGCCTTCATAAATGACTCCTGCTTAAAGCTAGTTAGTCCCCTGACCATGTCACTGATAACTGCACACAATCTACCTTAAGGTCAAATCTCGGATCCAGAATTATGGATCTGAGAACATGTAGAAAAAGTAGAAAACGGAAAAGCTGCTTGTGAGCAACTGGATTCACAAAGTCCCTGGGGGACCTCTAGGCTTCAAAGACCCACTTTGAAGAAAGTGAAAGAAAGAAAGAAAAGAAAGGAAAAGAAAGGAGAAGAAAGAAAGAAAGAAAAGAAAAGAAAAGAAAAGAAAAGAAAGAAAGAAAGAAAGAAAGAAAAGAAAAGAAAAGAAAAGAAAAGAAAAGAAAAGAAAAGAAAAGAAAAGAAAAGAAAAGAAAGAGAGAGAAGAGAAATTGGCCTTTATCCCTAAAATTTAAACTGAGACAAACTCTCACATACATAACTGGCAGGGCTCAAAAGTCCTGTTTTTTCAGAATGGGGACTTCACATACTTTCTCCTATGGAACTCATATCTACTAATATCTTTTTACCAGTCTAATTATGTATGCCAAGTTTTGTTCCAGAAAATGCAGCAATATGCATATATAATATGCAAATGTAACATGACATTTTAATTATAAAAATGACAGAGGTTTTTAGTAATTCCTAAACAAAGCATAGGAGCATTAAGTAATAAATACCTTCACTGCAAATATATGTATCTAGTTACTACATGAATTTTCTATATACATATATATTATACATTTTAATGAAACTTTATTACATTTTTTATCAACTCTGAAAAAATGTTCACAAACCTGCTGAGAGCTTTGAATTTTTAGGAGATCTAAGCATGTAACCACTCAAATACAGCCTAAGCAAGGCCAGACAGCCTTGCAAAACACAATGACAATGAGACTCAGTGAGGGTCTACATCAGCATCTAGGCCAACAAGATCCCTATATAATGCCCAAGCCTTCTGATAAAGTGGCTCCACTTCACAACTACAATCTCTTCTCTCAAATAGAAATTATTTCCTTTTTTTTTTTTTTTTTTTTTGGCTTAACAAAAGCTAGTAAGAGGGAATATAAGTAGGGTGGTGCAGGATTTAAAACTATAAAATTGTACCGTGTCATCCAAAATCCTTGTAATGAAGGTATCTAGGCCTGAGAAAGGTGAGAACTTCTGAAGCTAATCCTCTCTGTCTGAGACATAAATGGGTCTCCAGTTCTACCTGATAGTGTTTCTTCAATATCTGCTACTTTCTCCCTCAACTCAAGGCCCAGGGACTAATTGGAAAACAGGAGGAAAAAGCAAAACTATAATTTTGGTATCTCAGTTGACTCAGTGATCAAATTCAGAGTAAAAAAGTTTAAAATTTTACACTCCTGTTTATAGCAGGCCCAAGCATGAATATATTCATAATTCTGAAAAAGTACAACCCTCTGGTAACAAAAGAACATCAATCAATTCATAAAATGCTGTTCGTTTCTATGTTTATCCAAAGGGGAAATAGTGAAGTATAAGACAGTCTGTGATCTCAACTTTGTTAAGTAAAAATAAAACTTCTTTAAGGTAAGAAAATTACATCATGGCTAAACGAGAACACACAATTATTGACATCTTCTGAGTAGGAGAGAAGACAGAAGACCCATTGGTTCTCACCGATCTTTTTCTATTTCTACCCAATATTCTCCAAAGATCCAATTTTTTTTTTTTTTTTTTTTTTTTGACAGAGTCTCACTCTGTGGCCCAGGCTGGAGTGCAGTAGTGCGATCTCAGCTCATTGCAACCTCCACCTTCCGGGTTCAAGCAATTAGTGTGCCTTAGCCTCTCAGCATAGCTGGGATTACATGCATGCTCCACCAAACCTGGCTAACTGTTGTAATTTTAGTAGAGATGGGGTTTCACCATTTTGGCCAGGCTGGTCTCAAACTCCTGGCCTCAAGCAATCCTCCCACCTTGGCTTCCCAAAGTGCTGGGATTACAGGCATGAACGACCACAGCCAGCCTAAAATTCTTATTGTAACATCATCTTCATTCCTATACCAAATTTACAAAGGAAGGCTGAAACTTCCCAATCAGCTGTAGGACTGTTGCCCTTTTCTCCACTGTCACATTCACTCAGATATTCAACAAATAGAGTATTTAACAAATGTCTTCTATGCATGAGACACTGAGCAAGAAATATAAGACAATTATCTCACTCTTTAAAGAAAGATTTTATAAAATGACAACTATCTGTTATATTAGACAAACAAAAAGAATGATTGCAGAGCAGGCAAGGTAAAAGTACAGGTGTGTTTTTCCCCAAACGATGCATTCCTGAACTTTCCTTTAAATTCAAATATTTCCATCACTTTGATATACAGTCACAAAGCAAAAACTTACCAGCTGGCCATATTCACATAAAACCTTTGAATTTAATTACTTAGTACTCTGCAGAATCCTTATGTTCTTTTGGCAGTAGGGTTTGATTTCTCCCAAGCCATTCACCTGTCCAATCACAGGTTCCTCTTGACAAAGGGTAATTAATATGAGCCATTAGGCTTTCTTGCAAGAAAGCCAAGGCCTAGAATAGCAGCTTAGGTTGCCAGAGTATTGCACAGTTACTGAGTGTCTCAGCCAAGCCTCAAATGCATATCTATAGATTCTATCTTCAATGATGCTTTGACCATGATACTGGCCTCCTTGGTCATGTACATTTAAGACTTTATGATATGTACTGCAATTCAAGAAGATCAATTCCACCTCACCACAGCCATCTGACCCTACCTATGAATCTACTGACACCCCCGATTAAAACTGCTTTGTTCAGGTCCCCCACCCTGCAGCCAGAGTGAGTTTTTCAAAAGGTAACCAGTCTTGCCACTGTGGAACCTGATGATTCCTCAAAAAGCTCAACATGGCCGGGTGCGGTGGCTCATGCTTGTAATCCCAGCACTTTGGGAGGCCAAGGCGGGCCGATCACGAGGTCAGAAGTTTGAGACCAGTCTGATCAACATGGTGAGACCCCGTCTCTACTAAAAAAATGCAAAAATTAGCTGGGCTTAGTGGTGGGTGCCTGTAATCCCAGCTACTCAGGAGACTGAGGCAGGAGAATCGCTTGAACCTGGGAAGTGGAAGTTGCAGTGAGCCGAGATTGTGCCACTGTACTCCAGCCTGGGTGACAGAGCAAGACTCCATCTCAAAAAAAAAAAAAAAAAAAAAAAAAAGCTCAATACAGAGCTGATTTGATCATTACACATTGTGTATTCCTATCAAAAAATAACATGTCCCCCACAAATATATACAACTATTATGTATCCAAAATAACTTAAAATAAAAAATAAATTTATAATACCAAATGTCAACATAGAATTGCCAGATAACCCAGCAATTCCATGCTTAGGTATGGACCAAAAAGAATTGAAAGCAGAAACTCAAATAGGTACTTACATACCAATATTCTTTGTAGCTTTATTCACAATACTCAGGAGGTAGAAATAACTCAAGTGTCTATCAATGGATGAATTAATATGCAAAATATATCTGTACCATTAAATTTTACTCTTCTGTCATAAAAAGAAATAAAATTCTGACATATGCTACAACATGGATAAACCTTGAAAACATTGTGCTAGGTGAAATAAGCTAGACACAAAAGCACAAATATATGGTTCCACTTTTATGAAATATATCTGAAATAAGCAAATCCATAGAGACAGAAAATAGATTAGAGTTTACCAGGGTCTGGGAAGAGTAGGATATAGGGATTTGCTGCTTTATGGGTAGAAATTTTTTGTCTGGGACGATAAAAAAATTTCTAGAAATAGTGTACATGCAAAATGGTAACTTTTACCATACTTTACTACAATTTTTAAAAATAAAATGCCAAAAAAAAAGAACTAAGTGACTAAGTGACTCCTCTGATTAAGCTCCTTCCATTGAAGTAATTAGAATGAAGACCACAATGATAGCATGGCCTAAGTGTTTTGCACAATGTGGCCCTCACTGAGTGCTGTGCCTCCTTCTGCTGTGCCTCCTTCTACTCTCCATTCTTTCCACTCTGGCTTTCTCTCAGTCCCTTAGAAGCATTATGTTTCTTCTCTTTGCAGGGCCCTTGTACATGCTATGTCTTCTGCCTGCATCATTCTTCCTTGTTAGCTTCTCCTAGTTAACACCTATTTACTCACCCTTCAAATTTCAGCTCAATCCTCTTTTTTTTTTTTTTTTTTTTTTTTTTTTTTTTTTTTTTTTTTTTTTTTTTTTTTAGGGAAGAGTTCCTAATCCAACTGACAAGTCAAATCCTCTTATTCTACTCTCAATTTTTTAAAATGTCCTTTATAGCACTTAATGCATTGTATTTCAGATTTATTTTTATTTATACAGTTTTTGGTAGCAAGCTTCCAAGATGATGCCCAATGATCCATGCCTCCTTGGAGTGGCCCCCTTATGTACTCCCTTCCTACTTTGTTCCAGGATTGATTTGTGTGATAGAACATGGTAGAAGTTTGATATGTCACTTCTGAGATTTGGTTTTAAGAGTCTGCCAGTTTATTCTTGGACTTTCTCTTTCATTACTTTCTTTGAGGGAAGGTATATCGTGAGCAGCCATGGAGAGACACACATGGTGAGGGACTTAAGCTTCCTGCCAGCTGCCACATGTGTGAGCTTAGAAGTACATAATCTAATCCTAGTCAAGTCTTCAGAAACTGCAGCCCTGGCCTACAGCTTGATTACATTCTCATAATAAACTCTGAACCAGAACCACTCAGCTAAGCTATGCCCAGTTTCATGATCCTCAGAAACTGAATGAGATAATAGATGTTTGTTGTTTTAAGCTGGCAAGTTTGGGCATAACTTTTATATACCAATAAATAACTAATATGTGATTATTTAATATTCTCCCATCAAGTTCAAAGAAGGTAGAAACTGATCCTTATTATGCTCACCAGTTATATACCTGATGTCTACTGCAGTGTCTGACATATAGTAGACATTCAGTAGATATTTGTTTAAAGAATAAAAAAAAATGAATGTGTGACTCAACCCAAATGACCTACTGGAAAGGATGAGTAAAGCTTTCCTCATTACATGCCTAACATTGCTTTGAATGGAGAGGTCAGTTGACACTACACCTTATTCACAAGCACCTCAGGGAAGAAAAATCAGTACTCATATTTTCAGTTAATAGATCATGCAATTTGACAACAGAAAAACAATACATTTCAATGTTTTTACATGGAAAAGAGAATGAGAAAGAGGAATTTTTGCACATAACACAGAGCCATTCCTTTATAAAAACTGAAGTTCCTGCCAGCCATCAGATGGCTGAAACAAATGAAAAGCACAAGGTGAAAGTGAGGGAGAAACTTACTTGGAAGAAATATGCTTCCTGTCCATCATTGTGACTGACAGATTTCTCATGAAAATAGCTCAAATTGACTGATGCATTTTTACTCTCTTACTGAATAGATAATTTTAAATGATTCCCCAGGTCCAGGAATGATAATTTAATGGACCAAGAAGAAAAAAAAAGTGGTAAAATTTAATAAAATAAAACCCAGAAAGCAAAGACTTTAGCAGGAACTTGACATTGAGCCATTAGAAAAAGATGCCAAAGTTAGATACTGAAACATGAGCACTTACTTTCCCTTAAAGAATGGTGTTTCCAGTCCAACAACCAAGGTCACAAACATTTAAACCAGCTTCTCACCCAAGCAAGCAATGGATCTCTCCCGGCCTCTTCCATTGGACCAACTGACTCCCGGAACAGGTTTCAAACCAATGGAAAGCGAGAGCGTACAACACATGGACGAAGAAAGCAGAGAAAGGCATAAAACTTGATGTTAGAAACATCTGAGAAAAATCCCTGAGAGATGATGAATGTACTGTTGGGACAGCAAGCTCAAACATATCCAAGGATTGTCAGATGGTAGAATGAGTAGTACTCATGGGCAATAGTTGTGCTTTCCCTGCACAGAAACTGATTTGACATTCATATTTTTCACAGACTAAAATTTTTACTGTGCAGAGGCCCAAAGTCTGGCAGCCAGATATATATGTTCCTCTCTGCCCCAAGTTGCTATATTCGCATTGCATGTCAATAGGAAAAATCAAGATGGGACAAGAGTTGAAGCATAGAATGCAAGAGAGAGAAAGGGTCTTCCATCTTATTTACTTTTGCATCCACATTTTTAGAGGAAAAACACGGAGACACCAATTGCCAGTCCCCCAGTGTTATTTCTCCAGTTCCCATTCTAATGACTGCCTGTATCATTTGACTCTTCCTTTGAAGGAAAGTAGAAACAGCAATTGAAAAGTAGAAAAAGTCCGGCTGAGGAATTCAGACACAGACCAGTGTAGAATTGAAAGCATTGATGATTTTTAACAGGGATGTCTCAGCAATGGAGTAGGACTATTTAGAAAGCAATATGTAAGGTGGGCTAAAGAAATGTTTAAAAAGATGAATAGAGCAGTTAATCATTGGGAGAAAGGCAAGGTAAGCCACAAAAATTAACTTTGGGCCACTTAAGTTACTGAAAGCGTTTTTAGTAGGTCATAGAGTCCAACAGAATGTCAGAACCAAGCTTTGGAAAGGCTCTGATGCAAGGCAGTTCAGGAAAATCAGGTACACTGGACACTCCCTTCACAGTCAGCCAGTGGGAAGAATCAAGATCAATTTATCTTCTTTCTTTGAGTCACTCTTCAGGGATCAAACTCCCAACAGAGCTTGGTTTGCATGTTTACTCCTTGTCCAGGAGAGGGAGGGCACCCTGACTGACAGTCCCTTCAAAACTTAAAGTGTCTCCCCCTTCACATTAAAAAGGAGATTGGATACTGGGCAGACAAACAAAGCAGCTGTCCATGGGAGGACCAGCAAAGTAACTCTTTTCTTAACTCACTTCAGAAAGGATAGAAAATTACTGAGGGTAGAAACCACGTGCAGGGTTACTGTCCAGCATGATTCCTGCTGTCCAGTTTCGATGCACCTATTGATAGCAAACATCATCCTTAGGATTAGGCGCAAGGAAAGTATCTTATTTTCTCCTAAATCCCCACTTCATATGATTATATTAAATTTATATGAACAGTCAAGTAATATGCATCCTGGTCCTCTTGTCTAGTGCTGTTACCTGGGTAGACACCTGCCAGCCATCTCTGTTAAGACATTTCACTGTCCTGCTCAGCAGGGACACATAGTTCCGGTACATTTCACTTGTCATCCCAGTGGCCATGACCAAAAGGAATGATCCTTTCACTTTCCCTTTCATTTTAAAAATTTTCTCCAGGTGATGGGATGGGACACTAGTGAGTGTTCGAACCTATCAGGAACGAGCCTGCCCAGTGGATGAGACAGCAGAGGAACTCTGCAGAGATGTTACTTGGCCTTGTTTTCCTTTCATCTTCTGTTTTCTTTAAGAACAAGCTGGCTTGTGTAGTCCCAGCTACTCAGGAGGCTGAGGCAGGAGAATGGCGTGAACCCGGGAGGCGGACCTGGCAGTGAGCTGAGATCACGCCACTGCACTCCAGCCTGGGCGACACAGCGAGACTCCGTCTCAAAAAAAGTAAAAAATAAAATAAATAAATAAGAACAAGCTGGTTTGTAGTAGAGACAAGGGAAAATGCTAAAAACACCTTTCCCCTCATCATAGAAGAGACATCATCCCTGTATCAGAGAAGGAACAAAGGTCCTCAAACAAAGCCAACAACATTTCTTCTAAAAACTACAGATCCCATGAGCCCCCAAAACACATTCACTAACGCCACATTACCCCGTGTCTGTGCATTCCCTGGAAAATGATCTCAAATGATCAGGGGAAAATAAACTAACATTCTGTCTTGACTGACTATTGTAAGAAGAGATTTCATACCAAAGTTTTCTTAGTATCTAAAAAGTTGTATGTAAAAGAAATGAATAAATAAATACAGTGTTTGTGTGAAAACAGAATAAAGGAAAAAAAGAACAAGGTTTAGCCAAACCTTTTCTTTTGTTTTCTTTTTTTTTTCTTCCAGAGAAAGAGAGACACCCTGTGGATTTCAGATGAACCCAACATAGCTCAATTACTTCAATTTTCTATAAAGAAAAAATATTATTGCTTAAGGAGATTATAGCAAAATAAAGCACAAAAATAGATTAAGAGGACATTAAAGTGTCCAGCACTGATAAACAAAAATCTATAGCTTCATGGTTTTGAGTAGAACTTTCTCAAAGACAATTTTCCTTTACTGTGTAGCAAAATGACAAAGAACATGAGGCATTCCTACATTTTTATACAGTTTGAAAGACAAAGACTGGAGAAAGTCAGAGTTCCAGGTAAGACCCACGTTGCCCTTCTTGATTTTAAGATGTCTCGTAGACCAATCTGGAAGCAGAGGCACAGGAAAAGATTCATGTGGGAAAGTAATTCTGATTCATCAACTCCCCTTGTATCCTTTCCCTTGGGACCGGATGACAGGACCATTACGGGACGCAGTCAAGTAAGTGTACTTCCAATCATGCCCCAAGGAACGGATATTTTGATTTGATTTGAATCAGCACTGTAGAGAATAGAACTTGGTTTGAATCTGATCTCATCTGACACACACAAAGATGCAAGAGTAGAAAGCAATTTAGTCTGGAGCTCCCTCTAGTCGTGCCTGGGAAATAACTGCAGAGGGAGGGAGGGCAGCCTGGAGCCTGGAGGGGGAACTGAGCAGGCAGAGAAGAACAGATTGTCTTCAGTGCTGAGCACGGTTGAAAATGAGCCATGTGCTTCCAGTGGAACTTGTTTTGGTATCTCATCTGCAGCTACCAGAGGCACTGAATGCTATGTGATTTAAATACTTCCCCAAAGACATGCAAAATAAGGGAATGTGCATATATGCTATGAGTCCCTGCCACAACCTTCAAAGAGGATTCATAGTATATGATGCTCTGCTAGGCTGGTCAGCTTCTCTTTTTATTCCTGCATGAGAGACTTGCTATCTAGACCTAAAAACACAGTCTGTAAATATAAAGCCAAGCCGAACAACATCCAAACATGTGAATATAAACATTCTCACACTTAGAGACAAAAGTGCAACATCCCAAAAACACAGGACTAGGAAAGCAGCCCCGTCTCTCCCATCACAGATTGATAAAAGAAAGCAAAGGGGACCAGAGAGCTCATGTGGCTAGCCTAACAACAGACAGCAAGAAATGAAACTCGGGCCTCTATTTTTCATCTAATATCGTTTCCATTACAAAATGTGCCATGCGATTTGTCTTAGTCTGTTTTCTGTTGCTATGACAGAATAACACAGACTTAATAATGTATAAAGAAAAGAAGTTGATTTAGTTTACTGTTCTGGAGGCTGGAACGTCCATTAGTGTTTCACCAGCATCTTGTGAGGGCCTTCTTGCTGTGTCATAACATAGAGGAAAGCATCACATGGCCAGAGGGCAAGAGTCAGAGAGCACTTACTCTTATAACAAAGCCACTACTTCAATAACAAACCCACTCCAGTGATAGCAACATTCATCCATTCATGCGGGCAGAGGGATTAAGTTTCCAACACATGAACTTATGGGGGACATATTTTGTGTCCAGATACAGAAAACCATTTTCTAAATCAAATATTATACAAGGTATTCTTTAAGTTTCTTGCTATATATGAAGAGTTACAATAAATTTTAAAAAACTAAATAAATAAAATCTGTAACAGACATACCAGAACTTATACATCCCAAGAGATCTGCTCTTTAAGTGGTTATCCCAGAAAGCCATTCTGAGGTTTGCTATGGTTCACAGTTTGGGTATGCCACTCTAGACACCATCATACAAGCCAAGACTGAGCCACGCAAGAAAACCACGCTCTTTACTTTAAATCATACATGTTGCATAAATCGGAGTCCCATCGGGAAAAAATTGCAATACAGATGGCTCAAATGAAAAGATTTTAAGAAAGAGACGACAGAGAAGTGTGGCCAGGGCCAAAGGAAAAAACAAAAGATAATGAGCTACACAAAGACTAGAAGAGCTCCCAGGGCTGAGACTGGGAGGTCACTGGGTGACCCTAACTAGGGGAGGAAATAATGTTACTAAAATCCAGTGAGGGACACAACCATGGAGACTGTCTCCTCAGGGAAACTATAGCCCTGGAAGGTCTTACAATGTCTACTAAAGCAGCATATCCCAGCCTCTCTCTCCTCCTGCCCTCCAATCTTCTGCCAGTACTTCCCATTGGAAACCAGATGGCAAGGAAGCCTGGGTGATCCCATTCACAGGGACCTAAATCAAGGCAGAGATAGCTGCTTTAGAGGGACAAATGGAGTAACCAGGATGTATATCACTTCTGACCGAAAATGACTTCATTTTTCACCTTCTCTATGATCCCAAATTACTGCTGCTCCCCAAAATCATACCTACTCCAGTTCTCCAGTTTATAGGGGGAAAACATACGTGTGCATATGTCTTTATAGTGGAATGATTTATAATCCTTTGGATATGTACCCAGTAATTGGATTGCTGGGTCAAATGATATTTCTGGTTCTAGATCCTTGAGGAATCATCACCACACTGTCTTCCACAATGGTTGAACTAATTTATACTCCTGCCAACAGTGTAACAGTGTTCCTATTTCTCCACATCCTCTCCAGCATCTGTTGTTTCCTGAATTTTTAATGATCACCATTCTAATTGGCATGAGATGGTATCTCATTGCGGTTTTGATTTGCATTTCTCTGATGACCAGTGATGATGAGCTTTTTTCATGTTTGTTGGCTGCATAAATGTCTTCTTTTGAGAAGTGTCTGTTCACATCTTTCACCCATTTTTTGATGGAGTTTTTTTATCTTGTAAATTTGTTTACGTTCTTTGTAGATTCTAGATATTAGCCCTTTGTCAGATGGGTAGATTGCAAAATTTTTCCCCCATTCTGTAGGTTGCCTTTTCACTCTTAACACCAGTTTCTTTTGCTGTGCAGAAGCTCTTTAGTTTAATTAGATCCCATTTTCATATATATTAAGCCATATCTTGCATGAAGTGAACAGAAATATTTTCCTAACTGATGGTCACAGTTCCAAATGAATAATCTATTTTTCTCATTCTATCTAAATGTATCAATTATAAATACTATACATAAAGTACTTACATAATAACTATCATACAGTAAGTGTTTAATAACAACTTGTATACTTTTGTTTAGTATTGTGAACCAATGTAATTGGAGTAAATCATTTCAATGAAAATAAATTAGCACAGTCTGGCATGCACTGCCTTTCCCTCCATCTCTGGCATATTGGGCATTATCTCTGGAAGGTCATCCAGTGCTGATCTGGCATCCTGCAATTAATCGGCACTGTTAGATTCTGCAATGCTGGAGAAACACACCATGTTAGGCGAAGTGCTGGTCCCCATAAATAAAGTGTACTCTGGCCATAACCCATTTGTAATGGAAGCAGTGGCAATGGAGTGTCATATAAGAAGCCCACCTTATAAAAGTATAAAAGGGGAAATACTTGATTTTGCTCCCATAAAGCATAAACTATAGCAGCAAACTTCTATAGACTACAGTGCAAATGGTTATAATAAGTTCATTGTCCCATGGTGTCTGCTACATAATTGTGTTCATTCCCTTTGTGTATTTTAGTAATGAGAGTATAATTGTCAGTGCTTATAATACATATAATCTCATTACTGTCATTCCCATTAGTATTCTTTCACTTCAGCCTATACACAGTGTGTTCCACTTTCCCTCTCATTGAAATACATAAACACTTCTCCTCTCCTGCATCCAGATTTCAGTCTAATTCCTAACAGTTACCATGGCTAATCATTGAGACAACACTGCCTGCCTTGTTTTCAATATGTTTAATTTACCATTTTTGACACAATGCCAAGAAGTCAGCATTGCATTCATGTTGAATTGCCATGACCACATTTTTGCCTTTCTATGAGGATGGTTGAGACTTCGTTTGGAGCAGACACTAATTTAGATATGCAAAGAACCACAATCTTGACAGTGACTGTGTTTGGAGAACTACACTGCTATGCACAACTATATCATGTCTTAGGTTTCTCATCTATCAAAGGACAGATGTTGCCTCTGTTACTCTCCTGGATGCCTTCTACTTCCAGTAATTCTTTTCATATGTAAAAGACTCAAATCAGTAAAACTTATTGGACATTTTTAAACTTCTTTATTTTCTCAAAGTAAGATATATACACAGTTTTAAAAGTTAAACAGTATTAATAGACATATAAGAAGTAGCAAAGTTGTCTAACATTTCCCTATTAACCCCCAACTCATCATCAGATGCAATGACCTCAAATATTCTTAATTAATTCCTCTGAAATTTACAGATCTCAAACTTCTATGTAAATTGCTGACTTTAAATGAAGTTATTTTAGGCATGGCCTTTTGACTTCCTACTTGGTAGATGAGGGTGTATCTCTCTTCTATCACCTTTCTGTGTCTCCTTCCCCAAATTCCAAATACAGTGATACTCCAATTTTCACTAAGTATTAATTTTGTCATGCATCTTAGAGTTCTCAGTGCTTCTATGCTTTTAGAATCTTGCTTTCCCAGGTTAGCCAATTACCTCTTTTAGTCTCTCTACTTTTCAGATTTCAAATATTATAAATTTATGCCCCTTAAAAATATCTGTAGAGCCCCTTGGTGGCTCACGCCTGTAATCCCAGCATTTTGGGAGGCCGAAGCTGGCAGATTACCAGGTCAGGAGATCCAGACCATCCTGGCTAACACAGTGAAACCCCGTCTCTACTAAAAATCCAGAAAAAAAAAAAAAAAAAAAAAAAAAAATAGCCGGGCTGTTGGCGGCCCCTGTAGTCCCAGCTACTCGGGAGGCTGAGGCAGGAGAATGGCGTGAACCCGGCAGGCGGAGCTTGCGGTGAGCGAAGATTGCGCCACTGCACTCCAGCCTGGGCGACACAGCGAGACTCCGTCTCAAAAAAAAAAAAAGAAAAAGAAAAAAAAAAGAAAAAAAAAATATGTGCAGTAGTTCCTAGTATGTTTTTTGGAGAGAATGAAATTAGATACACATATTCAATTCGCCACCTTAACATCTTAACATCTTTAAATTTCTACCATCCTGCCATAACACATATCAGTTGCAGGGGTTAGAGAGTTAAGGCAGAGTTTCTGGAGTAGGTGTTCAAAGACAAGAGAAACATTTGATGATAGAGAAGAGAGGATAAAAATGGTATGAAGGAGAACACAACTGGAGAAATGATCAAGGAAGTCAAACAGATTAGAACAGGTAGATGGGAGAGAAAAAGTAGGAGGCAGGGAATGATGTAAGATTGTAAAGTTCAGTACATTGGTTACTCAAAGACATTAAGTAAAAGGAGAAGCTGGAATTGAATTAACGAACAGGAGAAGATCATTGGAGACTTGTTCAACAGAATAGAAACTGATCCAATAGAGTGCTTAAGAAATGCTAATCTAAGTTACTTGAAAATTGCTTGAAACAGGGAACAGACCCCAAAAAGTTCAACTTAGATGTTATACTGTTGTGTACATTTTAATGGTGGACTATTTGACAGACACTGAAAGCTGAAAACCCAGAATTCTAAAAATAATTATTGATACCACCCTCCTACATCAACCTAAAATTTTTCTGTCACTCCTTTCTTTTACTTACTAAATGTCTGTCTGGAATCTATTCATTTTCTTCTAAATCTACCACCAATACTGTGGTCCAGCTGAAAATCATTTCTAGCCTGAATTAATAAAATAATCTACTAACAGTTCTTCTTGAAATTATTTTAGTAATTATATATTGTGTGTGTGTGTGTGTTTTTTTTAACGTGCCTATAGCTTGCTTCTTCTAGTGATGAAGACAGGCAGTTTGCTATTGTATTCCCTATTGTACTCCCATCGCCTAGAGCCAGTTGCGGGAATGTGATGAGTTCAATAATTATTTGTTGACGGATAGACTAAATAAAACATTCTTTCTTCCCTTCTTTCACCAAATCTATTTTTCTATCAAAGCATAATCTTTATATTATTCTTAGAACTTATCATAATTGCAATTTTCCTTTTGTAGATTTTCATTTGAAAATAATTTCAGATTGACATTAAAGTAGCAAAACAGTTCAAAGAACTCCCATGTACCTTTCAACCAGATTGCTCAATTGTTAAAACTTTCCACAATTGCATTTAATTTTCTCTCTACATATATGTATAGTTATTTTATAAACCATTTGAGTGTAAGTTACAAACATGATTCCACATTACTGCCAAATGCATGTGTTCTTCCTATGAACAGAGAAATTTTCTTATATAACCAGAATTAATGGACGAAAAATCAGGAAATTGGTATTAATATAACAGTATTTACAGATTTTTATTTATACGTCACAAATTTTCCAATAATTTTCTTTATAGCAATAAGAAAATTATAATTCAAAACCCACCAAGGATCACATATCTCACTGTCAAGTCTTTTTGTCTCTTTTGATCTGGAATAGTTCCCCAATTTGTCTTTGTCTTTTGTGACCTTGATATTTTTGAAGATCACCAACCAGTTTGTTATGGTTAATTTTATGAACCAACTTGACTGGGCCACAGGATGCCCAGATATCTCAGTAGACATTATTTCTAGGGATATCTCTGAGGATATTTCCAAAACAGTTTAGTATTTAAATTGGTGGACCAAGGAAAGCAGATGGCTCTCCACAATGTGGGTGGGCATCATCCAATCTGTTGAGTTCTCGAATAGAACAAAAAGATCGAGGAGGGTTGAATTTGTCTTCCCTCTGCCTGACTACTTGAACTGGGACATTGATTTTTCAATTTTCTTTGGCACTTCTGGTCCTCAGGCCTTCAGACTAGGACCAGAATCTATATCACCACCCCTCCAGCAATCAGGCCTTGGAACCACATCACAAGCTTTTCCAGATATCCGCTTACAGACAGAAGATTATAGGACTTCTCAGCCTTCACAATTGTATGACCCAACCCTTTGTAATAAGTCCCTTTCTCTGTGAGTGTATGTGTACATAAATGTATATCTATTATTAGTTTCTAATACAACTTTCCAATAAAACACTGACTGCAATAAGGACTTTAGTTCATAATAATATATCAAAATTCATTTATTAATTATATAAACATACCATTCTAATATAAGGAGTCAAGAATGGGGTAACTGGGTGTGGGGTTCATGGGAACTCTCTACACTACCTTCACATTATTTCTATAAATCTAAAACTGCTCTAAATAATAAAGTTTATTTTAAAAAGAAAACAACCAAGCAATAATACAAGTAATGCTCATGCAAAATTTTGTATGTTTGGGGAAAATGTATAACTTATCACTAAAAGCATTGCAAAACTATGATCAACTTCTACATATTTTCTGAACAACCACTACACATACAAATAATCTACCTGTGCCACTTGGTTACCTGGCTTCCCCCTGAAATGAGCCCATTCTGAAATTATTCACTTTAGGGAGAATAAAATGTGTGTTTTCTGTCCAATAACAGAGAATAAAATTCACCATACAAAAAAATCAAAAACATTACAAATATTGTAATTAATTGTGGCTAAGGAATACAAAAATTAGAATTCATAGAGCCCCTGTTCAATCATCAACATAAGCCCTTTATCATCCTGACAAAGAGCAAATTCAAGAGCATGTTTCAGACTTGACCCTACAGCAGAAACTCTGTCCCTTTAACAAAGCAACCTAAGATACTCTTCTACCACAAAAGTTTCTGCACAAGGAGATAGTCTCTTAGATAACCCTCTGTATCACCACATCACAACCGATACTCACAGTAACAGACATCAACGCACAAAATATAGAGCACAAGTGTCTGCTGGCATTGTTAATGTAGAAGAATTCTCAACTTGGTTAGAATCCCTTCAAAGTATTTTTTTAAATATATCCTCAAGGAAACAAAAGATAAAACTCAAGTCTTGGGAGCTGAAATAACTTTGTAAGTAACTTGGAAGCAGTAGTGTCAGAAGTCTTGAAGCCTTCAAAAGGAATACGAAGAGAGAAATAGTTGCTCAAGCGCTGTAGATAATAGTGTGAAAAACACTGGAGTGGACATTTCAGCTTCTCACCCCTTGAGTTCTCTTCTCTGATAGCACTCTAAAATTATCAGGCCAAGGGTGTCAAAGAAGTCATTCTGTAAATGGTAAATTCAATTTTAAGAAATAGAAAAGCTTCTGCAATACCTCTTCAAAGAGGAAGAAATAGCTATTAATAGGAAAAAAAACATGTTCAGGGGTTACTGCTGCTAAGTCAATGGTTTGAATTTGCTTCATCAGCAACTTTAGATGGAATACTAGAAACTGGAAAAAGTAGAAATCTGTCCCTTTTAAAGCATTGCTGCAAGATCTCTTACCATGTTGATTTCAATTTATAATTTAAGAGGTACCACTGAGTAGTATATGGCTAGTCACCTCAAATTACACATTAATGTCAACTGAGGAACTTAAAAGTCCTCATATTCTTTGTCAAAATGCATTGAATTGGATACTAGAGATTTGTGAATTTCACTGTATGTAAATTTTACCTCAGAAAAAGAACTGCAAACAAATATTAAACTCTAGTTAAAAGTATCTCTTCTCATAATGGTTTTCAGCAATCCTGAAACTACTTTTGGTGTCTTCCAGGCTTGAGCAAATGTATACGTAATTGTATCCTGTGGTATTGGATTGGATTTTTAAATATCGGTATTAGCTCATAGCTTTTAATATACATAGATAGGTGGATTTACAGATAAATAAATATATATCAATATATGTATATGAGTATACATGAATGGACACATACACATTTTTTAGTCCTTACTCAAACAAGGAACCTAGAAGCAATCTATCTGGCAGTAGAAATAGCACTTAGAATCCAGATCTTCATTTTAAAATATCTTTCTCCACTTGAAGGAATCAGGAATTCCTGAAGAAACTGATTCCAGGGCTAGAGAAGGAGAAACACAATAAATTTTGTCTTACCAGAAATATTAAGACATAGGAATACATCAAGAGGACACATAAGCCAGCTTGAAGGGGCTCATGCTAGCCAATGCAGAGATGAATTGATGCTAAAAACAAAAATCCCTAAACAATAACAAAACTACTCATTACAGAATAATGCTAGCTAATAAATAATGAAGAAATAATAAGGAAAGAAAAGCATCGTTTTGTAATCCATTTTATAATGGATTCATGCAGAAATCATCCATGGATAAACATCCACTGGGTGAAAAGGTAGGGTGTGGGGGAGGAAGAGAAAATATTTGTACATTGTCATTTTAAACAGGAAGACTTATCACCTCCTAAAAGTTCACAAAACTGCCATCAAGTCTCCATTCAACTCAGTTCCTGTAGAATTAAAGTGATCACTTACTACTTTATCTGACTAGTACAGGAAAGATAAATTCTTTACCCAAAAAATTTTCACGTGGAGCCCCTAAAATTGTTTTCTGTAGAATTGGAAGTATCTATCAAAAATTACTAAGCATGTCAAGAAACAATACCATTCAATGGAAAATCAAGAGAGAATAGAATGGAAGAGAACAGGACAGAATGGAATTGAATAGAATAATAGAATAAAATAGAAATACAATAGAAAGAGAGCAACAGATGATTCAGATATTAGAAGTAATAAAAATTTTAAATATTTATATTAAAATATAAATATCTATATTAAAAATAAAATTATACAATGTTACATAAAATAATGAACAATTTAACTAGAGGATCAGAATAAAAAGTTAAATTGAAATTTTAGAATTGGAAAGTATATCTAAAATTAATAATTCAATAGAAAGGTCTAGCAGAAGATTAGACATTAAAGAGGACAGGATCCATGAACCAAAAGAGAGTCAATAAGAAATATGCAAATAGAAGCAAAGAGAAACAAAATATTTTTTAAAATTAAATAATACTCTATGTTTACCAAAAGATCTAGCAGACAATTAGACATTAAAGAGGACAGGATCCATGAACCAGAAGAGAGTCAGTGAGAAATATGCAAATAAGAGCAAAGAGAAACAAAATATTTTAAAAATGGAATAATATTGGATGTTTACAGATTAGGAGAATTAACATTGTTACAACATCCATACTACCAAAAGCAATCTACAGATTCAACATATTCCTTATCAAAATATCAATGGCATTTTTCACAAAAATAGAAAAAAAAATCTTAAAATTTGTATGAAACTACAAAGGACCCCAAATAGCTGAAGCATCCTGATCAAGAATAACAAAGCTAGAGACATCACACTTCCTGGTTTCAAATTATATTACCAAGCTATAGTAATTAAAGCAGTGTGGTACTGGCACAAAAACAGACACATAGACCAACAGAACAGAATACAAAACCTAGAAATAAACCCACACATATGTGATCAGCTAATCTCCAGAGATGCCAAGAAGATACAATGAAGAATGCAACAGTCTATTCAATAAATGGTGCTGAGAAAACTGGATATCCAAATGCAAAAAAAAATAAATAAATAAATAAATAAATTAGATCCTTATCTTACACTATATACAAAAATCAACTCAAAAAACGATTAAGGACTTAAATATAATTACTTTAAGCTATAAAACATCTGAAATATATGTATCTGTAGGGAAAAGGCTTCATGACAGTGGTCTTGGCAAAAAAAAATTTGGTATGACAGCAAAACACAGGCAACAAGGGCAAAAATAAACAACGGAGACTACACAAAACTAAAAAACTTCTGTGCAGCAAAGAGAACGATCAACAAAATTAAAAGGTAGCACACAGAATAGGAGAAACTATTTGAAAACCATATATTCAATAAGAGATTAATATCCAAAGTATATAAGGAACTCACACAACTCAACAGTAAAAAAATCAAATAATCCAATTTTATAATGGACAAAGATCCTGAATAGACATTTTGCCAAAGAAAACATAAAAATGGTCAAAATGCATATGAAAAGATGCTCAACATCACAATCATTAGAGAAACAAAAATCAAAACCACAATATCGCCTCATACCTGTTAGGATGGCTGTTATCAAAAAGACAAAAGAGTTGGCAAGGATGTGGAGAAAAAGGAATCCTGTACACTATTGGTGAGAATATAAATTTGTACAGCCACTATGAAAAACAATATCGAGGTCCCTCAAAAACTTAAAAATAGAACTACCATAGGTTTCAGCAATCCAACTTCTAAGTATACATCAAAAGGAAATGAAATCAGTACGTGGAAGACATTCACTGTCATGTTCATGGCAGTGTTATTCATGAAAACATTAGTGTCCATGGATGATTGAATAAAGAAAATGTTGTATGCATTTATATATGTGTGTGTAATATTCAGCAGTAAAGAAGAATAAAACGTTCGCATTTCCAACATGATGGATAAATCTGTAGGATGTATGCTAAGAGGAATAAGCTAGACACAGAAAGACTACTGCGTGATCTTCGTTATATGTGAAATCTAAAAAAAAAAAAAGTTGAACTCACAGTAGCAGAGAATAGAATGGTAATTATCAGAGAATGGGAAACTGGGAGTAGCAGAAAAGGGAAAATGTTGGTCAAAGAGCACAGACTTTCCATTATAACACGAGTTAGTTCTGAAGGCCTAATGTACAGCATGGTGACTATAATTAACAACAATGTCTTGTATACTTGAAATTTGCTAAGAGAGTTGGCCTCAAACATTCTCACCACACACAAAGTAGCTAGGTAAAATGATGACTATGTTAGTTGGTTTGTATTAAAAAACAAAAATAAAGATCATAAGAGACATTAGGGACAGAGAGAAAATAACATGTTTAAGAAGAAAGGAGAGAGAAAATGGAAGAGAAGCAATATGTGAAAATATAATGGCTGATAATATTCTAAATCCTATAAAAATAAAAATCCACAGATCAAAAAAAAAAAAAGCTTTAGAAAATTCAAGCAAGTTAAATACAAAGAAAAAGCTATATATATCACAGTAAAACTGTTGAAAATCTTAAAAAAAGAGAAAATCTTCAAAACAACCAGAGGAAAAAAAAAAAGGACACACCACCTTCAAAAGATGAAGTGTATGTCCAGAAGCTGACTTCTCTAAAGAATAGTAGAATGGATGAGATAATGCATGACATGTTTAAAGTGCTAATGGGTAGTAAATTCAAGTCTAGAATTCTTGACGAAAGTTTACTACAAAATATGAAAAAAAAAATTAAACAATAAAAGCAAGGAATTACAAGTAATACTAAAATTAGTTCCTCTAACCGAAGACAAATGACCCCAAATAAACTAATGCATAGTTCCCGGAAGTATTAATGGGCAGAAAAAAGTAAAATATGGGAGTAAATATGAATGAAAATTGTATAAAACAATAATAGCAATGTCTTGTAGGGTTTAAAATACACATTATTAAAATGCATGTCATTAATAATCCAAAATTGGGAACAAAATTAATGATGTTGAATTTTAAAATGATGTTCATTAATAGACAAAATAGTCAGAGAGAATATTAATGACAAAATAAGACTACGAATAACAATACAGACCAGTTGGACCTAACAAACATATACAGAACACTCAACCCAAGAACAGCAGAATACATATTTTTCTCAAGTGCACATGGAACATTCTCCAGAACAGACCATACAGTAGGCCACAAAAAACTCTTAATACATTTTAAAAGATTACAATTACATAAAGTATTTTTTCCCATCACAATGGAATGAAACTAAAAATTAATAGCAGAAGTAAAAGTGGAAAGTTCACAAATATGTAGAAATTAAACAACACATTCTTAGACAACCAGTGGGTCAAAGATCAAATAACAGAGAGATGAAAATGAAAACACAACATACCAAAATAGAAATGATTCATTAAAGGCAGTGCAAAGATGGAAATTTATACCTCTAGACACTTCTTAAAAAATAAGAAAGGTCTTTTCACAGAATCGGAAAAAAACTACTTTAAAGTTCATATGGAACCAAAAAAGAGCCTGCATTGCCAAGACAATCCTAAGCAAAAAGAACAAAGCTGGAGGCATCACACTACCTGACTTCAAATTATACTGCAAGGCTACAGTAACCAAAACAGCATGGTACAGGTACCAAAACAGATATACAGACCAATGTAACAGAACAGAGACCTCAGAAATAACACCACACATCTTTGACAAACCTGACAAAAACAAGAAATGGGGAAAGGATTCCCTATTTAATAAATGGTTCTGGGAAAACTGGCTAGTCATATGTGGAAAGGTGAAACTGGATCCCTTCCTTACACTTTATACAAAAATTAACTCAAGATGGATTAAAGACTTAAATGTAAGACCTAAAACCATAAAAACCCTAGAAGAAAACCTAGGCAATACCATTCAGGACATAGACATGGGCAAAGACTTCATGACTAAAACACCAAAAGCAATGGCAACAAAAGCCAAAATAGACAAATGCAATCTAATTAAACTAAAGAGCTTCTGCACAGCAAAAGAAACTATCATCAGAGTGAACAGGCAACCTACAGAATGGGAGAAAATTTTTGCAATCTACCCATCTGACAAAGGGCTAATATCCAGAATCTACAAAGAACGTAAACAAATTTACAAGAAAAAGAAACCCCATCAAAAAGTGAGCAAAGGATGTGAACAGACACTTCTCAAAAGAAGACATTTATGCAGCCAACAGACACATGAAAAAATGCTCATCATCACTGGTCATCAGAGAAATGCAAATCAAAACCACAATGAGATACCATCTCATACCAGGTAGAATGGCGATCATTAACAAATCAGGTAACAACAGATGCTGGAGAGGATGTGGAGAAATCGGAATGCTTTTATACTGCTGGTGGGAGTGCAAATTAGTTCAACCATTGTGGAAGACAGTGTGGCAATTCCTCAAGGATCTAGAACTAGAAATACCATTTGACCCAGCCATCCCATTACTGTTTATATACCCAAAGGATTATAAATCATGCTACTATAAAGACATATGCACATGTATGTTTATTGCAGCACTATTCACAATAGCAAAGACTTGGAATCAACCCAAATGTCCATCAATGATAGACTGGATTAAGAAAACGTGGCATATACACACCATGGAATACTACACAGCCATAAAAAAGAATGAGTTTATGTCCTCTGCAGGGACATGGATGAAGCTGGAAACCATCACTCTCAGCAAACTATCACAAGGACAGAAAACCAAACACACCATGTTCTAGCTCATAGGTGGGAATTGAACAATGAGAACACATGGACACAGGGTGGGGAACATCATACACTGGGGCCTGTTGGGGGGTGGGGTCTGGGAGAGGGATAACATTAGGAGAAATACCTAACATAAATGATGAGTCGATGGGTGCAGCAAACCAACCTGGCACATGTATACCCATGTAACAAACCTGCACATTGTGCACATGTACCCTAGAACTTAAAGTATAATAAAAAAAGAATAAATAATAAAAATTTTTTTAAAAAGAAGAAAGGTCTCAAATCAACTACCTAACACTTTAAAGAACTAGAACAATAAGAAAAAGGGAACAAAACACAAAGCTACTAGAAGAAAGAAAATAATAGAGACACATGAAACAGAGAATAGAGAAACAACAGAGCAAAGAGTTAAAGAGGAAAGAAACGCAAAAAGCAGCTCAACAGTCAAAGACAGGTTTATTTTGGAGAATAAACCTGAGAGGAGCTTCTGGCCAGTTTTGGTCAGGGGCACTCTCTCTTACAGACTAGGAGTGTTTAAGGGTTCAGGGTGCGAGAGCTTATCACAGGCTCAGAACATTTGTGTGTGGAGGAGAAGTTTATTGCAGGGTTGGAATATCTTTGGTCGAAGGGAAAGTTATCTTGGGGCTGGCATGTCCCCGGTTGGAGGGGTGGTTATCTTGGGGCTGGTATGTTTCTGCTTGGAGAGGGGTTTATCTTAGAGTTGGAATGTTTCTGGTCAGAGATGTTATTTGTGGTTTATGGTCATGCTAAAATTAGCCATTAGTCTGATGTCTTAGGGGCTGGATTTAGGCGGTTTTTAATCAAGGGGAACTTAAAATGGTGGTGCGCTTGTCCATGTGGCGATGCTCCTGCTCTGTCATAGAGAAATCAACAAATCTGAAAGGTGGTTCTTTAAAAAGATTGACCAAAAAATAAATGTACAAACCTGTAGCTAGATTGACTAAGAAGAAAAAACAGAAGAGGTAAATAACTAAAATCAAACATGAAAGAGAGAAGATAACTACTGATTTCATATTAATATAAAGGACTATAAAACATTGCTATGAATAACTTTATGCCAACAAATTGTATAACCTAGATGAAATGGACAAATTTCTAGAAATATAACCTATCAAGACTGAATCATGAAAAAATATCAAAAAAACAGAAACTACAAAACATTACTGAAAGGAATGTTTTAAAACATAAATAAATAAAAAGACATCCTGTCGTCATGGATTGGAAGACTTAATATTGTTTAAATGTCAATACTGCCCAAAGAAATCTACAGATCCAGTGCAAAAACCTAACAAAATCCCAATGATGCTTTTTGCAGAAATAGAAAAATCCCATCCTAAAACTCATGAAATCGTAAGGAACCCCAAATAGCCAAACAATCTTGAAAATAAAGAACACAGTTGGAGTACTCACACTTCCTAATTTCAAAACTTGGCACAAAGCTACAGTAGTGGGAAACTAATATACTTCTTTCAATGGTCAGTAGAATTAGCCAAAAAAAGACAATAACACGGAAGATTTGAAAAATATTATCACGAAATTAGCCAAAGTGACATAAAAAGTGAACATAAAATATTTAGTGAAATTGACCACATGCTCATCATAAAGCAAGCCTCAAAAATATCAAAGAATTGAAATTTGTCAGAGTATTTTCTCCAACCATGGTGAAAGTAAGCTAGGAATCAATCACATAGATACAACTAGAGAATATCCAACTGCTTGGCAATTAAGCAGTACACTTATGAATAACCCCTGGGTTAAATAAAGAAATCAAAACAGAAATTGGAAAACATTTTTAATGGAATGATGATAAAATGTGACATAAAAATTTAGGAGCATAGAAGTAAGTTTGCAACTTTAAATGCATGTATTAAAATGGAAGAATGCCCCCTCAACCCCCAAAAAGTGAGCCAAGTTTCAATCTCAAGAAGACAGAGGAACAAAACAGAAAATCAAATCGATACCCCACTGATTATAAATTTCAAAGAGAAAAGGTGCCTTTACAGTAGAGAGATTTGTCAGGCACCACCTGAATCAAGTGATGGAATAAACCAGTATTGTACAACACCTGATTCAAAGCAATGGAAAGTTTGTAACATTGCCAAATTCAATTCTTGTCAAAAGTATTTTTTCTGAATCTAAAAATTAGAAAAGCATTCTAGAGGTTGGAATATTTTACTACAAAACTTGGATTTTTAAAAAATATCTAAGTCATGAAAATGCTTTAAAAAAAATAGTGAGTGAAATGTTCTAGACCAGGGGTCAGAAAACTATTCAATGAAAACCAAATACAAGGTGTGATCCCTGATTGGATCCTGAATTTACAAAAAATAATAATAATAATAAAATAAAGTACATTTTGGAAATCTGAAAATGGACAGTATGTCATATATAAAATAAGCATTTTATCATTGTTAGGTATCTTGGATATTAAAATAATATCATGGCTGTGGAAGAGGATATCTTTCTTCTATATAAATGCATGCTGAAGATTTAAGAGTAAAGTGATGATGTCTACCACTTACTTCTAAATGAACCAAATTGAAATAAAAGAGTTAAATAGATATTTGTGTATGAGTACAATCATCCCTTGACATCTCCTTGACAAGCAGAATTGATTCCAGGATTCCTGCAAATAACAAATTTCTCTGATGCTCAAGTTCCTTATGTAAAATGGCATAGCATTTTCATATAACCTATGCATGTCTTCCCACATACTTTAAATTATTCCTAGATTATTATAGTACCTAAAACAACATAAATGCTATGTAAATAGTTGTTATACTGTGTTTTAAATTTTTGTTAGTTGTTATTGTTCTATTGTTATTTTTTTCAAATATTTTTGAGCCAAGTTTTGTTGAATCCTAAAATGAAGAATCTGCAGATATAGGGCCAACTGTGTGTGTGTGTGTGTGTGTGTGTGTGTGTGTGTGTGTCTGTGTGTCTGTGTGTGTGTGTCTGTATGTATATAGAGAGGGTGCTAGGGAAGGGAGCAACAAGTGAAGATTAAGTAAATGAGGTCAAATAGTATTACTTTATAACTTTAGGTGAAGGGAAGAGTGTTTATTGTATTATTCTTTCAAATTTACTGTGGGTTTAAAATTTCCAAGAAAAAAATGTTAGGAAAAAAATAAATAATATAAAATACCATGTTCAGACCTTACTCCAGAATTCTGAATCAACTAGCCTGTTGTGAAACCCTAAACATCAATACTTTCAATGGTAAAAATTTAAGTTGTACAGTATGATGTTTTGATAGGCATATGCATAGTGAAATACTTGCTATAGATAATCAATCTAACATATCTATAATCTCACATAGAACCTATTTTTTGTGGGAAGAGTACTGAAAATCTACATTCTCAAGCAATTTCTAGCATACGGTACAATATTATTAACTATGGTCCTCATATCGTACATCAGATTTCTAGATTTATTCATTCTACATAACTGCAATTTTACCACTTTCTAATATGAGTTCTGGGAGGAAAATCACTAACGCAGGATAAAGAAAAGGTATATCAGGGTCAGAGAGATTTAAGTTGTTTCTGCCACTCATCTTCTGCAACCTTTCTCTAAGCCTTATTTTCTCTGTCTGTAAAGTGTAACTAATACTACCAATGGTATAGAGTGTTATTATTAAATTAGATCATTCCTGAAGACTACAAAACAGCACAAAACATATTGCTTTTTCTAACATTGTCCCTACCTATTTGAGCAGGATGTTACAATATGAAAGGCAAGTGAGCAATGAACTAAGAAAAATGCAACAACCAAGAATGAGCTACAACAAGAAGAGATGGCCTGGCAACACATGACAATTACAATCTCTTGTCAGTGACTTGCCATTAAAACTGCCAATAATGAAATCAACACTTCCAAAAGTTTAGGGCTACTGCATTTGTTTTGCCTTGTCCACATAGCATATGTTCTATTGATTACCTATTACTCTAATTTATATTTTAAAGCTTTTTACTCTTCCTGGTATAAGCCATAGTTTTATTCTCATAGATATTAAAATGTATAACAAAATTTTAAACTTTCAACGTATCTAAATATATCTCATAAACTCTTGCAATATTTGTACAACCTGATTATTTATGTCCTGTTAAGAAACTGGAAAAAAAAAAAGCTAGTCACCATGGTCTTTTGCTTCCTATAGCATGAAATTTCAATTTCTTTTGATTTTGCTCACTCACGGTTACTCAATCTTATTGAGTAGCAACCAGTATCTAAAGCCATATTCTTGAAAGTCATCATGAAGATCATAGGATATTCTTTCATAAGCAAGTGAAATGTGCCCTGCAGCAGAACAGGAGACAACCAATCCACACACATGGTCATTAATTAAAAGAAAATACATTATTACTATAGTGCTAGTGAAGAAAGTCAATCCATTTAAACCAAAGATTAGGTACTCTGCCTTCAGGTTTGTATAAATAGACAAACAACTTTAGGTTTTATAACATCATATATTCATCGATCCATCCATTCGTTTATTTATCTATATTTACATATATATACATGTATGGGTGATACCAGAGGAGGGTAGGGAAGTGCTGGGTAGAGAAAGCGGAGTCCCTGGTGAAGGCTCCACCCTCAGGCCTATGCCCAAGAACCTAAGTGAGGACAGGTACTCCTGTTTTCCCACCCAAATGTTTTATTTTTCAAGACCACTCTGGCCCACTGCATCCTCCATCCTGTGCCTAGAAAAACTCCGAGACCCTAGCAGGTACAGACACAAGTGGCTGGATGTCGAGAGGAACACACCGGCAGAAGAACACATGACAGACACCAGCAGGTCATCAATGGCAGAACGATGGACAATGTGGAATTCAGCCGGGGCAGTCGGAAGAACAGACTCCAGGAGAGGACCACCTTCCCATGACATCCCCCTTCTGGCTCCCATCCATCTGCTGAGAGCTATTTCCACCACTCAATAAAACCTTGCATTCATTCTCCAAGCCCACGTGTGGTCCAATTTTCTTAGTACACGAGGGTAAGAACCCAGGATACAGAAAGCCCTCTGTCCTTGCGATAAAGCAGAGGGTCTAACTGAGCTGATTAACACAAGCTGCCTGCAGACAGGAAAGCTGAAAGAGCGCACTGTCACACATGCCCACTGGGGCTTTGGGAGACGTAAACACTCAATCCTAGATGCTGCCATGGGTTCGGAGCCACAAAACGCTCCCCACGACCTGCCCATTTGCATGCTCCCACTAGTGGTTTGAGCATCAGGGCATCAAAGAAGCGAAGAAGCCAGCCATACCCTTGTCACACACTTTGCGAGGGGGACAAAGGAACTTTTCCCGTTTTTTTTTTTTTTTTGTGTGTGTGTGTGTGTGTGTGTACACACAGAGATAATGTACACCATTATCTCTGCCTTCTTGGAGCTTATCTCCACAAAGACAGACAAACAATAAACAACAATCATCAAAAAATAATATATATGTAAAATATATAGCAAATTAATTAAAGATTGGTACAAAAGAGGGGAAAAAAAGAAAGAAAGTGGAATAGCAAATGTTGTATCAGCTGAAGGTGGTAAAAATTTTGTTAGGTAACCAGAGAAGTCTCACTGAAAAGGTAACTTGAGATAACTTTTAAATCAAGGACTAAAAAAAAAAGGTAGGCAAATTAAAAATACACACAAGTGCATATATGTACCTGCACACATACATGCATGCACACATATGCACATATGTGTGTATACATATATACATTCAGTGTATCTCTCCTCATTGAGAACATGTTGCTACAGAAAAAAAAATATGTCAGCTTACTTAAACAGTGCTTACTGCTACTGTTGACTTGGATTCTGGGACAGGCCCTTTATCCTGAAGAGTACCAGCAAGAGTTTGCGGACTGGCACTGACCACACATCAAGTAACACTGATTAAAGGCACTGGAGGTCAAAGTAAGATGTGAGGTCTTTACATTGAGACAAACAGCAGACAATTGAAGGGTTTGGGGCAGAGGAGTGACATGATCTAACATACCTCTTAGAAGTTTCACTTTTACTTTGAAAATCTGTATTTCCTGAGATTCAAAAAAAGGGTGGAGGGATGGGGGTAGTCTTTGTGTGCCATCATCATCTCTTCCTAGAATATCATATTAACTGGAGACACTTCCTCCTATTCAAGGGGCACAGGACTCTGAAGCAGGTGTCATATTTCAAAGCCCAGCTTCCTGTGCATAGACAAGTCTGGTTAAGAAACTGAAAAATAATTGAACCATCTCAAATCCCTAGCATCCAAACATCACTTGGATTGAATTATCTGCGTCTCTCAACTACACTCTCTCTGCATCTCATTTCCATATGCTCTGCTCTGTTTGCAAGGAACTGGATCTGAAACCAACCGTGGGCATCTCTGGCTTTGAAAACTAGCCTGCCATCTAGAAAAGTGGAGTTAATTACTTATATGAAGTGACTGAAGAACCAAGGGAATGTACTTTTGATGGTGCTAATATATCAGCTTTATTGGAACAGGGTTTTGTTGGTCTCTTGATGAGACTCTGTATAATACACGAAAGGCAAATTTCAAGCTTAGAAATGTCAAAATTGTAGCCCACAGAAGAAGCTGTGACATCTTAATGAGCTATTTGGGGAAGTTCGTGGCTCTGGCCGATGATGGACTGCATTTGTGTTTGATGTTTAGTTCTCCAAGCTCAAAATAGGGATTTGACTCTGTGTCGTTTGTAATTCATAATACTTTTTTACCTTAAAAAAAAAAATCAAAACAGCATTTCTTCATTTGGGCTCACCTCCACTTTTACTCTTATCCTCCAGCTAACCAGCAGTACCAATGCTTCCCAGGAAACTATTATCAGGGCTGCCTACCTACCAGTAAATTGTTGAATTCATCTATTATCTGAAAAAGTGTGGTCAACAAGGAACATACAGCCAGTTCCAACTTCTGCCTCTTCTATTCCCCATCTACTGAAAGTAACTATTCATAAAAATCATTCCTTGGAATGGTTAATAGAATGAAGCTTCTCTGGATTTTAGAGAACAGAAAAAGATGAACCTTTGTCAGGTGATCCATGGTAGACAGACTAGATCTCACCCTACCTCTTCAAGATCCCTACATCCTTATTTATCCCTGGAACCTAAGAATAGAGCTACATTATATGGCAAGAGGGACTTTGTAGATGGAATCAAAGTCACAGGTCTTAAATTAGCAATGTTATCCTGAATTATTCCAGGGATCCCAATGTAGTCACATGGCCCTTTCAAAGTGAGAAGAGTCAGTTAAGAAAAAAAAAAAAGCACTGAGAGAAAAAGATCAAAAAGAGGCTGGAAAGACTGGACACTTGGAGAAGCTTGACCCGCTATTGCTGGCTTTGAGGATAGAGAAAAGGGGTCACAGGTCAAGGTGTTAAGGCATCCTCCAAAAGTGGGGTCCACCCACAACTGCCAGTAGAAAAACAGGGACCTCTGTCCCATCACCAAAGGTAACTGAATTCTTCCAATCACCCAAGTAGGAAACAGATTCTTTCTGAGAGCCTCTAAAAAGAGACACAGCACTGCCTATGCTTTAATTTTAGCCCTGTGAGACCTGTTAGACTTCTCATCTATAGAACTATGAGATCATAAATTTATGTTATATTAAGCCACAAAATGTGTGGTATCTTGTTATGGCAGCAATAGAAAACTAATTCAGGGATTACAAAGAGGCAAATTCTTGGATGGAAGGCATTCACTGAACTTTTGAACAGTATGGAAATGAAAACGTAAATAAGCATGATGGAGTCGCATGCTCTGGGCATTTTCCTTTTACCAACTTAACTACTTAATTATGCAAGCATGGGCCCAGAGGCAGACAGAGAAAGAGAACAATTTCTATAGTTGTGGTCTTGGGATACCACCATGACACTCAATGGGCACATGCACTCAGGGAACCTGAATCAGGTGCTCATGAGTGACTCCCAGGTCACTATGTAACTCCTATTGTATGAGCATCTTGTTACACTGAGTGTGGTTTAGGAGTATGACCTCAGCATTTAAAGAGACATATTTTCCAGAAAAAAATATGGTCCTCAAGTACAAGCCAACTCCATCTGCTGGCAATCAGATAAAGAAAATATGACTCATTCCAATACTTAAGAAAAAGACAGCTATCTTGGGCTACGCATTGCTTATATTGTTTTATAACAAAGTGCCTGCTAAAAAGCTTCAAAAGGTAACTCAAATAAATTTTTGCCTTAAAACCTAATCTCAACTAAAAGTGATTCTACTCTAAAGATAAATGATCAGGGAGAAGAGTATCTCTTATTCACAGAAATCTTCAACAACAAACAGCAAACATTAGTTTAAGAAAAATTCAATTATTCCTGTTAGAGTCTAATGGAGATACATCTGATAGATTCACCAGCTGCCCAGAATGAATCTCAACCTCAGATCTCTTTCAAACACATCCATAACCAAGCTGCTAGGCTCCCAGGACTGTCGAGTGCCCTTCCCAGAGTTGGCCAGGGGCAGCTCTGTGACATCTCCCATGCTCAAGTTTGAACCTTTACTACTCCCACTCAGTGACACTTTTCTAACAGCAAACCACTCAGTTGCCCAAAATGGCCCCACTAAGGTGTGAGCTGATAAAGATTTACTAATAGGAAAATTTCAAGGAACAAAAAAGGCTCTAAAATGCAAAGGAGTGTTCCTTTCCAACTGTGATATCTCAGACACTCTGACAAACAGGACGAGATATTTTAGAACACAGAAGTTTCTGAACACTCTACAAATCATGTCATGTAACCATGATGCTTTGTTTGGAGGCATGAAATCACATTGATCAGGGAAATGATCTCAAAGACGTTGAAAAGATATTCTGATGTGATCCCTTTAATGATTTTACCTACAGGTCCTATCATTTCCATTCTTTAATTTATTCACTATTTACATATTCAACAAATATGTAATGAGTACCTGTCAAGCACTGGTTCAAGCACTGAAGATTTAGCCACACAATGTGTGGCATGGTGACAATTTTTGACTAGAAATGTGTCTTCTCATTTCCCAATGTTTAAAATCAAACAATGTTTAACATGCCTTTTAATTACCTATTTCTCCATTGAGTTGTTTATATGTCTAAACTCTTTTATTTTTTTCATTTTTTTTATTTCTTCTAAAAAATACACGTGTGGAACGTGCAGGTTTGTTACATAGATATACATGTGCCGTGGTGGTTTGCTGCACCTGCTGACTCATGCTCTAAGTTCCCTCCCCTCACCCCCCGAGGCCCCAACACACCCTGGTGTGTGTCGTTCCCCTCTCTGTGTCTATGTGTTCTCATTTTTCAACCAATGTCCCCCCAGTAAACCCCAATTACTATTATTCTCATGCTTATGTCCATATATACTCAATGTTTAGCTCCCACTTATAAGGGAGAACCTGTGACATTTGGCTTTCCGTTTCTGCATTAGTCTGCTTAGGATTATGGCCTCCAGCTTCATCCATACTTAGTACTTAGAGGATGCTGCAAAGGACATAATTTCATTCTTTGTTAATGGCTCTGTAGTATTCTATAGTGTATATATAACTGTGTATCACATTTTCTTTTTCTAATCTTTATCTAATCCACCACTGCTGAACACCTAGGTTGATTCTGTGTCTTTGCTATCCACCACACAATGAAAACAGTGAGATACCATCTCACACCAGTCTGAATGGCTATTACTGAAAAGTAAAAACAGCAACAGATGTTGGTAAGGCTGCAGAGAAAAGAGAGTGCTTATACACTGTTAGGTTGGTGGGGATGTAAATTAAGTCAGCCACTGTGGAAAGCAACTTGGAGATTCCTCAAAGAACTTAAAACAGAACTACCATTTCACCCAGCAACCCATTGCTGGCTACATACCCAAAGGAATATAAATCATTCTACCAAAACGACACATGTACTCATATGGTCTAATTTTTATAATCTGAAATAAATAACCAAAGAAGAATGTCTAAGCATAAAAAAAAAAAACAATAAATTACTGTGAAGTACTTACTATAGCCAAGCATCCATCCAGGAATTCATGGTCTTACATCAAAGCATATGACAGAGTCCTTTTATTTAAAAAGCTATTTAGTACCACAAGATACGCACCTTCAAACTGGAACGCAGGAACATGTAGGAAACAATTACATTGAAACAAGCACATGCAGAGCCTATACAAAATAAATGCTAGTTCACAGAAAGTTTCTCAGGGAGCTTGGCACATGACCTCCATCTTCATAATGGTTAAAATAGGGCTGGCTAGAAATGAATGTGCAAGGAAATTCTAGGAGGGAGACTAATATCAGAAAAGCAAGTTGGGAGGCAGGAAAGCTTAACGTGCATTTGGGAATAACAAATTGGCTCTATAAGTAACTGGCCTATGTTATTTATTCAATGTATAAATTTTCCAAATTTGAGCAAAGAAGGCTTCTTTATGTTGGAAGTGTTGACTAGAAGCAAACTCTTGAGTCTTGCTTCCTCTCCTTTCATACCTGTTGCCCTCATCACACTTAATCCACAGGTGAGCTCTTCTTCCACCTCACATCTTCTCCAATAAAGAACAAACTTTCCTCTCTCAACCTGAAGGGCTTTGCCTTTATTACCTAAAGTCATATGGACATCACAAACTTTCTGTAGATCTAATGAAACCACGTTTAACACTGGCATGCACCTTGTTTTTAATGTATGTGAATAATTTATATGTGGAATTTGCACTATCCTTTTGTCATTCTAGGTTTGTTTTTTTTTTTTTTAAATCAAGTGACACCAGAGGAAATATTATCATCAAGGCAGGGCTGGGATGTTGACAGGCCCTCCTAAACTGTAAGAATCTTAACTGCCACTATCATCAAGACAGACAGTTCTTGGTTGCCTGACCTACCAAAGAGTCACTGCAGTCTCTATGAATTTAGAAATAATCACTTTTGCCTTCTCTCCTGGGAAAAACGCCACACTGAAATTATTCAAAAACCAGTTAACAAACTGCCTTAGACCCCAAGGATCATGATCCTTAAGTCACAAAGCTGACTCAAGGGCCAGCCCATACCTTTGGACATCTTTGCTTAAAGCCAACAAACATTAAAGCCTGGAGTGAGGTTCACTTTGCATTGCTTCAATTGCCTTCTTTGGGTTTTCCTACATGATTAATTTTTCTGCTTTATCACTCTTGCAGAAGACGCTCTAGCTGAAAGTACTCTAAGCACCAAAAGTTTACTGCAAAAATTAGCATCTTATCATCTCTATCTGTAGCTGGTCACCCCAAATGATACTCATGAAGCTAATCTTTTAGCTCCCCACCTTTCACACCTTATTAATAGGAGAATGGCTGGTCCTTTCTTTATAAGGCAAACACATATAAGTTGCTCACGATTCCATGAGACCAAACGTAACATATTTTAACCATGAAGCCAAGAACAACAGTTTTAAGGTTTGAAGATATCATTATATTTTTACCTAATTAACCTGAGAAAACAGTTGATTCTGATTTTTTAAAGGTCATAACATTTTTAAAATTTGAGACTAGCTGTTGCAGTGCCTGCTCATTTGGTCCAATTTTTCCTAGTAAGCCTAGTTCAAAAATCTTCTCAGAGCAAGAGATAATCACAAGCCCTAATTCCAAAGGAAAGAAGGTTCCTACAAAATCTTAGATTTTCCTCCTGGGTCTGCTGGGAAACATTTCACCCAAGCTTCTGACAGGTAGTGCCAACTTTTTGGGCATGCAACCTAGGAATTTGCACACACTCCTCTGCTTGGAAGAATCCCTCATTTAGTTTAATAGACTGCTGCCACTGTCTTGAGATTCTTAATAATTTTTTAATTAAAAGCCCCATGTTCCATTCTATACTGAACCCCACAAATTATGTATCTGATCCTGTTTATAAGAACTGTATGTCAGAATTCTTCGGGTTGCAAATAAACCCACCCAAAATTGGCTTAAAACATGGAGAAAGCTATCTCAAATAGCGAGAAATCACAAATTTAGTTAACCTCAGGACTGACACAATTCAAAAATACCATCAGTCAGGTACAAAAACAGTTATAAAATCTTTTAGGTACATATGCTCAGCCATTTCAATAAGGACTTTATGTGAAAATTTCTCTCCAAGATAGTGGCTGCAACCGTAGTTTGAAGGCACGACCAGTCAACCATATAGTTAAATCATACAACAGGGTTTACTGTGATGTTGAGGATGGAAAACAGAAATAACAGAGATCTAGACTTTGAGTGCCATTACAAGGTTATTACACATCTGGGCTAGCTAAATACCTTCCTTTGTAAGAGACATAACTCTCTAGTCAACTTGTTGTGTCTATCCCCAATGAACAGTTATTTCTAACCTCTTTACTTACTTGGAAACCTTCTTATATAAACTTCAGTAACCATATTTGAAGTGATTACATAGGCTACTCTATAATGTGGATTTGCTTCGGAGGTACATCAGGTATAAAGTTATTTCACACAAGCACACAACTTTTGTTATATTGATGTATTTTTTAAGCAATTGGCAACATTCTTTTTTTAAGAGTGAAAGATACAACACATTCTTTTTTTAAGAGTGAAAGAAAACTTCTCAGCTCTTTTCCCCTCATATCTCATTACCTAGAACCTGAATACCTTCCCATACTTAAACAGTTACTGGCATGATTCACCCTGGAAGCTATGGCAGAGGTCAAATTCCCTTAAGCATCTGTCCAGCGGAAGGAAAGTAAATAAAACGAAGGTTCTAATAGAAAGGAGGATGGGAATCAGTAGTCACAGGAATGACAACTCATAGTAACTTCCACATCCCAAACTTCTCTTCCTACGCTAGAAAATGCTCTTGCCAAAGTCAACGCAATTCCAGATACTCTTGGGCTACCAAAATATAGCTGAGTAAGAATAAGTCCATATGCACGTAGAGATCAGTTATCTCACAAGTTGTATCAGGAAGAACATGTACATATACGCTTTGAGAGATAAGGTGAGGAAGGTAGGTTGGAGATAGACTCTGAAGAGGAAATCAGTCTTTATGTCGTTGTACTAAAGCAACATGACCAAGAAACTGACAGCACTGGCTTCCCATCCGGGCCGCTCATTAATTGTGTAGCCCTGGATATGTTGTGTGAGTCTTCTGATCTTCAGTTTTCTCATCTGCAAAGCAGATATCATAAAAGTAGCTCCCAGCACAAAATGCATGTGGCTAAATGAAAAAAAAAGAAATGAAAAAAAAAAAACAAAAAAACGAAGCACTGTCTGACAGCCTGGTGGGCATTCAATTAACATTAGGTTATATTATTAGGTATTGGATGGCAGTAAGTAGCCACTGAAAATGTTTAAGCAGGTAGAACAGTGGATTCCACATTCTGCTTCATATTAGAATCACCTGGGGAGATTTTAAGACTACCAATGCCTTGCCACACTCCATTCCAATCAAATCAGAATGCCTTGGGGTGGGAGTCAAGTAGCAGTTTTTAAAAAGATCTCCAGGTGACTCCAGTGAGCAGTAAAGTTTGGGAACTGTGAGTGGCTCGATCAAAGCAGTATTTTAGTCCTAAAGGATAATTTCCCCTTGCTTGGGTTATTGAGACAATTAAAAGCACAGCTTTGAGTCACCTTACAACTGCTACCCTTCTCGTTGCACACTGAGAATTTGAGTGATGACCTCAGGCCACACACACAACATCGGAACAGAAGATGAAGGTATAATCAAAGGAATTTTGTCTGAATTGTCTCTTCACCATTGGGAGTATTCAAAGATGGGCTGTTCAAGAAAACACATTCCCTTAATAACTCACCTCTAAAGGAATTGTCTCATATGTAAAATAAAGAGGGTGGACTAGAACCTCTCTAAGGTAATCTCCTTCCAGCTCTGACATTCTTCAAATTATTTCCTTTTGATAATCTAATTTCACACTCACCACGTGCTCTGCAGCGCCACCACCATGCCCAGTACCCTGGATCCAAATTTACATCTACACAAGTGTGCGAGTGTGTGTGTTTGCATTCTCACCTATACTGTGTAACTACTTAACACTATCAAGTATGCTTTACCCATGTTACACTTTTAGAACTTTTAACTGTTAATTCGGTTTCTTAATAAGACAGGGATCTGCCTGCAGGAAGATGCAAGGCAAAGAAATCACTCATTGACCCAGGTTCACCAGCAAGTACTATGACAGTCTGGCTATTTCCTATTGATAAGCCTCTGTCCAGAGTTAGTCACTTGCAGACAGAAAAATCTCTGCATTCGTGATTTTTAAATGCAGCTTCTTAATCCAATAGCATTGTGACTGTACAAGTTTCATCCCCATTAAAATGGGGACCATAACATTAGCTTTCAAGACTGTAAAGAGGGTTGGATAAGCTGAGTCATGTAAGTTTGCAGCACAATGGTAGGCATGTGATAAGGGCTCAATAAATAATGGTTGTTTTTGTAGTTGTCCTTCCATCTGGTTACTTGTCTGTAAAATAGGAAGAATGATTCCTGTATCTCTGCATTTTTTTGAGAATTTAGTAACACGATGTATGCACAGTGACTTGAGCAGTACCTGGCCCATCATAGACACTGGTGAAATTTTGCTTTCTGTTTCTTACTCAGATGCACTTTCTTCAATAGATATTCCCACTGATAAAATATTTGGTCCTAGAGGCTGGCTGTGCTGGCTCACATCTGTAATTCCAGCACTTTTGGAAGCCAAGGTGGGCTAATCACCTGAGGTCAGGGGCTCAAGACCAACCTCGCCAATATGGTGAAACCCTGTCTCTACTAAAAATACATAAATCAGCTGAGTGTGGTGGTACGCACCTGTAATCCCAGCTACTTGGGAGGCCGAGGCAGGAGAATCACTTGAACCCAGGAGGCCGGAGGTTGCAGTGAGCTGAGATCGTGCCACTGCACACCAGCCTGGGTGACAGGGCGAGACTCCGTCTCAAAAAAAAAAAAAAAAAAAAAATTGTTTCTAGAATATCTTGTTCCATAACAGGAGAGACTATTGTGCTTACTACTTTATCATCAAAGTTTGGCACAATGTCTGATTACAGTAATAGGTACTTCACAAATATTTGTGGGAAAAAATGAAAGAACAAATTTTTTTTAAAAGACAAAATATTGGCCATACCACAGAGATACAGCAACAATAAACACCGAAGAAAGACGTTTCCATCCTTATTTTCCTTTAAGTGCAGAGAACATACAGCTATCCAGAAGAGCAAGTCCCCAAATACACTTTAAATGCCCAAGTTAAGCCCACTTCTCTACTGGAAGATAAGGATTTGGCAGCATTCACCTCAAGATTTCCCACTCATAAAACACCATCCTTGACACAGAATCCCAGCTCAGCTCTATGTTCCTCCACCTCTACTTTCTGCGTCTCCCGTCCTCCTGTAATGTAAATTCACACTTTCCAGCACGTTTAGGACCCAAGTCCAAGGCTATTTTGGCACTTATTTAAAAGATAGATTGCCCTTGACTTGGTAAATGTCAATAGTTCTGAAAACAGCCATTAAGGCTGGGTAGGAAAACCTTCCCAGTGCGAAGATTCACAGGTGATAGCCTGTAATGGATGATCTGAAGCCAGGACTGGCCATCATTTCAGTGGAAATGCTTACCTGGGGCCTGTGCTGAGGCAATCATGGAAGGGAAGTATGTGTGCTCGTGTGATTGCGGGCAGGGAGAGTGGTGGGGGTTTCTGATAGGCAGGTTTTTCTAGGTAATCCTTGAGGACAATTTAGTGAGGTGCAAACTAAACCAATAGTTGGTCATTTTCAAATTTTCCAACACACTGTTACAGATTAATGGGCTGAAAAATGCCCACTTGAAATGTTTGACTTATATACAGAAAATGCTCGCTTAATATCTGACACTGGACTTTCTTCACATACTGACAGCTAGGACAGTTCAACAAACCACATATTACATTTTTAAAAACCCACCTTGGCATTTATCGCTCTGTGGTCCTTTACATTTAAGGGTTTTCCAAAGCAGGATTTTTTTTCTCCATTCAAAAATCTAGTAAATAGGGATCTGTCTCCAAAACAACAAAGCAATCTTAACAACAGCTATTCAAACAAGGCTGCTGTAATTTTCTGTTTATTGCACCAAGAAAAATGTCCTGAACTCAATAAATCATGTTTTCCTTTTAGAAAATTCTAGATAACTCACTAACGTTTTTGAATACACTATTTGGAAGGTGGCTTCTGATTCAGGCTAACTAGACTGTCTTCTAATGAAATTTCAGACAAGATTGAACTCCCGATTCCATACTTAGCAAACATTTGGGGTCACAGCATTTGAATGCTGGTATAATAGTACAAAAATAAGGCCTATGAGATAAAGCAGCTGGCTATGCAACAATTCAACAAGCTACACAAAACTGAAATTAAACAATTTATGACTTGAATTACTTTTGCCTTTTATTACCTGCCTCGTGTAAGAAGGACCAATAGGCTAATCTGTTATCATGAACACACATGTTCACAAACACATAAATACAAACATGAGCTATTCTTTTCTAAAATATTACTTGGTGCAGGGTTTTTTTTTTTTTTTTTTTTTTAAATCTCGTATTATCTTGTATGCAAAAGCCATTTCCCTATTGAGCCAGATAAGGCTAGCTTCACCATGCCTGGCTTCAAGGATGTGGAGGACGAGCAGAGAAACAAAACAGATCTTCCTGGCTTTGCCTTTCAAGAGTTTAGATCCTGCAGGGAAAATAAAATGTTGCGGCGGAGACAATGGTTTTGAGAACGCACAAGATGAGTCAGAGCAAGACTTCACACCTCCCACGATAAATGATGATTCTCTAGGTAATGGAGGATATAGGGAGAAGGAAGAGTTGAGGCCCAAAGCGGGCCTGAGCCAATCAGACTGAGCTTCAGGGACAGGGGGAAAATACTCTCACATGGATAAGGGAATATCTTCTTCATGTTGTAACAATACATGTTTCTGTGTTTATGAAAACCAAATTCTAGACATAAACAAACCATTTCGGAAGATATCTGATATCAGAGGCAATTTTTTCTAGCCCTCAAACTAGATGGGCTTGTCTTTGGATTTGCAGGGCCAGGAAACAAAAAAAACAGAAAGGTAATGTAAGCCAGGGTCCTTGGGTTTCCCAGGACACACTGTGAGAAAGTACCCACCTGTAACTGATACATCTTGAGTTCTTGTTTCAGAAAAGTTCCAGGAATAAGTCCACCTCCAGCAAAACAAAAAAGCGGGTTGGATCCTCAGATGCCTCAGTTGGAGATGAGGTTTGGCAAACTCCCCTCACTCCCATACTAAAAACCCCACCGGAGGAGCTTATTCACCATTGTCCATACATGCCCTCTGTCTAGAAGCATGATCAGCAACTGCATCTGCACTGCCTTCTCCACCTTTATGTACAATGAATCAGCTAACTAGCCTAATAAAAGCCGTGTTTTCACCTTTGCTCAGGGAGCCACCACTTTGGGAACTATTCCTGGTGTCCTCGCTTGTTGCAAATAATAAAATCCCCTTGTTAAATCCTCCTTGGTTGTGGTCATTGGACTGTCACCCGCCAGGCAATCAAACCCACCCGCCTTGTGGATAACGGTAACTTAGACACTGAGGGGGTCCCTGAGAATGTTCCTGCACTTTGTCTCCAATAATGAGTCTCATTTGTCTTGACTAACAAAGTCTAAAGATAATATAAACTCACTGAATTTGGATACTTCTTAGTGGGACAGTTGAACTGATGGGGAATGAAATAATGAATTGGTTATTTTCAGTATTTCTTATTGTTTCTTATATTTTGGAGAATTTAGTACAATAGTTAAAAGTCTAGAATTCTAGGTTAGTCCTGAGTTTAAATTGTTGCTCTTCTGCTAATTGTATGATCTTAGGTAAGTCATTTGATGATATAGAATCGGGTTTCCCTTCTGTAAAATGATGACACTACCTTTGTTATGAGGATCACATGAGAGAAAATATTAAGTTCGCAATGCCAAGCACATATGGGCTGAATGAATGACAGCTACCCTCTGTGGCTGTGGCAGTTATGATTCTCATCAAAATACTTTAGAATCAGTAAAATTGCAAATTAATGTGTCAGCTTAGTCAAGTCAGAGCAGAAAACGTGGCTGAAAAAGCAGAAGTTGAGAAGCACAGATCACCAGTCTTTCATCTCAAAGTTAAATTCAGCCCAAAGTTTAATTTCTTGCAGACTTTCTTGTTGTGGGCAATGTGGCAGGAACAGAAAATGAATAACTCATGTTATCTGTCCTCAGGAGTTCACACTGATGTGGGAAGGTGAGACACCCACATACAGCATTGAAATAACTTTGTGCATGTCTGTGCCAAAGGGAGAGCTATTTAAAAATATTAATAAATAAATGAACAAGGAGCCGAGAAGAAGAAAGAATCAGTATAAGCTGGAGTGCTGGGAGAAGACAAGTGTAGCCATGAGTGTGTTATAGATATTCCCAGTGTGGAGGAGGGAGACAACACTGAGCAAGACAGATTTCTGGGACTCTGGGAAAACTGGCCTGGGTGGTAGACTCAAGCTGAGAAATGGAGTGAAGATGTGTGTCCCACCCATATCCTCATGGTGCCTACCATTGCCATGCAAGCAGGCTGACTTTCAACTGCCAGCCTCTGTGATTCGGTGCCAGAGACTTTCCTCTAGCCATAACAGCAGGGCAAAAATGCTAGATTAATGCTCACCCCCAAAAAGCTCTCAACCAACGGTAGTTGATGGATAAATATTCCAGTTCTCTTTCACTGCTCTATCCCCCAAGATGTCCCCAGCAGGATTAGGTTCTAGTGTGCTATAGATAAAACATCCCTAAATGGCTCCTTTCCCTGTTCTTTCTCACTCCTCCACACCCCAAGGGTAGTTACTTGGGATCATTTCCTAAATAAACACTTGTTTTTAAACCCTTGTATCAGGTCAAACCAAGACTTGGAAGACAATGGGACTCCGTTCCACGTGAATTTCTTGAGCACTTTCCACAGGCCCACACTAGGCTACCCACTGCAGATTCAGAGATGAATCAGAGGTGTTTCCTGACCACACAGGATTTACAGTCTCGTTAGGAATGTGAAGGTGTTGAAAATGAGTTGTATTGAGGTCACCTAGACCATAAATTTCTTAGGGACAGTATCATGCTTGATTTCTTATTATGGCTTCCTCATGAATGAGTACAATTTCCAGCAAATTGTACTTGCTCAACTATTTACTGAATAAATAAAAAGCATGATAATGACAGTACAATGTACTTTAAATGTTCTACAGACTTTCACAGAGCTAAGTACTTTATAAAAATAAACACATTTATTCCTCCACTAAAACACTTTAGATAGAAATCACTATGCCCACTGAAAAATTAAAAAGCTGAGGTTCAGAGAAGTTGTGTCACTAGCTAGGAGGTCACCAAGCTGAGATCTGTTACAATGCTATTAGACTCTAAATTTAGCAACTGCAATAGCTATATCATCCTGGCCTTCTCTGCCCTGTAGCCAGGTAAGCAGGTTGTAATTAGGGAGAAATTCAGGAAGAGAAGCTTCTAGAAGCTCATGCTGTGGTGCAACAAAAATGTGACTGTTAAGCTCTTTAAACATCTCCTCGATGCTAACAGTTAGGATATGTGCCTCCTTAGTTGTAAGCCTAACTTTCCTAAGATAGCAGCAGCTGCATCCAGTAAAGGAGGTACTCATTTTTTTTTAAATTATACTTTAAGTCCTAGGGTACATGTGCACAAAGTGCAGGTTTGTTACATAGGTATACAATGTGCCACGCTGGTTTGCTCCACCCATCAACTTGTCATTTCCATTAGGTATTTCTCCTAATGCTATCCCTCCTCCAGACATCCGCCTCATCCCCTGCCCCGGTGAGAGGCCCCGGTGTGTGATGTTCCCTGCCCTGTGTCCAAGTGTTCTCTTTGTTCAATTCCCACCTACGAGTGAGAACAAGGAGGCGCTCATTTCTTTACTGCAATTTGTCGATGACAAAAGGGAGTCCCAGAGGGATTATGTGATATGCGCATTGTCATGATTGTTCCTTTCATGCCAGTCCTCTAACAAGCCGAGGCAACTCCTTCAGATAAGAATGGCCCATTGCCGCTCCTGGGCCCTAGGACTGAAGCAAAGATGGGAGAATTCAGCTTATGCATCATGAACAGTGCTTCAAAAACTTTCTAGAGTGAAGGACCAGTTCACAATTTTATAGAAAAGCAGTCTATGTTTTTTAAATAAATTGTACTGTGTATGTTTAAAGTATACAACATGATGTTATGAGATACATATATGTAGTAAAATGATTATAGTGGAACAAATTAACATATCTGTTATTTCAGACAGATACCCATTTTTACCCCTGTGGCAACAGCCCCTTTAATCTTCTCATTTAGCAAAAATAGTGACTATAATACACCTTTATTGACTAGAGTCCTCATGTTACACATTAGCTCTTTCTAAGTGTTCATCCTATACATCTGCTACCTTGTGTTCTTTGACTTACATCTTTCTGTTTCTTCCCCTCCCCCACATTCTGGAAACTACTGTTTTATTCTTCTCTTTGTGTGGTTTGACTTTTTTTTTTTTTTTTTTTTTTTTTAGATTCCACTAAGTGAGATCCGGCAATATTTTTCTCTCTCTGTCTGGCTTATTTCACAAATTTTTAAATGTCCAATTTATAGCAGACTAATACTTCTGTAAACACACAAAAATATGAATCACTAGATGCCACAGCAAGGGCAAATTGCTCTAAAAATGCCTAAACGCTCTCTATTTCTATACTTATCTTGACATGGGCCAGTGGTACAACAGTTTGTGGTTTGGCCCTGGGCCTCTGACCACCGACACGTTGAGCAGCACAATACAGGGAGCAGGAAAGACAGAGAATACACATGAGACAGCATACAATTCTTAGTTCTGCAAGAAGCAGTCTGATGGCCCTCCCTTGTCCTTCGGAAACAATGCACCCCTCAGAATTGCTTCCCTGTGCCAACTCTAACTGCCCCCACACACTCACCTGGGTCTCAATGCCCTCAAACTGTCTCTTGCACACCCAGAATTCTTCCTTAAAGTTCCCTGCACCTACATCTCCCCTTATCACTTTCAAGGAGATTTATCCTGTAGCCCACCTCAGCTAGTATTTCTTCTCTGCTAGAATAGAACACAAGTCAATCTTAGAGATAAATGTAATAATCTCCAGCCTATAAAACATTAGTTTTCAAAGTAGAGTGCTTACAGCCTTTGGGGTATGCAGAATGACCTACTGTGTAATATGGCAAGCAAATATAACTCTGTTTATATATATATATATATATATCCTTTCTCTACCCTTTTAAAATTTCTGTTTTTGAGGTATCATTATAATGCACTTACTGTATCAGTATAGTACATAAATAAACAGATATATGACAGGGTGCCAGCTATTTTTTTTTTTTTTTTTGAGGAAAAACATTGTGGTATTTTTTTCAGCTTTGATGTATCTAAGACTAATTGGACTATCTTGTTTAAAATGCAAACTCGGTCAGGCACGGTGGCTCACACCTGTAATCCCAGCAATTTGGGAAGCCAAGCCCAGTGGATCACTTGAGGTCAGCAGTTCGAGACCAGCCTGGTAAACATGGTAAAAACCCATCTCTGCTAAAAATACAAAAATTAGGCAGGCATGATGGCATGCACCTGTAGTCCCAGCTACTCGAGAGGCTGAGGTAGGAGAATCACTTGGGCCTGGGAGGCAGAGGTTACAGTGAACCAAGATTGTACCATTGTACTCCAGCCTGGGTGACAGAGCAAAACTCTCTCTCTCAAAAAAAAAAAAAAAAAAAGGAAGAAGAAGTTCTAAGATTCCTATAGATTCTGGTTTGTTTGGTCTTCAGTGGGGCCCTGGAATATGTATTTTTAACAACCACCTCTCCCCACCCAAATGATTTTGTTGCAATTATCCCAGGACCATCCTCTGCACATAAAAAGGCAAACCATTTTGTTACAAGAGATTCATATAATCTTTGTGAGATTTTATGTGGTGATAATTCATGAGTGAGAATAGGGTGTTGATATTCCTTTAAACAGTGACATTTTAAAGTAATTAATTCCTACACTTGAAAACAAGGTCACTGTCTCCAAAACTCAATGCTCATTAAGATTCTAAAACTAGAAATTAAGGGAGAGAAAGTCATTTATTCTGGAAAATGCAGACATCAAAGGGAACATGCTGTTCTTTTTGGATGAGTCCAAATGAATGTCATGTTGACCTGCAGAGAAACTGTTAAAATGTAATATAAGAACTTGAGATTGGGCGCCTATAATCCCAGCACTTTGGGAGGCCGAGGTGGGAAGATCACGAGGTCAGGAGATCAAGACCATTCTGGCCAACATGGTGAAACCCCTTCTCTACTAAAAGTATTTTTTAAAACTAGCTGGGTGTGATGGCATGCACCTGTAATCCCAGTTACCTGGGAGGTTGAGGCAGGAGAACTGCTTGAACCTGGGAGGCGGAGATTGCAGCAAGCCGAGATTGCACCATTGTACTCTAGACTGGTGAAAGAGTGATACTCCGTCTCAAAAAAAAAAAAAAAAAAAAAAAAAAAAAAAAATTGAGGCATATTTTGAAACATTTGGAGTTCATATTTGGAAACTAGGCCATCTTGGGCATTTCCAGGTTGGCAAATGGATTTATTTTCCAGAAGAGACCATGCATTTGAAAGTCTTGGCTTTGGTAATGGAAGCTAGAGGAAATTGAGCTAATAGGCTTGGTATGATTTTCTGAGAGTATGGCAGCAGGTAAGAGTTCAGGCTGTAGTTAGTGAAAAGGAGGTCTAACAAGGAGTGACAGATAGGGTAGTCAGGGAAACATGTTCCTATAACAGACAGCAGAGATACAATCATTAGACCAAGGTTTGGAGACATGAATGGACTCCACTGGATTGATGGAGGACAAGGCAGTTTCTCCATTCTGAGTTCATGGGATGCTCAGCAGACTATCAAGGCAGAGACCCTGGGGCAGCAAAGAAATGTTATAAATGGAAACCAGGTCACAAACATGGCAGAATCTAAGTAGCTTGATTTGGAAAATTCAATCAGACAAGACAAAAAGGAAGTTAACTTGTTGCAATTGAATGAAGATCTCATGAAAAGTCCTTTATAAAGGAAAAGGTGTATTCTATATTCCACAGTGGCCTAGGTCTTACCTATGGGAGGTAATGTCATTGTCTCATCATCAAATATGTGCCTGGCACAGTGCTATATGCTACACTCTAGTAAAATCCCAGAAAAGTCCCTGTCTCTGCCCGTTTGAGACATTCATTGTAATGGAGAGACAGACTTAATTAAATAATCACATAAATGAAAGTAAAATGTCAAATATATATGTCCTACAAAGTACTTTTCTAGAAGAGTGGATAAAAATGTATGTATGGGAGAGGGTAGATGATATTAGTGAGGGTTCTCCAGAGATCTATTATAAGGAATTGGTTCATCCAACTAAGGAGGCTGAGAAGTTCTGGGTTCTGCCGTCCTCAAGCTGGAGATCCAGGAGAGCCAATGTGTAGTAGTGCCCATCTGAGCCCCAAAGTCTAAGAACAAGGAGAGCCAATGGTGTAAGTTCCAGTCTGAAAGCTGGCAGGCTCAAGACCCAAGAAAAGCCAGTGTGTTAGTCAAAGTCCTAAGAAGAGATGAAACCAAACGTCCCAGCTCAAACGGGAGGAGATGCCTCTCACTCAGCCATTATGTTCTATTCAGGTCTACCATTGATTGGATTAGACCCACCCACATTGGGGAATGCCAGAACTACTTTGCTCAGTTTATTGATTCAACTGTTAATCTCATCCAGAAACAACCTCACAGACACACCCAAAATAATGTTTGACTAAATGCTGGGGCACCCCAAGGCCCCGTCAAGTTGACACATAATACTAACCAGGGTACTAAACTGGCAATTGATGACTAAGTTACAATCTAAAGGGTGAATAGGAGTAAACTAGGTGAGGATGGAAGAAAGAAAAGGCATTCTAGGCAAAGGGATTAGCATTTACAAAGCATCTGTGGTAGAAAGTTTGTGTGGGTAGAATATGGAGGACAACAGGATGCCCAGTGAACCATGTGGCTGGGGAGACTGGTCTGTTAAGTGTATTCTAAGTAAAATGGGAAGCCTTGGAAATGTTTTAAACAAAGAAAATGACAAGAGAGAATTTGAGATTTGAAAGTGTCCCTCCGGATCTAGTTGCTGAGAACAGCTTGGAGAGAGGCACAGATGGATGAGAGTAATCAGAAGGCTGTTAGAGTAGTCTTGATGAGGGATGATGGTGGCTTGCACTAAGAAGGTGGCAGCAAACAAAGCTGTAAGATGAAACTGAAGGATAAACAGACCTTGCCACAAGAAAGGAGGCTATCAAAGCAGAAAACCAAGAACATTATATTAAATGCTGTCTCTATACCCATTTTTTAATCTAAAACATATCCTTCTCAATACAGTCTGGGCACACATAGAATACATTAATTAATGAATGGAAATATAGACACTGCCGTGGAGCAGACCCTATTCCTAGCAGAAGTGAAGTGCCACTGGCTGCATTATCCAAATATTTCAGGGCGACCTAAAAAATGCTTTGTCAGAAAAAAAAATCTTTTTGCTGAGTTAAAATTCTTTTTGCTGAGTTAAGTTTCTCAGATGTCTGAGGATTCTGGATTGCACTAAAGGAATTCTTTCAAGTAGTTACTCTCAGTGTCCTATAGTAGACAAGGGAGAGAGCCAAGAAGTGGAAACACAACAATTAACCATGACCCCCTCACATTAAAAAGGGAAGCGATGGTGTATAACAGATAGTCATCATAATAGAAATCCACACAGGCTCAGTGTGGGTCATTTCCATTTGACCTGAATTTCCCATAGAGATTATCTCCTTTATTAAAGTCAATGACAGCTCATCCTCAGTCTGCCTTAGTGATTTCCCCCAACCGACTGTCCTACGAGGCATCCTGGTTGAGCTTGCATCCCTAAAGCACTGATGTCAGTCAAGTTGGACATCCCAGGTCCATGAAGCTTAAGCCCATGAAGCAAACTCCCCTCATGAACTCTTTGTCTCAGAAGACATCAAAGTAAATAAGTGATCCATTATTTGATCTAATCTAAAACTTTCAAATTTCTCAGAAGATAGTCCAGTCCATCAATGATGTATACATTTGGAAAAGAACATTTCTGATTGCATTCTCATTCATTCATTCAACAAATAGTGTGTGATGGCCATTTTGTGCCAGCTAAGCATGGTATAGCAGTGCCCACATGGAGACAAAATGAAAGAAGATATCTGAACAATTACGAAATAAGAAATTCAGACACTGACATAAATAGCAAAGATAGATCTCAAGGAAAACCCTATGGGACTTTCCCTAACGAACAAATCTAGCACTTTATGGTTTGGTATAATTGCTCAATCCTTAACCTTACAGGGGAGATACCATGTTTAAGTCAAAAGAAAAGTCATAATGACACAGAAACCACTAACAAGGCAATGGATTAGCATCTTGAGTCATACACTTACTCATTTATTCACCAAAAACATATTAAATACCTACTATATGTCGACTGTTGTATCATAGGATGAATTTTGAACAAAACATTCATGGATGAGGTGAAAAAGCCAAACAATAAATAAATGAGCCCACGGATAACTATAAAAACCACAATGGTGTTTCAGCACAATGTGTAAAAAGTGAAGGGCGCTCCAGCAGATGACAGGGGTCAGCTGGGAAGGGCAGATAAACAGGAAGATAAGTAGCAAAGAGGTGCAGGAGGTAACAGGAATGGGTATTCCAATCAGAGAGTACAGCACACATAGACCCTAAGGAGAGAAAGTTTTTGGGGTGATAGAGAACAGGGGAAGGTCCAGACAGCTGAAGTATAGTCAGAAAGACAAGGCAGTCATGTGGTGAAGCTGCAGACAGGTAGGAACTAGCCTGTAAACCCTGCAGAAAAGGCTATAGATTTTGAATTTGTATGGGGAGAGCAACCTCGTTATAATAGTTTACATAGTTTCAAAAACACTATGTATGTATTTCTAGCTGCTATCCAGTAAAATCTCATTTAAAAAAGGGAAACAGAATATTTTCAGACATTCCAATTTGAATAAATAAGTTATACTACTTGAGTAATTATGTTTTATAATTTGCTAATGGGAAAATAAATTAGAAATAGAATAAAATGCTATTGGTTATTTTCTTTCTATTGTCCTGCCCCATTGCCTCCTACAAATGCAGGGCTGGAGATCAGTGAGTTCGAAAATTTGAATAGCCCTGTTTATAGCAGAGTTCAAGCTCATCTATATCATGTTTTTGCCTTTAGGAGATGAGGGCCAGAGTGTTCCCGAAAATGAATAAAATAAGCTTTATAAAGGACAGCTATATATTTCTCTAAGTTTAAAAAAAAAAAAAAAGTTGAGGCACACCTCCCTTCATATTTCTGATAGACAAAGTGAAAACAGTTCTACTTATATACGATTTTCATCCTAATAACTGAGCATTTCTAATGGAGAATATATTTGAAAGAGTAAACATTGTAATCTATTGATCTATCAGATGACTTTTTCCCCCTCCAGTTTGATATGCATTATAGTTCTTCAAATACTTTAAAAGTTTGGTGTTGTCAATACTGGAAACAGACTGCCTGCATCTATATTAACGGGACAAAATTTGCACTTACTGCTTGTAGAGAACATTCACACATTTCAAGTTGGCCAAAAAGAGAATAATTGTGTTTTCCATTAAGCTTGTTTGTGGGAAAATAGCAAACTCTTGGCCTCAAAACTGCTTTCATCTCTACCAACAAACCTTACCCTTGCCAAATTGTTTCACAATAATTACAGCTTTTCAAATGGTTTTTCAACAACCCTCAACAATCCATTTTCTTATGAGTACACATTCATATTACAATACTTGAAAAACAATGTTAGTTGGGATGGGTCTATATGCAAACAAGCCTGTGGTATAAATTTAGCATTAATTTTCTTTTATCCACAGAAAGCAGACTGCCATCTTCATTAAATTCTTATATGCATAGTGTTCTGAGTCCACTGGATTGGGACCATTATCTTATAATAAACACATCTGTCCTGTTTACTGCTACATAATTCAAGAGTGACTTCTCCTAGCCACAGCACCCATGAGACACTTAGCTTAAGTTGTTGGTACCCTGCATACATTCCCTTAACACTCACCCTCTCCAAACTTATGGACTACCTCTGATTGCATGTGGCGACATGTCAAGCCTAAGTGCTTTCCTTGGCTGGTAGAAGGACCCCTCAGCCCTCACCTCAAGAGGATAGAAAATCTGGGAAGTTTCTGACCCAGAAATGGCCTCCAACACACAACACATAAGAGTTGATGGCTTCCTCGCCCTTCACATGGGACAATTCTGAGACACAATCTACATAGTCTGCAAAGAACCCACAGCAATAACCTGCTTATTAATCTGCCTTGAACTAGCTTTCCTTTTGTCCTAGCCTCACTTCTCCATTTCCCTACTGGTGCTTCCTGGGTTGCCTTGCAATTAAACCACTTGCTTTCATATCATTGTTTCAAATCCTTAGATTTGGGAGAATCCACCTATTCAAATACATTTTCCAAATGAGTTCCAAGTTGTCATTTTTTCTCTAAAACTATGTTTAGTATCTATGCAGAAAAATAATGACCTATAAATTTTCGCAGGTGATGATCTCAAAGACATTAAATGACAAAATTTTTGGAGCATGCCAACAATGCATGTCAGATGCTGGGAATAAGACGGTGAATAAGGTACCCAACCACCACCTTTACCTAGATATAGTTTCAACCCTGTGATAATGAATTAAGATTTCTTCTCTGAGGATTTCAGAAGTGAGGAAAGGTCTTGCATTTTGCCTTCTAAAAATCCACTTTAAGGTCTCATACCCTTCTACGAAAGACGCTAGACCAATGGTGATTATCCTTATTCTGTATCACAAACTCTGATCAAAAACTACTGATAGTCTTTCAGAAAAACTCACATATATAGATGCATATAACATGGTGCATATAATTTCAGAAATCTCCCAGTCTTCTAAAACCCTATACATGGATAGTTTTACAGGTATTGGAACCGAGGCAAAAACCCGTGCCCTAGATCAGAGCTATCCAATGAAAATATGAGGAAAGACGTGTGTAATTTTAATTTTCTAGTAGTCACATTTTTTAAAAGCAAGGAGAAATGTGTAAAATTAAGCTTAATACTATATTTTACTTATCCCAATATATCCAAACTCATGATTTAAATATGTAATGCCAAAAATACTAATACTAAATATGTAATGCCAAAAATACTAATAAACCACTTTACCTTATTTTTTCTTTCTGTCTTCAAAATCCAGTGTTATATGTGACACCTATAGCACTTCTCAACTGAGGCTATCTACATTTCAAATTCTCAGTAGTGCTATCTCACCTATGCCTAGTGCTACCATATTGCACAGTAGAGCTATAAAGAAAGAAGCAACGGAAGCTTATTTTCCTGACCTTCCTCTTTTCCCTTTACAATCCCATTTGCCCTTTGAGCATCATCTCATTATACAATAATTCACAACTTTCCACCCCATCTCAAGGCAACAGTTATCTCATTGCCTGTCTTCACCCTGCTGTGAAATTCTTAGCTGGCTGTCATGTGAGCAAGAACTCAAAAACATACTCGTTGGGTTGATCTGTGCAGCAAACCACCAACACACACATTTACCTATGTAACAAACGTGCACATCCTGTACACGTACTCCAGAGCTTAAAAGTTGAAAGAAAGTAAAAAAAGAGTTGGCATACCTGGTTGTCTAGTGGCTAGAAAAAAATAAATAAATAAAAGAAGGGAAAAAAAGGGTTGACAAATTTTAGAGGAGAAATTGCAAACAGGCTCTGCTCACACACCAACTCTGATCATTATCCTGTGATGTCCACTGTTGAGGAGAATTCTGTGTCTATATTTGGACACAGTGAGAAAGAATGTCATAATTAGTTAGCCGTGTTCTTTACTGATATACAGATGGGGATAATATATGAGCTACATATTTTCTGATAAGAGGTATTCACGGTATATCAAATGTTTCTCAAATAACCCAAAGACGTTAGTCTTCAGTAAAGAAATTTCAGTCATGTGCACTTAATTATTAATATATGCTTAGATTTCTGTGGTCTGTTTTTAAGAAATTTGTAGACTGCAACAATTAAAATATATTATTATGAATATAGATATAGATAGTCCTCCAGAAGGAGAGTAAGCTAATTTATCACACAGACAAGAACAGAATTTTGGGAGGGAAAAAAAAAAAACAGAGCTAAAGAAAGGTCTATAGCCAAGTTTTTGAACTAGCAAGGATCAGCAATACCACTGGAAACTGTCTTCTGACCACCCCTTTGGCCAGCTATAATGTAGGGTTCATCAACCCACTCATTCTTTAATTTGATTCTCATGTAAACCACATAAAGTAGGTTGGAGAAGAGAAATTGTCCAACAGTCAAATGAAGATTCTGGAATGAGAAAATGAATAGTGTTCCCAGTTGTAGGAGTATTCATGAACCCTGGGAACATTCTTTCCAATAGACTCTAACACCTCTCTTTCAGTATCTTTTCCAAAATGGTGGATACTCATTGTCTAAGGGAGGTTATCTTTTCTACCCTGGTTTATAATAAGTGTTTCGAGTTAGCAGTCCCTCAAATGGCTTTAGTTCTCAAGAGCAGAATTAGGTACTTAATTGGTTCTAATCATGGTAATTAAATCCATTTTTTTTTCTCCTACATGTGAAAGAGGATATTTTCAGGCACCCTCCTCTCCTGCCTCCATAGGCTGTCAATACATGAATTTTCTGTTCTGCCCTGTTTTTAAGCCCTTTTTGTCAGGTTATGCCAATGAAAAACATAAGTGGAAAGAAACACTTTGGAGTTAAAGAACTAGAAATATTTGCTTCCTGCAAAGCTAACTATAGACCGTTCAATGTAATAGAGAAGCAAGCACAGCCTAGATGTCAGCTGGGTTCACTCAGTCCTTTACAATTGAAATAAGATCAGTCAGGTTCTATCTATCTATTAAATAATGGGACATCCATCTACTCCCTAAAATGCTTTGGGGATTTGAGAGATGGTACATATATTTCTCATAATCATCACTGGCTGCAAATTCCTGATTCTAACGAATTATTCCAGTTTACAGATTTCTTAAATGCAGCATTTTTGCTCCAGGGCTCTTTATAATAGACCCTACCTCCCAGTTTTACTTCCCCAAATTCTCCCAGCACGGGGCTACGTGTGTAGCAAAGGTTCAGAGCATCAAGCTAAAGAAGTGGTCGACATTGCAGCAAATAACTTAGAATGGAATGAAAGACATCCCTGCTAGGGGCAATATAGGATAAAATTCTATGGGAAATTTTGACCATCTGTATTTTTTGGTCTCATCTCTTCCATCCTGCTTATCCCTTGCTATATGTTCCATTATGCAAGCACCCATAAATTTATTATGTAGGACAGGTGAACCACTGTTTTTTTTCAAGATCTCCTTGAAAACAACTGGTCTATTCTCTCTCTCTCTCTCTCTCTAAACAATTGTCATTCCCTCCCTAAATATATTTTGCCAGCTCTGTTTAAGTAACAGAAAACTTTATTTATTTTAATTCTGCCTCTAGTCAGTTTTCTCAGAAGCAGACCCTGAGACAAGGATTTGTGTACAAGTGATTTATTGAGGAAGGGCTCCCAGGAGACAGATTTTTTTCTTTTCCCTGGGTGAAAGGGAGCAAAATTGTTCAGAGGCTATGTTTAGCCTGATTTCACAGGGAAACTCTGGAATATAAGCTATGGCTCAGAGCTGCCCCAAGTAGGCAGCAAGTGTGAGTCTTTTGCTAAGGGTCATTGTAATAGTCTGGGTTCTCCAGAGAAACAGAATGAATAGATAGATAGATCAATCGATCGATCGATCGATAGATAGATAGATAGATAATAGATTGATAGACAAATACAGATATGAAGATAGGTAATAGATTATATATTATATACAGAAATAATATTTATTATAAGGAATTGGCTCTTGTGGTTATAAAGATCAAAAAGTCCCAAAATCTGCAGTCAGTAAGCTGGAGACCCAGTAGAGCCAACGGTGAAGTTTTAGTCTGAGTCCAAGTTGAAATAGGAGAAAACAAGTATCCTATCTGAATCAGAGAGAGAGAATTCTCCCTTGCCCAGGCTTCTTGTTCTATTGAAGCCTCAAAGGATAGGATGAGGCCCATCCATCCTAGGGAGGGCAATCTGCTTTACTCCATCCACCAATTCAAATATTAATCTCATCCAGAAACAACCTCACAGACACTCCCAGAATAATGTTTAGCCAAATATCTGAGAACACTGTGGCCCAATCAGGTTGACATATAAAATTAACCATCTCAAGTCCACCCCTTATCAACTTGGCACCTATAGGCATATCCCTAAACCATACATAATCTCCAAATAAAGACAATAACAAGATCCTAATTATGCCTACCATGATACAACTATCCTGTGTACAACTGAAAATACGCTAAGCTCTTCCCCAAAGTCCTTAAGATGTCTACCTTCTCTTGATATCCCCAAACTTTAATATTATGATGTAAAATTAACAATACCTATATAGTATGATATAAAGACAATACAGCTTGTGTTATATAAGAGGAGAATGGAGAGGGAAGGAAGGTTTTCACATACATGCATATATGTGTACACAGATACACACATGTATATCACACATATACACAAAAACATTAATAACAAAATAAGGAGGAAATACTAATGACAATTACAGTCCTCATTTCTTAACTGGTCACATGGTTGTAGCTGGTATTTATATTTACTTTCTTCCACTAGAAAATCTCTATTCCCTTTGCCTTCAGCACACATAAAATTAACTATCACCATCATCCAGGTACTTCTTGGGCATTTGTGAGTACAAGCTGGCTCATGTACCCTGATGGAAGTTCTCCAAGGATAGGCCATGAGGGTTGGTTGTTAGAACCAAAATCATCTAGGAAAGGCGTGCACAAACGTGTTCAACAGGAGCTAGGTGAAGCACTATTTTTGACGACACCCTGCTTCCAAGACATGTATAAGCTGTTGAAATTTTCTTGGTATCTCTTTTCTCCAAGTTTTCAATATTCTACCATACAGTTATGCAGGTGCCACAATGTCCAGGCTTGTCCTTTCTGCTTTGTACTCTTCTCACCATCTCCTTCCCTGGAAAAATTCACCCCATTCAGGGTCACATAATTCTGGTAATTTGATGTGCCCTTTGCAACAGCTAGTGAATCTGATCTTCAAATCCATGGACCTGAATTTTAACATGTGACATTTCCCCGGTAACATTCATACTTTGATTAATGTTTATCCCAGAAAGTGTGTTTTAAGGAATTGACACTAAAATGGTATCAAAATGTAGACTATGTAACACAAAATAAGAGAAACCCTTTTGTACAGTTCTCCCATACATGGACATCTCCAGTGGTTTCTTTGAAACAGTAAACACCTTCCGCCCACATAGCTAAGCCCTTGGTAGAGGTAGCAAACGTAGTAATAAGAACTATTTGGACTATTAATATTTATCATGGCTTGCTATATGCCAAGCACAAGCATCATGAAAAACAATTGGATCTCATCTATTCCACACAATGATCACCCTATGAGGTAAGCATTACTATCCCCATTTTATAGAAATTGAGGGTTTATAGAAACTGTGGTTTAGGAAATTTAAACAGCTCACCAAAAGGTAGAAACTAAAAAATAGCAGAGCTAAGATTCAAAGTTTGTGATACATGAAACCAAAGCTCTTGCTCTTCTCCACAATGCTATCTTGCCCCCAAGAGTTAACTGATATTACCCTAAAAGTCAAATCAATAACCCAACATGAGGGGTAAAGAAAGAAACAGGAGAATATTGGCACTGTAAGGTCTTCATGAAAACCCTAATGGACAACTCACATGTGAGCTTCTTAGTTACATATAAATATCTGTGTGTGTGTGTGTGTGTGTTGTACACTGCTTTCTTAATTTCTCTTTCTCTCTCACACACATCCCTACTCTTCACTTTCATCTCATGGGAATACAAGATAAACTTAGGAAAGGTAGGTTCAACAGAAGCTTTCTAAGAACACTTCTTAACTCCTCAGTCCTCTATGCTGAGAGAAATTGAAGAAAATAAGAAAACTGCATCCAACTTCTCCATATTTTGTTAAAAGTGTAATCAAAGAAAAACTATCTCTGTAAACTTATAGAAAACTGTGTGAGCAATTGCATGTTACAAATGCCCATCCACTATGTAATTTCTCAGAACCCAGAAGTTCAGAAAAATAAGTCCATAAATACTATACTGTGTAGAGGAATTGAGGTGTAATGTTTGTTGCTGCTGGGCAGCTGACAACTGCGAAACGATACGTAGACAATGAAAAATGATTTCCAGAGCCCTCTGAAGTGACACCCAAATGATAAATGTTTAATAAGAATCATATCAATGTTAAAGAAATTGATTATCACTGACTGACCTTTCAACTTCCCTGTTTTTAATAAATGCCTTAAATATTTCAAAGGGAGCATTACAATATATTTTATTTTGTGGCCTTTAATCCTTTTCATGAAAACCTTTCATTTTGATGAATGGCAAACGGAGAAAATATAGAATCTGATTCTGGGCATTTTACTGACGTCTCCATCTGCATGAACTCTGAGCCACAATTACCAGTGCTGTGAGATTGGAGGTTGTTGCTTATCCATTTGAGATCTTCACAGTGATTAAGAAAAAAAAAAGACTAATAATTTTTTTCATTTCTAATGAGACTTCATGGTTTGAGAGATCTGGAAACAACAGTTGAAACTAAAGTTCTCCTATATGGACAAAACATTCTTATTTCTTAAGGTTAATCAGGCCACTTGTAACTAATATTTTCCCTCTAGAAGGAAAATGTAACTTAATACTGCAAACACTAAAGTGGAGATATGTAGTCATGTTCCCTAGTCTTAGGTAGAATTTGAAGACCACAGAAAGTCTGAATAGGGGTATGTGTTGGGGGATGGAGGAACAGGTAAAGAAGAAAGTAGGTTTAGATCTCCTGGTATTTTAACAAACATAAGTTTGAGTTTTCCCAAGCTCTGTATTCAACTGTGTTCCAGGTACTCTGATTGCACAGCAAACTATTGTCAAACGTCATGTTATAAAGTCACTACTTACTATGTTCGTGATTTCTGCAAATCAGGAACTCAGGGCACAGCAGGTATGGTTGTTTCTGCTCCAGATTACTGCACCTTAATGGAAGATGTGAAGGCTGAGAGACAGGAGGCAAGATATTTTTCTGTAAAGAGCCAGAGAATAAGGATTCTTGGCTTTGCAGGGCATAGTCTCTGCCATGACTACCCATTTCTGCTATTTCATATGTAAATGAATGAACATGAGTATGTGGCAATAAAACTTTATTTATGAAAACAAGCAGCTGGCTGGATGTGGCTCCCTGGAACCCTGAATGCTCATTTGCCTGCATGTCAGGAGGTTAATGAGAGCTGTCACTGGCAGCAGGGGCTGGGGGGGTCTCAGTTCTGTGTGTGGACAACTCCATGTTGGCTCACTGTAAGGTCTTCATGAAAACTCTAATGGACAACTAACATGTAAGCTTCTTAGTTATATATAAATGTGTGTGTATGTGTATGGTACACTGCTTTCTTTATTTCTCTTTCTCTCGCACATACATCCCTACTCTTCACTTTCATCTCGTGGGAATAAAAGATAAACTTAGATAGGAAAGGCAGGTTCAACAGAAGCTTTCTAAGAACACGCCTTAACTTCCCAGTCCTCTATGCTAACAGAAACTGAAGAAAATTAGAAAACTACTTCATATTTTACATTTGAGATAGTTTGGGTTTCCTATCATCATAGAGCCTGGGATCCACGGATATGAGTCCTAAAAGAGAGAGAAAGAAAGAGAGCATCAAATGGAAGTTATATAACCTAGTCTCCAATATCAGGCAGCATGACTTCTATCACATTCTATTCATTGAGGCAGTCACTAAGTCCAACCTAGGTTCAAGGAGACAGGGAAGAGACTGTCTCTCACTGGGAAGTAACAAGGTTCCAGAAGTCCTTGTGGATTGGAAATATTGATCTGGCTATCTTTGGAAAGTACAGCTCTATACTCTCTTACTCAAAATAACAACACATTTTTAATGAGATACTTGCCAAGTCCCACAGTAGATAACAGGTAAATAAAAGTTAGTATCTGTCTCAGAAAAGATTACAACAGTGCAAAAAGACAGCTTTGCAAAGATATTTTCAAAGATAATATATTACAGAGATATGAACCAAAAAAACAAAACATGGGGAAAAGACAAATAAATGCTACCAACATAGATTTAAGATGTAACATTTATGCTAGGTCTGTAAGAGATGTCAGCAAACTATAGCCCATAGTCCCATCTGACTCGCCACTTACTCTTGTTAAACAAAGTTTTATTGGAACACAGCACACTCATTTGTTATGTACTGTCTATGGCTGCTTTTGCATTACAACAACAGAGGTGAGTAGTTGCAACAGAGACTATCCCACAAAGCCGAAAATGTTTCCTATCTGGCACATTACTCAAGAAGTTTGCCAACCCCAAGTGGTCTAAAGAAGTTTGTCAGGAAACTGAGGGGAAGGGAAAGAGGGAAAAGCTTTTACAAATGTGGAAAGTCACCAACAGGCCTGGGTCTGACTCAGTCTATTGACTCTATTAACCAAGAACTGTGCAAGTTTTTCCTTCTTCAGGACAATGTTCATATATTTTACTTATGCAGGAGCAATGAACACTTATCGGCTTGTGGGCTAGCCTTCACCTGTGTACAGAAAAGGATTCAGAGACTCATAGGAACAAGGAAGAGGGGAAGGGAAGGGAGGGAGGCGAGGGGAAGGGAGGGAGGGGAGGGGAAGGGAGGGAGGGGAGGGAGAAAACATATCTGTTAGATACTTGCATCTTGGATTTTGTCTTCCTTCCAAAAAGCAAAAAGGGTTTTGCTGACTTCGGCAAGAACCAAATCACATTTTCCCCTATCTTTTCACTCCCCTTGTTTCTCATTATTTTTTTTCTCCCCCCAATCCCCACACCCCCCCCCCACAAAAAAAATAGAAAGATATTTTTAAAGATAGCAAGAGTTCTGGAATCAGAATGGACAGGTATAAATCCCATCTCTACTACATACTATGGTATAATCTCGGGTGGGCAATTCACTAAATTTTTCTATGCCTCAATTTCTTCCTCTCTGAAGGAATAATATTAGTATATTATTTAGATATTAAACATTTAAGGCATAGTGCCTGGTTTTAAATAAGCATGAAATAAATGTAGCTTTTACCTCACTGCATTCTACCCCTTTCTCCCTGGGGACCACACAAAGTCTAGGAGAACAGAGATTTTGCCTTCTCATCAGGAAGTTAACCAGGCCACCGGGTTATTAACTCAATAAATTCTTCCCTTATCCCTTTACTAAAAAATCATGAGTTATCTCTTTAGTAAGCCTTGCCACTTTACAACCTGTGCTGCGCCCTCAGGTTCTCAATGGTGATAACCTCAATGGTGGTAACATCTGTTCTCTGAAAAGATGGAAGGTGCTTCAACATGAACTATAGGCTCTGCCTCCTCTCCAAGCCCACCTTGGCCATCCTCATGGCTTCCCTTTAGTTTTACCTTCCTCACCTCTTGGTTCTTCTCTTTCATATACTCTGCTCCTTCCACCCTTCAGTATTCACCTCGACTCCAAAAACCTCTAGAAGACTCAATGCAAATGACCCTTTTTCAAAGCAACTGTGACCTCTTATGCTAAATTAGATAACAGCCCCTCTTGCCCTCTCTCACAGAACCGATTTCCAATTAAAAAAAAAAAATTATTTATGGCTGGGCGTGGTGGCTTACACCTGTAATCCCAGCACTTTGGGAGGCTGAGGCGGGCAGATCACCTGAGGTCAGGAGGTTGAGACTAGCCTGGCCAACATGGTGGAACCCCTGTCTCTACTAAAAATACAAAAATTAGCTGGCCGTGGTGGCATGTATGTAATCCCAGCTACTCAGGAGACTGAGGCAGGAGAATCGCTTGAACCACACAGGTGGAGGTTGCAGAACCAAGATTGTAACTGCACTCCAGCCTAGGTGACAGAGTGAGACTCCATCTCAAAAAAAAAAAAAAAAAAAAAGGCCAGGCACAGTGGCTCACGCCTGTAATCCCAGCAATTTGGAAGGTCAAGGCAGGTGAATCATGAGATCAGCGAGACTGAGACCATCCTGGGTAACATGGTAAAACCCTGTATCTACTAAAAATACAAAAATTAGCTGGGCACAGTGGCGCACGCCTGTAGTCCCAGCTACCCGGGAGGCTGAGGCAGGACAATTGTTTGAACCCGGGAGGCAGAGGTTGCAGTGAGCCAAGATTGTGCCACTGCACTCCTGCACTCCAGCCTGGCCACAGAGCAAGACTCCGTCTAAAAAAAAAAAAAAAAGAAAGAAAAAATTATTTATTGCACTTTAACAGAATGAACAGTCATATATCTATATGTGTGTTAAATAATGTTGATCTTTCTCACCAGACCAGGGATTGATAAACATCAGCCTGTGGCCAAATCTGGCCCAATGCCTGCTTTTGTACAGCCTGCAAACTAAGAATGGTAACATTTTAAGTGATTATCTACATACCTACACAATTCATTTTCCTCTTGGCCCAAAAGTCTAACATATTTACTATGTGGTCCTTTGCAGAAAAGGCTTGTTGATCCCTGCACTAAGTTAGGTGTTTGTTTTTTGTTTTTTGTTTTTTTTGAGATGGAGTTTCACTCTTGTTGCCCAGGCTGGAATGCAATGGCGCAATCTTGGCTCACTGCAACCTCTGCCTCCTGGGTTCAAGCAATGCTCCTGCCTCAGCCTCCCCAGTAGCTGGGATTACAGGCGTGTGCCACCACATCTGGTTAATTTTTGTATTATTAGTACAGGCAGGGTTTCACCACGTCGGCCAGGTTGGTCTTAACTTTTGACCTCAGGTAATCCAGCCACCTCAGCCTCCCAAAGTGCTAGGATTACAGGCATGAGCCACGAGACCCGACCTTTTTTTTTTTTTTTTTTTTTTCATTTCCAATATATCCAGCACTTAAAATGTCTGTCACAGAGTAAAAACACATAATACAGAGAGACGAGAAAATAATAATTTTGACATTTTAAAGCTCTCATTTTGAGCACACTCTGTGTACAGGGCATCACGTGTTGAAGGAATGTTGATTGTATGAACAGAGAACAAAGAGTTTTAAGCCAAAGCATAGCTGACTGGTGTCATCTCTGAAGGAACACACCTTGAAGTCTAAGTATGAAACATAAACCTGTGATCTGGGGGGACGATCGCTCTATGCCTCTGCTCTTCTGGTTTTAAAATCTTTGCTTCCTGCAAGATGCCATGTCCCTTTCTTGCCCCCAGTTCTACTCATTCTTTCTCCTGCATCCTTCTCCATTTACTCTGTCTCTCTTTGATCCTGATGCGTCTGTCTGAACACCACCCCTTATTCCAAAGTCGTCCTCTCCAGCTTTGGAGGGTACCTTCTAGTCAAGGGCTGGGTAATAAAGTCATACTCAGTCTGTTCAAATCCCTTAAGACCATGGTTCTCCAGTACAGTCCCAGGGCCAGAATCATCATCACCTGAGACATTGTCAGAAATGTAAAATCTGAGGCCCCAGCCCCAGCCTGGCTGAACGAGACACTCAGCCAGCCATGGGGGCAGGAGGGGAAAGCAATCTGTGACGTAACAAACTGCCTAGGTGGCTTTGCTTTAAGGAAGTGGCTCTCAATCCTAGCTGCATATTCTAATCGCCTATGACACTTTTTGAAATATTCTATGCCCAGGCTCCACCCAACAGAACACTCTGAGTTTTAAAAATTTGGGAAGGCCCAGGGTTAGCTATTTTTGCTTGCTTGTTTTAATGAATGAATGAATCCATTCATCTATCCAAGCATACATTCCCCAGGCTGCTCCCTTGAGCAGCCAGAAATGAAAATTATTCTTATATCTTCACAATCCAGGTCACTGACCAGGCCTATGCTAGAATAGCCAACAGTTCAATAGCTTTCTAGTAGAACAATACTTTGTTTTACGTATATGATTGAATGAAATAATTAAAGACATAAAAATACTAACTAGGACATCACATCACAAAAAAAGGAAAGAAGAGAAAAGAAATATTGTTTAAGATATCAACAAAAGCAAAATCAAAAGACACCAATTAAAATAAGCCTTCAATTTTCACTATCACCTGTACTTTGAAAACTAATCCACCCGATTCGTGTTTGTCTAAAACCTTATGTATTCACAATTCACCAGGAAACAGAAAAGGAATTCCATTCACCTTAGGGATATGGTCACTTCAATAACTTAAAGAAAAACAGTATCACGTTACAAATATATACCTGCCATTTGCATAAATATATTAGTCCCACTTGGTCTTCCAGCTGCTTTTTCCAAGTTTCTAAAATATATTAATTTTATAACCATCCTCTTCATCGGGTTGGAATTTTTGTTTTTGAGCATAAAACATCACCACTAAAATCTCTTGGGGAACTAAGCAGTGAATGTGCCAGGAAAATCATCATTTTAATAACTCAACATGATGGACGTACTGCAAAAATATACATCTGGCAGGAGTATGAACTTGACAAGTGTCTTCTATTCCCTAGATGAAATCAAATCAAATAATATTCTTAAATTCACCCAGGATTGGAGGGGAGGGCTACAGAGGGAGGGCAGTAGGAGTATTATCTTGTAAAGAAGTGGTAACTAGCAACATTGAATTGGCCTTGGTTTACTGTAAACAGTTTAATTAGAGTTGTCTCTGCCAAGTAACCACACTCTCATAACCATTGGAGGAATAATCAACCTTCAGACTAACACTCCTGTTTAGAAATGAACCACTAAAACTCACAGAACAATTGGAACACAACTGGAATGACCTCCCAAAGGGTAGCAGAGTTTGGCCAAGCCTCCTAATGTTACTTGTCCATAGCACCATGCCATCTGACAAAAATACAGGGACGAGGTCGATCTCCATGAAAGTTGTGCAAGTGGATTCCTGGGCCCTCCTTCCCCTCCCCTGCCCACCCACCCAGGCTGGCCTCACACTGTCCTCTACAAACCCATTCAGTGCAGTCTCTGGGCCTTTGTTCATAGTGGTCCCTCCTCAAAAATGTCATTCATTGCTCCTAGGCTTATCCCTGATCAGTTTCCCTTCCCCAGGAAACTTTTCTCAGTGAGACTAGGCCAGTGCTTCTCAGTCTACGGTTATTAACCAGGTTTTTGTTTGTTTTATTATTTTAATCTCCAATTCATCACAGATCAATAATTTTGTGAAATCCAATTAAGATTAACTACTAGAAAAATTATATTTAAGAAGGCACATAAATACATGTTCAATTTTTTAAATTAAATCAATAGACATAAATTACTCTGTTCAGTGGTTATAAACATTTCTTCATGCTTCCTCTCCACTTTTGTGCAGATTAGCATGACACAGTTTATAGACCAATACCAGCTCATCAACCACATTTTGAGTGGCTCTGTTCTAGGTAATGCTGATATTGTCTTCCTCTCTCCTCTATTAACTATAAACATTTTGGCAACTTCTCACTCAGTTATTAGATCTCCTGAATATGTCATCTAATACTAGGTAAGGTGAAACTCTTAAACAAAGACTGTCTCACTAAAGTTTTAGTCAAAGGATTTGTTATCTGGCCTCCCTAATTTCAGTAATCCAAAACAAAATAAAACAAAACATTTTCCTCCCCCAATGTATTAACCAGATTCAGGAATATATAATTCCAGTGCAGATAAAGGGTAAATATTTACTCTCTGATTTAATGAATATTCTCTCTACTACTACCCAAGGCAAGTTCTGAAAACACAAGTTCCACAAGATGCTGAACTAAAAGGCTTATGAATATTTGATGATATCTTTATCACACCAGATATCAGCATATTAAATAGCCTGAGAATGTATATGATAAGGAAGTTAAACTTAGATAGGTCTGGGGTTTTTTACACATTTTTTGAAAACAGCTTTTTATAATTGATAAGTGATATTTTAAGCATAGTACAAGTGGCATCCTTTGGGATGTGACATTCTCATGAAACGCCAGTTTTCTGAGCAGTCACTGTTTGCAGAGTACTAGGTATAAGGAACATGGAAAGATGAATGAAATATATTCTCTGTGTTCAAGGAGGTAATGATATCTCTATTAGGGTTCTCCAGAGAAACAGAACCAATAGGATGTGTAGATAAACAGACAGATTTGTTTTAAGAACCTGGCTCACGTGATCATGCAGGCTTGCAAGTTTAAGTCTGCAGGGAGGATTAGTAGGCTGGAGAGCTGAGAAAAGCCAATGTTGCAGCTCGAGTCTGAATATCACTTGCTGCAACATTCCCTCTTTCTTAGAGAATTTCAGCCTTCTGTTCTATTCAGGCCTTCAACTGATTAGATGAGGCCCACCCATGTTACAGAAGGCAATCTGCTTTACTCCATCAATTTAAATGTTAGTCTCATCTAAAAACAGCCTCATAGAAACATTCAGAATACTCTTCAGTCAAATATCTGGGCACCATGTCTTAGCAAAGCTGACAAATAAAAGTAATCATCATAATATCCTACTTAGAGCCACACGCCATGCATACAAAAGACAATAATGCAGAAGAGAAAGGATTAAGGGCCAAAGAATGGAATGAAGCTCCTTACAGCTTCCTCCCATTGCTTTTAGGATATAGACCAAATTGTTGACATGACCTTCAAGGCTCTGCATAATGTGGGGCCCAGTTCCCTGTCTAGCCATGTCTAGCTTCACTCTATCTCTGGCTTTCGGAATCACAGCCACTTGTCTTTCTTCCAGTGGCTCAATCATTCCATGTCATCTCCAGTCACTAAGCTTAAATCTGGCCCCCTCTATCTGGAACACTTCCTCATGCCCCACCACCTCTCTATAGCCTTTTAACTTTGACCTGCTACTTATCCTATGCTCTCAGCTGAAACTTTACCTTCTCAGAGAATCCTCTCTTACCTTGAGCCGAAGCCCCTAGTCAGGCCCAGGATTCTTTACTTTCTCATTAAACTGTGATCCTTGTCTTCATTGCACTAATACCAATGCATAATGACAGACGCATGACTGTGATTACGTGATAATTGCCCATCTCCCTCCCTCCACTAGATTGCAAGTCCCATAAGAACGAAGACTCTCAGGTTTGGCTCTCCATTGCAACTTCCGTGCCTCACTCACCATTTTGTTCCCAGAACAGCAGGCACCTAATAAATACGCGTTGATTGACTGAATGAATGAATGAATGAACTTCAGAAACAAAACATAAAATGTCTCATAGATTTGCACAGTTGTTCAGGATGAAAGAAAGGGAAAAGAGAAAGCTAGAATAAAATGGGATTTATATTTTAAAATTATAAGTAGGGTTCCTTTCTCATTTATCAGTAGTCATTCACCACTAAAGGAAGGCACATAAGAGTTCTAACGGTAAATTAGCTGTGTACCTATACAGTCGTAGAATAAATCTCTGAAAACAACTTCCTTCCCATCCCTCTCCCCTTTCCCAAACCAATATTAGGTAATAAAGTCCTTCAAAATCCTTTGCTTGGGTTTATTTATATTTTTAATTACTTCTTTGGCATTTTGTTAGCACTTTAAACATTATGAATGCTAGTTAATTGTTGAGATTAAATATATAAATCTGAAAGGTAACTGTGTAATAACATCAACCAAATAAAATACATAATACAATTTAATGATATTAATAGCACACTAAAAATATCAGCTATTGCGCATGGATGTCAAAAGACGACAAGGATAATAAAACTCAAAAGTATTGTACAATAATAACATACCCAGAAGAACAGTAAATGAGGCATCTTTAAATAAACTACTTTTCAGAAGAAGGGCCTGTTGTTGCAAATTACAATATCAAGAATGCAGTGAAAGGAACTGAATGCTCTAAAGGTTTGTAAATTAAAGCAAAAATGAGAACTTTAAGTATCGCTCATTATCCTGGTTTAACAGGGAAGATTTGGAAAGTCAGTCACAATTACCAGGCTAAGTTGCAAAAAAAAAAAAAAAAAAAAAAAAAAATCAGTAGAATAAGCTTCCAAAAGAAAGGTATCGCTGATAGGGAAAAAACAATATTCATCAAAGGCACCCAGAAATTTTTTTAAGTCTAGATGATGGCAGGATTACAGATAATTTTATCTTCCCTTTCAGGTCTTTCTACATTGTAATTTTTCTAAATTTTAAAAAACGTGGAAAAACAATAAAGAAGCAATTTAAGTAAAAAATATATATACACAACATATCTTTAAGGTTGTGAGGTTTCTAAGTAAATAGGAAACATTTTCTATTCACTTTCATTTCTTGATCTGCTTACTTAACACTTTTTGAGGGTCTACCACTCCCTGGACATTGTCCTAGGTCTTATAAATACAAAGATGCCAGCGTTTCCACCTGTTATCTTTCCTCCCAGGCAGTAGATTTTAAATACTGACAGTAAATAAGGGAATAAGCCCTGTGATTTTTGTCCTCATGTCACTGCCCAGAAATTTAACCAGTCACAGCCTTTACTAAAGAAACACTGTACATATTTAGTAAGTAAATATTTGCTGAGTATTAACTCTGTGTCAAGCACTGTACTAGACATCTTGAATATAGCAGTGACCAAGATAGGGACAGTCCTTATTTAGGAAATCATTTGACATGAGCTACAGATTAAATATAGAAACCAATCACATTTTTTAAAGTTGCATTCATTTCTCAAAGCAATACTTTTATGACTCGGTTGAATGTTTCCTGATGACCCTGACTAGACCTAGTCCAGTCTCTGAATGAGAGTATCAGTGAGGATTCCATTTGCCTGGAGGCAACAAAAACCCTGATGACTGCAGCTTACCCATTTGCAGCTTATTTTTCTCATATAAAAAGGAATCAAGAGGCACTGCATTCAGAACTGGTATAATAGCTCCTTGGTGACACCAGAGACTCAGGCTCTTTCTTCCCCATTTTGCCATGCACTTGTTACCTTCCATAATGGTATTTCTGTAAGAGGAGATGGTGTCCAACAATATTTCTATTAACAAAGTTAGAAATAGGAGTCACATACTAGTTAATATTAACCTATAAGAAACAAAAAAATCTGAAGGCTTAAAAGTAATAATAAAGATACCAAAAAAATGAAAACATGACTTTACCCAAGCTTTGAGGAAAATTAGCAAGATAGTCCACATGATTAAGTGGTATCTGAAGAAAACAAAATGGATTAATGAACTGTTCATGTGTCAGTAGGTGCCACAGGCACAAATAACCAATAGGGACGATTTAGACCAAAGATTACAAAGCAGCAATAATGATGAACATGACTGGGTACACTCAGTAGATGGCAGCACTGAGCCAAGTACATTATCTGCATTCTCTCCATGTATTCTCATCACAGTTTTAGCTGTGAGGGCCCCAACATCAATTGAGGGTACAGTCAAATGGGCCTTCACAAAGAACTATTTACAAAAGTAATAGCGAGGTTAAAGGAAATGAACAAGGAATACTGTGTTTCAGTAAATTAACCACAGACAACCATCACTATCCCTAAGCAGAAAGCACCAAGGGTTGAGTAGAATTTCAAGAATCCAGAGACAGGAGGTCTGGCTGTAAGACAGCACTAACCAGCAGTAGGCTTTCTGAGAGGGACACAGCCAACTGTAGTGACCCCACAGAGGATGAGCAGGAAACACCAAACTCTTTATTTCATTAACCTTTCACACTTAGAGCTCCTGCTGGGATTCCTTCTGGGGTGAACCCCACCAGAAAGCAAAGGACAAAAGGCATTGCAAAATGGCCAAGGGAAGAAAATGCTCCTGGAGACAAACCAAAGATCTCCCACACAAACCCTAAGAGGTAGGCATTTTTGTTGTTCTTGGTTTACAGATGTAGACAATCAAAGAAACTCAAAGAGGCTCAAAGATGTGAGCTAACTCACCTAAAGACCGCATTTGAAACCAGTTCTGACTCCCAATGCCTATCCCTCAACTATCAAACCATATCATTTCTCAAGATAGACTTTAATCACCAAACTGGGTAATATGACTATATTTCTATCCCTATTCTCTGCTGTTTAAGAGGAAAGATGGATGGATGGTCTACTTTTATACCCTTAATCACAGGATTATAGTCTTCATTGGAAAACTGCGCCTAAAATCATCCTATCCCTTAAACTATAGACCAGTGATTCTGAAGCCTGATTCCCAGAACAGTAGCATCAGCTCTACATACTGATGCACAGACTCACCCTCACCCCCAAACCTACTGAATCAGAAACTCTAGGGCCAGGGCCCAGCCTACTTATATTAACAAGCCCCAAGCCAAGGGCCTGTTTCTACTGATTCAGAAATTCTGGGTCTGAGGCCGAGGATTCTTATTTAACACACCCTCCATGTGATTCTGATGCATGCACCAGTTTAAGAACCACTGCAGTATATATTTTCCACTTTAAAGAAAAAGTCTATAAACACCTTGAGAATCACTTCTCTCTCAACCTTTACAGCATTAGCAGCTGGTTCCAATAGGGCCACTCATCTTAACACATCCCAGTGTGTTGCATTCACTGGCAGACGGAGAGGACATTGTGATATGCATCCAAGCCAGTGGAGGGCACATACTCCTGAAGGCTTGCTACTGTCCTGTTTTTCAGTTAACCTGAAGTAGCCCAAGTCATGAGAGAATCAATCAGTTGATGAAGAGAGAAAAAGTAGGGAGTGAGTCCTAAGCAGCAATCTCCCTCCCAATTAGTGTTGTGTTTTGTCATAGTCTGTAGCAATTGCCCCCTACCCCCTCTAAGGATGGACTGGACTATATCACTTTGCACACATATCATCCAGAGTGGAGTCATCATTTTTAGGTTCCATCTGCCGTGTAGCTGTAATCTCACTGATGGACTTCTGTGTGTTGAATAATCACTTCAGCACTGTGCTGCTTCTACTGTTATCCATGAATTGTAAAGGTGGTTAAAAAGCAAGCCTCACCTTCAAAACTAATTTTGTATGCCGGGGTAGAGCTCAGGGATCTGTATATTTAACAAGCTCCCTAGTTGATTCTAGTGCCTCTGTTCTAAAGACCATACTGGATAATACTGAGTGGTTAAAGATACAGGTTCTGGCCAGGTACAGTGGCATGTGCCTGTAACCCCAGCTGCTCAGGAGGTGCGAAGATCACTTGAGCACAGTTCAGGACCAGCACAGGTAACATAGTGAGACCCTGTCTTAAAAAAAAAAAAAAAAAAAAAAAGGTAGGCTCTGGGGTTGAACAAACCTACTCCAACCTTACCTCTTACAACATCTGTCCCTTAAGTAAGTTACTCACCTCTCTGCACTTCTGACTCTTTCTTTGTAAACTAAGGATAATTTAAAGTACTTAGATCATAGATTTGTTGATAAAAATTAAAGACAATAATCCATGCAAAGCACTTACAAGTACCAAGCACACAGTAATCACTCATGAAATACTAAACGTTAGCCACTCTTACTTCTGTGACGATAATGATGACTATCACCGTCATCTAAATCAACTACATTTATTGAAAAAGGAGGAAGAAGACAAGTCTGGCTTCTTTCTTCTGATCATATCCTTCTGATGTGTCTGAATTTTCACTTAGGCTGGCTCTTTGTAATACGTGTCTTAGAAAATGAAAATTGAATTTAAACAGGTAGCTGCCCCCCCGCCCCATTACGTAGGTGGGGGAGATAATGAAGTAGCTGATTAGGGGACTAAAGGGGAAATTAGACAATCAGCCTAAGTTTCAGTTCACTGCCAGGACGGGGTGCGGGTGGGAGTGATGGAGATGGAAAGAGAATAGGCACAGCCGATCCTGCAGGGTGTTTGTGGAGCTATGGAGAGCGACGATAATGGCAGCAAAAAAGCTTTATCAAAGTGTGAAGGACAAAGTAAATGTAAGTGATTACTCTCAAACTCCTTGCATTTGAAAGAAATTCTTCAGAAAACAAAAGGTTTCAACATTTTGAATGACACATCACATCCCTCGATTACCTACCCCTTCCCAAAAACTAAAGTGAAGAATATAAAAGGAATTTTATTTCAAAAGGGATGGTATTGAGAAGAGAGGTATGGATGTATGGGATAATTTTTTGAGATCTTTAAGTATTTTAACCCATTTCTTTATATACTATTAAACCAAAAGACCATTCTTCTTTCTTCCAGCAGACCAAAGTGTACATCTACCACCTCCTCCTCACCAAAAGCTCAGAGTTCTCTTCCCTGACCATTCCTCAAGTAATACTCTCTAAAACATAGTTAACGGCACAAGAGGACAATCACAATGTAAATCTCGCACCTCAGAGAGAAAGCAGTGCCATATACATCTGCTGCCAGCACACACGTGACTCCCTTCTGAAACTGCCTTTGCGAAGTTATAACTGAGGAAATTATGACAGTGGAAAAAATCAGACCTAACCAACTCCATCTTGCTTCCAACCTTTAAGCTGTCCTTGTCCATTTCTGGACGTAGGACGAATTAACTTTGGAAATGAACTGAGTTCATGTTTTGACTCTGAAACAAATTTGGTTACAGCCCTTTCCCGAAAAGACCCCCTTCTTGCATGGGGACCAGTCTGCCTTTGCAGGACTAACAAATTAGCTACAAAATTAGAAATTACAGTTGAGGGGTATGCAGCCTCAGGTTCCAAGAGTCGGAACCTTCCCAAATTGCTGCTGGGGATGAAATCACTACTGTAAAACCTAGGATCAGTGCTTAAGGTATTTTCCAGACCCTGCACTGGATGGATCAGCTGACCCCACCCAGATCTCACCCAGTAACAGAAGACAGCAAAAAAACCTCACTTCAACCCCCGTGATTCCATCTCCAACCTAATCAGCACTCCCCACTTCCCAAGCCCCTACCCACCAAAGTATCTTTAAAATCTGATCCCCAAATGCTCAGGGATACTGATTTGAGTAATAATAAGACTCTGGTCTCCCACACAGCCAGCTCTGCTTAAATTATTCTTTCTCCATTGCAATTCCCCTGTCTTGATAAATCAGTTGTGTCTAGGCAGCAGGTAAGGTGAACCCACTGGGTGGTTACACCTTGACTCTTTATTTCCTTGTATGTGAGGAAGAGAAAATTTCTCTTCCTGTGTCAGCGGATTACTGGAGTTCCCTTTGTCTCTGATTCCATATAAATATTTGAGACTATTTCCCAAATAATCAGTCCCAACAAATTCAAATCCTTGAGCCACAAAGTCATTTGGTGGTCACCACTGATCTCACTGTTAATGAGACACTATATGGACAGAACCAAAGAGGCAAGCTTTTAAGGTTTATTTCAGCACTGTGGCTTCTTTTAACAGGGAAGAAAGGAGGGATAAAAACCGCATATTACAGACTCAGCTCAAGTGTCTGACTTCCTTGATGGAAAGCCATCAGCAGCTTTAGGTATCAATAATCCCATATGCATGGAACATCTCTGAAATAGGAGGACTTGGTTTCTCTAGAGCTCCTCTTCTCTGAAGAATCCTTCATGCCCTTATGGTCTCTCTTATTCTATTGTTATTTTTTCTTTTTGTTTATCCTTTCATGGCCCTCCCATCTGGACTGGAGAAGCATGAGTGCAGGAAGCATATAAAACACCTTATCATTAGCCATAGTGCTTTGGACCTTGCTATGTGCATAACAGACCCATAAATAAGTTGAACTGTGTGAAACAGTTGATGCTCAATGATTTTTGACCTTTAAAAGTAGCAATTACATATGGTTCAACCTAACACATGCTGTTTCCTCTGCCTGGAAGGCTCTAGTCCATGATTCTTTGCCAATTAAATCCTATTCTTGCTTCAGAAGTCAGTTTAATTCATCATTTCCGAGACCAGCTTTCCCTGATGAGGTCAGCTCCCTCTATGACAGGCTCATATAGTACCAACCACTGCTCCTTTACAGCTGTGATCATAGATGTAATTTCCTATTTTTATGTATATTTATTTCAATAATATTTCTTCCTCCCACAAGATGAGAAACTCCATGTAATCAGAGACTGTGCTTTTTGCACTGTTTATCTAGTACAATGTCTGGCACTTAGTAGGTATCAGTAAATATATCTTGAATAATAAAATGGGTTTCACTAATTCATATGTACCTGGTACAACCAGAGTATTTCCCTGTTATGGTAGAGAAAAAGCTATTCGATATTCCAGCTTTTCTCCATATTTAGGCAGCTTACTGGAAGTGAGAATCTCATAAAAGTTTAGGCAGACCCATTGACTCACTTAATGATCTATGCGATATTTTGATCTCATATTTGCAATTATTTAGCTTCCATTAATAAGTTCTGTTTCTATTTTCACCACTGGGATTAACTTCCTTCTAAGTCTGGGCAGATTTAAGAAGTTCTTAACCTCAAATGTCTTTGAACATTAATGAATAAGATATAGTGTATAAGATTTTCCTCTTTGATTTTTTTTTTTTTTTTTTTTTTTTTTTTTTTTTTTTGGCTGAGTTTCTGATTCACCCATAGGTCTGGTAAGTTGCCAGGATTCTTTCAGCTAAATCTTGCCAGATGTTTTGGTCCTAGCATCTAGATCTCTGTGTTATATCCCATATCCCTGTATTCCTGATCTTTTTTTTCTTCTTATTTATAGCAATACACTCTTGGGTGCCTGTTTCTCAACGGAACCCCGGTTCGGATACCAGCACATCCCACCAGAACCCCCTGTCCAAAGTTAAAAATAAGATGCCACATGGATTCATTCAATACATTTAGTAGCATTTAAAAGAAATGAAAGAGGGAAACTCACAAATATTGAGTTGTAGATCTTAGCACAGTTAGCTGGATTCAGAGAGAATGAGCTTAAAGGCTAATATGCACCTTTGTAAACCTTTGGTAGTTCTTCAGGCTTTCTGATAATAATATACTTATGTCATTAAGCGGTTGGGAAGACTGCATAAGAAACCGTGTGTCTAGCACAATACTTGGAAATATAATAAACACAGACTAAGGAGTAACTATTGTTATTCCTATTAATAAAAAGAGACTGTGACTACGTAAATTATACTTTCTCCTCAAATAGCAGAACAAAAAGTAGACTGTTTTCTCTCCAAAGCTCTTATTTTACTGTCTCTGTCACGGCACACAGTTTAATACATGTGACTAGACTTGGTCAAGTATGAAGCAAGTGGTCATCAAAAACACTGGTAGCTAAAATTTTTACTCTTCCCCAAAATCAAACAACTATTTTGTTTCTAATTGCCTTTCTGTATTTTTCCTTTTAATTGCATCCTAATTTTCACCTGTGAGTAACCTGTAGCCTGAGGCTTTTGGCAAGCATCATCACCGTTAGCAAGCACACCTCTATGCTCTGGGATCTCCAAGTCACCTTTATATCTGCTGCTTGGAGCCCCTTTGTGTACGGGCTGATGCTTCTTTCTGAGCAGTCACCAAAACTACTCCTTGATATAAAAACTGGTCCATTGCATATGAGAATCACCGACCAATATATTAGCTTTGGCACCATTAATTCTTAAACCATGCAACAGTTGCTCCCTAAGTATTTGTCCAGGCAGTAATCCTACTGATCATACACTTCTTCTGCAAACAAAAGGCTCATACCATCTTTATTTGTTATGAGTTTAATTTATTGATTTTTCTGTATCATATGCACATTACTGCATTTTGTATCATATAAAACTTATTTATGAGAGAGTTACTAAGTTTAAAGCGACTTAATTTCCTTTTCATTTCTCTGCGGTATTTTTTATGCCTTGCTTTTCTTTTTCTATGTGAATAGGTTTCTCCCCTTTGATTTTTTTTAAAGAGGTCATCCATTCAACAAGGCTTAAACATCAAAGTGTACAAAAGGTATGCAATGAAGAGTCTCCCTCTCAACCCAGGTAATCACTATTGTTTACGTCTTGTCATTCCAGAGATTTTTATTCATAAACTGGCCAGCACAAATATGCATTCTTTCCCTCCATTTTTACACAAATAGTAGCAACTATTCCTGCTGTCCTGCACTTTGCTTTTTTTTCATTTAAATAAATTTTAATCCCTTTTCACATCAAAGTATAGTGAGCTTGCTTGTGTGTGTGTGTGTGTATTTTGCAATTGGATATTCTTCTATGGTAGAAATATACCATAATTCATTTAGTCAATGCCCTGTGATAGATATCCAGGCTAAACCTAATCCTTTACTATGACAAACAATGATGCAATTATTTTACATAGGCCGTATCATGTGTATTTGATTGTAATCATAGGATAAATTTTTAGAGGTAGACTTGCTGGGTCAAAGGGTACACATACACTTTTCAAATTCTGACATATACCACAGGCCCTTCATAGGGCTGTACAACTGAGTGCTTCTTTCTCAGTAACTCACAATAAAATGTATGTACCTTTTGGATTTCGTCAATATGATAGGTGAAGAATTTGATCTCAGCATAGTTTTATTTACACTGTTCTTATTGAAAGTGAGGTTTAACATCTTTTCAAATGTTTAAGAGCAATTTTTATTTCCTTTTCTGTCATTTGTATATTTATACATTTTAACCATTTAAACAAATGTATATGTAAGTCTTTTCATTGTTAATTTCTAAGCCCTCTTTATATACTGGTAATATTGGCTCTATGTCTATGATATGTGTTGAAAATATTCTAAATACATTTTTCATTACTTTGCTTATTTTCTTGTGGGAATAGTGGGGCAAACAGAAGTTTATTTTTCTCTATTTTTCATTTCATGTATTTTGTCACTGTTTTATGACTTCTGAATTTTGAGTTCACATTAGGAAGGCCATCCTCATCCTGAGGTTTAAACACATTCTCCCATGCTTTTCAGAGAAATTTAATAGTTTTCATTTTCATTTGTTTTACCACTTAACACTTTTATCCATTGGAATTTTTCATCATGTATGAAGTATGGACTCACGTTTGTTTTTTTCTAGATGTCAACTCAGTTGTCCTAAGATCACTTATGAAATGGTCAGACTGGGCCGGGTGTGGTGGCTCACACCTGTATTCCCAGCACTTTGGGAGGCCAAGGCAGGCAGATCACCTGAGGTCAGGAGTTCGAGATCAGCCTGACCAACATGGTGAAACCCCATCTCTACTAAAAATACAAAAGCCAGACGTGGTGGCACATGCCTATAATCCCAGCTACTCGGGAGGCCGAGGCAGGAAAATCGCTTGAACCAGGAGGCAGAGATTGCAGTAAGCCAAAATCGCGCCACTGCGGTCCAGCCTGGACAACAAGAGTGAAACTCCATCTCTAAATAAATAAATAGGCTTTCCCCAGTGGTTTGAAAAGTCACTTTTCTCAAACATTAATCCTGTGTTTAAATGCTTCTGTTTCTGGACTTCAAACTCTAATCCATTGATATTTCAGCTCATGTGCCAGTATCACACCCTTAATTATGAAACTTTATTGTACACTCTGATGTATAATAACACTTTTTATTTTGTAATATAAACTTGACAATACCTTGTCCAATTCAGAAAGAGAGAAACTCACCTATTGGTATTTTAACTGAAATAATGCCTAATTTAGTAGTCACTGAGAGAATTTTGAGATCATTACAACATTCTTTCTACTCAAGGGTATAGTATGTATTCAATTTGTTCATGCTTCAAAAAGATCTTGTGTATTTCTTGTTAATTCCTTTGTATTTTATCTTCTGTGATGTAATTAAGGAAAGTCTTTTTTGCAATATATTTTCTAACTGGCTTGGAATATATGACAATTATTGATTTATATATATACTTTTTAATCCCAACAAATTGTTGAATTATTCTTAGAGTTGACTCTTGCATTTTCCAGGAATACAATTATTTCATCTGAAAATAAAGATATTTTATATGCTCCCAACACATTTTTTATATCTCTAACCTTGTTCTTGACCTAATTACATTAGCTAGCACTTCTAATGAAACATGAAGTACAGCAATGTAGTGATGATACCTAATACTGCCTGCTCCTGACTTCATGTGGGAAACCTTCCAGTATTTTTCCAGTAGGGACCATGCTGGTTTATAATGTTTTATCAACCTAAAGAAGAATTCATATATGTTTATTGATTGTATTTATTCTGAATGAAAGTTGGATTTTATCGAATGCCTTTTCCGCATGCATGAAGAAAGTAATGATTTTTCTCTTTAGGTCATGACCAATGTGGTTAATATTAGGAAATCTTTTAATAGTGACTATTTATAAATATTGATTATTTACAAGTAGGTGTTATTGCGTTTGGTGAGTTATGGTATCATTTTTCTCTCTCTCCAACAATCTATGCCAGATTTCAGGAATAGTTTTGTATTCTCTCTTTTAAAGCAAGTAAAATTTTCTGTGAATCTTTTCCTTGTGTTCTGAACCATATTCAACAGCATTGTAATTTTTCTTTTCTTTTCCTTTTTGAGACAGTCTCACTCTGTCACTGGAGTGCAATGATGTCATTTTGGCTGACTGCAACCTCTGCCTCCCCAGTTCAGGTCTTTCTCCTCCCTCAGCCTCCTGAGTAGCTGGGACTACAGGCACATGCCACCACGCTGGCTAATTTTTGTATTTTTAGTAGAGATTGGGTTTTGCCATGTTGTCCAGGCTAGTCTCAAACTCCTGGCCTCAAGTGATCCACCCATCTCAGCCTCCTAAAGTGCTGGAATTACAGGCATGAGCCACTGCGCCTGGCCAATTTTTCTATTCTTTGTGTGGTAGCACTACTCTGTGAAACTATCCTGCTGCTTTTTTGTGAACATTTCCTTCACATATTTTACTACTTTTTATATGGAAACCATTCTGTTCTTATTACATATTTTTCCTATGGACACTTTTAGCAAATTATTATTTTTTTCTATCAAAAAGTCCATTTTAATTGTGTTTGGTTGTTACCAAAGGAAAAAAAAAACTTAAAAAAAATGCAGAAATATAGATGTTTTGTCTGATTGTTCATGGAGACCCACTCTCATTGTTTCCTGAACCATCCTGGAGCCAGAGAGTTCTGCTGTCACCTAGTTCATCTATTTCCACAGTGACTATTGAAAAAATGAATATTAGTTTTTGCCTTTCACCATCAAGAAATATATTTTTTGATAGTTTCTGAACTCTGTCAAAATGGAGCTCTTTCTGTTCTTCTTTTCTTTAGTTCTTTCCAGATGGTCTCTACATGAATGTAGTTGTTTTTGAAAGTCTTATCAATATTTTGGAGTTCTTTCCAGAGCTGACCAAACAATGGAGCTTGTATATTTGTTTTATATTTTTTCCTGATGTTTTTGGATGATTTGGGGGATTGATTTTTTTCATTCTATCTGTGCATTTTTATAGTGTTGAAATCATTGTGGGCTCTTTTTAAACTTGGAAATAATTAGAATTTGTTTTAGAAAAATTTAAAATATCTAGGAAAGAGTCTAAGACCATAAGACATAAACTCCATTTTAAAACAGAACAAGTCTAATAAAATGCCTCCTGCCTACCCTCCTCAAGTCCAGTATTTCTAGATTTACATCAAATGGGTGGCAGAGCTTTAAACTGAACATTAAGAGAATAAGGAAAGGGAGTGGGACAGTTCCCACTATGTAATTACAAGGAAATTATAGGCTGTTTGAACACAATCTTCAGGTCTTAATAAAAATAACCTTTTTCTGTACTCTGCTCATACCCTCTCCCAGTCCCCAAGAGAAGAAAATTGTTGCCTCCCTGACACTAATCAGTCTCCCAGCAGAGTAAGGCAATTATCGCCTTCTGCTATTCCCTAGGTACAGCTCCCAGCTAGCAGAAAATCTGCGATTCAATCTCTGGTCATGGAATGTGGGTGAAATGGGAATCACTCAGAAGTCAGGAAAACTTTTTTGTCTACTATCTCTGTCTTTCTTAATGACAATGACATATTCCCAATTTTCACACAGAAAACTACAGTCATCTTCTATGTGCCCATGTTTCCCAATTTGTTGTCAATTCCTAATGATTTTTCCCTCATATCACCAATTTATTGCTGTTGCCATAAACCATGTAATTTTTGGGTTTTTTTTTTTTTTGTTATTGAGACAGAGTCTCGCTCAGTCATGTAGGCTGGAGTGCAGTGGCACATCTCAGCTCTATACAATCTCCACCTCCCGGGTTCAGGAGATTCTTCTGCCCCAGCCTCCCGAGTAGTTGCAACTACAGGTGTGTGCCACCACACCTAGCTAATTTTTGTATTTTTAGTAGAGATGGGTTTCACCATGTTGGCCCGGCTGGTCTCAAACTCCTGACCTCAGGTGATCCAACTGCCTCAGCCTCCCAAAGTACTAGGATTACAGGCGTGAGCCATACTGCCCAACCCATAAACCATGTAATGTTCCATTAGCATTCCCTTTCCTAGACCCTTTATCACTGGCTTTTAGGCTTTCAGCATGGTCTACACGTTGCCTATTTCAATTCCCCATCCAAGCTTCTTCAGCAGTTCCTATTTTCTGTTGTCCAAAGCCTCAGTGCCTAGACTTGACCTTCAAGTTCTCTAGGGCTCATCCCCACTTCTTTCCAGCATTCCTCACTACTTTGTCTTACCTCTGCCATGGTATGCACTTACAGGCAGTATATGGTTTTCACTAAGGCTTCCCCATTAGAGGAAATTTTATAAAAGTTATAGTAATACTTGTTTTGCCATGAACCATGCAAATGCTTCTTATATACTTACCTGTGCCTAGGATGATTACAAGAAAGTGGGAAAGGAAGGGTAACACAATTTGCATTTAAATATTTCCTATGTTGAAGGTACTGAGACAGGATTAATATGTGTTTAATAAGTATATTCGGATTTCTGCACATATGTATAAAAAATGGATACAACAATTTTGAAGTAAATAAGGCATCAGTATTGCCATTTATAGATAAGAAAACAGAGGCCCAAAGAGGTTGAGTAATCCATGGTCGCGTAACAAGACAGATTTGAGTATATGGCTACTTGTCTTATGCTAAATTTTGTCTCATTTTTATATCACCACGCAGTCAACCTATAGATGGGAGTTTCCCTTCCTTCTGCTAACTGGAAGTGACTTGTTCACATTATCTACCTAACAATAAAATAATCATAACAGATCTTAAACTAATAAAAAGGGTTAAATGACTCACCAAGCAGTTGCCAATGAGAGTCAAGTGCCGGATTTCCAGCTGAGGCCTCTCTTTCCCCAGTTGGATGCCACCTTGAAGTTTTGTGAATCCAGCGAAAATCTGTCACAACACCTGTAATGTTCTGTCAAGTTAGGGAGGAATCAAAGATGTCAATCTGAAATCTATGAGCACCCTGACTCTGTTACAACCTTGAGCTGCATTTCGGAGAAAAATATACTACAGTCCAGAGACTCCACCAAAATATACATTCATCAATATTGAGTATAACACTGCTTACTGTCATCACACAATTTTGTTATTTGTTTTGGCTTAAATTATTGAGACAATTCTATTTACCTCCCTCCTCCCTTTGCCTATGTAGACACCCAAGGAAAGAGTTAGGTTGAGTGTTCTGTAAATGGATTGCCATGGATAATTTAAATCATGCAATAAAAGTTAACACTTAGAAGTGCGAGCCCCTCACTTCATTAAATGTAGCTTTTCAATCGTCGAGGGAAAAGTGCAGTTTCAAGAAGTAAAATGATTGAGTGACCGGAGTGTGGTGCTGATTCAATTACCAATGCAATGCAATGTAAACCATATTAAACATTTAAGGTCTAAGCCACTCCAAGCAATATCAAATACTGTCTGAGAATGTAAGTAAGCAAGCTCCCTAGTTATTACAAATTCATCCTTAAATGAAAAAGCAGGAATTCAGTAAAGTGAAAAATTATGTAATCACCCAACATATAGTCATTATATTTTTATTTCTAGCAAGTAATTTTGGAGAGGAAAGGGGATAAAGTATATGAATTAGGAGTCTGGATCACTTGGCTCCCTGATTAACTACGATGAAGAGAATAATTTGTTCTTTGTCAATAAATGTAATGGGCTATGACTTTAAATCCCTTGTGGTGAATAACTCTGTTTTATTGTTTATCTGCAGTGTGAAGACTCCCTCTGAAGACTTTATACAACATGTCATTCAAGCAGATGAAAAATGCACTCTGTAAAAGTGCTACCTACCTGCACCTTCTTTGTAAAGAATAGCTTTCAGCAAAAGAAAATTATACAAATATTTGTCATACATTTAGTCCTAAGTAGCACTGACTGTGAAGCAAATTATGAGCTAAACATGGACTCTCCTCAATACAGATGGAAATATGGGAATAATCACCTCAATGCTATTGCCTAAAATAAAACTTTTGAGATTCTATGTGAATTTATCCAAAAAATTAAGTGATTTTAGAATTCAAATGGGAACATAGTAGCTTAGCATGGTTTTGAAGAGATGCTCCCGGCCAGATGCTCTGGAAAAGGAAGAATGTTAGGATCTGAGATTGAAAGTAGCATGGCTGTAATAAGGTCATTGTTTAAAGAGAGTAGATCTCATGAATCACACCAGGAATCTTGGGATGCATTATCGAACAATAGAGAGAATGTTCTATCTCTATCTACAAGTTACCCTTTTAATTATCTAAATGAATTGATCTCATGGAATCAACCTAAATACCCATCAATGATAGACTGGATAAAGAAAATGTGGTACATACATACCATGAAAAACTATGCAGCCGTAAAAAGGAATGAGATCATGTCCTTTGCAGGGGCATGGAAGGAATTGGAAGCCAATGGTCTCAGCAAACTAACATAGAAACAAAAAACCGAACACTGTATGGTTCTCAGTTATAAGTGGGAGCTGAATGATGAGAACACATGAACACATGGGGAGGAACAACACACACTGGGGCCTGCCAGAAGCGGGGTAGGAGGAGAGAGAGCATCAGAAGGAATAGCTAATGGATGCTGGACTTAAGACCTATGTGATGGGATGATCTGTGCAGCAAATCACTGTGGCACACGTTTACCTATGTAACAAAACTGCACATCCTGCACATGTATCCCTGAACTTAAAAGTCGAAGAAAAAAAATTGGTCCAAAGCACATTCAGATATACAGAAGTCCAGAATCCTGGGTGTGCTAGTCCATGTGCATTGCTATAAAGAATACCTGAAGCTAGGTAATTTAATTTATACAGGAAAGGGGTTTATTTTGGCTCATAGTTCTACAGGCTATACAGGCAGCATGATAACAGCATCTGCTCCTGGTGAGGGCCTTAGGAAGCTTGCAATCATGGTGAAAGACAAACGGGGAGCAGGAATGTCACATGGTGAAAAATGGATGAAAGAGGGAAGGAAGTTCTAGGCTCTTTTAAACAAGATCTCATAAGAAGTCATTCATTACCATGAGGATGGGCCAAGTAATTAATGAAGGATCCACCTCCATGATCCAAACACCCCTTACCAGGCCCCAACTCCAACACTGGGGACTACATTTTAACATGAGATTTTCAGGGGCTAAATATCCAAACTATATAATTCTGTCCTGGCCTCCCAAATCTCATGTCTTATCACATCAAAAATACAATCATCCCCTCTTAATAGTTCCCCAAAGTCTTAACTGATTCCAGCATCAAACCAAAAGTCCTACGTCCAAAGTCCAAAGTCTCATCTGAGACTCATGTTCCTTTCACCTATGAGCCTGTAAAATCAAAACCCAGTCATTTACTTCCAAGATACAATGGGGGTATAGGCATTGGGAAACTTTCCTGTTTCAAGAGGGACAAATCATCCAAAAGAAAGGGGCAGTAGGCCCCACATAATTCAGAAACCCAGCAGGGCAGAGGTTAAACCTGAAAGCTCCAAAACAATCCTTGACTTTACGTCCTGCATCCAGGGCACACTGGTACAAAGGGTGTGCTCCGAAGGCCTTGGGCAGGTCTGCCCCTATGGCTTTGCAGGGTATGGCCCCCTGTGGCTGCTCTCATGGGCTGAAGTTAAGTGCCTGTGGCCTTTCCAGGCACAGGGCGCAAGCTTCTGTTGGCTCTACCACTGTTAGGTTTGGAGGGCAGAATCCCTCTTCGCACAGCTCCACTAGGCATGCCCTTCCTGCTGGGGACACTGTGGGGGTATTCCAACCTCACATTTCTCCTTGGCACTGCTTTATTAGAGTCTCTCTGAGGGCTCTGCCCCTGCAGTATGGTCTGCCTAAGAACTCAGGGTTTCCAATACATCCTCTGAAATCTAGGTGGAAGCTGCCAAGCCTTCTTCACTCCAGCTTCTGCATACCAGCAGACTTAACACCACACAGAAGTCACCAAGGCTTATGGCTTACACCCCAAGCTGTACTTGGGGCTCTTTGAACTTCAACTAGAGCTGGAGCAGCATGTATGTTGGGGATGCCAGAAGCAGTGTTCTGAGGCTGTGCAGGATAGTGGGATCCCAAGACCTGGCCCCTGAAACCATTCTTTCCTCTGAAGCCTCTGGGCCTGGGATGGGAGGGACTATCCTGAAGACTTTTGGAATGCCTTTGAGGCCTTTTAAACACGTATTTCCTTTTTAGTCATGCTAATCTCTCTAGCAAGTGGTTGCCCCACTGTGGAGTCCTTGAATTTATCTCCTGAAAATGCTGTTTCCTTCTCTCACACAAGACCAGGCTATAAATTCCCCAAACTTTAATACTTTGCTTCCCTTTAAACTATATATTCCAACTTTAAGTCATTTGCTTGTTCCCTGTATCTCATCACAGTATCAGAAGCAGCCTGTATCAGAAGCAGCCAGGCCACATCTTGAATGCTTTCTACTGAGAAATTTCTTCTCTCAGATACCCTAAATCATCACTCTTAAATCCTGCCTTTCGCAAAGCCCTAGGACATGGGCACAATGCAGCCAAATTCCTTGCTACAGCATAGCAAGGGTTATCTCTGCTCTAATTCCCAATAAATTCCTCATTCCATCTGAGACCTCCTCAGCCTGGCCTTCACTGTCCATATTTCTATCAGTATTTTGGTCACAACCACTTAAGAAGTCCCTAAAGAGTTCCAAACTTTCCCTCAACTTCCTTTTTCTGAGCCCTCTAAACATTTCCAACCTCTGCTCATTACACAGTTCCAGAGACGTCTCCACATATTCAGGTATCTTCATATCAATGCCTGACTCCTTGTACCAATTTTCCATGTTAGTTCATTTGCATTACTAAAAGTAATACCTGAGGCTATGTAATTCATAAAGAAAATTGGTTTACTTGGCTCACAGTTCTGTAGGCTGTACAGACATCACGGCTCCAGTATTTGCTGTTGGTGAGGGCCTCAGGAAGCTTCCAATCATGGCAGAAGGCAAAGGGGGAGCAGGCATCTCACATGGCAAGAGAGGGAGCAAGAGAGAGAGGAGGAAGTTCCAGGCTTTTAAAACAACCAGATCTCATGTGAACTCATAGAGTGAGAGCTCACTCATTACCATAAGGACGGCACCAAGCCATTCATGAGAAATTCACCCCCATGATGAAAACACCTCCCACCAGGCCCCACGTCCAACACTGGGGATTACATTTCAACATGAGATTTGGAGGGGACAAGCATCCGAACCATATAGCAAGTTATCTGACTCTTCCAGCCAGAAATGTGCATGAGAAAAGGGGTCTGTAATAATGAGAAGCTACCTCACCATAGGGAGCTGCCAAACTTAAAGTACAAAGAAGAAATAATTCTGGCATGATAGAGCCTGGGGAAAAATAGAGGAATCAGAAACATCTGTCTAGTAGATGTTATTATGAAATTGCTTTTTCAAGCAAGAAATGTCTACATTTAAATCACAAAATAACTAGGACTGTATATATTTTATCTCCTTAAAATTGATCATGAACATGATATATAGTAACTCAAGTGCCAAGTATACTCAATTAACTAAAATAATGAATCCTCATTAATTCATTCATTCATGAACTCAGCCAGTATTTATTGAGTACTTTCTATTTACTTAGCACTTGGATGGTAACGAAAAAGATAAAAACCCTTACTCTCATGGTGTTACATGCTATCACCTTACTCATCCTAGAGAAACCAGAGTTACTGCAATTAGACTTAAATCAATATGTTTTTTCTTATTTTAAGAATTGTATATTAACAATACCTGACTGATTGCTGAGGATTTCATAATTCCCAAGTTCTAAGAACACTCATTCAGAAAGAGCAACTGATTACTAACCCTTCTAATGCATTCAGAGCTCATTCATATTTTACAAAGCTAGCTAACAAAAACATTTCCTCCTCAGACCCAGAAGGCCTCTACCTATAAACACAAGAACCGCAAGGGTGGTCAGAAAAAAATACAACAGATATAACAATAAGGTCTCTTAACTCAGCACCAAAAGCTTTATCTTTTACGCTAATAGATAATTTTCTTTCCAAATCATAATGAAAAGTCTCAGCATTAGCTTGTTAAAAGCTTTCCAAAGGAAGAGAGGAAAAGACAGAGAGAAAAACATGAAACAAGAGACATACAGACAAACAGGAAGAGACACATGGAGAGACCAACAAAGATAAAGACAAAACAAACCAAGCCCATCCCATGTGGAGCTATAAGAGAACTGGATATAGTTTTAGACCAGTAGGTATTATGGAGGGGGGTATCAGACTCTTCAAATGCAAATTAAAAGTAGTCTACCCACACATGCTGAAGTAAAAATGGGTATTTATCTGTTAACGTAATAATAATGTCAGGAATATTGTTGGTTCCAGATATAACTCAAACCCCAAATAATGTAATCAATAATGTTCTCAAACCCCAAATAATGTAATCTTGATTCAGTTTCTCTCATCCTTTCAGTTCAGCCTTCCAGGTTGTTGGTTTCATTCTCAAGGAGGTTCTACCACTGTGGCTGAAGGCCACGACAGCAGCTCCAGACCTTATCTCCTCTTTATTCAAAGTCCAGCAAACCATGAGAGTCTGTTGGCCAGGATTCCTAGGAAGAGGGTCCACTCTATCTTCTTAACTCTGATCAGACCAGGTTCCTCTGTGGTCAGAGGGGCACAATGCTCTGACTTAGTTCTGTGTCATATATGTTCCTACCCCTGCCCTAACCCCTTTCAAAATTCTTGGGCTGAGCGTGTGGGAGGCAGTGACTGTCCATAGAGAAATCAGAGAACAGTTACCAAAAGAAGAAGAAATGGATGCTGAAAGGTCAAAAAAATAATTAACATCCTCTAGAGATAGAATTTATCTGCATGTAGACAGGAAAACTAAGTTTCTTTTAAATTTAGGCTCCTTGGAGGGTACGAAACAATGAAGACAGAGAGATGACTGGATGGAAAAGAAAGGGATTAAGTAAAACTATCATATGAGGAGTCAGGTCTGCTGCTTGCACAACTGTGCCTGTGTGCATTATAAAAAGGCAGCTGCTCTGGGTGGACAAATTCAAACCTCACCCAGTCTGAGCAGATGAATTACCAAAAGGCATTCCTTCCTATGACCTTTCTCCACAGCCAGCCAAGTGGAAGAAACACTGGCAAGGTTTCACCACCTCCTTTGAAGAAGTACCTTCTTGCAGTACACAAACTGACAATCAATGGGGTGGCCCTACCAGGAATCTCTCTCCAGAGGAAAATTAATTGCTATTAAATTGGGAGGAAGTTCTACGTTTCATACTTTCAGGACACAAAGTTTTGAAGAAAAGCATTGCATGAGACCTGATATTTGGGCATCTGGGGACCTGCTAGTCTCTTATATAGGTATGCATCATGTTCTGCCAAATTCAAGACACCACTGACAGTAAGATGTACCATTCATTCCTTGTATAGCACTAAGAAAGAAAACAAAGCTGGCAATGTGGCTTAGTACTTATTGTAAGATGCAACACATTATCATAGATATTAAAAAAGAAAAAGTACTGATATGGTTTTGCTCTGTGTCCCCACCCAAATCTCATCTCAAATGGCAATCCCCACTTGTCAATGGAGGGCCCTGAAGGAAGGTGACTGGATCATAGGGGCTGTTTCCCCCATGCTGTTCTCATGATAGTGAGTGAATTTTCAAGAGATCTGATGGTTTTATGAATGGCAGTTTCCCTGCTTTCCCCCTCCTGCCACCTTATAAAGAAAGTACTTCCCCTTCACCTTCTGCCATAAGTTTCCTGAGGCCTCTCCAGCCATGCGAAACTGTGACTTAATGAAACCCCCTTTCTTTATAAATTATGCAGTCTCAGATATTCTTTAGAGGAGTGTGAAAGCAGACTAATACAGGAAATTGGTACTGGTAGAGTGGGGTACTATTATAAAGATAACCTGAAAATGTGGAAGCGACTCGGGAATTGGGTAACAGGTGAGGACTAAGCTCTGATTTTTCTTATCGGGCCCAAATTCCTATCTAAGGGGTCTTGAGTCATGTCCTACAAATCATAAATTCTCATCAGATGGATTTTATTTAACCCTGTATATCGTGACTTACTTTCTAATCTGGCTCTGGCATAACAAGGAAGAAAATCAAAATGTTTTACCCCAAAATGTATTTCCTTGCCATACCTTGAAACTGCCCGGTGAAGTCTCTTGTGGGAAAAATCACAGTCTATAGAGAATCCCCTTTCCCTTTTGTTTTCTTTCCTTCCTTTCCAGATCCAACAGATAATCAACTAAGAGCCAGGCACCCTTTTAAGTCAGATAAGAAACATTTTACAACCTGCTCTCTCTGAAGTCTGCTATCTGAGAGCTTCTTCTGCACAATAAAACTTGGTCTCCACAATCTTTTATCTTAAGCTGAACACTTCTTTCTATTGATCCCAGATCTTCAGATACACTCAACCAACTGTCAACCAGAAAATGTTTAAATTTACGGATAACCTGGAAGCCCCTGCTTTGAGTTGTCCTGCCTTTCTGAACCAAACCATGTATTTCTTGAATGTATGTGATTGATGTCTCATGCCTCCCTAAAATATGTAAAATCAAGCTGTACCCCTACCACCTTGAGCACATGTTCTCAGGACCTCCTGAGAGCTGTATCATGAGCCATGGTCACTCACATTTGACTCAGAATAAATCTCTTAAAATACTTTACAGAGTTTGACTCTTTTTGTCAACACAGGCAAAGGCTGGAACAGTTTGGAGGGCTAAGAAGACGAAAGACAGAGATATGGGAAAGTTTGGAACTTCCTGGAGACCTGTTGAATGACTTTGACCAAAATGCTGATAGCGATATGGACAATGAAGTCCAGGCTGAGGTGGTCTCAGATGGAAATGAGGAAAAGTGACTCTTGCTATGCTTTAGCAAAGAGACTGTAGGCATTTTTCCCCCACCCTAGAGATCTGTGGAACTTTGAACTTGAAATGATTCAGAGTATCTGGTAAAAGAAATTTCTAAGCCACAAAGCATTCATGGGATGACCTGTATTATTCCAAAAGCATTCAGCTTTATGCATTCACAAAGCCATGGTGTGAAACTGGAACTTGTGTTTAAAAGGGAAGCAGAACATAAAGATTTGGAAAATTCGCAGCCTCATCATGTGGTAGAAAAGAAAAAACCATTTTCTGTGGAGGAATTCAAGCCTGCTGCAGAAATTTGCATAAGTAAAGAGAAGCCAAATATTAATAGCAGAGACGATGTGGGAAATGTCTCCAGGACATGTCAAAGGTCTTCCTGACAGTCCCTCCCATCACAAGCCCTGAGGCCTATGAGGGGAAAATGGCTTCATGGGCAGGGCCCAGGGCCCCCATTTCTGTGTGCGGCCTCAGGATTTGGTGCCCTGATTTCCAGCCACTCCAGCTTCAGCCATGGTTAAGGGGTAAAGGTACAGCTCGGGCTGTTGCTTCAAAGGGTGCAAGCCCCAAGCTTTGGTTGTTTCCACATGGTGTTGGGCCTACAGGTATGTGAAAGACAAAACTTGAGCAGTTATAGTAGTGTGAAAATGGACTAATACAAGTATGGATATTAGCACTACTAAATACGATTTAAAAAAGAAAGCAAGAAGACCACCATCAATGAAAATAAAGCATCTTCTAAATTAGGCAGGCAAAAGTTGCAAGTACAGGGTATGATTCTGGTCATTAAGAAACTTTAAATAATTAATAATAACTATCAAACTAGGGGGCAATGAAAGGCTAAAATGAAATTCAAACTCCTGTGTGTTGGATAAATGTGAATTCTTCCAAAGAGAAGTGTAGCAACTTTCATCAGACAAATTCTCACCAGAACAATTTCTTTGTGACCCTAAGAAGTTGAAAAATCACTCCTATAAACAATCAGGGCAAATGATTTTCAAAACATAACCATTTAAATCACAGGAAAACCAGATGTTTAAATACTAAAGGCAAAAGAGGAACTAGCATACTTCTGTAACAATGATAACATCAACAATGATGGCTGATATTTACTGAATGCTTCTTATATTCCTCACCACTGTTTTATGACTTCTCTGTATATTATCTCATCAATATGTTTAGGTTACAGTAGAAATTGTATTCCCAAATGGAAGTCATAGGAAGACTTCACTAAGTTATAACCACAAAAGTTTTCTTTCAGACCCTGGAACTCTTCATGCTCACTTTCTACCTTGGGGCCACCATACATATGTTAGATATGAGTTCTAAATTTCTTTTCAAAGAATCAATATGTCAGTATGTTCAATTCTTTGCCTTCTACTTTTAAACTTAACTTACTCCTAAAGCAACATTTTTTGATCACCTGCTCTACCCTGACTCATTTCAATCACCTGCTCCACCTTGACTTATTCCAATTACCTGCTACCTGCTCCACCCTAACTTATTCTCCACCCTGCATAACCATTTTTCCCACCAAACCACTCACCCCATCAGGCTCTTTAAATTAGCCAATCAGAATTAGTTTAGCCTGTGCATCTAACCCTAGCCAATAGGGGAATGACACAGCAGCAGGGGCCATGTGCTTCAGGGATAAGAACTCCTTGCCCTCCCTTGTCCAAGTGTGCACTCACCATTGCTCCATCTGTAAGGGCCCACTCTTCTATAGAAGTAACTTGCCTTGCTGAGAATTAAAAAGAAAATTTTATATTTGAGTGTTATTTCTTTTGCAGCACCAAAACTTTATAACAATTTGGGGGCTCGCCCATGATTACTTTCCCCTCCGGAGGCAGTCTCTGGTTCTCTCTCATGAGGAGGTGCACCCCACCCCTTTGCAGCAGCCTCAGGAGTGAGAAATCAAGACTCACCCAGTGCAAGGAATAACCCAAGCTCTCAGCAACATGCAAAAAAAAAAAAAAAAAAGGTAAAAAAAGGTAGCAACCTAGCTTAAAGGATCCTCACATACTGTGGCAACAACTCTGCATAGACCAAAGAAGGAGAAGCCACAGGAACCAGTGAAGTATTTCCTTGGTGGTCAGGACTAAGGGAAAAAACCACGGGGTGGTAAAGCATTCCTTGGTTAGGACATACTAAGGAGAGATAAACTGCAGGGTGGTAAAGCATTTCTTAGTTGGGACTAGGGAAAGAAAGCCATGGGGGGTGGTGAAGTGTTCCTTAGTTGGGACGTCTTGGAGGTTAAAAAGAGGTGAAAAATCCCTATGGTGGTGGGGAGGGGACTGAACCTCAGAAAGAGGTGAGAAATCCCCATGAGGGAGGGTTGAACCTCACACAAACCTCCAGTAGTAAGAAAAATATTCAGAACCCCCTTTCCTTTCTTCTCAGGGGAAGAAAGAGTAGCTCCACTCCCACCGGTCCCTCTAGGGGAAGGGAAAGGAGAGGGGAGAATAGCAGAATAAGCAGCTGGCATAGGTAGGGAAAGAACAGCAGAGAGGAAAGAGAGTGGGGAGGAAGAGAGACAGAGGGGAAAGAGAGAGAGAGAGGCAGAGAGAGAGAGGAAGAGACAGAGAGTCAAAGAGAGAGAGAAAGAGAGGCAGAGAGAGAGAGAGGAAGAGACAGAGACAGAAAGTCAAAGAGAGAAAGAGAAAAAGAGAGAGATAGTAGTAAAGAGAAAACAGTGTACCCTATTCCTTTAAAAGCCAGTGTAAACTTAAAACCTGCAATTGATAACTGAAGGTCTTTTCCATGACCCTGTAACAGTAACCCATGGATGGCCCATATGCATTCAATTTGTAGCAGCAACTGCTTTGCTAGCAGAAGAAAGTAGAAAAATAACTTTTAGAGGAGACCTCATTATGAGCACACCTCACCAATACAGAACTATCCTAAGTCAAAACAAACAAACAAAAAAAAGCAAAAAGGTAGCTTACTAACTCAAAAATCTTAAAGTATGGGGCTATTCTGTTAGAAAAAGATAATTTAACATTAACCACTGATAATTCCCTTAACCCAGCAGGTTTCCTAACAGGGGATCCAAATCTTAATTAATTACCATACAAAGGTCCAACCAGACCTAGAAGGAACTCCCTTCAGGACAGGACAATAGATGGTTCTTCCCAGGTGATTGAGGGGAAAAGACACAATGGGTATTCAGTAATTGATAGAGAAACTCTTGTAGAAATAGAGGTAGGAAAATTGCCTAATAATTGGTCTGTTCAAATGTGTGAGTTGTTTGCACTCAGCCAAGCCTTAAAGTACTTACAGAACCAAGAAGGAACCATCTATAACAATTCTAAGTTAATTTGGACTAAACAAGGTCTTAATAATAGCAAAGGATCATCGAAATATCAAACTTACAAGGTTTTCAACAAAAGTAAAGTTTGCTAAAAGTTAACAGTGTAACATGTATTATCCTAACTTCTAATTGGTGGCCTTAGTTAGTCTAGCCCACAGACATGAAGGAAGTTCACTTTAGAAAAGAATGTTTATCATCTTTGGAAAAAAAATGAGGGTGTGGAGAATTTATGTAAAAAGAATGTTATATGGTAAATTCTTGTCCTAAAATAAATCAACTGGCTGTTTAAAGAAAGGGATGTTTACAACAAGTCAAAAAGTTGAGACATGTCGAAGAATTGTCCATGAAAGTAGTGAAGCAAAAAATGTGTTATAAAAGGGAATTTATTCAAGAAATGAATAATTTTAAAGTAATTAGACCTCCTGAATGTAAAACTATTGAAGAAACAGTTTATGTGCAAGGTGTATAAGGAAAGTAAAATATAATTTTGGTTAAGGATTATAAGGAGGCATAAGAATGTGGATTTTTACCTACATTAAAAGGTTTAAAAGTTTTTTGTTTTGAAGGTTTAAGCAAGTTTTAAAACATTAATTGTAAAGCAAATTCTGTGTGTAAACATATTGGCTAAAGTTAAAAGGGTATCATCCAGTTTTTCTGTGAACTGGACATTAAAATAAAAGCACAACAGGTTTTTCTTAAAGCACTAACCTGCTCTTCAGTGAAAATTAGAAAAGGTTAAAAAGAGTCTGGAAAAATCTTACCTTAAGGTCAGACATTAAAATTGGATAAATATGTCTACAATGTTTTATTAAAATTGAGTTTAACATTAATAACACACTAATATAAAGGTGAAATTTAGCTTATCTGGTATAAATACAGGAAGCATTGTCAAATATAAAATGGTGTTTGGCTTTCTTTGGTCTAAAAACTAATAAAAATAAGTGCTAAACGAAATTAGTAAGGCACCAAGGACTATAAAGTATACTGCTGATGTCCCCATATTTTAAAAAGTAAGATCAATTTCTTAGAAATTATATACTTGGTTTATCTTCCACTTTCCTTTCCCTCAAAACTGAAAGTCTTTTAGCACAAGTACCACCCCTAGAATTTCTGGTAAACCAACACCAGCCCAAGGAGCACATTCTCATCAAAGGGTGGAAAGAAGGAAAATTCAAGCCAGCCTGGGAAGGACCCTACCTTATGCTGCTAACCACTGAGACTGCTGTTCATACAACAGAAAGGAGATGTACTCACCACACCCAAGTCAAGAAAGCGCCGCACCCTTCAGAGTCACGGGCCATGGTCCCAGGGGAAAACCCAACCAAACTAAAGCTAAGAAAAATTTAACTCTCTTTCATCTATTCTATTACTCTTTCTTCTTTCCTTGCTTTATTGCTGACCATCTAGTTACAACATAACCAAGTCAATTTTGCCTCAAACTATTGCATTTGATGCTTGCCTTGTTATACCGTGTGGGGACTTAACAAGTCAAAGACAGCTCTCTACTTCAGAAAAGTACCCTCTGTCCCTCCTGACTCTCCTCAGACTGGGCCTTAGGAAATTGGGACTATTTAATCTGGGAGATTTTGATAAAGTCCCCAGTGTCAACGAGGAGTCTTGCCCCCCAATGTAGAGCTTTTATGCCATAATTGGTCCAACATTCTGTGGACCACTAAGGAGCAAGGATGGACTGCCCCAACCGGTTTTTGTAATTTCCTAAAACCACACATTCATTTTACTAGAGGATCATAGATGTTAAAGACTTAAAACAAACTTTGGCAATTAAGACAGGATACCAAGTTGCAACTGCCTGGTTGGAATGGATCAAATATTCCACCTGCATGTTAAACAAAAGCAATTGTTATGCTTGTGCGCATGGCAGGCCAGGGGCCCAAACTGTCCTCTTTCCACTAAGGTGGTCCTCCAGTTGACCTGGTGTGGGATGCATGGTAGCTTTTTTCCAAGATTCTACAGCCTAGAGTAACAAGTCATGCCAAGCTCTCTCTTTGCTACATCCCGAAGTCCAGCACCCTGTGGGTCAGCCCCTGAGGGCCATCCAGCTTCCATCTCCCAACACTAACTTCATTTCACGTCTCTCATGACAGGTAGGAAACTTAGCATCCCTTGGAGACCTGAAGGGATGCAGTGAACTTAACAATTTTCAAGAGCTTATCAATCAGTCAGCCCTTGTTCATCCCAGAGTGGATGTGTGGTAGTATTGTGGTGGACCTTTACTGGACACTCTGCCAAATAACTGTAGTGACACTTTCACTTTAGTCCAATTGGCTATCCCTTTTATCCTGGTATTTCATCCACCAGAGGAAGGAAAAATAAGACATTGTAAAGCAAGAGAAGCTACTTATGGGTCTTTTGACTTTCATGTCTATTTAGATACAATTAGAGTCCCATGGGGAATACCAGATCAATTTAAAGCCCAAATTCAAATAGCTGCATGATTTGAGTCAATATTTTGGTGGGTGACAATAAAAACATAGATTGGATAAACTATATCTACTACAACAAACAGCGATTTATTAACTACACTAGAGATGCTGTTAAAGGAATAGTTGAGAAATTAGGGGCTACTAGTCACATGGCGTGAGAAAATAGGATAGCCTTAGACATGATATAGCAGAAAGAAGGGGAGTTTGCATCATGATTAAAATTCAATGTTGTACTTTCATCCCAAACAACACTGCCCCTGATGGAAGTATAACAAAGGCATTGCAAGGTCTGACTGCACTGTCCAGTGAGGTAGCCAACAACTCAGGGGTAAATGGCCCCTTTACAGGATGGATAGAAAAGTGGTTCAGTAAATGGAAAGGAATAATAGCCTCAATTCTTACTTCCCTCGCAGCCGTAATGGGTGTACTTATTCTTGGCAGGTACTGTGTCATACCATGCATTCGTGCATTGGTGGAGAAGCTCATAAAAACAGCACTTACTAAAACCTCCCTTGACTATCCTCCACCTTATTCAGAGAAGCTTTTTCTTTTGGAAAATCAATCAAAACAACTAAGCCAAGACATGTTTTTAAAAAGTTTGAAAGAAAGAGCTGTAAGAAAATGCAAGAAGATGGGTTGTTAGATACGAGTTCTAAATTTCTTTTCAAAGAATCAATAAGTCAGTATGTTTAATTCTTTGCCTTCTACTTTTAAACTTAACTTCCTCCTTAAGCAACATTTTTCAATTACCTGCTCCACTCTGATTCATTTCAATCACCTGCTCCACCCTGACTCATTCCGATTACCTGCTACCTGCTCCACCCTAACTTATTCTCCACCCTGCATAACCATTTTTCCTGCCAAACCACTCACCCCATCACTCTCTTTAAATTAGTCAATCAGATTAGTTTAGCCTGTGCATCTAACCCTAGCCAATAGGGGAATGACACAGCAGCAGGGGCCAGGTATGTCAAGGATAAGAACTCCTTGCCCTCCCTTGTCCAAGTGTGTGCTCACCATTGCTCCATCTGTAAGGGCCTACTCTTCTATAGAAGTAACTTGCCTTGCTGATAATTAAAAATAAAATTTTATATTCTAGCGCTATTTCTTTTGTGGTACCAAAACCTTATTTATAACACAAACTATTCCGTTTGGCTAGAATGCTCTTCCAAACTCTACCTGCAGACTTTCCATTTTTCAAATCTCAGCCCTTTCTCAAAGTAGCATTTCTAAATTACTTAAAGCAGGTCTCATGGACACCTTTTCCTTTCCTTCATAACATTTGTCCCAACCCAAACATATGTTTATTTGTATGTTTGCTTAAAATGACAAGTATTAACATTTATTTCCATTTACAGTGTGAAGACAATATTCCAAGTGCTTGGAGTCTAGTATCTCATTTTAGCCTTACAACACAAAATGAGATATATAACCATTTTATATGCATGGAATCAGAGGCACTAGATTATGCAGTTTTAAGAAGGTGATTCTGCTAGTAAGTGGAGATGCTGGGATTTGAACAGCCTGACTCCACAAGTGTAACAACTTGATTAGTGTCTACATCATTAGATGTAGAGATCTCATGAGAGCAGAGAAGATGTCTTGTTTCTGTATAGTGATATTCTAGGCCCCTAACACAAAATCTGGCACATGTTCATAGCAGACTTATCAAAAACATTTGTTTAATAAATGAGCATAAAGATGAATTAATAATAAAGGGAAATGTTGCAGGAATTAAATAATTCAGAAAAGTTTAAAGGAAAGAGCTTGACATTGAGAGTAAGTATCCATTTTTTCCCTATAAATTAAAACTGTCACTGTTCACTTGTAATGATGGGCACTTTGGTTTAACTCACAGAACACCAATTTTCTTTGCCAGTGTAGAGGCACCAGACTAGATGAAATGTGAAATCCTTAGGGTGTGTGAATCTGATATGCCTGCCTATAAATGCCTCACGCTGCCTAGCCCAGTCACATAGATCCTTGCTGGACTGGCTGCTTGAGGAAGAAAGTTGCAATGTGGTCTTTAAATATTTATCCCATAGAATTCAGGGCCACAGGAGGCCTCAGGAATGCTTATCAAAATTTTCCATGGGATCCCCTAAGATGCTTCTCTACCAATAAGATGGCAATGGGGTGCAAAGCAGTTCTTTAGGCTACAGGTGACAAATTTCTGTAGGATATAATAAATTCCTCTTCAAAGGTTTTAGCCTGTAAATTGTTAACTACAATGAGTTCTGAGATCCTCTCCAAGGAACCAATGTATCAGTGTTCAGCTCCTCTGTTCTTTGCTCTTCATTTTAAAGTTTAACTTCCTCGTTCTTTACATCTCCCTGCCCCTAGTTTCAGTAAACAACCCCCTCCTAGCCTCTATCATTTGCTCTGACCTTAGTCACCCTTGGTCACCTACTCTGTTCTTAGTCATCCTGAGTCACCTGTTCTGTAACCATCCTTCCTGCCAAACTACTCACCCTGCCACTCTGGCTCATACTCCTGCTCTCTTTAAAATAGTCAATCAGAATTAGCTTAGATTGTGTGGTCCAAACCTAGTCAATAGGGGAACAACACAGCAGTAGGGGATACCTGTGTCAGGGATAAGAACACTTTCCCCTCCCTTGTTTAGGTGGGATCTTGCCATTGCTCCATCTGTGAGACGTACCCTTCTATAGAAGTAAAATTTCTTGGCTGAGAAAATTCATGTTGGAGTGCTATTTCTTTTGCGGCACTGAAAATTTATTTCCAGCAAATTTGGGGGCTCATCTAGGATACCCATTCTCCTCTGGGAAAGGGTCTTTGGTCCTCTTCCATGAGGAGGTATGCACCACTGCCTCGTTGTGGCAGCCTCAGGGGTAGGGAATCAAGACCCACCTGGTATGATGAATAAACCTGGACTCTCAGCAATGCAGAAAGAAACAGGCTGGCAGCTTGGGGAAAGTATTCTCACATACCATGACGACCAGGTAACTCCATTCACAGACCAAGGTAAGAAATATTGCAAAAGTGGCAAAGTATATTCCTGGTGCTCAGGGCCAAGGTAAAAAAAGCCACAGGGGGCAGTGAAGTATTCCTTAGTTGGGCTGTCCTGGAGGTTAAAAAGAGGTGAGAAATCTCCACTGAGGGGCATTGAGCCTCACCCCAAAAGGGGAGAAATTTCCAATAGGAGAAATTGAGCCTCACCCCAAAACCATCATGATGTGAAATACCCCAAGTAATGTAAGAGATAAAAAGGATAAAGCTAGCAACAATAATATTCCCCCTAATAATCCCCTAGGCCTAATGTTAAAATATTAGAAGGATAAAACCAAAAACAAGAAAAAGCAGCTGCTGTTTCATAATATTCTCCTATCCCTGTTGTCCGCCTCCTTATAACCCTGCCTCTTGGGAATCATTCCAAAAGTCCACTTACTACCAGCCTAACTACCCTTTCCTAAAAGGACTTCAATGTGAGATAGGGCAATGTAAAAAGGTTATTCAGAACTTCCCTTTCCCCTCTTCTTAGGAGAAGAAAGAGGCATAATCCATAGAGCTGCTAAGGGAGCCTAGGTACATGAACACCCTCCTGGCCAAAATGTTCCTACAGCAGATCAAAAATTTCCCACCCAAGAGCCCTGGTGGGACAATAACAACACAGCCAACTGACAAAATATGTAAGACCTTAGGCAATTGATAACAAAGGGCACTAAAGAACCAATACCCTGAACCCAGAATCTTCCCGAAACATTTGATATACAGCAAGGGGAAGATGAAGGGCCTATAGAATTTTTAGACAAATTAAAGGAACAAATGAGAAAATATGCTGGTCTAGGTCTTGAGGATCCTCTTGGACAGGGAATGTTAAGACTTCATTTTGTCACTTACAGTTGGCCAGATATTAACAAGAAATTACAAAAGATAGAGAACTAAAAAGATAAACATATAGAAGAGCTTCTAAGAGAACCCCAAAAAGTATATATATGTAAGAAGAAATAAACAAAAACAGAAGTCAAAAATTCTGCTGTTGACCATGTAACAAAGTACCCAGGGGGCCAGAACCTATAAAGAACCTAGACCTCCACTCTCCAGGCAACATAAAGGGTACAAAAGAGTAAAGCCAGGAGACTCAAAGATAGGAAAAAAAATCTTAGCAAGAAAAAGACTGACAGAGTGAACAGAGGGAGTCCAGGAGAGAGACAGAGAGTCAAAGAGAGAGAGAGAGAGAGACAGAGAGGGAGAGAGAGAGAGAGAAAGAGGCAGAGAGAGACAAGCAAAGGGAGAGAAAGAGGACAAAACAAATGCTTCAAATTAAAAATAGATCTCTTCAAAAGAGAATGTCCCAAATGGGAAAAAAACCAAAAGTCATATATAAAAGCAAATCAGCTAATATTAAATGCCTGTTAATTCCGGAAGCAGGGACAAATCTATTAGGAAGAGATTTAATGCTAGAATTAGGCTTAGGCCTACAAATCAATCATGGAAAATTCCTCCCCTCCTTAAACTTGCTCACCACCATGGACGAAGAACACATTTATCCTGAGGTATGGTCAATAGATGGGAATCGAGGAAAATTACAGATTCCTCTGATTCATGTTAAATTAAAAACCCCTGGGGAAGTAGTAAAGCAAAAGCAGTGTACCCTATTCCTTTAAAATCCAGGGTAAATTTAAAACCTATAATTGATAATTAAAGGTCTTCTCCATGATGGGCTTCTTAAACCCTGTATCTCTCCCTATAACACTCCAATACTGTCTGTAAAGAAGCCAGATGGGTCATACCGGTTAGTATAAGACCTTAGAGCTATTAATCAAATAGTCCAAACTACACACCCTGTTCTCAATCCTTATACTATTATCAGTAGGATCCCAAACAGTCACCAGTGGTTTACAGTAATAGATTTAAAAGATGCCTTCTGGGCTTGTCCATTAGCAGAGGACAGCCAGGACCTATTTGCCTCTGAGTGAGAAGACCCTCACGCTGGTCAAAAATAGCAATACCGATAGACAGTCTTATCCCAAGGGTTTATGGAGTCTCCAAATTTATTTAGTTAAATATTAGAACAAGTCATTTAATTAACAAAGGTAAACGGAAAATTGAGCTTGAATGGATTGAAGGCATCACATCCTTGCCTCCGCCAGAGACTAAACAAGAACTTAGAAAATTTTAGGATTAGTCAGGTACTGTCATCTATGGATAGACCCTTATGCCTTAAAAACATAACCCTTACACAAAAAGCTCATGAAAGACGGGCCAAACCCCCTCATTTGGCAATTACCAGAAAGCCAATAGGTGGAAAGATTAAAACATCTATTAGTAACTGCCCTTGTCCTTGCTTTATCCTCCTTACTCAGCCATTCCATCTTTTTGTCACTGTAAACAAGGGCGTAGCCTTAGAAGTATACACAAAAGCACGGAGGCCACTGACAACCCGTAGCCTTCTTATCAAAAATCCTTAACCCAGTAACCCACAGATGGCCCAAATGCATTCAGTCTGTAGTGGAAACTGCTTTGCTAACAGAAGAAAGAAAAATAGCTTTTGGAGGAAACCTCATTGTGAGCACACCTCACCAGGTCAGAACTATCCTAAGTCAGAAAGCAGAAAGGTGGCTTACTGACTCGAGAATCTTAAAGTATGAGGCTATTCTATTAGAAAAAGATGATTTAACCTTAACCACTGATAATTTGCTTAACCCAGCAGGTTTCGTAACAGGGGATCTAAATCAAAAGAGAGAGCGCACATGTTTAGGTTTAATTAATTACCACACAAAGGTCCGACCAGACGTAGGAGAAACTCCCTTCAGGGCCAGATGACACTTTATAGATGGTTCCTCTCAGGTAATAGAGGGAAAAAGACACAATGGGTATTCAGTAATTGATAGAGAAACTCTTGTAGAAATAGAGGTAGGAAAATTGCCTAATAATTGGTCTGTTCAAATGTGTGAGTTGTTTGCACTCAGCCAAGCCTTAAAGTACTTACAGAACCAGGAAGGAACCATCCATACTGATTCTAAGTACGCCTTTGGCGTGGCTCATACCTTTGGAAAAATTTGGACTGAACGAGGTCTTATTAATAGCAAATGCCAAGACCTGGTCCACAAGGAATTAATCACCCAAGTATTAAATAAACTTCAGTTGCCAAAAGAAATAGCTATTGACCATGTCCCCAGACACCAAAAAAGCCTTTCTTTTTAAAGTCAAGCAAATAACCTAGCAGATCAGATAGCCAAACAGACTACCATTTCTTAGCTGTACAACTGGCATGCTTTGCAGCTAGGTAAAACATAGGACACATGGAGTTAAATGCTAGAATAAGCCAGAACTTTTCTTCACTTATCTCTAGGTCTTAGGCTCTACACCTAGCACATAATTAAAATCCCAATCTTATAAGGTTTTCAACAAAAGTAAAATTTGCTAAAAGTTAACAGTGTAACATGTATTATCCTCACTTCTAATCTTCTGGCCTTAGGCAGTCTAGTCCACAGACATGAAAGAAGTTTGCTTTGGAAAAGAACGGTTATCATCTTTGACATTAAAAAGAGGATAATTTATGTCAAAAGAATCTTATATGGTAAATTCTTGCCCTAAAGTAAATTAACTGGTTGTTTAAAGAAAGTGATGTTTACAACAAGTCAGAAAGTTAAGGCATGTCTAAGATTGTCTGTGAAAGTCATGAACAATGTTATAAAAGGAAGTTTGTGCAAGAAATGTTGTATAATTTAAAAGTAATTAGGCCTCCTGAATGTAAAACTATTGAAGAAACCGTTTATGTGCAAGGTGTGTAAGGAAAGTAAAATATACTTTTGGTAAAAAGATTATAGGGAGGCATAAGAATGTGGTTTTTACCTATATTAAAAGGTTAAAAAACTATTTTGAAGATTTAAGCAAGTTTTGAAATGTTGATTGTAAAGGAAATTCTGTGTGTAAACATACTGGCTAAAGTTAAAGGGGTATAATCCAGTTTTTCTGTGAACTGGACATTAAAATAAAAGCATAACAGTTTTTTCTTAAAGCACTGACCTGCTCCTTAACAAAAATTACAAAGGGTTATGAAGAGTCTTTAAAAGTCTTACCTTAAGATTAGGCATTAAAATTGGATACATATATCTACAAGGTTTTATTAAAATTGAGTTTAACATTAATAACACACTAATATAAAGGTGAAATTTAGCTTACCTGGTATAAAATCATACAGGAAGTATTGTCAAATATAAAATGATGTTTGGCTTTCTTTGATCTAAAAACTAATAAAAATAGGTGCTAAAGAGAATTCACAAGGAAAATGGATATTACCAGACCAGAGAGAAATGTTATACAAACCCCTCATGAGAAAAATCTTGTTCCAGCTGCATCAAGGGACCCATTGGGAGCTCCAAGCCACGTGTGATTCAGTCCTCAGAGTTTATGGGTGCATAGAAATTTATACCCTGGCCAAACAGTTACAGACAGTTGCTTAGTATATAAGAAAATGAATAAACAAACTATAAATAAATCACCCCTTGGGGGAAGGAGTCCAGGCTTAAGGCCATTCCAAAGTATCCAGATTGATTACATAGACATGCCTCCAATTGGTCGTCTAAAGTATTTATTAGTAATAGTAGCTCACCTTACTCATTGGGTAAAAGCTATTTCCTTTTCAAGTACAACAGCTAATAATATAGTCAAGCATTATTTGAAAATACTATACCCAAGTTTAGATTAATAGAAAACATTGATTCAGATAATAGGACTCATTTCACTGCAAATGTCATTAAGAAATTAGCTCAGGTACTGGATATAACATGGGAATATCATACTCCCTGCCACCCACCCTCATCAGGAAGAGTGAAAAGAATTAACCAAACTATAAAAAAGCCACAGAACCAAATTAAGTCTTAGAGATTTGGTTGCCATGGACTAGATGCCTTCCCATTGCCCTGTTGAGAATCTAAACAGCAACTTGGAGAGATGTTGGCTTATCCCCTTATGAAGTGTTGTATAGGTTGCCCTGTTTGCATTCCACTGATTACATTCCCATGTTAAAAAAAAAAAAAAAAAAAAAAAAAAAAGATCAGTTTCTCAGAAATTATATACTTGGTTTATCTCCCACTTTCTCCTCCTTCAGAACTAAAGGTCTTTTAGCACAGGCACCACCCCTAGAGTTTCCAGTACACCAGCATCAGCCTGAAGACCACATCTTCGTCAAAAGTTGGAGGGAAGGAAAACTCGAACTGGCTTGGGAAGAACCCTTCCTAGTGCTTCTAACCACTGAGACCGCAGTTCGAACAGCAGAAAGAGGATGGACTCATCACACCTGGGTCAAAAGAGCACCACCCCCTCCAGAATCATGGGCAGCTATTCCAGGGCCAACTCCAACCAAGCTAAAGCTTGGTTTGATCCTCTTACATTGCACCTCTTTCTTTTCCCCTTCTATTACCAGACCTCTCGTTAGTCATGTAACTAGGTCAAGTTCACCCCAAACTATTACTTTTGATGCTTGCCTTGTGATGCCCTGTGGAGATTTGCCAAACCAGAGGTAACGCTCCACTTCAGAAAAGTATCTTTATCCTTCCTAGCTCTCCTCAGACTGGAAATCTGTTAACTGGGATAAGTTAGTTTGGGAAGAATTTGACGAAGATTCGTATGAACTGGAAATCTTGTCCTCCTAGAGCAGGGCTTCTCTGCTGAAGTTGGTCCAATGTTCTGTAAAATACAAAAGAGCAAGGATGGACTGCCCCAACTAGTACTTGCAGTTTCTTAAAACCATATATTCATTTTACTAAAGGAGTTACCCCTCCCCATTGTCAGCTGAACCACTGTAATCCAGCACAGATGACCATCTCTGCTCCCCAGAGTTCTTAACCTTCATGAAGCTATTTCTATGGTATAGGAAAAGAAGTCTCAGGAAAGGACCCCATAGGATCCTTTACAATGTGCTTCATTGCCTTCTCACCTCCTGCACTCGCTTCTCCCTCTCTTTAGTTCTCCAGTAACCAAACCTTCTCTCGTATACCCAATAATAAAACCAAAGTAGTTGTAGAGGTTAAAGATTCAAAACAAATGACAGCAACAGAAACAGGGTATCAGGACGCAAAAGCTCGGCTGGAATGGATTAAACATTGTTCACACACTAAACAAAAGCGCCTGTTATACTTGTGTGACAGGTAGGCCAGAGACCCAAATTGTTCCCTTTCCACTTGGGTGGTCCTCTCATGGACCAGGTATGAGCTGTATGGTAGCTCTCTTCCAGAATCCCACAGCCTGGGGCAATGAGTCATGCAAGACTTTCACTGCTGTTCCCTGAGGTCAAGAGGCCTGCAGGTCAGTCCTGAGGGCCATCCAGCCTCCAGCCCCTGATGTTAACTTCACCTCGTGCCTTTCACAGCAGGGGGAAAAGTTAGCATTCCTTGGAAATTTAACAGGGTGCAGTGAAACCAAGCCTTTTCAAGAGCTTACCAATCAGTCTGCCCTTGTTCATCCTGGAGCAGATGTGTGGTGATATTGCTAGGGACTATTGCTGGGGACTCTGCCAAGTAATTAGAGCAGCACTCGTGCTCTAGTGCAATTGTCCATCCCTTTCACCTTAGCATTCTGTCAGTATGATAAAAAGAAAATTGTAAAAGAGGAAGTGCCTCACATGGGTCCTTTGAACCCCATGTTTATATCAACACTATTGGAGTTCCATGAGGAGAACCAGATGAATTTAAAGCCCCAGATCAAATAGCTGCAGGATTTAAGTCAATATTTTCGTGGGTGACAATAAAAATGTAGATTGGATAAATTACATCTATTATGATCACCAGTGGTTTATTAATTATACCAAGGATGCTGTCAAAGGGATAACAGAACAATTGGGGCTCACTAGCCAGATGGCCTGGAAAAACGAAATGGCCCTAGATATGATATTAGCTGCAAAAGGCAGTGTTTGTGTTATGATTAAAACTGAGTGTTGTACCTTTATCCCAAACAACAGTGCCCCTACTGGGAGCATAATAAGATCCTTACAAAGACTTACTGCTTTATCCAATAAACTAACTAAACTTCTAGAGTAGATAACCCTTTCTCAGAGTGGCTAGAAAGATGGTTTGGTAAATGGAAAAAAATCATAGCCTTGATTCTTACCTCTCTTGCAGCCGTAGTAGGTGTACTCATTCTTGTTGGGTGTTGTGTCATACCGTGCATCTGTGGGCTAGTACAAAGATTTATAGAAGTAATACTTACGAAAACTTCCCTTAGCTCTCCTCCACCTTATTCAGATCAGCTTTTTTCTTTTATAGGATTAGGTCAAGCAGCAAAGCCAAGATCCATTAGAAAAGTTTGAAGAGAAAGTACTATGAAAATCAAAAGGGGGGAAATTGTAGGATAATAGTAATAAATTCCTCTTCAAAAGTTTTAGCCTGTAAATTGTTAAGTATAATGAGTTCTGAGGTCCTCTCCAAAGAACCAATGCATCAGTATATTCAGCCCCTCTGTTCTTTGTTCTTCATTGTAAAGTTTAACTTCCTCATTCTTTACGTCTCCTTGCCCCTAGTTTCAGTAAACAACCCCCTCCTAAACTCTATCACCTGCTCTGACCTTAGCCACCCTTGGTCACCTGCTCTGACCTTAGCCATCCTTGGTCAACTACTCTGTTCTTAGTCATCCTAAGTCACCTGTTCTGTAACCATTATTCCCACCAAACTACTCACCCCGCCACTCTGGTTCGTACCCCTGCTGTCTTTAAAATAGTCAATCAGAATTAGCTTAGACTGTGGTCCAACCATAGCCAATAGGGGAATGACACAGCAGTAGGGGCTACCTGCATCAGGGATAAGAACCCCTTTCCCTCCCTTGTTCAGGTGTGCTCTTGCCATTGCTCCATCTATGAGATACACCCTTCTATAGAAGTAAAATTGGCTTGCTGAGAAAATTCATGTTCTAGTGCTATCTTTTGTGGGACTGAAAATTTATTTCTGACATTCCTAACACTACAAACACTTGGAATAAGTAGCTCCTTTCTCCCTTCCCGTTTTCCAGTGGCTGTAACACCACCAATATGAACTTGGAGATTGGCATATATCATCCTTCCATTTTAACCCATTCAAGGACTCTTTAGAAACCATCAACAAAGGCTGTTCTCTAAGACATATGGCATGGGTCAGGGGCTAGCAGATGTTTTCTTGGAAAGATTACATAAACATCTTAGGCTGACAGGCCATATGTTCTCTGTCATACCTATTCAACTCTGCCATTCTAGCATGAAGGCAGCCATAGACATACGTAAACAAATGGATGTTGTTGTGTCTCAATAAAACTTTATTTATAAAAAGGGCCAGATTTGGCCTATGGAGCTGTAGTTTGCTGACTCCTGGAAATAGACCTTATTTAATTAGTAATTACCTTAGTTAAATTTTCATCTTATTTCCCATCTTGGCTGAATTTGCATTCTGTTGCATACTAACTTCTTTGGAAAATCCCAGAAAAAGTATAGATAAAAGAGACTGGGCAGATACAGACAATGAAATAGTATTTGCATGAAAAAAGTTATCATTTCTATGGCTGGCTCTTTGCCTGTCAAATAAAACAATGTGTGTGTTGTTTTTTGAATAGACAAACTCAGAATTATCCCCGTTACTTTAAATGAAATATGGGATGTTCATTGTTGAATATCTTTCCTTGCTACATACATTGATGCACAAATAAATCAAAGGAATTATTACCAATTCTGCTAAGTCAAACTCTGAATTTACAAAAAATAAATTAGTACTTGAAATCTTTTGATTTACTGTTCCGTAGAAATTCCATTCCATGGATGATAATTAATGAAACTGAGAGGTCATTTTAATTATGTGTCATTTTTATAAGATGTTTTTAAGAGTTTTAAGAGGCTGAAAGAGTCAAAGGATACAATTCTACTTAACCACAGAAACAGTAATCTTGTGGTTCCTTTCCAATTACTGTAGGATGGTGTTAGCTTCTTAGAGGGGTTTTAGGTTGATAAAATGATGACCGATTTTATATCCAAATACTTTTTTGGCATTTCTAAAGGATTATCATTCTGTCCTTTTTAAAGCATTTCTGTACCAGGCTCTTAAGACAAGATCCAATATAAGATATGTTTTGAAGACTTTATGGACTCAACCTAACAGACCTTAGAATAAATGTCAACTGAAACCACCAGGGTTCCTAAAGTCCAGGGCACACCCACTTTAGGAATCCTAGGTGTACAGAGTAGGAGTAAAGGAAGCAAATTAACACCCATAGAACTGCATTCTACAAGCATGTCCAGAGCTTTAGAAATATATTCTCTCATTGCATGATTAAGGCAAGTAAGAATAAAATGGGAATTTCAGGTTGCCTCAGATAAAGAACTGGTCTGGGAAATGTACATTATACTTTTCAGCATCTGTTTTCACAAGAATCTTTTCTTTCATATCCAATAAAGTTGGCAACTAGGATAATTAAGTGGCTTGATAAATATTTGTGAATCTTGATTTTCTAGTGTCAACAGGATTTCCCCAACTTCCATCTTGGCCTATGTAACCCTTGGCCAGATGTAAGGCACTCATTTATAGGTCTATTATTTGGCTCTTTAGGTACCTCTTCCAATTAAGAACATAGCTATGCATAATAACTGTACTCCAAGGTTACCTCACAAATGCCATGTTAGGATGCATGTAGAGGCACATTTATAGTCATTGTGTTTAGGAGTATTAACTGGGCGTTACAAAGAATCTGTTCTGCTCCCAACCCTGTGTTAGGTTTACACTTCTACCTGCTTGTCCCTAATATAAGCACACTAACATTTGCAAAGATGTGGGATTAATAATACTTATTGTGTATTTAGTGCTATGTGCCAGGCATAATGTAAAATACTTCATACAACCCTGCGAGGCAGAAATTGTTATCCTCACTTTGCAGAAGAAAATCCAGCAGCCCAGAGAGAGGTTGTGATTTGAACAAAGTCAAAACCTAGATAGTGGCTGAGACAGAATTTATACCAGGTCTGTCTCACCCCAAAGCCTGGGCTGTTAACCACAATGCTATGATTCTCTCTTATTCTCTTTATTTGTTTAAATTGTGGGAAGAATACTTAACATAGAGATCTACCTTCTTAACAAAAGTTCAAGTACACAACACAGTATTGTTAGCTGTAGGCACAATGTTGTGCAGCAGATAGATCTCCATCACTTAATCATCTTGCATAACTGAAACTTTATACCCATTGAATTGCAATGCCCACTTCTCCCTCCCTACAGCCCCTAACAACCACCAGTCAACCCTCAACATCTCCCATTTTATAATGATAGCTTTCAACTTGATTCCAGAGAATCTTTCCCAATCCATTTAATCCCCAGCCTCAGTACTCCTAGGAAACCCCCTCCTCCCATCATCTACCTTAAAGAAGGCTTTTTCCTGTGCCCCAGTTGGCTTTCCAATCATTTCCTCCTAATCTTCAAGGGTAAACAAAGCCAAAATGGTGGAATTAGAATCCCAAGTCTGTCAAGTACCAGCTGAGTAGTCTTGGGCAAATTACTTAACTTCTCAGGGCTTTAGTTTTCTTTCCAGCAAAATTGGGATCAATGTAGGTAAAATTCCCTGGAAGCAAACTCTGAAACAATGATCCACATGAAAATTTGGGTTTATTAGAAAGTGTTCCCAGGAAAAAAAAAAATAGAAGAAAAGTGGAGAAGTGGAGCAGTGATGAGAAGGGAATATGATTTCAAGAGGAGTCCTACAGAAGAAAACCTTGGATTGATCTCATCAGGGAGCTTTGGAGATAGTGCAGGTCTTACCTCCAAGCCATCTTCATCACGGACAAGGGAACGGAAGTATTTATACTCCTATGACTCTCAGTCATTGGTTCAGTGCCACACCAAAGAGACATAAATTCCCAAATGACTCTTTATAAACACAGACAAAGCAGGTTTCAACAGCCTGGGGGAAGCTCTATGTCTGACATGCAAGTGTTGGTTATTGGGGCTAAAAGTTCTTTGGAAATGGTATATGTAAAAAGTCTAAAGAGATCTGGGCAGAACACTGATACCAGCTGCCACAGGAGTAATAACAGTTCCTTCTCTGTTTCTATGAGGGTTTTTATTGGTAAAATGCTTATAAGAATGCCTAGTTCAATAGTAGGCACTATTAAATATATGTTACTTGAAACAAATAAAAAGGCTACATGGTGATAATACGGAGAGTCCACAAAACAGTAATAAAAAAAATTTAAAAGAAACTCTAGATTCGAAGTCTGATCTTTTCTTCTTTTGGGAATGATCTTGCAAAGTTCTCAGGCAGGTTATGTAGGTTCATCACCTCCAGGAGAAGGAAGAATGAGAATCCAGGGCATGGTAGCATGAAGCTCTGGAGGCCTAATTCCCACTCCCTGACTCGGCTTAACTCTAACATATTGAGTTAAACTAAATAAATCAATTCAAGAGTTCCAAAATCACAACATAATATTGAGCTCTCTACCAAGGCTGAGGAAAGACCCTGAGTGGCCCTATGGGGACTGAAAGCAGCGTTTTCTCACCACAGCACCTCCACAAGAGAAGTCACACAGGGAACCTTACACCTCCCACTGTCCTCCCACATCCTTTTGCCACCCTCCCAGCTTGTTCACATCCTTTTCCCTGAAGCCCCGTTCTAATGCTAACTCTTCTCGCAACTCACCCCTAATTCCTCCACATCCAGCGATGAGATAGCAGCTTTCTCTCCTTGGAATGGCCACTGTACTTTAAAGGAAAAATAAATTATGAAATGTGTCTCATTTACCTGCAGTTAGAGTGGAATTGTCTCCACCTACTTGCAATGATCTCTGCTTGTAGACAGTTCCTTCTTAAAGAAAAGCACTATGTTTTACTTGTTCTACACCACCAGGTATCTAGCATTATAGGAGAATCGAATGATTTTAATTTCTTAGAAAAATTTGTAATTGGAGAAGAACGTTGAAAGCAAGGTCATACCAACAGGTATCAAACAAACTCTACTGTCATGATTATGGCCTACAGTACCCCCACTAATAGCAGTAATCTTAATACTCATATTCAAATCCTATATCCTAAAGCTTCTTGTAAAACTTATCTCTTCTCACCTAGAAGCAGTTAAAACTCCAAATGGTGTTGCAGACAGAACCACGCATGAACATACTCTTCTTCTGAGGATCTTCCGATCAACCCCAGGAGGAGCCCTAGCTGCTGTCCCCAACACAACACCCCTTTTCAGCAGAAAGTAGCCAGAAAGAGTCGTCGTCCAAAACCCCCTAATAGCAGTTAGAGTTACCACTCCAGGGGGGTAAATTATATAGAAGTTAAAAAGAAATTATTTAGGCAGACAATGAGGGTAAGGAAGTCCTTAGGAAGGTTTTTCTTTTAATGAAAAGCAGCGTCCCAAACCATTTCTTTTCTAACAAAGAGAAGCCTGTAAAATCGAGCTGCAGAAATAAATAAGCAAACTGGAAGCTTTCATAGGTGAATGCCGGCAGCCGTGCCAATAAGAAAAGACTACCGGGAGGGCAGGCATGTTCAACATGGCGGCTCCATCTTCCCTTTTCTTTGTCAACCACATGTACAGTAAGGAACAGACAACATGACGCCAGCCAGGCAGAGAACCTATCTGCATAATAAAAAATTATGGTGGGATGGCCAGCTTCCTCACACGCTATGCAAATGTCACACCTGCTCGGACCGATCTCTTGAGTACTATGTAAATCAGATACCATCTCTTCAAGCTCATCTATAAAACCCCATGCATTTCATCATGAAGTGGAAGACCCACTCAGGTGCCCCTCTCTCTCTGCAGGAGAGAGAGTTATTCTCTTTTCTCTTTCTTTAGTCTAGTAAACCTCTACTCTTCACTTCTTGCATGTCCACGTCCTCGATTCCCTTAGCATGAGACAGCAAACCTTAGGTATTTACCTCAAACAATGCCACTTCACTACTTTGAAAGACACATAAATTATTCTTTTATCTATGGTTATTGTCCTGGTCTCAAATCTTACTCAAAATCCAAGAATGGCTGTGTCTAAGGAGTGAATTATTACCCCTGTGAAGTGATTTGAACAAGGAGACCTCTCTCCTTCAAGACTGCCAACCAAAATGCTAACATTCCCAAAGAAGTAGGTTAAGGCATTGAAAGAGATCACAACTGTGATTCAGAATTTATTAGCTTCCTAACATGAAGCCACACCCCACTGGTGGTCTATAAAATGATTGTAGGTAGCCTATACATAGCCATTTTTTAAATTTGAGCAGTGATATACTAATATATCAAAATATAATTGTTATCTATAGGCTACCTAAAATCATTTTAGAGACCAAATGATTTAGTATATTAAAATATGCAAATGTATATGCGTCTATATATATGTGCATGGTGTGTGTATATATTTCAAACCTGTAATTTTCCAATCCATTCTTTTAGAGATTATAAGAAAAAGTCAATTGGCATCTACTAGGTATGCACATATTCAGCAAAACTTGTAAAGGGGGCATTGGAGATAATTCAAGTTTAAGAAATATTGATAAAGTGAAAATTACATTAGAGTTATAATAGAAGACCTAGATTCAAATCCTGTGGTAAAAATAAAATCCATATTACTGAGCAAGTCACTTACCTTATCTGAGTTTCAGTGTTCTCTTCAATAAGATAAAGTTTTTATAGCCTGTGTTTTTAAATATGTGTTAAATGTAAATGTCCTGTCTATGGTGGACACACATATTCCCTTATCACTAATTTCATCTTAGTGCAACAGAGTTTATCATAGGATTTGTTCTGGCATCTAGCTGGGTCCTAGAGAACTCTCACCGAAGCCAGGTGTATTTGTATGTGGAAAGCTAAAAACATGAAAAATTTAGAAACTACCTGGGAGGTAGAGGGAGTCAGTCTAAAATAAGACCAAAGTCTTAGGTAGAGATAAAGATGCAAAGACCATATAAAAGATGGAGCTGAGGTGAGTAAAGATGACTTTCATCTAATTTACAATTTGACTAAAAGCCGCCAAAACTACAGTGGTGGCTCACACATGTAATCTCAGTATTTTAGGAGGCCAAGGCAGGTGGATTGCCTGAGCCCAGGAGTTTGAGATCCACATGGGTAACATAGTAAGACCCCATCTCTAGAAAAAAATAAACAAAAATTAGCTGGGCATCATAATGCATGCCTGTAGTCCTAGCTACTCAGGAGATTAAAGTGGGAGGATCACTGGCACCCAGCAGGTTAAGGCTGCAGTGAGCTGAGATACCCACTGCACTCCAGCTTGGACAACAGAGCAAGACCGTGTCTCAAAAAAAAAAAAAAATTACACATATATACATATATATATATACACACACACACACACACACACACACATATATATGTATATACACATACACGTGTATGTATATATATATATCACTTTATATTTCTCTTGATGACAAATGTGATCCTTTAAGCAAGCAAGGCAAACCTTAGGGGAAAGATAGAGTGACTTAAAAATAAATAAAAAATTATCCTGAGAAGATAAAGTTGTTTCTGAAATTATATTATGCCCAATCTATATTAATAGCTTTTATAAACCTAGATGTGCTCTTGTGTAGTCCCACTTTGGAAAGTGCTCTGAGCTTAAATTTAAAAATAAAGGACTTGACATCTGCCACCCTGAGTGTCAGTGTCCTGTGACTGGTGCACCCAGATTAGCTGGAGTCCATGTTTTGATGTCACAGTGGCTTTAGACTAAACAAGCCATATTCCTCACCCAGAGGCCACCCCCAGCTGCCTTCCCATCCCACCTTCAGACCTGCACTAGAACACCCCATGGATTTAGGAGCCACTGGTAAGGTTATGACTTCCCTCATTGAATGAAATAAATGGACTCAGGAAGGAATAAAACCCAAGGTCTCTTCTTCACCAGCATCATTCAGAACCACCTCGCTCCTCAGGGGCCACAGAAGTGCTGAATAAAATGAAAAGGTATCATATGTCTTTAGCAAGACAATCAGATTCCATTAGAAAGAGAGCGAGAGAGAACTCTAAGTGTATTTAGAGCCATGGTCTTATTACTCCAGAACAGGATTAAATCTACTACATATCAGATATCTTCCATCATCTGGCACGTGCTTCAGAGATGCAGTAGGCATCTTCTGAAAAACATTTAAAATTCACCACCAAAGCTCTACGTTAAAGATGACCATTCTGCTCACTTTGTGCAGATTTCTTAAGAAAATGTTGTCTACTTCAAATCACAGAAGAGGATTTATGTGATTTCCCCAAAGAGAGGAGGAGCAGTTATTAATCTTTGCACAAATATGCTAAGGTTAGCGAATTCCTATTTCTAAGGGAATGGTTACTTCCTGGATTTACATAGTGGCCCCCTAAATTCTGGGGATCAGGGAAAGAAAAATTAGGTTGGCCAAATAGCAGAGGGAAGTCTTTCCCTGCCAGCAACTCCATCTCAGAGAATTATGATTCATCATGTATCAAACTAATTATGGCAATTTAGGACACAGTGAATTCATAATTCTGTGCATAGAAGGCAAGACTGCACTGTCTTAAACATCTGTATTAAATGTCTCCATACCATGGTTACTATGAAAAGACTGGGTCTTTGCCCTTAACCTGCTAACTCTGATATATAAGACAAACAGTACTTGTGTCCGTTAAATACAAGTGAAAGTGACACATTAAGAAACACATGAGAAACCTACAATTTAAAAGCAGATGTTGATGGTTTAGGTAGATATGAGGTTGCCTTCTTGTGCATTCTTATGAAGACAATAAGACATTTTTGAAGTAAAAGAGGATGAATTACAGTAAGAAAGGAAAAGCAGCAGAGAAAATAGCAGGAAATAAAGATAGCAAAGAGGTGAAAAGCGGAAAGCAATTTCTTTGTTCTCTTCCAATATATTTTTGTGTTCCAAATTTAATTTGTCTTATTCCATATATTTATGGGGACCTTTTTCAGTTTCTGAAATATTTTTATCACCTCAACCATGGAAAAAAATATGCATCGTAGTACTAGAAATGCAGCTGAAGGAATCACAGGATAAGCTTATTTACTATTGGACCTCAACAACCCAAGCTGGTAACCTCTTACCATATCCAGTTTTTGGGTTTTCTCGTGGTTCAGGTACTATTTCAAAAATATCTTTATTTGTAGCTTCTACGTTATTTAAATCCACCCTGAAAACCCTGTTTCTCCAACATTACCATTCCCTTAGAAACAGCGTTGCTAGGTAAAATAAAAGATGCCTGGTTACATGTAAGTTTCAGACAAACAACTAAATTTTTAGTATATGTCTCAAATATTTCAAGGGGAAAAGCATCCTGGTTTTTGGTTTTTGTACTGTTTTCATTCCATGTGGTTTGGTTCTTGCTAAATCTGAAAACCCTGCTTAGAAGACAAACATCACTCATCATGATAAAATTACACTGAGTGCTGACTGGCTTGGGCAAGGTTGGAATAGAAGTTTGAAGAGTCAGGGCAGATGTAAGAATGTGATTGATGTTTATAGCAGGTCAAAAATATGTTTTCTACTATTACACATACCCTCAATGCTGCACTTCTGACACCAGATGTGAGGGGTAGGGGTTGTTCTATACCAGCAACTCTCTGTGGATACCAATCGGGCGTCCTACATTCAACTCCATTCTGGCACTAGCAGGAGTTAGCATAGACCCCACAGGCTTAGGGCTCAATCTCACAAGACTGGCCCCAATTTCAGATGCCATTCACAAGTTCTAGATTGTTACCTGTGCTTCTGACCAACCAGCTAGAAACTGGAGGTTCCTACAACCTCCTCCTTGAGTTTGATCATTTGCTAAAGCAGCCCACAAAATTCAGGGCAATTCTTACTATTACCCACTTGTTATAAAACTACAGAACTCAAGAACAGCCAGATGGAAGAGATACATAAGGCAAGGTATGTGGGGAGTGGTGCAGAACTTCTATGCCCTCTCTTGGTGACATGGTTTAGATGTTTGTTCCCTTCAAATCTCATGTTGAAATATCATCCCCAGTGCTGAAGGTGGGGCCCAGTGGGAGATGTTTGATCACAGGGGTGGATTCCTCATGAATTACTTAGTGCCATCCCCTTGGAGATAAGTGACTTCTTGCTCTGTTAGTTCACATGAAGGCTAGTTGTTTAAAAGGAGCCTGGCACTCTCCCTTCTCCCTCTTGCTCCCTCTCTTGCCATGTGGTAGGTGAGCTCCCTCTTCACTTATCACCATGATTGTAAGCTTCCTGAAGCCTCACCAGGAACAGACACCAGTGCCATGCTTCCTGTATAGGCTGCAGAACTATGAACCACAGGAAACCTCTTTCCTTTATAAATTACCCAGTCTCAGGTATTCCTTTATAGTGATGCAAATGAATTAACACACTGGTATTCTATGCTGGACAGGTACCACAACTCAGAAGCTCTGTCAGCCCAGTCCTTTTGGATTTTTATGAAGTCTCCATCACATAGGCATGATTGATTAAATGAGTGGCCATTGGTGATCAATTCAACTTTCAACCCCTCTCCCTCCCCTAAAATAAGGGGTGAGGCTGAAAGTTCCAATGCTCTAACTACAGGGTTGGTTCCCCAAGCAACCAGCCTTCATTCTGAGGCTCTTCAGGACCCTGAGCTGTCAATCATCTCATTAGCATACAAAGAAACACTTAATCAGTTCAGATGTTCCCTGGGTTTTAGGAACTGTGTGTCAGGAAACTGGGTCAAGACCAAAATACATTATTTATGATAGCCAAAATCAGAGTTTCTGAATGAGTTGAGAACCAAAATTTATAAACCTCCCAGACAGGTTTGTGGGTATCTGCTATTTTTACAACAAACTCTCAATTTTCCACTTCATTTTTTTTTTTGGTTTTCATGACACAGACTCAGAGAAACGTGTAAGGAGAGAGAGATCTTGGAGAGGACAGGATGAGGATATAAATCAGACCAGAAAGAGCCGCGGTTTCCTTGGAAAAAAAAAAGAGAAAGAATAGAGAAAGGAGGAAAGAGCAGGGGGTAGAAAAGAGCGGTGAGGGTTTGGTTTTCAAACTGTTTTCTTCTTTTGAAATAAGGAGAGAACTTTAAGATATTTTGATGAGTATACAGATGTATTTTCCTCCTACTCATAGGTTTTGGGAGTAAAGACTAAATGATTCTTTTTTTTTTTCCACTTTAAATTCTGGAATACATGTGCAAAACATGTAGGTTTGTTAGATATGTATACATGTGCCATGGTGGTTTGCTGCACCTATCAACCTGTCATCTAGGTTTTAAGCCCCACATGAGTTAGATATTTGTCCTAAAGCTCTCCCTCCCCTTGTTCCCCACCCCCCCAACAGGCCCCAGTGTGTGTTGTGCCCCTCCCTGTGTCCATGTGTTCTCATTGTTTAACTCCCACTTATGAGTGAGAATATGTGATGTTTCATTTTCTGTTCCTGTGTTAGTTTGCTGAGAATGATGGCTTCCAGCTTCATCCATGTCCCTGCAAAGGACATGATCACATTCTTTTTTATGGCTGCATAGTATCCCATGGTGTATATGTGCCACATTTTCTTTATCCAGTCTATCATTGATGGGCATTTTGGTTGTTCCCAAGTCTTTGCTATTGTAAATAGTGCTGCAATAAACATACGAGTGCATGTGTCTTTATAGTAGAATGATTTATAATCCTTTGGGTATATTCCAGTAAGACTAAATGATTCTTAACTACTTTTTGCCAAGTATGTTTATTTCAAAGTGACACCACATGGAGACTGTGCAATGTTGAACTCCGCTTACATATTAGGGTTACACACAGGCTCATTCACTGTGGACTGACAGAAAACTGAATGGGAGTAGAAACAGGTCCTTATTCTCCCCTATCCTACAATCCACATGTGTCCTTGTATGTCTCCCCAGGTTTGCAGGGTTTATCATGGATGCAAGACCTCATGAAAATAAGAAATACATTCACACTTCACCAGGAGAAAAAAATTATTTTAAAAAATTCATTCATGACAGAAAGGTAATCCAGAAAATACCAACAATAAAGCAATGTGCAATTTGAAAGACACTCTTTCTGATTTCTCCAATCTTCCCTGCTCCTCCCCCATATTAAGAAGGCCAGACTTAGGACAAAGTTTCACCTCACTTATTTTTACATGAACTTCAAGTTTGCTGTCACTCCAATTAAGCTGGTGTGATGCATGCATAGACAGGACTTTTAAAAATGCATTGCTAGTAAGTGGCTCTTCTTATTCCTTCCCACCTCTCAATTACATACTATTATTTCATTCTATTTATGATTTGCATATGTACTCTAACATCAGTATTCAGTTCTAACAGACAGGAATAAAATGTCCATAAAGTGATCATAGCTGCGTTACTCCATTTTCACACTGCTATAAAGAACTTCCTGAGACTGGGTAATTTATAAAGGAAAGAGGTTTAATTGACTTACAGTTCCACATGGCTGGGGAGCCCTCAGGAAACTTATAATCATGGCAAAAGGGGAAACAGGCACCTCTTACACGGGGGCAGGCAAGAGAGAGAAAGTATGTGTCAGTGCAGGAAAACCTATCATTTATAAAACCATCGGATCTTGTGATAACTCACCATCACGAGAACAGCATAGGGGAAACTGCCCCCATAATCCAATCATTTCCCTCCAGGTTTCTCCCAAAACACCTGAGGATTACAATTCAAGATGAAATTTGAGTGGGTACACAAAGCTTAACCATATCAATAGCCCACTATGAACCTCTTCACACTGCTCCTCTTTAGCATGTGGCTGTAAGGGATGGAACTAAAGGAGAAGAAAGGGGGAGGAATTGCCTGGAAGTGTCAGGGCCTCCATCTGTGTCTGCTTTGGTATTGAGCCACTTTCCCAGTTTATTTTATCTCTGTATCACAGAGTAAGCATGATAGACCAGGGAACCACAGCAGGATGAAGGGTCAGAGGAAAGGAAAACCCAAGCCATGCTGTCATACTTCCTCATTCTGATAAACAAGCCCTCCAAATGACAAAGTTTACTAGAATTAAATGGAAAAACATTTTTTTTTTAAAGTTTCAGGTCAATTTTCTTTTTAAAATCAGAACAGATCACATATGGACTTGAAAAAATACACTAATATTTTTGTAGGTACCACTAATATCAACCATCATATTGATCTTTTTTTTTCTTATCTCATCACATCTGGTAGTTGGACAACAAAAAATCAGCTTGACAGCGAGAGAGAGAGAGAGAGAGAGATGGGAAAATGCAGAAACACTTATACAATTAACTGATGCAATAATTTCTGGCATAATTAGAACCTTCTGAAAATTAACACTGACACAAGCAAGCCTGCAAATATTTCATTAAGACAGCACAATTCATTCTTTTTAATGTTCATTATTTTCCCTAATTTAACACTATCCAGTTCATGTTGACCTGTTATAGGCGAAGTCTAATCCTACTGCCAGAAATATTTTACATGTCTACTTCTCAGAAGTATAGAAAATGAGGGGAATAGAGAAATGAAAAAGATATAATTGAGTCCCTGAGGGAAAAAAACAGTCTACAAATGAACTAGAAAAAGCCAGGAAGGGGCAGGAGGTTAGTCACTGGGTTTTAAAAAATGATCATTACAGTCCTGACAAAAATAGCAACAGGAGGCAAGGTTTTCAGATATCAAGTTGAAAGTGAATTCTAAATAGCTGAACAATATTATTAAATCCTGATTATCCTCAGGAGAGAGCATAGCACTTCTGTCCATAAATGCAGTGCTGGGAGAGCAGTAGAGGGGCACTCATGGTTAGGAGAGACTTTAGCTATGAGGGTAAGTCTTCCTATGTTCAAGCCCTCATTCCTGGCCATTCTCAGGCTACCAGTGTCTTTCCTGAGCATTCTTTGTATGCTTTGACAGAATTTAAGAAACAGAACCAGGGAATGTGTTCATCGAATTCCAGCCTCACTTGGTGTTAATGTTGTTATATGATTAAGGAAAGATAAGCATCAGATGCCATTGCAGGCACACAATCCAGATGGTGACCCTGCAAAGCCACCACCTGCTTGCAAGCCTGTCTCTGTGCTTCTGTTGAGAAACAGCAAGCAATTTCCTTTAGTGCCTGTCTTGTAAATAATCACCCCTCCCCAAGTCGCCATTCCCCAAATGACAAGAACCATCCTGTGACCTTCTCCGCTCCCCAGCCTGGCCTGGCCTCATTGTGCTTTGGAACTCTGTCCTCCCTCCTCACTCAAAAGGTACATGATTTGCATCTTACTCCCACAACAGAGTGATCCAATCTGACCACAGGCAGGGACTTTTAATGGGGTAAGTGGCTATTACCTGTCCCAGGTTACATTTGCATTCTAAAATGTGTTCATGAGTTCTGGCAATTTCAGTGGTCAGGAGGTGTGCTGGGGAGGTGGCTGCGGAGCATTTACTGGCATTTCAAAAAACTATCTGGTGGATGAATGCCAATTCAATCTTATAAGAGATGGCTTGTGTTTAGGGATGTTTCTCAGAGGCCTGGGGAGGAAAACAAGCTCACAAGTGGCTTAGAAAGCAGCAGCTCCACATGGAACTAATATTACCATATAATTGGCCAATTTCATTCCAGGATCTTTTGCAGAAAACCCAGCTGCCTTAAAGTGCTATGCTTTGGGCCACTTCTAGGAGAGATGATACCCTTCCTGTAGGAAGATTGTGGAGTTTTCTCCATCTCTGTCTGAACATTTCTCCCACATGAAGCTGGTGACTGGGATCTCTCTCAAAAGTTATTCTTTTATCATTTCCTTTCCTTCTTTCTTTCTCCACCCATCCACCAATCCAAGAAAGTTATGATGACAACTGGCAGCCTGTGGTAGGGGGGCAGCTGTCATAGGCCTTTCTTGCCTTGCTATAAACAAACACCTGAGGCTCGGTAATTTATAAATAAAAGAGGTTTAACTGGCTCATGGTTCTACAGGCTTTATAGGAAGCATGCCACCAGCATTTGTTTGGCTTCTGAGGAGGCTGCAGAGAGCTTACAATCATAGCAAAAGGTGAAGGGGGAGCAGGCATCTCGCATGGTGACAGCAGGAAGAAGAGAGAGAGGGGGAGGATGCCACATACTTTTAAACAACTAGATCTTGAATAAACTATCATGAGGACAGCACCAAAAGTTTGGTGTTAAATCATTCACAAGAAATCCACCCCATGAACCAATCACTTCCCACCAGGACCCACCTTCAACATAGGGGATTACAGTTCAACACGAGATTTAGAGGGTGCAACATCCAAACTATATCAGCAGCACTGAACAAGCCAGACAAGGTTGCTGCCCTCATGGAGTTTACATTCTAATCCCAAGGGGGAGGGCACAAAAAATTACAAAATACGTGGACATAAAACAAATAAACAAGGCAATATGATGTGAAAGAAACTGGAAGAAGGGGTGACCATTTTCAAGAGTGTGGTTAGGAAGGGCCTCGTTAAGGAAGTAAGATGTTAGCTGGGGTACAAAGGAAGAGAAGCAGTCTATCATAGGGGGAATTGAAAAAAATAATGTTTGAGAAGAAGATATAGCTTGTGACAAGATTTTTGAAGTAGAAATGGTTTGACATGTTCAAGCAACAGAGAGCAGAACAATTGCTTGGAGCATGGTGAGACAGAGATGCATGTAAGGTAGAGGGTTTCAATGAAAGGGAGCCCATTGAACCCTGTAGAAATGGAAAAGCACATAGATATTATTCTCAGAGTCATGGGGAGCCACTGGAAGATGCTAAAGTGGGGAATGGCGAAAAGGGATTTGCACTTTTAAAAATATCCCTCTATCTCATCTATGGAGGAGAGGGTGGGAAAGGGCAGGGAATCATCAGGTGGAAATAACCTGGAAATGACTGTTCAGGTGTGTGTGGTGGGGACAGGGCAGGGGGGAAGAGGAGGGTTGTAGCAGAGGGAACAAAGGCTTGGCTTAAGTGTGCCCTGGAGAGGGACAGAAGGGGATGGAGATTGAGGGAGAAAAGCATGAAATTAGTTTTGGATATGTTAATTCAGAGATGTCTATGCAGAACTCAGCAACTGATAGTTAAACAAACTAGTCTGGGTCAGGCACTGTGGCACACACCTGCAATCTCAGCACTTTGGGAGGCCTAGAAGGTGAATCATCTGAACTTAGGAGTTCAAGACCAGCCTGGGCAACATGATGAAAACCCCATCTCTACAAAAAAAAAAAAAAAAAAAAAAAAAAAAAAAAAAATTAGCCAGGTGCCATGGCATGCACCTGTAATCCCAGCTACTTGAGAGGCTGAGGCACAAGAATCGCTTGAACCTCGGAGGTTGAGGCTGCAGTGAGCCAAGACTGTGCCACTGCACTCCAGTCTGGGTGACAGAGCAAGACCCTCCCTCTCAAAAAAAAAAAAAAAAAAAAAAAGAAGAGTCTGAAGTGTAGGGAGGGGTTGGCACTGGAAGCCTCCTTCTATGTAACCACCAAAGTTTCTGGGAACCTGTCAGGATGTCTTAGCAACCTGCTATGTATCAGATGCTATAGAGATAGAAATGCTGAGAAGCTAAGCAATATGGTTTGGATCTGTCCCCACCCAAGTCTCGTGTTGAATCATAGTCCCCAGTGTTGGAGGTGGGGCCTAGTGGGAGGTGACTGGATCATGGGGGCAGATCCTTCATAAATGGTTTAGCACCATTCTCTCAGTATTGTTCTCGTGATAGTGAGCGGGTGAGTTATCGTGAGATCTGGTTGCTTAAAAGTGTATAGCACCGACCCTCTCTCTCTTGGCTCCTGTTCCTGCCATGTAAGATGCCTGGCTCCCCCTTCACCTTCCGCTATGATTGAAAACTCCCTGAGGCCTCCCCAGAAGCAGATGCTGGCATACTTCCTGTACAGCCCAGGCAATCATGAGTCAATTAAACCTCTTTTCTTTATAAATTACCCAGTCTCAGGTATTTCTTTACAGCAGTGTGAGAACGGACTAACGCACCAAGGATGTAGCAGTAATGTCTCAAATAACATACACATATTTAAAAAGTATATAGAATATGTTGAATGCTAAGTGAATCGTACAGAAAACAAAAAAACAAGAGCTAATAGGGAGGCCACAGTGTCACTGTGCAAGGAGCAGCGTGCATGAAATTTAGTAAACCTGAGTTTTATTCTTAGCCCTTGCTGGCTGTGTAAACTTGAGCAATTCTTTCAGGCTCCCTAAGCCTTGATCTCTTCATGCTAAAATGGGCACTCTACCACAATCCCCAGGTGTTGATATAACGTACAATAGAACATATTTTGCCGGCATAAGACTAGCATCTACTAGGGAGAGGAGAAACCCAGCAGAGTTCCCAGAAGAGGTTGGATTTAGGATGGGCCTTGAAGAAGAGCCAAAGTTGAGAACAACAAAGAGGAAAAATGAAGGCAATAAGTTCCCCCCATAGCACAACTCGATTTTTGAAACTCAATGTACTGATCTTTGAAATGGGTCTGAAATAAATTTAGGTAAGTGATTATGTCTTCTTCAAAATGAAAGAAAAAATGACAATTTGCTTTCAGTATCATCCAGTATACCAGGAGTCACCATGAAAAGAATTTCAGTCCACTAAGACATAAAAGTTCATTATAGAGTTATATAAAGAATACATATAGTTACACAGAGAGACTATACATAATTACACATATAGGGAGACTATACATACATAAACTATAGTTACACATATAGAACATATACATTATACATATATAGTAATATATATTTAAAAATATAAATACATTTAAGGCTCACTACATCACTATATAAGTTCTGATATGGTTTGGCTGTGTCCCCACCCAAATCTCATCTTGAATTGTAGCTCCCATAATCCCCACGTGTCATGGGAGGGACCCTGTGGGAGGTAATTGAATCATGGGGGTGGTTTTTCCAAGTTGTTCTCATGATGGTGAATTAGTCTCATGAGATCTGACGGTTTTATAAAAGGGAGTTCCCCTACACATGTGCTCCTGCCTGCCGCCATGTGAGACATGACTTTGCTCCTCATTTGCCTTCTACCATGATTGTAGGCTTCCCCAGTCATATGGAACTTGAGTCCATTAAACCTCTTTCCTTTATAAATTACCCAGTCTTGGGTATGTTTTCATTAGCAGCATGAGAACAGACTAATATAACTTCTCAGTATAGCCCTAGTGTAAATGCAAAGAATAAAAACTCTTTGTATTTCTTAGAGGTCAGAGTGAACTTGGCCGTCTGAATACAGTAAAATGTGAAGGTTATAAGATACAGCTGGGTCTTGTTCAGGATCATCCCTGTAGCATACGGTTTTAATTTGCCAACCTCCTTTTATAGGTATTTGTAGAGTGATTTACAACTTGAGGGCAATTGATCCTCCTGAGAAAGAAGCCCCCCCATCTGAACGTTCTACATCGGGCGACATGTGGGTTGTTCTGGGACTGTAGAGATGAAATATCATCATAACACTCTCCCTGGCTCTGCAAGGAAAATATTTTGCTAGGCACAATAATGAAAGCACTGTTTATTTGAAACCAGTCTATAGAAAACCTGCAGAAGATTTAATTAAGGTTATACCATAGAATGTAAATGTTATCAACCTTAGCAATATTAAAATTACAGTGCATCTGATAGAAACTGGAAGGGTGGGAAGATTGTTGGTATAGGGAACTGTTCCATCCATTAGGGCTTTGTAATATTATTTGATTTTTAATCAAAGTTCTTATGACTATAATCATATTATTTTAAAATTAAATATATAGAAAAACGAATTCTTGCTGAAGTGAACATCACCTTTGTCTAGTCAGTGGTCATGCTTCCTAACCTACACAATCCTATTTTTGTTCTGTAAGCAGAATACATTTGTGTATTTTTATATATTTGTGGAATGGTGACAACTGTGACCTCTGTCTAGCACTACTGAGGCAGACTGTTTGTACCCTCTAGTAGAGTACCTCAAAATGGGATCCATGGACCACCTGCCACAGAATCCCCTGGGGCCTCTGTTTATTAAATAATAATACCACCACCACCTTCTTGGACACTATCTGAAACTAACAGATTTCTATGGTGGAATCCATACCTTTAACAAACTCCTCCCAAATTATGTTTATAAACATTACAGAGCTAAGAATCATGGCTCTAATGTTCCATTTCCACCAAAATATCCTCTCCTTGGGACCATAGATACTCAACTCTTTTTCTAAGAAGCTGGAATTAAAAGCGAAATCTCAAACTCTATCCCAAAGCTCCCCAAATGAAAGGTTTTGTTTTGTTTTGCTTAATTTCTATCAGTTTGGTTTAAGAATCATACAAATTTTCTGAAGCCTAACAGCCACAGTGCTTTGAATTTATCCTTAGAGAGAAGTTATATTTAGTACATTTACCACAGTAATTAGTACATTTAGTAATTAGCAATTTAGTACATCTTCCACAGTAGAAAGGGTACTAATGAATCAGAAGACTCAGACTTCAAGAAAATTTTAAAACAACAACCCCAGGAGCAGCATTCTGGAGGCCTTGTGCTGTTCCAGTCTTTATGCCGCTACTGGCTGGACCTGGAAAAGGCCCAGAAGGGAAAACTTGGAGTGCCCAGGGTAGTGGGGTCACTCAAGGCTGCTTGGGAGGCTGGATAATTACCAACTAGTGTGGAGTACATTAATATTTAAACAACCAGCAAGGCTGAGCAAGCACAACTAAGACACAGCAGCTGAATATCAGCCTGATCTCTAATGAGTCCGAGGTGGAAGCTCAGAGAGGTGATTTTACTGTAAGCTATGAAGGGCATGATTAATCCTTATTGCCTTGGTACACGTTACTTCTCTAACAAGTGACAAGTGACATGTTTGTGAAGGGTGTGAGGGAAGCAGGGGTGGAGCAGGTGCACAGATGAGAAAAATAAGGATTTTCCATACCAATTCCAGAATTATTTTCCAAAGGGTAACTGATCATGTTTCATCTGCATAAAAATATTTCGGACTCTTTTGCGCCTCCCAGATTATGTTAAAACTTTATAAGGCCAGAAATCTCCTTCACAATCTGCTTTATGATTATCTGTCAAACCAAAGTAATGACAAAAACTTAGCACTAGTACCAACCTCTTCACCCCTACACTCATGACAGACTTCACCATTCAATCAGGCATGCTCTCCAGTAGAGCACCAAGTGAAAGTAGCTTCCTCCTTATCACAACTCCCAGGAAATTCCTGCCATTTAAAATAGTTCGCACAGGAGTCCATATCTGCTTTCCCCTGTTCTAGGTCACATAGAACCGAGATTCCCCAAATCTTCTCTGATCTCTCTTGCAATGGCCATTCCAACTACCTAGACTGCTCACCCTCCACCATTAGGTAAACTTCCACTCATCCTTCAATAAGTCAGTTCACACATCACCCCCTCTATGAAACCCTTAACCATGATTCTTTGATCCTAGGCTGTGTTTGATCTTCTATGGCCTTATAATATTTTGTAAATATTATAGGAGACCATCTTTATTATGTGCTGTGATTACAAACTGGCATACCCTTCTCTTGGCTAATGTTTGAACTCCTTAGATATGCATACTTGAACCTTGACAACTCACAATCTGGAGATAAGCTGTATATTGCTATAAAATCTCCAACTACTAGAACCAAATCAAGTATGATCAAGATCAATGGCTTCCCACAGATGGTCAGCAACCTCTGTCAGTGACATGTTGGAGACCACATAACAGTAACCACTCTGTCTTTATTCCTATTTGTTAGCTCTAGGTCTCAGATCAAGGCCTGGGCTGTACTCATGAGTTGAGAATTTGGCTTATGTAAATCAAATTACTTGAGACTGGATAATTTATAAGGTGTAGAAACGTGTTTCTCACAGTTCTGGAGGCTGGGAAGTTCAAGATCAAGGCACCAGCAGATTTGGTTCCTGGTGAAGGCTTGCTGCTTCTGGGATAGAGCCTGTTTGCTGTGTCCTTATGGGGTGGAAGACCAAAGGGCTTAGCTAGCTCCCTGGAGCCCTTTTTTTTTTTTTTTTTTTTTTTTTTTTGAGACGGAGTCTCACGCTGTTGCCCAGGCTGGAGTGCAGTGGCGCGATCTCGGCTCACTGCAAGCTCCGCCTCCCGGGTTCCCGCCATTCTCCTGCCTCAGCCTCCTGAGTAGCTGTGACTACAGGCGCCCGCCACTGAGCCCTTTTATATGGGTATTAATCCTACTCATGAAAGCAAAGCCCTCATAACTGAATCACCTCATAAATGCCCCACCCTCTTAACACTATCACATTGGGTCTTAGTTTCCAACATTTGAATTTGGGGTGACACATACATTCAAATCATGACATATGGCAAAAAGTGGCTTAACACTTAGCCCCTGCCCTGCAAGCAAAAAGATCCAGTGTGTGTGTGTATGTGTGTGTGTATGTGTGTGTGTGTGTGTGTGTGTGTATATATATATATATATATATAAAATTATATAGTTTTATATAAGATTTATATACAATATAAATTATAAGTGATTAATAGTGTTGATAAAAATACTACATTTAATATATCTAACTTTTCAAAATTTCATATTTATCAACAAAAAATAAAATAGAAACACTTCAATCAAAATTAATAAAGAACATACATAAACAGTTAATTTGCAGAAGAAACTCTAAGTGGTTAATAAACGACAATAATAAACAATATAATAATACAGTGGCCAATTTTATTGTGCGTTTACTCTGTGCCAGACATGTTTCATATATTTTACTCATTCATTTTTCTCAAATTAATTAAGGCAGATACCTCATTACCCCATTTTCAAATGAGGAAACTGAGGTACAGGGCATACATGAGATACACTTTGCAATGGTTAATTTTATGTATCTGCTTTGCTGGGCCACAGTGCCCAAATATTTGGTCAAACATTATTCTGCATGTAAAGATGGTTTTGGGATGAGGTTAACATTTAAATCAGGGAGCTTTAAGTAAAGCACATTATCTGGCATAGTGTGGGTGGACATCATCCAATAAACTGAAAGCCTGAAGAGAACAAAAACAGACTCCTGAGCAAGAAGGAGTTCTGCCAGGGGGAAGCCTGCAACTCTTCCCTGGGTTTCTAGCCTGCCAGCCTACTTCACCAAATTTTGGACTCTCCCAGCCTCTACTATTTGCTGTATTGTATAAGCCAATTCCTTAAAACCTCAATCTCAACCTCCCCTTGTCCCCTCTCTCCACCTTTCTGTGCATATATCTATATGCATGCACATGCACACGTACCTGCAAACACATGCATATACACACCCTGTTGGTTCAGTTTCTTTGGAGAACTCTAATACATTATACATTTAGTAGGTGATAGATCCAGATTTCAAACTCAGATTTTCTGACTCTCCACCACTACCAATAACTTCTCTACCAATGTTTCATTGATATGAAAAATGCATGCAGCCTTTTGGGATAACAGTTTTGCTATATACCTCAAGAGCCCTTTAAAAGTTCATACATTCTAGGAGTCTCTTCTAAGTAAATAGTCAAATTCAGATGAAGGTTTATGTACACAGCACTTTCCTTAGAGTAAGAAAACTTGAATTCATTTAACTGCCTGACAGTAAGAGCATTAAATTATGATGCATACATAAGAGTAAATATTAGGCAGTTATTAAATTATGTTTCTGAAGAACAATGCCATAGGGAATTATTCAGAAGATAATATCAAATCTTTAAAACAAGCTAAGTCATTATATATAGGGTGTGATCTGAATTATGTTAAAAAATAAATGTGTATTCATAGATGTGTGGAGGAAAGAGAAAATTGTATCAAGATGTTTATAGTTTCATTTCTGAGTGGTGTTATTCACTCATTTTGTTCATTTTCTCATTTTCTTCAGCCAAGGCAACAAAAGGTAGCAATGTGTTCCAGACCTTTGTGAGAGAAATATGTGACACATTAGGAAAAACAAGGTGTCTGCAGCCTGAAGACCTATATTCCCCATCAATATTTCTTTACCTAATTAGTATGTGTGAGAACTTCAACAAGTCAATTGACTGGTCTAAGCTTCAGTCTCCTCAATGGTAAAATTGAGGTACTCTGCATACCTGCCCCATTATTTGACAGTAAATAGGAAGTGACAGAGTTTGGGGATTGAATGGTGCTAATTTATACAAACTGCTTTATAACAAGTATGAAGCACAATTTGTCATGATTTTTAACAGCTCTATTAAGATGTAATTTACATACTATACAGTTAACTCTTTTCAACTGTAAAATCCAGTGGTTTTAGTGGGTTCACATAGTTGTAAAACCATCAGTAGAATTTTAGGGCATTTTTGTTACTCCAGAAAGACACTCATATTCACTAACAGTCACTCCCCACTCCCTAATCTTCTCAGCCCCTGGAAACCATTAATCTATTTACTTTCTCTGTAGAGTTGCCTATTGTAGACATTCCACATAAATGGAATCGTATAATATGTGTCCTTTTGTGACTGGCTTATTTCACTTAGCATAACATTTCCAAGGGTCGTCCATGTTGTAACATGTGTATTTAATTTATTTTGTCAAATAATATTCTACAATATTAATATACCACATTTTATTTATTCATTGGTCAGCTGACAGACATTTGAGTCACGTAAACTTTTGAATTATTATGAATAATGCTTCTACGAACATGTGTATACAGGTTTTTGTGGGAACATATGTTATGTATCTTGGATAAATATCAAGGAATGAAATTACTGGACCACCTGGCAACTCCATGTTTAGCACTTGGAAAAATTGCCAAAGTGTTTTTCAAAGTGGCAGTATCACTTTATAATACTACCAGCAATGTATAAGTGTTCAAATTCTATTCAATGATTTTTAATTATATATTTTTTAGTTATTTTCTGTTAAGTTCATGGGTACATGTGCAGGTTTGTTACATAGGTAGACTTGTGTCATGCAGGTTTGTTGTACAGATTATTTCATCACTCAGATATTAAGCCTAGTATTTGTTAGTTATTTTTCCTGATCCTCACCCTCCTCCCACCCTCCACCCTCTGATAGGCCCCAGTGTGTGTTGCTCCCCTCTATGTGTCCATGTGTTCTCATGATTTAGCTCCCACTTATAAGTGGGAACATATGGTATTTGGTCTTCTGTTCCTGTGTTAGTTTGCTAAGGATGATGGCCTCTAGCTCCATGCACGTCCCGGCAAATAACATGATTTCGTTATTTTTATGGCTCCATGGGGTATATGTCCAAATTTTCTTTATCCAGTCTATCACTGATGGGAATTTAGGTTGATTCCATGTCTTTGCTACTGTAAATGGTGCTGCAATTAACATATGCATGCATGTGGCTTTGTAACAGAGTGATTTATAATCCTTTGGGTATATACTCAGTAATGGGATTGTTGGATCAAATGGTATTTCTGTCTTTAGGTCTTTGAGGAATCACCACACTGTCTTCCACAATGATTGACCTAATTTACACTCTCACCAACAATCTATATGCCTTCCTTTTTCTCCAAAACCTCGTGAGCATCTGTTATTTTCTTGATAGTAATAGCCATTGTGACTGGTGGGAGATGGTATCTTATTGTAGTTTTGATTTGCATTTCTCTAACGATCAGTGATGTTGAGCTTTTTTTCACATGCTTCTTGGCCACATGCATGTCTTCTTTTGAAAAACATCTGTTCATGCCCTTTGCCCACATTTTTTTTTTCTGGTAAATTTGTTTAAGTTCCTTATACATGTTGGATATTAGACCTTTTGCAGATGCATAGTTTGCAACACTTGTCTCCCGTTCTGTAGATTGTCTGTTTACTCCGTTGATAGTTTATTTTGCTGCGCAGAAGCTCTTTATTTTCTTAGTGGTTGCTCTAAGACTTTAAAAGAGCATCTTAACTTTCATACTAACTTAATTTCAGTGAGATATACAAACTTAACTCTTATACAGCTCTATTCCTCCTCTCCTTCTTTTGTTCTATTATTATTATACATAGCACAGATATATATGTTATAAGCCCAACTATAGATTGTTTTAATTTTTACCTTGTATAATTTCATGTCTTTTAATGAAGGTGAGAGAAAGAGGGCAAGTATCTATTTATACTGTTTTAATATTCACTTCATTATTTGCCATTTCTGGTTCTCTTCATTTCTTCTTGTATATTTTTGTTTTTATCTGATGTCATTTTCTTATTCTAAAATAGCTTAGTTTCTACTCACCAGTTCCCTGTTATTATTTGCAAATGTATTACATGTCTTACACATTATAGGTATAATACCTATACACATATTATTTATGCAATTGCTTCTTAAATTAGTTAAGAAAAGAAAGGTTAAAACATTTAAGAAATGAAATATTCAATTATACCATCTTTTACAATTACCTTTAGCAGCCCTCTTTGCTTCTTTCTGTGCATTTGAATATAAATGTGATGTCACTTGCTTTCAGCCTGAAGAAGTTACTTTAGTATTTTTTCTCAGATGGGTCTGATAGCAACAAATTCAGTTTTTGTTCATTATGGATGTCCTTATTTCACCTTCATTGTTGATAAATAACTTCAGTGGATGTAGAGTTGGTAGTTGGCAGTTGTTTTCCTTAACCACCTTGACTATGTCATTCCAATGCCTTCTGGCCTTCATTGCTGCTTATGAGAAGTTACCTGTTTTTCTTATTCAAGTTCCTTCATGCTATGGTTTAAAGGTTCCCTCCAAAACTCAAGTGGAAATTTAATTGCCATTGTGATAGTATTTACAGGTAACACATTGAAGATGTGATTAGATCATAAAGTCTCTGTTCTCACGAATGAACTAATGGATTATCATGGGGGTAATTTAGTTATCACAGGAGTTAGGTCCACTTTTTCTGTCTCATGCATTCTTTCACTTTCTTGTCATGTGATGCCTTCTACCATGTTATGACATTGCAAGAAGGCCCTCACAAGATGTAATACCTTGATCTTGGACTTCCCAGCCTCTGGAATCATCAGTCAAATAAACTTCTATTCTTCATAAATTATCCAGTCTCTGGTACTCTGTTATAGAACACAAAATGGACTAAGGCAACTCATACGTAATGAGGCTTTTTTCTTGCTTTCAAAATTTTATTTTTGACTTTAGCTTTCAGCATCTATGATGTAGGTTATTGATGCCTTAGCATTTACTTAGAGTTCTTTAAGCTTATTGGGGAAGTCGATATATATTTTTCATCAGATTTGGAATGTTTTCAGACATTATTTCTTTAAATATTTTTTCTGCTCTTTTCTCTGTATTTTCCTTCAGGGGCTCCCATTCTGCATATTTACTGTGCTTAACAGTGTCCCAGTGTCTCTGAGGTTCTGTTCACTTTTCCTCATTCTTTTTTTCTCTCTGTTCTTCAGACTGCATAATCCATAATCTCTATTGATCTGTCCTCAAGTTGCTGATTCTTTCTTCTATCAGCTCAAATTCACTGTTGGAACCCTCTAGTTAATTTTTCATTTCAGTTATTGTATTTTTCAATTTCATGACTTCCATTTGGTTTTTTATAATGTTTACTTATTTACTAATATTTTCTATTTAATAAGACATAACCATTAATATGCAAGTAAATTGTATGTCTTTGAACATATTTTTAATCTCTGCTTTGAGGTCTTTGCTAAATCTAGGCTCTCTTCCAGACAAGTTTCTATTGCCTGCTTTTATTCCATGGTGCATGCGACACAATTTCTCATTTCCTTGTATATCTTATTTAATTTTGTAAATAACTGGACTTTTAAAGTAATATAGCAACTCTGTATGCTGAACCACCACTATCAGCCTCTTTCTAAGGCATGTTATTTTCTTGATTTTCTAAAATTTGTTTAATGACCTAGTGGACAATTTCATTGAAGTCTGTTTCCTCCACAGTGTGCAACCTCTATCATCACTACTCAGAAGGTACAGACTTGGGCATACACACAGTCTCTGTATATTTGGGCTGGTCTACCCATACTGGTATCCCACCAAGCTTTTAGTGTCTACTAATTGCTATCTGATTCCTTTGTTTTTGACATTGCAAAGACTTATCCAAATAAGGGATGACCCATTTTCAGGGCAAAGTTTTGCCAGTCTTTGAGGCTCCTCAGACTCAGAAGGGCTCTCCTTAGCTGTTTTTTTTTTTCTGATTCTCTCTTCTAAACTTTAAGTAGGTCTACAATTATGCTTATTGATATGATGAGTGTCATAGAGCCACCAGCCTAAGGGCACCACGACTAATTGGTCGCCACCAAGATCTACACCCCCAAGCATGGACTTCCTTACACTTTATTCCAAATAAAGTAAGTCCACTTAGGAAGATCTGTAGAGCTCTCTAGCCTTATAGCCTGCCTATCTCCATGGGCAGAATGCCTGTTTTAATACAACGGAACTTGGAGTAGGGAGAGTGGCCTGCATCTTCCAAAGGGTGATATCCTTACTCTATGAGCAGGGCTTTGGGCAAGGAGAGTAGCCCTTGATCTCAGGTTGCTTTTCCTGTTGTAAAATTCTCACCCTATAAGAAAGACAGTGTGGGTACTTCAGAGCCCAGTATTCTTGGCCTGTCATTCCTTGATACAGTTTGGATATGTGTCCTGCGTAAATCCCACGTAAAAAATGTAATCTCCAATGTTGGTGGTAGGGCCAGGTGGGAGGTGTTTGGGTCATGGCAGTGGATCCCTCATGACTGGGTTCTCTCTTCACCATAGTGAGTGAATTCTAATGAGTCTGGTTGTTTAAAAGTGTGGCACACTTCCCCTCTCTCTCTTGCACCTGCTCCTCCCACCACATGATGTGCAAGCTCCCACTTTATCTTATGCCGTAAGTAAAAGCTCCCTCAGACCTCGCCAGAAGCTGATGTCAGTGTCATGCTGCCTGTACAGCTTCAGAACCATAAGCCAATTAAACCTCTTTACCTATAAATTAACCAGTCTCAGGTATCTCTATAGCAATGTGAGAGCAGCCTAACACATGCCTGAGTGGGGCTCCAGCCATAAGAGTGAGCACTCATTTTGGGTAAGGAGACTAGCCCTCTTGACAGCATCTGCCCAAAATGGAGCTTCTGCAGCACAAAACTGGGGAGACAGTGGATAAGAGATGTCAGTGTCATGCCCTCCTGTGGTAAAACAGCAGCACTAGACTAGAAGTTGTGGAAGAAAGAGACTCGTCTTCTTGGTTACACATGCCTGGAGTGTGGTTTCTACCACACTCAGCTGGGGGAGGGGGATTGAGGGAGCAGATCATAGCTCAAATGATCTCACCATTCTTACCAAGGTTTAGTAGATTTTTCATGTCTCTCCATTTTCTACATATCCTTAGGGCAATCTCCGAAGATTTTTTATTTAAACAAATAATTTTCAGCAGTGAAATAGTTGTTTCACTGGGAAGAAGGTCCACTCTGCTGCTCATACCACCATCCCAAAGTCAATCTCATTGAGTTTTATAAGAAAAGACAAGTCATGGATACTGTGAAGTCAACAGCACTCAAAGAATCATAGTGCATGACATCAGACTGTCAATGTGGGAAGTGAAAACACTTAATAGGAAAGTCTCATTGTTGACAGCTTTTTCTACGGTGTCATATGCCACTGCTCTCTTTCATATACTTGGTGCACCAGCAGAAGGAAACAGTATCACTGAAATGCAGCTAAGAGTTGATCCAGCATTCTCTCCTGCTTTGGAAATGAAACCCTTGATACCTAACTATAAAATTTAGCCATACTGATTAAAAGCACCTGCTAGAGGCTGCAGAGGATAAAGCAAACAATTCCACTTAAACATCTCAGAATCTGACTCTTAGAACTTTGGAGCCCAAAAGCCTAGTAAACCCACTTTAAAATCTCACATTGAAAAATCACATTTAATAAATATATATACCTTTCAATGGAAGCCCTTTGAGGCAACAATAAAAGGCCCATAGAGAAAAAGGTAAAAATCTTTTAGGAAAAAAAATTGGTAAGCAAGTAACTTAAACAACAGGCAGAAAATGCAAGGTTAGGCCATTTGGAAGCTTATAATTCATTTAACATTGAGATATAAAAATCCATTTTACACTTTACTTCAAGTTAGAGAAGTTTTCACAGCATAGGGGAAAAATATTGGAAAAATTTCATTCTCCAACTACTATAATTTAGCTATAGAATACCTACCTAGTGGCAGAGGACCAGCAAGGAGTAGTACAAAGAATTACAGTAATAAAAGTATGACAGACCAAAAATGCAGGAAGAGCTACCGCTGAGAAAGCAGCCTTGGGGATAGGTAGTTGAGAAAGAATTGGCATGACAAAAATGACTAATTCATAAGCACTTCCACGGGAGGCCCATATGTACCACCATCCTCTAGGAATCAGCCCTGGAGAACAACATCAGCATCACCTCAAGAAGCCAGAAGGATGAGATCTTCTTGTTGCATCTCAGGAAGAACCCTCCAGAAGGTATCTGAAAACAAAGGCCCCTCTGCTTTAACATGAGCCATCACGTGATGCCAGAGTTTGAGATTTCAAGACAGAGCTCTTCATCTAAGTCTCATCATCTTCCACTCCATATACTTCCTCCAGTTGTGATCACCAAGAGCTTAGTTATAGTCTTTTCTAAGGATATAAAACCAGCAGTTATTTAGAGGTGGTACTTAAAGGTCATACTATCTACCTACCTTAAATGGTTTGGATCTGTGTCCTTGACAAATTTCATGTTGAAATGTAATCCCCAGTATTGAAGCTGGGGCCTGGTGGGAGGTGTTTGGATCATGGGAGCAGATCCCTCATGAATGACTTAACACCATCCTATTGGTGATGAGTGAGTTCACATGAAATCTGGTTGTTAAAAAGTGTGTGGCACCGTTATTCTCAGCAAACTCACACAGGAACAGAAAACCAAACACCACATGTTCTCACTTATTAATGGGAGCCGAAGAATGAGATCACATGGACACAAGGAGGGGATCAACACACACTGGGGCCTGTCAGGGGGGTAGGGTATAAAGAGGGAGAGCATTAGGAAAAATAACTAATGCATGCTGGGCATGGGTTAGCTAAGAACTATAATAGGTATGCTGGGTGATGGGTTGACAGGTGCAGCAAACCACCATACCACACGTTTACCTATGTAACAAACCTGCACATCCTGCACATGTACCCCAGAACTTAAAACAATTTTTAAAAAGTGTTTGGCACCTCCTCCTTCTCTCCTTTTCTCCTGCTCCTGTCATGTGAGACTCCTGCTATCCCTTTGCCTCCATTATGATTGTAAGCTTCCTGAGGCCTCACCAGAAGCAGATGCTGGTGTCATGCTTCCTGTCCAGGCTGCAGAACTGTAACCCAATTAAACCTCTTTTCTTATAAATTACTCAGTCTTAGATATTTCTTTATAGCAATGCAAGAATGGCCTAATACAGTACCTCATCATCTCCATTCAGATAGTCCACCAGGCACCAACCCTGCAGCCATAGAAGGATACATACAGTATGGTCTTTGTCCTCCACAGCTGGACTGACTCTTGTGCCTGTAGAGTCCTTTTAAACCTCTTCTACCAAGTTACACACTACTGTTTTTAGGGCTTATCCCTGGCAGCCTATTTTGGGGATGGTCCAGAGTTGCCTCAAGTTAGGGAACTCCTCCTCTGGGCTCGTCTGGCACCTAGGGCTTTCTTCTGGCTCACCACCGTGGGCTTACTAAACCAGATCGCTGAGCCCCACTCTCAGAATATCTAATTAAGTAGGTCTTGAGTGGGGACTAAATACTTGTATTTCTAACAAGTTCCAGGCGATGCTGATACAGCCGATCCAGGATCACACTTGAGAACCACAGCTCTAGACGATGAGCTCTTTGCCTGCATGCACTCAATTCTGTGTGCATTTTTGTATCACCAGCATATATCCAAATGCCTAGCACTTAGCAACTTCCTTAAGAGCCCATTGAATGAAGGTTAGATAGACAAAACTGAAAAATACCAGCATATATTACTTTACACACTAAAGAAATTGAAGTAACACAAATATAGTTATTCAAAGATGGTAGTCACCCAATGTAACTATGTCATAGATGAGAAAGATCTACAGGTCCTTTCTGATTAGTAAATTATCAACTCATTTTTTATGATTGTCACTTATAGATATCAATACACACACTGCACAACAATAAATCAAGCAAAGCAAAATACCTAGGCTTCTGATATAGGCATGTTTCTTTTCCCCTGATAAAAAGTCAAATATGCAGTAATTAACCCAGAATTAACCTGTTTTATATTTACTAGGAGTCCTGATCTTGAACTTACATTGTCAGCTCCTTAGCTTTGTTTTGCTCCTACTGCAGGAATGTTAAACCTTTTGCTTCCCTCTGCTCAGAGATTCCTCCCAGATGGTGACACATGTTCCCTCTCTTAGCATCTTAGAGTCTTTACTCAAATGTCACCTTCCTGAACCCCATTTAAAAAATTACAATCCTCCCCCAGCACTCTCTGTACCCCCTAACTTGCTTTTTTCTCTGTAGCACTGATCACCATCTACATATTAAATATTTTACTTATTCTTTAACTATCTGCCTCTCACACTATAATGTAAAATGCATAAGGGCAGACATTTGTGCCTGTTTTGTTCCTTGATGTATCCCCCGGTGCCTAGAAAATTTACAGAAGTTCTTGGCACACAGCAAGTGCATGTAGAAGACACATGGAGATGCACTGCCCAGAATCTCTTTCAAGGCTGGGTTTGCTGTCCAACTATGGGTAGTGTGATCAACAAAAGGCCTGCAGCTCTCAGCTCCTTCGGGGTCTACCTCTGCTGCAAGGAGCTGCCTTGCTCAGGGTCACCTCCATCCTAGGAGAGACCAACCCTAAGCTCTGTCAATTGGACCCCTACACAGGTCACTTTAACAGGCAATATTGGCTCCAGAACTGCCCCCTACCAACCCTTGCAGTGGCTGGAATTTGCCAGGGCCTGTATCAGCATTTGATTACTCCCCTCCTCAAATCTATTATTTCCCCTTCCTTTCACAAGTGTTGATCTCTAATAAACATACTGTACCCCAACTCTGTCTCAGCATCTGCTTTCAGAACTCCCCAATTTGTAACATCACTCAATAAGTACTTGTTTAATGAATGAATAAAGGAATGAATGTGCTCCTGTATCAGAAGTGGTCTCAACATTATTCCACTATGGGGCACCTAGCATAATCTCCAAGAACTGAGGCAACTGAACTTCAGAAGTGATAGTGACACTGAGATCTGAAGGCTAATGAGGAGTTCAGGTGAAGACAGCAGGACATTTTAGGCAAAAGGTCTGAGCCTGTGTCACAAAGAAGCCTAGAAGAAGGCCTGAGTGGCTGGAGAAGGCAGGGAGGAGAAGCATGATGGAAGAAGAATTGGAAAGCCACATTTTTTTCCTGCTATTTCATTATAGCTCTTGATGGCCAATCTGGAAGAGCCTTTGAGAGGTGAAGCCGGCTGGGCTTCTGGATTGGCGGGGACTTGGTGAACCTTTGTGTCTAGCTAAAAGAATGAAAATGCACCAAGCAGCAGTCTGTAGCTAGCTGAAGGTTTGTAAAACGCACCAATCAGTGCTCTGTCAAAATGGACCAATCGGCTCTCTGTAAAATGGACCAATCAACTCTCTGTAAAATGGACCAATCAGTAGGATGTGAGTGGGGCCAGATAAGGGAATAAAAGCAGGCCACCGGAGCCAGTAGGGGCAACCTACTTGGGTCCTCTTCCACACTTTGGAAGCTTTGTTTTCTCGCTTTTCACAGTAAATCTTGCTGCTGCTCACTCTTTGGGTCCGTGCCATCTTTATGAGCTGTAACACTCATGGTGAAGGTCTGCAGCTTCACTCCTGAAGCCAACGAGACCATAAACCCACTGGGAGGGACGAACATCTCCGGACCGGAGAAATGAACAACTCCCGGAGCCGCACCACCTTATGAAATGTAACACTCACGGCAAAGGTCTGCAGCTTCACTCGTGAGGCCAGCGAGACCACAAGCCCACCAGGAGGAACGAACAACTCCAGACGCGCCACCTTAAAGAGCTATAACACTCACCGCGAAGGTCTGCAGTTTCACTCCTGAAGTCAGCAAGACCACAAACTCACCAGAAGCAAGAAATGCCAGACACATCTGAACATCTGAAGGAAGAAACTCTGGGCACACCATCTTTAAGAACTGTGACACTGACCGCGAGGGTGCGCAGCTTCATTCTTGAAGTCAGTGAGACCAAGAACCCATCAATTCTGGACACACCTTGATCCCTATTAAAACCAGAGCCTCGATTATTAGAAACAAGTATATGGGTTCTCCATTCCTCTAGGAAAAGAAAGATCCTGTGGCATGCAAAATAATGTTGCCCAATATGTTCAAGCCCTAATCCCTGGGATCTATAAATATGTTACCTTAAAGGCAAAAGGGAACTTGTAGATCTGATTGAGGATTTTTGAGATGAGGTGGTTATCCTAGAGTATCCAGTGGATCCAATGTCCAGAGACTGGAAGATGCTATGCTGCTAGCATTGAAGATGGAGGAAGGGGCCACGAGCCAACGAATGCCAGCAGCCTCTAGAAGCTGGGAATGGCAAAGAAATGAATTTTCCTCAAGAGCCTCCAGAAGAAACACAGCCCTTCTGACACCTTAATTTTAGTCCAGAGATGTCCATTTAAGACTTCTAACCTGTAAAACTGTAAGACAATAAGTGTATGTTTTAAGCCTTGAAGTTTGTTGTTCTTTACAGCAACAACAGAAAACCAATACAGACCCATCCTTCAGAAACATAATTTCTTAATGTTCTCCCACTTCAGGGAAAGAGAAAAGGCCTATATTCTCTATCAAAGACTAACATCTTCCTCTACAGACTAGGCCAGTGACCCTTTATGTATAAGTGCACATACATATGTGGATGCTTTCCAACAAATGCAGTTTTCTCATAAAGAAATAACAGATTAAATATTCATATATTTATGAATATATGAATATATAATATATAGTGCCTATATATATATATTCATATATATATATATATATCTTGGCATTTCAAGAGTACCAGCTTTGTCAAAGGATGATAATATCTGGCCCTGTAAGTATATCATTTACTTCACTCCATACCCCTCATAGCCCTGTAAATATTACTGTCTCCATCTTACAAGGAAATAAATATGATGTCAGAGAAATCAATTGTGTCCAAAGCCAAGATTCCAACACAGACTGGTCATACTCTTCCCAAGTTCATCATTCTGCCTCTGAGAGATTTAGGGAATCCTCACTATAAGCCCCTTTCTGCCTCTTTAGCTTTTCCTCTTTTCACTGTGCTGTCTGCCTCCCCTACCCTCACACACCCTCTATTCTCCAACTGCAATGGAATTCTTTCTCCCCCATGGCTTCCTACTCCTTGGCCTTTATACATGAATCTGTCCCTATAAACTTTATGAAAGAAGTCAGGGAAGAAGGAAGGGGGAGAAATGAGAATAAACTGAGCTGGCAGCACACTCAACATTCATCATGAGGTCAGCCTGCTTTGGAACCTGCTTCCTCATAGCAGTGCCTATTGCCTCAGAATCACACAGTTACTGTCACAACAGTATAGTTCCCTTTAACTGCACTATAGATAGCAACCTGAACATTGTGAAATGTTAAGCTTTCCCTTTGAGATATGCTTTCAGAGCCTGCATAATGGTGAAACTACTGACTCAGCTGGTCTGAGGAAAGTCGCAAGAAGCTGGCTCACAAGCTGAAGTGCTCACATTTCATCTCACTTACTCTGACCACTCAACGACTACAATTTTTCAGCCCCTCACCCTGCATGATCCCCTTTAAAAACTCCAGCCGAGAACTTCTTGGGGAGATAAATTTGAGAATCTACCCCTATTTCCTCACTTGGCTGCCCTGCAATCATTAAACTCTTTCTCTGCTGCAAACAGAAAGCATTAAATGCTTTCTCAGTGTAGTTGGTTTGTTACTGTACAGAGGGCATATGAACTTGCTGGTCCTGTAACATACATGCTGCCTTCTCTACATAAAACTCCCCACTCATCTTTCCTTGGTATGCTCCTACTTATCCCTCAGGTTTTGGCATAAACATAAATTTCTTCAAGAAGCCTCCCCTCAAGCCGAAGTCCTAAAATGGTAGATGCTTTTTGTTAAGCATTTTCATAGTATTCTGTCCTTCCCCAATCTTTGCACAAGAACAATCATATTTTATGAGCTACTACCAGTTAGAGTTTGTTTCCCTTTTTCCATCCCCAGGATGTAACTTCCATGAGGGCAAGGATCACTTGGATCTTGTCCACTACTATTCTCAGTGCATACTACAAAGCCATAATAGAAACATAATAAATATTGATTATGTAATTAGGTAGGAGTGAAAATACTTCTGCATTTAGTAGTTGAAAAAGTTAAACATATTAAGTTATACAGTATAACAAATGGGTCTTAGAGTTTTCAACTGTTGATTAAAAGAAAAATGCTCCTATAGTGTTTCCTTGTTCCATGTATTTTTAAATGATACCTTCCAAGAGGAGCTTCTGGGCTTGACACTGGGCAAGATTATATCATTTATTTTGAGCTTTGAGTCATGTAGCTGGTGATAGGGACCTGCATGAAGTTTTCTTATTTCCTGAAGCTAATAGTGATAAAGAAGCTCATTTTAACTTTCATTCTGTTTCACCAGAGTTAATACCTAAAGAAACAGTTTATTCCAACCCATTTGGTTGTCACTCTATGATCCAGGGGGATAAGGAGCAAGATTCATATAAACTATTATGTGAAAGTAGAATAAGGGAAATTTCTGTTCCGGACATAAAGATCGGCTCTTATATCAGTGTAAGATGTAGTATATATGCTGATCAGTACCTTGTGGCCCTAAAGACATAGCGATAGCTTTTGAATACTAGCCTTCCAAAATGGTTAGACAAGATGACTGATTATTAAGATGAGGGATTATTAGAACATGAAGAGTAACAACAGTGATAGTGGTAATGATGGTATCAGTAATCATTTAAGAGACCACTTCCTATGTGCCAAGCACTATGCGTTATATGCATTATCTGAATTAACTCCTCACCATAGCCCTCAAAGGCAGATGCTATTGTGATCATCATTTTACAGATGGGGAAACTGAGCTCAGAGAAAAGAGGAACTTCATATCCATGTATTTTTTACTCCAAATCTTGTGCTCTCAACTGCTATGATAGTTCTTCCCATCAGTTCATTGTGAGCACTGGTTTCCTCTTTGAGGGTAATTACACTAAGAAGGATTGTGCTTTACAATGTTTTTAATTGCATACAGATTAATATACATGGTTTGAGGGTGTTATTTTTAAAAAATAAAATTAAAATGCTTAAGGAGTGATAGAAAGGAGTAATGGACAAGGGTTGAAATGGGTTCAAACAGAGTTTAGTAACTGTGAAGATTTATCTTCAACAATAGTGCAAAGGAATAGCCCTAGTCTAGAATATCTGACTTTGCTTGCTATGTAAGAGGCTACTGTGGCAATATATGAAAAGTACCAGACCTAGAGTCAGAGGATCTGGGTTTAAATTATTCTGACTTAACACCTTGTACAAATCTAGAAAGATAGGAAAACATCTACTACAATGTACTATCGGAAAATTTTAAAATATCATTGTATAAAAGCTTACAACTCAAAAACAGTGAATTGAATCCGATTTCACATTGAATCTAACAAATGACATATTCCAAAGGGAAATAGTTCTGGCACCTCTGTTGCACAGCAGTATCACTGTTGTCAGCCAGCTGAATTATTTTTCTAGAAGACGTTGGCAGGTGCTTAACAGGTCATGGAAAAGTAACGTTTTAGGTTTAGTGCAATGAAACCACAATAGCCCCTCAGGACCAATTATTAAACAGCCTTTAGTATTTTGAAAACATAACATCAGTGTTCTATAATCCAATACCTATTAGTCTAGATTTAAATGTTAATTAGTAATTGACATTTTCAAATGTCCTATTTTGTACCATTGTTGATGTAACTATATCTGAGAAAAAGTATATTCTTAAAGATGTTTAAGCTGATTTGAAGAAAACAGTTTAACATAGGCAGCTAGTTAACCCCTCTCCATCTCTGTGGTAGCCTTTTGTCTATCACATGCCCCAAAATATGATTATCTTAACCCCTCTCCATCTCTCCATCAAATGTCTGATAAGGTATTTGGTGCTTCCTTTCAGTATGTAGCTAGCCACATTAACATAAGTATTTCTCTGCAGTCACCTCCCTCATTAGAGAGAAAAACCTTTTCAGTGAACGAAAATGTATCACGTATCTAATATGTGCAAGAGTCCTCTCCATCACTTGCTGATGGAAAGACAATAGGACCATTCACAAGTAATTTGTTAGAATCAGGAAACTCATTGTATTGTAACTCGCTCCAAACAAACCCAGCAAACAACTATGTATAACAGTTTGTAATAGGATATAGCATCTATGTGTAACAACTAGTCCCTGAGACAAGTAAAATACATGTTTATCCAGATTGGTTAGAGAAAGTACATGTCTACATGAGAAGCAGAAAATAACTGTTCCTGCCCCAATCCATGTTATCAACCCACTGAAACAGTAGTAACTACCAGACAGCCAGACATCCCAGATACAGAACAGATGCGAATCCTTGATACAATGTCTAAGTATTCTGCATATGACTTACTCATTTCAGAACAACCAGATTAGTCAAGTGAAATGAACTTCAATAGATGCAGATAGAGTACCCCATGACCAAAATAAAGGCTTTTCAAGTCCTCAGGCATATTTAGGAATCTTGCAAGATTGGAAGACCATCAGTCACAAGTTACCTGGTTGACGTTTATTTTTTTTTTATTTTATGTTACCATCTTGTTATGTTTCTAAGTCTAAGCTAAGAGAACTTGCATGATCAAGCATGTGAGTAAAGAGTACAATATGATAAATAGTTAATGGGTGTGACACCAAATAAATGTTTTTCTACATCTAATATATAATTCATGAAGATTAAAGGTATGCCCATAAGCTTTTCTGAGACCTGCTTTAGTAATATCTAGGCTACTTCCAAATGTCCTTTGCCTGTAATAAACAACATGTGGTTTCTCAACTCTTTTAATTTCCAGATTATATTACCCTTAAGGCACTAATTCATTCTGATTTCCAAGGTGGGCTCCAATATGATGTAACCTTACTCTTTTCCATAAAGCCAGTTCATTGTTAAAACTAAATGTCATGGGTTATAAGCCTTTATTAAACTTCTCAGGTGAACAAACTCATGAACCGGAAAATAAATAGCCTTTTGTCAACCATATGCCCCCAGATATGATCATGTTTAAAATGCTAAAACATTCCACAATATAAAGTAGTCAATGAGGCAAACATAGCTCTAGGGTTTCATAACTATGTAGCCCACTGACACAGACAAACAACAGCCATTTGGATTTGGCCCAAGAATTTGTTCTCTTTCTCTCCAGGGGTGAAAACTCATGTGCATAAGAAAAATGATCACAACTTTGGGAAAAAATTAACGGAAACTGTAGACTTCACAGAAGAAGACAGAATAGAGTATCAACAACAGCAAACAGAGAGGAATTCAATTCCCTAAGAAATTATCCAGTTAAGTCAAAATATGTGGTTCAGTGTTATCATCACCAACCACCATTCCCTTGGTGACCCCAGGGATTTGCCAAGATACAGGTTGAGTGCTCTGTCTGCCCCCAAATAAATGCCTGCTCTTATCCCTGACAGATATACAATAGTTTTATTTGGAAAATATTTCTCAATAAAGCAAGCACTCTCCACAGAGAGCATCCCTTGGGCAGTAAGCATGTGTCCATATTAAATGTTTATCTGTTTAAATTAACAAAGGACAGCAAATGATGGAATAGGGCCAGCCTCACACCAAAAGCCATACATATTGACAAAAGTGTTTCTTGAAAAGCTACAGAACGGTGTCACTGAGACACATGTGTATGGAGCAGATGTATCTCAAGTAATTTGCATGGAACTCTGGGATCATTGTAGAGAGTAAAGATCAATGAAATTCACTAGAGTGGGCCATCCGCTAAGAAATAAGGGCCTTCTTCATTCTTCAACAAGACCTCTTTTGGAACACAGACTCCCAAGAGACACAATTGGAACAGATCTCTGTGTATCTTTATTTACTGTAATTAGAGGACTGTTGATAAGAAACACCAAGGGTAGATAAAGGAGGAAAACATTATCAGACCTCTCAATAAGCTTGCAGTCAGATCCTACCACCTCAATTTTATCAACTGACCTGGTGATCTAGCAGAGGCGTGATTTATAAATGTAGGCATGTTTATGTGTCATCCATTGCATTATAAACTGAAGGGAGCACTGTCATTAAGCACAACTCCAGTGACCATTCCCACCTTCTTCAAAACGCAAGCACATACTAAACCCCAGGGACCCTTTGCCATCCCTGTAAGCTATCACAATGCTAACCGGCTCACTTAGAGACAGGTTTATATAAATCTATATGAAAACCCAGCAAAGCACAAGAAATATTCACAAAGAAAGAGAATTAAGTGAGAATATAAAACATTACCTGGAGAGATTGACAGAGGACAACTCATTCAGAACCATGAAGGTCATGTGAAGGATTTTTTGTTCTTCATACTAAATTGGTGAAAAACTGTTGAAGGGTTTAAAATAGGGTAGTAGATAACATAATTCACTTTGCCAATTTCAAAGAGAACTCAGGCTCGGTGGAAGGAATGCATCAAGATCATCAAGAGCCCTGTGCATGTATGGTTATGCTGTCCTTCTGAAACTCATATCAACAAATAACGAATGTGTTTTCTGAATGTCTTTCCCACCTTGACTAGGAGCTCCATGAGGGCAATAGCTCAAGTCTTAACACTTTTTCTGGGCTTCTTCAGAGAGTACTTAAATGAATAAAACTTAATTAATTAATGAACTGTTTATATGCAAAATCTTCAAAAAAGAGTGAGAGGAGACTTGTTTTCTTATATTGGATTAACACTCACTGTGGAATCCATACAGATTCCCAATGTCTCTTCCCTGTAAAATGGTTTTCCATGTAAGGGTAACAAACCAGTACTGAACCGTGTCTCTCTGGGAACCTCTACTTTGAAAGTAATCCTCCCTGTAGTCTTTTCTCTTCTGCTGATAGGAGCTCTTCTTTCCATCACCTCATTAACACCATGTGTAGACTGACAAAGATTCTGTCCTTTAGCAAATTACAGACAGGCTCTTTTAAGTCTGGTTAGACCCCATGTTTGGGCATATTCCTTACAGACCCAATTTAACACGAATCCTGCTAAGTCAGTTTGGCAAGAACTTACTACCCTCAATATCCGATCACTCTTTATAAATAAATCGAGTTCCTTACCCTCCAGCATTCCCCAGGCAATATCTGATCATCTTGGCCTGTCTTCAGCAAGAATCCTGTTAGGTCAGTTTAGCCAGAATCATCCTTGTACCCAGTATTTCCTCCTAGTAATTTTCCATTCACTGAGCCCTACATGTTGCTCCTTGGCTACAAAAACCCATTTATCCTTGTTGTATTTGGAATTTAACCCAATGTTTCTCTCTTACTACAAAGTCTTAGTGTAGTGGTCCCTGTGCCTATCAAGACAGTGCCCTCAATAAAGTCTGTCTTTCCATGCTTTAACAAGCAATATGCAAGAGGAGTTGTAGAATCTTCAAAGAGTTAAGTTAAATCTTTCTCTTTTAAGAAAAATAGAAAAGTTTTATCATTTCTGATGTGAAAATATAGATCTGGAGGGAGAACATTGGATATATTTTAATATTGAACATGTACAGAATAAACTCTTATTAGAATCTTCAAGTAAGATATTCTGGACTCAGGATACACTCAGCCCAATATCTTATATCATCTTCAGCACAACCCTGTTCAATGAGAATCTTACATCATAAGCAACCAGTAAATATTTGTTGACAATAAGAAACCTGGGAACTGTAAAGCCTTTCAACCATCACTGATAATTTAAACATATATTTTATTTTCATGGGCAGAGAGGAAAGTGACATTTTTCAGAAAGATTTTCAACAAGATTTAAACAGCAAACAAAAAGATTTCAGGTGCAGTATGAAGTAACTGAAAATTCCAGCTACCAAAACCGTCCCATTTAATGTAAATTTTTTGGTTTATCTACATTCTTTCTTTATCAGTGAACAAGCTAATTTTTCTATCAGATAAAAATTCTTTAAAAATAAATGTTTATGCTATAGAGAGAAAAAATAAAGCAGAAAAAGAAAGATAAGTGAGATCATCAGGAAATAAGAATGGAAGAAAAACAAACAAAAAAACACCTGAACCAGAAAGACATCATCATGAATTCAAAGACCTATCAAACCAATGGGGTGTTAAATACAGGGCAGCCCAAGGCCATTATACTCCAAAAAGAATTGTGAAGCCAACTGTCTGACTCACTACACACTTTACTTTGGAATTTCCCTTAACAGAAATCTTTGTAAAGTGCAAAATCCCTTTATATTGCATTTTCCTCCAAGGTAACCAAAAGCTTTCCAATGAAAATGTCTAATATAATTTCAGTAACAGATGACTTAGGTGTCTTTGTTCTGTTAATATGTTAACTGAGATTTACCACAATGTCAGCCTTGATTGCTTTGCATTTTGATAGCTGGCTTTCTGAAAACATTGCACATAATATGCTAACCATTCCATTCACAAGGTTTGTCAACCTGAAATTTTACTGCCATTTTTTGACCACATATTATTAATAAAATAAATTTTTAGAAAAAACAAAGCATTGAAAAGACAGGCTATAGGAAGCAAGTGATAGGTTGGAGAGTGTGTTAAACAGCTTTATTGATGTATAATTCACACACCATACAATTTACTTATTTGAAGTATACACTAACAGGCCAAGCGCGGTGCTCATGCCTGTAATCCCAACACTGTGGGAGACCGAGGCAGGTTCAAGACCAGCCTGACCAACATGGTAAAACCCTGCCTCTACTAAAAATACAAAAATCAGCTGGGTGTGGTGGTGGGTGCCTCTAATCCCGGCTACTTGGGAGGCTGAGGCAGGAGAATCACTTGAACCCGGGAGGTAGAGGTGGCAGTGAGCCGAGATCATGCCATTGCACTCCAGCCTGGGCAGCAGAGTGAGACTCCACCTCAAAATAATAAATAAACAAATAAGTATATACAATCAATGCCTTTCAGCGTATTCACAGAGTTACTCAATTACCACAATCAATTTTAGAATATTTTCATTATCCCAGAAAGCAAGCCTGTAGTTCCCCTTCTTTTCCCTCTCCCCTCAACTCCTAGCAACCACTAATCTTTCTGTCTCTACAGATTTACCCATTCTGGACATTTCATAATAAATAGAAACATACAAGAGGTGGTCCCTTGTGACTGGCTTTTGTCATTTAGCATGTTTACAGGGTTTATCCTAATATTTTAGCATGCATCAGTACCTCATTCCTTTGTGTCACCAAACAATATTCCATTGTATATACCACATATCACTTGTCTATTTATCAGTTAATGGATATCTTGTTTCCACTTTTGACAGTTATGATGAATAATGCTTCTATGAATATCCACATATGAGTTTATGTGTGGACATATCTTTTCATTTCTCCTGGGTGCATACTTAGGAGTAGAATGGCAGGTATATATGGTTACTGTATGTTAATCACTCGAGGAGCTGTCAGAGTGTTTTCCTAAACGGTTGTACCATTCTACTTTCCCACCAGCAGTGTATGAAGGTTCCAGTTTCTATCTGAGAGGTTTCAAACTCAGGAACTCATATCTGTGTCCAATATTTGAATCCTTACTAAAATAGAGTTTTAGCAAAATGCTTAATATCTTAGGAAATAACCTGTTTGCCTAAAAATTTATCTTGGACTTTTTTCTCCACTGAATTCTACTTTTGCCTTTCTCCTTTAAAACAAGATCTATTAAATTATACAGAGAAGTATTTGGCTAAAAGACAAGCTAGGGAAATTACTGTCAAACTGGTTTCTGTTTTTCGCACAAATATTTCTTCTGCTAAATTAGGCTCAAACCTGCACCAACCTGATTCTGTGGAGTTTCATACTTTTACTTCCAGGTTATGCTTAGGTTAGCAATGATAATTCTGAGACTCCATATTTAGCATTTATATTACACCTGTTAAGTCATTTATTATTATCCACTTACACACACACACACACACACACACACACACAGAAAACAAGGTTTATTTTTCACCTCTACTTTCCCTCTGTTTTCTTCCATCTTAAGGTTTCTATACTATGATGCTTCTGTTTGGTCACAGTTCTTTTTTGGACATATAATAATATATTAACATATAATAATAATATAATTAGTTACAATGAGATAGTATCCAAATCTTTTTCTATCTCAAAATACCTTTCCTTCACTTGACGTGGAAATGATTTTTTGACTGTATATAGGAGCCCTTTTTCCAGTAATTACAGGTGCTACTCCCCCTTCTTCCAGTGTCCAGTGTAGCAATGCAGAGAATTCAGATGCCACTCTAATTTTTTCCCTTTGAAAATAACTTATTCTTTCTGTCGGGAAGATTGCAAGATTTGTTCTTTATGCTCAAAGCTGAAGAATTTTACTAAGCTTGTATCTTTTCTTATTAATCCTGCCTAGAAATCTAGGCGACTTCACAATCTTTGATTCAAGTCTTTATCTCAATGAATTTTTTTAAATATCATTTATTTAATATGCCTCCACTATAATTTTCTCCTTCTCCCTCTGAGGGCACTACTACTGACTCATTAGAGCTCCTGGATCTGACTTCCAACTAACTTATCTTTTCTACCATAATTTCCATGCATTTGTAATATCACTCTATATTTTGCATTTTTTTTTTTTTACTTATTCATCAAGGACCTAAGTCTCTATAGTATTCATCCATCTATCAATTAACATTTTCATTTGAAAGCCGCACCAGTTGAGTGTGTGTATGTGTGTATATGCGAGTTTGTCTGCCATCATGAAATCTACATGACTGTTCTGTCATTTGCTTGTTCAGATTGTTATCTAGCTCTTATAGCAGTTCTATTTTCTGAGAAGCCATTTGTTTTTCCTTTGTTTCGCTTATTCTCCCTCTTTCTGGCTGCAAAGTCGAAGTAGGTATATTTTATTTTCCCTTGCCTGCCCACTGATGCTCTGAACTAACTCCACCCATAGGCAGGCTATATTCCAGTTCACTGCCAATTCCATTTAAATGCAGCAGGAGCAAAACCCTCTACTTTCTGATTTTCTCAGCTACAGGATAGTAATCTTTCTGCTTCTGCAATAAAACCATCTTTGCCCACTTATATGGCGGTCCTGCAACCTTTTCACAAATATGAATGCCAAGGAGTCTTCTTGAGAGCCATTCTGAGGACATGTGACCCCCATTTTGAGGAGGTTTCTAGGACGCCCCTTGTCACACTCTTAGGTTCCAATTGTTTCCCCAGGGTTCTTGCAGTTGATGCCCAATCCCTAAATACAGGTAAGAACTATCTCTCCTTTACAAATATAGAGCCTAAAGCCTATTTCTCTCCTTTCAGTCCCTTCTACTTCTGACCTGGTAATTTCTTCACTCAGGAAAGGTAAAAATAGTATTATTAACAGTAACAGCAATAGCTAACATTTCTGCGACACTCAAGATATAAAATATAGTATAATAATAAACTGGAGGAGCATTCTATCAGGTGCCCATTCATTTTTCATTAATCAGCTCAAATGTGTACAATAGAAATTTCAAAGCCGGTGCAATGCCTCTACAAGTAAAATAAGGCAAAGAGTTGGAAGAAATTGTAAACTGACTTGAAAACATTTTAGCAATTCACTATTATGAGATTTAGAAAGGCTTCATACAATAGAAAAAAAATACAATCAAAGGTTCAGATTTAGAGGTTTAAAAGTGCATGGTAATCAGTGTCTTTGAAAGAGCCAAAGCTTTGTTATTAGAGGAACCTGCAATTGAATCCCTAGGACAGACTTTATTTTCTGCATCTCAAATTCCTCTTGTGAAATGTGAACCATAACTTCTACAGAGGGTCCTTGCAAGGATTAAATGCAAAAACACTTTTTAGGACCTAGCATGTAGTAGGTGCTCAATATCATCAGCTTGTTCCTAGACCTAACCGAGGGTTGGGCTGCTTATTTTCACAGCCCAATAATGAGATAAAGATTAACCATGAAAGAAGAGAGTTTATTTCTATAACTGTGTACAGGAAGAAGGCTGGGAAAATATCTCCAGACCAACCCAAAATTACAAAGAGCTTATACAACTTCCAATCTATATATCATCTAAAGACATAAGTGATTAACTTCTTATCTATAACTAAGATCTGAGTCCTGAAGACCTTCCTCTGGAGCCTCAGTAAATTTACTTAATCTAGATGGGTCCAGGTGCTGGGGTGATTACCCTTATCTTGTCTCCCGCTAAATCAAGGAGGTTTAAGGAGTTCCTTTAGACTCCCACCAAAACTTGTTTGTGGAGGTCTGAGGAGTTTCTCCAGACCCCCAGCAAAACTGGTTTAATCCTAAACGGGTCCTGTTAAGAACTCCTTTATTATCTTGTCATGCTTCAAGGCACAGGAAAGGCCTAAGCAAGGCTTTTGGTGGGGTTTTGTTACCTTCCAACCTGTGTATACCGGCACTGGCTCTTTCAACTTTGAATATTTAACTCAACCACTCAGTCAGTGCTGAAACAGCTGTCATGGCGGCCTGCCTGATTAGCTGTTAGTGAGGCCCGGCCTGCCACAAACTCCCATTCTGCTTTCTTTCATACTAACTATTCAAACAAAGCCTCTCAGGAGTAAGAGGTTTGCTTTGTTCTAACAACAGAACCGCTTCCTCCCCCCACCCAACCTCAACACACACACCAGAGTATTAGTTCCCTGGTAGCGAGTGGAAGTGTGTGTCTGGCTCATTTACGTTGTGCTCCCAGCTCCTAGAATAGTCCCCGGCTTGTAGTAAGCACTCAGTAAGTATTTGTGGAATGTTCAACAGTAATATCAGCGCATGTAGATCTTAGCATTCACTGTCTCATCTGAGTAGCACAATAGTCTCTTTGTTATTTCTTCCATTTCTTAGATGGGGAAACCAAGACTCAGTGAGGCAAAACAGCTTCCTGAAATGGCAGAGAAGAGGGAATGATGCTCTGTCTTCTCATTCCAAATTTGTGCTCTTTGCCCTTGTTTATACTGCCAGATGCTATTCTCTGATGACTTCTACCAGGGTGTAAATGAGTTCCACCACAATGTCTATCTTTTTAAAAACAACCCATTCCAGTGGGTCAGGGAGGATCTGGGAGCCAAACGGTACAGAATGTACATCAGCAGCTGCTTAATAGTTCAGCATTCTCCTTCCCCAGCAGTACAGCAATGGCCTAAGGCAGCTAAGAACACAAATACTTCACAAAAGAGAATTAAAGTTTCCATATTCCAGGAGAAACTAGAGACTAGTACCACCACAGGGAGCTCAGACACAAAAAGGTTACAGGACAAGTTGCTCCGGGCCAAATCTATTCATAGACCTGGAGGAAACTTTAGCCATTCTTTGTGAAATGAGGAAAGCCAGTGTCTTTTACAGAAGAGGAAACTGAATTCTAGAGAGGGTAAGACACCTGCCCAAGATCATACGAGTTTCTGCAAGAACTGGGATGAGCAAACACAGGATTCTAATCTCCCAGATTATGAAACGGCACAGGGGCCCCTCTTAGGGGCCTGCAATCCTCACCTCCCTCTAAGCATGGAAATAAAGAGAAATTTTGAGTCCCTCCAAGGAAATTCTAGGCATCCAGCTAGCCCTACATGCAGCAATTAGAAAAATAAATGAACAACACACTGAACATGAAGTCACCCAAGGAAATCAAACTCTCAAGGTGTTTGGTTCCCAACAGAAAATAAAAGATAGCATTTTAACATATATTCTTGGTTTTTTTTTTCCTTTTGATTAAGTTCCAGGGTATAGGAGCAGTATGTGCAGGTTTGTTACATAGGTAAACATGTACCATGGTGGTTTGTTCCACCTATCAACCCATCACCTTAGTATTAAGCCCAGCATGCACTAGCTATTTTTCCTGATGCTCTTCCTTCACCCACCCTCCCTAACAGGCCCCAGTGTGTGTTGTTCCCCTCCCTGTTACCACGTGTTCTCATTGTTTAGTTCCCACTTATGAGTGAGAACATGCAGTATTTGGTTTTCTGTTCCTGCATTAGTTTGCTGAAGATGATGGCTTCCAGCCCCACCCATGTCCCTGCAAAATACATGCTCTTGTTCATTTTTATCACTGCTTAGTATTCCATGGTGTATATGTACCGCATTTTCTTTATCCAGTCTATCTTTGATGGGCATTTGGGTATTCCATGTCTTTGCCATTGTGAATGGTGCTGCAATGAACATACATGTGCACGTATCTTTTTAATAGAATGACTTATATTCTTTCGGGTATATACCCAATAATGAGATTGCTGGGTCAAATGGTATTTCTAGTTCTAAGTCTTTGAGGAATTCCCACAGTCTTCCACAATGGTTGAACTAATTTACACTCCCACCAACAGCATAAAAGCACTCCTATCTCTCCATAGCCTCACCAGCATCTGTTGTTTCCTTTTTAATAATTGACATTCTGACTTGCGTGAGACAGTATCTCATTGTGGTTTTGATTTGCATTTATTTAATGATCAGTGATGTTGAGCTTTTTTTCTTATGTTTGTTGGCTTCTCAAAGGAAGACATTTTGAGAAGTGTCTGTTCATGACCTTTGCCCACTTTTTAATAGTGTTGTTTGGTTTTTCCTTGTAAATTTGCTTAAGTTCCTTGTAGACTCTGGATATGAGACCTTTGTCAGATGGATAGGTTGCAAAAATGTTCTCCCATTCTGAAGGTTCTCTGTTTGCTCTGATGATAGTTTCTTTTGCTGTACAGAAGTGCTTTAGTTTAATTAGATCCCATTTGTCAATTTTGGCTTGTGTTGCAATTGCGTTTGACGTTTTCATCATGATATCTTTGCCCATGCCTATGTCCTGAATGGTATTGCCTAGATTTTCTTCTAGGGTTTTTATAGTTTTGGGTTCTACATTTAAGTCTTTAATCCATCTTGAGTTAATTTGTTTAGAAACCAAGACCCTGACCAGATGGAAACTGCTGACTGCTGTCACATAGACCTCAGACAAAGGAAACTGAAGCCTGAATGAATGGCTTTTCTTTGTTCTAAATTTCTTCCTGAGGGGCCTGGTGAGATAGTCCTGACTGCAGGCTATCAATCTTGATAACCTGACCACTCTGACCCAATACATAATGGCTGTGACCTGACTCTCCCTTAGCACCCCATGATGGTTAATAGATTTCCTTAACTAATGTAGGTTAAAGCCAAACCTTAACATCCCTTTCTGCTGACCCCAAGTTTTTAGACAAAGCCTTCCTCCCTTAACCCATTGCAAATTAAAGAATCTATGAATTCACCTATGACATGTAAGCCTCTGCTTCAAGATATCCCACCTTTTTGGGCCAAACCCATCTGTAACCTCCATGCATTAATTCATGATTTTGCCTGTAACTTCTGCTTTTCTGAGACGTACCCTTGCCTTTAAAAACCCTCACTTGTAAGCCACTGGGAAGTGTAGGTCTTAAACAGAAGCTGCAATTCTCCGTGCTTGGTGCCCTGCAATAAACGCTTTCTTTTCTCTCATTGCAAACCTCGGTGTCAGTGTTTGGCTTTGCTGAGCTGGGTGAGCAAACCTAGGTTCAGTTCCACAACAATTATGATATCATCATCATTATTAGAGTCATGAAGATGAAGATGTGAAGATGATGCTGATGACGCTGATGGTGACAGCTCTGCAATCCTATATTGAATATTTCCGATACATCAAGTTCTGTGTGCTAATACATTTTATCTCATTAAACCATCTATTAGCTTCATTAATTCTATAAGCTCCAAATTAAAGCAAGTTGGGGGAAAAATTGTCCAAAGTCACATATCTAGGGAGTACTGAAATAAACATACTTTCCTATCCTATGTTAAACAATTCTGAGAGCAAGCAAAAAAAATTGAATTATTTACTTCAGAAAATGTTCTGGAAGACAATGAATTAACTAAAATACTACATATTTTGAAATTATTAGCTTGCCTTTCTAGAATTTAAGATCCTCACCTCACTTTGTTACAAACTCTGCCCTTTCTTAACCAGTCCTCCCACCTTACAAGAACAGCCTAAAAATCACCCAGCACCAGTGCTAATATACATCAAATATCTTCCCATGATCTCTTTCTTTCAAGATAGTATGAAGACTCTTTTAAGGTGCTGTCCTCCTTACTGCAGTAACTTTGATAAACTTGGCTTTGCTTGGTCAACAGGTTACACAGGTGGTTTTGGAAGGCACTGGCATATGCACATGGGAGAACTGGAGCTCAAACTCAGGTGTGCTGAACTACATAGTCCATGTGCTAATCATTACAATACTATCCCCTTTTTCATGAAAACGGTATCTCATAATCCAACTCAAATGCCATGTATTTTAGAACCTTTCCCAATTATCCAAGTCATATCTAAAGGTTCCTGCCTTGTATTCCTAACATAGACTGTGTTGGGAATAGCATATTCTTCAATGTGTATACACATACACTCACTGCCAACAGACCCTGTATCATGACAGCAGGAATCATGTCTTCATTCATTCATTTTCCTCAACAAATATCTATGAGAACCTACTCCATGCCAGGTTCTGAGATAGGCATTTATTCAAGACTGTATTTCTGTCATCTCAATCCTCTGCAATTAAAAGGCATTTTATAAATATTTATTTTAAAATAAATTGGATAACTGAATGGATGGATAGATGGGGCTATAAATTAATCCTACTAGAAACAAGCTGAAGACATCAGTGTTGAGCACGGTTACCTTTCACACCCTGAAAATTCTTGCAGAGCCCAAAGGATATCAAATGAAAGAAGGAACACATTATATTTTTCTTCTAACACAGGAGTGGAAGCTAATGGATCTGCACAAGAGTATAACAGAAAAATAAGACCTTGTTCCATTTCTTCCTATTAGGAACAGGTTATAGCCCAATAGTTTGAGAGAAGAGATTCATGTGAGCCTCATGACATTACTGAGCAGTGCTTCATGGTGGCCTTGAAAGTTGGAGGTCCTGTTTCTCTTTTCCTTCAGAGTCACTTGTAAAGCCAGTTAGCAGGCTTTCAGCCTTAGCCCAAGCCTCCACCCTGCACTCTTCCAAATAAACACAGGAAAATGAGGTGACCAAATTTAAGCGTGTTCTTGTCATTGGTCTCCCCACTTTCTCCAAATGACTATAAAGGTAAAGATTGTCAGGGAAAGACATCCAGTGCTAGAGACAGAATAGTAGAGCAGAATACTATCAAGTTACCAAAGAGAACATTGCCAAAATTCTTACAGGTCTGTAGTTCTTCCTTTCTTGCTTCTGACATTCATGGCCATAAGTGAAGAGGTTAGACAAAAACCTCTCAAGATGAAAAGTTCCAAAGAATGTTGTCTCTATCCCCAATCTCTTAGAACACAGTGGCCAATGGTGCTGACAATACTAGAAAAAGGGGTGGACAGTGTCATCACCCTTATCCCAAACACATCTTCACACTCAAACCTTAAGTAGACATGAAAAAGTAGCTCAAAGCCTCACCACCGCTTTCCCTGACTCAACAGGCCACAGTAACCACCACCTGCCTTTCTCACACTATAACGGGATTGACAGAGGGTTATGTTTACCAGGCTAAGAAAAGAAGAATCTCACTGGGTATGAGCAATGGAAATGCAAAGAGGAATGTATTAGTTAGGGTTCTCTAGAGGGACAGATCTAATAGGATAGATGTATATATAAAGGGGAGTATATTAAGCAGTATTGACTCAGACAATCACAAGGTGAGGTCCCACAATAGGCCATCGGCAAGCTGAGGAGCAAGGAAGCCAGTTCGAGTGCCAAAGCTGAAGAACTTGGAGTCCAACATTCGAGGGCAGGAAGTATCCAGCATGGGAGAAAGATTTAGGCTGGAAGGCTAAGCCAGTCTAGTCTTTTTATGTTCTTCTCTCTGCTTTTATTCTGGCTGTGCTGGCAGTTGACTAGATTGTGCCCACTCAGATTGAGGGGCACAATCTATAAGAGGGTGGGTCTGCCTTTCCCAGTCCACTGATGGAAATGTTAATCTCTTTTGGCAACACCCTCACAGACACATCCAGGAACAATACTTTGCATCCTCCAATCCAATCAAGTTGACACTCAGTATCAACCATCACAAGGAACAAATCTCAAAGAAATCACAACAAAAACACACAGCAGGAAACTCGCCCAAAAAGTCAGCAGAGATAACAGGGATTTAAAGATCTATACTGACTCCAGCTTCTGTTTGGAATGCAGTCCACAGAAAAAGCATTGCAAGCTCCAGCACAAGAAAAGACAGACTCGGGACCACTGGCAAATTCACAACTTTCTCCAATAATTTGGAGGACTGATTAATCCAAAATTTAAGGAAAGACAGGCACCTGCAAAGAGAGAAAGGACAGAACACTAGCATTTGCTTACTTGGGACAGATATTTCCAGAAACAGATAAGAAGAATTTATCTAAAATCCTTAACAAATTGGTAAAGGCTGAGTGTGTGCTAGTGAGAGAATGTGGAACCCCTAGGGGTAACAGATATAAGGGGAATTTGTACCTGTTTGTAGACTTTTCTCCTAGAAAAAAAAAATGGCCAGAGTCCTGAGAAACCACTCATTGAAAGGAAGGAAACAGCAGCTCCAAGAGAAAGGTTAGAAGCCCCAATGCCCTGCCCAGAGCATTAATTTCAAGGCAGCTGAAGCCTTCAAGTGGTGGTGGGTGGTGGGCCTCTTCCTTCATAAAATACATATATAAAAAGTTATATTTTACAACTTTATTGGTGTAAAGATGAATATAATCCAGGCTGGATATGTTATTCCACACTCTTTATTATTGTGTTTTCTCTTACGATTCTAAAATAAAGTTAAAACATTTAGGAAGAGTGCTAAAAGTAATATGTGCCCAAGACAGCGTACTCCACTACTAGGACTAATGAAGACATCTGCTCTGGTCATTGACTTTAAGGTACTGGGAAAACCCACTGCAGCTGAGAACAAGGAACAGAAAATAGTCCTCTGCTCTCCCAGGAGCAGCAGATCTGCAGCTGGAGATGCACCAGGAGCACTGAGAAAGCTCCATCAGAGACCCAGGAACAGGTGCCACCTGAGACAGAGCCTTTATCAGAACCACAGAACTCCCCACTTCACACTATCAGGCTAACAATCTAGCAGGCGAGTGCATGGAACAAAACCTTTTCTGAGAGAAAAGACAAAATGATAGGATGGAGAAAACATCAGTAGTTGGCAGGGGTTGGGAGTCGGGGGAGATGTTGACCCCAAAAGAACAGCATGCAGGGACTTTTGGTGGGTGGTGGAAACTGTTCCATATCTTGACTGTGGCTGTAAACACAGGATTCTATGAATTTATCAAAACTCAAAAATATTGTCCACCCAAAAGAGTGAATTTTACTGTATATTAATAAATTAATAGAGAGGTTAGATATGCAAATGAAAAACTGCCTGGTGACATAAAAATAAAACTTTAATCCAGAACTTGCAGCAATCTGCCCAGGAAACCAACCCCTTATCTACAACAAACAACCCAGGGTGCCAACCTGGTATAAAGCAGGCTTGCAGAAAGCCAGAATGCTATGTCTAGTGACAATTCAGGAAGCTAAACAATAACTTTTATAACAATCAGTCCAAAATGGCCAGTATTTCATTAAATTTTTGTCCCCACGACCAACCAGAGAAACCCAAATAGGTACCTCTCACCAACCATGTAGGGTTCCCTGCTTCTAGTTAGCCTGCCTCCTGCTCCCTGACACCAGCAGCCTCCGATCATGGCATGCCTGAAGCCTTCTCTTTTTCCACTTTAGCAAAGCTTTTCCCTTTCTCTGCCTGCCTTTGAGACTCTGTCCAATGCAGATGATGGTGACTGACTCCCTTGCTATAGCAAGCTCAGAATAAACAGCCTTCGCTTTTCTCATTCGGCTGGTCTTTATTTATTTCTATAAAAGTGTAAATAGCCATCACTGGAAATGCACTTACACCTGTTTCCTAATTTATTGAGCTAAATTTAGCATCCTAGCTCCTGCAGCACTTACCTTGCACGTTGCCATTTCCACACGGCTGACCATCAGGAAGAAAAATTGCTAAAAGTAAGATAAAGGCATCCCACCAATGAAATGTTTAAATAGATATTATTAATTTAAGCACTGTTTATGACTGAGACAAACTGAGTTTAGGGGGGAATACAGAAGTTTTAAGTACTTTAAATACATTCTTATTGTATTGTCCAAATTCCTCTGTGTTGCAATTCATTTACTGCTTGGATAAAGAGATAAAGTAAAATTACCAATGTGCCTTTGCCATAAATAATTAACCCCATCATGGGAAAACGTTGGGAAGCTGGTTTTTAAAATGCTTCCCCTAATAATAATTGATATTTATCTCTTCTGTCTTTCTAAATATTAAAGGCTGCTCATAACACTTATTACTGTCAGTATGAGAAAGAATACTTAATTCATCATAATTCCAGATGATTTATATATAGATTGTGAAGGGGGCAGTTCTTCTCTTTTGCCATTCATAAAATGGTAAACTTCCAATAAATCACTCAGCAAAGATTTCCATTCAAATGGCATCCTCTCATGTTTTAGCTTAAAGGAATAGGTCCTCGATGCACTGATTATAAATCAAATCTCCATGTTTGTCATTGGACTCATGTGCTGCTCATCAAGAGATTTCAGACTCGAATAAGTATCCTGCTCTCTGCTAATTCTGTTCAGAAATGTGGCTGTTTATTCATGAGACAGGTGAGATTCCCCAGCCTTCATTGGGATAAGGATATAGATAGAGTCACTTTCCTGATAATCCATACTTTGCAGGCTCTCACCCTCACCTGCACGAACAGGATCTCAGTCACTTCTAAGGATTCACTCTGGGGGACTGGAGCCCGCACAGACTGTCTCACAAGTGCTCAAGGACCAGGCTCAGCTACTGTCACCATAAGGAACCACTGTATCCCCTGTCCTGATCCAGCCCTGTCCTCTGCCTAGGAAGACATTCTAGAGACTCTCATCACTATCACTGCTGGTGAGACTTACACCCCATACCAAGAACATTTGATCTAGCCAGGGCTCCCTAAGCCACCAATCCTCAAGGTAATAGAGGGCTTTCTCCACCTCAGGGCTCCTCTCCCTATTTTGATTCACATCAAGTTTGAATGTGTTCCCTACAAAATTCACGTGTTGAAGCTTAATGGCCAATGTGATAGTATTAAGAGGTGGGGCCTAAGAGAGATGATCAGGCCAGGAGGACTCCTCTGTCTTGAATGGGATTTAAACCCTTATAAGGAAGACTTCACACAGTATTTGTTTTGTTTTGTTTTGGCTTTTTTTCCCTCTTTTATTTCTTCCACCACATGAGGACACAATGTTTCTCCCCTCCAGAAGACACAGCAACAAGGCACCCTCTTGGGAGGAGAAACTGGGCCCTCACCAGAAAACAAAACTACCAGCATCTTGATCTTGGACTTCCCAACCTCTAGAACTGTGAGAAATTTGTTTCATAAATTACCTACAGTATTTTGTTAAAGCAGCACAAACAGACTAAGATGCTGTGTCATCTGTTTAACACTTGATAAAATGAAGACATTATTCAGGCCTATTGCAATAGGTGTCATGACTGGCAGAAAAAGAGAGAGAGGCAGGTTCAACCCCCAATACAACAAGGACTAGTGGGGATTTATAGTCAGGGAGCAGAATGAGGGGGCGGTGAATAGAACATTACCAAAAGAAAATATAAAGGGGAGAAAGATGCTTGCAAGACTGACTTACAGTACTCTTGTTGGAGGCAGGCCAGGTTGATCAGATATCAAGGGTGGGGTATTCACACTGAGCTGACTTAGTAACATTCTTACTACAACTGGAGTAGGCAGGCCTAAAACAGGGCCCAAGAATGAGGCTTACTCAAAAAGAGGGCTCAGAAGATTCTGTTTACAGTTTGGTCAAGGACAGAGTTTTTGCTACAGCCAAGCAGTCATTTATCCCCATAAAGTCTCTCATGAAAACCAATCCTTTTGATTCTCCTTAAAATTCTGTCTACTGGGTTAAGCCTAGAACAAATGAGATGCTACACTTTTTATCCCCCAAACCCTCCCTCCAACCCAGGCCCTCAACAAACCTCTCTCTCCCTCTTTCAAACAAGACCAAAAACCTAAAGCAAAATGACTTCTCCAAGCCTGTCCATCAGCTCACCAACCACATCTAAATCTCATCTGGGACCCAAGAAAGGATATGAGAGAGAGAGAGAGAGAGCAAGAGAGAGAGAGAGAGAGAGAAATACAGGCACACACAGAGCCTTTAGTTTTCAAAGCTAACTTCCCCTCAAATACCTTTCCCAGTGCCAAACAGTCCCACCACTTTCTACCTTATTCACAGTTTTACTTGGAATGTGACTGAGCATAAGGTACTTCAGACAATCAGTGATAGCATATTTTTTCTCTCTAGAGTTCTTCTTTTGTAGAATACAGCCTCACTGTTTTACAGCCTAGCTATGTAATTTCTGATTCTCATGTCCTACTATTTTATAGCATATTCACATGGCTCCTCTAATAGAAACCTCGCCACCACCCTATAAAATAAGGCACAAGAAGTACTATTTCCAACATATCTAGGGAAACTGAGGCTTAGGGAACTAAATACCTTGCCTGAGGCTACACAGCAAATCCATGTCTGAGTCTGAAGTAGACCTCATCTGTCTGCAGGGCACTTCCCTCCATCTACTATAACTCATGAAATCTCTCTTGATAGGATTGCTGGAAGTTATGGTCCAAAGGGAATTAAAATATCCTATTCTGCAATTGCTCTGAGTCTTATACTCTCATTTCTTTTCCCTTGCCTCTCTTCTTTTTAAAAATGGGATATTTAGATCTCCCACGCTAAGGAAAAGGAATCAGATGAGCTTTCATTGAAAAAACTTAATTCTCAGTATTTCTAGCTAAAGCAGAAATGTGAAGGCAATCTTTCACGTAGCTTCTCGAGCAGTGTAAGTTCAAGAAATTGCCACTATTTCCTTATAAATGTAACAAGCTTATTATCAAGCATCATGACTTAAAAATAATTTATAGCATTCAATAAAAATAACTTCTCAGAAGTCTTATATCCTAAGTTGTATGTTGTCATATAATTTTTTCTTAATTCATTTTTAAGTTTTTATCTTAATCTACACCAGAAATTCTGGTAAAAATAAACAAACTCATTGCAAATGGAATAAGTTGTGTATACTCTACACACACTTTCTAACATGTCTTAGCAATAACCTGTGACCCAGAGATATCATCATAAATTAAATACTAGACATAATCATACTAAGAGTCATGATTTAAATATTTCTTTTTTGGTATCCAAGAAAATAACTTCCCTTTTCTAGCCTTCAGTCTTCTTTTTCTGTTCATAAAGGTGACTAGACTAAACCTTCTCAAGTGTTCAAAGCTGACAACCCAAGATTTAAAATGTTGATATGGGCAGAGGATTGCATTTTGAATTTTCGCTCCAGATCAACTGCAAGAACAAACCAGGAATCCTGAGAGGACCCACAAACCCTACAAAGAAAGCAGACTGCTCCTGCAGGACCTAGGAGACACCCCAAATACTGTCAGTGCCTCAGCTGTGGAACTGGGAAAGGGAGACCCTCCTCTCCCGAGCACATGCCCCCACTGGAGAAGCTGAAGTTCTGTTTACGGGAGAAGTTTCTGACTTTACCTGGAGCTGAGTCAAGTTAGAGAGCTGAAAAATACAGGGGTACAGGAAGCAGCAGCAAAGCCCCGGGAGCTTGCTGGGTCCCTGAGCAGCCCATTCCTGCCTGGCACCGCAGGGATCCATCTGGAGAATGGCCAGAGGAGCAGGGGGTAAAACTCCACAGAAAGAAGGAATTCTCTGACTGAACTTTGCAACAATATGAGTGGGGCAAGAAGCCTCCTGGCCAGAACTTGTGGGAGGGTGTGAATTGGGTGTGCAGACTTCACAGGTGGGGGAAGAATTAAAGCTCTTTTCTCTCACAGCTGGGAGGTGGATAGCCTTGGGCAAATTTTCAAGCCCATCTCACCCTCTGCCCTCTGCCTGGAAACAGACTCTGGGCTGTCAGAGGTTGGGGGCACGGTGGGAGTGAGATCGGCCCTTCAGTTTGTATGGGAGCTGGGTGAGGCCTGTGACCACTGGCTTTCCCCCACTTCCCTGACAACCTGCGTGACTCTGCAGAGGCAGCCATAAACCTCCTACGAACAAAACTCCAATGACCTGGGAATCTCACCCCTACTCCCCACAGCAGCCGCAGCAAGACCTGCCCAAGAAGAGTCTGAGCTCAGGCACACCTAGCCCCACCCCCACCTGATGGTCCTTCCTTATCCACCCTGGTACCTGAAGACAAAGGCCATATAATCTTGGGAGTTCTAGGGCCCTGCCCACTGCGGGTCCCTCTCCACACTACTGCAGCTGATGCTTTCTGGAAATCACCACCTCCTGGCAGGAGGCCAACCAGCACAAAAATGGAGCATTAAACCACCAAAGCTAAGGATCCTCATGGAGTCCATTTCACCCCTCTCCCTCCCCATCCCCCCACCAACTCCTCCAGAACAGGCGCTCGTATCCACGGCTGAGAGATCTGTAGATGGTTCACATCACAGGACTCTGTGCAGACAATCCTCAGTACCAGCCTGGAGCCGAGTAGACTTGCTGGGTGGCTAGACCCAGAGGAGAAACAGCAATTGCTGCAGTTCCTCTCACAGGAAACCGCATCACAGGAAAAGGGGGAGAGTACTGTATCAAGTGAACACCCCGTGGGACAAAGGAATCTGAACAACAGTCTTCAGACCTAGACCTTCCTTCTAATAGAGACTACCCAAATGAGAAGGAACCAGAAAACCAACCCTGGCAATATTGTGTCTGGAATTGGTGGGTTCTTGGTCTCACTGACTTCAAGAATGAAGCTGCGGACCCTCGCGGTGAGTGTTACAGTTCTTAAAGATGGTGTGTCTGGAGTTTGTTCCTTCAGACGTTCAGATGTGTCTGGTGCTTCTTCCTTCTGATGGGTTCACGGTCTCGCTGACAGGAGTGAAGCTGCAGACCTTCGCGGTGAGTGTTACAACTCTTAAAAGTGGCTCGTCTGGAGTTGTTCCTTCTTCCTGGTGGGTTCATGGTCTTGCTGGCTTCAGGAGTGAAGCTGCAGACCTTCACGGTGAGTGTTACAGCTCATAAAGGCGGCGTGGACCCAAAAAGCGAGCAGCAGCAAGATTTATTGCAAAGAACAAAAGAACAAAGCTTCCACAGTGTGTAAGGGGACCTGCGGGAGTTGCCACTGGCTAGCTAGGGCAGCTTGCTTTTATTCCCTATCTGGCCCCACCCACATCCTGCTGATTGGTCCATATTACAGAGAGCTGACTGGACTGTTTTGACAGGGTGCTGATTGCTGCATTTACAATCCCTGAGCTAGACACAGAGTGCTAGACAGAAAAGTTCTCCAAGTCCCCAGTAGGTTAGCTAGATACAGAGTACCAATTGGTGTATTTACAAACCTTGAGCTAGACACAGAGTACTGATTGGTGTATTTACAAACCCTGAGCTAGACACAGAGTGCTGATTGGTGCGTTTACAATCCTTTAGCTAGACACAGAGTGCTAGACAGAAAAGTTCTCCAAGTCCCCTTTAGGTTAGCTAGATACAGAGTACTGATTGGTGTATTTACAAACCCTGAGCTAGACACAGAGGGCTGATTGGTGTGTTTAGAATTCTTTAGCTAGACACAGAGTGCTAGACAGAAAAGTTCTCCAAGTCCCCACTAGGTTAGCTAGATACAGAGTACTGATTGGTGTATTTACAAACCCTGAGCTAGACACAGGGTGCTGATTGGTGCATTTATGATCCCTTAGCTAGACATAAAAGTTCTTCAAGTCGCCACTAGACTCAGGAGTCCAGCTGGCTTCACCTAGTGGATCCTGCACCTGGGCCGCAGGCAGAGCTGCCTGCCAGTCACGAGCCACGCCTGCACTCCTCAGCCCTTGGGCAGTCGATGGGACCAGGTGCCATGGAGCAGGGGAGGGTGCCAGGGAGGCTCGGGCCACGTGGGAACCTGCCTCGGAAGTGGGGGCTCAGACATAGTGGGCTGCAGGTCCCAAGTCCTGCCTCATGGGGAGGTGGCTGAAGCCTGGTGAGAATTCGAGTGTGGTGCATGCAGGCCGGCAGTGTTGAGGAACCCAGCACAACCTCCACAGCTGCTGGTCTGGGTGCTAAACCCCTTACTGCCCTGGGCCGGCAGCACCCGCCGGGCCATTACCAGTGCGGGGCCTGCCAGGCCCATGCTGGCACCCACTGGAACTCATGCTGGCCTGTGAGCACTGCACACAGACCTGGTTCCTGCTTGCGCCTCTCCCTCCACACTTCCCGGCAAGCAGAGGGAGCTGGCTCCTGCCCTGGCCAGCCCAGAGAGGGGCTCTCATAGTGCAGTGGAGGGCTGAAGGGCTCCTCAAGCGCTGCCAGAATGGACGCTGAGGCCAAGGAGGCACTGAGAGTGAGGGCTGCTAGCACATTGTCACCTCTCCATACGACAAAACAGGGCTCTTCAACACCCCCCATCCCCCAAAAAAATCACACCAGTTAACCAGCAATGGATCCAAACTAAGAAGAAATCCTGATTCTCCTGAAAAAGAATTCAGGAGGTTAGTTATTAAGCTAATCAGGGAGGGACCAGAGAAAGATGAAGCCCAATGCAAGGAAATCCAAAAAATGATACAAGAAGTGAAGGGAGAAGCATTCATGGAAATAGATAGCTTAAAGAAAAAACAATAAAAAATTCGGGAGAGTTTGGACACACTTTTAGAAATGCAAAGTGCTCTGGAAAGTCTCAGCCATAGAATTGAACAAGTAGAGGAAAGAAATTCAAAGCTCAAAGACTAGGTCTTCAAATTAACCCAATCCAACAAAGACAAAGAAAAACAGAATAAGAAAATATGAACAAAGCATCCAGGAAGTCTGGAATTATGTTAAACAACCAAACCTAAAAATAATTGGCATACCTGAGGAAGAACAGCATTCTAAAAGCCTGGAAAACATATTTAGGGGAATGATCAAGGAAAACTTCCCCGGCCTTGTGAGAGACCTAGACAGCCAAATACAAGAAGCACAAAGAACCCCCGGGAAATTCATCACAAAAAGATATTATCCTAGGCACATTGTCATCAGGAGAAACTCTACAAGCTAGAAGGGATTGGGGACCTATCTTTAGCCTCTTCAAACAAAACAATTATCAGCCAAGAATTTTGTATCCAGCAAAACTAAGCATCATACATGAAGGAAAGATACACTCGTTTTCAGACAAACAAATGCTGAGATAATTCGTCATTACCATATCGCCACTAGAAGAACTGCTAAAAGGAGCTCTAAATCTTGAAACAAATCCTGGAAACACATCAAAACAGAACCGCTTTAAAGCATAAATCACAAAGGAACTATACAACAAAAATACATACTAAAAAGCAAAAACAAAAAACCAAAGTACATAGGCAACAAAAAGATGAATACAATGGTATATCACATTTCAATACTAATATTAAATATAAATGGCCTAAATGCCCCACTTAAAAGATACAGAACCACAGAATGGATAAGAACTCACCAACAAACTATCTGCTGCCTTCAGGAGACTCACCTATTACATAAGGACTCACATAAACTGAAAGTAAAGGGGTCCGTTCATGCAAATTGATGCCAAAAGTGAGCAGGGGTAGCTATTCTTATATCAGACAAAACAAACTTTAAAAAAACAGCAGTTAAAAGAGACAAAGAGGGACAGTATATATGGTAAAAGGCTTTGTCTCACAGGAAAATATAACAATCCTAAGTATATATGCACCTGAACTCAAGCTCCCAAATTTATAAAACAATTACTAGTAGATCTAAGAAATGAGATAGACAGCAATAAAATAATAGTGAGGGACTCAATACTCCCCTGACAGCACTAGGCAGGTCATCAAGAGAGAAAGTCAACTAAGAAAAAATGGATTCAAAGTATACCTTGAAACAAATGGACTTAACAGATATATATAGAACATTTCATCCAACAACTGCAGGATACACATTCTATTCAACAGTGTATGGAACTTTCTCCAAGACGGACCATATGATAGGCCATAAAATGAGCCTCAGTAAATTTAAGAAAATTGAAATTATACCAAGCACTGTCTCAGACCACAGTGGAGTAAAACTGGAAATCAACTCCAAAAGGAATCTTCAAAACCATGCAAATACATGGCAATTAAATAACCTGCTCCTGAATGAGCACTGGGTCAAAAATGAAATCAAGATGGAAATTTAAAAATTCTTCAAACTAAATGACAATAATGACACAACCTATCAAAACCTCTGGGATACAGCAAAGGTGGTGCTAAGAGAAAAGTTCATAGCCCTAAACACTACATCAAAAACTCTGAAAGAGCACAAACACACTCTAAGGTCACACCTCAAGGAACTAAAGAAACAAGGACAAACCAAACCCAAACCCAGAAGAAGAAAGGAAATAACCAAGATCAGAGCAGAACTAAATGAAATTGAAACAAACAATACAAAACATAAATAAAACAAAAAGCTGGTACTTTGAAAAGATAAATAAAACTGATAGACCATTAGCAAGAAAAAACAAGAAAAGGAGACAAAATCCAAACAACTTCACTAAGAAATGAAACAGAAAATATTACAACTGACACCATTAAAATACAAAAGACCATTCAAGGCTACTATGAATACTTTAATGCACATAAACTAGAAAACCTAGAAGACGTGGATAAATTACTGGAAAAATACAACCCTCCTAGCTTTAATCAGGAAGGATTAGATACCCTGAACAGACCAATAACAAGCAGCGAGATTGAAATGGTAATTAAAAAGTTACCAACAAAAAAAAGTCCAGGACCAGATGGATTCACAGCAGGATTTTACCAGACATTCAAAGAAGAATTGGTACCAATCCTTTTGACACTATTCCACAAGATAAAGAAGGAACCCTGCCTAATTCATTCTATGAAGCCCGCATCACCCTAATACCAAAACCAGGGAAGGACATAACCAAAAAATACAACTACAGACCAATATCCTTGATGAACAGAGATGCTAAAATCCTTGACAAAATACTAGCTAACCTAATCCAACAACATATCAAAAAGATAATCCACCATGATCAACTGAGTTTCATACCAGGGATACAGGGATGGTTTAACATATGTAAATCGATAAATGTAATACACCACATAAACAGAATTCAAAACAAAAATCACATAATTATCTCAATAGATACAGAAAAAGCATTTGACAAAATCCAGCATCCCTTTATGATTAAAACTCTCAGCAAAATCAGCATACAAGGACATACCGTAACATAATAAAATCCATCTATGACAAACCCATAGCCAACATAATATTGAATGGGAAAAAGTTGAAAGCATTCCCTCTGAGAAGTGGAACAAGACAAAGATGCCTACTCTCACCACTCCTCTTCAACATAGTACTGGAAGTCCTAGCCAGAGCAATCAGACAAGAGAAAGAAAAGCACACCCAAATTGGTAAAGAGGAGGTCAAACTGTCACTGTTTGCTGAAGATATGATTGTTTACCTCAAAAACCCTAAGGACTCCTCCAGAAAGATCCTAGAACTGATAAAAGAATTCAGCAAAGTTTCTGGATACAAGATTAATGTACACAAATCAGTAGCTCTTCTATACACCAACAGTAACTGAGCAGAGGATCAAATCAAGAACTCAACTCCTTTTACAATAGTTGCAAACAATAAAATAAAATACTTAGGAATATACCTGACAAAGGAATCAAAAGACCTCCACAAGGAAAACTACAAAACACTGCTGAAAGAAATCATACATGACACTAACAAATAGAAACACATCCGATGCTCATGAATAAATAGAATCAATATTGTGAAAATGACCATACTGCCAAAAACAACCTAAAAATTCAACACAATCCCCATCAGAATACCACCATTATTCTTCGCAGAATTAGAAAAAACAATCCTAAAATCCATATAGAACCAAAAGACAGCCCGCATAGCCAAAGCAAGAATAAGCAAAAAGAACAAATCTGGAGGCATTACACTACCTGATTTCAAACTATACCATAAGGCCATAGTCACCAAAACGACGTGGCACTGGTATAAAAATAAGCACACAGACCAATGGAAGAGAATAGAGAACCCAGAAATAAATCCAAATACAGCCAACCAATCTTCGACAAAGGAAACAAAAACATAAAGTGGGGAAAGGACATCCTTTTCAACAAATGGTGCTGGGATAATTGCCTAGCCAAATGTAGGAGAGTGAAACTGGATCTGTGTCTCTCACCTTATACAAAAATCAACTCAAGATGGATTAAGGATTTAAACCTAAGACCTGAAACTATAAAAATTTTAGAAGATAACATTGGAAAACCCCTTCCAGATATTGGCTTATGTAAGGATTTTATGACCAAGAACCCAAAAGTAAATGCAATAAAAACAAAGATAAATAGCTGGGACCTAATTAAACTAAAGAGCTTTTACATAGCAAAATGAACAGTCAGCAGAGTAAATAGACAACCCACAGAGTGGGAGAAAATCTTCACCATCTATACATCTGACAAAGGAGAAATATCCATAATCTACAACGAGCTCAAATCAGTAAGAAAAAAAACAAACAATCCCATCAAAAAGTGGGCTAAGGACATGAGTAGACAATTTTCAAAAGAAGATAAACAAATGGCCAATAAACATATGAAAAAGTGCTCAACATCACTAATGATCAGAGAAATGCATATCAAAACCATAATGTGATACCACCTTACTCATGCAAGAATGACCATAATCAAAAATCAAAAAACAGTAGATGTTGGCATGGATGTGGTGAACAGTGAATGCTTCTACACTTCTGGTGGGAATGTAAACTAATACAGCCACTATGGAAAACAGTGTGGAAATTTCTTAAAGAATTAAAAGTAGAACTACCATTTGATCCAGCAATCCCACTACTGGGTATCTACCCAGAGGAAAAGAAGTCATTATTTGAAAAAGATAGTTGCACATGCATGTTTATAGCAGCACAATTGACGATTGCAAAATTGTGGAACCAACCAAAATGCCCATCAATCAACAAGTGGATAAAGAAACTGTATATATATATATAAATAGATATAGATATATATCTATATTTAGATATAGATATATATGATCTATATATCTAGACATAGATCGATATATATCTATATATCACCACATAAACAGAATTAAAAACAAAAATCACATGATCATCTCAATAGATACTGAAAAAGCATTCAACAAAATCCAGCATCCCTTTATGATTAAAACTCTCAGCAAAATCAGCATACATGATATGTATGCTGGAATACTATGCAGCCATAAAAAGGAATGAATGAACAGAATTTGCAGCGGCCTGGATGAGATTTGAGACTCTTATTCTAAGTATAACTCAGGAATGGAAAACCAAACATCGTATATTCTCACTGATACGTGGGAGCTAAGCTATGAGGACACAAAGTCATAAGAATGATACAATGGACTTTGGGGAAAGAGTGGGAGGGGGCGAGGGATAAAAGACTACAAATAGGGTGCGGTGTATACCTGGGTGATGGGTGCACCAAAACCTTACAAATCACCACTAAAGACTTACTCACATAACCAAATACCACTTGTACCCCCATAACTTAAGGGGGGGAAAAAAAAGTTAATATGGTCATTACTACAGCATCCACTAGGCGGCAGAAGAGGCCACTTGACTGTAGTCATGGAAAAAGTGGCTAAAATCCCACTGGTACAAGGGTTCTAGAAAAGTAATTACAGGCTGGGCGCAGCACTTTGGGAGGCCGAGGCGGGAGTATCACCTGAGGTCAGGAATTCGTGACCAGCCTGACCAACATGGAGAAACCCAGTCTCTACTAAAAATACAAAATTAGCTGGGCGTAGTGGTGTGCACCTGTAATCCCAGCTACTCCGGAGGCTGAGGCAGGAGAATCGCTTGAACCCAGGAGGCAGAGGTTGTGGTCAACCAAAATCGCACCATTGCACTCCAGCCTGGGTAACAAGAGCGAAACTCCATCTCAAAAAAAAAAAAAAAAAGAAAGAAAAGAAAAGTAATTAGAATATGATCCTATCATTTTGTAGATGAGGGAACTGAGGCCCAGAGTAGTTATATTTCACTTTGTCCTTTCCTGAATCTGTGACACCAGGCAAGATACTTAAACTCCATAGTTTGTCAACTATAAACTAGGCCTGTCTGTCTAGTTGCAAGTTTATAATAAGGTGGTATACATAAAGCACTTAATGCCCAGCACACGGTAAATGCTTAATAAAAATTACCTATCACTATTTTACCTAAAAAACAGTTATTGGTAAAACTGAAAAGAAAAAGTGGACCTACTTTCTGAAATGTCGGAATTATAAGGATGGTTAGATAATTGACAACCTGAAAAAGATTACCGGCTCACATTTTGTTGCTTTGTATAGGTAGCTGTTCAATCTGAACTGCATGCTTTCTGACCTAAGTTGTTCCATTTCTTTCCTTCTTTATCTTCCTGTAAGGCACTAATACTTCTTGAGATAACTATTTTTGCAAATTATGTTTCAAATGTTTTTAACCAATATATATGGATACCTACCTTAGATCTCAAGGGATATGAGATAACGTGGCCCTAGGAATGAAACTAATGGCATTGCTCCCTAACATTAAATAGGAGTTTAGTGTCTACCAATAGGAGTTTAGTGTCTCTTATTGCACTAAGAGCTCTCTCTGTATTAACATATTTCATCCTTACAGCAAACCTTTGAAGTAGGCACTACTCCATTTAACAAACAGGGGAAGTGGGGCCTAGAATCTCTATAGAAATTTAATATATTCTATCACATAATAGTGTTTCCATCAGGTATAACTCCCAATGCAATCCCTCCCCCCTCCCCCCTCCCCATGATAGGCCCCTGTGTGTGATGTTCCCCTTCCTGAGTCCAAGTGATCTCATTGTTCAGTTCCCACCTATGAGTGAGAACATGCGGTGTTTGGTTTTCTGTTCTTGTGATAGTTTGCATACCTGATGTAAATGACGAGTTGATGGGTGCAGCACACCAACATGGCACAAGTATACATATGTAACAAACCTGCACGTTAGGCACATGTACCCTACAACTTAAAGTATAATAATAATAAATTAATTAAAAAAATAGTGTTTCCAGTAACCTCAGAATAATTATTTCCTTAATAAAATATATGAAAGTTGATCACCTTCCCAAAAGATAAGACTTTCTAAAACAATTTCCCTTCCCACAGTTAGGGAATTGGTATTATCTGAAATCACTTTGTAAGCCAACATCAAAAAGAATATGAACCAGCCTACCAATATCATACTATAGTCCTGTCTCAAGCATTTTCACAGACTCTTTACTTATTCCTTTTCTTAATGGGATTGTTTATAATATTTATAAATATTGTAATTTTGTTACAATGCATTTGTCTTTTATATATAATTTATAAAAATTATAAATATTTATAGTATTTAATAAGGACCATCACTTTTCACCAGCTGATGTGTTTTCACATCGCATTGTTGCTTTAGGAAATAAAAACATGAAAATAGACCACCTTCTCATAAATCTTGAGATTTTCTTGCCCAATGCTCTTAATCCATGGTGTGTTTTCCCCCAAATCCCTCCACTAATTGCATCTTCATATAACCCTTACATCAAACTAACAACTTCTCTTCTTAGCTCTCCAGGCTGGGACCACCTTGCATTGGTCTCTTTTTCTTGTCTTCCAAAAGAGCTTTACATGCCTTGAGAATAGGGATAACATATTATAATATTATGTTTTCCCCAGTCTTCCTAATACCTGAAAACTTTCTGATTGATTCTGATGAGACAGTAAAGGACCAAAATAGAAAATATTAGGAACCTAAATCATCTAGGGATCTTGTCTTGGCTCCGTAGCCAAAGACTATCACCTATCAACCCCTTCCTTGCTAAATGTTATTCAAAGAGGCTCAGAACAAGTTGGTATAATTAATAAGCATAGCCAGTCTTCCTTCAATAGTAAAATACAAGTAAATATTTTGCTCAGGTCAACTGAACATTGAAGAAGCCTTACTATGTATCACAAAAAATGCTGCATGCTGATCACACACAGGTAAGACAGGTTCTGCCTTCTGGATTTATATCCACACATTATGAGAATATAAAGGTTCACGAATCCCACCTGCTTTGTTCCTTGGTGTCCTCATCCCTGTTGGTGACAAAATCTTTTGGTGTAATAACACATCAAAGTTATACTATGAAGGGACATAACCAATGGGTACCTACAGGTCAAACTGGGTCCCTTGTACATTTACAAGGAGCAAAACCATGAGAAGAGTTTTGCAGACTTAAACACAAGGAAAGGGGCATGACAAAGCTATGGGCCATAGCAAGGTAAAAATGAAGGAACAATAGAGATCAAAGGAGAGGGACGTCCAGTTACCTATGGAAAACAGACTTGGTAGCAACTAAAAAAAAGTAGCTTATATAAGGGTAAGGAAAACTGTATATCCTGAATCCCAGGTATATTGGTGATTGGCTGAAAATAAGAGTGGGTTCTTTGTGGTGACCAAGTGAGCCTGTCCACCATCCTGTCATTGTAAACTGTTAAGGTAGATAAATATCAATAATGGTAAATATGGACACAAAACATAGAAGTAATACTAAAGAGGGTGGTGGTAATGTGGCTCTAAGGATGAGATGATGGGGATTGACACAACCTAATACGAGATGGAAAGGAATTTATGTCCGGTTAATCCATATTGTCCTTTACTTGAGAGTTGTCACCGTAAGACAGAAAGGGCTTTGAAACTCACCACCAATGCCTATAATTATCAATCACTGCAACCATTATCCTAAACACCTAAGGACAATGCAGCCTTTTCTGGAAAAGTTGCCTTTTCAAGCTCTCTTGCAAAGCCATGTACAAAAATAATAATAAATACAAGTGTGTAGCAGCCCCTCCATCTGATAATTTCTCAGCTGCCTCAGAACATTAACTTTCATCTTTCTTCTTGTCACTGTCACAAAACTGTATGTGAGGCCATGCTAATTCATCTTATAACATACTTTCTCAGGCATGTCATGGGAAATCTATTGTTTTTTCTCAAAAAGTAAACACTTGAGTATGCCTTTAATAGATTTTCCTCCAAAGGTTCAACTCCACAGAGTCAAATATAAAAACAGAGAAACAATTTAAAAATAAATCGCTTGCCTTAGATTATGGACTAAATACAATCAGCCCTAATGGTAAAATGCATATTTTTTCATTATAAAAGAAAACTATTTATTGATAAATCCAGCATATTCTTCCTTGATATTCAGTTAGCATCACTGTTTAGCAGAACATAAACCAAAATACCACAAGTAACTATCTGCAGCAAGTGATTTCATGAGACAAAAGCCACTGGCATATTAAAATTTCAGATCACTTCCTTTTTAGTCAACTTCTCTAGCACAATCCTTCATGCTGTTGAAAAAAGATGAGCAGTATCTTATACTTCCTATTAAATCCATGTTTCATCCTTTTTCAGTGTCTTAGCTTGATGTCACACCCACAGGAAAAGATCAATGAACATGGCCCAACCTATGAGAAATAGGGGCAACTATGGCAAATTTTCCCATTGAACAGAAGATGGAGAATGTCTTAGCCATGATAATTATGGGACTTAAGTAAGAGCAAATATTTTTGCTAAGGCATTGTGGCATCCAGACATACACAAATTGTTCCTGCCAAGAAATACTCAGAACTAGACATTCAAATCATATGTACATGACTATCCAAACTTTTCATAAAACATTTATTTTGAAAATACACAGGTTAAAACATTATTGCATATTGCTAATATCATCATAAAGCTTATAAAATGAGGACTGTTACAATGTTATCTAAAAAGCATATTTAAGTGTTTCTGCCTTATTTTTTGGAATATGGAATAGATTCAATGCCCATGACATCAACTTGGCACTTTATCCCACTGGCTACATTTCACCCCAAGCCACAAAGTCCACGTAGAGGACTTCTTCAGATGGTTTGCAAGGAGAGGAGGTTTATCTGACTCTCTCTCCTATTATATTGGTTACAGGGAACCAACTTTCTCACACTACTAGGCTGCTCTATCCATCCCCTCAGGGCCACTCAGGAAGTAAGTTCTGGGCCACAAACTATGATGTTTCATTCATGTCCAAGAGTAGAGGGAAAACCAGCCAAGATGAGACAACAATCAAAGCAGAGAGTAAAGAAATTAAAGGCTGAGGAATCCCAGAAAGAATTCAAGGTTTGTATCTCAACATAAATGCATAAATGAGAAAAGTATCCTAAACAAATATTAAGCATATGGGGAATATTTTATATATATAGTATCATATTTTATATATGCACATAAGGCATAACTATATTATTTCATAATATATATGAAACTTGGGGGCATGTGCACAGAACAAAAGAACAAGATAGGATATCCAAAAGTAGAACCAAGTAAGTATGGGAATTTAATATATAGTAGGTGTAGCATTTCAAATCAAGAAGAAAAATATTTATATTAAAAAATATTGTTTGAATTACTAGCAATCTAGAAATTAAAATAAGGTTGAATTTCTACCTTAGAGCAAATAAAAACCTGAGAGATAAAAATAACTAAACGAAAAAGAAACCACAAATGTGTTAGAGGAAATTATGGTGAGATTTGTAAGACCAGAATGGAAAAGTTTCTTAAGTATGACACAGAGTCCAGAGGCATGCAAAGAAAGATCAAAGATTTTATTTCAACTACGCAAAATTTTTAAATGTTTGCATATAAGCAAATCTAAACAAGATCGAAAGAAAAATGACAAAAACTATTTACAACTCATTACAGAAAGAGGACAAATTCATTTGCTATACAAGTCACAAAGTAAAACCAATAACAGATGGAAACGTGGGTAAATGGTATAAATAGCTGGTTTATTTATAAATACAGTGGTTAAACACATAACATTATTCTTTACCTTTTATTTAGACAAATAAACCTGTAACGAGATAACAAACCTGTTAGATGGAATGCTAAGACAGAAAATGTGTTAAACACTAAGTTGATGGCAAGGCTGTAGAAAAGGATTTTTTTTTTTTTTTGAGACAGGGTCTCACTCTAACATCCAGGCTGGAGTGCAGTGGCATGATGACGGCTCATTGTAGCCTCAACTTTCTAGGTTCAAGCAAACTCCCACCTCAGCCTCCTGAGTAGCTGGGACCACAGGTGCATACCACCACACATGGTTAATTGTTATGTTGTTTGTGGAGACAAGGTCTCAATATGCTGCTCAGGATGGTCTAGCATACCTGAGCTCAAGCAATCTGCCTGCCTTGGCCTCCCAAAATGCTGGGATTATAGACATGAGCCAATGCCCTGGCCAGAAAAGCATATTTTTATATGTGGCTCTTGGGAATGCAACTTGGTAGAACCTTCAAGGATAGAAATTTAGAAACATCTCTCAAAATTGAAAACATATACTTACCCATCAAGGAATCTCATGTTTAGAAACATGCCATAGACACACACAAACATGTATTTATGAGGTCATATGTAAAAGATATTCATCACAGCAGTGTTTAATAACAGCAAAACCCTAAAAGCAATCTAAATGTTCATCAACGTAGACTAGCTAAATTATAATACATCTGTAAAGTTGAATAATTGGCAGCTATTCAAAATAAGGAATAATCTTTATATCTACTAAAATTGGATATTACCTGAGATACATAATTACATGTCAAGGACTAGGGCAAGACACTGTTTATAGTAGACAGAGTTGTGCTTTTTTAACAATATATTACTGAATATGCACAGAATGTTTATAATTACAAATATGCAAGTATTTAAAGTGTTATTTCTAGAGAAGAGAAAGAAGTTCAGAGTCAATATATATATTATATAGGCAGTAGAAAAAGTTACAGATATGTTAAAAGAGTTTATGCACTACAGGTAAAATACCAGCATGGACAAAAACATACTAAGCTAGCACTAATCAAAAGAAATTTGACTAAGTTCATTGTAGACATAACAGAATTCTAACCAAGTAGACTTATCATAGATAAAGTGGGCATTACATAAAGATAAAGGGCTGAATTCTCTAATAAGACATGATGATTTTTAATGTGTATGTCCCTCACAACAAAATATCAAAATATGTGAGACAAAAACTGAGAGAACAAGTTGAAATAGATGAATCCACTAGTATAGCTGGAGACATCAACCCTTCACTTTTAGTAATTGATAGATCCAGCAGACAAAATCAGTAAGAATAAAAATGACTTGAACAACACTATTATTCAACCTGATCTAACTCACATTTGTAGAATACTACATTCAACAACAGCAGAATACACATTCTCCTCAGGTTCACATGAAATATTTACAAAAACAATTCATATTCTGGACCATAATACATATCTAAGCAAATTGAAAGGGACAGAAATTATACAAAGTGTGTTCTCAGTCCACAATGGCATTAAACTCGAAATCAATAACTGAGACGTGGATAATCACCAACTCTTTGGAGATTAAACACACTTCTAAATAACACATGAGTCAAAGAAGTCTCAAAAAATTAAAAATAGTATTTAAAAATAAAAGTAAAATTCAAATTATTAAAATATGTGGGATCCAGCAGAAGATGGGCTCACAGAGAAATTTATAGCATTAAATACACATATTAGAAAATGATAAATAATAAAAATTAATACTCTCACCTTCTACCATAGAAAACTAGATAAAGTAGAGCAATTTAAATATAAAGCAAACGGAAGAAAATAATAATGGAAGAAAGTAATAAAAATTAGAGTGGAAATCAAAAAAACCAAAAACAGAAAAATATCAATGAAACCAAAAGCTTGTTCTTCTAAAAGGCCAATAAAATTGACACACGTCTAGTCAAACTAACCAAGAAAAAGAGAGAGAAATCAAAACAACAATGTGAAAAATGAAAGAGGTTATCACTACCGATCTCACGGACTTAAAATGATAAGCAAAAAATGCCACAAAAAATTCAGTAGCCACAGATTTGATAACTTAGACAAAATGAACCAATTACTTGAAAGATACAAACTACCAAAACGCACAAGAAGAAATAGATAACCTGAATATGATTGCATCTATGAAAATAAAATAAGTCAATAATAAAACAAGGCATAAGGCCTACTGAATTCATTGGTGAATTCCACCACATATGTAAGGAAGAAATGATACTAAATCTTCATAATCTCACCCAGAAAACAGAATTTTTAAGAGAACATTTCCTAACTCGTTCTATGAGAACATTCCTGTAATACCAAAACCATATTAAACACATAGGTTTTCCCTTCCCATAAGAAGGGAGAACTGCAGGTCAGTATCTCTCCTGCCACAGGCTACAAAAGCAAAAAAAGACAAATGAGATTATATCAAAATAAAAAGTTTCTGCACAGCGAAGAAGAGAATATGTTTCTGCACAACCAACAGAGTGAAGAGACAACCTATGGAATGGGAGAAAATATTTGCAAACCAAACATCTGCTAAGGGGCATATCACTAAATTATATAAGAAACTTAAACAACTCAATAGCAATAAAACAATCTGATTTTAAAGTGGGCAAAGAACCTGAATAGACATTTCTCAAAAGAAGACATGCAAATGGCCAGCAAGTATATTAAAATATGGTCATCACTAATCAGGGAAATGCAAATTAAAACCACAATGAGATATTACTTCATACCTATTAGAATGGCTATTATCCAAATGACGACAGATAGCAAGTGTAGATGAGGATATGGGGAAAGGGAACTCTTGCACATTATTGGTGGACATGTAATGTAAACTAATATAACCACCAGGGAAAATAGTTTGGAGATTCCACAAAAAAAATTATAAACAGAAATACCTTATGATCCAGCAATCCCAGCACTGGTTATATATCCAAAGGAAATGAAATCAGCATGTCAAAGCAGTATCTGCACTTCTATATTCATTGCATCATTATTCCTGGTAGTCAAGAAGGCATGAATAAATCTTAAATGCATATTAATAAGTGAAAGGAACCAGTTTTAAAAAGCTACATACTGTATGATTCAAACTATATGACATTCTGGAAGAGGCAAACTGTAGAAGCACTGAAAAGATCAGTCACTGGCCAGGCGTGGTGGCTCACGCCTGTAATCCCAGCACTTTGGGAGGCCGAGGCAGGTGGACCACAAGGTCAAGAGATCGAGACCATCCTGGCCAACATGGTGAAACCCCCTCTACCAAAAATACAAAAATTAGCTGGGTGTGGTAGCATGCACCTATAGTTCCAGCTATTCAGGAGGTTGAGGCAGGAGAATCACTTGAACCCGGGAGGTGGAGGTTACAGTGAACCAAAATCATGCCACTGTACTCCATCCTGGCAACAGAGTGAGACTCCGTCTCAAAAAAAAAAAGATGTCATTGCTAGAGATGTAGTCAGATGAGAACGGAATTGAAAAGGTGAAGAAGTAAGCACAGGGGAATTTTTAGGTCAGTGATACTATTCTATATGATTCTGTAATTGTGGATAAATGACAGTATGCATTTATCAAAACCCATTTAAATTTACATCACAAAAAAAGAACCTTAATGTACAGAAATATGTTTTAAATCATTTAGAATACTGAGGTAACAAAGTCTCCCTCCTTGACCAAACTCTAGTCAGGCTCCTCTGAACCTTCCTCTTGACTAGACCTCAACCTTGACCTTTCATGTCAATCCTTAACAAGCCTAGTTTTAGAAAAGAATCATGCTTAGTCAGTTTAGCAAGAATTTCCCCACCCTTCATATTGGATTAAATTATTTATCCCCAACCCTCGATGTCTAAACCCTTGGCTTGCCTTCAGCAAGAATTCTATTAGGCCAATTGGCAGGAATTTCTCTATCCTTGATATGTCTAATAAAGTTCCTCTTAGTAATTTTCTATCCATTGACCTCCTCACTCTGATCATTGGCAGATTCCCAGGGTGTCTCTGCTGTATTCAGAGTTGAACTCAGTCTCTCTCTTTTATTGCAATAGCCTTGAATGAAATCCGTCTTGCCATTTTTAACAAGTTCCCAGTGAATATCTTAACAATCAAAATTTCAAGATGAAAAAAAGAACGTGATACAAGAATCTAATATAATTACAAATGTATGAAATAACCCCACCAAATGGGGGGTGGAGGGATACGTTGATGACCTAAATCACTCTGGAAATAAGCAGCATCTGTAAAACTAGAGGCAAAAGAAACTATTCAAAAGCACTGTACTCTAGCTGATAAAGGTATTTCCTATATATGTATGGGTTAAAAATTCTCATGTTACTAGAACTGTATAATGGAATTGAACAATTAAGCAATTGGATCTCCAATGTTGAGAGCCAGGTTTCTTGCTGTGGGAGTAAAAAATTATAGATATGCATGGAAAGAAGACTAGACTAATCCATATGGTAATGGACTACCATTGCAGACATTAGCAATGAATCCATATTTAGCTTAACATACATAAAGATATAGGAATATTTATAGATATGTGTGTATACATAAGTTAGTATACACATACTTATTTCTTTGCTCTATCAGCTAAGGAAGTCCAGAAGCATTGATACTTGAGTAGCCATGAGCATATATAGTGCCCAGTTCTGTGTTTCTAATATCATTCTGTGATAAAAGGAACCAAAGCTCCTTAGAGAAACGACGAATTCTACTACTGGGGCAGAAAATATACAATAAGGAAGTACTGCAAAATAAAAGCACATTGATGAGGTTATGTCAAAGAGACACATGAGCCAGCTGAAAGAGCTCCTAGTGGCCAAAACTGGAGCAATTTCAGCAACAAAATAACGAAGCTAGTATTGGATGATAGCCCAAGGTGTAAAAAGCCCATGAGTCCTTATCAATATAAATGATTGGTTGAATCAGTAAATAAACTGGGGAGACAAGAAAACTCTCCCATGCAAAAGAATACCAAATTATTTATGTATATACTCTGCCCTCAAGGAAGTGGTACGTAACTCCCCGCTTATTATGGGCTGCACGTAGTAATTTCCTTCCACAGGGCACAATGCAGGAAGATGAAAAAAAGGAGTAACTTTCCAATGGAGAAACCTGACAAACACTGCCTCACCCAGATGATCAAGGTCAACATCAACAGAGAAAATTCATGCTGTTAGCATGTACCTGCAATGGACTAAATGTTTATGGCTCCTCAAAATTCATATGTTGAATTTCTAACCCCCAAGATAATGGTACTAGGAAGTATAGTATTTGGAAAGAGATGAGGTCATGAAGGTAGCACTCTCATAAACGGGATTATTAGCCTTATAAAAGAGACCCCAGAGAGATCCCTTGCCCCTTCCATCCTGTGAGGACACAGAACAAAGCCATCTGTGAACCAGTAAGGAGGGCCTCACCAGACACTGAATCCACTGGAAACTTGGTCTTGGACTTCCTACTCTCCAATACTGTGAGAAATACATTTATCTTGCTTATAAACAACACAGTCTGTGATAATTTGTTATAGTAGTCCAAATGAACTAAGGCAGAACCCTTGATCTTGTATAATAAACATGGGTACAAGGTATATGGGAACTCTCATATTATCTTTGCATTTTTTTTTCTATAAAGTCTAAAGCCATTCCAAAAAATAAAGGATATTTTTTAAAAGAAACTAAATAAAATACATACAATTTGAAAATGACGCCAAGGTAAAGACTTAAATGATAAAAAAAAAAGTTCCATACACAATTACCATAGAGCCACAGAACTTCTGAGTAAAGACAATAGAGTGACAACTAGTAACAGAATCTTCCTTCTCCAAAATGAGCAAAAAGTAGCACCCCCCAAAAAAAAAATTCCCCAGTAACAAATAACCGAGGAGAATGGAGTAATCTAAGGCCATGAAGTTAAATAAGTTGGCATCCAGGTAAATATAAAATTCTAGAGCAGAGCTAAGAAATAAAGCAAAGCCAGTCCCTGTACTCATTGTCCTCTTAAATCCCATACAGAATAGGTGAAAAAAAAAAGTCCTAGAACTTTCACTAATATTCTCAAATCAAGTGAGAAACAAACCACTCTATAGGTACCTGTTAGGCCATCCTTGCATTGTTATAAATAAATAACTGAGGCTGTGTAATTTATTTTAAAAAGAAGTTTAATTGTCTCATGGTTCTACAGGTTGTACAGGCAGCATGATGCTGGGATTTGCTCAGCTTCTGGTGAGGCCTCAGGAAGCTTACAATCATAGCAGAAGGCAAAGGGGAAGCAGGCATATCACAGGGCGAGAGCGGGAACAATAGGGAAGGGGAGGTGTTACACACTTTAAACAATCAGATCTTGCAAGAACTCACTATCATGAGGACAGTACCAAGCCATTCATGAGGGATCCACCCCCATCACCCAAACACCTCCCACCAGACCCCACCTCCAACGTTGGGGATTACATTTCAACATGAGATATGGAAGGAACAAACATCCAAACTATTATCAGTAACCTTATCTTTTTCCTATGCTAAGTAGAAGAAGAAATGGATGCTGGGGATGATACATCCTGAGAAGGAAAAGCTTCAATTCTTAATTGGAGGAATGCTCTGAAGGCTGAGAGCAATGCCTTCACTCTGCGGCATATTTTCTTAGTAAGTCTAGTAACCTCCAGTATAGGATATTTACCAGAATCTCAGATCCTAGAGTGGAAACTGAGCTAGAGCATCACCCTTGGCCCCCACACCATGCCCTCCATTACCATTTCTCCAGAAATAGAACAAGAGTTAAAACATAACAAATGTAGTAGTCAAAACAATGGCCATGGAACCACAGAACTGGGGAGGCAAACAAATCACCAATACCATGTTACAGAAAAGAGAAGGTTTGCAAGATCTAGAAACCCAGCAGGTCAACAGGGAAAGTCAGCACTCTAAAACTTAAAAAAAAAGAGAAGCTTTAAAAATTGTGTTTGTACATATGTATATATACGTATATACATATACATCCACCTATCTACCTGAATGAATAAAATGGCACCTAACCCACAGGAGAGCATATTCCAAAGTAGAAAACATTTCCCCAAGTGCTTTATACTGCAGGACAACATAATAAGGACTTGGACTCAATGAAAACAAGACTTCAAAGAGACATGTGATAGAGTAAAAAGAAGAAGAAAATGCAGACTCAGAAAACAAATCGAAGACAAAAAGTCTTATCATTCCAGGACCAATAAATGAATTATATGAAATATATAACTGAAAAGTAAATGTTGATTAAAAGGAAATGCTTAATAACAATAAATGCAGATCTGAAAGACCATAAAATTTAAAGAGTTAGAGAAAAGCAAGTACATAAAGAAAACTGACAAAGAATGCAACTTATTGGCTGGTTATAAGAATCCAAATTATTGATGTTCCTAAAGGATCAATAAATATTTTTTTTTTCTTTTTTTTTTTTAATTTATTTATTATTATTATACTTTAAGTTGTAGGGTACATGTGCATAACGTGCAGGTTTGTTACATATGTATACTTGTGCCATGTTGCTGTGCTGCACCCATCAACTCGTCATTTACATCAGGTATAACTCCCAATGCAATCCCTCCCCCCTCCCCCCTCCCCATGATAGGCCCCGGTGTGTGATGTTCCCCTTCCTGAGTCCGAGTGATCTCATTGTTCAGTTCCCACCTATGAGTGAGAACATGCGGTGTTTGGTTTTCTGTTCTTGTGATAGTTTGCTAAGAATGATGGATTCCAGCTGCATCCAAGTCCCTACAAAGGACTCAAACTCATCCTTTTTTATGGCTGCATAGTATTCCATGGTGTATATGTGCCACATTTTCTTAATCCAATCTGTCACTGATGGACATTTGGGTTGATTCCAAGTCTTTGCTATTGTGAATAGTGCTGCAATAAACATACGTGTGCATGTGTCTTTATAGCAGCATAATTTATAATCCTTTGGGTATATACCCAGTAATGGGATGGCTGGGTCATATGGTACATCTAGTTCTAGATCCTTGAGGAATCGCCACACTGTTTTCCATAATGGTTGAACTAGTTTACAATCCCACCAACAGTGTAAAAGTGTTCCTATTTCTCCACATCCTCTCCAGCACCTGTTGTTTCCTGACTTTTTAATGATCGCCATTCTAACTGGTGTGAGATGGCTAGCCATAAGGATCAATAAATATAACCCAAGAAGTACAAAACAATAATGAAAATTTCCCTGAAAGGCGGGGATGGTGACCTGACTCCAGAAAAAAAGAGTTCACACTTCATTATGCGGAAATTTGACACAAAATGTTCAACACAGCTTTATCTTAGTTTAACATATTATACCCTAAGCATAAAGGAAAAATTCTTAAGTTATTCAAGAATAAATATATTTATATTTAAGTGAGGTTGGCGTCACGATTTTTCAAAAGCAACATGGAAATAGGGGGAATTGTGGTTATATAACAGAATGTGAATATTCTACACCCAGAAAATGTAAAAATAGGCAACAAAAAGTCAAAGGGTGGAGAGAAGAGATTAAAGAATACTCTCATTTTTTTCATCGCATAACATCTAAAAGGGAATTCTGTCATTAGTTCCAACCACTTAGTGTTTTTCCAAAGTTCTTAGTCTTAGAAAGATTATTTTAGGAATAGATCAACCATCAGCTTACCAAGGTCTATCTATGAATTTGAGTGTGTACATGGTACAAATTGAGGGTTATCTCTAGCCTGTCCCATTGCTTTTAAGTAAAAGCATATTCTTCCAGAACACATACTTGAAACTGGACCATTTTTCAAAGAAAATTCGATATCATATAAGTATATATTTATTTACTTAAATTGTTTTCTTGCTAGAATGAGGTATGAGAAATCTGGAAGGTCCAGTAGTAAATATTTTAGGCTTTACAGTTATAACTACTCAACTCTGCTGCTGGAATGCAAAAGCAGTCATAGACAATAGGTAAATGAATGGGCATAGTAGCTATGTTACAATAAAACTTTATTGTAACAAAAACAGGGAGCAGGCCAGATATGACCAAAGCGGGATAATTTGTGCACTCGTGCTCTAGAGTCAAAATTTTGTGCATGTCTTGCCAGACAAAAAAATTAAATTATATATTTTCTAAAAACACTCTAACCTTTGCCTACATTTTATGACAAATGTATATTGCTAAAATATGTGAATATTGTTGAAAACTCAGAAAAATAGAGAATCTTAAAAATTGAGAAAATCTCACTCCATCTCCCAGGCTAGAGTGTAGTGGCACGATCACAGCTTATGGCAACCTTGACCTTCCCCACACGCAGGTGATCCTCCCACCTCAGTCTCCTGAGTAGCTGGGGCTACAGATATGTGTAACCAAGCCCAGCTAATTTTTGTAGAGACAGGGTTTCACAACATTGCCCAGGTTGGTCTCTAACTCCTGGGATCAATCAGTCTGCCCACCTCCATCTCCCAAAGTGCTGGGATTAGAGGCGTGAGCCACTGCACCCAGCCAAGAATATTTTGAAAGGAGAATAAAAGTTACCTATAGTTCCACTATCAAAAAATAGGGGCTATTTAATATTAACACATTTCCTTCTTTTTACAAGCATTTTTTTCAGATGACACAGGATTAACAAGTTCATATCCTTATTTTTACACTTAACATTGTATCATAAAGAACTATTATAAAATTAAAACTTATGTAAACATGCTCTTTAAAAGGTGTGTAAAATTCAGAGTTATTTCAAGATTGACGTATTTGTCTTTTTTACTTGGATCTTTGGATATTCCACTTTATCCCTATAATGTAATCCTTAAATGATTATGTTTGCACTTAAATTATTTTTCGCATCTCTGGCAATTTGTTAGGATAGACTCACAGAAGTTAAACTACAGAGTGTGAACATTTACAAAATACTTTTTAAAATTCCTTTAAATTCGCATATACAGTATCTGAGATGAGCCCATGAAAAAAAGGAGTTACATATTCTCAACTTAAAATTAGGAACCACTATCCCCCTCAAAAATAGAAATCTAGCTTATAAATTAGTCTTTAAAATACTCCATCCAATACAAGCTATGTATCACTTGCTTAAAAGAAAATAAGTTTAACTGTTGTTCTACACCAAGACATAAGACATTTATTTGCTTCAGAGTTGGAGCTACAGAGGTAAGCACCACAACAAAATATTAGAGCAGCGTAATTAATCATCATGGACGTTTCATTGTCAGTGAACATAAATCAAAAGGCAAGCACTTTTCCACCCTGAGTGATATGAAACCAACATAAACATGGCAAGAGGAATCAGATGCTTGTCAGTGGCTGATAGTATTTTTCACTTCTCCCACAAATAAGTAGTAGAATGTTGCACATGAATACTTTCTACCCTGTGATTTATTTTCTCACCAAGTATTACTCAGAAATAGCAAAACTGCAGGAAAACCTTTCTTACAGCATCCTGGCATAAAAATGTCAAAAGATAAAATAATCTAAATATCAATATGAATTGCCCAGGAACACATCAGGCTTACAATGATCATGGTATAGGTGGCCAATTCAATTGCTTAGCAACATTGTCCATCTCAATTAGATGTGTAGAAGACCAAGTTTATCTTTGAAGCAGTTGAGTAAGGCTGAAACAGCAGAGAAACTGAATCTCATAGACCCAGATATGAATCCCATCTCTGCTAGTTATTGCTATGTGATTTGAGGCAATTTCCCTCTCCAACACTGTTTTCTTCATTGCAACATGGAGAAAATAATACCTGTCTCACAGGTTGTAGTTAAGAACAAGTAAGATAATGCACACAAAGTGACTACCGTGGGTCCTGCAAAATAAGTGAATCTCAATGTTGGCTGAATCAGAAGCTCTTTCTATATGCAAATGATGGAAAACTTTTATCATATCTCTCTCAATTATTTAGTATCTCTCTTAATGATAGCAAAAGTACACTTTACCTTTATATTTCATTGGCTTAAACAAGCTTAAACCTTATTCCAAATTATTAGCCTTCTAATTATGATGCTTCAGTAACTGTCTTTAATTCCACTGAACATAGAAGTTGATAAATAACTTTAAAACCTCATAAGCAAATTCATGCTCCAGGACAGCCTTGATCAAGTGAATTGTCACATGGGCTGCCAAGCCTCACATTTTTCAACCTTGTGTTTTTATAAAACTCAGATATCATTTTTGTGTACATATTTTATATGCACCGTTATTGTTTCATTTGTGTTAAAGGAATGATTAAAATCAATATAAAATGAATATTAATAATCCCCTAGAATAAAGAACTCTTTAATATTTTAAATATTTTAAATAAATGTCCACTTATTCAATAAGTGAATGAGACACATTGAATTCATCAGAATATGGTGTAAATATATTATGGAATTCTTAATAATGGATGTTGTTGACTGGAATTTAGTGCTTTCGTGGCAAAAAAAAAAAATCCATTCAGAACCTTTAAAGACAGATACTAAAATATATTCCTGACAGATAAGCAAGATGGTAGGGAATCTGTTAATGTGTCTCATGCGAATACACTTGTGGGTTTTATGAGCCAAAAATAGGGCAGGTGGTTGGCTAGGTGCGGTGGTGCACCTCTGTAATCCCAGCATTTTGGGAGGCCGAGGTGGGTGGATCACTTGAGGTCAGGATTTTGAGACCACCCTAACTAACATTGTGAAACCACGTCTCTACTACATACAAAAAAAATTAGCTAGGTGTGGTGGCGCATGCCTGTAGTCCCAGCTATTCAGAAAGCTGAGTCAGAAGAATCGCTTGAACCCAGGAGGCAGAGGTTTCAGTGAGCCGAGATTGTGCCATTGCACTCCAGCCTGGGTGACAAGAGTGAAACTGTCGTTTCAAAAAAAAAAAAAATAGGGCAGGTGGTTATAGAATATTGAAGCAGAAGAGAGTTTCAACTTCTTTATAAACGCTAGTGTTTGGTATTGTAAAACAATGCCTGTGTGAGTCCACTGTGACTTCCTTTCGTAATTGTAGGAGTGTCTACAAGCTCTTCTGGAAGCAGAACCTGAGCCAGTGATTTGAGCACAATGATCCTTTAAGAAAATGCTCTCAGAAGAAATCAGTATGAAAGTGTTGTCAGAAGGATAACAAAATAGGGAGAAGCCAAGAAGGATCTGACTTCAGATCCTGCTGGGAGCTCTGCACTTTACAATTGAGCAGTAGCATATATTGTTTTCAGACATAATGTTCCCAAAGAGCACAGATATTACTAGTGAGTGAAGGCTGTTTTATTATATCCAAAAATATCAAAAGTATGGGCCAAAATTGATTGTGTACATTTATTTATTCATTCAGCCAACATTTTAGGACCTTCTTGAATTCCTACTTTAAGTAATACTTTTATTATTTTTATATTACAATCCGTCAGAGTCTGTCTCTATGGAGTCAACAAATCTGGGCTTTTGCATGAATACACCAGAAAGCCATTCTGCCATGGGTAGACTGCAGAGGAGGAAAGTCAGTGATAAAATATCCCTGACTCTAAGGGACAAGGAGGTTCCAATACACAAGGGCCATCCTCTGAAGGTCACAGGAACCTGCTTTTAGCAGAAAAATATGCAAAGGCTGGGAAAGGGGTGGGATAGGATCCAAATGGGCACCAACAGGGTCCTCTGCAATAGACATAGTTTCCATTCAAATCAATGTGGAACAAATGTCCTAAAGTACTTGTATCTCAATCATCTCATTTGTAAATATACAAAAAATATAGAAACAGGAAATTATTTAGATCAGAAAAATGTGGTTGGCCCAATGATGGAGAAAGTTTTTCTTCATTATGTGAAGTTATTTTTTATCATGTTCTACAACCAAGTTCACCTACTCATTCAATATGTTCACTAAATACCTCTTATTATTAGGAATTTCAGTGATAATAAACTTAGTTGAATGAAGCAACGGTATTAAATTGCTTTTCACTAATCAAACACTGTTCCATGGTTATATGTGCATTCAAGTTTCTCCAAATTTGCCACATCTTCGTTTGTTTGAGCTGATATAACAGAATACCTGAGATGGGACTGATGCAGGCAAATGTCAAAACTGGGACATAGCTCAGAAGGGTTCCTGGCCTTAGACAGGAAATAATTCAAGAGCAAGGCAACAGTGAAAGAAAGCAAGTTTATTAGAGCAATCGTGTCTAGCAAAATGACTGTCCCACAGATAGAGCAGGGCTATCCCAGAGGAGCGCAGAGTAGCAGTGAACAGCAAAGTAGCAGCTCCATAGGCAGAGCAGATCAAAGCAGCAGCAGTTCTAAACAACAGTCAGAACAGGAGCAGGAGTCCCAACAGCCGCAGCATGAATTTCTGGCTAGCTGTATTTACATCTACTCTTAATTATAATCCAATTAAGGGGTGGGTGATTAGGAATTTTCTAGAAAAGAGGCAGGGAGTTCCTGGAACCATATAAGGTCATTTCCAGGTCGTTACCATGGCACATTGACATTACATTTGTAAACTTTCATGGGACCTGTAGGAGTGTCTTTAATAATGAGCAGTGAGGGCAACCAGAGGTCACTGTCATTGCCATGTGCTGATTTCTGCCAGTTTCTTTACTCCATCCTGTTTTTGATTAACGGTGTTGTTTCTGGTGCTTGGAAAACAAGTCCTGCTTTTCTCCTACATCAAGACAATTTATAATGAAAGGAAATTTATTTCCTTACAGTTTTGGTAGCTGAGAAGTCTAAGGTTAGGGCACCAGAAGGTTCAGTGTCTGGCGAGACCATTCTCTTTTCCCAAGATGGGGCCTTTCCTGCTGCATTCTCCAGAGGAAAAAGTGGCTGGATCGCCACATGGCAGAAGAACAACAAAAGGGCTAGAGAGGGCCAGACTCACTCATTTCTAAGGTATTAACCTCAACCAACAGACAGAGACCATATGATCTGATCATCTCTTAAAGGTAACACCTCTTAATACTGTTACAATGGCAATTAAATTTCAACATGAGTTTTAGAGGGGACAAACATCCAAACCATGCCGCCACAAAGGGAATGGGAACTCATCTCAAAGCCATCCCCTCCATAGTCTCCATAGTGTACAACACAAAATGTATTTCCTACTGATACTGAATTAGTGGCTTTCAGTGACATCTTAACCTGTAGATGTGTCATTTCATTCATGAGAGAGTAACTCATCAATAGGAATTTCAAAAGTAGAAAAATGGACTGTTCTAAAAACACTCATAATATGTTTGTGAAGATTATCTCTCTGGGCTCCTCCAAAGCCTTTACAGATCCCAAATATCTATAAGCCTCCTCTCTTCCTGCTGCAATATACCTCGACTAATGACCAGTTGGGATTCAATTTACTATTTATCTAGTGGTTTCTGGTTAAATTAGAGAAACAACTAACCTAGACACTCTGAAAAATGTTTTTATTTAGCAAGTGAAATAGAGATCTCATCTATTGTCCGCACTTTACAATCGAGCACTAGTATATATTGTTTCCATACATAATTTTGTCACATCCCTAAAGAGAGAGCACAGATATTCCTGGTGAGTGGAGGTTGATTTATTATATCCAAAATATCAAAAATATGGATCAAAATTGATTGAGTACATTTACTTATTCATTCAGCCAAAGTTCTTAGGACCTTCTTGAATTCCTACTTTAAGTAATGCTTTTATAATGTTCGATATTACAATCCCTCATTTTATATATCTTCATTAGCAGACTTTTACCTGTCTTTCCTACCTCTAATCAATCATGTGTAATATTTCTAATATTCTGACAAACCCAAAGCTATTTTTCAACACAAGTATAAGTTTATATTTTCTGTAGAGTTAGGTACAGGCAATGCTGCTTTGGATGTTTTGCAAATGCTCTCAGTCCTTTAAAATATTAATAAAACTTTAAGTTCTCAAGTTTCTGTAAGAAGAAAATATGAAGTGAATTAGGGTGAACCTAGAATACTTCCTTTAGAAACTTAAACCCCACTTTGGGAGGCTGAGGTGGGCAAATCTCTTGAGCCCAGAAGTTTGACACCAGCCAGGACAATATAGCAAAACCCGGTCTCTACAAAAAATACAAAAATTAGCGGGGTGTGATGGCACACACCTGTAGTCCCAGCTACTCGGGAGGCTGAAGTTGGAGAATCACCTGAGCTTGGGAAGTCAAGGCTGCAGTGAGTGTGGTTGTGCCACTGCACTCTAGCCTGGCTGACAAAGTGAGACCTTGCCTCAGAAAAAGAAAGAAAGAAAAAGAAAGAAAGGGAAAAAAAAGAAGGAAAGGAAAGGAGAAAGAAAAGGAAAAGAGAGAAACTTCAACCAACAACTTTAGCATGGAGTGTAATGAGAACAGCAGGAAACTACAGGGATCAGGTTAAGCCATGGCATTGAGCCACACCTTGTGAATGTATTTACAACACATTCCTATTATATAATATGTATGTTTCAGTGAAATGTAAACTTTTAATAAAATAGAGCAAAACATTTCTTAACAAGTTAGGGAGCCAATATCTAGGGTATGCAATTTTCTAAATTATTGTAATTGAAGTTATTGTTAGGTTGTGACAGGGATGACTTCAAGAGTTCCCTAATTGGTCCTCAAGCATGCCAAGACTTCACCCGATAATGAAATGCTCCCATTAACCCATGTTCCCTTAAAATCTCAAGAGAAAACTGCTAGTTTCCAGGTTAGTGAAGATGCCAAAGGTTCTCCTTGCTCTGGGTTTCTGATTGGTGAACTGACACAGGGGAGAGAAAAGGTTTACATATAATTGTTAGTCATAAATCAGGAGCTCTTCTGATAGGTGAGTCAGGGTATCAATACTTCATGACTCCCAAAGACATTCAGGAATATTTCCAGGAGCAACAGAGACATTAACAGTGATATAATTTATATTGTTTGCAAAGATGTATATTGGGTAATTCTGTTTCTCTACTAATATAAGTTCAAAATATCTGGTTACTGAGGAAGCTGAGCACTGAGAAAAGTCATCTAGTTGCACATGATATCCAGCTCAGAGCAAATTACTGAGGAGTGATTGTGCTTGCCTTTGTGAACTTGCCTGAACATGCATGACCAAAGATATCCACATGTAAAGCCACCATATCACCAGCCTCCAACCCACACCCCATAAGCCAGGTCCAAGATCCCATTACTGAGGCAGAGTTATCTAGGTATGGTAAACTCAAAAATAAAATGAGAAAAATGTAATTGACAAGAAGCCCACTGATGATCCTCACTTTTCTATAACTATATTAAAATACTCTTTGCTGTGAAATAAAATGACCATATATTTAGAAAAAGATTTGAAAAAAGAAATGATGGATGAGAAAGAGGAAGGGTAGGAAGGAACACAGCAGCCTCATAAAACAGGTAGAAATATTTCCTCATATATTTTAAAATTTTGTGTAGAATTGGTATTACCTACTCCTTAAATGTTTCATAGAATTAACCAGTGAGGCTAGATGAACCTGGGGTTTTCTTTAAGTGAGGCATTTTTAATAAACTTTTATTTTAGCATAATTGTAGATTTACAGAACAGGTGAAAACATAGTCCATCATCCCCATTCCCCTCTCACACAGTATCCTTGAATGTAGGTTTTTTCTACCTCGGCATAATTAATATTTCAGGCCAGATCATTCTTTGCTGTTGGGGACTGTCTTGTGCATTGTAGATCTTCACTAGCATCCTAGGTTTCTACCTTAGATACTGGTAACACTGTTGCCTCAATGGTGACAGCCAAAAATGTCTTCAGATATTGCAGATGTTCCCCAGGGAAAAAAATTATTGCCTAGTGGAGAACTGCTGCCCTAAAGTTAAGATCTTACATAACCATGTAAGAAATTAACATGGTCTGACCGGGTGTGGTGGCCCACACCTGTAATCCCAGCACTTTGGGACGAGGCAGGCAGATCACGAAGTCAGGGGATCGAGACCATCCTGGCTAACATGGTGAAACCCCATCTCTACTAAAAACACAAAAAATTAGCTGGGTGTGGTGGCGGGCACCTGTAGTCCCAGCTACTCAGGAGGCTGAGGCAGGAGAATTGCTTGAACCCAGAAGGCAGAGGTTGCACTGAGCTGAGATCGCACCACTGCACTCCAGCCTGGGCAACAAGCAAGACCCCGTCTCAAAAAAAAAGAAAAAAAAACAGAAATTAACACTGGTACATTACTGATTACTGTTAACTAAAGTACAGTACAGACTATTCAGTCTTCACCAGTTTTTTATTACCATCCTTTTTCTGTCTGGGTATCCAATCCAGGATACCACATTGCATTTAATAATGGAATTATTTTAATTACAAATCAAATTTATGTTATCGATATACAAATAATCAGCCTATTCTGAGGTCACTTTTGATGAGCATGTCTCTCAAAGACTGGGTGCATTTCATCTAAGCTGTTACATTTATTGATACACAGTTTATTGGTCCTAATATTTATTATCCTCTATCTATAGAATGTGTGATGATATTCCTATGTTTATTCCTGATACTGATAATTTGCATTTTCTCTCATTTCTTGATCACTCTGGTGAGAGATTTGTCAATTTTACTGATCTTTTCAAGAATCAGCTTTAAATTTTATTAATATTTTCTCTATTGGTCTATTTTCTATGTTAATGATCTTTACTATTTTCTTTCTTCTACTTTGGGTTTAACTTGATCTTCTCTTGAGATTCTTAAGGTGAAACTTAAATTATTATTTGACATCTTTCTTCTTTTCTAATATAATTTAACACCATAAACATATCTCTAAGCACTGATTTGGATCCATTCCATAAATTTTTGTATTCCTTGTTTTCATGTTCATTTAATCCAATTTTTGTTTTCTTTTATGATTCTTCTTTCACTCAGGGATTTCTTAGAAGTGACTGCCTAATTCTCAAATGTTTAGGGAAATTCCAAATATTTTTCTGTTAGTGATTTCTAATGTAATACTTTTTTAGTAAGAGAAAATTCTCCACAGTACTTTGCTCCTTAAATGTATTGTCTTATGGCCAAAGGTATGATTATCTCAGTGCCTGATATAATTTGGCCATGTCCTCACCCAAATCTCATCTTGAATTGTAGCTCCCATAACCCCCACATGTCTTGGGAGGGACCCTGTGGGAGGTAACTGAATCATGGGGGCAAGTTTTTCCCATGCTGTTTTCATCATAATAGTGACTAAGTCTCTGAATAGTGAATAAGTCTTAATAGTGAATAAACCAAGATCTGATGGTTTTATAAAGGGCAGTTCCCTTGCACATGCTCTCTTGTCTGCTGCCATGTAAGATGTGCCTTTGCTCCTCCCGTGATTGTGAGTCCTCCCCAGCCATGTAGAACTGTGAGTCCATTAAACCTCTTTTTCTTTATAAATTACCCAGCCTCAGGTACGTCTTTATAAGCAGCATGAGAATAGACTAATACAGTGGCTATTCTATGTGCACTTTAGAAAATGTGTATTCTGCTCTTATTGGATTGGATGTTCCATAAATGTCAATTTGGTCAAGTTGATCTATAACGTTGATCAAATTTTCAATATCCTTATAGATTTTTTCCTCTACATGTTCTATCAGTTACAGAGAAAATAAAGTTAAAATTTTTATCTCTAATCATGGACTTGTCTATTTCTTTTATTTGTTTTACTTTATGTATCTTGAGCTGTTATTTGGGGCATATACATTCCAGGTTATAGGTCTTTTTGAAGAAATGATCCTTTATCATTATGAAATGCCCACATCACCCCCTTAATATTGCTTGTTTCTAAGTCTATGTGCATAATATTTATATTGCTATTACAATTTCATTATTAGTTTTTCTATGGTATAGCATATTCCATTATTTTTATATATCTGTATGTCCAATTAAAGTGAGTTTTATGTATTCAGCATATAGTTGGGTCCTGCTTTATCCAATGTGACAGGTTCTTCATTTGCCTTCATGTATCAAACATTTTTTCTGGTTATAGAATTTTAGTTCTGTTTTCAGTATCTTAAAAATATTGTTCCCTTGTCTTCTAATTTACATAATTTCTGGTGAGAAGTCTATAGTCATTCTTAATTTTGTTCCTCTGTATATATCTTTCTCTGATTGCTTTGAGGTTTTCTTTTTATCATTGATTTTTAAAAGCTTTATTATTATGAGCCTCAGTGTGGATTTTGTATGTATGTTAATGTTGCTAAAGTTTTGTTGAGCTTCTTGAATTTGTGGCTTTGCAGTGTTTAACATAGTATTGCTGAAAAGTTTTAACATTTTTTGAAAATTCTTGAATTTCAAAATTTTCTGCTCTAACTTCTTCAAATTTTTTTTTCCATTTTCCCCTTTTGTGACTTTAATTGCACATTAGATTGTTCAGCTGCTTGATGCTGTCCCACAGATCACTGAAGCTTTGGTCTTTTTTCAGTCTTCTCTATGTGTTTCACTTTGTTAGTTTCTATTCCTGTGTTTTCAAGTTCATGCACTTTTCTTCTGCAGTGTTTAACCCACTGTTAATCCAGCAAAAGTTTTATTTCAGGTAGTGTATTTTTTTAACTCCTGAAGTTTCATTCGGTTTTTATATTTTCTCTCTCACACCTCAACATGTCATGTTTTCCTTAGTCCTATCAATCATACTTATAATATTTGTGATCTCTAGGGTATGCTCTCTTCTTCCTTGTCTCTCTCTGTGCAACTATCTTCCATCCGTTGCTCTGCACCTCAAATTCTAATTGCTTCAGCATCCCTAGACCCTGATGTCTGCCTCAGTGAGATCACCAGGCTTTGTTTCGGTTCTTCTTCCCCATGCCACAGTGGAGAAGGTACCTCTAGGAAGAAAGTTGAGGTAAACATAAGGTTCACCTGATTTGTTTGCATTCTCTCATGAATCACAGTCCTGTATTTCCTACCATATTCAGAAACGATTGTTCTGTGTAAATTATCTAGTTTTCTGCTTGTTTCTGACAGGAAGACAAGTCCTGTAACAGAGACTCCTTTATGGACAGAACTGGAAGTCTGCACACAGCCTTTAGATGGAGTTATCTGCCTCCACTAATTTTGATGATGACCTAGCAAGTATGCTGGATATGGTACCAGGTATTTTCTCGCAATCACTCAGTTACTTTTAATGGTTCTTTAAGTCTGTTTTTCTTCCCAAACACAGAGGGGTCAAAGGTCATAAGGATAGTTTTGAACTATCCTTTTTAACAGTGGGTTAAACACTGCATGACAGATTTGAACCTAGGTTATCCTAACTCTTAACTGCTCCTCCACTTCAAAGAGTATCCTGTTTTTAGGGACTTTTGAATGAGTCTCCTGACATTCATTCTCTCATTCATTTCCCATTTTTGTGGGTTTTCAAGGTATCACTTAGCCTTTTTCTCTGCTTTGAGGAAACAGATATTAATATGCCCATCTAATAGATAGGTCAACTGAGGTCCAGAGGGCTCTGTAATTTTTCTCAAGGTCTTACAATTAGTAAACAACAGGAGGAAGTAGAAAAACGAGATTAGCGCTTATATCTCTGAACACCTAGAATACCATTCCTTCCATTACAACTCACTGGAAAGCAAAAGCTATTTAACTGCACACTTTATAAAAAGAAACAACCATTAAAATAACAGATCCTTAATTTAAATTAACATCTTCAATCTACTCTTCAGCTCAACCTCTCCAATATGATCTCCAGAAATGAGGTTTAAATGCACTGACATTCTGTCAACCATATCCTTAAGGAACGGATTCCAGAGTCTGCTTTGTTTGAAATGACTGTCATGAGTTGGGCTGTAAAAAGTAATTGGTTCTATAATTTCATACATGTCAAAATATGCTACGCACTGTTTCCTAATCGCTGTTTTGTGTGTGCACACAGGTGTAAAATCAATTTGGTTGCTCGGGTAGCTCTCTGGCACTGTCTATAAGTCACAAGATAGTAAAATGCAATGACTGTTCCTAGCCTGCAGCTCAAGTTTTTCCAAGCCTCTCTGTCATCTAAAAGATTATGTCGAAGTCACAAAACCAACTGGGCCTCAGTTTCCCCAGCTGTAAAATGGCAGCTGGAGACAAATGACCTAAATAACTCTAAGCTTCCTTCCATTTCTGACATTTTAAAATATAATTTTTAAGTAAGTTTAGATGAAATTGTATCAACTAGGAACACCTATTAATTGGCATGTCCATGCCTGTACAGTACAATGATAACCACGGTCCATTGTCCCTGTTTTCCTATAACATTTAGAATCATGTCCTAAAGGATATTGCTGTTGTGCTTTTCTGAATCACAATGCTATCTAGTGCCTTTTGTAAAAACTGTAGAATGCAGAGGCCATGAGAGAACTCTTATAAAACAGGAAATGGAAAAACTCAGGGAAATTACATGCTAACTGATCTTTAATTTGTTTAGTATAACTTTAATACTTTTTTTAACTTCAGTCTATTATTTTGGTTTCTATAAGTCTTCTGAATTTTTTTTTCTTCCAACTTTTATTGTAGTTGCAGGGGGTACATGTGCAGGTTTGTTACATGGGTAAATTGCATATTGCTGGGGCTTAGTATGCAAATGACTTCATCGCCCAGGTAGTGACTATAGTACCTCATAGTAGTTCTTCAATCCTTACCCTACCTCCAGCCTCCCTCCTCAAATAAGCCCCTGTTGTCTATTGTTTCCCCTTTGTGCCATGTGTTGTCAATGTTTAGGTCCCACTTACAAGCGATAATGCGTGTTATTTGGTTTTCTGTTCCTGCATTAGTTCACTTAGGATAATGGCCTCCAGTTTCATCCATGTTGCTGCAAAGGACACAATTTCATTCTTTTTTATGGTTGTGTAGTATTCCATGGTGAATATGTACCATATTTTCTTTATCCAGTCTACTGTTGAAAGGCATTTATGTTGATTCCATGTCTTTTGCTATTGTCACTAGTGCTGTGATGAACATTCGGCATGCATGTGTCTTTATGGTAGAATGATTTATAATCCTTGGGTATTAATATATATCCAGTAATGGCATAGGATGCATTAAATGGTAGTTCTAAGGTTTTTGAGAAATTATCACACTGCTTTCCACAATGATTGAAGTAATTTACACTTCCACAAGCAGTGTATATGTGTTCCCTTTTCTCTGTAACCTCACCAGCATTTGTTATTTTTTAACTTTTTAAATAACAGTCATCCCAACTGGTGAGAGATGGTATCTCATTGTGATTTTCATTTGATTTCTCTAATGATTAGTGTTGAGCATTTTTTCATGTGCTTGTTATCCATGTGTATGTCTTTTTTTGAAAACTGTTCATGTCCTTTGCCCACTTTTTAATGGAGCTGATTGCTTTTTGCATATTAATTTGTTTCACTTCCTTATAGATTCCAGATACTAGACCTTTGTCAGATGCATAGTTTGCAAATACCTTCTCCCATCCTAAAGGTTGTCTGTTTACTCTGTTGATAGTTTCCTTTGCTGTGTAGAGGTCCTTTAGTTTAATTAGGTCCCACTTGTCAATTTTTGTTTTTGTTGCAAGTGCTTTTGGTATCTTCATCATGAAATGCTTACTTGGGCCTATGTCCAGAATGGTATTTACTAGGTTATCTTCCAGGGTTTTATAGTTTTAGGTTTTACAATTGAGTATTTAATTTATATTGAGTTGATTTTTATACATGATGTCAGGAATGAGTCCAGTTTCAATATTCCACATATGGCTAGTCAGTTATTCCCACACTATTTATTGAATAAGGAGTCATTTCTGCATTGCTTGTTTTCATCAACTTTGTCAAACATCAGACAGCTGTAAATGTGTGGCTTCATTTCTGGCCTCCCTATTTGGCTCCAGTGGTCTATGTGTCTGTTTTTGTACCAATACCATGCTGTTTTGGTTACTGTAGCCTTGTAGTATAGTTTGAAGTCAGATAGCATGATGCCTCCAGTTTTGTTCTTTTTGTTTAGAACTGCTTTGACTACTCAGCCTTTTTGGGGTTTCATATGACTTTTAGGATAGTTTTTTTTTCTAATTTTGTGAAGAATGTCATTGGTAGTTTGATAAGAATAGCATTGAATCTATAAATTGCTTTGGGCAGTATGGCCATTTTAACAATATTTATTCTTCCTATTCATGAGCATGGAATGTTTTTCCATTTGTTTGCATCATCTCTGATTTCTTTCAGCAGTGTTTTGTAATTCTTGTTGTAGAGATTTTTTTACCTACCTGGTTAGCTGTATTCCTGGGTATTTTATTCTTTTGCAGGGTATTGTGAATGAGGTTGTATTGATTTGGCTCTCAGCTTGGATGTTGTTGGTGTATAGAAATGCTACCAATTTTCATATACTGATTTTATACTCCAAAACTTTGCTGAAGTTGTTTATTAGACCTAGGAGTTCTCGGGCAAAAACTATGAGATTTCTAGGTATTGAATCCTATTGTCTGCAAACATAGATAGTTTGACTTCCTCTCTTCCTCTTTGGATGCCTTTTATTTATTTCTCTTGCCTGATTACTCTGGCTAGGTCTTCCACCACTATGTTGAATAGGAACAGTGAGAATGGGCATTCTTGGCTTGTTCTGATTTTCAAGGGGAATGCTTCCAGCTTTTTCCCATTCTGTATGATATTGGCTGCAGGTTTCTCATAGATGGCTCTTACTATTTTGAGGTATGCTCTCCCACTTCCTACATTGTTGAGAGCTTTTAACAACAAGGGATATTAAATTTGATCAAAAGACTTTTCTACATCTATTGAGATGATCATGTGGTTTTTGGTTTTAGTTTTGCTTATGTGATGAATTGCATGTGTTGGTTTGCATGTGTTGAACCAACCTGCCATCTCAGACATAAAACCTACTTGATCATAGTGAATTAGGTTTTTGATGTGCTGCTGGATTCATTTGGCTGGTATTTTGTTGAGATTTTTGCATCTATGGTCTTCAAAGGTATTGGCCTGACATTTACTTTTTCTGTTGTGCTTCTGCCGGGTATTGATATTAGAATAATGCTGGCCTCATAAAGTGGGCCAAAGAGGAGTCCCTCCTCAATTTTTTGGAATAGTTTCAGTAGGAATGGTACCAGATTTCTTTGTACATCTGGTAGAATTTGGCTGTGAATCCATCTGATCCTGAGCTTTTTCTGATTGGTAGGCATTTTATTACTGATTCAATTTTGGAACTCACTGTTGGTCTGTTCAGGGACTCAGTTTCTTCCTGGTTAAATCTTGGGGGTGGTTATGGAACCAGGAATTTATCCATTCCTTATAGGTTTTCTAGCTTTTGTGCATATAGGTGCTCATATAGTCTCTGATGTTTTTTAGAATTCTGTGTAGTAGTAACATCTCCTTTTTCATTTATAATTGTGTTTATTTTGATCCTCTCTCTTTTTAAATTGTGCTAGCTAGCTATATATCAATCTTATTTATCCTTTCAAAGAAAAAACTCCTGAACACCTTGATCTTTTGTGTTTTTATTACATCTCAATTTCATTCAGTTCAGCTCTGATTTGGATTATTTCTTGTTTTCTGCTAGCTTTGAGGTTGCCTTGCTCTTGTTTTTCCAGTTTTCCTAGATATGACATTAGGTAGTTAATTTGAGATCTTTGTAACTTTTTTATGTGGGCAATTATTGCTATAAAATTACCTCTTAATACTGCTTCAGCTGTGTCCCAGAAATTCTGGTATGTTGTATCTTTGTTCTCATTAGCTTAAAAGAATTTCTTGATTTCTACCTTAATTTCATTTTTCACCCAAAATGCATGCAGCAGCAGATTGTTTAATTTCCATGTAATTGTATGGTTTTGAGCAATCTTCTCAGTGTTGATTTCTATTTTTATTTTGCTGTGGTCTGAAAGTGTGGTTGGTATAATTTCAGGTTTTTAAACATTTGCTAAGAATTGTTTTATGGCCATTTTTTGTGGTCAGTTTTAGAGTATGTGCCATGTGCTTATGAGAAAAATGTATATTTTGTTGTTTTCAAATGGAAAGTTCTGTAGATGTTCTTAGGTCCATTTGGTCAGGTGTCAAGTTCAGGTCCTGAAAATACTTTTTTAGTTTTCTGTCTCAATGATCTGCTCAATACATTGGTGGTGTGTTGAAGTCTCCCACTATTAATGTGTTGTTATCTAAGTCTTTTCGTAAGTCTCTTAGAACTAGTTTTATGAATCTGGATGATCTTGTGTTGGGTGAATATATATTTAGGTTAGTTAGGTCTTCTTGTTGAATTGAACTCTTTACTATTGCAAAGTGCCCTTGTTTCTCTTTTTTGATCACTGTTGGTTTAAAGTCTGTTTTTTCTGAATTAGAATAGTAACTACTGTTTTTTTGTAATGTTTTCCCTTAACTTGGTAGAATTTTATCCTTCCCTTTACTTTGAGCCTATGGCTGTCACCGTATATGAGATGGGTCTCTTGAATACAGCACACAGTTCAGTCTTGCTTTTTTATCCAACTTGCCACTCTGTGCCTTTTGAGGCATTTAGCCTGTTTATATTCAAGGCTAATACTGACATGAGTAGATTAGATTCTGTCATCATGTTGTTGGTTGGTTATTACACAGACTTGATGTATAGTTGTTTCATAGCGCCAATGGTCCATGTACTTAACGGTGTTTTTGTGGTGGCCAGTAATGGTCTTTCCTTTCCATATTTAGCTCTCCCTTAAGAACTTCTTGTATGGTCAGTCTGGTAGTAAAGAATTCCCTTAGCATTTGCTTGTCTGAAAAAGACCTTATTTCTCCTTTGCTTATGAAGCTGAGTTTGGCTGGGTATGAAATTCTTGCCTGAAATTTCTTTGAGAATGCTGAAAATAGGTCCCCAATCTATTCTGGTTTGTGGGGCTTCTGGAGAAAAGTTCACTATTACCCTGATAGGGTTCCCTTTGTGGGTGACCTGGTCCTTCTCTCTTGCTATCTTTAACATTTTTTTCTTTCATTTCAACCTTCAATAATCTGATGACTACGTGTCTTGGGGATGGTCATCTTGTGTAGTATCTCACAGTGGTTCTCTGCATTCTCTGAGTTTGAACGTTGGCTTCTCTAGTGAGATTGAAGAAATTTTAATGGACAATATCCTCAAACATGTTTTTCAAATTGCTTGCTTTCTCTTCCTCTCTTTCAGGGATGCCAATATGTCATAAATTTGGAATCTTTACATAATCCTATGATTCTCAGAGTTTTTGTTCATCTTTATTCCTTTTTCTTTCTTTCTTCTTTTTTTTTTTTTCGGAGTCAACTTGCAGAACCAGTCTTCAAGCTCTGAGCTTCATTCCTCAGTCTGGTCTATTCTGTTAATACTTCCAATTGTATTTTGACATTTTTTTAGTATGTTTTTCAGCTTCATCAGGTCAGTTGGTTCTTTTTAAAAAAATGGCTATTTTATCTTTCAACTCTTGTATAATTTTATTGTTTTTCTTGTATAGGGTTTTAACTTTCTCCTGAATCTCAATGATCTTCGTTTCCATTTAGATTCTGAATTCTATGTATGTCATTTCCACCATTTCAGTCCAGTTAAGAACCATTGTTCAGGAGCTAGTGTGGTCATCTGGAGGTAAGAACATATTCTGGCTTTTATTGTTGTCAGAGTTCTTGCCCTGGTTCTTTCTCATCTGTCTTGGCTGATGTTCCTTTAATATTTGAAGGTCCTTGCCTTTGGATTGAGCTTTTTGCTTTTATATTCTCTGAGGTCCTCGAGGCTTTGACTGTGGTGTAAGTTGGATTTAGTCAGTAGGCTTCATTTTTGGATGATTTCAGAAGGCCAAGGCTCAGCCCAGCACTGCTGGATTGCATGCTCTAATCTTTGGCAGCTGGGCCCAGACCTGCAGTTTTTTCCTCTGGTACCTCAAAGTTAAGAACCTGCTGTGCTGGAGGGGCTGAGGTGCTCCCAGTGAGCTGACAACAATACTCCTACTGGGCGGGGCCGGGGGGGCGTGCCATCATAAGCACTTCAACAGGGTGGTGGTGCCAGCAGCAAGTTGGTGGTGAGTACCTCTGATTATTCAGAAGTGCTAATATTCATTCAGTTGACAGAGATATAAGTTAAAATAGTCATCTTTCATAATAATTCAATATTTTAAATTAAAGGGATGCTTTTAATAAATAAAACTATTAATATCACCATCTAGCCTACAAACAAAAGAATTAGAGGTGTTAGCAGTACCTATTATAGATGTTTCTCAAGATAGCAAATCTAAGAATTTCACCTCTAAAACCTGTAACTGTTACATGATTATGAATAAAAAGATGTGTATTCTTTTGACTACGTGGTTTTGTTGGAGCATACTGCAAAACAAAAATGTGCAGTGGAGCTGTAGTTTCTTTCACTCTATTTTATAAACCCATCCGCTTCAACTTAACTTCTTAGACAAAACATCTGGAAGGCAGAGGAAGAATAGGAAGGAGAGGAAGGGAAAGGGGAATAAATGTAGAAGAAAATCAGGCTGCTTCTGAGACCACTGGACCCTCATAAAACTTACAGAACATAATGAAGTTGAGCAAGTTCTAAGAACTGAAAAGGCTCTGTCCAAATAACAGTCTACTAGTAGGGATATCTCATGTCCACCTATGGTACTGGTATAGCTAAGCAATAAATCATAGGTCATGAGAATGCTGGAACTTTTTAACTACATGTCAAAGGCACTAGACCAAATTAGCAGGGTTCTAGGAAATGAACTAGTCAATTCAATATCAACACCCTCTAACCAACTCTGAAGTTTATTTCTGTTGTTTTTTAAATTTATTTTTGAGGGAGGAATGGGTAGTGAATGCTGGCTGTGACCTGACTCACCGGTCCTGAAAAGAACAGCAACCATTAGCCATAGTACATAATTTTTATCTTTCTTCTTGTATTGGACCATTTCTATTTTATAGCTAATTGCTTATCTAGAGCAGTGAATTTCAACCCTAGCTGCCCATTAGAATCACCTAGAGAGCTTTAGAAAAATAGATGCCCAGGTCCCAGCTCAGTTCGATTAAATGAAAATCTCTATAACTGGGACCTTCCCTAGTTATTTAATTTCCCTAGTTATTCACAAAATTGAGGTAATAAAAGCCCCTATCTTATATGGTTGTAGAAAAGATTAAACGAAACATATGCAGGCTTAGCATGCAGACGGCCTCAACAATAAGCTCTTGTAATAATTATTATAGCAAATATAAGAAGGAGGACTGTATTCATTACATCATTACATTCTTCAATAAGATCTCCATCTCAGGTGAGAGGGAACATTATGTTTATAGAGGTCATCAATTTTTTTCTCTAAGAGTGAAATAAAAAAGGAAAACAATCCAAAAAGAAATTGGTTGAGCTTAAAACTGTGGACCTCAGTCATCCCTGGGAGAAAATGGATTACTATCATTAATGTCTGCTGTATCCAGCCCAGATGCAAGAGCCAGAAGCATCTTAATTACAATCAGCTTCACAAATTAATCTCCATAATTCTAATACTTCAGAAATTAACCTCTTGTCCTCAGAAGGTCAAATTAAATGTCAGCCCCAGATGGAACCTAAAGGGGCCTTCAGATTTAAGATCAACAACACATTTGGCCACACAGCTGTGCATTCTTCCCCCAAATTGCCATTGATCTTTCCAGAAGCATCACACTAAAGATGTTCAAACAAATAACAGATCCGAGATAGAATTCTTTTTTTCTCAGTTTTAGGTATAATTCATCTGAAGATTCAAAATGAGTTGAATTTGTATTTGGCTAAGAGTCTCATTTTGGATAGGAAGATGATGAAAGGCAAAAGAACACATTACTTGGTTTCTGTAGGTCAGTGTGACAAGGGAGGATGTATCGGATCCTTGCTGATTATACTACACAGCTTTCTCACTGGCTTTGGGCCTAAAGATGAACACTACTTTCCTAATTTTGTAATTGGGGGCACAAATATATTTAGCCTCTCGTTAGCAGCAAGAAAACATGAAGTCATAAAAAACAATATATAGCTCAAAAGGATGCAAATGTTCCTGTGTTTGTAAGTTAGTCAACACATCCCAAGCAGGTCCCCCAAAGTAGCTGTCAAGTCAGATTGTACCTAACAAAAGATGAACCAGTAAGAGTACTATGGTTTTAATAGGAAAGTTTGTTATTTTAGAGGAGCTTTAAACAAAAAAAAATTCGGAGTCTACTTTGTTACTTGGGCTAGAGTACAGTGCCGCGATACTGGCTCACTACAATACCCGCCTCTCGTGTTCAACCCATTCTTCTGCCTCAGCCTCCTGCATAGCTGGGATTACAGGCACCCATCACAATGCCTGGCTAGTTTTTGTATTTTTAGTAGAGATGGGGTTTCACCATGTTGGCCAGGCTGATCTTGAACTCCTGACCTCAGGCGATCCACTCACCTCAGGCGATCCACTCACCTCAGCCTCCCAAAGTGCTGGGATTACATGCATGAGCCACGCCTGGTCTGAGATTAACTTTTTAAGATACATAAATTTTATGTACAATCATTAAGGTGTTAATAATAAAAGGTAAATAGTGTTAATAAGCACAAGGAGGTAGATAGAGCTTGCTAGAAATAAAATTACTGTTAGAGTCAACAAAAAAAAAAACCTGTATCATATTAAGCAACATTGAACCCAATGACAAGTCTGGGGCACTACCATATAAGCATCTTATCAAACAGCTGAGCTTTTGAAAACAAATCCTAAAATAATCTCTTTTATTATCATCCTATTTTCAGTATTGAGAATTTTGCTGTATTAACTGGCAAAACAAAAATACATGGATTATTTCTCTCAAGATTATCAACCAAAAATTTATTGCAGTGTATAAGCTTGGATCTTTTTTTCTGGAAAAGTCATTTATAAATCTCTCAGTTTTTTATTTCTCCTTTCTGTAAAGTGGCAGGAGGAACTCTTCATTTCTGTAGTTCACCCTGCCCTGCCCCACAGGAAAAAAAAAAAAAAAAGTAACTAAGGTAACTACTGAGTATAGGAGAAAGGGGAGATTTGTGTTCCATGATTGCCTGTGAAGTACCTACACCTTTATATGGGGTATTTCGATCAATCTGCACAAAAATTTTCTTAGTAGGTTTTAATATCCACTTTCTAAAACTCACAATCCGAGGCCCAACAAAGTCAAGCCATTTGTTCATACAGAGAACACGGCTGAATCCAGGTCTTCTAAATTACTTCTCCCCAGCATGGAAGGAAATAACACAGAATTTAAGCTTTGACTTACCTTCAGCATGCCAAACCTCAGGTAGATGTAATTCCAAGAAAGGAATCCTCTGTCTGAACAGAAACGGCATGGATAATAACTGCAAGCAAACGGTTCTGAGACCGTATGTAGATCTGATAGGAAGACAGTTACATAATGGACTAGCAATGCCTGCAAGTCACAGAGGTGTTACAGGCTGAATTGTTCCCACCTCCCCCCACCGAAGAAAAGATATGTTGGAGTCCTAACCCTCAATACCTCAGAATGTGGCCTTATTTGGAGATAAGGTCTTTACAGAGGTAATGAAATTAAAATGAGTTCATCAAGGTGGGCCCTAATTCAGTATGACTGGTGTCCTTATTAAGAATGGCCATAATCAAAAAAATAATAGATATTGGCAGGATGTGGTGAACAGGGAACACTTCTGCACTGCTGGTGGAAATGTAAACTAGTACAACCACAATGGAAAACGGTGTGAAGATTCCTTAAAGAACTAAAAGTAGAACTATCATTTGACCCAGCAATCCCACTACTGAGTATCCACCAAGAGGAAAAGTCATTATATGAAAAAGATACTTGCACACTCATGTTTATAGCAGCACAATTTGTAATTGCAAAAATGTGGAACCAACCCAAATGCCTATCAATCAATGAGTGGATAAAGAAACTGTGAGATAGATAGATAGATAGATAGATAGATAGATAGATAGATAGATAGATAGATAGATAGATAGATGATGGAATACTACTAAGCCATTAAAATGAATGAATTAATGGCATTCGTAGCAACCTGGATGGGATTGGGGACTATTATTCTAAGTGAAGTAACTCAAGAATGGAAAACCAAACGTTGTTATGTTCTCATAAGTGGGAGCTAAGCTATGAGTATGCAAAGGAATAAGAATGACACAATGGACTTTGGGGACTCAGGTGGAAAGAGGGTGAGGGATAAAAGACTACAAATTGGGTTCAGTGTATACTGCTCAGGTGATGGGTGCACCAAAATCTCACAAATCGCCACTCGAAGAACTTACTCATGTAATCAAATATCACCTGTTTCCCAAAAAAACTATGGAAATAAAAAAATTAAAAGAAAAAAAAAGAGGAAAATTTGGACACAGAGCCAGAAATGCATAGAGAGAGAACTCCATGAAAAGGTTGTAGTTAAGCTGCTGCAAATCAAGGAAATACCACAAGGTAGGAGAAAGGCCTGGAACAGATCCTCCCTTAGTGCCTTCAGAGGGCAGAGCTCAGACTACACCTTGATCTCAGAAGTCTGTCCTCAAGATTTGTCAGAGAGTAAAAGTGGATTATTCAAGCCTCCCAGTTTATGGTATTGGGTACCCTGTTACCACAGCTCTAGGAAACAAACACAAGGGGTAAGAATATGGCACCTTAAGAGCGATCTATTTACAATCCTCTATTAAAGTGTGAGTTACCTCGTTCACTTCTGAATCTTTAGCCTGGTGCCTGATGTAAAAGGTACTCAATTTTTAAAACAATTTTTAAAAAATATTTAATTGAATAATCTGAGGAGAGTATAATGGGAGTTTTCCCACTGTTCATGTTATGTCAGACGATCCGGTCACACATTGCTCTTACAGGTATTCTTTGGGAAAAAGAAGAATTAATGCTCATGCAAAGAGGAAAAGGAAAAGATGGAGGATCCCAGCAAATGGAAAACAAATTGATACACTGAATGACGAAACTCTTCTACAGTGTCTGGGGATAGTGTTATATCTCTAGGGAGTCCAGAGAAAAATTAAAGTGGAGAAGATTATCATTAGGCTTGACAGGATTATTATTATTATTATTTTTGGTTGAGACTCGACAAATAATATGTATAGGGTACTAATGGCACAACTGTAACTGACTCTGTTTGAATGTCATTGGATGAAATTACCCCACTTGCAATAAAAGTCTGTCTTGGCCAGGCGCGGTGGCTCAAGCCTGTAATCCCAGCACTTTGGGAGGCCGAGGCGGGCGGATCACAAGGTCAGGAGATCGAGACCACAGTGAAACCCCGTCTCTACTAAAAATACAAAAAAAAATTAGCCGGGCGCGGTGGCGGGCGCCTGTAGTCCCAGCTACTCAGGAGGCTGAGGCAGGAGAATGGCGGGAACCCGGGAGGCGGAGCTTGCAGTGAGCCGAGATCGCGCCACTGCACTCCAGCCTGGGCAACAGCGTGAGACTCCGTCTCAAAAAAATAAAAAAGTAAAAAAAAATAAAAGTCTGTCTCACTGCATTAGTGCATTTCTTAGTACCACACTATTTGCATGAAACATTTTCAGATAAATATTATATTTTAGCATTATTTTCATGGACCGTAATTAATAAAAATTATAAAATTAGCACACTGGTAGAGCTTAACTATCCTGGAGGCAGGTTTATTAGTTCAGAAAGCTAAGGAATGTAAGTAATGTGGGGGGACCTCACAGCTTTTCAAAATCAAATGGACATGTCTCACAGGCGGCTTGCAGATCTTCTCCCAGGAGATACTCATTCATGTCTAACCCTAGGTCTCAAAAGAAACTCATGTTGGTGGCTTGCATGGAAATGGAGAATCTTAAGGTGTAAGTACCCAGCGCAGCTTGTTTTGCTTACATTGCGTCATTAAATCACCATGAACACCCTACATCATACTTGCAATCCTTTTTTTTTTTTTTTTGAGACGGAGTCTCGCTCTGTCGCCCAGGTTGGAGTGCAGTGGCGCGATCTCGGCTCACTGCAAGCTCCGCCTCCCGGGTTCACGCCATTCTCCTGCCTCAGCCTCCCGAGTAGCTGGGACTGCAGGCTCCCGCCACCACGCCCGGTTAATCTTTTTATTTTTTTATTTTTTGTATTTTTAGTAGAGACGGGGTTTCACTGTGTTAGCCAGGATGATCTCAATCTCCTGACCTTGTGATCTGCCCGCCTCAGCCTCCCAAAGCAACGCTTCTAAAGAAAGGAATTATTATTATTGCTATTTTATAATACAATATAATTGCTGTTTTATAAGCTGGCACTCAAGTTGGTCAAGTAAGTTGCCCAAGTAAATTCAGCTATGAAGTGACAGGATCTGTATTTATACCTACATTCTCTGCCTCCTAGTATTCTATCTGTGATGATTCCTTCTAATGTATACTGTCTCATTTCCTGCTCCCCAGTTTCCAATCTTCTTTACCATGACATGATTATTTGGGATATAAAGGGGAAACTGGAAGCCAGCATCTGTAGTTCTGGGAGTCATTTCTTCTCTCATTTACTCAGCAAATGTGTATACAGAGAGTACTATCAACTGGCATTATTGTGATTAAAATGACAAATAAAAAATAGATATAATCTTTGCTACATATATTTATCTACAGCTACCATACCTCCCAGATTTTTGAAGGACAGTCTTGGTTTGAAGGACTGAGGCCACTAATTTTGTTTGGACCACTTATTTTTACTTGAGGTACAGAAAATGTACTTACTCTAATTAATAGTTGAAATTGAGGAATATATTAGGCATATTAAGACAACACAGAATTCCATTTTTTGTTTGTTTTGTTTTTTTGTAGACAGAGTCTCACTCTGTCACCCAGGCTGGAGCATAGCAATGCGATCTCAGCTCACTGCAACCTCTGCCTCCTGGGTTCAAGCGATTCTACCACCTCAGCCTCCCGAGTAGCTGGGACTACAAGCATCCACCACCACGCCTGGCTAATTTTTTGTGAAATCAAGACGGGATTTCACCATGTTAGCCAGGATGGTCTCAATCTCCTGACCCCGTGATCTGCCTGCCTCGGCCTCCCAAAGTGCTGGGATTACATGGGTCAGTCATCGTGCCCGGCCCCCAAATTCCTGTTTCTAAATAGAATTTAAGACTTGAGAAAAACAAAAAATACTCTTTAGGAATGACCAAAAAGCCTGTTTTAAGTTACCACAAATGTTAATGACAATTATGACAACTTAATTTTTAAATACGTACACACACACCAAACATAACAACAAAAAGGACAAATGAGATTCAGCTCTACAAGGTACATCTCAAGATCTAATATGACAATTATCATAAGAAGAACAGTTTACTGAGAATCTATGATGTACCAGGTACATTACATAAAATCTCATTTCATCATTGTTTACATTTTGCAGATGAAGAACATGGATGTTCTAAGGGGCAAAGTAAATTCCCCAACATGGTTAGCAAGTGGTAGAGCCTATATTTGGATATAATTTCAATGCTTACAGCTGTCATCATTTTACTGAATAGTAAATCAGTACACATCTTAATTCAAATCTGACTTTCATACCCAGAGTCCATGTGTGTTACAAATGAATCAAGCTTTATTGGCAGGCACTGGTCTCAGAGAGAAAAAAAGGACAGAGGAAAGGCTTCGTCTTTGAAGAAGAAAAGTTTATTCATTTTAGCTAATGTCTATAAAGTACTTTACAAAAGTACTAATTTACTACAATAATCTTGCAAGATGTGTAGATTGGCATGGCACTGTTGGAATCCTCAGATTTTAATTTCTCAGAAAGTACAGAAAAATTCAGAGAGACCAAGATCCCTTCCTAAAAATTAATTAGTTTGGAGAAACAGAATTTGCCAATAATCCTATTTTTTTTCTCATGTTAGGATTGTCTTTGAAGTACTGAGACAGTTGTGTTTTAAAACTATCAGGTGGGGATGGGCATAAAGATAAGGGAAGGTAAATGCAATAGAATGCATTGTCTATTAGGTACTTACTGTTAGTTTTCATCCTATTCAAAATATCAAGAGAGTCAAATTGCAGCAAGAAAGATAGAAATATTCCTAAATTTGGTTTCATTTTATTTCTTTCCACTAGCCTTAAAAAATCCAAATTCACGAATGTAAGACCCAGCGTGTTAAAGGATGAAGATACTATCTATATTTCCTTCCTCAGCAGGAAGTATATTTTTTGGTGATTACATTAAATTTGTAACATAACAGAGGCATTGTGATGTGTGTGATTTTTTTTGGTGATTATATTAAATATATAACATAACAGAGACAGCATGCAAACAGACTTGCAACTTATTTTTAATAAGTGCTAATACATTTATGGTATTTTTGCCAGACTCTCTTGCTACAAGCATTTGGCTTCCCAGATTATATCCATGAAAATTAATGATCTGTCACTGGCTTGCCTCCATCCTAATGAAGTAGTTACTCAGAGTGATTGAAGTCAGGTGTGGGAAACTTGCTTCTCCTGCAGATAATAAAGCCATTTCCTTATTCTTTACACAAATTTAATTAGGTGAAAGCAAAAAAAAAAAAAAAAATTAATTACTGCCACAGAATGATTTTGCGTTTTTCAACAAGTGAAAAAGGTTTTGTTGGTGTTTGAAAATTTTCTTCCCAGAAATGGCAATAAACAGAAGACATACCAAAAACTCAAATGCATTTGTTATTTCTTTGTTCTGTGAAAACCAAAATACATGATTCATAAAGTGAACATCTTTATTGAGCAACTCATAATTCACAGGGCTAAGTGCTATGAAACAAATAAAATGGAGGGCTTGATAAAGAGTAACTGAGAATAGAAAGAAGAGGCTTGGGTTAAGTGGAGCCATCAGGAAAGTCCCTCTAAGGAGATGGCATTCAAATGGAGACCTGCATGCCAAAAAGCACTGGCCAGGAGAGGGTATGGAGGAAGAATGGTTCAGGCATGGGGAAGACCCAGCACAAAGACCCTGAGGCAGGAATAAATTTGTCACATTCAGCAAGGTTTCTCAACTGTGACACTAGAAAGACTTGGGGATGGGTAATTCATTGTTACTCCGCATTATGCTGTGCATCATGGCATGTTTAGCAGCATCCCTGGCCTCTACCCACTAAGTGTTGATGCCATCCCACTGCCTGTGCTTGTGCCAAGCAAAGTATCTCCAGGTTTTGTCAAATGTCCCCTCGCCTTGGGGCGAGAGCACCACCCATGACTGAGAATTATTGCATTAGAGGAAAAGACATAGGCCGTGCAGCTGAAGAGCAATGAGCAACGGCAAGAATTAAAACTATGGCAAAAAATTAAAATTAAGCTAGAGTCCATCTCTCCCTACTAGCACCACTACAGGCCTCACGACCTCTGAGATCCTTGTTCTCTGGCATACTGCCAAATGCACACTGGCCACATTTTAGTTTGACAAAACAAGAACTAATTTGTCTCAGAGAATTAGGGAACACAGGTCTCTAGTGCCCGATGCCCACGTTCCCACCTGCACCACCCTGATGGGCCTATGATGCCCCTTTCTTCACTCCAAGTCATGTAACTGGACTCACCTCAGCCTGGCTTCACAGGCTCTGCCTCCCATGCTACCCAGTCAACTAATGCCTTTGTCATACTCTGCAGAAGAGCAAAGACTGATTTTCTCAGAAACCCAGAGAGATGAGTGTTCCAAGATGTTAGAGAAATCTCATGAAAATGGAGATTATAAAACATATCTCCTAGGTGTTAAGAAAGAAATGTCATGAGCAAATAAGGATTTCAGATTTTAATTCCTATTTTATGCATATTTTTCTCATTTATTTTGTTTCTTTACATTTAAAATGGGATTATTTTTACTAAATACCTGTTGAGTCATCAGATAAGTGTAGGGGAAAATGAATTACAACATCATGCTCTTAAGTAAGCCTTTGAAAACCCTACACAAATTAGTGAAAGGGAGGCAGAGAAGCACATAGTATTGAAATAGCAATGGATTACCCATAGAAAGTTAACTTTGCACCAGGATAAATTAAAAATGTGTAATTACAGAATATGCTGACTGGAAGCAGAGCTAACCTCACCTTTCCTTTGAGCCCCAAACCTAGGTGATGCTCTGTGAAGTCTGTGCTAGCAAAAAGATCATTCCAATCCTTTCCAGAGGGTTTGAATTAAATAGACACAACTTGTATTTAAAGAGTTCATAAATAGTGCTGTTTGGACATATTTACTTACTTTCTTCTATATCATATCTACTGAATCAAAGTTTTACAAGAAATCTTATAAGGGAAGGTAAGTGCAATTGCAGTCATTTTATCCTGAGTAGGAGAAAGCTGGTGGTCTTATTTTTATGTTTAACTTAATTAGCATTGATTATATGCCATGAAGCATTTTTCTAAGCTGCTTGTATGCCATGAAGCATATTCTAAGCATTTTTCTCATGTTGATACATTAAATCTGACAACAATCCCATGAGGCAGGAACTACTGTTTTCCCTATTTTAAAGATAACAAACATGGGCACAGAGAGATTAAGTAACAAAGTTGTGCAGCTACTAAGTGAAGGATCCCATGTTAGGACCCAGGCAGAATCTATGAACCTACCACCCCAATAAGCTTTCAGCAAAAATTCAGAAGGTGGAAACACAGGGTCATCTGCTTTTCTTTATTCATTTGGATAGAAATAAGAAACACAATTCTCCTAAGAATCAAAGAGCTTCAGGCATAGAAAATAGGAACTTAGGGTACACGCAAGAAAAAAAATGCCAGCCCATTTGGGTTCAAAGATATCACATCAGACTGCTTCCACATCTGTAGACTTCATTCTCTAAACATTTGAGAAAAAATAATAGGTTGCTAATCATCAACTGCCAATTTCTGATGAGAAATGGGGATGGGGGTGAGTAGTGATCTGAGAGGTGCTGGAAAGGGAAGGGTTGACCTCATAGGAGACTTTATTGGTTCACTTTCTGTCAGGCTCATGATTCCATCTTATGCCATCTGGCATCAAATAGGCCTTGAAATCTTCCCTCTGTGCCCTGTTTCCCTGCTCACTTCACTCTCAAGATTCCTAGACCCATTTGTATCTTTCATTTCCCTCACTTCTCTGAAACACAATAAAGGGATGTGATACACTCTGCAGATTAGTGCCTTGATAATGCTATTTCAGGTTTGGGAGGCATCAAATAGCAAAATACATGGTTCCATCACTGATAACATATTTTCTTTTTTTTTTTTTTTTTTTTTTTTTGAGACGGAGTCTCGCTCTGCCGCCCAGGCTGGAGTGCAGTGGCCGGATCTCAGCTCACTGCAAGCTCCGCCTCCCGGGTTCACGCCATTCTCCTGCCTCAGCCTCCTGAGTAGCTGGGACTACAGGCGCTCGCCACCGCGCCCGGCTAGTTTTTTGTATTTTTTAGTAGAGACGGGGTTTCACCGTGTTAACCAGGATGGTCTCGATCTCCTGACCTCGTGATCCGCCCATCTCGGCCTCCCAAAGTGCTGGGATTACAGGCTTGAGCCACCGTGCCCGGCCTGATAACATATTTTCTAATCAAGCATTATAGGTGTCCTGTGGGCAGTACTGATGTCACAGTAGACATGAAAAGAAATAATGTTATTTGGATAGAATTTGAGTCAAAATAGCAAACAAAATTTTAAAATGACAGAGCTATACCTACGTTTCCTTTTTTGAGTGTCTATGTAAAAAACTTAGCAGCTTTCATGAATTCTGTAACCATCAATCCATTTTAAAACTCATAGATTATAACAGTTTTAAAAAACTTCACATTTTTTCTCTAGCACCTACCTGGACCAATCATTATACAACTTTTAGAAATATATAAATAAATGATTCTTTAATCATGCATTTATGCTTTGGCCAGAGAAGAAATGACTGAAGGTTATTAGGTGACATATATGTCTCTGGATATAATGAGACCAGAACCGGTAGGTAGAGAGTTTTTTAAAACCTTATGATCGATGCATAAACTAAAATTAGGCTGGACTCCGAAGCCCAGGACTGGTTCAAGACAAATGCCATTATTCAATCAACAGACTTCATCAAATGTCTGCTTTGTTCCCGGAACTGTGGTGCACATTCCAGTATGTCACTTAATATTCATGATAATCAGACTAAACAAACATCACCAGCCCGTTTATTTTTAAACAGATTAGGAACTAAATCTCAGAGAGAGGAAGTTTCTGACCCAGGCCACAGCCCTCAATTGGAAATCACACACAGGTCTGCCTAGATCCCAAGTAGGAGCCCAATAAATGGTAGCTCTGGGGATGTTGGCCATGATGATGTTTCCATTTCAGTATTCCCTATACAGCACACAGCTGTCATTAAAGGCTGTTGACTGAATGAGCCAAATTAAGTCAAATAAAACACAAATGAATTCATGTTAAGCACACGACAAAGTTCAATTGGACTTGTGGAAGAGGGGAAGCAACCTTGGCTTTTTAAAATTAGCCATATATGAGCCACGGAGCCAGGCAAAGCTGCTTAGTAGCGGGAAAGCCAATGTGGTTTCTTCTGCCCGGAACTCTGTTGTTCCCCTTTGCCACCTAGGCAACTCATGTTCACCTTCAATCTTGGTTCCTCCCTTCCTCAAACGCTATCCTTGCTGACTAGATCAAATTCTCCTGTTACCTGCCCCCTTAGCACACAAACCTCTTCTACGTAGAGCTGGCCACAGTCAAGGTTCAGATTGGACTGCATGAGTATGTGGCTGACATCTCTGCCCCCTTGACACCATACACTGCTTCCTGGTGGCGGGGGCCATGCTGGGTTTGGAATGCCATGGTGTTGCTATTGCCTGGACAGGTAAAGCAGGCACCCAAGAAATATTGACCGAATCGGAGAACAAAAGGTTCAATTCTCATGATGGCAACCAACAAGCAGAAAGCCATTTCCAGGGCTCTGATGCTCATTTTAAGCAAACTTGGCTGCGCAGAATACAACACTAATGAGATCTCCCTGTGTGACGGACACAGCGAGTTCTTGAGTCAGGATTGCATGGCAGCTGCATCTCATTTCTCCTTTCACTTTGTGCCTAATTTCTTGGATGGGCAAATATTACTCTGGCATAAAAAGCAAGGTGAGCCGTCTAAGGGTTGCTGGGACACATCATAATGAATGTAATGAAAGCATTGTTTTTCACATGTTTATTATCTGCCACTGAGAGGGAGCAGTTTCTAGGAGTACCAGGGACAATGCAGAAAGAGCCTGTGGAGAAGATTGACAACATATGCTCTCCCCAGAACACAGTGGGCAGGTGCACTTAAACTTCAGCCTCTTCCCAGCTGGAAGTAAAATGGATCTGATCAAGGTATTGGGACCAAAAGGGTTTCTGTAGTAAAGCTGCTCACAACAGCCCTGAATGGAAGAAATTGTGTTAGTGTCAATTCTATCACCGGCTTGCTCCTATTAAACAAAGCTGGTAAAGCTCCTAGAGACCACTTTCAATTTCTATTTTAACACTAGAAGCCTCTGTTTTCCCCAAGAACATGATATTAAACCTCCAAGTGCCATCTATTCTGTTTCTTCACACCAGGTGTTCCTTCTAAATGCTGGACTCCTTCTTTAGCCAAGAAGCAAGGAACATGTGGAAGCAGGAACCGACCACAGGGCAAGTTTTTCGCTATGGTATCATTTGGCACAGCACTTTATCTTTTTATGACCTTCGTGTCACATTACCACACTTGACTAAACTTCCTTGGCACATCCTGCCCCCAGCCCCACTGAGGTGGTGTTTCTCAGATCCTAAGACACTGCTCCATCTTTCCCACCATTGTAACAACTGCCACTGTGGGATCAACTGCTTAGTTAACCCGTCTCTTGACAATCTGAGCTCCCCGAAGGCACACCAGGCCTTAGGCATGCATTTCCAGGCTCTACATGGTTTTTGACTTCACAAAACCTGACCTTTGAATCTCAGATTTGAATCCTGGCTGTGCCACTTATTCAGGCATCTTCAAACTTTTTCTGTAAAGGACCTCATACTCAATATTTTCAGCTTGGCAGTCTGTAAGGTCTCCGTCACAACTACAGAACTCTACTGTTGCAGCACAAAAGCAATCAGTGAATATATACAAATTGTATTGTGTTCCAATAAAACCTTATCCATGGAAATTTAAATTTCATATAATTTTCACATCATGAAATGTTACCTTCTTTATACTTTTTCCCCAACCATTTAAAAGTGTTAAAGAACCACTCCTAGTTCTCAAACATATGAAACAAAATGACTGACCAAACTGGGTCCATGGACAATAGTTTTTCAGTGCCTATACTTATTAACTATGTGAGCTTGGACATAGCTTAAACCTCTATGTAACTGTTTTATCATCTGTAAAGTGATAGCACCTCCCTGATAGAGTTTTTGCACAGATTATATTAGGTTAAAATACAAACATTTAGAACATCACCTTGCACATAATATGCACTTAATCAGCACTGTTGTTATACAGTATGCTTAATAACTTTTAAAATATGTTTCAGTTCATAGCCTGCTATCTCTTCATAATCCATCAGTCAAGTACTGAATGGTTAATTCTCTCTTAAACATCTGGTTCCCTTTCATCATTCCCCTTGCTATTGCCTCAGCATTACCATCAAAACCTTTCCATTGGTCCCCCTATGCCTTCATTTCCCCCTCTCTAATCCATCCTGTCAACATTGACCATTAGAATGAATACGCTAAAACCCGATTATAAGCGCAGGATTCCTTTATCATAATCTCTCTTCATTATCTCCCCAAAATGAGCTCTGGGGATCATTAATTCCAAGAGTTTTTTTAAAAAAAAAAAAAAAAGAAAAGAAAAGAAAGAGTTTGTCTTCTTTATGAAAGAGCTGCTTGTTTAAATAAGAATAGACAAAATGGGATAAAACAAAATTAAGCAGGCTACTCTCTTCACCTTAGTACTTATAAAACCCTTTAATATGCTAATGCACATTGTAAATCTTCAAGAAATTCACAAAGGGAGGTAATTTCCCAAATATAAATGATCACAGTACTCTGTTCTCAAAGGGCGACTTCCAGGGTCCCTGTTTTTAGGGACAGCCTTTTTAAAATGCTGGTCCATCCAAATTCCTTAGCTTGGCATGATGATTAAACATGGTCTAACTCCTGACTGGCACACCAGCTACATGTTCGCATGCTTATTGCTCTTTTGATATCTTGCTGTGTCCTCGTGATTGCTGCATCTTCTGCCTGAAATGCTTGTCCCTTCCTTGATCTGTCTTGTTTTCCTTTAAGAAGTACTCTTTACTTGCCCTGGGCAAGGACAAAGGGTTTTCCTTTAAGTTCTACTAGAGATGTGTTCATGCCTTGCTTGTGTACTCAGCACATTGCTGTGATATGTATGTACATATACAGTTCACCCTTGAACAACATGGGTTTGAAATGCCCGAGTCCACTTATATGGGGAATTTTCTTTTTAACCAAATGTGGATCATAAATATCAATAATCACAGGGTGTAAAACCTGCATATACAGAGAGCAAATTGTTATATCCAAGGGTTCTGAAGGACCAACTGTAAGACTTGAGTATGGGCGAATATTGGTAGATGCAGGTGTCCTGGAACCAATTCCCGTGTATACCAAGGAAGAATTGTATCTATTTCCCTCAAAACAATGACTGTGAGAGAATAGAAACTATGTTGTGTTAATGTTTTTAAAAGCTTTCAAATAAAGTCCTTTGTGTTCAAATCTGATTGTATGCCTCACAATCACCCTATGATGAAAATAGTAGAGACGGCATTACCTCCATTTAATGGTCGAGGGCAGTGAGATTCAGCAAGTTATATAACTTATTCTCAAGTCAAAAACTGAGTGTTACAAACCAGATGCAACAGCTTCAAACTCCTAGCCCAGGGTCCTCTCCATTACCTACACAGCCTCACCTAACAAAGCATGCCCAACTACAGCCGCAGTCATGACTCACCTCTGATGAGTGTCCTTGATGTGGCACAGGATAAACAGCAGAATCCAGAGGAACCCCAGTGTGTTGAGTGAGCTGATTCAGGTGGGTTCAAATACTCTCCCAGATGGTCCATCTACAAAACCTGGGATCAGAAGTCTGCTGTGGAAGCCAAATTGCAATTTTTACAGGAACCCTCAGGGGAATCCCACCAATTCCTAGCTTAGGCTTAACTTGTTCTCTCCTTGGCTAGCTTTCTCTGCACACTCTTTTCCTCCCCACAGCCTCCTAGCATTGAGTCTTCCTTCCTGCCTTTATCTTCTTAAACTGTCACCTCCTCCTCCTTCCTCATGTTAGGGTCTTTACAGCCTCTCCTCCAAACCACCAAGGCTAATCATATGGGGCTGGTAAACAGTAGGTAACAAAAGTGAACCACAGGCCCGTCACTAAGAGGATCATTTCCATTGGAATTGGGAAAACATTCTCAGCTCCTCACATGCCATCCAGCAGCTGGGATCCTAGGGGTGTGTGTGTGTGTGTGTGTGTGTGTGTGTGTGTGTGTGTGTGTGTGTGTGTGTGTGTGTGCTATCTCCTTATTTATGAACTGGTCCATCTTATAACCTTATAAGGTTCCCTTCACACCTTTCAAAAGGCTTTTCTCCCCATTCCTCTACTAGGTAAAAACACATATTGGTTTGGATATTTATGTCTACTGACACTGAAAGTGAGGGAAACAAATTTCAAGATCTCTCAAAATCTCTGCCATGTTTATGGATGAAGATCAAGACATAGAAGAAAAAGGCACACTCAGTGGGATTCCATAGGGAATGTAAGGAAGGGACTATTTACAGGGGCAGGGGCAGGGGCAGGGTTGGGGAACTGAAAAGGAAAGTTGAGTAATCTCAGTACCAGCAGCAGCAGGCAGCCACACATCATAACCACCTCTCTAGGCTGCAGGGGCAAGGAGACAAAACAGAGTTGTTGGAACTAAAGAAGAGAGATGCCCAGGTAGGATTCGATTTGATGAACTGCAGTCACTGCTGACCTGCAGCCCAGCCAGCACAGGAAAGGGTCAGGGTAAGAAACACTCCAACTTCTCCTCTTCTGCCCTCCAGATTCCTGTGGGTACCTCCCATCCTCCAAACCCTCTTGGAAGTCACAGCTCTAGGAAGTCCAGGTGACACAGTCCATAGAAGCCAAAGTCCTGGACAGGACAGAGGTAGCAGAGAATGGATGGAGGACAGCAGAAGACAAACATAGAACAGCCAACATAAGCATACGTTACCATGAGTCACACAAGAAAATACAAGCATCTCCCTGGTTTTATCCTAAGCGATTTTTATACAATGTTTGCAAAGATGGCTTGACTTATCATTTCTCTCTTGATAAAATGCCCTGTACTGCCTCCCCTCTCTACACCTCCCATCCTCTGATGAGAGCAGTGAGGCTATCAGAAAGGATAGCTATTGTTTTTCCCTTCCCAGTGCAGCTCCCTTTTCCCTTTAAGGAAAGACCTCTCCCATTCAGCCCATTGCATCCCACTTATGCTTCATCCCCCAAATTAGAAGTGGGAATGTGGCCCTGGCCTAGCCAATCAGTGTGTTCCAGCACCCTGGCCACAGCAAGAGAGTCAGGAATAAGCTTACACTCAAACCGGCCCAGGAAATGGAATTCAAAGATTTTTGCTAGAGACCCTGAGAAAGGGAAAGTATGTTTCAATTGTTGCTGGCTTATGAAATTGTGAATCTAGAGTTTCCAGAAGACATTTTTCTGTCTTATGGAGACAGCTTGCTGGTGACAAAACTCAGCTTAAAGGAAGGCGGAGCTGAATCATAGAGACAGGGAAGGGAAGTGAGGGAGACAAACTCGCAGACGCAGACTGACTCCAAAACTTGAAGAAATTGCTTGAGCCCCTGAATCCAGCTGTGTCTGAAACAGTATTCCTGAACTTCCCCATAGGCAATCCACTAAATTATTCTTTGGGGCTTAAGGCAATTAAAGTCGTATCTTGATTACTTGAAATGAAAACCTCCAAATTAATACAGGTGGCATGCAACAAGGCTGCACAGTGAAATTTTGGAATAAAGACTCTCTTGAGAACTATGTAAGACTTGGCAAAGAACATGCATTAAACTTTGAGATAAGCTTAAGACATCATATTGCAGATGTGCCACAGTCTCCTGTTCTACAAGAGGACTATAAGGTGTCCTGTGCTAGCCAGCCTGGAAGGTCTCTGTATTCTCTTAAGAAGCTGTAGAGCTTCAAGGAGATTTGACCAACTGTTTTAGTCAGAGTTCTCCAGAGAGACAGACCAGTAGTACATTTGGAGAGATATATGAAGAGGGATTTATTAGGGGAATTGGCTTAACAGATTATGGGGAAGTGGAGAAGTTCCCCATAGACAGGCTATGTCTGCAAACTGTAGAACCAGGAAAGCCTACAGTACGGCTCAGTCCAAGTCCAAAGACCTCAGAACCAGGGAAGCTGATGGTGTAATTTTCTATCTGAGACTGTTAGTTTGAGTCCCAGAGTCCAAAGGGTGGAGAACAAGGAGTTCTGATATTCAAGGGCAGGAAAACATGGGTGTCCAGTTCCAAGAAAGAGAGAGGAAGAATTCCCCTTCCTCCACCTTTTTGTTTTACTCAGGCTCCATGGTGATTAGATCACATCCTCCCACATTGAGGGTGGATCTTCCCCAGTTCAGTCCCAACCTCCTCCAGAAATACCCTCACAGACACACCCGGAGCAGCCCATTCATTCCAGTTTAATGCCGAACTGTCTGGGTTTCCCTTTCAGCAGAATAGGGACAAGCTAAGTACCTACTGAAACATGGGAAATAAATACTGCTTTCCCAGCTCCCTGAGTATCTTTAATCCCGTCGAGTTGAAACCCAAAACCAACCATCACACCAAGGAAAACCACAGCAAAGACGCCAGAGTCCTAGTAAATTCTCCTAAACCTTGCCCCTTACTTATCCCGCTGGCTCCCCTTATCTTTACCTAAAGATGGACCGCACACTGAGTCCCATTTTCATCCCACACTCTCCTTTGGTCATTTTCACCCCACACTCTCCTTTGGCTATGCATCTCTCCTTTCCTAAATGTAAGATTAAGACTTTAAAAAGTGGAGACCAGGCACAGTAGGTCATGCTTGTGATCCCAGCATTTTGGGAGGCAGAGGCAGGCGGATCACGTGAGGCCAGGAGTTCACCAGCCTGACCAACATAGCAAAAGACTGTCTGTACTGAAAATGCCAAAAATTAGCTGGGTGTGGTGGCACATACCTGTAATCCAGCTACTTAGGAGGCTGAGGTATGAGAATCGCTTGAGCCCAGGAGGAAGAGGTTGCAGTGAACTGAGATCACACCACTGCACTCCAACCTGGGTGACAGAGGAAGACTCTGTCTCAAACAAAAAAAAAAAAAAAAAAAAAGGAAATCAGCAAGAGCTAGAACCAGAGGTCCCTTGCCTTGGGAATACTCTTTCCAGCTTAGCTTAGTGAGCCTCTAATATCTCAAAATAGGCAATATTTTCCCCCATACTAGTGGCCACAGTTGAACGTTGGGTAGCATTCTCCAAACCCTGAAAATGAGTCAGATTTCAAAACTTGGGGAATGTCTAACCCTGTTCATATCCTGCATGTACCAAAAAATCACCTTCTCTCTAGCACTGTTGGCTAATGAGGCAGTTTCCTAAATGTAATTAGAAAAAAATGGACATCTGAAAAAGTATGTCTAAAACACTAGCTCCACAGGACAATAATAGGAAAAATTCTCCATGGTCAAATAAGTGTTCAAATTTTCTGGTTAAACAGAGATAGTTATATACATCTTATTTTATACATAGCATACAATGCAATTGTATGCAATACAATGTTATTCTTGAGGCCTCTAATAAACTTATGTGCAAGGCAAACTTTAAAAAGCGAAGAGATCTTAGTCCATTTGGGCTGCTATAACAAAATACAATAAACTAGGTGGCTTATAAACAACAGAAATTTATTTCTCACAGTTCTGGAGGCTGGGAAGTCCAAGATTAAAGAACTAGCAGATTACATGTCTGATGAAGCTCACTTTCTGGTTCAGAGTGGGTGCCTTTTTGCTGTGTTCTCATGCAGTAGAATGGGCAAGGGATCTCGGGCGTCTTTTAGAAGACCACTAACCCCATTCATGAAAGCTCTGCCCTCATGACCTAATATCCTCCCAGAGGCTCCACCTCCCGGTACTCTATCACTTTAGGGGTCAGAATTTCAATGAATGAATTTTGGAGAGGCATTAACATTCAGACCACAGAAGCATCACAAACATCTTGAGTGTCCCTTATCCAAAGTGCTTGGGACTAGAAGTGTTTCAGATTCAAATTATCTTTATATTTTAAAATATTTGTATTATACTTTGAGCATCCCAAATACAAAATCCAAATATCATTTTGGCACTTAAAAAGTTTCAGATTTTGGAGGATTTCAGATTTTTGTATTTGGGATGCTCAACCTGTACAGTATTTTTCAATCTTATTTAGCCATGGGTTTGTTTCTGGTTATTTGCTTGTTTTGCTTGTCTTGGGACAATACTGTACAAAAAGACCCTGTAAAAAATATAAGAGATCATTCTCTAAATGTCCAAATAAATAAAGCTCTGAGTGGACAAAAATATAGAGCTGTCATAGCCTGGTTTTACAATAGCTATCCTATTTTTTCAATTTTGTTCTCTCTTTTCTCTCTAGCTACTCTATTTTAATATCAGCAGGTTCATTCCAGCCTGCTCAAGCCTTTTCTCCCCTCCCTTTTGCTGAACTCTCATCTCAAGAAGACAGCCCTCAATGTGAACTGTGCAAGGGACAGTTGATGTCTGGCTAGGAAACGGCTACCATTGCCCAAGTTCCCATGTGACCACATCAATCCAGGATGCCCTATTTTTCACTTAGAAGGAATCACAAAATCTGACCTTTCACAGTCAGACCGCCAGCCTCAAATGCCCAAAATCAAGCTCCCTGAGCAACAGCAAAACAGACGGAAGCCCCACTCCTTCCGGATTGATTTTTATTGCCATTATAGCACAATTCAGTCTCATTTCACATCATTATATTTGATAACTGCCATAAACCTGAAATCACTGCTATTTGATGTCAGCACAGAAGTCATTCCCTGAGCTGAACCCTACCTGGGCCAATCAACAAACTTTTATCAGCTTCCCTTTTCACATGGATGTAAAATAACCTACCAGCTCATTCTTATCTAAAACGCCAGGCAAAGGAATCAAACAAGTGCTTGCCTGGTTTCACAACCCAGGAGAAACAACCTATCTCCATCTCACTTTCTAAGGGAAGACAACAGAACAAGATTTTCTTTATCCTATACTCAAACCTGATGTTCTGAAGTTCAAACAAAATTAAAATATTTATAGGGTGTCTGACCAGGATCTTGAGAGAAACTTGCTTTGATCTTTAGATGTTTTTTTCCCTCAAAACCAGTGAATAGCTCAGTTGGTTCAGGTCCAGTGTTATAAAGATTGCAGTATAGAATTCAATGTTCAATCCCCCCGTGACCCTGTTAGCAAAATCACAGAAAAAAAAGCTCCATTCCTCAGTGCAGAATATGGGGTACCCCCTTTCCCTTCTCTGTCCATGATATCCAATGAATAATCCACTGGGGAAATGTTCAATAAATCTTTTCATATGGTAATAATTAATGTCTGTTATTTATCACTGCAGATAAAATAATGAACTCAAAGTTATCAAGCACATATTAAATGCTTAATAAACATCCATTTCCTTGTGATTTTATTTTTCTTCCCACAGAAAGCCACTTGGGTTGAGATCTCTGAAAACAAAAACACCCTTTCAGAGTCCCAGCCTGCTACATAAACCACCAAACTCCTACCTCATTTTGCCTTACAGGAACTATAAGTGTTGCTATGAGGATTTTCTACTCCTCTTATCATAAGATAGAAACTAGAACACTGAATACACTAGCAAAAAAAAAAAAAAAAAAAAGACTGTGAAGTTCTGAATCTGTAAGTTCTGAATTTAAATCCTAGTTCTACGACTTTCTAGCTATGTGAACTGGGGCAAGTTATAAATCTTACAGGCATCAATTTTCTCACCTCTAAAATTGGAGTAATATTTGAAACTACCTCAAAACATTGTAATGAAGGGAAGATAAGGTCAGCAAAAATCTAAGAACAGTGCCTGGCACAAAATAAGTACATAATAAATCAGAGAGATTTTTTTTCCACAAAAGATTGGGAGCATAAACACTTGAGCCAGACTCTCTGAGTCTAAATTCTGGTCCTGTCACTTACTTGCTCTCTCATCTTGAGAAAATTATTTAAATACTTGTACCTTAGTTTCTTCATCTGTAAAAATGAGATAATCGCTAACATGTTGTGTTGTTGGGGGAATAAATGAGTTTATGCATGCCTGACACTTAGCAAATGCTGTGTATTATCTGTTACTAAGTCCGTGTCTACAACCTATTCATCCTTAGCTGCCACCTCTGACAGGGAAGCAAGAGAGAAGTGTCACAAACACCCATTCTCTTGATGATTTAAGGACACATTAGGCACCCAATGTAGTTACAGATGCTTACAGGGTCAAGCATGACTTTGAGCCACTCAGTGGAAAAATCAAGAGTCTGAAAATCTTGGTTTCTGTCTACTCGACAGTTATTAGCTGAATGGCAGTCTGATTTATTTGGAAAGTGACAATTACATGTAGGGGACACTGTGAGGCTCACCAACATCCCCTCCTCACTTTCTTGCCCCCATCCTCCAGCTGCTGGGGACATGGGTTGCTGTCAGCTCCCTGCTGCCACTCTCACTGCAAACTTCCTCACCCAGGCTAATGCCCCCTCCTGATGGCTGGCTTTCCTGAGCACACAAAAGCTATTGGCTTACCTCACTTTGTGATAACTCCAGATGGACATCCCAGCCCCAGGGCTTCCCTGAAGATATATGAATGGGCCTCAGTTGCAGCTGCATTTCAGAATAGCTAACTCTTCTGTCTAATCCTCTCGGGAATCCTGGAGAGCACTGCTCAATAAACTTTCTTCATGCAACTCTCCATCTCAGAGTCTGTCTTCCGGGACCCCAATCTAGGACACTATGCTAAGTGCTATTCTAACAACCAGAAATAAGACCAAACAAACACTTTTGCTGAGGACTGACACATACAAGTCATGCTACTGGTGAGAAACATCAAACAGGATAAATATCGAATATTGAAACAGCCCTCAAAGAATTGTCTAGTAGGGAACACAGGGATGAAATAATTCATTATGTAATAAATGCATATAACAAGTGTTGCAAGGGGAAAATAAGACTGTGATAAAAGTATATAGTGGAGACATGAAGTAGCGAGGAATAGAAAGGAAAGAAAAAAGGTACTCAAGGAAGTAGACTTGAAGAAATTATTTTTTGTTTGTTTACTGCCCACCAAAAGATGAGTATCTACATGGATCAGGAATCTCTTTTCCTCTTCCTCAAAAAAGAAAGTTCACTGGTTCCATAAAATCATAGGCCTAAAATGCAACACACAGTAAGAGCTCTCACTCTTATTTGCCTAAAAGTCTCCATTATTTAAACTATTTAATCTGCTCTGAGCTCCGAACATGTTCTCCTTTCAGAAAGCATTTATGGCTACAGAATCTGGGCCAGGTTTTCCTGCTGGAGTCCACATTGACTTATGATATTATGTTTCAATCTAGGTGCTGATGTAAGAATACACAAATTATGTAAGACAGAATTTTGACCAGTTTAAAGATTCGTGGGGCAATTCTCCCACCTAATGTTTCTCTCTAGATAAAGGGAGCTTACTTGACTGAAACCCTCTCAGCTCTTCCCCATCTCTCACTCACTCCTCTCTTAGACAAAGAAATTCATGATGCTGTACTAGGGAGGTAAGGCTGCCTAATTTGGGTTTGAATATTAGAAAGTCCACCTGCATACAGATATTGGGCATATTCTCCACTGCCTGACCTTAGCAGTAATAAGGTAACATTTTGGATTCAGTCTGCCTTATTTTTTTGTCTTATATCTTAAATTGGGTGGCTTAAAGCCCTACAGTTATAACATTAAAATCCTGGTTAGATTCTGAAATGAGAATTCTGACAAGGTTATGACACTAGAATTCAATCTAGTCTGTCACACTAGATTTGGTTCAAAGTTAAACATGACAATATAAGGCTTGACAAATCTCTTAAGGTTCAGCTTTCATAAATATGGAGGTAGGACCCAGTGTAGTCTTAAATACTCTACTGGGTCCCCTTTGAAGAATCCACACCCCATGGGGCCTTTGGAGCAAAGGACAAGGTAGAGAAAGCAGTTGAGAAAAAATCCATTAAAACTCCCCTTCAATTAAGCAGGATATTTTAAATCCCAAAGGACCCATCCAAGGAGACAAGCAGGCTTGCTGGTTACACGGGCACATTTGTATAGGATGATTTCCCTTTCCACATAACATACAAGTCACACTATTCATAGCTTATACGGTCTACTACACTCATCATCAAAAGCGTTTTTCTCTGTTCCTGGTCAGATCATATGTAAGGTAAATTCCCAAACAAAAATTTAACTGCCTCTTACCCTCTGAGAGTATTTTGTCAATAATTTAAAAAAGAGACAGGATGAGTTTTCAATTGGTAAAAAGTATTTTTCCAGATCTCAAGTTACTTGGAAAGATAATTCACATAACTGGGAGATAAGTTCATAGTGGGTGATATTTTCTCTTCCTTCCTTGTTATCCCTTCATGACAAAGGGCTGTTGACCATATTTTGTGTTTTCTCTGATTGTTTTGTGCCTCAATCACAGGATATCACAATTCGGTTCTTAGAGAATACATGATCCCTGCTAACATTCAATTCTACCTCCTAAATAGCTCTCAAGCCCAACTGCCCTTCTCCATTCATTTCACCAAGTCATGCGGCTCTCTCTCCTGGCCTTAAGCAATGACCTGCTAACTAGTCTCCTGCCATCCACTCCTGCTCCCTTCCACCTCAGTCTCTACACAGATCAAAGAGGTCACATAGAATGAAAGGCCATACATTGAGGAAGAGAGAAAAGCAGACCCTGACAGCTGGGAGCTGGCTCGACATCATCAGCTAGGCCCCGGGTTGCTAGGAGCTGGCCTGGCCCTAACAAGTAGGCTTGAGCATTCTCCTGTGGACTATAAACAATCTCACAGAACATCAGCATTAGACAAGGCTACTCTGTGACAATGATGAATCAAGACAAACAAGACAACTCCGATGGCACGTCTGGCACAGATGAAATGTGAGCATTGTCTAAACTACACAAATGGCCACATATTCTTCGTGTCCCAGAGAATGATGACTGCAAGTTTTGTTTTTTTTGTTTTTTGTTTTTTTTTTCTTGAGACGGAGTCTTGCTCTGTCACCCAGGCTGGAGTGCAGTGGTGCGATCTCGGCTCACTGCAAGCTCTGCCTCCCAGGTTCATACCATTCTCCTGCCTCAGCCTCCCGGGTAGCTGGGATTATAGGTGCCCGCCACCACACCCGGCTAATTTTTTGTATTTTTAGTAGAGATGGGGTTTCACCATGTTAGCCAAGATGGTCTTGATCTGCTGATCTCATGATCCACCTGCCTGGGCCTCCCAAAGTGCTGGCACTACAGGCGTGAGCCACCACACCTGGCTGACTGCACATTCTTTATCAATTCCAACTCAAGCGTCATCATATTCCTCTTTTATTTATAAAGATAAAATTAGGAAACCCAACCAGAATTACCCCATTTTATGACAGCATGCAATCCAGAATAAAGCTTTCACTCATTGAAGCCTCCTCAAATCACCCAGCACAAACCCCTATCCTATAAGTCCTTCTAACATCCTCTTACAGAGAGAACCCATGGTTCTCCCTGAGGCTTCTCCCTTGTAATGACCACTAAATCCAACTTGTTGAACCACAGGCATGTTCCTGGTGGTCTTTGGTGCAGAGTACTGACCACTCTTAGCTAACAAAGGACAGACTTCTTCAGATAGATCACCTGGGTTCTAATCCCAGCTCTGCCACTTCCTCCCCACCATGTACTTCCTAGGCCAAGTTGTGAAACTTCACTGGGCCTCAATTTGCTCATTTGCTCATTTGTGATATGGCAACAAGGAAATTTTATTTACTTCTTTCAGTTTTTTTTGAAAGTTATAAAGTAATACATATAAAGTTTATATAACATAACATTTAAAACACACACCAATCAAATCAATCCTACTTAAATTGATAACCAAAGTCATGACTGTGGATAATAAAGCCTTTGTTAAATGGCTGCTGCCCACCTTTTTAACCTCAAAGTACCTCAGTTTTCTCCTCCATAATAGGACAATGATGGAATAATAGAAAGATAATAACATTAAATCAAGGTTAGGTACATTTCACAACCACACTTGGCTGGGTCTTTGGAATACCTCTCACCATCAGCACTTAGTAGGCACACAACAGATGTTACTTTACTTCCCTGACCTGGGCAAACAATTAACTGTTTCAGTCCCTCTTTCATCTCATCTGTAAAATCATGGGATTAGATTAACTGTGTTCTGTGGAGTACCCCATGTAGGTGCTTTGAGGGTTCTGCAAAATTTTAATTTGTATTGTAAAAATGTATTTGAGGAGAAAAAAATTTTTAATTTTGTAGATGCTGTGACTGATACAAGGCTGTGATTGTCATTCACAACCCCTGGAATCTGTATAGAAAACACGGTCCCTTAGCAGTGTCTCACACCAAACAGAAAATCAGTAGATACTTGTTGAACAAATGAAGTACTGATTTCAAATTTTTGAGTTTTAAATGTGTTTCATCAAAATGACCTCACATATTAATATCATACTAAACAAATGTTATTATACTTGGATTTGTAAGTTTATCCTATTAAAATGTTAATTTTTGTGAAGTATACATTTATTGTCAAAAAAGGTATGTAAAATGTTAACACATTTTATATACTGGGATTCTAAGTATTTTTTCTGGAAAAAAATTAAAGCATCTACAGCTATAAAAGTTAACATGTAACTTGACTAGATCATCTCTAAGCATCTTCTGATTCAGGATACAGAATCACATAATTTCAACATGGATGTGGTATACTGTATAAGTGCCCAATTACTGCTTTTTAAGTAAGTGGGTTGTTCTCTTAGGTAGAAAACAAAAATCTCCTTTTGGAAAAAAAATAGCACCATCCTGTATTACTCACAGATAGCAAGAAACACATAAACACACACACATATCAGAGCCAGTGAATACACCCATGACTGCTGTTGGCCTCCTGAATCTGTGTGCAGTGAATTATACTTGCAGTGCTGGGCTATTACTTTTAGATACACTAGTAACAAGCCCTTAGGATGATTATACTCTCTCCTGCCTGAATAATGTTATCAAGTTATACTGAATCATTTTACTCTTAACAATCAAAAGTCTGCCTGGAAAATATTCAATAGGGCACTGTTCAGCATCCCTCTGATTACAGTAGCTGAGATGCTGAAACACCTTGAACATAGACTGTACAAAAGGCGGGCATGATAACAGAAATTGGCTTGGAAGAAACTTGGATAATCACCTCCAAAACATGGAAATCATCAAAGCATTTTAAAGACGCAGAAGTGATCCAAGTCATCCCTATCGCATAAGGAAACTGAGGTCCAAAGAGAGTACATACTTTCTTCATCCTCAATTACCAAAGCAATAAATATACTAGGCTGGAATCTTGGTCTCAACCTTTCCTATTACATCATGTGTATTCAATATAGTTTATTTTAATTGAGACCTAGTTGAATTGAAATCTAGTGCAGACAAGTATACATATGTAACAAACCTGCACGTTATGCACATGTACCCTACAACTTAAAGTATAATAATAAAAAATAAATTTAAAAAAAAAAAAAGAAAAGAAATCTAGTGCAGAATATGTTTTATTGCTAGGAATGTGGTAGACAAATAATCTCAATGTCTGTCCTAACCAAAATGCCTATAAATACTTTAAAATCTTCTTAAATGCAAAGATAATCTAGCAAGAAAATAAGGAATACTAAGGGTAAGACCTAAATGAACACAGGCAAAACACGGAAGCCAGCACTCAACTTAAGGGCAATTATTTGTGGAAATTGACCATTGGTTTTCACATTCCTGCTGAACTCAAAAGACCATATTCAGGGACACCAAAGGTTTTATGCTGGACCCACCCAATAAATCCATAACACAAAAAACTATACCTTCAGTAAATAGGTAAATGGGGGGGAAATGTGCTATTAGGGAGCTTCGAGGAAGGTTATCTTGCTGAAATATTGTCGCCAAGAAAAGAAAACGACCAGAATTTATAGCTCACAAGCTTGCCTTGTCTGAAGCAAATAAAATTCATTCTAGGGATAATTTGCTCTTATCCGAAGCTTTAAAAAATTTCCACTGGTAATATATCACACAAAAAAATTATTGTAACAAGAATTCTGAACATACAAAATTAAAAAAAAAAGAAATTAGAAAAAACTCAAATGTCACTTTACAGGTGAGTGGAAAAACAAATTGTGGTATAACCAAACAATAGACTACTATGCAGCAACAAAAAAGAACAAACAAGTAATAGACAACAACTTGAATGAATCTCAAATGCATTATACTAGTGAAAGAAGCCAGTCTCATAAAGTTTACATTCTATTTGATTTCATTTATACAGCATTCTGGGAAAAAGTATAATGACAAAACACATAAGTGACTATCAGGGATTAGAGGTAAATAACTTACTGAGTGATTTTGCTGAGAAAGAACTTTCTATTCATCAAAGCTACTGACTGCACTCTATTACTCCACGAAGTAATGAGAGTCCTAGTCATTAGGGTATCTAAAGTCCTAGATAATAATATATCAAAGATATTACAGAAGGAATTCATATTTTACAGTTTGGACAGATACCCTCTATATAATTTATTCCACCCCTGAGGGACTCTGTGTATCAGATAAAGGCTAGTTTGCACAGAAGTATACCTGGTCACAGCTAACATTAAATAAATACAGTGCCTGCATGTTTGTCATTGACAGCTCATGGAAAAACTCTCAACATATAAGTACTTCACAAAATTGTGTGCCATCAACAAATTTGGAGTGATAACTGATACGATTTGGCTTTGTGTCCCTACTCAAATCTCATCTCAAATTGTAACCCCCACATGTCAAGGGAAGTGATGGGATTATGCAGGCAGTTTCCCCCAGGCCATTCTCATGCTAGTGAGTTCTCACAAGCTCTGACTCTTTTATGTGTTTCACAGTTCCTCCTTCACAGACTCACTCTATGCTGCCACCTTGTGAGAAAGGTGTCTGCTTTCTCTTCCACCCTGATTGTAGGTTTCCTGAGATCTCCCCCATCTTGTGGAACTGTGAGTCAATTAAACTTCTTTTCTTTATAAATCACATAGTCTAGGTCAATTCTTTTTTTTTTTTTTTTTTTTTTTTTGAGACTGAATCTTACTCTGTCACCAGGCTGGAGTGCAGTGGCACTCTGGCAACTCTTTATAGTAGTTTGAGAACAGACTAATACAATAACTTTATGGTAACTACTATACTAAGCTTAGTTAAGGAGACAGAAACCTACGACATATTCATCATACTCTAGAAGTTGAAAATATTGCTGGGAAGAGCAGTCATTAATACCTGAAAAGTTAAATAACATACAAGAGTTAAATAGTAAGGTAGCAACACAAGAAAGACAACGTGTAAAACACGTCTAAATGCCAAATCAGGTGCAGGGGTAGTAAAGTCTATGGAGGAGGGGAGCTACTGGATGTCTTCTATATGTCCCCCAGGTTCCCTCTGTATCCTGTCTCCCCATGCTGTGTGCCCACAAAGCTAGTGCATTTGGATACCCTACTGACAGACTCTCTTCTTTCTAGATTGTAATTGGATTCAGTCAATAGGGGGCCCAGTAAGAGATCAAGAGGGTGGAATAAGTCAGGTGAGGGTATTTATTTCCCCTATTCCTTCCTTCCTATTCACTGAAGGCTTCCATTAGGAATCCATCTCTACAAGTCCCTCTCAAAGTTCTGGTCATCACTCGCTCCACTTTCCCCTTTGGTCTGGGGATGGTAATGGTTCCCAGTTATTTCTAGTTTCAGAGTGCTTCACCATCCTCTTTTGGTATTTCTTAACTCTAGTCCCACCTTTCAAATAGCCTATTTAATTATCTTCAAATTACTCCATTTTATTTTGCCATGTGCTGGAGCTTGGACTGATGCTGTGGAGAAGGGAGGGCTTACTCTGTGTAATGTAATGATCAGGAGAAGCCTTATGGGTTGGAGCAAGGGTTTGAAGGATGAGTAGAAAATAGATATTACTATATCTATAAGGTTTGTCCAATGGCTACGGATTACATTATGCATGGAAAGGGATTCAAGATCTATACAGTGATGGAGAAGAATGTGCCTACTGAGGGTAGAGTGGACCCAGCTGATTTCAATGGGAATAGTGGATGTACGTGTTTGTGCATGTAGTTGGGGGAGGAAGACCACATTCATACATTCAAACAGTATTTATTAAGCTCACAATACAAGACATGCACTGTGCTAAGTTCTTGGAAAACAATGGAGAGCAAAACACACTTTTCCAGAGTGTATTAGTTATTCATTACTGCATAACAAAAAATCCTAAAACTTCGCAGCTTAAAACAACAATGTTAGTTGTTATCACACACTCTTTGAGTCAAGAATTCAAGAGTGGTTTAGCTGGACAGTTCTAATTCCAGTTTCTCATGAGGTTTCAGTCCAAACATCAGCTGGACTGGTCAACCAACTGGAAAATCTGGTTCTAGGATGGCTCACACACATGCAGACAAGTTTATTCTGGATGTTGTCAGGAAATCTTGTATCACGGACTCCTCTATGAGACTGCCTGCCTAACACGGCAGCTGGCTTACCACAGTGAGTGATCCAAGAAAGAGCAAGGTGGAAGCTGTAATGTCTTTTATAACTTAGCCTCAGAGGTTACAGTCTGCCACTTCCCCCAATGTTCTATTGGTCAAACATGCTGACCCTACTCAGTGCAGGAAGGTACTAAACATGGGTATGACTTTCAAAAGCGAAGAATAAATGGGGGTCATCAAGGAGACTGGTTACAACATGGGGTTTACAGTTTCTATAAATCATAAACACACACACACCAAAGGCATAATGTAACCTATAGTCAATACAGGGAAGAAAACTCAGAACCACTAGGTCGTCTAGCAGAAGAATCTGAAACTGGAGGTAGAAATAGGGAGAGACTCATCAGTCACAAGGCAAGTCAAGGGCACCTGACCCAGAACCAATGGCTCCGGACAAGTTTAGTTCTTGTACAATCACCACATTTTCACATGGAATCTCGTATCAGCTAAAGTTTCCATGGCAAGGAGCAGGATAATCGTCAGAATTCTCAGTGCATCTTTTTCTCTCACTTTCACCTTCCTACCTTTCCCTGCATGTTTCCTTTGTCTCACCCCAATCCAGACCTATTTATATCTTCCCTCTAGTTAACAGGCACAATCTCCTCATTTTCTAATTTCCTCATGATGATTCTAGTTAAACTGAGGGAAAAAAAATCAACAAAAATAATCAGTGCACGTAGAATATAATTTCAGTCTCCCTATTTGGAAAATAAAAACAACTAGGTGTCACTCTCGACAATAATGAGAATGCCAAGAACCAGCCATCTGGGCCTCTGAAGTCAAGTCAGATAATGGAATTGAACTCCAGCTGCAGTGACACCTGGAAGGGGTCTCCAGCAGGCCCGTAGCTGCCAAAGTCCCAGTCTCACACTGAAGTAGCCCCTAAATTAGAGGAAAAACGCAGGCGTTCAAGTCTTCTTGATGCTCACAAATGGTTCTGTGCTTTCTTCCCCTACAGAACTGAGGGACAGGGCACAGCCTAATGGTGGCTACTGGGGTCAATAATTCTCACTGGGGAGAGAAAGCCTCTTGAAGATGTGTTGAAATTCCAGCAGGGTGAAGTCTAGACCAGCCTCCCAAGTGATTGATATCCAACATTTACAGGGATACTTACCCACCATTAGAATTTCTGCTGATATAAGATCATTTAAAATTACTATAATTCCAGAACCTATAAAAGAATAGACATGTTGATTCGTCTACTCCGCTCAGGGAAAAAAAAAAAAAATGCAACGCAGAAAAAAGTACAGAGGAGTTAGGACCTGAGAGACTGCATTGTAGTCCCAACTCTGCTACTTGTTAGATACCCTTACTGAATAAATCCTTTCCCCTCCCTCAGGCTCAATTCTCTCATCTCTACAATGAGGGGGCAAACTGAGGTAATTTCTAATTATCTCCCCAGTGGCCTTAAGACTGCATGCATCTCTAAGCATGTAACTAACAAATTAGGGATCTGTCACCCTTAGAAAGACACATACTGCCAGAAAATTGTTTTGCTTTTTAATGAAGTAGGGGTATAAGGAGGCTGTCCAACTCTCTCTTGTGATCAGGGTATACAGGCGCATATTTGGAGGAGGAAGAGGAATCAGGGAGAGGGTGAAGGTTCAAAACAAACAATGAAAGGTCAATTTATTGATCCCAGACCTAGTGTGGTATATTAGTTTATTATTCAAGATTATTTACTTCCCCCCATTTCCACTCCATGAAAGGAATGACCCTCCTTTTGCTTTGCCTTTGCACTGGACCTGGTGACTTGCTTTAACCAACGGGTTGTTTGCAGACATAACTACAAAAGAGTGGCTGGAAAACTTCTTGTGCAATTGGATGTGCCCTCTTGTCCTTCTACCACTGTGTGAGAAGAGTTTCCTCTAGGAGCTGCTGCTCCTTCAGCCTGGGCCTCAGAATGTTTCATTCTGAGACCCAAGTCACCAGACCCACAGCATGAAGCAGGGATGCTCCAACCAACCTGTAGATAGGTGAGAATAAATGATCACTGCTTTAAGCTCTCATGGGATTGTAACCCAGGAAAAAGCTAGCTAATATACCTGGTTATGTGTAAGAATCACATGATAACGTTTTAAAACAATGAGATTCCCCAACTTATAAGGGATCTGAAGGACCTCTTCAAGGAGAACTGCAAACCACTGCTCAATGAAATAAAAGAGGACACAAACAAATAGAAGAACATTCCATGCTCAGGGACAGGAAGAATCAATATTGTGAAAATGGCCATACTGTCCAAGGTAATTTACAGATTCAATGCCATCCCCATCAAGCTACCAGAGAGTTTCTTCACAGAATTGGAAAAAATTACTTTAAAGTTCATATGGAACCAAAAAAGAGCCCACATTGCCAAGACAATCCTAAGCCAAAAGAACAAAGCTGGAGGAATCATGCTACCTGACTTTAAACTATACTGCAAGGCTACAGTAACCAAAACAGCATGGTACTGGTACCAAAACAGAGATATAGACCAGTGGAACAGAACAGAGCCCTGAGAAATAATACCACACATCTATAACCATCTGATCTTTGACAAACCTGACAAAAACAAGAAATTGGGAAAGGATTCCCTATTTAATAAATGGTGTTGGGAAAACTGGCTAGCCATATGTAGAAAACTAAAACTGGATCCCTTCCTTACACCTTATACAAAAATTAATTCAAGATGGATTAAAGACTTAAATGTTAGACCTAAAACCATAAAAACCCTAGAAGAAAACCTAGGTAATACCATTCAGGACATAGGCATGGGCAAGGACTTCATGTCTAAAACACCAAAAGCAATGGCAACAAAAGCCAAAATTGACAAATGGGATCTAATTAAACTAAAGAGCTTCTGCACAGCAAAAGAAACTACCATTAGAGTGAACAGGCAACCTACAGGATGGGAGAAAATTTTTGCAATCTACTCATCTGACAAAGGGCTAATATTTAGAACCTACAAAGAACTCAAACAAATTTACAAGAAAAAAAAAAAATCATCAAAAAGTGGGCAAAGGATATGAACAGACACTTTTCAAAAGAAGACATTTATGCAGCCAATAGACACATGAAAAAATGCTCATCATCAGTGGCCATCAGAGAAATGCAATTCAAAACCACAATGAGACACCATCTCACACCAGTTAGAATGGCAATCATTAAAAAGTCAGGAAACAACAGATACTAGAGAGGATGTGGAGAAATAGGAACACTGTTACACTGTTGGTGGGACTGTAAACTAGTTGACCTATTGTGGAAGACAGAGTGGTGATTCCTCAAGGATCTAGAACTAAAAATACCATTTGATCCAGCCATCCCATTACTGGGTATATACCCAAAGGATTATAAATCATGCTGCTATAAAGACACATGCACACGTATGTTTATTGCGGCACTTTTCACAATAGCAAAGACTTGGAACCAACCCAAATGTCCATCAGTGATAGACTAGATTAAGAAAATGTGGCACATATACACCATGGAATACTATGCAGCCATAAAAAAGGATGAGTTCATGTCCTTTGTAGGGACATGGATGAAGCTGGAAATCATCACTCAGAGCAAACTATCTCAAGGACAAAAAACCAAATACCGCATGTTCTCACTCATAGGTGGGAACTGAACAATGAGAACACTTGGACACAGGAAGGGGAACATCACATACCGGGGCCTGTCGTGGGGTGGGGGGAGGGGGGAGGGATAGCATTAGGATAAATACCTAATGTAAATGACGAGTTCATGGGTGCAGCACACCAACATGACACACGTATACCTATGTAACAAAACTGCACATTGTACACATGTACCCTATAACTTAAAAAAAAAAAAAAAAAGAGATTCCAGGGCTCAAACTCTGAGTCTACTACCTCAGACTCTCTTCAAAGGTGGAACCCAAGAAACAATGTGATTCTGATACAGCCAGTGGCCACACTATGCTTAGTAACAACTGCTTTAGAACAGTCTTTCTCAGTGGATAGCTCACAAATCACCTGCCTCCAAACTACCAAGAGAGTTCATAAAAATATTAAATTCTCAAGCCCTTTCCATACCTAATGAATCATAGTTTCTGGACCTGAACACAGGTAGCTTTAGCTCGCACAAGCTCTCCAGGTGATTCTAATACATACTGATTTGACAACCAGGGCTCTCATACAATGATTCTCAAATTAGCATGCATCAAAATCACCAGCAGCGCTTGTTAAAACACAGACTTCTGAGCTCCAAGCCCTAAGTTTCTGTTGCAGAGTCTGAGATGGGCCTAAGAATATGCATTCCTAACAGGATCCCAGGTGATGCTCATGCTGCTGGTCTGGACATCACACTTTGAGAACCACTGGTACATATCTGATTCACAATCTCAGCTGCACATTGGAGTCACCAAGGCAACTTAAAAATACAAATAACAGATTCCCACTCCAGATATTCTGATGTAGTTAGTCTGGGGTGTAGCTTGGGCACAGGAATTTTCCAAAGCTCTCCAGGTGATTTTCTCTTTCTTTTTATTTTATTTTATTTTTTTGAGATGAAGTCCTGCTCTATTACCCAGGCTGGAATGCAGTGGCGCGATCTCAGCGCACTGCAACTTTCGCCCCCCGGGTTCAAGCAATTCTCTTGCCTCAGCCTCCCGAGTAGCTAGGATTACAGGCACACGCCACCACGCCTGGTTAATTTTAGTATTTTTAGTAGAGACGGGGTTTCACCATGTTGGCCAGGCTGGTCTCGAACTCCTGACCTAAGTGCTGGGATTACAGGCATGAGCCACTCCACCCCCGACCCCCAACTGATTTTCACTACTGCCAGTGTGAGATCCACTGGTGTTGACCTTACCCTGAAGTCTATCACAGTTACTGTCCAGCGAACTTGCTCAGAGCCATCCCACACAGAAAGGGCTTCCAGGAAACAGCTGGTGAGTGTTCAGGTTTTCATACTGGACTTGAACACCTTGAAGTTTCAGGGGTATTGCATCAGGTCTCCAGCTATAGTTACCTCCTCCCACTTCAATAAGAGCAGCTCCTCTTTGATCATTTCCTATACTGTTCTTTCTCCTAAGGTTTCATTTGAAGAAAGACTCCCTTGACTAAAAAAAAATAAAATAAAATAAAAAATAAAAAATAAAAAATAAAATTGAAAACCACTAATATAAGGAAAAGGACACTAGGCTGAAAATCAGCAGACCTTACTTCTAGCAATGTAATAATTTAACCTCTCTGAGCTTCAGCTTCTCACTTGATCGTCTGTAAGAACAACAGATAACATTTGTATAGTAGTTTGAAGTTATAAATGATAGTTAGCAGGAATCTATAGTAGTTGACAATTTGCTTCACATGATCATTACAACCCTGTGAGATCAAAGATATCAAAGACTTTGATGGGTGTCTCAGTCCATTTTGTGCCACTTTAACAGGATATCACAGATGAGGTAATTGACAAACAGTAGAAAGTTCTCTTGGTAGTGGAGGTGGAAAGCTCAAGATCTAGGTCCTGGCAGGTTTGTGTCTGATGAGAGTTCAGTGTTTACTTTGAAGACGTCACCTTAAACACAGCATCCTTCAGATGGGAGGAACCCTGTTCCTCCAGGGAAGAAGAGCAGAATAGCCAGGAGAGAGAACCCACTTCTCCAAAGCCCCTTTTTAAAGGCATTAAACCCACCAGTGAGACAAGAGCCCTCCTGGCCTAATCTCTACTTAAAGGCACCACCTCTTAATACTCTTACAATGGCAATTAAACTTCAACCTGACTTTTGAAGGAGACAAACATTCAAATCATAGCAATAGAAAAAAACTCAGGTTGAACAACACCTCTAAATTTATCCAGCAAAGGCAATATTCAATCCCAGATCTTCTGAATCCAAATTCTGATTCATTTTACAACACGATGCTGTCTTTAATGTCTTCTCTTTCATAACTGACTTGAATCTCTGCTTCATTTTCTTTTCCTCTGTCTACAAAAGGGGAGCAATTATCTTTAGGCTCAACACCTCCATTATCATCAAGGATTAATCTCATCTAGGGGTAAGGATGAAGGGGTAATTTAAAGGCAGTGATCCTGAAAGCATGGTCCCCTGATCAGCAGCATTTCATCACCTGGGAACTTGTTGGAAACACAAACTTTCAGACCTCACCCCAGACCTACTGCAGCAGAATCCCTGGAGGAGAGCCCCAGCAATCTATGCTTTAACAAGCCCTCCAAGTGACACTGATGCATGGTCAAGTTTGAGATCTGCTGGTTAAGGTTCTCTAATGCAATGTGTGAAAGTTTGTCATCCAGAAACATAGTGGCATAACTAGTGGTGAGGAAGAAGGCTCATACGAGCTAACTGTCAAATTTTCAAGAATTTTTCAAGCTTCTTAGAAATATTTACACCATGGAAATTTGCAAATATTACAGTGGAAAACTGGAAACACTACAAATCAGAGGACCATTCTCCCCATAGAGCCTGTTTACCAGCACACAATTACAATAATACCCTGATCATAGATCTCAATTCTCATAAGTGGGCTTCAGTCTTATTTCTAAGGTCAAGAGTCCACCTGGGGTGAATAGGCCGGGTCTTGATTATGCAAGGTGCTCCCATTTGTTACATCTATCAGGAACTAGAAAATGCACAGCCAAATTTGCTGAAAAATTTTACTAGCTTGCCATTGTTTGCAGAATATAATACACGTATTTCAACCGGAATAAAGGATCCTCCATGGTCTCACTCTTTTCCACTCTAGTCTCATCTCTAATCATCCTCCTCTCCTGCCTGGCCTATATTATGTTGTAACTCCAACCACAGGGCACATCATTTATCATCCCCCTCCTTCACCATCCCTACCTCTGGTTCATTGCATATGTTATTTCTGCAGCCTGGAAAACCTTCCACTCTCCCATCCTACTCATTCTTTAGGTCTGAGCTCAGTCACAATCACCTCCAGGAAGTCTACCTTCATAACTCTTCCTTCCCAATCCTTCCCCTGCCTACTCTCCACTCCCAGCTTAGGATGGGTTATGACACATACTTCCTCTGTTCTCACACAGCACCTTCTAATATCCGCGTCAAGATACTTACCACCTATGTAACCAGTGACTGGCTCCTTGTCTCTGCAACTATACACCCCTAAAAGCACCAAGGTTTCAATCATTACAGTACCACCAGCACCTACTACTGTTGTAGGTTTGTAGTAGATATTCAATAGTGTTTATTTGAATTAATAAATATCTTCTCTGGTTCTGATAATTCATCTGCCTAAATGTCCAAATGCTGACACTTCTAGACTCCCCAAAGTCATGCTATACCAACTTGTATTCACCATTTTGGATTTTCTGGATATGAATAACCACTCGTTAATCATTGCCATCCCTACCCAGATTCAGCCTGCTAGTGATTTTTTTTTTCTTTCCAAAGTTTACAGGTAAATGAACAAATATTTCTATTGTAACATAAAGCAACCTTTCCCTGACCCCAGTCTGACTTTGGTCCCATTAATATCTCCAAACTTGCCCTCAAAATCAGGATGTCATTAAGATATAAAAGATGATGATGTGTGTATGCCATACGACCTACACATTTAGCTCCTATACATAGACCAAACAAAATTATGTACAGGTATTCACCAAAAAACACATACTAGAATGAAAATAGCATCCCTATTCCTAATAGCCGCAAACTAGCAACAATTCGAATTTCCATCAACAGTAGAATACATAATGACACAGTAGGGACATTGAAGTACAGCTACCTACAACAAGATTCATGAAACCGTGATGCAGGGCAAAAGAAATCAAACACATTTTGGTTTGAAACAGTAATATTGACCATTTTTGTTTTGGAAAAAAAGAAGCTGGACATAAAGGAGTACATACTATATAGGCCCGTTTATAAAGTTTCAAACACAGGAGAAACAAATCTATGGCATCAGGACTTGAGACAGCAGAAGGTGACAGGAAAGAGGTATAAAAGAGCTTCTGGGAAGCTGCTAAATGTCTGTTTCTTGATCTGGAGGCTGGCTACACTGTAATTCTGAAAACCCACTCATAATTCAATTTCTAATTCACCGATAATTTGCACACTTCTCTGTATATACATTATTCTTCAATAACAAGTTGCCATTTAAAAAGTCAAAACATCTAAAGCATTGTGGTGGATGTGTTGTGGTGAAACAAAAGTATCAGGCATGCATTCTCCGGTTGTTAGAGTGTTAGGGGAGAGTTCAGACATATGCATCTGAAAGCCAAACTAACAAAACAGACTGTGAATGACAGTGACACAAGCTCACAGGGGTGTGCTAAAGCTGGCTTCATGAGCCAATGCTACACATCTCTTCCCTACTCTGTATTCAGTGACATTAAATTGATAGCTTGAAATTAGCCACAATGATAATAGTTACACCACAGAAATTGGCAAATGCTACAAATCATGGCTGCCAACCCCAATTCCTCCTAAGGAGAGTTGGTTGCTAAACATTTACCAGCACACCAGTAGCTACAGAGACCTAAATTATTACGGGAGTTAGCATGAGCACCAATATCTCAGTCTTAGTCACATCACAGTCCAGTGACAAATGCACACCTTAAAAAAAAAAAGTTGGACCAGGTGTGGTGGTTCACACCTATAATCCCAGTACTTTGGGCAGGCCGAGCCAGGAGAATTACTTGAACCCAGGAGTTTGAGACCAGCCTGGGCAACACAGTGAGATCCTGTCTCTACAAAAAAAAAAAAAAGAAAAAGAAAAAAGAGTCTAGAATCAATTGTTTTGTAACAAGGTAATAAAAACAAAAGTGCCCCAAAACTCTTGCTCCTGGGTGCATCATCCTACTCCCCTCCAGTGGTAAATAAACTCTTGCATGCTTTTCTGGAGATTGAGCTCACCTCAACAAATTCCAGGCACTGCACATAGCCCTTGGTTTAGTTTATGATGCCTGTAACTGAATACCATTAATTCTATAAATTCTGGAAATTACAGGGAGGTAGAATTGATAGACTATATTAACATAAGAAGCATCAAAATTTATCTTGCCAGAATATGCAGTATTGGAAACAAAATATTGTGTGGAGAATAAAGAAGTTGATAAATCATGATATTGGTGCAAGCCGTACTCAGCAATCCAGTCTGGCCCAGCCTGCTTTCCACAAACTTACAAGAAAGCCTGTGGAATTTCAGAAATCCTACAACCTTGTAAATAATGCATCTTGTTTTGTGAGAATCATGCACTGAATAATACATCAGACACAGGGGATCTGAAATCCAGAACAAATAATGGCACTGGGGAGAATTTCAGGTGACCTGAACTGTGTGCTCAAAGCTATGCAATATTACTAACATTAACACTGCCTAAGCACATAGTGTGTTTTTCACGGAAGAACCAAATGAAAGAAAAAGAAAGAGGTAGAGGAAACAGCTCTAATTTTTTAGCACTAAAACAGCAACTTTTCCATTTTAGAATTATATATGACAAAACGCAAAGGAAAGCATTGTTGTGAAGTATTTAATCCCTTAGACAGAAGGCTATTAAAGTAGCTGGGAACATTAATTTGTTGATCTTCATGGTGCCCGGAGGAGTTAGTGAAAGCAATCTACAGCCAGCATATGGTGGAAAAGCAGAGGAAAGTTAAAGTGGCCTCCAAGCACTTTGAGCCAGCCTCAGTTCTCAAAACGTTCCCAGACATCCCAGCCCCAGGGCCCAGCTCAAACCACAATCTGGTGTTCCTTTCACTCTTCAAGGTGCATTAAATTTTAGAAGATACTGTACCTTTGGTTTTTTTTTCTTTAACTGACAAGGAACCAAACCTGGAAAAAGAAAAGGAACAATGTTGCTATGATTTCTGTAGCCAACTGTAGAAAGGAAACATTCCCAAACTGTATTTGGAGACACCAAGTTGAATGGGCGTGATGGATTACAGTAGACATTCTTATAGGCTGCCTGGCAGCCCTCATTTGACTTCTTACAGACTTACCCCCTGGCCACAGAAGTGGCACGTGACCTAGGTCTGGCCAATCACAGCACCCCATTACCCTGAATAAAATGATTGACTAAGGACTGGGGCTTACCAACAAGGCAGAACCAACAAGAAAAAGAAGCCTTCCTTGAACTAGTAAACAGACATGGCAGGGGGGCGGTTGGGAAAAAGTATCTTTTTATGGACCTCACTAAACTTAGGGCATGGGCATGTGGAACTGTATGTGGCAGGTGGGAAAATGTTTTATCCAGAAGTCCACATAGTGGAAAAGAGAGGAAAGAGAGAGAGATGGAGTCCAATGTTTGAGCCCCTGGATCCAGCCACACCAAAAAGCTAAAATGGCCCCCAGATTTCCCAGTTGTTGCATGAGCTCAAAATTCACTTAAGGTCTTTTGACCTTTTGTTTTGGTATCAGGTGCAATGAAATAAACCTTAAAAAATAAACTGGGGGCAGAGGTATGAAAGAGTCTATTCTATCTGGATACTGGCTTATCAGCCTTGAGCCTGGGAAAAAGAAACGAATTATCAAATGGTAAATTATGATAAGCTATGAAAAATCCCAAGTAAAATTGTAAAGGAAAGGCCAGGGCCTACCTAGAATGCAACTTCTATCATTCTTGAAAGGAAGGAAAGTGTATTTGCTTTATGTTTATCAACCCCTTCTTTACAGATCAGGATCCTGAATCCTCTAGATATAAAACATGATTTAAGTTCTAGATTCTCCTAAACAGAGAGTAATACAAGAGTAGCTTGCATCTGTAGAGTGTGAGGGAGGGAGAAAGAAACATGAACAGCAAGAGCTTGCAACTTGTAAGAAATCTCAATAGAGCATGACCTGGAAGCTTCTGAGACTGTGTCCCACCTGGTATTTTAACCCATCCACTTGACCCGATGGAATTTGGTACAGACATGCTCTAGGCAGAGCCTGAGTCCAGTGCCCATGTCATATCTTGGTGTTAGAGATATAAGCCAACAGAGGAATACCATCTATGAGAACTCTGGTTCTATCTGGCCCTGGGTTTGTCCAGTACTAAGGAAGCAACAGCCACAGAGAATGGATTTTGGACAGATCCATGATGCCAAGGGTATATGGCCTATGGTCATCTCACTAAATGAATGTCATTTAATGACTTTAAACACAGCTTTTCCAGAAAATACATGAATACAATCTTCTCCCCAAAAGGTGGATTTCATGTATAAAGAATATTTTTCTCCAACTTGACAAACTTCTGAAAGTTGATTAAAATATGGCCTTGGAAATTTGGAAATTGCTCTGCATATGGTCTTGGAAACCATTATTAGCCTTTGTATACAAAGATAGTGGTAAGTCAGGTGAATAGAAACATACTACCATGACCTGGTAATTGCATAGCCAGTAAAGTTATCTGCAAATTTATAAGGCATTCCTCAAATACAGATTCAAGTCAGATTAAGCAAAAGCCCAACATTACCTGCCAATCAAGATTTATAAGAAATAGAAATAACAAAATTGCAGCCCAAAATCCAACCCAAGTCACCGGATCTGAAAGAAGAAAAGAGAGGTAGGGTCTCATGTTTCAAACTTTCAAATCTTTGGTATGCCCAATCTAAAGACATCGATCTGAATTTTGGCTGACTTGATTATTAAATTGAAGCAATATTTTACTGTAGCAATCATTGATACTGTGCCCCCACCTCAAGTTGCACAGATTTTGCTAAGAAAGCTGAGAAAGTTCAGTGTTTGTGATAGAAGCCCATCAGTTTAAAAAATATTCAACACTAAGTGTCTGCCATAGACATCTTCGCTATTTATGGACTCACACTCTAGTGTGACATCATGGTTTTCTGAAGTAGAACAGGAAATAGATGAGAAGGTATTAGCAATATTAATGCATAGAATGCTGTGAGTTTTCTTGAATTTTTCAATCTGTATTTTGGAGCAAAGGCAATACTACTTCCAATTTTATTCTGGACTCCGATACTCTACATCTCCAGGTCTCCTAACAGCATCTTGCATGACTGTTCAAACAAGTGGAGGACTAGACCTTCAGGTGGATAATGTTGCCAGGGAAACTGCCTACCATCTCAATATGTCTATCTTGGGTAAAACAGACAGTTCTGCTGCATGCATGAGTCCTTTGTCCATAACAAAACAGAGCTGGAAAACTGCCTTCAGAAATTTTATAATGGCAAAGTCCTGTAGAGAATATAGGGTTTTAAAAATTCATATAAAATATTACATCTATCCTGTCAGACATTTTCTAGAATCCTACAGAGTAGATTACATCTATAGGATGGGAGGGAGGGAAAAAGAAAGATGAACAGCCAGGGCTGGCAACTTCTAAAAGATCTCTATAGATGTGACCTTGACACTGTGGAGCCTGAGTCCCATCTGGTGTTTTAACCCATTCACTCAACCAGACAGAATTAAAAGCAATCCTTCTACAGTGATAGAAATGACAGGAACTTATCTTGTCCTTTCTCCCCACTTATAATGGAATTTTAATATGGAATAGTTGTTTCTTTTTCAAACAGAGCAGAGACCCCAGTAGACAGCTTTGACTTTTCAAATGTCCAGGGTCACTTCCATGATTCAGATGGATTTTGTGGCTTGCCCTCTCTGGATAATGTAAATCTGTTCTAGTCCTTTTTCATCACCTGTGTCTACTCTTCCTATTTAATTTGGGAAAGCTGTTGGAGCAGTTAAAAAAAAGATAATGCTGAGAGGACCTAGGTTTGAACCCCCAGCTCTGGCACTTCTTCACTGTGAATTTAAGACATTTATTCTCACTTACCCTCCTCATCTGTAAAACTGGGATATCCACAGTAGTTTCATAGACTGATCTAGAGGTGCATATGACATCATGAGAATATTTCTATGTGATTACTTAAACATGAGCATTTTTTAAATGGTAGCTATTTTATTTTCAAAGTTGAAAATAAGTCAGTTGAAATGAGTTTTAAAGGAAAAATAAGAGGCCTGGGGTCAACTGAGGAAAGGAACAAATAGTTTAATAAATAACCTGTACATCATTCTCTTTAATGCTCTCTGAAACTCTATGAGGTAAGGTTTATTGCCCTTATTTTACAGAAGGACACACTAAGGCTCTGAAGGCTAAATACTTGACCCTAAATAATGTAAGTAGTGAGTAGAAAAATCAGGATTTGAACCCAGGGCTGTCTCAACCAAGGCTAAATATATTTTCTCAAGAGGAGAAAGAATGAGCTGTATTAAAAACAAAAACAAGGGAGGGTGGTTCCAAGATGGCCGATTAGGAATAGCTCCAGTCTACAGTTCCCAGTGTGAGCGACGCAGAAGACAGGTGATTTCTGCATTTCTAACTGAGGTACCAGGTTGATCTCACTGGTGTTTATCAGACAGTGGGATCAGGACAGTGGGTGTAGCCCACCGAGCATGAGCAGAAGCAAGGTGAGGCATCACCCAGGAAGTGCAAGGGGTCAGGGAATTCCCTTTCCTAGCGAAGGGAAGCAGTGACAGATGGCACCTGGAAATCCAGGTCACTCCCACCCTAATATTGCACTTTTCCAACTGTCTTAGCAAACAGCACACCAGGAGATTATATCTCACACCTGGCTCGGAGGGTCCCACGCCCACAGAGCCTCACTCATTGCTAGCACAGCAGTCTGAGATCAAACTGCAAGGCAGCAGCAAGGTTGGGGCTGGGGCACCCTCAACTGCTGAGGCTTGGGTAGGTAAACAAAGCAGCAAGGAAGTTCTAACTGGGTGGAGCCCACCGCAACTCAAAGAGGCCTGCCTGCCTCTGTAGACTCCACCTCTGGGGGCAGGGCATAGCCAAACAAAAGGCAGCAGAAACCTCTGCAGGCTTAAATGTCCCTGTCTGACAGCTTTGAAGAGAGTAGTGTTTCTCCCAGCACAGAGACTGAGATCTGAGAACTGACAGACTGCCTCCTCAAGTGGGTCCCTGACCCCCGAGTAGCCTAAGTGGGAGGCACCCCTGAGTAGGGGCAGACTGACACCTCACACGGCAGGGTACCCCTCTGAGACGAAGCTTCCAAAGGAACGATCAGGCAGCAACATTTGCTGTTCAGCAATATTCGCTGTTCTGCCGCCTCTGCTGCTGATACCCAGGCAAACAGGGTCTGGAGTGGACCTCAAGCAAACTCTAAAAGACCTGCAGCTGAGGATCCTGACTGTTGGAAGGAAAACTAACAAATAGAAAGGACATCCACACTAAAACCCCATCTGTACCTCACCATCATCAAAGACCAAAGGTAGATAAAACCACAAAGATGGGGAAAAAACGCAGCAGAAAAGCTGAAAATTCTAAAAATCAGAGTACCTCTGCCCCTCCAAAGGAACGCAGCTCCTCGACAGCAATGGAACGAAGCTGGATGGAGAACAACTTTGACAAGTTAAAAGAAGGCTGCAGATGATCAAACTTCTCCGAGCTAAAATCCAAGGAAGTTCAAATCCATCACAAAGAAGATAAAAAACTTGAAAAAAGATTAGATGAATGGCTAACTGAAATAACCAGTGTAGAGAAGTCCTTAAATGACCTGATGGAGCTGAAAACCATGGCACGAGAACTACATGACACATGCACAAGCTTCAGTAGTTGATTTGATCAACTTGAAGAAAGGGTATCAGTGACTGAAGATCAAATGAATGAAAGTAAGCAAGAAGAGAAGTTTAGAGAAAAAAAGAGTGAAAAGAAACAATAAAAGCCTCCAAGAAATACGGGACTATGTGAAAAGACCAAATGTACGTCTGATTGGTATACCTGAAAGTGACAAGGAGAATGGAACCAAGCTGTAAAACGCACTGCAGGATATTATACAGGAGAACTTCCCAACCTAGAAAGGCAGGCCAACATTCAAATATAGGAAATACAGAGAATGCCACAAAGATACTCCTCGAGAAGAGCAACTCCAAGACACATAATTGTCAGATTCACCAAAGTTGAAATGAAGGAAAAAATGTTAAGGGCAGCCAGAGAGAAAGGTCGGGTTACCCACAAAGGGAAGCCCATCACAGTAACAGCAGATCTCTCAGTAGAAACTTTACAAGCCAGAAGAGAGTGGGGGCCAATATTCAACAATCTTAAAGAAAAGAATTTTCAACCCAGAATTTCATATCCAGCCAAACTAAGCTTCATAAGTAAAGGAGAAATAAAATCCTTTACAGACAAGCAAATGCAGAGAGATTTTGTTACCACCAGTCCTGCCCTACAAGAGCTCCTGAAGGAAGCACTAAACATGGAAAGGAACAATCGGTACCAGCCACTGCAAAAACATGCCAAATTGTAAAGACCATCGATGTTAGAAAGAAACTGCATCAACTAATGAGCAAAATAACCAGCCAATATCATAATGACAGGATCAAATTCACACATAACAATATTAACCTTAAATGTAAATGGGCTAAATGCTCAAAATAAAAGGCAGACTGGCAAACTGGATAGTCAAGACCCATCAGTGTGCTGTGTGCTGTATTCCAGAGACCCATCTCACATGCAGAGACACACATAGGCTCAAAATAAAGGGATGGAAGAAGATCTACCAAGCAAATGGAAAGAAACAAAACAAAACAAAAATTGCAGGTGTTGCAATCCTAGTCTCTGATAAAACAGACTTTAAACCAACACAGATCAAAAGGGACAAAGAAGGCCATTACACAACGGTAAAGGGATCAATTCAACAAGAAGAGCTAACTATCCTAAATATATATGCACCCAATACAGGAGCACCCAGATTCATAAAGCAAGTGCTTAGAGACCTATAAAGAGACTTAGACTCCCATACGATAATAATGGGAGACTTTAACACCCCACTGTCAACATTAGACAAATCAACGAGACAGAAAGTTAACAAGGATATCCAGGAATTGAACTCAGCTCTGCACCAAGTGGACCTAATACACATCTAAAGAACTCTCCACCCCAAATCAACAGAATGTATATTCTTCTCAGCACCACATCGCACTTATTCCAAAATTGACCGTGTAGTTGGAAGTAAAGCACTCGTCACCTAATGTAAAAGAACAGAAATTATAACAAACTGTCTCTTAGACCGCAGTGCAATCAAACTAGAACTCAGGATTAAGAAATTCACTCACAGCTGAATTCTACCAAAGGTACAAGGAGGAGTTGGTACCATTCCTTCTAAAACTATTCCAATCAATAGAAAAAGAGAGAATCCCTCCTAACTCATTTTATGAGGCCAACATCATCCTGATACCAAAGCCTGGCAGAGACACAACAAAAAAAAGAGAATTTTAGACCAATATCCCTGATGAACATCGATGCAAAAATCCTCAATAAAATACTGGCAAACCAAATCCAGCAGCACATCAAAAAGCTTATCCACCATGATCAAGTGTACTCCATCCCTGGGATGCAAGGCTGGTTCAACATACACAAATCAATAAATGTAATCCATCATGTAAAGAGAACCAAAGACAAAAATCACATGATTATCTCAATAGATGCAGAAAAGGCCTTTGACAAAATTCAACAGCCCTTCATGCTAAAAACTCTCAATAAATTTGGTATTGATGGGACGTATCTCAAAATCATAAGAGCTATTTATGACAAATCTACAGCCAATATCATACTCAATGGGCAAAAACTGGAAGCATTCCCTTTGAAAACTGGCACAAGACAGGGATGCCCTCTCTCACCACTCCTATTCAACGTAGTGTTGAAAGTTCTGGCCAGCACAATCAGGTAGGAGAAAGAAATAAAGGGTATTCAAGTAGGAAAAGAGGAAGTCAAATTGTTCCTCTTTGCAGATGACATGATTGTTGTATATTTAGAAAACCCCATCATCTCAGCCCAAAATCTCCTTAAGCTGATAAGTAACTTCAGCAAAGTCTCAGGATACAAAATCAATGTGCAAAAATCACAAGCATTCTTACACACCAATAACAGACAAACAGAGAGCCAAACCATGACTGAACTCCCATTCACAATTGCTTCAAAGAGAATAAAATACCTAGGAATCCAACTTACAAGGGATGTAAAGGACCTTTTCAAGGAGAACTACAAACCACTGCTCAGTGAAATCAAAGAGGACACAAACAAATGGAAGAACATTCCATGCTCATGGATAGGAAGAATCAATATCGTGAAAATGGCCATACTGCCCAAGGTAATTTATAGATTCAATGCTGTCCCCATCAAGCTACCAATGACTTTCTTCACAGAATTGGAAAAACTACTTTAAAGTTCATATGGAACCAAAAACCGGCCCATATTGCCAAGACAATCCTAAGTCAAAAGAACAAAGCTGGAGGCATTACGCTACCTGACTTCAAACTATACAACAAGGCTACAGTAACCAAAACAGCATGGTACTGGTACCAAAACAGAGATATAGACCAATGGAACGGAGCCCTCAGAAATAATACCATGCATCTACTACCATCTGATCTTTGACAAACCTGAGAAAAACAAGAAATGGGGAAAGGATTCCCTATTTAATAAATGGTGTTGGGAAAACTGGCTAGCCATATGTAAAAAGCTGAAACTGGATCCCTTCCTTACACCTTATACAAAAATTAATTCAAGATGCATTAAAGACTTAAATGTTAGACCTAAAACTATAAAAACCCTAGAAGAAAACCTAGGCAATACCATTCAGGACATAGGCATGGGCAAGGACTTCATGACTAAAACACCAAAAGCAATGGCAACAGAAGCCAAAATTGACAAATGGGATCTAATTAAACTAAAGAGCTTCTGCACAGCAAAAGAAACTACCATCAGAGTGAACGGGCAACCTACAGAATGCGAGAAAATTTTTGCAATCTACTCATCTGACAAAGGGCTAATATCCAGAACCTACAAAGAACTCAAACTAACTTACAAGAAAGAAGTAAACAACCCCAATAAAGAGTGGGCAAAGGATATGAACAGACCCTTCTCAAAAGAAGACATTTATTCAGCCAACAGACACATGAAAAAATGCACATCATCACTGGCCACCAGAGAAATGCAAATCAAAACCAAAATGAGATACCATCTCACACCAATTAGAATGGCGATCATTAAAAAGTCAGGAAACAACAGGTGCTGGAGAGCATGTGGAGAAATAGGAACACTGTTACACTGTTGGTGGGACTGCAAACTAGTTCAACCTTTGTGGAAGACAGTGTAGCAATTCCTCAAGGATCTAGAGCTAGAAATACCATTTGATCCAGTCATCCCATTACTGGGTATATACCCAAAGGATTATAAATGATGCTGCTATAAAGACACATGCACACGTATATTTATTGTGGCACTATTCACAATAGCAAAGACTTGGAACCAACCCAAATGTCCACCAATGATAGACTGTATTAAGAAAATGTGGCACATATACACCATGGAATACTATGCAGCCATAAAAAAGGATGAGTTCATGTCCTTTGTAGGGACATGGATGAAGCTGGAAACCATCATTCTCAGCAAACTATCACAAGGACAAAAAACCAACACCGCATGTTCTCACTCATAGGTGGGAATCAAACAATGAGAACACTTGGACACAGGAAGGGGAACATCACCACCGGGGCCTGTTGTGGGGTGGGGGAAAGTGGGAGGGGGGAGGGACAGCATTAGGAGATATACCTAATGTAAATGACGAGCTAATGGGTGCAGCACACCAACATGGCACATATGTATATATATACACATATATATATGTAACAAATCTGTGCACTGTGCACATGTACCCTAGAACTTAAAGTATAATAAAAATAAATAAATAAATACAAGAAGATTATGGCATCAACCAGACTGACAGGTCAATAGATGGACCCATTAGAAATGTTTTAGGGGCATATGACAGAAAGCAGAACCTCTACTGGTTGAGTAAAAAAAGAAATTATTGTCTTCTATAAATGACAACTGAGTGTGATATTTGCTTCAGTCAGAGCAAGATATGGAGGATCAAATGATGTCACCAGAATTATTTCTGTATCTCCTCATTTTCCTCTGAGTTGGCTCCATTCACAAACAAAATTTCCTCTTACAGTAAGAAGATGGGTCACATAGCTACAGCCCTTACATTCCCTCAACTTCAAAGACAAAGGGAAGAGCAAGTCTACTGCTCTGAAGTCCTACCAAAGTTCTTCTTACTGTATCTCAGTTTTGGCTGCTATAAAAGAAATACCATAGATGGTATGGCTTAAACAACAGAAATTTATTGCTCATGGCTCTGGAGACTGGGAAGTCCAAGATTAAGGGGCCTACAGATTCAGTGTCTGGTGAGGGCCCCCTTACTGGTTTTTATAGATAACAATCACCTTGCTGTATACTCTCACAGAGAAGAGGGGAGTGGGGGGAAGGTCCCATATCTCTTCCTCATTGTATAACAGCACAAATCCCATTAGTAAGGGCTCCACCCTCATGCCCTACCCAATTACCTCCTAATGGCCCCACCTCCAAATATTATCACACTGGTGGTTAGGCTTTCAACATATGAATTTGGGGGTGGAAGGGGACAAACACTCAGATAGCAGTCAGATACATGCCAAAGGTTAGAAACTTTAGTAAGTCATTTAATGGACTCCAAGTAAGGAGCTGATGTTTGTTAAGATTGACAGCCACAAAATTACAAGTAATGTATTAAAGGGATTGAATAAATGAGTGACATATTTGGATTATTCTGTTTTTTTAACTTTTAAGTTCAGAGGTACAAGTGCAGGTTTGGTACGTAGGTAAGCTTTGGTCATGGGAGTTTGTTGTATAGATTATTTCCTTACCCAGGTATTAAGCTTACTAACTACTAGTTGTTTTCCCTGATCATCTCCCACCTCCCAGCCTTCACCCTCTGAAAGACCCCTGTGTGTGTTATTCTCCTCTATGTGTCCATGTGTTCTTATCATTTAGCTTCCACTTATAACTGACAATGTGTGGTATTTGGTTTTCTGTTCCTGTGTCAGTTTGCTAAGGATAATGCCCTCCAGCTCCATCTATGTCCCTGCAAAGGACATAATCTCACTCTTTTTATGGCTGCATAGTATTCCATGGCATATGTGTACCACATTTTCTTTATCTAGTCTATCATGGATGGGCATTAGTTCGATTCCATGTCATTGCTATTGTGAATGGTGCTGCAGTGAACAAACACATGCATTTGTCTTTATAATAGAATGATTTCTATTCCTTTGGATACATACCCAGAAATGGGATTGCTGGGTCTAATGGTATTTCTGTCTTTAGGTCTTTGAGGAATCGCCACAACGTCTTCCAAAATGGCATCCATTGTGTTTTGAGGCATGAAGACGCCTAAAGCTTATCAATGGGCCACAGCCCATACTTTAAAATCATAGCTCTAGGTCACATTAATTTCATCACTAGGACTAGTATCCAAAAACAAAAAGCAACAAAAAAGACAAAGAAAAAATGCAAAATTGAGCTGGTATATGACATCTCATACATTTGTAATGTCTGAGGGAAAGGACCCTTCTGAGAGTGAATGAGTATCTGTAGGTCTCCCTGATTCTCCCATTTTTCAGTTTCTAGACTTTTGTTTCTTTTTTTACCTGTACCACCTCCTCCACCTTCTCTTCCACCACATTTCTAGACCAAACCCTCAAAAGAGAGAACAGATAACTGATTGGAAAGAAGGATATATCATTTTCAGTAGCCTCTTTCCTCTCTGGAACTTAGGCTATTCCCCATGCTAACCTTCAAGGTTTACAGGAGAACATCCAGGATGAGGTCCACAGCCCCCACCCCATGAACCACAGCAAGAGCCCACTCACCTACCTGCACCATCAGAAGGCCACCTGCCTTCTACCATCCCACCAGAGAGAACATACCCTATACAACAATGTAGCAACAGTGCCCTCATTTAAACAGGCCTGGCCCATTTTGGTGACAAGACTGATCCATAGGAATTTGTGTCTTCATAGTATTACTATCCCAGTCAGTGGGAATGCTTTAGTCTTCATCGAGAGAGACAGAGGGAGAGGGAGCGAGAACGAGAGAGCACACACACATGCACATACTCTGATCAAGGTAAAAATCTCTGATGTGTGGTCCACTGCATTCCCTCAAGGGGGACGATCTTAATCATTTTGAAAGCTACCAACCTCCTTGAGAATGTTTTGAAAGTTTGGCATTCTTCTGAGAAAAAGCCACATACACAAACATGTTTATATAATTCCAAGAGATTATGGATCCTGGTTAGCAAATCCAGAGATCCTTGATTCCAGGTTAAAAACTCCTGCTCTAGCTTGGGAACGAGTACCCTGCTACTGGCTGGAGAGTACTGACTGGTACAGGAGCAGTACAGTTACAGGGAGAAAGGCACATCTCATCTGAGGATGACTTGCTAAACAGGGGACATTTGTCAATGTCTGAAAACATTTTTGATATTTAGAACTGGGGTGATGCTACTAGCATCTAGTAGGAGAGTCCAAGGGTGCTTCTAATCATCCTACAAGGCACAGTACAAAATTATCGGGCCCAAAATTTCAATAGTGCTAAGGATGAGAACCCCAGTTAAAAAGGAACGGAAGAAACAGGCAGAAAAATGGCTGATTATCCATTTGTTTTAAAAAAAACTCATGCAAGACCTCTGTCTGGGCTATGCTAAGAGCACTGAAGATGACTACCTACTCCATGCCTGGGAGGTGATCAAGGAAATCTTACTCTTGTTGCAGTTATTGTTAAAGGATGCCTGTCCAGATTAGCATGTGCCACTGATTTCCATACATTAAACTCTAACCATGCCCTAACCTTGCCAAAGATCCAATAAATGTAGCTTTAATCAAATTTTCAAGTAAGTGATGGTTACTGAAGATAAAAATTTCCATTTGCTACAATTCATAAGAATGGTCATTCATTTCCAGACATCACTGTGTTTTTTTCAAGTACAATTTGGAACCCTATATTATTTCTAGGAGACCTTATGTAAACCATTGTACTTCTCACATAGTCTTGGTTTCCATGTTTCCATGGCCTGGATGATAATCCCTACCACACTAGGAGAGGTAGCCTGGAAAAATGGTTAGCAGCATGGACTCTGGAGTCAAAATGCTAGGTCAATTCTCAGCTCTACCACTCACTAGGTGTGTGGCTCCCAACACAATATTCAGCCTCTCTATGCCTGAGTCTCTTCACCTGCAAAAGAAGGTAATAGCTGCCTCATGGAGTTGCAAGGATTAAAGAAATACTACACATCAAGTACTTAGATTATGATTATAAAAGTTGACTGTCTTTACTGTTGTGGTCATCATTATCATCTTAGGTATACAGGGAGAATTATATGAAACTTAAAAGACATTGCAAAAATAAGATTTTGTTTTTAGCTATTTGCCAAAGGTCAAGGTGTACATTTTTAAATACATGTGAATGTTTTTAACCTACATTGGAATCAAACATATGTTTTCTAATTATCCTCTTTTATGTTTGTAGAAAGCTAACTCATATGTCAATATTATTTTAGAAGTACAGCTCCTTCTGTTCACTCCAAATTGGGTGGAGAGGGAAATTTTACATCTCCATTAAAATGCCAAAGTGGCAAAACAGGATACTGGTATTCTGAAATATTTGAAACAATAAAAATGATACCCAATCTTGTCTCAACTAATTCAGTATTTTACTCTTCAAATTGTTAATTATTGAGTCCTTGCTGCCCACATGAGAAAATCCAAACACTTGGGTCAAGCATTTCACCATCTGGCCCCGCAGCACAATCATAGCACCTGCTAGCCCCATGTCTAAAGCTGAAATTCTTGTCAAACTCCAAACATATCATTTGCCTTCTATCTGCTTTCTACATTTAATCTAAATATTCCATGCACCATGTCTCTGCCTTGTTAAATGTGACCCATCTTTCTGTCAAATGCCTCCTATGTCATGAAGACTTCTTGGAGTACATATTCCACCTTTTTGTTTCTAAACCAAACAGTATCTTTTCTTCCTTTGAATCCCCACAATCTTTGATATACACCTAGCAGGTTCTTCTAAACTAGTGAACCTAACAGAAGAGTATTGGAGACCGACATTTCCATTTGAGCTGCAGAAATGATTCCCGTAATTCTTCTACTGTCATAATGTACGAACTTGTAAGAGTAAGAAATCAATTCTGAATTTGTAATCTGGGGCTTGTAAGTCAAAGCAATTCCCTCTGTTAATCAATGTCTGAATTACACTGTTCATTTTGTAAACTAAGCGCAGAAGTCCTGTTCTCCTGAAATCAGAATGAGTCAAAGTAAAATTGTGCTGGCAGCTTTAGAGTCATAGAATCAAAGGCTTAACAGACTTAGAAAGTCATCAAGTCCTTTCAATTATTTACCTAAAGTCTCATTATTTGCAGACCTGGGATCTTCATGACCCAAGCAAGGTAAAATGTTAGCCCCTGCCCTACATTCCTTCACCACTTATTTCCATTTTTTCCAGACCTTCTCAAGTCTGCATCATTACCCATTCTCTCTTCCATTCCTATTACTTAGCTTAAATATGAATTCCTCTGATATATCATTGGTAATTCACATATAGTCCTGTTACTTTTCTTTTCTTTAAAAGGAGCATGATAATCACGAACTGCAACAAACGAAGCTGCAAATAACTCCCCAGGCAGTTGTGCATTAGGAATTAGATGAAAATGAGCCCAATTTATTTTTAAATGACCTGGTAATTTGTAGGAAAGATTTAAGCTACTTAAATTTTTATCAGTGGGAAACCGGGAGGCTCACGAAAATCAACCATTGGATACCGTGGTGGGAGAATGGACCCATTCCCTGAAGCCAAAGAGAAAGTACTGATGGACTGCTGCTTAAAGATTTATGTTCAAATTGAAACAGAAGAGAAGACCTAATTTAACATAAATTTAATCTGCTTTAAAACTCAAAAATAAAGCAAGTTCAATGTCAGCTTACATATGTGACCAAATCTGTACCTGAAACTAATTTTCTGATTAGGATTTGAAATCAAAGCCCTAGGAATTTTTTTGAGACACTTCATCTGCTTGCATTTGGGGCACGAAAGATTCACTTCTCAGTTCAGCGAGTAAGGGGATATCAAACTTCCCATAGCCATTGCAACATGAAGTCTCGGTTGAGGCACTGAGGCTGGACATCTCTGCAGACTCATAACCATCCCCACTGCCTTGCATTACTGATTGCATGAATCATATGTTTGGAGTTAACTCCCATGAGGCTTCCTTCATAAACCATAGTTCTGCTATTCCCCATCTCCCCATGTGAGTGGTGCTGCTTATGCATTTAAGCATGAATTTGATGAGTTCTGGTATAAAAAAAAAAAAACTAAAAATTATTAATCCAAATTAACTTGTCTTCTCACCCTTGGGAGAGGACCACTACAATTCTAAGAATTGTGTATATATTTTGGTATAAATGTAAAATCTTTGGTATAAATGCAAAAATCTTTCAAATGAGCTATCTATAAGCATCATTCTTCATATTCAATATAGTATCGTAATCTAATATTCAATTTTTGTCTTGATATATATAACTACCAACCTTCCCTTCTCTGTGAACTACTGTTGTAGAGATGGATGCACATATCCATATTTATATATACGTACATCTATACACATCTGCATTATATTTATATAAACATATACATATTACACATAGCCAAAATCTAAAGAAACAGTTTGATTAGTCATTGATACATCACTAAAGTCTTTGAATCATCCACTTTAGGGAGAAAGATGCCAACATAAATATTTAGAAAGGAAGTGGGAGGCCAAGGCAGGAGGATCACTTGAGGCCAGGACCTTGAGACCAGCCTGGGCAACATAGCAAGACTCTGTCTCTACAAAAATAGTTTTAAAAAGAGAAAGGAAAAAAATCCTCCATAATGGTTTAATCTGGCCTGAAGCTACAAGCACAAAATGTGTAAATATACAGTACCTCATTTACTAGTGCTAAAAATAAGCCAATTTAGTCATAGAAAAGTTTGAAAAGATGAACAAAGCACTGTGCAGTTGGACTCCATTTGCTTCAGTTTTCTCCTCCAGAAACAGTTTCTCCCCTGCACTAGAGTCTGTCCATGAAACACTGACAAACTGTATTGCATCAGTGGAGTCGAATGCCCTCTGGTTTCTCACTGAACATGGTTAGTGGGAGCCCCAGCAGGAGACCAGAGGAAAGATTCCCCTGGTTCATTCCCTTGTGAGCGCACCCTGGTCGATGTACCACAAGTCTCTTGACCTCTCACCACTGCCTGCTTATACAGTTCTCTTCTTTGTGGTTCTGGAAATCTCTACCCCTCTATCTGCCCTGCCAGGGATTGTGACAGCTCCACTTTAAGCTCCATGTTTCCTCTGTATCCTTGTGGTTCCTTTACCCAGTTCCCAAACCTTTGTAATTGGTCTTTCCATAATTCCTCATCAAATTATCCTCCTCTCAGTGTTATTTCTGTTTCTTCCTACAACTGACTGATACAGGTGGCATTCCTGCCTTGCCAACCTTTACAGTGTGCTCAAGGAAAAGAGAGTTTCTTTATAACAGCTGTCTTTAAGTAGATGCAAAGACATACATGCAAAGAGGAGAAAAGGTCACTTTGAGTTGTTATGATCTAGAAAGGTTTCACAAAGTCCACATGGCATTAAAAATGGACCTTTAAGGCTCTCAGGTAAGACTGCAGGAGATACAGTAATCACTACAAGGTGAAGAAAAGATCAGTCCCCTTCCTGAAAGGCAGCAAAGTACATACAATTTTTACAAACAGCTAGACATCTAGTGTGTTCAAGTGAAGCTGGGGAATAATGGAAGGAAGACTGGAAAGTGAGGCTGGAGGATACTGAATGTCAAGATTAACCATCCTTACAAAATCTATTCTGTGGAAAATGAAAGACTACTGAGAACCTCCACACAAAAGAGAAATATTAGCAAAGCATTAAGAGTGTGTGATTGCATGTGTATATGTTTATGAAACTGTATCCCACCAGAATGTAATCTTCATCAAACTAGGGCCCATATCTATTTTACTTTGCTATTCCCAGCACGTATTAGCTACTTAATTAATAGTTGATAAAAAAGAGTGATTGAATAATGAAAGAAATTTTAGGAATTCGTTTATAGGTACTAGAAAAATACACTGGATAATGGACCTTAAATCAGGATGTGGCCAATGAAGACAGGAAGGAGGAGAGTGAGACTGACAATCCAAGATCCACTCATCAGAACCCAGCACACCTACTGCAAGTGTGGACAGCTCCTCATCACTACATAGGTAGCCTTCGGGGTCAAGGAAAACTCTGCTGTTAGAGATTTAGAAACATGTCAGAATAAAACAAAACCCACATTCTGAAATATCCAGTTGTAGAAACAAATCTAAATGTCCAGAAGAAAAAGTAGATAACATCATAAACAACATGAATTAAAATATGAGGATCTTTTTTTAGAGTTATAGAAATGGATACCAAAATAAAAGGAAAAATCAAAGAGCTGAGTAAATTTTGGAAGGCTAAAATTAGAGCTGAAAAGATAAAAACTAAGTGGACAATAGGGGTTATGATCACACCTGTGCTGTGCATTGCCATCCTCGGGAACTAAGTTGCCACTGTGCCCTGGGACTGAGAAGCCAAAGTGCTGCACCATCGAAGGGTCTGGAGCCACCAATATGCTGTGCCCTTCACCCTGGGGCCTTAATGTTGACACCCCAGGTCTCAGGTTGCCATGGACCCTGCCATTTTCTAGGGCCTGAGCCATCACAGTGCCCCTTAATCTTTGGGACTGTGCTACTGCTACACCTTACCATCTAAAATCTAAGCCACTCTATCCCTGTACTCCCAGGCCTAAACCACTGGGGCACACCCTAGAGTCCCAAGCCCTATCCCCACAAGTGATCTACAAATGCCCACACCTCAGTGATTGTACCCATGCCCCAAGATCCAGGTGCTGCAGTAGTTCCATGAGCCCCTGAGCCCCTGCAGAACTCTGGTTCTGCAGCCACCCTGAGTGCACTCTGGAATCCAACACTGTAGTGGCTACTTGGGGCCACACCAGACCCCATGATGAGGCCGATCCCCTCAGCCAGAACTTCCCCCCATAGAGAAAAGGAGAACAGGTGAACCCCAGCAACCTTTGATACCGAGGACCCCAACATTCCTCTTCTGCTGCTGCCACTGCCACAAATATCCAGTCATGGCCCCTACAGTGTTTGCCCTCACTGATGTTAGCTGTCCAAAGGCTACACCACTGCACTCCCCCAATAACAGATCCACCAGAACACACACAACTGACAGCCTCCCACCAACTTACAACTGAATTGTTTCCCCACTGAAGCCAGTCAACAAAGCTTGGAAGAGGTGATTGCTCTTCAAATGTGCAGACTTCACCACAAGGCCACAAGAAACATGATGGGTGAAAAATGACATAACCAAAGAAACACAACAATTCACAAGTAACTGACCCGAAAGAAAAGGATATCATTGAAATTTCTGAAAAGGAATTCACAATAATTATTTTAAATATCTCACTGAAAGAGAACACAAATAGACAACAAGATCAGAAAAGCAATACATGAACAAAATTAGAAATTCAATGGAACTAAATAAATCCTAAGAACCATACAAAAATCGAGGAGCAGAAGAGTGCCATGAATGAAATTTTAAGCTGTAATAGCTTCAACAGTAGACTTGATCAAGCTAAAGAAAGAATATGTAAACTTAAAGACGAATATTTGGAAAGTACCCAGTCAGAGAAGAAAAAAAAAGGAAAATAGTTAAAAGGAGTAAAGGAAGCATAAGAGACTTATGGGACACCTTTAAGTGAAAAGTAAAAAAAAATACATTATGGGAGTCCTAAAAAGAAGAGAAAGAGAAAAGAACAAAAAGCTTATTTAAAGACATAGTAGCTGAAAACTTCTCAAATCTGGTGAAAGTTACAGGTTGAGTATTCCTGATTAAAAATCTAGAATCCAAATTGTTCCAAAATCCACAACTTTTTGAGCACTGGCATGATACTCAAAGGCAATGCTCTCTGGAGCATTTTGGATTCTGATTTCCATATTAGAGAGGATGTGCTGATGATAAGAATATCTTATCAAAAATCTGAAAAAAGTCAAAAAGCAAAAACACTGCTGGTCCCAAGCATTTCAGGTAAGAGATACTTGCTGTGATCTGGATGTGGTTTGTCACCACCAAAACTCATGTTGAAATTTGATCTCCAATGTTGTGGTATTGGGAGATGGGCCTACTGGAAGGTGTTTGGGTCATGGGGGAAGATCCCTCATAATTGGCTTGCTGCCATTATTTGTATAGTGAATTCTCACTCTGGTGAGACTGGGTTAGTTCTCAGAAGTAGATTACTTCCTGAGAGACTGGATTATTATAAAACCAGGATACTCTTGGGTTTTGTCTCTTTGCATGTGTCTGCTTCCCCTTTGACTTTCTTTGCCATGTCATGATGCAGCACTAAAACCCTCACCAGAGCAAGGGTCATGCCTTTGAACTTTTCTGCCTGCAGAACCATGAACTAATAAATCTCTTTTTAATAAATTATGCAGTCTCTGATATGCTATTGTAACAACATAAAATGGATGAAGACAACACTCAACCTATATTAATATGGAGGTACAGAAAGCTCAGAAGTCTTTAATAAAGTTCAACCCAAACAAGACTATACCTAGACACATTATAATCAAACTTTAAAAAAATCCAAGACAGAATCTTGAAAGCAGCAAAAGTTTCCTCACATAAAAGGAAACTTCCATAAGGCTATCAGTGAATTTCTCATCAGAAACTTTGCAGGCCAGGAGAAAGTGGGGTGACATATTCAAAGTACTGAAGAAAAGAAACTGCCAACCAAGATACTGTATCTGATAATGCTGCACTTCAGAAATGAAAAATACAGACTTTCCCAAACAAACAAAAGCAGAGGGAATTCATCACCACTAGACTTGCCCTACAAGAAATGCTAAATGGAGTTCAAGTGGAAATGAAAGGACACTAATGACAAAAATAAAAACGTATGAAGTAGAAAATTCACTGATAACAAGTAAATATATATTCAAATTCAGAATACTCTACTTTTGCAATGGTGCTGTGTAAATTACATTTAACCTAGTATAAAGGTTAAATAACAAAGTATTAAAAATAACTACAATATCTTCTTAATGGATACACAATATAAAAAGATGCAAATTGTGACACTGAAAACATTAAATGTTGGGCAAGTAATCAGAAGGGTAGACTTTTTGTATGCAACTGAACTTAAGTTGTTATCAGCTTAAAATAGACTGGTATAATCACAAAATGTAATCCTCACAGTAACCACAAAGCAAAATAGCCAATACTCGAAAGGTAAAGGAAAAGGAATCAAACCATACCACAACAAATAATCATATCCCAAAGGAAGAAAAGAACAGAGAGAAAAATAAAGAAAAAAAAGAAACTACAAAACTGTCAGAAACAATTACCAAAATGGCAATCATAAGTCCTTACCTATAAATTAAGTTCAGTTGCATACAAAAATTCTATTCTGCTTTAAGTGTAAATGGTTTAAATTCATCCATCAAAAGACAAAGTGGCTAAGCAAAAGTTTTTTCAAATCCAACTATATGCTGCCTATAAGAAATTCACTTTAGCTTTCAGGACACGTGTAGGCTGAAAGTGAAGGGATGGAAAAAGGTATTCTATGCAAATGACAACTAAAAGAGAGCAAATGTGTCTATACTTATACACAATAGATTCTAAGTCAATAAACTGTAACGAGAAAAAACAGATTATATTATGATAAAGGGTCAATATATTAAAAATATATAACAATAGTAAATATATATACCCCCAACATTAGAGAAACTAAATATGTAAAATGAATATAAACAGAATTTAAAGGAAGAATAAACAACAGCATAGTAATAATAGAGGACTTTAATTCCTCACTTTCAACAGTGAATAGAACATCCAGACAGAAAATCAATATGGAAACAATGCACCTGAACAACACTATAAACCAAATGAACCTAACAGACATATACAGAATATCCCACTCAACAGCAGAATACATATTCTTCTCAATTGTACACAGAGCATTCTCCAGGAGAGGTCATATTTGGGGACACAAAACAAGTCTTAGCAAATTTAGGAAGATTGAAATATATGGAGTATCTATTTTGACTACAATCATATGAAACAAAAAAACAGTAATAGGAAGGAAACTCACAAATGTGGGAAAATTAAACAACACACTCCTGAACAACCAATAGGTCAAGAAGAAATCAAAGGGAAACCAAAAACTATCTTGAGACAAACAAATATGGAAATACAACCTACCAAAGCTTATGAGATGTAGCAAAAATAACTCTAAAGGGGATATATCAATGAATGTCTACATTGAGAAAATGAGAGAACTCTAACTTTACACCTCAAGAAATTAGAAAAAGGAGAAGGAACTAAGCTCAGAGATAGCAGAAGGAAGGAAATAAGAAAGATTAGAGTAGAAATAAATAAAATAGATACTAGAAAACCAATAGAAAACATCAATAGAGCTGAGTTGCTTTTCTGAAATAACCAAAAATCAACAAATCTTCAGCTAGACTAAAAAAGAAAAGATTCAAATCAAATTAGAAATGAAAGAGGAGACATTACAATTAATACCACAAATACAAAGAATCATGAGACTACTCTGAAAAAATTATATACCAACAAATTGGATAATCTAGAAAAACTGGACAAATCCCTAGAAACCTACAACCTACCATGACTAAATCATGAAGAAACAGAAAATCCAAGCAGATCAGTCATGACACAGAGGATTGAATTGGTAATCAATAGTCTCCCAACAAAGAAAAGCCCAGGACAAGATACTTTCATGAGTAGGGTCTACCAAACATTTAAAGAAGAATTAACACCAATCCATTTCAAACTCTTTAAAAATTGAAGAGAAAGAAACCCTTCCAAATTTATTTTATGAGACCAGCATAATCCTGATATCAAAGCCATACCAAAACAGTCCACGACAAAAAAACTGTAGGCCCAAATCTCTGATGGGAATAGATGCAGAAATCTTCAACAAAGTATCAAAAATATCAAAATAGCAAATGGAATTCTACAGCATATAAAAGGGATTATACACTGTGATGAAGTGGAGGTATCCCTGACATGCAAGGATAGTTCAACATACACAAATCAATAAATGTGATACACCACATTAACAGAATGAAAATAAAGCATTATATGATTACATCTATATATGTGGAAAAATCATCTGTCAAATTTCAACATCCTCTTACAGTAACTGTCAACAAATTAGGTATAAAAGGAATATACCTCAACGTAATAAGGGCCATATATGATAAACCTACAGCAAACAACACACTCAATTGTGAAAAGTTCAAAGCATTTCCTCTAACATCAAAAAAAAAAAAAAAAAAAAGACAAAGAATGCCCACTCTCACCACTTCTATTAAAATAGTACTGGAATTTTCTAGCCAAAAAAGAAAAAGAAAAGACACATGAATTGGAAAGAAAGAAAGAAAATAGTCTCTGTTTACAGATGGACATGATGTTGTATATAGAAAACCTTAAAGATTCCACAAAAACACTGTTAAAACCAATAAAATCAGCAATTTCAAGTCACAAAATCTACATACAACTATCAGTTGTGTTTCTGTACAGTAACAACAAGCCATACAAAATATAAGAGAACACTCCTGTTTACAATATAATCAGAAAGAATAAAATGTTTAGGCATAAAGTTAATCAAGGAGGTGAAATAAATCTACACTGAAAATTATAAAACACTGATGAAAAAAATTGAAGGCATAAATAAATGGAAATAAATTCCATGTTCACAGATTGGAAGAATATTGTTAAAATGTTTATATTATCCAAAGCAACCTACAGATTTAATGCAATCTCTATCAAAATTCTAATGACATTTTTCACAGAAATAGAAAAAAAATACTAAAATTTGCATGGAACAAAAGACCTTGAATAGTCAGGGCAATCTTGAGATAGGCAAATTGAACAGAATACAGATACCAGAAATAAACCAATGTATATATAATTAAGTAATCTTCAAAAAGGTGCCAAGAACACACAATGTGGAAAAGATTGTCTGTCAATACAGAAGCCTGGGAAACTGGATGTCCACATACCAAAGACTAAAATTGTACCCTTACCTTGCAGCATACACAAAAATCAACTGAAAATGTATTAAAGACTTAAACATTGAATCCGTAAAATCCTAGAAGAAAACAAAGCAGAAAATCTTCTTGATATTGTTATTCACAAAGATTTTATGAGTATGACTCTAAAAACACTTGCAGCAAAACAAAAATAAACAAGTGGAACTGCAACAAACTAAAAAGTTTCTTCATAGCAAAGCAAACAATCTACAAAATGCAAAAACAACCTATACAATGGGACGAAATATTTGAAAACTATATATTGAATGGGCATTAACATTCAAAATATAAGAGGAAATCACAGCTCAACAGTAAAAAAAAAAAAAAAACCCTCAGTTTAAAAATAGGTTAAGAACTTGAATAGACATTTTTCCAAGGAAGACATACAAATGGCCAACAGATATATGAAAAACTACTCAACATCACCAATCATCAGGGAAATGCTAATCAAAAACACAATGAGATATCACCTCATGGCTGCTAGGATGGTTGTTATCAAAAAATCAAATGATAAAAAGTGTTAGTGAGGACAAGAAGAAAAGGAACCCTTATACACTGTTGGTGGGAACGTAAATTGTTACCACAAATAAATGTTCTATAAAGAAAACAGTATAGAGGTTCCTCAAAAACCAAAAATAGAACTACCATATGACCCAGCACTCTTTTAGATGTATATGAATATATACATATCCAATTTATCCAAAGAAATTGAAATCAGTATGTTGAACAGATAAGTACACTACCAGAAAAAGTCTCTTCATATGCTACCAAGATATGGGGTCAACCTAAGTGTCAGTGGATAAAGAGATAATAAAAAATGGAGTGTCTGTGGGCCTTTGTGTGCACCTGTGTGTGTGTATATATATACATATATACACACATACATACATACATACATATGTATATACATAAAATGGAATATTCCTGAGCCCTAAAAAAAGGAAATGCTGCCATGTGCAACAATATGGATAAACCTGGAGAACATTATACAAAGTAAAATAAGTTAAACACAAAAGACAAACATTGTGTGATCTCATATACATATGGAATCTAAAAAAGTCAAACCCATAGAAGCAAAGAATAGAATGGTGGTTTACCAGTGATTTGGGTGGAAGGGTTTGGGGATATGTCGGTCAAAAGATACAAAATTTCAGTTAGGCAGAATAATTTAAGGAGATCTATTGAACGATATAGTGACTATAGTTAATAACAATGTATTATACATTTGAAAATTGCTAAGAGTAGATTTTGTGTTCTTACCACATAAAAATGTATATAATACATGTTAGCTCAATTTAGATATTTCATAATGTATACACATTTTGAAACAATATATCTCATTTTCTAAATACATTTGTATTTATTAGTTAAAAATAAATAATTTTTAAAAAAATAAACTAGACACAGATAAACTAGCTTGACTGTGGTAATCACTTCACAACATATATCAAAACATTATGTTGTACACTTTAAATACACACAAATTTTACTTGCCAGTTATACCTCCATAAAACTGGAGGAGAATAAAACTATGTTGATGGCCAAGGTTTCCCAAAGCTTACTCAGGCATCACTCGTGAATCCCTGTATGAATTTACACAGAATGAGCAAGTGATAGCAATTTTCTGTTTATATCATGCAACAAAGATTTTCTGAAAATGTGTTATTTTTTTTTTAAAGTGGAGCTATTTGTGGAAGAATAATGAAATATATTGTAGCCAGATATGACCCCAAAAATACTGAAGTTTGAGAAACACGGAAAAGAGCAAAGTGATATGAGTACTTACGATAATTTTCTTTCTAAGGGAATTCCATTTAGGGTAAGGAAAGGGGGTTTAATCATCTGGTTTGGTGATTCTGAAAGGTAGTAGCACCAGCCAAGATTACACTGAAGTTGAAGTTAGAATTCTGAAGCCTAGGTAACCAGGAGTTCTGGATATAAATAATTTTTTTTTTTTTGATATGGACTCTCATTCTGTTGCCCAGGCTCAAGTGCAGTAGCGTGACCTCGGCTCACTGCAACCTCCACCTCCTGGGTTCAAGCAATTCTTTTGCCTCGGCCTCCCAAGTAGCTGGGACTACATGTGCACGCCACCATGCATGGCTAATTTTTGTATTTCTAGTAGAGACAGGGTTTCACCATATTGGTCAGGCTGGTTTCGAACTCCTGACCTCAGGTGATCTACCCGCCTTGGCCTCCCAACGTGCCGGGATTACAGGCATTAGCCACTGCACCCGGCCTATAATTAAATCTTTAAGGCAAAATGCAAATGCAAACCACTGGAAATTTCTGGCATCATTACAACTTCCCTAAGCCTTTTAGGTTCTCCTCCTTGATTTCTGTACAACCTTGAAAAGTTCTTTAACTTCTCTATACACAACTACCTTCATCTGTAAAATAGGTTAACTCCAAAATGGGATTATTAGATTGTTTAAATAAAGTATTTTCTTGAAAAGATGTGAAACATGGTAAGGGAAGAATAAATGTCACATCTCTCCTTTTTAATGGTAGGATTTCAAATAAAGGAGGACAAGTATTGGATGGACACACACATACCATCTTTAAAGTTACTCACTCTACCTACATAAAAGGCCCTGACATAGTTTGGATGTTGTCCCCTCTCAATTTCATGTTGAATTTTAATCCCCAATTTTGGAGGTGGGGTCTAGTGGGAGGTGATTGGATCATGGGGACAAATTTCTCATGGCTTGGAGCTGTCCTCGTGATAGTAAGTGAGTTCACACAAGATCTGGTTGTTTATATGGCACCTCTCCCGCCCCCACACCCTCTCTTTTGCTCACACTCTCACCATGTCTGTACCCACTTCACCTTTTTGATTGGAAGCATCCTGAGGCCTTCCCAGAGGCCAAGTGGTTGCCAGCACGATGCTTCCTTTAAAGCCTCCAGAACCAAGAGCCAATTAAAACTCTTTTCTATAAAAATTACCCAGCCTCAGGTATTTATAGCAATACAAGAATGGCCTATTAGTACAGGTGTTACACTGCATTAATTAGGGTTCTTGATCACACATTGTAAAAAAGTAATCCAAGTTAACTAAACAGAACAAAAGAGCTCATTCTAAGAACCTAGGGGCCTCAAGAAGGAATCTGAACCATGGCCTGAAAAAACAATTAGACCAAGCATGGTTGGTCATAACGGTAATTCCAGCACTTTGAGAGGCCAAGGAGGAAGGATCACTTGAGCCCAGGAGTTCAATACCAACAGGAGGCTGAAGCAGAAGGATCAGTTGAGCCTGGGAGGTTAAGGCTACAGTGAGCCCCCTGGTTCAGCCCATTGCACCCTAGCCTGAGTGACAGAGCAAGAACCTGTCTCAAAAAAAGAAAAAAAAAAAAAAAAGGAAAGGAAAAAGGAAAAACATTCAAACTCTCTCAATTTCTGACCTCAATCTTTATATATATACACACACATATATACACACACATATACACATATATACACACATATATACATATACACACACATATATACACACATATACACATACATATATACATATACACACATATATATGTACACATATATATATATATGCTTCCTTTTTGTTGTTGTTGTTCTTCCTCTCTCTCCCTAAAAACTAACTTCTTCTGTGTCTCCAGTCCCTGGTATACATTCTGTTGGTTCAGTCACTCAGAGAAACTGAATTTCTTCCTTTGTTTCAAATCCAAATTATCAGAGAAGGACTCTGATTGGCTCAGTTTGGGTCTAGAGCCCAACTGATTGAATAAACAACATCCAGTATTGTGGGGTAATGTGTCAAGGCTGCTAGATGAGTTCTGCAGTGAGTAAAAGGGTCTGTTAAAGAGGGTGGAGGGTTTATTATGAATTGAGATGGCTCTTACTCAATATGGCTGCTCAAGGATTCCCGTTGCTTTTGCTACAGTTCTGTTACTATAAATAACTTTTTAAAAAATTATTACTAGTGGGTAACAACTTAATAACAAGTCAAATACATATCATACATTTGAGTAATTTCCTTCAAGAAAATTTAACGATATAATTCATTGGAATAAAATACCAATGGGCATATATTTCTCCAATATTTTTGTATTAATTAAAACTAAAGCTTGATAAGTATCCAACCATAGAGAATCATTAAATTATGAAATATCAACTTTCAGTGAACTCCTACGTAGTCATCCAAAATGCCCATAATGGATACAGGAAAAATGCTTTTGATAAAAGTCAGAATTTTGTGTCTTGCCTTTGTTTTCAATTAACAATGAACAACCACATAAGCTACCTCAAATACTTTTGAAAGAAAGAGCTTTGTGAAGTTTTTAAATACATTTTAAAATATAAATTCATAAAAACACATCCATTATTAATAAGAAAAATCAGTTTTGTTAAAAGAATGAAATTAAGGGTTATTTTTCCATTTGTGCTTCAAAATTTGATTAAAAGTAACATTATTTTGGCCGGGCGCGGTGGCTCAAGCCTGTAATCCCAGCACTTTGGGAGGCCGAGGCGGGTGGATCACGAGGTCAGGAGATCGAGACCATCCTGGCTAACATGGTGAAACCCCGTCTCTACTAAAAATACAAAAAAAAAAAAACTAGCCGGGCATGGTGGCGGGCGCCTGTAGTCCCAGCTACTCGGAGGCTGAGGCGGGAGAATGGCGTGAACCCGGGAGGTGGAGCTTGCAGTGAGCCGAGATCGCGCCACTGCACTCCAGCCTGGGCGACAGAGCGGGACTCCGTCTCAAAAAAAAAAAAAAAAAAAAAAGTAACATTATTTTTTTACAGTCATGTACCACTTAATGACAGGGATACCTTCTGAGAAATGTATCATTAGGCAAGTCTGTCACTGTGTGATCACAGAATGTACTTACATTCTATGAGTATAAGAGATGTAGCCTACGACACACCTAAGCTATATAGTATAGCCTATTATTCCTAGGCTACAAAGCTATACAGCATGTTACTATACTGAATACAGTAGGCAACCGCAACATAATGGTAAGTATCTGTGTACCTAAACATAACTAAATGTAGAAAAGACACAGTAAAAATATAGTATAAAAGACAAAAAAAAAATGGTACACTTGTATAGGGAACTTACCTACCATGAGTAGAGCTTGCAGGACTGGAAGTTGCTCTAGATGAGTCAGTCAGTGAGTGGTCAGTGAATGTGAAGGTCCAGGACATCACTGTACACGACCCTAGACTTTATAAACACAGCACAATTATGCTACATTAAATGTTTAAAAATATTTTTTTCTTTTTTTAAAACAAGGTCTCATTCTGTCTCCCAGGCTGGAGTGCAGTAGTATGATCATAGCTTGATCATGCTTCAATTGCTGCAGCCTCAAAATCCTTGGCTCAAGTGATCCTCTTGCCTCAGCCTCCCAAAGCACTGGGATTATGGGCATGAACCACAGCACTCAGCACATTCTTCTTTAATAATAAATTAACTTAGCTTACTGTAACATTTTTACTTTATAAATGCTTTAATTTTTAAATATATTTTTGACATTACAACAGCCACAACATCACTAGGCAATAAACATTTTTCAAACCCATTATAATCTAATGGGACCACTGTCATACATTAGGTCCATAAATGCCCAAAATGTTGTTATGTGGCGCATGACTATATGGAGTTTAGTCTCTATACTAGCTTCTACATTGTGTGTTTTACAGAAATGAGTTAATTTAATCCTCAGAGCAATTCTGATAAGTTGGTATTGTAATTGCCACTTACAGATGAGAATTGAAGGTTTGATAAGTCAAGGAAACTGACCAGAGTCATGAACTTCAAAGCTACACAGCAACTTAAGAGTCTTATTAGACTCAAGTCTGGATGGTTCCAGAGCTGGTTACTGCTTTTCAAAAGGATGTATGTGTTTGTGTATGTGCATATGTGTGCATGTGTTCAGAAATATGAGTGAAAATTTCAGAGTCAAATAAAATTGAAACAATAGATCCATTATCTGTTGACAGCCAACTGAAACCCTGAGTAAGAATAAAACAAATTCAACTATCGCAGCATTCCCCATAGGTGTGTCAAACATCAAATTAGCTTAGTTAACAACATGTATAAACTCCAAAAACATTCAACATTTAGATTCCATAACTCCCATTTTCTCAATAGTTCTTTAAAAAAGTAAATCTTTCACAAACTAATCTCCACCAACTAATTAGTTTGATACTAGAACTTTGAGTACAATTTATATTTGCTGAGATATTAATGTATCCTTTCCTATCATGGTTTTCCCTCAGGCAAAATGAAACAAGTACAACACATTTTAAAGTCATTTCACAGATCAAATCACTCAGAGATATGATATAATTAGTCTTATGACAGTATGTATTTAATTAAATTAGGGAGGAACAATTAATTAAATGACAAAAAGGATTAAAAACATCAAAAATTAACATACCATTGACATTAATACATCAAAATGAGAATGTCATTATAGATACAAATATTTAAATTGATAAGATTCACACAAAGAACAAAAATTTGCTGTTGCAAGCATTCTGACTTCGGCAGAATTAGAAAGTCTTTTAAAGTTACAAGAATGGAAGAATTAAGTATTCCCCATAGTTTCTGTAAAGCATTTGATAAGATAAATTTAAGAAGAGACTCTGTAATTTTAACCAAGCAAGATTTTCTTGGTACAATATTTTCATTAAATTTTGTCTTTTTGTGTTTTAGAGCTCACATGCTCTTGAATAATACATTCAATGTTCCTTGTTACAGTCTTAGCACAATAAATTCTCAGCTTTTCACACTGGATGTATTAATGTCTGCAAGTGACTATTTTGCTATCACCAAAGTAAGTTTCTGCTATCTACTGCTGTCAAGGTGTGTTAATAAGTTTATAGAAGCTTAATAACCCAGAGACTTCACATTAATACTAAAGTAACATAATATTCAAGAAGATGTGGGATGAACTGAGGAGATAGAACACCTTCAACATCTTCTTTTGTTTACAAATTAAAGATCTGACACTATTTTCTAAAAGGAGGCATCTTGACAGATCTAACACTAACAGAAAGGCTTTTAATTTGGTTTTTCATTTATCCAAACTAATTGCTTTGCGTTATCTGTAACCTTTTTTTTCTTACATGTCAGTATTTGATGGTCCATTGAGAGGAACTTGGCCACAAATTCCTCCCTAAAAAATACAGGGAACTTCAGATGGATAAATAGGAAATCAAGAGAAAAAGTTAAATACACTAGGATAGTAGTAAATATACTAGAATAGTAACAATTACTAAAATAATAATAATGATAATAGTGGCAGCAGAGTATTTACTCTTAGTATTAATAGTAAAATAGGAGTAGTAGTAAGATACCCTCATGTGTTTAAGCATATTTTTCAAGTGAATTACAGTTCGGGTGGTTAGAATTAGATATGTACTAAAGAAAATCCCCTTAATCTGCTGCCCTACCCGCAAAAGAGCAATCCAAATTAAAAATTAAAAGATGGGGGCAGACGCAGTGGCTCACGTCTGTAATCCCAGCACTTTGGGAGGCCAAGGCAGGTGGATCACTTGAGGTCAGGAGTTCGAGACCAGCCTGTCCAACATGGTGAAACCCCATGTCTACTAAAAATACAAAAATTAGCCAACACACTGGTGTGCACCTGTAATCTCAGCTACTCAGGAGGCTGAGCAGGGGAATCACTTGAACCTGGGAGGTGGAGGTTGCAGTGAGCTGCGAGTGCACCATTGCATTCCCGCCTGGGTGACAGAGTGAGACTCTGTCTCAAAAAAAAAAAAAAAAAAAAAAAAATTAACACATGTGAAAATGAATACTGGGCAAATACAAATGAAAAGAAAGCAAAGTTTCTGGATTTAATATCAAAAAGGTGTAATATAGCCCAAAAGTATTAAGCAAATATGCATAATTTATAATGTCAAAGAGGACAATTCATAATAAAATTATAATAATTTACAAATACTTAGGAACCAGAAAGCTTAGTAGCAGCATTCTTAAATAGAAGGTATGTGATATAAGAAACAATAGACAACAAATACAGCTGGAGAATTAACTTCTATCAATGACATAGCAAGTCAAGTGATAATGACACCCCAAGTGGTCAAAAATATAACAGAGAATATAGGATATTTTAATGGCATAATTAAGTAGATATATTTTATAAATGTCTATGAAAACAGATAATATGCCTTCTATAAATATTAATAAACATTAAAACTGACCATATATTAAGCCATTAGAGAGCATCTCATTAAATTCTGAAAAGTGGAAACAAAACAATAATCCTTCCTTACAATATAATAAAATTAAAAATTGATAGCATCAGAAAAGAGTAAGTCTCTTTCCCTGAAAACTAAATCAATTGCTCTAAAAACAACTCTTCAAAGAGAGGCAAAATAAATTTGCAGAATTAAAAATAATACAGCTAAAGCAGTATGTAGAGAAAAGTTCAAAGCCTTAAATGTTTGTATCATTAAGAAACTGGTCAGGTACCATCAAGACAGCAAGGGGACACAGAGAGCAGAGAGGAGTGAAGCTGGGTAGCAGCCTATCTGGGATTAATACCAGTCAGGAGAAGCTCTCCAACATGGGAAAGGGTGAATGAGTGGGAGCCCCCTGGGGGATTCACAGTCTCCACAGGGACCTGTGCAAGACTGCGAATGGGAGACTGCCCCAGCCCCCCTCCCCAAGTACCCCCTACTATGCTTCTAAACTGAGGCAGAAAGCTACCCAGAGTTTTTGCAGAGGAAACTCTCAAGTCCAAGGGGACCTCTAACAAGCCCCAGATCCTGGAACAGACCCGTACCGGCGTCATAGCCCAGAAAGAGGTTGCAGTCGTTGTACCTGGGAGCAGTAAGATGGCTCTAACCCTACCTGCCAGACAAGTCTCAGTGCCAGCTTTTGACCCAGTGATCCCACACCTACCTGAATTCAGCCAGTAGTTGCAGCCTCCTGATGTCTCAGGAAACACCCGGAAGACAGGGCGGGAGACCCTGCCCACCCTGACACTGGTAGCCAGGTGGGCCCCACCTGCTAGAGCTTCTAGCCCAGTGATTCTACATCTGCCTGAACTCTGCAGAGGAGCACAGCCTCCTGTTGCCCTGGGAAATACCCAGATGGAAGAAAAAGCAACTCTCAGCCCACTCGTACCTCTTGTAGCCAGATTGTCCATAACCTCTAGAGCTTCCAGCCCAGCAGTCTGGCTTCTGCCTGAACTCTGCCAGCAGTCACAACTCCTGGTACTCCTGGGAAGCACCCAGACAGATTAAGTGATCTCATTCACCTTCGCAGCTCCTACCTGAGCAGGACTTGCTGGCTTAGGTGGTGCCCAAGCAGGAAGGAGCCCTCATTCTAGGACCACTGAGAGAGGTAAGATGTTCAGGTTTACAAACCAGTGAAGAAGCAGGGTGTGGCTCTCCCGATAGGGCTGCCCTGGCAAGGATACCTCCTGTCTACCAACCACAGTGCCTGCCTGAGGGAGCCCCATGGACCGGAACACCTAACAGACAAAATGGGCACAAAGCCAGCAATCAGCGAGGGTTCCTCCAAGGCCCAGGAGTGGACTAGATAAGTGGGTCACATCTCCCCACTGTCTACTAGAAAACACTACGGCCAACTCTGCCAAAATACAAAACAGTCTTGCAGCAGAGCAAGGGCCTATCTGCTGGCTAACACTCGTAAGTATACTACTGGATCTCAGTCAAATGCACAAGACCATAATTTGTTGCGAGTATACAGAACCTGTGAAAACTAAGAAAGACACCCACCAGCACCCCACCCCAGCCAATGTACCCATGCACATGTACTTCACCACAACACCACAGCTTCTGGCACATGCAAGCAAGCACTGATCCTGCCGCCACCACCCCAGTGACATGCTTTGGCCGGCACCCCCGTCAAAGTGTTAATACCAGCAGACTGAAAACACCTCAGCCCCTCCAGGGCAGCAGGTTCCTAGTCCTGAGGGATCAAAGAACAAAGCTGAGATCCTAGTACCAGCCCCCCAGCATTAGAGGACACAATCCAGGAGTACTGAGCTGAGCACTGGCCACCCAAAATTTTCCAGAAACAATGCCAGTCAACTGAACCTACCCTATACCACAATCAAACCCTCAAGGATATCAAAGAAGATAAAAGAAAAAAAAATCCAAAGGATACAAACTGCAAAGATTAAAGGAGCATTAGCCCACACAGATGAGAAAGAACTAGCACAAGAACTCTGGCCACTAAAAAGCCACAGTGTCTTCTTACCTCTAAATGACTGCACTATTTCCCTAGCAATGGTTCTTAACCAGGATGAAATGGCTTAAATGACAGAAATAGAATTCAGAACATGTATAGTAACAAAGATCATCAAGATTCAGGAGAAAACTGAAACCCAATCCAAGGAATCTAACGACAACAATAAAAAGATGCAGGAGCTGAAAGACAAAATGGACATTTTAAGAAACAACAAAACTGATCTGATAGAGCTGAAAAACTATAAAAATTTCATAATACTATTGCAAGTACTAACAGCAGAACAGAACAGACTGACAAAAGAATCTCAGAGCTCAAGGATGGGTTCTCCAAATTAACTAAGACAAAAAAAAAAAAAAGGAAAAGAATGAACAAGACCTCCAACAAACATAGGGTTATTTGAAGAGACCAAATCTACGACTCATTGGATAAGAAAGAAAGCAATTTTGAAAACGTATTTGATGACACTATCCACAAAAATTTCCCCAGCATTACCAGAGAGGTCAACATTCAAATTCAGGAAAAGCAGAGAACCCCTACAAGATACTATTCAAGACAACCATCTCCAAGAAACATAGTCATCAGATTCCCCAAGGTCGACATGAAAGAAAAGTATTAAAAGTAGCTAGAGAGAAGGGGCAGTTTCCCTACAGGGAACCCCATCAGGCTAAAAGCAGACCTTTCAGCAGAAGCCTCACCAGCCGGAAGAGATTGGGGGCCTATTTTCAGCATTCTTAAAGAAAAGAAATTCTAACCAAGAATTTCATATCCAGTGTTTCATAAGAGAAACAGAAATAAGATCCTTTTCAGAAAAGCCAATGCTAAGAGAATTCATTACTACCAACACTGCCTTACAAGAGGTCCATAAGAGAGTACTAAATATGAAAAAAAAGAACATTACTGGACACCACAAAAACACACTTAAGTGCATAGATCACCGATGCTAAGCAACTACACAATCAAGTGTGCATAATAACCAACTAACAACATGATGGCAGAATCAAATCTGCTCATATGAATACGAACCTTGAATGCAGACAGGCTAAACATCCCAATTAAAAGGGAGAGGGTGGCAAGTTGGAAAAAGAAGCAAAACCCAACTGTAAGCTGTTTTCAAGAGACTCACATGCAATGACATCCAGAGGCTCAAAGTAAAGAGATGGCAAAACAAAACAAAACAAAACACCTCAACCAAGCAAACAGAAAACAGAAAAAAAGTGGGAGTTGCTATTCTAATTTCAGACAAAACAGACTTTAAACCAATAGCTATCAAAAACAGACAAAGAAGGGCATTACTAATGGTTAAGGGTTTGATTCAACAGGAAGACTTAACTATTCCAAATATATATGCAACCAACATTGGAGCACCCATATTCATAAAACAAGTTCTTAGAGACCTGAAAAGAGATGTAGATAACCATACAATAATAGTGGGAGATTTAACACCCCACTAACAGTATTAGACATGTCATTGAAGTAGACAACTAATAAAAATATTTGGGGGGGGCGGAGCAAGATGGCCGAATAGGAACAGCTCCAGTCTCCAACTCCCAGCATGAGCGACACAGAAGACCGGTGATTCTGCATTTTCAACTGAGGTACTGGGTTCATCTCACTAGGGAGTGCCGGACAATCAGTGCTGGTCAGCTGCTGCAGCCCGACCAGCGAGAGCTGAAGCAGGGCGAGGCATCGCCTCACCTGGGAAGCGCAAGGGGAAAGGGAATCCCTTTTCCTAGCCAGGGGAACTGAGACACACAACACCTGGAAAATCGGGTAACTCCCACCCCAATACTGTGCTTGAAGCAAACAGGCACACCAGGAGATTATATCCCACACCTGGCCGGGAGGGTCCCACACCCACGGAGCCTCCCTCATTGCTAGCACAGTAGTCTGTGATCTAACTGCAAGGCAGCAGCGAGGCTGGGGCAGGGGTGCCCGCCATTGCTGAGGCTTAAGTAGGTAAACAAAGCCGCTGGGAAGCTCGAACTGGGTGGAGCTCACAGCAGCTCAAGGAAACCTGCCTGTCTCTGTAGACTCCACCTCTGGGGACAGAGCACAGTAAACAACAACAAAAGCAGCAGAAACCTCTGCAGACGCAAACAACTCTGTCTGACAGCTTTGAAGAGAGCACTGGATCTCGCAACACGGAGGTTGAGATCTGAGAAGGGACAGGCTGCCTGCTCAAGTGGGTCCCTGACCCCTGAGTAGCCTAACTGGGAGACATCCCCCACTAGGGGCAGTCTGACACCCCACACCTCACAGGGTGGAGTATACCCCGAGAGGAAGCCTCCAAAGCAAGAATCAGACAGGTACACTCGCTGTTCAGCAATATTCTATCTTCTGCAGCCTCTGCTGCTGACACCCAGGCAAACAGGGTCTGGAGTGGACCTCAAGTGATCTCCTACAGACCTACAGCTGAGGGTCCTGACTGTTAGAAGGAAAACTATCAAACAGGAAGGACACCTACACCAAAACCCCATCAGTACGTCACCATCATCATCAAAGACCAGAGGCAGATAAAACCACAGAGATGGGGAAAAAGCAGGGCAGAAAAGCTGGAAATTCAAAAAATAAGAGCGCATATCCCCTTGCAAAGGAGCGCAGCTCATCGCCAGCAACTGATCAAAGCTTGACAGAGAATGACTTTGACAAGATGAGAGAAGAAGCCTTCAGTCCATCAAACTTCTCAGAGCTAAAGGAGGAATTACGTACCCAGTGCAAAGAAACTAAAAATCTTGAAAAAAAAGTGGAAGAATTGATGGCTAGAGTAATTAATGCAGAGAAGGTCATAAACGAAATGAAAGAGATGAAAACCATGACACAAGAAATACGTGACAAATGCACAAGCTTCAGTAACCGACTCGATCAACTGGAAGAAAGAGTATCAGCAATTGAGGATCAAATGAACGAAATGACGCGAGAAGAGAAACCAAAAGAAAAAAGAAGAAAAAGAAATGAACAAAGCCTGCAAGAAGTATGGGATGATGTAAAAAGACCAAATCTACGTCTGATTGGGGTGCCTGAAAGTGAGGGGGAAAATGGAACCAAGTTGGAAAACACTCTTCAGGATATTATCCAGGAGAACTTCCCCAACCTAGTAGGGCAGGCCAACATTCAAATCCAGGAAATACAGAGAACGCCACAAAGATACTCCTCGAGAAGAGCAACTCCAAGACACATAATTGCCAGAGTCACCAAAGTTGAAATGAAGGAAAAAATCTTAAGGGCAGCCAGAGAGAAAGGTCGGGTTACCCACAAAGGGAAGCCCATCAGACTAACAGCAGATCTCTCGGCAGAAACTCTCCAAGCCAGAAGAGAGTGGGGGCCAATATTCAACATTCTTAAAGAAAAGAATTTTCAACCCAGAATTTCATATCCAGCCAAACTAAGTTTCATAAGTGAAGGAGAAATAAAATGCTTTACAGATAAGCAAATGCTTAGAGATTTTGTCACCACTAGGCCTGCCTTACAAGAGACCCCGAAGGAAGCACTAATCATGGAAAGGAACAACCGGTACCAGCCATTGCAAAAACATGCCAAAATGTAAAGACCATCGATGCTAGGAAGAAACTGCATCAACTAATGAGCAAAATAACCAGTTAATATCATAATGGCAGGATCAAGTTCACACATAACAATCTTAACCTTAAATGTAAATGGACTAAATGCTCCAATTAAAAGACACAGACTGGCAAACTGGATAAAGAGTCAAGACCCATCAGTCTGCTGTATTCAGGAGACCCATCTCACATGCAGAGACATACATAGGCTCAAAATAAAGGGATGGAGGAAGATTTACCAAGCAAATGGAGAACAAAAAAAAGCAGGGTTGCAATACTAGTCTCTGATAAAACAGACTTTAAACCATCAAAGATCAAAAGAGACAAAGAAGGCCATTACATAATGGTAAAAGGATCAATTGAACAGGAAGAGCTAACTATCCTAAATATATATGCACCCAATACAGGAGCACCCAGATTCATAAAGCAAGTCCTTAGAGACTTACAAAGAGACTTAGACTCCCATACAATAATAATGGGAGACTTCAACACTCCACTGTCAACATTAAACAGATCAACGAGACAGAAAGTTAACAAGGATATCCAGGAATTGAACTCATCTCTGCAGCAAGCAGACCTCACAGACATCTATAGAACTCTCTACCCCAAATCAACAGAATATACATTCTTCTCAGCACCACATCGCACTTATTCCAAAATTGACCACATAATTGGAAGTAAAGCACTCCTCAGCAAATGTACAAGAACAGAAATTATAACAAACTGTCTCTCAGACCACAGTGCAATCAAACTAGAACTCGGAACTAAGAAACTCAATCAAAACCACTCAACTACATGGAAACTGAACAACCTGCTCCTGAATGACTACTGGGTACCTAACGAAATGAAGGCAGAAATAAAGATGTTCTTTGAAACCAATGAGAACAAAGATACAACATACCAGAATCTCTGGGACACATTTAAAGCAGTGTGTAGAGGGAAATTTATAGCACTAAATGCCCACAAGAAAAACCAGGAAAGATCTAAAATTGACACTCTAACATCACAATTAAAAGAACTAGAGAAGCAAGAGCAAACGCATTCAAAAGCAAGCAGAAGGCAAGAAATAACTAAGATCAGAGCAGAACTGAAGGAGATAGAGACACAAAAAACCCTCCAAAAAATCAATGAATCCAGGAGTTGGTTTTTTGAAAAGATCAACAAAATTCACAGACCGCTAGCAAGACGAATAAAGAAGAAAAGAGAGAAGAATCAAATAGATGCAATTAAAAATGATAAAGGGGATATCACCACCGACCCCACAGAAATACAAACTACCATCAGAGAATACTATAAACACCTCTACGCAAATAAACTGGAAAATCTAGAAGAAATGGATAATTTCCTGGACACTTACAATCTTCCAAGACTAAACTAGGAAGAAGATGAATCCCTGAATAGACCAATAGCAGGCTCTGAAATTGAGGCAATAATTAATAGCCTACCAACCAAAAAAAGTCCAGGACCAGATGGATTCACAGCTGAATTCTACCAGAGGTACAAGGAGGAGCTGGTACCATTCCTTCTGAAACTATTCCAATCAATAGAAAAAGAGGGAATCCTCCCTAACTCATTTTATGAGGCCAACATCATCCTGATACCAAAGCCTGGCAGAGACACAACAGAAAAAGAGAATTTTAGACCAATATCCCTGATGAACATCGATGCAAAAATCCTCAATAAAATACTGGCAAACTGGATTCAGCAGCACATCAAAAAGCTTATCCACCATGATCAAGTGGGCTTCATCCCTGGGATGCAAGGCTGGTTCAACATTCGCAAATCAATAAACGTAATCCAGCATATAAACAGAACCAAAGACAAAAACCACATGATTATCTCAATAGATGCAGAAAAGGCTTTTGACAAAATTCAACAGCCCTTCATGCTAAAAACGCTCAATAAATTCGGTATTGATGGAACGTACCTCAAAATAATAAGAGCTATTTATGACAAACCCACAGCCAATATCATACTGAATGGGCAAAAACTGGAAAAATTCCCTTTGAAAACTGGCACAAGACAGGGATGCCCTCTCTCACCACTCCTATTCAACATAGTGTTGGAAGTTCTGGCTAGGGAAATCAGGCAAGAGAAAGAAATCAAGGGTATTCAGTTAGGAAAAGAAGAAGTCAAATTGTCCCTCTTTGCAGATGACATGATTGTATATTTAGAAAACCCTATTGTCTCATTCCAAAATCTCCTTAAGCTGATAAGCAACTTCAGCAAAGTCTCAGGATACAAAATTAATGTGCAAAAATCACAAGCATTCTTATACACCAGTAACAGACAAGCAGAGAGCCAAATCAGGAATAAACTTCCATTCACAATTGCTTCAAAGAGAATCAAATACCTAGGAATCCAACTTACAAGGGATGTAAAGGACCTCTTCAAGGAGAACTACAAACCACTGCTCAGTGAAATAAAAGAGGACACAAACAAATGGAAGAACATACCATGCTCATGGATAGGAAGAATCAATATCGTGAAAATGGCCATACTGCCCAAGGTAATTTATAGATTCAATGCCATCCCCATCAAGCTACCAATTACTTTCTTCACAGAATTGGAAAAAACTGCTTTAAAGTTCATATGGAACCAAAAAAGAGCCCGCATCTCCAAGACAATCCTAACTCAAAAGAACAAAGCTGGAGGCATCACGCTACCTGACTTCAAACTATACTACAAGGCTACAGTAACCAAAACAGCATGGTACTGGTACCAAAACAGAGATATAGACCAATGGAACAAAACAGAGTCCTCAGAAATAATATCACACATCTACAGCCATCTGATCTTTGACAAACCTGAGAAAAACAAGAAATGGGGAAAGGATTCCCTATTTAATAAATGGTGCTGGGAAAATTGGCTAGCCATAAGTAGAAAGCTGAAACTGGATCCTTTCCTTACTCCTCATACGAAAATTAATTCAAGATGGATTAGAGACTTAAACGTTAGACCTAATACCATAAAAACCCTAGAGGAAAACCTAGGTAGTACCATTCAGGACATAGGCATGGGCAAAGACTTCATGTCTAAAACACCAAAAGCAATGGCAGCAAAAGCCAAAATTGACAAATGGGATCTCATTAAACTAAAGAGCTTCTGCACAGCAAAAGAAACTACCATCAGAGTGAACGGGCAACCTACAGAATGCGAGAAAATTTTTGCAATCTACTCATCTGACAAAGGGCTAATATCCAGAACCTACAAAGAACTCAAACAAATTTACAAGAAAAAAAAAACAACCCCATCAAAAAGTGGGCAAAGGATATGAACAGACATTTCTCAAAAGAAGACATTCATACAGCCAACAGACACATGAAAAAATGCTCATCATCACTGGCCATCAGAGAAATGCAAATCAAAACCACAATGAGATACCATCTCACACCAGTTAGAATGGCGATCATTAAAAAGTCAGGAAACAACAGGTGCTGGAGAGGATGTGGAGAAATAGGAACACTTTTACACTGTTGGTGGGATTGTAAACTAGTTCAACCATTATGGAAAACAGTATGGCGATTCCTCAAGGATCTAGAACTAGATGTACCATATGACCCAGCCATCCCATTACTGGGTATATACCCAAAGGATTATAAATCACGCTGCTATAAAGACACATGCACACGTATGTTTATTGTGGCACTATTCACAATAGCAAAGATTTGGAATCAACCCAAATGTCCATCAGTGACAGACTGGATTAAGAAAATGTGGCACATATACACCATGGAATACTATGCAGCCATAAAAAAGGATGAGTTTGTGTCCTTTGTAGGGACATGGATGCAGCTGGAAACCATCATTTTTAGCAAACTATCACAAGAACAGAAAACCAAACACCGCATGTTCTCACTCATAGGTGGGAACTGAACAATGAGATCACTTGGACTCGGGAAGGGGAACATCACACACTGGGGCCTATCATGTGGAGCGGGGAGGGGGGAGGGATTGCATTGGGAGTTATACCTGATGTAAATGACGAGTTGATGGGTGCTGACGAGTTGATGGGTGCAGCACAGCAACATGGCACAAGTATACATATATAACAAACCTGCACGTTATACACATGTACCCTAGAACTTAAAGTATAATAATAATAAAAAATAAATGAAAATAAATTAAATAAAAAAAATAAAAAAATAAAAATATTTGGTACCTGAAATCAACACTCAACCAAATGACCCTGACTGATATCTACAGAACTTTTCACCCCAAAACAAAAGAATATACATTCTTCTCATCTGCACATGGCATGTGCATTAAAACTGACCACATTATCAGTCATAAAACAATTATCAGCAAATTCAAAAAAATCCAAAATCATATCAACCACACTTTCAGGCCACAGTGCAATTAAAACAGGAATTAATACTAAGGGGACAGCTGAAAAGACAGCCAAATAGGGACAGCTCCAGTCTGCAGCTCCCAGTGAGATCAATGCAGAAGGTGGCTGATTTCTGCATTTCCAACTGAGGTACCCAGCTCATCTCATTGGGACTGGTTATACAGTGGGTACAGCCCATGGAGGGTGAGCAGAAGCAGGGTGGGGTGTCACCTCACTCAGGAAGTGCAAGGTGTCAAGGAACTCCCTGCCCCAGCCAAGGGAAGCCATGAGGGACTATGCTGTGAGTAATGGTGCATTCTGGCCCAGATACTATGCTTTTTCCACGGTCTTCACAACCCACAGACCAGGAGATTCCCTCTGGTGCCTACGCCTTCAGGGCCCTGGGTTTCAAGCACAAAACTGGGCAGCTGTTTGAGCAGACACTGAGCTAGCTGTGGGAGTTTCTTTTCATACCCCAGTGGTACCTGGAATCCTGGAATGCGAGTGAGAGAGAATTGCCCACTCCCCTGGAAAAGGGGCTGAAGCCAGAGAGACAAGTAGTATGGCTCAGTGGATCCCACCCCCCCAGAGCCCAGCAAGCTAAAATCCACTGGCTTGAAATTCTCACTGCCAGCACAGCACTCTGACATTGACCTGGGATGCTCCAGCTTGGGGTGGGAGGGGCGTCCACCATTACTGATGCTTGAGTAGGTGGTATTTCTCCCATTGAATGGGAGAAAATTTTTGCAATTTTCTCAGAGCATAAACAAAGTTTCTGGGAAGTTCAGACTGGCTGGAACTCACTGCAGCTTGGTAAAGCTGCTATAGCCAGACTGCCTCTCTAGATTCCTCCTCTCTGGGAAGGGTATCTCTGAAAGAAAGGCAGCAGCCCCAGATAGGGGCTTATAGATAAAACTCCCATCTCCCTGGGACAGAGCACCTTCGGGAGGGGGCAGCTATGGGAGCAGCTTCAGCAGACTTAAATGTTCCTGCCTGCCAGCTCTGAAGAGAGCAGTGGATCTCCCAGCACAGCACTCAAGCTCTGCTAAGGGACAGACTGCCTCCTCAACTGGGTCTCTGACCCCCATACCTCCTGACGGGAGAAACCTCCCAGCAGTGATCGACAGACACATCATAAAGAGAGCTCCAGCTGGCATCTGGTGGGTGCCCCTCTGGGACGAAGCTTGCGGAGGAAGGAACAGGCAGCAATCTTTGCTGTTCTGCAGCCTCCGCTGGTGATACCCAGGCAAACAGGATCTGGAGTGGACCTCCAGCAAACTCCAGCAGACCTGCAGCAGAAGGGCCTGTTAGAAGGTAAACTAACAAACAGAAAGGAATAGTATCAACATCAACAAAAAGGACATCCACACCAAAACCCCATCCGAAGGTCACCAACGTCAAAGACCAAAGGTAGATAAATCCACAAAGAAGGGGAGAAACCAGTGCAAAAAGGCTGAAAATTGCAAAAACCGGAATGTCTCTTCTCCTCTGAAGGATCACAACTCTTCAGCAGCAAGGGAACAAAACTGGACGGAGAATGAGTTTGACAAATTGACAGAAGTAGGCTTCAGAAGGTGGGTAATAACAAACTCCTCTGAGCTAAAGGAGCATGTTCTAACCCAATGCAAGGAAGCTAAGAACCCAGACAAAAGGTTAGAAGAATTGCTAACTAGAATAAACAGTTTAGAGAAGAACATAAATGACCTCATGGAGCTGAAAAACACAGCATGTGATTGCCAGGGCAATCAGGCAAGAGAAAAAATAAAGTGTATTCAATAGGAAGAGATGAGGTCAAATTGTCTCTGTTTGCAGATGACATGATTGTATATTTAGAAAAGCTCATTGTCTCAGCCCAAAAACTCCTAAAGCTGATAAGCAACTTCAGCGAAGTCTCAGGATACAAAATCAGTGTGCAAAAATCACAAACATTCCTATCCACAAATAATAAGGAGTCAAATCATGAGTGAACTCCCACTCACAATTGCTACAAAGAGAATAAAAACCTAGGAATACAACTTACAAGGAATGTAAAGGACCTCTTCAAGGAGAACTGCAAACCATTGCTCAAGGAAATAAGAGAGGACAGAAACAAATGGAAGAACATTCCATGCTCAGGGATAGGAAGTATCAATATCGTGAAAATGGCCATACTGTCCAAGGTAATTTATGGATTCAATGCCATCCCCATCAAGCTACTAATGACTTTCTTCACAGAATTGGAAAAAATTACTTTAAAGTTCATATGGAACCAAAAAAGAGCCCACATTGCCAAGACAATCCTAAGCCAAAAGAGCAAAGCTGGAGGCATCATGCTACCTGACTTCAAACTATACTACAAGGCTACAGTAACCAAAATAGCATGGTACTGATACCAAAACAGATATACAGACCAATGGAACAGAACAGAGGCCTCAGAAATAACACCACACCACACATCTACAATCATCTGATCTTTGACAAACCTGACAAAAACGAGCAATGGGAAAAGGATTCCCTATTTAATAAATGGTGTTGGGAAAACTGGCTAGCCATATGCAGAAACCTGAAACTGGACCCCTTCCTTATACAAAAATTAACTCAAGATGGATTAAAGACTTAAATGTTAGACCTAAAACTATTAAAACCCTAGAAGAAAACCTAGGCAATACCATTTAGGACACAGGCAAGAGCAAAGACTTCATCACTAAAATACCAAAAGCAATGGCAACAAAAGCCAAATTTGATAAATGGGATCTAATAAACTAAAGAGCTTCTGCACAGCCAAAGAAACTGTCATCGGAGTAAACAGACAACCTACAGAATGGGAGAAAATTTTTGCAATCTATCCTTCTGACAAAGGGCTAATATCCAGAATCTACAAATGACTTAAACAAATTTGAGAAAAAAACTCCATCAAAAAGCAGTCAAAGGGTATGAACAGACACTTTGCAAAAGAAGGCATTTATACAGCTAGCAAACATATTTAAAAAAGCTCATCATCACTGATCATTAGAGAAATGCAAATCAAAACTACAATGAGATACCATCTCACACCAGTTAGAACGGCAATCATTAAAAAGTCAGGAAACACCAGGCCAATACCCTTGATTAACACAGATGCAAAAATCCTTAATAAGATACTAGCAAACTGAATCCAGCAGCAAATCAAAAAGCTAATCCACCACACTGAAGTAGGCTAATCCACCAAGATCAAGTAGGTTTCTTCAACATATAGAGATCAATAAGTGTGATTCATCATATAAACATAACTAATAACAAAACTACATGATCATCTCAATAGATGTAGAAAAGGATTTCAATAAAATTCAACATCCCTTCTTGTTAAACATCCTCAACAAACTAGTATTGAAGGAACATACCTCAAAGTAAAAAGAGCCATCTATGACAGATTCACAGCCAACATCATCCTGAATGGGCGAAAGCTGGAAGCATTCCCATTTGAGAACTGGAACAAGACAAGAATGCCCACTGTCACTACTCCTGTTCAACATAGTACTGGAAGACCTCGCCAAGGTGAATAGGCAAGAGAAAGAAAGAAAAGGCAGCCAAATAGGAAAAGATGAAGTCAAACTATCTCTGTTTACAGATGATACAATTCTATACCTAGAAAAACCCTATAAGACTCTACTCAAAAGCTCCTAGACCTGATAAACAATTTTAGCAAAGTTTCAGGATACAAAATCAATGTACAAAAATCAGTAACATTTCTATACACCAGCAACATCCAAGCTGAGAGCCAAATTAAGAGCACAATCCCACTCGCAACAGCCATGAAAAGAATACCTAGGAATATAGCTAACCAGGGAGATGAACACCCCCTAGGATGAGAATTTCAAAACACTGCTGACAGAAATCAGAGATTATATAAACAAACATAAAAACATTCCATGCTCATGGACAGGAAGCATCAATATTGTTAAAATGTCCATACTGCTCTAAGCAATTTACAGATTCAACACTATCCCTATCAAACTACCAATGACAGTCTTCACAGAATTAGAAAAAGCTATCTTAAAATTCGTATGGAACCAAAAAGAGCCTGAATAGTCAAAGCAACCCTAACCAAAAAGAGCAAAGCTGGAGGCATCACATTACCTGACTTCGAACTATGCTATAAGGCTACAGTAACCACAACAGCATGGTATTGGTACAAATAAGTTACTAAAAGAAATTTAAAAATCTAAACAGAGGAATTTCCTCACCTCCAAAAAGAAAATGCATTTAAAGAAATGGGTAAAGATATTGAATTTATATCCCTGCTGTCTCCAAAAATAACAAAATAAAAAATACCAGGGCTAGATGAATTTGTGGGATAATTTTAGTAAACCCTTAAAAAGCACTTCCAAGTGAATTAAAACTTTCCAAGAAAGTAAATTGAAACTTCCAAATTATTTTTATGAAGTAAATATTAGTAGTACACACACATATACACCAACTACTGCCTTATCTCACTTATTATTGCCAATATAAAAATCTTTTACAAACTATTGGGAAAGAGAATCCAGCAATAAACTAAAAGAATACTTTATAAAAATCAACAATTCAGAAAAGAAAATCCAATCATACAAGAAAATCTGGATATATTTGTAATATAAAGTATATCTCAGTCCCAAAGCCAGGATCATGCTTCACAGTCAAACACTACAGGTATCCCAATGTAATTCCAAAACAGAGCATGGGCACCCACCATCACCAGTTTGATTTGACATTGTTACTAGCCAATGAAATTAGACAATAGAATGAAATGAGAATCATGAAAACTATTGCTATTTTCAGACAATATGATCACATACCTAAAAATTCCAAACTACTACAAGCAACGAGAGAATTCAAATTCGGTAAGTTAATAGGATGTAAAATTTAGAAACTAATTGCCTTCATATATAAAAACATTTGTTAAAGCACTTATTGGAAGAAAACTCTCCATTCACAGTACCACCACAAAAAGATAAAATGCCTAGAAATAAACTCACCAAGACATATGTAATACCTTTATGAAGAAAACTTTTAAGTGCTTTAAAAAGTTGCTGCAGCTGTGGGGAAAAGGGCACTGTAACACATTGCTGTTGGAAGCATAAGGTGACAGAAGGGCAATCTGATAACACCAACCCAAACTACAAATGCATATACCCTTTGAGACACAACTCCACTTCTACAAATTTGTCCTAAAGTTATACTTGTCCACGTATAAAATCACACAAAATAAAAGTTCATTCATTGCATCATTGTTTCAATGGCTGAAGATTAAGAACAATTTGCCTATCAGTAGAAGAATGGTTAATTTAGGCTAATTCATACAAGGCAGTATTAGGCAGCTATGCAAATGTGATGAAGCTTTCATGTACTGCTAAGAAATATCACCAAAAAAATGATTTGATTAAAAAGCAAGGTGTAGAAAGGTTTGTAGAATACTGTACTTTTGTAGAAAAAAAAGAAATATGAACTTTTTAAAAAATGTGCATTAAAAACTTAAGAGCACCTAAGAAATGAATGTCAGTGCTGGGCATGTGGATAACGCAAGCAGATGCAAGATGAGGTTGGATGGGAGTCTATGAAGTGGCACTCTGCAGATTACTTTTTAATCACAGCAACATAACAACATAATGCCTACTTACAAAATTAAACTAAAAGAAAATGTTGCTAGTGGCATTAAAAATTATACAACCATTATAATGGCGAAGACAAACTACATTATGCTGCAGTACCTATCTCTAAATCACAGAGGCTTCTCTTAACAAAAGTGTTATTTCTCCCTCTGTCCATGTCCATCATGGGTTCACTGACTGGGCTCTCTTGTATGTGGTTCTTCATCAGTCCCCATGCAGAGGAAAAAGTGCTCCTCACAGAATCATGCTGGCCATTCAATCTTCCAGCCCAGAAATGACACTTGTCACTTCTGCTTACAATCCATTGGCTAGGACTAGTCACATGGTCCCACACAAAACACAAAGAGGGTTTAAGACAAGTAGGACATATATTGGTAATCTACAGTAATAACAACCATAACGATTTTGGAGAACAACTTTAACGATTTTGGAGAACAATTTTAACAACTTTAAAGTTGTTTTTTGGAGAACAACTTTAACGAACAACCATAACGATTTTGGAGAACAACTTTAAAATACCACTTAGATAACGTAAAAGCCATTGAAAACATCCATACACTTTGATCCAGCAATTACACTTCTGAGAATGTTTAATGAAATATTCCTAAGTAATTATAAATAAATGGGTAGAAATGTTTCATCCCTGGACATAACACTCATCAAAATGGAATGAACTGTTCTTTAACTCTAAGGCAGATAAGTGCCCCAATACCATTCTCCTTAAAAAAATAAAGTTATAAATAGCTGTAAAAAAAAAAAAAAAAAAAAAAAAACAAAAAACAAAAAACAAAGAAAGCAAATAAGCCCAGATGGAAAGATAGTGTTTTGCTTTTAATTATTGGGGCATTGATCAGCTTTCTTATGTACTCCAGTGGTGAAATTCAATTTTGAAAATCCTTTGAAATGAAGTAATATATATTAATGATTTATCTCAGGTCCTGGGGTATATGCTTTGCAGTAAATTTAACACAGGTTTATTTCAACTTCAAAAGGAACAAATGTCTTCATTTAACAAGGTCTTCTCTAACAATGGAAAATTGATAATTACAGCAAATGAAAAGATATACAAGCCCAAAAAATGAGCCTAATTTCACTGTGGATTATAGAAAGATATAGATATATTCTTTTAACAGAAAGGTCATGTAGTTAATTTGAGGCCAAATTTTCTATGCATTTTAAAAGATAATATAATGGACTCCTTTAAGAGCTTGGACCTTGGAGTCAGACAGGCCTAGGTTTGAATCTTAAGTTTTTCTCTTTAATAACTGTATGAACTAGACAAGCACTTGTCTCTAGATGTCTCTCTCCTTGCCTATAAAGTGGAGGGAGTACTTGTACATGTTTCATAATGTGTTATTATATAAAGATTAAATGAAATATTTGTGTAGCATTTATTGATAAGACTCATGATTAGTGCTGAATAAATGTTAAGTGAATTAGGGTTCTCCAGAGACACAATCAACAGACAATCAACAGGGTGTGTGTGTGCATATACATATACACACATGCAAACACATATACACACTCATATATAAATACATATGTATCCATCCGAGAGAGAGATATAGCAATAAGTGGGGGAGAAAGATCGATTTCATTGATTTTCAGGAATTGGCTCATGTGATTGTGGTGGTTGGCAAGTTCAAAACCTGTATGGCAGCCATGCAGGAAGGCAGGCAACCCAGGGAAGACCTGAAGAATAGACATTGTAGTTTGAATCCAAAGGCAGTCCACTGGCAGAATTCCTTCTTCTTTGGAGGAAATCAGTTGTTTTCTCAAGACTTTCAACTGTTTGGATGAGAACCACCCAATTTATGGAGGGAAATCTGCCTTATTAATTTCAAAGCTACTAATTTAAATGATAATCACATGTTTAAAAAAAAAAAACCTTCACAGCAACATCCAGATGTGTTTGATTATACATCTGGGTATGGTAGCCTACACATGGACACATAAAATGAACCATCATGTTAGATATTGTCTACTAGCTTATTTGTGTGAGGCTTTATTCTTCATTACGTTCTTTCACATATATCCTTACAGTTTTTCCTTTTTTATCATGTTTAGCTCTGGGGTACATGTGCAGGACGTGCAGGTTTGTACATAGGTAAATGTGTGCCATAGAGGTTTACTGCACCTATCAACCCATCACCTAGGTATTAAGCCCAGCATACATTAGCCATTCTTTCTAATACTCTCCCTCCCCACACTCTACCTCCCAATAGGCCCCAGTGTGTGTTGTTCCCTTCCCTAGGTCCATGTGATCCCATCGTTCAGCTCCCACTTATAAGTGAGAACATGTGCTGTTTGGTTTTCTGTTCCTGTGTTAGTTTGCTGAGGATAATGGTTTTCAGCTTCATCCATGTTGCTGCAAAGGACATAATCTCATTCCTTTTTATGGCTGCATAATATTCCATGGTGTATGTATATGTACCACATTTTCTTTATCATCTATCATTGATGGGTATTTGGGTTGCTTTCATGTCTTTGCTATTTTAAATAGTACTGCAATGAAAATACGGGTGCATGTATCCTTGTAATAGAATGATGGTTTATATTTCCTTTGGGTATATACCACGTAATGGGATTGCTAGGTCAAATGGTATTTCTGGCTCTAGTTCTTTGAGGAATCACCACACCATTTTTCACAATGGTTAAACTAATTTACATTCCCACTTTTTAATGGGGTGGTTTTTGTTTTTCTTATTCAACCACATTGGGTCAGCTTTAATACATTTGGATTTAATAGACAATGTTATTGAAATAAAATACCTTGCTTAAAAGAGAATATAACTTTGAAAAACACAGATTTTTCAATGTTATTATTTTACAGATGAGAAAAATAAAGCCTGACTCAATTATTTTTGAGTATTCACTATGTTTAGGTAAAACATTTTTCTATTCATAGCAAAGCACATAGATATAAGTAGGACATAGTTCTTGACTTTAAGAATTTTGTAGCCTGACGATGAAGGTTGGTAACCAGTTTAAAGCCATAGAGTTGGTCAGTCTTGTTTTGATTGCCAGTGGCTTGGATTATCCTATAATAGAAGGTATAGATTCTTGTTTCAAAAAGTCGAGGGAATCACTGAACAAGTTTTTTTAAGTAAAATATGCCACATTTTCTTTACTCATTCATCTGTTGATGGCCACTTAGATTGCTCCCTGTGAATAATGCTACAGTGAACATGGGGGTGCAGGTATCTCTTCAACACATGGATTTCAGTTCCTTTGGATATATACCTGGAGGTGAGATTGCTGGGTCATATGGTCATTCTATTTTTAGATTTTTGATGAGTCTCTACCATTTTTCATAATGGTTGTGCTAATTTACCTTCACTCCAACCATGTAAAGGATTGCATTTTCCCTGCATCCTTTCCAACACTTGTTACCTTTTATCTTTTTTTTAGAAATCACATTTATTAATTTTTTACGTTAAGTTCCGTGATACATGTGCACAATGTGCAGGCTTGTCACATAGGTATATGTGTGCCATGGTGGTTTGCTGTACCTACTAACCTGTCATCGAGGTTCCCTTACCTTGACCCCCGCCCCAGCATGTGTTGTTCCCCTCCCTCCCTGTGTCCATGTTTTCTCATTGTTCATCTCCCACTTATGAGTGAGAACATGCAGTGTTTGGTTTTCTGTTCCTGTGTTAGTTTGCTGAGGATGATGGCTTCCAGCTTCATCCATGTCCCTGCAAAGGACATAATCTCATTCCTTTTTATGGCTGTACAGTATTCTATGGTGTATAAGTACAAAATTGTCTTTATCCAGCCTATCACTGATGGGTATTTGGGTTGGTTCCATGCCTTTGCTATTGTAAATAGTGCTGCAATAAATATATGTGTATATGTGTCTTTATAGTAGAATGTTTTCTATTTCTTTGGGTACATACCCAGTAATGGGATTGCTGGGTCAAATGGTATTTCTGGTTCTAGATCCTCAAGGAATTGTCACACTGTCTTCCACAATGGTTGAACTAATTTACACTCCCACCAACAGCATAAAAGTGTCCCTATTTCTCCACAGCCTTGTCAGCATCTATTGTTTTTTTACTTTTTAATAATCACCATTCTGACTGGTGTGAGGTAGTATCTCATTGTGGTTTTGATTTGCATTTCTCTGATGATCAGTGACGTTGGGCTTCTTTTCATATGTTTCTTGGCCACATAAATGCCTTCTTTTGAGTAGTGTCTGTTCATATCCTTTGCCTACTTTTTGATGGGGCTATTCGTTTTTTTTTCTTGTAAATTTATGTGAGTTCCTTGTAGATTCTGGATATTAGACCTGTGTCAGGTGGGTACACTGCAAAATTTTCCACCATTCTGTAGGTTGCCTGTTCGCTCTGATAGTAGTTTCTTTTGCTGTACAGAAGCTCTTTAGTTTAATTATATCTGATTTGTCAATTTTGACTTTTGTTGCCATTGCTTTTGACATTTTCATCATGAAGTTTTTGCCCATGCCTATGTCCTGAATGGTATTGCCTAGGTTTTCTTCTAGAGTTTTTATGGTTTGGGGTTTTACATTTAAGTCTTTAAGCCATCTCAAGTTAATTTTTGTATAAAGTATAAGGAAGGGGTCCAGTTTCGGGTTTCTGCATATGGCTAGTCAGTTTTCTCAGCACTATTTATTGAATAGGAAATTCTTTCCCTATTGCTTGTTTTTGTCAGGTTTGTCGAAGTTCAGATGGTTGTAGATGTGTGGTTTTATTTCTGAGGTCTCTGTTCTGTTTCATTGGTCTATATGTCAGTTTTGGTACCAGTACCATGCTATTTTGGTTACTGTAGCCTTGTAGTATAGTTCAAAGTCAGGTAACATGATGCCTCCGGTTTTGTTCTTTTTGCTTAGGATTGTCTTGGCTATACGGGCTATTCTTTGGTTCCATATGAAATTTAAAGTAACTTTTTTCTAATTCTGTGAATAATGTCAATGGTAGTTTAATGGGAATAGCATTGAATCTATGTATTACTTTGGGCAGTATGGCCATTTTCACGATATTGATTCTTCCTATCCACGAGGATGAAATGTTTTTCCAGTTGTTTCTGTCCTCTCTTATTTCCTTGACAATGGTTTGTAGTTCTTGAAGAGGTCCTTCACATCCCCTTGTTAGCTGTATTCCTAGGTATTTTATTCTCTTTGTAGCAAGGGAGTTCACTCATGATTTGGCTCTCTGCTTGTCTATTGTTGGCGTATAGGAATGTTTGTGATTTTTGCACATTGATTTTGTATCCTGAGATTTTGCTGAAGTTGCTTATCAGCTTTAGGAGTTTGGGGGCTGAAATGATTGGGCATTTTTTTTTTTAGATGGAGTTTTGCCCGTCTAAAAAAGGCTGGAGTACAATGGTATAATCCCAGCTCACTGCAACCTCCACCTCCCAGTTTCAAGTGCTTCTCCTGTCTCAGCCTCCCAAGGAGCTGAGATTATGGGCACATGTGATTACACCCAGCTAATTTTTGTATTTTTAGTAGACATGGGGTTTCGCCATGTTGGCCAGGCTGGTCTCGAACTCCTGACCTCAGGAGATCCACCCACCTTGGCCTCCCAAAGTGCTGGGATTACAGGCTTGAGCCACTGTGCGTGGCCAACGATAGGGTTTTCTAAATATAGAATCATGTCATCTGCCAATAGGGACAATTTGACTTCCTCTCTTCCTATTTAAATACCTTTATTTCTTTTTCTTGCCTGATTGTCTTGGCCAGAACTTCCAATACTATGTTAAACAGGAGTGGTGAGAGAGGGCATCTTTCTCTGGTGCCGGTTTTCAAAGGGAATACTTCCAGCTTTTGCTCATTCAATATGATATTGGCTATGGGTTTATCATAAATAGCTCTTATTATTTTGAGATATGTCCATCAATACCTAGTTTATTGACAGTTTTTAACATGAAGCAAGTTGAATCTTATCAAAGGCCTTTTCTGCATCTATTGAGATAATTATGTGGTTCTTGTCTTTTTTGTGTTTATGTGATTATGTTTATTAATTTGCATATGTTGAACCTGTCTTACATCCCAGGGATGAGGCTAACCTGATCATGGTGGATAAGTTTTTTGATGTGCTGCTGGATTCGGTTTGCCAGTATTTTATTGAGGATTTCTGCATCACTGTTCATCAGGGATATTCGCCTGAAGTTTTCTTTTTTTGTTGTGTCTCTGCCAGGTTTTGGTATCAGGATGATGCCAGCCTCATAAAATGAGTTAGGAAGGAGTCCCTCCATTTTAATGTTTGGAATAGTTTCAGAAGGGACGGTACCAGCTCCTCTTTGTACCTTTGATAGAATTCAGCTGTGAATCTGTCTGGTGTTGGGCTTTTTTTGGTTAGTAGGCTATTAATTACCACCTCAATTTCAGAACTTGTCTATTGGTCTATTCAGGGATCCGACTTTTCGGGAATTCAACTTTTTTCAGGAATGCAGGGATTCGACTATTCAGGATTCAGAATTTGTCTATTTATCTATTCAAGGATTCAACCTCTTCCTCGTTTAGTCTTGGGAGGGTGTATGTATCCAGGAATTTATCCATTTCTTTCAGGTTTTCTAGTTTAATTGAGTAGAGCTGTGTATTGTATTCTCTGATGGTAGTTTGTATTTCTGTGGGGTAAATTCTTTTCTTTAAGAATGTGGAATATTAGTCCCCACTCTCTTCTGGCTGCTAGGGTTTCTGCTGAGGTGTCCATTTTTAGTCTGATGGGCTTCCCTTTATAGGTAAGCTGGCCTTTCTGTCTGTCCTTAACAGCTTTTCCTTCATTTCTACCCTGGAGAATCTGATGATTGTGTCTTGTGATTGATCTCATGGAGTACCTTAGTGGTGTTCTCTGTATTTCCTGAATTTGAATGTTTGTCTGTCTTGCTAGATTTGTGAAGTAGTCCTAGATAATATCCTGACGTATGTTTTCCAGCTTGTTTCCATTCTCCCTGTCTCCTTCAGGTATTCCAATCAATCGTAGGTTCGGTCTTTTTACGTAGTCCCATATTTCTCAGAGGCTTTGTTCCTTTTCATTTTCTCTAATTTTGTCTGCATGTCTTATTTCAGCAAGGTGGTCTTCAAACTCTGGTATTTTTTCTTCTGCTTGGTCAATTGGTCTATTGATAGTTGTGCATGCTTCACGAAGTTCTCATTCTATGTTTTTCAGCTCCATCAGTTCATTTATGTTCCTCTGTAAACTGATTATTCTAGTTAGCAGCTCCTCTAACCTTTTATGAAGGTTTTTAGCTTCTTTGCATTGGGTTAGAACATGCTCCTTTAGCTCAGCACAGTTTGTTACTACCCATCCTCTGAAGCCTACTTCTGTCAATTCATCCATCTCATCCTCTGTCCAGTTCTGCATCCTTGCTGGAGAGGTGGTGTGATCATTTGGAGAAGAGGCACTCTGGCCTTTTGGGTTTTCAACTTTTTTTTTTGTTCATTCTTTTTCATCTTCATGCATTTGTCTAGTTTTGATCTTTGAGGCTGCTGACATTTGGGTGGGGTTTCTGTGGGGACTTTTCTTGTTGTTGATGCTGTTACTGTTTGTGTGTCCTTCTTTCAATGGTCAGGTCCCTCTTCTGTAGGGCTGCTGCGGTTTGCTGGGGGTTCACTTCCAGCCCTAATCATCTGGTTTGCTCCCGCATCTGGAGATGTCACTCAAGGAGGCTAGGAGGTTCTCACCCAATTGGGTGGCACTCGCCTGAGCTGCACAGATTCCTCAGAACCAACAGGAGGAGAGGCTAAGTCTGCTTGTCTGCAGAGACTGTGGCTATCCTTCCGTTTAGGGGGAGATCAGAGCTCTATCCCTGAGCCCCTGGCTAGAGTTGTTGGAGTTCCTGCAGGGAGGCCCTGCCCAGTGAGGGGAATGGGTCAAGGTCAGGCCTGAAGAGGCACTCTGGCTGCAGTCTGCCACAGCAGTGAGTTGGGTTGTGGGGGGATACCTCTTGGGACCAAGTCGTGCAGTCTCCCTGGCTCCAGCAGGGGAAAAGCACAGCCTGGAGCCATAGAGATGGCTGTCACCCTTCCACCACCCAGGGAACTTAGCAAGTTAGGCAGCTAGCACTCCCAGTGTTGGCTGACATCCCTCCCCCAGGAACTCAAATGGCTTAGATAGCAGGCAGCTGCAGCCTCAGCTGTGGAGCTGGGAACCCCTCCCCCCAGATTCTAAGTAGATTCTTAAGCAGATTCTAGCTGAGAGGATGTTGAGAAACTGCGTGGCTCCAGGGTTAGGACCCTAGGCCCCGGTGGCATGGGTTCACAAGTGGGATCTTCCAATCCATGGGTTGCACATTTCCATGGAAAAAGCATGGTTTCCTGGCTGGGTGGCATGCTCACTCATCACCTCCCTTGGCTGGGGGTTGGTGGCTCCCCTGCCCCATATGGTTCTCAGGTGGGCCGCCACACCACACTGCTTTTCCTTCCTTTCTGTGGGTCATGCTAGCCACCTAGTCAGTTCTGATGAGAGAACCTGGATACCTCCGTTGCTGGTGTAGGATTCACACACTATTATGGTTATTTTTGATGGGAGCCTCCAGTCATCGCTGCTTCCCATTGGCCATCTTGGCCCTGCCCCTGCATCTCATTTTCAAAATTTAATCTTAAGAACATTCCAGTAAGATAAAATGATAAGTACATACACTTAAAGGTATGTGCTTTTTCTTTCCATATAAAGGAAAAGATAAGGACAAGGGCAGCAGCAACGGGTGCCCCAGACAGATTATAGGTAGGAGCTCCTATCTTCAATTGTGGAACTATTTAGAAATGTTTCATAAAGATGTAATGTACCAAACAAACACACCAGGAGGATAGGTAGGCTGTCCATGGTAAAGGGTGTAGATGAGTAGAAAGATTATTCTAAGTAGAAAACGATGGTTACAAAGGCCCCACGAAAGAGTGCATTCACAGAACAAAAAGCAATTGAGCTTGGAGACATGTTCAGGAGCAGTGGGAAATTAGACTGGCAAGGTTGGGTGGGATGGGGTGGGGTGCAGGTAGTCGGGGGTGCTATAACGAGAGCCCTGCCTGCCAGGCCAGAAGTGAGATCTCATTTGGTAGATCCAGGTGGGAAAGTATTTAAGCATACTGGAGCTATGCTTACACATTTACTCCAACAGCATTCCAGGTTAGGAAGACTAAAAATGGAAAGGTGAGGGGAAAATGAGTATGAGTTATGTGCAGTGCATGCGCATGTATGCCAAAGTGTGTTTGGGAGAAGAAGGTAATAGTAAGCCTATGCAAAACTCTTCTTGGAGAACAAACAGATAGATGGTGACAAAAAGCATGATGATGCTATTACAGTAATAAGCTCTTGCTATGTATTAGACCCTGTGTTGGGGGCTTTACATCCACATTTGCAGTTAATGCACACAATTCTAGATTTTTTTTTAATTCAATAGTGATAAAACCAAAGCCTAAAGAAATTAAATGATGAATCCAAAACCTCACAGTATCAGGCCTCTGAGCCCAAACTAAGCCATCATATACCCTGTGACCTGCACATATACATCCAGATGGCCTGAAGCAACTGGAGAACCACATAAGAAGTGAAAATACCACAAAAGAAGTGAAAATTCTTGCCTTAACTGATGACATTCCACCATTGTGATTTGTTCCTGCCCCACCCTAACTGATCAGTTGACCTTGTGACATTCCTTCTCCTGGACAATGAGCCTCAGAAGTTCCCCACCAAGCACCTTGTAACCCCTGCCCCTGCCCGCAAGAGAAAAACCCCCTTTGACTATAATTTTCCACTATCTACCCAAATCCTGTACAACGGCCCCACCCCGATCTCCCTTTGCTGACTCCTTTCTCAGACTCAGTGCATTTGCACCCAAGTGGATAAACAGCCTTGTTGCTCACACAAAGCCTGTTGGTAGACTCTTCACACGAATGCACATGACACACAGCAGGGAAGGGGTGAAGTGAGGATTCAAATCCAGCTCAAATTGCACTGGTTCCATCACCCCTCACTTATCACTGGAACAGGAGTGAATGGAATTCACAAATTTTCCCTGAATCTACTATAACAGCATAAGAATCCATGTCCTGTGCTTGCTTGGACTTAACTTGTGACTTGATGTCTGCTGCAACCAATCAGGCTATAAACTCCTCCAGGGTGGCAGTGCTCCTTTTGTTTGTCTTTGTATCCCTAAACAGCACACCACATACTGTTTATTCATTTATATATATTCATTTATTTATCCCACAAATATTTACTATCTTCAATAAACCAGGCCCTGTACTAGACACTAACATTAAACAACAAAATAAAGCAATAGAACCCACAAGAATGCAGACATGATGGTGGTGGTTGTGGCTGGATTATGGGTTCATGGGCATTATTTTATCTTGGCACTTTTGTGTAAGTTTGAAATTTTTCATAATAAAAAATTATTTTAAAAGAAAAAAGGATTACACTGAAAGCATTCTCAGCAAGGTTACCACTGAGTTACTTGTCGCTAAACATGTTTAATTCTGCTCTGTCTTCATTTGCCTTGACAAATGTCTCCTTGAGCAATTGAAAATACTTGGGGAAAAAAAACGAAGGAAGAAATAAGCAGAGGCCAGTGTAAGGGGCCCATACCCTCTCCTGTTTTCCTCTCATCTCTCCAGCTGCTGTTTCTCCATTGTCTTCCCTTCCCGAGTCTCCTTTTCCATTTCCCATCCTTTAAATGTCAGAATTGTACATGCCTGCATTTCTACCCTTCGTTTCTTCTAACCTGTCTCATTCTTTCTCACTGTTCTCATCTCTTCCCCAGGTTTTCAATACTGTTCATAGGTTGAAACCTTCCCAGTCAATAGTGACAGATCAGATTTCTCTCTGGAACATTAGATCAGGATTGAAATACTATGGGGAATATGTTCTTAGGTTGAGGAGAGAGACCATTTCCCTTACTGTCTCCTGTCTCCAAAGAAAAGGAGGAAGTAAAAACTGAAAAATAACAGACTGATTGTCACCACTGGCCAGGCCTGAAGGTTAAAGATTAATCCCCTAATCGCTTGTAACCCCCACCCCTGCTGGCAAGAGAAAAACCCTAATTGCTTGTGCTATCTATAGATCACAGACAATAGTATGGAGAAATACTTGCCTTGCTTACCCCCACCTAGTCACGTATCCCAAGCTTGCTCAATCTATCACGATCCTGTCACATGGACCCCTTAGAGTTGTAAGCCCTTAAAAGGGCTAGCAACTCTTTCTTCAGAGAGCTCCATTCTTGAGACACCAATCTGCCAATGCTCCTGGCCGAATAAAGCCACTTCTTTCTTTAACCCCGTATCTGAGGGGTTTTGTCCGAGGCTCGTCCTACTACAAGGTATTCCACAGGCATCTCAAAGCCAAAACATCTGAAGTATTCTCTTCACCTTTTTCCTCACCCAGCTCCCGATCCCTCACTCTTCCCTCTGTTTTGTTACTTACTTTATCTCAGAAAGGGGGAATGACCTGCACATAAAGTTGTCCACCACATCCTCCTCAGAATCTCCTTATCTATGTCACTTCCTTTGCTTAATAAATAATGGAAGGATGAATAAACAGAACTCAAGATATTTCCCCCAATTACTAATCCTATAAAATAACAAAATACCAAATTGAATATATTTCAAATATTTCATTATATTCCAAATTGACTGAAAATGTTTTCCTTTAAAAGTTGACTAAATGAGGCTGGGCACGGTGGCTCATGCCTGTAATCCCAGCACTTTGGCAAGCTGAGGCAGGCGGATCACCTGAGGTCAGGAGATCAAGACCAGCCTGCCCAACATGTCGAAACCCTGTCTCTACTGAAAATACAAAAAATTAGCCAGGAGTGGTGGTGCATGCCTGTAGTCCCAGCTACTCAGGAGGTTGAGGCAGGAAAATCACTTGAACCCAGGAGGCAGAGGTTGCGGTGAGCCGAGATTGCACCACTATACCCCAGCTTGGGCGACAGAGCAAGACTCCATTTCAAAAAAAAAAAAAAAAATTGACTAAATGAGCACAGATCTAGCTTATGACTGATAATTTTTCTACTTGCATAGTGCAAAAAGAAAAAATGTCTAGGCCTTAACAATTATGTCTTATATGAACATTTATTCAAAAACTGTTTAAATTTTGTGCTCAAGGTAAAAAAAAAAAAAAAGTTATTTTGAGATACTACTTCATCAACACTGCAAATTCTCAGACAGTGAATTCACCTCAAATGTAACCTGCATAGATTGTATGTGAACCCTGAGTTTCAAATACCAACTAGATTACCAAGAGTCAAGAGATATTCTACTTTTCAGACACATTTTAGTATACTTCCTGTTAAACTGTTACTGTGGAGAAAACCGTATGGAAACATCAACTGTTCATGATAGCTGACTTTAAATAACTGAAATTCTAATGTGTAGATGAGGTAGACTTGTCCAATGTGTCTTTGAAGACCAAATGTTCCTGATAGGTAACAGCTCAATTTAAGAAAAGATGTCATTACCAGGCAGAGCTTCTCCAAAATAGCTTCAAATGGAAGCCATTCTCAAAGATACCAGCACAGGTACTCTCAAAGCAGATGGAAGGTTACATTGGATGACCTCCAAATAGTCCTCCCAATTATGAAACATAGGGACTTTCTATCCTCAAAAGGTGGAAATGAATATTAAAATAGTAACACTGTCATAATTCAAAATTGACTTAATAAACTAATATGTCCATGTCCACCATAACTGCCAAGCCTCAAGAGGACACACACCCCCTTAAGAACAACCACGGCTAAAGGAATCGCAAGGTAGGTAATCTTGAGAAGTCAACTAACTTTGTCTTCAGTGCTTCCTGGCCCCGGGAGTCTCTCCCCAGCACCCATGGTACTGTCTATGACAGCACTTCGGGGCCCTCCTCCTTTGACCTCACCATGGTCAAGACTGCTCATCAAGATTTAGCATGTACATTTCCCATTCCCTCAAGCCCTGCTCCTTCCTACATAAAAAAAAATGGTCAATTATATGCCAAAGAGACAATCTCAAGTCTAGGGAAAGAAGACAATTTAAGAGGGTGTCTAGTCTAATGGCTACATTTGTATTTATGAAACTAAAAAAAATCCTATCCCTAACTTACACATAAAACTTACCCTCATATCGTCTGGGACCTGAGAACATCTCTGGTTCAGAACTTTCAGGATCTGGTAACTACTGTGAGGGTCTGAGGCAAAAGGGAGAGAAAACAGACCCCATTTTTATCACAGATAAGACACAATTGTCTCCAACAGCCCTTACGTTCTTGCCCCACCACCAATACCCTTAGCAGGCTGTCCAGAGTCAGCCTTCCCGTCGCAACCTATGGCCCAGATTTTCCCAATCCTCAGCTGCTCAAAACTTCCCTGTCCTGGGTCTGATCCAATAAACGGAAAAAAAATACAGTAAACCTGTCATCAGCCTTTGATTTCTCACAAATAATTGGATCCACCCAGCAGGCTACCTGTGGTGATCATAGCTAAATATTGATAATGGCTAAATATTTTTTAAAATTAACCAAAATCTTATAGTCAGTGTCAGCTCTAATATTCCTGGGCCATCAATTTTACAGGGCCATGGGAAGAGTAGCACCCCTACCCTCACTTCCAACACAATCATCTCTAAGAGTATTAGATCCTCATCTTAACGTGCTTTGTGTGATCTAAGAGCTTGAATTTTTGTCACAATCCCCTGCAATACATGAGCCATGCAAATGTAATCTGCTCACCTGAGCAGCTTCACTCTGCACCACTCTCTACTTCACATTTCTGAATCCCTGGCCCACTTTTATTTCTTCTTGAAGCCTGTATGAATATTCATACCTCCCTTCTTCCCCACCTATACCTACCTTTGTCTAGTTAATATTTACACATCTGTTAAAAAATCTATTCGAATGTCAAATGTGTAGGAACACATTTTGAGAGCAAGTTATATTTATTTTTCGTATATTCTCAGAGCACCATGTCTTCTATCACAGTAATTACCAAAGCTCGAATTATTTTTATAAGTCTTTAATATCTGGCCTTCCACCAACAGGTGTGTTCCCAGAGGGTAATAAGCACCTTCTTATGCTCAGCACTGGATCCCCAGCATTTAGCAGAGTGCCCAGCATGGTCTCATTAGCAGCAGCGAATCCATGCAGGTCTACAGCAACCTCAATTCTTGCCTCCTCAGAAAAAAGAATTTGACCAAGTAGCATAAGGCAGAGTGAGAGACCAAGGCAAGTTTTAGAGCAGGAGTGAACATTTATTAAAAAGTTTAGAACAGAAACAAATGGAAGTCACATATACTTGGAAGAGGGCCAAGCAGATGACTTGAGAGATTGAAGTGCCAGGCTTGACCTTTGACTTGGGTTTTATACATTGGCATTCTTCCTAAGTCTGCATCTCTTTTCCCCTGATTCTTCACCTGGGGTGGGCTGTCCACCTGTGCAGTGGCTTGCCAGCACCCAGGAGGGGCTTCACGTGCAGTGTGTTTACTGAAGTTGCATGCATGCTTACTTGAGGTGTTTTCCTTTACCAGTCCGGCATTCCTAGAAGAAGGCCATATACCAGTTAAACCCTACCATCTTTCCTCTTAGTGCACCTGCTTGAGCCCACTCGCCCAACTCCTGAGATCTTATTGGGAAGGTACTGATCACCAGCTTCAAGTGTTTCTGTCTGTTGGGAGACAACCATTTCCTGGTGCCAGCTGTAACCAATTATTATTTTAGAGAGACAGTTTAACAACTGCCTGACCATCACCTGATGGTTGCTTGACATTCCTGGTTGGGGAAGGCCCTCTCCTGCCCTTGCTCATGTCTGACTAGCTACCCACTGCAATGGTCTCAAATGTTTGTGAAATAAATGATTCAACTTGGTAAAAATGGAGATCTTCAAGATAGTCAGAATATCATCAGCCTGAAAAGTCTGAATTATCAAATAACACTCATAAAGAAACTCTGGTTATAGAACAGGTGGGGAAAAAGAAAAATGAAATGGCTTAAACTTTTTTGCAAATAAAAGGAAAACCTTGGCAACATATATGCCTTAAAACTTGGAAGACAAATCCATTTGCACACTTTATCTTCCAGAGGCTGGTAAACATTTGCATAAAAATGAATTCAAAATTTAAATAAAGCTCCGTTCATCAGCCATTATATAAGAAGCTAAACCCTAATAAGGAGGTTTCAGAAATTATCATAGCCCAAACAGGGAGAAGTTTTCAAACAAAAGGAGTAGGCCCCAGACAATCTGAGAAAATTCCATACAAGTTTTAGTTATCACAAAAGACATAGTGAACACTTACCTCACAGGGATGTGTAATCTGCAAAGTACTCAGTGATCAAGAGAAGTCAATGGCTTAAGAGTTTAGACCCAGAGCAGTGGTTCTCAAACAGCCTGTTTCAGAATCACCTGCAGATTCCCACACAGATTCTGGCTCCATCTACACAGCTTCTGATTCAGGAGGTCTGGGTGGCAATTTGCATTTCTAACAAGTTCCCAGGTGGTATTGATACTGCATGCTACTTTGGAGACCATACTTTGAGAAGCATTAACTAAAACTTTGAAATATAAAGCAAAAATCCTATGATGCAGGGAGAGGTACAGGGCTGAACTTTCCCTTCTTCTCTTCTATCATTCTACAGTACACCTCCACAATCCAATATATCCCTCCCCGTGGCTGCCTAGTTCATACCCTTAAGTGAAGAGGGCAAGTAGGTCAAGTGTAGCCTATATAAAAGCTGTTTCCTACAGCCATGACATCTTCTCTGGAAGAAAGCCTTCCCAGCTCGCAGGGGCCCAGCACAGAAAAACTCAAAAGAAAAGGAACCTGATCCTTGGCATTATTTAAAGTGACAAAAATAGCTGCCAACTGTAGAATACTTTCACGTGCTCACAGTAACATACTCCATATAATTTAGTTTACACATCCTTATTACAGCCCTGTAGGTACATAGGATTCATCCTTGATTATTCACAAATTCTGCATATGTGAATTCACCTGCTTACTAAGATTTACTTATAATTTCAGTCAATACTCATAGCGTTTGGCAGTCATTCTCAGATATGCACAAAACAATGAAAACTTTGAGTAGCCCAACACATGCATTCACAGCTGAAGTCAAACAAGGCGAAACCATTTTGAGTGCTGCCTTATTGTTTCACCCTTTATATATAAATATGTGCCCTTTTTACAGTCTATTTAGTACCAGTTTTTTTGTATTTTTGTTATCTTTATTGCTGATTTTGCCACTTAGAATGACCCAAACATAGTGTTACAGTGCTGTCTAGTGTTCCCAAGCACAAGAAGGATATGTAATACCCTACGAGAGAAAAAAAAAAAAAAACGTGTGTTAAGATAAGCTTTGTTCAACCATGGGTTAGAGTGCTATTGATCATTAGCTCAATGTTAATGAATCAAGAATATATATTGCAAAGTGACTTTAAAAAGACACCCAAAACAAGATTACGTATTAATTAGTTGACAAAAATGTTATAACTATAAGCTCATAGGAACCTAACCTTGTATTTCTCTTAGGAGCAATAATTCAATATTTGCTAATACAGTGTTTGTGGTGACTTTATAACAAAACTGCAAATAACAAGAATCAACTGTACTAAGCAGAACACTGAAAATGTTATTTGTTGATTTCTATTTTACAAATAAGGAGACTGCAACTTAGAGAGACTAGAATACATGACAAGGAAGTATCAATGTCTGGCTTCTAGCCAACTCCAAAGCTCCTGTCCAACCATGCTATCCTGCCACTCATTAGCACAGAGGAATGGCACATCACAATGCATGAACTCAAGGTTCAAATCCAGGCTCAGGCCTGGTGTAACATGCAACAGTTATCTCCTTGTACCTGAGTTTCACCGTCCATAAAATGGAAATATTCATAATATCTCAGTGAGTTAATATGTGTAATATACTTAGAGCCTAAGTTAGTTTCAAAACTAATGGTTTATAGAATCAAGATCATATCTTACAATCAAATCTCGGAAATCAACCTAGTAGATAAGGAAAAATCAGACCCAGCTAACAAATCAGGCTCTGAAGTCTAAGAGATTTACAGTCCCTGAGTGTTGTGTCCTCATACATACAGGGACAAGAATTGAAAAGTTATAATTCTTTGCATATAACAATATATCATCTCTCATCCTGTTACATGGTAGGAAGCACTCCATGCATGAATAAACACACTCATTCTCTCCATAATAACCAGGTTTGAAATAATTATATTTGTCAATTCTGTTAAATCTATGGCTTTGAAATGACACTAAGAAAATATTAGTTCTCCAATCCTTTCCAGAGTGCAAAATAAGTTTATTTTCTTGTTCCAGAAAAATCAACCATGTTATAAAACGGCGACTGCCATACTATTTGATTCTAAATAATACCAACGGGGATTCACCTATAAGCAGAGCTTTGGATTTTTCTCTCCTGCCTTCTGAAATATAGCAATACTGCCTTCAGGTATACACAGGATTATGTAACAGATCTAATGAAACAGCATATTTAAATTTTTGCAGAGGACTAGATTAAGGACCTAGCCAGGATGAGATCAAGATATAGGAGTATCCAGTATATGCTAATTAGTGTCCCTTCAAATAATATTCTTTAAACGTAGGTTTAAAATTTATTTAGAAGAGATGTTACATGTTGCATTGAGACAATAGTAGAGAAGAAAAGCTCTGCTGGCCATCACATCCTCTTACATGAAACTCTGGCCTCAGACACACTCTAGAACTGGATTTATCAACATTAGCACTATTGACATTTGGAAGATGCATAATTATTTGTTAGAGTGGGGAGTGGGCATATCCTATCCAGTATTGAATGCACAGCAAAATCCCTGGCCTCTACTCACAAGAGGCCAGTAACCTCCCCCGAACAGTTGAGACAACCAGATATGTCTCAGATATTGCCAACAGTTTCCTTGGAGCAAATCAGCACCTAAGAATCACTTCTCCAGAGAGGCAGGGACAGTATTTAGCTCACTAGCACCAACAGGACCATGCTGGTGTCCATTGCCTGCATCTGTACTGTTGGGGCTACATCCATACCATGCTACCTATGCAATATTTATAATATCAGCCCTGTGGAGGAATAGGATGAACAAGCCCCTTGGAATATCACTCCCTATCATGGGCAAGGGATGTATATGATAGGATATATATATGTATATGATCCAAGAGATGCAGCATACACAACACTTATTGTGGGGAAGCATGTAAACACAGTTCTCTCCACATCATCTCACCTGGAGGCTTGTTTCTATGTCCCTCATGGACTGGCACCGGGGTGCAACACATCTGATTAGCCCCTAAAGTTGCTATGCCTAGCACACAGTAAGTTTGATACATGACAGCTCTCATTTTTATTATTCATAGAAGATTTTCCTCCATTGTCACGTATTTTTTAACCCGCTGCTTTCAATTCTCAGAGTTGTGGGTTTTGTGGGTTTTCTTTTTTTTTATCTAACAATCTAATTCTGTAATCTATACACCTAAAGAGAAGCCAAGCAATATCATTTTCATTCTTTGTTTAATATAAAAGCTCTGGTTGGTACTGTATCAGTCTCTTATAGCATTAGTGACAATACTTTATTTTTTGGTGAGTATATACATTTCTGTTCCGTACAGTCACAAATACACGACGCATCTTGATTCAAACTATATCTCAAGTGATGATCCCCTCCCCCATCCTGCTGTTCACAGACTGGACCTACAAATGTTGGATTCGGACACAAAGCTAGAACCACCACCTCTAAAAGTGCTTTGGAGTATTATTTCCCATGTAGCTTGGTGCTTCAAAAAACTAAAAGCATAAATGCCTTCACCATAAATAACAGCAGGCAAGTGCCATATGGCTTAACAGTTGTGGTGTGGTTGCACATCACATCATTAGCCCTTGCATTAACAAGGGAGAGATGCGACCTGCACGTTGGAATTTTAGCCAAGAGCATCAGCAATTTTTTTTTATTATACTTTAAGTTCTAGGGTACATGTGCACAACGTGCAGGTTTGTTACATATGTATACTTGTGCCATGTTGGTGTGCTGCACCCATCAACTCGTCAGCACCCATCAACTCGTCATTTATATCAGGTATAACTCCCAATGCAATCCCTCCGCCCTCCCCCCTCCCTCCCCATGATAGGCCCGGGTGTGTGATGTTCCCCTTCCGAGTCCAAGTGATCTCACTGTTCAGTTCCCACCTATGAGTGAGAACATGCGGTGTTTGGTTTTCTGTTCTTGGGATAGTTTGCTGAGAATGATGGTTTCCCAGCACCGACTGTCCGGCACTCCCTAGTGAGATGAACCCGGTACCTTAGTTGAAAATGCAGAAATCACCCATCTTCTGTGTCGCTCGCTCTGGGAGCTGGAGACTGGAGCTGTTCCTATTCGGCCATCTTGCTCCGCCCTCCGGCATCAGCAATTTTAGCCAAGAGTATCAGTCTGGTGATGGGGCAACACCAGAAGTCAAACAAGCCAAAAACTGCTCTCCCAAAATAGTTTGAAGCTTTGCCATGCAAAACCTATGAGCAATATTACTTTCAGTTTCAGCCAAAATCCTTTAAAAAGTAAATACCCTCATCTAGTTAAACGATCATTGACCTCTGGGGAAAAAATGAGCCATCTCAGAAGGGAGCTAACAGCCGTGCATATTCCTTTCTAGAATGAAATTAACTTTCTTTTGTTATATTTGCCAGAGTCTTACACATAATCACCTTTGCTAGAGGCAAATAAACTAAGGATTAAGGTTCAGTCACATAAAAAGTGACAGTTGGCACAGTGGAAACAAAAGATCTGTTTTAATAATAGCAACCCTTCATATAGATAGCAATTGGTATGAGCCAGGCATATTCTAAGAGCTGTTCATGGATCAATGCACTTAATCATCCACAATTCAGGGGATGTGGGGGTCATACTATTATGCCCATTTCACAGGTAAGGAAACAGAGGTGTGAATGGGTTGAGGAACTTGGCCAAATAAGTGGCAAAACCAGAATTTGAACCCAGGAAGTGTGTTTCAAAGTTCAGAAGCTTAACCATTGCAGTATGGAGAATTCGAGTCAGGACGTCTGGATTTGAGTGCCAGTCTCCCAGTCTCAGACATTTAAGGCTTATTTGTGGCCACTTGTTAATGGCAAGGTTACTGGTTATTTTACCAATTGGTTTCAAAAAGTTTCAATCTATAAAATGGGAATAATGATAATCCTTATTACATCAAGACACAATTCACATGAAAATTCTTTACATACATAAGATGTTATTAAGTGCTGTGACACAGCACAATTAATGCAAAAACCTTGTAAGATTCAAGGTGCCTTGTTTCCCTGAACATCAAAGAACATACTACAAGGAATATTTCGTGACATGAAAAAATGTGCCTACCTACTACAAAAGGAACCGAGCTGAGCACAAAAAAAGTATGTGTGCTTTGATACGTGTAAATACATACACAATAGGTGTAGACACAAAAATCATATAAATTATATTAAATAAAACTTTTATAGAAATTTCATCTTATGTATATACATATCCACAAAAATATATGTGTATATACATATATAAATATATACATACTATACATACCCTTTTAGAAGACTGGAAGATATAAGAGAAAATATTAACAATGGTTATCTTGCCATAGTGCCTTTTTGTTTTCCAAACTTTCTGCACTGAGCAGATACTGCTTTATAATTAGAAACATAGCCAGAAGTGTTATTTTTTAATAAATATTATATATGGGTAATGTGAAGTCTCCTGTGAAATTTTGAAATCAGAAAATCAAGATCATACTGAAGCCACAGACACCCCCATTTTAATACAAGTTGTGGGGAGCATGTCTCATTTTCATTACTATGCTACTTACCTGCTCAGATTTCTCAAGGAGTTATCAGAAGTGACGCTATCTTCCCAGGGAAAAAATCATTTAAGTGAGTTAGCAATATATAGCAGTGTTTGTCCCAGGGCTGTACTCTATTTGAATTGGCCTGACTCTTCAAAGAATTTGTTCTGTTTACAGGAACTGTTCCTGGGTCATTATCAGAACACAGTTTGCTCCTCATTCCATTGCAGAAGTAGGTCTGAAATCCCAATGCATCCTTGTCTGTTCTTTTCTATGGCTTAAAATAACCACTGGATTTGATGAAAACCATGATGTGCAGAAAACCATGATGTGCATTTTTAGCATCCTGTCTCCTCCCTATTGCAATCAGTTTCATTTTTCTAGAGTATGACATGAGTCACATGACATCCTTCCTCAACTGCCTTGAATGGCCTCCTCCTTCTATCAAATCAGGTCCCCACCTACCTCCAGGCTCTATAGTCTGGCTCCAACCTATCTCTCCATCCCATCTCCTTCTGCATATGCTACTTAGATTTCTCACTACTCTCTAGCTGCACTCCATCTCGACTCCCTGGCCTTGTTTATTGGTGGTCCCTCCACCTGAAACATCTTCAGGCCTTCCCCATGTTAGCCCATCAAAATCCTAATTTCATAAATCCCACTTCACCACTGCCTCCTCAGTGAAGCCTTTGACACCCCCAAAAGGACCCTCTTTCCCTTTCCCTTTCTTTGATCCTCCAGCACTTGGTGCTGGTTCTTTTCTTAAAATACTCATTTCTCTACACTGTGGACAGTCATTAGGTACCAGGGCATCCATCTTTTTCCCACCTACAGTGCTTATCACATAGTAGGTATTTGTTGAATCAGACACAGAAAGTAAACTGAACTAGCATTTCTATAGAACATTAACATATAAAATACCTCCATATACATTATCCCATGTAATCCTCATATTCCTATATGGCAGATGTGTTATTATCCCCATCTTGTAGATAAAGAGATCAAGGTCAGCTTGCAGGGGTGACCTTAGCATTTTCCAATGGTATCTCTTCCAGATACATCTGCTAACATTTTACTCCAAACTATTTTCTTTTTTTTTTTTAATTTATTATTATTATACTTTAAGTTGTAGGGTACATGTGCATAACGTGCAGGTTTGTTACATATGTATACTTGCGCCATGTTGGTGCGCTGCACCCATCAACTCGTCATTTACATCAGGTATAAGGAGTTTATACTCCAAACTATTTTCTTGTTTATGCTTCCTGGCTGTCTACCCACCTTAATTAACCTGCTTCTTGAAGAGACTAGCCCCATGCTGGCTGAAGCAACAGCTTCCCCTCACTAATGAGTCCCCAGAAGGAAGGTTATAAGGTATTCTCTGTGCTTGCTGGAGCCAAGCTGGCAGAGATGCCACGTGTCCCTAAAGCTCACACCTATTAGAGCGGCTATGAAGTTCACCTGGCCTGGCCTATCTTAAAATTCACACTGCCTCGCCTTTCACTCCCCAGTCTCCCTTCACACTATCCAGGGTGAACCCAGATGGAGTCCATCTATTGAGGAATCTGACTGCTGGGAGCAGGGCCACTTCAGAGTTCTGAGACAGCAGGTCTGATTTGAGGAGACAGTTATCCCTGCTCCTCAAGTGTGCCCTGCCATTCTTCTGATCTAGAAATCTTCCAAATTGCAGCTGCTCCTTTGGGCCAAGAACTTACAGCAGTCATTCATTCAACAGGAATTCATTTAGTCCCTGCTATGTGACACGGATTATCCTGGGCTCTGAAGACTCTGTAAGGAAGAAGACAAACCCACACCCTCAACAAATGGAATGGCATTGTCTTTCCAGAAAGCCTCATCCCATGACCCATGACCCATGACCCATGACCATGTCTCCCAGTGTCTTTGTCTGTTTGGGCTGCCATAACAAAATACCATGCACTGGGTGGCTTATAGAAACCAGAAATTTATTTTTCACCATTCAGGAGGCTAGAAGTCCAAGATTAAAGTGCTAGCAGATTCAGTGTGTAGTGAGGGCCTGCTTTCTAGTTCACACAGTACCTTGTCATTATGTTCTCACATGGTGGAAGGGGAGAACAAGTTCCCTTGGGCCTATTTATAAGGGCACTAATCCCATTCATGAGGGCTCCACCCTCACGATCTAATCACCTCCCTTAAAGTCCCACCTCCTAACACCATCACCTTGGGAGTTACGATTTCAACATATGAATTTTAGGGGGGACACAAACATTTAGACTATGTATCACCTAGGAAGGTGCCAAAACATTAACTTCCCCTCGGAAACCCTAGTGTACTACCCCTTATCGATATAAGAATCCTCTATGAATTTGCTTATATCTCTAGTCAATAAATATTAAAGACCTACTATGGACCAGACACTGGGCCATTTCACCTAACTATATTAAAAAATAAGATTCATCTCATTTAATGTCTCATGTTTTCAAATCTGAACTGTCCTTCCTAAAGAGTCCTTAGTTTTTCTCAATGTTGCTGTTTAAAACCAAAGAAGCTTAATTTCAGTGTATCATGCCCTATAGTCAGAAGTAGAACTAAATGAATTAGAAATGCATTCATTCAGTCAGTCAACAGCATCCCGAGCCCTGGTTCTATATGACTCTTTGAAAATATAAAGAGAAATAAAACGTTGTGCTTGCCCCAATGTGGGTCACTCTCAAATTAAGGAGATGAGAACTCAGTGGAGGAAAGACAAACTCCAGCACGTGCATTGCTCCTGGTGCAGATTCCTGAGACTTCTGCCCGTAAAGATTCTGAATCAGCAAGTCTGAGACAGGGCTTCAGAATCCACACAGGTCACATGATCATGAGCTGCTTCTCATGCAGGTGACAAAAGGATTGACAATTTGGTCAGGGCTCAAAAAAGGCTCATATATATGTATATATGTATGTGTGTGTGTGAGTGTGTGTGTGAGTGTGTGTGTATATATATATCACAATCCTTGTCCCTTAGCATTACGTCTAGATGACCCAGAATGTTCCAAATGGTTTACTCTTATAATGAAAGATGCCAAAAGGAACAGATCTTAAAGTTGAAGACTTTTCTCAGGAGAAGAGATATATACTCCAAAATGTTTATCTTCCCCATCACTATGCCTTAACACTGCTGCAAAAGGTGAAACGCCAGTTTAATTTTACCTTTTCAGTCCCAGTCTCTAAACCTTGAGGGAGGAGAGAGCTAGTAATAGAAGTATGGTTGACACACAGCTTGTCTGTGTGCTAATAGACTGAGGCCACATGCCATTTCACATAGGCACTCAATGGCCCTTAGATATCAGAACCCAGTCATTCTCAGACTGGGCTAACTTAAAATAGTGCCCAAGGGACAATTCTATACAAGGTCGATAACTCACACTGGACTTCAGAAGTCTCTTGCTAGAATCAGCCATCTGTAGAGGGAATAGTTGTTTACTGGAGAGCCAATGACTTGCCTAAGGCCTGTGTTGACCCGTTTCACCAAAATACTCTTTCCATCAGCACTGCTATCCCCAGCAGAGATTAATTCATGCCTATGAGTATTCATTCACTTTCAAATCATCTGGATTCATAGCTAGGTTATTTACCTAGTATAAATCTTGCCTAATGTCAATTTGTCATCACAAACCACAGTTCAAGCCAATCTTTTCCACTTTCCTAAATTGAGTACTGATGGAACAGACAGTAAATATATCCCCAAATTTGCCAAGAGAACAAATTTACTGTTATCAATTCTCTGATATACTTTTCTTCTAATTGATCACTGGATAATGAGTTATTTAATATTCTTTGAAATACACATGCCTCTATAATAATTTTATTCTTAAAAATAAGTATTTATACCTCTTTTAAACAGCACTGGGTAATACTTTCAAATATTCTATTCAAACAAGCATCTATAAAAACACCTGTGTAGAGATATATAGTGCTAAGAAAATTGAGACTTTGGGACTTTGCGCGGCCATTCACCCAATAACAAGTAATAAATTTGCAAATAATTTATCTTTAACTTTGACTAGTTAATCATATTGTATTAAGTACAAGTCCCTAGGTAAAGCGAGAAAATAAAATGGGCAATTATGATTCTATCAACTTAAAAAGCAAATCCCCAACCTACTTTTTTTTTTTTTTTTTTTTTTTTTTTGAGATGGAGTCTTGCTCTGTCATCCAGGCTGGAGTGCAGCAGCCTGATCTCAGCTCACTGCAAGCTCCACCTCCCAGATTCATGCCATTCTCCTGCCTCAGCCTCCCGAGTAGCTGGGGCTACAGGCGCCCGCCACCTTGCCTGGCTTTTTTGTTTGTTTTTGTTCTGTATTTTCAGTAGAGATGGGGTTTCACCGTGTTAGCCAGGATGGTCTTGATCTCCTGACCTCACGATCCACCCACCTCGGCCTCCCAAATTGATGGGATTACAGGCGTGAGCCACTGCGCCTGGCCCCAACCTACTTTTTTACACATATGTGTCCACTTGGTTTGTCATGCACCCAAATCCTTACTTAATAGGCACTGAACAAGTATCTGTACAAAGGACATTTGCAAATTCAAGAAGTACTAACCTGTTTCTTAAAAAAAAAAATCATAAAACTAGAAACTTTCTTAAAATGAGATACTCAAGCAAACTGGTGAGGACCAACCTACTGACTTGGTTTGTTTTTAATATGCATACCTGGAGGTCAACATACGTTGTCCACTCCTCCACACACCTCATGACTCCCTACTTTCTGACACACATAAGTTCATACATTTTCCATTTCTCTGGGTCCTGAAGGCTTTTGAGAGGTTGCAACCATACCTAGAAATTAACTAGTCAAACTTAGGTCCCAGTGGCCAACTTGACCATACTTTTAGCTACTTTAAGTTCCTAGGAAGGGAGACGAGGGAAAGAACATATAGCTAGAAAGGAGAAGCAAGAGGCTAATAGTCAGTCTTCACATTGGCAAGATGATAAATTAATTTCCTCTTTGACCACTCTCTGATTCTCTCCCACTTCACCTCAGATTCTGAGCTGCTGATTTATGGATTCCTCTTACATTTACATTTAGTTGCTATGTCCTCCTATGCCACTAAGAACTGACTGCTAGGCCCATGACTTAAAAACACCTGCCCTCCCTGATAGAGTGAGATTTCCAGAAAGATTGAGTTTGGGTCTGATGTTTCTTCTCCTAATACTGCTCTCTATGTTCACCTTATGAACACCAGCCCCTCGTGGTGAAGTTAACTCTTATTCACGAGGGGTTCATTCAACAAATATTTGAAGTGCATCTACCAAAGGTCAGACATTGTTCTAGGAGTGAGGATATAGCAGGAAACAAGTAAAAAGCCCCCAGTGTAAAGTGATTTACTTAGCAAAACACATAACTGCAGGAGGTTTCAGAAAGTTTCAGAAAGTGGTTCTGTGCCATGAGAATAATAAAACAGGCTAAGAGAGAGGAGGACAGATCCACAGCCCCTCTAAGAAAGGGATGGTTAGGCTGGAATATGAATGATTAAAAGCAGCCATCCATTCAAACATCTGGTAGAAGAACATTTGTGAAGGCCCTGCAGTAGGAACTAGCTTGGAATGTCTGGGGACAGAGAGAATGTCATTGGGACTAGAGCTTGTGAGCAAGTGGGTGAGTGAAGGGGGACGAAATTAGAGAAAAAGGCAGGGGCAGACACTGTAGAGTCTGGAAGGTCATGGTGGGAGTTTGGATTCTGTCCCAAATGCAATAGAAAGCCTGTTGGAAGATGTTTAGCAGAATAGGGGTGAGACGCAGGACTAAATTTACACATCACATGTGTTGGTGCATGGGGAATAGGTCGTAAGAACAAGAGTGGTAGCAGGGAGGGCTGGTTTGGAGACTTGCAATTGTGCAGACAAGAGATGATGGTGAGAAGAGCTAAGGTGGCAGCAACAGCTGGGCTGAAGTGGTCAGATTCTGGATATTGGATATGTGTGGTGGTAGAATCGGCAAGACATGCTGATGGAGAAGTTTCTCTCATTTAGTTGTACTTGCTCCCATCCAAAAGCCCTTTAAGGCATTGACGGAGTGGTAATCCTCGGTCTAGGGAATACCCTGAGGCTGACAGCGCATCCTTCCCACTACTGAACTAAAGCAAGTGGTTAGGACAGCTGTCAGACATATTTTAAAACCTTAAGCAGTGTTTCTTAGAAGAACTAGAAGACAGGCTTTGTTCTTCAGATAACTCTCTATAAAACCTTAGGACAGAACAATCTCCTCTCTGAGGTTTAGGCTTCTTGTTCATAAAGCCAAGATGCTGAACCTGGTGGGTGTCCTTAACACACTGGCACAGTAGGACCCTCAATCCACCACACTGTCACCTCTGCTTCCGTACTCTGAAGCCAAAGACCTGGACAACAAATGTCCACTTCCAGGTATGCCCCTTAGAAACAAACCAAGTCAGTAGGCTGGTCCTTGCCAAGAGGACTTCAGTAATGATTAATGATAATGCTCATGTTTATTAGGCATTTACTATGTGCCCAGTACTGTAAGAAGGAGCTTTCTAGCATTGTCTCGATTAACTCTTACCTCTATGAAGGAAGTAGGATAATATACATTTATTAGGTAAGACAAGTGAGGCAGAAAGGAGTAAAATAAATTTTTCCCAGGACAGCAGCTAGTGATAGGATAAGCAAGGATACAAATGCAGTCTGACCTCAGGACCTATGCTTAGAATCACTTGGATATTGCCTCCTAATAAATAGTAAGCCTACTTCTTTTTTCCTGTACACAACTGTTCTCCAAATCCTTTCTCTGAACCATTATACACCCCTGGATAAGTCTTCCCTTCTGCAAGGCAAGCATCTCTATTTTGTTCAACCATTCTTCAAACAAAGGGCTGCTAGGCTCCTCATCCTCCTTCCCTCCACAGAAGGCTTTTTGTTTTGGTGCACCCACTTAAAATGCAGTACCTATGCATGGAAACCATCCCCCACATGTGGTCCAGCCATCACAAAGTTCCCTGAGATTATTCTTTTCCATTTTACAGACATAAATCTCTTAATAAAGACTACACTAGTGTTTTCTTCTGGTTGTGTACAAAATATCACACAGGAAATTTCTGGTGGGATGGCACAGGGTTACAGGTCAGTAATAGTCAACAGAACCAAGAATTCTGTATTCAAGTCCCTGCTATGCCATTCATCAGCAATGTGGCTTTGGGTAAGTCCCTTAAGCTACCTGAATCACCTTTCTCTATCTGGGCAAGGGTAGTAACAATATTGATATGTAGGGTTATAGGGAGGACCAAACAAAATAATCAATGTACAGTTCTACAACCTTAAAAATGGTAAATCTTAGCAAAGTATTATTTTATGAGGAAAAAGACTAAATTTGACAACATGGGATGGGACACAGAGAATCCTAGCATTCTAAACAAAAGAACTCTAAACAAAAGAAAGGACCACCTAACTCCAATGATTGGATCACAAACCTGGACCTACCCACCACAAACAGGATACAGGTTAAAAATGCAGGTTGTGACACAGATCAGCCTCATGATTTGCCAGCTGTAAAATCGTGGACAACTTATTAGATCTCATTTCTTTCATGGTAAGTGGAAATGACAGACTTCCTTATTGATAGTGGGGTGTGAGAAGGACAAGAAATAACATCTAATATATATCAGAAGCTCAGCACATTGCCAGGCACATAACGAGGGTTCTAAGGATATAGTCATAATTGCTACCCTTAGTCAATCAACATGAACTCATTAAGCAATTACTTTGTGTCAGGCATAGCTTTAGGAGACTCACTACAGCAACAAATAAATCCCCTGTTCTCATGTTGCTTACATTGTTGTAGAAGAAGACTGACAATGAATAAATAAATACGTCAGGTGGTCATAAGGGCTAGGAGGAAGGGTAAAGGATAGAATCACCTTTTATAAAGAGTTATCAGAGAAGAGCTCTCTGATTGCTAAGAAGTGTCCCCAAGCAAGAGTTTTACCCCTGCTCCTAGTTTGAAGTCAGGAGTAGAGAAATAAACAACTCTATCTCTGCACCTTGGTTTGGGCTAAGTTAATTTTTACAGAGAGGTTCACGGTAGCACAGCTTGTTAACATTCTAAAGATAATTTCCATTTGGCAACACTCAAATGAATTAAACATTACCAGAGAGAGGAAGCAGAACACAATCCGCTGGAGGCTACACACAGAGCATCAGAAATGAATGGCTCTGATCCTGAACTGCCATTGCAACAAGAAGCAAAGATGGCACATGTTCCAGGTGCTTAGGAAAAGAAAGTTGTTTCCATAAGTGAATAGAACGCCCTTCATCTGCTAGCCCACTTCAGAAGAAACTGTGGTGTTTTTGTTTTTGTTTTTTTCAAACCAGCCAAAAATAAATTAAGAGGAAAATGGACTCCAATGGAGTATCTCAAATGAGAAGCCTTTTCATATTGAGGTCTTTCATGCCTCTGGCATCAAAAGGCTGGGAAACAGGAGCTAATCTCAGTTTATTTTTTTTCTTTAGCTGTATTACTCAGGATCAGAGTCATCTGAGTTACCTACGGCATTGGCATAGGATTCAAATCAATCCACCAGGCATTTATTAATTTCCCACTGTATACCAGGACACAAAGGTAAAATGTAATCCATGTCATAAACTCACAGTTAAGTAGGAAAGACAGCTGCATAAACAAATGATTGCAATTAAGCAGGATGAGTGAAATGACAGAAGTATTTAAAAGTATAAGAAGGAAAGAGATGGGCATTGAAGAACTCTACCTAGAAGGGGCAAACGGCTGTGCTTTAAAAAGTGACAAATCGGTAGAGTGAGAAAATGATGCCTGATACAGGCAACAGCACAGATGAACACATGGCATTCAAAAACAGCATAGCTCATTAAAAAGGAACTGTAAATAAAGTTCCAGGTTTCAGGGACATAAAATAGAAGCTCGACAATGTCAAGAACAGAAGCACAAAAAGTATGTAGGGATCGTATCGCAAAGAATCCAGTTACACTGCTTTCTTATTTCCACACATTTGAAGAGAGTATTAATTAGACGTGCATTTAAAAATAGTCATCAAAAATTCCATCACTTAATTTTGTTCCTCATAGTCATTCACATGTTCATTTCCAACTTTAATAACATATTATTTGTGATCTAAGCTCTGTCCTTATCCTAGTCCCTCTAGAGTCATACCTTAATGTATGAAACTGAATTTATGACTGTTGAAGGGTAACAAATTAATAGCACCATAAATTAATCTATTCATCCGTATACTAAGAATAGAAAACCTAAAAAGAGGCAGTTCAATCTAACACCATCTATTAACTATGCCTTAAAACTCAAACCCAGAAAACTGAGATGAAAATTTATTATACAAGACCAAAAAGCAGGAGGCATGCATTGGCTGCAATACTTGGTTTCCAGAATCCTCTTAGAATGACACTTTCAAGCAGGAATTTTCTATTTTTTAAAAAAATGTTATATTTATATTGGATCAAATATCAATGTTTCACTGTTTTGTTGACTTATAATGGAAATCGTGTTAAAATATGATTTATTCTACAAATAATAATAGGACAATGATGGTAATAATAAGAGACATACACATTGAAAATGTCTCTTTTTGGAAAGAAAAGGAAGTACGGGGGAACCTTTAATAATCAATCATTGGCCATAGATTAGATCGGGGTCATCAAATATATAGCCTGTATACCACCACCCTCCACCCCACTCAGAGGAGAGACACTGAGAATCCACTGGCATTCTTTCCTACACAATCCTCAGCCAGGTGCCCTGGGCTGCCATTTTGAAGCTGGTAACCAGAGTGTACCACCATGGACCTACAGATTCTGACCTTTTTCTGACAAAACCAGATCCTCTCCATTCAAATTCATCTTCCACCTTGTCATCAGAGCTAGCTTCCTAAACTCAAAGCTAATCATCATTTAGCCGTGTTAAAAGCTCCTTTGGTTCCTTCATTCATAGAAGGATAAAAAATTTCTCAGCATAGCCTAAAAGGCCTTTTACCATTTGGACTCTTGCCACACTTCCTTTTCTGGCCTCATCCCAACTCTTCACTCTTTTACAAACCCTAATTCAGCCATCTAAAATATTCCCCTGGTACTCAAAACCTTTTAACACTTTGACTTTGTACATGCTGTTTCATTGCTCTCCTTCTTTACCTGGTAAATGATTATTCATTCTGCAAAATGCAGGTCAAATGTCACCCCCCACTCCCACCCCATGAGCCCTTCTCATAAAAATCTGCCAGTATCCACTCCCCCTTGTTTAGGACATGTCCCTTCCCCACTCTCTGCACATGGGGTTCAGGGAAGAGTACAGGAAAGGCAGCATGACCTAAGCCTGGCCAATGAGGATGGCAGTGCCCTGGACACAGAGATTGGTTCCAAGATGGACAAGTGACACCAGCTAGACCAGAAAACTTTCTCTCCCAAGGATTCCTCCAAACCACTAAGAAAAAGGCACAAATTAAAAATCAGGTAAAAAGTAGTACTGTAGCTGTCATAGACCACTTTTTTGCCATTATATGGAAAGAGTTTGCAAAGAAGAATAAAGCCTTAATTGAGAAGTTGTAGTTAAGACAAAGACAATAAGAGGCATATTTCTAATGACAGTATTGAGTCCCTGGATTCCTATTTTAACTTTGAGTTTTTGCTATTTGCAAGAAAAAGGGACCCAACTGATATACTCCCCTAGTGTCTCCCAGGAAGAATTAATTACTATATCCTTTGTGGTCCCATATATCTCTGTTTAAAATACCTGTAATAGCAATTATCATAAACTACTGTAATTTATTTGTTTACATGGCAATGTCTGCCACTACAATGTGAGCAGTGGCTGAGTCTTACTCATCCTTAAGACAGTAGTGCCTGACATACAGCCAGTACAAATGTCTGTTGAAAGAATGCCCAGGGAAGAAAACCTCATCCCCACATTTTCAATTGTACTGCTCTCTCAAAGAGCTCTATGACACTCAAGGACCAGTGGCACCCACATTTTCCTACCCTCTTCAATTTGCTGTCAAATTCTATTGAAACAAAAGGTGGTGATACTTCCATACTAGCTTATACGTTTCTCAAATCATCAACTTTATATTTCGGTGGAGTTACACACCGTAATTCCCACAGGGGCAGTGTGTTAAGAAATATAATACTAAAATTTCATTTTATAAGTAGGAACTGCAAGGAAATTTAATGTTTTTAAACATTTAAGTGTTTTTAAATTGTGGAAAATAAAAATCAATCCAATCTTTGTGGCTGGAAGGGCCACAGATGTATTTAAAATCTGGAAAGATAAATACTAAAATGTTTGAAGAGGTACCTCAGACTGGGCGTGGTGGCTCATGCCTGTAATTCCAGCACTTTGGGAGGCCAAGGCTGGTGGATCACTTGAGGTCAGGAGTTTGAGACTAGCCTGGCCAACATGGCAAAACCCCATCTCTACTAAAAATACAAGTTAGCCAGGGGTGGCACTTTCCTGTTATCCCAGCTATTCTGGGGGCTGAGGCACAAGAATCACTTGAATCCGGAGGGAAGAGGTTGCAGTCAGCTGAGATCATGCCACTGCACTCCAGCCTGGGCAACACAGCGAGACTCCATCTCAAAAAATAAATAAATAAAAAATAAAATAAAGAAGTATCTCAAAGTGAGGCAATATTGGGTGTTTTTTTAAAATTTACTTTTAATTCTATTCTCTGTTGTCTTTTTAAAAATTTTGCTTATAGGAGTATTAATTTATATAATAAGAGAATAAGAAGCTGTTTTCACTTTTTAAAATAAAAGAATAGGCCCATACCATGTCTTCTTTGTGAACCCCATATAGAGGAAGATGGAGGAGCCATGTAAAATGTACAGAGACTCCATGACACTTCAGCTCCATATACCAGCCCCATCTCAGGCCCTGAAGTTCTAGACAGAATCACAAATAATTGCTGCTATTCCTCAGTTTACTTGGGGCTACAGATACAAACTTTGATCTCCCCCCTTAGAAAAACATCCTTTCCAATGACCTAAACAACAGTGTGACTAACCATATCTGTCACTTTAGAATAGTATTCACATTCTGCAGCTTAGAAAAACAAAATGTACATCATGACATAACCATATGGCAATCAAAACGTATCATTTTTTTCAATTAAAATTCCATACAGTTGCTCATGCGCTGTGTCTTGAGGTTTCAGCTAAAAATAAGTACAAAGAAGTCAATCTCTCTTTCTGTCAGTTAGCATTCCATTGCAGGTATCACCAGCTTCCTGAAGTAACTCACAAACTGAATATAAAGCAGCAAGCCCTGAAGAGTATGTGAATAAACATACTGGGTCCCATGCATTGTTCATTGCAACAACATCAACAACAAAAATTGTAGGAAAGATGGGAGCAGTCATCAAAATGACAAACAATGACCTCATCCCCCGTTAACTGTTCTTAATTGTCCCAGCCCCATCCAACTGTCATCAAATCTCCATTTGGGCTCCCATATCTGCCAGTCTCATACTCAGTCTAAGTGAAGTTTTTCCAGATCTTTTTCCCATAAGTTCAACTCACATTTATTGAGCATCACCTGTGTACCAGGCAGTGGCATGCTTATAAATGTTCAACAACCCATTCTGGTTGAAGTGAAGCCTTATTCCCACATAAGGTTTGCCAGTTTCTATGGTAAATTCTTTCACTATGGCCAACTTTAAGATACCAGTGTGCCTTGACCACTGGACATGGAGTTAAGAAGAGGTGCCTGAGGCACATCACAACTTAGTACCTCTCCACTACAGACAATGCAGATATAAATGACTTCAAGAACACAGATAATAGCAAAGGGCAGAAATAATGAGGTAGTGGTGAGTTTTGAGACTTTTTTTTAAAAATATAATCCATTTATAGTTTTATGTAATTTAATTTTAATAATTGCTGTATTTAACAGCCTACTTGCAAAATTCCTTAAAATTTAACATCCGGCATGCATGAGTCATTAATGAGCCAGCCCTAGCCCACCCCTGGCACCAGGCCTTGTGATAAGGTCTAGGGATGCATGAATAAAATATAGTCTTTGCCTACCAGAAGCCCTCAATCCCACAGTGGAGAGGGAAGTGTAAAGAAATTGCAGCAAAGTAAAAAGTGCTAAGTGGAAGCCTCTACAAAATTCAGAGAGTGCAAACAAGACTGAGGGGAGAAATTCAGAAAATGTTTTGCACAAGATGCAACATTGGAGCCGAGTCCCAGGTGTGAATGGGAAAGAGTATGCACATAAGGATAGAGCCATGAGCATCCTGGTCCAAGGAAATAACACATGCAAGAGTTCAAATGTATGAAAAAGCCAGATATTTTCTGGAGATGTTAAAGCATTTGGGGCATAGAGTTCATGTGAAGGAAAAGTAAGAAATGAACATTCAAGTCCCTTTCCCTTTATGTGAAGAAACTATCCTACATATGAGAGTGATATTTTTATTTTCTATTTTTTCTAGCTTTATTGACGTATAATTGATATACAAAAAGTTACACACATTAAAAAAAATCTTGATGTGTTTGGGCATATGCATACACTCATCGCCATGACCAAAGTACTAAATATCACTTCCAAAAATTTCATTGTGTTCTTGTGTGTGTTGTATTTTGTTTGTTTTGGTAAGAACACTTACCATGAGATCTATCTTCTTAACGTATATAAAAGTGCACAATACCATATGATTAATTATAGGCACGAGGTTGTACAAAAGACCTCTAGAACTTCTCAACCTGAATGACAGAAATTTTATACCCATTGAAGAACAATTCCTCATTTCCAAGCTCTCCCCAGGCCCTGGCAACCACCATACTAGTCTCTGCTTCTATAAATTTGACCATTTTAGATGCCTCATATAAGCGGAATCATAGTATTTGTCCTTTCATGACTGGCTTATTTCACTTAGCATAGTGTCTTCTGATTCATCTATGTTGTCACAAATGGCAGAATTTCCTTCTTTTAATGCTGAGTGATATATTTCATTACATGTATATAACACATTTTCTCTATCCATTAATCTGTTGAACATCTGGTTATTTCCATATCTTGGGTATTGTGCATAGTGCTGCTGTGAACATGAGGGTGCAGATATATCTTCTGGATACTGATTTCAATTGTTTTGGTTATATACTCAGCAGTGAGATTTCTGAATCATATGGTAGTTCTATTTTGGAATTCCAAATAACATGATTCTTAAACAGAAGATTATTATATCAAATCCAATAAGCATTTCAGTATTTATGTGCTATTTAACATTCCACTGGAAACAGATCAAGCTTCTCAAATTAAAGAAGAGGTTGGCCACAAGTCATGGCTCACACCTGTAATCCCAGCACTTTGGGAGGCCAAAGCAGGTAGATCACTTGAGGCCAGAAATTTGAGACCAGCCTGGCCAACATGGGGAAACCCCATCTTCATTAAAAATACAAAAATTAACCGGGCATGGTGGCATGCATCTGTAGTCGCAGCTACTTGGCAGGCCAAGGCAGGAGAATCATTTGAACTCAAGAGGCGGAGGTTGCAGTGAGAGGAGATCGCAGCACTCCACTCCAGCCTGGGGAACAGAGCGAAACTCCAGGTCAAATTAAAAAAAGGTTGCAAAAATAAACAAGACACCACACCCATCCTTGAACAGCTCACAAGAGCCACACCAAGAGACAGTAAGAGAAAGGCCATATGCTGTGGTCTAAATGTGTGTGTCCCCCAAAACTCATATGTTTAAATTCTCACCCCCGAGGTGACGGTATTAGGAGGTGGGGTCTTCGGGAGGTGATTAGATCATGAGGGTGGAGCTGTCATGACTGGGATTAGTGACCTTATAAAAGAGGCCCCAGAGAGCTAACTAGCCCTCACTAACCACGTGAGGACACATCAAGAAGGTACCATCTATTAACCAGAATATAGGCCCTCAGCAGACACTAAATTTGCTGTTGCCTTAATCCTGGACCTCCTAACTCCCAGAACTGTGAGAAATACATTTCTGTTGCTGATAAACCACCCACTCTGTAGTATTTTGTTACACCAGCCCAAATGGACTCAAATACCTCTGATATGTATATTCTTTTATCTGGAACATAAACATATTGAAGGGGGATGTCACAGACTCTATGATAAACCTCCCCAGTATCCCATTACTAATGAAGGAATTATTGCCCCAGATGCTAGAATGTTACCAGAATACAACCTTCAACTATTAGCCCTCTTTGGAAATAGCCTCTCTACTGAAGAAAACAGCCATGTCCATGATTGCATCATTGGATAGGGGTATCAAAAGAGGCCCACATCCAAAAGATGGTCACTGAGAGGTCATCACGTCCTGGCCCCTTCCTCAAGTCAAGACAACTCTGAAGGAAGGTCCCCGTGAGATTCACTGGGAAACTGTTAAGAATGAATTTTTGTGCCCAATCCTGCTTTCTTCTTCTCCCTTCCACCAGAATTAATCCCAAGAGCACTCACTAATAAACATCTTCCATGCTTATCTCTGTCTCTATGCAGGGATTCCAATCTGCAACAAAATCTAAAGTAAAGAGACTCTATGCTTTCATTTATTCAACAAATATTTGTTGACCTCTGATCATTTGCCTGTACACAAATGTTTCAGAAGTGAAGAAAACAAGACACATAACCCTTGTCTCATGAAATCTAGTGGAAAAGATATAATAAATCAAGTATTTATACTAATAAATGTACAGAATGTGAAACAACAAAAATAATTGCTCTTAAAGAAAAGTATACAGCTCCAAGAAACCCCGTAATAAAGGACTGAACTATGTTGGGTACTTGACCATGGGAAAGAGTATAGAGAACTGTGAAGGGTTGCATATTTTCCCTATTTACAAATTAACAAATTACCCTCGCACAGTTTTGTTTTTTTGTTTTTGGGGTTTTATTTTGTTTTTTGTTTTTATTTTTGAGATGCAGTCTCGGTCTGCCACCCAGGCTTGGTGCCATCTCGGCTCACTGCAACCTCCGCCTCCCAGGTTCAAGTGATTCTCTTGCCTCAGTCTCCCAAGTAGCTGAGATTACAGGCGCCCGCCACCATGCCTAATTTTTGTATTTTTAGTAGAAACAGGTTTTCACCATGTTGGCCAGGCTGGTCTCAAACTCTTGACCTCAGGTGATCCACCTGCCTCAGCCTCCCAAAGTGCTAGGATTACAGGTGATCCACCATGCCTGGCCTTTTTTTTTTTTTTTTTTTTTTTTTTTTTTTTTGTACCATTTTCTTAAGCCCCAATTCCAATAGGGTGGCACGAAGAGAGTCAGATGGCATATGCACATGCATGGGTGTTACTAAAGAAGAGGAATGCTGAACTTAGACAGTGAAATGTTTTATTATGGGCAATCAGGATGCCTATCTTTGCTCTAGAGGGAGATGCTATCTCTATCTTCCAAAGCTGTTCACCATGCAAACATCCTCAAAAAGTTGGTCTGGAACAGTAATTTCTGGGAAATGGCATACAGAAACATGCAGAAACTTGAAAGACCCATAGAGAGTTGTCTCTGAACAAGCAGGGCATATAATCTTGCCTCTCTCCATTTGTCCTTTTTTCATTAGATATCCTCACTCTGATCTCTTTATTTCCTTAATTAAGGTTTATTAAATACACATTTATGATGGATGATTGCCTTCTGAAATCTTAGAAGTTCTGAAGGAACTGAGCATTTCATTTTGGTAGGGTATTTTATAGGCTCTTTAGAGTATAGTATATAGTGATCTTCTTTCTATCTTAAAAGAGATAACTTAGTTTTGTGAGTGTATAAATGCTGGATATGAGGTGACAGATAGGCTTGTGATGGTATACTTGGACACTCAGAAGCTGGAAGCATTCAGTTGCAATGGAAGTTTTTACAACCTAATATTTGATGCCCTAGCTATAGATGCCAAGGACCAGAAATATAGTCTTAGCCATTTACTAAGAGATATAAATCCTTGTGGGATATAAACTGGAAGGAGATTGAATACAGTACTATCTTGTGGACTCAGAGCCATACTAACATCACTTTTAGGATATATTTATCCTTCGAATTCAACTTTCAGCATTGCTGAGAATATTCCATTATGGAAGTGAACATGGCAAGGTCAAAAAAACGCTACAAATCTGAGACAGGCAGATCTCTGTTTTCTATATATTACTGTAGGGCCACATGGCTACAAATGGAACCAGAGAGTATGAGGTTTCCATTTAAAGCAAATGTTTTAGAGTTGTTCTAGCATTTTTCTACTCCCTGTGAGAAAGCACACTCTTGGGCAATCTCTGTGAAGATAATTTTTACCATTTTTTCCTAAGATTTGCCCTATGTAATAACGTACTATGAAATGTGGCTCATCGAATGCTCGAGAATAGTGGTTCTCAGCACGTGTTCCCCACCCATGGCAGCAGCACCCATATCTCCTGGAAATGTGTCAGATGCAAATTCTCCAGCCCACCCTAGACCTACTGAGTCAGAAGGTCTGAGGTGGGGCCCAGCAATCTATGTTTTAACAAGCCCTACAGGTAATGCTAAGTACATTAAAGTAAAGAGCCACTGCCATGGAATTATCTGAGGACGTTTTAGAGATGAAAAATGTGACGTAATCTAGAGTAAATAAATACATCCTGTCAACACTCAGCCTAGTCACTTTAATTTGAACCTTTCTTCCAACAGCCATAAAAGAAAATGGTTGACAATTTTTGTTCCATTTTACAATTTAACAGTCCAAGTAATAAATCCAACAGCCTGAATTATCTTTCTTATCAAACATAGCAGATTCTGGTCAGGTGTGACATACAGTGGCAACCATCAGATTCAAAGAAAATCAATATGCAAATCAATACATTTAACTCCAGGTCTCATCTGTCAAGTCTTTCATATAAACTGGCTTAATTAGGAGCGCAGTGAAATGCAAGAACAGGCCTAACTCAATATCCCAAGTCAAAGCTTTATCAATAATATATAATTTTCCAGAAGAGGACACAAAGAATCAATGTAAAAACTGCCTTGCCTCGGAGAACAGAAAGTTGAACTTCACTGAACTTCATTCTGAGACAATTTGGTAACTCCATGTACCATATGTCCCCAAGTAGGAACTGATAAATGGATAAAAATTTTACTTCTATTTACACAGAACCTTTGTCACTACAAGTTTAGCTAATCTTTAAAAGCTGATACTTCTTAAGATTATATCTTCAAAAGAAAACCACTGCAGCAGTTCCCAACATGGGTTGCACATTAGAACCATCTGGGAAACTGTTATGAGGCCCTATCACCAGGCCAGACACCCAAAACAAGTAGTTCTGAAATTTGAGCATGCGTCAGAATCAACTTGAAGGTTTGTTCAACCACAGAGGACCGCACCTTGATAACTACTGCCCCAGACAAATTAAATAAGAATCTATGGGTCTGGGAACCCCAAAACAGTATTTTTTAAACATCCCAGGTGATTCCATTGGGAAGCCATGATGAGAGCCACCAGACCATGAGTCAACTCAACCTGGCACGAGTATGAGAACAGAGGAAGGGGAAACACCTAGGAAGTGTATGTGTGAGTATAATATGGAGAAAATATCCCCAAAAAGGTCCAAAGTTTATTGACTCATACAATAATTTAAGTTTTAAAATGTTTCCAACCACTGGAGAACTGGTACAGGACGTTACTGTTGATGAAGGTGCACAAAATATTATAACCCTGAGAGATGTACCATACATAAAAGAAGAGCATCTCAGCAGATCTCACATGTAAATGGAATGAGGCCACTGTTATCACATTAAAAGAGGTCACTAGGTAGGCACTGAAGCAGGAGAGCTGGGCACAGTAAAGATTATGAGTATCTGAGTATACACTTCTCTGTCTTCAGAAAGGAGGAACCTGTTGGGTGATGATTCTAGGAAAGATCAGAGAGGACAATAAAAACCAGATCTCCTGGAAAGTTCAAGAGAACTATTAGATGCATATTTACTTAGCTGCAAAATTGGATAAGAAAGTGACCCTTAATAAATAGCTCATCTATTTATTAAGGCCCAAAGGTCTGGGAGTAGTTCTCAGAGATACCTTGATACTAACAAATATCTGAAACACATCAAATTTTTTTCATGGGTCTGACACAGTTCTAAGAACGTTACAAAGATTAACTTATTTGCTCCTCACAGTCTATAGAATGGGGACCATCTGAGGCTCAGTGTTTAAGTAACTTGCCCAGGGTAACAGAGCTGTCCTGGGTAGAGCCATGATTTATACCCAACATCTTAGCTCCACAGTACATGCTTTTAAACACCACCAGACCTCTCTGAATGCCTCTCTGCCTTCCACAGGAGAATCTTTAAAACAAGTTGGGTACCTTTAACACCACTAAGACTATCTCTCATTAAAAACAAAAAATTGAATGACTATTTCTCTCTGGTCACTACCTAGTTGGAGTAAAAGATCTTTGTATCTGTTATCTTAAATATATGCTCTGCATATTGGAAGTGCTTAGTATTTTCAGAAATCTGATTTTTTTTTTCTAACCACATAATGACAGACACAGAAGATAGGACATGGAGATAGTATTGCTCCTTTTTCACTCCTTAATTCTATTGAAAGGAACCAAAACAGAGAAAAAAGGCACACAGAAAAGTATTGAGTAATCATGACTTTTCCTATCCTAGAACACAACAGGTTCTTAATAAGTATTTCTTAAGTAGATGGATTCAATACTAAAAATATATAATATGGTAGAGAGCAGTTACAGTGACCATTCACACTGCAGATGATATATACGTTGATGTGTAATTTGGCACTGTGTGTGAGCAGCTTTAAAGAAGCTCCCTACCTTTTACTCAGTATTCATACTTCTAGGCTTCTCTCCCATAGAAAATGGGATAAACTATTAAATATTCACTTACAAAGATATACCATGCATTATTCATAAAAGTAAAAAATTTAAAAGAAACTTAATGTCCGGAAGGAGCATACAAGTGAAATAAATTATGGTATATCCACACAATGGAATTTTTATGATGGGGAGAAGGCTTACAATATAATGTCAAACAAAAGGAGCAGGAAATAAGGCTTTACATACATGACAATGCCAAATACATAAGCATGTACATGCATGTATAGAAGGGAGACTAGAAGGAAACATACCATGTTCACGGTAGTTTTCTTCACCTGCAGAAATGGGGATGAGTTTTGTCTTTACGCATATAAATATTTTTGAAACTTTCTACAATGTATAAAAGTCACCCGTTTACAGTTTTTTAAAGTAATGTTTTAAAAGAAGAAAAAAGTGGTTCACTTGTGACAAAACCAAAGTAAAAGTCCAATTCATAAAATTCGCCCTTTCCTTCTCATGAATAAAAATATTTCTATTTAAAGTTTGTTAATTGCCTTTTTTTTTTTAAAGGAGTTTCACTCTTATTACCTAGGCTGGAGTACAATGGCACAGTCTTGGCTCACTGCAACCTCCACCTCCGGGGTTCAAGCGATTCTCCTGCCTCAGCCTCCTAAGTAGCTGGGATTACAGGCGCCTATCACCACATTAACTTTGAGCTCATAATCACTTGACCCAATGGCAAAATACTTCCAATTTTAGCAAACCTATTGATATGTTAACCAGTTTTCAAACCAGCACTTTTCTGCAACAGATTTGTTTCAAAGGAAGCCTTAAATGGAATAGCCATATATAAAATGGAAACAACTGATCTGTTCAAAGTTGGGAGTGGCGCCCAGAGTGTCAGGGCCACCAACATCCTTCTATCCCTGTGACTACATCCTTGGAGATCTCTGAACTCTTAGAAAATAACTCTGAAACCATCATATCAGCAGCTCTGCAACTAGCAAGCTTTTCTGTGTAGTATTTGGAAAGCTCAAACGAGGATCCTGTCTGACGCATGAGCAATGAATAATTGTGTACCGGCTCTGAGTGACAGGTTTTGAGCTTCTGCATAAATAGCTACATAACGCCCTGCTGGGTTTGTAATCATAAGCCTCTTCAAATCTGTCTACTCCTATGTTAAAATTTCATGGTACCTAAGGAATGGATTGATACACTGGCAAAGTTACTAAGCCTTAGTCCATAAAGGACTACTTGGCATTTAATATTTTAATTTTATACTGTGACTGTTGTGATCACAGCATACTTGAAGGAATGCAGTCTAGCTAGCTATATTTTTTCACATGGATGGCTAACTTAAAGCTAGTTTCTGTAAAACCCAACTCAAGTTCTCTCCCTACCCTCCAATGCAGGCCAATGACATCTAAATTGTGTCCCCTAGAGGCCACTGTTTCCAGGAGGTGCCTGGGGATAACTGCAGAGGAATTAGGGGGTGGAGGGGACAGGGCAAAAGAGCTGCCCTTCTCCACTTCAGTGAGAGCAATTCCACTCTTGCCTATATGTTGGCATTTCACATAGTATTTGATTTGGAGAAAGGGCACCACTGATAACACTTTCAATTTGAAAACACTTATCTTAAGAGATAAACAGAGCATGGTGGCTCAGCACCTTGGCAGGCTGAGGTGGAAGGATCACTTAAGGTAAAGAGTTCAAGACCAGCACGGGCAACATGGTGAGACCTCATGTCACAGACCAAAAAAAAAAATTAAGAATTATCCAGTTGTCACGGCACACAACTGTAGTCCCAGTTACTCAGAGGGTGAGGTGGGCAGATCACTTGAGTTCAGGAGATCAAGACTGCAGTGAGCTATGATGGCATCATTACACTCCAGCCTGAGAGACAGGGCGAGACCATGTCTTTAAAAAACAGAGAGAGAGAGATGCCCATTTCTATGCATTAATGCCTACCAGGATATACCCACGGAGGAAGGTAAAGGTAATCCTATGACCCAGAGATGTCCCTTCCAATGATTCAGTAATAGTCAACCTTTCCTTTGTAGTCTTTCAAAAATATAAAAAGATTATCTATAATTATTTAATAAAACTTAGAGCATACTATATCTACTTTTAGTTTTTATTTATTGTGTCATAGTTAACGTACCTTGGAACTTTTCTTATGCTGTTAAATGTAATCTAGATTATTTTCAATCTACAGAATTTCATTGGATGAGTCCATTATAAAGCTGTCTGCTCTAAAAATAATTTTCCAAACCACTGAGCAGGCAGGCAAAGTATTTTGCTGGGTCAGGAAGAGAAAGACCTTCCCAGTACCTAAAATTATGGTTGAGAGTTAGTTACAAGATCTCTCTCCATATCAAGCTACCTCTGACTGCTGACCAATTAAATAAAAAGCCTTCTGCAGTTATCGATAGTAACAGCTGTATCTGTTCAGCAATCAGTGCCACAGCAATTAGCTATTCCCAGCTAAAAGGGGAAACCTTTTTGCTATGGTGCAGATATGGTTTGTTTGCCCTCATCAAATTTCATGTTGAAATTTGACCCCAGTGTTGAAGGTGGGGCCTGGCAAGAGGTATTTGGATCATGGGGGCAGATCCCTTGTGAATGGCTTGGTGTCATTCTCATGGGAGTAAGTTCTCAATCTTAGTTCCCACAAGAACTAGTTGTTAAAAAAAAACAAAAAACAAAACAAAACAAAAAAACTGGCACCCCCCTCTCCTCTCTCTCTCTCGCTCCCTTTCTTCTCATTGATCTCTGCACAACACTGGCTCCCCCTCCCTTTGTGCCATGGCTAGAAGCACCCTGAAGCCCTCACCAGAAGATGTTGGCACCATGCTTATTTTACAGCCTGCAGAACTGTGAGACAAATAAACCTCTTTTCCTTATAAATTACCCAGTCTCAAGTGTTTCTTTATAGCAAAACAAATGGACTAAGCCACTTAATGTTTCCTTAAACACAGTTTGTTTAGGCTATTCCTGTCAAATATTGGGCTTCACAACAATGAATCAGCTATTGGGTGGGAATGACCCTAAATGTACTTATACAGTGTGGTCCCTCAGCACCTGACCCCTTGAGAATCCTCAAATCTCTCTCCTATCATGTTTCTTAATGTTGGTACATCTATCTAGAGAAGCGCCTTGATACAGTGCAGGTGTTGGAGGGAGAACAATTCCTGAAAAGAAGTCCTTTACCACTGGCATGTTTTCTGAGCAATGGTTTTTAAAGCTCCACTCAAAATGACAATGACCCAAGCCTACTTGAACAGCCACCCTCAACAGACAGCCCTTGATCAGGACCCTTTGTAAGGGTCATGTTCCTGGGAAGATCTCTCTGGATATAAGACTCAAGCACCTTTGGAGGGATTGGTTTAATAAAAGGTAATTTGGGGGTATTTTAAGTGAAAAAATATCACAATGCAAGGGTTAGAAGGGCTATGTCTTTATCACTCTCAGACAACACTAGTCACTCAAATTTGTTCATCCATTCATCAATCATGTCACTCCCTTGCTTAAAACCTTTCAATGGCACCCAGTGGCATGCAGAAAGAACAATAAGTACAAGAGCTATAAGTCAAGGATGAAATTTTGGTTCAAGAAACAGAAGGCTTGTGTGGCTAGCATAGAGAAAAGGAAAGGGTGAGTGGGCAGAATTAAGAGTAGAGAAATATGCAGGAGCCAGATCATATAGACTTGTAGAACGTGGTTAGGACTTTGGCTTTAGTCCATGTGAGTTGGAAAACCACTAGATAGTTTTAATTAGGTGAGAGGGAAAATGTGAAATACAGTTTAAGGTGTGCCTTGAGCTTCTTCATAGAGAATGGCTTATAAGGAAGCACCATGGGTTGAGCCACATTCAGCTCACCTGATCAGACTATGGAACTGAAGGACCACAGACTCACTCCTGGCTGCCCAGTTGGCTTTGTTGTACTCCTCAGTCCCCATCTTTGTCCTGGGAGGTTGTCTTGTAAATGTGCATTGGCTATCAAGTAGAATGAGTCCCAAAGTAGGATTGCATCTGCACAAAAATCAATCCCCATTTTTAGAGTACCCAGGAATACAACAACCCCCAAAAATATAATGACTACAGACTTCACTCATCCATACACATGCACCTGAGAAACTTTTATCAAGTGCCTACTGTTAGCCAGGCATTATTTTTAATATGATAATAACCCCTACTTGTGCATGTTGGTATATTTTCTAGAACTAAGTCAATAACATGTTACAGCCAATGTAATGGCAATGCTGATTTCTACTGATGTTCTAGCTCTATGGCCAATTTCAAAGAGATTCAGTAAATGGTCATCTTGTTCAGTAACACAACTTTCTTTTCATGCCATCCTTAAATCATCAAGCATCAGAAAGGGGATTGTACCAGGTTGAGTCAAATGGGAAACTGGGAAAAATCTGGGCAGAAAGGAGTGTCATTTCAACTGGGCAGTAGCAGCTTGACTGCTATTCTGGCGGTCAAGCGTTTTCAAGAAGGAGGAAAACCCAAACTTCTATGCAGCTTCTTGGTATTAATTTTGGAACATCTGAACTCCTAGCATGGGAAATGGAGAGGGTGGAAACAGAGGTGGTTCAATGACTTTCCACAAAGGTTCCATCCTCTCACCTTCTCATTGCTTCCCCTTCTTGTGTATCACATCTTCAGGTATAGAAGACTTTGCCTAAAGGATACAGCAAAATGTTTCTGTCTCAATCTTAGGGCCAGTGCCTTTTGTGAAAACTCATGGTCATGGACCTCTGCTTCTGTTTCTACAGAAAGCGACCCAGTTCTATCTATGAGAGCACCGACTCCTAGGAGGTCCTTTGGGTATAAATTAAGGAATTGAGTGAGGACTGGATGAGCAGGGAAACACCCCAATTAATACTTACCCTGTCATGTTAAAATCTAATTGAAGTATAGCAAAATAAAGGCACAAGGGTCTCTGTGCCAATCTCAATCATCTGTATTTTTATGTCATAAGAGACCCAGTAGATAAAGTACTTGTCAACTGTTTTCTTTGCATGTAATTTAATCCCTGTCCTTAGTACCTTTGGCTTCTTGATATAAAGGCACCAGCCTCTACAGTGCTCTGCACTGAATAAAAGTTTTCCAGAATCCACCTTTCAGATACCCACAGAGTCAGGTGAAGAACTTTTCTAGACAGAAAGAACAGCAAGTACACTTGGCTTCCACCTAAAGGCAGAAGCTTAGACAAGTTCTTGAGAGTGAGAAATACATTTTATTATGCCATAAGCCATTTGAGGGAATAAAGGTGATAATAAAATAATCATGAACATGGGGACACCTGCATTCATAAGTCCCTATGGCAGCATTACTTGTAATAGTTAACAAGCAGAAACTCTCATGAACAGCCAGGGGATGATGCAGGGAACCAAAACCAGTCTATTATGCAACAATCAAATGGATGTTACCGAAGACAAAGCAAAGCAAAAAAAAGAGGAAATGCTTATAACAGGCTAAATGAAACGGTGAGATACAATTTTACGTTTTTGATTGAATTATGCACATACACATAGCATCAGATTATTACACTATCAGAATTGCCACATTTTATCACTGTGGTTGTTAAGGTGATGACATGCATTTTTTAAACTCTTCTCTAATTTCTGCATGTTAAGGTTAATATTACTTTTTATAATAGTTTTGCAGAAAAAAGTGACTGTCTTAAAGTATGAAATAATCAAATATAACAATCATGTCTCTATGATGAGATCTACCTCATCCCAACATCTTGCTATATCTGCTTCAGATTTATATTTCAAGAAAGTACTACAGATACAATTTTAGCCCCCTTTGGAAACAAGATATTTTCACCCAAAGACAAATAAGGCAAAGAAACTTTTCTCATAATATTCTTAAAACATGGCCTTATAAAATAAGTGCAGTTGTCATCAGCTTTATAAAACAGAGAGGGGAAGCTTCTATTGAAGTTGAAATCATTTCTTGGTGGGAAAAGCTATTGGTTCCTGGAACAAAATAGCATTTATTCTACCATGAGAAATATACTATCTCATTTCTCACATTTTAAAATATGCTGCATGCCCACAAAATGACTGGGCTGTGTATATGTTCTTAGAAGAAACAGTAGTGATCAGTTACATGGAAAAGGAACCATGGCTCATAATCATAAATATTAATCAGCAGTTTCACAAACTGAACATAAGGTATGTGGCATGGGGAAATTTTCTTTGCAGCTGGGCAAAAATGTACAGCAAATAAATGTCATTTTTAAGTATTTAGTTCTCTAGATTGGTTTGCCAAAATTTTCAGTGGAAAAGCAAATTAGTTTCATCTGGTGATACAATAAAATATACCTAACTTGGAGAGAGAAAAAATTTAAAGATCAACTCTCAACAAGACTGCTAACTCTCAAACAATCATAAAACAAAAAAATTTAAGTGAGTCTTCTTCTTGGGCTACCAAATCTACAAATCCATATTTTGATAAAGTTAGTACTCAAGTAAAGCAAAACCATCGCTTGTTTTTACTTCTTTTTCTAAATGTGGTTCAGTCAACGCTTTATACCATTTGAAGCCATTTTTATAAAATCAATGAATCCAGATATTCAGGCTCTTCAAAAATAGATTAAAGAGAACCCTGCCACAAACTTCTTTTAGTGTCCTAGGTCAGTCAATTTTTAATGTTCCAGATTGATCACTATTTGGTTGAGTGACCTTAGACAAGCCATAGTCTCCAGTTATTTCATCTGAAAATAAGAGATAATCATGCCTACTCAGCATGTTGAGAGGATCAAATAGGATATAGTATATGAAATTTCTTTGTAAATGGTAAAGTGTTATAAAAATATAAATAATGTTTACCACCCTCTAAAGGTGACAGTGAGGATCAGACACAATGGGAGAATATCGCCCAGCTCTGTCACCAAACCCTTAAAATTTATTATGGGCATTACATACTGATAATGATGTTGGCATTCTCTCTTTTAAGTTTTTATCTCCCAGGAAGTAAAGGTCTTGCCATCTCTTTAATATCACTGTAGGATCAAATATCAAACACTGTGTGGTAGGAATCCAAATATCTCTCGACAGTCTTGACTCAGCAGTATTCTATGGTTCTTAATCACTTAACCTTCTGAAAACCAGAACTAACTGATAAAGACTTCCTATATTCTACTCTCAACAGAGATCCCTTCAGGCTCTTCAGCAACAACTGGGGATAGGCAAGGCCAAACCAAGAGTTTTTATTTTTGGAGACACACTTTGTGAAAGTCAAACCGAGAAATGCTTTCTTTAAAATTGAATGTTTTTCTACCGACCTAATGTATAATTTAAAACTGAAGATACACATGCAAACGAGCCATTTTTCAAAGTAGACACCCTGTATAGCTACTCATTTGTTTCAACATGACTCCTCAGTGCAATTGTGGAGTTTTTTCCTTATGGAATCTGAGTCATCTTAAAATCTATTTAACATTAGGCTGTTTACTATTTCACCAAGCCAAATCACTCTTGATATTCAACAACTTGGCCGAGAGTGACTTGTGTCTATTTCCAATAATCTCGTTTATCTGCCACCCTTGTCAGTGTTCAAAAGAATGTGCTGCAGGCTGTAGATATATTAGCCTAAGAGAAATTGCAAAAATATATCACTCAACATCAGCATCTTTATGATTACCTCTTCATAATAATGAAGGGAAGCTCACAATTGGATATATAAGCCCTAAATGTGTTTATTAAATATCGATCACAGCAGTCATTCTAAAATCATGGTTTTGCAAATAACCTTATAAAAATTATTACTGTACAATGGTACATGAGAAGAAAAACAGAATAAACATGGTACATTTGTTCTTCCAAAAAACCATTATCTATTGAACTCCTATGGGCCAGGCACTTCTTAGATACTGGAGACTCAGCAGGAAATAAGTTTATAGTAATGTACCAATTTTGTTTCAAAACAAAGAGATTGATAAAATAGCTCACATTTGACACATTCTTTCAGGATCTGACCCAAGCACCTAAGTAATTTTATCATTTGGTCTGTTACACTACAAGGAAAGTACGATTACATCAATTTTACAAATAAAACTGAGGTACAGATTAAGTACTCCAACCTACATAATGGAGGTAGAGGGGCAGAGCTATAGACTCTATACCTTTTCTGTCTTTCCTAACTCTGAATTTCACTTTATTGTACCCACATAATACACCACTCTTCTAAATCAGTTACAGTCCCCTCACGCATCCCTCACAGATCCAAAATTATCCAGCAGCCTTCTCCACCTGAGCAGAAATAGGACGCAACTGAGAACAGCAAGATCCAATTTCATTTCCTAAAGATTACACCAGTATTGAATCCTCTAGGCTTTTATCAATAAATAAAAAAGTAAAAAATCATCTCAGTGAACTCTACTCAAAAAGATCCTGTCCTATTTAATTACTTGCAGTGTGCTTCCTTTATGCCCTCCAATTTCCCCATACAAAGTCCCAACGACCCAAGACTTACTTGGGTCTTCCACATACTAGTACTCTAAGCCACTGGAATGAACGGATTTTCTCTATCTTCAGATAAATCAGTAAATTGTAAAAAGGTATGCTGAAAACAGGAAACAAAGACCTGGAATTAAAGATGAAGCTCTGATGATATTTTTATCAGTTATCGTGATGTCAGCTGCCATAGTAGAAAAACAAACACTGAAACCTCAATGACTGAACATAATAGAAATTTATTTGCTACTCATGTAAAGCCCAATACTGGAGAATCTGATGGCCTTCAACATGACCCTTTATGTATCAAGTCTGCCCCCATTTTATGTGACTCCACCCTCCTCTAGTCCTTAAAGTCTTCTCCACTCAGATGGCAAATGAGGACACATCATAGGAAAGGCAAGCCTGTTAATCTCTTCAGAAAGTGGTACACACCATCTCCACTCAAGTTCCATTGGGCAGAAGCAGTCTTATGACCTGCCTGATGCAAAGGACGCTGTGAAGTGTAGTCCTTGCTAAGAAATCAACCCTCAGCAGGAAGGAGACCATGAGTCTTTATAGGTCAGGTGATTTACTGGCCACATATCTTAACCAGATAGTTTGGAAAAATAACAATGGAAAGATCTATTAGGAACAATCCCACATGTGAGAGAGAAGTGAAGAGTGGAACTCAAAATAAAGCCTGGGAAAATTAGGATCTGTAGGTAACGTGAGATATGTCAGAGCAATGGAGGAGTAAGAATGTTTTGGCCACCTGGAAAGGTAAAAACAAAAGAAGGTGAGAAAAATATTCAGAAGTGTAATTGTTTGAAAAGAGGGAAGAGCTGAGATCATAATGGTTTCAATTGATAATATGACAAAGGAAACTAATTCCATTTAAAATGACGTCCTGTTTCCAGAAACTGCATGTCACTTTACAAGCTGAGATGTACCACACATTTAATTGTTGTTTTGTCAGAAGCACTAATTCCCTTGATTGTGTTGTGAAAACAAAAGTGCTGAAGAAAATCATTTTTAAAAGCCCTCAAAGAAAAATTAATATTCATACACAGCTGTCCCATTTGAAACCACACAAGGTTGAAGTCAATAATTAACATGGCCAGAAAAGTTACAGCAAGTGGCCTTATTTTGTGATATTTTTCATATAAGCCTTTCCCTCTTAAATAAATCTGTTGGGCATGAATGTGAGATGAAAATAGTGGGGTAACTTGGCAATCCGAATTCTCAGATGTAAAGAGTACATTATTCCGGGGACACCAACCATCTGGACTTGAGTTTTATCCAATAAAACAAGGAAGATTTAAACTATGCTTCATCCCTCATACTACTTAGAGCAGAAGTGGTTTTATAAGTCACAAATCTGCCCTGTAGGAGTAAAAAGCAACTTTACCATCACCTGTCTCACTCCATTTCCCATTTCTCAGATGAGGAAATGGAGGCTGAGAGAGGGTTTGTGACTTGACCAAATGACAAAAGTAGTTAGTGGTAAATCCAGGTCCAGAACTTAGGTTTGTTGAACACAGACTGTCCGTTAAATAATTGCCTACACATGTTAATCTTACCTCTATGTCTTTATAGCAAAAGAGCCGCATGCATAGAAATATCAGCTATTCCTAAAACTCTGGGAGAACCAGCTTTAAAATGGGTCATTAGTACAACAAAAAGACAAATGTATTTCCACTATTGACAGGCTTCTGAGAATAGTGACAAGGTACCAGGCAAAGGGCCAGAGGATGGAAGAGAAGACTAGGAGGCAGCTCTGCCAGATAAAGCACAGGGCTTTGGGGAACACACAGGCCTATACAGATGGCAAGTGTCAGTTAACTTCTGCTGCCCTACTGAGTATTCTATTTGGTCTCCTGACTTTGTCCCTGCACCAAATGGAATCTGACTCTTCTCTAAGACCTGCGATTCTTCCAGATACTACTGTTTGGAAAAAGAGTCTGATTGTTTCAATTTATTGTCACTGCATTCATCTACCCATTCCACAAAGCTCCTCTGCATTAGAAGGCAACCATAAGGTATAAGAAAGCAAACGGTAAACCCCATTCCACTTTGCTCTTGAGAGCTTCACAGTGAATTAGAGGGGTATAGAAAAATATTACTATTATGTCATCATGGCTATGCTTTGCAATTTTCTTACATGTTCTTAAGTAGAAAAATAAGTCTTGACCAATTTGCTCAGGAGAAAAGCAATATTCAACATCTAGAACTACATTGGCAACCTAGTCATCTTCCAAGGATTTAAGGTTCCAAGATAGGAAACTACATGATGTGGAATAAAGCCATCTACTCAAAGGGTGTCACAGTACAGCAGAACCAGCATCATCTTGAACCTTCTTAAAAGTGCATAATCTCCAGCCCTGCTCCAGACCTAATGAATGGTGATCTACATATTAACAAGATCCTAGGTGATGTGTATACTTCAACTTTGATATAGAGCCCTAAACCTGGAATCTAAGGCCATCTCTGGTGTTAATAAATCTCACAATCATAGACCACAACTTCACCTCTGAGCCTCATCCCTCTCATCTGTCAAATGGGGATAATTATTTGTCTTGGTATTGTTGTACAAATTAAGTGAGATGTTGAAAGTGAAAGTGTAGCCTACATGAAAACTGGCAAGAAGCAATTAATCAGTGATGAGGCTCCTAGGCCTACGCTGCTTTTGGGGTATGTTTAATGGTGTTGCACAAGAAGTATCATGACACTATGCAACGTGGGATTCATTTTTAGATCAACCTCCAAATAGAAAGTGATTTTTCCCACCCAAAAGACAGTGAAAAATGAAAAGGAACACAAATGAGAAGTAGAAGAAAAAGGCAATGCAAAGAAAAAAGAGGCAAATATAAAAGACTGGGAAATGAGAAACAAAAAGTTAAGGGATGAGGCAAAAAATAGATCCTGGCTCTCTGGTCCTCAGTAATAGACTCAATCTTTCCAAAAGTGCCTTTTAACCCAGTGGGTGAACTGCTTTCATCTAGGTGTTTAGAGAAACTAGCAATCCCTGACACTTTCTTGGGACTTTTTCTCTCCTATAAGTGATTTTTATACCCATACACAAATTTCCAGCAATGACATTGTCCTTATCATTTCTGTTCAAGGACATCTTCTGCCCTATCCATTCACAAGATTATGCTAGAAAATGTCTGAGAGGATAAATGTATTTAATCACTAACACTAACTCCAGGACCTCTGATAGAAAATTCAAAAACTATATTGGGAGAAGAGTGCTAAGCCTGAAACACCGACCACTTTCTCTATTGCAGACTAACTGTATGAACATTGCAAAGTGATGTAACCTCTCCAAATCTTAGCCTTCTAGTCTGTGAAATGAGTATATTGGGAAATATGTTGTCTTCCTCTCTTTCCTTACTTCAGGGCTGACTGCTTTAACTGTGTTACATGACTGGCAATTTTCTTACACTGCATTGAGACTAGCAAGTTCTCCATTCATCCAGGTAGAAAGGACATATAAAAAGAAGATGGAAAAATTCATGACTGAGCATGAATGGGAGGCGGGGGGATGAGATTGGAGGGAGATCCAGGAGGATGGAGTTGACCAATGTTCATAAGGGCTCCATGTTATCCAAACAGATGGGCATGAATATTACCAGCTAAGAGCCATTCCTATGGCATCCCACATGATGAGTGAGGGTTGGTGCCCCAGCTGTGCAGGCAGCTGTCTGCCATGAGGCTGTGTACCCAACTAAATGGGAAATATTTTCTAGAATTGATGAGTCATAGCCAAGCAGCAGCCAGGGCTCTGAAGCTCCACATCAATCACATTACCCATCACACATTCACTTTCCTTGATTTAGACAAATGCAAAGGGTCTGAATTTCACTTAGTCCCTTCACCTCCAGTTTGCAAACTATACTAACTCTTGATAATAATACTTTTATCTCTATGAAAAATCTAATTGCTGGTCGAAATGTGTAGTGCCTGAAATGAGAAAATATAGTAAAAACGATTGAACCAAATTTCAGGCAATGACCTCATTTTTTAGTAAAATAGGCACTCCAACAAATTGGAAATCTAGGTGCTACAGAATATCAACACTGGGAGGTCCATATGGATACCCTATTTGAGTCCTCATCATTTTACTGACAGAGAAAAATGGATCAAGGTCACACTATTTATGTGTGGGAGGACTGACATCTGAATCTAGGAGGCTTGACTACTACTTTAGTTCCATTTCCACTACTTCCCTTATTAAAATGTATTTGGACTTCTCTTTGAAGGCCAGATCTGCCACTTCCAGAAAGTTATGACTTCAGGAAAGTCACCTAACTTATCTGAGCCTTAGTTTCTTCATTTGCCAGTGGGGATAATTACAGCTATATTTAAAGGGGATGAAAGTTAGCTTAGGGAACCACTTCATATCATTTCTAGTACACAGAAGCCCTTCAGCATGTGAGAGAGGGAGGGAGGGAGTTTTATTATTACTGTACTTTCCTGTCACATAACCATTATTTATATTTTAACATATTCCCCCCTGGTATATTTCTCCCAGAATACTTTTACTCACTTGCAATCACAGCTCACAGGTACTGTTCTACGTTGCTTTATTTGTGTTGGTGTGCACTCTTCATAGTCCTCATTTTAATGGATTCACTATATTTCACTGGGTAGATTACACTTTAACTGAAAGCCACATTACCTTCATTGTTAGGTTGCTTCCCACTTCCCATTTTTTGCTTTTAGAAATTTTGCTGCAACAAACTTCTTTACGCACTTGGTTTAGTCCACATTTTGTGTGAGTTCCTTAGGCTACATCCCCAAAAGTAACCATTTGGGTGGTTCTGAATATAAAGAACTCCCTGAAATTATATTTCTCTGTAAGAAATACTTAAGCCACCATGAGTCATATACACACACATGGGTTTGTCAAATTCAATATTCTCTCATAAAATATATATACTTTCTTTTGTATACTTGAATGTAATATTCTCTCATAAAATACAAATACTTTCTTTTTGTGTACTCAAAAATAAAGAAAATGTAAAACCCATGGAAACAATGACAGAATGTATTTGGATCAAAGCTATTTTAGAAGAATATTTAAGCTGTGGGAAGAACGGAGCCCATAGGGAATTTGATAACTTAGGGTTAAAGATGAGAATTATGTAGATAAATGCAATATGGCTCAGAGAAGGAACAAAATGTCTAAGGATTGAATTTACAAGGAAAGATACAAAGGTATAGCTTGGTTTGCTCACAAGTTTAAAAGGAAACTCAAGCTTGAAAGAAGTCAACATCAGAGAGACAAAGAGACATTTGCTATGTACTGCATTGTATCCATTTGCTTAACAATCTTTTTAAAGAAGTTTCTATAACCCACTTCCTGCTACTCCCCGAGTCTTGCTCCATGAATATTAGACTCAATTACTCGGCAAAAGAAAGAAAAGAGGAGAAGGCTTCCTCTTCTCACTCACAAATGATTCATAGTTACTCTTTGCACTCTGATCCCCTTCCTCCCACACCAAACTACCAAAATCCTTGGAACTGGTGAGAGAATGAGGTGCAATTATCATGCAGCTGCAGAGTTTTGCAGTCTAATAAATACTGAATTACTCCTCCTTCATCTTCTTTCTGACTCTGTGTCATCTCTGATGTGGACTACCGGACAGGCTGACCTGCCTCCTACTCAGCAGAAGGAGAGAATGTGAAGCCTAATGGGATGTGTCTTTTATACAACACATGAAAAGCATATAAATACACACATTATTCCATTTCAACCTTGTATGCCATTGATACACAATGCTTCATAACACTAGTCGGTGATGTCTTTTAAAAAGTAAGATTCAAGAATGCCATTCTGATTTGTATAATTCAGAAAATTATAAAAACAACTATCCAGCACATTCTCCCACATAAATAGCACTATTAGTAGGGAAAATAATGAGAGACAAATAGTTCAAGGGAGCCATTGTGAAAAAATAAGAAAATACACAAATATATTTGAAAAGGACGCTGGTCCAATCTGTTCTACTATTTATGAAGTAGTTAAAGAAAATGAGAAATGAAGTATGACTCAACACCCTGAGAATATAATATGAAACTTCCTGTAACCCCAGAACCATTTCTCCAAACAAAATCTTCCTCAACATATAAAGGAAGTCAGAGAGGCAGGGTGGAAGCTGAGGTACAAGTTTTGGAGTTCCACCAGCACTGGCCCTGAGTTAACTCCATAGAACTCCAAGAGGTGTGGGAACACAGGTTGTAAACCACCATCTCAACAGAAGGTAGGGAAGGGATGAGCTTGGAGGTGGGGGTTAGGGGGTACGGCAGAGAAAGAAATAGAAAACGGAGATACGGAGAGAGCACTTAAAAGAGAGATTTAAATGAGAGAGAAAATAGTGAATAGAGATGAAAGATAATTTATATTTAAAAAGAAAAGATGGTGTTTTTCAATGCCAACCAACTCAATTCTTTGCACATAACAGGTTATTTTTTTTTTTAAGATTAACATGTCCCTGGTTGAAATCTAAAACTCCAGATGCCCACTTCTAGCACTTTCCTTTATCATCAAATGTAGAACCATTTTCCAGATTTAGTATTCTACTTCCTAGAAATGTCCTCAGTCACCCTCATCACTTTTCCCCAGACCATGTTGTTTTCAGGTGTTTCTCCTCTGGCATAGTTTTTTCAGCTTTATGAAGGAGGTATAATTGACAAAAATCATATATTCAAGGTATGCCATATATATGTTTTCATATATGTATACAATGTGAAATGATTGCCACATACTAAATCTCTCTCACATCAAGCAGTTGCATTTCTGTCTGTATGTTTGTTGTGAAAATATTCATGATCCATCTTCTCTCTTAGCAAATTTCAAGAACATGATATTGTACCCAGAATTGATGGGTTCTTGGTCTCACTGACTTCAAGAATGAAGCCGCGGACCCTCACAGTGAGTGTTACAGTTCTTAAAGATGGTGTGTCTGGAGTTGTTCCTTCTGATATTCGGACATGTTCAGAGTTTCTTCCTTTTGGTGGGTTCATGGTCTCGCTGGCTTCAGGAATGAAGCTTCAGACCTTTGTGGTGTTACAGCTCTTAAGGTAGCACGTCTGCAGTTATTCGTTCCTCCCATCCAGAGTTACAGCTCATAAAAGCAGTGCAGACCCAAAAAGTGAGCAGCAGCAAGATTTATTACAAAGAGCAAAAGAACAAAGCTTCCATACTGTGAAGGGGGACCTGAGCAGGGTGCCACTTCTGGCTCTGGCAGCCTGCTTTTACTCCCTTATCTGGCCCCACTCACATTCTACTGATTGGTCCATTTTACAGAGAGCCGATTGGTCCATTTTACAGAGAGCTGAGTGGTCCATTTTGACAGGGTGCTGATTGGTCCATTTACAATCCCTGAGCTAGACACAGAGTGCTGATTGGTGAATTTACAATCCTCTTGCTAGAGGTGAAAGTTCTCTCCTCACCAGATTAACCAGACACAGAGCACTCATTGGTGCATTTACAAACCCTGAGCTAGACACAGAGTGCTGATTGGTGTATTTACAATCCTTTAGCTAGACATAAAGGTTTTCCAAGTCCCCACTAGATCAGCTAGATACAGAGTGCTGATTGGTGTATTTATAATCCTTTAGCTAGACATAAAAGTTCTCCAAGTCCCCACCCCACTCAGGAGCCCAGGTGGCTTGCCTCGTGGAACCGGTGCCAGGGCGGAGGGCGGAGCTACCCGCCAGTCCCATGCCCCTCACCTGCACTCCTCAGCCATTGGGTGGCTGATGGGACCCGATGCAGCAGAGCAGGGGGCGGCACCCCTCAGGGAGGCTCAGGCTCGAAGAAGCCCACTGCAGGAGTGCTCAGGCATGGCCTGCTGCAGGTCCTGCACACACCCTGCCCCACGGGGAGGTGGCTGAGGCCTGGCGAGAATTAGAGCTCGAACTAGTCGAGGGCAGGCTGGCAGTGCTGTGGCACCCAGCACACCCTGCGCAGCTGCTGGCCTGGGTGCTAAGCCCCTCACTGCCCAGGGCCGGAGCGCTCTGAGTGCAGGGCCCACCAAGCCTGTGCCCACCTGGAACTCACGCTGGCCTGAGAGCACCGAGCGCAGCCCTGGTTCCCGCCCTCGCCTCTCCCTCCACGCCTCCCTGCAAGCAGAGTGAGCCAGCTCCGGCCTCAGCCAGCCCAGAGAGGGGCTCCCACAGTGCAGCAGTGGGCTGAAGGGCTCAAGCAAGCAGAGCGGACGCGGAGGCCAAGGAGGCGCTAAGAGTGAGGGAGGGCCGCCAGCACATTGTCATGTCTCAATATGCTATTATTCATTATAGTTACTGTGCTGTATATTTGGTCTCCAGAAGTTTTTCACCTTGTAACTGTAAGATTGTGCCTTTTAACCAACATCTCCTGATTTCCTCCATCTCTGGGCCCCCAATAACCACCATTCTACTCTTTTTATGAGTTCAACCTTTTTAGATTCCACATATGAATGAGATAATGCAGTATTTGCCTTTCTGTGCCTGGCTTTTTTCACTGAGGATAAAATCCAGGTTCATTCATGCTCTCACATATGGCAGGATTTCTTTAAGGCCGAATTATACATATATGTTCATATTTTCTTTATCCATGTATTCATCAATAGACATATAAGTTATTTCCATATTTTAGCTATTGTGCATAATGCTACAATAAGCATGGGAGTGCACATCTCTTTGAGACACTGATTTCATCTCCTTTGGCTATGTACCCAACAGTGGGATTGTTGGATCACATGGTAGTTCTATTTTTAATTTTTTGAGGAACTTCCATGCTGTTTTCCATAATGGCTGTGCTAATTTACATTCCTATTAACAAAAGATAAGGGTTCCCTTTTCTCCACATCCTTGCCAACACTTGTTGTCTTTGACTTTTTGACAATAGCAATTCTAACAGTTGTAAGGTGCTATCTCACTGTGGTTTTGCTTTGCATTTCCCTGATGATATTAACTTCTCATCAGATATATGATTTACAAATATTTTCTCTCATTTTTTTGGGTTACCCTTTTGTTATTTCCTTTGCTGTACTGAACCATTTTATTTTGTTGCTGTCCCACTTGTTTATTTTTGCTTGTGTTACCTGTGCTTTGGAGGTCATATCTAAAGAAAATTGCCAAAATTAATATCAAATGACTTTTTTCATTTTCTTGTAGAAATGTTATGGTGTCAGGTCTTAATTTTGTATCTTGAAATCCTTTTATGTTGATTTTTGTGTGTGGTGTCAGGTAAGAATCTAATGTAATAGTTTGGTGTGTACATACTCAGTTTTCCCAGTATCCTTACTGGAGTGACTAAAGAGACCATCCTTTCTCCATTGTGTATTCTTGGCACCTTTGTGGAGTATTGGTTGACTATATACACATGGGTTTATTTCTAGGCTTTGTATTCTGTTCTGTTGTTCTGTGTGTCAGTTTCTATGCCAGTACCATACTGTTTTACTATAGCTTTGTAATATAATTTCAAATCAGCAGGTATTTTTTATTACTCTGATTGCTAGGACAGAAAATGCTTTTAGAGACAGGGGTGGGAAAGGAAGGTCTTGGGTGGTACCAAAAGTTATGATGGAGTTGAATGAGATAACTTATAGAGAAATGGTAAAATATAGACACATCTCATATACATCTCAAGTCTTAATCTTTAAAAATAATTGAAACAAATGTAATGCTCCTGCCAAATTCAAAGTTTAAGGTAAGAACTCTAAAAGATAAATCAAACCCATCCCAAGGTGTGTTTAGGAATAAATGTTGAAAATATTAGTCCAATAGTATGAGAAGCACATGGAATAATAGTGAAAAAATTCAGGCTTGCATGCAGGATCCTTTACAACTATTTCCCTTAGCATAAGAGTTTTAGAGTTTCCCACCTACCAGCTAAGTCACATCACTCATACCTTCTCACCAGAATACCTCTGAGCCAACCACATCCAGCTTTCTCCATCATTCTAGAGTTCTAAATATCTGAGGGCAATTCCTTTTGCCTGAAGTATATTTTCCTTACTTCTCTTTTACCTTTCAGTATAAAATCAAATGTCAAATATAGTTGCTGCATCTTCAGAATTGGCAGCATATATTATCCCATTTGTTCTCTACTATAGGGCTTATCATAATATTGGAAAATATTGAGGTTTTTTTGTATTTTGCTATTTTGTCTCTCTCATTAGAAGGGAAAGTCCACAAATATGAGGATGGCCTTATTCTGGGTACCTGGCTCAACATCTAAGTGGCCATAAAGGCCTTTGACAAATAATAAAAATCCACATGCATGAACGCTCATTATGTGCCAGATGTGCCAGGACCCTTTTTATTTGGACTGTCACCCAGGCTGGAGTACAGTGGTACAATCTCGGCTCACCACAACCTCTACCTCCTAGGCTCAAGCAATCCTCCAGCCCCCAGGCTCAAGCAATCCTCCCACCTCAACCCCCCAAGCAGCTGAAACTACAGACATGTGCCATCAAACGTGGCTAATTTTTGTATTGTATACACCGGGTTCCACCATGTTGACAGGCTAGTCTCAAATGATCTGCCTGCATCAACCTTCCAAAGTGCTGGGATTACAGGCGTGAGCCACTGTGCCCATCTAGGCTTTAACTACTTTATATCCATTATCCCATTTAATCCTTACAACAACCCAAGATATTTCATGTTATTATTGCCATTTTAAAGACCTGCAAACTGAGATACAGAACTGGTAAACACCTTGACCAGTTACACGAATTCAGCAACAAGCCATGTCAGGACTCAAACACAAGTAGTCTAACTCCGGAATCTGAGCAATGATTACTAAGCTAAATTAATAATAAACAAGAAAGCAAATGAATAGAAGACAGGGCAAGATTGTGTGATTTCACTTATCCTTTCATCCCAAACATTCTAAGCCTAGCATAACAGAAAATGCCCTCTTTGAATCTCTCAATAAGTATGTCCTTTCTCTTCCTGTATAGCCACCTTTTTAATCACTGTGACTTGCACAAATTTGACACCTCTAGAAACTGAAATAAACATAATGCCTCCTCCAAACTCAAGAGCTTGGATGTGTAAGTCTATAGGTGGCTCTGCATTTTTTAGCCCATGGACAGATGGATGACTGATAGAGAGCCCAGAACTCCACTTCTAATAAAATTATCTGTGCCAAACCTCAATCTGAGAGGCCAAAGGTTGGGTGAAAGAAGCAAATGACATGGAAAGAATAAAACAAAGGCTGGTTTCAGTTCCCAGATCCAGAAAGCAATAACCTCTCTAAGTATTATTTTTATTCGGGCTGTGATCACAATGACCATTTTGAGTTCAAATCACAAAACTTTATATATATATATATTCTTGGGTGAGTTAGTGAGTTCATCATCTTACTTGAGTCACTCTGCCTTAAGTGTAATGCTAGTTCTAATCCCTTTCCTTTGGAGGAGAGTTCTCAAATTATGATGAAAGGCAAGATTTACTTCCAAGGATACTTGCCCAGCAGCTCTCCAAAGCCTTCTCAAAACATTTGCAATCAACATAAACATAAACCTTCTCTCTTCTGATGTCTAAAAAGGAAACAAATTATAAAGCATAGAAAACAAATAGCAATGGACATTCTGTGCCCTTTAGGCATAGCATGTTTGCATGGAGCCAACTCTTGGGTGCGCCAACTCTTGGGTGTCCCAACTGTTAGTTTCCAAAAATCTGTACTCTTTTGGCTTTTAAAAGAGAGAAAGCAGCATCAAAAAATTATTATTGAGCTCCTATTATTTTCTGGACTCTGAGCTTGAAGTTGAGGATATTGCAGTCAACGAGCCAAGTCTAGCCTTTGGTCTTATGGAGCTTATAGTCTCAGGATAAATTAGCTATGAAAACTCAGCAGCGTGAGTGGTCCTATGGTGAAGACATTCAGAGTGATGAGAGATTACGTAACCAGAGATCTCAGGAAGTTCTCCAATAGGAAGTGGTCCTTAGATTAAGCCCAAGGGATAATAGGTACATGTTGGGCATAGAATGAAACGTCATTCCAAGGAAAGATTACGACATGAGCAAAAGTGCTGAGGCTGGAATGAACATGGAACATTCACTCTGAGAAAATGTCAATGAGGCTAGAGCAGAGAGTGGGTGGAAGAGAGGCAGAGAATTAGGAATTAAGAAGGGATCATTGTTTATCAACTGATCAATAAGAATGTTTTGAGCTCCTATAATGTAGAAATCCCTAACTACATCTTGCAATAGGAATATGAAACAAAATAATTTAGTCTTGCTTTGGATTTTCTTAGCTCCTTGACCAACTCAAAATGACCATCTACTGACTCAATGTATTGTGCACCAACCACTGAGCACGGTTAGTTTTCCAAAAATAACCTGAGATAAAATGAGTCAACTGTTTATAGGAGTCACATCTCTCTGTGCAATCACAATTTTTACAGAAGTAGCATGCTTTCATAAAAACAAAATCACCCCCTTGAGGCATGTCACCTAGGTATATGGTAGTGTTACTAACTACATTCTTATTGTCTATTCTCATCATCATTGTTAGGCTCTAGGTGATCAGGATAATGTCTTTCATTTGCATTTTCACTTTTCATATATTTTCTTTCATTTGAATCAGATACTCAAACTGGGAAGGCATTATTACAAGAGGAGGAGGAAGGAGGAGGAGTGGGGGAGCAGACTAGTAAAGTCAAGTAATTTCCCCCAGATCAAATTAGGAAATGGAAAACCAAGATTAGAACCATAGCTTCTCTCAGTTTCATATTCTTTCTCTTTATAAAGATGTTTCTCAAGATGGGACCCAAAGAGCATTTGGTTAAAATACAGATTATAGGGTCTTACCCCAAAACTGTTGACTCAAAATTTTGGAAGTTCTCCAAATCTTAAAGTTTTAGGATACTGGTAGTCACCAGAATCCATCAGAAAGTCCTATGTCAAATAATTGTCAGAGCATATTAAAATAAAAGTCACTGACTAAAATCCATACTATAGCATTCGTAACAGCATTATACACAACAAAAATCTAGAAACTATCCTATGCGCATCAGGAGTTGAATAGATAGTGTTATATTCATGCTGTATGTAACAGAATACTATACAGCAATGAAAATAAAATATCTACAAGAACTTGCAATATTGATAACTCTCACAAACATAACATTGCATAAAACAGATACAAAATAGTGCACACTGTATGACTCCAGAATTAAATGGTAAAAGCAAGCAAAACTAATTCACACTTTTCAAGTCAGAATGGTGGTTACCCTGGCAGATGTGCGGCAAGTAGGGTACACAGAATAACCAAAAGGAACACAGCAGGGTTTCTGAGTGTACTGATACTGTTCTATTTCTTGATCTGGGTGCTGCTTACATGGATGTTTGGTTTATAAAAATTCAGGTAGCAACATAGTTATGCTATGTGACATTTTCTATATGTGCATTATACTTCAATGAAAATAAGTTTTGAAAGATGATAAAAACCATTCCCAAGTTTTACAACAAAAACTAGAAGCAGGTTTCTATCCGGCTGTGCCTAAGAGCTGACCCCATGCACATGCGTTACTGCCTTTGCATGTGCGAGGCATCCATCACTTCCTAGCCCTGACTTGATTGCCTCTGTTCTTTCCTGTACAAGTCTTGCCTGGTCCTAGCAACAAATTCATTATACCTACTTACATTGATTGGTTTTGCTGGTTATAAAAGCAATACATGCTCATTGCCATATATATATATCAGAAAATACAGTCACTTATAAAAGCAGAAAGCTCTACACTATCAGCTCTCCCTTCTCAAAATAATCACTATGTATGGTGTTAGTTTTTTTCCTTTGTCCTTTTGTCCTGTGTACTTTTGGCAGAATTAAGATGGTGTCACTGATAATTTTGTATTCTGACTTTTCACTCAATATGATATCGTGAGCATTTTCTGAATAATTATAAACACTTAAGACTGATTTGGAAGGTTTATTATTTACCAATTGACCGTTGAGAGTCTGTTAAACTTCCATAAGGTATAATCCCCTGCACTGTATGTTGTTATGGAGATAAAGACATGTGAAACCCAGATCATACCTTCAAGATATTTTAAGAAAATTGTGGCAGGACGCGGTGGCTCACGCCTGTAATCCCAGCACTTTGGGAGTCCAAGGAGGGTGAATCACAAGGTCAGGAAATCGAGACCATCCTGGCTAACATGGTGAAACCCTGTCTCTACTAAAAATACAAAAATTTAGCCAGGCATGGTGGTGAGCACCTGTAGTCCCAACTACTAGGGAGGCTGAGGCAGGAGAATGGCGTGAACCTGGGAGGCGGAGCTTGGAGTGAGCCAAGATCATGCCACTGCACTCCAGCATGGGCAACAGAGAGAGACTCCGTCTCAAAAAAAAAAAAAAAGAAAGAAATAAAATTGTGTGAAATCTTGATTAAATGGTCCTTTAATCTCTCGGAACCTACTTTTTAATCTATATAAAGTTGGTGATAATACCACGTAACCAGGGTAGTTGAAAGTATTGATACAATACATGCAGAATACTTAGTATTTAGTAGATAAATAGTAAATATAACTCCCTTTAGAAAGGAAAGGCATGCACACAGAAATGATGACTAATACTAAGAAATAGACATAGAATTGTACATTCAGCAGGGTAGGAGGGGTTCTCAGAAGACAGAGTTTACTGTAGGCAGAAGCCTTCTTGCTCCAAGAATGGTCCATGGACCAGCAACACCAGCATCACCTGGGAGCTTGTTAGACATGCAGAATCTCAAGCCCTGGCACAGACTTACTGAATCAGAATCTACATTTTAACAATATCCCTGGGTGATATGCATGTCAATTAAGACTGGAGGAACACTGAGCTAGATAGGTTCTTGGTGATGGGTACAAATCAGACACTCGGAAAAAATGGGAGGGGCATTTCATTGTTGGGAAGAAAAGAGAAAAAGAGTTTTGTAGACCAAAATACTGAAATGTTCTCAAGAAGTACTCTACTTAAAGCAAAGGGTTATTTGGGGGCACAGTGATAGATGAAGATGGACTTATAAATCAGCATCATATTATTCATGGTCTTGGATTCTGTGCAAGAGGTTTTGCCCTTAACCCTCCTCTGATATAATATTTTTATACATTTTTCTCCCAAGTTCCTATTTCCAATACAGCTATAACGTTATAAGATCATTATTCTTAAAGTGTGAGCAGCTGAACATCTCACAGAGACCCTGGGAAGCTGGTTGGAAATGCAGATCCTTGACCCTACTACTCCTCAACCTACTGACTCAAATTATCTAATGGTGGAATGACTGAAAGTTTGAGGACCACTGTTGTTATCCAGTGTCTATCATGAGGGCATACTTTATATAGTAGCCATATTAAAAGTAAATAAAATTTTCTTTAGGATTTCATTTCCTAATTTTAGAACTAGCACTGGGAATTCAATCTATATGCATTCCTTTAGCAGAGAAATCCCTTGAAGTTTAGATTAATAAAGATGTTTACCACTGCAAGGACAGAAAACCCCAACTCAAACTGCTTAAGCAAAAAAAAAATGCTGGAAAAAAACCCTCATATTTTTGAAAATTGCGGGGTTTTTTCTTGGCTTTATGCAAAGCATGATTTAGGAGACAATGCCCTCAAAATGCAGTGTCCCCATCTTGCAGAGCTGCTCTTCTCCAACTTGGCTCCACTCTAGGGCTCCCAGTGCTAAGACGGCTGCCAGCAGCTCCCAACCACCATCATCCAAGGTTCAAGCCTAGCAGAAAAAAACAGCTATTCCTCCTCCCAATAACCCCTGAATTAAACTTTAAGCCAAATTGACCATATTTATAGAATGACTGAAGCTAAATAAACTTGAATGTACATCAATTGGATGGGTCTGAGTCATACGCCCCCATCTAAACCAATTGCCAGAGGTATGATTTAGTGCTCTGTTGAGTCAGGCACACCTGCTCAACCTCTGGCATGACAGGTAGAGCCCCACCTAAGAAACCAGGACTGAAAGCATGATTTCAATAGAGTCTCCCAAAGGAAACAGTGGGTTCTATAACCAGAGGAGGAGGAAATGCACTCTAGGCAAGCAAGACAGTAAACATACAGTTGGCCCTTGAACAACATGGGTTTAAACTGCACAGGGCCATTTACATGTGGATTTTTTCAACTAAACATCTTTTACCAAGATGTAAATCACAGCATCCTTGGGATGCAAAACCTGCCTTGAACAGAGGGTCAATTTTTCACATGTGAGCGTTCCGTATGGCCCACTGAGGGATTGCATATGTATCGATGTGGGGTAACATGGGGGACCTAGAATCAATTCCTCAAATATACCAGGGGATGGCTGTCTACTAAAATGGTATTCAGGTAGCAGTTTATGTAGGCAAATCTGACATCAATGATTACCTCAAGGTATTATATTCAGCATTCACAGATGGAAGATGAGCCATAAATATAGAGCAGCCACCGTCAATGGAAATTGCATTGCATCATTCCCTGTTGCTTAAAATCGACCAACAACTCAGGACAAGTCTAAATTCCTCCCTGGGGTTTACAAGGTGTTTGAGGTCACGGCCTTTGTAGCTCTCAAGGTTTTCCTCGCTCCCACTCCACAGTCTGATGTCTCCTACCTCTAGGCCTGTGCGCATGCTGTTTTCTTCTGCCTGTCACGCATCTGCCATTCATTCCGTCTCCCCCACACCCCTTACATGCCCCTTTGCTGGGGTGACTCTTACCCAGCACTTATTCAGGCCTCCCATTCAAAGACGCCTATCCCTGCTGTGCCACCCTCTGCTCTCTTCTCCCTTGGTATCTAGTACTGCTCCTTTAATAGCCCGATTCTATTTTACAGAAAATGTTTTACTGTCTCTTGCCACAACTGTATCATAAGCTCAGTAAAGAAGGAATGTAGTCTTCCTTTCTTTGTTTCCCACAGAAAAGAAAACTCCAGGGAAAAGCATTAGGTCCTCAGAAAATATTTATAGGACGGATGGATATAGAAGGATGAAAGTTCAAAAAATACTATATAAAAACATACATTAAAATATTTAAGCCCCACTAACTTATATAGATGTATATGTATGGCATTTATATACACAGTTTATGACATTAGATATTTTTAGAAGGCCTACTCTGTGCCTGCTGTGAAAGGAAATTAAATATTGGGACCCCCAAACTCATTAAGCCAAAGGGAAAAGTTAAGCTGGGAACTGGGTCACACAAACCTGCCTCTCCCTTTTTTGGTTCCTAAATAAGATGGCTATGAGATGAAAAGCTACACACCTCCCTCACATTTTTCCCAGAAGGAAATTCCTAGTGAGCTCCAAGATCTTTATTGTAAAGTGTTTCTGTTAAAATTTCACCATGGCAATGTAAATTGATAGCTTACATTTACAGGTCAACCCCCTGCCCCGCCCACCTGACACAAATGCGTATCTGATTGTTCCCCTGTCCCATTTTGTCTATGTTCTCTTATGTAAAAATGCCGGTTCCATCCATTTTTCGTCTGCCCCATTTGTCTGTGTCATCTTATGAAAAACAAAAAAAGCAGATTCACTGAGTCAGACAAAGGCATGAATGATGTTTTTCCCTACCCCACCTCTTACATGAAAATTGTGTACTTCTCAATAGCCTGCCCTTTCCCCTTTAAATTTGGAGCGCTCAAAAATCATCTTCAGAGAAAGGCATAGACCTGTCTCCTGAGTGCGTTCTTAACCTTGGCAAATAAACCTCCTAAAATGATTGAGACTTGTCTCGTCATTTTTCTCGATTGACATTTGCATGGTTCAAGGCACTGGCGATACATCAGTGGAAACAGGTAAGAATATCATGGAGATAGACAATAAACATCATAAATAAGTTAACTAATATGCTAGAATGTTATAAGTTCTATGGAAAAATGTTGAAAAAAAGAGAAGGGAGTTAGGAATTCTGGTCTGGCAGAAGGCAATTTTTAACAGGGTGATTAGAGTAGGTGTCACTGAGAAGGTAACATTTGAGCAAAGATGTGAGAAAGGGGTGGCGGTGGAGCCAGGCAAAATCTAGGGAAAATGCCCCAAGCAGAACAGCCAATACAAGGGCCTTGAAAAGGATTAACACGTGCTTGCTTAATTGACCCAAATCACAACCATCTTGGCACGAAGAAAATAAAAAACTACTTTTGCCTAATTGCCAGAAGATAATTTTATCCGTTTTTAATTTTTTATATGGAAAAACCACAGATTTGCCAGAACTTTTTACCATAGTAGACTGACATTATAGCTCAGTCTTTTCCATCAGCAAAAAACTTGAGAAAATAAGAGAAATTTTTCTTAAAAACGTATTTTCAGTGTATTGTAATATTCATTTACATTAACTTTATTCACCTGAGAATTTAATGGGCATGCCTTAATTATTCAGAGGCAATGCCTATTAAAATGTGGGAAAATCATGTGATGGCTGTGTTTCCTTTTATAACTACTTTAATAACTGCAAACTTCAACGGGTACCAACAATTACATTACTATTAATACCTATTTTATTCATTAGAAGTTGAGCAACGTCTAAGCAGCTAACTTGAATACATTTTTTTTTTAATCCTGGTGATGATAAGCTTTCTTATTCGGCTTCTTGTCATCTGGTTTGCTTCAAAAGAATGATAAAGAAAAGAGTATAGCAAATTTAATTATATGAGCCATGTTTCTAAGACTGATAGATACTGCTCTAATGAGGATACATTCAGACTCATACTCCCAAACTTGTTTAAGCATTGGTTCCAGAATAAGCCTTTTTCTTTATTTTAATCTTCCTGAAATGGTTTCAATGACTCTGAGCAAACAAATATTGAAATAATATGACAAATAGCAACAATAACAATACTAATAGCTCATATTTATTCACTGCTTATTAGGTACCAAGCACTAAGCTAAAATGATTGAAATGTATTAGTTCATATAATCTTCATAACTTTCCAGATAAAGTATGCATGGTTGTTATTCCCACTATCCAGATGAATAAACCCCAGAAGTTACTGCTGAGGTGGAGAGCCTGTGTGGTGTTATGTGATCCCACTCAGCCAGTGTGGATTAGATCTGGGACAATACCTGATCAAAGCAGGAATGATTACTCTCCCTTCTGAGAGATATGAATTAATTACTGTCTGCAGTTGGCTAGAACCTCCTGTAACTGGAGATAGAGAAGCAGAGAAAGAATATCTGCTATGAGAAGAGAACAAAGCAGAGAAGGGGGAGTGTGGAGAGAGGAGCGGGAGAAGCTGCCTCAGCTATTGATGCCTTTCTAGGACCTGTTTTCAGTCCCTCCTAAGGCTTGGCCACCATCCCCGTGATTAGGATGTGTAGACCTTATAATAGATTCCCTATTGTGGCTTAAGTTACCTGGGGAGAATTTCTATTACTTCCTCTTAAGCACATTCATTAGTGTTGACTCAAATTCACCTGAGAACTTAGTGGGACTACCTTAATCAGGAACTTTAACACATCCCCTTAATCACCAACTGTGCACAGAGAAGGAAGGACCAGACTGGTCAGAGGCAACAACTAAAAATGAGTCTATTACCAGGCCATCTGGTAATAGACAATATTTTTTGACAGTATCTCTCACATCCAAATCATGTTCTCAGCATCAACTCTGAACTCTTAAAATGGCATCAGCACAGCAGCAATGTTAAGTAATAAGAACCTCTTGAAATCTGAAATTTAAGCCATGCCGTTGTTTTGACATCTTTTCCCAAATCTAACCAAAACACTTATATTAACTTTCTCATACACACGCTCACACAAACATTTTTGGGCTATGGCCATGCACAACCACTCCCCATTAGTTTTGATCTCCTTGCATGCTGCTGTTTTCCTCTATAACATCTATCATGCTAATGAAATAATTGTTTACAATTTTTATTTCTTACCTGTCTTCTCTGCTAGAGTGTAAATTCTATGCAAGTAGACTATGTCTAAAGCAGTAGTTGGCATAGAGGGGACTCTCAGAAAACTTCCAATTAATTAATCTCCTCTCACTCCTTCCTTATCCACGTTTTACAGGAGCTCAAGCTAAGAAACTTGCCAGCGTTCACATAGCTTATACACAGCAGAGCAATGCTGAAACCCAGCTCTTGCTAACTCTAAAGCTCATGCTCCTTCCATTATGCTTTCACTGTCCTTCCAGAAATGTCCACATGTCTTCTTTGATTACATGAAATTCTACTTTTCAATGGCTATAATCTTTCAACAGCCATTTAAGAATGTTAAACTTAATATTTTCAGCAATATAAGCAGCATTGTAAAATATTCATATTTTATCATCTCCAAAATAAAATTCCATTATGTTATTGCCTAAAGATATAAGGCAAACCACCTATACTGTATTAAATATGATGCAAACCACCTTTATTATATAGTCTTGGGGAAACAACTTCTTAAATACTCTTTTAATGCAGAAATAGTTAAGTAGATATTAAAATTAGTCTCTATGCCTTAAAGCAGGGCTAATGGGTAGAAATGAATGTGAGTTTTTTATCTTCTTCAAATCCTATTCCACTGAATATCCTCCCCTTTCAACTTCTGTTATTTTAGGCTGAGTTTAGAAACTGATACAGCAGATAGAGAAGGTGGTAAAAGCAACAATAAGTAGGAGGAATGAAAGGTAGGAATGAAAGAGGTAAAGAGCAGCAATTTTAAAAACAAAGAAAACATCCTAAAAGACTTTGCTTCAGATGCCAGTATTCAAAAACTGGCAAACTACAGAATAAAATACCGATATGATTTGAGCTAATACATTGTGTTCTAAAAATCGAATATACGCCCAATATTTACACGTGGCTGATTTGACATAAAAATTTGGATTTCTCATTGCCCTTGAAAAATTTGGAGTTGTCTTTAGATGGGAAGCATGTTCTCCAATTTGCCTCGCCCACTCCATCTCTCCAGATTTCACTCAATTATAAAACCAACTGCATTGTGTATCATTGGATTTTGGCACCCTTCAATCTGACTTCACAACTCTCTTCCCATATTCTCAAAATTTCAGCCACACTGGCTTCCTTTCAGTTCAATGAACTCATTGAGCCTCTTCATATCAGTATCATTCAACCATTTATAAGAAAACAGAAGTCTAGATATTTTTAGCAGAAAAATACTTAATACAGAAAATTAGAAACAAAGTTTTGAAGAGCTGGGAAATCAAAGGTCAGGGAAAAGGTCAAATCAAAGGTCAGAAAGTAGAAGGATCACAAAAATACCATTTCTGATTATCAGCTGCTTTCAGTGCAGAATGGGTGATTCTCAGAAGAACATTAGAATCTGCTAGCAAACCTCTCATCTCTAGCATGTCCACATCTATGCCCTGTCCACAGTAACTGCTAAAGAGAAATAGCTGCTTCTTCTCTTCTGTATTTCAAATCCCACATAGTAGAATCCTACTAGCAAGGAAGTCTGGGAAATGAAGCTTCTCATCTTCTAGTCATTGCTTTTCAAGGGAACACTAAAATGAGCAGGAACAAAGCTGGGTATCAAAAAAGAATTTTCAGCACACCATCACCAAGCCTTTGCAAATACTCTTGCCTCAGCCTAGAACATGCTTCTCACCCTCCTTCCCCAAATCTGGCTAACTTTGGAGGAGATAAATTCTAAAATTGCTGAGGAAAGTCCTCCAAAAATTGATTCCTCAATAAAAGCAATGAGAATACTGAAAAAATTATCAGAAAATCAACATTTTCAGAACTCTAAAAACTAACCAAAGGCTTGCAACAATTCGAGGTGGATTTATTCAAGAAAAATAGCTGAACCTTGTTTTTTTAATGTGAGTTTTGAGGTATCTTAATCTGCCCTATCCCCATTCCCTTTCTCCACAGCTCCCTAGCATGAAAACCAATAGCCTCATAAACATAGTAGCCAGGAAAATCAACAATCTAGCAGTCACTGGAGAAGGCAGAACTGCTTTGGAGTTCTCCCGAAAAGCCCCATTCCCAGATAATTGTCATTATTTGACCTGTCTAGCAGGTCCTTAAATGTCTTTAACCCTCACTCACATGGCTTATCTTGATTTGATCTCGGAACTTGCTTAGTGCAAATATACTTTTCCCTAGGGTATCTGTGCAAAACAATCAGAGGCAAGTGTTTAACACTGCATCTGACTGATGTAAGAATAACAGCTGACCAAAAGAAGAAGCTGACCAAAAAATTTAAAAGGAAAAGCTGTAGAATTAGATGTTCTTTGGAGGCTTTGAAAAGCTCCACCCTACCCCTGGGAACCAGAGGGCAATATATACGTGTGCAAAGCTGTGCACATGCCCAGGAAATAATTGAGAAGTTCTAATCTCTCACCTCTGGATGAACTTAAGGCTCTGTGCAAGCAGGAAGTAAAGATGACTAATAAAGAATGTGAATTGCCTTCTGGAGTTGAAAACATGTCTCAGCACATATACACACAAAGCCATTTAGCAAAGACTCAAAGACTTATTGGTTCAAGACATTTAAGGAAACCTTTCACTGCCTAATTATTAGCTGACCACCAAGTTAAACAAAAAGACATCAGGAGCCCCACAAAACAATACAAACTGTATTTCAGGAAAGTCACTACACAAACAAGAATGACAAGCCTTGGAGTGGGAAGCAATCTAATTTCTAAAGTTGCCACATTATTTAAAATGTTCAACTTTGAACAAAATGTACATGACACACAAAGAAACAGGAAAGTGTGGCCCACACAGGGTGGGGAAGGCAGTCCGTAGAAACTGTCCCTGAGGTAACTCAGACATTGGACTTACTAGATAAATAATTTAGATCAGCTATTTTAAATATTTCGTAGAACTAAAGGAAACCATGTCTAAGTATCTAAAGGAAAGTATGAAAATGATATCTCACTAAATAGAGAATAATGACATATAATTTTTTAAAGAATCAAATAGAGATCCCAGAGTTGAAAAGTGTAATAACTGAAATGTAAAATTTCCTAAAGGAGCTTGACCGCAGATTTGAGCTGGCAGAATAAATAATTCAGAAGTTATAAAATTGAACAATTGAGATTATCCATCCTGAGGAGGAAAAAAGAGAAAAATGAACAGAGACTCAGAGATCTTTGAGATATCATCAAGCATACCAACATATGAATAATGGGAATACCTGAAAAAGAAGAGAAAGGGAACAGAAATAGAAATAATATTTGAAGAAATAACCACTGAAAATTTCCCAAATGTATGGAAAAAAACATTAATCTATATATTCAAGAAGCTTTAAAAATACAACTAGGATCAACATAAAGAGATCTACACAGTAGGATAAACATAAAGAGATGCACATTTAGAATCACTGCAATCTAACTGTAGAAAGCTGAAGACAGAGAGAATCTTGAGAACAAAAGAAGCAACTCATCACATACAAGGGATCTTTGATATGATCAACAGCGGATATCCAATGAGAACCATTAAAAACGTTAGACCATAGTATGACATATTCAAAGTGTTTTAAAAAAATTTTTTTGAGACATACTGTTGCTCTGTTGCCCTGGAGTGCAATGGCATGACCTCAGCTCATTGCAACTTCCACCTATCAGGTTCAAGCAATTCTACTGCCTCTACCCACTGAGTAGTTGCGATTACAGGTGCACACCACCACGCCCAGCTAATTTTTGTATTTTTAGTAAAGGCAGTGTTACGCCATGTTGGCCAGGCTGGTCTCAAACTCCTGACTTCGTGATCTGTCCACCTTGGCCTCCCAAAGTGCTGGGATTATAGGCATGAGCCACCGCACCTGGCCAGAAAAAGATAATTGACCAAGAATTCTATGTCTAGCAAAACCGTCTTTCAAAACCTAAGGTGAAATTAAGGCATTTTCAGATAAACAAAATACGAGAGAATTCATTACTAGTAGATCTAACCTACCAGAAATACTAAAGGGAGTCCTGCAGGCTGAAATAAAAATACATGAGGCAGTAACTGAAGCCCATATGAATAAAGATCTCCAGTAAATATAAATACATAAATATAAATGACAGTATAAACCTTTTTTAGTATGAAAAGATTAATTTGCACTTTGATATGGTACATATATCATAAAATCAATAATCAAGTAGATTTTTCTACTACATGGCTCATGTCAAATTTAATAGTCTCTTCACTGATCATTTGCATTGAGAATGGGTATTTTCATTTTCCTGCTTCTTTTTAAGACTAACAACAGACTCTTTAAAATCTTCAGCTTCTTTAGTACCAAGAAGCTCTTCTTTCTTTACTTTCAAATTTTTCTCAACAACTTTAATTTGGAGAAGTGCTTCCAGGATTTTTTATCCTGAGGATTTATTTTCCCATATATACTCTTCCACATCTGCTTCAGGCTCATTTTGTTTCCATTTTTGCAAACCTTTTTGTTTGTGACTATTGCCTTATCCTATTTAAAAGACAACTACATGAAGCAATGATTAATGTATAAAGATATAATTTGTATTACAAGCACAAAGAATAAGGGAAACCACAGAGCTACATACGAGCAAAATTTTTGCATACTATTAAATTGATAATATGCCAAACTAGATTTTTGTAATGTGTTCATTGTAATCCCCAGAGCAACCACTATGAAAATTAATCAAATATAAAAGAAATAACTAGAAAACTTAAATAATACATTTTAAAATATCTGTTTAATACTAAAGATGACAGTAATGAAAGGATAAGCCAAAAAAAAAAGACATATAGAAAAGAAGGTAAAATAGCAGACATAAATCTTATCTCATCTGTAATTATATTAAATGGAAATGGTTAACTTACCTATCAAAAAATAGAAACTAGTAGGATAGCCTTAATATATCCTACCTACAAGTGACAGATTCACATACTTTACATTTAAAGGCACAAATACATTTGGAAGAAAAAATACATAAACATACATAAAATACAAACACAAAATATACGTAAATACAAAAAATACATAAAATACAAAAAAATACATAAAACATAACCAAACATAAGCAAACAATAACCAAAGAGATTTGAAGTAGCTACACTAATATCAGACAAAATAGACTTTAAGACAAAAATTTCAAAGGAGTCATTTTACAGTTACAAAAAGGTCAATCCATCCAATCCATGAGGAATACAATTATAAATATATATGCCCATAACAGAGCTCCAAAACATACGAAGCAAAAACTGGCAGAATTAAAGAGAAATAGACAATAATAAGGACTTAAAACCGCCATTTTCAGTAATAAAATAAATAAGCAGAAAGAAATAGTAGACTTGAACAACGCTGTAAATCAATGTGGCCTAATGGAAATCTCACTCCACTCGGTAACAGTGAATACACATTTTTTCTTTTCTTTTCTTTTCTTTTCTTTTTTTTTTTTTTTTTTTTTTTTTTTTTGAGATGGAGTCTCACTCTGTAGCCCAGGCTGGAGTGCAATGGAGCAATCTCGGCTCACTGCAACCTCCACCTCCCACGTTCAAGCGATTCTCCTGCCTCAGCCTTTTGAGTAGCTGTGATTACAGGCATGTGCCACCACACCCAGCTAATTTTTATATTTTTAGTGGAGACAGGGTTTCACCATGTTGGTCATGGTAGTGAATACACATTTTTTAAAGTACACATGGAAGACTCTCCACCATAGAACGCATGTTAAGCCATAGAACAACTCTTAGCAAATTGAAAAAGATTGACATCATACAGCATGTTCTCTGGCCACGGTGAGATAAAATTAAAAATCAATAACAAAAGGAAGTTTGTGAAAATCACAAATATGTAAAAATTAAACAATGCCCTCCTAAATAATCAGTGAGTCAAAAAAGAAATCACAAGGGAAACTGAAATACTTTGTAATGAATGAAGATAAAACACAACATCCCAAAAGTTTAGGATATTGCTAAAGCAGTGCTTATAGGGAAATTTATCACTCTAAACATGTATATTAAAAAAGAAGATCCAAAATCAATAACAATCTTCCACCTTGAGAAACTAGAAAAGAAGAGCAAACTAAAAACAAAGCAATCTAAAGGAAGGAAATAATAAATATTTGAGGTGAAATAAATATGTAGAGAATACAATAATGTTTTTTAAAAATCAATAAAACCAAAGTGAATTCTTTAAAAAGACCTTCCAATTGGCAAACCTTTAGCTACAGAGAAGACACAAGTTACTATAAATGAGAATGAAAATGATGTTACTATTGATCTTACAGAAATTTTAAAATATAACAATACTATGAACTGTTGCATCCCATAAATAACCTCAATGAATTGGACACAAGCTCCTGAAACTGAGTCAAGCAGAAATAGGAAATATAAATTGATATATAAAAATAAAGATATTTCATCAGTAATTTTTAAAATCCCACAAATAGGCCGGGCATGGTGGCTCACGCCTGTAATTCCAGCACTTTGGGAGGCCGAGGCAGGTGGATCACGAGGTCAGGAGATCGAGACCATACTGGCTAACACGGTGGAACGCTGTCTCTACTAAAAATACAAAAAATTAGCCCGGGGTGGTTGCAGAAGCCTGTAGTCCCAGTTACTTAGGAGGCTGAGGCAGGAGAATGGCATGAACCCAGGAGGCAGAACTTGCAGTGAGCTGAGATGGTGCCACTGCACTCCAACCTGGGCGACAGAGTCAGTCTCTGTCTCAACGATGACAAAAATAAATAGATAAAATAAAATAAATAAAAATAAAATCCCACAAATAAATATCAGGAACAGATGACTTCACTGGTGAGTTCTACCAAACATGTAAGAATTAACAAAAATACCTCACAAACTCTTCCCCCTCCAAAAAAGTGAGGGGGAGAGAATGCTTCATAATTCATTTTATGAAGCCAGTATTACTCTGATATCAAAAACAGACAAAAGATAAGAAAACCATAGACCAAAATCTCTTCTGAATATATATAAGCAAACATGTTTAACAAATACTAGCAAACTTAATTCAGCCACATATCAAAACAATTACACACCATGCCCAAGGGATTTATCTCAAGAATTCAAGGCTGGCTCAACATATGAAAAATCAGTCAATGCAATATGCCATATTAAGTAGAACAAATTATTAAAGCATGACCTTCTCAATAAATGCAGAAAAAAAAAGCTTTTGACAAAAACCAATACTCTTTCACAGAAAAAAAATAAAAATTAGGAACAGATGGAAACTTCAACATTATAAAGACCATGTACATAAAAGCTCACAGCTAGAATCATACACAACGGTGAAAAACTGAAAGTTTTCTACCTGAAGATCCAGCACAAGACAAGGAACTTATTTTCACCACTGATGTTCAACATTATACTAGATGTTTCAACTAAGGCAATTAGGCAAGAAAAACAAAGGACATCCAGATGGGAAAGGAAGAAGTAAAACTATCTCTATACACAAGTGATATGACTTTGTCTATAGAAGGTTTTTCAGCCATTAGAACAAATAAGTTCAGCTAGGTTGCAGTTTACAAGATCAATATATAAAAATCAATTATATTCCTATACCCTAGCAAAGAGCAATCTGAAATTGAAATAAATAAAACAATTCCATTTACAGAAACATAAAAATATATATATACACAGGAACAAATTTAACAAAAAAAGTGTAAGGCTTTTCCTGAAAACTACACAATATTGTTTTTTAAAAAGAAAGAGTAAAAAAGACCTAAGTAGATTGAAATACATCCCATACTCATGGATCAGAGAACTTAAGATGGCAATACTCCTCAGACTGATCTACAGATTTAATACAAGTCCTATCAAATAATCAGTTGTTATTTTTGCAGAAACTCACAAGTTGATCGTAGAATTCATATGGAAATTCAGGAGACTCAAATAGCCAAAAACATCTCGGAAAATATACAAAGTTGGAAGACTCATATTTTCTGATTTCAAAACTCAGTACAAAACTGTACTAATCAGGACAGTATGACACTGGCATAAGGATACACATACTGATCAATGGAATAGAATTGAGAGTTCAAAAATTAACCCTAACATTTATGGTAAATTTCTTTTTGATGAAGGTGTCAAGACAATTCAATGAGGAAAAAATTATTTTCAATAAATAGCGATGGGACAATTGAATATCCATATTCAAAAAGATAAAGTTGGACCTAGAGCTCACATCATATAAAAATATTAACTCAAAATGAATCATTCATCTAAAAGGTAACAGCTAAAACTTTATAAAGAGCTAAAACTCTTGCAAGAAAATATGTGAGCAAGCCTTTGTGACCTTGGATTAGGCAAAGATTTCTCAGATCTGATACAAAATACACAAACGACAGGAAGAAAAATAAGGCAATTTGGACTTCAAGAAAATTACAATGTTTGTGCTTCAAAGGACAAAGTGGTGAAAGATAACACACGATGGGGAAAAAATTGCGAATTATATATGCAATAAGGAATTAAAATCCAGAATGTAAGTAACTGTTACAATTCAACAATAAAAAAGCCTCAATTTTAAAATGGGCAATGAATTTGAATAGATATTTCTTCAAAGACATATAAATATTGAGTAAGAATATAAAAAACATGTTCACCATCATTAGTCATTAGTGAAATACAAATCAAAACCACAATGAGATACTCATTAGAATAGCAAAAATTTAAAAGATAGACAATAACAAGTACTGGCAAGAATGTGGGGAAATCAGAATCTCTATACTTATCTGGTGGGAATGTGAACAGTACAGCCACTTTCAAAAATAGTTCAGCAGTTACTCAAAATGTTGAGCATAGAATTACTATATGACCCAGCAATTTCACTGCTGGAAATAAATCTGCATTAGTCATCTCAGTATGCCGTAACACCACAGTCTAGTTGACTTAAACAACAAAAGTTTATTTCTCATAGTTCTGGAGACTGAGAAGTCCATGATCAAGACCCTGGCTGATATGGTTCTAGGTGAGGGCTCTCTTCCTGGTTTGTAGATGGCCACCTTCTTACTATGTATTTACACAATCCCTTCTTTGTGAGCCCACAGGTGGCAGTAGAAGGTGGGGGTAGAGGTAGGGGATAGAGAAAAAGACCTATCTTCCAACTCTTACAAGACTACCAGTCCTATCAGATTAGGGCCCCATTCCTTTGTAATGCTGGGTACCCTTGCTCTTTCTGTAGCACTTCTGAATTCCCAAGAGATCTCAAAAAACTACGTATTTTCTCTCTGTTTCCTTCTCATCAGGAATCAAATCATCCTCAATATACGTGAAGTCAGTTTTTGCAAAACTGTATTGGGTTGGACAGTGTTGGCCACAGGCAATGATTCATCATTTCTCCTTAATAGCCCTTCTGGACAGTCAACTCATGGCTGTTATCGGAAAGAGAAGGGTTTATATAGCAAGTTTGATTTTTCGTGCACTTTACAAGCAATAAATGAAATTAACATGCGTTTCACTTACTTAACAAGAAAGCTAATCAGTTCAGTTGAACTACTCATTCTCTCTCCTCTTAGCCCATCTCTAATGCATATGCCTTATTTCATAATTCTTTGAACTATCGGGAGAAATGTTCTTCAGAATGGCACTCCCTGAGAAAAGATTCAAAGAACTAGATGATTTCATAGTTCTTTCTCAAATAATTTTGACATTTTTTTGCTTCTTTGTCACTGGCAAAATTTTACCAATTTCTAACATTTTTGGATACTTAAATACTAAACTCAAATGCATAGGTGTAACTAATGCATAAATTGTGTAACTTCCCAAAGTCATAGGTTGAAGTCCTAATGCCTCCCCACATACCATGTGACTATATTTGGAGACAGGGTCTTTAGGGAGGTGATAAAGGTTAAATGAGGTCATAATAGTGGGGCCCTAATCCAATAGGACTGCTGTTCTTATCAGAATGGGAAGAGACACCAGAGAGCCCTCTCTGTGCATACAGAGGCAAGAGCATATGAGAATACAGCAAGGAGGCGGCCACCTGCAAGACAGAAAGAGGCGCCTCACTAGAAACCAACCCTGCTGTCACTTTGATCTTAGACTTTTAGCTGCCAGAACTGTAAGAAATAAATTTCATTGCTTAAGCCACCCAGTCTGTGGCACTCTGTTATGGCAGCCTTAGCTGACTGATACAATAGGTACATGGATGTTATCTCCTATAACTTCTATGTGGATTTATATCAAAAGGGATGAGGAGGAGTGCAATTTTTCCACAGCTCCAATGGCCCTTTTACTACATGGTATTCCTGGTGCGCTTAGTTAACGGCAACCACAATAACACAACTAACCGAAACTTTGAGGTTAAATATGTACCATTGACTTTTGTTTTACTTTTTATTTTGAAATAATTTTGGACTTACAGAAAAGTTGAAAAAATAGTGCAGAGAGTTCCTGTCTCTGTCATCTCTCTAGCAGGAATGAACTAACCTGTATTCTCACAGCAATGCGTCGACAGTGCCTGTTTCCCCACAATCTTCACCAACAGCATGTGTTCATATTTTCTCACTTTTGCCAGTGTGATAAGAAATAGCTCAGTGTTGCTTTAATTTTATCTATTTAGGAAATTTGAAAACTTTTCATATGTTTGAGGATCGTTTCCATCTTTTTTTAAAAAAAAAACTGTTATTTTGGCCGGGTGTGGTGGTCACACCTGTAATCCCAGCACTTTGGAGGTCAAGGCGGGTGAATCATGAGGTCAGGAGATCGAGACCATCCTAGCCGACATGGTGAAAACCTGTCTCTCCTAAAAAAAAAAAAAAAAAAAAAAAAAAAAAGAAGAAGAAGATAAAAATCCAAAAAATTAGCTGGGCATGGTGGCAAATGCCTGTAATCCTACCTACTCGGGAGGCTGAGGCAGAAGAATCACTTGAACCAGGAGTTGAAGGTTGCAGTGAGCCAAGATCTTGCCACTGCACTCCAGCCTGGCGACAGAGCGAGACTCCCTCTCAAAAAAAAAAAAAAAAAAAAAAAAAAAGTTATTTCTTCTTCTTCTTCTGATTTTCCTGTTAGGAAATAGGAAAATTTAGTCCAATGCCTCTACATTTCTAAAAGTTCTTTATATATGAGGGATATCCACCTATGATATATGCTATGAATACTTTTTTCCAATTTTTCAATTGTCTTTTCACTCTTTGTGAGGAAAGAACTTTATGTAGTCACATTTATCACTTTGATTGCCTTTGAATTTTGAGTCCTAATGTGAAAATCTTCTCAGACATTTAAAAGGAATTCACCCATATTTTATTCTACTATTTGTATGGTTTCAGTTTTTACATTTAGGTTTCCAGTTTCTTTGCTGTTTATTCTTATATATGGTGTAAAATATGGATCTACCATTTAACTGCTTTCCAAATAGCTACCAAGTTGTTGGAAAGAAATAAGAAAGAAATAAGCATTTCTTTCCTATGACACTAGTCTGTTTATCTATTCATGTGCCAGTAACCCACCAATTATCAAGGCATTAGAGCATTTCACCTCTAGTAGTGCTTACCCTCCTCTCTTAGAGCTTTTCTTTTGCAGTGTTTTCCTTCTTTATTTGTGGATGTTTGCTTTACTAAGAACTTGTCTAACTCTGAAAAATAGCTTATGAGCATTTTCACAGGGATTGCATTTTGTCCTTGAATTTGGATGACAGATTTAAAAGATTCTAAGAAACTGTGGGTATGATCCCTTAAACTCTAAAGGGAAAAATGACTAAATGGCACAAGACATTTAAAAATAAGTTGACAATAGAATTGAAAACTGTTCACTCAGTATAAGGTGGAAGAATCTAAAAAACTAAAGTGGTTTTTAGGGCACTCACTCTGAAGGTTAACTTCTTTTTAATGTATTTTCAACATTACTAAAAGCTTGTTGATTCTTTTTCCTTAGATTATCTTTAGAACTGGTCCCCTTCCCTTTTTGGTATCCACTGTCATTGCCCTAATACAGCTTCTCAGCTTTTCTCTCTCGCACTCTAGCAACGAAGTCATAAAATGTGTCTAATCATCCTAAGAAAATAATGGTAATGACTCGTCTGAAACTGAAGTCTCATTTCATGACATTGCAACTTAAAACTCTGTAATAATTCCTTGCTGCTTTCAGGAGACTTCCCAAATTCCCATTCAAGGCCCTTTATAATCTCACCTAGCTTAATCATTCTAGGTTTATTTTCCCTCCTTCTGCCATCCTCCGTTATGTTATGTTGCTCATTTTCATATTTTTGCCTTAAATGCCCATAACATTCTTCTCCTATTGAAATTTCCTACTCATCTTTTAGGAGTCAACTCAAACGGCCAATGTGCTGTGATGTTACTCTGTCTTCCCTATGTGCTCTGTACTTATTTATACCACAGCATTGATCAACACTTTAGGGTATGCGCCCACAGGACTTACTCAGTCCTCCTTATGAGGCCCATGACGTAGCATAGTCTCTGTAGCTTTGACAAATTGACAAAGGGAGTTATAGTGGAAGATAAACACATAAGGTGAACTCAGTCCACAGGCATCTCAAGAAAGAAAAGCAGAAAATGAACTTACACTTTAGAAATATTTTAAGAATGATAAAACAGAATTTGTCATGTATGTGTGAAACAAGAACAGCAAGACAGGGCTACACTCATGCATAGATTCTTAGCAGAAATGATAATAGACACCAGCCCAGGAGCATGGGATGTCAATTCCTATCTTGCTTACATCTTTACCACAGAGAATGGGACCACCCATCTTTATGTACTATTTGCGCAAATAAAGGAAAAGCATCCTTGCCTCAAGACACTTGACAATAACCTGCTAGAAAATTGTCATAACAAGTATGTCTTCATACATATATATATAAAAATTCATACAGAATATGTGTAATTATATGATTACATATGATTTTAAATATGATCTTAAATATTACATATAAGATAATATAGTTATGTATAGTATATACAGCAGCCATATCCACAGGACATATATTCCCAGACCCCCAGTGGATGCCTGAAACCACAGATAGTACTGAACCCTATATACACTACCTATTTTTGTATATATACATACCTACCACAGAGTTTAATTTGTAAATTAGCCATAGTAAGAGATTAACAACAATACTAATAAAATAGAACAACTAAGTACACTGTAATGCAAGTTATATGAATATGGTCGCTCTCTCTCTCAAAATATCTTATTATACAGTAAAATCCTCACCTATTTTCAGACCACAGTTGACCACAGGTAACTGCAACTGCAGAAAGTGAAACATGGATAAGGTGGCACTACTGTATTATTAGTATAAAAATACCAATCTATGGTGGCTACATTGTGAATGGCACCCCCCAAGAGTTGTGCAAATAATAACAATACAATTATCATCTGTCTGATAAAGTAACTGCAGTTAAGAGGGACTAGAAGCCTAAAGTAGCTAAGGAAGTTATACACCACTAGGAGATTGAGGCTCACAGCCAGGAAACACTCTATCTTCTGCAAGAGCCGAGAGTTGCGATACAGGCACGTCCTCGGGAATCCTCGAGCATTCACAAGGGATGGGAGAACTTCCAGAAAGAACAATGGAGAGGGGGATCTTGAAAGAGTAACTATTGCCTAGATGTTGGTTGTCAGCACAATTCGACAAGAAATATTTTTAAAGACATCTCAAGAGCATTTAGAAATTGAAATGCCTCTCTCTAGAACAGGGTTCCCCTAACATTAAATCAGGCTGTACTAACCTCACTGACTTTTTGATAAGGTGACCACACTGTCTTGCCCTTTTTCATGTAGACACACAATGGGCATTTATCAAGAGACCAGAGAAATTGCTTAGACAGATCTCAACTTCATTCAACTGTTTTTCAATGATAAATTTCTGTCTAAGATGAAGGAGCGTGGGCAAGTTAACTGTGGAGCTACGTGCAGTTATTTTTAAAATCTGTAAGGTATGTTATTGGATGGAAGAAAAATAAAAACAAGGTTAAAACAGTGTATGTGATGTCATCAACGGTATGAAAGAAGGAGAGTATGTATTTTATCTGCCTGTATATGCATGACAACATCTCCAGCAGGACATTAAAGAATGTATAGTCTTTGGGAGTCATGAAGAAAGGGCAGAAGGGAGACAGAGGTAAGAGAAAACCTTTTTGCTGTGTGATGTTTATAATTTCTTGAAAAACCATGTGAATGTATTATTACCTATTCAAAATAAATATAACTATACATACATATAATTATGTGTCACAACTCATTTAGAAAACTTATCAAAAGACCATTAAAGGGATGGATACCTATCTTCCCAGAGTGGGGACTCTGATGATAACCTCTCTCATTCAACAGATCCTCACCAAGTGCTTACCAAAAAAAAAAAAAAGGTTGTACAACTGAGGTTGGCTTAACCAACAACTAAGGAACCTAGGTCAGTTCGGTAAGCTAAATCCCAAGGAACTCTTCAGTTTGAATATAAAAGAATGTAGCATGACCATGTGGGTTAATAGAAGTGAACAGACCCAAAATACATTACAAATTAACCCAACTCTAAAAGAAATTACATGAACAATTTAATAAGAATAACAAAATTCATAGAACTTTGAGTTGCTCATATAAGCCAAGAACTGACAGTATTGCTAAGAAACTGGTTTACAGAGTCATTGCCAGTGAATATTTTTTTGGGCTGGCAGTTTTAAAAATATCTGATGGTTATGAATATGCAACTTGCTGAACGTCATTATAGGTAGGTAGGAAAATAACATTAGTAATCATATAACAATTTGATATTATTTAGATGAAGGTTTCATAACTCAAACAACTTTCACCAGCTTTCCTTCTCCAGTTTCCACCTTGCTATAACTTGCTGCAGAAAATCTACACTTTGTTCTTTTCATTTGCAGTTAATCATATTAGAATAGATCTGTTAAGTAAACATGCCTCTACAATTTAGAATTATTAACAATCCTAGAGAACAAGAACTTTACTGCAATAATGTGTTAAGGTGTAACTCAGGGGGATGTTAAAGCAAAAGTATAGGCTATGTTTTTGCCCACTCTGGCATATAAAATTTAGGAGTTTCAGCATTCCCAATAGGTAGCAAGGGGTGCTAAGGAATCTGTTATGGACCAGTTGCAATATCAAAGAGCAAAACTGTGTCAACAAGGCCCCTGCATAAGCTGGTCCAGAAACCTCTTCTCCCCTCCCTTTTATTTTATGAATTAGCATGATTAGAAAGGAACTAATGATTGGAGAAGAAACCGGGAAAGTTCTTTTAGAAAATCCTCATGGAAGCTTCTCATTCTGAATAAGGTATGGATCAGAGCACTCATCCTTGGTTCCTACAGAACATGGGGTGTCATGCAACCAATAAATTATTCTGAGGTTCTGCCCCACAGAGGGTCTCTGTCATATTTTAAGTTACCCCCAGAATCCAGAATCTTCCAAAAGTCATGACTGCTATGGGAATGGTCTGAGTATGAAGATGTACCTTATATGATGTTATAAACATCTTCCTGAAGATCTCAGTGGGGCCAGGTGCAGTGACTTGCATCTGTGATCTCAGCACTTTAGGAGGCTGTGGCAGGAGGATCACTTGAAACCAAGAGTTTACGACTAGCCTGGGAAACATGAAAGACCCCATCTCTACAAAAAATTAAAAATTAGATGGGCGTGGTAGCATGCCTGTAGTTATTACCATTACCTGGGAGGCTGAGGCAAGAGAATGGCTTGAGTCCTGGAGGTCAAGGCTGCAGTGAGCTATGATCGTGCCACTGCACTCCAGCCTGGGTGACAGAGCAATATCCTGTTTCTTTAAAAAAACAAAAAACAAACAAACAAACAAAAACCATGAGGGAGTACTTGCTATGCAAAAGAATTTTACTATAAATTCACAGAATTTTATTGTGAGACTACAGAATCATCCCTTGATCTATCTTTAGTCATCTGGTTCTTGATGTCCCAGGAATTACTAAAACATAAATACTTTGCCCCAAAGTTTATGCTTCTGCAATATAAGTGGTAAATTCCTAGCTGTGTAATATATCCAAGTTCACATATCTCAGGAATACACATTTTCCTTAAGGATTTCTGCACATGACCTGGGGCATTTTGGCCAGCTCAGCACACACATGAATAAAAATCACATCAGGGAAAGCGAAAAGTAAAGGAAATCATTTATTTCTATTATATGTTAAAGCATTATACTTACATTTACCCTGAATGTATTCGACAAAGAAAGTCAAAGATAATATAAGCCCCAACCCCATTGTATATAAACCAGAACCACATGATCCCTAATAAGGCATAAAGGCATATTTAACAGTTCAATTTTTTTTTTCTTTTTGAGGCAGAGTCTTGCTCTGTTGCCCAGGCTGGAGTGCAATGGCGCAAGCTCAACTCACTGCAACTTGCACCTCCCGAGCTCAAGCAATTATCCCACCTCAGCCTCCTGAGTAGCTGAGATTATAGGCATGCACCACCATGCCCAGCAAATTTTTGTATTTTTAGTAGAGACTGGTTTCACCATGTTGGCCAGGCTGGTCTTGAACTCCAGACCTTAGGTGATCTGCCTGCCTCGGTCTCCGAAAGTGCTGGGATTACAGGAGTGAGCCACTGTGCCTGGCCAACAGTTCAATTTTTCTAACATATACTAAGCATCTATTTTAAATATAGCAGTGTGATACCTCCTGTGGGGCACATACCACTGAATTATCAGTATCTCCTCACTCCAGTGCTTCCCAATTGGTGGGGCATGGGAGATTTACACTGCCTAAGTATACCTGAATCAGAGCCACAATGTGACATGCTCTCATATTTCTAGCTCCCATGTAATCGATCCAAAAGCATTTTCATATAGTCCTGTTGAAAATCCTTTTACATGAAAGTAGAGATTCCTGGTAGATTTTCAGTTTTGAACAAAGCAATCATTAACAACACCCCAACAACAGATGCTAAAACCAGACCTAGACTTGACTTTGGAAGTAAAGAACCCTGTTCCTCCCTTAGCATTTACCGCATCAGTAAATAGTACCAACTACCCAGTTATCCATGCTCAAAAAATGTCATTCACATATCTTCTTTCTTCAACTCTCACATCCAATCCTTCAGCAAACCCTCATCTTCCCCTCCAAAAGATATCCCCAGTCAGTCCTCTCCCTACCTCATGCATTACCACCATGGTGCAAGCTACCATTACCTCTTGCCAAAAATCCTGCAATAGCTTCCTTACTGGTCTCAGGATTCAATCCTTTTCCCTCTATAATCTCACAGTTCAAAGCAACGTTTTAAAACCTAAGTTGGCCATCTGTTTTTATAAGTAACATTTGATTGGAATGCACCCATTTATTTTACATTGTCGATGGCTGTTTTCATGCTCAAGCAGAAATACTTATCATCCAGCTCATTATAGTTTACTAAGCCCTCTTCGAAAATAAAAATCAGATCAGGCCATCCATCCCCTTCTAAAAAAAGCTCAATAGTTTATCTTTACAGTTAGAAGAAAATCCAAACTTTCTTCCTTTAGTCTACAAAACCCTAAATGAACTAGCTCTTACCCCGCCACACCTCTCTGAGTCTGCCTCCTGCCTACATTGCAGAAGTCACACTGATTTTTGCTCCCAGTTCAGGATCTGTGTAGGGCATCCTGTTCCCTCTGCTTGGGACCCTTCTCCAGACCCCTGCCATTCTGGATCTAGCATTAATAATCCCTTGCCTCTGGCCACCCAATCTAGATTATTCCCCCTACATTAAGTCATAGTGCTTACTTGTGTGCTTATGCTTTATCATAGAATGTAAACTTCACAAGACCTGGGAGCATATCTGATTCATTCACAACAGTCTCCCTAGCATCTAACAAAGCATACATATTAGGAGCTCATAATATAAATATATGAAATGAATGACAGAAATCATACTGGTTCATCAAATTTGGTCTCTTTTCTATGCCAAAGGCACCACATTCTAACCATGAGGAATGTACATCTAAAAATCCATTACTGAGGAATTCAGGGAATTGCTTAGAGGAGGTGGACATAACACAGCCACCAGAATCACACTGACTAGTGTTTAATTTCCAGCTTCAACATTTACTCACTGGATTCCATTTCCCATTTGCCAAACTGCAGTAATGCTATTTATCTCAGGGTGTCTTGGGGAAGATTAAACAGTTTATGTAAACATACTGGCACAATGATTTTACAATATTTGATCACATCTCTTCCCAGTCAAAACTGAACACCCTTCACTTTTGAACCTGTCCTAACATAGGTCCTTGACACGAAAACTGCTTGTGCTAGAAATAAAAAAACAAAAAGCAATACATAAAAATAATGTCTCAGATGCAAAGGCAGTAAAAAGTCCTTTGTTCCCTAACAGAACCAATTTTGTCACAGAATTTGTAAACTTGATGTAAGTCAAATAGAAGCACCTCTTTTTCAGTCAGCTGAGATGTAGCTACATACTAATATTTTCACTTCCAGAATCATTTTTTTATAAAAAGAAAGCTTGGCAGATGCAGTAATGAAGGCAAGAGAGGCTTTACTATTGCTTTGAATCCTAGCAAATGCCTTCTGATGATATCTATGTTATCTTATGGTGCATGGAAAAAGTCTCCTTTTTGCTACACCCTGTCTAGGAATGCATAGGAGTTTATCACACTCTGTGCTATCAGGAAATCAAGTCCAGGAAAAAGAAGACATCAAGTTTATGAACTCAGTTCTGGTGCAGGTAATTTTAACCAGACAAAATTGCCGAAAAACCAGTCAGGTATCTCTGGTTTGTCCCATAGGGTCACACAGTGCCATCACTTCTCAAGAAGCAGACCTTGAGACAAGAATTTGAATGCAAGTAATTTATTTAGAACAGAATCCTAGGAAACACCAGTAGGGGAGTGGAGAATGAGACAGGGAAACAAAAATAACCAGTAAAAAGCAAGCTATTATTATTAAACTGGAGTTTAATATCCCCAGGAAACTGTGGGACTCAGGGTATCCCCAAGTTATCCCTCTGAGGGGTGAAGGAGCCATGGTATTTACAAACTGACTCTAGTAAGTCACTGGACGATGGCTGTTCCCAGAGGGCACTAATTCTCCAACACCAGCAGCAGAATGTGCTCAAACCACCAAGGCAGCCCACAAGACAACAGAAGCAGAAGCTAACAATTCAAAGTCTGGCCTATGTGAAATATGATGGAAAGTCTAAAGAGCTGTAGGAGGAACACAGAGAGCATCTGCCCACAGGCCATCTATGAGTCACTAAGTCTGGTTGGATACATACATGCAACTCCTACCCTGAGACCAAGGTTCAGAAAGAGGATGTGGGGGAAATGTTGGAGTGATTGATTCGCCCATTGCATGTTAATTAATTACCTACTGCATGACAGAGGACATGGTCACGAAAAAAACATTTCTAGTCCCTGCTTCTACTTCTCTTTACCACTTGTGTTAGTCAGGGTTCGACAGGGAAACAGGACCAATAGGAGATAGATTTATCGATTATGAGGAACTGACTCATGTAACGATGAAGGCTGAGAAGTCCCATGAACTGCCATCTGCAAGCTGGAGACCCAGTAATCCCAGTGGTGTAATTCAGGCCAAGTCTCAAGGCCTGAGAACTGGGGATGCTGATGGAGTAAATCCTGATCTGAGGGCAGGAGACGATGAGATGAGAGATGTCCCAGCTGAAGCAGTTGGGCTGGAGAAAAGGGGGTAAATGCCTCTCCTTCCTCCACCTTTTGTTCTATTCAGGCCCTTGATGGACTGGATGACGTTCACCCACATTGTGATCCACTTTACTAGGGTTACCAACTGAAATCTAATCTCATGCTGAAACACCCTCCCAGACATGCCAGAATGATGTTTCATCTGGACACTCCCTGGCCCAGTCAACTTGATGTATAAAATCAACCATCACACCAATCCATGCCCCTCTGCACACCCTAACCTCAAGCAAGCTGGCTCCTTTGCAGGCCCATGCATCCTCACAGGTTCTGTTTGAATGATGTTCTCCCTTGAAAGGCTCCTTCATCCTCCTCCTGGGCTCAACTGAGCATGCAGAAGCCTGTGTTTCTGTAAAACTTTGTATCTCTACTAGTGTTTGTCAAGGTATATCATAATTCATTATTTTATATCTGTTTGCTCCTACCAGGCTCCGGGCTCCACAGGGGCTAATATGGCTGGACTCTGCATCCCCACCCAAATCTTACCTCAAATTATAATCTCATTTCAGAGGAGGGGCCTGCTGGGAGATAACGGAACCACAGGGGCAGGTTTCCCCGCTGCTGTTCTTGTGATAGTGAAAGAGTTCTCACAAGATCTGATATAGTTTAAAACTGTGGCACTTCTTCCTTTGCTGTCTCTCTTCTGCCACCATGTAAGACATGCCTTGCTTCCCTTTCATCTTCTGATTGTCTAAGTTTCCTGAGACCTCCCCAGCCATGCAGAACTGTGAGTCTTTTATTTCTAGATTACCCAGTCTTAGAGAGTTCTTTACAGCGCGTGAAAATGGACTAATACAGGGGCACAGAGACTATAAGCACTCAGCACCGAGCAGGTACTCAATAAATGTTTAATTGAATTGAACAAAAGGAGAGTCATGGCAGAGGAACAAATCAAATCAGAATGATAGTATTCTAAACATAAGGCAGACCATTTATAAGCAGAAAGATGTTCATTAAGTGTTCATAAAATATGATCTTAAATAAATGTACACATATATGCAGAAAAAGATAATAACCATATTTTAACAGTGAACTTTGTCTTTTGGTTTATCTATATTTTCTAATTTTCCTGGCCATTAAAGCATATTAACTATATAATTTAAAAGTTAAGTGGATCTTTAAGAACAATGCAAGCACTACTATTCAAAAGTGAGGGTCAGGCCAGTTATAGCTAGCAGATCTCCAGGTTAGGCAAGGAGGCCAGTGAACAATCAAATAGGACCCACAGAGGAGATGACTTTGAAATAGAGGCAGCTTCTATCTTGGATACAAACCTTTATTTGTTAATCCATCCTGTGAGAGCAGAAGCCAGTGACTGGTTCTCAGAGTGAGACCATCTGGGACTATGTGGGAGCTAGTCTATTAGGTTAGGGTCATGGTAAGAGCCAGGCTGAAGGGGACTGGGGAGACAGGAGATGAGGGTGTGGATTCTCACTGCTTCCTGGTTCGATTTCCTGGTCTTGTTCCCACCTTTCTCATAAGCAGTCCCACTTTACAAACTGAGTTCTTGATTGTGTGCAGAGCATCAAATAAACAAAGGGTGGGAGCTGAAATAATCCAACCCCCAATGACCCCTTTCTCTCTCTTAAAACACTGGAATATCAAATGAGAAAGGCCTTTAGTGATCATCTTCTTCAAATGTCTGGTTTTACAGATAAGAAATATCAAACATCAAAGAAGAGAAACATTTTTAACCCAAAGTGATTATTTGCTTTCAATTAACATGCCAAGTTGGTTACATAGGGGGTAGCTGCTGGAAGTGCTATTAGAAAATATTTCTGACCACATAATCAGGGCCAACTATGAAGAGAGTTGATTAGTAATGTCTGCCCAGGGCAATGGACAGGGCATAGGTGGCCCACAAGCAGTCCTCTCCTTAAGCCTTCAGCAGCAGCAGCAGGAAAATCTAGCACTTGTAATAGAAGCCACATATGGAAGGAAATGGCACCATAGACAAACTTTCTAAACTTAATAGAAAGCTGATGCTTTGAAAGATGACATGATATGCTCGAAGTAACTTGAATGGCAAGCAATAGAATATGGATTAGAATATGGATTCCAATTCGGGTCAGCCTGCTCCTAAAATCCATACTCTGGACCATTATGCTATAGGATCCTCCTTGGCAACTGTCCCTTTTACATTAGCCCTTGATGCCACCCACCTTGCTCAGCTCTCACAGCTCTTCTAAAACAGCCTCAAGACTCATCTACTTCTGATTTCACTAGCCAGTGCTGTTTGCTTCACACACAAAGACCTGATGTCCCAAACCAGTCTTCTTTCAGGTCAAAAGTTTGTCATTTTCTGAACCTTTACCACAGAAACTCTTTTACATGTCATCTGGTTCCAGCCCTTCCTCCCAACCTGCTTGATTTATTCACATGTGGAAGAATGACTCACAAGTTGCAGCACGAAGACAAACCCAGCTGTGTACCAGAGATAATTATTTCAGAGTAATTAAAATGAGCTACGGGCTGCCAAACTAAACACCAGAACGTGATTCTGCACTTTCTCTCTTATCTGTCTAGTTCGTTTTCTTCTGTCAAAGGGACTGCTTGCTAGGATGGGGGCTCCCCAGCCCTAATACATTAATCATCACTCTTCAACTGGCTTATTAAGAGATCATCTCTGCACAGAAGACTTCCTAAAGCTCGAAGAAAACTATAGTCTGAAATCAGAGGGCTCCAACGTGACCACTTACGCCATTTGCTGTTGGTGAGCTCCCCCGTCATCTGTCCCAATCTGACACCAGAGTGTCACAGGACAGTGGGAACAGTGGGAGAAAAGGAAGCAAGCAGCTGGGAGAAAAGGAAGAAAGCAGCTGGGAGAAAAGGAAGTAAGCAGCTGGGACAAAAAGGAGGAGCTGGATCTGAATGCAGCTGCCCCTCCACCCTAAACCATTGCACTGATGCTCTATAGCATGGGTTTTAGTGCCTCCACATAATGACCTCGAGTTCCACTCTGTCTTTAGGTTCCCTCAATCAGAGCTGAGATGGAGATGTTTGTGCAAGTGATTTATTGAGGAACTGCTCTCAGGGAAACCTACAGGGATGTGAGAAAGATGGGTTAGGACAGGGGAGCAGCAAGGCAAAAATGTGCCTCCAGAAAGCTCTCAGCCTGGTGCCATGAGGGCTCAGAAGCATAGTTTGTATCGCAGAGTTGGAACCACCAAGTAGCAAGGGAACCGAGTTCCTGTACTCTTCCAGGGTCAGGAAGCAGCGAGGATTCACACTCTCATTTCCTGTCTCTCCAGTCCCCTCCAGCCTAACTCTCTTACCATGTCCCTAGCCTAATACACTAGCCACCATATAGTCCCAGATAGTCCCATTCTGAGAATCAGTCACTGCTATACTCCTCAGTCGTTACCAAGGGCCACCTCTGTGTTTGAGGGGCAGAAGGAGGAATATCTCCTGGCCTGGCACTCCCATGAACCAAGAACCACCCTTGGGAAAGAAAGGTAGGTATGAGTTACTAGCAGGCAATACCCACAGTAGCTGGGAGAGGGGAATGCCAATAAGGTAACAAGGAACTGAGTGGGACACTTAACAGTGCCTGCTAAACTCTCTTAAATTGTTTTACTTTGTTTAGACAAAGAACACTGAACTTGCAAAGGATCTCATGTCAGGGGATCTGGGGTCTATGGCCCCCAAAATATCCATGCTTGACCTCGGGGATTATGGGATCCCACTAACATGGTTTGCAAAACGTGCATAAACAACACTGACACGGGACAAGGGACACAGGTCTCATTTGATTCTCTGTAAAGTAGATGACCCTCTTGGATTCAGAAATTTCCCTCTGAATTTCCTCACAGCAAGGGCAGCTACTATCAACCTCCTCCATACAGCTTTCCCTGATTCTTCCTAGTAAAAGCGAATTGCTCCTTTTTTTACCTGGAGTGTACCTCAGAGGCATATGTGGGGTCATGGGCAGTGGAAAAGGTACTACCTTACACATTCCAAGAGTAGCAACTTTTTAAATTTGAAGATGGTGATGACAATGATTAAAGCTAAAGTTTATTAAGTACTTGCTATGGGCCAGTTGTCATTCCAAATGTCTACATGTAGCATCTCATTTAATTTTCAAGCAGGAATGGCTATCCTCGGAAGAAGGAATGGTTATCGCATTCTCTCATACAAGAAAACTGAGACATTATGTAACTTGCCCAACTTCCAAAAGCTCAGAAGTAGTAGAATCAGAATCTGAGCTCATGCAGCCTGACTCCAGAGCTGCAAGGATGTTAGAGGAAGCCATGTAAAAATGAGCAGCCGAAGCATGAGGGCTCAGATTCAGAGCAGGAAAGAAGACACACAGAGGACTAGCCTTTTAATGCTCCTGTTTCCCCATGATCGATGGCATAGGCTGTGCCTTCAGGACACAAGTACTAAACTGCTTGTAAGTGAATAAATTAAACAGTTTAATGAGATAAATTGAGTAGAAAAGTGCCTAGCTCAGTTCCTAGCACCCAGTAGATGCTCAATAAGTGGTTAGTTTACCTTCTATTTAAAAAAAAAGAAAGCTATTTTTATCCCTTCCCCCCCAGATACTTCACAGTGTCTCAAAAAACTATGTTAGGTACAAAACTACTGAATTGAATTATAATGGGTGTCAGAAAGAGGAAGATTGCAAAATTCAAATTAGATAGTAGGAGAGTATTGAGGAAGGAAAGAAGAAATGAGAGAAATAAAGGAGAGAAGGGAATGGAGAAGCCAAACTTCTACTGCGAGAGGTACACCCAGCATATCCAAGTCAGCAGGATGCCACTGACACACATATGCAATTTGATTTGAAAGAGCCCAATGTAGCTTGCATCTGTAACTAGATTTTCCTGTGCATGCCCAGATCGGAAAGGGAAAATGCTCACCTGAATTGGAAAGACATTGAATGAGAATGCATATTCATCTTGCCCCTCTCCAAGCCAGTACTCCCACTCCCTGTTTTTTCCAGACACTTCTCTCCGTAGCGTTTTATCACGACCTCCTTTAATCCGTTAACACCACAGCGCCACCTACCGTCTCTGGATGCACATAGGTGAGGTAGGCCTCCGCTTGGACCTGAGGGAGATTTTAACGTGCTAGAGGCCCATTCATCAGTCCTGTGACAAGCCAGGCTAAAACGAAATTGCCACTCAGCATTTCCAGTTGCAGACTCTCTGCCCTCCCCTTCTCGATGCCAGGCTCTTTCTCTCCGCTAAAGCATTTTCTCACCAGAGTAAATGGGTAATTCAAAGAAAAGGAAAGTCTCCCAGGAAATTCGACGTGGTGCTAGACTAGTCACGGATTTTCTTATGCTATGACTAGGAGGATTTGTGGCTACAAGGAAAAATGCTCAATAGACCTAATCATTCCGGCAAGTGGGAAGTGACCGGGTAGGCTATATGCACGTCAGGCTGCCAACTGTTGAAAGATTTCACTCAGCTTCAAGCCCTAAAACCGTACCAACCATTACAAAATGAGTTTTCTGAATGCATAGTGTTTGCTGAGAAGGCTAAACTGCTCTTCAGTTACCCCAGCTGGGTTCAGTGTCTTCTCAGGGAGCTGCCCACAGGCACCTGCAAAGTACGTATCAACCACCACGACTGACAGTACCACCAGTCAGTCACACAAATGGCATTGTGCCTGAGACTTCCCCACTTCTCAGCCCAAGTCCACCTTCTCCATTCTGCTGTGCAATGCTGAAACTGTTTCCCAAGCACCCTCATTGATTGACCTCCAGTTAGATTCTGCAGTGGGAGATACAGGAGGAAACAGGAAGAAGAGAAAGTGACTTTCTCGTGTTTTCAGCTCATCCTGGCCTTCAGCCATCCTGACCCACAGATAGCTCCTGTGTCTCAGATTTCAGGGCATCTGCCCCACAATGTCCCACACCCTGTGGCCCCTGAGTCAGCCAAGCACCAAACATATCCCAAGCTCCCAGAGACTGGCCACCAGCCCTACGTATGGCAGCATGCTTCTCTGCCCCACTCAGCACCTAGATTTCTGTAACATCATGTTGTCCCAAGGGTGGTAACTGCTCCCTCAGTGACTCCTGTGCTGCTTCAGTGTCTACCTTTTATCTTTTCAGCCTTCCAACACCATGAAACCAACTCCCTTGATTGTTTCCCTTCAGCTTGAGACTTCTGGACTGGTTTTGATTTCTTGACTTTATACAGTAGATACTGTGCACAGACAGTCAAGAGTATAAACAGTGAAATATTTTTGAGAGATCAAGAACTGGTTTATGAGTCCTATCTGCTTTTTTCTTTTTTCTTCAGGATGCCTGTTAAGAGCAAGCAGCTAGAGGCTGGGCACAGTGGCTCACCCCTGTCATCTCAGCACTTTGGGATGCCAAGGCGGGCAGATCACCTGAGGTCAGGAGTTCGAGACCAGCCTGACTAACATGGAGAAACCCCATCTCTATTAAAAATACAAAATTAGCCAGGCGTGGTGGTGTATGCCTGTAATCCCAGCTACTTGGGAGGCTGAGGCAGGAGAATCGCTTGAACCCGGGAGGTGAAGGCTGCAGTGAGCCAACATCATGCCATTGCAGTCCAGCCTGGGCAACAAGAGCAAAATCTGTCTCAAAAAAAAGAGCAGGCAGCTGGGAGCCAGACAGATGGGTGGGGAGATGTGTTTAAACCCTGACTATGCCACTTACTATTTGTAGAACCTTAGACAAGTTACGTGATCACCCTGGCCTCAGTTTTCTCATCTGTAAGATGGGGATAGTCATGACATCCAACACAAGGCGTGTAAGGAAAATTACAGGTTCTGGGTTTATTCAGAAAACTACTACCCTGAACAGTCTGCAAATCCTTGAGCTGATAACAGAGAGATTAAATTCCAGTGGAGAGAAGTCTCATACAGGAGAGCTACAATGGGCAAGGCAGGGACCTGACAATAATAGCTACATTTTGTCACTGCCTAGTATATACTAAATGCTTTATATGCACTGACTCTCTTAATGGGAACAACTAACGTGTAAGATGGGTAGTGTTGTCTCCAATAAACAGATGAGCTTGAAATGTAAAAACCACACACACACCTCAAATCACACCAGTAAGGAGTTGGCTAATCCCCAGCCCTAGTCTGGCTAAGTAGTTCCAGAACCCATGCTCTTAACCATGAAACTGCCTAGTAGAAGAATTGATAAGGTCACAAGCTAAGACAGTAAGGAGAATGGAGCAAGGAGGGATGCATGGAATCCATGCAGGAAACAAAAATATCAAACAGGGAACATACTTAGTACATTTCTTTTTTGTACACCTCAGGACAGAGGTTACTGCATGAAGGCATCATGTGAGACCAGGTTGCAGGGATGTCCTGGTAAATATCAAATCGCTTAACTATTACAGGCTCAAAGGTTTTGAACCCCTAAGGTCTTCTCAGAATTTTGAGCTTTGAAGAATTCCAGTATTAAGGAAGCCCACTGGGAAAATTGGCTCCCATGAGACTCTCCCCACCAGGCACTCAGTATCCAGTTCCACGAAGACCACCAATAACTGACTCCGGCAGTGAAAGCAGGTGCTGGGTCTTACGCACAGAGCATAGCAGTGTGGTGCCATATGTATGTGAAAGTATGTTGTAATAAGCCCAAACAAATCACTGGGTTCAGTGCATGCATGCTAGAAATAAGCTTTTCACCTACAAGGAAATCACTGATCATCGCTAATAAAATAAGTAAACACTTCCTGTATCATAATCAACCCTGCCAAAGCTCTGCCAGTGGAGCCCATCAGCAGCTTTGTAATCAGAATGAAAAGTTACAGCGGCCTCAAACAATAGAGCAGCTGAGAAAAGGCCCCCCTAGACTTGGGCGGTGCCAGAAATCCTGGCACAGTGAAATAGGGAAATGGAGGGAGGGTTCATGAGACAGTCTAAAAACATCTTGCTTGTCTGCCGCATTTGCTGGAAGGGACTGTTTTACAAAATACTCACCGCAAAAATCACTGTGAAAGAAACCTCCCACTCCTACCCACCCACCCACTTAGTGGAAAGAACTTCTAGGGCCTGGTGGTGAACAAAGCCACAAGAAAGATCACAAAGGCAGAAGATGATCCCCGAACCGAGAACACCAGAAAGGATTTTTATGTGATAGCAGTCAACATTCCTAACCCTAACCAATGCACCACATGTCCGAGGCAGAGACATTCCCAACTTTAATTCTTCTCTGCAGAAAGTAGCAAAAGGGACACCAAGGAAACAGCAGGGTGGGTCTGGGGACCTCCTTTCTGGAGCTTCCTTTGGGTTATGTTGGGTCATCAGAGGTGACCACAGCTTGGCAATAGCACAAGTGAGAGCTTCTGAGTGAGAGAGCGCCAGATGCTTTCCATCAAATAACTTGCCACTTTCAAAGCACGCTGAGGAGGAACACGTCTCACCCGACCCGTCAGTCACTCCCTTTTATTAATAACAGAGGGTTTGTGTTTTGATTCTTCTCTCTGGAGGATCAGAATGAACACCCACAGGATTTGGTAGCATTTCAAGTTTGGCAACATCTCAATAGCAGGTTACAAATACTAAAAGAGAAAAAGTACTCTAATTGACCAGCAGCAAGAATGTAGGAATAAGAAAGAAACCATTATTCCATGACATTTTCTCAGTCCACCCAAGCACCAGAACAACCTATCCCGATGTGTAATACACTACTTATCAGTGATGGCACCCAGCGGGGATGGTGGTGTCAAATCCTGAGTATTTTTTGCAGTTTGAATAAGAAGTATTTATTTTTGTCACTACCTCATTGTAATTCTATTTTATTTAGTTTTTAAATGTTTTCTTGAGACAGGGTCTTGCTTTGCCACCCAGGCTGAAGTGCAGTGGTACAATCACAGCTCACTGCAGCTTCGACTTCCTGGGCTCAAACGATCCCCCTGCCTCAACCTCCCTAGTAGCTAGGAGTATAGATGCACACCACCACGCCTGGCCTTTTCTTTTTTTTTTTTTTTTTTTGTGGCAGGGGATGGTGGAGGTGGGCATTGAGACACGGTCTTTCTTGTTGCCCAGGCTGGTCTGAAACTCTTGGCCTCAAGCGGTCCTCCTGTCTTGGCTTTCCAAAGTGTTGGGATTATAGGCATGAGCTACCATACCCACTGTAAACCTATTTTAAAGATGATGCTGCCTGCTGGAATAAATGAGCTTGAAAGTATCTGTGGCTTGAATTCAACTGATATTCATATCTTGCTCACAGAAAAGTCTATAGAGGACATTCCTGATCTGTGGCCTGCTTTCATCCACCTGGTAAGTTAGGAAAACAGGCCACTTCCAACTGTGGCTCTGCCATCCCTGAAGGTCTTGGAGCTGGCTTCCAGCTGGCAAAAAGAATACAAGCATGTACAACGTACACAAACTGCTTACAGTTCTAGGCCTGCACCTCACTTCCACTCACCACTCACACTTCAGTAGTGAGATCCAGTCTTTGGATCACATCTAGACAGAACAAATAGAACAAGGAAAAGAGGTCTCTAAATGAGTAACTCCCAGCAACAATTCTGTATCATGGAAGGACAGACACAAATATCAGGAGATGACTTCCTGCCTCTGCCACACTCTGTGGACCTGCATTTCCATGTCTACGAACATAGAATAAATTTACTTTTAAATGAAATGTAAGAAATGAGTCAATTTAAAGAAAAAAATATATGTATAAATACTAGTACATATGGTGTGTGACTGACCCCAATTTTCAGAGTGAATGAAATTTAGAAAACTCAAAACTGTTACACACATGAACCCCCTTCTTGCTGTTAATAGAGATGGCATATTTTCCCTTCAAGTCTTCCACTCCCTTGGAAAAATGGTTTTAAATAGTTGAGAACAGCAGTTCAGGAAAGTTTTCAGAACAGTAATTAGCCACTAGAGCTTATCAGCAACAGGTAAGCTGAGTCTCTCTCTAAAGTAGAATTTCCTTAGCTATTCAGGCTGATGAAAAAATATTGGCACAGATAATCTTCAACCAACCATATCAAGTCCAGACCCAGGGCACTCAAAGTGGTTTTTGTGTTGTTGTTTTTTTTTTTTGTTTTGTTTTGTTTTGTTTTGTTTTTTTTGGAGATGGAGTCTTTCTGTCACCCAGGCTGGAGGGCAGTGGCATGATCTCAGCTCACTACAACCTCCACCTCCTGGATTCAAGTCATTTTCCTGCCTCAGCCTCCTCAGTAGCCACGATGAGAGGTATGCACCACCATGCCCAGCTAATTTTTGTATTTTTAGTACAGAAGGGTTTCATGTTGGCCAGGCTGGTCTCGAACTCCTGATCTCATCATCCACCCACCTCAGCCTCCCAAAGTGCTGGGATTACAGGTGTTAGCCACCGTGCCTGGGCCAAGAAACGTTTTATATTACAGTTGTTTTATTATTTTTACAAACATTTTTCTAGTAAGAACTTATTATTAGTTTCCTGTTTATCAAGTGTATTTGCCTCTATCATCTTTGTTAAAGTGCCTGCATGTCATACTCTTTTCCTCTGAAAATTTACAGTTTCCTTCAGGGCTATTTCTTTTGTGTGTCTCCTCAATGTCTTGCCCAAAAATTGCATTTTCCCAAACAACTCTATTTACTGAGTATATTTGTCAATTTTTGCTGCAATGTAACTGTGAAATAAAAATACCCTAAATACAGTGGCTCATGGAAACCAGCATTCATTTCTCAATCCTGAGTCTGCAGGTAGGTTGTAACTCTATTGCACTTCACTAGAGTAACATTAAGCTTGGCTCCAAGCTGCAGATTGCATTCTGATCAGTTCCACAAGCCACTTTACTCTCCTTCAACCAGTTACCTAAAACATATTCTTTTAATGCAGGAGGCCAAACTAAACCATACAAGATTGTTTAAAGTTCTGTTTACTGTCATTCCTTCTCATATTCTATTAACCAAAGCAAGTAACGTGGTCAAGTTAAACATTAATGGGGTGCTAGTCCAGGGAGGCACCAAAGACAATTGGCAAAGAGTGCAGATATATCATTCTTTCCCTGGGAAGGAGTAAAGAGTTGGAAAAAAATAATACAATCTGCTTCCCAGAGACATTTTTATTTCCAAAGCATCCTGAGAAAATCACACACACAAGCAGCCAACTCAACTAAGGAGGAATGAGATGAGAAGAAATGAAGATCTTTAAGACTTTGCTATAAAACCAACCTGTGACCTCACTTGGAAACAAACCAGATCATTTTTTAACTTTTCATAAAGTATCTCCACTTGCATTTCTTAAAACAGTTAATGTTAGCTCATCTCAGAACTGATGGTAGCAGAAAAGCTCATTCATCCCAATGTACCCACGTTTCACTGGTAAGACCTAGTCACACAGGTACATTGAAAAGCGAGGCCAGAAGACAGTTCTCTTTGATGATGAGGATTCTGAGGCCATGTCTGGGTTCATCAAGAAAGCTTTCCACAATGTATTTATGATGTCTGAGTTTCCAAGGGGCAATGGCAGCATATGAACACGAGTCAATTTAAAGGAAAAAAAAAACATTAATAATAGCACAGGGAGTTTGTGACTATGGCCATAATCTTAGGAGTAACTAAAATTTGGAAAACTCTAGATTAGACATGCCTAAAATACTGAGCCTAACTCTTACCAAAGCAATAGATTTTACACATACAAAATTCTCAGACCCCATTAACTCATGTTGTTAACTCTCAGGAATTTAACCTAAGAATATAATGCCTAAAGAAGATGCTTTATAGCAGACACAAATTGCAGCTGAGCAAGAAGTTATGAGCTCAAACTGCATTAATAGAACTATAGGAGTAATATTAACATAGCCAATAGTCTCATTAAGGAAGGCACATCTGGAAAATTAAGTTCAATTTGGATTCATCATTTTAAAATTACACAAGTGACACAATTACAGAAACCCAGAGACTCAGAATTCTATTACTCTAATAAATCTTTCAATTCTATTTTTCTCTCCTTATTCACTTTTGTATATAACATTTACATAAATATAATCAACAATATAATCACGATCTTTTCCAGCTTATTTACATGACATCTCACACTTTTTCCCATGTTGCTACATTTTTCCATATTATAATTTTAACATTTGCATAATAACCCATTGTCATTATTTGATATACCATAATACCACCTCCCTATGTTAAATTATTTAAATCAGTTCCCATTTATTTATATTATGAAATTGTTGTCACTTTACTGAAATTGAGACCTAGTTTTCTTCTAACCTACAGATCTAATAATATTCAAAAGTCAGATTTCTAGCCGGGCATGGTGGCACATGCCTATAATCCCAACACTTTGGGAGGCTGAGATGGTCAGAGCATCTAAGGCCAGGAGTATCGCTTGACCTTGGGAGGGAGAGGTTGCAGTGAACCAAGATCACACCACTGCACTCCAGCCTGACAGAGTGACATTCCATCTCAAAAAGAAAGAAAAAAAAAAGTAGATTTCTATGCAGAAGACAGGAATATTTGCCCTTTTCCTTAGAGGTCAAGATCAAATAGATAAATTGTTAAGTCTGTTGTATTGGCATTCAAGTGTATCATTATAGTCAAAGCATGTCTTTAGACAAGCAAAGACCAATTCTGAAATGAAATCTATAGTGAAATCACATATGTGCATATATACACATATATATGCATAGATACATACACATATATATATCTGAACCTTTGACACTATCTTCCATTAGAAATAATATCATTTGGTCAAAAGGAAGATGGTGCAGTTTTTTTTATTATTATTATTATACTTTAAGTTCTGGGACAAGTGCAGAATGTGGTTTGTTACATAGGTATACGCATGCCATGCTGGTTTGCTGCACCCATCGACCCGTCATCTACATTCGCTATTTCTCCCAATACTATTCTTCCCCTAGCCCTCGAACACCTGACAGGCCTTGGTGTGTGATGTTCCCCTCCCTGTGTCCTTGTGTTATCATTGCTCAACTCCTACTTATGAGTGAGAACATGTGGTGTTTGGTTTTCTGTTCTCTTGTTAGTTTGCTGAGAATAATAGTTTCCAGCTTCATCCATGTCCCTTCAAAGGACATGAACTCATCCTTTTTATGGCTGCATAGTATTCCATGGTGTATATGTGCCACATTTTCTTTATCCAGTCTATCATTATGGGCATTTGGGTTGGTTCCAACTCTTTGCTATTGTGAACAGTACAGCAATAAACATACATGTACATATGTCTTTATAGCAGAATGATTTATAATCCTTTGGACATATAGCCAGGAATGGGATTACTAAGTCAAATGATATTTCTGGCTCTAGATCCTTGAGGAATCGCCACACTGTCTTCCACAATGGTTGAACTAATTTACACTCCCACCAACAATGTAAAAGTTTTCCTATTTCTCTACATCCTCTCCAGCATCTGTTGTTTCCTGACTTTTTAATAATCACCATTTGAACTGGCGTGAGATGGTATCTCATTGTGGTTTTGATTTGCATTTATCTAATGACCTGTGATGATGAGCTTTTATTCATATGTTTGTTGGCCACATAAATGCCTTCTATTGAGAAGTATCTGTTCATATCCTTTGCCCACTTTTTGATGGGATTGTTTTTTGTTTTCTTCTAAATTTGTTTAACTTCTTTGTAGATTCTGGATATTAGCCCTTGGTCAGATGGGTAGATTGCAAAAATGTTCTCCCATTCTGTAGGTTGCCTGCTCACTATGATGATAGTTTCTTTTGCTGTACACAAGTTCTTTAGTCTAATTAGACCCTATTTGTCAATTTTGGCTTTTGTTGCCATTGCTTTTGGTGTTTTAGTCATGAAGTCTTTGCTCATGTTTATGTCCTGAATGGTATTGCCTAGGTTTTCTTCTAGGGTTTTAATGGTTTTTAGATCTTGTGTTTAAGACTTTAATCCATCTTGAGTTAATTTTTGTATAAGGTGTAAGGAAGGGGTCCAGTTTCAAGTTTCTGCATATGGCTAGCCAGTTTTTCCAACACCATTTATTAAATAGGGAATCCTTTCCCCATTGCTTGTTTTTGTCAGGTTTGTCAAAGATCAGATGGTTGTAGACCTGTGGCGTTATTTCTGAGGCCTCTGTTCTATTCCATTGGTCTATATCTCTGTTTTGGTACCAGTACCATGCCGTTTTGGTTACTGTAGCCTTGTAGTATAGTTTGAAGTCAGATAATGTGATGCCTCAGCTTTGCTCTTTTCGCTTAGGATTGTTGTGGCTGTACAGGCTATATTTTGGTTCCATATGAAATGTTAAGTAGTTTTCTCTAATTCTGTGAAGTAAGTCAATGGTAGCTTGATAAGGATAGCATTGAATCTACAAATTACTGGGAAATATGGCCATTTTCACAATATTGATTCTTCCTGAGTATGGAATGTTTTTCCATTTCTTTGTGTCCTCTCTTATTTCCTTGAGGAGTGGTTTGTAGTTCTACTTTAAGAGGTCCTTCACATCCCTTGTAAGGTGTATTCCTAGGTATTTTATTCTCTTTGTAGCAATTGTGAATGGGAGTTCACTCGTGATTTGGCTCTCTGCTTGTCTATTATTTGTGTATAGAAATGCTTGGGATTTTGCACATTGATTTTGTATCCTGAGACTTTGCTGAAGTTGCTTATCAGCTTAAGGAGATTTGGAGCTGAGATGATGGGGTTTTCTAAATATACACTCATGTCATCTGCAAACAGAGACAATTTGATTTCCTCTCTTCCTATTTGAATGCCCTTTATTTCTTTCTCTTGCCTGATTGCCCTGGCCAGAACTTCCAATACTATGTTGAATAGGAGTGGGGAGATAAGGCATTCTTGTCTTGTGCCAGTTTTCAAAAGGAATGCTTCCAGCTTTTTCCCATTCAGTATGATATTGGCGGTGGGTTTGTCATAAATAGCTCTTACTATTTTGAGATATGTTCCATCAATACCTAGGTTATTCAGAGATTTTAGCATGAAAGCCTGTTGAATTTTGTTGAAGGCCTTTTCTGCATCGATTGAGATAATGGTGTGGTTTTTGTTGTTGGTTCTATTTATGTGATGGATTACATTTATTGATATGCATATGTTGAATCAGCCTTGCATCTCAGGGATGAAGCTGACTTGATCATGTTGGATAAGCTTTTTGATGTGCTGCTGGTTTCAGTTTGCCAGTATTTTATTGAGGATTTTTGTATTGGTGTTCATCAGGGATATTGGCCTGAAATTTTCTTTTGTGTGTGTCTCTGCCAGGTTTTGATTTCAGGATGATGCTGGCCTCATAAAATAAGTTAGGGAGGAGTCTTTCTTTTTCTGTTGTTTCTAATAGTTTCAGAAGGAATGGTACCAGCTCCTCTTTGTGCCTCTGGTAGAATTTGGCTATGAATTCGTCTGATCCTTTGCTTTTCTTTGGTTGGTAGGCTATTAATTACTGCCTCAATTTCAGAACTTGTTATTGGTCTATTCAGGGATTTGACTTCTTCCTGGTTTAGACTTGGGAGGGTGTATGTGTTTAGGAATTTATCCATTTCTAGATTTTCTAGTTAACTTGCATAGAGGTGTTTATAGTATTCTCTGATGATAGTTTGTATTTCTGTTTGATCAGTGGTGATATCCCCTTTATCTTTTTTATTGCATCTATTTGATTCTTCTCTCTTTTCTTCTTTATGAGTCGGGCTAGTGGTCTATCTATTTTGTTGATCTTTTCTAAAAAAAACCGCTCCTGGATTCACTGGTTTTTTGAATGGTGTTTCATGTCTCTATCTCCTTTAGTTCTGCTCTGATCTTAGCTACTTGTCTTCTGCTAGCTTTTGCATTTGCTCTTGCTTCTCTAATTCTTTTCATTGTGATGTTAGGGTGTCAAATTTAGATCTTTCCTGCTTTCTCTTCTGGGCATTTAGTGCTATAAATTTCCCTCTAAATACTGCTTTAGCTGTGTCCCAGAGATTCTTGTATGTTGTGTCTTTGTTCTCACTGGTTCAAAGAACTTACTTATTTCTGCCTTAATTTCATTATTTATTCTTAATCCCTAGTTTTAATTTGATTACACTGTGGTCTTAGAGACTGTTTGTTACAATTTCCATTCTTCTGCATTTGCTGAGGAGTGCTTTACTTCCAATTATGTGGTCAATTTTAGAATAACTGCGATGTAGTGCTGAGAAGAATGAATATTCTGTTGATTTGAGGTGGAGAGTTCTGTAGATGTCTATTAGGTCTGCTTGGTCCAGAGCTGAATTCAAGTCCTGAACATCCTTGTTAATTTTCTGTCTCATTGATCTAATATTGACAGTGGGGTGTTAAAATCTCCCATTATTATTGTGTGGGAGTCTAAGTCTTTTTGTAAGTCTCTAAGAACTTGCTGTATGAATCTGTGTGCTCCTGTATTGGGTGCATATATATTTAGGATAATTAGCTCTTCTTGTTGCATTGATCCCTTTACCATTATGTAATGCCCTTTTTTGTCTCTTTTGATCTTTGTTGGTTTAAAGTCTGTTTTATCAGAGACTAGGATTGCAACCCCTGCTTTCTTTTTGCTTTCCATTTGCTTGATAAATATTCCTCCATCCCTTTGAGCCTATGTGTGTCTTTGCATGAGATGAGTCTCCTGAATATAACACACTGATGGGTCTCGACTCTTTATCCAATTTGCCAGTCTGCATTTTTTAATTGGGGCATTTAGCCCATTTACATTTAAGGTTAATATTGTTAGGTGTAAATTTTATACTGTCATTATGATGCTAGATGGTTATTTTGCCCGTTAGTTGATGCAATTCCTTCATAGTGTTGATGATCTTTACAATTTGGTGTATTTTCACAGTGGCTGGTACTGGTTGTTCCTTTCCATGTTTAGTGCTTCCTTCAGGAGCTCTTGTAAGGCAGGCCCGGTGGTGACAATATCTCTCAGCATTTGCTTGTCTTTAAAGAATTTTATTTCTCCTTGCTTATGAAGCTTAGTTTGACTGGATATGAAATTCTGGGTTGAAAATTCTTTTAAGAATGTTGAGGCCAGTCGCAGTGACTCATGCCTGTAATCCCAGTACTTTGGGAGGCTGAGGCAAGTGGATCACAAGGTCAGGAATTCAAGACTAACCTGACCAACATGGTGAAACCCCATCTCTACTAAAAGCACAAAAATTAGCCAGGTGTGGTGGCGTGTGCCTGTAATCCCAGCTACTCAGGAGCCTGAGGTAGGAGAATAACTTAAACCTAGGAGGCGGATGTTGCAGTGAGCCAAGATTCTGTCACTGTATTTCAGCCTGGGTGACAGAGCAAGACTCTGTCTCAAAAAAAAAAAAAAAAAAAAAAAAAAAAGAATGTTGAATACTGGCTCCCACTCTCTTCTGGCTTGTAGGGTTTCTGCAGAGAAATCTGCTATTAGTCTGATGGGCTTCCCTTTGTGAGTAACCTGGCCTTTCTCTCTGACCTTCCCTAACATTTTTTCCTTCATTTCACATTGGTGAATTTGATAACTATGTTTCTTGGGATTGCTCTTCTCAAAAAGCATCTTTGTGGTATTTTCTGTATTTCCTAAATTTGAATATCGGGCCTGCCTTGCTAGTCTGGGGAAGTTCTCCTGGATAATATCCTGAAGAGTGTTTTCCAACTTGGTTCCATTCTCCCTGTCACTTTCAGGTACACCAATCAAACATAGGTTTGGTCTTTACACATAGTCCCATATTTCTTGGAGGCTTTGTTTGTACCTTTTTAAAAAAAAAAAAAAATACTTTAAGTTCTAGGGTACATGTGCACAACGTGCAGGTTTGTTACATATGTATACATGTGCCACGGTGGTGTGCTGCACCCATTAACTCATCATCTACATTAGGTATATCTCCTAATGCTATCCCTCCCCTCTCCCCTCTCCCCACAATAGGACCCGGTGTGTGATGTTCCCCTTCCTGTGTCCAAGTGATCTCATTGTTCAATTCCCACCTATGAGTGAGAACATGCAGTATTTGGTTTCCTGTTCTTGCGATAGTTTGCTGAGAATGATGGTTTCCAGCTGCATCCATGTCCCTACAAAGGATATGAACTCATCCTTTTTTATGGCTGCATAGTATTCCATGGTGTATATGTGCCACATTTTCTTAATCCAGTCTGTCACTGATGGACATTTGGGTTGATTAAGTCTTTGCTATTGTGAATAGTGCTGCAATAAACATACGTGTGCATGTGTCTTTATAGCAGCATGACTTATAATCCTTTGGGTATATCCCCAGTAATGGGATGGCTGGGTCAAATGGTATTTCTAGTTCTAGATCCTTGAGGAATCGACACACTGTTTTTCACAATGGTTGAACTAGTTTACAGTCCCACCAACAGTGTAACAGTGTTCCTATTTCCCCACATCCTCTCCAGCACCTGTTGTTTCCTGACTTTTTAATGATCACCATTCTAACTAGTGTGAGATGGTATCTCATTGTGGTTTTGATTTGCATTTCTCTGATGGCCAGAGATGATGTGCATTTTTTTCAGAGATGCCCTGCCCAGAGGGGAGGGATCTAGAGAGGCAGTCTGGCTACAGCAGCTATGCTGAACTGTGGAGGACTCCGCCCAGTTTGAACTTCCCTGTGGCTTTGGCTACACTGTGAGGGGAAAACCGCCTACTCAAGCCTCAGTAATGGTGGACATCCCTCCCCCCTCCAAGCTTAAGCATCCCAGGTTTACTTCAGACTGCTGTGCTGGCAGCAAGAATTTCAAGCCAGTGGATCTTAGCTTGCTGTGCTCCCGTGGAGGTAGGATCTGCTGAGATAGACCAGTTGGCTCCCTGGCTTCAGCACCCTTTCCAGGTGAGTGAACAGTTCTGTCTTGCTGGTGTTTCAGGTGCCACTGAGATATGAAAAGAAATTCCTGCAGCTAGCTCAGTGTCTGCCCAAATGGTCGCCCAGTTTTGTGCTTGAAACCCAGGGTCCTGGTGGCATAGGCACCTGAGGGAATCTCCTGGTCTTTGGGTTGTGAAGACCGTAGGAAAAGCATAGTATCTAGGCCGGAGTGCAATGTTCCTTACCGCATAATCCCTTATGGCTTCCCTTGGCTAGGGGAGAGAGTTCCCTAACCCCTTGTGCTCTCCAGGTGAGGCAATGCCCCCACCCTTCTTTGGCTTGCCCTCCATGGGCTGTACCCACTGTCTAATCAGTCCCAAAGAGATGAGCTGGGTACCTCAGTTGGAAATGCAGAAATCACCCACCTTCTGTGTTGATCTCACTGGGAGCTGCAGACCAGAGCTGTTCCTATTCAGCCATCTTGCCAGCCTCAATACAGTTTTTTTTAATATAGTAATTTTTATTTTATCAGTCTTGAAACTGATCTCATCAGCAGAGGCATCAAGGCTAAGGAGAAACCTGAGAACTGGATTAGTTATCCATTGCTGGGTGGTTTTGGCTCAGGTACTCTGATGAGGTTGCAGTTAGGATGTCAACTGGGGTTGCAGACATCTGAAGACTGCTTGGCCAGGGCTGGAGTATCAGCTTTCAAGGCTGCTCACTCACATGGCAGTAGGTCTGTTCCTCACTACATAGGCCTTCCTAGGGCTGGCTGTGTGCCCTCATGATCTGGCAGCTGGCTTCCTCAGAGTAAGTGATATAAGAGAGACCAAAGAGGCTGGGCATGGTGGCTCACTCCTATAATCCCAGTACTTTGGGATGCTGAGGTGGGCATATCACGAGGCCAGGGGTTTAAGATCAGCCTGGCCAACATGGTGAAACGCCATCTGTACTAAAATACAAAAATTAGCCAGGCATGGTGGTACACGCCTGTAATTCCATCTACTCAGGAGGCTGAGGCAGGAGAACTGCTTGAACCCAGGAGACAGAGGTTTCAGTAAACCGAGACCATGCCATTGCACTCCAGCCTGGGCAGCAACAGAGGGAGATTCTGTCTCAAAAAAAAAAAAGAGAGAGAGAGAGAGAGATCAAAGAAATCACACCATCTTCTATGACCTAGATTCTTAAGTTACAGTCTTCCATTGTATTTTGTTTGTTTCATTCATTAGAAGCAAGTCACTGAAAACAGCCCACACTACAGGGAAAAGGAATTAGGCTGAACCTCTTGAAAGGAGGAATATCCATTAATTTGATTACATATTTTAAAGCCACCAAAAAATGGAGAAAGTATGGATTTTATAGTCATGCACAACATCTGTCAAATTCTGGCTCTTCCAATTATTGCCTGCTTAACATTAAGGAGATCACTCAGTACAGTGCCCTTGGCCTCTTTCTTCATCACTAAGTCAGATTATTTGTCTGCTTACCTCACTGAATAATTATGAGACCTAAATGAGATCATGTAAAATGGTGGGTTTTGTTAGTCATTACTAACACAATAATAAATAAAAATTGGGTATTACTAATGGTCACCATCAAAACAGTGATGATTGCTCAGGACTCTTTAGGTGACAAATAACCTCACTTGAATCACACTCAATGAAAGTCAAACCAAAAATCAACTGTATTGATTCACATAACCAGAGGTACTTCAGGAATGGCTGGGTCCAGGGTCTTAGATGGACAGAGTTCTTTTTCTTTCTATCCATCTTCTGTTTTTTTTTTTAATTTCTCTTTTTGTATTGGCTTCAATATTTCAATGCTACAAGTACCTTCATCTGTGTGTCCAGGAAAATGACTATAGCAGCTCTATCTTACATCATTCCAATAGCTTATCATCCCAAAGGTGAAGAAGCACCCTTTCCCTCCCAGTCTCCACAAGTCACAGCTCAGAAAAGCTTCTGATTAACCCTTCTTGGTCACTGCCGTATTCAAAACCCTCCTAGGTCTTCCCTTCACACATCCAATGAACCCAAAGTCCTCACATCCATGAGCTCCTGTGTGATTTTGGCCCAGCTGCCACTCTGTCCTCATTTCCTATCACTCTGGCCTTGCTCTTGCTATTCTAGTCACATTGCCCTCCTGGATACAGCTCAGGGCCTTTGTACTGGGCAATTTCCCCTGCCCAAAATGTTTTTCTCTAACATATTAATATGCCACATTCCTTCACTTCTTTCAGACCAAATATCACTTTAGAAGTTTTCCATGAGCTCCCTTTCTAAAATCACAGCTCACCATTCCCATCACTCTCAAACCTCTTCCATGCTTTTCATTTTTTAAATAATACCATTATCTGACTTTTGGGGGGTTTGTTTTTTTATTTTTTTAGAGACAGAGTCTCACTCAGTCACCCAGGCTGGAGCACAAAGGCATGATCTCACTGCAACCTCTACCTCCCGGGTTCAATTGGTTCTCATGCCTCAGCCTCCCAAATACCTGGGATAACTGGTGCACGCCACCACGTCTAATTTTTGTATTTTTAGTAGAGATGGGGTTTCACCATGTTGGTCAGGCTGGTTTCGAACTTCTAATCTCAAGTGATTCACACGCCTTAGCCTCCCAAAGTGCTGAGATTTCAGATGTGAGCCACCACACCCGACCCCTGAGATTTTTATTTAATTTCTGTTTACTGGCTTAGTTTATGTCTTCTCCAACTAAAGAGTAAATTCTGTATGGACAGATATCCTATTTTGCTGACCTCTGTATCCACAAGAATAAAAATCAGTGCCTCACACATGCTCCATAAACATTGTTGAGTGAGTGAATGAATGAAAATGCCAATCTATAAACCAATCACTATGACCAGGAAGTGGGGTATTCTGATCAATATTCATGAGATGCCCTTCTTTCCAAAATAGTACAGTAAGTCCATGGAATAGTAGAGGCAGTGGCCTCCAACAGAAAGGCAAAGTACAGTTATCAGAAGCAAAGGGATGAGATGTAGGGCAGGAAAAAAAAAAAAAAAAAAAACCCATAGCTAGCCACCAGATCATGTTTATCCCAATCCCACACAAAGCCCAACAAATAAATGTGAAAAAAGGTCAGAGCTAGATGGAGATTTTAAAACTGTTTTATATACTCCCCAAGACCCACGCCCAAGAGCCAGAGTGAAGCTCATGCCTATTTCATAGATAAAAAACACACAACCAGAAAATATACAAATACAAGATTTATCACAATGCCTAATAAAAACTGCAACAACCGCAGCACTCTAAATTAATGATTACCAATAAGTGGCACAGCATTAGAAAAGTGAAAGGCATTTTGTACAAAAGCTAGCATTGAGAGAAAGGTACTAAATCAAACCGCAGTACCATGAAAAGGCAAAGTAGAGGTGGAAAGGATAATTTCTCAAAAAGTAACTTTCTGACTGCAAGAATGGATTGATAGTACTATCCGTTCTTTATAGGAAAGTTCCCAACAATGAATTTCCTTGTCATCATGATCTAATATTGGTTACCAGCTATTACTCTCATTCGTCATGTTCCACATTCGCACGGCAGTATAAACAATATCATGGATTTCTTCAGTCGTATTTCACAGCACTTCTTGGAGGGGGTGGATTTTGTATTCAAGTGCAAACCAAAGTGTTCCAAATCTATCTAGGCTCGTAAAAACTATAAATGACCTGCTTGGGGTGCACAAATGCCCAGTAGTGCTATAAAATGTAAGGCTGCTTTGCTAGAAGCCTCCCTTACTATAGAAAATTTACTTATCTCTATACTCAAATTTAAATTAGGCTGCTCACTGAAATGCTCCATCCACACAAATCAGATTGCTTCTACTCACCATCCATGGTCTTCCTCCACCTGCAAGACAACTCAGTCTTCATCTCCCTCTCTCTTTGTCCCCTATAAATTGTAGCTAACTTCTCTTGAGCGCCTAGTATTTTCTGCTAACCTCTATACAATGTCTGAAGCCTTCACAGCAGTTCAAGATAGGCATTATCACCATTTTCAGGACAAGCCAAGTTCAGTGCCTCTGAATAGCTTGTCCAATGTCTCGCAATTACCATTTAGCAGAATCAAGAATTCAACTCCGATCTAAGTCAAAAACTTCCAACTTTTTCAATTCTAGCACATGCTCTCCTCTGTCAGTTGCGAAGTTCTGTCATGACTTCTTTCAAGTATTCCTTGGATTGACCATTCCAATTCCAACCTTCACCACCTGATGTCTAAATCACTACAACCCCATCCTGATTTGTCCCCACAACTGCAGTATCTTCAAACTCCACAATTTCCTGACATGTTAGTATTCATATATGAGTGTGGGGGTGGGGGGTAAAGCAGAGAGAGACAAAGAGATACAGAACTAGAACTAGAGAGAGACATCAGCATAGAGGCAAACATGAATGGCTTTATGGACAGGGATAGACACTGAGAGAAATTGCCATAAAAACACAGAAATTCACACACTCATAACATAAACATGTGGAGAGAAATAGAGTTACAGATCCAGATCCTTACACCCCACACCTGAAGGTTCTTTGTACCCCAATATTACTGACACAATTTCAAAGCTACCTTTCATTGAGGTTTTTCATGCTGTTATGTAATTTTCACAAATATCTTGGAAGATTTTACTATTATCCCATTTTATAAATGGAATTTTGGAGTCCCTTCTATGTTGACTTGCACTGCTCATCAACGACAGAGTAATAGTTCAACACAGTGATATTGACTCTCAAATCCAAGATTGTATAGACCAGCAGTTCTCTCCTGGTAGTGGTTTTGCCCCCCAAGGAACATCTGACAATGTTTGAAGATTTTTATTATCGAATGGGAGGTAAGGGAAGGATGCGGCTGACATCCAGTGGGGAGAAGCTAGGGATGCTACTGAACATCCCACATTGTGCAGGACAGCCTTCATAACAAAGAATGATCCAACCCAAAATGTCAATAGGATAACCATTGAGACACCCTGTTATAAGCATAAAATCAGATTCTAATCCTCATGTTTTCCCATGTAGGCTCTAGACTACAACATCTCTATCCTCCTAGACATCTAAATCATTTGAAGTATGTACTTATTCATTAATACAACAAACATTTGCTGACAGCCTCCTAATTATCAGGCACTGAGACCCAAAAAAACCTGATTAAGACATGGCTCCTCATGGTCTATTACAAACAGAGATGAGATATGGAAAAATAACTTCAATTCAATGTGTCAAATGCTATGATAAAGATATATGCAAAGGGCCATGGAAGCACAAACGAGGAGCATGTAACCCAGAAAATACAGGCCCATAATCCTTGATCCTCAATCTGGAGACCTAAGAAGTTCGACAAACTGAAATGAAAAGTTTTTGAAAATGAAAGTTGTTTTTCCTTTCAATGTAGCACCAAAATAATTTGTGGCAAAACCCAACTTGAACTGAAGTTTCACCTGGGTATCAGTGATTCTGCCAGTCATAAGAATATCTTCTGTTCTTTGCTATTCTTGTAATTTTGGATTTAATTACACCATGAAAGTATAAGAACTAAATATATGCCAATGGATAACAACAGGAATCGTCATGACCAGTAGCATGGAAGGTGGAATCAGCACAAAAGTTTGATCAAGGTCTATCTGCAAGACATCTACTGATGAATATCGTGTTAGTCTGTTCTCATATTGCTATAAAGATATTACCTAAGACTGGGTAACTTATAAACAAAAGAGGTGTAATTAACTCACAGTTCCACATGGCTGGGCAGGCCTCAGGAAACTTACAATCATGGCTGAAGACGAAGGAGAAGCAAGGCACAACTTACATGGCAGCAGGTGAGAGACAGCACAGGGAAACTGCCAGACACTTATCAAACAAGCAGATCTTGTGAGAACTCCCTGATTATCACAAGAACAGCATGTGGGAATCACCCCCATGATTCAGTCACCTCTCTCCAAGTCTCTCCCTTGACCCCTGGGGATTACAATTTGAGATGAGATTTGGGCGAGGACACAGAGCCACATCATATCAAATATGGTGAAGAATCTATCAGACTTAAACAAAAGAGACAAGTTATGGGAGTTTCACAGTGATAATGATGACCAAGAATTAATGATAAATGGGAAAATATTGCAAACAGTTTATTTAAAAAATGAAGATCTTGACAGTGTACTGAGTGCATTTTTTTTTTTAACCAAAGAGTGGACAGGTGCCATTGACTGGTTTTTCAGTCTTGAAACATTTTAGAATATACTTTGAAGAACTGGACATTAGCAGGATGTATAACTATTCAGAACATCAGCTACAGAAAGTAACACATGGCACAATGTAAAATATCTGAAAAATCAAAGGTGAAAAGTATGCTAGTGATTTTTTAAAGTTACACTGACAATTTGCTAAGATAACATCTGCTGAAAACTTTAGTCTTGAACAAACTTAGAGGTTGGTAAAACAGCTCTGAATTGGCACTATATTCTTAGAAAAACATTATCAATCAAGAACACCAAGAGGTATAAGGAAACTAATAGATATGCTGACTATGTTTGCACATGCCAAAGCCTGAGACAGCTACAAGGGGTAAAAAAGTTAAATCACAGAAAAAGCCAACATTCACGATGCTACAACATGGATGAACCTTGAAAACATTTATTAAGTGAAAGAAGCTACGCACAAAATGCCACCTGCCGTATGATTCCATTTATATAAAATATCCAGAATAGGGAAATCTAGAGACAGAAAGATTAATGGTTGCCAGGGACTAGGAAAAGAGGGAATAGGAAGTGACTACTAATGGGTAAATGGTTTCATCTGGAGATAATGAAAACGTTCAGAAATTAGATGCAACGGTTGCACAACTCTAAATATACTAAAAACCATCTGATGGAACTGTTTAAATTGGTATATAAATTATATCTCAATAAATCTGTTAAAAGAAAAAAGAACATAGGGTAATTACATGAATTTTTTTCTGGTACATTCAACAGTACTTTGTACCAGTGGCTTAAGTTGGACTGGAAAAAAATTGTAGAATAGTATTTTTCCTCAACATGTACTCTGTATATTTCTCTTAAACTTCTTATGACAAGTAATGTTGTTGATACTTATTTCTGTGAAACATATCTATTTTTAAAAAGTCCCATAATCAAGATATGTTATGTTCCATGAAGAGTAAGTACAAATACTTTTTAAATTCTATGCTGAGTATATTGAACAGGGAACGTAGAAGTTTAAGATTTCCTTAAAAAGAGCTTAGTCTTGAGGACGCCATTTACATAGTTGTTAAAGTTGGAACAATGCTGATGAGTCAACATTAACAAATGCTTGCCACAGATTTTGAAAATGAACTTGCATGTGAAGATTTTGAAGGACTTCATACGTGTAATGAGAAGATAACTTTATCTTGCTTGCCAGAAGAATTATAGAATAAAAAGAAGTTGTCACTGAAAAAAAACACTGAGCTTTAACCGTGACACAACTGTTGTGTTTTCCTTGGGTGATGGGAAAATGGCTGAATGGTGGTGTTACATATAGATAAGTTTAAGAACATTAGTAATGATAAGGAAGATGTTATTGTGAACATAAGTGAAAAGAAATCCATGTAGATTAATACGGTCAATAAGAAATATTAAACAATAGTTCGTCTTGAACAATGTGTATTTTTCAATGAACAAGAGATTAAGGCAGTTTACTCAATTAATGAGCTAAAATGAAAGCTTATAATGAAACCAATGACAGTCAGAAAAAGACTGAAGGTTGTCAGTTAAAGTGATGATTTATCACTTGAGAATCCTATTTGTGGCTCATCCTCATATGTCCAAAGGCAATACTGATATGTGTTCCTCAAACAACCAGATGGAAGCAGCATTTACTCAATGTATAAGTACAGGTATATGATTTAGTTGAAACCTGCATATGCTTAAATATTTTCTGAAAGGTTTTCTTAAAAATATAATCCATATTTATCAATGTATGGTCTATTTACTAAGTTTTACTGTACACATAACCCTTAAAACTGATGTTACATTCTATCCATTTCATATGAACATTCACATGTTCCAGTACCCCAGTTGCCTCTGGGCATAATTGTATAAGCAAATTTATTTCCTTTTTAAGATGCAAATATTTCTAAATTCTAAAATATATCTGGCCCTAAGAGTTTGGGATAAAAAATTGTGGACTTACATCTAATGTGCAATTTACCCTTTAAGGCATCTATCCTTTAACTTTTCTGTGAAATGAATTATGCTGGTAGGCTTTGTAATGTTAAACCACCTTTGCATTCCTAGAATAAGCCCTACTTTTTCATCAAGTTTTTTTTTTTTTGTCATGCTTTGCTATATTTCATTTGAATGTTGTATCTTAACTTTGAATGTTGTATCTTTATTCATAAGTAAAACTTATCTTGGGCTTTCTTTTGCTGCAATCATTATTAGGTTTGAATGTTAAAGTTATGATGCCTGGCCGGGCGCGGTGGCGCAAGCCTGTAATCCCAGCACTTTGGGAGGCCGAGACAGGCAGATCACGAGGTCAGGAGATCGAGACCATCCTGGCTAACACGGTGAAACCCCGTCTCTACTAAAAAATACAAAAAAAAACTAGCCGGGCGAGGTGGCGGGCGCCTGTAGTCCCAGCCACTCGGGAGGCTGAGGCAGGAGAATGGCATGAACCTGGGAGGCGGAGCTTGCAGTGAGCCGAGATCCGGCCACTGTACTCCAGCCTGGAGGACAGAGAGAGACTCCGTCTCAAAAAAAAAAAAAAAAAAAAAAAAAAGTTATGATGCCTTTGTATCATTAAAAATAAAACAATTCTTACACCTTTTTCAATGGAAAGTATTTGTTATCTTTCCAATCTCTTGTAGGGCTGTTGGATCTAGTTGTGTTTTCTACCTTTTGAGTCAAGTTTGATGATTATTATTTTGCCAAAAAATTATCCATTTCCTCTAAGTTTATGACAATATTTTCTTATAATTATCCTGATATTTCCTAAATGTATGATTATGGCTTGATTATAATAATCTTTATTTTTTCACTTTTCTCTTTTTTTCTTCATTCTAGTTTGGAAAACTTTGAGTGCTTTATTGATCTTTGCAAAAAACAGCATTTGACTGTATATTTCTTTTGTTCTTTTTTAACTTCTGCTGGTTGTTTTCCATCTCATTAATTTCAACTGTTAACTTTATTATTTCTTTCTTCCTACTTTGTCTACCTTTATGCCAAAATAGTAAGACAAATAGTAAGCTCCTTTATTTTTTGTCATCCTTAAATAATGAAGACATTTAAGGCTATACATTTTTGTCTCATTGAAGATTTATTGTATCCCTATGATTGGATATGTGTGATTTTATTACTACTTTCCTTAAAGCTGCTATTTTCTATTTAATCCAAAAGGTATCTAGGAATGTGTCTGTTAACATCCTAGGAATTAAGTTTTTCATCATGCTTTATTTTTCCTAAATGTATTGGCTTTTGCTTGGAGGTTGTTTTTTGTGGTTTTTTTACCATCCTGTAAAATATTTACTTTAAAAAATTTGTTAACATGTTTATAGCTAAATACATAACAGGTTTTACATATATTTCATATTCATAAGGGAAAAATTGTATGTACTTTACTTGAGGGATTAAAGGTTCTCTACATATATTGAGTTTGTTTTTATTCAAGACTTCTATATCATCCGTTTTCTACAAAATCTGTCCAATTTTGAAAGAGCTGTGCTAAAATCTCCTGGTATGATTATTGAAAGTTCTCTTTGCATTTCTTATAGTTTTTGCTTGAGATATTTACCTACCCTGCTTGGTACATATAGGTTTATGATCACTACATCTTCTTAACCAATTGTGTTGTTTTTAATTATGTGATATCTATCTTCAACTGTTTATTGCTTTAAACCAGGAATTCTACCAAATATAATACTTTTTTTCTTTTATTTTGTTTGCATTTGCCTGTACTTTGACTATTCCATTATTTCCAATTACTTTGTGTGTGTTTAACCCAATTTATTAATGGATTTCATATTATAACCCTACCTGTTATCATCTGTCCTTTCAATGAATGCATTTAGTTTATTAACAACTAATGTAATAATCAAAACACTTGATTCAATTCTTTCCTGGTAACTTTACGTTGTAAGTTATTCTACTTTGTTGTGTCCACTTAATCTTCTCATTGTTTTCTGTGGTTCGATAGAGTAACAATTCCTTCCATTCTTTTACTCCTTGCTAATTGGCAAATTCTCTGACATATCTCCATTCCATTAATGGTCCCTTTCCCTTCTCTAACACAAATATGTTTCCAGACCATGGCAGAACTCTAGAAAGTGGAAATACTTAATGTATATCCAAGTTCATTTTTAGGCTAGTGAAGGCTGCTTGCTACTATCAAAATACAATTAATCTTCACCATATTCTCATACCAGCAGTTAAAAATAGTGATAATTTACCTCATATTCTCTTAAATCTCCCTTAATCGACTACATTCTACCTTCTTCTCCTCCATGCTTTAATGTGAAACTTGAGAAAGTTACTTGAATTTGATATATTATAAACTTCCCCCTGTGAAATGGCTCTAATAATACCTAATGTACCTTGTGCCAAGCTCAAGAATTAAATGACAGCATGGCTATAAAAGCTTGTTAATAAAGACAAAACTGTAAGTATAATAAAACCTGAGTTCCACTTATCAAAAGACATATTCCTCAGAACACTAGTCTCACATGATAGTTTGAGGAAAAAAAATTGGTTTCTGAAAATACGCTTACATACTCGGAAAATGTTCTTATTCTACCTTTCTCTTAGAGATTCCAAATGCATATAAAAACAGTAAAAGCTTTGGGAGGTTTTCAAGTGTAATAAAGAAATTTTGTGATTAGAGCTTGTCACTAGGCCCAGACAGACTTCAGTTTGATTCTTAGCTCTCCTATTTACTGGGTGTAAATTTAGAACAGGTTAATCCCCCTCAGCCTCCATTCTCTCATCTACAAAATGGAAATGAAATAATTTCTCCTTCATAAAATTACTGAGGAAATTCAATGCAGTTATGCATGTGAAGCACTTACAATAGTGCCTGGCACATTGTAAATGCCTAATAAGTGGTAGCAATTATTATTGTTGCCTTATTAATTCTAGTAATATTAAAATTTGCTTAATTCTGTTTTCATACTCTTTTGACCATGGAACATCTTTTCTCTTTGTTATATATTAACATACTTCCTCTCAGCACAACACTGGGAAAGCCCTTTCCTAGGCAACCAAAATAATGTGTTTGAGTCCTCTCCATTTCCCCCTTCTTAACTTTTTAAAGTCTAACCCTCATTTGTCTTAAACCAACAATGAGAGTCTCCAGAGAAGGATTGTTCCTTTGCCTGAGGAAATGAGAGGATTCTTCCTGGAGATAAAAATATTTTTCACACAGGACAATATGTGATTAAGTGCATGAGTGGTTCTGAGAACAAGGCCACAGAGTAGAGAGGGATCACAGGAGGCAGAAACACCAAAGGAAGGTGTCCTGGGGAATGTGAGACTCAAGGTCAGTCTTGAGGTATGGTAGGACTTAGGAACTTTAGAAAGATGTGTGTAGAGGGGGAATAATCAAATTTGAGAACAGCATGCAAGGAATTTCAACACATATTTTTGCCCTAGAACACAAGAAAACTTAGTATTTGGCCCACATGTAAGCTACTTGATTTGGCTGATTTCCCTCCTATCTGTTATACTTTCCTTAAGTCGGTAGGAGTGGTACCTGATCTAGTCTCTGACTGGTTGAGTTCCCAAGAGAAAAACCACGGGACGCACCACCCAGTGCATTTATTCCTGAAAGAAGCTTCTCTAAGCCTGTCTGCTTTTCTATCCTCACAAACTGTGCAGAAGCAGATTCACAACTTACAATCCTGGAAATCGAGTGTATGTTTAACCCTTTTCTCCAAATTCTAGGCAAGAAAAGCCAAAATATTTTGTCTCATATGCCAATTCCCAGGCAATGATTAGTGGCTGTTCAAAGGATCGTGTTGAGAAGGATAGTGAGACCCCAATATGAGCCCAGCAAGGAAGAGTACTGTGATCAATTTAGGGATGGCTGCTAAGAACACAGGAGGGGGGAAGTGGCAGTAAGAGTGCCACATTGCCACATAGCTCTCATACACGATAGGAACAGCACCCATAGCTCTCACACAGTATGGGAACGGCGCCCATGGCTCTCACGCTCTATAGGAACGACATGCAAAGCTCTCATGTGCTATGAGAACAGCATACACACAATATAGGAACACTGCCCGTAGCTCTCACACACTATAAGAACAGTGCCCATTATCCTTTCCCGAGCTCTACTGCGGACCCCAGGACCAAAAGCCCTGGCAGTGGGAAGGCAGAGAGGAAAGAGACACTCTTCTTCCTTTCCCTACACCTGTACAAATCCTTCTTCTGGTGTTTAACCATACTCTCCCTGAGAAAGCTAACACAGAGGAGGAGGTGTAACAGTCAAGAACAGTCCATTCCTCTGGCCTTTTCCTTTGGCTGCCTACAGACAACACATATTCCCCAGCTTGAAAATAAGCCTGAACTCCTTGTATAGGGGCAATGTCTGATTTATCCCTGAGGCCTAAACATCTACCTTGCTCAGAGAAGGTACATGGCAGTGGGGCAATGACTAAGGGCTTACGCGCACCAAATGGCCTTGCATACTAGCACTTAACTCTGGATCTCTAGTATTTTTTCCCATATTTATCCTAATAGCAGCTCTTCTGGGAGACTTTCCCATAACCTCCCCAGGAAAAATGGATCAAGTTTTCCTATGGGCAACCCCATTGCTCTTCTTTGAAAAATATATGAGGCTTATATGTTTACATCTCATATCATCTAGGATGGCCCTCTCCAGGGCAGGGACTATGTTCTACTTCTGATCCCTCCTGAACTTAATTTTGAATCTGGCAAATGATAGTAGCTCAATAACTGTACATAAAGGCATTAATTTTTTTTTTTAAGAAATGAACTAATTATTCAAAACCAGGAATGAGGAAATGTTCTCTAGTAGGAAAGTTGCCAGTGGTCAATTTGGAAGTCAAAGAATCTTTAATTACCTGAATTTAGGGGATTCTGCCATTTTATTCAGATTGAAAGTTGAGAAAATAAGCTAAATCAGAAAAGGATACAGAGCTAGAAAAGAGAAACATCACACTAACTGTCCCTAGTCTTACTGCTAAAGTATGATATAATTCTCATGATGCTGAGAATTCTGAAAGATCTGATAAAGACCTAAAGTAGAAACTGACACATATATCCAGAAAATGTACAATTGGGCATAGAAATTATTAAATTAGCCTACAAACCTGCTAGATTTTTCAAATAGTCTAAAATAATTATAAACCCTTAGAGATTTCTGGCTTCATAGTTTCCTTTAAAACAGAATACACAGAAGGCATTTATTAAAATGACATGTGTCATTTATAAAAGACCATGCAGAGGGTGTGGGATGGAATGAGGAGGTGGGGTGGGAATCAACCAAATGGAACAGAAACTCACTTTAAATGAAAATTCACTTAGAGGAAATTATATGATACAGGAGAAATCTATGTGTGCCAAAGTTTTAAAAATTTAGACATACTGTAAATATCTATCTCATGCTTTTTGTATTCCTGTGAACTCTCTTTTTGAAAGGTTAGTTTTCTGCCAGTATAGTCATAACATACAATCAATTCAATAACGTAGCATTAAATTATTAAATGAGGTTAAATGTGTTTGGAGATTCAAAGCATTAACCTGATTCTCTTTCTCACCCTGAACAACTGCCTTTCAAATGAGACTTATTTCTTCCATGTCTAGTATGGATTTAAAAATCAAAATAATTGAAGCTATTCCATATGAGAAAAATACTTTAGGAACTCTTATAACTTCTTTTGTAAATGCGTTTTGAAATATGAAGCCCAAATTGGGTGTAGCCTTAAATGTGTATCCTCTACGAACTTCTACAGATTTCTGCAAAATAAGATTGGCCACTGACCAGATCCATCTCCAGGCTCCTATCACAAAGGGAGTAGCTCAAGAAAGATGGCCCAAAGAGGTTAACAATTAAGAAATTAATTCTTAATTGTTAAGAAATAATTAAAGCCAGAGCCAAAAGAGGCTCCAAATCCCTTAGTCCAAACCTCCTTCTGCAACAGCACACTGACTATGTTCTACCAACCAGACCCCAATAAAATTTTTTAGGCAACCATAGAATAAGGTTTCCTTAGTTGTTATTTTTGCTAATAGTAACCAATTACAGGCTAGGTACAGTGGCTCATGCCTATAATCACAGCACTTTGGAGGGCTAATGAGGGTGGATCTCTTGAAGCCAAGAGTTTAATACCTGCCTGGGCAACAAAGTGAGACCCTGTCTCTACAAATAAATGAATTATTTGGGCATGCCGGTGCACGCCTATAGTCCTAGTTATCCCAGGGGCTGAGGTGGGAGGGCTGCTTGAGCCCCAGCGTTTGAGGCTGCTGTGAGCTATGATCACACCGCTGCACTCCAGCCTGGGTAACAGAATGAGACCTTGCCTCAAAAATAAATAAACAATTACAACACAACATGAACTCCATCCCAGCACAAAGTTGGATCTTTTTGTGTACCGTGGTATCCTTCAGCACCTAGAACATGCCCGGCATATAACAGGCATTCAATTAATTGGGTTGTTTTATTTATTGAGAGAGCACTATGTGTTAGACACAGAACTGAGCACCTCACATATATTATCTCATTTAATCCCCAAAACACACATATGGACTAAATTGTACCTACCCTCAAATTCACATGTTCAAGCCCTCATCCCCAATGTGGTTATGTTTGGAGACAGGGCCTTTAAGGGTTTAAGGTTAAATGAGGTCCTAAGAGTGGGGCCCTAATCTAGTGGCACTGGTGCTCTCATAATAGAAGGAAGAGATACCAATGATATATGCACACAAAGGAAAGGCTATGTGAGAACATAGGTAAAGGCAGCCATCTGCAACCAAATAGAGAGGCTTCATCCAAAACCAACCATGCTGGTACCTCAATCTTGGGCTACCAGGCTCCCAATAACTTCTGTTGTTTAAGCTACCCAGTCTGTGGCATTCTGATGGCAGCCCTACCTGACTAATACACTATCAGAATATTATTTTCATCTCATTTTTCAGAAAAAGAAACAGAGATAGAGCGATTTTACTAATGTTACCACTGCTGGCCTCTAGGTATTTAGAAGGTTGGTGATTAGACAATAGATGTCAAAAGAAAAGAGAAGTAGGTAATTTAATAGAGTTCAATGTGTAATAAATGAAACTCTTCACGACTAGACTAGCCTTACAAGAGGTCCTCAAGGAAGTTTTAAACATGGAAACAAAAGAATGATACCTGCTACCACCAAACACACTTAGGTACACAGTCCACAGACCCTATAAAGCAACCACACAGTAGAAACTACAAAGCAATTAGCTAATAACTTGATGATAGAATCAAAACCTCACCTATCAATATTAACCTTGAATGTACACGTTCTAAACACCCCACTTAAAAAAAAAAAAAAAACCACACACACAGAGTGGCAAGTTAAAAAATAAGAATCATCCATCTACCCTATCTCTACTAAAAAATACAATAAAAACATTAGCCAGGCATGGTGGCGGGTGCCTGTAATCCCAACTACTCGGGAGGCTGAGGCAGGAGAATTGCTTGAACCTGGGAGGCAGAGGTTGAAGTGAGCTGTGATTGCACCACTGCACTCCAGCCTGGGTGACAAGTGTGAGATCCTGTCTCAAAAAAGATTCTACATACCTAGTATGACTCAGAACAGAAGACTGTCTTCCAGGTCTGCCTTTTTAATCAGCAAGCAAGAAAGAATGTAATTCTGCACCTAAATCCACAATCCGAAAAGGATCCTAGGTTGGGCGCAGTGGCTCACGCCTATAATCCCAGCACTTGGGGAGGCCAAGATGGGTGGATCACTTGAAGTTAGGAGTTCAAGACCAGCCTGGTGAACATGGTGAAACCCCAGCTCTACCAAAAATACAAAAACTAGGCAGAGATAGTGGCGGGTGCCTGTAATTCTAGCTACTCAGGAGGCTGAGGCAGGAGAATCACTTGAACCCAGGAGGCAGAGGTTGAAGTGAGCCGTGATTATACCACTGCACTCCAGCCTGGGTGATGGTGTGAGACCCTGTCTCAAAAAAGGATTCTACATACCTAGTACTACTGAGAACAGAAGACTGTCTTCCAGGTCTGCCTTTTAAATCAGCAACCAAGAAAGAATGTAATTCTGCACCTGAATCCACAAGCTATCAAAACCAAAACAAATTGTTTAGGGTCAAACGAGGCATTTCGTTCCTTAACATTGTCAAGTACAAAAAAACGAAAAATGGTTAAAAATTTTCATGATGAAAAACTACAAATGTTCATGTAGGTCAATTTAACAACTGCAGGGGAAAAAAGTACCATAGGATCCATTGCAAGATTTCTGAACAATGGTTTACTAATAAAAACTCTAGTTTTAGGCACTGAACAAAATGGGAAATCCCCATGCCATCTTCATCCTGAGTCTGGGACCCTCCTTCCCGTATGAAAAAGAAGCATGAATAAATCTGTGTTTGGGAGGGATTTGAAGAAAGTGGACTAATTCAGAAGTAACCCAGAGGGAAAAGAACAGCCGGTTTTACATGTGCACAATTCACTTTCGCCAACAAGTGAATGCTTGATAAACATTAAACAATAATCCAGGGGCCGGGCGCGGTGGCTCAAGCCTGTAATCCCAGCACTTTGGGAGGCCGAGACGGGTGGATCACAAGGTCAGGAGATCGAGACCATCCTGGCTAATACGGTGAAACCCCGTCTCTACTAAAAAATACAAAAAACTAGCCAGGCGAGGTGGCGGGCGCCTGTAGTCCCAGCTACTGGGGAGGCTGAGGCAGGAGAATGGCGTGAACCCGGGAGGCGGAGCTTGCAGTGAGCTGAGATCCGGCCACTGCACTCCAGCCGGGGTGACAGAGCGAGACTCCGTCTCAAAAAAAAAAAAAAAAAAAAAAAATCCAGGACCCAACTCATGTTATAATACAATGTGACCTTTAAACTTGGCTATAATCTGAACCTGAGGGAAAAAAAGACAGGTTTCTTTTCAGGATGTTTTTAGAAGCTTCCTAAGAGTAGGGAGCCAGCATTCTCCCACTTTGCACCCCTTAATTGACCTTATAACCACTACCTAGTGACATAAAGAATCACATGCCTGAAAAGCATACTCAGACCACTGAAGGGAAACAACAGGAACAGAGAAGCCAATCTTGCACAGTACAGACCTATGAAGTCCAATATCCTGCCTTACTGCCTTGCAGAATTTAGGGGAAAGTACTGTTGAGGGGTGTCACAATATTATCACAGGCTTAATATCCTTGCACGTGAGAACCAGAGGAGATGGCACAAAATCACCTAACAAAACAACTCGCAAATTGAGCATTCTGATAAGACCCTCCAGCCACCCTCTTAAAGGAAGGTCCAGCCTCCATAAGACCTAATGTTAGGAGATGGTAAAACATTTTGGCTGAATGCTGATGGTTACAGGAAATGTAAGGTCACTCTCCTAACAGCTAAAGAATTATATGCCAGCCGCCCCTAACAGCAGTGAGATTCTCCATTTTCATTTGAAATAAGGAAATAAATGTCTCTGCAGTTTAACATTATCCCAGATCCTGTATCACATTGCAATTATCATTGGCGTCCTCGCTTTAGTAATATTGTGCTCAGACAAGGAAGACATCCATCTATTCAGTATGCTTTTGTAGCCCATTTCAAAGTGTAGAACTGAAGAGTCTCTTAGAGAGAAACCTGAGAGAGAACAGGACTTACAACTGTGATTATGCTATCTTACCAAACTGAAAATGTGCCAAATGGAATCTTCAAATTAGAACTGAGCCCTCAACTATAAACAGATTGCAATCTGTACCTCCTAGAAGACTAACATGATACTGTTATCATTTTAAAGGTATATTGTGCTGAATTAATATTAGCTTGTTTTCCCCCTATGTAATTTAAATGAACCTAACTCACTGAAACGAACTTACACCAGGGGCTTTTAATAGATTTCATTAATAATATTGATAAAACATCAAAATACTGTATTAGTCCTCCCTGACTCTCTTCTTTGGCCTAGCTATCTAGTGAGAAACCAGGGAGGTTTTTTGTTAGTATCAGTGGTGGAGTGAACTAAGAAAACAGACTCGGCCGGGCGCAGTGGCTCACTCCTGTAATCCTAGCACTTTGGGAGGCTGAGGCAGGCAGATCATAAGGTCAAGAGACCAAGACCATCCTGGCCAACATGGTGAAACCCCGTCTCCATTTAAATAAAAAAAAAAAAAATTAGCTGGGCGTGGTGGTGTGCACCTGTAGTCCCAGCCACTCAGGAGGCTGAGACATGAAAATCGCTTTGAACCCAGGAGGGAGTGGTTGTAGTGAGCCGAGATTGTGCCACTGCACTGCACTCCAGCCTGGCAACAGACTGGAGTGCAGTGACTCCGTCTCAAAAAAAAAAAAAAAAAAAAAAAAAAATTTAAAAAAAGAACATAGACTCAAGAGTTAGAAGGTGTAGGTTCAAAATCTATGTTCTACTCTATCTAACATGATAGCCACATGTGGCTATGGAACACATGAAATGTGACAGATATCTCAGGATCTAATTTTTAAACATTTCATTTTAATTAATTATAATTTATATAGCTTCACGTAGCTAGTGGCTACCACATTGGACAGCACAGCACTATACCTGTCACTTACTAGTTGGGTGTCTTTGGATATGTAAGTTAATTTTCTGTAATTCGGTTTCCTCATCTTACAGACAGGGATAAAAATACTCCCTCGTAGAGTCATTGAGGAAATAAGGGAGACTATGCAGAGCCCTCTACACGGTGCCCAGGGTGCGGGATATTCTTCTGAAACATCTTTTCACCCATCCATCCTCTACATTCCCACTGTGTTCACCTTTGTCTGGCTCTTACCATGCTCACATTATCAAAAGACCTTCTTGACATGTCTCACTCCCTCTATCAAGTCCTAACTTCACTGCTCCCAGTCAAATATAACCAGTAAGTGATTCTAAAATACAATTCTCAGCATATTACCCCTCTGTTCAAAATCTTATAGCTACGGTCAGGCGCAGTGGTTCCTGCCTGTAACCTCAGCACTTTGGGAGGCCAAGGCAGGCGGATTGCTTGAGCCCAGGAGTTATAGACCAGCCTGGGCAACATGGCGAAACCTCATCTCAAAAAAAAAAAAAAAAAGGGAAAAAGAAACGAAAGAAATTATCTTGGCATGGTGGTACACACCTCTAGTCCCAGCTACTCAAGAGACTGAGGCAGGGGGATCACCTGAGCCCAGGAGGTCAAGGTTGCAGTGAGCCATGATCATGCCACTGCATTCTAGCCTGCACAACAGAGGCCCTGTCTCAAAAAAAAAAAAAAAAAAAAAAAAAAAAATCTTTCAGTATGACCTTCCACAGAACATAGAGTTTGGCTTTTGAGGCCCTTTTAATAATCTACCCCAAGCTGATGTGTTTCATGTAATCTCCCACTGTGCCCCAGAAACAACCCGCAGTGCCAACAGATGGGACAACTTGCCCTTCCTCAGACCACCATGCATGTTTTCACTCCATTGTCACTGGTTGACAATATGCCCATATCAACTCAGTTCCTTTTCCCTGACTTTGTCATACTTATCCATCGAGGCCTATCCCAAGACATCTACTTCAGAAGCCATCCCCTTTGAGTTGCTCACGAAAAGGACGAGACATTTAACAATCACAGAGGCTCTACTAGTACTTCACTGTTTATGTGTGTATTTCTTGGTTGCCCTCCAAGAATAAAACCTTCTTGAAAATGCAAGGTTATGCTTTTGTGTTTCCCCAACGGTGCCTAGCTTGATACACAGCAAGTAAGCGCTCATGACATGTGTGATAAAGAAATGTCCTTAAACATGAACACAGATGCTGTTCAAATTGAAAACTAGGATCTTTGGAAATCTCTGCTATTCATACCACTAAAGGCATTTGAAATTCCTCCCTCAAAATAACTGTCTTTCCATAAACACATGGAAGGAAAATCTGGGCAAGTACGGATTACTAAACCAATGTATGCTTTAAATAAAACCTCAATAATTCCCTGCTCTCCTTCTGAGTCCTGTTAGAGAAATTCTTCCTTGGGGCGATTCAAGCTTGTCCTTCAGTACAGCATATGCTGTTTATAGGCTAAAGTACATCTACATCCCTCCATAAACTCCACCCTCCATCTCCCTGTTAACTTTCCCCACACCTCACTTCTCTTCCCTTGACTTCCCATCACACTCAATTACCCCAACTTTGAAGAATATTTTTAAACAAGGCCCCAACCATCTTTTCTCCCACCCTTCAAACCCTCCAGAAAAACCCAACTCCAAATACTTCCTCCCTGTCCAATATTTTGCACTTCTCTTTGCAACAGACATTCAAGGAGAGAGAAAAGTGAAAGCAATCAGAAAATGTCTTGAAAATTCACTTAGGTGAGAACCTTAGCAGTGACTTCTGGCACAGAAGACAGATCTCTGATCTCAAGGACAGCTCTCTACAAAATATAATGCCAGATTGCTTCTTGTAATTTATACTCCCTTTTCAGACATTCTTTACTGCTGTAGTTCTTAAACTTTAGAGCACATTAGAATCATCAGGAGTATTTGATGGATGCTGATTCCTAGGCATTGCCACCAGGGAATCTAAGTCAGTGTGCCTGGGGCTACCCAGAAACCTGCATTCTAATGGGGACTCAGATCATTCTCTCACAAGGTCAAGACCACAATGACAAACACTGCAACTGCCTCGCCTTCCTCTCTATGCCGGTCCTCTGTTCCCCTTCTGTACGCCAAGGTAACAAGAATAACTAACTGCAGCCAAAAGGCCTACATCTTCTGGAAAAACAGAATCTTCCCAGTGAGAGCAATTAGGTGAAGGAGCTAAGGCAGAACAAGGTAATCAGGCACACAAGGTAAAGACGAAAAGGCTCACAGTAACCAGAGGTCAAAGCAAATGGCAAATCACGAATCTCAACAGAAGAGCTAGGAAGTTCAGTACAAGCGAAAGGAAAGAAAAAAAATTGTAACATCTGAACATGTGTAGAGCATCACGTTTAATTGCAAACTGCCAACTCTTAAAGAGGAAACTCAACACATTTAAACATGAAGTATCTAAGCTGAACCAAATCAACTAACATGGTCTTAGACTCATCAAATCAGATCATTTCCTGAGATCAAAGAGAAGAAATAATAAAGGGTAATTTCCGAGCACTAGGCAGGCCCAGTCGGGGTCCTGATGTAGGAAGCAGGAGGACAGAACATTTGCAGGAAATTAGAGGCATTAGTAGGTAAGAGAGATGATCCTAATAATAATAGCTGGGGTAGACACACATTCTGAGGTAGACTTTGGATGATCACTATTCATACCCCTTGTCCCTGCATGATCAATGATTGATATCACTTACTTTCCTCCCGAAGAGTTCTCTTTTAACAGTAAATGATATAATCACTCTAATATGGCTAGCAGACACATGCTAGACATTGAGCTAAGTGCTTTATTTATATCATTTAAACCCTAAACATTATAAGGGACCAATGTTAATACTGTTAGCATGCCCATCATTAAGCTAAAGAATGTTGGAGCCATTGGAAGTTAAATTACTTGCCCAACACCAAGGCAGCAGGTGACAAGACTTAAACTCACGTCTGCCCAGGCAGTTCTTTTAACATAGGACAGGTAAACTGCAGGCCACAGACCAAATTCAGGCCACCATCTAATTTTAGAAACAGAGTTTACACTTTTAAAAGTGGAAATAGTGGAAGACAGCCACCCTGTTCATTTGCATATTGTCTATGGCTGTTTTCACACCACAAATGCAGAGTCCAGTAGCTGCAACAGGGAATTTCTGGACTGCAAAGTGGAAAATATTTACTATCTGGCCCTTTACTGGAAAGGTTTGCTGATCTGGGCTCTTCCTGTCAGCCTCAAGAGAGCACCCAAAACACAAATTCACAAACTTAGCCCTGCTACCAGGGATCACCCAAGATCACGGAAAACATGAAGACAAAATAGTAGAATAATTTCCCCAGTTGGAACATTTCAGATTTTGATTTTTTGTTTTTTTTTTAACCTTAAGGTTTATAACATATTGTCAATAGTTACAATAAACACAATATTTCTTACATTAAAAAAAAAAAAGACCTGGCACAGTGGCTCACGCCTATAATCCCAGCACTTTGAAAGGCCAAGACAGGTGGATCAATTGAAGTCAGGAGTTCGAGACCAACCTGACCAACATGGTGAAACCCCATCTCTACCAAAAATACCAAAAATTAGCCAGGTGTGGTGGTGGGCACCTGTAATACCAGCTACTCAGGAGGCTGAGACAGGAGAATCGCTTGAGCCTGGGTTGCAGTGAGCTGAGATTAAGCCACTGCACTCCAGCCTGGCTGACAGAACCAGACTCCATCTCAAAAAAAAAAAAAAAAAAAAAAAAAAAAAAAAGCATTAAAAAAAAGGACCAAGAACCAGGGCAGGAAATATACTAGATGAGCCTGGAGCATCTTGCTCTGTCAGAAAGTTAAAAAAAAAAAAAAAGAAAAAAAAAAAAAGAAAAGAAAAAAGAAAAAAAAAGTATTCCAAGAATCCCACAAGGATGGGATACATCAAAGGGACACAAAAACCAACTGCAAGAGCTCCCAATGGCCAAAACTGGAACAATTTGAACAGCAAAATAAAGTAGCATTCAATTATAACCCGAAGTTAAAATAAATATCCATGAGTGCATAGCAATATAAATGATTAATTGAATAAATAAATGGGGGAGAAGAGAAAACTCTTGTGCAGAAGAATTCCAAGCAATTTACGCAGATATTCCACCCTGAAGGAGAAGGAGGAGAGCTCTGATCCTTAAGTCTGGGCCACACATAGCGACTTCCTCCCAAAGAGTAAAGCATGAAAGGGTGGAGGGAGGGGGAAGTAATTTTACAATGGAGAAGCCTGACTGACACTGCCTCAACCAGGTGATCAAGATTAATCAGTGATGAGTCATGTTGATAGTACATACCCTTAATATGATGTGGTGGGAATAGCGTTTTACCTCTACGTCTTCGCTCTCCGAAACCCATAACCCTGGTCTAATCATGAGAAAAACATCAACCTAATTCCAATCGAGGAGCACCCTACAAAATACCTGACCAGCATTCCTCAATGCTCTCAAGTCATCAAAAACAAGGAAGGAAACTGAGAAACGGCCACAGCCAAGAGGATCCTGAAGACACATAATGACTGCATGTAATGTGGTATCCTAGGTGTGATCCTGATGCAGAAAAAGGACACTAGGGAAAAACTAAGGAAATGGGAATACAGGAAGGACTCTAGTTAGTAATACTTAGCAAGATTTGTTCATCAACTGTGAGAAATGTACCATACAACATGAGAGGTTAAAACTGGGGAAACGGGCGTAGGGTACAGGGGAATGCTCTGTACTGCCTTCGCAATTTTTCTGACATCTGAAATGACTCTAAAATTAAGTTTACTTTTTTAAAAGAGGACATAAAATAGAGTCTGCTTTCCACATTTAAACTCACAGTAGGATCTATCTTGGAAGAGATTTCCTTTCCTTATGCAGTTTACATACTATAATTCTAATTTTGTCTGGAAGATGCAAAACACAGATTTTAAAATTATTCCCATGTAAATAATTCAGCCTGTGATTAGTGCCAAAACAGAATAAATTAAACCTGGTATAGATTACCAAGTAACTGTGAGCAAAATTCTGTATTTAAAAAAACACTTGGGATAAAGAAAATGCTGCTTAGTGAAATCCTGGAAGATCTAATTCAGGCATCAACAGCGTACACAACCCTATCTACTTAGCTAGGCTTGATAATACAAATAGTGCTGGTGTCACTCATTGTTCTTTGAAAATTGATCCTCCTGCTTAGAAAGAAAAAATTCTGCAGGGAATATAGTCAGCTTCAAACCTACATACCATAATAACATTTTCCTCACCACAAGCAGGTCTACAGATTCCTCTAAGCACTGCTGGCAAGGGGCATATGGCATGCTACCCTAGAAAAATATGTGACCCAGAGCTCCTCTTTCTCCAGCGACACTGAATTTTCCTCTACTGCATGAAGACACTAAATTCTTATAACATACTTTTCTCACCTCATCACTTAATTATAACGAAATGTCTGACTATAATTGTTAATTGAAAGTTGATCTCCTATATATTAAATGGAAAGCCTTGTGAGGACCATGTCTATTTTGTTGACTGCTATATTTCTAGAATTCCATGTAACTAAAGTACTGGCATATAGTAGATGCTCAATAAATACTTTTTGAATGAATGAAAGCATTTATCAATCATAGGCTATTGGAGTTTAGCTCAAATCTACAGATAACCCCAAACAATTTCAAATTTATGGATTTCCTCCAGCAGTTAACTGAATGCATAAATCTGCTGTGAGTATCATCAAAATCTTGCCTTTGGTTCATTTGCTTTATTTGTGAAAAGTCAGGTTTATAGGTTCAAACAACTCAGTAATAGAAGACGGAATGGTTAGCATTATCTTCATGTTCAAAGTGTCAGAAGAAAACAGAGAGCAAAGAGTTACATGTAAGCTTCCAACTGCACTATCAATTTCTATTAAGAAACTTATTTTCTAGAGGCTAATTTCTCCTGGGCAGATTTTTTAAGGCTATGTTATTGCAAGTCTATGCTAATTCATACAGCTACTTAAACTATGATCTTATGTTTTGAATATCTACCTCCCAAATAGCACTGCATCCAAATCAGAAAAGGCATGGTTTATAGAAAACTTGGGCCTGGGCACAGTGGCTCACGCCTATAATCCCAGCACTTTGGGAGGCTGAGGTGGGCAGATCATGAAGTCGGGAGTTCAAGACCAGCCTGGCCAACATGGTGAAATCCTGTCTCTACTAGATACAAAAGTTAGCTGGGCATGGTGGTACACTCCTGTAATTCCAGCTACTTGGGACGCCGAGGCAGGATAATTGCTTGAAGCCGGACCCAGGAGGTGGAGGTTTCAGTGAGCCAAGATCACGCCAGTGCACTCCAGCCCGGGCTACAGAGGGGAGGAGAGGGGAGTGGAGGGAAGGGAGAAGGGGAGGGAGAAGGAGAAGGGGAGGGGAGAGGAGGGGAGGGAGAAGGGGAGGGAGAAGGGGAGGGACAGAAAGGGAGGGACAGAAAGGAAAGAAAAGGAAGGAAGGAAAGAGAGAGAGAGAGAGAAAGAGAGAGATACGGAGAGAAAGAGAGAAAACTTGAAATCGGTATGCTGTCATGGAAAGAGTAAACAAGGCTCAGAAGACCCAATTCTAGTCATGGCTTAACTCATAACCATTTGTCAGCAAACTTTTACAAAATACCTTTAACAGACACTATCCTAGGAGCCATGCAGTTATAGTCAAATTACTTAGGCAGTCTAAACCACATCTCTAAATGTATATGTAAACATTAGATCAAATGTACAATAAACATTTTCAACCATCATCCTGGCTACTCAAAATCACATGAAACAACATAAAAGTTACTAGAAAACAAAATAAATATGTAGCATTGCTCTGTTGTTTAAGTATAATTGCTGGGTAAGAAATTCTGCATTCTCAACTTTCAGTGAGCCAGGAATTTTAAGGCTCCCTCAATATAGAAAGCATATAAGATAAATTTAGGGGTATCAAAACCCAGAGAAAAGCCATAGACAATGATACGATGCGCAAGACAGGTGACAAGGACATATATGTGGTTCAGAAGAAGTATAAACCCAGAGGTAATTGATACAAAGAGGTGTTTACAGAAGACAGGTGAGAAAGGAATCAAGGTGGTAAATAGATACTCTCATATTTTACTCTGGATATTTAGGTATTTCTTAAATATATTATTTTTGTAGTGAAGAGTCATTTTGACATGTAAATAACACTGAAATAAACATGTTAATAGAATTGAATGATGATGCATCCCAGATCTACTTTTCTCTTCTTGTAAAGGTAGAATCACAAGAAAAGCAGAAGCAAATTTTCTAGCATCTAGCTCTACTTTAGAAGCACAACTTGCTATTTCTTCAACCCAACATAGAGGGGAGAGGCAGCAGATGAACTGACAGTATTCAGGAAGGTTGTAAAACACCACATTTCATAAAGATAACAGACTCTCAGTTCCCCAGATTCAACACATACCTCTGTTGTTCCTTCTTTACAATTAAACATCCTCTTTACAATCTGGACAGAATTATATGCAGACATGCATATTTACTCATAGTTTAATTAATGTCAGTAAAGATCAGGAGAGTTTTTCAAGGAAAGACCTGGTATAAGGCAAAGCATTAAAATGTTTATTGGACCTCTACCCTCCACCCCCATTTCAGAGCACTCTTTCCAAAGGCTGGCTACATTAGGCTCAGACAAGCCTCATTTCAATTAACCTCTTTCTCTGATTTTAGGTCATCTCACTCTGTGGCTCCCAGACAGCATCACAGAGGGACATCAGAAAAAGAAAAGCAGTATATGATTAGAAAAATTAAAACTACGGGCCGGGCGCGGTGGCTCAAGCCTGTAATCCCAGCACTTTGGGAGGCCGAGACGGGCGGATCACGAGGTGAGGAGATCGAGACCATCCTGGCTAACACAATGAAACCCCGTCTCCACTAAAAATACAAAAAAAAAAAAAAAAAAAATTAGCCGGGCGTGGTGGCGGCGCCTATAGTCCCAGCTACTCGGGAGGCTGAGGCAGGAGAATGGCGTGAACCCGGGAGGCAGAGCTTGCAGTGAGCCGAGATCGCGCCACTGCACTCCAGCCTGGGCGACAGAGCGAGACTCCGCCTCAAAAAAAAAAAAAAAAAAAAAAAATTAAAACTACAGAAAAGATAGGTGGCAGACTTAGCACCCAATGCATGGATTTATCCATTGAATAGGAAAAGGTCACTTTTCCCAAGCTAGGAAGAGCATTCTAAAACTCTCATCTACTACTGAACCATTTCAAGCTCATACACTGAAATAGGCTGGAAGAAACTTGAGCATAAACTCTCTTTGAGATGTCTTTAGCTTCCTGTTAAAGGGTAAGAACATCACAAGTTGAGGCTGGGATGATCGGTACCTTGTCCCCTTTTGCCTTCACATCATGCGTGTAGCTGTATTTCAACAATATTCCTAAGCTCCTGGGAAATCAAAAATAAAGGGCAGGATTATAAATATAAAACATGTCCCTGTGTTATAATGATAGACCAGAGAGACAGACGGGAATGAGGTCAAGCAAGGTGTTGGTATCTAAGAGACGGGACACCAAAGTAGAAAATTCAGGGAAGAGTAATTTCTAGCCCTGAAAAGAACAGAGAGACAGACAAGTCTCTTTTATCCCTACCAATTTGCAGCAGGTTAGGGGCTGCAAAGCTCCATAAGAAACCTTACCTTGATAAAGCTGCACACTCAAATCAGTGCAGCTAATATGGGGAGAGATTTTTGGCTCATGCCTCTAGACTGAGACATTCCCTATTCCACTGAGACTTAGGAACTGATTTTACCCTGCATTAAATTGACCATACAAGCCTGCTGCTTCACAAAAGGATATTCCTATGTGGTCACATTCTCAAAAAAAAAAAAAAAATTCTGAACCCAGGGATTATGTATTCCTACATGGCACCTACCAAAGACCTTCGCTCACCATGTGTGGGTGTGTAGGCATATGTATGTATGTGAAAGAGAATAGTGATTGTTGACTTCATGTGCTATTCCTCACTCTAAGTCCAAAATCCATTCTAGGCAAAGGTAAGAAAGAGAGAGATAATACTAAGTAATAGCCTTCTGAGATTACCTTGTACCCTGCTAACCTCCTCAAGACACGAGAAGAAGGAACTTACATCTTTTCTCCCCGTTTTCTTAATAGCAACAATGCCAATAAGTAGAACAGAAAGACACAGACAGCAGTGTGATTTATTACCTGCACTGACTTGAGCGGAGTCAGCAGACTGAGGAAGAAGTTAGTGGTATCTAAAGGTTTAAAACTATGGCCCCAGGTGGCTGGCAAGATGGCCAAATAGGAAGCACTCTGGTCTGCAGCTCTCAGTGAGATCAATGCAAAAGCCAGGTTATTTCTGCATTTCCAGCTGAGGTACCTGGCTCATCTCATTGGGACTGGTTAAAAACTGGGTACAGCCCATGGAGGGTGAGCCAAAGCAGGGTGGGGTGTAGCCTCACCCCGGAAGCACAAGGGGTTGGGGAACTCCCTCCACTAGCCAAGGGAAGCTATGAGGGACTCTGCTTTTCCCACATTCTGTGCAACCCCCAGGTCAGGAAATGCCGTCAAGTGCCTACATCACCAGGGACCTGGGTTACAAGCACAAAACTGGGCAGCCATTTGGGCAGACACCGAGCTAGCTGCAGGAGTTTTTTCATACCCCAGTGGCACCTGGAATGCCAGTGAGGCAGAAACGTTCACTCCCCTGCAAAGAGGACTGAAGCCAGGGAGCCAAGTGCTCTTGCTCAGCAGATCCCACCCCCATGGAACCCAGCAAGCTAAGATCCACTGGCTTCAAATTCTCGCTGCCAGCACAGCAGTCTGAAGTCAACCTAGTATGACTGAGCTTGGTGGGGGGAGAGTCGTCCACCATTACTGAAGTTTGAGTAGGTGGTTTTCCCCTTACAGTGTAAACAAAGCCACTGGGTAGTTCGAACCAAGTGGAGCCCACTGCAGCTCAGCAAAACTGCTGTAGCCAGACTGCCTCTCTAGATTCCTCCTCTCTGGGCAGGACATCTCTGAAAGAAAGGCAGCAGCACCGGTCAGAGGCTTATAAATAAAACTCCTATCTCCCTGGGAGAGAGCACCTGGGGTAAGGGGCAGCTGTGGGCACAGCTTCAGCAGACTTAAACGTTACTGCCTGCCAGCTCTGAAGAGAGCAGTGGATCTCCCAACACAGCACTTGAGCTCTGCTAAGTGACAGACTGCCTCCTCAGGTGCGTCCCTGACCCCCATGCCTCCTGCCTTGAAGACACCTCCCAGCAGGGCTGACAGACACCTCATACAGGAGAGCTCCAGCTGCCATCTGGTCAGGCCCCTCTGGGATGAAGATTCCAGAGGAAAGAATAGGCAGCAATCTTTGCTGTTCTGCAGCCTCTGCTGGAGATACCCAGGCAGTGTCTGGAGCGGACCTCCAGAAAATTCCAGCAGACCTGCAGCAGAGGGGCCTGTTAGAAGGAAAACTAACAGAAAGGAATAGGATCAACATGAACAAAAAGTACATCCACACAGAAACCCCATCTAAACGTCACCAACATCAAAGAACAAATGTAGATAAATCCATGAAGATGGGGAGAAACCAGTGCAAAAAGGCTGAAAATTCCAAAAACCAGAATGCCTCGTCATCCAAAGGATCACACTCCTCGCCGGAAAGGGAACAAAACTGGATGAAGAATGAGTTTGACAAATTGACAGAAGTAGGCTTCAGAAAGTGGATAATAACCAACTCCTTCAAGCTAAAGGAACATGTTCTAACCCAATGCAAGGAAGCTAAGAATCTTGAAAAAAGGTTAGCAGAATTGCTAACTAGATCAGTTTGGAGAACACAAATGACCTGATGGAGCCGAAAAACACAGCACAAGACTTCGTGAAGCATACACAAGTATCAATAGCCAAATCAAGCAGAAGAAAGGATAACAGAGATTGAAGATCAACTTAATGAAATAAAGTGTGAAGACAAGATTAGAGAAAAAAGAATAGAAAGGAATGAACAAATCCTCCAAGAAATATGGGACTATGGGAAAAGACCAAACCTACATTTGATTGTTGTACTTGAAAGTGATGGGAAGAATGGAACCAAGTTGGAAAACACTCTTCGGGATATTATCCAGGAGAACTTCCCCAGCCTAGCAAGGCAGGCCAACATTCAAATTCAGGAAATACACAGAACACCACAAAGATACTCCCCGAGAAAAGCAACTCCAAGACACATAATTGTCAGATTCACAAAGGTTTCAGAAGGAAAAAATGTTAGGGCAGCCGGTGAGAGAGAAAAATCAGGTTACCCACAAAAGGAAGCCCATCAGACTAACAGCGGATCTCTCTGCAGAAACCCTACAAGCCAGAAGAGAGTGGGAGGCCAATATTCAACATTCTTAAAGAAAAGAATTTTAAACCTAGAATTTCATATCCAACCAAACTAAGCTTCATCAGCAAAGGAGAAATAAAATCCTTTACAGACAAGCAAATGCTAAGAGATTCTGTCACCACCAGGCCTGCCTAACAAGAACTCCTGAAGGAAGCACTAAATATGGAAAGGAACAATCCGTACCAGCCACTGCAAAAACATATGAAATTGAAAAGACCATCGACACTGTGAAGAAACTGCATCAACTAATGGACAAAATAACCAGCTAGCATCATAATGACAGGATCAAATTCACACATAATAATAATAACCTTAACTGTAAATGGACTAAATGTCCCAGTTAAGAGACACACACTGGCAAATTGCAAAAGAGTCAAACCCATTGGTGAGCTGTATTCAGGAGACCCACCTCACGTACAAAGACACATATAGGCTCAAAATAAAGGGATGGAGGAAGATTTACAAGAAAATGGAAAGCAAAAAAAAAAAGCAGGTGTTGCAATCCTAGTCTCTGATAAAACAGGCTTTAAACCAACAAAGATGAAAAAGCAGAAGGGCATTACATAATGGTAAAGGGATCAGTGCAACAAGAGCTAACTATCCTAAATATATATGCACCCAATACAGGAGCACACAGATTCATAAAGCAAGTTCTTAGAAACCTGCAAAGAGACTTAGACTCCCACACAATAATAGTGGGAGACATTAACACCTCGCTGTCAATATTAGATCAATGAGATAGAAAATTAACAAGGATATTCAGGACTTGAACCCAGTCTGGAGGAAGCAGATCTAATAGACATCTACAGAACTCTACACCGCAAATCATCAGAATATACATTTTTTTCAGCAACACATTGCATTTATTCTAAAATTGACCATGTAATTGGAAGTAAAACACTACTCAGCAAATGCAGAAGAATGGAAATCATAACAGTCTCTCAGACCACAGTGTCATCAAATTAAAACAGAGGATTAAGAAACTCACTCAAAACCGCACAACTACCTGGAAACTGAATAACCTACTCCTGAATGACTACTGGGTAAATAACGAAATTAAGGCAGAAATAAAGTTCTTTGAAACCAATGAGAACAAAGACACAATGTACCAGAATCCCTGGGACACAAATAAAGCAGTGTTTACAGGGAAATTTATAGCACTAAATGCCCATAAGAGAAAGCAGGAAAGATCTAAAATTGACACCCTAACATCAAAATTAAAAGAACTAGAGAAGCAAGAGCAAACAAATTCAAAAGGTAGCAGAAGACAAGAAATAACTAAGACCAGAGCAGAACTGAAGCAGAGACACAAAAAATCCTTCAAAAAAGAGAAAAAAAAAAAATCAATGAACCCAGGAGCTGGTTTCTTGAAAAGATTAACAAAATAGATGACTAGCCAGACTAATAAAGAAGAGAGAAGAATCAAATAGATATAATAAAAAATGGTAAAGGGAATATCACCACTGATCCTATAGAAATACAAACTATTATCAGAGAATACTACAAACCCCTCTATGCAAATAAAGCAAAATCTAGAAGAAATGGATAAATTCCTGGACACATACACTCTCCCAACACTAAACCAGGAAGAAGTTGAATCCCTAATAGACCAATAACAAGTTCTGAAATTAAGGTAGTAAGTTAATAGCCTACCAACCAAATAAAGTCCAGGACCAGACGAATTCACAGCCAAATTCTACCAGAGGTATAAAGATGAACTGGTAGCAGTCCTTCTGAAACTATTCAAAACAATAGAAAAAGAGGGAATCCTCCCTAATTCATTTTATGAGGCCAGCATCCTCCTGATACCAAAACATGGCAGAGACACAATAATAAAAGAAAAGTTTAGACCAATATCCCTGATGAATATCGATGTAAAAATCCTCAATAAAATACTGGCAAACCAAATCCAGCAGCACATCAAAAAGGTTATTCACCACAATCAAGTCAGCTTCATCCCTGGGATGCATCCCTGGGATGCAAGGCTGGCTCAACATACACAAATCAATCAATGTATCCATCACATAAACAGAACCAATGAAAAAAGCCACATGATAATCACAATAGATGCAGAAAAGGCCTTTGACAATATTCAACACTCCTTCATGCTAAAAACTCTCAATAAACTAGGTATTGATGGAACGTGTCTGAAAATAATAAGAGCTATTAATGGCAAATCCACAGCCAATATCATACTGAATGGGCAAAAACTGGAAGCATTCCCTTTGAAAAGCAGCACAAGACAAGGATGCCCTCTCTCACCATTCCTATTCAACATAGTATTGGAAGTCCTGACCAGGAAAATCAGGTAAGAGAAAGAAATAAAGGGTATTCAAATAGAGAGAAACTCAAATTGTTTCTGTTTGCAGATGACATTATTGTATATTTAGAAAACCCCATTGTCTCAGCCCAAAATATTCTTAAGCTGATAAGCAACTTCAGCAAAGTCTCAGAATAAAAAATCGATGTGCAAAAATCACAAGCATTCCTATACACCAATAGCAGACAAACAGAGAGCCAAATCATGAGTGAATTTCCATTCACAATTACTACAAAGAAAATAAAATACCTAGGAATCCAACTTACAGGGGATGTGAAGGACCTCTTCAAGGAGAACTGCAAACCACTGCTCAACGAAATAAGAGGACATGAACAAATGGAAGAACATTCCATGCTCATGGATAGGAAGAATCAGTATCATGAAAATGGCCATACTGCCCAAGGTAATTTATAGATTCAGTGCTATCCCCATCAAGCCACCACTGACTTTCTTCACAGAATTAGGACAAACTACTTTAAATTGCATATGGAACCAAAAGAGAACCCACATTGCCAAGACAATCCTAAACAAAAAGAACAAAGCTGGAGGCATCACATTACCTGGCTTCAAACTATACTGCAAGGCTACAAAACAGCATGGCACTGGTACCAAAACAGAGATATAGACCAATGGAACAGAACAGAGGATTCAGAAATAGCACCGCACATCTACAACCATCTGATCTTCGACAAACCTGACAAAAACAAGCAATGGGGAAAGGATTCCTTATTTAATAAATGCTGTTAGGAAAACTGGCTAGCCATATGCAGAAACCTGAAACTGTACCCCTTCCTTACACCTTATACAAAAATTAACTCGAGATAGATTAAAGACTTAAACATAACACCTAAAACCATAAAAACCCCTAGAAGAAACCTTGGCAATAATATCCAGGACATAGGCATGGGCAAAGACCTCATGACTAAAACACCAAAAGCAATGGCAACAAAAGCCAAAATTGACAAATGGAGCCTAATTAAACTAAAAAGCTTCTGCAAAGCAAAAGAAATTATCATCAGAGTGAGGAGGCACCCTACAGAATAGGAGAATATTTTTGCAATCTACCCATCTGACAAAGTGCTAATATCCAGAATCTACAAGGAACTTAAACTCACAAGAAAAAACAAACAACCCCATCAAAAAGTGGGAGAAGAGTATGAACAGACACTTCTTAAAAGAAGGCCATTTATGTGGCCAACAAACATATGAAAAAAAGCTCATCATCACTAGTCACTAGAGAAATGCAAACCAAAACCACAATGAGATACAATCTCATGACAGTTAGAATGGCAATCAATAGAAAGTCAGGAAACACAGATGCTGGAGAGGATGTGGAGAAATAGGAACACTTTTGCACTGTTTCTGTAGGAGTGTAAATTAGTTCAACCATTGTGGAAGACAGTGTGGTGATTCCTCAAGGATCTAGAACCAGAAATACCATTTGACCAAGCAATCCGATTACTGGGTACTTACCCAAAGGATTATAAATCATTCATAAATTATACACATGCACACATATGTATACTGCAGCACTGTTTAAAATAGCAAAGACTTGGAATCAACCCAAATGTCCATCAATGATAGACTGGATAAAGAAAATATGGCACATATATACCATGGAATACTCCGCAGTCACAGAAAAAGGATGAGTTCATGTACTTTGCAGGGACATGAATGAAGTTGGAAACCATCATTCTCAGCAAACTAACACAAGAACAGAAAACCAAACACCACATGTTCTCACTCATAAGTGGGAGCTGAACAATGAGAACACCTGGACACAGGGTAGAGAACATCACACACTGGGGCCTTTTGGGGGATGGGGGACTAGGGGAGGGATAACACTAGGAGAAATCCCTAATGTAGATGATAGGTTGATGGGTACAGCAAACCACCATGGCAGTGTATACCTATGTAACAAACCTGCACATTAGGCACATGTATCCCAGAACTTAAAGTATAATTTTAAGAAAGAAAGAAAGAAAGAAAGAAAGAAAGAAAGAAAGAAAGAAAGAAAGAAAGAAAAGAAAGAAAAGAAAGAAAAGAAAGAAAAGAAAGAAAAGAAAGAAAAGAAAGAAAAGAAAGAAAAGAAAGAAAAGAAAGAAAAGAAAGAAAGAAAGGAAAACAACAACAACTACGGCCTCAACATCAACACCATCCTTTTGTTTATAACACAAATGATTTCCCTCAAGACCTCATTCCTGGTTTTGCATTACAGACTCCAGACCTTTGCCACAAGGTGGAGCTCATTAAACCATGCTTGGCTCCACTTGTAATTATGACTTTCTCATCTGGGCACCAACTCTCTTATAATAATGTCATTACCATAATGCAGGGTTCCTACAGATAGAGCAGCTAACATCTAGAGTGTCCAATGTGGCCTTGACAAAAATCTTTAACTCTGTTTGGTCCTATTTCTAGTATGTCCTGGTCCTCCCTCATTCCACTCTTGTGGTTGGTTCCATTCTCCATCTCTCCTTGTCTTGTGCCTGCTTCTCTTTTCTGTGTGGCTGACCATGGGAGTGGCTCCTGAATTTGCTACTTTATGCATATTTTTATTTCTACCATCTCACTTTTGATTCCTTTTCACACACACACACACACACACACAAAAAAAAGATCCGCACTCCAAGCAATTTTTCCCATTAAATCATAACTACCATAATTAGTATATGATTATACAATTTATACAATTGAATGAATGTTTTGTTTGTGCCTAGCACAATGCTAAGTGCTTTACACGCTTTCCTATTACCATTTAATTTTCACAACAGTCACATGGGCTCATTATTGTCCCCATTTGAAAGAAGAGAAAACCAAAGCCCATAAATGTCTGTGTCTGGCCCAGGGTGTAGAGAAAAAAGAACCCAGGTCTGCTTTTGGTGGGAATATAAAATGGAATAGCCTTTATGAAAAAAAGGGATGGAGGCTCCTCAAAAAATTAACAATAGTCCAGGCATGGTGGCTCATGTCTATGATCTCAGCACTTTGAGAAGCTGAGGTTGGCGGATCACTCGAGGAAAGGAGTTCAAGATCAGCCTCGCCAACACGGTGAAACCCTGTCTCTACTAAAAATACAAACATTAGCCAGGCATGGTGGTAACACGGCTGTAATCCCAGTTATTCAGGAGGCCTAGGCATGAGAACAGCTTGAACCTGGGAAGTGGAGGTTGCAGTGAGCTGAGATCACACCAGTGCCCCCCAGCCTGGGTGAGACAGCAACCTATCACCAAAAAAAAAAAAAAAAAAAAAAAATTAAAAACAGAACTAACATATGATGCAGCAACTCCACTTCTGGGTATATATTTAAACAACTGTGGATGCTAGTCCTTTCTGTTTGTTACTTTTCCTTCTAAGAGTCAGACCCCTTAGCTGCAGGCCTGTTGGAATTTGCTGGAGGTCCACTCCAGACCCTGCTGTTGACACCATCCTGGGTACCACCAGTGGAGGCTGCAAAACAGCAAATATTGCTGCCTGATCCCTCCTATGGAAGCTTCATCCCAGAGGGGCACCTGCCTGTATGAGGTATCTGTCGGCTTCTACTAGGACGTATCTCCCCAGCTACATGGGGGGTCAAGGACCCACTTGAGGAGGCAGTCTGTCCATTCTCGGAGTTCAAACGCAATGCCGAGAGAACCACTGCTCTCTCCAGAGCTGTCAGACAGGGACGTTTAAGTCTGTAAAGCTGTCTGCTGCCTTCTGTTCTACCATGATCTGTCCCCAGAGGTGGAACCTATAGGGGCAGTAGGCCTTGCTGAGCTGCAGTGGGCTCTGCCAAGTCCGTGCTTCCCAGTTGCTTTGTTTACACTGTAAGCTACTCAAGCCTCAGCAATGGCAGGTGCCCCTCCTCCATGTCAAGCTGTGGCATTGCAGGTCGATCTTAGACTACTGTGCTAGCAGTGAGCAAGGCTCCATGGGCATGGGGCCCACTGAGCCAGGCACGGGAGGGTATCTCCTGGCTTGCCAGTTGCTAAGACTGTGGGCAAAGTACAGTATTTGGTCAAGGGTGTACAGTTTCTCCAGGTACAGTCTGTCACGGCTTCCCTTGGCTAGGAAAGCGAAATCCTCCGACCCCTTGGACTTCCCAGGTAAGGCAATGCCCTGCCCTGCTTCAGCTCCCCCTTCATGGGCTGCACTCACTGTCCAAGAAGTCCCAAGGAGATGAACCAGGTACCTCAGTTGGAAATGCAAAAATCACTCATCTTCTGAGTCCATCTCACTGACAACTGCAGACTGGAGCTGTTCCTATTCGGCCATCAACAAAAAGGACATCCGTACCAAAACCCCATCTGTAGGTCACCAACATCAAAGACCAAAGGTGGATAAAACCACAAAGTTGGGGAGAAACCAGGGCAGAAAAGCTGAAAATTCCAAAAAATAGAGCACCTCTTCTCCTCTGAAAGATCGCAGCTCCTCGCCAGCAAGGGGACAAAACTGGACAGAGAATGAGTTTGAAGAGTTAACAGAAGTAGGCTTCAGAAGGTCAGTAATAACAAACTTCTCTGAGTTAAAGGAGTAAGTCCTAACCAATTGCAAGGAAGCTAAAAACCTTGAAAAAAGGTTAGACAAATGGCTAACTAGAATAAACAGTATAAAGAATACCTAAAATGACCTGATGGAGCTGAAAACCATGGCACAAGAACTTCAGGACACATGCACAAGCTTCAATAACTGATTTGATCAAGAGGAAGAAAGGATATCAGTGATTGAAGATCAACTTAATGAAATAAAGCGTGAAGATTAGAGAAAAAAGTGAAAATAAGTGAACAAAACCTCCAAAATATATGGGACTATGTGAAAAGACCAAATCTACATTTGACTGGAATATTGGAAAGTGATGGGGAGAATGGAGCAAAATTAGAAAACACTATTCAGGATATTATCCAGGAGAACTTCCCTAACCTAGCATGGCGGGTCAACATTCAAATTCAGAAAATACAGAGAACACCACAAAGATACTCCTCAAGAAGAGCAACCCCAAGACACATAATCGTCAGATTCACCAAAGATGAAATGAAGGAAAAAATGTTAAGGGCAGCCAGAGAGAAAGGTTGGGTTGCCCACAAAGGGAAGCCCATCAGACTAACAGCAGAACTCTTGGCAGAAACCCTACAAGCCAGAAGAGATCGGGGGCCAATATTCAACATTCTTAAAGAAAAGAATTTTCAACCAAGAATCTCATATCCAGCCAAACTAAGCTTCATAAGTGAAGGAGAAATAAAACCCTTTACAGACAAGCAAATGCTGAGAGATTTTGTCACCACCAGGCCTGCCCTACAAGAGCTCCTGAAGGAAGCTCTAAATATGGTAAGGAACAACTGGTACCAGCCACTGCAAAAATATGCCAAATTGTAAAGACCATCAATGCTATGAACAAACAGCATCAATTAATGGGCAAAATAACCAGCTAACATCATAAAGACAGGATCAAATTCAAACATAACAATATTAACCTTAAATGTAAATGGGCTAAATGCCCCAATTAAAAGATACAGACTGGCAAATTGGAAAAGAGTCAAGATCCATTGGTATGCTGTATTCAGGAGACCCATCTCATGTGCAAAGCCGTACATAGGCTCCAAACAAAAGGATGAAGGAAGATCTACCAAGCATATGGAAAGAAAAAAAAAAAAGCAGGGGTTGCAATCCTAGTCTGATAAAACAGACTTTAAACCAACAAAAATCAAAAGAGACAAAGAAGGCCAGGACCTAATAGTAAAGGGATTCAACAAGAAGAGCTAACTATCCTAAATATATAAGCATCCCATACAGGAGCACTCACATTCATAAAGCAAGTCCTTAGAGACCTACAAAGAGACTTAGACTCCCACAAAATAATAACGGGAGACTTTAACACCCTGCTGTCAATATTAGACAGATCAACAAGACAGAAGGTTAACAAGGATATTCAGGACATGAACCTGAGTCAGCTCTGGACCAAGCAGACCTAATAGACATCTACAGAACTCTCCATCCCAAATCAACAGAATATACATTCTTCTCAGCACCACATCACACTTATTCCAAAACTGACCACATAATTGGTAGTAAAACACTCCTCAGCAAATGTAAAAGAACAGAAATCACAACAAACTATCTCTCAAACCACAGTGCAATCAAGCTAGAACTCAGGGTTAAGAAACTCACTCAAAACTGCACAACTACATGGAAACTGAACAACCTGCTCCTGAATGACTACTGGGTAAATAACGAAATGAAGGCAGAAATAAGGATGTTCTTTGAAACCAATGAAAACAATGACACAACATACCAGACTCTTTGGGACACACTTAAAGCAGTGTGTAAAGGGAAATTTATAGCACTAAATGCCCACAAGAGAAGGCAGGAAAGATCTAAAATTGACATGCTAACATCACTATCAAAAGAACTAGAGAGGCAAGAGCAAGCAAATTCAAAAGCTAGCAGAAGGCAAGAAATAACTAAGATCAGAGCAGAACTGAAAGAGATAGAGATATAAAATCCCTTCAAAAAAAATCAATGAATCCAGGAGCCAGTTTTTTGAAAAGATCAACAAAACAGACAGACTGCTAGCAAGAGTAACAAAGAAGAAAAGAGAGAAGAATCAAATAGATACAATAAAAAATGATAAATGGGATATCACCACTGAGCCCATAGAAATACAAACTACCATCAGAGAATACTGTAAACAGCTCTACACAAATAAACTAGAAAATCTAGAAGAAATGGATACATTCCTGGACACATACATCCTCCCAAGACTAAACCAGGAAGAAGTTGAATCTCGGAATAGACCAATAAGAGGTTCTGAAATTGAGGCAATAATAGCCTATCAACCAAAAAAAGTCCAGGACCAGACAGATTTACAGCCGAATTCTACGAGACATACAAAGAGGAGCTGGTACCATTCCTTCTGAAACTATTCCAATCCATAGAAAAAGAGGGAATCCTCCCTGATCATTTTATGAGCCTAGCATCATCCTGATTTTAAAAAAAGCTGAAGGCATCACGCTTCCTGATTTCAAACTATACTACAAGGCTACTGTAACCAAAACAGCATGGTACTGGAACCAAAACAGAGATATAGACCAATGGAACAGAACAGAGGCCTCACAAATAGCACCACACATCTACAATCATCTGATCTTCGACAAACCTGACAAAAACAAGCAATGGGGAAAGAATTTCCTATTTAATAAATGATGTCGGGAAAACTGGCTTGCCATAGGTAGAAAGCTGAAACTGGATCCCTTCCTTATACTGTATACAAACATTAACTCAAGATAGATTAAAGACTTAAATATAAGACCTAACACCATAAAAACCCTAGAAGAAAACCTCAGCAACAGCATTCAGGACACAGGCATGGGCAAAGACCATGACTAAAACACCAAAAGCAATGGCAAAAAAAGCCAAAATTGACAAATGGGATCTAATTAAACTAAAGAGCTTCTGCACAGCAAAAGAAACTATCATCAGAGTGTGCAGGCAACCTACACAATGGGAGAAAATTTTTGCAATCTATCCATCTGACAAAGGGTTAATACCCAGAATCTACAAAGAACTTAAACAAATTTACAAGAGAAAAAAAAAAACAACCCCATCAAAAAGTGGGTAAAGGATATAAACAGACACTTCTCAAAAGAAGACATTTATGTAGCCAACAGACACATGAAAAAATGCTCATTATCACTGGTCAGAGAAATGCAAATCAAAACCACAATATCATCTCACACCAGTTAGAATATCAATCTTTAAAAAGTCAGGAAACAACAGATGCTGGAGAGGCTATGGAGAAATATGAATGCTTTTACACTGTTGGTGGGAGTGTAAATTAGTTCAACCATCGTGGAAGAAAGTATGGTGATTCCTCAAGGATCTAGAACTAGAAATACCATTTGACACAGCGATTCCATTAATGGGTATATACCCAAAGGATTATGAATCATTCTACTATAAAGACACATGCACATGTATGTTTATTCCAGCATTATTCATAACAGCCAAGAGTTGGAACCAACCCAAATGCCCATCAATGATAGACTGTTTAAAGAAAATGTGGCACATACACACCACAGAATACTATGCAGCCATTAAAAAGGGATGAGTTCATGTCCTTTGCAGGGACATGGATGAAGCTGAAAACCATCATTCTAAGCAAACTATCACAGGGACAGAAAACCAAACACCACATGTTCTTACTCACAGGTGGGAGGTGAACAAGAACACATGGACAGAGAGTGGGGAACATCACACTCTGAGGTCTGTCAGGGGTTAGGGGGCTGGTGGAGGGATAGCATTAGGAGAAATACCTAATGTAAATGATGGGATGACGGGTGCAGTAAACCAACATGGCACATGTATACGTATGTAACAAACCTGCACTTTGTGCACATGTACCCTAGAACTTAAAGTATAATTTAAAAAAAAAACTGAAAACAGAATCAAAATTACAGTAAAGAAAAATCACTACCTCAAAGAGTTATCTGCACCCACATGTTCATTTCAGGATTATTCACAATAGCAAAGCTATAAAAATAACCTAAATGTTCATCAATAGATGAATGAATAAAGAAAATGTGGTGTATATACATAATGAATAAGGTGGCATATATACACAAAAGAAGGAAATCCTGCCGTTTGCACTATCACAGGTGAACATGGAGAACATTATACTAAGTGAAATAAGCAAGACACAGAAAACCATATTATATAATCTTACTTATATGAAATCTAAAATAATCAAACTCATAGAAGTATCGAGTATGCCAGACACAGTGGCTCACACCTATAATCCTAGCACTTAAGGAGGCCAAGGTGGGTGGATCACTTGAAGCCAAGAGTTCCAGACCAGCCTGGCCAACATGACAAAACTCCATCTCTACTAAAAATACAAAAATTAGCCAGGTGTGGTCCCATGTACCAGTAATCCCAGCTACACTTTGGAGGCTGAGGCTCGAGAATTGCTTAAACCCAGGAGGTGGAGGTTGCAGTAAGCTGAGATCATACCACTACATGGGCAACAGAGCAAGACTCTGCCTCAAAAAAAAAAAAAAAAAAAAGTACAGAATAGAATGGCAGTTGTCAGGGGGTGGAGGGAGAGGGAAACGAGGACAGGATGCTCAAAGGGACCAAATTTTAGTTGTGCAGGATGAGTAAGTTCTGGAGATCTACTACACGGCAGTGCCTATAGCTGACAATACTGCATTGTATACTTAAAATCTGCTAAAAGGGTGGACCTTATGTTCAGGGGTCTTTCCACAAAAACATATTATAATTACGTTACTATAATTTAAATTATAACAATAAAGTGAGTAGAAGGAAACTCTGGCAGATGATAGATGTGTTCACAGCCTTGATGGTGTTAATGGTTTCACGGGTATGTAGTTATCCCCAAACTCATGGAGTTATGCACAAAGGATACACAGCTTTTTATATGTCAACCATACCTCCATAACATAGTTTAAAGGAAAAAAAGTCACTTTCCAACATCTGTTTGACTCCAAGACCAGAGCTCTTCACCAATTCCACACTGCCCACAGTAGCCCTCAGTCCAGCATTTTGTGTGACATTTTTTTCCCTTTGTAACAAGAGCATTACATCAAAGATATATCTAAAAGTGATTTAATTGCAATACTTTTGGAACACTGTTTATATTAAACACACACAAATCAGAAAATAATTTTTAAGTGTGTCCTGATTTATGATTTTTTAATGCAATTATTTTTACATTTTAAAATTCATAAATCTGGACACAAAATAAATAAGGTTAAGATGGGTAGAAAAATGGTGGTACAAAGTCCATCTTCAAGAATTATTTGTTCATTTACAGTACAGCTTTCATGCAGAGTAGCTCATGTTCCACAATGTCAGTTTGATAATAATTTTCTTTTTACCAATAGGATTGGTTTTATTTAGAGGCACACACTATCTACTACTGTGCAGCAGAATGGATGTAGGACTCTGACAGATACCAAAAATTTTCCCATTTCAAACACCTCAGATTTCACCACTTGAGAGTAATATTCTTTGGGGCTGACTTTTTTTTTTTTTTTTTTTTTTGAGACTGACTCTTGCTTTGCCACCTGGGTTAGAGTGTGATGGCGCCATCTCGGCTCACTGCAACCTCCGCCTCCCAGGTTCAAGCAATTCTTCTGCCTCAGCCTCCCGAGTAGCTGGGATTACAGGCATCTGCCACCACCCTCAGCTAATTTTTGTATTTTAGTAGAGACATGGTTTCACCATGTTGGCCGGGCTGGTCTCAAACTCCCGACCTCAGGCGATCCACCCACCCTGGCCTCCCAAAGTGCTGGGATCACAGGTGTGAGCCGTCACACTCAGCCAGGGCTGACCTCTTTTAAAATATATATTTATTCACAGGGAAAAATAACCTTAAGCCACTAATAGCTTAGTGTGAATAAATATTCCAAGTGCTTCCTGAGAAAAGAACCTAGAATAGAAGGAACAAGCACTGTTAGTTCCTCAGGAAGACAGAGTCCTGATCTGGAGGAGGTTACCCAAAGAGGGTGGTAGATGGGTCAAGACTAATTTTGGCCTGAATTCCGGCCATTGTGTTGGCCTGAATCAGTGCTTCTTTCTAATGTGAAACAGCTATGCTAAGAATAGATTTCATTTATTGGAAAAAAAAAAAAATGACAACAGCAGCAACAAAAAAACCACTGCTCATAATCCTAGACTTTGGGGCCTACCTTGCCCTAATGTAATAAATACAAAAAAACAAAACTGAAAGATTGCATAGAAAAATGTTATGCTTGATCAATTGCAACTATCCAAGTGAGAACCACAACTTGCTTTAAAGGTAGAAGCATCCAAGTATTTTTTGTTGTTGTTGAATCAAAGGAATGAGCTGCTTTCATCCTAATTGAAATTATACATCCTTTGCATTCATAAAACTTCAGTAACAATTTGAACTGCCAAGGTCTTTAATAATGAGATTATTTGCCTTTCAGAATTGACAGTTATGTTAAAAATCCCACCTCTTTTATCCATCAGAGTCGAGTGCTGCTCATTCAACCTGAATCTTTTTACTAAATATATTGAGTATTTCATAAGTTTAAAAAGAGAGAGAAAGCTTTCAAAAGTCTTTTTTCCTCCTTAGCTTCCTAAAAAAGTCAATTTTTTTAAGTATCTGGAGAGTCTTATTTCACTAAATTATTTTTAGTATAATGTTCAAAAATATTAGATAGCCAAAGACTCAGAAAATCAAATGTGTTCTTTTCTGTTCTAGCTAATGTCCATTAACACCAAAGTTATCACAATTCTTTGAACTAAAGTCACTGAAACTAAAAATGAAAGTTAGCCATCAACAAATTGTATAGATGAAGGTGGTTCCATCTTTAACAGTTCAACATTTTAAATTCCTTCCCAAACAGAGACAATACTTCTGGACAAGTCATTACACATTACTTTAATGAGACTCCAAATCCTACTTTAAAATAAGTCTTGATGTACCTGCCATTCTCACTTCTTTGAGAGAGGAAACTCATTCAAATGAAGTATGAAAAAAACTTTAAAATGCTACCCAACCATAAGGTGATATAATTTATTGTAATATTCAAAGTAAACTTTTCATTTCTACTTTAAAAAATACCTAATTATAATGCCTTACGTGCCCCGATTCTATTGTGTGGTAGACTGCTTCATATTCTACAGTCTTACAGTGTCAAATAAACCTTGCCTATTCCTGTCATTTTTTTAGGAATTAATGTACATCCTGAATCTGTATTAGAATATGTTATCCTTTTTGAGAAAATTGTCTTTTTTTTTTTAATTTATTATTATTATACTTTAAGTTGTAGGGTACATGTGCATAACGTGCAGGTTTGTTACATATGTATACTTGTGCCATGTTGGTGTGCTGCACCCATCAACTCGTCATTTACATCAGGTATAACTCCCAATGCAATCCCTCCCCCCTCCCCCCTCCCCATGATAGGCCCCGGTGTGTGATGTTCCCCTTCCTGAGTCCAAGTGATCTCATTGTTCAGTTCCCACCTATGAGTGAGAACATGCGGTGTTTGGTTTTCTGTTCTTGTGATAGTTTGCTAAGAATGATGGTTTCCAGCTGCATCCATGTCCCTACAAAGGACACAAACTCATCCTTTTTTATGGCTGCATAGTATTCCATGGTGTATATGTGCCACATTTTCTTAATCCAATCTGTCACTGATGGACATTTGGGTTGATTCCAAGTCTTTGCTATTGTGAATAGTGCTGCAATAAACATACGTGTGCATGTGTCTTTATAGCAGCATAATTTATAATCCTTTGGATATATACCCAGTAATGGGATGGCTGGGTCATATGGTACATCTAGTTCTAGATCCTTGAGGAATCGCCATACTGTTTTCCATAATGGTTGAACTAGTTTACAATCCCACCAACAGTGTAAAGGCGTTCCTATTTCTCCACATCCTCTCCAGCACCTGTTGTTTTCTGACTTTTTAATGATCGCCATTCTAACTGGTGTGAGATGGTATCTCATTGTGGTTTTGATTTGCATTTCTCTGATGGCCAGTGATGATGAGCATTTTTTCATGTGTCTGTTGGCTGTATGAATGTCCTCTTTTGAGAAATGTCTGTTCATATCCTTTGCCCACTTTTTGATGGGGTTGTTTGTTTTTTTCTTGTAAATTTGTTGGAGTTCTTTGTAGGTTCTGGATATTAGCCCTTTGTCAGATGAGTAGATTGCAAAAATTTTCTCCCATTCTGTAGGTTGCCTGTTCACTCTGATGGTAGTTTCTTTTGCTGTGCAGAAGCTCTTTAGTTTAATTAGATCCCATTTGTCAATTTTGGCTTTTGCTGCTGTTGCTTTTGGTGTTTTAGACATGAAGTCTTTGCCCATGCCTATGTCCTGAATGGTACTACCTAGGTTTTCCTCTAGGATTTTTATGGTATTAGGTCTAACATTTAAGTCTCTAATCCATCTTGAATTAATTTTCGTATAAGGAGTAAGGAAAGGATCCAGTTTCAGCTTTCTACTTATGGCTAGCCAATTTTCCCAGCACCATTTATTAAATAGGGAATCCTTTCCCCATTTCTTGTTTCTCTCAGGTTTGTCAAAGATCAGATGGCTGTAGATGTATGGTATTATTTCTGAGGACTCTGTTCTGTTCCATTGGTCTATATCTCTGTTTTGGTACCAGTACCATGCTGTTTTGGTTACTGTAGCCTTGTAGTATAGTTTGAAGTCAGGTAGCGTGATGCCTCCAGCTTTGTTCTTTTGACTTAGGATTCTTGGAGATGCGGGCTCTTTTTTGGTTCCATATGAACTTTAAAGCAGTTTTTTCCAATTCTGTGAAGAAACTCATTGGTAGCTTGATGGGGATGGCATTGAATCTATAAATTACCTTGGGCAGTATGGCCATTTTCACGATATTGATTCTTCCTATCCATGAGCACGGTATGTTCTTCCATTTGTTTGTGTCCTCTTTTATTTCACTGAGCAGTGGTTTGTAGTTCTCCTTGAAGAGGTCCTTTACATCCCTTGTAAGTTGGATTCCTAGGTATTTTATTCTCTTTGAAGCAATTGTGAATGGAAGTTCATTCCTGATTTGGCTCTCTGTCTGTTACTGGTGTATAAGAATGCTTGTGATTTTTGCACATTAATTTTGTATCCTGAGACTTTGCTGAAGTTGCTTATCAGCTTAAGGAGATTTTGGGCTGAGACAATGGGGTTTTCTAAATATACAATCATGTCATCTGCAAACAGGGACAATTTGACTTCTTCTTTTCCTAACTGAATACCCTTGATTTCTTTCTCTTGCCTAATTGCCCTAGCCAGAACTTCCAACACTATGTTGAATAGGAGTGGTGAGAGAGGGCATCCCTGTCTTGTGCCAATTTTCAAAGGGAATTTTTCCAGTTTTTGCCCATTCAGTATGATATTGGCTGTGGGTTTGTCATAAATAGCTCTTATTATTTTGAGGTACGTTCCATCAATACCAAATTTATTGAGCGTTTTTAGCATGAAGGGCTGTTGAATTTTGTCAAAAGCCTTTTCTGCATCTATTGAGATAATCATGTGGTTCTTGTCTTTGGTTCTGTTTATATGCTGGATTATGTTTATTGATTTGCGAATGTTGAACCAGCCTTGCATCCCAGGGATGAAGCCCACTTGATCATGGTGGATAAGCTTTTTGATGTGTTGCTGAATCCGGTTTGCCAGTATTTTATTGAGGATTTTTGCATCGATGTTCATCAGGGATATTGGTCTAAAATTCTCTTTTTTTGTTGTGTCTCTGCCAGGCTTTGGTATCAGGATGATGTTGGCCTCATAAAATGAGTTAGGGAGGATTCCTTCTTTTTCTATTGATTGGAATAGTTTCAGAAGGAATGGTACCAACTCCTCCTTGTACCTCTGGTAGAATTCAGCTGTGAATCCATCTGGTCCTGGACTTTTTTTGGTTGGTAGGCTATTAATTATTGCCTCAATTTCAGAGCCTGCTATTGGTCTATTCAGGGATTCAACTTCTTCCTGGTTTAGTCTTGGAAGAGTGTAATTGTCCAGGAAATTATCCATTTCTTCTAGATTTTCCAGTTTATTTGCGTAGAGGTGTTTATAGTATTCTCTGATGGTAGTTTGTATTTCTGTGGGGTCGGTGGTGATATCCCCTTTATCATTTTTAATTGCGTCGATTTGATTCTTCTCTCTTTTCTTCTTTATTCGTCTTGCTAGTGGTCTGTCAATTTTGTTGATCTTTTCAAAAAACCAACTCCTGGATTCATTGATTTTTTTGGAGAGTTTTTTGTGTCTCTATCTCCTTCAGTTCTGCTCTGATCTTAGTTATTTCTTGCCTTCTGCTAGCTTTCGAATGTGTTTGCTCTTGCTTCTCTAGTTCTTTTAATTGTGATGTTAGAGTGTCAATTTTAGATCTTTCCTGCTTTCTCTTGTGGGCATTTAGTGCTATAAATTTCCCTCTACACACTGCTTTAAATGTGTCCCAGAGATTCTGGTATGTTGTATCTTTGTTCTCATTGGTTTCAAAGAACATCTTTATTTCTGCCTTCATTTCGTTATGTACCCAGTAGTCATTCAGGAGCAGGTTGTTCAGTTTCCATGTAGTTGAGCGGTTTTGATTGAGTTTCTTAGTCCTGAGTTCTAGTTTGATTGCACTGTGGTCTGAGAGACAGTTTGTTATAATTTCTGTTCTTGTACATTTGCTGAGGAGTGCTTTACTTCCAATTACGTGGTCGATTTTGGAGTAAGTACGATGTGGTGCTGAGAAGAATGTATATTCTGTTGATTTGGGGTGGAGAGTTCTATAGATGTCTATTACGTCTGCTTGCTGCAGAGATGAGTTCAATTCCTGGATATCCTTGTTAACTTTCTGTCTCGTTGATCTGTCTAATGTTGACAGTGGAGTGTTGAAGTCTCCCATTATTATTGTATGGGAGTCTAAGTCTCTTTGTAAGTCTCTAAGGACTTGCTTGATGAATCTGGGTGCTCCTGTATTGGGTGCATATATATTTAGGATAGTTAGCTCTTCCTGTTGAATTGATCCCTTTACCATTATGTAATGGCCTTCTTTGTCTCTTTTGATCTTTGATGGTTTAAAGTCTGTTTTATCAGAGACTAGTATTGCAACCCCCGCTTTTTTTTGTTCTCCATTTGCTTGGTAAATCTTCCTCCATCCCTTTATTTTGAGCCTATGTATGTCTCTGCATGTGAGATGGGTCTCCTGAATACAGCAGACTGATGGGTCTTGACTCTTTATCCAGTTTGCCAGTCTGTGTCTTTTAATTGGAGCATTTAGTCCATTTACATTTAAGGTTAATATTGTTATGTGTGAACTTGATCCTGCCATTATGATATTAACAGGTTATTTTGCTCGTTAGTTGATGCAGTTTCTTCCTAGCCTCGATGGTCTTTACATTTTGGCATGTTTTTGCAATAGCTGGTACCGGTTGTTCCTTTCCATGTTTAGTGCTTCCTTCAGGGTCTCTTGTAAGGCAGGCCTAGTGGTGACAAAATCTCTAAGCATTTGCTTATCTGTAAAGGATTTTATTTCTCCTTCACTTATGAAACTTAGTTTGGCTGGATATGAAATTCTGGGTTGAAAATTCTTTTCTTTAACAATGTTGAATATTGGCCCCCACTCTCTTCTGGCTGGTAGAGTTTCTGCCGAGAGATCTGCTGTTAGTCTGATGGGCTTCCCTTTGTGGGTAACCCGACCTTTCTCTCTGGCTGCCCTTAAGATTTTTTCCTTCATTTCCACTTTGGTGAATCTGGCAATTATGTGTCTTGGAGTTGCTCTACTCGAGGAGTATCTTTGTGGCGTTCTCTGTATTTCCTGGATTTGAATGTTGGCCTGCCCTACTAGGTTGGGGAAGTTCTCCTGGATGATATCCTGAAGAGTGTTTTCCAACTTGGTTCCATTTTCCCCCTCACTTTCAGGCACCCCAATCAGACGTAGATTTGGTCTTTTTACATAATCCCATACTTCTTGCAGGCTTTGTTCATTTCTTTTTCTTCTTTTTTCTTTTGGTTTCTCTTCTCGCTTCATTTCATTCATTTGATCCTCAATCGCTGATACTCTTTCTTCCAGTTGATCGAGTCAGTTACTGAAGCTTGTGCATTTGTCACGTATTTCTCGTGTCATGGTTTTCATCTCTTTCATTTCGTTTATAACCTCCTCTGCATTAATTACTCTAGCCATCATTTCTTCCACTTTTTTTTCAAGATTTTTAGTTTCTTTGCACTGGGTACGTAATTCCTCCTTTAGCTCTGAGAAATTTGATGGACTGAAGCCTTCTTCTCTCATCTCGTCAAAGTCATTCTCCGTCCAGCTTTGATCCGTTGCTGGCGATGAGCTGCGCTCCTTTGCCGGGGGAGATGCACTCTTATTTTTTGAATTTCCTGCTTTTCTGCCCTGCTTTTTCCCCATCTTTGTGGTTTTATCTGCCTCTGGTCTTTGATGATGGTGATGTACTGATGGGGTTTTGGTGTAGGTGTCCTTCCTGTTTGATAGTTTTCCTTCTAACAGTCAGGACCCTCAGCTGTAGGTCTGCTGGAGATTGCTTGAGGTCCACTCCAGACCCTGTTTGCCTGGGTATCAGCAGCAGAGGCTGCAGAAGATAGAATATTTCTGAACAGCGAGTGTACCTGTCTGATTCTTGCTTTGGAAGCTTCCTCTCAGGGGTGTACTCCACCCTGTGAGGTGTGGGGTGTCAGACTGCCCCTAGTGGGGGATGTCTCCCAGTTAGGCTACTCAGGGGTCAGGGACCCACTTGAGCAGGGAGTCTGTCCCTTCTCAGATCTCAACCTCCGTGTTGGGAGATCCACTGCTCTCTTCAAAGCTGTCAGACAGAGTCGTTTGCCTCTGCAGAGGCTTCTGATGTGTTTGTTATTGTTTACTGTGCCCTGTCCCCAGAGGTGGAGTCTACAGAGACAGGCAGGTTTCCTTGAGCTGCTGTGAGCTCCACCCAGTTCGAGCTTCCCAGCAGCTTTGTTTACCTACTTAAGCCTCAGCAATGGCGGGCGCCCCTCCCCCAGCCTCGCTGCTGCCTTGCCGGTAGATCACAGACTGCTGTGCTAGCAATGAGGGAGGCTCCGTGGGTGTGGGACCCTCCCGGCCAGGTGTGGGATATGATCTCCTGGTGTGCCTGTTTGCTTAAAGCGCTGTATTGGGGTGGGAGTTACCCGATTTTCCAGGTGTTGTGTGTCTCAGTTCCCCTGGCTAGGAAAAGGGATTCCCTTCCCCCTTGCGCTTCCCAGGTGAGGCGATGCCTCGCCCTGCTTCAGCTCTCGCTGGTCGGGCTGCAGCAGCTGACCAGCACCGATCGTCCGGCACTCCCCAGTGAGATGAACCCAGTACCTCAGTTGAAAATGCAGAAATCACCGGTCTTCTGTGTGGCTCGTGCTGGGAGTTGGAGACTGGAGCTGTTCCTATTCGGCCATCTTGCTCCGCCCCGAGAAAATTGTCTTACTTTATTAAAGTCTTAACTGCCAGGAAGCAAGGTAGAGAAGCATAAGTAGAAGACCAAAAGCTTTAAAAAGAAATCCGACAAGACAGATAATAGTTAACACTTATAAGGTGATCACTACTTTCTGAGTTCTTTACACACCAAGTCCTTTAATCCTTACAATGACCTTGTAAGTGCTGTTCACACACGAATTAAAGAAACTGAGGTACTGAGAGGTTAAATAACATCCTAGGTATCTTACCTTTAATAACTTGCTGTGATGGTTAATACTGAGTGTCAACTTGATTGGATTAAAGGATACAAATATTGATCCCGGGTGTGTCTGTGAAGGTGTTGCCAAAGGAGATTAACATTTGAGTCAGTGGACTGGGAAAGGCAGACCCACCCTTAATCTGGATGGACACAACCTAATCAGCGGCCAGTGTGGCTAGAATATAAGCAGGCAAAAAAACGTGAAAAGAGACTGGCTTAGCCTCCCAGCCTACATCTTTCTCCCGTGCTGGATGCTACCTGCCCTCAAACACCAGACTCCAAGTTCTTCAGTTTTAGAACTCGGACTGGCTCTCCTTGCTCTTCAGCCTGCAGACAGTCTATTGTGGGACCTTGTGATCATGTGTGTTAATACTTAATAAACTTGCCTATATATATTCTATTAGTTTTGTCCCTCTAGAGAACCCTAATATTCTTGCCTATGTCCATTTACATGCTAGTAATGGGCATACCCAAGTTATTAAAGGTAAGATATTTAAGAATATGTATGTTTAATAATATGCCCATTTACTTACTGATATGCTTAGTAATATGTCCATTTACTAATTTGTAAATGGACATAGGCAAGTCATTAAAGGTAAGATGGGATAATCAAGCAAAGTTACCTATATTTAAAAATAGGGAAGACAACCATGTTTGCCCTTGGTTCCTCTGTCAACAAACTCCAAGTCTGCAGAAATTTTGGGCTCACTATTATATTCTTATTAAGAGTAACTTATTTATCATTCTTAGATGCAAAGAAGGAATGAGAGCAAGGGTCTTGCTTTGCTTTTATGAGGAGAGGACCCATGAACAGAAGCATCTCTTGAAAAGCTTGAGGCTAGTTATTTACATTAATGGCAATTATATTAATAAATTATCTAACACCAATCTTTTATAAGCTACTTAGAAAATCAATTTTGAGTTAGTGAGAGAGGAAGTAGCAAAAGCCTTCCATCAAGAAGAGGAAATGGGGCTGAATTTGTAAGTATGTGCATGTATATGGGAGTCAGGGCAGGGTCTTAAATAATCACAGATCAGTAGGAAGGCTTTGGGTTAGAGTAACAGAGTGTCAGTTAGAAGGAGGACACAGAATAAAGAAAAAAGATGACAAATGTAATTATGCTGCAATTTGACCATGGGCCCTGATGATAGCTAAATTCACCCAGGCAGATATGGGTGAGTTACATAGCACATGGGAACTCTGTACTCTATAACCAAGAATTGTAAAAGAAAAGCCAAAGAGTCATAGTTATGTGGATCTATCAGATTGTTTTATAGAGCCTATGTAGAGTTAGCCAAAAGTTGAGATTTGAGGACACAGTCCTCTAGACTGCCAGGCCAGCCCTAGACTCCTGATACCTACAGCAAGGAGTCAGAGTCCAGCTAGGAAGGTAGAGGGGGAGAGTCCATACAAGACTCCTAAGACTATTCTCACTTCAGACACCAACTGCAAGTTCAGGGGTTTCTCAAAAACCACCCTCTGGTTCAATAATTCTACAGGACTCACAAAACTCCCTAAAAATAATTATATGCATGGTTATGGTTTATTATAGGGAAAGGATACAAATTAAAATCAGCCAAAGGAAGAGGGCAGTATCTGAAAGGACACCAAACATGAAACTTCCACTGTGCTCAGGACATAACCCTCTCAGCATCAATGTGTGATAATATGCATGAAATTGTCAACCAGGGATGCTCATCTGAGTTTCTATGTTCAAAGTTTTTATTGGGGCTTGTATTCATTTCCTAAGGTTGCCATAAAAAAGTGCCATAAACTGGGTGGCTTAAACAACTGAATGTTTTTGTCCCACTGCTCTAGAGGATGGAAATCTGAAATCAACGTGTCAGCAGGGCCTCACTCCCTCTGAAACCTATAGGGGACAATCCTTCTTTGCCTCTTCTAGTTTCTGGTGTTTCTCTGCACTTCTCACTCGCAGCTGCATCCATTCCCATCTCTGTCTCCATCGCCACACGACATTCTCCTTTCACATGTCTCTCTCTTTTCATAAGGACACCAGTCATATTATTGGATGGTGGTTGGCTTCATCTTAACAAATTACATCCACAATGACGCTATTTCCAAAGGTCACATTCCATGATACTGGAGTTTAAGACTTCAACATATCTTTTGGGGGGCGCATGATTCAACCCATAAAAGGCTTCCCTTAACATAGGCATGATTGACTGGTGGCCCACACGGCTGATAACCCTTTCCAGGTTGATAGTGTGGCCCTAAACCCCTACCCTAGATCACATGGTTAATCTTTCTGGTGTGTCCAGCCATTGTCCAAAACAAAGACACTCCTATCAGGTATGACACAGGTTGCCTTTCAGAAGCTGAAGACAAAGTCCAGAGCTCTTTTTGAGCAAGGCCAAATTCTTTACTACACAAAGCCTTAATAATTTTCCACTGATTCATCTTAAAGCTGTTTTAGAATATCAGAAGTAGAAAAAAATATAATAGATATGTACAGATGATTAAGATGACAATATTACATATAATATTCAGTGGCAGTGGTCAAAATGACATCAGCTTCCTTAGTCAAATAAGCTTCAAAGCTTTGATTAAAAATTAACTGATTTTTTAAACAGAGTTCAGATATTTTGAGATACACAAACTAGAAATAATTTTAGTGTTTAAGTGACAAGATAGCAGTGACGTCAAGGAGAATATACATTTACATACATCATTTGAGAGAAAAATCTTCCTATTTTTATAGCAATTACTGTGACATTTGCTATACAAAATTAAAACATGTAAACCCTCTTATATCCCAATTTCATAATCTTCATGACCACAAGTTGGTTTGAGGCCATTAAGAAGCCATCCTGACCTCAATATCCTCTCCAATACCCCTCAAAACCAAAGACTGCTCTAAATTTGGAGTACCATCACTTTATTAAAAGAGGGGTGAGGGGAGGGATTCCAAGGTGGCCAAATAGGAACAGCTCCAGTCTACACCTCCCAGGGTGAGTGATGCAGAAGATGGGTGATTTCTGCATTTCCAACTGAGGTGCAGGGTTCATCTCGCTGGGGCTTGTCAGACAGTGGGTACCGGACAGTTGGTGCAGCCCAGGGAGCGTGAGCCAAAGCAGGGCGAGGCATCACCTCACCCAGGAAGCACAAGGGGTTGGGAAATTCCCTTTCCTAGCCAAGGGAAGCTGTGATAGATGGCACCCAGGAAATCGGGTCAGTCCCACCCTAATATTGCACTTTTCCAATGGTCTTAGCAAATGGCACACCAGGAGATTATATCCCACACCTGGCTTGGAGGGTCCCACGCCCACGGAGCCTCACTCATTCCTAGCACAGCAGTCTGATATCAAACTGCAAGGTGGCAGTGAGGCTTAGGGAGGGGTACCCACCATTGCTGAGGCTTGAGTAGGTAAACAAGCAGCTGGGAAGCTTGAACTGGGTGGAGCCCACCGCAACTCAAGGAGGCCTGCCTGCCTTTGTAGACTCCACCTCTGCAGGCAGGGCATAGCTGAACAATAGGCAGCAGAAACTTCTGCAGACTTAAAAGTCCCTGTCTGACAGCACTGAAGAGAGTAGTGGTTCTCCAAGCACAGAATTTGAGATCTGAGAACGAACAGACTGCCTTCTCAAGTGGGTCCCTGACCCCCAAGTAGCCGAACTGGGAGACACCTCCCAACAGGAGCCGACTGACACCTCATACAGCCAGGTGCCCCTCTGAGACGAAGCTTCCAGAGGAAGGATCAGGCAGCAACATCTGCCACTCTGCAATATTTGCTGTTCTGCAGCCTCCGTGCGTGATATCCAGGCAAACAGGATCTGGAGTGGACCTCAAGCAAACTCCAACAGACCTGCAGCTGAGCATCCTGACTGTAAGAAGGAAAACTAACAAACAGAAAGGACATCCACACCAAAACCCCATCTGGATGGCACCATCATCAAAGACCAAAGGTAGATAAAACCACAAAGATGTGGAGAAACTAGAGCAGAAAAGCTAAAAATTCTAAAAATCAGAGCACCTCTTCTCCTCCAAAAGAACACAGCTCCTCACCAGCAATGGAACAAAGCTGGACGGAGAATGACTTTGACGAGTTGAGACAAGAAGGCTTCAGATGATTGGTAATAACAAACTTCTCTGAGCTAAAGGAGGATGTTCAAACCCATTGCAAAGAAGCTAAAAACCTTGAAAAAAGATTAGATGAATGGCTAACTAGAATAAACAGCATAGAGAAGACCTTAAATGACCTGATGGAGCTGAAAACCATGGCACAAGAACTATGTGACACATGCACAAGCTTCAGTAGCCAATTCAATCAACTGGAAGAAAGGGTACCAGTGACTGAAGATCAAATGAATGAAATAGAGAGAGAAGAGAAGTTTAGAGAAAAAAGAAACTAACAAAGCCCCCAAGAAACATGGGACTATGTAAAAAGACCAAATCTACATCTGATTCGTGTACCTGAAAGTGATGGGGAGAATGGAACCAAGTTGGAAAACACTCTTCAGGATATTACCCAGGAGAACTTCCCCAACCAAGCAAGGCAGGCCAACATTCAAATTCAGGAAACACAGAGAATGCCACAAAGACACTCCTCGAGAAGAGCAACTCCAAGACACATAATTGTCAGATTCACCAAAGTTGAAATGAAGGAAAAAATGTTAAGGGCAGCCAGAGAGAAAGGTCGGGCTACCCACAAAGGGAAGCCCATCAGACTAACAGCAGATCTCTCAGCAGAAACTCAACAAGCCAGAAGAGAGTGGGGGCCAATATTCAACATTGTTAAAGAAAAGAATTTTCAACCCAGAATTTCATATCCAGCCAAACTAAGCTTCATAAGTGAAGGAGAAATAAAATCCTTTACAGACAAGCAAATGCTGAGAGATTTTCTCACCACTAGGCCCACCTTACAAGAGCTCCTGAAGGAAGCACTAAACATGGAAAGGAACAACTGGTACTAGCCACTGAAAAAACATGCCAAATTGTAAAGACCATTGATGCTAGGAAGAAACTGCATCAACTAATGAGCAAATTAACCAGCTAACATCATAATTACAGTATCAAATTCAAACATAACAATATTAACCTTAAATGTAAATGGGATAAATGCTCCAATCAAAAGACACAGACTGGCAAATTGGATAAAGAGTCAAGACCCATCAGTGTGCTGTATTCAGGAGACCCATCTCACCTGCACAGACACAAATAGGCTCAAAATAAAGGGATGGAGGAAGATCTACCAAGCAAATGGAAAACAAAAAAAAAAAGCAGGTGTTGCAATTCTAGTCTCTGATAAAACAGACTTTAAACCAACGAAGATCAGAAGACACAAAGTAGACTATTACATAATGGTAAAGGGATCAATTCAACAAGAGCTAACTATCTTAAATATATATACACTTAATACAGGAGCACCCAAATCCATAAAGCAAGTCCTTAGAGACCTACAAAAAAACTTACACTCCCACACAATAAAAATGGGAGACTTTAACACCCCACTGTCAACATTAGACAGATCAACAAGACAGAATGTTAACAAGGATATCCTGAAATTGAACTCAGCTCTGCACCAAGGAGACCTAATAGACATCTACAGAACTCTCTACCCCAAATCAACAGAATATACATTCTTCTCAGCACCACATGCACTTATTCCAAAATTGACCACATAGTTAGAAGTAAAGCACTCCTCAGCAAATGTACAAGAACAGAAATTATAACAAACTGTCTCTCAGCCACAGTGCAATCAAACTAGAACTCAATCAAAACCACTCAACTACATGGAAACTGAACAACCTGCTCCTGAACAACTACTGGGTATATAACGAAATTAAGGCAGAAATAAACATGTCATTTGAAACCAATGAGAACAAAGACACAACATACCAGAATCTCTGGGACACATTTAAAGCAGTGTATAGAAGGAAATTTATAGCACTCAATGCCCACAAGAAAAAGCAGGAAAGATCTAAAATTGACAGCCTAACATCACAATTAAAAGAACTAGGGAAGCAAGAGCAAACACATTCAAAAGCTAGCAGAAGGCAAGAAATAACTAAGATCAGACCAGAACTGAAGGAGATAGAGACACAAAAAACCCTTCAAAAAATTAATGAATACAGGAGTTGGTTTTTTGAAAAGATCAACAAAACTGACGGAGTGCTTGCAAGAGTAACAAAGAAGAAAAGAGAGAGGAATCAAATAGATACAATAAAAAATGATAAACGGGATATCACCACTGATCCCACAGAAATACAAACTACCATCAGAGAACACTATAAACACCTCTACACAAATAAAATAGAAAATCTAGAAGAAATGGATAAATTTCTGGACACATACACGCTCCCAAGACTAAACCAGGAAGAAGTTGAATCCCTGAATAGACCAGTAACAGGCTCTGAAATTGTAGCAATAATTAATAGCCTACCAATCAAAAAAAGTCCAGGACCAGACAGATTCACAGCTGAATTCTACCAGAAGTACAAGGAGGAGCTGGTACCATTCCTTCTGAAACTATTCCAATCAACAGAAAAAGAGGGAATCCTCCCTAACCCATTTTATGAGGCCAGCATTATCCTGATACCAAAGCCTGGCAGAGACACAACAAAAAAAGAGAATTTTAGACCAATATCCCTGATGAACATCGACGCAAAAATCCTCAACAAAATACTGGCAAACCAAATCCAGCAGCACATCAAAAAGCTTAGCCACCATGATCAAGTGGGCTTCATCCCTGGGATGCAAGGCTGATTCAATACATGCAAATCGATAATCGTAATCCAGCATATAAACAGAACCAAAAACAAAAATCACATGAGTATCTCAATAGATGCAGAGAAGGCCTTCAACAAAATTCAACAGCCCTTCATGCTAAAAACTCTCAATAAATTAGGTATTGATGGAACGTACCTCAAAATAATAAGAGCTATTTATGACAAACCCATAGCGAATATCATAATGAATGGGCAAAAACTGGAAGCATTCCCTTTGAAAACTGGCACAAGACAGGGATGCCCTCTCTCACCACTCCTATTCAACACAGTATTGGAAGTTCTGGCCAGGATGATCAGGCAGGAGAAAGAAATAAAGGGTATTCAAGTAGGAAAAGAGGAAGTCAAATTGTCCCTGTTTGCAGATGACATGATTGTATATTTAGAAAACCCCATTGTCTCAACCAAAAATCTCCTTAAGTTGATAAGCAACTTCAGCAAAGTCTCAGGATACAAAACCAATATGCAAAAATCACAAGCATTCCTATACAACAATAACAAACAGAGAGCCAAATCAGGAGTGAACTCCCATTCACAATTGCTTCAAAGAGAAGAAATTATCTAGGAATCCAACTTACAAGGGATGCGAAGGACCTCTTCAAGGAGAACTACAAACCACTGCTCAACAAAATAAAAAAGGACACAAACAAATGGAAGTACATTCCATGCTCATGGATAGGAAGAATCAGTCTTGTGAAAATGGCCATACTGCCCCAGGTAATTTATAGATTCAATGCCATCGCCATCAAGCTACCAATAACTTTCTTCACAGAATTGGAAAAAACTAAAGTTCATATGGAACCAAAAAAGAGCCTGCATTGCCAAGACAATCCTAAGTCAAAAGAACAAAGCTGGAGGGATCATGCTACCTGATTTCAAACTATACTACAAGGCTACAGTAACCAAAACAGCATGGTACGGGTACCAAAACAGAGATACAGACCAATGGAAAAGAAGAGAGCCCTCAGAAATAATATCATGCATCTACAACCATCTGATCTTTGACAAACCTGCCAAAAACAAGAAATGGGGAAAGGATTCCCTATTTAATAAATGGTGCTGTGAAAACTGGATAGCCATATGTAGAAAGCTGAAAGTGGATACCTTCCTTACACCTTATACAAAAATTAATTCAAGATGGATTAAAGACTTAAATGTTAGACTTAAAACCATAAAAACCCTAGAAGAAAACCTAGGCAATACCATTCAGGCCATAGGCATAGGCAAGGACTTCATGACTAAAACACCAAAAACAATGGCAGCAAAAGCCAAAATTGACAAATGGAATCTAATTAAACTAAAGAACTTCTGCATAGCAAAAGAAACTATCATCAGAGTGTACAGGCAACATACACAATGGGAGAAAATTTTTGCAATCCACCCATCTGACAAAAGGCTAATATCCAGAATCTAAAAAGGACTTAAACAAATTTACAAGAAAAAAAAAAAAACATCAAAAGGTGGGCAAAGCATATGAACAGACACTTCTCAAAAGAAGACATTTATGCAGCCAACAGACACATGAATGTTCATCATCACTAGCCATCAGAGAAATGCAAATCAAAACCACTATGAGATACCATCTCACACCAGTTAGAATGCCGATCATTAAAAAGTCAGGAAACAACAGGTGCTGGAGAGGATGTGGAGAAATAGGAACACTTTCACACTGTTGGTGGGACTGTAAATGAGTTCAACCATTGTGGAAGACAGTGTGGTGATTCCTCAAGGAACTTGAACTAGAAATACCACTTGACCCAGCCATTCCATTACTAGGTATATACCCAAAGGATTATAAATCATGTTGCTATAAAGACACATGCACACGTATGTTTACTGCAGCACTATTCACAATAGCAAAGACTTGGAACCAACCCAAATGTCCATCAGTGACAGACTGGATTAAGAAAATGTGACACATATACACCATGGAATACTATGCAGCCATAAAAAATGATGAGTTCATGTCCTTTGTAGAGGGACATGGATGAACCTGGAAACCATGATTCTGTGCAAACTATCACAAGGACAGAAAACCAAACACCACATGTTCTCACTCATAGGTGGGAATCAAACAATCAGAACACTTGGACACAGGAAGGGGAACATCACACACCGGGGCCTGTTGTGGGGTGAGGGGAAGGATAGCATTAGGAGATATACTTAATGTAAACGACAAGTTCATGGGTGCAGCACACCAACCTGGCACATGTATACATATGTAACAAACCTGCACGTTGTGCACATGTACCCTGGAATTTAAAGTATAATAAAAAAAAAAGAGGGGTGAGCAGGTGTTGATGATGCTAGCACCTTTGACTGTCACTAATGTAATAAGAAGAAAATGTAAAGAATTTTAAAGGAGAGAAAATGCAGAATCGTGTCCTCAGAATTTAGGATCTAAAACAGCTGGTTATCTATTTGAAGATGTCTCTACAGAATATTCCTTAAGAATGAGGAATATATTGTTAAATGTGCATGAGGCCAACCATATTCATGCTGAATCCATAGAAACATAGTCAAATGGGGGAGGTGAAGAACACTTTAACTCAGGCAAAGCAAATCTGACCAGGAAAAAAAATTAAAAAATAAAAAAATAAAACCTTTTCCAGAAATTAAGTTTGAGGTTTCCTTCAGAAAGGCAAATGAATCTAGAAATATTCTAATTCTCTATTCTTCCCTCTTCCTACACTTAGTCCATTTGTGCAGTTATAAAAAAAAAAAAAAAAACAAAAAACTATGGACTCATTAATTTATAAAGAATAGAAGTGTACGTCTCACACTTCTGGAGGCTGAGAAGTCAAAGATCCAGGTGCCAACGTTTGGTGCCTGGCGAGGGCCCATTCTCTGTTTCCAAGATGGTGCCTTGTTGCTGTATGCTCAGGAAGAGATGAATTCTGCGTCCTCACACGGTGGAAGAGCTGGAAAGGCAGGAACAGGTTCCCTTCGATCTTGAGCCCTGTTATAAAGGTGCTAACTACATTTATAAGGGTGAAGCCCTGAGAACTTAATCACCTCCCAAAGGACACACCTCTACAGATTGTTGCATTGGGGATTAAGTTTCAACATGAATTTTGGAGGGAACACCATTATTCAAACCGTAGCACCCACTGGACTCTCTGAGCATCAGACCACTCCACCTTGTTAACAAGTGCTGTCATTCTACACTGCCCAGGTTTATGAGAAGAAACACAAGTCTAACATCATAACCTGCTTCCAGTTCAGCAGATTGGAGATCTCCATGCAAGCAAGCTGATCTTTTGAGAGTGAAAAATGTAGAGAGTTGGAGTCTGTCTTCAACTTGTTTCTGTTACTGGATCACTAAAATGTCCTTTGGCTGATTCTTCCTCTCTCAGGTCTCACTCACTGTAAGTACCTTCTCTGACTCATGAGTTAAGCCCCAACCCCAAGACATTCTGAGCTCTCATCCTCCCTGTAGTATTCCATTCATCAGTCTAACCTATCTGCATTGCAATTGGCTGTTTTCTTATCTACCTCTCCAGTGGACACCAACCTAGGTAAAGCAGAGGCTATACCTAACCTGATCCTCACTGCGTCTTCAGTACCTAATACCATGCTTGGCAGCACATAGTACTCAAGAGATGTCTGTAGAATGGAATAGAATAGAGCAACATGGAAACAATTTCAATGGAATGAAATGGCATGGAGTGGAATGGAATGATGTAGTCCCATGACTCCCCTCCCTTAGTAATTTTTCTGTCCAGAACTGAACCCCTAACCTATGAAGACTGCCTTGGGCAAAGAAGCAGTGTCAACAGAACCAGCTAACAAAAATTAGGAAGGGTGATATCAGACCTGAAGTGATACAATCAACCATGCAATATGGAAAGCAAACAAGCTCAAGAACTACACTGCTTCTACCAGAGATGGTTGGCTTTGAGCATCACTATGGTAGACAAGCAATACAGTAGATCCTGCGGTTTACTCAGGTAGAGATGCATTTCCTTTATTCTACCTAAAAAAAAATCTCTGATAGATTCTGTCTACATATTAATACTTTCCAAGTTCACACTTAGCCCCCTGATGCATTTTCACCTTCCCCAGAGTACACCAGCTTGCCATGCCATCTAGATGGAGCATTATTCATGTATTCTACAATTATTTATTGAGTTCACTTGATGTTAGAGGGTCCATGCCATTGCAAGAGACAATTTATTTAGGAGCACAGACTTGAGTTGGAGAGAAATGGATTTGAATGCTGATTCTAGCATTAACTAGCTCAATGTCCCTAAGGCAATTATGGAATCTCTCTGCACCTCAGTTTTCTCATCTATAAAATGGGACTAGTAATTCTTACCTCACAGACAAGGCCCCAGTTTATTGCTAGGATGTTTTGCAGCGCTGTTTATAGAGGTATGGGGAATAACAAATGAAATGCAAAATGCCTGCCTCAAAGTTAGCACCCTCAAGTGCTACCTAATATCACACACCAAGGTGAATCAGAAATGGATCCTATCCTCAAGGAGCTTACAGTCAAGAATGGAAAATTATGCATGCATACACAGAAAATAAAGCGCATAACACAATTGTCAGTGCAGACAAGGGACAGCTGAGCCTGGGAAGAATCTTACTATTGCTAGCTACTGCCTGGTAACTTCTCCTTTGTCTTGTGAAACATTTCTGAAACATGTCATATTGAAAGAAAATAAAGACCAGCATGGGGGTTACTAAAATCAAAGATTAAAGTCCCAAAGGCCAAAATTAATGCTTGTGAATCTCTACACTTACACAAAGTTCTTCAAAATGCAGATGCCTGAGTACTATATGGCTTTCTGACGTCCATAAATCAGCCGCAGATGCAGCAGTAGTAGTGTGAATATAGTTTGGTTAAAATGTAATTTGGTGGGGCGGAGCAAGATGGCCGAATAGGAACAGCTCCAGTCTCCAACTCCCAGCGCGAGCTACACAGAAGACCGGTGATTTCTGCATTTTCAACTGAGGTACTGGGTTCATCTCACTGGGGAGTGCCGGACGATCGGTGCTGGTCAGCTGCTGCAGCCCGACCAGCGAGAGCTGAAGCAGGGCGAGGCATCGCCTCACCTGGGAAGCGCAAGGGGGAAGGGAATCCCTTTTCCTAGCCAGGGGAACTGAGACACACAACACCTGGAAAATCGGGTAACTCCCACCCCAATACAGCGCTTTAAGCAAACAGGCACACCAGGAGATCATATCCCACACCTGGCCGAGAGGGTCCCACACCCACGGAGCCTCCCTCATTGCTAGCACAGCAGTCTGTGATCTACCGGCAAGGCAGCAGCGAGGCTGGGGGAGGGGCGCCCACCATTGCTGAGGCTTAAGTAGGTAAACAAAGCTGCTGGGAAGCTCGAACTGGGTGGAGCTCACAGCAGCTCAAGGAAACCTGCCTGTCTCTGTAGACTCCACCTCTGGGGACAGGGCACAGTAAACAATAACAAACACATCAGAAGCCTCTGCAGAGGCAAACGACTCTGTCTGACAGCTTTGAAGAGAGCAGTGGATCTCCCAACACGGAGGTTGAGATCTGAGAAGGGACAGACTCCCTGCTCAAGTGGGTCCCTGACCCCTGAGTAGCCTAACTGGGAGACATCCCCCACTAGGGGCAGTCTGACACCCCACACCTCACAGGGTGGAGTACACCCCTGAGAGGAAGCTTCCAAAGCAAGAATCAGACAGGTACACTCGCTGTTCAGAAATATTCTATCTTCTGCAGCCTCTGCTGCTGATACCCAGGCAAACAGGGTCTGGAGTGGACCTCAAGCAATCTCCAGCAGACCTACAGCTGAGGGTCCTGACTGTTAGAAGGAAAACTATCAAACAGGAAGGACACCTACACCAAAACCCCATCAGTACATCACCATCATCAAAGACCAGAGGCAGATAAAACCACAAAGATGGGGAAAAAGCAGGGCAGAAAAGCAGGAAATTCAAAAAATAAGAGTGCATCTCCCCCGGCAAAGGAGCGCAGCTCATCGCCAGCAACGGATCAAAGCTGGACGGAGAATGACTTTGACGAGATGAGAGAAGAAGGCTTCAGTCCATCAAATTTCTCAGAGCTAAAGGAGGAATTACGTACCCAGTGCAAAGAAACTAAAAATCTTGAAAAAAAAGTGGAAGAAATGATGGCTAGAGTAATTAATGCAGAGAAGGTCATAAACGAAATGAAAGAGATGAAAACCATGACACGAGAAATACGTGACAAATGCACAAGCTTCAGTAACTGACTCGATCAACTGGAAGAAAGAGTATCAGCGATTGAGGATCAAATGAATGAAATGAAGCGAGAAGAGAAACCAAAAGAAAAAAGAAGAAAAAGAAATGAACAAAGCCTGCAAGAAGTATGGGATTATGTAAAAAGACCAAATCTACGTCTGATTGGGGTGCCCGAAAGTGAGGGGGAAAATGGAACCAAGTTGGAAAACACTCTTCAGGATATCATCCAGGAGAACTTCCCCAACCTAGTAGGGCAGGCCAACATTCAAATCCAGGAAATACAGAGAACGCCACAAAGATACTCCTCGAGTAGAGCAACTCCAAGACACATAATTGCCAGATTCACCAAAGTGGAAATGAAGGAAAAAATCTTAAGGGCAGCCAGAGAGAAAGGTCGGGTTACCCACAAAGGGAAGCCCATCAGACTAACAGCAGATCTCTCGGCAGAAACTCTACCAGCCAGAAGAGAGTGGGGGCCAATATTCAACATTGTTAAAGAAAAGAATTTTCAACCCAGAATTTCATATCCAGCCAAACTAAGTTTCATAAGTGAAGGAGGAATAAAATCCTTTACAGATAAGCAAATGCTTAGAGATTTTGTCACCACTAGGCCTGCCTTACAAGAGACCCTGAAGGAAGCACTAAACATGGAAAGGAACAACCGGTACCAGCTATTGCAAAAACATGCCAAAATGTAAAGACCATCGAGGCTAGGAAGAAACTGCATCAACTAACGAGCAAAATAACCTGTTAATATCATAATGGCAGGATCAAGTTCACACATAACAATATTAACCTTAAATGTAAATGGACTAAATGCTCCAATTAAAAGACACAGACTGGCAAACTGGATAAAGAGTCAAGACCCATCAGTCTGCTGTATTCAGGAGACCCATCTCACATGCAGAGACATACATAGGCTCAAAATAAAGGGATGGAGGAAGATTTACCAAGCAAATGGAGAACAAAAAAAAGCGGGGGTTGCAATACTAGTCTCTGATAAAACAGACTTTAAACCATCAAAGATCAAAAGAGACAAAGAAGGCCATTACATAATGGTAAAGGGATCAATTCAACAGGAAGAGCTAACTATCCTAAATATATATGCACCCAATACAGGAGCACCCAGATTCATCAAGCAAGTCCTTAGAGACTTACAAAGAGACTTAGACTCCCATACAATAATAATGGGAGACTTCAACACTCCACTGTCAACATTAGACAGATCAACGAGACAGAAAGTTAACAAGGATATCCAGGAATTGAACTCATCTCTGCAGCAAGCAGACGTAATAGACATCTATAGAACTCTCCACCCCAAATCAACAGAATATACATTCTTCTCAGCACCACATCGTACTTACTCCAAAATCGACCACGTAATTGGAAGTAAAGCACTCCTCAGCAAATGTACAAGAACAGAAATTATAACAAACTGTCTCTCAGACCACAGTGCAATCAAACTAGAACTCAGGACTAAGAAACTCAATCAAAACCGCTCAACTACATGGAAACTGAACAACCTGCTCCTGAATGACTACTGGGTACATAACGAAATGAAGGCAGAAATAAAGATGTTCTTTGAAACCAATGAGAACAAAGATACAACATACCAGAATCTCTGGGACACATTTAAAGCAGTGTGTAGAGGGAAATTTATAGCACTAAATGCCCACAAGAGAAAGCAGGAAAGATCTAAAATTGACACTCTAACATCACAATTAAAAGAACTAGAGAAGCAAGAGCAAACACATTCGAAAGCTAGCAGAAGGCAAGAAATAACTAAGATCAGAGCAGAACTGAAGGAGATAGAGACACAAAAAATTCTCCAAAAAATCAATGAATCCAGGAGTTGGTTTTTTGAAAAGATCAACAAAATTGACAGACCACTAGCAAGACGAATAAAGAAGAAAAGAGAGAAGAAACAAATCGACGCAATTAAAAATGATAAAGGGGATATCACCACCGACCCCACAGAAATACAAACTACCATCAGAGAATACTATAAACACCTCTACGCAAATAAACTGGAAAATCTAGAAGAAATGGATAATTTCCTGGACAATTACACTCTTCCAAGACTAAACCAGGAAGAAGTTGAATCCCTGAATAGACCAATAGCAGGCTCTGAAATTGAGGCAATAATTAATAGCCTACCAACCAAAAAAAGTCCAGGACCAGATGGATTCACAGCTGAATTCTACCAGACGTACAAGGAGGAGTTGGTACCATTCCTTCTGAAACTATTCCAATCAATAGAAAAAGAAGGAATCCTCCCTAACTCATTTTATGAGGCCAACATCATCCTGATACCAAAGCCTGGCAGAGACACAACAAAAAAAGAGAATTTTAGACCAATATCCCTGATGAACATCGATGCAAAAATCCTCAATAAAATACTGGCAAACGGGATTCAGCAACACATCAAAAAGCTTATCCACCATGATCAAGTGGGCTTCATCCCTGGGATGCAAGGCTGGTTCAACATTCGCAAATCAATAAACATAATCCATCATATAAACAGAACCAAAGACAAGAACCACATAATTATCTCAATAGATGCAGAAAAGGCTTTTGACAAAATTCAACAGCCCTTCATGCTAAAAACGCTCAATAAATTTGGTATTGATGGAACGTACCTCAAAGTAATAAGAGCTATTTATGACAAACCCACAGCCAATATCATACTGAATGGGCAAAAACTGGAAAAATTCCCTTTGAAAACTGGCACAAGACAGGGATGCCCTCTCTCACCACTCCTATTCAACATAGTGTTGGAAGTTCTGGCTAGGGCAATTAGGCAAGAGAAAGAAATCAAGGGTATTCAGTTAGGAAAAGAAGAAGTCAAACTGTCCCTGTTTGCAGATGACATGATTGTATATTTAGAAAACCCCATTGTCTCAGCCCAAAATCTCCTTAAGCTGATAAGCAACTTCAGCAAAGTCTCAGGATACAAAATTAATGTGCAAAAATCACAAGCATTCTTATACACCAGTAACAGACAAACAGAGAGCCAAATCAGGAATGAACTTCCATTCACAATTGCTTCAAAGAGAATAAAATACCTAGGAATCCAACTTACAAGGGATGTAAAGGACCTCTTCAAGGAGAACTACAAACCACTGCTCAGTGAAATAAAAGAGGACACAAACAAATGGAAGAACATACCATGCTCATGGATAGGAAGAATCAATACTGTGGAAATGGCCATACTGCCCAAGGTAATTTATAGATTCAATGCCATCCCCATCAAGCTACCAATGAGTTTCTTCACAGAATTGGAAAAAACTGCTTTAAAGTTCATATGGAACCAAAAAAGAGCCCGCATCTCCAAGACAATCCGTAGTCAAAGGAACAAAGCTGGAGGCATCACGCTACCTGACTTCAAACTATACTACAAGGCTACAGTAACCAGAACAGCATGGTACTGGTACCAAAACAGAGATATAGACCAATGGAACAGAACAGAGTCCTCAGAAATAATACCACACATCTACAGCCATCTGATCTTTGACAAACCTGAGAGAAACAAGAAATGGGGAAAGGATTCCCTATTTAATAAATGGTGCTGGGAAAATTGGCTAGCCATAAGTAGAAAGCTGAAACTGGATCCTTTCCTTACTCCTTATACGAAAATTAATTCAAGATGGATTAGAAACTTAAATGTTAGACCTAATACCATAAAAATCCTAGAGGAAAACCTAGGTAGTACCATTCAGGACATAGGCATGGGCAAAGACTTCATGTCTAAAACACCAAAAGCAACAGCAGCAAAAGCCAAAATTGACAAATGGGATCTAATTAAACTAAAGAGCTTCTGCACAGCAAAAGAAACTACCATCAGAGTGAACAGGCAACCTACTGAATGGGAGAAAATTTTTGCAATCTACTCATCTGACAAAGGGCTAATATCCAGAACCTACAAAGAACTCCAACAAATATACAAGAAAAAAACAAACAACCCCATCAAAAAGTGGGCAAAGGATATGAACAGACATTTCTCAAAAGAAGACATTCATACAGCCAACAGACACATGAAAAAATGCTCATCATCACTGGCCATCAGAGAAATGCAAATCAAAACCACAATGAGATACCATCTCACACCAGTTAGAATGGCGATCATTAAAAAGTCAGAAAACAACAGGTGCTGGAGAGGATGTGGAGAAATAGGAACACTTTTACACTGTTGGTGGGATTGTAAACTAGTTCAACCATTATGGAAAACAGTATGGCGATTCCTCAAGGATCTAGAACTAGATGTACCATATGACCCAGCCATCCCATTACTGGGTATATACCCAAAGGATTATAAATTATGCTGCTATAAAGACACATGCACACGTATGTTTATTGCAGCACTATTCACAATAGCAAAGACTTGGAATCAACCCAAATGTCCATCAGTGACAGACTGGATTAAGAAAATGTGGCACATATACACCATGGAATACTATGCAGCCATCAAAAAGGATGAGTTTGCGTCCTTTGTTGGGACATGGATGCAGCTGGAAACCATCATTCTTAGCAAACTATCACAAGAACAGAAAACCAAACACCGCATGTTCTCACTCATAGGTGGGAACTGAACAATGAGATCACTTGGATTCAGGAAGGGGAACATCACACACAGGGGCCTATCATGGGGAGGGGGGAGGGGGGAGGGATTGCACTGGGAGTTATACCTGATGTAAATGATGAGTTGATGGGTGCAGCACACCAACATGGCACAAGTATACATATGTAACAAACCTGCACGTTATGCACATGTACCCTACAACTTAAAGTACAATAATAATAAATAAATTTAGAAAAATAAATAAAATAAATAAATAAAAACATAAAATGTAATTTATTCTTATTAAAGGCCTTTCTGTGCCTGACTCAGTGGAGAGCTCTCTACCCATCAGGATTATTACTCTCCTAATGAACCCAATAGAGCATGAAGAGTGACCAGTTGAGTCAGGATGGTCTGCTTAGAAACGTGATGGCCTAATCCAGCTTGGGAACAATATTTTCAACTCCCCTGAAGGGAAGAGCTCTAATTAATGATAGCAGGGCACATCGCCTATGCCCAGATAAAGCTTGGCTTTAAACTCCAGTCCATGGAATCAGACTCCTTCCACTTTTTAATATATGGATTTTAAGAGTTCGTTCAGCAAAATAAGGAAAGATATTCTCTATTTCCATTCTCCTCAGCATGTAACTTCATATGCATTACTGAAATATAAGTAACATTTTTAATTGCATGACAAAAATATTCCATGCAGCAACTGCTCTTAATAATATGCTTACCATTGCTCGTTTCATTACCTGATAATTACCAGATCATTAGAGCAAATAATACATTCTTGTGGGATAAACTTATGGCAGTAATTTTAGAGAAAAGAATAGAAAAGCTCTCTTAAAGTTGCCAGCCAGTAGGCAATGTGCAGAATTAGCTACTGAACTAAATGAATAGAAATGTATATTCTAAAAGTAAACAGCAGTATAATGACATTTATAGCTAATTCTGGATCATGAAATAAAAAAGAAAATGGCTGGAAAATCCAACCCTCTCATTTTACAGGTAAGGACAATGAGGTAGTGAAGTTGAATTGCCCCCACAGGCTAATTGTGTCCATAGGAGCAAAGTCTGGACAAGAATGGGTCTCTCGTCCCTTATCTTGAAGCTCCTCCTTTTTATCACAGCATCCTCTAAATGCAACATACATTTGGTTTTTAAAACCCAGATAAACTGAAATGTTTGGAGACTACAAAGAGCTAGTTAGTTGGACTTTCTAGTTAAGCTTTCAGACCAAAAACTAATCTTTTCTAACTCACAATTTTTACAGGGATTGAAGAGGCAAGATCTCAATGTCAAGTCTCTCTCACCCTGGTTCCAGACAGTTATCCAGCCCAGGACACATTTTTCTCCAATCCACTTGGACAACTTCTCATCGGCCTTCAGATGGCAGCTTAAGAACCCCTTCCCCAGCCAGGCCTTGTCTACCTTCAGAGTAGGTGAGCTGCTCAACAATGTGGGACTATAGTTCTGTCTCCTGTGATAAAATCACGTCATTATTTGTAATTAACCACTTATTTGTTTCTCCCCACTAGACCATTAGTTCTCAAACATAACCATATTTTAGAATCACCTGGATGGCTTGTGAAACTACAAATCACTGGGCCTCACCCCTGGAGTTTCTGATTCAGGTCTGAAGTGGGTCCTGAGACTTTATAGTCCTAACAAGGTCACAGGTGGTGCTGGTGTTACAGATACCACCCACCTTGAAAACTGCTAAGCTGCCAGACACGGTGGCTCACGCCTGTAATCCCAGCACTTTGGGAGGCTGAGGCGGGTGGATCACCTGAGGTCAGGAGCTCGAGACCAGCCTGGCCAACATGGCAAAACCCTGTCTCTACTAAAAATACAAAAATTAGGCAGGCGTGGTGGTAGGTGCCTGTAATCCCAGCTACTCGGTAAGCTGAGGCAGGAAAATTGCTTGAACCCAGGAGGCGGAGTTGGTGACAAGAGTGAAACTCCATCTCAAAAAAGAAGAAAAGAAGAAAAAATAAAGAAAACCACTAAGCTAGACTATGAGACTCATGAAGCAAGGGGCAAAGTCTGTCCTATTCATCATTCTATCCCTAGTGTCTAGCACAGTGCATGGCACACAGTGAGTTCCCAAAAACTAGATGATAAATGAAGGATTTTCCTCTCTGAGACAAAAAGTTACAACTCCAAACATCTAGAGTATAACATTAAGGGAAGCTTGGTGAAGGATATACAGGAACCCTGTAGCATCTTTGCAATTTTTCTATAAATCTTAAGTTATTTCAAAAATAAAAGTTTTATATACACACACATGCACACACATATATCTCCATGCTCAGGCATGACCTATAATCCCAGCACTTTGGGAGGCCGAGACGGGTGGATCATGAGGTCAGGAGATCGAGACCATCCTGGCTAACACAGTGAAACCCCGTCTCTACTAACAAAAAAAAAAAAAAAAAAAAACTAGCCGGGTGAGGTGGCGGGCGCCTGTAGTCCCAGCTACTCGGGAGGCTGAGGCAGGAGAATGGCGTGGACCCGGGAGGCAGAGCTTGCAGTGAGCTGAGATCCGGCCACTGCACTCCAGCCTGGGAGACAGAGCGAGACTCCGTCTCAAAAAAAAAAAAAAAAAAAAAAAAAAGATATACCCCCGATGTTTCTTTTTTTAGTCAATTTCTAATCGAAGTTGATAGAAACTTTTTTTGCTCTTCTCCTCTTGCTGGAAAACACTATCTAGTCCTAGGTAATTGAGCATTCAGGGTTGGCTGGCTTCTAGTAAATAGGTGCATCAGGTTTTTACCTGTAATTGTAGCAGACCCCTCTGACTTCAGCTCCCCTGGACCAAATGAAGAACAGATGTGCACCTGGATGATGCTTTCCATTATTCAGTGGAAGCATCCTAATCATCAGTAAATTACTTCCTGAGTGCCCTTTGTGAGCATGCAGGGCCTGTCTTATACAAAAAGCTGAGACAGCAACTACCTCTTGGAGGGATGATTTATAGACTCTAGGAAAGCTTCCTGGCCCAATATTCCTTGCTGCTTCCCCACTCCAACCTGCCACTGGGCTAGGATTTTCACCAGGAGAGAGATGGCCCTTAGGTTTCAAGCCTTGCCTTTCTATAAGTCCTCTGTTAAAATGCCAATGTGGTAGCACTTTCAAACATTATCCAACATTTCACCCCTAGATAGGATTCATTTATCACACTGCTTCCCAGTTTGACAGCCAGCCATAGGAGTCACAAAAAAAGTCGTGCTTGGGAAGGGAGTGTGCAAGAGCAGACCTGGGTCTAGAACCTCAGGGCAGGGGACACACAGGAGAAGTGGGTTTCTGGAGGAGAGGCTGGCCAAAGGTCTTGGAAGGGAAGGGAGGAAGTGGCTAAATGATGTACACCTGGGTGTTGGCCAGCCCTAGGATTCACTGTGCAGTTTCAATGGATCTCATTTACAGAAAAGATATGACCCTTGCCTTCAACCTAGACAAAAGCCAAAGTCCAGAGATATTAACACATAATACTAATTACAGAGTGCCAGGGTCTGTGCTGGATACTTAATACATTCATTCATTTAGCACTGTGACAGAGCTATTGATCTGATTAGATCCTCCTAACACCTTGGGTGATAGTTGTTATTGTCCCCTTTTTTCACTAAGAAACTGAAGCTCAGAAATGAAGTGACTTGTCCAAGCTCCCACATTAGGTAAGAGGCAGAGCTGGGGTTTATCACTATACACTGTGTTCTTTTCTTTGCTACTCTATCTATAATGAAAAAGGGTCAGCATTAATAATGTGAATTATTGTATTGCTAATAATGCCAATAATGCATAATTATTACCATTAATAATGCTAATAATAAGGGGCATGGTTTGTCCAAACCTGCCTCTTCTGGCTGTAGTCCCTTTGGAAAGTGAGTAGCCACTGCCGAGCCTAGAAAGCAGAGCACCTGCTCCAGAGTAAGCACAACTTCAGTGTTTGCGACTATTAACATTACTATTATTTTCTTTTTATGCCTAAAATAACATTAAAAAGGAAGTTATTTTTAAATGTATTCCTGTTCTTGGAACAAAGAGTAGAGAGATAAGGAAGGAAAAGCTACTAAACTAGTACAAATTGGTAAAACAAAACCATTATAGAGGGTGATATATGCTAGGAAGAAAATATACAGGATACATGATGAACAGTTGTGGAAATCGGAAAAGGCATTTTAGGAAAGGTGATTATGACAGGTCTCTGAGGAGCTGAAGTTTATGCCAAAATGTGACTAAGTTGGTAGTCATACAAAGACTATAAGGAAGGATATGTCAGGCAAAGGGATGTGTAAGCACAAAGGCCAAGAGGTAAAAAAGGGCTTGACTTGTTTGAGGAATAGAAGGAAGACACAGCTTAGCTGGAGCCCAGTGAGCCAGGAGAGTGATGGAGCGGCAGTTGGAAAGGTAGAAGAAAGCCAGAGGAGGCAGCTTGCTTTTGGTCCTGGCAAAAAGTCTGAATATTATCCAAAACACAAAGAGAAGATACTGGAAAGTTTTAAGCAGGAAAGTGATATAATCTGACTTGATTTGGGTTCATTTTTTAAATCCCTTTGGCTGTTCTGTGGAAAATAAGTATAGACAAGAATAGAAGTACAGAGATCAGTTACAGATGCTTGACAATAGTTAGGTGAAACATGGTGATGACGTTGACTGGAGAGGTGAAAGTGGAGATGATTAGATGGAAAGATTTGCAATACATTTAGGAGATAACCCAAAGGACTTGGATTCAATGTGGCCAATGACAGAAAGGGGAACATTCAGTTCTGGCCTAGAGCCTAGAATGCTGGTTAGAGAAACTAGGTAAGCACACAAAGAAAAGGAGGTTTGGGAAGAAAAATAAATTGGGGGTTCCTAGAAAATATTCATTTTGAGAAACCATGTAGAATATTTCATACATGAGCAGGGGACAGGGTCAATGATACACACATGTCAATCATCAGCATTCAGATATTGTTAAATCCATGAGTCTGTGTGAGAAACCTAGAGAGAGTATGGAGAGAGATGTAAAAAGGGCTCAGGACAAAACCCAGAGTAGTCTCATCACTCTGAGGAAGGAAATACAGTACAGAATAAGGAGGAATGACCCAAAGAAAGTGGCACTGCAGAGACCAAGGCAGGAGGAAGGTCAAAGATGATAAGTAGTCTCTACGATGAACACAGAAAAGGGCCTCTTAGACTTGGCTACGTGAAAGTTGTTAAAGACAAAACCAGTTTTACTGGCTTGATGAAAACCAAAACCTTATTGGAGCAAGTTGTGGAGAGACTTGGAGATAAGGAACAAGAAACCGCCAAGTGTGGGTAATGCTTACACATTTTTTGCATGAAGGGAGGAAGAAGAAGAGGATATCAGCTGAAGGAGGATGTGGTATCTGAAGAGAGCTGTTCATTTACAAGAGATTACCTAGAGCTCATTCATATGTCCGGGTTAACAAGCCAGCAGACAGAAAAGAAATGATACCAAAGAGGAAGAGACCTACAGGAGCAAAGACCTTGCAAGGGCTAAAGGCTGGACCCTAAAGCATTGAGGGAGAGGTTGGCTTTTGACAGCAGCAGGGACACTCCTCCTGGGGGGCACAGGAAGACAGAGTAGGAGGTCCAGCTGCAGATGAGTCTAGAGGGTAGGCAATGGGGCCATAAGGGGTTCCACTGGCCTTTCAAATAGTCTCAGTTTGGGTGTTCTTAAGATGAAATGACTATAAAGTAGGATATCCAAACAGAAACAGTATTGTCTCCATCTGTAGAAGAACTTAAGGTCAAATAATCCAAAGTATTCCTTCCACAAAAGAGGTTGAAGCAGTTTTCAGTGACTGGCTGCTGGCACACAACTTCTTAGTAACAACCATGAGGCTAGAAACCAGTGTATCAGGATCTCAATCTTTTTGAAACAACACTTTTCTACTCTCTACCTTGTACTTTCATAGACTGAGATTTTCTCTCAGTACATGGGCAAACAGATAACATACCACCTTGCATTCCTTATTTTTTTTCCCCTACCCATCTGCTGGCTATAGTCAGAGAGAGTTAACAGTTAACCTTTTTTCCAAAACCTCACCCATGAAGTTGGGGCTGGAGCTCGGAGGTAGATGGAAACAAAAGCAATGAACCTGCACCAGGTCTCAATTAACGTTTCCAGGCTACCACTGCAATAAAGGGCAATTTAGTGTTTGTGAAGCTGTTTCCATTAAAATACTCACAGCCTCTTCACATATTTCTTAATTACGATGCTGAAAACGTTTGGCTTGAGGAAGAAAATGCACTGGGAAACATAAGCCAATATGAAAAAGAGGCAGTCTGCCACCAGAAAAATGGTCTGTTGACTTAACTTGGGGACATTTTCCCCTCAATAACGAGGCAGACCAACCTAGCAAGTTGACTAGCTCAAGTGAAAATGCAGAATTTGACAAATTTGACACTTTTATACCCAGAGTTTCTTTTATTGTTTTTCTTTTTATATATTTAGGGTATACAAGTACAGGTTTCTTACATGCATATACTGCATCCATATTGTAACCAATAGGTAATTTTTGAACCTTCATCCCCCTCCCACCATTCTACCTTTTGGAGTCTCCAGTGTCTATTATTCCACTCTGTATGACCATGTGCACCCACTGTTTAGCTCCCACATATAAGTGAGAGCATGCCATACTCACAGTTGGACATGGCATCTGGCATAGAGAAGAGCTCAAAAAACATTTTCTATTATGCTGAGTGAAAAAAAAGCCAGCTTCAAAAGCTTACTTCGTGTATAGATCTATTTATATAACATTCACAAAATGACAAAATTACAAAGATGGAGAAGTGATCAGAGATAGCCAGGGATTAGGGATGGAGACTGGGCTACAACAACCCAAGAGCAACTCAAGGGCATTCTCACATAGTGAGGGAAAAGTGCTGTACCTTGATTGTGGTGGTTGTGATGTGAATCTATCATTTGATAAAACTGAATACAACTACACACACATGCACTCCCACACACAAAGTAGTCCATGTAAAAACTGGGGAAAGATTAATACATTCGGTAGATTGGACAAATGCCACTTTCTTCGTTTTGAAGTTGTACTGTAGTTATGCAAGATGTTATACTGGGGGTAGGGAGGAATCACAAGCAGCCCAAAGACCTGAGACTGGAAGGGATCCTTACCTTGGAGGCGGGTGAGAACTTAAAGAGAGCTCTCACCCTTGCCCCTAGCCTCTGCACATGCACAGCTGTCATTCAATGAGAAGGTCAGAAGAGGAGGATAGAGAGGAAGCTGAAGAGCAACCCCCACCCCCCAGCCCAAGCCAATCCACATCACACTTGCTCTCCAAAGACCTCCAGGTAGAAACAGACTCAATGTGTCAAAGACTAGACTGGACCACACAGCCTCCTTGCCCAGGTAAAATGGATGTGAAGCTGAAGAATAACTTACAAACAGGACCTTTTATAATAAAAGGAGTAGTGGAAGCATTAAGAGAACACTTTAAATATATTGGAAACACAATTTATGAACAAAAGTAGCCATGCCTAGGAGGACTGAAGCCACCTGTAATGGTAATTGTGTTGTTTTGTCTGGATGCTAGTTTACTACCACAATTCTGTGTGTAATTGCTCTTGTAATCTCAAATTTTTAGTTTTCACTAACTAGTTTGGAGAATCACATCTTTTTTCCCAACTTGTCTCTCATGATGCTTCCTACAAAGTTCTAAGTAGACCATCACTACATGCTTGCAAATTTATTTCATTTTCATTACCATAAACGTGTATTGATTATTGACAACCTTATTGAGTTACACTGTTCATACTTCCAGGGCGCACCTCCACTCCAGAATACCTTTACCTTTCAAAACATGCCCCTGTCCCAGGATTATGGACACTGAAAATACTCCAAGACTGAAATAGGCTCCAAATTCCCTAGCCTATTCATCACGGAGCTTGTTCATTCATGGCTGACGTATCTCTTTTGATACCTTACACCTTTGGACTTGGTTTGAACCTCCCACTCCTTTGGACTATTGTTTTTGTTTTTTTAGAGACAGGGTCTCACTTTTGCCCAGGCTGGACTCAAACTCCTGGGCACAAGCGATTCTCCTACCTCAGCCTCCCAAGTAGCTGGGAATATAGGCACCCATCACTGCTCCTAGTTCTTTAGATTATTTTTTAAGCTGAGAGGCTTTCAACTCCCTCACCTATACATTTGTTTCATTTCCCTTTTGAATCTAAAACAAAGGTAAAACGTCATCTGTTGCCTTTATCCTCGTTCTAGGCAAAGAATTAGAGTTCAGTAGATTCTTATTAATAGACTGCCTCATGCCTCACTGAGTGATCTCTTTCTTCTGCCCAATGGTAGTGTCTTTATACATTTCTATGGACAAGTTCTTGTCCCTTTTATATCCTTCATTTGGTTATTCTTTAAAAATTAAAAAGTAAGGCCAGACACAGTGGCTTGCACCTATAGTCCTAGCTACTCAGAAGGCTGAGGCAAGAGGATTGCTTGAGCCTAGGAGTTCAAGGTTACAGTAAGATATGATTGCACCACTGCACTCTTGCCTGGATAACAGAGTAAGACCCTGTCTCTTAAAAAATAATAAAAATAAGTAATCAAGTAAAAGATAAAAATCCTTCACCCTTTTTTTCTAGGTAAGTATGAAATAATGTGGTCTAAGAGGTTGAAATGAAAAATTGAACTTCAAAGGAAAAAGAATAAGCTGAAATTTAACTGAGTCAAAAAAATGTTAGACTGGCAGAAGCTGGAGGAAGTGTCTTCAGTTTTTCACTGTACTATTTTTGCAATTTCTTGCGAGTCCAGAAATTATTTCATGATAAAGATGTTTAAAGAATAACTGGATTTAATTACATGTATACATTGGTTGAATTCTTTTAACTGCTATCCTCATAAAAAATTCTGTTAGCCATTTTAATCCTACCCATTTAACAGCTGAGGAAAGCGAGTCTCAAGTGTTTCATGGTAGTTAATAGAGGAATCTCTGGAGCCAAAGTACCTAGGTTCTAATTCCACAGTCATTTAATAGCTACTTAACTGTAAGCAAGTGACTTTTTCTGTGCCTCAGTTTCCTCTCCAATAAAATAGGAGATATCACATATTCACCTCCAGGCACAGGGGCTAGAATGTTGTAATTAATAAATGCTAGAGGTTATTGCTGTAATCAAAATTCACCCAGAGAAGTGGCAGAGCTGAAATTCAATGTAGGTCTGTCTAGTTCCCAAGACTTCCTCTTAATCATCATCAAATACTACCTTCTGTGTTAGTGGCAAACAAAGAAATAAATGAACACAGTTATTCAATGCTTCGTCCCCTCTCCCCTGTGCACACACACCCACCTTATGTCCATGAATCTTAGCTCTGTGTTGGTTTACTATGGCTGTTGTTACAACATGAACTGGGTGGCTTAGAACAAACTTACTGTCTCTCAGTTCCAAAGTCCAGAAACCTAAAATCAAGAAGTGAGCACGGGTCGAGTGTGGCGGCTCATGCCTATAATCCCAGCACTTTGGGAAGCCAAAGTGGGCAGATCACCGTAGGTCAGGAGTTCAAGACCAGCCTGGCCAACATGGCAAAATCCTGTCTCTACTAAAAATACAAAATTAGCCAGGCATGGTGGCGGATACCTTAATCCCAGCTACTCAGGAGGCTGAGGCAGGAGAATTGCTTGAACCTGGGAAGCGGAGGTTGCAGTGACCCGAAACTGCACCAGAGCAAGACTCTGTCTCTAAATTAATTAATTAATTAATTAATTAATTTTTAAAAAGTGAGCAGGGCCCCTCTCCCTCTGAAACCTGTAAAGGAGAATCCCTCCCGGACTCTTCTAGCTCCTGGTGGTGCTCATCAATCTTTGGCTTGCAGCTGTATTACTTCAACCTCTGCCTCTGTTACCTGCATTTGGCTGCCTTCCATCTGCATCTCTCTCTCCTCTTCGTATAAGGACATCAGTTATATTGGATTAAGGGTCCATCTTACTCCAGTAGGAGCGCATCTTGACTTAACATCTTAATTACATTTGCAAAGATCCTATTTCCAAATAAGGTCACATTCATAGGTACCAAGTATCAAGAGTTAAGACTTCAATAGATCTTCTGGGGAGACACAATTCAATCCCAAGTGCCTCCCAGGGCATTTCTAAAGCCATCTCAGACCCCACCTGCCCTCTTTCCACTCAGCAAAAACACCTCCTGTACTGCCTGTGCCCCTGCCTCTGCCCCTGCCCAAGACAAGTTTTGGCAGTCCACTGTTTATTAAAACATGAGGAGAGTTAACGAGCACTTTGGGGGCACAGATGGGCATTTCTCTTTAAGAGCAATTTTAGCTTTCTAGCACAAAACACACAAGCACAGGGGGCATTGTGACCTGTCGTCATTTCAAGCTGCTTAAGTGATCATTTATGGTAGGGAATAAAAATTATCACTGTTTTGAAACAGACACTAAGCTGTCTGCTCCAGGTAATGATACCTCCGGGCCAAACCATTATTTTTCAGAAGCCCTAATGATCAAGATGGGCAGGCTATTGTTTATCAACTTATTTCCGTGTCACAGACAGTGTCTGAATAAGATGAATATCGTCGTCTTTGTCAGCTACAGTCAGTTTAACCAATTCTTCTCAACTGCCCTCTATGCTGATCAGCCGATGGAAATCAAGGGCAGGATCAGGAACAATGTGTACACATGCCCTGCTCCTGGCTCCCATGATCAAAAATGCAGGCAGCAGAGAAGCCAGGTTCAAATCCTGGCTCTATCACTTTCAGCCATGGGACACGTTGTTTAACATTTCCCGAGATTCTGGTTCCTCTGTTCCATGGACATGATAACTACCTCCTGGGGTTTTTCTGTAGATGAAACTCCATGAATGCATGTGAAAGACTTAGCACAAGACTTTGCATATCATAAGAACCTATGTTAACATTTTATTTTAATTCATAGACATTTAACGGGAGAAATGAGATGTGGCCTCAGAGAGCTGGCTCATTTTCCTTTCTGAGACCTGCAGACAAGCCATGTCCAGCCCATTTCTACTCTGCAGTTCAGAAACCAAAGCCAAATGTCTCACCTCAAGTGTCAGAGGCTACTGCTCCAGAGAGAAAGAAAAACCAACTAATAATTCCTTAACCTGCTACAATTTACCAAGCATTTTCATTTCTTTGGAAGGTCACAACCTGAGAGGTAGAGGTAACTGTTACCTCCGTCATGAATCAGAGTACTTAGTTAAGTGCTTGTGTGAGGGAAGCAGTGGGACATCATGGTGGCAAGACCAGACTCTGGCACTAGAGATCATTTGGGTTCAAAGCCCAACTCCATCTCTGGCTTATTTCACCTCTTACTGACTTGACTTCCTCATCTGTAAAATGGGAATGACCCGGCTGCGCATGGAGGCTCACGCCTGTAATCCTAGCAGTTTGGGAGGCCGAGGCAGGTAGATTGCCTGGGCTCAGGAGTTCGCAACCAGCCTGGGCAACAGAGTAAAACTCTGTCTCTACCAAAAAAATACAAAAAAAATAGCTGAGTGTGGGGGTGTGCACCTGTAGTCCCAGCTATTCGGGAGACTGAGGCAGAAGAATTGCTTGAACTTGGGAGGTGGAGGTTGTAGTGAGCCGAGATCATGCCACTGCACTCCAACAAAGGGACAGGGCGAGACTCCATCTCAGCAACAACAGCAACAAAATATATGGGAATGACCCTAGTACTAAGTCCATCTTGTAAAATGGGGACAGTACCAACCTCATGGAGTTGTTTGAGGACATTTAAATGAGTTAATATGTGTGAAGTGATTGGAACATTGCATGGCTGATAGCAACTGCTATTTAAGTGTTTGCTAAATAAATGTTAAATAAATAAAAGAACAAGTACATAGTGAGCTCTCAATAAATAATAGCTATTAATGGCGATTACTAGCTATTTCAATGAGCAGCAAACTACAGCCACAGGGCAAATCTGACCCTCGGTGCAAATAAAGTTTTATTGGAATATAGCCATATTTATTCATTTATGTTTTATCTAAGGCTACGTTCCTGCTACAATGGCGGAGTTGAATGGGTTTAACAGAGACCCTATAGCCCATAAAACCTAAAATAATTTCCATATGACCCTTTAAGAAAAAGTTTGCCAACATCTTATCTATCTCCTTGACCAGACCAGGAACTTTCAAGCCAAGGATTACACTTTGTATTTACTCACCATTTCAGTCCCAGCATCTAGCATAGGGCCTAGCACTCAGTAGACATTCTAGAAATATTTGTTGACACAGTGAATAAATAACTGAAGTCCCGTTTTATATGTCAGGAGATAAAAAAAAAATAGCCATCGTTAAGCGCTTGCCACATGTCAGATACCAAACCAAGTACTTTGTCCTAAGTCATTTAATCCTTCGACACAGATTATCATCCCAATCTTAGGAGAAAACTGAAGTTGAGAAGTTAGAAAACTACTCAAAGTGACACAACTGACATGTTTGAGCTGAAGCTCAAACCCTGGTTTTCTGACTCAAAACGCTATGTTCATACTTTACCCCCTATCCAAGCATATATAACAATTTGAGAAAAAAAGAAAAATTCATAAATTTTTCTATGGCTGTGACCTTCAAGTTACATTCCGCATTCCTTTTACTCCTGTGTTTCTCAATTTAATAAAATAAATAGAAAACCTAGAAAAACAATCCTATAAAAGTCTGTCCAACTTACTCAAAGCTCCAGATTTTAACTGGGCCCACATGCCACCAACCTTTCCAGTTAAAAAGTCACTATATTCCCACCATGAAGTGTCTTTTCAGAATACAAGATGCAAATTGATAAACAACTGGTTTGACCTTTTCTGCACTAGGTTAGGTGCTAGTTATCTGACTGACGATACTAGCTGGTATACTATTCTATAGACTGTATGATAGTTATTGAGTTGGGACAACCTAACAGCATGAATATTTCACACACCAGCAATCAAATTGGGCATCTATTCTGATAAGTAACTTGCATTCTATTTTTAGCACGTATCTTTAACACAAATCTTGCCTGCAGATACATTTGCCACCTGTGCTGGACCTATTTTTTACTTCTCTCCAGATTTGCTCATCCTCACCTCCCCCTCAGATCTTAGCTCCCTGCTCAGTGGAGAACCCTGACTGCCACTGCCTGCACCTCACCCACTAACACTGCCGGTTGTTGCAGCTTCCCACAGATAAAAACAGACCAAATTCCTGAGTCACACTTAGAGAAAAGTCTCCAGGGAGAACCATTTAACCAACATGAAACGATGTGTGGCTTACTTGTTATTGCAGCATAATCTAGCCTTAGCCTAACTAAATCTATTAGCATTTCACCTTGTACCCTGCCAAGAGCTAGAGAAAGAATCTCTGACCTGAACTATCTCCACGAGGCCAACAGGAATATGCTGTGTCATGCTGAGTAATTGTCCTCTGAGATACTAAAGTGGTGGGTGGGAACAGTGACATTATATCCTAGTAATAAGTAACCTGTCTTGTTTTGTAGCAATTCCACCCCTTAAATTAGGTTAACTTTCTCCAGAAACAAACCTGAGGCAAGGATTCAAACGAATTCTTTCATCTGAGAAACAATGGTAATAGAGTAGAGAAATAAGATGGGGATTGGAAAGTCAACTAAAGGTACATCATTGAGCAAGTTAGTGCCAAGGATGACTGGAGGTCAAGTTCACTGAAGAGCTCTGGGACACAGTGTAGACTGTGCCCCAGGCTTATCCCAATCAAGAAGCAGAGGAGATGGGGCACTTATTCACCAAATCTCCACCTGTCATTACAAGTTTGCTTCCAGAGCATGATCCAGCTCTTCCAACTTGCCCTACACACACAGGCTGAGCAGACACAATGACCACCACTCTCCCACAGAGAGTGCAGATGTTCACAGGTGTACTATGGGTAGTCAGTGCCAAGAGCACGTGTGTGAGGCACATACTACGTCGGCTATTCCTTCTGTGTCCAAATTATGCCACCGCCAAACTCAAACCCATGTTAACCACCCATGAAGTTTCTTTCATGACTAGTAATTCTCCCCTTCTCCCCAGGCAAGAGGTATTAGGTCTATTTAAAAAATCATCTCAACAGCTCAAATTGTATCACAAATATAGTCACTAGGATGGTGATGAAGCCCCACCTACCATCTCTAGGTCAATTTAGTACCATTCACCTCACATCCCAGCATGAGTCATTCTTGGTAGGTGGAACATCCCAGTGTCCTGGCTGTTCATGAAATGCCTTATAACTAATTCCTTTGATCCCAGATTTCTTGGCATAATGTGGTCTTCCATGGAGCCAAGACATCCTGGGAAGAGGCTATTCCTTGGAAGCAGCATGTACACAATCAGCAGCACTTCATGTCTGCTTTTGAGAGTTCTCTCTCCAAGTCTCCATTTCAGTAATAAACTGCCTAATCCTGGCCATTTTCCCCATGGAGAGGTGATTAAGTCTGTCACCCTTGTTATGATTGGGGGTGGCTCATTCTCATTAAAATGACCTCATCACTGCTTCTCTCTCATAGGCCACTGCAATTATTTACTGAGTCTCTGTTGGTGGAAAGGTAAACTGGAAATTGCTTTAGCTCTCTTCCCTACTTGTGAGTAAATCTAGGAAGCTTCTGGAGAAGTATAGGAACCTAAGGGTCAAGTTGTAGCTCTCTTCTGAGCTTAGCACTGATATGTTGAATGGGCAGTGGGGAGGGCTGAAATATCAGCACCCCCTTCCATTTTAATGAGACAATTGAACTCCAGTAACTCTACAAGTTCAGCACACCAGCTACAGATGTCACAGAAGTGGCTTTTTTTTCTTTCTTTTTTTTTTTTTTTTTTTTTTTGCCATTGCGGATATTCAAAGTAACACTGAGATGGCTTCCATATTTTTTAACTAGATAATTAAAACAAAAAAATGATTATTTGGAGGTATAGGGGCATGTCTGATTAAGCCCCAGTGCTGAAAATAACCATCAATTCACTGATGATGAATCAGCCTATTTTGGAGAGTCACATGAATGACAGTACAAAAACGGGCATTGATATACAGTTTCATTTTAGAAAAAAATGTCTTTTTGATTTAAAAAAAGGATGCAGTTGTTTCATGATATAATTAACCCAAAACTGATCATTTAATTTAATTGTGCCACATACAGAAAGAAAGGGTTTGTGGGGAAGAAGGAAAACAATGAATGAGCTGCTACCAGGCAGAGATGGCAGGGCAAGTTTCCAAGCTACATGAGCTATGTTTCCTTGACAGCTTTGGATTATTAAGAAAACAATTGCCCAGACATAAACTAATATTCAGAAACAGCTGCCAGATAATATGTTGTCTTTCCAATGGTTAGATTATCTCATGAAAAGCCTTCTTGACAGAGCCACTCTCCTCCAGTGTTGATTTACAGAGCACTATTCCCAGAAAATGCAGTTAGCTTAATTTACAGTAACCCAGGGCTAACCAAGGAAGTGGAGTCAGCAGAGAGCTGGCAGGAGAGTTAAAGACCAGCTCAGCTATTCATGAAAATCTGTATTTATTAACTACCAGACATCAAAGCGACCAGATTCCTAGCTGCTTATAAGTGCTTTGTCCCTCTATCAAAATGACATTAGCCATCCAATCCTAGATGATTGAACATAGCCTGTCCGTGCTGAAAGGAACTTGAAACATCACCTAACCAATCCTTTGATTTTTAAGTGAGAAGATGGATGCTCAGATGATCAAGTCACCATCCAAGATCAACTAATCACTTTGCAGTCAAGCAGAACCAGCAGTAATGCCTTATCTCCAGTCCAGGACTCTTGCCACCACTTCCCACAGGCAAAGAACTCTGAATTTTGTGAGACTGTTACTAATCACAGACTGGGTGATCTGTGTAAGGCATATTGAGCCACATCTTCAACCATGTCTTTTGGGTACATTAGGTGCGTCCAAAGCTTCTTTAATAACACTCAGATCATGAAGTTTCTCTTGGGTACACAGAAAGTAACTTATTAAGCAAAGTCCCTGTGAAATAAACATCCATTGATCTTTTTCTCTTCACAGTCATAATATACGATGCAACTAATTAGGGAGAGACTGGCTACTCTCCAGGAGAAAATAAGTAGTTTCAGATCCCACCTATTTAAGAACAGAGACAGGGACCAAATGATCTCCAAATACTTCTGGTTCTAAGATCCTGTAAGTTGAATTTATATATGTCAAGGGTTGAATCATAGTCACACTCCTGTAACATAAACTCATAAAAATTTTACCATCTACCTGTCTAGCTCATCACTGGGAACGAAGCATTCTCACTTATATAAACTCATTATCTTCTAATAACCCTGTGTGGCTGAAGAGTTAAGAATAACATATTTTCAACAATCCTAGGAGGGAGAAAAGCATAAAGATTAAGAAAGTCAAGTCAGAGAGGCTCAGATTTAAGCTTCAGCTCTCTCCCTGCCAGCGACCTGATTAGCTCCTCCAGGCCTTGGGTTTTCATCAGTAGAGTGGGCATCATTATTGCAAAATGTAATAAGAATCAGTGATTAATGACACACTCTAGGTCCCGAGTCCTACTTCAGAGTTTTTCCTATCTCCGTATCACCTTCTTTTCTTTTATATATATATATATATATATATATATATATACATATATATATATATATATACACACACACACACACACATATATATGTATTTTTTTACCTTCAACTTTAAGATCAGGGTACATGTGCAGGATGTGCAGGTTTGTTACACAGGTGTACCATGGTGGTTTGCTGCACAGATCATCCCATCTCCTAGGTATTAAGCCCAGCATCCATTAGCTATTCTTCCTGATGCTCTCCCTCCCTCTCCACCTAGTGTGTGTTGTTCCCCACTGTGTTCATGTGTTCTCATCATTCAGCTCCCACTTATAAGTGATAATATGCAGTGTTTGGTTTTCTGTTCTTGCATTAATTTGCTGAGGATAACACCTTCCAGCTCCATTCATGTCCCTGCAAAGGCCATGATCTTGTTCCTTTTTATGGTTGCATAGTATTCCATGCTTTAGTATCTGGGGCCTTGCTGACCCTGCCAGGACTAGTCAGTTCTTAGAAAATATGTTTTGCAAATGCAAACCAACCAATCCAGAGCCTATAACCCAACCACCTCCTTTACCATTCCAGCTTACTCTAGCCATCTGCCCCAATTACCCCAGGGCCAGATATCACACAACTAGGGACAGCCCCTCTTCCCTCAGAGCCCATAGGAATTATTCAGCTAGCCAATCCTGATCCTCCTTACCCTGCCTCACCCATTTCTTCTTGCAGAAACAACAATATAATCCCCATCCCCCTGTTCCCCCTCTGCCTCCTGACCAATGCTGGTGCTTCCCCATGTGGCCCTGCATGGTGTGGTGTGCTGTTCCCTTCCCCAGGGGAACTGTAACAAACTAGCTTCTTTTTTTTAGACAGTGTCTCACTCTGTCACCCAGGCTAGAGTGCAGTGGCATGATCTCCAATCTCGGCTCACTGCAACTTCTGCCTCCCAGGTTCAGGCTATTCTCGTACCTCAGACTCCCTAGTAGTTGGGATTGCAGGTGTGTGCCACAACGTCCAGCCAATTTTTTGTAATTTTTAGTAGAGATGGGGTTTTGCCAAGTTGGCCAGGCTGGTCTCAAACTCCTGGCCTCATGTGAATCCACCAGCCTCGGCCTCCCAAAGTGCTGGGATTATAGGTGTGAGTCATCATGCCCCACCCAAACTATATCTTTTCAATGACAGTTACCCCATGATCTGTTGGCCCAACTGTACCTCAAATGTTCTATTAATACACTATATTTTAAAGCACTCCTACCACATTTTACTCACCCGTATCTCCCAACCCAGCACTAGCACAGGGGAAGTCACATAGCAAACAGTAAGTAACTGCAATGGTTAATTTTGTATGTCAACTTGGCTGGGCCATGGTGCCCAGATATTTTTTCAAACATTGTCCTGGATGTTTCTATGAAGGTGTTTTTTGAATAAGAGTCACATGTAAATCCACAGACTTTGAGTAAAGCAGGTTGCCCTCCATAATGTGGGTGGGCCTTGACCATCAGTTGAAGGTTTTAACAGAGCAAAGGATGACCTCCCCCAGGGTCTGGGAAATTCTACCAGCAGATGACCTTTGAGCTTGAACTGAAATTCTCCCCTGGGTCTTCAACCTGCCAGCCTATCCTACAGGCTTTGGACTTACATCTCCATAATTTCATGATCCAGTTCCTTAAAAATACACACACACACACACACACACACACACACAGCTGATTGTGTTGCTCTGGCAAACCCTAACAGAGACTATGAGATTAAATGCACAAAGTCCATCTGCTATGAACAAGAATGCTTGTAGCAGCACTCTTCATAATAGGCAAGAAGCAGAAACAGCCCAAATGATCATTCACAGTGGTTTGAAAAATTTACAATATACTCATTCAACAGAATGCCAGAGACCGATGAAATGAAGTACAAGTACAGTCAACAAGGATGAAACTCGCAAATACAATATCGAATGAGGCAAAACAAATTTGTGGTCACAGTCACCCTGGGAAGAGGAGCAGGGGAGGTGAGGACTCAAGGGGACTTCTGCAGTGCTCCTGCCAATGTTCTGTTTCTTGATCTGAGAGTTGGTTCCGCATGTGAACCAATCAGTGAAACATTTATTGAGCTGTACATGGCAGATCTGTGCCCTTTCCTGTGTATATGTTATACTTCACTAAAGTTTACAAAGATAGAAAAATATATAAAAATGATATTTGTTAAAAGTCATTCATTATTCCAATCAGCAACCTGTTTCTAAGATACAGTGGGCATTCACACATTTGAAACTCTCAGAAGAGAAAGGTTAAACTTGAAATTACCTATGTCTGAATGTATTATATTTCCTAAACTGAATTTTGAAAAACATGCTACAGCGTCTGTGCCAGATCTCTGGAAACACTGAGAAAATTGGGGCTTGGAGCCTCAGAATCACCCCAGTAGGTATATAAAGTACTCTTTTATTCCCATAAGGGACAGAGTCCCGTGGGGAACCTGGCAAAATAATCCTCTCAGCATGCAGGTTTTTTAGAAAACAGAATTTCCCACTGTAATTATCTCAAGTGTCTCTGGGCAAGTAGAGTAAATTAGACATGCAATCTATACTGACACTTCAAGAACTACAAGTCATTCTCTGAACTTTTAAAAGAGGCAAAGGAAAAGCAAGCTAAAAAAAAATGTATTTGTGTTACCCAGACAATAAGAGCAGGTGCACTTAAACTTGGGAGGCACAGGGGAGTCGTTTGTTAAGAAGTGGACTCACTCAGGGGACGTCGCTGGTTTTGTGTGTTGGAGATGCAGCATTCAGATGCTGAATGGGAAAGGGGAACTGGAAGCCCAGGAGATCTGTCAGTGCCAGCAGCTCTTTCATCAGGCCTTGGCGTCTATGGGACCCGGGTTATGCTTAACCCGTAGAACAGCAAATGCTCAGTGCTGGCCATGCCTTCAGGATCAACTCTACACTTCCTGAGCTGGTCCCAGGCCCCTTCCTGCTCCCTCCTTACTCCTCCCTCACATGGCCTGTGCTATAGCACCTGCACTTTTGGAAGTCATAGGCACGGACCAAGAATGTTTACTCTCTTACCTTTGGTCACCCTGTCCTTTACTTGGAAAGCTGTAACAATGACATGACAAACTCCTGCTCAACCCTCAAGACCCAACTCTTTTCCAAAAAGCTTTTCCTAACACTCCCCACCCCAATCTGTGTCAAGCACCCCTCCGGTACATCCTCTGCTGCCCACCCCTCTCTCTGCCACCCCTCCCCCTTGCCTTCCTCTCCTCTCTCTCTGCTCCATTACCAGAAGGTGGGGTTGGGGAGAGATGGGGGGTGAAAGGAGGCAGAAATGGATTGGGGACAGAAGGGAGGCACACTCCTAGATTGGTTTTAAAAATCCTAGGGAAGGACTATGATTGGCCAAGCTTGGCTACATTCCTCGACTTTAGACCAATTACCCATAGCTGTGGGTGTGAGATATTATGCCCAGAGTCAGGGCCTCTTACAGAAAGAAAAGGAAAGAAAGGTGCTGAATGAAAATAACACATACAACTATTAATACAAATGTTAAAATTACTTGATATTCTTATTAAATTTCAAGGCTACTCCATAAACGCCAAGCTCCAGGTGGGCCAAATTTACTCACATCCATGCGTCTTGCACAAAACTAAACATTGCTCCTAAACCTCTATGTCTACAGACTCTAAGCTCATGAGACAAAGATTATCTGTCTTGTTCACTCCCATATCCCCAGCACATAGCACAGTGCTTGACAGATCAGGGGAGCTTATTAAACATCTGAGCAAAGAAATAAATGAACGAACAATTCCTTAGGGTAACTTGAGAATTTCTTTTCACTAAAAACAGATCTCTCCCCTCACACACATCCCTATACCTCACCCAGGCAAAGATACACAGAACTCAACGCCTTGCCTTTTATTGGCCAACCACTACTCCCAGAAACAATACATTCTTGAGGTTACCTACAGCATGCCAAGATACTAGAAGCCTCCTACTGTACCAGCAGCTCCTTCTGATTTTTTCCTGAACCAGTTTCCACAAGAAACTTCAAGTGCCTGACCTAAGAGGCCACTAAACAAAGTAGCCAGCCCCGGAGTCCACCTGCCACAGCTGGCCTAACTCAGGATGAATGAAGCTCATAACCATGAAAGAATCTCCCCTCTGATATCTTCCTAACTGCGTATCTGACCCAGGCTCAGGAAGCAGAGAAAAGCCAGCACAAGATCATTAGGAACCAAATCTGTACAAATGAGGCTGCTTACAGCGGATTTAAAAAGCAACGCAGTGCCCTTGTTCTGGGCATGGTGTCGTTTCTCACATGGCTCCTTTGGAAGTGGCCTCTGATGATACAGCAGGCATCAGAGGGATCACATGAAACTGAATAAAACATTAGCACCAGACAAGTATGGTTCGTCATGCATCTTTTAAACCCTAGGGTGCAGAGAACAGAGAATTGGCTCCAATCAGCCAGACACACACAGACACACACACACACACACAGTCTTTTTTAGTTGGATGAAACCATCTTTCAACTCACCTCAGGGCTTTCATAGTCAAAACCCAGGCAAAAACACAACTAAAACCACAATATGTGGGCCAACACCGGTTCTTTTTGACACAGTTGCTCAGCCCTTGACAGTTCTGATCTCAGAATACTCAGAGTGACTGCCACCCCTTGCCTCAGTTTCCACATTATACAATTAACAATATGCTCACCATAGGTCCCAGGAGCTATGGGACAAACCAAAAAGAACAGCTCAATCAAGCACTTTGTACTCCTCAGCCAAACACAGTGGGTGAATTCATGGGCTCAGGCAAGTCAGGGAAGGTTGTTGAGCTTCACCCTCCTTGTCTATGAAATGAGAATAATGCCTCCTACTTCTCAGGAGAACACTAAGGATTAAATTTTAAAAACAGGTGAACGACTTCATCCAGGGCAGTGCTTGACCCTCGGCAGCAAAAATATTGGTTCCCTGTGTATCCAAATCAAAATAAAGAAACCCAGAATTCCATATTTTACTGCTGTCTTTTGATGTCAATGCATCTGCATAATGAATGCCCTGAGAGGCAGCACTTCACAAACTGGAAAGCCAGACAATCCATACAGACCTTGCACATGAGACCCCACCCCCATACCAACCACATAGCTGCTAAAACCAGACCAGAGATACCAGGAACCCCGTCAGACAAAGAGAAGTCACAGAAGTCATTGATTGATAGGGAGGTTGGAGCGGAGCAATGAAGTATCAGGGGAAAAGCAACCAAGACAGTTGAAGAAAGAGTCCAGCAGACAAGGAGAATAGGAGGAAAGCAGATGGGATGTAGTGACACAATTCTCTTTGTGATAGTCCAGATCCTCCAAAGAGCAGACACCAAGATGGGATTAAGCCGCAAGGATGTGATTAGGAGAGGAGATATGTGGAAGAAAAGCAGGAGGGGCTGTCTGACATCTTAGTCTGAGTGATGGACAGAGAGAGAGAAGAAAGGTTGGATGAAAGCGTCCCAGCCTGCTGTGTGGTCTAAGGGGGGTTGAACATGGTTGGGGACCAGCTGCATGAGAACTAGGTCTTCCAGTCATGTTCTCATTGCTTTTACTTCCATAAATCAGCATTTTGTACCAATATGGAAGAGCTTCTCACTCCAGTGACTACACATGGGCCTGGCCTGAGAGCATAGGTCAAACTATGAACAAAACGTCATGTGAGAGAATACACCACACTAGAGTGCTCCTTAGTAGGGTTAGAGACGACCCATGATGCTTGTTCCAAATGGAATGGTTAGGGGAGGTTCAATAACACTAGAGAGGACTGGAGAAGAAGGCCAAGAAACCAGGGTTTGCTCCGGAAGTTCAATAACACTAGAGAGGACTGGAGAAGAAGGCTAAGAAACCAGGGTTTGCTCCTGCCTTTGTTTAGGTCCCCCAGAGGCAGAGCCAAGGGTTTGGTGGAAGGTGCTCTGTTTGAAAGACAAACCAAGGAAGTGGGGGGTGTAGGGGTGAGGCGAGGCAGACAGGAAAGGAGCAGCTAATATGAGGGGCACTGCTGAGTTCTCAAGAGGCAACAGGAACTCAATTTCCTGCAGGACTGGAGAAAACAAAGAAAGCCTTCCAGAAATGTCCTCTGAAGGACCACAGTCTGAAGTATTTATCCACTGGCTCTTCTCCCATTGTTTGAGAGCTGTCCCCTGGGGAGTTAATGCCTCTAATCTTCCAGATTGGGAAGGCCTCTGTGCTACAGAAAGCCAACCCTTGGGGTGAGACACTGCCAGTGGCGAGTAAGTCAAAGCCTACATGAAACCATCCAGCACAGCTGCAGCAAAAACCAGGGCCGGGCACAGAGTAGAAATGTGGGCACAGACGTCACAGACATTTGCTACAGCTCCAAAAGTCAATTGCCACTGAGGGACTTTAACCTCAACACCTTGTTTTTGTTCTCATCTTAGACACTCCCCATCATCCCAGGTCCCACTAGTGTAAAGCCCTGCTATCATGTTGCATGTAACACATTAGTTAGATGTGACCTCCCACTCTGACCCCAAGGCATTTGCTCAATAAAGAACTATTCGATCGGGCTGGCGTCCCCTCAGAGGAGAACTAAGTGTGTGAGCAGTAGATATGGCAATGCCAGGCCCTCTTGTCTGCAAAGTCCTTTTCCTCCCAATAATTCCTACCCAGAGGGCACACTCACCTTGGCGAAGGATGGACTCACAGAAATGATGCATCAAGTGGGACAGGTGTATGAGTCCTGGCTAATACCAGGGGATCTCTTTGCTGTTGTAGATAAATTGGGCTTCTGCTGTGACTGAGAAGCTAAGAGCAATCCCAAACATGCCTACTTTTGTGTCTCTGTTCCGCGTCTGCAACATTGCGGATGGATTTCAGACTGGTGAGAGGAGTCCACCTTCACCTGCTGTCAATATCTAATCATTTCAGCCAGTGGTCTGCAAACTGCGGGATCTGAATCACGTGGAGAGCTAATCAAGTGCAGCGAGACCTCTACTTGTTGAAGTAGGAAAGCACCTGCTTGCCTTTACCAAGTTCCCCAGGAGATTCTGAGATGCACCAAAGTTCAAGAACCTGATTGAAACCTGGATCAGAGCTTCTCAAACTTTACTGGGCATGTGATTTGCCTGGGGATCTTGTTAAACTACAGTTTGATTCAGCAGCCTGCTGTGGGGCCTGTGAATCTGCAGCTCTGATGGGTTCCCAGGTGATGCTGATACTGCTGGTCCACAGGCCATACTTTAAGTAGCAAGGGCCTATGAGACAGAACATAATGGCCTCAAGATGGCTTCACGGGGGATGTACAGGAGTGGCTTTGCTGGGGACTGTTCTTACGTGGTCTCTTAGCTCCACACAGAGCATATGCACCAGTGATATTTTAAGTGTAAGTAGAGAAAGGTTTTTTTTTTTTTTTTTTTTTTTTTTTTGAGATAGAGTCTCACTCTGTCACCCAGGCTGGAGTGCAGTGGCGCGATCTCGGATCACTGCAAGCTCCACCTCCCGGGTTCAGGCCATTCTCCTGCCTCAGCCTCTCCAAGAAAAAATAATTTTTGCTATGCTGCTGCCTTTTTTTGGAAATTTTATAACTTTTTTAACCCAACATATCCAAATATTGCCATTTCAACGTGTAACCAATACAAAAGTTATTCATGGCCAGGCAGCGTGGCTCACACCTGTAATCCCAGCACTTTCGAAGGTGGGGGTGGGAGGATTACTTGAGGTCAGGAGTTTGAGACCAGCCTGGCCAACATAATGAAACCCTACCTCTCCTAAAAATACAAAAATTAGCTGGGCGCAGTGGTGAGCACCTGTAATCCTAGCTACTCAGGAGACTGAGGCAGGAGAATTGCTTGAACCTGAGAGGCAGAGGTTGCAGTGAGCCAAGATCGTGCTACTGCACTCCAGCCTGGGCAGCAGAATGAGACTCCATCTCAAAAAAAAAAAAAAAAAAGTTCTTCATGAAATATTTTATATTTTTGTTGAAGCACGATGAACCTCTAGTTCTTGAGCTAAAGCCCGCACTAAAAAGCAGCACTCTCAGCCAAAGAGAGACAAAGTGCCCAAGACTTCCTGGATGTGTTTCCTTTCCTCTAGCTTTACAGTGGCCTCCTGGGGAATCGAGGGTGACCAACAACCCCACTTTTCCCAGGGCTGTCCAAGTTTCAGCACTGAAAGGCTTTTATTCCAGGAAACACTTCAGTCCCAGGCAAACCAGAGTAGCTGGTCACCCTTAAAAGTCTGTTCCTGCAATGATCATTCCCCCAGCCCCAACGAGGATCTTTCTGTGTGGGTGGGGAAGCAGGTTCATTCCCACAAGGGATGGGTGGGATGGGTCCCCTATCAAGATCTAAACATTTCAGTAGAGGATTTGTAGCACCATAATCCCCAACGATTAGCACAGCCTCTCTCCACTCTCATCCTCCCTGGTTCTGATATTAATTCTGAGCTTCAGCTTATCTCACTGGGTTTTATGGGCATTATAAGAATGTGAAAACACTTTGAAAACTGTGAGATACTAAGCAAACATGCTACCCATATTTACTGAGCAACTACTATGTGCCAAGTTCTCAGCTAAGTGCTGCCAAGTTCTCAGCTAAGTGCTTTACGTTTATTATAAGATATACTCCTTACAACCACCCTAAAAGGCAGGTACTATTATTGTCCCCATTTTGCAGATATGAAAACTGTAGCTCAGAGAAGTTAAATAACTTGCCTATGATCACACAGCTCCGGTCTCTGAAGTGACTTGCACCCAGGTCTCTGAGTCCAAAGCCCATGAAAACAACAAGATAAAGTTTGGGAAGAGACATAGATGGCAAGACTAATATCCACACTGCAAGAAATGTGCTCTAAAAGTGAGGTTCTTGACAAAAAAAAAAACCCGCAGCAAAAATTTTCAGCAGAGTTTGAGATAAGAGGATACATTATTATTTTCAAACAGGTTGGCAACATGGTCCAGCTGAACGTCGTTGTTTAATTGGTAGAATACCACACCGCCAGACACCAGGCGGTTCCTGTTGCCAGGCAGGAACGTGGGCCTTGAGTGACCCCATACTTTTTTTTTAAGCCTACACGTCTAGATGTTCATTTTTGAGTGAAGGTCTGTATTAAATTTCTTGACAACTAATACAAAAAAATACATATATATTTTAACACTGTGCAGGCTAACACCAGACCAAACAAATACCACCAAACAGTAACTGATGGCTTGTGGAATCCAGTTGGAAAATTCTGATTTAAATTGATCATGCAAGGTCATTTCCTGAGCTTTGAGAGAGTTAATGCAAAGAAGTTGGGGGTGCCCATGCAGAAAATGAGTACAGGAAGGGATTGCTGATTGTGCAGAGACACTTCACATTGCAATTTGCTCTTCGGGTGCTTCAAAGAGGATAAGATGGATCTTAAAAGATTTGCTGGAGCCTTCGTCGCTCTATTCTTAGCAGAGTTCTGGCTCTCAGAAAGAGCACTGCGTGTGTGTGTGTGCATGTGTGTGCGCACACGAGCACCCACACATGCACGCACATGCTTTGAGTTAATAATTACATTTTAATTCAGTTTTTAAAAAGTAAAATAAAAATAAGGGGTAAAATATGATTATCTTAAGCCACATCTTTTGGAATTCACAGGTAACCCCAATTCAGTTTACTGTGCACAGGGCTGAAATTAATTGCAGGTAATTTGTTCATCTAAATCCATTTGTTCACGAGAAAACCATTCCCTGGGGGAGCTTTTAGCAGCTTTCTCCCACCTAGGCCAAAGGCAGCAGCCCAGTCTAACTCTTACAGTTCAGGTGCTTCTAATCAGCCAGCATCTAGAAACTTACACAAGACCTCTGTACAAGGTGTGGCTGGTGTTTTTGTAACAAGGAGCTACTTCACTGTGGCCTGATGCTCCAGATTATTTGCATGGGCAGCAACAGAATCAAGACTTCTGTGTATAAATGTTTTTGTTGAACAACTTCTTTATTCCCACACATGGTTAACGACTGTTGGATAGCTTGGGCATAGTCTCAGGGATCACTGACTACTTGCTGAGGCCAGCACAGTGTACACAGAGCTGACAGTGGCTGCCAGCAAAGTGCAATGATGTGCTCCAGGTAGCACGTTTTAAGAGACACTTTGACAAGTGTCAGAAGGCAAGCCGCCTGGGTGATGGAGAGATTGGGACCATGGCAAAAGAAGAAGAAACAACAATCATGACAGACTTGAGCACTGCCTTTAAGACTCGATTTGTCACAAGAGAGGGAATCCAGAAAGCGTCATTAAAACCAATGAATGGAGGCTAATTTATTCTACAAGCATTTATTTAGTGCCTGCGATGTAACAGGACAGTGCTAGAGGCAAAGAACTCAGTAGTAAGCTTTGCAAGAAGTAGGCTAAAATCAAAGAAACAGAATTTTGTGCATAAGGAAGTAGGTGGCGGTGGATATTTTGAAGAGATTAGATGTTTCTGGGATCTTGAAATCTTGCTATGTAAGTGGCCAAAGAGAAGTTTAATGAAGAGAGTTATCAGTATGATCAGGAAAGGCTTGTAGATGCTCAAAGTGCCACCAATGCTATCATCAGCCTTCCTTTGTACATGACTTTTACCTTAATTTTTTTTATCTAGTCTTCTATTTTATTTTTATAGCCATAAAAAATTGATAGGGATTAAAATTATCTCCAGTGTTTCAGTCAGTGGTCACTAATTCCAAATCTACAGACGACATCCTAGTAAATAAGTGAGTAAAGTAGTAGAATGTGGGGTGACAATAGGGAGTGTGGTGGTAGCTATTTGATTTTTATATGGCTATTACCAAAAAAAAAAAAAAAAAAAAAGTCTTAACACTGTGCAGGCCAACATTAGACCAAACAAATACCATCAAACAGTAACTGTTGGCTTGTGAAATCTAGTTGGAAAATTCTGATTTAAATTGATCATGTGAGGTCATTTCCTGAGATTTCAGAGAGGTTTCATAAAATAGCTCTATTTTTATATGGCTACAAAAATAGCCATATAAATAAAATAGAGGACTAGATAGGAACAAAATTAAGGTAAAAGTGGTGTACAAAGGAAGTGTTGGCATATTTTTCACCCCTTTTCACAAGTAAGAAAACTAAGCTTGAGTGTTTGTGTTAGTATGTTCTCACGCTGCTAATGGAGACATACCCAAGACTGGGTAATTTATAAAGGAAAAAGGTTCAAATGACTCCAGTTCAGCATGGCTGGGGAGGCCTCAAAAACATGGCGGAAGGGAAAGGAGGAGGAAGAGCACATCTTACATGGTGGTGGGAAAGAGACCATCTGCAGGGAAACTGCCCGTTATAAAACCATCAGATCTTGTGAGACTTTTTACTATCATGAGAACAGCACAGGAAAAACCTGCCCCAAGGTTCAATTACTTCCCATGAGGTCTCTCCCATGACACCTGGGGATTATGGGAGCTACAATTCAAGATGAGATTTAGTTGGGAACACAGCCAAACCATATCAGTGTTCGAGTGGTTTTACAGGATCGTGCCCTTCAAGGAACCATTTTTTTAAAACCACTCACTGTCATCCAAAGTCATAAAAGATCTTAGACATCATCGTGTCTCCACAAAGCAGAGGGCTCTCCTTCATGGGACACCTGACAGGTGTCACAGAGGGACTTTCAAAAGGGAAATACCACAGGTGGTCTAGGGAGACCCCCAAAGGCACTCATGGAAAACCCAAACTCTTTCTCTTCCTACCACCCACTCTGTCTCGTACTATTCTTCTCCTTGAGATAGGTGTTTTTGCTCCTTTTGAAAATGTTGGCCAGGCGTGGTGGCTCATGCCTGTAATCCCAGCACTTCGGGAAGTTGATATGGGCATATCACCTTTCAGGAGTTCGAGACCAGCCTAGCCAACATGGTGAACCCCTGTCTCTGCTAAAAATACATTAGCTGGGTGTGGTGGCACGTGCCTGTAATCCCAGTTACTCGGGAGGCTGAGGCAGGAGAATTGCTTGAACCCGGGAAGCAGAGGTTGCAGTGAGCCAAGATCACACCACTGCACTCCAGCCTGGGTGACAGAGAGAGGCCGTGTCGCAAAAAAAAAAAAAAAAAAAGAAAAAAGAAAGAAAGAAGAAGGAAAGAAAGAAAGAGAGAGAGAGAGAGAGAGAGAGAACGGCAACTTGTTTCTGCCTCAGGACCTTTGTACATACTGTTCCCTCTACTTGGAATACTCTTGCCCTGATCTTCAGGTGGATGGAGCCCTCTAATCATCCACTCAATCCTATTACCCTGCTTATTTTTGGTTGCGCTACTCATCAGAGATGCAATATTACTTTATGTATGTAGCAGTTGTGTGTATTAATTTCTCCCTTCACATATGAGTTCCTGGGAGCAGAGACCTTATTGGCCTTGTTCATCACCACATCTGGGGGCCAAAGCAGTGTCCAGCACATGGCAGGCAGTTGAACTCCTGCTGATTGTTGAACAAACACAGTATTGAAAAACTGTGTAATAAATTGCTAATAGTGGGGAAAAAAACTTCTTTGAGATTTTTTGTGTGTATGTATGACCTGCAATCAATGCACAAAACCAGACTTGGTTGAAGACAGAGTTAATTTTCTTACTGTTGATACCTCTCCACTCGCAAGGTGAACAGACCACAGAAGCTACACTGAAATCTCCCCTTGCTGAGATGAGTTCTCACTCTCTACTTACAGACTGGAGTCTATACATTTCAATTACCAAAAGTGTCACCACAAGTAATAGTCACTTAAATTCCTTGGCTTTGTAGAAGTTGAAACCCAAGTCAGGTAAACCAGAAACATCTTCACTGATCTGGTTATGTTTTGAACCATTTCCATAGAAACTGGAAGAGTTCCCAGCTGAGACTTTCTAACTTCCAGCAATTATCTTAAGGTCTGATTAGCATTTTAAATGTCACTTGTATAAATTAAAACTGTTTACAGCTCACAATGTCATTATTTTGTGATTCACAGTTTCACCTCAACTAGCCAAAACCTGCTTCTTGAAAACTCCCATTCAAAATGCTCTCCCTGCTGGATTAGGCCTGGCACAATCTCCCTCTTGGTTCAAAAATCTGGCTTCCCTTTTTATTCTTCACTTTGGTAATCTCAGCTTCTTTCCTCAGAACATTTCAAGTATTTGAGGTATCAAACTTGGCAGGGAGACTATTTGAAAACAGTTATTTTGGTTATTTAAATTACTCAACACAATCTATAGCTGGCTTAAAGAAAACAAATGGAGATTTCTAAATATAGTTCTACATCAATCAAGCATCACACATCATCATCTATCTTGTTTGGGTCTATGAGTTACTTTCCCAGGTATTGGAGGATGGGATAATGATTTTTGGAGGTCACCTCTACTCCTGGTCATCTTTCACCAAAAGTAATACAGTCAGGTGCTGCAAAACAGCATTATGGTGAACAATTGACTGCATGTATGACTGTGGTCTCATAAGATTATAATACCCTAATTTTACTTTACAGTTTCCCTGGTTAGCTATATTTAGAGACACACATACTTAACCATTGTGTTACCATGGCCTACAGTATTCAGTACAATAGCATGCCATACAGGTTTGCAGCCTAGGAGCAATAGGCTATCCCAGCTAGCCTAGATGTGTAATAGGCTGCACGACTGGATTTTTGTAAGTACATTTCATGATATTCACACAGTGACGAAATTGCCTAATGACACATTTCTCGGCATATATCCCCACCGTTAAGTGATGCATGATTATATTTAAAAATAACTTCTTTTTACACATACTTTATGCCACCTGCATTTGATTGATTTACCTTGTTTTGCTCCAGAATTATAGATTACAGAGGCATTTTATGCTTCTCCAGTCAAAGGCAGCTGGGTGTAAAAGAAAACGCCTAGGCTATGAAGTCATTTGGGTAGCAATTTCCATCTTTGCTCCTCTACTCACAGCTCTGGGACCTGAAGCAAGTCCCTGCACCTCTATTTGTCTCAGCTTTCTCATGCCCACTATCTCATAGGGAATCATTGGGGAACAAAGTAGAGACCCTGCCCTCAGTCCAGCTGGAGCTCAGACCTACATAGGAGACACTTGAGGGTCAGCTACAAATATGCTACCCTCTTTAGAAAGATCATACCCAACAGTGATCTTTCTAAACTTCCCATCAGATTGTGCCACTTCCCTGCTCATAACCCTCGAAAGCAGAGGTCGCCAAACCTTTTCTAAAAGGGTAAGATAGCAAATATTTTTGGTATTGTGGGCCAAAACTCCATCACAACTACTCAAGTGCACCCTTGTAGCATGAAAGTAGCCCTCGACAGTTGGAAACAAATGTTTGCAAACAAACGGACTTGACTGTGTTCCTGTAAGACAGCCCACCTCTCCAGCCCCATCTCTCACCCATCGGCCCCTCCTCCACCATGCTTCAGCCACACAGGCCCTTGCTTTCAGTTTCTGGAATATTCCAAACTTGCTCCTTCTCACCCTGGAGACTTTGCCCTAGCCATTCCTCTTGTGTGGGCAGTTCTGCTTCCAGATCAGCACACGCCTGGCTCCCTCTTGACAACTATCTCTCAGTTTAACATCATCAACTCAGGGGCTTCTATGACTGCCAATCAGCCAGCCACAGTGAAACAGACCTCCCTGCTTTATTTTCCCACAGTATTTATCACTCTCTGATAAGTGGTACTGAGGAGTCAGTTCCCACAATAACAGTTTTGGATGCAGACTGCTGATATTTTCTCAGTCTTATGTAAACTTGAGCAAACTTAATTTTTGTTTTTTATTAATTGTGGTAAAGTTCACATAACATAAAACTTGCCACCTTAACAATTTGTAAGCATACAGTTCAGTGGCATTAAGCATATTCACACTGTTGTGCAACCAGCAGTACTATTCAACTCCAGAGCTCTTCATCTTGTAAAACTGAAACTCTGTGCCTGTAAAGCAACAACTCCCATTCCTCCCTCTCCACCTCCAGGCCCTGGCAACATCTTATCAATTTTTAACGTTAACTCTCACCATGCAAAATCAGATTTTAAAACTCAGTTTCTTCTAACCAACTTTCCTACCAAATTTCCACCTCTGAGCCCATTTGATGTAGAGATTCTGGAACCACCATTGATATTGGATATTTTATCTACTTTTCATCTTTTTTCTCTGTGTAATGCAAGCTCCATGCAAACAGGAACCTTTTTTCCTACCTGAACAGCAAACATCTGGCACAGGCTAACACAGAGTGGGTGCTCCACAAATATTAATTTAGTAAACAAATAAGTGAATAAATGACTGTGTTCTTGGTTGGGTTAGACTTTGAGCTACCTCCCAGCAGCTTTGGATAAGTAAAGACAAAAAAGAATTTCAGCTCACGGCAACAGCAGAAAGCAGGAACTCGTTGAAGGCCCGGGTAGCGTCTAAATTGTATCAGCAGCTCCAAGTACTATCAATAGCAGATAAAGAAAGAAAGGAAGTAGAGAGGAGAGGAAGGAGGCAGGCAGGTAGGAATTCAGGTAGAAGGGAGAATGAGAATGTAATTTCCACAGAGAATAAGCAATTAGGAGTCCTGGACAGAAAGGACTAAGGAATTAGGAAGTTAGATTGTTAAAGATCCAGTACTACACGTCATGTGAACCTCCTGGTTCCTGACCAGGGAATGTAATGATGCCAGCAGGTGTGTAAGGAAAATGATATGTTGCACCCCTTTCAAAAACTTTATTTCAAAACGTCAGCAACACTGGAGTCAAATGTTAACATTTCCATGGCAGAAGCCTCATCATAACGAATCTTCACAAACAGTAGAGGTGATGTGGTTTGGCTCTGTGTCTCCACCCAAATCTCATCTCAAACTGTAATTCCTATGTGTCAAGGGAGGGACCTGGAGGGAGGTGATTGGATCACGGGGCAGTTTCCCCCATACTGTTGCCATGATCATGAGGGAATTCTCAGGAGATCTGATGGTTTTATAAGTGTTTGGCAGTTCCTCCTTCCCACTCTCTCTGCCCGGCCATCTTGTGAAGAACATGCCTGTGGCCGGGCACGGTGGCTCACGCCTGTGATCCCAACACTTTGGGAGGCCGAGGTGGGCAGATTACGAGGTCAGGAGATTGAGACCATCCTGGCTAACACGGTGAAATCCCATCTCTATTAAAAATACAAAAAATTAGCCAGGGGTGGTGGCGGGCGCCTGTAGTCCCAGCTATTCAGGAGGCTGAGGCAGGAGAATGGTGTGAACCCAAGAGGCAGAGCTTGCAGTGAGCCGAGATTGCGCCACTGCACTCCAGCCTGGGCGACAGAGCAAGACTCCATCTCAAAAAAAAAAGAAGGTGCCTGCTTCCCCTTCAAGTTTCTCCATGATTGTAAGTTTCCTGAGGCCTCCCCAGCTATGTGGAACTGTGAGTCAATTAAACCTCTCTCCTTTATACATTACCCAGTCTCAGGAAGTTCTTTACACCTGTGTGAAAATGGACTAATACAGGAGGGGAACAAAAATTACCTGCACCAGGATATCCAATGTGACTGACCTTTCCTACCCAAGAGGAAGGAAGACAAAGAATGTCCCATGGAACCGGCTTCTGGTTCAGTCCCCTTGTGATCTTTACTCTTGTCTCCAGCCAATGTCTCTGTGACCCTTGGCTCTGACCAGGTAGAGAAGATACTGAGCAACAGTGGGTGGGGATTGGGGGGGTGGGGAGACTGTATATTTTCCTGCCCAGGAGTGATCATTCACGAAGGATGTGACTCACCAACCAGCTTTGATCGTGATTTTGTGCATCAGGCCCCCAGAAATCCTGACTCATTCACTGAGCCATAAGGAGATTGTTTTAAAGTGGTTGAAATCTCACAGCAAGTTTATACAAACAGAAGTGGGTTAGGCGTGGGACTTGCTGATGTAAATTGGACTTACTCATTGATTCATATAGTCTTCTCTCATAATGGATCCTATATGTAACTTTACCCAGAAGTGTTTGTTGCTCCTGCTGAGGTTAATAAACCTTTGTTGAAAACTTACTGTGTGTAGCTGATCCTGTTAGGCTATTGGGTTGGATAAGTATACACAGATGCTCTAAGTTCTTGAGGAATTCACAATCCAGGGCAAAGTCAACTCAGTTCAGCCAGGATTTATTAGAAAGATGTTATTGGAAGCGAATGTGGAAACAAACTAGTCCCATCTATTCATTTGGCAAATTAGAAACTGATTGGCTGAGGTTAAAAGAAGGAAACTCACATATAATTAGATGAGCTGACTCCCAGGGAAGGGGGCCTTTGAAGCCTGATTGTCACTGAGCTATATACTAGGGAAGGAGGAGTGGGGTAAAACAAAGGCACCTGCTGTCACTGAGCCTGAAGAACTTTTGAAGGGACAGCACGGTTGCAACAGAGTGTTAACAAATGAGCGATATGGGAGATGCCTGCAGAGTCCAGAGGAGAGGGCAGGAAGGGTCAGGATGGAGCTTTAGGAGGAGATGATGTTTGAGGCTGGGCCTTGAAGGAAAGGGAGGATTTGAGAAAAATTAGTGAAGCACAGCAGCAGAGACAGCAAGGGTGAAGCTGTAGAATCTGAAACAGGCAGGGCAAAAGCAAACAGCAGAGCTGGAGCACACTCACCTGCAGAACACCATTGTAAATGGGCACCAAAAGTCTCACCTTTGAGCAATCCTAGACCTCTCTGTACTGGTAAATGCATCACAGCTGGCTCTTGGGGAGGTAAAGAGCCCTGATGTGTAGCTTGTGACCATTTTCTCTGCAGCTGACCTCAAGGATGGCTGAGATTAACAACAGGCTCACAAATTTCCTGAAAATTTAACTATCAGTTCTTAGAAGTGGTATTCTAAGTGACTTCAAAATACCATTACCTGAGACCCTCTCTGTTTACAAAAATGTTTCTCTCCTGGTATTTTCATAATAGCTGTCCATTATTGAGCATTTATAGGTCAGGGTATGTGCTAATGTTTGACAAGCATTATGTCCTTAATTCCTTACAAGAACTCCATGGGGCTCTTGTTATCCTTAGCAATTAATATTGCCACTTTGCAGATGGGAAAACTGATATTTAAAGAGAGATCAGAAGGCCAAATCCTTCTCTCTCTAAAACTCATACTCTTTTTGTTTATTTTAAGTTCTGGAATACATGGTGCAGGACGTGCAGGTTTGTTAAATAGGTAAATATGTGCCATGGTGGTTTGCTGCACCTATCAATCCATCGCCTAGGTATTAAGCCCCACATGCGTTAGCTATTTATCCTGATGGTCTCCCTCCCCAACTCCCTCAACAGGCCCCAGTGTATGTTGTTCCCCTCCCTGTGTCCATGTGTTCTCACTGTTCGGCTCCCACTTATAAGTGAGAATATGCAGTGTTTTGATTTTCTGTTCTTGTGTTAGTTTGCTGAAAAAAAAAAAAATGGCTTCTAGCTCCATCCACGTCTCTGCAAAGGACATAATCTCATTCCTTTTTATGGCTGCATAGTATTCCATCGTGTTTACATACCACATTTTCTTTATTCAGTCTCGTGGTGATGGGCATTTGGGTTGATTCCTTGTCTTTGCTATTGTGAATAGTGCAGCAATGAACACACACATGCATGTATCTTTATCAGAGAATGATTTCTATTCCTCTGGGCATATAGCTAGTCATGGAACTGCTGGGTCAAATGGTATTTCTGGTTCTAGATCTTTGTAAAACTCATTCTCTTGAATTTTATACTATACTCTTCCTCTTCCTCTGATCACTGTTAGTATTATTCTTAGCATTATCATTCTTGTGATCCTCCTTTAATCTTCAGAACTCTTCCAACCCTGTGCTTCAAAAACATAAACTAGAGACATGACATGCAGTGGACCCACTGTCCACCTTCAAATATGAAAGGCAGTAAGGGTGGTCACCTAACTTAGAAGTACGCTTTATTGCTTCAATTTTCAAATTCTTATATTTTAATAAAACATTAAGAAAGTAAACATGTATGTATGTATGTATGTATAGTTCTTATAGAGAAAGTACCAACATGTGACTAGGTAAAACGAAAAGGCAATCTTCTGGCATTTCTTAAATTTTAGATCCCACAAAGCTTTGACGGAGAAGTTAGTAGAAACACCTGACTGCTGAATTTTTTTCCTGTTGACTCTCCAAGTTATTCTAAGACAATATCTTTAGTTGGGTTCCAGGAAAGCAGACCCTGAGATGAGGATTCTTATGCACGGGATTTTTTGAGGGAGCCGTATGAGTCAGCTTGGGCTGCCATAACAAAGTATCACAGGCAGGATGGTTTCAATGGAGATTTATTTTCTCATAGTTCTGGAGACTGGAAGTTGAAGATCAAGGTATGGGCAGGTCAGGTTTCTTCCCAGGCTCTGTCCTTTGCTTGCAGATGGCTGCCTTCTTGTTGTGTCCTCACATGACCATTTCTCTGTGCACGTGCACCCCTGGTGTCTCTTTGTGTATCCAGATTTCCTCTTTTCATAAGGACACCAGTCAGCTTGGGTTAGGGCCCACTCTAATGGCCTTATTTTAACTAAGTCCCCTCTTTAAAGGCCCTACCTCCAAATACAGATGCATTCTGAGGTTCTGGGAGGGAGGGGTTCAACATATGAATTTAGGGAGCAGGAGATGACAATTCAGTCCACAACAGGAGTGTTCTCAGGAGAAGCCTGTAAGAAAGTGAGGGGAACAGGAGATGGCAAGAGAAAAGATGTGGCTTCAGCTACAGTCTAGCTTCAGTCTGATCCCACAGGAAGCTCTGGAATATGATAGCATCAGAGAACACACGTGAATGCAAGAGAACTGGGCTGTTCCTGGTCCTTTACAAGTAGATGTGGGACCATAAGCTCCCAGGCATTTTCTACTGAGGTTGTTCTTGTGGACCAAGGGCAATTCTTTAGAGAAGGATCTAGCAAAGAGCCGTGGGCAGCCAGCACTGCCAGCAGCTGGGAGATGCAACAGCTGGGTAAATGGGATTTGGGCAGGGCTTCAACAATGTCTATTTCAGACAGGTAACTGAACTAAACTTCTAATCAAAAGAACTTCACTTTTGCCTAATCAACCAATCACAGTAATTTTTCAGTATGTTTTCCTGCATGGGAAGGCTTAAGACCTAAATTCCTGGTTTACGATTTCACATCAGCCATAGACTCAAATGTTTTGGGTCTGCTGTGAACACTGATAAAGCCACAGAATTTCTTATGTGAGATTGAAATCCACATTTTGCTTTATGACTCTAAATCTCTTCTAGGGCAAGGACTGTGTCTTATTCATTTGTGGGTCCTTAGAAACTAAGGCAGTGCTTGGCACACAGCAGGTGCTTGATAAATGTGTTGATCAATAGATGCTTAAGAAACCCTCAAGTCAGGTAAGCACCTTGTCCCATTTTGCCCAGGACTTTCCCAGTTCTAAAAATAAAAGTCTCACATCCTAGGCATCCCCTCAGTCCCCAGCAAACTAGGACAATTGGTCACCCTATGACTTGAGTCTTTCTCTGTGCTTTTGCATCTTTGCTACATTTGTGACAATCCAATCAATGACTCCTTCATCTTTCCTAAATGTCTCCCAAGAGTTACACTTATTGGCTGGACACAGTGGATCATGCCGTGTAATCCCAACACTTTGGGAGGCCAAGGGAGGCAGATCACTTGAGTCCAGGAGTTCGAGACCAGCCTGGCCAACATGGAAAACTCCATCTTTACTGAAAATACAAAAAATTATCCAGGCATGGTGGTGCACACCTGAAATCTCAGCTACTCAGGAGGCTGAGGCATGAGAATCATTTGAACCCAGGAGGCAGAGGTTGCAATGAGCTGAGATTGTACCACTATACTCCAGCCTGGTTGACAGAGTGATCTGTCTGAAAAAAATAAATAAGACAAAAATAAAAGAGTTATACTCATAGAACTTCTTCAAAAAGATGCACATAAGTGTTCCTGCTGCAATTTGGATCATTTTTACTTTTCTTGTCTCCAATAGAAACACCACCCAACTACCCACCAAACTTTGACATAGGAAATATTAGCCTGTAGTTCTTCCATTCTTTCTTCCTTCTCAAACCCTAGGATAGCCAGTGCTCTTGAGTGAATCTCTGGGTGCCCTGCAGGACCTTGCTGCAGGCTTGGAAAAGAAGTCTGAACACATCTAAGACTCCAGATATTTTTTTTCTTCATCCTCTATATCAAAATGTATCTGTCCCACATTATATTCTCCAGCTGGATAGTGATGACTTTGTCCTCAAAATAACAACGATTTCATCTAGTTGGAACAAAAAACACGTAAGCACTGGGGCATTTTTTTGTCTGCTCTTAGATCTTTAACTGTGCTCTGCTAGCCAGGACTCATGGAGTGGCTAAAAATATAAACACGGTGCAGACGAGCTTAAGGAATGCACAAAATGAAAGGAATGGGAGTTGGAGGTTATTGGTTTGCATAACTAAAAAGTCAGCTCAAGGTATCCATACACACAGCCAGTGCTGTTTCTCTCCCTCCCAGCTCTTCCCTCCTTGGTGTTACTGTCTTTCAGTTGCAGACAAACTCTCTTTATGGGATGAGAAGCCTGTCTTCGACAGGGCCAGGATGTCATCATCCTTGCCACGCACACTGACACAGGACTAAAGACCTCCCCCTTGAAAAATCCATACCCAACACTCTCACAGGGACTTGGGTTGTGCTGGTGGGTCATGGGGGCCTGTGTCCACCCTTAACCAGTCATTCTGGCTGAAGAGAGTGGAGCCTTCTGAGAGTTAGGCTGGGTCACTTGCCTCCTCTGTGGGTGATGAAAGTGTAACTGAGCCTTCATCATAAAACTCATAAGGGATGTGTGTGTGTGTGTGTGTGTGTGTGTATGTGTGTTTAACTTTTCCTTCTTTGTTTTCTTCCAGGCACACTGGCTTGCTCATAGTCATTTCTGTAGAGAAGAGTCGCTAGTAATTGATTAACTTCATATCCTAAGCCCCTGGGGCTGCTTGCAAGATTCATGAACTTGCTTTTCTTTTAGAGAACAATGATCCTTAGTCATGCAGACCTCCTTGAGAGCATCCAGGAGTTTGATTGGGCTGAGGGATGCAAACAGTATTGATCATCAAGGGAACCTCACTTCCTGCCTTACTCATAAAAGCCCCTGGTTATATTCAAAGGCAGATCAGATTTGAGAGCTCATCTCTGCCATCTTCTTTGGCTTTGGCCAAATCAAATAAACTTTTCTCTGTTCCTAAGCACTGATGTGTCAGTGTTTGGCTTACTGTGCATCAAGTATGCAAACCTAAATTTTGAAGTTCTACAACAAAAGGAAGGGGAGAAGAGAGGAAGGACTAGGTGTGGGACTGACAAAAACTGAAGCTGTGAAAAACCACCCATGTAGTCCCATAATTCACCTACCTACAGAGCTTTTCTTCATAGCCATGCTTAACCCATCACAACATGATCTGGCTAGAGCCCTGTAGCCTTATTTAGAATCTGCTTGAAGAAAGGGATTAAAATATGCTCTTAAATAATAATAACAACTGCCTACAAAGAAGAAAATGTCAAAGGACACTTGCTTAGGTATCATGCTGCAAACATGAGGGGATGGATCTCCCTAAAAGAGGGCGATTTTGCTGAAGCAGGCTGGGAAAGTTTACAGGTGTTTTGGCAAAGTTTTCCCTAATTGAGGCCAGAAAGACCTGCCTGCACCCAGCTGCATTTTCCATTCATTCAAACTGCTGGTAGCAACTTCACCCTCTAATTGCCTGTAGTTAGTCATTATGTCTCAGCTGCAAGACTTGGGAATGCCAAGAAGCCAGCACACCCAGAGGTCTTTTGTGTTTTAAATACTTGGACCAAAAAGACATTTTTTTTCCTAAGGAAAGCTACAGTTTAGACAGATGTGAGCCAATGGACTCCGGTTTGGAAACATTTCAGGCAATCCAACTTTGAAATCCCTGAGGTTCACAGAAGAAACTCAGAGTAGCAGCATACATAGGAATGAGATTTTACAATCCTCTGCGCTTATTCTTGTGTATGGCCCAGATTACGAAATGAGCCAAATCAGTTAGGGGAATTCAAATCAATTCTATGAACATTAATTGAGCTCTGTTTCAGTGAGAATGCTTTCAGCTGCAAATAACAGCTGAAAGAGCCAATTAAAGTTGGCTTTAAATAATAGGAATTAATTACCTCCCATAACAAGAAGTTGGAGAGAGGCAGGTCCAGAAATTGGTTAATCTAGCAGCTAAATAATGCCAAGAATATTGGTTGGTTTTTTTGAGATTCCCCTGGAGAGATCATCATGATTTCAAGATGGCTGCCACAGCTTCAAACATAGCATCTTCACACACCACCACCCAAAAGTAGGAAGGAACGTGGGATTTCTCCATGCCCATCTCTTTTTCTAGAATGAAAAGTCTTTGTCACAATTCCTTTCAACAGACTTTCTTTTGCATCTCTTTGGAGAGAATTAGATCACATAACCATTCCTAAATCGATAATCCAGAATAAAGGAATATGATAGTCATAAAGGCTGAAGACCAATCATGATTCATCCCCTAGGTCTGGGCCTACCTTTCTTGAGCATGTTGTCACCTAAACAAGTTTAGGGATCTGTTGGTAAGGAAGAAAAGGTAAAGCAGTGCCTACTAAGCAGTGTCTTCCCTCAAGCATCTACCTCTGTGCTCTGCACTGGACATACAAAGATGAACAAACCACAGCCACTATTATAAAGGAGCACACAGTGATACAAGGGGAATGAGCACCCACATAACAATTTGTATTATTTGTTTCCCTGCTTAATTATAAAATGGATTGGAAGTGTAAAGAGCTTTGCCAGGTTGTATGTTCTACAAATGACTACAACAGAACTTTCCATCTCACATGCTCTTCTTACAGTGTGACTTTAACATTCTGCCCAGTGAAAGATGGGGTCTGTATTCCCTCCCTTTGAATTAGGAAGGGCTGGTGCTTACAGCTAAGATGACATCATGTGACTTCTAAGGCTAGATCTTAAAAGTTGCGTTGACTTAAAAGTCATATTGACTTTGAAGATCTAGCCTTAGAAGTCACTTGGACACTCTTTGGACACTCCTTCATAGAGCCCAGCCACCATGCTGGGAAGAAGCCCAAAGTTCCCATGGGGAGCCCAGCATCCAACTGGTCAGCCATGTGAGCCATCTTTCAGCCCTGGATGAGCCATTGTAGCTGATGCCCTGTGAAGGAGATAGGGACTGCCCTGACCAAACCACAATTTTTGAGCAAAATAAATGATTATTGTTTCTATAAGCCAAAGTTTGGGGGTAGTTTATTAGATAGCAACAGACGACTGGAACCAAGCTAATATTAGAATTAAGTTTTCAAAATGGCATAAATTAACTACTATCAGAGCACAGAAAAAGAAAAAAAAATGTTTCCTGGAGAGAAGAGAAAGGGCAATTACAGAGGAAGGGGCTTTAGGGCTTGGTCTCAGAAGATGAATAAAGTTCAGAAGATGGACAACAGAAGTCTAAAAAAGTGGACACATGTGGTGGTTTTGGAAAATGTGGAGTATATGGTGGATATCTGTGAGCTTTGCCTCCTTTGGTAGACCTTACTGTTGATCACCAAGATTTCTGATTCTCCTTTCCATCCAGACACACACCTTCTTGAAGTTAGTTATGGGCCATGTGACTTGCTTTGGCCAGTCAATCATCATAGGAAGTGTCATGTGTCTCTTTTGGTGAAATATTTAGGAGCTTGTACACAATTTCCCCATTCTGTTGACTTCAATCTTCAGGCCTCCTGTTGAGGTAGTGATATTATATGATTGTAGAGTTTCTGTCAGTCTGAGTTCCTGAGTGTAACATAGATTTCTTAAAAAAAAAAAAAAAAAAAAGTTCTGCCCTTAACTGGTTTGGTTTGGTTTTGTTTTGAGGCAGGGTCTTGCTATGTTGCTAGGCTGGAGTGCAGTGGCTATTCACAGGTGTGATTATAGCACACTAGAGGCTCAAACTCATGGACTTGAGCCATCTTCCCACCAGCTGTCTTAACCCAGTTTTGAGGCCCTGGCCAAAAACCAGACAGTTCCCTTCTAGGACAGTCAATTAAAGCCATACCCCAACCACCTGCTGTATCAGGTTCTCATGCTCCAGGCCACTATACACCCACCCTAATTGCCCCAGGGCCAAGTACTCTACAACCAAGGACAGGCCCTATACTCCAGAGCCACTGAAATCATTCAAATTAGCCACTCCTATGCCTGCATGCTCTGCCTTACCCTCTCCTTCCCACAGAAACCACAATAGTGCCCACAGTTCCCTCATATTCCTCTGCATCATGACTGACCAAGGTGCATCCCCCAAGTGGTTCTTCATGGGGTGCTGTGTTCTCCCAAGGAGCTGTATTTCTTCTCTTGATTTGCATCTGCTCTCACCAAACCTCATCCATGGTAATATAGTTAAAACACTGAGTTACCATAACAAGCTCAAGTCCCCTGCTAACCTGCACTAGGCATGTCACTACTGCAATAAGTTCAACTTTACTGCTTTAAGCCATTGAGGTCTTGAGGTTGTTCATTACTGTAGTATCAGCCCACCCTGACTGAGTACTGCTCAGTCCCATCTCCCCAATTCCCTTTTCAATTTTCTTTAGGAAATCATTTCTCTCTGACTCATGTGGTTCCGATGTGTTGATTCCACTCTCTTGCTTCAGGATAAAACATGTCACCCAAGCCCAGAAAATCAGCATAATTCATCTGTCTTTAAAAAGTATCCAAAATCCGACCACTTACTTCCATCTTCACGCTCCTGGCCCATGCCAGCATCATTTCATCACTGGATAACCACACTTGCCTCTTATCTGGCTTCCACAGTCTCTTCTACAGTCTATTTTCAGTGTAATTATCAGAGGGGTTACTATGAAATCAGTTTTGAAACATAACTCACTTCATTTTACTCCTGTTCAAAACTCTCCTAGACCACCCATCTTACTTGGGAAAAGCCACAGTCCTTACAGTAATCAGCAAAGTCCTATCTGATTGTCTACCTGTTACTCCCCTGTCCTCTCCTTCTCTTTCTTTCTCCCAGCTCACTTCATTTCAGTCACATTAGCTATCTTATTCTGTTTGTCTTGCTGTAACAAAATGTCTGAGACTGAGTAATTGATAAATAACAGAAATTTATTGCTCACAGTTCTGGAGACTGGGATGTCCAAGATAAAGATGCTGGCATGTTTGATGTTTGGCTAAGGCCCATTCCTCATTATAGCATCTTCTAGGTGTCTTCACAAGGCAGAAGGTAAAAGGGCACAAAGGATCTGAGCTAGTTCCCTCCCACCCTTTTAGAAGCCACTAGTTTATTCATGAGGGCAGAGCCTTCATGACTTAGTCACTCCCCAAAAGGCCCCACCTCTTAATCCCACCACAATGGGAATTAAGTTTCAACATATGAATTCGGGGTGAAGAGGGGACATTTAGACCCTAGCACTGGCCTCCTTGCTTTTCACAAATATGCCAGACTTGCCCCTGTCTCAGTCGTTGGTATTAGCTGTCCACTCTACCTGCAGCACTCTTCCCCCATACATGATTCACTCCTTCATCTCCTTCCAATCTTCATTCAGATGCCACTTTCTGGGGGAAGCCTCTGTAACACCCAAAAGAAAACTCCAATCTGTGACTCCCAGTGTTCCCTATCCTTCTTCCTTAGTGTATTGTTGATCATAGCACCATCTGCAATGCCATATGTTTTAGTCATCTGGCTTCACTAGAATATAAACTGCATGAGAACAGGGACTTTTACCTGTTGTATTCACTGCTGAATTCCCAGGGTTGGGAATAGTATTTAGCACATAATAACTGTCATAAATATTTGTGGGATAAATGATAGAATAAATGAATGAATTCCATCTCTTGAAGCACAGTTATTCATTCAAGAATAGGCGTATGACCCAAACCAGACCAAGACTTCTTAATTTCAGAGACTCTGGTTGTCATTACTGGAAATTTGTGACAGAGACTGACAGCAATCAACAAATTCATGAGCTCCTGCCCGTGGTGTGAAACTGTGGCTAGAAAGAAGTATGTCAGTCTGGGGCTACATTTTCTAGCCCTTCCTGTGTCCATATTTGGTCATGTGGTCAATTTCACTAAAGAGAGTTGAGAGAAGGTGCAGAGTAAACATTCTTTAAAAAATGATTGCAGTTTCTCCACTCTTTCCTTCCCCATTTGCTAAGAAAACTCTGAGCCCTAAAGGATGGTGGGCCCTGAATCATTCCATGGAGAAAAGCCACTCACTAACAAGGAACACCTGCATCCAGATGTCATAAGAGAAAACAAATAAGCTCTTTTTGCTAATCACGAGGACAATTAATTTTAAGAAGTTGCATCTTACAGCAGCTAGCATTATGCCAACTAATTCAAACTGGCTGCTGAGAGTACAGGGTGTAAGCCTGGGGTATCAAGGGCTACTGAGATAGGGAGATGAGAGGTTCTGCCTGGGAAGAACCTCCCTGAACTCACTGATCACAGAGGAAAGCAGATGTGGGGAAACACCAGATTCACAATGACATCATTTGAGCCCCTAGATGAAGTTAGTTCTCCCAGTGAACTCTTTCCATTATCTGAACCGGTACATCATCCTTTTTCACTCAAGCCAGTGTGAGGTGAGTTTTCTGTTACCCATAACAGAAAGTCCTGACTGACAGCAAGTAGGTGGAGAAAGGTGGAAAAAGAAGATCCAAATGAAGTTTAAAACAAGATCGTGGTGGACCTTGACCACTTAAGAACTTTGGAACTTATAAGCCATTGGCTTTTGTAACAAAGGCACCAGATGAGGATCTGAGAATCTGAAACATCTTATTATAGAACTAGCAACAGCCATTGCTCTTTTCCAAAGGTGTAATCCACATCAGAATTCAAATGTTTTTCTTGCCTACTGGAAGCAATCTGTTCTCACTCCATATGCCCTTCTGAACCTATCCTGTACTTCTGCAATTTTCCGCTATGATAGAAACATTTTAAACTTTAAAAGACACAAAGAAAATTGGGGTCCAATTTTCTTCAAGCAGTGGGGGTCTTGAGCACTTTCAACAGTGTCACTGAAGATCAAGAACTCTTCCACCAGTCACTAACGCTTCAGGTCAATAATCTTGCTGACAGCTGTTGTGGAAGAGAGTATTCCAACCCACTTGAGACTGGTTTTAAAGCTATTTAAATTCCTAGAATGTTAAAACTGAAGGAAGCTTTCCTCCTGTGTGATGTTGTTGATGTTTCTTAACCTCTCTGTACTTCAATGTCCACATCAATATAGTGAATATTAAACAGGTTGTTGTAAAAAAAAAAAAAAGTTACATGTAAAGCACCTAGAAATGTGTCTTTTATATAATAACCTATCAATTTAGCTATAATTTTTATTATAATTTATTTTTATTATCTATCTTTTCATTATTATTTATCTTTCATTATTATTATTAATTGAGTGCATACTGTATACCTGGCTCTGGTTTTGAAACAGATGATGTTTCAGATGATACCAGGGGTATAGCAGTAAACAGATAGATATGTTCCTTGCCTTCATGAAAGTTACAGTCTGCAGGGGCCTTTGAAAACAGTATGCTGAGAATAGGTAGGGCTCAAGGACAGTATCTCCAACTGAACTTTTAACGAACTCCCGTAGGCGCCAAGAAGGCGGGCAGATAAAGAAGAGCATAGAAACAAAGAACTGAGTAGAAGGTTACATCTGGGAAAAGAAAGTTTGTTTTGCATTGCATTCTTTCTGCTGACGTGGGGTTTATGGAGTATAAATAAAGTGAGGCGGAGGCTCTGAGCGCGGCCGCCATGTTCTCTGTGTGTCTTTGTCTTTTGTGTGTTCTTTCATTCTCCACCACCCCCGGCACGGACCCCAACAAGTGGCGCAGCGAGCAGGGTCAGCACGGGTGAGTAGGGGAGAACAAGAAGGGGAACCCCCTAGGGGCGGGTAAGGCCCAGATATTGTTAAGGGGAACCTTCTTAAGCTTTCATTATGGGGAATTCCATCTCTCTGGCCTCAGAATATTTACGGCTGTTTCAAGGACTGTTGCTGTCTATAGGAGTAGAAGTGAAAGAAAAAGACTTTGAAGCGATTGTTTGCCCATGTTGAACAACATTGTTACTGGTTTCAGTATCAGACTAAAGTGCAGCTGAATCGCAGAGAATGGTTACAGGTAGTAAAAACTCTGCTTAGAGCTCTCCAGTTAGGGGATATTATGCTTCTAAAATTGTGGACCTTGTGTGACTCTATCACTCAGACATTAGAGTTACTTGAGACTGATTCAGAGTGTGGTAATGTAGCCACAGGAGGAAAGGTATCTGAGGATTTGGAAAAAATAAAAAATAAAAAAATAAATAAATCTGAAATGGAGCCCATTTGTGCCAGGATAACAGAGGATGGTGGGGGTAGCAAAAGGAGGAGAAGAGAAAAAGCCAGCTCTTCCTTCTTCTAAGGGAAATTCTGACATGCAGTGTATTATGGAAATGCTTCAACAAATATTACAGATACATTCTTCTAATTCACCTTTGTGAGCTTTCCCTGTTTCTTTTCCTTCTGCCCTGTTAAAAGAGGATTTTCCAGTGCCTCCAACCCCCCGGCTTCCTTATCTTTACCTTTGTTTGGCAAAGTTGAAGCCCTGTTCACATCAGACATACTTTAAATTTATACTAAACACCTGTTTAATATGTCAAAACCAGTGTATATGTATTATCTTGTTGTTTGTTAAAATATTATGAGTATTTCAATAGTTAATAAATAAGCATATTAATATTAACTATTAATATTAATATAGTATTAATAACCCCAGCTAGGAAATTGTTATGTTATAGGGGTGCATAGGTTCCACCAATTTACATTCCAAACAGAAGTTGAGTATTCGAGCTGCTTAACACATTAACTACCTCTTGATATTTTCTGTGTTTTTAAATTTTAACCATTGTATTGTGTATGTAATGATTCTCAATTTGGTATTAATATATATATTTCCTAGTGAGTAATGATGTTAGAAATATAGGTTTATTGTCATTTCCTTGTTCTGCTACTTTTGGTTGGGTTATTTGCCTTTTCTTATTAATATGTTGAGATTCTTTATATTTGGGGATATGAGTATTATTATATATTATATATACTTTTAATTTAAAAAAAATTTAAGGAGCTGGATCTGTTTCCAATTATTTGTGCTTCTTTTGCTTCTAATGCTCAGTTTTCAAATGGTGGCAATAATTTCCAATTTAATGCCTTACAAATTAAATTTTTAAAAAAGAAATGAAAGCTGCCATTTCTAACTATGGACCTCAGTCTCCTTTTATCCTTGGTCTTCTTGATATTTTTCATCAGAAAATTTGATAATTCCTATAGACTGGAAGACTTTGGGGAAGGCTTTTCTTGATCGTTCTCAGTGGTTACAATTGCACAGCTGGTAAATGAACAAGGCGCATGTACAGGCTAGAAAAAATGTTATGTGTGATCCCCCTGGCCCCACTGAGGAACAACTCACAGGCACGGGCCAATATGCTACTCTTAATGCTCAGGCTGGTTTAGATGATGTTGCCTTTACTCAAATCAAGACTTTGTTTTTAAGGGCCTGAAATAAGGTAGAGATAACAGGAAAATGTTCCCTTTCCTCTGTGAAGATTTTACAGGGCACAAATAAACTATATCCAGATTTCGTAGCCCGTCTTCAGGATGCTGTCTTCAAAATTGTGGGTGCTGGCCTTGCTTCAAAAATTTTGTTACAAACATTGTCTTTTAAAAATGCTTATGCTGACTGTTAAAAATTGTTAAAATCGTTAAAGGCCAATGGGGCCAATTTAGATAAATATATTAAAACTTGTGTTAGTGTTGGAGGGGCTATTTATAATGCTCAATTATTTGCTAGAGCTTTGTTTAAAGCCTTAAAAGGAAATAATAAACAAGGTGTTTGCTTTCAGTTTGGTAAACCTAGACATTTCAAAAAAGAATGTCATAAAAATTGAACACTTTTATCCCTCAAGGCAGAAAGCTGCCTTCAGAGGTGTACAAATATTGTGGTAAAGGTCGACATTGGACAAATAAATGTCGTTCCAAAACTGATAAAAGTGGAAATTTACTGTCTCCTCTCCTGGGAAACGGGAGCCAGGGCCCACAGGCTTGGGGCCCCAACAATTACAATACAAGTCTACTACAATATTCAGTGAGCAATGGCCTACAACATTAAGGAATAAATTCAAGTCCTCCTTAAGGATCCCACACATTACCCCAGTTTCTCAGCCTTATGCGGCAACTAAGCAGAGCACCGCTGCTGACTTAGCTATTATTCAGCCTTATACTTTGTCTCCTAATAGAGGAGTATATAAATTAGCTATTAGAGTGTGTGGCCCTTTGCCAAAAGGACATGATATTACTAATAAAATTCTTATTTTGGTACAAGTTTCACAATTTATACGCCTAGAGGCAGGGGAACGTATTCTCAATAGAGAGGGTTTCGTAGCACAGAAAAAACTGTTTTTTGGGAAACTTTAGTTTCTAATCAAAAGCCCTTATGTTCATTGCACATTAATGGGATAGTTTTAAAAGAGTTAATTGATACAGGGGTGAATATGTCTATTATTTGTTTAAATTAGTGGCCTATACAATGGGAAAAAAGACAAGTTTCAGTTATACTCACTGGCTTGGGTGCTGCTTCTGTGATTTATCAAGACGTAGAACCTTTAACCTGTATCGGTCCTAAAGGTCAACAAGGTCAAGTGTTTTTTTTTATTTTTATATTGTTCCTATCAATATTAATTTTTGGGAACAAGATCTTTCACAACAATTTGCTGCTTTTTTAAACATTCCTCATATTTCCTCAGCTGCCAAAAATATGATGTTCAAAATGGGCTACAATCCTTTAAACTCATAGCCACCACTCCTATTTAGGTGAAACAGTGACCATTATTTAAAGAAATACTTAGGACTCTAAAAGAGTAAGTCAAAAAACAAATGGCCGAGAGGAATATAAAGCCACGTATTTCTGCATGGAATTCCCGTCTTTGTCTTGTCTTAAAACTATAAACGTTTACATTAAACCTAGGGAAAGTTTACAGCCTGGTCTTCCTAATCCTGCCCTTATCCCATAAAGTTAAAACCAGAGAAAAGCAGCAAGATGCTTTTGTATCATTACAAACTCACCTTTCTTTCTACTCACTTAATATTGCCACAGAAAAAATTTAACTGGATTTTCCTATTCAATATTTAGGTTATACCTTGGGGGCACAAAATATTCGACCCCAAAAAATTGAAAGTCGACGTGATCATTTAAAAACATTAAATGATTTTCAAAAGCTTCTAGGAGACATTAATTGGATGCGTCCTGTTTTAGGAATACCAACATATCAGTTATAACATCTTTTTTCTATTCTAGAAGGAGACAGTCACTTGGACAACTCACGCCATTTAACTCCTTTGGCTTTACAGGAACTCCAGCTTGTAGAAGAGCAACTTTAACAGGCCCCTTCCTAATGTTCCCTTTTCTTTTTGTTTATTTCATACTTTACATTCTCCTACAGGAATGATTCATCAGACCAATCGGCCACTAGAATGGATCTTTTTGTACAATAAAACATCTAAACGCTTGGCTACTTATATCGATCATTTAGCTGAACTGATCATCAAAGGACGGCATCACTGTCGACAACTTTGGGGAGGATATCCTTCCTTAATTATCTCTCAATTCACTCATAGTCAGATCACTTATCTTCTTGCAGCTTCTGATTCTTGGCAAGAAGCTTCATCAATCTTGAGTTACAGTTTATCCTTATCCCTGGGTGCAATAGGGAGAATTGTTTGCTATTCTCATGGTCTTACTTGATTTCCCTACTACTGGTTGTAACATTGTTAGTGATTCTCAATACGCCGTTTATGTTACTTCTTATATTTCTCAGGCCACTTTACCTCTTTGTGCTACTTCTTCTCTTCAGAAATTCTTTTCTTTGTTATCCTTTACTCTGAGCCAATGTCGAGCTCCTTTATTCATCACTCATCTTCGTTCTCATTCTCAGCTTTCTGGACCATTAGTTCATGGTAATACTCAGATTGATTTGCTTTTAATCGGCCACCTACATGCTGTAGAACAAAAATATACTCTACATCACACTAATAGTTCTGGCCTTCAACGATGGTTTCATTTAACTCATAAACAAGCTCGTTCTCTTATTCGAGCTTGTCCTTCCTGTGCTCCTTTGAGCATTCCATCCTTCCATCCTGGGGTTAATCCACGAGATGTCCCTTCTTTTGGACGATTAAAATGTTCATCATACCATTGATACCTTTTCTCATTTCTGTTATTACTCATCTCTTAGTTTGTTTCGCCGTCATGGGCATTCCTCTTATACTTAAAACTGATAATGCCCCTGCTTATGTCTCTCATAAATTACAAGTTTTCTTACAGCAATACAATATTCAACATATCACCGGTATCCCGGGCAACAGTCAAGGTCAAGCCATCATTGAGCACGCAAATTTAACTTTAAAAACTTAACTATTAAAACAAAACAAAAAGGGGGAAATGAGCCCCCCAGAAACCAGATTTTGAAACCAGATTTTGAAGGTTCTTTTTACCTTAGTTTTTTTAAATCAATGGAGACAATTGCAAGATTCCACTGCCGTAACCCATCTTTCCTCACCTCCCTCGGTGATAGTCCCCGCTGACAGTTTAAAGGTTTGGTATCCTAATGAAGAAGGTAAGTATGTTCAAGGGCAAGTTCTAAAACAGGGACGGGGCTATGCTCTTGTCCTTACAGGGAGCGGACCTGAGTGGTTTCCTACAAGATGATTGAAACCCTGTTGAAAAGAAAACTGGATTCAGCATGCATTTCTTCCTTTGTTGGATGTGCCTCGGCGGGGGACTTATTTCTCTTAGTGAGGCTTTGTATGAATATTGGACTTATATTCCCTTTCCACCCTTTTATCAGGGAGTCGCCTGGGGGGAGGCGGAAATTAAGGTTTTCACCAATGACACTACTTGGATGCCGTCCCCCTATATAGACAAGGACAATATAGAACGGGAAACAGGAATTATAAACAACACATACCAATTTGGAGTGGAAGAACTTCCAATATGTATGGGAAATAGTTCTCATTGTCTCCGAAGATCGCATGAAGCCTGGGCTGTTCGTTATAATCATAGTCATGTGGCTGCTAATACTGTTATTATTGTAACTAGAAGTTTTTAATATAATCATACTGTATATAGTAATGAAACTATTCCTAGTTCTTTACTTTTTTGTCCTATTCTAGAGGTTTCTCCTAATATTGAGGTGCTGGAGTGACAACAATGTCGGGGAACTAAACCCCGGATTTTATTAGAATACAATGGAATGTAAATAACTGATTGGAGTGTGCACAGTGATTTTCAAACAAAATTTAGTCACATACCTTTGAAATGGCACCGGGTAAATAAAAGTATTGCTGCTAACAATAATGAAACCTTGGTATGGCGTGAAGGAGGCCTAAGTACAGAGTTGGAAGTTGTTAGCTGCAGGCGATGCCATTAGCACTTTTGTGGGGAATATGTCCCTTAATCTTTCTAACCCAAATAACTCCTTTCATATTCAGTTATATCGGAATACCTCCCGATACATTATTGCTTGTGTCCGTAAGCCCTACCTATTATTAGCGGGGAATTTAACATGCGATAATAATACGGGAATTGTTAATTGTACAGATACGTGTACATTTTTGTCTTGCCTCAATCATTCCTGGTGGCACAACTTTACTGAGGATATTTATATCCTCAGGGCTCGTAGGGAAATTTGGCTACCTGTTAACCTTACGCGACCGTGGGGGGCATCACCTCTTGAGACTTATATTTGAACTTCTCTCCAGTGAACCCGCCGTGCCCTTGGACTTATAATTGCCTCGGTGATGAGCCTTGTCGCCATCGTCTCCACTGCGGCCATAGCAGGGCTCGCTCTTCATCAAAGCATACAAAATGCTGAATTTGTGCAGCAATGGCACGAACAATCTCACCGGTTATGGCTTCAACAACGAAACATTGATTCTCAACTTGCTGAAAGATTGGACAACATGGAACAAGCCTTGACATGGCTTGGAGATCAGCTCATTGTCCTCAGTACTCGGATAACATTACAATGTGATTGGAACTCCACTCAATTTTGTGTAACGCCTGTGCTTTTTAACATCTCTCAAAATTGGACCGTAATCCAAAAATTATTAATAGGCCATAAAAATATTAGTTTGGACATCCAAGAGCTCACTCAGAACATTTCCGATGCATTTCGACAACAATTACATGTGTTGTCCGGAACTGTAACCCTTCAGGAGCTGGGTCAGCACCTTGCTGCCTTTAACCCATGGACCCAGATGAAGACATGGATTTCTACAATCTCTGGAAGTATATTGCTTTGGGCACTTGGATTGGGTCTACTTCTTTTGGTGATTCGATGCTCCCTCCGTCGCTCCAAAAACAAAAGAAAACAAAAGAACAAATATGGGCTACCTTTTTAGGATTGAGGCAAAACAAAAAAAAGGGGGGGGGAAATGCAGGGGCCTTTGAAAACAGTATGCTGAGAATAGATAGGGCTCAAGGACAGTATCTCCAATTGAACTTTTAATGAACTCCCGTAGGCGCCAAGAAGGCGGGCAGATAAAGAAGAGCATAGAAACAAAGAACTGAGTAGAAGGTTACATCTGGGAAAAGAAAGTTTGTTTTGCATTGCATTCTTTCTGCTGACGTGGGGTTTATGGAGTATAAATAAAGTGAGGCAGAGGCTTTGAGCGCGGCCGCCATGTTCTCTGTGTGTCTTTGTCTTTTGTGTGTTCTTTCATTCTCCACCACCCCCGGCACGGACCCCAACAACAGTCTAATAAAGGAAATGGGCAAGAAGATAATTATGCACACAGGTACTAAGTTACAACAGGAATAAATGCTACCATGAGCATACACCAAAGTTAACAGACAGTCAAGCCCTGAGCAGCCTGCTCATGTTCCCCCAGCCCACCCAGAATCAGATTGTGTGGAACTTCCTCATACTTACTTTAAAACTTACTGTTGTTTTTTCCCTAGAATCACACAGAGTAGTTAAAGTGGAGATTGGCATCATCTTTTTCAGAGCCTAAGACCTCCTAAATATCTTAACAAAGCGGAGAAAGAAAAGAGAGAGTTCTCTTTTTAATAAAGGCTAATCCAAGTTATGTTACTATAATAAAAATTTCTTGAAATAACTGGTTTCTTAATGGACATTCAGAAATCTTAAGAAACAAACATAGATTGTTCTAGGGGCACGTTACTGTGGAAGCTTGACACACTTGTCAGCAGACAGGTAGACACAAGGAAAATGCAATATGGGTGAGTGCTTATTCCCTGGGCAGTCTAGTGCACGTTAGTTTGTGGGAAAGGCAGCAAAAGCAGAACAGATGAGGCAACTAGGTAAAGGCAAAAACTTTTCCCTAAGTTATTTGACATTTTAAAGTCTTAGACGCAAGGCAAGCAATACTCATTATCTCATTATTTCCTATGGGACAATCCAGTTCAGTTAATTATCATTAAGACTTAACTAGAAATTCAATATGTTATGCAAATGTTCCATTTATATACTGTCATGTCAAGCCAATACTGAAATGTAGCTGTAGTTAAAAGGTGTAGATGAAACCCTGGTTCTCTTCCAGAGACATTTCAAAAACAGTGAATGACACTCCCTAGCCCAAGCACAATAGAATAAATCTCACAGATAGTTATGGTCATATTACCAGAACGGCAGGAGACTGATGGTCAGTCTTCTTTTTTCTACAGAAATTGAGGTGTAATTACTAGTTACTTCCAAAGAGCAGCATGACTTGTTGTTCACTTACCAGGAACAAATATGTAAGATAAGACACACCATCCATTCTCAATGCGGGACAGGGAAATACGAGCCTCCCAGAAGAGGAGTTGGGCCAGGGTACAGGTAGAAACTCCAGGAAACAAGCCATATTTTAGAAATGGAAGGAAAGAGAGATGCTGTCCACCCTGGTGCAAACCCACATATTCTAGACTACAGTGATTCACTGTACATCAAGTAGGCCAGGTCTTTGCTAGTGTGGTTCCCACTGCCTACAATGTCCTTCCATTATCTCATCTTGCAAACACCAAACTGCCGGCTGTGGGAACCCAAATGAGTCATTTACCTCTAACGGAGGTGATTATAGTAACTACTTGACTGGCTTAATGGGAGGAGTAAATACAATATTGTATTTAAGTATCTACCACATTGCCTAGAACACAATAAATTCTCAATCAATGTTTATATTCATAATAATAAAACAATTAAAATGTATCAAGAGCTTACCTTGAATAGCACACTGTTCAAAGGGCTTTACATTATTGCTTTAATACTTACGACACCTTGATCAGCTAGGTACCATTATGCAAATGAGGAAACTAAGGTACAGAGAGGTGAATTAACCTGCCCAAGGTCACACAGCTAGTAAATGATGGAACTGCGACCTCTGACTTCAAGAATCAGGAAATATGTAAGAATGGTGATCAACAGCAAATTGGCAGATGAACCAGTGCTGAGAGTGGCTTCCAACTCAAAGAAAAGAAGGAGATTTGAAAATACACATAGCACAGTAGAGCATAGAGTCCTAAGTCAACAAAATGAGATAGCAATGGGGTATAGCTAGAGACCTGCACTTGCCTTCAGAAAGTCAACTGTGAAAATATGTTTCTGCACTCCCTTGGATCTTTATTTTAACTGTGTAGCTGTATACTTGAGTTCTGTTCTAGGCTGAAGTCGTTTTTAGAAATAGACAAGGTATAAATTAAAAATAAATGCCTACATACATATTGGATGAGAACCACCTGGTTTAATAGCAGCTTACAAGAAATGAATTTAAAGGTTTTAGCTGACTGCAAGTTTATTTTGAATCAGCAGTGTGAGGAGGCACTCAGAAAAAAGACTTTGATCTTAAAGACACGTCTATAGAAGCTAAGTGTCCTAAACAAGAGAGGTGAAAGTCCTTTATTTTCACCCAGCCTCAGGTGTTTGGTTCTGAAGACTGCATCTGAGGAAGAATGCTGGCCAACTGAAGTGTGTCCCAAAGAAGGCGACATTGACAGGAAAGTTTCTTAAAACCCTGTCATATGAGGATGGGCTACACTTAGAGAACAGGAGAGTTAAAGGAAATGTGATCTAGAGAAAGAATAGATAAGTAGTAGGATTTCTCTGCAAGGCTCCAGGGGATACAGCCTAGAGCCAGAAGCTAAAGCAAAAATGATTCCAACCCAATATGAAGAAAAATTGTCTAACAAAAACAAAATGAGCTAAGTGTAAAGGACCAGACACTGGAAACCAGGTTACAAATGGTCACCAATGGTTAGGGCAGATACAACTCCTTACCTAGGCTTGCAAGGCCCTGTGTGTCAGGTCCTTACTTGCCTCTCCAGAACCCAGGTTCTTCCCTGTCTCTGCATCCTGCGCCTCTGCCCTTAATCAGTCCTTCATATACAAACTGATTTGTCCCCTCGCAGGCCATTTGCTCATGATTTCCCTCCACCTAGAATGTTTTTCCATTCCCTCATCACCTTGGTCATTCTTCCTCGTTCTTCAGATCGCTTTTTAAGAGTCAATTCCTCTAGGCTGGGTGCGGTGGCTCACGCCTGTAATCACAGCACTTTAGGAGGCCAGGGTGGGTGTATCACTTGAGGTCAGGAGTTCAAGACCAGCCTGGCCAACATGGTGAAATCCCATCTCTACTAAAAATACAAAATTAGCTGGGTGTGGTGGCACCCTCTCACCTGTAATCCCAGCTACTTGGGAGACTGAAGCAGGAGAATCACTTGAACCTGGGAGGCAGAGGTTACAGTGAGCCGAGATCACACCATTGCATTCCAGACTAGATAATAGAACAAGACTCCGTCTCAAAAAAAGAAAAAAAAGAGTTACTTCCTCTAAGGATTTCTCTGACAACCCAGATTAAGCTCATCCCCATTTGGGGCCTCTCAGAGACTTGTTTATCTTACTATTAGAGTTTTGTGTTTTTATGTCACTTTTTAGTATTTATTATACACACAGACGCATACATGCACACACAAACACATATAAACTCCATGAAAACAGTCATCTTGCCTTGTTCACTGCTGTGTTCCCAGATCCTTGTACTTAGTATGTTTTCAATATGCATCTCTGTTAAATGGATGGACAGGCAGGTGAGTGGATAGATGAATGGAAAGATGGATGAGATGTACACACAAAGTTCCTGCAAATATGTGAGAATGGATTACATAAAATTTTATAAGAAATTTTTCATCAACGTACATCCAACACACAGAGAAGTACATGAGTGAATTAAATAAATGTTTATGGCCTTTCAAATTCTAATTATATGCGTCACTGCTGTTTTGTTGTCCTTGCCTCAGTCTACTATTTCAAGATATCTGGAAACTTAGTGTCCCCAAAGGCATTCATATTTTTCCTTGACTTCTCGCTTGAATCCCACCAAAATTGTACTCCACTGCTCCTTTGAGCCACCTTTATAACTGCCACTGATATCTGAAGTTCTTGAAGCAGGAAGATAGTGTTTTAGCCCCTAGACTTCGCACTGCCTAGGAGTCACACTGCTTTCCATGCAGAAGGAGGAAGGCCTCTCTCCTTACTTTAGGGCACATGCTGTCCAAGGGTTCCAAAGAGAAATGCTCACAGCCAAGGGTATTAACAGAGTTTAGTGGAATAGCTCCATCGAGTCAGAGCTCACAGGACACACCCCCACATACACAAAAGCAAAACCACAGAGAGGCTGGTCTTAGAAGCTGATTCAATCATAAAAACCAAGAACTGCATGCCAACTCACTTCCCAACAATCTAAGCCATGTCATTGTACCAGGAACCCTCTTTCTTCGAGATCGATGTTATTCCGTTAAGCTCCTTGATCCTTCCTGAAAATATACCTACGTAGAGGCTGCCCCACCAGTTCATCCAGGATGTCTAGAAACGCCCCAGCCTGAGCAGTGGTGAAGCTGAGAGGTCAGCTGGAACTCCCTGCTACAGAGGCATTACTACCTGCCCAGCTTTGAAACAGCAAGCCAAAGAATGCCTGACATGGACTCAGCTGCAGGCACCATATAAAACAAAATGATACTTAAGAATTCCTACCAGCTCATAAATCGATCTCGCCTCTACCACCATCCATTCTTTGCCAACCCTAAGTGGCAGCACCTGCTTTTTGAATCTGGAGGCAGAAGGTAGAGTGAGGTCCTGTCCTGGGCCTGTTTGCCCCGGGTCCATGTTCCCCCTTCCCTGCTCTGTTCTGTATCCCAGGAGGACTGCAGGCTGTGCTTCCCAGGCTGCCACTGCAGCTTGCTTCTTGCTGGGTTTGGCCAATGTGGGGCACTGGTAAGAGATTGAAAAGCAGGAAGAGGGAGAAGCTGGGATATTTTTCCCAGGCATCTCCGGCAGTGACTATATTTCCTTCATGCCGTTAGTTCACTCTAGACAGGGCCACCATGGTCCAGCTTACTCAGGCAACTCCAGTTCCCCCAGGCTTGAATTGTACTCTCTCCTCCCTTTGTCCCCCCAGCCTTGGGGTGGTAGAGGCTTCCTATGACTTTCATCTCTGGTTGCCTCACTGTCCCTTGCTTGGCATCTCAGCCTTTCCTTTTTTTTTTTTTTTTTTTTTTTTTTTTTTTTGAGACAGACTCTCGCTCTGCAGCCCAGGCTGGAGTGCAATGGTGTGATCTCGACTCACTGCAGCCTCCGCTCCCTGAGTTCAAGCAATTCTCATGCCTCAGCCTCCAGAGTAGCTGGGATTACAGGTGCCTGCCAATACACTAGGCTAATTTTTGTATTTTTAGTAGAGACAGGGTGTTGCCATGTTGGCCAGGCTGCTCTCGAACTCCTGGCCTCAAGTGATCTGCCTGCCTCGGCCTCCCAAAATGCTGGGATTACAGGCGTGAGCCACTGCTCCTGGCCTGCATCTCAGCCTTTTAATTGCCTATGTATCCCATTGTCTCCATGAAAGGCCTTCCATATTAAATATTCAAGTAATTTTTGTTTCCTGGCTAAACCATGACTAGTGTCAATACCTAAGGGAATAAATCATCACTCTTTACCCCATGATTGTTAGTTAGTAATAATGAGCTTTGATAACTTTAATTCACCTCTGATTCAATATATGGAATATGTAGCTTGAATAGTGAACTCTCTTCGTCCCTACCAGTTTTCAGTTAGGGAATGGGCTATGTACTTAGGGGGGTTATTTTGGCCAGACACTAAGATGTATCATTTTAAAATTCCTTTGCTTCCCCGATGCAGATTCAATCTTGAGAGATGCTATAAGAGTTTCCTAACTTGTCTCTCTGCTCCTACTCTTGACTTCTCAATAATCTATCTTTGACATAGCAGCCTGAATGAGGCTTTTAAAAATGCACATTGGCCAGATGCAATGACTCATGCCTATAATCCCAGCACTTGCTAAGGAAAGCAGATTGCTTGAGCTCAGGAGTTCAAGACCAGCCTGAGCAACATAGCGACACCCTGTGTTTACAAAAAAAAATTAAAAATTAGCCAAATGTGATGGCGCATGGCTGTAGTCTCAGCTACTTGGGAGGCTAAGGCAGGAGGATCACTTGAGCCTGGGAGTTCAAGGCTGCAGTCAGCCATGATTACACCACTGCACTCCAGCCTCCAGCAAGACCCTATGGCAAACAAACCACAACTTAAAAAAACACATTGGATCATGTCACTCCCCTGCGTAAAGCCTTCTAATGACTTCCCATTGCACTCAGAATAAAATCCAAACAGTGCCCCCCATGCTCTACGTGGCCCTCTGTCATCTGCTGCTTGCCTGTCCCAGCCTCCACATCTCCCACCTCTGCATCTCCCTGGCTCATTGGCTTCTTTCTGGTCATCACATTCCCAGTTCATTTGTGACTTGGGGACTTCATGATGTGGTTCCCTCTACTCCCAGAACCTCACATGGCTGTCTTGTCTCACCATTCAAGTCCAACCTAAATTACCTCTGTACCCCTCAATCATTTTCTATCTTTTCAACCTTTTTCCCCCCATAGCACTAGCAGTCAACAATAATTAGCTGGTTCATTTATTGGTTTCCTCATGTGAGAGCACAACCCCTACTATATCCCCTACTTATTCCCCTACTTATCATCTTACCTTATTCACCGACTGTATCCCCAACATTTAGAATAGTCAAGGCACATAGATATTTGTTGAATTAATGACCAAATCTGCATTTCTCAGATAAGAAGACTGAAGCCCACTCGTGTTTAGTGACATGTGTAAGGTCTCTCAGCCTTAGATCTGATGCCATACCTTTTTGGGCGCTGCTATCCCAGATCTTCCAATGCTATGGCCAAGAATTTACACGGAATGGACAAGAGATCAGCCCCTCCTTGAACTCTTCTATAGAATATTTATTTAAGAACATACTGCCTCTTAGTACTTTAGATCTCCATGAACTTTGGCCTCATGAAAACCAAGTAAATAAACAACCACTATCAGTTCTACATTGAATTTATTTGTGAATATACTCATTGTTGAAATGTGATTTTCCTGGTGAGAGATCCTCATCTAAATGAGCATATGTTTGTATCTCTATACAAATGTTTATAGATATATACATCCTCCTCCCCTTCTTTCACTTGCCCTTGGCAATTGGCTCTTGAATTTCTACCATGGTGGAAAGACCCACCATGGTGCTATGTTCTGTTCAAAGATGTTTCCCTCGAGGTCCTGGTAGTTCTTGTTTTAATTTGACATTAAAAATAAATAACAAAGAATTACTCAGCAGGCTTAGAAATCCTATCTACCTCAGCTGAGCTCCAAAGCATGCCAAGAATCTAAAAGGTCCGACAGAGCTCCCAGCATATCCTTCAGGGAAACTAAATGAAGTATACCACACACATGCCAGTGGCCAGGCTCACGGAGAGCAGCACTGTCACGGCTCCTCTGCCAAAGGCAGGAAGAAAGGGTTGGATGTAGATTTCAAGATCAAGCTCTGTTCATGGAACTGAACTCTGAAGATATTCCTGGGGGCAGCCAGGAGAACATGTCTAAGGTAATCATATTTTCCCAGACTGAAAATTAGGACACACAAGCAGAGAAGAGAATGTTTCCTTTTTGTTTTGGTGTCTGTGTGTGTGTTGATTTTATGTATCTAAAGAAGCCAGTAAAATTTAGAATTAACCTCAAATTGTTGGATTTTCAAGGATCTTGGAATGGCTTGGTTTCTGGGAGATAACTGGAAAGCACATCTTAAAACAGGGTTGTTTAAAAAAAAAATGCTATTTATGCATCCCTGTGCCTACCTTTAACTCAGTTCCTAAAAGAGACCCAAAGATTTACACTTTGGGCCAGGTGCAGTGGCTCATGCCTGTAATCCCAGCACTTTGGGAGGCTGAGGCAAGTGGATCACCTGAGGTCAGGAGTTCAAGACCAGCCTGCCAACATGACAAAACCTGAAACCCCATCTCTGCTAAATACAAAAATTAGCTGGGTGTGGTGGCACGCACCTGTAATCACAGATACTCAAGAAGCTGAGGCAGGAGAATTGCTTGAACCTGGGAGGTGGAGGTTGCAGTGAGCCGAGACTAAAACATCACACTCAAGCCTGGGCAACAGGACAAGACGCCATCTCAGAAGAAAAAAAAAAAAAAGGGATTTCCACTTTGTGCAAAGAAACTTTCAATGGTTCAACTTGCCTGCAAACTACACTGGAAAAACTTTAGGCCAAAACTGAGGACTCTCTCTACCCTACAAACCTAAGTTTATCCCCTTTTTCAAACTGTATTAGTCAGCATAGACTAGGCTTATGCTGCAGTAGCAAATAACCCCCAAATCACAGCCTGTTCACTTGGTATATTTCTTGCTTAAACTACACATCCAGCAGAAATGCCCAGGGTGCCCTGCATCACAGATTTACTCAGGGACTCTGGCCAGCAAAGGTTCCATGATCTTGTCATGGCACATCTAGAACACAAATCTGCCCACTTGGTTGATACTGCAACAAAAGAGGGGCTGGAAAATTGTCGACAAGTTTTTCAATGACTGATCCCAGAAGTGATGCATGTCCCTTCAGGTCATGCTGCTTTGGCCGGTAGTAATCATGTGGCCTCGCCTACCTGCACAGAGGGCTGAGACATGGAGAGGAGCAATGCAATATGGAATGAGACTTCTTGGCAGTGCCCTGCAAACCCTCCAGCCCTCAAGAAGAATTGACTACTTATTTAAAAGCCCCTTAGAATCGGGCAGAACTAGGCTCAGTTCCCAGCTCCTCCACTTAATTCCTTGCATGACTTTTGACTATCTAAACCCTCTAAGCCACAGTTTCTTCGTGTATGGAATGGGAGAATAATAATACATACACCATCAAGTTATTTTTAGAATTAAACGAGCAGATTTACGTAAAGTGCTCAGAATGGTGTCTGATACATAGGGAGTTCTCAATACATGGTATTTATGATGATGAAAATGAAGAACATTATAATGATGATGCTATTCTATTCCATAATTATAGCACCTTTAGGAATTTGTTGCCTGAGTCTTTCTGATGTCCCTGTCCTCAGTACTAACACAGTATCTGGCCTGCAATAGATACTCAGAAATGTTAAACTTTTGTTGAACTTAGCTGACATATTGACTTAGCTGACATCTCAGTACTTCTTGAGTATTCTCCCCTCTAAGCCATAATTCTCTTGCTCTTGCTATTTCTCTCAACCAGAATGCCCTGCTAACATCTCTCTGCCTTTTCTTTCTGTCTTTCTTTCTGTCTTTTTTGAGACAGGGTCTTGCTCTGTTCCCCAGGCTGGATGATGCAATTATCACAGTTCACAGTAGCCTTGACCTCCCAGGCTCAAGTGATCCACCCACCTTAGCATCCCAAGTAGCTGGGACTACAGGAGTACACCACTGCACCCAGCTAATTTTTGTTTTGTTTTGTTTTTGTAGAGATGTGGTTTTGCCATGCTGCCCAGGCTGGTCTTGAACTCCCGGGCTCAAGCAATCCATCCACCTCAGCCTCCCAAAGTGCTGATATTACAGGTGTGAACCACTGTGCCTGACTCTTTCTCTACCTTTACAGTGCTGCTCATCCTTCAGTCCTTCTCCATCACAAAGCTTCAACGAGTCAAATTAGTCCTGCAGACCCCTATTTCCCTTTCCTCAGAAGTTCTACTTCTCTTCTTGTCAATAATGACTGTGATTATTTGACTATCTCACATTCAACATCTTGGTCCTCCAACAAGACTCTAGGCCTCTAAGAAGTAGAGACTGTGTATTTTGGACTCTAAATAACAATTCATAACAATAACAATAACAACAAATATTATTTAGCATCTATAAGCCAATGACTATACAACAGCATTTCTCAAACTTTAGCATGCCTCAGAGTCACTTGGAGGGTTTATTAAAATACAGATTGCTGGCCAGGTGCAGTGGCTCATGCCTGTAATCCTAGCACTCTGGGAGGCCAAGGCAGGTGGATTACCTGAGGTTAGGAGTTCAAGACCAGCCTGGGCACCATGGCAAAACCCCGTGTACGCTAAAAATACAAAAAATTAGCCAGGCATGGTGTTGTGTGCCTATAATCGGGAGGCTGAGGCACAAGAATTGCTTAAATCTGGGAGGTGGAGGTTGCAATGAGCTGAGATTGTGCCACTGCACTCCAATCTGGGTGACAGAGCGAGACTCTGTCACACAAACACACACACACACACACACAGATTGCTAGGCCCAACCCCCCAGAGTTACTGATTCAGTAGATCTGGGGTGGGACCTGAGAATTTGCATTTTTTTCTCCCCCTCTTATTGTAAGAATTTGCCTTTCTAAGGTGTTACCAGGTGATGCTGATGCTGATGCAGCTGGTCCAGTGACTACACTTTGAGAACCACTATTCTGCAAGATGTTTTACATTTGACGTTATATTTAATCCTCACAACCAGCCTTTGAGACAGACAGTGGTTCCTCATAAAGAGTTGAAGAAACAACTCTCTATGAAGTTAAAGAAGCTCAAATCGCACGGCCAGGTTCACCCTGCTGGGAAACAGCATATGCCAGATTGTGACTCAACCTTAGCCAAACCTTTGCTCTAAACCATTACGATAATTGTTCATATTGATTATATTGTGACATAAAACAGTTTATTACTGATTTAAATAAAATGTCAACCTTCCCTTTTCATTAAAATTCTAATCAAATGCTAATGCCCAGGAACATTAGTGTATGCGTCACTCTTAAGGAAGTTTGCTCCGGCTCAGAATAAATATGAATATCTTTCCCAATAACTGAAGCCCTAAACCAGAAGCAGAATCATAGTAGCAAGGAAGACACAATAGCCACAAGCACTGCCCCAGGCGAGTGACTGACTTCAGGGCCTTTCCTCTTTGAGACAATGCCTGATTCCTTCCTCCGGGACCCTACCTTTCCTTGGTGTTTGCCTTTTATGCTCCAGTTGACATTTTGACTATTTCCTAAGACATTTGGTAAATACAAAAATACACTGAAAGAGTACAGCACTTCCTCAGAGTAGCATCTGTATAGGTTTAGCACCCAGAAAAATCCTGGGAGACCAAGCGTCTTTTCTTGTGACCATGTTGCCCTCTAGGGGCCGTTCTTTTCCAGACACTGTTGCTTCTGTGCCCAGTAAATTCTCCTGAAGTTTGAAGATGGGCAATCTCACACTCACCGGGCCATGAGATTCAGGGGAGTTCTGTCTGTTGAGAACAGGGAAAGAGAGACCAAAAGTGACATGTATGACCCTCTCCCACTTCCAAACCCCTTTTCCTACAGAAAACCAAGAGTCCTAAAGAGTCGGTCCTTGTCTAGTCTAATCATTGGGCCACACCTAGAAATCATGCTCAAGGACAGGGCAGACAGGCAAATAGAGATGCATGGGACATGTGAAAAAGAATGATCAAGATGGTAAAAAAAAAAAAAGACTCAAGACCAGGGAGCACATAGTTATAAGAATGAATAATATTTAGCCAGGAGAAGAGAATACTTGGGACACTGCAAAGCCTCGTCAGATATCTCAGAGGTTGGCAGCATTTCCACAATCCTGCTCTGCAAGAAGCGAACCGGTATTTTATGAAGAAGGTTCTGAGGACAAATACATTTAAGGAACATGGATGTCATCAATACACGACCTTTTAATACACTCTAAGCCTTGTCAGTCTCTAAGGGGGCAAAGAGTACAGTGTGTTTGCCAAAGTTATTTGGCCAGAAAGTCTTTTCCCCCAGGAATGCCTTGCAACCTGTCACGGGACACTGGTTTTCATAGGAAACACTCGGGGATCATCAACATTCACATTTGTCCAGGACAAAAGGGGGACACTCGTCTTCCTAGATCCAAATTCAGACAGAATTTGAAAATAACTGTGCTAAGGCTTGTTCTGCACAGCCCCAAGGGCAATAATATCACTGTAAATTGGCATAACACTTTACGGGTTACAATGCACCCCTTTTACATTCTCTCATTTCATCCTCGCAGCAATTATGAGAGCATGCCACCCTGCAACCCTGGGTTTGTTTAATTGAACCAACTGAGGCTCAGATAAATTAAGTGACTTGTCAAAGGACATGTGACTAGTAAATAGCAGACCTGAACCTAGAATTAAAGTCATCTCACTCCCACTTTACTGTTTTTTTTTTTTTTCTCCTGAGTCAAAGGAAAGGTGAATCTAGCAAATTCCACATCCCTGGAAATATTTAAGAACTGACCGAAGTCTACTTCACAGCCATAAAACCACTCGCTTTTATAAGTTCGTAAATTCCTGTACCAAACTCATCTATTTCTCCCAAAAAAATTCTCTGAGGTATAAATTACATTACATGTGTTTTGGGATGGGGAAATTGAGGCTCAGGAAGGTCAAGTGACCTGTTCTAGGTCATATAGTCAGATCTCCTTGAATCCACAGCCACATTGCAGCTTTGGGGAAGCTTTAAGTATCCCAAGGAGATTCGTGATGTCTGAAGTTTAAATGCTCTTGGAGAGTCTATATCTCATGATAGATTTTTCACTGCCAGTGCCCCTGCCCCCATCCCCTCCTTCAGCCTTAACAGAAGGCTCATTTGTTCAAGCAAAATGCCAGCTGGAAACAAACAGTACCAATATCCCTAATTATCTCCCCAAGGTGGTTTGCCAAGAGTATGGTTTCCGATACAACTCTGTTTTTGTAATTTATGAACACATTAAGGCTACTTTTTATTTTGAGGGTTGGATACAGAAGGAAGGACCCACTTCTTCTAGGAAAATACTGACAGCAGCGAAACCCTTAATATTCACAGGTTTTCTTAAAAGAGACATTCTGTCAACCCCTTCTCCTTATAATCTGAGGTGTTAATTAGTTTTATAGTTTTGTTATTACCTATGCTTCTCACTTCTTCATCTGCTTTGTAAAAATTAAAATAAGGAGACCAAAAAACTTCCAAACATTTTAACAACAGAAGCTTGGGGAGTAGGCAGAAAGATGTGATTATAGATCACAGCCAGTTCGGATTTTGTCCTACAAAACAGAATAAGTTCTCATGACTTAAAGGTAACCTTGAACCCGTAACCACTGAAAATCATTTGAATGAGTAGGTCTTTATCCCTATCCCTCATCATTCCTCGTACAGGAATATCACACGTGTCATTTCAAACAGTGGGTAGAGCTCCAAAGTCAGAAATAGCACATCTAGCTTGGGATGCTCTGTTTAATCCCTGTGTTAGTTTTCCTAGGGCTATGATAACAAAATACCACAGACTCCGTGGCTTAAACAACAGAAATGTATTTATTTCCTCACAATTCTGGAGGATAGATTGTCCAAGATCAAGGCGTCAGCAGGGTTAGTTTCTCCTGGGGTCTCTCTCCTTGGCTTGCAGATGGCCCTCTTTTTGTCTTTCCAAGGTCTTACCTCTGTGGCTGTATGCTAATCTTTTCTTATAAGGATACCAGTCACACTGCTTTAGGGACCACCCATATTACTTCATTTCACTTTAATTATCCCTTCAAAGGCCCTAACTCCAAATACAGCCCATATTCTGAAGCACTGGGGGTTAAGACTTCAACATATGAATTTGGGGGAATATAATACAGCCTAAAACAGTCCCCAATATTTATTCAGCACCAACTATGTATGAAGAGCAAAATTGGCAAAGGCCCTGCTCTCTTGGATCCTACATTTTGGTGGGTAATGCAACAAGAATCTCTAATAGGTACTGGGCAGTTGGTGGGGGTAATAGTCCTAATCATAGTCACGGACAAAGTTGTAGTCACGGTCAAAGCCATAGTTCACGTCATGCGGGTAGTCTTTTATCACTGTTAACCTTTATTGGAAAGCCACAGCCCTGGGAGTGGGAGAGTTTCTCAGCTTTTCACTCACTACCAATGCGTAAAGGACAGGCTGGTGATTACCTGGTTGTGCACCCAAGCTGGTACCTCTGAAAGCACAGCTGGACCATGAAGATGTTTTCTCTTTTGTTTCTTCTCTGAAGCAAGATGGACATTCCACCCTGACCCATGATTCCTGCTCTAAGGCTGTTTTTGCATGGGTGGGCTAGTGAGACCCTAGATATCAAGAAGACCCTAAAATAGCAATGAATTGGGAGTCACTAGTCCTACGTCCAAATCCCACCTCTGATACTTACTGACATTGTGCAAGTCGATTCACCTCAGGCCTGAATTTCCTTACTTATAAGTAAGAAGGTTAAATTATATCAATTTTTTCAAGTTGTGCTCTGAGGCAAATGTACACACTGTCTATGTGCAGAAACTGCACAATGCCACACAGCGGTCCTGCTCTTCAGGAACCCAGGGGTTCCACAGATATAAGGTAGGGAAGATAGAGGGATGGGAAGCCAATCTGCTGCCTCCACTTCAATCACAGCAGTTCTACTTTTTATCCTTCTATCTTGCCCTTCTGCATAACATTTTGTGAAGTCTTTGCAGCTCAAAGATTCTGAAAACCATTAATGACTCAAAGGCTGATTCCATTGCTAATACCCTGTGATGATGACTCTATGTACCGTAAAAAGAACTCCTGGGGATGGGGCATTCCCAGCAGCCACTCTGGGTTTAGGGTCAGAGACTGTGCTTCCTTCTCACTAGACTCCACTCTCTCCAGGATGGGTGACCTGATTGTATTCAGGAGGTTAGAAAGTGTGTCACATTGCCCAGAGGCGTCAGGGGTGGAGGCAGGGAATATCGCACTCCTGTCTAGGAAAATTTCATTCCATTTGGTGGCTTAGGCTTTTCAAGCAGTTATAGAATCCCCCCTCATTAAGCCTTCTAAATTTATTCCTCTTCTTCACCACTCAGAGCTGCATGACACTTGGTGCTGTCACAGCCTGTCGGAATTGAGGAATCCCACGTTGCTGTTTATTTTTAGCTTCACTTGCTTACATTTTAATTTCAGACTCTGCTGGGAGTTTTCTCTCCTTCACAGTCTTAAATTGGTAAGAAGATCCGGGTCTTTAGGCACAAGGTTTTAAGTCTACCAGTGTCTCTGAGGGAGACCCTGTGGTTGATACATGACGATGCCTCTATGTGATTCGGTAAGTGTTTATTAAGCACGTACTGTTTACTATGTGCAAGTCATGTTCTAGAACTCTTAGAGATTTTGAGAATGAATCTGACATGGATCCTGCCTTTAAGAACTCAAGAGCAAAGATGGTCGGGTACAATGGCTTACACCTGTAATCCCAACACTTTGGGAGGCTGAAGCGGGTGAATCACTTGAGCTCAGGAGTTCAAGAGCAGCCTGGGCAGCATGGCAAAACCCGTCGCTACAAAAAACACAAAAATTAGCCGGGTATGGTGGTGCACACCTGTAGTCCCAGCTACTTGGGAGGCTGAGGTGGGAGAATCGCTTGAGCCTGACAGGCTGAGGCTGCAGTGAGCCAAGATCACACTACTGCACTCCAGCCTGGGTGACAGAGTCAGACCTTGTCTCAAAAGAAAAAAAAAAAAAAAAAAAAAAGAGCAAAGATGGAAGTGTGTGGAGTGGCGAGTGATGGGGGAACTCAATGGTCCTCACCCCAATGAAGTTGGAAAACTCTCCTCTATAGCCTGTAAGAATGTGATCCGTGGTAGACAATCTTCCTGGAAGATAATCAGTGACATTGAACAGAATAGCATAGCCTAGTACTCCAGGAAGACATGTAATCTGGGGCCACCATACTCAGAATCCCTGGGGTTCTCATTTATCAGGGAGCCTGAGGCAGAAATCATCTCCATGCCTTTTTCGCAAACACCCAAAATAAGACTCCCCCACCTCTGCCAGACTCTCGCTATACACAAGAGGCAGCCATCCCAGGCGTTGACAGAATTATCACTTAGGCGACTGTGCAGAAGAGTTTAATATAGCAGCTCTGAGACTGCTCTCCTTAGGAAAACCCACTCACAAAGTTAGCCCTTACCTAGTGTCTGTCTAGGAACTTGGATTTCAGGAAGGTTCCCACCATCCCCTACCTGATCAGAGTGGCTCACTGTGCCTAAATAGAAATAGTTTGTACAAACAATGTGGTATATGTTGAACACCTCCTTTCCTTCTGGGAGCCTGGAATTTTGGTATGTTCTCAGCTACCCATGACCAGTCCCCTGTAAAAAGATCACCGAGTCTCTGGTGAGCTTCCCTGATAGACAATGCTTTACGTGCATTGTCACAATTCAGTGCTGGAGAAATTAAGTATGACCTGTAAGACTGCACTGGGAGAGGACTCTCGACAATCGATGCCTGGCCCCCTACAGCCCTCACTCCATGCATCTATTCCTTGCACTGATGCTGCTTCCTATCCTTTCACCAAAATAAATCTCAGCTGTGAGTACAATTGTATGCTAAGTCCTATGAGTCTTCCCGGCAAATCAACAAACCTGAGAGTGGTCTCGGGGACCTCCTGACACAGTGACCTTACCCAGAAATCTCAAAATGCAATGATTGCTCTGAACCTGAAATGTTGCCTAGAAATAGTCTCATCCCCCACATTCTCTTTTGTGGCACAATCAGGATCTGCCTGGTTCCGGCCCTGACATCCCAAACCTTCCCATGAATGGGGTCACTTGTTCATCATTAGAAGCCTCAGTTTTCCTAGGGCTATGATAACAAAATAGCACAGACTGGGTGGCTTAAACAACAGAAATGTATTTATTTACTCACTACTCTGGAGGATAGATTGTCCAAGATCAAGGCATCATTAGGGTTAGTCTCTCTTGGGGTCTCTCTCCTTGGTTTGCTTAGGCTTGGCTTAGGCTACTCCTAAGACCTGAAGCCCATCCTTTCTGAGACAGCCAAGTCTAAAGGGGTCCCCAGAGAAACTCCGACCAGACTGCACACCGGGAGAACAGGATGGAGCCACAGAAGTTCACACCCTTTGCAGGGGGGAGAGCCTGGCCTCTCCTGTTGGGGATGGAAACTGGGATTCAATCTGTCAGGTGGAAACCAGCTAGCAGGACTCTTGCTTTGCTGAGAGTCCCTGTTTCCCTTCTTTTTTTTTCCTTTTCACCCAATAAATTCCATTTTTCTCACCCTTCAAAGTGTCTGAGAGCCTAATCTCTCATGACCATGTGACAAGAACCTAGCTTTTAGCTGAACTAAGGAGAAAGTCCTACAACATTTCCTTGACCAGGGGAATTTTTAAATTCCTAGTTCAAACCATCACAAGATTCAGCATGAATCTCTTCTTTCTGCTAATCCCCCTCAGACCATATAGGCCAGCCTTATTCCAAAAACCAAGGTTCTACCCTGTTAGATTGATTTTATAACTGAACCTCTGCCGTGATAATATTCCCAATCCCTCTGTAGCCCTGCTTGCTTTGATCTTTCTGCTTATCAGCATCACGAGCTCATTCATCATGCCTTTGATGTCTCTGTACTGCAAAAGCATTTCACTAGACTTGGAAGCAAAAAAACAAAACCAGTAGAAACAGAATAACAAAGTCATCAGGAACACATGCAACTTCACTCATCCACACTGGTCTTAAATTATTGATTTGGTTAGGTTATTATTCACACATTTTAGCTTGAGTACTTATGCTGTTGTTGCTGGGTTTTATGGTGCAGGGAATATATTTAGAATTAAAACATCCTGTCCCAGAACACTAAAATTTCTAAAACTAAAACTGTAGAAGTTAGCATGTGATAAGAATCGTTGGGAATTGAGATGCAGTGAAGACCATAGACTTTGGTCTTCAGCACTCCCTTTATTTTGTATTAAATCAGAATTGTCAATCATCCATGGTTGGGGGGGGGGAAGCCCAGCCAATTTATCTAGGACCTAACCAAAAAGTTGTGAAAATTCTATTTTCTTTATGCTCTATGATAAATGTGATAGAGAACAAAGGGAGAATAGGAATCTCAAGAAAAGATAGAAAGATAGGTACAGAGGTTACAATGTTGGCAGAATCGTGACCAGCCCTAAGCATATGATATGTGTGAACTGATGGAGCTTGAGAGCTGTTTGAATGACAACAGTGGCTTCTAAATAGCAAGAGAACAGAGATCAGTTCTTTTCACTTATGGATCATCACTACCTAGACTTCTACTTCCTCATTTTGAGTGTTCAGTTGTAGCACTGGAGCTAGATTTTCTTTGTCTTTGCAAATAATCCTATAACTTAAATAGTCTATTACCAGGTAGTGGTAATCTACCATAGACATGAGAGCTCACCTCTTGTTTAGGACATAAGATTACAATGATAGCTCTTTGTTAAGTTCATCTGCTTTGACAATGCAATTAAATGGATATATATATGTATATATATTCAAATGCAAATTCAAATATATATTTCATACATGCATCAAATTTTGATGAAGCATCTATTCAACTACTATTTATAAAGCAACTCTAAAGTTAATATACTCTAACGTGTATCTTGGTAAGTTTTCTTTCTGCTCTTGCTCTTTCACTAAAACATTCCTTTTAACTCACCCTGATCCACAGCCCAGAGTGGGAACCTCAGACCCCTACACATCACTGGAGGCTTGAAGATAGCTTCAAGAACACGAGAGCTCCTTCTCTTTGCTCCTGGCTCGCACTACCAAGTCTCATTTACAAGTGAACTCTTCACCTTTCTAACCAGTCTGAGTTCATCAAAGGAAAATCCCTACTTTGTAGTTCCAGCACACATCTGAGCGGCAGCCAGAAGGTTCTTCCCACTCCCTCCGGCTCTCTCCTATAATACACACTAGGGTTTTCCCTCTGGAGCTGAAATAAAACAGCTCTCTTTACTCCAGCTCTTCTTTATCCAAATCAGGAAGTAGTGTTGCTGCATCTTATTATTTTCATTGGCGCTAGCCCTTATACCAATCCCTGTATCTTCTCCGTTTCCCTTCCTTAAAAGGTGGTTCAATTGGAACATAATACTGAAGTGAGGTATCAGCTCAGGGCCTTTGGTTTAATTTAAACCCTCTTTTAAATACAAAATACTTCAATTAATGGTAATGAATCCCTTTAAAGAGAATCAAGGCTGGGCAGCGTGGTGGTTGACACCTGTAATCCCAGCACTTTGGGAAGCCGAGGTGGGCACACATGTAATTCCAGCTACCCGGGAGGCTGAGACACGACAATCACTTGAACCTGGAAGTGGAGGTTGCAGTGAGCCAAGTTTACACCACTGCACTCCAGCCTGGGCGACAGACCGAGACTATCTCAAAAAACAAAAATAGTCTTAACATAAATATTTCCAATGAATAAACTTGTGGTTGAACTTGAACTTTGGATTACACAGAGCTGGGCTTGAATATAAGATTCTTTCTAAGCTCTGTGGCTTTGACAAGTCACTTCACATCTCTCAGCCTTGGTTTCAATGTCTATGAAATAGGGAGAGAATATTGACCTTGAAGTGTGAGACTGAAATTATAATCGCATGAAAAAAAATGAGTAGCACATGACTGTGCCCACGATGAGCACATAAAACTGGTAGCTGCCAGTATTATTATTATTCCACACTGTGTCTAATGCATCAGAATTTTGGATAAAAGGAAATGGTTTTCAATAGGAACATCTGGGTTCCAGTTCTGCCTGATCCAAGCATCAATCACAGGGCCTCAAATAAATCTAGGATGATCCAACATCCCCATTTGCCACGGATAGTCCCATTGGATACCTGTTGTCTGGGAGTAATTATTTATAGCATCTTCTTTCACTCTCAGAAGGTCCTATTTTGGCCATTACACTAGTAAAACATAGTTAATTTTTAATTAGGTAATTAGTTATGACTTTGTGATCCAGTATCCTATAAAACTAGGAAAATACCCATCCAATCTATCTCATTGATTTATGAGGAAGAGCCTAAAAGTGTTATTTTTACCATAAGGTCTATCAAGGAAAGTTCAGATTTTATGATAATGAATCAGAATTTACACTGTCACACAAAAGGATATAAGCTCCTTTTATCCAATTCATTTCTTACATTTTCTTCTTCTAGCTGCAAAGTCTTCCCACATTTTGTGACGAACACAACTGTAAGTCAAAATCACAAAACTCTGTAGTCTTTCTCCTAAAAACCAACTATAAAGGACAGAATTTTCACACTCTAAGGCCTCTTAGCTCATAGCACACTCCCCACCACTTCCTGGTCTGTTCTCAGGGTAGGCATTGCTAATCAATCACAAAGATTTTACTGCAGACTCCGTCTGTGGGTACTTGGAGCAACCATTAAGAGTGAACTAGAGTTGATACATAAAACAAATATTTCCCTTTCTGATTTGCCTACCATGTTCGTTTTACAGTCAGGGTCACTGGGGGCAATGAAAGAGAAATGAGCCATGACCCAGATAGGAGTGAATCTGAGAGTTGTACCCAGGCTGGCTTTTTCCATTTTATCATTTTATCATACTGACAAGTGACTGGCCTTAGAGGTCCTTGCAGATCAAATCAAAGCAGACAAATTTACATTTTGAGGCCAATAGCTAGTCTTCTAAGAGACTGCGAAATACCATCTCCTGAAAAATATGATAGTAAAATAATGAGTCCCCTTTACCTCTTTATTGATTCACAGTCAAAATTTAGGTATTTACCATTGGCCTTCAAGGAGCTACATAATGTGACCTGCATTCCTTCTCCAATATCATCTCCTCCTACTCTTTACTCTGGCCACACTGGGTTCCTTGGGAGCTTCTTCATACATGCTTGGCATGCTTCTGCCTTAGGGCCTTTGCACTGGCTGTTCCCTCTGCCTGAAATGCTCCTCCCCAATTATCTGCATAATTCTCTCCCTTTCCTCCTTCAATAATAATTTCAAGGTTACTCAAATGTCACCTTGTCAGTGGGGTCCATCCTGACCAACTTGTGTAAAATGGCAACCCACACCCACCCGCCCTGGCACATCCAATCACCTTGGTCTGCCCTATGCTTCCCCATATCGCTTATCACCTTCTAACCTTCTATATCATTTACATACCATGTTTATATTATCAATTGCCTGTTTCCTGCAAATAGAATGTTAACTCTAGGAAAATACATGCATGCATATGTACATGCACACTCACGTGTGTGTGTGTTTTCACTGCTGTATTCTCAGCATCTAGACAAGTAGTTGACATATTCTACCATTCAATACATGTTGAATGTCATAGTTACAAAGATGCAAGATGCACCCATAGAGATATGGAAGATACATCTGTTTGTGATGGTTTAGTCATACAAACCATCAAGTAATTTTCTCATATATTTGCCTGGGGGTTTCAGGAATTCCACAATACTGACTGTCAGTCAAGAACCCATCAGCAGAAAAGAAATCTCAGTGCATTTACCTTAAAAACAAAGCCTCAGGTAATTAGAAATAAATCGAAAGAAATTTATGCATCTTTGTGGTCACATAAAGTCAAGGGTGAGAGAACCCAACAGACAGACGTCATAACCCACAATTTGTGAATGTGAGATAGGCAAGAAACTGACTGGCCAGCTGTTTTGTCTGAGAGTGTTTGTTTCTAGAATGTGATTGTGTCTATATTGGGTTTTTAAAGGTGCATTAGAGTCACTTTAGAAAATAAGATGTCATCCTTAACTGTCTTTGATTCCTCTAAATGCCAAAAGAGCTAAACTGCTTGTATCCACAAAGCCTAACACTTGATTTTAATCTGTTTTTTTAAAAATAGATCTAAACTTACAACTCTAGCAAAGTTGAAAGAAGCTTAAGGGTAGGTACTTAAAGGGTTCTTACCTTTCCACAAAGGGTAGAAGCTCAAGGGTAGTAAATCATCCAGCCCCACTCCTCGCTTGCCTTGTCCCCTCCAATACAGCCCCTTAGTCCTAGTACGCATTATATCATACCAAACGTCAACACTGCTTACTAAAGACTTGTTTCTTCCCTGTTCATGTATCAAAGAGTCACAAGGGTTTCTAAAGGACTTTCTTTCTTAGCAAACATAGATAAAAGAACTGTGCTAAGAGGGACACAAAATGAAAAGGCTAAGATCCCATTTGGGGGAAGCTCGTGATGAAGCTGGGAATTTAGACATGGGAACAAGTAAGTATTCAACAATGCAATGCATGCCATGGCTACGAGATGCTCTACCAACACCTGGAGTAGAGTAGCCTGGAGTTCCTGGGAAGGCTTTGGAAGGGAAAGGACAGAAGAGGAGGTGGGTAACAGAAATAAGGCTAAATTGGGTAACATCCTTGCAATTCCTAGATTGTTGCTCACTTCTAACCCAGAAAGTCTGGTCATTTCTAACTGAATCATGGAGAGAAAATGTAAAGATCTAATAGCACTGCAAAGAGAACCTCCCTGCACTGGTTGACTCTCTCCCTCAGAAAAATGAGAATTTTCTGGGCTACTGAAGCATTCCCAGGATTTTGTTTGTTTGTTTTTCCTCACTCAGTCGCCCAATGCAGTGGTGCCATTTGGCTCACTGCAACCTCCGCCTCCCAGGTTCAAGTGATCTCCTGCCTCAGACTCCCAAGTCACTGGAATTACAGGCACCTGCCACCATGCCCAGGTAATATTTGTATTTTTAGTGGAGACGGTTTTCACCATGTTGGCCAGGCTGCTCTTGAACTCCTGACCTCAGGTGGTCCACCCACCTTCACCTCCCAGAGTGCAGGATTACAGGCATGAGCCACCCCGGCCAGTCAGTCCCAGGATTTCTTACCAGTCATAACAGAAAGAAATTGATGGACTAAACTGAAAAAGTAAATAGGGAGACACCCAAGCCCTCCTTCTTCTTCCATAGTCTATTGTATAGAATCATTTAGTCATTTATTAAATTAGCAAGTAGCAATGAAGCACCAACCAAGTGCCAGGTAGAAGAAACAATGATAAACAAGACCCACGGGATCCTCAGCCTCAGAGCGCTTTCATTCAATCCCCAAGTCAATAATTTGATAATTTGCCTTCACACCCTATAAAGGGGCATGAGTTTTTACAAAGTGGTAATGTGTTACCTGGAAAATTCCATCCAGCTGAGTGAATCTATTTGAATCTCAGCTCATGACTCCCCAAGATCCCCAGTTGCTACTATACATGGTACTGGAAAGTTCCATGCTTCCATGATCGAATGATATTCCAACTCATACCTATGCAAATCTAGCTTGGTAAAGCCAAACACCAGTCCCTGCCTTCACCTCCTCAATTTAAACACGATTCAAATAAAATGAGGACTGTCTTAGATGACTACTGAACAGAACACCTGACTATATATGGCCTTCGGAAGAAATAGCTACAAATAAATTTAGAAATCATCCAGCCCCACTCCTTCATTTTACGGATGAGAAAACAGAGAGCCAGAGTGGGAATATAACTGACTCAAGCTAAGGAAGCTGTTAAGAAAGCTCAGATTTCTAAGGTAGGCTCCAATCCAACCTAACTACCTTTAAAAAGTTGTTTAACAGCTCAGAGCTACATCTGATATTCCTATTAAAGCCTCAAATAGAATAATTATTTCTAGCTTTGGTTGGCGCTTTGCTATTCTTTCTGCAGCAGAAATAATTGCATTTTGTCAAGCAAACCTCTATACCATCCAAAACAGCAAAGACCAGCGACCTGCAGCCAGCCAGCACACTCACACGTAGTCCCTCATCAAAGCCTAAGGCACACACAGTGCATTTGAAGAACCCCACTTTGCAAATTTAACTGGCAAACTGAGTCCAACTTCCAATATCAATGAAATGTCCACACATTTTATCACCATGTAATTGCCTTTCAGGTGACTTTTCTTTAGTACCTCTGGTTTCTGAGTAAAAATTTTAATTTCAAGGAAGTGCTATAATTTATTGTACCTGTTCCTTTGGTATTATAAAAGCCAGTGAAATCTCTGTCCAGGTAAATGAGCTCATGGTTCAGTGATCTATTGTGCCCTCTGTATCGTGTTTACGCACTCTACCTTAATCAGTTCATAATTAGAAGGTGAAGAGAATAGTGGTGTTTACAAATAGAATTTGAAATGGAAGATGAAGTGGATACAAATAGATCTGTCTGGAACTTTCAGCCCTAGCCACTTTCATCTATCAGAAAAATAATAAAGGCACCAAAATAATCCATGCCTGTGGCAGAGAAGGAAAGCTTCTAGTTAGATCGTGACATGAAGAGGCATGTTGTTAGCTGCTGCTATGTAATGTGGAACACAAAGAGATAGTTAATCTTAGGCTTGAAGGAAGGGAGTGGTCTGCTAATAAAATCATCACATGCAGGGGAGAAAGATCACAGAAAGGTGATGATAGAGGTGAATGCCTAAATTTTTTTAAGAGACAGAGTCTTGCCCAGACTGGAGTATATTAGTACAATCATAGCTCACTACAGCCTCAAACTCCTGGACTTAAACAATCCTCCTGCCTTAGCCTCCCAAGTAGCTGGGACTACAGGTGCATACCACCATTGCCCAGCTAAGTTTGTTTATTTTTTGTAGAGATTGGTGTTTCACTATATTGTTCAGGCTTGTCTTGAACTCCTGGCCTCAAGTGATCTGCCCACCTTGGTCTCCCAAAGCATGAGGATTACAGGTGTGACCCACTGAGCCCAGCCTGAATGCCTAAATTCTGAAGTTCTGTTCTAGTCTGTGCTCTCTATCACATGAACTTCTAGATAAGCCAGAAGTTCACTGCCAAGCACAACACACACACAAAATTAGTCATAGGGTATCTTCTATGCATTTGGAACCATGCTGGACATTGTGATATTAGAGGTGAAGAAAATAGGCAAGGTCCCTGCCCTCATGAAGTTGACGTTCTAGTGAGGGAGGCATCCAATGAATAAGGAGATAAGTAAGTAAAGGGAATTACAGATTGTGGTGTTATAAGAGGAAGAGTTAGAATGATGGGATATAGAATAAGTGGGCAGGGAGTGAAGGGAAACCACCAATAAACAGGGACAATCTCTTGGAGGAGGGGGTATTTGAGCTAAGACTTGAAGGACAAGAAAAGCATGTGAGATGGGCCGCAAGCACCATTCCTGTTAAATGTTAAAGGGGGCCACCGTGCCTATTAAGTTCCTAGGACCATACTCAGTCTCCATTTCTAAAACTTTCCACCAAAGATCCTCTACGTTCACAGTTTCTCACATTGAGATGCACTGGTACAGACGTAGCTAAATGGCACTTATTGTAAGCCAGGCACAGTTCCCAAACACTTAAGGTATATTCATACTTTTAATCCTTACCATAACACTTAGAGGTGGGTATGTCAATATACCCACGTTATAGAAGAAAAAACTGAGGCACACAGATCTAGAGGACTTGCCCATGAACAGACATCTAATAAATGAGATCCGCTGCTGGAGTCTACACTTTTAACACTGTACCATGCCACCTCTCAAGGCTATGTGTCAGCACAATTTAAAAGGCACAAGAGTAGGAGATAGATACCACTTACAAGTTTGCAATGTGATCTTGAGCAGGTCAGCCCATCTCGTGCTTAGATTTCTCATTCATGAAGTAACCGTAATAGAAACCAGCCTCAAATACCTCAAACGTGATCACCAGTTTGCAAGCTCCTTGACAAGCTGAAATCCCTTTTTGATTATAAGGTAGTACCAACACTGTTATTTTCAAGCTGGATACTAGCACAAGCCCTAAAGAGCCTCAAGGGGGCTTAATGGAGGATCACTGCAATGCCTGGTAAGAATAGCTGTTTCTTTTGACATCTCTATTCTCTGACCCTTAGAAAGCACAGAGAAACAGATGAAATACCTACTGACTCAATCGATCTTTCAAAATTTTGGACACAGGGAGACATCAAGGCCTAAAGACTTTTCCACCCCCATGTACCCAGAAGTCCCAAATCTGTTCATTTTGATCTCACCCAGGCCTCTCTATCCACTTGGCCTCTTGCAAATAGCTGAGTTGTGGCCAACTTTATGCAAAATAGTGACAAGAGATAAATGTTTAGCATCTTTCCACCCTCCTGTCAAGAACCCTGATGTTCTCTCTTTTGCCTATTATCTGCTTCTACTCCTGTAACTTTTTGTGCACTGCCTGCCACATTAGCAGAGACTTCAAGCATTTGCATTCTCCCTTATGAAAACTCATCTTCCTGTGCCCCATGCCTTCAAGCAAGGTCCACCGAGGTGATTAATAACTTTGTCTAATGAGAAGATACCATCATCTTACATCCATATAGACCTTTATAGTGTGCAAAGTCTGTACAGGCATGATCTAATTTAACCATCGCAATAGTCATCTGCACTAAATATTGCCATCCCCATTTCACAACTGCAGAAATTGAAACTCATTGAGATGAAGCCATTTGCTTAAAATCACTCAACTTGTTTGTAAAAAGCTAGAGGTTGAACCAGGTCTTCATATTCCATATACAGAGTGCCTTCCATTCTATTACGACAACCACCAGCCACATTTGGATTAATAAATGTTACTTCCCAAAGCAGGAGTTTCTAAGATGATATCTATGAACATCTGAAAGCATAATAAAACATTAAATGTGTGCTTTTTAATCAGACATTTTGGGAAGGAAAGGGCCAAGGCTTTAATAATCATCAGATTGTTAAAGCCACTCATACCCAAATAGTTAAGAAGCACTGCTGATATAAGTGATGAGTTGTTCACTCCTGTTTTTCCAGCCTAGGAAGGTAATTAGTCTTATTGACATTCCAAAGAGTTCAATTTCCTCTAGTCATCTTTACCCGTGTTCTGTTGTACAATTCCATGCTTAAAATGGAAAAATAGGAGTACAATTACTTTTAATCCTATTTGAAAAAATACTTTCCATTTATTAATCATCATTTTTACTGCATTTTAAGGCAAGGAGAAGGCAGGGATCAAATAGAACAGATCTAAGAGGGGTACCAGAGTTTCACATATATTCCCAGTGGATGTTTCTTCCCTCTTATCACCAACCTCCTCTTGAGGCCTTAAGCTAGTAGTTTGTAATCTTGGCTATAAGGAATGTAGGGATGGTGCTCCTCATTGGGGTTAAATGGGGTAGAGGAGGGATAGAAAGTTTGTTAGAGCTCTCTAGACACAGAACCAATAAAAGGTATATACAGATAGAGGGAGGGAGAGAGAAAGAGACAGAGAGAGATTTAAGGGATTGGCTCACATGAATATAGAGGCTGGCAAGTCCAAAAACTGCAGGGAGGGCCAGCAGTTTGGAAACCCAGAGAAGAGCCAGATTTGCAGTTCAAGTCAGAAGGCCATCTACTGCAAAATTCCTTCTTGCTCAGGGAATGTCAGTCAGTCTCTGTTCTGTTCAGGCCCCCAGCTAACTGGATGAAGCCTACCCACATTAAGGAGGCCAATCTGCTTTACTCAGTCCACCTACTTAAATGTTAATCTTATTCAAAAACAGAATAATGTTTGACCAAATATCTGGACATTGTGGCCCAGCCAAGTTGACAAACAAAATTAATCATTACAGATGAATTCTGTCCACTACCTCCCATTCCCACCTAAGCCAGAGCAGTACAATATTTATCATTTTTTATGAAGCTGAAGATTTTTGTTTACAATAAAGGTCCTGCTACAAAATGGTAATAAAAGGTTTGATCTACTACCTCCATCCAAAGTAGCAATGAAAGTAGAAATTCTATCTCTGCACACATGGGTGATATTTGGTGTCCTGATGCTTTCAGGTGCAAAGTAGCCTTCTTAAATAGTTGACCCACATCCTCTCTTAACTCCCTCCCACTAGAGCTCTAGAGTTCAGATAGGGAAATCTTTTCTACGCTCAAATTTGATAATGTCTATCCCCTCTCTGCCCATGGCTTTTTCTTTGATCTAAAGATAGCAATAGTGTTTAATATTCTTTCATAAATAGATGAAAGGCATGGAAGGCTTAACTTCTACCTCTTCCCAAAACCTCTTATGTACTAGCCAGAGCAATCAGATAAGAGAAAGAAATAAAGAGCATCCAAATCAGTGAAGAGTAAGTCAAACTGTAACTATTCACTGATGATATGATCATGTACCTAGAAAACCCTAAAGACTCATCCAAAAAGCTCCTAGATTTGATAAATGAATTCAGTAAAGTTTCAGGATACAAAATCAATGTACACAAATCAGCAACGCTGCTATACACCAATAACAACCAAGCTGAAAAACAAATCAGAACTCAATCCCTTTTACAACAGCTACAAAAAATACAATAAAATATACCTAACTAAGGAGGTGAGAGGTCTCTACAAGGAAAACTACAAAACACTGCTGAAAGAAATCATGAATGGCACAAACAAATGAAAACATCATGGATGAATAGAATCAACTTTGTGAAAATGACCATACTGCCAAAAGCAATCTACAGAATCAGTACAATTCCCATCAAAATACCATCATCATTCTTCACAGAACTAGAAAAAAAGTCCTAAGATTCGTATGGCACCAAAAAAGAGCCTGCATAGCCAAAGCAAGACTAAGCAAAACAACAAATCTCGAGGCATCACATTACCCAACTTTAAACTATATTACAAGGCTATAGTTACCAAAACAGCATGACACTGGTATAAAAATGGGCATGTAGAGCAATGGAACAGAATAGAAAACCTAGTACTAAAGCCAAATAATTATATCGCCAACTGATCTTCAACAAAGTAAATAATAACACAAAGTGGGGAAAGGACATCCTATTCATCAATTGATGCTGGGATAATTGGCAAGCCACATATAGAAGAATGAAAACTGGATCCTCATCTCTCACCTTAAACAAAAATCAAGTCAAGATGGATCAAAGACTTAAATCTAATATCTGAAACCATAAAAATTCTAGAAGATAACATTGGAAAAAAACTCTTCTAGACACTGGCTCAGGCAAAGAGTTCATTACCAGGTACCCAAAAGCAAATGCAACAAAAACAAAAATAAACAGGTGGGACCTAATTAAACTAAAAAGCTTCTGCACAGCAAAAGAAATAACCAGCAGAGTAAACAGACAACCCACAGAGTGGGAGAAAATATGTTCAAACTATGCATCTGACAAAGGACTCATATCCAGAATCTACAAGGAACTCAAACAAATCAGCAAGAAAAAAAAATAATCCCATCAAAAAGTGGGCAAATGACACGAATAGACAATTCTCAAAGGAAGATATACAAATGGCCAATAAACATATAAAAAATGCTCAACATCATTAATTATCAGGGAAATGAAAAAGTAAAGCCACAATGAGACACCCCCTCACTCCTGCAAGAATAGCTATAATTTAAAAATCAACAAATAACAGATGTTGACATGGATTTGGTGAAAAGGAACACTTTTACACTGCTGGTGGGAGTGTAAACTAGTACAACCACTATGGAAAGTAGTATGGAGATTCCTTAAAGAACTAAAAGCAGAACTACCATTCTAGCCAGCAATCCCATTACTTGGTATCTACCCAAAGGAAAAGAAGTCATTATATGAAAAAGACACCTGCACATGCATGTTTATAGCAGCACATATTGCAAAACATGTGAAACCAGCCTAAATGCCCATAAACCAACAAGTGGATATCCCTCCTCAAGTTGATAATTTTAAATCCAAATTGTCTATTAAAATGACCTTTTTGAGAAACTCCTCTTATAAATTTAACCTCTGCTTCTCTGTTTAATCTACCACTTAAATATCTCAGTAAGCACTGCCCCATTTCAAATAATCTTCAAATGTCATGCCCCATTTTCCCAGAGTTACTTTGCTTTACTAATAACGGAGCAGATTCCACAATGACACAGAAGCAAAATAAATCTTTTGTCCTCACTTTGGAAAATAATCTCATTAATGAAATCTATAGTATGGAATTATGCACAAGAATATGATTTCAATGCATCTACCATACTGGCTCTCAGATATAAAACATCTCCTCTTGAGCAATAATGTTTTTCTATTTCCAAAATAAGAAGATAGTGTCTGGTAATAGCAGCAGTGACATCAGCAAGATAGTAGAGTAGGAGATCCCAGCCTTCATTCCCCAACACACACACACACACACACACACACACACACACACACAAAATTAGATAGCTATCAATGAACAAAAATAATTGAGAGAGCTCAAGTCTAGGTAAGAAGCTTCAGCAACACAGTGAAGCAAAATTCAAAAATAACTGCACAGAAAGGATAGAAAGGACAGTTTTATTTTGCCTGCATCATCCTATCCCCCAGGGTGGCACAGCTTAGTGCTGAGAGTGATATCCTCAGCCCCTGAATTCCCCTTGTGGAAGGAAAGAAGAACAGAATGAGATTCCAGCTTCCCCAGTCTTTCACAGTGCTGCATAAAGAACTGATTTCAGTTTCATCCACCCAGAACAGTAGGGAGACTGACATAGCTGAGACAGCTGGAAATGGCTAGGCACAAAAAAGAAGGGTGGGGACTATTAGTATTAGCTGCCCCCAGTGGCCTACTCGGCAGAGAACCCAGTAGCCTTCACCACTGAGGTTCTCAACATCCTCTGCAGTCACCATGAAACTTCCACAGCTTTAATCATTAAGGACCCTGAAGTGATCACCATCATAGAATCCAGAAGCCCACTCCAAATTGGACCCCAGCAGCTTTGCTACTGAGGAAACCAACAACTAGTACAGCTGTTGCAGACACTGTTGCAACTTTTGCCACTGAGGGCCCCATAGTTTTTTGCCTTCATGGAACACACCTGCCTGACCCACCACTTCCCTCACCCATTTCTCCTGCGAGACCTGTCCCAGCCAGTGCACCAAGGGCACTCTGATCCCAGAACCCAATGGAGTCACTAAACATCCATAAGCTGCTAGCCCTGACCCCTGGTGCCATGCACATGCACAGAGTCAACCCCAACCCCTATCATCAGCCCCAACTGCCATGTGGGCACAGACCACTGGCCCTTGCCCCCACCTACCAAAGCACACTTTCCACTGGACCCAGAGGTGCCTCTGAGGACCCCAACAGCCTTCACAACTATTGCAGACCACCCCTCATAGAAGTTTGCTGCCAAGAGCCATCCAGTTGCCAATATCACAGACTCCAGTGGTCTGCAAACACTATGCCTCCCTGAAATTGGAGCTGCCACACACCCCTGCACTTAAAGCCCCATACCAATAGATCTGATGTCACAGATTGGTGCTTCAAATTACAGGACCACGAGGTACTACACCCCCATTAGCACCATCTCACCTTTAGAACTGAAGGCCTTTCCTTACTGAAGCCAGTCCATAAAGTCTAGAAGAGGTGACCAATTCTTCAAATCTGCAGTAATCAACATAAGGATGTAAAGAACACACCAAAAAAATCAGGGAAACAAGACACCACCAAAAGATTATAAAAAACCTTCAGTAACCAGCCCCAAATAAATGGAGATCCACAAATTGCCTGACAGAGAATTCAAAATACTTGTTCTAAAGAAGCTCAGTGAGTTACAAGAGAATACTGGTAAGCAATTTAATGAAATCAAAAAAATAATACAAGAACAAAATAAGAAGTTGAACAAAGAGATTTAAAAGCATAAAAAGAACAAAACAGAAATTTTGGAATTGAAGAATACAATAAGTATACACACAAATAATAATAATAATAAAATAAGTAAACTAATAAATGCAGTAGAGAGTTTCAACAGCAGACTTAATCAAGTAGATGAAAGAATCAGCAAAATTAAAGATAGGTCATTTCAAATTATCCATTCAGAGGAGAAAAAAATGAAAAAGAGTGAAGGAAGCCTACAGGATTTACGGAATACTATCAAGCAAACTAGTACACACATTATGAAAATCTTAGTAGGAGAAGAGAAAGAGAAAGGGACAGAAAGTTTGTTTTTAAGAAATAACCAAAAATGTTCCAAATCTGGGGGTGAAAACAGACAGCCAGATTCAACAAGCCCATATGACCCCAAGTAGATTGAACATAAAGAGGTCTATATGAAGACACATTATGGTTAAACTGTCAAAAGTCAAAAACAGAATTTTGAAAGCAGCAAGATAGAAGTGAATTGTCACATTCTAGAGACCATTATAAGACTATAAGTGGATTTTTCAACAGAAAACTTCCAGGCCAGGAGAAAGTGGGATGATACATTCAAAGTACTGAAAGAAAAAAATGCTGACCAGGAATACTATATCCTTTTTATATGTGAAAAGCATAAAAAAACTCACAAATAAAAGTAAATAAATAGCCAGGTACAGAATACTATAACCTTGCAATGATGGTACACAAATTACTTGTAACTCTAATATAAAAGTTAAAAGAAAAAAGCATTAAAAATAATGGCATAGAAATTTTGTAATGGACCATAGAAATTTTGCAATGGATTCAAAAATATAAAAGTAAACTCTGACTTCAAGAACACAAAATAGGAGGGCAAAAATGTAGAATTTTTGTGTGCAATTGAACTAAATTGTTATCAAATTAAAATACACAGTTACAACTACGAGAAGATTTATACACATCTCATGGGAACCATAAAGGGAAAACATAGTAGAGACACAAAAGATAAAGAGAAAGGAATTGAACCAAACTACTACCAAAAAACTATCAAATAATCAAAGACAGCAAAGAGGAAGAGAAAAACAAAAATACTACACAGCAAACAGAAAAACAATTAACAAAATGGTAATGCAAGTTCTTACCTATCAATAATCCCTTTATATGTAAATTAGTTAAACTGCATAACAAAATGAATGAAATGGCTGAATGGATTAAAAAGCAAGATCTTGAGATACACTGTTTACAAGAGACTCACATTATATATAAAGATACATAGACTGAAAGTGAAAGGATGAACAAACATATTTTATGCAAATGGAGACAAAAGATTAGGGGTAGCTATACTTATATCAGACAAAACATACTCTAAATCAAAAACTGTCATTGGAGACAAAGATTATTACATAAAAATGAAAGTGTAAATTCAACAGGAAAATATAATAATTGTAAATATATATGCACTCAACACCAGAGCACCTACACATATAAAATAAATATTGACAGCTCTTAAGGGAAAAATTAATACCAATACAATAATAGCAAGGGACTTCAATACCCCACTTTCAATAATGGACACAACATTCAGTCCAAAAATCAATAAGGAAACAGCTGACTTAAACAACACTATAGATCAAATGAATCGAACAGGTACATAAAGAACCTTCCACCCACCCAACAGGAGCAGAATACACATTCCTCCCAAGAGCACATGGAATATTCCTCAGGATAGATCACATGCTAGGTACAAAACAAGTCTTAACAAATTTAAGAGATTAAAATCATTCCAAGAATCATATCAGACCACAATGAATGAAACTAGAAATGAATAAGGGAAAGAAAACAGAAAAAGTCACAAACATATGGAATCTAAATAACACACATTTGAACAATAATTGGGTAAAAGAGGAAATCAAAAGGGAGTTTTTTAAATATCTTGAGACAATCAAAAATAAAAGTACAACTTACCTCGGGCATGGTGGCTCATGCCTGTAATCCCAGCACTTTGAGAAGGCAAGGTGAGTGGATCGCTTGAGCCCCGGAGTTCAAGACCAGGCTGAGCAACACAGTGAAACCCCGTCTCTACAAAAAATACAAAAATTAGCTAGGCATGGTGGCACACACCTGTAATCTCAGCTACTCTGGAGCCTGAAGTGGGAGGGTCACGTGAACCTAAGAGGTTGAGGCAGAAGTGAGTGGAGCCATAGTCATGCCACTGCACTCCAGCCTCATGGCAGAGTGAGATCCTGCCTCAAAAAAAAGTACAACTTACTAAAACTTATGGGATGCAGCAAAAGCAGTACTAACAAGGAAGTTTCTAATGTTAAATGCCTACATTTAAAAAGACAAAATATGTCAACTACACAATCTAATTTTACACCTCAAGGAACTATAAAAAGAAGAAACTAAACCTAAAGTTAGGGCTGGACATGGTAGCTCATATCTGTAATCCCAGCACTTTTAGAGGCCAAGACAGAAGGATCACTTGATGCCAAAAGTTTGAGACCAGTGTGGGTAACATAGGAAGACCCTGGCTCTATACACACAAAAAAATTGTCTGGGTATGGTAGCTACTGAGGAGGCTGAGGTGGGAGGATCACTTTGGCCTGGGAGTTTGAGGTTAGAGTGAGCTATGATTACACCACAGCACTACAGAATGGGTATGCAAATTACTTATAACTCTAATATATAGAGTAGATATAGTACTAATAGAGAGAGCAGGATATAGTATTCTTGGTCAGCATTTTTTTCTTTCAATACTTTGAATATATCATCCCAATGTCTCCACTCACTTCTGCCTCAGCAAGACCCTGTCTCTAAAGAAAAATGATTGTAGGGCCAAAGTTAGTAGAAGAAAGGAAATAATAAATATTAGACTGGAAATAAAATAGAAAAATAATTTTAAAAATCAATGGAACCAAGAGTTTATTTTTGGAAAAGGTAAACAAAATTGAAAAATCTTCAGCTAAACTAATCAAGACAAAAAGAAGATTCAAATAAAATTATAAATGAAGGAGGAGACATTACAACTGATACCACAGAAATATGAAGGACCATAATAGGATACCATGAATAATTATATGCAAACAAATTGGATAATCTAGAGGAAATTGGTAAAGTTTGAGCGACATACAGCCTTCAAGACTGTATCACAAAGAAATAGAAAAACTAAACAGACCAATAATGAGGAAGGAGATTCAATCAGTAATCAAAAACCTCCCAACAAAGAAAAGCTTGGCAACAGATGGCTTCACAGGTAAATTCTACCAAGCATTTAAAGAAAAATTAATGCCAATTCTTCTCAGCCTATTCCAAAAAATGTGGAGAGGAGAGAAGACTTTCAAACTCATTTTATGACTCCAGCATCATCCTGATTTCAAAGCCAGAAAAATACAGCACAAGAAAAGATAACTGCAGGCCAATATCCAAGAAGAACATCATTGCAAAAATTCTCAGTAAAATACTAGCAAACCAAATTCAACAATACATTAACAGAATCATGCACCATGATCAAGTGGGATCTATCCCTGGGATGCAAACATGATTCAGCATATGTAAATCAATAAACATGGTACAGCATATTAACAGAATGAAAGGCCAAAAAACCTGCATGATCAACTCAATAGATGCAGAAAAAGCATTTGACAAAATATAACATCGTTTCATGTTAAATGATAACTCTCAGCAAAATAAGATAGAATTTAACTCAATGCAGTAAAGGCTATATAGAAAAAACCCACACCTAACATTTTATTGAATATGGAAAAACTGAAAGTGTTTTCTCTAAGATCCAGAACAAGGCATGGATGCCCTCTGTCACCACTACTATTCAACATAGTACTGAAAGTCTCCTAGCCAGAGCAATCAAGCAAGAAAAATAAATTAAAGGCATACCAATCAAAATGAACAAAGTAAAATTATCTCTGCAGATGACATGATCAAATATGAAGAAAATCCTAATGGCTCCATTAAAAAATTGCTAGAACTAATAAATTAACTCAACAAATAGGACACAAAGTCAACACACAAAAATACGTAGTGTTTCCATACTAATGCTATGCTATACTATACTATACTATACTATACTATACAAACTATACTATACTATACTATACTATACGTAAGGGGCTGGTACCTTGTCATAAGGCTGCTTTATGGTTCACAGCTGAGACCAAGATCTGCAGGTCTGATTCTGGAGGCACAGAAGGGTGTGCCTGCTGGGTTTGGGGATGGTCAAGACTGTTTCAGACTGCAGCTGAGAGGGGCTGGAGCCAAATTCCAGGGCCACGTAAGGGTCTACAGCTAAGACTGAGGTTGGTGAGTATGTCACCTGAGGCATAGATAGGCTTGATTCCTCCTGTGTCCCTCGATGAATGAATCTAGCAGAGGACTGAGGCCAAAGGGGATTGTAACCGACTCCCCAAGGGGCTGAGGCCATCTCTGGGTCTGTAGCCAGAACCATGGTCCGCAAGCCTACACCTGGGCACAGGTCTGCCCTCTCCAAACAGTCCTCCTCAGTCTTGAATTCCACTGGGGTTTTGAAAACCTCCAACCTGGATTCCAAAGCTTCCATAAGGCATTCTCATTCATGGATGGCTGCCAAATTATTGTTGCTTTGAGAGGATGTGAGCAGGAACATCCTATTTCACCAATTTGCTGATATCACTTCTCTTTTTTCTTCTTCTAATTAATTCTATAAATAAGTAACCATAATGGATATGCATAAAATTCATATTTATGCTTTTGTTGGGTCTTTTATCAGAGTTATTTTAACTTTCACAGTGAATACTGAATTCATTTTTTCTTTCTTATTTTGTTACACAGATACTTAAGTTTATGAATTTTCCACTCAGTTCAACTGGGGCCACATCCTAATACCTCTTATATGTGACTTTTTCTATACCTATATTTTCTAAATATTCAGCAAATGTGGTTTGGATTTTTCTCTCTGACCCAGGAATTATCCAATAAAGATATTTATAACTTCCAATTAATAAAGCTTTTGCTTATCTATCTGTGTTTTCATTTATCAATTATTTCTAAGTTTATTTATCAGAAATTGTGGCTCATTCTAGTTCTACTCTGGGGACTTTACTGAGAGTTTCTGTGTGGCTGGATGTTATGGATAATATTTATACATCTTTCTTAGGGTACTTGATTATTTCAGAGAGAATCCCAGTTGCAACTTTATATTTCTGGAGAACATTCCATGGTCACACAGAAGTCCATAAATGGCCTTGCTATTTAACCAGCATTTTTAAAATTTCTTTATTAGAAAACCTATGTGGACCCTAAGTAAATTGGTACGTGAAATTCACTCTAAGTGCTAAGAGGCTACTTAGGCAATGGACCAAATGATATGAGATCTGGATCAAAACTCTCAACTCTACCACAAGCCAGCTGTGCGACCTTGGGCAAGCTCCTTGCCCTTTCAGAACCCCAGCTTCCTTACCTCCCTGTAAAAAAGGCTGCAGCATTTGTCTTTGCAAGCTCAGATCTGTCTAACTAAGCCTAGAGTTTTCAAGGGACTGTGAGAAGCAATATCTCCAACTCCCATTGTATAAATGAAGTAATACAATTCAATGACCCTTAAGGTCCTGACCATCTTTTAAATTCCACAGTTGTAACAAATCAGTTACCCATAGTCCTTGCTCTCAACTGCCTGAACAACTGTGCCTGGATTTAAAGAACTCATATTGTATAAAGAGAGGAGGAGCTATTAGGTTCAAGTCCCAGCTCTAGCATTAACTAGCTAGCTATGTCACCACAGATATTGTTATCGATTATTTAAGTACTCTGACCCTACACTCTTCTCATTTTTAAAATGGATATAATACCACCCATCTCACAAAACTCAAATGGAATAATAAATAGAAAGTGCTTTGTAAACTGTGTAGTGCCATGAAGCATTAGTTCCCATTATTAAACTCATGCAGCGACTTCCGTGTTTTATAGGGTGTGAAATTTAATGGAATTGTTAAACCAACTGCCTTTCATTAAACAGGTAATCAACAGAAGATCTAAACAGTGAACGCAAGAGAATAGGTCTTTCACCTGAATTGCCTGGATAATCAAAGTTAAATCACTTCAATGAGTTAAGAAGTGTAAGAATTAAGCACGTCACAAAGCTGGGGAAGGGATTAATAGCCTCGCTACATTTTTTTCTTCGCCATTATTTCATAAAATTGAGACTAAGAGAGAATTACATTACACTACACACTGAAAAGAAAATGAAACCATAGATTCACACCAGATTCACATTAGCATGGGACAAAGGCACGCCTCGTGACTAACGTGTCGAATGAGTTTTCACATGAGGTGCTAATTATTTCTTATTTCAGGAGGAAGGTATAAGCCAACTCTCTGGCACTTTCCTAACTCTAAAGCTATATGAGGAGCCCTTTTGTAATTCCAAGCCCTCTGCCATTAACAGATCATGAAGTCTAAAATCTGAATTACCTACATGTAGGATAGAGAAAATGGATTTGAATGATTATTTCCTCCAGCAAAGAATGATTCAGTGTTTGTCTGAGCAAGCCTGTATACTCATTATCTTTTTTAGCTCCTGGGAAAAACATTCGTGATCGGCAATGATAACAATTATAAACCATCAGCCAGGTGTGGTGGTACTCGCCTGTAATCCCAGCTACTCTGGAGGCTGAGACAGGAGGATAGCTTGAACCCAGGAGGCAGAGATTGCAGTAAGCCAAGATTGTTGTGCCACTGCACTCTAACCTCGGTGACAGAGCAAGACCTGTCTAAAAAAACAAAAACAAAAACAAACAAACAACAACAACAAAAATATATATATATACACATCAACCACCTGACCAATGATTGAGAAGTTCAAAGTCATGCTTTCAGGAGCTGGGTTCTTAAAGCAAAATCAAACCAACTTTCACAGAGAGACCAACAGGAACACAACTCAATCACTCACATGTTAAGCCCAGCTGAACTGCTGTCATGGTACATTCTAAGGAGAAACTTAACACCACACGTTCGTCTTTAACAAAAGTCCTCATTATGGTGTCCAACTTTCTCTCCTTTTTTTATGGTAAAAATGGCCTTTATCGGCTGCAGCAGGAAGTAGAAAAGGGGAAATGGCACCCGCAGACTAGATCCCCACCCTCCAAAAGCCAATTTTTCTCTTAAGAGCAAAGGACAATGCTAAAGAGCCTGACATCACTGATTCCATCTGTGTCCAAGCTATTGAGCTTTTTTCTGGTCGTAAGGTCTTAATTAGCTGCACATATTCCCATATCCTTGGCTGCCAAGAGTGTGAATTTATGCAGTAGGAGCAATAATATGCTCACTGCCTACCTGGTGTAGGTTGAATAGTATGCCCCAAAAAGATATGTCTATATCCTAACCCCTAGAATCTGTTACCTTATTTGGAAAAAAAAAAATGTAATCTTTGTAGATGTAATTAAGGATCTCAAGATAAGATTATCCTGGATTAGCTGGGTGTGCCCTGAATCCAATGACAAATGTCCTTACAACAGTCCTGTTGAAAAGGAGCCCTGTAAACCTAGAGGCAGTTTGGAGTTATGCAGCCACAAGCCATGGAATGCCTAGAGCAAACAGAAACTGGAAGAGTCAAGAAAGAATTCTCCACTAGATACTTGGAGGGGGTCCAGTCCTGCCAACACCTTGATTTGGGACTTCTGGTCACCAGAAATATGTGAGAATAAATTTTTGTTGTTTTGAACCACCAAGTCTGAGGTAATCTGTGACAGCATCCACGGGAAACTAATACCTCCCCTCCAAAGGATTGTTACTAATTGAAAGAAAAGAGTTTATTATCAGTCTGGGCTGACCCAGGCCTGCCTGGAAAAAATGAAAGTCAGAGTCCTATTTCCTTGGATACCATTATAGAGTTGAGATAAATGTGGAAGGTTATGTTGTCCTTCTTTGCCATGAAACCCTGATCTGTAGAGCTGTGATTGGCATGCACACTGTGGGCCTGCATGGATAGAACTAATGGCAAACCAAGGCGTCAGCTGCTCTCTGTCAAAGTGACCCACATGTGTGAAGTTCTTGTTCTGCATAAGCCCACACAATCTTGTGGGTGAGAGGGCAAGGGAAGTCTTGTCCTTGGGTAGCTGCTGGGACTCTGATGAGATAAAGGTGCTATACAGAATGTATTTCCTATCCTGTGTCTTTCTACAAGCTGAGTAGAGATAGTGTTTGATTGACTAAAGCCTGTTGCATCTTATAAATCTGACAGCCAATTCTAAACTGCACCCACCACTGTACCAGTAAAATAAAAATAATAGCTAACACATACTGATATACAAGGTATTATGTGCATTTTCATAATTAATCCTCACATAGTTATGAAGTTGGAATGATTATTCCCATTTTAGAGATGATGTTTAAACACTTAAGTAACCATCAGTAGTGATTCAGAACTCGCCTTGTGGTGTTTTAGTTATGAGCTTCATATTACGCTTTCCCTATTGGCAGGGTCAAATAAGTTTAGGGTATCTTGTCAAAAAGCCACAAACTGAAATCCCTCAGGTTACATCTATTTCCCAACCATATTTTGTTTGTGTTTATAAATTGCATTAGTTATCAATTGTCTAAAATAATGTTTTAAATGCATTAAAACATTTGAATTAAATGCATTAAAATTTGAATTTCTAGCTTATCTTGAAGAATCACATCTTGCAACACAGAGCTTACCTTCCTATAATATGCTGGATCTTAGTAGGGATGATTTTCCTTAGATAAACCATGCACCCTCCAGTTCTCCACAGCCCCCACCATTCCCTCTTGCCTCCCCAAAGACTGAAGCAAAGGATCAGCTACTGTTTTCATTTTACACCCAGCCCGAGCAATACACTTGTATTCATTTATATTTCTTCTTGGCTAATGTAGGCTTATGAATATTTAACTGTGATGTATTAGTTTCTTATTGCTGCCATCTAACAAATTACCATAATTTTAATGGCTTAAAACAACACTCATTAATTATCTCACAGTCTGTAATTCAGAAGTCTAGATACTGCGTAGCTCAACTTGTTCTCTGCTCCAGGTTCCACAAGGTCAAAATCAACGTGTTGGCAGGGCTGTATTCCTTTCTAGAGGCCCTAGGGATGGATCCACTTCCAAGCTCACTTAGGTTGTTGGCAGAATTCAGTTCCATGTGGTTGTAAGACTGAGATCTTTATTTCCTGGCTGGTTGTCAGCCAGGAGCTGTTCTCAGCATCTAGGGGTGCTTGCATTTCCTGGCTGGTGGCCCTTTTCCTCCATCTGTAAAATCAGCAATGGCAGGTCAAGTCCTTCTCATTCCTAGAATCTCTCTGACCTCTCCTTCGGCCTCATCTCTCCTCTCCCTTCCTCTTCCGCCACATCTTCTGCTTTTCTCTTCTATTTCTAAGGGCTTGTGGGATTGCACTTGTATTAGTCAGGGTTCTCTAAAGGGGACTAATAGGATAGATGTATATATAAAGGGGAGTTTATTAAGGAGTATTAACTCACACCATCACAAAGTGAGGTCCCACAATAGGCCATCTGCAAGCTGAGGAGCAAAGAAGCCAGCTAGAGTCCCAAAGCTGAAGAACTTGGAGTCCAATGTTCAAGTGCAAGAAGCATCCAGTATGGGACAAAGATGTAGGCTTAGAGACTAAACCAGTCTAGTTCTTCCACATTCTTCCACCTGCTTTCATTCTGGCCATGCTGGCAGCTGATTAGACGGTGGTGCCCACCCAGATTGAGGATGAGTCTGCCTTTCCCAATCCACTGACTCAAATGTTAATCTCCTTTGGCATCATCCTCACAGACACACCCAAGAACAATACTTTGCATCCTTCAATCCAGTCAAGTTGACACTCAATATTAACCATCACATTGTTACAAGGACAGGGATGAAAATCTCGCACACATGCTGAATGAAGTAAGTCAGACAAAAAAAGAACACATTCTGTATGGTTTCATGTATATGAAGTTTAAGAATAGGAAAACTAATTTCTGATGATAAAAATCAAAAAGTAGTTGTTTCTGGGCAGGGGGATTGTTTGGAAGGGGACATAAGCAATTATGCTGCACTGTTAGAAATATTATCTGTCTTGATTAGAGCCATCATTACCTGGGCATGTCATTTTTCAAAACTCATTAAACTGTGTACTTAAGATCTGTGAATTTACTATATGTAAATTAAACCCCAGTAAAGATAAATATTTATTTACCTATTTGTTTACTTATTTACTTAGTTTTTAAAGGATGGGGAGGAAAAAAATAGATATCATTTAAACCCTGTGATTTCTGACCATGCATGGTGGCTCACATCTGTAATCCCAGCACTTTAGGAGGCTGAGGCAGGAGGGTCGCTTGAACCCAGGAGTTTAAGACCAGCCTGGGCAACGTAGGGAGACTGTCTCTATAAAAAAAGTAAGAAGAAGAAAGACTTAGCTGAGCATAGCAGCATGTCTGTAATCCTAACTACTTGGGAGGTTAACACAGGAGTGCCCCCTGAGCGCAGGAGTTCAAGATTACAGTGAGCTATAATTATGCCATTGCGCTCCAGGCTGGCTGACAGAGCAAGACCCCATCTCTTTGAAAGAAAACAAAAGCAAAAAAAACTCTGTAATTTCTATCTCTAAGCTACTTTATAGCAAACATGTTAAACCTAAAGCTTTGTTGGCTCTTTTTGTAAAGATTATTTTTACCTGTACATCACTCCCACACTTTGTTAAAGTCGATTTGATTATTTTGTTTGTTTGTTTAGTGCTTAACAGTCTAGCTAGGAAACTTCTTCTATGACATGCATTATGAGGGCACTGTACTGAATTAGAGAGTGAATATTCCTAACTCTCAGTACATGGTGTAAAAATAAAGGCCTAGTTATTGAGTCTGAGAGACATGTGAACAAATTAAACATGGCCTTAATAGTGAAGGGGAAAGGTGGCAACAATTAGAGCTTAACACAGTGATCCATGGGGCTCATTAGTATGGAGTGGAGTTTATCAGAAGAGGTTTTCGGAACCTAATTAATTAAGCCCCCATCAAATAGATGCATTCGATTAATATGACTCCACTCTGAGTTTGAACATCAACATTAATTAACCCCCTAATTGATACATTTCCCATCCATGTGAGAAACATTCATCACATTAATCAAAAAAGATCACAATATTAATGAAAATAAATTGAGTAGCAAATGTAGAGGAGATGGCATGACCCTTTGGCCTATCCCATTTAAAATTTATTTTTTTTAATGAACCTTAGAAAAAATGTTGGATGACAGTGTATTGCAGAGAAAAAAAAAATGTAATTGGGAAATATTCAAGTTTTGCTGCTCACATAATGTATTACTTAAACCAGTTACTTTGGCTATCTTGGCCCCTGTTTCCACATCTCTAAAGAGTAATACTTAAAAAATTATCTCCAATTTCTTTTATACCTCTGAAATTTTAATTAAGTGATATCCATTTCTCTTATACTGCTAAATTTTTATATAAGTGATATGTATACATATATGTGGCATTTTCTCTATTTGTGCAGGAGTTTGCATATTTTTCTGTAAAGAACCAGATAATAAATATTTCAGGGTTTTCAAGGCATGCAATCTCCGTTGCAACTCCTCAACAGTCATTGCTGCCATTGTAGTGTGAAGAAAACAGCATAGAAAATATGTAAATGAATGAGCATGGCTATGTTCAAATAAAACTTTATGGATACAGAAATTTGAATTTTATCTAATTTTCATGTGTCATGACACAGTGCTCTTCTGATTGCTTTTCAACCATTTAAAAATGTACAAACCACTCTTAACTTGAAAGCTCTACAAAAGCAAATAAGCGGTTTGGAGGTGGGGCTGGATTTGATCTATCACTTGCCAATCCCTGTATTAGTATATGCTGGCATGGTGAGTGATACGCCAGTACCCACCCCCACTACCCAACCACAACATGGACATACATCTATTTATTCAAATAAGTAGCTCTGTTTCAAATAACTCATGTAATCAAAACAAGAAGTTCACTTGCAATGTGTGGATTGAGTCACAAAGCCACTGTCACCAAAACATGCTTTTGCACTGTTGAAAATTGAGCTGTTGGGGCCAATTCTTCACCTTCCATGCATACATATGTTTTGTGTACCTTCCACTAAAGAACAGCGTGCATTTCTCTACCCCTTAACTTTGGGCATAGCCATGTGACTTGTTTGGACAATGGGATATTAGCGAATGTGATGCAAGTAGAGATCAGAAACACATACATGGAGTTCAACTTGCTGTCTTGTGCCTCTGCCATTACTGTGAGAAGCACATTCCCCACTAACCTACATACTCTCAGTAAGATGACAAATACACAACACAGATCAAATCCTGCAGGCTTTAGGGTAAAGCACAGCCTCTCAACCCCATCCACCCACAGATATGTGAAACCAAATTATTTCTGGTGGACAAACTCTAAAATGACCCCCAATTACCTCTACCTTCTAGTGTTCACACCCCTGTTTTATCCCCAACCCTGAGCATGGGCAGGCCTGCGACTTACTTCTAACCAATGGAATGCAGCAAAGATTATGTGACGTCACTTCCATAGTTGTGTTGCATAAAGTGGTAATATCCATCTTGCTAACAGACAGACTCCCTATTGCCTTCTCAACTTGCACGTTTTGGTGAAGCAGGCTGCCACACTGGGGCAGGAAATGAGGGCAGCCTCTGGTCAATACCCAGGAAGTAAATCAGGTCTCTAGTCCAACAGGTCACAAAAAACTGAATCCTGCCAATAATCAAATGAGCCTGAGAGTGAGTCAGTCATTCAAATGAGACTCCAGCTCCAGCCAACACCTTGATTCCGGCTTCATGAAAATCCTAAAGCAGAGGACCCATCCATGCAGTGCCCAAATTTCTGCCCTATAGAAGGGTATACAGTGAGCTGAAAGTAGGCTGCACTCCTAAGAACTTCATGGAGAAAACCCACTATGCTAGCTTGCACTGCCTAACTCTGGACTTTTGTGAGAGAGAAATAAACTTGTATCTTACACGAGCCACTTTTTGTATTTTGTTGTTTTGTCGTTGCTACTTACAACTAAATATAATCCTAATTCATACAGAGTATCTTATTTGTAGTTTTGTGTTTGTCCCTTTTCTGTTTCTTAAAATTAAAATAGCAACTAAAGCCTCAATCCTTGAGAAAGAATACCAGACATGTGTAATAAGGAACTCTTGTCTTCACCTGAGTTCCCTAGAAAACAAAGTTTGAGGCAAGGATTAGTGCTGATGATTATTTACAGGTCCAATTACAGGAAAGTGAGAGTGAGGCACACGGATGTGAGACAGAATGAGAACAATTCAAAATTATGATTACCACGTTTCTGACTCTTTCACAATAAGCCATAAAGAAATACAGTAGATTACTTCAGCCCTGTGGGACATCTTCAGATAAGCCCTATGGGTTCAATGTGGTGGCTCTCACCTGTAATCCCAGCACTTTGGGAGGCCAAGGTGGGTAGATCCCTTGAGGCCAGGAGCTTGAGAGCAGCCTGTCCAACATGGTGAAACTCCTGTCTCTAAAAAAAAAAAAATAATAATAATAATAATAATAATACAAAAATTAGCCAAGCGTGGTGGTGCACGTGTGTAATCCCAGCTATTTGGGAAGCTGAGGCATGAGAACTGCTTGAACCTGAGAGGTGGAGGCTTCAGTGAGCCAGGATTCTACCACTGCACTCCAGCCTTGGCAGCAGAACAAGACTCTTGTCTTAAAAAAAAAAAAAAAAAAAGAAAGAAAGAAAGATAAGCTCTATGGATAAACCATGCTTTAAGCAGTCCATGGGTGGAAGGAAAGAGAGGAAAATTATCTATGTTTCCCCCTCCTCAGAGTGCCAACATTCTCCCCTTATGCAATTAACTCCCCCACAGAACTCACACACTGTGGTGTCATGCTTCTTTCAATCTCAGACGTGGAGAAAGGAGTTGGAAAGTCAAAGGTATGTGGCTACTAGGCCTGGCTTGTGGTAGCAGCCATGAAGGAGGACCCAGAAATTCCAAGCAAGCAATTATCTGACCCAAGCAAGAAGATGCCTCAAAATCAGACTTGGACCAGTAAAGCTACCATACTTGCCACTCTATTAGTGCCTGCCAACTCAGACCTCATACATGCTCAAACTCTTACTCTCTAACATCTCAAAGCTGACATTTGCAGTACCAACATGGGCAGGTCCCTACATATATGTACAATCCTACCTATGAATTTGGGCCTATCGGCTTTGGTTTCTGGGTATCCACCCTATTGGTCCATATCCATTGCCCTTGCATGTCATAAATAGTACCCTCACTCTATATACAAGATGAGAACAGGAAAAAAAGATGGACAATCACTGATAACCTTAAACCAATCAACACCCCAACGTTCAAGCAAAAAGGACATATTGAGTCCTTTTTTTTTTTTTAACTTGTTGTGTGCAGAGACACTCATCTCTGATTCTCCTCTCTAAAGGGATATAAGTGAATTTTGCCAGTAGAGATGCAGTGTGCCTGCCTCATGGAGCACTGCAACTTTGCTATAAATTTAAATTCCAGGCTCGTTGGTGGCTAGAGTGGTACAATGAAGAGAAAACTAGACTAGTACTTTTTAAATTTATAAACAATTCTAGAGGCAAAAAAATTTTACTGCATATAATAAAGCCAGATATTTAAAAGAGAGGGACTCATAGAATACAGAAAACAAATGATACATATTGTTTAACTTTCTACATGACATTTACAATTTGGATTAGATAATATGTGGATCACTTTTGACAGATACCAGGAGATTCTGCCTTGGATAACAAAATGCAAGACTCCCTGATTTTCACGGCTTATTTCTGGAAACTGTTTAGAAGCTGCTGCCATTCCATGAGTCCAGTGCTTTATGGATGCCTCCATCATTCATGGCTACTACTGGAAAGTACCTGATTCATTGTCTATCTTGAGATGCAAGACGTTTTAAAAGTGCAAACCTTTCTCTACTAGAAATATAAAACTTTTCTTTTGGAAATGTTTCATTCTCCCAGGATGAGAAAAATTAATTGTTCCAGATAGTTTGCACCTAGACTAAGGGGCAAAATGGCAGATTGCTTTTCCTTCTTCTTCGTGAGGAATCTAAAAACATGTTCCAGTTCCAGTTCCAGTTCAGCCATGTACTTGTCTAACTTGGGAAAATCCCCTAACCACTTGTAAACTCAGTTTTCTAATCTCTTGAGAGGGGAAAATACTACTGCTGCAGTATAATTTTCAAACCATTATACTATGACACTGATAAATGTATGTTAAAAGTTTTATTCAACTCATTAATTAATGAGAGAGCTAGTAAGATGTTATCACTGGTTCAAAGAAGAATATGAAGAATGGAAATATAGACAGTTAAAAAAATGTCAAAGTAAATTTTGTTGACAGATGCAAAGCTAGTTAATATCATACAGGTCAACAAACTGTAATATTTGGCATTATCCATTTTTAAAACATAGAAATCAATTGCATCTTGACTGGACAAAATTTACTTACATTTTTACAGAGAGGAGTTATTTACATTCCTCTCAGACAAGAATCATGTGCAATGTATTAGTTTTTACAAGTTAATGTCTATCCCTACAGAGTTATCAAATAGCCTAGTCTAAGAAATGGCAAGACAAACCACTGCCCATGGGTCAAATCTAACCCACAGGCTATTTTTGTACAGGCTGCAAAGTAAAAATGAGTTTTACATTTTTAAAGAAATGTTAAAATGAAAAAAAAAAGGAGAGGAATGTTCAGCAGACATTGTATATGTCCTGCAAAGCCTAAAATATTTACTATCTAGTAAAATATTGACTATCTAGTGTTTTACAGGAGATGTCTTCTGACCCCTGACCTAGTCAATAGACAGTCTACCCCCCCGTAGACTTAGTGAATCCCTGGGGGATCGGCTGCACAACATTTGTACTGTAGTGAGGGGATAAACCATCATCTTGTTTGCCACTTCAAATCTGGGATATTTTTTCCTGACATCTTCCACGCTGCCCTAGAGGAACTGTTACGAGAATCAATTTTGCTGACAAAGCAGGTAGTAAACTCTAGTGTGCCACACACGAATAAAGGGGCACATTGCCATAAGCAAAGAGTTGATAGTTTTCAGAAGTAAATCCTGGCAAGGTCTGGCAAGGTCATAATGTCATCTGCCCAAGGCTGATACTCCAAAGATGTTTGGAATCCTGGAGTAAGAAGCATTCACCTCCATAAATTCTGCTATACTGTGTTATCTTCAATTCCACTAGGATTTATGAAAAAATTTACACTTTGTCCTTCAAAACTGGCTTACGAATCATTGAGAATTTTACTAAGTTTTGACTTTCTGTTATTGTTGTTTTTTAACTACTGAACTTCTTTCATAATGTCTTTCCTCACCCGCAGCTCAGTGGCAATGCCATCATAACCACCTTGGAATATTACACTTTCTTCCATGCAGATGAAGATTTCCCGGAGCTATGAATATGTTTTCTAAAAAATGAGGGTGATTAATACAATTAAGCAACTTTTTCTGCTTTCCGGCTCTAAAATAAAACTCCTACTGATAATATATGAAAATCCATTCCAGCTTTATGAAATGTACCATTCATCTCCATTAGTTAGTCTACTAGTATCTATTGACCTCCCACTGGGTATGAAACATTCTGCCACATATTCTAGCAGATAGAAAAATAAGATCCCACCCATGTCCCTAAGAAGATTAAAATCTATTTAGAGAAATGCAAAACATATCACATCAAGAGCAAACTCATGAAATATGAGGTCCAAAGTATGATGAAATCAGCAGGGGTGATATCCTAGCATTTGGAATCAAAATAGTTCGTGTTTATAATTCTATGAAGTAGAGAGGTTTCCCATTTTATAAGTATTTCTGCAAACATTAGTTACTACCATTAAAAATCAAGGTACTTTATGTAAAACTGAGACTTACAAGTTTTCTTTAAAAATATAGTGAGCTGGTAAAACTGAATCCACATTTCTGCATGGCAACATCAACTAGATTCTTACCTCAAAGCGTGGATCACAGAATTGTCATCGCAGCATCACCTAAGAGCTCATTAAAAATGCAGAGTCGGCTGAGCTCAGTGGCTCGTGCCTGTAATCCCAGCACTTTGAGAGGCCGAGGTGGGTGGTTCACTTCAGGTCAGGAGTTCGAGGCAAACCTGGCCAATATGGCAGAAACTCTGTCTCTACTAAAAATACAAAAATTAGCCAGGTGTGGTGGTGCATGCCTGTAATCCCAGCTACTCAGAAGGCTGGGACAGGAGAATCACTTGAACCCAGGAGGCAGAGGTTGCAGTGAGCCAAGATCATGCCACTGCACTCCAGTCTGGGTGACAGAGCAAGACTCTGTCTCAAAAAAAAAAAAAACAGAATCTCAGGCCCTGCCAGAGACTAAAATCCCAGAGCCAAGATGCTCAAGTCACTCACTTGCATACACTGAAGTCTAAGGAGCACTGAGCTAAATCTGGATAAGCCCCTTAGATGGGCATATGCTGTCTAGACAGGTACAGTCCCTACAAGTCCATCTTTCTTCACGCCTGGTCCATGTACATACTCCAGTTTTCAATCCTAATCCAAAGCCCTTAGCCTATCAGCCAAAGCTACACAGAACTATATTTCAAAACTTTCTCCCACTGCACCTCAATGCAATCCTTCCATTCAACTCAAAGCACAAGCACCTCTAATATACTTTTCCTGCCATTACTTCCCCCATCATTCCTCTCACCTCAAGTGTCCTTTCTTTAGGGCACCAGGCCTGACACACAGCAAGGATTTAATACGTGATTATTTCATTCATGCATTCCTTCATTCACATGTGAAAGCATGTGTGTGGACACAATTTGCATTCCTTACAGGAATTATGGGATTCTTCAATGTCAGTCTTGCTCACATTTGTACTCCTAGCACTCAGCACAGTGCATGGTGCATAGTAGGCATTCTAGAAGGAAAACATGAATGTAAGAAAAAATCAACAAGTGAATAGAGGAATGTCCTATTAAATTAATGCCAGAACTTCAGGTGGCAAATATTTATTACCTACCTAGTACTATGCTGGACCCTGAGGTTTAAGGCAAATAAGATACCATCTCTACTCTCAAGAATTTCCCAGTATATGTAGAGAATCTGATAAATAAGCCACCATAATTGCAACACAAGAGAATTAGAGCTGTAATAGAAGTTTAACCATTATTGATTGTTTTAATAAGCCTGCATAACAAACAACCACAAAACCTCAGTGGCATGCAACATTTCTTCTTTATTGTTCATGCGTCTGGGGTGGTCAGCCAAGTGGCTTTGCTGTTCTTGGTTGGACTTACATATCTGGAAGTCAACTGGAGGTCAGATATTCTAAAATGCTTGTGGCTGGAACGACCAGCTCCCCTCCATGTGTCTCTCATCCTCCAGCTGACTATCCTGGGCATTTTCATGGTGATGGCAGGTATGTAATATTTTTCTCTTGGTAACATGAAATCAGCCAGGTGCAGTGGCTCACGCCTGTAATCTCAACACTTTGGGAGGCCGAGGCAGGCAGATCTCTTGGGGTCAGGAGCTCGAGACCAGCCTGGCCAATATGGTGAAACCCCGTCTCTACCAAAAAATACAAAAATTAGCTGGGCATGGTGATGAGCACCTGTAATGCCAGCTACTTGGGAGGCTGAGACATGAGAATCACCTGAACCCAGAAGATGGAGGTTGCAGTAAGATCATGCCACTGCACTCCAGCTTAAGCGACAGAGTGAGACTCCATCTCAAAAAAAGAAAACAAAAAAAAAGATGAAATCACACCATTCGCACATTATTTTAAGGTCAGCAAAACTACATCTGTCTTGTGCTTTGGGTTTGTTTTACAATAGGTGGACTACTATCCCCACATCTTTACCTAGCAATACTTCTGGTTGAGGCCTTTGGTTTTGAATCCCAGAGCAGGCTTCAGATATGGCATAAGACTATTTCAAATAAGTGACTTACTGCTGTGCTGAGTTCCATGAGACTCACACCAACTGGAACTGTGCTTCAAAGAAATCCTACCAGGGGTCTGGAGAATGCTTGGGATGTTATTGTGCATGACTCCGAACAAGCGAAAACTCTCACATTTTTCAAGCCTTCCTTTACATCATGTTTGCTAACATCCATCAGCCAAAGACAGTCACGTGATCCATTCAGAAAAAAGAAGCAAGGAAATAGAGCTCCTTCCTAATGGGAGGAGCTTCAAAGTCACATGGGCTAAGGGTGTGGATAGGGGAAATGAGGAAGAAGTAGGCCATTTCTGCAACCTATGGTAAGAGGTATGAAAAAGCTGCTGTAGGCAGAAGCTTAGAATCAACAATGTAAACACAGGAAAGCTTTTGGGGAAGCTTTCCCATTCCACAATTCCAAGATTATGTTTTCTCAATACTATCTAAACTAGAAAGACCACTGCCATTCAAAGCCATGATATAACATACAAAATAACAAAACTTACTGAGCCCTTTCAATGCAGCAGGCCCTGTGCTAGGCACTCCATATGCACTAACAAACCTAAGACATGCATATTATTACACCAGTTACAGGTGAAAAAACTAAGGATCAAAGAAGTTTGGCAACTTGCTCAGGTCTGCAAAGCCAGGATCAGGTACTCCTTTGCTCTCTTCAGTCACACCACAGTAATTAAACTTATGCCCATTACCTTGTCTTCCTTTTCCTTACTGAGAGAGGGTATGTAGTGGTTTTCACATACAGGTCATTTTTGGCCAAACGTAGACTCCAAAGAATTAAAAATTTCAGTAAGTGAACCACCAGGAGTCAATTACAGCACAGGTCAGCCATGAAATTGCAGTTGTGTATTTTTAGGGCCATTGTATACTAATAGACAAGGCCTATTTGTTTTCCTTTTCCTGCAATACTGAATTTTGAAATTGAATCCTTGGTTCAAAAAGTTCTGATGCCATTTGTGTAATGTCAGTTTCAAAACAAATTCAAGGAATCCTGAAGAATCTAATAATCATGTGTCAACCAAAGATGAGGGTTGCATTTTTCATTCTATGAATAATGCATTTTGATGAAACCAATTCACTCCTCAGGTTTGAAAGCCACAGTCTAAAACTTTCCCTTCTATCACATTATTTTGTTCTGTGTGGTCATTTGCCAGCCTTTGCTGGCAACTTCAAGAGGCAAGGACAAGAAAAGTCAAACAAACAGACATGAACATTCAGTGTCACTTGGCATTCGCTTGCCATCAGAGAAAACTTTCCATCCCAAAAATCAGATTCTCACTTGGTGCAACCCATTTTCCTTCCCTGCTGAAATACACAATTTTCCTTTTGTTCCAGGTATTGGCTCCCATCGATGTCTGGCATAGGGTAAAAAGATCAAAAAGTAAAATGAAGTCTTGCCTCAGCAATCCTGTCAGAATTCCCCAGTGGAACTTCTAAAATGGCCCACTTTTCAAAGTGACATAACAAGCAATGAGCCATTTAGTGATTCAGCTGGAAATACAAAGCCCAGGCTGTTTATCCTTAAAAATTTCACAAAGGTTAATAACAATGAAAAAACAAGAAAAAGAAATAGAAAACAGCCAGAAAAGAAGAGAAAGACAACTTTTTCTTATGATTTACATTAGGGATGGCAAAAGATTTTGTCTTATGTAATAACTCCAGTCTAATGTCTCCAAATAGTGTCTTCCTGGTGTGCTATATGGAGAAGAATGTTGAGGTCATATCTGCACATGATGGGAAAAGTGCAGCAATCAATTAGCAATGTCTGCTTTGTAACACAATGGGAAGTGATAGTCTGTGTGCTATCCTGACTTCATTCTTCCAAAGTTGCAGTTGTTTAAAAGTTCATCTAGAGTTCTATCCAATATGTTTTATTGTATAGATGGACAATTTTTTAAAGTATCTTTTAATGCCCAACATAATTGATGGCATTAAAGAATTACAATAGACTAGGCGTGATGGCTCACACCTGTAATCCCAGCACTTTGGAAGTCAAAGGTGGAAGAATCACTTGAGGCCAGGAGTTCAAGACCAGGCTGGGCAACATAGCGAGAACCCATCTCTACAAAAAATAATAAAATTAGTTGGGCACCTGTAGTCTTGCTACCCAGGAAGCTGAAGCAGGAGGATCCAGGCATTCAAGGCTGAGCCCAGGTGTTCAAGGCTGCAGTGAGCTATCATGCCACCTCACTCCAGCATGGGCCACAAAGTAAGAGTCTCCCTCTAAAAAAAAAAAAAAAAAAAAAAAATGCCACAATGGGCCATGGTGGGTGACTCATGCTTATAATCCCAATACTTTGGGAGGCCAAGGTAGGAGGATTGTTGAAGCCAGGAGTACAAAACAAGCCTGAGCAACATAATGAGGTACCATCTCTACAAAAAAATTAAAAATTAGCTGGATATGGTGGCATGTGCCTATATTCTCAGCTACTTGGGAGCCTGAGGTGGGAGGATCACTTGAGCCCAGGAGTGTGAGGTTACAGTGAGCCATGATCTCACTAACCTGGGTGACAGAACAAGATCCTGTCTTTAAAAAAAAAACAAAATTAAAAAATCCACAAGAAAAGTGATCTAAGGTGGTTATCAGACAACCATATAAAATGCCTACAACACACTTACATATTTATTGTTCATACCCAAGCTGCATAAAATTGGCTTCACCCAACTGGATTTCTCTTTAAAAATAAATAGCTGTTCTTTCCGATTCTCATCTTACAGTATAGAAATTGAGTGCTATGAAATAACTAGGTAACCATGTCTTTCCACAGCTCCAGAATGAAATCAGTGGCTTTTCGCTAAGCAAGAGGTCAGATAACCATGAGAGCCTTGTTCAATAAAAGCAGTGCAGCCCCATAGCATGGCTTCACGGACTACATCAGATCATTAGGTAGAAATTAACTGCCTTTTGTGCCTGCTACCTCATTAAAGCTCACAAATAAAGCTGTTCCTACTAGTTAGCGCTTATTCTACCATCTCTCCTTATCACCTCGTAGTGCCTATCACCTCCCAGTGCCTTGGTCAGAGAAACGACCTTATTGATGAATGTCAGCAGAGACCTGGGAGTAAATGGCGTTTTGTTCTTTATACAAAGGTTGGAGTGCACAATGAGATGTCTGCCGTTCGCACCAAACAGTTCTTGTTTTAACTCAAGTCTATAAACAGGAAGAAACTCAAAGCCTCCAATTTCTCTTTTCTCTCTCTTCCTTTCCTTTCCTTTCATTTTTCTTAACTTTACTTGTTCTTTGTTCCCTTCCAATCCTTTCCTTCCTTCCTCCCTCCCTCCCTCCCTCTTTTTCTTTCTTTCTTTCTTTCTTTCTCTCTCTCTCTTTCTCTTTTTCTCTTCACTTCTTTTTCTTTTTTTTTTTTTTGAGACAGTGTCTTGTTCTTCCTTCCAGGCTGGAGTACAGTGGCACAATCACAGCTCACAGAACCCTCTACCTCCCAGGCTTAAGCATCTTCCCATCTCAGCCTCCCAAGCAGATGGAACTACAGGCATGCGCCACAGCTGATTTTTTACTTTTATAGAGATGGGGTTTCACTGTATTGCCCAGGTTGGTCTCAAACTCCTGAGCTCAAGGGATCTTCCCGACTCAGTCTCCCAAAGTGCTGGGATTACAGGGGTGATCCACCATACCCGGCCATTTCTTTACCTCTTTGCTTTGATTCTTTCCTTCCTCTTCTACTTCTCTTTTCCTTGTATCTTTCTTTCTCTTTCTATGCCAAAACATCTTACTAGCCATCGAGACTCTGAGTTCAATAGATATCAAGAGTCCTTTTTCACACAGTCATACCTCATGTACAATACTGATATCAGATCCTGTTTTTGTTGCTAGTTGCAGGAGAGATAAGGAGAAAAGGAGAGAGTGGACTACCCAGCCTCACCCCTAAGCATGTGGTAACACCACCATTGCAGAAACTGAGTAAAACAAATATCTGGTTTCCATGGTTCTAAACATTTATCCAAAATTATATCATAGATTGTGCATGATTCTCAGGGGGTTTGAAGAGTACTTTGGTGGGCATGGGTCTGGGGAACTGAAACAGTTGACTGGCTAAGGATGAAATCACAGGGGTCTCTAAACTGTCTTCTAAACTCCAAAACTGTCTTCATGCAGCTGAGTCAGTTCCTAGGAGGGGGTTTCAGGACGGGGTGGTATCTCTTGATCTGCTGAAATGCTAAATCTCAATATCTCAAAGACCAGTAATTTAGGTTTCACAATAGTAAAGTTATCTATAGGAGCAGTTGGGGAAGTTACAAATCTTGTAACCTCCAAGTATATGACTCTGGGCAATAAGCAACTTACAGAAACGCCAGCTAAACAAGTAATGGATGGTTATGGTTTAACCATGCCTACTCTTTAGCAAAGTTCAGGCCTCTAGTGTAATTCTAACTTTGTTACCTTCTGTTAGTCTTTAGAAATATGGTTTTAACTTCTGAACAAGGAGGGGATCAGTTCAAGGAAAGGACTATTATGGCCTCCACACAAGAATGAGCAAAAGCAATCTAGCCTGACAGAAGCAAGACGGAGGTGGGTGTGTTAGATTTCCCTTACTGCTATAATTTTTGCAAAGGCCACTTACTACTATAATTTTTGCAAAGGCCATTTCATCTGCAGGCAGAGCTTGTATCAGCAAGTTCAATGAAACAAGCCCATTGTTGATACCCAATAAATAGCTACTAATAATATCAAAATCTTATTAAAATGTCTACATTTTGAAAGTTTGCAGCCAGACACGGTGGTTCACGCCTGTAATCCCAGCATGGGAGGCCAAGGCAGGTGGGGATCACGAGGTCAGGAGTTCAAGACCAGCCTGGCCAAGATGGTGAAACCCTGTCTCTACTAAAAATACAAAAATTAGTCAGGTGTAGTGGCACATGCCTGCAATCCCAGCTACTCGGAAGGCTGAGGCAGGACAATTGCTTAAATCAGGGAGGTATAGGTTGCAGTGAGCCGAGATCTAAGCTAGGCAACAGAGCAAGACTCCATCTCAAAAAAAAAGAGAGAAAGAGAGAGAGAGAGAGACCAAAAGAAAGAAAGAAAGAAAGAAAGAAAGAAAGAAAGAAAGAAAGAAAGAGAGAGAAACGAAGGAAGGAAGGAAGGAAGAAGGAAGGAAGGAAGGAAGGAAGGAAGGAAGGAAGGAAGGAGGAAGGAAGGAAGGAAGGAAGGAAGGAAGGAAGGAAGGAAGGAAGGAAAGGAAGGAAAGGAAGGAAGGAAGAAAGGAAGAAAGAAAGAAAGAAAGAAAGAAAGAAAGAAAGAAAGAAAGAAAGAAAGAGAAACGAAGGAAGGAAGGAAGGAAGGAAGGAAGGAAGGAAGGAAGGAAGGAAGGAAGGAAGGAAGGAAGGGAAGAAAGGAAGAAAGGAAGAAAGGAAGAAAGGAAGAAAGAAAGAAAGAAAGAAAGAAAGAAAGAAAGAAAGAAAGAAAGAGAAACGAAGGAAGGAAGGAAGGAAGGAAGGAAGGAAGGAAGGAAGGAAGGAAGGAAGGAAGGAAGGAAGGATGGAAAGAAAGAAAGGAAGAAAGGAAGAAAGGAAGAAAAGAAGAAAGGAAGAAAGGAAGAAAGAAAGAAAGAAAGAAAGAAAGAAAGAAAGAAAGAGAGAAAGAAAGAAAGAAAAAGAAAGAAAGAAAGAAAGAAGAAAGAAAGAAAGGTTGCTAATACGTAATAAAGTCATACTAACTCAAGATTTAAATGAAGTTAAATTTGTTTTGACAGGCTGGACGAAGTGGCTTATGCCTGTAATCCCAGCACTTTGGGAAGCTGAGGCAGGCAGATCACTTGAGGTCAGGAGTTTGAGACCAGCCTGGCCAACATGGCAAAACCCCATCTCTACAAAAAATACAAAAATTAGTCAGACATGGTGGCACATGCCTGTAATCCCAGCTACTCAGGAGGTTGAGGCAGGCGAGTCACTTGAACCCAGGAGGCAGAGGTTGCAGTGACCGAGATCATGCCACTGCACTTCAGCCTGGGCGACAGAGCAGGCTGTCTCAAAAAAAAAAAAAAAAAAAAAAAAAAAGTTTTAACAAATACAATGAAGGTAAGAATCATTAGTTTCAACACAGGCAGCTAGGACTTACTGCAAATATTTTTCTCTCATAGTATACTGCTTCGTTCCTGTTGAAACTGGCTTATCCATTGCACCAAGTTATCTCCCTTAAACCCAAGGAGAGTAATCTCCACATTTCTGCTCAACTCCAAGGTGGCATTGCCTTCGTAAAATGATCTGGTAGCTCATTCCCGAAATTTCTTTTGAGCTCTGCATTGTTTGAAAAGAAATTTCCTCTGCTGCCTGAAACTCACTGGTGGGTGTAATTTGTGGCATTATGCCTCAGCCACCAGGAGGGTGAATGAAGGCAGGAACATTAATCAAATTTGGAAACAATGAAGAAATAGGGGGGTTGGCGTGGATCCACACATGTTTAGCAGCCTACAATGTCAGATTTTAAATGTGAAAATGAGAGCCTTGTGGCTGAGCTACTACATACTTAATAGGTTAAGGCATCAACCCGCAGGCCATCCCTGAGGACTTTGAGAGCAAATACTTCCTTCCAATGCATCATGTCAATGTCATTAACGTATCAGTTGTTTGCAATTTTTCTCTTTCTATCATGAACTGCAATGTTTCAGAAAATTATAAATTTATCAATTTGGTATAGTCCCTCACATGGCACTAGGGGCATGAGGATTTAACAAGTGCTTCTGGCTGGGCATGGTGGCTCACACCTGTAATGCCAGCACTTTGGGAAGCCAAAGCAGGAGGATCACTTGAGCCCAGGAGTTCACGAACAAATGAGGCAACATAGTGAGATGCCAGCTCCACAAAAATATTTTAAAATTAGCTGGATTCAGTGGTGCACACCTGTAGTCCCAGTTACTCGGGAGGCTGAGGCAGGCGATCACTTGAGCCTAGGAGTTCAAGGTTGTAGTGAGCTACGATCACACCACTACGCTCCAGCTTGGGCAACAACAGAGCAAGACCCTGTCACAAAATAAAAAAAAAAAAAAAAAAAAGCAGGTGCTTCTAGCCAGCAAAATGTCTGTTGAGCACCTTCAACATGTAAAAGGCACCCTTGGAGAAGCATAGTTGGATGTTTCATCAAAATAAGTAATTGTTGGCTGGGCTTGGTGGCTCATGCCTATAATCCCATCATTTTGGGAGTCCGAGGTGGGCAGATTGCTTAAGCCCAGGAGCTCGAGACCATCCTGGGCAATCCAGAGAAACCCTGTCTCTACAAAAAGTACCAAAAAAATTAGCTGGGCATGGTGGTATGTGCCTGTGGTCCCAGTTACCTGGAAGGCTGAGATGGGAGGATCACTTGAACCTGGGAGGTCAACACTGCAGTGAGCCATGATCGTGCCACTACACTACAGCCTGGGGAACTGAGCAAGACCCTGTGTCAAAAAATAAAAATCAGTAATTGTTCTAAATGGTATTTTTTTCTATCTCTGCTCTTCTTATACATTTCTCCCTGACAAAAATAGTTTTCCCAATCTTTCAAAATTCAACTCCTCTTTAAAGGCACAGCTAAATCCCACCTCTTCTACACCATCCCTGATCCTCTAATATCTTTCTCCTTTGAAATTCCATGTGTTTTGTAAACTCTAAGTGTGCTCTTCATGAATATCTTTTTTCTTTTTTTTTTTTTTTTTTTTTTTTTTTGAGACAGAGTCTTGCTCTGTCACCCAGACTGGAGTGCAGTGGCACGATCTTGGTTCACTGCAACCTCTGCCTCCTGGGTTCAAGCAATTCTCCTGCCTCAACCTCCCTAGTAGCTGATATTATAGGCGCACACCACCACATTTGTCCTCTCACAGTTTTAGAGGCTGGAAGTCCAAGATCCAGACGCCAGCAAGGCCAATGTCTGGTGAAGGCTCTCTACTTGGGTTGCAGATGGCCCCTTCTCTCTGTGTGCTCATGTGAGCTTTCCTCAGTGAATGTGCCCCAAAGGGATTGCTCTCAGAACAATCCTAAGCCTATGAGATCAGAATTCACCCTTATGAACTCATTTAACCTAAATTACTTTCCTAAAGACCCTATCTCTAAATACAGTCATATTGGGGATTGGAGCTGCAACATATGAATGAAGGGGTACAGAATTACAGTCTAAGGCAACCTTCCTATGAACTGTACCCATCAAAGAATGCTACAGAACCTGTGAGACCTTAACAGCACCTTAAAGAGAAAGGATTATTCTTGGAAAGAAGAAGGAGGATGTTCCAGTTTGAAAGAGGCACTCATCAAATGGGAAGCTACAATCCAACATCTTCAAGGTCTTTGCACCCATGAACATATAGGGGAATACAGCTGGGAGCGCTTAAGGTATGGGCAAGGTGAAGAAGAGACAAACGTGTATGAGGTAAGAAAGACCAATGAACAGAGAAGAAACTTACATTTTTAAACTCTGTGTTTCTTTAGATCAAGTGGGAAAGTAGAGGTTTCTGGTTGTTTCCATTGCTCATGCATGTATTCAGTGAGGAATAAAACATTTATAATAATCATCTTATGGAAATTCTAGTCTTGGTGGGAGAGAGAAAAAAGAGAAAGAGAGGGGTTGCAAAAGCTAAAGATTCATTTAGTCATTCATTTATTTATATGTGTAGAGCATCTGCTACGTGCCAGGAGTTATTTTAGCTGCTGAGGATGCAGCTATGAATAAAGCAGGCAAAGCCCTCATCTTCAGGGGCCTCTATTCCGTGAGAAAAGAGAGATAACAAACAAATAAACATGAAAATGCATGATGTCAGTTGTGCTGGGTGTGGTGAAGAAGGAAAGCAGAATAAGGAGGATAGAGAATACAAAGGCTCTTCTTGATAAATGGTGAGCTTAGAAAGCAAAGACTTGAAAGAATCAGAGAGCAAGCCATGTGGTCATGAGGAAAGGAGTTTCAGGCAGAGGGAACAGTAAATGCAAAGATCCTGGGGCAAAACTGCTGGCAGCGTGTTAGAGGAATATTGCTGGAGGCAGAATTCTTTTTTTTTTTTTCTTTTTTCTCTTTTAGACAGGGTCTCCCTTCTGTTGCCAAGGCTGGAGTGCAGTGGTGCAATCTCCACTCACTGCAGCGCCGACTTCCTGAGTTCAAGTGATCCTCCCACCACAGGGGAGGTAGAATTCTCAGAGGGACCCCATGATCTCCACTCCCAGATGTCACTCCCATGATTATGTAGGTTAAAGGAATTTTGCAGCTGTGAGTACAATTACTAATCAAGTGACCTTTAGTTAGGAAGATTGCCCAGGTGGGCCTAACCTAATCACTTGAGTCCTTTAAAACAGGGAATTTTTTCTGGCTAGCAGCAGAAGAGCAAGTATGATATTTTCCAAGTATGAAAAGAAACCAATGAACATTTGCTGGCTTGAAGATGGAAGAGACCACATCGTAAAGAATGTGGGTGGCCTTTAGGACCCAAGAGCGGGCCTCAGTTGACAGCCAGCAGCTGACAGCCAGCAAGGGTTCCACAGTCCTACACCGGTAGGGCACTGAATTCTACCAATAACCTGAATGAATTCGGAAGTCGACTTTTCCCCACCAAGCCTCCAGATGAGAGCATAACCCAGTCAACACCTTGATTTCAGCCTTGTCAAACCCTAAGCAAAGAACATTGCTGAGCCTGCCTACACTTCCAACCTACAAAACTTTGAGGTAGTAATTCACAGATGTTGTTATGAGATGGCTGTGTTTGTAGTAACTTATGATGATGCAGCAACAGAAAACTAATAGAAATAGCAGGGAGGCCAATATGGAAGGCATGAGGGAAGCCAATATGGCAGGTGTGCAGTAAGCAAGAGCGGTTGTTGAGGTGAAATCAGAGAGGGCCGGAAGCTAGATCATGCAAGGCTCCACAGGCTATGGTAAGGCCATTGCATTTCCAGCTGAATAAGTGGGAAGCCGCTGGAGGGTTTGAGCAAAGAAAACATGTTCTTTATTTGCTCCTGAGAGCTCAGCACTGCTGGATCAGCTGATATCCAGAGAAAACAACTCCACTGATGGAGTTCCTGATGACCTCCAGAGGCACTGGTAAATATTTGAACATAAAATATTCAGAAGGCACTGGCAAAACTAATGGAGAACAGCCAGAGAGGTTGAGAGACAAAGCATATCAAATACAACACTAAAGAAATGCTAGCAGCTTAGAAAGAAGAGTAAATCCATCAAGAGAGGTCACATTAAGGCAGCCTGAAATGCAACCATGCTTCCCACTTTCTGCAACTCCCACATTCAGTACAAAAAAAATGCTTTCCTTAGACATGTTTCTCTAACAAATGTATCTGGGCTCTACAGAGGCAGCCTCAGGAATATCTGAAGCTTGCCCCAACACCATCTTGGCAAATGATTAATGCACGATTAAACCTGATGATTAGCCATGGCCAGGAATCAGATTGCTAATAGCCGGAGACTCAGTGGGCAACTTTTGTTGGTGGTCGAGTGCTTTGCCAGAACTGCCTCTCAGCGGGAGTTGGGAGATTGGAAAGTTGACCCATGGAAAGGAGCCCCATGGTGGGAAAAATTAAGCTGTAGACCCATGAGATAATAACAGCAATAGAAAGAGAGGCAGAGCCTCCCACCCACACACCAATTCAGAAATACCTCAGGTATAATTAAATCCGACTCCAGAATTTAGCACCTTTTTGTAATAAGAATCTTTCCTTGCAGTCCTTAGCATTCTGTTGCCTTGGCAAAAACCCTGTCTCTTGACATTTGAAAGGTTTCTGTCCCATTTTCAAGGAACAGCCCTGGTGAAGATGCCTTTTAAAATGTGTTTTGTCTCTGCAGATGCTTTTACCACGGAGTCCTACTCTGGCCGAGTAACATACTCTTTGACAGATTCTGTTCATATCCTCCACCTGCCTTCTCCATAATGGGTGTGCCCAGCTCCATTTGCACCACCAAACTTTAGGTGGAGCATGCCATGGCACACCATGCTGCACCATGCTGACCCATTGTAGGAGAGTGCCCCAGCAGGAAACAACCAAGATGGCCACATCAAATGGTGCTTTGGGAGGATTTATTTGAGTGCCCACTGCTTGTCTTTGACCCTGGTGCCTGCACATGACTGAGCTCCTGACTCAAGTTGACCCTCTTGGGCTTGGGATTGGTGACTTCTGCCTTTTTCATTGGTTTGTATTTGGTTTTGTCCCAACTACCAGTTTATGGGGACTACCATATGCGATTCCTATCTTCCATTTCCATGCTTGACAATATTTGCTTTCTCCTGGCTTCCCACTCTCTCTCCTTCTCTTAAGAATCTATGGTCATAGCCTAATTCCATTATCTATAAAACAAAAATTCTCGTGATTCAATCCCAAAGAGTGAATCTCAAGACAATGTACATAAAGCACTGGGGAGGGTACCCGGCACATGGTAAGTGCTGAAAAAATGCTGGCCAGTTTTAATAGGAAAGCTGAAAGAAGGGTGGGTAAAGGATGAGGATTAAGCTCAGAGACAGCATGCTGGTAGGAGAGGAGACTTGGGTATGGGAACAGAATTTCAGAATCCTATTTACAAGCAACAGGTACCGTACTGGGCCTCGGATGCCCATTTCATGAACCTGGATTCAACCCTATAGTCATGGAACCATAGAATCTGGCACTTCAGCCAGGCCTCATGGCATGTGCCTGTAGTCCCAGCTGCTCAGGAAGCTGAGATAGGAGGATTGCGTAAGCCCCCAAGTTCTGGCTGTAGTGTGCTGTGCCAACTGGTGGATGTACACCGTAAGTTCAGCATCAATACAGTGGTCTCCTGGGAGTGGGGGACCACAAGTTTTCTAAGGAGGGGTGAGCCAGCCTGGGTGAAAAACAGAGCAGGTCAAATTTCCCATGCTGATGAGTAATCAAATCGCACCTATGAATAGCCACTGCACTCCAACCTGGGCAACATAGCAAGACCCTGTCTCCTAAAACAAAAAGAATCTGGTACTTGGGAGTTTGCTTAAAGCCACATACAGATAGTTATGCCATGTTTGAAAATTCCAGGGGTGGAAAATTCATTTTTGTCTGACTGTAGCCTTCTCTATCAGAGTGAAGACAATAACGATTCATTCAGTAAATACATATTGCAGGTGTGCTATGTGCTAGGCCCTATGTATACTGCAGAAAGCAGCACCACGTCACTGCAATCATGCATCTTAAGAGTCTGATGGGAAAGACAGAATAAACATGTACATAGCACAAATAAGTAATTACAGTCAAAATGGTCATAAGAGTAACAGGAAGTAACAGATGGAGGGGTCAAAGAAGTCCTCCTTAAGAAGGCAACATTTGAACTGAGATCCGAGGAACGAGAATAAACAAAGAAAGCAAAGAATGGGAGGGACCTAGATGGGAAGGTGATAGTCTTTCTGGCCATGTATTGAGCTGCTCCATGCCAGCTCCTTTACAGGCTATGTCCTTTAATCCCACTACTCTGCAAGGAAGGCATGATTTTCCCAGAAGGCAGCCAGGGAACAGAGAACTGAAGGAAATCACCCAAGCAAGTGGCAATGCTAACTAACACTGAGCCACATCAGCACTTGCCTTGTTTTGATAACTCAAGGTCAGAGCAAGGGAATAAACCAGAACCATGAAGAATCAAAAAGACAAGCCCTCCAGGCCAGGGAATAGGCCAGCAGCCTCGAGGATTGACTTCCAATGACACTTTTAAAGGGAATTCTAATACCAGCCACCATGCTCTGAATGATGGTCTTGTGCCAGGCACTGGGCCAAGGCCTTTACAAGCATTGTTCATGTCTTCCTCACGATACCCCAGAAGGTAGATACTACACTCCCTGCTTTGTAGATGAAGGAAAGGCTGTAGACCCATACTTTCCCACACCCCCATAACCCCTCCTCCGCGTCACACAGACCCAAGCAGAAGCCAACATTTCAATCTGGTGTATGGATTCCAAAGGAAAGTTATGAGGGTGATGGTAAGACTTTAAACCATGACAGGGGAGCTCTGGTAAAACCAAATTTGAGGCTGAGTGCAGTGGCTCAAGCCTGTAATCCCAGCACTTTGGGAGGCCGAGGTGGGCAGGTTACTTGAGGCTGGGAGTTGGAGACCAGCCTGGCCGACACGGAAAAACCTTGTCTCTATTAAAAATATAAAAATTAGCTGGGCATGGTGGTAGGCACCTGTAGTCCCAGCTACTGGGGAGGCTGAGGCATGAGAATTGCTTGAACTCAGGAGGTAGAGGTTGCAGTGAGCTGAGATCACACCACTTCACTCCAGCCTGGGCAACAGAGCGAGATTCTGTCTCAAAAAAAAACATTTTTTTTTTTTAACCTAAAGAAGAGATGAATGCAGCCAAGAACGGAGATAAGACACTGTCTTCAAGCATTTGGAAGCTGGGCTAGCTTTGTTTTGTGTGAACTGAGAAAACAGAACTTGAGTCAGTGGGTATCAGAGGGAGTCAGGGGCAGTCAGTGCCTCACCCAGATCTCGCCTTACCAGGTCTTTTCAATCCCAAGTTGCTGTAAGGACTGCTGCCAACTTCTCACAGCTGCACCCTTTTCTGGAGAATCTACAACTAGGGATGTACTACTAGGAAAGCAATGAAATGTTTGCCGTCTCCCAGCCACTTTATTCAGCCTGAATCTTGGCACGTACAATGACTGTCCGAAAATACCAGCCCCTCCATATACAGCTTTCTTCAATAATAACCAAAGGACCAAAGAATACAGCTTGAAGACAAAATGAATTCCATGGTATTCTGCTTGTCCCCAGGCAGGCAGGCACAAAACAAACTGAAACAGGACACACCTCCTCCAGCACCAGAAAACAGTTGTGGAGCTTCTCACTGCTGATATTCATACATTTGCTGGGGCTTTCTCTTTACTTGGATAAATTCCAGGTCACTTATTTCTATTCTCTTTGCACACCTCATATTTGCCTCCTCTATTTAATCAAGGAAAGTTGGAGGCAAAGTACAGCTGTAGCAAAAAGCAGTCGTCAAAAACATTACTCCAAGATCAAATATGCCGCAGCAAGCAAGCTAACTGATTGTGATATCAAAGGATAATAAATCATTTGAAAAAAGAAAGAAAAAGCGATCAATGTGAAGAGTATAATTTGCCTTTCATCAGGTGCTGTTGAGATCTTGATTTTTTTTTTGTTCATCTAACAATGATCGTTTCTGATTTTCTTTTCTTTCATTTAAAAATACATTTTTTCCCTCCCCAAGCCACTCAGATGTGCAGTGCTATTTGATGAGTTTTTGTGGAGGAGGCTCACATTCCATATTCTGCACCCTGTGAAAAAGAACATGTGTAGTTTTCTGTAGCCCGTGTCTGGTTTTCAACGACTCATGCTGTTACTACACGATTAAGAAATTGATTGAGTCGGGGGGTGGGTTAAAGAAAAAAAAGAACGAAATTGATTGAACTCAGAGAGACTGGAACATTTCAAAGAACAGCCATGTTCAAATTACAGATTTCGATAAATGAGACTTATGAAAAATTAACCACAGCCAACTGGCCGATATTTTTCATCCCCAGACACCCCTACCTCTTCTCCCAAGCTCAAATGGGCAGCAAGTAATACATTAAATGTAGATAACAAAAGAAAAATGATAATGAACAATGTGACATCGCTTTACCATTCATGTTCACTGAAAGGTAGATTTTAAAAACATGAATGGTAAAGCGATGTCACATTGTTCGTTGTCATTTTTAAACAGTACTGTCCATCTTGTCGCGTTTTTAAATTTTTTATTATGTGCTTCTATTATGAGATCTTCCTGATTTTTATAGAAAGCTCAGCACATATGGAATTCGGTATTCTCATTTTTAAAATGTACTTAATACAGTTATTGGAATATAATTCACATTCCATACAATGCACCTATTTATTTTTCTGCTTTTTTTTTTTTTTTTTTCTTTTTTGAGACAGAGTCTTGCTCTGTTGCCCAGACTGGAGTACAGGGGTGTGATCTCAGCTCCCTACAACCTCTACCTCCCAAGTTTAAGCAATTTCTCATGCCACGGCCTCCCGAGTAGCTGGAATTACAGGCATGCATCACCACACCTAGCTAATTTTTGTGTTTTTAGTAGAAATGGGGTATCACCATGTTGACCAGATTGGTCTTGAACAAGTGCTGGGATTACAGGAGTGAGCCACTGTTCCTGGCCTTTTGTTCTTGTTGTTAATAATTGCAACTTTTATTTTGGATTCAGTGGGTATATGTGCAGTTCTGTCACATGGGAACACTGCATGATGCTGAGGTTTAGGGTACAGATGATTCTGTCACCCAGGCAGTGGACACAGCACCCAATAGGCAATCCCTCAGCCCCTTCCCTCACTCTTTCCTCCAGCACTCCCCACTGGCTATTGCTCCCATGTTTATGTCTATTTGTAGTCAATGTTTAGCTCCCACCTATAAGCGAGAACATGTGATATTTGGTGTTCTGTTCCTGTGTTAATTTGCTTAATATGATGGCCTCCAGGTGCATCCATGTTGCTGCAAAGGACAAGGTTTCTTTTTATGGCTACAAAGTATTCCATGAATCCACCCATTTAAACTGTATAAATCAATGGTTTTTAGCATATTCAGAATTGATTCTTTTGTAACCAGTTCTATTACTTTGAACTGGTCTTCTGTGGAGGAAAGTCTTAGAGAAAAATAAAAAAGAACTTTTAACTTCATGAACATTGAACTCAAGAAATCAACTCTACTTTTTTTCCACCCCATGGCTTCTTTCTTTGTAAAATTTTATCTTTGCTTTTAGAAGAATCCATTCCACCAACTGAAGTGTTCTATGCCTAAAGTCAGTGCAGAAGTAATTGCATTAGGTTAAAGCTACGCTCTCACTCCAGGAAGCATAGTTGGAGCTTTGCTGCTAGAATATAAAAGCTTTATTTCCCTTGTTTTTTCCTTACAGACATTTTTGGGCCACAGCTCATTGAAGACTGATCTTTATGACTTCACATTTGCTCAAGGCAAGTGATTTATTAGGAGCAGCACCGACATAAATTCATAGAGGAAAAATCTTTATAAAATATCAGTGAACCAAGGTTCACTTTTCACACCTCATGCTGCCTGTGTGTGTTTGCGTATGTACACATGCAATGTGATGCGTGCACAACACACACACACACGCACACACACGTTCAGTCATTCATAGCATGGCTTACAGGTCTGATTCTGTTAAATTTTTTACTTTTAGGAGGGGAGATCATTAAAAATGAGCACTTTTGTCTATTCAATTCCTCTACATCATTCCCTTTCACCCAAGGAGTTCTGAACCTCTTGGAGGGTTGAGGCCCAGGAACCTGCATTTTAAACCAAATCTCCAGGTGTCTCTGATGCCCTGACGTTGAAGAACTCAGACTACTCTGTCGCATCCTGAAGTCTGAGTATTCAGTGAAGCAGGGGATGGCTTCTCTGCTGAGAGTCAGGGAGTCAGACGCACTGGAATGAAATCTCTGCCACTCCAGATGTGTGGCGGCACCCAAATCCTCATGTGAGATGCAAATCTACTGCGTGCCACATGCGGGGAATACAACACAGGCAAGACTCAGCTCTTCACTTTCTCTGTCTAGTGGGAATCTGGAAATGTTAAACCAATAAATGACAATAAAGTGTTATAAGTACAAAAACAAGAAACCTGTATGTTAAAACACCAATTTGAAGAAAGTGTTTTAAACAATTCAAGTTTCCTATATCTCCTTTTTCCTTCTTCTGACAAACCCTCTTATCTACCCACCCAAACATATACCTCACACAAGTACACACAGCCCACACACCATACACACACACACAATGTCCATCACACATATACCCCATACGCACACGATACCCGGGGCCCACACATCACCCTACATGTTCCCCACGTACAGATCGCAAAAAGTTGCCAGATTAACAAATAAAATACAGGACACTAAGTGAAATTAGAATTTCAAATGAACATATTTTGGACAGACACTAAAAATAAATGCATTATTTATGTAAAATTACAACTTAACTAGTGGGGCTACATTGTACTTGACAAACGTAAAATATCTCACACATATCTTTCTCTATCACACACACACATACGCACACCCATTTCTCTACTTGACTTTCACCATTGCTGAAAATCTGACAAAGAGAGTTGTAAGTTACTATCTTTTTACCTTTCTATGTTGTTTTGTTTAAATTTTATAACACACATGGATTACATCTAAAATTAGAAAATCATTCAGAATTTTTTTTTTTTTTTTTTGAGACAGAGTCTCGCTCTGCTGCCCAGGCTGGAGTACAATGGCTCAATCTTGGCTCACTGCAACCTCTGCCTCCTGAGTTCAAGCAATTCTCTTGCCTCAGCCTCCTGAGTAGCTAGGATTACAGGCGCACGTCCCCATGCTCAGCTAATTTTTGTGTTATTAGTAGAGACAAGGTTTTACCATGTTGCCCACCTCAGCCTCCAAAAATGCTGGGATTAAAGGCGTGAGCCACTGCACCACTGGGAAATATTTTACATGAAGACTTAGTCCCATTAAACCACTAGCATTCCTGGGAGTGTGCCCCCTCCTTGCCAGTTTGTGAACTGCCATGGAGAGTGCCATGTATCTGGTGAAATGTGGTAGATGGAAGGAAAACAGGCAAGGACCAAGGCCCAGTGAAAAGAACAGCTGGAAATGGACACAGGAGAAGGCCACCAGGAGGTCCCTGGGCTTGGGGACTGCTAAATGCCTTAACTGTTTATTTTTAATGGTGAAACCAATTACAACAATAATAGTTGTCAGGACTGCCATGTTTGGTTGTGCTGTGTGTGCACTGCATAAGGGTCTCATGAAAGAGTGGCTGGTGTACTCTGCTTCCCCCTTCTCCAATGTCCACAGAGCAATTTTTCTAATTTCTGTAGACTCCCAACAGAGGCTAACAACTGCCTCAATTAGTTAGCATTTAGGAATAGTTGTACATGCCTGCGAGTATGCTAAGTGACTTACGATCCAACACTCCCTATGGGGGTCTCCCTGTTACAGAACACCACCACTTCAGCAAATTAGGAGCACCATCAGGTAGCTTGTCTATCACACACAATGGAAGCTCTCCCAACTTGTTCAACCTGGACTCCCTCACGAGAGAGAGGTGGAGGATATAACTGCAATCTACTCTTCTACCACGTGACACCTCATTAATAGGAAGAGTCTAACTTCTCAACCTTGAATCCAGGCAGGGTTGCAACTGCCTCAACCAGTGGGGTAGAACAGAGTTGCTGCAGATGGCTTTGGAGGCTGGGTCATAACAGGTGGAACAGCTTCCGCCTTGTTTACTGGACCTCAAAGTTATTGCACCGAGCCATCACACAGGAAGTCCAGCCACCCTGAAATCACCATGCTGTGAGGAAGTCAAGCCACATGGAGAGGCCAGGTGTCAACACTCTTGAGCCACCCAGGTCCAGGCACACAATATGTGCAGGAATTAACCCTGAGGGGATTCCAGCCCCCTGAGGTTGTGTTACCAACTTTTGAGTCTTCCCAAAGGAGGACCTCCAACCACCCAGAGCACAAACAAGCCATCCCCAAATGCGTATACCCTATCTGATCTCCTGACCCACAGAATCCATAGGCACAAGTCACCAAGTGTTGGAGTAACTTAGTACCCAGCCATTATGCCTGGAACAAGAGGACAGAAAACCACCTGACCTAGGAACACAGTGAAGGCCAACAAATTCTATCGAATTCTATCAAATTCTATCAAAGTCCAGAGAACTAAGTGATATAAGCAAGACCCACTGTCTTGTCCTAAAATCTACCAGATTTGGGCTGTCTCTCTCTCTCTGGCCTGTACAGTACTTTGAGCGCATTTGATCCTATCCAAACAGAAATTTCAGAACAGAAAGAATCAGCAACCAGCAAAGATGGCCTTTCTCTTATTATTGCCTATCAGAGGTGATGCTAAGCTATATCAGACACTACTACTACCCTCTAGAAAAGTTGGGATTCCTCAATGGTCTGAACATTCCTGGGCCTCAGGGCTTGCATAGTGTACTTAGCAGTGGGGACAGGAGAGAACTTCCTGCAGTACATCCCCCAAAGAGAGGGGTAATCTGATTACTCTTAATGCTTTTCCCTGGGCAGAAATCCTGAGGCCATGGTGCTAGCCCAGCACAGCTTTCTTTCTTTTTTTTTTTAATTATACTTTAAGTTCTGAGATACATGTGCAGAATGTACAGGTTTGTTACATGGGTACACATGTGTCATGGTGGTTTGCTGCACCCATCAACTTGTCATCTACATTAGGTATTTCTCCTAATACTATCCTTCCCCTATCCCCTAACCTCCCAACAGACCCCGGTGTGTGATATTTCCCTCCCTGTGTCCAAGTGTTCTCATTGTTCAACTCCCACTCATGAGTGAGAACATGCGGTGTTTTGTTTTCTGTTCCTGTGTAAGTTTGCTGAGAATGATGGTTTGCAGTTGCATCCATGCCCCTGCAAAGGACATGAACTCATCCTTTTTATGGCTGCATAGTATTCCATGGTGTATATGTGCCACATTTTCTTTATCCAGTCTACCACTGATGGGCATTTGGGATGGTTCCAAGTCTTTGCTATTGTGAACAGTGCTGCAATAAACATATGTGTGCATGTGTCTTTATAGTAGAACGATTTATAACTCTTTGGGTATATACCCAGTAATGTGATTGCTGGGTCAAATGGTATTTCTGGTTCTAGATCCTTGAGGAACCGCCACACTGTCTTCCACAATGGTTGACCTAATTTATACTCCCACCAACAGTGTAAAAGCATTCCTATTTCCCCACGTCCTCTCCGGCATCTGTTATTTCCTGACTTTTTAATGATTGCCATTCTAACTGGCATGAGATGGTATCTCATTGTGGTTTTGATTTGCATTTCTCTAATGACCAGTGATGATGAGTTTTTTTTCATGTTTCTTGGCCACATAAATGTCTTCTTTTGAGAAGTGTCTGTTCATATCCTTCACCTACTTTTTAATGGGGTTGTTTTTTTCTTGTGAATTTAAGTTCCTTGCAGATTCTGGATATTAGCCCTTTGTCAGATGGGTAGATTTCAAAAATTTTCTCCCATTCTGTAGGTTGTCTGTTCACTCTAATGATAGTTTCTTTTGCTGTGCAGAAGTTCTTTAGTTTAATTAGATTCAATTTGTCAATTTTGGCTTTTGTTGCCATTGCTTTTGGTGTTTTAGTCATAAAGTCTTTGCCCATGCCTACTTCCTGAATGGTATTGCCTAGGTTTTCTTCTAGGGTTTTTATGGTTTTTAGGTGTTATGTTTAAGTCTTTAATCCATTTTGAGTTAATTTTTGTATAAGGTGTAAGGAAGTGGTCCAGTTTCAGTTTTCTACACACGGCTAACCAGTTTTCCCAACACCATTGATTAAATTGGGAATCCTTTCCCCATTTCTTATTTTTGTCAGGTTTGTCAAAGATCAGATGGTTGTAGATGTATGGCATTATTTCTTAGGTTCCTGTTCTGTCCCATGCATCCATATATCTGTTTTGGTACCAGTACCTTGCTGTTTTGGTTACTGTAACCTTGTAGTATAGTTTGAAGGCAGGTAACATGATGCTTTCAGCTTTGTTCTTTTTGCTTGGGATTGTCTTGGCTATACGTTGGCCAGTACAACTTTCTTAAGCCTTATTTGGGATAACAAAAGATAAGCTCTCGCTACTATGTAGGAGAACATGTATAAGGAGCAAATTTGATTTTTAAATCAAGAAGTGTTCAGTAGAGGGTTTGCAAACATTATGTATACTCTTCCTTTGTACAGATAGATATGCAGCCCATCTCTGGGAAAGGACACAGAAACCTTTGGGAGACCCCATGAAAAGACAGTTGGAAAATGACCATAGTCCATTAATTCCATCAATTGCCCATGAAATGAAAAAGTAATTACAGTCAGCCAGGTATGGTGGCTCATACCTGTAGTCCTAATTACTTGGAGGCTGAGAGGATAGTATTGCTTGAGTCCAGCAGTTCAAATTCAGCGTGGGCAACATAGCAAGACCCCATCTCTAAAAGTAATTTTTTTACTCTTATATAATTCCATAATGTTGTCAGGGTTTCCAGGTCTAGGTAAGGGGTTTTTCTGAGGGGAATCCCATGAAATTTGCAGATAGTTTATATAAGCCCTTGATAGGATCCAAGAGGATGCCCGAAATCACCCCTATATCTTCATGGGACTCACAATTCAAGTCACCCATTGTACTCAAAACTAGAATAGCCAGGATCAGTGAAAACATTCTGGATCAATGGAAGAGGTTGTGCACTACTATTCAGAAACAATGATAATGGCACCACTCTCATAGTGACATCAGTAAGGACAACAAAGACTTTTTACTTAGAGCCTTTGCTGGCAACAAAACATGAACTGGAAGGATCTGCTACAATAGTCATGAGACTTCACATCAGCCAGTCCTACTTATATTATCTGCCTGGAAGGGATGGTATTAATCCAGGATCTCTTGTAAAAAGGAATGACATTCAAGGTACTTCCAAGTCTCCAATCAATAATAAATGATACAATCTGCTGGCTCAAGCACTTGCCTCAGACAGCTTTGAATCCCAGCATAACACCATCCTACAAGACCCTAAGAAAGTCATGTTGACCTTTTTGAAACTCATTTTAATAATCTGTAAAATGAGGATTTTGGACAAGCGTAAAATGTATTTCTTAGAATACTAGAATTCCCTGAGAGTTAATTCTAGCACATACCTAGTTTCTTATAAGATGCTTCATAGATCAGACCAGAAAAAGGGAAAAATCCTGTGATCAAATAAATTTGGAACATGCTACATATTGAATCACCCTTTAGAAGAATCACAAGATGTACTGACATATACAGGTTCTGATAAGTCCTGCATTAAAGAAGTTTGTTTCAGTTTGTTTAACTCAGCATTTCCAAAACACGGTTGATCACAAAATTCATTAGTACTCCAGGAATGGTTCCATAAAACCCATTTGGGGAAATGCTGAGTTTCGTTCATTTATTCATTCACTAACACTTATTCTCTCAGTCTTCCCAAATTCCAGAATTCTTTCATTCAACCTTAGATAGTTTGCTTGTTTGTATGGAACATCTGCCAAAGGATTTGCAAGGGAAAAAACTGAGTCAGAACCAGATCAGAGACACAATGTGCTTTCTGCTAAATTTGACTGCGAGGCAGCCCCAGGTCTTAACGATAGGACTGTGGTTGCAAAAATATTAGCAAATGAGTTCTCCAGGGGAAAAAAAAAAAAAAAAAAGCCTGGGCCAGGTACGGTGGTTCATGCTTGTAATCCCAGCACTTTGGGAGACTGAGGTGGGCAAATCACCTGAGGTCAGGAGTTTGAGACCAGCCTAGCCAACATGGTGAAACCCTGTCTCTACTGAAAATACAAAAATTAGCCAGGCACGGTTGTGCCCACCTGTAATCCCAGCCACTCGGGAGGCTGAGGCAGGAGAATCACTTGAACCTGGGAGGTGGAGGTTGCAGTGAGTCAAGATCGCACCATTGCACTCCAGCCTGGGCAGCAGAGCAAGACTCTGTCTCAAAAAAAAAAGAAAAAAAGAAAGAAAAGAAAAAGAAAGGCTAACAGAAGCACTGAGAAATAGTTTTGTCATCATGCTGATGTTCCTATTTTTCCTGTTATAATGTACTACCATGATTCAGTCACTGCCTGGTTCACCAGGGTAAACCATTCTTCCTTAATAGCCCCCCCAAAATAGCCAGAATGTTCTTCTCTTTCCCAAAAGTAGACAACTCTAAACAATTTTCTATTGCTTTCCTGTGAACTGAATATTTACCTTGCTGCACTCCCAATAAAATGACTAATCCAAAGACAGCAAGTAGGTTCCAGACCTATTCTCTCAGTTTCTTGGACTTCAGGGGAGAGAAGGATGCTGAGGCTACATCCAGAGTCATCAGCCAAGAGCACTGTGATTGATTAATGATGTCTGCCAAGGATCAGGGGGCAAAGACAAAAGCCTCTGATTTGTGGCCCTGGCTCTGAATTAAGGTAAGGTGAAAGCCACCATCTGGAAACAGAAACAACAGGATGATTACAAAAATCACCACAAAACTCAGTCATATATTAGCAGGGGAAGTCTAAACAGATGCTGTGTGTGTGTGTGTGTGTGTGTGTGTGTGTGTGTGTGTGTGTGTGTTTACTATTGCTCTCTTTACACCACTAGCACTCAAGAAAAAAAATTGTGAAAAACGAGTTCGTTTTATTACACTCCCAAATTCTGCTACTGATTCTAGTGGGACTGGAGTTAATAAATCTCTGAGATGGAAGATTGAGTTGTAGTTGCTGCAATCCCCATTTTATTTTGTTACAGAAAATATGTACTCGCCAAAAGTAACTTTATTATTCTTCTGACATCTTTTATCTAATTCAGAAATGGACAATTTCAGCCATGAAATGAGCATGCCACACGCCAACATTTTCAGAAGTTGGGCAAAGCCCTGAGTGCTGGTGTATGTGGAGGAGCCATACTTGGCCCCGCTGGATGGAAATATACTACTGGTGGCTGTGGGCTCAAGTTCACAGGAGCGTGTTAGTGACAGCTGCTTCCAGTGTTCAATGACTACCTCATGGTGAAGGGGGCAGGAATAACCGAGCTGCTCTGGTCCCTGCTTGATTTTGTAGGGTTTGGGGAGCATCTTGAGATCAAGCAGTGTAGAGTTACTGACTTCTGTCCCTCGATGCTCAGAATCTCCAAACTGAGTCTTAGAATCAGGGAATATGTCCATATATAAGGCAAGGAATTTCAGGAGACCTAGGTTCTAGACCAGCGCTGTCCAAGAGCAGTTTCTGCCACAGTGGAAATTATTCCCTAAACTGCAGTGTCCAGTATGGTAATCACATGTGTCTACTAAACACTCCTAATGTGGCTGATGCCACTGAGAAGAGGGAATTTCTAACTTTACGTAATCTTATTTAATTTAAATAGCCACTATGTCACTTTGGTCAATTTACTTAATTTCTCCAGCCTTCAGTTTTACTTTCTACAGACCTCCCAAATCCATCCACTTCTTTCCATGCGTCTGCTGGCACCCTCGTTCTCTAATCTCAGCAATGCAGGCTTTCTGTACCCTGGACAGCCAAAGCGATCTCCTAATTCTTTTTCCTGATTGTGAAGGGTGAGCAATTGATAAAATTAAAATTGGATTTTAAAAGTCTGTCATTGGCTTCCCAGTGCTCTCCAGAAAAAGGCCACAATTGTTTACATGGCCCATTGATGAGGCTCCATGTGAGTGGTCTCGTCCCTCCTCTCTCCCCAGCCTGAACTCTCACTGTGATGCCCTCACTCTCCAGCCACTCTGGCCTTTCCCTGTTCCATGAAGCCCACATTCCTTTCTACCCCAGGATCTTTGTACATTCTTCCTTTCCCATTGTTTCTCCTCCCTTATCCTCCTCTCTCCCTTTGCCATATTAACTCTTTTACAACCTTTAGAACTCAACTTGGCCAGGTGTGGAGGCTCATGCCTGTAATCCCAGCACTTTGGGAGACCGAGGCAGGTAGATCACCTGAGTTCAGGAGTTCAAGACCAGCCTGGCCAACATGGTGAAACCCTGTCTCTACTAAAAATACAAAAATCAGCCAGGTGTGGTGGCACGCGCCTGTAATCCCAGCTACTCGGGAGGCTGAGGCAGGAGAATTTCTTGAACCTGGGAGGCAGAGGTTGCAGTGAGCCGAGATCATGCCACTGTTCTCCAGCCTGGGTGACGGAGAGAGACTCCATCTCTACATACATACAACATACATACATACATACATACATACATAGAACTCAGCTCAGGCATTCTTCTTCTCCAGGGAAACTTCCAGTTTTGGCCTCTACTCTCTGTTGTACGATTTCCTAGAATTGTAGTCCACTCCTTCACAGTACCGTCATCTGCCAACTTTAAGTTCATTGCTCCTGTGATAAGAAGAAGCACAACCTTGTCGGAATCTTAGTAGCATCTCAGAGTGGAAGGGCAAAGTTGGAATATTTAGGAGATTCAGGGGCACTGGTTTAAGGCATTTCTTTCAACGCATGGTCGATTGGGTTTGGGCAAAGTTCGTGACATAATTATTTCAAATTTGTGGACACAGCAAGGCAAGGCTCTTGAAGCTGTCTCAAAAAGTCATTTGATAAGCCTAGTTAAGGGACCTGTTGCTTTGAGAAAGGGTTATTTATCCTAATGAGAGCTAGTTGAGAAGTCTCCAATATGGATACATGGATTTTCTATATATCTATTTGCAACTTCAGCTTCCAGGACAAGAGTTTCTTGGAATGGCAAGTCATGTTAGTATGGACAGTCAACAGGAAAGTTTTGTTAAAGAAGAGACGAGCTGGGTGCTTGTAGATGGCACTAGTTCTCAGTACCTATGAGAATTTGTAATTTTACAGTTTGGTGGTTATTTGATTTCTCTCTCTCTCTCTCTCTCTCTCTCTCTCTCTCTCTCTCTCTCTCGCTCTCAGCTACAAACTCATGAGAGCAGGGACTCTATCTGCTTTTGAGTCACCATTGTATCCCAACACTTAATCCCAGCCAGATGTCTGGCAATAAATATTTGTTTAACAACTAAATAAATAAACAAACATAAGGAAGGAGGGGACCAGTGAGATTTTCCATAGGGTAAGAAAGTTAATTATGAAAAAAAAAGCTGGGAGGAGGAAGAGGTGATTATTTAAGGGGTAGAGGGAGGTGGCACAAAATAGAGACCATGCTGCTTGACTATCAAGTGTGTTTCTGGTTACAGAGACTCTCAAAACCCAGAGTTGCTTGGCCTTCTGTCTTCAGCATCCACAGCTGCCCGTCTCCATCCCTCGCTCTCTCTTCCTGGGTATCTACGCCCCCACAGTATCCCCCTCCCACCTCACCGCTTCCTCTATCCAAACCTTAGATTGATCACATCCCATCCATCCCCAGAAACCAATGTCACGATAGCCTTTCTCCCAGAGGCTTCTTCATCTGCAGCTTCATTTCCTTTTGGAGAAGCAAAGGCTTTTCCCCTAATAAAGGGACCTCAGGCTGCCTCTTTTCCCAGCCTCAGGTAAGCAGAGGATCATTCCATAGACCTGCACTAAACCTCTTCTGTGTGTGCAAGTACTCCTTGAGCAAGCCTGAGGCAGAGAACTGGGCTGATGACACTTCTGGCCGTCTGCAGAGATCTCTGCTGACAGGCATCCAAGTGGTGAAAGGCCTTACAAGCAATATTGCGGTCCTTCCTGTGCTAGAGGGTTCGCTTGTTGGTCTCAGCACCTGTGCCAGCAGATTATAGTTCGAATCCCCACGAGTTTAAAGAGAGACATCTATGTGCGCATTGTTGCTAATGTCCACATTCGCATCCTCCAGGTCACAGGAGTCCTGATCAGGCCTTTTCCTTTTGTAAAAGACAGAAACCCAACTCAAACAAGCTTAAGCAAAAGACGAGAGTCTTGGTGCCCATTTCTAGGAAGTCCATGAATGACTAGATCTGGGGCTGAAACTCGTCCGGAGGACACTGTTTCTCCATTTCCCTGGCTTTGTTAACTTCGTTCTCAGCCAGTCTCCGGGTTTATTGATCGGGTCTATTCTCAAGCTCCAAAGGGAAATTTTCTTTATCATTCTGTATCTACCTTAATCCCTCCAAATACACTCTGAATGTCCCTACCCAAGTTATATGCTGACCTGTGCACCACTCTCCGGTTATCTGACCAACCTGAGATCCATTTCCACACCTGTGCAGCAGTGTTTGGGCGCCCTTGGTGGGCAGCCCCACCCAGACCACAGAGGGCGAGGAGGAGGCGGTGCTCCAAGAGAATAAAGAAGAAAAGACCAAAGAGTGGCAGATGTCCACTGCTCTGGTACTTCTGCAAGTGTGGTCTAAAGACCAGCAGCAATGGCACCCTTAGGGTGCTCGTTAGAAATGCAGACTTCCAGGCCCCACCCCAGACCCGCTGATTCTGAATGCCTGGGAATGCAGTCCAGAATCTGCATTTGAACAAGGCTCCCTCCCAGGTGATTCCGACGCATGCTGAAGTCTGAGTGCACATTTCTACTCACTGTTCAGATGTCACAAGCTGAAGAGGAGTAGTTGTCCAATGGGCAGTTGCTCCTGGAAGAAAACATAAGAAGTCTTGAAACAAGGCTTATCCAGCATTTCCACAGACTTTTCCATCATCTAGTAATCACTAAATGGGCCCTACTATGTGTCAGACCCTGAGCTAGAGTCTGCAGATCCAGAGACAGATATGAACCCATCTTAGTGATCTAGAACCAAAGGTTTTCAGTCTAGAATGAGCTTTTTTTTGAGATGGAGTCTCCCTCTGTCACCCGGGCTGGAGTGCAGTAGTGCGATCTCAGCTCACTGCAACATCTGCCTCCTAGACTCAAGTGAGTCTCCTGCCTCAGCCTCCTGAGTAGCTGGGATTACAGGCATGTACCACCATGCCTGGCTAATTTTTGTATTTTTAGTAGAGACATGGTTTCACCATGTCTCTACATGATCTCTTTGAGATCAGCCAGGCTGATCTCAAACACCTGACCTCAAGTGATTCACCTGCTTCGGTCACCCAAAGTGCTGGGATTACAGGCATGAGCCACCGTGCCTGGCCTAGAATGAACTTCCTTTATTAATTAATTAATTTTTTTTTTTTTTTTTTGAGACGGAGTCTAGCTCTGTCACCCAGGCTGATGTGCAGTGGCACGATCTCAGCTCACTGCAAGCTCCACCTCCTGGGTTCATGCCATTCTCCTGCTTCAGCCTCCCAAGTAGCTGGGACTACAGGCGCCTGCCACCACGCCCGGCTAATTTTTTTGTATTTTTAGTAGAGATGGGGTTTCACTGTGTTAGCCAGGATGGTCTCGATCTCCTGACCTTGTGATCCGCCAGCCTTGGCCTCCCAAAGTGCTGGGATTACAGGCGTGAGCCACCTTGCCTGGCCAATTAATTTTTTTTTTTTTTTTGAGACAGAGTCTCCCTCTGTCACCCAGGCTGGAGTGCAGTGGCATGATCACTGCTCACTGCAGGCTCCGCCTCCCGGGTTCACGGCATTCTCCTGCCTCAGCTTCCTGAGTAGCTGGAACTACAGGTGCTCATCACCATGCCTGGCTGATTTTTTATATTTTTAGTACAGGCGGGATTTCACCATGTTAGCCAGGATAGTCTCAATCTCCTGACCTCGTGATCTGCCCGCCTCGGCCTCTCAAAGTGCTAGGATTATAGGTGTGAGCCACCGTGCCTGGCCTGGATCAGTTTATATACAAATCTTGGTAGCATTATTCATCACAGAAAATAATGATGGCAATCAGGATAGCCAATCATAGGAGAATGGCTAAATAAATTATGATTCATTCATGAAAAATCATATTTATGACTAGTTTTTAATGGCCTGGGAAAATGATTTCCATATAATAGTAAGTTTTACAGAAGCACAATACAGGGTTTATCTGTTTCCACTCCCAAAACTCTTTGTGCTAGTTATCCACTGCAGTGCAGCAAATTTCCCACGAACTTCGCAGCTTAGAACAGCACCACAGATTATGTCACAGTTACTGTGTGTTAGGAATTCAGGAGCAACTTGTTTGGATCCCCTGGCTGCAGTTCTCTGACAAGGTTGCAATCATCTTAAGAATCAACTAGGCTGAGGTGGGTGGATTATTTCAGGTCAGGAGTTTGAGAACAGCCTGGCCAACCTGGTGAAATCCCATCTTTACTAAAAATACAAAAATTAGGCAGGCATAGTGATGCGCGCCTGTAGTCCCAGCTATTCAGGAGGCTGAGGCAGGAGAATCACTTGAGCCCAGAAGGCAGAGGTTGCAGTGAGCCAAGATCACACCACTGCACCCCAGCTCCTTCTCAAAAGAATAAAAAATAAAAAGAATGAACTACGGCAGTATCCGCTTCCAGGCTCACGCTGGTGGCTGTTGGCAGGATACAACTACTCACCAGAAGCCTCCTTCCATTCCTGTTCACACCATGACAGCTTGCATCATCACAGCAAGCAAGCAAGAGGGCAAGAAAGAGGGTCAGCAAGACAGAAGTCACAGTCTTGGATCCTAAACTTGGAAGGGACATGCCATCACTCCTGCCAAATTCTGTTCATTAGAAGCATCTGCTCACAAGGGTTCACCCTGTGAAAGTCCTTGCAGGCAACGTCGTGGTTCCTTCCTGTGCTTCTGGGTTAGCCCACTGACCTCAGGAGTCATGCTAGCAGTTTTATACTTAGGGTCCACATGAGCTTACAGAAAGCCCCTCTGAGATCCAGCCCACACACAAGAAGAGGGGATCCTACAAGGCCGTGAATACTAGTAAAAGGAATCGCTGGAGCCATTGCAAAAACAGCCTGCTTCACCTTCAACCATCAGCCAGAGGCCGCCACCAGCAGGAAGCTCTCCTAGTCTTTCCCATGACCTTCAGTAACGCTTAGAGAACAAAGCAAGTTTTAAGCACCTGATGGTCTTCACCGAGCCAGAGGCCTCAGCACATGGAAGCAGCAGATGCAAACAGTGAGAAAAGAATTAAACATTTAGAAAGCTTGCCTCATGTAAACACAGGCTGAAGCTCACCAATATTAGAGAAGCACAGGTTAAGCAGCCAGAGGAAATTCTGGTCCCTAACTTGAGATTAAACATCCCCAGAACCAGGGGCTCAGCCGGGACCGAAAGTGACTTTTTCACAGATCGCCAAAAAGAAACAAAACAGATACTCAGAAAGGTGACGCTGGGAGGTTCTGAGCCCCACCCAGATCTCCTTTCCTGGGAGGGCACCCACGCTTCCCCATCCCCACACTGCCCACCAGGAGTGTTGGCCACTAATGGTGTACAGTGGCCCCTTGTCCTCAAATGTCAGGAGCTCACTCTCCCAGAAAGTTGCATGCACACCCCCACCGGGGTGACACCCTGCCTGGCAAGGGGATGGTGCTGTATGTAGTTCAAGCTGAGATCACCCACATCCCCATCATTGCATAGCTCCTTGCCCTTAACTATCCTGCTCCCTCACTCTTTCACAGGCTTTTTTCTGCTCCAGAAATCACATACATCCAAGTCCCTGTCTCCAGCTCTGTTTCTAGGAAACTGAACTAAGGTAGTGATAAAAGATAGAAGATGCCAGGCAGTATTGAAAGAGCTGGTCCTCCAGGATGTATGCCAAGAGCTAGAATATTTGATTAGTCATAGTTGCTAAAGGCCAACTGTAACAGAGGTCAGCGTAGGGAAGTGCAAAGAGCGGTTCTGTAAGGAGTATTTGTCATTGTTAAGTGAACTGGCATTACAAACTCAAGGAGAGAAACAATGGAAGAGCTGCTCAAGAATGGTGCTGCTATTCTTCTTATGAGTCTCAAGGTGGTAGACTGATCCCAGGCCATCCCTGAATGGTTACAGCTAGTGGCTGCCAAGAGGATCGTGTCAACAAGGATTCTGACCCTCATCTTCAGATCAGTTAAAAAAGAAAAAGAAAAAGCAGGATCAGGCCAGGCATGGTGGCTCACGCCTGTAATCCCAGCACTTTGGGAGGCTGAGGCAGGTGGATCACCTGAGGTCAGGAGTTTAAGACCAGACTGGCCAATATGGTGAAACCCCATCTCTACTAAAAATACAAAAATTAGCCAGGCATGGTAGTGGGTGCCTGTAATCTCTGCTACTTGGGAGGCTGAGGCAGGAGAATCGCTTGAACCTGGGAGGCAGAGGTTGCGGTGAGCCAAGATTGTACCGTTGCACTCCAGACTGGGCAACAAAGTGAAATTCCGTCTCAAGGAAAAAAAAAAAAAAAAAAGCAGGATCAATTAGCAATAGTTAACCTCAATGCAGGAGTGAAGTGCCAAGCCTGCAGGCTTTGAACAAGCCATTTCTGGACTGGAGATGGGAGAACTAGCCTTTGAAGTCTGGGAGGTCTATGTTAAAATTCTAGAACAACTACTCCCTAGCCCTAGGGACGCAGGCAAATATTCAACTTCTCTGTGTCTCCTGTATTCATTTCCTATGGCAGCTGTAATAAATTACTAGAATTTTATTTTTGAGACAGGGTCTTGCTCTGTTGCCCAGGCTGGAGCGCAGTGGCACAATCTTGGCTCACTGCAACCTCCACTTCCTGGGCTCAAGTGATCCTCCCACCTCAGCCTCTTGACTAGCTGGGACTCTAGGTGTGCATCACCGCACCAAACTAATTTTTGTATTTTTTATAGAGATGGAGTCTTGCCATGTAGCCCAGGCTGTTCTCAAATTCCTGGACTCAAGCAATCCACCTGCCTCAGCCTCCCAAAGTGCTGTATCAAATTACCATAAATTTGGTAGCTTAAAACAACACACATGTATTCTCTTACAGTTCTGAAGGCCAGAAGTCCAGAAACAGGTAGATCAGGTTAAAATCAAGGTGTCAGCAGGACTGGTTCCTTCAGAAGACTTGGAGTGAAGAATTATTTGTTTCAGGTGAGGTGCAGCCACACCAGATCTTAGGGTGGGAGTGGCTATACCTGATATTCATGGAGTGGGGACTGGCCACACCAGAAAGGACCAACCCTGTGATTAGGGTGGGGTCTTTGGCCAAGCTGTGTCAGTTGACCTGAAGTCTGAGTTCAGTCACGTAGGCCAGGAGTCCCCAACCCCTGCACCACAGACCAGTACCAGTTTGTGGCCTGTGAGAGCTGGGCCGCACAGCAGGAGGTGAGCCTTGGGTGAGCGAGCATTACCACCTGAGCTCCACCTGCTGTCAGATCAGCAGTGGCATTTGATTCTCACAGGAGAGCAAACCCTATGGTAAAACTGCATGTGAGGGATCTAGGTTGCGTGCTCCTTATGAAAACCTAATGCCTGATGATCTGAGGTCAAACAGTTTCATCCTGAAACCATCCCCCCAACCCTGTCTGTGAAAAAATTGTCTTCCATGAAACTGATTCCTGGTGCCAGAAAGGTTGGGGACTGTTAATGTAGGCAATCAATCAATCAATCAATTATGCTTACATAATCATGCCCTGTTAAAAACTCTAGACAGCAAAGCTTAGGTGAGGATTCCTTGGTTGGCAATCACACATCAGTGGCAGGAAGGCAAAATAGAAGAAAATATGATTTTTGCATTTGCAACTCTTCCAGACTCTGTTCCATGCTTCTCTTCCCTTGCCTAATTAATTTTTATCCGTTTCTCGGTATAAGCTGTAATCATGAGCACACTAGCTTTCAATGAGTTCCATGAGTCCCTCTAGCAAGTTATCAAACCTGAGGGTGATTTGGGGAGAGGATTTCTCCCTCTAACTTTGTAGTTGGCTGAAATTCCTTGTATTTTGTGTCAGAAGTGAGGGAGGTCTCATGTAGAAACTGTTCCCTCTATCTTTGCATTTTGGTTAACTCCAGGCAACTACTTACTAGTTCTGTCTGTGACTTTGGACAAGTCATTTCTCTGTGTGTCAATGCCCCAACTTTGGAATGGGGAAATCTGATGGGGTCATGGTGAGTATTAAATGAGTTGTTATAAATAAGGACTCAGAGGACTGCCTGTTGCATGCGGAGTAAGCACTGAATCATGTATCCTTAATGGGGTGATATCACCAAAGGGACAAAAATGGTTCTTGGAGACAAACAAAAAAGAAATAATTATTTTTCTGTATTAAACACAGATATACACACAGTACATAAACAAGTATATAGTATATCTGTTATATTAACATTTGCCCGGTGCAGTGGTGCACATGAGTAGTCCCAGCTACTTGAGAGGCTGATACAAGAGGATCACTTGAGCCTGGGAGTCCAAGGCCAACCTGAGCAGTATAGTGAGACTCAGTCTCTCAGAAAATTATTTTTTAATTCGGTGAGAGATCAGAAGGGATTAGGGAAAAAAACTATAAAAAAGGCTCCCAGAGGGTGGTCGATAATTAAAAATAAAAGATTAAAAAGCATGGTGCAAGACGGATGTTAACAGTAAAGATGGTGGTGAGACAGATAGAGAGCAACTGCTCCAAGTGGCTAAAGTGCAGAAATGGGCTATTGCTGTTACTTGGGCAGATTCCCAATCTAAGGACTGGTCAGTCCCGATTGCTTCTCACCCCGTGGCACCCCCATCCCAGGCTGCTGAGGTTGCAATCTGGTTGGGCTGTTCTCAGCTGGAGGAAATGCTGCCTGCCTTCCTCCTCCATCTGAAGCTCATTTATGCACAGCCAAGCCTGGCAACTCTGCTCCCTCATCTCCACCCCTGTTTGGCATATTATTAAAAGCAAATCATTTGGATGTCTGCACTGAGAGAATTTTACTTCTGTCATCAGATAAATCTGTTCTGAAATTGATGGATGTGAAAACAAAAAAGCAACAAGCAATGTAAATTGGCCTCAGAATGACTGACTTTGCTATAATTCTGAGACGAGAGAAAGTGCTGCCCTAAGAAGGTATCATCTATCTGCATATAATTTAGGTTAGAAAGAGAAAATCCTTATCAGTACCTTATTATACATCTCTCAAGCCAGCCGCAGAAAACACAGTGATTTGAGACAATGAATATCATCAATGCTGTGAATTCGATGTAATTGTATTTCATTGAGAAAAAGAAAAATGTCTCTACTCGGCACACTTGTGCACTGTACCATCTGGAGTATCAGAATAGACAGAAAAAATAGACCAGCCACTCATTCTGTCATTGGGAACTCAGTCACGTGTTTCCTAAACACAAAACATGAACACCATGAGGCTAAGGTAACAGAAATCAGCTTGGCAGCTTATTATTTTCTGGAATCCAGCCACTGGTTACTGAACACCCACTGCTGGTCACGGGCTGAGAGCCTCACAGGTTCTCTCGCTTTCCTGCATCCTCTCAATCAGCCCTTCTTGCAGAGGAGGCAACTGACTCCCTGAAAGTGGAAGACACAGGTGTTGAATGCAAGTTCCCTGGGTTTAGTATTATGACCCTTTGAGTTTCAAAAGACTGAAACATGTTCTGCTGAAAATGTAATGTATGGGCTCACGAAACTATAAAGTCTAGGAGTAAGTGCTTCAGGCATGCCTGGATCTAGTGCAGCAGTCCCCAGCCTTTTTGGCACCAGGGCCAGTTCCGTGGAAGACAATGTTTCCACGGACACAGAGGTTGGGGGCAGGTGGGTGTGGTTTTGAGATGATTGGAGCACATTATATCTATGTGCACTTTATTTCTATTATTATTACATTGTAATAGATAATGAAATAACTATACAACTTGCCATAATGTAGAATCAGTGGGAGCCAGGAGCTTGTTTTCCTGCAACTAGACAGTCCCGTCTAGGGGTGATGGGAGACAGTGACAGATCATCAGTCATTAGATTCTCATAAGGAGCACACAATGTAGATCCCTTACGTGCACAGTTCACAATAGGGTTCGTGCTCCTATGAGAATCGAATGCCACCACTGTTCTGACAGGAGGCGGAGCTCGGGTGGTAATGTGAGCAAAGGGGAGTGGCTGTAAATACAGACGAAGTTTCACTTGCTCACCTGCTGCTCATCTCCTGCTGTGCAGTCCAGTTCCTAACAGGCCAGGGACCATGACTTACCAGTCTGTGGCCCAGGAGTTGGGGACCCCTGATCTCGTGGGGTCTGTAATGAGGACTCTCTCTTCCTCTCAGTCTCACTTTCTCTAGGTAGGCTTTGTTTCTCAGGAAGCCTCTTCCCTCTCAGTAGGCCCCAGAAACCCCAAGCCCCAAGCCTCGCAGCCCAGTGACATCAGCAGTTGTTAAGAGAGGTTTTTCATTTCTCTCTTTCCAGTAGTGTCTAGGAAAAGTCCCGGGATTGAATCTCCTTTAGGCAACTTGTGCCCAATGCAGAAGCATTCACTCCTAGAGGCAGAGAGATGAATACTTTGATTGGCCAGAAATGGGCGATGTGCCTATCCCTAAAAGTGTAGCGATAAGGAGGGTGGAAACTTTTGAATTGACGGGGTGGGAAGAAAATCAAGGTGCTTTTCTCAGAGCAAGGATGAAAGGGCAAGTAGAGATTCTCCTTTATATCATCCAAGATAAAGCAAGCGGCCCCCTCTTCTCTTTCCACATTCCCCTCTCCCACACTCAACATTCTATCCTCTGATTCTGCTTTGCCCTCAAAGCTATTGCCACTCTGGCATTGTAGCAGGTATTTATTTTTTCATTCATTTCTTCATGTATTTGTTCATTCATTTCTGCATGTATTCATTTATTTATTTCTGCATGTATTTATTTATTTCTGTGAAGGCGTAATCTCATCACTATATGCCCAGTACCCAGAATACCTGGCACATAATACTGTTTAATATTAGTTGAATAAAAGAATGAATGAATCAGAAACCCTGAATTAGGTCATTCTGGGACTGCTATAAATAAATAGCTGAGGCTGAGTAATTTGTAAATAAATGAATTGCCTCACGGTCCCACAGGCTGTACAGGAAGCACGGTGGCCTCTGCTCAGCTTCTGGGGAGGCCTCAGGAAACTTACAGTCATGGCGGAAGGCGAAGGGGAAGCCAGCACGTCACATGACCTGAGCAGGAAGAAGGGAGAGAGGGGGTAGGTGCCACACACTTTTAAACAACCAGATCTCACTAGAACTCACTCATTATCGCAATGACAGCACCAACAAGGATGGTGTTAAACCATGAGAAACCACCCATTATCCTTTCACCTCCCACCAGGCCCTTCCGCCAACACGAGGGATTACGATTCTACATGAGATGTGGGCAGGAACACAGATCCAAACCATATCAAATACCAGTCTACCTCTCAACTATAAATATATGGCTTAGTTGACAGGGCAAGATAGAGGGGAAAATGAGTGATCAGCGGTCAGCACATCTAGTAGGTGCTTAATAAACGTTCACCACCTGCACACTCAGAAGAGTGGAGCACAACTCCCCCCAACCCTTACCCCTACCAGCCTAAGGTTGGAAGAGACTAGATTCCCATGTCTGTCAGGGTTAGGAGGGCATCTGCCGCTGGCCTGCGGAGTCACCTGGAGTGCTTCTTACAGCACAGGTTGCTGGGTCCCATCTCGGAGTTTCCCATTCAGTGTTGGGTGGGGCCCAAGGGTTGCCACCACTGCTGCTGTAGCTCCAGGAACCATAGTTTGAGAACTAAGCCTTCCTGCTGTTAAAGACAGCATTTCCTAATAGTTATTCCCAAGGTGATAAAGCAGCTACTGAATGGCAGAGAGTCCTTAGGAAGGTGCAGCAGAGGAGCCAGATTTGCAAATTAAATTAAATTAAATTAAATTGTGATTAAATCTGTCCCTGAAGGTAAGCTTTCGGTGCAGTTTCCCCAGCAAACTCCCAAGGCTGTGGTTCTCAAACTGTGATCCTTTGACCACTCGCTTCAGAACCTCCACCCCTCACCCCCAGGAGAGAGTTCAATGTAGATTCTGTCCAAGCCATCCACCAACTGTTTAGCAATCATGCCAACCACTGCCCCCAAGGACCATAGGGTTGTGCCAGAACCCTATAGGTCAGAAACAAGTATTCTGTGAAGTGCTGTCAGAACCAGGAACAATGACCACAGAGGCAGCTGATCAGACGGCGAAGGAGGAGGAAAGGGAAAAAGGATTTGCTCAGCAGATCCGTCCACCACACGCCAGGCCCTTGATATACATAGTTGCTTGAATCTCCCACAAAACCCTGTGAAACAGCTAGAATTAGCTCCATTTACAGAGGAGGAAACTGAGACTCAGAGAGGTTTACTAATTCACCCAGCTAATGAGCACAGTTCAGATTCAAATCTAAAACATTGACTCCAAATCCTGCCTTCTGTCTGCCAAATGGGTTAATGGAAACTGTAGGAAGGGCAGGAACTAGTAGGAGGCTCTAGGAGATGAGGCTCCATGGGACCGGAAGCTGCCAACATCCAGAGTAGAAGCTAGTGATGAGAGGCTGCAGGGAGGAGAGGCTGCAGGGAGGAGAGGCTGCAGGAGCTTTCGTCTCGGGGAACTCCCAACTGTGCAACATTCCGTGAGTGCTGAGAGACGCTGGGCATCTTCCCAAGCTTTATCTTCAACCTGATTTCGTATCAAGCTGAAAGCAACTTCATGGGATGAAAATGAAACCACTCAATGCTGAGAAAGGTGCTCTTCCCAAATAATAGGTCTCCGTTTCTCCCTCTTCTTACTTATCCTTGGTGCTGAAATATCACCACCCAACTATGCAATTTGTGGCATTTCCCTGAAGCTCAGTTTTATTCTCTAGAAAATGAGAACACTGAGACATCACAGTATTGTGAGTCTTTTTTGTTTGCTTGTATTGTTTTGTTTTGTTTTAGAGACAGGGGCTCACTCTGTCTCCCAGGCTGGAGTGCAGTGGCATGATCACAGCTCACTGCAGCCTCAAACTCCTGGGCTCTAATAATCCTCCTGCCTCAGCCTCCCAAAATGCTGGGATTACAGGTGTGAGCCACCATGACTGGCCAATTGTGTTAACTGTGTAATACATACGAAAGAGCTATGATCTTGGGACTAAGACCCTATAGAGATACACAATGTCATCATTGTGATCATCACTATTACTCATGTTTCAATTAGCAGCACAAGCCAAGATTTAGAAACAAGATCCTGAGAACCACGAAATTATGTTTGTGCACACTGTCTTTAAAACATACAACACGGCCGGGCACGATGGCTCATGCCTATAATCCCAGCACTTTGGGAGGTCGAGGTAGCCGGACTGCCTGAAGTCAGGAGTTCGAGACCATCCTGGCCAACATGGTGAAACCCCATCTCTACTAAAAATACAAAAATTAGCTGGGCATGGTGGTGGGCGCCTGTTATCCCAGCTACTCGGGAAGCTGAGGCAGGAGAATCACTTGAACCCAGGAGGCAGAAGTTGCAAGTGAGCCGAGCTCGCCGTTGCACTCCAGCCTGGGCGACAAGAGTGAAACTCCATCTCAAAACCAAACAAAACATACAACGCTATTTTCTTTTTCTGTACCACTGAGTTTTTCAAACTGTTTTTTTTTTTTAAGGCACCTTTGGAAATAGTGAAGCAATAGTGGTCTCTTGTGGAAGTGAACAGTATTTGCAACCAGTTTTTGTAAGCCAAATGGCATAGGACTTTTAAAATTGACAATAATTGTACATATTCATGGGGTATATGGGCATGTTTTGATGCATATAATATATAGTAATCAGATCAGGGTAATCGGCATATCCATCTTCTCAAACATTTACCATTGCTTCGTGTTGGGAAAGCTCAATAGCTTCCATCCAGCTATGTGATGCTATGTATTATTGTTAACTGCAGTCATCCCATGGGATATTTTTGATGCCCACTGGTGGAAAACGGCCCATTTTCAGAGTGGATGGCTTATGAAAATGCATGCATAAAATCTTAGCCTATATTTAGCAGCCTTTCCTTGGGAGCAGGAAAAGTTTTATTTTTCCTGTTGGCCAGCTGTGCTCTCCAAGCCACCCAGGTGAGCCTGAGCAGGTGTTCAGGACATAGTCTTTGAGATTCAGGGGTCCAGCAAGTGTCGCTGGCATTATGTGGTGCACATCATTGTATTTTCATTAAACACTACTGTTGGGGCTCCAAAAACAATACCCCAAAAATGAAGGTCTCAGAAGCAAAAGTTTTTCTCTGACCTTCTCTTGCCCTCCCTTCTCTCAGTTCCACTGCGCTTGCCAAGACTAGCCATAGAAACCAGAACCCCTCTTCTCCAAGGCAGGTCATAGAAACCAGAACCCCCTTGCCCCAAAGCCAACCATAAAACTTAAAAATATTACTCTAACTTTCCCTCCACCTTTCTGTGTAAAAATTGGCCATAAAGAAATTATCTGGGCCAGGCACGGTGGCTCATGCCTGTAATCCCAGCACTTTGGGAGGCTGAGGCAGGAGGATTGGGTTCTCTGAAGGTTCACTGAAAAATAAACCCACAAAAGGCAGATTAATTGGAGAAAAGGCACACAGATTTATTTATTTATTTATTTATAGTTTTTTGAGACGCAGTCTCAATCTATCAACCAGGTTGGAGTGTAGTAGTGCAATCTCTACTCACTGCAGCCTCTGCCTCCCAGGTTCAAGCGATTCTCCTGCCTCAGCCTCCCAAGTAGCTAGGATTACAGGTGTGCACCACCACACCCAGCTAATTTTTGTAATTTTAGTAGAGACAGGGTTTCATCATGTTGGCTAGGAAGGTCTCGAATGTCCTGACCTCAAGTGGTCCACCCACCTTGGCCTCCCAAAGTGCTGGGATTACAGGTGTGAGTCACTGCACCCAGCCACACACAGATTTATTTAATGTGTATACACCAGAACCTTCAGAAGGGAGACCCAAAGATACAGAGAAAATTGTCCATTTTTATGCTTAGGTTCTACAATGTATGGACAGCCATGCAGAAATATGATTGGACGTAAAAGGTCTGATCTAATCCTAATAGACTGAGTGGAGGAGCCCAGCAAGACCTGTCTGTCTAGATTCTTCTTGGCTTCTCCATACATCATTGCTTTCCTTCTGGGTATGGGACAGGACCCTCTCCGGAATGGGGGGTCTTAAGACCTACAGTCAAAGAATGTAGGTCAGGTAACTTTTAAAAATATATTTATCATTATTATTTTTGTAGAGACAGGGTCTCACTATGTTATCCAGACTAATCTCAAACTCCTGGCCTCAAGCAATCCTCCCATGTTGTCCTCCCAAAACTCTGGGATTATAGGGTTAGCCACTTCCCACACTACTTTCAAAATAGGGCCATGATATTTAAAGACTTTGCATTGGAACTCCCATTCAAAAATAGACTACTAACCCACTGGCAACCCCTCATCTAAGTTTGCATCCCTATAAGGCAAAGAAAGAATAAGGCCAACCTAGGTCTAACAGGACTAAATGGGTTGGAGGGGCCCAAGATACTTGGTGGACTCTTCCACTGGATGATGCCCATTGTTGTATTTTTCCCTGTTTTGATGGATATTTTGCCATTTTTTTTTACAGTGAACCAAAACAAACTGAACTCTGACCTCTATTTCATAATTTGGAAAGCTAATGTCACATGCAATGTTAAAATTCATTTATTATAAAATTCAACATACACACTGTCTTAGTTTGGTCAGCTACCACAAATTACCATAGATTGAGTGGTTTAAACAACAGCAATTTCTTTCTCATGGTTCTGGAGGCTGGAAGTTTGGGATCAAGGTGCTAGAATGGCTGGGTTCTGATGAGGGCCCTCTTGTGGATTTCAGACTGATAACTTTCCCTTTATTATCAAGGATAGGCAGAAACACAGTGAGATAGCTCTCCTCTGGCCTCTTCTTAGAAGGGCACTAATCCCATTCAGGAGGGCTCCACTGTCATGATCTCATCACCCCCCAAAGGCCCCACCTCCTATGGCCATCATATTGGGGGTTACATTTTAACATCTGGATTTTTGGGTGGGGGAAAACATTTGGTCCACAACACATACTGACAAGCATCTAAAACACGTGCACCATGTAAAGAATAAAAATAGGCCAAGTGCAGTGGCTCACACCTGTAATCGCAACACTTTGGAAATCCAGGGTAGATACATCACTTAAGCCTAGGAGTTCAAGACCAGCCTGGGTAACATGGCCAGACCCTGTCTCCACAGAAAATAAAAATAGAAAATTAGCTGGATGTGGTGACGCACACCTGTCATCCCAGCTACTTGGGAGGCTGAGACAGGAGGATCACTTCTGCTCAGGAGGCCGAGGCTGCAGTGAGCCATAATCGTACTACTGCACTCCAGTCTGGGCAACAGAGTGAAATGCTATCTCAAAAATAAATAAATAAATAGTAAGTACCCATGCAACTACCACGCAGGCTAAGAGAAAACACTGTCCGTGCCTTCCTTAAAAGACCCCTGTGTGACTCTCCACAATCACATCTGACCCAGGGATAACCCCTATGCCAACTTTTATGATCATCGTTTCCTTGGTTTTTCTTTATAGATTCCCACCCATGTTTATACCCCTAAGCAATAAATTTAATTTGGGTCGCTTTTAATTTTTATATAAATGGACTTATTGTGACTCATTTCTCTGCTCTAAAATATTCTGTCATATGAATTAATAGCTTTTGATAAACATTACGGTAGTTCTAGTTTTCCAACTTTTTTTTTTTTTTTTTTTTTTCAGAAAAAATGCTGTAGTGAGCACCCTTAAATGTGTCACCTGGTTCCCACATGCAAGGGATCCTCTAGACCAAAGGTAAGCAAATTTTTTCTACAAGGAGCCAGATAGTAACTATTTTGGGATCTATGCACCAGTCATTCTCCCAACTGTTCAACTCTACCATTGGAGCCCAAAAGCAACCATAGACTATAGTAAACAAATGAGCAGGACTACGTTTCGCTGAAACTTTACTTAACAAAACAAAACAAAAACAAGTGGTGGGCTACATCTGGGCTGCAGTCTACAGTGTGCCAACTCCTGCTCCAGATGACTTGCTTAGGAGTGGAACTTCCAGGGCCACCCCACTGCACAAGCCCATGGCAGGCCCAAGTGGGGTCATGCACGTGAACGTTCAACTTCGCTGGGCAATGCCAAGCTCTTCCCTGGAACGGTTTCAAAAGTTTGCATTCCCGCCAGCAGTGTAGATGTGTCCCCATCACTCACCTCCTTAGCAGTACTTGGTGTCATGCATTTTTGCCAAACACAAAGATGTGCAAAAGTTTTGCTTTGCGTGCATAGTTGTCTTGAGTTCCTATGTTTCTGACAGCTGTACTACTGCTCTGTAAATTGAAGATGAGTCATTTCCCTTCGGGAACTTAAGTAGTGACAGAACCACGTGTTTCTGTATCCCCTCTTACCCCTTTTCCCAAAAATCATGCTAAACATCATTGAGGCAGTTATTTTGGTAAGTCAAACCATGCCTTAAGTTTTCAAAATACCCTCCAATGAATGAAAGATGGGTAACCAAGACTGGTGGTTAAGGCTGAGGCCATTTTTTTAAAAATAGAGACCACTGACCATATAAAAATTCTGAAAAAAATGAAAGTCACCCTAGTAGTGATGAAAGCAAAGTGAGTGGTTATCTCACTGGTTTCTAGGGAATCCCTGGGTCTCTGTAAAACAGGCCTGGTGATGAGGAGGCAGGAAGTTAGGGGCAGGATGTGCCAAATACAGAGGAATCCTGGTTTCCACTCCTACCTCAACCACAGCTACTGGTGTATGTGTAGAGGGAGCAATCTGTTTATAAATGTGGCCACTATTTCATATTTTATTTGAAGACCTTTACAAACTCTTCTAAATTCTAAACTGCACTGTTTAATATTAATCCATTTACTGAGGGCCAATACAAGAAACTGGCTGGGCATGGTGACTCACGCCTGCAATCCCAGCCACTCTGGAGGCTGAAGTGAGAGGATTGCTTGAGCCCAGGGGTTGAGGCTGCAGCAAGCTATGACAGTGCCACTGCATGCCAGCCTGGGTGACAGAGCGAGACCATGTGTCCTTAACAAAAAAAAAAAGAAAAAAGGAAGAAAGAAAGAAAACAAAATGTCCTCCACGGAGGATATGCAAGTACAGCTAGTGGGTAAGAGCTGGGTGCCGGAGTCAGACAGCCTGGGTTCGAATCCTGGCTCTATCATCTGCTAGCTGGGGGAACTTGAGCTAATGCTGAACTTTGAACCTCAGCTACCTTGTGTGCAAAATGGGAGTAATGATTGAACCTCCTTCACTAGCTTAGTCTAAATGTTAACTGAGATAAACCATGGAAAAAGCTTGCTACATTTCAGGCATATAAGTATCCAATAAATGCTGGCTATTGCTATCTTAGCAGCTTTTAAAAAATGCACTGAGGAATAAAGTGGAGTGTCTCTAATAAAAATCTACAATAAACTCTTGTGGCTCAGAAATACTTAAAGTGGTAGACTTGGCTCAGCCAAGAACTTTCTCTCTTTGCTCTAGCTGTCAGGAGGCTGGAGTTCTGTAGCCAGAGGGTTGAGTGTACGTATCAGGGAAGGGGAATACAAATGCAAGCCAGAAAATCTGCACATATTACATACAATCATCAAAACAGATGCAGCCCAAAACTATAGGAACAGAAGAGGTACATCAGGTAATTTTAATAAGGACATTGTTATTTTTATCGATTTTGTGTTATTGTGGTATTTATCAGCTTTTTAATATTTGTGTTTGCTGTGGTTTCTTTCTCATTCCAAATATGTTTTCACTTTTGCATTTCTAATTTTGCACCCGTAATTCCATATTATTTTCCCTTTTCATTTTTTTGAGACAGAGTCTCACCCTGTTACCCAGGCTATAGTGCAGTGGCACCATCTCGGCTCACTGCAACCCCCGCCTCCTGGGTTCAAGCAATTCTCCTGCCTCAGCCTCCCGAGTAGTTGGGATTACAGGCATGCACCACCACGCCTGGCTAATGTTTTGTGTTTTAGTAGAGATAGGGTTTCACCATGTTCCCCGGGCTGGTCTCAAACTGCTGAGCTCAGGCAATCCACCTGCCTCGGCCTTGCAAAGTGCTGGGATTACAGGTGTGAGTCACTGCGCCCAGCCCATATTATTTTTCTTAAAGAGGCCCCTCTTGGGTCTACCCCTGCAAGAGATGGAAAAGTGAGGATGGTGGCCTTAGTACTCCAAAACTTGCCCAGGGATCCATCAGCAGGGAAAGGTTTAAGCAGAGTCACAGAGGGTGGTGCCCAGATCAGCAGCATCAGTCCCACCTGGGAACTTGTTAGAAATGCAGATTGTCAGGCCCTACCCCAGGAACTCAGAGCTCGCAAGTCAAAAACTCTGGGCTGGAGCCCGGCAATCTGTGCTTTTACAAACATTCCAAGTGAACTGAGGCACTCTAAAGTCAGGGAACCACAGGATTTAAGGGAACCAATTTCTAGATCCTCGATACCCTTAAAATAGACTGACGTGAGTCCTGACCTGGGACCAAACTGCCCTGTCAATTCTCACTCCCAATCCCCTCTTCCGCTTTAACAAAGAGAGCATCCCTCTCACAAACCCAGGACCTCACCACTCTGGGCGCACACCCCTAAGTGTGTAAAAATCTCTGGGGCACCAAAGGGTTGACATGAAATATTTTCCATGTGACAATCTTTCCTCTTCCCTTCTCTATCTTTGGCAAACAGGGCATGGCTCTGAAGGGTGAGTTCCCACGGGGACACAGGAGACCAAGGCTGTAGTACCTCGTCCCATTCACGTGGAAAACTATGAAAGCTTCCTGCTGCTTCTCCCCATCTTGGAGTTCAGAAATGAGACGGATAGCACAGGACACATAGTTACAACACACGTATTAAGAGTGAGAAATGAAGCTAGACTTTTCTCTTCAACAAATAGTGCTGATAGGGTTGATTGGAAAATAAGGACTGGCTTAGCCAAGTAAGTTGGACGATGGATACATTCTCTAAATTGAATGAGCCAGAGCTACAGCTCTAAGGTTTTGATGCCAATATAGTTAAAGGAGTGACAAGATAAAGGCACTTTAAAAAACTGTATTTTCAGAGATGTGCTGAAGTTAATACTACAGTAGACCCTTGTGCGGCATGGGTTTCAACTGTGTGGGCCCACTTAATACACAGATTTTTTCAATAACTACATTGGAAAATTTGGCAGAGATTTTTGACAATTTGAAAAAGACAAATCACTTTGGCTAGAAATATTGAAAACATTTAAGAAGAAGATATGCCATAAATGCAGAAAATACATGTAGCTACTAGTCTATTTTATCATTTATTACCATAAAACACATGTGAATTTATTATAAAAAGTTATAATGTATTAAAACTTACATGAACATGCTGTAATTAAATGTAAAGATGCAGTATTAAACCATAACTGCATAAATTAACTGTAGTACACGCTGAACTACTGTAATAATTTTATAGCCACCTCCTGTTGCTAATATGGTGAGTTCAAGTGTTGCATATATCTGCTTAAAATACTGGTAGGCCAGGCCTGGTGGCTCACACCTGTAATTCCAGCAATTTTGGAAGCCAAGGCAGGAGGATCACTTAAGCCCAGGAGGCAGAGGTTACCATGAATCAAGATGGCACCACTGTACTCTAGCCTTGGGGACAGTGGGAGACCATGGCTAAACACACACACACACACACACACACACACACACACACACACTGTGTGATCCCTTCCACCTCTGCCACCTCTGAGACAGCAAGACCAATCCCTCCTCTTCCTCCCCGTTCCTCCCCATCCTCCACGTGAAGATGAGGATGAAGACCTTTATGATGATCCATTTCCACTTATGAATAGTACATATTCTTTCTCTTCCTTATGATTTTTAAAGTAACACTTTCTTTTCCCTAGCTTACTTTATCATATAAATACAATATATAATATATATGGCATACAAAATATGTACTAGCTGACTGTTTTATTATTGGTAAGGCTTCCGGTCAACAATAGGCTATTAGTGATTAAGTTGAGTCAAAAGTTAACACGAATTTTCCACTGAGCAGGGGTTGGCATCCCTAACTGTTGCTCAAGGGTCAACTGTATTTTTAAACTTCCCAGCACTTTCTGAGTGTTTCAGGTTACGTGAGTCCCTCTAAATAAAACAATAGGTACAATGAATAATCATTTGATATGTTTTGGAGGGCCTTTCTGGAGTATGTTCCAGAAACTGCAAAAATGAATGACTCTAATAGCTGAATAACTACCTTTTTGCAAGTCAGTGTTTTCCAAGTCTGCTTACAACAAAATTGAAAGACAGCCTAATTTATCAGCAAATAATTCTTAAAAATAAGTTCTTATGATAAAGTATTATGTAAATTTTGACATTATTCAGACATACAATTAAGATATTTATGTCTATAGATAGATATCCATATGTAATATGTATAATAAAAACTCTATTTCTGTGCACTTACTTGTGTGAATACATTACATCCATAAAATAAAAAATAAGGGCCAGGCGCAGTGGCTTATGCCGGTAATCCCAGTAGTTTGGAGGGCTGAGGCAGGAGGATCACTTGAGCCCAGGAGTTTGAGACCAGCCTGGGCAACATGGCAAGCCCCTACAAAAAAAATACAAATACAAAAAATAGCCCCTATCCCTACAAAAAAATACAAAAATTAGCCGGGCATGGTGGTGCGCACCTGTAGTCCCAGCTACTTGGGAGGCTAACGCAGAAGGATTGCTTGAGCCCAGGAGTTCAAGGCTGCGGTGAGCTATGATTGCTCCACTGCACTCTAGCCTGGGCAACAAAGGAAGACCCTGTCTCAAAAAAAAAAAAAAAATCATGCTGAAACCTATCTCATTCCGACAGTAAGCAGTATTCATTACAGCCATACAATTCAATTAAAGAGGTGGAACAAAAAAAAAAACCTGTCATTTAACAAAAGGAAACTTTTCTAATAAATTTTCATTTTGTTAATAACTATCAAAATATATGTGTTGTTTATATAACTAATTGTAATGTTAGCTCAATTCTAAAGACTTTTTTAATACTTAGAAACAACACAGAAAATTGTTAAGGATTTTATAGAATTGAAGTATATTAAATCAGTACAAAATTCTGTGGGGAGAAAGAAATGTAAATACTAATTCAAGCAGAAAAAGAAACAATGTAAAATTCCCAATAAATAAATTGGAATATATTCTTTAATAGATGATGGTGGGTAACAAATTACAATGGTTTACAGATTTCAATGGATATATTTAAAAGGTTTAAAGTTTTATTTTAAAATGTCAGTATTAACCCCCCAAAATCAGTTTAGGGTGGTCCAGATGGGTTTTCTAACAATGGCAACTGGCTCTCTTTCCTTTCTGGTGCCTTATTAAGCAGGCGTTAAGTTTTTCAAATGATCAGGTCATTTTCTTCGAGAATTTGACCAGCCCATCATTGAAGGGCACCCAGCCGTGGAGCAGAGCGTCTTCAAAGCACCCCACGATGAGAGACTCTACCTTGGAAAGGTGGATGTTTGAGAACCAAGCTCTTTAAAGAGGAGCTCTCTGGGGTATGGGGCAGTGTAGGTCCCCAAAAGTAGCCTTCTTTCCACTCCCCGACACAGGCAGAGAGAATATCCTGAATTGTGGAGAAAGGGCATTCACAGTGTGCCTTCTGAGGTCTTCATTGCTTGCAGCTGCGGAGAGCCCGGTGCTGGGCTCTTGGGAAGCCAGAAGCAGGTGGGCAGCCCAGTCCCAGCCTCTTCCCTCCAGCCCTGGGGAGGGGCTACTTGGGTCTCTGACCAAAGGTTGAGCTACTCCCTCTGGGGACAGACAGCGATATCCCTTCTCTTCATATGAAGGCTAGAACCAAACCATTCACAATGGCACCATGAAAATAAGTAATTCAAAATTCAAGCTGTTGGAACTTTTAAATATTTCGAGCCTTAAGGAAATATGATTATGGGACCCGAGTTCAGGCAGCCGTAACCTTTATTTTTCTGACTATAGATTAGCCTTCTTCCTTACCTCCATTGTTTTGTGAAAAGTGACAAAAGGGCACCAGGGAAGACTCCTTCCCTCTTCACTGTTGATCTTCACTATGGATTAACTTCCCTCTTACCTTTCTCAAACAAAGCCTTCATGACTATCACACTGCCTTAATGTTAGGAATGGAAGGAATGTTAAATGGACTCTTAAATTGGAAAGGAAATGAAAACAAGCTGTACAGAAAAGAAACCAAACTGTAACAAATTAAACTGTTGTAACTCATAAACCATCCTTGTGTGGAATATGTTTTAATCCTACCAGATAACTTTGTCTTCTACCTATGTAAGCAAGACCTTAACTTCTAACTTGGGAGCACTGACCCCATTTTTCTAGAGTCTGTGTTCCCTGGATGGTTATTCCCAGCTTTGGGCTCTAATAGACTCTTAATCATATATCTAATATACTTAATCATATTTTCTGAATTTCGTTATTTAAGGTAGCCAGCACCTAAAAGAGAGCCTGAGGCTGTTGCTTCCAGTTGGTTCAGCTGTGACGGGAAGCAAGATTGTTTACTTTCCAGTGTCCTCAGCTGGAGAAATGGAATAACAGAATTTACTGCTCAGGACTTGGGTGAGGTTTGAATGTAACAGGCTTTTAAACCATACACACATGCACATGAGTGCACATAAACACACACACACACACACACACAGCCAGAGTGGGGAGGGACTATTCATTCTATAGGCCAGTGACTAGCAGACTGTGCCAGACACTTAAGCACAAAGACCGGGTGTACTGGGGCACAGGTACCACCACACCCAACCACTCTGCACCACCTGGTCTGGGTTTCTGAGTTAAGGAGACATTAGCATACTTCCTTGATTAAACTTTAAGAAGGAAAAAAAAAACGTTAAGGGACAAAGAGATATAACCTGTAAACATTTTAGCAGCTGCCACCTCACACGCTGACAAATGTAGCTTCCAATTCCCTTTACCATCACGGGAACCCTAGGAGTTTATGTGCTATCATCTCTGATTTTAAAAGCGAGGAAACCGTGTGAAGGTGAGTGCCTTGACCCAAGCCACACATCCAGGACAAAGCCAGACCAGCCCAGCCTCCCCATAACCAGTCCATGTTCTTACTCTTCCTCCATCATTCCTGTTTAAGTCCTAGGTCTGATCCTGGATGTCAAATCCAACTGGACCATAATTATAGGAAACACGTTAAATGCCTTACACATATTAATCCACCCAGTCCTCACAACTATCCTATGAGTATGGGCTATTATTATCAAACCATTTACTAGATAGGAAAACTGAGGCCAGCAAGTCTGTAATTTGCCCAAGGCACACAACTAAGTTAGGGGTAGAGGTGGGATTGTACCCAGCACAGTGTGGCCCAGAGTCCCCATACTCCACCTGACACTGACTGCACCGTTCACACAGGACTTCTTGCTCCACAGATGGCAAGGGCCTGGTGCTTGCACTACTGAGGCAGCCTGGAGCGGGAAGGCAGGAAGGCAAGAGCCCTGTGGCTCTTGATCTGGTCCTTTGGCCCACTGGGCTTGCTTGGTCTTGTCAAGATCACAAACCCACGAGACTTCACAAACACAACCCCACCACCCCTCACAATAGTAGAGCTCAATATGAGCAAGGTGCTTCCAGCCTTGAGAGTCTCTCCTTTGCCCTGACATGCTTCGTGGCCTTTAAAAAGGCCCATCAGGCCTGGTGGCTCACACCTATCACCCCAGCACTTTGGGAGGCCAAGACAGGAGGATCACCTGAGGTGAGGAGTTTGAGACCAGCCTGGCCAACATGGTGAAACCCCGTCTCTACTAAAAATACAAAAATAAGCCTGGCGTCATGACATGTGCCTGTAGTCCCAGCTACTCAGGGAGGCTGAGGCAGGAGAATCAGTTGAACCCCAGGAGGCAGAGGTTGCCGTGAGCCAAGATCGCGCCACTGCACTCCAGCCTGGGTGACAGAGTGAAACTCCATCTCAAAAAAAAAAAGCCCATCAGAATTGACTGTGACCAAAGCTGGAAGACAGATGTCACAGAGCAGGAGCAGGTCTCTTCCTCAAGATCCCACCATGGTCTCTGGTGGCAACACAGGGAGGGAGGCCAGCCCTCCAGAACCCTCAACCCACATGCTTCCTACACAGGCCGTGAAGTGCCACTCTACCCACACAGGCCATGAAGTACCACTGCTCTCAGAGGTGAGGAGAAATGAAGCACCTTGCTTACGATAACACAGAGAACTGGTTTCAGATCCCAGATATACTCAGCTAATTGGCAGTAAGAATAGACAATGACTCAGTGGCTAAGAGAAAGGAGGCTAATGCAGAGGGGAAGGCCAGGGCTGGGACAAAGGTCATGAAAAGCAGTTGTGACCCGCATGGGAAGGGCATTTAATGGAAGAGTGTGACATACAAAAATGTAGTGGAATTCCATCGGGGGAGGTATTACTTAGGGCTTAGCTATAAAAAGCAAGGTTTTATTCATCTAGATGGGCAGTTCCTTTAGAGATTTTTCTCCCGTTTGTCTTGCATGTAATGTGTCTACATGAGAATGTAAAAGAGAAACAAGATGACAGCTCAAAAAAAGAAATCTTTTAATAAAAATTACTCATAAAAATCCTAATAAATTTTAAAGAGCAAGATATTCCTTATTACATTTATAAAAGAACATTTGGTCCTTTTACAAAAAGATCCCTTTTAATTTAAATACATTTCTTATTTACAGATTAAACATAAAATATCATCTAAGTTGCAAAGCATATTGCACATTACAGAGAGAGAAGCATTTGTGTATTTCAGTAAGTTTTCCCCGAGCTTCCAACTCTATACTTTTTTTGTAAGAAGATTTACCTTTCTTATGCAAAATAAATAAAAATGCAGCTTGTGTTCTGCTATTTAAAACTAAAACAAAATAACCTTTAAAAATACTATTCCTCTGCCTTGAAGAAAGAAGGAAGAGGGTATAGAATCAGGGATTTCCACAGGTACTTGACATTTTTACCAGATTCACGTCCGGATTCAAGCGGGAGCATAACTCCGACCCCTGCGAAACCTGGGACACACGGCCCAACCCGCCCCACCTCCTCGCTTTCCCAAGGTGTCCCTGCCCTGCAGGGAAGAGGCACTAGAATAGGAGCTGGATGCTGGGAATGGACAGGAAAGCTCAGAAGTTTCTTCTAAAGTTCCTGCTCAGCCACCCTGTGGCTAAGGTAATCACTCAGCCCTACCTTTACACCAGCACTAAATTTGAAAAAAGATTTTTGTTTTTGTCAACAGACAAAAAAGAAATTTTTCAAAGAGAAAGGCCTCTGGTGCCCTCCAAAAGCAGAAAGGAATGTCTCATGTTGAGTCTACACAATCCAAAGAGGAATTACAGGTGGCAATCATTCAGTAAACTGAACTAAGAAATCATTAAGAGGGATATCTTCCTTTGGTGGGGAGAAGAGGGAAGAGGAGGAGGAACAAGGCCCTCAGATTGCACAACTGCGCTGACCAAACCAGATACTTCCTACAGACGCTCCTCTAATAGTCATGTGCACAGATATCATCCTGGTGCATTTTTCTTTAAATACGTAGAAAATTATTTAAGTGTCACGTACACAGTCCATGATCTAAAACAAGAAAAGCCCTGAGGATTCAGTTACAATGAATAAGTTCTGGCACAAGCGCTGCAGAAAAAAAAATTTTAAAAATGAACGGAAGATTTGAATACAGAAGCTGGTTTTTCACAATGGCCAGGGCAAATGGAGAGCTAGCAAACCCTTCCTTGCCACCTATTCTTCCAGAAGGGATTCCTCGGTCACATCAACTAAAGTAGCTAAGCCTCCCCTATAATGATTTGAAAGTTTGTTGTGAGAGAATTACGCTTCATCAAGCCAACTATAAGGCAGCTTTCTACAACAGTTCTGCAAAATGCTTCCACCACACTGAGCAAAGCTGACACGAGACACTAGCTACACGTGGGAACAGGAAGATGGGCCAGGCTCAGAGCTGCCACAAAGGATGAAGTCCACTCAGATTTGAGGCATTCCTGGGGCAAAGCACTAAGCAAAGCAACTTCTCTGGTAATCTCCTCCTCATCCATTCTCTACCCAGTATTTCAGAACATAGAACAGAAGAAACTGCAAAAGCCCGGCAGGATATATCACAGTTGTTAACATTCTGACTTTCAAAAAGAAAACAAGTAACCTTTGAAACTGGCTCAAAGAACCTTCTGGCATCCAGCCGCACAAACCACTGACTACATAGCATCAAACTTCGGACTGGGTAGTCTGGAAGCTCAACAACCAGGATGAATATGTACTAACTCACTCACCCTCAGTCTCACCTACTGGTATTAATTCCAGTACCCAGAAGTCAAGAGGGTTTGGGACTTAACATAAAACACGTTTCCTGACAGCCTGTGGCCCCTGAGAAGCACCTGCAGCACTCTGTACTCTGAAAGCATGAGATCCCCATTCCCTATTCCAGGAGCATGAGGAGGAAGGAACACCCGGGCTTGCTCGAGTGACAGGTAAAATGCCTCATTAAGAGAACACTGGAGTGCTTACCCACCACTGCCACCACAGAAGCCAGAGCGGGAGAGGAGGGGAGCGCCAAGAGAAATCACAGGCACGAAGAACTCACCTCCTTCTCTGAGATGCTCTATATTCCCAAATGGGTCACTAACAGTCCGACCTCTGTTTGCCCAGAGACACAGGTACAAGTATGCTCGTGTATGTGCATGCATGCGTGCGTATGTTTATTTAACATTTTTAATGAGTCAGTGAAAACATTTAAAATATATATACTAGTCTCAAAGTTTTCCATTCAGTAGATGGGACATTGTTGATAAACAGAATAATGCTTCTGAAATGAAAAAAGGTAAAATAGAAGCATTTTATTTTTTCTATTTTAAAACAATTGATGTAATAAATGTTTAAAAGATAGAGATGGCACGTTTATTACTGAAAATCCTCTTTTCAAAAATCTCAAAGAACTGAACTATATATTTTTAAAACCGTAACACTTAAAAATTTTAAGAAGGAATAAGATTTCTCCCTTTTGACTAAAAATGCAACATAGACAGTGTTTATTTCTAGCTTTGAAAAGATGCACATGAAATCCTTAGAGGTGGGCAAACAGTGACAGGTGAGAATCGTGGTATGTGAGGCTGGAAATTTTAGGGATTTCCTACCCTTTTTAATAGAATGTGTTTCCACCCATGATGCTTCATGGAAGCCAGACTAAGAGTCAACCCTGCCGCACTGTGTAAGAGTAGCAGGTGTGTATCAGTGTGGGATCAAAGAGAGATGTTCTGGCTAAGAAAATAAAACAAAAAAAGAAGGCATTTTAGCACAACTTCCTCCATCTACATGCTTACTTTTACAAGTTGAAAGGCAAAGACTGGCCAAGCAATTTCCATCCCCCTTTCACCATGGTCTCACCATGTGGCTAAACAGGCCTCCAGAAACCGTATCAGTAGCTGTGACATCCAGTGGCCCAAACCAAAACCAATATAAGGCACTAATCTAAAGCCTGTATTACACAGAGAAATGGCTCAAGGATGCTAAAAAGTCATGTGATCATTTCTTTCTCCCTGATTTAGCTAATTGGCACTAGACATAGGAAACAAAAAAAAACACAGAACTTTAACCCAAATATGGTCAGAACTGAGAATCCTTGCTTAGGAAATATGAGAAAGATGGAAGCTCAGACAACCTTAGGTATTGTTCTCTTCCTAAAAAGCACCTGATTCTGGAACTATGGGATTTCCTCAGGTAAGTTCATATTCAAAATGCAAAATACCATCCAAAAGATCTGTCAGTTAACCTCTTAGACCATAACATAATAACTTAAGAGACTCTGTTAAGAATTCTGGTTAAGACCATTATTCTTAAGCAAATAATTTGTAACACTGTAAAGATTACTTGAGGCATACATGAAAAACTGGATGATTTTTTCTCCCATGTGATCCAAAATCATGGTTGGATATCAGGGGAAGAGCCCAATTATCTAATAACAGAAAGGATGACATTTTCAATGCAATTAAGTAGGGATACCAAATGAACCACAGACCCTTTTGCAGAAATTTCATTCTCAATCCTCTAATAAAGAAGTAGCTAGCCAGGTACAGTGGTGCTCACCTGTAATCCCAGCTACTCGGGAGGTTGAGGCAGAAGGATCACTTGAGCCCAGGTAACCCTGTCTCAAAAGAATATCAAGACCCTGTCTCAAAAAAATAAAAGTAATAAAAAAAATTTTTTTAAGACATAGCAATACTCCAGTATAGCAGGTGCCAGCAAAGTAAAGAGACTGAGGTTCTAAAGTATAAAGCTATGAACATCAATCCAAAGAATGCCCAATCTATTGTGCTCATAACATCAACATGTCATAAGAGGCCAATTTCCATGTACCTTCTCACTTCAAATTATATCCTTAATAGGGCATTTTATTGAACAAGAGAGAAACACTGAAGTGTGCAAGGATTAACCAGATGTGGTGAGGTGCTGCACAGAAATTCCTACACTATCACGGACAGCGAGACTTCTGTCCCCTTCCATTTCAGACTGGACTTTGGCATGGTCTGGGTTCGGTTGTTAAGGTCTGGTTCAAGATGAGGCCTCACAGAGAGCAGATCAAATCAAGCCAACCATCTGGTCAATCTGTCGCATGTAGATGCTCTTTAAGGGCAGGGAGTACCTCCTCTCATCAGGTACACGATTGCACTAGAAAGACAAAAACGAGGGAAAATTAAAAACTCATACGTTGATCTCTCAGAAAATGTGACTGGATGACTTAATCCAGGGTTTCTCAGTCTGGGAACTACTGACGTTTGGAAGTAGGTAACTGTTGTGGAAGCCGCCTGTACACTGTAGGACGGTCAGCAGCACCCCTTGCCTCTCCCAGTAGGTGCCAGTGGCAACTCCTATGCCTCAGTTGTGAAAATCAAAAACGTCTCCAGACACTGTTCCAATGTCCCTTGAGCAGCAAAATCACCCTCAGGTGAAGACCACTGACATAATTTAATATCCTCACTCACTTTATAGATAAAGAAATGGCAGATCTGGGGAGGCTAAAAGGCATCACAGCAACTACTTAGTGGCCAGGACTGAAAGCCACATGCCTGGGGTCCTTAGTACACCCAGAATTTCAGAAAACATTTCTGCTATTTGAAAACAATGTGTTTTTCTGAGCTATGTTTTTCTCATTCACAACTAAACTCTAAATGCTTAAGACTACTATTTTTTTTTAATTAAAGACCTCCGCATCACTTTTTTTCCTCAAAGGAGATGCACATCTTGAGAACTAACCAACTGCAATATCCCTGGAAGCAGTTGTCTAAATACATCCATTATCCGCTTCATCTCCAAAGAAACATTTTCCCCATGCCCTGTAGTTGAACTAACTACGCCCTGCTCCTCATCCCCGGCAAGATTAAGACTGGCAGATCCTTCTATTGGTCCCGACTGCCCCCCAAGCCCACATCTCTGTGCTTTTGCAGGTGCTACAGCTTCTGCCTGAACATCCTTTCTGGGATACCCCTTCTCATCCTTCAAGGATCTCCAGCAAGTGACCTCCTCAGGGAATCCCGCCTTGATTTTCTCTGGAGATTAGTCCTTGCCCTCTGTGTTTCAACGGCACTACGGACAAACGCCTAGGATGGAACTGGATTCCCCACTAGGTCATGCCCCTATCCAGAACTGGGAGCCCTCCTGAGGGCCTGAATCCCTGGAATCATGGGATCAGATCTATTAGCGAGTGTGGCAGGTCAGAGATGTTTCCTTCCTAAAAGAGAAGACACTGCCTGGGTCCAAATCCTGGCTCCACTGTGGGACCTGAACCTCTCTGTGCCTCCCTTTCTTCATCTGTAAAATGGAGACGTTAAAAGTACCCGCCCCTCACAGGGCTGTTGGAGAAGTAAACAGGTTAACATAGGTCAGCGTTTAGAGTGGTGCAAAGGTTAACCCTGGTATGTATTTGCAAGTGCTGGCTGTTATTAACTTTCCCCTCACTCTCCTTCCCCCTCCTCCCGACTATGCTTTGTCCACTCAATCAGCGCTCCATGACTGATGGAAATGGGGGCGGAGGTGGTTATCTACACTCTGGCCTATCGATTTACTTCACAGACTGATGGTGAAGACCTTTACTGGGGCATTAATGGAAAAGCACTGAAGCACAGTCTGCAATGAGAGGGCGCCCCAATGCCAAGGCAACCCATCTGTGGGGAGGCTGCTGAACTCCTGACCACCGAGGCCCTGGGGGATAACGAGATTTGAAATTTCGACTGATCTACATTTCCCTATCCTCACTTCCAAACCATCCTATTTTATTCAAATCAATACAACTACCTGATACTTTCACTAGGGATGCAAGGACTTCCATTTTCAAATTTTTTCTGCTGCTTCTCAGGACAATCTAGGCATGTGGAGTAAAGCCCTACTTCAAATGAATGTGGGTGTTTGCTGCACTTCGAAGAGCATCTTCATTAGGACCATCGTGACTATCACCGCTTTTTTCTCTTCTGCTGCTGGTAGATGATTTTGCTGAATGTCTTCCATTTGCCCCTCCAGGTCCACTGATGGATCATATCAATAGGCTCCCTCGGCCTCCAGCTTCTGCCCCAGGCAGCCAAGAAGATGCTCCAGCAGGCAACTGGGGGAGCAGGGAGGGGTCACATGTTGACTCTGCCGGCTCCCTCCAGGCAAGGCCACAAAAGTCAGATCTGAGCGGTGGCTCCTGCTGAGTGGCTGCTCCTCCCACAAGACTCCCCTCTTCCAGGAACCTGTGGCCACTCTCTCCACTGGCACCTGCAGCCAGCAGTGATGATGCCACTGCTGCTCCTGTGGTTTCCCTACACTCTGACAACATCTATGTAAATGGTGTCTTTAGGAGGTGTTTTCAAATCTCCCAATCTGCGTACACCATCAATTTTCCATCAGGAAGTCTGAACAACTAAGGAATTCATAGTATTTTCTCTTCCTATATATGCAAATCACCCCTGGAAAAAGCAACTCACGTTGGAGCTGGAGTTGATGACTTTTAACTCGTGAGGTTTCGGCCTGTGCACAGACTTTCCCCCTTGGTCCTGCCCTCCCTCTTCAGAGAAGAATTCCTTCCATGGCAATTCCCGAAGATGCTCATCCACAGACACAATGTGTCCCTCTGTTGTGAACATGTATCTGGTTCCAGACTTGTGTACTGGATTGTCTTCATCAAACAGCTAGTGGGAAGGGAAAAAAAGATACAACCAATAATTGTAGCACACTTGGAACTGAATCATGGGGGAGTGTCCCAGCTACTCAGGGAGTAGAATTTGCTTGGACCTCATGCTTCTCAGTGACAACTGGGTGAAAAAGAATTGACTGACAACTGTGGTGCCCAACCCAGGCTGCAAGGCAGAATCACCTGCTTCATCTAAACTCAGATACCTAGACCTGCCTCTTCCCTACACATATCCCGCCCCGACACAGAGACTCAGAAATTCCAAGGCTAAGGCCCAAGCACAGGTAGTCTATAAAAGTTTGCTGGATGATTGCCATGTGCTACCTAAGAGTTCTCCTGCTGGAATTCTAGAACTACACCCAGCCTCACAGACACCTAGTCCCTGAACTGTAAATGCTGGCAGGGAGGAACCAAGTTTTATCCATCACCATATCGCCTGGGCCTAGCACAGAGCCCAACACATCTACCAACATTCAGTTCATTTCTTGCACAACAAGGGTTGGGCTCTGAAGACGCAATGGCCACAAGGCACAGTCCTTTCCCTCAATGGTGCATGTGACATGGAACAAAAGAGCATCTAGAAAGAACATCTAACCCAATATGGGATGCAACAGTGCAGGAGAAGGCAAGTGTTCTGTGAATGTTGAATGAATGAATACCTAGAAATTCTTTGAAACTGTATTGGTCACCTAAACTATTTCAAGATGAGGAAAAATGAGATTCAGTGCAGCTTGTCAATGTTTACACAGTAACAAGAGAAGAACAGGGCAGATCACAGGTTTTCCTCTCCCTAGACTCTAGGTTCTTTCACCTAGCACACCCTACAGGGTCACCTTCCTTTTACTCTAAAACTTGCCCTGTTAGCGTCCTTCTGACACCACTGGCTGCTGGACGGAAATACGCAGCTAGGCTCTGACCAGCCTGATTTAGCAGACCTGAGCCACCTGCATGGACAGCAAGAACCACTGCACACACAGGAATCGACAGCAGGACAGCTGTCTTCCCACTGGACAGACCACATGCGCTGCTGGTGGACATACCTCTGCAGTCGTCTGTGAAAAGACACCAGACACAGAAGAGTATCATCTTAATGGATTAGACCAGCAGCTCCAAAACCTGGCTCACGTGAAACCACTGAAGGCACTTGTCAAAATGACAGATTTCTGAGAATGCTTGTTCTAAAGATTCTGACTCAATATGGCTGTAATCTTAGCAAGGGCCCCAGGGTGATCTGGACCCAGCTAGCCCCAGGCCTAGGAACCACAGAACTAGATAAATGCAATTTATCGCAGCTGCTTCTATCTCTGACCCTCTGCCCAAGTTCTCAGTTGCCATCCTATCTTCTAACCTGGAAATCCTGCCCTCGTTTCTATGTGGCCATACTGAGGAAAGTGGCAGGAGGAAGAGGGGTGAGGTGGAAAGACCACCAGACAGGGAGTCAGGACCACAGTTCACATTTCAGCTCTGCCACAGCCACCCCCATACTACGGACAAGTCGCCTGACCTCTGTGTAGGCTGTAGTTCTTGTGAGGGAAATAATGAACATATGAACATTAGGTAATACCAAAGGTTTCATCCAGGTCCAGAAATTCTCTCTCTACACACACACACACACACACACACACACACACACACACAATCACGTGCCTGAGGATGTGTATATGGACAGAGACAAGGCTGAGCTGCAGGTCTTGGCCAAGATCACACACATCAAGAAAAGTGAGAAGCCATTATGAACACAGCTCTCTTCCTCAGAGGCATCTTCCCCCTACCACCACACTAACGCTGGTTCTGTATCAATCATTACCAGCATTTCCCACCTAGCACACCCTACAGGGTCACCTTCCTTTTACTCTAAAACTCCCCCTGTTAACGTCATAAGTTTGTAATCATAAGTTCAATTCTTGGTTTACTTGACAAATGACTTTTCAACAAGGTTGGAAACCATGAAAGAAGATAGTAATATCCTTTGGTTCTGACAGCATTTGCATCGTGGGAATGCACAATGTCCAGCATGTAGCTGTGCCCAGTAAGCATCTGTCAGATAGAAGACTATGCGAATGCTCGCTCTAAGCAATACTAAATATTCCTGGGTTCATCTTGCAACACACATACCAGATACAAGTATTTACAGGTCTCACTGAGAAAGAAGCTCTCCATCCGGTCTTCTGTGGACTTGTCAATGACGTGATGCAGCGTGGCGTACCCACACCTACAAAACAATTGTCAGGTCAGTCCTGCCTCTCTTCCTTCCCACCTGCTGATTCACTTAAGAAGCAGAAACATTCTCTTATCAGAATAATCAACCAGTCATCCAGCACCATACGAAACTATGTTTACACTGTAGGGCTCTCCTTTTTTATAGCCTGGATTGTTCGCAAATTTACTTAGCAAGTGCTTTTGGCTGCTAAATTATCAGGTGAGTTACAGGGTGTGGGGGTGGTGGCAGGGGGCTGGCCAGAAGCATAACAGGGCACCAAGAAAATGGCAACAAATTTAAAAGGACTAATTTAAATGTCTAGTCCTAATACTTGTAGAATTGACTTATTATTGAGAATTGACTTATTATTTGAGTATTGACTTATTATTTAAGATAGCACTTTAAAAAAAAAACATGATATAGCGGGTTAAAAAAAAAGCATGTCACAAAATTGAAACACAGTATGTTTCTTATATATACATATATACACACATCATATATAAAAATATATTTAAAAGATTATAAGTACATACATTTCAATACTGACTACAGTTTTCTCTGTATGTGGAGATTACAGTGATAATATTCTACTGCTTTATATTTTCTGTACTCCCTAAACATTTTAGTGTATGTGTTATTGTATAACTAGGGGAAAGAAGTTAGAATGAACACCCATAATCTGCTAGAACCTCACGGAAAAAAAAGGGCAGGTCTCACTACAATGGAAAGGTTCTACTACACCAAAAGGTAAGCAATTTCCCTGTAAATGTAACATTAATGACCTGGTTCTATAAATTAAAATGCAAACTAGGATATTTCCCCAAAACAATTTGAAATAAAAGTGGCTGACAGAAAAAGGAAGGAACTTAGAAAACTGACTTGACTTTTGTGTACTTTTCCAGACTCTGCAGAATATCCATTCCTACATGGAGGTAGAAGGGATTCTTGGTTGCCTAGAGAGAACACGAGAGAATGTGATCCAGCATGGGCTTGGAAGACATGCCATCAACAAACATCATGGTGACTGCGGGGTGACTGCGGGGTTTCCCCATGGAGACGAGTCGCCAGCCAAAGGAAGAAACAGGGCCCAGGTCATTCACCTTGCAGGGTCACAACGGTTAGAGGACCAAGGTATTCCATCAGTTCACATCAAAGTGTACCTGTGACTTGTTTAACTTTAGCCAGGGTTAAGACCACCTGTTCCAGGGTAGAACAATACTCTACTTTGGTTCCCATCATGATTAGAAATAAAACAATGCCCACCCTGACAGCACCATATCTGAGAACAAATCCAATTTCTATCTTGCCTCGGAACTCTCCAGAAACTTAAGACACAGGCACAGGAAACAGGACCTTGCCACCATTCCAGTTATGGCACCATGAGGAAAGGCTGATGGGAACAAGACTTTCCAAAGTGTAAAAGGAGGCCGCCACCCTCTCCTCTCTAGTCACCCTGAGAAATCAGTCCTCAGTTGCCTACTCTTCTCACACATGCTCTTAGATGGTTTTACTAGAGAAAAAAACTTCTCTGGGAAGATAAGCCTTTATCCAACAAACAGTTTAAAAATTGGGGATCTTTAATTCATGCCTAGCACCAGATTGAAGCAACAAAGAAAACAACAAGGTTAGCAGTCTCCAGATTAAAAGTGCACAGGGTGTGGCTACAGAGGGTAAAGCTGTAGAGTGCAAGACATCTCTGGCAACGTGAAGGAGAAGCTGAAAACACGAAAGAAGCAGTGAAAGAAACAAAGAGGAGTAAGCTCACAGGCTACAGGACTAAGCTTAAGAGGAGAAATCAGCCAGTAATCGGCACACCATCCCCCGTGTACAGCCTTGCTCTACTGGGCTCAGAAAGGCCAAACAGGTGTCTATCATCTTTTTCCTTTTTTGAGAGGTTATCTAAAACTCAGGAGGTCCCTTTTTAGGCATGAGGACTACTACCAATTTCATAGGATTTCTTTCCCCTTTTTTCATCTGAAGCAAATGGCAAGGATTCGGTATAAAAAAAATTGTTGAATAAATAAATTCAAACCTTAGTGTTAGCCCCACTACCAGAGTTTCTAAAACTCAGGCTCTGCTTGCTAGGGCTGGTCCATGGTGGGCATCTGTTACAGGCCTACTGAATTTCACCAAGGCCAGTTTCTTGGTGAGTTAACCACTCGTGCTGCTGTGCATGTGAATGAAGGAGGACTCTCTGCGTGTACATACGTATGGCATGCACAGAAGTATAAATATCTGGCTTCAACTGTCAGGAAGAAGACATTTCACAGTTAAAGTCACATTCCCTCTGCCACTGCAGTAATTTCACAAAGGATGAACACTAGTTTATATACATATATAAACAAAAACAGGCATCCAGATGAATCCCAGATGATTTCCTTTACAACCAAGAAAATGAATTTTCTTTTTATCTGAATAGTTATTACAGACCAGGGCTCCACAGTACACTGGTGCAGAATTGTATCCTAAAAACGGGTCTTCTGGTCAAATACATTTGGAAAACAAATCTTCCTCATGAATATTTAAGGATGTGAGATATAAGTCCTATGGTAAAAACACGATTCAGCTTTGTGGAATATGAGGTTAAAAACATATTTCACTGCAAATGCCTTCTCTGTCCTGTGAAGTCACGAATAACACTGAACACTAATAAGACTACAGATAGGGGGTAACTCGATCAGAGTCACTATGAAACAACATAACCCTAAATCATTCAGCAAATGTTCATTAACGACGAACTGCTGGGGTCAGGGGAGGCAGTGAAAGAGAGAAAAAAAAAACAAAACTCTAGTACCTGGTAGAGGAGATATGTGGATTCCACTAACTCTGGTCTCAGTGGGTAGAAGAGAACATCAGGGGCCTGCAGCTGCCAGTTATATCTCTCAGGAAGGGCACCATATCGTTTCCATATGGCATAGTAGAAGGCATGAAGGCAGATAGCATCTTCCACATCTCCTATCAGCACCTAAGGAGAGGACACAGGTCATCAGGCTGAGATACCATTCCTAGAGTGACAAGACATGCCACAAAGGGCCTGCCTGGGCTCTCCTCTACCCCCGAGTTCTTACTTGACCTACACATACGGTTAAAGACAAAACCAACCCAAAAGTGACAACCCAGACAAATAAATGCCCTCCCTATCTGGTCACTAATGCCAAATTGATGTGAACTGCAAACAGAAAAACAGATTACATGTACTAATGAACAAGGAATAAACAACTGAGCGATAATTATCCAAAACTCACACACAGCCCAGCGCAGTGCCTCATGCCAGTAATCTCAGCAATTTGGGAGGCTAAAGCGGGTAGATCACCTAAGGCCTGGAGTTCGAGACCAGCCTGGACAACATGGTAAAACCCCATCTCTACTAAAAGTACAAAAAACTAGTCAGGTGTGGTGGCGGGCGCCTGTAATCCCAGCTACTCTGGAGGCTGAGGCAGGAGAATCTCTTGAACCCGGGAGGCGGAGGTTGCAGTGAGCCGAGATTATGCCACTGCACTCCAGCCTGGGCAACAGAGCAAGACTTCATCTCAAAACAAAAACAAACAAACAAAAACAAAAATCATACACAGTCACTTCTCAAGCATGGTTTTGCAATTGTGTGGAATGGCTCTGTTCAATATTCTGGAGACTAATTTCACAAACAGAGAGATGAAGACATATAGTGTTAGTGACCTCCCAAATCCAAAGGAGACAGAGAATGCTCAGGGTATTAGAAAAGAAAGAAAGGAAGGGAGAAGCCCTTTCTGGTGAATGGTTATTCTTAGGAAATCTGATTGCAAAATACCTGCAGTCCAGGGAAAAAGGCCTGCAGAGAGTCAATCCAGGTGTTCATCAGCTGCCCACTGAACATGTTCACGTTGACATAGAGTGGGGGGTCTCCTTCTCCTTCATTGCAGGCTTCCCGCCTACAAACCCAAGCAGCACATTCACTGGTGAAAAGAAAGCTCACTGACAGATCTCTACCTCTCCAGCAGCCGCTGGTAGTTTCATTTAAATGGAATTAACATTAATTTTTTCTCCTAACTCATTCCTTAAACCTTTGGAGACTGCCTTTAACTATCTACATTAGACTCTAGCAGAAGATAATATTTACCACAGGATCAAAGTTCCTAATGCAGCCATTATAATGTCAGGATTTCACAGTATTCTGCAGAAAGCACTTTGAGCTTTGCGTTTAAGAGCCCTGCCACGTAAGAGAATTCAGTATATAGCATGGGCCTATGCTGGATTTCACCTGAGCAGAAAAACTTGGTTCTTTTGGTACAAAGAGTCTCTTCTCTAGTGATGCCCTATAGCATGGGCCTGGAGAAATGCATCAAAGCAAGACCCTTGGGGATTACTGCTCAATTTAGTTTGTGGCTTTGAGAAGCAAAAATAAATAAATTCCACCCAAAAGGTCCCTTACTTAAACACAGCACATACAAGTGGTTCCTACAACAGCAATGTAGAAATGGACCCAAGAAAATCCTACCAAGCTGGAAGCTCAGTAGCTATCACTTGCACTAAAACTGGACACTTAACATAGAAATACATACAAAGAAAGATCTGGGGGCCAGGTGTGGTGGTTCACACCTGTAATCCCAGCACTTTGGGAGGCTGAGGCAGGCAGATCACGAGGTCAGGAGTTTGAGACCAGCCTGACCAACATGGTGAAATCCCATCTCTACTAAAAATACAAAAATCAGCAAGGCATGGTGACACGTGCCTATAGTCCCAGCTACCCAGGAGGCTGAGGCAGAAGAATCGCTTGAACCTAGGAGGCAAAGGTTGCAGTAAGCCAAGATCGTACCACTGCACTCCAGCCTGGGTGAGAGCAAGACTCTGACTCAAAAAAAAAAAAAAAGACAGACCGACCTGGGATAAGAGAGTGACACTAGGTAGAAGCCATTGTAGCTTCAAATGGCTCTCTCTCTCCTGTCATCCTGGATGCATAACAAAAAATAGTGAATAACATTGTTTTAAACCAACTCGGAGAGAAAAAAAAATGTGGTAATTGTCCTTTCTATCACCAAGTATAAAGACCAATCCTCACAATTCTTTGGAAAGTAATAGAACCAAAACATTGTCCTGCAAATAATTGTCCTGCATTGCAGATCTATCTGCAATTAAAGCCACAGTTAAACACTGGGATGTGTCAGCCCCTGTAGTAGCAACAAGTCTCTAAGACAGCCCCCGAGAACCTCTATTCCTGTGAGTCACACCCTTGCACAGCCCCCTCCCACACTGTATGTATCAGGGTTGATCTGGGTGACTAACGGTCTGGCAGAAGTATTGGTATATCATTCCCAGATTAGTCATGAAAGCACTGTGGCTGCCATTTTGGCTTCTTTCTCTCTTTTTCTCTCAATCACTCATTCTGGGGGAAGCCAGTGGCCATGAGCTACCTACAAAGAGGCCCCTTGGCAAAGAACTGAGCCCTCCAGCCAACAGTCAATGAGGAACTGAAGCCTGCCAGCAACCAAAGTGAGCCTGGAAGGGATCTCACAGCACCATCAGGTCTTGGCATGGCTGTGGCCCTGGCCACCAGCTTGACAACAACCTCAGGAGAGATCCTGGGCCAGAGTGACCAGCTCAGCTGCTCCTGGATTACTATCCCTAAGAAACTTCATGAGATGATGCTTGTTGTTTTAAGCCACTAGGTTCTGGGGTACTATGCTATGCAGCGACAGAAAGCTAACACAGCTCTTTGCCCCCAGATGACTGACAAACCAGGAGAGGTGGTAAGGTGAGGGCAGAGATAAAAGACCCTGCGATTGTATGTTAAAAAAATACAAACACTTCAGAATGCATTCTATTTGCTTTACAAGGCAACAGAGGAGATGTTAGGGAGACATACCCTCTTCTTAAGTAGTTCTGAATACTCTGATATGCAGCATTAAACATTTCTAGGTCTTCTTTTTCACCAAAGAGAATGTAAGATTTCAAGAGGTATTCATAGAAGGAGTCCAGCCCGGCACCCAGGCCACTCTGCTTTCCAACCCAGTGGCCAGTCTGAATGTTCACGACATTGCCTGCAAAAATAAACAAGGCACTTGAGGTCCCAACTGTCTCATCAGGGAGGACATGGATGCGGACACGCCTCCTACTCCAACCACACTGCTCCTCAGCACCTTTATCCTTGGCATACAGGAGGAGTGGCTGCTTGGACCTAACATTTTTGTCAGTCTTATCACTAAGTTAGCCCAGACATCTTTCTAAATATATAGCGTTTACTGACACAAACATGGGGATAAACATTTAATGCAAAATAAAAATAGGTTTGTCATTTTGCTTTTCCAGACTGATGATGCATTTCAAAACTCAAGAGTTTTTCACAGACTTTTTAACCCAGTACTGCCATTCCTGGGAATTTATCCAAAAAAAGATGATTTTAAAAAGAAAAAGTAGCCAGGCATGATGGCTTACACTTATAATCCCAGCACTCTGGGAGGTCGAGGCAGGTGGATCGCTTGAGTTCAGGAGTTCGAGACCAGTCTGGGCAACATGGTGAAACTCTGTCTCTACCAAAAATACAAAAAATTAGCTGGGTGCGATGGGGGGTGCCTGTAGTGCCAGCTACTCAGGAGGCTGAGATGGGGGGTTCACTTGAGCCCATGGATCACTTAAGCCTGAGAGGCAGAGGTTGCAGTGAGCAGAGATGGTGCCACTGCCATCCAGCCTGGGTGACAGAGGGAGACCCTGTCTCAAAAGACAAAAAAACAAGAAAAGGGCCGGGCGCGGTGGCTCACGCCTGTAATCCCAGCACTTTGGGAGGCCGAGGCGGGCGGATCACAAGGTCAGGAGATCGAGACCACGGTGAAACCCCGTCTCTACTAAAAATACAAAAAATTAGCCGGGCACGGTGGCGGGCGCCTGTAGTCCCAGCTACTCAGGAGGCTGAGGCAGGAGAATGGCGTAAACCCAGGAGGCGGAGCTTGCAGTGAGCCGAGATCGCGCCACTGCACTCCAGCCTGGGCGACAGGGCGAGACTCCGTCTCAAAAAACAAAAAACAAAAAAAAAAACAAGAAAAGAAAAGGGAAAGGATAAATTTTTTTTAATAATAAAAACAACAACAAAAGTGGTAATTATGAAAGCAAGGCACCAACTTGGAAACAAATGATCTGCCATATTCAGGCAGAATCAAAATATTTGTTTATATTATAATGAAAAATATACAAAAGTTACACATGCCAGGCTGAAAGGGTCTATGGAAACCTAAAAAGTTGACAATCTGAAGTGACACTGGTCAACTATTGGTGATAGGTTGACAATTTGAGTGACTTCTTTATTTCTATTGCTGTTGTTAAATACAACAAATGTATACATAAATTTCAGAACTTAAGACAGTTACATGAGTTAAAATAACACCCAGGCCGGGCACAGTGGCTTACACCTGTAATTCCAGTACTTTGTGAAGCCAAGGTGGGAGAATCGCTTGAGCTCAGGAGTTTGAGACTACTCAGGCAACATAGTGAGACCCTATCTCTACATAAAACAAACAAAATTAGCTGGGCATGGTGACACACACCAGTCATCTCAGCTACTTGGGAGGCTGAGGCAGGAGGATCACTGAGCCCGGCAGGTGGAGGCTGCAGTGAGCCAAGATCGCACCAGTGAACTCCAGCCTGGGCGACACAGTGAGACCCTATCTCAAAATAAATAAATAAATAAAATAACACCTTGAGTTAGTAAAATACTGATAATTAGTGAAGATAAATGATGTATACATAGGGGTTATTATTCATCATACTTTCTCTCTACTATACTCTGAAATTTTCCATAATAATTTTTAAGTAACATCTTGATCAAACATTCTCAAGGGAAAAAAACCCACCTCATACAGGTTTAATCTGGAGTTTCAATCTACTACCACAGGCCCAGATTTTTTAAAAGGAAAAAGCTGCTCCATCAGTAACTCTAAATTCCTATATTTAGAACCTTATATTGAAGCAATAAAATCTGCCTCAGAGGCAGTTCTTTTTATGGCATTTCCATTAACAATAATTTTCAAGTGGAATATGCCAGGGGATCCAAATCAGAAGGAAGCCCTCAAACACAAAAACTTTATTCTTTTCCATCAGACCATGTAGCCTCTCTGCAAACGGTCACATAAAGAAATTAGATACAGCTGACACAATTCTTTCTGCGTTGTCAGATGAGTTAAAGAGTGAAAAAGGGGCAGAGCCCAGAGAATGTGAAAAGCAAGGGGACCAAGCAGTGTGCAGTCCCAATGGCGAGTAAAGGTGCCACACCTAGTAATCCCGTATCATTGCTCCGGAGGTTCCAAAGGGCTTTCACTGCTCGCCTGGCCACCCACTCAAATGTGGAGTCCCCCAGCAGTCGACTCAGAATCCCGAATTCCACCAGGAGGGAACCGGCTCCCGCTGTGCATGTCTCATTATTGGTGTCAGGAGGAACTCCTGTCTTTAGATTCACCTGGGGATGGGAAGAGACAAAGACTGTGACAAAACTCAAGGAATCCGCAGGGCTGAAAAGCCAGGTCTCAGAGACTACACTCAGCTAATAAAGCAAGCTTACCATGGTGAGTCAGCCCTCTGCCTTCCAAGATACATCTGAGGTGAATATGGGAATTAAATGTAAAAGACACAAACAAGAAAATAAGAACAGCAGAGCCTTGCTTTATTAATAAGGGCCAGTCTTCAGGGAATGGCTATAACACTTCACTAAACCTTCTCTTTCCAGCAGGTTTTCTTCATGGTAACACAAGCACCAGGCTTTAGAGTTAGAGATAAAAGCAAACTATAGAGTTTCTTCTAAATTTTAAATAAGCCACTATGAACTCACTCCTGCTCAGCATCTAAACAAACCTCAAACCGGGAGAGAAAGGAGGCACTACCAGAATATGACAGCCAGTTTCATCATGAAGGCTCTGTCCTCTGGCAGTTCTCAGCCAGTTACCTAAAAGGCTAACTCAATTACCAGAGGAGTTCTGGGCTTGGCAAATCAGATGTCACAAATATATAATCTAATTCCAGATCCTGGCATTTAAATCAGCAGCTAACTTGCTGGTCTGTGCAGCCCTTATTTGACAGATCCACGTGAAGCAATGAAAAGCTCACTCACTGAGCTCCCACAATACCCACGTGAGGATCTCTGGAAAAACAGACCCAAATCAGAGATGAAGACAAACGCCCTACACTGCTTTGTAGCAGAGAATACAAATCACACATGTAAATGAACTTAAGAATACTGAACTTCACAGAACATCAACTCTTTAAGGGGAAGGACTAAGTCAGATACATCACTGTCTGCCTTTCATACAGTGGATGCTCAGTAAATGCTGAATGAATTTTAAAATATTTACATCATATTTAAGGCCAAATTCTTCTAAGGACACTGCTTTTCTCATCTACCTCCATCCCATTCCTTCTCCCAAATAAATTAATAAACAAAAAATTTTAATTCAGGAAGATAGTGAATTGTCAAACACAAAGGGTCAAACCAGTCTACCCACCCGAGGATACGGGATCCCTGTCTTGGTGTTTTCAAAAGCAGGGAGGAGCCGCACCGCCAGGTCATGGGCCATGTATAACAACTCATTATCATAGTCCTTAATTGTCATGTCACCAAAGGGCTGCTTGGAGTCAGTTATTATTCTGTGAGCAGAAAGGAGGCTTCCCAGGACCCTAATGACAGGAAGAACAAAAAGATAATACAATCATGTTGCTTGTAAATGCACATAATCCAATTCAGAAAGATAGAAGTATGTTCATATCCACAGACTCAGAACTGCCTGCATCAGAGAGACCTGACTTAATGGCCTCTTGAATTCCTTTCTAGCTCTAATAATACACGATTGATTTTTGTTAACCATATTACTAAAAGAGAGAAAGGGAATCATTTATCCGAGACTACCAAAAACAATACTATTTAAAATATTAACAATTTTGGTAATCTAAATCTTAGGGCATTAAGAAAAGGGAGTTGGCTAGGTGTGGTGGCTCACGCCTGTAGTCCCGGCACTTTGCCAAGGGAGATGCATCTCTTGAGGCCAGGAGTTCAAGACTAGCCTGGGCAACAAAGCAAGACCCTGTTTCTATTAAAAATAAAAAAAACTTAGCCAGGTGTAGTGGCACACACCAGTAGTCCCAGCTACTTGGGAGGCTGAGGCAGAACGATCTCTTGAACCTAGAAGTTGAAGGCTGCTATGATCATGCCACTACACTTTAGCCTGGTAACAAAGCAGGACCCTGTCTCTTTAAAAAAAAAAAAAAAAAAAGAGTATACTAATTGTTCTCAGAATAAATATTACTTATTAGTATTATTACTCTTGATTTATTTCACTTGGGGAAAACACTCATAAAAAAACAGAAGCTGGGCATGGTGACATTTGCCTGTAGTCCCAGCTACTTGGGAGGCTGAGGTTGGAGGATTGCTTGAGCCCAGGAGTTCAAAGCTGCAGTGAGTCGTGATAGCACCACTGCACTCCAGCCTGGGCAACAGGGCAAGACCCTGCTCTAAAATGAAAAAAAAAAAAAAAATGTAATTTAATTCAAATTTTAAAAACCCAGAAAGGTAAGACAACAAATACTAAGTAATTTTTGTTGTTGTGGCTGCCAAGCAGCTTCCCTAACACCCTAACATCTGGTAAAGAGGCAAGGTGAAGAGGAGGAGGAAAAAATGACCTACTAAGAGGCAGCAGGCTACCAGCTTATACCTAAGTCCTTGTAGACCCATAAAGTCCCATTCTAAAGATCTGAAGTAGACTGTGACATATGTCAGAACAAAGGTTTTCACAAATTTAATTTTAAATAAGTATTACATCTGCGAACTGGAATGTTATGCAGTTAATACAATTTTCAAAAAATGTAAACAGGAAAATAAGCACAATATATCAAAGAAAGCAATATACAATATACTAGGTATAGGGCATGATCCCAATCCATTAAACAAAGAGAGAGAGAAAAAGAGAGAGAGAGAAATAGAAGTGAGAAATATACCTAACAAGGAAATATACTAAAATGCTAAGCAGTGATTTTCTGTGGGTGGTAAGATGGGAAACTCTCATTTCCTTCAGAAATATGTAGGGGTTGTCCTAGGACACGGTGAAAGAAGGAAATGAAATCAGACTATAAAGGGAAACCATGAAATTCTGTACTAGACAGACACCTATTTTACACCCCCGTTAAAACGTAAATGTGCCCAGACATGGTGGCTCACACCTGTTATCCCAGCACTTTGGGAGGCCAAGGCAGACGGATCACTTGAGGTCAGGAGTTTGAGACCGGCCTGCTCAACATGGTGAAATCTAGTCTTTACTAAAAATACAAAACTTAGGCCGGGCGCGGTGGCTCAAGCCTGTAATCCCAGCACTTTGGGAGGCCGAGACCTGCGGATCACGAGGTCAGGAGATCGAGACCATCCTGGCTAACACAGTGAAACCCCGTCTCTACTAAAAAATACAAAAAACTAGCTGGGCGAGGCGGTGGGCACCTGTAGTCCCAGCTACTCGGGAGGCTGAGGCAGGAGAATGGCGTGAACCCGGGAGGCGGAGCTTGCAGTGAGCTGAGATCCGGCCACTGCACTCCAGCCTGGGCGACAGACCGAGACTCCGTCTTAAAAAAAAAAAAAAAAAAAAAAAAATACAAAACTTAGGTGTGGTGTGTGCCTGTAATCTCAGCTACCTGGGCAGCTAAGACACGAGAATACCTTGAACCTGGGAGGTGGAGATTGCAGTGAGCCAAGATTGCACCACTGCCCTCCAGCCTAGGCAGCAGACTCCATTTCAAAAAAAAAAAAAGAGTTTAATCTATAAAAACAAAACAAAACAAAATATAACAAAACAAAACAAAATATAACAAAACAAAACAAAACAAAATATAAATGTGTCTTTCCCTTCAGTCCGGAATTATTACTTTGAAATAATTGTTCCAGTTTTGATAAATATGATATGAACATGAAAAATGCACACTGCACCCATAAAGCCCATATGGACTCCCCACCTGGATCTTGGGGTGAAAAGAGCCTCACAGGTATTTTTCTCTTTAAACACATAAAAAGAAGTCTCCAATTCATTTTATGAATATTCATTATTTTACCTTATTGTGGCCTCAAAGACTTGGACGGTGGAATCTTTGTCAAATGAAACTGTGTTGATCACTAACTTGACTGCTTTCTGGAACTCGGATGAATTTCCCATTACCTTTAAAAACAGGAACACAGGTTATTACAGCAACTTGAAATGAAACTGAGGCTGTATCATCACAGCAGCCTAGTCATGTCACCTAAACGTTTGTATGCGGTTTTGCTACCATAGAAGTAGAAACACAAGAGATAGAAAAGCAGTTATTTCTTAGAATATATTACCAGCACATGGCAGGCCCATTTCCTCCAACTCAAGAGCCCTATCTCCAAAGGACAAAACTGAAAATAATTCCTTGTAAAATCATTGGCACTCCTCATCTTCCCAACTCCACTCTCCAGCAAACTTCACTATGATCTTATTGAACATGCCAGGCACTGTGGTTTCTAAAACTTCTGGCAGGTACACAAACAAATCAGAAAACTGAAGAAACAAAAATATGTCTTTGTCTCTGCTCCTCAAATAAATCAGCGGCTTGGGTGCTTGGCTCCCAGGAGACCAAAACATCTGGAAAATTGAACGAACTTGTTTGTTATCCAGATGTCTAAACACTTTGAGAAAGGGTAATATCTTTTGGAGCACAGGATAAAACCAGTGACTGATTTAAAGGAAACAAAATATATGAATACTCAGCTCTATGTCCTTTTTAAAAAGTGATTTAGAATTATGATTCTTATTTTGGGTGTGTAGACACGATGTCACACTAAGCTACTCTCTCCTATATGAAGCACAGTTGGGCATCAAACTTTCTAGATTAACCTGAATCAAAATTATTTCATTCCACTCAAAATTTTATGAAATCCTGACACTATAATGACATCATAAAGACATACTGTGAAAGAAAAATAAATTGCTAGGACCCCAAAATCACTAAGCCAAAGGGAAAAGTCAAGCTGGGAACCGCATCAGGCAAACCTGACTCCCATTTTATTCCTAAATAAGATAGCTACATAGATTAAAAAAAAAAAAAAAAAAAAAAAAAGCTATATATATATCCCTTACAATTTATCTAAAAGGAAATTCCTTGTGGGCCTCAAGATCTTCACTCTAAAACAATTCTGCTGAATTTCACCCTGGCAATGTAAATTGACAGTTTATCTTCACAGGTAAGAACAAAGGACAGAACTCAGTCATCCCTCTGCTCACCTGAAAAAAATGCATATCTGATTGCTTCCTCTGCCCTACTGTTTATGTAAAACTGCAGATTCACTAAGCCAGGCAAAGGCATAAGTGACTATTCCTCTACCTTTGTCACAGGTAAATTCTGTATTCAGTGAAAGGCTAATCAGAGAATCAAAAGAAATGCAACCAGCTGGACACCCTGGCTCAGGTCTGTAAGCCCAGTACTCAGGGAGGCCAAGGCAAGTGGATCACTTGAGGTCAAGAGTTCAAAACCAGCCTGGCCAACATGGCAAAACCTCATCTCTACTAAAAATACAAAAAATTAGCCAGGTGTGGTGGCACACATTTGTAATCCCAGCTACTCGGGAGGCTGAGGCACAAGAACTGCTTGAACCCCTGGGAAGGCAGAGGGTGCAGCGAGCGAGATCTCACCACTGCACTCCAGCCTGGGCAACAGAGCAAGCCTCTGTCTCAAAAAAAAAGAAAAATTTATGAAAATGTAACCATTTGTCTTTTATCTGCCCATGACTTAGCAGTGCCCACTCACCCCACCTCGAGCACTTCAAGTTGTCCCACTTTTCTGGACTGAACCAATGTATATCTTACACATATTGATTGATGTCTCATGTCTCCCTAAAATGTATAAAACCAAGCTGTGCTCAACTACCATGGGTGATGTCATCAGGACCTCCTGAGGTTGTGTCATGGGTGTGTCCTTAACCTTGGCAAAATAAACTTTCTAAATTAACTGAGACGCTACTTCTTTCTTCATCAGACATTACTACTTTCAAGTATGTATTACTGTATATTATTATATATTATATAATAACAAATACTATTTCCTAATATTTATTGGTCTGCTACATTTTTTCCACCTCATCGTTATTTTGCTGTAACCTACAGAGTAAGTACAGACATTTCTAGCTTTCAGTTCTTTCTTTTTAGAAGATGATGCAATAATGCTGCAAGTTGCATCCAATGGTCAGGGGACTGCTATCTTCACAATGTTTCCCTAGCACATCTGTTAAAGTCTGTTTAAATGTTAGCAAAAGAAAAGGAAAACCTCAACAGAAGTAACACCTGAAAAATAAGCCTGAAGCACTAAAGGCCGGATATTCTACAATGAAAACCACAGAGATGGGTCTGTTTTCTTACAGACGTTTACCAGCAACAATATCTGGTGAAGCTGCAGGTGCTGACATGAGCTCAAATCAAGTGAGGATGGTGAAGGAAGTCAACAACTCTTATTGTAGTTTACCATTATGGTCAGATAGCTACAGAACCCTGAGTAACTACGTTCTGAACTCACTCACTCATGTTTGAAAAGGCTGAATGGGACAGAGGAGCTAAATGGGTTTGTTTATTTGACTGTAGGACTTCTCAGAGTCTTTAAAATGCTGATGGGCACTGTGGTTCTCTAACAGTGGGACCAGACATACAGAATATCTCAAGTCCATTTGGAAACAGAACTCTTCTTTCAGGGAGTAAATATCTTTAGAATCTGTGTTGGGAAATGCTTCATTAGTTAGAATTCATTTTTTGAACAAACATTTGCACTGCTACTATGCACCAGACACCATTAAGTGTGGGGGAGACTATGGTGAACAACAGAATAGTAGGCACGGTAGGGGGATAAAAAAACAAAATGGGGCAAAAAAAAAAGAAAGCCAGCAACTCAGGAGGCTGAGGCAGGCAAATCACTTGAACCCAGGAGGTGAAGGCTGCAGTGAGCCAGGATCACACCACTGCACTCCAGCCTGGCAACACAGCAAGACTGTCGCAAAAAAAAAAAAAAAAAAAAAAAGAAGAAGACAAAGCTCTCAGGGAGGAGGAGTAAGCTTTCATGAGTCTTAGGACGTTTCCTTTAAGCAACACTTGTAGGCTGAGTCAGCCTCTGGTATCATCAACAAACTAGCTCTAAGGTCGAACATACTTGTCTGGGCACATTTTGATCAGTGATGGTAAATGACTGAAACAGAGCAGCAATAACTTCAGAAGGAGATATTGGGAAACTAAGTTGCTTTGCAAGTTAAATTATACTAAATCAGTATCCCCAGATTTCCTATTAGACCAAGGGCCTAGTCCTATTTCTACTACTTAATTATAAAATGAGGATGTAGAATGATCTCTCAAGCTCTTTCCAAGTTCTGGTAATTCTACTACTAGCAAGATACTAGAAAATCATAATGCAAACTTGGCTAGCACATTACTCAATTCGTGTGTGTGTGTGTGTGTGTGTGTGTGTGTGTGTGTGTGTGTGTGTGTGTGTGTGTGTGTCTCCAGAGATGCAGTCTCACTCTGTTGCCCAGGCTGGAGTGCAGTGGCACAATCTCAGCTCACTGCAACCTCTGCCTCCTGGGTTCAAGCATTTCTCCTGCCTCAGCCTCTTGAAGAGCTGGGATTACAGGCACCCGCCACCACGCGCAGCTGATTTTTGTACTTTTAGTAGAGAAGGGGTTTCACCATGTTGGTCAGGCTGGTCTCAAACTCCTGACCTGAGGTGATCCTCCCACCTCAACCGCCCTAAGTGCTGGGATTACAGGCATGAGCCACTGTGCTGGGCCCCAATTCTAACTCCTAACAGACAGCTTTAGACTCTTCTATGGAATGTTAAAAGAAACAAGAAAAAATTATTAAGTACAAGATTTGGGCTAGACTGCAATAAGAAATTTCTCATGGTAAAGACTTGCTGGACAATGAAGGAAAGCAAAGAGGTTGTAAAATCACCTTTACTAAGAAGGTTTTAAAACAACACTATGCTGGAATACAGTCCCCTGGAAACTGCTTTAATGGCAAAAGGTGAAGCGATGAAGCACACAGACATGGCACCACACACCAAGTGCCACACTGCTTTCAAGTTGCTTCTTCATATCTGCTCAGAGGTCTCCAGTTCTCCAGAGTCAATGAGCAAAACCACAGGATGAGGAGGTAATGTCAGCACCCACGTTGGCAGCTCAGGCATGGAGTGTCCACAAAACAGGAAGTAGCAAATAAAAGAGAAGGGTTTCTAGGGAGCCCCACATAAGGACTGGCACTATGACTCCAACTTGCTCTTGGGGGAGCCAGTAGCTAGATGATATTTCAGGGTACCTGTCGACCCTGAGATCTCTCTTTTACTCCTGGAATAGCAACTACTGTAATTATCAATATTAATGAGCTTCTCTATGGGTTCTTTTAGGGAATAAGATAGAAACTGGTTTAAAAAAAATAGGTTCCCTAAAATCAATCATACATTTCTTCTCCTTTTTTTAATGGAATCACATTTCCCCTCATTTAACCTTCAACACATTTCTTGCCCTCCCCATTAAGGTCATTAAAATAAATAACAGTTATCAAAGCTAATGATACATTTTGACTTATCAGGCTCCCTGGAATTCCCATTGCTGGAGGGAACTAGGGATAATCCACTCCAAAACATCTTATCTTAATTAACTTTTTTTAAAAAGGTGAACACTTACTGCAAGTGTATCCAATGCATCAACAAGAGTCAATGAGTAGTTCCCTAGTACATCATTGATGTTCAGATTTGAACTGAAAAAGAAAATTAAAATTAAACAGAAAGACGTTATTTCGAAAGAGAAGACAATAAAACTAAACACCCATCAGAAACTATAATTGCCAGCGACTCTTATTTATTCAGGAACTAATTATGGGTGAATTAATACGGCAAAGGTCTTTCTACTCCAAAAGCAACACTTTCTATAGTGTCCATAAGTAGAATCGAGTTACAGAACTGAGGAGACACACTCGTACCAGAGTGGAAAGAATGTTCATGGGAAGTCAGGAGGTGAGTTATCTCCTCTCTCAGATTCAGGCTTATCACCATATACAATCTCTTTGGTCCTGTCCAACTTTAAAAAGCTTTCTTTTCATAATCATTAGGAACTAAAGGAGAGCCCTTGTCATACGACTCACCTGTAACACTTTAATAAAGAAATTCGACACCACAGTCTATTACACACAAAGTAAATACGTTCATTGACAGTGTCAATATTACTCAGCTGCCCTATGGTTGGGGTTATAAATTAACTTCTTTACACCATTTCTTCATTAATAACTTATCCAAAGGGTCTCCATTATTTCCATTAATTCTGAGATATTATTTAACGTGAACCAAAGCAGGAATTGAGGCCTTTCTCCCTTCTTAACTGGAGCTACAGAAACGTTTCTGCCACACAGCTCTCACCCCCATAATCTACAGCAATTTTCCATTCTGAAACAACCTTAAGAAACCAACTTCAGGATGACAATGAGGGTGCAGCTCCTCAGGCGCTGTATTTCTTTATAACATTTAAAAAAAAAAAGTCAGGCCGGGCGCGGTGGCTCAAGCCTGTAATCCCAGCACTTTGGGAGGCCGAGACGGGCGGATCACGAGGTCAGGATATCGAGACCATTCTGGCTGACACAGTGAAACCCCGTCTCTACTAAAAAATACAAAAAAAAAAAAAACTAGCCGGGCGAGGTGGCGGGCGCCTGTAGTCCCAGCTACTCGGGAGGCTGAGGCAGGAGAATGGCGTGAACCCGGGAGGCGGAGCTTGCAGTGAGCCAAGATCACGCCACTGCACTCCAGCCTGGGCGGCAGAGCGAGACTCTGTCTCAAAAAAAAAATAAAAATAATAAAAAAAAAAATAAAAAAAAAAAGTCAACAACAACAAAAAAACTAATACATCTGGGAGAATAGGGATGAAGAACTAGTAAAATAAAGGACAGTTTGAGAAATTCTGGGGACTTCATTTATTTATTTGTCCCATTCCCAAAAACCCAGAAAATAAGTGCAGAAGCTTGGAAAAAATGATAGTAAGAGAAGACGTAAGACAACCGTTTAAAGATTTTATTAGCAACCAAAGCAAAAAAGCTCCAGTTTTCTTTCCAGCAAGATTCATTGATATCTGCAGTCTTCCATCATATCCCAGAGTACTTTATCTGCTCCTTGGATCACCCTAATGGGTCCTTATCTCACTTTCCAGTGAGAGAAGCTTCTGGGGTACAGCACCTCTGTGTTGTGATGGCTTACTGTGCTCTCTGAAAGGCTATACCTCAGCTGCAGGGAAATGGGGCTTATGTGAAAGAGGCATAACAGCTCCAACGTCTGATTTTATTTGAACCCTCCAGTTGCCTTGTTTTATGCTGTTATGCCACCTAATCCAAAGCAAAGAATTTAGAGTAAAATTTTAGATACTTTTTTTTGAAACAAGATATATATGGGGGCTATAGTCTAGGAACTAGGGTTATCTCATTTCCTACAAGCTGGAAAGTCAGAAAACTGCTTGGCTGGAAAATTGCACCTGTTTCTTCTATTTGTTGATTCTCTGGAAATAAACTTATGCAATAGCAAAAGGTCCCCTCAAAGCGAGAGCTGTGGATTCAAATACGCCTCTCAAGGGCAAGTGACAGCCAAAAAAGATACAAAAAGTGCAAGGGTTGCAGGAGGGGCTCAAAGGAGACAGGGAGATCCTCATGCCCAATTCTGCCAACTCAAGAATGTTCTGCTGCGTGTAAATATTTCACTATGTTGCTCTGCTGCTTAGAAACAGAGTGGGCTTTAATAGCCTACCTCATCAGAAAGTAGCTCCCTCATCATGCAGCATCCAAGCTAGATGGTAATCAGGAGAACCACATGTAACTCCCCTCTCCTGACTCACACCCAGATCTGTGGCATGTGTCACTCTCTCCACTTGCACAGGCCCATGGAAGGAAGGTACTCACTGTGAGCACTGAACTCCTTTCCATGTTTTATCGTGCTTTGCCTTCTAATTTGTAACTAAAATAGACCCTGTTTTAAAATATTTCTTTTACAATGCCCAGTCACTAAAAATTGAGTTGCCACAGTAAAAAAAAAAAAAAAAAAATTATTTGCAGTAACTGTGGGGTTCCTTCTCTCCACTGAGTAGTCAGACAAATCTTCTCCAAGATCTGGGGTATTCATTAGAACACTTTTAATTCTTTCTTACCAAATAATTGCTACATCCTCTTTCAAAATGTGCCAAAATAAGAGAGAAGTGGGAGTGAGGATGAAAGAAAAAAAAATAAACACCATAAAACTCTCCTAGCCTAACAGCATGAAATTATTATGACTCCATTTATGCCAGCCCACTATGCAGGTAAGACTCTGGATTTGTTCTTCGTAGATATTCTTGTCAATGTCCAACCTAAGCTGGTATCTTTAAGTGCATCAAGCCAAGAACTCAATACCTTTCCCTGTAACCAGCTGGCTGAACCGCACAACTAAATGCTCCACTTACTTCACCAGGTACAAATGTTCATGGCATTCACCCCACTGTACATTTTTAAAGTTCACCTCAAAACAGAAAAGATGGAGAAAACCATGGCCTTTGACAGAAAATTTCTGATTATGTCAGCTAACAAAATCAAACATATGTGTTTTTAAAAATTCCCACATATACTTAGCCTGTAACAGCTGTTCAGAAATCTACCTGGTGTGGTGTAGGCACAGAAATAACATAAGAAAGAGTCCCTGCGTTCAAGGGATTGATAATCTGGAGAGACAAGACAAAGGGAAATGAAGGTGAACGCACAACAGTACTCAATTCTCAAACAAGATTAAAATGTGGAATCGCAGCTCAAAGGAAAGGAATCAAAAGGAGAACTGAGTAAATAAAGGAGAATCATCTTCAGTTAGACGGCGTCACGGAAACAAGACGAGCCTGACTCTGAAAGAGGGCAGGATTTTCCAAAGAAAGAGGAATGCAGAGGAGGCCATCTTGAGCTAGGAGTACCTAAGCATTTGAGGGGCCAATATTTGTTTGGCTTAATTTGAGATTTGCTTTGTTGTTTTAATAGCAATACAGTTGAGAAGAAATTGAGAATGGTCACATGCCCAAAAGCCAGAACTATAGTTTACCATTCACAGGATTACAAAAATATAATGTCCACATTTACTCAAAGAAACTTTAAGTTTGGATCCTCCAACCCAAACTGAGGATGTGAGAAGAACTGACTTTGTATAGCTTTCTGTAGACAGAAAGATTTGCTCTTTTTAGAGTGTTCAGGTTTTATTTACTTCATGTTAACCCCTTACCTGACACCTCCCCAAGAATAAGTCACATGTACTTGGGGCAAGAAAGCTTGGAGCACACATGACTACAGAGAAAAGGTAAGAGTGTTTAGCACCGATATTTTCTATGTGTACTTTTTACATAATACTCTAATGGCAAATTCACTCTTGTTAAATGAATCGTTAGAATACATTTGATTTTTTTTAAATCTGGAAGATTTTTGGCTGGGCTTGGTGGCTCACACCTATAATCTCAGCACTTTGGGAGGCCAAGGTGGGAAGACTGCTTGAGGCCAGGCGTTCGAGACCATCCTGGGCAACAAAGTGGGACCCCATGTCTACAGAAAAATTTTTTTTAAAAATTAGCCAAGCATGGTGGGGCACAGCTGTAGTCCCAGCTACTCAGGAGGCTGAGGCAGAAGGACTGCTTGAGCCCAGGAGTTCAAGGGTGCAGTGAGCTATGATTGTGCCACTGCACTTCAGCTTGGGTGACAGAACAAGACCCTGTCAATTAAACAAACAAACAAAAAATATGAAAGATTTTTATCACAGATTATTTAGTTTGGGGATGTGAAGTACCCTCCTGTTTCAAAGCGAGCATGACAATATTCTGGTTCTAAACTTTCCTCGAGGCCTAGTATTCGATAGCATAACAGGAAGACTACAGTCAATAATCGTACATTTTAAAATAACTAAAAGAGTATAATTGAATTGTTTCTAACACAAAGGAAAAATGCTTGAGGGGTTGGATACCCAATTTTCCACGATGTGATTATTATGAATTGCATGCCTGTGCCAAAATCTCTCATGTACCCTATAAATATATACACCTAACTATGTATCCACAAAAATTAAAAATAAAATTATTTTAAATATTAAAACAAAAATAGCAAAGCCTGAGAGGAGTTAAATTAAAGGAAGGAGAGTACAAAAAATTAACTTTTCCATTCTCTGTAAGAGGCAAGTGTGAGGAGTCTGCGCAAGGTTTCTATGGCCTCCTCAAAGACAACAAAGGTTTACCAACCAACAGGTCTACCCAGCTCAGGGCACAACCCTTCCCTAATGCCATCCCCACCTCCTCAATACTTCTAACACCCTCTTTCCAATAACACATCTGTCTCAAAGCAACCTGACCTTAACTTACACATAACCAAACCAATGCATAACCAAACCAAAACACTCATCAGCAGCCTTTCATTCTGAAATAAAAGCCAACGGCACACATGATACCATGAAGACCAGCAAGTTAAATCAACCACCACCTCACTTGCGGGGAAGGGACTCTTAAGGTTCTCCAGAAGCACTCTTAAGGTTAAGAAAAACATTAAAATGTCATCAACTCACTCTCCAAACCATCATATTCTCAAATGAAAGTGTTATCACAATTCCCCGTTAAACTGTTTTCAACTTGAGTCCACCCGATAAAAGGTAATCTGAGAAACAGTCTGTGAGCAAGAATAAAGGTACTTATTGAAAGTGCTCTCTCCCTTCTTGTAACACCAAAAGCACTAGTGGAAAAGCACAAATTAAGATCCAAAATATGTACACATACTATGATTGCCTATGTACAACATGGGTAGACATATGGGCAGGAACTAGTGGCAAAGATAAATTTAAAATAACTGGTGGAATTTTATGATGTTATTCAAAATTTAATGATGTTGATTTAAAAAGAAAAAACATTAAAGCATGATGTAGGCTGACAAAAAAAAAAAAAAAAAAAAAAAAAAAAACACCACAATTTAGTGAAGTTTATTCCCCACCCCCAAAAAAACTGAGACAGAAAGAAAATACATTTATAGGTATAAAGTCCCCTCTAGTTAAGTGAGCCAAATCATTCATTGCTTAAAATCTGGAAAGGTCATGGCCGGGCACGGTGGCTCAGGCTTGTAAGTCCCGCAATTTGGGAGACCCAGGCGGGTGCATCACGAGGTCAGAAGGTCGAGACCATCCTGGCTAATACGGCAAAATCCCGTCTCTACTAAAAATACAAAAAATTAGCCGGGGCATGGTGGCATGAGCCTGTAGTCCCAGCTACTCGGGAGGCTGAGGTAGGAGAATCACTTTAACCCGGGAGGCGGAGGTTGCAGTGAGCAGAGATCACGCTACTGCACTCCTGCCTGGGCGACAGAGCGAGACTCCGTCTCAAAAAACAAAAAATCTGGAAAGGCCAAAAACATTTTTTCAAAATTTAATATTTTTTCTAAAAAAAAATTGAGATAGAATATACACTTATACATATAAACGCTATGGTTAAGCAAGAAAAACTCATCAGTTCCCTAGAATTATGAAAAGGCTCAGTCCTTTGCCTGGGATGTCCCCTTGCTTCGGTAGAAATCATGCTCTCAAACTGCAATTTAAAACATAAATGTGTAGATAACCACATCATTTAAAAAACCCAAGTCCGTTTAGTCTATAGGCTTCCTTATCAGAACCTAAGGACTGGACTCCACTGCTTTCCTCCAGATGAAGGAAAACGCTTGCCCCAGACGGTGCCAAGACACTGGGCAAACCAACTCCTCCACTCCCATCTAGGGGAGGGGAGTCACCTATTTGGACTAACAGGGTCTATGGCAATGCACACTCCTCCCCTACAGGTAAGAGGTCCTTAGCTGGGTGTACTGCTCTCTTGGACTTGGACGTCAACAGCGGTGAACCTTGGAGCTCAGCCTTTGCAAACAAGGCTGGTGGACAGGGAGGGCTGGCTGACCTTCCCTGACAACCACGCCACCAGAGGGGGGGATTTATAGGACAGATCGCACAGGGTAATGACGTTGACAGTCAATTCAGCATCCAATAAATTTCACCTCAAGTATCTGGACCCCAAATGTGGGCCACATAGCTTCCCTCCCCACCACCTATCCTCAGCGTAAGAAGCAGCCCCTGTGAAGGAGAGGCTGTAACCCCGTTCTGCCTCAAACTCAATGGACGGCTTTGGAGAAGTCAACTCTTGGCTTTTTACACAGAAAGGACGTGGGTGTGGCAATCTGATGGAGGTGGGGGTACGGGGTAAAGACTTGTTCTGAAGCTGCGTTTACACGGGAAGCATGGAGATTTCATCTAGAGTTTATGTTCATCCGGAGGAGGGGCTCAAGATGGAAGTGGAAAGCCCTCCAAGCCAGCCCTTGGCACTGCCCCTGTCCCTTCTGGTCCTGGACCTCAGTTTCCTCATGTGTAAGACACTGAGCTGGACAGCAGTTCTGAAGTTTGGAGATTGCGGGAGAATCAGGAGAGGAAGGCCACCGGCCCACCCCGCACCCTCAAGCTCGGGTGTCTTCACAGGGTCTCAGGCGGGACACGGCGCGGGGACGCTGCCCGGGACCCTAACGGCCCTGGCGCCCTCGGAGGACAGACGGCTGCACCCCGGAGCGGAGGGCGGAAGGAAGCGCTTGGGCGCGCGGCCCCGGGCGGCGGGGGCTACTCACGGGTCCCCGCGGTCGGGCCCACGGCCGCGGCAGTGGATGGGGTTGAGCTCGTCCTGAGGGAAGGCGTGCGCCATGTAGTTGTCGTAGCCAAAGACGAACATCCCCCGTGCCAGGTCGCGCATCTGGGCACGCAGCTGCGGAGAGAAGGCGCCGCTGTAGCGCTTCTCGTACTCGTCCGGGCCGCGGTCCCGGCCGCCCAGCACGTAGCCCCAGTGGGCTGGGCCGCACACCCCCGGCTCAGGACGCCGCGGAACCTTGCGCGGGCTCTGCGTCGCCGCGGTCCCCGGCGGCTGCAGCCACGACGGTCCGGATAGCCCCCCAGGCCGGCCCACGGGCCCCGAGGCGGGCGACGCGGGGCCGTCGGGGCTCCTCAGACGCTGGAAGCCGAAGCTGAGCGGAAAGCGCTGGTAGAAGCCCATGCTGGGCCCCAGCCCGAAGACGAGCCACAATACTCCATGGAGGCCAAGCCGGAGGAGCACCAGCCCCAGGACAAGCGCTCGCCATTGCATGGTCGCGCGGGCGCGGCGGGCATTATTTTAAAGCGCGGGGGCCTCCCCGCCGACCACCGCACCCCGCGCTCGCCCCGTAGCCCGGCTCACTTCCCCTTTAAGGAACTCCCCCGTGACGCACCAGGAACTAGCCCATTGTCCCCAACCCCCAGGCTCTCGGGCGGGCCCGCCAGGCCCAGCATTCGCTCGCCCGGTGGCCCGGGATTGGCCCGGCCAGCGCCCGGCCTCGCGGGGCGCGGCCCAGGACTCCCTCCCACGCCGTAGGCCGCCGGGACGTCCGCGACGCCCCGAGGCCCCGCCCCTCACCCGGGCCCCGCCCCGTCCCTCCAAGCCCCGCCCCCCTGGGCGGTCGGTAGCCCGACGGGCTGGCGTGGCGAGCAGGAGCCGCGCCGGCCCAGGCGAGGGAACTTCCAGCCAATGGGAGAGCGGCACGGCAGCGCCCGCCGGACGCTAGACACAGACGTGGCCCTAGGCCGCCTGGCCTTGGGTAGATCGGGTCTCTCTCTGGGCAGAACGTGTGTCCGGCAGAGCTGGGACCGATAAAAAACCACTCTAGGTCTAGGTTAGGAGTGATGACAGTTAAAAGATACATACTGAAAAGAAGGAAAGGATCATTTCTGTATAAAAGGAACTATTTTTGCATATCGAGGGCAGAAGTTTTATAACTTAGGTGTCTGTTTATGGAGGGGGTGGGATACTACCTTTTAGCTCAAGGAGTGCACAAAACAGTTAACTGCAGGCCACATAAAGATCATAAATCTTTTGATTTAAACACCCAATTTTTAAGAATCGCTCTTGATGCTTGTAAAACGCATATCCCCAGATCCCTCCCTAGACCTATCCAACTCCAGTGTCTCGGGAATGTGCATATAGGTACTCTTGGGCAGTTCCTAGAAACCGGCAGTTTCAGGAAATACTAAATTATGTTATATTGCTTTTGTCTCGGCAATAGGATTTTTTTTAAAGGGGGGTGCGGGTTGGGGGTGGGAATCAAGGCTCCCACCACCACCAAATAATTAACCAGATGTATCTAAATATGTCTTCTCTTGTCCCTCCCATCCCACCATCTCTCCTGTGCACCCGCAATTAACGACCTAACCTTTGAGGTGTGGGGTAGATTCCCAGTTAAATCACTTTACTCCTCTATATCTACTTCCTATAATTAAGAAGGTTGCAAATGTTAGCTCTAAAGGGCTATGGCTTTCACATAAAGATTCAACGGTTTAGACGTTTTTTTTATTTTGCTTGCTGCACTTGGAGTTGGCTGTAAGGTTTGCTCTAAGTTTAGACCCTATGCCTGTTTCATCAGGGTTTCTGAAAAGCTTGGGAAGCAAGACCTGACTAGACACCCAAATCAGATATTGGCTGAATGGCCGACCAAGGGAGTGCATAAGAAGGTAAGTTGTCATGTGGCACTCTCAGCACATTTTCAGGGTAGAGGACTTTTTGAAATACAGAGCAGGTGTAAGGGGAACTAAGAAAACACTTGATTACAGCACATGGTAGCTGGCACATAGGAAGGTCCTTACTATTGGCTGAGCCTTGTTCTTTCCCAACATTGAGACATCGAGAGCAGCCCAAGCAGCAAAAAGATTATGAAGACAACTTGCGTCAGGATCTTTACACTACATAACTTCTGCTTTTTCCCCTCAGTGAAGGATGCCTGGGGACTGTGCTGGCAGCCCAGCTCCAGCCCTTGATCCTGAACTTCTGCCTTCCCGGAACTTGCAAACTGAATGTGAATATTCAGTTGCATGTTGTATGTTTCCTTCCAGGGCTACTTTATTGCAAATTTTAACTTAATCTGGTTAACTGCAGGCCACACTGAGGACAGCTCCTGTCTTGATGTTAGAGAAAAACTCTTATAAAAATAAATATTTTAATAACCAGAGAAAACCATCCAACTCCTGAAAGATGCTTTTCATGGTAAACCTGATGGTTTTCAAAACACTTTGACATGTGTGCTCATTTAATCTTCATAGAAAACATTCTAAGGCTTATTCCACAAGCCATAACGGAAGAAATCAGGTTGGGGGCTCAATTCTCAGAGCCTGTTGACTCTAGGCAGAAAGAGAGTTACTACACTTTAGGGCAATTTGCACTTCAAATAGCTGGCCCTTGAGCAGACAGGTCCCTCGGCTCTTTCCAAGCCATCCAAAGGCAACAGTTTTGACATTAGTGCCTTGCAAGGCATAGCCTAGGCATTAGGATCTAGGTTCAGAAAGTGTTTCCTTCTGGAATGAAACTGAAATGAAAGAAATGGGTTATTTTGTGCTAGTCCTTTCGATTAGGACTCCCTTTAAGGTAAATACAACTGATATTGGGACAACACCCATACCTAATCAGAAAACTCCACCTTAAAAATCAACTCTTTAAGATACAGTTTGATTTGTGACAGGTTTTCCAGCAATCTCACAAGAGCATCAGGGACTGATAAGGAGGCACTTTTTCCTTTACTCTGGGGAATGCCAAAGAGTAAAGTCAGGTGTTCAAATAGTAGCTCTGCCCTAAGAGTGACCTTGGGAAGTTACTTTTCTGGACTTGTTTCCTCATCCATAAAATGGGTGAGTGATGAGGACAATGTTTATCACAGTTGTGAATTACATCATACACGTGTGTGTGTGTGTGTATAGTACTTACACCGTGCTATACAGTGAGCCCTATTGTTAATACTTTTCAACTCTGAACCTTTTAAAACTAGCACCTGGCTGGGCACGGTGGCTCACGCCTGTAATCACAGAACTTTGGGAGGCCAAGTTAGATCACTTAAGGTCAGGAGTTCGAGACCAGCCTTGCTACAATGATGAAACCCCATCTCTACTAAAAATAAAACAATTAGCCAGGTGTAGTGGTGGGCGCCTGTAATCCCAGATACTCAGGAGGCTGAGGCACGAGAATCACTTGAACCCAGGAGGCAGAGGCTGCAGTGAGCTCAGATAGCACCACCACACTCCATCCTGGGCAACAGAGTGAGACTGCATCTCAAAAAAAAAAAAAAAAGATATTTCAAAAGCAGGGGTTTTGCAAAGCTGATGGCCTTAAAAAAAAAAAAAGTGTATAATTATACTTCAAACTTATTTGATGGGCAGAAATCCAAGTTTGTCAACATGCTCTGTGAACAAAATACAGGGTACTCCAGAGGCTGAGGCAGGAAGATCCCTTGAGCCAGTAGCTTGAAGTTGCGTTTGCTATGATCATGGCTGTAAATAGGCAATGCAATTAATTACCTGGGTAAACAGTGAGACTTCATCTCTTTTTTAAAAAGGCATAGGGGACAGGGATTGGTAAAAACAAAAACTAGTACTTCCCCTGTGAAGGGCTATTTGGCAATTCCTAATGTCAGAAAAAATTACAACAAATTTACTTACAGATCTAACTGGCGTTTATTCATAACTTATGAATGGGCCAGCCTCCATTCTACAAAATAGAATGAAAGCTCCCAATGACAAACAGCAGAATAGTGGGTTTTGTGAGAGTAAGGAAACAAAACAATGAAAAATAACTGATTGGTTAACATCGGGTTACTTTTCTTTAAGGGTTAAAGCAGAAGGGACTTCCTTATTATTCCGATTCAGACAGAGTGGGATTTTCTGTTTTCAGGAAAAACTGATTTCTGTAAAGTTTCCATTTTACTGTGTGGCATTTAATATATGTAACTACTTTGGTCTGCTAGAACCTAGTGCAGAAACTTAATCCACAAAAAACGACCCCCCATAATTTTTGTTTAACATTAGCACAAGTCGCCGGGTGCAGTGGCTCACACCTGTAATCCCAGCACTTTGGGAGGCCAAGCCGGGTGGATCACTTGAGGTCAGAGTTCAAGACCAGCCTGGCCAACATGGTGAAACCCCATCTCTCCTAAAAATACAAAAATCAGCTTGGCATGGTGGCTCGTGCCTGTAGTCCCAGCTACTTGGGAGGCTGAGGCAGGAGAATTGCTTGAACCCAGGAGGCAGAGGTTGCAGTGAGTCGAGATCGTGCCACTGAACTCCAGTCTGATGACACAGCGAGACTATCTCAAAAAAGAAAAAAAATATACTGAGATTCCCTTCCAGCAGTTCTAATACCAAACCACTGAAACAAATATATCAACTATACATCAAAAATATTCATCATGCACATGCCCATACCATGCTCTAGCCTTTAGGTTACTGATGCTTCCAGAGAATGTAGGAATTCTATAAATCCTTAACCCTTCTTTGAATGAGAGGGCTAGCGCTTTCATAAATTAGCTAATAATGTGACAAATAACAGCAATTTGAATTTTTCTTACAGAATAAAATATACAAATGGAAGAGTTATCTAATTCATGTATTAGGTAGCAGTAGGTAGAAATGGTGAATTCTCTTAAGCCACAGAAACAAGATAGCACATTGTGTGATACACATTGTACAACACTGAGGGTAGGCCACAGTTGTAGATAAGAATTGGTTAAGGGAGATGCTATAATTAGCAAGTGGTTAATGTTCTACTTCCCATGTCCAAAAAGGGACACAATGGTTTTGTTGGTTCTCCAGCCCCTTTCCTTTGAAGAGTAGTAGTTTCTAACCATTCTAAGTTTCTCCAAAGCTCTAGATAAATTCTAGCAGAACTTAGCTGGCCGGGCATGGTGGCTCACGCCTGTAATCCCAGCACTCTGGGAGGCTGAGGCAGGTGGATCACAAGGTCAGGAGATCAAGACCATCCTGGCTAACATGGTGAAACCCCGTCTCTACTAAAAATACAAAAAATTAGCCTGGCGTGGTGACAGGCACCTGTAGTCCCAGCTACTCGGGAGGCTGAGGCAGGAGAATGGCATGAACCCAGGAGGCAGAGTTGCAGTGAGCCGAGATTGTGCCACTGCACTCCAGCCTGGGCAACAGAGCGAGACTTCGTCTCAAAAAAAAAAAAAAAAACACCTAGCAACACAGCAGTTATAAAGGGTTAAACTTTAGCTCTAAACCACTTACCCTCCAATCGGTAGTAAGTACATACTTTTCCAGAATGCATACCAAATATTTTCTGCAGTCTGGGGAAAATGTTCTGAAATTTGTAAATGCCCTTCAAAATATAAGCTATATATTTACAGAATTTCCTTTAAACAAAATAAATTTACTGTATCATTCTGTAAAATGTCTGCAATCTCCAGCTCTTGTGCTAAAATTTAAAGTTATAACATGTAAATATTTCTGTATTTTTGGATTAACTTCCATTGAAGGAACATGTAATATTAACATATTCACTAGGACAAATGGGTGTTTTTGTATCTCTTCTCTTTCTAGCCACCAAGCAAATCTCTAGGCTGCTAGAATCAGCCCGTCAGTGGCAGAAGTTATGGTTAGAAATCCTCTCCTCTTCATTTTATAAATGGGAAAACTTAAGGAGCCACTAGGGAGTTCTGCAACTCACCAGTCACACGTTAATGGCCAAGAACCCATTCTCCCAAATGCCAACCCAGTACTCTCCACAGAATTAAGCTATATTAGCATCGTAAGCTAAAAACTCTTTCCCTACATCCCTACTGTAAGCCTCAGTAAAATTAGGCTAAATTATCCACCCACCTCCCCGGCCCCGATTCCTATTGGGAAATCTGCATTACCTAAATGCCAGATGTTTTGGGATTTCAAAATAGAATTATCTTATTGAAAAGAGGCTGGTTAACAGAATGGAATAATAAATGACTACTGCTGTGGCTTAGATTTTTGATGACAATGACCTGCTTTGGTTTCCCTAAGAACACCCAAGAGGAGCAATGACAAAAGTACACATTTTTATTAATAGCTGAATTTTAAACAGCAAATGTGTGGAGGTTATTTACTAACCAACAGGAAACACCTGCAGCAGGCTGCATACTTGTAGAGCAGCAAACTTAAGGGAAGTCTGTAAGGCTTTACTGTCTTCCTTTTCAAGTCTCTTCACTGCTATGCACATAGTTGAGGGCATAACCTTAAAAGTTTGTAACATAATGAAAACATTTTAAACATCAAACATTGTGCTTTCCCTACTGTGGCACATTTTTAGAGTAAAGCATTTGGCCAACTGGATGTTACAGCACAATGCCTGCTACATTATGTTTAAGCTTCCACTCCAGTTCTGAACCCACCTGACCCCTGGAACAGCTGGAATTACCAAATCAACAGGATATCAGTGTAACTCAATCTTACGTGGAGAGAACAGACAAAGCAATTAGTTCCTCAAACACCCAATTTACTTGACCAACTTTAAGAATCAAAGACCAACTTTAGAAGTTTAGAAGTTTTTTAAAGCAGACACACATTTAGAATTAAGCTAAATGTGTACCCTCAGTGTTCCCCCATCCTCATCCCCAATTCTCACACACTCCTCCTTTGGTAGGAGAATGGTAAGAAGTGGATGAAACTTGATGCTTGACTACATGGCTCCACTAATTTAGTTTAAAAAAAAAAAAAAAAAAAAAACCATAAACGTGGGTAGGGAAATGCTAAATCATACATCCAATTAGCCACTAAGGGTTGGCTATACAGAATTATAGTATGGATATGGAGAAAATGCTAATTGAACTTTTCTAAACAAATAAACATATACAAAATTATTTCTCCAATAGCTTTGATAAGTATTGACTTATTTTATGGGCAGATGATACCAAACTAGCAAAAAGCTTTATGCTAAAAATGTGCCTTTGTGGGAAAACAAGCATGTTTGGTACTTAAAATATTTTCATTCTGAACTGAAGTCAGTAAATAGGCATGTCTTGCAACTTCATTTGCTTAGCAGGGTCTTGGTTTGATTTTTTAAAACTGGATCATAAAATGTTTTACTAGCGCTTGCCACTTAAAGTCCTAAATTTGGTGTATTGTAACCGTTGACAAGTAGTAGCATTTCCCTCGCCCCCAAAAAATCACAATATCAATTCTGTGGATATTTTAAAAGTTTATTTCTATTTTAACTAGCCCACAGACCCAATTCTTTGAGGGCTGAGCTGATTTCTGACAAATGGTCTATAGACCCTCCTCTTGGAAACTTACTATCACCTTCCAAAAAAGTCTGCACCTTCCATCATGATGCACATTTTAAGTTAAAATTGCCAATACAACCCTTAAAATGCAAGTTTATTGAATAAAGCTGAGAAGAGCAGTAAACAGACAAAAAATGCATCCACCTAAATAAAAAAAATTCACATATTTACATAGTTCAGTAACTGTTAAAAGTTTTCACATGCAGAAGTTAATGCACAGGAAAATGTTGGTAATAGCGTCTGGATGTCTTGAAATGCTTAAAGCAATGTATAGACACACAAACACATTAAGGTTTAGCTATAGGTCAATTAATAAACCTATGCAGTCCCCACAAAGTCACACATTCTAGTTCCAATTCCTCCTTTTAGGCACAAGCAAGTTGCCACATTCTTTGTAATGGTTCAGACTGACCATGAATGGTGTTGAACAACAGTAGCAAGTTTAAATATCCCTTCATTTACAGAACCATCCATCTCACCAGGGAAGTATGCAACATGCTTCAAAGAATAAGAAGAGAAATTTAAAAGCCCAGATTCTACTCATAAAAATATGAATGGAGAAAAGCAAGTAGTGTCTGTGCAACACAGTGCAGTATATTGTACAGAATATATTTAAGGCCATGGCAGTCTATAAATTAAAACTGGTATTCATTAAAAGAACGTACTGTTGACTACACTCTGAGTGCTCAACACATTTGGAAATGCAGTCTACGTAAGTGCTGCTTAACAAAAGAAACAAAATCACACACAGTGTGAGGCAACACATAAGCAGGTGTACCATAGAGTTATATCTACTACAGTGGTCTATATGAATAATAATTTACAAATGAACCAGTATTAATATGTCCCTTTATGTATACGGAAGTTGCTAAACTACAAAACATGTCCATTTGAAGTTTTTAGACATCTCTGTATCATAGAAGCAAACAAACAGCATCAGTTCCTCAGTTCTCTGTATGACTGATTATTAAACAACCTGCAGACGCCGAGCATGATTACATTAGATAGAGCAGGCAGGTCTAGAGTTGTCACAATAATCAAGATGTCTAATGGCACCAGTCAAAAGAGTGCCAAACCTTACATCAATAAGAGAGAAAAATAAAAAGTTTTTATTTGTTTATAAGTATCTGTTGTGCTGAAAGTCAACTTTATGACTGGATATAAAAAGTCAGGAGTTAGAGTGTCATGCAGCAGCACTGATTTAATGACTGGAGATAGAACAAACAGATGTTTGAACAAAGTCTGACATTCTTAACAGGTTTTATTATATTGGGTGGAATGCTCTAAATTCATGAAAGCTTTTGGAAAATCTTCAATTCTCAATCCCTTAAAAAAGTATCCTGAACCGGGAAGAAAAAACAAGCGACAGAAATAATGATCTGGACAGATACAAAACAGGATGCTTTAGTTCCTCCCATATCCCAACTGCCATCTGGTGATAAAGAGTTCTCAGAAAGTAGAATATCTTTAATATTCATCAGGTAGAATCTCACCAGTGTAAAGAACCAACATTGATCTGGTGCCTCCGCTCACTCTCTGCAGACCATTTTGGATTCCTAGGATGTAATTATACATTTCACATGCATTTGTGAGATAAAATAAACATTATGTTTATATATATCCCACATAAGTCATTCACGCTTAAAGGTTTTCTAAATACTGTGTGTGGCACTAGAAACTTCATGCTGTATCAAGTCAGTGTCAGTACTAAGCTACTGGACTCTATAATGAAATATTATAGATAGACATTTACTGAAAACCAATACAAAAATCTGGCCCAGAAAGACCACAATGGAAATATGCAATTTTCTTGATTTAAGATGGTCAAAAGTGTATGGGGGTTTGTTTTGTTTTGTTTTAAAAAGCTCTACACATGGTTTAAGACAGGTATGTGTAAGGAGCCTTTTTGTGTGTGCTGACTTTATCATGACAACTCTAGCTGATTCTTTATGAAGGATTAGGGATACTCATCTTCAGCAGTGCACATGAGAAATAAACTCTGAAAAAGGCAATTTCTTGGGTTTAGGAAGGACCGTATTCTGGGAATTACTTCAGAGGAACGGACAATAATTCTAGGATTATAGCCAAGAAATACTGGAAGACTTCAGGAGATGCTTCAGCTTCTTCTAGATTTTGAATGCTGAATAAGCCACTGAAGTGTGATATCTAAAGATAGAGGGGAAAAGCGAAGACATTAAAGTTAAAAAACTAAACATCAAACAAGACAATATTTAAAATGCTGCTAATTCAAGGCACATACTATGCCTGACCTCTTCTGCTTTTCTGCCATCTGTATTCCCATAGTCCATTACCTGAACTTAAAGAGAATATGAGGAATTATCAGAGACTGAAGGGTTTTCTGATTTAAAAATTAAGTTGTGTATAGGATGGCTGGTGCCATCTTTTATGCGTTGCCCATACGATTGCAAATTGCCAGGAAGGCAAAAAAAAAAAAAAGGAAGAACCCCTGTCTGGCCTCAAGGAGCTTTTAAGTATAATACACAGAAAAGATGCAGTAATTATTGGGGCTTGGGGGCCACCCCACAAAATTCCAGGTTAAAAAAAAAACGGCAAAGAATTTTAAAAGGCATGAAACATTGTGGAGCTCTGGATGGATTCTGAGTGATACAACGTGACTAAAGCAGAGGGATGGGAGAGAAGGCTGTCACTGCCAAGGTTAGTGCAGGATTCACATCATGCCCTTTCAACATCTGGGGCTGGATAATTCTAGTCCTCACTTCTTCAAAAGGGTACATGAGAGTCTGTTAGAAGCACCACTCAATTCTCCAAGCCTGAAAGATGAGGGTAAATTCACTACCAGTTTCCCAGCTAATATGCATTAACGAAACAACACAGGGCTGAGCTATGAACAAACGTGGCCTGTTCACCACTGTGGAAACAGTGATTTCACTCAACTACTGAAGAAGCACCTCTGCACCTTAAAATGGGGACAACAGTACACAATAAGAGCAAAGCCACACTCATTTGAACTGAATGGGAGAAAGGTAAATCTGAAGTGAAATAACCAAATTTAAATATTTAAGAAATTCACGGCTGGGTGCGGTGGCTCACACCTGTAATCCCAGCACTTTGGGAGGCCAAGGTGGGTGGATCACCTGAGGTCAGCAGTTCAAGACCAGCCTGGCCAACATGGTGAAACCCGGTCTCTACTAAAAATACAAAAATTAGCCAAGCATGGTGGCGGGTGCCTGTAATCCAAGCTACTCGGGAGGCTGAGGCAGGAGAATCACTTGAACCCAGGAGGCGGAGGCTGCAGTGAGCCAAGATCGCGCCACTGCACTCCAGCTGGGTCACAAGAGTGAAACTCCATCTCAAAAAAAAAAAAAAAAAAAAAAAAAATTCACTAAAGAACTATACGAAGCCTCTATGGATACTGATAGAAGTTCATATCCTAAAGACAAATGGATCTTTATGAATAGGGAAAAAGACAAAAGAAATAAGATAATCAGATGAACCGATTTATAAAATACTTATTTCGAATCTTACTAGACTAGATCTTATTAGACTGGATCGGTTTCCTTGGGCTTGATAACATTTTAAGTGAGTCAGGAGTTCTAAAATTACTACTGAGCTATTTAGCAAACTACTAAGATCAGCCTCAAATAGCAAAAGAAGTCCTCACAGCTCTACTGCACTTCTATACATGAGCCCATATTTTTTTTTTCCAGGAAAGCATCCAACTAGTTTGTAACAATGGAAAAACAGAACATATAGGGAGTAATGGATTTACAAAACAGCACAATGGACTAAAAATTACGGTTAGTGTGACAGGATTTCTCAACCTTGCCACTACTGACATTTTATGTTGGATAATTCTTTGCTGTGGACGCTATAGTATGTTTACCTACATCTCTGGTCTCTACCCACTAGATGCCAGCATCACCCTCCTAGTTGTGACAACCAAAAATGTCTCCAGACATTGTCAAAAGTATCCTGGGGAAAATGCTCCCCATTGAGAACCACTGACATAGAAATAAACGCTCTCATGGAGCATATCTTAAATTTTAAAAAGGGTTTTCCCCGCCACTTAGAGAAAAAAACTTTTAAAAGTAACCACAAGTGCTTACAAGTCTGTTCTCAAATAAACGCTCCCAATGTAACAAGTGAATTATTCTATCCATTTATAAAGGAAAATTTGTGTATATCAGCTGTTACTAGGGCTGAGACCACCCTGGATGGTCTTTAAAGGAAGCCCAAAATCAGTCAGAACAATTATCCACACTTTAAGCTGAATAAAGCATGTTTGTGGCTGGGCATGGTGGCTCATGCCTGTAATCCAGGCAGTCTGGGAGGCCAAGGCAGGTGCATCATGTGAGGTCAGGAATTCAAGACCAGCCTGGTCAACATGGTGAAACCCTGTGTCTACTAAAAATACAAAAATTAGCCAGGCGTGGTAGTGGGCACCTGTAATCCCAGCTACTCAGGAGGCTGAGGCACAAGAATCACTTGAACCCAGGAAGTGGAGGTTGCTGTCAGCTAAAATCTTGCCACTGCACTCCAGCCACAGCAACAGAGTAAGACTACATCTTAAAAAAAATAAAAAATAAATAAAGCCATGTTTGCAGGAGGGGTGGAAGGTGAGTTAGGGAAGGACAGACTGGAATACAAAAGCTAAAGAAAAAATATCAGCATAAACTTTGTAAATATACTATTTTGGTACTATTTATTACATTTTATTCCAATACATTCATGTATCAAATCATCTCACACCAAATTAGTTAAGAAACTGAAGTTGAGCCATACATACCTATTCTGTAAGGATACTATGCTAGAATGTTTAGTGTCCCCCTAAAAAGTCATGTCCATCCAGAACCTCGGAATGTGACTTTTACTAGAAATAGGGTCTCTGCAAGTTATTAGTTAAGATAATGTCATACTGAATTAAGGTAGGCCGTAATCCAGTGACTTCTGTCCTTAGGAAAAGATAATACACTGACAGAGACAACTACAGGGGAGAAGCATGAATGTGAGGCAGAGGCTGGAGTGGTACATCTACAAGTGAAGGAATGCCAAGGATTGCTGGCAACCACCACAAGTTAGAGAGAGGCAAGGGGGTATCTTCTACAGCTTTCAGAGAGAACACGACCCTGCTGACAACTTGATTTTGGACTTCCAGCCTCCAGAATTTTGAATGACTTAAGTTTCTGCTGTTCCAAGCCATCTCGTTTGTGGTACTTTGTTATGGCAGTTCTAAGAAATTAATATGGGCACTGAGTAAATGAAAGGTATTTTGGGCTTATAATTCCAATAGAGTGCTAACATACTGCAATAATATACCGGTTCAATAACTGAAAAATTGTTGTAGTGGCTGTAAACTGATTTTTGTAAAGTCTTATTCTATAAATGCCATTTCGTTATAAAGCACAGCTGGATACTAGCTCTGCAAAAATTAATACAATAAATTGGTATCACATAATCTTAGTCAAGACTTGATTGCATTTTCTTCTTTAAATAGCACAAAGAAGATTCAGGATGTTATACATTAAGTCCTCACTTAACATCATTGACAGGTTCTTGGAAACTGCCACTTTAAGTGAAACGGTGTATAACAAAACTATTTTTTTTCTCATTAACATTGTAACACTGAACAAAATGAGGGCCTACTGTATGTCATTTCACTTAAAAGTACAATTTCCTCTTTTTAAAAAATGTTTTGCTGTTCAACAGTTTGACAACATATAGGCCGGGCTCACACCTGTAATCCCAACACTTTGGGAGGCTAAGGCAGGTGGATCATTTGAGGTCAGGAGTTCAAGACCAGCCTGGGCAACATGGTGAAACCCTGTTGCTATTGAAAATACAAAAATTAGCTGGGCGTGGTGGTGCACCTCTGTACTCCCAGCTACTAAGGAGGCTGAGGCACAAGAATCACTTGAACCCGGGAGGCAGAGGTTGCAGTAAGCCGAGATCACGCCACTGTACTCCAGCCAGGGTGAAGGAGTGAGACTGTCTCAAAAAAATATATATATATAATATATGTTATATATAGTATATTTTATATATAAATATATATAACATATTACATATATTATATATTAGATATATTTTATATATATTTATATGAGAGAGAGAGACAGAGAGATAAAACTGCAATTTCCAAGAAGCCATCAATAATGTAAAGTGAAGATTCACTATATTTGTTGTCAAAAGGTATAACATCTATTCTTTTTTCTCAAGCAAAAGCAACAGTATTCTGTAAAGGAAGTCACTTAATAAGAAATCGAGATAATAAGCTGTAAGAAGCACAGACATTCCTTCCAATGATACCCATTTCTTCCAAAATTACCAGTCATTTCTTACCTATATTATCCTTTTCTTTGCAAGAAATTGAATAGCAGCAAATTTCTCTATCCTGAATAGCAGACAGATTCCTATGAGAAGAAGAGGATAAGTTTGTGCTTAGAACAGCTGTCATACTTATCACTTTGTTCAATTTTACTCATTACTTTTATTACTATACTGAAGAAATCATTGTAGCAATCCTAAAATGTTAGGATTCACTTCTCTGATAGGCTAAAATTTATCTATCTAAAAAATATGGCTATGATCATTAGGAATAACATAACAAGTGGGCAAAATATGGTAATTTAGAAGCAAATTATTAAAATAGCATATTCAAGACATACATTTTTTCAATTAGCTGTTTCTCATCCAAGGCATTAGGAAGATCTCTCTTGTTTCCAAGCACTAGCACCTTTAAAAAGAAAAGATATTAAGAGCACACTTTTATGTAAGAAAAAGTCACAGAAGTTTATCATCTTGATATGTGAAGACATAAAATTAAGATGTTAACACATTCCACAATATTAAGGCATTTTGTGGTGGCCTATCTCATTCATTTCATTGCTCATACTGGTATTCGCTTAACTCCTACAATGGAAGTGCCCTTAATTCAGTGTGTGGTTGCCAACTTCTATCTAAAATATTCTGAGTCTATGCTATGCATTCTGCTATTCTTTTTTTTATTATTATTATTTTGAGACGGAGTCTCGCTCTGTCATCCAAGCCAGAGTGCAGTGGCGTCATCTCGGCTCACTACAAGCTCCACCTCCCAGGTTCATGTCATTCTCCTGCCTCAGCCTCCCGAGTAGCTGAGACTACAGGCACCTGCCACCACACCTGGCTAATTTTTTGTGGTAGAGACGGGGTTTCACCGTGTTAGCCAGGATGGTCTCGATCTCCTGACCTCATGACCCGCCCATCTCGGCCTCCCAAAGTGCTGGGATTACAAGCGTGAGCCACCGCGCCCAGCCACATTCTGCTATTCTTAATACAGGTTTAGTACGCCTTATCCAAAATACCTGGGACCAGAAGTGTTTCGAATTTTGGAATTTTTTTTGGATTTGCATTATATACTTACTGGTTGAGCATTCCTAATCCAAATGCAAATTCCTAAATGTATTCTAGAGATTGGCCTCTTCTCAGTTTCCCACTTCCTCCCACCCAAAGGCCTTTACCTGGAACTCTCTTCTCCTCCAGCTGTCATATACCTCACATTCGTATGTATCCCTCAGATCTCAGCTCAAGCATTACTTCCTCGTGAATCCCTCCTTCCTCCTGCAAACTAGATCAAATCTCCCCTCTAAATTACAACTCTCATAGCCCCTTGCACCTTTCTTCCTAGCACTTAAAGCTGCATTATTCAGAGTATCTACCTTTCCCACTAAACCATAAGGTCCATGACGGCAAGGAGTATGTTTCTACTGATTTCTGTTCATCACTCTATCTCTGGGCCTAAGCACTGCTCCTGATGCACAGTAGTTTAGTAGATATCTGGTTACGAGATTCATACTTACCACAATGCCCAGTATATGGCAGATACACGGTAAACAAGTCTTCCAGATTTTAAAAAAGAAGATGTTACTGATTTCAAACATAATTAATATCATTGTATAATTACCATAATGAATATCATTATATAATTACAATGTAAAATAACAAGTATTCCGTACTTACTGGAATTCCTTGTAACTGTGGTTTATCTAGAAGATTATGTAGCTCATTTCGGGAAGCTTCTATCTTTTCACGATCTGCAGCATCTATCATGTAACTTAAAAAAATGAAGTGATCTCAACATACCTTCTCCATATGACTTGATGACGACAACTGGTATTACTGATTTTTAATTTTCGTAAGATTTACATTATTGAAATTGTTAACCAAAATAAACTATGTCCTAAAGAAAGGCTCAGCACTCTTTAATACTTTTTAACTAGACTGTTTTTAGAGACTAATACATGATAGTAAAACATGTATACCCCTTAGCTCTTGGCTCCATAAACAAAAAACATAAAGATCTTATTCTATGATTAATTTTTTTAAATCCCATGTTAATGGACTTGCACTAGGATATTAGCTAAGAAAGACTTTCATTTTCAAGATAAAAATTGAGCCTCCTAGGCCGGGCATGGTGGCTCAAGCCTGTAATCCCAGCACTTTGGGAGGCCGAGACGGGCGGATCACGAGGTCAGGAGATCGAGACCATCCTGGCTAACACAGTGAAACCCCGTCTCTACTAAAAATACAAAAACTTAGCCGGGCGAGGTGGCAGGCGCCTGTAGTCCCAGCTACTCGGGAGGCTGAGGCAGGAGAATGGCGTGAACCCGGGAGGCGGAGCTTGCAGTGAGCTGAGATCCGGCCACTGCACTCCAGCCTGGGTGACAGAGCGAGACTCCGTCTCAAAAAAAAAAAAAAAAAATTGAGCCTCCAGAAATACTAAAATAAACTTTCTTCTTTGATGCCTAAATTGATTTAAAAGCAAACAAACAAACAAAAAAACCACTTACACAATAGCATTGACTCCTCTGCAATACCGCTCCCACATGCTTCGAAATCGGGGTTGTCCTCCTATGTCCCATATCTTTAAACCAAAACAAGGCAATTCTTAATAAAGATATTTTAAATAAATGATTGAAAGAGGAAGTAACAGAAAATGAAAAAGATCAGGAAGATACACTTATTTCTACAACGTTAAGAGGCAAAGTGCTCCTGAAAAACTTGACTTCAAACAAGCTCTTAATATGGGAATTCTTGGGGCCACTTCCAAACTTGAAGTCCATATTTAATACATTTACAATACATCTAAAAGTTTGCTTGAGCAAAGATTTGGTTTATGTGCAACAGTTTGCCTGTTAACTAATATACTTCTATTACTGAAAACATGTCTTTATAACAATTTAAAAGTTACAGGACCATGCACCATCCAGATTTGAATGCTAAGACACAAAACAGCAATTCAGAATCTATTAAAGCTTAATTGTCTGATTTGTTCTACATTAATGCCTAACCTTTTTAAATTATCCTGTAAATAAGTAGCCAACATTTCCACATAGGTGTTTTTCTTATATAAAATTATTTTGGTTGGGCGTGGTGGCTCACGCCTGTAATTCCAGCACTTTGGGAGGCCGAGGCAGGTGGATCACTTGAGGTCAGGGTTCGAGACCAGCCCAGCCAACATGGTGAAACCTCATCTCTACTAAAAATACAAAAAATTAGCCAGGTATGGTGGCAGGTGCCTGTAATCCCAGCTACTCGGGGGCTGAGGCAAGAGAACCACTTGAACCCAGGAAGTGGAGATTGCAGTGAGCTGAGATCATACCATTGCACTCCAGCCTGGGCAACAAGAGTGAAACTTCATCTCAAAAAAATAAAAATTATTTTATCCATATGAAAGCCACCATCCATAATCATTTTATTATGTGTCTACTCCATAGGGCATCACACTAGACACTGGGCTACATCAAAGTCTCAAATCATGGCATTTATCTTCAAGAGGTTTCCAATTTAACTACAGAACTGGTAATAAGCATAAAGAAACATGCACATGACTGAATCTGGAACTTCATTAGATGAGCCACAGAGAAAGTGAACAGCTTCTGTGAACCACAATAATTGGGCAAAATGGACATTAAGCCTCAGGCCATAGATTTTATTTTTGAAAAACAAAATAGATTAAAAATCTATTCTTGGCCAGGCGTGGTGGCTCACGAATGTAATCCCAGCACTTTGGAGAGGCTGTGGCAGGCAGACCATTTGAGGTTAGGAGTTGAGACGAGCCTAATAGACATGGTGAAACCCTGTCTCTACTAAAAATACAAAAAATTAGCTGGGCGTGGTGGCACAAGTCTGTAATCTTAGCTATTCTAGAGGCTGAGCCAGGAGAATCACTTGAACCCGGGAGGCGGAGGTTGCAGTGAGTGAAGATTGTACTACTGCACTCCAGCCTGGGTGAAAGAGCAAAACTCTGCTTCAAAAAAAAAACAACAACAACAACAACAACAAAAACTATTCTTTTGAAACATGCACATTCATTACTGAAAAACTGCAAATTTTCAGTAAAAACACAGAAATTAAACAGAATAATTTCTAGGTGTTTATGCTAACAATTTAAATTGCATATGGCAAGAAATAACATACCTTTATTGTGACGTTACCTTTAGTTACCTTCCTCATGTTGAAGCCCACTGTGGGTATCATATCTTCACTGAATTGACCTGACTGAACAAAATAAAACATTTGAAGTTAGACTAATCAACATTTATAATGACACTGCATAAACTTCTAATATCAACATTGCATTTGTACCCATTTTAGTAAATATTTTTTTACCATTGGTAACCATCCACTTTAAGAATATGTTCCTTATGGCCATAATTCTTGAAGAGATGCATTATTTTTGTCCCAACAAAGATAAATTCTCCCATCTAAAAAAGATATTTTTGAAACTAATGTAATTTTTCACATATTTCCTTATGTTAAAAAATTTTTTATATTACAAATACATATGAAAATTTATAAATGTGTTCACCTGATGTACATTTTCACACACAAAGTAGATGAAATCAGGTATCAAACTTTCAGCATTTAAATTATTCTGACAATAACTATTAAAATTCACTGCTAAATAGCATTTCCAAGTCTGTCTTTTAATAAGGCTTATAAAATATTTTGCCATACAGAAGTTTTTCCTTTTATGTAATCAATTTTGTTCTCTTTTTGGTTTCTAATCTCAATGTCATGAAATCAAAATTAAATTCTTCTAATACTATGTGACTTTTTCAAATTTAAAACATGTATCCAACTGGAGTATGACGATACACAGTACTAAAGGAAAGTCTCTTTTTCCAAATAGATAACCAACAATCATCCCACCACTAATTAAAAAATCTGTCTTTGGCTGGGCGTGGCTCATGCCTGTACCCCCAGCACTTTGGGAGGCCAAGGTGGGTGGATCACCTGAGGTCAGGAGTTCAAGACTGGCCTGGCCAACATGATGAAACCCGTCTCTACTAAAATACAAAAATCAGCCAGGGATGATGACAGGTGCATGTAATCCCAGCTACTCGGGAGGCTGAGGCAGGAGAATCGCCTGAACCCAGGAGGCAGAGGTTGTAGTAAGCTGAGATCACACCAGTGCACTCCAGCCTGGGTGACAGTGTGACATTCCATCTTAAAAAAAAAAGAAAAGGTCTGTCCTTTACCAATTAATTAAAAATTATACATCAGGCCGGGTGTGATGGTGCACACCTGTAATCCCAGTACTTTGGGGGGCCAAGGCGGGTGGATCACTTGAGGTCGGGAGTTCAAGGCCAGCCTGGCCAACATGCTGAAACCTTGCCTCTACCAAAAATGCAAAAAAAATTAGCCAGGTGTGGTGGCATGCACCTGTAATCCCAGCTACTTGGGAGGCTGTGGCAGGAGAATCACTTGAACCTGAGAGGTAGATGCTGCAGTGAGCCGAGATTGTGCCACTGCCAGCCTGGGCAACAGAGTGAGACTCTATCTCCAAATAAATAAATAATAAGTGATATGTCAAACACCATAGACAGGCAGTTCTGTATCTGGGTCCTCAATTCTTTTCCATTACTCTGTTTATTCCTGAATAAACACTAGATTTATTACTACCATTTATACTAGGTATTATTCTATACAGCTGATTAAAAATTTGAGATTTTTTGGTATTATCTTTATTCATCACCCACATTCCAAATAAACTTCAGAGATTAATAATTTTGTTAAAATACTGACTGGAATTACACTAAATATATTAATTTGAGAAAAATCACACTTAACTCAATATGTAACTACTATCAGGTCTTTTCATTCAGGCACATATTTGACCAGTTAGTCATCCCAATCTTTTATATTCTTCAGTAAAGTATCACCATTCTCTTATGCCTTACCATATTCTTGCCATATTCTCTATTTTGACTGCTCTTGTGAAGTACATCTTAATGAGTCACAATTAATACTGATTTTATGCATTTATATTTTAGTTACGTTAGCAAATTTCTCAGTTTCTTTCTCAGTTGAGTTTACTATTAAATTTTAGGCTAACAACCCAGGATTAACAAACACCTCAACAAGGGACTGGTTAAACAAACAGGACTATTTTCATGGCCTTAACACCGGGCAATTGTTTGCTATGGCCTCATGCTAGCCACATACACATGTATTCCAAAATTGTCTTAAGTCTTGAGCACAATGAATTCCAACTGTACAAACAACTTCCTCTACAGAACTCGAATTCTGCCTCTTTTAACCGTTCTGTGCAGTTTTATTAATATGAGAAAAAAATGTTAACACAACTGTAATCACTAATTTCACTTATATAAGACATTATAATTATAATTCTCTGGACTTTCATGTATGTGATTATACGTGAAAATCTAGTCCTTATATCAAAACTCGTTGTATCAAAACTAAGCCATGATAAAAGATAAATGGCCAATAAAGTCATGAAAAGATGTTCAACTCATTAATCATTAGGGAAATGCAAATCAAACCCACAAAGAGATACCACCTAACATCCAGTAGGATGGCTACTATTAAGAAAAAAAAAAAAAACACAGAAAGTCAGCACTGGAAAGAATGCAGAGAAATAGGAACTCTTGTACACTGCTGGCAGGAAGATAAAATGGTACAGCTAATATGAAAAATGGAACAGCAGTTCCTCAAAACCTAAAAATAGAATTATCATATGATCCAGCAATTCAACTTCTGAATATACACTCAAAAGAAATGAAGACATTTTGCTAAGTGAAATGAGCCAGAAGTCTCTCTCTCTCTCTCTCATACACACACACACACACACACACACACACACACACACACACACAGTATTTCAATTTATGAGGTACCTAAAGTACTCAAGTTCATAAAGACAGAAGATACTTATTTGCTTAATGGGTATGGAATTTCAGTTTGAAAAGATAAAAAATTTCTAGAAGTGGACAGTGGGATGGTTACACAATGTGAATGTACTTAACACTACTGAATTGCACAATTGAAAATGATTAAGATGATACATTGTGTTCTGCGTATTTTACCAAAATTTTTTAAAAACTAGTCATGATATAGGGAAGGACAATTATCATTACCATTTTATAGAACAGGTAGTAGAGTCCCAAGGTCACATGGCTAAATCATGATTATATTTTTCTTAAATATTTTCATTGTAATTATATTTATTGTGATAGGCTTTAATCTCTAAGGAGAGATCTACGTGAGATAATGCTCATTTATTTCATATCTTTAGGTGTTTTACTTAATGAAAAGGCAGGAAATAGTAGCTAAACTTTTTAGGTACCAAACTTTATAATTAGCTTGCATAGAAAGCTTTCTAAAAGGCAATACACACTTGGCTAACTTCCCACAAACAATCTATAGAACATGATTTAATGTGTTCTCAATGTTTCAGGGTCATTTTATCTATTACAAAACAAGAAAACTAAATTAGACAACACTCAAGGGCCCTCCCTTTTGGAGGTTAAATTTTATGATTATGAACATCAACTACAGCACCCCTTTGTAATGAAATAATGTAGGGGCTGCCATTATACTGGAGTACCCCTGAGCTTTCTCAGGGGTTCATTTATCTCTTTTCTTTACCTCGGCCGACGCTAACAACTTTCCTGTAATTCAGTTGCTACTGCTAACATGCAAAAACTGAAAATCAGCTAATCAAGTCCTTGAGCTTTTACTCCAAAAAGTCTTGAGTACAGCAAGATATTCAATAACTATTTGTTGAACAAAGAAAGAGTTATTAAGGCCGGGCATAGTGGCTCAAGCTTCTAATTCCAGCACTTTGGGAGGCTGAGACAGGCAGGTTGCTGCGGCCCAGGAGTTCAAGACCAGCCTGGGTGACATGGCAAAACTTTCTCTCTACAAAAAACACAAAAATTAGCTGGGCATGGTTATATGTACCTGTAGTCCCAGCTACTAGGGAAGCTGCGGTGGGAGGATTGCTTGAGCCTGGGAGGTGGAGGTTGAGATCTTAAGAACAATATGACTTTAAGCCAAGATTGTGCCACTGTACTATGGCCTAGACAACAGAGTGAGAGCCATGTCTCAAAAAAACAAACAAAAAACCATAGGCCATGAAGGAGGAAAATGATGGAACTCTTCTGCCAATAAAGTGCTTAACTTTGATGCATGAATTTTGTGCAATAATTACTTTATGGACCTGGAAATATTTTCTACTTCTTTCCTAGTGTCCAATCTTAATCATCACTTTTCGAAGCTTGCGTTGAACAACTATAACCACTCAGTCGGCAGTTGGGCAATAGATACCTGAGAATTTATGTCTGAGCTGTCAAGAAGCTGCTTAATTAAGACTACAGATTTGGGAAACAGATGTTTAGAAAATACTACTTAGTGGTGTATCATTCTACTTATTTTAACAAATTTAACAAACACATAATACTAAGCACTTAATACTCATCAGCATAGTTTAATCCTTATGACAACCCAATGAAATGAGTAGCATTATCTTCATTTCTCAGATGAGAAAAACAAGGCAATGTCAGATTAAGTCACTTGCCTAAAGTCATATTGTTCTTAAGATCTGGATAGTTATGAGTTAATCTGACTTGGGGGGAAGAGTAGAGACATAAAAATACGTAGTCCCTCCTTATCCTTGGGGGATACATTCCAAGAACCCCAGTGGATGCCTGACATCACAGATAGAACCTAACCCTATGTACACTGTGTTTTTTCCAATACATACATACCTATGATAAAGCTTAATTTATAAATTAGGCACAGTACTCTTCTGCTTTGGAGTCATTATTTCAGAGGTTGATCATATGTACTGAAACTGGAAAGCAAAACCATGGATAAGAGGGACCAGTGCATGCTTTCATGCCTGCCTTCTTAAATGCCATGATCACACGTGGCACTTGCTGTGATTTTGTGATGGTAGATGGAGCTGTCACTGTCACAATGCTTACCCTCCTATAAGACAAACTTGCAAGGTAGTGTACCTGGAATTTGGTTGAACAAAATGAATCTGAAGCAAAATAAGACGGTGAAAAGAAGACTATTCTCAAAGTCAGGGCATCTTATTACCAATTATGCTACTTACTAACCAGATGCAAGTCATGTGACGTTGGGATTCAGCTTCCTTATCTAGAAAAAGGACATTGGAAGAGTATCTCCAAAGTCACTTCCAGACCTAACATTTATGGTTTTATGTTCTATTCATAGGCTGTTCATTTAAAATACAGGTAAGCAAGGAGATGAATGCTACAACAGCAGAAAAATGTGGCTCTTCCCAAATTCATTAGCATACCAAAGGCTAAAGCAGACCTTGTCCCAGAAAGTTCTATCAGTGCCAACTCCACTTTGCAGCACTCACCTAAATTTTCTACTAGAGATCTCAGAAATGAGACAAATGGAAAATGGTGAAAACCGTACAGAGAGCAATCAAAATTAACAGCAGGAAGACTGAAGACATGAGGTGGTGAACCTCTAATAGTGAAAAGACACTTTACTAAAGATACCTTAAGACAGCCGGGCGTAGTGTCTCACGCCTGTAATCCCAGCACTTTGGGAGGCCAAGGCAGGTGGACTGAGCTCAGGAGTTCAAGACCAGCCTGGGCAACGTGGTGAAACCTCACCTGTACTAAAATATAAAAAGTTAGCTGGGCATGGTGGAGCATGCCTGTAGTCCCAGCTACTCTGGAAGCTGAGGCAATCGCTTGAACCCAGGAGGCGGAGGTTACAGTGAGCTGAGATCGCACCACTGCACTCCAGCCTGGGCCACAGAGCATTACCAAAAAAAAAAACAAAAGATACCAGCCAGGCGTGGTAGCTCACACCTGTAATCCCAGCACTTTGGGAGGCCAAGGCGGGTGGATCATGAGGTCAAGAGATCGAGACCATTTGGGCCAACATGGTGAAACCCTGTCTGTACAAAAAAATACAGAAATTAGCTGGGCGTGGTGGCGCGTGCCTATAGTCCCAGCTACTAGGGAGGCTGAGGCAGGAGAATTGCTTGAATCCAGGAAGTGGAGGTTGCAGTGAGCCGAGATCACGCCACTGCACTCCAGCTTGGTGACAGAGCGAGACTCCATCTCAAAAAAAAAAAAAAAAAAAGGATACCTTAAGACAATAGAAATGGGTGAGGGGTGGATGCAACTATTCTTTGTAAACAGGTTAATATACCAGAGATGTACTGTGCACTGACTGCTTGTAAACAGTGATATCTGACACTGGAAAGAGCACAGTGAAATCCTCTTCATATGTTTTAATGCTTTCAAAGTAGAGTAGTACTAAATGGATTAGGTTAGATTTTACAATTGCTCTTTTAAATGAAGACATGCAGAAAGCAAGCTATTAACAACAACATGGGAAATGAAGTTTCTCTTTGCTTGACCTGTCCATCTATAGCAGCGGTTCAATCCAATACAATAAACTTAAAAAGACAAATAGAAAAACACCTACTTTAACAAACGTCTCACAGTTTTTTTCTCTAAGAATCATTTTTTAAGGGTGTGGTTATCAAGCCACTTTATGAAGACAGAATGACATATGGAACATGACAAAGCCTCATACTAATTTTTTTCTTTTGGTACAGTATAGAAGAAGCTACTTTTCACATGCTAAGCAGAGTGGTCTTTTCTTTTTAAAACAAAACACACCAGGACTCAATTGTTTAATTCCAAAATTCACACACTGGGCAAGTGAGAGGATATGACCAACTAAATACCCAAATTAGTCATTTTTCCTTCTAAGAACTTTTAATTCATACATGAAGTCACTATAACTACCAATACTCATTTTTCAAATTATTATGCTTTCTATATTTCTGTAGTAAGTAGAATTTTGTATTTCAATTTAGTAAGAAAAAGAATTACAACCAATTTTTCTTTTTTCTTTTTTTTTTTTTTTTTGCTGGGAAAACACTTAAAAGGAAGGTAATAAGATACTCATCTAGGGGGAAATTTTGATGAAGAGCAAGAAGTTTCACAGTCTGAAAGTATATCTCCCACAAACTGATCATTAGTTGCAAGATGGGAAAAACTAGTAATTATACAATGGAAAAATCAGGCAACACTTTGTGTGATCACAATTAGTATCTCAATGCTCAGATTAACATCACGTGCCTATAGACACAATACCATTAGAAGGACACAATATCCCCTATGTAGTATTTCAGCTGAGTATATATAACAGAATCTAATCATCAGACAAACCCAAAATGAGGAACACTCTATTTAAAAGAAGGGTCATGTGTGAATTTTTCAAAAATGTCAATGCCAGAAAAAGAAAAGCTGTAGAAATGTTTCAGATTAACGGAGGCTAAAGAAACATGACAATTAAAAGCGGTACATGATCCTAGTTGGATCCTGTACTGAAGGACAAAAATGGCTACAAATGATATTATTATTGGGTCAACTGACAAAAATGGAATAGATAAAATCTATAATGTATCAACTTTTAAATGTACTAAAGTTGGTAACTTAACTATACTCATGTAAAAGAATATCCCTAATCTTACAAACTACATACTTAGAAAACAAGGGCCTCACCCTCCAATGTTTCAAAAAATTGAAGGCTGTAAGGTGATAATCAGAAAGCAAATGAGGTAAAATGTTAACCACAGTTTGATCCTGGAAAGGGGTATGAGTGCTGTTTGCAATGCATTTATTTCTGCAACTTTTCTATAAATTTTAAATGGTTTCCAAATAAAATAAATTTTAAATAGAAATAATCAAATACTACCTTATTCTTTATTGTATCAAGTGCATCTGGAAATAGAAGATAAATTAGTCATGCCACTACCACTTATTACCTACTACAATAATAAATAATAGTAAAATTCATGAACAGAATCAATCATAAAGAATTCTCACAATTAGTTCAGGAAAAAGTAGAAGAGTTATAACTAAAGTTAACCCTTGAACTACATAGGTTTGAAGTGCATATAGGTCCACTTACACATGGATTTTTTCCAACCACATGCAGATCAAAAATACAGTATTCATGGATTCAAACACCTAATATATGGGGGGTGTGGAGCAACTTTTCATATGTGCAGGGCCGACTGCAGGACTTGAATACATACAGATTTTGGTAAACAGAGGGGGCCCTAGAACCAATCCCTCTCATGTACTGAGGGACAAAGTATAATCATATTCTGTTCTTTATCTTTCTCTTCTTTACAGTAGTTATTGCAAACACATACATCATATTCAAACATGAGATTCCCTTTACAGTACTCTCTTTTTTTTTCTCCCAAGACGGAGTTTTGCTCCTGTCACCCAGGCCGGAGTGCAATGGCATAATCTCAGCTCACTGCAACCTCTGCCTCCTGGGTTCAAGCAATTCTCCTGCCTCAGCCTCCCGAGTTGCTGGGATTACACGCGCGTGCCACCATGCCCAACTAATTTTTGTATTTTTAGTACAGACGGGGTTTTGCCCTGTTGGCCAGGCTGGTCTCGAACTCCTGACCTCAGGTAATCCACCCACCTCGGCCTCCCAAAATGCTGGGGTTACAGGCATGAGCCATGGCACCCAGCAGCACTGTCTTTTTAAGGTGCTAGAAAACATGTTTATAATCATTCACTACAGTAACATTTCAAGAATCATATATACAATGTTCATTTTCTCCCAATTTCAGAACACTGTGGACAATCTTTCCTTAAATAATTTCCCAAAGATCAATAATTTGATTTGTTTTATATGCAAATTTGGATTTACTTCCAACCACCGACATAACTCCTTCTCAAAGGATTTTAGTTAAAAAGTACAGGTTAAAAGACTCAGCGATACTAATACAGAAGCAGAAAACCAAAAACTGCATGTTCTTAACTTTTAACTGGGAGCTGGTCAGGTGTGGTGGCTCAAACCTGTAATCACAGCACTTTCTGAGGCTGAGGCGGGTGGATCACCTGAGGTCAGGAGTTTGAGACCAGTCTGGCCAACATGGCGAAACCTTGTCTCTACTAAAAAACAAAAATTAGCTAGGTGTGGTGGCACACACCTGTAGTCCCAGCTACTTCGGAGGCTGAGGCAGGAGAATCACTTCAACCAGGGAGACGGAGGTTGCAGGTGAGCTGCTATCATGCCACTGCACTCCACCCTGGGCAACACAGCATGACTCCATCTCAAAAAAAAAAAAAAAAAGGAAGAAAGTGGGAGCTAAACACTGAGTACACACAGACATAACGATAGGCCCAACATGGGAGACTCCGAAAAGTGGGGAGAGGGCAAGGACTGAAAAACTATCTATTGGGTACTATGCTTACTATTTGGGTGACAAGATCAGTAGAAGCCCAAACCTCAGCATCACACAATATACCCATGGAACAGACCTGCCCCTGTTCCTCTGAATCTACAATACAAATAAAAGATTCATTTGAGCAGTTAAGTCTTATTACTAAAGAATAAAGTTTCTCAAAACTTCAATGGGTTTATTTTTGTTTGTTTCTAAAGAAAGTGCTCTTCTGTAATTATCACAGTGAATTAAGAAGTAGCATGCAAAAATTTTAAACTCATACTTCAAAATTCCTTAGGGATATAATTAATTAAGGCTCCCTTTACCTGATGGCCCAAATTCTCCCCATGGGCCAACATCCCAGATAAACCAAACTCAGAAATTATTTCTCTGAAGCAAATCAAACAAAACCTTCTGCAAAGTCATAACATTCCAAGATTATCATTTCAAAACTGACAATGTACAACAATAAAGACTCAAACAAATCTTCTAACTCTTCCAAAAACACTAGCCAGAAAGATAAAGGCAACCTTAGATTCCTGCTAAGAACAGGCACCCCTGTGTAGACTGTGGCCTGGATGCCAACGTTTCATCTAGTTTACTAATCCAAATGGACTGACTGTGGCTCCAACCTGAGTTCACTGAGTGACATTCTTTTTAATCTGTGGCATCTGTACAGATGAAGAAGTGGCTATAGCTCTCATACTATGCATTTATGAACTCTGGCTCTCCTCGTTCTAAGGCAGGCAGGCCAACTGTAAAAGACTGCTACACAAATGATCCAGTCCAATAGCAGCCTATTCACACAGCTGAGTTTTGTGTACCTTGACAGCACACACAGATAACAAATCTATGCTATACTGATTTATAAATACCTATTGCTGTTCACTTTTTCCTGTGGTCTTATAAAAACTCTTAAAGCTACTTTGTCTCTGCCTCTATGTCCTCACTTAGTCATCAGTCAGTAATTCAACAATAAAAAGAAGAGAAACTAGGAAACAAATATACAAATATCACCTAATAAATATATGCCATGCAAAACAGAGGAAACTGTATGAGGTGATTGAGTATCCAAGAAGGCCTTTCTTGAAGTAGTGACATTTAAGCCCCTAAATGTCTAAGGGCTTAAAAGGACTAACTTAAATTAACACTTAACAATAGGAATGTTTCTGTAGAGTGCCTACCCACTGTGCTACTTGAAAACGAGTCAAGAAATCTAAATTTCAGTCCTATCTATGTCACTTTTGATTATATTAGATACAGAGAACTCTAAACCCTCTTAATCAGAATGCAAAGGTATTGTCTCCTTTCTCCCTACTGCCACTTCTCCTAAGTGCCTATATTAGCTCAAACCTCAAGTGTTTACTGCTGGCTTTGCTTCTTTGCTTCTTTCCTGCTCCCAAACAGCTGGCCTTTAGATGAGGCGTTTGCCTCACCTATGAGGCAAACAGACACACTCAAACCCTTAAGATGAAATATTTAACTCTTTTAACTGCTGTACTGTTTTTTGCAAACCACTCAAACATTGCCTCTCTGATGTCAGTGGGGCTCTTGATACACTTTGGACTGAGGACCACACCTGAAGGCAAGACTCCCAAGTTTCAGTGTTAATATTGCTGGGTTTTTGTTTTGTCTTTTTTTGATATTGCTGAGTTTATGGTAATTTGGCAAGCAATCAGATTTGCCTTAGGGGACAGGGGCTGAATTATTTTTTCAAGATAACTAGTGGTAAAGGCCAGTGCAGTGCCTCAAGCCTGTAATCCCAGCACTTTGGGAGGCCGAAGTGGGTGGATCGCTTGAAACTAGTCCGGGCAACAAAGCAAGACCCCGTCTCTACAAAAAATACAAAACTTTGCCAGGTGTGGTGGGGTGTGCCTGCAGTCCCAGCTACTTGGAAGGCTGAGGTGGGAGGATGGTTTGAGCCTGGAAGGCAGAGGTTGGAGTGAGCTGAGATGGTGCCACTGCACTCTACAGATACCGGTGACAAAGCCAGATCCTGTTCCAAAAACAAAAAACAAAAAACTAATGGCAAGTTTTATTTATACTGTCAGGATACATAACATCCCAAATAGTAGCAACACGGATTTTTTTTTTTTTTTTTTTTTTTTGGTTACCTCTGTGCCATAGAATGATTTTATGTAACAATTAAAATTATTAACAACATACACTAAAGTCATATCAGAATTACAGCAGTTTCCCATAATTTTGGAACATATACCAATAACACATTTATACAAATACACCTAAGCAACATGGATTTTTAAATAGTTCTTTTTGAATGGGAACAACGAAACTTGGTGAAAAACTCATTACATTTTCTTCAGCATTATGCTATGAAAATCGAATATAGCGGATAAAAATTCTCTAGAAAATGTTTTAATTGTTTTTATTACAGGGGATCAACTGGTCATATCACATCTAGATAACTTTCTATAAAGCGTAATGGCATAGGAACTCTCCAACCACTAACTACATGCTGTCGTTCCAATTCTAACTCACTTGAAACAATTAACTCTACTGCCTGCTAATAGAAAGGGAGCTACTTCGCAGCAATTTCCTTTACAAAAACAACTCTTGAGGATTAAAATGTTCTCCAAACCACAATTTTATTTAGGAGCCTGAAAACTCATTCTTGCTAACCTCTATTCCCGAAAAATAGTCATTTTAAAAGGTCTCTAAAGATTATTTCATATGATCACTATACCTTTAACAGCATTCTAATAATGGTGCCACTAAATCTATATCCAAAAAACTGCTGAATAGAAATTCAACTTGCTTGTCTGTGATTAGTTTGCTAGTGAGTATCCATTGTCAACCACCCAGCAGTTTCACTCAAATATTCAGAAACACTGATGAGCCAACAGCAATATAAAAATAGACACTAAAAGAAATCTTAGTGCTAGAGAGCTCAAGCAAATAACATTATTTTTCAACTTGTGAAGTCACTAAAGTTATCTGGATATATTTCCCGTGAAAATCAAAGGTCCACCATAATCCTTAATAAACACCTGCATCTTTTTATAAAAAGATTACTGTTTGCATGCAGGTTGCGTAGGGTTCTAAAGTAGGAAGCACGAGTGTTGAGGTTATTAGTATACCAGTCACATTTTCAGGCCTTGATACTATTGTACTGGTTGGTCTCTAAACATTTGCACTACTTTTTGAATGTTTGCATTTCTAACATAAAAACTTTTTAAAATTTAGAAAATAACTTTATTTAGAAGTTCCTTTTCTTCTTTCTGGGGAAAACTGCGTATTTGGGGAACTAAAACCAGAAAAAGACTTGTCACTATATGCCCTTCTATGGGTACAAATGCTGCTTGTTCAAAAAAAAAATTGTAGAACAGTTTATATTTCTAGGTTTCTTAATGGAGATTTCTAGATTTCTAACTTAGTAAGAAATGCATGTAACAAAAGTCCTTCAGTGTTTTCTCCTTTTCTCTTTTTTTTTTTTTTTTTTTTTTTGAGACAGAGTTTTGCTCTTCTTGCCCAGGCTGGAGTACAATGGCATGATCTCAGCTCACCCCAAACTCCGCCTCCCAGGTTCAAGCGATTCTCCTGCCTCAATCTCCCAAGTAGCTGGGATTACAGGCATGCACCACCACATCGGGCTAATTTTTTATTTTTAGTAGAGATGGGGTTTCTCCATATTGGTCAGGCTTGTCTCGAACTTCCGACCTCAGGTGATCCACCCGCCTCAGCCTCCCAAAGTGCTAGGATTACAGGCATGATCCCAGCCTGTAATCCCACCGCACCTAGCATTTTTTTTTTTTTTTGGAGACAGAGTCACTCTGTCACCCAGGCTGGAGTACACTAATGTGATCATGGCTCACTGTATCCTCAACCGCCTGTGTTCGGGTGATCCTCCCTCCTCAGTCTCCCATGTAACTGGGACTACAGGCACACACCACCACGCCTGGCTCAAATTTTGTATTTTTGGTACAAAATACAAAATTCAAAAATGAGCCAGGCGTGGTGGTGCATGCCTCCAGGCAGGGTTTCGCCATGTTGCCCAAGCTGGTCTCGAACTTCTGCGTTCAAATGATCTTCTAGCCTTGGCCTCCCAAAGTGCTGGGCTTACAGGCATAAGCCACCATGCCTTGCTGTCCTTCAGTTTTAGAAAAACAAATCCCTTACGGAGGAAGACTTCAGCATATACTACAAATTTATAAGCCATAAACAACAGAATGAATTTCATATTCATTAAAATTTTTAAAGCCTAATCTTTATCAAGACCTATTAAAGTAAGACAGAACCCAAGGACTAATAAAATTTTAAATGTCATTTGTAAAGCCTGCTAAAATAGTAGTCACATAGCTGATAAATAACTATTTCAGTATAACATAAAGAGTTTCAGTGGCTCTAGAATTACCCTAAGAGACCTTGTTCATTTTTTCAGGTAATAAATGTTAAAACACAAAGATACACAGGCAGTGTTATTCTGGTGGTTATAATTGGGACTCTGGAAACAGTCACACTAGGTAACAACTCTGACATTACCTTTTGCCTATCAATGTGCCCTTCTTACACATTCCTTAACTTTGTAATGCCTTTCTTTGCCCAAATATAAAATGGAGACAACCATAGTCTCTACCTCACAGAGCTATTTACAAGTAAAATGAATTAAAACACATACAGCATTTTGAACAATGCTTGGTACAGGAAAAGCATTCAATGTTTGCTACCATCATGCAGGGTCCATGAGATGTGACATTACCTGTTCCTTCCACTGAAAACCATTACCTGCTCCTTCCACTGAATACAACTAAAACCCTGGACAGAATGCATGCCCCAGGCTGGGCGTGGCGGCTCACACCTGTAATCCCAGCACTTTGGGAGGCCGAGGTGGGAAGATTACCTGAGGTCGTAAGTTTGAGACCAGCTCTGGCCAACATAGTGAAACCCCATCTCTACTAAAAATATAGAAATGAGCCGGGGTGGTGGCGAAGTGGTAAGCACCTGTGATCCTAGCTATTTAGGAGGCTGAGGCAGGAGAATCATTTGAACCCGGGAGGCAGAGGTTGCAGTGAGCTGAGATCGCTCTACTGCACTCCAGCCTAGGCGACGGAGCAAGATTCCATCTCAAAATACATTTTAAAAAAAAAGCTATCTGAGGACTCTGAAAAGTAAATGGTAGCAGACAGATTTGAGAATGGAACTAGAACTTGAAGCACAATCAATCTGGTGCTCTTTCCTACTTTTGTCTGTTTTCTCCCAATCTTCCAGTCTGGATACAAAGGCAGCCCAATTGCTAGAAATGTGTACCAGTCATGAAGAGATAAAAGCTCCAAGAGGAGACTTCTCTTTCTGGTGTAAGGTGTGTGTGTGTATATGGGGGGCAAGAAGGTTGGGAGTGTGAGGAATACAGTAGAGTGGGAGAAATTTATTATTTCCACCCTCTCTCTTGCCATCGCACCCAGACAAAACCAAGCCTGGAAGCTGTGGCACACCTAAAGCAGCTATGGACCAGCTGTACCTACGAAGAAGAAAATCCTCTCTGACCAGAAAACTGTGGTCTAAAGTGCTTTGGGGAGGGGAGGGAGTAGAGTGCTATGGAGAAAGAACTTGTGTTGTTTTGGGTTTTTTGCTTTGTTTTGTTTTGTTTTGTGATTCCTTCTCCTACCTTGTAGCCCCTGAGACAAATTCAACTGAGGGAAAGGCATGGGCCTCAAGCTTTCCAGGCAGAGGACCAGGAAGTGGGAGATGGGAGAGAAAGACAGTATCAAGAACACTCAGAAGGGAAGGAACTAGAGTAACACATCTGACAAAAGTTGTGTATGAACTCCTGGGCTCATCCCCAAGCTGTGACATATGGATCTCATCCCAAACAGTACATCAAAGACTTTGAGAACTAAACTATAAGGTAGACCATCACCCAAGTTCCTGGTTGACCCCTGGGTAGCACATAGACAGAAATGACCCAAATAGCACCAGCAAGGCTTTGAAAACTAACATCATATTAGAACCAAAGCCCATAGAAGGTGGGTTGGATCTTGTGGCCTAAACTGAGTTAACTGCCTGCTGTAACAAAACAAAATAACAAATCAATACTCTCCACAGGATTTAAACAAAATCTAGAGTCTCGCAATACTCAAAGTATACAAAACAACTGAAAAATGAAGAAGAATAAAAGAAGAATACAAAAGTATCCAAAGTAACTGAACATATGAAGAATCATGGCTGGGCACAGTAGCTGGTTCATGCCTGTAATCCTAGCATTTTGGGAGGCTGGGGGCGGGGAGGGGGGACAGGGATCACTTGAGGTCAGGATTTCAAGACCAGCTGGCCAAATTGGTGAAACCCCATCTCCATTAAAAACACAAAAATTAGCTGGGCATGGTGGCGAATGCTTGAATTCCTATTTGAGGCCAGGCATGGTGGCTCAGGCCTATAATACCAGCACTTTGGGAGGCCAAGGCGGGTGGATCACTTGAGGTCAGGAGTTGGAGACCAGCATGGCCAACACGGCAAAACCCCATCTCTACTGAAAATACAAAAATTCACTGGGCATGGTGGCGTGTGCCTGTAATCCCACCTACTTGGAAGCTGAGGCAAGAGAATCGCTTGAACTTGGGAGGCAGAGGTTGCAGTGAGACGAGATCGTGCCACTGCACTCCAACCTGGGTGACAGAGTGAGATGCCATCTCAACAAAAACCAAACAAACAAACGAACAATGAAAAAAAAAAAGGCAGTAAACTCTGGGGAAGGGGGAGAGTCTGATTTCCAGGGTTACCACATTATTAGATTCAAATTTCCAGTTTTCAACAAAAAAAATCACAAAGCATAAAAGAGACAGGGAAGAATGGTCCATTCAAAGGAAAAAATATTAACCAACAGAAACTGACCCTGAAGAAGACCAGTAAACAATTATCTTAGGCCAAGTGCGGTGGCTGACACCTATAATCCCAGCACTTTGGGAGGCTGAGGCAGGCAGATCACTTGAGGTCAGAAGTTTGAGACCAGCCTGGCTAACATAGTGAAACCCCATCTCTAACAAAAATACAAAAATTAGATGGGCATGGTGGTGTGCACCTGTAGTCTCAGCTACTCGGGGTGCTGAGGCTCAAGAATCTCTTGAACCTAGGAGGCAGAGGTTGCAGTGAGCTGACATCGCGCCACTGCACTCCAGCCTAGGTGACAGAGCAAGACCCTGTCTCAAAAACAAGAACAAAACACACACAAAGAAAACAATTATCTTAAAGGTACTCAACAACAACAAAAACAGAAAAATGCAAGAAAACTATGTACAAACAAAATAGAAATACCAATAAAGGAGTAGAAAACTGAAAAAGAAGCCAAAGAGAAAGTGTTTAAAGAGTACAATAACTCAAATGAAAAATTCACTAGAGGAACACAAAGGCTGATTTGACCAGGTGGGGGTGGGGGGCATGGGAAATCAACAGATGTGAGGATAGGACAAATGGAATTATTCAGTCTGAGTCAGAGAAAGGGAAAAAAAATGAAGAAAAGTGAAGAAAGCCCAAGGGACCTATGGGATACCATCAAGAAAGCCAAAATGCATACTGTGGAAATCCTAAAAGAAGACAGATAATAGGAGGCAGAGACATAATTTGAAGAAATAATGATCCAAAACTTCCCAAATTTGGTGAAAGACATGAACATAAACATCCAAGAAGCTCATCAAACTCCAAGTAGGATGAACTTGAAGAGATCTACACCAAGACAAATTATAAACAAGCTATTAAAAGATAAAGACAGATATAATCTTGAAAGCAGCAAGACAGAGGCAACTCATCAAATATAAATAATCAAGAATAGTAGCAGATTTCTTATCAGAAACTTCAGAATTCAGAAGGCAATGAGCTAATATATTCAAAGTGCTAAATGAAAAAACCAAAACTGTTAACCAAGAATCCTATTTTCAGCTAAAATGTCCTTCAAAAGTTGGAGAAAAATTAAGATATTCCCAGATAAAAGCTGAGGAAATTACTACCAGACCTAATCTGTAAGATACGATAAAGGGAATTCTGCAAGTTGAAATGCAAGGATAGTAACTTGGGCTAAGCGCAGTAGCCCATGCCTGTAATCCCAGCACTTTGGGAGGCTGAAGTGGGTGGATCACTTGAGGTCGGGAGTTTGAGACCAGCCTGGCCAACATGGTGAAAACACGTGTCTACTTAAATACACACACACAGACACACACACACACAAACACACACACACAAATCCACTGGGCATGGTGGCATGTCCCTGTAATCCCAGCTACTCAGAAGGCTGGGACAGGAGTATCGCATGAACCCGGGAGGCAGAGAGCCAAGACTGCGCCACTGCACTCCAGCCTGGGCAAAACAGCAAGACTAATCACAGACAGAATGTAGAACAGTGGTTGCTAGGGTGGCGCTGGGGTGAGTGAGGAGTTACTGTTTAATGGGTACAGAGTTTCAGTTCTACAAGATAAAAAGAGTTCCTGGAAACGGATAGCAGTAATAGTTGCATTCAATATGAAGGTACTTAACATCACTGAACACTTAAAAATGTTGAAGACACAACCTGGCCAACATAGTGAAACCCCATCTCTACCAAAAAAACACAAAAATTAGCTGGGCATGGTAGCAGCTGCCTATAGTCCCAGCTACTCGGGAGGCTGAGGCACAAGAATCACTTGAACCTGGAAGGCAGAGGTTGCATTGAGCCAAGATTGCACCACTGCACTCCAGCCCGGGCAATACAGTGAGACCGTGTCTCACAAAAAAAAAAAAAAAAAAAGGTATTTTACCACAATAAAATTAAAAAAAAAAAAAAATGAACAAAACTGTGAAATGAACAGGATCTGTGGGACAATATAAAAAGGACTAACAATCATGTCAAAGTCCTGGAATAAGAGATAGAGTAACTCAGGAATAAATACTTGAAAAAAATGACTGAAATTTTCCAAAATTTCCAAAGACAAAATTACAGTCAAGAAGAACAACAAACACTAAGCAGAGTAAGCAGAAAGAAATCCATATCCAGATATACCACAATTAAACTGCTGTAACCAAAGACAAGAAAATATCTTGAAAGCAGCCAAAGAAAAATGATGCATGACATTAGAGAATAACAATTTAAATGACTACAACTTTCCCATCAGAAACAATCAAAGCCTCTTCTGAAGTGCTGGAGGAAAAAAAAAAGACTACCAGTCTGAAATTCTATATTCAGCAAAAATATTATTTAGGAATTAAGGTCATAAAGACATTCTCAGATGAAGGAAAACTAGAAGAATCTGTAGCCAGCAGATGTGCTCCAAAAGAAATGTTAAAGGAAGTTCTCCAGGCAAAAGAGAAACTACCAGAGGGAAAGCTGGGACTTTAAAAATGAAGAGAAATCAAAAGAAATGGTAAATACCTGGGTAAATATAATAAACTCTTCTCCCCTTAAATACTTCAAAATGTTTGATGGCTGAAAGGAAAAAAATTTTTTTTCAAAGAAAAGGTAAAATTCCACATTAGTGTGGTTTTCAATTTATGTAGGTATACCTATTAGTACATTTTCGCACTGCTGATAAAAACATATCCAAGACTGGGTAATTTACAAAAGAAAGAGGTTTAATGGACTTAACAGTTCCACGTGGCTGGGGAAGCCTCACAATCATGGTGGAAGGCAAGCAGGAGCAAGTCACATCATACATGGATGGGAGTAGGCAAAGAGAGAGCTTGTGTAGAGAAACTCCCATTTTTAAAACCATCAGATACTATCAGGAGAACAGCGTGGGAAAGATCCGCCCCATAATTTAATCACCTCCCACTGGGTTCCTCCCATGACACATGGGTCAAAAAATTAGCCCCCATGTTCCCCCTCAAAGAAGAAGAAAAAGAACCTAATAAAAAGCCCTCACCCAGTGAAAGGCCCTGGGACCCCCTATCATGCACACCCCCTCCATACATCTCACAAAATAGTGGACAGCAAGATCAAGGGACAGCAGGAGGGTTAGAGGAAGACAGACCTGGAGACCACAGGAGAGCCAAACCAACTCCTCCTTTAAATCCTTATCCAAATTTAAGAAAATAATTAGAACAGTGTCAGAGGGATACTGAGAACTTCTCTATCCCTTCCACACAGCAGGAATCTAGCAATGTTCCCTCTTAGGGAAGTTCCCATGGGACTGGGAGAGATTGGCTTTGTAAATGCTCCTCTTACAAGTACTGAAGTTAGGAATTTCAAGAAGGAAATGAAATCACTCCAACAAGATCCCCTCAGTTTAGCAGACCAGCTGGACCAATTCGTAGGACCCAGCTTTTATACCTGGGCTGAAATGATGTCTATCATGAATAGCCTATTCACAGGAGAAGAAAGGGGAATGATTAGGAGAGCGGCCATGACCATCTGGGAGAGGCAACATCCTCCTGGGCAAAAAGTCTTGCCAGCTGAACAAAAATTTCCAAATGTGGATCCCAAATGGGATAATAATAATCCCAGGGACCAAGCCCAAATGCAGGACCTCAGAGAATAATTAAAGGGATCAGAGAGTCCACTCCTAGGACACAAAATGTCTCAAAGGCACTCGAGATTCAACAAGAAAAAGAGAAAACTCCCTCCGCATTCCTGCAGAGGCTCAAAAATCACGTGAGAAAATTAGATCTGGAGAACCCGGTAGGGCAAGGCCTTTTGAAGGTTAACTTTGTAACATAGAGCTGGCCTGACATTACAAAAAAATTAGACAAGATTGATGGATAGAATAAAAAACCAATTAAGGAATTATTCAGGGAAGCTCAGAAGGTCTCTGTAAGGAGAGAGGAAAAGAAGCAGAAACAAAAAGCAAAAATCATGGTTTCCACTGTGGAAGAGGTAGTCAGAAAAACGTTAAATCAAAATCTCCCTCGAAGGAGAGAAGGGAATGATACGTTCTGACACAGAGAAAGAAGGGAAATGCAGGAAAAAATTCCTAAGACTATGAGTGGATGTTACAAATGTGGAAAGCCAGGGCATTTTAAGAGAGAATGTCCTGAATAGAAAAAAAAAACCACAACAGCAAAGACTTGGCACCAATCCAAATGTCCATCAATGATAGACTGGATTAAGGAAATGTGGCATATATACACCATGGAATACTATGCAGCCATAAAAAAGGATGAGTTCATGTCCTTTGTAGGGACGTGGATGAAGCTGGAAACCATCATTTTGAGCAAACTATCGCAAGGACAGAAAACTAAACACCACGTGTTCCCACTCATAGGTGGGAACTGAACAATGAGAGCACCTGGACACAGGGTGGGGAACATTGGGGCCTGTCGTGGGGTTGGGGGAGGCACAGCATTAGGAGATATACCTAATGTAAATGACGAGTTAATGCTGACACCAACATAGCACATATATACCTATGTAACAAACCTGCATGTTGTGCACATGTACCCTAGAACTTAAAGTATAAATTGAAAAAAAAAAAAAAATCCCCCTCATTACCATTAATGAAGACTAGTGGGGTCAGGGGTTCCTTCTGAGTAGGTCCCACTAGGAACCCTTGATAAATTTGAAGGTGAGACCTGAGGAAAAAGAAGGCACATTTTTGGTTGATACTAGGGCGGCCTACTCCTCCATAATTCACCAACCAAGGGGTACAGAACTAAGGAAAAATTGACAGTATCAGGGATTAAAGGGGAGAGATCTCAGGTTCCAGCATTCAAGAAAATGTTAATTAGATTGGGACCAGAACAAATTGAGGGGTCACTCTTATATGTTCCCAAAGCAGGAACTAATCTCCTGGGTGGAGACCTGATTGTGAGATTGGGTTTAGAATTAGGAATACAGGCAGGACAAATAAAAGTAATAATGGGCCTCCTAACAGAGGAGGAAGAAAGACAAAATAATCCCCATGTGTCAGTTAGAAAAAGGCAACAGGGGAGGGTTAAAAATCACACCCTTACAGATTGAACTAAAACAACCAGGAGAAGTAGTTTGCAGAAAACAATATCCCATTTCTACTGAAGAGAGAAAAAGGCTCCAACCAGTAATAGAGGGATTAATTAAAGATGGACTATTAGAATCCTGCATGTCACCATACAATACTCCAATTCTCCCAATCAAAAAGCCTCATGGGTCATACAGATTGGTGCAAAATCTAAGGACTATAAATCAAATTGTCCAGACCTGCCACCCTGTGGTAACTACACCCTCCTTCGTAAGACGCCCTATGAACATAAGTGGTTCAGTGTGGTGGATGTAAAAGATGCATTCTGGGCATGTCCCCTAGACCTTAGGAGTAGGGACCTCTTTGCCTTTGAACAGGAAAACCCTGTAACTGGGAGAAAACAACAATACCACTGTACTGTGCTGCAAGAAGGCTTCAAGGAAGCCCCAAACTTATTTGGTCAAGTCTTAGAAAAAGTCCTGGAGGAATTCCAACCTTTCAGGGGAACCCAGTTGTTACAATATGTTCATGATCTTTTAATTTCTGGGGAGAGGAGGGCCAAGGTATCAGAAATCACTATAATAATTTCCTAGGAGACAGGGGATTACAAGTCTCTAAAAACAAATTGCATTCTGTAGAAAAAGAAATTAAATATTTAGGATACCTGATTAGTGAAGGAAGGAGCAGAATAAACCCAGAGAGAATATCAGGAATAGAGGGTCTACCTTTTCCTAAGACAGAGAGAACTCTGAAAATTTTTAGGTTTAACTGGCTACTGTAGGTTATGGATTAACTCATAGGCTCAAAAGACAAAGATTCTGTATCTGAAACTACTAGAGGAGGAACCTGATTCCTTGCAATGGTCCCCAGAAGAAATTCAGGCAGTGAAAGAGCTAAAGCAGGCCCTCACTACAGCCCTGGCCCTAGTCCTCCCATCTTTAGAGAAATCACTTCATCTGTTTGTAACAGTAGACCAGGGCATGCCCCTAGCGGTGCTCACTCAAACCTGGGGAGGGAAGAGGCAACATGTTGCTTTTGTCTCCAAGCTTCTTGATCCTGTCTCTCTTGTGGGTAGCCCAAATGTATGCAAGCAGTAGCTGCCACAGCCCTGCTGGTTGAGGAGAGTCGAAAGCTATCCTTTGGTGGGGCCCGAATAGTAAGCCAGGTCAGGAATATATTAAATCAAAAAGATGGCTACTGGATTCTCAGATTCTAAAATATGAAGTCATACTACTAGAAAAAAAAGATTTGGTCATAACAACAAATACTTGCCTGAATCCAGCCAGTTTCTTGTACAAAGGAGAGGAGAACAAAGAGTCATCAGATCATAACTGCTTAGGTATCACTGAATATCAAACCAAAGCTAAACCTGCCCTTAGCGAAGCTCCACAACATGATGGGATAAGGCTGTTTGTGCATGGGTCTTCCCGAGTGATAGATGGCAAGAGACATAATAGTTATGCTGTCACTGATAGATATAAACACTCCTTATCTGAGAAAGGTAGATTACCTAATGGTTGGTTGGCCCAAACCTGTGAATTATATGCTTTTAACCAGGCTCTAAAGCTCCTTGAAGGCCAAGAAAGTACTATATTTACTAATTCTAAATATGCCTATGAGGTGGTACACACTTTTGGAAAAATCTGGACAGCGCAGGGCCTAACAAATAGTAGGGGGAAAGAACTGGCACATGGGGAACTGGTCAAACAGGTTTTAGAAAGCCTCCGGCTTCCAGCAGAGGTTGCCACAGTTCACATAAATGGTCATCAGAAAGGTAACACCATAGAAGCCGTAGGAAACAGGCTTGCAGATAAAGCTGCTATGCAAGCCTCCCTGGAGGAAGAAATTAGACTATTTAGCCTGATCCCAGACATCCCTAAGGTAGTATTAAGGCCCCAGTTTACCAGAGAGGAGAAGGAAGAATTAGGATAGGGGTCACACAAACTGAAAATGGGAAATGGGTACTTCCTGATGGGAGAGAAATAAGTAAACCCCTGATGAGAGAACTAATGTCTATATTACACAAAGGGAGTCATTGGGGACCCCAGGCTCTGTTTAATACAATACATAAGAATGATGAGTGTATAGGGAGTTATACTTTCGATAAACAAGTACATGGAAGCTGTGTAACTTGTCAAAGGATACACAAAAAGGTGATTAGTAAACAGGCCACAGGAGGAAGACCTCCCAGACTAAGACCATTTAAAAGCATTCAAGTAAATTTCACAGAAATGCCCAAAGTAGGAAAACTTAAAGTATTTACTGGTGATCATAGATCACCTTTCTGGCTAGGTCCTGGAAGTCTTTCCACTCCCAACAGCCACTGCCGGGAATGTAGTCACAATAAAATTAGAACAGAATGTACCTAGATTTGGCCTAGTGGAAAATATTAATTCAGACAATGGGAGCCACTTTACCTCAAGGGTGTTAAGGGGAATTATGGAAGGTTTACAAATTAGATGGGATTATCACACTCCTTGGTATCCCCCTTCCTCTGGAAAGGTAGAAAGAATGAATCAAACTCTCAAAAAGCATTATCACCAAACTAATATTAGAAACCAAAATGCCTTGAACGAAATGTCTCCCAACAGCACTCCTCAGAATTAGGACAGCCCCAAGAAAAGACTTGGGATTGTCCCCCTACAAGTTATTATATGGGCTCCCATATTTGGGCAGAGCTACAGATCTTCCTACTTTGGAAACCAAGGATCAATTCTTAAGAAATTACATACTGGTCATATCCTCTACCCTGTCATCCCTTAGGTTAAAAGGACTTCTGACTCAAACTCTGCCTCTTGAGTTCACAGTTCACCACTTCCACCCTGGTGACATGGTGCTGATTAAGACTTGGAAAGAAGACAAGTTCCACCCAAGCTGAGAAGGTCCCTATGAAGAAGTGCTCCTAACCACTGAGATGGCTGTGCGAACAGCTGAACAGGGGTGGACCCACTGTACTCAAGTCAAAGGACTGGTAAAAGAGACCTCGGAAGGGAGGGAAAAAGACCAGTGGAAAGTGCACAGGTCACCGGAGGAACCCTTAAAGTTAACTCTGAGAAAAATCTAAAAAGAAAACATGGGCTGGCCCCATTTCTGGAAATTAATATAGCTGAGATGGTCTACCACACAAAGAGCAGAAGGTCAAAATGGAAACTGGCAGGGGATTCCTCCCTACCCAATCAGGTTTGTAATCTATGTAACCAAGATGGTAGCACCCCAGATTATAAGATTTGATGGCTGCCAGGTCTCACCTTGTGGGAATTTTGAAAATCAGAGATCTCTCTCGCAGGTGAATAAATATCTTTGCCCTGAACCAGATACAGATTACAGTAGGGCATTACCACGCCCCAGCTGGGATGATGTATGGTGAACCACACAATTCAGGGTTGGACAGTAAACACGGGGTGGGTAACTCCAAGCTGAAGACACTTAAAGAATAAACTACATCTGTCCAACGGCTCCTTGCCAAATGACTGCCAAAATTTAGAATGCAATCCTATACTCATCACCATTAGCAATCCAGCCGTTCTAGGCCAAGAACCAAAAGTAGCGTCTCAGGTATATACGTTAGGGGCAGACATCACAGCGAAAGACCCCGTAGGGTGATTTGTTCTCAAACTAATCAAAAACTCAATGTCCCATTTGCCTGGAACTACCCCAACTCCAGACCCTAATAAACACTTTAGTCTGCCAAATAATAACCCTAAAAGGGTAAAAATAAATTGAAGTAAAGGATTTAAGGCAAACTTTAGAAATTGAGACAGGGTACAGGGATGTAAATGCCTGGGTCAGACGTATCAAATTTTCGGTACAAGCCCTCAACAAGAGTGACTGCTGTGCGTGTGCTGCGGGAGGACCTCAAGCACGGGTGGTTCCATTTCCCCTAGGATGAGATACCGATCCTGAAGAAATGGATTACATGCTGGCTCTATACCAGGACAAAGATGCATGGGAAAATAAGGTTTGTAAGAGTCTGTCACTGCTCTGTCCCACATTGCAGAGGTCAGATCCCAAAGCAATCCCCTCATTCTCTCCAGGGAATATGAACCACTCCTCTTGCCTCTCTAGATAGGGGGCAGAGTTCAATAAGCCCATGGGAAAACTCTCAATTTGTACCCACATCCTAAATATCACTGGTAAGTCAGGCAATGGCAATCACTCAGCTCTCCATATACCCCAGGCTAACCTCTGGTGGTACTGTGGGAAAAGGAACCTCTGCAACTTGTTACCATCCAACTGGACTGGGACTTGTGCTGTAGTCCAAGTGGCCATTCCCTTCTCCCTGGCATTCCATAAGATACCCGAAAACACACGTGGCCACTGACAGCAGAGAGATATGACAAACTCTTTTAATCCCAATATATGTGTTGACTCAATAGGAGTCACTAGGGGGGTGCTGAATAAATTTAAGGCCCAAAACCAAATAGTTGCTGGGTTTCAGTTAGCACTCTTCTGTGGTCAGCTATTAATAACAATGTGAACTGAATTAACTACATCTATTATAATCAATAGAGATTCATCAATTATACTCAGGATGCCCTCAAAGGGGTGGCTAGCCAGTTAGACGCCACCAGCCGAATGGCCTGGATAAACAGGCTTGCCCTGGACATAATACCAGAAAAAGGGGGTGTATGTGTTATGCTGGGTGGGAAACGTTATACTTTCATTCCCAACAATACTGCCCCAGATGGGACCATCACAAAAGCTTTACAAGGACTGACAACTCTAGCCAACGAACAGGCAGAAAATGCTGGAATGAATAACCCATTTACGGGTTGGCTAAAAGGTTGGTTTGGAAAACGGAAAGGCATGGTGGCTTCAGTCCTTACATCTCGCATAATTGTAGCAGGAGTCTTAGCAGTGGGATGTAGTATTATCTTGTGTGTGAGGGGACTAGCACAGAGATTAATTAAAACAGCTATTAATAAACAAATGCCAATAAGTTACCAGCAAAATAACCTGCTACTATTAGAAACCAAAATAAACTCACTCTCATATAAGGAAGAAAGTAAACGACTTCTAAAGCAATTTGAGGACCAAAACGGTTTAAATGAAAATGAGACCAAAGGAAGTAAATAGAAAAGGAAGGAAAAGAAGGAAATGTGTGAGAAAACATTTTAAGTGGTCCATTTTCAAGGCATAATAAATCTAAGTACTGTAAGTCAGCCTGTAGATGTAACAAACCGCACAGCTCATGCACCTAGAAGGTTATGATAAGCGAACAGAATGTAGGGGAGGGGTCAGCCCCTAAAACGGGAGAAAGTTTCATTATTGGGAAATCGAAACTGAAGTGGGGAAAGGGACCAGGGTATAACCTTATAAGGGGGATAATAAAACTTTAGGCAATGTCCAGGAAGACTGTAACCCCACAGTACTCAACCAGTGAGGAACAGGGGGAGGGACTTGCATGCTAGGAAATAAATTAAATGTTGTAACTGTCCCCGGTGTGACCGCCTATCAAACACCAGATCTTGCAAGACCGTCATTAAAAGTCTCGCTTCCGCTGTTCTTCATGTCTCCGAGTCCAGTCTTTGGGTTTGGATGGGTAAATGTGTGTTTCTCACAGGCATGAACCAACATCCCACCAGAATGTTATTGGTGGTAACCTGTCATGGTTTCTTTGAGCCCCAGGAACCATTATTATAGCCTAGAATTTTCAGATTACAACAAATCACAGCTCCACACATACGGCTGCACACATACGGTCCCTCAGGGCATATTTTCCCTATGGACTGTACCCCTAGTTCAGTTTTAAGCAATCTGGAAACCTGCTCCAACATTCACTAGAGAATTAAAGACTAATGTGTTGAAATTTTTCAAAAAAAAAAAAACAAAAAAAAACACCAAGAAGGTGTATTAGTCTATTCTCATGCTGCTAATAAAGACATACCCGAGACTGGTAATTTATAAAGGAAAGAGGTTTAATTGACTCACAGTTCCACAGGGCTGGGGAGGCCTCACAATCATGGCACAAGATGAAGAAAGAGTAAAGGCGCTTCTTAATGGTGACGGGCCAGAGAGAAATGAGAGCCAAGCGAAAGGGGTTTCCCCTTACCACGAAACCATCAGATCTTCTGAGACTTATTCACTACCTCAAAAACAGTATGGGGAAAATCATCCCCATGATTCAGCTCTCTCCCACCGGGCCCCTCCCACAACATGTGGGAATTATGGGAGCTATAATTCAAGATGAGATTTGGGTGAGGACACAGCCAAACCATATCACAAGGCTTTGTTCCCTATGAACCAACAGGAGAGCATTATTTTTAAACACTGCCACACATGCTCCCCAAAGTGAGGAACAAAAACGAATCACATCCTGTGTAGTGAGAAGCTATGCTGACCATTGCTAGCTCTGAAAGAATATAACAGAAAGACCTAGGAGCCCTGCAAGCCTTGCACTGCATACCACCCTAATTTCTTTCAGACAGGACACCCTGCAGGAATTGAACTGAATCATTTAGAATTCCCAGATCCAATATCATCCATTAACTGCTTCTGTTTCCCGTTCAGCTCCATTTCTCTAAGGGAAATTACACAGGAGTTCTTCTGGGCCATGAAGAAATACAGCTGATGACAACCACTCTACAATATTCTGGGTCTGCATCATTCTACTTCCAGGGAAATAAACTTCACTGCTTACTGAAACTGCAGCGTCCATCAGTGGCCATTTAGGTCTGCAACTAAACAAATGTCAAAGATGTTACTGAGAAGTTACCCAGAAACACTTGTCTGCAAGGCTCCTAATGACAATCAGATCCTTTGTATTAAGAGTAAAAAAACTTATAAATGTGACCAAGGATTATAGCGTATAATGCCAGGTGACAACATCTCCATAACCCCTTATCAGCTCTTTTCTACCTGGAAGATAAATGAAGCCCCTAAAATTCTATTCCACAGGTATATCATAAGATAAATAGGTAATCCTCCCTTTAAAGACTATCTTTAAAGACTGCTAGCCAAAGCATAGCAGAGGCAAGAAAATGTTTACAAACACTGTTTTGCCTGTTAGACTCTAGAGGAAGCAAACCATGGCACCTGTCATTGGATACATTAAAGCCAAGATTTTACCTTCTTAGTCCTTTAGTGCCTACTTCTAACATTCTGCCTCACAATTTTGCAACTTCACCTCCCGAACTAATAGTATCCTATGGATTGTCTTGTGTTCCCCTCCACTGTAAAAAATTCAGTAACACTTTACTTTTTAAAATATTATTAATAATACCCTAAAATCATTTTAAACCACAGAGTATGGAATCTTTTAGCTGTTTGCTTATCTATCAGTAGAGACATCTCTGCTTCCACCTTTCTCAGGTGATCCTGGCAGTACAGTGGTGTGGCTGCCGAGAATGCCATGGGCTGAATACATTCCTTCAATGGCTCTTCCACACTGCAGCTCTCTCTGGGTATTACTGAAGAAACAGTAAGCACTGTAAAGCCATTCCATTAGCCCAGTCAGTGCTTTTGACATTGTTTCACAGTGAAACTCAACTCTTAAAATGATGGACAGTCATAAAATACTGAGTCACTGCGCACTTCTCAGGTTCCAAACTGCAGTGCCTTCTAGATAGTAAAATCATTATTTATTCAGCAGCTGCCTAAAATTCCACTTACTATCATCAGGGTGGGGAGTTTGGCAGGTGCAGTAAGCGCAGTAAGAAGCTGGAGTGACAAGAATGTTTTTCAATCACATGTGATGACTGCATCAACAATACATCCTTATTATTAGTTAGGCTATATGTAATTGGCTTACACTATTTAAAAATAATAATGATAACGGCTCAACATTACTCATTTTACTCTGCCCTCGTATTACAGAAAAGAAAACTTGACGTCAAGGTCACAAGGTCACATACACACAGCTAAATAGTGGCAAAACTGGAATTTGAACCTAAGTTTAAACTTAAAAGCCCTAAAAGTGATTTTCCACTTTAGTGTAATGCCTCAGGCATTTGGCAGTTATTTGCTGGCAAACGAATGAGACTCATTAAGCTTGAAGCCAATGTTAGACTGCTGAACAACAAAATACAAACTCCATGATAAATTGAGAGGTTGTAAATAGATGCTCTGCTAGTCTTCTACTCCAGTAAAAAAAAAAAAAAAAAAAAAAAAAAACAACTTAGAGCAATCACTATCTCTTCCACCAAGCCAAAACTATTAACTACAACCAAACTTATCAGCAGAAGAAAAACCCAAATAAACCAGCAAATTTTTCACCAAGTGCCCCTAACATCCTAGCACATCTAGGATGGGTTATGGCAAAACAACAACAACAACAACAACAACAACAAACTGTCATTTTAGTTTCTCTCTCAGAATGACACAAAACCTTCAAGAATCAGAAACCATTAAAAAATCACAATAATAAGCAAAGAAAGGAGATTTAAAGTGAAGAAGAATCAGAATCAGAAACCAGGCTAGGCACAGTGGTTCATGCCTGTAATCCCAGCACTTTGAGAGGTTGAGGTGGGAGGATCACTTGAGGCCAGGAGTTTGAACCAGCCTGGGCAACATAGTGACATCCTGTCACCACAAAAAATAAAAAGTTTTTAAAAATTAAAAAAAGGGCTGGGCATGGTGGCTCACGCCTGTAATTCCAGCACTTTGTGAGAGGCCAAGGCGGGTGGATCATTTGAGATCAGGAGTTGGAGACCAGCCTGACCGACATGGTGAAACCCTGTCTCTACTAAAAATATAAAAATTACCCAGGTATGGTGGTGCATGCCTGTAGTTCCAGCTAGTTGGGAAGTTGAGGCAGGAGAATTGCTTGAACCCAAGAAGCAGAGGTTGCAGTGCGCCAAGATCGCACCACTGCACTCCAGCCTGGGTGACAGAGTGAGAGTCTATCTCAAAAAAAAAAAAAAAAGAGAGAGAATTAAAAACTGGTCCCTTGTGCCCAGTACACTTCTACTCTGAAACTCAGGAACCTTTCATTACCTTCTGAAATTGAATTCCTACTCAGTGCTCACCTGAAAGGTGAGGGGGTTCCACTTCATCTGGCATCCAGTAGAGCACGATCCTGCCCTAACCCCTGAACATCACATCAACCTACCACCTAAGGAGTACTCATTCTATGCCAGTCACTGTGCTGACTGTCTTACCTCACCATGAGCTCATGGAGCAACTATTCTCATGCCCAAATCACCAATGAGGAAACTGAAGCTTTGAGGAGGTCACAGAATTCTGGCATATCCAGAATTTAAATTTAGGCCTGCCTGATCCCACATACTTAAACATTACCCTATACTGCTTTACTCTATTTAAGTCAACAATGACAGAGTAGTAGGCACACTGCTTCATTTAAAGGCCATAAATACTGAAAGGGAGGCTGTAGTCTGAAGGTAGAGACCAATGAACAGATAATTTGCACAAATAAATATAATTGTGATCAAGTGCTGTGAGAAGAGTTAGGGCAAAGTTATACGGACCTGGGACCTGAACCATGAGTAAGACAGTGCCATCTAGGGGGAAAGGAGTAGCAACAGACAGGTATCACAGGCAAAGAAAATCAATTGGTATCTTGGGCATCTCGTTCTCCATCATTACCACAGTCTAATATTTACTTCAAAGGCCTACTTCCTCTATCCTTCTGCCCACAGCCATTCTGCTGTAATTTTCACTAGCTAATTTAAATCCTCTTTCCAAACCCTGCCAGAATAAATACTACACTTTATAAATGTTCCTAGGAAAGAAAACATAGGGTAGTACTAAACAGCCAGTACAGCAGACTTAAAACATCTGGCACAAAGAGCCAAAGAAAGCAAAAAAAAAAAATGCACATGGAACACCACAAGGTCATGCCCAATTTCCAAACTAATTTCAGTTACAGGAGGCGGAAGAATTAGATTTATCAGGAGTCAAAGCAAGATCCCAAAGGATTTGTAAAAATGGAACCCAGATTCCTCATAACTCATCTATTTTATGGCATAGGACACTTCAGGCTGAATTGGAAATGAATTTCAGACCCAAATGACAATTAACTGTGTCACTTAATCTTTATCTTATATAAATCAATAAATGTCTACTTAAAACAAGGGGGTCAAAAGAATAATATAATGCCTTAAGTGAAAACATTGTATAAAATAATCAAGTTCACTTGAACCCAGGAGGCAGAGGTCGCAGTGAGCCAAGATCATGCCACTGCACTCCAGTCTGTGCAACAGAACAAGACCCCATCTCAAAAATATATATATAATAATAATAATAGGCCAGATGTGATGGCTCATGCCTGTAATCCCAGCACTTTGGAAGGCCAAGGCGGGTGAATTGCCTGAGCTCAGGAGTTCAAGACAAGCCTGGGCAACACGGTGAAACCCTGTCTCTACTAAACTACAAAAAAATTAGCCACGCAGGGCAGCATGTGCCTGTAATCCCAGCTACTTAGGAGGCTGAGACAGGAGAATCGCCTGAACCTGGGAGGCAGAGGATGCAGTGAGCCAAGATGGCGCCACTGCACTCCAGCCTGGGCGACAAAGCAAGACCCCGTCTCAAAAAAATAATAATAATAGGCCGGGCGCAGTGGCTCACGCCTGTAATCCTAGCACTTTGGGAGGCCAAGGTGGGCGGATCACAAGGTCAGGAGTTTGAGACCAGCCTGGACAATATGGTGAAACTCCATCTCTACTAAAAATACAAAAATTAGCTGAGCTTGGTGGCGTGCACCTGTTATTTCAGCTACTTGGGAGGCGGAGGCAGGAGAATCGTTTGAACCTGGGAGGTGGAGGCTGCAGTGAGCTGAGACTGCACCACTGCACTCCGGCCTGGGTGATACAGTGAAACCTCGTCTCGAAAAAATAATAATAATAGTAATAATTAAGTGAGCCAGGCACAGTGGCTCATGCCTGCAATCTCAGCACTTAGGGAGGCTGAGGCAAAGAATTACTTGAACCCAGAAGGCAGAGGCTGCAGTGAGCCAAGACTGCAGCACTGCACTCCAGTCTGGGCAACAGAGTGAGACTGTCTCAAAAAAAAAAAAAAAAAAAAAAGATCAGGTGTGTTTCATTAATTAAATGAAATAATTTTTACTGAATGCTCTTTGTATTGGAAATGGGAGGAAACGATGATTACATAAAATAGGATGTCCAGGAACTAACTCTATGTTAACTAGCCTAAAGAACAACATAGTAGGCCAGGCGCGGTGGCTCATGGCTGTAATCCCAACACTTTGGGAGGCTGAGGTGGGCAGATCACCTGAGGTCAAGAGTTCGAGACCAGCTGGCCAACATAGCAAAACCCCGTCTCTACCAAAAATACAAAGGTTAGTCAGGCGTGGTGGTGTGTGCCAGCAGTCCCAGCTACTCTGGTAGGTGAAGGCACGAGATCACATGAACCTGGGAGGCAGAAGCGGAGGCTGCAGTGAGCTGAGATCGCGCCACTGCACTCTTGCCTGGGAGACAGAGCGAGACTCCATCTCAACAGAAAGAATGACATAGTGAAGGTGGAACAGCCATTTCCTAACTTGTTTTATGGTAATGTTCCAAATGAACTGCTATCTGTGAGTGCTATAAATCCATTATTAGACTGCTCTGAGTCTCTAAGCAGGTATCAAAGAACCTAACTGGGCTATGAGGGCCAAGGATCACACTTTGTCTTTTCAACCACACAGTAAAACGATCAGTAATGTAATCTGAGTAGAAGAAAAATGATACTCTAACACTATCTACATGTTTACCTGGCACCAAAGAAAAATCCCAACTTAAATCTCAAGAAATCAAATATCCTTTGGGTTTAAAGCACACAAATTACACCTAGAAAATTTTCTCTTCAGTGGAAAGTCACTTTACAAACCTAAGCCAGGCACTTTCCAGAAATAGAAAAATTACTCTTTGAATTAGATAGCAAAGGTTTCCCAGCCTGCAAATGAATCTGAGCCACTCTGAATATACAGCCTTCATCCCAGCTATTAAAGACCTCTTCTGGGCAGCCTGCATTCTGGCCACAGATTAATGTACATAAGTACCACAAATAAATCAAGATAGCCCAACAGCAATTCTGAGGAGTGGAGAACATTCTGCCTAGTCCTTGTGTCCAAAACATTGGCAAAATGAGTAATCAGCAGGGTACGGGTAAGTGACAGCAATCAGTAGAAATGAAAGATCCCACAACTCACTTTTTTGAAGAGAAACTAGGAATGGATCTCAACTACTTCCTATATCTCTTACTACTCCTCAAGACAAAATTAGGAGTAGGATGAAATATTAATTCTCAGTTTTTGTACCACTGAACTTAAATATAGCATTCATAGCCTGTCATTTCCAACCAGCAATCCCTTTATATCATAATTATGTAATACTTTTTTTCCAGGGGGGTGGGGGGTGGTATGCAGCTCAGGGGAGACCTGGTCTCACTCTGTCACCCAGGCTGGAATGCAGTGGCACTATCATGGCTCACTGCAGCCTCCTGGACTCAAGCCATCCCCTTACTATCTCAGCCTCCCCAGTAGCTAGGACCACAGGCACGCAGCAGCACATCCAGCTAATTTTTTTTATTTTTTTATTTTTTGTAGAGACCAGAGTTTCACTATGTTGCCCAAGCGGGCCCTGAATTCCTGGGCTCAAAAGATCCACACCCTTCTTAGCCTCCCAAAGTGCTGGGGTTACTGACATGAGCCACCATGCCCAGCCTATAATACAATTTATACTCAAATAATCCCTTTTTCTTCTAAACCCATTCTTTCTTCTCCACCCTCTAAGTGCTATTTGCTGATGGCACAACCATATTCCCCACCATTCAATCAAATCCTTAAAAGAGTCTTTGCAAATTCCCCTTTGTCCTGTACATCTGACTTAATTGCTAATTTGTACTCATCCTACTTCCATAATAATGTGTGCCTTTCCCCTCCTCCCCAGCTGCCTCCCTCAATGTCTCTCAACCAGACCTCTGTAATAACCTTGTAACCAATTTCCTTGTGGATGGTCTCTATTGCTGCTAAATTAATCCTTTGGAAACACAGCTCTTATCTCATTCCTCTGAATAAAAACTTTCAGTGGCTCTCCATGCCTAATGTCATACTCAGTCAAGGCCTGAATGGGAGTATGACTGAATCTACTTTTCCAGTCTTTGTTTCTTTTTCCTTCACTAAGGTTATGCCTAATCCAACAAAAAAAATTTACTTCCCTCAGCTGTGCCTTTGCTTTTCCCACTGTTCCTGCTTGAATGTCTTTTTTTCCCCACATGATACCGGAAATTCCAAAAGGGCAAGAACACTGTCTGCTTTGCTCCCCATTATATTCATGCTGCCCAAAACACTGCTTGACATATCTGTTGAATAAATGAAATTCCTCTACTCTTACAACCCAGCTCAAAAGCCACTCCTGCCACTGTCCAATCAAAACTTAGCAAACAGCCTTACTAAAGAAAACTCCTCCAATGTCTTAATGGGGTGGGGTCAGGGGAGAATTCCAAAAGCATTTTGTATCAATCTCAAGGCACTTAATATTCCTATCCTATACATGGCACAAACCCTACCATAAATGACCTTGTCTAGTACATTCATAAGTTATCTATCACAATGCCTTGCACACAGTTTAAGCATGCATAGAATAGATACACTTCGCTATTATTATTCATTCATTCATTTATTCAGTATTTAAAGAGCTTGTCATGTGGCAGGGACTGTTCTTAGCACTGGCGTCCAGCATTGTAAAATATGATAAAGCCTTGCCTCTGTGAAAAGGGGCAAAGAATATTAGAAACAAGAGAACAAGATAATTTCTGATGGTTAAAAATAATGAGAGGGGCCGGGTGCAGCGGCTCATGCCTGTAATCCCTGCACTTTGGGAGGCCGAGGTGGGTGGATCACCTGAGGTCAGGAGTTTAAGACCAGTGTGGCCAACATGGTGAAACCCCCCGCATCTGTACTAAAAATACAAAAATTATCTAGGCATGGTGGCACGTGCCTGTAGTCCCAGCTACTCAGGAGGCTGAGGCAGAAGAATGGCTTGAACTTGGGAGGCAGAGGTTGCAGTGAGCCGAGTTCGCGCCATTGCACTCCAGCCTGGGTGACAGAGTGAGACTCTGTCTCAAAAAAAAAAAAAAAAAAAAAAAAATTAAAAAAAAATTTTTTTTTTTTGAAATAAGATAGAAATAAGAAAGCCCAAAGCTAGAAACAAAATACCTAAATTATGAAGGTGAGAAATGTAGGTTTCCTTTCTTTTCCTAGATTTTCCTCTGATAAGAACTATTTACAAATGATGAAGCCCATGTATTGGCATTAAAACATTCTCTGGACAAAATGAGCTTTCAAGAAAACAGTGGCCAGGCACGGAGGCTCACACCTGTAATCCCAGCACTTTGGGAGGCTGAGGCGGGCGGATCAGAGGAGTTTGAGACCAGCCTGGCCCACATGGTGAAACCTCGTCTCTACTAAAAATACAAAAATTAGCTGGGTGTAGGGGCGGGTACCTGTAGTCCTAGCTACTCGGGAGGCTGAGGCAGGAGAATCACTTGAACCCCCGTGCCACTGCATTCCCAGTGTGGATGACAGAGTGAGAGACTCTGTCTCAAAAAAAAAAAAAGAGTGAAGAAAAGGCAGGCAACGTATCTAATCTAGATTTTAAGCAACTTCATTCTTAACATTATGCTACATTTTGCATACTGAAGTAAGAATATAGGTTCATAGGCTGGGTATGGTGGCTCATGCCTGGGCTGAGGCAGGCAGATCACTTGAGGTTAGAAGTTTGAGACTCGCCTGGCCAACATCGCGAAACCCCATCTCTACTAAAAATACAAAAAATTAGCCAGGCGTGGTGACGCACGCCTGTAATCCCAGCTACTGGGGAGAGGCTGAGGCAGGAGAATCACCTGAACCCAGAAGGCCGAAGTTACAGTCAGCTGAGATCACACCACTGCCCTTCAGCCTGGGCAACAGAGCAAGATTCCATCCCCTCACCTGCCCCCCCACAAAAAAAAAAAACACAAGCAAGCAGCATCCCACTATAATAGGTCCAAGATTAGGTAAGGATTATATTGAAACATATCAGGGTTATGGAATATGCAATCTACCAATACTTTTAAAACAAAACAGTAGCATGATAACTAAAGGGGATAAGCTATATTTATATTTACATGGCTTCCCTGGGAAGGTCAACAAAAAAGAACTATGGTCTCAGGGGCAAGCATGGTGGCTCCTGCTTGTAATCTCAGCACTTTGGGAGGCTGAGGCAGGAGAATCTCTTGAGCTCAGGAGTTCCGGGACCAGCCTGGGCAACATAGTAAGATCCAGTCTCTACTAAAAAAAAAAAAAAAATAGGGCCACGTGCGGTGGCTCACGCCTGTAATCCCAGCACTTTGCGAGGCCAAGGCAGGTGGCTCACGAGGTCAGGAGATCGAGACCATCCTAGCTAACACGGTGAAACCCCGTCTCCACTAAAAATACAAAAAATTAGCCGGGCGTGTTGGCAGGCGCCTGTAGTCCCAGCTACTCGGGAGGCTGAGGCAGGAGAATTGCTTGAACCTGGGAGGTGGAGGCTGCAGTGAGCCAAGATCGCACCACTGCACTCCAGCCTGGGTGACAGAGCAAGACTCTGTCTCAAAAAAATAATAATAATAATAATAATAATAAAAATACTTTGGGAGGCTGAGGCAGGCAGATCACCTGAGGTCAGGAGTTCAAGGCCAGCCTTGCCAACATGGTGAAACCCTGTCTCTACTAAAAATACAAAAACTAGCTGGGTGTGGTGGCACGTGCCTGTAGTCCCAGCTACTTGGGAGGCTGAGGCAGGAGAATCACTTGAACCCAGGAGGCAGAGGTCACAGTGAGCCAAGATCATGCCACTATACTACAGCCTGGGCGACAGAGCAAGACTCCGTCTGAAAAAAAAAAAAAAAAGAAAGAGAGAGAGAGAGACAATGTGGAAAATGTGGCCTCACTATGTTGCCCAGGCTGGTCTTAAACCCCTGGCCTCAAGTAATCCTCCTGCCTCTAACTCCCTAAATGCTGAGATTACAGGCGTGAGCCACCACACCCAGCAGCAAAAATCTTTTTTAAAAAAATTAGCCAGGCATAGTGACATACGCCTGTGGTCCTTACTACTTGGGAGGCTAAGGTGGGAGGATCTCTTGAGCCAGAGCCCAGCGGGTGGAGGCTGCAATAAGCCATGATCATGCCACTACACTCCAGCATGGGCAACAGAGGAAGAACTTGTCTCAGAAAGAATTATGTTCTCTATAGTTATCAGTCTTGGCAGTTGCTGAAATATAAAAAGGAACTTCTTAAAATGCATTAAACACAAACAGAGCAGTATCTAATAGGATAATTTTAAAATACTGCTTTACTTCATCAACAAAACTATGTATGTCCTAAAAAATACCAGAGGACAAAGTGCTTAACCAAAGTCCAACTTTATACATGAAATCTGTTCAGAATTAGCTGGGTGAGGTGGCAAAAGCCTGTAATCCCACCTACTCGGGAAGCTGAGGCAAGAGAATCGCTTGAACCCAGGAGGTGGAGGTTGCAGCGTGCCAAGACCGTGTCACTGCACTCCAGCCTGGGCAACAAGAGTGAGACTCTGTCTTAAAAAACAAAAAAAAAAAACTGTTTAGACCTTCTCAGTGGGAGTACATGCTTTCTGGAAAGCAATTTGGCCATATGACATAATATGCATTTTTGACCCAAAAACACCAACTCTGGAATGCATCCTCAGGAAATGCAGATCAAATTGAGTACAACAGGAAAACATAGGAAATCGCTCAAATGTCCAATGAGGGAATTACCAAATAGGGTATATCCACAAGACATACCACAATGGAATAAACTATGAAGACATGAAAAATGTTTTAGATAGAAAAATGCATACACTGTAACAATTAAACCAGAATATAAAGCATTATAAGTAATATTATCTCAGAACTTTTTAAAAGACATCTGGATAGACATATTAAAAAGATAAAAACGAAATGCTTTTAATGTTTATAGTAGTTAATCTTGGATGGTAGAAATAAGTGGCTTCTTCTACTTTATACTATTCTTTTCTTATCTCCACTAATGAGCCTGTATTGTTTTGGTAACACAAAATTTTCAGAAAAAAAATTTTTAAATAATATTTGAGTAACTTTTTTATAGGTTCATTGTATTTTGTATCCATGTTCAGTAACCATCTACTTACTATATCTTTGAAAAACTTAAAAAATCCATTAACTTATGAAATATCTAAGACAGTCATTTAGAATGCATTATTGCACTCTAACAGCTTCTTAATGAGAACATTTGGCTTTCAAGATTCTTGGTCTGCAAGGAAAAACAAGTAACTGGAGAGGGGATGAAGGGTAGAGTACTTTATGGAAGGTAGAGATGTTCCTTTGTAACATGCCTCATTTTCCACAATTTGGAATCTATACTTGAAAACCACCTTATTGGAAGACTAGCTTCTCCAGTAAGTTTCAGATGTGTAAAACACCTAGACTTGAACCACAGCCCATTTTCTTTAAAAATGGTTTTTGCCATTCTTACCTCCCAAGAAATTAAATAATAAGCAATACAATCAAATACAAAATTATTTCTGCTTTTGGTTTTTCTTTTTTTGAGACAGATTTTCACTCTGTGGCCCAGGCTGGAGTGCAGTCGCCCAAATTCGGCTCAACGCAACCTCCGCCTCCCAGGTTCAAGCGATTCTCTTGCCTCAGTCTCCTGAGTAATGCCAAGCTAATTTTTGCATTTTTAGTAGAGACAGGGTTTCACCATGTTGGTCGGGCGGGTCTCGGCCTCCTAAAGTGCTGGGATTACAGGCATGAGTCACTGCGTCCGGCCCTCTGCTTTTTAAAGATATTAAAGGTACTTGAACAACTCAACAATGTCTGCGAGCCAGTTATTTAAATATCCAAACATAATATACCACTCTTACTTTCCACAGATTATCATTCCTTCTCCTAATTCATGTTCATAGATAAATATACAGTCCTCAAATGTTAGTCAATATGCTTAAGATGCCTGGATTTAAAACTCTCTCTACTTTCTAGAGTGACACAGAGTGCTCATTACGTCTGTATTTCTGATTCTATAAAGCAAACATTTTATATACAATACAAAAAGTGCAGCTGATTTTTTAAATTAAATACAAAAAAGATGTTTAATGGATTAAGATCTCCCAATTCACAGTTCTATGGTTCTAACCTCAGCTGGATCTAAAGAGGTGGGAAAAGTAGAAAGTACACTGGTCCCGGATTCTAATTCTATCTCTGCTACTAATTAGCTTTGTTGCCTTAGGAATTCCACTTAACCTCACTGGATCTGCTAGCCACATCTAAAAACTGAAGGTTAAATTAGACTACTTAATTAAGGTTTCTACAAACTCTTTTAAAAATGATTCTAGGTTCATATTTCCACAGTCTTCCCAAATATCTTCTTTTCCTAATTCTCAGCAGTAATAAACTTTTCCTTGGATTAACCTCAGATATCAACAACGTGCAAACGTGTAAACAAATTTTTATACTTCCATTTAAAAAATACATAATGTCCATAAGATTTATCCCGTATTATTTTGGTAAATCCTATTTTTTTAATAACTATAACATGTCTAAGAGCCCCAGTTAAAAATAACGATTACTCAACATACATTACACATGTAGGCACATGACTTATTGTGCAATAACTGCCAGAACAGTTAGCAATGGAAAATACTTCATTCCCTGACACTAATCAGAAAATTAAAAACTAGGGTGTTACTTTTTTATAACGTCCAAAACAAAAGAGAATACTACATATATCAAGTGTCTCTACATAAAATTGGATTAAATGAGGTATCATTTCAGTTTTAAAATCCTACGGAAAAGCATTTTAAGTCTGAGCATTCTGTAACTAAACAGCATTGTCTTTTAGACTTAAACCAAACCCTACATATAATAGTAATTCAGCTTCATGAACCTTTTGAGTAAGTTAAATGACATCTATTAAATCTTCCTTAATGTTTAAGGCACATGTAGTGACCTTTTAATTTGTTTACAAAATGTTGATTTTTACAAAAAGAAAACTGGCTTCAGCTGAAGCTTTTCATACCTGAGAAGTTGCTTCTTAAATTTGAATGAATAAATGGTCAACTTTCTAGAGTGACATGTAGTACTCAATACATCTGTATTTCTGATTCTATAAAGCAAACATTTTATATACAATACAAAAAATGCAGCTGATTTCTTAAAAGGCTAAGCTTACTATTTTGGACACATTGTTTCTACCTAAAAATCTGTAAAATCATCTTTAATCACTAACTTGGATTTTAATCACTACATCCTCAATATATTCTATAAGAATCAGGGGTTAGGTTAGAGCCTTGAGGTTAAAAAGTATGAAATTTACTGAGGTCCTCTTTTCAGCATCTTAAAAGCATCAGTGAATTACAGCTCAGATTTTTTTTTCTTTTTTAAATTAGTATTACTTTTAATTGACAAATCATAACTGTATACATTTATGGAATACAAGATGTTCTGATACATGTTTACCATGTGGAATGACTAAATCAAGCTAATTACCACACCCATCACCTTATCTTTGTGACTTTCTTTTTCTTAACTGAAGCTACCCACACCATTACAGTTTTTAAAAGGATAGTCTAATGATAACAGTGGGCCAGGCACAGTGGCTCACACCTGTAATCCCAGCACTTTGGGAGACCAAGGCAGGCACATTACTTGAGACCAGGAGTTCAAGAACAGCCTGCCCAACATAGTGAAACCCCATCTCTACTAAAAATACAAAAATTAGCTGGGTGTAGTGGCAGTCACCTGTAGTCCCAGCTACTCGGTAGGCTGAGGCACAAGAATAGCCTGAACCCAGGAGGCAGAGGCTGCAGTCAGCCAAGATCACGCCACTGCACTCCAGCCTGGGCAACAGAGCAGGACTCCATATTAAAAGAGGTAATAGTGGAGCCACTGGTTCACTTTGACTTCAACAGCTTTGCATTAGTTTTGTTGTTGTTAAGCATAATAATCTAATGGGGGGGGCGGGGGGAACACATGATGTGATCACTTTCCACAATCCATAAATCCACTACTGCAGCCCACATCTGGATAGATAGTGATTCAAAGTAGAAAATGATACTACCTGAGTCCCTTCTCAGTATTTTTCAAGCCATTGTTCCTGCATTCAATGGGTACACCCAATTACAAATAATAACAACAGTTACCATTTACCTATCCCCTTCTGTGGGCCAATATGAGTGCTAGCTACTTAACATTTTTCATGTCATTTAATCCCTAGAGTAACTCTGTAAGAAATATATCATTACCTCCATTTAATAGATGGGAAAGTAAGGACTCAAAGAGGATATAAGGCTGCTAAGTGGCAGAGCCAGATTTCAAATCCAGGGTTGTCTGACTTCAAAGGTCATGCTCATTAAGCTACACTGTCTACTGAAAACAGAAGCATGAAAATCAGCAAGAAGTTTCTCAAAGATTTGCTCAACTTTTCAGACTTCCCATGCATAACGACCTAACTGCAACAAATACAACTGGCTGTATTAATACACCTATCTACATGATACGTTAATTCAATGTTGTCAAAAGAACAAGATTTACAAGATGACTCCAATTCTCAGCTCAAGGGGACATGAGAAAATTTAGTTAACTGAGCTCAACTTCACTCAAGCTTACGCCTCATCTTTTCCACATTATATAAAAGTTCTAGCAGGATGTGATGCTTCAAGCCTATAATCCCAGTACGCTGGAAGGCCAAGGCAGGAAGACTGCTTGAGGCCAGCAGTTCAAGACCAGCCCTGGCAACATAGCAAGAGCCCATCTCTATAAAAAAAAATTTAAAAATAAATAAATAAATAAATAGCCAGCCACGGTAGTGGCACGTGCCTGTAGTCCCAGCTACTTGGGAGGCTGAGGCAGGGAGGATCACATGAGCCCAGGAGTTGGGAGGCTGCAGTGAGCTACGACTGCACCACTGCACTCCAGTCTGGGCGAAGATCCTGTCTTCAAAAAAAAAAAAAAAGAAAAGAAAAAAATTCTAATATAAAATATGTAAATTCTAATATAAATATGTAAGTTCATTTTTCCTCATTAATTTTAGTGGTATTAGGCCAGGAACAGTGGCTCATGCCTGTAATCCCAGCACTTTAGGAGGCCAAGGCAGGAGGCTCGATTGAGCCCAGGAGCTCAAGGCTGGCCTGGGCAACATAGGAAGATCTTGTCTCTACCAGAAAAAAAAAAAAAAAAAAAAAAAAAAAAAATTAGTGGTATTAGATACACATTCCACCCTTCTATTCCTGTGGAAGCTCAAAAAATCATAATATTACAATAGGCGGCCAGGCACGGTGGCTCACGCCTGTAATCCCAGCAATTTAAGAGTCCAAGTCGGGTGGATCACATGAGGTCAGGAGTTTGAGACCAGTCTGAGCAACACAGCAAAACCCGTCTCTACTAAAAGTAATTAGCCGGCCGTGGTGGAGGACGTCTGTAATCCCAGCTACTCAGGAGGTGGAGGCAGGAAAATCGCTTGAACGTGGTAGGTGGAGGTTGCAGTGAGCTGAGATCTCGCCACTGCACTCCAGCCTGGGGGACAATGCGAAACTCCGTCTCAAAAAAAAAAAAAAAGTAATAATAATAATATTAGAAAAGGATCCGAACAACAAGCAGGTCAAGCTTCCTTATACACACCATTCTTCAAAGGACGTTGGGGTTTCTGCTAATCTCTTTTTCTCCAAGACTTACTCCTGTTGCTTTATTACTGCAAGGACTAAGAATCACAAGTTACCTATTTTCTCAAACATGAAAGCTGTGTTTGAATTATTCTTGTGTAACCTAACCAGTCGGACAGCTAGTCTTCAGGATTTCAACAGTCATTGAAAAGGTGGAAGAACTGCTGCCATCTCTCTTCAGAACAGTTCTAAAACTCCCCTGGCGTGTACAAGCCACTACCAGCTAAAACTGAGTCACAGCAACTCCTGGGCTCTAAATAAAGATCAAGGAGAAATTTTTCGCTCCTATTTCTTTCCCAACCAACCAAACAAGCAAAACGAAATAATCATCTTTTTACTCAATCATTGATGAACAAACACCACATTCTATGTAAGTCCTCCCTGCAATTTTCCTTCCACCCATTCCCTGCGCCTGCTAAGCTGTGTACCTGCCCAGTACCTTCTTTTCTCTTCAAGTGAAAAACACCATTGAAAGACCAACCCCTTTTTCGCAGGGTAGTTAACTTTATGCTGACTGCAGATCCATCTTATCTACTCTCTTAAAACAATTAACTTTTAGCTTCATAAATACTATGTATTGTGGGCTAGCTGGAGCTCAGCAATCAGCTTGGCCTCCGCGCCTGGGTGACGGGTGAAAACAAGTAACTAAATTAGATGGGGCGAGCTGCCCACAAAATTCAGGAAGGCGCCCACACTGGTCTCCTGCTTTCACAATGGGGCTATTGGTCCAAAGTGGCAACTTAAGAGAGGATCTTAATGCTTACGCTTTCTCATAGGGCTGACGGATTTGCCAAATCCCACCCTTTGGGAAAGTGACAAACTGGACTTAACTCTTTGGCTGCCGCTACTGGGCAAACCCAATGGAAACCCCAATCCCCAAGTGCTTTAAAAAATGTGACAAGCCCAATTTAACTCTTTCCGAGCCCCCGCGGCGTTGAGGACACAGCCCTTAGAAAATGTCTACATAGACTTAACCCTTCCGCTGCCGATCTCAGTGCTACTCCCCGCGCCGCCAACACGCGGGAAATTCCAAATTCTGGCCCTCGGGAGGCGACAGGCCCAGCTTCGCACGCCCCCCCGCCATCAGTCCCATCGCGCCGAGGGCCTTCTAGACTCAGGCCTTCTAGAGGCGCCGGGCCGGACTCCGGGCTGCGGAGCCCCGGGCGAGAGAGTGGGCGGGCACTCACCGCGATGACATTGACGAAGGTGGTCTTGCCCGAGTACTGCAGCCCCACGAGCGTCAGCTCCATCTCCTCCTTCCAGAAGAGCGAACGGAACCAGTCCAGCAGGCGGGAGATGAGCGCCAGCATGATGGCGGCCGGGATCGAGGACGGACGGGAGGACGGACGAGCAGCGGCGTCGACGACTTCCACACGAGCGGGCCTCCGCCCAGACCCCCCAACGGCTCCTCGGTGCCCCGGCGCGACACGGGCGCACACCGGCGGGCAGCAGCGGCCAGAGCCAGGAAGCTAAGCGGGTCATATGACTCGCCCTACCCCCCACGCCCTTCCCGGCGCCGCCGTCTGCACCCACGGCAAGAGCGGCGCGGCCCGTCTGACCAGGCCCCCCCGCCGCTTGCAGCGCCACCTGGTGGGCATGCCCCGCAGCACAGCGTACCCGCGGGCCCCCTTGAGGCTTTCTCTCCATTCATTCACTGTTGGTTCTTTCGTCATTCATCCACTTATTCATTCGTTAATTCATTCATTCATTTTTTTTCTATAATCGTTCATCAGCAATCTACTCTGCAGGAAGACTTCAAGACTCTGGAAGAGTTAGCGTGGAATAAAACTTCCTGTCCTACATTTTTGGTAGTAGCAAAAATAGTGTTAACTTAAAAATCACACAGTTTATAAATTTAGAAAGGAGAGCTTTATTTCTTAAGAAGAGGATTATAACCTGTAGGCAGGAAGTGCAGCCTCAGGCTAAAAAAAAAAAAAGTAAGCACTTTGAGAGAGGGAAGGGTGCAACAAGAATTTATATTGAAGGGTTGGCCAAGTAAACATATTTCACTTATGAAAGGAGCTATTAATATGTATGAAGGTGGTGGTCTTGACACATACATAGTGAACAAATCTGTATGGTTCATATGACCTTGTTCATTTAAGGGTGGCGACTTAATATTTAAATGTATTATAATCAGGCAGGGTGTGGTGGCTCATGCCTGTAATCCCAGCACTTTGGGAGGCCAAGGCGGGCAGATCACCTGAGGTCAGGAGTTTGAGACCAGCCTGACCAACATGGTGAAGCCCCATCTCTACTAAAAATACAAAATTAGCCGAACGTGGTGGTATGCACCTGTAGTCTCAGCTGCTTGGGAAGCTGAGGTGGGAGAATTGTGTGAACCCAGAAGGCTAAGGTTGCAGTGAGCCGAGATCATGCCACTGCACTTCAGCCTGGGTGATAGAGTGAGACCCTGTCTCAAAAAAAAAATTAATAAATAAATAAAGTAAATGTATTATAATCAGGCCCTCCAAACAGAAAGTGAATCAGGGACCAGAAAGGCATTCAACTGCTTGGCCTCTGTAAAACCAGCCAGAACTGAGCTGGGCGTGGTGGCTCACAGCCTGTAATCCCAACACTTTGGGAGGCTGAGGCAGGTGGATCACGAGGTCAGGAATTTGAGACCAGCCTGGCCAACATGGTGAAACCCTGTCTCTACTAAAGATACAAAAAATTAGCCCAGGCCAGGTGCAGTGGCTCATGCCTGTAATCCCAACACATTGGGAGGCCAAGGCGGGCAGGTCACCTCAGGTCAGGAGTTCAAGACCAGCCTGACCAACATGGTGAAACCCCGTCTCTACTAAAAATACAAAAATTAGCCAGACATGGTGGCATGCGCCTGTAATCCCAGCTATGCCGGAGACTGAGGCAGGAGAATCGCTTGAATCCGGGAGGCGGAGGTTGCAGTGACCGAGATCATGCCCCAGCCATCCTGGGTGACAGGGCAAGACTCCATCTCAAAAAAACAAAAAAAAACAAACAAAACAAAAAGCCAGCCAGAACCAATGCATGGATGCATAGTAAGCTGTCTCTTAACAGGAGAAAGTTACAGAAGTCAGTCGCTTGTCTAATCAAAGCCACAGTTAGGCTTGAGGAACAGATCAATTAGCCTGCATCTGGAAGAGAGTTGTAACTGTTTTAATTGTGTTTATTTCCAGGCCAGTGCTGGTTTAGCTGGTAGAGAAAAAGAAAAACCTTGCAGTTAGTCATTTAACCCTTGCCTAGTATGGCCTTAGGTCCTGTTTATAATTTGCTATCTAATTGTCACAGAGTCCATTCTGTCAGTCTTATGATCTCTATTTTAACGTTAATGTTGGTCATTTGTTGTTTCTAAACCACATAAAGGAGGAGGTATAACCAGGTGTGACTGACTTCCCATCTTGTCGAGGGAAGGAACTCAGTTTCTAAGATTTTCCTAGGATCTCTTTGTCCAGGAAGGGTCTGTGTAGTCACTTGAGGGAGCTCAGTTTTCTTGTTTATTTGATTTCGAGACAGAGTTAAGCACAGTTGCCCAGGTTGGAGTGCAATGGCAGATCATAGCTCATTGCAGCCTTGAATTCTTAGGCTCAAGTGATCCTCCTGCTTCAGTCTCTCAAAGTGTTGGGATTACAGGCTTGAGCCACCATGCCCACACCCAGCCCAGGAATTTTTTTTTTTTTTTTTTCTTTTGAGATGAGTCTCCTTCTGTTGCCAGGCTGGAGTGCAGTGGCGCAATCTCAGCTCACTGCAACCTCAGGCTCCTGGGTTCAAGCAATTCTCCTCCCTCAGCCTCCCGAGTAGCTGGGACTACAGGCGCGCCACCAAGCCAAGCTAATTTTTGTATTTTTAGTAGAGATGGGGTTTCACCACGTTGGCCAGGATGGTCTCAATCTCTTGACCTCATGATCCACCCACCTTAGCCTCCCAAAGTACTGGGATTACAGGCGTGACCCACCAGGCCCAGCCTAGGATTTTATTTTTAGTTTACAATGGGAAGCAATGAGTGTCTATCAATAGGGAATTGATTAACCAGGATGTGTCCCCAGAAAGGAATACTATGCAGCTGTAAAAATATATATATATATAAGAAGAAGAAAGTTATCTGTAAACTGATAAGGAATGATGATCAGGAAATATTTTCAAGAGACAAAAAAATCAAGGTTCATGGCTGGGCACAGTGGCTCACACCTGTAGTCCCAGCACTTTGGGAAGGCAGATCACTTGAGGCTGGGAATTTGAGGCCAGCCTGGCCAACATGGCAAAACCCCATCTCTACTAAAATTACAAAAATTAGCCAAGCGTGGTGGTGCATGCCTATAATCCTAGCTATTCATGAGGCTGAGGCAGGAGAATCCCTTGAACCCAGGAGGCAGAGGTTGCAACGGGCTGAGATTGCACCACTGCATTCCAGCCAGTCCAGATTAAGACTGTCTCAAGGCCAGGCGCAGTGGCTCATGCCTGTAATCCTAGCACTTTGGGAGGCCGAGGCGGGTGGATCACAAGGTCAGGAGATCAAGACCATCCTGGCTAACACGGTGAAAACCTGTCTCTACTAAACATACAAAAAATTAGCTGGGCGTGGTGTCGGAAGCCTGTAGTCCCAGCTACTGGGGAGGCTGAAGCAGGAGAATATTGTGAACCTGAGAGGCGGAGCTTGTAGCGAGCTGAGATTGCGCCACTGCACTCCAGCCTGGGCAACAGAGCGACACTCCCTCTCCAAAAAAAAAAAAAAATAGACTGTTTAAAAAAAAACAAAAAAAGTCAGGGTTCAGACTATGTACATAATGATATTTGGAATGTAAGATGAGAAAATAATAACGCATATGATTACATGCTGGGATTACAGGCATAAGCCACCATGCCTGGCCACAATATAATTTAACATATATTTAAGACTTTAAAATGAAAAAAAAATTCCTTCCCTCATGGAGCCTACAATCCAGCGGGGGAGACATATACTATAATAAACAAATTAAGAAATGACGCCTGGCGGCTCACTCCTATAATCCCAGCCCTTTGGGAGGCTGAGGCAGGGAGATCACCTGAACCCAGGAGTTCAAGACCAGCTTGGACAAGATAATGAGACCCTGTCTCTACAAAAAAAACTGAAAAACTTAGCCAGGTGTGGTGCGCATGCCTGTAGTCCCAGCTTCTTGGGAAGCTGAGGCAGGAGGATCACCTGAGCTGAGGAATCAGAGGCTTCAGTGAGCCATGACTGTGCTCCAGCCTGGGTAACAAAGTAAGGCCCTGTCTCAAAAAAATAAAAGAAACAAATAAATCTGAGACATAATAGCATGTAGTAAAGGAAGCCGAACAAGCGAAGGAACAGGAGAGGACTGTTCTACTTCGGATCAGGTGGCCCTGGGTGGAAAGACTTAGAGGAAGTGAGAAACATATCCGGGCAGACATCTGGTGGAAGCACATTCCAGGCAGAAGGAACAGCAAAGATCCAGTCTGGGAGGAGTGCAGAATGCTCTGGGCAGAGAAAGACAGTCGGCGTGGCTGGCACAGATGAGTGAAGCGGGGTGTTGGAACAGATGTGGATGGAGAAGGAGGAAGGGAGCAGATTGAAAGTTGGCATGGTAGGCCTACCTTGGATTTTACTCTCAGTGTGATGGGAAGCCAGGAGAGTGATCCAACTGATATTTTTAGTTCGTTTCTCTGTGTCTATTGATTATTTAGAAAGAAAAAAGAAGCAACAGCAGCTCACGATGGCACAACTGTGGCAAACTGACTGTAAGGGGGTTTTAGGGGTTGAATTGTGTCCCCTCCCTCCTTAAAAAAAGACATATTGAAGGCTGGATGTGGTGGCTCATGCCTGTAATCCTCGCAGGATTTGGGAGACCGAGGTGGGAGATTGCTTGCACTCAAGACTTCAAGACCAGCCAGAGCAGCAAAGTGAGACCTTGTCTCTAATTAAAAAACAGAAAGGGAAGGGAAGGGGAAAGGGAAGAGGAAAGGGAGGGTGAGGAGGAGGGGGAGGGAGAAGGGAAAGACGGGCACGTGGTGGCTCATGCCTATGATCCCAGCACTTTGGGAGGCCAAGACAAGTGGATCACCAGAGGTCAGGAGAGAGAGGGCGAGGGCAAGGGCGGGTGGGAGGGAGGGAGGGAGGAGGGAGGGAGGGAGGGAGGGAGGGAGGGAGGAAGGAAGGAAGGAAAAGAGAGAAAGGTAGGAGGGGAGGGGAGGGGTGGGAAGAGGAGGGGAGATATTGAAATCCTAACTCCCAGTATTTCAGCATGTGACCTTGTTTGAAACAGGGTCACTATAGATGTAATTAATTAAGATGAGATCATCTTATACTGAAATAGGGTGCTTCCTCCATCCACTATGATTGGCATCCTTTTAAGAAGAGGAGAAGAAATACCGACACATGAGAGAGAATATCATGGACGACCAAGGCAGAGATTGAGTTGTTACAGCTGCAAGTCAGAGAACACTGAGGATTGCCAGCAAACCACCAGAAGCCAGAAGAGGAGAGGAAGGATTTTCCCCCAGAGCTTCAGAAAGAAAATGGCTCTGGGGCACTGTGATTTTAGACTGCTAACCCGCAGAACTGTGAGACAGTAAGTTTCTGTGGTTTTAAGGCACCCAATTAGTGGTACTTCATTACAGCAGCCCTAGCAAACAAATACAAAAGAGTAAAGAGGTTTTTGGTTTTTTTTTTTTCTTCTTTTTTTTTTGTGACAGGGTCTTGCTTTCTCACCCTGTGCTGGAGTTCAGAGGCATCATCACGGCTCACTGCAGCCTTGACCTCCTGGGCCCGTGTCATCCTCCCCTCTCAGCCTCCTGAGTAGCTGGGACCACAGGTGTGCACCACCATACCCAGCTAATTTCTTAATTTTGTGTAAGGAGAGGGTCTTGCTATGTTGCCCAGGCTTCTATTTCTTTATGGTTTTTTTTTTTTTTTTAAGACAAAGTCTCACTCTGTCACCCAGGCTGGAGTGCAGTGACATGATCTCAGCTCACTGTAACTCCTGCCTCCAGGGTTCAAGCAATTCTTATGCCTCAGCCTCCTGAGTACCTGGGATTACAGGCACCCACCACCACGCCCAGCTAATTTTTGTATTTTTAGTAGAGACGGAGTTTCACCATGTTGGCCAGGCTCGTCTTGAACTCCTGACCTCGTGACCTGCCCACCTTGGCCTCCCAAAGTGCTGGGATTATAGGCGTGAGCCACCGCGCCTGGCCCTTATTTATTTATGATTTTTTTTAAAGACGGGATCCATATTAGGCTATATTGCCTAAACTGCACTAAAACTCCTGGACTCAAGGGATTATCCTACCTAAGCCTCCCAAGTTACTGGGACCTACCACTGTGCCCAGGGAGAGTTTCTCTTATTTACAAAAATGAGAACATGTAAGCATTACTCAATAGCTCCCTTTACTCACTCAACATACAGTTAAATACATTTTATTAAAAATAAAGGCAAGCCAGGCACGGTGGCTCACACCTGTATTCCCAGCACTTTGGAAGGTGGAGGCGGGCGGATCACCTGAGGTCAGGAGTTCAATATTAGCCTGGACAACATGGCGAAACCCCATCTCTACTAAAAGTACAAAAATTAGCTGGGCGTGGGGGCCAGTGCATGTAATTCCAGCTACTCAGGAGGCTGAGGCAGGAGAATCACTTGAACCTGGGAGGTGGCGGTTGCAGTGAGCCAAGACCACTGCCATTGCACTCCAGCTTGGGCGACAAGAACAAAACTCTGTCTCAAAAAATAATAATAATAATAATAAATAAAAATAGGCTGGGCACACTGGCTCTCACTTGTAATCCCAGCACTTTGGGAGGCCGAGGCGGGCAGATCACCTGAGGTCAAGAGTTGGAGACCAGTCTGACCAACATGGTGAAACTCCGTCTCTACTAAAAACACAAAAATTGGCAGGGTGTGGTGGTGGGCGCCTGTAATCTCAGCTTCTCAGGAGGCTGAGGCAGGAGAATTGCTTGACCCCGGGAGGCGAAGGTTGCAGTGGGCTGAGATTGTGCCACTGCATTCCAGCCTGAGTGACAGAGTGAGACTTTGTCTCAAAAAAATAATAAATAAATAAATAAATAAATAAAATAAAAAATAAAAATAAAGGCAGCCAGGAGCAGTGGCTCACACCTGTAATCTCAGCACTTTGGGAGGCCAAGGTGGGAGGATTGCTTGAGCCAGGGGTTCAAGACCAGCCTGGGCAACATAGGGAGACCAGTCTCTAAAATAAATAAGTTTATACAGGCAATAAATACTAAAAACTCGTCATTTCCTAGTTATTTTGCTGTAGCTTGCTATTATCTATGTTCCTGTAGCATTTATGGGTAGTGCATCTGTATAATGGAAACGTCATGTAATGGAGAGCTACTGAACATCTCAACTTTGTGTTCATTGATGTCACACTGGTAGCTTGAAATTGGCCATAGTGGAAATATTTACACCACAGAAACTGGCAAACACTTCAAATCAGTATTTCCTGTCCCCTAGAGAGTTGATTGTTAGACGTTTACCACCCCATCACTGATAATACCTAACATACTGTTAGAATGACAAGTATATAAACTAAAATTGTAATTCCAGCCATGCCAGCAGTTTTTTAAAAATTACATTAAATAAAGCAAAAAAAAGCAGGACGATAGAGTTATCCTGAATATATATGGTCTACATAGTTAAAATGACTGATTTTTATACCAGCTTTTCTTTTCTTTCTTTCTTTCTTCTTTTTTTTTGGAGACAGAGTCTTGCTCTTGTCTCCCAACTATAGTTCAGCAGCATAATCAAAGCTCACTACAACCTCTGCCTCCCTGGTTCAAGCAATTCTCATGCCTCAGCCTCCAAAGTAGCTGGGACTACAGGCACGTGCCACCATATCTGGTTAATTTTTTGTATTTTTAGTAGAGAGCGGGTTTTGCTATGTTGGCCAGGCTGGCCTTGAACTACTGGCCTCAAGTAATCTGCCTGCCTCAGCCTCCCGAAGTGCTGGGATTACAGTCATGAGCCACCACGCCCAGCTTTATACCAGTTTTTCTACCTAGCAGCTGTATGAACTGTGCAAGTTGCTTAACCTCTCTGTGCCTCCATTTACTATAAAGGAGAAAACATTGTTATCTGCCTCATAGGATTATTGTGAAGAGTAAACAAATGAGTTCACATCAAGCTCTTAGAACGTAGCCTAGCACGAGCTGGGCTTGGTGACTCATGCCTGTAATCTCAGCACTTTTGGAGGCCCAGGTGGGTGGATCACTTTAGGTCAGGAGTTCAAGACCAGCCTGGCCAACATGGTGAAACCTCATCTCTACTAAAAATACAAAAATTAGTAGCCGGGCATGGTGGCACATGCCTGTAGTCCTAGCTACCTTGGGAGATTAAGGCAGGAGAATCACTTGAACCTGGGAGGTTGAGGTTGCAGTGAGCCAACATTGCAACACTGCACTACAGCCTGCATGACCAAGTGAGACGCCATCTTTTTTTTTTTTTTTTTTTTTTTTTTTTTTTTTTTTTTTTTTTGAGGGTGAATCTCACTCTATTGTCCAGGCTGGAGTGCAGTGGTGCAATGTTGGCTCATTGCAACCTCAACCTCCCGGGTTCAAGCGATTCTCCTGCCTCAGCCTCTCGAGTAGCTGGGATTACTGGTACTCATCCCCATGTCCGGCTAATTTTTATGTTTTTAGTAGAGACAGGGTTTCGCCATGTTGACCAGGCTGGTCTCGAACTCCTGACCTCAAATAATCCACCCTCCTCAGCCTCCCAAAGTGCTGGGATTACAGGCGTGAGCCACCGCGCCCAGCCAAGACTCCATCTAAAAAAACAAACAAACAAACAAACAAACAAAAAACCAGCCTAGCACAGTATTAACATTCTCTAAATACTAGTCATTATTTCTGGAACATAGTGAGTTAGGATATATGATCAACAATTCAGGGGCTTAGTTTCTCATCTGTAAAATACGGGTAAGGTTACCACCCTTATCAGATGTTTTAACTGAGGAAGTATTTTCTGCTGAAGTCACTGGAGTAGTGTACAAAGTCATGTGGGTGGCTATTCCCTTTGAACTTTGCCTAGATTTCAGTTACAGGAATGGGAACTGAGGATCACGTGCTGAGACACATGGACCCATTCATGCATCCTTTATAAGGTCAGGAATCCCAGAGCCCTGGGAATGTGGATGAGGAAGGACAAGGGCGAGAGATAAGATTGACTCATGTATTTGCTTTGTGGCTGTTGTGTAAGAAAGGTAGAATTTTATGGCATCACACCTAAATGAATCCCTCAAGACCATTCTAGTTTTATTTATCGAAGAACTGAGGACAGAGAAGGGATATATTACAGTTAGAGATGTGAGTTTAAGTCATAATCTTCATTTATTTATTGATTGATTTTGAGACAGAGACTCACTCTGTTGCCCAGGCTGGAGTGCAGTGCCATGATCTTGGCTCGCTGCAACCTCCACCTCCCACGTTCAAGCAATTCTCCTGCCTCAGCCTCCCAAGTAGCTGGGATTGTAGGCGTGCACCACCATGCCTGGCTAATTGTTGTGTTTTTTGTAGAGACAGGGTTTCACCATGTTGCCCAAGCTGATCTTGAACTCCTGACCTCCAGGTGATCCGCACACCTCAGCCTCCCAAAGTGCTAGTATTACAGGCATGAACCACCATGCCTGATCTATAAAGGCTATTTATCTTTTATTTTTATTTTTTGAGACAGAGTCTTTTTCTGTCACCCAGGCTGAAGTACAGTGGCGCAATCTCGGCTCACTGCAGCCTCTACCTTCTGGGTTCAAGCGATTCTCCTGCTTTAGCCCCTGAATAGCTGGGATTATATGTATATGCCACAACACCAAGCTAATTTTTGTATTTTTGGTAGAAATGGAGTTTCAACATGTAGGCCAGGCTGATCTCGAACTCCTGACCTCAGGTAATCCACCTACCTAAGCCTCCCAAAGTGCTAGAATTACAGGCATGAGCCACCATGCACAGCCTGTAAAGGTTATAATAAAGAGAGAATTCTCATCTCTATCATGCAGGAATCCCTTCCTCTTATCTCATTTCAGTCAGGTTGCTATGCAATTGGAAAGTTTTAGGGATAAAAGGTTCTTAAATTTTATCTTATCCAAACCCTTCAGTTCATAAATAAACTGAAGCCCAGAGAAAGGAAGTGACTTGCTGAAAGTCACACAGCCATTTAGTTTTCAAAGCCAAGAATTTTTTTGAGACAAAGTCTTGCCCTGTCGCCCAGGCTGGAGTGCAGGGGTGCGATCTTGGCTCACTGCAAATTCTGCATCGTGAGCTCAAATGATTCTCCTGCCTCAGCCTCTTGAATAGCTGAGATTACAAGCACGTGCTACCATGCCTGGCCAAGTTTTGTTTTTTCAGTAGAGACAGGGTTTCACCATGTTGGCCAGGCTGGTCTTGAATTCCTGACTTCAGGTGATCCGCCCACCTCAGTCTCCGAAAATGCTGAGATTACAGGCGTGAATCATTGCACCCAACCTAAGAACTCTTTAATTCAAGACATGGCTTTTCTTCCAGCAGCATGGTTTTTTTCTTTCCTGCACAGTACTCTTCGCACCACCCTACTTTGCACTAAGTATCTGTTTTCCACCTAGGGAATTCTCATATGATTGGTTATTCTTAAAATGGGGGTGACTAGCTCAATTTTTAAATAATGAAGAGGCGGAGCCTGGTGGCTCATGCCTGTAATCCCAGCACTTTGGGAGGCCAAGGCATGAGAATCACTTGAACCCGGGAGGTGGAGGTTGCAGTGAGCTGAGATCGCACCACTGCACTCCAGCCTGGGTGACTGAGTGAGACTCTGTCTCAAAATAGAAAGAAAAGAAAAGAAAAGAAAAGAGAGGAGAGGAGAGGAAAAGAAAGAAGGAAAGAAAGAGAGAAAGATGTTCCTTCTAAAGAGGAAAGGAAAAGAAAAGAAAGAAGGAAAGAAAGAAAGAGAGAAAGATGTTCCTTCTAAAGAGAATGTCCTAATTGAGTCTTGCTTCTCTTTTCCTGAAGGCCAAAACTCTTCCTTTAAAAAGATGGAACTGACATTCTGCAAATTTTGTGGAGCACCTGTAGTGACATCCATGGCTAATGAAAAACTCTGGCTCTTTAATTGACTTGGCCCAATGCAGAAATGTCCTGTGGATAAGGCGCAGGTGCTGCCACTTTCAGATGCTACTAGTTGATAATCAGGTCCGTGGGATCTATGCAATGTGTCACACTCATTTCATTCTTTGGAGTCAAAACAATGATCACCTTAGACAAATGCAAAGGTAATCAAACAAATGCCTGAGAGATGAGATTTCAGGTTCCCCATGCTGGCTCACTCATTTAAAATGATTTTAGTAATTTAAGTAGAAATGGTTACTGTCCTTAAGAAGATTATGACTTAGCTGGGTGCGGTGGCTCACGCCTATAATCCCAGCACTTTGGGAGGCCAAGGTGGGCAGATCACGAGGTCAGGAGATTGAGACCATCTTGGCTAACACGGTGAAACCCTGTCTCTACTAAAAACACAAAAAATTAGCGAGGCGTGGTGGCACGTGCCCGTAATCCCAGCTACTCGGGAGGCTGAGGCAGGAGAATCCCTTGAATCTGGGAGGCAGAAGTTGCGGTGAGCCAAGATTGTGCCACTGGACTCCAGCCTGGGCAACAGAGCAAGACTCTGTCTCAAAAAAATAAAATAAAATAAAATAGCCTTTATATTTTTTAGAGAAGTTTCAGATTTACAGAAAATTGAGCAGATAGTACAGATGGTTCCAATGTACTCTTCCTCTCACCCCCACAGCTTCCCAACTTACATTTGTCTTAACTGAGGAACCAATATTTCTACCTTATTATTAACTAAAGTCTATAGTTTACAATGGGGTTCAGCCTCAGCATTGTATATTCTATGGGTTCGGACAAATGTATAACGTTATGTATCAACAATTACAGTGTCATGAAGAACCATTTCATCTAAAAATTCCCTGTGTTCCACCTACTCATCTCTGTTATTTTTAATTTAATTTAATTTTTTTAATGACGAGGTGAGTGAATCGCTTGAGGGCAGGAGTTCAAAATCAGACAGGGTCTTGCTGTGTCACCCAGGCTGGAGTGCAGTGGCACGACCACAGCTCACTGCAGCCTTGACTTCCCAGGCTCAAGCATTCCTCCCACCTCAGCTTCCTGAGTAGCTGGGACTGCAGGCGTGTGCCATGACACCCGGCTCCTTTTTTGTAGAGATAAGATCTCACTATGTTGCCCAGGCTGGTCTTAAACTCCTGGGCTCAAATGATCCTCCTGCCTCAGTTTCTCAAAGTACTGGGATTATAGGGTGAACCACTGTGCCTGGCTGCACCCACACATCTCTGAGATAATGCCCTTTCAATTTTGATAGTCTATGGTTTTGAATATTTATAGGAAACAAAGGAACATCAAGTGGCATAAACACTAAGACAAGGGTCATCATTGTAACTAGAAACACCTACGTGACTATTTAGCAGAGGAGAAAGGTTTCTGTGTTATTTTGGTGGAGTGCCCTGACTGATGTGGACCTGAAGCTGTTCTAAATTTTTCATTTAAATGACTCCATTGGCTGGGCGCAGTGGCTCACGCCTGTAATCCCAGCACTTTGGGAGGGCAAGGTGGGTGGATCGCTTGAGGACAGGAGTTCAAAATCAGCCTGGCCAACACGGTGAAACCCCGTTTCCACGGAAAACACAAAAATCAGTCGAGCATGTTGGCGCATGCCTATAATCCCAGCTACTCGGGAGGCGGAGCAAGAGAATCGCCTGAACCCTGCGGGGGGCAGAGTTTGCAGTGAGCCGAGATTGGGGAACTGCACTCCAGTCTGGATGACAGAGGGATACTCCATCTCAAAAAAAAAAAAAAAAAAAGATACCATCAATCTCTCTCTACTTAGTTGGATCTGCATTCCTGTCAAGTGCACTGGTAAGGATCCTGTCTAAAAGAGATCTAAGTAATCAAAACACAAACAAGTCTATCTATGAAAGAAACAAAGTTAGGAAAGTGAAAGAAAATACAGAGAACGATAGAAAAAGGGAACACAGAGGTACAGGATAGAAACTTTTTTTTCAAGTAGGCAGCTTCATGGTTGCTTGGTGGATCTGATTATTGGTCAGTTGTGTAGGGTTTGTTTGTTTGTTTGCTTGTCTGTTTGTTTTGAGACAGGGTCTCGCTTTGTCTGGAGTGCAGTGGTGTGATCTTGGCTGTCTGCAACCTCCACCTCCCAGGTTCAAGAGATCTCCCACCTCAGCCTCCCAAGTAGCTGGGACTACAGGCGAGAGCCACCATATCTACTAATACATACATATGAAAATTAGTACATACATGCTTATTTGTTTATTTTTTGTAGAGACGGACGGTCTCACTATGTTGCCCAGGCTTGTCTCGAACTCCTGGGCTCGAGCAATCCTCCCACCTCACCCTCCCAGACTACTGGGATTACAGGTATGAGCCGCTGCATCCACTGTCAGTGGTGTAGTTTGATGGGTAAAAGCATGCATGCATTTTGACATCAAGCAGGTGTGCGTTTGCATCTCAATTCTCCCACTTCTGACCTTTGATATATTGCTTCACCTCCCTGAGCCTAAAACGGGAATACCAATATCTACCTCTTGGGGTTACCAGGAGAGTCAAATGCAGCAACATAACAAAATCTCCCAGCACAGTGCTCTGCCCATAGAAGGGGCTGTTTAAATGATGCCGTTCTTTCCCCTCGCATCTGAGATTCCAATGCCTAATGCATAAGCTTCCTTTCTGTGTTCCCTTGACAGGCGTGCTACCCAGAAAACGACCTACGTAATCCGCTCCTTCTGAGAGTTTACAGTCTACAACAACAGGCCCTGGGAATCCACCCTGGGCCCTTCTCACTCAAAGTTAAGGAGTGCCTCCTGTGCGTCCTGCGATTAAAATATCAAGGTCAGGTTTTCTCAACCTGGCACTATTGGCATTTGGAGCCGGACAATTGTGTGTTGCTGGAAGCCATCCTGTGCACTGCAGGATGCTGAGCAATATCCCTGGCTTGTATCCACTAGGTGCTGGTAGCACCCCATCCCACTCCTAGATGGGACAAATAAAAATATATCCAGACATTGCTAGATACCTCCAGGAGGGGGAGAGGGGATGGTGGGGTGGGGCAAAATAACCACCAGTTGAAAACCGCTAGATTAGACAATAATTTTTTTTTATCTTTTTATATTTTCCCCTGCAATGTCCTTTAAACCCTCTCTGTGGCAATGGTGTACCAAAGAGGTAGGGAGTGGTGGGAGCAGCATCCCCGGCAGAGAGGAATGTGTTATCACTGACAGGGTTCAATACTGCCAGCATAGTGGTGATAAAAAGTAGATCTGGAGGCTGGGCACAGTGGCTCATGCCAGTAATCCCAGAACATTGGGAGGCTGAGGCAGGAGGATAGCTTGAGGTCAGGAGTTTAAGACCAGCCTGGCCAACATGGTGAAACCCCATCTCTACTAAAAATACAAAAATTAAGGCCAGGCATGCTGGCTCACACCTGTAATCCTAGCGCTTTGGGAGGCCAAGGTGGGTGGATCACGAAGTCAGGAGTTCGAGACCAGCCTGGTATAGTGAAACTTCGTCTCTACTGAAAATACAAAAATTGGCCAGGTTTGGTGGCAGGTGCCTGTAGTCTCAGCTACTCAGGAGGCTGAAGCAGGAGAATCAGTTGAACCGGGGAGGTAGAGCTTGCAGTGAGCCGAGATTGCACCACTTCACTCCAGCCTGGGTGACAGAGCAATGTTAAGAAAACACTGACAAACAGAGCCAGTAAAGACCATGAAGAGAGGGTTCTTATTCTTGTATGCCTGATAATAAAAGAGACTCTACAAAAACTACAACCTCACACAAAGGCCATGTCAACCTGACACAAAAAATACTCCCGCAAGGACATCTGCCCAGTAACTACCTGTCCAGCCTCAACTGGCATCACCCTTGTTATTGATCTTTGTAGCCAAGGATGGTTCTTTCAAAACAATTATGTAATCCTCTTCATTTCTTTCCTTTAAAAACCTTTTTCTTCCTTTACTTCTCTAAATACACACACAGTTTACTTTGGCATGTATATTTCCATCCCGATGCTCTATTCCCAAATACCTTTTTCCTTTGGAGAGCCCCTCTCTGTTAGGTTGGCAGCATTCGGGTAGGAAGCAAAAGGAGTATTCATTCACATACACAGTAGCTTCAGATCTGTTCGATCGTGTCTCCATGTAGGTTCTAGAGATGGGAAAAAATGACATTGGTTATCAATAGTACCGTGGCGGCCATATTTGTTACCACAACGTCTAAGCTTCTGTGCATGCCCATGCACTCAAGACTTCAGAAGTGTCTATTTTTTAAGAGATTTCTGTGTATAGAGGCAATTGTAAAATATTTACTGAAGAATCAAGCTCACTTTTAGGTTTAGGACCAGGTTCTTTGTAAAAATATTGCCTGATAACAAAAAAATATGTTTTAAATGTGGCTGTTCTGATCCATTTTTAAAAGATATTTACAGAGTGAATATTAAATTTTTTGTGAATTTAATGCAAGACAGCTTCTAGTTTTCACCTCCCAAATACTTGATTTACAGTTTTGGCTCCTTCACATTTTTCATTTTTGCCTTCTTTCTTTCTCTTTCTTTCTTTCTTTTTTTTTTGAGACGGAATCTTGCTCTGTCACCCAGGCTGGAGTGCACTGGCACCATCTCAGCTCACTGCAACCTCGGCCTCCCAGGCTCAAGTGATTCTCCTCCCTCAGCCTCCCGAGTAGCTAGGATTACAGGCACGTGCCACCATGCCCAGTTAATTTTCGTATTTTTAGTAGATACGGGGTTTTGCTATGTTGGCCAGACTGGTCTCCAACTCTTAACCTCAAATGATCCGCCTGCCTCAGCCTCCCAAAGTGCTGAAATTACAGGCGTGAGCCACCACACCTGGCTTTCATTTTTGCCTCTTTAATGTCAAGATTGGTTATTTTATCTTCAAAACAGATTTTTTTTTTTTTTTTTTTTTTTTGAGACGGAGTCTCGCTCTGCCGCCCAGGCTGGAGTGCAGTGGCCGGATCTCAGCTCACTGCAGGCTCCGCCTCCCGGGTTCACGCAATTCTCCTGCCTCAGCCTCCCCAGTAGCTGTGACTACAGGCGCCCGCCACCTCGCCCGGCTAGTTTTTTTTGTATTTTTTAGTAGAGACGGGGTTTCACCGTGTCAGCCAGGATGGTCTCGATCTCCTGACCTCGTGATCCGCCCGCCTCGGCCTCCCAAAGTGCTGGGATTACAGGCTTGAGCCACCGCGCCCGGCCTTTTTTTTTTTTTTTTTTTGAGATTGAGTTTTGTTCTTGTCACCCAGGCTGGAGTGCGATGGCGCTATCTCGGCTCACCGCAACTTCTGCCTCCCCGGTTCAAGTGATTCTTCTGCCTCAGCCTCCCGAGTAGCTGGGATTACAGGTGCACGTCACCATGCCTGGTTTTTATTTCATTTCATTTTATTTTATTTTTAGTAGAGATGGGGTATCGCCATGTTGGCCAGGCTGGTCTCAAACTCCTGACCTCAGATGATCCACCTACCTTGGCCTCTGAAGTGCTGGAATTACAGGCATGAGCCACTGCACCTGGCCAAAACAGATGATTTTTTAAAATTATAAAATGTATTCAACATATGCAGAAATACAGAGCAGCATTTTGAAATTATTTGAGGTCAACAAAATTCTACTCCTTGAATGCATTTTAGCTAAATGAATTGGGTGCTCTTGTTGAATGAAAATAGATGATGGGAAATGCCTACCATTTGACTTTATGAGGATAAGCAAGAGTTACTCACGATGCTTGAACTTGGGGGTAAATGCTATTGATAATCCATCACTGCCCTGGCACATATCAATTACTACATAAAAGGTCACATGCAATGCTAAATCCAAAACCTTGGAGAAAAAAAAGTGTTTAGTTCCCAAGAGAACAGTGATAGCTTAAAAACGTAAAATATCTAGGTATAAAAGCATTAAATGAGTACTGTGAAAACAATACATTGAGGACTTGCAGTAATACCTGGAAGTTCCTTCTGATGTACATATAAACAAAATCGTGGAAGCTTTTCATTTTACCTGTTTTATGGCATTATAGATTTCATGAACCAAATGGAAATTGAATCTCTATTCCACATCCCATCCTTTATCTCTAGATAAGACAAAATCAATACCTTTCTTTTTTTTTTTTTTTTTTGAAACAGAGTCTCTGTCACCCAGGATGCAGTTGAGTGGCATGATCTCAGCTCACTGCAACCTCCACCTCCCAGGTTCAAACAATTCTCCTGCCTCAGCCTGCTCAGTAGCTGGGATTACAGACATTCACCACCACACCCAGCTAATTTTTGTGTTTTTAGTAGAGAGGAGATTTCACTATGTTGGTCTCCAACTCCTGGCCTCAAGTGATCTGCCCACCTCGGCCTCCCAAAGTGCTGGGATTACAGGCATGAGCCACCATGCCTGGCCTCAATTCTTTCTTTCTATTTTTTCTTTCTTTTTGAGGCAGAGTTTCTCTCTTGTTGCCCAGGCTGGAGTGCAATGGAGCGATCCCAGCTCACTGCAACCTCCACCTCCTAGGTTCAAGTGATTCTCCTACCTTAGCCTGCCGAGTAGCTGAGATTACAGGCACACGCCACCACGCCCGGCTAATTTTGTATTTTTTTAGTAAGGACGGGGTTTCACCACGTTGGTCAGGCTGTTCTTGAACTCTTGACCTCAAGTGATCCACCTGCCTCGGCCTCCCAAGGTGCTGGGATTACAGGCATAAGCCACTGCGCCTTGCCTCAATTCTTATTTTTTAGGCAGAGTTTTAGTGTCCATATTTGTTAAGCCACATACAAGGAAATCATGTCTTAACTAATTTTGGATGTTGCCTGTCTACATCTTGTACATAAAACTCCAGCAGATATACTATTGGCATTCATCATCTTGTCAAACCCTTCACACATTCTTCAAGCCAATCAAATTTATGGTTTTTGTTGTTGTCGTTGTTGTTGTTGTTGTTGTTGTTTTGAGATGGAGTCTCACTCTGTTGCCCAGGCTGGAATGCAGTGATACCATCTCGGCTCACTGCAACCTCCACCCCCTGGGTTCAAGTGATTCTCCTGCCTCAGCCTCCCAAGTAGCTGGGATTACAGGCATGCGCCACCGTGTCCTGCAAATTTTTGTATTTTAAGTAGAGACAGGGTTTCGCCATGTTGGCCAGGCTGGTCTTAAACTCCTGACCTCAGGTGATCTGCCCGCCTTGGCCTCCCAAAGTGTTAGGATTACAGGTGTGAGTCACCACTCCTGGTCTCTCAACAGTTTTTATGTCAATAAAATAAGGTGTGGGATTAGTAGATTCGACGAAAACTTGTTTTTTCTTTGTCATGTTGGACTTCTAGATGCCATTTAAAATGGATTTAGAAGATGGGACATACAGATGTTTCTTGGCCTGAGTCTCCTAACGTTAGAGGTGGGCGAGATAAAGCAAGACTAGGAGGAGACTGACTGCTGACTCCAAGGCACTGCCAACCACCTTGGTGGTGGCATTAGCTGGATTTGTGGCCACTGAAGTATTCCGGGAGGAGTTATTTGAAGATGTTTTAACGGTTGTATGATTTGAATGAATCTTTGTGTGTAGGAGCAGTGCCAGAAGTAGCCCCAGCCCGAGCCTGTCCACCATTACTCTACTGATATCCCCTCCTTCAGTGTGGTGGCTTGTCTCACTGGATGCTGGGTGTGTGTAGAACTACTGATTCCTAACAGATGTCCACCTGGTCATTCTTAGGTACCAAAACATCCTGCTGTCACTTTAAATCACTACACACATTTCAGGTTCAGTAACAAATGGTCTTGTCTTCTGAAATTAAAATGCAGGCCAGACACGGTAGGTCACGCCTGTAATCCCAGCGCTGTGGGAGGCTGAGGTGGGCGGATCACCTGAGGTCAGGAGTTTGAGACCAGCCTGGCCAACATGGTGAAAACTGGTCTCTACTAAAAATACAAAAATCCAGGCATGCCAGCAGGGGCCTGTAGTCCCAGCTACTTGGGAGGCTGAGGCAGAAGAATCGCTTGAACCCAGGAGGTAGAGGTAGAGGTTGCAGTGAGCCAGGATTGTGCCACTGCATTCCAGCATGGGTGACAAGAGCGAAACTTCATCTAAAAAAAAAAGAAATTAAAATGCAGCCATAAAAAAGGACACATCATATCCTTTGCAGCAACATGGATGCAGCTGGAGGCCATTATCCTAACCAAATTAGTGCAGGAACAGAAAACCAAACACCACGTGTTCTCACTTATAAGTGGGAGCTAAACTGGGTACTCATGGACATAAAGATGGGAACAATAGACACTGGGGACTACCAGAGCGGGAGGGAGGAAGGCAAGAGCTGAAAACCTAACTATTGAGTGCTATGCTCACCATTTGGGTGATGGAATCAATTGTAACCCAAATGTCAGCATCACGCACGTAGCCATGTAACAAACCTGCACATGTACCCCCTTGAATCTAAAATAAAAGTTGAAATCATTTTAAAAAAGACATTTAAAAAACCAAAAATTGCATTTCAGGTAAAATATTTCCCTTAGCCCCCAGCTGGAGCCAGCTGCAGATTGGACATTTGGGAAGGGACAAAGTGCAAGCTCGGCTGCTTCTGTTTCCTGATGTATTCATTCGCTAGGGCTGCTGTCACAATGCACCACAATCTGGGCGGCTTAAGCAACAGAAATGTATTGTCTCATCATTGCAGAGGCTTGACATCCAAGATCAAGAGGGCAGCACCCTTGTTTTCTTCTGAGGGCTGCGAGAAAGCATCTGTTCCACGCCTCTTCCTTAGCTTGTGGAGTTTGCTGGCAGTCTTTGGCGTTCCTTGGTTTGCACATGCATCACCCAATCTCCGTCTTCATCTTCACCTGACATCCTCCCTGTGTGCATGTCTCTGTGTCCGAATTTCTCCTTTCCGACATCATATTAGGTTAGGGTGCACCCTAATGACTTCCTTGTCATTTGCTAAGACTCTATAAAGACCCTATAAAGACCTTATTTCAAATAAGGTTACAATCTGGGGTACTAGATATTAGGATTTCATCATATCATTTTGTGGGGATACGATTCAACCCATTACACCTGCCTAACCAGCTACTCCTAGCCTTCCATGTGGAGGATGAACATGTAATTTATCATCCAGAATGGGACTCTCTTGAGATGGAAAGGGGGTGCTATTAATTACCTCAGGACTGCAGATGTAAATCAAGTGTCCTGGGCAGGCTGGGTATGGTGGCTCAAGCCTGTAATCCCAGCAGTTTGGGAGGCCAAGGCAGGTGGATCACTTGAGGTCAGGAGTTCAAGACCACTCTGGCCAACATGGTGAAACTCTATCTCTACAAAAATACAAAAAAAAAATAGCTGGCTATGGTGGCGCATGCCTGTATTTCCAGCTACTTGGGAGGCTGAGGCAGGAGAACCCCTTGGACCCAGGAAGCGGAGGTTGCAGTGAGCCAAGATCACACCACTGTACTCCAGCTTGGGTGACAGAGCGAGACTCCATCTCAAAAAAAAAAAAAAAGTGTCCTGGGCAAACTGGGGCATATGGTCACCCTGCCCATGAAGCATCAGATCTAGTGGAGGTAGGAAGTGGGGCGTAGGCTAGGGAGTAGTTAGGGGGGCCAGGAAAGTGTTGAGTTGACCAACGCTGCCATGATAGATGCTGGTGCTTGCTGGGCTTGGCAGATGTTTATGGCTGGCTCTTTCTTTCATGGGGCATTGGAAAGATCTCACCTGTTATTCACTGAATTCAGGCAAGTATCTCTCTATTCCAGCTGGTGGCTTGAGAATTTCCTTTAGAACCCAGAGTATCTAGTTTATCTTATTTCTGCTGACTTCTCCTCACCCCACCAGAAGATCTCCATGGACAAGATCTAAGGCAGCTCCACCTCAGTTCTCTTTGGCAGGCCATCCATATATGGATCCCTGGGAACGGGAACTTTTGCCCCCACAAACCATGGGGACAGGATGACCCCGATATGGCAATGTCTCTTTGTTCCTTAGTCGGAACAGTTAGCCAGCCCTGGTACCACACATTTTATTTTGTCTTTTTATTTTTTTAGAGACAGTTTAACTCAGTGGCACGATTGTAGCTCACTGTACAGCTACAGTGATTGAGCTCTTGGACTTGAGCAATCCCTCCTGCCTCAGCCTCTAGAGTAGCTAGAACTACAGGCTGCACCACCACGCCTGGCTAATTTTACTTTTAAAAATTTTTTCGTAGAGACAAGGCCTCACTGTATTGTGCAGGCTGGTCTCCAACTCCTGGCCTCAAGCGATTCTCCAGCCTCAGTCTCTCTAAGTGCTGGGATTGCAGTCACTGTGTTCGGCGTGCAACTTTTAGATTACTCAGACAGGAGTCCACTGTGTCCCCAGCCCCTGTGAGTGATTCCTTTATAGCCCCTTTTTCTGGATTTAAGATGACAGACTGGCACCCCCCCCTCCCCATCCCCCACCCTCCTCACTGCTGGGGGGAAGGTGGGGAAAGGATCAACTCATCATCAACTCCTTCCAAATATTGTCTTTTCCTGTAATGTTCCTCTTTCAACCCTTTTCATACCCTCAGTGGGGGCGAAGGGCTCAGCATCTCAAAACCAACCCTTTTGCAAGCCCTGCATGAGGATCTCACACATCTTGCTGACATGTGACATCTGTCTCTGTGTTTCAGCCAAAAGTAGAACAAAATGCTTCCATTCCAACCCTGCCTTAATGTATCATTATTAACTAGAACGAGGCCCTCTGAAGGTAGGGATTGTCTTACTCAAGGCGGCATTCCCAGTGTCCCGAGACTGACCCCTGGCAGGAGGTCTGTAAATGTCTCACAATGAATGGAGGAATGGCTGGTTTCCAGTCTTCTCAACATTTGGACTCCTCTCCTTTGACAACGCTTCGGTTTGATTTTATGAAACCCCTAGAGCAATCTTTGATAATAGAATAAAGAGGCCTAGAAAAGCGAGCTGTAAGTGAACTCCAGCCCAGCTTCGGAGGGCACGCCTGTGACTCCCCTCACCCCCATCCCTCGCTGCCTAGGGAAGGTGGTAGGTCGGGCGGAGCTGACGCGCGCCCCAGCCCGGGCTCCCCGTGGGCTTCGCGCCTGAGCGCCGCCTTTTGGTTCCAGCTGGTGGCCGCGGGGCGCACTGCAGGGGCTTCTGCTGGCAGGAGGACGCCGGAGCAGCGCTCTGACGCGCAGCGGGGTTGTCTGGGGATGTTCGCGGAGGTTTTTGGAAGTCAAGTTCAAAGCCAGACTGGAAGCTTTCAGGATAGACACAGTCATCCAAAATACCCTTGGCGTTGACAAGGCCGAGGCAGGCGGTCTGCTCTACCGATGTGCTAGGGGAAAACGGATTCAGAGCGTCCAAATAAAACGCTGTTGATAACATCGGGTTCTTCACGCTGCTCTGGGGCCAAAAATAAGCTATGGAATACAGGCACTGGAATAGATCTTACAGATTTTTTTTTTTTTTAACGCGTTCATTTTATTTTAATGGTTGCTTATGGGAGAAAATAAAGGCATTTGGGGAAATAAATTTTGATAGGAGAGGGTGTTTTGTTTTGTTGAGATGGAGTTTCCCTCCCGCTCTTGTTGCCCACGCTGGAGTGCAGTGGCGCCATCTTGGCTCACTGCAACCTCAGCCTCCTGGGTTCAAGCGATTCTCCTGCCTCAGCCTCCCATGTAGCTGGGATTACAGTCATGCACCACCATCCTCGGCTAATTTTGTATTTTTAGTAGACATGGGGTTTCACTATGTTGGTCAGGCTGGTCTCGAACTCCTGACCACTCACCTTGGCCTCTCATGAGAGGGTTTTTATTTTTACTTTTTACATTTTTAGTAGAGACAGGGTCTTACTATGTTGCCCAGGCTGGTCGTGAACTACTGGGCTCGAGCAATCCTCCTGCCTCAGCCTCCCAAAGTACTAGAATTACATGCATGAGCCACTATGCCCAGCCTCAAAAGGTATTTTTATTTTTATTTGTAAATACAGACAGGATCTTGCTATATTCCCCCGGCTGGTCTTGAACTCCTGGACTCAAGCAATCTTCCCACCTCAGCCTCCCAAAGTGCTGGGATTACAGGTGTGAATCACTGCCCCTGGCCTCAAGAGGTATTTTTAAATAAAACGCCTTTTATAACATGTAATGGAAGTGGTGTCTGATTGTTGTAAATGCATGGAAGAGCCCAGATGCGTATAATGCAGACAATACCAATTGTCATCCCCTCCCTTACCTCTAGCATCACTCCCTAGAGGTAATCACTGTTGACAGTTTAATGAATTGCTCTTCATAAAAATAATGACAATAATAGCAAAAAAATGGATCAAGTACTAATTTTTGTATCAGGCACTGTGCTTTTATCCTTTCTTTGTGGTAGATGCTTTTTTTTTTTCCCCGAGATGGAGCTTCACTCTGTCACCCAGGCTGGAGTGCAGTGGCACGATCTTGGCTTACTGCAACCTCCACATCCTGAGTTCAAGCGATTCTCCTGCCTCAGTCTCCTGAGTAGCTGGGACTATAGGTGCACACCACCACACCTAGCTAAATTTTTGCATTTTTAAAGCAAAGATGGAGTTTCACCGTATTGGACAGGCTGGTCTCAAACTCCTGACATCGTGATCTGCCCACCTCGACCTCCCAAAGTGCTGGGATTACAGGTGTGAGCCGCCACTCCCGGCCTGTGGTGGATACTTTTAATACTCTTGCTCTACAGATGTAAAACCCAAGTCTTAGAGCAAGTGGGTAACTTCCTGAGGTGATATTGCCTTTTATACATTTTTCTCATACATTTACAAAAACATATTATGTGAGTACATCTGTATGTGTTTATCTATACTTTGAATTAATGCGATTTTCTAAAATGAAGTTATCTATAATGTACTGTTGTGAAACTTGCCATTTTGCACTGAATATAATGTAGACACCTTATGTAACAATTTATGATTGTGTTTCGTTCCACTGAGCAAGATGATCTCTATAAACTTCAGTCTCCCTGTAGTTTCCCTGTTATTATCAACATGAAAGTTAATCTATGTATGTAAAGTTCCAGGCTGGCACATAGTAGGTGCTCAAGTAATTACAACTATTAACATTACAATTAGCATTTACTAGTTAAGGTGCAGGTGAATCACCATTGAAAGAGATGCTTTTTGTTTGTTTTCATTTAATGTGGTTGTCCTAATGCAACTAAAATCCACTGGTTTCAAACCACCTGCCAGCTCTCTCTGGATGTTTTACTTTGAGAGTTTGGTTACTGTGGGCTCAAAGAGAAAAGAGAAAAAATAGACAGCTGTGAATGGATGTTTAAGGAACTGTCTAAAGAGGCTCAGAGAAGCAAACAGAAAATGCAAAAACAAGTGAAATCCCGAGAAGAAATCTGACAACAGGAGATCAAGTCTGAAGGCCTTTGCCCCGACTGTATCTCTTGAGATCATTCCCTGGCTGTAGATGAGGTGTGCTCAGAGCCCATCATCTTAGTGAGCCTTTAATGAGAAGCTGTCTCACAGAGCTCAGTTGCCAACCTGGAATAATATGTTAAATCTCTAGAGTACTACTGCCTAATAAATTAGTAAATTGCAGTTCGTTCCGATAGCAGAGGTTGCAAATTGAAACCACAATTTTTTTTTTTTTTTTGAGACGGAGTTTCACTCTTGTTGCCCCGGCTGGAGTGCAATAGTACGATCTTGGCTCACTGCAACCTCCACCTCCTGGGTTCAAGCGATTCTCCTGCCTCAGCCTCCAGAGTAGCTGGGATTATAGGCATGCGTCACCACGCCCGGCTAATTGAAACCACTAATTTTTAAGTTCCAACAGAGGTTTCCGTCATTACAAGAGGCAGGGATTCTGGATGCTTCTAAGTAGAAAATAAACTTGAATTTTTTTTTTTTTTTTTTTGAGACAAGGTCTTGCTCTGTTGCCCATGCTGAAGTACAGTGGTGCCATCTTGCCTCAGTGCAATTTCTGCCTCCTGGGCTCAAGCCATCCTCTTGCGACTGGGACTATAGGTGTGTGCCACCACACCCAGCTAATTTTTTTTTTTTTTTTGTAGAGAAGGGGTTTTGCCATGTTCCCCAGGCTGGTCTCAAACTCCTGAGCTCAAGCAATCCACCACCTCAGTCTCCCAAAGTGTTGAGATTACAGGTCTGAGCCACCACACCTGGCCAAATTCAATATATCCTGTTAATGTCTTCTAGCCTCTGCTAAAATTAAACAACAAACTTGGAATCCTTTGAAATTGTAGTTTTGTTTAACTAACATTTATTGAGCACCTACTACGTGCCAGATAGTGTTGTAGACACTTGTGATATCAGAGAACAAAATGGAAAAAAAAAATTTTTTTTAAACCCTTAGTTTCTACCCTGGTGGTCTGAACTTCAAATGGCCAGGAAAACAACAGCTCCTGATGACCTGTTTTCAGCAACACAACCTTTCTGCGGCATACAGAGTAATTTAATAAAAATAATAATTCCTTACGCTGATTTAACCAGTGTGAATTGCCTCATGATCCCTGGGTTAGTCGACATTTTATGTCTTTGTTTTTGAAATTGAATTAGAACCAGCTCACAGCCCCACATTTTAGGATTGGAAGGGAGTCTGTTGTTTGTCTCTCAGGACATTCTCCCTACCTTGGTATGTCAGGAATCCCGAGGGGACCTCAGAATCCAGGAAGGATGTCTGCTAGGCTTCCCCCAGGAAGGGTGCTGGTCCCCCGGTCCAGGGTTTACTAGGGCTCTAATGTTCCAAACTTCCACTCAGTGTCATTGCCAGAAATTAGTGACCCACTTCCTACAGGTGAGATCCAAACTATTTAACCATCAGTATAGCACAGGCGCCAACCAATCAGAAGACAAGCCAGCCATAGTGCTGGTGTGGGGTCCGGGTACCTCCACTGTGCCTGGCATTAACCTTTCATCACTGGATCATAGGATATAGGGAGGAGGGAAACAAGTGGGTAGCCAGGATAGAGGGGCCACTTAGGAAAGGAAGGATTGAGGCAATGGTTATTGACCAATCATTACAAAAGTATTTAAGTGTGTTGACTACCCATATAGCCACACCTTTGTGTATGGGTAAATACTAGCCCTGCCACGGCTTGCCCATGAAGTGGGGCTGCTGGCTGTGGGAGTGGGTGCTTGCTTGCCCAATTCCCTGCTCTAGACGGTAGGCCCTTGGAAAAAAGGGGGATCATGTCTGTTCCTTTCCTTTCATGGCAAGCTGGACCCAAAGAGCTCTTCGCTATACTCCACCATCTTTTTTCAGAGACAGGGTCTCACTCTGTCACCCAGGCTGGAGTGCAGGTGCATAATCATACCTCCCTGCAGCCTCAAATTCCTGGGCTTAAGCCATCCGCCCCTGTCTCAGCCTCCTGAGTAGCTAGGACTACAAACAGGCGCTACCACACCGGGTTCATTTTTTAATTTTTAATTTTTTTTTCTTTTTTTTTTTTTGAGATGGAGTCTCACTCTGTCACCTAGGCTGGAGTGCAATGGCATGGTCTCAGCTCACCGCAACCTCCACCTCCCGGGTTCAAGCGATTCTCCTGCCTTAGCCTCCAGAGTAGCTGGGACTACAGACGCATGCCACCACACCCAACTAATTTTTGTATTTTTAGTAGAGACAGGGTTTCACTATGTTGGCCAGGCTGGTCTCAAACTCCTGACCTCATGATCTGCCCGCCTCAGCCTCCCAAAGTGCTGGGATTATCCACTGCGCCCAGCCAATTTTTAATTTTGTTAGAGACAAAAATCTTGCTATGTCACCCAGGCTGGTCTTGAACTCCTGGCCCAAGTGATCTTCCTGCCTCAGTTTCCCAAAGTGCTGGGATTATAGGCATGAGCCACTGCACCCAGCCCACTCTATAATCTTTGAACCCAGCCTTCACAGACATCTCTACAGACATCCTCCCATGAGGCCAATCCCTCCTTAAAGGGACTGCCCCTGTGTGGGCTCAGTAGGAATCTGTCCCCTGATGGAATTGACAGCACTTGCCAGCATGTCCTTTAAGTTCTTGGATATAAAAGCCTGATCCCACTCTGGCTTTCTAGGTAATGGTGTAGACTCCACCCCTTCTAAGAATGGCTATTCTAAAGTCCTTCAGGCACAGGGTATGCCTACGTCCTATACACACACAGTATACCCTTTGAAGAAAGTTACCTGTATTACAGTGGCTCTCAATCTTCAATGTGCACACAGGTCACCTGAGGGAACTATTAGAATGGAAAGTTTCAGGGATTCACCCCTAGAGATTCTAGTTAGTTAGGTATCCAGTGGGACACAGGTTTTAAACAAGAGCTCCCTTCAACAGGTGGATCTAATGCAGATGGTCAAAGGGAAATAAACAGCAGGTGATTATTAGCAGGGATTTCAGCTCTATTTGTAAGTCACTTTGTGTTTGCAAAGTAATGACAGATGTGTTGCCCTCTCCAAAGCCCTAAGTCAATTATAAAACATAACTTTGGTTGTTATATTTCACTCTATTACTCTGTTTTCCTTAAGTCATCCACAGCAAACACGGCCAGAGATTGCTTTTAAGATTGGCGATACCTCAAAGTTATCTCAAAGATATAATTAGAGGTAGCATGGTACATTTCCCCAGTCGTGCGGTCCCATTGCCTCCTAGTTATTGTTTGATCTCTAGGAGTGACGGATTCAGAGTGAAAATGGCAATTGGAAATGTTAACCTTTTAGTCCTTCTGTATGGCTAAAATTGTGAACACATGGGGCAGATATTATCTTTATTTTTTGTTTGTCTAGAGGCACCCTCACCCCCTGCCCTTCAAGCGTCCCCTTGACATTTTCTTTTTTTTTTTTGAGACAGAGTCTCGCTCTGCCGCCCAGGCTGGAGTGCAGTGGCGTGATCTCGGCTCACTGCAAGCTCCGCCTCCCGGGTTCACGTCATTCTCCTGCCTCAGCCTCCCGAGTAGCTGGGACTATAGGCGCCCGCCACCTCGCCCGGCTAGTTTTTTTGTATTTTTTAGTAGAGACGGGGTTTCACTGTGTCAGCCAGGATGGTCTCGATCTCCTGACCTCGTGATCCGCCCGTCTCGGCCTCCCAAAGTGCTGGGATTACAGGCTTGAGCCACCGCGCCCGGCCCCCCTTGACATTTTCTATGCGTGCCCTTTTCCTCTGCTTTAGCTGTTGCGAACTTTGTCAGGGTTCAAATGACTGCAGCTCCCATGTGATAGTCCCTGAGATCACATGTAAAGGAATACCTATCCTAACCGTTAGAAGCCACTGAAGCGAATCTGGTGGCTGACTGTCTTCCTTACATGCCACCCTGACCTTTCTTGTTGGGCATGCAAGGCAGGACCAGAATGAGGCCACCTTGCATGACTCTTTTTTTTTTTTTTTTTTTTTTTTTTTTTTGAGACAGACTCGACTTTGTTACCCAAGCTAGAGTGCAGTGGCACAATCTCGGCTCACAGCAACCTCCCTCTCCTGGGTTAGAGTACTTCTCATGCCTCCGCCTCCTGAGTAGCTGGGACTACAGGCATGTGCCACTATGTCCAGCTAATTATTATTTTTTTTTTATTTTTTGGAGAAATGAGGTTTCCCTATGTTGGCCAGACCAATCTCGACCACCTGGCCTCAAGTGATCCATCCACCTCGGCCTCCCAAAGTACAGGGATTATAGACGTAAGCCACCGTGCCCGGCTACATCACTCCCATTCTAAGGAATTCGTTTAAAAATGTAAAGCCCACAGAAAGTTAATAATAAAGACATTACTGTTAGCAAGAAACTTTCGTCTCTGTCACTCCCTTCCCCCTCATTTCCCATATATGACATAGACTTCCTGTTCCTATGAGGAAACTTCCTCTAAAGCAAGTTTCTCAACCCTGTGAGGGCACTGAGGTACATTTGGAAATACGTGGAGGCAATTTTGGTTCAGTGACAGGCCCACCATTCAGAGATGCTGAAGAGTTTACAATGCATACAACAGTCCAACCAAGACCTGTCCTGCCCACCATACTAACAGCAACCGTTAAACACCCCACTCGGCTGTCATTCCTGCCTCAGATCCTTTTCCTCCCAACCCTAGGAAAGGAGTAACTTCTCTAATTGGTGTCTTTGGGAGAAGAAGTGAGCAGCGCAGCTCAGCCCCTACTGGGATGTATTCTTCGAAATCTGGAAACCCAAAGAGAGGGTGAACTAGGGCCTGCTCTTTGCTGGGTGATCAGCTGCCCAGGTAGGCTCTTCTCTGTTAGGAAGACCTGAAATCCATCTATACCAGACCCTGGTGGGAAAATCTATTAATGGCAGTGGAGTGTTACCAAGCCTTTTGGATCACAGTTCTGAAGTCATGTTTCCAGTCCCTTTTATCAGTGACAGAGATGACATTTTCATCTCCATTTGTTTGTCTCCCATATCTTATTGATCAATTGTTTTGAACTAGGAAGGGAATCAAGGAATGCTATTTAATTGGCTCCAACATGTAAAAAAAAGTTTGAGAGTAAAGAGAAAATATCACTGTATGTAAATGTTAGTAGGCTCTAGATTTTCCAGTGATTTTAAGTTTTTAAAATATGTCACAACCACTTAGATTTGTGTTATTCATATGATTTCAGGACATCTAAATGGTATTTTTATTTTTTAAATTATGCCTAGTTTAACTACAAAACAGAATTGAGGCTGCTTTTAAAGAATGCATACAATTTTGTCAGATTTTTTCTTACTTAAAAATATAATGGAGTAGGAAAATAAGGATCCAATAATAAGATAAAGCCAATAAAGTATTAGTACACTAAAATGCATGCTCTTCAGTCTTCCACATTTATTAAAAGTAGGTGGCAAGCTAAACACTAAACTTCCTGGTGGACAAAGGAAAATCGAAAACACAATTATTTTCAAGAATAACTGGCCAGGTGTGGTGGCTCATGTCTGTAATCCCAGTTCTTTGGGAGGCCGAGGCGGGTGAATCATGAGGTTATGAGTTCAAGGCCAGCATGACCAACATGGTGAAACCCTGTCTCTACTAAAAATACAAAAATTAGCCAGGCATGGTGGTGGGTGCCTGTAATCCCAGCTACTCAGGAGGCTGAGGCAGGAGAATCACTGGAACCCGGGAGGTGGAGTTTGTAGTGAGCCATGATCATGCCACTGCACTCCAGCCTGGGTGACAGAACGAGACTCCATCTCAAAAAAAAAAAAAAAGTAACTTTGCCCATTGAATATAAGATTAAAGTATATTTTAACTAATTATATATCAGTGTACCAGTCCTCAGGAGAAAGTCAAGGAGTATTGGCTAATGTCATGTATATAGCTCCAAAAACATCCCTAAAGAAAATGGAACAGCGAGTTAGCTTCAGCTCTTTCTTACGGGTTCCTTCAATGCAAGCCATGAGGATCATGCCAAATCATAATCTAATAAAAGGCCTCCTTCAGGGACCAAAGCAATCCAAGAAAATTGCCCTCTGATGGTCTGGCTTGATGCCCAAACTTACAAGATCTAGATTGTTTTGCCTTTTACAAACACTTTTGAATAGCAGCTATTATTTCCTGTATATGATAAATGTTTAGATTCTATTCTGCCAATACCCCATCATCCATACTAACAAGGTAATGCAAAGACATAAACCATTCCGAATATTGGGCTTTAAAACATTATTAACAAGCACTAGAAAATCTTCATGTTTTTGGCTTTGGATTGCACTTCTTAAATTTTTTTTTCAACAGAAGCAACTTACTTCCTCTATTATATTTTTCTTGGTAGTCTAAACCCCCAATGGATATGGAATGATTTCCACTGGAATAAGGCAATAAGTCATTATAACTTTTATTTATATTTAGTAAAAGGAAGTTTAAAAAAGAAAAAAATGGAAAATAATAAATAAAGCTTTCCCCTTGCTCAGTACCCAAATGACCATGTAGCATGTGTGGTATAGGAGGTACTCAGAGAGAGTTCCACAATGCTTAAGGATTGGAAAATGTACCCCTTTTGTTGTTGTTGTGGCTGCTGTTGTTCATCTGCTGCGTCGGACACTTCTTGAGCACCTCTTCAAAATTTTCTTGGCCCACTAAGTGTAGGGAGTCAGCTCCATCCACTGCTGTGGGACCAGTATCATGCTGGCACTAATATGGGCCTCACTGTACATCTCACTCTTCTGCTCTGGAACTTGGGAATCCTCTTTGAGTAAACAAGAAGAGCAGGAGTGTTTATGCCCATGAAGCCATTCTTGACCAATGGGACACAGGAGCTGATGGATAAATGCTTCTTTTTTGTCCTACAGACACATATTTCTGAAATGAACTCTGTGAGGCTCCCCAAAATATCCCAGTGAGATAGAGCACTAATCACCCTTAGCTGGGGTGGGCTAACTTGGAGGGGCAACTTGGGAACAGGTTCTTGTATGGGTTTTCCATCCTGTGTTTCACTCCCCTGACCTGCATTTTTATTCCTTGTGACCGTATTCCCAAATGAACTATCTGCAAAGAAGACCTTACACTGGCCTGCACTTTGGGTGGGGGTAACCCAGCTAGGATATCTGCTTTGGTCATACTTTACTGTGTTCCCATGTATGTGGATTTACAGATTCTATCCTTCAATTTTAATAAAACCAACTTTCATGTAAAGAAAAATGAACCTCTGAAGATTCCCACAGCAAAGCTGCTGATTGAAGATAAACCGGGAATGTAAGCACAAGATGACAAGAAAATCACAAAGCTGATTCTTCTCTTACTCAAAGGATGAATTCCACACGAGCTACAGAGAAGAAGAAATAACTGGTGTAGCCTTAACAATAAATTAAAATAAGTTTTAAATATTTTTATCTTTATTTTATTCTTTTAAAATTGCATTTAAAAAACAAATTCCAGGTCAGGCGTGGTGTCTCAAGCCTGGTAATCCCAGCGCTTTGGGAGGCTGAGGTTGGAGCTTCACTTGAGCCCAGGAGTTTGAGACCAGCCTGGGCAATGTGGCGAAGTCCTATCTCTGCAAAAAATACAAAAATTAGCCAGGCATGGCAGCCTGTGCCTATAGCCCCAGCTACTCAGGAGGCTGAGATGGGGGAAATCACCTGAACCCAGGAGTTCAAGGCTGCAGGAAGCTGTGATTATGCCACTGCACTCCAGCCTGGGCAATAGAAACCCTATCTCAAAAAACAAACAAACAAACAAAAGCAAAGAAAATAAATTCCATATATTTTTAAAGTTCACAATGAGTGAAGTAGTCCATATATAATTTCTAAATAAACGAATATGCATATATGAGGAGCATGCACTCAACATTTTTTACTGATAGCTTGGAGACCACTGGTCCAAATAAATTCAAGGCTAATCTGAGTGCAATGGTGTTTACAACTAATCAATCACAACCAGTTACAGCTATCTTTGTTCCTTCTCCATTCCCATTGCTCCACTTGACTAGCCTTAAAACATATATAAAAATGAAATGAAATTTTTTTAAAAAATTTTAATTCAAATGATCTTACCTTTCCAGTTTCCTTATCAGCTTTGATTGGGTATAATAGGAGGTGAGCAAAACTGAGTCATTCATAAAAGTTTCCCTCAATAATCCACACTGATGAACAGAACAGATTCATTGATAGATAAACAATTTCTTTTATTTTACATGTCTTTAAAAAATTTTTTTTGTACAGACAGTGAGCTGTGATCACACCACAGCACTCCAGCTTGAGTAATAGAGCGAGACTCTGTCTCAAAAAAACCTAAAAAGTGAATGATAAATAAATATAAAAATATTTGTCAGTGTACCTCTAACAATGCCTTTAGTAAATAAAAGGTAAAATCATAAAGTTTTTGGAGGCAAATATGGAAGAGTATCTTCAGGACTCAAGGGTAAGCAAGAGTTTCTAAGGTTCAGAAGGCAAAATCACAAAAGAAACATTTGATACATTGAAATTTGTTTAAATTAAAAACTTCTGCTCATCAAAAGACAATTAAGAAAATGCACAGGTGGCCGGGCACGGTGGCCTTCGCCTATAATCCCAGCACTCTGGGAGGCCGAGGCAAGTGGATCACTTGAGGCCAGGAGTTCAAGACCAGCCTAGCCAACACGGTGAAATCCTGTCTCTACAAAAAATACAAAAGTTAGCCAGGCGTGGTGGCACATGCCTGTGGTTCCAGCTACTGGTGAGGCTGAGGCACAAGAATCGCTTGACCTCAGGAGGTGGAGGTTGCCGTGAGCCAAGACTGGGCCATTGTACTCCAACCTGGGCAACAGAGAGAGACTCTGTCTCAAAAAAAAAAAAAAGAAACAAACAAAAGAAAAGAAAATTCACAGGCAAGCTACAGACTGGGAGAAAATATTTGCAAAACATACTCGTGACTAAGGACTTATATCTAGGATATACAAGTAATTCAATAATAAAGACAACTAATCCAATTTTAAAAGGGCAGAAGTAACATTTCACAAAAGATATAAAAATAGACAATAGGTCAGGCCTGGTGGCTCATGCCTGTAATCCCAGCACTATGGGAGGCCGAGGTGGGCGGGTCACTTGAGGTCAGGAGTTCGAGACCAGCCTGGCCAACATGGTGAAACCCCCATCTCTACTAAAAAAAAAAATAACAATAATTAAAAAAAAATAATCAGCCAGGCATGGTGGTAAGTGCCTGTAGTCCCAGCTACTCAAGAGGCTAAGTCAGGAGAGTTGCTTGAACCCAGGAGGCGGAGGTTGCAGCAAGCCAAGATGGTGCCACTGCACTTCAGCCTGGGTGACAGAGGGAGATTTTGTCTCAAAAAAAAGCAATAAACACGTAAAAACGATGAATGATTTATTCATTCACTCTACAAACATTCACTGAGTATTATACACCAGGAGGTGGGAGCAGTTTTCGTGTGGGAAGGGGAGGGTGCATGCTGTTGAGCTGGACTGCAGGAGCTGGGGTAAGAGTTAGGAAAAAGAGGAGGGGCACACTGTCATACCCACAGATCCATTCAGTCTAATAGGGTCTTGGCTGGGTCTCTCTGAGACGGACCTGTGCGGACCTGCGTCCCTCCCTCCCCTTTGGGAGGTGGCGAGGGATAGAAAGCCCCTCAACTCTCAGCCTGCCTGAGCAGGGACTGGTATGTCTTCTAAAGGGCGAAGTGACTTTGACCCTGGGTTGCCGCCAGCACAACCAAGGAGGTGGCTGGACAACTGGAGGATGAACAGAGAGCCCATCCCCCACTGACCCGGAAATGGCCACCTTCAAAGGCCAAGACCACCGGTCCCAGGAAGACATGCTGACTTTGCTGGAATGCATGAAGAATAGCCTTCCAACCAATAACAGTTACAAGTTCAAAACCACCTAATCACATATGGGGACAAAGTAGCATTTAAAGATTTCTGGAGACATGACAAGTTCAATAGGTAGAGATTTCTTTTTTCTTCTTCTTGTCCTTCTTCTTCTTTTTGGCTTTGTTTTGTTTTCTAGACAGGATCTCATTCTGTCACCCAGGCTGGAGTGCACTGATAAGATCATAGCTGATTGCAGCCTCAAACTCCTGGGCTCATGCAATCTTCCTGCCTCAGTTTCTGGAGTAGCTGGACCCACAGGTGTGAGTCATCACACAGGGCTAATTAAAACAAATTTTTTTTGTAGAGATGGAGTGAGAAATGGGTGTTGGCCAGGCTGGTCTCAAACTCGCAGCCTTAAGCATCCTCCCACCTTGGCCTTCCAAAGTACTGGGATTACAAGCATGAGCCTCTGTGCCTGGCCTAAATGAGTGAAAATTTATAACAAGGTGAGGAAGTTGTGCACTTTGACAGAATTGATCCTCAAAGCCAGAAACATGTTAAAAATCCTTAATAAGGTTAAACTCAAAAAACTCAGACAACACCCAGACTTCCCAAAGAAGTCTCTGATCTCTTATTTCCACTTCTTTATGGAGAAGCAGGCCAAGTGTGCGAAACTCCACCCTGAGAGACGTAACCTGGACTTCACCAAGATTCTGTCCAAGAAATAAAAGGAGTTTCCTGAGAAGATGAAATGAAATACATGGAGGACTTTCCAAGACAGAAACAGAGTTTGAGTGAAACCTGGCCCATTTCAGGAAGGATCATCCCAACTTAATCGAGAATGCCAAGAAGCCAGACATCCCCAAGAAGCTCAACTGTCCGACCCAGCAGCTGTGGTACACCCATCAGAAGAAAGAGTTTAGTGTATGTGTGTTTTTGGGTTTTGTTCTGAGACAAGGTCTCATTCTGTCACCCAGCCTGGCCAACATGGTGAAACCTCCATCTCTACTAAAAAAAAAAAAAAAATTAAAAAAAAAAATCAGCCAGGCATGGTGGTAGGTGCCTGTAGTCCCAGCTACTCGAGAGGCTATCACGGCTCAATGCAGCCTCAACCTCTCAGGCTCAAGCGGTCCTCCCACCTCAGCCTCCCTAGTAGCTGGGACTACAGGCACACACCACCATGCCCAGCCTATTTTTTTTTTTTTTTTTTGAGACGGAGTCTCGCTCTGTCACCCAGGCTGGAGTGCAGTGGCCGGATCTCAGCTCACTGCAAGCTCCGCCTCCCGGGTTCACGCCATTCTCCTGCCTCAGCCTCCCGAGTAGCTGGGACTACAGGTGCCTGCCACCTCGCCCGGCTAAGTTTTTGTATTTTTAGTAGAGACAGGGTTTCACTGTGTTAGCCAGGATGGTCTCGATCTCCTGACCTCGTGATCCGCCCGTCTCGGCCTCCCAAAGTGCTGGGATTACAGGCTTGAGCCACCGCGCCCGGCCTGCCCAGCCTATTTTTAAACATTTTGTGTAGAGACAGGATTTCACTATGTTGCTCAGGCTGGTCTTGAATCCTGGGCTCAAGCGATCCACCTACCTTGGCCCCTTAAAGTGCTGAGCTTACAGGCATGAGCCACTGTGCCTGGCCAAGAAGGTGTATCTTAAAGTGTGGCCAGATGCCCCTACAAGGAGGTGAAGGACTTTCTGGGGAAGTAGTGCTCTCAGCTCTCAGACAAAAAAAAAAAAAGACTGAAATGGATTCATGAGGCTCCAGGAGCAGTGGAAATAGTACAAGGAGATCATGCAGACCTATATCCAGGAGCACCCTGAGCCAAACATCTCTGAGGAGGGCCCCATCAAGTCCACCCTCACCAAGGCTGAACACCAGCTCAAGGACAAATTTGATGGGCGACCCACCAAACCACCGCAGAACAGCTACTCACTGTACTGTGGAGCTCATGACCAACTTGAAGGACCTGCTCAACACGGAGCGCGTGATATGCCGTGGGGCCAGCAGTGGAAGCTGCTCTCCCAGAAGGAGAAGGAAGCCTAAGTGTGACCAGAAAACAAAAGATTATGAGGTGGAGCTGCTGCGTTTTCTCAGGAAACTGCCCCAGGAGGAGCAGCAGCAGGTCCGGTGGGAGGAGAGCGTGCTGAACATCAACAAGAAGCAAGCCGCCCGCCCGGGCTCCAAGAAGCCAGCCCAGGAAGAGGGTAAGGAAGCCTCTGAGAAGCCCACGTGGCTTCTCGGTGGATGGAAATTGGCAGTCATCTCCCGGAGTCAGAAGAAGCACTACAAAAGCTGGCCAATGAGCAGCAAAAGCATATAAGGTGCACCTGGACCGCTGGGTTAAGGGTCTCTGTCCCCCAGTGGGCCATGTTCATCTGCCCCCAGGAAAAGCAGCAGCAGATGCAGGATGAGCAGCCTGGGTTCTTGGAGGGCAAGCTGGCCTGCATGCTGACCCGAAGGTGGAGTGACTTGTCTGAGAAGGGCAAGTACAAGGCCAGAGAGCAAGCCGGGCAGGGAGTGCCAGGAACTCAGCAAGCCGCCTGAGTCACCCAAGACAGCACAGGAGATCTGGCAACAGAGCATCATCAGCAACTACCTGGCCTGCTTTAAGAACGACCGGGTGAAGGCCTCGAAAGCCATGGAGGTGACCTGGAATCACAAGGAGGAGAACCTGATGTGAATTGAGAAGGCAGCCAAAGACCAAAAGCGATGAGAGAGCTGAGTGAGATGCGGGCACTTCTAGCTGCTACAGACTCTTCCAAGATGATGAAATTCCAGGGAGGAAGCAAGAAGCCTCGTGAACCGGAACCAGAAATTCTTCCAGGAAGCTGAAACACCTGCCACAGATGGAGCGCACAGTGGATGGAAATTGGCAGCCCTCTCCCGGAGCCAGAAGGAGCACTACAAAAAGCTGGTTAATGAGCAGCAAAAGTGTACAAGGTGCACCTGGACACCTGGGTTAAGGGTCTCTGTCCCCAGGACCACACAGCCTAGAAAAAGTACATCTCCAATAAATGTAAGAGCATGACCAAGCTGCGGACTCGAACTCCTCTGAGTCCAGACAAATGATCCTGCAGTCCAAGTCAGAGTCCTAGGAGGATGATAAAGAGGATGAGGGCCATGAGGACAAGGGTGGGGAAAACGTGTGAAACGTGGCCCATTTCAGGAAGGATCATTCCAACTTGATCAAGAATGTCAGGAAGTCAGACATCCCCAAGAAGCTCACCCCTCCCCGCAACCAGCAACTGTGGTACACTCATGAGAAGGTGTTTTGTGTATATGTGGTTTTTTTTTTGTTTTGAGACAGGGTTTCTGTCTGTCGCCCAGGCTGGAGTGCAGTGGTGCGATCATGGCTCACTGCAGCCTCAACTCCCAGGCTCAAGTGATCCTCCCACCTCAGCCTCCCGAGTAGCCGGGACTACAGGCACATGCCACCACGCCTGGCTATGAGAATGGGGACTCCTCTGAGGATGGCAGGAACTCCTCTGAGTCAAGCAGCAAGGAAGGGGATGAGAATGAGGAGTATGATGAGGATGAAGATGAGTCCATGGGCAGCAGCTCCAGCTCTTACTCTTCAGGGAACTCCTCAGACCCTGAATCCAGCTGAGGCTCAGCCCCATGCTGGGGCAGCCAGGGAGAGCCCAGGAGCTCCCCTCTCCAGCTGGCCACCTTTGTTTCTCCCCCATGTCTATCCCCTCCCCACTGGCCTCCCCCACTTTCTTTCTTCCTTTCTTTCCTTTTTAAACAAAATGGGGATGGGGGCTGGAGGAGTCCAGGCCAGCACTCTGTGACATTAGCCCTGGGGGGTCCTCCAGGGAATGCAACCATCACACTGAGCCAGTCCCAGACCAGCTGGGCCCACCCCACCCACTTCTGCACTTGCGGTTCCAGCATGGATGATGGATGGGGAAATGCGGTTGGGGGTGAGTGTGTCCCGAAGAATTCAGTGAGCCCCTCCACACCTGCAGCCCAATGCAAGATGGGGTGGAAGCTTGGGGAGGACTCCTTTCTTCTCCAAGGAGCCTGCCACTGAGACCCCCAAATTAGAACTAGAAGCAGGGAACATGTGGGGAGAGGAAGGAGGTGTCTTTGAGAAAATAGGCACTGTCCTGATGTCCCTCTCCCCTACTCTCTGGGGAGCCACTCATGGGGGAGGGGGCAGAAGTGTCTTTTGTATAGGTGTATGTATATATTTTGTAAGCTCTGAGTCATCAATGAGACATTTCCTACCAAGTATATATATACACACACAGATATATACACACATACATACATATACATACTCTACATATATATACACAAACACCAAGTGAATAAGACAACAGCTGTGCTCCTAAGGGCCTCATTGTTGGGTGGGAAGTCAATTAAACAGAGTCCTGAAGCACAGTGATGAGCGCTATTATAAACTGCTGTATAGATTTTCATCTACACATACCTGCACATACATCTCTACTCACATATGCATGTACACATACTGTTTTTTCCTTTTTTAATTTTATTTATTTATTCGTTTATTTTTGAAACATAGTCTCACTCTGTTGCCCAGGCTGGAGTGCAGTGGCGCGATCTCAGCTTTCTGCAACCTCCGCCTCCTGGGTTCAAGCGATTCTCCTGCCCCAGCCTCCTGAGTAGCTGGGATTACAGGCGCATGCCACCACGCCTGGTTGATTTTTATATTTTTAGTAGAGATGGGGATTTCACCATGTTGGTCAGGCTGGTCTTGAACTCCTGACCTTGTGTTCTGCCTGCCTTGGCCTCCCAAAGTGCTGGGATTATAGGTGTGAGCCACCTCTCTCAGTCTTATTTTATTTTATTTCTGAGACAGGGTCTCACTGTGTCACCCAGGTGGGAGTGCAGTGGCACAATCGCAGCTCACTGCAACTTCGACTTCCTGGGCTCAAGCAGTCCTCCCACCTCAGCTTCTCCAGTAGTTGGGACCACAGTCACACGCCACCACATCAAGCTAATTTTTGTATTTTTTGGTAGAAATAGGGTTAGTTTCACCATGTTGCCAACAGGCTGGTCTCAAACTCCTGATCTCAAGCAGTGTATTCACCTTGGCCTCCCAAAATGTTGGGATTACAGGCATGAACCACCATGCCTGGCCTCTTGGCACTATTTTGACTGGGATGGAACTCGGGAAAATTCTTTGGTGCTCGAATGTTCTAAATACTTGATTTGGGTGATTACATTATATTTGATATTTATGTTTATGGTATTAAATTAGACCTCAGTAAACATTTTTAAAAGATAAGTTGCACATGCTTCTGCTCTCATGAATATGATAAAGTCATTAAAAGTACAGCATGTTAAAATTAACTACCATAGAGGGCAAAATACGTTCAAAGTGATAGACTTAAGAGAAAGTATGGCTAAGGAGATCTTGGAGGCGAAACCAGCTCCTCATCCAATACCTACATGAACTTGGGCATTGCTTTGTTTCTGTAAGCCTCATTTCCCTGCTCTGTAAAATGTGAGTCATGGTGCTTGCCTGCCAGGATTGTAGGGAGGATTAGATGGAATCCCTTATGGAAGGCACTTAGCGTAGTGCTTGGCACACAGCAGAGTTGAGCAAGTTTCAGCTCATATTATGATTATTCCTAAAAACCCTAACTCCATGGTAAGTATAAATCCTCACAGCCACAGTAGTCCACAAGCCTCAAGTGGGGCTTTCTTCTTTTTATTTTTAATTTTATTTATTTATCTATCTATCTATTTATTTATTTATTTTTGACACAGGGCCTTCTATGCTGCCCATGCTGGTCTCTGACTCCTGGGCTCAAAGGATCCTCCCGCCTCAGTTTCCCAAAATGCTGGGATCACAGGCATAAGCCACGGCACCTTGACCATAACTGAGCCTTTCCTTATTTTTTCCATAGGTCAACTTAATCTCTGATTGAGCCCTTGTTCGCTGTGTGGCAGAAAATAATTTTTTTTTTCTTTTTGAGACAGAGTCTCTCTGTTGCCCAGGCTGTAGTGCAGTGGCACGATCTTGGCTCACTGCAACCTCCACCTCCCTGCAACCTCCTTCTCCCTGAGGCAGAAAAAACAATTCTTCTGCCTCAGTCTCCCAAGTAGCTGGGATTATAGGCAGCCACCACCACGTCCGGCTAATTTTTGTATTTTTAGTAGAGATGGGTTTCACCATGTTGGCCAGGCTGGTCTTGAACTCCTAATCTCAAGTGATCTACTCACCTTGGCCTTCCAGTGAGCCACCGCACCTGGCAGAAAATAACATTTTGTCCTAGATTTTCTCAGTCATTTCAGGCTTAAGCTCAGTCACTTCATTGTTTCTGCTCCCCAGAGGTGGTTTAGGTTGTGCTGTGGAACTGGGGAAGCGGCTGGTGCTTGCTGACAACTGACGTGCTGTCACTCATTCCATAGAATCCTGTCCTGAAAAGATCTCAGCAATGTCAACCCTTCAGGTTGGCACTTACCAAGAGCAATGGGTCGCCCCAGGCTCCAGCCATCTTTTGGATGCATGATCACCACCACTAAAGATGTAGGCATGTTTAAGCTTCGCAGAAGCTAAATGCTCTCTTCATTTAAAATAGACAATAGATATTGTAAAATAATCTTAAGGAAATGCTAGATCCTGCAAAACAGCTATCTTAGTGTTCACCCATGGGAGACACTTCAGTGATCTAAATCCTAAATTGCTGCTTTACCACCTGCTTCTCACCACTAATCTCTCACTGGTTGCCCAGTGATTCCATCCTCCAAAACCAGCTACCAAGAAGGTGATCCATAAACATTTTAATAAATCAAAAGCTGGATTAGCATATCACTAAACACTTTTTTCTAAACACTTATTTTTCTGCATAAGAGAATCAAAAAAGTGAGTGGTGCAAGGTGAATGTGGAAGGGAAGGAGAAAGGATGATAATGATAACAGCAATAAAAGTTAAATTCATAATATAGTAGGCACTGTACTAAGTTTTCATTCATTAGCTCATTTAATCTTCACGATGACCAAATAAGGTAGTGCAATAATCATCTCCACTTTATAGATGAAAGTAAAGAGGGTTTGTTTTGTTTTTGTTTTTGAGACAGAGTCTTACTCTGTCACCCAGGCTGGAGTGCAATGGTGTGATCTCTGCTCACTGCAATCTCTGCCTCCCAGGCTCAAGCGATTCTCCTGTCGCAGCCTCCCAAGTATCTGGGATTACAGGCACACGCCAGCATGCCCAGCTAATGTTTTCAGCAGAGACAGGGTTTCACCGTGTTGGCCAGGCTGGTCTCGAACTCCTGACCTCAGGTGATCCTGACCTCAGGTGATCTCCTGACCTCAGGTGATCCTGACCTCAGGTGAACTCCTGACCTCAGGTGATCCACCCGCCTCAGCCTCCCAAAGTGCTGACATTATAGGTGTTAGCCACCGTGCCCGGCAAGTATAGAGGATTTTACGTGAGCATGAAACACTCTGCTGCTGTTTAAGCTACCTTTATATTAGGTCTCTGTAGCTCACAGCCAAATCTAAACTATTTGACACAGTAATATGATGTTGATATTGATGATCTTGTTTTTACTAGCTAGACCCATTGTCTTCTGTATCTTGTCTTGATTATGCTAGCTAGATTCATGTCTTCTCCTTTATCATCATTATGATGCCATTGTTGCTCAGCATGCGTCCAACAGGTGTACATCAATCACGGAAAAAGCACACTCAGCTGGGATTTTTTTAAAACTAACTTTAAAAAAAAAAGATTGTTTTTTAGAGCATTTTGAGGTGCACAGCAAAATTGAGTGGAAAGTACAGAGAGTTCCCATATATCCCCTGCCCCCTACGCATGGCCTCCACCACCAACAAGCAGAGTAGTACCTTTGCTACAATCAATGAACCAACATTAATACATCATTTTCAATCAAAGTCCATAGTTTATATTAGGGGAAACTCTTTGTGTTATACATTCTATTGGTTTTGACAGATATATGATGCCATGTGTCCACCAATATAATGTCATACAGAATCATTTCACTGCCCTAAAAATCCCCTGTGCTCCACCTATTCATTCCTCCTTCCCTCAAACCCCTGGCAGTCACTGATCATTTTACTGTCTCTATCTTTTTGCCTTTTCTGGAATGCCATATAGTTAGTATCATCAGCTAGGACTGTTTGTTTTTTTTTTTGAGACAGAGTCTCGCCCTGTTACCCAGGCTGGAGGTGCAGTGGTGCAAACTCGGCTCACTGCAACCTCCGCCTCCCGGATTCAAGCGATTCTCCTGCCCCAGCCTCCAGAGTAGCTGGGATTACAGGCATGTACTACCATGCCCAGCTAATTTTTGTACTTTTAGTAGAGACAGGGTTTTGCCATGTTGCCCAGGCTGGTCTCCAACTCCTGACCTCAAGTAATTGGCTTGCCTCAGCCTCCCAAAGTGCTGGGAGTATAGGTGAGACACACCTCGCCTGGCCATCAGCTAGGCTTTTTAAAGAGACTTTAATAAGTAACTATTTACAGAAGTGTGGACAGGACTAAAGGAAGCAGCCAGAGATGCCCAGGCACCCAGGGACTAGTAAGTGGAGAAGCCATCACTACCCCCAGGTCCCCAGGCCAGAAGATGTAACCAGAATCTGGTTAAGAGTTAGTTCTATGCAGAGGATCCATCCCACGGAGGCTGAAGCCACAGAAGGTTGCAGCCACTGCCCAATCCAGGCCGAGTCATGGAAGACACAGGAGGAAGAAATATCCAGACACATCTCTTTCCAAGCTTCAACCTCCTACTGGTGCCTACCATTGGCCAACCAGAAACCAGTCCCTAGAGATCAGCCTCCCAGGGTGCACAGCATGGTTTACACAGGGTTTGCAGAGAAAAGAGCTGGGGTTGGCCGGGCACGGTGGCTTTAATCTCACCACTTTGGGAGGCCGAGTCAGGCGAATCACCTGAGGTCAGGAGTTTGAGAGCAGCCTGGCCAACCCTGTCTCTATTAAAAATACAAAAATTAGCCGGGTGTGGTGGCAGGTGCCTGTAATCCCAGCTACTTGGGAGGCTGAGACAGAAGAATTGCTTGAACCTGGGAGATGGAGGTTGCAGCGAGCCGAGATCATGCCACTGCACTCCAGCCTGGGTAACAAGGAGTGAAACTGTCTTAAAAAAAAAAAAAAAAAAAAAAAGAACTGGGGTTGTGGAGAGGGGTGGAGAATTGCCCACATGACAAGCAGCAAGCATTCCTTGTTCACATCAGTTGATTCACATACAATTTGTTCAGCACTAAAGACAAAAAAAATTTTTTGAGACAGGATCTCACTCTGTTACCCAGGCTGGAGTACAACTTCCCAGACTCAAGCAATCTTCCCATCTCAGCCTCCCAAATAGCTGGGACAACAGACCTGTGCCACCATACCTGGCTAAGTATTTTATTTTTATTTCTGTAGAAATGAAGACTCACTACAAAAATAGCAGTCATTACCCAGGCTGTCTTGAACTCCTGGGCTCAAGCAGTCCTCCCACCTCAGCTTCTCAAAGTGCTGGATTACAGACATGAGCCACCACGCCCAGCCAGCACTAAAAATTTGGTTCATGTTATGAACCCAACTATTTGGCAAAGGAAGAAGTATGTTCCTATTTAAAAAAAAAAATGTGGCCTCCATTGTTAATCAGTTACTAGTATGAAGACACTTTACAGTAAATGTACATTTCAGTGTTTGCTTTGAAAGCACAAGCCAGTAGTTAGCCTTTTCCCCTGCTCTGTTGGTTTTTTTGTTTGTTTGTTTTGAGATGGAGTCTTGCTCTGTCGCTCAGGCTGGAGTGCAGTGGCACAATCTTGGCTCACTGCAACCTCTGCCTCCCCAGGTTCAAGCGATTCTCCTGCCTCAGCCCCCTGAGTAGCTGGGATTACAGGCACCCACCATCACGCCCAGCTGATTTTTGTGTTTTTAGTAGAGACAGGATTTCACCATGTTGGTCAGCTGGTCTCGAACTCCTGACTTCATGATCCTCCCTCCTTAGCCTCCCAACGTTCTGGGATTACAGGTGTGAGCCACCGTGTCCGGCTACTCCTGGTCTGTTTATCAAGAGTTAAGTGTGTCTCTGTATGAAGATACACTGCAAGCCTCTATGACTTTTCTGCTGGTTCTCATATTTAGAAGAAGAACCAAAACTAGCAAAAGGAGCAGGGAACTAGAGATTTTGTTTGTTTGTTTTGCATTTGGGGAACAGACCAGAAGTGACAGTGAGGCAGTAGGGATGGGGGAATTGTCTGTCTCAGGATGTGTCTGTCATACAGCAGGATCTCATACTCTTAGAGATGAAAAAGACCTTTCAAGAAACACACACACATGCTCAAGTCCTATGTTTCTCAAGCCCTTTTAGCTGTGAAACGCCTTGTTCACACACTTAAAAAAACATTTCTTCCTTTTTTTAAGAGATAGGGTCTCTCTCTCTGTCACCCACCCAGGCCAGGGTGCAGTGGCAACATCATAGCTCACAGCAGCCTCAAACTCCTGGGCTCAAGAGATCCTCCCACCTCAGCCTCTACAGGCAGGTGTGTGCCACCACACCCATATATATATATATATATAAACATTTTTATAGAGACAGGGTCATGATTTATTGCCTAGGCTGGTCTTGAACTCCTGGCTTCAAGCGGTCCTCCCACCTCATCCTCCCAAAGTGCTGGGGTTACAGGCATGAGTCACCATGCCCAGCCTAGAAGAATGTTAATAGTTCACATTTATTAAATACATGACTATGTGCCTGGTATTGTGCTTCATACTTTACCTGGATTATCGCTTTTCATATGGACCATAATCTTACAAGAGGGCTTTTCTTACTTCTTCCATTTTACAGAGGAAGATACAGGAGGTCAGAGAGATGGCCCAAGGTCATACTGCCAGTGACTGTGGGAGATAGGATCTGAACTCAGACTTCCTGACCCCTCAACCTGTGTCTCCACTTTCAGATAAAAGCCAAATTGCTTTGTTAAAGCAGAGAGTAGATCCCCAGAATCCTGGTCACTCTCTCCTTAACCATGGCCTTGTTCGTGGCCACCAGGGGCACAGTCTGAAAACCCATCCGGCCGGGCACGGTGGCTCAAGCCTGTAATCCCAGCACTTTGGGAGGCCGAGACGGGCGGATCACGAGGTCAGGAGATCAAGACCATCCTGGCTAACACGGTGAAACCCCGTCTCTACTAAAAAATACAAAAAAAAAAAACTAGCCGGGCGAGGTGGCGGGCGCCTGTAGTCCCAGCTACTCGGGAGGCTGAGGCAGGAGAATGGCGTAAACCCGGGAGGCGGAACTTGCAATGACCTGAGATCTGGCCACCGCACTCCAGCCTGGGCGACAGAGCGAGACTCCATCTCAAAAAAAAAAAAAACCCATCCAGTCCAACACTTCATCTGATAACTTAATCAATTAAACTGATTAATTCAATAAATAGAAAAACAATCACACAGTTCTCAAATACTACCCGTCTCTTATTTTTCTCTCCTCCTCGATATAATTAGACACCGTTTTTCATAGCTATCATCAATACACACATGTAATTTCATCTTGGGCTCTTTTTAACGTAAATCTATTTTCTGTAAACATTTCATGTATAAACCCAGACATTAAACTTACCAATTTTAACCACTGCTTATTATGTTAATGGAGTACTTGATGAGAATTTCCTAACCTGTATTCCATGAAAACCTGCCTCCAGGTGATATGAATAAGTATCTGTAATAAAAAGGGGTTTTATACATTTTTACATTTATATTATACATAATATATATATACATTTATAATAAGTTTGGGGAACAATACACATATTCTTCCCACAGTTACTCCCTTTCAATACCCCCACCAACATACACATTAGAATATTAGAAACACTGAGAAGTCACACAAGAAAGCAATGGGCATAAACAGGCTTAGCAAACTGATCTGATGGTGAAATCTTTTTGGAGACACCCCTACTGAGCAGATTTACTGCCCAATAGACTCCAGTTGATGGCATGACAGCCTACGCCAGGTCTGCTGGATCCTTTCTCCATGCATGCGAGTGCCCTTACTTTACGGATGAGGAAGCTAGCACTCAAGTCACCCAGCCAGCTGGCAGCACTGGTTAGGACCGTAACTCAGGTCTGCTAACTTTTGCAGAAATCCATGTGACAACATTGCCTGGGCCCTTGCAGGTTGACACATGCTCTGATATTTCACAATTTCTGAAGAGCAAGTGAGCACAAAGCCCAGTTCATGATGGATGGCTCAGGTCACATGGTAACTTGGCAGCTTGGAGTAAAGCATTCAGTCTCCCCTTAGGTCCTGTAGCAAACCCAAACCGGCTTCTCAAAAGGTGAATATGTAGTGCTCTGCAGAGGAGGACACAGCTTTGCTTCCAAATCCTGAGGTTCCATGCTGATCCACCCCTACCAGCAGCTCCAAACAGCATCTCTCAGCCACAGATACTTCAAGCTGCATCCTGTCTTTTGGGTTGTAGGGCTCAAGCAGGGAGCAGCTTTCACAGCAAGCTGATCCTGTTGTAACCTTCTCATATTCTATGCCCTTCATTTAAAAAGGCCACTGTCAGTGGGTTAGGAATGAAGATCTAGGCTCAGGGAAGGAGCCACAACCAATGTGCAATGAGGCGGGGAAGAAGGCGGGTGTAAATGTCAGTTATGACCATGTGACCAGTTGCAGGAACTAGGTCTGTTATAGTTATGGGAATTTCTTCCTGATTTTTTCATGGAGGTCAATGCAGAAGGATCACTTGAGCCTGGGAAGTCAAAGCTTCAGTGAGCTATGATTTCGCCACTGCACTCCAGCCTGGGTGACAGAGCAAGACACCATCCCTCACCCACCTCTCATCAAAAAAAAAAAAAAAAAAGTGTTAATATTTAACCTTATATTTCAGTATTTAAGTTACAGGATATCAAAAGGGCAGTGTAGCTCAACTAGAAAAGGAATGAACATCACCCAAAAATAGTTAAGGAAGTTTGGGGTCCCTTACTGGGGGAAAGTTAACATGTTTACAGATGCATGAGAGGTTATCATATTATGTTTTTTTGTTTTGTTTTGTTTTTTTGAAATGGAGTCTCGCTCTGTCGCCCAGGCTGGAGTGCAGTGGTGCGATCTTGGCTCACTACAAGCTCCGCCTCCTGGGTTCACGCCATTCTCCTGCCTCAGCCTCCCAAGTAGCTGGGACTACAGATACCCACCACCACGCCCGGCTAATTTTTTATATTTTTAGTAGAGATGGGGTTTCACCGTGTTAGCCAGGATGGTCTCGATCTCCTGACCTCATGATCCGCCCACCTCGGCCTCCCAAAGTGCTGGGATTACAGGCATGAGACACCGTGCCTGGCCCATATTATGTTTTGACCCATAGTATTTCCTATTGTTAAGGTGCCAGCTATCAAAAACATACCGAGTATAAAATGGGAAAGAGATTCAGGGGAGTCTGGTCCAGCCAGTCCACATATGAATTCAGAAATAATACTGTATTTGTCCATGCAACAAAGTTCAGCATCCTTTTAAAGCAAGTGTGCCAACAAGGGTGAAGGAAATCGATGTCTGTGTATTAGAGGGTGAATAACCATACACCACTTGGGGGAACTCATGTTCTCTTAGTCTTCTCAGAACTTACAAGCTGCAGAGACATTTTGTTGATACTAAGAGATGGGTTAGTGTGTGGGGGGGATTCAGAGCAGAAATGGCTTTTGGTGCCAGGTGACTCATGTTTCAGCAACTTCCACATTCAGCAGATGGTGATAATGCCAGCACTTAGCGATGGGGCTGAGTAAATCAGGACGGCATGTTTCCACACTTCTCAGATGCTTATTTCTAAACATTATGTAAAAACCGTGTCTTCGAGCGCTTCTCTCAGCATGAAGGGATGGAGACTAGGCGAGGTTTCTGCCCTTGGAGTTCATCTTGCCCTCCCATTGGAAAGCTATCATGGGCCACACTATGGGAACATGAAGAAAAGGTGACAGACATTCTCACCTTTCAGGCACCGCAAACATCAGGCCACAGAGTATACTAACCACACTACCACAGACATTGTCTGTCTTCATCATTTCTCACAAGAATATGGCCATATTGAAAGGACATTCAAGACCGGGCGCAGTGGCTCATGCCTGTAATCCCAGCACTTTGGGAGGCCAAGGTGGGAGGATCATCTGAGGTCGGGAGTTCAAGACCAGCCTGACCAATATAGAGAAGCCCTGTTTCTACTAAAAAAATACAAAATTAGCCAGGCATGGTGGCGCATGCCTGTAATCCCAGCTACTCAAGAGGCTGAGGTAGGAAAATCACTTGAACCCGGGAGGCGGAGGTTGTGGTGAGCTGAGATCACACCATTGCACTCCAGCCTGGGCAACAAGAGCGAAACTCCATCTCAAAAAAAAAAAAAAAAAAAAGGAAAAGGAAAAAGAAAGAAAGGACCTTCAAGTCTCCAACAGATTCCCATGTATTAAATTAAATTGACAATTTAAATTAAATTGTTAATTTAACAGTTAAATTATGGAACCTTAGAATTTATGAAATAGAAGACACTTAAGGTCATTGAAGCTGGAGCAGAGATAACTAACTTTTCACCAAATATTTTGCACATCCTCTTCCATGGTATGGAGTTGATGCTGAGAAGTAGCTGCCTAGGGAAGAAACACATTTCCCAGTCCCCTTACATCTATGCAACGCCACAGGACCAGTGCTGGCCAATGAAACGTGAACAGAAAGGGACATGTGTCACTTCTGGGCCAAGGCAGTTAAGAAGAGGGTGTATCTTTCTTCTAGATGCAAAGGTCTCCAAAGCCCTAAAGGATGGCAGAGCCATAAGATGAGACAAGCCTGGGTCCCAGAATCACCATATGGAGGAAACCCAACAGGAACACCATCAGATTGCAACATGAGTAAAAAATACATTTGTACTGTGTTAAGACACTAAAATTGGGAGGTTAATTATTATATTAGCTAGCATTTTCTTTATTAATACAAAGACCAATCTCCCTCAATCTACTGTTTAAATTATCCCATCTCCCTCCCATTCTCTTCCCTCAATCTACTGTTTAAATTTTCTTTATAATTCTTCATAGGGAGATTAGTAGAAATAACCTGAGACAGTTTGTGTAATGGTCAAGATGACTGACATTGGTGTCAGGCAGACTAGGGCTTGAATTTCCTTGTCAATGTGAAACTAACAATGTGCTCTTGGGTGAGTCATTTAACTTCTCTGAGCCTTGGTTTCTTCATCTGTAAAATGCACATAATAGTAGTACTTATGTCAAAAGGCTGTTGAGAGAAGTAAGGAATTCATCCATGTAAGGGACTAAGTTTTCAAGAACTGGAGGCTTCTGTTCTTATTGGCATCATCCTACAGGGACTCATCCAACGTATGACGGTGGTAATATTAAGGAGGTTGATTTGCGAGGCTTTGTGGTGAGATGAAGGAGATTGATCTGTGGGGCTTTGTTGTAAATAGGCCACTTTCCAGAGGGCCAGAGGAACTTATGGATACAGACGACTTTCCTAATTAGGTACCAGAACCCTGGAAAACAATGCAGGGTGGTAGAATTGGAAATGTAGGTCCTTGGAGACTCTGGCACCAGGAACACATAGAGAATAAGCATCAGAATCCCTGGACACTAACACATCTTAGCAGTACCCAGGTCCTTCAGGGGCGAGGAGATGGGAGCTGTTGTTTCCAAGATGTACAGTCGAGGTCACATGGGATGTGAGTGAATCGGGAACTCTCAACACAGGGTGGTTCTCTGACTGGGTCTTGGGAAATGGGACCCTCTCCTATGGTCTCTAAGGTAACCCTAGACTGGTATAGAGAAGAGAAGTCACCAGGAGAAGTCTCAGGAGGCATGCTGCTGAGAGCACAGGGCAGAGATGGAGGAGAACCAGACAGGGGACCTGCAGGATCTATAGCAGCGTCCTGCCTGCCATTCCTACACCTGCCCCTCCAGTTCCACTGTGGGGCCCCCTGCACGAAGGGCCTGGGGCCCCCTCCCTTTCTCCTCTTAATAGAACTCCAGGGTCCCAAGCAGACTTTCTGCTGACCCCTCTGTCACCCCACTGCTTCATTTAGCATCAGGAATCTGGAAGATGACTCTCTTTCCTTCTTTTGCCCAGATGTGGAGAATTGAAAAAGGAAAAGCAGATGTTTGACCCAAAACTGCTCCAAAGATGCAAACAGCCTAGTTTCTCCTGCTCTTGTGGACAGCAATAGGGAGAGGGACAACTCAGACCCTGTTCCTGTGCCCAGTTTCCAACATTCTTTCAGCCAAGCCATCAAAGCAGCCTTCATGAAGCCAGACCCAGCAGCTACTTCCGACCCCTCTCTGAAGAAAAAGGAGAGGAAAGAAAAACACGTACACAGCAGCTCCTGTTCTGCACCTCAGGCATCCACACCAAGTGGCACAGCTGACCCGGGCTGCCTTCTCCATTGGGTTTTCTCTTTTCTGTGCTTTTATTTTGCTGCTGTAATTTTTAAGTATTTGCATTTTTAATAGTGATGTTGCATACATATAATAGTGATCAGATCAGGGTAATTAGTATATCCATCATCTCAAAACTTTATCATTTCTTTATGTTGGGAACATTCAATGTCCTTTTTTTGAGATGGAGTTTTGCTCTTGTCACCCAGGCTGGAGTGCAATGGCGCAATATGGGCTCATTGCAACGTCCGCCTCCAGGTTCGAGAGATTCTCCTGCCTCTGCCTCCTGAGTAGCTGGGACTACAGGCACCCACAATCACTCCTAACTAATTTTTGTATTTTTAGTGGAGATGGGTTTTCACCATGTTGGCCAGGCTGGTCTCAAACTCCTATTTGAGACATCAAGTGATCCGCCCTCCTTGGCCTCCCAAGATGCTGGGATTACAGGTGTGAGCCACCGCACCTGGCCCTGTTAATATATTACATAGTTTCAAGTAGCTAGAAGAAGGATATTGAGGCTGGTTGCGGCGGCCCACATCTGTAATCCCAGCACTTTGGGAGGCCAAGGAGAGCAGATCACAGGGGGTCAGGAGTTCAAGACCAGCCTGGCCAATATGGTGAAAGCCATCTCTAAAAGAAAATACACAAAAATTAGCCGGGTGTGGTGGCATGCACCTATAATCCTAGCTGCTCAGGAGGCTGAGCCAGGAAAATCACTGGAACCTGGGAGGCAGAGGTTGCAGTAAGCCGAGATCATGCCACTGGACTATAGCCTGGGTGACAGAGCGAGACCCTTTCTCAAAAAAAAAAAAAAAAAAAAAAAGACTGGGCACAGTGGCTCACACCTATAATCCCAACACTTTGGGAGTCCGAGGTGGGCAGATCACTTGAGGTCAGGGGTTCGAGACCAGCCCGGCCAACACAGTGACACCCCAACTCTAGTAAAAATACAAAAATCAGCTGGGCGTTGTAGCAGGTGCCTGTAATCCTAGCTACTCGGGAGGCTGAGGCAGGAGTATCGCTTGAACCTGGAAGGCAGAGGTTGCAGTGAGCCGAGATCATGCCATTGCACTCCAGCCTGGGCAATAGAGGGAAATTCCATCTCAAAAAAAAAAAGAAAGAAAGAAAGAAAGAAAAGAAAAGAAAGAAAGAAAGAAAGAAACTATGTAACGCATTAACTAAAGTCATCCTACAGTGGCATAGAACTCTAGAGCTTATTCCTCCTGTGTAGCTGTAATTTTGTATCCTTAAACAAATGTCTCCCTATTCTTCCATTCCCCTGACCCTTTAAGTATTTGAATTTAAACAGATTAGCTCAGGAACCAGGAAAATTTCAAATACAATGTACTTTCCAGATTTCTGTGTTTACACCAAAATAAAGTGTTGACACTGACAGAAAAAGGAAGGAAGGACACTTCAGGGTAAATAATTTTTTTAAAAAATCTGTAAAGATGGGCCTCACTGTTTCCCAGGCTAGTGTTAAATTCCTAGCCTCAAGTGATCCTCCCACCTCAGCCTCCCAAAGTTCTGGGTATACAGGTGTGAGCCACGGTGCCCAGTTAGGAGTAAAGATTCATCTTGTGTTTATATTGTATACTGATTTTCAGCACCCCCAAGGCTGATCACCTCGAAGAAAATGAGGTCATGAGTGAGAATATAAGTGACTCTTTCCCCTAAAACACACAGCTGAGCCTTCCAGCTTTGGACATCTCTGTTGAACATTTTCCTTTTTACTAAGCCAAATTTATCTCCCTGTTTTTTTTCCACCCCTGCCTTGGTTCCACATAAAGCAAGTCTAGTCTTTCTTTCACTTGTAGAAGTCCACAGTGAAGGCCTGCTCCATGGAAAGACAGAGGGCAAGGGTGGTCCTTGTTGAGGATAAGTTTCTCCATGGGGAGCTTTCTCCTTTGGGGCAGTAAGAGGCAATTTCTTGTATGGTTGTATTTGAGGAATACTCAAGAGCCCTCAGCCCCAAGTTTTCCTTCCCAACTCCAACATTGGCCTAACTCTTTGAGGGTAACCTTGCTCTCACTTAATTTTCACGTGTGCAGAGCAGAGGTTTGAAGGAATGGGACTCAGTATAGACATTGTTTGGGGTCAGGGCATCAGACTTAATCCAGCCCATGCAGGAGTGCAGCAAGAGAGCACCAGGGGGAGTGAAGAAGCAGTTAGGTGGGAGCAAAACGTGGGGCTTCCAGTGAATAACCCAACCATGCTCAAGAGGCTAACATCAATCAATGCAGAGGCACAACTACCCATTCTCCACAGTGGGACAGAAACAGGAAGCCCCGAAACACCTCCCCTCAATCAATCCTGTCCCAACATGTATTACTCAGCCTGGCTTTCCCTGATACACTCTCACCTTTGTCTGTTCTCCTGTTTTCTAACTTGCTCCCTCCAACAGCTATTCCAGATGGTGGTGCAGATGAGAGGAAAGATTCAGGAGAAGAGAAAAGAGAGGACATGGTATATTTATTCTGGAACTTGAACCCTTAAAGTCTGGTTATTTAAGATAACTTAATATTCTAGGTTCCTCAGCTTTCTACTCATATCCTCCCCAGATGACAAATGTTGCTTGCCCATCTCCCATCCCTTCTCTCTCTCTCTCTCTCTCTCTTTTTTTTTTTTTTTTTTTAGAGACAGGGTCTTGCTCTGTCACCCAGGCACACAATCATGGCTCACTGCAGCCTCAACATCCCAAGTCAGCCTCCCAAGTGGCTGGGACTACATGCATGTACCACTATGCCTGGCCAATTTTGTTAAAATTTTTTTGTAAGGACAGGGTCTTCCTATGTTGCCTAGGCTGATTTCAAACTCCTGAGCTCAAGAGATCCTCTTGCCTTGGCCTCCCAAGGTGCTGGGATTACAAGCGTGAACCAACACGCCAGCCCCATTTTCCCTTCTCACGGTAACAGTTTTCCTCTGTTAAGCCACCTGTCTCAGTCCATGTGGTTCATTTGAGATGGACTGCACAGAACTCACCATTCCAGAGATGAACGAAAGAACAAGACCTGGTGAATTAGAGTCAGTGGTTGGATTAGGGATGGAAATGTGGTGGGAATCATGCCATTCTGGGCTTTTGCTGGAACCATTGTGTTTTTCCAGCACATTTTTTGCTGGAAAAATGGGTGGGGTTTGCCAAGCAAATAGGAGGTAAATCGGGAGCTGCTGATAGCCATGGAGTGCGTGCCTGAGTATGAATACAACACTGAGGGGAGAAGGACAAAGAGATGGAGAAAGATAGGCTTTGTCTGTTGAAGTTGTTTGTCTCTTGCATCCAAAAGAATTCTGATCCATACTCTATCCCAGTGCTCTCGACCTGTTTTTGTTTTTTTGAGATGGAGTCTCGCTCCCATCATGCAGGCTGGAGTACAGTGGCACGATCTCGGCTCACTGCAACCTCCACCTCCCAGGTTCAAGCGGTTCTCCTTCCTCAACCTCCCAAGTAGCTGGGATTACAGGCAGGCGCCTCCACACCCGGCTAATTTTTTTAATTTTAGTAGAGATGGGGTTTCATCATGTTAGCCAGGCTGGTCTCAAACTCCTGATGTCAGGTGATCCACCCACATTGGCCTCCCAAATTGCTAGGATTACAGGTGTGCAATCCACTGTGCCCAGCCAACCTTTTTGGTCTCCAGACCCCTCTGCACTTTTAACACTTGTTGATGACACCCAAGAGCATTTGTTTATATGCACTATTTTTGTTTGTTTTTGAGACAGAGTCTTACTCTGTCACCCAGGCTGGAGTACAGTGGTATGATCTCAGCTCACTGCACCCTCTGCCTCCTGGACGCAAGCAATTCTCCTGCCTCAGCCTCCCAAGTAGCTGGGACTACAGGCATGCACCACCACATCTGGTTAATTTTTGTATTTTTAGCAGAGATGGGGTTTTGCCATGTTGGCCAGGCTGGTCTCAAACTCTCGGCCTCAAGGGTTCTGCCCGCCTCACCCTCCCTAAATGCCAGGATTACAGGCATCAGCCACCGTGCCCAGACGATGTGCATTATTTTTATTGATATTTACCAATCAGAAATTAAAATTATGAAGTTTTAAAAAACTACATATTAAAACTAATAACAAATCCATTATACATTAATAGAAATGCCATTTTATGAAAAATAACTGTGTTTCTAAAACAGTATATTTAGGGAATGGTGTTTTGCTGTTTTACATTTCTTCAATTCTCTTGCAATGTCTGATTTATTTGAAGATAGCTGAATTCTCATATATGTTTCTGCATTAATATATTGCCATATGTTGTTTTGGTTACAGTCTGTGAAGAAAACCCAGCCTCACAGAGATATGTATATTTGGAAAAGAGAGAGGTATTTTAATAGACTTCTCAGCAAGTTGTGTATATTCTTTTTTGATACTACCACAAAACTTAACAAGTGATAGTTACTTAAAGGCTTGTTACAATGTGAAATCAGAAACTATAAACATGAGCTTTTCATGTTTTGTACACTCATGGGAGAGTAAGAAGGATAAAAGGCGAGATATCTTTATATGAATGTGAAAACAGTTTTGGTCTTCTGGATCCCCTGAAAGGGTTTCAAGCACCTCTGAGGGTCTCTGGACCACTCTTTGAGGACCACCGCTCCACCCTAATTCTCATCAACTCCGGTGCTCTCTCTGCACATTTTTCTCACGTATTTATTTATTTGTTAACTCCTCTCACTTTCATGCTCAACAATTTTCATCTATCTATCTATCTATGACAAAGTGTGGCTCTATTGCCCAGGCTGGAGTGCAGTGGCGCAATCCAAGCTCACTGCAACCTCCACCTCCCAGGCTCAAGCCATCCACCTCAGCCTCCCAAGTAGCTGAGACTACAGGTGCACATCACCATGCCTGGCTAATTTTTGTGTTTTTTGTAGATACTAGATTCCTCCCTGTTGCCGAAGCTGGTCTTGAACACCTGAGCTCAAGCGATCCACTCACCTCAGCCTCCCAAAGAACTGGTGTTACAGGCGTGAGCCATCACACCCAGCCTCATTTTTCTAATTTAAAGAAAGATCTGATTTAGCTTATTCAGCCACTCTTCAATAAGAAAATCCCTATTAGTTATTCAACAAATACTATTAGGTGCTCCCTGTGTTCCAGGCATGGTGCTAGGAGTTAGGACTGCAGCAAATCTTCACATAACATCATGTCATTCAATGTCTTTTCATTATTATGTTGGTGAGAAAAAAATGTCAGAGCCACTGTCTGTGTGGAGTTTGCATGTTCCTTCCATGTCATGGGGTTTCTCCAGGTCTTCCAGTCCTCCCACACCCCAAAGCTGTGCACATGGGGTCTACATTGTCCGAGTCTGAGTGAGTGAGTGTGTGTGAGAGTGCACTCTGCGATGGGATGGTATCCTGTCCAGGATCGTTCCTGCCTTGCACCCCAAGCTGCTGCAACAGGCTACAGCCACTCACCACCCTGAATTGGAACAAGCAGACAAATAATAATCTTAATCTTTTTTTTATTAATCTTCCTTGGATGTATGTGTAGCTTATATTTATTTCAATATTTAATCTTCGGAGCATTTGGAGTCTTTATTTAGAAGTTTGATGATTTGTTTGTTTGTTTGTTTTTGTTTGTTTTGAGAAGGGGTCTCACCCTGTTGACAGGCTGGAGTGCAGTGGTGCGATCTTGGCTCACTGCAACCTCCACTTCCCAGGTTCAAGCAATTCTCCTGCCTCAGCCTCCTGAGTAGCTGGGACTACAGGCACGCACCACCATGCCCAGCTAATTTTTGTATTTTTAGTAGAGACGGGGTTTTACCATCTTGGACAGGATGGTCTCCATCTCTTGACCTCGTGATCTGCCCACCTTGGCCTCCCAAAGTGCTGGAATTACAGGCATGAGCCACCATGACCAGCCGTTTTTTGTTTGTTTTTTTTTTTTTTTTTTTTTTTTTGAGACAGAGTCTTGCTCTGTCACCCAGGCTGGAGTGCAGTGGCACGATATCGGCTCACTGCAACATCTGCCTCCCGGGTTCAAGCGATTCTCCTGCCTCAGCCTCCCAAGTAGCTTGGATTATAGGCATGTGCCACCATGCCCAGCTAATTTTTGTAATTTTAGTAGAGATGGGGTTTTGCCACATTGGCCGCACTGATCTCGAACTCCTGACCTCAGGTGATCTGCCCACCTCGGCCTCCCAAAGTGCTGGGAGGACAGGCGTGAGCCACCATGCCCAGCCAATGCTATTTTTGTGACCAGAAATATATCATAGGAACTTAACTCTTGTTTATATCAATTAGCCTACAGTCAAATTGGTTTTACTGTATATAATTTCATTTAAAGTTACAGTTTCCAAGAACTTACTGACTACATTCTATGAGGACTTACTGTATAATGGGGAGCAAAACTGCAGCAGTCTGACTCCCAAGTTGCCTGCAATCTAGTCCAGTGTACAGACACTAATTAAACAGTCACTCATAGAGGTTTACAAATTGGGGCAAGTGCTGTGAAGGAAAGCTACAAAGAGCATCAAGTAAGAGAGTGGCAAGGGATTTGTTCCTTAATGAGCTGACTTTCAGACAGAGATCAAAAGGATACATAGCCGTTTGCTGGGCAAACGGAGAAGAGGCGTGAGGAAGCGGAGAATGTAGATTGTTCCTGGTAGAGACCATAGCCTGTGAAATGTCTTAGGGAAAGGAAAGCTGCAGGAGTCCCTGTGGCTAGAAAGCAAGGGTAGAGTCTGGAGAGGTGAACAGACATTCTCCATTGGACAGAGCGCTTGCAAAAGGCTGCCTTCTGGGCTGCTGGTTGACCTAGAGAACACTGCCTTTGAGATAGGTGCCCATCCCTAGTCTAACCAGCTGGAACCCCAGGTGCAGGGTCCTTTGGCAGCCCATGCAAAAGGCACAGCTCCAAAGGGATTGTGGGTATGGCGAGCATTCCCAGAGGAGTCATAAACTCCTCTAAAAACCCTATTTTGCCAGGCTCAGTGGCTCACGCCTGTAATCCCAGCACTTTGGGAGGCCAAGGCGGGAGGATCATGAGGTCAGGAGTTCGAGACCAGTCTGGCCAACATGGTAAAACCCCGTCTCTACTGAAAATACAAAAATTAGCTCAGTGTGGTGGCACACGCCTGTAATCCCAGCTAGTCGGGAGGCTGAGGCAAGAGAATCACTTGAACTTGGGAGGTGGAGGTTGCAGTGAGCCAGGATCATGCCGCTGCACTCCAGCCTGGATGACAGGACGAGACTTCATCTCAAGAAAAAAGAAAAAAAAATCCTATTCCATCTCTCATTGCCTCACAGTTGCCTGACACATGGCCATTCTCCCACTGGGCCACCTGGAAGATCTCTTGAGTTTGCTGGTTCATCCATGCTCAATTTTCAGTAGGAATATTGTCATAGGTGGGGTTCCTGGGAGGCAGTTTCTGTGAAGACTTGCAGCAGGATGCTTGTTGGGAAGTGATCTTGAGGACAATGCTGTGGAAGAGACAGGATAGGAGGATTAGAGACATGGAGAAGTTGGCCTGTCAGGCAGTCTCAACAGAGGTCTCAGGCAACCCCACAGGCAGCTCTGAAGCTGCGCTGGCCCTTCCAAATTGTTTCAAGTCAGGCCGGGGGCGGTGGCTCATGCCTGTAATCCCAGCACTTTGGGAGGCTGAGGCAGGTGGATCGCTTGAGGTCACAAGTTCAAGACCAGCCTGGACAACGTGGTGAAACCCCATCCCTATTAAAAATAGAAAACTTAACCAGGCATGGTGGTGGGCACCTGTAATCCCAGCTACTCCAGAGGCTGAGGCGGGAGAGTCGCTTGAACCACGGAGGCAGAGGTTGCAGTGAGCCGAGATCATGCCACTGCACTCCAGCCTGGACAATAGAGTGAGGCTCCATCTCAAAACAAAACAAAACAAAAATTGTTTTGAGTCAGAAGTCTTCACAGAAGACTGGCCCAGGGGGAGAATGGCCATGCGCCAGGCAACTGTGAGGCAATGAGAGATGGAATAGGGGGTCAGTCATTAAGCCACCATATCTGCCAGTCATTGGATGTGGGCTGCCCTGGAAAGAAACACAGCCCAGGGCAAGGCAGTTTTTCTTTAGCTAATGCAATCCCCAAAGTGGGCTGGCAGCAGAGGGTTGTCTTCCAGCATCATTCCCAACACCTGGGGAAATTGTCTGTCTTTCCCAAAGGGGGATATCAGCAATGTCTCTCAGAGCCCACAATGTCACTCGATCCACTTAACAAGAATCACAATGGCATTTCTGAGAACATTGGTGGCCAGGAAGTTAGCGGAATTGAGTTCTAGTTATGGCTTTCCAAAAATCAAACAAGCATAAAAAATAATGTGGTTGGTGACTTGGGTCTACTCTGTTGGTCTCCCCAGCCTTATCTCATATTCCCTCTCCCTTACTCAACCTACTCCATCAACACAGGTTTCCACTCTATTCCTTCAACCCTCCAAGCTCACATACACCTAGGGCTTTTGCACTGTCAATTGGAATTATCTTATTTGTGTGTTTGATGAGAACATATACTGCGTGAGCATGGAAGCCATGTATTCACTCATATATCCTCACGACCTGGAACATGACGTAAAAAATACTTGCAGAAAAATGAGTGACTGAGTACCAGGCGGAGTGGATGTGTGAGTTTTCTATGGCTGCCATAACAAAGCGCCATGGACTGGGTGGCTAAACAGAACGTACTTCTCACAGTTTCTGGGTTGGTTTTTTTCTGAGGTCTCTCTCCTTGGCTTGCAGATCACTAACGATCTTTTCCCTGTCTTCACATGGGCTTCCTTCTGTATCTGTGGCTAAATTTCCTCTTATTGTAAGGACACAGCTCATATTGAAATAATGCTGATTAATCATAAGACCTCATTTTAACTTAATTACCTCCATAAAGACCGTACCTCTAAATATATTCTGAGGTACTGGGAGTTAGGACTTTGACATATGAACTGGCAGTGGGTGGGGGGAGCACAATGCAATCTGTAACAGTTGGGTGGGACACAAAAAGTCTATGTCCTGGGCTTTTTCTTTCAAGAGCATAGCTATACTGCACTAAAGAAGGCTGACTCACAGTAGCCACTATTTCTTGTTTTATTTTGTTTTTTTGAGTCTTCATGACATACCAGGCACTGTGCTTAGTTCTTCATAGGCATTTTCTTTTTTTGCTTCATAACAATCTGTTGAGGTGGGTAGCATTATGTCCATTTTACAGAGGCTCAGAGCTGTTAAGTCACTTGCTCTAGGTCACACAGTGGATAGGTGGAGATGTTAGAACTTGAAACCAGCCAGGTGCAGTGGCTCACACCTGTAATCCTAGCACTTTGGGAGGCTGAGGCGGGTGGATCACCTGAGATCAGGAGTTCGAGACCAGCCTGACCAACATGGTGAAATCCCATCTCTGTTAAAAACACAAAAAACAGCCGGGCATGGTGGCATGCACCTGTAATCCCAGCTACTCAGGAGGCTGAGGCAGGAGAATTGCTTGAACCTGGGGGTGGAGGTTGCAGTGAGCTAAGATCATGCCACTGCACTCCAGCCTGGGCAACAGAGTGAGATTCCGTCTTAAAAACAAACAAACAAAAAAGACAGGGAATAAAAAACTTGAAACCAGATCTCCTGACTCAAAATCCACACAGTTAACCATTTCCAGAGAGTGTCTCTTGTCTGTCTTTACAGCTTCCTAATCCCATAATTTGAAATGCTAATATTCTGCATCGACAGAGCCATAATTAGTTTAACTGCATGATATTTTGTGATGTGCTCTCTAAATCACCTGTAGCCCTCTCCAAGGAGAAGGGAACCATCTGGGAAAATAACAGAAGCCCAGATGTTCTCAGCATTCAGGATAGAAAAGTATGAACAAACGTTTTTCTCTGTTCACAATATTGTCAAAGCTAACGCTGTGGTCCCCTCCCTGAAACTTAAGCCAAAATCAGAACTTACTTCATTCTCTGTTTTATTAGCTTGGAATTGGCCCAAGGTAAGTTTAACCAATCAAAGAGTCTGAGAAAACTGCAACCAATTGCCCTGAAAAATATGCTAAGCCTGAACAGATTTATTCAACTTTGCTTAGTGGGTGGCTTCACTGGATGAAGGCCAAGATTTATCATCTGGTTGGCTTTGCCTTTGATTATTCATTGACTGGGATGACTTTCTTCCCATAAGCTGATACAGTCTCCCATCTCAGAGAGAGGGGGAAAATACAAAACACCACATTGTCTGATTCATTCCAAACAGAATGTTTCTAAGACAGCCAGACCTGTGCTACTAATGCATATTCCCTGTTTTTCCTTTTGAGTTCACAGCAGTAGATTAATGAAAAATTTAGTGATGGATGGAGGGGTGCAGGTGGAATGTTCTACTGATTCCATTAGGTGTCTATTCAAACATATATTTCTTTTGCTTTTGCTTTGTTGAGACAGTTTCACCCTGTAACCCAGCCTGGATTGCAGTGGCGTGATTACAGCTCACTGCAGCCTCTTCCTCCTGGTCTCAAGTGATCCTCCCACTTCAGCCTCCCAAGTAGCTAGGACTACATACAGGAGCACACCACCACACCCAGCTATTTTTATTATTATTACTTTTTGTAGAGGAGGGGTCTCAACATGTTGCCCAGGCTGATATAGAACTACTGGGCTCAAGTGATTCCCCCTGCCTCGGCCTCCCAAAGTTCTGGGATTACAGGCATGAGTCACACAGCGCCCCGCCCAGTTCATACTTTTGACAAACTAGAAACTTCTTTCCGCCCTGAAGGGTGTGTTGGAAAATGCTAAGAAATGACCAGCAGGTGGTGTGCATGCCTCATGTCTCATAGACGTGTACTCAAGGCTCTGCTAAGAGCTGCTTGCAAACGCCAAACACTTGTTTTGTTGTAAGACGTAGCCTATGTAGAATATCAGACTTGTGCATTCTTTCTCTCCCTTTCCTCTCTTTAAGTTCTTTTTCTCATCACTCAAAAACCTTTGCAATAAAGGTACTTAAAACCTGGAAAATATAGCCACCATCCAATGTCTGCTCCCATGGCTTTAAATATACCTATATGTTGATTACTTTGAAATATATTAATACATCTCCAGACTAAATTCATTCCTAGAACTACAACTGCCTACTTGACACCCCACTTAAGTGTCAAATATGCTTTTCAGAATGAATTTAACCAAAAAGGAACTCTCAATTCCCTGACCCTTCTGCCTGCCAAACTTGTTCTTTGCCATCTTCCCTATTTCTATAAATAGGATTACTTTCCACATAGTTTCTCAGGCATGAATCCTAGGTGTCATGCTTTAGTGATCCCATTCTAACACAGACACACACACACTCATGCACACACACGCGCACGCATCACTCCATCAGCAAATCCTGTTGGTTCTACCTCCAAAAGACATCTTAAATCCACTATTTCTCCCCATCTCCACAGCACCTCCGTCATCCAAGCTGCCATCCTCTCCTGCCTGGACACTGGAAATGGCTCTGATCTGGTCTCCATGCTTCCACCTGGATTGCCAAGCAGGCTTTGATGGGATCGTCCTGTATTTTTGGTATGTAAATTCTAGCACCAAAAAAAGATATGGCTTCAAGTTCTTGTTTTTTGTTTTTTTTTTTCAGACAAAGTCTCACTCTGTCGCCCAGGCTGGAGTGCAGTGGTGACAGTAGCGCTTGGTGTTTGTGTTTATAATAAAAAAAGAGTTAGGATCTAGGTTCAAAAAATAAGTTTTTTTACCTGCACAAGTGTCTGCAAAAAAGAATAATTTCTTTTTTTTTTTTTTTTTTTTTTTTGAGGCAGAGTCTCGCTCTGTTGCCCAGGCTGGAGTGCAGTGGCTGGATCTCAGCTCACTGCAAGCTCGGTCTCCCGGGTTTATGCCATTCTCCTGCCTCAGCCTCCCGAGTAGCTGGGACTACAGGCGCCGGCCACCTCGCCTGGCTAGTTTTTTTTGTATTTTTTAGTAGAGACGGGGTTTCACCGTGTTAGCCAGGATGGTCTCGATCTCCTGACCTCATGATCCGCCTGTCTCGGCCTCCCAAAGTGCTGGGATTACAGGTTTGAGCCACCGCGCCTGGCCAAGAATAATTTCATTTCCTTAACACTGTGATTCTTAGTCTGGTCACAGCCCCTATACAGAATCTCACTCTGTTGCCCAGGCTGGAGAGCAGTGGTGCAATCTCAGCTCACTGCAACCTCTGCCTCCCGGGTTCCAGCGATTCTCCTGCCTCAGCCTCCTGAGTAGCTGGGACTATAGGTGCGCACCACCATGCCCAGCTAATTTTTATATTTTTGGTAGAGACGGAGTTTTACCATGTGGGCTAGGCTGGTCGCGAACTCCTGACCTTCAGTGATCCATCCGTCTCTGCCTCCCAAAGTGTTGGGATTACAGGCATGAGCCACTGTGCCCAGCCAATTTCTTAAAACAAATGTTTTCGTAGCATTGCCTTTACTACCCTGCATTGAACCTGATAGATACTAAAATCTACTGATACACATAATTTCTAAAAATCAATATAGTCTTGGCTGCCATATGAAGGAGAAATAAATGAAAATAACTTATAGTACAATATGTATTTCAGTACGAAAATCTTCAAGCATGACTATGACTATACAGGAAGATGGTGAAGTAGTCAGATGTTTGCCACCTACTTTAAATAAGTGCATCTGAATTTCAGAGGAGTGAGACAATATTCAACAAAATATTGTTGACCCTTTTACTTTAAATCTGCTATTTCAAAATAATCGTTAATTAGGCATACATAAAGTCTCCATGAATGAAACAGCTATAAGTGACGACTGGTACAATTGCACGGCACTATCAGCTCAGATTCCAAGGGTGGTGCTGCTGTCAATGACATCACTTTCCAAAATGGCAAACAAGTCATGGTAAAGTCCAAGGGCCTTCCTTGTATTTCCACAGTAGCAGCATTCCTGGGAAGCTTGGTATTTGTGTTTATACGGAAAAAAAAAAAAAGTTAGGATCTAGGTTCAGAAAATGAAAAAGAAGTTTTTTATCTACACAATGTCTGGTAGGACATTTCAAATCTTGGAGCATTCAAGTCCGTTTTTGCCCCATAAGCCAGTTTCTCATTGGCCCTCAAAGCAAATAGGACATCAGACTTCCCCATCTCCACCCCCACACCCCTGCAATCCTTGTGACAACCAAAATACCCTCACAAGAAACACCCCCTAAGGACGGTACCACCCTCTTTGAGAAACACTTCCTTGAAGTCATAAGTCATAAGAGAACTTCAGGTCTTTCAATAGCTCCTTGGGTTACCACAATCTCTACCCCATACGATATCGCTCAACTTGGAATCAAAGGGTTAGCAGCAGGCGAGTGGAGAGGACTGCAAAGACTGGTGGATACCTCAGGAAAGAAAAATAAATAAATAACAAAAAACAAAACAAAAAAAACTGCCCCTTTGAGCTATGGGCTGAGCCTCAGGCACTAGGTGAAACTCCAGCTCCAAAGAGCTCACAGTGCTAGGGAAACTAGGCAAAGGGATGAGTGGGACAGAGAGGCCCTGCAGGACACAACAGGGCATGTAAGAACAGGAAGGTGAGCTGTAGCCACAGGAATGCAAGGGGTATAGAGCAGGGTTCTACTCTTAACACAAGGCCCCAGTTATAGAAGAATCACAGTCTCAGGATACTTCCAGAAATTCAGAGAGAGAGAAAGAGATGGGTGGAGGAGACAGAGAGCATTGGCTAAGAACCTGGGCTTTGGGGCCAGGCATGGTGGCTCATGCCCTATAGTCTCAGCACTTTGAAAGGCCAAGGCAGGGGGATTGCTTGAGCCCAGGAGTTTGAGACTAGCTTGAGCAACATGGCGAGACCCTGTCTCTATAAAAAAGTAATAAAACATATTTTAAAATTTTATAAAGAACTTGGGCTACGGGATCAGATGGGATCAGAGAGGTTCAAATTCCAGCTCCACCACTGATGAGAAGTGTGGCCTTGGGCCCACTGTATTTTTTTCGACGTGAAGTCTTTCTCTGTCACCCAGGCTGGAGTGCAGTGGTGCGATCTCGGCTCACTGCCGCCTCCACCTTCCAGGTTCACTAGATTCTCCTGCCTCAGCCTCCTGGGTAGCTGGGATTATAGGCGCCCATCACCAAACCTGGCTAATTTTTTTTCTATTTTTTGTAGAGACAGGGTTTCACCATGTTGGCCAGGCTGGTCTCGAACTCTCGACCTCAAGTGATCTGCCCACCTTGGCCTTCCAAAGTGCTGGGATTATGGGGATGAGCCACAGGGCCCAGCCGGGCCCACTGTTTAACCTCTCTTTGACTCAGCTTCCTCATCTATACAATGGGCACAAATAACAGCCCAGACTGAATACAGTTGTTGCAAAGTTTTAGTGAGATCACAGGGAAGGTGTTCAGCATGGGTGACCGGTAAGCCACTCAGGAGCAGGATCCTCTCTAGTTTTGCTCACCTTTGTACCCCTAAGTGCTTGACACCAAGTCACACAATCAACTTTAGTTGAATGAACTGATGAAGAAGGGACCTATGGAAAGTAGCCGTTCTCATCACTATGAATGAAAAGAAGACGGGGAACCTGTTACTGGAGCTGGGGTAGGAAGTGGGGACTTGGTTTCTTTACTGGGACACAAGATCACAGGCAGTACTAGTTGCAAGAAGAGGAAGCCAGATCACCAGAGTAACTGAACCAAGGCTTCTGAAATCTCTGAGCCAGGAAGCGCTGGGATCAGCACATGGGAGTGCAGCTGAGCCCCTGGGAGAAAGCCACACAGCCCCAGCAATGGTTAGAAGAGACCAAAGGAGCCAGAGAGCTCCTGGGCACCAGAAATCCCTGGGAGGAGGGCTCAGGAGCACTCCCATGGGAGCACTCCATTGACATGAAAACCTGTGGCCCCATGACAGGTAGGGCAGGCCTGCTTCCTCCCCTCTAAGAATTGGACACATAAGAATTAAAGAGAAGCAGGCCGGGTGCCATGGCTCACACCCGTAATCCCAACGTTTTGGGAGGCTGAGGTGGGTGAATCACTTGAAGTCAGGAGTTCGAGACCAGCCTGACCAACATGATGAAACCCCATCTCTACTAAAAATACAAAAATTAGCTGGGCGTCGTGGCACACGCCTGTAATTCCAGCTACTCAGGCAGAATCACTTGAACCAAGGAGGAGGAGGCTGTAGTGAGCTGAGATTGAGCCACTGCACTCCAGCCGGGCAATAGAGTGAGACTTTGTCTCAAAGAAAAAAAAAAAAAAGAATTAAAGAGGAGACACAAAGTGAGAGGAAATTAGGCCAGCCTTGACTCCTGGCCACCTCTGCAGCCCCACAACATATCACTCTCCCCTTTGTGTTCAGAGCTTCAGCCACACTGGCCATTTCCTTATTTCTCAAAAATGCTAAGCTTCCCCAACCACATCCCCACCACCCATTCTTTGCCTGACTAATTTCTGCTCACCCTTCAGGTCCTGGCTCAAATATCACTTCCTCGGAGATGTTGTCCACGAACCCCCAGACTAGGCAGGGTGGCCTTCACTCACTCATCCTTATCTGTTGGAGGTGCCTCCTTCTTGGCATCTCTCACTGTGGTTGTTGGGGTAGTAATTTGTTCAGTGTCCATCTCTTCCCCTAGTCTGTACATGCTTGAGGGCAGGCCCTATGTCGAATCCATGATCCCGTATCCTCGGGGGTGTAGCTCTGTGCCTGGCGCAGGGTTAGCCCTCAGCGGGTGTTAACAGAAAGGAAAATGGATGGGAAGGGAGAAGGAGCCCACAACTTCACAGCAGGGATTACTGGGTTTGTCCTAAAAGATAATCAGATCTATAAACAAGCTCCACTCTTAAGAAAACCAGGCCACCGACATTCCTGACTGAATATTCATTTTGCAGCAATTTCTCACCCTATTTCAGGGCGTAGCTCACAGAAAAGGTTTATGTTGTCCTCCCCTCTAAGATGCGAAAGGCTGTGGTAGCGACTACTTTGATTTATTTTCCCCTCCTCCGTGCCATCCAGCAGGATGTCATGAGCCATGTCGGGCACAGGTCTGACTATTTTGTTCCATCTGTTTGATCTTGCTGGTGAGAAAATACATTTGGTACTAAATCCAAGGCGGAAATGGAAACCATAAAAAACAGATTTCTCCCTACCTCCTGTGTCCTAGACCACCTCACCCTCACCACCACCACCACCCCCACGCAAAACCCTGCCGAGCTAAAATCTACTAAACAAGATAGCTGAGCACCGTTTTCTGGTTCATGGGCAAGAAACCATAGTTTGTTTCTAGAGATTACTTCATTCTTTTTCCTTCCACATCATCATTCATGGGAAGTTCAGATTCTTTTAGGTGTTTACAGACAGAGCGGTTGATCCTAGAAAGCTAACTCTTCTTGAAGGCACAGAAATGGCTGTAGGGCCTATCTGAGTTTGCCAGCATTTGACTTCCAATAACTAATGATCACTTTCAGATGTTTTTTATTCTAACTAGTAGGCCACGTATCAACTTCCAATCATTGAGCCCTCACTCTGAGCCAAGAACTATATCCATGAGTCTATCTAATCCTACTCCCCACAACTCTGTGGAACAGATACTTTTATTGTCTCCATTTTACAGATGAGAAAAACCGAGGCCTAACTTAAGTAACTTCCCAGACTCACCTGATCAGCAAGAGGTAACAGTAAGAGTCAAACTTAGGTCTCTCTGCTTAGAGATCTTTGTCTGATCTCTAAGCACCACATTTTGTTGTAAGAATAATTGCTACTAATAGGGTATTTTGATGGTTGAATTAGTTAATGAATGTAGTGACAATAGCAACAACACTATTGAGAATAATTACAGCAGTGTTTAATGACTGTTAGCTGCTGTTATTATTGTTGTTGTTATTTTATTACCCCTGACTTAGAAATATCATCTAAGAAGGGAGAAAGAGCCATTCCTCTAACAATTCTTTCTCTTTGGCCTCTGCCCAGGGTCTGATCACAGAGGCAGCTGCCTCTGTGACTTGGGCACCTGTCTGCTGAAGTGGCTACAGCCCAATTGCTCAGTTCTCCCTGGGTCAAGGATGTACCATCACATGGGCCCCAAACAAACACCCAAGTGGGATTTGAAATGCAGCCGTGAAGGTGACAAACCCCAGCTTCTATTACTGGTTCTTAGAACAAGGCTGTTTCCCCACATTGAGTCCTGCTATGATTCATACAAAATGAGAGCTGAGTGACAAGTTAAAGTCTTTCTTTTTTTAAATATACCGACCTGAAGAGACCTTGGGAAAATGGATGGGGCATTTTTAATAGCAGAAGACTACTTTAGAAAACTCAAAACTATTTCAGAGAGAGGGAAAAATAATTCATATACATCTATATCTGAAAACCAGCTTATAATATCAAACATAATCTTCCCCTCTCCTGACTTTTTAAATGTGTTAATTCTCTGTTAGAAAGAAGCTGGCTCTCCACGTGGAAGGACACACAGGCACGGGGAACAGTGGGATCAGCAGCATAAACTACGGGAGGCAATTCATGGGGGAAGATATTCATGGACGGAGGCAGCTCTGGGTGTAGGGCTACTCAGATCCAGGTTCAAATCCCAGCTCCACCACTTACCACCTGTGTCACTTGGGGCAAATCTTTTTAATTTCTCTGAATTGTTATGATTGAGTCATATCATATCCACCTGGTAGATGTTTCATGGGGACCTGAAAATATAATTGAGTTCTTTAGGTGAGCAGAGGAAGTAGGGCACAGGAGTTACAAGCTTTATGCTTGCAACCAGACCTGAGATAAAATCCCAACTCTGCCATCTCCTTGTGCCTTTGGACACGTTGCTGCCATGAGTTTTGGTTTACTCATCCATAGGAAAATCACCTAACTCTGAGGGTAGGAGTAAGAATTATGTGTGATGATGTAAGTAATGTGCTTAACCCAGTGCCTGGTACTTAGGAGGGCCTTGAGAAAGGGTAAAGCCACCTAGTAGGTATGGGCGAGACCTGCGACAGGGCTTCTTTACTTTTGGTGTTTTGTCTTCTTTGCTTGTTATGAAATAGAGATGGGGTTTCATTATGCTATCCAGGCTGGTCTCAAACTTCTAGGCTCAAGCGATCCTCCCACCTCAGCCTCCCAAAGTGCTGGAATCATTGGCATGAGCTGTGGCGCCAGCCTGGGCTTCTTTATGACCTGGCCAGAGGTCTGAAATCAAGTGCCCAGCCTGGCATTGGGCAGCAAGCCGCTCCACGCAGACTGAGGGATTCAACTTGGAGGTCAGCTCAGCCGTTGGTGAGCACTTTCTCTTCCACCCCGGAGCCTCCTGAGAGCTGCTTGCCACATTTCCTCACTCCAGCCCACCAACTGCATTCTTAGATGTGGGCTCTGACAACATTTGCCAGTGCATCTATCAGCAAAGGCTGAGGGAGGGATTGAATTTTATTTATGTATTTATGTATTTATTTATTTATTTATTTTATTTGTTTTTGAGACACAGTCTCACTTTGTTGCCGAGGCTGGAGTGCAGTGGCACCATTTTGGCTCACTGCAACCTCAACCTCCCGGGTTCAAGCAATTCTCCTGCCTCAGCCTCTCCAGTAACTGGGATTACAGGTTTGTGCCACCACACCTGGCTAATTTTTTGTATTTTTAGTAGAGACAGGATTTCACATGTTGTCCAGGCTGGTCTTGAACTCCTGATCTCAAGTGATCCACCTGCCTCGGCCTCCCAAAGTGCTGGGATTATAAGCATGAGCCACCGCACTCAGCCAGGAGGGGTTGAATTTTAAATTGATGCAAATTTTTCTTATGGAGATGAGGCTAATAAGAAAATTGGTGGGGAAAGAATCACAGAGGATTTTTGCCTCGACCCTGGAATAATACAGAGTTGCTTCGAAGACAACTTGCCTGCATTCCTTTTAAAGGTACATTTAGTCCTGGATAAAGTTGCAGATTAACACACCTGCTCTTTTTTCCTCCCACAAAGTGAGCACTGTCCCTTGTTATAAAGGGATCTTTGACTGACGTCAGTAAGGGAATTCGGTGATCAGCCAATTTGATCATGGAAATTCTATTTATACCAGGGCTAATCCTTGATTAACTGAAAGTGGGGATTCCCCTCTTCCTTTGCCTTCCCCGGAGGATTTTTAAAAATTGATTCTGACATTCCATTCTGTAATTGTAGTTGCTGCACAGAGAGTCAGGCCAAGAGTAGCAAGTAGGACTTTGGAGTCAGGTAGACCTCTATGTGTCTTATGTCTCGTTTCTTATCTGTGAAACAGGACAAGGACCTACTTCATAAGTTTATGTGATGATTCAGTGAGCTCAGACATGTGTGGCAGAACGGCTTTCCCTCTTGCCTCCCCACACTCCCTGGGGATAGCAGATACTGCTAGTTTCCTACCCAACTGCAATTCCACATGCCTACTGTATTAAAAACAGAATTCCAGTTTGGTTCATTCTCTTTTAAGTGACCATGTCCTTTATTTTGTAGGGCTACCCTCCTAGGCAGTTCTAGGGAATAAATCTTTTCTCATTTAAGCCAGTCCTGCAGGTCTGAATGCTGTTAAGTGGGTAGTTTAAACAAGGGCATGTGATACAATTCTGGCCAAGGAGACAAGAAGAAAATTGGCTGGGAAGCCTCTGGAAAGGTTTTCATTGTTTAAAAAAAAAAGAAAACAAGGGCTGAGCATGGTGGCTCATGCCTGTAATCCCAGCACTTTGGGAGGTCAAGGCGGGTGGATTGCTTGAGCCCAGGAGTTTGAGACCAGCCTCAACAACATAGGGAGACCTGTCTCTACAAAAAAAAAAAAAAAATGCCTGGGTGTGGTGGTGCAAACCTGTAGTCCCAGCTACCCAGGAGACTAAGGCAGGAGGATCACTTGAGCCTGGGAGGTCAAGGCTGCAATGAGCCAAGATTGTACCACTGCACTCTAGCCTGGGCTACAGAACCAGATCCTGTCTCAAAAAAAGAAAAAAAAAGAATGAAAGAAAGAAAAGAAAACAATATAGATGTGTTTCCCTTTCTATCCCTGGATGTTGTCATCTTGTTAGCAGTAGTGAATTCATATGGGTCTGCAGCAACTCGATTCTTGCCTCCTCAGAGGAAGGAATTCAACCAAGGGGCATAAGGCAGAGGAAGAGACTGAGGCAAGTTTTAAAGCAGGAATGAACGTTTATTACAAAGTATTAGACTAGGAACAAAAGAAAGTAAAGTACACTTGGAAGAGGACCAAACAGGCAACTTGAGAGATCCAAGCACCTGCTCATCTGACCCTTGACTTGGAGTTTTATACATTGGCATGGTTCTGGGGTTTGCATTTCTTCTCCCCTGATTTTTCCTTAGGGTGAGCTCTCTGCATGCCCAGTGGCCTGCCAGTACTTGGGAGGGGCTGTATGCATAGTCTGTTTACTGAAGTTATGCACATGCTTATTTGAGGCATTTTTCCCTTACCAGTCAAGTGTTTCTAGAGGAAGGTCATATACCAGCTAAACTCCGCCATTTTGCTTCTTAGTGTGCATGCTTGAGCCGACTTGCCCAATTCCTGAGATCTTATCAGGAAGCTGGTGATCATCTTCAGGTGTTTTCTGTCTGTTGAGAGACTCCTTTTCCCTGGCACCAGCTCTGACCAGTTATTATAATTTTTTAATTTTTTTGAGACGGAGTCTGGCTCTGTCGCCCAGGCTGGAGTGCGGTGGCCGGATCTCAGCTCACTGCAAGCTCCGCCTCCCGGGTTTACGCCATTCTCCTGCCTCAGCCTCCCGAGTAGCTGGGACTACAGGCGCCGCCACCTCGCCCGGCTAGTTTTTTGTATTTTTTAGTAGAGACGGGGTTTCACCGTGTTAGCCAGGATGGCCTCGATCTCCTGACCTCGTGATCCGCCCGCCTCGGCCTCCCAAAGTGCTGGGATTACAGGCTTGAGCCACCGCGCCCGGCCTCTGACCAGTTATTATTTTAGAGATGGTTTAACAACCACCTGACCAACACCTGGTGGTTGCCTTACATTCCTGGGGCAGGGGCCTCTCCTGCCCTGCTCATGTCTGCCTAGCTATCTACTCTAACAATCTCTACATAGACACATGAAAGAAGGCAACCACTTCAGACCATGAAGATGCCATCCTATGAGGTTAGGGCAACAAATTGAGACTGGGAGGACAGAAAACAGAAGGAACCTGGGTGCTTGATGATATCATTAGGCCAGTGAATGAACCAAGCTGGCAAATGTCCAATATAAGATAATAAATATCCTCATTGTTTTAGTCACTTCCAGACAGATGTTTTGTTACTTGCCATCAAAAGCACCCTCAGAGCGGTTATCAGGAAGGTTTGCAAATATTTGCATTCTTTTTTTTTGGGCACACGGGAGGTGTATTAGTCTGTTCCATTCTCACGCTGTTAATAAAGAGACTGGGTAATTTATAAAGGAAAGAGGTTTAATTGACTCCCAGTTTAACATGGCTAGGGAGGCCTCAGGAAACTTACAATTATGGCAGAAGGGAAAGCAAACACACCATTCTTCACATGGCAGCAGCAAGGAGAAGGGCCTAGCAAAGGGGGAAAAACCCCTTATGACACCATTAGATCTTTTAAGAACCCACTATCATGAGGACAGCATGAGGGTATATGCCCCCCATGATTCAATTACCTCCCGCAGGGTCCCTCCCATGACACATAGGGATTATGGAAACTACAATTCATGATGGGATTTGGGTGGGGACACAGCTGAACCATATCAGTAGGATTACACGTCCCTGTCTTCTTTGAAGTAAAGTGCAAGTATTTGGCTTGCTTTGGCCAATAAAATGTGAGTGGAAGTGGTGTGTGTCTTTCCAGGTGAAAGCTTGTATGTGCCAGTATAATTTTCCCAGCCCTCCTTTCCTATCTAAGCCATCAAGGATGTGTAGATGAAAATGCTAGCAACTTGGAGTCCCCAGGGACTACAATAAATAGAGGTCTCTGAAGCCCGCATCACATATATAGTGTGAATAAGAAATGAATTTGGTTGTGTTAAACCAATGAAATTGGAAGTTGTTACTGTAGCAAAACCTAGCTTCTCCTGAATGATACACACCTTAGCAAATATATTTAAATAAGGGGACAGAGACTCGAAAAGAAGGAGATGGGAGGTATAGGAGATTTATCAATAGAAGGCAAATCTTTGGTGTGAAAGTCTGATTGATTCCTTTCTAGATAATTTACTCTATTTTTTAAAAAATAAAAGAGTTTCTTTTTTTTCTTCTTCTTCTTTTTTAACATAGAGATAGGGGTCTCGCTATGTTGCTCAGGTTGGTCTCAAACTCCTGGCCTTAAGTGACCCTCCCACCTTGGCATCCCAAAGTGCTGGAATTACAGGGGTGAGCCACTCCAAATGGCTGATAATTCACTCTAAAACTAGACTACAGTTCAAAATTATTATCCCCTCCCCACATTGCCTTTAAGATTCAAGCCCCAGGCTTGGGTCAGTGACTCACGCCTGTAATCCCACCACTTTAGGAGGCCAAGGCAGGTGGATTGCTCGAGCCCAGGAGTTCGAGACCAGCCTGGACAACATGGCAAAACCCTGTCCTGTCTCTACAAAAAATTCAAAAATTAGCTGGGCAAGGTGGCACACCCTTCAGTCCCAGCTACTTGGGAGGCTTAGGTGGGAGGATCACTTGAGCCTGGGCGGTGGAGGTTACAGTGATCCATAATCACGCCACTGTACTCCAGCCTGGGCGACAGAGTGAGACTCCATCTCAAAAACAGAAAAAAAAAGTAAGTTAAAATTAAAAAAAAAAAAAGATTCAGGCGCCATCTAGTACAATTAGACAGAGAAGCCACTCTAGACATTAAATGAAAGAAAAGGCTAGACCCTACATGAAAGGAGGCGGGTAAAGAAATTGAATAGACTGGCTGGGTGCAGTAGCTCACAGCTGTAATCCCAGCACTTTGGGAGGCTGAGGCAGGCAGATCACCTGAGTTCGAGAGCAGCCTGGCCAACATGGCGAAACCCTGTCTCTACTAAAAATACAAAAATTAGCCAGACACAGTGGTGTGCACCTGTAATCCCAGCTACTTGGGAGGCAGAGACATGAGAATCGCTTGAACCCCGGAAGTGGAGGTTGCAGTGAGCCGAGATCACACCACTGCACTCCAGCCTGGGCAACAGAGCAAGACTCCGTCTCAAAAAAAAGAAATTGAATAGACTGAGGGGAGCATGGGATATGAAGAGAAGAAAAGGAAAGATTCAAACAACAGAGAGAGGTCCCTTTGGGCTCCTAGAGTGCTGAGACCCAAGGCCTTGCACTCACTGAAATGGCAGGAAATGAATTGACTAGAGTAGAGAAGTCACTCCTGAATTCCTCACCCCGATTTAGAATTAGCCACTGAAACCCAAAGTAAACAACTCTTCTAGTTCTGATCTGTGTAGCTTGGCTAACAGTAAGTCCATTTACTTATGGATAGTATATTCATTTCCTAGGGCTGCCATAACTAAATACCACAGACTAGGTGGTTTAAACAACAAACATTTATTTTCTTGGAGTCCGGAGGCTAGAAATCTAAGATCAAAGTATCGGCAGGGTGGGTTTCCTCTGAGGCCTCGGTCCTCGGCTAGGGCTTCCCTCTGTGTGTGTCTGTGTCTTCATCTCCTCTTTTTATAAAGACACTAGTCATCTTGGATTAGACCCACACATATAACCTCATCTTACCTTAATTAATTCTTTAAAGGCCATGTCTCCAAACACAGACACATTCTGGAATACTGGGAGTTAGCACTTCGACATATGAATTTGGGATTGGAGGGACATGATTCAGCCCATAACAGAGGCTTCCTTTTCAAGATAAGGGTAATAGTGCTTAGATTACATATGTGAAGGGCCTGGGCCTCAGTACTTCCAATAAAAGGGAAGTAATACTGTTTCATTGTTAACCCACTACAGGATCATAAATTCCCTGAGGCTGGGGATTATGTTTGTGTGCTTCTTTGTGACCTGCAGGGCCCAATATTGTATCATACACTTGGCACTCAAAAAATACAATACTCACACTCTGGATGTTGTAGGAAAAAAATTACAGTGCTGTGGTTAAGAGCATGGGCTTTAAATTCAAGCACATTCAAGCTCACTTTTTTTTTTTTTTTTCTTTTGAGACGAAGTCACTCACTCTGTCAGCCAGGCTGGAGTGCAGTGGTACGATCTCAGCTCACCGCAACCCCTACCTTCTGGATTCAAGCGATTCTCCTTCCTCAGCCTCCCCAGTAGCTGGAATTACAGGCACCTGCCACCACACCTGGCTAATTTTTGTATTTTTTTAGAGACAGGGTTTCACCATTTTGGCCTGGCTGGTTTTAACTCCTGACCTCAAGTGATCTGCCCTCTTTGGCCTCCCAAAGTGCTGGAATTACAAGCATGAGCCACCACGCCCAGCCCCAAGCTCAAATTCTAGTGTTACCATTTAGTAGCTGTGTAACCTTGGACACATCACTTATATTTTCTATGACTGTGTTCTCCTCAGTAACTTAGTTTTTGTTTGTGTGTGTGTGTGTGTGTGTGTGTGTGTGTGTGTGTGTGTGTTTGTTTTTTGGTTTTTTTTTTTTTTTTTTTGAGACGAAGTTTCACTCTTGTTGCCCAGGCTAGTGTGCAATGGTGCAATCTCGGCTCACCACAACCTCCACCTCCCAGGTTCAAGCAATTCTCCCGCCTCAGCCTCCCAAGTAGCTGGGATTACAGGCATGCACCACCACGCCCTGCTAATTTTGCATTTTTAATAGCGAGGGAGTTTATCCATGTTGGTCAGGCTGGTCTCGAACTCCTGACTTCAGGTGATCCACCTGCCTCGGCTTCTCAAAATGCTGGGATTACAGGCGTGAGCCACCGCACCTGGCCAGTAACTTGAGTTTTTAATATCTACCTCTATTCATTTCCTATTGCCACTACAACAAATTACCATGAACGTAATGGCTTGAAACAAGGCAAATTTATTATTTTACAGTTCTGGAGGTCAGATGACATTAGTCTCACTGGTCCAAAATCTATGTGTCTGCAGGGCTGTGTTCCTTCTGGAGGAGAATCCGTGTTCTTGCTACCAGAGGCCACCAGCATTCCTTGGCCCATGGACTGCTCTCATCTTGAAATTCAGCAACAATTGCATTGCTCCAACCTCTGCTTCTGTCATCACATCTCCTTCTCTGCCTCTGACCCTCCTACCTCCCTCTTTCACTTGTAAGAACCCTTGTGATTACCTTGGGACCATCCAGAATAATCTCCCCTTCTCAAGGCCAGATGCATCACTCATTCCATCTGCAAGCTTAATTCCTCTTTGCCATATAACCTAACATATTCACAAGTGCTGGGAATAAGATGTGGACATCATTCTAGGGGAACATTATTTTACCTACTATACTACCTCTCAGAATTGTTGTGAAGGCCAAATGAAATAAACTATGTAAAGGTAGGGAGTGATTATTCAGCACAGTGCATAATCAATAATTATAGCTACTATTATTGAGTTACATAATGTTCTTTGCTTCCTAAGAATTCATTCTGTGAAATTACTCCTTGAAGGTTAATATCATTTAGAACATTATAGGCCTGTGAAAATGAGAGTTACTTTGAAATTCAGACAGAATTTGTCTTTGTGTACTGATGTCTGGAATCATAGCATCTTCAAGCAAACAGATGTTACACATCATCAAAGCCAGCTCTCTAATTTTACCAGCTCTCTAATTTAAGAGTTAACTGGGGCCTGGAGATGTCTATAAACGGCAGATCAAAGACTAAAAGTTAGATTTTCTGTATGACACAAATATTCAATGGTTAATCATGAGGCATTATTTCAATACTCATCTTCTACCATTTTTCTCCCCATAATCCAGAAAGACTGGAATCTGTATGATGCTCAATTCTGTCAATAAAATCATAATTTCTTGCATTTTATGTAGCTTTGCTTTTCTAATGAAGTCAAAGACCCTTATGAAGAACCTTCTTCTGGAAATGAGGTGCCTGGTTATTCATGCATAGTGACCATTTGTTTTGTGGTCTGATCAACAATATTTTATTTGAGCTCCATCCCTCATCCCATTTCATATTAATATATTCAGTTCATTACCCCCAACTTTCACCCAAAGGTGGCCACATGACCCATTGACCAATCAGAGGCTTCCCTGGGACCTTTACTACAGCTATTCAAAATATCTCTTTTTTCCTCAAATTGTAACACTGGGGCCACCAGCAGCCATCTCATTTATTGTATAGAATTAGAGAAGCATGATTAAATCATCTGTTCCCCTCAAAAGACCAAATATTTAGGGACTCTTATTTATAAGAACCCAAATAAATCTTTCTGTTCTTATTGCTTAAGCCAGTTTCATTTGAATGCCTGTAATTTGTATCTCAGAGTCCCCACGAATGCAACTGATATCAATTAAATTAAAAATGTAATCTTTAATAGAAAACAACTTCTAAACTTGAAGATTCCAGTTTTTTGTAAATGATTCATGAAACAATACTAAAAGAATATAGGAAATCATTTATTTTTAAAACTTTGTTTAAACTTTAAGTGTGGTAATCCTTAGCAAACTAAAGAACCGTTTTTTGTTTGTTTGTTTGTTGAGATGGAGTCTTGCTCTGTTGTACAGGCTGGAGTACAGTGGTGCAATCTCGGCTCACTGCAATCTCCACCTCTTGGGTTCAAGTGATTTTCCTGCCTCAGCCTCCTGAGTAGCTGGATTACAGGTGCCGCCACCGGGCCCAGCTAATTTTTTTCTTTTTTTTTTAGTAGAGATGAGGTTTCACTATGTTGGCCAGGTTAGTCTCAAACTCCTTCCCCTAGGTGATCTGCCTGCCTTGGCCTCCCACAGTGCTGGGATTACAGGCGTGAGCCACCGCACCCAGCCAAGAACTGTATTTTGATGTGAATGAAGCCTCTTAAATTGTATGACCTGGCCATATGAATATCCAATCAATTACTTTAAAAATATTTACTGTGCATGTACTTTAAAACATTTACTGTGCAAAGATATGTATATGGCAGGCACAGCTAGGAGCAGGACAACAATCAAGACTCATTTTCTTTCTTCTTTTTACACAAGTAATTTATGCTCACTGTGGCCATTTAGAGAATACAGCCACACAAAAAGAAAACTACAATAATTTCTAATCCAGTTACTTAGAGAGCTATTATGACTATTCTGAGGTACATTGGCCCGGACTTTTTTCTCTGTACATGTAATGATAAAAGCAATCACTTACTGTGTGCCTCATTCGTGCCAAGAATTAGGTTCAGTGCTTCATGTGGATGATTTAATTTGACATCACAACAGCTCTATGAAGTAATGACTCTTCATCATCCTAGTGTTATGGCTTGAGAAGCTGAGATAAGTCAAAGTTAAGGAACTTGTACAAGATCACACAGCTAGTAATAGTGGTTCTGGGACTGAATAAGGGTAATCCCATTTTTATTATTTTAATGCAAAAATTAGGATTATACTCTTTCACATCTGCTTTTTTTGTTCAAAAATGTATCTTGAGGACTGTTCCATGAAATAAACCTATCACTTTGCTGTTAAGCACTGCAGTGAACACCAAGTCACTCAGCCAAGTGCTCACTTTGGACGTTTAGGTCAATTCTAATTTTCCCACAACTGTGATGCCCACAGTCCAGGATAGGCCTGGTGGGGTTCTACGAGCATCATTTACCACGGAGAAATACACAGCCCTTTATAACCCACTACTCACCTGTCCCTAGACTGTGAGTTCTACCTTCTGGCCACCCTCAGCTGCTGGCCCTTCCCTGATGAGGCATGACCCTTCACAGGGCTACATCTTCTCTCAACATGCAACATTCTTCCTTTGCTAAACGCCCCCTGTTCCATTTCCTGACCCCCAGAGAAGGTGGAAGGCAGGACAAGCTTGCTGCTTGACAGACCAGCCTGTGGAGACTCGCATCGTGAACTTTTACTCCAGAACTACTGCAGGAATATATCGGGAAAGTGAAGAGAATCCACAGACCCTCTGAAGGAAGCAGATTGCTCCTGCAGGACCTGGGAGACAGCCCAGATACTATGCTGGTATCCACAGCTGAGACACTCGAGGACAGCTCACATCACAGGGCTCTATGCAGACAACCTCCAGTACCAGCCCGGAGCCTGGTAGCCCTCCTGGGTAGCCAGATCCAGAAGAGAAATAACAATCACTACAGTTCGGCTCTCGGGAAGCCACATCCCTAGGAAAAGGGGGAGAGTACTACATCAAGGGAACACTCCGTGGGACAAAAGATTCTGAACAGGTCGGGTGCGGTGGCTCATGCCTGTAATCCCAGCACTTTGGGAGGCTGAGGCAGGTGGATCACCTGAGGTCAGGAGTTTGAGACCAGCCTGGCCAACATGGTGAAACCCCACCTCTACTAAAAATAGAAAAATTAGCTGGGCATGGTGGCACGTGCCTGTAATCCCAGCTACTAGCGGGACTGAGGCAGGAGGATTGCTTGAACCTGGGAGGCAGAGGTTGCAGTGAGCCAAGATCATGCCACTACACTCCAAACACTCCAATCTGGGCAACAGAGCAAGACTCAGTCTCAAAAAAAAAAAAAAAAAAAAGAATCTGAACAGCATCCTGAGCCCCAGATCTTCCTCTGACATAGCCTACCCAAATGAAAAGGAACAAGAAAGACAATTCTTTCAAACCAGACAATTCTTTCAAACCAGAAAGACGAAACAAGGTTCTTAAACACTCCCCAAAAAATCACACTAGCTCACCAGCAATGGATCCAAATTAAGAAGACATCCATGAATTGCCAAAAAAAAAGAATTCAGAAGGTCGATTATTTAGCTAATCAAGGAGGCACCAGAGAAAAGTGAAGTCCAATTTAAGGAAATTTTTTAAAATGATACAAGATATGAGGGGAGAAATCTTCAGTGAAATAGATAGCATAAATAAAAACAACCATTTCCGGACCCCTGGCTAGGAGCTTCATCACCTGGGCTAACCACTTGGGGCGCCAGCAGTATAGACAAAGGCCACCCCACCACTCCACCCAGTACATTATACTATCTATATTTGTTCACATCTGTTGTTTTCTAAAGTTCAAGGCATTTCTTATTCATGTTGGAATCCCCAGTGCCGAGCACTACACCTGCCATATAGCTCAATAATTGCTCAATTAAAGGAAACTGAATTATTACTATTAATACCACCATTTGAGAAGTACCAGTCCAGTTGTCTGATACCAGATTAGGCATTGAGAAGCTTTTTCATAACATACTACTAGAAATATTTATATGATGCTTAGTATGAACCTGGAACCATTTTAAGAACTTTACCTAAAGTAGCTCATTTACTTCTCACTACAATACTAAGTAGGTACGATTACCATCCCAGGCCAGGCACGGTGGCTCACATCTGTAATCCTAACAATTTGGGAAGCCGAGGTGAGTGGATCACTTGAGGTCAGGAGTTCGAGACCAGCTTGGCCAACATGGCGAAACTCCATCTTTACTAAAAATACAAAAATTAACCAGGCGTTGCAGCGGGTGCCTGTAATCCCAGCTATTTGGGAGGCTGAGGCAGGAGAATCCTTGAACCTGGGAGGCGGAGGTGAGCTGAGTCTGGGCCACTAGACAGTCTGGGCAACAGAGCAAGACTATGTCTCAAATAAATAAATAAATAAATACCAAAAAAGAAATAGGTACTATAACTATCCTTATTTTACAAGTGGGGAAACTGAGGCCCAAAGAGGTTCAGTTATTTGTTCAAGATTGCATAAGTAGCAAGGGTCAGAGGCAGGATTTGAACCCAGTCTCCAGAGACTACGCTGCAGGCAAGACAAATGCCCACCTATTGTTGAGCTAGTAGGTTCTTTATTCTAGCCAAACCCTCAGAAGACCCTGTCTCTGCAGCACAGCCAGGGCCACTGTCTTCCCCTGAGCCTGCGGTGTCCAGATGTGAACCACTGACACACAGTACAAAGACTCTGGGCCTGAAGGCAATGCCGAATTCTTCCTCTGCTAATTGCTCTCAGAGAAACTGTTTGCAGTTCTCACAGCAGCTCTCCTCGCACGGAGCAAGCTCTGAATATCAACCACGTTTAGGAGCGAGGGATTGAAGCATATGTCAGAGCCAGAGAGAGAAACCAGTGACAGCCTTCTTCAGGGAAGGAGTGTGAGTTTTTTTTGCAGGCAGGGCTGCTTTTTAAGTGAACTTCTCCTCTTCATTTTTGAGTCCACCTGTTACCAGACCAGATGGCCCCAGCTAGCCTTTTCTTTCATAAGCTTCAAATAAAATGCAACACCCTCTGGGATTTAACCAAATTCCACCCACTGATACTAGCTCCCTCTTTACCCAGGTGCTTCACGTTGAAGACTCTTAGAATCATAGAATTTGACACCTACACAATCCTGACATTTACGAATGGGAAAATGGAGGCCCAGAATGGGTTCTCAGACTCTCATTGAGTCTATCAATACATACTTAATGTACAGAAGGAGCAGGATTGAAAATAATAATAATAAAATAAATAAATACTTAATGGGCTCTCACTATGTACTAAGCATTCTGCTACGTTTGTGGATACAGATGAACAAGGCAAATAAGGTACCTGGCCCTTCACAGCGCTTACAGTCTAATGGCCAGCCTAACTGTGATTATTCATTTTCACCGGGAGAAGTGCTTTGGAGAAGTTAGAGTGCATTGAGGGTGCGTACAAAAAAGCTCTGACCTACCTGCAATCAGGGAAAGCTTCACCAAAGAGGTGAAGCTGCAACCAGCAGGAAAGAGTAAGTACTGGCTCAAAAAGGGAGAAGGGAACAGGTACTCCAGAAGAGGGGACAACCTTTGCAAAGAAGCCCGAAACCTGTAAGAAACTGCCAGAGTCACAAGGTGAAGAGAGGTGCAAAGAGCAGCTACAGAGCGAGGCAGACGCATAGAAGCTTGCTGGCCTTGGTGAGAGATGTGAACATTCTCTGGGGATACTGAAATGATCCAAGGAGAGGGGTGACACAGTTGGATCTGCCTTTTGAAAAGACACTTCTGGCTTGCAGCTGATCAGTAGCACAAGCAGATTTGGGGACTCAAATTCAAATCTCTTGTCTTCCTGTTCAGTGTTCTTTTTCACCAGCCCCTAAACTGAGGAACCCTATTCCTTGTTTGTTTGTTTGTTTGTTTGTTTGTTTGTTTGTTTTGAGACAGAGTCTTGCTATATCACCCTGGCTAGAGGGCAGTGGCGCCGTCCTGGCTCACTGTAGCCTCTGCCTCCCAGGTTCAAGCGACCCTCGTGCCACAGCCTCCCGAGTAGCTGGGATTACAGGCGCGTGCCACCACACCTAGCTAATTTTTATGGTTTTTGGTAGAGACAGGGTTTCACCTTGTTAGCTAGGCTGGTCTCAAACTCCTGACCTCAATTGATCCACCCGCCTTGGCCTCCCAAAGTGCTGGGATTACAGGCGTGAGCCACCGCACCCAACCTGTTTGTTTGTTTTTTCGTTTAGAGACAGGGTCTTACTCTGTCACCCAGGCCAGAGTGCAGTGGTATGATCATATCTCACTATAACCTCAAACTCCTAGGCTCAAACAACCCTCCTGCCTCAGCCTCACAAGTGGCTAGGTCTACAGGCATGCACCACCATGCTGGGCTAATTTAAAGTATATATTTTTTTGTAGAGATACAGTCAAGGGAGAGGCATTTTCACTATGTTGCCTAGGCTGACCTCAAACTCCTGGCCTCCATCCATCCTCCGGCCTCGTCCTCCCAAGTAGCTGGGATTATAGGCACATGCCACCACTCTCAGCTCCCCTGTTCCATTTTTGTTGTTGTTGTTGTTGTTTAAACTTGACCCATTTCCCCATCTTCTAAATTGCCAGAGGTGACTGAGAGCTCAAAATGTGGGCCCAGATGGATGACCTGAGCCAAATCCCTTTTCCACAACTGGGGCTGCTGGCTGCCATGTGCCCCAGAGGCCAACACAGAGAGAAGTGAGAAGAGCAGAGCCAAGAGTCAGACAAAGAAAGAGAGTCCGGGCAGCCCTGGGTTGCTGGTTCTAGTCCCGGAGGCCATGGCTGCTGTACCCTGTTTTCCAGTTCTCTGAACTACCACAACAGCCCTGCAGGCTTCTCAAGTCACTTAAATTCACTCTTGCTTTAGCCACATTGAGAGGAGTTTTGACACTTGCAACCAAAAAGAGTTCTGACAAATACACAAGGTCACAGGTAATTCTGAATCATCGACGTGGAGCCCCAAAGTTCAAAGAGGCCTCAAAAGGTCATCCAGGCCAGCAGCTTAAAAAACAATAACAACAAAAACAAACAAACAAAAAATCCCTCTTATTTTAAATAGCTAAATGTTCAAATCTTCAGGAACCCAAATATATAAAGCAGTCAAAAGAGGAAGTGCTGTGGTAACTGTAAGAGTGTGAAGACCCCGAGCCCTGCCCACCACCTCCTCTGTATCCAGCTGAAAGCTACTCATCTCGTCCAACTTCCTACATCAGGAATCACTTTGACCACATTTTTGACACCTAGTCACCTAGCCTCAGCTTGAACACATCCACACGGGCAGCTGAGTAAGCCTTGAGGCAGTCCCCTTCCTTTTCTTGACTTCCCTGATAGCAAGACATGGGTCTTAGTCCTCTGGGGTGAAACAGTGTGAATTAAAAGCACCTTCCCTATGGCAGCCCTTCCTGATGACAATGATCATGTCCCACTTAGCTCCCAGCTTATACATCCTCACTTCCTTCTGACTGTTCCTCATGGGACATCATGTCCAGCTGGTGAGATGCCTAAAATAGGCAGGCTGCTGTTCAAGGTGTGATTTCAGGAGGACCATAAAGACAGAAGCCTTAGAGTTAGAGAACATGCTTATTTTAAACACACACACACACACAACACACGCACGCACACACACACGTTGCACGCACACATGCAACTCTCAGAGGTTGATAGTAACCCCTTTACTTCCTATGTGCAGCATTTCCCCTGTGCCAGTCACTGTGCTCAGGACTGTCCACTCCACTTGTGCTTTAGCCTTAACAACATACCCATGATACAAGGCATCATGTTCATCCCCATTGAAAATATCCGTGGAGGAGTTCAAGTAACTGGTTCAAGTACAAGTACTAACATGCGGTGGGAGTGGGATTTGAACCCAGGACGCACCTGACTCTAAAGCTGAGGTGGCTGGGTATATTTCTATGAGACTACATGGCTCTCTTTGCTACTGACCACCTAGCCCGGGAGGATGAAAAAGTGGAGCCCAGGAAGGATATGATCAATGCAGTTAATTTTTATACGACTGTGGTCAAGACACAAGGCGAGCACCTCCTTTGTATGCGAGCCTTGGAAACACTTCTTTTTAAACATAACACAGTCATTGCGTGTTAGAGATGATTTAATCTGTTAGTTGAGTGAGCAATCAAGGAAGATGTGGGTCTTTGGGGTTCAAACGAGGAGGCATGACAGGCTGGTGACCAAATTGATTGCAGCAAGCTAGCTTCCCTTTTCTCTTGTCTGTAGAGACTCTCTAAACTCTTTTTCCACCCAACCCCCACTTCTGGATGCCATTGTTCCCTAGAAGGAGAATCTGGGGACCAAAAGGGTGAAGGAACCAACCTTCGCCACCCTGGAGCCCATGATGTTATCAGAAGGGAACTTGGCCCCTGGTCTCTCCCTCCTACACTCAGGGGCACATCCATGTTCCACGACTGTGTCTGATGTTTTCTTAAAATGTTCCAGGTGTGAATTGTAATAGTAGTAATAGCAATCATATTCTTGATAACTTTCATTGAGCAATTGCTATACACAGGCATATACATCATTTCATTTGACCCATTTCATCACAACCTGCCTCCCTTGTGACTATTACTCTTAGCCCATTTTACAGACATGGTCATTGAGCTCAAGGGAAACTGGGTAACATATCGAGGTTTCCTGCCCAAAGTCACCCACTTATAAACAGCATGACTGATACTTCAGCTTTGGCAATTTGACCTAGAACCCAGCTATCTTGATATATTAAGGAAGAAAAGAGGTTTCAAAACAGTACAGGATACTACAGCAATGAAAAGGAACAAACCATTGATATGCACAGTGACACGGATGACTCTTGCCATAGTTACGTGAGGGAAAGAACGTACGTTTTAAAAGTGTACAGATTATATGATTTCATATACATGATACAGTCAATTTAAAAAATTCTAGAAAATGCAACAGAAAACAGATGGGTGGTTGCCAGGCGACTGAGAGGGCCAGGAGTGAGGTGTCACAAAAGCATGAATAAACTTTTCTTTTGAGACTGAGTCTCACTCTCACCCAGGTTGGAGTGCAGTGGAGCTATCAAGGTCACTGCAGCCTCGTCCTCTTGGGCTCAGGCAATCCTCCCACCTCAGCCTCTGGAGTAGCTGGGACTACAGGTGTGCACCATAATGCCTGGCTAATTTTTGTATTTTTGTAGAGGCAGAGTCTCGCTATGTTACCCAGGCTGGTCTCAAACTCCTGGGCTAAAGCAATTCTCCCACCTCGGCCTCTCAAAGTGCTGGGATTACAGGCATGAGCCACTGTGCCCAACCCAGCATGAGTAAATTTTGAGGTTGATGGAATTCTTTGCTCTTTGATTGTGGTGATGGTTTCCCAGGTGTATGCAAATGTCAAAACTCATCAAATTGTAGACTTGAAATGCATGTCATTTGTTGTATGCCAATTACATCTCAATAAGGCTTAAGAAACAGTATTATGCATGATTATGGTTTAGGTTTTTTAAAATTATTTTTAATTTTTTTTTAGTGGGACTCAAACTGGTTTGGTTTCTTTTTTTTTTTTTTTTTTTGAGACGGAGTCTCGCTCTGTCGCCCAGGCTGGAGTGTAGTGGCCGGATCTCAGCTCACTGCAAGCTCCGCCTCCCGGGTTTACGCCATTCTCCTGCCTCAGCCTCCCGAGTAGCTGGGACTACAGGCGCCCGCCACCTCGCCCAGCTAGTTTTTTTTGTATTTTTTAGTAGAGATGGGGTTTCACCGTGTTAGCCAGGATGGTCTCGATCTCCTGACCTTGTGATCCGCCCGTCTCGGCCTCCCAAAGTGCCAGGATTACAGGCTTGAGCCACCGCGCCCGGCCCAAACTGGTTTGGTTTCTAAGGAAAAATTATATAGATACACATATGTACATACATTTATACATATTATAGGTAATAGATTCACATGTAAAATTACATATGATAAATATTAATCTATAACTAAAATATATAAATTATATATAAAATATATGTTTTATATTTATGTATGACAACATGACTCACAAAGCCACTGTGTGGTCTAGTCCCAGACTCCCTCCCCAGTGTCATTTCTCACTACTGCCTACCCCACCCTCCAAGCTGGACCACAGGATATCACTTTCATGTCCTCCATCGCCTCATGCATGCTCTGCTTCCTGGCCTTCTCATTGCTATTGATTTCATCTGCCTGGAACACTCTCCCACCCTTCCTTGATTCTTTAGGCCTCAGCTAAGGTGTCCTTTCCTCCTTCAACCCAAAGTACTTCCCCTTTGGCACCCAGTGTTGTAATTGCTTAATACCTTTTTTCTATTGTTACCCTGTATGTTTCATGAGGGCAAGAGACCCTGTGTCTTTTGCTCATGGAGGTATTCCAAATACATAGCACAGAGTAGGTATTTACTAGAGATATGTCAAATGAAAGACCAAATTTTTTTTTTTCCAAGACCGAGTCTTGCTCTGTCACCTGGGCTAGAGTGCAGTGGTGAAATCTCAGCTCACCGAAACCTCCGCCTCCCGGGTTCAAGTGATTCTTCCCACCTCAGCCTCCAGAGTAGCTTGGATTACAGGCACCTGCCAGCATGCCCAGCTAATCTTTTTTTCTTTTGGAGATGGAGTCTCGCTCTGTTGTCCAGGCTAGAGTGCAATGGCGCAGTCTCAGCTCACGGCAACCTCCACCTCCCCGGTTCAAGCAATTCTCCTGCCTCAGTCTCCCAAGTAGCTGGGATTACAGGCGCACACCACCACACTGGCTAATTTTTGTATTTTTAGTAGAGACAGGGTTTCACCGTGTTGTCCAGGCTGGTCTCAAACTCCTGACCTCGTGATCCGCCTGCCTCAGCCTCCCAAAGTGCTGGGATTATAGGCGTGAGCCACTGCACCTGGCATTTTTTTGTATTTTTTAGTAGAGATGGGGTTTCCCCATGTTGGCCAGGCTGGTTTTGAACTCCTGACCTCAGCTGATTCACCCACCTCAGCCTCCCAAAGTATTGGGATTATAGGTGTGAGCCACTATGCCCAGCCCAAAACAATATTTTAAAATCTTAACCACTACCAGTATATACTAACGTATTATAATTTTTTTTTTGAGACGAGGTCCCACTTTGTCATCCAGGCTGATGTTCAGTGGCATGATCCACGGCTCACTGCCACCTTGACCTCCTGGGCTCAAGAAATCCTCCTACCTCAGCCTCCCGAGTGGGACTACAGGTGCATGCCACCATGCCTGGTTAACTTATTTTTATTTTTTTGTAGAGATGAGGATCTCACTATATTGCTCAGGCTGGTCTTGAACTCCTAGGCTCAAGTGATCCTCCTGCCTCAGCCTCCCAAAGTGTTGGGATTATAGTCATGAGCCACCGTACCCGTGTGTGTGTGTGTGTGTCAGGATTTTGCTCTGTCACCCAGGCTGGAGTGCGGTGGTGTGATCACGGCTCACTGCAGCCTTGACCTCGTAGACTCAATTGATCCTTCCACCTCAGCCTCTCCAGTAACTGGGACCACAGGTTCACACCACCACACCCAGCTAATTTTTGCATTTTTTGTAAAGATGGGGTTTTGCTATGTTGCCCAGGCTGGAATTGAACTCCTAGGCTCAAGATCCTCCCACCTCAGCCTCTCAAAGTGTTGGGATTACAGGTGTGAGCCACTGTATCCAGCCATATTATAATTTTTAAAAAGCATATGGGTCAATATTCTTCAAGATGCAGGCTAGCATCATGTTAAGAATGATTATTAAAATAACATGACACAAAGTGGTTAAGAATAAAAAAGAGTCATTCACGGCTGGTTTTACCAGTTGCCAACTAAGTAACCTTGGGCAAGTTACTTTATCTCTCTGAATCTCCGTTTTCTTCCCTGTGTAATCCGGACAGCAATATTCCATCATGGTTGTAAAGTTTCAGTCAGATAACACACAGGAAGTGCTTCATATGGAGTGCACGCTGTAGGTTATTATTGTACTAGTGTCGTCATTCAGATCAATTGAATATGAACTGTTAACCGATCCCTCCCATTGATCTGGAACTCTCCATTTTACAAAGCATTTCTCATTTAATACCTCAATTACGCCTCACAGGAACCCTGTGGGGAAGGTGACACAGATGTCATTATTACCCATTTTAAAAGGAAGCTGGGGCCCAGAGATGCTAAATGACTTCACCCAAATGGTAGAAAAGGTGAACAATGGCATCAGGACCTGACCCTGAGTAATGTAACTGCTCAGGGCTCTTTACCAAGGGTGGGGTCTTGTCTGTTCTTTGAAACATAGAAATGACTGAAGGCCCCTACCTACCTCCTAGGCTAAGTCCAAATGTTTCTGGAAGTTCCTGGATTTGGTGTTCTTTCAGTCACCAGGCCTGTCCTGTTCCTACCATTTTATCTCAATTGCATCTCATCTCAGGCAGCTGATAACTTTTTTCTTTAATTTTTAATTTTAATTTTTATTTATTTATTTATTCATTTATTTTGAGACAGGGTCTCACTCTGTCACGCAGGCTGGAGTGCAGTAGCGTGATCACAGCTCACTGAAGCCTCAACCTCCTGGGCTCAAGTGATCCTCTCACCTCAGCCTCCTGAGGACTTAAAACTATAGGCATGCACCACCACACCCAGATAATTGTTTTTTAATTTTTTTGTAGAGACAGGGTTTCACTATATTTGCCCAGGCTGGTGTCAAACTCCTGGGCTGAGGTGATCCTCCTGCCTCAGCCTCCCAAAGTGTCAGGATTACAGGCGTGAGCCACCTCGCTGAAGCTGATAACTTCTGTCTGCTCAGCTCCAACATGGAAATGGTGCAACACAGTTCCTTTCCTTCAGTCTCCACCCCTACACCCCCAAATCTCTTTCACCTAACAGAGGCCCAATTCCTACCCCTGCCTTCCCCATGCACACACACAATTTTTTTTTTTTTTTTTTTTGAGACAGTTTCACTTTTGTTGCCCAGGCTGGAGTGCAATGGCATGATCTTGGCTCACTGCAACCTCTGCCTCCAGCATTCAAGCGATTCTCCTGCCTCAGCCTCCCATGTGGCTGGGATTACAGGCATGCACCACCACACCCGGCTAATTTTTTGTATTTAGTAGAGACAGGGTTTCACCATGTTGATCAGGCTGTTCTCAAACTCCTGACCTCAGGTGATCTACACACCTGGGCCTCCCAAAGTGCTGGAATTACAGGCGTGAACCATTGCACCTGGCCCCCACACACTATTTTTAACTAGGAGTGATCTACTAGCACCTTTCTTCTTCAGGCCCCAGTCTCCTTCCAAGTTCCTTGACTCTCCTTTCTCTCCCTCACAATTTTTCTGCTCCTCTATTTCCCAAGATTCACCACACTTTGGGCTGCTCCTTTTGCACAAAACTACTCAAATCTCTCTTTTGATTAGACAAAGCATTTGACTTTCCTACACTCTCCTTAGGAATGGTATGCCTTGGAGAACATCAGAGCTCAGTGCTTAGCTAAAGAAAGGCTCACCTAATCTCGTTCTTACCCTTTGATCTCAAAACTTGGGAGACTGGCTTTGTTTGTCCCAGCACAAAGTTTGTGTGTGTGTGTTTCCCCTTCCTTCCTTCCTTCCTTCCTTCCTTCCTTCCTTCCTTCCTTCCTTCCTTCATTCCTTCCTCCCTCCCTCCCTTCCTCCCTCCCTCCCTCCCTCCCTTCCTCCCTCCCTCCCTTCCTTCCTTCCTTTTTTTGATGGAGTCTTGCTCTGTCGCCCAGGCTGGAGTACATTGGCAAGACTTCTGCTCACTGCAACCTCCACCTCCCTGGTTCAAGCAATTATCCTGCGTCAGCCTCCCACGTAGCTGGAACTACAGGCATGCTCCACCATGCCTGGCTACTTTTATTTTTGTATTTTCAGTAGAAACAGGGTTTCACTATGTTTGTCAGGCTGGAATTCTCAGGTGATCCGCCTGCCGCAGTGTCCCAAAGTGCTGGGATTATAGGCATGAGCCACCACACCTGGCCTCTCTTCTCTTTTCTCTTTCCCTTCACTCCCCTTCCCTTCCTTTCCCTTCCCTTCCCTTCCCTTCCTTCCCTCCCTCCCTCTCTCTCTCTTCTTTCTCTCTTTCTTCTTTCTTTCTCTCTCTCTTCTTTCTTTCTCTCTCTCTCTTTCCTTCTTTCTCTTTCTTTCTTTCTTTCTTTCTTTCTTTCTCTCTCCTTCCTTCCTTCCTTTGTCCCTCCCTCCCTCCCTTCTTTCTCTTTTTTATTGAGACCGAGTCTCACTCTGTCACCCAGGCTGGAGTGCAATGGCACAATCTCGGCTCACTGAAACCTCCACCTCCCAGGTTCAAGCATTCCTCCTGCCTCAGCCTCCTGAGTAGCTGGGATTACAGACACCTGCCATCGCACCTGGCTAATGTTTATATTTGTAGCAGAGATGGGGTTTCACCAAGTTGACCAGGCTTGTCTTGAACTCCTGACCTCAGGTGATCCACCCGCCTCAGCCTCTCAAAGTACTGGGATTACAGCCGTCAGCCACCACGCCCGGCCTTCTTTTTTTTCTGGAAAGATGGGAGTCTCCCTATATTGCTGGTTGTCTTGAACGCCTGGGTTCAAGCAATCCACCCACCCATTTTGGCCTCCCAAAGTGCTTGGATTATAGACATGAGCCACTGTGCTCAGCCTGATTTTCTTTTTGACATTTAAAAACAAAACAAAACAAAACAAAAAGGATACATTTCACATATAACCCTGGTTCCATGCTTCTCTCAAAAAATGGGAAGAGTCAACAACTCAGTGTGTTCAATCAAACATGGCGGCAACAAGTTAAAGTTGAGTAACTGAGTAATGGCTGCCCCCTTTGGCCAGGCAAGATAGCTTGGCCCTCTTCTTCCCCAGAATCCACCAGCCTCTCTTGTTTGTGTGACCACTCTAGCTGCTGGAAGCTTTTGAGTTTGTAATCCCTTGTTTGGCAATGTAACCCCAAAATCAGAGGTTTTACAATGTCAGTCTTCTTTCTTCCCTTTCATAAGTGGAAAGACCCAGTATAGAGATTCATTTTTCCACTGACGTAAATTATACTACCACCCCAATTTAGATTGCAGATGCAGTTACAAAGAGTTTGGTTTTAAATATATTTTCCACCTCACTGCAAAAATGTTATATGGCATATTTAGAAATCCTGCCCTCACCCCCAGTAAAGGTTTTTTTATGACAACTGAAATTCCCACCATTCAACTATTTACCATGCTTTGAGATTTGGGGATGATTCTAGCTGATTCCAGAATTATAGCTGAATAAGCATAACACCTGTCTTCTGAGTAACTTTCAGCAATGCAGCCCCTAGCATATCTAATTTAATGCTTATTAAAGGAATTGCTTTTTTGTTTGCTGTTTGAAACTCAATGCATATTTGCAAAGCCAGCTCCAATTTCTCTTAAGGCCTGATACCATTTTTTTCTACCTCTCCCACTTTGCAAATTAACTGACCCTCAATTTCCTTCAGTGGTCCTTAGTCCCAGCAGAGAGGAACTGGACCTAATTGCATAAATTCTCTCCCTCATTGCTGAAATTGAAGAGCCATCTGATTTGTTTTCACCTGAGAGGTCTCAGGCAAGCACCATCTCCAAGGACAGGGGAAAGTCTAGAGCAGGGGTTCTCCAGGTGTGGTTTCCAGACCAGCAGCATCAGCATCATTTGAGAATTTGTTAGAAATACAGCCTCAGCCCTGCCTCAGACCTATGGAATACGAATCTGCACTTTAAAAGGATCCCCAGTTGATTCATAAGCACATTCAAAGTAAAACAAGGTCAACCAGGTATGGTGGCTCACGCCTGTAATGCCAGCACTTTGGGGAGCCTGAGGCAGGAGGAATGCTTGAGCCCAGGAGCTCAAGACCTACCTGGGCAACACAGCAAAACCTGGTCTCAAGAAAAAGAGAAAAAAAAAAGGAAGGAAGGAAGGAAGGAAGGAAGGAAGGAAGGAAGGAAGGAAGGAAGGAAGGAGGAAGGAAGACAAAGTAATGTCTTTAGTAAAAAGAACTGTGAAGTAAATAAAAAAGGTACAGCCATGCGCAGTGGCTCACACCTGTAAACCCAGCACTTTGGGAGGCTGAGGGGGGTAGATCACCTGAGGTCAGGAGTTCGAGACCAGCCTGGCCAACATGGTGAAACCTCGTCTCCACTAAAAATACAAAAATTAGCCGTGTGTGGTGGCTCACGCCTCCCAGCTACTCGGAAGGCTCAGACAGGAGAATTGCTGGAACCTGGGAGGCAGAGGTTGCAGTAAGCCAAGATCATGTGACTGCACTCTAGCCTGGGCAACAGAGTGAGACACCGTTTAAAAAAAATAAAATAAAATTCAAGAGGGTGATATTGCAGTGATTGTGAGGAGGCACTTTACACAGAACAGATGCTCTAAAATTTTGTGGTCTCAGGACCATTTACATTCTTAAAAAAAAAAACTATTTTTAGGCCAGGCACGGTGGCTCACACCTGTAATCCCAGCACTTTGAGGGGGCCAAAGCAAGCAGATCACTTGAGGTCAGGAATTTGAGACCAGCCTGGCCAACATGGTGAAACCCCATCTCTACTAAAAATACAAAGATTAGCCGATGTGGTGCTGCGTGCCTGTAGTCCCAGCTACTTGGGAGGCTGAGGCAGAAGAATTGCTTGAACCCGGGAGGTGAAGGTTGCAGTGAGCCAAGATCATGCCACTGCACTCCAGCCTGGGTGACAGAGCAAGACTCTGTCTCAGAAAACAAACAAACAAAAATTTTAATTATTTGTAATTCAATTATTTAAAAATTATTTTGTAATTATTATTACTATTATTATTTTTTTGAGATGGAGTCTCGCTCTGTTGCCCAGGTTGGAGTGCAGTGGCACGATCTCGGCTCACAACAAGCTCCGCTTCCCGGGTTCACGCCATTCTCCTGCCTCAGCCTCCCGAGTAGCTAGGACTACAGGCGCCCACCACCATGCCTGGCTAATTTTTTTTTTTTTTTTTTTTTTTTTAGTAGAGACGGGGTTTCACCATGTTAGCCAGGATGGTCTTGATCTCCCGACCTCGTGATCTGCCCGCCTCGGTCTCCTAAAGTGCTGGGATTACAGGTGTGAGTCACTGCGTCTGGCCTGTAATTATTTTTAATAATTACTTAAAAATTATTCATAATTCCATTTTTAAATTATTTGTAGTTCATTGAAAAATAATAAACCCTTATATATTTACATATGTTTTATGAAAATAGCTGTATTTTCTAAAATGAACAACAACAAAAAATGAGTGAGAAGAATGGCATAGTTTCAATTTTTGCAAATCTCTTTAGTGTCTTCCTTAATAGAAGACAGCTGGCTTCTCATATCTGCTTCTGCAGTCTGTCTATTGCAGCGTGGCGTGTCATGAGGTCTTTGGAAAACTCCACCGTGCACACAGAAGAGAAAGAGTGAAAAAGGCAAATATCCTCTTAGTATTGTTATGAAACTAGTTTTGACTTCACATACTCCCTGGTAAAGGCTTGGGGCCAGGAACCACACTTGGAACTGCTGCTGGGATGCAGTGATGGAGAAAGGGCTCACAGGAGCACAAGGCCTCAGAGAGAAGGAGTTAACTATGTGAAGCCTCCTGGCTTTAAAAAGCATGGAGATTGTTGCTGGGCGCGGTGTTTCCCACGTGTAATCCCAGCACTTTGGGAGGCCGAGATGGGTGGATCACTTGAGGTCAGGAGTTCAAGGCCAGTCTGGCCAACATGGTGAAACACTGTCTCTAGTAAAAATATAAAAATTAACTGGGCATGGTGGCCCAGGCCTGAAGTCCCAGCTCCTTGGGAGGCTGAGGCAGGAGAATCGCTTGAACCCAGGAGGCAGAGGTTGCAGTGAGCTGAGATTGGGCCACTGCACTCCAGACTGGGCGACAAGAGTGAAACTCCATCTCAAAAACAAAACAAAAGCATGGAAATTGTACGGTGTGCTTCACTGCGAATTCTGGTCCTGACTTGGTCTTAGAATAGCTGCGGGACTATGGACAGGTACCCTGCCCTCTCTGAACCTCAGTTTCCCGGTCTGCTTTATGAACAGGGTGGCCTCTAACATTCCAGGCCGCGCCCCTCCCCCAGCCTTCCCCAAGCCTCTGGGAGGTTCCAGGAGGAATTTCAGAGCAACTCTTCCGTTTGCCAGCAGAAGGCGATGGAGACCAGCCTCGGCTGGACTACTTCCTCCCCAGAGGCCCTTCACCGCCTCCCCATCCAGACCCAAGGTTCCCTAGTGGTCCGGACGGTTTCCTTGGCATCGCTGGCACCAGGTATCTCAGGCCACCCAGGTTGTCCCAGGGAGGGGCTGGAGGCACCGAGAGCCCTTCATATTGACCCAGACACGTGGCCAGGTTGAGATGCTGGGATTCTCCCAAACCCAGTCTGGGAGGAGCTGGGGAGAAAGAAGAACGGATTTGGGCAAAGACACTTCAGCCCCTCCCCCCACACACCCCGCTGGGCCTTTCGGTGGGAAACCACCCAGGAGCTGTTGACTTCTCACAGGGAAAGCCGGGCGGGGGTGGCCGGAAGGGAGCAAGACGGAGAGAGAGCTGCGCCAGCTCCCCGGGGACCGCCTGCCTGCAGGCGCGAGGCGGCGCTTGCATCAGCGCCTGCCAGGGCAGGGGCAGGGACCGCGGCCACCGGCGACGTCAGTCGCTTTCCCAGAAGAATTCCACTTCCTGCGGCCGGGGCCCCGGCTGTGAGGGGGCGGGAGGGTGGTGGGTTGGTGTCGCAGGATGACACCACTGGTTTACTGCATCCTCTCGGTCACACACTGTTGCCTAGGAGACCAACAGCATCCTGGCCGCCTCAGTGAGGCTAACCCGCCCCCGGGAAGTGACCCGGGGCACGGCCCACTCAGGAAACCACTGGCTCTAGGGTGCAGGCCCCAGGAGACTAGGCCACCCACTACGGGACCTGGATTCTGCCCTGGAGGCATCCGGTGGCCCACCTTCCATATTGTACCTGATTGTCAAGTTTTCAAAGCACAGTTGCTGGAGGATGTTAGAAACAAGCCAGAGAAAACTAAAGCCCAGAGAAGGGCCCTAAGATAGCCTGTAACTGGGAGAGCTGACTTTTCAAGCCTCTGTGATTTGGTTTGGTTTGGTTTGGGTTGGATTGGGTTTTTTTCTTACCTTTCTTGCCATAGATCAGTGTCTCACAAACCTCTTAAGAGTCAATGGCCCGTCCGCTATCAGTGAAGCAATGTTTGTTTTATTTTGTTTGTTTGTTTGTTGTTGTTTGAGACACAGTCTTGATTTGTCACTCAGGCTGCAGTGCAGTGTCTTGATCTTGGCTCACTTCAACCTCTGCCTCCTGGTTCAATCCATTCTCTTGCCTCAGCTTCTCCAGTAGCTGGTATTACAGGTGCATACCACCACACTCGCTATTTTTTTTTTTTTTTTTTTTTTTAGAGAGACAAGGTTTCACCATGTTGGCCAGGCTGGTCTTGAACTCCTGACCTCAAGTGATCCACCCACCTTGGCCTCGCAAAGTGCTGGGATTACAGGTGTGACCCACCACACCTGGCTGCAATGTTTGTTTTAATTAATTTTGGCAAGTATTTCCTGAGCACCCCGAGTGTGCCAGGTGAAGAGACAGAGAAGGATAGTAACAGTGCTAGCCAGCATATATTAAGTCTTGCAAAGCTGCACAGGCATGAACTTGTGTCTTAAACACAACCTTATGAGGTAGGTGTTATCCCCATTTTACAGAGTAGAATACCCAGTTAATGTGAGATCAGCTGGGAAGTAAAATCAAATCTGAGTCCTAAACTAGAAGTCTTTACCATTACCAGGCAGCCTTGCAGAACGTCAATTAACATGGCAGACAGGGCCCTTCTTCTTTGGAATTGATGCATTTTTACTGCATTTTAAGACCGTGCATTTAATCTTAAATTATGTGTTAATAATGTGAGATGAGGATAAAAGTAATTCCAAATAAGAAACACGTGATAACATCAATGCAACTAGCGTTGAGGCCTACATTGAGGTATGCCAAACACTGTGCCAAACCCACTACCATTATTACCTCATTTAATACAACTCTATGAGGTCAGTTCTATCACTTTGGTCCCTCCTTCGCAGATGAAGAGACTGAGGCACAGAGGTGAAGTAACTCATCCATGTCCCAAAGCTAGTAAATTAATGCTTAGTAATTAACAGAATAGTGTCCTGGTCCATGTAAACACTTAATACACTTGTACTCTGCTTTGGAAAGAATAGAGAGACTGCAGTGTATACAAACATCCCGGGAAAACCTCATTCATTTGGACCATTTCCATCTAGATTTTACTATAATTTGAAAGGAGCCTAGGGTCGTGTGTGTGTGTGTGTGTGTGTATGTGTGTATGTGTGTGTGTTTTCCTGCTTGTGGGGAAAAGCTAAGCAAATAGTACAAACAAAGTAAAAACATTTTTGTGGGGCATTTTAGAATTTAGAAGAGCTAGGGTGTGTTCAGGGTGGTATGGCGGTAGACACATTTTAGAATGTATAAAGCACTTTGCTACCCAGGAGTTAACTTTATCTTCACAATCCCCCTGAGAAGTCATTAGAACTGGCCATCTTAGTCCCAGTCTGCAGGTGAACTCTGAGAAGCTTTCTAAAGAAGAATTTCTAACTACTAAAGAGAAAAAAATGATCTTTAGGGACTCAAAAGTAAACTACCCACAATAGCTAAGATGTGAAAACAACAAATGAATGGATAAACGAAATGTAGTATGTACGTACAATGAAATATTCAGCCTTAAAAAGGAATGAAATTCTGGTGAGTGCTACAATATGGATGAACATTGAAGGCATGATACTAAGTAAAATAAGTCAGACACAAAAGGACAGTATTGTATGATTCCACTTATATGGGATACCTAGAATAGACAAATTTATAGATACAGAAGTAGAGTAGAGGTGCCGGGGCTGGAGGGAGAGAGAAATGGGGAGTTCTCATTTGATTAGAATTCAATGAACAATTTAATTGATGATGAATTGAAGGGATGATGAACAAGCTCTAGGAATGGGTAGTGATGGTTGCACAACATTGTGAATATACTTAATGCCTCTGAATTGTGCACTTAAAAGTGGTTAAAAGGTGGCTCATCCCTGTAATCCCAGGATTTTGGGAGGCTGAGATGGGTGGATCACTTGAACCCGGGAGTTCGAGACCAGCCTGAGCAGCATAGTGAAATCCCATCTCTCCAAAAAATTAAAAAAAAAAAATAGCTGGGTGTGGTGGCAGATGCCTGTAGTCTCAGCTTCGTGGGAGGCTGAGGTGGGAGAATTGATTGAGCCCTAGAGGGTGAGGCTGCAATAAACAGTGATCATACCACTGCACTCTAGCTTAGGTAACAGAGAGGAAATTCTGTCTCCAAAAAAAAAAAAAAAGTTAAAATGGTAAACTTTGTGTTATGTATATTTTACTACAATGAAAAATTTTAAGAAAAAAAAGTAACCCACATAGCAAGCCCCATTCTCATCCAACTCTTTCTTTAAAAGGAGACTCCTGGGTACTTATTAAAGCAGAAGCAGCCTTAACTCAGGCCTGCACTTGAAAGCAAGAAAACACCATGCCTTTAAAAACTAGCTCACGAGTGTGTGTTTTCACTAAACACAGGAGGCTGGTATTCCCCTCAGGTATTCCAAGTGAACAAGATATGGCTGGTAGAGTGGAGAATTGGGAGGTGAGTCACTGGTTTGGCAGGTGACGTCACCATGAGGTGACCGTCTGCGTGGTGTGCCTCCCACCTCCCACGTCTCCCATTCTCTCCACTCAGGGGCGGCCAGGTCACCAGCTGGCTCAGCTGGAAGTCTATCTGTTCTGGTGTGATGTTTAGTGGGAAACATTCCTCTTTATGACTCAGTGACTCAGTATCCCAACAGATGGGTTCAGGAAGGCTCCAGTAGCTATAAAGCCAACTCCGAGGTGGGAACCTGGATGGCCAAGGAGGAGATGAAAGACATAAACCCTTGGGAAGGGAGAGGAGAGAGCTTGTTTTCTGTTTGTTGGAATGCTAAATATCTAAGAAGTAATGGAATGATTTAGGATAATAATTATTATCCTAAGACAACTCAGGAGACTGGCACACGGAAGGGGACAGTAAATATTTATTGAATGAAATATTCATTGATTATTATTTCAGAGGTATTCAACTGCAAGAACAATCCCAAACTATGAGTGAAAAACATAGATTCTCGACCGGGCACAGTGGCTCGCACCTGTAATCCCAGCACTTTGGGAGGCCAAGGCGGGTGGATCACTTGAGGTCAAGAGTTCGAGACCAGCCTGGCCAACGTGGTGAAACCCTGTCTCTACTAAAAATACAAAATTAGCCAGGCGTGGTGGCACACACCTGTAATCCCAGATACTCAGGAGGGTGAAGCAGGAGAATCGCTTGAACCCAGGAGACAGAGGTTGCAGTGAGCCAAGATTACACCACTATACTCCAGCCTGGGTGATAAGAGCGAAACTCCACCTCAAAAACAAAAAAAAGGAAAGAAAAAGAAAAACATATATTCTTACTTATGTCTCACCAACTCTAGTTTTCTCAAAGGGGCACCAGAAATGGAGCTTGACATACTTTTGTGGAATTGACACAGGTTTGATGTGGACAACTATGATATTGACACAAAGAATCATGATGTTTATGCAGGTAATGAGGTCATTAATAAGTAGTAATGTGACAGGATTGTCTTGGACATGTTTGTACACTCATCTAGCAGTTGTTAGCAGAGGTACCATATCTATATAAGATGAAAGGAAGTGAGAAAGAGAAAGTATTTGCTTTATTTGTTTTTCCTTTTTTCTCTTTAGGCTGTATACTGTTGAGTCAATCTGGGATGGTTTAAGGTACATGAGCCTCAGTATCAGACAAGCCTCAAATGAGTCAGTGAGGACTCTTAGTTGCAAGACAGAAATTGGATTCAAATTAGCTACAGGGGGAAAAAAAATCCAGCAGATGGCTTCAGGCATAGCTGTTTCCAGGTGCCCAAATGCTAGTGTTAGAGATTTGTTGGTTTTTTTTAAATCTTGCAGCTCTGCCTGCCTATAAGATGACAAGGAATCATCCCAGTAGCTCTAGTCTTACCTTTTGTGAGCTTAACAACCTCATTAGAAAGAGATCTTTCTTCTCAACAAAAATATCAGGATTAACTCTGGCCAGCCTCGCTTGAGTCACATATTCCTCCCTAGACCTGGAGATGGTGTTAAAGCCATAAGATGCAGTTTCCAGAATAAAAAGGAATGGTTGCTGGGCAGGCAAAAACAATAGGTGTCACTCCCTGTGTGTAAATGTATGCCTGTGGGAGAGAGGGTTTATAGTTTATGTGGCACTTTGCTGATTTGTCACTACCTAGTGAGTCAGTCTGATGTGGTGGAATGAGTGCGCTCTGGACTCAACAGGCCTGAGTCAAAATGTTGGCTCTTCATTAGCTGTGTGGCCTTGGGCAACTTACTTAAAAGTAACCGTGCTGATAACTACCATGTTTTGAGCACTCGGCATGTGCTAGGTGTTACATATATTATCTCATTACTCCACATAGTCTTCCACAGCTCTGCAAAATGGTTATTATTTTCTCCTTCTTATAGATGAGGAAGCTGAAGATCAGACAGATTAAGTGACCTGCCCAAGGTCACTAAGCTAGTTAGGGACACTCCAACCCAGGGTGCTCTGACTCAAGGCAGCCTCTCTGGCCCTCCCTCTCCATGCCTGAAAAATGGACATGACATGGAGAAGAAGAAAGTGGCAGAAGAGGAGGAAAAGGAAAAATACTGAAACAGTAAAATGCCCATAACATATTAGGTATGCAATAAATCTAGTTCCCTTCATCTGTTCTTCCACTCACTTCTTTCCTCACTTTTCTCCATCTTTTTCTTTCTTTGGGCACTTCAAAAGGTCCTAGCTTTCTCCTTCCTTCCTTCCCTCCCTTCATTCTTTCCTTCCTCTCTTCCTTCCTTTTTTTCCTTCTCTTTCTTCCCCCCACTTGCCTCCTTTTTTTTTTTTTGAGACAGAGTCTCGCTCCATCACCCAGGCTGTAGTGCAGTGGCGTGATCTCAGCTCACGGCAGCCTCCACTTCCCTTGTTCAAGCGAGTCTCCTGCCTCAGTCTCCTGAACAGCTGGGATTACAGGTGCCCGCCACCACGACTGGCTAATTTTTGTATTTTTAGTAGAGACAGAGTTTCACCATGTTGGCCAGGCTGGTCTTGAACTCCTGACCTCAAATGATATGCCCACCTCAGCCTCCCAAAGTGCTGGGATTACAGGCGTGAGCCACTGCACCCGGCCCATTTTTTTTCCCCACTTTTTGAAGTCCTTACCTGGTCCAAGGTGATATTTCTGAATCATAACAGGATAAATACTGGGGCTTTAGTCATTTTTAAAGCACTCACCCTCATAAACATGACTGCCACCCCTAGAGGAACCCCCAGCCGTGACCCCTACATCAGCACTCTGGCTTGACCAAGATCATGTTCTAGCTCACTGGGAAGGGGGAAACCAAGGCACATGGGATTCCTCCCACTCCAATTCACGCCTCTGTATCCACCAGTCTCTGCATGAAGTTTTCCTAATCTGTTTAACTCACATGCCAGCTCTGACTGAGGTGGGGTAGTGGCAGGGGCACCCTTTTCTCTCCACACTGTTTCAGCTTCAGCCCTCGCCTGACCTTTCTTTCACCCTCTCCTGCCTACTTGGGGAGCCTGCCCAAGCCGTGATGAAAGGCAAGGGAAGTGAGCACCATGCTGAGCCGTGGGGTTTGGAGATAAGCACCTTCAATTTTGGACATGTTGGAACTAGAAATCAAGAGGAATTGGCACTCCAAAGGGAGGGTTGGGCTTCTCCCAGATGCTGGGCTGGTGTGGGTGAGGGGGGTCCCCTGGGCAGATGCAAGGGTGAGACTGCACAACATAGTCTTGCCAGGTGAGGAACTTGCCGAGGGTGACCAAACAGTGAACCTCTAACTCCTTAATGATTTTTCTAGAATGTTCTGGCCTTGGGAACAGGAAGTCCTCCTAAGTGACAGAGCCACCACTTCACACACACCTTGCACAACGTGTGAGCCTGTGCAGGTCATTCTCCACATGGCCACATGCCCTGTTTGGTGTGGGAGCCGCACGCCATACCCAGGCCCCTCAGGCCGCTCCACGTGGGTTCTTCCACCCAGGTGGGCACTGCAGTTGGGCTCAGGGTCTTCCCTCTTGGGGTAGCATCCCTGGTAGCAGAAACTGCCTCCTGTTCACCCCATCCTCAACCTAGGGCACAACATTAAGAAAGTCTGATTCCAGGAAGGCTTTTGTGAAATAGAGGGCGGGGGAGCTGTGGCCAGAGAGGAAGGGGGGCATGGCGATGAGTTCACACTTATTAAATATCATCAGCCCTGAGAAAGAGTATGAATAATCCCCATTCTAGAGATAGGAAAACTGAGACTCGAGTTAGTTAACAGGAAGATGCAGTGTCTACCAACAGAACAATTTCATTTTATGGACTTGAGTCACTCCCAAGATGCCTGGCCCCTGAACACTCTGATTTCCTCACCCAGTTCTCAAACTACAATGTGCTCACAAATTCCCTGAGAGCTTGTTTAAAGGCAAATTGTGATTCAGAGGGGCCCGAGATCCCACCATCTGACAAGCTCCGCTGCTGCTAGTCTGAGACAACACTTTGAATAGCAAGCGAGGCTCCAGGTTGAGGCTGTCTTTTTACAACAGCATGAGCTTAAATTCCTCACTCGGGCAGCAGGGGTGGGTGGTCTAGAGTTGCACTATCCTAATTGAGATGTACTGTGAGTGTGAAATACACACCAGATTTTGAAGGTGTTGTAAGAACAAAAGAATATAACATATCTCATTAATAATTCTTTTTATGAATTACATATTGAAATAATATTTGAGGTAAAATCAAATAGATTTTTAACAAATCTTTTTCAACTGTGTCTTTTTACTTTTCTAATGTGGCTACTAGAAAATGTAAAATTATGCATGTGGCTTGTATTATTATTATTTTGAGACAGAGTCTCACTGTCACCCAGGCTGGAGTGCAGTAGCATGATCATAGCTCACTGCAGCCTCAACATTCTGGAGTCAAGGGATCCTGCGTCCCATCTCAGTTTCCTGAGTCGCTAGGACTACAGGCACACACCACCATGCTTGGCTAATTTTTTTATATTTTGTGGAGATGGGGTCTCCCTGTTACCCACACTGGTCTCCGACTCCTGAGCTCAAGTGGTCGTCCTGCCTCAGCTTCCCCAAGTGCTGGGATTACAGGCATGAGCCTCCATGCCTGGCCACGTTATATTTTTAGTGAATAGCTCTGGTTTAGAGCAGTGGTTCTCAACCAGGCAGGGGTAATTCTGGCACCCCAGGGATATTTGGCAACGTCTGAAACGTTTTTGGCTTGGTTGCCATAAGTAGTCGGGTTGCTACTGGCATGTAATGGATAGAGGCCAGGGATAGTGCTAAACATTCCATAGTGCCCAGGACAGCCCCTTATCACCAAGAATTTGTCCAGCCCCAAATGTCAGTAATGCCAAGGTTGAGAAAGTCTCATCTAGAAACATCGCCACCATCTCTCAGATTATTTTATTGACTTTTTAATTTGTCCAATGCCTTCATCCCTCTACTAGAACATAAGCTCCATGAAATCAGAGACTTGCCTGCCTGTGGCTGCTAGAACAGTGCCTGGCACAAGGCAGCATTCTGTAGTACACATTAAATGTCCCTCTATCCACTTGAGCCCACCAAGTGGTTTGAATTTGCCCATGCAAACTAGCACAGGCCCACCAGCCAGGGGCCTCAGAACACAGTGAGACCACTCCACTCTGAAATCAAGCTAAGACAAGACAAAGTCTAAATCCACAGGTCTTGACTAGGTGTCCTCACAACTGCACATTAATCAATCTATCCACGGGCAGGCATTCACCCCAGGGAGCAGAGATAGGAATTGCCTCTGAAGGGCTTGTCAGACCTCTGTGCACAGCTTGGCCCCGCCCAGCCCTGGCAGGCCTTTCATCCTGGGCGGGGTCACCTACCAAGCTGCCACAGACCAAGCTGCTTTCGTTTCCAGTGATTTTATTCACCACCCAGTGGTGGTTTCAAAGGGCTGGCTCCAGCCCATCTGATCTGCTGCCTTTTCTGAGTTGCTGGGCCCTGTGTGGAGCCCAAACCTGGGCTTTCTAAGGGAGAGTTGTCTCCTAGCCTTCTCCTTTCGCAAGCTGGTGGGTGGGGTTAGGGTGAGGCCAAAAGAACAACTTGGGTCCACCCAGGGCGTGCGAGGGAACGGAATCAGGGCAGATTAATTTCTCTTGTTGAGATAACTCTTTAATCTTCAATATAAAGTCGTGAAAGCCACTGTTCTGGGCCTTCTCCCTTTCCCTCTTGTCACTCCCTGGGGTGCGGCCCTATCCTGGTAGGAGTCCAGAGACCTGGACTTGGCCCCAGAACTGGGCTGTGTGACCTAGGGTAAGGGAAGAAAGCCCTTCTGAGCTTTTTAAATTATTATTATTATTATTATTATTGAAACAGTCTCGCTCTGTTGCCAGGCTGGAGTGCCGTGGTGCAATCTCAGCTGACTGCAACCTCCATCTCCTGGGTTCAAGCAATTCTCCTGCTTCAGCCTCCTGAGGAACTGGAACTACAGACGCGTGCCACCACGCCCAGCTAAGTTTTGTATTTTTAGTAGAGATGGAGTTTCACCATCTTGGCCAGGATGGTCTTGGTCTCTTGACCTCGTGATCCACCTGCCTCGGCCTCCCAAAGTGCTGGGATTACAGGCATGAGCCACCGCGCCCGGCCTCTGAGCTTTCTTCTAAATGGAGGAGGGGAGAGAGGAGTAGGAGTTATACTGATCTTTAAATCTTTTAGCCTTTCAATCTTGCCTCTAGTCTTTAAGATAAAGCCCGAGCCCCTCAGCACGACCCAGCTTCACTCCTGTCCACCTTCCTGCCTCTAAGTTGGCAGTCCAGCTCCTTGCCCCATATGGTGAATACATCCCACTTCAGCCACAGTGGCCTATCTTCAGTTTTGTTAATGTGCCTTGCTCTCTTTTACCTTCTAGTCTTTGGACATGTCATTCTGCTCTTCCACGGAGTTTTCCAGGGTAATTCTTAAATCTATGTAGGGTAGATCACATGACATCTGTTCACTGTGTGTTCTTGGGCAAGTTACTTAACCTCTCTGTGCTTCAGTCCCCTCTTGTAGAAAAATGAGAATAACACTGGTCCTTAATTCATGGGGTTATTGTGCAGTTGAATGAGATGATGCTTGCAGAGTTGTTTACAGCAATATCTAACACCCAGAAGGCAACAAGGGAAAACATTCCCTGCCATCATTATGATCATTTCTGGAATGTGTTCATACTCAACTCTCAGGAATCAGCTCAGTTGTTACCCTCTTTCAGGAAGGCTTCCCAGGTTTCCACTCTCCAACTCCGGTGTCTGCCCCTCCTCTGCCTCCTGACTCACCCTGGGTCACTGCTGTCATCACCCTTATCACTAGTGTGGTAACTGCCTGTTTACTTGTCTAGCTCCTCTCAATAGATTGTCACTTCCTCAAGTCTAGAGATTAGAAACAGACCACATGCTGGCCCAAACCACAGGTGTGCTTTAGCTGGACTAGGGGCAGGAAGTCTGGAAAACTTTTAATAAGGTGTATTTTTTTAAAATCGAAAACAAATCGGTTATTTTAAAAATGGGATGATTTCACATAAAAATCTGAGTTTCCTGCTTCTCTTGGAAAATTAGAGACTCTGCAAATACAAGCCCCTATCATCACCTGCACCTGTGGGAGCATTGGCTTCAGGGGGCAGGTGCTCCTGGCTTACTGTAGGCTCCACCCAGCATGATTACTCACATTCTGCCCCCAAAATAAGGTGATGACATAAGCCTGTCCTCTGAATCAGGACACCTTTGAGAGTGAAAGTGATATGTTATTAATAACCACAAATAAACCAGACAGATCAGGGAAAACTGGAAAACAGACTCCCCCTAAACTACAGAGTCAGGGGCTTTGTCATCTCTGGGTCCCACACGACACACTTCCTGCCACATACATGCTCAACAAATGGTCATCACAACAACTAGGGCATCTTGAGCATTTGCTTAACGCAAGCTTGTCCAATCCATGGCCCGCAGGCCTAGGACAGTTCTGAATGTGGCCCAACACAAATTCGTAAACTTTCTTAAAACATTATGAGGCCGGGCGCGGTGACTCACGCCTGTAATCCCAGCACTTTGGGAGGCGGAGGCGGAGTCGGGCAGATCATGAGGTCAAGAGATCGAGACCATCCTGGCTAATATGATGAAATCCCATCTCTACCAAAAATACAAAAATTAGCTGGGTGTGGTGGCGGGTGCCGGTAGTCCCAGCTACTTGAGAGGCTAAGGCAGGAGAATCGCTTGAACCCAGGAGGCGGAGGTTGCAGTGAGCTGAGATCTCACCACTGCACTCCAGTCTGACAACAGAGCAAGACTCCATCTTAAAAAAAAAAAAAAAAAGAAAAAAAAAAAGGAGTTTGGAGTTTTTTGCATTTTTTTTAAAGCTCATCAGCTATCGTTAGTGTTAATGTATTTTATGTGGGGGTCCAAGACAATTCTTCCAATGTGGCCCAGGGAAGCCAAAAGATTGGACTCTCCTGGCTTAATGTATTCACTCGACAGTCCTCCCAGGAGCCTTATGAGGTAGTGACTGTTGTCTGCATCTTGCAGATGAAGAAACTGAGGCACAGATATATTTAATACTGTAACCTGTGTCGACCGCACGGCTAGGCAATGGGAAACAAGACAGTTTGGGTCTAGAGGTTGTGTGTTGGCAAAATCAATCATTCGCTCTTAGAGTCCTTCCCACCTCTACAAACTTCAGGTTCTTTTGATGTTTTTCCTCTTGTTTTCTCCTTTCCCAGGTCTCTCCTTTTGTCCTTTCCTCCTTTCTCTCTCATACTCTGTCCTCTTTGTCTCTCCCTCTCGCTCGCTCTTTCTGTTCCACCCACTCTTGCTCTCTCTCTCTCTCCCATCTTTGTCTCTCTGTGTCTCTAACTGTTGTTCCTGCTCTTGGGAACTCTCTGTTTCTGTCTCTCTGTATTTCCCTTGACATCTTTTTTTTTCTTTTCTTTTTTCTTTTTTTTTTAAGACAGGGTTTCACAGTGTCACTGAGGCTGGAGTGCAATGGTGTGATCTTGGCTCACTGCAGCCTCAACCTCCCAGGCTCAAGTGATCCTCCCACCTCAGCCTTTCAAGTAGCTAGGACGATAGATGTGTACCACACCTGGCTAATTTTTGTATTTTTTTGTACAGATGGGGTTTTGCCAAGTTGCCCAGGCTGGTCTCAAACTCCTGGTCTCCAGCAGTCCTCCCGCCTTAGCCTCCCAAATTGCTGGGATTGCAGGCCTGAGCCACTGGCGCCCGTCCATGACTCCTTTCTTGAAAGACTCTCACTGTCTCTTTTCTTGTCATCTCTCTGCTCTTCCTTTTTCTGTCCTCCCTTTTTCCTCCTCCTCTTTCTCCTTCTCTCTGTGTCTCTCCCTGTCTCTCTGTGTCTCTCTCTTCCGCACATTATGCATTCTCACCAACCATGACTAAACACGTATGCGATAGAAGAATATGCTTTCAGTAACTCACTGTGGGTGCTGGCTTGTAGAAATCCCACAAGCCAGGCCCTGTGCCTTCACTACACTTTTGGTGAGAACTTCTGTGGACAGAGGCACAAAAGCCTCAAGCTGTGAGATTCAAAATCTGGTAGTTAAGCCAGCCCCTCAGCGCTCCCAGCTTGTGCCTCCATCCTTGTTCAAAACAGTGAGTTGTAAAGTGTCTTGATGACTTTCAGCAGACAGACCTGCAAAGAAGAGAAGCTGGTCTGGACTCCGGCCTTCCTTCACAACACATGGACAGGTAAATAAAATTAATGGCATGTGTCTCTTTTTTGCAAGAGAAGGATAACCACAGTATATCCTTTACAACAAATATGTATGTTCAAGGCACATGAAATGTATGTCTCTTGAAGGACAAAATAGCCTTGGAATATCATTTTGAAGCCAAGGAGAAAAGTAACTTTTTCTGGCTGGGTGCAGTGGCTCATGCCTGTAGTCCCAGCACATTGGGAGGATGACTCAGGAGGATCTCTTAAGCCCAAGAGTTTAAGACTAGCCTGGGCAACATGGCGAAGCCCCCATGTCTACAAAAACACAAAAATTAGCCAGGCGTGGTGGCGCACACCTGTAGTCCCAGCTACTCAGGAGGCCGAGGTGGGAGGATGGCTGGAACCCAGGATGTCAAGGCTGCAGTGAGCTGAGATTGTACCACTGCACTCCAGCCCAGGTGACAGAGTGAGACCCTGTCTTGGGAAAAAAAGGTAACTTTTTCTTAACATGTAAACAGGGAGAAAAGTAATAGAAAAGGAGAAAATGGTACTCCTCATCAGTGAAGTGAGTGAAAAATTAAGTGGGGATAGCAGAGAGGGAAAGAGAGGGGAAGGGAAATTAAGCAGAAGTCACAGTAGCCTGAGGAATGAGACAGAGGAGGATGAGGGGGAGGAGAGGCAGAGGCAGAGGAGGAGGAGGCAGAGGCAGAGAAGGAGGAGAAGGAGAGGAGGAGGAGCTGAGATTGGGGGAAGAAGGTGACTGATCTTAACAAATTTGAGATGAGACTTCAGCAGCCCCAGCTTAGGCAACTACCTGGTTGGCTCTGCCCAAATGAATGTCCACTTACGGAGGGAGGGAGAAGGAGGAAACCTGGAGACCAAAAGGGTCCCGGTGAAGTAGATAATCAGTCTCAAATCCCAGACTGGGCTCCACCCTTTTGTTCACCTTGGTTTCCGAATGGGTGTCCCTGTGCTCTGGAGGGGAAGTGTTCAGACAAAGGCTCACTGGTGGCGATGAGTCAGGGCCCCACCCAGCCCCTACCAGCCCCAGGAGGCCTCTCCTTGCCCATAGGCCTGACAGCGGCTGGGTGTTATCAGGAGAAACCAAGAAACAGTAGGGGCATGGGAAGCCATTCAAAGTCACTCCAAAAGACCTGCTGTGGCCATAGGGTCTAGCTGCCAGAGCCCTGCAGCTGGGGTGGTTCCATTCATCCTGGCAATTAATGGTGAGTTGGCTGCCCAGTGTTTGCCATTTCAATGTCAACAGCCCAAGGGAGACAGCCCTGTGGAGCGGGATCAGCCCAGCTATACGATCTGTCACTTGGCCTGGCTGGATGGCTCAAGCCTGTAATCCCAACACTTTGGGAGACCGAGGTGGGTGGATCACTTGAGGCCAGGAGTTTGAGATCAGCCTGACCAACACGGGGAAACCCTGTCTCTACTAAAAATACAAAAATTAGCTTGGCGTGGTGGCGCACATCTGTAATCCCAGCTACTCGGGAGGCTGAGGCAGGAGAACTGCATGAACCCAAGAGGTGGAGGTTACAGTGAGCTGAGATCACACCACTGCACTCCAGCCTGGGTGACAGAGCCAGACTCCATCTCAAAAAAAAAAAAATCTGTTATCACACAATTTCCACCATCAACACCCTTCCTTTAGCTATAAGACCTGAGAGGGCAGGAGACCTGTTGTAGATCCCACAGCATACCCAGCAATTGACCTGCAGACTGGTATGCAGCAGGTGCTCAATAACTGAACAAGTTAGCATGCATTCAACTCTCCCTGCTGCCACAGACCAGCTGTGTGACCCTGCTCAACTTCCTTAACTTGTCTGAGCTGCTACTTCCCTTATCAATACACGAGAGAGTGCCAGTGAAAGCATAGACTATTGCCTTCCCACCTTTGTGAGATAAGAAAGCCGGAGCATCCAGTCCATAGTTGTCATCAAAATATGGTGGGGGTGGAATGGAGGAGCTCCTTTCCCTTTCCAAAAGTCTGCAGCTTCTGTTGCCGCTAGTTCCGAGGGTGTCGTACAGATGTTACTTTTTAGGAAGACGGTGTGGGGATGTGGTTAAGTGCTCATGATCTGGGGGCTGAGTACCCGAGTTCAAATGCTACCTCCTCCACCTGTCACTCCATGGTGGCCACCGGCAAGCCACTTCATCTCGCTGAGCTTGTTTTCCCATGTGTAAAACAGAATTGTCAGGAGGCTTACGTGAGATAAATCCCACATCCCTGGCACATAGTAGATACTCCATACACCTTAGCCATGATCACCAGTTTCCACCTCCCAACCCTGTGATGGAGATGTGACTCTCCCCAGGGTGCAAAAGAGGAAACCAGGGCTGGCCAGGTGGAGAGGCCCTCTCCTGACAGCAGAACCAGAACCAGACACCCTTATCCCACCCACCCAGGCCCACCACAGCTGCCAAACATGAGCTGATGGGACAGCCCTCGTGGTCTCCACCCACTGCCCTGGTGGAGAAGTGAAACATGAACCCATCAGTGCAAGACAGAGGAAGAGGCGCCAGCGAAGGTAAGAAGAGTCGGGTGGCCATGAATTTTATTGAAGGGACAGTCCAGGACAAGGTCAAGTCCAGGGTGGCAAGAGGGTGGAGGCGGTGGGAGGATAGTATGACAAGAGGGGTATGGGGGCTGAGTCGGCTGGCGGCCAGGGGTGAAAAGCTGGTCCCGAGAATGAGGAAGGAAGCCTTTTTATCAGTGTTAACAAGAACAGAGAGGGAAGTTCTTTGCATCTGGCCAGATACCTCAGCTGTGACCTCCTGTCTCTCAGGAGGGGGTCCCTGCAAGTTTTGCTTTCAAAAGTCTCTTGGGAGAAATCACAAGTCCCTGATTCTTAGAAGCTGCCTTCATCTTAACTAAAAAAATCCCTCAGTGGCTTTTTGGTCAGCACAACAGGATTAGCCTTTCTGACTGGTGGGCTTCCAGCCTCTAAGGATAGCTGGATTTCCCTTGCTTTCACCTACCCATTTGCAGGTGAGAAAACTGAAGCTGGAACCTGGCCTCCAGTCCTGTCTCTGCCATTAGCAGCCCTGGGATCTTAACGCCTCCACCAGCTGAGCTTCAGTTTTTCCATCTGTAAAATGGAGGGTTGAGGCCACATCTTCCTTTTAGTCCTTCCTCTTCCCTTCCCTCCAGAGCAAGCGATGTGGAATTCTAAGGCCAAAGTCACCCTGATTGAATGGTGTGGATTAGTCAAGAACCCAGCACTGAGGTCAGCTTCTAGAAGCAATTTAAGATGACCCAAGGATTTGAGATTCCAACCTCCCGCAGGCAAGCAGAAGTGCTCCCTCCTACATAGGGCCGCCCTCCTTCCTGAGCAACTGGGCTGATTTGTGGAAGAAACAGCTGTGCTTTCTGGTGAGCTCCAATGCCAAACATGTGGGCCTTGGATCAGGCAGGATGTTCCATCAGCAGTCATTGTTCACACCTGTGCTCTATGGGCCAGGCATCAAGCCAATAGTAACACCTCCTTTCACCCCACAACAACCCTGTACCAAGCACACACCCATTTTACACCTGAGGAAGCTGAGGCTCGGAGAGGCACCGCGCCCAGGGTCATGTAACCACAGGTGACAAAATGAAGATGCAAATGCAACCTGAGTGATTCCTTTTGACGGAGCCACACCATTTAAATCAATGCTGGGTGATTGGATTAGATGTAATTTCTTTTTAATTAAAAACTTTTTTTTTTTTTTTTTGCCAGACACAGTGGCTCATGCCTGTAATCCCAGCACTTTGGGAGGCCGACGCGAAGTGGATCACTTGAGGTCGAGAGTTCGAGACCAGCCTGGCCAATACAGTGAAACCCTGTCTCTACTGAAAATACAAAAAGTTAGTAGGGTGTGGTGGTGGGCAACTGTAATCCCAGCGACTTGGGAGGCTGAGGCAGGAGAATCGCTTTAACCTAGGAGGCAGAGGTTGCAGTGAGCTGAGATCGTGCCACTGCATTCCAGCCAGGGTGACAGAGTGAGATTCTGTCTCAAAGAAAACCCAAAAAACAAAACAAAAACTTTTTTTTTCCCCATAATGAACAGGATTGCTTGTGTTTTAAAAGGGAGTAACCAATCACAGCACTTGCAAATAACATTATATGTTGCCTGGAATCTGATTTAAACTATTCCATGGGGGTGGTGGTGCAAAAATAAAGCAAAATTCTCTGTGAATTGATAGCCCTTGAGGCTGAGTATTGGGTGTGATGTTCATTATCCTGTTCTCCTGTAGTGAACGTGTTTGAGAAGTTCCATGGTATTAAAAATTTTTTTAATTTAAAATTTAATAAGTCTAAATTCAAGATAAATGAACTGGCCTGGGAATGCCCTGTCATGGGGGTAGCAGTCCTTAGCCCCACCCCACAGCTGAAAGCATTTTAAGGTCGGCTTCAAGAAGGTATTCATTAAGGCCTCCTGGTTCTGCTCTCCCTGAACCACAATGGCTCTCTCTGCGTCCGGGAGAACAATCTTCCCCCAGACTGCTGGCCAAGTCGAGACTGCGCATTAGGGATCCCACAGCCAAGCTGTGGTTTTATGACAGAGTTTGGAACCATATGTGGTTCACGCTCACTCTGTCCAGAGACTTGGGGAATCTCTCATAAATATTCTCAGCAAAGCCACATCCTGGGACACCCAGAAAACTGGCAAAGATGAGACCTCTGGCTTCCACAAGATAGCCAAGCATCTGGGAGTGGCCCCTCTGCACTGGCCCCCCTCAGGCCCAGCACATGCTGCTTCTGCCTGTCCCCAGAGTCCCTGGGGAGTTTGACTTGTCTTCCCAGACCCCTCTGAAACAAGGAGACCTCGCCATGTACAGCCTTCCCTGTCCTCGGACAAGTGGAATCACCTGTCCACTGGCCTGTATTAGATTGAGCTATAGTCATTCATTTAGTCAGTAATTATTTATTCAATTATTATTTATTGAGCACCAGCTATATGTGCAGCCTTCCCTATCCTCAAATAAGTAGAATCACCTGTCTAATGGCCTGTATTATGTCGAGCTATAGTCATTCATTTATTCAATAATAATTTATTGAGCAGCTACTATATGCACTAGGATTCTAGCATATAGCAGATAGATGGCCTATATAGCATATACAGCATATAAAAGACACAGTCCCCATATTCCAGGAGCTTCTAATTTCCTAGAGGAGAAAGGCAATAATCAATAATTAATACTATTAATCATTTCATTATAATTCTGACAAATGCTTTAGAGAAGCACAGGCACTATGAGGGCATCAGGAATGTGATCTGATTGAGTGAGAAGGAAGGGAATGGAGAGGATTCAAAGAAGGCTTCTTGAGCCTTGGCAACACAGTGAGACCCCACCTCTATCAAAAAAAAAAAAAAAAAAAAAAGTCAGGTATGGTGCCCTGTTTCTATCGTCCTAGCTACTTGAGAGGCTGAGATAGGAGGGTCTCCTGGGCAAAAGTCGAGGATGCAGTGACCTGTGACCGCGCCACTGCACTCCAGCCTGGGCAGCAATGCGACACTCTGTCTCAAAACAAAACAAAATCAAAGGCTTCTTGGAGAGAATCAAGTTTAAATTGAGATCTGAACATTTGAGGCATTAGCCAGCCAATCAGAGAAAAAGGGGTTATTCTAGAGAGAGGAAGCAGCGTATGCAAAGATCAGATGGATCATGGCTCCTTCAAGGAAGTGAAACTCTACCGTGTGGACTGTGTGGTATGAGGAGTATGACAGGGAAGGAGATGGTAGAGATGGCAGAGAAGGAGCTGGGGGCAGGTCACGAAGGAGCTTGAAGGCCAAGTTAAGGATGATGGAGTGCTCATGAGGTAATAGGTGTGTGTGGAGGGGTGAGTAAATTGTACCTAAAATGAGTGCTTTCGTAGCTGGGGAGCTGATTGGGTCAGAACAAGGTAATGTGGATGCTGCAGGGACTAGGCCAGCCCACACAGCACATTTGTAAGAATTAGGAGAAGGTGCCCCTCTGGGAAGATGCAGCCCCACAGGCCCATGCTTAGGAAAGGGACCTGACCTGAATTTCAGCCCCTCTATGCCTGAGCCAGCACCCTTGTGCAGTCAGCAACCTACACAACTGTATACAATGGCCACAGATGCCAGGGAATAGTTAGAAGGGTATAACAACATTTGTTGACAAATCTGTCTCCTCCACCTTAAGCACCTTGGGTTCTGAGTTTTTGAACTCCATATCCATATTGTAACCTCAGTACACATAGGAGATGCTCCTATTATTTGTCAAACGGATTGTTCTTTGGCTACTTGTTTTTTCTTCAGACTTTCTGTCTTCTTGTCCTTCTAAATTCATAACGGCTTCCTCTTAATGCACTCCTGCTAGGGTTAGAAAGCACTGTGTTGGCTAGTTTAAGGGTTTTTTTTGTTTTTATTTTAAAGACAGGGTCTCGCTCTGTCACCCAGGCTTGAAGTGCAGTGGCGCGATCTCTGCTCACTGCAGCCTCCGCCTCCCAGGTTCAAGTGATTCTTGTGCATCAGCCTCCTGAGTAGCTGGGACCACAGGCATATACCACCACACCCAGCTAACTTTTATATTTGTAGTAGAGATGGTGTTTTGCCATGTTGCCCAGGCTGGTCTCGAACTCCTGGCCTCAAGCAATCCACCTTGGCTTCACAAAATGCTGGGATTATAGGCGTGAGTTACCAGGTCTGGCTCACTTTGACTTTTTAATCCTGACATCTTACCCTCTGTCCATTCAACAGAAACTTGGCTATGGCCACACAGCTAGTAAGGTGGGCAAGTGGTGCTGGGTAGGAAACTGTCAAGCCCTGGGGGTGTGGTCCAGGCTGGATTCCCTACCTTCTGGTGGGGATTCTTGTGGCTTAATCTCCGTACTTTGGATCCGAGAATGTCAGAGCTGAAAGGAACCCTTTAGGGCCCCGTTTTATAAATGGGGCAACTGAGGCACAGAGAAGGGCTGGGAATTACTAGAAGCCACTGAGTAAGAGCCAGAGCAGAACTGGAAACTAGGTCCCTTGACATGTTTAGAAGAAGCAGCTAGCTAGATATCAGGAGTGGAAATTAGAAGAGAAAGACCAAGGAGGAGAAATGGCTCTCTGAGGAGGGTGTCTGACTGTGATGGCTGTCAGTGGGGCTATGAGGGATTACAGCAGGATTTGGGAGAGTCCTTGATCACTGTTCAAAGGGAAGAGAGGGCCAAGAAAATAGGACTTCACCAAGGAGTGGACAGCCCTCTAAACTGGAATCCATTAGGATCCAGCCTGGCCATAGATCTCCAGACGCTGAACAGAATTTCTTGTTCTGGGCCTGGTCAGTTTGGAAGTCCTTGGTCAGTAGCATTTGGCTGGGAGCAAGCTGCCGGCTGGCCTGCTCTGAGAGCACTTGGTGAAATCAGAGGCAAGGCTTGTTTCCCCTTCCCGGGAGCCTGCACTCCAGGTACCTCTGTGAGGCCCCACTCCAGTTCTCTGTCAGCATCTGCTCGGGGCTTTCCTCCTTCTAGGTCTTCATCACAGCTCCTCCTATGTCACATTGCCTCGGGTCCCACCAGCACTGCCCTGAGCTGGAAAATCCCTCTGAGCCCGAGCAGCCCGTGACCATAGAGGCAGGAAACTATGACACTCGAGGCACACAGGGTGTGAGGTTTATTCTTGGTATGTGGTTGGGAAAGGCGGGGTTGAATGGGGGTGGGGTGGGATGGGATCCTCAAGAGAGATAGAGAAATCCAAAAAGAAGGAACCCCTTTGAGAATATCAGAGTAGTTTTCTTTTTTCTTTTTCTTTTTTTTAAATTTTTTTTTTTTGAGGCAGGGTCTCGCTCTGTTACCCAGGCTGGAGTACAATGACGTGATCTTGGCTCACTGCAATCTCTGCTATCTGGGGTCAAGTGATTCTCCTGCCTCAGCCTCCTGAGTAGCTGGAACTACAGGTGCACACCACTGCACCCGGCTAATTTTTGTATTTTTTGTAGAGTCGGGGTTTCACCATGTCGCCCAGGCTGGTCTCGAACTCCTAGCCTCAAGTGATCTGCCCACCTCAGCTTCCCAAGGTGCTAGGATTACAGGCATGAGCCATTGCACCCTGCCTCAGAGTAGTTTTCTTTCCCAGCATGTTCCCTTTATTTCAAGCCCCTGGGATTGTCTCTCTTCCTTGGGGTAGCCTCTGGGGGTGGGGGAAGCAGGGGGGCATTTTAGGATCAAGGGTTCAGTCCCTCAATCAGGGACCCCAACCTATAGAGTTTAGTAGTAGCAATCGTAGTAACATAGGGAATATTGTAATTAACTGATCACTTTCTAGATGCCGGGTTTTAAGTATCTAGTACAGTGCCTGGAACACAGTAAGTCCTCAATAAATGGTAGCTTGATTGTATGATTGTAATCCACCTTAAGAAGTGGCATGAGGCCAGGCACGCCTGTAATCCAAGCCCTTTGGGAGGCCAAGGCAGGCGGGTCGCTTGAGGTCAGGAGTTCAAGACCAGCCTGGCCAACATGGCGAAACCCCATCTCTACTAAAAATAGAAAAATTAACTGGACATGGTGGTGGGTGCCTGTAATCCCAGCTACTTGGGAGGTTGAGGCAGGAGAATCTCTTGAACCCGGGAAGTGGAGGTTTCAGTGAGCTGAGATCATGCCATTTGCCAGCGTGGGTGACAGAGACAGGAATCCCAATCTCATTTTAGAGATGGGGAAACAGATTCAAAGACCACAAGTCATTTTTCCAACATGGTACAGCTGGCTATTCATTCGCCCACTGATTCCATAAGTATGCATGGACTCCTTGCTGTGTGGCAGCCGCTGCTCTAGATGAGAGGAATGGAGCCCTGAACATGGCCCCCGCCCTCAGGGTTCATCTGTGTGTGTTCTACTGAGGGGAGTCAGGTGGTGAACACATAGCAAGTCAATAAGGAAGGGAATGGGAATCGCAGATAGGAATGGAAAACAGGCATTGCAGGGGGATGTGGAAGAAGTGAGAACATGGCAGTGCTTTAGAAAGGAAGAGAAAGGAAGGCTTTTTAAAAATCTTTATTTTTTGTAGAGACGGGGTCTCTCTCTGTTTCCCAGGCTGGTCTCAAACTCCTGGGCTCAAGTGATCCTCCTACCTTGGCTTCCCAAAGTGCTGAGAGTGTAGTCATGAGCCACTATGCCCAGCCAAGGGAAGGCTTTTTAAGGGAGGTGACACTGGAGCTAGGATTTGGTAAGGGTGAAGGAGCCAGGGAAAGGTTGTTTACAGCAGAGGCAAACTAACAGCAAAGGCCTTGTGTGGGGAGAGAGCTTGGTTGGTTTTCAGGAGGTTCAGGGAGGCCAGTGGGACTGAGGTGAGCAGGGAGGTGCATGGGAGGGAGGGAGATGAGGAAACCGGTGGGACAGGGACACACCGGCCTTTGGGACCACGGGAAGAGCTGGGGCTGTCAGTGGCAGAGGCTGCCACTCTGGATTTTAATCCCTCACTTCGGACCTCCATGGCCAGCCCAGGTTCTGCCCCTTTGGCCCCAGTCCTGACTCTGAGCTGGGCTTCGGCGGGTGTGACTCCCCTACGTCCCCGCTGACCACAGCCCCCTCCACTCGCAGTGTGTCATAGGACAGGCAGGGCCACTCCTGTTTCCCGGCTCAGAGCCTGTCCAGGCCTGCAGATTCCCCACTGAGCAACAGAAACAACCCCCCGCTGATGGGTCAGCCAGCCCTAGAGGAGGGAGCAGCTGTCCAAACCCCAAACACCTCCCTACCAGCTACCTGCGAGGCTTCTGGGCCTTCCCCCTTCCTCCACCCACCCTTCTCTCACACGTCAGCTGACCTGGGTTCAAATCCTGCCTCTACCTCCCGTAAACACTAGGGCAGTGAGCAAGTTGGGTTTTATTTTGTTTGGTTTGATTTGGTAGAGGTGGGGTCTTGCTGTGTTGCCCAGGCTGGTCTCAAACTTCTGGGGTCAAGCAATCCTCCTACCTCTGCCTCCTAAAGTGCTGAGATTATAAGCGTGAGTCACTGGGCCCAGCCTGAGCAAGTCATTTAATCCCTCACCTGTGAGGTGGGATAACACCTATCTGCTCTCACAGGGCTGTCAGTGAACATTAAATATGATAAAAGTAATATCAGTTAGCACTGAGAGTCTACTCTGGGCCAGGTATGTGCCACTTGCCCTATACACTTTAACTCACTTTTCCTTCCTCCTCATAACAACAATATTGGGGAGTATTGTGATCAGAGCCAGCTTCATGGGCATGTGGCCTATGCAGTCACAGAGGGCCACCCCACACTTAGAAGGGCCCCACACTTGGTTTAATTCTCCACCAATGCTGTCTTGAAATTCTTCTTCTTTTTTTTTTTTTTTTTTTTACCACAACCCCCATCTCCTAGGTTCAAGCGATTCTCCTGCCTCAGCCTCCCGAGTAACTGAGATTACAGGCATGTGCCACCACACCTAGCTAATTTTGTATTTTTAGTAGAAATGGGGTTTCTCCATGTTGGTCAGTCTGGTCTCGAACTCCCAACCTCAGATGATCCACCTGCCAAAGTGCTGGGATTACAGGTGTGAGTCACTGAGCCCAGACGAAATTCTTAATAATTTTTTTGTTTTTTTGAGATGGAGTCTCACTCTGTTGCCCAGGCTGGAGTACAGTGGCATATCTTGGCTCACTGCAACCTCTGCCTCCTGGGTTCAAGCAATTCTCCTGCCCCAGCCTCCCAAGTAGCTGGGACTACAGGCGCCCGCCACCACACCCAGCTAATTTTTGTATTTTTAGTAGAAACGGGGTTTTACCATGTTGGCCAGGCTGGTCTCGAACTCCTGACCTTGTGATCCACCTGCCTCGGCCTCCCAAAGTGCTAGGATTACAGGCATGAGCCACCACACCTGACCCAAAATTCTTAATAATTTTTAAAACAAGGGCCCTGCATTTTCATTTGCACTGTGTCTCACAAATTATATAATTGGTCCTGGTTACTGCATTAGCATCTACTATTGGCCATGTGCTGTTTAAGGCACTGTAGAGATAGGAGTGCACAAAACAGAATTCCCTACCCTTGTGGAATTTACTTTGCATCACTTCCCAGATGAGGAAACTGAGGTTCAGAGAAGGTAAGTTACCTGCTCAAAGTCACACAGTAAGTGGGTGTCTAAGTTCCAACTCAGAGCTCTTAACCATGATACAATTCCCCTCTTCTGACTGAGGCTGTAAAGTATTTAATATGACTTCAAGCAAAGAAATAGCGAATAGTGTTCTACACGCTTTAACTGTGTTAACTCATTTAATCACAACTTGCCCCATTTTAGAGATGAGAACATGGAGGCTCAGAGAGGTTAGGTACCTTGCCCAGAGTCACACTGCTATGAAGAAGCAGAGCTAAGACTAGGAACCTCGGTGTCTTGCTCAGAATTACGTTTCTAGCCACGCCAGCATGTTGCCTTCTGAAGGAATCATTCAGAAAATGGTGGCTTTTGCAATTCGTTTTAATCACCGTCATTTTCATTTTTGTCATTTTTGTCTTGTGTCTGGAGCCCCCACGCACAAGGCCTGACCCAAATTAATATGTACGCAATAAAAGGATTAACAAATGAATGAGCAGATCGAGGCATAAACCTGTGTGGTAACGGGTACAGTTGCCCCCACCACCACTACCACAACCACCCAAAATCTGACATGACTTATCACCAGGGCCTGACACCCAGCTTCTCTGTCTTGCCTTAAGCCAGTGATGAAATCTGTCATCGCTCAGGATGTAAAAAACAGGGTCGCGTCTTCCAGTAAACAGGCCAGGGCTGGAAGGTAGGGGGTGGGGAGGGGTGCCGTGTGGAGGAGTCGTTCACAGTGATGGTTATCAATGAGTAACAAGCTTTCCTTTTCCTCCTGAGGTGATGACAGGGCTTGTGACAGGGCTTGTAGATGTCTCCCTCCCCTAAAGGCTGTCACTCTTTAGAGGGTCTCATCCTCCATGCTTGGGCTGCCATGCTTGGGCTGACTTGAGGAATTTATCAGTTAGGCAGGCCTTAAGTGTCAGGTGATTTCTGGGGTTTTGGGAGAGACCCCTGCACAGATTAGCACCTCCCATGATCCTCACTGACGTCTGACACCCCGATTCATTCATTCATTATCCAACGAATCGTTATTACATGCCTACTATGTGCCAGACACTCTTCTAGGAACTGAAGATACAGCAGAGAATGAAACAGATAAAAATCTCTGGCCTCAGGGAGCTCATATTCCAGTCCAAGGCGCTTCCACTGGGAATTCTTTTGATTAGATGGTAGACACTGGGAACTTTATCTTGTCGGACATTGGATATGTTTGTACTCTTCTAAAAGCCATTGAACTTTGTCTAGGACAGAGTTAAGGTACTTTTTAATTGTTTCAGATGGGAGGGTAAATCTGGCACCTGTTACTCTATTTGGCCAGAATCCAAAGTTCTCTTCCACAGGTTTTTTTTTTTTTTTTTTTTTTTTTTTTTCTTATAAGAAAGTCTTTAGGCCTGGGAGAGGCAAGACTTGAAATATCATCAGTCACTTATACCTTTTTATGAATGAGTTTATAAGAGCCGTTTTGAGGCACTGTGGTAATAGGAAATGAAGACCTGGAAGACACTGAAATAATATCTACAGTTCAGGAAATTAGATATTCACATAGCCATTATTTCATTTGAATTCATCTCATTCTTGGAAATATTCAAGCAAGAAAAGTGCTTCAATTTCCATGTTATGGGTGAGGAAAGTGAAGCTTGGAGAGCTTCACTGGCTCAAAGTCACACAGCTAATTAACACCCAGAGACACTGACCTTTTTAGAGATGGTGGTCTCACTTTGTCACCCAAGCTGCATGTGCAGTGGCATGATCATGGCTCACTGCAGCCTTGACGTCCTGGGCTCACTTGATCCTCCCACCTCAGCCTCCCAAAGTACTGGGATTGCAGGTGGGAACCACCACTCCCCACAGAGCCTACTAACATTTACATCAGAGTGCATTCTAACACAGCTTGGGGCAGGGATCACCATATGGGAAGAGCAAAGGGCACCTATGATCCCAAATACTTGTGCTGACTTGGTTGTTTTGCACGCCGCTGGACTTGCCCCTTTGGCTTTGGGCCTGTCTGAGGAACAGCATCAGCTTCCTGGGGACACAAGTCAGTACTGCTTGTTCATGTGCCCTGAGTAGCAGCTATAGGTTAGGAAGACACACAGGACCACTCTGAAGATACCGCTAATTCCACAAGGGCAGGGACCATATCTATTTGGATCCCCACTGGGACCTCAGCACCTAGAACAGCACCTGACCCCTAGTAAGTTATCAAGGAATATTTGCTGAGCAGCAATAACAACAAAACACGTGAATAAATGAATCTGAGGGGTAAGCAGACGAAAAGGAATACCTACCTCAGTTGCTTCAGCTATAAAATGGGAGACAATAATCTTTTGCCCTTTAATGTTATTTTGATTTCACTGAAAGCAGGGGTTTTTGTCTGTTTTATTTATGCCCTATATATCCCCAGCATCTAAAACAGGGCCTGTCACATAAGTAGGTACTTAATACATGTTTGTTGGATAAACAGATGCAAGCAAAACATCTAGGTTTTAGTGAACATGTGTGCCTAAAAAGGACCTAACATAGTACTGTGGTTAAGGGCGAGGAGCTTGAAGTCAGGCCTGGGTTTGACTCCTGACTGACACTTACTAGCTGTGCGACACTGAGAAGGTCTCTGAGCCTCTGTTTCCTTGGGACATAGAGTAAGGACAGTCATCATCTCTATACTAGGGTATCCTGAGGATTAAACAAGGTCATGTATATAAAGTGCTTAGCATAATTCCAGCAGCAAATAAAATGCTCCAAACTTATTAAAGTTCTAATGTGTCTAGGGGTAGGGTGCAGCAGCTCACAGCTGTAATCCCAACACTTTGGAAGGCTGAGGCAGGAGGACTGCTTGAGCCCAGGAATTTGAGACCAGCTTGGCCAATATAGTGAAACCTCATCTCTTTTTGATAAAGAAAGAAATTTTTTTTTTTAATTTTTATTTATTTATTTATTTATTTTTTTGAGACGGAGTCTCGCTCTGCCACCCAGGCTGGAGTGCAGTGGCCGGATCTCAGCTCACTGCAAGCTCCGCCTCCCGGGTTCACGCCATTCTCCTGCCTCAGCCTCCCAAGTAGCTGGGACTACAGGCGCCCGCCACCTCGCCCGGCTAGTTTTTTGTATTTTTTAGTAGAGACGGGGTTTCACCGTGTCAGCCAGGATGGTCTCGATCTCCTGACCTCGTGATCCGCCCGTCTCGGCCTCCCAAAGTGCTGGGAAGGAAAGAAATTTTTATATAAAAAATAATATGTCTAGGAGTGAGGATGCATTTTTATGGGCCATTTTTCTCCCTTAAGGACTTTTATCCCTAGGACTCCCCCAAAAGATCCCAGAATTTGTTCTCCTAAAAGATGAAGATGGATGGAAAATAAATACCAATCTAATCTCCCATTGGCAATTAAGATTCCCCTTGAGCCTGCAGGCAGCGCTCCATCCTACCCTGCACCTGCCTGAGCCTGACGCAGCTAGATTCACTTGGGGGGCATGAAGCTCTGCTCAGCTGCCCTGGTCTTCGGCAGCCCTTTGAAGTTGGGATGTGTCTTTTCTTGTCTTGTGGTTGGCCTGGCCTCAAAGCTAACATGCAGCCCGTCCCTGCCCCAGGGTGAAATGGGTGCTCTCAAGATCTTCAGTGGAGATAGTGAAATCTAGCCCTCCAGCAAAAGCAGGTAAAGAGAATTCCCCCAGCTTTGTCATCTACCCCGAGGCCTGTCCACCTGCATCCTTGGCTCTATTCCAAGCCTGGATCTTGGCCAACTCAGATCCTGGACTTTTGGTCTCTCTGGCCTCAACTCTTTGGGCCTGTGGATGCCATAAGCATGTGTCCATTTTTGCCTTGGAAACTTGGTCATTATCAAGGGAAGATTCTGTGGCTTTGCAAAGAACACCCCACGAGGCTGACCTTCCTGTGGACTGCAGGAGATGAGGGGAGAGTGGTTTAGGAGAGTGATTAGACAGGCCTTTGACACCCTAACACAGAGAGGGCAGGAAGATTCAAAGATAAGTAGGCAGGGTGTGGGGCACAGGGAAAGCTCTCAATTCATTCAGAGAAAGCTCTCAAAGCAATTATTATGTTGATTTGAGTATATGGAGATTCCAGAACTAAATGTGCATATCTCTTTTCATATTCAAAAGTCCCACACAGATTTAAGGCTCATGGCATCCCACTTCCTTGGAGAATTTTCTGGAGCTTAAATTTCTCCAGGCTTCACAACCCTGTAGCTCTCTCCAGTGAAAGCTCTCCTGAAATGTATGTGTATGTGTATTCCTGTAGCTAGCAGATGTGCTTTCATTCATTCATTCAATCATATGAAGATAGGCAATACAGTCTAAGGTCAGGAGTGCACTTGAGGCCAGAAGGCTGGAGGTCCCTCTGACATTTACTAGCTGTGTGAGCTCAGAGAGGTTACTCTGCTGTAGCCCTCTCATCTCTAAAATGGGCATAATAGTCTGGAGGCAGTGGCTCATGCCTATAATCCCAGCACTTCGGGAGGGCGAGGTGAGATGATCACTTGAGCCCAGGAGTTTGAAACCAGTCCTGGTAACATACTGAATCCTGTCTCTACAAAAAATAGAAAATAAAAAATTAGCCAGGCAGTTCCAGCCACTTAGGAGGCTGAGGTGAGAGGATTGCTTGAGCCCAGGAGTTTGAGGCTGCAGTGAGCTATGACCATGCCACTGCACTCCAGCCTGCGTGACAGAGTGAGACCCTGTCTAAATCAATCAATCAATCAATCAGGCATAATAGTACCAACATTACAAGGCTGGGTGAGGGTTACCTAAATGAATACCCATGAATCACTTAAAATAGTGCCTGGCACATAGTAATCACTCAGTAACTAAGACGTTGGTCTTATTCTTTTTCAGCAAACATCTCTTAAGCACCTAACTTATGCCTGACCTTGTGTGTATAGTGATTACTGGGCTTATAGAGATAAAAGGTTTTGCTTACCTTCCTGAATTTGCACTTCAGGCTCTGCACAAACCTTTGGTAATGTCTCTTCTTTTTTTGTAGGGAAACGTTCACTGATGAATTCATGAATGAAAGATGATTACTTTTTCCCTGATCAGGGCTTGGGCTGCTGTTTCATGTGTACCATCTTAAGGACTGTGAGGCCCAAAAAAGGCTCTGCCACTTAGATACAAAGGCATTTCTCCTCCTCTGAGCCTCAGTTTCCTCAACTGTAAGACTGGGGTGGGGGAGATTTAATTCCTGACTTGCAGGGTTTGCAAAGTGAAACAAATGTGGCCAGGCTCACAGAGGCATGGTGAAGACTCAAGCGCCTCCTGTAGTGTAAAGAGTGAAGATGGCCTTTGGCTCCATGAAGGGTTTCCTAAGAGGGCAGGGACAGCTTCTTGGTCCCTGACACAATAGCACACACTAGGGCCAAGAGCAGGGTCTCATCACCTCACTCATAAACAGTGGCTGAGGTTGACACGGGGGATCCCTGTGGGAATCAGAACTCCTAGGACTGTAGGTGACAGAAACTCCTCTCCAGCTAGCCTAGGGGAAACTGATAAATGCAGGGTGAAGAATGCGTGGGTAGGGTATCTCCAGTAAGCCCAAGGGAAAGGCAGAGATGCAGCAGGGCCAGGGAAGCCAAGGGGCTCGCTCGCACTCTCTCTCTCTTTCTCTCTTTCTTTCTCTCTCTCTCCCTCTCTTCTCCCACCTTCCTTCCCTCCCTCCCTCTCTCTCTCTCCTTCCCTCTTGTCTCTCTCTGGGTCAGCCTCTCAGCTCCATTCCCTCACGTCAGCCCTCTCTATGTAGCAGCAAACATAGCCTCCAAGAGAGAAACTGCATTTTCTTCCTTAGCTCCTGACTAAAAAATCCAGGGAAAGATCCTGATTTGGCCCAGCTTGGGTCACGTGTTAACCCCACCCATCCCCAGACCTATTAATTATGGAATGGTGGGGCGGGTGGAGATGCACACCATAGAAATTGTATCTGGGGTCCCACTAGACTTCGAGACCCCCCATGAGGGAAGCCACCACTTTAACCCTTCAGAATGTCTGACATTGTACACTTCACACACTTAGCACTTCCATTGTGCAGTGGCCCTAATGAATGTCATCTCCCCAGTTAGACTATAAGCTCCATAGGATCCACAACTCTGTAATCCCAGCACTTTGGGAGGCCGAGGCGGGCGGATCACGAGGTCAGGAGATTGAGACCATCCTGGCAAACACGGTAAAACCCCGTCTCTACTAAAGATACGAAAAAAGTAGCCGGGCGTGGCGGCGGGCGCCTGTAGTCCCAGCTTCTAGGGAGGCTGAGGCAGGAGAATGGCGTGAACCCGGGAGGCGGGGAGCTTGCAGTGAGCGGAGATCCCGCCACTGCACTCCCGCCTGGGTGACACAGCGAGACTCCGTCTCAAAAAAAAAAAAAAAAAGATCCACAACTGTGTCCAGTGCTATTTTCATTCTTTTCTCTTCCTTCGCACCGGCTCACCACACAGGAGACAGCAACACAGAGCACACTGCTAGTCACATGGTCACAGAATGTCCTAAATAAGGGGAGAGATGGAAGAACTAAGGCACAGAGACAGACAGCCATTTTCCCAAAGTCACACAGCTCAAATGAGGCTCTAGGTCGCCTGTGTACCTGCTAGCTTCTCCTCTCTCTTGAGGTTAAAGGCTCCACTTCTACCCCTACAAGGAAGCCCCTGCACAGCTCTAGGCACTTCCTGCCTCCCCAGGCTTATCTGGTACACTCTACACATCTTCAAGGTGGTTACTTTTATAGCTATTTTAATAGTCGCCTGAGGTGCCCACACTGATCTGCTTCCCTGTCAGTCTGGATAAAGGAATTTTTGACTCTGCATTCCAGCCAGGGTGGCCTCTTTTTTCAAACCCACATCCCCTCCCCTCACTTCCAGGGCTTTTGCATGTGTAGTTCCCTCTGTCTGGAACACTGAGTTTGTCTGCTAGGGCTACCTTGACAAAAGACCACAATTGGGGTGGATTAAACAACAGAAATGTATGATCTCAAGTTCTGGAAGCTAACAATTCAAAATCAAGGTGTCAGCAGATTTGGTTCCTTTGAGGCTGTGAGGGAGCATCAGTTCCAAGCTTCTCTCCTAGCTCCTGGTGTTGGCTCGCTATCTTCGGCATTCCATGGCTTGTAACAGCCAACGTCACCCTGATATCTGCCTTCATCTTCACATGACATTCTTCCTGTGCACATGTCTGTCTCCGTGTTCACATTTCCCCTTCTGATAAGAATACCAGTCAAGATTAGGGCCTACCCTAATGACCTCATGTTAACTTGATTATCTCTGTAAAAACCCTATTTCCAAATAAGGTCACTATCTAGGTACTCGGGGTTAGGACCCCAATGTGTTTTCCCCCATCTCAACGAGACAATGCCCACTTACCCATCTATCTCAAGCAAACCTTCCCTGAACACCCCAGACCACTCCAGGCACTGTTGTCTGCTCCTCTGTGCTCTTCCTGCATATTGATACTGGATTGCGGGTATCTATCTGTGTAATTACCAGGTTGCTATCTGTGTCCCTCTCAGACTATCAGCTTCAGAAAGACAGGAGCATGACTCTTCTGTGCACCATTGTAGCCCCAAAGCCCAGTACCTGGCATGTAAAGGTACCAATAAATAACTGTGTCCTGAATGAATGAATTATTGAGAGGTTAATCTTTGCTAATTGCAAAAATGAATAGGAGGTTCTAAGTAAGGGCCTCAGAAGCAGTGAGGTTAATGTTTCCTCCAGAGAAAATGAATTTACTGTGGGATCCACGAGGGCTAAACCCCTGCCCTCACACACCCTCACCACCCTTTGACTAATGGTCATTGCCTCTTCCTCCCTCCCACCTGGTCACCCTAGGGAGAATCCATATCAGCCTGGCCATGCAGGGGAGGCCTCACAAAGCCCTGGGAAGCCAGAGGTGAGTCAGACGGGATGGTAAGGTGAACAGCTCTGAAACCGGAACCCTGGCATATAGCTGGGGGCAGGAGGGTTCACCGAAGGTAATGGTGCTTGCTTTAAAATTCAAGGGGCCCAAGGGAGCATCATCTTTCAGGAAGGCACCACTAGTTGATAAGAGGCCAAGTGTGCCTCAAGCTCCAGGTACCTGAGGTTGCTGCGCTAGCACGGCCTGTGAAAGATGCCAAGGGTGGACTTGACTTTATAAGTCCTCTCCTCATCCCCCTCCCCATGATTGGGCACAACTGTAAGGGCCATAAGAACTTACCCTCTGTGGTCTTTACTTTTGCTTATATGAGCAGGGGGAGGTGGAGAGAGACCAGGTGGGCACCTTGAGGGACCCTCATTTGGCTGAATTACAGCAACTCAACCTGCCTCAAAGGAATTCCAGCCCCCTTGCTTCCTAGGGACCCTTGGGAATACCTCATAGGCAGCCGAATCCCAAAGGGAAAAATGAAGGTCTCCCCAAACCCAGCCCAGGACAAGGGCCAAGTTGGAAAAAATGACTTGGAGACCAGTCACCACGTTTTTCCCCAGTGAAAGGCTGACTCATTGCAACAGGCCTGGGCTGGCTGGGACTTGAGCCGGTGGCTTGGAACATGCTTGGACAGTGAGCGCCTTGTCTGAAAGGCAGACCGTGAGAAGCCACGGGTCAGGGGAGCCAAGGCCACTGCCCTAAGAAACACCCTTTGCACTGCCACGTGAGCCCCAGGGGAAGAAGGGGCCAGGTGGGTGTCCATGCTGCCTCCCGCTCAGACTCTGGAGACCTAGGCTCACCTTGCTGGATAAGGTCTAGAGAGGCCTTAAGCCCCAGGGCAATTAAGCGCTAAGGTCCTGAGACATGAGTATTCTGATCCTTCCTCCCCATACGAAGTGCAAACTGAAAACACAAAGCTTAAAATAAATTTAGAGAAACCCCAATAAGGCCTCGATTTTAATCATAAGATGATCTCCATGTTTTTCTTTGAAATATCAAAAAGAAATTATTTTCCAATTTTGGGGAAATGGAAGGGAGCTGGGGCTGCTTTCCCAGTGTTTTGAGCACACACCAGGTCTACCTGATGGGTAATTCAGCAGTGTGCACACAGTGGGGAGCTTATCTCTGACCCTCTTCCCTCCTCATGCCTCTGTCCATTTTGACATCCTGGGCTCTTTCAGCCAGGACTTTTGAGTCATATGTTGAGTTAAATCCTGTCTGTGCCATCTGCTTGCTGTGTGACCTTGGGTGAGTCACTTAATCTCACTAAGTCTCAATTTCTGTAAATGTAAAAATGGAGATTGCACCAGATAATGCATGCATAGTGCCTAGTACAGTACTTAGCACACAGTCTGATTGATATATATATCAGAGAGATCTCATGTATACACCACACACATATGTATATATTTACACTTTAGAGTGAGTAAGTTCCTATAAATGTCATTGTTTCCTTTCATTTACTTTTTTATTTTCTTTTATTTTTAAGTTGAATTAAATTTTTATTTTGAGATGGGGTCTCACTCTGTCACCTAGGCTAGAGTGCAGCGGCGTGGTCATGGCTCACTGCAGGCTAAGACCCTCTCACCTTAGCCTCCTGAGTAGCTGGGACTACAGGTCCATACCACCATGACTGGCTAATGTTTTAATTTTTATTTGTAGAGACAGAGTTTTTGCTATGTTGCCCAGGCTCCTTTCATTCATTCAATCAACAAATGCTTGAGCACCTACCACATACCTGATTGTAGCTAGATGCTGTATATTCTACATTAGGATTTCTTTTCATCCTCACAGCAGTCTCTACAAGATCACTAATATCCCCATTTGAAGGATGAGGAAACAGATTCAGGAAGGTGAAAGAACTTTCCCAAGGTCACACAGCAGAGTCTGGATTCACTTGTTCATTCAGGAAACATTGACTGAATTTCAGCTTTGTTTCAGGCTAGGCACTGGGAGCACTGCAGTGAATGAGTTAGGGCCCCCATCCCAGGACCCTCACAGCCTATTGAGTGTTCTTTGCACCTTTTTCGAACCCCTTTTCATCTCTCTAATTGTTAAGGTCCCTGTTAAAAGCTCCTATGTGCATGTGGGCAGGGAGAGCCTTCTCCAGATCTTCCATTCACCCTTTTAAGGGAGTTGCCTTCTTCCCAGGGTGTAGGGTTGGCCCTGCCCAAGGCTGAGCTGGCAAAACCAAAAAAGCATCCTGCCTCTCCTTTGCACATCATCCCCTCGGACTGCTGGGTGCAAATGTCCATGACAACCTTGAACTCCATTCTCGTCCCCCACTCCACTCCTCTTGTGGCACTTCATGATAGATATTACAGAAATACCACATGTTCATTATAAAATTTTTTAAAAAAGGAAAATATAGAAAAGCAAAAATCTTAAAGAAACAATAACCAATAATTCTAAATCCTGCTAAGGTGGTTAAAATTTTATTGTATTGCCTGCCAGACCGTTTTCCTCTGTAACTACAATACAATTATTAAAATAATAATAATAACACTAATTTTAGCTAACTCTGACATGGAGCTTCCTCTGTGCCAGAGACTGTTCTAAGCATCTTAGACATTGAAACTCATTTAATCCTCACAACAACTCACTAGGCTAAATACTATTGTCCTCATTTTACAGTTGTTCAAAGTGAGGCAGAGAGAACATTTAGAAGCATACATATTATTATTTTTTAAAAATGGGACCAGTCTGAACATACTATTTTGCGGCCTACTTTTTCTCCCTTTACAACAAATAAAAAATAATAAATTTACTTTCCTAACATAATTTTTCATGACTATTAGGATTCCAGTATTTGCATATATTGTAAGTTATTCAACCAGTCTCCTTCTCAGCCATTTTTCTGATTTTCTTTTTCTTTCCTTCCCTCTGTCCCTCCCTTTCTTCCTCCTTTTTTGTTTTACCTATGAATGGCAACAAAGATGTCCAATCTTGTAGCTTAGTCTTTGAAAACCTGATTAATAACTTCTTGGCTGGGCGTGGTGGCTCAGGCCTATAATCCCAGCACTTTGGGAGGCCAAGGCAAGAGGATGGCTTGAGGTCAGGAGCTTGAGACCAATCTGGTCAACATAGCAAAACCCTGTCTCTATTTTTTATTTAAAAATTAATTAATTAATTTTAAAAATCATATTTAGGATAACTCCTAGAAGTGGAATCATTTGGTCTCAAGTTATACATGTTCTAAGCTTTCTGACATCTCTTGCAAACTGCCTCCAAGACAGGCAACAACATTGGATTCTAAAGGAGGATGACCTGTGTCCCACGGAGTGATACCCATCAGAATGACAGATGCTCATGACATTGACCCAGCAATTCCATCTGGGAGTTTACCCCATAAATATTGTTAGAGACTTGCAAAATGACATGTGTATAAAATTACTTATTGCAACTCTGCTGGTGATAGCAAAAGATCAAAAATAATCCAGATGTTCATAATAGGGAACTAGTCAAGTAAATTATAGGACATCTATACAATGAGATACTGCGTAGTTGTAAAAAAGAATTAAAAGCCTTTCTATGTATTCATGTGGATAGCTCCTCAAGAAATACTAAGTGCAGAACAGTGTGAACAGCATGCTATTTTTGTGTGGAAAAAGGGGACAAATGACAGCCCACATCCATATTTATATGCACAGGCATAAATAAACTCTATTTTAAAAAACATTATTATTTTTTGAGACAGGATCTCACTCTGTCACCCAGGCTGGAGTGCAGTAGCAACGATCATGGCTCACTCCAACCTGGGCTCAAACTATCCTCCCACCTCAGCCTCCTGAGTAGCTGGGGTTACAGGCATGCACCACCACACCCTGATAAGTTTTTAATTGTTTATAGAGATGGGATCTCACCATGTTGCCCAGACTGGTCTTGAACTCCTGGGCTCAAGTGATCCTCCCACCTTGGCCTTCCAAAGTGCTGAGATTACAGGTATGAACGAACATGGCTGGCCAATAAACTCTAAAGTAGTTAAAACAGTGCCTACTTGCCTACTTGTGGGTGAGTTTGGTGAAGGCATAGAGACCAGGATGATGGATAGGGACAGGGAACAAATTCTTTTTTCTGATCACTTTTTATATTTTTAAAATTTGAAAACAATCTATATTCTTATTTAGAGAACTAGTCTAAAAGGTTGCCTTTTTATACTGTTAAATATTTTTAGGTGTGATAATATTATAGTCATTTTTATAACACTTTTCTTTTAGAGATATATCCTAAATATTTTAGAAATATTTACAAATGAAATTATAGGATATCTGGATTTGCTTCAAAATAATACATGAGCAGGGGACGTGGATGGGTATATATTACAGATGAAACTGACTTGGACATGAATTAATGACTAATGAAGCTGGGAGACTGATAAGTGGAGGGTTCATTATGCTATTCTATCTACTTAAAAAATTATTGAGGTGAAATCTACATATAAGTAACCATTTTAAAGTGAACAAGTCTATGCCATTTATTACATTCACAATGTTGTGCAACCCCCCTGCCCCATGGCTAGTTCCAAAATATTTCTATCACTGCAAAGTAAAATCCCTGTACCCATTTTATTCCCATTTTCTCCCTCCCTCATCCCTTGGCAACCATCAGTCTGTATTGTGTCTCTATGGATTTATTTATTCTGTATATTTCATATGAGTGGAACCATAGAACATGTGACTTTTTTTGCCAGGCTTCTTTCCCTTATCATAATGTTTTTGAGGTTCATCCATGTTGTAGCATATACCAGTACTTTAATAATTTTTTTGCGGCTCTATAATACCTCATTGTATGTATATACCACAATTTGTTTATCCATTTAACTGTTGATTGACATTTAGGTTGTTTCCACCTTTTGACTCTTGTGAACAGTGCTATGAACATACGTGTCCATGTATTTGTTTGCGTTCCTGTTTTCAATTCTTTTGGGTATGTAACTCTTAGAAATGGCATCGGGTAATATGGTAATTCCATATTTAACTTTTTGAGGAACTGCCAAACTTTTTTCTATAGTGGTTTCATCATTTCACATTCCCACTGGCAATATACAAAAGCTTCAGACTTCTTCACATCCTCGACAACATTTGTTATTTTCCATTGTTTTGTTGTTATTATTATTAATATCATACCCATCCTAGTGGGTGTGAAGTGGTATCTCATTGTGGTTTTGATTTGCATTTCCCTGATGACTAATGACATTGAACATATTTTTATGCACTTGTTGGCCATTTGTATATCTTCTTTGGAGAAACGTATATTGTTGTTTCTACTTTTGAATATGTTTTAAATTCTCCACAGTAAAAGAGATACAAAATATTAGATATTTTATTTAAAACTTTAAGAAACAGGTTTTTTTTTTCCATCTGAGAAGAGAGTGGTTTTTCCCTCCTTTCTCCCCCTGGCTTGAATTCCCCTGAGACCCTTGCATAATTCCCACCCCCGCATCCCCATCCGCAATTCGGTTTCAAAAAAACATATTTGCTCTTCAAACAAATAAGCACAAGTTTCTTCCCTTTTGCCTCCTCAAAAGTGGGTGCAGGCGTGGGAGAACAGGGCCGGGACTTAGGGTGAGCAGAGGCTGGCTGCCCTACTTCCTTTGGTCCTAGCCTGAGGCTGGTCCCCCTACCCAGCAGCCTTGTGACACCCTCATGTCCCACCTCCACATTTTTGCTGAGAATCCCCAGGGAAGGGAGGGCCCCATCTATAGTGGAAGAAACCTTCTGGGCCCAAATCCAGCCACATCACAAGACTGGATGGCCCAGCCGCGAGACGAGCATGTCAGTGGCTTCCATGGCCAATGGGAGAGGCTTCACCCGGCTCATGTTCTGCTGTGGTTGTCGGGCCAAACAGATGGCTGGGGATAAACAGGGGGTGGTGCTGGGTGGGGTGTGTGTTGGGGTGGCTTTGAATGGCCTCAGCCTCCCTCTGGATCCTAGGGAAAGAGGCGAGTGAGGTGAAGGCAGTGCCTGAGGAAGGGGCTGTCCTTTGTGGCCTTCAAAACTTGTTTGTGATGTCTTTTCAGCAATAAAACTCTTGTTCAAACAAACTATTACAGCAGTAAGACAGAAAAAGGAAGCTGTTCCTGCCGATGAAGGGTGAGAAACCTGGAGCCTTCCCTCCCTGCACGCCACGTGGCAGATACCTCAGGGAAAGCTGGGTCTCAGGAGAACACGCCGATCCCGTTAACACACAGTCTTCCTATGAAACCATGTGGGAACTCAACACGTGCTGTCTCCTCTCTAACCTGAGATCCTGGCCCGTTCCACAAAGCGAGGCAGTCTCTCGTATACCCCTCACCAGCCAAGTACTGGGATGGTGGCCAAAGGGGAAGAGACAGGCCAGGGTGTGGGTGGGCCAAAGAAATCTGAGAGGGACAGGAGCTGTGGTGGCCCGGTCTCTAAGCCTGCAGAGGCTCCCTTCCAGAGAGAGAGCTTGGAACTCAGTCTCTGCCTCCCTCCTTCTCTCCCTCCCTCCAGCAGAACTGCCCTGCCCCAGGTGGTTCACACCTTGCTAGTCCCCTAGGCTTATACCTTTCCTAACCTTAGGAGAGACATGAGAAAAGGAATCTCTCCCCTTCCCCACAGAATCCTTTTTTTTTTTTTTTTTTTTTTTTGAGACAGGATCTCTCTCTGTCACCCTGGCTAGAGCGCAGTGGCACAATCATGCTCACTGCAACTCTGCCTCCTGGACTCAAGTGATCCTTCCACCTCAGCCACCCAAGTAGCTGGGACTACAGGCATGCACCACCACACCTGGCTAATTTTTGTATTTTTTGTAGAGATGGGATTTTGCCATGTTGCCCAGGCCGGTCTCAAACTCCCAGTCTCAAGTGATCCTCCCACCTAGGCCTCTCAAAGTGCTGGGATTACAGCCATGAGCCACCGTGCCTGGCCCACAATACTTTGATATAGTTTCTTCAAGCCCAGATTCTGGTTCTTAGCACAGTCAACCTATGGAGTGCCTCCCCTGCCCCCCATATTCCGTGATAGTCATGCTGGGTTAGTTTCTCTAACCAGAGGATGGGCCCATTCTTCGCTGTGGGATGGTGTGTGGGGACATTGGTAAGGAACAAATAAAGACTTGGGCAAATAACTTTATTATGAGGTTGGTTATCTCATCCACAGGCTGAGCATGATGCTCAGTACCGACTCCGCAGGGCTATTTGGAGGATTAAATGAGATAATGTGTATCAAAGCCCAACATCACAGGAGCTCCGTGTAGAAGCAGTTCCATACCAGAAAGTGGGATGGCTTTGTCCCTTACATGTTGTGTCACCTCAGATAAGGCATTTCCCCTCTTTGAACTCCAGTTTTCTCATCTGTAAAATGAGCATGTTTAAAAATTTTTTACTTAAAAAAAGAGGCATATTAATATCTACCATTCACAGTTGCTGTAAGTAGAGGCAATTCACATGAAGTGGTTAATACCTGGCACAAAGAAATTACTCAAAACAGGATAGTAATAATTGTAATTATTACTACTTTTACTACTATTAACTTAATTAGAAGGGCAGTGTGGTTTTATAGTTAAGCAAACTTTGCAGCCAAATTACCTAGGTTTAAATTACAATTCATCACTGGAGCTGTGTCACTTTAAGCAAATTACTTACCCTTTCTGTGCCTACAGTTCATTAACTGTATACTAATTTACCTATTTCATGGACTTGCTGTGATAATTAAGTTATTGTATGTAGAGCACTTTGCAGAGTGCCTGGCAAATAGTAAATGCTACAAACACATTTGCTGTAATTTTTATTAGTAATAAATATCCATATTTGTATTATTATAGTCATTAACAACTCGACTCTGTGAAAGCCTTCTCCTTGGATCCAATTAGGAGATCTACAGACCAACAGATCCACCATCCTACAAAACGTTTAGCCCCCTCAGAAGCTGTGTGACCCTGGGCTAGTTACTTCTCCTCTCTGAGCCTGCTTTTATTTATCTATAAAATGTGAATTGTAATAGTACCCATAATGATACTTCTAGGTTGTTTGACGTGCATTAGTGAGCGATGACCCGTGGGAAGTTTCTAGCTTCTAGTTAATTAAGCCCTGGTCCCCGTGCTCTGCCTAAATCCAGCTCCCTACCCCACCCAGCCCTCCCTCCCACCCCTGACGGGGAGCGCTCGAGTTCCCTCCTGCTGGGCGCGAGGGAAGGGGGGGCGTCCTGCGCCCGCTGCCAGGCCCTATTTCTGGGGGCCGAGCGATCCCGAGGCCTTGCCAAGCTTCCCCGGGGATCAGGTTTCTGCTGACGCGGTGCCAGGCACGTCTGCTTCCAGGAACCGGCAGCCGCTTTTAGCCGCGGGCCGCACATGAAAGGGCTGCAGTCGGAAACGTGACGTTGTGTCAACAGGCGAGGCAGGTCAGCGCTGGGTGAGACCATCCCGGCAGGCCCGGCGGATCACGCCCTGTCTGAAGGCGGCCAGATCCCCAGCCTCCGCTCCCCTGCCTCCTGCCACCTCTTCTTGGCCCCGGAGCCAGCGCTTCGCCCCCTGAAACTCACACACCCCGCTTTTTAAACAGAAGTCCTCTTTGTCCGCAGTGGGCATTAGGCTGGGGTGCACGCCCCTCCCCCGCACCTCCCTCTGAGCGCACTTGGATGCAGCTAAAACTGGGCTAGAGGAAAGGTTAAGGGCGAACTGGAAGCAGAAAATGAAGTGGAGGGACAGCTGCAACTTTAGGGGCTATTTGACAGGGGCAGGTTCCCATAGGGGGATTCTGGGTTGACTGCGTGGAACCCTCAAATATTTTTTTTTAGTTCAGGTTGCTCCAACCACTTCCTCCTTTCCCCATAGCTACTCCTCCCGCAGTGGCCTAGGAAAAAGAGAGGGTCATGCAAAAAGAGTTTGGTCTTGATTTCAACCCCCGGCTGTATCACCAGGATAAGTTTGATTTGTTGGGCTTTTTCCAAAAAAGTCTAGCTAGAGAGGTCTGGCAACTCATGGAGCAATTGAGGTGTTTCACAGGCATGAGACCTGGAAGCCCAGGCGCTGAGCTGGGAGAAAGGGTGGCACACAGAATTTGCCATCTGCCTGCTACAGGACTTGCGGGAAGGGCTCGGAATTCTTCTTTTATGGAGTCAAAAGCAGGCGTGGAGAGGGAGGTGATAGACCACCAGCTATCGATGCCAGGTTTCCAACTCCTGGTCCCGGCTCCTTGCACAACAGCCTGTGTGGCCTGGGGACAGTTATGTGCATTCCGTATGCATCTAGCACAAGCAGAAAATGCTCACTTTCACCTGCGGGCCCGTGAGGAGACAGGGAAGGTGACATGTGAAGCAGTCTTCATGGTCAGCTGGAGCCTCTGCCTGACTGAGAAATCCCTAGGGACAGCTTCCCGGCTGTGCTCCACACAACCAGGGGGTTCTGGCAGCTTTGGGAGCTGGAGCCTGTTGAGTCAGGCGCTGGCCATCAGGAAACATCACGATACCCCTGAGAGGGAGTATCCCACAGGAATGTTGCAAATCAAGGCAAAGGAGAGAGGCAAAAATACACGACTGGGTCATTTCCCACCTTTCCCATGGAATTTTTTTTTTTTTTTTTCAATAAGAGCACTTGTCTAAGGAACACCCAATATTCATTCACGCACAAACACACCGGAGAGGAAGTCCAGGAAGGATGTAGAAAATAATTATGGAATGTTGCCTCCAGCAGGAATAAGACAGGATATGGCAAATCCATTAGACCTTCATAGATTTGAAAAAGCTAGACTGCTTTGGCAAAGAGGTGCTATCCCAGCATCAATTAGTATTGCATAATAATCCAGTAAATCTTTTCTCAATGTGCCTCTCCCTCCAGCAGGCTCCCCAGACACTGCAGCCCACGGTATCATACCTTGGTTTTCTGTCAAGTTCCAAGGACCACGATGAAAGCAGGTGGGGGAAAATATGCTTTTTACTTAACTCTGGAGAGGTAGAGGATGATCGTGTACCCCTGGCAAGGGTTAAAAAAAAAATTAAACCAATATTTACCTGCCAAGTTGACTAAGCTTATTCTGATTGAATACAAAGCACATGAAAAGCTGAATGAAATTACACTGAGATTAACTGGTTTGCTTAAGCCAAGAAGGAAGGACATGGGAGTCAGCCATATCACACCAATTGAGTTATTTAAAAAAAATTCAGGAGACCATCTTTCTCTTCCACAGGAAAAGAATTATTTTATTAAGTATTTTAAAACAACTACTTAACATTTACTCATAGATAAAAATATTTACAATTTTACACCTTCAGGAAGGCTCCAAAATATAAACACTGTACCTCTCCCTAGAGAAAAAAAAAATTATTCTTCTCTTCAAAAACAGGAATACATTCATTTTTTTCTCACTGTGTGAATCAAGTAATTATACAAATAAACATCTGAAACATTTTCCTTTTTTAATATATTTATATAATATATATTTATAACAGCTTTACAAATAAAGGCAACGACTTAATACCGAAATAAAAACAGGAAAAGAAAAAGTTAAAACACGATCAGCAATCAGGCATAGTGCATTTTGAAAAGCTGCTGCGGGGCTAGCTGGACACATCGGGAAAACAAGTACTCTGGACCAAAAATAAAACTTCTTTGAAGGAGACAGAATCCTTTTTAGCAATAAGGACACTCCATATGCCGTTGGGCAAGAGGAATTAGCCTACAGAAAGGATCTGGCGGTGCCAAGGCTTGGTTAGGCCTTTGAGAAGCTAAGCTTGGTTAAAAGGAGTTTTAGGATGGAACTGAAAACTGAGTCTAGTTCTGTTTGAAGGCAGCAGTTTGTTACTCAGCTTTGTGCCCTTTGGGGTGCTCGTTCGGGGTGTCTGTGTCTCTCAGACCTTGGTTTGGATCCCTGAACAGTAAGTACTAATGGTTAGACCTAGAAACAGGTGCCAGAAGCCCAGGGAACTCCTGTCTCCCTCCCTCCTGGGCAGCTCAGCTTGTACAAGGGGGCCACTTTCAGTTCCTTAGTAAGCTAATCACTATGAAAGCCTGAGTAGGGAACTACATTCTCTTTATTCCTCCGAGGCAGGGGTGGGGAGCAGACCTGCAGAAACCTCCCCAAACCACTACCGTGTTATGCCAGTGCCTGCTACCTCACCATGTTAGCAGAAAGCTCGGTCTGACTGCTCTCTCCCCATCGTCTGGTGAGTCACGTCGACAATAAAGGGAAAAGGGTGGGGTCCTAACAGCTGGTTGGGAGCTGAGCCCTGGAAAGCCCTCTTTTGAAAGTACCTTCTGCTGAAAGCCACAGACCCAGCTCCCAAACTGAAGAGTGACTCACAGACCAAGACTTTGAAGCTTTTGAAAATCCAGCTGATGTGTATCAAAGGGGGCTATTCTCTGGGTGGGGAAAAGCCCAGAAGTCTGCTACAATCCCCCCAAGTCTCCTGATGTCAAGCAATCCTTCGTGACTTCCCTATGCCAAAAGGAGCTTTAAAGTCCTAGACCAACAGGCAGGCACACATGTGCACGCACACGCACATACACACATACACACACACACACACACACACACACCCTGAATCTTCTCTCCATGCCTCAGATTATCTCAGTATACACAATGCAACAATCTTGCAGCATTCACAAAAACTTTTTTGTTGTTTTTTAGGAAGTAGCGAGGAAGGAAAGCAAAGCAGCAGGATCCCCTAGAGTTTAGTCTTTGGTTTCTAAGTTTAAAGGGGGGATCGGCTTCAGGGCTTGGAGCAAGACAGAAGAGTCGACGGACGGATGAGCTGGCAAGGGAGAAGGGAGTCTCTGGGGCATGAGCAAGGGAGCCGAGATCTTGTCTGGGTTCATGAAGCTAGAGAGGGCTGCGGCAGAGGCGTTGAGGCCTGGGTATAGCACTGGCACCGAGGTGGGATACCAGCACTTCTCCAGCATGGGCAGGTAGGCGGTCGCTGAAGGTGGGATCAGGTAGAAGGGCAGGCAGAAAGGAGGCTGGTGTGGGTGTGGGCCCAGGAACGGGGAACTGATCAGGTCACTGCTAGTGAAATGGCCTTCATCATCCGAAAGCTGCATCCGGTTCTTTTTTGTGGGGGGTTCTTCGGATTCTTGCTTAATTGCGCCGATCCTTTCTCCCATGGTGAACCTGCGTCCGTGGTCGCTTTTGAAGCACGGCTGGTCACTGCGCAAGTCGCCCTTCTCCGATTCTCCTCCGTAGCCACTGTCTGTGTCCGTGTCGCTGCCGCTCTGCTCCCCACTCGAGTGAGCGAAAGTCCGCTGGATGACTGGCACGCAGTTTTTCCCAGGACCTTCCGAGCCTTTGGCCGGAGAGCTGGGTTTTTCCTTGAAGTCCATCACTTTGGGAGCTGGGTCTGATGGCTTCCTGGAGGTACCACCCTGCAGCAGCTCTGAGACCACCCGGTGGAGGTGGGTGACAAGCTGCGAAGACTTCAGGTCCCGAGTGTTCTCGTGCTTTGCCAGGTACTGAAGCACCTCCCGGGCACAAGTCTGGAAACCTGAGCAGAACATCTCTTGACCTGTTTCAACATTTCTCCCTGACAGCTCACCTAGGGAAACAAAAATCCAAAGGAAAATGTTTCAGAAGGCCCTGTGGTGCACCTGGATACCTATACGCCAAAAAACCAGGTGCTTTCGTTTTTGTTAAAAAAAGAAATCGCATTTACTGATTTGTGTTCCTAACTCCAAAAGTAGTATGCTCAGAGAAGAATTACACTGAAAAGTATAAATAATTAAATTAAAATAATCCATATACTAACACTCAAATAAAATACGATTTTTAATGTTTGCATAATATCCTATCATGGAAATGGACCATAATTAATAGAGATGAGCTGCTTCCCCTCTTTTGGAATGTCTAGGTGGTTTGTGAGTTTTCCATGTAAGTGAAGCAGCAAAGAACATTCTGATGTATTCATAAACCTGAGTCAATGCATACAACATTGCACCGTGGCAAAATGGGCAGACGCCAGATAGTTATAAAATGAGGAAAAGATTGAAGCAACAATAATCACCTAAAGTAAACTTATTTTCAATGACTTGTAAAAGTTGCAGTCATGCTGTTATCTTTAATTAGGCTCTCTATTTCTATATCTTTTCCACATATTCTATCCATGATCCTCAAGACATTAGGTATGACCATCTTCCTATTTTTAATGAGGAAACTGGCAGAAGCATTTGCTGGGTTTTTGCAATTTTCATCATACGAGCCTTGGAGAGGAAGGCAGAGAATGAAATGAGGGAGTGGGTAGAATAATTCTCCCCAGTCAGTACAGTATTATTTGGAAGAAGTGAGACTAGAAGGTTAGGTGACTCCGATTATCTGGAAGTCTGTTGAAACGAATGATGAAACTTCAGTGGTTTCGCTAGATTGTGCAATTTACCATGATACCTAGTGGCTATTCAGGGAACCACATGAAATGCAGGAAAAACTCCTGCTGTATCCTGCCAGGATCACACCACACACCAAGTGACAAGGAAGCAAAGAAACAGGAAAACACTGGGGCATACCCACGATTTCTTCTCCAATGAAAGAGGGCTAAGAAGACCAACTGTAAAACACCCACAAGGCAAATTATAGGTGCCTTGGCATTTTAAAAGGGAGTAGGGAAATCTCCCAGAACCCAGAGACTCTCAAGCTAAAATGCCACAGGAATATCTTATCATTTCACTAATACGTATTCATGCCAGGTGGCACACTGCATTTCAAATGAAAAGTCTGACCTTTTAGGAAAGATAAAACTGCATCTCCCCCAATGAAGGTGCATAAGCAGTTTGTTGCAGTAATGTTTATTCCATCAGATGTTGAGCCCACAGGCTCTCTATTTGTGCTCAAACTCTTAAAAAGAGGAGAGCCAGAATCAGCACTCACCAGCTTGTAAACCGCTCTGCAGGGCAATGATTTTCTGCTGCTGCTGATCAATTAGGTTTGTTAGTGCTTTCACATGCTTCAAGGTAAGTTCAAGAACCACTGCTTTTTCCAAGTGACCCAAAGTCTAGAAGGAAAAGAGCCTTAGTCAGCGGTGAGGTCAAAGAAGTCCCACCTTTGGGATATTTCTTAGCAAAGAGAAATGTCTCTAAAAGAAAAAAAAAAAAGTGGATAGTCTTTCTTCGTTGGCTGTTCTAACACACATATATATAAAATATATATGATTAAATAATTTAAAAAAGGGTGCCATCTCTCTTTGGAGGCATTTTGGAAGCTGCAACTACCTCAGGAAAACGCTTTGACAGATAAATTTCTCCAGCAGCCTCTGCTGACCTTAACTCAGGGGAATCCAGAGATAACATTTTTCTGCAGGGGTGTCAACTCAGAGAGGGACCTCTATTATGTCTGGCAGCCAATAGGCTTTCCCTACTTCTTTCCTTACACCCTTTCAGAACTTCCAGCTCATTCAGGCTTTTTTGTTCCTCCCAAAATACTTTTTTTTTTTTTCCATTTCCCCAACCAAAGGCTGCCAAGTAGCTGAGGGCTACTGTCAAGAAAGGACAGGCCGTAAAAATCACACACCAAAGCAAGTCCACTTATTTAACAACAAAAAAAAAGGTGGGGGGAGTGGTGGAGGGAAAGGGGTAAATGTGTGTGTTGCTTGGCGTGTTCCTTTAAGTTAGAAAAACTAGGGAATCCTGAAAATCACCAGAAGTTAAACTCTTGAAAAGGAAGGCCAGTTGGTGTTGTAGCCAACTTGGAGAGGTCCAAGCGGTTCTCGCCTCATTTGCATGAGTCAGCCAGAAAACGCAAGGACTGTGGAGGAGGACCACACCACAGAGCCACCCGCCAGCTCTGATCCGCCCGTCTGGTCTGCAGTTCCCCGCGGAACCTGCAGGCGGCGAGTGACCCCCGCCCGCCCTCTGGGCAAAGGACTGGGTTGGAAAGGGGCCAGCTTCTCACTTACTGTAAGTTTGAGATGTTCTGGTAGGAGATCCTTCAGCTGGGCGATGCACTCGTTAATCCGGTCACGTCTCTTTTTCTCGATGAGCCGGTGCGGCAATTTGTAGGTCTCCTGCAAGACGCACGGGGAGGCGGTGGGCGCTTGGGAAAGGAGATGAGAAGCCTATCCTCCCAGCCCCGCAGCACGAGTCCGGCAGAGGAGCAGAATAGCACCCAGAACCATCATCTGCCCCTTCTTTTCCAAGTCACTCAGAAGAGGCACCGAGCCCACACCCTGCATACCCTCGCCAACCTCAAAGCGAGAAAACTTTTCTTGGAAACTCAGCGCGCGCGAGGGGCTGAGCGCAGGGTCCCCAGGGGTGCACTTGCTTACCTTGCTGTCCTCGCTCCGCTTTATTCCCCGTCTTGACTTGTACACTTGGTACATGTGGGCAAAATCCATCCTGCAGGAAGAGAGACCAGGAAGGGTCGTGACTGCTTGCGCACGGCTGCAGGCGTTCTGCCGGGCAAGAACCCCCCGGTGCGCCCGGAGCTGCTCCAAGTTGAGAGTGGCGCATAACATGGGGCTGGAGTTGAGGCTTGAAGGGCCAAGGAGTGCCAACTTACCCTGGTAGGTCTCCGTGCTCCAGTCCCGGTGCTTTGGGCAGGCAGGCGGGGGGTGGTTGCGCGCTGGGGATCCGCTCCATGGTGCGGCGAGCCGGGGCCACTGCGCGCTCCTGTCTGCTCTAGCGGAGCGTCTGGATGAGGACTGTCCTGGAGCGGGCTTCGGGGGTCTCTCCGCAGATGTTCCTCTGAGTCTGAGCTCTTTGAAATCCCCTGGGCTGCTGGAATCTTCGGCTTTGAGATGCAGCTTCAGTTGGGGGCGTGCATGGCCCGGTGTCCCCGCGGCCTCTGGCTCCAACTCAGCGCACAGACTGGCGGTGTGTGCTCCCTGCGCGGTCTGCGCCGTGCGAGCCAAGTGAATGAGAAGTGGGGCGGGCGGGGAGGCGGGAGGGAGCGGGTGGGGGGGGGCGGTTAGGGCGGAGTAGGGGGGGTGGGGGCACAAGCCGAGGAGTAATGGAGAGGCTGCGGGCTGGGTTAAATGGGAGCGAGTGGGTGGGTTGGAGCTACGTGTTCTACCCTGTGACTCCAGGCACGTCTGGCCACTGCCGGGGAGGGAAGGAGCGACCTGCCCGCCCTCCCCCGGCTTCATCACATGAGTCTCACGTGTTGGACAACGCTCCGGCGGCTGCTAGGGAGCCCCCACCCCCAGCCCCGGCCCCCAGGTGTCTGCGGCTGCGGCCGCCTTTCCCCGAAGAGGGGGTGGCAGCGCAACCTGGGTCCTGCCCAGTTGGGTGGGGGGCGCGGAAGCTGAAAGGGACGGGGCTGCTGGGGGAGGGGGAGAGTTGGTAACGTGGGCGAACCTGCCCCAGGGAAATGAAGTAAGTTCCCGTCTCCTGGGAGGGAACGGGGGAGGACGGATCCGCCCGCGTCTGACTCAAGCCGGGAGAGGAATATCCCCTTGCTAGCTCCAGCCCAGCCCTCTTCCTCCTCCCCCGCCCGGCCCGCTTGGAGGAACCGGCGCTCAGCGGAGGGAGTCGCCCGGCCCCCCAGCCTTCCCCAGAGGCTGGGGTTTCTTTCCGTCCTGGCTTCCCTGCCCCCACTGCTCACCCTCGCGTCCAGGAATTGCCCGCCTTGGGGAGGGACCGAGGGGCGGGGCGGATGTCACCCCATGGGAAGCGGGCAGACAGCCAAGCGCAGGGGCAGCTGAGGCTGCCGCCGAGCACGCCGCGCGCACCTGACCGAGGAGGGTGTGAGCCGAGGGCCCCTCGCTCCCCAGGAGCTCCGCTCCCGGGCACAGCCTGCGGGCGGGCGGGCACCTGGTTGCGCAGCCCCCTGGGTGCCCCAGTGTCACCCCCTTCCTCCCGGCCAGTCAAGCACAGAAAGATACCGGGCACGGTGCCCGGTGTTCCCTCCCTCCTCTGCCCCCTCCAGAGCAGAGGCGCCCGGGTCGCCTCCCCTCCGGCTGCAGCGTTACACAACCGCGGCGGCGGCGCCTGCCCTGCAGCAGCGCAGGGCGTGACGCTTCACGTGGCCGGGGCTCAGGTCGCAGCGCCGCGGACCGCGAGCCCCTCTGCGTTGACCCAGGGACTGAGACCCCGGGGACGTGGTGTGCCAACCCGGATCGGCCCTCTCCCTGCCTGTTGGGAACTTCGGCGGCGCTGTTTGCGGTCTGCACCCAGGGCAGGAGGGATGAGAGAGACAAGAAATAAAACCGCCTGTTACACAGTAAAATCTTAGCAATCATGCAGTCGACACATATTTGTTGAGCCCCCTACTCTGTGCTAGGCGCTGTGTTTGTTGATGAATCCGACACGGATCCTGTCCTTGAACTTACAGAACCTCTAGGAAGAGGATAAATTGAGCAATAAAGGAAAGGCAGCCCTGGGAAAATTGTATCGAGGCCACTGGCTGACAGAGGGGAAAAAAAAATGAGAACTTGTGTTGCTTTGTGTTTTTAATTTAATTCTAACCAAGATGCCTAGGTAGAGAAGCGGGGGAGAAGCTAACCCAAAGTCCCGAGCCAGGGGCGGAAAGACCTCCTCCAACGGCCCCAGATCTCTGCAATCTCACTTAGGCTGCCGGAGGGCCCCACCCACCTCCCCCGGAAAAGTCCGGGCTCTGTGACCTTCTCACTCAGCCTGGAGCAGGGAAAACAGCTGAAACTCCAATCCCGCGTTGTGAGCAGCGCTGATACAGTCAGAGGAGGGAGCCAGTGGAAACTCATGACTAAAATAAGGCCTGGCTGGGGATTTCACTGACCTCTGCGCTCCCCTGCCCTGCAAGTTCGGGGAGTTGAGAGATGACTGTAAGCCTTTCCCACTGCGCTTTGGGTCAGTCACCGCGCTGCTGAGTGACCTGGCAGTGGGAAGGATTGAAAAAAAAAAAAAAAATGGGGTCACTGCTGAGACTGGGTGAAGAGTAGCCTCGGGTGCAGTTAGGGAGTCAGTCTTAACTGGCAGTGTCCTTGACGCCCTAGAGAACTGGCATTCACAAGTTGACCAAACTGGGAGTGTATTTCCTTCAGGTCGCCTTGGAGAGCTCCCACTTCCTGTTTATATTTCACAAGCGTCAAACTCATTAGCAAGTGTGAGAAATGCCTCCTTTTCTAACTGCTAACTGGCATGACCTCACTTCGGGGCTCAGAGATCCCTCCCTGCCAGAATGTACTTTTGCTGGCCAAAGGCAGGAACCGGAGTCCGCCCTGGAAACGTGCTTTTAATCTTGGGCGACCTGCTTCATTGTGTGACTTTAATAAGGATGAAGAGTTGTCATGACTGCGTCAAAACCACGGTTCCACTAGGAAATAAACACTGGGAGAGGAAAGGACACACACCCCCTTCCGCTGACACTCCTCACCCGATGGCAGGAGTGAGCCCAAACCCTGCAGCTTCCATGGCTCATGGCTCATGACAATATCATTCTTAAAATTCTTTGAGTTTATCAACACATTTTGCCCCTACCTGCCCTACAACTGTAAATAACATGTATGCATTTCCTACTTTTTATTTGTTCCAAATGTATTCTCAAGCTTCAAGAACTATTCACATCCTACCAGAGTTCCACCGTATCCGGATTAAAAAAAAAAAAATCTGTTGTTCTCTCCATAGCTTATGGCTTTTAAAAAATAGCAATTTGAACAAACAATTCCTACCTGGCATGTATCTTTCCATCCTGGAGAATGTTACTATTTCAGTCTGTCATCTTTTGTAGATATTAAAAACCTTTCATATGTCAATTTCTTTGCTCTTCACCACCACCTTATAGGCAGGTACTAGTATTAGCTCAATTCATTTAACACATATTTATTGTTATTCAATGCCAGACACTGAAATAGAGCCTAGGGATGTATAACATATTCTGTTTGGAAAACTGAGGTTCAAGGAGGCTAAATAACCTGCCCCAGGTTATATAGTCTGGGATTCAGTCTGAGACAAGCCCCCGGGTTTGTTGGACTCCAAAGCTTGTGCTCTTAATCACTATACTTATGGTTGCCTGGTAGGGTTGTTTGGGTTGTGCACCGCTCAACTCCAGGGGGAGCTACTCACATTGCAGTCTGTGTGAGAGCACCCTCTGGAGTAGTGCAGTGTGGCACTGAGCAGCTGCACTGACTGGGTAATCCTGCCATTTTGTAGCCATCCCTGCTGTTTGTCTCTTCTAAGTGGGGAAAGAACATAATTTTGTACAAGAGAAAGATGGGATCTTTCTTTTCTTTCCTATTGGGACTCAGCTTCTTGGTGGCCTTACACTGTGTGCTGAATGAGTCTATACTCTTACTATCTATAGTAACTCCTGGGCCCTTCCTGTGCAAGAATTTAGAGCTCCAAGCTCCCCTATTCATCCCCACAACTTGCTTGCTCAGATACCACTTTTTACCTGCTTATGAAACCTCAAAAATTTTTATCTCAACTCACAGTAAGAAATGCATTTTACATCATGTCTCAATACACACACGTGTGTCTTTACACACATCTTAAGTATATTTAAGCATAGGGCAGCCAAGGCTTGGTTGGGCTATAGCAATAAGTGACCACTACCCTCTCTCCTATACTCCTGAGTAACCATTGCTCTCTTAAAAAAGAAAAAAAAAAAAAAAATTAAGCCACTTAGAAAGAAGTCAATCAGGCCGAGTGTGGTGGCTCATGCCTGTCATCCCAGAACTTTGGGAGGCCAAGGCGGGCGGATCATCTGAGGTCAGGAGTTCGAGACCAGCCTGGCCAACAGGGTGAAACCCGAGTTTACTAAAAATACCATAAATTAGCCAGACACAGTGGCGGGCGCCTGCAGTCCCAGCTACTCAGGAGGCTGAGACAGGAGAATTGCTTGAACCCAGGAGGCGGAGGTTGTGGTGAGTGAGCGGAGATCACACCATTGCACTCCAGCCTGGGCAACAAGAGCAAAACTCCGTCTCAAAAAAAATCCAATGCATTTCAGACAAAAATTTCACAGAACAATATTTCACTCTTATTACATGCATTCTGATATTTTCTAGTTTAGTCTCATCTGTTTTATTAAAAGAAAAATATTCACGTCTTGACTTACTAAGTTGATCTCACCACCCGCCAATGGATCATGACCTGAAATTTAAAAATTTGCCTCCGGGGCACAGTGGCTCACGCCTGTAATCCTAGCACTTTGGGAGGCCAAGTCAGGTGGATCATGAGGTCAGGAGTTCAAGACCCGCCTAGCAAATATAGTAAAGCCCCATCTCTACTAAAAGAATTAAAAAATTAGCTGGGCATGGTGGTGCACGCCTGTAGTCTCAGCTACTCGGGAGACTAAGGCAGGAGAATCACTTGAACCCAGCAGGCAAAGGTTGCAGTGAGGCGAGATCACGCCACTGTACTCCAGCCTGGGTGACAGGGTGAGACTCCATCTCAAAATAAATAAAAAATAAAAACTTGCCTTACTCTAGAGACAGTGTTGTATTTTTGGCTTGGCCCCACCAGAAACAGATCAGTGGCATCTACACACTTGAAGATCTTCCAAATCACTTATAAAAGTGTTAAATAAAATTGCTGATCCTGTTTGGACTTAATGGTATAGAGGTCTCCATTCAGGAAAATATCTGTTAATTCCTACCTTTGTTCCCTATTTATAATTACCCTTCTCATTTTCTGCTCTTTTAAAAAATAACGGCGTTTAATTCTTTAATTGAGAGGTAAACATAAAATACAGATCTTAAATGTTTGGTGCATGATTTTTGGTAAATGTACAACCTGTGTAGCCACTGCCCCACACAAGATACAGAACATTTTTTATCACCCCAGAAAGTTTCTTTATATCTTTTTCCAATCAACCCCCCAACCCCCACAATTACTTTCTGATTTCTATCACTATAGATTAACTTTGTCCACGATGGAGATTCACATAAATGAATGTACTCTTCAGAGTAAAGTTTCTGTCAATATGGTTTTGAGATCCTGCCATATTGTCACGTGTATTCGAATTTTGTCCTTTTTTTAATTGCTGAGTGGATTTCGTTGTACACAGATAGCACAGTTTATCTAGTTCCGTGTTAATGGATATTCAGGTCGCTTCCAGTATGGGGCTGTTATGAATGAAGCTGCTATCAACATTCATGTACAAGTTTTTTTGTGAACATATGTTCTCATTTATGTTGGATACATATTAGGAGTGGAATTCTTGGGTCACAGATTAAGTATATGTGAACTTTATTATAAATTGCCAAACAGATCTCCAAAGAGGTGTTACCATTTTACAATACCACCAACAGTGTATGAGAATTCCAGGGGCTCCACATCCTCACCAACATTTAGGGTAGACAGATTTTTAAGTTTTAGCCATTCTAATGGGTATGAAATAATATTTTATTGTCATTTTAATTTGCATTTCCCTGATAACTAATGAAGTTGAGCACTTTTTCATATGCTTATTGGCCATTGGTATATCTTATTTTCTGAAATATTTGTCCACATCTTTTACTTAGTTTTTAAATTGAATTACTTGCCTTTATAATTGTATATAGAAATACAATCCAATTTTCTATATTGACCTTGTATCCTGCAACCTTGCCATTATATTGTTGACTTTTAGGAGTTCCTTATATATTCGAATTACAAGAGCTTTGTCAAAACATGATTTTATTAATGATGTCCTTTATGAGTAGAATTTTTAGTTTTGATAGAGTCCAGTTTATCAGTATTTTCTTTTACAGCTTGTGTGTGGGTCTTTATCAAAAAATTTTGCATGACTCAAGTCAGAAAGATATTATATTTTTCTCTGGAAACTTTATAGATAAGATTTTTGTACTGAGGTCTGTGATCTGTCTCGAAATAATTTTTTGTTTATGGAGTGAAAGAAGAGTCAAGATTCAGTTTTATGTTCCAGCAACGCTTAACGAGACTTTCCCTTCCCAATCGGATTGACTTCACCACTATGTTGAAAATCAATCAACCATACACATGTGGTTCTATTTATATACTTTCTGTTTTGTTCCATTGGTCTGTTTGTCTAGGTTTCAACAATACCACACTTTCTTGATACTGGAGCTTTACAGAAATCTTGAAATTGGATGGTGTAAATCTTCCAACTTTGTTCTTTTTAAAGATTGTCTTGGCCGGGCACAGTGGCTCACGCCTGTAATGCCAGCTCTTTGGGAGGCTGAGGTGGGCAGATCACATGAGGTCAGGAGTTTGAGACCAGCCTGGCCAACATAGTAAAACCCAGTCTCTACTAAACATACAAAAATTAGTCAGTCATGGTGGTGGGCACCTGTAATCCCAGCTACTCAGGAGGCTAAGGCAGGAGAATCACTTGAATCCAGGAGGTGGAGGCTGCAGTGAGCCAAGATCGCGCCACTGCACTCCAGCATGAGCAAGACCATATCAAAAAAAAAAAAAAAAAAAAAGATTGTTTTGGCTATTTTAGGTTCTTTGCATTACCATATAACTTTTAGATTGAGTTTTTTCTTTCTTCAAAGAAGCCTGCTAGGATTTCTATGGGAATTGCATCATATCTAGAGATCAACTTAGGAAAAATGAACATTTAAACAATATTATGCCTTCTTATCTATGAATATGGTATAGCTTTCCATTTTTTTATGTCATCATCATTTCTTTCAGCAATATTTGTAGTTTTCTGTGGAGAGGTCTTACACATCTTTTGTTAGATCTGTTCATATTTGATTTTTTTAAATATGTCTGTAAATTTTAAAACATTTCCCAATTGTTTATGGAGTGTATATAGAAATGCAGTCAATTTTTGGATCTATAACCTTGCTAAATTCATTTATTAGTTTGAGTAGTATTTTTAATAGGGTTCTTCACACACGCAAACATGTTGCTTGTGAATAATGACAGCTTTACTTCTTTTCTGATCTTTTAATTTTTTTTTTTTTTTTTTGCCTTAATACTTTATCAGGATAATGCTGGTCTTATAAAACAAGTTGAGAAGTATTACTTCTTTTCTGACGGAGCTTGTGTAGGATTGGTACTATTTCTTCCTTAAATGGAAAAGCCACCTGAGCCTGAAGTTTTCTTTGGGGGAAAGGTTTTTTACTATGAATATAATTTTATTAACAGATATTAGGCTATTTAGTTTTTAATTTCTTCTTTCGTTTGGTCATTTGTGTTTTTTAAGACATTTGTCTATTTCACTTAAATTTGCCAATATATTCGTATAAAGTTTTATCAGTTTCAATGTTTATAGTCAGTAGTGATAAACCTCTTTTCACTCCTTTTAAAACTTTTTGTTAATTTATGTATTTTTCTTGATTATCTTGCTAAGGGGCCTATCAATTTTATTAAACTTTACAAAGATCTAAACTTTGATATTATTGATTTTCTCTATTGTTTGTTCATCTTATATTTCATTTTCTCTTTTATTTTTTTCCTTTTTTTCTACTTATTTTGGATTTAATTTGCTTTACTTTCTCTGGTTTCTTGTGATGCAAGGTAATGTGATTTTAAACCTTTTTCTTGTTACTTTTATTTCTTTATTCTTTATTAGACTTTAAGTTCTAGGGTACATATGCACAATGTGCAGGGTTCTTACATATGTATGCATGTGCCATGTTGGTGTGCTGCACCCATTAACTCGTCATTTACATTAGGTATTTCTCCTAATGCTATCCCTCCCCCCTCCCCCCACCGCACGACAGGCCCTGGTGTGTGATGTTCCCCGCCCTGTGTCCAAGTGTTCTCATTGTTCAATTCCCACCTATGAGTGAGAACATGTGGTGTTTGGTTTTCTGTCCTTGCAACAGTTTTCTCAGAATGATGGTTACCAGCTTCATCCATGTCCCTACAAAGGACATTACCCCATCCTTTTTTATGGCTGCATAGTATTCCATGGTGTATATGTGCCACATTTTCTTAATCCAGTCTATCATTGATGGACATTTGGGTTGGTTCCAAGTCTTTGCTATCGTGAATAGTGCCACAATAAACATATGTGTGCATGTGTCTTTATAGTAGCATGACTTATAAACCTTTGGGTATATACCCAGTAATGGGATGGCTGCGTCAAATGGTATTTCTAGTTCTAGATCCTTGAGTAGTCACTACCCTGTCTTCCACAATGGTTGAACTAGTTTACAGTCCCACCAACAGTGTAAAAGTGTTTCTATTTCTCCACATCCTCTCTAGCACCTGTCATTTCCTGACTTTTTAATGATCACCATTCTGACTGGTGTGAGATAGTATTTCATTGTGGTTTTGATTTGCATTTCTCTGATGGCCAGTGATGTGAGCATTTTCTCATGTGTCTGTTGGCTGAATAAATGTCTCCTTTTGAGAAGTGTCTGTTCATATCCTTTGACCACTTTTTGATAGGGTTGTTTGATTTTTTTTCTTGTAAATTTGTGTAAGTTCTTTGTATATTCTGGATATTAGCCCTTTCTCAGATGGGTAGATTGCAAAAATTTTCTCCCATTCTGTAGGTTGCCTGTTCATTCTGATGGTAGTTTCTTTTGCTGTGCAGAAGCTCTTTAGTTTAATTAGATCCCATTTGTCAATTTTAGCTTTTGTGGCCATTGCTTTTGGTGTTTTAGTCATGAAGTCATTGCCCATGCCTATGTCCTGAATGGTATTGCCTAGGTTTTCTTCTAGGGTTTTTATGGTTTTAGGTCTAACATTTATGTCTTTAATCCATCTTGAATTAATTTTTGTATAAGGTGTAAGGAAGGGATCCAGTTTCAACTTTCCACATATGGCTAACCAGTTTTCCCAGCACCATTTATTAAATAGTGAATCCTTTCCCCATTTCTTGTTTTTGTCAAGTTTGTCAAAGATCAGATGGTTGTAGATGTGTGGTATTATTTCTGAGGGCTCTGTTCTGTTCCACTGGTCTATATCACTGTTTTGGTACCAGTACCATGCTGTTCTGGTTACTGTAGCCTTCTAGTATAGTTTGAAGTCAGGTAGCGTGATGCCTTCAGCTTTGTTCTTTTTGCTTAGGATTGTCTTGGCAATGTGAGCTCTCTTTTGGTTCCATATGAACTTTAAAGTAGTTTTTTCCAATTCTGTGAAGAAAGTCATTGGTAGCTTAATGGGGATGGCATTGAATCTATAAATTACTTTGGACAGTATGGCCATTTTCAGGATATTGATTCCTCGTATCCATAGGCATGGAATGTTCTTCCATTTGTTTGTGTCCTCTTTTATTTCATTGAGCTATGGTTTGTAGTTCTCCTTGAAGAGGTCCTTCACATCCCTTGTAAGTTGGATTCCTAGGTATTTTATTCTCTTTGAAGCAATTGTGAATGGGAATTCACTCATGATTTGGCTCTCCATTTGTCTGTTATTGGTGTATAGGAATGCTTGTGATTTTTGCACATTGGTTTTGTATCTGAGACTTTGCTGAAGTTGCTTATCAGCTTAAGGAGATTTTGGGCTGAGACAATGGGGTTTTCTAAATATACAATCATGTCATCTGCAAACAGGGACAATTTGACTTCCTCTTTTCCTAATTGAATACCCTTTATTTCTTTCTCCTGCCTGTTTGCCCTGGCCAGAGCTTCCAACACTATGTTGAATAGGAGTGGTGAGAGAGGGCATTCCTGTCTTGTGCCAGTTTTCAAAGGGAATTTTTCCAGTTTTTGCCCATTCAGTATGATATAGGCTGTGGGTTTGTCATAAATAGCTCTTATTATTTTGAGATATGTCCCATCAATACCTAGTTTATTGAGAGTTTTTAACCTGAAGGGCTGCTGAATTTTGTTGAAGGCCTTTTCTGCATCTATTGAGATAATCATGTGGTTTTTGTCTTTGGTTCTGTTTATATGATGGATTACATATATTATTATATGATGGATTACATATATTATTATATGATGGATATTGTGTATGTTGAACCAGGCTTGCATCCCGGGGATGAAGCCAACTTGATCATGGTGGATAAGCTTTTTGATATGCTGCTGGATTTGGTTTGCCAGTATTTTATTGAGGATTTTTGCATCAATGTTCATCAGGGATATTGGTCTAAAATTCTCTTTTTTTGTTGTGTCTTTGCCAGGCTTTGGTATCAGGATAATGCTGGCCTCATAAAATTAGTTAGGGAGGATTCCCTCTTTTTCTATTGATTGGAATAGTTTCAGAAGGAACGGTACCAGCTCCTCTTTGTACCTCTGGTAGAATTCAGCTGTGAATCCATCTGGTCCTGGACTTTTTTTTGGTTTGTAGGCTATTAATTATTGCCTCAATTTCAGAGCCTGTTATTGGTCTATTCAGGGATTCAACTTCTTCCTGGTTTAGTCTTGGGAGGGTGTATGTGTCCAAGAATTTATCAATTTCTTCTAGATTTTCTAGTTGATTTGCATAGAGGTATTTATGGTATTCTCTGATGGTAGTTTGTATTTCCGTGGGATCAGTGATGATATCCCCTTTATCCTTTTTTATTGCATCTATTTGATTCTTCTCTCTTTTCTTTTTTATTAGTCTTGCTAGTGGTCTATCTGTTTCATTGATCTTTTCAAAAAACCAGCTCCTGGATTCATTGATTTTTTGAAGGGTTTTTTGAAGGATTTTTAGAATTTTCAGCTTTTCTGCTCTGGTTTCTCCCCATCTTTCTGGTTTTATCTACCTTTGGTCTTTGATGAAGGTGTCCTACAGATGGGGTTTTGGTGTGGATGTCCTTTTTGTTGACGTTAATGCTATTCCTTTCTGTTTGTTAGTTTTCCTTCTAACAGTCAGGTCCCTCAGCTGCAGTTCTGTTGGATTTTGCTAGAGGTCCACTCTCGACCCTGTTTGTCTGGGTATCAGCAATGAAGGCTGCAGAACAGCAAATATTGCAGAATAGAACATGTTGCTGCCTGCTCCTTCCTCTGGATGCTTTGTCTCAGAGCGGCATCCAGCTGTATGAGGTATCAGTCTGCCCCTACTAGGAGGTGTCTCCTAGTTAGGCTACTTGGGGGTCAGGGACCCACTTGAGGAAGCAGGCTGTCTGTTCTCAGATCTCAAACTCTGTGCTGGGAGAACCACTACTCTCTTCAAAGCTGTCAGACACGTATGTTTAAGTCTGCAGAAGTTTCTGCTGCCTTTTGTTCAACTATGCCCTGCCCCTAGAGGTGGAATCTACAGAGGTAGGCAGACCTCCTTGAGCTGCGGTGGGCTCCACCCGCTTTGTTTACCTAGTCAAGCCTCACCAATGGCAGACGCCCCTCCCCCAGCCTCGCTGCCACCTCACAGTTCGATCTCGGACTGCTGTGCTAGCAGTGAGCAAGGCTCTGTGGGCATGGGACCCACCAAGCCAGGTGCGGGAAATAATCGGGTGTGCCATTTGCTATGACTGTTAGAAAAGTGCAGTATTAGGGCAGGAGTGTCCCAATTTTCCAGGTACTGTCTGTCTCGGCTTCCCTTGGCTAGGAAAGGGAATTCCCTGACCCCTTGAACTTCCCGGGTGAGGTGATGACCTGCCCTGCTTCAGCTCACACTCTGTGGGCTGCATACACTGTCCAACAAGTCCCAGTGAGATGAATCCGGTACCTCAGTTGGAAATGCAGGAATCACCCGTCTTCTGCATCACTCAGGCTGGGAGCTATAAACTGGAGCTCTTCCTATTCAGCCATGTTGGAACCAGTCCCCATTACTTACTTTTAATAAGGTGTTTAAAACTAAAATTTTTCATTGAGCACTGCTTTCATAGCATACCACAATGTTTGGAATTTTTTTTTTTTTTTTTTTATCTTTTAGGTCAAAATATATTCTAATGTTTTTTGTAATTTTTCATTGATTTATAGTTTATTTAGAAGAGTGTTGCTTAATTTCCAAATATTTATGAATTTTCCAGGTAACTTTTTTCTTTTTCTTTTAAAATAATTATAGGCCGGGCGCGGTGGCTCAAGCCTGTAATCCCAGCACTTTGGGAGGCCGAGACGGGCGGATCACGAGGTCAGGAGATCGAGACCATCCTGGCTAACACGGAAACCCCGTCTCTACTAAAAAATACAAAAAACTAGCCGGGCGTGGTGGCAGGCGCCTGTAGTCCCAACTACTCGGGAGGCTGAGGCAGGAGAATGACGTGAACCCGGGAGGCGGAGCTTGCAGTGAGCTGAGATCCGGCCACTGCACTCCAGCCTGGGCGGCAGAGCGAGACTCCGTCTCAAAAAAAAAAATAAATAAAAATAAATAAATAAATAAATAAATAAATAAAATAATTATAGACTGGGTGCTGTGGCTCATGCCTGTAATCCCAGCACTTTGGAGGCCAAGGTGGACAGATCGCTTGAGGCCAGGAGTTTGAGACCAGGCAGGGCAATATGGTGAAATATTGTTACTAAAAAAATAAAAATAAATTAGCCAGGTGTGGTGGCACGCCCCTATAGTCCTTGCTACTCAGGACATTGAGATGAGAGGATCACTTGAGCCCAGGAGGCAGAGGTTGCAGTGAGCCGAGATCATGCAACTGCACTCCAGCCTGGGTGACAGAGCTAGACCCTGTCTCAAATAATAATAGTAATAATAAAATCACAAGAAATTACAAACATAATACAGAGAATTTCCACATATCTTCACTCAGTTTCACCCAATGGTAAAAATCTTACATGACTATAATACAATATCAAAATGAGGAAATTGACATTGGTGCAATGCACAGACATATATTCGTATTTCATCAGTTTTACATGCATTCACTTATATGTAGGTGTATATATGGTTCTATGCAATTTTATCACAAGTGCAGACTAGTGTAATCACCACCACAATCAAGATGCAAAACTGTTCTATCACAGTAAAATTCCCTCATACTACCCCTCCATAGTCATACCCATTCCCTTCTTCTCACCTGTCCCACAGCCCTAGCAACCAATCTATTCTCCATCTCTGTAATTTTATCATTTCAAGAGTGTTATATAGACCAGGCATGGTGGCTCATGCCTATAATCTCAGCACTTTGGGAGGTCAAGGTAGGAGGATCACCTGAAGCCAGGAGTTTGACAGCAGGCTGGGCAACATACAGACCCTATCTCTATATTAAAAAATTAAACATAAATATTAAAAAATTTAAGAAGAATGTTATATAAATAGAATCACATCATATATAACCTTTGAGATGGACTTTGTTTCACTCAGTGTAATTATCTTGAGATTTATCCAAGTAGTTTTGTGTATCAGTAGTTTCTCTTTTATCATTGAGTAGTATTCCATGATATGGATGTACCATAATTTGTTTACTTATTCACCCACTGAAGACATTTGAATTGTTCCAGTTTTGGGCTACTACAAACAAACCTGCTATGAAAATTTATGTACACATTTTTGTGTGCATATAAATTTTCCTTTCTCTGAGATGAATGCCCAGGAATGCAATTACTAGATCATTTTGTAATGGAGATTTTTTTAAGACACTGATAAAGTATTTGCCAGCATAGCTGTACCATTTTGTATTTCCAATTGCAATGCATGAGAGATCTAGTTTCTCTGCGTCCCTACTAGCATTTTGTATTGTCATTATTTTTAATTTTAGATGTTTAAATAGGTATGTAGTGCCAGGTATCTTTTAATTATTGATTTCTAATTTATTACTATTTGGTCAGAAGATACACTCTATTAGATTTTAACTTTTTGTTTTTGTTGTTCAGACAGGGTCTCACTCTGTTGCCCAGGCTGAGTGCAGTGGTACAATTATGACCTCAGACTTCCAAGTAGCTGAGACTACAGGCATGTGCCACTGTGCCCAGATAATTTTGGTATTTTTTATAGAGATGGGATCTTGTTATATTCCTCAGGCTGGTCTCGAACTCCTGGACTCAAGCAGTCCTCCTGCTTCAGCCTCCCAAAGTGCTGGGATTACAGATGTGAGCTACCATGCCCAGCCAGATTTTAATTTTTAACAGTTATTAAAACGTCTTTCATTGCCCAGTATATAGTCCATCTTAATGAATGTTTTATGTGGGTTCAAATACAAACAAATGCATATTCTACATTTGTTCGGTATAATATTTTATAAAATCAATTGAGTCAAGTTGGTTGACAGTGTTGCTCAAATATAATGTATCTCTATTGGTTTTTTGTCTATTCATCCTATCAATTACTGAGACAAGAGTGTTAAAAATCATTCCAATTATGATTGTAGATTTGTCCATTTCTTTCTTTTCTTTTCTGTTTTCTTTTTCTTTTTCTTTTTTTTTTTTTTGAGATGGGATCTCACTCTGTCACCCAGCCTGGGGTACAGTGGCGCAGTCATAGCTCACCATAACTTCAAACTCCTAGGCGTAAGCAATCTTCCCACCTCAGCCTCCCAGGTAGTTGGTACTACAGGCATGTACCACTATTCACAGCTAATTGGTTTTTTTTAATGTTTTGTAGAGACAGAGTCTCACTGTTTTGCACAGGCTGGTCTTGAACTCCTAGCCTCAAGTGGGATTCTCCCACCTCAGCCTCCGAAGGTACTGGGATTAGAGTGTGAGCCACCACACCCAGCCAATTTGTCCATTTCTGTCAAATTTTATTTTTGCATTTTGGAACTCTGTTTTTTTTTTTGTTTTTTTGTTTTTTTGAGATGGAGTTTTGCTCTTGTTGCCCAGGCTGGAGTACAATGGCACAATCTTGGTTCATGGCAACCTCCACCTCCTGGGTTCAAGCAATTCTCCTGCCTCAGCCTCTTGAGTAGCTGGAATTACAGGCATGCGCCACCACACCTGGCTAATTTTGTATTTGTAGTAGAGACAGGTTTTCTCCATGTTGGTCAGGCCAGTCTCCAACTCCCGACCTCAGGTGACCCACCCACCTCAGCATCTCAAAGTGCTGGGATTACAGGTGTGAGCCACTGACCCAGCTGGAACTCCATTCTTAACTGCATACACACTTAGTATTGACAGATCCTCTTGATGAATTTTTCTTTTATCATTAATACTTTTCCTCTTTATCTCTAGTAATATAATTATTCTGAAGCCCATCTTAATATTAATATAACTATACTTGCTTTTTTATACTTAATGTCTGTGTGGCATATTTTTTTCTACCCTTGTGCTTTCAAACTATGTCTTTTTATATTGTAGTTATTTTCTTCTGTTTTTTATAGACAGGTTCTTACTCTGTTGCCCAGGCTGGAGTGCAGTGGTGAGATCACAGCTCACAGTAACCTTGAACTCCTGTGCTCAAGTAATCCTCCTGCCTCAGCCTCACAAGTTGCTGGGACTTCAGGCATGTCTCACCACACCTTGCTAAGTTTTAAATTTTTGTAGAAATGGGGTCTTCCTGTGTTGCCCAGGATGGTCCCCAACTCCTGGCCTCAAGCAGTTCTCCTGCCTTGGCCTCAAAGTGCTGGAATTACAGGCATGAGCCACTGTACCTAGCCTTAAACTATGTCCTTATAATTTTGTATTTGTCAAGAGCATATTGTTGGATCTTGCTTTTATATCAGTCTGATAATCTCTGCCATTTAAGTGTTAATATGTTTATATTTGATATAATTATTATCTGAGTTAATTCTCCCATATTGGTATGATTTTCTACTTATCCCTTTTATTCTTTGTTTCTGCTTCTACTTTCTTGCCTCATTTTTTGTATACTGCATTCTTTTTAATTAATTTTTCTTTGAAATGGAGTCATGCTATGTTGCCCAGGCTGGTCTTGAACTTCTGGCCTCAAGTGATACTCCCATGTCAGCCTCCCAAAGTCTGGGATTGCAGGCAAGAGCCACTGTGCCCAGCCCATATTGCATTTTTATTTTTATTTATGTATTTTTTTTGAGGTGGTGTCTCATTCTGTTGCCTAGGCTGGAGTGCAGTGGCACGGTCTCTGCTCAATGCAACCTCTGCCTCCTGGTTTCAAGCAATTCACATGCCTCAGCCTCCCCAGTAGCTGGGATTACAGGTGTGTGCCACCATACCCAGCTAATTTTTCCTATCTGTTGTAGAGATGGAGTTTCACTGTGTTGGCCAGGCTGGTCTCAAACTCCTGGCCACAAGTGATCCACCCACCTCAGCCTCCCAAAGTGCCGGGATTACAGGCATGAGTCACAACACCTGGCCCCATATTGCATTTTTTAATCATTCCATTTTATCTCTTGTTTTTAGCTATATTTCTTGATAGTATATTTTTAGTGGCTGTTCTAAAGCAATGGTTCTTAAACTTTCCGTACATTAGGAACACCTAGTGCTTTTATTAAAACATAGATTTTTGGGTTATACTCCTAGAGCTCCTTATTTAGTAGGTCTGTGATATTGCTCAAAAATATGCAGTTTTCAGATGATGCTGGTGATATATGTCTGGGAACTACATTTTGAGAACCACTGTTCTAGAAATTATTCTCTGCCTTTACCGTCAAATAGTATACCAAAAAAAAATTATTATGCAACTTCACAAATAGTGCAAGAACTTTACAACAGTATAATTCTATTTCTTCCCCTACCAACCTTTTGTGCTCTTATTATCTGACATTTTACTCTTTATTCCCAAATATGTAATAAACCTCACAATATATTGTTTTTTTTGCTTTAAACAATCAGTTATCTTTTCAAATATTATATGCACACACACACATAAATAGAGAGATATATAAATATTTCTTTGTAAAAGATCTTTAACGTCGTTTTTTGTTTTGTTTGTTTGTTTGTTTGTTTGTTTTTTGAGACAGAGTTTAGCTCTTGTTGTCCAGGCTGGAGTGCAATGGCGTGATCTCAGCTCACCACAACCTCTGCCTCCCAGGTTCAAGCAGTTCTCCTGCCTCAACCTCCTGAGTAACTGGGATTACAGGCACGTGCCACCATGCCCGGCTAATTTTTATATTTTTAGTAGAGATGGGGTTTCTTCATGTTGGTCAGGCTGGTCTCGAAATCCCGACCTCAGGTGATCCATCTGCCTCAGCCTCCCAAAGTGCTGAGATTACAGGCACGAGCCACTGCACCTGGCCTTTTTTTTTTTTTTTTTTTTTTTGAGATGGAATCTGTCTGTCACCCAGGCTGGCTGGAGTGCATGATCTCCGCTCACTGCAAACTCCACCTCCTGGGTTTAAGCCATTCTCATGCCTCAGCCTCCTGGGTAGCTGGGATTACAGGTGCACACCACCATGCCCAGCTGATTTTTATATTTTTAGTAGAGATGAGGTTTCACCATGTTGGCCAGGCTGGTCTCTAAGTCCTGACCTCAAGTGATTCACCTGCCTTGGCCTCCCAAAATACTGGGATTACAGGCATGAGCCACCATACCTGGCTCTATCCATTTTTTAAAACCCTTTCTAGGAGTCTTAAATTCTTCCTACAGATCTGGGTTTCCTGCTGCTATCTTTTCTGTTCAGTCTGAAAAACTTATGTCAGCTTTTCTTGTAGCATGGGTCCACTGGAGATGAATCTTCCCAATTCTTACCTGTCTGAAAATGACTTTATTTCACTTTTTTTTTTTCTTTTTTTAAGACAGAGTCTCGCTTTGTTGCCCAGGCTGGAGTGCAGTGACATGGTCTCCCTCACTGCAACCTCCGCCTACCAGGTTCAAGCGATTCTCCTGCCTCAGCCTCCCGAGTAGCTGGGATTACAGGTGCCTGCCACCAGGCCCAGCTAATTTTTTGTACTTTTAGTAGAGATGGGGTTTCACCATATTGGCCAGGCTGGTCTCAAACCCCTGATCTTGTGATCTGCCCGCCTCAGCCTCCCAAAATGCTGGGATTACAGGTGTGAGCCACCAGGCCTGGGCTTCGCCTTCATTTTTAAAGTATGTTTTCACTGTGTATAGAATTCTAGTTTGACAGTGTTTTTCTTTTAGCGCTTTAAAGATATTCTATTGTCTTCTGGCCTCCATTGATTCTAGTGAAAAGTCATCTGTTATTGCTATCATTATTCCCTTATATTTATGTATTTTTCCTCCTTTGATTGCTTTTCAGATTTACCACTTACCACTGCTTTTCAGCAGTTTGGCTATGATTTGTTTAGGTGCTGCTTTTTCCATATTTATTCTCCTTGTGGATGTGTTAAGGTTCTTGGTTCTCCTCCCACCCCCAACCCTCCCCCGACACACAACATGGATGTAGAACTTCTTGATTCTATGAGTTGATATCTTTAATCAATTTTGGTAAGTCTTGACCAATAAAGCTTTAATGATTTCTTCTGCCATGCTGTCCCTGTTCTCTTATTTTTGGGATTCCATTTGCACATATGTTGGGTTGTTTGAAATTAACCCAAATACTGTCAGATGCTCAGTTTCCTCTGCTGTTGAGTCTGCTACTAAGCTGCTACTAATGAATTTATTTTTGATATTGTGTTTTTCATTTTTAGCATTTCCATATGGTTCTTTTTTTCTAGTTTCCACCACTTTTCTGAAATTCCCCATCTCTTCATGAATGTTGTCCTCTTTTCCATGAGGTCCTTTAACATTTTTATATTATAGATGTTTTTTATTTTAATATCTCAGTCTGATAATTTTAACTTTTAAGCTAGCTCTGGATCTGATTCTGTTGATTATTTTCTATCTTAACCATGAGACCTATTTTCTTGCTTTTTCACAGACTTTGAAATTTTTTATTGCACACTGAATACTTTGAAAGAAAAATGGAATGAATACAAAATAAATAATATTTACCTTCAAAAAAAGAAAAGAGCAAGCCCCTTCTGCAAGGAGCTGAGTCTATCTGATCTGTAATTGATCTGGGTCTGGGCATTGTTGTAGCTTTAGTTTAATTCAGTTCACAACGGTTCTCAATGTTTTGAGGGTGGGATTAGGACTTTGTCTTCAGCAGAACTGGGTATTTGAGCACTGGTGAGATTCTTGAGATCGGCCTGTATTTCAAAAGTGAGCTGACAGACTTCAGAACTGTGGGGGATCGCAGCCTGCTTTACAGCCCAGCTGATAGCTTTTTATTTCTCGTTGCCCTTTGCTTCCCTGCATTCTGTACTTCTGGAGAACTCTTTCAGCCCTTTGGCTCCTCACTGGCCCTAGCAACTTCTTAGACTCTATGAAAGCCCAAAATGCCTCAAGGAGTTTCCCCCTAGCCATTGTTTCCTGCCCCCAGCTTTGGTGAACTATTCCCAGCATGATGTGAAGACTCCCGAGAAAGAGGAGGCAGGCAGGTGCAGACTCCCTCTGTGACTGGGGCTCCTCCGCCCACAGGCAGCCATTCCAAGCTTGTTAAAATTGCAGCTGAGTTCTCATCCCTGCTGTTCACAGACTCGTCTTCCTTCTGCCATTCCCCCAGAGGTGACAATGACCATGAGTCTCTCCTCTCATATGTAGAGCTTGTCACTTTCTTGAGTTTGGTTCATTTAGGCTTCTTTGCGCTCTCAGTTCTCTGATGGGTTTTAAAAATCAATGATTGTTTTGAGCTTACCTGTCTTGTTTTGGTTATTAGGGTGGGAATAGTCTCATGTGACCCTGTACATCTGGTAGAAATCCGCTAGATAACTGCCTCTTACTAGCAATGAAAAGTATGTAGGAATCAGAAGAAAGCAATCAATCACATAGGAATTGAAAATTTTAAAGCTGAAGACAGTGCAGAGATTAAAAAAAAAATAGACGATGGTAAAGGTTTGCATCGTAGTCTATCAAACAAGTGCTGAGGTGCTAATCACACACACACACACACACACACACACACACACACACACACACTCGCCCAAAGACTAAGGCAAAGAAGAGATGATCTGTGCACCTTGCAAGTGACATTTATTTTCTGAGATTGGATAGAATATGTAGCGCACTAAAGTGTGTTGTGTTTTATTTTGGGTGATTGCCCACTCTCTATTCTGTCTCTTAGGGTAGTGAGTCTCACATTTTACTCTGCATCTGAATCACCTGGGCATCTTGTTAAAATTCACATTCTTAGTAGGCCTGGGGTTGGGCTCGAGATTCTACATACATTTCTAACAATTAGATACTGCTAATGGTATGTGACCAGCAAGGTCCTAGAGTATGTATACCTTTATTTTTAGGTGGGTCATAGCAATGGAACTTAAAATCATTTGTGCTAAGGTGAGTTTACAGTATAAAGGAAACAAAATATTTAAACTGAATAAATAAAATCAACAATCTAAAACTCCCAAGAAATAGCTAGAATGTGACTTAGAGTCATGCAAGGTGCAGAGAAAAGTGACATTTCAGTGTTGAGGAAATCTAGTGAGAGACAGACCTGTAATTCATCAAACTGGCTTCTCTGGGGGTGGTTTAAGTTTTTCTTGAAGTGGGTAGCTGCCATTCTGGGAGCTGGGGCTGGAACTGGCATTCATTGCCATTCAGAACCAGGCCTTTGACAGCTCTGCTCTCTCACATCTGCCTGAGAGCATCAAGCACCAGTTCAGCAGGGAAAGAAGGATGGGGAAAGGCTGTGGGGAGAGAGGTTGGGTAACATTAGGGAGATGCCAAGAATCTGGCTATTCAAGACAGCATTCACAGCACCAACAATTGCAGAAAACATTCACTGAGTTATAAATTAGCACTTGAATCCCACTATCCTCTTTTTCAACTGCCAGATTTGTTTGTTTTTCACCAGAAGAGACTTAGTGATTGGAATTTTGTAATTGCGATATTAGCTATTGGTCCCACATTCATCACAGGACTAATTAATGTACCCGTAGAAGAGAAAATAAATTCCCCATCATTTTCTGGGTTTAGCAAGGCAGTATGAATTTTAAACCGATGTGACTAGGGCATAGGCCACCTTGTTAGGAAGAAAGCAAGGGAAATGATTATAAATCCACTAAAGGTAAAGACTTAATTTAACAAAACTTTACCACTCAAAGAAACAGAGAGAAGTAGTCTAAAGTTTTGGTGACATTTAATGAAAGAAAATTTAAAAGATTTAATTCATTTATTTAATCAGAAACATTTACTGAGGGGTTTCTGTCTACCAAACACATGCTGTATGAAAAAAAAATTCATGATTGTGCTCTCATGGAGCTCGCAATGTTATTACTTTGAAGCATGTGAGGTACTTGGACTAGGCTAACAGATTATTGTATGCTATTCCCATAGGGCGACTGTTTAATGACTAGACAGGAATTCTTCAAAATTATCATGTTCTCTGCATACAAACAAGGACATTTTAACTGGAAAATAATGTGTTCTTTTAAGTACTTAGACCAAGTTTATTCAGTTATTATTGGCATTGTTAGTTTTCTTTTTTTCTCTCTCTCTTTCTCTTTTCTTTTCTTTTGTTTTTGAGACAGCGTCTCACTCTGTTGCCCAGGCTGGAGTGCAGTGGTGTGATCACAGCTCACTGCAACCTCTGCCTCCTGGGTTTAAGGGATTCTTGTGCCTCAGCCTCCAGGAGTAGCTCAGATTACAGGTGCGTGCCACCACGCCCAGCTAATTTTTGTATTTTTAGTAGAGACAGGGTTTCACCATGTCAGCCATGCTGGTCTCAAACTCCTGACCTCAAGTGATCAGGCCACCTCAGCCTCCCAAAGTGCTGGGGTTACAGGCGTGAACCACTGCACCCAGCCACTATTAGTTTTCTTAAGCAGTGCCCCTTTCCTACTTAAAGCCTTAGTTTGCTCAGCTGTAAAATGGGGCAACAATGGTATCTACCTCCTAGCATCATTGTGATTATCAGATTAAGTTATTTGATTAAAATACTTATCACAGTGCCTAGCATATGGTGATGACTTAATTAAGGTTTGTTGATAATATTTGTTTTTATTGGTAGAATGCCAGTAATTGCTTAGCATACCTGAGTATATAGTCACATAGATATAATTTGGCTATTAGTAGCACAACCAGAATTTTCTCTGTAGAACGTGCTGAAGGTAAACTAAGGTTCTAAGACTGAATGGTTCTTGTTGATTGTTCTTTGGCACCAGCAGCAAAGAAACGATTTAGGAGTCCTGAACTTTTTATCCAGAAAAAGGCAAAATTGACCTTCCCCAACATGAAGTTGCTCAGAATAACCTAATATCATTTTTTTTAAACAAAGAAAATTTAAATTTTAGCTTACCATAAAAAGGAATGAATGGATGGCATTCACAGCAATGTGGATGGGATTGGAGACTATTATTCTAAACGAAGTGACTCAGGGATGGAAAACCAAACATTGTCTGTTCTCACTCATAAGTGGGAGATAAGCTATGAGGATGCGAAGGCATAAGAATGACACAATGGACTTTGAGGACCCTGGGGGAAAAGGTGGGAAGAGGGTGAGGGATAAAAGACTACAGATTGGGTTCAGTGTATACTGCTTGGGAGATGGGTGCACCAAAATCTCACAGATCACCACCAAAGAACTTACTCATATAACCAAATACCATTTGTTCCCCAAAAACCTATGAAAATAAAAAAATTTAAAACAAACAAACAAAAAAGCAAGCTATGCCCTGAACACTTTGGGCACATGTCCTCTGGAGATGTTCAGAACTTTGTAGATTTGTCTACATGGTGTTAAAACTTTTGAACAATTCAAACAATTGGCCAGTATTTTTTTTTTAAAGCTATTTGATAGATAAGCCTGGTTGGTTAAGACTTATGAACTCATGGCCAGCTGTGCACATGAACTTTGCCTGGATGTATCTTTCAGTACAGTTTAGCAATAATAAGGATTTGTGATAAGAGTACCAAAGAAAAATAGATAAGTTGTATTTAATAAAGCTCCATGTCATTTAATAAAGCTCCATGTCATAATGGCTTCACAAATATAGTGTGAACTCCTGGCGAATGGATACTTAAAAAAATTATCCAGAACCACTCAGATTACAAAATGTAACTCTTGATTACTACAGGAGATTGTATATTCATTCATTCATTCATTCAACAAAGACTTAGGTGCTATATTGGTTAGCTCCGGGTGCCATAGCAAAATGCCAGACAGCATGGCTTAAACAAAAGGAATTTATTTTCTCACTGGAGGCTGGAAGTTGAGATCAGGGCACCAGCATGGTCGGGTTCTGGTGTGGGCTGTCTTCCTGGCTTGCAGTCAACTGCCTTCTCCTTGTGTCCTCACTAGCAGAGGAGCACTCTGGTGTCTCTTCTTATAAAGACACTAATGCCATTATGAGGGGCCCTCCCTCACGACTTCCCCTAAACCTAGTTACCTCCCAAACATCCCATCTCCAAACACCATCACATCAGGAGTTAGGCCTTCAACATTAGAATTTGTGGGAGGACACAATTTAATCCACAGCAAATGCCTTCCTGTGCTTGGCATTGTGTACTGGAGAAATAAATCCAGTCACTGTGCTTCTAAAGGGGAGAAACAGACAACACACCAATAAACAAATAAATACAATCAATTAATTTCTGAACATGATGGCTGTCATGAGGGAAATAAACGAGGTAGTGAGATAGAAAATAATGGGGCGGGATGTGTGGAGGCCACAAGATCCTTCTGATGATGGAACATTTAGGCTGAGACCCAAGGAATGATAAGAAGCGAGCCAGAAAAGCCAGGACAGGGGCATTCCGGGAGGAAGGACAGCAAGGACAAAGGTGCTGAGGTGGGAGGGGGCTCGGCATGTTCTCAGACCAGATACAAGACCAGTGTGATTTGAGGGTCATGACTGTAAGGCGAGTGACACAGACAAGATTTTAGTGGTAGCTAAGGGCTGGATTATCTGCAGTTTTGTTAATAGTCAGTAATACCTGGGTGTTTTTTGGTACATTGGCACTTGTTATAAGTTAAACTCAATTGCCTTCAATACTCTACAATGTGTGTTGATCATCTCACTTCCTCAATGCACGGTACCTACAGAAATATCCTCTGAAACCAAGACACCTAACCACTTTTGGTCATTCAGGAAGACTCAGGAGACGGCAGATACCATCCCCAGCATGGAAGAAGTTAAGCCAAGTTGATTCATTACCTGGAGCAGGTTTTCATTATTATATTAATAATGAATTCTTAGGCCATCTGACACCACACTGAAATCAGCTGGGGATGACCAGCCATACACAATAGTGTGACCAATTAAAAACACCCTTTTGGACTGGAGACTTGACCCTCAAGAGAGAGGATGCAGTGTGACTCACTAGAACTGAGGCAGTAAATTAGCCCACTTGGTGCTGAAAACCCATGCTGTTTAAGCCAACCCAAACCCAACAGGCATTTTCCCCCTCCTCATCCAGTACAAAAGAGCTTTTGTCCTGGCAGAAGAACTCGAGGAGGCCTTTGTATACAGACCTGATGTTATGCCAACAACATCTTGGAAAGGTACAAAATATTTGCTTCGTGGAGCTTTTGGTACATTTAATAGTTTCCCCCAATATCACTGAGTGTTTAGGAGTAGAATACAAGGTTCTCCTCACCCAGAAAAGATCTCTAAGTCCTCTCCTCTGCTTTCGTGTGTTACAGTGAAAGGGTTCCAAAAAAGCATGCAAAGATAAACACAGGAACAGCGTGGAAAATTGGCAGCCTTTGATCTTTAGTGTCTGCAGTTTGGAGGGTAAGGTTTACCCTCCAACCTATATTCATCTGTGAGGATGCATGGTTCCTTATAGATTCAACCACTTGATTATAGAAATTATTAAATGTATTACAAGCATCTTATGTGCTGGTTGAAATGTTTTGTCATCAAGGGAAAAATAAGTATTGTTACTTAAAATGGTCTGATCTAATGATATGCAAATACCGAAAAGAGATGGAATACTGAAAACGTTTAAGAGGAAAGATAAATTGATAATCTAATGGGATAGTGCAGGCATAGTCTCCATTTACACCAGCAAGTCAGATGAGGTCCTGAGAAACACACAAAGATGTTTTTTCAGCTTTCTGGATCTAGAGTATTACATTTCTGATGCCAGTTCTCAGGATACCAAATGATTGCCCAGGAAGTTTATAGATATTTGGCAAATACGGTAGCCATTTTAATTCTGGAAATATGCCCTTTACGCTTTTTAATTATTTAACTGGACTACGATATACAAAAATGGTATTTTAATATCAGTTGCTTATAATAATTTAATTAGATTAATGACCAAACAAATGAAGCTTTGTTCATTATCTAATATTTCAGCATGCCATCTGAATGGGCATGGTTGTCATGCCAACGTAGTATTTAAAAACCATATATTCTACTACATTTATTTAGATTGAGTTTACCCTGAAATATTTTCACTAAGAGGAAGTGGAGTGGTTGGGCGCAGTGGCTCACGCCTATAATCCCGCACTTTGGGAGGCTGAGGCAGGCGGATCACCTGAGGTCAGGCGTTCGAGACCATCCTGGCCAACATTAGTAGAGATCATCTACTACAAACACAAAAGTTAGCTGGGTGTGGTGGTGGGCACCTGTAATCCCAGCTACTGGGGAGATTAAGGCAGGACAATCATTTGAACCCGGGAGGCGGAGCTTGTAGTGAGCCAAGATTGTGCCACTGCTCTCCAGCCTGGGCGACAAAGCAAGACTCCATCTCAAAAGAAAAAAAGAAAGGAGTGGAGTCCCTAAGAGTTAAAAAGACACTGAACTCATGAGTATATTAAGTGCCTCTAAGTATCTATCACTAGTATAGGGGTGTCCAAGGAAGAGAATACAGTCATGGGTTCCTGGTTTCTCTTTCTGGTTGGGCCAGTAAAGCCCCTTCCTCATCCCTCTTTTCACTAGAGACAGAAACTAAAAACCAATGGCTTCAGACTGCCAAAACCGAAAACAAACAAAACAGAACAATAACAACAACAAAATAAGGCAGGCTGGGCAAGCTTGCAACCCTTCAAGATGATTGTTTTCATGGATTTAAAGAAACGGGATAGCACTTTGGGAGGCCGAAGCAGGCAGATCACGTGAGGTCAGGGGTTCGAGACCAGCCTGGCAAACACGGTGAAACCCCGTCTCCACTAAAAATACAAAAATTAGCCGGGCGTGGTGGCACACACCTGTAATCTGAGCTACTCAGGAGACTGAGGCAGGAGAATTGCTTGAGCCCAGGAGGTGGAGGTTGCAGTGAGCCGAGATTGTGCCACTGCACTCCAGCCTAGGCAACAGAGTGAGACTCCATCTCAAAAAAAACAAAAACAAAAACAAAAACAAAAAAACAGAAGAAATAAAATGGGTGAGGGAAAGAGAGAGAGTTTGCAGAGTGTACACACTTTCTTGAACAAACAGTTTTTTCTCGGGCTTCTTGCCCCACCCAGCTTTAGTCATTAGCTCTAAGATCAAACAGAACTTTACGTTGGGAGGGACATTAATGAGGAGACTGTACAAATGGAAAAACCCAAAGATCTAAGCAGAACATCCGGCTCAGAGGAGAGACTGCAAGGGAGGTCAGTTATTGCCATAGTGCAAAGGAACACAATTTAAAAAGGGAGAGATTCATATTTGTTTATTCTGTGATGCTTTTCCTGGCTCCTCTTCCATTTATTTATTCATTATTCATTCACTCATTCATTCAACTTACTGAGTGCTGGACATTGTCCTAGTCATTAGGGAATTCTTTATTGACTTTCTCTTAATCTCTATTGTTTTCAAGAATGAAGGGGGCCAGGTTCAGTGGCTCACACCTGTAATCCCAGCACTTTGGGAGGCTAAAGCAGGCAGATCACTTGAGGCCAGGAGTTGAAGACCAGCCTGACCAACATGGTGAAACCCTGTCTCTACTAAAAATACAAAAATTAGCCAAACATGGTGGTACCTGCCTATAATCTCAGCTACTGGGGAGGCTGAAGCACGAGAATTGCTTCAACCCAGGAGGCGGAGGCTGTAGTGAGCCAAGATTGCACCACTGCCCTCCAGCCTGGGTGATGGAGCAAGACTCCATCTCAAAAAAAAAAAAAAAAAGGCCGGGCGCGGTGGCTCAAGCCTGTAATCCCAGCACTTTGGGAGGCCGAGACGGGCGGATCATGAGGTCAGGAGATCGAGACCATCCTGGCTGACACGGTGAAACCCCGTCTCTACTAAAAAAAAATACAAAAAACTAGCCGGGCGAGGTGGCGGGCGCCTGTAGTCCCAGATACTCGGGAGGCTGAGGCAGGAGAATGGCGTGAACCCGGGATGTGGAGCTTGCAGTGAGCCGAGATCTGGCCACTGCACTCCAGCCTGGGCGGCAGAGCGAGACTCCGTCTCAAAAAAAAAAAAAAAAAAAAAAAAGGGAGAAGAAGGAAAGGAAATTGAGCAACTGGCAACTTCTTCTGGTATGTGGAACAGACTCATTCCGTTTGGATTTCCTTTTCCTGAACCAGTCTGAAGGGGCAGCCTGACCCTGCTCCAAGCACCAACTGGGTTCCCGTGCCCTTGGCCAGAACTCCACAGAAGGCTCTGCCTTAGGGCCAGGGCCAGGAAAGGCCTCCACAACTCACAACTCTGAAGTTGAGGCAGAATCATGACAAAATAGGGAAAAAGAAGATTCAGAAATTTTTGTTGACATCTTCAAAATGATTACCCCTTCCTTGTTTGTAGAGTACTGATAACAAGCAAACAAACAGAAACAAAATGATTACCCCTGGTCTGGGCCTGGGATGAGGCAAGGTGATCAGGGTGCAAAATGTAAGGAGACCAGTCTCAGGGTTGCGCTAGTGTTTTCGTGCAAGTAGGTACTTCCTTAAATTTTGCGCCCTAGCTGCCTCCTTTACCTTATTCTAGTCTTGATCCTGCAATTAATTATTTTCTTTACTCCCTCCACTTCTACCCTGAAGTGTCCACTGTCAGATACACTTGGAAAATATTGCTTACCATGTACAGTATATTCTTCAAACTACCTACAGCTTCTGGTTTATACACAGTGCACGCCAGTCTATTAAAGGCTCTGAGATCTCCTGCAGTAAGGAAATCCTATCTAACCCTGCATTTCCCAAATGTACTGGACTCTGGAATTCTTTCTTCTTTTTAAAGAAATACTTATTAACATCTCATGGGACATCCAGGGCTGCTAGTTAAGAAATACTTTGAATGGTTGTGTATGGAATGTACTCATTATTTTGAAAAGTTTTCCTTGCTCAATAATAGCTATTTTCTATTCTGGATGTAGATTTCTTTGCAAGTTTCATTAAGCTCTTCAGCATCTGAGAAAGGATTAGAATGTTTAGTCACACTCTCCAAATTCCAGTTTATCAGTTCATTGATTCATCAACATTGATTAAGCACTTACTATGTGCTGAGAATACAAAGGTGAGTGAAATGGAGTTCCTTACCCCTAAGGGGCTAAGGAGGAGCAGAGACTTGCACAACTTAAGTCCAAACGCAATTTGATAATTGCTGTAAAAGCACAACACAAACAGGGAAAGCAGCTAAAAAAAAAAAATCCTTTGATTTTTTCTTTCTTTTCTTTCTTTTTCTTTTTTTTTTTTTTTTTTTTTTTTTTTTTGAGTCAGTCTGCAGTCTGGCTCTGTAGCCTAGGCTGGAGTGTGGTGTTGCGATCTTGACTCACTATAACCTCTGCCCGTGGGCTCAAGCAATTCTCCCCACCTCAGCCTCCTGAGTAGCTGGGACTACAGGTATGTGCCACCACACCCAGTTATTTTTTTATTTTTTGTAGAAACAGGGTCTCATTGTGTTGCCCAGGCTGGTCTCGAACTCCTGAGCTCAAGCAATCTGCCCACCTTGGCCCCACAGAGAAATGGGATTGTAGGCATGACCCTTCACCCCTAGCCTGTCCTTTGATTGTTGTACCTCCAAACCAAATTAACTGCTTCTTAGGGAAAAGAGCTATTTGTGATATTTTTCAGTCTTTCCTATCACACCTAGTAGGGACTATGCACATAATAGATGCTCAATAACTATTCATCACATAAATATTTGAAGAAGAAAGCTGGCAACTTAACTGATGTACATTTGGTTATAATATCTATTAAGGATCATTCACAAAAACACTTTAAAAAAACATGAACAGAAGGTTGTACTAACCCCTCTAAGTTTCAGTTTCTCCATCTGTAAAACAACAACAACAAAAATAGTCCTAATTTCATGGGGTTCTGAGAGGATTAAATGAGAATGTATGTAAAGCAGCTATTATGTTCCCCGGCATGTTAATGGGTGGCCAATAAACAACAGTAATTATGACTACAATGGACTGTGCTTTTTATCCACAATGGCACACTCTGATTTGATGAAAAGGTCACTTGGAGTTTTATTTGGCTCCATGAAACACTCTCTCGCTTGACAAGAATGTAGTGAACACATGCTGGCCAAGCACCCTAGTTAAGACTACACACCACACACACACACACACACACAGAGCACATCACAGCACACACACACACACACACACACACACACACACTCTCCTCCAACCCTCCCTTTCTTTCCATAAAAGGCATCAGCAGGAGGCCAGGCTCAGTGGCTCATGCCTGTAACCCAGCACTTTGGAAGGCCAAGGCAGGAGAATCACTTGAGCCCAGGAGTTTGAGACCAGGCTGGGCAATACAGGGAGACCTCATCTCTACCAAAACAAAAAACAAAAAACAAAAAAGTAGTGGGCATGGTGGTGCACCCCTGTGGTCCCAACTATTCAGGAGGTTGAGGTGGGAGAATTGCTTGAGCCCAGGATGCGGAAGTTGCAGTGAGCCACGGTGGGCGCCACTGTACTCTAGTCTGGGTGACAGAGTGAGACCCTATCTCAAAAAAAAAGAAAAAAAAAAGGCATCAGTAGGAACTCCCCAAATGGTCTGATTTTCCCAGCTCTCCAGCGCGAACTTGCGGAAACACAAGGTGACTCTTTCCTTGGAAGGCACTGTTTTGAGATCCGAGCAGGCTTGATAATAAAGAGGGAGAACCCATGAGTGCCCATCAGCAAGACCCAGCGTCACCTTAGGACTGGTCAGCTTTCACGCCTCCACGAAGCTGGGAAGGGTTCTCTTGGTGCCCGGCACTGATTCCTGCTTCATAGTGTAATTAGCTCAGTTGCCTTATCCTTTTTCCTAATCTAAATGCTCCCTGAGAGATGGCTTTGAGCCACATTTACCTTGATACCCCTCCCTGCCCCTGCAGTGTTTTCCAAACCCAAACAAGCCTTCAAATTACCTGGGTGGCTTGTTAAACATACAGATTCTCTTGTCAAAACTTCTGGGAATTGGACCCAGAAAGCTGTGTTTAGAAGGCTTCTGGGGGATTTTAGGCAACCAGTGTGACGTTTGGGAAGCACCGGGCCACAGCACTTTGCTCAAGGTTTTGCTCACAGTTGGCCTACCATGTCTATGGAAAGAATGACCAATGAGAGGGTAGGACCTTGAGCAAACAAGGAGACATTTGGTGGAGGGGCACATACACTTGCATATGTGCCATGTGGTTTACACAATAGAATTCGGTCTGTGACATAAGATGTTGCCTGTAATTTAGAAACAGAGGCCCCAGGAGCCAGAAGATCACCTTGAGGAACCCTGAAGCAAAGCCAACTGCTTCTCATTCTGCCTGCAGCTCACCCTGTGGAAGGGCACAGCTGTTAATCATAATAATCTGGATTCTTGGTGGAGCTCCAGATTGACATCACACTATCCAAAGGATCCCAGGGGAAAGTAGCAGCATTCAGAAATAAATGAAAGTCTCCTGGCACCCATAAATAAGATACCAGGATAGGAGCCTGATTGGCCCAGCTAAGGTCCCACACCCTTCCCTGAGCTAATCACTGTGACTGGGGTACATTGTTGGCCAGGCCTGGATTACTTGCCCATCCTTTGGCCCGGGGACAGGGTCACATGATTGGCAACCACAAGAGAAGCACATGACTGAGGAGAGGCAGTTCCCTGAAGGTATGGTTGCTACTGCCAGAGGAAAGTATCTACTCCAAACTATGACCTTGACTTGCCCAAACAACTGAAGACACCAGCTAGCCCCAAAGGGAAATGTCCTATCGCCTAGGCAAAGCTTCTTAAGGCTCCACATTGAAGGAGCCTTCTTGAAGTAACTTCGAAGATAGTGAGTTTTTATTTCCTGAAGGTAAAATCTCAAAGCAGACATATTCAGACCTAACTTTTTTTTTTTTTTGAAGTCTCTTGTTTCTAATTAAAAATAATGCTCTGGCCGGACGCAGCAGCTCAAAGTTCTGTAATCCCAGAACTTTAGGAGGCCAAGGCTGGAGGTCCGCTTGAGTCCGGGAGTTCAAGACCAGCCTAGGCAACATAGGGAGAGCCTGTCTCTATAAATTTTTTTTAAAAAAATTAGCCAAGTATGGTGATGCACACTTGTGGTCCCAAGCTACTCGGGAGGCTGAAGTGGGATGACTGCCTGGGCACCACTGCACTCCAGCCTGGGAAACAAAGACCCTATCTAAAAAAAAAAAAAGAAAAAAAAAATCCCAAATTTTTATCACGAAAAATTTCAAACCTACAGAAAAGTTGAAAACACAGTACCAACACTACTAACATGATCCTTAATTTTCAACAATTGTTAACATTTTACTACATTCACTTTATTTCTTTCTCTCTTCACACACATATATAAAGAGAAAGAGACACAAACAAAAACACATGTATATTTACTTTTTTTTTTCTAAATCAGTTAAGAGTTAGTTGTAGGTATAATGACCCTTCACCCCTCAATACTCCAGCATATATTTTCTAAGAACAAGGACATTCTCCTACATGACTACAATGTAATTATTGAACTCAAGATGTTTAACATTGATGCAATGTTATTATCTAACATATAGGAACATTATGGAACATAATTTATATTCAGATTTGTCCCAAATGTCTCAATAATGCGCTTTTTTTTTTTTTTTTTCTTTTCTTGATAGGGTCTCACTCTGTCACCCAGGCTGGAGTGCAGTGATGTGATCTTGGCTCACTGCAGCCTCGACCTCCCAGGCTCAAGCAATGCTCCTGTCTCAGCCTTCCTAGTAACTGGGACCACAGGCGGGTGCCACCACGCCCAGCTAATTTTTGGTATTTTTTGTAGAGACAAGGTTTCGCAATGTTGCCCATACGCTGGTCTCAAATTCCTGACCTCAAGCGATCCACCCGCCTCAACCTCCCAACATGCTAGGATTACAGGCATGAGCCACCACGCCTAGCCTCAGCAATGTCCTTTAAAGTGTTATGTTTTATTTCCCTCCTACTCTGGTATCCAATCAAGGATGCCTCATTGCATTTAGTTGTCTTATTTCTTCAGTCTCCTTACTTTGTCTTTCCCATCATTGATATATTTGGAGCCCAAGTTCCAGTTGTTTTGCCAAACATCCCTTAATTTGGAACTCGATGCATTTTTCCTTATGGTTAGAATCAACATTTTTGTCTGGAATACTATATACTTCTCAGTGCATCCCCTCAGGGGCACACGATATGACTTACTTGGTAATGTTAACTTTGATCACTTGGTTATAATCATGCCTGCCAAATCCACCATTATAACACTATTTTCCCTGTATAATAAGTAATTCACATGAGATCATGTGAATATCCTGTTTTCCAACAACCTTCCACCCAATGGTGAGTTTTGTCTGAATCAGTTATTAGTATGGCAGTTGTGAAATGGTGGTTTCTATCCTTTCTTCTACATTTATTAGTTAGCAGTATTCTCTTAAAAATATCCCTCCACCTAACATTAGTTTTCACATTTTTAATAACAATTAGTAATAATAATTCAATGAATAAAAATCTATTACTGTCTTTATTCATTTTGATGTTTCGTATTATCTGAAATGTAGCCAAAGTACCTTCAGGCTGGCACTCCTGTCCTTTTAAGATAGCCACATCAGCTTTTGAAAGTGTCTTTACTGTCTGTGGGAACATGTTCCACACTCACACTTGTACTTTCTTCTCCCTAACTCTGGAAACAGTCATTTCTCCAAAGAGCACTGATTCTTTATCATAGAAAATGGTATTTAGAAACCAAGGTATAGGTGGAAGGTGTGCTTATTACTGTTGGAACGACACTACTCCCAAGCTCTATAAGTAAACAGAGCCAGGGAATACTTGTCTGTATATATGCATGCACATACTGAGATATATCCACACATATCTACAACTACTTCTATATGTATCTATACATATTAAAAACAGTGAGTTCATACTGGTAGCTCCAATTCCAATCCAACACTATAGAATTCATTCTATTTTTCTCACTTTCCATATTTGCAACTCAATAATGAGAAACCATTAGTAGAGAAAAAGTAATTCTGTAAACACTATATCCATAGAAGGTCGGTAATAAAAAGAAGGGAAATAATGTTCAACACACAACATGGATGAATTCTGAAAAATTATGTTGAGCAAAAACACTAGACACGTGAAATAATCAGTTACACATTACTGCATATTCCATTTATATTCCATTGATACAAGCAAAAGTAATTGATGAGAATACAAACTAGAAAGTGGTTGCTCTGGAGTGGGTGGGAGGATTGACTGGAAGGGAGTCAGGGGATTTTCTAGGGCAATGGCAGTGTTCTAGAGATTGTGCTCAGTGGTGGCTACACAGATATATTCAACTGTCAACATTCATGGAACTGAACACTTGAGAGCTGTACATCTTGTTGTACGTAAATTATGCCTTAATGAAAAAGAAAGACATGAAAATCTATAAATTGCTCTTAAATGGAACATTATTAAGCTTAATTTGTAATAAGAGAATGCAAATTAAAACACTGAGACACCACTTTCACCTATATCAACAGCAAAAAATCAAAAGGTTGACAATATGCATTGTTGGTGAGACTGGGGGGGAGTCAAGCATTCTCACCTGCTGGTGGGAATGCAAAAGAGAACAGTCCCAGTGAAGGGGAATTTGGCAATACCTAAAAATAGCCATATTGACCCTTTGCCCCATCAATCTCCCTTTTGGGAATTTATCCTAAATATGTATCTAAAGCTAATTTTCCCATATACTCAGATCTATTTCTTCACTTCACTTTTCATTCTTTTCTACTATTTATTCTCCAGTACCACATAATTTTAATTCTAGAGGTCTTATAGTATGTGTTCATGTCTATTAGGGTTACTTCTACCTCTTTGTCTTTTTTTAGTTTTTCTAGCAATTCTTGTGTGCTTTATTTTAAATAAATAAGTATATATATGTACACATGCAGATAGGTATTATATATATATTTGTATATATGTGTGTGTATGTATATACCCATACAAATAGATATAGATATTAAATAGGTACATATTTGTATAGGTGTATATACATACACACACCCCTATACAAATAGGTATATATACACACATACATATATATGCATATTTGTATACATATACACACACAAATATGTGTGTATGTATATGTGTGTGAATATGTTTATATATGTATTTGAAGTTTTAAAACAAAAACATTGGTATTTTTATTGGAAATGCATTACATTTATAATTTAAGGATAAGTAACATTTTTATGATAGTCATGTTTTCCGAAAACAAAGAATGTCTTTCCATCAAGTGTATACTTATATCTTTTAAGAATGTTTTACAGATTTCTTCATATAGCTTTTGCACATTTCTTATTAATACTTAAGTTTTTATCTTTACTCTTGTTGCTATTGTAAATGGGGTTTTTGCTTTCATTATTCCTTCTAACTAGTTGGTCATTGTTTGTGTATATGAAGCTATTGATTTCTGAAGGTTAATTTTATACCCTGTTATATTATTGAATTACTTTATTGTTTGAGTTAGTTTTATTTAACCTCTTGGGTTTTACAGGCATACTACCATATCATCTGCAAATATATATAGTTTTACCTCTGCTCTTTCAATTCTTATGCTTCAAATTGCTTCCTTCTGCCTAATTGCATTGGCTGATACCTTCTATACTGTGTTAAATAGTAGTAGATATAGTTGGCATCCTTGCCATATATCTGACTTTAGTGAGAATGTCACCAATTTTTTTCCAATTAAATAAAAGTTGGCTTTTGACTTAAGTATTTTTATTATGTTAACCATGTATCCATCTTCCTATTTTATTGAGAATTTTTTATTTGAAATGAGTGTTGAAGTTTATCAAAATCCTTTTCAACATTTATAGAAATTATTATATAACTGTTCTTACGTTAATATGATGAATTATTTTAATGAATTTGCTAATATCAAACCATTCTTGCATTCCTGACATAACCTGTAGTTGATCATGATGTATTTCTAAATGAGGTATTAGATTCTGTTTGTGAATGTTTCATTTGTTTTTTAACATCAATATTCGTAAGTCAGAGGCCAGGCACGGTGGCTCACGCCTGTAATCCCAGCACTTTGGGAGGCCAAGGCGGGCGGATCACAAAGTCAGGAGATCGAGACCATCCTGGCTAACACGGTGAAACCCCATCTCTACTAAAAATACAAAAAATTAGCTGGGCATGGTGGCGGCTGCCTGTAGTCCCAGCTACTCGGGAGGCTGAGGCAGGAGAATGGCATGAACCTGGGAGGTGGAGCATGCAGTGAGCTGAGATTGCACCACTGCACTCCAGCCTGGGCAACAGAGCAAGACTCCGTCTCAAAAAAAAAAAAATTCATGGTTAGAATGATTTATATTTGTGTGTTCATGCACTGTATTTATTAGGTTTGAGTATAAACGTTAATCTTGCTTTATAAAAAATTTAGGAGCCTTTTTCTATTTTTTATGCTCCAGAATAATTCATGTAGCATTGGTATTATTTCAGTTTTGAAGGTTTTCTGGAATTCTCTTGTGAAACCATCTGATTGTGATGGCTTTTTATGGGGTAGTTCTTTGAAATGTTCTTTAACAATTCTTTGGAAATTTGTCTGCTTAAGCAATTTCTCTCTCCTGAGGTCAATTTTGTAAAACTGTATTCCTAGGAAGTTATCCATTTCAAAAGCTTTCACATTTATTTATTGTGCAATGTAGTGTCTCACGATTTAAAAAAATTCTTCCATCATAAAAGTTATTTGTCACTTTTCTTCTTTATAGATTTATGTTTTCTTTTCTTTTTTTTTTTTTTTTTTTGAGACGGAGTCTCGCTTTGTCGCCCGGGCTGGAGTGCAGTGGCCGGATCTCAGCTCACTGAAAGCTCCGCCTCCCAGGTTGACGCCATTCTCCTGCCTCAGCCTCCCGGGTAGCTGGGACTACAGGCGCCCGCCACCTCTCCCGGCTAGTTTTTTTGTATTTTTTAGTAGAGACGGGGTTTCACCGTGTTAGCCAGGATGGTCTCGATTTCCTGACCTCGTGATCCACCCGTCTCGGCCTCCCAAAGTGCTGGGATTACAGGCTTGAGCCACCGTGCCCGGCCAGATTTATGTTTTCTTCTTTGTTTTCTTGATTTGGTTAGCTACTGTTTCCCTCTGCCCAAGGAACCACCATTTAAATTTACGTGGTTTTATCATTTTCCTGTTTTTATTTTAAGCCCTTTAATTTCTACTTCAATATGTATTATTTCTTTCCTTATGTTTTCTTTTGGTTGATTTCATTGTGATTTTTCTAGCTTATTTGAGTTGGAGTTTAATTCACTTGTTTTCCTCCTTTTATTTTTATTAATGTAAGCATTTAAGGTTATGAATTTCCCTCTGATCACTACTCTAATGTATCCTGTAAATTCTCATTTACAGTGCTTTCATTATTATTATTATTTATTAGTGTTATTATTTTTCAGACAGGGTCTCACTCTGTCACCCAGGCTGGAGTGCAGTGGACCAGTCATGGCTCACTACAGCCTCGACCTCCCAAGGCTGGTGATTCTCTTGCCTCAGCCCCCTGAGTTGCTAGGACTATAGGTACGTGCCACCACGCCCGGCTGATTTTTGTATTTTCAGTAGAGACGGGGTTTCGCAATGTTGCCCAGGCCAATCTCGAACTCCTGGCTTCAAACAGTCCACCCGCCTCAGCCTCCCAAAGTGCTGGGATTCCAGGCATAAGCCACTGTGCCTGACCTCATTATTATTATTTTTTAGAAATGCCACCACTGCAGTTTTTATTTCCACTTTCACCTAAGTGGTTTTTTTTTTTTTCCTACAGGCTCATATCTGGCCAATCCTCAGTGTTGTTTAATAGACAGGATTTTAATTTTTCACCTGTAAAAGCCTTTAAAATCTTTTGTAGTTTTATTGTATTGTGATAAGAATTATGCCTTATTTTTATTTTAATTTTTAGAGACATGAGTCTTGCTATGTTGCCCAGATTGGCCTCAAACTCCTGGGCTCGAGTAATCCTCCAGCCTCAGCTTCCCAAGAAGCTGGGACTATCAGCATGTGCCACTATGCCCAGCTAGAATTATGTTTTAAAGCACTTAACAGTTAAAATGTTTTCCTCCTAGAACGTTTAAGTGCAATTGACATAGGAAAATGTGCTGTACTCATCTGGTGGCATCTCATATCCTCTGGCCTACAACCACATATCCCTCACAGCATGTTCAGCATTTTTTGGGTCACACTTTTTAAAGAGTAAAATCAGTTCTTCTCATAATGTTCTAGTATTACCTTTTAAAAAATGGTTTTCATTTATTACATATGTATATTTTAAGAGACAGAGTCTTGTTACGTTGCCCAGGCTGGAGGGCAGTGCCTATTCACAGGTACAATCATAGCACACTGCATCTCTGAACTCCTGGACTGAAGCGACCTCCCACCTCAGGCTCCCGAGTAGCCGCGACTGTAGGTGCGCCACCACACCTGGCTAGTATTACCTTCTCTTTTTTTTGAGATGGAGTTTTGCTCTTGTTATCCAGGCTGGAGTGCAATGGCACGATCTCAGCTCACTGCAGCTCCACCTCCCAGGTTCAAGCAATTCTCCTGCCTCAGCCTGCTGAGTAGCTGGGATTACAGGCGCCCACCACCACACCCGACTAATTTTTTTGTATTTTTAGTAGAGATGGGGTTTTGCCATTTTGACCAAGATGGTCTCAAACTCCTGACCTCAGGTAATCCACATGCCTCGGCCTCCCAAAGTGCTGGGATCACAGGCATGAGCCACTGCCCCTGGCCAGCTAGTATTACCTTCTTATCAATATAATGGTAGTGTTTGATTAAAGTGATCTGGATACATCAAACCACATGGTTCACTAAAATACCAACCTAAAAATGTATATATGCCTTCAATTTTCTCGTGGTTCAATAATTTTATGAGAACCTAAATTCTTCTTTTTTTTCCCCCCACTTCACTGAGAAAATTTGATCTTATGCAGTGTTTGTTTTACTGTATACTAAAGGTCAACTAATGGGCTACAGTTCTACATTAAGAGCAAAATGATGGCTGTATTTACCAAAACCTAGCATAAGACCTAACAGTTTATGAATGTTTAATGAATATTTTTAAAATTCATAAGTGAATATTCTAATATAGATTATAATTTACTTACTTTTGTAAAATAACAGCACTTTGATTGATCTTTAAGTAGTTAAGTATGATTGCTTTAATCTTACTACTAAAAACCATTTTCTATCACATTTGTAATCTAAGTTGAATGGGTTGTAGTGCCTTTTAGCTTAAGTGCAGTGCATTGGAAATAGCATTTTTAAGGGTGGGTGTCAGAAGACCTAGAGTTTTCTCAAGCTGATGAGAGGAAGGAACTGTTGTCTTTAAGTAATAAATCACGGATTTTTTTTTTTTTTAAGACGGAGTTGGAGTTTTGCTCTTGTTGCCCAGGCTGGAGTGCAATGGCATGATCTCAGCTCACTGCAACCTCCACCTCCCGGGTTCAAGCAATTCTGCCTCAGCCTCCTGAGTAGCTGGGATTACAGGCACCCACCATCACAACTGGGTAATTTTTTGTATTTTTAGTAGAGATGGGGTTTCGCTATGTTGGCCAGGCTGGTCTCGAACTCCCGACCTCAGGTTATCTGCCCGCCTCGGCCTCCCAAAGTGCTGGGATTATAGGCATGAGCCACCATACCTGGCCAAATCGTGGATTCTTTAAAGTGATATTGAGAAGAGAATTCTTGAAAGGATCAAAGGATGGCTTCACAAGTCACTGAACATTTCCCTTAGGTGAGGGTCTCCAGACAGAATATGGAATGAAACGCAGTTTTAATAAGCAAACCTCTTAGAATTGCGTGATGGTCTGAAACATTTGGTGGCCTCCAGTGAACCATGCCTCCTGCTACTTACACCCTTTCATAACCCTCTCCCTTGAATCTGGTCTGGCCTTGGGGCTCACTTTAACCAATGGACAGTGGTGGAAGTGATGCAAGTTCCAGGCCTAAGCCTGTCAACTTCTGCTTTTCACTCTTGGAACCAGCCACCATGCTCTAAGAAGCCCAAGTCACACGAAGAGGCCACAGAGAGCAGTGCCAAGGCACTCCAAGAGTGAGCCATCTTGAATGTATCACCCCAGACTGAGCCCTTAAATCATGGGTGGTCAAATGATGCCTTTCAGCGAAATCTGGTCTGCCATCTGATTTCTGTAAATCAAGTTTTATTGGAACAAAGCTATGCCCTTTCATTTATATATTATCTATGACTACTTTCTCACAACAATGGTATAGCTGAATCATCATGCCAGTTGACCATATGGTCCACAAGGCCTAATATATCTGTGATTTGGTCCTTTATGGGAAAGTTTGCTGAGGCCTGCCCTAGATGGCTGCAGCACCAGCTGACTTCATGTGACACCGAACTGGCCACCTGAGCCCAATCTACCCACAGACTCATGAGCAGCAATACAATGGATGCTGTCTTAAACCATTAAGTTTTGGAATGCTTTGTTATATAGTCACAATAGCAACAAATTATACGATCCAATATCTGAATTGTATAAGCTTGATGATTTCATAGTTTAAATTTTTATACTCTTTTCTTTTTTCTTAACTTTTTGTAAGCTTTATTTAACATTTTCTAAATTGTGTTATCCATGTGTCATTGAAACTTCTCTCACCAAGACAACCTTATCCTTGTTACATTCAGTGGAGGTTTTTCAGTCTTCACTTCATTTGACTCTTGACTAGCATTTGACACTGTTGACCACTTCTTGGTTCCTGAGATATTTTTCCCTTTTATTCAGTTACAGCATGATCTCCAAACTTTCTCTGGTTTTACAGGAAGTTCCTTATCAATTTTCTTTTGGAAATTCTGCCCAACAATGTTAGAGTTCCTCAGAATTCTATCTTAGATTTCATTCAATATTCAAAATATATATTTTTAAATTCATAAGTGTATATTCTATATATAGATTATAATTTATATAATTTCTATGTAGAAATATAAATTTTAAAAAATTATAATTTATATTTCTACATAGAAATTATATAAACTATGACATAATGTACTTTATACCAGGCATTTTTCTAGGTACATTGGATACCTTAATAAACAAAACAGGCAAACAAAAGTCATTCCAGTCCTTGGAGAAATTTTTAAATGTACACATAATAAACTAAATTTTTGCAAAAGCTAGAAGTTGATAAGTGCTTTAGAAAAGAAAATCAACAGGTAAGGAGAAGAGAAGTAGGGAGTAGCACAAGGGAAGGGTAGGGCAATGTAAAGAAGAGTGCTCAGAATAGACTTTTTTGAGATGATGATGTCTGAGCAAAACCTTAAAAAAGGCAAAAAGACCTGACATGTGACTATCTAGAGGAAGAGCATTTCTGGCGAAGAGAGAAGTATTTCAATGAGAACTGAAAGCAAGGAGCATGTCTGAAAGGTTTGAAGACAAGAAGGTTGTCCCCTGTGGTGGAATGGAGTGAACATCAGGAGATGAGGCTGGAGAAATCTCAGGCTCCTGGGGTCCTATAGGACCTTGTAAATTATAGTCAGGCTTTTGTCTCTTCTGAGTGAGATGAAGGGTCACAGGAGAAATTTGAGAAGAATGAAGTCATCCGATCATCAAAAGAATCACTCTAGCTGCTGAACTGAGAAGAGAACAGAGGTGGCAGGAAGGGCAATAGAGAGACCAGCTAGAAGCTCTGGGAGTGAGCAAGAGGGCAGCAGTGGAAACAAAGAGGAGTGACCATCTCTGGACAGTCGTATAGACTCATGCTTCCGTGGTTCCCATTACCATTCACATGCTGATACTCCCAGGTCTACGTTCTAGCCCAGATCTCTCTCCTGAGTTTCAGACCCCCATATTCCAAATACCTGTTTGTCTTCTCTTTTTTTTCCATGTTCCATAGGCACTTCAGTTTCTACTCTTTCCTCTGAAGTCTTTTTCTCCTCCAATGCTCCCTCCATGTCACTACTAAAGCCATGCAGCCTCACCTTTCTATGAAGGCATTATCTTTAAAAGGCCACTGTTAAAACGTATGTTAGTGGAGACTCTGTGCTGGCCCATAGACATTTTGGTTTCCACTAACACATCATTATGGTTTAGTTTATCAGCTTTTCTGCCTATAATGGTGGCTTGAAGGATTGGACATAGGATCAGTAGGTTTTAATTGGCATAGGAAGATGTAATGCTGCTTTAGAAGACAGTTCAGGGCAGGGTGTACCATGTTGGTTGGATACTGAACACCCTGAGGATGGAAGATGGGAATTACAGACAGAATTCCTTTTGTTTCACAGTTTTACCCAATAGAGGCACTGCCACTGGAACACATAATTCTGCAATTGTCAGTTTTGTTACAAATCGTGCGTTTATCACGTAACCATCATGCAAATAAAATTCTTTATATGTTACAGAATTTTAATATGTGAATTCCATTTTCTTCCATCTCTCTTAGGAATTGTTTTGTCCACTTGCCATAATAATTTTAGAATTTTGCATTCATTCTATTGACTTGTAGCAAAGGCAATACTTTCACTCTGGAAAATATTTAGTCCGAAGGTTGTGCGAGTCCTTTTTCCATGATCTTTGTTTTTTCATAATTTGTGTGTAAAGGAGTTTACACACAAATATCTTAATCTTTGTTTCTAACTCTTACAAGAGTTTTCTTTAAATAATAGATACGAAGGAAATAAGTTTTCCTAGATTATGTTTTACCACATCATACTTGTATGTGGGAACGAGTCTTGTAAAAATCATTAATGTGAAACTAACTAGGCCAAGGAGAGCTATTATTTTTTATTAGAAAATTAACTTCAAAATGAATGTTTAAATGCAAGCTTCACATAGTTAAAAATGCAATTAAGGCTGATTCCTTGACACTTGAAAGCTCTTTTCATATATTTATCATTTATTCAACAAATATTTATCAAAGGATTGCTCTGTGCCAGGATGCTTGCACTGGGGATGGAGCATAAACAAAGACAAGGACCCTGCACTGTGCAGCTTAATTCTAGAGGGAAAAGAAGACAAAAAATAAGTTAAAAAATAAATTACTGCTTGCAAAAAGTGCTAGGAAGGAGATAAACCAAATGAAGAGAGAGAGAGAGAAAGAAGGAGAGGCTACTTGAAAGAAGGTCTTTCTGAGAAGATGAATGTGAGTTGAGACCTGAAACCACAAAGGTGAGGTTGAGTCAGTCACGAGAACATGAGAAATGCCTCCCAGCAGAGGCACCAGCAGGAGCAAAGGCCCAGAGGCAGGAAAGGCTTCATGTTCCAGAAACAGAAAGGAGGCCAAAGTGACTGCAGTGAAGTGACCAAAAATGAGAGGCACAAGACAGGCTAGAGGGAGGGGCAGAAACCAGATCATGCAAGACTCTGTAAGCCTTGGGAAGGAATTTGGTTTCTATTCTGAATGTGATGAGAGGACAATGAAGGGCTTATGAAAAGGAATGATTTGACCTGATGCTTTCCTTTTTGTTTTCTGTTTTGAGATGGAGTCTTTCACTGTCACCTAGGCTGGAGTGCAGTGGTGCGATCTCCGCTCACTGCAACCTCCGCCTCCCAGCTTCAAGAGATTCTCCTGCCTCAGCCTCCCAAGCAGCTGGGATTACAGGCATGCACCACCAGGCCTGGCTAATTTTTATATATTTAGGAGAGACGGAGTTTCACCATGTTGGCCAGGCTGGTCTGAAACTCCTGACCTCAAGCGATCCACCAGCCTCAGCCTCCCAAAGTGCTGAGATTACAGGCATGAGCCACAATGCCCAGCCCTCTGTTTTTTGTGTGTGTTTTTTTTAATTGTGGGAAAATACACGTAACATAAAATTTACCATTTTAACCATTTTTAAGTGTACGATTCAGTGGTATTTTGTACATTCTCATTATTGTGCAACTGTCACCACCGTCCATCTCAAGTACTTGTTTCATATTCCAACAGAAATTCTGTCCCTCTTAAACAGTAACTCCCCATTCTCTGCCTCCCCTCCCACCCCATCTAATCACAATTCTACTTTCTGTCTCTGATTTGCATATTCTGGGTATCTCCAATAAGTGGATATATAATATCTGTCATCTTATCTGGCTTATTTCACTTAGCATCATGTTTTCAATGTTCACTCATGTTGTAGCATGTGTCAGAATTTCATTCTTTTTTAAGGATAAATAATATTTCATTGTATATACACACTACACTTTGTTTATTCATCTGTTGATAGACACTGTCCTCTGCTTTTTAATGAAGGATTAATTATTTCAATGCTTTTTGTGGGAAGAAACAACAATGTGAAAAATAGTTGTTGAATGGGGTTGTGTCTCATAGGATTTATATTCAAATTGTGTAAACAAGGTATCAATTTGTTTTTCTCTCACATAGAGGTAGATGGTCCAGGACCAGTATGATGGCTCCATGGCTGTCAGGGACCCATAATCCCTTCTGGTTTTCTCCTCCATCATCTTTAGCACAAGGGATTCACATTCAAGGTCGTCTCATGGTCACATGATAACTACAACAGCTCCGACAACCATATGTGACCTCCAGGCAGCAGGAAGAAGAAAGAGGGTAATACAAAATGGTGGCCAAAGACAAAATGTGCTCCAACAAACTGAGTGGTATGCTTGTGTAATTTTTTTTTAGAGATGGGGTCTTGCTATACTGCCAGGCTGGACTCAAACTGCTGGTCTCAAGCAATCCTCCTGCCTCAGCCTCCTGAGTCATGTGCCACTGCACCTGGCTCTGAGTTATGTTCTTTAAAGAGCTCTCCTAGAAGCTCACTGGCTGCCCTCACCTGCAGTGGAAGCTGGAAATCTAGTCTTACAGCCGTGCACCTTACCACACCCAGCATTATGGGGAGGTCTCTTCGGAAGGAAGGTGAGAAGGAAGGAAGGAATTCCTGATTGTCTCAGAAATAACAGAAGTGTTCTTGGTATCTTGGCATTTTGGCTGCTTGTAATGGTTGAATTTTAAAACTATAGCAATGGCTCCATGGAAAAGACATCATTTTTTGTTTTTCTTTTTTTTGATATGGAGTCTCACTTTGTTGCCCAGGCTGGAGTGCAGTGGTGCAATCTCAGCTCACTGCAACCTCCGCCTCCTGGGTTCAAACGATTCTCCTGCCTCGGCCTTCCAAGTAGCTGGGACTACAGGCACGCACCACCACGCCCAGCTAATTTTTGTATTTTTAGTACAGACAGGGTTTCACCATGTCAGCCAGGTCAGTCTCGATCTCTTGACCTTGTGATCTGCCTGCCTCGGCCTCCCAAAGTGCTGGGATTACAGGTGTGAGCCACTGCGCCTGGCCGACATCATCTTTTTGAGAGGAGACAGTGTGTGGGAATTAAGTTGCCTTGCTGTTAACTTTTAAATTGGCCCATAGGCGATTTCCCTGTCCTATCTAATTGTATTTGAAATCCACTATTAAATGATAGAACTCAACAATAAGCACATGTTGTGCTTATTGGCTAAAGAAATCTTTTCGGCTGGGCGCGGTGGCTCAAGCCTGTAATCCCAGCACTTTGGGAGGCCGAGACGGGCGGATCACGAGGTCAGGAGATCGAGACCATCCTGGCTAACACGGTGAAACCCCGTCTCTACTAAAAATACAAAAAACTAGCCGGGCGAGGTGGCGGCGCCTGTAGTCCCAGCTACTCGGGAGGCTGAGGCAGGAGAATGGCGGGAACCCGGGAGGCGGAGCTTGCAGTGAGCTGAGATCCGGCCACTGCACTCCAGCCCGGGGCGGCAGAGCGAGACTCCGTCTCAAAAAAAAAAAAAAAAAAAAAAAAAAAAAAAAAAAAAAAAAAAGAAATCTTTTCGTTGTGCAGTTGCTGTTGGTTTTTTTTTCTTTTTTGTTAAAAATTTAAACTTAAAAAGGACTAAAGTCACTTCTGGAATTTCAGGAGTGGGTGGAGGTTTAAACAAACAACAACAGAAGAAATGAGAGTCAGTATGTCCAATCAGATGCACTGTCCTCTAATTAAAAATAAATTAAAATGCCGGGCGCGGTGGCTCAAGCCTGTAATCCCAGCACTTTGGGAGGCCGAGACGGGTGGATCACGAGGTCAGGAGATCAAGACCATCCTGGCTAACACGGTGAAACCCCGTCTCTACTAAAAAATACAAAAAACTAGCCAGGCGCGGGGGCGGGCGCCTGTAGTCCCAGCTACTTGGGAGGCTGAGGCAGGAGAATGGTGTAAACCCGGGAGGCGGAGCTTGCAGTGAGCTGAGATCCGGCCACTGAGCGACAGCGCGAGACTCCGTCTCAAAAAATAAATAAATAAATAAATAAATATACTAGTTTTTTCATGTTTTCTTCACCCACTTAAGAAGCATAAAATACATTTTCTCTTTTATTTTTTCTTTACTTTTGTGTTAACGTATGGTTTACATAAAGTCCAAAAATCTTAAGTGCAAAGTTTCTTTGAATTTTTACATTTTACATTTACGTTATTCACCTGTATAATTGCCAACTGGATCAAAATATAAGAAATTTCCTGCATCTAGAAGTTTCCCTCAAACCCCCAACCAGTTTCCCCCACAAAATGCAACTACTCTTCTGGTTCTTATTATTATAAGTTAATTTTGTCTGTTCAATAAAATACATGTATTTATTTATGTATGTATGTATTTATTTTTTAGAGACAGAGTCTTGCTCTGTCATCTAGACATTACCTCAGCTCACTACAGCCTCGATTTCCAGGCTCAAGTGATCCTCCCGCCTCAGCACCCCCACCACCCCGAGTAGCTGGGACTACAGTCGCACTTCACTATCATCCCTGGCTGATTTTTGTAGTTTTTTGTAGAGACAGGATTTTGCCATGTTGCCCAGGCTAGTCTCGAACTCCTGGGCTCAAGAGATCCCCCTACCTTGGCCTCCCAAAGTGCTGTGATTACAGGCGAGACCCACCATGGCCAGCCTAAAATATGAGTTTTCAAACTTTTTATTTGGAAGCTTGCAGAAAGGTTGCAAAAACAGTACAAAGAACATCCTTATTCCCCTTACCCAGATTTACCTGTTGTTAACATTTCTTTTCTTTCTTTTTCTTTTCTTTTTCCTCACCAAAACCAGGCTCTCAAACCTGTTGTTAACATTTTTCTCTCCTTTATAATTTGCTCCTTTTCTCTCTCTCCCTGTCTCCATCTCCCTTCCCTCTGGCCACACATACTTTTTTTTCTGAAGTATTTGAAGTATTGAGGTGTTTTTGTTTTTATTTGTGGTGGAGATAAGGTCTGACTATGTTCCCTGAGCTGATCTCAAACTCCTGGCCTCAAGAGATCCTCCGACCTCAGCCTCCCAAAGCACTGAGACTACAGGCATGAGTCACCACACCTGGCTGGGATGTTAATATTAATGTAATATTTTCATCTAGTGTACCACCCATGCTCCAGTTTTGTCAATTGACTCAACAATTTCCTTTTTTTTAGCAAGTTTTCCCCTTCAATACAGGATCTAGTCTAGGATCTGGCATTGTATTTAGTTGTTACATCTCTTTAGACTCCTTTAATCTGAAACAATTTTTCAGCTTTCCTTTGTCTTTTATAACTGTGACATTTTTGAAAAATACGGGGCCTTCTCTTTTTAAACAAGAGTATTTCTCATTTTGGTTTAGTCTGATGTTTCCTTGCTATTAGAATCAGGGTCTCCACACCTAGCCATAATAGCACACATCTGCCCCATGCTGGTGATGTTAATTTTGATCACTTCGTCGAAGCTTTGTCTGATTTTTTCCACTGAATGCTTACTATTTTTCCTTTACACCTAACAATCTGTGGGTAGACATTTAAAGATCATGCAATTGTCCAGCTCCTCATCAAACTCACCCTCCTAGATTTAGCATCCATGAACAGTTCTTGTCTGTATCAGTATTTACTTTGTCAATTGCAAAAAATGATGATTTTCCAATGGCCACACTCCATTTTTAACTTCATCTCAGGATGACTTTAGGATTTAGAACATTCCAGAAAGAACAAACCAATGGCCAATTCCTAATTTCTCTTAGCATGGTCTCTTTATTCTGCTTGCTGCTATATATTTGAAGTTACCCTTCTCCCATTTATCTCTCTTTCCTGGTTACTTCAGCTGCAGATTTCATGATGGCAGATTTTACCTATGGAAGAATTTTCCAGGAATCAGGCTTTTGAGTACATCTGGGCATTTGATATCTGCTGTCTTTAGACCTTTGGAAGATGAAGTACTTCATCTTTCATTTAGAAAAATAACCACACACATTCCTATGATTATTATTCTGAAGATAGAAATCCAAATTATTGATTGGTGGTTCTTGGGGGAGGGGGAAGATACGGTTCCAATTAAATATGATGTTTCAGATAAACACCAGCATTAGAAACCACTATAACTGATGGGGAAAATATGATGTTGATGTTTTTAAATGGAAGCTGTTCTCATTAGAGGCATGATATTCAAATTGCCAGTAAAACATCAGAGATAACAAACATTTTACTTGTTTTCTCAGTTATAGAAGGTTGCCTTATTTTTCTATTCCTTAAAAATATAAATACATTATAATTTTTCATAGAAATTCCCCTTAGACGGATATCTTTCTGCCCAGGGACAGCTAAAATGGCAACTCTAGTAGTTTAGTCCTTAAACCTTATCTTCATACCTGTAATCTAGACTGGAGGCCACTGAAGTGCAAGCTAATGTTTCTGGTTGGGGACCAGTAGGAGGTAGTGGTTGGATTTTAAACCAGTTACCAGGAAACGATCTTCCTCATCTCAAAAATCAACCATGCCACTCTGGAAAAGAGTTCTGCAATTTTTCAAAAAGTTAAACATAAAACATATGACCAGCAATGCTATTCCTAGATATCTACCCATGACAAATGAAAACGTGTCCACAAAAAGACTTGCACATGAATGTCCACAGAAGCTTTATTCATAATAGGCCCAAACTGAAAACAACCTAATGTCCATCAACTGAAGAATAGATAGACATAATGTGGCTTATCCATGAATGGAATTATTGTGGCTTATCCATGAATGGAATTCTTTTCAGCACCAAAAAAGAACAAATTACTCACACATGCTACATCGTGGATGAACCTCAAGAATATTATGCTGGCTAGGCAAGGTGGCTTATGCCTGCAATCCTAGTACTTTGGGAAGTTGAGGCAGAAGGATCACTTGAGCCCAGGAATTTGAGACAAGCCTGGGCAACGTGGCAAGATCCCATCTCTTCAAAAAATAAGAAATTAGCCAGGTGTTGTGGCACATGCCTGTAGTCCTAGGAGGCTGAGGCAGCAGGATAGCTTGAGCCTAGGAGGTCAAGGCTGCAGTGAGCTGTGATTGCACAACTGCACTCTAGCCTGAGTGACAGAATGAGATCCTGTCAAAAAAAAAAAAAAAAGAATATTATGACAAGTAAAGAAGTCAGACACAGGCAAGCATGTATTGTATGATCCCATTTATATGAGATATCCAGAAAAAGCAGATTTATAAAGACAGAAAGTAGATTAGTAGTTGTCTGGGATTAGGGCTGGGAACAGAGATCACCTATAAATGGGCATGAGGGATCTTACTGCAGGGACGAAACAGTTTTTAAACTGATTTATGATGATAGTTGTACTGCTCAGTGACATTACTAAAAATAATTGAATTGTGCACTAAAAATGGGTGAATGCTATCCTATGTAAAATATATCTTAATAAAACTGTAGTATGTCACATAGTCAATATCCAGATCATCACCTGGATAAAGTGTAATATTTCCTGTTCTCTGGAAGATAAGACGTGTTTGGCTGGACCAATGTTGAAACATTTTAGCTGGGCAGAATGGGAGGGGAAATTTATTCAAAAATTACTGATAGGCCTGGATTTATCTGTGACAATTGTATTTTGAAAGGCTCTCAATATCTCTATTTTAAGAGGAATTAAACTTTCTAAAACCATTTTGAAAGCATAATTCTTTACGTTTTTTCCATTAATTGTACATTCTTATTTCCGTTGTTTTCGCAACTAAGATATAGGATCTAAAATAATTTCTGTTTCCTGAACTGTAATATCCCTAAGTAAATTGGTTGTCCCAGAGGTTACTACTCAAGATTTCACTTTCTGTGGTAAAAAGGATTTGATGAATTTGTTTTTAGACTTTCAGAGAAGCATTTGTTCCTCAAATGGCTAAAAGGTTCTGATAAATATGACAGGAGAGGGAATTAGCCTTCCGGAGATCCCTTGGTGAGCATGTACTAAAGGCCTATGCTTGACTGTTTCTAAAGCTATCTTCAAATTAATTTTAGTTTACAGGTTATGATTAGGAAAAGAATAACTTATTTTACAAAAGTCCTTTTGCAAAGTGGAGCTTTAGGAAGAACTCAAGAATGAAGGTTAGAAAGACCCGGATCCTGGCCGGGCGTGGTGACTCACGCCTGTAATCCCAGCACTTTGGGAGGCTGAGGTGGGCGAATCATGAGGCCAGGAGATCGAGACCATCCTGGCCAACACAGTGAAACCCCGTCTCTACTAAAACTACAAAAAATTAGCCGGGCGTGGGGGCCTGCACCTGTAGTCTCAGCTACTCGGGAGGCTAAGGCAGGAGAATTGCTTGAACCGGGAAGGCGGACGTTGCGGTGAACCGAGATCGCATCACTGCACTCCAGCCTTGGCGACAGAGTGAGACTCTGTCTCAAAAAAAAAAAAAAAAGACAGACAGACCTGGATCCCAGGCCTGTGCTGCTTTTTACCAGTGGTACATCCTTCAGTCAAATTACCTCCCTGTCTCTGCTTTCTCATCTGTACGCTGGGGGCACTATCTACCACTCAGCAAACTTGTGAGGATTCAAGAAAGAAATACATAAAAGCACCTAGGATAGTGACAGCCAGCTAGAAGTCACTCCGTAATTTTTATTTTTTTAGATACAGGATCGTGCTATGTTGCCCAGGGTGTTCTCACACTCCTGGGTTCAAGCCATCCTCCCGCCTCCACCTTCTGAATAGCTGGGACTACAGATGTGAGCCACTGTGCCCAGCTTATAAGGAAGGGCCAAGAATGGGCTTTTAAAATAAGCCCTGAAGTCTCTGGACCACTCTAGTTCTTCATCCTAGAGCTTTTCTTAGCATGGTGGTCTTGAGACAGTGTTGCAAGAGGCAAATGCAGAAGTGGAAAGGCCTCTCGAGGCTCCTAAATGTGCATACGATCACTTAAGGAACATTCTTTTGACCCATGAGTATCGCCAGACCAGCCCAGACTCAAGGTATGGACAAACAGACTCTACCTATTAACAAGAGTAGATGCAAAATATTTTGCCATATTTTTCAGTCTCCCAGAGAAGGCAACATGAAGACCCTAGACATCTCTCCAGAGTTGGGATGGGGAAGAGAAAGAAGATTGCTAAGAGAAGGTCCAAAGACATGAGGGTCCAAAGACATCCCGTATCTAAAAAAATAAAAATTATGGAGTGACTTCTAGCTGACTGTCACTGTCCTAGTGGAGTGGAAAGAGGCCCAGACATTCCAGTTATCTCAGCAGAGCCCAGGGGAGTCCAGCCCAGCTAACCCACCAGCTGACTGCAGCTGCATGAGTGAGCTTAGATGAGACCAGCACAACCCACAGAATTGTGAGAAACAACAAATCATTGTTTTAAGCCACTAAGTTTTAGGGTGGTTTGTTACACAGAGACTATGTAAGTGAGACTCCTCCAAACTTCCCACGACCTCACCACTACCACCACCCCACAACACACACACCCTTGAGCATCTCTCTGGCTTGCCAGTCGCAATCAGTGACCACTTTGTGTCTTACCCCACATTAAAACTCACCCTCTACTTTGGCCTGGCCTGCGAGAACCTTGCAGTCCATTAATGGGTTTGAAAGCAGACTCATACTTTGGTTCATACTGAGGTGTTAGTAACTGATGTTAGCTTAATGTTTTACATAACTTTCACCCAAAAGTCTAGTTCCCTTAAATGAGGAAATTTAGGCCCCAAGGCAGACAAAGTCCTGGGCAGAATCCTCCTTGTAAATGGCAGTATCTTTGACTTAGAGGTAGACCTTTATGTGTATGGAAATGAAAGAAGGTGCCTCCTAGCTTCAGACTCCTTTTACCTGCTGCTAATACTGCACTTTGTTTAAGAGAACAGTGGTTTCCAATGAGGGTGGAGACTTCAGGGCTTAGTTTAAAAGCCCATTCTTGGCTCTACCCACAGGGATGCTGAGATTCTGATTCAGTAGGCTTGAGTGTGGCCTGGTTCTCTGTATTTTCACCAGGTTTCTTAGTGATTCTGAAAATCTCTCTCTCTTTCTCTTCCTTTCTCTCTTTCTCTCTCTCTCTCTCTCTCTCTCTCTCTCTCTCACACACACACACACACACACACACACACACACACACACACACACACACAGAATCCAGCTCAGCTGAACATAGAGTAGGCAGCAGTAGAAACAGCCCAAAGTTCACCTCCTGTGGTAACATGGTGGGGGTGAATGGGTCTGATTTTATAACATGTGACTATCTTTTGTCACTGATTGAAAGAAGGGAATAATTATACCTTCCCACAAGAGGCAGAATGTGGTGTCTATACCAGAATTGCATCCTAGAAGTACTAATTTTCTAAAATCTAGGATGGAAAGAGAGATTTGAGAGATGATCTGATTATACACAGGGATATTCATATGGACCCACGGGAAAAAATAAGATATACTATTTTTAAAGGTCCTCAAAGTGGGCAGTTTTAAAATTTGGTTTCAATTTCCACATCTGGAATTTGTCACCTTTTGTCATTAAAAATGAAAGTCCAGTAATTTATTTTTTTTAATCTTCCTGGATTTTTGGTTATTTGTTTTGTTTTGTTTTTACAAATTCACACGGTACAAAATTCAAAAGGGACAAGAGTGTATACAGTGGATTATTTCCCTCCTATCCTTGTCCCCTAGCCATCTAGTCCCCTTCTCTGGGGCCCGAGGTTTACCAAAAAAAATGTTTTTTAATTGAGGTAAAATTCACATAACAGAATTCACCATTTTAACTATTTTAAGGTATTATAATTCAGTTGTTTTAGTATAACCACAGTGTTTGGCAACCATGATGCTTATCCATTTCTGAAATATTCCCATTACCCCAAAGTGAAACCCCTTACACCCCAATTCCCCATCCCTTTTTCCTTAGCAACCACTAACCTACTTTCTAGCAGTATGGGTTTGCCCATTTTGCCATTTCATCAAAGTGGAATCATACAACACGTGACCTTTTGTGACTGACTTCTTTCAGTTACCATAATGTTTTCAAGGTTCATCTATGTTGTAGCAAGTATCATTTCCTTTTTATGATTTGATAATATTCCATTGTATGGGTATACCACACTGTGTTTATCCGTTCAACCATTGATGGACATTTGGATTCTTTCCTCTTTTTCGCTATTATGAATAACATTGCTGTGAGCATTTGTGTACAAGTGTTTGTGTAGACATACATTTTCAATACTTTTGAGTGTATTTTCAGTAGAATTTCTGGATCCTTTGATAACTCTAATTTTTTTAGAAACTGCCAAAGTGTTTTCCAAATTGGCTGAACAATTTTATATTCCCATCAGCAATGTTGGAGGGTTGCAATTTCTCCACATCCTCACCAACACTTGTTATTTTGTTTTTGTGTTTTTATAGCCTTCCTAGTGAGCTGAAATGGTATCTTACTGTAATTTTTATTTGCATTTACCTAATGACTAATAATGCTGAGCATATTTTCATGTGCTTATTGGTCATTTGTATATATCTTCTTTGGAGAAAAATCTATTCTTTTCTCATTTTTTGAATTGGATTGTTTATTGTTGAATTATAAGAATTACTTATATATCCTGGACCCTTATCCTAGACCCTTATCAAACATGATTTGTAAATATTTTCTCCCATTCCTTAGGTTGCCTTTTCACTTTTATGATAGTGTCCTTTGATCCACAAAAGCTTTTTAATTTTGGTCAAGTCCAGTTGTAAGTACTTTTTCTTTTGTTGTGTTTTGGGTGCCATATTTAAGAAATCATTACCTAAAGTCACAAAGATTTATGTCTAGCTCTCTTCTAACCATAAACATAGTTTATAACTATAGTAATTTTATAATAGTTATAGCTCTTACATTTGGGTCTTTGATCCACTTTGAGTTGATTTTGATATATGGAGTGAGGTAGGGGTCAATATTCATTCTTTTGTGTGTGCATATCCAGTTATCCCAACACCATTTGTTGAAAAGGCTATTATTTCTCTTATTGAATTTGCTTGGTGCTCTTCCCAAAAATCAATTGACCATCAATGTATGGACTATGTTTCTCCTTATGCCAGTATAATACTGTCTTGACTATCATTGTTTTAAATTAAGTTTTGAAGTCAGTAAGTGTGACTACTCCAACTTTACTTTTCTTTGTTTTTGTTTTTTTGTTTTTGTTTTTTTGGCTATTTGGGATCCCTCTTATTTTTGTATGAATTTTAATATCTGTTTGTCCATTCAGCAAGTTAGAAAAAAGGTAAAAGGTAATTGGAATTTTGATATGGACTGCATTGAATCTGTAGACCAACCTGGAGAATATTGCTGTCTTAACAATACTAGGTCAGGTGCAGTGACTCACACCTGTAATCCCACTTTGGGAGGCCAAGGCAGGAGGTTTGCTTTAGGGCAGGAGTTTGAGAACAGCCTGGGCAACATAGAGAGATCCCATCTCTACAAAAAAAATACAAAATACAAAATACAAAAATAAAACTAAGTCTTTCAGTCTATGAACATGAGATGTCTTTCTATTTATTTAGGTCTTTTAATTTCTTTCAACAATGTGTTTCAGTTTTTGGTGTACAAGTCTTACACATCCTTGGTTAAGTGTATTCCTAAATATTTTATTTCTAAAGGCATTACAAATAAAATTGTTTTCTTAATTTCATTTATTCACTGTTAGTGTACAGAAATATAACTGGTTTTTGTATATGTATCTTTTATTCTGCAACTTTGCTGAACTTATTAGCTCTAATAGTTTTCTGTGTGGATTATTTAGGAATTCTATGTATTATATCGAGTTATTGGCAGATAGAGATAGTTTTACTTCTTCCTTTTCAATCTGATTGTCTCATTTCTTTTTCTTGCCTAATTTCCCTGGCTAGAACTTTCAATACAATGTTGAATAGAAGTAGTGAGGATAGACATCCTCATTTTATTTCTGATCTTAAGAGGAGAGCTATCTGTCTTTCACCGTCAAGTACGATGTTAACTGTGGGTTTTTTCATAGATGCAGCCTGAAGGTTTTCGTGTGTTCTTCCAGATGTAGTTTATTCATATATAAGAAAATATATTTTAACATAAATATCAGCCTATATATACTGGTCTGCACCTTGCATTTTTTACCTAACAATATATCTTGGGATCTTTCTAAGTCAGTAAAGAACTTTTTTATTTTTAGAAAATGTTGCTTAGTTTTTCATTTTATGGCTATACCATTATTTATTGAATGAATTCTCTATTGAAGGATAGTCTAACTATCAGCAGTATTGGTCACATAAATTAAAAGTCAGGGAATATTTATTTAATCTCCACTACTTATTTAACCCCTACTGTTGTATAGAGCACAATAAAACTTGTTAAAGAAAATAAGTTGGCCGGGTGCAGTGGCTCACACCTGTAATCCCAGCACTTTCGGAGGCCGAGGCAGGTGGATCACAAGGTTAGGAGCTTGAGACCATTCTGGTCAACATGGTGAAACCCCATCTCGACTAAAAATACAAAAATTAGCTGGGCAAGGTGGTGCGTGCCTGTAACCCCAGCTACTGGGGAGGCTTAGGCAGCAGAATCGCTTGAACCCAGGAGACAAAGGTTGCAGTGAGCCGAGATTGCGCCACTGCACTCCAGCCTGGGCAACAGAGTGAGAATTCATCTAAAAAAAAAAAAAAAAAAAAAAGAAAAAAAGAAAAAAGAAAGAAAGAAAATAAGGCCTAACTTTTATTCACTCCATTTTTCTACTTTCATTTATGGGAATACTGCAGCCAAAAAAGTTGTTAACACCATTTCTTCTAACTTTGAAAATTTCAACAGAAGAGTTGAAAGAATTGTACAAGAAAAATCAAGTAACAATTACTTAGATTCAAAAGTTTTTAAAATTTTGCCATCTTTATCTATAATGATGCATTATTTGCTTTGTTTGCTGAGCCATGTGAAAGGTTTTCTTCAATTAAAAAAATTTTTTTTCTTAAGATAGGGTTTTGCTATGTTGCCCAGGCTGGTAGAAAACTCCTGAGCTCAAGCTATCTGCCCACCTTGGCCTCCTAAGGTGCTAGGATTACAGGTGTGAGCCACCATGCCTGGCCTAAAAATTTGCATATAATTAGGAGATATAAGTGCAGGTTTCTTACATGCATATATTGTATAGTAGTAAAGTCTGGGCTTTTAGTGATATGAAAGTTTTAAATTTCAGATTTCTTGACATTTCACCCCAAAGAATAAGGATATTCTCTTACTTAACCACAATATCATTATCACACATATATTAAATAATTTCCTAATAAAATATTATCAAACATCTGGTCCATATTCAAATTTTTCTATTTGTCCCCCAAAATGTCTTTTTTAGTTATCTTTTTTTAAAAACTAAAATTCAGTCAAGATCCACACACTGCATTTCTGTTGTTATCTCTCTTATTTCTTTACCTACAACAGTTGCCATATCTTTTTTTAAAAAATAATATTGACATTTTGAAGAGACTAAACTAATTGGCTTTAAGAATGTCCCACATTCTAGATTTGTCTGATTGTTTACTCATGGTGTTGTTAATCCTGCTTTTTTGTTCCCAGGATCTGCAAATTTGGAGTTGAACTCTAATGGTTTGATTAAATCCAGGTTAAATATTTTTAGAAGAATATTTAGTAAGTGAAGCTATATAATTATAGCATCGTATTAGGAGGAGTATGACATCAACTTATTCCCCTACTAAGTTCATCTCTCAGTTTAAGTGGTCTCCACTAGAACTCTTCATTGAAAAGGAATTTTTTTTGTCTTTTAAGCTCTGAAATAGCCACTGCTTTAATGATGAGAGAATGTCAAAGACCTGGAATTGGAGGGGTGGGGTGGAATCCATTTGCTTCTTTTCTTCCTTATATATATATCAACTCCAATTAGTGGTTTAGATAACTTTTAAATACAAATAGAAATTTAGATGCAAGAGTGTTGAGGAGCAGACCTCTATTTTAAAAAATAGATGCAAAAGTGTGATAGATCACATGGCCTTCTAGAACTCAGAGCAGTAGGGCATGATCAGCTTATTACTCAGGGGTCCATGGAAAGGTCATTGCATTAGAAAGCCAAATCTGAGACCAACGTTTCAGTCTCTAATCTGCCACTAACTAGCCATGTGATCTTAACTCATTTAACTTCTCTGGTCTCCAGTTTTTCTCCATGACTCGAGATGGTCATTATCATTCCTACAGCTTTGACAGTTCATAATCTTATGATTTCACTTAGTGAAAGATATTAGAACACATTTCTTAGATGCACAATGTGAGAGCTTTTTTTTTTAATTTAAAAATCACAACACTTGAGAATTTCAATTAATCCCGTAATTAAGAAATGCCTGCTCCATGTAGGTGCTCAATAGATATTCTTGTAAACCAGGACACTGGTTTTCATGATTGCATTTTGCTATGTTCATAATCAATCCCTTTATTCCACAGGACCCTGGGAAATTGTTTGATAGCAAGGTCACTTTTTCTTTTTGTAAAGGGTTGAATTGTGTCCCCCTGCCAGACTGATATGTTCAAGTCCTAACCCCTATTCCTCAGTAATTCAGAACATGGCCTTGTGGCCTTATTTGCAGATTGACAAACTGGTTGTTGCAGATGTAATTAATCAAGTTAAAATGAGGTCATTATGGTGGGCCCTAAACCAATATAAATGGTGTCCTTATGAAAAGGGGAAATTTGGCTGGGTGTGGTGCCTCACACCTGTAATCCTAGTTCCTCAGGAGGCTGAGGTGGGAGAAGTGCTTGAGGCCCGGAGTCAGAAACCAGCCTGGGCAACACAGTGAGACCCTGTCTCTAAAAAAGGTTTTTGAAAACCCAACTGGACACAGTAGTGTGCACCTGTAGTTCCAGCTATTTAGGAAGCTGGGTCGGGAGGATCTGTTGAGCCGAGGAGTTCAAGGCTGCAGTGAGCTATGATTTTGCTACTGCACTCCAGCCTAGGAGCCTGGGTGACAGCGCGAGAGACTTCATCCCTTTAAAAAATAAAATAAAAAGATAAATTTAGACACAGAGACACATAGGAGGAATACCATGTGAAGATGAAGGCAGAAATTGGGATGTTATATTGTCTACAAGCCAAGGAACAGTAAAGATTGCCAGCTAAAGCCCCAGAAGTTTCCAGAGAGGGCTGGAACAGATTCTACCTCACAGCTTTCAGAAGCAACCAACCTTGCCAACATCTTGACCTTGGACTTAGCCTCCAGAACTTTGAGGCAATATGTTTAAGCCACCCAGTCTGCAGTACTTTGTTATAGCAGCTCTAGCAAACTAATACACTTGGTGTTCCTGACCTGGTAATCAATGCCTTGGGCAATTATAATATCCTGTAAAAAAGAGAAAAAAATTATAATATTCTATAGAAAGAAAAGAAAGCACAGGGTTATGCTTGTGTATATGTCAGAACCACAACTGCTATGGTTTGAATGTTTGTGTCCCTCCAAAATTCATGTTAAAACTTAATCCCTAATGGCCAGGCGTGGTGTCTCACACCTGTAATCCCAGGACTTTGGGAGGCCGAGTCCAGCAGATCACTTGAGGTCAAGAGTTCTAGACCAGCCTGGTCAAAATGGTGAACCCTTGTCTGTACTAAAAATACAAAAATTAGCTGGGCATGATGGCACTCGCCTGTAATCCTAGCTACTCGGAAGGCTGAGGCAGGAGAATCCCTTGAATCCAGGAGGTGGAGGTTGCAGTGAGCAGAGATCATGCCACTGCACTCCAGCCTGGATGACAGAGCAAGACTACATCTCAAAAAAAAAAGTGGGGGTGCTTAAGGAAGCCTATTTAGCCCTTTTTTGCCGTTCCATCAAGTGAGGACACAGCAGCAAGTTGCCACCTATGAAGCAGAGAGTGAGCCTTCACTAGACATTGAACCTTCTGGTGATTTGATCTTAGAATTCCTGTCTTCAGACAGTGAGAAACAAATTTCTGTTTCTTTATAAATTATCCAGTTTAAAATATTGGACAAAGGAAGGAATGGACAGCAGGAATGCACAAAGACAATGACCAAGTTGAAAAGGTCTATTTTTTAATTCCTTGCAAATTCTATATCAAGCCAGACACATTTTCTGAACTATTCATGGGATACTTTGCTGCTATTGTGTGTCTGGTAGGTTTTTTGTGCATATGTACATTGGCATGTGTGTGCACTCACAGGCACGTATAAGTGAATTCTAACTCATTCTTTCAATAGATTACAACTCTTGATACCAAAAAGACAGACTAGAACTCATTATTCTCTAACTGAATTTAAATCTCTTAGCTGTTTCAGCATACATATGGTCACATCTACAATACACAAAAATTATATTCAGACTTTTGAGTAAAAATCTCAATAATTGTCACACTTCCTATGTGGATATCAGGAAGATATCAATCATAGAAATCTATAAAGGGACCCAGTTAAGTAGAAAAGGCTTCTGAGGAATATAGACACCTAAGATGAAGACTGATCTGCCAAAAATTTCCATTCATTTCTAGCTTTTGCTATAATCTTAGAATGTGGAACTCTTAATACACGATGCACTTCTATCATTTTTTTAAAAAAACACAGATGCAAAAATACTTTTGTTCGGTTCAGATGCGTGCTTCAGAAAACTATATGAATCTAGTGGTTTTAGAAGAGCTGCTTCATCTATTCTAATAGTACACTCTTGTTCTTTGAAAGAATTTCCTTACCTGTGCCCTGATAATTTCTGTGGTTCCTTCCATTTATAAAATGCTATCAGTCTAGTTTAAGTCATAGCACAACTACTCATTTCTTTAGGGATGCTTCTGGAATCATCGATAGTTATCTCACAATTATCATAGTGCTAGCATGAATTTTTCAAATATGACCCTTTTCAAGGGTGACATTCTGACATAAGCCTTTGGAATGGTTTGGCTCTGTGTCCCCACCCAAATCTCATGTCGAATTTTAATTCCCAATGTTGGAGATAGGGCCTGGTGGGATGTGATTGGTTCATGGGGGTGGTTTCTAATGGTTTAGCACCATTCCCCTAGTGCTGTCTCATGATAGAGTTCTCACAGGATCTGGTTGTTTAAAAGCATGTGGCACTGTCCTCCATTTCTCTCCCTCTCCTCTTGGCCATGTAAAGATATGCCTGCTTCCCCTTTGCCTTCTGCCATCATTGTAAGTTTCCTGGGGCCTCCCCAGAAGCAGAAGCCTGTACAGCCTGCAGAATGGTGAGCCAGTTATACCTCTTTTCTATATATATATATATATATATATATATATATACACACACACACACACACACACACACACACACACACATATATACTTTTTTTTTTTTTTTTTTTTTGAGACTGAGTCTCACTACATAGCCCAGGCTGGAGTGCAGTGGCACAGTCTCAGCTCACTGCAACCTCCACCTCCCAGGTTCAAGTGATTCTCCTGCCGTGGCTTTCCAAGTAGCTGGGACTACAGGCACATGCCACCACACCTGGCTAGTTTTTTGTATTTTTAGTAGACACAGGATTTCACTATGTTGGCCAGGCTGGTCTTGAACTCCTGACCTCAGGTGATCCACCTGCCTCGGCCTCCCAGAGTGCTGGGATTACAGATGTGAGCCACCATGTCCAGCCTTTTCTTTATAAATTACCCAGTCTCAGATCTGTCTTTTTTTTTTTTTTTCCTTTGAGACAGAGTCTCACTCTTTCACCCAGGCTGGAGTGCAGTGGTGCGATCTATGCTCACTACAACTTCTGCCTCCTGAGTCCAAGCTATTCTCCTGCCTCAGCCTCCCAAGTAACTGGGATTACAGGCATGTGCCACCACACCAACTAATTTTTTGTATTTTTAGTAGAGATTGGGTTTCACCATGTTGGCCAGGCTGGTCTCAAACTCTTGACCTCAAGTAATCCACCCACCTCGGCCTTCCAAAGTGCTGGGATTACAGGCATGAGCCACCGCACCTGGCCAGGTATATCTTTATAACAGTGGGAGAATGAACTAACACAGCCTTCATCAATGATTTCTAATAACAAAATCATCTTGCAAACCTATCGAACAAGTCTGGCTTTCATTATCAAAAATTTAACTTTCCATACCTCTGATTATATACGGTGATTAAAAACACAGAAATTAAGATTAGATGAATAGATCTGAATAAAATGGAGACACTAATTAGTTTTTATGCTTATTAACGAGTAGAAATTTATGTATATGTGGATGTCTGCTATGAAAGTATATCTGGATGTCTGCTAAGCATAATGCATGTTTCTGCTTGAAAAGAAGGTCATCTTGATTAAGGGTTTTTGCTTGCTTTGTTTTGTTTTTTTGTTTTTATTTTTGTTTTTGTTTTGAGATGGAGTCATGCTGGAGTGCAGTAGTACGATCTTGGTTCACTGCAACCTCTGGCTCCTAGGTTCAAGCGATTCTCCTGCCTCAGCCTCCTGAGTAGCTGGGATTGCAATGGGCACCATGATGCCCGGCTAATTTTTTTTTTTTTTTTTTAAATAGAGGCGTGGTTTCACCATGTTGTCCAGGCTCGTCTCAAACTCCTGACTTCAAGTGATCCACCCAACTTGGCCTCCCAAAGTGCTGGGATTACAGACATGAGCCACCGTGCCCAGCCCAAGATTAAGGTTTTAAAACAGTTCTTTTTTGCAAAAGGTGAAGTGACTGGCGATAAATGAGGGGCTTGTGTTCATTCTAAAGACAACTGTGGTTCATAATTAGATGCCATAGGGCCAGTGACGAAACTCTTACACTTGTGGTTGCAATTACAGTGGCTTCCTTAGGCACATCATTTAGAGTGAAAAGTCATTATACGTAACATTCAACTTCTATAGTGGTAGAGGAAGAATGGAGACTTCAGATTTTCTTCAGATTCACAGTGTTATAAAGACAAACAAATGAAAATCAAAATGAACTGCTAGGAGTTCAAAGGACATAGCTCTGACAGTATCATCCTGAAATACTGACTTCACCCAGCCCAATGGAAGTTCTAATAAACTCCAGAGGAGGCATTCATCCAGGAGTAAAATTTATCCCATAAAAATAGTGGTTTCTTTAGGGATGCTTCTGGAACTATCAACAGTTATCTCACAAACAGTTCAGAAAATGATTCCATAGTTTATAATTTGTCTTTTCAAGTGTACGTCCTAAGAGCCCAACTCTGGTAATTACATTTTCAAAACCCAGAGAGATGTAAGTAGAATTGTGACTTATGTCACAAAAGTGATAATAACAAGTGATCAAGTTTAATCTGATTCCAGATTTTCTAATAATGTTAATGGCATTACAGTGTTTGGCTTCAAGAAATGATGTAAATAATGCATTTTTAAAAAGCCAACGTTTTTATGATCTCATTTCATATCTGTCAACTCAGGTTACTCAAGACATCCATCACTGTATACTGAACATTGGTCCATTTATTTGATTTTGCTTAGATCCACGTGCTTCTATTAAAACCTGTGCTGAGTTAGATTCTTGAATTATGACAGTGAATTTCTTAACATTCACACGTGTGGCAAACAGAATTATTTTGATATTTACGAATTCATTTCTTTTATAATCTTACAGGTAATTCAGGCTGCTAAACGCAAGCTCAGTGAGACTTTATAAAGGCAGGGAAAGATGAACTATTTAATATCATATTCCTGTTTTGTTCACAGTGATAATCTGTCTTAAGACACCTCAAGACATGCCCTGAGTTTGGACTCTGCTATCTCCTTAAACGCTCCAATATTAGCAGATATGCAAGAACTCAGGAAGACAACTGTTGATAAAGTATCAGCTAGTATTCAAAAAGATCTAAGGCCCGTATGTATCTGAACATAATCACATCCTTCATCTCACCCTGCAGTAAAAGAAGGAGTGCTCCTTTTGCATGCACTCACCTGAGGATGTGCTGTCTATATTCCTCTTTAAGGGTTGTGCCATGCTTATACCGTATATGTGTACTTCCCCTCCCAAGCCTGGTATAGAGTGCCAGATGCTCTCCCCTTCCTTCTTTCAAACCTCAGCTTGGATATCACTTCTTCTGGGAAACCTTCTTTGACCATGCTAAGATGGGGCAGGGGTCAGGGCTGCCACATTGCACAGCTGCAGGGGACATCATTGGCATTGTGTTTTGAGTGAATCCTGACCACTCCTGGAGTTAGGCCATGGAGCAGCCCTCCCACAGGCCCTTTTTCTCTATCTTGGTAGCCCTCTGGGTTTACTTCTTCAAGGGACTTCACTGCTAGATTGTAATTGCCTGTTTCCTTGTCTACCTCTCCTCAAGGGCAGGGTCTATATCATAGAACACTGAACTTGATGCAGATGGTATGCTCAATAAAAGCTCCTAAAGGACTGAACATGTTGTTGAGTTGGGTGGCCCTGGGTCCAGTATTTCCTGAGGGGCAGCCCTGATCAGCCAGTTGCTGTGGTCTTGTTTTGGAAGAGGGGCACTACTAAACCCATATAGATGGCTTCCTGTTTCTTGTTGCTTATGAATATCACCTACTGCCAGGCCCCAGGGCCTCGTGTACTTTCTCAGGGAAGGGGACCACACTGGGAGCTAGAATGGGAGAGAGAGGGGCTGAATAAATCCAGGAGTCCCAGCCCTCCTACAGCCCCTTCTCTTTAATGAGAGAGACCTATAAGTCCTAAGTTCAATTTTTAGTGGCAGACAATTCTCTAATCAGGAAGGTCTGACTTAATATTTATTTATTTAATGAGCATATAAACATATATGGAAGTATCAAAAAATCATTGAAATCAAAAAAGTTGGTTCTGCTTTGTGGAAAACAAATCCTTCTGCTGTAGTACATTTTTCCATTAAAAAAAAAGTTGATTTTCAGAGTCCTGCCAACAACATTCTAAATGTAAGTGCTAGATTTGCAAATAGGCTTATATTCATATTTAGAGAATATGCATATTCAGAGACTTATTATTCAGGAAATATTTGGTTATCTTCAGACTAAGTAAAACTTATGGCTAAAAATAAGAGGGGTAACATATAAATAGTGGGGAAAGTTAGGGAGCATGAACAGCAGCCATGGCAAGAATAGAATTGAGAGGAAGAGGTAGAGAGAACTGCGTGTTATTTTCTGTTTTGGTTTTATGTCTTCACCACTACCTAAAATTCCATTCCATTCCATTCAATGTAACACGCATTAGCTGGGTGCCTGGCATGCAGAAGATCTGAAAATGCAATTTTTGCCCCCATTCTTAGAGCTGGATGGGCAAGATATAATGGAATAAGGTTGCCTCTCCAACATCCTCTCCTCCACCATGATGAAGCCACTGTGTAGTTGTGGGGTTGGACATCAGTTCCATGGGTAGCACTGACTGGTGTAAACTTGTCAAGGTAGCCCTACTCCCTGCTGGTGATTGGTTCAGATACCCAGGCTCAAGCCTGGCATGGCATTCCTTAGGCCACAGTGGCTGGTTCAGGAATGGTGTGGGACTCCGTTTAGGCCAAGGAGATAAAAGGGAGTTTTCTGAGGATTCCAGGGAAAGTTTCTTGGCTACAAAAATAGAGAATAGACAGTAGAGTATTCTTCTTATAGTACCTATTGGGCAGGGATAGGAGGCCCTGAACCATTGCATCCTCTTGCTGTTTGTCTCGGCATAAACATCGTAAACACAAATCAGTAGAGTCAACAAAATCACAGAGAAATAGATCAAGAACTCTGATCCAACTTTGCTTGAACCTGCACTATTCCTTACCTCTTAGTTCTATGAGTCAGGAGATCTTTTTTCTCATTTAGGCGGTTTGAATTGGCTTTTCTCGTTCTAACTGATGCAAGTGGTAAGCACACTGGTACCTGCAATGCTTGTCAGAAGATTATACTTAATAGAAAGATTACCCAGGAAAACAAAGCAAGGTCTAACGGGGATGAGATCCTGAACCTAGGAGTAATAGAATGCAAATAATAAAAATATTATAAATTGAAAGTTAAACTAGGCCCACAAATATGAATTAATATCTAACAAAACAAATAGCAAACATTAAATAAGAGAAACCTAAGTTGGAAATGAATCATAGAATTTGAGAGTGAGACAAGATCTCAGAGCTTAGATAGGAAAACCCCTAGATTTCCTGTACAGAAATAGGTTCTGAGAGGTTAAGTAACTTGCTGAAAATCACACAGCTAAGTCAAGCAAGGCTGAGGACCCGGCTTTCTTGAATTCCAAATGGGGTTCTTTCTGCTGCATAACATAGTTTCCTCTCTGAAGATATAAAATGAAATAGGAAAATGGTATTTCTAAATGTCAGCATAGGAAGAAGAGTGAGGAAAAGACTGCATTTTTATTTAACGGGGATTTGGGAGGCTCATAATAGAAATTTTGGATGTTTTTGTTTTTAAATAAGACCGTGGCCTTTACTAAAAGGTTGAGCATATGCTACAGTGTGGAACCACCTGGGGTAGCACTGTTGCTAAGCGCCCCACCAAAAGCAAGGCAGGGCTGGTTCAACCCATGCTTACCTCAAACTTGTGACCTGTCTCCAGCTGTTAATTAGCTGGCTGTTGCTAAAGTTAGACTCTGTACATTCTTTACAAGATCAAAAGTCAGTCCATAAGGAGTCAAACCAATAGCGTATTCCACCTGGTGTCCACCCCAACACTGGCACTGTTTTTCTCTCTTTCTTCTTCTACATATTAAGTGAGGTAGGAAATTCCAATTGAATCACAATGCTAAAACAGCAATAAAACAGATCTCCAAGAACTGGATTCTGTCTCAGGTGTTCTATTTTAATTGCTCTAAGATCTCAAACACCTTGTTTTATCTCAGAGCCTTCATTTCTTTGTGTATTAAATAACAAATGCCCTGCCTCCCTTCAGGGTTGCTGTGAAGATCAAAAGAGCTAATGATTGTGAAAGTAGTAGGCGAATTCTACAGCCCTACGATCTAACTTCAGGCCCCTCAGTTTAAAGACAAAGGAGCCCCAAGCTACTGATGGATGTCCTTAGGTCGCCCAGTCTCTTCGTGACAGGTAGAACTACCCCTTCCTAAGAATGAGGAGTGACAACCTCCAGAACAGAGATTCATAATTACATTCAAAACAGCCACAAGATTTGCTAGATCTATTCAATAGCTGCCTTACAAAGCTATATGTGAATGTTGGATTCTATTCCCTTTTTTTCAGTGATGCCCCAAATGTAATAACACATTATATACAATGTCAAGAGAGATTGCTGTGAACAATCTAGCCCAATGACGTCCATTTCAAAAACAGTTTCCAGTGCTATTTTGCTTTCTGGCTAATGAAAAAAAAAATTCTCAAAGAACAAACAGGAATTTTAACAAAGGAAATGAAACTATTCCTTGTGAACTTGCATTAATATTATAGCCATTCAATAAATTATCCTGTTCTTTAGAGCTTTTATAAATTCTCTTTTACTCTGAATTTGAGAGCCCTGCAACTTGAACACTTGAGGGATTTGTTTACACTTAGAGTCTCCAGGGTTAACAATTTAAACAAGTGACATCTCTGCTTCACTAAAAAGGACTCTGAGATCTCACGGTCTATCATATTAACATTCTTTCTATACTTTATGTATTTGTCTGTTTGCGGCTTTCCACAGAGGGATTTGAAGCAGCTTATACAAATATAGGCTCTGCTTAAGAATAAAATAAACTGAAATGAGTTTGAGGAAAGAAAAAAAATATGGCTAAGAAAATATAGGCTGGGTACAGTGGATCACGCCTGTAATCCCAGCACTTTGGGAGGCTGAGGCGGGAGAATTATTTGAGGCCAGGAGTTTGAGACCAGCCTGGACAACATAGTGAGACCTTGTCTCTAGAACAAACAACAAATTAAAATTAGTTGGGCATGGTAGCATGTGCATGTAGTCCCAGCTACTCAAGAGACTGAAATGGGAGGATGGCTTGAGCCCATGAGGCCACGGTTGCAGTGAACTATAGTCACACCACTGCATGGCAGCCTGGAAGACAGAGGGAGACCCTGTCTCAGAAAATAAATAAAAAAGAAAATATGATGATTTGCTAGATAGATATATGTATATGCATATTTGAATATGTGTGTGTGTATACATATACATATATACCCAGTAGCCCAATTCACTTGCAAGCAGTGAAGGATTAAAAAAGACTAAGCCTCCTCACAGCCAGTGCAAAGACCAGTCATTGCTACCTGGTGATTGGCGTTTGGCTTATAGTCAGCGGCCTATGCTGGGCTAGAGGGAAGGGGTGGAAAGCAAGCTTGACTTATAGCCAGAGCAGGGTATGCAGCCATATAGTGAATGCCTTCATTTGCACCCTTAACTCTGAATATTCACTTTTAAAACATCCATCCGTCATCCATCCAGTGAGCTCAGGAGAGTGGCTGCTTAACTTCTGGGGTGAGTAATTCATCTACAGATTCACCTACCCCAAGCAAAGTGGTTAATATCTAAATTCAAAGGCTGCATTTGCTCTACAGAAACCACTTGCAGAGTCGGCTTCCTTGGTAATGTATTGCCCTAGACAACTGCTTGTTCTGACTCTGTTCTTTTCCCAGCTGGAGTCATTGTTCTGACTTATTTGTATGAATTAATGCTTCTTGGGTACCCAGAAACCTATTCCCAGAGCTCACTCATTAGTCAAGTTGTTTTTTTCACTAATCGATTATGTTCTCTTTAAACTAGCTAATCTAAAGAAAAGCAAGTTAACTAATTTGGAGAAGGGTGTTTAAATCATTGTAACATAATGTTTTCGTGAAAAGTACTTCTGTGAATGAGAGTAAGGTTGTGTGTGTAGATGATCCAAGAGGTCCTGGAATTTGAAGACTGGGTCCTTAGCTTGTGTTCCCACATAGACATTTTCTTCCTTCCTTTACTTCTTCCTTTCCTTCTTCCTTTCCTTCCTTTCCTTCCTTTTCTCTCTCTCTCTCTCTTTCTTTCTCTCTCTCTTTCTTTCTTTGAAACAAAGTCTTGCTCTGTCACCCAGCCTGGAGTGCTGTGGCGAGATCTCGACTTACTGCAGCATCCACCTCCCACACTCAAGCTATCCTACTACCTCAGTCCCAAGTAGTGGGACCACCAGGCCAGGATAATTTTTTTTTAAATTTTTTATAGAGATGAGGTCCCACTATGTTGCTCAGGCTGGTCTTGAATTCCTGGGCACAAGCAATTCTCCTGCCTCGACCTTCCAAAGTGCCGGGATTACAGGTGTGAGCCACCATACCCAGGCCTCACCTGGACTTTCTTTCCTCTTCACATGTTCTTCTTTGACAGCCGTGTCACATAAACAACTTCTGTCCTTGTTGAAAGAAGAAACTGTGAAATGCCAGGACAGGTGTGCAGGGGATAGTGAGCTTGACATACATGAAATAGTCAAAGAATGGGCAGGACCAGCGGGCAGCTTGATTCGGCAGTGTGTATAATCATTGCTTTGTGATAATTTTTATAGTCACCATCTGCTTACTAATAATGTTTTTAAAACAGGACCTTAATTCAACCTCTACAGATTGCTTGTGTTAAATTATTTGGTCTATCTCACAACTGGTGAGAGCTTTTCAAAGAAATTTTTTTAATTCATTTATACAGAGTTGAATGTTTAAATTAGATGAACATATCATCACTTTTATTTTAGTCACAGTTTTCTTCTCTTGTTTTGATGTGCTGTTTGACTTTTTGCCTTGCCAACCCGGATTCAGCTGTCTTCAAAGTATCTTCAGCTATCATTTAAAAAATCAGCTTTCTTTTCTTTAGATAATTCTGCAACGTGAAGAATTAAAACAATATTGTCTAGTTGTGCTGTTGACTCTTGTGCAATCTTCAGGAAGCTAAATCATTTTCATGTGGCTGCTTAGGTTTCAGAGCAAGGTTCCCATAAGCATATGCTCTTTTTGGGGAATGATGATAATTCTGTCTGTTTTTCTTTCCTATTCCTCGTGATATGGAAAATATAAGCTGTACGGAGGATATAAATTACTAGGAGTCTATATGCCTTTAAAAATGCATCTCCTAGTCAAAAGATTTGTATTATTTTTGTTGAACAGTACAGCTTAGGAAAATAAACTATAAATCTATAAAACTGATATCTATCAAAATATTTTCTATGGGTTCTAATTTTTTCTTGTCCATCTGTTGCCACAAACTTACTAATGAGAAATAGCAATTATTATGAAAACACAAAAACCAAAGAGTGCTTCCTTCCAGTTTTGGAATAGGTTATATTATTTTGTATGTCTTCATCTGAGGATGTAAAATATCAGTGGAAACCTCAGTGACTCTGTGAAGTAGATAATTTTATATTGTTTTGCAGATAAAGATAATGACATATTAAGAGGTTAATTAAGTCCTGGAATCATATTGTCACACCCAAAGGTGGATTTTAAAGTTCAAATTCAAGGATCAGAAGTACAATTTGCCACCAAACCACTTCAATAGGAATTTCCAGATTCTGACACCAAGGCTACATTTGACGTGAGGATCTGAAGGTTGACTGGCCAAAATTTTTCTCCATCTCTCCTGTCTTCCCTCCATTTAATCAAATACATTGTAGAATGAAAAATAGGTTTTGTAGCTGTCTTGCTCTCCCAAAAGTTTCATCTGTAAAACAGAGATTATAATACTAATACTTATCTCAGAGAGTCATTTTGAGGAGGAAATAATAACAGGTAAAGAATTTATTATACACCCAGGAACTTAGTAAGTACTGGAGAGTCAGCTCTCCATATCCCCAAGTCTTCATCCAAGGACTCATCCAACCTCTAGTAGAAAATATTCAAAAAAATACAAATAAAAAACAATGCAATATAACCCTATTTACATTGTAATAGGTATTATAAGATTACTTATAATTTAGAGATGATTTAAAGTATATGGGAAGATGTGCATAGGTTATATGCAAACACTATGCCATTTTATAAAAGGAACTTTAACATCTTGGATTTTGATATCCATGAGGGGGTCCTGGAACCAATCCCCATGGATACTAAGAGATCACTAGAAATGTTAACTATTATTATCATGATGATCAGCAAATGAAAGAATGAAATGAAGGGCGTGTAAACCTCTTACCTGCTGCAGGTTAAAAGAATGCTTGCTGGCTGGTGGGTGTGGGGATGCACCCTTATAGTACCAGCTACTCAGGAGGCTAAGGTAGGAGAATTGCTTGAGCCCAGAAATGTGAGGCCGGACTGGACAACATAGTGAGAAAGTGTCTACTGTTGTTTTCAAAAGACTGGAAGGAAGAGAATACTCTTCCGTGGACATACAAACCTTGGAGCAGAAATTCTATCAATACTATTATTATTATCTGCCTACCTATTACCTAGCTAATATCTGTATATCAATTATCTATTATTATCTATTTTCTATCTGTTATTTATTATTATTGCCTATTACCCTATTATCCAAGAATAAAGTTTTTATCCTGTAATTGTCCCATTTACCCATGGCCAATTGACGAGGACCAAAGACTTTATCACAGGGACACCAGAAAAAACATTGAAGTGGTAGCCAGCAACCACTTAAGAAATTGCCAATATTTGATGTCATTTTAACTAAATAAGCAGCAATTTCATATGATTCAGCCTAGTAGACCTTGAATCCAGATACACCCAGGCAAAGGATTCAAAACCAAAGCAGACAGTCTATTTCTACCGTTTCTTCTCACTTACTTCGAAAACGTGAAACAACCATAGAGTAAAAAACAACAGAATAGGAAATATTAACCAGAGCTGTTGGAAGTTTAGAAAGTATTGATATAATTAATCCAATACAATTTCAGTTTGTTGCTTTTCCATTTTCAAAAACCATTTTAGATGTAGGAAATGACATTTTCTAAATATAAGTAAATATCACATTATTTTTAAAAAAAAAATTATAGCTAGCTATTTCTAGCATGAAAGCCCATTCTCTCTCTCTCTGTTTTTAAGACAGGGTCTCACTCTGTCACCCAGGCTGGAGTGCAGTGGCCCGATCATAGCCTGGGCTCAAGAGATCCTCCCACCTCAGAGTTCCAAGTAGCTGGAACCACAAGCCCGGGCCACCACATCTGGCTATTTTTTCTTTTTAATTTGTTGTAGAGACAGGATCTCACTAGGTTGCTCAGCCTGGTCCATTGTCTCTAAATGGGATACAGATATTTTAACAGTTTATCGTAGATCAGCTTTACTTTTACGGGACAAGGTTATTTTTAAATAAAATTCTCTACTGCTTTAGACTATATATTCTTGTTATGTGTTAAATATCTCTATTTTTGAAGAGAATTTTAACAAGATATTTTTATACCTTCCTTCTTGCTGTTTTCTGCTTCCTTAATTGGTCACCTAGCTAATGGAGCTTTCTATTTGAAACATTGCAGCTTCCCTGTCAAGGGGACGGAGTCAACATGCTGTAATTATAGCTGTCTTCGAGGGTTGGATTATTATTCCGTCGATCTGACGTTCATATAAACGGAGCAGCTACCCATTGTAGTGTATGTGCACTGTTCACCCAAACAGAGTAAACTCAGCCTGCTAACAACATGACATGCCCTCCAACACACAATTATATTTCACAGCAGTTCAGAGGTTTTCCAATGTAACATCTGTAATACAATTTTCCCTGCCAAAGTTTTACAAATCGCACATTCTGGCAAATGATCAACGATACCGAGTCAACACTATTATTCATAGCTGGATCTCCTCAGGAAAATGGTTGGAATATTAACCTGAAGTTTTCTGAAAAGCTCCCATGGTACCTTTGCTGAAGAGATGTTAAACCTAACAGCTCCTGATATGGAACCAGCGGTTTGAACTGTAACTCAGTTAGATAAGTTAATAGGGGAAGGCTATGATGTCATGATGCAGGAAATGACTAAATTTTTTTTTTTTTTTGAGATGGAGTCTCGCTCTGTCACCACGCTGGAGTGCAGTGGCACCATCTTGGCTCACTTCAACCTCCAACTCACTGGTTCAAGCGATTCTCCTGCCTCAACCTCCCAAGTAGCTGGGATTACAGGCATAGTGCCACCATGCCCAGCTAGTTTTCGTATTTACAGTAGAGATGGGGTTTCACCATGTTGGCCAGGATGGTCTTGATCTCCTGACCTTGTGATCTGCCCGCCTCCCAAAGTGCTGGGATTATAGGCGTGAGCCACCGCAAAATGACTGAACATTACTTTGCAGTATTCCTGGAGTTAGGGAGGCAATATGGATGGCATTGTGAGGGCACCGATGGTAACCCAGGTCAGTGAGACTTTAAAGGGACCATTACTTTCTCCTTCTTTCTAGAGCTTCAGGCATTAAAAATGTTAACTTGTGGCTGGGCATGGTGGCTCATGCCTGTAATACCAGAACTTTGGGAGGCCAAGGCAGGAGGATCACTTGAGCCTACAAGTTCAAGACAAAGCCTGGGCATCTTGATGAAACCCTGTCTCTACAAAAAATACAAAAATGATCCAGGAGTGGTGGCATGCACCCCTGTAGTCCCAGCTGAGAGGCGGGAAGATCCCTTGAGCCCAGAAAGTTGAGCTATGGTGAGCCATGGTGCTGCCACTGCACTCCAGCCTGGGTGACAGAGCCAGACCCTGTCTCAAATAATAAAATAAAATAAAATAAAGTATTAACTTGTTCAAGATCCTGTTTCACAGCAGTCATTGATGAGACAAATGAAACATTTTGGGACACCTTAAAAAAAATCCCATCAGTGTGGCAGAACTAGTTTTATTATCCCACTTCCTGAAAAGCCATGAGACCTCATCAGCCATGGAAGAATCTATGTAAAGCTGAAAGAATTTGGCCCTTTAATGATGCACAAAGACGTGTGCATGGATTTTGCAAGTTCCTACTTTCACCTTTATAAATGCTGGGTTCCATCCATGTTTTAATTGATTGGAGTTTTAAACAAAATAAATACAGATATCACAGTATGTAATTTCAGAGACTTTTTTAAGTACAAAAATGTACTTGGGCCCCAAAATGTGTTAGGGCTATGTGCTGCAATTGATCTTTCACAGTATGAGAAATCCAGGCCCCAGCTGACCTGGGAGTTAAGAATGATTTTTTTTACATTTTTAAAGGGTTGTAGAAAAGGAAGAAGAATCGGCAGAGACCATTTGTGGCTAGCAAAGCCTAAAATATTTCCTAATCGATCCTTTGCAAAAAAAGTTTGCCCACTCATGTAGTCAGCAGCTCCCCTACTGTGCACAGTCTGTGTGCCATCTCATCTAGTAAAGGTGAGTAAAACCATCCCTGCCCCTAAGCAATTTACAATCTGCATCTAAGGGGCAAGAGCCTAGTAAGCAAAAGGCGAAAGAAGATGGCGCCAGATAAGGGCTTCAAAGGAAGAGAGACCAGGCTTGGTGGGGAAATAGGGAGTGGCTTCTTAGCAGGTTTTCTTTAGATGAACTTTGAAGATAAAAAGAGATTTTGATGAATAAGAGTGGGTGAGATGGAGAGGGGTCAGCACTATGTCCTGGAACCAGTGAGGGATTCCATTTCAGAAGCACCTGGGGAGGCTAGAGAGTAGATTCCAAGACTGGAAAGCGAGGAGAGGGTCCTAGGCTGGAGGCCATCATGAGGAGTGTATACAGAGGGAGAGGAGAGATTCCCGCACTTAGAGGCCAAAAGGACAACAGTTTGCATTTTACTTTGGTGTTGGAAAGAACCGTAGTCTCATATGGTTACCTGGAAGTGTTTTATGATAATCAGTGAAAAATGAGGAAAACAGTCTCTCTCAGGCTGAGCACCTAGGAAATGAGTGGCTCTTGGCTGTAAGCCAATGAACAACATTAATATATGCAGTTACCAAGTCACCATTAACACATAAAGCACTGCAGGGTTTCCATCTATTCATCAGAATTCTTGAAAGTCCTATTTTAAGGCAGTTCAAACAGAGGCGAGGCAGCTGAACTTGGTGAGGCTGCCAGGAACACTGAGTTCTGCCTCTGAATTTGCCCCTGACTCAGTGCCTGACCTTCGGCAAGAACTCAACGTCTCACTATCTCAGTTTCCTCAGCCATAAAATGGGGATAACAGACCTTAGCCACCTCATAGGAGTGTCATAAATGTCTACAAAAACCTTTCAAGGTAAGTGCTCCTGGAAACGGACAAGATGGGGAGGGTTCTTTTTCAATCATCTAGGGGGGAAAATGAGGTTATCAAAATTAAAATAGGAGACTACTTTGTACAACAGAAATGATTGTGGACGAATGATGCAAAGCCTACAGGTGAGTAAAGGTACCCATAGTCTACTAGTCAAAATCTGTCTGCTCAACCTTCTGGGCTCAAGGGATCTTCCCACCTCTCAGCTGGGACTACAGGGGTGCATGCCACCACTCCTGGATAATTTTTGTACTTTTTGTAGAGACAGGGTTTCACCATGGTGCCCAGGCTTTGCCTTGAACTCCTAAGCTCAAGTGATCCTCCTGCCTTGGCCTCCCAAAAAATCTCTGTCAAAATTCTAAATTAACGTCAGGACATCTTCTTTGTTATTTAAGGATGGAAGAGAATATTCAAAATCAGACAGGACCACCTTAGAGAATGTGGTCTCACATATCTGTTCTATCTGCATTTTCAAAGCTTGGAATATTCTGCTCAATTCTCCTGGGTATTATTCAGTTATAAAGGTGCAGAGGGAAGCATCTCTCCTTCTGTGCTTTCTTTACTCTGTAGATTTTCCTAATCTGTCCTAGAGAGGGACTGTGGCAGGGTCTGCAGACACAAGGGCTGCCTTGTAGCCAGCCATCTTTGTGTCACCTGTGCCATTGGCCATTGGTGGCCGAGGAAGACACTAAAGTCTCTCAAGAAAGCTGAAGACCCAACCCCGAGATGTGGCCACACTGCACCTGGAGAAGACAATTGGGCTAGAAGACAAGTTCTGCTCTGCTCTGGAAAGTGTGAGTGGTAAAATATTTCTTAGGATCCTACTGAGAACACTTGCCATTGTAACCTTCTCTTTCTCTCTCTCCTTTTCTTTCTTAAATAAATTTTTACCTTACAGTTGTCCAGAGAGGAAAGATAGGCCAAAATAGTTCAATATGTTGTCTTACTGGGAGGACAACAACTTAAGCCACAAAGCCCTGAGTTTGACCCCAGAACTCTGTGGCTACTGATGACTCATCTTGAAAATTATCAGATTGAATCTTCTCTACTGGTTTGATAACAACTGATGAGTGGAAAAAGAACATCAATCAGATGCGCATGCTTAATAAGCAGCCTCCTTATCCCCCTCTGCAAATTTGTTCTTTGGATCATCTACACTTCCCTGTATGTTGAAGAAGATATGCTATCCATGCAATCCTTGTGGAGTGCTTGATTAAAAAGTGGATAAACGGTCTTCAGGCCCTTGAAGTCTGGTGACTGTGTGAAGAGGGGAATGAGGCAGAAGTAGCAGTCAGTGGTGGCTGAAGTAGGAGAAAGTACTTGCTAAAGAAATCTTGATTTTTCTGTGGCTTTTCTGTGCAATTGGGTGGCTAAGTAGGAAAGCCATTGGAACTTCACTATATCAATTCTGCTTTTCTTGTTTTTTGGAACTCTAAGTCACCAAGGCTCCCTGCCACCCTATCCATCTATAACTTTTCATCACTTTTTCCTCAAAGTAAGAAGTGTGTCCCAGAAAATGTGCCTTTGTGACTCAGCAACATTTCAAATCCATCTGAGCCTTCCCAGCGTTCCAAAAGAAATACTGATTTGAATTCAGCTGCTTAAAAAACCATTCTCTAAGCAGACAGCTTGAAACTTCCTTACAGCAATAGTTTAGGCTCTGGAGGGGAAATCGGTTTGTTTTCAATTGTTTTAATTTTTCAGTTAATTCATTCACTACCTGATTATATATGATCTTTTGAGCCCAATACTCTGCTAAATTAACCTTGACTTTCTCTCTCTCTCTCTCTTTCTCTCTTTCTCTCTTTCTTTTTAAGAGAACCTTGCTCTGCCGCCCAGGCTGGAATGCAGTGGCACAATCTCGGCTCACTGCAAACTCTGCCTCCAAAGTTCAAGCAATTCTCCTGCCTCAGCCTTCCGAGTAGCTGGAATTACAGGCACCCGCCACCATGCCCGGTTAATTTTTGTATTTTTAGTTAAGATGAAGTTTCACCCTCTTGGTCAAGCTGGTCTCGAACTCCTGACCTCAACCTTGGCCTCTCAAAGTGCTGAGATTACAAGCATGAGCCACCATGCCTGGCCTTACCTCAATTTTTTTTTTTGAGACAGAGTCTCACTCTGTTGCTCAGGCTGGAGTGTAGTGGCTCAATCTTGGCTCACTGCAACCTCCATCTCCCGAGTTCAAGAGATTCTCCTGCCTCAGCCTCCCAAGTGGCTGGGACTACAGGTGTGGGCCACCACGCCTAGCTAATTTTTTGTATTTTTACTAGAGAGGGGTTTCACCATGTTGGGCAGGCTGGTCTTGAACTCCTGACCTCAGGTGATCCACCCACCTCGGCATCCCAAAATGCTGGGATTACAGGCGTGAGCCACCACGCCCGGCCCTACCTTTGATTTTTAAGTCAAGAGGGAACAAGTCCACATTTCTATTCAGTTAAACTATATACCTTTGGACATCGAATCACTTTTAGAACCACAGTAAAAAACATGTATGAATGACCCACAATTTCACTCCAACAGGAAGGTGTGTATATGTGCACAAAAACATTAAATTGTTCACATCAGCGCTATTCATAATAGTCAAAAACTGGAAACAACTCAAACATCCATCAACCGTAGAATAGATAAATAAATCATGATATAGTCATACCATGGAACATGACAGTGAGAATAAATGCTACACACAACAGATATGAATTTCACAAACAGAATGCTGAGCAACAGAAGCCAGACACAGAAGGATATACATTTATGAATCCATTTGTATGAAGTTCATAAACAGACAAAATTAGTCAGTGGAGATCATTCTCATAGAAGTCTGAAGAGTGGTTGTCTTTAGGGAGGGGAATGTAGTGACTGAAGTGGGTATAAGGGGTTTCTGGGGTTTGGTGATATCACACAAGCATATTCACGCCGAAAATTCATTGAGCTGTGCAGTAATGATTTTTCAAACTTTTATATATGTATGATATGCTTCAATAAAGCTTTGCTTAAAAACATGCATAGTCATTGCTATGGTGTGAATGTTTGTGTCCCCCCATTCACCAAATTCATATGTTGAAATCCTAACCCCCAAGGTGATGACATTAGGAGTTGAGGCATTTGGCGATGATTAGGTAATGAAAGTGGAGCGCTCATGAATGGGATTCATGCCCTTATGAAAGAGGCCAGGGGAGCTGGTTCACCCCTTCCGTCATGTGAGGACACAGTGAAAAGATGGCCATTTATGAACCGGTAAATGGGTTCTCACCAGAGACAGAATCTGCCAGCACCTCGATCTTGGACAGCTCAGCCTCCAGCAGAGTAAGAAAATTAAATTCTATGTATAAGCCACACAGTTTATGGCATTTTACTATAGCAGCCCAAATGGACTAAGAGAGTCATTATCATCAGGTATAGTTTAGTGTTACCACTCATCATCAGAATGAAAGTGATCAAATATTGTGTGAATGTTTATAAGGTGCAAATGACAGGAGACCCAACTCAAAATGATCGAAGGGATTGGAAAACTTTTCCTTTAAAGGAATAAATAGTAAACATTGTAGTTTCTGCAGGCCATGTGGCCCCTTGTCTTTACTACTCTGTGTTGTTGCATGAAAGCACCCATAAACAATGTGTAAACAAATGAACATGCCAGGGTTCCAATAAAACTTTACCTTTAAAAACAAGCGGTGAGCAGGATTTGTAGTTTGCTGACCTCTAGTTTAAACAATCACTGAATTTATTACACAAGTAACAAGAAGTTCCAGGCAATGTAAGCTTCAGGGTTAGTTGATTCAGCAGCTTCACATCTCAATCCAGGAGCTCAATTCATTCCATCTGCTTGCTCAACTTTGTGCAGGCTGTGTCCCCAGTCTTGGTCCCTCCCGGTCATAAGATGACCATAGTCCTCCACACATGTCTTCATACAACAGTGTCCAAAGGCCACAAATGTCTCTTTCCTGTGTCCCCTTTCTAGGACCATGGAAAGCTTTCTCTCTCTCTTTCTTTCTTTCTTTCTCTTTCTTTCTTTCTTTCTTTCTTTCTTTCTTTCTTTCTTTCTTTCTTTCTTTCTTTCTTTCTTTCTCTCTTTCTTTCTTTCTTTCTTTCTCTTTCTTTCTCTTTCTTTCTTTCTTTCTTTCTTTCTTTCTCCTTCCTTCCTTCTTTCTCTCTCTCTCTCTTTCTTTCTTCTTTCTTTCTTTCTCCTTCCTTCTTTCTCTCTCTCTTTCTTTCTTCTTTCTTCTTTCTTTCTTTTTCTTTCTTTCTTTCCTTCTTTCTTTCTCTCTCTCTTTCCCTTTCTCTCTCTCTCTCTCTCTCTCCCTCTCTCTCTTTCTTTCTTTCACAGTCTCATTCTGTCACCCAGGCTGGAGTGCAGTGGCGTGATCTTGGCTCACTACAACCTCCACCTTCTGGGTTCAAGCAATTCTCCCACCTCAGCCTCCAAGTAAGTAGCTGGGATTACAGGCACCCGCCACCACACTCAGTTAATTTTTGTATTTTTAGTAGAGACGGGGTTTCACCATGTTGGTCAGGCTGGTCTCAAACTCCTGTCCTCAGGCGATTGGCCCACCTGCAGCCTTCCAAAGTGTTGGGATTACAGGCGTGAGCCACCGCGCCCAGCAGGGAAAGCTTTTTTAGATGCCTCCTAAAAGACTTGATTCACTTTCTAAGACTGAGAAAGCAGGTGAGGTGTGTGTAAGTGGTTGTTTTTAGGCAGGCAACCCACATCATGATCTGCATTAGTTTCCTATTGCTATGTAACAAATTGCCACATAGTTCGCAGCTTAAAACAACATACAAACTACCTCCCGGTTTCTGTGGCTCGTCCAAGCAGGGCTTGAGGTTCTCCACGCAGGGTCTCACAAGGCTACAATCAACATGTCACGAGGCTTTTCTTCTGGGGCGTGGAATCCTCTTTCAAGCCTATGTAGTTGTTGGCAGAATCCAGTTCCTTGCAGCTGTGGGAAGGAGGTCCCTGTTTTCTTGCTGGATGTCAGCTGGAGGTCACTCTTGGCTCCTAGAAGCCACTGACAGTTCCGTGCCCACCACACGCCCCTCACCACGAGACACCTCAGTTATTTAAGCCCAGCTGGAGAATGGCTCTATCCAATTTGCTAAGAGCATCTCACATAATGTAATCTAATTGAAAGAGTGAAATGGATTATATTCACAGGTCCTGACTCCAGTCAAGGGAGGGGGGATTAAACAGCGCACATGAGCACCCCAGGAGACCCAACTCAAAATGGTTTAAGCCAGAGGCTGCAAACTTCCTACAAAGGGATGGATAGTACAGATTGTAAGTCTTTCAGGTCATCCAGCTTTTCCTCTCAACTACTCTGTGTTGTAGCACAAAAGCAGACATAGCTAATACATAAAAGCAAATGAACACGGCTGTGTTCTTTTTTTAAATCATTTTTATTTTTTGAGACAGAGTCTTGCCTAGGCTGGAGCACAGTGGCACAATCTCAGCTCACTGCAACCTCCATCTTCTGAGTTCAAGCTATTTGCCTGCCTCAGCCTCCTGAGTAGCTGGGACTACAGGTGTGGGCCACCACACCTGGCTAATTTTTGTATTTTTACTGGAGACAGGGTTTTGCCATGTTGGCCAGGCTGGTCTTGAACTCCTGACCTCAAGGGATCTTCCCACCTCAGCCTCCCAAAGTGGTGGATTACAGGCGTGAGCCACCGCGCACAGCAACATGACTGTGTTCTAATAAAACTCAAGTGAACTTGGAGGCCATCTCAGAATTCTGCCTACTGATAGCTCTCATCTGAAAAATTAAATCGGATAATCTAACAGTAGAACATTCCACACTTAGAAGATGAAATATGCTGTATTTGGCATGCTTCTTGCTTAGAGGATAGACATTTAAAACACAGTTCCTTAAAACACGAAGTTTTTTTTGTTTTGTTTTGCTTTAACATTTATTTTAGGTTCAGGGGTACATGTGATGGTTTGTTACATAGGTAAACTCATGTCCCTGGGGTTTGTTGTACAGATTATTTCATCACCCAGGAATTAAGCCCAGTACCCAATAGCTATCTTTTCTAATCCTGTCCCTCCTCCCACCCTCCACCATTGAGTAGACCCCAGTGTCTGTTGTTTCCTTCTTTGTGTTCATAGGTTCTCATCATTTAGCTCCCACTTTTAAATGAGTACATGTGGTATTTAGTTTTTTGTTTCTGCATTAGTTTGCTGAGGATAATAGCCTCCACCTCCATCCACATTCCCGCAAAAGACATGGTCTCGTTCTTTTTTATGGCTGTGCAGTATTCCATAGTGTGTATGTACCACATTTCTTTATCCAGTCTGTCATTGATGGGCATTTAGGTTGACTTTGCTATTGGGAACGTAAAAAATGTTTTTGTTAGTGTGAAGAGTGCTGCAATGAACATTCACGTGCATGTGTCTTTATGGTAGAATGATTTATATTTCTCTGAATATATACTCAGCAATGGGATTGCTGGGTTGAATGGCAGTTCTGCTTTTAGCTTTTTGAGGAATTGCCATACTGCTTTCCACAATGGTTGAACTAATTTATACTCCCATGAACAGTGTATAAGCATTCCCTTTTCTCTGCAACTTCACCAGCCTGTTATTTTTTTACTTTTTAATAATTGCCATTCTGACTGGGTGTGAGATGGTATCTCATTGTAGTTTTGATTTGCATTTCTCTAGTGATCAGTGATATTGAGCTTTTTTCATGTGCTGTTTGGCCACATGGATATCTTCTTTTGAAAAATGTCTGTTAATGTTCTTTGCCCACTTTTAATGGGGCTCATAAACACAAAGTTAATGTGAAAGTCCTGAAGAATCCATTTTTTAGTTTCGTTCTTGTTGCCCAGGCTGGAGTGCAATGGCGCAGCCTCAGCTCACTGCCTCCCGGGTTCAAAGGATTCTCCTGCCTCAGTCTCCCAAGTGGCTGGTATTACAGGCATGCGCCCCCATGCCCCGATAATTTTGTATTTTTAGTAGAGACGGGGTTTCACCATGTTGGTTAGGCTGGTCTCGAACCCCTGACCTCAGGCGATACACCCTCCTCGGTCTTCCAAAGTGCTGGGATTACAGGCATGAGCCACTGCGCCCAGCCTGGATTCTGGCTTTTACGCTATGCTTCAAAGCATACTCCAAGATTATATTTAAAGATTATCTGATGGCTTATTCTAGTGCTCTCATGATTTTATTTCCCCTTTGCCCTTCTAAAAATGTTAATTCATCTGGAATTTATCATGGTGAAACATGTAAGGCTTGGATACAACTTTCATTTTTTTCCCCAGAGGGCTACTCAGTTGCTCTGACATCATTTATTGAACAGACCATCTTTTTCCATTGGTAAGTGGTGGCATTTTATCATATACTAAATTTCTTTTTGTATTTGAGTCAATTTCTGGACTTTGCATTTATAATTCATTGAGTTGCCTTGTCTATTCATATACCATACCGTTTTACTTGTTAGAGTTTTATACTATATTTTAATATCTGATACAACTAAGAAACACTTGTTTTTTATTTTCAGGATTTCTGAATATTCTTGCTCCTTTATTTTTCCATATTATAACGAGCTTGTATAGTTTTTACAAGTTCTTTTTTAAAATTGAGTGTTTTGCATTATAGATTGGGAATAATTGACATCTTTATATAGTTAAGTCTTTTTATCTAAAAATACATACATCCTTCCATTTGTTCAAGTTTTCTTCTGTGATCCTCAGTGGCATTTTAAAGTCTTTTCATACAGCTCTTGTTCACTTCTTAAGCCTAGGAATTTAATCTTTTTGTTCTAATATAAATAGGGCCCTTCTATTTTTAACCCAATGTTGTTTCAGCAATTCTTAAAAGCCAAAAAAACACATTTATTCTACCTTCATAAATGAACTCTCATAAATATATAAGTAGCAACAGGACTTGCAAGTTAATTCTGTCCTAAATATTTCATTGGTAGGAAGAAGACAAAAACCTTTCCCAAATTCATACAAGTAAAATGATATTAGGAATACATTAAAATGTCTCTTCTTAAGATTGTTTTTTTGTTTGTTTGTTTGTTTGTAGAGACAGGGAGTCTGGTCATGTTGCTCAGGCTGCTCTCAAACACCTGTCCTCAAGCAATTTCCCCACCTTGTCCTCCCAACGTGCTGGGATTACAGGTGTGAGCCACTGCACCTAGCCTTACGATTGGTTCATGACTGACTTTTGAATCTTAAAATAGGATCCATATAATTTTCTCATTCTTACAAGTCACTCACTGTTCATATTTTGCCTATTTTGCGTACACATATTGTTTCTCAGGGTGCTCTATTAACTGTTTACCTTTCCCTAGGGGAAGGCTGGTAGCTTAGCTGTTCTGATTCTGTTTCACCTATATCTTAGGACACAAATGTTTCTAGGAAGTAGAGCTCCCAAATCAAGCAGAAGAGGCAGCTGATGCCTCCCCTTCTTCCCCACCTGCAGTTCCCATCGTCATAACCTGGCAAAGCAGTCATAGCCTGGGAAAGCAGTACTTACAGAGGAAATTAAAGCTCTACTCAGAACTGAGAACATTTCCAAGGTCAGCTACAAAGAAGAAAAGTGGAAGCCCTTTTAGAAGACTCCCAGATTTGTAACCCGGGAGGATGCAGGATACAGGAGTGAGTTGTTCTGGGAGGGGAGCCTGGAGCTGGGAGAATACTGGTCTGTGTAGCCCTACGATGGAACAGCCTCATGAAATGAGTTTTCCTTCAGTGAGTGGCCATGTTGGAGGCTTGCATCTCATTCTTGGACCCGAGTTACTTGGATCTGACTTTGGAAGAACAATTGATAGGGCGGGGAGGGATTAGAGGCTATAATCTCCTTTTCCTAACACCCCAAAGCCCCCTTGCAGGCAAAAATTCTACTTGTAACACTTTCTTGGCTTAATTGGTAGCATCTATATTTATTGAAAGGCAATCAAGAGGCCTTCTGCATAACAATACAGTATTATTAATAATAATAAGTAGAAAGGCCAATGTATGTGTAGAACCAAGCCCTGTACTCATCCTTTACCTGGATTCCCTTTTTTTTTTTTTTTTAATTTTTAATTTTTTTTTTTTCTTGAGACAAAGTCTCAGGCTGCCCAAGCGAGAGTGCAGTGGTGTGAGCTTGGCCCACTGCAGCCTCCACCTCCCGGGTTCAAGTGATTCTCCTGCCTCAGCTTCCTGACAAGCTGGGATTACAGGCACCCACCACCACACCCAGCTAATTTTTGTATTTTTAGTAGAGACAGAGTTTCACCACCAGGCTGGTCTCAAACTCCTGACCTCAAGTGATCTGCTCGCCTTGGCCTCCCAAAGTGCTGGAATTAACAGGCGTTGGCCACCACACCTGGCCGGATTCCTTTATTTTAATCCTCACAGCAGCCCTATAAATTTAGTAGTACAATCATTTCAAATGGATAGATGAGGACACTCAGGTTTAGGGAAATTTAATAACCCGTTCATGGTCACATAGCAAAAGGCAGAGTCAGGATTTGAAAACAAGCGCCTGACTCTGATGGTCGTGCTTTTTACCACCACTCTTGTGAACATTCATGGTAAACCTAGATATTTTGAAATAAGGGTGAGCAAAGGGCTTAAAGTTGTTTTTATCTATTACATACTCTGTCCTATCATTTTACATATTAATATATTTGGTTTAAAATGTATGTTTTACTTATATTGACAGAGCTCATGTCTATGAGAGATATTGTAAACTCCATTCACAGGTATTTAATGCTTTTGCCTTTAAGTGAGTGATGTACTCATGTAGACACTGAAATATAAACAACCAATCAACTAGAATGTTTACTCTTCAGTGCTCCGAAGATTATTCTACTTGTGACTATAATTCTGTACTCAGTTTATAACATTCTTGCAGAGATGTCAGGATGTGTGTGTGCGTGTGTGTTTATTATGAATAATATTATTTCCTTGTGGGTGTGAATTTCATCCTCTCTGTGATTCCTGTGCCCTAACCATATTGCTAGGCAACACCAAGCAACACGCATCCCACATTTTCCTAATTCCTTTTGATGTTTCACAAATGGACCTTTGCTTTTATCTGCAAGCAGAATAACACCAGTGGGTTTAGGATTTTGGCTTTTTAAGTAATCAGGTGTCCGGTGAGATCAAAGCTAAGTGACCATAACTATCAGAAACTGGCAGAAAAAAGGAAGAGCTGGCATGAAGCAAATGCACATATTTGTTTTAAGACTTTGGCTGATGATTCGTTAGTGAAGTCTAATGTGATTTCTGCCATTCTGACTTTGTAGATGACATCAAGGACAGTGAGTAGGTGGGCTTCCTTCCAAGGACTTAAAGTCCTCCTAGGGCTTGGAGGGTAATTGCATATGAAATACTCTTTCTGACACTAGAAATGTCGCACACATAACATTTTCCAGATGAAAATCAGATGCCCATCTCCTCTGTCAAAACAGAAACCAATATTTTCAGGTCAAGATCCAGAATCTGGAAGGTGTAATGCACAGACATCACATCACAAGCTAAAGTGCATTTATAGTTGTCCTGCCTTCTATGTGTAGGGAAAGGTCAGAGAGAGGCCTCAGTGGGCATGGAGAATGCCAGAACTGGGCCTACAGTGGACAAGGGCTCAGCACTTCATCACCACAAAAAAGATCATTTGGTTTTCCCCCATCCACTCAAGCCAAGCCACAGAGAACCACAGGAAGCAAGACTGACGAGTTTCCACACTGCTGACTGACAGTATTTGAGAAGTTGTGCTGCCCAAGTCAGAAAGCCCCATGATGGCACTCTAACACTCAACCTGTGAAAGTAAATATATTATAATACCTTACTCGCAGGCTTGGGGAAGAGAACATTTTGCCAGATGGGAGATGAAACAGAAATGGGGCCACTGATAAGAAATGCACTTGTGGGAAAATATGATTGTATTAGTTATCGATGGCTGTGTGACAAGTCTCCTGCACCCCACCCCACCCCACAAAAAAAACCCTGTTGTCAGTTTAAAATAATATTAAGCATTTACTACTTCACTCAGTTTCAACAGACCAGAAATGGAGGAGTGATGCAGCTTGGTGGTTCTGTCTCAGGATCTCTTATGAGGTTGCAGTCCAGATGTCAGCCATGGCTGCAGACATCTGAAGACTTGCCTGGGATTGGAGGAGCCATTTTCAACAGGGTTTACTCATGTAACTGGCAAGTCAGTGCTGGTGATTGGCAGGAGGACTCAGCTGCTCACCATGTGGCCCCCAAGCATCCTGGTAACATGGCAGCTGGTTTCCCCAGAGCAGACAAGCCAAGAGAGAGCAAGGGAGAAGCCACAATATCTTTGACAGCCTAGTGTTGGAAGCCACGCTCCATCATTCCCACAATATCCTATGGGTTCTACAGGTGAGCCCTACTCAGTGTGGGAGGAAACTACCTAAAGGCATGAATACCAGGAGGGGAGAATCACCAAGGGCTCTCTTGAAGGCCGGTTACAATAATGATGGAAACATTTCTGTGCATTCATCACTGAGAAGAAATTCATGTATTGGTTGGGTGATGGATGGCACTCTGTCACGGGTCTCAATGCAAGCTGCAAGCCAGTGCCTGCATTGGAATCATCTGGGGCCACTTTTTAAAGCACTGGTTTCCCTGCGCCCTACCCGGGATATTCTGATTAAGTCAAAGATGATGCCCTGGTTTGGGAATGACTGGATTAGATGATCTCTAAGGTCAAGTCCAACCTTAACAGTCTTCCTCAGACTTACATGATCATAGGTATCACCCAGAGAATTTATTAAAAATACAGATTTTTTAGGCCCCACCTCCAGCTTCATGAATCAGAACATCCAGGGATGGGCCTCAAAATCTGTGTATTTATTTATTTGTTTATTTAAGAGACAGAGTCTTGCCAGACTGGAGTGCAGTTACTGCAGCCTTGAATTCCTGGGCCCAGGTGATCCTGCCATCCTACCTTCCTAAATAACTGGGATTACAGGCATGTGTCACCACACCTGGCTCATTTTCAAAATTTTGTGGTTGTTGAGACGGAGTCTTGCTATGTTGCTCAAGCTGGTCTTGAACACTTGGACTCAAGTGATCCTCTCACCTTGGCCTCCCAAAGCACTGGGATTACGGGCATGAGCCACTGTGCCCAGCCTGTGATTTTGTTTAATTTTTAAATTTTTTGACCAGGTCATACATTTAAAATGATGGGAAATTCCAAAAGATATAAAAGAGTGTCATTATAAAGTCTCTTTCCCAACTTTGTTCTCTCAGTATCCCAATTCACGTACCTGGAGGTGCTCAATGTTGTTGGTTTCTTGTGTATTCTTATGAATAAATAAGACATATAAAGAATCACCTAGGGCTCTCTTGAAGGCCGGCTGCAATACTGATGGAAACATTTCTGTGCACACAACACTGAGAAGAAATTCACCTATCGGTTGGGTGATGGATGGCACTCTGTCACGGGTCTCAATTTCTTGTGTATTTTTTTTTTAACTCAAGGCAAATCAAAAGGGTATGCAGTGAAAAACAAGTTTATTCCTGGTTCTGATCACCAGTTTTTTCCTTCAGATTCACTTTTACCAGTTTCCTGTGTGTCTCTTTAAGAGACAGGACGCTGTTAGTCTGTCAAGCAACTCAGGTGATTCTTATAATCTGGGGTTTGGGACACCCCAGTTCTGTAACGTAAGTTATAATAGAAGCTGAAACAGCTGGAAAACCTCACCTGGTTACACATGAGCTGCACGAAATGCATTAGATTCTATCTGGATGTCTTAGTTACATTTGTTCATGTAATCATTATTTACCAAATAATGATTATTTACCAGGCCAAGTCATTATTTGCCAGGCCAAGGCAACCATGAGCAATGAACCCAGCTCACGGGAGCTTGCTGTCTAACACAGAAAACAGCTATCTCCATCTGTAGAGGTGCGTACAGGGCGCTGCGGAAGCTCCTTGGCACCAGAAGTGAGTGGACGCTTCTGGAAGGAAGGGATTTCCACAGAGGTAAAAATGGTGAGGAGGTGGGGCTCATTGGGCAAATGGAGATGACGACATTCCCGGCAGAGAGAAAAGGACAAATACAAAGTTCCCAGGTTTTGATCCGGTACGCTGCTCTCAGGCAACCAAAAAGTAGAGCGTTTTGGTGTTTGTGCACAGAAGAGGCTCAAGATAAAACGAGGTAAACTGAGGTCAAAGTAAGATAAGGAAAAAACACGATGGCTCTGAATATCAGATATTAAGTTTGGGAATGCTATGATCAGCGTGGGGCGGGGGGGGGGGGGGAACTGATGTGGGTGTAAAAAAAAAAGGACTAGAAGGGGGCTGGGCATGGTGGCTCATGCCTGTAGTCCCAGAACTTTGGAAGGCCAAGGTGGGAGGTTCACTTGAGCTCAGGAGTTCAAAACCAGCCTGGACAACATGGCAAGACCTCGTCTCTACTAAAAATACAAAAATTAGCGAGGCATTGTGGCGCACGCATGTAGTTCCAGCTACTCGGGAGGCGGGAGGATCCCTGGAGCCCTGGAGGCTGAGGCTGAAGTGACCAGTGTTTGCTGCACTGCACTCCAGGTTGGGTGACAGAGTGGGACCCTGTCTCAAAAAAAAAAAAAAAAAAAAAAAAAAAAAAGACTAGAAGGAAGTGGTAACAACTTGGAGGTGGGAAGATAATTTAGGAAGTTGTTATCAAAATCCAAGAAAGAGACCAGAATAGCCTGGATTAGGTGGCCATTGTAGGGATGCACAGAACTGGAAACACTTTGAAGTTATTAAAGAGGTAAATTCACCTGGACTTGGTGATTGATTGAAAAGGGCTGCAACTGGGACATTCCCAAATTTCCAGCATGGGCAACCAGCTGCGTTTCAATAGGGAATACCTGCGAGAAAGTGCTCGGGGAGGAGGCACGTGGGAGGGTGAAGGGTAAGTCTAACATTCTGAGTTTGAGGAAGAGAAAATACGTGGGTAAATTAAAGTTTAGAGTCCAATAGAAAAATAAGAGCCTGTTTGTGACGGCCCACGGCAGGACAGGCATCTTCTAATTTCTCTTTAAACCTTAATTAGTTTTCATCTCTGCCCCCCATCCCCACACTCTCTTGCCCACCATAAAGCAGATTGGCACTGACAGTCTCTTTAACCTTCTCCACGGGTTGCAGTGGAAGGGATGAACGAAGGTCCTGCCCTCCAAGCAGCTGCATTCACAAAATTCCGAATCTGGCCAATAGTGTATTTGGTTCTGTAAAAAGATTTTTTTTTTTTCCCCTGAGGCAGGGTCTCACGATAGTGCCCAGGTTGCTCAAAGATAGTATTCCCAAGATGGTTATAAACAGTTTCATGTTTCCCAGAATCAAAAACCGGACTCTAAATTCACTTTCTTTATTGCTTTAGTCTAGGTACTGATGAGACCTCTTTATTATTACACTGGCAACTGACTGCACTGCGGATATGTTTGGAATAAGGTAAGCCTGCAGCCACGGTTTTTATGGCTTTTGGAGTTTTGGCCAGAATGAACAGAGCTTAAGCAAATTAGATATTTGAAAATACCTTTGTTTTGTTCCATGAGCACCCGCCAGAGGCCTTTTAAATTGTGATGGTGACTCACAAAATAAGATCTTTGCTATTGTGCAGAGAAATCTGAAGAATTTTATCCATTCTTTCGTTCTTGCTAAATGGTGCATTGTATGCTATCTGTGTGGTTTGGGTCTAGGACAGATTTCTCTCTGAACTTCACAGCATGGGTGGAAGAGAGTAATTTGGCCTTTCGTTTTCTCTGGCAGCCGGTGCCAGTCCATTTATATGGTATGTTCACAGGAGAGCTGACAAGTGTTGAGAGGTTTTATTTGATATGCATTTTTTTTTAAAGTAGAAAAAAATCCGTAAAAATAGGTACTTGTTAGCTAGTTTTCCTAGTTAGTCTTCAGATCATAACCAAATGTTTCATTAAGGAGTTCCACCTCAAATAGACGAGCTACATTGACTTATCTGGGCTGTGTTTAATATTCACAGTGTAACCATTCATGGCATGGGCAGTTTTTAATGATAGAAATGCAAACCCACATTATTTTTCTGTGTAACTTGTAAAAGCCGTGCCTTCTAAAATGGTGCTGCTTATGCTAATTTGTTATAGTTAGTGAATTGCAGGCAGCTCTGTGAATTTACTTTTCTTGGCAGTTCTAGAATATCCTGCCATAACACATACTGAAAAACTGTTTGACGGGTTATGAAAATCTGGATGTACTAAAGGTACATCTTGTGCAAACCATAAAATAAATACATGATTACATTTTTAAAAATCTGTTATCAGGTTAAGGAAGTTGTCATTATAACAACCCAAGGAGAATTAAACAGTTTTGAATGGATGATATACTTTTTCCATTTGTACATACTGTAAATGCTTTTAGTATCCAACCCTCGCTCTATTTTGCTGGTCTTTATGAAAAGACTGCCTACTGGAGGTAAACTGTATTTCATATAGGTCATATAGAACCTATCTTGGAAGTGGATAACACCTCATTGCAAAGGTTAATTAATATTCTCAGTAAAGCATAAAAATTGTCAGAATTATTTGATACAAAATATATTTTGAAATTTTTATTATTTTTAGTGAAGCCAGCAATGTTCTATTACTTCAAGGATGTTGATTATGGGGTCTGTCAATATTAGTGTTGCCAGTGATGTGTGATTGCTTAATTCATGATAAATGAATTAAGTATGTAATTTGGTTCTATACTGTGTTAGCTATATACCAAACCAACTCCTTTGAAACGGTCTCTAATCTCAAGGAGCTTGTAATTTTAATAGATGTTAAGAAGACAAAGACAATTCATTTGTTCAACAAATATACTGCATAGTGAGAATTTACTATGTACAGGACAATTCATTACATTTCTTGGGGCATGGGGACTATAACTACGGTGAATAGGAGAGATTTGGTTCCTGTCCTTGAATTCTACCAGAAGACAAACATGAAACAACAAATAACACAATTACTTAATAATTATGTGAAGTGTTCCAAAAGACATCTACAGGGTGGACTGAGGATGTATAATGAAGTGAAAGAACAAACTTTTTAAAAGGGAACTCCTGAAGGTTAAATTGTGTTTGCGATGAACTGGAATAAAACGTTAATCATGTCAAAGAAAAAAAGATTTCTTGTTAAATACAAAGTAAATGAAGAGTCGAAAGATCGCTAAAAGAAATGTGGTGTTGTTTGGTGAGAATCTTATTGTTTGGTCAGGAAAATATCCTTGCATGCACTGAAGACAACATCTTACCACTTGAAGGAATGATTTTTCATCCTAGGATAAAAGTAGGATTTTATATTCCACTTTAAGAGGAAAAATAGATAAGAAATGCAGATGGCCAATTAACTTCTTTAGTAGAACTTCATGCACGTGATAAAGAACAAAACTTTAACAAAAAAACTTTAACACGTTTATATGCTCATAAAAACTTCAAATTGATTAAAATTCTTCAGTGACAAGGTTAGGGTCCTTGATCAGTGAATGTTCTCACATATTTCTAAGCAACATAGAAGGGTTATATTTGAGTAGAAGTATAAAGACAGAATTATACAAAGAAAGCCTAAATTGAGTAAGAAGTGTCAAGAATATGATTAATTTTTGTAACCTACTCTTTCAGTAATGAATTTCAACCAAACCTAATTAATCTTACATTTCTAGCACAACATATGATTTTAGAGAATATGTCATTAAAGAGATACATAATCAGAAGTAAAGTAAATATCATCTAGGCTTAGATTAGGGAATAATATTGGTTTTGATTTAATTTTGAACAGGTAATATGCATATTATTGAAAATTTAAAAATTGTTTCACAACCCTGTTCCCCATCTACCTAGTTCCCAACCACCCTAGACACACACAGCTGCACACCTGACGTTCTTTTCTTTTTTCTTTTTCTTTTCTTGAGGTAGGGTCTCACTCTGCTGCCCAGGCTGGAGTGCAGTAGCAGTATCACGGCTCACTGCAGCCTCAACCTCCCAGGCTCAAGTGATCCTTCCACCTCAGCCTACTGAGTAGCTGGAACTACAGGTGTGCACCACCACGTGCAGCTAATTTTTATTTATTTATTTTTAAGGGACGAGGTCTTATTGTGTTGCCTAGGCTGATCTCAAACTCCTGGGCTCAAACCATCCTCCCCCAGGGTTGGCCTCTCTAAGTGCTGGGGTTATAGGTGTGAGCCACCAGGCCCTGATGTTGTTATGTGTACATGTAAGCATAGTTTTTTAGCACATACCAACAAATCTTTTTTTCTCAGGTAGTATTGGGTTGATACAAATCTTAATACAGTGTTTCTTGTCTCTTTTTATGCAAAAGGTAGCATACTGCAGACACTGTTGTGCCGTTGCTTCCTCCCCACCCACTTAATATTATTTATTTCTTGGAGATCTTTCTAAATCAGTACGTGGACCCTTTCCCTTTCTCCTTATTTACAACTATACAGTATTCCACTATATGGAGCTACTATAATTTATTTAACTAGTCTCCAACTGATGAATATTTGTGTTGTTTCCAATAAACATTTCTGTAGTGAATAATCTTATGTAGGGTCATTTCACAAATATATCCGTGGAAGTAGAATTGCTAGCCAAAGGAATAATTAGTAATTTTTGTAGATATTGCCAAAATGCCCTACATAAAGTTGATAGTAATTTAATGCATTTAACAGTAATACATAACAATATTTTCCATTTGATGTCATCAAACTTCTTTTGTGTGTGTGTGAACAAATGAAGAAAAATGGTATCTCATTTTTCCCATTGTTTTTCTCTCATGCGATTTTCTATTGGGTTCTTTGTGTTTTTCTTCTCAACTTAAGCTCTTTTGTATTAGGAAGATAAGACCTTTATTAGTAGTATGAATTACAAATATTTTTATCTCATCTTATTTGTCTTTGACTTGCTTAAGGTGACTTTTGCCACAGAAATTTTGTTTTTATACACCTGAATTTACCAATATTTTCTTTTATGGCTTTTGGATTTGACTCATAATTTAAAAGGTCTACCATATTCAAGGTCATTAAGAAAGTATCCTGTTTTTCCCCTAGATCTTGGGTAGGTTTTGGTGTTTACCTTTACATTTTTTATTCATTTGAAATTTGGCCTGGTATAAGATAGGCTTAACCCTAGAATGCTGCCTAGGTAGCTCAGTATCAAATATTGAACTATCCCTGTTTTCATTCCACACTGATTTATAATGCAATTTTTATCCCACATGTATTTGGATCTATTTCTGAACTTTCTTTTTTTTTTTTAACATACATATTTTTACATGTTCCAACTCTTAGAAATGTTCCATTCTGTTTCTGTTTTTAGGCTCCTTTTAGGTACCTGCCGTGCTTAATTTTTTATTTTAAACATGGTTTTTCCTGTTAACAAAGTTTGCATTAGTTGCTTCCTTGAGCAACACCTTTAGAAATTTAAATGTGTTTGAAATGATGTGAAAATATTATTCATATCAGAGCTAATTCTGCAAAAGCTGAAATCTTGTGGGGAAAAAAAAATCTATTTCAAGCGAAATCCCCTAAATCCCAGGGAACCTCCGTATACTCAGACCAGAAATATTTTTTGATTCTACATAATGTATTTTAAAGGGATAAATGGATCAACTGGGCAGAGAGTTGGAAGAAGGTGTTTTAGCTCTGCTTCTCAATCTCCCAGTGTGATCGCCGGGACACTTCACCGTAGGTTGCATTTATTATAGGGCAGTTTTGTCACTTAAAAAAATATTTTTAATTGGAAACAGCAAGCTGGTTATATAATTGTAATTGCAGGATTATAATGAAAATATCAGGCCTGCAGGTTTTACATAATCACATGCAAAGTCATGTGCGAGAGTGGAAAAAGGGAAGAACAGAGATATGTCTGATTATTTACTCTCTGTGGGGTGTACACAGATTATTTCTGGTGCAATTTAATCTGGAAGATTATATAGCTGAGAATAAGAGATCAAATAGATATCCTTGAGACACCAGAATCTCATGAGTCAGTTGCAAACATCAGGCATGTAGCCTGCACTTGATACTGGATAACTTGCTCATGTTTTATTCCTGAGTTTCCTTAAGCAATGTCTGTTCGAAAAGCTTGAAGTTAGTATTCGTTTAAACAGGGAAGCACTGGAACTAGCTGGCATTCTGTAAATGAAATCAATGTAACGGGAACTTTGAATCGTTTTTTCCTTGATTATTTTGCTAGGTTGTCACTATAAATGGCCAAATCCTAAATCAACTCTTTCACCCTTCCCAAGGAGGTCATCAACACTAGCATTTTACAGTGTTTAATGAATTATTTTCCAAACATACATTAAGTTTGCTGTAAACAAGGGTATTTATAAGAATATCATGACTATTTGACATTTAGGTAAGAGTTATGTAGTACTCTAGAAAAAAGAGAAAGCAATTTTAGTACTATCAGAATCTGGAGCAGAACTTAGTCTTGGGTGGAGCTTACATATGAAATTGAAATTAAAAAAGAAATCCAAGTTACTCTCCAAGTTTTGGACAGGGTATTTTTATTCTTCAGAATATCGATCCTGAAATTAGAGTGAATACATCAAAAGTGCGTGTTTAATTTCTTCAGTGGAAACATAAACTCATCCCTTGGGGAAAAATATTACTAACTGTACATTGAATAGTTTTTGCCCATAAATAGCAACATGTATAAATGCAAATGCATGAAGTCAAAATTAATTTTAAATACTTCCTCAGTAAATGTATAGGTCTTTATTAATAATCTAAAAGAAGGAAAAAAGGCATTACTGAGAAAATCTCCAATTTTTTTTAAAGTTTATTAATTGTGAGCATTGAGTTACTTTCTTGTATGACGTGATTGACCCATATGTGAATTTTTTCTAAGAATAAGGAAATGGGTGAATCAAAATTGGGACTAGAAGGTTGGATGATTTAAATGCTATGCTTATTTAAATGTTCTATTCTCTCAAAATAGTACATCTTTGGGCTTGCTTGCACAATAGTGAAACAACCTACTTGAGGTAACTCACAATAATCCCAATACTTTGGGAGGCCGAGGTGAGAAGATGACTGGATCCCAGGAGTTTGAGACCAGCCTGGGCAATATAGCAAGACCCCATTTCTCCCCCCACCTCCCCCCCCCCCAAAAATCATTGGACTAAGGTGGAAGGAGACAGAGCAGCTGTAAAGTTGCTAGTATGAGGGACAAGAATTAATGTAATGGTGGGCAGCAGGTGATAATTCTGTGGCAAAGCAACAAAAGCAGGGATTACAATTTATTTCCATCAACGCCTAGTTTGGCTTTCATTGTTTGCTGATTTTGTTGCCTGGGCAGCATGAATCTCTCTGATTCCCTTTTAGTGGTTCTTCATGAAGCCTACATGTGAGAAATGAAAACTGAAAATACATTTTTTAAAAGGGAAAATAAAACTGGTATAAAATCAAATTACTCTGGCTCATGTATAATAAAATACAATTACATTAATCCTTTTCTAAGTATTTCATTCTAGGGTTTGTGGATTTTTTTTTGTAATTAATGAATTTACTAAGCACTTTCTATACTTAAGGGAATGACTTTGTCTCTATTTTTTAGGCAAATTATTTTGTGTGGGTGACAAAATGTATGTTCCCTTGCATGTAATATTTAAGTGTGTATTAAATGTCTAATATGACTCAGGTCACAAAATTTCAGACACAACGACAACATGAACTGTCAGCTCAGGAAAGTTTGTTTGTTTGTGTTTGAGATGGAGTCTTACTCTGTCGCCCAGGGTGGAGTGTGATGGCATGATCTCAGTTCACTGCAACCTCCGCCTCCCGGGTTCAAGCAATTCTCCTGCCTCAGCCTCCCAGGTAGCTGGGATTATAGGTGCCCACCACCACTCCTGGCTAATTTTTATATTTTTAGTAGAGACGAGGTTTCACCATGTTGGCCAGGCTGGTCTCGAACTCCTGACCTCAGGTGATGTGCCTGCCTTGACCTCCCAAAGTGCTGGGATTACAGGTGTGAGCCACCGTGCCTGGCCAAGAAAGTTTTTCTGAAAGAGACTAGTCAGTTTTTTTCTCTCCTTCTACATATTGCCTATATTTTTCCAGGAATCAGAGAATTGGATTGTTGATGCTTAGATAGGGATAAAGGACAGGACTTACAGGATTCAGGAATTTTTTACTTAATCTCGGATGACTACTTAACATGTCACTGGGGGCACTTTGAAGGTGTGGGGTGTTTGTGTGTGTGTTTCACACCAATCTTTTTTTTTTTCCCCTAGAACTTTTCTTTCCTGAGTTACTGGCTGAAGATGCCATAGAGGGAAGCCCGGTGGTACAGAGAAAGGCTGGGATTAGGTCTGAACGACAAAGCAGTGGTTTCAGAGGATTCATTGCAGCCTCTGGATCTGGGGATGGGCCTTATAGGTGACAGCCTGTCTAGGGAAGCAATTGGAAAGTGCCATTCCTCTGATTCTTCTGTAGTTCACGAGCATGACGATTGGGTTTTCATGACATGTGTGAGATGTGCCACCCCCTGAACCTTGTGCCCACATTGGCACATTACCCATCTAACCTAAAAAAAAAAAAAAAAAGTTGCTCCTCTCAGGTGTGAATGCAGTTGAAATCAGAAGGGAAATCAATATAGCAGAGAAATGACAAAACACCTTGGTTTTCCGGAGTAATGGGGTGAGGGGCACGTGCTTTGAAGTCATGGTGAGATTCTTTCATCTCTGAATATCTTACCTAACAGGCTCCCTGGATTCTTTTTCTGCTCTTTGGAATCTCATGGTTTATGTCTGAGATTGCTTCTTTCCAACCATTACTAAAAGCACAGAAACAGACATTCTTGACTGCTCATTTCTAGTAATAATCTTTTAAACGAGAGCCTCTCATGTTCAGAGTCCAGTCTCCTGCATACTACTCACATTTCTGCCTCAAATGTCCCTCTAAAGTCCAAGGTGCAACTCTGAATTCTAGGAATTCTCCGACCCTTTGCTGTATTTCCAAAATGAACATTTGCCAGAATAAATTCTCAGGTCAGTCTCAATAAATAAATATATTCTAAAGCACCCTATGAAAACTGTTACACTATGGGAATCTTTCTTCTAGATCTGGATTTTCTAGAAATGAATCTTTAGTAATGTGAGCAAATTTAGAGTCTCGAGGTGTCTGCCAAATCTTACCTATGTCGAGCATTTTGTGGCTAATCTATTCATTTAATTTTTCTTACAATTCTTTTTTTTTTCTAATTATAGCTGACAAGCTATGACAACGTGCTATGGTCAACATGTCACTTGACCCTCCTTTAATAAATATCGCAGTGCGAACAATGTGTGCATGGTGCTAATATATTTTATTCTTCCTCTGAGAAAAGTGTTATAATGACCTTACTTTTTGGGGGAGAAATGTGGGTTACTGCTTATTCAACATGCTTTTGGGTTTGACTTGCTATCACATGTTTTCTTCTTTTAATCTAGACTTTTATGTATTTTCTGCATTTTCTTCACTGACCATATATTTTTGGCATATATTACTATCATAAAAATCATCTGCATAAAAACATCTTGCCCTCACCAAAATCAAAAAAAATGGAAACTTTAAAAGTGATAGATGAACACACACACATATAATTTTTTGTTTGTTTTGTTTTGAGACAGAGTCTTCCTCTGTCACCAGGCTGGAGTGCTGTGGTGCGATCTCGGCTCACTGCAACCTCCGCCTCCTGGGTTCAAGCGATTCTCCCATCTCAGCCTCCTGAGTAGCTGGGACTACAGGTGTGCGCCACCACACCCAGCTAATTTTTGTATTTTTAGTAGAGACCGGGTTTCATCATGTTGGCCAGGATGGTCTCGATTTCTTGACCTCGTGATCTGCCCTCCTCGGCCTCCCAAAGTGCTGGGATTACAGGCATGAGCCACGGTGCCCAGTCACATAATGTAATTTTTAAGTAAAGATTCAGAGAAAAGAAGTTTTAATAATAGTGAGAGCTGATGTTTGCCTAGGACTTTACCATTTGATAGTTGTTTTTATATATGTTATATTAGAGGTATAATAGTTTAGTATCTGAAGTCAGACAGCTCAAATCTTGGCTCTGCCACTTACCAGATATGGTTTGGGCAAGGTATTGACCTTCTCTAAGCCTCAGTTTTATCTCTGTACCTGTTTCCTAAGGTTATTATGAAGATTTGGTGGGACAATGCATAGAATGTGCTTATAGGGGCTAGATTATGCCAAATGTTCACTTCACATTACTTACTGTCTTTTTCTTTTAAACCACAACACTCTTATGAAAAAGTAGGGCATGTGGGATTATTTTTACTTTACCAAAGAAGAAAATAGTGTTCAGAGAGATTAGGTGAATGACAAGTAATTCTTTCATTTTAAATTGAGTTTCCATTGCAGTCTTAATGGCAAGACTGGAAAAGGGAATCCAGTGAGTTCCCTGGGCCCTTTCCTTAGGGTGGAGCTAACACACAGGGAATGTGAAACACCCGCTGAGCCACTCTTGTGGGGTTAGAACCCCCAAAGATCTGGTACCGTCAGATATTCTATATAGTCACATAGCTAATGGCTTCAAGTTCAACTTGAGCTGAATGTTAATAGGGTAGATTCAAATCATTTTTCACTGTTTTGAGGGGCTTGGAGTGGGGAGGTGATGAAGAACAATTGTAATAACTCCAGTAACTTTCTCATTTCTAAATGCAAATTACTTCTCTGAGAATTTCTGTGTGTAGGTAGCCTGTGAAAGCTACTTTCAAGGCTCAGCTTCCTTGGTTAATGTAGCTTTGCTAAAGGGGCATACAGGCCTTCACACCATACAGTGCTGGCTGGCCCTAGTCTTACTTGGCTGGGAGATATGTTGATCCAGTGGCTTTATAGGAGGCTTATCTTTTAGAGCTACTTGAAAAGTAATGCCTCCCATCAGCCTGTAACAAAGATGCACTCTGCCATTTCTTCCTAGCAATTACATTTTCTGTTCTAAATTAATGTCACCTCACAGCATTCTTTTACCATTCTTTGGCATTTAATCCAATTTTCTTCTTCCTAACAAACAATTTTAAAAACAAACTCATTCCTTTTAAAATGAACTGAAATGTTCAAATGTTTCCTAGGAACGCGTTCAGTCCTCATTCTATTGTTGTTTCTTGCAAAAATATTCCTGGATTGCTCAGCTTTGAGAGAACCTATGAAAATGAAAAATTCCCAATAAACAAAGGGAGATAATTCACTTTATAAAAGAATTCTTTTCTTTGCACCGGCATGTGTAATAAAAAGAAAGACATACAAATTCTTTACTCACTGATAGGTTCTGTTAGCAATACATTTAATTTTCAGACACAAAATGTTAGGAGTCAGTTGACTACCAAAATCTCTGACATCACATGGTTGAGGAGATAATTTAAAATGCAAACATTTGATACATACCAAAGTTTTCAGTGATATAGCTATTTGGCAACCTCCAAGTGGAATCTACAGAGATAGTCTGGAAAGTCAATGTTAAAAGACTCGTAAAATCATGTCTTCAGATTTTGATGAAAACATAGTTTAGCGAACTTAATTCTAGAAGACAGTAAGCTGGAAAAGCAAGGTTTAAAAGCCAGACCACAGACAGAGAAATACTTCACATAGGCACAATAATCTTCAAGAAATAGATAAATGTATTGGATATTTATTTTTATTTGTAATAATTCTAAGAAGTTATCCCATAACTACAAAATGCCACACAAGCATAGCAGCTTTTATCCAATTGCTATATGTCTTGGGCATGTTTTTACAATAATAGAAATGTTAGTTTTGCTGTTCACATACAAACCCCAATGTAGCTAATTAAATTTCAGCCTTAATAGGATTCTACTGGAATTAAAGAAAGATACTGCACACATTACTTCCTGCCCTGACCATTTAAGTGTTGCTGACAGCAGTTAAAAAGGCATCACATCCCTTTGGTATGGCATTGCCAGCTTTAAGGAAAACAATGCCAGGCAAACTGGGCAGAGAAGCTGGAAATCCTTCAGGAATGAGATACAACATGAGTGGGTATGTGCGCATACACATGCAGGTAGAAATATATGTTATTAATATTTACCCAAAACTTGTTACAGAGCACATACAACAAATTTTCTTGAAAATAGGTGGCTGTCAGATTAAATTCATAATGTCTCAACCTTGATGAAAATTCTATGTGTGTCAACTGCAGGCTATAAAATCTACTTTTTAAAAAAAAGGTTTACACAAACAAAAATGATAGATTATCCATATTCTACCCTCCCCAGTTCAAATCCAGATCCCTGGGGAGGGTGAGATGAACTGCACCCCCAAATCAAGACATGTATAAGGAAACTGAATTAATGTTAAGTGTTGCAATTGGCATTTTTTTAAAGCAATCAAAGCTGCTGGAATTAGTTTTTATATCAAGTTTTATCCCTAGCATGAAATTCAGATGCAGAGTTTGGAACCTGGGCAAGGCAGGATTGTATTTTCCAAATATGGCAACAGCCACCTGCCCTTTTAACACTGTGATATGGGCGCTCCTACTTCAAGAAGTCGGGCCGATAATCCATTTTATTAAGTATGGGTGGATAAATGGCAAGGCACAAGGGTTGCTATATGACTTCCAGAGCGCAATACATCTTCTTCTGGGATCACTTTCTTGGGAGTGTGTGTCTTGGGAGCTCTGGCCAACATGTAAAATGACTAGCCAGCCTGAAGCCACCATGCTGAAGATACTGTGTGGAAAAACTCCATAGAGATGATAGAGATAGAGATACCTGAGGAACCCCACTGTTCTAGACTCCAGTTATTGAAATCTTTCACCACCAAAAGAGAGAGACAAGAGAGAGCCAGTCTTCAAATCATTTCACTCCCAGCCTTCAAGCCAGCCCTAGCTGATGCTGAGGGCAGCAGACACCAGCCATCCTCATGAAGCCCTGCTCAAATTGCAAAGTGGTGAGCAAAATAAGTAGTGTTGGCTGGGCACCGTCACTCACCTGTAATCCCGGCACTTTGGGAGGCTGGGATTGCTTGAGCCTAGGAGTTCGAGACCAGCCTGGGCAATATAGCACAAACCTGTCTCTACAAAATAAATAAATAAGTAGTGTCATTCTAAGTCACCAAGTTCTCTGCTGGTCTGCTGTATAGCAGTAGATAAGCAGAACATTAGGATTTGGAAAAAAAAAACTTTGTTACAGCCAAATGCTAAGTATAAGTGAATATACCCATAGAGTCATTTGATCCGCAAATTAATAAACTGTAATTTAAATAACAGCTTTATTGTTGGAGTTGAAGCAGAAAATTATGTTGATAAGAGCTGCTGACATACATGGAAGTAAGTGTTGGCTGACTGGGTCTCCTAACAAGACTTCTGAAACTTAACCATAGTCTTATGTCCTGATTTCTTAACTATGACCATCAAGTTAATAAAAAGGCAGAGGGTGTAGCAGCCTTTCCATTGCCTACTTCTCATGATTCGCTGGGTCAGGAATTGGGGTAGAGCTCCACTGGGTAGTTCAAGATGGCTTCGCCAGGCGTGGTGGTTCATGCCTGCAATCCCAGCACTTTGGGAGGTCAAGGTGGGTGGATCACCTGAGGTCAGGAGTTTGAGACCAGCCTGGCCAACATGGTGAAACCCATCTCTACTAAAAATACAAAAATTAGCTGGGAGTGGTGGTGCATGCCTGTAATCCCAGCTACTCAGGAGGCTGAGGCAGAAGAACATCTTGAACCTGGGAGGCAGAGGTTGCAATGAGCCGAGATTGCACCACTGCACTCCAGCCTGAGTGACAGAGAAAGACTCCATCTCAAAAGCAAACAAAAACAACATAAAAAGAAGACTTGAACTCACTTGACTGCTCCTCTACATGGCCTCTCTGAGTCCGCGTGCTAGTCGCTGGTCTTATCACTCACAAGTCTAGCCCAAGCTTGCTTATTTATTTATTTGAGACGGAGTTTCGTTCTTGTTGCCCAGGCTGAAGTGAAATGGTGCGATCTTGGCTCACCGCAACCTCTGTCTCTCGGGTTCAAGCGATTCTCCTGCCTCAGCCTCCCAAGTACCTGGTATTACAGGCATGCACCACCATGCCCGCTAATTTTGTATTTTTAGTAGAGATGGGGTTCTCCATGTTGGTCAGGCTGGTCTCGAACTCCCGACCTCAGGTGATCTGTCCGCCTCGGCCTCCCAAAGTGTTGGGATTACAGGCGTGAACCACTGTGCTAATCCTCCCCAAGCTGCTTTAAACTTTAAAGCATGGAGGCTGGTCCCCCTAGAGGGAGGAAGCGGAAGCTGCCAGACCTCTATGACCTGAGCTTGGAAGTCTCAGAACCTCACTTTCATTGTATCCTTCCACTGCCAAATGAAATCATAAACCAAGTCAAGGGGAGGGAAAAGAGACTCCACCTCTTGACTTGTGTGACATTATGTGTACACAAGATGGGAAGAAATTGATGGTGGCCATTTTGGAGAGAAAAGGAAAGAGCAATTGCATCTGAGCAGGGAGGGAGTGGTTCTAATTCTGGTTCTGCCAATAACTAGCTTTGCGGTGTTGGCCAAGTCACCTGAAAATGCTTAACCGGTTTGCTCAAAGGACAGGTGAGCAAAATGAGCCATAAGCTCCAAGATTCTGTCTAGTTCTAAAAATTTGCTTCTAATCAAGGCAGAACCTACATTAGCCTAAAAGGTGGGAGAGGAAGGGAAGTCAACAGAAACACAATGTATGAATTATTCACTTGTGCTCTTCTGGGCTGCTGTTTAACCTTTCACTGTGGACTGCTGTGACATCTCCCTCATCAACCATTACACAACCTCAGCTTTTGAGGCCTATTCTTCTATCTTTAGGACTCTGTTCCTGTTACAACTTATTCTACTTCAGCCTCACAAGGTGGGAAATCAAAATACTGTTTTTTTTTTCAGCTAAGGTATTATCTTTTATAGGGAGTAGGAAGCTTTAGGTTACAAAACAAGTTGGGAGAAAGATCCTGGAAACGAGGCTTTGAGAAAATAATGTAGAACATCTCTTATAAATGTTGTGTCAAACAACCTGAATCCAATATTGCAAAATGAGACCTCTGAAGTAAACTGAAACAGATTTTGGTGGGGAGACATTTTAAAAACTCTTCAACCATGGGCTTTATTACTTTGAAATATACAATTCTTTCAGCAAGTATTCTCAAAAACTTCATTGTAGGAGGACCACAAGTTGCCATAGGGGCCCCCTGAGCTAAGTCTTTGATCAGTAATTGATGAGATTCAATTTGTAGTATCTATGCTAGGTGCATGGGGTCTCTATCTTGAGCTCATAATTCAGTAAATTAATCTGGTGTTTTTTAATTTGGGCGACTAAGTTAGACATAGCATTTGAGCCCTTATTGGCTGCATCCACTTGAGGAATTTCAGCAACAACCCCCAGGCTCAGGCCTCTGTATACCTGGTGCTAGCTAGTTACTTGCGTGCTACAGAGACACTAAAAGAACTGGAACTGAGATCTACCCCAATCCTAGATTATCTTTCTGTCATTAAGCTCTCAACCCCTCCCTATGCCCTTCCTACTCTATTGTCAAGAATTCTCAGGCCTTGTTTAACTAAAAAGATTCCCCAAATGAGGACATGGTAATGTTTTTGGTAACCATAAATAATATAGAAATCCTTATGCTCAAGAATGTAGCTTACCATTACTATGAAAACACAGAGGCCAGGCATGGTCACTCATGCCTGTAATCCAAGCACTTTGGGAGGCCAAAGTGGGCAGATCACTTGAGGTCAGGAGTTCGAGACCAGCCTGGCCAACATGACGAACCCTCATCTCTAATAAACATACAAAAATTAGGCAGGCGTGGTGGAGTACTCTTGTAATTCCAGTTACTCGGGAGGCTGAGGTAGGAGAATCGCTTGAGCTTGGGAGGCAGAGGTTGCAGTGAGCCGAGGTCATACCACTGCACTCCAGCCTGGGTGACAGAATGAGACTCTGCTTCTAAATAAATAAATAAATAAATCATAGAACATTGTTAGATCCACCACTCACTCATTTAAAAAAATTCTTTCTCTAAACTCTTGTTCTCTCTCCTAGCCAAGATCATCCCCTCCTTTCCCTAATACCTTGAGACTGCCTCCTCCCCAATTTCCAATGCATCCATTCTGCCAAAATTTCAATTTAGGCAATTCAAATCCAAATACAGGAAGAATATTCTTTCAGATGTTATGAGCAAAGATTTGAGTCAATCTGTGAACGGTCACTGAGTTTTGGGTGAGAGGGCGGCAAGGAGGGAGCAGCACTTGAAGATCTCCAATCAGTAAAGTTTTTGTTATCTGTTCAATTCTCATTGTTCCTTAATCCTCCCATTCTCTTTACCTTCTGATGATAATCTTCAGTAAAACTACCCACCATAAGAGGATGGGAAAAACAGGAGTAGCAGTAATTCCATATTAACGAGAAAGTGAAATTTGGGGGTTGAACAGCAGATCTGGAGCTACTTCCTTATGGTATTTGCACCCAGGAATCAACCTAAAAAAATCCACAGGAACTCATAATCAAGCAAAACTAAATGCCGCCAAATGTGATAAATGTGGGACATATGTTCACTTTAGTCCTGTCCCAGGAATGCCCCATCTTACCACACTCCATCAGGACAGCTTCAAAGTAATGTAATGTTAAGAACAACAATCACAAAAAACTTTGTGTTCTCAAGGAACCCATGGTTGTGCATGCTTGTCGAACACACACAACTCACCTAAGGCAGGGATTTTTTATTTTGAATATGGTGACACGGTCTGGATATAGACTTCTCTTAATAAAACTACCCACCAGAAAGCTGCATAAGAATATCAGTAAGTGTCTGGGTGCGGTGGCTCTCAGAGCCTGTAATCCCAGTGCTTTGAGAGGTCGAGGTGGGAGGGCAGCTTGAAGCCAGGAGTTTGAGGCCTATCTGGGCAACGCAACGAGACCTCCTCTCTATAAAAAGATTTTTAAAAATGAGCCGGGCATGGTGCACGCGCCTGTAGTCCCAGTTACTCAGGAGGCTGATTCAGGAGGATCGTTTGAGACCAGGAGTCCCAGACTGCAGTGAGCTATGATCATGCCACTGCACTCCAGCCTGGGCAGCAGAGCAATACCTTGTCTCTAAAAACAAAAAAACAAAAAAACCCACAAGGCCGGGTGCGGTGGCTCACGCCTGTAATCCCAGCAGTTTGGGAGGCCGAGGCAGGTGTATCACCTGAGGCCAGGAGTTCGAGACCAGCCTGGACAACATGGTGAAACCCTGTCTCTACTAAAAATACCAAAATTAGCTGGGTGTGGTGGCACACATCTGTAATCCCAGCTACTCTGGAGGCTAAGGTGAGAGAATTGCTTGAACCCGGGAGGCGGAAGCTGCAGTGAGCAGAGGTTGTGCCACTGCACTCCAGCCTGGGTGACACAGCGAGCCTCGGTCTCAAAAAAAAAAAAAATGCCCCCACAAACCTGTTAACTGGGTTAAGTTGATGTAAGAAATCTAAATATCAAAGTTCTAAGCATTCCTTAGCTTAGCCTCTAGAGCAGGTCACTGACCAGCAGGGTGGCCTTGGACACCGTCTCTCAAAGCCTGCTACTCAGCAGGACGACTGGGGCCCTGGCCACAGCAGTAGCTTCATAGATGATGCCCATGATTACCACAGCGGGTGCAGCACTAGTTGAGCTTTGGTGGAAGGAACTGCTGAAGTTCCTGACATGATGGGGCAGGGGTCCGAGTCATTTGCATTTAACCATAAAATGGGAAAATCTGGAGCAGTATCTTGTGATTTCCCACTCAAGACGCCAAAGGGGCCGTATTGCGGCCCGTGACACCCACTTCCTTCCTTTTCCGGGGGAAACGCCCCCTCCTCCACCTAAGCCGGCCGCGGCACGCCGCCTTCCCACTAGAGCTTGCGGCCTCGGCGGCCATGACCGCATCCCACCCCCAGCCAAAGCCCCACCACGCGCACGCGCACGCGGCGAAGCCAGAGACCCGGGCTGGGCCGGCAAGCGCCCGCGCCTGCCGAGGGTCCCCTGCTCCCTCCAGGGGGCAGGGCACGAGGGGGGCGGGGCGATCGCGAGGCCCCGCCTTGCCCTTGGCAGCGCTGGGCCATGCGGAGGCCCACGTGAGTAGACTGCCCGCTGGCCCACGGGCCGGGGCGCCAGGCGCCCGGTGGAGGGCGGAGGTGGCAAAAGGGTGAACGCGCAGGAGGGAGTGCCTGGGAACAGGCAGCATACGCTTGGCGCGGTGCCTCGCAGCTGTCTGCGGGTGGGGCCGCCGCTTTCCCTTGCAGACGAAAGCTGCTGACGGGAAAACCACGCGGGAGGGGGAGCTTCTAGGCCTTGGCCCTTTCCCCTCAAAGGCCGCGGGAACCTAGGGCTGGGGAATCCTGGCGGAGGCTCTGGGCATTATTACAGATGGTCGTTGAGGGTCGCAAAGACCAAGCCTCGAGGCCCTCCTCGCCCCGCTACTAGCTGTGACCTTTGGAAAGTCACTTGGCTTGCGTCTCAGTTTCCCCTTTTCTTGAGGGCTTGCGGCCTGAGAGTGGCGAAGAAGAAAAGAGTTAATGTCGCAGTCACTACCTGCCTAGTGGGTATTTAGATGCCCAGTCATGCCTTTGCTCTGGGAGCACTGCCGTGGATTTGTACCCTGGCTTGGGGGCCCCAGGGCAATCTCGGCCGCATTGCCTATGCGAGCTTGGCCCCAGTTTCCTTATCGGGGCACAGAATTTCCTTCAAAGGTAATGAAAAGAGGTGAAATCTGTCACCTTTAGTGCCTGGCACATAGTGGGCTCGTAAACCCAGTTACAGGCTTCAGGCCGCGCACAAGGCATGTAACTAAAGCTGATCCTTTCATAGGAGGGGAACGCAGACATCGTGCCAGCCGGTTGTGCATGCCCGCCGAACAGAGGTCGAGTTCCACTCTGTCGGCTGGCCAGGGAGAAGGAATGCAATTATTCATTTATTAAGTACACTCCCATTGATCCCTGCCTTAGAAAAAGCTGCTCAGTCTTACTTTCCAAATCTTTCTAGTTTATTGTTTTAGAAAAGCTAAAGGAAGCATTTCATTGATTTTTCCCCCTATATTTATGCTTACAATTAGTCCTTTCCTAATGATCAAGAAGGAAACGTGATTGATCTGTATTTGTGGAGGTTATTAGTGTATTGGAATAACATGGGATAAAACAGTAATAGGAGAGCTGGCAAAACCAGATACTCTTCAACTGTTAACTGTGTTGAAAGCTTGAAAAGTATTCATGTTCTATGCTGTGTTACACTCTGGGTTTTGGTCTCAAAAATACCCCTACCTCCATTGTCTCTAGGTGGTCCTTAAAAGCTGTTATTTTTTGTAGACGTTTGTTTTGATCTTAATTTCACCTTTTCCTACCAGTAACCACTGTCAGATCCTGTTGCTACAGGAGTTCAGAGAAAATCTATTTGTAATATTATTTAGAGGATAACCACACCCTGACTTCTACAGTGTTGAGTAAATCAAACTACTGTTCTTTCTGGGAAAAACCTGCAGCTGAAACTGGGATTAGGGATAAAGAAACCCAGCTGGAGTTTGCCCCTAAGTGCCAGTGATGGTTTCTGTTTATGGTCTGTTTATCGCACAACATGTTTTACCAGGATGTGACTAGCTTTTTGTGAGCCTTTCATGACCGCATGCAGTGTGCGATGCCATACATCTAAAATATGTACAAATATCTGATTGATCCTGACCCCCTTGATTAACTGTCGGATGTTTGCTAAAGTCAGTGATTTGCCCACACATAGCTCCTTGTTGGGAGAAGCAGCCATTTGATTGATGTTATGTATGAAAATTTAAAAATAAATTACTGAAAGCATATGAGGTCTAGTCAGATGAGATCCACGGGGGGAAAAATACACATATGAGGGAATCCAGGGTTTGACTTTTCCGTTTAACCAGTTTTTCATTTTAATATTTTAAACAGTTGCAGAGTTTAGCTACTAATGGTCCAGATTTTTGAAATTGGCATAAACGAGTTAGTTGTCCTTGGTCTTACTATTTCAGCTCAACATACGTTATTTAACACAGTATAAATAACTACAGCAATCATAATAAACATTTATCGAGATTGTACCATTTATATTTACTATTTAAATTACCATTTTAATGGTATATGTATATAAATATACCATTTATATTCATGATTTTATTTTACAGTTGACCCTTGAACAACATGGATTTGAACTATGTTGGTCCACTTACAGGTGGATTTTTTTCAATAATTTGAAAAAAAATTCAAAAAATAATTTCTAATAATTGAAATAATTTTTTTGATGTGTTAGAAAAATTTTTGGACATTTGTGACAATTTGAAAAAACAAACCAAGTAGCCTAGAAATACTGAAAAAATTAAGAAAAACTTAGGTCTATCATGAATGCAGAACATATATGTAGATACTAGTCTATTTTATCATTTACTACTATAAAATATACACAAATCTATTATAAAAATGTAAAATTTATTAAAACATGTATACAAACATAAACCTCTTGGCACCATTTGTAGTTGATAGAAATATAAACAATAAAGATGCAGTATTAAATTGTAACTGCATAAAACTAACTGTAGTACATACTGTACCGTAATAATTTTGTAGCCACCTCCTGCCGCTATTGCCATGAGCTCAAGTGTTGTGCATATCCACTTAAAATGTCATGTGATGCTAATCATCTCTGCAGGAGCAGTCCGTCTCTCCAGAAAATTGTGTATCACAGTAAAAAGTGATCTTTGAGGTTCTCATGTATTTTTCATTGTGTTTAGTGCAATACCTTGCATAACACCATGGGCCCCATGCAATTCTGGAAGTGCTCCCAAGAAGCAGAGAAAAGTCATGACATTAGAAGAAAAAGTTGAATTGCTTGATATGTGCCATAGATGGAGGTCTGCAGCTGTAGCTGCCCGCCATTTCAGACACAATTCATCTTGTAAACTTATGGGGTTGATATTTACCGATAAATGTATTTTCCTTAATCACATTTTTTTCTCTCGCATACTTTATTGTAAGAATACTGTGTGTAATACATGTAACATACAAACTATATGTTAATCACCTGTTAATGTTCTTGGTAAAGCTTGCAGTCAACAGTAGGCTATTAGTAGTTAAGTTTTGGCAGAGTCAAACGTTAAACTTGGATTTTTGACTGCACAGTGGGCTAGCACCCCTAATCCCTAGATCGTTCAAAGACCAACTGTACTATTTTGGATAATGGGGAATAAAACAATGTTTATTATATGCTCTTCCACCTCTGGAAAATCATAGCATTGTTTTTACCTTTTTTTTTTTTTTTTTTTTTTTTAAGAAAAAAGAATCTTCCTGAAAAGTTATGCCTTTTAATTGTGGTATACATCCTGGCTATTTATAATATTTCATTGAGAAATTTTTGTTTCCTCTAATATTTTTGTTGTTTTTTGTTTGTTTCAAGTGAAATAACTAAATCTGAAAATGCTAATGTGGACTTAAAATAGATCTTTTGTTTAATAAAGGAATCAATAATTTTATTTTGATGCACAGCAACTATTTGAGAATCTTTTAATAAAATTGATATTGGATGATGAGGATTTTAAAACAAGGGTTTTAGACTTAAGAAAAAGAAAGGTAATTTGTATTTATCCTGTCCTTTATTAAAATAAATTTGAAAATGTAGGAAATTAGTAGTAGTGGAAAACACTGATGGATAAAAATAAGCCAATATACTTTGGCCACCATGGATTAGTTAAGGATATATATATGTGTATGTTGAGTATCATTGTTTGATTTACAAAATGCTTTCATTTTATCTTCTATAATCTATTTCTCCTATATCACTTTGGTATAGGTATTGCTTAATCCCTTTAAGAAATGAAGAAAAAACTTCAGAGAGGCTGAAAAGAATTGCCCAAGGTTGTCTGAGTCTAAGTCCTATAATGCCTTACACAATAATAGGAATTTTGACATGGTGGATGATGAATATTTTTGACTGAGACCATGGTCAGTGTGGTGCACTGAGAGTCAATACACCCAAATTACACTATGCCATTGACTGCTTTGTTCTGGTTTGTGCCTGTTTCTAAGTAATAAGGATTACTGAATTTAGCAATAGTGGAAACAGAGTGATGAATGAAATGAACAAGTAAAGCGGCCCCAGCTCTCATGGAGGTTGCAATCTAGATAGAGATACAGAGAGAAAAATAATTTCAGTGTGTTAAGTGCTAAAAGATAAAGAGCACATGACCTAGATTAGGGTGTTATATAAAGCTTCCCAGGAGAAAGGATACCTTAACTAAAACCTGGAGGATAAGTAAAAGTTAGTCAAGTGAACACAGGAGGAGGTGGATGTTCTAAATAAAGGAATAGCAAGTGAAAAGACATGATGCAAAAGACAGCATCTGTTGTTCCAGGACTTGGGAAGCACAGCGTTAATTATTATAGATTTATGTGTGTATGTTGGGGCAGTGGCTTCAGTGAAGGAGGGAGTGGTGAGAGGAGGATAGATAAGAAGGAGCCAGAGGACTTTGTGAGTAGAAGTTTTGGGGAGTAGGGTACAAGAATGCTGGGAGCTTCAAAACTACAAGTAGGAGGAGCAACCATTAAGAGACTTTTACAGAAGTCCAGGTAAGCAATGATGGTTGCTGGAAAAGGCTAGTAACATTGCAGATAAGATGGGGAATGAAAAGGTAAGATATTCAAAAAAATATATAGGAGTAGAATTACTGGGGGTTTAATGATCAGTTGGATGGAGGGAGAAGAGAAGGTGGTTCCTGAATTTCTGACTTGGCAATTGGCAGGATAGTACTACTATACTAAGAGGAGAGACATAAAACGGGTACAAATTTGAAAGGAAGAATGTACAGGGGATGATAAAAAATTGAGTTTTAGACATGTTGAGTAAGAGGTACCTGTGAAACATCAAAGATATTAAGTAGACTTGGCTTAATGGGTCTGACAATGACTTGGGAGATTTTAGTTGCAGACAGATATTTGGGAATCATTGGGTGTGTAATACTTTCTTCTGTCTCATTAGGATTGGGAGAATAGAAATATCAAGTATGTTTTTAAGTTATTTTTGAATAAGGGTATTATGTTTAATTTGCATGACAAATCTATAAGAAACCTCTAGGACAGGGAAACATTGCACATAGAAGTGGCGAGTGGCTTGAAGCATTGCCTAATATATAAAGACATCTGAATTTTTAAAAGGTGGAGTAGGTAGAGGGAAATTTTAACTTATTTTTAAAAATATGACAAGAATTGCCAGATTGGGTTAAAAAATCAAGACCTAACTCTATATGCTACCTGCAAGAAACCCACCTCAAATATAAAGACATAGATATATTAAAAGTAAAAGGACGGAGGAAGATATGCCATGCAAAGCACTAATCAAAAGAAAGATGAAGTGGCTATATTAGACAAAGTAGACTTTAGAATAAAGAATGTTACTAGGAAAAAAGAAGGACATTACATAATGAATAAGGGAGAAATTCATGAAGAATGCACAACAAGCACAGATATTAATGGACCTAACACAAAAAATGGAAAGAACCAAAGGTGAAATAGAAAAACTAACAATTTTAGTTGGAGATGTTGGTGTTCCTGCTTCAGTAATCCATAGAACTAGTAAACAGAAAATCAGTAGGGATATAGAAAACCTGAACAGCCCTATCAACCAATTTGATTCAATTAAGTTTTAGAGAACACACCACCAACAGCAGAATACATATCCTTTCAAATGTATGTGGGAAATTCACCAAGTTAGATGATATTCTGAGGCATAAAACCTTAACAAATGTAAAGAATTGAAGTAATATAAAATATGTTATCTAATCACAATAGAATTAAACTATAAATTGATAATATCTGCATAATTCTCAAGTATTTGCAAATTAGACAACACACTTTTAAATAATTTGTAAGTCAAAGGGAAGGCATAACGAAATTAAAAACTATTTTGAATGGATGGGCAATAAAAATATAACACATCAAAATGTATGAAACTAAGCTAAAGCAGTGCTTAAAAGGTAATATGTAGCATTACATGCTTATATTATAAAACAAAAAAGGCCTCCAATCAATGATGTAAGTCTCCACCTTAAAAAGTTTAGAATAGAAGAGCAAATTAAATCCCAAACAAGTAGAAACTAGGAAATATTAAAGAGCAGAAGCGAAATTTTAAAAAAGATTCTAAAACCAAAAGCTGGTATTTGAAAGACAAAAATTAATAAACCTCTACTCAGACTTATCAGATGGAAAAGGGGAGAAGATATAAGTTTTAATATCAAGAATGAAAAAGGTGCTATCACTGTAGATCCTACAGACATTAAAATTAGAGAATATCATAAACAATTTTATGTCAATAAATTTGATAAATCAAATGGACACATTTCTTGATAGACTATCAAAGCTTACCTAAGAGTTACTAGGCAATGTAAAAACTTTCCCACAGTAAAAATCTGATGGCTTCATTGCAAATCCTACAACATTTAAGGAAGAAGTAATACCATTTTTATACAGAATCTTTCCAGACATAGAAAAAGGGAGGAAAGCTGGGCATGGTGGCTCACACCTGTAATTCCAGCCTTTTGAGAGCCCAAGGCAGGAGAATCACTTGAGCTCTGGAGTTTGAGACCGGCCTGGGCAATATATAGTGAGACTTCATCTCTACTAAAAATAAAAGAAAAAGTAGCTGGGTGTGGTGGTGCATGCTTGTAGTCCCAGCTACTCAGCAGGCTGAGGCAGGAAGATCACTTGAGCCCAGGAGATAGAGGCTGCAGCAAGCTATGATTGTACCACTGCACTCTGCCCTGGGTGGCAGAGTGAGACCCTGTCTTGGAAAAACGAAAGGAAAAGGAGAGAAAACTTTTCAGTTTTATGTGACCCGCATTACCTGATATCAAAACCAGGCAAAGAATTTATAGGAAAACTACAAGCCAGTATCCCTCATGAATATAGACATAAAAATGTTAAACAAAATATTAACAAATAAAATCTAGTATATAAAAAGATTAGAAAATACATCATGACCAAATGAGCCTTACTGCAAGAATGCAAAGTTGGTTCAATATTCATAAATCGATCAATGCAATTTACCATATCAACAGACTAAAGAAGGAAAAAGTCATATGATTATCTCAATAGATACAGAAAAAACATTTTACAAAAATCTGTCATTTGTTCCTGATAAAACTTTCAGAAAACAAGGAATAGAAGGAAATTTCCTCTACCTGATAAAGTGGATTTATGAAAACACCTAACATCATACTTCATAAATATAAAATCCTTTCCCCCTAAGATCAGAACAAAGCAAGAATGTTGGCATTCTTCACTCCTATTCAATATTGTCCAGGAGGTCCTAGATAGTGTAATAAGGCAAGAAAAAGAAGTAGGCATACAGATTGGAAAGGAAAAAACAAAAATGCCTTCATTTGTAGATACCGTGATTGTCTATGAAGAACATCCAAAAAATTTACAAAAAGCTACTGGATCTAGCTGGGCATGGTGGCTCATGCCTGTGATCCCAGCACTTTGGGAGTCTGAGGCAGGCAGATCACGAGGTCAGGAGATGGAGAACATCCTGGCTAACATGGTGAAACCCTGTCTCTAATAAAAATACAAAAAATTAGCTGGGTTTGGTCGCAGGCGCCTGTAGTCCCAGCTACTCGGAAGACTGAGGCAGGAGAATGGCATGAACCCAGGAGGTGGAGCTTGCAGTGAGCTGAGATTGTGCCACTGCACTCCAGCCTGGGAAACAGAGCGAAACTCTGTCTCAAAAAAAAAAAAAAAAAAAAAAAAAAAAAGCTACTGGATCTAGTAGGTGAGTTTAGCAAGCCCACAGGATACAAGGTCGATATATGAAAATGAACCATACTTTTTTATACTAACAGCAAACATTTTGAACTTGAAAACTTTTTAAAGTATATTTACAATAGCATCCAATTTACAAATACCTAGGAATAAATCTAACAGAACATGTATAAGATTTGCATGCCAAAAACTGACATACATTAATGAGAGAAATCAAGACCTAAACTAGTGGTAAGATATATTGAATTTATGGATTAGGATTCTCAATATTGTCAAAATGTCAGTCTTCCTAAATCGATAGATATAATGCAAATACAGTCACAATCTCAGCAGTCATCTTTGTGGAAATTGACAGGCTATTTCTAAAATTTATATAGAGAAGTAAAGAACCTAGAATAGCCAAAACAATTTTGAAAAAGAAAACATTGGATCATCCACACTACCTGATTTCAAGACTAGCTATAAAGTTACAGAAATCAAGACAAAATGATTTTAAAAATTTTATGGTTAAAAAAAGTGAGCTCTACCCTCTTAACAAATTTTTAAGTGTACAGTATTGTTAACTATGAGCACAAAGTTGTACAGCAGATCTCTACAAGTTTTTCATCTTGTGTGACTGAAACTTTATACCCACTGAATAGCAACTCCCGTTTTTCCCCTACCTGCAGCCCTTGGCAACCTCTATTCTACTTTCTGCTTCCATGAGTTTGACTATTTTATGTAATTCATGTAAGAAGAATCATGCAATATTTGTCCTTCTGTGACTAGCTTATTTCACTTAGCATAATGTCCTCAAGGTTCATCCATGTTGTAGCATGTGACAGGACTTTCTTCCTTTTTATGGCTGAATGATATTCCATTATGTACGCACACCACCTTTTCTTTATTCATCCACCAGTGGACATTAAGGTTGTTTCTACCTCTTGGCTGTTGTGAACAGTGCTACAGTTAACATGGGAATGCAGATATCTTGTTTTAATTCTTTTAGATAAATACCCAGAAATGAGATTGCTAGATCATATGGTAGCTCTATTTTTAATTTTTTAGGAACTTCCATGCTATGCTCCATAGCAGCTATATCATTTTACATTTCCACCAACAGTGCACAAGCGCTCTCATTTCTCTGCATCCTCACCAACACTTGTTATTTCCTGGGTTTTGTTGTTATTGTTGGTGTTGCTTTTAAATAATAGCCATCCTAACAGGTGTGAGGTGATATCTCATGTGGTTTTGATTTGTATTTCTATGATGATTAGCAACGTTGAGCATCTTTTCATACACCTGTTGCCTATTTGTATGAATTCTTTGGAAAAATGTATATTCAAGTCTTTTGCCCATTAAATTTTTTTTTAAGTTTTTATTTTTTGAGACAGGGTCTTGTTCTGTCACCCAGCCTGTTGTGCAGTGGCACAGTCACAGCTTACTGCAGCCTTGACCTCCTGGGCTCAAGTGACCCTCCCGTGTCAGCCTCCCAAGTAGCTAGGACTACAGGTGTGTGCTCCTGCGCCTAATTTTTGTATTTTTTTTTGTAGAGACTGAGTTTTGCTGTGTTGCCCAGGCTCGTCTGGAACTCCTGGGCTCAAATAATCTTCCTGCTTTGGCCTCCCAGAGTGCTGGGATTATCAGCATGAACCACTGCACCTGCTTTTGCTCATTTTAAAATTATGTTATTTTCGTTTGGTTGGTTCTTTTGCTGTTGAATTGTAGGAGCTCCTTATATATTTTGAATATTAACCTCTTATCAGATTTTTTGGTTTACAAATATTTTCCCCCATTCTGTAGGTTGCCTTTTCACTGTGTGATTGTTTTCTTTGGTGTACAGAAGCGTTTTGGTTTGATGCAGTACTACTTGTCTATTTTTGCATTTGTTGCCTGTGTTTTTGGCGCCATATTCAAGAAATCATTGCCATGACCAATGCCATGAAGGTTTCCTGTATTCTAGAAGTTTTATAGTTTCAGGTATTACATTTAAGTCTTTAATCCATTTTGAATTTTTTTTTCTTTTCTTTTTTTCTTTATTTTTTTCTTTATTTTTTCTTTTTTTTGAGACAGTGTCTCACTCTGTCATCCAGGCTAGAGTACAGTGGTGCAGTTATAGCCTACGGCAGCCTCAAGCTCCTGTGCTCAATAGTTATTATTATTTTTTTTTGTAGAGATGGAGTCTTGCTATATTGCCCAGGTTGGTGAGTTGATTTTTGTGTGTGGTACAAGAGAGGTGTCCAGTTAATTCTTTTGCATGTGACTATCCAGTTTTCCCAATACCATTTGTTGAAGAGACTACCCTTTCCCCATTGTTTATTCTTGTCACTCTTTTTAAATATCAGTTGACTATATGTTCAGTTGATGAAGGGATAGACATATAGGTCCATAGAACAGCATAGAGTCCAGAAATAGATCCACACCAACATGGTCAATTGATATTTTTGACTAAGGTGCCAAGTAACTCATTGGAGAAAGGATAGTCTTCACACAGAATGGTGCTGGAGGAATTAGGAGTCCATATTTTAAAAAAATAACCTTGACAGATACCTCGTACATCTATAAAAGTTAAGTAAAAATGTATCATAGACCAAAATGTAAAACCTAAAACTATAACACTGCTAGAACTTCCTGGCCCATGATGGTGACCACATGTGGCTATTTACATTTAAACTAATTAAAACAAAATAAAATTTAAAAATTCAACTCCTCAATTGTTGCAGCAACATATCAAGTTCTCAGAAGTCACATCTGGCTAGCTATACCCAGTGTATTGGTTAGCACAGATTATAGAACATTTCTACCATAACAGAAAGTTATATTATACAATGCTGTTCTAGGAAAAAATCTGGAATCTTAGGCAAAGATTTCATAGGAGGAAGTATGAACCATAGAAACAGAATAATTAATAAATTGGGTTTCATCAAAATTAAAACTTTTCGTTCTTCAAAAAGCTCTGCTGACCAGGTGTGGTGGCTCATACGTGTACTCCCAGCACTTTGGGAGGCCAAGGTGGGAGGATTGTTCGAGCCCAAGAGTTTGAGACCAGCCTGGGCAACACAGGGAGACTCATCTCAAAAAAAAAAAAAGACAGCCTTTGCTAAGAAAATGACAAGTCACAGACGAGGGAAAAAAATATTGCAAAACATATATTTAGTACAGAACTGGCAACCAGAATATAAAAAGCACAAGTTTCAAAATTTTAACTTTAATAACATATTCATAGTCTGAGAAGTCCTAAACATTTTAATAACAAAAGAAAGTAAAAAGTGGGCAAAAAATTTGTACAGACACTTCACCAAAGAAATATAGATGGCATATTATTTAATTTTTCTAATCTTTTTTTCTTTTTTCGACTCTATTACGTTAGTAACTTACAACTTTTCTAACCTTATACAGGTATGCATCCATTTTTTAAAAATCAGTAAAGGTTATCTGGTTGAGAAGTTTATGATCTACTTTTATTTTCTTTGTACCTCACTGGATCTTACTTTTAAAGTGCAAATCCTGGCAAATAAAACCTGAGGAAGAAAGTCTCTAATCGGGGGTGCATGTGTGTGTGTGTATGTGTGTGTGTGTCTAAAAAAGCAAACATCTTTTTATAGTTGTTTCTGGTTATCCAAGAATAGCAATAGTGAACGTAAAAGGAAGCAGCAGCTCTTGGGCAATCATTTATAGCTTTATCAGTCTCTACGATCATGTTAATGAACTAACTTGTTTAGCCTGTTTGGACCATGAGAAAATGTGACCTTCCTAATTGTATTCAAATCCGTCAGTTGAAAAGAAATATGCGATTTGTTTTTCTTGTCTTTAACCTGTCTAGATTTTGCCTAAGCAAATGTGGTAGGCAGAATAGCGGCCCCCTTAAAGATGTTCATGTCCTCATCCCCAAACCCTGTGAATATGTTGCCTTACATGGCAAAAAGGAGATTGTGGATGTGATTAAGGATTTTGAGATGGGGAGATTTCCTGGATTATGCAGGTTGGACCAATGGAATCACAAGCATCCTAATAAATGAAAGAGGAAGGCAGAAGAGTCAGAGTCAGAATGATGCAATGTGTGAAAGACTCAACTGGCCATTCCTCTCTTTGAAGATGGGGTCAGGCCACAAGCCAAGGAATGGAGGCAGCCTCTTGAACCTGAAAAAGGCAAGAAAATGGATTATTCCCTAGTACCTTCAGAAGGAACATGGACAAGCAGAACTGTATGTAAAATAATAAATTTGTGTTGTTGTTTTAAGCCTTTAAGTTTTTGGTAATTTGTTACAGCAACCGTGGGAAACTAGTGCAGCATACCTACAGGACTGTTGCATTTGTAAGTTCTAAAACACAGGCAACTGATTATTTTTATTTCAATCAGGAGCACAAATCATTTCAAGTTTCACTGCCAGCATTACCTGGCTCTCTAGTGAGCAGGTTTTTGACTCTTGCCCTCCTGCCTAACTCTGTGAAATACTTAGTTCAAAAAGTGTGCACACTGAATGTGCTAAAAAGGGTAAAGGTACCGTGAGTCAACCCAAACATTAGCAGTCCTGGGTGTGTGGGCTGTGGGCCACCTGCACACACTCGCCATTGTATGTTTGTACCACCATTTGTTTACTCATTTATTAGTTGATGGACATTTGGTGTGTTACCAGTTTGAGGTGGTATTAATAAAGCTGTTTATGAAAATATAGACATATATTTTCATTTCTTTTGGATTAATACTTGGTAGTAGGATTTCTGGATTTTTTAGTAAGTGTGTTTATTTATTTATTTTTTTAACTTCAGTTGTTTTTCAAAGTGATTGTACGGTACTCTACCCATAATTATGAGAGTTTATATTAGTCCATTCTCACATTGCTATAAAGAAATATCTGAGACTGGGTAATTTATAGAAAAAAAGGTTAACTTGGCTCTTGGTTCTGTAGTCTGTACAGGAAGCATGGTTCCATCTGCTCTGCTTCTGGGGAAGCCTCAGGAAACTTACAATCATGGCGGAAGGAAAACAGTGGGGCAGCACTTCACATGGCTGGAGCAGAAGGAAGACAGGGTACGGGAGGTGCTACACACTTATAAACAACCAGATCTCATGGGAACTCACTCACTATACAGTATCAAGGGGGGATGGTGCTAAACCATTCATGAGAACTCCGCCCCCATGATCCAGTCACCTCCCACAAGGCCCCACCTTCAACACTGGGGATTACAGTTCTACTTGAAATTTGGGTGGGGACACAGATCCAAAGTATGTCAGAGTTCCAGTTTAAAATACTATGGAATGGTACAAAAAGAGCTATGAAAGACTTCCACCCATCCCCAAGTCCTTTAGCCTATTATGAAATTTCTAGGATTAGCAGAAATACTAAAATTTGTTAAATCTGGTTGGGAGAATCTAACTCAAGTGATTTACATATGGTTTATGTATAAATGAACTATAATTATTCGTTATCCAAAATGGCCATAATTTCTTTAGGCTACTTAAATATGCTGTCTCTTCAGGTATAATCTGAGAACTGCCATAATACTACCTGGATCGTTGAGGGATTATCTTTTAGCATTGTTACATAAGGGAGTTGGGTGGAGAGAGGAGTATGAAAGTATATGTGAGTCTGAATTTACACATTCATAGAGACCATGCTAAATCACAGCTTTGTTATAAGAATTGAAAGAAGGAGGAAGAGAAAGATTGGGATCCCCTGGTTAGAGGGACCAAAATGGAGAATGTTGTGAAGCAGGGTTACTGGAGCCAGAGGCATTATGATTAATGGTTAGTTTATAGGATTGAATGGTCAGCAGCAAAAAGAGTCGTGACTGCCTGATGTTCAGTTGTCATCAGTGACATGGGTAGAGTACAGTACAACCACTTTGAAAAACAACTGAAGTTAAAAAAAAAAATAAACATACTTACTAAAAAATCCAGAAATCCTGCTACCAAGTATTAATCCAAAAAGAAGGCACCTTCTTTTTGGGCCACTGCCAGATATTCCTTCCTTAATGAAAGACTCCTCTTTGCCCTTGGCTCCAAAACTATCAAGCAGATTAAGTGAGGGTTCAAAAATAATCTTTTTTTTACCTCTCAAAGGCATTGACCCTCTTTGTTTGGGGGGAATTGTGCTAGGTACTAACAATACAGAAATGAACTACTTGCAGCTTTTGCCTTTAAGAACTCTGACTTTTCTTTGCATCTCTTAGAACTCTGATATTTTACATATCTCCCCCAGGCAAGGTGGGGAGGTAGAGGTGCAGACACAGGAACATAGCTGGATGACACCTCCCACTGGGATACTGAAGAATCTACATGAGGTCAGATGATCTGGCATTGAATCCCAAGGTCTAATGTTCTGGTTTGGTCAAATCACTTCAACTTCTTTTTTTTTTTTTTTCTTTTGTTTTCTTTTTTTTTTTTTTCTTTTGTTTTCTTTTTTTTTTTTTCTTTTGTTTTCTTTTTTTTTTTTTGACATGGAATTTCGCTCTTGTTGCCTAGGCTGGAGTGCAATGGCGTGATCTCGGCTTACCGCAACCTCCGCCCCCTGGGTTCAAGCAATTCTCCTGCCTCAGCCTCCCGAGTAGCTGGGATTACAGGCGTGTAATCCTGTAATCCTGGCTGATTTTGTATTTTTAGTAGAGACAGGTTTTCTCCATGTTGGTCAGGCTGGTCTCGAACTCCTAACCTCAGGTGATCCACCCGCCTCGGCCTCCCAGAGTGCTGGGATTATAGGCACAAACCACTGCGCCCGGCCCAAATCACTTCAACTTTCTAAAGAAATTTCTTGTTCTGTAAAATAGGGATGTATCAGGAAAAAAAAAAAAATGCTATTTTAGAAGCCAGTTTGCCCTGCAAGTGGAAGCTAAGGACGACAGAATTATAGCCCTTTTTTGTTTTTAGGCCAAGGTAAAGGCCTAATCTAGAGAGGAACGACTGGGAACTGAGGGCTAAAATTGCTCTGCATAGTAAAGAAACAAGAATTTTTGGTTTTCAGATGAGGCTGGAAGGAAGATTTGTTTTTGCTGTTATTGTTTTGTTTCGCTTTTGTTTGTTTAGGCAAGTGAGAAAGAAAAAGTAGATGCCTGCCTGCCGACAGGCTGACAAGAGAAGTTGCTCCTCCCATAAGTGAGAAGGAAGGGGGAGGGAGCTTTAATGGCTGATTCTCAATTTTAAGTTGTTTCCTATTCCTTATTGTAATCTTCTTCCACTAAAGATCTGTTCTTCACAAAGCCCAGATGATAATGGTGCTTTGGGGACAGGAAGGAGAGAGAGCTGTGTCCACACTAGTGAAATAAAGAGAGGGGAGATGATGAGAAGGAACCGATACTTGGGTTGGAATCAGGATTTAGGATGAAACGTGACAAGGGATCATGAAGAAGGTGTAAGCACCCTCCTTAGAATGGTTACTTACTGAACTTGGGTCTGCTCACACAGAGCAGCAAAGCCAAACACTGACATCGGGATTGCAGGGAGAGAAAGTGAGGCATTTATTGCAGGGCACCAAGCAAGGAGGGTCAGGGAGCTCATGCTTAAGACCTCAACTCCCAGATGGCTTACACAGGTAAGAGTTTTTAAAGGCAGTGTGGCAGAGGTTACAGGCAGTCATAAATCAATACATGAGGCTACATATTGGTTTAACCTAAAAAGGTGGGATATCTCAAAGTGGAGCTGGAGTGGAAGGGTGGAGCCCATAGATCATAGGTGGATTCAGAGATTTTCTAATGTGCAATAGTTTAAGGAGGTGAACCTTTGTCGAAAAATTTGAGGTCAGCAGAAAAGAATGTTAGCTCTGGCCTGTGGGCAATAACTTCCTCCAGGCCCTTCAAGAAGAAAGTTAGAACAAAGAACAGAGGTCAGAGTTCTGTCTTCAGTTCCCCATTACCTGAGGTTTACCTGACAGCTGACAGCATTTTTCCTTTGGTAGTGGTCTGAGCTTTTGAAAAACAACTTCAGGACATATGTTAAGATACTATCTATAGTTTCTTTAGGGGACCAAACATCTCATGACTCTAATTTCCTTGGCGATTGTTTTAAGCTACTATTACTTTATTTTATTTTTGAGACAGTGTCTCACTCTGTTGCCCAGGCTGGAGTGCAGTGGTGTGATCTTGGCTCACTGCAGCCTCGACCTCCCTGGGCTCGGGAGATCCTCCTACTTCAGCCTCCTGACTAGCTGGGACTACAGGTGTGTGCCACCATGCCTGGCTAATTTTTGTATTTTTTGTAGAGATGGCGTTTTGCCATGTTGCCCAGGTTGGTCTTGAACTCCTGGGCTCAAGCAGTCTACCTGTCTCAGCTTCCCAAATCATGAGCCACTGTGCCGAGCCTGCTGTTATATTACTTCATTGGTTAACAAGTTGCTTATTTACTTCTCAGGGCTAGCTAGGTGCCTGGAATTGCCCTTGGAGGAATTCAAGATTTTCCTTTATTTTCATGCTTGGGTTGCGGAGGGGCTCATGGGCCCCCAAGGTGGGGTCTCTGCTCCTTCTCAGGATCCCTCTCAGAAAGAAATTATTAAGGAGGCTCTGGGTCTTCTATAGGTATGTGAGACGTGGTATAGAATTTGTATTTGAACGTTAAATTAAGATAGTACAACTTATGACCATTCAGATGTCAGGGATAATATCTACTTGATAAGGTTGGGAGGTTTAAATAAGAATATAAGTGAAGACACTTCAGAAACTAAGGAAATACATTGTCATTCCTAAGATAAAACATTTTTGCTGTAGAGATTTATTTTATTTATTTAGACATGGAATCTCACTCTGTCACCTAGGCAGGAGTGTAGGGGCACAATCTTGGCTCACTGCAACCTCTGCCTCCTGAGTTCAAGGGATTCTCCTTTCTCAGCCTCCTGAGTAGCTGGGACTAAAGGTGTGCGCCACCACACCTAGCTAATTTTTGTATTTTAGTAGAGACGGAGTTTCGTCATTGTTAGCCAGGCTGGTCTCGAACTCCTGATCTCAGGTGATCCACCCACTTCGGCCTCCCAAAGAGTTGGGATTACAGGCATGAGCCATTGTGCCTGGCCCAAGATTTATTTTTAAAAAAGAAGTCAGATTTGAATCCGGCACTGCTAAAAAATGTAATAGTTATCTGGAAGTCATAAGCTGTATGAGAGGTTTCTTTATGAATTTATTTGGTTCAAACTGAATATTTTGAAAAGAGAAGTCAGATTTGAATCCGGCACTGCTAAAAAATGTAATAGTTATCTGGAAGTCATAAGCTGTATGAGAGGTTTCTTTATGAATTTATTCGGTTCAAACTGATAGTTAAAACATAATTTGGACATAAAGATAAACATTTTTTAAATGACTGGATGTGGCCCAAATATGTCATGTTAAGACATGTAGATTTAGGATCCCACAGTAATAACATCAGACCCATTTAGTGGGAACAGAAAGAAGCTTTTGGTCATGCAATAGTTAGCTGAGATTGTGGATAGGGATGAGAAAAAGGAAATGGTTATGTTGCAAAGGAATGGGAAGTAACGTATGAGGTGTATGCCAAACTTGGTACAGATTATCTTTCTTGATGCCCATTACTGCCCAAAGAAGTATGTGGTAGCATCTCTACTCTTGAGAACGGAGAACTGTACATTAAAATCATTAGTAACTTGCTCAAAGTTATAACATTTCAGTGACAGAAATGGTATTAGAATTCTTATCCACCTCAAGGCCCATGTTCTTTCCATTCCACCATGTTGCCATGTGGACTCTGCCATAGACCTGGTACCTAAGCCTTGTGTGGTTCAGGTCTCCTTGTCCCAGTTTTATACCAAACCTTAGTTGTTTTTCTGCAGAGAACTTTTACAAAAAGCTTCTCATAGGACTTTATGAGATACCATAGGTGGTAAGTATGTGACTTATGCTCGGGAGTAAATAGTTTAAATTCCTGGATTGTCTAAAGTTCCATTTACCTGGGCCTAACCATCTGTGGTGAGGTCATTATAAATGTGCTGGCAAACTCTTTCCATTAGTGGTTCTTGCATACAGTATGCACTTCTTATGTTGTTGGATTCTTTGTGTTGTTGTTCAGAATTTACCTTAGGGGTTTTCTCAAACTCTGCATTCTTACTCTATAGTGGTTTTTGGCTTTCTTTTTTCTCTCCAAGCTGGGTGGATGATGCAGTTTCGCCTCTAGGTGTTAGGATTCTCTTTCACACTGGTTTGTCATGACCTTAAAGTATTTTAAGATGTTCCTTTTGTAATTTTTTTTTTTAATGTCGCGCCCTACTAAGCTAGAGATTTGTTTTACCAAATGTGTTTAAAATACAAGCAGCTGGAGACTCCACAGCATTGTCTGAGTTGACCAAATATAAAAACCCACCAGGTAGACAGCTTTTTATTTTCTTGATTTTGGTAGAGTTTTTTGGTTCCAGACCTGAAGGCTTGTTATGCTTCTGAATTGGCTTCTAGGTTGTAAGAGTTGCTTAATGTGGCATATGATACCAGAGATGGAAAAATGTTTATGATAACTATAATCATCTTATTATAAATTGCCATCATACTCTCTCCTGTCAGATAATTGATGAGGCCTAAACGTTGTTCTGAGCTGCAACCACCCACAAAAACCACACACATGGCGTTTTACTCAAAACTTTACTTCAACCACTACTTTGTGATGCAAAACTAGTGGAATTTTGGGTACTTTCTGTAAAATTGAAATCTTTATGGGGGTTTTCCAACATTCTAGTTGATTGTTAAATTATTAGTGTAAGGAACAAGACCAAGGACATTGACTTCTGTGGTAGGAGAGGACACCAGTGTGCACCTGCATATTCTCCCTAGGAAGAAGCCACCTTGATTGGGCCGAGGATGGATTCTCCCTTTGAAAAATGCAGTTATATAAGAGCTATATACACGAGATTTGTAGTTGTGAAAGATAAAGACTTTAGGAGCTCACTCGCTGCTTATCTTTGCCACAAAGTTTTCGGTCTTGACAAAATATTCAGAGTCAATACTTTCTAATGTGTAGATCCATCATCTCATGAAAGAGATTTGAAAAGAAAAAACAAATCAATCTGTACTGTTCCACACGTAGGACCAAATAAAGTTCTGCATGAGCGCTTTGTGTAAACGCAGAACTGTTATGGGAAACTCGTTACTGATATCCCCATTCTGGAAGGGAGATAGCAAGTGGGAAGAGCTCTCTGTATTTTGCTTAGTCAGGAGATCTTTGTTTATTCTGGAGCTGAGTCCTTGGGCAAGTTACTTTACTTCTTTAGGGCTCAATTTCTTATCTTATTTAAAATAAGTTTCACTTCTGCTATATAGTGTCTCAAGAGCCTTCAATAAGGGTCCTTTGTTACTATATTCTGTCTTATGTAAAGGTGACTTTTACTGTCATATAATTTGTCTTCTAACAAACACGTATGTTACCAAAATCTGTTAAAAAAAAAATTATTTTGGCAAAAACCCAACTCTACTTCTCTAAGTATGTAGTAATGCTCCTAATAGTTTTGAAGGAGCACATTTCCCTCCATGCTGCTCAAAAGTCAGTCTAAGGTTCTCATTGTCAGCCTTAAAATAAGTTTCAGAAACTTTCAGGCCGCTGCCCATTAACGCTTTATCCAAGCCGTCTATAGTAGAAGTATACAGAGATCTACAATTGAGTTTTTAACAGGTTATTTCCTTAATTTACTCTGGATATCTTAATAATTTCCCACTAGTACATGGCATGTCAGTGCAGAACTTTCCAGTGAACTGGCTGGGACTTGGGAGCCAAACAGCTTTGTGTAGTTTGCTGCTGCAAAGATTGAGTTGTTGATTAGCATCCATAGATGAAGTATGCTTGCTTTATAATTTATATTAGGAAGTACTCAGTGAAACACAGTGAAAGAGCACGTTTTGCAGGAGCAAAGTCAAGCAATCCATTTCCAGAAAGTACAACCAAATAAAAAAAAAATTGGCTGAATGAAGAACAATGGATTAGGAATATGAACTTGAAAGCAAACTAAGTGAATAGTTTCAAATTTTTAAAGAATGAGATTAAAGTCATATTTTGTATGTTGGGGGCAGGGTAAATACAGATAAATACAGCTCTAGGAGAAAACTGAACAGGATGGAATATCATTTAGACTTTTAGGACGACAACAGTGGAAGCTTTATTTGTAGAGAGAAACAGGGTAATCACTACACAATTTTAGGGGCATGGAAAGGGTAAGATCCCATAAATGTTAGAAAAGTGGAATGGAATTTCCCAGACCTTTTAACAAATGGATTAGTTAGGGAAATTTGCAAATGCTTGAAACTTGAATTGGTGCTACAGCAAACTTTTAATATTAAATAAAATGGTTTAATTAAATAACATTGGCTTTCTCGCATATTAGTGTACTTTCACCCTGATAACACTAATTCTTCATCTGGGTAGGTAACTTTGAAGGTGACTTGGACCTTGATCTTAAAATAGAGGTGTCGGAAAGTCACAATGTGAAGGAAGCAGGCAGAATTACAATTACACATCAAAGGCCACCGGAGTTTTAACTTCAAATTGCATGTTTCAATTGTACTAGCTTTAGTGTTCACACCCAAACTGCAAGGGTAGGATCTACTACATGGAGGGTGGAGTGGCATTCCAATTTCATTTATTTTCTGCTGAAGCTGGCACACTGAATGAAGATTTATATCTTAAGTGACAGGATTCAAACGGAACATGACAAACCTGTAAAAGCTGCAACTTGGCATGTCAATGCAGAACTTTCCAATGAACTGGATGGGACTTGGGAGACAAACCACACACACTGCCACATTGCGCTGGGCAGTGTGAGAGATCAAAGAGAAAGCCCAGGGGAAAAGCAAGTCCTTGCTAGCTAACGCGTGCGTTGTGGGGGTTAGCATAGATTGCCATTTTGCTTACAGATAAAAGTAGGTATCTCTCTTAGGCTTGCCTTACGATGGAAAAATTTTGTGGAGACAGGTTGCACTGACTGGAAAAAATTAGTTTGTTTTTAAGTTATCAAATTTATAAAGTAGAAGCATTAATTACAAAACTAGCCATTTAACTGGAATTTAATCCTGACCCAGTTCCCAACATTGGGTGGTATTATTTACCAAAGCAGAGAGAAAATGAGTGTCAAAAAAAGCAGCCAGAACAAGCACTGATTTGAGGAGGGAACAGGTTTTACTACGTTTGGACAGGCGAGGTGGCTCTGTAAAAACATTTTACACACTGCTGAAGGACCCTGACCACTGGGCATGAACTAAAACAAATTTCAGCTGTTCCCGATACTTCCACATTGCATACAGCAAATAAAAGATCCCCCAGTGAAAGCAGAAGAGACAAAAGATTTAGTAGGATGCTCCCAACAGCCTGGCTGGCAGTCACTGATCCCGAAGAATGAATGAATGTTGTACTAAATACTCCCCAATGTTTGTTCTAATAATTCTCCTCAGAGTTGTTATAACAACAAGTTTTTTTTTTAATAATCAGGTAAACATTTTCTGAATTAACCTGGTAATCAAACCGATTGTACTTCAAACTGATCCTAAAGGAAGTATATAATTGGAATAGCAGTTAAGTCACAAATTCCAAATGAAAGCCACCAGCCAGTCACTGTATATTCTGCATCATTTATTAAATATTTTTATATATGCATTTACAAACTTTACTCATTTCAGAACTCTGCTTTCAATGCATTTTTAAACTTTTTTTTTTTGCAGAGAGATTCTCTTGTAAAATGAGATCCATGTACAAAACTAGGCAACAGATATAAAAGTTTCCTTTCATACTTTTCATCCATCAAGAAAAGAAATCATGTGACAAATAAAATGTGGCTCTTTCAGAAGAATAATATGTCTGTGTTCAACTATGACTTCTAATGAGATAGTTCGTATTTCATCTTTATATGGATGTATATAGTTTTAATACTTCTTAGCTACTGTAGCATGTTGGTTCAAATGAAGAAAAAAATAAACTATTGTTTGGACTAGATAATCTAGAAACCATCAATTATGCATATCTTTATAACGTGACATCAAAATTTACCCAGGAGATGACACTGATTGGCCAGCAGTATGCATTTATCCTGAACATTGCATAAAAAGTTCCCTTTAAAAAATTCATTATCTTCTTCACAAGCTAAAGTATGAGCCTCTAATTTGGCTCTCTTATTTAAAGAAATAGTTTAAATGATCAATTTAGAAGCTTAAAAGTATCTTTGAAACTAAAGTTGCTTTTCTTAAAATGAATGCTGATTTAACAGTTCATAGACTTGGAGCATTATCACTAGGAGACGGAGGCACTACTGCCACTAACAACGAGAAACAGCATCACCATAGGATAATTACATGGTACAAAATGCCCAGGGGCCTGAAACTCACTATTAATATAATTTTGGCAGCAGCATCATTTGATAATTAACCATTTATTACATAGTATTAACACACCAGCTTCAAAGATGTGCACTCCCTTTAGGACACTCGGGAGCTACAAATTTATTGTGATTGCATAATTCGTATTGCACAGTTTTATAAAAAACATAAATACTGGCTATTCTAGTTTTAAATACAAAATACATGTCATATACTTTTAAATCTATAATCTGGTTCAAGTGCAAATCAGGTGCTTTCTATTAGTCCTTCCAAAAAAGGCATTTTTAATATTTTTGGCACAAATGAAATGTCATCATGCCAACAATTCTAATTACAATACATATATCCAAACCTTTAGAGTAGCAATCATATACATACGGTATAAAACTGAGTATTTACAAATGTATTCAGCATAAATGTAACCTTCGTGGGTGAATCAGAACTCATTAGCCATACCCACACTAATAATAATTATAAAAGGTAGGTAAATACAATTCCTTTTTTTCATTTGCTTAGGCTGGTTGTTGTGGGTTGACATTCATGTGAGGAGGATGTCCTAGAAGACCAATTCTTTGTTTCTGCTTCCTTTGTTCTGTCATCTGGAAAGTTAAAAAGTTTCATCATTAGACCCAGATACTTCCTGTACGTCAAATCGCATACTGAACCATAGATTTACCTCTGTGGTTATGGTTTATACTGAAACCCACTTTCTACAAATAGTGTACCATCGCTATATCAAACACACAGCACTTCAAAAAGAGCATCTTCTTAGGCAGAATGGGAAATTCTGTGACCTAGTCATGCAGTGTAACGTTCAGAAGTATTGCTTGCTACTTGTTTCATAAAGAAACAAAAAACAATAAAAGCACAGGATTCTTTCTTGTTTCCCAAATCCATTTCCAAATGATTTGAAGACTCATCGGAAAATGGTGGCTTTGTACGACAGTAACAACACGCCATACTATCAAGAAAAGCAGTGTTTACAATCCTAGGTTTGAGAGGGAGGGCTTATGTCCACACTCTTTCAGTGGGTCCTGATTTTTCTCTTCAATGATTCTTGAGTAGTTGGTTAGAGAAAAAAAAAATTACCTACCACAACTAGGAAAATGAGAAATGTTCTCAAATCTCTTTGAGGTCCAGAATGATTAAATGCTGTAAATAATGCTGTGGCCATTCATGTTATCTATTTCCTGCCACCCAGTAGACACTGAGGCTTGCTTAAGGTCAGGTGAGATCATTGCCTAAGACTAGTTCAAATGAAAAAGTGCTTTCAAAACCCCAAACAAGAAGCTGATTCTGTTCATTTGGTTGCTGAACTAAATATATTCTCATGTTGATGGGTCTCTAGACCTGTTTTAGGTATTTGATGGCATACATACTTCTGCCTCTGTATTAAGATTTTCCTTAACCCAGTAGTTAGTCTTAGTTTTGGATTTAAGGCTGAGCATTCAAGTCAACTGAGATAAAAAGGCTGTATGAAATATATATTAGAAAAAATTGTTGTCTACAAGTGGGTTAAGGTCCTACTCCTATGTTTTCAGCTTCCTAAAATTGTAGAAGAATTAGGGTAAAAAGAATAAAGACTTTGGAATCAGACCTACTTTCTTATGGTTTTGTCATTTAACTTATCAAAGTCTGTTTTTTCATCCATACAATCAGGATGATAATTCCTAGCTCATTGGTGGAGAATTGCGAGGTTATATGTAAATTTCTCAGCACAGCATCTGTCACATAGTAGATGCCTTAATCTCACTTTTCACTTGAACTAATTTTTGGTACAAAATATCTGGAGAGAACATAAAATAAGACTAATTTACCTAGGTTCAGCTTTTTTTTTTTTTTTTTTTTTTTGAGACAGAGTCTCGCTCTGTCACCCAGGCTGGAGTGCAGTGGCCGGATCTCAGCTCTCAAGCTCTGCCTCCCAGGTTTACGCCATTCTCCTGCCTCAGCCTCCCAAATAGCTGGGACTACAGGCGCCCGCCACCTCGCCCGGCTAGTTTTTTGTATTTTTAGTAGAGACGGGGTTTCACCGTGTTAGCCAGGCTGGTCTCGATCTCCTGACCTCGTGATCCGCCCGTCTCGGCCTCCCAAAGTGCTGGGATTACAGGCTTGAGCCACCGTGCCCGGCCTAGGTTCAGTTTTAACATGGTTATTTTTTCTTCTTCAAAACTAGCATTATCCTCTCAAATCAAAATACTGTTTTTAGGCTCCTGTGGAAATGCTTTCTCTGTTATAATTTAGATGGGAAGATTTACAAGGACTTAGTATTTCCAAAAGGTAGCTTTCAATAAAGCTTTTAATGAAGAAATGGATTAGGAAATTCCAGCTAGCCCCTGAAGTTTCCTTAGGTGAGTGACATCTTTAAAGGAAGTGTTACACACTACACTGTATCCACAGATTCAGCTCAGGAAGGAGAACTAATATGACACATGAAATAAATTCACAATTAGGTTAAAATGCCAGTAATTCATTCATCTTACTGCCTGATAGGTCAGATGTTTAGCTCAGATTTTTCTCCCACAACCCTTCCCTTGGCAGGTAACCTTGAGAGGGAATCCAATACAACTTAGCTAAATTTGGATAATCTCAAGTGTTCAAAGTCATTTAGAAATCTTGGTGTGCTCAGCCGAGTGCAGTGGGCTCACGCCTGTAATGCCACCACTTGAGGAGGCTGAGATGGGCAGACTGCTTGAGCCCAGGAGTTCGAGACCAGCCTGGGCAACATAGCAAACCCTGTCTCTATCAAAGGAAAAAAAAATTAGCTAGGCATGGTGGCATGTGCCTGTAGTCCCAGCTACTTGGGAAGCTAAGTGGGAGGATTGCTTGATCCTGGGAGGCAGAGGTTGCAGTGAGCAGCGATGATGCCACTGCACTCCAGCCTGGGCATCTGAGATCTTGTCTTGGGGAAAGAAAAAAAAAAAAAAGAAATCTTGGTGTGCTCAACCCTTATTGAAGGATACTTTACTCAAAGCTTATATTTAAAGCTGCTGAGATCTTTTAACTCAAAGTTGAATGTCAAAGTTGGCCATTAAGACTCTTTCCCCCTGTAATTTTGCTTTAAATAACTACTTGTATTTGAGATGACCTTTTAGTATGCATATTTTCATCCCTGTTTGTTAAATCAGCTCTCCTTGACTTTTCAATTTGTCGGTTAGTCTTTCTCTTAAACTTTAAAGCAAAGGAGTCTTTATTTGGTGGCCTGGCTTCCTTTTCACTTCCACAGCCGCGGCCTGATATCTCAGGTAGCAGCCCTATTCATTTGTCTTTTTAAGTGATCCCATCACCCACCCTCCCTCCCTAACCTTAAGGCTCCAGGCTCCCCACTGACGTGGGTTAGCAGCCAATTCTTTGCTCAGGTAGTCATATTCCTGATAATTTTAAGTACCAACTATACATCTAATGTTCTTTTCTGTTTCCCTAGAAGAATGGTTCTCAAACTTCAGCATGCACCAGAATCACCCAGAAGGTTTGTTAAAACACAGATCAGAAACAGAGTTTCTGACTCAGTAGGTCTGGGGTAGGTCCCATGAATCTGCATTTCTAACGATTTCCCAGATGATGTAGATGTTGCCGGTCTGGGGACTACACTTTGAGAACCACTGCTCTAGAAGAAGTTTTTCACTGATAATCTCCAAAACTGGATAAAATTGGACAAGATAACTTTGAGTATATACTTGAACACTTTTTTTTTTAAAACAGTAATTTGTGTACATATATTATTTTTCTCAAATGAGGGAAGCTCTTGGAGAAGATTCTCTGCAACCGAGCATATAGTAGGCACACACATTTGACTGATCCTGTTTTGATTAACCATGGCCTTTTAGACAGAATGGCTGTCATTTAAGTCAACATCACTGCCATTTAAATGACTGCTAAATGAGAAGGAACTGGGCAACTGCTAAGATGTTTGGTCTTTTAGTAGCAGTCACCATCCAATTACAATTATAAAGGAACCAAAACAGAAAAAAAAAAAAATCCCTCAAAACCCCGAAGGACTAAATCTGTAAGAAACTGAGGCCAACAATTCTGGCCGCTTAGGTTTCCCTAGCCTCTTAGTGCATATTCTCACATAATTTCTGGTTTTATTAGTTCAATTCTACCTACTTACCTACCCCACCTACACACATTCACACGTACTATCTATATGTCTTGTTATAAGGCATCATTATTGTCTGTAACTGTTACCTATATCAAAACAAATATCATGACCAAACTCTATCCTTAGCATTTTTGTCAGATAATAGTCTCTCTGGACATCTGAAACAAAATTGACTCTTTGATTAAAAAAATCTATGGTAACTATATTCAAAATTCTAATATTGAAACATCTATTTTGAGTAGTGTGAGATGTCTCATTTATAGTACATTTAAAAATCCTCAAAATGGCTGGGCACGGTGGCTCACTCCTGTAATCCCAGCACTTTGGGAGGCAGATCACTTGAGGCCAGGAGTTCGAGACCGGACTGGCCAACATGGTGAAACCCTGTCTCTACTAAAAATACAAAAATTAGCCAGGCATGGTGGTACATGCCTGTAATCCTAGCTACTCGGTGGCCTGAAGCAGGAGAATCACTTAAACCTGGGAGGTGGAGGCTGCAGTGAGCCGAGATCGTGCCACTGCACTCCAGCCTGGGCAACACAGGGAGACTCTGTCTCAAAAAAAAAAAACAAAAAACCCAAACCAAACCTCAAAATTCCCATGTAGCTGAGGATAAACAGTTACAGTAATGCTGTTCTTCACATCTATACAAATGTAGAAACTAGCTTGAATTTCAGCATTCCTCCTTTTGACTCATCTAAATAAGAAGCAAAGAATAATGTACCTTTACAAGTCAGATACAGCCAAACATCTGAAAGATTGTTCATGAAAACATGAGGCATACAGTAGAAATGGGCAAATTTTAATCTACCAGTATGGCCTCTAAATGATTAAAGGCTGGCACAGGAAGGAAAGTTCATTGACAGCACACAAATGCCACATTTCTGGTTTATAACACATATTAATAGTCTTTGAAAAGCTGCTTTCATGTTACAGTAAGGTCTTGGTTACTCAGATTCTAAACAGCTAGCAAACTCTAGTAATCACAATTACTTTCTACAGCCCTATAAAATCAGTCATGTTCAGAATGTTGAGCCTTAAATACTAAGAAATGAAACCAAAGCATCCCTTGAATACAATTATGTTGATTTAATATCAATGTATAGATATCATTCAGATTCTTAGAGTTGATCCCTAATGCTCTGTTCCTCTCTATTTCACCGGGCCTCTTACTCAAGCTTTGAAACCAAGCTCCTGCATTACCACCTCTGAGAGGACTTCTGTGGTAATTAATCTTCTCCCAAAAATCAGATTGAACAAATCGCTCCCTTTTCTTCATTCCCAGAGCAATGTGTTCATAGCTCGGTTACATACTCACCATGTTTAATTATAATTTATCTGTTTACTTGTTTCCCACTCTAGACTTTTAGTTCTTGAAGGCAGAGAATGGGATCTATTCATCTTTGTAGCCCCAGTACCTAATGCTGCACCTGGCAAACAGGTGTTTCATACATGTTGGCTGAAAGAAGGAACGGAATTAACCAGAACATACTGCCATTCCTTGAGCATGCCATGCATTTTCATGCCGTTGCTCATGCTGATTCCTTCCTGGGAAGCCCCCTACTGCATTTCTCTGCCAGCTCAGAAGTCACCTGCTTGTAAGATTATAGAAGCTAAACTCCTTCCTCACTGCAAACCTCACACAGGACCACTTCTTTGTGCTCCATGAAACTATTCATGCCTCAAGTCATTCATACTGTATCAGATTGCTAGAGGTCTACTTCATTGTCTTTCTTGCTAGATCCTGGATCTAGAGGGCAGATGTTGACTTAGTCTTCTTTTGTGGTCCCAGCACAGTATAAGGAACACAGATGCAGTACGGGTCATTTAATATTCCATTTTCCAACTTTGGGCAGTTATTCTAATATTGTGTTACGCCTTCTGTCCTTAAGCAGTAAATTTCAGCAAGGTAACCCTCTTGCATGAAAAATGCCAAATGCTGTAACATGCTAATGTGATCTGAATTTTCAAGCACTTCTTGTATTCCTAGCAACAACAAATGGTCGCTGTCCTATAGGAAGCCAGTCACATTTTCAAGAAAGTTAGCCCTTCTCAGTATTTGCTCTTTCGCATTATGAAGCAAAAATTTGTTTAAGTTCTTACATTAGTTCTCCTTGGAATAAGAATGTAAGAGAATCACATTTAGTATTCAGATCTCTTGGGAGGGGAAACTTCAAGAGGAGAGGCATCGTTAAATAATACTTAGAATAGCAATCCTAACCAACCATTCTTGGCAATAATAGAAAAAGTGACACCACTAACCATAATTTTACTAAAAACCTAACAAGAACTTTTTTCCCTCAGATTGAACTCACTCCTTTGACGAGGCTCAATGGTTTGTAAAGTGTGCACTGAAGCAGATTCAGAGTCACTCTTTGTGAACAATTCAAAATAACACATTCTTAGCTCTGAAAGGACAGGTAGTGTAGGGAGGCGCTGCCTGGCTTACCACCACAGAATGCCCATTAACAGTTTGTTTCAGATACATTTTAAGAAACTCTCTCGTAAATTGGTAACACCCAGTTTCTCAGATCAACTCATAACAAACAACCAAAGAGGTAAATAACAGTGAAGATTAAGACCAAAGTCATCCACATTTAAGCTATCATTGCTCGATTCTGCTGGTTTGAATCAGAAAATCTAAAACAAACAACAACAACAACAACAACAAAAAACCCTCTAAGTAATGGAGCGGTTTTTGTGTTTTCTGGCACTTTGACTCGGAGTGGTATTCTTTCATAGCTGTTTTAAACAATATCACCAGGTTTCTTGTCCATTAATCATTCATGCAGCTTTTATTTTTTAATTCAAAAATTTTTTCCACAGAGAGCAAGAATTCTCACAATTACTATTTAAGAAAGAGAAGCTCTCTAACGTATCTGCATTTTGTGATACGTTTTGCACATAAAGGGTTTTTAAACCTTTATGATTGCTGTAACCAAACTTAGTAAAATTCAAATCTATTCAACAAGTTGATTCTCAAATGCATTAAAGGTTTGTAGGAAGTTACGTAATCAAAAGAAAACACTGACTAGTTTAAAAGATGCAAATCCCCCTGCCCCCTCAAAAAAAAAAAAAAAAAAAAAAAGCAGCTATGCTGAATTTTTCCTGTAATTCTGAGTACATTAAAACTTAAGTAGATCCATCCTGGTAAAAGCACTTGAGAATGTACTACTGGCTTCTCATGCTTCTTTTTAACTTATTATATCTTCCAAGAAAAAAAAAAAAACAGTTCAATTTCAAATTCATTCACAGGGGAAGGGCTTTCTGAAGAGTGGTTCCAACTGCCAACTTCAAAATAAAAAATGCGTAAAAGGCTGGAATCAAGCAGTTTAAACCATACTGGTTTCGATGTCACTTAATGAACCTTAGTCCATATGTAATCAAATTTTACATACTTTGTTTAAACTAAAACTTTGGCTTAACCAAAATAATCTTATCTTGGATTTTAGAAATGCCAAGTCTCTACTATGCTCAGTTGTATAAAATGACAATGAATGTATCCTCCATACCATTTAAGTATATGATGTGACTTGACTTCTGAAACTTTAAGCTTTTTTTTAAAAAAGAGCAAGAATGTAAACAGTCAATCAACCATGAAAGGCAAACAGTACAGAGGCATAACAACACACACACACACACACACACACACACACACACACACACACACACACACCCACACCCCTCTCTGACTGGATGATCAGGAGCTCCCGCCCTGGCAATGCCTAAGAACCTTCTGGGCTCCTTTGGTATCCTCATCAAGAAAATAAGGGAATGAGGTGAGATGACATCTGAAGTCTTGGGTACTCTCTTATACCTGTATTCTTTATTTTTATTATTATTTTTTTTGAGATGGAATTTCACTCTTGTTGCCCAGGCTGGAGTGCAATGGCGTGATTTCGGCTCACCGCAACGTCCGCCTCCTGGGTTCAAGTGATTCTCCTGCCTCAGCCTCCCGAGTAGCTGTGATCACAGGCATAGGCCACCACGTCCAGCTAATTTTGTATTTTTAGTAAAGACAGGGTTTCTCCATGTTGGTCAGGCTGGTCTCAAACTCCTGACCTCAGGTGATCCGCCCTCCTTGTCCACCCAAAATGTTGGGATTACAGGCATGAGCCACTATGCCCGGCACTGTACCTGTATTCTTTAATTCCTCAGCTCAACTCACTCCTTTGACGAGGCTCACTGGTTTGTAAAATGCGCACTGAAGCAGATTCAGAGTCACTCTTTGTGAACAATTCAAAATAACACATTCTTAGCTCTGAAAGGACAGGTAATGTAGGGAGGCGGTGCCTGGTTTACCACCACAGAATGCCCATTAATAGTTTGTTTCAGATACATTTTAAGAAACTCTCTAGTAAATTGGTAACACCTAGTTTCTCAGATCAACTGAAACATACCCCCAGAGAGCCTCCAAGTGTGACAATGAGAAGCAGAAATGAGTGAGCAAGAATGAACGCCACTTGCATTGGCACGTGAGAGCTAGAATGCCTCACTGTTGCAATTCCAGTACCACGGGTGTGAAACAAAGATCCTGTTTCTTTGGAAAATGGCACCAGATTTTATGGAGAAATGAAGTGTTCCTTTATTTAAATATTAGCTCAGTGTCTGTAAGATTTTTTGGCACCTAATTTAAACATCTGATTTAACTGAGATTCTGGTAGCCACAGTTATCTCAAATGGGAGAAGAAGATAACTAAAGCTTGCTGGATAGGGGGTTGGGGGGGGTGCCAGAAGCAGCTGTAGCCACCAGTGTCCTCAAGAGTCAGTTTAGTCCTGCAGAACATTTGCCAAATGTTTCATAGAGGGGTTAAAACGCTAATATTAAGTGAAGTAATCTAGTTAGATCTTCATTAGTTTTACTTATTTAGGTTATTACTCATTTTATGTTGCTACCAAGCTCAGAGCTATAGACAACCTTCATAAATAAGGCCTTCTTTTCCTACTAGTCTTTTTTATTTGCATATTAATACAGACAAAAGAAAAGAACTTGAGGCCAATGGCATCTCAGGGTACAGTTTGGAAAAATGCTCTGTAAACTGTCTCCAGTAAGAGCATTCTAGATGCGGTCTTCATTAGTTATGATATTTGTAAGAGTGATAAATCACCCATGGGTGTACCTTGCAACTTACCTCCAGTGCAGACATGGCCCATGCCTATTGCTGTGCAACACTATAATCTTGTCTATGGAGTTGATTAAAGAGCTTTCAGAAACTCATATAAAATGCTGACCTGGACATGATTATCCCAGTCACTTACAGAAAAGCACTAATAAAACAAATCAGGGTCTGCTTACCACCCAGGGTACAAGTCCTTAACACACAGCTGCATCCTATCACTAGATAACCACCTGGTGACTGTGGCAGGTTCATTTCAATGGAGTCAAAAGGGTGGAAGAAGAGTACGCAGGGTTTGGTATAAACACGTCTCCTACAACTTACTTTAAATTGGAAACACCATGTTTCCAATTTAAATTCTGCCCGCAGTACTGCCCGCGTCCTGCTTCCTATCCGTAGGATAAGAGCAAAGCACTTACCTTATGGATAGGAAGCGGGGTGTGGGCAGTATTTCTGTAGATGGTTAAGCCCTGTGAGATCAGGGAGTATGTCTATATTATTCACTGTTTTATCCCCAGCACCTGGCACAATTCCTGTACTATGATAGCCACTCAGTAAGCTGCTGAGAAAGGAATGAAACCAAAAGGGCTTTTCCATGACTATGGTTTAGCCTAGGATGCTGAATTTAAATATCTGGGGGTGAGGATTTGACAAGTCTGAGGGCTAGGAAGCAAAACAAGAAACAGCTTTTAATCTTCCATCAGTACATAAAGTAAAAAGGGTATAGCTTTATGCATAGTGGTTTTTGGACAGTACTTCACTGAAGTAGTCTGCATTTCCCCGCCTTGTTTTTTTGGTTTTATTTTTCATATTAAAACCATGTCCTGAGCAGCATTGAAAGTAGCACCATGGCTTTATCCTGGAAAAGGGGAGTGAAGGGGGTTAGGGTGAGGAGACTGGAGGAGTGAGTGGGTTTGTCCTCTTGCCCGGCTCCCTTTTCCATCTAGGTGAAGCGCCTCAACATTGTAACATAAGCACTACTGATTTTTCCTCATCAGATTTGGTGTGGTGATAGTGGGGGTGAGGATGGCGATAGGGGGTAGGCACTGGGATTGTCTTTCTTTACCTGATCCTTTAATTCTGACAGCTGGCCAGAAAGGTTCGTGACAAGTTTCATGGTGGACTCCAGCTTCTCCTGCAGGTTCCTCAGCTCATTCTGTTCTCCTTCAGAATCACTGCTGACCAATGACATGGCTCTCATCCTGGGGAACCAGTCAAGGTTTCTTTCCTAAAATCCACATTAAAAAAAAAAAAAAAAAAAGACTGAGTCACTTCTAGAGGTAAAAACAAGAAGGGCCAGCTTACCATGCCATGTTTCCTAGCTCTCATTAGGTTATCTCCTTCTATTGCAGAACTAATGTGCTGTGTATTTTTTTAATTGCTCAGTAGCTATCTTTTTAATTGCATACAATGGAACTCTTAATTCTTAGAGGAAGTCACTTTAAATTTAAATTTAGAGGAAATGTAGGTTCCAAACAAGAGTCCTAATCTCCAAATCTGAATACTGCCACTGCAGCTCTGATCTTTGCAAATTACATGGCTGATGAGTTTGTTTTTTTAAAAAATTGTGGTAAAATATGCATAACATAAAATTTACCATTGTAACCATTTTAAGCATACAGTTTAGTGGCATTAAGTACATTCACACTGCTGGGCAACCATCCCCATCATCTGTTTCCAGAACTATTTTTTTATCTTCCCCAACTGAAATTCCATCCCCATTAAACATTAACCCCATTCCCCCCAGCCCCTGGCAACCACCATTCTATTTTCTGTCTCCTTGAATTTGACGGCTCGAGGGGCCTCATATTATGCTGTGTATTTTAAAATGCATTATACTGGGAAAACCTTTTGCAAACACTCGAAGTGAAGTGAATTTTAAGGTCCCAAGTGTTCTGTCACTTCACAGATACATGTGCATGTATGCGTTTGCGTGGCTGAGGAGATTATTAAGAGGCTGAAAATGGGGAATAGGCTCCTCCGTCAATGTCCCCGTTTGTGAGCTTATAAAAACCACTCCCCGTGTTTCCTTTTCCTTCCAGCCTGAAATGGTTGATGGGTGCTGGCAACTAGCCTAAGACAGGCCCATTCAGTTTCCTCCCCCGTCCATCTCCATCCTTTTGATGTCTATAGCTTATGCCTGTAAACAGTATTTCTCACTACTGGTTAACAGAATGGGACAACTCCTCCTCCCACCTCACTTCCTTCTGCCCACATATGCCTTTCTCCCAAAGAGCATGCCGCATACATAAGTTCCGTATAGAGAGGCAGGAATGAACAGTAAGAAAAGCTTAGCATGAGACAGGGGGAAGAAAACTGACTCATTCCACATGTCTGGTGTCATTCTCACCTGGACCAGTTTCATCTTCTAAGGATACATTTAATGGTCTTTCTAAAACAAGCCCCCTCCCACAAACACACACACACACACTCGGAATGGTGGATAATTGTTGCCGTGTGTACACCATGGGGGTCGGCAACATTTTCTGTGTAAATATTTTCAGCTTTGTGGGCCATCTGGTCTCTGTAACAACTACTCAGTTTCTCTCTTATAACCCCCAAACAACCAGTAAATAAATAAATGGGTATGTCCATGTTCCAGTAAAACTTTATTTACAAATGCGGGCAGCAGGCTGGGTTTGCTCACCTCTGCTGTATACAATAGAAGACATCAATATATTTAAAATAACAGAACTCCATGAGACATGTCTAAATATTACAAATCAAGTGAGATTATTAAACTGTACCTTGACCTAGGGTCATCTAGCAATACAGAAGCCATATAAGAACTAGATGAAAAATATCACAAGAAGTCATACCACATTGACAGCAAGGTGTCATAGAGCGTTTGCTTAAGATATTGGTGGGTGGGTGGGCAGGGTTTGTGAGCTTTATGAAGGCAGGAACCACCTTAGTATACTGACTAGAGCATAGTAGACATTCAGTATTAATACCAGCTTGTGGAAGGACAGAATGATATGCAACTCTCTTTCTGCATGGAACCTGATAACAAATGCTTAGGTAGTAAGCCTGAGCTGCTTATCGTGACTGCTGGAGGAGAACAGTGGCAATCTCTACCTTCGTATACCCTGAATAAACACTTCATTCATGTGTCTTAACGTTAGCTTATATTCATCAATTTCCCATCACAGAGCAATGGGCAAAAGATCATTAAAAAATATTCCATTTCAGAGATGACTAGCTTAGAAACCCAAAGTGCTTTCCCATCTGTAACCAGTTTTCTCCCGTGCAGCTGCAGTGACCTATCACTGACCATACTCATCTCTCTTGTGTCAATCCTTCAGACATAGCCACGTCTTCCCACCAAGGACGTAGCCCATGTTCAAGGACTATGCAACTCTGAGGAGGAAACCTCATTTTTCAGAAGAGGGCACACATAGGCGACGGGTCACTGGTGATCACTCACTCCCCCTAGGGCGAGGGGAGGAGGGATGATGTGGGCTGGGCTGCTGAAGCCACAAACCAAAGCACAGCTGCAGAGAGATCACTTAGCACAAGGCCCTAGATACTCACGGGTGGCTGCTACATGTTTTTGCAGACTGACCTCAATTGAAGAAAACAAATTCAAGAAAAAAGATCCAAAGTCCCACTTTGGATACAACAATATTGAGGATACTACAGTGAGCAACACAGACATGGTCACTGCATCCTAGACCCCCTCAAAGGACAAGCAGTTTTGATGCCTAAGTATGTGATAGAATTCCTGCCATTGAAGTGCTTACAATTTAGTTAAGGAGAATGACCATCTAGATTTTTTTTTTTTAATAGGCCAGGCCAGTTCTGGTGGCTGGTGCCTATAATCCCAGTGCTTTGGGAGGCTGAGGTGGGTGGATAGCTTGAGGCCAGAAGTTTGAGACTGGCCTGGGCAACAGAGTGAGATCCCATCTCTATAAAAAATAAAAATAATTAGCTGGGTGTGGTAGTGGGCACCTGTAATCCTAGCTACTCGGGAAGCTGGGGCAGGAGGATCATTTGAGCCCAGGAGGTCAAAGCTGCAGTGAGTCATAATTGTGCCGCTGCACTTCAGCCTGGGTGACAGCAAGACTCTCTCAAAACAAATAAAAAAACAAGGAATAATATAGGCTATGTTGTATCTAGGAGCGGTAGAGAGAGTAGCGTCCAAGTAAGACCCAACAGCCAGTGACTGATTGGCTAGAATCCTCTTCAAGCAAGGCTTGGCCCTAAAGAAGGTTAGCCCTTGAGCAAGCGTGTGGGCATTTCACAGAGGGCACTGGCACAGTGAGGCTCCAGTGTGGCTGGAGCTGGGGATGAGGGCAGACAGGCAGGAGCAGCTCAGACTGTTGAAGACTAGAGGGAAACAGAAGGAAGCAGGAGCTCTGTGAAAGGTCGCCCTGCCTGACCAGACCAGTGGAAAGGACAGAGGATGGACATTCACAGTCCTCACTGCTAGTAGTCAGAACTCACCTGTAGCTCACTTATTACTGACATGCAAATGAAGGCTGAACTGCCTAAAATGTTAGTGAATCCATCTAAAATCTGGCTTTCAAATCCTTCATATGTTCATTTGCTTAGCAAACCTTCTATAAAAATAGAAAACACAGATTTCCAAACAGAGTCCACATTAATGAGGCCTTCAAAAGACTCCAGAAAACCGATGCAAGAGTCTGCACATAGCTGAAAGTTTAAGGAACAGCTTATCTCCCTTATTCTAATAGCAAGTGACCAAATGACTACAGATTAAAATGAGAATTTTCTTCACCTTCTTTCATGCCGTATGTGACTCCTGGCCCTCTAAGCAATGATTTCAGAAGGGTCTTTGAACAAATAAATGCAAAATACACAGACATTCTCCATTCAACCAGCCTTTTACTGAACTTTTACAATATCTATGCCCTGCATGGTGTTGAGCACTAAGGATCTAAAGACGAGAAAGACAAGGTCTCTGTTCTCAAGCTGTTTTAGTCCAAGAACTGTGGTCACTGGTCAGGTCTCAATGCATAGTTCTTCGGCTCTGTGGAGCTGCACGGAGGCCCTACCTCCACGTGTGAGTGTCTCAAAAAGTGTGTGCTGAAGACACGAATGGGGCCCATCAGCATGCCGAGGGCTGCTCCTGGCATCTGTGCCCCTCACCTCAGTGGTGGTGGAGAGGCACTGATGCCCTGCGTCTTGTGCTGCTACATGGCATACCTGTAATCCTGGGACTTGATGGCCCTACCCAAGGGGTACATAAAGCCATAAAAAGAAATAATGCATCTTTTTAGAATGTAGACTATCCATTTTAACCAATGGTAAATGATTGAACTATTTTTATATTAAACTCAAAAAATTACCTAGACCAGATAGAAAGGTCAATTTATTTTTTTGAGATGGAGTCTTGGTGTGTCACCCAGGCTGGAGTGCAGTGGCACCATCTCAGCTCATTGCAACCTCTGCCTACTGGGTTCAAGCTGTTCTCCTGCCTCAGCCTCCCAAGCAGCTGGGACTGCAGGCATGCACCACAATGCCTGGCTAATTTTTGTATTTTTAGTAGAGATGGGGTTGGCCAGGCTGGTCTTGAACTCCTGACCTCAGGTGATCCAATCACCACCTCCCAAAGTGCTCAAATGTTAAAGATAAAACCCAGCGCTTCAAAGAAGGTCATACATTCTGCAGGCCACATGGCCCATGTGCTCCCATCCTAGGGATAAAGCCTCATTCTCCATTTCATAGGGGGCCTTCAATGCAAAGATAGCAAAAGGATTTTCTGGTCTAGAAAATTATCAATCACCACCACACAGATTCTCCCCCATTGACTCCCTTAATATCTTATAATGAAAAAATGGGCTAGGAGGGATCTTACTGGCAAGCATTCGTATCTTTTCTGCACTGAAGTGGGGAGAGCACCAAATTTGAGATCCTAGGTGTTCCCAGTGTTTTAATTAAATCATCATCCTAGGCTATGAAATTAAATCTCAAATTACCAAGGAGTACCTGGTAGTTAAAATTAATTAGCAATTTTAGCCAAACTGTTCTCTCAATTTCCCATTGGTTTTGCATCCTGTGCAGTAGGACAGGCTCTAGTGTGGTAGAAAGTTCCCCACCAACAGGGTTCCCCTCTGCACAGAGAATCTAAATCTCAAAAGTGCAAATGTTTACACTATACCCCAATTACTGGAATAGGTACAGAGAGAGAACACCTGAATCCAATTTCTCTCTAGCTAAGACTTTCATACAAAACTCTGAGCTTGTTTGAGTGCTGAATTACTCCAGTGAAGCCTGTCACCCACGCCTCTCCAGCCAGCCAGATTCTGAAGGCCTAGAAATGTTTGCAGACTCTTGCCAGTATTATCTATTCAAGATCAAAAACATGTCTCAGTGTCTTGGCTTCTAATGGATTTTTGGAAAAGTCATCTTCAGCTAAGACACTTTGTTGTGAATTATCTCAGGGTGTGTGTGTATATGCAGTCAGGAGGGGAAGGTGGGGAGAGGATTACGGGGTCACTAAGCGTCTGTCGGCCGCATCTGCCACTGGGTCTGACTCTGGCTTCACTCTGCTTTGCTCCACTCACTCCTTGCTGCTGGCATCTCACATACCAATGTCATTAGGCACTGTCTGCCCTGGTCCTCCTACAATCCAGCCAGTGCAGTTCCCGTCACAGCAAGTGCTTCCTCTCTCAGAGCAGACAAACTAACTGAAGCCACAGCCGGAAGCAGGCTGACCACAAGTGCTAAGGTTCTGGTTAGTTCTTTTCTAGGTAAAGTTGGAAAAGTCCCTGCAAAGGCAAACACGAAGTTTTAGACGTGGGGGTGGTACTGACCAACCTCTTGAAATGTCCTTGACTGGAAAGAGGGAGAGAGACAGAGAGAGAGAGAGAGAGAGAGAGAGTGTGTGTGTGTGTGTGTGTGTGTGAGAGAGAGAGAGAGAGAGAGAGACAGAGACAGACAGACGGAGGAGGAAGTTGGATTGTATGATGCAAATGCTAATCATTCTGAGAAGTGGGGTATTTTTTTTTTCTTCCCAGGTTCAAAAGAAGAGGCTGTTCTAAGAAAGACTACCGAGTAATCAATCACCTCCTCAGAGAAAGTCTGCTCAGGTAGAGTATTATGTTTACCACCTAAACAATGGAACATTATTGCTGAATCTTTTATAGCTAAATCAGAAAATGAGGTGTTGAGGGAGAGGGGGGCTTGAGGGCAAAAGAAAGGGTCATGGGACAGAAGACGGGTCCTAGAAAAATGGTCCTGTTGCTTTCTCGGCCCTTGAGAATCCCCTCTGGGAAGATGCGAGGAGGCAAAGATGGTCTTTCCAACTCAAATGGCAGCTTCATTTCTACTGCTCTTACCAGGCAGGAAGACAAACTGGATGTTCCCAGAATGCCTAGGGATGCTCAGGTGATGGAAATGACTAGAAGTGGGTATGGGGTAGGCCTGGAAACCTGAGAGATTTGGCCTCTCCATGTATTTAAACCCTCAGAAAATGTCAGGAGGAGGCGGCTTGAAGATAATATTTATGTCTTCAAAAGCAGGAATATGGGACACTTAACTGACTTTAAATCATTTGTCCCTTTTATGAGCTAGGGTGATTATTTTCATTGAAAAGGAAGAAAAAAATTAATCTTTAGAGCTATTTTTTCTAAGATCACAGCAAAACAAAATGAAACCTAACCCTCCAAAAACAAAAACACAGAATCTGTTGGTTTTGGTGAAAAAATAGTCATCTTTAACTATGTTCAGTGGCTCTGAAACACCACTTAATAATATCTATTATAGGCTGGGCATGGTGGCTCACACCTGTAATCCCAGCTACCCAGGAGGGTGAGGCAGGAGAATCGCTTGAACCCAGGAGGCAGAGCTTGTAGTGAGCCGAGATGGTGCCACTGCACTCCAGTGGGGGCAACAGAGCAAGACTCTGTCTCAAAAAAAAAAAAAAATCTGTTATACATGTTTTACAAAAACCCTAAAAAATGGCTCCTATCTTTGGACACAGTAAGATCAGAGACAGCCTGAGGCTCAGGGGGAGGGAAGGAGGGAGTGATAAATAGGAGGTGTGCAGAGGAATTTTACAGCAGAAACTATTCTGTATGATACTGTAATGGTGGATAGGTGTCATTTGCATTGGTGAAAACCCACAGAATGCACAATATGAAAAGCTGGCCGCAAAGTAAGCAGCAAATGATGGAGGGACATTAATAACAATGTATCCAATATTGGCATATCAAATCTTAACAAACAGGCCACAATAATACAAAACGTTACTGACAGAGGAAACTGGCAGGGAGTCAGGAGGAGAAGGGCATGTATGAGAACTCTGTACTTTCTGCCCCATTTTTCTGTAAACCCCAAACTGCTCTAAAAAATAAAGTCTAGTAATTTATCTTATTAAAAAATTGTCCTTTTTTCCTTTTTTTTTCTTCTTCTATCTTGTGAGTCTATTAATTTTTTTAAACTGGGATTCCACACCCAGAATTTGCTGGCTAGCACCAGATTCAAGGAATTCAGTTCTCTTTGTCCCAAAAGTACAGTGACTTCAGACAACATGCATATTAATATTCCTGTATTTCACAGGTTCTGTACATTTCTGCCACAGTCTTGTGACATTAGTGTGTCAGTAGAAAAAACAATGGCCTGTAATAAGAAGAGTTTCAGTTGTGTGTATACAGGATGGTTAATGAGTGTATGAGTCAGCTAGCTCACCAACCTGGTCTATTTTCTTTCTTTTTTGAAAGAGATCACCTCACCAGCTACCTCACTGGGTTACTGTAAGGATCAGATGGCTGTAAAAATGTCCCATAAACTGGAAAGCATTATGCGAAAGTATTATAAATCACTATGCCATCTGCCTAGAGCGGGGATGGAGTCAGCACTGCCATCCAGGTATTGACTCTCGTTTCAGTACTCAGCTCCCGTGTAAAGTTAGTTCCTTTCTTTCTTTGGGATAAAAATGTTAGGGATACTGATTTCTCTTTTTACCAACTAAGCCACATGAAGGGTATCCAAACTGCACAAATCAAGGTGTCAGTCTGGTTCTGTTTTTGAGCTCTGAATGACATTACCAAAACAGGCCACATTATATAATCTTCAGCTGGCCTGGAATGACCAATCACCCTTCCCAGACTCCATAGTTGTTCTTGGATGATACAGCACAACAAAGATGGGCTCATCCCAGCAGAGAGAACCACACCCGTTTCTGATGAAATCCCTAGGAAGAGCCAGCCGCAGAATAATCCTTCCAAGTCATTCTGGGGCCACAGGTGGAGGACTCCCTGGGCACCCACAGGAACCATGATAAACAGGGTGGACACTTGCTGGGTCCTGGGCACCTAGGCTGCCAGGTTGAGGAAACCAGAGGTCACAGGAGGAGAAAAAGGTGGGGCCAGCCACCCATGCTGGACAAGGGCAGGGCGAGCCCATTTGAGACTCTGAATAAAGAACAATCAGGCTCACTTACCCTTCTCCCCACATCAGCGTCCAAGCTGGCTTATGACATCTTGCTTAGGCAACTTCCCCTGCACTTTCAATTAGCTAAGAAATATGCCAGAACATTCCCAGTGGCCATGTATGAGGATTTTTAGCAATTTTCGTGGTTTTCTTCTATTCTTTTCTGGATTCCATTAGTATTCAACTTTGATCTGTTACTGCTTTTATACAACAATACATTGTGTTTAAGCCTACTGAAACATCTTTCCAAAGTTCTGTGCTGTTGTTTCAGGGAAAGATACATTTATCTTTGAAAACACACACACACACACACACACACACACACACACACACACACACACACACACACACACACACACACACACCCTCACCAATAAGCTGCTTCAACACAACCACATTCCATCTCAGCTTTATCATCTGATGGGCTTTTTATATTGGTAAGCTCTGAGCTGAAATGGTTTTACTCGAGGTCAGTCCTGTCTAGACACACTGAGAAAGAAGTGATGGAAGATATTATCCGTCTCACCATCTACAGGACTTCATGAAGAAGTGAGAAGGGTACCAGCACTGTTACTGACTTAAGAGTGGTTTGGAAGAAAGGTGCCACACTGCTAGATCTCTTCAGGGGGAAAGAGATCATCTGCCATGTGGATGTTCTCCAAATTCCTTAATCCTTTCCAAACCCTCCCCTTTTCTAACCAGCCCCTTGTACTCTGATCCCTGACCCAGACCCTAAGGCTCACACCTTCCTGTTTCATATTTCACGAACTCCTATCCCCACTCTGAATGTTGCTTATGGGAATCTTAGAGCTACAAAGGGCACAAGAGACCCTTTGATTCAACTTCCTCATTTTATAGGTGGTAAAACTGAGGCCCTGAAGAGAGAGGATTTGTAAAAGGTGGAAACTCAGTCTAGTTCACCTTGTAGATCTTTTACATACAAATGACTATCCCTAAATACTGACATCTCTTCCTCATTCTCACATTTCCTAGAGACATGACAGTAGGCTTCATTGTAAAGACGTAGGTTTTAAAGAACTCTGAATATATATACCTGATCTAGATAGTCATATTCAGAACATTTTCCAGGTGAGAGCAGTTTTATAAGTGCATTTTTATGGTGACACACTTCTCAGTATCATATGATACTCTAGTCCAGCGCTACCAGACACAGTCAATATTTAGAATACACAGGAAATAAAGGAGTTGAAGCAGGGGAGTTACAAATGTAGTTAGGATGTCTGGAAGTAAAGGGCAAGTGGGGCAGCACAGTGGCAGTGCAGTCGGGGAAGGAGCAGGAGGGTGGGTCAGGGTATGGGTGGGGGGAGAAAATGCACTTTTGGAGATGATCAGATCTGCCAAGTTTGGGAAAATGTGCATGTATGCAGGTATTTCACGTGTGTAATAAGCACGTACAAACTCATACATCCCCGGACCAACTAGCCAATGGGGATAAGTGGTTTCATGCGCGGTGAAGCCAGTCTTCAGTGGCTGATGGAACAATGTCTATGCATAACCCTCAGGTCCTGCACAGTCTCACGGACTAGACTCTTGGGTATACCTGACTCATGCCCCATGCTCTCCCTTAGCACACAAGCTCCTTCAGGGAGGATCATGGCTCTGCTCAACTCACTGTTACAAACAGCACCTGACACACCCTCCACAAAGGTCAGAACGTAGGAAATACGGAGGAGAGCACTGGGAGGTCAGTGCAGAACCGGGGCCCAAATGCCAACTGCTTCACAATGAAAGGAAAGTGCCTGTGAAGTGCTCCGTGGAACAAGGGGTGATTTCATCCCCTCTAGACTAAAGGGCAGAATGTGTTCTAAGGCTGGGTGGGGAAACTTAAGCTCAGCAACTGCTTTGTGCAGCTGCCACTGACACGAACCCAAATTCGAGTGCACAGGGTGGGGTGAGAGAGGCCTGGCTGGCTGGGCGGCGAGTCCAATGACGCTGACACACTGTTTCCAGCCACCGGGAAGCCAGTGCCAAATCCCTCTTCACTCCTCCCTGCTCTGATATTCTTGACTCTGCCGTGGTGCCAGCTAACTTCAGGGGGCATTCTCGAAATCGTATTTGGCAGGCAGCACAGGCTGGATCTTCACCCATGGTTAACGGCTTTCAGAGTCCAGGTGACAGTTTAACCAGCGCTCGTGGCCTCCCAGGTTAGGCCACAAGGAAAGCTGCTGCTCAGCACTACCAATGCTGAAATATCAATATTCTAGGAACATACCCAGGCACTCCCTTCCTCCCAGCATACTCACTGGAATTCAGAATAAAGGCCCAAACCCATCGGCGTGCATCTGCGCGAAGCAGAGGGCGTCCACTGCGCTTTATCAACAGCCAGGACCTGCCTGCTTCGTGCACAGAGGAGGTGCACACGCAGCTGGAAAGGTCAGGGCAGGGTTAAGTGCACGCCCTGCTGGACTCGCCCTTCCTCTCTCCTGCACCTAAGTGTTGTCTGGCAGGGACTCCAGCTTCTGATTTCCTTCAACTGAGATGACCCATGATGGCTCTGTGAATTTTTATGCTCATTTCTTGGCTCTGGTCACTGCTGCCACCATCTTTTCCCCCCTACTTAGGTCCTTACTCTTATCTAATTATGATCTACAGGTAACTCTACTCCCACCAGCCCCTGCACTTGGTTCTTTGCATTGCCTCTGGCTGGAAGCTGTTGTCCCCAACTTCAGAAAGTGTCTGCAGATTTCACAGGCTCTCTCTTGGGTCAAGAAAGGTGTAAGACTTCAGCCAGTTCCCCTTTTAAACAGAAGGTAGTGACACGCAGGTATTCAGTTTCCATTTTGATCTTTTGCCCTTGTTAACGAGTTACTCTCTGTGTTTGCTTCCTGTGTCATCTTATCAAATATAGATAAACACAAGGGCCAGATGTCCTACTGCTTTTGAATCTTCTCAAAACGTTTCCTCATAATGTTTAGTAGCACTGAATTAGCTAATAGAACTTATTTGCTTGGAAGTGTTACCCAGGAGGTGCTGTCAGGCAAAAAGGCTCTTTTGCCTGTTGCTTTTTTGAAGCAAATTAGCCGCAGCTTTCAGGAAAGCATTTTCCAGGAATGCGGGCTCCTGGACTCTCCCCTCCTATGCAAAAGCACCTCACCACCTTCTGAGAACATCCCACTTGCTGCCACATTGAGACTACTTTTGATCTGGAAAATTGCTCCTTTGCTTCTGGATCCTGTATAGCTAGTTTCTGAAGAGGTCAAGTGAACTAACCCATAATGGAACAAACTGAAAAATCTCCAATGGAATGTTGAGGGTGAGGAAGAGGGAGCAGGAGAGGCAGAGAGAGAAAGTAGAGAGGTGTCTACCCCCACTGTGAGAAAAAGTCAGCACCAGGCTTAAAGGATGATGGACCAGACATTCTCATGTGTAATTATTAGGGAGTTAAACTCATTCAGATGAGTCACCTGGGTGTGGAAGCTCCAGTCTGGCTGTGGTTCTAGTGAATCGTCCTCCTCCTTTTATTTAGACATCTCCTGAATCTGGCCACCAAAGGACATATCATTCCCTGTTTCAAGCTAAGGTGAGGGTAGTGAAGTTTCTCATATTTCAGCAGGTCAAAATTAACATATATTTCAGATACATCCTTTGCAAGGGCGCACTTGATACCCTTTCCTGAACTCCTGCCTTCTCAGCAAGCCCTAGAGTGTTGAGCAGTGGTTGCTGGTGAGAGTCACAGCAGCTCTGAGAGTCACACCCCATCTAACTCCTGTCTTACTGATTTATGCATTAGCCAGTCAGCATCCCCGGGAGATCCTCTTTCCCACTCTTCTCTCCACCCGCAAAGGGGCCTTTACTGCATCTTGCCTCTTTTAAAGGAGGCTAATTCAGTATCACTTGGGGTTGGGGCTGGGGGATAAGCCAGTCCAAGTCTAAGATGCACCAGTCCAAACCAGAGGCCGCCAGCCAACCAGTGGCTGCAGGTTGACAGGAGGGCTGTGTGCACGCACACAGAGGTAACCACATCTGTAACCACATGTGGATATGTGAGTCAGGACAACCTGAGGGTGGGTTCTGGTTCAGCAGCTCTGGATTTCAGTCTTGGCTCTAGCACTTCCCAGCGCCGAGACCCTGCAAAAGTTGCTCAACCTTCCTGAGCTTTAGGTTCCCATCTGTAAAATGTTCATAGTGCCACCTACTATGCTGTGATGAGGATTAAGTGAGATCATGCATGGATAGTGTTTATGTCATGCATACTGATTATACATGACCTATTCGTTACTATCCAATCTGCCCTTCCCAGGGTAAAGCAGAGCCCAGCACAGACTGCTCCTCCAGAAACGGCAGCCCTGCTGCATTCCAGAACTCTCTGGCTATCATGGGGAGGCAGGTTCTCCCCCATTATTTCACTGTCCATATTAGTCAATGAATATGCTATCCTAGAGGAGTAGCCAGAGCAGTCCAAGGTATCAGGACATTCTGAAATGTGGACGAACAATATTCTATCGTATCAGTCTGTCTTTATACGCAATTCACTCAAAAACACACCTCTGAAAATGTAAGAGTTATGTTAACGGGGCAGAATTCCAAGATATAGAAATGAAATCTATAATTAGCAGAAGACATGTCTTATATTTTTTTCATTTGTACAAACGTATGGGGTATATGTGAAATTGTGTTACATGTATATAGTGCCTAGTGATCGAGTCAAGGTATCTAGGGCGTCCATCACCCAAGCACCACACATTCTTGTTAATTATAGTCATTCTACTGTGCTATCAAACATATTCCTTCTACCTAACTAGATGTTCGTACCCTTTAACCCATTTCTCTTCATCCTCTCCCTTTTCCCCCGTCTCACTCTTCCCAGTTTCTGTTATCTAGCTTTCCACTCACCACGTGATCAATTTTGTTTTTTTTTAGCCTCTACATGTAAATGAGAACACTCAGTATTTGTCTTATTGTGCTTGGCTTATTTCACTTCAGATAATGGCCTCCAGATCCATCCATGTTGCTGCAAATGACAGGATTTCATTCCTTTTTTATGGCCAAATAGTATTCCATTGTATCTATACACCACATTTTCTTCATTCATTTGTTGATGGGCACGCATGTTAATTCCGTATTGTTACTATTGTGTCCTTAAGTTACTGTTTGGTCTTCTTTACCAACCTTCCTTCTTAATGCTGCTCAAATTTCTAATTTTCAAGAATAATTTAGTCTTCTGCATTTGACTGTACTAGAAAAATGGGCTGCTGTTTCTTTGCTGGGAATCAAATATTTGGTCTTTTACCTGAAACATGCCCAGGGTGCAGTATCTAAATTCTGTCAGGCAAAGTGCTCATGATGAATTCACCACTTACTTCGATTAAATAGCTCCAATAGCATGGCCTTTCAAATCATCATCTGTAGACTAACACAAATTCTCAGTTTAGTTGGCACTAGAGCAAAGCCAAACAGTGCTAAAATTATTCAAAAAAGGGTGTGCAGCATATAAATTACTGTGAAAACTTAAATGTAGATCAAGGTTAATAAAAATTTGCTTATTAAAAAAGGCTATCACCAAAACGATGATGGCACCAAATTCAAGTTCCTGCAGGGAAAGGAAATTTTTTTCTCTCTTCCCTTGATTTTGCCAAGGGCTATGTCAGGTCACCTCAGTCACATTTTTCTGAAAGCACAGGCTTGTCTGGGGCCCAAGTCAATGAATATGAAATTGCATCTCGGGAACTGAGTGGCACTGTGAGATACAGTGGAGGAGGGTTCACTTCCCCTGGTCATTTGAGTACTCGACAGCATCGCCTTCCATCAGGTGCTTGAGTTGAAGGACAAATCTACCAGCGAACCATGAATGATTTCATGATTAATCTAAGGTTTGCCTTGAATACACAGAACTCGGGGTCCACTCCCCAAATCACTGAAAGCCCTACTTCTGGGCAGTAAAAGCAAGTAGAGGAAACCACTGAAGACATGGATGGAATTCACAAGTATCTGTGCCCTATTCAACAAAGAACGCTAATGTCAACCATGCCCTGCCTCAACTTTTAAGCACGCTTACAGATTTAAAGTTCAAGAGCGAGGAAGACATGGGGATTTTCCAGGGGAGGAGGCTCTTAAGAGTCAAGATGCCCACTCTCACTTTTCTTAGTGACAGCATGCCCACAGCCAAGGAGTCTTGCAGAGTCTTGGAACCATAGGAAACGATGCTTCTGTCAGCTCTGCTGTCAGCCCCGCAGCCCCTGCTTCCTGGCTGGCTGTGCTCTGGGCCTGTTGCTCAGTTGTTCTTTCACCTGCTCCCTCCCTCCATGTGTGCCTCCCATCTGCCAGGTCTCATTTATCTCATGTCTACCACCCAACGGATGTGTGAGGTGGTATGAACCGCGATGTAAGACAGGAAACCCAGGTCAGCAAAGTCCCATGACTTGCCCAAGGTCATGTGGTGCGGGAAGGCACAGAGCAGAAACTCTCACCTTGGATCTGCTGCCTCCACTTCTTGGGTAGTGAGGACTTCATGGTAGGCATCAGCCTGGCCCCAGCTTTGAGGGGGATACTCCCATCTCCAGTGAAAGGAGAGAGGGTAAGACCAAAAGGGGAGAGGGAAATATTCTATCTATTATGTTTAAACAAGATTAACCTGTGGATGAACAGCTGGTTGCAGAGTTCTCAACTTAAGACAGAGCTTCTTTGCATGTTCCCTCTTTCCCTCCCTCCAGAGATGACGAGAAACACACTGTTTCTATCTACAGCGAGAAGAGGTCCTGTCACCTTGTCTGCAGGCCAGTTCCAGCAGGAATTAGGAAAGGTGAAATATCTGATCTAGACAGGCTGTTGTGTTTTCACATGGCTGAGCAGCCACCAATGGAGGGAATGTGCCCTTGGGATACGGGTCTAGGCAGGGAGGGCCAGGGCTCTGCACACAGACACCTCTTTCATTCATGACTCCGCAAATGTCATTCTTTCCAAGTCAGCCTGGGTTTCCAAGAACCCTTCTCAATACAGTGCCCCAGGTGAATTCTATGACCCAGTGTGGGTTGAGATGAAAACCCATTTGCTATCTCTGATGCTGCTGTCTGCAAGGAGCTGCTCTCAGGGCAGCTGGGCTCCTCCCTGCCTGAGTGGCATCTGAGGCCTTTTCCATTGGTTCTCTTGGGTTGCCTTTTGGCAGATGTCACTCCACAAGTCTCCAGGAGTCTCTGGGATCTTCATCCATGGGCTAAAGGAGAGCTGCAGAAGAATCCAACATCCCAGCCTTCTGCAATTAGGCAAGAGGTATTTTTCCTGAGGACCACATACCCTAAAAGAGCCTGTCTCAAAGACAAGGTAAGCAAGAGGGCAGTGAGCCCTCCAACCTGCTTTTCCTTCCCTCTCTGCCACTGCCCATCAGCTGTCCCTTCTCTGTCCTCCATGCTAGAGTAGCTACAGCCTCCTGGGGTTGGCTCATTCAAGAGATCACCTAATTTTCCCTCTCAGCAGCAGTGGGTAGGATGCCCCTGCTCAAGGGGGAGGCTTGTGGGGGCCTCGTCTCAGCTGTGGCTGCCTCCACAGGGTGTGACTAATCGGGGCCCGCAGGTGGTCTTGTAGCCTCTGCACCGCAGCTCTGAGGTCCCACGGGGCCCCGGCCCCCACCCACACCAAATGACTCATCTGAGCACCCCAGCTGCTACCCTGATGGGGCTAATGCTCCCTTAGGAGTCCCCAGCAGGGATTCCTGTGGTTTCAAGACCAAACACCACAGCAGATAGCGCAGGCAAGAAGGCACCACCGTTTAGCTGGTAGATCTGATGCTTCTCTGAGCCACCACTTAGCACACAGAACATCTGGTTCTGCAACAACTTTAACATTCAGAGAATAATTCTTTGATACTGTAGATTTTTAGCTTTTCTGACAAGATGTCTCATATAATCAAAGAATGATGTGGATGGGGAAAGCACACCAAACGCCCGGGTTCTCAGAGTGTTGCCATGCAGCGGGCTCTGACCGGGCTGGGTGGGTGGCGGGCTACAGGTCACTCTGGCTCTTAATCCTCATCAAGTGACTGCTCACAAGACGCCTTTAAGTCTCCACGATTGAGACAGAAACCCAAAAGTGTGCCAGAGTTTTCTGTGACCGGAAAGTAAGGTGATTAACAGAAAACTTCAAAACTGGCCTCTGGAAGATTTAAAGATAGGACCCGCTCAAACACTTTAGAGACAAGAGAACAAAGTGAAGGGTGAGAAGGAACATAAGTCAAGGGTGAACAGTACAGGCCTCCTCTAGACATTAAGACTTCGAATGCAAATGAAGGTCATTATCTGTGCATGTGGACAGATCTGTGTCAGTATATATGCTGATTGAGTAGGGTTTAATTTGCTGGTGTCAACAATTGGAGGAAAAGAAAGGAATTGAGGACTTTTCAGTTAATGTGTCCTGACCCTGGAAACCTCACCTGTGGAAATCCACACTGGCACCCATCAGAAATCCCTAATCTGCTTAAAAATAGGAGTCTGCCCAGAATCACCAGCATCCTCCCAGTTTCCTACCAACAACATGATTATGGAATGCGATTTCTACAGTCAGCCAAGCCTGGTTTGAATTCTGGCTTAGTTCCTTCTGAGCTGTTCCTAGGAAGTCGCTTAACCCCCAGCCTGGCTTTTATCTGTAAAAAGGATAAGCCATCATCCGCATTCTGCAACTTGTGTCTTTTTCTCTCCACTCTGTGCTGATTGTTTTTTCTCCTTTCTTTCTGCTAATCTATGACCCTAGTGTCTTCATCCTCTCTTTCAAAACCTTTTTCAAAAGTTACACCATGAACCTCCATCCATCTCTCCCCACCCCAGAAGTCCCTTCCTCCAGGTTCCCCACGGAGGGTAACTTTAACGACCAAATACAATACTAGAGGTGAGAGGACTTTACAAACCAAAGAGGGCCAACTGTATGTAAAGGATTAGCAATATTTTTCCTCATCATTCACACAACCCCTCTGAGAGTAATCTTAAGTAAGCATCTGTTTTGTCTCCGCTGTGAGGCTCTTACTACTTAAAGGGTGATTCCCGGACCAGCAGCTTCGGCATCTCCTGGAAGGTTGTTGGAAATGCAGAATATCTCAAGTCCTGGAAGTGACTGCTGAGTCAGAATTTGAATTTTAACAAGCTCCACAGATGAGTCACATGTACATTAAAATTTGGGAAGCACAGAATTCAACTCTAAGGACCTCAAAGGTGCAGACGGCACAGTATCTCCAGAAAGCCCTCCAAAGCCTAGGAGAGGCCTCTGTGCCTCTGTAATTGGGGTATTCAGCAAATACAACCACGTAACCGCTGCCCTGCTGGCAATAAAACTGAAAGTCTGGCTGCCTCTAGGCCTGTCAATGATGATACTTATCTGAACAGACCTGACTTCCAGTATCTTTACATAAAAAGCTTGAAAATTACATCTACATAAAAAGCAGGCTCCTTTAGCGTAAGTCATTATCAGGCCGAGCGCTCAAGTCCTTGGTAACTGGAAGGAGAGTTGGCCCCTTCTCCTCAGAGGGAGCCAGCGTGAATCACAAAGACTCCCTCGATTTCACAGTTCATGCTTCTCACTCCACTCTCCACCCCTGAACATTTTAATGATGCTTGAAAAGCACAGGTCTGAAAGGACAGCTGGCCTGGGACACCCACAGTGCACGTTTGGTATCTCGGCAAAACCTGCCTGAGAAGTGCTCTCTAACAGCCTGAAGCAGCTTCTCCCCTTCCTGGGACATAGTATCCACACTTCGCATCAGCGAGAAGATTAATTTGGAACTCAAATTCCTCCATCATATGATCACGTCTTAATGATCAGTAGAGTGTCTCCCAGAAAGGCAAGGCTGAGGGCAAACACAAACCAGGCTAATCACTTTCCGTCTAAGACACCTCTTAGAGAGTAGATGTTATTTAAAAAGCAGGGAGAAAAAAGCATTATCAAGAAAAGAGGCAGATTAACATAGCGACAGGAAATCGGGCTATGGAGTTTGATCCAGGTTAAAATCCCAGCCCCAGCTCCATGGTCACATGCTAATCACACTGAGGCTCAACATTTCCCCCATGAACACAGGCTGATACCACCTGTCTGGTGGTTCTGAGGATCACTTGAGAGAACACACGAAGTTCACGGAGCACAGTGCCCCATCCGTGAGAAGGGCTCAGGCAACATCGGATGTTATTTTTCTGTTGTGCAGCTCCCCCATGGGCTGCCAGGGCCTTGCTCAGAGCTGAGAAGCCAGGCCAGTAGGCCCACCACCTTGCTCCCGGGAGGCCTTTCCACTCACCTTGATCATTTCTGCCACATAACTCTCGGGCCCAGTATATTCGGTGGAGTCCTTTACTTTCACCAGGACGATGAAGCACAGATAGTGCCACATGTTGTGTTCTTCCTTGATGTGTTCTTCAAAGGTAACAGTCTTGTTGTCAAACTTGTCTCTTTCCAAGCCTAAAAATGAGACAAAAAGCCCCCGGCCCCAAATGAGCAGTCTTGGTAAAGGAGAAAATCAGTAACAGAACTGTCAGTAGAAAGCGGGCTGTGGTTTCACTCCTGTCTTTATAAAGAGTCGGATTCTGTTGGCCTTGTAAGTGCATTCATGTTTACATTATGGCAGGAAAACACAGGCTGTGAGTCAGACAGACTTGGGTTTGAATCCCACCTCTGCCACTTAGCAGTTGCTGCTTCATCTCCACATGCCTTAGTGGCCTTGTCAGTGAATGGGATGACCAACGTCTAGGTTCCAGGAGTGTTTAGGGGTAAAATGAGAATGTGTGTGACACACTCACACATTGCAGACAACCAGGGAGTGTGAAGTCCCTTCGCCCAGGTAAATGCCAAAATGCAGGTATGTTAAGGGCTTTTGAGGAAGCAGAATAAGGACAACAAGAACTTTAAACAAATTTTGAACTCTAGCTGGTAGGTTTATAATTTGAAGAGGCCTGGGTGGGCAATTCTAGTCTCTATGTATTCTAGGATTGATCAAATAAATATATTGAGGATAATGGGAGCTGGATTCCTCACTGCCTGAGAAAAGAACGCAAATAGAGAAAGGGAGAAAGGATAAACCCTGTAATGCTGAAATGGAATTAAAGGTATCAGTATGAATTCATCGTTTTTCATACATATAGACACAGATGTGTGCAGATACATGTGCTGTGTACACATACACACATATGCAGATGCATACACCTCTCCTCTAGATCTGTACCCTAATAAGCCCTGAGAGCAGCAGCACACCAACAGGAATGAGCACACTCAGTCCCCAGATCTTGGCTTCTAAATACCTTTCTCCATTAAAAAGAACCAGGGCTCTTTGGAGAAATGGCTGATTCCGGGGATGGGTCAGGAAATGTATGAGGTGAGCCTAAGCCTGGAATATGTAATGATGCCAAAAAAGTCAGAAAGTACATAGAAAATGAAGATAATATGACTAAACCCAGAAGCCAGCTGGAAAGGGCTCTCACTGGCCACATCTGAAGCAATTTGAACATCTAAATAAATAATGACAGTGAAAGATTATAGCCCATTGAATAAAATAAAAATCCATAAGTCCATGTTGTTACAAATATAAACACAGAAATATACATACATGTCAGGAGAAGAAAAAAATCTTTCTTACAATAAAAAGCCAATAAAGAAATGTAGAAGTAATAATAAAAATTATCATTGGGCAACCATCATCATAATAGAGCCAGTCAAACATCATCAATGAATGCTGAAGCTAAGGGGTGAAAGTTTAAGGAATAGCAGGATATTTACAAAGTGTCTCTCCAAAAAAGTAACTTTATGGAGTTACTGGAGAAACCTGGCAATTAGCACATTAACCAAATGATCAAAGTTAGTATCATGGCTGGACGCAGTGGCTCATGCCTGTAATCCTAGCACTTTGGGAGGCCAAAACGGGTGGATTGTCTGAGCTCAGGAGTTCGAGACCAGCCTGAGCAACACAGTGAAATCCCATTGCTACTGAAATACAAAAAATCAGCCAGTTGTGGTGACAGGCACCTGTAATCCTAGCTACTCAGGTGGCTGAGGCATGAGAACTGCTTGAACCCCAGGAGGCAGAGGTTACAATGAGCCAAGATACCAGTTAGGAGATGAACTGGCATTACATGCCTCCTGATATGATGCAATGAGAAGAACACCACAGCATGTCTTTGATATTCCTGTGGAAAACGTATACCCTCAATCTTACCATGAGCAAACATCAGACAAACTCAGATCAAGGGACATTATACAAAATAATTGACCTATATGCTTCAACAGTGTCAGTGGAGGCTAATGAGGCATGGTTACTGCAGCCCCACGGGAGGTGGGATTTGCAAAGGACATTCTTGGAATGAAGGATGAAATGTGAATAAGGTCTGTAGATGAGATAACAGTATTGGATCGGTTTTAATTTCCCAATTTTGATAATTATACTGTAGATACACAAGAGAATGTTCTTGTTTTTAGGAAATGTGTACTAAAATATTTAGGGATAAGAAAGCATCACTGTCAGCCACTCACATTAGACTGTGTGTGTGTGTGTGTGTGTGTGTGTGTGTGTGTGTGTGAATAAAGCAAATGAGATAAAATATTAATATTTAGGGATTCTGGGTCAAGAGCATATAGAAATTCTTTGGATAGTCATGTCTCTTCTGTAACTCTGAAATTATGCCAAGGCAAAAAGCTGAAAAAGGTTTTAAGGGGGCAAAAAGCAAAGAATTTAAGTCTTTAATTGGAAAATGATTTTTTTAAGCATACATACCACTAGGAAATTTATGTATTTAGTAGCCACATGATGAATAATCTTGAAATGATTACTCAGCAACCCAGATTCCTCCATGATTAGTTTACATTTACAAATATTTTCCTGTAGTTATACTGAAAATGATTTCTTTGGTGCCCATGTACCTCTTTTATGTAGCAGTTCACTACTTCTCCCATGCCTACAGTGTGCCAGGTTCTAGCTAGGAATTTTACATATGCTGTCTCTCCTAATTCTCACAATAATGCAGAGAAGGACATGTTATTGTACCCATTTTACAGATGAAGAAAGAAGGATTAAAGATGTTAAATGACTAAATGATGGTTACACAATTAGTAAGTGGTAGCAGCTCAATCAGACCCAGGTCTGTAAATACTTCCCAGCAGAATAAAGGCCAAGTAGAGCCTCACTCACTGCAGAGGGTAGAAGAGTCAAGAGGACGCAGCCGGTGCCCCCTCCTGCATAACCGGGCACGCACCCACCCATCACACCCTCGCAGTCTCCACATGCCTCTGCCACGCTGGGCCTTCACACCCTTGCTGCAGCTGGCCAGCAACACTCACCACAGATAAAGCACGTGGTCTTCAAGATCTCTTCCTTCTTCTGTTTCTCACTCCTCAGGTCAGCAAAAGTGTCAATGATAACCCCAAAAATCAGGTTAAGAACAATGATGATAACCATGAAGAAGAACAAGAGATCATAAATCACTCTAGCAGCAAACAGGGGTTCCTGGAAAAGAGAGGTGTCTGAATCAGTCTGGGTCCCTTGTGACCCTTTGGTCTGCAGAGCCTGGGACACAGCTCAAGCGAGACCTCATCTACTTGGGTAGAAATTAAACTGGGCATTAAACTTTTAAATTCAAAATTGCATCTCTTTTCATATCCCCTGTCTCAATTGTGATTTCTCCAAGTGTGGTGTGACACAGCCAGGAGGGATATTCGACGTGCGTTCAGGTGGATCAGGCCTAACCCTGATGGAAACAGTCCCTAAATCTACTGAACAGAGAGCCAGAGCTAACCCTTTCCACGCAGCTGATTTTGCGGCACCACCTCACATGATAGAGAGGAAAGAAGCCTGATGAGCTAGTTCCGCAGCTACTCAGCCCTACTCCCAGCTTTTCCTCTGTGTCTGCAGTTTACACTCAACACCACTGCATGGTGCTCCCACCAACCACCCCACCCGCCGCCTTTGCCCTTCCTTCCCCTTGGGATTAATTTACCTCTTTGGACGGCTTCCTGAGCACATCTCCTACTCCACCCCCGCTCCGCAGCCCGTGACTCAGTACAGTGACAATGCACATCAGCAGCGTCTCACATGTGTGCTCTTTATCCTGTTCCGTTTCTTCTGCAGGGACCAGCTCTGTGAACATGGCAAGTAATAACAGACAGAAAACGTGAGGGGAAGGGAGAGACCGGGATTTTGAAATTCTGTTTCCTGAATGCCATCTTACCAGGCACACGAAAGAATAAAATTAAGGAATCAAGAGCCAAGTACTTTCTTCCAAAAGCTAAAGTCGTCTGGGGCAACTCTGTTTTCATCGCTAACCCCTGCTAGTTTCTCCAGCTATGGTAGTATTGCTCTCCCTCTATGGGATCTAAAACATGCCCTGTCCTTTTCAGGTTTTAAACCCCAGACCCAGCTGCAAACAGTCTTTTCATGTTAGATGAGTTGCTTCACAACTCTGAGTCACAGGCATCTTGTCTCTCAGATGAGGGTTATGCCACAGGACCCAAGTTCCTCACTGGGGATGATGTGAGGACTAAATCCAGGGATATTTCATGGCAGGGCCTCTGGATAAACTGCTTTGCATTGGAGGCTGTTCATTTTCACTGGTTTATGCAGTAAGAGCCATGCCTTGCTGTCTGCCTCATTCCTTTCTCCAGCTGCAGAAGGGTCTTGCTAAAACACAGATTTCATTACTCATCTTCCAACAACCCCTGACCATCCTCTGGATGAAGTTTAGCCTCCTAAGCCTGACACAGAAGACCCTTCATGATCTAGCCCTTTGTTTATATCTGTGGCTTTATTTCTTGCTACTCTCCTTCCTTATAATCATTATCTCCCCAAACTTGCTGTTTTTTCCTTTTGACCTTTAAAGCCTGTAGATGTACTATTCCCTCTCCTTGGAATATCAAGACTCTTCTGTTATAGTTTGGGTATCACTTCCTTGATGATACGCTGACCGCAGTAGCAGGCTGGGTGCCTAACTTCTGTATTCCACCCTTATTCCCAGCATTGGGCAACTGTCTAGCAATCACCATTTGGCCTGCCTGCACCCTCCACTACATTGCTGTCTCTTAGAGTACACCATGGTCCCTGGCAAATGGCGGGCACTCAGTATCAATCGGCTGAATCACATCAGATCTTTTCTTCATGTGTAACCTTCTTTTCCCTTTATCTCCCTCCTCTCTCTCGGTCTTTCCCTTTGCTATAGCCTTACTCCTCAGCAGTAAATTTAATCTTTTTCCAACATCACCTGCATCAGTTAAGCATCTGAAGGAATCCGATATTAACATGGGGCTTACAGTTAGGAGGTCCTACCTTCTTTGGGTGCAGGAGAGGAGCAGTTCTCCCCACTCTCCACCCTACACACATCGGAGAACAGGAACTCGCTTGCCAAACTCTCGCCGGTTTCTGGGAGAGAGAAGGAAATTTTATGATGAACAATCTGGCAGCATATGGTTAAAATGTTTGAAGTCCCCAATTCACGGCTGATTAAACAATTCTTTACATAAATAACACCCTAGAATCTTGCATATAAATTCAAAGCAGAAATGCAATTTACACTTTCATTTGGTGATCTGGATGGGAAAAAAGCCAAAAATGTCAATTCCTGTAGGCTTACTAGAAATATCGCACTTAAATAGCACCTCTCCAACTTTAAAGACAAACAGCTGAAACTCTTAGACAGATACTACTGAACGTACAGACTCCAGGAAGATTTATACCAAGTCTGCACGAGAAGCATCAGCAGGCATTCATTGAAATCCAAGGTCCAGGCCAGTTTAGTCCACAACTCTAAGATGGCTGGCAGTTTAAGTGTAACTTAGTGTCAACTTGGGAGGCTGGAGATACATGCCAAGAACACAGCCTTTGGGAGGGAGAGCACAAAGGCTGGCTGGCTCAGTCAGCCACAATGATTCTAGTCTGTTCCTTAGACTGAGGGGATGAAAAACCAGTAGTATTTCACTAAGTAGGGCCAACTATTGTAACTGAGAGAAAAGGGCACTTGGGTATCAATAAAGTATTATGGTCAGTTTTTTTCACTCTCAAAATTGGAAATCTCTTCTGTTCTTGCTATGTGTAAAAATAACGAGCTCACTGTAAAACCTGCATATAGTAAAAAAGCCCCAGAGAGCGAGCTACTGCTAGCAGTCTGGAGGTATAGTCATCCATGTTTTCATATATGGATATGAGCTTTTTAATTTTTAAGAAGACCGGGCATGGTGACCCACACCTATAATCCTAGCACTTTGGGAAGCTAAAGCTGGGTGATCGCTTGCGCCCAGAAGTTTGAGACCAGCCTGGGCAACATGGCGAGAACCCATCTCTACAAAAAATACAATTAGCCACATGCAGTGGCAGGCGCCTGCAGTCCCAGCTACTGGAGAGGCTGAGGCGGGAGGATTGCTTGAGCTCGGGAGGTTGGAAGTTGCAGTGAGCTGAAATCATATACCACCACACACCAGCCTGGGAGACAGAGTGAGATCCTGGGTCTCAAAAAAAAAAAAAAAAAAAAAAAGAAAGAAAAAAGACATACATGCGATCCTACTATAGTTATCCTTCTGCCATTTCCAGCTATATCTTGTGGGTATTTTTCCATGGAGGTTTATAAAGATGTACCTATGTGTAAGGCACCCCACCTCATGGATGTACCATGATCTGATGACACACCCCTGAACGTTTAGACTGCTTCCAACTGTACATTGCAGCGAATGTTCTCCCAAATATGTCTGTTTCTACATGCACAGTCAGCAGGCTTGTTTCTCTTTATGTATAGATGCCTAGAAGTAGATTTACTAAGTTAAAGGGATGCATACTCCAATGCTCTCAATATATATGGTCACTGCTTTACAAAAACGTTGCATTAGTTTAAAAGATGATGTTAGTGAATAAATAAATGTCAGATCTGGTCACTCACTCTTAGCATTTGATATGCCACACTGCCTTTTGAGTAAAGTGAGAATGAAGATCTGTATTTGAAATTCACACTCTACGTGTTAGGGAGATACAACGGGGAGATAGCTGCATTACTAAAGTCATTATTTTCTTTAGTTCAGTTATAATCAGGAAGTAATCTTTTAATATTAAAAAGATCAGAAGATCCCAAACCCACCTGGAACAGCTGTTTCATTGGGCAGCCTATCTACTTCCAAGATAAAGTCATCCTTGAAGAAAAGATAGCCCACTATTGAGAACAGGTAAACAAGGATCAGAGCCAGAACTGCTGTCAGGATGATGGACCGTCCATTGCGAGTGACACTTTTAATGACATTAAGCAAAGTCTCTTCTCTGTACACTAAATCAAAAAGCTTTGAAAACAAACAAAAAGAATTTTAAGAAGCCATGATGTTACATGTACATCACTATCCCATAATGAAAACTTGGTTTATAGAGCATTTACCCTCTTAGAAACTCAAAAGCATTACACATGATCTTAACAGTGAACATCTTCCCTGGCTTCACCGTGAAACAGAGATGGTAAAAATGAGGAAAAATAAACACAGAAGAGGGAAGCAGGAAACAATAGCAATTTCAAGTAGTATCCAGAGCCATTTAGAGGGCCTGGAAATAGAGAAAATACATGCTTGTGCCAATAAATTTCAGAGAGAAAGGAAGAGGAAAGTGATGAGGGTCTTGGCATCCATTCATTTAGAAGGTACTGAATTGAGTTTCTATGAAGAGCCAGCCACCCTGGTCCCTGCCTTCCTGCAGCCAAGTGTCTGCTGGGAAGGCAGACATACTACAAGCCAGCATCAGTGGCGAGAACTCTGGACTTAGATATAAGTTCAAATCTTAGCTCAGCTACTGTCCACCATAGGATCTCAGGCTAGGCACTTTCATCTTCCCCTCTGAGTCTCCATTTCCTCATTTGCAAACTGGAGGATGTAGAGTTATTATGAAGAATAAGTAAACCACGTACGCACAGTGCTTAGCACGCTGGCATACATATGTTGAGTAAGTATAATAAATAGTAATTATTAATTTCCTAATCAAGAGACTGGGGCAGGGTCACATAGCTAGTATATCGCAGGGACATTAGTGGTGGTAACACTGTGAGGGTAAGACCCCTGCAGGTCACAGTGCATTCACAATCCAGGCTTGCCCTCTGCTAAGGAACCTGCTGTTTGCAAGAAGTTGGCTTCCTGAGGAATGGAGGATCCCTGTAGGTACATATAGGTATGGGAGGATGATGGCTAGTTTTCCAAGAGCTACAGTCACAGATACTTGGCTAGGAGAATGGTGGGGAGTGTGGGGAGAGAGCTCTCTGAAGTTACTCTTAGACCTGAGGCTAGTTTTTAGCATGGCCTCTGGCTGCTGTCTAATCTTGTACAGAAGGTTTGGTCTCCACTGTGGCTTTGGGGTGTGACTGCACCATGAAGTGAGTCAGGGGACAGGGTCAAATCCTGACTCTGCTTTTAATTTGTTGCAAGATGTCGGTCACGCCATCTAAGCTCTCTGGTTCTGTTTCCTCATCTGTAAAATAAGTGGACTGAGACAGCTGATCTCTGAGTCCCTTCCAATTTAGAATTTTACATCCGAGGTCATTTTCTGGTTGATTGGCTTTTCTGCCTCCTTAACACCAATCTGTGTTCTGAGACTAGTTCTGTGAAAGGCATTGGGTAGAGTAGGATACTTCAAGGGAAGCAAGGAAGAGGCGTTTAGTCAATACAATACAACACGACAGAAGGCAAAGTGTTGCTGTTAATGTTGGTTAAATATTTTCCAGTAGCTCAATATAAAGCGGCAAGTAAGGGCAACTTCAGACAACAAGCAAATGATACTTGTTTTCTGTTGTTAAGGACTGCAGAGATTATACAGGCTCCAAATCATTGAAATGACAAGCAATTTTTTTCTTTTCACCCATCTGTAATTTGTGATTTTAAAACATTCAATAAGTATTATTTGTATAAAAGAAAAGCTTTCTTCTAATTAGAAAATTATACATGTTCAATGGAGAAAACTTGGAAAACAAAGAAAAGCACAAAGAAAAAAGAAGTCACAAAAAATTCACCATCTGGAGACATTTGTTCAATAGCTTAATTCCTTCTGGCCTTAAAAAAATGCAATTTATAGATACATATTGTTTACAAAAATATTAGACCATAATAATGGCACATAACCAGACTTTCACCAAGCCATCAGGAACATTTTCCTGTCAAAAATGATTACCTGGTATTTCACTACATGGGAAAAACATGATTAACATAACCAATATGTTTTTTAAAAACAGTCAAGATGTTTCCAATTATATGTCGTAATAAATAATGCTGTGAGGAACACTTCTATACATGTCTCTATACATGCTCATCTAGTTATTTCTTTTCGACAAATTTTTGGAAATGGAGTATTTGGGTCAAATGGTATAAGATAAACATTTTGCCTACTGCCTTCAGAAAGGCAGGATCACTTTACATTCACCACTAGTAAAGAATCATGCCCGTTTTACCCCACTCTCACTAGCACTGGGCACCATCAGGCTTTTCAACCTTTACTAATGTCACAGGTAAAACACGGGATTGCGCTGTTTTCGTTAGCATGTCTTTGTTTAGCACCGAGGATGAACCTTTTTGCATGTTTACTGACCATCCGGATTTCTGCTTTTGTTAACTGCCTGCTTATGAACTTTGCACACTTTCATCTCCAGGTGTTAATATTTTTCTAAGGACACAGCTTTAATGCAGGCTCAAGACCAGGTCCAGCCAGTCTTCGGGGGGTGAAGGGGGGGCGGCAGTTTAATTAGGCCACCAGATTACCCTCCCTGCCTTCTGGCCTGCTAGCATGGAGGCAGCTCTCCCAACCCTAGAACACATGGGTGTTCCCTGCTGAGGTCTCTCTCCTTTTATAGGCAGCCCAATTTCTTTTGGTTGCAGGCTTTCCTTATTAGTAGAATAATTTGAAGTGTCCGTGTTTTCTGGTTCTTACCAGACACATTCAGGACTGCTTTGATACCAAAAGGAGCATATTACTTGAAGCTACAAACAAGTCAAGGTCCACACGGCTTAGAAAATCCCCCCTGAAGCACAGGAGAGGCATCCAACCACAATCTAGTCTGATCCTATTGCATTTCCTAAAACTGAACTGAGGTAGCATCATCAGAAGCTGAGAGTTACTCTTATCTTTCTGTGATAAGTTAGAGACTTGAAAGCACAGATGCAAACTAGAATGTGAAATACCAGTTTCACTGATGCAAGGACTTTTTCACATGCTTGAATAAAAGGCAGTGTCAACTTGGGCATCAACAGAGTTGTGTGACTCTGAGCAAGTTACCTAACTTCACCAAGCCTCAGTTTCCTCAGGTGTAATTGGAAGATACCATCTACCTCAAAGGTGGTAGTGAGAGCGCGTAGAGAAGAGTACAGGGTGAGCACTCACGCAACAGCTGTCCCTGTGCTGTGCTCCAGACTGTGAGACCTATGAGGGTAGGGACTGTGTTCCTCTCACCATTATGTGCCCTGCATCAGGCACTGGCACTGGCCTACATTGCAAGTCATGAAAAGAAGAGGACTCGAATGAACAGAAAAGAAGCAAAGTCAACTGGAGGCAGATTGGAGGAAAGGGCGAAGCGTCTACTGGGGCGAGGTGGCGTTGGCCAAAGGGGAATCTCCTGTCTCTTGGGAGAGACCCCTTGGCAGAGATGAGAGAGACCACCAACTGAACTCTGCCACCCTGCCAAGGGAGGACAGGAATTTGTTATCCAGGGACATGATGGCATGAGACAGAAAGTTCCAGAAACAGACATAAGTCTCTAAAGATTTCTGATACAAAGTGACCAAAATAGGCCACATAATGGGAATCACAAGTATATCCTGAGACCTCTCTGCCTAAAACCTCAAAATATAGCCAGATCTATTTTAAGATGAGGGAAAAGAATCCATTCCCTTTAGCCTGCCAAAATCCACCCCTAATGGAATGAGCTAATCCTAGTGATCTGAACGGTGAATTCCTTATGGTGTTTTGGACGGGGGAAGGAATATAGAATGACAAAGACAATAATAATAGCTGGCAATCGTTCGGCAGTGCTATTCTAAGACGCTGACCTGAACAGCTGCATGTAATCCCTGTGACGGCCCTGTGAGGGAGATACACTGTTCTCATTTTGCAGATGAGGAAACTGAGGCACAAGGCAGTCAAGTACGTTAAGCGAAGGGAGCATCTCACACAGTTGCATTATGTGCTTTCAAATCTCTAACCTATTGCAGAAAGATAAGGGTAACTCCCAGCTTCTGATGATGCTGCTACCTCAGTTCACTTTTAGAAAACGCAATAGGATCAAACTAGATTGTGGCTGGATGCCTCTCATACATGCTTCGGAGGGATTTTCTAAGCACCTCCCTGAAGAGCTTTCCTTGCTCTGCCTTTTGCAAGTCCCTCCCTCTTTGTAAGTCAACCCTGAGGCCTTGATCATTTTTGTCCTCACAAATATTTTAATATTTCTAGGCTCTTTACGGTGTTGCTTGCAGATAGGTCAATTTTATGCTTCCGGTCATTTTATGTAGGCACAAGAAAATGGTTTCTTATCTACAACGCCACAGGTCTAGATTCCCTCTAACTACAGGAAAGTAAGCAGTTATTTGATTTGTAATTTAAAAACCTGCTCAGGAGGAAGGTGATGGAACCAGCTTGTTTAATAGACTGTCAAGACATTAAGCACTTGGCTCACATCGGAACAAAGTAACTGCTACTGAAAGGGTCTCCTGGACCAATAAATCTACTGAGCTCATGATCATGAATCCTGGGGCTTCAAAACTGGCTCCTACTCTTATGGTCGCTACATGTGTTCACAAGAAATGGATTCCATGAGAACTGTTGGATGACAGCCTCAAAAACACTCCTCTTGTTTTAAGTGCTGGCTGAGTCTAAGAAGTAAAGAAAAACGAAGGTGCATGGAGAGGAAACATCTGAACCTACTGCAGGCATTTTCCATTACTGAGAATTAACAGATTTGGACTGCACAGTACACAGTGCAGTTGTGCGACTCTTGAATTCCTGGGCTGACCCAATTCCTGTGGAGCTTTCCTCTCAGATCCCCCAAAGGTTGCAAACTGTGGAGCTTCAATATTGATGGACAAGGCACACCAATCACCATTAAAAGGAAGGGTCTGTGATGAGAGGGAAGACCTAGGACCCTTTCCTAGTTTCCCCACACATAAAATATTTCCACACCAGGTACTCACCAGCAGACTGTAGAAGAATTCATGGACAAAGAGCCCCATGGCACAGATCACCAGATACAACAAATGATAGAGGAACTCAACATCCAGAACCATGGCTCGGTAGCCTCTTGTGAACGTCCCACAGTTGCCCACAAAGCTCATTAGAAAGATGATTTTATTGCATACCTGAGAACAATGACAGGACCAGTCAGATGGCACGGACTGTGCCCAACTCTTCATGAGAGCAAAGAGAGTGTCTCACACAGACGTATTTCAGTCACCATGCCCAAACAAACGCTTCCTTTTCCACCCAGTGCCCACCAAACCCACCAAGAACCATTTGCAGATCTAAGTCATTTCATTACTTTGCTTTTCAGGCATATTACAAATTACATGGTAGTGAAATAACTTCATGTGCAACAGTAATCAAGTAGCATTTCTCTATGGCAAAAACAAAATTAACACATACTGAGATTATGATTTTCAAAATGAGATATGAATCATTTCTAACATTCTTATATGAGTTAGTCAAACACAGAAGTCACCTCAATCCACGAACCCTGTGATCAGCATGATCAAAAGCATTTTCTGAACTTGCTACATTCTAGGCACTGGAAGGTGGCAATTGAATGAGCAGTGATCAGTTCTTGCCTTTCATTGCTCCTAAGTCCACAGGGAAAACAAGAATTTTCTTGGGGGAAGAAACATAAGGGACTCCAGGATGAGTTCTATTCCCCTGCCCTCTCTTCTGGGAATAACTTCTAATTTCCCCTCTGAGTAGCAGTCTTTGAGGTCTGGGTGGGACTCCAACCTGGCCATCACAATACTGTATTCCCCTGGGTACAATGACTGGTTTAGAGAGAGACACAGGACCAAATGGAGCCAATGATGTCCACTGAGCTCTTTCTTGGGATTGCAGCAAAAGGTAATTTTGTTCTTTCCTACCGACCTTGGACCTGAGCAGCTGTAAACTCTGGAGATACCACATTACCAACACTGAAGGCACCACCAGCACTGGGGACACAGAGCCAAAAGATAGCAAGGAGGAACTGGGCCCTGAGGACACCATCTGAGCCCCGGTATCAGCTGTGCCTGAAGCAAGGCTCTTGGTTTCTTGGTCAAAATGAACCAATACGTGTTCTCCTTTGCTGAGGCTAGCATGGATTAGGTTTTCTGGTATCTGCACCTGAAGGAGTCCTCACTGAACTACTGTGCGATATAGTCCCACCTTTGACAGAAACCCCAATGCCTGGAAGTCCATCTCTAGCAATATGTTGACAGAAAAACTTGGCTCAGGAGGAGGCCAGTGAGGAGCCTCTCTGGATGCACTTGGTAAAACCATCTTCTGCTACTCGAGCTCCCTCGGCCACAGGTGCGGGGGAAATACTGCCAGTTAATCTGGTAGGTCGGTGTAAGTGAGCTTCTCGGCAATCAGATAAGCGAGGAAGCCGACACCCACAGATCGCTGCTGGCTTTCTCAGACAGGCTAAGCATTCAATCTGCCAGTTTTTTCCAAAATTCTAACCTTTGCTAGTGGAGGGGCTTTCATAGGGTGGGAAAGTAGCACTGACTCTGGATGATCCATGATGATGTGGTTTCAGGGAGGGGCAGATGGTGCCCTGGGTGACATCACACATTACAGGACCTCAAACACACCCCAGCTCCTGCCATCTTAACAGGGTGGTGATCCACTTCACCCGAATCCATTCTCCCCTCTAACTTCTGCCCTAGTTTTCTCCATTGCTTCCCCAGGAAATAGCTGCTATTTGTGGTCTCAGCCTGCGGCTGGACTCTGCTTGTTAGTCTGAGATCTGGCTCCCATCCCCACCTCTCAACAGAGGCAGCTCATGTGAAGTCTCCAAGGATTCTGCGCACCCAGCAGTCTTCCTGTCTGCTCTTAGCATCTTTCCCAGCTCCCTGCAGCGTGACCAGGCTCCCACCGCACCCTGCTTACCACTCTCCCAGCTGGGCTTCAGGACCCTGCCTTCTCCTCCAGCTCTCAGAACTCCAATGTTCTTTCTCTGTCTCTGTCCACAGCTACTTTCCCTCTCCCATACATTCCATGTGGGTGCTTCTCTCTTTTAAAATTCACTCTAAGCCCCGTGTGGTAGCTCACGCCTATAATCCCAGCACTTTGGAAGGCCGAGGAGGGTGGATTGCCTGAGCTCAGAAGTTCGCGACCAGCCTAGGCAACACGGTGAAACCTCATCTCTACTAAAATACAAAACATTAGCCGGGCATGGGGGCACGCGCCTGTAGTCCCAGCTACTTAGGAGGCTGAGGGAGGAGAACTGCTTGAACCCAAGAGGTGGAGGTTGCAGTGAGCCCAGATCACGCCACTGTACTCCAGCCTGGGTGAGAGACCGAGACTCCGTCTCAAAAAAATATGTAAAATAAAATTCACTCTAAATAATTATTTATTATAGCTGTTTGCCCCCTACCCCAGCTCATGTTGTTGTAAATGGTAATTAATTCTCAGCTGAGTCTTTCCCCAACCTGATTTGTGTTAAAGAAGTGATAACTGTGGAATGATTATCACAGAAGGCCAAAGAAAAAAAGAACTAGGCAGTCCATAGAAGACAGCCTCTGAAGTACTGAACATTTTTTCTACCTAGTTGTTTATGTAATTCTTTTGTATTTCCTTCTTAAATGGTTTCCTCTCGCTGTAGGCAATCCTTACATTCCCCTCCCCACACCGATATGTAGTTCTGGTCATGTATTTCCAAATGCCCCAGCTAATGTTTAACAGCCTGTCTTTCCACCTGAAGCCCAGTAGTTCAACAATTTAAATGTATTTTCACCCTGAAAACTAGATCTTGGCATGACTTCATTTTAGATGGCTACAGTATTCTTCTTGCAATCATTTGTGACTGACAATTTGGAGCCATATTCGCCTCCTTCGTTACCCAATCAAGACAGTGATACCCTCTTTGTCTGAAAAAGGGACCCAGAGTGGCAATATGGTTTGGTTCTGTGTCCCCACCAAATCTGTTAAATTGTAATCTCCAGTGTTAGAGGTGGGGCCTGGTGGGAGGTGACTGGATCATACATAGTTTAGCGCCACTTGTCCTGGATACACTATAGTGATAGAGAGCTGGTGGTTTAAAAGTGTGTAGCGCCTCCCCATCCGCTTCCCTCCTGTTCCGGCTCCAACTTTGCTGCTTTTACTCTGCCAAGAGTGAAAGTTCCCTGAGGCCTCCCCAGAAGCAGATGCTGCCATGCTTCCTGTACAGCTGCAAAACCTCAAGCCAATTAAACTTCTTTTCTTATAAATTACCCAGTCTCAGGCATTTTATAGCAATGTGAGAATGAACTAATACAAGCACATTGCTTTCTGGGTGGGGTAAGGCTCTGACACTGTGTCCACCATGTATTACTATTTCCTTCCTCTCTCTTTCTTTTTCTTTCTTTTTTTCTTCTTTTCTTTTTTTTTTTTTTTTGTCAGTCTCATTCTATCACCCAGGCTGGAGTGCAGTGGCACCATCTCAGCTCACTGCAACCTCCGCCTCCCAGGATCAAGAGATTCCCATGCCTCAGCCTCCCGAGTAGCTGGGATTACGAGCATGTATTACCATGCCAGGCTAAATTTTTGTATTTTGTTTAGTAGAGAGGGGTTTCACATGCATACTGGCCAGGCTGGTCTTGAACTCCTGGCCTCAGGCAATTTGCCCACCTTGGCCTCCCAAAGTGCTGGGATTTCAAAGGTTTGAGCCACGGTGCCCAGCCTATTTCCTTCCCATTTCTGACGTCCATACCTTCCTTCTTTCTTGTACACTATGTTCAAGACTCAGGCTTGTCAAACCCAATCAAAGCGCCGCTACAGCCCCTAAAAAGCCTCTTTGCCTCTAGTCCCTCCCGATGAATCCACATCACATGCCATACCGAATGCATTTTCTCCAGAACACTTCTTTGTATGGACCATTTCTTGGCTCAAAAACACCACAGGCACTTTCCACTACCCGGAACAGAGTTTCCAACATATATTCTATACAACACTAATCTCAAGGGATACTTACAAAAAACTGCAGGAAAACGAGTTTGGGAAACAGAAATACACTGTTTTCCTTGGAGGTTCCTAATCCGTATTAGTACAGTAAAGTCTGTGAGGAAGCCTGCAGTAACGAAACCCTTCATGATGTGTTTACCCCAGCATTTTTCATGTGGATTCAATCACGGGACCCTTTCTTCACCTCATATTTATCAACGTGGAATATGCTCTGGGAATGCTGACCTGGGGGATGAAGTCCAGTTGCTTTATCCTAAAATTCAGTGCTGCAAGTGACTCATACAGGATCATTTCCTACTGATCACTACCGACCACGAATGAGGTGAAACTCTTTATTGTCTCTTGATAACATCCAGGGCTTTCCCATTGTTCTGCCCTGGCCTATGGTGCCCACAAAACCAAAACACTCTTCTCAATCCCTGCTTCATGGCCAGATCCTCTCCATTCCTTTTTTTTTTTTTTAATTATTATTTATTTATTTGTTCATTTATTTATTTTTGAGATGGAGTCTCCGTTTGTCATCCAGGCTGGAGTACAGTGGCACGATCTCGGCTCACTGCAACCTCCACCTCTTAGGTTCAAGTGATTCTCCTGCCTCAGTCTCCTGAGTAGCTAGGATTATAGGTGCATGCTACCAAACCCAGCTAATTTTTGCATTTTTAGTAGAGATAGGGTTCTGCCATGTCGGCCAGGCTGGTCTCAAATTCCTGACCTCAAGTGATCCGCTCACCTGGCCTCCCAAAGTACGGGGATTACAGATGTGAGCCACTGAGCCTGGCCCTCCATTCCTTAAGCCCTAACTTCCATCCTGCTTCCTCCCTCTTATAAGCTCTTCAGCTTGACATGGCCTCTTCTCCTCTAAAGTCCTTGCTGCCTGTGCCATATGAATACTCCCTTTGGGACATTTGCTGTTGCACTGAATTACTCTATTATTTTGCAATATCACTTCCAGTTTTGCATGGGACCTCAGCTTCCTTATATGCTCAGGGCAGAAACCCCTGGAAGGCATTTTTAGATCCTCCAGTGCCTCACATGTCCAAATTTTCTCCTTCCCTTCACCAGGAAATCTCTCCAATGTATGGTTTTATATCAGTTTGTCCTAAGAATTCTCCCAGAGATGAAATTGGCTTCTATCTTTCAATGGTAGTGAAACAGCATTTCTAAATGTCACCACTGACTTTTAAACAACTGTCTCTGCTTCTCCTCTTCCCTCTCTACCTGCCCCGTATTTGTATTTGGCCAGGCCCTCTTACCTCTCCCCTCTTTTCTATGTGGCCCTTTCCAGAAGTGGGTGCTGTGTTAATATTTGATCATTTTACTTACTGTCTAAAATCTCCTGTCCCAACCAACCTTTAAACAGATTGGCAAAACTAACTTAAATCTCAAAGCGCTACCACTTTTTCTGCCTATCTCCTGACAGGGATAGTCCCTAACAGTGAGAATGCTGATGTCCAAGGGATACGTTACAAGGCTCACTGCACCATGAGGAGCCCAAGGGGGAGACGTCCACCTGCAGCGATCCCTTGCTTCTGCTATTTTAACAGTTGCCCCAAATAATATTTTTCTGGACTGAAAGCACAGGCCAGGATTCTAGGAACCAGAATGCAAGGCATTCCTATTAATCTGCAAACAAAAAACAGTGGCAAGGAAGGTATTCACACTTACATTGAAAGCGCCCAGAAGAAACAAGGTGGGTTGTAACCCGACTGAAAATATCAATCGTAGAATTGTGGAGGCAATTAAGGCCCGGATGCCATGGGGCTTTGGGAGGGCAATGACGATGGCCAGAGAGATGAGCATGGCTGTCCACAGGAGGCCCGACCAGTGGGGCTCCAAGGTTCCTGCAAGGACAAAACAGGGTTCTCTCACAAATCTGTGCATTCACTGAGTACAGGGGACACACCTAAAACATGCACCATTACAGATTCTTCAATAACTTTTTTGGCTTACGAGTCCCAACTCTCACCTCAAATTCTCTGCCCCATCCATCACCAGCCCCATCAGCGTTTTCTGACCTCCAAGCCTTCACACACACTCCTTCTGCTGGGAAGTTCTTCCCTTCTCGTTCATCTCAGGTCTTAGCTTTGACATCACTTCTTCCAGGAAGCCTGCCCAATCCCCTTCCTCCCCACAAAAACATGTCAGGAGTTCCCTCCTCCTCCAGATTCCCTGCTTCCAGTCATCCCTACAGGACACTATTTCCTAATGGTCAGTTTACTTGTCTCTCTCTCACCCGATTGCACATTCCCCAAGGGAAGTACCTGGTGCCTGGCAGGCACTCACGAAAAGCTTGTTCAAGAAATAAAACTCATGCATGTGTCACACTTCACTCAGAGAAGGCGACGTGGAAGCCTAAACTTAATTTCTATTAAAAGTATGCAAAGGAAAAATGCAGGTCCCCTGCCTGAATCAGATTTCTCCAAGGGAAGGAGAAAGGCAACTTCCGTGTCATGAGCATCATCCTACAATTAGATTATCCCTGCAGTCAAAGAGCTTATACCAATTTTTGTCATCTCTTGCTACTGCAAGTTCTATTTAGAGTGTCCCACGAGACGGCTTGGTTATATAACATGAGCCAACACGGCTAAAAATATAGTTCTGTAAAACACTCATTAAAAAAAAAACACCCCTATTTCAAATGCTGTCACATTTTGAGTCTCCTTCAGATGTAAACAAGCAGCACTACATGATTAAGGCCACTTATATAAAGGAGCTTCACTTCTTCAGAGATGCTGGGATTGTGGCACCATTGGGGAGGAGACACCTCTGCAGGGTACAGCTCTTCCAGCAGCTGCTGGCTGCCCTAGTTCATTGAGTCCACGCCTGCCGGGATTCAGCCTCACTTTAACAACTGTTTCCCCCGCCCAGCCACTTACCTCTTCCCTTTTGAAATCCTTCAAAAGGCAAAGCTGATGGGGAATGGGGACAAAGAGGCAGAGGTTTCTCGGAAATTCAAGAAGTGCACATTGAGGCACATGTGCTGCTTTCCAAGCATTTAACAATTGTTAGACAATCTTGTCAAGCCCTTGACGTTGATGACCATTTATTTAGCCTATTGTCCCCAGTCTACTCTAAAGGAAACTGAGTCTCAGGTGACATTTCTTGCCCAAAGTGATGCAGCAAATGGCTGCAGACCATTTGCCTCTGAAGTCGACGGTCCTTAAACAATATTTTAAAAAATCCATGCATTTTAAGGGTAAAATTTGGTGAATCTTGGCAGTTCATATAGTCATGAAACCACTACATGTAACTGTCACCACAATCAAGATACAGAACATGTTTATCACTTTAAAAGTCTCCTTGTGCCTCTTTGCAGGTGATGCCTTGCCCCATCCCTACCCCCAGTTACCACTGATGTGATATCAGTCCCTATAGCTTTGCACTTTCTAGAATTTCATAAAAATGGGAAAATAATCCTATCAGGTAGTCTTTTGTGCTTGACTTCTTTCACCTAGCAAGTTTTTAAGATGCATCCAGGTTACCATGTTTGTATTGATACTTTGTACTTTCTATTGCTGAGTATATTATAGTATGGATATATTACAATTTATTTGTCCAGTTAACAGTCAATGAGTTTCTAGTTTGGAGTGATTACAAATAATGCTACTAGAAACATTCACATACAATTCTTGGAGTGGACATAGTTTCATTTCTCTTGAACAAACATAAAGAAGTAGAATGTTGGATCCTACATATATGTTTAACTTTAAAAGACAATACCAAACTGTTTTCCAAGGTGAATGTATCACATTGCCTTCCCACCAGCAGTATATGACAGTTCCATCTGATCCACAGCATCACCAACACTTGGTAGTGCCCATCTTTTTCATTTGGTCATTCTAGTAGGTTTGCAGTGGAATGGTGTTGTGATTTTAATTTACATTCCCCTGATAACTAGTGATGCTGAGCATCATTTCATGTGCTTACTGGCCATTCATATATCTTCTGTGAAGTGTCTGATCAAATGTTTTGCCCACTGTTTTAACTGAATAGCCTTTTTATTATTGAGTTGTAAGAATTCTTTACATATTCTGGATATAAGCTTTTTATCAGATATATATTTTGCAACTATTTTCTTCCAGTCTGTGGCTTACCTATCATTTTCTGAAGTGCTTAATGCCATTTTAAATGGACTCTTAAGATGATCTCAGTATCATCAATGTGACCAGTACAAGGTATGTCCCAAATCCTGAAGAGGCCAATGTAAAAATGCTGTCTCCTCACTATAACAGCAGTGTTAAAAAACACAGTGCTAGATTCCAAAAAACCAACTCTAGAAAGACATCTTTGAGACAGTTGGAGAAATCTGAATTTGGACAGGCTATTACAGGATTTGCTGTTAGTTTTGTTAGATATGATAATGGCATGGTGATTATACATATTTTAAAATGTCCTTATAAGTTAGAGATATACACTGAAATATTTATGGACAAAAAATCCAAGATGTCTAGACTTCTTTAAAATGTTTCAGAAAATATAGTACAGGGATAGATGAAACAAGACAGGCCAAATTGTTAAAGCTGGCTGATAGGTACATGGTAGCTCATTATACTGTTCTTTCTACTTGTGTGTATATTTGACAATTTCAATAATAAAAACATTTAAAAAGTAGTACTACATTTGCTTTAGCCATCATGGCATGCTCACAAATTCAGTAAGCAATCTGAAGCTGCCTGAGTTGCATGCTTTTGAAAGACTGTAACTTGTCAGTTCTAAAACAAAGGTGTGGGGGCGGTGATAGTTTTGAAAAGGAGCTTTTAAGGCCACTGGTTCTTGGCAGTCACAAACCTTGTAAGCCACAGAACCACACAAAATCAGCATACATGATATGGCTGTTATACACATTCAAGAGGGACATTATGAAATCTTGTCTTTAGGATGCAACAAATTCTAACACATATTAGCTCAAAGAAATACTTTCAGGTCAACAAACCAGATCTTGTTTCTAGGCAGGGTTAATACAACCCTTCTCCTGAGGATGGTTAGCAGTGAGTATAGAAAATGCCCTCAATGCATCTCACAAAAGGAAAAAAGAATCCCTCTGAGAGTGAACTGATGCACTTAAGGCAATATCAGCCACTAGACAATGGCAAAGGCTTCCTTAGGTCAGATCAGCCTCAGGTCAAATCTCCTAGGAACTCTGATTTTTGCTTTTGCTTTTTGTTTAGTCCATCAGCATGAAGTTCTAAAGCCCATGATTCCAAACCAGGCATCCTTGCCTCCTGCAGACCAGCCTGAGTTGATGGCTCATTCAGAATGCCCCATTTTAGAGCTGGAAGGACCCTCAATAGTCATGCCATCCAGGGGATCTCAAGCTTGGATGGGCAAGAAACACATGCTCTGGAGATCTTAACTAGTTTGGCAACTGTTTTTCCCTGGGTTCTGCAGGACTTTCTGAAGCCATATGAAAATTTTCCAACCATGGGCTTAATGTAAGCATCTCTTCACACAGAGGATGACAAGGACTTGCTGAAGTGGCTTGCCCAGAGTGGCTTGGCAAGTGGGCGGCAGGAGTCAGGCAGGGAACTTAAGTCTCTGGACTTCCTAAGTCTAAGAATGCCATGGCAGGAGGCTTGTCACTGAAGGGGGGGAGGAGGGCTGTCAACTCTGTGTCCCCAAAACAGGTCTGAATGCCGCCACAAATGACCGGTGAAGAAAATGGATGTGGTGAATAATAAAATCTGTTTGAAACACTTTTAAGGCAATGGAGAGTAAACGAAAACACAGACAAGGTAAGGGTTGAATAATCTGCTGTGAGGAGCATGACAACTTCCCTGAGGTGAAAGGAGACCTGGGCCTCCTCTGCCACAGCTGGCTGAGCTCCTCACTAGCCCTCTGCCACACATACCTCTGCTGACTGGCAGCTGGGTTAAGGTGGACATCCCCAAGGAGAAAACCTTGCAGCCCTGGGTTCTAGTCAAATGTTTTAGACACAGACATGGGCATTCATGCTTCCTGACATGACATTAAAAAAAAAAATCCCCCCGGACTTGTGTTTAGATTGTACTTTTGGGTGGTGGGGAGGATTCAAATGGTGCCTTCCATGTAACTTAAGGTCAAACAGAAAAGCTAACTCCTCAAAAGGGTAACTTAGGCATATAAGCATTACATAACATGTCATTGCTTTCAGATTGGTCTTTAAACTGACTTATTACCCATACATGTCTGGTCAGTTGATGTCTGTATGATTAAGCTAAAGAGTGGAGCCTAAAACTTACTCCTGTGTGGTTTGTGTGTCTTATGTTTGGGCTCTTTATCCCATTATCTTTCACACAAGGTGGTTCCTGGCAGGTTGTTATATGCGTATGTGAGGTGATCTATCAAAAAGCTCTGATGAAAAATTTAGCTGGGAGGTGAACCTCCCAGGTGGCTGTTGTGGATGTCAGAAAAGGGGCCGTGAATGTATCACAGAAGGGGAGCTTTGAATGCCTGCCACTGGAACCCCACAAGTGAGGATGCTTCTAGGATGCCATTAATGTGTTGAGGGGCCCCAAATAGCAAAATGCCTCCCTCCAAATTGTCTGCCTTTTCTCAGCAAAATGTGTAGCCTGGGAGGAGGTGGGCTGGGGGGAATCCAGAAAGACCATAATCATCATGTTTTGTTATGTGAATAATGGCAGGTAGCTCTTAATAGACTAAACATTGTACAGTCTGCAGTCATTCAAGTCCTGCCTCCCCTGGCAAAAAGAAAAAAAAAAAATTCCAGAGATTTCTTACAAATTCTTTAGTCTGAAATCAATTCCAGAAGTGCGGTGTGGGAATACATATACTGGACTGAGCATCAAGACATCTATGTTTTAGAGTTAGCTCTGCCATTCGTTAGCTACGTGACTTTGGCCTGATCTCTTAACTGCTCTGAGACACAGTTTCCTCATATATAAAACAAGGGGCCTATTAAGAGACTTTCTCACAGGTTTAATGCTTCTCTTCTCTTCTTTCCTGGTTAAAAATAAATGGATAAAAAAGTTAAATTATTTTAATTTAGATTTAAAACTAAATCTGTGGTAATAGCTACAATCTCCTCTTGTCTGAATGTGGATAACTGGGATCCCCCATATTGCACCAATACATCCAGGAACCACAATCGAGATGCAAGTCATAGCCTTCCTGCTGCTTCTAATAGATTTTTTGAAATTAAAGATATGGGTACCTCCTCGGACTCCCTTAAATGGGTAGAAAAACGCCACGAGCAGGTTCATCAGGACGGCCAGGTTAAACGAAATGCTGCTCCAGAAAGACATGTTGCGGGCACACCAGTACAACACGGGCTGGGCTGCAGAGACAAAGGCAAAGCCATGTGAGGTTGGAGACCCCGAGCGGGAACGCCAGGAATGCAATGTGGCCCTTCCACCCGCTCTGCCCCACAAGTCCACTTTTGTTCCCGGTTTTTACCACAACAGTAAAAATGATCGTTTGTTTTGAACTTGGTACATAATGACATCAGATTGGTTTATTTTTGTGTGGAGTACTTACTGGAACAGAAGATGTATTGGGGGTGGAGTAAGGAGAGAGGGAAAAGAGAAAAGTTGGAGCATCTATAAACCCTGTATACCCCAGTCACAGCCATCAGTTATGGAATCTGGGGGTTATCCAGAGTTCACACATTGAGTTCTTGGTTCCCCCTAGGGCTCCGGGACCAGACGAGATGCCTGGAGAGACCCAAGAATTCAATTAGCTTTTTAGAAGTGCAGGGCACTGGGGAAGGGCGAGGGAGATACAGCATTCAGAGTCCGCCCAGCTGGGCCCCAGACTAGGGCTGGTACCATTTCCACATTCCTCTCTGGCTCAACACGCTCCACTAACACGCCAGTGCCTAAGAGCAAGGCAATGATTCCTTTCCTGGCATTGAGTCATCTGCCATTTCCCTGAAGTTGGATGATCATTCTTGAGGACAGGGAAGCGAGGGGTACAAGTTGCTGACCTGGTGGTCAGCAGCAGAGTTCCCATCTCCAGGGCTATGGCAGAGAAAGAACGTGGCAGCAAAGCCATCACAAAAGGGCAAGAGACAGAGCCACTTCGGACATTGCTGCCACCTTAATCCACCGTTGCCCACAGGTTATCCCATGCTGGCCGGGCATTCTCAGTCTTAGAACAACAAAACACTTGGTTACAGGGGTGCCTTTTTCCCTGAACTCTTTTTCAATGGTGCTTTACACTTAGGGTGATGCTCCAAAATAGACATGGTAGGCATAATTTCAGTGTCCATGTCAGAGGCGAAGTTTCCAAAACACAGTCTCATTCCATATCACCCCCCTCCAGAGAAAAGCATGGAGTACGTGAGAATGGATCTCTATCGTATATTTCTTTTTCCCAATGAAGTCATCATGTAACTTTGGGACAGCAGCCAATGACAAATCCAATGGCCCTATAATAATGCTTGTAGCAGCAGCTAAGCCTTTGGGAGCTTCCAACCAAAATAAAATTATGGTGCAATTAAATAGAGCCCTGGGTAATTTATTAATCGCCCATATCATGTTTGCACTTGGTAACAGGCAGTGTTTCCAAACTGTAGAGTTTTAGAGCCATGAGCAATCATCTAGTTTAAAATCCCTCATTGTTTAAACGAGAGAAACTGAGGCTCAGCACAGGGCAGAAGCAGTGGAGATCTTGTTACCCAGGTTAGTGATCCTCTGGGGTCAGCGACAGGGATAAAAATAAATGACCGATGTGACAATTCAATGGGGTACCCAGCCAGGACCCAGTCAACCACTAGGTAGCAATGTAGTTGTTTTGGGAAGTTGATTGCTGAAGTAAATTTAAGCTGAGACATTTCTCTGCTCTAGAAACAACAGCTATTGTGTTTCTTCTGGGACTGAAGCCCATTTCTGATCTGGATATGTAAACTCCAGAAGAGGACAGAAGAGATGAATGGCAAAGAGTTGATAATTGCTGAAGCTGAGTGATGGATACATGGGAATCTGAAATATCCTCTCCACACTAGTGTGTGTATGAAAAGCTCATAAAACGAAGTTGGGGGGAAAAATGGAGCTGGTAAAGCTCAATGATGGTCTGTGTAAGCCAGCATTCGCTTCAGAGGGAGTGCTCAGTATCAAATGTGAGTGCGTGCACTGCAGGATATGCTAATATGATTGTAATAAATGGTCTTCAACTATGGCATATAGCTCATAAAACAAACCTTATTTTTACAAAGCTAACATTCTACTTAAGTTGTAGTGTTGTTTTCAACCTGGACAAACATTCAGTACTTCAAATCAATTAGGTATTTATCCAGGTGCAAGAAGATGCTTAGAGACCAATCTTGACATGCAATGTCTTTTATTTCCTGTGGCACACGGAATTATGTCCCTGTCTACCTTTCCAGACACTTCTCCCACTCCCCTTCCCCATATACTCTGCCTTTGTATCCCAATCTAGTGATGGTTCCCGAACACAGCCCGTCCTCTCCAGCCTCTGCACACTCCCTTTGTGTCAATTAAAAAATATGTTCATGAATTATTTGATCCTCCTCCCTCCAAGTGGTACACCTTAATGTCCTTTCCACTTGAGTATGGGCTGGACTTAACAACTTGCTACTAATAAATAAGAGTAGGCTGAAACTGTTGGTTCACGCCTTCTGAGACTAGGTGATAATAAAAACACTGCGGCTTCCTCCTCCTCTTCCTTTCTCTCTCCCTCTCTCTCATCAATAATTTGCTCTGAGGAAATCATCTGCCACGTCACGAGGATGCTGAAACAGACCTATGGAGAAGTCCATGTGGAGGGGAACTGAGGCCTCCTGCTGACAGCCATGTAAGAGCACCAAGGAGCGGACCCTGTAGGTCCACTTACGCCTTCTAATGGCAGCCTTGGCTGATATCCTGGCAACAACCTAATGAAAGACCTGAGCCAGAACCATCCAGAGGAGCCACTCCCAAGTTCCTGACCCCAAGAAACTGTAAGAAAATAAACATTTATTGTTTTAAGTCACAACATGTTGGGGCAATTTGTTATACAACAATAAAAAGCAACTAATCTACTTTCTGTGGCAGGCAAAATAATATGCCCCCCTCAAACATGTTGACATGTGAATCATTAGAACTTGTGAATGTGCTACCTTACCTGGCAAAATGGGCTTTGCAGGTATGATTAGGTTAAGGATGTGAGGTGGGGAGGTTGTCCTGGATTATCTGGGTAGGTCCAGTGTGGTCACAAGCATCCATATAGGTGAGAAAGTGAGGGAACAGGAGGGTCAGAGCCACAGTGGCACAGCGTGAGAAATGCTCTACTGGACAATGCTGCTTTGAAGGTGGAGGGAGGGGCCGGGAGCCACAGGTAGCCTCTAGCAGCTGGAAAAGGATATGGCCTTCAGAAGGAACACTGCCCTATCAACACCTTGGTGTTGGGCCAGCGAGAATCTTTTCAGACCTCTGACCTCCAGAACTGTAAGATAATCAATGTATGTTGTTGTAAGCTTCAAGCTTTGTGGTAATTTGTTATAGCAGCAAGGGGAAACAAATACATCTCCCCGTCCCCCAGTCTCTCAGGCTGCATCTATCCAAGTCCTACAGACCTTTCTAGATGCTACTTGATCCCACCTTTTCTCTGAAGCCTTCCTTTCTTGTACTTCCATGTATCAATGCTTGATTACAGCTCTGGTCACAAACAGCTTGGTATTGCAGCCACTTAAAAATATACCGTTATTGTCTGTCCACTTCAGACAGTAAGTGCCCACAGGAGGAGTCATAGCTTACACACTGTTGAATTCCTCACTGTACCTTATAGCAGGGGTCCCCAACCCTGGGGCAGCGGACTAGTTCTGGCCCATAGCCTGTTACAAACTGGGCTGCACAGAAGAAGGTGAGCAGCAAGCAAGCACTACCGCCTAAGCTCTGCCTCTGTCACATCAGCAAGGGCATTAGATGCTCACAGGAGTGTGAACCCTATTGTGAACTGCACATGTGAGTGATCTAGTAGGCTGTACACTCCTTAAGAAAATCTAATGCTTGATGATCTGAGGTGGAACAGTTTCATCCCAAAACCATCCCTCATTTCCCATACCACCCCCACAATCTGTGGAAAAATTGTCTTCCACAAAACCAGTCTCTGCTGCCATAAAAGTTGGGGACTGCTGCCTTATAGCATGTTTTCTACTTAGCAGGGGCTAAAAGTTGGTTGGATCAATATACCTGCTACATTATAGCAAAAGGTGGAGTGCTGTGATCCTGGATTGGCAGGGCAATTTAAATAACCACAGCCTAGGGCATCTCCTGGTAACATTCTTTCCTAGTTTTTTGTTTGTTTGTGTTTGTTTTAGAGGAACAGGCCTTTACTGGAAGGCTTGGACTCCACATATACTTATGAGTGGGATAATCACACGGGAAAACCCCATGCAAGAAAGTGTCAGCATATTCAACTCTGCCTCGATTTCCTCTTTCTCTCTCTTCTCATTTTCCTAGCCCAGAGTTTTCACTTCACTGGGGATAGGATTTTCAGGAGAGGATGTCAGAGGGGGATGGTGAGAGAGAGGATGTGAGTGCACAGAAGAGTATGTGTGTGTTCTAGTATAAATAAAGCAGGGAAGAGAGTTTATGAAGCGCAGAGCAATTGCATATTTTAATCTTGCAGAAGAAAATACTAAGCCCCATCAGTCTCAGACAGACCTCACTACATGTCTGAGTCCTAGCTGCAGATTTACTGAAGAAGAGATGATCCTCTGCAATGCATTCAGGAAAAGGTAAAACAGCTAAATGAATGAGCCTGAAAAATGGATTCTGCAGACTTATTAGAAGAGATATAAGCTACTTAGAGGGGAAAATGCATTTCATTTTAATTATATTTCTGATGAGTACATTTCTCCCTCCCCAAGTGTGCAAATCATGGTTAATTCAGTTATTATTTTCAATTTCTCTCTTACCAGCAGATAGTTTTGAAGCCAATTAAAATCTTTCAGCTGACAACTGCAGTTGTGCTTAAGTTTCACTGAAATGAAAACTGTTTTTCAAAAAAAAGAATGACTGAAATAAGGAAGGTATTAGCTACAATGTAATATAAGTCTTGGAATAATGACCATGCTACAATCCATCAATTAGGTCATCTTAATCCCTCACTTCACAGGTGAGGGTCTGGGAGCAGTTAAGCCATTTGTCTCAGGGCCACAGAGCCTGTGGGGTGCAGAAATGGACTAGAACTCAGATTCATCACTCTTTGGGGCTGAGGGTCCTCCTACTATTCCAGGCTGGAGACAATATCTCATAAAAAGGGATAAGGAGATATCTCATCTCACCAGAAAAGGTGAAAACCTTTTTGTCATCTCCAAAATAAGCCTTTTGGAGAACCTATAAAATACATACATTATACATAAACATTTCATAAAATAATTTGTAGAGAATGAATGTATCAGTGTATGTGTCTGACCAATTTCATAGACCAATTTCATAGACACATATGCGGATAAGGCTAAAATTACAGCTTATTAACTATCATGGAGGTTTGGATACAAAAACTCAGGACTGGCCAGGCACAGTGGCTCACGCCTGTTATCCCAGCACTGTGGGAAGCCTAGGGGGGTGGCTCACAAGGTCAGGAGTTTGAGATCCTCCCTGGCCAACATGGTGAAACCCCATCTCTACTAAAAATACAAAAATTAGCCAAGTGTGGTGGCATGCTCCTGTAATCTCAGCTACTCAGGAGGCTGAGGCAGGGGAATTGCTTGAACCTGGGAGGCGGAGGTTGCAGTGAGCTGAGATCGCAACAGATACATTTCCTTCTATGTAACATAATAGCTAGAAAAATGAGGATGAAATGGGTGGGGTCTATGTCTCCCTTTCTGGGGGCAGGGTATCTTTTTCCCTCTTATTGCCCAAGCATGGTGCTCTGTAAAAGTTTCCATGTTCATGAGGATCCTGCAGCTGCAAGACTCTTTGAGGAATCTACAGTAGGCCATGAGGACACTCTGATACCAGACAGAATTGCACCTGTGTCTCCTGAGGTCCACACCATGGAGGGCACAGAGGCTGGTCTGCTAATGGTCCCCTGGCCCCTCGGTCAGACACTAGACATGGAGCTGGCTGAGGGATGGATTTGGCCTGGCCAGACTTTTTGTAATGTTTGAAAGTGCTGCATAGGGAGGTGCCCCTTAGAGATGAGCAAGAGTACAGCGGGGCTGGAAGTGAGGTGGGAATGGGACCTTTGGGCGAACCTTCTTGCACCGCCTTCTTTGCCATTAGCCTAATCTAGGGATGCAGGCAGGTAGGGAGAAAAGGGAAGAAAAACACAGCGCTGGTCCGTGCCTGCTCAGATTGACAGCATCACGGAGAAGACGAAAGCTCTGAGAAACTGACCTCCATTCCACCACGGCTGTTCTCCACCCCAGCTCTACCCCTCAGAAAGAGCTCAACACATCACAACTATAGCTGGAATCCAGCGTTTCAAATAAAAAAATCTGGCTCCTGATGTACAGATAGAAATGAAGCACGATCCTTTTTAAGTTGGTCTCAACAGCAAGCGCCAAGCACAAGGCTGGTACTGAAGGATCACATTAAAACCCCAATGAAAACCAAGAACAAAGAAGCCCCCTGGGGAAGCCCTACTAATGTGTTTCAGACGAGTAATTTCCACCTGACTGGCTGGGATACTCAATGGGACTCGCTGCTGAGCAATGATGCATCTTATGTGGCAAATGATTCCACTGCCTGTAAAACAATTTAGTCTAAAATCCAAGCTACCCCGTAAAAGGGAAAATACCAGAGTCTCTGGAGCAGGTGTGCTAGTAAATGGGCCAGCAAGCAGTGTGAATTTCCTGCTCAAGTGAACCGTCCTGTGAGCTCAAGGGCCTGGGCTTTTCCCTTTTCATTTTCTAGATAGAGATACCAAAAGAGGCATTCAAAAAGTCTTTCATGGAGCTTTCCAATCAAATCAACTCAAATTCTGATGCAGGAAGCCTTTTCAGGGGAGTTATCATACTTTGGCTCGAGCCCACTGATCAGCTGCAAAAGTGGTTATGAGTTCCTGGTGGAACAGAGGTGCAAAGTATCATAAATGATACTAGCTTTGCTCCTGCTTGGAAATAAACGCACCATCAAGCCCAAGTTTGTGAAATCCCAGAACTGTGTCTCTCTGTGTTGTTGCTGATGCGTTGGAACCCACCTCTCAGTTTCTTCTGCCAATTCATTTCATTGAAGAGGTCTTCAGACCGCAGAAAGAAATCGTTGATTTTGCTGCCTTGTTCGTCTCTCTCTGTAGTATAGTAAATTCGCAGTTTCGACTCCTTGGTTAGGAATTCACATATGCTGGGCACAGGAAAGACTATCTGTTCCATTGTCCGGTCTAATCTGACAATCTAGGATGAAAAAGTGGATGAGATTAAATATTCATCTTTGAAATCTTTTACTAACACTATTTGCTCCTGGTGGTAGACTCGGTGGTTAAGATTGAGTATAATATGATCTCTGATTTTATAACCCCAGACTGGGCTGTCTGTCTCAGATTTATATAAAAAATAGCTTGGGTAATCCTGGAAGAATATTTTCCTAACTTCGGACCCATTAATTTTATTTATTTAATTTTAATTTTTTTTTTTTTTTTTTTGAGACAGAGTACAGAGTCGTGCTGTGTCGCCCAGGATGGAGTGCAGTGGCATGATCTTGGCTCACTGCAACCTCCACTTCCTGGGTTTAAGTGATTCTCCTGCCTCAGCCTCCAGAGTAGCTGGGACTACAGGCGTGCACCATCACACCCATCTCTCTCTTTTTTTTTTCCCTCAGTATTGACAGGGTTTTGCTACATTGGCCAGGCTAGTCTCAAACTCCTGAGCCCAGGTGATCTGCCCACCTCGGCCTCCCAAAATGCTGGGATTACAGGCGTGAGCCACTGTGCCCAGCCTAATGTTTATTTTTTTATCTAATCCAAGACAATGATAAACCCATTACTTTTTTTTTTTTGAGATGGAGTCTCATTTTGTTGTCCAGGCTGGAGTGTAGTGGTGCAATCTCAGCTCACTGCAACCTCCACCTCCCGGTGAACCCATTAAATTCTAATGTGACCAACTTTTATCTGGATCAATTTACTCTGTGTTTTGTATGCATATTCACATGAGGCTAGTGCTGTCCCTAGAACTTTCTGTAATGATGGAATGGTTCTGTGTCTGTCCTATCCACAAAGACAGCCACTAGTCACATGTGGCCCCAATCACTAACATGTGTGGCTAGTGCTACTGAGAGGCAGAATATTTAATTTTATTTAATTGCATTTAATAGCCATACATAGCTAGTGACGATCATGTTGGAGAGTACACTGCTAGGCAGTGTTGTAAATCTCACCAAAGGCACTTTCTCAAATAGTAACATTGGTTATTTTTCCTAGATGGGAACTTTAAAAAGAGACCTTTGGTTATATCCAGTTGCAGTGACCTCCTACCTCTTGTCAAAGGATCTAAACCATACAATACATGAATCAACATGCCTATTTACCTCTGGGGCAGCACTCGCTGTTCTTTATGCTGGCTATGTTTGGGCCCCAGGGGTGGACACCGTGCAAGTTTCCTCCATGCCCTTCCTATACTGGCTCAGCCCCCAGAGAGGAGGAACTCTGGTTGGATTGTTCACATTCTAGCACACTTGATTGTGTCATAGTCCTGGGAGGCAGTGATTTCAAAAGGGCTATGGGTTACAGTACAGTAGAGGCACAAGCCTCTCTTCTTCCTCCTCAGAGGTTGGAGAAGTCAGGTGAGGCCCAGGATGCAACGTGCTCTACAAGAAGAGCTGGTTCGAGCTCTCCCAAAACCTTTGTTCCCTGATACAGCAAGAGAGGTGACTCAGGTCAAGTTGTAGTGGGAAACTCTCTTAGAGGTGAGACAGGTTCCCACAGTCCTGCCTCCATAAGTTCTGGGGGGTGTGTTCTTTAGACCAGTGGTTCCCAAATCTATGTGGAGATCAGGCTGGTTACCGTACTGATTCTTGTCCATAACCCAACCCCATTTAATTGGAATTGTGGTGTGGGGTCAGTGACCAGAACCTGCACACAAGCAGCTCCCCTGACGATTTTGGTGATTGCAAGGATCAGGGATCACCTCTGTCATCTCCTGCTATCAAGAGCCTGCCTGCTTCATATAGTCAAGTGGACTATGGACAAGTGCTTCTTTTCACTGAAGGAAGATGATCTGAGGTGTACATCTGGGTCCAGGAGGGAAAGGAGGAGTAGACAAGGAGGCCTCCTGACAAGAACTGAGTTCTAGGCTCCAGGGCTACCCAGCCTAGTTCACCAGAGTGAAGACACTGGGTCTGCATGGAAACCCCCGGTAGTAACAAAATGTTCCTGGCTTTGCGTCGATCACTCCCTAAGGAAACCTGAAGAGCTGGGTGGCTGGCCAAGGGCAGGATTTGAGAGCTAGGGCATGGCTGGTCACTTCTCTTTATCATTTAAGATCTACTCATAACTCGTTTTCAGTAGATTTAGAATCTGGAGTCAGAAGAACATATTCCAGTCCTTCTACAATCCCTCAAAAGCTAGGTGACCTTGTTCACACCTCTTAAACCTGTTCGAGTTTCAGGCTTCTCCCCAGTGAGTCAAGGAGCTCAATGAGATAATCTCCAAGGTCCTTTTCTCCTCTGAAATTCTGTATCACAGACATCTAAAGCTTGCCTTTTAAGGGCTCTAGAGGACAGAGCTGGCCTTTCAGTCAAGCTCCTAGGCATTAATGAAAAATCAAAGATATTTGCTCACATACACTGGCATGGTTGGCTAATCAGTGAAATGATGTGTTTTATTAGGATAGCCCAGAGACCTGAGACATCAGGTCAGAACACATTCTTGAAAAGTCTCCATCATGAACATTTCATATTGCCCAAAGGAGTCTGTCCAGTCTTTAAAATCTTTGTGCCAACACTGATATTGAACTTGTGCATTTCCTCATTAGCAAAACAAAGCACATCATTCCTTACTGCTCAAAGCCTGTAGAGAGAAGTCTGTGTTCTCTTGGACTCTAAAAGACAGTACATGTACAAATGGACCCACAGGCTCAGGGACTAGACAGATTAGGATGAAAATTCCAGCTCTGCCACTGGTGGCTGGAAAAGTGACACAGCCTCTATGAGCCTTATTTCACAGCTCCCCATTTGCAAAATGGAGATATACCAATGACTTTGCAGAGGCTTTGTTTTTTTGTTTCTTTCTTTCTTTCCCCCAGAGAAAATTATAAAGCTTTATTGAAAGAATTTAAGTCACATTTTCAATATAACAGCAACATGTGTGGCTTCAGTTTGTCTTCTTTTTAACTTGCGGCTGCCCAGCACCTGCTTCTGTAATTTTAGCATTCTCTAGATTAGGTGGAGTCTCCCCTTTCACATGATGGCCATCTCCACACTCACAATGCATCATGACACCTTTTTTTTTTTTTTTTTTTTTTTTTTTTTTTTTTTGAGATAGCTTGCTCTGTCGCCCTGGCTGAAGTGCAGTGGCATGATCTCGGCCCACTGCAACCTCTGCCTCCTAGGCTCAAGCCATTCTTGTGCCTCAGCCTCCCAAGTAGCTGGAATTACAGGCATGTGCCACCATGCCTGGCTAATTTTTTTTTTTTTTGTATTTTTAGTAGAGAAGCGGTTTCACCATGTTGGCCAGGCTGGTCTCAAACTCCTGACCTCAAGTCATCTACCTGCCTCGGCCTCCCAAAGTGCTGGGATTATAGGCGTGAGCCACTGTGCCCAGCCACATGACACTTTTTTTTTTTTTTTTTAAACACAGATCTGATTGTAGCGCCCTCCTGGGGAAAACTCTCAAATGGTTCCCCATTGCTCTGGGGATGCAGCCCAGACTTCTCTTAAGGTTGGTTGATAGGACCCTGTGAGACCAGGGCTGCCTGCCTTTCCCTTCGGATCTCCGTCTGCACTGAACTCTAGGCCCTGAGCCTTGAAGCCTTGCTTAGCCCCTCCGGATCACCTAGAATCTTCCCACCTCTGGGCTTTCGCTTGCTGTTATTCCCTACGTCTGAAAAGTTCCTCTTGCTAGTCTCTACCTATTTCATCCCTCTGCTCTTTAGGGTCTGGGTTTAGATGGCATTTCTTCAGACAGGCCTCTGTGAGCACCATGATCTACAGCAGGTCTCTCTGCTGAACTTGCTTATGATGCCTCCCACCTGTCCTCGTTAATTCGTGATGAATGAGAGTTGCTCAGTGTCCTCTTCCCCACCGGACCACAAGCAGCAATAATGACTGTCTTGGCCATGGGATGTCCAGCACCCAGCCCAGGACCTACCCTTGTATCTCACACAGTACACACTCATATGTCTATTGCTCAGATGAATGAATGCACGCCAGCCCCAGAGCAGGGCATTGCACACTAATGCCTCAACACAACCCCGTGCCCAGAGTTTACTCAGCTTTTACCTCTATCTGCGCCGTGTGCTTGGCATAAAACTCCAGAGCTTCATCTCCATCCACCTGGCCACCAGGTTTCAGCATGCTCTGAAGTTCTTTGTTATGCCGAGCCAACTAGAATACAGGGACAGAGATACAGGAGGTTGGTGTCTCTTCACAACAGGAACACAGAAACTCCTTTCTAATGTTGGGTATTAAAAAATGCATAATAACCAGCAGCAAGCCAAAGGGCAAAGGTGCCACGAGGCTTACTCCATCTGGCGTGCTGTGCACAGGCGCTATTTTGGGAGCTTGGTAGAAAAGCATGGAAAGCTTGTGACCACACATGGTTCCACTTTCCCCCGATGTCATTAGCCAGGCAGGAGGGAGATGGGGCTTTCTATGTAGCCTAGGGAGGAGCCTCCATTCGGAATGTTCAGACACCTTCTCGGTGGCAGATGTGGTCATGGAAGGGAAAGGGGGCAGGAGACTGTTTGAAATTCTTTAACCAGTGGGTGGTAACAGGGACCCACCAACCTCGGGCCCAATATCATCACTGTTGTGTATCTGGTTCCCATACCTGAGTTTAAAAGAGGTGGACGGGACAGGAAACACAAGGCCCCAGCAGGGTTACAGCCTGCTCCTACCCACCAAAAGCTCAAGGCACATCAGCATGCAAAAAGAGAAAGGCTCTTCAAAAACCTAGCCACTTGGAAAAAGAATTATGAAATATGGCATTCTGGTGCCAGGGCGTAAAGTATTGCTGTATCCCCAAAAAAGGAAATAAAAGGAAGTCATAAGGACAAGTTCCCACAGATTTCCAAATGCAATATGCAAGGAAGCTGAAGTTTATTTCTTTAGATTGTTAAGACAGGCTCATCAATATTTATAAAAGCCTAAGACTCCTTTCAACTGTCTCCAGACAGAGTCATAAACCATCCAAGTGTCACTGCTTGGGGGTGAATGCTTTTAAGAAACATGGGAATTTCCAACTACATGACCCTATCACTGTGGAAAAATGGAAACGTCCTGGAACTCTGCACACTGGGTCAGGTTGCCACAAGCACCTGTGAGCCGCAGTCTCAGGAGTACAGACAGTCCTAGGTTAAAGTCATAAAGGAAAAGCAAGACCAGGGGCACCCTCCAACTTGGAATTTTGGACCTATAGGGAAGCAGCACCCGGAGGAGGCACAGGAGAGGTGATACCTGATGAGCTAATATGTAGATGTTGTGCCCCACGTTCCTGGGGGACGCCGCTCCATCCTCACCGTTTTCTCCATCCTCAAATTCCACTTCACCTTGCATGTAGGCTTTCTTGATCACTTCCACCTGCAACAAGAGCCAAGAGAACAAAACTCCTGTTTCAAGGAAGACCCACACAGGACTGGATGGACAGCACGCACGCTGGCTGTCTCCCCTCCCAGGGAAAAGGCTGCTCTGCACTCTCTCCTATCAGGCTTGGATACAGCCTCAGAATCCTTCATGACACTGGCACAGGCAGTCAACACCAATCCACCTCTCCTGTCGTGAGAAATGAAACTCATTCACTCTACTTAGACCAAGAGACATGCTGTGGCTGGTTACTGACCTTCTTCTTTACAAGGGAGCAATGGCTTTCAAGTGCCTTGAAACAATAAATATGATATGAATGCAGGCTACAAGCCATACTTTTCCTATCTCAACATTTCCTCCCACCAACTCTCCCTACTCCCAGCCCTTTGCCATTTCAGGAAAACCTAATAAGAAGTCTATTCGCATTGAAGAATAGCTGGTGAAACTAGTTTTTCATTTTCCAAATTTTCCAGGTCCCCCACAGCCTACTCCAAATGAAAATAACAGCATGAACTAGTATTACCTACTGAGTACCTACTATGTGCCAAGGACTGTGTCTCAGTGTTTAACATTCTTTCAAAAAAAATGTAATGATCACAAACATTTATAAGGTATCAGAGATTCCCCTTCTTTCTTTGAGACAGGGTCTTGCTCTGTCACCACTGTCAGGAATGCAGTGGTATAATCATGGCTCACTATAGCCTTGACCTCCCAGGCTCAAGTGATCCTCCTGCCTCATCCTCTCAAGTAGCTGGAAGTACAGGTGTCCATTACCATGCCTGGCTAATGCTTTATTTTTTTGTAAACACAAGGTCTCACTATGTTGCTCAGGCTGGTCTTGAACTCCTGGACTCCAGTGTTCCTCCCACCTCAGCCTCCCAAAGTGCTGCAATTACAGGTGTGAGCCACTGCACCTGTCTCCTTATTTATTTTTTTAGTGGGTGAGGAAAGAGTTAAGGAGATAAAATAACATTCCTAAAGTCACAGGTAGTGAGCTGGGATGTGAACTTGGCTCTATTACCCTTCACAGCTGCATGACTTGGCTCCCAGACGACCACACACTTGGCTCGTCTCATGGTTTGAGCACATTTCTCAGAGCATTTCTGTGCCTGTCTGTTCCCTCAAGTTTCTGTCTCCAGTTTCTTGAGAGCAAGGACTGGGTCTGCTCATATCTGAATCCTTCCCCTAAGACCCTCCGCAATGCCCAGGACAATGTAGGGTGTGGCCGACATTTATCAAATGAACACATCATTCATGATTGAATCATTTTTTTTTTTTTTTTTTTGAGACGGAGTCTCGCTCTGTCGCCCAGGCTGGAGTGCAGTGGCCGGATCTCAGCTCACTGCAAGCTCCGCCTCCCGGGTTCACGCCATTCTCCGGCCTCAGCCTCCCGAGTAGCTGGGACTACAGGCGCCCGCCACCTCGCCCGGCTAGTTTTTTGTATTTCTTAATAGAGACGGGGTTTCACCGTGTTAGCCAGGATGGTTTCGATCTCCTGACCTCGTGATCCACCCGTCTCGGCCTCCCAAAGTGCTGGGATTATAGGCTTGAGCCACCGCGCCCGGCCATGATTGAATCATTTAAAGAAGAAGAAGAAAGAACCTTCAACCTCTAATTTGCACTAAAAATTATAATTTTCTTTGATGATTCAGTGGGCATTTCTGCCTCCCCCATTGCCACAAGGCCATGCCCATGAATTATTTGTCATTATCTAATACCAAAGGCCACATATTTCAGTACTGACACCAAGTCAGGCCCTGGAAGTAACGATGGAGACAAGAGAGCCTCACTCTCTGAGCTCGTTTCCCTGCCAATTCTCTCCAATACCAAATCGAGCAGACAACATGTTGCATGCGATCTGAGGCCAGGAGTATACACACGTATGTATGCACACATGCATGTACACAAACGTTCTATTTGGATTCCTAGAATAGTGTTTGTTCCAGGAAGCCTGACTCTTCCTATGAGCCAGAATGATGTTCTCCAACCACCAGGGGGCTGCCCCAGAGCCGGTGCCAGCCACCGCACTGGGTATTGACATTTTCCCCACCTGAGATAGGTCAGAGAGCTGGGGCATGTTCTTGATTCCTGGGAAGCCGAATGGGGTCCCTGCGTAGTCATTCCATCCCTGCTCAAGAATGACAAGCCTTGCCTCCCCAGTGACCCCAAGTTACGTAAGCTTGTTATGTAAACTCAGAGAGGCCTTCCATCTCGGGCTCAGAACTTACTCCCTGACCTCAGAGATCAAAGAACTGGGCTGCTCTTAACTTTATTTAAAAGTGTACATAAAGGGACTTTTGCCTGGCCCCCAAGTGCACATTCAGGTCACCAGGAGGCAGAAATGTTTTGGTGCCCTCATTTAAGTCTGTCAGTTACAGTTTATTTGCGTGGAAAAAAGTCCAAATAGAGAGCTCTGCCCTCAACTCATGTCACTGTCGCTGAAAGCTGCTCGTCTCACAGCCTGCAACACTCTCTCAACCTGCAAGTCACAGCCAACTGTGACTATCACCCCTCAAAAATAAACCAGATCATGTTTTCTTTAAAAGAAACAAACAAAAAACCCAAACGTCAGCAACCAAAAAACACTTCTGTAGCTCAGACTCTTGGCACCAAGAAGAGACATGAATTCTTCAGCACTGGACAAAGATATGGCTCAAATACCAGCAGCAAACGAGGAAAGAGAGGAAAAGGAGCTTCCGTTCACTAAGGGTGTATCAGGTGCTAGGCACTGTGCTAGGGCTTGACATGAATCTTCTCATCTAGTCTTCAAAGCAACCCTCTGGACTAGGTATTCTTATTATTATCGTCCTTTTATGGATCAGGAAAGTGCAGCTGAGAGAGGTCCAAGCAGGCGCCTAAGGTAACACAGCAAAACAGGCAGAGCTATGAACTTGAACTCAGGTCTGCTGGGTTCCGTAACTACACTGTCCTCCATGAGGGAAAAACAGGGAGGGAGGCTTCTCCATGTGGTTTGCGCCAAAGGGAGAAGGTAAAATAGCACGTATTCAACGTCATATAGGTTGGTACAAAAGTAATCGCGGTTTTTGCCATTACTTTCAATGGCAAAACCATGATTTCTTTTGCCATTGAAAGTAATGGCAAAAACCGCGATTACTTTTGCACCAACCAAAATATTTCACTTCTCTCTTAGTTAGAGGCCTGAATTAAATGTTCCCTTTATACTTCTGACTTTGGGAACCTTCAAGAAAGCGCCAGGAAGCAGATCCTCTGCTCTGTCCCACATATCACTGCAATGCTCCTTGGTGCTACCATCAGATCCATCACCCAACTCACCAGTTCCTTGGGCCTCATGTTATAAAGTATCCTCTCTGCGTTTTCACTGTCGTGCCTGCTTTCCATGATGGCCAGGAGTAACTTCGAGGCATTGTTCTAATTGGAGAAACAAAGGGAGAGGAAATGTAGAGGGGCTGCTTGGGGGCCCGGCCTGAATGCAGGTGCCAACTGACACATGTGAGGCATCCTGGCTAAACAGACGAACATTTCACCCCATGAGGAAGCTCGGGGTCAAGTACATCAAAAGCTCTCTGCGCCAGGCAGAGAATGTCCCCCTTCAGACCCCAGATACATGTGTAGAATCTGACTTGGGACAAAGAGGCACATATTTGTTAGGGCACGTGTGTTATGCCCTAATGTCAGCTGGTACAAGTCCCAGAAGAAATTGGGAATTTACACATGGGTGCTTATGGATACACTGTCACCCTCATGGTGACAGCGGTCAGGAAGAAGCTGCTGCTACATAGATCCATGCTGCCTTCAGGGCAGGGCCTTGCAGGCCAGAGAAGACAGGTAATAAAGGTAATTCGTCCCTGTCCTAAAATATTTCTATTAGCTCTCATAACCCCTAATATAATGAGTACATCTGACACTAGTTAACAAATGTGACCCAAAGGAACAATATATGCAGGCCAAGCCACAATTTCCCATTACACTGAAAAACACCCATGTTCGCACCCCACATTCTGTACTTCCTGGCTTGACTTCGTTTTAGGCCCTGGGTCTATGATAATTTGTATGCTTCTTTATGTACAGGACTTGAAAGTTGTCTTTTTGTTTTGTTTTGGTTTTGGACAGTGTGAGCGGTCTTATTTCTTCCCCTAGCTTAGGTCACAGCAGTTGAGTCAGGATATCATGCTATCACAGGGCACCAATTTCTATAATCATCCACAGATCACTGAATTAGTTGAAAAAGTCACTAAAATGCTGACCAGGAACATATGGACTTCTGTTTATTTTGGACTTTCTGAGGAATGGTAGCCAGGTATGAGCTTGAATGTGTTAAAATTCATTCTAAAACACGATTTGTCAAAAGGATTTAAAAATAACAGAAAAAAGTCCATTTAAACCACACACCCAAATCGACTGTTAGTGTGGACTCTCAGTTCTAAATAGTAAAGAAAAAATAAATGCCATTCCCACAGGTTTCTGTGTTCCCATCTTTCCTAATGACCTTTCCTATGACATCCTTCATGCAATGAATACAGCTCAGCCTTTCAGCCAAAACCCTGTAGTTCTAGGCTCTTTCATGATAATGATGAAGTGCTCGCTGCTGCGGATGGCACACAGAGGACAAATCTCAACATGCCCTGACATGGGAACAGTTAAAAAGGAAATGTGTCCAGAAAGGCTAACATGTTTTGAAATATACTTTAGAAACCTGATGCCTGCAAGTTCAATTGTTAAAACTGAATCATGGGATTCTCTGAGAATCTTTGGAATCCCTACATAGAAGCGAGGATTTTTTCTGGGTATACTTTAGAAGTCAACATCAGGAATGGTATATCAATTTCTCAAATATCCAAAAGGCCAGCTTGGAAATGCTGCAGGTTTAGCACCAAGAAGTCACGATTTTCACTCCGTTAAGCCGTTTGAATAACAGGGAGTCCAAACGTCAGTGGGGCTTCCACATCAGTCACCTGCAGTCCCGCATTTGTACACAATTCAGAGAAACTCAGCAGAGGCCTGCAGGCACATTTTTGGTTTGTGTAATTTTCCTTATTTTAAACCAACATTAATAACCACCCTTCTGCTAAATCAGTGACAGAGAAGAAAAAGGTATTTCCTTGATTAAATAAAAATACATGTTTTGTGTGTGTGTGTGTGTGTGTGTGTGTGTGTGTTTGGTCCTAGATAGGCTTAGTTGTACTATTCTTCAACTGGCCCTTTTCCCTCAAATGGGGAAAAATCAGAAACCATAGAAGGAATGGCGTTTCCATTGTTTCTCTGTTTGTGACTTTCAGAACCGAGGCGTTTAGTACTCGATGCTGTTGGAATTGATTTCTCAGCTTTGAGCAAGGAATCTTCATTCCATGTGACCTAACATTTCAGAAGCTCCTATCCCCTCATGAGACCCTTATGTGGAAGAGAAAGGGTGAAGTTCTGCATCATAGTCAGCACTAGCAACTTGGGTCATTCATTCAGTTTAAAGAACTATCTTTAATATTTAGTCTCATGACTAACTGACCATGTACATGTGCCAAGGCAAAACACAAAAGCGACTATTTACAAATGACTGTCTTTTGCTTTTAGTTCCTACTTGCCTTCAGTTCTAACACAAGGTCCATCCTCTTCTTTCCCAAAGGATTGATATCATTGAGGATCAGGGCTGTGATGATGTCAATGCCATTGGATTCATGAGTGGCTATGCAGTTCTGGGCAAAGACACACACAGACATTTACACAAATGCTGGTCATAAATCAGACGTCAAAGGCCAACAGGCTGAACTGCTATTTCAACACAATGCTTACCACTCCCAGTAATGTCTCTAGGGGAGAGCTGCAAATTTTCCGTGAGAAAGTGGTAAGAATAAAAGACAGATGAAAATCTCTAGTTTCAGAATTAACAGTAAACAGTAGGAAAGTCCCCATGCACTGTAACTGATAAATTGGTCGTGTCTAATCCAAATCATGCAGCACAGTTGGCTTTTGTTCTTAAAGGAAAATATGGTGTATGACTGATTCTGGGTTCTGAACCCTTTTTCCCCTTTCAAGGTGTGTTCCATTCTCTCTAAATCACTCTTTTCGTATTTTGTACTTTAGCTTAAGGCTTAAGCTTGGAAAGCAAGTTTCCTGTTTAAGGCACACAATATCAAAATTAATCATCTGCCCCCAGGTAACATCTCTGTTTGCAGCACAATCCACTCTGATCTGTTCCTTTCAACAGGCCTCTATTTGGCAGAGAAGCAAACTTGAGGTAATAAGGAAATTCACTTAGATGTCAAATAAAGCCTTTCCCCATGCCTGTTGTATTTTTTTGTTCCTTTTCATTTTAACTAGGACTACACCATCTGCTTCATGAGGGAACCGGGAGAGGAAAGTGCATCTCACAAAATGCTATTCTCACATTCACAGACAACTGAGACCAGGTTTTTAATAGACAATGAGTTGTCTCTCATAAACCATTCTCCTCTGAATGAAGGGCCTGGCTCCCCAAGTCACACAAGTAACCTTCCCTGGCTGCTGGGTTTAGCACTGACCATTTGAAAGCTCAGTCATCCCTTTCCAATCAGGATGAAGCTATAATTTGGGATTAAAAATCATACTTGGCCGGGCACGGTGACTCAAGCCTGTAATCCCAGCACTATGGGAAGCCGAGGTGGGTGGATCACAAGGTCAGAAGTTCGAGACCAGCCTGGCCAATATGGTGAAACCCCATCTCTACTGAAAAAATACAAAGATTAGCCAGGCTTGGTGGCATGCACCTGTAGTCCCCGCTACTAGGGAGGCTGAGGCAGAATAATCCCTTGAACCCGGGAGGCAGTAAGCTGAGATCATGCCACTGCACTCCAGCCTGAGCAACAGAGTGAGACTCCGTCTCCAAAAAAAAAAAAAAAAAAAAAAATCATACTCAACCTGGCACAATGCAAAAACTCACAAAATCCTTAAGATGCCATGTATAAGCAATGACTCTACTCAAGACAAGAAGTTACTGGATTGTACTCCCAAAATATACCTCTTTGAGAGACCAAAGTCAAGACTATCTCGTCTTTCTTTTCCCTGAATGTCCATGATGTTTAAATCTCAACTATAAATGTCCTTGTATTACTTTCAAGCTGTCTCACGTGTAGTAATTTTCTTCTCTCTAGCTAGGCTTAAACGTCCTTCGAGTAGTCACTCTTTGAAATCCCCTAGTATTTAAAATAGATCACTGTCTTTTGGTTCTCATTTAACTCTTGCTTTATTGCCTACTCCTAGAAGTCAAGTTGAAAAGTTGGACATTCAAACCAAATCAAAGGAAGCCAAACCTAGGCAAAGAAAGAGACCACAGACTGCCCCTCCAATGCCCTTCATTAGGAAGGTTCTGAAGTATCATGAAACACCATGGCTATTTCTCAACTGCTGGAAGACAGCCTCCTGTCCTACTGACTCCCTAGGCCAACAGGCACAGGCTTCATGATGTCTGAACTAGTTTCTGTCAACATTTCTAAAATAGGACACTTTTTTCCCCATCCCAAAACAGAAATTTAATTACCTGGTTCTCATGGCAAGGTCCTTGACAGTATTCGGTCAGACTTTCCAGGGTCTGGTTGATAAGTGCTACGTTCTTTTCATTTATATACAAGCCCAGAAGACCAAGGCCTCCAGTTGTGCTTCCACAAATACAGTCTAGAAACTGCAGCGTCTCACATACCAAATTGTAGTTGGTCTTGTTATTTTGGCAACGGAGGAAGTTCTGCAATTGAGTAGTCCCCAGGTTAGGGGAGCAAAGGCAGAGAAAAGAGGGAAACGTTACTCATCCTGCCATTTTGATAGCCTCTCATAGGTTGGTAATTATACAGAGAGATGCCACGTGGGAGAGCATGGAAGAGTCACTGTACCCCCCCCACCACGACGATAAGCCCATAGACTTGGTGTACGGCAATGGCCCTCAACAATGCAACCTGCTCTCCAAGGTGTCAGTATGTGGAATGCAGTGCAGTTGACTCCTGTCATCTTTCTGAGTCCTCATTTCTCCATTCACTTCTTACCCCTTCCTCACTCCTGCCCACCCCAGCTTCCATCAGGTGTTAAGTTCAGAGGCATCTGACATTTCCAAGGGCAGTGGTTGTGTTTAAAGATGATGGTGTGGTCTGAGTGTTGAATGCCCGGAGCCCAGCGCTGGGGAGGGTTCACCATAAAATGGGGGTGTGATCAGCTGGCTTACTCCGAGTGCCATGTGGAGGGAGCCTAGATTACTTGTTTGACCATTTCTATGATTAAGGGAAGGAGTGAGTGTGAGTAAACGTGTGTGTGCTTATGTGCACGTGCCTGAGCAGGTATTCTCCAGGTGAGTTCCAAATGTAAACAAGAGGCACAGATAGGAGCAAGACACTTCCTCAACAAAATTTAAAAAGCCACATTCACCCAACTTGAGAAATAGAGTATTTTAACGAGGAGATTTTTTTCAGAGGCTCCAGTAATCTGTTCTTAAAAAGAAGCAAAAATTAATTATGTATGTTCTCTTTCTCAGTTACCAAAGCGACATGGTTACTGTAAAAACTGGGCAATACGAAAAGATAAAATGGACATGATCTTTGACCCAGTAATTTCCACTTCTATGAAGTATTCACTTCTACTCACAAAGTCTGTATTGGATGTTCACTATAGTACTGTTTGTGACAGTGAAGAACTGGAAACAACCTAATTGCACACCAATTGAGGAGTAAATAAATTACAGTATATCTATATCATTTAATATTATAAATTAGGAACACTGAGTAGATCCATATGTGCCAATATGGAAAGATGTCTAGGATACACTGTCAAGCTTTTTCAAAAAGGCATATAGATTAATATCTAACAAATGTTCCCATTTCAATACATAGAAAAGGACTACAGGATACAGTCTAAACCAATAACCAATTCTCTATGGATGAAAGAGAGGCAACTCTTGTAACTAAATACTTATATTCATTTCATCTTTATAAAAAGAATATATCCACATATTCCTTGTGTAATTAAAACATTTGTAAATGTACAGGTTAAGAGCTGGTAACCAAGTTCCATGCTTGACTCATCACCAAACTAACCGCCTCCTTTTTCCCCACTACAACTTAACCCAAATCCCTTTTGCTTCATAACAAGTTCAGGTCCAGGTGGGAGGTGGAGGGAGAATAGATGATTTGGGACTGTGCGGGCTCAACTGTTTTTCTAAGGGAAACCAGAGGAGGATTTCATAGCCATTTCTGCCTTGCTCCAGCTCCTCAGGGAAGACGCTACCTGTGTGAGGGCTTGGCTCAGCCCCGCTCTGTGCAGGGGCGCAGGAGGAGTGTTTGGGACAACTCTGGAGAGGGCCTGGCTGTCCATAGCTGAAATTCACAGCAAGGCTCTCCTAGCCCATCTGCCTCTCAAATTTCTGTTACTGCTCCCAATGAATTTAAAAAGGCATATAGATTAATACGTAACAAATGTTCCCATTAGAATATATAGAAAAAGGACTTAAGGATATAGTCTAAACCAACAACCAAGTCTCTATGGATGAAAGAGAGGCCACTCTTATAACATCTGAGAGGCAAGTCTTATACCTTATAACATCTGTCTCTCAAACTTCTGTTACCACTCCCAGTGAATTCATTTCATTTAATTCAGATTATTTCAACCAGTATTTACAACACACTTCAAGCACTCCTCATTCTCTGCCTGGCCTCTGGGCTCCTACCAGGCAATGCCCTCTGCCTGTTGCCCTCAGGGCCTCCACCCCGAATGACTCCTCTTCCTTCAGGATGTGGTCTAAAGTCACTTCTAGGAAGCTCCTCCAACCCCTGGCCTCTGCTCCAGTGAGATGGGAGCACTGCGCGTTGCCTCTTTCGGCCCTCCTCACTCCGTGATGTGCATACAGAGGGGCCGATCAACTCACCAAGGACCACGCTGACAGCGCTGGGTGCCCAGCAGCTGGCACAGGGACTGGCACCTACCAGGTGCTTTGCAAACACTGGTTGAAATAATCTGAACTAAATGAAATGAATGGAGGGAAGAGGACCAGGAAGTCCTCGAGGCTAGCTGGGCCCACGTGTTTCAAACTCCCCATGAAGACAATGGCTGCCCATTCCTGAAAGCCTCTCTCATCTTTCATGGCTTTCAGAGTGTCTGGACGGAATCTGTCCCAGACTCAGATCCATTTCCTCTGGCCCTCTCCATAAACAGAGGCACGCCACTCACTACGAGGCACAGGGAACTCCTTCTCAGAGAAGAGAACTCCCCGTCAGCATGTACCACCCTGGCTTGTCCAGGCTAGAGAAATCCTGCCCTTTTTGCAGTCTTCCTTGGAGGGCCTGGGACCAAGTTGAGATGGGTGGGTTAAGGAAATGGAAGACTTTAAGTCTGTGCTTAGACAGACTTTGGCGGAAAGAGAGCAGGACCTTCATTGCCCCACAGGGAAGAGCAAAGCCAGCTTCTCAGGGGAGGGCCCCCAAACACATGCCAACTGGCTGAAGAGCGGTTTTTCCCATCACATTTCTGACCACTGTAAACAAGGCTTGCTTAAGGCAGCAACTGCCTGTTTGGCAAAGTGAGACTTGGTGACTTTATCTCTTCTGAACATTTACCAACAGGAAAGTTAAGGTTATAAATATGACAAGTGACTCCGGGCAGGAGCCCAGAGGTTGCTGCTGCAAAAGGCCAGACTCCTTCTCCCTCTGCGCAGACTCTGAGCTGCTGTACACCAGGAAGCCGAACACTCTCTCCTTATGAGAATGCCTTCTCCTTCCGTCCGATCCAAGGGGAATCCCGGACACAGTGACCCACCCCCTGTTCTGGGATATTGCCACAGAATGGCACTCAGAGTGGCTGAGTCCAGCTGAAAACTATTTTTTGGAGAAGTGGATTTCTACACACAATAATTGTATTGCAGCAAGTCACTACCTGAGAGAGTCTGATTTTGCAAGAGTTTTTAAGGATGATTCCAACCTCCATCCTTGTGAACCACTGGTCCAGATCACGGGCTTCTAACTGGGCCCTGCAGAACCCTGGGGGCTCCGTGCAATTCCTCCCTGCCATCCCAGGGGTCTTGTAGGTGAGGGAGCACTCTAGTTTCCACTCTGAACAGAGCAGCTTTGCTCTCCTCTGCAGTATTTAGTGTATTTCTGCATAAGATATTCAAACAAAGGATCCTGTATGCCCCCCGCCCACCAAAAAGTTTAAAAGCACTGAACTGGATAATCTTTATGATACCTTCAAACATTATGTTGCTAGGTCTTTTTTTAAAGTTAAAATATGTTAAAATATACTATACACCCCAACACCCCACAGCACTGTTTCCCACAGAGCTATGCACTGAGAAACGAGTTTTGGAAGGACTTCATTAAAAGGTGCTTCTGTCCATGGGGTTCCCAGGACATTGATTCAAATTCTGCAAAAAGCTAAGCTAAAACTAAAATTCTGAAGACTTCCAAACAAGAAATGATGAACCTGTGCAATTAAAGCCTTACTCTGCTTCCACAGTGGAAGGAAGTGGGTGTATGGGCAAGGGAGGGAAGGTCAGGGAGAGAGGGAAGGCGGAACAAGCCCGTGCCACCAGAGCTAAGCTTGGGAACAAGCACATTAGCACTGCCCCTCTGACACTCATGGAGGGATTCTACTCCAGGCAGTCTTGGGTTTCATCAACTCAGAACTCAGCAGATGCCAGCTCCTCTAAGAGGCCTTAAACAAGGACCTGCATTGGACCTGCATTGGGTTGGTTCCTCTCCTCTAAGGAGTGGCTGGTTCCATTCAGTTCGAGTGGCTGCTACCCTAGACTCAGCTCTGTGAAGGCAGGGGTGAGGTCCTGTCACCATGGATGCTGCGCATAGAGCAGGGATTCACTGATATTGATTACATGACACACACATGCCTGGGCATCATCTCAACCTACTTCCCCTGTGGACCCCAAGGCTGGCAGCGACCAATGACACCTGCACAGGGGAATAGTACAGGGGCACTGATCACCATGCTCTACCCAGAAACAGGCCCCAGCATCAGGGTGCCCCCACTCCCATCCACAGAGGTGCCAAGCTGAGCTGCTCAGGCTTAGTCCTCTGTGGGTCACTCACTCCCCCTTTGCCTGAACCCTGTGACTAGTGGTAGGATTATGGAAGGTGGAGGGTGGACAATGTCGGGGAAACAGTGGCCTACAGATAGAAGTTATCAGCCAGTGAGATGGTTACCAGGCCCTGAGCCTTTGGGGCACATAAGTGCTTTGTTCCACCCAACTGGACTGCACAGTCCTGGCAAGAAAATCTAGGGCTGAGGTGTTCTTAAGCCCAAAAGAGGAAAGTCTGAGCAACTGACAAGAAAACTAAGGAAACTGATGGCTGAGATCCCACACTCAGATGGCAACAGGGATCAAGCAGGGAGCACCACAGGCTGAAATGGGCTAGGCACCAAAGAAAAGAAAGAACCAACCTCATCTGGAGGGGCCCCCACTAGCATGCAAGCCACATGGTACTGTGGGTCCAGCCTGGCTGACAGTGGGGTGTGTGTGAAATTCCTTCACTTTCCAACATGAGTCAGATCTGGCCAGGTGATGACCTCAGATCTCAGATGCTTTTTCAAAGTTGAGGCTCTTCAATCCGATTGAAAATTCAAACAACTATAGAAGGTATTAACGTTGCAGGTTTCTCTCAATTCCATTTCACAGTTCGCCTTACTGATTAACAATATCATTTCTTAGCTAATCCAGGCATAGAATCTGTGGCAAGTTTTAAGTGAGAGCAATTCACTGTGGCAATACCAACTGTGTAGCCACAATCAAGGTGTGACAGGCATCAAGTCACCTGGGGGATAAGGTCAGCCAGGTAAATATTTAAAGGCTGCGCCTTCCCCTGGCCAGATCTGGACTAGCATTATTTCCTTTCCATACCCTCATAACCCAACTACACAGAACTACCATAGCTGACTGAAGTGTCTTAGGAGGAAACATTCCATCATAAAGGAGATGTTCAGATGCCTGGGTTCAAGTCCTAGTTCTGCACTCCCTGTGTCCTCTGCACCTCAGTTTCCTTCTCTATAAAATATAATCATATAAGCAACACTAAGGATCCAGGATATCATAAGTGCCTAACGAACCTTGGCCATGGTTATACAAAAACAACAACAAAATGAACAAACGATTTCTGGAATAATCAGTTCAGCAAAGATTTCTGAGCACCTCTTTCTGTAAAACACTGAAAGGCAGCCATTTCCTTTATTCAGTCAACAAATATTTAATCAGAACTTTCTATGTATCCAATTTTAGAAATCTAATATATTTAATTATCTAACCATCCATCCATCTTTTTTTTTTTTTTTTTTTTTTTTGAGACGGAGTCTCGCTCTGTCGCCCAGGCTGGAGTGCAGTGGCGCTATCTCGGCTCACTGCAAGCTCCGCCTCCCGGGTTTACGCCATTCTCCTGCCTCAGCCTCCCAAGTAGCTGGGACTACAGGCGCCCGCCACCTTGCCCGGCTAATTTTTTTGTATTTTTAGTAGAGACGGGGTTTCATTGTGTTAGTCAGGATGGTCTCGATCTCCTGACCTCGTGATCCGCCCGTCTCGGCCTCCCAAAGTGCTGGGATTACAGGCTTGAGCCACCGCGCCCGGCCCATCCATCCCATTTTTACCTGAGCACCTAGATGTCTAATAGTGACAGGCTACAAGACACACACATAAACAGGCACATACAGACACTTAACAAATACATATGGGGCAGGCACCTATGTTGGTGCACAAGATGTGGTCTCTGGCTCTGTGGAGACAGCAGGAAGACAGACAAGGAGACGCATCACTGACCCAGGCTTTTGCATCAGATAACTTTGCTGATCTGGCCAGACTTGGTGGCTCACGCCTGTAATCCCAGCACTTTGAGAGGCCAAGGTGGGGGGATCACTTGAGATCAGGAGTCCGAGACCAGCCTGGCCAACAGGATGAAACTCCGACTCTACTTAAAATACAAAAATTAGCCAGGCATGGTGGTGCACTCCTGTAATTCCAGCTACTCGGGAAGCTGAGGCAGGAGAATTGCTTGAACCCAAGAGGTGGAGGTTGGAGTAAGCCAAGATCATGCCGCTGTACTCCAGCCCGGGCGACAGAGCGAGACTCCATCTCAAAAAAAAAAAAAAAAAAGAAAAGATAAAAAGAAAAAAGATAAAAAAGAACCTTGCTGAATCCTTGGCTCAAGCAATCTGGCCCAAGTGAGAGGTGCTGAATTACCAGAGGAAGGCAGGCCTTGGCAGCCTTGCCCGAGCTCCCTCCATGCCCCCGCCCCCAGGCCCTCACCTGCAGGTCTCGGTTGTGGTTTTCGCACAGGAGTTGCAGGAAGCGGAGGATGGGCTGCATGATGGTGATGACCGCGCTCATCTCCAGGTCGTCCTTGGTCTTGTCGGCAGTGGCCTGGGTGCCCTCTCCAGGCTGGTAGTGGTCGTCGGGATCAGCCTCCCTCCTGAAAGTGGTGAAGGCTTTCCTGGTGGCAGCAGAGGCCTCCAGGAGCTGATCCCGGACCTCTTCTGTTATCTGTGTTGTGGGCTCTTTAGCTAGAAAGCAAGCATAAGGCATGAAAGGCTGCAGAGTCCTCATGGTCCCTGTTCACCACTCCAAAGGTGACACTCAGAAACCTACATTCCTGTATCTCCTACAGATCTTCAAAGTTGGCAAAACACTCCAAGAAGTCACAATCTGCTTTCAGTCCTCAGACAGGATTAAAACTGAGCCACGCCCTGCCACCTTACTTGTGGTGCTACCATTTCACCTATGCATGCGATGTTTTAGAGGAAAAGCCTTAGTACAGGTTCTGTCAACCTCAAAAATATAAGGGTCTGGGCCTCAGCTTCCTCATCTTTAAAATGGGAGAGCATTCATGAATAATATCTCAAGAAAGTTCTTAAGAAGCTCAACATAATGCTAATCACAATTATTGTCATTACGACAACAATAATTGTGATTAGCATTATGTTGAGCTTGTAACTGTCAAAGCACCATGATTAAGAACTTTGTGTTATTTTATCTCATCCTCAGAATAACCCTGTGAAGTAACCATGGCATTACAGTTAGCAGCATTGACTCCGCAGCCAGACAAGCTCGGTTCAAATGCTGGCTCCACTGCCTTCTAGCTGCATGTCCATAATGACTTAATTACCCTCTCTGTGCCTCAGTCCCCTCACCTGTAAAATGGGGATAACTCAATTTTATCTATCTTGCTGAGGTGACATGAGTTTGAAATGAGTGGAATTGTAAAGAACTTTGAACAGTCAGCACAGTGGCTGGACTATAATCCCAGCTACTCAAGAGGATCACTTGAGGCCAGAAGTTCAAGACCAACTTGGGCAACATAGTGAGACTCGATCTCTACCAAAAAAAAAAAAAAAATTGTTTTAAACATTAGCCAGATGTGGTGGTGCATACTTGCAGTCCCAGCTACTCAGGAGGCTGAGGTGGGAGGATCATTTGAGCCCAGGAGTTTGAGGCTGCAGTGAGCAATGATCGTGCCACTGCACTCTAGCCTGGGCAACAGAGTGAGACAGAGCCAAGATTTTGTTTTTAAAAAAGAACGTTGAACAGTGCCTGATTCCTAGTAAGCATTTAGCAAATGGTAGCCATTCTTCTTTTTCTTCTCTTTAGCTCCATTCTAGACCAGCTGTTCTCAGCCAGGGGTGATTTTGCCCCCAACCCCACCCAGGGGACAACTGGCAATGTCTGGAGACATTCTGGGAGTAGGGGTATGCTGCTGGCATCTAATGGGTAGAGAATGTATATGCTGCTAAATATCTTACAGTGCACAGGACAGCCGGACAGCCCTGTAACAAAGAATTCTCCAAATGTCACTTGTGCTGTGGTTGAGAAACCCAGTTCTAAACTTGAAACATGAGGCTCAGGGTTCTTAACTTTCTCAAGACCACCTGACTCCAACACCTGTGGGTCTACCCACTCCCCAGTATGACTTCTGTTCTGGTGAGATACTGGATAAAAAGCTTTATAAGCTTTCCAATACCTCAGAAAACAAAAGAACATTATCTGACAAAGGACTGACACCCAGTTTTAAAATACGTATTTCCCTCAACTTTCTCTAACATTAAATATAAATCACAGGAAAAGAATATTCATGGATCCCTTGCCAATAAAACCCTAAGCTTGACCAAGAGGAATGTTCTTTATTAAACAGGAAGATCCTTCTGAGCAGCAGGGCTTCAGCTCAGGTCACTGAGGAAGAATTACATCATAACCAGGCTGGCTTTTCTTCTGAAAGCTCCCATCATAATGCATTTTAGAGCACAGAAGTAAGGAAAACAATGAAGGAAAACAAGGACTCCTCTGTTGTTCAAGGTCCAGCTGACTGAAGACTGAAGAACATTTACCTTTTTTCCGTGATGGGGCATCTCTGTCTACCTCGTCGTCTTTCTTTTTATTTCCCAAGTCACTGGTGTTCACTGTCACTGTTGCTTTGATTTCTTGCTGGGCCACCTTCATCCGGTCATAAAACACCTTAAAGAATTTCTCTGACTTCTTATCTTCTGTCAAACGGCAGAAAAAGGAGTGCTGCAAAGGAAAATCCATGGATTGTGAACACTGTAACTGACCAGAAACTGCACCCCACTCATTACACCAAAACCTAATGAAGATTAGAGCCAGTTGCAAAAGCTCACGCATGATCTAAGTTTAGGTCAACGTTAAGGACCACTCCACACACTGTAGTTCTCTGGGTTCTAAGGCCTGAGGTTTTCAACACACAGCCTTTGAAACAAATTGCTGTGACTGGAACAGACACATAGGCTTTGGGAGCATGCTCGAGTGTCGTAGGCAGACTGTTGCCAACTAAGAACAACTCCCTTTCACTGTTGCACACACGCAAAACAACACTGTTAATAATGAAAACTGACTTTTTGTGGGGGGATTACTGCAGGGCCAATCATTTGTTTAAGGGCTTCTATGCACTCTTCCCTTGGGCAGAGCCCTATCAAAATATACACATGAATAAGATATGCTGCCTGTGCTCATTAACATGTTAGGATGACATGTCCATAAATCAGACTAAATTATGTTAAGTAAAAAGTGCTCAGGAAGCTACACAACTATATTATAGATGCTCAGAGCTGGTGAGGATGACACTATGCTATAGTGATTCCAAAATCTTCAAGAAAAAGGTCATCTTCAAATCGGGTCTCAAAGGACAGGTAAGAGTGGTTAAATGAAGAAGCTCAAAATGAACAGGTAGCTCTCCTCTTGGATACACATTTGTTTTTGGACCCACTGCAAGCAGTAGTATACACTGTTGATGGAAAAACACAACATGGTATCTCAACTTCATTTATGAGTATTCGCTTTTCACCCCTTTGCAAACACCACACTGTTGTAAATTATTTACATAAAAATACAATACGGTCATTTAAAAAACAAAGCTCCAAACAATATATTTGCTTCTTCCAGGGGATCTTCTGCCAATTTCAAATCCTTCCATTTGGAAAGATGGCACTTCCCTATAGAAGGCAGTCCTAGGCTTCCAATCCCAGAAAGATCTTAAATCTTATCACCTTCTCGAAGCCCCCTAACTCTTGAAACTCACCCATACACACACCCCAATGCCTGATTCAGCAGAGCCCTAGGGAACCACCACATTTCCATCATCAACATGCAACTTCAGCTGCTTTGACTCTTCCAGCCATCGACTCACCCACTTTGTGGACAAACATCTGTCCCGTCTGCCCACAATGCACTTCTTGGTCGTGCCCTTTCTCTTCCTTCTAACTGTTCTTCTTTACCTCTGGTTGTTTTTTACAGCACAGGATCCATCCTTCCTGCCTGTGCTCCCTGGTTTGTTTTCTCTCCAGCCACTGCCAAATGCCAGGACACAAGTTACCACCTCCCCTGTGCTTGGCCTTGTCACCCTGCGTGTCGCTGAGGCCTTCACGATTCCCACTCTGGAACGAAGGTAAGTCTGTAGTGTCCTCCATTGCCCTTTATTGCCTATTTTCTTTTCTTTTAGGTTTCCTGCTATTTCATCCATCCATCCACTCATCCATCTACCTACTCATCCATCCATCCATCCATCCATCCATCCATCCATCCATCCATCCACCCACCCACCCACTACTTATTTTTGCATTTGTCACGAGGTGGGCACTATGTCAGTTATAAGAGAAGTGAGCAAAAACGAGCCTAGACCTTCCCCCCATGAAATTGACAGTCTCAGGAGGAAAACACACAGTAATTCAATAAACACCATAATAACTATTTACTAAATAGCCTTTTATCCCTACAAAAGTGACCCAGGAGGCTGCTGGTAAACAGTGCTGTGGCAGACACTCAATGCCACTGCCCTATTCTTATATTCCTGCTTCTTCCCCTGGCTAGGGCTCCTCATCTTTTGGGCCCGCCACCAATGCCACCTGCTCAGTGAGGCTGCCCCTACAGCAGCTCCCAAGCCTACTGCTTATTCTCCATGCCCCGTTTTATCTTCTTCACAGCAATCGAGCCCTCTGAATTGCACTGTCGCACTGGCTGTTCACCTGCTTACTGTCTGTCTTATGCAGAGTGCAAGCCCTATGAAGGCAGATGCCTCACCTCAGTGGTTTTCAGCTGCCCCCAGAGCTCCTAGAAGAGACCCAGCACACAGAAGGCACTCCATGATTATTTGACAAAAGAATGAATATAACCCAACACTTTATGGCTCCCCATAACCGGATGCCTCCCTCCCCACAGTTGGATCCTTTTTATATTTGGTGGACATGACAGAAATAAATCTCCAAAATAAATGAATTCTAGAAAATTGCTCAAATAAGAGAAAGCAACTTTCAATTGTTCACTTCTTTGAGAGCTCTTGAACCCTCAGATCAACAAAAGAGACAAAAAAATGGTGGGTACAAAGAATGCAACCTGAAGCCACCTAATTATGGTGACTGAATTTCCCACCAAGACAGGCCATCCAACATCTCACCCATGTGGGCTCACAGGGGACTGCCTGCTAAAGCGGGGGTGCACCAGAAGGTGGCCGTGCAGGACCATTAGCTTCAGTTGTATCCCAACCCTGTTCTTGTGGCATAGAAGCAGCTTTAAAAGCATTTTGGACAATCTGGTCATTCAAGGAAACAAAAGCCCTTCAACTAAGTAAGCAAATGAATAAATAAAGCCCGCCATCTGTCATCTGATAGCAGCGCCACGCGACACACACAGATAGCCTGCCACAGACCGCACTGTCTGACGGCCAGCCGGGTGACCCAACGGCTGTCAACCGCTAGGGTCAGGGTAAGGGAAGCTCTTATGAGATGAGGCAGGGCCAGGCACTGAGAACGCCACACTGCTGTGTGTGTTTGTTTCGCATTACTGATTCCAGTACTCACTTGCTCGAAGCAGCTTTATCGATAGAATGTGCTCAATAAAATAATAAAAGGGATAATAAAGTCTAGAAGACACGAGTAAGCACAGAAGATCAAAAAGAGAATAGGTTGGGAACTGGAGAATGGGGAATGAGGATTCAGAGGAGTCCCAGGCCGGGCTCTGAGGTCAAGCTGAAATGAGAGGTGTGCTCAGTTACACTACTCTTGGTATCAAAAGGAGAAATATAACCAGTGCCTTAACAGAAGGAAGACATTTCTTTTTTAAAATTCTGTTTGAATAAATTTTTAAAATTTAAACAACTTTTTAAGTTCTGGGGTATCTGTGCAGGATGTGCAGGTTTGTTACAAAGGTAAATATATGGTGCTTTGCTGCACCTATCAACCCACCCGTCACCTACATATTAAGCCCAGCATGCATTAGCTCTTTTTCCTAATGCTCCCCCTCAACCCCCGCCTCCCCCAACAGGACCCAGTGTGTGTTGTTCCCCTCCTTGTATCCATGTGTTCTCACTGTTCAGCTCATACTTATAAGTGAGAACATGCGGTGTTTGGTTTTCTATTCCTGCATTAGTTTGCTGAGGATAATGGCTTCTGGCTTCATCCATGTCCCTGCAAAGGACACGATCTCATTCCTTCTTATGGCTGCACAGTATTCCACACTTTATGGCTGCATAGTTTATGTACTACAATTTCTTTATCCAATCTATCAGTGATGGGCATTTGGGTTGATTCCATGTCTTTGCTATTATGAAGAGTACTGCAATAAACATATGCATACATGTAACTTTATAACAGAATGATTTATATTCCTTTGGGTATGTACCCAGCAATGGGATTGCTGGGTCAAATGGTATTTCTGGTTCTAAATCTTTGAGGAATTGCCACACTGGGAAGGCGTTTCTTAACAGAGGAATTAGCAGGGCAGACTTTGCAATCAGATTTCCTGGGTGTGAGTCCCAGGTCCTTGACCCACTGGCTTTGTGGCCTTGGGCACACTGCCCAGCCTCTCTCAATCCACATGGAAGGGCTGCCACGATGCATGCCAAGTGCTCAGTACAGTGCAAACTGATGGTGTTAATTTTGTTTTTCTACTACCATTACATTAGTAGAATGTGAAAACCCCAAGGTGAAGGTAACCCTGCGAGCAGCTAGGACACGATATCAAGGTGACAGCTGTGTTTCCAGAGTCGGAAAGGCCTGGATTTCAGCTCCACCACTTACTAGCGAGGGTCACCTTAGGAAGTGACAATGTCTCCGAAACCCAAATCTTCTCATCTGCAAAATGGGTAACAATTGTACTTCATGGATGGTTATGAAGGCTCAGTGAGATCACCACAGTAACACGATAGCTAACACTCACTGACTGCTTTCGAGCTACCAGGAGCTCAGGCAAACCTTCACATGTTATCTCGCCCAAAAACCCACAGAGCTGGTTACAATGATTATTCCTTTGGAGAGCTCAGGGGGCCCTGAAAGATAGTACACATCAAATATTTTAGCACAGCCCCAAGATACCCAACTACGAAGAACGCAGTCTCCCCAGGATACTCAGGTGAAGACAGCTCTAACAGGGAGGACAAGCAAGGGCTTAAGGTGTAAGTCCCCTGACTGAGAAGCCAAATAAAGACACTCCAAGCCGGGTGCTGGGGCGCACGCCTGCAGTCCCAGCTACTCCGGAGGCTGAGGCAGGAAGATCTTTTGAGCCCAGGAGTTTAAGGCCTACCTGGGCAACATAGTGAGGCTTCTGTCCCAATGAAATAAAAAACTTAAAAAGGTACCCCCGAAGGAAGAAGTGGGGTTTCTAGAAGAGAAGCAGTGGTATCTGTTGCGAGAGTAGAAGTGAAACATGATGGTAGTGTGGGTAAAGAACTAACATACTTCTCCTTAGAAGGGGCATACCCTAGGAGTGACGGGAGGCAGAGGGGTGGCTGTCCCCAGGGAGGGCCTTCTGGAATTGCTGGCTGTGGCTGCTGGAGGCGTTCACCTGCCCCCTCTGGTACCTGGTGTGACCTAGACTTAGAGAGACAAGAGCCCTCCACACAGTCCCAGACCTGTTCATTAAGCCTCTTTCTGTAATGATGCAGGGTGTGGGTGGGGAGTGGAGTGTCCTCCTCGGGACTGCCTCCCTACGGCTGGTGGGAGCTGAGAGCAGAGGAGGTGGGTGCACAGCCTCCCCGCCCCAGGCTCCTGAAGCAGGGCCCCTCTATACACGACAACGCCTCCCTCTCTCCCCCTCCTCCGAACCTCTTTCAATTCATCCCTCTTCACCCTGACCAAGAGCAAATCATCAGAGATTTTACTTTTTCAAACTCTTCACTCCACCCTACCTGGCAGATGTGAGGTAGCCCTTCAACATAAACCTGGCCCAGAACAGAAAACATCAGGTGATGGTGAGAGAAATCAGAATGATGGTTGCTAGGCACCCACAAACAGTGAGCTGGATACATGTGGTACATATAAAACATGGAATACTACACAGCCATAAAAGCGATTGAGATCAGGTCCTCTGCAGCAAAATGGATGCAGCTGGGGGTCATTTTCCTAAGCAAATTGATGAAGGAACAAAAAACCAAATACTACATTTTCTCACTTGTCAGTGAGAGATAAACATTGGGTACTCACGGACATAAAGAGGGGAAAAAGAGACACTGGGGAGTACTTGGGCGGGGGCAAGGGTTGAAAAACTCTTGGGTACGATGTTCATCACCTGGGTGATGGGATCATTTGTACCCCAAACCTCAGCACCACACAATATACCCAGATAACAAACCTGCACATTTACCTCCTGAATCTAAAATAAACGTTCAAAAAAAACACCAAAATGGTGGTTGCCTCTGGGAGGTAGGGGGTTGTGAGTAGAAAAGGACTATAAATGGGAATAAGACAACTTTCTGGAAGGAAAGAAACATCTTGATTAAATCGGCACTTTCACAGGTGTGGTAGACAGAATGGCCCCCTCAAACATGTCCATGTTCTAGTCCCTGGAACCTGTGAAAATGCTGCCTTATGTGGCGAAGGGGAATTAAAGGTGCAGATGGAACAACAGCTGCTAATCTCTGACCTTAAAGTAGAGAGATGAGCTTGGATTACCCAGGTGGGCCCAACATAATTACAAGGAGCCTTCACAGTGGAGGCAGGAGGCAGGAGAGGTGGGTAGCGAGAGGCAATGTGAGAAGGCCTCCACTCACCATTGCTAAACCTGAAGATGGAGGAAGGGACCACAAGCCAAGGGATGTGGGTGGCCTCTGGAAACTGGAAAAGGCAAGGAAGCCTTCTCCCCTAGAGCCTCCAGAAAGGAGCGCTGGCCTGCCAGCACTTGCTTTCGTCTAGCTAGTAAGACTCATGTTGAACTTATAAAACAATACATTTGGTTACTCTAAGCCACTAAGTTTGTAGGAATTTGTTACAGCAGCCACAGAAAACTAGTATAATGGGTATAAAAACATTTGTCAAATCTAATCAAAGTCTACATTTAAAATCTGTGCTGATGATTATATGTCAATTATATCACAATAATAATAATTTAAAAAAGATAACAGAAAGTCTGCTTTGTTCCCAGAAAGCTGGGGAACTCTGTAGAGGGGCCACATTCTGAGGCTGCCTCTCCACCACAGGGAACAGCATCTGCCCGCCCCCAGGCTGACCCCTCCTTACCCTCCAGTCATCTCCAAATCACATTTGATTCCAGAGCCCTTTCCATATAAGCTGTCTCACCAGAGTCTTAGGAGATTGCCAAGGCAGATATCATCATTCATAAATCTGTCACATTATAGATGAGAGAGCTGGGGTTAGGAGAGGTCAGTGACTTGTGGCAGAGCCACAACCAACTCTCCTCCTGTCTGCATGTTGAACCAACACAGACAACCAGCCCCAGCAGTGAGGCCGGAGTCAAAGGCAGGGGAAGCAGAAGACACGAAGCTGGTCTGTGGGCAGATCCGCAGCGCCAGTCCCAGACATCCCTGATGACAGGTCTGACCCAATATGCTTTAAGCAAAAGGCCAGGGCAGGGGCAGGGTAGGCAGTGACCCCGGCAGTGGCCGTTTCCATCCTGAATCCACTGGGAAGGGGGAACAGGAAGTGGGCATGGCTGCTGTCAGCCAACCTTCAACCACAAGCAAAGAGAACACAGATCACAGAACCCTGCAGCTGGAAGCACTGGATTCCAGCAGTTTCCAAATGCCTTTTTTAGCAGGGGAACGTGCTCCCTCTCCAGTCCCCAAACACCATCTTAGATAAAGACCCCCCTAGATAAAAGAGAAAAAGCAAAACAGATCCACATGAAGCAGAGCAAAGAGGGTCTCCTCCCTCTCGCCATTGAAACTCCTTGGAACTCCAGGAGAGCAGCACTTGAAAACCACCCACATCGGCCATCCTTCCACATTCCACAGATGAGGAAACTGAAGCCCAGAAAGGGAAAGGGACTTGCCAGGGTCACACAGAACCTCCCTCTCCTGACTGCCCAAGACAGTTACTTTTGACCACACTGGGGTGTGGCTGGTTGAAACCACAACCCGAGTTTACATTCTCACCTTCTGCTAATTATCAAGTACACAATGTTCCCTCCTTGGGTTGACTGAGCTGCAGAGGGGCCAATGAATCAGGGTCTTAGATTAAAAGAATAACAAAACTACCTTTTCGGATCAGGCTTGAAAATAATAAAAGATTGCTTAATTAGCCTGGCTCCCCATCCTCCCCTGGCCCCGCAAGTCCTTGCAAAGCCATGGATCATGGTTATGATGAGCCTGCCTCGCTTCAAGAACAAGAGCCACCCTGAGGTTAGGGGCTAGCAGACAGTGGTGGCCACCCTGGTGACAGCAGGGAGACAGAGGGCCTGGAATTATCATTGGATGCAATTTGGGCACTAGTCTTTGGCCATTTACATAACACCCAGCTCCTTTCTGGATCCACCTATCTTACCCTTCCCTGGAAAGGGGTATTATTGTTAGACATATAGCACTTTGCATCTGAGTAGTTCTTGGTAGTAATCAAAGTGTTTTTCACAACTGATGTTTCATAACAACCTTGCTGGGCCCCAGCTTCCATGTGATGCTGACATGGCAGGTGGTAGGACCCTCATTTTTCAGCTAAAAACCCCAGGGCACAAATGAGGTTCAGTAAATTGCCCATGATCACATGGCTGGATAGCAAGGAGCCAAGGCCATAATTTAGGTTCCCTGACTTCCACTCCAGGCACTCTCTGCCTAGCCAGGTGTGTTTTATTACCTAGTTCAAAGGGGGACACTCCTTTCTTTAGGTGCAAGAGGTCACAGTCCTAATCAAACTGTGTAAACAAGTGGTCCTGGAGAGAAGAATAGGAGAGACAAGTCTTCTCCACGACCTGGACATATACCCATGAAGCCATCTTTCCGAGAATTCGGGAAGTTCAGAGGAGAAGCCAGGCTTTGCAGTCCAAGGATCATGGCGTTTCCTGGAATGTGAGCCAGCCTACCTGTCCCTTCCTGGGCCACCAGGCCATTCTGGGGGAGGAGCCCCTTTGCAGCGTCTCAGCTGCAGGACAGGGCAGTGGTGGGGAGCATAGATGTATGTGTCCCAGGCTGGAGCCTGGCGGGAGTGGGGATGGCTTGCAGGGGAGCAGTCCAGCACAGAGTGACGACTGTGGGACTCGGATCCTTCCCCAAAGAAAAGCATTTCCATCCGCTCTGAAAGTTGGTCCACTTTTCAGAAGCCCTCGCTCTGGGCCTTGAGAGAATCCAGAGAATGGGATTTTCCATCTCACTGCCTCATAAGACACGGCCCTGACCCATCCAGCCCACGACACCATGGCTGCTCACTTATCTGCTGCAAAATGATTTAAGTTCTCACACTAAGGCCAAGAATTTGAAAAATGTGGCTGCTGAACAGTGAGCCAAAGCTGGAGTTTCCACGGGCTGAGGTAACTTCTCTGTGGGCATCTTTGATTTTTCCCTTTCCACATCAACTCTGGGAGTCTCAGGGATTTCAGGGGACATCTCCAACCAGACTAACCCACTCCTGCCCAGCTTGAACAGATACTCTGTGGGTGACAGAGCAATGCCAGTGGCTACCAAGAGGTGGGGCTTACCTTGGCTGTCTTCCTACACCTGTGATTAACTGAGAACTCGCCACTCCCTAGGGACCCTCTCTCTGCAAGTTTTATTATAGTGAACGGCAACTGAACGTTTCCAGTTTGCTGGGTGCTAAGTGCTTTATGTGCATTATCTCATTTAATCCTCAGAACTACCCCATGGGGTAGGTGCCATTATCATTCCCAGTTTACAGATGAGGAAACTGAGGCCCCAAGAAGTAGCCTGCTGAGTCATCCACCTAATGAGTGCCCTGGCACCCAAGCCCCACCTGTCTGACGCCTCAGCCCTGTTCCCAACCACTAGCTCTGTTAAACGCCTCTCTCCTGAGCAGGAGTCTGTCCTGTTCTGAACACCTTTTGGCATTTTATAATCCACCCCACCCCTACCCCTACCCACCAGGTCTTTCAGAGGCATAAACAGGCTCCTCTCACAGTAAAGAATAGTGGCGGAAGGCACACATGCATTTGAATGCCTCAACTTTCCCATGACGTTTAATACATTTGTTAATATGGGCTCCCAAACAATCCCCTTCTGCAAGCTGAAGGGCTGCCAGGGCTGGGGTAATCAGTTATTAACAAAACCATTGTCACACAATGACTGCTGTGGGTCTGGAGTCCTTCTTTTAGAAACCAGTGATTACAATCAAAACTCAAAGACCAGGAACCGTGAACTAGGTAATAAAACACACCTGAGTAGGCAGAGCGTGCCTAGAGAACTGGAAGTCGGGAAACCTAAAAATTTTGGCCTTGGCTCCTTGCTATCCAGCCATGTGATCATGGGCAATTTACTTAACCTCATTTCTGCCCTGGGTTCTTTAGCTAAAAAATGAGGGTCCTACCACCTGCCATGTCAGCATCACATGGAAGCTGGGGCCCAGTAAGGCTGTTATGAAACATTAGGTGTGAAAAACACTTTGATTACTACCAAGAACTACTCAGACGGAAGGTGCTACAGTTGTCTAACAACAATACCCCTTTCCAGGGAAGGTATAAGATAAGTGGATCCAGAAAGGAGCTGGGTGTTATGTAAATGGACAAAGACTAGTATCCAAATTGCATCCAGTGATAATTCCAGTTGGTTCTGGTAGGTTGAATGGCTTCTAAGTTGACAGCAAAAACACAATGAATAGCAATTCCCATTAACCATCACAATGTAGATTTTTTTTTTTTAAGTTTGGATGGCATAAAAAAAGAACAAGACCGTATCTTTTGTGGGAACATGGATGGAGCTGGAGGCTATTATCGTCAGCAAACTAATGCAGGAACAGAAAACCAAATCCGCACATTCTGCCGTATAAGTGGGAGCCAAATGATGAGAACTCATAAACACAAAGAAGGAAACAATAGACACTGGGATCTACCTGAGGGTGGAGGGTGGGAGGAGGAAGAAGAGGAGAAAAAATAACTATTGGCTACTAGGCATAGTACCTGGGTGATGAAATAATCTGTACAAGCCCCTGTGACATGCGTTTACCTATATAACAAACCTTCACAGGTACCCCCCAAACCTAAAGTTAAAAAAAATTTGGCTGAAATTTCACTAGCTATAGAAGCCAAATTTCTGCATGTGCAGAGATAAACATCGTTGCTTCCACTTGTCAAAGTTTAACACACCCAAAGGCAGAATACAAGCTTGTGTCAGACCCTCCTCTCAAACAATCCCAAGCCTTTCCACATAAAGCATTTTCCAACACTTTAGACCAGTCTGGACTTCAGTAAAATTCTGACCTATGAAAAGGGTCTAATCATTAATACAATGGGCATTCAGAATTGGACACTCTCTTGGCATAAATTATCACTCACCCCAACAAAAACTTTTTTGCAAGGTCTGATGGCTTTCAACCAGCCAACATCTGCAGCTCTCAGTTTACCAACCTCTCTCAGGTTGTTTCCAGCTTTAATGAGTTCAGAAATAACTTCCAAGTAGAAAGGAAGTGATGAAGTGAAGCAAGTCTGTATTGGAGAGGTGTCAACATTTCAATTTCATTTTTCTGAAACAAGGTCCTCCCTCATCCACACTGTACAGTCACCTCTTAACAAGTGAGAGACAAACCAGTTTCAACTACCCTGCCAGGTAAGGGTGGGGCAGACGCCCGTCGCTATGCCGGACACCTGAGAGAAAAGGTGGCAGACAAGGAACCGTTCCTTCACTCTTATTAATCTGGTCACTGGGCTCTAGGGAAGGGCCTAAGCTCCAGGGTCAAGGCTAAGGCAGGGGATCTTCATGATGATTTTCAAGGTGAATTCAGTTTTCTTCAGGCAACAAAGTCTAACCTGTTCTATTAAAAACACGTTTCAGGGTCCAGTGTGGTGACTCACAGCTGTAATCCCAGCAGTTTGGGAGGCCCAGGTGGGAGCACTGCTTGAGCCCAGGATTTCGAGACGAGCCTGGGCAACATAGCAAGATCCCATGTCTAAAAAAAAATGTTTTAAACTGAGGAAAAAAAACACCTTTCTTCTGAGACAGAAAGCTTCACAGCTCTCCTTTCCTGTCTCCCAGTGCCCACGGGAACTGGGACTTACTGGGAAAGCTCTGCCCTGTCTGGTAAGCAACGCGGTCCCCTACACCCTGTGTGGATCAGAACACTAACTGTGTCACACATATTCATCAACAACTCAACCAACAAACAGTAATTCCTAAAAAATAAATTTAAACGTATTATCTTAGGAAGCCTCTGATGGTGTAGGCAGGCTGCTGGCAACCACTGTTTCCAGCAATATTTAACAGGAAAACTGGATTTCAGAGAAATAGGTCAGCCACCACTCTGGAGAACCCTGTGGTTCCGACCCAGGAACAAGAAGTTAAGGACACTCCAAATTTTCTCTGGGTTCAGTGGTCAAACAGATGCCAAAGGCCAGTATCTTCTGTGGGGATACATGGCACCGCCGTCTGTCTCGTCCAGCCAAGTCATGAAGATTGGAAAGCCTCCAGACAAAACAAAGATGACCAGTGGAGTGGCAAATCGACGACACCTTTGAAAACAGACATAAAATAGACGCAACCTCAAAATTTGCCTGAAGTGGAAGGGGACTGTGGTAGGAAGCTCCTTAGTAATCCTCCAGGAGGGCAAGAAGGTATTCTGGTGGCTGTTCAAGCCAACATGAGGCTTATTAAAAAGGTACTCTAAAGCAAAGGAGAGTTTGGTTAGATCTCAGGAAAGACTTTTGCCCAAGGAATCAGAGGGGCTTTAAAATTTCAGTCCATAAAGAAGGAATGAACAATGTGAATTGCATGTCTGGGCTGCAGGAGACACATGCCAGCCTCCGAGGGTGGCTTCCAGGGTTGGTTCTACGATTCAATGACAAGTATCCTCTCGTGGCTCTTGTGAAACTCTCAGGTCCTGTCTTGGCTCACCCACATGATCACTGTGGGAACTGTGACCAGAAGGCACGAAGACCTCCTCATCAGACCTCTACCTTGTCTCATGAACCCTGAAAAGAGAGATACAAGAGGTGCTTGGAAAATTCTATCACTAAGTCATCCTCCCGGGAGGAGGGTCTAGTGCTGAGGACCTGGCAGTGACTTGGGTGCTATTCCTCCACGGGGGTGGCAATCTGCATCGTGAAGAGCGAGGGCTGAAGTAGGAGATGCAGGGTTAGGGGAGCTGATCTCTGGGACCAACTCCCCAGGTCTTATTTCCATTCTGTGTACCCGAGGGGCAATGAATCAACACCAATCAATGTTTCCTGTCCTCAATGCTCCAGAGTTCCCAGGGAATTCAACTTGAAATGTATACTGATGCCAAGAATATTCCTTGCCCAACCCATTTTCTGTGTTTGTGCAGTCACATGGCTCAGTGACAGAGCTCTCTATCCTGCATCTTTAGCAAGGTAGAAACGTATGCAAAGGGGTGACTTAGGAACTAGGTGGGTTTGGACAGCTCATTTATTAACTTCTATCCTCAGTTTCCTCATCTGCAATGGAGAAAGAGGAGGAGAACCACTTGAGGCTCTATTGCAAGGAGTACAGGAGAGAAAACAGGTGAGAGCCCACACAGTACCAGCAGGATGTCTACACCAGCCACGTTCCCTTCTCTGCTCTCCACACACCTGTGACAAGGACACTTGGCCGTAGAAGCCGAAAAAAGCAAATCCACCCTGGCCTGCTGGAGGCAAGGACACTGGCTCACAGATGGCAAAGCATCAAGCAAAGCAAGTGCCTCCTTGATGAAGACTCTGCAGTCACCCTAGTCAACTCCAGTTCTTCCCAACTCAAATGACTCTCGGGTACAGCCAAGTCTGGTCCTGAGCAGAATGTGCTGGGGCTTTTCGTGTCTCCCCACCCACAGACCCATTTTGCTGTGTGCTGGCCCAGCAGGTAACTTCCACATGGTCACAGAGAGCATCCCTGGCAGCTGACAGTAAGATGTACAGATGGCCAAGAGGCTAGAGCAGGGCAGGGTGAAATCACACAGCACTCATCTGGGTAAAGCTGCTTTGTATATTAGGGCTTTGGCAGCAGCAGTGCATATCCAAGCAGGGGACAGGCCCAAGCCAACTTGGTGCCCTTTAGAAGCACTGACTAGGGATTGGCAGGAACCACAGAGATCACCTCATCCAGCCCCCACTTGATGACAAGCCCGTCACCTTGGTGGAGCAAATACTTTCCACAGCTCTGCCCCCGACTGACCGCCATGGGGTAGACCACGTCGGCCTCCTTCACTCAGCTCCTCCAACATCCCAAGCACAAGCCAACCCACTTCTGGAATACTCTTGCCCTCTGCTACTCTTCACACAGCTCCTTCTCTTCCCATCTGCTGGGCCTCAGCTTGAATGGCATCTCCCTAGAGAAGCCCTCCCTGACCACCCTTCGTGGCCCCTGTTTGCTTCCCCTTCACACTTCTCTGAAGCTGTGATTTAGCTGATTATGAGCAGATTTCCTATCTCTGTCTCCCACAAGACTGTAAGCTCCAGGAGGACAGGGGCTATGTTGGTCTCATCCCTGACTGTATTAATGCCAACGTGTACAGCACCTGACACCCAGGGAGTGCTCAGTACATAAACATCTGCTATATTAAGCCGGCTGTGGTGGCACAAGCCAGTAGTTCCAGCTGCTCCGGAGGCTGAGACAGAAAGATCTCTTGAGCCCAGGAGTTCAAGGCCAGCTTGGTCAACATAGCAAGGCCTCTTCTCTCTCTTTTAAAAAATTTTACTATATTAATGAATGAACAATAATCCTGAAGGAGGTGCAATTCCACAACACTCAAGCCAAGCTTTGCATCCATGGCAGCTGAAGTATAACTTTATGGCCAGAAGATCCCTGCATGTGAAAGCTTCAAATTCCTGCTAAGTGGGAAAATGCAGCACACACTGCTGACCAGCCAAAGGCGGCTGATGTGGTGGTGTCACCTCTACAGGCTTATCCGGTTTTTGCACATAACTCTGTGATGGGCTCAGCCTGGCTGGGGATCCTTAATCCATCGAGTTAACTGTTAACTACCCCGGCCCCAGTGACATAGCGGCTTGCATTATTAACTACAGCCCACGAGGGATGATCATTTGTGCACCTTCCGTCTCCAAACCTGGCTTCCTCCCCAGACTTGATAGCTACAAGCTCTGGGCTGAACAGTTTGTGGGTTTGTGTTGCAAGGAGGCTAATAAAAACATATTTCTCAAATACCGTATGGTAAGGGCAACTGAAACACATCCTCCTCGAACAGCAATCAAATACATATATTTTTAAAGTCCTGAATTCCAGGGGAAAAAAGAGGCTTGAAGACTTCAGAGGGTTTACAGGACTATCCCCTTCAGTGTCAGGGCCATCTTGATGAAAAGTCTAAAACCCAGGCATAGGAAATTGGTAGAAACTTTGAGAGAGCCTCTGACAGTTTCAAAGAGGAACTCAGAGGAACTCAGGAAATGTGAGCAATGTGAGCGGGCATAGATTTCTCAGTGAAAAGGAGGGTCAAGGCAGAAGAACCAGAGGTAACTGTGAATATCAAATCAGTTCTCAGGGAAGCGGGGGGTCCAAGTGTGTATGTGAGGTGCCTTCGTCGTCCCTGCATCGGGAATCTAGCTGTTGGCAACTTATAATGAGAAAACAGTCTCAACCACGAAGTTAACTCTGCTGGAAGATTTCCAAAGGGAAAGTCCCTCCAGTTACTCAGAGGGGAAAAAAAAATTACCTACTTGGTCTGGAATCCGGGGATATTTTATGCAGATGTCTCTAACAGAAGTTAATAAAGGGAAGTCAGCTTGCCTCTGATTATTCAAACAGGCTACTGCTGTTAAGGATTGCACAACTTCTGGGCAAGGCAGGGGTGGGTTTGGCTTTTAAAAAATTTTTTCAGCCTGTCCTCATGGAACTATGTATTCTTTTCTAAGAACTTTTTATCCTAACCTCCCTACTCACATCTTCTAAGTGCCTCTGCTCTGGTGGGAATGTAATGGACAACACAGAGCCATCTCAAAACCCTCTGTGGCCACCACCAGGCCGGCCAGAGTGCAGGGGGCCACTCCCTGGGCAGCCATAGGGTTCTCAGCAAGGTGCATTCATCGTCCCTGCTGAGAATCTGATGGGGCAGCATTTTTTTTTTTTTTTTTTTTTTTAAATTAAATGCAAGCTGAGTAATTTCAACCTGCAACCTTCAGGTAACAGGAGTTACCCAAGCTCCAGGAATTATGACTGTGGGGTAAACCCATTCTCTTGTTTTCTTGCGGTTCTATTTTCTAACACACTAGAGGAGATGGAGACGTCATCACTCCACCCAGGGCAAGAGGACAAAGGAGGATGCATGGAAATACAAACGGCCCTTCTCCTCCAGGCCATACCGACTGTCCAACTAGCAATACACTTCATCTGGTTTTGGAGCAATCTGAATTTGGAATCTGCCAGAGAAAACTTCTATCAGGCAAGATGGAAGACTCCTAGGATAGGTCCCTCTGATGGAGGGGTTGGTAATAAAAAAAAAATCACGGGAAAAGAAACAGGGGAGGGTGGAAAAAATATACCTTAGAAAACAACTTCTGATGTCCTGGGGCTACACAATGGGGGAGCTGAGCAGTTAGGAAGAAGAGGGAAAATATTCTGTTTCCGGAGACAGCTCCAAGAATCATGAGTAGGTGTGAGAAACAAGGAAGCTTATAGATTTAAAAAAAAAGAAAGAAAGAAAGAAAGGAAGGGGGCAAAAGGAAGGAGTCAGGGAAGGGGGGAGTGAGATCTTTGAGAGACAGGGGAATTAAAAAACACCATAGCAACAACTCAGTCCACCTACCCTGGCCGCCCACCCACAGCCAGATTCTTTACTGACGCATTTGAGAACAAGCTGGTTCCTACCAGCTCAGGAAGGTGAGCAAACCCAGAGAGCTCATTAAATCCCTTCTCAGCGACTCTTGTCTGCCTGCAGATAGTGAGCAAGGAGGATATAAATAGAAGTTATATAACATCTCTTTGTTGATTCCTGTGCTTACCAAAAAAAATGCAGCATGACCTTGTTTTTCTTTAGAGTTTGCCTCGGCCTGCTGGTTGAGGACTTTAATCCAGATAGGAATCATCTTAAAGTTTAAACAGCAGATATAGATTTCCAAGTTAAGGGTGCTCTGCATGGTCGTCCAAGTTAGGAACCCTCAGGGTCAAGTCCTCCTCGGAGGATTAAAAAAAAAAATCCACTAGCTCTAAAACAACAACAGCAGGTATGGAATCTTGTGGCTTCCTCTTAGAACATTTCCTGAGGTAAATTAAGGAGTAAATTTGATACCCAAGAGCAAAGCATCATTAAAATGGCATCTTGGGTTTTCTAAAGGAGGTTGGAGCACCACAGGTATATTCAAAGGTAACTGATGGTTTCTAAATACCCTCCAGGCATAATCAGTTGTCTTTTTGTTCCTTAACAGGCATGACGGTAAGAGTCCAGTGGATGGAAAAGGCCTTCTCCTTAAAGATGCTTATGGAAATGAGCACTGCACAGGGCAACACAAATCAGGTCCCCTGAAATCCAGCCCAACCTGGCTAGACTCTCCAGTGCCTGTCAGGGCTTACGAACAGGTCGCTTCAGTGTCTTTGTTAGGGGGTGGTTAAAAAGGAGTACATGCTTATAGGGTATGCTGCTGAGCTCCATGGTTTTGACTTCACGTCTAACCTGTTGATGCTACAAAACTCTTTTAAAAACAGTTACCATGGGAACTTTTCCCTAGCAAGCATTCTTCCAGAAACGTTAAAGGTGCTGGTGAATTCAATGCCCTTGGTGTCAATAAGCTTTTGCTGAGTCTTAGAATGTATGGCTTGAAACGAGAGGACTTTCAAACACATAATGCAAAGTTTCCAATGCAAATGTCTTCAGGGTTAAGTGTCAGTGAAACAGGTGGAAAGTAGGGGGGAATAAAATGACCTCAGTGTGTATGGAGGCCCCAGTTAAGCATTTGAAAAATTCTATATACAGTGTTTTCAATGTATCATATATCAGCAAACCAAAATACCCCATAGGGCTATAATCAGCTCAAGGGGTTACTTCAACAAGAGATGCTCTGGCTGTCACTCCTACTATGGGATTTCCTCTCTCATCAGAACTAGTAAGTGGTCAAAACCACAATAATGCATAAATTAAGGCAGGGAATTGGGTATCCAATGTGAGCAATTGAAAAGGTACCCATCTATTAGCTATTTGCCATTACGGTACTGGAAGTGCTCAGATGACTCATAAAATGACCAGAATAAAAGTTTGTTGTTTTGTTTTTACTTCAAGAAGATAAAGAATCATGAATTAGTATTCAAGGTTACCTAATACTAACCCTTGTCTAACATGTGAGGAACCAGATCTAGCGTTAAAGGGAGCTGTTGTTGGGACAGGACAAGAGTCCACATCCCCTGCCCAGCGCCTGGTTCTGGGTCATGTCACTGAAGCGCATCAGCCCATCTGTCAGCCAAACCCCACTAGCCTTGTGCCTTCTTCTAAATCCCTGTGGAGGAAAACAACTTCTGCCTTCTACAGTATGAACAGTGAGGGTCTGCTAGGAACCAATACAACTTCACGTCCCGATGCAGCAATGTTGCCAGGTAACAAATGTAGAAATATACTCCAAAAACTGTATGTGACAATATACAACCTCCGCTCTGCAGCTGATAACCGAGGGAGTGTTAAAACACCGTGTTCTCTTAACACTTGGGCTTTTGGTGTGAAAATAAAATTAAATGGGATACTTCCTCTTGTAAATATAAGACAGGCATACAACTCACACATGTATCCACTAATTGGAAATAGTAGAGGGGTTTGCAATAGCTCTGCAGTGCATCCCAGCCTTCACTCTTAACCTCAAGATGAATTCCAGAAAACCTACAGAAACAATAACTGAGGAACCTTTCTTATATCGGGGACAAGCTCTCCTCTAACTATTGTGAGGAAGGAACCCACCAGAAGGACACCAGCAGAAATTAAGGAAAAGCTCATACATGGTTATAAAACAAAATGTGCTTCTGTTCCACTCCATTTGATAGGTCTACCTTGAGAACTCATTGGCTAACCAAGCAGTGACTACTTGCTTCTCAGATCAAATAATCAGTGCGGCCTGTTGCCACCCTGAACGAAAACAAGATAGACACTGCTCTCTAGTAGGCAGAGCTCCAAAGTGGGTACAGGGCACTGAAGAGCTCCCTCACATTGGACTCATGTAACTTAAAGGCTGGCTGGCATGGTAGAAAGCTGAGAGACTTCTGAGGGCCTTGTGTTCACATCCCAGCTCTGCCGACTGCGTGACTTTGGGTAAGACACATGGCTTTTTTCAGACTCAGTTTCCTCATCTGCAATTGGGACTATTCCATGTAGTCCAGATAGAGTACCTACTGGCTCCATGCACAGTGCTGGGCACTTCACAAAAATGAGAAGACCCTCCTTCCTTTCCCTTCCCCCAAACATGAATATTCTTCAACCAGTACAGACTCAGATGTGGGGAATATCTGGTGCATTTAGCTTCTCTGAGCAAAACGGGCAAAAGTTGAGATCTAATAATCCTCACACGATGCCAAAGAACATATGCTTCTTTAGATGCAAGCGAAAAACAAAAATTGCTATTAATCTAACTTTTCATAAGGGCCCTGATTAGATGAGCTGCTATCAATTTCTTCCACAGTGAGGAAGTTCCGTAGGACAGTCTTATTGTCATTAACTTTCCTAAGACCTGGGAACCTGGAACTTGCTGGAAGTACATGTATGTAGCACATATAATTGTCATTTGGCAAATGAGATGCCCAGTCTGAAAGGAAAAGTCTTTCATGATTTCCTCCTCCAGAATTCATGGGCAGACCTTATAAACAAAGCAAATACACCGACCACTTGAACTGCCTTCTGATTATCAGGAGGGCACAGTGTCTCCCACAAAGACTCCATTATCAAAGACAACAAAATGTGGAGCCACAAATTCCACCCTGCCTGGCAAACAGATGCAAGGTCCTTGAAGCGGCCATGTCTGTGCCTGGAAAATCGGTGGAGTAAGGAGGTGGCACGGCATGGTAGAGAGGCTACAAACTCATGTTCTGGCAGAAAACAAACCCTGGCACAACTACCAGCTGGCTCTGTGACTCTGAGCACATAACCTTACCTCTCGGATCTTCTATTTCCTCATTAGCAGAAAGGGATCAAAGCAGTACCTACTACATAGGAGCCCCAGGAAGAGTGGATGAGACCATGCAGTGAAGACTCCTGGCTAGCCCCGGCACATGAGCACTTGTTACCACTACTGTCCATCATTATTACAAACAAGAAGAAAAGAGGACTGCTGCCATCATAAGGATATTTCTCCAAGCTGACATTATGTATTTCCTGTGGGATCAGATCAACTTAACTCCCTCCCACACCTAAAGAAGGTCTCCTTTAAAATGGTAATAACCATCAACAATACACGTTCACATTTCACATCCTCATGTTTCTATTCAGAAATGGTAAGAAGGCTAAAGTAACATGGTGGCCACATTGGGTCAGAACTTCAATTTCTACATTTACAGTCTGAGTGCTGGGGAGTCAGATGGAGACTTGACCTCAGAAGAAAGTGCACTATTGGGTGAGTTAGTGGGTGAGGGAAGATAAACAACCAAAAAGTATGCAAAGTTGCTTTGGATGGGCTGTTACCATGTGTTAAAAGCTTCATGCTGAGCTGAGTGCCTTCCACATATTATCTCAGTGAATTCCCAGAATAATTTACACAGTAGGAGTATCCACACTGATTCATCACGTACACACTGAAGACCTTTCATCCAGCACATGTGGAGGCTCCTCGAGGGGACTTGGGGTGAAGACAGACTTGGTCTCTGCCCCCTTGGGTCTTACAGTCAAGCTCTAGTTGAAGTGTGGTCATTACTGCAGGAAATGAAGCACAGTCCATTATCTCTGCCTCAGGGGATAAGAGGAAGTTTCTAGAGTAGGAGACATTTCTATCAGGGCCCAGGGAGCCTTCCAGGCAAAGGGAATGAAGGCATGTCCACACGGAGCAAAGGCATCTGAGTTCATGGCCCCGCTGGGGATTGGCAGGCGTGAGTTGCAGCTGCAGGACAATGAGTGTGGGGGAGTGAGTGGAGAAACCCAGGTGGGGCCAGATCACGCAAGGCACTGATGCGTTCCGTCAGGGAGGCCATGGACTCCATACTCCACAGAAGGCTGTTCAGATGGGGAAGCAAGTGGTGAGGGTTCCATTTGGGGGGCATCACTGACAACCGCGTGGAAGAGAGAAATGCCCAGAGGCAGGGAGGCCACTAAAAGGCTAACTCAGTTATCCAGGCGAAAAGGCTGGCAAGTGCAGAGCTCAGCAGCCCCATGCTGGCAGGCGGTCAAGCCTGGTGGTCAAGCATATGAGTCCTGAAGCCACAGTGCCTAGTTTCAAACCGCAGCTCCTGCATTCCCAGCTGGGCCACTCTGACTTCACAGTGCCAACTATCTGGTTCATTGTAAGTCCTAACAATGGTTAAACTCCCAGGAGGTAAAGTGGGCACAGATTAGTTCCTGGAGCAAAAGCAAGAGAAAAAGAAATCTGATGACTGCAAAGCTTCTAGCTTGGGTATCCTTGGCTGTTGGTGAGTCCACTGACAAAGCTATGGAACACAAGAGAGCAAATGGAATGGGGGAAGGGAGATGACGGCATCATGGGGTCCTGCTAACTTACAGCTAACACAAGTGGAGATGCCCATCAGGGATTTGAGCAGAAATCTAGAAATCAGCAGAGAGGTGGGACCGGGAGCTATATCTTTGGGAGGTGTTGGCATAAATGGCTGCGGGAGGCCTTGGGAGTAGATGAGATTACCCAAGGGGATCGGTAGAAAAAGAAGGCAAACAGGCTGGAGACGGGGCTCTAACATTTCAGATGTTTTAAGGTCAATTGTACATGCCCTGAGAAGTCCCTGTGTTCACCACTAGGAAAACGTTTGTAGGAGGCACAGAAATAGCACAGCATTAAGCCATAAGGGAGTGACTAACCTGGAAACGTGATGCTTTGGGGTAGGATGGTCAGAGGGGGCTCACAGATCAAAAGTCTGTAATCGCAGGTGTCCGGATTCTCAGGCTACACAGACAATTCCCTAAGGAATGTCCTGCTTTATCTGCCTCCCAAATCTGTGTTGAAAGGTATTAAACTGGAGTGATGGAGTACATCCTGGCAGAGGCTATGTGGGGAAAGCAGAGATCACTCTAGGAAAGGAAACGTCTTTTAAAAAACAACCCTGTCTGCCCCCACCAAAAGGAAGAAAGAAAAGAAAGAAAGAAAAGAAAGGAAAGGGAAGAAGAGAGGGAAGGAGGGAAGGAAGGAAAGAAAAAAAAGACAGTGAGAAAGAAAGAAAGCAAAAGAAAGAGAAAGAAAAAGAGAAAAAGAAAAACAAGAAAAAAAAGAAAAGGGGAAGGAAGGAAAGAAAAGGAGAGGAGGGAAAGAGGAAGGAAGGAAGGAAAGAAGGAAGGACGGAAGGAAGGGAGGGAGGGAGGAAGGAAGGAAGGAAGGAAGGAAGGAAGGAAGGAAGGAAGGACGGAAGGAAGGGAGGGAGGGAGGGAGGGAGGGAGGGAGGGAGACAGGCAGGGAGACAGGCAGGGAGGCAGACAGGCAGGGAGGGAGGCAGGCAGGAAGGCAGGCAGGGAGGCAGGCAGGGAGGCAGGGAGGGAGGCAGGGATGCAGGCAGGGAGGCAGGGAGGCAGGGAGGGAGGCAGGCAGGGAGGCAGGCAGGAAGGCAGGCAGGGAGGCAGGGAGGGAGGCAGGGAGGCAGGCAGGGAGGCAGGGAGGGAGGCAGGGAGGGAGGCAGGGAGGGAGGCAGGGAGGGAGGCAGGGAGGCAGGGAGGGAGGCAGGGAGGCAGGGAGGGAGGCAGGGAGGGAGGCAGGCAGGGAGGCAGGGAGGGAGGCAGGGAGGGAGGCAGGCAGGGAGGCAGGCAGGAAGGCAGGCAGGGAGGCAGGGAGGGAGGCAGGGAGGGAGGCAGGGAGGCAGGCAGGGAGGGAGGCAGGCAGGGAGGCAGGGAGGCAGGGAGGGAGGCAGGGAGGGAGGCGGGCAGGGAGGCGGGCAGGGAGGCGGGGAGGGAGGCGGGGAGGCAGGCGGGGAGGCAGGCGGGGAGGCAGGCAGGGAGGCAGGCCCGCCCTAGCCTGTTTCCTTGAATTCCCATTTATTAGCTGAGTAAGTGGCCAACATACCTTGGGACTTAGGATATTGCTCATCTGGTGAATATTTACTTAAAAATTGCCATACTAGGGGGTGAGGAGCACAGAACAAAGGGAAAATACTGTGTTTCTTTCCCTTAGGCAGTTTAACATCTACGTAGTAAAGATTAAACAAACTCTGGGGTCAGCAAACATTTTTCCAAAGGGCCAAATGGTAAACATTTCACACGCTGAGGGTCATCACAGTCTGTCACAACTACTCAACTCTGCCCTTGAGGCAGGAAAGCAGTTAGGACAATCCCAAAGGAAAAACTGCAGCTATGCACCAATAAAACTTTATCTACAAACACAGGCGGCTGTCTGGATTTTTCCCGTGGGCTACCATTTACTAATCCCTGAACCTCCAGAGGAGGACTGACCAATCCTCTGCCTGGCAGTTCCCAAGAGGCATTTCATACTCAGAAGTCACTAAAGAAAGTTAGGAAGAACACAGACCTCTTGCTAGACCGGAAGGAAGAGAAAGAAATAATAATATCTGGACCTGTTGAGGATTCAGTGGGATAAAATGAATTGATGGCTTTACAAAAATTTCCAGGTCTTCTCTGTCATTTTTCTCTGCACTTTTAGTAACATTTTAGAGACCGTGGAAAACCTGAGGTTCTCTCTGAAGACATCTCCTCTTAGAAACAAATTCTTAGCCGTGCACGGTGGCTCATGCCTGTAATCCCAGCACTTTGGGAGGCTGAGGCGGGTGGATCACTTCAGGTCTGGAGCTCAAGACCAGCCTGGCCAACATGTAGAAACCCCATCTCTACTAAAAATACAAAAAATTAGCTGGGCATGGGGGCAGGCAACTGTAGTCCTAGCCACTCAGGAGGCTGAGACAGGAGAATTGCTTGAACCCAGGAGGCAGAGGTTGCAGTGAGCTGCGATCGCACCCCTGCACTCCAGCCTGGGCAACACAGTGAGACTTTGTCTCAAACAAACAAACAAGATACAAATTCCTGCTTCTAGCTTTCGCAGGAAGGAAGGAGATTAACATTCTGCTTCCAAAGATCTTCCCCTCCCCCTTCCCCCTCAACAGTTGCAGTCCTGTCATGGAAGGCCAGACAAGCAGATGTATGTCACTGTCCACTTCTGTCCATATTGTTGGTTCTACTACTCAGGAAAGAAGAAAAATCATGCTGGGTCTCCAGCTCCTCTGGAAGCATGAACCAGGATGCACATTCTCCCCTGGGACCACCTCAAAGGGATTGTGCCTCTTACAACCAACCTGGAAGGACTCACGGATGAATGATGCTGACAATTCTTGCCGTAATTTCTTGCCCCGAACTGGGAAACTGAATGCCAGTAGGTGCATGCATTACCTAATATCTGCCATCACTAGGAGAGCTGCGCTAAGGATGACCAGGGCAGAGCTGTGGGAACTGCTATCTTCTTCTGCAGGAGAGCTCACTCAAGTCTGATATGCCTAAGAATGCAATGACTTGTGAATTTTGAGTTTCTTCCTGAAGACCTGGATTTAAACCAAAAATCCCCAAGGATTCTTGTTCAGTAACAGTCCAGTTTCCTGGGAATGGTGAAGAAGGGTGTGAGGTGTTCAGGTTGAAGGCAAAGAAAGCAGGAGGGAAGGAAGGGAAGGAGGGAAAGAAAGGAAAGGAAAAAAGGACAGACAAGACAATGGCCTGGGCCTGGGAGCACTTCAAACCACAAAGAAGTGAGTAGATTGCTGTTTTTCTTTCTGCTTCATCCCAGAATGTCTCTCATTACTTTTAATGGCAAAAACTGCAATTACTTTTGCACCAACCTAAATAACCTGTACCCAAGGCAATGACATTTCCCAATGTCCTGGAGTTCTAAAATCATTTTCAATATACAGTCAGAGGGACTTGGGTCAATTGAGTGTGTAAATAACATAAAACAGAGCGTCCCCCAGGCCCGCTGGATGATAAACCACTACGCAAAAATGGAAAATATCAGAAGTAGGATTTTAGACAGAAAACAACTTTCATAAAATACAGCATGTATTTAAAATAAATAAAAATATTATTAATTAGAGCCAAGCATGGTGGCCAGCACCTATAGTCCGAGCTACTCAGGAGGCTGAGGCAGGAGGATTGCTTGAGCTCAGGAGTTCAAGTCTAGCCTCAGCAACATAGCAAGACCCCATCTCTTAAAAACATATACGAACAAATAAAAATAAGAACATCATCTTGAGATCTTTGTATTGGCCAGACGCTGCGTGAGGTGCTTTCTATAAATAGTCTATGAAACCATCTCAGGAGTTCTCTGAGGTGGGAACTGTCACCATCCTGTTCTCCAAGTCAGGAACCAGTGGGATGAGTGAGGTGGACTTCGCCAGGAGTCCTGATGTGGGCATGTAGGAGGCAGGGCTTGAGCCCAGGCTGTACCCACACCACAAAATCAGCAGCTCCGGCAGCACCTCTACATGTCTACCGGACCACACACTTTACCCCCATGTTGTTTGCAACTCCATAAGGAAGGGACTAGGCTTTTCCAACCCTCATTTTGCAGATGAGGAAACTGAGTTTCAAAGTTGCTCTAACAAACCCCAAGGTCACTCAAGGCTGGCAGGGGCAGAGCTAGAATTCCAGCACAAATATTGTGGTCTGAAGGCCATGCTCCTGTATGTGATAGGCTCTCTCCTTCCAGGGGTCCTCCCCGAGTCCCCAACTTTACTCCACCATTTCTCAAAGGAGCCCAGCTGGTCCTTGAGCCAACCTGGGACAGCTTTGCTGACCCCTCACAGCTTCAGTGGAAGGGCAGGGTCTCTGGGGACGCCTGCTGGCGACAAGTCACTGCCTCCCTCTTTCTTTAATGCCAACAGCTCTCGAACCCCTCACATGCAGGAGGAGAGCTGCCCTGACTCCAATGCTGGCTCCACTCCTTTCCCACATGGATAAAACTGAGGTTAGAAAACACCGCTCAGAAGTGACTCATTCCTGACTTCCCTGCCAAAAACAACACCCATTTACGTAACTTGCTCACACACCAATCTTTTCCTCCTCCTCAGGGTGACTGCCCTGTCAAACCAAGGCTGATCTTCCTCACAAACTGGCCTTCCGTTTCCAGCAGAGGCAAATCAAATTACCCTTTCCACCCTCATCTCTCTGCTAACTGGGGTCAGAGGTAGCCCAACCAACGTGTCCCTCCCACACTGTGTTGCAGTGACTTCTGGAAGGGATGTGAGATTTCCTATCTAACACTGGTTCTTGGGCTGATTTCTTAAGCCAACCTCAAAAAAAAAAAAAAAAGAGTGTGGTGTAGGAAAGGCCTCATGAACCAGGGATCACTCTCTCTGCTGAATTCGCAGGCCAGTTTCCTGACGGAGCACTTCTCACATTTTCCATCTCTAGCTGCTTACGTGCAGAAAAGAAAACCCTTTTCGGGTGTGTCTGTAGACTAGACTTTGGCATAGGAATAGACGTGGGCAGCCATTTGATACATGAAATTCCCGGTGCTTCTGAAACCAGAAGCAATTAGTCCAAAAAAATGTTTAACCATCTATCCCCATACTGTGCTAGGAGGTTCTCTATGGGCACGTCAACATACATATCCCAAAACATCTGTATTGGCTTAAAAAAATAAAAATAAAAAACGAGGTATGTCCAAAGATAGCCTCTCCTACTCTTCATTCCAGGTAAGGACAGCCCCTGTCCTTCTGTAAGGAAGAGGAAGCGAAGGGAACTTCCCCCAGACACTGGTGGGAACATCTTAGGAGGAAGGAACACAGAAATTGGCAAGGACTCGAAGGACGGATATGAAAGTGCCGTGAGCCCTGCTGAGCCCCGTGTGTGCCAAAAATTAATTCATAAGCAAATGCTTATTTTATAGTTTTCCACTTGCTACAAAACATCAAGCCACAAGGAAATATTGCTTCTGGGGGCTGGCAGGAAGCGGGTGGCACCAGAGTGGGGAGAAAGAAAGCAGGAAGTTCTCTTCAAGACAAGCGTGATCCCATCACCTGACAACGTGTCACTCGTTTCTGGAAAATCCATGGGCTGTGGTACTGTCTCCTTGTTCCCACAAGCAGAGGATTCAATGTGAACCCTGCTCTGATGGCAGCCAGGTAGAAGTCTGGGAGTCACGATCTATCCTCAGATGTTATCACCATTGCAGGAGCCGGGACAGGGAGAGTTGATGCTGGGAGACCTGGGGACACCACCCCTGGGAGCCCATTATGCCAGACTGGGAAGTAACTTGTATTTGGCTTCCAGGCATTTCAGGGCTTTAGGTGATGATGTGATGGATGACAGGGTTTCATAATAAGGGAGCAAACTCCATGAGAGTGCCTAGCAAGCACTGTATGTCATTATTTGTGGATTCCCATAAATTGAATCTTCTAGGGTCTGGACAATGAAATCTAGAATTTCTGGAGTGCTGTGATTCCCAGTGAGCTTATCCTAAGGCAGGACTGAATTTTCATACAACATCCAAAAGGAGAAAGACAGAGTCGACACTTTCGCAAAGAAGGGATTTAGTATGCAGGGAGATCCAAACTCCTCAACTGCAGAGACAATGGTGTCTCCCTTTCCTGTAGCTGTGGCATCCAGCTTGGGGGCCTGGCTGACCCATGGTAGGTGCTCAATCGATTATAATGGGGGTGGTGATGAGGGACCCAGTCCCCAAATGTGGTCTCCAACAATTCTCTCTTTTTATACACATACCCTCCTCACAATAAGAGATGGAGCTTTTCTCCCCACCTTTGAAGTGGGGCCGGCCTCATGTCTGGCTTTGACCAATAGAATGTGGTAGAAGTGACATTCTAGGAATTCTAAACTCAGGCTTTGAAAGGGCTAGTAGCTTCCACTTCCTGCTTCTTGAAACACTGCTTCTCAGAACCCAGTCACCACGTTCTAAGAAGCCCAAACCACACAGAGAACCAAGGCACTCCAGTCAGTCAGTATCCCCAGCTGAGCTCCCAGCAAAGGACCAGCACCAACGGCCACAGTCATACAAGTGACCACATAAGCTGTTCTAAGACCAGTCAACCCCCTGATGGTTGCAGACCCAGCCAAGATCACACAGAGCAAAAGAACCACCCAGCTGAGCCCAAGCTCACAGAATCATGCTAGTCACCAAAATGGCCATTGCTTTAGGCTATGCAATTTTTAGATCGTTACTCAGTGACAGATAACTACAGGTGGAGGTGGGAGGGACAAGAGGTACAGGATATTTTATCATGGGTTTTGTCCAGCTCTGGAGCTCTGAGTAAGTCATAACCTCCTTGAGTTTCTGTTTCCTTATCTCTATAATGGGGATAATGCAGGTTCGGCATACCCACAGAGCAACTGGGAGACTCAAATGAGACATTTTGAATGAAAGGACTACATAGGCAGTAAATCGCTAAGCAAGATGAAACTGTATACTAGTCATATTTGTCTTTGCTACTGAGCTCTGAGCTCTGCAGCCACGAACCCATCCCCAAACCTCTTATGCCTCTGCCTTTGGAGATGACAATTATTTACTTTGTAAGAAGAAGCCAAGTCAGCCTCCTTCCTAAAGCACCTGACCTCCTACCTCAGATCATCGTGAAGAATGAAGCCATTAAGAGCAGTGAGGAATTTGGGGTGCCAGGTTGCCCCAGTTCAAATGTTGGCTCTGCTAGTTTGTTTGTTTGTTTATTTATTTATTTATTTATTTATTTATTTTTTGAGATGGAGTCTCGCTTTGTCACCCAGGCTGGAGTGCAGTGATGCTATCTTGGCTCACTGCAAGCTCCACCTCCCGGGTTCACACCATTCTCCTGTCTCAGCCTCCTGAGTAGCTGGGACTACAGGCGCCTGCCACCACGCCCAGTTAATTTTTTGTTTTCAGTAGAGATGGGGTTTCACCGTGTTAGCCAGGATGGTCTCGATCTCCTGACCTCGTGATCCACCTGCCTCGGCCTCCCAAAGCGCTGGGATTACAGGCATGAGCCACCACGCCCGGCCAGCTCTGCTACTTAATGCTTGTATGATTTGGGGTAAGTTCCTTAACTCTTTTGAGTTTTGGTTTCCTCATCTATAAAAAGGGATAATCTTCATAGGGAGGCTGTGAAGATTAAATGAGATGATACATAGAAAGTCCTTATGCGTAATTCTTGGCACATAATAAGCACTTAATAAATGTTGGTTCTCATCATCATCATCATTATATGTTTTTTACTTTTTTAATTTATAAAATTATCATATAGCTAAATTGACTTTCTTCGGTGTACTGCTATATGAATGTTCACACACATGTGGATTCGTGTGACTACTACTAAAAACAGAACACACAATGGTTCCATCACCCAAAATATGCCTCTGTGCTCTTCCTTTATAGTAAAATTCTCCCCTCCTGCCTAGCCCTGGCAAATGCTAATGTGTTCTCCATCTTAAGAGTTCTGCCCGTAAAAAGTCAGGAAACAACAGGTGCTGGAGAGGATGTGGAGAAATAGGAACACTTTTACACTGTTGGTGGGATTGTAAACTAGTTCAACCATTATGGAAAACAGTATGGCGATTCCTCAAGGATCTAGAACTAGATGTACCATATGACCCAGCCATCCCCTTACTGGGTATATACCCAAAGGATTATAAATTATGCTGCTATAAAGACACATGCACACATATGTTTATTGCAGCACTATTCACAATAGCAAAGACTTGGAATCAACCCAAATGTCCATCAGTGACAGATTGGATTAAGAAAATGTGGCACATATACACCATGGAATACTATGCAGCCATCAAAAAGGATGAGTTTGCGTCCTTTGTAGGGACATGGATGCAGCTGGAAACCATCATTCTTAGCAAACTATCACAAGAACAGAAAACCAAACACCGCATGTTCTCACTCATAGGTGGGAACTGAACAATGAGATCACTTGGACTCAGGAAGGGGAACATCACACACAGGGGCCTATCATGGGGAGGGGGGAGGGAGGAGGGATTGCATTGGGAGTTATACCTGATGTAAATGATGAGTTGATGGGTGCAGCACACCAACATGGCACAAGTATACATATGTAACAAACCTGCACGTTATGCACATGTACACTACAACTTAAAGTATAATAATAATAAATAAATTAAAAAAAAAAAAGAGTTCTGCCCCTTCAAAATGTCATAGAAATGGAACCACATAGTATGTCACCTTTCGAGACTGATGTTTTTCACTCAGCATAATGCTTCTGAGAGACATCCAATGTCTTGCACTCATCAATATATTCCTTTTCATTGCTGACTACTATTCCATTGTATAGATGTATGGCGGTTTGTTTAATCACTATCGTTTTTAATAATTATTTTCACAAGCCAGGAAAGACTTAAGAAATAAGACCAGCTGACCATTGCCACTGGGTTCTAAGACTCCTTGGGGAAAATATCTAATGATTGTTGAAATGTCCTGACTCAAAGCTGCAGGGAAGCCGGGAGTCTGTTTATGCCTCACACATGCTAGACATGGAAACAGAAGCCCAGGGATAACTTCCCTCATCTCACACAAAACTGGACTTGAAAGCAGGTCTCACTCTTCTTCTCCATGTGAAACATGTTCGGAATCCTGAGAGGAGGTGCTGCTAAACATAAGAGCTCTTTTGCAGGCCTGTCCTCAGACAGGCAATACAGTTGTCCCTCGATATCCGTGAAAGACTGGTTCCAGGACCTCTGCAGATGCCAAAATCCAGGGATGCTCTCTTATGTAAAATGGTGTAGTATTTACATATAACCTAGGCACATCCTCGTGTATACTTTGAATCACCTCTAGATTACTTACAATGCCCAACACAATGTAATGCACCATCGTTTGTCTAATCACCATTATTTTTAATAGTTATTTTCACAAGCCAGGGAAGACTTCAGAAATGGAATCAGCTGACCATCACCACTGGGGTTCTAAGACTCCCTGGGGGAAAATATCTAATGATCACTGAAATGTCCTGCTTCACAGCTGCAGGGAATCTGGGAGTCCATTTATGCCTTATACTTGACAGACATGAGAACGGAAAGCCCAGGGATGGGAAATACTTGTTAATGCTTCATTTTAAAATATATGTATTATCTTTTTACAGCTGAATTATTATTTTTAATGTTTTTTTCCCTAAATATTTTATTTTATTATTTATTTTTTTTGAGACAGAATCTTGCTCTGTCGCCCAGGCTCGAGTGCAGTGGCACAATCTTGGCTCACTGCAACCTTCCCCACCTCCTGAGTTCAAGCAATTCTGGTGCCTCAGCCTCCTGAGTAGCTGCAATTACAGTCTTGCACCATCACACCCAGCTAATTTTTGTATTTTTAGTAGAATCGGGGTTTTGCCATGTTGGCCAGGCTGGTCTTGAACTCCTGGCCTCAAGTGATCCACCTGCCTCGGCTTCCCCAAGCTCTGGAATTACAGGTGTGAGCCACTGTGCCCAGTCTCCCCTGAATATTTTAAATCTGCAGATGGTTGAATCCAGATGCAGAACTGACAAATACAGAGGGCAGACTGTATACATTTCTGGAACCATGTAGGCCTGCCTGCTTCCCTGCAATTCCCCTTTCTACCACCTGTCATCAGGAAACATGGATCTCAAGAAGACCAGCTGACCACAGACCCATTTCCCTTCCTGAGACCCTCCACGGTACACTGAACAGGAAGTGACCATGCTCCGCCAGCTCTGGCCAGAACCCACCGTGTCTTCAGTGGAGCACAGCATCTCAGCAATCATTAATTAATTGACCGCATTGCGGTCTTAGCCCAAGTCAGGCTCACTTCCCAGCTGGCCACTTACTACTCTGAACCAACTCTCAACAGCAAGATGAAACTCTGAATCACTCCTCCTGGGGCTTCAAGGTTCCTGTCCTTAACTGGCCCCAGACACAACCCTAGTTCCACATCATTTTCTCCAGAGAAAGAGAAGCTTGAGGCCAAGGGGTTCTGACAAGTCAAGTCTAGGCTAGAAGACATTTTCCTGGAACCATCGGCCTCCTATGAGACACGGGGTTAGACTGGGCCCCCCAGGGGTCACAGAAGCAGGGAGGAGAAAACAGCATGTGCGTGCGGCCCCTCGGGGCCACACCCTTCCATCCTGGCATGCGCCCACAGGCCCCCCGCACCACCACTGAGTACCCCCAAGAGAAAACAGCCCCACTCCATACATGGCTAAACTGCTGTAACTCCATCATGGCATTTCATCTGCAGTCTGGGTGTATGAGTAATAAGTGTATGAAAACATGAAACTAATATTCATAATTACCTTACAAGATAAAGAACTTGAAGGAAAAACAGCTTGTGTGTGCCTGGCCGTCACCATCAGGATGCTCCATGAGAAACATGGCATCTCACCAGAGCCACAGACATCGTCTGCCCAGGAGTCTCAGTGCGGCAGCCCTCAGCCCCCACCAGCCACTGTACTTCATTGTTAGTACTTAATTAATGGTGCCTTTGTGCTCCTGGTCATCCCGATGCCAAGCCCAGAGCCGACTGGGACCTCTGACTTCTCTCCCATGTCTAATCAGGTGCCATTTCAGCCAACATTTGCCAAGTATCAGCAGGTCCAGGCCTGGGCCTGGTGCAGGGAGTGACAGGGTTTCTATTCATGATATCCTGTCCCTCACCCACACCCCTTTAGTCCCAGCAAGGTTCAGACTCCCATTCCCTGCCCTCCTTTATTTGTTGATTGACAAATAACATATCTACAGTAAAGCACACCAATTTTAAGCATCTGGCTCAACTGAATTGTTGTTTTTTCTTTTTTAAACTTTTATTTTAAATTCAGGGATGCAATTGCAGGTTACATAGGTAAGCTTGTGTCACTGGGGTTTATCATATAGATTGCTTCACCACTCTGGTATTAAACCTAGTGCCCATTAGTTATTTTTTCCATCCTCTCCCTCCTCACCACCTCCACCTTCCGAAAGGCCCCAGTGGGTGTTGTTCCCCCTCTAAGTGTCCATGTGTTCCCATCCTTTAGCTCCCACTTATAACTGAGAACGTGCGGTATTTGATTTTGTTTCTGTGTGATTTTACTAAGGATAATGGCCTCCAGCTCCATCCGTGTCCCATCAAAGGACATGATCACTGAGTTTTAAACATGTGCATACTCATGTAACCACCACCTAAACAAATGGTCGAATATGTTTCCAGCACCCAGAGAGCTCTCTTGTGCCATTATGAGAAAATATCCTGTCCCAAGTTATGACCTCTTTTATCAGAGATTTAAGTTCAGGTTCTCATCAGCTCTTCCATAAATTACTGCCCATTAACTTTTTAATTCTTAGACTGCCTCCTTGGGACCCTGCTTTCCTCAGTTAACCTGTCCTATACTGCCAGGTGTATAGTCCTCCATTACAGCTCCAAAGCCCCTTGGAGGGCTGCACTGCTGCTGCATACAAACCCCAACTCCAAATACAAAATCCAAGGCCCTTCACTTCTACATAGCACTCCTCGGTCTGAAAGACCTAACCCCTGTTCTGGAAACCCAACTGCTGCTCTCACACCTCTGGGCCTTCTCTTTCACGGAATATGACAAAGATTCCTCACGCCCCAGGTCCATGCCCAATTTCCCCCTTTCAGTCCTATGCCCATCCTTGAAAGCCTATTTCATCCACAGACCTTCTGCAAACTCCCCAGAGAAATGCTGGTCCTTCTTCCTTGATGGTTCCCCAGCATCACTTCTACTTCTTGGAGGGCACTAAATGTCATCCTTGAGACATAGCTTCCTATGTGCACATCTATGTATCCTTGTTAGAGGTTCAATTTCTTGAAGACTGGGATTCTGGGATTTCTCAAACTAGTAAAGCTTTAAAATTTGGGGAAGGGAAGGGATAACAACCTAGAGTTTCCAACTTCTAATCTGGCCAACAGAAAAAAAAAAATCTATGATCCATAATCAACACCATTTCATTAAAGAAGACACTGTGGCTAAGAATAAAGGTTGGAGAGATATAATCTCAGAATAAAATGGCCAGGTCTTCAAACTGAATACATTGGTTTATGAAAAATTCACCACATTGTCCTCATTTTCCACACTTGACTATGCCTGGAGAAAATTCTCATAGACGAATTGGCTCCCATGTCTGGAAACCATTGCCCCATCACCCCTGGTATAGCTGCACATACACAGAAAGGGCTCAGTGAGTATGCAGTTCAACTGCTCTAATCACAGGAAATCATGTGGTTCAAAGACAAGGAGCATTTCAGCTCTGCTTCCATCCCAACACAGGAGCCCAGAAAACAGCAGTGGCTGGGCAACATTCCAATGATGAGAAGGACTGCAGGACCCACCCACACACACATGACAAAATGAAAAGCAATCCCAATATGTATGACTTGTGCCCATGTAACAACTTAGACAAGCAGTGGGCCTTGCCATTGGCCCAGGTGCCTAACTCATTGTCACAAACCCCAACCTGGTGCAATGCATGATAATGAACTTTCAAAAGTGTACACTGGGGCAAGCGGGGATTGGAAGGCGAAATAAAAGGGCCACCACAGTTGGCTGCATAGGTTGTGCCAAGGCACAAGGGTGCTGGCTGGGGGAGCAAGCAGGGACTGAAATCTCACTGTGCTGCACCTGCCAAGCCAGGCACCCTGGCCCAGGGCACAGTGACTCACAGGAAGAAACGCCCTTTTCAAAGTTGCACAAAGAACCAAGACTTCATTAACCGAGACTCTGAATTTCAATTCAAGGCCAAGAATATGTCAGGTCAAATATATATGTCAGGATGAATTTTATGGTATGTGGACTGTATCTCTATAAAGCTTTTATCAAAATACATATGTGTGTGTATGTGTACACAAGTCTGCACACAGATACACATCCAAAAAAAACCTCTTATTCAGAGAGCTAACAAAGAAGGAAGAGTACATAAAGGAGGTATTAAAAATATTTAAAGGAATCATATATAGAAGTTATATTATTTATGTATTATTAAAATTCATGTTCTAAGATGACTGTTGTGGGAAAAAAATCATGAAAATTTTTTTTTTAGGACATCTATAAAAAGTGAACTAGAAATAGATTTGAGTTTTTATTATTAGTTTTAAATATAAATCATATCTACCTTTCAAAAAGTCATCTATTCATTTCTGACTAACATAGCCTGGTGTCTCTATTATTTCAAATTGGTTTGGCTTTATTAAACTTTCAGTCAAAAGGTAGAGAAACTTCTAGTAAGCAACAGCTGCAGTATCTACAGATACATAAAAATTAAATCTTCTAAATAGCACACACAGTTCAAACTCTTTTGGTTATCCTGTGATGAGATCCCCTGCAATCTTGGATAAAAACTATAAATAAACTTCATGCAATCATTTACTCATTCAACAAACATTTATGGAGTGTCCACTATGTCCTAGAACTTACGCCAATTTCCTTTGCATATTCTCAGTGTTTTATCAATTTTCAAATGTAACTCACGTTTTGGAACCAAGTCTGATTTATGACCAAATGATCACAACAGGATACCAGTAGAATTCATTTTTCAAAACAGAATTTTGTGCCCTCAGAATGAGCTATCTCCCAAACAAGCCTTGGTACCACCCAGGCATCTGGCTCCCAGAACAGACTCTCCTCCTGCTCAGCAGGGATGCCACACCCGCAGCCAAGCTGCCTTCCTACCTGGATGGTGGTGTTGCCTCCTTCCAGAAGGGCAATGGCCAGGAGAATGCTTTCATGGAACACTCGGTCACTGGATGCGTTCATGATGAGGTCGATAACTAGATTGGAAGCCCCCTCCTTGTCAAGGTGACACTGAACCTCGGCCAGACTCATCTCACCCCTGCTCATAGAGCTGGATCCGGAACCTCCCCCTAGGAAGATGGAATATTGTTTTTACTAAGCATAATCAGAACAGCTAATGTTTGCTGCATACTTACTACGCACCAACACTTTACGCACTAAATGTTTTACCCATGTTCATCTCTTTAACCCTTTTAACCCCACAAGGAAAGAACTGAGTATTAACACAGAGATGAAGATGCTTGTCCAAGGACACCAGCTTGTCAGCAGCAGAGATGGTGTCTGAATTCAGACAGGTAAGATGCAAAAAGAATGATATATTTCCAGCAAGGGACCTAAAGCCAGCCAGCAAAGACTCTCCCTTACATTAAACACAATGACTGGTGGCAGAGTTCAGAACTGGTTTCAGAAACAAACCAAAGTCAAACACTTCTTAGAACACTCTCAAGGAAGCTTAGCCTATAATGATCACTTTAGCCCTCTTTTTAACAAGCCCACTCTAACCCCCAACTTACTCTTTTCCATAATTCATCGGTTCATTCATTCAACAAATGTTTGCTCACTGCTTGGCATGGAGCCAAGAGCTGGGGATGGGGGAGTGAACAAAACAAGGTTCCTGTTCTCACTGCACTTCAGAGGAGATGAGTATACTTAAGAAGAGAGGGCCATTCATTTAGAATGGATTTTGACTGTGTTTGGAAGGTATGTATTTAAGGACTTGCCTTGTATTACTGTTGGCAATAACTAAAACATGAACGCACATGGAGAAATGGGCTGATCAGCTTCAAAAAGCAGAAAATTGTCTATCTGTCCTTTCTGGCAGAACTCAATTCCAGTGTCACCTCCTTTATACTGCTTGTCCTTGACTTGTCCTTATATCTATAGCACAAGGTAGAAATTGGGTTGCACATTCTCTCTGCTACAGCTTCTCAGAGCGGAGTCTGTCTTGCATTTCCAAATCCCTGTCATGATGCCTCCCCAAGGGCTTCACATAATTGTTAAATGACCTCACTACAGAAAGTAAAGAGAATGGTTTTGAGAGATTATGTGAAGAACCTCTGCATCGATTTTTGGACTTGAAAGGCCAAGTTCCCACCTCTCGGATGCCTTGAGAACTGCATCTTCATTGAGGCTGGCATAACTCCATGAACTGGGCAGCTATGCTTCCAGTTTTCATTTAGGGAGCAATCCAAGCTTCCTCCTTAGCATGTGCTAGGACAAATTAAGTGTACACTGAGTATTTCTGTGCTATGCATGGAACCCACCAAGGATCTGAAGCTACCCCACAGTCATCACCATAAGACAGGAAATCAGGCAACTCACATCTGTGCTGAGCACTGCCTAAAAACACAAACTCGGTAAGACCCACCTTTGAGTTCCATGTTTTTGTATCTTTTACTTGTAAGGGTGCTTAAACCGATTTAAAGTAAGCACTTCTGTACAGGGATGTTTTTTGTATACTTCCATAGGAGTTTGTGGATGTACACGGCATTAGAATTAGATGCACCAGGCTGAAATTACAGACCAGCCACTGACAAGCTTCCATTTCCTCTGTGGAACTGGGATAGACTGTACCTATCACATGATGAGCAGCTGGGAGGAGAAATGGAGGTAAAGAATGCAATGCACTTAGGAAAGCCCCTGGCACTCAGTCAATGTATAATAAACGGCAGCTTTCACTATCCTGGGTGCCAATATCCTCATCATTTTACAGAAAGACAAGAGTCCTAACAACCACAGGACAAAGTGCAATAAAATCAAATCCCTCAAATCATTCAAATATCACCAAGATGGTCACTGCATGGGAAGGAGGAGCAAAAGGCTTAGCCACTATCTAGCTGCAGGGAAATGCTAGTTTGCAGGAAAATATGTTTAGACATCAATTTGGTGGTAGACCAAAGACAAAACAAGTTGCTAAAAAATACACTTGCAACACAAATTCATCTGTTGTTAGCGTTTCAACCTGTTAGGAGGAAACATGCAGCTATCATAGAACACACTGGATTCACACATGAAGCTAATTACACCACAAAGCCTACCTCCTCCCCCAGGCTTGCTGGGGCCTCCTGGTGACAGTGGGCCATTGCCAAAGCTGGTAAGGCTCTCTCTTCTTCCCGAAGGTCTGATGTTTCCATAGTAACGGTTGACCAGAATTTGCCTGAGCGCCTCACCCTTAATTCAAACAGGATAATAAAATCAGGTTCTGCATTTAATGCATAACTGAGTGACGAATATTCAAAACACACAGGGGTACTCAGTTATAATTGGCCCAGTTTCACTTGGTGAAAAAATAAATTATTAATAGAAGCATTTAGAAACTCTGAAGTTAACTTCAATATTTTCTCAGAAAACCAGATGTTTTTTTAAAAAATGGTAGCAATCTAAAATATTGACTGAAGTACCCTCTCACACAATGATAAGACAGAACAGTAATTTTGAAGGACAACTAACAATAACAAACAAAAATCCCTTTGGGGTAAGTTGATAAAATTAAGACAAATTGAAAATGCTTACAGGTCAGCTTCCACACAGCAATATAAAAATGTTATTTCAAGCACAAGGTTTATTCCCAAGGTCCAAAAAAATATTAAGATTTCAGAGTAATAGGGTAAGATGATACAATAAGCCAAAAATAAGCCTTTCTTACAAAAATAGTCAATGGGTCAAATGTTTTAAAAAACAAAAGACAAAAACAACAAAAACCTCATAATGCTATAGGAAATAAATTAGTGGCATGAGTGGCAGATATCAAATATATAAAAAAACCCATCATAGGTAAAATGGCATTTTGTCTGGAATCTTCTTTAAAACAATACAGGAGAGAAGGGGAAGCAGCAAGGGATATAAGTGAGACAAGAGTAGGCATGAGTTGACAGTTGCTGTTGAAGCGGAGTTATGAATGAGGGGTTTTGAAACCTTTCTGACTCCTTTTATACAGATTTCAACTTTTCTATAATAAAATTTGTTAAAAATATAAGTATCAAAGAGTCCTGAACAGGGATACAGTAACTCTTTGTAATTACTCTAACCTAAAAAACCTCCATTGTTCAGTAATAATGGGGGATGCTGGCAAGCACGTAACCAGAGGCAGCTGCATTCTGCATTCTCAGCTCTACACCTTCAGCCGCGCTTCTAAGGGGCCCTAAGATCACCTCCCAATCTGAAGGCTCTAAAAGTCAAAGGCTGTAAAAATCTTCCCTGGACTCTTTTCCAGAATGAAAGTAGCAAGGCATGGAGTTCCTCTGGTGCATCATCAAGAGAGGTGAGGGAAAAGAAGTCTGGCCGAGACGAAAGGTGTTGAAATGGAGCAGGTCCCTAAAACAGAGACTCAAGAGTTCTTTTGAAAAGACCTGCAACTGAACCATGAGTCAGTAGAATTTAAAATGATTTGTTAATAAGCTCTGAGAATAGGTCTGGAGATTTCAAGTGAGGCGTTTGCAAAACAAGACGGGAGGGAGCAGACTGAAGCGGGGACCCTGGGAAATGGGAGGTACCCTGGGAGAAGTGGGGGACCAAGGAAGAAAGGAGATAGGCAGGAAACTCCTGGCTCCTGTCAATCATCAAAACCGCTGAAAGTCCCAGAAAAGGTTTATCTACTCTTTAATTCATGCTGCTAATTAAAGATTCCAGGGACAGATTGGGATGGGATAAACAGGGGAGACGGGAGGGGACTGATTTTTAAATGAATGTGCAGAAAACAAAAAAATCCCAAATTTCCTCTTTCCATTCCACCCACAAATATGTCTCTCTTCATAGTTCGGCAAAGGAGGGTAACTTCTATCAGCTCATGAAACTCATTTCTCACTGGACCGACGGTAAATTCAGAATTCCAAGAGTGCTTCAAATGGGCAAGTTACTTGTGATATTTTAAGTACTTTTTAAATAAACTGCTCACAGGTGGGGAAGAAAGTTTCAGTGCAAGATTCTTTAATGACTTAGAAGACCCCATTCCGGAACAAAGATACAACTTTACTGGTATTCCAGTCTCAGGCACCAGTGTAAACACATGAGCACTCTCTGGAGAAGTCACTGGGAAGACAGTGATTTAAAAGGCTGACTTCATAAGAGAAGCACAAGTTTTAAAGCCACATTCAAGAATGCCTATGAAGAAAGAATTGAGGGCAAGAAAAGGTTGTCTCCATGTTGAATATGATAGATTAAATATGTTGAATATGATAGATTAAATATGATTTCCCTTTTTAAATATCATAATGAATCTATTTGATTCTCTTTCAATACGACACAGACTTTGAGTTCCAGCAACAGGAGTGATTGGCAGTTGACCATCCCAAGTCTCTAACTGAATCCCCTCTGGCACTGTGAGAACATTGTTTGAGTGCTAGACGGCTGGGCTGAGACCCATAAGCTGCAGTCAGGGAAGACAGCCAACGTAGCCATCGCAACAGGAATCTGAAAGTGCATAGGGTTGAGTGGTCAAGTCAAAGGCAGTATGGCTGTGACCAGTCAACAAACACACATCTCTTAAGGAGGTCTCATCTGGAGCCTGCACACCACAATTCCACTTGGAGCTAGAATGACTTGCTTAGATTTTCAATTTCCGGTGGCGGCTTTTTTTTTCTCCCCCTCCTCATGGTTTTGAGGGTGAACAGCAAGACCCTGGTCAGTCTGCAATCAAGCAAGCAGGAGGTAATGAAAGGAGCACGTGGACGCCAGGAACAGGAACTCCACATTTATGCAGTCTGGATGCCAAACTCAAGTTACAAAGGGATCTCACATTACCATTTTGTCTCTCCTTCAACAGAAAAACCCTAGCAGTTACCATAGCAACTGATGCATCAAATGGTACATTTTCCCCCATAAGAGAATATCATGAAATGTGCTCATTCTGGGGAAAAGAAAAAAAAAAAAAAAACCACATTCCACCCCACAAACTTTTTTTTTTGCTTTTAATTATAAGGTTTTTGGCACATATTCATCTCACCTTCTCTACACACACACACACAAAATTAAACTGCAAGGAAGAAAAAACAGAGAGCAAGGGTTTAAAAAGACGAGATGCATTCCTTTTTTGAAAGAATAAAGACTGAGAATTATAGGTAAGAGGAGATAGAAAGGAAAAATGGATAAGAATCATTAAAAGTTATGCAAATCCCTAGTGTGAAAACTCGGGTTCAAGGAAAATTCTGTTTTTCTGAGACAGTGGTTTAATTTAAGAAAAATTAAAATCTGCAGAGAAAAGCCTTCCTAATCATCTTGATATAAATTACTCAACAGCACTAAGCTGTTCACAGTGTACCAGGCTGAGAAATCTGATTGCAGAGAAGGAAAAAAAAAAATGACTTCTCAAATAACGTCACTTCTTCAGCTTTAACATTTGGCTGTGCAACCCTTTTTAAAAATAATACCAGTTTTTTTCCAGCAGTTTACACCTACAGTATGCAAACAAATATCAGATGTTTGTCTCAGTCAGAAATTCCCACACATTGTTACCTAAGATTGAGAAAAGAAAAAGTCATTTGTAATAAGTGTCACATTAAAACAATGAAAATTGGTAGATTAGTGATGTGGAGTAATGAAACCAAGCTCCTACTGGTCACTCTACCAACATGTGTTCCACTGATACCAACTGAACTAAATAAGTGAAGGAACTGCATGGGAAGAGAGCCAGTGTTGAACAAGGCACTAAGGAGTTAACATTGCCACACACAAAGGAGAGAGAGAACTGACCTTTTCGGTTTCCCAGGTTCCAGCCACTTAAAGATCATGTGCTTCAGGCAAGATCGCCCTCTCATGTGAGCTGTGAGCCTCTCACACCTTAGTCAGCATGAGGGTAGCGCCTGGATTTTAAAATACCTTCTTTCTCCTCTTGTTGTCTACAAAATCACCTCAATGTTTCAATCCACAAGGTATCTACAAGTTAATATCCCTTATCATATTCCAGTCACTGTGCTAAGAGCTTCATGTGCACAGCTCAGTGTCCTAAGGTATGGGGACTGTTGTCACTCCCATTTTACAGCAGAAGAAACTGAGGCATAGGGAGGTTAACTTGCTCAAAATCACACAGCTAGTACCTGGCAAAAGAAAACCCCAAAACTTGAACCTGTTTCTAATTATAAAGTTCACGGGCATAGGCAGGATTCAATACCAAGTCCTCTGAGAGCTTAGGACATGAGGGACAGCTGTGTGCGTTTACCAGCTACTCCTAGGACCTGGGACAATTCTAAAGGGTAGGCAAGGATGGAAAATAGAAGAATGCAAGGTGCCTTGGGCCATGAAATGCAGGAGATACAGGAAGCTGGAGAAGAAGGACTATAGCATCACGTCCTGAATTCTGCTGAAATGCCAACTTCCTGGAGCTATTCTCCGGTCCTAGTCTGAGAAATCACAAAGTTGATGTCTCTATCAGAGCAAGAAAACAAAAGGGATTTAGGATGCAGTGGGACTGGGCAGGGGCCTGGGTGTGTGAGCAGAGTAAAGGTGCATCTGGCTCCCCATTTATCTCAGGCATCAATTCTCCAAGACAGGCGGCAGGTGGGGAAGGTTAATGGGTACCAAAAAAAAAATGTTAAAAAAATGAGTAAGACCTGCTATTTCATAGCATAACAGGGTGACTACAGTGAACGATAACTTAATTGTACATTTTAAAGTAACTTAAAGAGTGTAATTGAATTGTTTGCAACTCAAAGGATAAATGCTGGAGGGAATAGATACCCCATTCTCCATGGTGAGTATTTCACATTGTGTGCCTCTGTCAAAATATCTCATGTACCCCATAAATACATACACCTACTATGTACCCACAAACATAATAGAAAAATTCTCCTAGACACCAATGATCATAGTTCCAAGACAGTCTTCAGAGTGACAGGTCATTTTTGAACTCCATGACCTTAGACAAGATGTTGAACATCCCAGAATCTCAACGTCCTACTTGTGAAATGAGGATGAAGCCTGTGTCACCAGGACATCTGGTTATCTTCCCAAAAATGGGCAACATGAAAATCAGTGCTGTTGGCATGCTCATGGATATATACAATCTTCTAGAAATGGTTTGGCAAGGCACAATCAGCACCTTAAGAACACATCTACCCCTTGGCCAAGGAATTCCTCTTCTAGGAATTTATTCAAAGATGCACACATTCATTCATTTCTTCATCAAAGGAAAAAATGATGAACCACCTGTCAATTTGGGGAATTTCAGGCAGCTGTTAACTTTCAAAGATTTTCAAAACAAATGCTCAGATACGGTATTTAATAACAAAACAGGGTACAAAAGTTGTATACTTAGAATAATCCCAATGACAATGCAAATGTGCCTGTGTCTGTTAGCACATGTGCTCATGTGTATAAAAAAATGGGTAGAAGGAAATATTAAAACATTAGTGGGGCTGGGCATGGTGGCACACACCTGTAATCCCAGCACTTTGGGAGGCCGAGGCAAGGGGATTGCTTGAGCCCAGGAGTTTGAGACCTGCCTGAGAAACATAGCAAGACTCTGTCTCTACAAAAATAAAAAATAAAAGAAAACTAGCTGGGCATGGTGCCTACGGTCCCAGCTACTCGGGAGTCTGAAGCAGGAGGATCTCGAGCCCAGGAGGTTGAGGCTGCAGTGAGCTGAGATCGCACCACTACATTCCAGCCTGAGCAACAGAGTGATATCTGTCTCTAAAAAACCACCCAAATAACAAAAACATTAGTGGCTCTTGTGGCTAGGTAATATAATTATGAACTTTTTTCCATTATTGTTATTATAAATTATCTATAATGGTCGTCAGCCATTACAGTTTTTCTTTCTTTTTTTTTTTTTTTTTTTTTTTTTTAACATTTCACCTAAATAGAAAGCCACCACAGAAAAGAAAAAAGGACATGAAAAGCTTAGTTGGTCATTATTTGGAGGCCAGCTGGTTACAGTGCTCTGATCAGGTAGACAACAGGCAGAACCACTATTTAGTTTCATTTATATACATGGCTGTGATTGCTCTTGAGTCAATTAGTGCTTTAACAATATCAACAACAAAAGCTGCCTCTCAATCACAGTGTGTGGTTGATGGATGTGTGATGGTCATTGATCATTAGCTCCCAATACCCAAGACTCAAGACTACGTACCCTTTTATGGTCTTCCAGCTGCCGCAGGGGTGGACTTGGTTCAAGCTCCTGCTAGGCATGCAGAAATTCCATTTTAAGTACAACACTAAGGAGACACTACCATCTGCAGCATCAGTCACACATAAAATACGTTGAGAGTTCATATATAGACAAGAGTTACACAAAAGGAGAATAGGTCTAGATTTTTGTTTTTCCCCCGAATATCCATGCTCGATTACTTTAGATGCTGCTTAATGACTGTCCCATACCCCCGACCCTAATGCACTGTTTAAAATGGGCAGACATAGGACTTTTTGGCCAACATAATTTATTGCAAAGACCATGAAGAAGAAGTTCTATATTATATGCTGTGACATTAACCCAAAAAGGGTTGTAATTCAAGGTTCAATCGGGCAGGTTCTTATGATTCATACATGCATCATTGCACAGCACATGCATAAGGACATCAAGACACACGCCTCTGAGCAGACACAGACATGGGACCACGGCTCTCCCCGCCCCACGAGTACACAAGTCTTGTAACAAAACTGTTAACAGAATGAGGAGCTCCGATTAGGATATTAAACACTGATCATTAGAAAACACAGACATACAACTTCGCTATTCAATCATTTGTTCATGTTTCATTTTTAAGGCTTCTTTCAAATGAAGTACACTTCATTCTAGCTTGAACTACGGTGATTTTGGAACAGTTTCTGAAATTAAATTTTGATACTTGGAAATATGTCTCCCCAAAAAGCTTCTCTATGATCTTACACACCTTAGGAAATGTTAGTCCCTCATTTAGTGAGTTTAGTTAGTAGCAAGAAGGATTTTTTTTTTTTAACTGCATTGTAGGCTGGGCGCAGAGGCTCATGCCTGTAATTCCAGCACTTTCAGAGGCTGAGGCGGGCGGATCACCTGAGGTCAGGAGTTTTGAGACCAGGCTGGCCAACATGGGGAAACCCCATCTCTACTAAGAATATGAAAATTAGCCGAGCGTTGTTGCACATGCCTGTAATCCCAGCTACTCAGGAGGCTGAGGCAGGAGATTCGCTTGAACCCAGGAGGCAGAGGTTGCAGTGAGCCAAGGTTGTGCCACTGCACTCCAGCCTGGGCGACAGCAGGACTTTGTCTCAAAAAATAAAAAGATTTTAAAAAGTGCATTCTAAAATTACAAGTTTATTAGCAGCTTTTTCTACAATTATAAATATTCTTTATTATTAATTTAGAATAACTTCAAAACTGCATCATCTCTGCACAGGACCCAAAGTCAATTTTGTATAACAGCAGAAATTGTTATACAAACATCCTCACATGTCTCAACTAAACGTCTCATGATTAAGATGGTTCTGAGTGAGAACTTTCAAAGAACCACGTCCTGGCACCTGGAGGATGCTCAGTTTGGATCCAGCTCCTCAGGACTTTCTTTCTACACTGAGAGCCACATCCACGACAGCAATGATCTGTTTGCAGCCAGCCTAGAGACCTCCCTCCTACATCTACCACTGGGACAGACTCTTTGTCACAACAATTCAGACACCCAACCAGGACAACCGAGAGGCACCCATATTTGCTGGCACTGGCACTACAAATATAGGCAGGCAACACACCTCGGTGGCGTTCTCAGAATCCGGAGCGGGAGGAAGCTAGTTGGGAGTAAAACGAAGTACGTTAGTCATGGCACTTGCATCTTGTGGGCCACAGAGAAGTCCAGAGACCAACACGCAAGGACAAAACATGGAAGGAAGGATCAGAGATGAGGCAACCCTGCTGGATCACCGGCTGAAGTGGGCTTCAGCAATCAAGGTGACCAGATACCTTCAAATCAAACTGAATGTGGTTGTGCTGGAGGAGACAATTGACCTGCAATGGGGGAACACATCAAAAATAAGAACGAAACAAAAACGTCTACCACTAACCAAGAAGGAATGATGCTTTAAAACAAAGCAAGTAAAAGGAAGAACCACAGCACATCCGTGTCTCGGTCCACAGAGACAGGGAAAGCAATAGTATGCGTGTCCATGGAGGCTCTCAGGGGAGCAGGGGTAGTGATGAAAGCAGGGGCCCAAGGCTAGGGAAAGTTCCACATGCCACATGTCTCCTGTGGGTTTAGGCTTTCTCCCATGTCTCTCCGTTCTCCACATCCTGTCCTACAGCAGGAAAGAAGACCTAGGCTCCAGCTTGGGCTTCGGGGGTGCAGCCTCCCTGCTCCAGTGTCTCTGGGAGAAACAACGTCTCCTGCACTCACAGTGACTATGGAGATGAGTTTCCCACCCCATGCATTTCCCTTGGGGGCTTCATGGTCTGGGTTTCCTGGCCCCATCCCAGCCATGCCACACAGATACCACCCTCCCCCTTGATTTCACAATTTCCAACCCATGGATGAGCAACAAAAGGATGCCTCGAAAGGACATGCAGGTGAGGGGGAAGGGATGAGAGGGCAAAGAGGGGCTACACAAAGATACGCCTGGAGAAAAGTCTACCACTCCGTCTGCAGACAGTGCCGTGAATCTGCCCTCCAAAAGGACATGTGCCTGGAGCAGACAAGAGATGTCAGATGGAACTGCCAGACCCCACCTGGACATCTCGGGACCAAAGTCACACACCAGCGGTGTGACTGGTGTGAGGTGTAGTCTGAGGCCACGGGACAAACCCAAGGCTCATGCTGCAACTGTGTGACCTTGGCCTCTAACAGAGCTCCAGCACATTCATCTCAGGGCCAGAAGGTGGCTGTCGGGTGGCGGGCCAGGGCTGGTGTTGAAAGCATGAGAGCAGTGACACTGTGAAATCTGGTGGTGTCTTCATTCAGCTCCACGCTACCCCTTTGGTAGTTTGGTCACCAAGAGAGAAGAAAGCCTCTTAATATAGGGCTGCTATATTATGTAATCTAATGATTTCTGTCTTCTATTTCCCAATAGAGAAAACGAAAGAAAGATCCAGGGGATTAAACTACTTCGGCAAAGACAACAAGGGTTGCTCACTCAATTCCGGACAGATGACCTTTCATGCGTGAGCCCAACTCCACTAATCATAGGGAGAAAACTTGCCTCTGAAGCATGCAGTCTCCTGTTCGGGGTGGGGAGGGACAGTGCTGGTGGTAGGAAGGACTTGAGTGGGGGAGAAAAGTAAAAGCAGAGCACAGGTAAAGGTATTTTCAAAATGATAGAAAGATCACAATCCAAGAATGCATTTTTAACTCTACCCTTACATTCTGTACGCTAAAGAATTAAAACTGTGTAAACATTTTTGCTATCTTCCCTTAGTGCAAAACGAACATACGAGAAAAAGCAGAATTAAAGCAATTTCCCATGCATTTTAGAGCAGACAGAGATATAGACAGAAGTATTATATTCTACTATTTGCATGGACAACCCTCCCACTACAGCATCCTTTATACTGATCCAATATGATCCGAACAAAAGGATTATAGGCATGGATTCACCATAGGAATGCACACAGCTACCCTCTTACCCCTTTGCCAATCAAAACAAAAGCTAAAGAAAATAAAGATGGAACTCATGTGTCGTTTGTTTGAACTCTCTTGCCTGTGCTCTCTTTGTCCAGAGAAGCATCTCGAATTCTTTCAGAATAGAAATAGGTAGTATATATCTATTTCTTAATCACTCGGCAGGGATTATGTTTTATGATTGTACGTACTGACACTCTATTTCCTCTGTTAAACTGCTGTCATGCTTGTTCTAAAATTAGTTTAATTAATTCTTAAAACAAAAATTAAATGTAAATTAATAACTGTCTTTTTTCCCTTGAAAATTTTATGAAGCCGTTTGAGAAACAGAGGATACTGTGCAGCTTCAAGAATTACGTCTAACCAGAAAAACACTTTTAAATGTGATCTCTTTATGGAATAGGTTGGAAAACCCCAGAGCGCTGCATGAGCATCTTGTGACTATGGCTCATCCAGGGTTTAGCTCTGGCGCTCTGTGTGGCCCTGAGCCAGTCACTGAACGTCTCTGGGCATTCAGCTCCTGACCTATTCAAGGAGGACAAAGCAAATATTCTTTTTCTGTGTGTTTGTTTCTGAGACGGAGTCTTGCTCTGTCGCCCAGGCTGAAGTGCTGTGGCATGATCTTGGCGCACTGCAACCTCCACCTCCAGGGTTCAAGCAATTCTCCTGCCTCAGCCTCCTGAGTAGCGGGGATTACAGGCATGCGCCACCACACCCAGCTAATTTTGTATTTTTAGTAGAGACGCAGTTTCACCGTGTTGGCCAGGCTGATCTGGAACTCCTGACCTCAAGTGATCCGCCCACCTCAGGCTCCCAAAGTGCTGGGATTACAGGTGTGAGTCACCGCGCATGGCTGCAAATATTCTTTAGGATTCCTTCTAGCTAAAATACTAATTAATCCTTGGTTTATTTTCAGTAAACTTCATTTCACAATATCTAGCCGGCAAGTTCCCTGAATAATCCAACCCGCTGGGACATAAAATGTTTCCAGGCATGGAAGGGGCCAGGCCACACGTGGTATCTAAGTTGGTAAAACCACCAATAGCCTATACTAGCACTTCCTCCTATAAGAATGTTGGCTATGTTTCCTTGAGGATAAGGTTATTTTACAGCAATAAGCTGTAATTTCAATAAATATAAGCACATTAATAGGATATGTATGTTCAAATAAGATCTTTATAAATACAATGTATAATACCCCAAGCAAAAGATAATGTTTAATAAGTGAATAAATGGAATTATATTTTTATTGTCACTATTTTTTTTTTTTTTTTTTACATGAAAGGTGAAGCCCTCATTGAACATGTATTCACGAGGAATGTTTTGAGGGCATGGGCTGTCTGAAATTCCCATGTTCTGTATTCCTGCTTAGTCCCAGGACCAGTCACTACATTCAGGTGCTGGCACCTCCAGTCAAAGCCAGTCAACAGGTGATTCATAGCGATCTGATGTGGTCTGGTTTTGAGCTTAGAAACCAACTAGTGCCCCCTACTGCCTCTTCATATTTACTCTGCAATCTTAAGTCTTCCCAGTGTTTTTAGGCAAGGTGAGCAAAACCTAACAATAGAAAAATAACTCCCAATGACTGGCTTTGAAATAGAAATTCAAACTGCGTCTCAAGTCTCTGAATCTTAAGTGTCCTTCCCGCATGAGGCCGTGAATCAGGCCCTCATTATGGTACCTTGGGTAGTAACTGAATATATGCATATACGACACGGATCTACTCACTTGCAACACATAATGTACCTAGCATTTTATCAAGGAACGAGTTTCTACTATAAATGAAGAAAATTATACTTTATCATTCTTAAATGAAAAGGAGCACACAGACTTCCTAAGGTGACTATTTCTGGTGTTTGCACAATTGCAAGCACCCACATCCATCCATCCGCTTCATGTGTGCCTATCACAGACCAGCACAGATCGCGGCCTGCAAACACCCTTTGTTTTCTACTGCCCTCAGCAGGAATCCCCCTCCTACCCTGGGGTTTCTAGAATTTTCCTTTGAAATGGGATGTCTCTTTCTATGACTACCCTGATAGAAACTGAATGCAATTCAAAAAATGTAACTGTATCACAGATCTAGTTATCAGCAAATCAAAGACAATTTGTATCTCCAGCTCCTTGAATCAGTCTTCAGAGTTCCTTTCCACTCACTCACAACCTCAGAGGAGACCAACAAACAAATAGCGAACAGGCTTGCAAATATGTTTGCTGGGTCCGGTCCTGCATGAGCCTCTGAAAACCCACACCAAGAAAACAGAAAGCTTTAAAGAAAATTGAGCTAAAATAGAAGTTATCTAGCATTTCAGTAGAGCAACTTTAAGTCTTCCTATCTGCTGAGACAACTATCTTTACTAACTGTATTTGTTTTTAGAAACAGAACTAAGCAAAAATTATTTAGCTCCAACAATGTGGTTTCACCTACATTTTATAGAACGAGCTCATCGGAAGTCAATAGCAAAGTTCATTTTTTAAAAACACATTCTGACATGACCAAATTATACAACTTCAGTCATTATGGAATAATCTCAGTGATATACATATATATATATATATCTCCACTGATTCTGCAATAGCTTCTGTATGTTCTGAGTTGAGTTTGCTCTGTGGTTGCCAGTGTCTAACAGTAAACAGCCCTACTGCATTTATTGGCAATTACTGCTGAAGGTCACACATCAGCAGTGAGCCTAAATTCCAGGAAAAAAAGCAGCTCTTATGTAACTGCTGCCTGAACACTGGCAGGTACCCAACCCAGCAGTTCACAGCAATGTAAAAAAGTAGGACACCTCCACCCTGGGTTGGGCGTCATGAGAACGCCCCCTGAAGGTGAAATTTAATCATTCTGTGTTTCTCCCTTTCCCCCCTCTCTGAATTTTACAATGGCATCTTTTGCCTGCAGAAGCAGCTCAAGGTAGAAGTTGAGGAGTTAACATATGCAGGCTGCAGCTGCCCTGAGTAGCTGGAATGTGAATTTAGCTTTTTTGTTGCAATGCAGGAGGGCAAAGTTGCTAGCTAGCACCAATGGCTCCAGAGATTCCACAGTTCCAAGGAGGCAGTGATTCAATGGGAATCACATCTCAAAAATGTAGAAACAGACACATCCATTGAACTACAGTACACGCTTTCTAAACACACCAATCCTTTCTACAGACACGTCTATGAAAACTAGGCGGATTACTGTTCTGCTCACCACCTCGGGAGTACTTCGCCAGAACTCTCTGTTTGATTAGCGCAGCGCTTTAAAGCTTAGGAAAGTAATTCACATGATTACCTGTTGGGGCCACTCACCTGTCATCACCTGATCTCCTAAGCTGCTACCTGGCCTCCCTGCTTAGGTAGAAGTCCCCGGATTCCATGAGCTTCTCCTTTCTAATGTGTCTCATGGTTGAGAGCTGTCATCTTGCACGAACCTATATTATTATCCGTTTGCCCCCACAAAACTGTAATCTCCAGAATGGCAGACACTGTGCCCATTTGGGGCACCACTGAATCCAAATCCCCTGGACGTAACAGGCACTCAAATATTAGTCATATAAACCAATGTCTTTAGCACCAGCTGGTAACTGTTTCAAGCCAAGAATGGCTAGAGGAGAGAACTTTCTGGGGTGATGGAAACATTCTGTATCTTGATTTAGGTGGTGGCCACACTGGTGTACACATGCATAACAATTCGTCCAGCTCTGAGCGGAAGGTACACCAACACAAGGAGTTTCCCTCTCTCCTCCACCCCATCTGTCCCCCGACCCCAGCCCCAAGGGATTAAGAAAAATCAGGCGGTAAGGATGGAGACTCTGCTTCTTTGTTTGCCAAAAAGCAAACAACCCTTCCTTTTCCTGGTTTCAAACAAAATTTTATTCTAGAAGGCAGCGGGGAAGACCCCATACCATGCACTTTTCTTGCAGGAAATCTACACCTCTGTCCTCATTTCACCCTGTTTTCTCAGAGCACGGACAGGGCCTCAGTAGGCATTGTGCTTTTTTTCAAGTCATTAATTGCACATCAAGTGGCCTTTATGATCAAAGCGTGGTGGCCCTTCCTCAATGGGCCGCTGGGCAGGCCCTACACAGCCTTGGGGCTATTCCCCACCACATTTAGACTTTGGAGCATGGGTGTGCAGTTCAGATGTGAGGCCCTGCCCTCATCCTGGGCCAGCATGAACTCTCATTAAGCTTCTGCAGACCTCCAGCTGTGGGCTGCAGGTTTCCAGGAGTACACACCGGCAAACGGCTTGGTGGGGGAGAAACCACGGGAGCTGCGGTAGCTTCCAGAACAGCATCAACGACAAAGGCCAAGGAGGCATCTCTGCTGAGAGGGCCAGATCCACCAGCCTGAGGGGCTGGGGACAGGGCATCAGTGTCCCGGCACTGACGGTTGCCAGGGGAACAACGCAGAGGGGGATCCACAGTTGCTTCTTCAGGGAATTTTCAAAGAATCTGAGTGGCTGCCAGAACATTCCTCTTTTATAAACAGACAGTATTCTATTTCCTAGAGTATAATTATAAACACACCTGCTCCAACTGTGGAATCTTTCCATAAGCGAGCAATAAACTCCCAGCCAGGAGACCCAAGTTCTATCTTGAGCAAGCAAACACATCAACTGATTACTATGGTGCAAAACAGTGTATTAATAACACCACAGACTCTGATTGGGGAAGGTTTTCCTTTCCCGACTTAATTTGTACTTAAGCAAATAGAAACTCTACCTCAATATTTCAGGGGGAAAATTTACATCAGTGAGGCCTTTACAACACTATGTAGAAACAAGAGTCTTAAAGGGTGCCAACACCAAATTCAGCATAGAAGAGATTTTTCTGGCATACAAATAACCCGGAAGAAGGAATGCTAAACAGGAAATGGCAAAATTCCCTGCAGTTATAGCAGTTAATTAAGTTGGTGCATTCCCTTTTGTTTTTCTCACCTTCCAGTCTTCCCAGAAGGCATGGCCCTCTCAACTGCTCCTGTCTAATTAAGGAAAAGTCTGTGTTTATGGAATTTACTGTGGCAGAACAGTAAGCACATCGGGAAAGCCAGTCATGTGTTTGTCCTGATTTAGTCACTGTCTAGCTGTGTGAGCTAGGACCAGCCACTGAGCCTCTCTGAGCCCCGTTCCTGAAGTAACTCTGCAAATTCAATATAACTACTCATGCTGCTTTCTGTTTCAAACCTGTAATTCAAACTCTCCTTAGGGATATCTGAACCATTTCTTAGTATTCCTGAAATTACAGTGTATTAATTACAGTAGATACTACAGTAGACAGCATGTTCTATTTGGTAGCTCCATCTCATCTAAAGGCATTTGTTGCTCTGGCAAAAGAAGAAACAGAGATCTGAAGTAGGTCAGAGAAGTGACTTTTAAAAGACAAATTAAGTTTTAGTCCAGTTTGTTTGATTTGCCAACCAATTAAACCCTCTCAATTATGTACATGAATTCCTCAAATTAAATTTTTCCGGTAGCATTTACCTAGCATGTATCACAACCTAAAAATATAGCAAAGAATATTGAAAAAATGGACAAAACAGAAAACATTCAAGAGGCCCCCAAATCCCAAACAAAATGACCACTAATCAGTCTCCAGGGTAATTCTGGGTAAGGGAAACTAGCTTGATACATAAGTGCAGAAGCCACTGGATGATATTCAATTTCTGGATCTATACATAGTTTTCCTAGAAGAGAAGCCATGGATACAGTACATTTCTAACCTCGCCGGTGAGCCTGCGGATGGAAAGTCTCAACTAGCACGTAGGAATTCACATTGCACTTAAAAAAAGTTGTATATGAACTCTCACACTCAATACTGTTCAATACATAGACCAAGAGAGTAATGAGTTTTCCTTTTTCACTACTTTCAGATTATACCAATGCTGTTGTATCTTTTGGCATCAGATGCTTTACTTACAGATAGAGAAAAGTTCTTTAGGTCAATTTCAAAACTGACTTTCAGAGATAGGTTAATGGCCAGCGTCAACCACCAATTCAGTTGAGATTTTAGACAGCGAACAATTAAAATCTTATCACAGTTTAGAAAGTCTTTATCTAGACTTAGATGAGATCTCCAAGGACTAATGGCAAACAAACTCATGGGAAATGCTAACACAGACACAACAGACTCCACTCACTCCCAGAGGGCACACCACACAAAGCCAGATACTCTGACGCTATGAGACTAGAGGAAGGATCACAGGGCTAACTGGGAGGGTGTCACAGAAACACCACCATGAGACATGAAAAACAAAAAACAACAAAATTAGGACCTCAGCATTATCCAATTCATCAATGGAAATTAGCTGGAAAAGAAAAAAGGGGAGAGAGAAAGAAGAAAATGTTAGGAAAGGAAATACAAGCCAGCCAAGTTTACAGACTTTACTCTTATTGCTGCTTTCTCCTTAAAGCCTTGCCAGACGGGTAACCATCCTAAGAGGCTTGGGCACTGAGGACATGGCCAGAGCTCACAGTGACATCTGCTCGGGACCAAAACGGACACGATGCTGCCATACTTTATTCACATGTCAGGCATCAGACCTCACAGGTCACTTAACCACGTGTGCAGACAGCCCTGCGCTTGCTTGTGGACATGAAAACTTGAACCGAGCTGGGAGCAAGGGCAAATTCCCCAATGTTTTTTCCACAGAGGGTGGGAAAGAGTAGAGTGAAAGACTAGAGTAGAATTAGCCCAGTTTAAAAGAAAATTCTTTCCTTAGCCTCATTTTATGACTCAGTGGGGGGACAGAAGCTCAAACAGTACCAGCTGTAACTTCAGCAGCTAATAAGACCAGCATATCCCCAGCCTGGTCCTGTGGATGATTAAAGGAAACTACATTCCCTCTAGGATGATTAGTGCCAACTCAAGTGGTAATAGTGACATGGGATTTAACAGCATCGTGTCCAAGAAAAACAAAAGCACAAGAGAAGTATCACAGTTATGCTTGTTTAAGGATAGATGGATGATACTCAACTGATTTTTTATTAGGCTTTGTTAACATTGAGTATATTTTGCAAATTTAAGTTGCTGTCAAAAACACTAGTAGCTGGAAATGTTAATACTTTACTCACCTGCAGCAAAGACGCTTTGGTAATTAATAGGAGACTGACAATGTAGGAAATGAAAGCCCAGGCATTACCTGAGGTCATATACTTTCTAGTACTAAAACATCTCCTACTATTCAGAAGGGAAACAGATTTTAAATACATTCTGAGATATCCTTTTACATTAATTCCTGGCCTCCGAATTTCTTTCCAAAGCTCTTTGAGTAATAACTTAAGTCAACAGCAGTTTAATAATGAAAACCTACAGTAAACAAAATCAGTTATTAATAATACATAAAATAACTATGTTTCCTTCTCAAGCCAGGTCTAGGGGCTTGAAGATTTTCTGAGTTAGAGAGTGATTCAGATTAAATTTTAGAGATATTTAGCTGTAGGAGATTATTTTCTTTTCAACACAGACATGGTTTAAATTGTAGATTAAAAGCAGAGATTAGTAGGCATTGCACACAGAGTATTTGTAAAGTCCTGATATAATTTTAAAGTTTATTAACTTTGAATACCCAGGATAGAAAGACACTATAAGCATCATGCAAAAATATATTGCATCATTATCTTGGTGATAGTTTTAATATTTATTTTATATTTAACACTCTCTGAGAAGTATATGCATTGGTGGTCCTCTGAATTGTAGGGACATAAGAATTAAAGATGATTTTTTTTATTCCTAAGTGGTCATGATTAAAATCTCTGGCCATCTTCTTCAGTCAGCCCCTACCTTTCATCATACGTGATAATTTGTTGTTGTTGTTGTTGTTTTGAGATGGAGTCTTGCTCTGTCACCCAGGCTGGAGCACAATGGCGCAGTCTTGGCTCACTACAACCTCCACCTCCTGGGTTCAAGTGATTCTCCTGCCTCAGCCTCCCAAGAAGCTGGGATTATAGGAGTGTGGCACCACGTCAGACTAATTTTTGTATTTTTAGTAGAGATGGGGTTTCTCCATGTTGGCCAGGCTGGTCTCAAACTCCTCAGGTGATCCACCCGCCTCGGCCTCCCAAAGTGCTGGGATTACAGGCATGAGGCACTGTGCCCGGCCATGAAAGTTCTTGAACAGGTACTTCTTGGGGGCACTGGACCCAGACAAGTGAACCAACCACTTGCTACTCACTAGCCTGATTCCTTTGTGTGGGAACTGATCAAAACTACAGATTTTGGAAGATCTTGGGACAATCACACTTTGTAAACTCACTTGTCATCTACTGGAGAGTGTTTTCAACAGTGTGAAAAATCAGCAAGAGCTGAAGACTAGATGTTTAAGTTTTGACACATTTAATGCTCTCAGGGCTAATGCCCACTATTGTTTACCTAATCGTGTAACATAATGGAAACTTAGAGGTTCAAACTGTAGGTAGACCTCAAAACACTCAAATGGTGTCCATCTGTTCACTGATAATGCAATGGTGAAGAGCTAGGACTCTAGGATCAGACTGTTTGGGTTTGAACGCCAGGTTTCCTTGTTATTAACTATGTAACCCCGGGCAAATTCTGGAGCTCTCTGAGCCTACGTTTTCTCTTCCTTGCGTATAAAATAGTTAATGACAATAGTGGTATCTATCTCTGAGGCTGAACTGAGATAAGGTAGATGTGTTTAGTATAGTGGCTAGCACATGACAAGGGGTCGATCCATGTTATCATTGTTACTTATGATATAATCTAGGAAACGAGTGAATATCCATGACTTTTAAAAAGTGTAGGTCAGTCTTACAGTGATTCTATCATGTTTTAGTCTATTTGGTAATATGGGTGACAGTTCTTCATGGCTTTTTTCCCCAAGGCAGGGAGATCCATACAGGCACGCCAATGTTTTTGAACAGGATAATAAAGAATGATGTCAACTGTCTTTGTCATCTGTGACCTTGACTAAGTACTCAAGTTGAATGAAATAGTAAAGATGGGAAAAGGTACCTACGTCTCATCATCTTTAAGGATTATTGCTTAGAAAAAAGGCAAGAAAACCCGGCCCACACATGGTGCACACCACCTCAGGGGAGGCTGGAGAGGACACTGCACAGGGATTCGGGAAACCCAGACTCTAGTCTTGCTCTCATATAGACTTCACACGTGACCTCAGGCAGTCTCTCAGCTCTGAGCCCCAGCCTCCTCGTATGCACAGGGAGAGTTGGAAGAGGCCATGCCAGGGCCCCTCCAGATCCGATTCTCTGGCTGTGAAGGCTCAGGAGGGGGCAGAGAAGCAGAACAATTCTGGACATCACCAAGGAGGTGTCAGTCATGGGACAAGCTCCATAAGAGGCCACTCATCAGCAAACGGGGATGGGAGGAGGGATACGGCCTCTACACTCACCGTGGTGTCGTCCTCAGCACTCAGGCCAAAGAACACCTCATTTATTATACTGACTCAAGCGAACTGGTTTGCTTGAGAAAGGTTAGTTCTTTGGCTCCGGGTTATTTCTGCCCTTGAAAAAGTTGGCCTGCCCTGTGCGTCATGCTTCTTTAGTCAAACGGGGCAGCCAGTAAACCATCAAAAAGCATCTTCAAAAAGCCTTAGTGAGACAGACAAAGTGAATACCAGCTACCAGGTCAGAAGACAGAAATACTTTAGTGTCCCTTGTTCTCCTTCTCTCTCTTTTGAAGTTCAATTAATAGGAATGTTTAAGTAGCATTTCCCGGTAGTCAAGCATTGGGCCAGCAGCACTGCAAGTCTTGCAGGTTTAGAGTGGCTAACGTGGGTTTCTAGAGCATCTTCCTTGGTTTCATGGCATTTTCCATGCTGGCCTATAGTTTGCTCATGTTCATGGAGGGGAATGACAGCCCTAACCAGACTGGAAAGAAATGCCATCTCTCTCCAAGCCTCTCTGCTTAGGTGTGACTAATTTCTTCAGCAGCTGAAAAGGATTTAACTAGACCCCAGGAATCTCTATGAAACTGTGATATAATTTACTCTTTCCAAGTGATCTCCTTTGAGCGTCCTCTCAACCCTATGCCCTTTCTTTCTCCATGAGCTTTATAACGTGCATTACGATATTTCTCATGTGGCATCCCCTGGGGCCTGGGATGCTCTCCCCGTTGGCACTAATGGGTAGGGGCAGGGAGCAGGGCAGCACACTTTCCATATGGCCTCAAAGACCCGGACATACTTGTCCGCCATGCAATCGAGACTCAGGAAACTCCAGGACAATGCTTCTACTTTCCAGGTTATAAAAAGACAACTGCAGGGAACTGCATGTATAATCACAACTTGTAACAGTCACTAGAATAGAGGCACCAAAGTTTACTTTAAATACCTCGGTTATAGAAAGAAATAGATATTCCAAATAAGAGAAATTTGTGGTCTCCAGATTTGAAAAATCAGGTTTTAGGCCCATGGATGCAAAAATACTCACTCAGCTTTGGTGGATTTAACCTTTTTTATGGAGAGCAAGTTTCTGTAACTAGATTCATATTTTATGTTTCTGAAAACTAACTTTAAGAGAAATGATGATCTTGTGAAATAAACAGTTATTATTTATCTGTCCGGTAAGTGTATTCTCTGCCATCAGCCTTCCCCCGACCCCCCGCCTTTTTTTTCTTTTCTTGTTTTTAAGAGCAAGACCTACTAGGTGCCTATACAGGTATGAACAGGCCATCCCAGCACTTCTCACCTTACCAGGGGTCTTCACTTCTATCATTTATATTTATAAACTCTTGTCTGGCAGGTTTTCTCTGCAAAATTCCTACTGAGTTACAGAAACCTATGTTCTAATTAGGTTCTAAAAATGTAATGGAGATTTCTAGTCACGCAATTGCTTGTTGCTTATAGATTATGCCCCATGGTATAAACTAAGAAACCACAAAATCTGTTTTCTGTTTTCTTATCCAAGGAGTCTCACTAGTAACATTGCTCTAATATTAATGAGAGAGAGGTTAGAAAGCAACATTCCTGCAGACATTTATACTTGCGACAATCTGGTTGTTACCATCCATTTTGACAAGGCAGGCTGATTTAACTATCAAGGCTTCTTCCTAGAGCTGAAAAAATGACTTACTGGGTATTTTGATAAGTCGGTGATATCAGCATATTCACCTACTCAGAAATTGTTGCTAAGCATAGCTGGCTGACCATTAGTGAACGTTATTACCTTCAAATGAAAATGGGTGAGACTTAAATTCATGCCCATGATTTGTTGCTGGGGGCTGAAAGGAAAGGGAATGGGATTGTTTCTGTCCTGCTCTGCCCAACATTAGAGGTGTAAGGAATGGAGCTGGTATATCCTTGCTCACTGAATATACTAAGAACAATCAGGTCACGGGACTGTCCATTTCCCAATCTCCCTCAGCAGTGGTGACGTGTATGCCTGCCTTAATTGCAGTTAGAAGTGGAGGGCGTTTCTTGGTGCACTGAAAGGATTGTGCAACATCTCATCTGAACGAGGCAAGTAAACCTACAGGTATGCTTAGCTGAAACCTAAAAATCAGAAACGCATACTTTGATACACAAGAGGCATTTGCTTCTCACTGGGAATTTAAATAGATGGAAAATCTTGTTATTATCACTTCTCTGACATTAGATTATGTGGCAAGCAGCCTATGAGAGACGACTAAGTATTTTTGACTTTTAAAAGAGAGAGTCATATGATTTAGCTCCCTTTAAGGGCTGGATAACCAGCTTTTTTTTTTTTTTTTTTTTTTTTAAGTCAGTAATGCCCGAGCTAAGGTGGGCTTTTAAAGGTCCCTCCCTTCAATTTCATAGCAAAACCTGGTTTGACCATGAAAACAAAATGCAATACCTTTTCTCCATAGCCTCTATCTTTGGTCATCATTTCCCTCAGGGTCTGGAGGACCTTAATGCAGAGCTTCTCCTCATTTTCTTCTAGCAGCTGTTTTGTATGCTTTATTAACCTGAATGGGGGGAAAGCCATGGATTACGTCCTTGAAGCTAACTTTAAATTAAAAACACTTCACAAGCAATTTATTTTAACTAGTCCGTTAATGAACAAATATTTATTAAGAGCTCTCAGGTTAAACATACTTCAGGGCATTCCCTGAACTGAGAACAGCCAGTTAGCGACTGTGTCTCAATAGCGACACCTGCTGGTAAGTCACAGCAAACAGGCTCACTGAGCAGGAGTCAGCCACATACAATGGAGAGATTATATGGACAGAAGAACCGAGACAGAGGTCCACTCAGACCTGCTCGTATATAAAGCGTGGCTATTTATCCACTGAGAATTGCCGGTAAAATGGGTCAAATATGCCAACACTGTAAAAAAAGAAACAACTCATGAGGACGATGGTTGAGGCCAATACACACAGTTCCCTTATGCACAAGCTTGTCCTTAGAGGGGTCCAGAAAAGTAAGAAACTCATAGGCAGAGTCCAGCCCCAAGCTAAACAAACAACTAATCTCAGGGTAAAAAAATTTTTTTTTTTTTTTTTGAGACAGGTTCTTATTCTGTTGCCTAGGCTGGAGTGCAGCAGCATGATCTTGGCTCATTGTAGCCTCTGCCTCCTGGGTTCAAGTGATTCCCCTGCCTCAGCCACAGAGTAGCTGGGATTACAGGAGCCCACCACCATGCTTGGCTAATTTTTGTATTTTTAGTCAAGATGGGGTTTCACCATGTTGACCAGGCTGGTCTTGAACTCCTGACCTCAGGTGATCCACCAGCCTCCGCCTCCTAAAGTGCTGGGATTACAGGCACGAGCCACTGTGCCTGGCCTTAAGGCAAAAATCTAATGGAGATTTCTAACCATGGGTCTGCTTGTTGCTTACAGATTACGCATAAGGCATAAACTAAGAAATTAAAAAACTGTTAGGAAAAGATGGTGAGGTCACGATAGGTCTGAGATTTCTGAGGGCTGAGGGGTCATGGCTTTTTTATGTCTGTACCACAGCACACAGTGGGTGCACCGTAATGAACGAATGAATGGGCATGCAGTTAAAATAAGAACTTCTCACCAAAAAACAAAGCAAAACAAAACAAAACAAAAAAGTGTCAGTAAGCAGGATTTAATAGACAAACTTACTTTGGGGAGGTCAGAACAGGACTTTAGCACATGACCTTGCATTCATCAAAGTTAAAAAACAGGACAACGTCTCCTTCTTCGGGAACAAAAGCTTTGTGAGGTCATCAAGGTTCTGGCAAATGAACACCCCAGAGAGAGAGGCCGCTTACTTGCAAATGAAACCGCCACTTTCACATTTCCTTCTGGCATCTGTGTTCTCTGGGAAAAGCAGCTCGGGTCTGTGGAGAACATCCACGAGCACAGATAACTCTGCCTGCACCAGGGGCCTGAGACGGTCCTCCAGCGCGGAGACGATGTCCTAAAACGGAAACACAGCCTCAGTCAATGGCTCAGGCAGACACTGACCACAGGAGGGTGAGGACACTGATTTCTCTAAAACACTGATGCACGGGTAGGCTAGGTTAGAGTAACTTTAGTATCGTCTGGCATCTCAAATTATTAGATAGTGCCCAATGGTTACCTGAAACATTAGCCCCTGATGCGGAAAACAAAGTAAAAACAAGTCAACTTTCCCACCACCCCTTCTTTCAAGATGGCCTTATGCTACTCAACGTACCATTGCATATAGCTTAAAATATGATGCAAAAAATCAATTTAACAACATGGAAAGATGTCTATGACATGGGCGTAACAAAGGTCAAACAATAATCTATTTTTATAAACATCATCAATAGCTAAAGGATAAACATCAAATATTATTAAAACATTACTACTGGTTTTCTCTGGGTGGTGGGATTACAGGTGATTCTAATTTTCTTCTATACAGAAATACTTGTCAGTGTTGTCTATTTTCAATGAGCATGAATTATTCACATAATAAAAAGTCATACAAACATAAGGACACCAATGAATGAACATGCTGTATCAACATGCTAAATACATGTACCCTGATAGCATGATGGTCTTCAAATGCAAAACACATAGCTGTAGAAAAGGAAAACAGAGAGAAGTTGAAAGAGCAGCAAAACCAACACAACAAACACCATTTGAAGGCAAATGATAGAAAACAGATGAGAAATTATCTTCAAAAGATGCTAAAGTCTGCTCTATGGTTTGGTGACTCGGAACCTGCCTAGAGGTATGTTGGCTAAGACAGGGGCCAAACACAGCACGTCGGATAATACAGGAAGGCCTGGTTAACCAAGGACATTTGCATGGGAAAAGCTGCTTAAATTGGGACCCAGTTGGGATTGAGAAAGAATTAACAAATCTTTTATCCAGAAACTAAAACTAACGATATGGAGATAATTTAATCTTAGATTTAACACAATTTGGGTGATGAATGTAATCACTCAATAAGGTTTAAGATGCATAAAGATACATGAATCAATCAAATAATTTTGAGTGGGGCAATTTTCCCAACAAGACTGTAAGACAGTACTTTGCAACATCCCTTAGTTCATATTGACTTTCACAGCACAGTCAAAAAAGGGTCATTTTTGGAAAATTCTGAGGATCTTATCAGTTCCCCACCATAGCATCCCTTTTGGAAGCACCCAGTCAATATTCTCTTCAATAGTTAACTGATCTTGACTCTGGCAAATCTTTGTCTACAGTATTTCCATGGGATTAAAGTTGTTCTTATCATGTTCATGTATTTCATAAAATCCTGCATCTTTTGCACAGTTTGAACTTTACATTGCAATTGATTTGCATTGTATTGTCAAATGTATAGCATTCAGCAATCAAGGAGACACCAACAAAGATGGCAAAGCAATGGGAGGGGAAAGATGCTAGCTTTAAGTGAGAGGGATGTCTAGATGGGGATTAATTATAGAAGTGGTCAGTTTGCAAGTGAATTTCTTCTATTACAACTTTTGCTGTACTAGGCAATCTCATAAACCACAAGAACTCAGACAGTAAATAATTGGATAACGCAATCCTTTAAGCCACTGGCCAAGTCCTTAGAACAGTATTGCCCACCTATGTGTTTCATTTAATTTCCCAAGAATATGCATAATAAATCTAAGAAGAGCACAAGAAACCAGCATGTTTGATTGCAGATAGTTTATTTCATTTGAGCAGGTGAGAAAATACTGTGTGCCTTTGGAGTTAGGAGTCTACAACATCCCTCCCCCTTTCTAAAAGCATAGTGGGATCAGGAAGCACTCAATCAGGAATCAAGAACTGGTTCTCTTTGTTATTTAAGAACTGGCTGTGTTATGATAAAGGCTGAAATTCTTAACTTGACCCGAGAAGTCCCGCCAGCCTCCCCAGCTTCCTGGCTCCAGCCACACTAACCTTCCTTTGCTCATAAGAGCAGGGCTTCATAGGTCAAGTTAAGATGCATGTTTAAGTGTTTAACACCCATCTAATACTCACTACTCTCCCTTTTAACAAAGGGAGAGCAGATCTCTTGGTAGATGCTAAGAAAAAAAGGGATAATCTAGCTGGAATTGAGTAATATTTTTATTTTCATCTTCTTTTCTGTATAATGGTCTTTATACATGCTGTTTCCCTCCCTTTTATTCTTTAGGTCCTACTGTTCCTTCTCATCTTGGTTCAAACGTTACTTTCCTCAGCAAGGTCTTCCTTGACCCTCATTCCTAACCTCAAACAAAATTAGTTTCCTCATCAGAATCTTTCAAGCGCTCCTCACTTCTCTGCACTTCCCACTTGTCCCTCTCACCATTTTATATTTAAAATTAATGTCTCTTTTTCCTTTCCAATACTTGAAATACTATGAGACAAATAACATCATTTCTGGTTTTGGTGACCATTGTATTCCCAGAGCCTAGCATGGAGCTGATGAATGATTTAATGAATTCATCTGTCTTCAAGTAGGTTGTGTAACCATACAGAGACTCAGTAACTGTTACAGTCAGTAGTAAACAACAGTAATAAGAGTAATAATAATAACAGCAGCCCTCAACTGAGTGCTCACTACATGCCAGGCACTGCTCTATGTATTTTATGTGCACTGTATTTTCCTAAGATGGCTATACCACAATATATCCTGTCTTGCACATTCTTCTTACAATATGACACTGACATCCCTCTCACTGAATGATGGCCTAGATTCCCTCCCCCTGAACTTGAGTGAACCTCTGAGACCACCTTGACCAACAGGGTACAGTAAAACTGACGCTATGTGACTTCTGAAGCTAGGTCATAACAACAATAAAGTTTTCACTTGTCTCTCTCCATACACACTCATCTTGGGACCTAGCTGCCATGGTGTGAGGAAGCCCAAGCTACATGGAGATGTTTCAGTCAACAACTCCAGCTGATGTCCCACCTGACAACCAGCAACTGCCAAACATGCGAGTGAGCAAGGTGTCAAGATGAGTCCAACCACAGTCACCATCTGACTACAACCCCATGAAAAACTCTAAGCAAGAAATAGCTCACTGAGCCCTTCTGAGTCAACCTCCAGAAGAGCAAAAGAGAATAAAGTAAGTGTTGTGATTTGCTGCACAAAATACAGGTAACTGGGACATACTATCAACTCTCTTTAATTCTCACACCAACCCCATGAGGCAGGTGTCACTGTTTTACAGACTAGGAATCTGAAGGACCGAGAAGTCAAGTAACTTGCCCAAGAATACACCATTTCTAGGGGGCAGAGCCAGGATTTAAATTTAACCCAGGCACTAGCCTGAGACTACACTTTTAAACACTGCTTGCGGGCTCATTCAAAGGATCTGTGATTCTCAAACTGTGGTCTATGTACTACCTGTGAGAGCATCATCTGAGGTGCTTGTATAAAAAAGATGTTAACGTTAAGTGTTTAACATCTAATACTCTCTACTCTCCCCTTTAATAAAAGAAGAGCAGATGTCTTGGTAGATACTAAGAAAAAAGGTCTATAATCTAGCTGCAAGTAATACTTTTGTTTTCATCTGCCTCATTCTGATGTAAAATTCTTCTCTCAGGCATCACCACCCTTGTTCACCTGCTGATTCAAGAGGCTAAATAATCCCAGAGTGATGGAAAAAATGGAGCATTTATGCTCTTATTCTAAACATCCTCTGTAATACTTCAATATTTCCTTCTAATAAGAGCAGAGTCCCAATTTTTCACCAAGAAATCTGCAAATCTAGGAGTAACCTTTAAAAACCATCACTTTTTCAGGAACTTTTCTATTTCTAAGTGACTTCCCACTCCTGGCCCTACATACACAACATTTGACTATTGGTTCACCACGCTGACATCTTCCTACGGCCCAGTTTAGATGCTCTCTGGCTCAAGAACACACTGCTGTGTGTGGCAGTCACCTGAGGCCAGGCTAAGCATCATTTCTCTCAACACCAGGCATTACCTGCAATCTCTCAATGATATTCCGGTAGTCTCTGGAAGCTGCCAGAACAGAGTCCCTGCGTGCGGCATTGCGGGCCGAGAGCCGCCAGTTCATGGCTGTTTTCTGCACAATGTTGTGGGACTTGAGAAAGAGGTTGTTGACTTGGCTGTCCAGGTCCACGGGAATGGCAATAGCCCGGCTCTTGGCTGTACAGGAGAAAGATGAGTCGTGAGCCTACAATTTTTATGGGGGACACCCTACAGATGGACGTAATGCCCTATTCACCATTGGGCAGGTTTTTCACACCCAGAATGGGCCGGCTTGCCTAGTATTGAGCTTAAAGACTGAGGAGCTCAAGTCAACTTTACCATCTTTTAGGTCAGGGTTTCCCAGTGTGAATTCTGGGGGTCAGCAGTTCTGAGGAATGTTAAAACACCCTCAGGTCATAAGGCTAGGGCAGGTCAGCGTTAAAGCTCAATGGGTTTCCTCAATGAATGGCTTCTTAGGGTCACTGAGGTGTTTGTGTATTTTAAGAATAATCAAGGCAGGGAACTCGTTTGGCCAATGAATCATTTGCTATTTTTCAGGTTTGTTCAACAATCTACAAAAATGCTGGGTTATCCCAAACATAATCCTAAAGGTAGCATTCACAATGGCATAAACTCCTTTTTCTGGATAGGTGCTTCTCTCTTCCTCTTAAAAAAGGAGAACTCCAGTCTAAGCATGAGACAAACATCAGTCAAACCCATGATGGGAGATACTCTATAGGACTCCTGACCAGTACTTGTCAAGACTGTCAAAGTCATAAGAAATAAGGAAAGGCTGAGAAATGGTCACAGACCCGAAGAGACTGGGGAAACATGACAACCAAATGCAAGGTAGTGCCTGGACCAAATCCTGGAACAGAAAAAGGGTGTGACAAGGGACAGCAGTGGGAAAAGTGGTGAAATTTGAATCGAGTGTGGAGTTGAGGTAATAGCACCGTATCAGAGTCAGTTTCCTAGCCTTGACAAAGGTGCCCTGCTAACATAAGATGCTGACAATGGGTGACAAAGAGTGAGGGGTCTGTGGGAATTCTCTGTATTACCCTTGCTACAGTCCCATAAACCTAAAATTATTTCAAAATAAAAGATTTTGAAAAGGAAGATAATTAAGAGTAATAATCATTTTTTTTCCATACGGGAAAATGTCCAAAAAAGAACTATTTCCTGTCTTCAATGCTTCAAAACACTAGAAGCAAAGAAAGTACTCTAGTATCTAATTGTAAAAACAACGCCAACATCCTGAAAGAGGAATCTGAGAAGCAATTACTTAAATCCCATTTAAAACACACACACACACATAATTTAGGGGAAAAAAAAACTATAAGCCAGCCAACAACTTTCTAACAGTCTAATACAGAAAGTGGGAAATTTGGAAAAATACAAATAATAAAAAATTAAAAAGCAGGATGTACAGGGTACACTCATCACAGCTAGAAACTCTGCGCCTTGGATACTCATAAGCTAAACAACTAACACAGTGGACTCTGGGTGTGGTATCAGTCATGAGGAAGCAATCCCCAAAAGACAGAGTGGGGACTCTGGGTAGTGCTGTTTTCATGTCTTACCATTTCATAGACATCAACCCTCCTTGTCTTTTTTCTTATCACTGCCAAGACAAATGGAAAGATTTCCCCTCTCTAATGAGCACTGAGCTGCTAGTCAAGTCAGCCACTTGCTAAAATATTAAACAAAAACTAACCTCTGACAAGGACTGTCTCTCACATTTCCTTTGGCCTCAACAAGCAGATCTTTTTTTTTTTTTTCCCCAACTTTTATCTTAGAATCAGGGGGTACACATGCAGGTTTGTTGCAAAGGTGTATTGCTTAATGCTGATCGAACCCATCACCCAGATAGAACACAGAGTACCCAACAGGTAGGTTTGTTTTTTTGAGACAGAGCCGTGCTCTTGTTGCCCAGGCTGGAGTGCCACCGGTGGTGTGATCTCAGCTCACCACAACCTCTGCCTCCCAGGTTCAAGCAATTCTCCTGCCTCAGCCTCCTGAGTAACTGGGATTACAGGCATGCGCCACCATGCCAGGCTAATTTTGTATTTTTAGTAGAGACGGGGTTTCTCCATGTTGGTCAGGCTGGTCTTGAACTCCCAACCTCAGGTGATCCGCCCGTCTCAGTCTCCCAAAGTGCTGGGATTACAGGTGTAAGCCACCGCGCCCAGCACCCAACAGGTAGTTTTTCAGCCCTTTTCCCCTTTCCCCCTCTAGTATTCCCCCATCTTTACATCCATGTGGACCCAATATTTAGCTCCCACTTTTAAGTGAGAATGTGTGGTATCTGGCTTTCTACTTCCACATTAGTTCACCAAGTACATTCTTTATGATAGATAATCGTGTATGGAAAAAGTATAGGATTATCTGGGAATTCCCTTGCAGGGCCCTGTTTCTAAGATATAACCCAATGAACCTGTCATGTATATATTTTCCAAAACCTAATTTATGACTGCAAAATACTGCCACACCAATAATAAAAAGACATCAACACCCACCATATGAGAGTAAAAGAACTGGGCCAGAGACTACTGAAATTAGGCAACAGGTCCTAATACAGATTATACATATCTCCTAAGGTATATCCAAACTGACTTGATATCTTACCTACACAATTGACACTTGCTGGACAGCCACTAAATAGTACTAAGAACTACACCTGTTTTGCTCTTCTTGTTACCTGCCTGGAGGACTCTCTTCTTAACTTCAGGCAAGAAGCTTACCTCTTTGCACAGCATTAATAGGGGGTGGGGAATGGGTCAAGTCATGGAATCCGATAAAGTCAGGATGAAGGAAAAAGAAATTTTCCCAACTTCCTTTCAAAGGCTGCCTATGAGAGGTGGTACAGGAGGGGAGTCACAGAGGAAATGGAGAATCATTTCTCCTCAAGGGGAAGAAGGGAGCAGTGCACCATTTCTGAGAAAGGGTGTTCCTTAGGATGTGACAGGTGCTTTCCAGGAAAAAGTTTCCATATGGTCAAGTACATTTGCTGGATTAAACAAATTAGTTTCTTGAATGAGGGACTTCCCAGGGCCTTGAATAAGCTGTGTGTATTGTGACTTGCCAAGAATTGCCTAACAACCACGGAAGCTTGTTCTTCGAGGCCTATCTGACTTAGGACTCACTGGCTCTTCCTTTGGGAAAAGCTGGCTTGGTAGATAAAAAAAAAAGAAGCCCAGCAATCAAGAAGACCTTGGTTCCAGGTCTGACTCTGAAACTTCCTGTCTGTGTAACTTTAGAAGAGTTGTAATGAGTGCTCAATAAATGGCAGCCTTACCACTGTCAGACAATTCATTTTCATCACATATATCCAAACTGACTTGGTATCTTACCTACATCAGACAGCACCCGAATACAGCTCTCCACGGAGGCTTTTTGGCTTGGCATTAACCAGTTGCAGTGGTAAACTCTGAACACTCCTTGCAGCAGTTGCACAAAGACAGGCTGGCGAGTCTGCAAGAAGCCGAAAGAGGCAATGTGAATAACAGACTTTTATTTATAGACTACTGATGATCCGATCAGAGATAGACATTGTCTTGAACCACGAGACCCCAGACCCGAGATAGACATTGTTGTTAATGGACCCTGAGGCAAGTGTGAGAGGAGATGCCTGGATAAGAGCTAAATTCCAGAAGTTACCTAGCCAAGGGAGAGCAATTCAGAAGCATTTTAGGGCAATGCATTAACTTGATGCTATTTTAACTAAGTTTGAGCACAAGAAGGAGCAATGGATCCACAATTCAAAGACTGGTATTCTTATCCAGTTACCAAGCAGCTGCATGACTTTAAGCAAAATTACTTCACCTCTCTGAGCTCCAGTTTCATCCAATGTATAAAATAAGTGGATTGAGGCAGATGGACCCCAAAGTTCCTTCCAGACATTATATCTATTGAGTAGAACCCATATTTTAAATCGGCAAAAACAAACTGATAAGTGAATCTCACCTAGAATGCTACTTCTTTATTTCTGGCAAGGTCTTCAACGACATAAAGAGAATTCAGATGGTTACTCTTTATAAATATTCATTTATTATGATGAGTATTCAGAAGTTACATGAGAAGATTTATTCCTTTCCACAAAGGTATAAATTTGTACTCATTTTAAAGTAAGAGTACTCAAACATCCACTGAATCAATTTGACACTGACTTTCTGAGTACATGAAAAAATTATAGTTTTGGTCTCCATTCAAAGGGTAGCTTTGGACCAGCAAGGCAAAGATAGATAGCCGCGTATGCTGCACTATTCAACTGGTCTTTCATTTGAGAGGAGACAACTTGCATAGCCCCTCTAAAAACAGTGGAAGTTAATATAGTAAAGAAAAAAGTATTGAAAACCCCAAAAGAGATCTCTGAGATGAAAGAAAACAAAGTGTCAGGGGAAAAAGGAAGTCTATTATAAGAAAATAAAACAGATTAATTAAAAATTCAGAACCTCCCTGATAAACATGGTTCAGATAACTTTCATTTATTAAGGGCAAACTATGTGTCAGACATTTCACGTATGATCTTGTTCAGGCCTCAGTGAACAATTCGGTGACTTGGAATTACCTTCCCGTCACACATGAAAAACAAAGACCCAGCAAAAATAAAAGAAATTATCCAAAAGAAAAGAGAAGTGATGGCAAAGCAGGAAGTGAACTGCAAGGGTCTCTCTGATGGCAAACCTCCATGTTCTTTCCATGAAGTTTACCTGGGAGCCAGAATCTCATGGCCTTCTTTCTGTCCTACTCCCTGCAGCCACCTGAGATAGTAAGCTGTGTTCCTAATAGAGGACAGGAGCAGAGGGAGCCTGGCAAACTGGCCGGGGGAACCTGGGAACCTAGAATTTAGTCCGAGTTTTGTGGCTGCTCGTTAGCTCTGAAGCTAACTCAAAGGGCCCAATGAGAATGGTCGTTTACCCCAAGCACTTCCTACATGCCAAGCTCTGTGCTAAGCACTTTATACATATCTCATTTAGCCTTCACCATCACCCTGTGAAGTAAGCAGTGGCATTATTACCTGCCCTATTAGCCAGTAAGTGCTGGATTTGGGATGGGAACCCAGTAACCCAGCTCAAAGAAAGAAGTATCCCTAGACTAAAATAACTCCACTGAACCCTATTCCTGGAACACCTGCTCTGCTCCTATTTGACACCTCGGTGTACAAAAGATGATTAAATGGGTAAGAGTAGCTGCCTACTAACTATCCAAATGCAACGGGCAATCAGGTGGGATATGGTTTGACTGTGTCCCTACCCAAATTTCATCTTGAATTGTAGCTCCTACAATTTCCACATGTTGTGGGAGGGACCTGGTGGGAGGTAACTGAATCATGGGGTGGGTCTTTCCCATGCTGTTCTCGTGATAGTGAATGAGTCTTGCAAGATCTGATGGTTTTATAAAGCGGAGTTTCCCTGCACAAGTTCTCTTCTCTAGTCTGCTGCCATGTGGGACATACCCTTCACCGTCTACCACGACTGTGAGGCCTCCCCAGCCACATGGAACTGTGAGTCCACTAAACCTCTTTCTTTTGTAAATTGCCTAGTCTTGGGTATGTCTTTATCAGCAGTGTGAAAATAGACTAATACAGGTGACATCAGCTCACTCAACCTCTTGGAAGAACAAAAGGACATGATGGCTCATCATCTGCTTTTTTCCTAAAATCCTCCCCTTTCTTCATTCCTGAGGTTCCACAGACTCCCAAATCGCACCCTGCCTGCATGAAAACTCCTGACCTTCCTCTGCCTCTTTCACATCCCATCATCCATTATTTGTGTCCTCTCCAGGTCCTTTTTCGTTTACCACTTCATTTTCCTGGCTAAGGCTTCAACCAGTACATGTTTATCTCTGATCTCTACCACTCTCCTGAGTCTCATTTATTCATTTGTTCAATAAATTAGCAACTTGTTGCCAGTCACAATGCCAGGTACAAGGGATAGACTAGTATATGAGATGATCATGCACATAAGGCATAACTTTGTCCTCATGTAGCTTATAGTCTAACAGAAATAGCACAGGCTACCATTTATTAAGCACCTACTCTGTGTCAGGCACTGTGCTAGATGTTTTATAAACGTTATCTCTAGAATTGGAGGGCAGGGAAGGAGAAGACTGAAGGACCAAAATAAAAAAAAAAAGCGCAGAAAAGATTTTAAGGAGATTGTTGATTTTAAAATCAACAATTAACAGAACCATCCAGTATACGAAAATATCCCCAGGTACTTCTTTAGCCAAGAAATCCCATCAAAGCTACCTTCCACCAAGAGAAATGTATCTTTTATTAATGCTTTGCAGACCAGTTCATTTACAGTTGCTCACCCCCAAATTCACATCTTGCCCAACTGCCAAAGGTGTATCATGAGCATTCTGCTTGACGTTGGTATTTATTACCTGCAAAGTAGTACTCTGGTCTGAGAAGGGAGAGCTGAAGAAAGTAGTAACAATACTCATGACGATTTCGGTGACGTACTTCTCCAAAATGGAGTCTGCATGTTTCCTGTCACTAGTGTTGTTACAGGCCTGGAAGACAAGTGGGTATGTTAAGCATGACACCAAAACCTACATCAAACATTAAGAAATCTGCGACTCCCTCCTGTGGGTTACTTTTAACAAATGAAAGGTAAAGGCCTGCTGGCCAATATTTCTCCCCTTAAGGAATCACAATAATAAAATATAAATCATGAAAAAAAGAAAAGCAGATCAGCTCAGACAACATGAAGCAAAATCACAAACATTAAAATGGGTATGAGACCAACAAGGCCACCACTTGCAACTTCCTACGTGTGTCTGGAAAATCCAAAACCCTGAAGGGCAGTAAGAAGCACAGTCACTACAGGTGTCTTAAATTTCCCGTAAAAGAAAACTGCTCTCCCGAGTAATCCATTCCTCTGGTCTAGACCATGGTTTCCTTATCCAAATAATCAAGACAGTCAAACACGTTACTGAGGTCCTATGGACCTGACCGTCTCCAATCCTTTTTTTTTTTATTTTATTTTTTTTGAGACAGAGTCTCACTCTGTCACCCAGGATGGAGTACAGTGGCATGATCTTGGCTCACTGCAGCCTTCATTTCCCAGGTTCAAGCGATTCTTGTGCCTCAGCCTCCCAAGTAGCTGGGATTAGAGGTGCCCGCCACCATGCCCAGCTAATTTTTGTGGTTTTTTTTAGTAGACATAGGGTTTCACCACGTTGGCCAGGCTAGTCTCGAACTCCTGGACTCAAGGGATCTGCCCACCTAGGCCTCCCATAGTACTGGGATTACAGGTGTGAGCCACCACGCCTGGCCTAACCATGCTCCAATCCTACAACAATCTTCCATTCAATTAAAATCTTACCAATACACATTGTTCAAAATAGCAAGCCATATTTCAGAATAGCTGACTATACATGTTTTGGGGTGAGGAGACACCTTCAGTTTCACCCATACTCTACTTAAGTCTGCCGCCTAGAATAAGATTTGCCATGGAGACGGTTAGCACATTTTTTAAAAAATCAAGTTTTATAATTTAAGATATAAAATTGCTTATACTGAAAAGAATGAAGGACATAAAAATCAAGTGTTCTTAAGAGACTCTCACGTTCTGACCTTAAAACTAGACAGTCTGAGAACATATTCAAAGAATGAAATTAAGAACTGATTTTACAGCATTTCTAAGTAATTTAATGAAAGGATCAGCAAAATAAGGGCCAGTAATTATCTTTATAAAGTTTTATTGGAACACAGCCAAACCTGCTTGCCATGACTACTTTCACGCTAGAAGGGCAGAACTGAGTAGTCATGAAAGAGATGAATGGCCCACAAAGCTGAACATATTTACTATCTGGTCCTTTACAGAAAATTTCAGAGCACTGGTTTAAAGAAATAAAGCAGGCCTGCCATTCCAAGCCAAAATCCCTAGGCTAATGGGATTAAAAAACTAGGAGGAGTTTGAGATTTTTTAAAAAACATGTCTGTGAAACCAACACCTGACCAAATATTACTAAATAGGGTTCTCATCCAGAAGGAAAATAAGTTCTTACAGGCTCCTTGTCTCATACTAGCAATCATACAGTCAAGCAGAAAATACCACATTCTAGGATTCTATAATGCACCTTAACATCACAATGTTTCTGAAATTGGGATGTATCTGACAATTATCTTCTAAATAATCTTTTAATCTACCCCACTCCCCCAAATTCACCATTACAAAACTCATATTCAATCTGTGGTATGCTTTGCTATGTGGCAGTCTTGTGGCTTTAGCATGAATATTAAGCTCAATGCAAAACCAAATCAAGTATCTTGAAGGCCACTCTTGAGGCTGAGCCAGGAAAGCAATAAATGGAAGGTGAAGAGTTTTGCAGAATCCTCAAGACCAGATTGCAGGAGACAAATGCTGAAGCTCAGGGAAGTGCCCTTCAAGCACAGACATATTACCAAGGAAGATAAATCCTTAGAAATTGAATTTTAATATGCCCAGGTTATCATTCACCAACCAATCCACAGGGGTGACATGAAAACCAGAAATAACCTCTCTTTCCTGAAGCTTGATAAATAATATCCATTCGTGGCTAAGAGCAAAAGGTAGGAAGAATGGCCAGGTGTGGTGGCTCACGCTTGTAATCCCAGCACTTTGGGAGGCTGAGGTGGGCAGATCATTTGAGGTCACGAGTTTGAAACCAGCCTGGCCAACATGGTAAAACCCTGTTTCTACTAAAAACACAAAAATTAGCCAGGCATGGTGGCAGGTGCTTGTAATCCCAGCTACTTGGGAGGCTGAGGCAGGAGAATTGCTTGAGCCCAGGAGGCAGATGTTGCAGTGAACTGAGATTGTGCCACTGCACTCCATCCTAGGTGACCGAGCAAGACTCCATCTCAAAGAGGAAAAAAAAAGGAAGAAATGAGACACGAGAAAAGAGTCACAAGTGCCTCTTCATGCCATGAATTAGAGTAGAAATGATGCAGCTGTTTTCTTCATGTGGGCATGAAGATGTTACACACACATACACATACACACACACACACACACACACACACACACACACCTCTCACTCTCCAACTCTGCCTCCTTAGTTCCAAAAGCCTTACCCTGCAGATGTCTACAAGGAAATTCTCAAACAATTTCCACATGTGATTGCTGGTGTAAATCTCCTTCATTTCCACCTCTGTGTCCACATAGCAGTGATTCAGGAAGTTAATGTATGCAATTTTAACCTGCAAGATAGAAAGAAGCTTTTCTGAAAAACCATCTTGGTGTGTATGGAACGTGATTAGCTGCTTCAACTTCACAGCAAGAAGGACAGATCAAAATGGGCATCCCATTCCCCACTGCCAAGTCTTACTTCTATGATTTTCTGACATTTGAAATTCACAATTATAAAATCCAAAACCATAAAGCTTTTGGAAGAGAATATGTTCATGACCTCAAGGGAAAGAATGAGGTAAAACCTCTGACCATAGAAGAGGGACAAGTTTGATTACCTGAAATTAAGAATTTCCATTTATAAAAAGGCACCACTGGAGAGTTAAATGGGCACAAGTTGGGAGAAGATACATGCAAGGCATGTTCCAATGAAGAATGCCCCTAGATCTGTGCTCATAAGACAGACATCCCCAGAGAAAAGGGAAGCAAAACAACTGGATCAGATATTTCTTAAAGGAATATCAAACATCAAACACACACACACATACACACACACACGGCAAGAGGCTCAACTTCAATTAGGAATCAAGGACATAGACATTAAAATCACTATGGTTAATGAAAACATGTGTCTATACAAAATCCTGTACACAAGTGTGCATAGCAGCATTATTCATAATAGTCAAAAAGTGGAAACAATCCAAATCCCCATCAACTGACTGATGGAGACACAAAATGTGATGTACGTACAGAATAGAAAATTACTCTGCAACATAAAGGAATGAAGTGCTGATACATGCTATGACTTGCGTGAGCCTTGAGAAAAATCATGTAGGTGAAAAAATCCAGTCCTAAAAGACCACATGTTGCAGGATTCCATGAAATGTCTCAAATAGGCAAATCCATATATTCAAAAAGATGAGCAGTTGCCTAGGATTGGGGGGTTGGCAGGAAATGGGAAGTGACTGCTAATGGGCATGGGGTTTCTTTTTGGGATGATGAAAATATTCTGTAACTATATTGTGACGGTGATTGCACAACTCTGTGAATATATTAAAAACCACTCAGTTGCACACTTTAAACAAGTGAATCATATCTGCAAATATCTCCATGAAGCTTCTAAAAATTAAGCTAGTATGCAATACTATTATACAACCACCAAATTGAAAAAAAAATAATAAAGGATCTGATGATAGCAAATGTTAGCAGGGTTGGGAGGAGGAATGGTAACTGGAGCAACTATGCTGAAAATAACTGGACTGTGTTACATCAAATTGAAGAAATGCACCGCCTATGATCCAGCACTTCCACTTCTGACTATCCACACACCCTGGACAGAAGAGTACACGTGTGGGCCAGGATGTATGCATGATCCTAACAGCCAAAAGCTGGAAACAACTAAAACGAGCATCGGTAGAAGAATGGAAAATCCTATCATGGTGCCATGATAGAAAGGAATGCTTCAAAGCAAAGGAAATGGACACAGCTACACGTCAGGGTGGATCAACCTTAACAACGCAGAGTTGAACTTAAAAAGGCATGGAATGATACACAGAAGAAGTCCAAAACCTCACAAAACTAAACTATATTGTTGAGGGATGTATACAGAAAAGCAACTGCAGGATTACATAAAAGTCAGCTTGTGGTTATCCTCAGGAGACAGCCCTTGGGGGAGGTGAGGACAGGAAAGGGGAATGGGGGAGGTTTTTGCATATTTCTTGACCTGGCTGGCAATTACAAAGCTGTTCTCTTTATAATCGTTCTATTGTTCTTTAGTATACAATTGAGATTTATGTACTTTTTTTGCATTTCTGTTGTATTTCAAACAAAAAAGGGTAAAAAACAAACTAATGCTTGTTATAACACTATGCTTCTCTCATCCCTAATGCTAGTTATAACTCTACCTTCTTTATCCGTAACAAGAGAAATGTAAATTAAAACTATGTTGAAATGACCATTTTCACCTGCCAGATATATGAGAATCCAAAAGTTTGATAATATACTGTGGCCAAGACTGTGAAAAAAATGCAATCTCATTGCTTTCTTATTACAGCGATTATTCATTACTATCTCATTATATCATAAATTAAACACTTACAAAGGGCCATGACGGTACATCCATACAATGGAATTTTATGCAACTGTAAAAACAATCTGGCATCTCTTTATGAACTGATATGAAAAGAAGTTACGGTGTTAAGGTACAGAATAGTGTACCTAAAGTATCATCTTTTGAATTTAAAAAAACGGCGGGGGGGAGTAAAGTATATATAATGTATGTGTTTATGTGCAAAATTCTAGAAAAATACACAAGAACATAATAAATTATTTTCTGTACGGTGGGTGGGAAAACAGATTATAAGACTTCATGGTTTACCCCTTTACAGTCTTTGATTTTTGAACTTTTCAAAGAGTATGGTCAGGTACTGAATAATGACATTTTGGTCAATGATGGGTCTCATACACAACAGGGACCCATAAGATTATAATACCCAATTTTTACTGGAACTTTTCAATGTTTAGATACACAAATACAATTGTGTTATAATTGCCTTCAGTACTGAGACAGTCACATGTTGTGCATGTTTGTAGCCTGGCAGCAAGAGGCCAGACCATAGAGCCGGGGTGTGTAGCAGGCTGTGCCATCTAGGTTTGCGTAAGTGCGCTGTTCGATGTTTGCACAATGAGGAAATCAACTAAGAATGCATTTCTCAAAACATATCCCCACCACTAAGCAACACATGACTGTTACTAGCTTTTCAAAAAAACCTAAAAGCAATATATATATGTCATATATATTTAATGTAATATAAATGTGTACTACAAACTAACATTACACATTGCAAAACATACAATATATACTTTACAATATACTTTATATATCATAAAATATACACTTCATAAATCATAAAATATATACAATCCATTTCATTATTAATCAATATAATCTATGAGTAGGAAAAAAGGAAGCCTGGAAGGATTAACTTCAAAACTTAGGGATTCATTATTATTATTTTTTAATTGATTGTCTGTAGTTCCTAAATTTTTTATAACGGCCATTATTTCTGTAGTAAGGGTTTTTGTTTTAAAGAATTAACTTACTACGTCTTACAATCATACGATCTGGATCTCAACCTACTTTTCGTCACATTTTTGAGAAGTTCATTCAGGTCACATCCCCTTTGCTCAACAGGCTAAATTAGATCCACAGAGCTGAAGCTTTTTTCTTCACTCTTCTTAAAGATACAGAAGGAATGACTAACTTCTCCCGTGTTCCTTTCATGTAAAATCAATGCTCGAGAACATGTTTTAGGGAACCGAAATCCCACTACAAAATGAGCTGCAGCTTTCAGAACCGTCAGGGCTCCCCCAGGCCAGCCACCACTATGTCTCCCAGTGAGCCACGACAGCAGGCACCACATAGGGACGAGAAGGGCACAGCCAGGCTGGGCTCGCTCACCTCAGGGATGCAGTCCTCATGGGTCACCACGCGAACGATGTCATCCAGCGGGAGCAGGGAGTTGCACTTGATCTCTGTGTAGACGTTCTTACCCTCCGTGCACACAGCCAGAAGCTCGACCAAGTGGATGTGGTACATGAGAGGGCTGTTCTCATCCATCCGATCCCGCTCTGACCGCATCATCTGGATCAGAGTCTGGAAAGAGGCTCTGTCGTTGTAGAACACGAGGACATCCTCTCCTGAATTGACCAGCTACATAAAGAACAGGGTGGGTTTAGATTACAAACTTGCAGGGGTGGGGCAGCATGAAAAAATTCTATCCACAGAGAAAGAGAGAGGTTCTGTTAGCATTTATCTTCCCAAATCAGTCTTACCTATTTTGACTTCATTCATTTATATAAATGAACAACTAGAAATCTTCGGCATCATAATTTTAGTCCACAGATACAGAAATACCACACAGGCCCTAAAAAGCTATTAGGGGGAGAGAAAGTCTGCATACCAGCATTAATGTATCAAGTGGAAATAGAGATTGCAAGCTTGCACTTGTATTTCCAAAACTACCAATTAGGCTATGATATTTGTTTTTAAATGTTTCCATCTTATTATTATTTTTTTTTTCGAGATGGAGTTTCACTCTTGTTGCCCAGGCTAGAGTGCAATGGCGTGATCTCAGCTCACTGCAACCTCTGCCTCTTGGGTTGGTTCAAGCAATTCTCCTGCTTCAGCCTCCTGAGTAGCTGGGATTACAGGGATGCACCACCACGTCTGGCTAATTTTGTATTTTCAGTAGAGACGGGGTTTCTCCATGTTGGCTAGGCTGGTCTCGAACTCTCAACCTCACGTGATTCACCCGCCTCGGCCTCCCAAAGTGCTGGGATTATAGGTATGAGCCAGTGTGCCCTGCCTCCATCTTATTTTTATGCTTTACAATGTATCCCCTTTAAAATTCTTTAATCTGCCATCTTATCTCTTCAATCACAAATTACTTTTAATTAAGATATGCCTTCTTCTCCACACTTACTCTTCAAAAAGTTGAGGCATTCCTGTTTATAACTTGTCCCCTAAGATGTGGCTTCTTGCAAATCTATTTAAGAATAAATCAGGCCGGGGCGGTGGCTCAAGCCTGTAATCCCAGCACTTTGGGAGGCCGAGGCGGGCGGATCACAAGGTCAGGAGATCGAGACCATCCTGGCTAACACGGTGAAACCCCATCTCTACTAAAAACACAAAAAACTAGCTGGGCGAGGTGGCGGGCGCCTGTAGTCCCAGCTACTCGGAGGCTGAGGCAGGAGAATGGCGTAAACCCAGGAGGCGGAGCTTGCAGTGAGCCGAGATCGCGCCACTGCACTCCAGCCTGGGCGACAGAGCAAGACTCCGTCTCAAAAAAAAAAAAAAAAAAAAAAAGAATAAATCAATTTCATCAGCAGTACATGAAGTACAAAAAAACTGAGAGGGCTGGCACAGAAGTCAAAATAAACACGGTCAATACTTACTAATGACTAACCTTTATGAGCTCTAATTATTAGATGCCAGATACCAAGATAAACTCTTTAGATGAACTTCCTAACCTCACTGTATCTCAGTTTCTTCATCTGTGAAACCGGGACAAATACAATAGCTAACTCACAGTACTATGTATATTAAATAAATTATTATAGACAAATTGCTTAGGATGGTGCCTAGACTATGGCAGGCTTCCAAAAAGTGTTAGGCATTAATATCATCGTTATCTCATTTACTCCGCATATCAACTCTTTAAAGTGAAATCTGCTGTATCTTCATTTTATAGAAAAGTTCACTGAGGAGTTGAGAGGTCAAGTAACATATCTCATGGCACCCTTCGGTGAAAGGGTTCAGGTGACATTTGTATCCCAGGTTGAGCCGACTCTCTCTTTTTTTTTTTTTTTCTAAGAGACAATGTCTCATTCTTTTGCCCAGGCTGGAGTATAGTGGGTGCCATCATAGCTCACTGCAACCTCAAACTCCTGGGCTCAAGGGATCTTCCTCTGTAACTGGGACTATAGGCACATGCCACTACACTCAGCTAATTTTTAAAATGTTTTGTAGAAACAAAGGTCTTACTATGTTGCCCAGGCTGGTCTCGTACTCCTGGTCTCAAGTGATCCTCCTGCCTCAGCCTCCCAAAGAGCTGGGATTACAGGCATGAGCCACCATGCTGGCCCCAACCCTTAATCACACTACCCTCCCTGCCAATGGAACCATATACATAGACAAGATTGTAAATTAAAGTGAATCCATAATAAACCAAGTAAGACTTTTCCTTGATTGCATAGACCAACTGCTCCTCAAGAGGCATCAGGCAAAATTTTTTCAATCTAATTAATTATGTGAAAAATTTTAAAAAATTCATAATCCACAAGAATGGAAGTTGTTCTGGCTCATTGGGTCCTCACTACATTTTATCTCCATTCTCTATAATTCAGTTCCTTATTCCTCTTTCTGTCCCCTGTCAGAAAAATCCAAGCCATCCTTCCTTAGAGCAAACTGGTTGCTATGAAATATCAGATCAGATTCTTGCCTATATCTACAACTTAAGCTCACACAAGGGATGACACACACATATGCACACACAATTACTTTCTGTCCTTCTGTATGGCTCCTGAAGAGGGTGCAAGTTCATACAGATAAGATTAAATAATTGTAAAATTTCTACAGAACACCAGATGGAGGTATATAGAATATATAACAATCACCTCAGCCATAACCATGTCTTGGCATTTTTTAATAAATTTCCCTTCTGCCTTGACAATTGTCTGTAAGAACTTTATATACTGGACGTTCCGACCGTGAGTCTCTATGCAGTGAACGAAGTGCTGAACGACTCTCTCGTTGATCTCACTGCAAAGCTGGAAATTGTTCATGAAGATGTGCTGCATGGTTACTGCCTCCAGGATCTGACACAAGAGTGAGGAAAAGAGCACAGGGACAGGTCAAAAAGCTGATAGAACAGATTAAAAAGTGAGAAAAAGAAGAGTCCACTGAAAACACACACAAGGGAAGCATTTAAACCCATGAAGATAGATTTCTTTCATTCTTGCTTCTGCACTACCTTTTTAGTAAGCTTTTTTCACTGACATACAAATAAACATACAGAAAAATACACAACTCATTAGCATTCAGTTGAACAGATTACAAAGGGACCTTGAGCACCCAGATCAAGAAACAAAACAGGTCTCCTTTATGCCTTATCTCACAATTTAACTATTTTGACTTGTATAACTAGATTAGTTTTGCCTGTTCTTAAACCTCTTGCACTCTTTTTCACTGATATATAAGTTCCATTGCATGAATATATGACAATATCTTTATTCTATGGTTGAAGGATATTTGGAGTAGGATCCAGTTTTAATAGAAACATTACTAGTATTATAAATACTAGAGTTGCTGTGGACATTCTTACAGATGCCTTCTGGTGTACTTAAATTCATACTTCTGTTGGGTCCAAGAACAGAATTGCTGGGTCACAAAGTATGAGTATGTTTGGCTTTAGAAGATACTGACAGCTTTCAAAAGATGTTAACAACTTGCATTCTACATTCCAGCTGTTCCTATCCTTGTCAACACTTAGTATTGTCAGTCTTTTAAATTTTAGTCACAGCTTACTGTGGCTAAACATAATTTGCATTTCTCTAATGTCTAATCATGTTGAACACTTTGTCACATTTATTGGCCATTTGGATATCCTCTCCAACAGGGTGTCTGTTCCAGTTTTTTGCCTTTACATTCTTATTTATTTATTTATTTGAGATAGAGTCTTGCTCTGTCACCCAGGCTGGAGTGCAGTGGTGCAATCTTGGCTCACTGCAACCTCCACCTCCTGAGTTCAAGCTATTTTCCTGCCTCAGCCTCCAAGTAGCTGGAATTACAGGTGCTCACCATCATACCCAGCTAATTTTTGTATTTTTAATAGAGACAAGGTTTCACCATGTTGGCCAGGCTGGTCTCAAACTCCTGACCTCAAGTGATCTGCCTGCCTTGGCCTCCCAAAGTGCTAGGATTATAGGCATGAGCCACTACACCTGGCCTATTTTTAAAAGGTCAACCTTTTCCTTAGTGACTTTTTTGAGTGTGTTATGTATATTCTGGATATGAATTCTTTGTTGAGAATGTGCATTGCAAATGTCTCTTACTCTCTGCCTTGCCTTTGGACGCTCTTAATGGTGTCAGTGGACAAACAGAAGTTCTTAAAAGAAGTCCAATTTATCAATTTTCAAAAATAATTAGTGTTCTTTGCATACCTTGTAAGAAAATTTTGCTTACCACACAGCCATGCATATTACCTTCTAGAAGGTTTATTTTTCACTTTTTACCCACAGTTATTGAGTTTTACGTTTGGGGTGAGGTGGAGGATTTAATCCTTTTATCTTTTGACTTTTCTTTCTTTTAACATGACACCAAGGGAACACAGGTTGAGTATCTCTTATCCAAAATGCTTGGGAGCACAAGGGTTTCACATTTTGGATTTGGGAATATTTGCATTATAGTCTCCTGGTTGAGCATCCCAAATCCAAACATCTAAAATCTGAAATGCTCCAATGAGTATTTCCTTTGCGCATCACACTGGCACTCAAAAGCTTTGAATTTTGGAGCATTTCAGATTTCAGATTTTCAGATCTGGGATACTCAACCTATATTATCCTACAATTCAGCACTCCTTTTCCTGGAAAGTGTTAGCAGTACTACTGAGTGAGTGTGCGCATGCACAAAGATGTCCTTTGCAGTACTGTTTACAAAGCTAAAAATCAGACATTGCCTAGCTGTCCATTAATATAAGAATGGTTTTTTAAAAGTTACAGCCATTCTATGGAATGTCATTTAGCCATCAAAAGAATGAGAAAAATTTCTCTCTCTCTGATTTGCAAAGGCAGCCATAATGTGTTAAGTGAGAAAAGCAGAACACAAGACAATGTGTAGAGCGCATCATTTTTCTTTACAAAGCCTATAATACATTTAATATACTTTCAGAAATATATTTAACAAACTAAGATGTATTATAGATACGTTTGTATGGAGATACTATATACGTATATATAGCCACAGAAAACTTTATGCATGACCTCAGGAAGATGTGGCAGGAGAGAGATTCAGCCCCTCTGTATTGCTGAAGTTTGATACGATGAAGGACTTGACTAGGAAAATAAAGATATGTATCTTACTTTATCCATCTCACCTTCCTCCTTTTCCCCTCCCCAACTCCTGCCATTCCATCCCCAAAAGATGAGTATTTATGTCCTCCTGATAAATTATGAAAATGTTCCCCTTTGGAATGAATGTTGCATTATAACAAGCCCCAGAAGCCACAATAGCCAAAGAACAAGCTGTTCCTCCTCCCTCTTCCCTGCCCTCCTCCCTCTACAGATTTGCAGACTGGCCTCAAGTCTTACCCCTGGGTTGAGAAACAGGTTTATGTGTTTATGTAGCAAAGCTTGATTCTGCTGGTTGCCTGCACAGAAATTCTGCAAAAATTCATGAGCCAGCCTCATTATCTCTTGCATCTTGGTATCTTCGGCCTGTGTGGGAGGAGAGAGATGAAAGCACTGATTGCTGGGCCAGGAGACCAGCTTCTCCTATACCCAACACCTCCTGCTAACGTGGGAGTCAGAAGGTGTTTGCTGGGGGCCTGTTGTGGGTAAATATTGAGGGGCTGCACTGCTGACCCTGAAAAGAAGCCAAAAACTTGTCTATGCTCAATGATGAAAGTGAAGATCTTATTTGGGTGGGAGGGAGCACTGCAGAGTGAAGGCTAATAGAAGGCATCCACAAGTCCATCATCCAGCAAGGACTGAAACTTCTGAACCCCCTACTTCTAAAGACAGGGAGTGGCTGGGCACAGTGGCTCATACCTGTAATCCTACCCCTTTGGATGGATCACTAGAGGGCAGGAGTTTGAGAACAGCCTGGCCAACATAGTGAGACCCCCATCTCTAATAAAAAATAAAAATAATAAAAATTTTAAAAATAAACAAAAACAGGGACTGACAACAGAACAGGGGCTGACTTCCTCACTGATGCTGAGTAGTCATTTTCCCTCTTGGGTTCACCTTTTGAAGTTGTCCAACCTATTAGACATTAACTTTTGCTATCAGCTTACATGGCGAACTGGAAATCTCCTTAGATTATACATTAGAACAACTGTGCCTGCCATAACTCCTTTATCATCTCAAGTACAATTTTTAACCTCAGACTTAGTTTCCCCATCTGCAAAATGGGGATAATACCCTCCCTGGCATTTCACAGGTTGGATTATCTGATTCATACATTAATAGCATAAACTCAGTATTTGTAGAGTTAAATAATCTATAAAAAGCCAATTCTATAAAACCCATGACCATTGTGTCCAATTCTAAACAAGCAAACATTTAAGAAAGTAAAAACAGAACAAGAATTTCTAAAATGGAAATCATCCTTCATATTTTTACAGCCCACAATAGTCTTCCTAAGTCTTCAGAGCCATCACCTCATTTCAGAGGCAAGAGAGGATAGCAGGTAGGAATGCAGGTCCCCAAACCTGACTACGTTCCTCTTATCCCAGATCTCCAACTTCCTGGCTGTATGACCTGGAGCACATTTCTTAGCCTCTCAGTGTCGCTGTTTACTCATCCATGAAAAGGAGATAACAAAAGTGCACACTTCATAGGATTGCTATGAAGATTAAATGAGAAAAGTCACATGAAGTGCTTAGACAGTGATTACTCTGTAAATGTTAGCTACTGGTTCCGGGCTAGACTGAGGTCAGCAAACTTCTTCTTAAAGGGCAAGGCAGCACATACTTTGGGCTTTGTGGGTACAGAGGGAATATCAAGGACATTATATAGGTACCTATGTGACTATTTTAAAATGTAATAACCATTCTTAGCTGACATGCTGTTCAAAACAGGTGGTGGATTAGATTTGGCCCATGCCTATAGTTTGCTAACCCCTGGTCTAGAAAAATAATTCTGTGATAAAACAGAGCTAAGGGAGAAAGGTGAGCTCCCAGCTTTGATAATCAAACCAAAACAGAGGAAAATTTAAAAGGACATTAATAGCAAGTCCCAGGACAACATAATGGGGATTACATTTTTCCCTTATTAACAGGAGGAGTGGTGAACCTTCTAGCTCTAAGAAATCAGAGGGCTTGGGATAGACAGCCACTGCTGGTTGACAGCAGTAACCTTAAACAGTTCCACATGCCTCCAGTCCTCCTGTATAAAAGGAATCTGCTGTGCACAAGCTAAGTGAAGAACCTTTGTGGTGTGAAGTGGATTTTTCCAAGGTAAGCAAGCCCCAAAGACATCAAGTCACAAGAGGTTACCTGTGGAGGATTCCTCCACCATTCTTTGGAAGTCCGTGCCCATCCAAAAGTAAATAAAAGCGTGCATGTGCACACACACATATACACACACACACACACACACGATATTCTGCCTTTGAGTCACCAATTCCAACCACATCTGGTTACCTGTAGATTAATCCCGCTCTATGAAGGCATGACTCTCATTAGGGAAACTGATGATATTATGAGACAACACTACGGTCAGTAAATGATCCCCTCGCATTCCTTACACAAGAGGAGGTAGATCAGCTTGTTGGTTCTGGTCTAAATGATAGGCAAAGTTTGGATGATATGCACACCTGTATCAACTGCAAATTAGCTATGTTATTATACCTATGACAGGGATTACGCTTGGACTGTATTCGTAGCTATTGAAAGGCCTGACCTGCCCCATTCATATGGTCCCCATGACTGAGGAGGAAGTTCCTTTTGCAAGAAATTTCCTAGGGTGGAAAGCGACAGGCACAGGGAAGGCAGCAGGTCCCAGCTCCACAGTGAAGTGGAGTCAGCTTCACTGTACATAGCTGTGCCATCCATGCAAGTTACTGAACCTCTCCAGCTGCAGCTTTCTCATCGAAAATGGGGCTGAAGATAGCACCACTCATCTCATCCATGTGTCTTGAGGATGGCAAGAGCTAATAACGTGTATAAAGGCCTCCGCATAGCGCCTGGCACCCTGCAAGCACCTAGAAATGAGCCTTCATCAGGTGACTCTTCTCTAGCAAATCAGTCTCTCTAGCAGTTAATAGTCAACTCAAGAGACCTGAGTCTGAGCCCTTTACCTCTAAACACCCCCCAAAGCCTCAGTCTCTTCATCTGTCAAGTGGGCACCACACAAATACCCCAGTGGGTCTTGTAGGCTTCAACAAATGACTTCATAAGCGTCTTGTCAGCCTACATTCACTCAAAGCACTGTCAGCCTGCTCCTGCCTCTGTAAATCAAATACATATCAATGACAAATACTTATGTGAAAAATTAGAGGCAAAGTACAACTTCCAACAACAGAAAAGACCTACATCAAAGCATCACCTGATAAATCCAAATACTTAAGCAGATGTCAGCATCTTAGTGAGGACCTCAAAAGTGGGCACATCCCCTGTTCCCACATGCACTTAATAGCTGGTGTTACTTAAATTGCTTGAGTCACATTGCAAATGAAATTGAAACACACCAACCCGTGGGTAGACAGAGGTCTAAGCTCTGACACAGACCAAGATGTCTGTATCCAATGCGGCTTGGGAGTATGGAGAATAAATGGACTCTCTTTCTTTACAGAATCTTAAAACTGGGGATGAGGATTATTCACGGGTGACTGTACTTTATTTTTCAGATGCTCTGTTTCATATCAATATCTGAAATTGCTTTGTAGTCACAATAGTCACACTGGATGCATTTCTTCACCAACAATATCCAGATGTGAAGGGTTTGGGGACACCCAGGAATCCGCCCCATCCTGGGAGCAGCTGCTGAGCGTGAGGCCCCACTCACCTTCTCATAGGGAATCTGCAGCAGCTCCAGCACCACGGCGTGTGCACCCATGTTCCGGAGCAGACGCTGCTGCTGCTTCCTGCTCTTTCTCACCGAGGCACTCTCCTGAACACAGAGTTTGCTGAGCCGAATCAAAATCTAGTAGAAAGAAAGAAATCAGTTTCAGAAAACTAGGAACTACAGCTGGAAAACAGATTGCAGGGGGTGGTGGTGGGCAGGTAGGCAAAGGGAATAATGCATTAAAAACCTACAACGAAATTCCTTCAGTATGTGGCATTTCTGTTAATTCCATCAAGCCAAATCCATAAGGCTAAGGGCACGTCTTCCAGAATAAGCAGGGGATAATGGCTTCAACAACAAGTGGGACAGTTTCAGAGATATCACTTAAAATGGAATGACCTGGCATCATTGCTGAGACCCTGGGAAGAGTTTGCTCTGGGGTAAAACACACAAAGCTCCCAGCCTCCCAACTTTGAACCAGCTTAAGCAAAGGTTTCTAAAGAACTACAGCTCTCAGTGGGGATGCTGTGTGCCAGGCACTTAGATGACCCCTGACAGTTTTCTCAATTAGTCCTTCCTTCAATTGTAAAGCTTCAGAAATATGTGGTGCCTATAAAAGGTAGCACCTATAAACAGTGAGGAAGCTGAGGACACAAATAAGAAGAACACAGCTGGGTGTGGAGCCCAGATCTGATGCCGAAATCCATGAGCTTAACCTCTGAGCTCTACTTTCTCCCTGTTAAACCACACGAAGAAAAAAGCTCAAATGTGTGTACCTTCAACTTGACTATCACAAATGAAAGCCCCTTAGAGAATTCATAAAGAAGGGAAATACGGTGGTGGGGGAGGAGCTTACCTCTTTGACCACTCTGTAGTTGTAGCTGCTGGTGCTTTCATGCTTTTGTGACTTGTTATTTCCCTCCTAGGAACCAAAGTGAACACAAGTGTGATCTGTACGACTCATGGGCTACTGTCAGTTTGTTACAGCTAGCATCAATCTTTATGAAAGAAAGGGAGTTCTGCACTGTTTTCCAATAGTCATGCTGGGTTTATGCCCCACTCATCTACCTACTTGCTATGGGTTTCCTTGGGAGGGGATAGTGGGCTGGGCCACGGCTAGAGAACAGGTCAATTCCCAAGTGGGTCTGTAAGGGAAACCTGGTGCTAATTCACTCAACGTCAAAGTCTCTTCTACACAGTCTGAGGCTGCACAGGAGACATAGCTAAACTCTGATTCATAGCTTATTTCCTAGGCCAACAGCTGTGATCTTAGCGACTTAACAAGCAGATCTCTTGAAAATAAATCCCATTCTATCACATTTATACCTAAAACCAGAGGAGGATGCTTGCTAGTTTTGAGAAGCCCATCCACCTACTTTGGCAGCCTAACCTGTGTTTCACTCACCTCCGTTTTCTTATGTCCATTTTCGCCAGATGCACCATCCATGGTTTCATCGGGGCCCTGCCCTTTGTACACCCAAAGCTCTGACTTTTCCACGATGGACCTCAGTTGATCCAAGTCTTGTTTGATCTGTTTGTAGTTGTCCACATCTTGGCTGGTAACCAGCAGTTGAACCTTAATGAATGCAATCCATTAGGTGCACACAACAGCTTCTTGGACAGACAACACACACGTGGGTGACCTGAGCTACCTGTTTGAAGGCCTGGAGCACCTCCTGCCTCTGGCTGAAGTGTCGGAAGAGGAGCTGCAGGGCCCCTGACACCAGGGGTGGATAGTCATGCATCGTCAGGTGGAGCAAGACACGGAGAAAGGTTCTGCCGCCGTGATCGTCCAAGTCCAGTGGGGTGTTCTCCTCGCTAAAGGAGCACAGGGAGGGGGAAAGACCAGATGAATCACAAATGCCTCCTCTCACGTACCTTGGACCCAGATGCACCTAACCTGGTTAGATTTCTAGCACTATGATCTCCAGACAAGCAATTTCACTTTTCATTAGCTCCTTTAACAATACCGCCTTGCTTCATCTTCAACTATATTGTGAGGTGAGGAGACAAGTAAGATGTCATCATAAAAGATAAGTCAAATTTTAAGCCAAAGTCCCTCCCCTCCCAAAGTGACAAGACTAGCATCAGAACCAGATTCTCAACATCTACATAGGGTGTTCTGCTGGGCTTCATCTGTGGTGTGAGAACTGCAAGAGGATGTGTTTCTCTTATTAGTTTATGTAATTTTATTTTTAGAGATGAGGTCTCGCTATGTTGCCCAGGCGAAATTCAAACTCCTATGCTCAAACCATCCTCCTGCCTTAGCATGCTGAGCAGTTGGGTCTGTAGGTATGCACCACCATGCTTGACTATATTAAATATTAATAAGCATATCCTAGATCCAATGGCAGAGTACTCCATAACTGAGCACTGCCAGTCAATTACTGGGTCTGCATCTACATTGGGTTTAGAGGCAAATGAATGACAAATGGTGGAACCTTCATGGTTGCTGGCTAATAAGAAAAGCACAGAGAGGACTTTATAAATACTGTATTCATGCTGTGTATTCCAAAAAGGTGTGAAGGTTTCAGTGCTGTTTAATACGAGGAAAATGGCGGGAGAGCTGAGTGATCACATAGCACATGGAACCTGTATTAAGATAAACTCACAACACCTTGTTTAAATTTCAGATAAACATCTTCCATCACAGTATACAACGTTGCTAATTCAAATTTCACAGGTTTTACATTAAGCTTGAAGGTAGACTATTAACACTGGTGGGCCCCAACAAAGTATTCAAACCCTTATGTAGTCCCCTCCCACACTGACACTGAACTTGGCCACGGGATTTGCTTGAACAATAAGATACTAGGAAATGCAATGCAAGCAGAGGCCCAATTAGCACTTGCATACTGTTGGCTTATCCTCTTAGAACATTTGCTCTTTGAGTCAGCCACCATGCTGTAAAGAAGCCCAAGTTATCCACATGGACAGAGAGAGAAAGAAGTCCTGGCCTTGCAGGCATTTCTGCTATAGTGTCAGAAATGTGAGTGCAACTTGGATGTGCCAGCCCCAGTTACCACCTCACTACAGTGTGACAGACCCAACAGTGACTACCAGCAGAACCATCCAGTTTAATCAAGCCACAGGGCCGTGAGAGGTATTAATAAAATGGTGGTTGTTTGAATCCTTAAGTTTTTTGGAGTAATATGTTATAAAGCAATAATCAAACCAAGTGTGCTAATTATAAGAACTACATGCACAGGGTGTTTATACCAAATTTTATACCTGTAGGTATAAGGGTTCCATAATTATAATAATGTCTTAAGTCAAAATTGACCAGTGTGGTATTTTTTAAAGGGATTCATAGATTAATATTAGAAATCATGAAAGAACAACAGATTTTGCTTTTTTTGTTGCATAGCCTGTAAGGAGCTCAGGGATAAAATTACAGCCCAACAGCAGGACATGATCTTACTAACTTCACTCTGTTTTGAGCCCCTCTCTCTTTCTATTCTTTCTTTTGATTGCATTTCCTCACTATGTAAAAATAATCTTGTAATGTAGGTATTCTGGGAAATCTCCTTAAATCCTTTCTGTCCTAGGTGGGACACACACACACACACACACACACACACACACACACACACACACACTCTCACACACTCTCTATCTCTCTCTCCCTCCTCTCAATCAAGCCAACTGAGATAACTCTGACTTCAGTACTAACAGTTCCAAAGATAGCACCAAAACAACCTAAGCCCAGAGACTAAACATTTACTAACATAATAAAGGGAAGGCCTCTGAGAGCTCTGGAAGAGCAGACTTCCCAACTGTAGAACCACCTACAAAACAGTAACTGAAAATATACTTTCCTTCCTCCAAAGATGCCTTCTGCTTGTTCTTCAATGTGTTCAAAGTCAAGAGCACCTGAAAAGTTAGAACATATCACTTCAGATGCAGAAGGCCTGCAAACATGCTGCCGGTGAACTCATACATAAGTTTTGCAGGGTAAATCTGTTGCGTTAACCCCAAATCTTCCAGGACATTATATTGCAAAGCTATGTAGAGTGACTAACCCAGATGATGTTACCCCCATATTCCACATTCCTGCCCCTTCCTCCCTCACTGCATGGTGGCCTGGTAAAGGAGAGTGATGATCTCACTCATGGAAGCTTGGGTTTGATAGATGGGATTATTTCTACTACTACCCTCTCCCTTCACCACTAGTTCCTGGACAGGGAACAACTTCCAACATGAGTAAAAGCTGCTAGCGAACAAGAGGTCTCCTGGAGAGTTTTTTGTTATTGTTTTTATTTTGGTATTTTTTTGGGGGGGTGGGTAACCACAACGCTGGAAACCTCAACTGTCGCATGATTAAGACACTCCAAGATGGAAGGAAACAAGATCCAACTCAGAAGGAATCTGGGCTCTATCAATTATTCCCCTGCTCAAAAAGAGTAAGTGCCAGGAGGATGCCCTGGCACAATAATCAAAACCATTTTTACCCTTTTTCTAGAAGATACTGTTTGCTCTCCCCCATTTTCCTTAAAGCCAGGTCCCATTCTATGGCTGAAATTCCATTCTGAATCACTAACCTGGTACATTACTTGGCCCTTCTTGGCTGATGTTTCCGGAGGATGTTTCTGAAGTCTGGGAATTGCTTTCATCAAACTCTCGCTTAAATATACACAGGAGGCAGGAGATCCTATAATCCAACCTCACATTCAAAATAAACTAAAGATTCAAGTGGAAATGGAAACAGATTGGTTACATTAACATACCACCTTGATTCTGCCAAGCCACCACACACTGGCAGGGCCTGGTATCAGCTCCATCAATTACCTTAAGCACTAAGTGAGCCAAATATTTGGCTTAGATTTCAACACTCATTTTAACAACAGCAGACTTCCATGGGGCATATGAAGTCTGCCCATAGCACCTTAGCCTCTAGTGTAAACTTCAGCATCCTGGCAATTAATTTAACAATTAGAACACTAAATCACTCACTCCTGGCTCCATAAATGGAGTCTATAATAAACAAGACTCCATTTCGGTAAGTGCTGAATGCCAACTCTGGGCCTAACACTGAGAAGAGTAAAGTTGCCTGCTTTGGATTTAATATAATTAACAAAAAAAAATTTGCTTTTACTATGGAAAATTAGCTTGGTTCCTATTTCCTATTTCTGGTTGTTTCCCCTGGTTTGGGTACAAACCCTTGGACACCCTCTTCTTTTGCCTCCTGTATTCCCTTACCCTCTATTCCAACACAGGGTCACTTTTCCCAGGATTGCTGCTAGAACTGAAAAGAAAGATCGAGCAGCTGACATCATGTAGGGATCTCACTCACATTCTTCCTTCTATTCTCCCCTTGTCTCTGCTTAGCCCTCCCAGCAACTTTTCCCAGTCCAACGGCCGTCACCTCTTCCAGAGGGAGACAGATCTGTTGCCTGCCTCCATGCTCTCAGTGAATGTGTCCTACTGTCTGGTGGACATCCTATTTTCTATCTTCCCAGGGCCTCAAACTCAGTGTTGTACAAAAGTAACCATGATGGTTAATTTTAGATGCCAACTTGACCGGGTCCTAGATAGCTGGTACAACCTTATTTCTGGGTACATCGATGAAGGGGTTTCCAGAACAGAGTGACATTTCAATCAGTGAACTGAGTAAAGAAGTCTGCTCTCACCCAGTGTGAGTGGACACCATCCAATCCACGGAGGGCCTGGATAGAGCAAACAGGTGGAGGAAGACCGAATCCACCTGTTTTGGAGCTGGGACACTCATCTTTTCCTGCCTATCAGAGCTCCAGGTTCTCGGGCCTTTGGCCTCAGACTGAGACTTACACCTTCAGCTCCTCTGGTTCTCAGCCTTGGGACTCAGGCTGAATCACACCACTGGCTTTCCTGGGACACAGCTTGCTGTGGCAGACCGCGGGACTTCTCGGCCTCCGAAGAGGAGGAGCCAGCTCATAAACAACATGGAGGGATGAGCTAAGAATTTGCTCCCATTTTCTCCCCAGAAAGCCTTGGGCTCCATCAGAACAGAGGGACTGGATCTGAACAGTGCCCCTGTGACACACCCTCCCTGCCCCAGCTCCAGCTGGTGGATACCTGGAGTATCTCAATGATCTTCAGCTTGGTGTCCATGACCATGATGTCCTCCTTCTCAGGCTCTGCCTGCTTCACATTGCCTTCAGGGGCAGCAGCCATGGGAGTCATAGGCAAAAAGCCTCCTCCCCGGAGCACCACCTGGGTCATCAGCTCTCCCACGCCATGAATAGACCTCATCACGTTACTGCCTAGGAAAGGCCAGGACAGACCACGGTCACCATGTCTCCAGAGAATGCTCGGAGGCATCTGTCAAGGGGCAGGGGCTCTTTGAGATAAATTATTTAACATATCCCTATTCCAGCATAATCTCAGGACCCTGGAAACCTGGAAAGGTAAATGCACATCAAAAATCTGGGCTTCTGAGAGCAACAGAAAGATCATGGACTTCGAAATCCCCAGAGGGGCATTTATGTATATTAACTCGCCCATCAAATTTCATTTTTGCAAATTTTCTTTAGAGACAGGATCTTGTTCTATCGCCCAGGCAGGAGTGCAGTGACACAATGATGGTTCCCTGCAGCCTCAAACTTCTGGGCTCAAGCAATCTTCCTGCCTCAACGTCTCAAGTAGCTAGGACTACAGGCACACATCACCACACTCAGCTAATTTGTTTGTTTGTTTTGGTAGAGATAGGTTCTCTCTATATTGCCCAAGCTGGTCTAGAACTCCTGGCCTCAAGCAATCCTCCTGCTTCAGCCTCCCAAAGTGCTAGTATTACAGGTATGAATCACTGTGCCCTGCCCAAATTTTATTGATCATCAACTATGTGCTTGTTATGAGCACAGAACTAGGTATATAAAGTTAACAAGGCACAGATCCTGATGCTGCTTGACCTTAGGTGCATCATATTTCCTCTGAGGCTCAGTCTCCTCATCTATAAAATGGAAATAAAGGAGCTCAACAAAAGAACTAAATGGTATAATGCAACATGACTTAGCATGAGACCTAGCAAATAGAGATAAGTGAATGTACTTTTTTCTGTTCTAGCTGCAGAAGACCAGTTAACAATAATTGATACATGATACCAATATCTGCCGACTCTGACCCTAAAACAGAGGAAGAAATAAACATGCAAAGGCAGATTGTCCTACTCACAAAGTGGAAATAGCTACCAAGATACAAGCCTGAATTTTCTTACATCCTAAACAAGTATTATTACCAAGGGCCTCACGAATGTCAAGGACAACAACAGGACATGTATTTGTTATATAAACATTCAAAGTGTTAGGTAACTTTCAAATTGTTCAACAAAATATACACATGACTCACACATAAATACAAAGGAAAGACAGTAAAATGTGAATAACTGTTGACTCAAAGTCATGGGTGCATGGGACTCCATCATACTGTTCTTCCAGCTTTTCTTTACACAGTATTTGAAAATGTTCATGATGAAAAGTTGGGAAGGAATGAGCAAAGAAAGGATGTGGCATCACACATAGGGTATGACATGAGCGTAACAGGAAAGGCTGGGAGGGCATCTCTCAGATGTATGGGCACCCTCAGATACTCACTCTTCAGCTTCTCCACATCATTGTTACCTTTATTCTCTTCTCCTTTCGCCATCTTGCTAATGGGGAAGATTGTCGTCACATGCACACAGTCCAATATGGCCAGAAGGATCTTAGTTAATCGTAGAAGGTCAGAGAAGTTGTAGAAACCAAAGTATATGAGATTCCTAGCTAAATTTACAACCTATTGTATAAAATAAAAGAAGAAGATGGTATTACATAAACTGCACCCCCTTCAAATCCATTTGATGTTGACCAGTTTAGAAATGACAGATTTGGACCTTCCTTATGGTAAGAGAAGGCATGTATTTTCCTTGCACTTTCTGATAAAATTTCATTTTGTTTCATAAGGAGGAAAAATAAGAAATGGAGAGCTACTGATCTGCTCTGATGACTAATTAAAAAAAAAAGACCTCATCATTTGCTCTGCACAGCTTCCCAAGGATAATATTAACACAAGGCAAGCAGAGTTATTCCCAACAAGGACACAGGTAATAACATTCTGCAATCCTCAGAAATACAGCTCTTAAAAGGCAAAAGTAGTCTCAGAAACATTGTTAACTCAGAAGTAACGAGGATTTACATTCTGCAAATGATTAATCTATAGCAGATCGCAAACACAGTGTTTCTCCCTTGTCAGTTTTAATACAAAGTGATGTTCTATCATTTTATGTGGTTCAAGTCACCTTGTATATTTCTTTTAAGAACATAACTACTATTAAGCCATGTGACTGGTATCTGTTTTATCTTATTCTGGAACAAAACCAAGCTGAATTCCTTTCCATTACAAAACCAGAGCATCATGACCAAAATCACTACCTACTCAAATATTTTCTATTTGCCCCATAGAAAAATGACCACTGAGAGGCAGATAATACACACAGATCATTTCATTTGTGAGTTACCTCAAACGTAAGCTTATTTTTCTCCTTATCAGAGAAAGGGAACCTCTGACAAACCACATCTCTTAAATATTCCTCCACAAACTCCATGGTCTGAGCAAATCTCTCCTTAATTTCATCTTTGGAAGCTCCACTACTATCATAGCTGAAAAGAAAGGAGAAAGAAAGGAAACAAAATTTCAAGTTATTCCCAGAGAGGTCTTCCTGGGTCACTCAGCTTCAAAAGTCAACATCCGCTAACCCTTGGTGTCCCTTGACCCTACTTTATTTTTTCCCTCCTTAGCACATATCACCAACTATATGTTTGAGTCGTTTATCTTGCCTATTGTGTCTTCCACCAACTAGCATAGAGACTGCTTTCTAGCTTGTTCACTGATATATTTCTTGAGTGTGGCACAGAGTACACACTTAAATATTTGTAGAAGAGGAGATAAATGATGTAAAAAACATGATCATGCCATCTTTTACATTCTTGAGGAAAAAAATATTTGCCATCCATTTAATTTTATTTTAAGCTAAAAAAACAACACTTCATCTTTCTTCTAAGATTTAATGAGACTATATGGGGCTATCTACTGCCGCACAGAACAACGTAAAGTGAGGTTTTCAGGGGCCAGGCTCACTCGTCAATGGCAATCTCCGAGGGAATCTCTGACCAGAGGCGGGCATATTTCACGGGGGTGACTTGTTCCTGGGGATCTCGGTCCACATGCATGTGAAGCATGAGGCGGCAGAAGGATGCCCTGAGGTCATAGGGCAGGTTCTCGTCAGACATGCAGCGGAGAATGAGATCGACATCCAGCTGGCCTGAGATTTCATTGATGGCCAGGTATTGGCGGTCCAGACACATCCTGGCAAAGAGGTTCAGCTGATATCTAGAGGAAAGAACAAGGGCACACAGCTCACGCTCCAGAAATCATTCAGGATGAATGCAGGGTTGCCTGGGCAGCCCTGACTTTCATGGGAGTGACATTTGGCCAACTAAACTCATACATCAACACCCCTAAATTGCTCTTGTACACCAGGATTTTGGCTTTGGTACCAAGCAGATCAAAGAACTGTTCAAGCTGTGCAATAGAGTGTGGGTTGACAGCCAACAGGAACACGTGTCTATCCAGCTGTGTTGGAGCAATTCTGTGATGACCTTATTCCATTAGGTCCTTGTTTACTTTGTAAAATAAATGGGGAATGCTAAGGCCTAAGATGGTTGTCTATTTCTATCCCTTCAGCTGTGTTTCATACAGTAAAGACCATGTAGGAAATGTTAAAGATATCACACATATTAAGCCTACTTAGAAATTTTATAACATTTTAAAGATCTTACATCATGTAAGTCACTCTAATTCCTACACATGTAAAAAAACCTTTCATGTACAAAAGCAGGAGACTCCTCACTTTTCATCTTCATCCAATTGCAAGTGAATGTTGTTAACTGGAACTTGATCAATTAAGGACTCTTTCTCATTCACTTGGGAGAAGATTCATCAAACATTGAAAGAGTAAACATGCTTGAAATGTGAAATAACAAGAAAGCCATAGGCTTTCAAACTAACAAATACTGCCTTCTAACTTAAAAACCTATGTATTTCTAATAATCATGATTTGAAGACATCCTCAGCCTCATTAGATATCAGGGAAATGCAAGTATAGACATGACTCTATTTCACACTTATAAAATTACCAAAAATTAAAAAGCATCATGATATTCAAGGTTAACAAAGATATGAAGAAACAAAGGTTGTCATCTACAACTGGTGGGCGTGTACATTGAAACATCCAATTTAGAATTGCTTAGTAAAGCTTAAAATATGAATATCCTCCAAGCCCACCTCCCAGTGTGGAAAGGAAACTCATACATATGCTCAGAAAAATTTGAATGAAGATGTTTTCTGACATGAAGAACTGTGGCATGTGACCAAATATCAAACAGCGATGAAAATGTGATAAATCAATAAAACAGAATATCATCCAGCAGTCCAAATTAAAGAAATAGATCAACCTCTATTAACACAGATATGCTTCAGTACCCATACTGAATAAAAAAGGCAAGTTGTAGAATGATATTTGGAGTACAGTACCATTTATATAAAATTTTAAGTAGAGATAAAATACTACATATGATTTATAGATGCATACAAATGTAGCACACAGAGAATGTGGATAGGATGCACACATCACACATGAATGAAAGAGAACAGAATACAGGAGGCAAGAATAGCCATTTTATCTGCAAAGTTTTATTTATTTTATTAAAAACTAATAAAAGCCTTGCTTTATCTTCCCTTTCCCTTTCTTTTAAAAGTATTTATTGGTTCACTTCCCTTCTTTCTTCCCCTTCCCTTCCCTTCAGGTGGCAGGGCTGGCAGGTCTTCGAGCTGGAGCCAAGCAGACACTGGGGACTGAGGAGGTGGCCAGCAGAGGTGAGACAGGTACACACAGGGGAACGGGCAGACAGGGAAACATACAGGGAATCACGGCAGCTGGAACGAGTCATGAAATGGAAAAAATGAAGGCTAGAATAAACCCCATGGTGTTGGAATGGAATTGGAAGTATTAGTGTAAGCACATGATTTTTATTATATATTTGTGTAGTTATAGAAATAGATATGTGGATGAGTATGTAGATATATGTATATACATACATACATCTTCTGGCTCTGTCTATAAACATTTGGTGAGATTGGCACTATCACCTTTATTTTGCAGATAAAGAAATTAGAGCATAAAATCAAACTTGGCCAGTGTCAAAAAGCTGGTAAGTGGAGAGGTCAGGATTTCACCCCACAGCCTACCCCTTACGTACCTACCACCATATCTACAGGCCATGCTGCTTAAGGATAAATTGTCACCAGGGACTGATGTGAGCACTCATCCTTCTTGGGACCCAGCCACATCCAGATGTCAATTGACTGAAATCTTATACTCTAAACTCCTAAAATACACATCTGGCTTTTTTCAAGACAATCTCACAAGATGACACCTTGCGATTCCTTGAAGTAATCAACAAACGAGCAACAAATTCCTAAGTGCCACTGTTTTGGGGCAACCCAATCTGAGCCCCACATGTGTCCCACGCACCTGTAGTAGCTGAGAACGTCTCGGTCCTCCTTCTGCCCTTCTTTAGCGTCCTGCGCCAACTCCCTCACACTCTTGCTACGAATCTCTTTGTTGCTGTCCCTCCAAAACAGCCACACCTCTTCCTCGTCTTCTCCTGCCTCCAGAGCATTCTCTCCAGTGGAAGAAACGCCTTCAAACTCAAAACGAGAAAGAACCAACCTGGAAAACAAGAAGAAGGAAAAACTCTATTTTTTAAAATACTTTGATATCTAGCTTCACTTTCAGCATAAAGACACACGGAAAGCCACTTTTTGTTTTGTATTTCACCCAAGGGCAGAGCCGCAGAGAGCCTGACATTAACATCTTCTTATACCGTAACCCAGTGGTTCTTGACTGTGGTGCTGCTGCTCCCAGTGGACATTAGGCAATGTCTCTGGACAGGTTTTTGGTTGTCACAACTGAAATGGAGAGGTGCTACTGGCATCTAAGTGGGTAGGGGCCAGGGATGCTGCTAAACATTTTACAGTGCCTAGAACAGAGCCACAACAAAGGATTACCCAGCCCGAAATATGAAAATACCTAAACTGAAAAACCCTGCAGTAGCCCAAGCCCAAAACTGAGTTATACATGAGAATCAATGCAGTATCACTAGCTCAGGACATAATTTAGTAATTTTTTTTAAATGTTGCCCATATTACTGGCACTATAGTTCTCAGGAAAACTGTTCCTTTGCCAAAAATGAATTACTACTGTTAAGAAAAATTCTTCAGACCAATAAACACATTCTGAAGAGTAATAACTTAAAACTCCTCCCAACATTGACTTAATCTTAACACTGAATATTAATTATGTCATTTGAAATTTTAGATTGACGGTCACACAGAGAGTTTTAAACTCTTAAAATGTAACTGTGTAAATTGCTCCCCAGTGAGTTTACATGACTTTTAAACTTGTATGCAAAGTAAGTGACACCACTATGCAGAGGAGGCCACACCAAAATCAAATTCAGTAATTCTCCTAATCAAGACTTTTCCAATAGGAAGATCAAATGCCAGCCATGCTGACTTTAGATCAACTCAAAAAACGATAGGGCTAGGTTTTATTCCTCATGAGCGCCAACACGGAATGAACCACATGTTTTCCATCTAAACCCCAGCTCCCCACTCACTTGGTCTCAATCAGGATGTCAGCATTGGTGGGATTCAGTACAGCTTTACATATTAGCTCCTGGGTCACTGGAATCGATTTGTTCATGGAGACACAGAGGTCGGAGAGGTAATCTAAGAATCTAAACGGAAACAGAAACAAAACATTTTCCATAGTTAGAGCAGAGGTTAGGCTCCTGGAGCCCAACCCTTCCTTAAGTGCACAGGTCCAATGTATCTTTACCAAGACATGTCAGCAGCATTCTAGGTCTCGATGCCAGTGTTTATGGCACCACCAGAAACCCACATGCTAGAAAGAAGGAAGAGGAAGCAAGAAGGAGAGACAGTAGTGGCTGTGGTCAAGGAAGAGGTGATGAGGCAAAGGTGAGAAGAAGGAACAAGACAAGAAAGAAGCTCACATAAGGAAGGTGTGGTGGAGATACAGGGGAACCACAGTGGTGAGAGGCAATGCCCCGATGTTTGGCTACCCGTGTTGGAAGCCCGGTTAGGATCTTATTAGTGGAGTTCTGCTATGGAGCGTTAATTTGGGGAAATTACTAATTTCACTGTGCTTTAGTTGAGGCTCATCTATAGAAAAGGATAATGTGTCACTTCTGAGGGCTGTCCTGAGGACTAAATGAGATGATTAACGGGAGTGCTTCCATTGCTCACTAGCTGGCCCGTGAGCAGGCTCCAGAAAACGCGGGTTATTTTCATGGGTGTAGTAGGTGTTTTTACAGCAACTGTGTCTGCGCTCCATTGTAATCATTTGTGACACCCACACTGTAAATTGCTTCCTGCTTCAACTGAAAATGTGGGTCTTAATTAGAAGGACAAGAGAAGGGGAAAGAAATGGGGACAGGGTGTACGAAAGAGGAGTAGATCTGTGTGAATGAGATACAATCAATAGAATTCACTAATCTATAATAAAAATGCTCAACCAACAACTGAACTTGCAAGACTTACTGATTATATTGAGGGAGGGGAGTGTTTAACTGATAAGCAAGGGGTGCTAAAAAGTGAATGAGGCCAAGTGCGGTGGCTCCCGCCTGTAATCCCAGCACTTTGGGAGGCCAAGGTGGGCGGATCACAAGGTCAGGAGTTTGAGACCAGCCTGGCCAATATGGTAAAACCCCGTCTCTACTAAAAACACAAAAATTTAGGCGGGGCGCAGTGGCTCAAGCCTGTAATCCCAGCACTTTGGGAGGCCAAGATGGACGGATCACAAGGTCAGGAGATGGAGACCATCCTGGCTAACACGCACAGTGAAACTCCGTCTCTACTAAAAAATACAAAATAACTAGCCGGGCGAGGTGGCAGGCGCCTGTAGTCCCAGCTACTCGGGAGGCTGAGGCACGAGAACGGCGTAAACTCGGGAGGCGGAGCTTGCAGTGAGCCGAGATCCGGCCACTGCACTCCAGCCTGGGAGACAGAGCGAGACTCCGTCTCAAAAAAAAAAAAAAACACAAAAATTTGCTGGGCGTGGTGGCAAGTGCCTATAGTCCCAGCTACTCGGGAGCGTGAGGCAGAAGAATTGCCTGGACCCAGGAGGTGGAGGTTGCAGTGAGCTGAGATCTCGCCACTGCACTCCAGCCTGGGCGACAGAGTGAGACTCCATTTCAAAAAAAAAAAAAGTGAATGAAAAGAGTGAGATCCAGTCATTTGCAACAACGTGGATGGAACTGGAGGTCATTATGTTAAGTGAAATAAGCCAAGCACAGAAAGACAAACATTGCATCTTCTCCCTGATTTGTGGGATCTAAAAATCAAAACAATTGAACTCATGGACAGAGAGAGTAGAAGGATGGTTACCAAAGGCTGGGAAGGATAGTGGGAGGGCAGCGGGGAGGTGGGGATGGTTAGAGGGTACAAAAAAAAATAGAAAGAACGAATAAGACCTACTGTTTGACAGTAAATGGGGTAATTACGGTCAATAATTTAATTGTACATTTTAAAATAACTAAAAGAATAGAATTGGATTCTTTGTAACACAAAAAATAAGTGTTGGAGTGGATGGATCCCCCATTCTCTAGGATGTGATTATTTCACATTGCACGCCTCCATGAAAACATCTCATGTACCCCATGAATATATACACCCACTAGGCACCCATTAAAATTAACAATTAAGAACATTTTTTAAAAAGTGAATGAGTGGCCAATAACTGTCATTTACTCTGCATCTACTAAGTGCCATGCATGTCACATGCATTTAGTCTAATTTTCATAACTACCCATTTAGCAGATGAGGAAATTAAAGCTCAGGAAAAACCCAAGCTCATCCAGGTGGTACATATTGGAGCTAGGAATGCACCCCCCGGGTCTCATTTTAACACCATGTTCTTGCCACTACTCATGAAAGAGCCTCACCGGACTTAACTAATCAAAACTTGTCACTAGCAGCACAAGAAAACGTAGTAAAAAGCACCAGCTAAGTCCCTGCATCTCAAAGGCGCAGACACCATCCTGCATTGGCCCCACTCCCGCCTCACCTGGGCTCCCTGTTCTTTCGCACCAGGCTGACAAATGTGTCAATCTCTGCCGCGGTAATGTGTTTTTCCAGGAGTTTCCGATTATTGTGGAGCAGGGCAGTGATAGTGTCTTCGGCCAACACATCATAGCCAATCTGCTTCTGCATGAAGCCAAACTGCTTGGCTATATACTCCTTTATAGGGAGAGAAAAGAGACGTCAGCAGGAAGGATAAATGACAATATGGTTAAGTGTAGAATAAAGAAAGCAGCAACGTTTCCTGATGAGAACTACTGCTCCTAAGAGAAATTACAGAAGTGAGGGTCTTTCTACAACTTTCTGTCCTAGGGCAACAGCTGCAAACTCCTTCACATCCTTTATTTTACTAAGCCTGCCACACGAATGTAATTAAGCAAAATAGCCTGTATTTACATGGGGATATTTTATTAAGTGCACAGTATAAAGTTTAATCTAGTGATTTATGTTTCAAAAAGGTCCAAAGCTGGTTTTCACCTCTAAATGTATTCCTAATTCAAGAGGACTTAACTGTGCCCCCATTGACCTGCACTGCTAAATAAACACAGATAAAGCCTACCTGGATATCTGAAACAATGTTACCCTGTTTCATTTCGTTTATTTGTGGTAAAAATACTTTTTTAAAGTCAATGAGTGCATAAGAAGTTCAGGAATACCTAAGAAAATCCATCGTATGCATGGAACTCATGAATACATCTCTGGTTTCTCTCTTTTGGGATCAGATATCACGTTCCATAGAAATATTTGTGAACTGAAGGAAATCTCTTACAAATACGTGTTTGTTTCTATTCAAAGATGCTTCCCTGGCCAAGAGAGACTGCTTGCTCAAAAATTCAAGTGGCCCTTGAAACTTGCTTTAATTTTTTTCCCATTAATTCCTAAATCCCGGAAACTATTTAGGATTAACATAATGAAAACAGGCCATGTTTTTCAGCCTGTACTCTATAAGGAGGCATTGTTTAGGAACTCATCATCTGCCAGCCAGCAAAGGATCCATAAACAACTAAGCAAAGATGTCTAATCCAGCAGTTCCAAGAGGGACTAGTTTGTTTCCTCATGTACAAGCAAAGTATCTTGACACACCCCACAGACCCAGATGTATCCTCATCTGAAGATGGGAGAGAGGAACAGAATAAAATCTCTCTGGCTATTGGATTATAGTATCAACGCACTGAAGGTGAATTTAAAGCAATCACAGCTTGCCACACTTCAAAAAAAGCACTATTCAAGATCAACACTATCTTTATGATGACACGACAAAAACCCTTAACTACAAAGAAAAAAGTCTAAAAGTCCAGGTAGAGTGGCAGTCAAAACCTTAAAAACAAAAGCCTTTTGCACCAAAAGGCAGGGATAGTTCACATAAAGTGGTAAGAGTCAAGGTTATAATAAGCATCATTTTGTATGCCTATGGTACTGCATGTGGCACAAATTTTCTAAACCTCAGCACTACTGACATTTTAGGCAGGATAATTCTTTGTTGTGGGGGGATGTCCTTGGCACTGCTGGGTATTTGAGAGCATCCCTGGCCTCCCCTCACCAGATGCCAGTAGCACCAAGAAGTTGTAAAACTCAAAAGGGTCTCCAGACGTTGCCAAATATTCTTTGGGGGACAAAACTGCTACCCCCAATTAAGAACCAATGATGTAGCAATACAGTTCTCAGCTTTCCTTAGAATCTGAAGGTTGTTTGGAGCCCACAAAGAGGTTAGAACATTTATTTCATAGGAGACTATACATTGTGTGTGTGTATATAAATACACACATATTATGTATAATATGTAAAATATAACTATGTATAAGATATATCTATAAACAATGAATTATAATGTCATAAAACATGAACCAGAAACAAAATAAAGATCATGTTTCTAGAAAGAGATGGAGGATTTTAAAGGTGGCAGGAAGAAAAGACTCCACTATATCTTTAATATAAACATAATGGCATCATCTCACCCCTAAGCCCTAAGGGAATATGCCATTAAAAATTCTATAAATGTAAAACCAACTCCAAAACCAGAAATCTCATAGAAAGCTGTCTGCAGAAGAGAATTCTCCAGTATGTTTCTTAACGATTCGGTAATAATATTATTCCTGGGCTTGTGTTTCCTTCCCAAGAGCAAGCTTAACACTGAACTATTCTCTATCCATTCTATAAATAGATATGTGACACTAAAAACTCATGAGGAAAGTACATAAACTTCAGGGAGGAAACTGACGACCACATCCCATCAATGTTTAATCCAAACCTGGTTCTTCCTGTAGTCTTGCTGCGAGTGTCTCAGCACCCTGTAGCAGAGCCGGCAGATGTGTCTGAAAGGAGCGTGCCGCTGGTCCCCGAGCTCTTCCAGCCGAAGCATTGGGCCATCACCGCAGTCTGTGAATGGGGCTTGTAACAACTTGAAGATCTGTTTGTGAAAATGAAGAGCAAAAATGGCAATCACTTAGGGCTTCAAAGCTAACTCTCTGTTTGGAAGTAACGCAAGCTCAAGGGTGGCTGGATTGCATCGGAAAGTTTCTCTATCCAAAGACATCGTAACCTGAACACTGCATTCGGCCCATCAGCTGAGATGGGGAACTCAATGAATTAAGTCTACCTGGACTTCACTGGTCCTCATATACCTAACAGCACAGTGTTTAGAGCGAAGTGTTTAAGAACACAGACAATGGAATCAGCAGATTCTAGGTGGAAACACATACCTTTATTACTTCCTAGCAGTACACATCACAAAGTAAACCCCCATTTCCTTACCAGCAAAATGGAAATAATAATGCCTGCATCACAAAGGTGTGGTAAGGATGAAAGTGGATGATAATTTTAAGTTGCACTAGTGCCCAGAACAAGTAATCAATGAAGGCTCCTGCCATGAGTCAGTTATTTTTTGCCTCTCAGGAATTACTACTATACAAATGAGCATGGGCATCAAGCCAGAGGTCTAATTTGAGAATCATCACATGAAACAACAGCTGGACATTTACTCTTGAACTGGAAATTCTTGTTGAAACATGATGGATTGTTAATAAATTCTGTCTATCGTAGACCAACATGAAAAAAATAATCTCAAATCCCATGTTCCATGGGGAACAGTGGGACTTGTAATGGTTTCTCTTTTAGCTTTGGTGGCCAGGAATTCCCATGGCAAGCTTGTGGGCTAACCTCTAGTTGGGTTATAGAACGACATGGTATGCATCTCTGTGCATTTAATCTACTCTGGATTTGTCACTTTACTGCCTGTAATTTGTCTTTATACCAGTTTATTTACATTTACATCCAACAATATCATCTATGTATTTCCTGTTAACCACTACTCATTCTTTATGGAAAGATTTTGTGGTGACTTATAGGGCCCTCTGTAAGAGCCTATATAGGCCTTCTGAGTGTATAGAATATGCCATATCTCCGAAATGTATGAAATAACCTTAAGGTCACATTGCACTTTATATTATTTTTGAGGAAAATAAAGTTGTCAACTGAATGTTTCTTGAGGTTCCTAACAGGTAAACTCTCACATGATTGACATCCCACAAGTATGGTAAAAATCAATTGAACTGAACTGTCAAGCCATGAACAGACACTGAAGAACCTTAGATGCATATCACCAAGTGAAATTTGCCCATCTGAAAAGGGTACATACTGTATGATTCCAACCATGTCACATTCTGTAAAGGGAAAACAAAGGAGGCAGTAAAAACACTCATGGCTGTGAAGGGTTAGCAGGAAGGACAGATGAATAGGAGGAGCACAGATGATTTCGGGGCAGTGAAGCTATTCTGTATGATATTATAATGGTGCCTAAATGGCATCATACATTTATCAAAACCCATAGAAAATAAAATGCCAAGAGTGAACCCTAATATAAACTATGGACTTCAGGTGATAATGATGCATCAATGTTGATTCATCAAATTGTCACAAATGTCTCACTGTGATGTAGGATGTCGATAGTGGGGGACGCCAAGTATGTTGGGGAAAAGGAGATATGGGAATTCTCTGGACTTTGTGCACAATCTTGCTGAGAACCTAAAAGTGCTCTAGAAAATAGTCTATTGAAAAATCAATTCATCAAGCCTTTGAGGTATCACCAATATCCCTTTGAGGGAATCACCAATATCCCTCAATGATCCCATTGATTTCTCTTTTTCTTTTCTTTTTTTTTTTTTTTGAGACAGATTCTCTCTCTGTCACCCAGGCTGGAGTGCAGTGGTGTGATCTCGGCTCACTGTAACCTCCATCTCCTGGGCTCAAGTGGATCCTCCTGCCTCAGCTTCCCAAAGTGCTGGGATTACAGGCATGAGCTACCGCTCCTGGCCATCCCATTGATTTCTCATAAAGCCAAATCCCCAGTATGCCACATCTCACCAACCTGCTTGAGAATATTCTGTTCTCTCATCAGTTTCTGCCGTTCTCTGTTGGGCTTGGAGAAGACAACTTCAAGAACATCTTGACCAGAATTAGTTCCACCAGTGACAAAGTAAACCAAGTCTTCCAGCAGCTTGGTTACAGACCTTAGGAGGAAAGAAGCTATTAGAGACAGATGTGCTCAGTGTTCAGCAGGCTGGAAGCTTTGCCTTGGAAGCCTTCTGGGCTAATGAGCCAGTTAAACAGGGGCAGACCCACTCTTACCAATTTCTTTGAAACTGATAACCAAGGCCAAGTACCACAGAGAGTGAAAGACACAAAAAGAATCATTATCCACAAAAGGATGATCATCTTTATGAAATACCAGACACAAAATTTTATCTCAGAGTAAACTCATTCCCTGACATTTAGTAATGTGGTTCTAGAGACCAACTTAGAGACAGAAAGACAGAGACAGGTCTTCATCACTTTATTATTATTATTATTATTTTTGAGATAGAGTCTCACTTTGTCACCCAGGCTGAAGTGTAGTGGTATGATCTTGGCTCGCTATAACCTCCACTTCCTGGGTTCAAGCAATTCTTCTGCCTCAGCTTCCGAGGAGCTGGGATTACAGGCACCCACCACCATGCCTGGCTAACTTTTGTATTTTTAGTAGAGACAGGGTTTCACCATGTTAGCCAGGCTGGTCTTGAACTCCTGACCTCAAGTAATCCACCCACCTCAGCCTCCCAAAGTGCTGGGATTACAGGTGTGAGCCACTGCGCCTGATCTTCATAACTTTAGAGAGTCAAAAAATGAATGTAAAAGTACTATTTCTTAAAAGTTACAAATTGAAGCCACCCATAAATGCCAAGGCCTGCTACCCCGTGTTCAGCTGACCAGAGTCACCATTCTCTCCCTCCACCGTGGATGTCAGAAATTCTCAGTGGGGGAGGACGGCTGTGCTGAGCACATGGGAGTGCTCACCTCCTTTCATTCTGGGTGATGGTGCCCTTCTCCAGCTTCCCAGCAATGGAGCCCAGCACCTTGCTGGCATCATTGGCAAAGTCCAGGTCCCGAACTTCAGCAGGAGAAACGGGAACTATGGCAAATGCTTCCTTATCCTCCTTCACAGGAGAGGTGCCAATCTGAAATTCAAGGTGGTCCTTGTGAGATAATCTCTTAGATGGGAAGGGTAAGACTTTAATCAAACACTACATTTACAAGACATTGGCTGATCCCAAGATACTGGAGCTATCTTGCAGTTAAAATGACACAGGAAAAAAATCTGGAAGGATGTACTCCAAATGGTTAACAGATGTTATCTCCAGAAATTGGTATTATGGGGACCAGTGAGGCAGAAAAGGGGCACTACTATCATTTTTAACTTCATTTGTTACAGGGAGCATGTCAGATTCTCATATTTAAAGAAGATGTTTGTAAATACATAGAGAAAAAGCAAATATGGAAAATGGTAATTAATGACTCTAAGTGAGGAGCATTATAAGGATAGACACTGCACCATTATTTCAACTTTTCTATAAATCTAAAAATGTTCAGTAAAGAAGTAAAAAATTCCAATAACCTTCCCCAATGCCACAACAAAATAAAAGTTATATGAGAGCGTCCTTCCATTTTTTAAAAGAAAAGCCCCATGTATATGTATTTATACTCTATGAGCCGGGAGACAGGGGAAAGGAGAAGTAGGAAGAGAAAGTAAAGGGGCTGAGAGAACATTCATGAAATAAAAGTGTATACTGAAATACAGAGAGGAATAAATAATAGAGATTGGGGAATCAGAATCAACTAGAGAATCAACTAGATACTTGATGTACCTCATGATACAAGAAAACATTCCCCAGCCCAAATTATCCTTTAGTCATGAAATGTGGTTGAAATCCAGATAATTGCTCAACCATTAGGGCAGAAGCCACGGAATAAAATTAAAAAGTTCTAGTTATTTCAAAAGCCCTAGGTTTGCTCCACTCAGGTCTCTTGGAGAGTATTCTTTCGTCACATTCAAGTTCGGCCATGACCACACTCTCGCCAAAGCAACAAAACTCCACAGCTCCATACTCCCTAATGTGTCCTCAAAGAAGCCCTTTCATTCGGAAACACAAGACCAAAAAGAGACAGGCAAGTCCCAGGACTTACTTTTAGCATCACGGGCTTTTCTTCTTCCTTGTCAATAGGAATATTTGTGCTGTGAACCCAGGTATTAGTACATAGGTGTCTGAGCCGAACATAAGAGTTCCTAACAGCAAAAAAAGGAGGGTTTTAGGAAAATAAATATTGAGGTTTACTCTATAGCCCCTAGTCTAGAATATAATCTATCAAAATATAAATAGGAAAGTGGTTTCCCACTGCATACACTGGGCAATACACACAAAGGGACAAATGGTTCCGGTCCAAGCCACATTCTGATGCATTTACAATAGAAAAGCATTCATAATGACTCCAAAATTACTGTTATGTGCTATACTTCTAAATATAAGATCATACTCCACAAATGAGTGTCTCAGCATAAACAGAGCGTGAGACAGCAACAGGAAGTACTTACGGGGTATATATTAGTGCTTATAACAAGAAATAATAATACAGCAATGATTGAAATTTTCATATGGATCAGTGAAACAATAAACTATATCATAAAATTTCTGGAAAAAAATGAGTATTTACTAATCTTGCGGTAGGGAAAGCCCTTTGAATCATGTGACAAAATGTAAGATTCCTAAATTTTAAAAGTAAAAGATGAATAACTCTCATGACATAGTTTAAATTTTATATCATCTATATAGAAAAAAAAAAAGAACCATCATAAATCAAGTTGAAAAAATATCACCAGAGCCTGGGAAAATAAAAGAGTAGCGCATTGCATTAAAAGGTTATTACTCTACACACAAAGGGCTGTTACAAATCGATAAGAAAAATATGAATATTGGAAGTGACAATGGGAGAAGGACACAAAGTGGTAATTTAATAATGAAATACAAACGACCAAGAAGCATGGAAGCATAGATTCAACCTCCTTAGTATATGAGTTACACAGGGTAAAACAGTATCATTTTATTGTATCATATTCCAAAGATCTTAAAGACTGATAAAACCCAGCATCAATAAGACCTTAGGGAAGTAAGTCCTATGTATTGTTGGTGAGAGTGTAATCAAGTAAAACTCTGAAAAGAAGTCTAGAACCTTGTAGAACACATAAAATATATCTATCCTTTCATCTACCAGTCCTATTTTCAGGTATTTTTCCTTCAGTGGTGATAGTACAGGTACAAATGAGGCAAACAGATGTTCAACAAAGCATCATGTATAATAATAAAAACTGTAAACAATCTGATATTTCAATAAGGGACTTGTTAATAGAATACAATTCTATTATATTCTATTGTTACAATGTAATATTAACATATTACATATTAATAATTATATTAATATATTGTATTAATACAGTATAACAGAACAGTCCAAATATGAACCAGTTAATACAATATTAACTAGTTGATACTATAGTTATTTAAAGATGATTACAATTGACTACATCAGTTCTGTTTTTTTTTTTTTTCTTTGGAGACAGGGTCTTACTCTGTTGCCCAAGCTGGAGTGCAGTGGCACAATTTGGGCTCACTGCAACCTCTGCCTCCAGGTTTAGGTGATACTCCCACCTCAGCCTTCCAAGTAGCTGGGACTACAGGTGTGTGCCATCATGCCTGGCTAATGTTTTGCATTTTTTGTAGAGTCGGGGTTTCATCATATTATCTAGCTGGTCTCAAACACCTGGACTCAATCAAGTGATCTACCTGCTTCGGTCTCCCAAAGTGCTGGGATTACAGGTGTGAGCCACTGTGCCAGGCCTGATTACAACAATTATTTTAAATGACAATTGATATTCATTTGTTTGGAGATATGTATAAAACATAGTATTCAGTTAAAAAATGTTTAAAATAGCTTATGATCCCATCTATAATAAATGATACAGTCATCTCTGTCTGACCAGAGACTTGTCTAAAACTACATAAACCAAAATGTTACCAGTAGCTACCTCTGAATGGTTGAAACACAACTAATACTTCACAAGGGGCCATACGTGTAATCCATAAACAACACTGACATTTCCATTAACCAACATCGTATTGAAGAGTCAGAATTGCCCAGACAACCCTATCTGTCTTAAACATTTAAGATTTTGGGTTCTGCTATGGGACCACTGACTTATGATATGTTGCTTAAACTCTCTGAGCCTCAGTTTCTTCATCTACAAGAAAGAGTGACAGCATTACCTATCTCTCACTGGATTTTTTGAGAAAGATTAAATTATTTAACACAAGTGGAGTACTTAGTTTGTGCCTAGCATGCAGTCAGCGCTCAATAAGTATCATCCATTATTATTAATATTGTTGATTCTGTTAAGAGTAAGCTTTTCCCCCCATTTATAGTCTAGTTATTTCCCCTCAAAAAATGCATTCTTAAGCAACAAAACTAAAAGTTAAATTTTAAAAAATAACAAGATTTCTGATCTAACGTCTCAATACTTGTTAATAAAATTACTATGCACACAGTGAACTTTAGGTATTTTATCTTCTAGAATCTTTCTTTTCAATGGTTTATTCTATTTCCATTCAATTTCCTAGTTTCCTCTACTCCTTTCCTTTTTCCCCAAACCAAAGGCTCTCCCAAGGTTTGGGGAAGGAGGAAGGGAGTAGAGGGAACTAGGAAAATTGAGCTACTTGGGCTTAAGGTTTGGCTTGTTTACCTAAATATAGCACTTCTCATTCAACTACTGAGAACTTACCAGTGGTGAGTCATTAAAAAAATTAGTTGCCATACCTTTCATCAAATCCTTTATAAAAATCTAAAAGAAAAGGCAGTAACGATTTGGATCCCAAGAAACCTGGTCAGGCCACCCATACAAGACCTGATTCTTTGGGGATAAGCAATTTTAAAATCATACCTTGGGACAAGGCTGTCGCCTCCACGGAGAGTGGTGGGGTCTAACTCAAAAATGGAGGAGATGTCATTGCCTTCGGGCACAGAGACCAGGGAGTACACCATCTTTTCTTGGGCATTCCGCAACCTACTTCGAGAGGCATCCTGATCAGGGTCTACCTGAGGAGGTAAAGTCATCAAATCAAGAACTGTGCATGCCAAACCCTTCACTCTCTACAATTATTCCACAATCCACAGGAACGGAGAAGAAAGGATCGTGAACGTCAGCAGTTGGCAGCAAAAGGACCACAGTTACAGAGCAGTCCTAAAAGATGACAACTGGCCATGCAGCCAAGGATATTTACACTCTACCTCTTTGTGTTGCAATAAAAATGTTCTGGCTGGGCGTAGTGGCTCACGCCTGTAATGTCAGCACTTGGGGAGGCCAAGGCAGGTGGATCATGAGGTCAGGAGTTCAAGACCAGCCTGGCCAAGATAATGAAACCCCATCTCTACTAAAGATACAAAAAATTAGCCCAGGCTGGGTGCAGTGGCTCAAGCCTATAATCCCAGCACTTTGGGAGGCCAAGGCAGAAGGATCACCTCAGTTCAGGAGTTCAAGACCAGCCTGACCAACATGGTGAAACCCCATCTATACTAAAAATGCAAAAATTAGTTGGGCGTGGTGGCAGGCACCTATAATCCCAGCTACTTGGGAAGTTGAAACAGAAGAACCGCTTGAACTCGGGCAGCAGAGGTTGCAGTGAGCTGAGATCGCACCACTGCACTCCAGCCTAGACGACAGACTGAGACTGTCTTTTAAAAAAAAAAAAAAAAAAGTTTCAACAATGTGGAGTTACACTAATAGATGACCATGGAAGGAGTGCTCTAGCTGATTTAAAAAAAGAAAAAAACTCGACACAGGTACACCCATCCGCAGGAGCTCAGGGAGAGGGCATTTTCAGGAAACTCATCCTGCAGATTTGATTATCGGTAGCTGTATTTATCTACAGTGACAATTGTCTACTGACAATATGATACAGTGACTTCCCAGGAGAAAAACTAAAACAAAATAAACCTGAATCCAAGTGTTCGTAAGCAGCAACCCCAATGCAGCCAAAAGAAATATTTGAGAAGTCAGCGTAGCCCTGAAAAAGATGTCCATCATTAATTGAGAGGGCTGCTGATGACAGGTCTGGGAAGACGGGCCTCTGCTGCGACATCAGGGATTTGCCTGGGAGCGAAGAAAATCTCTGACAGCGAAGGCTGAGGAACGATGATGAAAACTTTCCCGAGAAACTAGAAAGGCACATTCTAGGCTCGAAAGCCCATCTGCCTACAGAGATTCAAGGAGGGGGCTTAGACATGGAGCCTGCTCAGAAGGGCTTGGCCAGCTCGCTCTCAGCCTGGCAACTGTACATTGGGTGATTTTCCATGTCTAACATCCTTGCAGGATGACATCATCCACCTGCATCTACTGAGGAAGCACATTTTCTTTGTCACTACAGCCTGCTTTTCTTAGGCTGAAGCTCTGCCTCCTTTCCAGACAGGGAGGAAGAAGACTTCACCAGAAAGACAAAGGAATCAAAAAACGGAAATCAAATCAAAGGCAAAGGAGAGAGAATCTAACTTCACGGGGCCTGAAATGCAGGAGCGCAGGGCGATAGCCTGTCAGTTCAGCCGCGACTCCCAACCTCTATGTGTGTTTTTTTAAAAAAGGTTCTTTTAATACCCAAAACCTGTATCTCTTCTGTCTCACGCTTTCTCCTCTAATCACTCGTCCCTTTACTTGAACAAATCCCAGACCCTTTATTCTATCTACGCTAAAGGAAGAATCACCTGGAGAGCGACAGAACACTTCTAAAACCTCAGTTTAGGAGCAAGAACTTTGAGTAACATTTGTTCTCTCCTAACCACCTGGCAAAGCACTCCACATGCCACTTTCAAAATAAACTCTGACCCGGTTATGGTTTGAGACACAGAGCTCAGCTACAGGCTGGCAGTTAAGTTTCAGAGACCTGTGGGAGTCAAGAGGAAAATCACAATTGCATTACGTCCACTGTGTCTGGAAACACGACTGAGAGGCAGCGTCCTGACATCCTTTCAGTGTGCAGTCGGCGCCTGCCACCTAGTGGGAAGAAAGGCACATGTGCAAAAGCCTGGCAGAGGAGCAGGAGCCTCTGGTGGTCCTTTTTCTCCCTCTGGCGCCAGGCAGCAAATGTCTTCAGGGTCCTGAATTTAGAAGGACGAGCACCACAAAGCCAAGTGAGGTCCCAGGCAAAAACCACAGGCACTGAAGCTGTTCTTAGGGAAACCAACCAACGACCAGCATATAGAATGAGGCGCCTCCTCTCCCAAACTCAAACAACTCAAGGTTCTCCACCAAAGTTTCCAAACCAAGAAGAGTATGAGGGGGGTGGGGCCCTCCTAGTACTAACACCTTGCCACAGAGGCAGATCTGTGCTGTTGGCCGTGTGGGTGTAGGGTAAGATCCCCTCTCCACACACCCCTCCTCCACACGCAGCCCATCCCCAATCAACATCGAAGTAGCCAGAGTGATGCAGTCTAGATCTGCACCCAAGGCTGCTGGCACATCCGCCTCTCTGATACCAAGAAGCACAAAAACGTCAAAAGACCACTGAACTCTGAGGGAGCCTCAGATGCAGGATGAGTCAGGACCACTCTCAATGGCTGCTTCCTCCTCCGTACCAGCAAGATCCTGAAACCCGCCCTAACTCCTTTTATACGCTGCTGTGCAGCCCAGACAACCTGGTGGATGCAAAGGCACTAAAAATGCTAACGATCTTGGAGAAGTTGAAAAATGCCACTTGTACAGATGAAGGAATTGAGGCTCAGAGAGGGAAAGTAACTTGTCCAAGGTCACACAGCTCATAAATGGTACATCTGGTATTTAAACTGTGCTCTTCCTCCTGCACAGTAAATGCCAGTCTTCCCTCCCATACCAGGAGGCCAGGAGAGCAGCCCTCTACCCGTCAGAGCACAAAGTTCACTTGGACATCAGCGCTCACTGAAAGGAGCTGCAGCTTGCCTAATCTCAGAGGTAAGACTTCCTCTGTGTCACCACAGACGGCAGCATGGAGACCACCGGATGTCGGCCACACAGAGGCAGCTCCTTCTCTGGAAATAAAGAAGGTGCAAGGACAAGAACCGTCCTCTGAAACACGATGTCCCTGCCAGTCTAAGTGTTCAAACAGTAACTACATGAACATGGTGCAGAGAAGTTTTGCCACAGAGTTCCTCATGCACTGACAGAGAGTTAAACTAGGTCAGGGTTTTCCAAGCCGTATTAACTGTGGAAGCAAAGCTTTCAAAATGGACTCTAGAAATAGGGGTGACCAGGATGAAAAGAAGGAAGGTGAGCCTCGGGTACCCCAGTAGGGAGCAAAAAGGGGAGGAGAGGCTCCCCAGCAAGGCCACAAACCCACAGCAGGAAGGTCTCAGCTAGAGTGTCTTTCAAAGCCAACATTTCACCGACACATAACTAGAAGGATAACCATGACAGCAGAATTCACAACTCTTTCCAAGGACAATTACAATTTGAATTCCCTTCACCCAGTTCCCTTCATTAATGTGCCTTAAGAAAATCCCTCTATTTTTTTTTTCAAAATCTTGCCAAAGAAAGAAAGAAATACCCTCAATATCACCTTCCAGACCCACTGAGATCATCATGAGACACACGTCAAATCCAGGAGCAACTGTTTTTCCTTAATCCTAGACCAGAATCAAGCACTCCACAAGAAAACTGTCTTACTTACACCCATCATTTCCATGTAACACAACCACTGCCTTCTTCAACCCATAAATGTGGACACCTGAAGTCCAAAGTGTCTACATATCAGCATTACTTGGCAATAAGGTCTCCAGAGAAAGATACATTTTGCACTTAAAATTCTAAACCATATTATACATTAAAGCCTATTTCTGACCTTGCAGAAATCAAGGACTGATTAGCTGAGTATCTAATCACACGCCAGGTGCACCACGCCTCATGTGTTACCGCCATAGCCTCAGTAACACTATCCACCTCACATACTTATTCCCTGAAAAAGCTGTGTGAGTCATAGATTAAGGTCAATACCAGTAAGACAGTTGGTTTTAAAAGTCCATCTTCTATATGGGGCATCACTGTCTCCAACCCTAGGAGTCTTCCAAGTGATACCATGAACTTCTCCAACTTAGAAATGGAGACTCTGTTACTACACACAGAAATACCATCATGAACAACAGTTCCTGGACTAATCAAGACACAAAGGACTACGGTCCCTCTCAAGGGAAGCACAGAACATGATCGTGTTTTAAGGGCGCCTAAGGTTTCTCCTTCCCCAGCACTCAGTGACCGCAGTGACAGTTTCTTAAATGGAGCTCCAGATCATTTGGCCGCACCCTACCAGATGAAGACAAGAAAGCTCTTGTCCATACTTACTGAGGGCTGAAACTCCAGGCATTCTTCCTCAAAGTCAGGGTCTACCTGATGAAAAAGAATCATTAGGAAATTAAAACATCCATTGCTTTCTTAAGGACTGGGCCCCACTTGCAGGAGACTTCAAAGCCTGCAAACATCCTTGAGCAGCTAAGAACTTGTCCATTCCCTCTGTTCACAAAACCAGCATGCCACAACAATGACACAGGTCACACGGGTACAGCACACATGGAACATCTACCAGTCACCAAGAGATGGCTCTCAAGTATAGACAGAGGAAGACAATGAATTCACTGGCAAAGCAATAGTTAAAAGCCTGAGATGGATAAAAGATCAATACACAGTCACTGATAATCCTGCTTATTTTTAGTTAAAAATAAAAAATTTAGGCCTCCAGCAAGAGCTACATTAGCCTCAAAACATAGCAGATAATGCCACCACCACTAGTCTTCAGGAAACCACATAGATCATCTCTCACAGCTGATTAGCTGGGCCTGTAATTCCCTATGGCTTTATCTTAAGTTTGAACTTAGACTTTTTGATCTTCAGTTCTTACATATATCAAAATCACCACTTCATGTATTAGGCACCGTAGGGGGCTGAGCACACTTAGAGCCAGCCTTCCTCGGGTTAGGCACAGGAGCAGTGCTGACACCCACCATCACCTTGGAAATCTCTCAGCGGTCCCATGGGTGGTCCCAGATAACAGTAGGGGTCTTTTGATGCATGACTAGAATCTGATAGAAATATGCATCGTACATCTCCCAGCAGATTGGAGTAAAACTCAACATCTGTCACACAGTAGGATGGCTCCTTCATGTGATACAAAAATTAAAAGGTAAATTCCTCCTGTCCTTCAGCACTGAGTCTTTCGTCTCCTCAAAAACTCTTCACAGACTTTTTTTTTTTTTTTTTTTTGAGACACAGTCTTGTTCTGTTACCCAAGCTGGAGTGCAGTGGTGCGATCTCAGGTCACTGCAACCTCCACCTCCGAAGTTCAAGCGATTCTCCCACTTCAGCCTCCCAAGTAGCTGGGACTACAGGTGTGCACCACCACACCTGGCTAATTTTTGTAGAGACGGGGTTTCACCATTTTGGCCACGCTGATATTGAACTCCTCAGCCTCCCAAAGTGTTGGGATTATAGGTGTGAGCCACTGTGCCTGGCCCCTTCACAGACACTTAAGGTAAAGTTAATTTCTGTGATGTTTTGACATTCCTACAAGTAAAAGACAAGCCACTGTCTATTCCACTAATGCTGTTTTTCTTTATAAGATTATTGTAAGTAATTATAAGATTATCCACTTCTTTATATGTCTTAGTGCTTCTGGTTCTACATACCATGTTTCCGCTGCAGCCTCAGTCGCTCATGCTAGGTGTGGGGCTGGTAGACAAGACGTGGGAAGGGTAGCATATAAGAGCAAAACGGAAGATAATACTGAAAACCTAGATTGGCATTATCTTCTAACTTACTTTCTCCCCACATCTTGATCAGCACCCCTGTCACCTACTAAAATGTGGTAATCATTTTTGACTCTTCTAGGGAAATGAGGCAGAAAGAAACAGAAAAACAGAAGGAAAAGCAAAGTGACTGAGTGCATTTCCTTAAGCCTTTTACTACACGATGGCTACAGCGGAATGAGAAAAGGTGATGAGATGCGTCAGCCTTGAAAGAGAAAACCACAGGGCTGCTGCTTACCTCTGCTGCCAAGTAATGCCCCGTGGCCAGGTGCTTGAAGCGGAAAAGGCTGTTCCAATACCCTGCTCCGCCCCGACACGGGTCATGCTGGACCACCTGCAAGAATGATCAACAGGAGTCAATGAAAAGTCTACCTACACTAGGAAGACATTAAATTGCAGGCATCACAAGTCATAGTTCAGGAGTGGTATTTATAAGCTAGAAAAAAAAAAATCAGCATTTTCAACAAACCCATTGCCAGCGTCACACGTAACATCCAAACTCGAAAGTAAGCAATGTCTCTCCAAAGAAGGCATCGAGTCTCCTAGTTAACATACAATGGTTGGAATAAAAACTTCAATGGTTTTCGGGTTATTTGCCTTAGCCATAATGAAGTAGCAGATTCTGAAATGTTTCTACAAAAAGCACAGCCAATAAAAAGGGCTTTCATGGAGAACTGTTAAAGCCATCCGCACATGTACTTATGCACGCAGGCCTCTGCTCTGAAATGTGAAACTCAGTGCCTGGGCCAATGCATCAGAAAAATAAATGTCACATCAGCTTCTGGCCATGACAGAGTTAACCAGCACTGGTAGTTGGTGCCATAAACAATCAGACACTGCAGAGAATAGATGAAATTGCCATAGACAACTAGAAAACTGGATAAAATATCCCAAACAACTGTGTTCACACATTGGACAACTGGTGGTGCACAATGGTGATCTCTGAGAATAGGGAAACAAACGAGGCCAGCTCGGCTATTGCTCTGATTTTCTACCCAGGGGTCCTCTCTGGATGGCAGCATGAGGAGGAAGAATCCAAGCTGAGGGCACTAAGCTCATGGAGTTAAGGAGACAGATCAAAGTTGAGGGAGACTGAGGCAGCTAGAATTTGTGGGGATGGAGTACTAATGCATACAGAACTACACACAGAAAAAGCTCTGGAACTCTGCATAGGAGCCTCCCTTGAGTTTCTGGCTGAACATCAGACTGCATATGCATAAGGCAAGGCCCTACGAAGCCAAATGAAGAAAAACAAGGAGTCTGAACGCTGAACTTTCCCAGAGCTCACCCAGGGCTGGGAGGAGTCCTGATTCTGAAAAGCCAAAGCAGAGAGATCACGTGGAACACCCTGCGCATTAGTACACACATCAAAGGGGTCTCATCTTGGAAGGGGAGCTAAACTAGCCCCAAAATTAACTCTACACAACACCTGGCTGAATAAAGCTTGAAAATAAGCCTTCAAAGGAGCAAAGGGATCCTACAGGTCACTTTAGTGTATAACAGAAGAAAATTCAGTACTCTTTAAAGGAACAACAGACTCCACATACTCAACAAACTTGTATTACAATGCTCAGTAAATAAAGGACTAGACAAAGAATCAGAAAAATGTGAACCATGAACTCAGGACCTGTCAGACAGTATCAAATGACCCAGCACGTCTGTGGGGGTTGGTCAGGCAGCAGGGTAAACACACAGACACAGACAGACACAAACATACACACACACACACACACACACACACACACACACACACACAAAGGCATATCATAATCAGATTAACATAAACCAGAAATAAAAAAGAAAAATCTTTGCAGCAGCCGAGGTAGGGGGAGGATGCAAGGCAGAGACATTATATACAAGGAACACATTTTTTTACCCATCAAATAATCACAAACAATGCAAGCCAAAAGACAATGGATCAAAATCTTTAAAGAAAGTAAAAAACTGTCTACCTAGAATTCTATACACAAAAAAAGTCCTCCAAAATGAAGACCACATGGAGAAAATGGGACTCTGACACACTGCTGGTGAGAATATAAAATGGTGCAGCCATTCACTGTGGAAGGCAGTCTGGCAGTTCCTCAAAAGGTCAAAAATAGAATTACTACGTGACCCAGAATTCCACTCCCAAGAGCCTTGAGAACATACATCCACATAAAAAGTTGTATATCAATGTTCATAGCAGCGTTATGGAGGAGCCAAAATGTGAAAACAATCCAAATGCTATTAAATGATAAATGGGTAAATAAAATATGGCACATCTATACAATGGAATATTATTTGGCAATAAAAAGAAATGAAGTACTGATACATGTGGCACTATGAATACACTTTGAACATGTTATCTGGTGTGGTCTCAATGTGTGTGTCCTCTCATCATTCATAGGTTGAAACCTACCCCCTAAGGTTATAGTATTAGAAGATCGTTTACATTATACTTCACCTTTGGGAGGTGATCAGGTCATGAGGCTGAGCCTTTATGAATAAAAACAGTGCCCTTATACAACAGACCCCAGAAAGTCCCCTCTCTTTCTGCCGTGTGAGGACACAGCAGATGAACCAGGAAGAGTGCCCTCACCGGACACTGAATCTGCCAGTGCCTTGATCTTAGATTCCCAGCCTCCAGAACTATAAGAAATACATTTCTGATATTTATAAGCAACCCAGTTTATGATATTTTATAATAGCAGCCCGAATTGGACTAAGACATCATCCTAGGTGAAAGAAGTCAGATATGAAGGACCACATATGGTAGGATTCTGTTTATATGAAACATTCAGCACTGGCAAATCTATAGAGATAGGAAGTAGATTAGCTACCAAGGGCAGGAGAATGGGGGATATTTAAGGGGAAATAGGGAGTGACTGCTAATGAGCATAATATTTATTTGGGGATGATGAATAAGCTACAGACATATAATGTAAACCCTGGCTCATTACTACAAATATACAATACACGATGTTGTCTTCTCTCTTTTATTTTGAGGGGCACTTGACTTGCCAGAAGTCATTTTAAAAAATGAGAGAAAAAAATATTCAATGTCTCCCTAAGCAATTCAGGAGAACAAGGTGAAAAATTGCTTATAAAATGGTATCAACCATGCAAAAATATCCTGTTCATAGAAAAACAGCTCAATAGAAGTAGGCACATTAAATTAGTGAAACAACACTTCACTTCTGCCCTTGTTTTCTTGATTTTCTATATTTCCTTAGTTTGCATTATTACTTTAAATTAACTCTGAAAGATGAGAAAGTCTCCATTTTTTTTTTGTACCAATATCCAAATCACACATGAGAAGTGGTTTTGAGAGACTGTTCTGAATGTAAAAAACTCTGTGGTTGGGACCATGGGGGCATCAATCTTCAATGATAAAGTTCAAGACCAAATTCTGGCTCTCAAGCAGTTTTGTTTTTTGCAGGTTTTTCTTTGGCAAACAAAAAGTTTTATTTCAGAAACTGAGTTCACCATTTATAAATACACCAAAACATAGTCAATGCAAATTTAGATTAAGCATATGTACAATATTTTAACAAAACAACTTTTCTTTTCTGAGACAGGGTCTCGCTCTGTCACCCAGGCTGGAGAGCAGTGGTGCAATCTTGGCTCACTGCAACCTCCGCCTCCCAGGTTCAAGTGATTCTTGTGCTTCTGCCTCCCAAGTAGCTGCGATTATAGACGTGTCTCATCACGCCTGGCTAATTTTCATATTTTTAGTAGAGACAGGGTTTCGTCATGTTGACCAGGCTGGCCTTGAATTCCTGACCGTCAGTGAACCTCCCACTTTGGCCTCCCAAAGTGCTGGTATTACAGGCATGCGCCACCACACCTGGCCAAAACAACTTTTCTAAAAGGTCATAGGCAAATGAGTGATCTATCTCACCTAGAGTATTTAAATAGTTTAAAATGAGAAAATGAGCCTTTTTTTAGATGTTAAAGCAAAAACTCTGAAGACATAATTGTTAAAAGAATCTGACAACTGATATTTCATTCTGATGTCTCTTAAGGAGTTTATAATCTAGTAGGATTGACAGGTCCCTGTGTAGACACATACAGTAACTAAAGGGCAAATGCAGGTAGAGAAGAGGAAGAAAGGGGAAAATGGATAGAGGGTGGGAATTAACAAAAACTTTATATAGATTCCTTTTTATCATAACTGTGGAAACTTTTCTATACAATGCCCAAGATGAAGCTGATTTTTTTTTCTTTTTTTTTGAGATGGAGTTTCGCTCTTGTTGACCAGGCTGGAGTGCAATGATGCAATCTTAGCTCACTGCAACCTCTGCCTCCCAGATTCAAGTGATTCTCCTGCCTCAGCCTCATAAGTAGCTGGGATTACAGGCATGCACCATCATGCTCGTCTAATTTGGTATTTTTTAGTAGAGACAGGGTTTCTCTATGTTGGTCAGGCTAGTCTCAAACTCCCGACCTCAGGTGATCAACCTGCCTCAGCCTCCCAAAGTGCTGGGATTACAGGCCTGAGCCACCATGTCCGGCTGAACTTGATTCTTACAATATCCATGTTAAAAGAGTGGTAAGACAATTTTTTAAATGGGCAAAATATCTGAACAAACATTTCACCAGAGAAGCTACACAGAGGGCAAATAAGCACATGAGAAAAATGCTCAACATCGTTAACCAAACCCACAATGAAATTTCACTACACACCTACTAAATCAAACGGGGGATGCAAATTCAACCCACATTGCAATTTCACTATGTACCTCCTAGAATGACTAACACTGAAAAGACTGACCATATCAGGCGTTGGTAAGGATGTGGAAGAACTAGAACTCGCACACATGACTTGTGGGAATGTAAAATGGTCCAACCACTTTGGAGAACAGTTTAGCAATTTCTTATGAAGTTGAATATATACCATACCATACCATACCATACCATACCATACCATACCATACCACGGCTATCATATGATCCAGCCAATCCACTGCTAGGTATTTAATCAAGAGAAATGAAGGAAAGTTACATCCATACAGAAACTTGTACACAAATATCCCTAGAAGCTTTATTTGAAATAGCCAGAAATTGGGAACAACTCAAATGTTCATCAACAGGTGAACAGATTAACAAATTGTGGTGTATCCATATGATGGACTATTATGCAGCAATATAAAGGAACAAATTAATCTGATACATACAACAATATATATGAATCTCAAAATAATTATACTGAGTAAAAAAAAAAAAACAGAACATAAAGACTGTATACCATATGACTTCATTTATACGAAGTTCAAGAAGAGGCAATACTAATTTATGGAGATAGAAGTCTCCAGGAGGAAAAAGGAAACACTGCCGGGAAAGAGAGGCTCAAGGGACCTTTTGGGTGCGGCTATCGTTCTATTTCTTGTTCTAGGTGCTGGTTACGTGGCTGAATGTATACGTAAAAATTCACTGAGTTGTATACTCTTGACTTGCGCACTTTACTGTACATAGGCTAGTCCTCAATAGCAACATGAAACAATTGAAGCTAGGGAGGAGGAAAAGAGAAGGCAAGCAGAGACAGAAAAATGTATCTATTCAAATTCAAAATTTAAACTAGAATTCTAATTCATGCTGCAGTTACACAGAAAGGAAGGCTTGAGGTGACGAAAGAGCTCCATGTTAGTTGAAGCTCTCATTGCCTCTTTCACCAAGCATTCAGATAATTTCCTTCTTTATCCTGCAATTCTAGACTCTCCTCACAATAAACTACATGCTGTGGGCAGAATCTTCTAGCTTCTTTAAGTTGCACACTGATTACGTTACTCCCTTCCTCAAACAACTTTCCACATTTCTCTCCTGTCCATAAATGAAATCCCAACTCCCTATAGCCTGGATATATGGCCCTTCAGGCTCTGGTCTCCAAAAACAGTTTCTGTTTAATTTTCCACGCCCATCCCATGACCTTCACCAAACCAGTTACTGAGTTTTATCCTACGCTGCTTCGTGTTTCCACATTCTGCATCATTCTTTTACATGAAGTAACCTACTCCATTCATCTCTTCCTTCTGAAATATAAATCATCCTGCAGGTACCAGATCAGATGCTATCTCCTTCAGGAAGTCTTCCTTAATTCTTCACCCAACCAGACATTCACCCTCTCTCACTGAAACCTCCAAAGCATGTGGAATATGCCTCTTATCACCTTCACCATCCCCCTGTGTGTTCTAGTTATCTGGGTGCATATCTTCTCATTTCTGCCCCATCGCCAATGTGGGCATCACCTATGTATCATGTCAGGTAGACACTTGGTTAAATATTGTTGTGATAGATAAATGAGCAAAGGAAAGAAAACAATAGAAGAGATTAGATGGCTCAGAGAAAGATATTTCTAATTTCATTTTTGAATTTGTTTCCAAAGTACTTATTCTTTCCCTCTGCACAAACATCCAGCACCATGATATGTCATGATGCGCTTACTTCACTAAGCCATCCACAACCCATTTTTGGAACAGGGTAGGTATAAGTACCTGTTTGTGACATATATATATAAAAATACACACACACACACACACACACGTATTCTGTGTGTATGTGTGTAGGTGTTGGATATATAGGTGTATAGACATATACAGGTGTATATATGTATATATATTTGTAGAATATATATAGAAAGAGCCCTTTCTCCACCCTATCCTTACCTCTACCTCCCACAGGGCTTTTGAACTAGTGGCAGATGTGGCCGACTGCCGGCCCGTGGTTCTCAGAAAGACATGCTGCTTCTTCCTGTGTTCGTCACAGGTGAGAAACTTCTCCTGCTCAGCATGGAACAGCCTCACCACGTCACCCTAAAAGTCAACACGAGAAAGAATTAAGGAAAAAAGAATTTAAACAGAGAATTAGACTGCTGCCCTCAAGAAGAGTCAAGTAACGCTCAGCCCATAAAGCATCAAACTCACCCCCTTTAATATGTCATCTTTGTTATCACTCCATTTCATGAAAAGGACTATTTTCCAGCTTGTATTGCAGTTGACAGAGTTGACCTGAAAAACAGATTAGAGTTATTTTTTCATGTACCCCTCACAACAACTGTGTCATCCAGCCCCCAAATTTCTCACTGCAGCCTAGGAAGCAGGGCTGTACTTCAGACTAAAAACTCTAAAGATTGATGCCACTAAAATCACAGCACCTGCAAATGCAATTGGCAGAGTTTGGCAATAAATGGTTCATTTGCACCAATCACTATGCACAGTCCAACCATGACTAATGGAACCAACCCTCCTGCCTTTCTGGAATGATATTTTCCGTTTCCTCCAAGTCTCTTGCTCTGTAGCCAGAAAGTAAAGGCCTGATGAAAATAAGTACTTACAAAATGGAATGAGCTATAAAGGGAAAAAAATGAGTCCAGTGTATACACTCGAAAATGTTAATGAGCATTGTTAACAACAGCAGCCATTGTTTGTGCACTAAATCTATGCCAGGCACTAGGTTTAGGCGCTAACATGCACCATCTCCTTTAATTCTTTGCAACACCCTAAAAAATAGGTCTGACCACCACCCCCATTTCAGAGATAAGGAAACTGATATGCAGGGAGACCGGGTAACCAACCTACCATCACAGAGCTAGGAATGGCAGGCAGGATGTGAATCCACATCTATCCCACTGAAGAGTTTGTGTCCTTACCCATCAGACAAATATTATGTCACAAGGAAGTAACCTCCTTGTATCCTACAATTGCCAATTTAGAGGATAAGGAGATGTATTGCCAAAAGCAAGCTATCACCCTTGCAGAGCTGCTGATAATCTGCAGTGTTCCTTTTTGAACAAATTAGAAAGAGGCATCCTGTATAGGGAGACAAATTAGAAAAAGGTGCTCCTATGGCCAGAAAGTAATGAGTAAAAGGGGTCATCTCTGGCTTCACAAATTAAAAAACAATCCCTCAGTGATGTGAGGCTTAGCAAACTGAGCACTAGAGTGAATATCAGCCCGCATCTACTACTCAATACACAGAGTTGCACAACCTTACATGGCAGCCTTGACCCTGGGCCTGTTTCTTCACCTGCAGAATGGGCACCTGCCCCAAGTCACTGCGGAAGTCACTCTCAGCACACGCATGCACTGGCGCCAGCCAGACCTGCTCCTGCAGGATACCCATGCCCACAGGCATAACTCAACGTCCTTACCTCATTGCAGCCTGGGTTATCTACCAGTTGATGGCTGCTAGCATGTAGGGGCTGACCAGCATTGACGGGGTTCAGAACAACCTTGTCACCTATGACCACCTGGAAAGGAAAGGAGCAATACAGCTTTGCACAAAACTGATAAGGACTGCAGATTGACCACTGGGCAGTTCTAGGAGACGTATGTGTCTGTGTTGAAGGAGACAAGGCCTATCCCCAGCAAGTATAAAGATACAGCACACACCATACCTCCCTCAACAGCTGACCCTGTGTAGAAGGGGTCATGTTTACAAGGTTAAACCTGAATTTTGTTCCCCGAGTGTCACTGATTATACAGAGATATTTCAAAGCCAGTCCAGAGCAGGAAAAAACAAACAAAAAAACACTTCAGTTTAGGGTACCTATATAAATAAGTTTTAAGTAAATTTAAGAAAAAAAAAAAAAAGAGTCTGAGTAAGTCTTTATCTTTGACAGACAAAGCCACAACTTTATGTTTCTAAAGCAATTACTTTCATATTTTTACTATAACATTTGGAAATATATTTTCTATGATCAGGTCATATATATAGCCATTTAGACTTATATGCATGTTTGTATATTTATTATATATACAATATACTATACATATAACTAAAACAAAAGTTGCCCCCCCCCCAAAAAAAACAATACTTATCATTACGTGGTATAACACAGTCTGATCTTCCTGTTCTATTCCATTTTCAAACAGGATAGTCACAAGCCACTAAATTGATGTCATGGCCCACAAATGGATCTACACTTATTTTTTGTAAAATACTATTTTAAATTCAAGTCCATCTCATCTTCTCAACTAAGTCATGGCCACACACAGATTCATTTAAAGGATAGGAAAGCAAAGGATGTGCTGAAAATGAAATTCAGAATAAGGCACACTTGTTTTTTATTTTTGGTTAGAGAAGATGGTTTCCTAACTTGAAAAACCATCTATTTTCAAGCTTATCACATTTGAGAAGCATATAGAATTGAATTTTCTCTAACTCCAAATGAATATAAGTTCATTTGATAAATCCAACACTTTTGGTGAAACCTAAGTTTTACTGGGCTTTTCTTCCTGTTCACAGTTAAGGATCAATTATTTACCAACTATGAGGGAATGGTCTGGTACCACATGTTTCTGGTACATTCCTTATCATATACACACAAATATATAAACATATTTGAACTTCGCAAAGCTTGTAAATTTAAACGGCACTATTAAAAAGTGTCAAAACCAGTTTTAAAGTTAAGGCTGGTTGAGCATTTTGAGACTATTTCATGCTGTTTGAGGCATATTTTTCAATAAAAAGCAGCTATTTTAGAATCATTAACAAGGTCAAAAACATAGCTGATAGCATTTAACCACAATCACTGTTAAGTATATGCCCACATAATGGCTGACTAATTCAGCCAACAAATATCAGAACTGCTCTAAGGTTTCCTGTGGCTTTATATACTAGAGAACCCTCGGGAGTGGGCCCTGCTCCAGACCCACTGCATTGCTGAACACGATGGGGAGACTGAATGCTTCTCAACATAGGAACAAATGAAGCTGATCCCAATTTCTACTCTCCTCCCCTACTATGGGTAGGTTATTTCTCTTCCATCCTCCATCCTTTATTAACTTTATTTCCAAAATAGAAAAGACATTTCTATTCCACTAATGGGTCTGGAATGACAGGGACCCTCTCCAGGACATTAATACGGGAGAGCTGTTTTTGTGGTAAAGTTCCTAAGGCAATGGGTTGTTCATACAATGTTTTCAGATGTCCAGGAGGAAAAACACAGTGACAGTATTTAGGCCACACTTCTCTCCACAGCTCCCTGTTTCCCAAACACTAGTTTCCATAGCAATTCCCTTCTCTTTATGCAGGACGAGGGTCTGGTTCCAACTTCCAAAGTCTCCTCCTTGACTCTAATATACAGTCACACTTGGAAGCACGGCACGGAACACTTTCTAGGCGGAGAATCCGCACTTACGCTGTCTCCAATGGATCGCAGCTTGTAGAATGGCTGAATGTAAAACCAGGACCCTTCATTTCCAGCCTCATCCAATGTGACTCTCATGGCGTTCTTCTCTAACAGAGCGGGAAGCCTCTTATTCACTGTTAGGTATTTATTACTTTTCAAATGCAGGAGCTAAAAACCCACCAAGAGAAAAAAGTGAGTGTCAGCAAATCTGAATTTTCTACCATTCCTTCTTTCAATCATATCAACTACGTAGCAAACATTCCTCCCACCACTGAGCTGCTGGTGAAGCTAAAGAATCACAAAGTGCCTAAGGCTGCAGATGATTAGAAAAGGAAGAAGACAAAAGGGAGCAGAAAGAGAGGGCAGAATACAAGAAAAACTGTCATGTTTTATTTTTCAGCATAGCCTTGGACAAGATGGATGTTGCTCAGGTCAACTGTTCCATCATCAGCTGCCATCTGTCAGTGGGATAGACCTAACCCTGTGTGAACGGGCTAAGGAACTGCAGCGTGGCATGCCCTGACACATAGGTGGAGCTGAGGAAGGCCACTCTGAGCACAGGCAAGAGTTTAAAAAACAAAGCAGGGCCAGGTGAAGTGGCTCACGTTTGTAATCCCAGCACTTTCAGAGGCAGAGGCAGAAGATTGCTTGAGCCCAGGAGTTTGAGACAAGCCAGAGCAACACCGGGAGACCTTGTCTCTACAAAATATTTAAAATCAACCAAGTGTGGGAGTACACACCTGGAGTCCCTGCTACTCAGGAGGCTAAGGTGGGAGGATCACCTGAGCCCAGGAGTTGCAGGCTACAGCGAGCCGAAATCACACCACTGTACTCCAGCTTGGGTGACAGAGCAAGACGTTGTCTCTAAAAAAATTAAATAAAATAAAATGCAACCCCTCTGGAGGATTGTCATTTAATTTGGAAGAAAATGGTTTGAATTTCCAAGTACTTTATTCTTGGTTTTCGGGTAACAATTACATGAGCAGTATGGAACGACTGAAGACCTAGACGGGATATAACGTGTCTGATAGTCAGTCTAGACCAGAAACAGTTGGCCAAGGCTTCCCAACTCAACAGGTTATAAGAGAAAGTGGAAAGGAATATGAAAGACTGCCCAATCCCTTGAGAAATGGTACAACTGGCCGGGCGTGGTGGCTCACGCTTGTAATCCCAGCACTTTGGGAGGCTGAGGTGGGCAGATCACGAGGTCAGGAGATCGAGACCATCCTGGCTAACACGGTGAAACCCTGTCTCTACTAAAAAAACACAAAAAATTAGCCAGGTGTGGTGGCGAGTGCCTGTAGTCCCAGCTACTCGGGAGGCTGAGGCAGGAGAATGGCGTGAACCTGGGAGGTGGAGCTTGCAGTGAGCCAAGATGCCACCACTGCACTTCAGCCTGGGTGACAGAGCAAGACTCCATCTCAAAAAAAAAAAAAAAAAGGAAAAAGAAATGGTATAACCAGAATGAGATTCCATTGCTAATTGCGAATATCCTCCTTTTCACATGGTAACAGATACAGCTGCTAGAAGTGTTCAGAGGTCCTCCAAATCCCCAAACAGTGCTGTTGGAGGTAGAAGAATAACCTATCTGATCCATAAGCCCCGATGACCCCTATCTAAAATAAACAAGGAGAAGGCAACGTCTTCCCAACCTCTCAACTGATCCCTTGGTGAGTGGCCTCTGGTCCTGCACACATCTGTCTAGGTGCCAGACTCAGTTTGTTTATAAACTAAAGTTACCTACAGGTAGGCCCCAAGATCCAGGGTTGGGGGAAGTAATAATAACTAAGATTAATTACAGTGTATCCACAGCTTATTCTGGGACAGGCACCTCTCAACCATGCTAAAGAGCAGATGCCATTACCATTTCCATTTTGCTGGTAAGTAAAGTAACACATGGCAAGATTTCTTGCCCCAAATCTCACAGTGAATTACAAAACCTGAATCGGAATGCATTTAGAAGTTTATGTCCTTAGCCTCTGCACCTTTCATCTTCAGGTCAAGCCATATTCTCCAATCTAACCAAATTAGGAAGTCTTGTACTCTGAATTTCAGGGCACTGGCCTGGCTTAGTAATAAAGCTGACACTGAACTTGGAACCCACCTGGACACTTGTGTCCATCCTGAAGAGGATGGAACTTAAGGAGGAGGAAGTGGATGAGTGGGACTGGCAGGATCTAATCTTCAACCAGATTCTCAAGTTACTTTCACTATTTCAAAAGGCCTAATGTAAAGAGCCCATTTAACCCCAAAACGTTGCTTTTACCAATCTTTTACTAGTGTTCCCATCTTCCTGATTAGCCCTGCTCTATACCTAATAGCGAGAGAAAGGGGAAGGATTCCTATGTAATTAGTAATGTTTACACAGTGGGCAAAATCTTTCAAAAAGGAAAATAATGAAGGAAGATCATCAAACGGGTCTAGGTGCTCAACAGTTGGTAACCACTACTCTTTGTGCCTGGACAAATCAAGAAAGCCACATGTTGCACTGGGCTTCCACGAAGACTGGCATGGACCCAGAGAGATCTTCTGAGTAAAACCTGTATTAGCTGTTTCCTGGTTTGTGTTTTATCTCCATGACAAATGTAAAGGCACAAAAGATAAGCAACCCATGAGACCAGACATGAAAACAATAAATATTTTTGATAAGTATAAAATGTATCAAAACGAGAAGTATTTTTTATTTGAAAAGTCCCAAAGGTACAGAATTGCTCTTATTACCTCTGGGGAGCAGCTCTTCTTGGCCAGTAGATAAAAGTTACAGGGAAGCTAATCTTCACCAAATAGGAAGAATTTTCAAGCATTATAAGTTAAACAGAACTGCAACAGCCAGGTTCCTTTTAAAGTAGGAAGCTTCCCATTTGAAGTGTCTGGAGTGAAACGATCAGCCACAGACAGAGAGAAGTAGATGCTCACACTGAGAGAAGACCAACCAAACAGCCCAAGAGTCCATCACATCTAACAAGAAACACTAGACTTTTTGCAATAAACTGGCTGCCTCCATGGAGTCCTACCATAAAGGTGTCCAAACCCTGTCTTATGTGTTTGTTTTCCCAGCTGTGTTCTTTGTAACGCTTCAGTTTCAGAAGGGAAGAGACGCCTTGACCTACCTGGATCACATTGCCATACTGGATTACGGTCCCCAGCAATTTCCTGTTTTCTGTCTCATTCTGCTTCTTTTCCAAGTCTGCAGCGTGCTGTGCATTGAGAAGAAAGATTGGTCACAAAGAGGGAACAATGTGTTCTAGCCCACTGCAGTTATGCAGAACAAATGTCGCCAGTTAATACAAGAATCACAGAAATAAGCAAATCCCTGCGTACACACACTGAGGCTTCATGAAATGAGCCAAAGGGTTCAAACAGCCCATCCACTCTGCCTTTGCTTTGTTGACCTTTTTGGCCTCTTTAAAATGTTTTTGTTTTTGTTTTTGTTTTCTTTCTTTAAGGAATTCATGGGTATTTTCTTAGGGTGAGAATAAGTCAAGAGCTGAAATATCTTCAAAGAAAATAGGGTCAGGGAGGGAGGCTGGAGGGAATTTGCGTAGCCCCTTTACAATTTGTGAAAGTCCTCTTTAAGGCTTTGGACTAAAAGAAGATTGAATTTAAATGCTGGATTTGGGTGGTTTGTGGTTTTGTGAACTTGAATGTGTTATTTAGTATCAGTGAACCTCCATCTCCTCCTTTGTAAAATAAGGATAAAATGGTACCTGCACCTCACAGGAACTTCACTGCACAGTACCCGATACACTGTAGCACACGTGGAGTTATTAGTTATTCTTGTTAGACATTAATTATAATGTAATCAATTTTTATAATCATTCCCTGAAGGGAACATTATGACCCCAATTTTAAAGAAGAAATTGACTCAAAGTGATTAAAAAAGTTGGTCATCCTTGCATAGCTAGTTGGATGATGGGTAGGAAAGGGATTTGTTATACCATTTCTCTTCTTCTGGGTACATTTGAAACTTTGCTTAATGTTTTTTAAACCACACATTTATTAAGTGGCAGAGATAGTGTTCAAGTCCACATATGGATAAACTGTATAGCTGCAAATGAGGCTGGGAGAGGTTATCATTCCAAATGTGACATGCTAGAGGGGACATGGTAAAGCTGAATAGAAGGTTCTAGAATAGTCTGGCAGGGCCACCTTCCCGAATTCATTCACCTGTGCAACTCTGAAAGCACTGTTACCACACTACAATAATGGTGAAGGGCAATGGGCTTTATCCTAGGCAGTCAGCAAACTGTTATCCCAACCCATCTCCCAAACAGAGACTGGTGGAGGGGAAGTAAAATAACTGAGAAGAAATTCAGTATTGAATCTGATGAATGGTAAAACCCTGATGATAAGAGTGTACTTCAGAAGGGTTTCGAAAGCACTCTTCCTCGAGTGTCTCCTTTCCTTAGGTCAAGATGCTACCAGGTGCCAGTGGGTCCTATTTCCCAGGTAATGTCTTCATTTTCACAGAGTCTTCTGGACACGGTCTTGGGTCCCCTACCTACCTGCCTCATCATCTTGTCCTCTCTACTGAATCCCACCAAGCCTCACTCAGTATTCTCATCACAAAATGGGGACAACGGAAGCCTTTTAGGGCCATTGTAGAGATCAGAGAAAATGTATGCCAGACACATAATTGCCATTTGATCATAAATTTTAATCATTATTATTATACATTAGTTTCTAAAACTAAGAAATGTTCTGACGATTAACATTTCAAAAGGTGACCTAAGTTGGCTGGGTCAAGAACCTTTCTGTTTCCCTCAAATTCAGCATCTGTTCCATTTCTACCTAGAACATAGGTATTTTTAGGAAAGCACATCTTTTGAGAAAAATGAACTGCAGGAAGCAATTCTAAGCCAAAATGAAACCATATTACAGGAGGGGAATGATCCGCACACATTAGCGTGGATCACTGCAAGTTAACCACATCTGGCATCAGCTCTTTAAAACAATGGCCCATTCAAAACTTCCCTCTCTCTCTTTCAGAATTAGTTACCAGTCTGCTATTCTCAGTGACATAAGGATAAAATCCATGGGTGCAAGACACATTCAGAAATAATACCAGTGCTTGCAACATGGCAATCTCTGGCATGCAAGTTGCCCTCAGCACAGTTCTCCTGAATCTTTTCTTTCCTCTGCATAAATACTCTCCTTAGCAGCCTCCCACCTCTTGTTCTCCCTAATTTCATGCCTGAGCTTACACTCCCTTTGGAGATTTCTACAGTACCCACAGGTTCTGCAGGTAGTTTTCCAAACAAAACATTGGACTGCATCCATTTGGAATGAAGGCTTACTCTTTGTGGAGAGCCGTTTGTTCTTTCTGCTTAAGACTTCTCAGCTAACACTGACTGCAAACTCAAGAGGGGGAAAATATCAAAGGGAGAAAACCCAATGGATTCAGTAAAATAAAATACAACATTTTCCAACATGCAAATATGGTTTTTCCTTGTTCAAAGCCCACGCAGAAAGGACTCACCCTTAGAGAGTTCTTAAGTAGCATTTCTTGGACTCAAATGATCAAAGAACTCATCTTTAAGTGGAAAAATGCTCATGAACATTCCCCTTACTCTCAAGAACGTCCAATGGCTTCAGTTTAAGAAATACTAATATTATGTTTCTACCTATGCTTAGAATAAGTACAGTACAAAAACAGCAATCCAATGGTTACTGGTTTATCTAGAAAGAAATGTCAAATTAGCCATCAAGAAGGCATATATTCCACATTAAAGACTAATTAAACACCAGCAGCTCTAAAGAGCATGGGCATTTGTCAAGAGACATATAAAAGGCAGGGGAAGAACAGAAAATTAAAACAAAATTGGAGAATAAATATCTAAAGACTTCTTTTAAAATAAAGATATTCTTGGCCAGGAGTGGTGGCTCACGCCTGTAATCCCAGCACTCTGGAGGCCGAGGCAGGCAGATCACCTGAGGTCAGGAGTTTGAGACCAGTCTGGCAAACATGGTGAAACACTGTCTCTACTAAAAATACAAAAAATTAGCCAGGCTTGGTGGCAAGCGCATGTAGTCCCAGCTACTCGGGAGGCTGAGGCAGGAGAATCACTGGAACCCAGGAGGCAGAGGTTGCAGTGAGCTGAGATCGCGTCACTGCACTCTAGCCTGGGTGACAGAGAGAGACTCCATCTCAAAAACAGATAAATAAATAAGACATTCTTAAATATCACATCTAAAACTGTCACAACTCTGTTAAACTAAGAGTTAATACTATTTTAATTGTTATAAAGTTTAATGATAACTGAGCCTTCACATCACCACTGAATAAGTATTACATGTATTAAGCTTATGGACCATTTTGAGAATTCACTTTTCCTATAAGTTCTCTTTAAGAAGAAAACTCCCCATTTCATTTTTTACTAAATGTACAAATATCAAATTTAATTCATTTCAGTTCACATTAGTCGTTACATAAATCCCCTCACAAAACCAAGTCTGGGCTGGGCGCGGGGGCTCATGCCTGTAATCCCAGCACTTTGGGAGGCTGAGGTGGGTGGATCACGTGAGGTTGGGAGTTCAAGACCAGCCTGACCAACATGGAGAAACCCCATCTCTACTAAAAATACAAAATTAGCCGGGCATGGTGGCGCATGCCTGTAATCCCAGCTACTCGGGAGGCTGAAGCAGGAGAATCACTTGAACCCCAGAGGCAGAGGTTGCAGTGAGCCAAGATCATGCCATTGCACTCCAGCCTGGGCAACAAGAGTGAAACTCCGTCTCAAAAAAGACAAAAAAAACCCAAGTCTGGTATTTAGACAAAACCATTCATGATTCTTTTAGGTTCAACAAGAGGCAAGGCAATAAGGTAGATGAAAAGGTAACAAGGTACAAACACTACAGGCCACTGATCAAGGCTGTTTCTACCCTTGAAAAGAATGAGATCTGGTTGGTTAAATCCCTCAAGTACATTCCAAGAATGGGCCCTCACTGTAACATACTAAGTGCCTTTCTAAAGGATATTCACACAATATTGACCAAAAAACTTTTCACTCGATATAACATTAATAATTTCACTTCTAGGAGTTTCTCCTAAGAGGACAACCTGGCATATGCACAAGGCCATAAAACTTTTTTCAGAATGGCAAAGGTTGTCAGGATCCTGAATATCACTCCCTACCTAACCTCTGCCCATAGAGGCTGGTTATCTAAAATTACAGTACTGCCATACAAGGAAGTGACCATATAGCCATTAAAAATGAGGATAGAGGCCAGGTATGGTGGCTTACGCCTATAATCCTAGCACTTTGGAAGGCTGAGGCGGGCAGATCACCTGAGGTCAGGGGTTCAAGACCAGCCTGGCCAACATGGCGAAACCCCATCTCTACTAAAAATATTCCCAAAAATTAGCCAGACGTGGTGGTGCATGCCTGTAATCCCAGCTACTCAGGAGGCTGAGGCAGGTGAATCACTCGAACTCAGGAGGTGGAGGTTACAGTGAGCCAAGATCGTACCACTATACTCCAGCCTGGGCAACAAGAGTGAGACTCCGTCTCAAAAAAAAAAAAGAATGACAGAGATTCCAATTTATTCACAACATATTAACTAGGAAAAAAGCAAGTTAAAGAAAGGGAAGTGAATAGCATACTCCTGTTGATAGTTTAAAATGTGGAGACACAGGAACAGAATAGCGGGTAGGAGAGTAGGGAAAACATCAAAATAAAACCCAAGGTTAGCTTTGAGGAACACAATTTAGGAATCCCATCAATTAATATTTTTTTGCTTTTCCTACTCATATATTTTGGAATTCTCCTCCTAAAACACATGTGTGTAATTTCTTCAAAAACATCTTCATCATGTCTCTGTGTCAAGTACTCTGAATTTTTTAAAGTCACGCCGTGGCTCATGTCTGTAATCCTGGTATTTTGGGAGGCCAAGGCGGGTGGACTGCTTCAGCTCAGCTCAGGAGTTCAAGACCAGCCTGAGCAATGTGGCAAAACCCTGACTCTTCAAAAAATACAAAACTTAGCCATGCACGGTGGTCTGTGCCTGTAGTCCCAGCTACCAGGCAGACAGGTAGGAGGATCACTTAAGCCCAGGAGGTTGAGGCTGCAGTGAGCCATGAACATGTCACTGCACACCAGCCTGGGTGACTGGGTGATAGAGTGGTGAGACTGTCTCAAAAAAAAAAAAAAAAAAAGGAAAGGCATCTTAAACATGTTACCTTTTCATTATTTCAAAATCCTGATAATTTAAATATCTGTTACTCTTTTCCTTTGAATAATGGGCTGCGGACTGTTTTAATTTCTAAGGGGAAAAAAAAAACCACTCTATGATATGGTTTCTACCACTATTATTCACCATGTTCCCTAAGCAACATCAAGGTCTGCCCCTTCATAGCCACCTGTTATTTTATTTCAGAGATAGAGAAACTATTATCAAATGACAATAGAAAAGTTACTGAAACAGTGAGGAAAGGTTATTTTGTTAAAGTCAACAAGCTCTGAATCATGTAATGTGATATTGAAGCAAGGCTTCTAAAAACAAGCATTGTAGCACCCAGACAGTAAGGACCTGGCACTCCTCTGGCTCTTCCTAGCTCGTCAAAGCTGTGACTTAAGTAATCATTTCTCAGAACAAAACAATGTAGGTGCTTGTTTCAAGGTAATAGCTACGCTGCTGTCAGAAAACAGTAGTAATGGCCTTTAGAAGAAATTATGTGATTTGCAGATGGGAAGAAGCTCATTTTGTCAAGAGACCCTTAGGACATCATGACCAAGAGAGTCAAAATCCAGTTATTCCCAGAGAAGGAAAAAGCATAGGCAGTAAACAGCCACTAGATGTCACTCTCCTTCAAAGTGCTGTTTATGTTGCTTATCCTAGTCAAAAGGAAGTCAAGTGGTCTAGACAACTAATTCCTTAAATGGCATTAATTTAAAATAATCTGACCTCTGATTGGGGTGCTGCATAGTAGTTGACAAAAATAAAAATGAAAACCCACTGGAGACTGGCCATCAGTCCCAACGGCAAAGTGGCTGCCCAAAATACAACATCTTATTGGCTGGTGGGAACGTAAATTGAATGAAACATGTAGATGACTTTAAGACACCAGGGGGAAAAGTTCCAGCTAAGCAGGAAAGTAGGAACTGCAGAAAGTGAAGCACAAAGTCAACATTCAAGACCTGAGGCCGGGTGCAGTGGCTCACGCCTGTAGTCCCAGAACTTTGGGACACCAAGGCAGGCGGATCGAGTTCAGGAGATCGAGACCATCCTGGCCAAAATGGTGAAACCTCATCTCTACTAAAATACAAAAAATTAGCCAGGCGAGGTGGCGCGCTACTCAGGAGGATGAGGTAGGAGAATCACTTGAACCCAGGAGGTGAAGGTTGCAGTGAGCTAAGATCGTGCCACTACACTCCAGCCTGACAACAGAGCAAGACTCCATCTCAAAAAAAAAAAAAAAAAAAAAAAAAAAAGACCTGAAAGTTACATCAGTAATCTTAAATCAGGGAAAATAACTGGCTTCCTTTTTTATTTTTTTAAAGCATAAACAGCATGAGAGAGATCACTGTTTTTCTCTTTTTAATAAGGAGTTGACCATTTTTAATCACCTTATGATTGAACTTTTTTCAACCATGCTGTTTTCTTCACAGTTCATTCATAGGAAGGAATGTCAAAAGGACTTGCTGATGAAACATAACATATAGAGCATAGGTTGCAAACAGGGCTGAAGAACCACATCCGGCCTGAGCCATTTCTCTTGGTGTTGAGTGTATATTTCAAGCCTTAATTGAGTTAGTTTCCAACATCTTTTCCAAAATTGAGATATTACACATAAAAGCATGGATTTTTATCTTCTCTTAAAAAGCAGAAGACGTGGCAGCAGCTCTCAGCCCACGTTCCCAAGCAGTGACAGTAGGGAAGTAGAGCTGCCCCTCCAGACTCACCCACAGGACCCTCCACTTGGCAACACTACCCACCAAGCCCACTTTATTCCTGTTGGTTTCCTGCATGGCCAAGAGGAATCTGAATTTACAACCCCTGTGGTAAAAAGTGTAGGAGAGGAAAGAGTTGGAGATGTATTAATAAGATCTCACTGAACAGAATGATCTTTATACCAGAAAAGCAAAGTCAGGACAACTAAAGACACACAGACCTTCCACAAAGATAGCCCACTATGGGCATATGCACTAAATATACATACATGCAGGATTGACCAACCTTCCCCACCTATTCAACTAGATTCCCATGTTCCCAGCACAGACTCTGGGTAGATTATGGATTGGTGCAATGACTGGAAGAGAGTGCTACTGATGTTCAGTGGACAGGAGCTAGGGGTGCTGGGTATAGTGAATGCATATTACAGTCCTATGCAAGGATGAACCATCCTTTATCCCATACAATTCTATGTCTAGCTGGACATTCACGTAAGTTAAAAAGCTATCTGTCGGCTGGGCGCAGTAGTCCACGCCTATAATTCTAGCACTCTGGGAGGCCGAGGCAGGAGGATCACTTGAGCTCAGGTGGTCAAGGCTGCACTGAGCCATGATGGCATCACTGCACTCCAGCCTGGGAGTATCTGTAATTACCTGAACCTAGCACCTCACTCCATTTTACATACCAACAGAAATCACAGCTTCCCATGGTTTTATTAATACTATTAATAAATTTTCCAAAAGTACAAGTACTACTTAAGAAAGAAAAGAGTGTAGTTTGCATTATTTATAACATGATCGAGAGCTGCTGATTATTTTGGAAAAAGATATAATCATAATCCCAAAAGGCACAACAATCCAGAATACCATAATCCCAAATGTTAAAATCCCCAATGGTCAAAAAAGACCAAAATCCCCAAAATACAAAAATGTTAAAATTAAAAATTTTTAAATTAAAATAATTTTAAAATTCTTTAAAAGAGACTGATATTTTTAAAAGGGGATTTGAGAAACATGTGAAAATACAACAGAACACTTCACAGGCCATTTTATATAATAAAATGGGGAATAGTAACATACATATTTTTGCAAGCATAAACACTCAAGTACACTAACAATGGTCACAGGGAGTATAAGCAGATTAACCATAAATAAATAGATAAAAAGGGAAATGTAAAATCGCATATCACTATGGTTGGTGATTGTATGCACCAAGCTCATACTGCAGTCATCTGAAATACCATGACCAGCAACCTGAGTCTTTTGACGAGATCGATCAAAATCATGGAGGGTCACCACTGGATATGCAGTTGCCCAAATCACTGAGAGCTCAAGTAGTTTTATCTTTCACAAACACAAACATCTCTTCATTCATCGAGGAAGTACATCCCTTCATTTACAGGGGAAGTTCCCATGTTTTTACATACTCACAATGTCAACGTTGTGACAATGCGCTTTCATTAAGTTAAACTTGCAGAAGAATGCATAAAATCAATCAGAACTCTCTAATATTAGTCTCCACATGATTTAAATCTCCAATATTGAAAATGATGCGAAGATGAAATACATAGCATAGTGAATTGTAAAAAAATAATTGCTGACAGGGCTGAGTGCAGCTGCTCACACCTATAATCCCACCACTTTGGGAGGCTGAGGCAGTGGATCACTTGAAGTCGGGAGTTCGAGACCAGCCTGGCCAATATGGTGAAACGCTGTCTCTACTAAAACTACAAAAAAATTAGCCAGGCGTGGTGGTGCATGCCTGTAATTCTATCTACTCGGGAGGGTAAGGCAGGAAAATCGCTGGAGCCTGGGAGGTGGAGGTTGCAGTGAGCCGAGATTGCACCACTGCACTCCACCCTGGGCAACAGAGTGAGACTCTGCCTTAAAAATAATAATAATAATAATAAATAATAATAATGCTGACAATTTAAAATACTGAAAAAAAACTTTTAAAATCTGACATAAGAAAAAGTGTACTGCAGTAATAGATTATGGGCATTTAAACAGAGATAGTCCATAAGAGCTGGCCTAACATGCAGCTATCCTATGACTGAGATTTTTAGGATTTTACACTTTAGGGATTTAGGCTTTTAGAATTCAATTTTTAGGGATTTCAACATTTGGGATGACGGCACTTGAGATTATGTCTTCTGTGATTATGATTGAAGCCCTTTTGGAAAACCACATCCTAGATAACATGCTTTTCACATTGCCAATACCATATACCTGCACCGGTCACAGTCTACAGCTTCCCCACTCATGAGATTTATACAAAGAGGTGCAAGCACTTACTTCCTTATGTCTTCTAGAGTAGTCATTCCTTAGCAATGACTTAAGAAGAGTATTCAATTTATTATATAATTTATTACTTTCCTTTTATTTCTCCTTTATAATTTTTTAATTGGTATCTATTATTTATGAATTTTATTCCATGTTCATAAAGCCATATAATATTTGCTCTAAAGAAAGTACAGTGGTTTTGTTGGAATTGAGGATGTCTGATATAATCATCATTATTAAAATAATGATGCATTTCCACAAGTCTTCAAAGCAATCACTAGTCTCCAAGTCTATGAGTTCATTGTTTCTTCTTCTACTCTCTAAATCCCATGGGTGCCTCCAACTGAGGCTCACTCAGCACTTCCTTCTTCCATTAGGAAGCCCTCCCTGACCACTGTATCACACCCTCTTATCCAGCAAAGACAGATTTGGCACCCTTCCTATGTGCTCCCGCAGCTTTGTGTGGTTTGTCCTGTAATATACTGCTTATCACTGCCTCTTTATTCTTTGATATCCAGCTCCCACAGGGTGAAGACTGTCATAGTTCTATCTCTAGGGCCTAGCACACTGCTCATTTATTATTTGATAAATATTTCTGAGCACCTACTATGTGCCAGACACTATTACAGAAGCTGGGATACAGCAGTGAGCAAGAGAGAGAATGCCATGGTAGAGCTGTCATTCTAATAAGCAACAGGTGATAATTAATGAAGCTACGAAATGTAATTGCAGACCCTGATCAGTACTGAGAAAGATATAAACAGGGTGCTATGATGGAGAAAAACAAGCAAGACATCTCTTAGATAAGAGGGGAAGACTTTGCTAAGATGACACTTCAGCTGAGACACAAAGGCTCAAAGGTCCTAGCTCAAGAAGAGCCAGGAAAAGAATGTTCTCAACAGGATAAACTGAGGGTGCAAAGCTCGTGTGACAGTGGAGAGTCTGAGGTGCTCAAAAAACAAAATAAAATAAAGCTCATATGGCCAGAATGTAGTTAAGAAGCCCCTGTGGGGACAGCAGGGTCCAGGCATGTACCATCTTGTAGATGACGACAGCCTGGATTTTACTTTAGGTTCAATGAGAATGACCTCACGTGTCTCATGCTTACGTGTCCTCATGCTGGACTGTAAGCTCCCTGAGGTGAGGAGCCTGGGTTTTTCATCACATCCCGTCTGAAACAACACACACTGAACGTAGGAATCCCTTCACGTGACCCTCACCTTACCAAATGCAGCTAGCTGTGACTTTGCCATATGCTAGTCAAAAAATGGAGTAAGGTGAGAGGCAGAACCTCTTGAGCTGCTCAGGGCTCACAGATGCTCTAGGTCTTCAACTGTCATCACTGTGCCCCAGGAAAGATCACTGTGTATTCTGTGAAATATTTGATTGAGTGCCTGGTAAGTGCCCAACCTTGTTGTAGACACAAAGGCTATTGCAACAAGTAACAGTGACACAGACCTGGGCCCTCACGAAGCTTACATGCCAGGGGAGGGAAATAGCCAGTAACCAAAATACATTAGAAAGATGATGTTACATGATGGGGAGAAAATGAAGTAGGTCAGGGAACAGGAAATGGGGTACAATTTCGATATTAGTACACTGGCTTATATGTCATGTCTCCTTCTAAACATCTCAGAGAACTTCCTGATTAGCCTCAGAATGCAGGGCACTAAAAGAACCAAGTCATTATTTTACTTAAGATGAAACAGGATCAGAGAGGCTCAAAAACTTCCTATGGTCACACAGCACATCAGCAATGGAATGAGCACATCTTTAAAATGCCTAATAACAGGATAGATGCAATGCTAACGGCCAAAACTTATTAAGTATTTATTATGTGCCAGGCACTGTTCATGTGCCTTTTATGTCTCATTTTCTGTAATCCTCACAATGACCTCCTGAGGTGGGTACTACCATCTTCATTTTACAGATAACATAACAGAATTGGAAAATAGCACATAACGTGCCCTAGAGCACCGGTTACTGAGTGGTGGAGCCAGGATTCCATTCCAGGCAGTTTGCTTCCAGTGCCTGTGCTCAAAACCACTTCTCCATCCAAAGCTACCCGTGCAAAGAGAGTGGCTGAGAAAAGACCTCTCCAGATATCTCAAGATGACTAGGATCTATCCCTCCCTAGGGTCAGCTCCCTTCTACCCCTTCATGAAAAAACATAAGAAAGCCGGCAGCTAGAGTTGGAGGGTTGCATAAGCAGTCTCCCACCATTACACCCAGACACCACCAAGGCAGCCACTCACTACTGCCCCATTGACAGCCCCATTGCAATACGTACGTGTAGTTTGTTGAGCAGCACTGCATCTGTTGTGCTGTTGGCCCCAGGCTTAGCAGCTTTCCAGAACTGCTTCTGGGCAGAGTAGCGGTTCATGGGACATAGCTTAAAGAGGCAGTCTAGAAGTAAAGCAAACAAACAGAAATTGCTATTGAGGGTGTATAGACACTCAGCCTAAGAAAAAAAGGCTTTCCACTTTAAAAAATTACATAAAATTACATCATACATAGATATAAAATGAGGGTACAAAGCTCTCTGACAAATCTCTTTTTAAATTTAATTGCCACCACCACTGTGTGAGGGTACAGATGAGGAAACCGAGGCTTACAGAAAGTGAGTCACTTGTCTGTTCTACAGAACTAGTTGGTGGCAGAGCTGTCCAAATTCAGTGTTTTGGTTTGTTTGTTTTGCTTTTTTGTTTTTGTTTTTAAGACAGAGTCTCCCTTTGTCACCCAGACTGGGTGCAGTGGCACGACCTCGGCTCACTTCAACCTCCGCCTCCTAGGTTCCAGTGATTCTCCTGCTTCATTCAGCCTACTGAGTAGCTGGGACTACAGGCACGTGCCACCAAGCCTGGCTAAGTTTTTATATTTTAGTAGAGATGGGGTTTTGCCATGTTGTTAATGCTACCCCACAGTTATCTCCTTTCCTTTACAATGAACAAATAAATACAAGGACAAATAGTCCTTGCTGTATACAACAATGCATACAAGCATTTTTTTATACAAATCCAACTCTCTTCAGTACTATTCAGTTTAGAAAAAAATATTACAGGCCCGGCGTGGTGGCTCATGCCTGTAATCCTAGCACTTTGGGAGGCTGAGGCAGATGGATCACTTGAGGACAGGAGTTCAAGACCAGCCTGGTCAACATGGTGAAACCCCGTCTCTACTAAAAAATACAAAAAAATTAGCCAGGTGTGGTGGTACATGCCTGTAATCCAGCTACTCTGGTGGCTGAGGCACAAGAATCGCTTGAAACTGGGAAGCAGAGGTTGCAGTGAGCCAAGATCACACCACTGCACTCCAGCCTGGGCGGCAGAACAAGATTCTGTCTCAAAAATAAATAAATAAATAAGATGCTTATTTGGAGGGCTCTCCTAGGGCAGTGGTCTCTTGAGTATTGTGTGCAAGATGACCCTCTATGGTACAGAAAGAAAATCTATAAACTGGCATTTAGATAGTCTGTGCCCTTGTCCCCTCACTCTCAGTGCACTGTCATGTGCTTCCATTTAGCATGTCTCGGCTTATACAACTTTATACATTGTCTTATGTGGTATAACCAACATTCACAGAATGGACAAGTGGCTTCAAAAGATTTCTGCAGAAAAATCAAAACGTCAAAGGCAATAGTAATGCAACCCAGCAAACCAAAAAAGGCGGAACCAAGCCTTCCCTTAGAGCTCTTGTAAAGTAAAAAGAATGATGATCTAATCAGATCTGGAAAAAGCCAGACATTAAAAATCATAAATAGAAACACTTAAAATATTGTTTTTAATGATGAAAATTACCCTAAAGCATCTGTGTTTTAAGGCGTTAATGATAATATGAAACCATCATAAATAACAGAATATATTATTGTTTAATCTTAATCTGAGTTATTTCCTTCTACTTTCCACTTGTTTTATAATGCCTACAATATATTACTACAATAATACGTGTTTGTAACTTTTAAAAACACACACATACACACACACACACACACACACACACACAAAGTGTAGGGTATAGCCACCAATTTTTTTTAAGAGATGGGGACTTGCTATGTTGCCCAGGCTGGAGTGCAATGGCTATTCACAGACAATCATAGCACACTGTAGCCTGGAACTCCTGGGCTCAAGCCATCCTCCTGCCTCAGCTTCTCAAGTAGCTAGGATTTGGGCTTCACCAGATTTTTCTGACAGGGATATGTCATCAACAAACTGTAACTACGCTAGGAAACCAATATTTAAAATTGACACTCCCCATGAAAAGTTTACATTTTGACACACTGAGTTTTCAAACAGTAAGTATCTGTAGAGTAAAATTAACGAACTTGGAGTGGATACTGATATTCAGAAAAATGACACCCTGAGACTAGGTCTGGACAAGCATTTAAGGAAATTATTAACCGTACACTTATTCTTACCTATTCATTAAAACCAATTCCCTTAAAGTACCTTGAACAGGTAAATATCTAGTTATTGTCCTAGTCTAGTAAGTATCTCAAAGTAAGAACAATGGATTTGCTGTCAAGCATATAAACACTAGGTCTTTCCTCTACTTCAGATCACTCTTTCTTCTAGTCAGGATCAATAATTAACTATTACTATGTACTGCACACACAAATACCTGAGATTGTTCAGAAAAAAAAATAAGAATACTTAATTGTAGAAGTAATAGGTACTTATCCTGTTTCTGTAATCTCCTTCATCACTAAATATTTCTACCTAGTCACAGGCAGTTATAAGGCAAATATGGGACCATGATAGCTATCTTTATCAAGAATCTAATCCATCTACTGAAAGTAATTTTTACTGCATATGAAAGATACTCTCTAGGACTTTGCAGAACAAAAGATACAGCAGGAGACCAGTTTAAAAGACCAGCCTGCTCTCCCCACCTCTTAGGAAAGGTACAGGTCATGGTCATTCGCTATATTAGTGGCAATTTAATGACATTATTTCCAGAGATGCAGTTTTCCTACCAGCTTAATATTAGTATATATGAATTATCTGTTCATTCCATGGATAACCATATGCAACCAGGAGACAATAGTTTACATTAAATATCCCATCTTTGACACAGGACTGAACATTACTCCAAAGCATCTATGTGTTTCAAGGTGTTAATGATAATATAAAACTATAATAAATAACAGAATACTGCATTATAGCTTAATCTTTTTTTTTTTTTTCTTGAGATGGAGTCTCGCTCTGTCACCCAGACTGGAGTGCAGTGGTACGATCTCTGCTCACTGTAACCTCCGCCTCCCAGGTTCAAGTAATTCTTCTGCCTTAGCCTCCCAAGGTGGCCAGAATTACAGGTGCCTGCCATCATGCCCAGCTAATTTCTGTATTTTTAGTAGAGACAGGGTTTCACCATGTTGGCCAGGGTGGTCTCGAACTCCTGACCTCAAGTGATCCACTGACCTTGACCTCCCAAAGTGCTGGGATTACATTTTGAGCCACTTCACCCAGTCTTATTGTTTAATCTTAATCTTATTCATTAACTTCTACTTTCCTCTAATTCAGGAATCTGGGTTGGGCAAGAATGGTGTCCTTAATGACCACATGACTTTTTTAAATATTCAAAATATTTAAGTCACTGGCATTAACATTTGACACATGACTTACTTTATGGACCAAACGGGGTTAACAATGTCAGTTTTCACCAATAGTAAGTTACAGAGAGTAAAATGACCTATCCTTTTCTCTCCAACATGCTTCATATGATGACACTAAATGGTATGCATTCCCAAAAAAACTGATTTAGGAAGATGTGGGGGACAATCAGGGTGGATTCATGATGCCAAAGGATAACAGACAGTGGAAAGTATTTTACAACTCTTCACGGTACCACCAAGTCAAGCACCTCGCCTAACAAAGGAGCTACATCACAAGCTCTAAACTTCGGATAACTTTACATTCCCCTAAGGTGAGAGTGTGTATTTAAATAACATCCATCCAACCAAAGCCTTGCTCTAACTTCCACACCAACTATTTTCCTTGGGTAAAACAGAGCATTGCATTGCATTAAGTGTATTTACAACCAACTGTCTGTGTAAATATAAGAGATGCTAACATACTAGTAACAGAATCAAATTAGCCTTGCTGATTTTGCCCTGCCTTCCCAGTTGCTTAGCAACTGATTCAAAGTGAAAATTAAATTAAGCAATTCAAATGTAATGTTAGAATAACCTTCCAAAATTTTGCAATTTGTAGGTTCCATATTGCCCTTTGCTATTTGGATGGCAAAGCAGAGCAAAATTAAACTTCCACTGGGTCCTAATACTCTGCTAAGTATTGAAATGTACAAATACAGGAAAACCAGAAGAATATATGTAACATTTATTTGGGGGAAAGAGAGCACATGTGTGTACATATGTGTGTGTATGCATGCATGCGCGCACACACACACACTATGGTTTGAACTCACCCCAAAGAAATGCCACAAAGAATGTCTTATGTGACAAGTGTTATTTTAGGCCGTTGAGGAATAAACTAAACTAGCTTTCAAAAAATTACGGTGGAATATTCTGAAGTTTGAGCATATGCCACATTGAGTTAGCAAAGGAGAATGCAGTTGAATAAAGGGGCTGGAGTAGGCGTTAAGGGGCTGGGAGGGCTAGAAGCCAGACAGAACAGGCAACAGGTGAGCATCCATTGTATCAAAGGCATGCTGGAGCCTGGATGGAGGGAGAATGCTCAACTGCTTTATAGATGAGTTTGACTATCAAATCAGGACTTGTGGTGCACACTTAAGAGAAGATGGGAGCAAGGGGAGCCACATGTGTGCTTCTAGCACTCCGGGATGGGACAGAAGCAAAGCGAGAAAGCAAAAAAGTCAGCCAACCTTCAGAGGTATCCACGCCAGTGACCAAATAAAAGAATAAAGGTTGCCAGAACAGCAGAAACCCCACTGTGTCCACGCCCTCCTCCCCACTGCTAGAACTTTCAACTCAAGAGTGTAAGGTCTCTGAAGGCAGAGACTTCTGTTTTGTATGCTATGGTAGCCCAGGGTCTAAAGACTGAGTAGGAGCACAACAATGGTGTTGAATTAATGATTTAAATGTGCTACAATCCCTAGTGCTCCAGAAACAACTGTAGATATGTCCACTGAAGTCACTTTCAGCTCTAAGCTTCCCAGTGTTCATTCTTGGATTCAATTACTACTTATTAAAATGTTAGGCCGGGCGTGGTGGCTCATGCCTGTAATCCCAGCACTTTGGGAGGCCGAGGCGGGCAGATCACAAGGTCAAGAGATTGAGACCTTCCTGGCCAACACGGTGAAACCCCATCTCTACTAAAAATACAAAAATTAGCTGGGCATGGTGGCATGCGCCTGTAGTCCCAGCTACTCGGGAGGCTGAGGCAGGAGAATTGCTTGAACCCAGGAGACGGAGGTTGCAGTGAGCCGAGATCGCACCACTGCACTCCAGCCTGGGTGACAGAGCGAGACTCCATCTCAAAATTTAAAAAAATAAAAAAGTCTACTGTGTGCTGGTGCAAGACTGGATGCTGAAAATGCAGCAGGGATCCAGTTGCACAAGCCTGTTAATACAATACCAGTGACAGGGACAAACTGGTCAAATATTCATGTTGAATTATAGCAAGCTAGAAGTATTATGGAGGCAAGATTTATCTATGGATGCACTAGGGCTGAGGTAAGGAGGCAACACTTCCTACAGGATCATCAGGAAAGGCATTTCTAGGACTATGGCATCTGAACTTGGAGTTGCAGGATGAGAAGGGAGGAGCCAGCCTTCATAAAACTCAGGCAAAGCCTCTCAGGCAGAAGGAATAGCAAGCGCAAAAGCCCTGAGCTGGAAGAAAACTGACAGACTAAGTGGAAAAGCAGGGCTGGTAGCAAGCAGTAGGCAAAGGCTGGAGCTGTGGAAGATGAGGCTGGAGAGGCAAGCAGACGCTGCACCGTGCAGGGCAGTGCAGGCCATGGGAAGGCATCGAGTCATCCTAAACACAGTGTGAAACCACACAAAGGCTTTAGGAAAGCAAGAACCTGGTGTGGCTGATGCTTCTAAGGGAGCTTTCATCCTGGTGATTGATATGGTTTGGATCTGTGTCCCCACCAAATCTCATGTTGAATTGTAATCCCCAGTTTGGAGGTGGGGCCTGGTGGGAAGTGACTGGATCATGGGGGTGGATTTCTCATGAATGGTTTAGCACCACCTCTTTGGTGCTGTGCTCATGATACTGAGTGAGCACTCCACGATCTGGTTATTTAAAAGTGTGTGGCACCTCCCACCTCGATCTCTTGCTCTTGCTTTTGCCATGTGATGTGCCTGCTCCCCCTTCGCCTTCTGCCATAATTGTAAGTTTCCTGAGGTCTGCCTAGCAGCCAAGCAAATGCCAGCATCATGCTTCCTGTACAGCTTGTGAAACTGTAAGCCAATTAAACCTCTTGTATATCTTGTATTTCTCTGTAGCAGTGCGACAACATTACACTAATATAGTGATGCCTACCAAGAAAGGGAAGAATGAGGGGTGGGGTAGCGGGGAGAGGAATGGACACCGAGAATTGTAATTTTGGCTCTGCTTAGTTTGAGATGCCTACAAAACATCCAAGCTGAAATGCTGAGGAGTGAGTAGGCTGCCCATCAACTAGTAAGTTGAAAATAAAGAACAGTCAGTTATTTAAAGGTGTCAGAGGGTAGGAGGTGGCAGAAAAAGAGAAGGATGGGGAGCTGGAGAGGAGGAAAGTTGAGGAAGTCAGTTGCACAAATCCACTGTAGCTATACATCTGGAGTGAGGGAGATCCCAATCTCCCTATTCAAATCCAAAAAATAATTTAATTCTGGCTGACAAAAGCTTGAACTTGATTCAAAGTTTTGTAGAGCACAATAAGGCCCTTTCTACTCTCTTTACTGTTTACCACCACCAAAAAAAAAAAAAAAAAGAAAAAGAAAAACAAAACCCACAAAGAAAATTAAAAGCAAAAAACCCAACTCCATCTTCTATAAAACCCAAATCAATCTTCTCAAGTTGCAATAAATGAAGATGGAAAGAGGATGGAGGGATGGAGCTTGACAGATGAAGTAAAGTGAGGCCCCTGTTCCCGCACAGAGGTACCATGAAAAAGCAAGCAATTAGCACTGCAGAACCCTGGAAAGGCTTAGGAACTGGGGGCTCCAGGCATCAAGGGTGACAGGAGTGAGATGAGAACCAGTAGTGGAGGATTGGATGAAAACACAGAGGAAGAGCAGTCAGACCCCTGTGTCCACCCACCCCATACAGTCCAGAAATCTGTTCCTTCTCAAACCCCGCAGGAGACTAAATCTTGGGAGAAAATGGACCATTGAGGCTCTGCAGCTGCATGTGCCATGTACAATGAAGGCATATAAAACTGAGGAACAGAAATAGAAATAAAGTGACTAAGTAAAAATCCACACCTGGCATGGCGAGATGCACAGGCTCCACTCCAGCCAGGCTCCTCTCCGGCAGGTGTCTGGACCATCGTCTTCTAACTATAGCTCAAGGCCCAAATCTGGTCCACTGCAGACCATTTTTGTATGACTCACAAACTCAGAATGGTTTTTACCTTTTCAAATAGTTAGGAAAAAAGTCAACCATAATATCCTCAAAGACTGGAGATAATAACCATAAAGTGAAAAAGCACATAATTTTAAAATGCAACCAAATAAAAACTCTGAGAAACTTAAAATGCAATGATAAAAAATGTTTTAATGTACTGCAGAAAGTAGGAACAAAAAACAAAGAGAAATGGAAGGGGCAGAGGAAAAAGAGAGAAGAGAGAAGGAGAGGGGAGAGGGGAGAGGAGGAGAGGGGAGAGGAGGGGAGGGGAGGGGAGGGCAGAGAAGGGGAGGGGAGGGCAGAGAAGAGCAGGGGAGGGCAGAGGAGAGGAGGGGAGGGCAGAGGAGAGCATGGGAGGGCAGAGGACAGCAGGGGAGGGCAGAGGAGAACAGCGGAGGGCAGGGGAGGGGGAAGGGGAGAGAAAGGGTGGAAGAGAGAAAGGGCAGAGGAAGGGGATGGAAGTGGGGAAGGGGCAGAAGGGGAGGGAAGGAGAGAGGGAGGAGTGAGGAGAGAGTTGGGTAAGGAAAGAAGAAAGGAGGAAAGGAAGGAAGGGGGGAAAAAGAGGTGAGGAGGAATGGGGAAAAGGGGAAGGGGTAGGAAAGGGAGGGAAAGTTGGGGAAGGGGAAGGAAGGGGAAAGGGAGGAGTGAGGAGAGAGGTAGGTAAGGAAAGAAGAAAGGAGGAAAGGAAAGGAAGGAAAGCGGGGGAAAAGAAAGAATAAGAAGGGAAAGTGATTAACAGAGCAATCCATAGGTCCAATACAAGAGAAAATTCAGAAAAAGAAACTGAAGGTATGGAAACAATCAAAGAAAAATACAAGATAATATACCAGAACTAGAGATGACTCCCCAGGTTGAAAGAATCCAGTAATTCCCCAGCATAAGAAAACACACACTCATACATGTCATCGCAAAATTTCAGACTAACGAGACAAGGAGAAGATCCTTAAGGCTTCTAGCAAGAAACAAAAGGCTCAAACAAAAGAAGAGTAAGAATAACATCAGACATCTCACAGCAACCCTGGAAGCTCAAATATAACAGAACAGTATCTTCAAAATACTGACTGAAAAGAATTCTCAATCTAGAATTCTGAACTGTATTGAAATAACAACGTATGAAAGTACAATAAAGTCTAAAATCAAGAAGCTGCTGGAGGTTGTACTCCACCAAAAAATGGAGAGAACAGTTTTTAAAGAGTCCTTTGGTTATTTATCAAAGAGGTTGCCCTGGCCCAGCTCAAATGCCTACCCTTGTTCTATAGTCAAGATAGTATGCTTAATATGCTTAATACTAGTCATCCATCCCACAGACAGAGGTGAGAAAGAAAGTCCCACAATGACACCATGTAGGTCATGTCACTGCCACAACCTGGAGCAGAGGCAAAATGCTCCAGGGACAGAGGACGGTGGTGAGGAACAGGAGGGTCAGATCATCTGATGGATCTAGCACATGGAAAACATGCTGAGCAATTGGAGAGAGGGAAGACTCAGTAAATGCTACAAAAGAGCTATGCAAATAAAGAAAAATAAGACAATCACTAACTCCAGGGGAAGGTTGCATATGAAAATTCCAATGTATCTTTGGCTCACTAGCGAACAATATTTACATAGTCATAAAAATATTAAGACTGAATATTAGTCTAGCCAGAAAACTGGGACATAACTCTAGTGGGAGGACGGAGGAGGAACAGAGAAGTGTCACAAAGCTAATCTCATCTGTAACAACAGTAAGTTGAAAAATGTTATTTAAAATACATTACACATATCAAGAGACACACAGCATCTAGAAACACAGTGGTAAATATCAGAAACAAATGTTAAAATATTTGGAATTGTTGCCTCTGGAAAGTGAGAAGGCGTGAGGTGTCAGACTGTTATGTTTATCAGTATTTGACTTTTTTGTGGTGAAATTCACATAATATAAAATTAACCACTTTAAAGTGACCAATTCAGTGGCATTTAGTACAGTTGCAATGCTGTAAAACCATCATCTTTATCTAGTTCCAAAACATTTCATCATCCCCAAAAGGAAACTCTGTACCTATTAAGCAGTTAATTACCCCCCAACCTCCTCAACACCCTACATTTGACTTTTTAAAGGATATGCATATATCAAAGAAATTTTTTTTTTTTTTTGAGACAAGGTCTCACTTTGTTGCCCAGGCTGTGGCTCAGTGGCACCATCCTTGCTCACTCAGCCTCAACCTCCAGGGCTCAGGTGATCCTCACACCTCAGCCTCCCAGGTAGTTGGGACTACAGGTGTAAGCCTTTTTTTTTTTCTTTTTCTTTTTTTTTTTTTTTTGTATTGTTTAATAGAAATAGGGTTTTGCCATGTTGCCCAGGCTGATCTTGAATGCCTGTGCTCAAGCAATTCATCCACCTCGGCCTCCCAAAGTGCTGGGATTATAGGCGTGCACCACCAAACCCAGCCAATATTTTAATTTTTTCAACTACCTTTTGGTACTCAATTGGCATTCAGTTTTTCACAACTACAGACTGACAAAAAGCAACAAAATCTGAATCTTATGGTTTGAATGTTTGTCTCCTCCAAAACTCATGCTGACATTTAATGGTCAATGTAATGGTATTGGGACGTGGGGCCTTGAAGAGGTGATTAGAGGGCTTCACTATCATGAGTGGGCTTAATGCCTCAACACGAGAGCTTCTGGGGTTCGGCGGGTCTCTCTCTTGGCTCTTTTGCCCTTCTGCCCTATGAAGAACAGCCATCCTCCCCCTCCACAGGATGCAATGTTTGAAATGCCATCTTGAGAGCAGAGACCAGGCCCTCACCAGACACCAAAACCTGCTGGCACCTTGACATTGGACTTTCCAGCCTCCAAAACTGTGAGCCAACAAATTTCTGCTCATTATAAATTACCCAGTCTGTGGTATTCTGTTATAGCAGCACAAATAGACTAAGACACTGGAAAATGCCAAGTATCAATGGAGATAGAGAAATCTTCCTGCACTGTTGATGAATGCACACACTGGGGCCACTACTGTGAGTGGCAATTGGTATAAGTCAAAGCAAGTACGTATGTATAACCTATAACATGTAATCCAGCCATTCTGCTATGGGGCACACATTCCAAAGAAATTCTCACATAGGTTCTCCAATCTCACTACGTCCACAAGCAGAAGGACGTTCTAGGGAAGAGAGTGATGAGAAGGCGCACCAACTCTTCACTGCTTTGGCCTAGAGGCAACGCAACACTTGCATTCACATGTCTTCAGTGACAATGAAATCACAAGACACCGCCAGGATACAGACAAGCTAAGAAGTGAAGTTTAGCTGTGTGCCCAGGAAGAAGATAGGAGTTTCCTGTGCACCTAGCCCATCTCTGCTACAGCCTGTCCTTGAGGTCAACAAATAATCTACTTCATTCCTTCTTATTACCCCACACCTCAGGCAACACTCTGGTTTGAGTTGCAGCAATTAAACACAGTCCCTTCTCTTTCAGAATGTGAACTCTTCAAAACCATCTCATTGACCAAAAAGACAATCAACAAGCTACCACTATTTTAAAAATTCTTCATTCAGCCAGCATATATAAATGCAATTTTATATAGGATGAAATCAATGGGTGATATACAAAAGCAGTGAACATGAAAAATGGAAGTGTTCATCATTCATATCTTGTCCTGTTTTTGAAAAGGCTAAGAGGAAACAGAATAAAAATTTCAGAAGGAAAAGACAATATGATTAACATAGGGAAGAGGGAATATTAATTCCCTACCAAGGGGGTTAAGATTTAAAAGTAGTAATGAGAGGGAAATATAAAATCATCCATATTTTAAGAACTAACCCAATTCAAACTTGTTAGACTCTAAGTCTCATGAGGGCAGGGCTTATTTGCTTTATTTATCATTCTATTCCTGATATATTCAGCAAACACAGGATTAATTAATAAATGAATGGATACTCAAGGTAGAAGAATAATCTAAAATTGCAGTTAATACAAGGAAAATCTCCAACAAGCCTTCCATGAACAAGCAATTAACTCCAGTTCAGTATAAGAGGAAACCAGTAAAACACTGTTGTGTCTGCTGCATGCTAATCACATTTCTCAAGCCATGACAGTAGCCTTTTGAAGTTAAGTGACATTTTCCAATTGGAAATGCCAAAAACCTTCCCATTACCCATCTGCAAAAAACATAGACAATGTTATTAGAAGACAAAAGATGAGCTAATTTTTTCCCCACTTCAGACAACCAGATGCTTTCTCTAAATAGAAAACTCAGGCTGACAACACCCCAGGCTGCTGCCCTCTGCCTTTAACCACCTCTCCTACTTGCAGGACCACCACTCACCAACACATTAATCAACTGGAAACACAAGGAGAAACTTCCTTTTTGACCTGATCCAGTTCAAGCAATTTACTTTTTATTTAGCTATTTACAATGATTACTGTATGTGGATCAGCTTAAACACAGAGAAAGGTATAAGAAGTCAGCTGGGGTCAAGCTCAGTGGCCCACGCCTGTAATCCCAGCACTTTGGGGAGGCCAAGGCAAGTGGATCACCTGAAGTCAGGAGTTCGAGACCAGCCTAACCAACATGGTGAAACCCTGTCTCTACTAAAAATACAAAATTAGCCAGGTGTGGTGGTGCATGCCTGTAATCCCAGTTACTCAGGAGGTTGAGGCAGGAGAATCGCTTGAACCCGGGAGGCAGGGGTTGCAGTGAGACAGGATCGCGCCATTGCACTCCAGCCTGGGCAACAAGAGCAAAACTCCGTCTCAAAAAAAAAAAAAGAAAGAAAGAAAAATCAGTTGGAAAGGCAAGGTCTCTCCCCATTGTGGAGACAAAAAGACAAAAGGAGCCAGAGGTTCCTTCCAACCAGTAGCCCGAACACAGGTACCTGCCCACACGTGGTCGTTCAGATGCTCTGCCCTGACCTCTGCACCTGGAGAGAAGGCTGCCAAAGACTCAGGGCCTATTAAAGACTGTGGTAGCTGGGTCAGAGGTCCAGGGGCAATGTGGAGAAGTGTCAGTAAGGGATGGGGGTCACTGCGACAGAGGCAGCACCCTTCCAAAAGGTTCCCACACACGGACCTGGCTCTACAGCCATGCCTCCCACAGTGCCTGACCCCAGTTCCCAGTCTCCCTATTGATTCTGTGAGCTATACAATATTCTTGAATAGTTTCCTTTTGGGCTTATGTTAGTCAGTTTCTGTTGTTTGCAAACAAGAGTCCTAGCTGAACCATAGAGTGATAAGACAATGTGCTCTGCTGCGAATGAAAATACACAAAGGCTTTCACCATCACCCAAGAAAACGCTGAAAAACATAAGAGAAAGGGAATCCAGAAACCCGGGTTTCCAGGTTTCCAGCAGCCCTGTCTCCTCCACTTATTGGCTGAGCAGCCTTGTCTATGTGATGAAAGCTCTCTGTGTCTGCATGTCCTCCTCTAGAAGAGATCATCACCCAGAAACTGCACGCCTGTTATAAAACCTCAAGTCGCATGTCATGCGTCTAACAGAAAATCTAGACCTGGAAGCGCTAAAGTGTTCACCAATCTAGAATCTGACTGACTGAGTTGAAACTCCAGCTCTATCACATGTCAGCTGTATGATTTGGGGGAAAATTATCTAGTCTCCGTAAGTCTTAGTTTCCTGCCTATAAAGAGGTAATAACCATATGGCTAACTCAGAAATTAACTTTAAAAACTAAACTACTTTGTTTAAAGTCCTTCAAACAGATCCTGGCACAGAGTAAACATTCAATAAATACTAGCTGCTATGATATGATAGAAGGGATAAACAGGTGACAAAGCCACGTTATGCTGAAATGCTGGAAGACCACACTGCACCGAAAAACAAACTACTGTTACAACATGGATGAATTTCACAATCGTTATTTGTTTTTGATTTTTAGGATAAGGTCTTGCTCTGTCACCCAGGCTGGAGCACAGAGGTGTGATATCAAGGCTCACTTCAGCCTCCATCTCCCAGGCTCAAGAGATCCTTCCACCTCAGCTTCCCAGGTATGCACCACCACGCCTGGCTAATTTTTTTTGTATTGCTGTCATTATTTGGAGTGAAAGATGCCAAATCAAACAGTCCATTTATACTGAATGAATCCACTTATATGAAGTTCAAAAATAGGCAAAACTAGAGTCACAGCATTAAAATAGTGGTTATCTCTGTCGAGGGTGGAGGTGGAGGTGGTATTTTCCAGAAAGAAGCACCTTCTGGGGCACTGGAAATGTTTTCTATCTCAATCTGAGTGTAGGCCATGTGGAAATGTACATATGCAAAATTCCATCCAGCGATACATTTAAGGCATGTGCATATATGCCTATATATCTGTCTACACACGCATATATGAAATACCTCAATAAAAGATAAAAATAAAATGCTTTTCATGTTCTCATGAAAAGGAGGATGATCCTGCTGATAATGGAAAAACAAATTTTCCCTTCATATAAAAAGATAACAATGTCCGATTTGCACCGCTGGAAAAACATGCTTTGTTTTGTCAGGATTTGGAGGTTGGAGGTTGCTGGTCTATAAGGAAGAGGAGGAAAGGCAGAAGGGAGAGAGATGACATCACCGACTCCCCTTATGGCCTTGGTATTTGCGTCACCCACAGGAAACTCAGGCAATGAGCACTCCCTGGCCCAAGGACAAGTGCCCAGAGGAGCTGCAACACAGGGTAGTTCCCCCTAAGTTCCCTCTTCTGTGAAAGAAAAATAAATATTGGGACCCCCAAATCACTAAGCTAAAGGGAAAAGTCAGGCTTGGAACTGCTTAGGGCAATCCAGCCTCCCATTCTATTCAAAGTCATCCCTCTGAGGGTCGCCTGAGACAAATGTCTATCTGATTGCTTCCTCTCCCCTATTGTTTATGTAAAAATACAGATTCACTGAGCCAGACTAAACTGTATATTTAGTGGAAGACTGACAAAGGACTCAAAAGAATGCAACCTTTTGTCTCTTATCTACTCCTAACCTGGAAGTCCCCACTTTGAATAGTCCCGACTTACTGGACCCAACCAATGTACATCTTACACATATTGATTGACGTCTCATGTCTCTCTAAAATGTATAAAAGCTAACTGTACCCCCAACCACCTTGGGCACATGTCTCAGGACTTCCAGAGGCTGTGTCACAGGCACGTCCTTAACCTTGGCAAAACAAACTTTCTAGTTTGGCTGAGACCTCTCTCTGATATTTGGGATCCACATATCCAGACAGCTTTAAAACATTAATAAGCAGTAGTTTTGTTGTTTTTTGTTTGTTTGTTTGTTTGCTTTGAGACGCAGTCTTACTCTCTTCACCCAGGCTGGAGTGCAGGAGCAAGATCTTGGTTCACTGTAACCTCCGCCTCCTGAGTTCAAGCGATTCTCCTGTCTCAGCCTCCCCAGTAGCTGGGATTACAGGCCCCCATCACCACACTTGGCTAATTTTTGTATTTTTAGTAGCGATGGGGGTTCACCATGTTGGCCAGGCTAGTCTCAAACTCCTGACCTCAGGTAATCTGCCTGCCTCGGCCTCCAAAAGAGCTGGGATTATAGGCATGAGCCACTGTGCCCGGCCAATAAGCAGCAGTTTTAAAAGTGTAATCTCTAATGATATGATGTCTGATATGTACCTCAAAATGATCAGGGGGACAGAAGTGGGGGGATACAGAAAAAAAACAAGATTAGCCATGAGTTGGTCATTGTTAAAGGTGGGTGTTGAGGTACTGTCATTGTCCTTTGGTATCCATGGGGGATTGGGCCCAGGACAACCCCTTGGATTCCACAATCCACAGATGCTCAAAAGTGCCTGGATATAATGGCACTCTGTCACTCAGCATGGGTGACAGAGTGAGACTCCGACTCAAAAAAAAAAAAAAGTGTCTGATATACTTGTTATGCTATAATTTTATTTTTATTATTTTTAATTGTTGTATTGCTATTTAGGGGAGGTGGTTTCTGAATATTTTTGACGTGAGGTTGGTTGAATCTGTGGATGTGGAACCTTCAGACATGGAAAGCCACTGTGCATGCAAAGTCGCTGTATTTTTATTCTCTCAATTTATAAATAGGCTTAAATTTTTTTTTACAATAGGAAGTTTTAAAAAATCATCTATGAAATTTATTTTCAAGTATAAAATTTTCATAAAAACCAAACAAGTATTCATTGAATTCAAAGCAAGGATTTTTTAATTTTATTTATTTATTTTTTGAGAGAGGGTCTCACTGTCCACCTAAGTTGGAGTGCACTGGCATGATCTCAGCTTACTGAAGCCTTGGCCTCCCTGTGAACAGGTGACCCTCTCACCTCAGCCTCCCTACAGGCACATGCCACCACACCTGGCTTATTTATTTATTTATTTATTTATTTATTTATTTATTTATTTTTGAGATGGCGTCTCACTCTGTCACCCAGGATGGCATACAGTGGCATGATCTCGGCTCACTGCAACCTCAGCCTCCTGGGTTCAAGCCATTCTCCTGCCTCAGCCTCCTAAGTAGCTGGGATTACAGGTGCATGCCACCATGCCCAGCTAAATTTTGTAATTTTAGTAAAGATGCCACTTCACCAGGTTGGCCAGGCTGGTCTCAAACTCCTGACCTCAAGTAATCTACCCACCTTGGCCTCCCAAAGTGCTGGGATTACAGGTGTGAGCCACCACACTCAGGCTAATTTTTGTACATATATAAAGTGGGTTTTTTTGGGGTTTTTTTGTTTTTTTGTCTTTGTAGAGACGAGGTTTTGCCATGTTGCTCAGACTGTTCTCAAACTCCTGTGCTTGAGCAATTCACTCTCCTCAGCCTCCCAAAGTGCTGAGATAACAGGCATGAGCCACTATGCCTGGCAGTTATTTTTCTTTAAGTCAAGACAGACAGACAGACAGAAAGGGAAGGAAGGAAGGAAGGAAGGAAGGAAGGAAGGAAGGAAGGAAGGAAGGAAGGAAGGAAGGAAGGAAGGAAGGAAGGAAGGAAGAAAGGGAGGGAGGGAGGGAGGGAGGGGGGAGGAGGGAGGGAGGGAGGGGGGAGGAGGGAGGAGGGAGGAGAGAGGAGGGAGGAGGAGAGAGGGAGGAGAGAGGAGAGAGGAGAGAGAGGAGAAAGACAATTTGCCATTCCATCTGAAAACCAGTATGTTCTGGAAAGGAGGCCATAGCTGGATGGACCTGTGGAATAAGTAGTGCACAAAAAAAAAAAATGAGAATGCCCTGCTCTAACTTAGATTTGTGAACAACAAACAATAACTATGGACTTTGGGTTGAAAACCTTTGCTGACGAGCACTCTACATCTTCAGTACCTCTCAGTACCTCATTAAAGGCAAATGAAATTTCCCTGTGCATTCCCCTGGGTATTAAAAAAAAAATGACAGTACTTAAGAACCTATGAGGATATGCCACATCTACAAAAGGGCATTCAGAAAGCCTGGGAGCAGCTGGCATGAAAGTAGTTACATAAGCTATTGGCCTGGTCATCGAGATCCTCCAGGAAAAATCCTTTTCCTATCAGAAACTCCCACTACACAAAGGAAGAGCAGACTTGAAGCAATTTTATTTCTCTCTCATTCAAACGGTTATTAAGTGCTTGTGTGCTGGAGATACAAAGTCAATAAAACCTGATCCCCAGGTGTCATCAGGGAGAGGGAGGAACCAACAGGAAACTCCAGGGTGTCTGGCACACAGAGGAGCACTAACCCAGCCCAGGTAGAGATGGGAGAGGCAGTAAGAAGAAGATTCCTCATTTGAGCTTTGTAGGATCCACTGGATAAGTCAATGGCTGGGCCAGGAAGAGGGATAGATGATAAGCAAAGAAAGAGATGCTACAGAATCTGTTGCATTCCAGCCAGCACAGTGGCCCCAGAATGAATTTTCTGTGTGGTGGGCCAGACTTCTTGATACAGCCCACCATGTAGAGCGGAAACACCAAGTACAGCTGACCTGGCCCCCCTTCCTCGCTCATCTGGGTTGGGTATCCCTTAGACCGCAACAGTGCCTTTTCCTCATGTGTCCTGCTCTTGGAGTTCAAGGCAACATGGCAGGCTAGGCAGGGCTGTCACTGCTGGTCTGGCCCTGTTTCTCCATAGAGAGACAAGAAGGACCAAAGGAAGCTCTGTCCTGTTCTATTCCTCCATGTTGTCCACTGAATACATGGTGACCCAGCCCTGAGGACCCCAGGGTCCTTCCCCCTCTATCCCAGCATTTCTAACCAGCTGCAACCACATGTGAGGTGGCCAAGCTACCACCCCATCTGTCCCATTCTATTCCTCCATGCTTTCCATTGAATACGTCGTGACTCAGCCCTGAGCACCAGAGTGCTTCCCCGTCCATCCCAGCATTCCCCGACCACACGTGAGGTGCGCCATGCCCTCACATAGTTTTTACACCTGTACAATTCAACATACCCCTAATGAACACATTCCTTCCAAAGAGACCCTTTCACCCACCCTAAGCCCAACAAGAAAGAACTAATTAGACAAATCAGGACTTACTCAAAAACATTGTGTATATACCCTAAAGAGAAAAGTTGCTCTCTTATTTCATGACCTATGTTTCCTTTGCTTACCTTTTATTTTTATCCTAGCAAACACAGCTACCACTAAACAGGTTTTTTCAGTCCAAATATCTGCCAAGAACAATGACTGCCAAGCATTTTCTTTTCCCCAGAACACCCACCTGAAAGATATGACACCTTCCCACCCCCAGTAGAGGCTTATAGTAGAGATTCTCAAGGATGGCACCTCAAGAATGACCCCACCCCTCCAAAATGGTGATTAGATTAAAAGAGGATTTCTCAACACCACTGCTAACATTTTTTTCTTTTCTTTTCTTTTCTTTTCTTTTCTTTTTTAAAGACAAAGTCTCACTCTATTATCCAGGCTGGAGTGCAGTGCATGATCTCGGCTCACGGCAACCTCTGCCTCCAGGGTTCAAGCAATTCTCCTGCCTCAGACTCCCAAGTAGCTGGATTACCAGCATGTGCCACCACACCTGGCTAATTTTTGTATCTTTAGTAGAGATGAAGTTTCACCATTCTGGCCAGACTGGTCTCAAACTTCTGACTTCAAGAGATCCACCTGCCTTGGCCTCCCAAAGTGCTGGGATTACAGGCGTGAGCCACCGTGCCCAGCCACCATTGATATTTTGGGTGTTACCTGTAATTCCTCATTGTGGAGGTGTCCTGTACCTTGTAGGATGCTGAGCAGCATCCCTGGCCTCTACACATTAGCTATCAGTAGCATCCCACTCCCTAGTTCTAACAATCAAAACTGTCTCCAGATTACCAAATGTCTTCTGGGAGCTAAAATCACCCCCAAATGAGATCCATAGGAGGAAACCTTCCTCCCCATCCTTCTTGAGAACCAATGCCCTGAAGTTAACAAAAGTGGGAAGATGGACTGATGAATACAACAGAGTGCAGCAAAAAGCATTCTAGACCCTTCTGAATCGTGTCTCAAAAGAAGCTTCTTTGCTGTACTTTTTGGAATACTACTTGATGGTTGGAATTCTACACTTGACTCCTCTGCCTCAAGTCCTATTGGGCTGTGATTCTCAACCCCAGCTGCTCCTGACAGTCACATAGAGAAGGTTTTAAAATGATACAATGCTCCAGAGGACTCTCTATGGCAGCAGGGATTCCTGCGGCTTTTAAAATGATACAATGCTCTGGAGGATTCTGTATGTGCTCAAACTTAGGAGTAAATCATAATTGCCAGGGTAAAACTGCTTTTGCAAAAATTATAACATTGAGAAAATTATGGCAGTGGGGAAGATCTGATCCGGCTAACCCCCATCTTCCCGTTAACCTTCAAGCTGCCCTTTATTGTTTCTGGGCTTAGGCAAAGCTAACTTTGGGAGACATTTAGTTTATAGTTTAAATGATAACAGCCCTTCCCCAAAACTCAACCCTTTGTAAAGCTAACGAGAGGCCACCAGGCTAGGCAGATAGAGGAGCCTGAATTCTGCTAAGGTGTAGACATAATCGATTGCCAGCCATTATTCTGGAAGTCACAAGATATGCAACTTACTCATTACTACTGCAGGTAACATCACTGTTGTAGATCCTAAGACTGGCCTTTTGAGATATATTTTCAGGTTTTGTTGCAAATCTGACTCCTGATGACCTCCACCTGGACCTGCCAACTGCTCCTGAGTGGCCCAACCCAGAAGCAACTCAGTGCACCAGAGGACCTTTACCCACCCCCATATGACTGCACCCCCCAACAAATCAGCAGCAAGCACCCATTGCCCGCCACCCCCACCCTTCCCCAACCAACCTTTGGAAAAAACCTAGCCCCCAAATTCTCTGGGAGGCTGATTTGAGCAATAATAAACCTCCAGGCTTCCATTTAGTAAGCACTATGTGTATAAAACCCTTTCTCTCTCGCAATTCCCCTGCCTTGATCAATTGGCCCCATTTCGGCAGCGGGCAAGAAGAACCCATTGGGTGGTTTATAAGGGGACTTTATTAAAACACACGGGCCTGGGTGGAAGTGTGGCCTAGGAATCCTCGTTTTAAGCTAGTACTCCAGGTGATTCTAAGGCAAGTGGCCCCCCAACCACACTCTGAGAAACACTGACCTGCAGGATAACTGAATTCTAAAAACAGCACATCTCAAACTTCAGTGTGCAATCAAATCATCTGGAGATCCTGTTAAAATGCAGACTCTGATGCAGCAAGTCTGGGTGGGGTCTGAGACTGCATTTCTTAACAAGCTGCTGGTCTGAGACCACGCTGAGCGACAAGGTCCTAGGACTTACGTCACTGCCAGCAATCAGGGTGATTCCCAAGTGCTGACGGGACACATCTGTAACAGCTCACTCGTGAAAATATCCAGAGGACTTCAATATTACTGTTGTTTGGTGTGGTAGAAAGATTATTAGCCAGGAATGTCAGACCTTTCATGTGGCCCCTCCACTTCTCCAGTTTCATTTCTTTAAAACATCTCCCCCACGAATACTTCACTCCAGCCATTCCAAACTCATGACAAGTCTCATAAATGTAAACCATGTATCACTCTTCTCTGTCTTTCCCAAGTTTTTCCTTCCCTCTGCCAGAAACTTGTGAAAGGCAAATAAAAACTCAGGACCCCAATTTATTATGCCAAAAATGAAAAAAAATCCAGCTGAAAGCTGAGTCATGCAAGTGCCTTTCCTTCTGTTCCTAAGAAGATAGCTACAGATAAAAGGTTAAATATCTCTACAGGTAGCTACTCTATGTTCACTTTATCTTATATAAAGTGCATGAGGCTGAGCATGAGACGAATACATAATTAACATGCCCCTACCTGCTCCTTTTCCCTTGCAACATGTGTTTTACCATACCCTCTCTGTCTCCCCTCCAGCCCACTCTTCCCCTTTATGTACCAAAGTCCTCAAAATCATCTCTGGAGAAAGGCAAGGATCACAGACTGTTTCTGTGATTCTGTGTTTGTTTCATTTTTCCTTCCGGGCATCACCTTAACCTTGGTAAAATAAACTTTCACACTGATTGAGACCTGCCTCAGATACCTTTTCGTTTACAAACTGTATTCCCATGTTACCAGCAGCATCAGTGCCATTTTCTATCTGGGACACCCTTCATCTATCCTGCTGTAAGCTCACCCTCAAAGTTCCACTCCTAAAGGAAGACTTTCGTGTCCTCCATCCTACTCCACCCTACCACACAGGGTTCATCACGGCCTCCTCCAGAATCCCAAACACTACCTTCATTCTAGTACTGCCCTAGAATTTGTCTGTGCAACAGGTACGGTGACCATTAAGAACCTGTATTACATAATCAGAAAACATCTTTATCTTCCACTGTTGTTTTAAAATTTATTCAGTGGGGAAGGCTCTTTCCCCTGCTCCTGGATTTTGGAAAAGAAAAAGTTGATCAAGCCTCTGGAAATGGTTGCAAACAATAATGATCCAATTAAAATAATCTAGACCCACCTGACAAGCAAAGCTAAGATTTTTCCTCCCCACGATCCCTTGTCTCTTTCCTGTCTGACATCAGCCCCACTCCCTGTTGCCTACTTTACTTTCTGATCTCACCTTGGAGGAGGCAGAGGATGTGGAGAGAGGAGAGCAACCAGAAGACCACGAAAGGCCAGTGGAATCACACCAGCTTCACACTCTAGGCCTCAGCGATAGATGCTGAAAGCTAGGCATTCATGGTCATTTTTTCTTAGATATTTATTTGGAGACAACTGCAAATTTACAGAAGTTGCAAGAGTAATGGTACATGGACCACTCTATACCGAGTCACCTATTGCTAACCTTTTACACAATTGCTTGATCATTCATATTCTTTCTGTATGTATAATACGTACATACAAAATAACTTCCTGAACCATTTTCTCGTCAGTCACATATACCATGCCCTTATTTCAGTGTCCATTTGCTAAGAACAGGGCAATTCTCTGATATGACCCCAGCACTACTATCGGCTTCTGCAAACCTAATACCGATCCCATGCTTTTATCTTACCTATGGTTCACATTCCCATTTTGTCATTTGACCAGACAGTGTCCTTTCTGGCACTTTCTACCCTCCAATCAGAATCTGACTTAGGATCAGGTACTGCATTCAGTTGCCATGTTTTTTATAGCTGTTCTCTGTCTTTTATGTCCAGGACATTTAAAAATAATATGTGGTCCCCCATTTAAAAAACTATAGGGCTGGGCAGGGTGGCTCAGGCCTGTAATCCCAGAACTTTAGGAGGCCGAGTCGGAGTTCTAGACAGTATGATCAACATGGTGAAATCCCATCTTTACTAAAAATACAAAAAATTAGCCAGGCGTGGTGGCATGTGCCTCTAATCCTAGCTACTGGGGAGGCTGAGACAGGAGAATTGCTTGAGCCCAGGAGGCGGAGGTTGCAGTGAGACAAGATCGTGCCACCGCACTTCAGCCTGGGCGACAGAGCAAAACTCCATCTCAAAAAAAAAAAAAAAAAAAAAAAAAAAATAGCATGCTCCTCATTTGGGGCTTGTCTGATGTTTTCTCATGGTTAGATTCCAGCTGGAACACTCCATGCAGGGCTTGTGTCCTACCCCGGGCATCAAATCTGAGGACTCATGATGTCCATCTGTTCTTGCTGGCATTTCCACAGACATCTTGGAGATAAGCCTGCCATCGCTAGAGGCCCCTCTCTACATTCCGTTTTCAGGGGGAAAGATCTCTATTCTAGTAGTCACAGGTCCTCCCCGGCTACTGCAGATCCTAAGCTCCACCCCTAAGTTCTGTTGTGTGCAGGGCCCCTTCCCAGCTAAGATGACCCCACACCAGTTCATTCACACATGGCCCATGCCTGGCCATGAAAGAATCATGAATTCCTTGCTCAGGCAAACTGATGCCAAATTAGCTGAAATGCTTCTTTACACTGCTTGTCAATGCAGCTAGATAGCTCATCTCCTTGCTGATCCCACGTCAGAATTGGACACCCCATCCCTCCCTAAGCAGAGGAGACACACAGACAGCTCTCCAAGTAATACAGTTGTAACTTTTTCAGCTAACACCTTTATAAATACCTTGACTCATCCTCGGGAATGGAACATCCTTTATGTCTTGGTGCCTCAGCAGGGACTCCTGACTTCCATCCTGCCTATCTGACCTCCCTCCCACCTCCATGAAAGCCCACAAGCATAGGTCCAGTGTCTTACTCATCACTGTGTTCCAAAGAGTCTTGCCAACACATACGTCTTCCATAACCTCTGTTAATGAATGTGCCTCTCACCTAAAACATATCCTTAAACACATCTGAAAACTCACCCAATGTACAGACACTTCTCAAAGGAAGACATACAATCAACAAACATAGGAAAAAATGCTCAACATCACTAATCGCTGAAGAAATGCAAATCAAAACTACAACGAGACACCATCTCACACCAGTCAGAATAGCTATTAAAAAATAAAAGTTTTTTTAAAAAAAGATGTTAGAGAGGTTGCAGAGAGAAGGAGACACACACTATTGGTGGAAATGTAAATTAGTTCAGCAGTTTGGAGAGTTCTCAAAGAACTTAAAAGAACTGTCACTCAAGCCAGCAATGCCATTAATGCGTATTAGCCAAAGGAAAACAAATCATTCTACCAAAAAGACACATGCACTCGTATGTTTATCACGGTGTTATTCACAATAGCAAAGACATGGAATTGACCCAGGTGCCCCATCAAAGTGGACTGGTTAAAGAAAATGTGGTACATCACACTTGTAATTCCAGCACTTTGGGAAGCCGAGGTAGGTGGATCATGAGGTCAGGAGATCAAGACCATCCTGGCCAACATGGTAAAACCCTGTCTCTACTGAAAATACAAAAAATTAGCTGGGTGTGGTGGCATACACCTGTAGTCCCAGCTACTCAGGAGGCTGAGGCAGGAGAATTGCTTGACCCAGGAAGTGGAGGTTGCAGTGAGCCGAGATTCTGCCACTGCACTCCAGCCCGGGTGACAGAAGGAGACTCTGTCTCAAAAAAAACAAAAAAAGAAAATGTGGTACATATGCACCAGGGAGGGAGGGTTGAAAAACTACCTATTGGGTGCTATGCTCACAACCTGGGTGATCATTCACACCCCAAACCTCAGCATCATGCAATATACTCATGTAGCAAACCTGCACGTGTGCCTCATGAATCTAAAATAAAAGTTGAAATTTTAAAAATAAATAATTTTTAAAATTATAGTTGACTATAAAGAAAAAATAAAAAAGTCTGTCATCCAAAAAGCAAGTCTTGCCTTATTTCCTTCCCCTTTATCTCTTTTTTCACTTGTTTTGTAGTCAAAAGTTGATGCTTTATTATTTTATTTGATGTCTGTTGTTTCATTTGCATCTATTTTGTTACCAGTAAGCTTGAACATTTTTTACATGTAGTCATTTTTATTGAGATATTGTTCACATCCAACAAAATTCAGAGTACAACACAGCAGTTGTTAGAAAATTCACAGATTGGTACTACCACCCCTATCTAATTCCAGAACATTTACATTATCCCCCACAAAAACATCCTATATCCATTAATAGTCACTCCCCATTCTCCCCTTCTCTCAAGAGTCTAGTTATCTAGTGTCTGTTTCTATGAATTCTAGGCATTTTACATAAATAGAATCACAAAATAGGTAGCCTTTTTGTGACAGGCTTCTTTCACTTAGCATGAGGTTTGTAAGGTTCATGCATATTGTAGCACGTACCGGCACTTCATTCCTCTTTATGACTGAATAATATTCCATTCTGTGTCTACAACCCTTCTTAAGATCCATTTATTAGCTGATGGACATTTGAGTTGTTTCTACTTTCTAGCTATAATGAATAATGTTGCTATAATTGTTTATGTACAGCTTTTTTGGTTGTTGTTGTTTTTGTTTTTTGAGACAGGGTCTCACTCCCATTACCCAGGCTAGAGAGCAATGGTGCAACGTTGGCTCACTGCAGTCTTGACTTCCTGGGCCCAGGTGATTCTCCCACCTCAGCCTCCTGAATAGCTGGGACTACCCGTGCACACCACCACGCCTAATTTTTTTTTTTTTTTTTTAAAGCAGAGACAGGGTTTTGCCACGTTGCCCAGGCTAGTCTCAAACTCTGGGCCTAAGCAATCCACCCACCTTGGTGTCTCAAAGTGCTGAAACTGTAGGCGTAAATAGTTGCACCTGGCCCATGTACAAGTTTTTATGTAGACGTATGTTTTCAATTCATTTGGGTATATCCCTAAGAAGTGAAACTGCTGAATCATATAGTAACTCTATGTCTAACCTTTTGAGGAATTGCCTAACTTTTACAAAGTGGTTGTGTCATTTTCAATCCTGCCAGCAATGTGTAAGAGTTGCCATTTCTCCACAGTCTCACCATTGCTTATAATTGCACATCTTTTTTACTCTAGCCATCCTAGGGATTTCTCACTGCGATTTTGATTTGCATTTCCCTAATGACGAATGCTACTGAACATTTCTGCATGTGCTTATTAGCCATTTATATGTTTTCTTTGGAGAAATGTCTATTCAAATCTTTTTCCTATTTTTCAATTAGGCTATTTATCTTTTACTATTGAGCTCTGAGAAGTCTTTATATACTCTATATACTAGTCCCATATCATAAAAAAATTTGCAAGTATTGTCTCCTTTTCTATACATTGTCTCTTCACTAGATAGTATCCTTTGAAGCATGAAAGTTTTTAATTTTGACGAAGTGCGATTTATCTAATTTTCTTTTATTGCTTATGCTGTTGGTGTCATATTAAGAACCTGTCACCTAATTCAGGACCATGAAGAGTTACACCTATGTTTTCTTCTAGGAGGTGTATAGTTTTAGCTCTTATATTTAGAGCTTTGAATCATTTTGAGTTAACTTTTGCATACAGTATGAGAGAGGTGTTCAACTTTTTTTGTTTTTTTTTTTGATACAGGGTCTCACTCCATTACCCAGGCTACAGTGCAGTGCAGCCTCAACCTCCCTGGCTCAGGTGATCCTCCCACCTCAGCCTCCTGAGTGGCTGGGACTACAGGTGTATGCAACCATGCCTGGCTAATTTTTGTATTTTTTGTACACATAGGTTTTCACCATGTTGCCCAGACTGGGTTTGAACTCCTGGGCTCAAGTGATTCTCCCACCTTGGCCTCCCAAAGTACTGGGATTACAGGCAGGAGCCAATGTGCCTGGCTCAACTTTATTTTTTTGCATGTGGAAATCCAGTTGCCCCAGTGCCACTTGTTGAAAGGAATATTTTTCCCCATTTAACTGTTCTGATATCTATGTTGAAAAATTAATTGACCACAAATTATGGGTTTCCTTCCCCTTTACATTTAAAAGGTGATTCATGTCTACCAAACCCTCTCCACAGCCCACCACCACTAACAAAAGAAGAACAGAATTCCTCAATTATTTACTCAGAAAATATTCTAGAAACTAAGAATTTATTTACTCCAGGAATAAATGCAACTTCACAATGAATGAATTTCACTGAAGAACAAAAAAATCATGGTGTACTTTCATGAGCTGTCCCCACACAATCAACAAATTAAGTAGGGCTCATATTTTTATTTCTCCATTCCTGCATTGTCTGATGGCTCCTGACATTCTGCGGCAGTCACCCTTGTTGGGGGTGGGAGTGAATCAATCTTAGAGGTACAGGAAATGAGCTCATGTGACACAATCCTGACCTCCCAAGGAATATGTCTACCATCAACTTCACTTTCCCAAAATGCCACCTTCACACCATCATCTCCACATCACAGTTCCTAAACAGTCCACAGACTATCATTTTACGTAGAAGACACATAAACATTCACATATATTTGACAAATGCCAGGAAAATGTTCTCATTTAGAAGATAAAAATTAAAGCTAAATTCTTCTCAAAACAGACACAGACACACACACACACACACACAAAACAGGAAGGTCCACAGAGATGGTGCCCTTTCTGAGCGCCAGCCTGTGGGTCCTCAAAGAGCCCATCCACAGTTTCCCCAGCAAGACCACCCACAACAAAACCCGGGGCTCAGAATCTCCTTAGAATCACAGAATCAATACACAACCACAGAAATCCTCAATGCCAGTTCTAACTCACAAGGGAACTTGAGGGATATGTAGAATGAATGGCTGTGGGTACCAGAAACTGGGGGCCAGCATGTCCAAAAATCTGCGTTGAGTGGAAACTATGGTATGCAATGAAACAATGCCACAGAAGTAAAATTTTTTAAAAAGACAAAAAGACTAAACTATTGATGCATACAACACAAATGAATTGTAACATACTTATGCTATATGAAAGAGCTCAGGCAAAAGAGAAGACTTGCTGTATGATTCCATTTATACACAAAATTCTAGGAAATGCAAATAATAGTGATAAAGCAGATCAGGTTTCCTGGGGGCAGGTACCAGGGTGGGAAGGAGCGAGTAGGGACCATCAAGGGGCAGGAGGAGACTTCTGGGACAGACTAAGATCTTCATTACCCTGTGGTGCGTTTCACGGTTTCATACATATGTCAAAACTGACAACTATATCCAACACCCTACATATTGACACTCCAACCTGACACTGTCCACTCCAAGACTGATCTAGTGAAGAGTATATCATACATATGCCTCCTGCTGGTGTCAGGAAAGTCAAGTCCAACACCCTGCGGGACCTAGCTGCAAAAACAGCAGCCACTGTCGGAGTAGGGGAAGGCTTGCTGCAGCCCAGGTCCTTCATTCAACCATTTTCACATTTAGAGTTCGTTGCTTCTCTTGTCCCCAGTTTTCATCACTCAAGTACAGCATCACAAACCCAACTTCCTACAGCCATCACTCAAGAACTATAAGGTCAGGGCCACAGGAAGTAGAAGGATGCTGGCAAGACTGCAGAGTCCTTCTCCCCTCAAAAAAAGAAAGCTCTACTCAGTTTCTGACATTTGTTGTCACCTGGCAATGCTAATCCACTGTGGCTAGATTTTCTGCATTTTCTCCCAGAAGTCAGAAATGTGTTTTTTATGTAAAATCCCCAAACTGTAAAGGTAAACCAATTAACTCAGATTTTAAAACACTGTGCAAGTTAAACAAAAAACAAGTGTGAGCAGGAGTCAACCTATGAGCTGCTGATTTGCAGCTACAGAGAGTGAAGGCCACGAACACAGGCTCTGTGGTTACTAGCTCTGTGACCGCAGGCAACATATGCAACCCTCTGAGATCCCATATCCATATCAGCAAACCAGGACTAACAATAAAGGATCCCCATCTGAGGATTGTAGTAAAAATGAAATATTTTACCCATAGGAAATCCTCAATAAGTATTCTCAATAATAGTCTCCAAGTGAGAGCATTTCAATAGGTTTTTTCCAAAATTAGGTGATGCCCAGAAAAGATGAAAAAAAAAAAAAAAAAAAAAAAGCTCATTAGTAACGATCCTGTGCACTACAGACCACACCTAGAATATGACCTTTAGTTCTGGAAGCCACACTGTACAAAAGAGGAAAAATAGTGGATATGGCCACTGTGAGAGGTACCCACCCAGTGGGTTTGACAATGTTCTCAGAGTAAAGTGAGATTCAGGGAAGTTCAGGAAGTGACATAAAATTGCACCTGAATTGAAACATTCTGATTTAGAGCCCAGAGTTTTAGGTATCATTTTGGAAAACTACACTGGGACGTTGGGAAAATTTCTTTATTGAAAGACTTCACAAAGCCTTTAATATAACTCAGCTGCTTTATGAACATCTTAAATGCAGAAGTGATAACCATATTTCCTAAAACTTTTCTGCATTGTTTTAAGACAGGGTCTAGCTCCATCTCCCAGGCTGGAGTGCAGTGATGTGATCATGGCTCACTGCAACCTCAACCTGCTGAGCTCAAGCAATTCTCCTGTCTCAGCCCCACCGAGTAGCTGGGATCACAGCCATGCACCACCACACCCAGCTAATTGTTGTATTTTTTGTAGAGATGGGGTCTCACTGCATTGCCCAGGCTGGTCTCAAACTTCTGGGCTCAAGTGATTCACCCACTTAGTTCTCCCAAAGTGCTGGAATTACAGGCGTGAGCCCCTGCCCCCAGTCTGCCTTTATTTTTTAATTCTCTGTTCCAACAAGGGTTTCCTCCAAGTGAGGAGAGGACCTCCTTGCTACACTCAAGAATCACACATCCTGGTTAAAAAGATTACTGCCATATGACATGCACAGAAGCTACTGACAGGCCACGGAGGAGGGTCTGCTTCCTTTCAACCAGGATAGAGGGGAAGGATGGTACAAATTTTAACTGAGAGGAAGCACTAAAGCTCTAGCCATGCAAGGCCCTGTAGACCCTGCATAGGTGCTAACAGCCCATGCCATGTGCCAACCAATAAGACACAGGAAATAGAAGACTCAGCAGGCGCTCAGTCACAGAATCACACCGCAGGAAAGCTGAAGGACGGTTTATCAACCTAGCTCTCTGAATCTGAGTCTTCTAATACTATCTGCCTCCTAGTGCTTGGGATGGGTCTCCACAGATGTTTGCAAAACCAAGTTCAGGCATGAACACTAGTGAGAAGACCACTGTGACTCTGTATACTTTAAACTCTGGCCAGACAGCCAGGAATGGTCTGCCAAGCTAGGAGGCTACCTGCAATGAACAATGGCTAAATAGGATCACACATCGCACCAGGTTGGAGTTTCCGGATCAAAGTTAACCTGGACTTTACCTCCAGCCAAACCAGGTCACTGACGCTTCCAAAACACAGCTTGCTTTCTCTCTCATTTCTGCAATTTGATGCACACTCCCTGGTGCCTTGCCTCATCTCTTTCACAGTGGAACCCAAACGCCCCTTTTCCTTGGTGATGCCAGCCAGAAGTCACCTCTCCAACTTGGGAAATTCCACCACCCTTTCGTCTTCCCTCTCTTTGGACACTTCTATACAGCCTTGGATTACTGTCTCATTTCTTTACCACACCGCAGGCTCCGTGGGGGCTCAAATGACGTCTTCATCATCTACACACACCCAAATCCCCATAAAACCTTGCTCGCTGTTCTGCACATCTGGATACATTTACTGGACTAATAGTAGCTTCATTTAAAAAACATTACCTTAAGCAAAATTTGCCAGCTGGTTGACTTCAAGCCAAATCCAGCTCACAGACAACATTCTATCTGCCCTACACAATGTTTTAAACAGACTGGTATTAATTGTCACTATTTTTAAAAGAGGGCAATTTCACATTCAAATCCACCTCCACATCTTTTCCTTAAAAAACAAACAAAACAAATGAAACAGGATTTGGCACCACTGGGTTCACACTTCTGCATGGCAGCAAGAAGCTGGAGGCGAGTAAGAAGATCCCTTCAGACAGGCCACATCGTTCCTTTTCTCACCCAGTCCTCTCTGAGGAAATGTACTCACTCAGTGCTCTACAATACTAATTCATTCTTGCTGAATATACAGCAAGCCGCAAACCCCTGGTAACATATCAACACACTAAAAATATCAGCCTTTAAAAGGTGACGTACTTTTACTGACCCAGAGAAATAATATAAAGTCAACTTGTTTCCACGTGAATTACAACCACATTCCTTTTCCCCCAGAGAGTGACATCTGGCTTGTCGTGTATAATGAGCATGGAGGAGTCGCTGGGTTCAAACACTGCCAGGGTATACAAATGAAAGGTGGCTGTGGGAAGACCAGCAGCTAATGAGCAGCTCTGATCACAAGAGGCTAAGATTTCAGGGAGGAAAGATAGTTCCATCTACCAGAGTTAAAAGGATTCTAGCAGAGGCAGTCATATAACCCATATGACCCCAAACCAAAAAGGTGACACTTTATACCTTTATTACAATAACAACCTGGCTCAGATAACTAAAAACCCATCTGTGACCACCAGTTGCTAAGCCTTTTGAAACACAAATAAACTCCACGTTCCAACCGTGCTACCTATAAATAAGGGATTAGTAAAGCAACAAACACTATATAGTGAACAGACTATTACTTCGTTCAGCTAGTAAGACTGAGATTTGGAACCAAAGATGATAAATACAGAATAGACATAAACATTTTTTAAAACTAATACTTTAAAAGCAGGAAAGAAAAACTCATGGAAAGAGCCAAGGCTTTTAACCATAAAGTCAGACCCTTTACAACAAACTCTAAGGAACTTTTGCTTAATTCTTGGCTCATCAGGAAATTTTGCTGTAGAAACTTACCTGAAATATAGATATATAGATAGCAACTTAAGCTCGGTGAAATGCAGAGCTTTCCGAAATGCAGAGAACTTTTGAGAACAGCATTTGTCTGTAATTTGGACGTATCACAATTCTGTAACTGCTGCTGGTATTCACAGTAACCAACCACCTCCCCCAACCCCGCCATAAATCAGGGGATCTGCTTTCATTTCTGGTGTCACTTTCATCAGTTTGGTAGTGGTGGGAGTGGCAGGGCAGGGTGCCCTTAGGCCAGTTTCAAAGAAAAACATACAGTTACCATAGTTCTTCATCTAAGAAATGATTTCTTGAGAACATTCTGCCACTGCCATGCTACCACAATGCTCTCAAAGGTCATCAGTGACCTAAATGCTAAAGTCAACTGACTTCTCACACCTCATCCTCCCCAGTCTTGGTGCCATGTGACCTTCTTCATCACCTCCCCTCAAAGCATCCACCTCCCTGCAACCCCCAAGCCCCTACTCTTGGTCTTGCTGTCCTTGTAGGCCTGTTTACTCTCTGCTCTTAAAAACATCTCTAAGCCGACACCCCAGCTCCTCATATATATAAAAAAATGGCCAAAATTAACTATAATATATACCAGAGCTTATGCTAAGACTAAGAGTTTTGATATAGTTTGGATCTGCGTCTCTACCCAAATCTCATGTGGAATTGTAATTCCCAGTTTTGGAGGTGAGACCTGGTGCAAGGTGATTGGATCACAGGGGTGGATCCTTCATGCACAGCTAAGCACCATCACCTTAGTGCTGTTATCCTGATAGTAGTTCTCAAGAGATCTGGTTGTTTAAAAGTGTGTGGCACCTCCCCACTCTCTCTCTTGCTTCCACTCTGGCCACGTAAGATGAGCTTGCTCTCCCTTCACCTTCCACCATGACTGAAACTTTCCTGAGGCCTCCCCAGAAGCCAAGCAGACGCCAGCATCATGCTTCCTGTATGTCTGCAGAACATGAGCCAATTACACCTCTCTTCTTATAAACTACCCAGTCTCAGGTATTTCTTTATAGCAATGCAAAAATAGACTAATACTCGTTTCATTACATTTGCCTCAGCAAATTCCCATGCCAACCTTTTGAGTTATTTTCACCAACCTTATTTTTCAGATGGGAAAAGTGCGGCTTAGTAATTGGCCCACATCATACATCAGGCAAATGTGAGCACAAAGGAAGGGTTTGAAAACCACGGCTAAGTCCAGAACCTATATCTTTAACCACTTTGCTATATTTCTCCCTCCTCATCCAGGGTGATACCGTCTACACTCTCAATTTCAGTTTTAACTTTTGTGGCAGAGACTGCTTCTTTTCAGTACTCATCCCACCTTTCTTCCTTACTAATCGACCACTTTATCATAGGAGATGACAACAGGCCCAGATTAAACACACTCCGGCCACACATTTCCCAGTCTCACTTGCAGATATCTGTGAGTGAGATGGCCATGGTTGGGGTGGGAGGTGGAGGGTGGGTTGGCCAACGGTTTGAAAGGAGGCTCCCTCAATGGGTAGGTGCATCCTTTTGCCCTTTACCTCTTTCCTGCTTCCTGGAACGCGAACATGATGGCTGAAGCTAGTGTAGCCATCTTATGATAAAGAGCCAACCTAAGAATAGGCACACACTAAGAATGGGAGAGTAGAGACAAGGGACTTGGCTCTCATGGATCATGCAGCTGCCACACCAGACCTGGATTTGATTTATCTAAGATAAAAACGAATCTTTATCTTGGGTTGGTTCCCCAGAAGGGGACCCTGGAACAAGTGATTCACATACAAGTGATTTATTAAAGAAGTGCTCCCAGGATAAACCTGTAAGGAGGTAGAGGAAGCAAGACAGGGAAGGGGGGAAAGCCCATCAGGATGGAATTTCGGGCAAAGTTCTAAGGAGGATGACTTCAGCCCGATCTCAAGAGGAACTCTGGAATACAAATCATGCCTCCTGTTCTCCTGACCTAAAACTGGGTTACTGAAGCTTTTGTTCTTCTGTACCAGCGAGTCCCTGGTGAAGGTGGGAAAGGATGGAGACGTCCTGGCACTTTGGGCTGAGTCTTAGGGCAAATTGGCTGTACAGCCTGAGGGCAGTCCTCTCGTGATGAGTGAGAGGCCTGAGCTATAGGAGACAGGAGCCCACAAAACCAGAGAGAAACACAAAGTAACCCCAGGGCATCCAGGCAGAGCAGATCATATCCATTAAAACATCCATCTTCTTTAAGTCCCTGTGATTTGTATTTCTGTTATAGATAGCCAGACCTAAATCTTAGTAATACAACTTCTTGGCAGAAGATGTCCACATTAGCATCTCCAGCTCTGACCTCTCTTCTGAACTGCAGACCAGAACTTAAGTGCCTGCTATATATTTCCACATTTGTTCACACCTCAGCTGGTTCCTTCCAGGATCTGGGCAGCTGATATCTGCCTCATGACTGTGGCAACATGAACCAAATCATTCTCCGTACCTGTCTTCATCCCAAATCTATGCCTCCTAACCATCTGTCTTGATTAATGGCCCCTCTAGTCTCCCATAAATCAGGAAAGAATGCTTAAATTACTTTCAACTTCTCTCTCGCACTTGTATCTCCGCAAGTCAATGAACAAGCCCGAAAGAGTCGACCTTCTACCTATGGCCACCTCCACCATTCTTGCTGCCTCTGCCACAGGTTCAAGTCCCGCATTTCCCATATCGTATCTCCCACACAGATTCTCCTGGTAGTCTCCCTGGCTCCAATGATCTCGGCTCTCCAGTAGGAATGGCTTTCAGAAACACTGTTGATCATACCCTTTCCCAACCGGAAATCATCAAAGGCTCTCATTGCCAAGAATAAAGGCCTGACTTCCTTAAACCAGCAGTCAGAGGCCTCAATTCACATTTCCAGCTTCTTCTCCCACCTTATCCTGTGTGTCTTTGATAACATGTCTCATGTTTCTTTTGTACTGGTCTCTCCTGGTATATTATATAAGTCTGTTTAGTATTTATCTGATCACGTCTTATAAGTGAACTATAACAAACACAGTTGCCTTTTACCTTTTATAGCATTCTATATGCCCAAAGAACAGCATGGCCCCTCTTATTTTTGTATTCTCCCAAGGCATTAGCATCTGAACTTCACACATAATTATCAATTTATGCTTCTGAATCAAATTCAAGGCTTCAAAAAAATCTGTCACCAGCTTTCTTGTTGCGTTCACTCCTTTGTAATTTTAGCCCTTAGACAAACTATAAAACGCAACCCAGATTCTGCTCTTAGAGAAACTATAAAATGCAACCAACTTTCATCTCTCGCCTTCTTGGAGTCTCATATTTCCTCTTGAAAATGGAAGGAGTAGCCTAAATGACAGCATAAAGTTTTAGAGCTAAATGTGACCTTGTCTAAGCCTCCATTTTACAAATATAACAGTTACTAAGCAAAGGGAAATGGCACGTCTAAGTTCATGAAACTTCAGAATAAATAGCACACATGAAACCAACAGGTAAAGTACCAACAATAGGTATTGTTAGACAGCTCCAAGTGCCATAGCAATGATCAAAAGACCTAAAATCTCCTTCAACCCCACATCGCATCGTGTTGTTCAATGAGTTAGTGAAAATGTATTTAGATTTCTAAATCACACACGCAAAAAGAAGAGCTGAAATCTCCTGACTTCGAGCAAGTTCTCCTCTAGCATACAGCTGGTCCTCAGTTATCAGACAATGGGCCACTTTCAGTTATTACACCAGAGAAGCCAGTTGGTCTTGGTGTGCCCAGCTAAGACCAGTTCCCCACAGTTCCAATAACACTTCTCATATTTCCTAAGGGAACCAGTCTCCCACCAGTCAGAGTCCCCATATTTGGATAGAATTCACTCAATCTCCTTGCTCCAAACATGGGCCTGTGACCTAGCCCTGGTCAAAGAGGCATCTAAGTGCTAAGAGCTCATTGCCTCAGAGTCAGTGGGATTTAACCAACTGAGAAACAGGGCAAAGACATTCACCTTCCCCTAACACAGCTGAAAAGAGCTTGCAAATCGAGAGTTGCAGACGATGGTGTGGACATCAAGAGGGAGGACCTGCCTGACAATGGAGCCCACCTAGAGGGAAGCAAAGATGAAACATGGAGAGGGTGGCAGAGTCCAGCCCCTGGAGACATGACAGCATCACTTCAACCACTGAGCTCCAGTCAGTTATGGGAGCCAACTAATTCCTGTATGAGCTAAGCTTTCAGGTGTCTGTGCCCTAGAGGACCGTAAAAGGCCACAAAGGGAAAACAAGAGGAATCGTTCTGCTTAAAGAGAATAAATGGTATCACAAGAGATGAAAGACCGTATATTTTATACATAACGAGCAAAATTTGATGCAAACGTTTTACGTACAATGAATATCATCAATGTGTTAGAACTAAAAGACAAGGTGCATAACAGAGACCAAAAGCTATTAAACACAAAACTTAAAACAGGACAGTCAGTTTGTATGCAGGACTGAATCTCACACCTGAATCACTACTGCTCAAGCAACTTACTAGCATTTCCAGGTATGGCAGGTAGGCATTAGTGATACTTCTCAAATGGGACTGATGTAGTTCCCTGCCCTCACCCAATTTTGTTATTACAAAGACATTATCATGTGTTCTCTTTTAAGTTGAAGAATTCCTCAGAATGCCAGCTCAGAATTAACCTACTGAAGAAACATGGATCAAGGGCAAAAGATCAAAAGCAGGAAGACTGATCTCAAAGCATACAAAATAAAAGAAGTTCTAAGACCTAACCGAAAAGCCCTTTCAATTTGTATCCTTGAAAAGTCTGATTATGTAATACAGTTATGTCATATATGACTGTTAAACTGACACTGCTCCAAATGAAGACTTAAAAAAAAAAAAATCAACCAAGTTGAAGTGAGCCATTATGTTCAATACATCATCTCCAAATCCAAGCCAGAATAACCTCTGATATTTAACATTCCGATATCAATCTTAGCTACTACAAATGATCATAAACTTCTCTTTAAAAATGTTTTTGATCAGGGTAAATGAAAAGTCTTCCAAACCCTATCAAAAAAGTCAAACCAATTCAAGGCAAAGATCTGATCATTTGAAGACAGTCATGTTGCTTCAGGAAAATAGTCAGGCTTTCCTGTCATTTTTTATTTTTCCTCTTTACACTCTTCCCTTGGGAGAAACAAGGAAATGCTTTCCTGAATCAAAGTTGAACTGGGCAACAAGCATATGAAGAAAAGCTCAATATCATTGATCATTAGAGAAATGCAAATCAAAACCTCAATGAGATACCATCTCATACCAGTCAGAACAGCTATTATTAAAAAGTCAAAAAACAACAGATGCTGGCAACGTTGTGGAGAAAAGGGAACCCTTACACACTGTTGGTGGGAAAGTAAACCATTGTGGAAAGCAGTAGGGCGATTCCTCAAAGAGCTAAAAGCAGAACTACCATTCCACCCAGCAATCCCATGACTGAGTACATACCCAGAGGAATATAAAGTATTCTACCATAAATACACATACACAATTATGTTCACTGAAGTACTATTCACAATAGCAAAGACATGGAATTAACCTAATGCCCATCAATGACAGATTGGATAAAGAAAATATGGTAAATATACACCACGGAATACTATGCAGCCATAAAAAAATAATGAGATCATGTCTTTTGCAGGAACACGAATGGAGCTGGAGGCTATCATCCTTAGCAAACTAATGCGGAACAGAAAACCAAATACTGCATGTTCTCACTTATACGTGGGAGCTAAATGATGAGAACTTATGAACACAAGGAAACAACAAACACCAGGGTCTACTTGTGGAGGGGGAAGGTAGAAGGAGAGAGAGGGGTGGAAAAGATAACTATTGGGTACTGAGTTTAATACCTGGGTAATGTAATAACATGTACAACACACCCCTGTGACACATGTTTATCTATGTAACAAATCTTCACACACTTCACATGTACCCCCAAACCTAAAATTTAAAAAAAAGACACAAAAAACAAAGTTGAGCTTGTCATGCTGGCGCTTGCCTGCAGTCCCAGCTACTCAACAGGATCGCTCGAGCTCAGGAGTTCAAGGTCAGCCTGGGCAACACAGTGAGTCCCAGTGTGTAATAATAATAATTAGTAATTATTACTATAATTAATAAAAATAGTAATTATAATAAAAAATAATTATTATTAATAAGAACAAAATACATGGAGAAGACCAGACTGATAGTTTACCAGGGATGAAGCATTCTTGCTTCTTTCCAACCAGGGCCCACTCAGCTATAAAAAGCCAGAAACACCATAATACAGTGAATCACTGACTACTGTCATTCATCATAAATACTATTCATCATCTGCTTATGGTTAGACACAGTTCCAGGTACTAGGAATACAGTATTCAACAAGACCGACAAGGTCTCTGTCCTCATGCAAATTAAATTCTACAGAGAAAGATAAAGAGTAAGGAAGGAAGGAAGTAACATGACATACTGTGTTGAGAGTAGTACCTGCTATGAAGACAAAAAAAAAAAAGCAAGGTGAAGATACACAAAGGGAGGAAGCAGCTAGAGGGATAAGTTGGTAAGACAGGAAGATCGCAGAGGTCTCTCAGGAGTGCTGGCATCTGTGCAGAAGCATGAAACAAGTGAGGGCATGAGTCCTGCAAGAGAGAACTCTAGGCAGGAGGAACATTAAGGACAAAGGCCCTGGGGCAGAAACAAGTTTGCTGTGTGCAGGGAAGAGGAAAGCAGCCAGTATGGTTAGAGCTGAATGAGCCAGGAGAGCCCTAGATAGGCCCATTTCCAGAGGCAGGCAGGGGCCTGGTCTTCTCATACAGCTGTTCTCAATCCTGGCTGCATACCCAGAGATTCTGATCCAATTTGTCTGTGATGTATCCCAGGCATGAGGTTTTGTTTTGTTCGTTTTCATTTGTTTTTTAATTCTTCTGGGTAATCTTAATGAGCAGTTATCCAGGGTTGAGAACCTGGCATGATTCTGTTCCACATGAGGTGGGAGGCTGGTTAAAGCAGGCGCAGGATGACCCAAATGGCTTTATAAGGACCACTCCAGCTCCACCCATGGTAGAAAGACTGTGAGCCATCAGGGCTGGAAACAAGGAGATCCACTACTAGAAGGCCACAGCAGTCATTCCAGACTAGTGACACTCACACTGCAATTGCCTGCAAACTACCTGGGCATCTCCTTCAACGCACATTATGATTCAGCGGGCCAGAAGAGGGGCTGAGATTTGCATTTCTAAAAAGCTCCCAGTTAATGCCAATGCTGCTGGCTCTACAGATCACCTTAAATAGCAAGGATCCAAACCAGCATTTTTCAAGCTGCAGATCATGACTGAAACTGGGTCATGAAATGAATAAAGTGGGCCTCAACCACTATCTGTTTTCTCACAAAATAAGAGAATGAAGTATCACAGTATACTGCAAACAGTAAAGGTAAGTACTGCTTTGTGAACCTTTGGCTTACATATATGAATATGTCTCCTAGGTTGCAGTTTTATATACGCACGAATGTGTGTATGTTTTTTTGAGACACAATGAAACTGCATTTCACTATGTCGCCCAGGCTGATCTCAAACTCCTGAGCTCAAGCAACCCTCCTGCCTCAGCCTCCCAAGTAGCTGGGACCACAGGCACGTGCCACCATGCCCAGCTGAAATAAATTTCTTGCCATGAGGTCCAGTCAAAGAAGTCTGGGAAACAATGGCCTGGGTGACATAATGACGGTTGAGAGCAGAATGAGGGCTGTAGACTAGGTAGTGAGAAGTAGGTAAATTGGGAATATAACTGAAGGACTAGGAAACTGGCCTCAGATGGCTAAGATGTGACGTGTGAGGGAGGGAGAGGAATCAAGACACTACAAGCCAAAACAGTCACCATACATCAAGATGGGGAAGACCAGGGATGGAACAGGTTTGAGGCAGGGAGACACTGCCAGTTGGAGACAGATTATGTCTAGTATGCCTTTGAAGTCCATTCAAGTGGAAGTGTCACTTAGAAAGTTGGAGATGCACATTTAGCTCTTGGGAGACAGATGGGCACTGGAGAAACAAATCTGTTAGTCATCAGCACATTTAACCTCAAGGAGTGGATGAGATCATCTAGACAGTGAACACAGATAAAGATAAGAGCCAAGGCTGAAGCCCAGGACCAGCCCAGCATTTAGAGGTGAGAAAGAGGAAAAGAGAGTCAGGGAGATCCAGAAGGAACAACAGAGGAAGTTCTAGAGAACCAGCAGAGAACTGTGTCTGCAAAGCCAAGTGAGATAATGACTTCACAGCTACTTTGAGTACAGGTTTAAAAATCCACTATAATATTAAAATACACCGCACTAACAGACTTTAAAAAAAAAAGAAATAGGTATACACATATGTAAGTACACGCAAAGGGAAAAGTCTGCAAAGTTACAGAGCATTCTGGTAATAGCTAGCTCTAGGGTCAGGAAGAGAACAAGGAGACTTAAGCCTTTGCAGCAAGCCCTATGAGAAGACTGTATGCATCTATTTCTTATATAATAGAAAATCATTTTTTAAACCTCTTAATGATTCTGATATGCAGCAAGGTCTAGGGATCCCTCGGTGGGGGTGCTTAAGGGGACAGCCAAGCATTAAGTGCCAGATTGAACCAAATGTCTTTGTGATTTTATATGACTAATTTCATACCAAGAGAGGGGAGAAATCAATACAGCCTTAACAGAGCAGGCTTGGCAGCTAAAATATGCTTAGGGAGAATCTCCCTACACAGCTTCTATTTTGGATTCCAGCAGGCTATTTAACAAAAGTCAGATGAGAGGTGTTAAAACCTCTGCAGAAGCTGTCTTTAAGAAGACTCCAGGAAGCATGATTTGCAGCCTTCAGTGACAAAGATTAGATACTAAGCTACTAATTAACAATGCCTGTCTTTTTAACAAGTCCTTCCCAAATTGAGACAGTTTGTCTTTCAATATCTTCCCATTGTGCTCCTTTTTCTCACTTTATCCTGTGGGCAGTTACCTCCAGTAGGCTGTTGGAAGCCACAAATTCCAGCCAGTGTGACACACAATCCAAAGACTGAAAGGGTAAGAGAGAGTACAGTCAAGATGCACAGTCCAGGCCTCAGCTACTCAAAATGAGAAGTGTGGGCCGGGCAGGGTGGCTCATGCCTGTAATTCCAGTACTTTGGGAGGCCAAGGCAGGCAGATCACCTGCGGTCAGGAGTTTGAAACCATCCTGGCCAACATGGTGAAACCCTATCTCTACTAAAAATATAAAAATTAATGGGGCATGGTGGCATGCACCTGTTGTTCCAGCTACTCGGGAGGCTGAGGCAGGAGAATCACTTGAACTCGGGAGGTGGAGGTTGCAGTGAGCCAAGACTGCCCCACTGCACTCCAGCCTGGGCAACAGACTGAGATTCTGTCTCAAAAACCAGCAGCATCAGCAGCACTGGGTGCTTGTTAGAAATGCAGGCCCCTTGGGCCTCAGTGCAGATCAGATAGCAGACTGTTTCCGAATCTGCATTTTAACAAGATCATGCAGTACACCCGCAAGGTTTGAGAAACTCTGCCTTAATGCAAAGCAAGCTGGTCATCGAAATCTCCAGGGAAATGTAAAAAATATTTATTCCTGAGTCTTATACCAACTGCAAGGATGGAGCCAGGGAATATAGGTTTTTGTAATCTCCCCAGTGATTCTAAAGTACAATCAAGCTTGAGAATCAATGCCTTAGAGGACCCACAGATCTGAGACCTACCTAAGAGGTATGTGAACAAGGGTCAGAGAAAACCACAATAAGAAAACAAGTGAAAGTAAGTTTAAAAGAGAGCATAGCAACAAAGCAGGGCAAAGATTTGGCCTCATGTAAGAAACAGCGATTACCAAACAAACCAATATGCATTTAATCTAGTTAATCCTTGTACCATGAGCTCCAGAGACTAGTTGTATTAAAAAAAAAAAAAAAAATCCAGCCTGGGCAACACAGGGAGACCTCCTCTCTCCAGAAAATTAAAAAATTAGCTGGGCATGGGGACAGTGCCTGCTGTCCCAGCTGAGGTGGGAGGATGACTTGAGCCAGGGAGGTCAAGGCTGCAGGGAGCCATGATTGTGCCAATACACTCCAGCCTGGGTGACAGAGCAAGACCTTGTCTAAAAAAAAAACATAACACTCAAGGCTACTTGCCACCAGATAGTGACTTAAATAGCAGTTAAGAGGCAACATAGCAAAGCAGTTAGTCCGTTTCTAGAGTCAGACTGCCAGGGTTAACATTGCTAGCTAACTGTGTCGCTTTGGGCATGTTAATCCTCTAAGCCTCAGTTTCCTCAATAGTAAACCAAGGATATGACTAGCACCAACCTCGTGGTGTTGCTGGATGGTAGAAATGGGTAAACCTTTCAGAACAGACCAGGTGCAACATAAGTATTAAAAGTGCATGTTAGCACGTATGTTTACTGCGGCGCTATTCACAATAGCAAAGACTTGGAATCAGCTCAAATGTCCATCAATGATAGACTGGATTAAGAAAATGTGGCACATTACACCATGGAATACTATGCAGCCAGAAAAAAGATGAGTTCATGTCCTTTGCAGGGACATGGATGAAGCTGGAAACCATCATTCTCAGCAAACTATCATGAGAACAGAAAACCAAAAACTACATGTTCTCACTCATAAGTGGGAATTGAACAATGATAACATATGGACACAAGGAGGGGATCATCACACATTGGGGTCTGTGGTGGGTGAGGGGCTAGGGGAGGGATAACATTAGGAGAAATACCTAATGTAGGTGACGGGTTGATGGGTACAGCAAACCATCATTGCACATGTATACCTCTGTAACAAAACTGCATGTTCTGCACATGTAACCCAGAACTTAAAGTATAATATATTTAAAAAACAGAAAAAAATATTACACTTTAAAAAAAAAAAAAAAGGGTGCAGGTTAGGCTGGGTGCAGTGGCTCATGCCTGTAATCCCAGCACTTTGGGAGGCTGAGGCAGTAGATCACTTGAGGTCAGGAGTTTGAGACCAGCCTGGCCAACATGCTGAAATGCCGTCTCTACTAAAAATACAAAAATTAGCTGGGCGTGGTGGTGCACACCTGTAATCTCAGCTACTTGGGAGGCTGAGGCAGGAGAATTGCTTGAACCTGGGAGGTGGAGGTTGCAGTGAGCTGGGATCGTGCCACTGCACTCCAGCCTGGGCGATAGAGTGAGACTGTCTCAAAATAAATAAATAAACAAAATAAAAAATAAAAGCGCATGTTAGTAGTAGTAGTAATCATTATTAGTATGACAAAGAATTATGTGTACCAAGACTGATAACGACAGGTAACTAAATCCAGCTGAGAGACAGAACTCTCTAGTGCAGAATGACTTAAGGCAGTTAAATCAAAACATTCCTGTATATCCTATAGAGAGAGATAATTGGTTGGGTTTCTATGCTTGGCCCAGCGTTAGGTAAATTGGTTCATAATATGCCTAGCATATTGCTTTGAATCGTCACAAATTTGCTAGTTATTTTCTAAAAGGAAACAGAAATATCCGAAAGAGTATAGGACTGAACTGAGTATCCAGATGACAACACAACTGCCCAGGCAGAGAACAGCAGCACACAGTTAGGACCCTCGGAGGGTGGGTCTCACCAGCTCTCACTGATGTGGGTTGACCAGTAATATACTCTGACAGTGGGCAAGTCAGTTTTCATTCTGGTGTTTCACATTCAAAGGCTCCCCTTCTGTTTTTCTCCTTTTCTCCTTCCACCCAGTCAATTTCTAGATGTCTTTTATTTGCCTCTTCATTTGCTTCATTTTGCCTCTTCATTTGCTTCATCTCCTATGATGGGGATAGTCCCTTAACTTCACATGCACACTCCAGAAATGAACTACAGGGCAAGGGAGATGAACGGGGGTCCTTCTGTGACAGGCAGGGTTGGAAGGGAGAAGAAAGCCAAAGACAAAAAAAGCCTCCACCAACAGGTTCTTGAAAATGAAAGTGAGTTCCGGAGCTTCACTAATTCTCCCACTGAGTGGCAGCCTCCGCATTCTGGGAGGGAAAAACATTTCCTTTGGCCCCCTCCCTCCAAACTCTTAATAAATTCAACTTCCTTTTACAAAAAAAAAAAAAAAAAAACACCTCTCTGGGCAAAGAGCGAAGGATTCGCTTACATCAGCCTTACTTCTTCTCTTCTCCTCTCCACTTCCCTGTTCCCATCTTTTATCAGAAAGAATATAACTATCTTTCTGAGGATTGGGGGACCTATAAACTTCCTTTTTAGGCTAAGACACAAAACAAATATAAGCCCCAAGGAATAAGCCACATCTTCTCATCTCTTTAAAACTGAGGCTAATTATTTTTAAAACAATGCTACTTAGGAACCACAGAAGGGTAAGTTGTCAGGATTCTGGATTCCAGTTGGTTTGGGGGACAAGAAGGGGGTGAGGTGGGTGCTAAGAAAATGACTTCATATATAAAGAATATGAGAAGAGTAAGTTTCCCTATAAACAAGATCAGAAGAGGTACTTCAGATAATAATAAACTGTGAGCTCAATTAAAACTTAGCGACTTCAACGTGAGCAAAACTATCTGTTCCTTACAAGGGATAGGAAAAAGCCCCCAAAAAAGGTACAAAGAGTGCAGAAATGAAAAGGATAATTGGGGAAAAGGCAATCTAAATACCAAGATCCCAGGAAAAGCGAGAAAGGCATGCCCATTCCAGGTCCTTGGACAAAGCAAAAAAGCCAGCATATTTTATGAGTAGTTTCAAAGGGAAGTTTACATTGAACTATGTATCTGATGTGTAAACATCTCATTAGTGAGGGGTACATCACCACCAGCCATGGATGGTGAGAATTCTTCAGGGTACCCCAATCCTGCAACAGCCCCAGTTCAAATCAGATACCCCAGAGCTGCAAGCAAGCTCAAGTTCCCAGCGCAGAACTGGATGGAAGTGGGAAATAGTCCTTGAAACTGGTGAAACAGCCCTTTCCAGGAATAACGAACCCCGCAGCTTTACCAAATAAGGCAAGTGAAAGCTAAAAGCCAAGGAGGAACAGGCTCAAGCTGTATCTTTCCTAAAACTAGCCAGCTGGATGATAGAAATGTGAGTATCTCAATTCCACTAGCCTGGATTGTGCAGGGGAAGAGAAAATGCTGAGAAACTACAAATGGAAAAACATTTTGCCAAGGAGAGGCCTGTAATGCACTCATCCGAGCCCCTGCAACAACCTTCAGGAAGTTTCAAACCCACTAAACTGCTAAACATTCCCTTGTGAAACACGTAACACAAACTGGAACGGGTGTCCATGCTATGATTCGTGAGAATAAAAAAAGTGAATAAACGTTAACTTTTTTTTTTCCAAGTCTACATTTGTAGAGTTTTAGAGCATGAAGTTCAGATATAACATGGATATTATCATAAAGTGACACAATGAATTTCCATTTTTGAAAGTGAAAATATTTACAAGACTACTTCCATTTAAACGTTTATTTAGCAGTATTTTTCTGCTTCCAAAGAGGGTCCAAATCCAATTTCCTGTTGTAGCAAATCTCCCTTCTAGGAGAAATGGCTTGATTTTTTAGAAATCTTCTTCTCCCCCTATATGCCAAGAGTTTATATATGCTGAGAAATTTTTAAATAAATATTGGAGAGGAAGATTGCTAAAGTAAAGGCTGGTGAGTGAAAAGAAAGAAAGAAGGAAAATCTGCCTAGGGTTCTGATTTAGATTTCACCAGTGTCTTCTTCAGGTCTCAGACAACATGCCACCAGCCCAAAAAGCACAGACATATTACAGCAGAGGCAGCAGATTCCCTGAAGCACGCACAGAGCTGGAAGAAGGAGAACACATACCATAAATTTTTCTAGAAAGTCTAGTATTGCTTTCACTTCCCTTGAGTCATTTAGGTTTCTGAAAACTAATCATCTCCCAGAAAAAATCTAACAGATGGTAAGACACTTTCACAGCCATAAAGAGATGTAAACAAAGGGTTAAGAGGCTTAGAAAAAGTACGTTGTCCAGTAAATTGCTAGTCCGTTCCAGAATGAGTCCTCTCTATCCACTTCCTTTTCATACGACATGGTCAACCACTCATCATCTTGGATCTTTTCTTGTCCTTGAAGTGTGGAGATGATGACACAAATCTCAGCAGAATAGAGAAGCACACAAGACTATGCCCATCTTCACACCCACACCGGAGAACAAGCTGAATGCATACACACGGATGCGCGGGAAGAAGAGGAGGTGACCATCCGTCCCTTCACAGCACGCTAACAATTTTGTCAACTGGCTCCTAAACATACTCAGACTGAGGTGGTGGGGGTGGGGGAGGACATTTTCCTATAGACACAGCAGGAACATGGCCTCTAGGCATTAAATTAACCAGCGGTTTCTTTGGCATGTTCTGAGTCAAGAACCCAAAGCTCATATGCTAAGGGGAGAGGAAAATTGCCTACTTGATAAAAATAAGAGGTATCTAACCTCTGAACTCAGAGCTTGATTTTTGATGCCAGTTTGATAAGACTGGCCAATGCACTTCTTGGTAACAACATTGAGGCCAGTACGGGAGCACTGAGCACATAGCATGACTTAAGAAATGACAGCAGCATTAGGAAATGTGCTGCAATTTTAAAAGGCGTTAACAACCCTGTCTTCTGGTTACCCTAACCTGTGATCTGTGTATTTCCATTTCCCTTTAAAAAAAAAAAAAAAAAAAGCAAATCCTAAAAAAAATAAAATAAAACTCACAAAATCTTCAAGACCCAAACAGACTATTTCTTTTAAGCAATAAAAAAGAAAAAAGCCTGTCTAAATTATTCTAAGTTTACCAGTTTGTGTGGGCAAGATGACATTCTGAGTCCACAGGGACAACTTTAGGTCCCTCCAACACCAGAGAAGCCTCAGAATGACCTTGCAAAACTGGTTCTTGGGCACAATTCCTGCCGTATACTATTTAGTTATAACCAGGGCAGAAAACAACACGGTTCCCCCTACAGTCATTTTTGCATCACAAATGGTTTCTGAGCCTTTGGTTATTTTTAGCACTTTATACAGTGGAGTCTGCACAAAGCAAAAATAGATGTTTGCTTCATATAAAACTTGTAATGGGGTGGGTGTTGCTTGTTGTCCCAGACTCATTTAATACTGAGTTGAGATGGCTCCCAATATAGATTACCACTACCATCCCAAATATTCCTAAAAGAGGCTCATGGAGAATATGGCAAGCCACCTAAAACTGATGTAGAAGCAAGCACCATACACCATAGTGGTCTGGGAAGATCAAAGAAGCCTTTCCTGGGAGTTTTTAACCCTACACCAGGGAGTGAAGCTCAGGACAGAGACTAGCACAGCACCACAGCATCACCGTAGACGTGTTTCATCACGCGGGCTGCCTTCTGAAGAGGACAAGACTCGCATGGGCCTCTCTGTAGCACACAAGGTGCTGACCTTGCCCAGTCCTCCTCCACCCTGCTGACGCTGCCTCGGCAAAAGCACTCTCCAAGGTGGCTGGGCTGTCAGGGTAGATTTGGGTCCCTTCTAAGTGATCCTTGGAGGAATTACTTGGAGTTTTTTATCAGTATGTGAAACAAGTGGTATTTTAAGTTTCTGAAATGTTTGAGTTTGGTATGTGGAGGAGTCAGGATAGGTTTATATCCCAGGTCAACACAATTAAGTCTTATGAGTTATGGAGTTCAGAAGTAGAGAGGCTAGTTAACTGCTCTGGCACCTAACGTGATTGGTATTTATAGAAGAAATATTGGCTGCTCCGAGATGGAAACGTTCACTCCTCCTGCCTGATATTACTCTTACTGGAGAAATCTGCTCAAGGGCACCACTCACCCTGTGCCCTGACTGTATCCCTCTTCCCCAAGAGGCGGCCCCATTCAGCGACTGGCAGGTTTGGGAGAAGGACTAGGCATGCTCAGTACAGTCCCCGCGGTTTGCCCACTGAGGATCTGTTGTATTGGGCTTAGCAGCAGAAACTCTGGCCCTGCAAGAGGTTGGGGACAAAGACCGTAGTGGAGGACTATGAACAACACATGGGACAGCAAGGCAAAGGCCACATCCTTGACACGCTTTACCAGTGAGCTGCAGAACACAGGCACAGCAAGCTCTCTGCTGTTCATCTGTCACCTCCCCGTAACACTTGTTCTCCTGTCAGGGACATTAGGAGATTAGATGACTAGGCTAATTTGAACAATTGGCTTGGCAGTTCTTACAAAACAAAATGTGGGGGATTTGTGGAGTTCTCCTGCCCGCCCTCACTTTGAGAGGGTGATGTGGGTCATAAGGAATGGCTGGACGAGTTAAAAACCACTTGTCTGAACCAAAAGCCAGATAATTCCTTATTGAACCTAAAACTTAACCTTCCTCCTCACTCCTGAATACTTAATGTTTATATCCTCCATCAAGAGCACTTGAACCATACATGCTTTAAAAAATAATAATAAAGGTTTTCTTAAGGCTGAATTTAACATTCAAAATACAGTTAGATCTAATTGTGCAATACAGATATAATATGCCTGGAATCTTTGAGGGATGGGACTATAAAGAAAATGTAATGAAGGAGAACAGTCCCACAAAGTCTCTGCCTAACCCTGATTCAAACAGCAGCAGAAAGAAGCCATCATGCCATCTGATAATGCCAATTTTCAATTCTCTATCATTAAAACAAACAAAAACCCTGGCTCAATACACTGTCTAAAATGAGCTTTCCTACCGAAAGGAACCAAGATCAGTAACAGGCTTTCTATTTAAAGGGAAGCCACCAAAGATGGATCCACTCAACTGGTGATTGATTGACCAATATTTTCTTTCTCTAAGCAAAGCCAGAAACCAACGATTTCAGAGTCATTTAACCTGCAGGTAGAAAATTAATTTCCATGAAGATAGCTCTTGATCAGGTTACAGAATCTATATCATATTTCCTCTAATCTATTATTTTCAATGTTTAAGCTGTATAATACATGTTATACATATATACATATTCAGTGTTTAATACTTAACAAGTATTTAGGAATATTTATTGATATGAATAAGAAATTATGATCACAATTACATAACTAATATTTACAGGGGCCAGCAAATGCTCAATCCTATTGCTACAATGTAGTAGTAACAATGTTCTATGTACTATTATATACTTTATAATATTGTTTCATTTCATCATCAGAACACATCTTTTACAAGAAGAACTTGCAGCTGGAAGAGGTTAAGTAATCTTCTCAATATCACACAGCTGATGAGCTATGGGGCTGGAACTCAGACCCAGGCAAAGTGACCCTGAGCCTACTACCTTAAGTCAACACCCAAGTGTTCAGGTCAGGACAGCCTCGCCTCAGAGCAAAATCAGCAATATCACATGGGTCAATGGAATTTTTGTTCTACTCAGTATTTTGGAAGCCTCAGAATGACAAGATAAAAAAACAAAAGATGCCTTGACCCCGTGGGTCCCCCTCTCTCAATGACAATGTGAAGTTCACTGTTTACTTCGTTTGCTATATGTCTACATGAACCAGCGTAAGGGCTGCGTGTTCACACAAGATAAAACCTAAAATAACTTAAAAATCAACAATAAGAACAACTTTCAGAGGTGCAGTCATCTACCACTCCTTCATTGTTCCTTGGAAACTCAGTATGGCAACCACGAGCGCACCTACCATGTTTACATCTTATACACAAACGCTGGTTAGAGGAGCACTTAGCACGTGGCTCTATGAACGATGATAACTCAAACACTGAAGAAGCCCATCACAGAACACAGGACCACTTGGTCAGGCTAAGCACCAAAGCCCCTTCTGGCTGTGGAATATTATGAGTTCCACAATTCTCACTGGCAAAAAAAAAAAAAAAAAATTATACATATATAAAAAACAATAAAAATTCTCACTGGCAAAGCAACTTGGAATAGCAACTTTGTTGTCAGACACACAACTCCACATTTGAATGTAGCGGCCAATACACAATGGAAGGAAATTAATCCATCAGGTCAAACTGAACCGCTCCCTCCTAAGATTTTTGCATTCTCTGATGCTGTCACTCACAAGAAAAGACAGGAAAAAAGATACTCTAGAAACCAAAAAATAAAAAAGTGGCAGAAAAAAAACTATTTTCTGTAGAATCTTACATAATTTAGTTTTTAACCTCATATCAAACCATTTTTAAAAAGAAACATGCCTACACAAGAGCTCAATTTATTCACTCACAACCTTTAAAAAGCCCAATGGTGTCAAGCGTTACAGCAATCTGAAAGTAATCCTTTTTCTCTTTTTGCTTGCTATAAACAAACTATGAGCTGGAAGGGCTAATATTTCAAGATGAGTATAGAATGTACAGTTTCACTGGCATTGGTTGCTGGATGAGCTTCAGGTAAAAATGCAACTATCCTTCAAGATTTTCTGTGCCAGCCTATGCTACCTTATGCAGTAATGTAAGATTGAGGTAGGGAAGAGCAGAACAAGAAACCAATATGGCCTCTATCCAAATAACTACGGTTAGAGGACCCCAATCTAGACACCCCTACCCTCATTTCCTTTATCACGTTTGTCACACTTGTAATTACAGTCTGTTCTGCTATTTTGTGATAGTTGGCAAAGTCAAGAAATTTTGTTTTATCCAAAATGTTACCCTTTTTTCAGTGACGTAAAAAAGAATCAGAGGTTACAGAGGACAGGACTTTCCATCATAAAGTTGTTTTTCTGGACAAATTTCAACAGCAAAGGTATTTTTGTAGTCATAATGCACCTTGCTATTATAAGCTACTATATATAGTAGGCCTTGTGACTATAAGCTGAAAAAATACAAATCAGTTGATCAACACTAACAAAAACCAACCTGATCTCAATTTAGGAGGTCTTCAGTGACCCAAAAGACGTCAGTATGGTTCACCTGCTAGCAACATCAGCTTCCCTGGAAGTTTGGTGAAAATGCAGGGCACCTCAGTTTTTATTCTAGACCCACAGAATCTCCATTTTTAACAAAAGCCCTGGGTGATGGCCTTGCAAATTAAAGTTTAAAAAGCACTGCTGTACAAGATCCAAATAAATCACAGCAGATAGCATTCAATGAAAGAACTCAGGGCCAACTAGCAAGCTGCCACTCAAACACTGCAGCTGTACAGAGAGCCGTGTGGCTTGTCATGTGCCGTCGTGTGTCATCATGTGCCCAGGGCCCTCATTTCAATAAAAGTATATTCAGCGGGGGGGCTGTGGAATGCAACTCTACCACATATAACTGGCAGTGTGGGGAACACAATTCATTGTAGGAAAAATTCCCATACTTATTCTACAACTGATACCTTCATTAGATTGTCAACTCCCAAAGGCAAGGCAGTATTGATTTTTTTCTTCTTTTCAGCAGGATCCCGGGGTCTAGCCCAGGACTAGGTGTGTAGAGGAGGTGCTTAATAAGTTTTGATGAATAAACAAATAAGTGTTTATGACTCATCAGGAAATCTCTGAATTTCAGCCAAATCTCCGCTTATCCCTCATGAGTTACTTCCTCCCATTCCTCTCTCTTAAATGACAGGGTTGAATAGGAAGATAACCTTTAAGGTATGTTCCAGTCTCCACATGTTAAGGTGCAAATTATTCAAGAGTGATATTTTCATTTAAATATTGACTTCATTCTGAAGGCACCTGCAAATAAAAACATTAGCTATGGATTGCAGCATTCCATGGATAACGGGCTCCATTGCCATGACTCGTTTTGCCATCAGTCCCTCCAAGGCTAGGAGCTGCCTGGCACATTTATTGCTTCTAGATAAATTTTCTTCTTCTGTCTTGGGAATGAGTCTGCCTCTTCACTGAGTGCTATCATTTTTTACTTCTGAGCATTTGCTTCCCACCAATCCTGCCCTCTCTCCCTACCAAGACTCCTAGTCATCACTTCTCATGGTATTGTCTGAACCATCTACACCTAAATCTCTTTGTGAAGATCCATAACCCCAGGCCTCACCTCAGACCTACAGAATCTGGGGGTGGGACCCAGAAATCTACATTTTTAACTTGTTACCAAGATATTCTTATGCACGTTCAGGTCTGGTTCCAACCTATTTGTCCAAAGACCAATTTGGGTACTATCTACTCTAACAACTCCAATCGCCCATCAGTTCCATTCCCTACCCATCAGTTTCTTCTATGAGCTCAATCTACTTAACAGTAGGGAAATTCATTTTATACCACCTTGCAATGCTTGCTATATTAATTACTGCCTATTATGATTTTGTTCATTCATTATAAAGAAAAGAAATAATAAAATGACTTTATGTTTCATTAGACTATAAATTTCATCACCAGCCACGATTTTTTTTTTCTTTGAGACAGCATTTCAGTCTGCCACCCAGGCTGGAGCGTGGTGGTATGACCATGGCTCACTGCAGCCTCAACCTCCCAGGCCCAAGCGATCCTCCTGCCTCAACTACCAAAGTTGCTGGGACTACAGGCATTCATCACCATGCCTAGATAATTTTTTATTTTTTGTAGAGATGAGGTCTCACTATATTGCCCAGACTAGTCTTGAACTCCTGGCCTCAAGGGATCCTTCTGCCTCGGCCTCCCAAAGTGCTGGGATTACAGGCATGAGACACTGCATCCAGCTACTGGCAACATTTTTTCTTTTTTTAATGAAGACATCAACTTTTTTTGGCCATTACTTTCTCACTGCTCTTACACAAACACACCCTCCTCCAACACAGGGTCACTGCCAGATCTTAATAATATTAAATATTTCACAATAACAAAACACATTGATGAGAAATGCACAGTCTTGTGTTTCAGCTCTTACTCATTCATCAATCTAGTTATCCATGCCAACAGTGAGACAGGTCTGGAGAGACAACCATCAACAAACTCCCTGAGGGTGATGATATTTAATATATGTTCTGCTTTTTAAGGCAACAATTTATCTTTCAAGCATATTTTAGCTTCCAAGCATGCTACCACAGAATCAGGATTGAACCCATTTACTCTGGTTTCCTCATATAAATCCTTATTCTATATGGAGGAAGCCAGGAAAAGATGATAGATAAATTCCATTTAAACCTTCTCTCTGGTTTTCCTCTATCCTCCCCAAAAGAGGAGTGTGATCTCTTTAATTTGTGCTCCCATAATACGCTTTGCTTAATCTTGGCACTAAGTTGACTGTGTGATCTTCTATGTGACTATCTCCACCAGGTGATCTTCTTGCAGGTAGAAACTATGGTTGGTTTGTTTTCCTAAGAAAGTCTTTTTCACTAAAATATAACATATATGCAAGAGACCTACAGAAGTCGTAAGTAGAGAACCTGAATTTTCATAAAGGTACATGCATGTGTAAGCACCATCCAGTACAAAAAGCCATCACTTGTACTCTAGGAGTGCCTCAGGGAGTGTCCCTCACACTGCATTTGCAATCATCTTTGAATCTCTTGCAATTGATAGACCTCTGGCTACCTACCCAAAGACGCCAGAAGCCTGCAGATCCATTTTAATTATTGTTGCTTCTAACAGACTACTAAGACTGAAATAGACTTCTCCAGGCCATGAGGCGGTATGAACAGGCAAAGTTGATGTTCCAATCCTATGACATTATCACTGTGACTGACGCATCAGAAGCTCTCTCCCACAGCATGGAAGACCATTTAAGGTAGAAGTACTCTGCTCAGCAAGCGTGTGCAGATCCTGTAGAATTAACTGACTGTTTCCATCAGAATAACTTCATCACAAACCCAGCTGGGGGAAAACAAAGCTGTTATACATGATTTTAATCCCAGAGCCCCAAAGTACAGGAGGATGCCAGTATGATCCCAAACAAACTGGGAAGAAAAGTCCATTGTTTTTTGATATTTTGGTATATTTTACAAGGAGAGTAAGAGGAGATTCTATTATATAATTCACAGATTTGTCAACCGACCATCTCCCCTGCAGGAGGAATTTCTGGCTTTGCTTTAGAATGCTTTAAAATCAATTTCCAGCATTCATTGTGCAAATGAAGCACTGTCCTCACATTACAACAGGAAATGTGACTGCAGGTAATAAGGAGCAGCCAAGACTCAGGAAGGATGATCTGGAGCCAAAAGGGCAGAGGCAAATAATTCCCATCAATCCCTGAATTGTTTTCTTCAATAAGAGGCTGAAACAAAAAAAAAAAAAAAAGAAGAAGAAGAAGATGATGAGGCATCTATACTTTCGCACTTAGACCTCATGAACAATAATAGCCCATAAATTATTTCTAGCTGGAGAAATTGGCTAGAAATGGTGGACAGATTACAGCATTTTCCTGGGCAACCACCCCAGCTTGAGGCACCATGTGTACATGGGGTACCTCTGTCACCATGGCCAAAGCTGCTTAGACACAAGGCCACAAAATATTATTTTACACACTCATTCCACAAATATTTATTGAGCATCTTTTAAGTATCAGACATTCTTCCAGATGCTGAGATAGAATCCCTGTATTCATGGTGTTTACATTCTCTTGGGGGAAACAGCCATAAGAAAGTCACAAATAAATACAATATGATGTCAGACAGTGTCAAGTGCGCAGAGAAAAAAGAAAACACTGTAAGAGAATAGAAAAAGTTGACAGTGAGTGCCTTTTTAGAGAAGGCTGTTTGCAGAGGCCCCTGTGAAGGGCAAATGTCTGTGAATACAGCTACCAAGTTGAGGAAACAGTGAGTGCAAAGGCCCTGAGGCAGGGACGATACAGCCACTCAGGCTGAGGAAACATCAAGTGCAAAGGCCCTGAGGCAGGGACAATCTTAGTGTGTTGACAGCAACTACAAACAGCAGTGTCTGAAGCCAAGCAAGCAAAGGAATGAGAATTTTTAAGACACTGTAAACCAAGGAAACAACTTTGAATTTTATCCTCAGTGTGTGATGGGAGTCATGAGAAAGTTTTAAGCTGAGAAATGACAATATGTAGCTTATATTCTTAAATTACTACTCTGCTTGTTCTATGGAGATCAGACTGTAGCGCGGGCAAGGATTGAGACCAGGAGACCAGTTAGAAGACTAGTATCATGGTCCAGACAAGAACCAATGGTGACTCAGAAAAAGGTGACAGTGATAGATGAGAAGCAGTCAGATGTAGGATGTATTTCAAATGTAAATCAAGAAGATTTACTGAGGGACTAGATTAGGGCATGAAAGAGAGAAGCCAAAAAAAGACTCCAAGGTTTGGATAGATGTGGAGAAATTAGAACCCTTGTACACTGTCGGTGAGATTATAAAATGAAACAACTGTAACGGAAAACAGTATGGAGTTTCCTCAAAAAATTAAAAGTAGAGCTACTATATAATCCAGTAATTCCAGTTCTGGTATATAGCCAAAGAAATTAAAAGCAGGGTCTCAAAGAGATTTGCACACCCACGGTCACAGCAGCAGTAATCACAATCGTCAAAAAGGTAGAGGCAACCCAGATGCCCACTGATAAAAGAATGGATAAACCAAACATGGTGTACACATACAGTGGAGTATTATTTCACCTTAAAAAGGAAGGAAATCATATTACATGCTACGACACTGATGAACTATTAAGACATTCTGCTATGTGAAATAAGCCAGTCACAAAAACACAAATACAATATGACTCCACTTATATGAGGTATCTAAAGTAGTCAAATTCATAGAAACAAGAATGTAGAGTGGTAGTTACTAGGGGCTGGGAAGAGCAGGAAAAGGGGACTTATTGTTTAATGCGAACAGAACTTCAGATTTGCAAGATGAAAAAGTTCTGGGGATCTGTCTCACAACAATGTGAATATGCCTAACACTACTGAACTTTACACTTAAAAATGGTTAAGATGGTAAATTTTGTATTATGTGTTTTTACCACAATTTTTTAAAAAATGAAACTCACATTATCTATTATGCTCGTGATATCAGTAAATAAAAATATGAAGCATCCTGATTAGCAAGACATTAAAGATCTATTTTACTTCATCAATGTCACATGAAGCTTTCAAATTTGCTTTCATTAATAATATATATACCATATTAGAACTATAATATATGCATATAATTTTAAAGTATTAATATTTAACCAAGAATTTGACTCCAAGGTTTAAATAACTGGATAACTGAAATTGCCATTTACTGAGAAAAGACTGGGAGAGGCAGGTTTATGAGGAGGAAATCAAGTGGTCTACATTGGGTATAAGTTTGAGATGCCTATGAGACATATCCCAATGGAGATGTGGAATAGGATGTAGTGTATGTGAGTCTGGAGTTCAAGGGAGAAGTCTAGGCTGAAGACAGAAACTTACGAGTCTTCAGCATCAAGACAGCATTTAAAGTCATAGGACTGGACCAGCTCAATAAGAAAAGTAAAGAAAGAGATGAAGACTGAGCACTCAGCCCTAGGAGACTCACAAGTAGACTTAGGAATAACCAACTCACGAGCTAGGATTTAGGGATATGAATTAGACTCAGTGAAGTCTAATTCATATCCCTAAATTCACAGTAGGTGCTTGAGCCACAAAACTGCATAAAATTAAAGTTGATGTGGCCACAAAGGGTCATAAGAGCGGGGAGGGGGGCAGAGGGGAAGAAAGAGAGAGGAGCAGAGATGAGAGAAGGGACTTAAAGTCTAACATCTAGCAGTCCCAGTTCTGGTGAGACCTGCCCATTCTAGGTTTCCTATTTTTACAGGCCTGTGAGCTTGCCTGTTCTGTTTATGGTAATTCTCAAGCAACTTGAGTGGGTTTCTGTTCTTGACCCCCAAATATTCCCTGATGAAGGCCTAAAGAAGGGAGACAACACATGTGGTAGTAAGAAGTGAAATCAGGTCGGGTATGGTGGCTCACACCTATAATCCCAGCACTTTAGGAGGCCCAGGCAGGAGGATTGCTTGAGCGCAGGAGTTCAAGACCAGTCTGGGCAACACAGCAACTCTACATAAAATTTTAAAAACTTAACCAGGTGTGGTAATATGTGCCCGTAGTCCCAGCTACTCGGGAGACTGAGGTGGGAGGATCGCTTGAGCCCCAGAGGTCAAGGCTACAGTTAGCTGTGATCATGTCACTGCACTCCAGCCTGGGTGATGGAGCAAGACTCTTTCCAAAGAAAGAAAAGAAAAAGAAGAGGAGAGGAGAGGGAAGGGGAGGGGAGGGGAGGGGAGGGGAGAGGAGAGGAGAGGAAAAAAAGAAAAAGAAGTGAAATTACTTGTTATCAATAAAAATTCTAAATCTTATGTGGTGAACTGCATCATTTAGCCCCAGCTCTTCACTCTTCCTTGTATCCATGCCCTCTGACATGAAACTCTGTAATGCCAATTGACCATAGGTGAGCTAGCCGGCTCTGCCCCTTGACTTCGGACTCAGCCCAAAGAGACATGCTTTGGTCAGCAGACATATCACAAACAAAGCCTTTATGGACTTGTGCACTGGGCTTGCTCTCTAGAGCCACTGTCATTGCCACAACGCTGGAGAATGAGAGACAGACGGAGCAGAGCCAAGTCATTCAGTCACCTCACTCTGTCCAACAGCAAGCCAACCCTCAGGCACATGGGCAAGCTCACCCAAGATCAGCAGAGCCTCTGTGACCCAGACGCACACGCAGAAAAAACACTTCTTGTTGTGTCTGCCTGAGGTTTTGGAACTGCTATGTGGCAGAGATAACTGATGCATCATATATAAAAACACACTTGGATTTGATCAACTTTTTTCTTATCCAGTTATCACCACTGATACGTGGGGACAACTTGGCTTCCCAAAATGGCCAAATATGGACAGAAAGTAATTGATAGACCAAGAAAACGGAGCTTTAAAAAAATCTAGATTATACAGAATGTGGCTGATCTATCCACAGCTACTGTAGAATTAAATATCATTTTAAGGTTTATTGTAAAATAAATATAAATAAGCAAAATAATACAGAAGGCTATCAGGCATTCGGATTCTCCTATTCATGATTTGCTGTACAGGTGGTTAAAAAGTAAAAAAGCAGTCTCTTGTTTCCTTTTAAGAAACAGTCTTTAATTCTTGTAGCATAAAAACATTATTCATCTTCAATGAGTGGTTACATGGTCTACTTGTACATGTTAGGACAGATTGTACGCTGGCTTCCAAAAGCATTACTTAGAGGATGATTTTTAAATACACTCACATTAGCATTGCTTTCTTAAATGCTATTTACAGATTATAAGAAATTTTTAACATAGAAATAGCTATTTCATGAGAAGTGCAAATGTTCATGATGAAATGAAATTAACATTTCAGTAGTGTACCCTTTTAATTTGATAATATCATGAGGCTCAGGAACTTAAGAAGTTTGAAAGAAGTCTAATGACCTCACGTTTGCCTCAGATAAAGTTTGAAATCTAGTCACATTTTCTTTCAGCAACTATATTTGTTTTCCATAGTGAAATAGTAAGCCTCAAAGTATGAGTGTAAAAATACACAATTCTCCAAAGTGAAGGGTAGCACAATTGTGGCTATTATACTTGTATACTTGGGACTCATTAACTCAAGAATATCAGTAAATACCAGCCCTCCACCAACCACCAGTTTAAAAATGTTAAACTCCCACAAGAAGTTCTTTCCTTGAACCTGAATATAATTGTCTTAGGTCTTTAATAGCCATTCAAAAAAATTAAATATGCATAAATGCATTCAACAGTTGGTCTTCAAAAACCACAGCTATTCTAGAGTTCAATGTGAACAAAGTTTAAGGTTAAGAACTGACTTCTAAAACTATGCAACTCCCATGACAAGCTAGAAGATCTGTTCTCAAATACCAGAACACTCATGCACCCTTTTAAAGACGTCTCTAAAATAGCTGTGTTACCTATGCTTGCAAACACATGGCATCATTGCTTCCCAGTTTTTAGATCATAGGTTCCAGGATCCCTCTTACTACACAAGAAGAAAGTAAAAGGCATTTCTAAAAGGCATCAGAGATTTGAGTTTAAGAGCCTTTAGTTTATAGATGAGGCCAACACAGAGGATCAGCAATGCACAAGCTTGTCACACACCGTTTCGTATGTTGATGCTCAATGTTCATTTTTCCACAGAAAAGGAAGTCATAAAAAGGATTTGACTTATAAAAACATAAAACGTCATTTGTTTATAAATCTATAAACATACTGTTATACTGTTAGAATACTAGAAACTGTTTTAAAATGTTTTAAAAATCAAATTTTATATGGCTAAATATAAGGAAACACATCTTCCACACTGTCACCAAAATTAACTTTCTTTAAAATAAAAACAAGGCAAATTTAATGATGCCACTTTCCAGCTTAAAAACTTTCATGGGATCCCCCTGGATTCTATGAGATAAAAGTCCATGTACCTTGAAGAGAGCAAAAAAGAACCTGCCCCATTCGGAGAGTTTAGATACTTGTCTCCACCCAAATCTCATGCTGAAATGTGATCCTCAGTGTGAGGGGTGGGGCCTGGTGGGAGGTGATGAATGGAGTGAGTTCTCCAGAGATGTGGTCATTTAAGAGCGTGTGACCCCCTCCCCATCCTTCTCTTGCTCCTGCTTTTGCCATGTGACATACCTTCCACCATGGCTAAAAGTTCCCTGAGGTCTCCCCAAAAGCTGAGCACATGCCAGCACCATGCTTATACAGACTGCAGAACTGTGAGCCAATTAAACCTCTTTTCTTTATAAATTGCCCAGTCTCAGAGGTATTTCTTTATAGCAACGCAAGAAAAGCCTAATACGCTCATAGAGCCCTCATCAACATTTTCAGCCTCATCTGGAACCATACCTGCCTGACACCTGGCTCCCTCTATTCCAGCCACACAACATGGCTCATTCCTTACTCAAACTATGGCCTTCCATATCTCCTTGATTTTGCAGGCTGCGTTACCTTTGCTGGAGTGCCTCTGTCCACCTAGTCACTATCTATCCATGTGGCAAGATCTTCAAGATCTTGAAGGCATCCCTGCCTTCTTAACCCAGACACACCTCCTCTTCCCACACAGCTCCCTATATTACCAGCTACACTTCACATTGTCAATTAGTTCTTCACACAACTATCTGCCCCTTTTGGGTGAGGTTAGCTCCAGGGCACAAATAATGCCTTAATCCAACTTGGGATCCCCTGGCACCTGGCACATAATAGGTGTTCAGCAAAGCTCTGTGGAGTAACCAGAAGCAAAGGGGAGAAGAATAAAAGAGAAGTTAAAATAGAAAAAGATGAAAGCATGCAGTCCTAAAAGACAGTAAGGATCTCAGCAGTAGAGTATGCCTAGTTTTTACTTTGTCTCAGTTCACCCCAAAGTTTTTGATTTTGTCTTCTGAGGTTCTCCGAAACAACATCACTAGCTACCACAAAGTTTTAACACAAACTCTATGTAATGACCCTGGCCTCCAGGGCCCAACTATGTAAAAATCACAGACTCTTAATCTCCTTTTTTTCTCAGGTCTGTGCCTTCAGGCTCCCCCACCTTCACCCTACTGCACGAACTTTGGCATAGATTTCCAATGACCACATACCTGATAAATCTAATGAGCAGCAGTCTCACCTCTATTGTTTGACTTATTGGGAGTGATGATAGTGTCTATCATTGAACCTCTCATACCTTTAAGAACTAGCTCAAGGAGGGGCTCACACCTGTAACCCCAACACTGTGGGAGGCCAGGGCAGGTGGATCATTTGAGCTCAGGAATTCAAGACTAGCCTGGACAACATGGTGAAACCCCATCTCTACTAAAAGTACAAAAAAATTAGCTGGGTATGGTGGCGCATGCCTGTAGTCCCAGCTACTTGTGAGGCTGAGGTGGGAGGATCATTTGAGCCCAGGAGGAGGAGGTTGCAGTGAGCTGAGATGGCACCACTGCACTCCAGCCTGGGTGGCAGAGTAAGACCCTGTCTCAAATAACAAAAAAAAACTAGCTCAAGTGTCACCTCCTCTGTAAAGCCCTCCATGACCCACCCTAGCCCCCAAGTCCACTGCACATGGTTGACTATTGTCTTCATTTGCCTATCTCTAACCTCAGTTTGGACTTGGAGTCTAGCATGTTCTATGTTATACTGCAAACCATTATCAACATGTCTCCTTTCCCACAACAATTTAAGTTGCAAGAAATAAGGAGTTGATCTTCTTAGGCTTTATCTTCCCCCCTCCAACCTGGAGCATTACACAAATTCAACAAGGAATTACTCCATTAGCAATCACATCTTTTCTCCTGATCACTAGTGCTTCAGGAACGGATAACAGTAAGAGCGAAAGAAAAATAGTGACAACAAAGTATGAAATTGTCCAGTGTTACCCAGGTAAGGATTGAAGGGGAGACTCCACTTCTCTTCAATTAATGCTCATTGAACACATTACAGACCACACCCTACGAGCTTTCCACATATCAACTTAATCCTCACAACATTCCAATGAAATAGACATTATTATCCCCATTTTACAGATGGGAAACTGAGGCAAAGAGATTAAATGTCTTTCTTGAGGTCATACAAGTCATAAGTGGCACTGCCAGGATTCAACTCAGGCAGTCTTAACCTACATTGCATTTCCTCTCAAGATATACACCTAGGAGAAAGACTGTGGAACAGAAGATTGCCTAAGCTGAACAGAGAAAGAGAGAGGAAAAGAAGAGAACATGATAAACACTCAACTCTCCTGAGGAGGAAATTAAGAGAAGGAAAACTGGTCCTGTCTGCTCTTGGTGCCAACAGTATATCTAGTAGTGACCAAGGCCCAGGCCCAGGTTGGCTGATTATAGGTCAGAGTTGCACGGGAACAATGAAGGGAAGGTGGAGGAAAGAATCTGCATTGCATTCAGGAGGTTATGAACCTGGGAAACACCTCTATTTTTGCAGTGTGTTTAAGCGTGTGTGCGTGTGTGTGTGTGTGTGTATGTATGTATGTATGTTTCCCTGTTCACATATCCTGGGCCAAAGAGTCCTGGCTATTTCTTCCCACTCTCAACTCTGACCTGGCTCTGAACTCTAATTCTATCTGGCCTCACTTGGCTGAACTGACCCACCTATTCCTTACCTTTAAGCTCTTTATTTATTCAGAGCTGAGGTTCTAGGAGCTGATTCAACAGATAGAGGTTTGCTCATAGTAGAGACTGGAATAAAGGTCAATAAATTCTGGGAAAACAACTCCTGTGCAATAAACTACCACTCGTACATAAAGTCAGAGTTCATTAAGGTAACTGTCCATCTGAAAAGCAATTATTAGACTCACGAGTTGAGGGTGGCTCTTAGAAGATCTATCCAACAGGAGAAGGAATGAAGACAGCCTTGGAAAAATCTGAGGTTCAGTTTTCCAATTTGGCTCTGAATTTGGCTTATGAATTCTTACAAGTCACTGACATTTTATTTGTCCTCTGAATTTATAGATCTCCTCTCCATCTCCAACATACTTTTATGCAGTTCATTTGAGGATATGTTACAGCTCATTGTACAGGGATTTGGCTACCAGGAAAAGCAATGGGCAAGACGGGGCCAGCATTACACCACTCAGATTCATTAGGAGTGAAGCTGAACTTCCTGGCACAAACCTTAGGTCAAAATGGCAATAAATGAAATGGACAAGGAAACAACTGCAGCCTAATGTTCTCAAACATCAATATCGCTTTTGATGTTAATATACTTAGTGGAACATGAAAATCACTTTTCAAACCACTTGGACATTCATCTCCAAATTTCTGAAGTTGCGCTCACTTTAATTCCCTAGAAGTTGACATTTTAATTCTGTTTCAATATCAATCACATTTCTGCTTAGCAGAGAGTCAGTGGTTCAATTGTTTGTAGAAACCAATCTAGTTCAAAAGAGAATTGGTAGCCATTCCGATCTTCGTCTTGGGGAGATAATCAATACAGCCCGCTCTCTGTGGGAACACGCTCTCCTGCAGGCCAAGGGGAGATGCTGACCCCAAGCAGGAAGGAGAAAGACTGTTTATTTCTTGGCACCAGGAGGCAAAATTTAATTTAACTTTAAGTGTCCATGAGCTTTTCATCCTCAAAGTGCTTCACAAATATTAACTAATTAATCTTCTCAGTACTGCTGCATATTACATAAGCTCTTTCAGGGATAAAGAACAAGGGAGGCACTGAATGGACCAGGTGGTAGAATTACGAAGATAAGAAACTAACCTCACAATGAAAAACCTTTTACCTGGAGGTGCTATTAGTGGTTAGGGCAGACTGCAGTGCTAGTGGTTGTGACTATTCTATCAATTCTAGCAGTTTAAAATCAGTAAGAAAAATAATGCTGAAACTAGGGCTGCAGCGATAATGAGCTGAAAGTTCTTTCTGGAACTAAGCCTCAGTTCCCTCAACTGTCAAGTGAAGCTGCTTACAGAACAAACTCCAGAGGGTGCTTATGAGGAATCAACAAGGTGACACATTCAAGATCTTATCACAGAGGAGCCTACCAGTGCTCAGTACACACCAGCTGTTATTAAATAAAAGGTGCCGTGGCTTCCAGGTGTCTCAGCAAAAAATGGGTTAAACAGCTTCAAAATGTTTGCAGGTATTGTCCGTATTTTCATTTGTGAGAGACAATGAATTTAGCCAAATTGTATGCACCTCTTTCATGAGTTGAACTGTGTCCCCCCTATAAAATTCCTATGCTGAGTGTTACAGCTCTTTTAGAATTTGTCTAGTGCTGGAAAACCCCTTTTTTAAACTCCTATGTTGAAGTCCTAACCTTCAGTAGTTCAGAAAGTGTCTCAGTCAGTTCAGGCAGCTGTAACAAAATATCACAAACTAGGTGGCCCATAAACAACAGAAATGCGTGTCTCAGAGTTCTGAAGGCCTGGAATTCCAATATCAAGATGCCAGCAGATTTGGAGTCAGGTGAGGGCCCACTTCCTGGTTCGCAGATGGCACCTTCTTGCTGTGTCCTCCCATGGTGGGAGGAACAAGGGGGCACTAATCCCCACCACCTCTCAAAGTCCCCAGCTCCTAACACTACCTTGGTTATCAGGTTTCAACATAGGAATTTCAGGACAAAAACATGCAGAATGTGATTCATTTGGTAATTCATTCGTTACAGATGTCAATAAGATGAGTTCATACTGGAGTGGGGTGGGACCTATTCCAACATGACTTAGATTCTTATAAAAAGGGTACATTTGGAGAAGGCCACACCTGCACAAAGAACACATGCAAACATGAAGGCAGAAGAAATAGAGCAGAAGCCAAGGAATGCGAAAGCCCTCCTATCAACCACCAGGAGCTAGGCAAGAGGCATGACGGATTTCTTCCCATGTCTTCAGAAGGAACCAATCCTGGCCGAGCACGGTGGCTCATGCCTGTAATCCCAGCACTTTAGGAGGCCGAGGAGGGTGGATCAGCCGATGTCAGGAGTTCAAGACCAGCCTGACAAACATGGTAAAACCCCGTCTCTACAAAAATACGAAAATTAGCTGGGCGTGGTGGTGCGAGCCTGTAATCCCAGCTACTCAGGAGGCTGAGGCAGGAGAATCGCTTGAACCCAGGAGGTGGAGGTTGCAGTGAGCCAAGATTGCGCCATTACACTCCAGTGTGGGTGACACAGTGAGACTCCATCTCAAAAAAAAAAAAAAAGAAAAAAGAAACCAATCCAGCTGACACTTTAATTTAGGTGACACAATAAATTTCTGTCATTCAAGCCATTCAGCTTGTGGTACTTTGTTGCAGCAACCCTAGCAAATGAATAAAACCTCTATATACGATCAGTTTTGTTTAATAAACAACCATGAACCCACCAAATCCTACACACAAGCATACTGGTCTGTGAAGTCACAGGTACTCAAAAGTATCCTGAATGAAAAAATCTAGCACCATTCAATCTTGATGCCAAAGACAGTAAAGGGAGCACTGGACATCAACACAACTCAGGGTACCAGAATCAAGCACCCTGCAATTTGGTAGGAAATCAAATTTTTATCACCCAAACTTTACGTGGCTTATAAAAACCCAACTTATGTAATAATTCTCAATATGCATAAAGAGAGGACAAATTTTTTTTTTTTTTTTTTGAGACAGGGTCTCGTTCTGTCACCTAGGCTGGAGTGCAGTGGTGTGATCACAGTTCACTGCAGCCTCGACCTCACAGGCTCAAGAAATTCTCCTACCTCAGCCTCCCAAGTAGCTGGGACCACAGGTATGCATCACCGTGCCCAGCTAATTTTTTTCATTCTTTGTAGACGTAGGGTCTCCCTATGTTGCCCAGGTTGGTCTTGAACTCCTGGGATCAAGCAATCCTCCTGCCTTGGTTTTTCGAAGTGCTGGGATTACAGGTGTGATACCCAGCCAACAAATTAATTTTTACATGGTCTTCACTACTCCTGAGGTATGCATGGGCCAAGACACACCAATTGGCTCCCTGCTGTTCAGCTTTCTTACTGTTTCTCCAACACTGCATGTACCTACACCATGGCTTTTACCCTTGGTGTTCCTGATGCTAGCATACCATGTCCCCATGGATACATGTGGCCAGCTCTTCCTAAACTTGTAAGTGTCAACCTCTATGTTACCTCCTCCAGAAGATCTCCCCAACTGCCCTATCTAGTGCTGGCCCACCCATCCCACCCCCAGTCATGCTGCATCACATCATCTTTATTTTATATTCTTTCCAGTGTTTATCACTCTGATGTAATCTTGTTCATTATGTATTGTTTGCTTCTCGGTGTCTCACTCCACTAGAATGTAAGTTCTATGAGGGCAGAGACTACATCTGTCTCACTCAGCACTATCTCCAGTGCTTAGCGTGGTGCACAATGCACTGCATGAACTTGATATTTTTTGAATGAATGCATACCACCTTCAAAGGTGAGTCATTTTTAGCTAAGTGCAAAGTCTTGCAGTTTATTCAAGGGAGAACCACTAGCCAGTGCAATTATAAGATCCTGGAAAATCTCAACATACAGGGTTGGCAAATCTAAAACCTGAGATATTGGTAATGCATATTTAAATGATCCCTACTATAAACAATTTGTTCAATGTAATATAAACAGGCCAGATAGTCCCTTCCTAAGTAATCTTAGTGTAAACAATTAGTCCAACTGCTTCACTCACTATCTTTTTGCACATACTATCGGTAAAATAGTATGTGCAAACAAAACAAATAAAATAAAAATTAAGAAATCACAAGTCAACCTTTTAATAAAACTGGGACTATTACAATCCAAAATGCAAACCTACTTGTTGCAACTTAACATTATTGTCTAATAATTTTTCTTATAAAAAATAGAAATTGAGAATTATTTTTAGAATAGCAGGTATTTTGATGAGCTGTATCTAAATTCCAATCTTTTACAGTAGGCTTGTCCAACCCACGGCCCAGGACGGCTTAGAATGCAGCCCAATGCAAATCTGTAAACTTTCTGAAAACATTATGAGTTTTTTTTGCATTTATTTATTTAAGCTCATAAGCTGTTGTTAGTGTATTTTCCGTGTGACAATTCTTCTTCTAACATGGCCCAGGGAAGCCAAAAGATTGGACACCCCTGTTTTACAGGTTCAAAATGTAAACAAATGTTAAAGACAAAATTGAATAAATGTCAATGGCCTAGGAGCTCAATTCAACTTGTCTAAATCATTCCTCTAAGAAAAATAGCCATCCTGAGTCATGAGCTCTGAATCCTCAATGTGACCTTTAGAGCAAAACAAACAGTTATCTGTTTATATTTTAAAATAGTTATTGGCAGGTCTATTGCTCATGTTCTTTTAACCCACGTTAAATTAAAAAATAAATCCTTTAAGTCATTCAGGTTAAACCATGAATATTACAAACCAATGCTATGATTAAAAATAATAATAATAAAGAAGTCCCCAGACCAATTTAACACCACCCCAAATCCACTCAGATCCAAAAATCAGAGTTAAATTAACTAATATCCATTCTTTCTTATTTTCTCCTTTCCTCTTCTTTTTGGCCTATATTGAGCATTGGACCCAAAAAAGTAAGTTTGAACCTAGAAATGTAGTGAGTTTCAGTTCTTAGGACACATATTACATAAAATTATGTATTTGCAAAAGTCAAAAGGTTTAAAACCCCACCCACTACCTGCCAAAAAAAAAAAAAAAGCTGGAAAGCTGGTCAAATCAAGCTGGGATTTCTTGAGCCATTATTAACCACTCGGTCACATTATCATTATCAGTCGCTGGAATTGGTCGTATATTTTTAGGACAGTACAGGTAGACAATGGGAAATTCCATGTCGTCCTTCTCCATTAGGGCAGCTGCTGCATTTGTTAAGATGGAATTTCACTCTCATCATTATCAATTACAGGAAGAATCAGCTACTAGGCCAAGCAGATCATCTCATTTCATATGAGACTACTTATTCAAAACGACTCAGCACTTACAAACATATATTACATACATACAATCAGCAAATCACAGCTAACCAGGTCAGCTGCTGAAAATAAATCAGGAGACATTAAACCCAAGATTCTCCTCCTCGTTCTATGGACATCTCCAGCAGAATCAATGAACACAGGACCTAAGGCATCAGCCTGCATCCTCAAAGCAGCAAGGGGCCATCTTGAAATCAATTCATTGGCCTCCAAGTTGTCTAGGATCCTGGATTCAAAGCACCTATGTTTCAGCAAAATTCTAAAGGTTAAAAGAACACCAACAAAAAGCCAATCAAATGAAGATAGAGTTCTAAAGCATTCACTAACCACTCAGTCACGTTATAATAAGCCACTGTCGCCTCTATTTCTTCCCTCCATGAGACCTTGGGGATAGATTAAGTGGCAGAGGCTAAATTACTGTATCTACTACCCACATGCTAAAGTTAATCTGTTCCTCCAGAACTATTCAAGAAGATTCTTTCAAGGCTGTAATGTGACTAACATTTTTTTCTTTCTCCTTAAAAGAAAAAAATCCAAATCCAGTTCTCTCTTCTTCCAGAGAAAGCTTAATATGAAAGTCGCCTCTTATGCTTCTGGATTATTCCATAAACACATGATTTAAAGAAAGAAGGAAAAAACAAATACTATTCAATTTGGTTTTTCCTTCTTTCTTTAAAAATAGTAGTCAGGGGCCGGGCACGGTGCACGCCTGTAATCCCAGCACTTTGGGAGGCCGAGGCGGGCGGATCACAAGGTCAGGAGATCGAGACCATCCTAGCTAACATGGTGAAACCCCGTCGCTACTAAAAATACAAAAAATTAGCCGGGCGTGGTGACGGGCGCCTGTTGTCCCAGCTACTCGGGAGGCTGAGGCAGGAGAATGGCGTGAACCCAGGAGGTGGAGCTTGCAGTGAGCCAAGATTACACCACTGCATTCCAGCCTGGGCGACAGAGCGAGACTCCATCTCAAAAAAAAAAAAAAAAAAAAATAGTAGTCAGGAAGTTGATATAAACATTCAGCATTAAGAACTCTACAAAATAATAAATAATGTATGTGTATACCATCAATAAAATTTTATTACCTTTTTTTAAAAAAATCTACATAATATTCTGAGACCTGAGAAAGAACCTTATTACATTAACTGGGGGAGGTGCCTTTACCTTTTATTGGTGAAATATAAGAAAAAGTAGCCTACAATTTGCTCCCCACGTTTTGTTTGTCCATCTGTGCATCCACCAATCCATATATATGCCAAATGCAGTATTTCTGTGCTGCAGTTACTTAAGCATTTCTTAATTTATGCATAAGCCAAGTACTATTCTAAGGTTGTTTCAAATAGTATACTATTTAATCTGATGAGCCAGGACTATTTTCTCCATTTTACAGATGAGGAAATTGAGACAGAGAGAGGTTAAGTAAGTCACCCAAAATCACAGAGCTATTTAGTAAGACAGCCAGAGTCAAAACCAAGCAGTATGGCTCTAGAATTCATGCTCTGAACCGGTACATAACACTGCCTCTTAGGAGCGGAGACTAGCATGTCAAATTGGGAGGCCCTATATAGTTTAGTGATTAAGGGTATTAGAAAGACCTTGTTCCTATACAGGCTGTCATTTACTAGCTGGGTGACCCTACACAAAGTTACCTAATCTCCCTGGGCTTCAGGTTCCTTTTGTGGATTATACGGATTCTCCCACAGTGTGTGGTATGGATAAAAATAATTTAAAACACTTAGTAAAACAGATAGCTCCTAGTAAGGAATCCATTAACTATTAGCTTTAAAAATAATTACTTCCATGTGGCAAAATGCTTCGGCAGGCATGTCCACAAACTGCCCTCTCTGATTAGACTCAAAAATACCAGAGAACAATTATTTTTACTCATCTTGGCATGCAAAGAATTGTGCCCAAAATAACTGATATGTAAAGGTTCCTGCATTTGAGATGCTTAAATTTAGTCATTAAAAGCAAGTTTTTATAAAAATATACTTACAGAGAACATAAGACTTTTAAAATATATAAAGTTGTCTATACTTTTTAACCTTTAAAGTTTTTAAAGCAAATTAAAACTTTTTGAAAATTTTTAATCAAATTAATGCATGCACACATTTTTAACATCAAATATTACTCAGTAACTCAACGGAATGATAAAAAGGAAAAGGGGACTATTCAAGGTTAAAAGACTCAGAAGAGACTAGAGAGACATAACACCCATACACAAGAGGGGGCTTTGTTTGGAACCTGATTTGAATGTATTAACTATTTTAAAAAACAGCTTTTTCAGGTGGGCACAGTGGCACAAGCTGTAGTTAACTACTCAGGAGGCTAAGGCAGGAGGATCATTTGCACCTAGGAGTTTGAGACCAGCCTAGGCAACATAGCAAGACCCCATCTCTAAATAATACTACTAATAATAAAATTAAAGAGTATTTTTTTCAATCAAACAAAATTCAATATGGTAATAAGGAACTGTTAGTTTTATTAGGTATGATAATAGTATTGTGATAATGGTATTGTGATTATGATAATGGTATTATCTAAGTAGATGTCCTTTTTCTTGAGATGCATTTGGAAGTATCTGGGGTCAAATGGCATGATATTTGAATTTTTTAAGATACCAGCAAAAAAAAGAAATAAGACAGATGAAACAAAAATGGCAAAAGTGTGGAAAACTGTTAAGTCTGGTGGGTTCTTGGGGGCTAACTGTATCACTCTATTTTTCTGGATTTGAACCTGCACCAGGAGCTCCTTTTCCCAAATGCCTCTCCAGAGAAGGCATATTCATAGTTCTTGTACTTCCTAGTCATTATTTTCCTTTTAAAAAGATTGCTATTTACTTGCCTATGTATGTTTTCATTTTTTAAAAAAGTAGTCCCTTTAATTCCTGTTGCATCACCTACAATAGCTCTTAATGGCCCAACTTTGATATTATTAGAGCCCTCTTCACTTTTCCACGTCTTTCCATTCCTTACCATCTACTGTTTATATTTTTACTTTTATATCATCGAGGTTGATTAGCATTACTGTTTTATAACCACAAGCTTTGTACTTTGTCTATAAATTGATTCTGTGTTTATATTATAACCATGTAAACATTTTCTATGCATCTCAAATAATATCATATGAATACATTTCAATTTTAGCTCAGTTTCACTTTTTCCTGGAGTTTCTAATTGCTTTTATTTTTCCTTGCACCATTTGCCATTAGTATGTCCTTAACTTTCTTCAAACTCTTCATCATATCAGGCCTTCTATTGGGTAGCTGTATGTCCAATTAAGATTTTCCCCCTACATCTTAGATATGTTAAACCTGCCAAATGATGGAAGAAATTCTAACTCAGAATATCTATTCTTAAGCATATGTTCCAATTTTTTAAACTGAATTGAGAAGCTGGCCAGTTTGAGAATGGTCCAAACACTTTTATAAGCTTATTCTGAGGGGACAAATGATGTTCTTGTAGGAAAGAGAAAATAAAGTGAAGGAGGTGGTTTTAAAAAGAAGCTTATGTGGATGTAATAAAATTCACTTTATAACTAGAGGGTTTCACCATAAATTTATGAGTACCAGTGAATTTATAGTGAGTGCTAAAATAACCATATTTTTTTAGAAGGGAGGTATGCATCCTCATGAAACTCTAATTACATTTACATTTAGAATAATTGGGAACACCCCTACCCCCATCGGGCTTCTGAGTCATATCCCTACACTATAACTTTGATAGAGGAAAAAAAGTATAAAATCTTCAAAAATAATGCAAAGGAAAAAGAAACCTCAAACAATTAGTTTACAAACAATGCCAAGTGCTGAAGAAATATATAATCCTTGAAGCTTGAAAGCCACAGATCACTATTCAGAGGTCTGTCAAAAGCTTTAGCCAAAATATTTCATCAAAAGCAGGCCCAACTGAACACAGGCAAAAAGGAATTATCATGGCCAGCCTGGGCAACATAGCAAAAACAAAAAAGAGTGGGGGGTGGCGAATGACACAGTGGTATGGTTTGGCTGTGTCCCCACCCAAATCTCATCTTGAATTTGTAGCTACCATAATTCCCACTTGTCATGGGAGGGACCTGGCAGGAGGTAATTGAATCATGGGGGCAGGTCTTTCCCATGCTGTTCTTGTGATAGTTAATAAGTCTCACAAGATCTGATGGTTTTATAGAGGAGAGTTCCTCTGCACATGCTGTCTCTTGCCTGCCACCATGTAAGATGTGTCTTGCTTCCTCTTCACCTTCAGCCATGATTATGAGGCCTCCCCAGTCATGTGGAACTGTGATTCAATTAAACCTCTTTCCTTTATAAATAACCCAGTCTCGGGTATGTCTTTATTAGCAGTGTGAGAACAGACTAATACACACGGTGATTAAGAGTTGAGACTCTGGGCTCAAGTCATCAAGTGTCAATCACTAAATTGGTGATATCCGGCTGTAAAAATCTTAGTACATTGTCCTTTCTGTAAATACTTGCTATCTGATTAGGTGTTGTGAGGACTAAATGAGAGACTGCATACAAAACATTCAGCACAATGTTAAGTAAAGTCTAGTCACTGATAATAGTATCCACACTCAAAAGCTATCTTGTGCCTGAAAGCTTGACCATTTCTCCTCAAAAGAGCTTCTCTGATGATCCTTGGTATTTACTCAAAGAAGCCGAAAAAGTATGTCCACACAAAAACCTGCACAGGGATGTTTATAGCAGCATTATTCATAACTGCCAAAACTTGGAAGCAATCAACATATCTTACAGTAAGTGAATGAATACGTAAACCATGGTATATCCAGGCAATGGAATATTACTCAGTGCTAAAAAGAAATGGGCTATAAAGCCATGAAAAGACATGGAGGAAATTTAAATGCACATTACTAAGTGAAAGAAGCCAATCTGAAAAGGTTACCTAGTGGAAGATTCTAACATTATCACATTCCGGAAAAGATAAAACTAGGGAGACCAAAAAAAAAAAACAAAATCAGTAGTTGCCAGGGGTTGGAGGGAGGGAAGAATAAATAGGAGGAGCACAGAGATTCTTAGGGCAGTGAAACTATTCTGTATGATACTTCAGTGATCTACAGATACATCCCATTATACATTTGTCCAAATCTGTAGAATGTATGACTTCGAGAATGAACCCTAATGTAAACAATGGACTCTGGGTGATAATGATGGGTATAGGTAGGGTCATCAATTGTAACAAATGTACCACCCTGATAGGGGTGTTACTAGAGAGAGAGGCTGTGCACCCTGATGGGGGGGTGTTACTAGAGAGAGGGGCTGTGCACCCTGATGGGGGATGTTACTAGTGAGAGAGGCTGTGGAGTAGGGGAAGGGACATATGAGAAATCTCTGTACCTTCCTATTAATGTTGTTGCAAACCTAATAAATAATAATGTTTTAACTAAATTAGAAAAAAAAGTTCCTTTGATAATTCTATTTCTATGCTACCCATCACATAGTTAATATTTGCACATGTGAACGAAGAGCTAGGTGAAGGATCTCACAGGTAAATGCAGCATGACGCAGTGTCTAGGAGCACAGACCCTGGAGCTGAACTGCCTGCATGCAAATCCTGACTTCAAGCCATGTGATGTTAAGCAGATGGTTTAATTTCTCCCTGCCTCAGTTTCCTCATCTGTAAGACAGACAAGCCTCATTATGCAGTTGCAAGGATTAAATTGGCTAATATTTGTACAGCATTTAGAATAGCATGGGGCACAAAAGTAAGAGCTGTATAAATTTTTTGTTAAGTAAATTGCAGTGTTGCTCATGATGGTAAAACATAAACAGCTTGAAAGTTTATCATTCAGAGAATGGCTAATTACACTCTGGCACATCCTTACTATGGAATAATCCTCAAACGCTGAAAAAAATTAGATGGTAGATTAGTAAGTTTCCTCCATGTCTTTTCACAGCTTGATAACCCATTTATTTTTAACACTAATATTCCATTGCCTGGATATGGTTTATTTATTATTTTGCTATTGACGTTAACAAAAAATGGGTTAAGAAAGGAGTCAGGTGAAAAAACCAAATTGCAGAAGAATAATTACATGTTTAGAAAATTCATAAAAATGTATGTTTTAATATACACCTATATGCCTCAAATGAATAGGAAACATCCTGGAAAGATACACACCAAACTGCCAAAAGTAATTGCTTGCCTCTGAAGACCGAGTTTCTAGTCCTGTCTCTATAATAACTACCTGTACAATCTTGGCTAAATCACCTAACTCAGGAAACACCTAAGGTAGTTTCCTCACTTAAAGCAGGAGAGGCAGGGATGACTGGATTCAGTAATGCCTCTCATTGATTCCAATCCCCCAAATACCCTGACTTTGATTATGGGATTCTGGTGCTTTCTATAAATAAAAGCAATGAATTCTCCAACACTTCATCCTTTATTAGAAGCCCTGTGGAACATGGTGTGTTGTTTCAAAAGCACAGCCTATGACAGATGGAAACACATTCCGTGGGTACAGTTCCATCCCCAGATCATGCTCTCAGTAACGAAATCATTCTTCACCCCCGGCCCCCACACATGAATGCCGTGTGCTCCTAGAGAAGATAATTGCCTTATCCATTGATATAAGAGCAACAGTTCCTTTATTGCCATTTTGCTTTTTGCCCTGGATTATCATCAGAAATGTATTTACACTATCATTCATAAACATATGTAACCCAATTAATCCACCCACAAGCAGGAAGACAAGAAACTGCCGTTTTAAAATCAGGGTCAGGTTGTCATCCTCCATCCAATCACCAGTGAGACAGATACTTTGAGTCACTGGCCCCCATCATGATTCTAGGTCACCACTGGGTGAACCGAAACCTCAGTCCTCAGTCTCTGCCCATCTGCTCTCTCTCATTGATGTAACCTGTAGCCACACTCTCACTCCTTCCCATCCAGCCTTCCTGCCACCCTACGACCCCTTTCTCTCCAGCCCAACCCACCAGTGAGCTCACCACCATAGGTCCCCAGCACCTACACCATTGCCTGGCACATAGCCAGCATCAAAGACCACAATTCAATTGATTTGCGCCCACAAAAAACATTTACTAACTAGGCCAATACATGTAATTACCAGACTAATCTTCCTAAAGCAAAGTACTGATTCCTTCTGCAACCCGGCAAAAATGTATTCTCTAAAACCTGGAGCACCTATGATGTGCCAAACACTGTACTCATTTCTGACAAAATAAAAAATGATACACTGCTAACCTCACAGGTATCAGTGGGCCTCTGTTCCTACCAAAGCGAACAGAATTCATCACTAACTATGCCACTCAGTGACTATGATCTTGGGCAAGATACTTAAACTCTCTGAACCTGTTTCCTCATCAATAAGATGGGATTGCCCTCACTGCTAAATGAAGTAATGCACACAACACATTTAGCGTGGTAAGATACCAATAAAAGTTCTTTTTAAAATTAATAGTAGTAGTAAGGCTGGGTGCTGTGGTTCACACCTATAATCCAAGCACTTTGGGACACCAAGGAGGGTGGACTGCTTGAGCCCAGGAGTTCAAGACCAGCCTGGGCAACATGGCAAAATCCCATCTCTATAAAAAATTAAAAAAATGTTAGCCAGGCTGGGCATGGTGGCTCACGCCCATAATCCCAGCACTTTGGGAGGCCAAGGTGGGTGGATCATCTGAGGTCAGGAGTTCCAGACCAGCCTGGCCAACATGGTGAAACCCCATCTCTACTAAAAATACAAAAATTAGCCAGGCGTGGTGGCAGGCACCTGTAATCTCAGCTACTCCGGAGACTGAAGCAGGAGAATCACTTGAACCTAGGTTGCAGTGAGCCAAGATCATGCCATTGCAATCCAGCCTGGGCAACAAGGAGACTCTGTCTCAAAAAAAAAAAAAAAAAAAATTAGCCAGGCGTGGCGTGGTGGTATGCACCTGTAGTCCCAGCTACTCGGGAGGCTGAGGTGGGAAGACTGCTTAAGCCCAGGAGGTAAAGGTTACATTAAGCTGAAATCACACCACTGCAATCCAGCCTGGGCGACAAGGCAAGACCCTCCATCAAAACAAAATAATAATAATAATAATAGCAAGAACAAACTTCAAATGTCTTAGTCAATCAAAGACTTCAAAATCTGGTACCAATAAACCACTTAAGCCTCAACATCACACACCCTGTCTACCTGTCAAAAAAATAATAGCTGGAGTCTGCCCATCTGTGTCTTTGGTCCTGTAATTCACTGTAGAAAAATGTCCCACTCCTCTATCCCAACCCTCACTCCATTCATCTTTAACTCCCACACATCCTTTGTTGCCTGGCTTAATATGCCTTCTCTACTCATGATAGCACCTCCCACCACAATAAACTTCATCTATGGTCCCACAGTGCCATGGCACTTTAAAACAGCACCTCATCTATTCTTTATAGTGCACTCATACAACATGCTTTTGTGATGAAAGACACATCTGTTTTGTGACAGATGTTGCATTTTGTGTCGGGGATGCTGGGGTCAACGAGAAAGTCCCTGCCCACAGTCCAGCTGTGGAGTTAGGCGTAAAATAAATCATTACCATCACATTGTGAAATACACATTTGGCCTTTGACCCCATTTCCTGGCATACAACTCCTAAAATCCTTAGAAATGCCAAAGTGATGTCTTATGCATGCTAATGAGTTGACTGGTAGCTGGCAGCTTCTAGGTAGCTTCCAGATGGAGCCGGTCACCAGAAAAAACAAGGCAGGATCAGAGGGTCCAGCTTTCAGCCCAGAAAGAGGGGAGGGAAGAGAGGCTGAAGGTTAAGTTACTCACCAATGGCCAATGATTTAATCAATCATGCTTACATAATGAAGCTTCCATAAAAACCCAAAAGGACCACCTTCAGATAAGTGAACATGTGGAGGCAGACAGGATGGTGAACAAGAACTCATCTATCCACTGGGGAGGATAGTGAGCCCCAACTCCATAGAAACAGAAGCTCCTACACTCAAGACCCTTCCAGACCTCGCCCTATATATCTCCTCCTCTGGTTACCTGTATCCTTTGTAATATCCTTTATAATAAGTGGGTAAACATGTTTCCCTGAGTTGTGTGAGCCACTCTAGCAAATTAATCCAACCCAAAGAAGGGGTAATAGGTATCCAAACTTAAAGCCAGTCAGTCAGACATTCCAGAGGCCCAGACTGGTGTGTCAGGTGGGAGGTGGGGCACTCTGGGTGGCTGAGCCTCCAACCTGTGGGATCTAATACTATCTCTAGTTAAACAGTAAATTATAAGATACCCAGCTGTTGTCCACTGCAGAATTGATTGCTTGCTTGGTGATGCGGAGAACTTGCCCCCACCCCATTTGGTCACAGAAGTCTTCTGTGTTGATTGTTGTTGAGTGAGAGACTAGAAAAAGCACTTTGAGTTTGTTTTTTCCACGATCAGAATTATCCAAATAATTTCTGCATTAGAATTGTGATAGGCATCCTAAACAAAACAGATAAAAATACAAATGGGATTACTTCTGCAGTCTTGAGACCTAGATTAAAGGCAAGCCCGTTTCAACATGAACCTCCAGAGCATATTTAATAAATGTCCGTTACAATCAAATTATCTTTTCTATTAAAAGTTAACTCATTTGAGAGTAGGGACCTTGTCTCAGACAGCAGAGATGTAGTCAAAAGAATAAGATATGACTGGTTGCAGCTATTGCTTGTTGACTTACCAGCTATATAACTTAAGCTGACTTCTCTGATTTTAGATTCTTCATGTGAGTAAGAGAATAAGCCTTTAGAGACTGTTAAAAGTACTATATACATGGAGTATTATCTGTATCTAGCCCATTACAATTAACACATGCTGTAAATATAGCGAGGGTTTGGCAGATGTTTGTTGAATGAACATTAAGTCCCTGGCCAAGGCCAGGGGTGAGCTCTGTTGTGACCTTGATTCATGAGCAAGAACCAACGTCAGCCCTGAAACAGCTACTCAACCCTTTATAATTAAAACATGGAATAATCTCTCTAGATAAGAAGCATGGACACTTCTTGGCAACGCTGAGAGATTAGAAAGATCTGTTCTCATAAAAAACCCTGTATGCTAAAGCTATCAGAAGACAGTGTTTTCATAAGGACACATTTCTGAATTGCTTCATGATTTCACATCTCAATCTCAGCACCAAAAGTGAAGGCCAGTACAAGAGCTCATCCTACAAATTCAGTGACGCTAGTGTGATTCTAACACCATCTCTCCATTCCCATTATTTTTCCCTTCTAGACTCCAGATGGTCTTTTTTGTTGTTGTTACGAGCAGACCAAGACAATAATAAGAGCAACAAAACACATGTTGTAAAAAAGGTACTTCCCTGAAGCCCTGCCTTGGCCTCCAAACCTCCACTATGAGATGCCGCAGCTGGTATCTTCTCTTCCAAGTTGCTGTCCCCTCACATATGTACACATGAGCACTTCAGCTACATCTACTCTGTGCAGAGGGGAAGATAGCTCTATGTAAGATGTAAACACAAAGCCAGGCAGCACTATTCTATTCTCAGTCCTCTTCCTGTTCTCCAACCATTTTTGTTCCTAGTGGAGTCATCTCAATCTTTAACAAGTCAGTTTTTTTTTTTTTTTTTTTTTTTTTGAGACAGGGTCTGCCTGTGTCACCCAGGCTGGAGTACAGTAGCATGATCATAACTTACTGCAGCCTCTACTTCCTGGGCTTGAATGAACCTCCTGCCTCAGCCTCCCTAGTAGCTGGGACTACATGTATGTGCCACTATGCCTCGCTAACTTTTAAAGTTTTTGTAGAGACAAGGTCTCACTGTGTTGCCCAGGCTGGTTTCAAACTCCTAGTTTCAAGCAATCCTCCCACCTCTCAGTGTTTCTTCTTTTTTTTTTTTTTTTTTACTTCTTTTAGCCTATGCTGGAAAAGCCTGCCATTTGTATCATGAATGAAATCTAACTTGAAGATAACTGGTCTAATTACACTCTCAGGCAATTTCTATTTTTCATGTAACAGTTTAGGGACATTTATTATGTTCCAGGCATGAGGATAACAATAGTCTGCAATCATTTATTATGGACCAAGCACTACCTGATTTTCATGAAGCACCCAATAAAATCACTGTCACAACCCTGTTAGGTAGACAGCAGAGCGTCTGTGGGTTGGATGGTCACCAAGCATTCTGGCAGCAGACTTGTCAATGTCCATTTGCTGTCACCTGTGCCTACAGTGTTTCTGCTGTGAGGATGGGGAAGCTTGCTGTGGCCCTTGAATCTAAATAGCACATGTGCTGGAAATCCCCAATATGGCCCTTCTCTGAGAGATCTGGGGTCTCAGAGAACTTTTAATAGCCAGAAATTAACCCCACCAAGAACAGCTTTCTGGCATGTGACAAGCTGTTAGCAGACAACTTGCTAATAATGACAGGTGAATGTTAAAACTATAGAGAAAGAGATTGAAAGCACAGGAAATCCTGCAGACACTGATTTCATCAGCCAAAACAGTCCTCTAAAGAAAACAGGGGCATTGAAGGGTTCTCTCAAGAAGAAAATCTTCTCTTGTTTTTGGGGGCAGGGAAGAACCAACCACCCTTGGCTTTTCACTTGGTAGATGTATCCACGTCCTTTTCTTTTCTCCCATTTCTGCCCTCGAAAGGCTCAGGCAATGTGGGGGCATTTCCTGAGTCAGAATCACCTCCATGGGAGAATATACAGACAAATGGCCAAGAGAAAGAAAGTGACAGTTAATTCTGACAATTTCTTACTTCTCAGCATTCCAAGTTATAGGTCTAGGAGGAAAATAAGAGCTGGAGGCTACTGAAGAGAACCCAAGATGAAGACTCCAAGACTTCGGTTCCATTCCCCAGAAGAGGACAGCACCCCCACTTTTCAGATGGAAGACAGCACCTAAGCCACTTGGGAAAAATTCATCTGGTTAGAGACACCAAAACGTTCCAGGTTTCAAAAAAAAGAAAAGAAAGAAAAGGGGAAGGGAGGAAGGGAAGAAGGGAAGAAGGGAAGAAGGAAGGAAGGGAAGAAGGGAAGAAGGAAGGAAGGGAAGAAGGGAAGAAGGGAGGAAGGGAAGAAGGGACAGAGGGACGGAGAGAGGGAGGCTGGGGCCCTCCAAATTCAAGGGCTGACGTTTGTGAGAAATGAACATAGCACTTTAATGCTTCATTTACAATGAAGCTGTCAGGATTTTAGAAGCTTAGAAGTTCTTTCCTATTTTTTACTTTTTGCCACAGAAAAATAACTTCAGGCCCCTCTGCTTACACAGCCCTGGTAATAATCCCAGCACTTTGGGAGGCCGAGACGGGTGGATCACGAGGTCAGGAGATCGAGAGCATCCTAGCTAACACGGTGAAACCCCGTCTCTACTAAAAAATACAAAAAACTAGCCAGGCGAGGTGGTGGGCACCTGTAGTCCCAGCTACTCGGGAGGCTGAGGCAGGAGAATGGCGTGAACCCGGGAGGCGGAGCTTGCAGTGAGCTGAGATCCAGCCACTGCACTCCAGCCTGGGAGACTGAGCGAGACTCCGTCTCAAAAAAAAAAACAAAAAACAAAAAGAAAAGCATCATATTTATTTAAACTATGTTCTATAGGGCAAATTAATATTTAGAAGTTTCTTTGTAAACATTTACATACTACAATTTTCATGTTAACTAGTAATTCCTAAAAATTAACAAATTGAGAGGGCTTAAGTTCTTTTCTGCTAACTTGACAACCAAGAGTGCCCTGGTGTTGTTTCCACTCTGTGACCAAGAAGAAAAGCAAGTCCTCCCCTCCCGAAAAGTGACTCCTTGGTAACATGGGAACACACATCGGCCTTGCATTTCAAGAAGTCAGTTTTTACTGAGAAGGGAGAATTAACAACCCAGATTTTCTTAATAGAGTTAACAGTCTAGGTGAGAATTGGAACAAGTGTCTAATGCAAACACTTACTGGAAACTTGTTTCTCTGACTTACAGAGAATGTGGGGTTCTAAGAAGTTACTTTAGATTAAAAGGTCATTAGTTATTTCAGATTAAATTTGAGGGCTAGTGGCTTTTTGATTTAGCTACTAGCCCTCAAATTTAGCCCCCAAATGGAACTCCTGACTTGACTGAGGCATCCCTCCAAATAAAATGCCTTTCATGTCACCTTGAACGAGCTGAGGTGACCAATGGAAAGGGTCACTGGCACAACTCCAATAAACAGGACAAAGAGTTCATTCATCACTACCTGTACATTTCATAAGGAGGCATACGGGCTTCGGGAAAAGGTGCTGAAATTTGTTTTCTGCATGAGAGAAATTAAACAGTTGCTAAATAGACCAAATTAAAGTTATATGCCATTAGAGAAATGAGAAATAAAGGAATGAGTATTTACTAAAAAGACAAGAATATCCTAGTTTCACACATATGCACACCCCTTTTCACTTTACAAGTTCTTGGATGATGTTGCTAGAAAATATTGTGGAAAAGGAAATCCAAATGTGTAACCAACCCAAACTTGGCATTTTACTGCAGCCCAAAGGTGAAAAACTGAAGACGAATGCTGACTGAGACATAGTACACAATCAATTAACCAAATCCAATTCCACCGGTTTTAACTCAATTGCAATTTAATCTTGGCCATGTCTTTCCACTTACAGTCAGATAAAGTCTTATTAACTTTATCCAGTACTAAAAACAAACCTGGGCTGAGCTGGGGAAAGACTCCCTCATCCTACATAGCTCTGACAAAGTGCTGACAAATAAGAGAGGGTCTGATTATTAAATTCAACGTGAGAAATAAGTAGAATGGTTTACTCACAGGCCAGTACTTATGCTGAGCCAATCCTGTAGCTACGCTTCATAAGTGGATACAGAAATAACTTGAATTTAACAGAGTGAAATAAAATAATCTGAATGATACTCTAAGGCCTCCTTGCAAAGAAACAGGCTGGTGTCCTGTTTGAGATTCCACCTATCACCTACTAAGTCCTAAGGAGGGAAGGGCAAGGGTGTTTTGGTGTTTTTGGTGTTTTAGGTTGAACTCCTTGGACTGGGTAAATACTGAAACTCCCAGTGTAACTGGATAGGAAAGGGGTTGGCAATTAACCATTTATGTGCCTACAAGACTTCTAATAGATCATCTTTCTTGATGTGGATATTATTTTACAGGTTAAGTAACTGAGTTCCAAAGGCATTAACGTGTAATAAATGGTAAAGCTAGTATTTGAACCAGAGTTACATTACAAAGTCTTTGATATCGTCACCATGCCACTCTAGCGCCCTATATGCTAAAGTCCTTTGAAGCCATAGAGGCCTGGAAAACAATTAAGAGAGACAAATCCATGTCATCTAGAGGGAAATGGAAGTAGGAGGCCCAGGAGCAGTAATACAAGACACACGTGAAGAACGGTCTTTTCGTTGCTTATATTACAGCTTTCCATTAATGGTGAGTTTAGAAAAAAGTCATAATTTCTTTGCTAAGTGGCTTTCATAAATGCATATGTTATTTACTCATATGAGTAAATGTGAGTGAGAAATCTATGTGCTTCTTAAAACTAAGATGCGGCCAGGCGCGGTGGCTCAGGCTTGTAATCCCAGCACTTTGGGAGGCCAAGGCGGGTGAATCACGAGGTCAAGAGATCAAGACCATCCTGGCCAACACGATGAAACCCCGTCTCTACTAAAAAAAATAAAAAAATTAGCCGGGCATGGTGGCGGGTACCTGTAGTCCCAGGTACTCGGGGGGCTAAGGCAGGAGAATGGCGTGAACCCAGGAAGCAGAGCTTGCAGTGAGCTAATGTCATGCCACTGCACTCCAGCCTGGGTGACAGAGAGAGACTCTGTCTCAAAAAAAAAAAAAAAAAAACTAAGATGCAAGAATAAAAATAAAATGTCAGGTCTAATCTTTTCTAAAAGAGAAATTAAAATTTATCAGGGACACGAGGGGATCTGAGTGAGTAAAGAGACTGTAACTACAACTGTACTATAAATCATGCCTAGCCTTGAATGGAGTAGATACTCAATAAAAGTTTTGCTGTGTTTCACTTTCTAGTCCAACAGTTCATACCACAGATGAAGAAGCAAAGGCCCAGACAGGTCAAGAGCGTTGCTGGAGGTCACACTGCTAGTCAGGGACAAACCAAAGACTGGGACTGAAGTCCTCTAGCTCCTACACCAGGGTTGTTTTCCGAACACTCAAAGTCAGCCTTCAGTGGCCCCTCTCTTCCCTGGTCCTATCTTATGAGCCCACACTTCTTCACACAGCACTTTCTCCAGGGTGGTCTGTCAAGATTTCATCAGAATGCAGCACAAGATCATTCAAAAGGATTAAAAAAAAAAAAAAAAAAAAGGCCAGAGTTGGCCCAGTGCTTGGTTTATATCACTGAATTTGAATCACCACCCTACACCTCTGCTATTAAATTATTTGTCTACCCTTAAGACAGATTCACAACCTTTTTAAGTAGATGACGTTTTAAGAAGAAACAACACAAAGGACACTACTGCTTGCAGACTTCTGTGGCTGAAGGCGGAGCACGCATTTGCTACTGACTGGTCAGAGGAACGCCAGATAGAGCGAACGGTGCAGGAGCTCTGTCTGAGGCAAGAGCTCCTGGAGAGGAGGAAAGATTCAGGAACTCTTAGCTCCAAGTCTTGGCTCTACCTCTGGCTAGAATTTTTAGTTTGGGCAAGTTTCATAACCTAGGAGGTCATCCTCTTTTGGCTGGAAAATGGGTATAATTCACCAACTTCACAAAATTGTATGGTTCCTCAGCTGGAACCAAAGGCATGCGCCACCAAGCCCAGCTAATTATTTTATTTTCTGTAGAGATACGGTCTCACCATGTTGCCCAGACTAGTCTCAAACTCCTGGGCTCAAGTGATCCTCACATCTTGGCCTCCCAAAGTGCTGGAATTACAGGCATGAGTCACCGTACCCAGTCCAAATTCTTTAATATACCATAAGCAGCCTCCATATACAAGTATAGAAATAAGAACAGGAAGGTTTGCACACTGTTTTCTGGGAAAAACTACTTCCTCCTTTAGGATGAAAAGGAAACAAAATATTAAAGTGGAAATAGATCAACTAACTCATTTTGGACTTTTCTCTCATCTATTCGAGGGTAAAAATTATTAACCAAACTGTTCTTGATTTTACCAGGGAGCTTTTGATTCATAAGAAGTTCCAGGCTGAGTATAGTGGCTCACACCTGTAATCCCAGCACTTTGGGAGGCTGAGGTGGAAGGATTGCTAGAGACCAGGAGTTCGAGACCAGCTTGGGCAACACAGGGAGACTCCATCTATATCAAAAATAAACAAAATTAGCCAGGCATGGTGTCACACGCCTATAGTCCCAGCTACTTGGGGGCTGAAGTGGTCAAGGCTTGAGCCTGAGAGGTCAAGGCTGCAGGCTGTGATTGCACCACCACATGCACTCCAGTCTGGGCAAAAGAGTGAGACCCTGTCTAAAAAACAAAAAGTTGTTGTTGCAATGAAAGCAAACCTATGGGCAAGCTAAGAGAATGACTCTTTGCCAACGCCATCACTTAAAAGGGATGACAGATAAAGAGAAAATCTCAGACTACGTATTTCCCTCTGTGAAGTTGGCAATGCCAGTCCAAAATGATTGAGAGGATCCCTCCCAAACTTGGTCTTGTGTATAAAATGCTTTTTTCTTTACCTAGCCCCACTTATCTAGCCAAACTAAGGCATCACTAACAAAAAGCAGAAACTATTAGCTTGGGTACTTCTCAGATGCAAGCCAATAAAACAAATGAAGTGGCTATTACTCCTTAAAGCCTCTGCTGTCACTAATACTCGTACTATTAATGGTGAATACTGGCATCAGGTGAATACATATGGTTGCTTGCATCCATTTGAGATGGTTTTTTCATGGGTAACTTCAACTATAATAAGAGCTACTTGCTCCTATGGATAGTTACATTACCTGTACTGTCGACAAAAGCTTATATTCTTCAATCGCCAAGACACTAAAAACTAGATAGAAGGAGAATCGCTTGGATCCCTCAATGTGCAATCAATAAACCACCGTATAGAAACCTTGTTGTCACCCAAACAATTTCCAACATACAGTGCCCTGGCTGCTTCCTAATATAAAACCTGAAAAGACAAAACCTCACTTCCCCTCAACTCTCTGCAGCTAGGAATAAGCATTAAACCCAATTTTGACTAATGAAATAAAAGTAGACTGCTAGAAGCATGAAGATAAGTTTTGTTGCATTAAAAAAAGGGACAGGAAAGAAAGGAGAGCTCACTGTGTTGTCCCCACCCCTTACTCCTTACCATGAAAGGAAACAGGATGCCTGGAGCCACTGCAGCTATTTTGTAACCATAAGGTGACAAGAACACGGTGGGGGCGGCGGGGCAGTGGGGCGGGGTGGGTGGGAAGCCCATACACTAAGGATGTGGAGCAAAAAGACAGGATTGTGAGACTTTCACTACACAAGATATTGCCTATCTCTAGATTTCTAAGGAAACAACAAATGCCTTTATGTTTTAAGCCACTATTAGGTGGATTTTCTCTCTTACTTGCAGTCAAAAATCATTCCTAACAGACTTACATATGGCCATGTGTGGTGGCTTAAGCCTGTAATCCCAGCACTCTGGGAGGCCGAGGTGGGCAGATCACTTGCAGTCAGGAGCTCAAGAGCAACCTGGCCAACATGGTGAAACCCCATCTCTACTAAAAATACAAAAATTAGCCAGGCATGGTGGCACGTGCCTATAGCCTCATCTACCCAGGAGGCTGAGACAAGAGAATCACTTGAACAAGTATCATTCTTTATCCTTTGATTACCATCACAGTGGATACCTGGACTGTACATTTATTACCTGTTTTGTTTTGTTTTTGTTGTTGCTGTTGTTGTTTTTGGAAACTGAGTCTAGCCCAAACGGTTTTCTTGGAGCTTCCACGTTAACACAGGTAATCCAAGTCCCCAGCCTAAGCAGATTGACCCAGAGGAGCAAATCTGACCCAAACTCAACCACAAAGTTCCTTACCTAGAATTGCTGTTTTCTTTTTTTCTTTTTCTTTTTCTTTTCTTTTTTTTCTTTTTTTTTTTTTGAGACAGGCTCTTGCTCTGTCGCCCAGGCTGCAGTGCAGTGATGTAATCACACCTCACTGCAGCCTTGACCTCCTGGGGTCAAGCAATCCTCCCACCTAAACCTCCCAAGTAGGTGAAACTATAGGTGTGAGCCACCACACCCAGCCACTTGTTTAAATGTTCAAACAGAGATCAGTCTCTCTCCAATGATTATAACTGCAAAATTACACATTTTAAGAGCTATGGGTAGCCATGTTTTCAATCACACAGAAAATGACAGTGAGACAAACAAGAAGCAGGAAGCAAGGATGCATTTCTTACAGTACGACAGCCAAAATACCCAGAACAAACTTCTCAATTAAAACACAGAAAAAGCTGGACGAAATATTAAAAAACATTTGAAATCACGTACTGAAGTAGTTAGCTAGAAGGGAATCCAGAGAAGCTAGTAATGAAGTGGAAACAAGACCCCTGGAAGGTATGTCATTTCTAAAGCCAGAACTCTGAGAATATCTGTAGAACCTAGTAACCTTAACCTTCCATTATGATACTAGTGCCACGTAGAGGGGATAAAGCTCTGCACCTACTCAAGATCAAAAGTTTTCTAAGAGACCACTGCATAAAGCTCAGACCACCACTACCCCCCTAAGAGACCACTGCATAAAGCTCAGACCACCACCACCCCCTGCCCTCCGGCAACACACAAGAAGCTACAGCTTCAATGCAATGGTGAACAACAAACCAACCAACTCTTAAAATAGGAAGGTAAGGTAACTTGTTTGTGAACTACTGGGAGAGTTATACCTAGAGCCAAAGTCAAGATAAACAAATTACCCTCATACCCGTTTGTCACCCTAATTGACAGGTATAGGAAATCCACAAAATTTAAGCAGAAAATACCTAAAACAAAATTTTAAAATTTTCAGGCAAAGAATTTGATTTAAATAGTCTTGAGTTGGCAGCATCTCTGGCAACTGGCAAAAGGAAACAATTTTCTGGGGAGAAACATAACTTTAACCCAGGCCTCAAACAATTCCCACAGATGAAATGCCAAAAAAACACAAGCTGATAGTCAAAATCACAAAACACACAGGGAAATAAGATACCATTTTTAGAAACAGCCAATGTAGAAAATAGAATAAGATCTGTAGAGATAGCACCTACTGTAATTTTTAGAGATAGAATATATTTAAAGTATGCTTTTTTGGTAACAGGAAGTAAAATAGAAGCTTGAAAATATAGAGCAATGAGAATGACCAAACGTTTTCAGAAGTCCCAAATAGAACGTTTAGAAATGGAAAAATATAATTAAAATTAAACTCTCAAAGAATAAAGAGCAGATTATAATAGAACAGAAATAGTAAACAAAGATAGATGAGAAGAAATTACCTAGAGTCCCGCCTATGGAGCAAAGATGAAAAAGATGACAAGATAAAAAGTAGCCTAAAGCGCCAGGCGCAGTGGCTCACGCCTGTAATCCCAGCACTTTGGGAGGTCCAGGCACGGGTATCATGAGGTCAAGAGATTGAGACCATCCTGGCCAACATGGTGAAACCCCATCTCTACTAAAAATACAAAACTTAGCTGGGCGTGGTGGCGCGTGCAGGCAGTCCCAGCTACTTGGGAGGCTGAGGCAGGAGAACCGCTTGAACCTGGGAGGCGGAGGCTGCAGTGAGCCAAGATCACCCCACTGCACTCCAGCCTGGCAACAGAGGGAGACTCCATCCCCCCCAAAAAAAGAGGGGTATTTGAATGGATAACAGCTCAGAATTCTCTGTAACTGCTCAAAAACAACCTCAAATCTAGGAACCTAATAAATATCATGCAGGATAAACAAAAAGAAACTGACACCTATATTCATACTAGTAAAACTACAGAAAATCAAAGGCAGAGATTACCCTAAAGTAACCAGAGGGGAAAAAAAGTACTGAGCAAAGGCTCTGCCACTTGCTTTCAACAACAATGAAAGGCAAAAAAACAATGATGCTGACAGAAAGTACCCATCAGTCTACAATTTTAAACCAAGCAAAACTGTCACCTGAAAATAAAAGTAAAACTTTCAGAGAATTAAAACTGAATATTTTCTTTTCTTTTTTTTTTTTTTTGAGACGGAGTCTCGCTCTGTCCCCCATGCTGGAGCATAGTGGCCGGATCTCAGCTCACTGCAAGCTCCGCCTCCCGGGTTTACGCCATTCTCCTGCCTCAGCCTCCCGAGTAGCTGGGACTACAGGCGCCCGCCACCTCGCCCGGCTAGTTTTTTGTATTTTTTTTTTTTTAGTAGAGACGGGGTTTCACCGTGTTAGCCAGGATGGTCTCGATCTCCTGACCTCGTGATCCACCCGTCTCGGCCTCCCAAAGTGCTGGGATTACAGGCTTGAGCCACCGCGCCCGGCCAAAACTGAATATTTTCAAACAAAATAGAATTTACCACTAACAGACTCTCCAAATTCTAAGAATGTGCTTGAGGCAGAAAAAAAATTATCCAAGATAGGTGTAGTAAATACTAATACATAAGTCAATTTTTCTTATGACAGTATAAAACAAAATCATATCTAATATGCAAGTTTTAACATAAAACAAAGCACTAACATCATGAACAAGAGCATAGACTGAGAGAGTATGACAGGAGTTTAAATATTCTATAATGTCCTAGTATTGTAGGAGAGACTAATGATAGTTATTAACTTTAGGGTTAAATATGCACGTTAAAATATCTGAAGTAACTTCTATTAAAAAAAATACATATAAAGTATAACCTCCAAATCAGTAAAGGGGAAATAATAGAATGGAGAACAACAATGAAAAAAACCTTCAATGAAACACAGCCAGGTGTGGTGGCTCACGTCTGTAATCCCAGTAATTTGGGAGCCTGAGGCAGGTGGATAGCTTGAGCCCAGGAGTTCAAGACCAGAGTGGGCAATATGTTGAAACCCTGTCTCTACTAAAAATATAAAAATTAGCTAGGTGTGGTGGCATGCCTGTAATCCCAGCTTCTCAGGGGGAGAACCACTTGAACTAAGGAGGTGGAGGTTACAGTGAGCCAAGATCACGCCACTGTACTCCAGCCTGTGTGATACAGTGAGACCCTGTCTCAGACACACACACACACACACACACACACACACACACACACACACACACACACGCCTTCAATGAAACTTAAAGAAGGGGGAAAAAAGATTTTAAAAACCCCACAAATTAAAATCATAAATATACATTACAACAAATGTAAATGGACTAAACATTCCAATTAATAGGTAACAGACAAAGATGGTCAGAGAGAGTAGTTCTCTAGTTATGTACAGTTTATGAGATACATCTCTAAAATAAAATGACAGAATTTAAAAGTAAATAAAACGTATACTAAACAAACACTAACTAAAACAATTCTGGTGTGGGTATATTAATATCAGACAAAACAGACTACAAGACGTAAAACACTATTAGAGAGAAAAATGTTTCCTACATAATGATAAACATTTACTTCACCAGAAAGTGATAATAACTGTATAAGTCTAAGCATTTACTAATATAACCTCATTATACATAAAGAAAAAACTGAGGGTGAGGTAAACGAAAAAATGTTTTTTAAAAACTTAAAAACGACAAGGCAAAATTGCACACCTGTCATAGTGAGAAATTTTGTAACCCTTTTAACTGATTTACTTACAGTAAAATTCACTGTAAGTAATTTTCCTTACCCCCCCCCTTTTTTTTTTTTTTTTGGCATCTTAGTCACTTTCCATTGCTTATAATGGAATACCTAAAACTGGGTAATTTGTAAGGAAAAGAAATTTATTTCTTAAGTTATAGAAGGTAAGAAGATCCAAGTCCAGAGGCCACATCTGGTGACAGCCTTCTTGCTGGCAAGAACTCTCTAAAGAGTCCCTAGGCAGCACAGGGTATCCCATGACTATGGAGCTGAGCATGCTAATGTCCCTCTTCCTCTTCTTATAAAGCCATCAGTCCTCTTTCCATGGTAACTCATTAATCCATTAACCCATTAAATCCATTAGTCCATGAATGAATCACCTCTTAAAGGCCCCACCTCTCAGCACTGTCACATTGGAGACCAAGTTCCAACCTCAGTTTTGGGAGAGGACATTCAAACCATAGCACCGTATACAGTTCTATGAGTTTTAACATATACATAAATTCATGCAACCACCACCATAATCAGGAATAGTTCCATAAGCCCCCCACAAAAAAAAGAAAGAAAATTTTAACAAATGTCTTTCAACACTGGATAGATCAAGGAGATAAAAAACCTAACAAACTCATATATAGCACACTGTACCTAAGATTACAAATATACATATATTCTTTCAAGCACAGTAGAAGATGCATAAAATTTGATTACATGCTAGGCCACAAAGCAAGCCTCTCAAGTTGTAAAGGACTGATAAAACAAAGATATTATCTGACCAACACACAACTAAGTTGTAAAACATTTTTTTCAAAAAAGAGAACTAGAAACATCTCTTAAAATCAGAACTATAAAAATACTTCTAAATAACTCATAGGTATAAAAAATAACAGACGTAAGAAAATAATTACAACTCAATAAGAAAAATACTGCATGTCAAAATGTGTAGGATGAAACTAAGGCAATTTTTTTTAAAGTCGATGTTTATAATTATTTCATATGCATACATACACATTTTTTAAAATTTGAAGTTCTGGGATACATGTGCAGGATGTACAGGTTTGTTACATAGGTAAATATGTGCCATGGTGGTTTGCTGCTCCTATCAACCTATTAGCTAGGTATTAAGCCCCACATGTATTAGCTATTTATTCTCATGCTCTTCCTTCCCCTACCAAAAGGCCCCAGTGTGTGTTGTTCCCCTCCCTGTGTCCATGTGTTCTCATTGTTCAGCTCCCACTTATAAGTGAGAACATGCAATATTTGGTTTTCTGTTCCTGCATTAGTTTGCTCCATCCATGTCTCTGCAAAGGACATGATCTTTTTCCTTTTTATAGCTGCATAGGATTCCATGGTATATATGTACCAAATTTTCTTTATCCAGTCTATCACTGATAGGCATCTGGGTTGATTCTATGTCTTTGCTATTGTGAATAGTGCTGCAATGAACATACATGTGCATGCATCTTTAGAACAGAATGATTTATATTCCCTTGGGTTTAAACCCAGGAATGGGATTGCTGGGTCGAATGGTATTTCTGATTCTAGGTCTTTGAGGAATCATCACACTGTCTTCCATGATGATTGAACTAATTTACATTCCCATCAACAGTGTAAAAACATTCCTATTTCTCTACAACCTCACCAGCATCTGTTGTTCCTGACTTTTTAATAATTACCATTCTGACTGGTGTGAGATGGTATCTCATTGTGGTTTTGATTTGCATGTCTCTAATGATCAATGATGTTGAGCTTTTTTTCATGCTTCTTGGCCACATAAAGGTCTTCTTTTGAGAAGTGTCTGTTCATGTCCTTTGCCCACTTTTTAATGGGGTTGTTTTTTTCCTTGTAAATTTGTTTAACTTTAAGGCAATACTTTAAGGGAATTTGTAGGTTAAGATGCTTAACATTACAATGTGAGAAGTCATATTTGTAAATTGATTATCTAATTTAAAAGAATAAAAGAAGAACAAAATAACTCTAAAGAAAGAGAAAGAAGAAAATAATAAAAACAAAGGCAAACATTAATGAACTTCAAAACTAACCTACCGTAGAAAGAATAAAGCCAAAATTTGTTTCTTTGAAGAGTAATAAGACAGAAAAAACATGGATCAGTGCTCATTCAAGAAAAAAAAGAATGCACAAATAAACAATATTAGGACAATTATTACTGTATTATTACCGATGCTATAACAAATAACCAAAAACGTAGTGGCTCAAAGCAACACAAATCTACTCTCTCAAAGTCATGGAGGTAAGAAGTCTAAAATCAAGGTATCGGCAGGGCCGCATTCCTCTGGAGACTTCAGGAGATAATCCATTTTCTTGACTTTTCCAGTTTCCTGCATTCCTTGGCTCATGGCTGCATCACTCCAATCTATTGTTTCTATCCTCGCATCTCCTATTAACTCAAATCCTCCTGCTTCTCTCCTATAAGGACCCTTGTGATCAGGCACACCTGGAAATCCAGGACACTCTCCCCATCTCAAAAGCCTTAATCACATCTGTGAAGTCCCCATACCATATGAGGTAACATATTCACAGGTAACATATACTAGAATGAAGACATTCAGGGGCCATTCTTCAGCCTACCACAAGGACAAAACCAGTCGATCCAGGAACAAAATAATAAAAGGAGACTCCAGATTTGAAAACTTAGATGACATGGGTAAATTTCTAGAAGAACAGACCTTACACTATTTACCCAGGAAGAAATAGCCCTTAAAAGACATAAGGAATGTGAATCAGTAGTTAATTTTGACATAAAGAAAACAGATGGCTGGGATGACTTTACTCACGTGTTCTACCAAACTGTCAAGGAACAGATAATTCCAATATTACACAAACTCCCCTAGAGAATAAAAAAAGGAAACACTCTACAACTCGTTTTCAGTGTGGTATAACCTTGATACCAAAACCAGAAGAGGAAGGACAAGAAACCAAAGTAAAAGACGCACAGAAAGAAGACACGAGATATGGATGTAGGCTGCTGACAGCACTCAAATGCCTGAATCTGTGTTTTCCTGAGCTCCTGCTGCACTCCTGTCCTTCATGCAGTTCAGCTGTTCAACTGGGATTGTTTGACCTCCCAAAAAATCCCCTTTCTGTTTAGGTTTAAGCTATCATCCAAAATCAAGAGTCCTGACTAGTTCACCATTCCAACAACCAACCTGACACATCTAACCTCTTTAATGGTATTTGCTAAATATCAACTCAATTATCCATATTCATGGAAGGGCCCGTGGATATTTGGGTAATGAAAGCCAGGTCAACTAGAAGTAATTTAAAATGCATGCTGTCCCTTTTCCAGCAAGCTCTCGTACTGCATTTTTCGTAAGCTATTATTAACATGAATTCAAATTATTTGGCCACAGTGATCTGATGGCATAGATAAAAACAATGAACACCAGGGGACTAGAAGCTTGTCTGGGATTCAACATTCTCCAAGAATAATCCACAAAGTAGTTCTCACTCATCTCTCCTCATAAAATTGCAAATTCCTTAAGGGCAGGGAGCATTTCTATTCGTTCAGGTAGGTGACCTTGTAAATAGTCAAGAAGCTTGCACAATCCAATGACCTTTGGGGCTGTGTTTCTAAAAGTCTTGCCAAGGACATATTTTCCATTGCAACAGTTGAGATGCCACTACAGAAACATGCAAAATTGTAAAAACGTCAAACAAAAACATTTATACTCCCTTAAATATACCTCACCCTTCCAATTCTATTAGTTATCTTAAAGTCCAATTAAAAAGCTGAAATCATAAAACTGAAATTAAGAAACTGTATCAATATGTAATTGACAAGGAGATACAACAATAGAAGTTCAAGAAAACCCAGAGCAATGTTTCCAACTGGTGATAAGCCTGGCAAACAATTCAACTCAATTGCACCTCTACACCCTCCAGGGCAGGTGATAATAAAATCAGAGAAGAGTGTCATCGAAGGACCAGAAACCTCTTGGTCCTGAAATTACAAAATCTGGAAGCCACTTCATTCCACAAGTGGTACCACAGCTTTCTAAGTTCACACAATATTGATGACATTTCCGGCCACTGTCAGAAAGAGGAGTTGCTGCTGGGGCTCTTAATAAGCAGATGAAAAGAGATGTCAGATTTTACATAATCTTCACATAGATTATTGCTTACAGCCTGTGGAGTTGGGGGAGGCAGATATAGCTGTACTCAGAACAAGGAGATGCTGGCCCTGCTTAATCACACATTAGGCATTCAAAGGAACAAGAGTCTAGAAATTAGTTGCTTTAAAATGCCCAAATTTTGGAGAGAAAATAACTTTCCTGGCTGGGCGCGGTGGCTCACACCTGTAATCCCAGCACTTTGGGAGGCTGAGGTGGGCGGATCACAAGGTCAGGAGATCGAGACCATCCTGGCTAACACAGTGAAACCCCATCTCTACTAAAAATCCAAAAAAATAATTAGCCGGGCTTGGTGGTGGGCGCCTGTAGTCCCAGCTACTTGGGAGGCTGAGGCAGGAGAATGGCATGAACCTGGGAGGCGGAGTTTGCAGTGAGCCGAGATAGCGCCACTGCACTCCAGTCTGGGCAACAGAGCGAGACTCCATCTCAAAATAAATAAATGAATGAATGAACGAATAAATAAATAAATAAATAAAATAACTTTCCTTCACATCAAGCCATCTAGAAGATCACCAACAAGTGTCCTTATCAGAATCCTGGCCCAACATCATTTTCGCATCTTGCCTTGTTAGTTTGTACCCTGCAGGGGACAACTAGAAATAATGCTGAATGTTTTATTTTGCTCTCTCAGCAAGCTGTATAAATTCATTCCTGACAGATCTGAAAATAAAATGAATACTAACATTTTTAAAAGAAGTAAAGTTCTTGTAGCTTGCAAGAGATCAGTAAAGGAGCACTGTGGGTTTCCTCCCTCCCCCCGGCCCAGATCAAGGGACCGCATTCCCTTGGGCTTTTATATCCTTGTATAATATTTAATTAAATACTCTGTTCCTACTGGTTTATGTACTAGAGAACACTAATTTTAGAAAACCGATTAGCTGGTTCTTTCTAACTGTATGTTATTGTAGCTAAGGTCAAATTTTTCACTGAAACTATGGCAACAAAACCCCAGTATTCTTTGTCGACAAGAGCGAAGCAAAGTTCTCAAGTGATAGTCCTCCACTTGATTGCTAAACCTAAGTTGGGTTATTCTATTTCCTACCTTTACCTCAAATGCCACGTTTCTGGGAATGGTTATGGGGGGAGGAGAGGACCTTAGTCACAGAAATTTGCTAGCATAAGTCCAAGCGAGCTTATATATAAGTGTCATCACTGATAACATTTTTAGACACATATAATTTTAGCAGCACAAAACATCCAGACATTTCAGAAGCACCCAAATTGGAACTCAAATGTACCCGGAAAAATACCAGACGAAGAAAGGAACTTTTAAATCTTAGTTAGAGGAATAATTGCCCAACTTATTTTCTCAATTACTGCAACTGCTCAAGTTGGAGTTTTTCTACACCGACCTCCAGTTATTGTTTTGGAAAGGAAAACAGGTGGGTTCTTTGAAGAGATGTATTCTTTCCTTCACATCTACTGCCCCTCTCCACTTATCTCTCCCAAGCCAGTGCCAATGAGAATAAGCACAATTTTTGCCTTCTATAAGAGCCAGGCTGACCTCTCACCTTGGGGAGAGAGGCCTCCACCTTGGTCAATAATATAGAAGTAGCTGCTGCTGGGGGAGCTAAACAATGGGTACACATGGACATATAGAGGGGAATAATAGACACTGGCGATTCCAAAAGGTGTAGGGGTGGTACGGGTTGAAAAATTACCCACTGGGTACAATGTTCACTACCAGGGCCATGGGTACACTAAAAGACCAAAGTTCACCACTACACAATACATCCAAGTAACAAAACTGCACTTGTATCCCCTAAATCTGTTAAAAGAGAAAAAGAAGTAGCCTCTGGACATCCCTTCTGCAAATGCAACTGCCCTCAAAGCCCAGGAGAGAATGCCACTTGGCAGGCTGGCTGGCAGAAACCTCTCTAAACATGCAAGGAGCATGTGGGGGGCAGGGAAGGGCAGCTTTTGGGAAAGAGCAGATTGGCAATATCTTCCTCCTGTCCGTCAAGAGTCACTGGAATGCCTGCTGTTTGGGGTAAGATAAACACAACTTCCTCTCTGGCTAGGCTTGTAATTCTATACAGAAGGCAGGATTACCATCTCGAGCAAATGACCCGTCAGTAACTGAGGCTCTGATCAAGCCTTGTGTCAGGAGAGAAAAGACCTGATGGCTTCTTTTCTAATAGCCCCAAGCTCTGTCATAGCTGGTTACCAGGTCCACTCAATAAAATATAAAAAATTCAGGAAGGCTAAAGTCTGCCTGGCTATGGATTCCTTTGTATATACTCCACGGACTGAGTTTTTAAAACAGACTTAACGATGTTTTACAAGATGGCAAAGGCCGTGTCTGATCTTCCTAAGAGATGTCCCGAAAGCTGCTTCCTAAGAGATGTCCCGAAAGCTGCTAATTGCAAATTCAGTCACAACAGCCACCCTTCACTGAGTGCTGAGGCTGTATTGCAGGTATTTGCTGTGTTACACACGCACCGACTCATCCTCACACAAGCCTATCAGCTCCACAGTGTTATTCATCATGGCAGCCAGGTGGGGAAACTCAGGCATAGACAGGTTCAATGGCTTGCCCATGGTCACATAACTAGGGGAAGAGCAGGGCAGGGACTTGAACCCATGTCTGACTCCAGAGCCTGTGCTCCTAACCACCATGCTCTAGTGTCTTCCCAGGACATCCTACCCACTCATTACCAGATTCGGCAGGACCTTGACTTAGAAAGCTATTGTTTTTTTCTGTTTGTTCATGTTTTCAAATATTCAATAATGCCATCTTTCCACTAATGTTCTCTACCAATTAGATTCAACCCATTCAGTTTCCAGAGAGCTTCTTGTCTCCAGTGTATCTGTGCTCTCCCCAGCTGTTTACTGACCCAATGCTCCCAACCATAGGGCTTCCACAGGAAGCAAAAACAGAAAGAACAGCTGGGTCCTTCGGTGGGAAAACACACACAGTCAAATGGAATCATTCATCTAACCTCTGTCCCAGAGCAGAAATTCCCTCTGCAAAATCCCTGACAGATGGTCAGCCCCGTCTGACTCGGGGGAAACTCAGTAATTTGAAGCAGGCCTCTTCTTGGAGTAACTGCTCAGCACTAACAGTCAGAATTAAGTTCCTTAAGCCTCAAATTCTACCTCTGGGCACTTTGATCCACTAGCCCTCATTCTCTATTGCTCTGGGCTCGGAACATCTGTCTTCTATACGACAGCCCTAAAATAAAAGAAGACAACAGTCAGTGGCTCGTGAGAGCCTTGCAGGAGCATGACAACTTGTTAGAAATGTAGAATCTCGGCAGGGTGCCGTGGCTCACGCCTGTAATCCTGACACTTTTGGAGGACAAAGCAGGAGGATCAGTTGAGCCCAGGAGTTTGAGACAAGCCTTGGTAACATGGCGAAACCCCGTCTCTACAAAAAAATACAAAAATTAGCTGGACGTGGCGACACACGCCTGTAATCCCAGCTACTCAGGATTAGGAGGCTGAGGGGAGAAGATCACTTAAGCCTGGGAAGTCAAGTCTGCAGTGGGCCTTGATTACACCACTGCTCTCTAGCCTGAGCTACAGAGCAAGACCCTATCTCAAAAAATAAAAATAAACATAAATAAAAAAGAAATGCAGAATCTCAGGTCTCACTCCAGACCTACCTAATTAGAATCTACATTTTAACAAGATTCCAGGTGGTTCCTGTACGCAGTCAGGCCTCAGAAGCAATGCCTTAGAGGTCTCTTTTCATTCATTCCACAAACATTTTAGTGTCTAATATAGTCCAGAACCTGTGCAAAGCCTTGAGGAGACAGGCATGGTTTCTGTCCTCACAGTTAATGCAGTAGGGGGGAAGAGCTAAGTCAAAACCAGCAAGTTAAAAGTCAAAACCAAAAATTAGCAGTGTTATGGTATTTAATATGGGCCAGGTAGTCCATTAAGTCCATTAAGTGCTTTACACAGATTAACTCATTTAATCCTCATAAAAACCCCATGAGGCACATATAATAATTTCTCCATTTTTCCAGATGAGGAAATGGAGGCACTGCGAGGTTAAGTAATACATCTGAGATGACATGACCAGTAAAAAGCAGGGCTGAGAGTCAAACCCACAGGGTCTGGCGTCAGAGTCTGTGCAAAAGGAGCAGCTGCTTGTCTGCACACGAAGGTTCAGTAAAAGTGCCCCAGAGGAGATGCCTGAGATATGAAGGGTGAGTGGGCATTAGAAAGATTGGGGGGTCCAGGAAGGAACAACAGAGATAGGGAGATATTTCAGACGGAAGAAAAAGGACAGAGTATAGAGCAAGTATGCTGACTGCCAGAAGGAAGTCAATCCGTCTGGCTGGAGCACAGAACCTGGAGGGGTTACTGCAGATGAGGCTGAGAGGTAAGCAGTGGTGACTCATGCAGACTGCTGGGAACCCTGAAAATGTGTCTTTATCCTGAGCACAACTGGGGAACCCCTAAGAGGTTCCAAGCAGCTGAGTGACATCTTCAGATCTGTGCTGATTCCCCTACCCGCAGTCAATGGTGGACTGGTGGACTGGAGGAGGTGCCCACACTCAGACACAAAGGAAGCAAAGGTGGAATTACAGAAACAGGTGAGGAGTCTGTGCAGCAACTTTGGTGAGAAATATTGTTGCTGAAGCTAATCTAAAATGTCATCATTCAATATCGAATGGAGCCCTGGCCGCCAAGTTACCCCTGCATTAGCTTTATTCCCACCAAGCAATATGCCTTTTAAAAGTGGAACCTAGGACATCAGAAGCCTCAAGTGTTTTCTGAGCAGCACGACTCTATGATTTCATTTAAGTGGCAGACACTCTGCGATCCTCCAGACATGGGTTCAAATCCCAGGTCTACCTTGATTCCAAACCCTCTGTGGGTTCAGGGTGCCCAACCGTAAAATGGGGACAATAACAGTACCCATGTCACAGTGTGCTCCAATGGTCAAGAACAAAAGCATGCATGACCCTGTCAGAAAGCCAAGCACAAAGGAGGAAGGTACTTAACAATTATTTGTTTTTCATGCTCATGTACTGAATGCAGCCAAGGAATCTCAAAACTATAGGCATGAAAGAGAGAAAAAGATCAAACATTAAGAGTCAAGGAGTCTCAGAGAATGAGACCAATAAGATCCACTTTCCAGGGAGAAGACAAGTCAACTACGAGAAAGTTTTAGGGGTTGTTGTTGTTGTTGTTGTTGTTGTTTGAAACAGGGTCTTACTCTGTTGCCCAGGCTGGAGTACAGTGGTGCAAACATGGCTCACTGCAGCCTCAACCTACTGGGCTCAAGCAACCCTCCTGCCTCAGCCTCCTGTGTAGCAGGGACCACACATGACCACCACCACGCTTGGCTAATTTCATTTTTTGTAGAGACAGAATCTCACTTTGTTGCCCAGGCAGGTCTCGAACTCCTAGGTTCAAGCCATCCTTCCGCCTTGGCCTCTCAAAGTGTTGGCATTGCAGGCATGAGCCACCATGCCCAGCCTACAGGAAAGCTTTTCAAGAGTAACAGGCTCAGGTAGTTTGGAGCAAGATGACAGGGCAGCGTTAAGGAATCAGTGTAAAAAGATCAGCGGCCATTCAACTTAAAATGTCAGCGAAAACACTGTTAGAACTGGGAGCAGTCAAAATCATATCAGAAAAAAACACCAATTCCTTGTCAATCAGTATTTAAAGAAGGACCAACATTATGCCAGATGCTGGGCCAGGAGTGCAGGGCAAGATTTGGTCCCTTTGAGTGCTCCAAAATCTGGCAAGGAGAAAACAGTAGCTGTGTATTTATCAGACTGTGATAAACATTATACTCAAGATTGTTAAGTAGGCAGTTAGCATGCCCCTCTTGTCTATAGACATTTGCTCCTGTGCTAATGCAGCTCACAATGACATATTTTGGGGTTGCAGAGGAGGAAGTTAAGAAATCGGGTAATTTTTGTCAAAGAATATTTCAAGGCCAGTCCACTTCTAAAGGCAGTTTAGGGTAGATGTTAAGAGGAGAATTTCTGGTTATTAGATTGACTGGGTTCAAATCGCAGCTCTGCTACTTCTAGCTACGTGATCTTGGACCTGACACTAAACATCTTATATGTCAGTTTCCTCATCTGTAGAAAAGTACCTGCCTTACTTATGGGGTTGTTATGAGGATTAAATAAATGAGTATATGTAAAGTATATTAAATAGATTATATTCACTAATATCTGTTAGCACTAGACAAAGGTATTCACTATTATTTGCATTTATAAAAATTAGGTTATCATTAATTACACAGGGTGATGGAGTCAAAAAATTTTTTTAATTCATGGCTCAAACACAGTAGCCTAAAAGACAGTGTGAGGAGAAACTGGGGTTGTATCCCAATCTCAGTTTTGGCACAGGATTGCTCTTTGACCCCAGGAGACTTTCTAAATCTCTCTAATGTTCTCACTTGTCAAACAAGAAAGGAAAAGAGTTATCATAAGCTCAAGTGATTCACCACACATCTTCATCAATGCTCTGAAGACAGGATTATAAAACCCTTTGCCAAAAGAAAAAGTCCTTAATCAACCACAGTATACTGCTTTCAGGAGAACCATATAACAATATGACAATATGACCCCATTACGCTTGCTGAGATTTCCAAATCAATTTCACCCTCAATGGAGGAAGTCCCAAAAGCAATACTCTGATTCAATTAGAGGACAAGGTAAACTTATTTATTGCACTAGAAGCATTTTATGCACATAGAGCTGAAAATGGTTCTCCATTAGCAACTAAACTATAAGGGTAAATGACTATAAAAGAGGGGTCTGAGGTCTACTTTCCAGGGTGACTCAGGTATGCAAAAAAGAACAGATCCAGGGCATCAAAGTAAACATAAATTCCCTTATGCTCATTTTCAGGGTACCAAGAGCCTTCAGACATGCATCTCACAGCCTGAAGCAAGTAGGCAGAAATCCAGTGAGGGATACGCTGCAGTGTGTGGGACTCCAGCATAATCAGGCAGCAGGCACCATCCCCAGTGATTGTGTAACACACAGTGAGCATTCTATGTTGCCCAGGGAATTGACTTAAATTACAGTTTTGTTCCCTTTAAATGGAGTCTGTTGGTCCAAGACTGAGATAAACTAGTAAATCTGAAATGAAGATTATAAAAAACTATTAATCTTTTTATTAAATTTGAATTGATTTTGTGAATAGAGAACAAGTTGCAGGAGACTCTTCTACAAGGCAGCTGCACATACTCTTGAAACCTTCAATATGCCTTGAGGCATATACTTGACAAGCACCTTAAATAGACTGATTTTTCTGACTTATTTAACAAGACAGGCAGAAAGTAAGTCCTGAACCCCTACTGCGAAAGGCCTGTCATGGATTAGAATCAAAAGCACAAACAAAATTTAAGTTAGGCCCTCCCCTTTGCAGGAGGGTATTTAAAACTAAGATATGGATTCATTCCTTCGATGCCTTGCCAAAAGAAAAAAATGAAAGAATACCGTTGCTTAGCAACAACTAAAACAATGTGCAGCAAAGGAGAGTGGTCTGAAAGAAAGCTAAGCCGGTGAGTTTGTTACAGCCACCCCAGATGAACTTTGTGACCCAAGACCCTGCCTGTGTCCTCATCTGGCCTAAGGGTAAGGTTAAGGCCTGGCTATTACTGGCACTCAACTATCTTGACAAAGAGACCTGTAATCCCAAAGAAATAAGAACCTACTACTGGACAGCACAAGGCTTCTAACATTAACCTGCCTGTTTCCGCCACTAATAGCAAAGTTTCAAGCTGCATGAAATCTTGGAAAAACCCCATTTAACAGGTAGGGAAACTGAAGTTGAGAGAGATGAAATGACTTCTCTAAGATATTGTTCATGGCAGATTCTGGGCTGTATGCTAGCTCTGGCATCCAGAGGTTGCTCTTTCCCCTACATTTAACCTAAATTGCAGGCAAGACCAAGATCAGAGAAGCAGACTACTGACACTCAAGTGTTTCTTATCGCTCAACCATGAAAAATGCCATTCTTATTTGAGGACCCTTCCTAAGCCGCTGGGAGGTTTCAAAGTCAATTACAAAGAGCTTGAATCATATGTGAAACCCTTCTCTCTCTCAATAAAATAATCCTACTAAATCCACCAGCCCCCTACTAGAAGGGGCTAACATAGTGCCAGCACTCTGGGACTGGGGAAAGAAGGCTCCAATAAAAATAAAAAGGCCACGAGTCTGATCCTCAAGTTCATGGCCATGCTTTAAGTCCAAGAGTGGCTCATTATAGCCAAGCAACATACTCTTCTCCATGCCAGTATCATGGTGACCACACAATACTCACCTGTCATTATTTCTAGCCGGGCATATGTTGAGGAACCTGGGGTCTTCCACCAACATTTTACTCTGGAAATGCCCAGAAACTGGATTATACTGCCCCAGGCCAGACCCTCATTTGTACTACAAACAGGACTCATTCTACTGTAAGTAACATACTGCGCATCCCACAGCTGGTCGGGGCAATGGCTAAAAGTGTATTAAGTGTGGCAGGATACAGTGGCTCACACCAGTACACAACTACTTAGTACACAACTACTGTGTGCTAAGCACTCTATTCGGCTCTTTATGCATATTATTTTTATAAGGATGGAATTGTTTGACCCTATTTCACAGGTGAGGAAACAAGCTGAGAAATATTATGTAATCCCAGCAATTTGAGAGGCCAAGGTGGTGGATGGCTTGGGGCCATGAGTTCAAGACCAGCCTGAGCATCATAGCAAGACCCCCATCTCTACAAAAATTTGAAAAGAACTCAGGCATGAAGGGTGTATCTGTAATCCCAGCTACTCGGGAGACTGAGGAAGGAGGATTGTTTGAACCCAGGAGGTCAAAGTCAGTGAGCCATGACCACACAATTGCACTCCAGCCTGGACAACAGAGTGAGACCTTGTCTCTATAAAACTACAAAGGAAGAAAAGCACTGGGCCCAGCCTTTGAAAGAGGGCTCTGGCTACGACACTCATAAGTCACATGGCACTGGGCCAGCTCGTAACTCTTGTCATCTCAAATGGCATCAGGTACCAAATAGATGTGCTCTGGTCTCAGGGGGTGCTGCACAGCAAAAGATTAGGACATGAGAAGCATCCTCATCTACTTTTCCCCAGTAGGCCAGGTTTTATACTAGGTAGGAAGAAATTTCACCTGCTTTGCTTCTACTTATATATAAACAGTTGCAGTGAAGACAACAAATTATACTAAACAAGTTCCTTAAAGATTTTCACTACATATTGATGTAATTTGTTGTCTTCACTGCAACTGTTTATATATATTATATATCATTTTTTCCTGCCCCAACTTCTCCTCATTTTGAACTGTAAGTTCCCCTTCCAACAGCTTTTATTCTGAAACTAAGGGGCTCCCTGTAAGGTTAAAAGCCGCACACTTTGATATTATTGATATGGTAACATCTGTCCAACGTCAAGAATGTGGAGCCATGACTGGCCTCTTGATATGAACAGAGAAGATCAGGTTTTGAAAGCAAGAGCCTGACTACTGCCCCAATCTTATGCAATAATGGCATGAGCAACACTAAAGCCTATCTAATTGCCCAAAGGTCCAGTTGCCAACAACCCTGGAGGTGATTTACATTTAAAAAGAGCAGAGATTCTGGGAGCAAAATGAAGACTGGTTGTTAGTTTCCACCTTTTCTTTGTAGAAGATGCCTTTACATTTAGCATGAGGGAGCAGGGGGAGGGACTGGTAAAAGTGGGAAGAGGAAAAGATAATACAGAGAAAGGAATTCACTAACCACCAAGTTCCTATTCCCTGTTTCAATCTGATGTTTGCCTTCTCTGTTCTTTCAAGATTATGGGCAAAGACAACACAAATCAGGGAGTAGAAGAGGTTCTGCCTTACCTTCCATGGACAATGGGGCTTTAAAATGGTACCACATTAATCAAAGAACTAAAATTGCTGCATTATTCTAAGTCTCAGCTCTTCTCATCACTTACGAGGACAATGATATTGTCCAAAATTCATTCAGATGAAAAAGATGTGGCTTATGTGAAACACATGTGCAGCCAACCTTTTCTTTCTACAGAGAAAGTGAGAGGCAAGAGATATATTCAAGAAAATCACACACAAACAAAAAAGCAATACACTTTGGAAATGTACTTTCAGCCATCAGAGAAAAAAAAGCAAGTGTGTTCAATGTTGAACTCTTTTACATCTACTGCAAAAATTAACAGCAACCACTCACTGAACAACTACTGTGTACTAAGCACTCTATTCGGCTCTTTATGCATATTATTTTTATAAGGATGGAATTATTTGACCCTATTTCACAGGTGAGGAAACAAGCTGAGAAATATTATGTAATCTATCAAGGTTACTTAGCTTGTACACAGGGGCAATGGGGTTCAAATCCAAGCCCAGGGGTTCATGTGCATGTCCCCACCCACAAACAATTTGAAGACAAAAAGAATAGCAATATATAATTATTCTCATATAATTAAATATGAGATTTACAAGTACTAGGCTCTGTACTAAGTACTGGGAACACAAAGAAAAGAGTAAGTCTTACCAAACTCTTAACTAAGGGTCAGGCTCCCCCAGTACTAAATTCTTAACACACAATTAATCTTCCCAATGACCTTATGAGATAGAGCCTATTATCCTCTCCCATTTTACAGGTAAGAAAATCAAGGTTTGCAAAGGTGAAGTAATCTGTTCAGGGTCACACAGCAAAGAATTCATGGAACTTGGATACGAACCAGGAAGCCTGATCCAACAGCCTCTTTTATTAACCATCAGGGCTGCAGATCTCAGGTGCTCACAAAATTAAAGACGCAAAGTCAGAAGCCATGGGGAATACTGCATAAACAGGCCTTGGATTTCCATTTACTTAAGAACAGGTTATGATGGTTCTCAATATAGGAAATAACTTGGCAAGGAAACAATGGAAGCAAGAACAAACCCAAATGACTACATGCAGCTCTGCTGATTGCTCAGATAAAGACTCCATCATCCCATTCGGCTGCTTGCCAGCATCTCGCTTTTCCATATGTGTTTGTTAAACTCTAGAGTGCAACGGGTCCGTGAGGAAATGGACTAGAAATGCCTCCAAATTGCCCAACTGCCCTATGCACAATTTCTAAACATCAAAATGACTTCAGCTCCAAAATACACTTATATTTGGAAAGGCAGCAATTGCTTCCAAAAGAGAGATCTTTTTCTTCATTTTAGAAAAAAAAAAGTCAAAGAATGCTGCACCGCAGTTGAAGGAATGCATTGGAAAATTTTTTTAAACCTCACTGCCCAACTTCCATGGTGAAGGAGCAGATCGTTCCAGCACTGAGGCAGCCTGCAAAGGCAGAGCTGCCTGGGCCCCTCACCTGGGTGCAGGGGGCCTCTGGTTTAGCACGTGGAATTAAGGAAGTCCTGACCTACATTCCCAAAGCCTGCAGCAGAGCTTGTTTTGAACCAGATTTTCCCACAAGGACAAAGCAGCTCACAACCCAGAAACCTTTATTTTTAATTTAGGGAGAAAGGCAGTCAACAAATCAAGTCACTGTCATGTGACCACCTGTAGAACCAGGCCAGGCTGTAAAAGGAATTTGCTTCCTTCCAAATAGCTTCTGTCAGACTATTACTGTTATCTCAAAACAGTCGCTTCAAATCAGCCACCACATACACACCCAAGCACCAGGCACCTTTACAGTCATGCCAGAAAAACATATCTCCTCCGACTTCCACTGCTATAGTCCTATTTATTTTTAACATTCTAACCCTGTATTCAAACAGCCCCTGGTTCATTTGTGACAACATGGATGAACCTGGAGGACATTACGCTAAGTGAAATAAGCCAGGCACAGAAAGACAAGTACCACATGATCTTGCTTATATGTGGAATCTACAAAGATTGAACTCCTAGAAACAAAGAGTAGAATGCTGGTCACCAGGGACTGGGGTGGAGGATTGAGATGTTGGCCAAGGGATACAAATTTCAGTTAGGAGGAATAAGTTCCAGAGATCTATTGTACAACATAGCGACTACAGCAAATAACAATATACAGTATACTTGAAACTCACTAAGAGTAGTTTTTAAATGTTCTCACCAAAAATAATAATAAGCATGTGAGGTAACGTATATGTGAATTAACTCAATTTCACCATTCCACTATATATACATATTTTAAAACATCATGTGTTTTAAATATATGTTGATTTAAAAAATTAAATTTCAAATTACGTGCATATATTTGTAAAAGACAAATAGCCATTAGTTAACTTCATACAGTACATTAGAATCTCTCCCAGGTTCATCTCCCAGCTCCCCAGGCCTGTTTATAGAACAAGATAAGAGGTCACACTGGACCAAGCAATGCCTTCCTGATGCATATCCCTCCCCTTGGTTCCAGCTGCAAAAGCCAAATCTAGACCAGCTCTTCCTTGAATAACAAAGTCCAGGTTTTATTAGCCTACATTTCATTAGCCATGGTTCTTCATCTTGGTGGCACAAGAGAAATACCTGAGAAGCTTTCAAAAATCCCAATGTCCAGTTAACTCAAAATCCCTGATCTGGATTCAGATATCAGTGTTTCTGAGAGTTCTCCAGGTGATTTCCCTGTGCAGCTAAAGTTGAGAACCATGGCTCCCACTCCATCTGTCACCAGCCATGTGACCTCAGACAAGGTTCTTAAGTTCCGAGTGTATCAATCTCTTCCTAGGGAGGAGGGATGGCTCCCTGAGCTAATGCAGGCAGAGTGCTTAGCACAGGGCCTGGCACAGTCAATTGATCTTGTCCCTTTCAATATTCATGGTGGGGAAGTAATTCTATGAGTGACTGAATTATGATCATTGGACGAAATCTTTCATTTCTGCAGCACTCAAGATTTTGTCGTCTTGCAAGAAAACATGAAAGAAGCATTGAGAAGAAAAAGGCGGTGGAGGCAATAGCCGCCTTGGGTTCCTCTTACAGCTTATATCAACAACTCTTTTTCTTTCTGTTTTTTTAACAGTCTCCCCCAACCCCCACCCATCCTCAGGTGAAAACATTCTCCTGATAGCCTCACGCCAACTGGATGCAACTCAACACCAAATGTCTTCCAAATGGCTTTTCTCCATCTGAACGTCTGCGTTCTATTTTATTCTAACGTATTTAGCTTTTATCCAAAAAAGTCAAACAGTTTCTAAACCACTAAACAATAAGAACTTAGAACTCGAATTATATAATCTGCAAATGGCAAGATTTGAGCCCTTTGGGACTGAGGCCATCAGTCAAATACCTAACCCAGTGGTTTTCCACCCTGGCTGTAAAGAATCAGCCCTAATTCCAGAGTTGAGCTTAACTGATAAATAATTTAATTATTAAATAGATGCTTAGGGCTCTCCAGTGGATCCCTTAGTCCTAAGCTCTACAGTGGAGCCCCAAGCATCTATTTAATTTAAAAGCTCCCTCAGATAATCCTAATACGTGGCTAGAGCTGAGGACCACCAACCACAAGAACAGAAAAGAAAAACCACTGTTTATCATATAAGACACCAAGTGTACTTCAAAGACCTCCTACAGTAAACTCAGTTACCTTTGGAGAAAGATAACAAATTCAGGAGGCCTAAAGAAAAAACTAATTTGGGTAGAAAAGCTGCCCTGCCTATGCCTTTTCTTTGTTTTTGTGTTTGAGACAGGGTATCACTCTGTCGTCCAGGCTGGAGTACAGTGGTGAGATCTCGGTTCACCGCAGCCTGGAACTCCCAGGCTCAGGTGATCCTCCCAACCTCAGCCTCCTGAGTAGCTGGAACTACGGGTGCATGCTACCACACCCAGCTAATTTCTGTATTTTTAGTAGAGACAGGGTTTCACCATGTTGCCCAGGCTGGTCTCGAATTCCCAGTCTCAAGCAATCTGCCCACCCCAGCCTCCTAAAGTGCTGGGATTACAGGCATGAGCCACTGCGCCCAGCCTGCCTACGTCTTTTAACTCAAAAAACAAGCGCAATAATTAAGAACATTTCATTCCAGTGAGACGTTCAGTGAGGTATCATTACACACCTCCTTAAAGAAGGTATCTAAGAATATCAGCATCCCCAAAGGGACAGTGAGATCCGCTAAAATAATGAATATTCCCTGTGACTGGATCCATAAATCCTATTTGTTTGAAAAAATATCCATACAAATGTAAGACTTTAAACCGAATTAGCACTTGTCAATACATATTCAATAGACAAATTAAGGACCCAGTGAAAGACATCACAATCTTGATACTAAATTTATGTATGTATTTTTCAAGAAGTTGTAAAGCTGAGAACTGAAATCATACTCCGAAAAAAACATAATAAGCCTATCTTGCTTATAAACACACACGACACACACACACACACACACGCACACACCAACAACACACTTCATGAATTTTCAAGTGAGTCAAGGTGACCACTCCAGGAAAGCTTACCTCTGAATTTCTTAGGTGGATTGTTAAGGTCCCCGGTTTCTGGCTGTACAACACAACGATCATCAACCAGGCTGTAAAGAAGACAGATAAATGCTCTGTCAAGTTAAGTGTATGAAAATGAAACTCTTAGCACCATGCAAAAATCAGATATCCCAGGGCTTTTCCTGTGCAACATTTAGACTACCATATTCTCCTGCCAGGAACTCTTTACACTAGAGACTTCCTATGCATGGATCTAAACCTAATCCAAAAGCCCAGGGTTCTGTTCTGTGAAGGACACATTAAGCTACTGTTTTCTGTGGCTCCTCTCCCATAACCACGTCCATGGGAGATTTGAGTATAGCATGCAAGGTGGCTGAAGTCGTGAGACACAGCAAGGGGCAGTTGCATTCAACTAAGGGTAGCTGAGGAGCTGACTTTGTGCCCAGTGAAGATGAGTCAGGTCCTTGCCCTTTGGGAGCTCAAGACTAGTGCAGGAGCCTTAAGAACAAACTGATAAGGAGAATATAATCTAAGGGCTGTAAGAGAAGGAATAAAAAAAATAACAGCCAGAAGCGAACTGTGCCTGAGGTCATCTGAGAAGCTGCAGACAGAGGAAGTTCTAATGGAACTACTGGAAGAGTGGAAATAGATGTGAGAGGCTAGAGGGGAGCATTTCCAGGTGGAGAGAACCATGAGTGCACACTCATGAAGATATGAAAGGACTCTGGAGCATCAAAAGCAACTAGTGGGGAAAGCACAAAAAAATTACAAATAAATAAGCCGACATTACATAAAGACTCAGTATTTGAAATCCTGACTGCTAAGTCTAACTTGCACAATTCTTTTAGAAGAACCACTTAAAAATATATTTTTGAACAGATGAGGGAACTGAGACTCAGAAGTTACACAACTTGTCCAAGCTCCTAAAACTGGTACTGATAGAACTGGCTAATCTTCCAAGTGACCACAGAACTTGCACTTGTTCCCAGCTAACATGCTATGGTTTTCCAGGGTTCCTCCATTCATCTGTGCTGCCTCCTCTTATCCCAAATGCAAGGTACCATTAAATATTCAGCCTTTACCCTTACTGTTCTATTCTCCAAGATTCCCTTTTGCCTCCTAAAGTCCTGCCTGTCTTTCAGGACTCAGATTAAGAGCCCCACCTTCTCCACAAAGCCCCCCAGGCCTTTCCTGCTTCAGACACTCTCTGCCTCTCCTTCTCCGTCCTCCCAACCTCACTGACTGAGACTCCAAAGGTGCATCAGGCTACCAGCTCCATGAAGGCCAGAAGATGCCCAAGGCTGGCAGCTCAGTATCTACTTGGTAGGTAAATCGAAGTATCCATGGTACCCCACCAGCAGTTTGCCTCCTTCAGCTTCACAACACAAGACCTCACTGTATCAACAAGAGGGACAGTGTAGCCAATGGCCTGAGTTCTCATGTAAAAATCAAGAGCAGAATATACATATATAAAACCCCCACCCTGAGCTCCTGTGAGTGTAAGTACAGTAATGCCCCCAGAGCTAACATAATGCTTGACAGGGTGAGCTCAGGATCCAAGGTAGGGCTAGGTTAATAAATAATCAAGTTCTCATGGCCAGGCGTGGTGGCTCACACCTGTAATCCCAGCACTTTGGGAGGCTGAAACGGGCAGATCACGAGGTCAACAGATCGAGACCATTCTGGCCAACGTGGCAAAACCCTGTCTCTACTAGAAATTCAAAAATTAGCTGGGCGTGGTGGTGAGCGCTTATAGTCCCAGCTACACGGGAGGCTGAGGCAGGAGAATCGCTTGAACCCAGGAGGCAGGAGGCGGAGGGTGCAGCGAGCCGAGATCACGCCACTGCACTCCAGCCTGGCGACACAGCGAGACTCCGTCTCAAGAAAAAAAATAAATAAATAAATCATCAAGTTCTCAAATGGGGAGGAAGTGGTAAGAGGAGCCCCAGTCAAGCTCAGAAGACAAATGAATTGTAGATGGCACTCTGCCACCTACTAGTGGCATGATCATGACTATGGCATTTTACCCCTACTGGTCTCAGTTTTTTCATCTGTAAAATGAAAGTTGGTCTCAGGGATTCTTAACGAGGGGGATGTTCATCAGACTCATTGTTTCCAAACATACTGACACCAGGACTCTGTCAACCCAGCTTACTAAAGCTGTGCTACAGGATGAGGCCCAAGAATCCCCCCGCCTTGTTTTTTTAAAGAGGCAGGGTTCTTGCTATGATGCCCAGGCTGGTCTTAAAAGCTGGTCTTGAACTCCTGGCCTCAAAGGATCCTCCCATCTCAGCCTCCCAAGTAGCTGGGATTATAGGTGTTAGCTACTGCACCAAACTGAACCTTTATTTTTAACAAGCTAAAAAGGCAATTCAGAAGCATGCCACTGAGTAACGTGCACACATACACACTTGCCCTCCAAGATCCTATTGGAGTTCTAAAGTTTAATCAGTAGATGAAGCCATTTGGAGGTAATCACCATCTATATAAAAGGGATGGGGCTGGAGTGCTACACAGTGAGTCCCATTAACAACTGGCAGTCACTCATTGTAGTCCACAACAGGTCCTCCATAAATGCTAAAAATATTAAAGACAGAAAGGTTGTCAAACTTTCTTTCTAACCCCATTTTTACACTGCTATCCTCAAACATGTGCAAGCAACTGAGAAAATAAAGTATTCATCTCAATAAAGTATTAGCAGCCCAAAGTTCAAAAAGCAGCCCTCCTCACTTTAAAAGGGCAGGAGGGACTCACCATTAATTTGTTTGCAATGTTTGAGGAAAACACTTAAAAAGCAATTCATATGATTTTCAAGAAGGGATGCCCTGGAAGAGAAAGAAGGTACTAAGATCTCAGGGGCTCAGGAGGTACCTGGGTGACTGGGAAATCAAGACCCCCAGGGGAAACATGGGCATAGAGTGGGTTGAGGTTTAACCCGGCATCCAGATAGAGGCTGTGCACAGCCAAGGAGGAGGGAGAGCTGTGGGCAGACAAGGAAGCCGGAAAGAGAGAAGCTGGCCTGCAGAGAGCAACTGTTGGCAGCCCTAGCCTTGCAGTCTGGAATTTTCTGAGCTGTGAAATCTTGGGCAAGTGACTTTGCCTCTCTGAAGCTCAAAACTTTTGCCTCCACAAATGGTAATGATGAGAGTGTTCACCATAGACAGTTGTGTAAGAATTAAGGAAGATGTAGGCACAGTATTTAGCATAATGCCTAGCACACAGCAAATACCCACTGGGCTCATGTAGTGCTTTCCATTTATTACTGTTGCTGTCATTGCTGAAAATAAGAAGAGGGTAAAAGAGTCAACCACAGACGATGAAAAGAGGAAGGAGCCAACCATGAAGAAAGGAGGGACAGTCAGAGGCAGGGCAGAAGGAGGCCTCTTTGCCAAAAGCCACAGAAGATAAATTGTTAAGGGTAGGTCCATAACGGAGAGAGGTCAAATGTAGAAAGTCACTGGATCCGGTGATCAGGCAGTCATGGATGACTTCTTTTCACTAGATGGCATTTGAAACAAAATCTCTCTACAGTGGGAGCACAAGTCTAATTGAGCTATAATTCTGTATCTATAATAATTTGCTCCCTGAGTGTGGAGTAACCTGCATGACAGCCTAGAAATACTCGTTCTGCACAAATACCAGAAAACAAGCATGCTTTAAATAATAGCTGTAATTAAAAGGAAGGTCTGGCTGCTGTAAAAATGAGGTTCTTGGAGAAGCTGCTGGTCTTCCTTCCCCCAATTTATTTGAGACCAGCTCTTGCCAGATTCAACAGTGCCACCCGGGGGGCCTCACTACTCCTTTCTACACAAAGACAATGTAGACCATTCGTAACTATTTTGGAGTTAACCATCTTGATTCTCCATTCTGCTTCTGTCTGCCTTTGGGACTATTTCACCTTTCATTTCCTCTTCTAGACAATAGGCGTAGGAGGAGAAGGGAGAAGATAATCAAATGAGTACATTATGAAATATATTTATACCCTTAAAAGTTGTATAAAGATTGGGAAAAAAGCACAAGAGCAAAAATCTGATTTACAGAACTTTATGCAATTTATAATTTTCAAACGTATACAGCAATGTAAAGTAGGAAATGTCTGCTTCAAAGAAAAAAGATAGGCAGCCCAGGAGGTTTGGTCTTTGTTTATATTATAAAGGAGTCACTATTTGAAAAGAAGAGCCGTTACAAAACTAAAAAGCACTTCTTTGGGCTCTGTAAATATTCATCCTTACACTTTATTCCATTTAAACTGTACTCCATAGTGGAATAAAGGCACTCCCTTTTATATAGAAAGGAAGAGCAAATTTTAATAAACTCAGAATAGTGTCCTAAATAATGAGGTTTTACTCTTTCAGAAATATACAGAAAATTGTGTTTTTGTATGAGAGGTTAAACTTGGCTAATATGGGATTTGGCGTTTGTGATTTCAACCGCACTTAGAAAGCCAAGTAAAATGGTAATGTTCGTATGTTAGAAAAATCAGTTTTAAGCTGATGTTATGATGTCTTAAACAAATCCTGCCACACAAGAAACTGCATGCTCTTACCCCAAGGTGCTAATAAATCCATTTGTCGATCCCTCCGCGTACAGAGAACAAATGTCTCCAATATGCAGGAAGCTAGACATTTTGTCAGACATGTCTTTCTTGAAAATCCTAGACAAAGTAAAATATGCAACATTGTTAGAAGAAAAGAAATGCTCAGAGGGGGAAAAAGTCACTAAGAGTTGGCTTAGCTCAATTTTCCAAAGCGCCTTACTTAAAAGCCAAATTTAAATAAGAGTTTGACAGGCAGGCAATTCAATGAGCCAAGTAAAGACATATGCAACAACATTTTTTCCCCGTATATTATTTAATTTCAGGATATTCCAACCACAGTAACATTTGTTTCTAACAAAACCATGCCTGAATCAGATTCTACAAGTTGAGGACCCTTGATAATAAAAACTGCAGTGAGTAGAAAGCCTGCAGGGAACTCAGCCAAGAACGCTGCAGTGATTAGGGAGTTACTTGGAAAGTCTGACTTATGAAACATTAACATATTCAATTTGCCTCAGGGAATGTTAAGTCAGAAGGAAACACCTGGTATAAAAACTTGCTTCTGGCAAGGCCACAGTGCCTGGGCTAAGGTACCAAACCAACAAAATGACATTAATAAAAGGAAACCTGGTAATAAATACCACAAATTTCCAGCAGCCTTTTAGGACTTTTAAGAATTCCACAACTGTATGCACTTCACCCAAATGCTACTTAAATGTCTTTCCTTCTCATCCTTCACCAAGAAACACTTCCAGAGGATGAAAACCCTTTAGACAGAACCTGGCCCAGATCCTTCAGTATTTGGGTAAAAATAATAAGGTTCCCTGCCCAGGAACACATAGCTATTGAGAGGCAGTCTTACAAAAAGCTCTTAAGTCTCAGGAAATCTGTACATAGCCCAGAAACCATTAAACACACAAACACATATAAATATCAACAAAAATATTGATGTGACTCCTGGAAACAGCTTTCAACAGGGCCATAAATATTGAGGAGTGGGAACCAATTGTAAAAAGCTAAATTGACATTTAAAAAATAAATGTCAGTTATGTGGGAAGATTGGGTGCTGGTGTGGACTGCAGCTAATCACCCCGTGTTTCCTCAGGCACCTGGTGTGGAGATGCCCAGGGCAACCCAGGTTTTCCCAAAACCCCTCCTCCAACCCCAGACACCTTTATCCATCAATTTACTCAACTTCCCCTTCCAGAAGCCATTTACCCCACACAGTCACAAGAGTTGTAATGGTGTGGAACAGTATTGTGTCTCCTTCAATTGCTTTCTGGGTGCCAAGTTTTCTTTCGGGAAGAATTATGCAGCAATGATCAGCATGACACTTCAGGAAGCAACCTCCTACCTTAGCAGCAATGTCAGCTATTGAAAGCAAACTCATGTTAAAGAACCTCAGTTCACTGCTTGTGAGAAGCTGCAGGGAAAAGCTAATTTGTCATCCCCTTCCCTCCCCTCCAACAACCCAGATATTGCAGTGGAGATAAAGAGCATTTCATTAAACATGAACTTATTTACAGAGGGAGACAGCAACTGAGAACACAGAATAAACTCTCAAACGAAAGAGCCAGTAGACCTTGAGGGAAGACACACAAATAATGTGCAGAAGGACAGTTTGCCAAGTACCACTCTCTGGAATCATGTCCGTCATTGTTTAATTCTTCATAACTACATATTTTATACCTAAAGGCAAACCAATGTTTTAAATAGCATCCAGAAAAGTGGCACAAATGGAACACATCAAGGGAGATTAATATTTCCCTCTGTGCTTATATTGTAAAACTTTATCTTAAAGGGTCAGGAAGTCAGCATACTTATAAGATCAATTATTAGAAGACCATTTGTTTGAATTTTGAGCCAGACCAAATTTGTGTCTGTACACCCTGGCCTCCCGAAAGGACACCAGGGAATTTCCAAATGCAGGAGAACAGGTATGTGCTCCGGCAAGAGGACTAGGGCCTTGTCTAGTGCGACTAAGGCTCTCCTTTCAGGATCACCCTTCAGATAAGCATTCAGCCCCAGTAGAGACTAGGCCAGAAAATGCCTGCTGTCTTGTGAACTATCACCACCACCTGGATACCTTGCTGAAAGATTCCAGGCTCTTAATGGGAAGAAGCAGACGATTCAGTGTCCTCAAGTGACAAAGCATGATGTACCCCATGTTGCTTGCAGCTGATCATTGCAATAGATGTCTGGACATTGCATTCCTACAGCACAGTTCTGCATTATTTTCTTTTCTGATAATAATAGCTGGCATTTATCAAGGATTTCTCATCCCCACCATTGTGCTGAGTGCTTTACAAACGTTCTCTTAGTGAATCCTCATGACCACAGCAGGAAGTAGGCACCTACCATTATTGCCATTTTGTTGTTGAAGACACTGAGGTGTAATACAGAGAGGTAAGATGCCCACGTCACATATAATTAGCAAGCAGGAGGACCAGGGTTGTTATAACCCAGGTCTATCTGACGTTTTTTTTTGAGATGGAGTCTTGCTGTGTTGCCCAGGCTGGAGTGCAGTGATGCGATCTCAGCTCACTGCAACCTCTACCTCCCAGGTTCAAGCGATTCTCCTGCCTCAGCCTCCTGAGTAGCTGGGATTACAGGCACCCACCCCAAAGCCTGGCTAAATTTTTGTTTTTTTTGTAGTGATGGGGTTTTGCCATGTTGGCCAGGTTGGTCTTGAACTCCTGGCTTCAAGTGATCTGCCCACCTCAGCCTCCCAAAGTGCTGGGATGACAGCCATGAGCCACCGCACGGGACCTAGGTCTATCTGACTCTTCAGTGGAGGTGTTTATCAACAGCGATCCTGGGAACATAGGTTAAAAAGTTAAATGTTCTTATACTCCAGATGATTACAGAGAACTGATGCACAATTCTTATGCACAATTCTGTTTTCTAATTTTTCTACCATGGCTCTGTAATACTTTCAGAAGTCAGAAAAAAAATAAGCATCTTCTAACCAAGATACTTATTAAGTGGCCGAGATAACTGAACAAGTAACCTTTAGCTACATTTTACATCTCCCCCTGAAATCACAGGCCAGTCCACCCACCACAGCTAATGATCCTCTGGGCAATCTGCCAGGGGTACTAATTAAAAACAACCAAAAAGTGGAGGAGGACAGATCCTTCCCCAGGGGTCTCATGTGATAATTCCCCTCACAAAAGACCGGGCAGAAAGCTTGCTGGTCTAGTTAGAAACCTCTGGAGATCTCCTCTGGCCTCCCCTTAGTGAAGTGGAGGAAGAAGATGGGGGTAGGAGGATAGGTTTTAGTGCAATTATCAGTGATGTCCTGGAAGGAAAAACAAAGGTCGGGAAAGTCAACAGAACAGGCCTCTGTGGCCTGGAGGGGTGGAGGTGGAAAGTCAGCCCAGAAGTGATGGGCCTAGGAGCAATCTTCTGGAAGACTTCCTGTTGTTCAGAGCTGGGTGGGAGAGCCCGCCTTTTTATCTGATCATGGACCATTTGTGCTTGTGAACTTCTAGCAGCTGCACTCAGGGCTCCTGTGTCACTCACACCATGACAAGGACCACCTCAGAGAAAACAGAGCTGGCGCCAACCTGCCATGGAGCTGCAGAACTTCAAACGCTTATGGACACCCGGGGCTCTGCTGACAAGCCATGCCTGACATACACAAGGGCAGGCTTAGGCACTCAGCTCCCGCGCTCCACCCTGGCTCTCTGTCCCTAAGTTCTTCTTCTTATTATTATTATTATTTAGCTTATTATTAGGAGCCCATAGCCACCTCTCTGCTTTCATTTCCTCTTCTGTTAAATGGGGATAATACTCACTTCAAGAGGCTGTGGTGAGGAATGGATGAAATAATGCTTGAAAAGCACCTGGTACAGTGACTGACATACTTGAAATTGCTCTATGCTCGTTATTTTTATTTTTCTTCCATGAAAGACAAAGTGGAATTCTGAAAGATTCCAGGGCGTCAAAATTTAAACTCAGTAAAGGATCCCCTGTTTAAAAAGCCATATGTGTATCATAACAAATGAACTCCTATATGAACCACGATGACAGATTTTACTTCAGGGAAGATAATTTATCCTTCCTAATTCCCCTGATGAAAAAAGGTGAACAATAGTGAATTACACTCAACTCCCAGCCACAGAGCATTCTAGCCTTTCAAAAAACACAGAATCACGGAATAAAAGTTGGAAGGAACCCTGTAAAGCATGTAATTCCACCTCCTGCCCAATAATGGAATCTCCCCATCATGCTGCCTATGGATGGTCTCGCTGGGCAATAGAGACTACTCTATGTTCAAACAGCCTTGTTCAAACAATTACTCCTAAACCAGGCACAGTGGCTCATGCCTGTCATCACATTTTAAACAGCCAAGACAGGAGGATGGCTTGCAGCAAGGAGTTTGAGACCAGCCAGACCCATATCTACAAAAAATAAAAATAAAAACAAAAACACATTAGCAGGGCATGGTGGCACACATCTGTAATCCCAACTACTTGGGAGGATCACTTGGGCCCAGGAGCTCCAGGCTGCAGTGAGCTGTGATCGTACCACTGCAGCCCAGCCTGGGCAACAGAACAAGACCCTGCCTATGAAAACAATAAAACAATTACTCCTGTCCCCTCCCTTAGCCCCACAAAGGACAGCTGCCTGCCAGAACTTTTGCTATTTATCTGTCCTCTGACGCATCTAAGACCTCTGCATATGTGAATGCTATCTAGATTATTTCTCCTTAAGGCTTTGCTTCTTTTCACAAAGCATCACCATCCTCCCCACAATTCCTGATGCAGCATGACGTGAAGAGCACCTCTCAGCCCACAGCAGGCAGGAACTGAGGCTCCAGAGTCAAAGTGCCCAGGTTCAAACCTCAGCTCTGCCACTTACTCACTGAAGAACTTCAGGCAAGTTCCAGAACTTCCCTAAGCCTCGCTTTTCCCAGCTGTAAAATGGGGAAAATAAGAGCACCTACCTCAGCAAGCTGGCATGAGGTTCAGCAAGATGGTGTTTACAAAACACTCAGCAAAGCATCAGGCATGAAGTAGGCGTGCCATCAATATATGTTATTACTATTAAACCGCCACTGCCACCCGCCACCATTCTGATGGGTGGAATCACCTGTTAAAACAGGGTTCTTCCAGGGTGGCTTTGGCCAAGGCAAAGAAAAGTAGGTCACTGCCTCTGGGTGATACTCTTGCAGAGGGGCTGTGGCAGCTTTGTTGAGCCTCACACCACCCTCTGGCTGAGTTTCCCTTTGCCCTGTATTGAAACTGCTCCCAGAGCTGTGCATTAAAAAAGGGGGGGCAGGGAGGATTTGATTCTATTCCCAAGAAAGGTGCAAATAAAGAAAAAAACAAATGCAGAGAGATCTCTTTGGGGAAGAGAAGCCAGAGCTGCCCTTCAGAATCTGTATTGCTCTCTACCTTCTCTATACCTTTCCTGGTCTTCTCGTCCACTCTGCTGGCTCCAGTCACTGTTACATGACGAGGATTCCCAAATCTGTCTCTCATGACCCACAGCGACTAGAGTTTTGCTCCTGGCGGCTCACGGCATCTCAATGTACCAAAAACAATTTACCTGCCTGCCCAATCTGTTCCTCCTTCATAGCCATTTCTCAGTGACCACCAGCAAAGCCTGGTGGCTCCTCCAGTCTTCCCTCTCTCATGTTCCCTGCCACAGGGCCTTTGCCTGTGTTGTTTTCTCAAGCCCACAACCTCTCATCCCTACCCCACCCCTTGCTCTAATTATAGCCAAGTCACCCTCCAGCTCTAAATTCAACTACCATTTCCACCAGAAAATCTTCCCCATCCCCTCAGATGAAGTTAAATTCTACTCTTACAAACTCTGCACCATGGATCTCTCCTTCCCAGCCTTCATCTCAGTTACAAGTTCACATTTATTTGTGCAATTCCTGTCTGACACCCTACAAGGCACAAGCTGTATTCTAGAGATCTGTGTGTGATGTGTTTTATATACAACTGTATTCCAAACACCAATGCCTAGCACATAGTAGATATTCAGTAAATATCTGTTGAATAAATGAATGAAAAAGTCTAATCCAGCATCAATTTTTGCTGACTTTAAGCTTTACTATCTCTCTTGAATCTTCTAGCTCCCCCTGCCCCTGCTAACCAGTCTCAGCCAGTATCATTTCCCAACTGGACTCCCTAAGGCCTTCCTACTCATTTCTCTGAATCTGTCTTTCCTCCTCAATCTATTCTGCATACAACATCCCACATGATATTTTAGAAACATAAATCAGACCATATCATTTCCCCGCCTAAAAGCTTCCAACATCTCTTTGGAGCTCTTCATGATCTAGCCCTGCCTACCTTTCCCCCTGCTCTCCATACTCCAGACATAAAGATTTTTTTCCAGGCCCCTCACCATGCTCTGTTCCCCGGGCCTTTGCACATGCTGTCTCTGCAGCCTGAGGTATTTCCCTCCCTCCCCCACCACCACTTGTGGCTAACTGCCACTCACCTTCACAGTCCCAGTTTGATGTCTCCACCTCTGGGAAGCCCTCTCTGACCTCCCAAATCTGGGTTATATGTTTCCAACATACTCTTCTATATAGCAACCTGGGTCTACTACCACTGTCCTAACATTGCTTATTCACTTGTTTGTCTTCTCCACTAGGCTGCAAACTCATGAGGGCAAGAACTTTAGTTGTCTTCTTCCCTGTTGCATCCTAGTACCTGGTAGTACCTGGGATACAGCAAGCAGTCAAATATGGGTTCAACGTCACTTTAGTGCCATCTTTGCTGCTGCCTAGAAGAGTTTATACTGGTTTTGTTTTAGAGTCATGGTCTCACCCTGTCACCCAGGCTGGAATGTAGTGGTGCAATCATAGCTCACTGTAGCCTTGACCTGCCAGGCTCAGGTGATCCTCCCACCTCAGCCTCCTGAGTAGCTAGGGCTACCGGTGCATACCACCACGTCTGGCTAAATTTTTCATTCTTATTTTTGTAGAGACAAGGTCTCACCGTGGTGGTGCCCAGGTTGGTCTTGAACTCTGGCCTCAAGTAATCCTCCTGCTTCAGTGTCTCAAAGTGCTGAAATTACAGGCATGAGCCACCACACCCGGTTTGTTTTTTAGGTGACTGTTTTCCAAAACAAATTAAAGCCAAATTTACAGTGTTGGATCAAGAAGAACAGAAGCCTACCTGGCCCTTTTCAATAGATTTCTATGAGAAATTTGGAAGCAAGAAACAAAATATCTAACTTTTATCCCTGGAAAGATACTGTAACTTTTATCCCCATTGACCATCCCCTCCACATGTCCAAAATGGCTTGGAGTACTGACAAGAGTGTATACTTGGAAACAGACTCAGAACATGTGAGTCTGAATTCTAACCTCATAAATTACCAACTGTGTGTCCTTAAGCAACTTCCATAACTTCTCTGAACCTCAGCTCTCTTATCTGTAAAAAAGGGGGCAACCTTTCATATTTCTCAGGGTCATTGTAAGGAGTAAACCAAATAATTCACATAAAATGGTCAACACAATACTTGGCCCTTTATGCTCATTTTCTGTATGTCTGAATGAGTCTGAAATGAAAACATTCGTTTTTGTTCCTTCATAGTCTTCATTCACCTCTGTCGTATGATTCCTCTACTTGATGAATGTTGCTTACCTGGTCAATACTGTAGGAAATGCATCTGGAGAAACAAGGATCCCAGAAATGTTTTAATCCTCTGTAAGCCCACGAGGTGGCTGATACTTGGACAGCATCTCCAAAGTACTGTTGTTTTTCAGTACCCAAACTCACAATACCCAAGCTGGCCAGACCTCAACTCAACTCCCCCGCCTTCTAACATCAATCTAGGTCCCCTGCTGGCAGTGGGGGTGGTAGAAACCTCTTCAAAGGGATAGTAATTCAATATTTAGAACCTCTTCCACTTTGGTGTTAAAACAGGCCAAAGCACAGCCTCACTAAAAAAGAAATATGTTCATTTAATTTTAAGCAGCAGCTCAAGATAGGTTTGGAATTTTTTTTTTTTTCTAAAAGCTTTTAGTATGATAGAAAACTCACTCATTTGACTGTGGCAGAAAACTCATTTATTGAAATTTTTCCATCTATTATTTCTCCTGCACACACTTAACTAATTGCATTACATTCATTAAAAAAAAAAAAAACAAAACTCGATTTTCACCTACACAGAATTCCGAATTTAAAAGTTAACAACTCCCGAAACTGAGGCTAAAGTAGAATACTTCATTAACCAAGAAGTTACCTAAGGGATCACTTAATCCTCAAGGGTGGACAGGCTTGGGAGGAAATGAGAAACTGACTCTATTCTAGTTAAGGGACGCCAAAACCACAGACCTGCCGGTTTTCACCAAGACACAAAGGCAAGCCTCCTATATTTAATTAAGATGAAGTCGCCTGGCTACTGGGGCGGAACAGTCTGACTTTCAGTAATAGGGAGGCAGGGCAGTCCCACTGACAGTCTGACCTTAAATGAGACCCTTCTAAGCATGAGAATCAGGTACTTTGGATCCCCTGCCATGCCTGCACCCCCTCACCTCCTCCCCACAGTGCACCTTTAATTTCCTGATGACCAAGCTCCTCTGTATTTTACCACACAATTACCTTAACAGTGAAAATCTTATATATCACTGACCCAAGACACATGCAAAATACTCCCCAGAGACCTGAATTTGTAATCATTTAACCTCCTTAAACAGCGAAGCTGGCTAGCACAGAATATAGCTCATCTATTATTAAAAGCTTCTACCCTGGTTCCTTAAACACCAGTTATGACAGAACCTAAGAGCAATAGGCATCAATCTAATTTCTATTGTAGGACACAACTGCATCTGAGGCCAAAAGCTACAAAAAGAATCAAGTAAGGGTTGGAGACTAACAGTTACAAAGGAAGTTACACTTGAAGCTGCTATTCTCAGACACAGAGAGGAACCTATGCTTTATAATTTTTTAATGACCCATCCCACTGCAGAGCTTCTGGACTGCTTGGTATAATCTTGCTCCTAAGAAAAAGATGAACGTAAGACAAGTACCACTAGCTTCCACATTCGCAGCTTTCCTTTGCATTTCAGAAGGAGCTTTAACTAGGAAGCAAAACAACTATTTTGCTTTGTTACAAAAACAACTGAAAAGTATCCCCGTGTATTTATTTCTGAACAGGAAGATCTGATACAATACCCAGACTTAGAGATGGTCAGTTGCACTCTGTCTCTTAAGCCTTCAATTTCTCCCTCTCTCTAATGTTCCATGCCACAACCCCACATTTCAAATTACCTATGTACTCTAGGAGCTGGTGGCCCTCAATGGTGGCCCAAGAGTCAGGGAAACTTCAAGGTCAAAACTATTTTCACAATAACATCGAGGCATTATTTTCATTTTCACTCAGTCTCTCACACATGTACAGTGAAGTTTTCCAGAGGCTGCAAGGCACATGATGTAACAACAGACTGAAGACAGAAACAGATATAAGATCTGTGAATCCAACTATGTTCTATGAAGCCAGATCTCAAAGTGATTCGCAAAAAAAAAAAAAAAAAAAAAAAAAAAAGCTACTCTTCTCACAAAATTTTTGTTTGGGAAAATATTCTTATTGTTCATTAAAAATATGTCAATAGGTTAATGTGTAATGGGTTTTTAAAAATATTTTTTCAGTGTTCATTTTCTCAGTGTTAATTTCTAACATGGTAAATATAGACAGATGTAACTCACATCAATAGAAGTTCTTTAGGGTCCTGAATTGTTTTTAGGCATGTAAAGAGCTCCTGAGAGCCAGAAGTTTGAAAACTGTTGCCATAAACTTTTCTTTAAGAGTGGCCCTGGCATCAACTGTATGCTTAGGACTCTCACTGTATAAGTTTGGAAACTTTATATATTAACAGGAAGAAAATGTAAAATATACAACTGAACAGCCAGGGCTCTAGAAAGTGAACTGCTTGATTTGAAACTTAAATCTTTCTTCTTATAGAACATATGTATTGATACCTACCATACGCCACCACTACACTAGGTACTGGGGATACAGATCAAAGCAAGACGTATAAGGTCCCTGCTCCCATGATACCTATATTCTAGTGAGGGCAGACAGACAGGAAACAGATGAAATAAGCAAGACAAATCAGATAGTGATGAGTACATGCAAACAATTAAAACTGGGTGATATGATTAAGTGACAATGCAATTTTGGCTGGTCAGAAGAAACGAGATGAGACGTTTAAGCGAAGACCTGAAAGTCAAGATAGAGGCAGTCATGCAAAAAAAAAAAAAAAAAAAAAAATCAGGCGGAAGAGCATTTTAGGTAGAGCAAACAGCTAGTACAAAGGCTGTAAAGCAGAAAAGAGCTTAGCAAATTCCAGAAACAGAAAGCCAGCCCAATGTCTGCAGCATTAATGGGGAAAGGAAGAAAGTAGAGGTTAAAGGCAGGGTAGAGAAGACAGAGCCAGTAGGACTTCACAAGCCAGGGTAAAAAGTTAGCCTTCTATTCTAAATGTAATGGGAAGTTTGTAACCTCAATCAAGTTACTTCCCTTATCTGGCCCTCAATTTATTCATCTGCAGAATGGGGATAATGAGCGCTTATCTCATAGTTATGTTGACAATTAATTGTGAAAAAGAAAATAGAAAGGGGGACACAGGAAGCATTCCTATTCGCTGTCGTAATTCTACTTTCAAATCTGTTCTATTTTCTATTCTCATAAACTACTCTTTCTAAACTTCTTAGGCTTATAATCAGCAGAGGATCAGCTCTGCCAAAACAGCAAAGTTCAAATGACAAGTGAATATACAAAAGGGACACATGAGATGCACTGACCTGGACATGTCAATGCCAACTCCAACAGAATGTTTTCCCCACTACTCCTAATAAAACCAGAACCAGCAAAGCACAGCCAGGTGAGGAGTGAATGCCAGCATCTCACTCACACAGCACCCTTTGCGTCTATCTCCAGTCACCAAGCTTTGCCACCTGGCCCCAAAGCACCTGCATTTGGACATTCTTCTGCTAAAAAATGTAGCCAACAACAAATCCATCAGCCTTCCCCGTTCTTTCTTGGCATATCCACACTACCTCCACCTCCTAAAAGACAAAAGCCCCTTGCCAAAGTCCTTTGGTGCTGGTTTTCTTGCTGCTTGCTTTAAAAAATAATAAAAATCAAAGAGCTTCCTCAAGGCCAGGCACAGTGACTCACACCTGTCACCCCAACACTTTGGGAGGCTGAGGTGGGTGGATCACTTGAGGTCAGGAGTTCGAAACCAGCCTGGCCAACATAGCGAAACCCCATCTTTACTAAATATACAAAAATTAGCCAGGCATGGTGGCTTGTGCCTGTAGTCCCAGCTACTTAGGAGGCCAAGGTAGGAGAATTGCTTGAACCTGGGAGGTGGAGGTTGCAGTGGGCTGAGATCATGCCACTACACTCCAGCCTGGGTGACAGAGGAAAACTCCTTCCCAAAAAAAAAAGAAAAAAAAAAGCTTCCTTTAAAGTTAGGTGCAAAGAGAGGGGCTTACACACAGGGCTTTTGCTCAAAGCACCTGGCGAGCCAAAAGGCCTTAAGGCGGTTGGCCCCTCAGAACCGTAGATAAGGATGAAGACAAAAAAGCACCGTTTCACTTTTTAGGTCAAGCAGTACCCAGCAGGGCAGGTTAACGATGGGCCGAGCCCAGCAAACCATGAGGTCTTTCACAGGAAAAAAAGGAGTATGCCCAGGAAAAGGAAGAGCTGCTGGCATTTGATCAATCTCCTGGCAAGAGGCCAAGGAAACTCCCTCCAGAGTAAGCACAAGTCTCCCTGCGATGTCCTCACCCAGGTACATATATGGTAATATGGCTGTAAATACGGGGTAGAGAAAACCTAACACGTTTACGGTTGACTTGTTCAAGGGGGAGAAAAAGGCTCCCTTTACAACAGTCTCTGCTTCTGTTCCTGGGCACTCTCAGGGTTAATTTTGGACTTCCTTTGAGCAAAGATGCTTGGCGATATCATCTTTATTGTGAAATGAGGATGAACAGCACATTTTTGACTTGGACACAATGCCACCCTCCTCCCCACACATTTTCACACAGCTCCCCCTCCTTGCCTTCTTGTCCCACTAGCTGCTAATCAGATCGTCCTCAGAAATGCAGCATGTCCCCATCATCAGATAATTTATTCTCTTGCAAAAAGCACTTCTCTGGGAGCATAGAAAATCGTATTCTGCTTTCGTTTTCAGGCAGTCCCAAAGGAAGTCACCAACTCAGAAGTTTCAACTTTAAGCAAGGCCCTTCATGACATCCCAGAAATAGCAGCTGTAAATCTGAAGTTCGAGGAATGATTCTGTAGTATAATACAATGTTGCCCATTCTCCATTCCCCCTGCCACACACACATACACATACAAAAATTAACCTACTCACTTTTTCAGACATGTCTGCTAAGTAACCTTTTCCCCAACCAGGTACAGTATCTACAGTTATTTCTCAAAAAAGATGCCCACTCTGACATTCGGTCTCATGGCTTCTACTCTTCAAGGCCAAAGTAAGAGAAGCCAACCCAAAGCTCAACATTTCCAAGGCAGAGAGCTGCAGATTTGGTGAGTGGAGAGCATTTAGCTAAAACTCCTTATTTTACGGGTAGAAAAAACAAACCTGAGGCCCAGTGATTTCTTGGAGGTCACACACCCGACGAGTGGCCAAAGCTAGACCACAGGGCTCCAGATACCAAGGCCAGTGTTTTTTTGGTTTTTGGGTTTTTGGGAGGGGTGAGAGGGGGAGGGTTCTTATTTTGTTAAAAAGTTGAAGTCAGTCCCAGCCTGAAAAGACACCCCTCTGCCCACACAGCCCAAACCTCAAAAAAACAGCAAATCTAGTTAGGTCAATATCCTCAGAGAGGGATAAAAGTCTCAGCAAGCCGGAAAAATTCACTCAAGGACAGGGTTTCTCAACCTGTTCACTACTGACATTCTGGGGCAGAGAGCTCTCCGTTATATGTGTGTGTGTGTGTGTGTGTGTGTGTGTGTGTGTGTGTGTGTGTGTGTGTGTGTGTGTGTATTGGGGTCGGGGGGCTGTCCAGTGCACTGTTGAGCAGCATCCCTGGCCTCTGTTCACAAAATGCCAGTAGCACCCCACCCCTGCCTGCCAGACAGAACCACCAAAATGTCTCCAGATGATACCAAATGTCCCCTGGAGGACAAAATCACCCTCCCTCTCCCCATTGAGAACCACTGCTCTAGGACATAGATAGGTTGTGCTTTGTTTTTTATCTGTAAGGCCTTCTGCAAACATTTGTTTTTAGACAACTCGGCAGCAATGACCCGAAGCAGGTATTTTTATTTTTACACCTATTCTACAGAAGAGGAAACAGATGCACAGATGTTCCATGTTTTGCCCCTTACCCAAGAAGCAGTCAACACTCGGTGCTGCGGAGTCCCTATCCTGTGGCTCACCAGGGCAACACCATTATGACCTGAGAGCAGCTTGGTTTCACTACCTGATTTTTCCACTCCCTTTTATGAATACTCAACAGTTTCCCAAGACGAATGTCCTCTAGAGTTGTACTGAACAACACCTCAAAAACTATCAAAAGGAAATGCTTAATATATCTCTTCACAGTCCTCACATCACCCTCTGCAATAAAGGGCTTTTCTTTTTTTTTTTTTTTATTGAGATGGAGTCTCACTCTGCCACCCAGGCTGAAGTGCAGTGGTGCCATCTCAGCTCACTGCAACCTCCACCTCCTGAGTTCAAGTAATTCTCCTGCCTCAGCCTCCCAAGTAGCTGGGACAACAGGTGTCCGTCATCATGCCCAGCTAATTTTTTTTGTATTTTTAGTAGAGATGGAGTTTCATCATGTTGGCCAGGCTGGTCTCAAACTCCTGATCTGAGGTCATCCACCCATCTTGGCCTCCCAAAGTGCTAGGATTACAGGCATGAGCCACAATGCCTGACTGTAAGGCTTTTCAAAGAAAGATGCCAGTTTAAGAAATATTTAATCAGGAGAGGGGTACAGGGGCCAGGTGCAGTGGATCACGCCTGTAATCCCAGCACTTTGGGAGGCCAAGGTGGGCAGGTCACGAGGTCAAGAGATCAAGACCATCCTGGTCAACATGGTGAAATCCCATCTCTACTAAAAATACAAAAAATTAGCTGGGCATGGTGGCACGTGCCTGTAGTCCCAGCTACTCAGGAGGCTGAGGCAGGAGAATCGCTTGAACCCGGCAGGCAGAGGTTGCAGTGAGCCGAGATCACGCCACTGCACTCTAGCCTGGTGACAGAGCGAGACTCCTTCTCAAAGAAAAAAAAAGAAGAGGGATATAGAAAATCAGTTTTTCCAAGCAGCCTTCAAAGGGAGAAAAAAACATATACAAATTACTTAATTGTGTAAGCACTTCCTGTGTGCCAGGTATTCTTATGAGTTAAAAAAACAAAAGGCCCATAAGGAAAACAGGTTTCAGGGCCCTGGAGTTTCGAATGACAGATTTTCAAGTATCAGAAACAGCTTCTCAGAGGAGGAAGCATTTGGGCTGGGCCCTAAGGAATAGAAGGATTTGGCGAGGTGGACAGAGGAGGGTGGGGAGGGACACATGAGGCAGAATATACACACACACAACAAGGCAAACAAATGAACGTCCATTGTCTGGGTGTCGTATCAGCTTTTTCTGTTCAGAAATATGTGCCTGGGATGCTTTTAAGCTGTTCTTGCAAAAGAAAATCATTTCCCAGATAAAGCTCCTTCTGAAATGAAAATGAACAGCAAGAAACTTGGAGGCTAGTGATATTCTTCTTATGTTCACCTTCTTCTGATGAGCTGCATTATATCAAGCAGTCCGGAAGTTATGCTGATGGGACAGGTCAGAAAGTATGATGAAACATAAATTCCTCAGTGTCCCATGACAGCAGGTGAACAGCAGTGACTGCACAACTCTAAGTAGGGGTACCTGTACCTTCTGGTCTCTTTCTGTCTTCATCTGAAGAGCCAATAAAAGCATCCCCAAACATAAGCATGAAAGTTCCCATGTTTGTCGGAGAGGGAACCATGCGAGAGCTACTTACTCTCACCTCAGGTTGGTGATTAGCCTACCTTTCCAATTCACTAAAAATAAGACTGCAGGGGAAAAGTACAAAGGTCAGCTTCAGCTTCAACAAGTGAGAGCTAGCCATGAAAAAGCAAAGGAACCACTAAATGACAAGGACTGAAAAAGCACAGGAATAGGCATCCTCCATTGCAGATCTTCTCATATTTTCACGTGTGTGTAAATCACTTGAGGATCTTGCAAAAATGTAGGTTCTCATTCATTGAATGTGGGGTAGGGTCTGAGAGCCTGCAATTGCTAGCAAGTTCCCAGTTAATGTCAGTAACGCTGGTCTGGGGACCACACTTGGAGTGGCAAAGATGTAGTATAGTGTTTCTCAAACTTTTGACAGCAGCTCAGAGTAAGGAAAATATTGAGCTTACAAACCAATGTTCATTGTGCATGTGAGACAAAGAATTTTGTTGTGACGTACATAGTTCTTCTTAAGTATCCATGCAATACACTTCCATGTTTTCTATTCTAGGTTATGTCATTAAAAAAAAAGTTTGGCCGGGCCTGGTGACTCACACCTCCAGTCCCAGCACTTTGGGAGGCCAAGGCAAGAGGATCGTTTGAGCCCAGAAGTTCAAGGCCAACCTGGGCAATATAGGGAGACCCAATCTCTACAAAAAAAAAAAAAAATTATTTAGCCAGGAGTGGTGGGGCACACTGGTGGTCCCAACTACTCAGGAGGCCAAGGTGAGAGGATCGCTTGTGCCTGGGAGGTTGAGGCTGCAGTGAGCCAAGATCATGCCACTGTACTCTAGCCTTGGCAACAGAGCAAGACCCTGTCTCAAAAACTAAAAATAAAAAGTTCATCAAGGCCCACTAAATTAATTTAACAACCTCTTCGTGGGTTGTCACAGAGTTTGAAAAACATGTATACAGAACAAGAGTAACATTCCTGCCCATTTGGGGAGAACAACGATGTCTCAGCCTCAGGACACAAAGGCTAAACCCAAAACCAATTTTTTTAAAAAGCTTAGATTATGTTCAGAATTCTTTGCAAAAAGGCAAGGATAGGTCAATAGCATTTTGGAAATGCTTTCACCTAGGAAATTCAAATTTTAAGTTTTCTTCATTTTAATTTGTTTTCTCGTCTGTAAGATGAGGATGATCTTGGCCCTAAGTGGAGATCTCCAAATACCATTTTGGCCAGGCGTGATGTCTCGTGCCTGTAATCCCAACACTTTGGGAGGTTGAAGTGGGAAGACTGCCTGAGTCTAGGTGTTTGAGACCAGCCTGGACAACATGGCAAGACCCCATCTCTGCAAAAAACACAAAAGATTAGCCAGATGTGGTGGTGAATGCCTGTAGTCCCAGCTACTCAGGAGGCTGAGGTGGGAGGATAGCTTGAGCCCAAGAGGCAGAAGTTTCAGCGAGCTGAAATCGTGCCACTGCACTCCAGCCTGGGCAGCAGAGTAAGACCCTGTCTCGAAAAAACAAAATTAAAAAAATTCCCCTCTTAAAAGAGCAAAGGCTCCTTGAAGAAAAGGCTGATTCTTGGTCTGGGACAAGAAATAGAGAAGATGAGCCTAGAACATCTTGTTATATAGAAATAAAAAAAGCTAGCACAGACTACAAGGGCTGTGTCAAAATCTCAAGAACTTTACCAGCCCATTTCTCACAGACTAAAGAACTAATGGATTCGGGTAGTGAGCATCAAGGAGTGCTAATATAACAAGAGTAGACATCCAACATCTTACACCCAACTAAGCAAAGTTTACAGAGTAGACTTACTGGAGTCCCAGCTACTGGGAAGGCTAGGGCAGGAAGACTGCTTGAGACCAGGAGTCCAAGGCCAGCCTAGGCAACGTAGTGAGACCCCTTCTCAATTTAAAAAAGAAAAGAACCTAACTTTGACCAAGCCTCTACATCTAACTACCAAATTATAGTAGACCAAGGGGATAGAGAAACATGTTAAACCACGTTGCACTGATGCAGTCAGCAAAGTCTAAACTGTGGAGATGTGTATCACCCAGTTTCTTCAATAACAACAACAACAAAATGCACGGAAAAAAGATTTGTAGAAGAAATACAGAGATTAGTGGATATCAACCATTTGTAACGTATTTACCCTATTTGGATCCTAATTCAAACTGTTAAATATGTTTATGTGTAAAATTATTATATGTATTTTTTACAAATATCTATGTACATATGTATATATATCTAGGAAGTATAAACATAGACTCAGTAAAAATGAAAGGCCATCAAAGGGGTAGACACATTTAGAAAAGATGTTCGAGATGTATAAAAGGTGATTTACCAAACGAGTGGTACTAGATAAGCCCCTTTTTATGAAATTTAAATATATACATACATTTTACATATACATGCTTAGAGGAAAAGCCTGAAACCCTAATCTCGAATAGTTGGAATTGCTTTGTTTTGTTTCATTGCTCATCTTTATTTCCTAATGTTGCACTACAATGAATATGCTATCTTTTTCTCCTTAAAAAATTTTTTTACATAGAGATGGGGTCTTGCTATGTTGCCCAGGCTGGAGTACAGTAGCTATCACAGATGCAATCATAGTGCACTACAGCCTCAAACCCCTGGGCTCAAGAAATTCTCCTGCCTCAGTCTCCCGAGTAGCGGAGTCCAGGGTGTGTGCTACATGAATATGACTATCTTATGTATTAAGTAATAAAATTTGAGGTTTGCTTCAAGTTTGCACATACACAGGGGTCCACTTCACTTATTAGGGAGAATCACTGATGTGAAGCTTCTAATTCCCCAAGGATGCTGGAGAGCAGAATATTAGTCCTCCTTGTAAATATCTCTTAAAATGACACGGGATACACCGCAGGGTGGCGGTAGGACATAGAAGGTTTGTGCTGAAACTCCATGATTATCATTGAGTTCTTAGAATTTGCTCTTCAAGTCAACTGTATGTTCACCTATTTGTCAAACTTTCCTTTTCTACTGAAGTGAGTTACAATTCCAGGTAAGTCCTGTCATTAACCAGACAGTCCAGAAATCTGGGTTTTACCCCCTATCGAGTTCCCATCTGGTGTGTGATCCTGCCAACCTTACCAGAGCCTCTTCGGAAAGGACAATGTAGTTTTGTGATGTTGAAAACCACACTGAGAATTCTGTGAGAGTTTACAAGTCCTCAGATAAACCACTGTTGACCTGCAAAATTTGGTCCCTACAGGTCTGGACCTTGACTCCCTCTCCCTCCTGAACTCGGAGCACTCTCCCCTGGCCTTCTTCTCCTACCTCCAACATGTCACACCCACTGCTATCTCAGGGCCTCTGTACTTGCTGCTCTGACATTTGAAATACACTTTTTCCCTGATATCTATAGGGCTAACTCGTTTGCCTCCTTCAGATCTGTGCTGAGATGTCATGTAGTAAAGATCTAATCCCCACCTGAGTACTCCCTTAATACCCCTCATCATGTTTTGTTGTTTTAAATTACCGTAAAATATACATAACATAATATACCACTTTGAAATGTTATAACTCAGTGGCACTAAGTACGTTCACACTGTTGTGCGACATCACCACCATCCATTTCCAGAACTTTTTCATCTTTAAAAAACTGAAATTCTATCCTCAATAAACACTAACTCCCCGTTCCTGTCTTCTCTCTCCCCCAGCAATCACCATTCTACTTCTGTCTGCAGGGATCTGACTACTCTAGATGCCTCTGTAAGAAAAATCATAAAATTATGCATCCTTTTGTTTCTGGCTTGTTTCGTTTAGCATGTTTTCAAGGTTCATTCACATTGTAGCATGTGTCAGAATTCCCTTTTTAAGGCTGAATAATATTCCATTGTACGTATATTTCACATTTTGTTTATCTACTCATTCATCAATAGACTTGGGTTGTTTCTACCTTTCGGCTACTGTGATAATGCTTCTACTGACACAGGTGTACAAATATCTGCTCACATCCCTATTTTCAATTTTTTAAAGTATATACCTTCAAGTGGAATTGTTGGGACATAAAGTAGTTTTATGTTTAATTTTTTTTAGTAACTGCCATGCTGTTTTCCACAGCAGCTTCACCATTTTACATTCCCACTAGCAATGCACAAGGGATCTAATTTCTCCACTTGTTATTTTCAGTTCCCCGCTTAACCAGTTTTCTTTTTCTCCGTAGCCTTTACTACCTCTAATACTGTAATACTTACTTATTTATTTATATTGGCTACCTCCCACTAACTAGGATGTAAGCCTCTTGGGAACAGGATGATTTGTTCATTGCTATATCCTGAGCACCTGGAATACACCTTAGTACATAGCAGGTGCTTAAGAAATTTGTTGAATAAAGAATAAAACACTTGAATCATACACAACAACTTGAACAGGCCTTAGAGTCTGTTAAATAGATTTACCACACCATGTGCCTTAAACTACATCCAATTCAGAAATCTCAAAGTTGAATGGGTGACGGTTTCAGTGGTGTATTTGGCTTATCCTCATTAGCAATCATCTCAGAACCACAGACACCAAGACAATTGTAAGGAAGCACAGGAGTTACGTCATTCACATCACTGACTTCAAGCCTTAATTGCATTCATCAATTGAGCTATGTACAAACTTAAAACAGCAAAAATGAAAAAAAAAAAAAAAAAAAACAACTGCATGCACTTCTGGTTGACAGCCTGCAAATGCAATGTGTTTTGTTTTAAAAAATCAAACCAATAGTAAACAAGATAGACACTGGCCTTGCAGAGACTCCTTAATGAAATGTAGCCAAAGACAGCTTGACCTAGAAACCTAACTTCAGGCCTACTTTTATTTTGGCTGTTTTTTCTGTTGTTCATCTTTGGTGCTTGTTTCATTTTGGTTTGTTTTCTAAGAGCTGCTTGTGAAGAAATCAGACAGAGTTTCCATGATATCTTTATAAATGAGTTGAAAAGCCATGTGATGTTCCCCCGCCTCTGGAAGTCAGTTGGTTGCACACCATTGGATTAAAGGTTTCTTTTTTATCTTTCTCTCTGCCCACTCTCCTTCCTCCCTATAATACCAACACTCTGATCTTCCTCACTTGAAAATATTTTGAAGAAAAAGACTGCTGATCTTTCTGTGGAGTTCATCTATCTCTTTTTTTTCTAAGCAGCCATTCCACTTCTCATTCCTAAAGAAAAGACCCCAATTCCCTCCAAAAGACAATCACTTTGTTTAAAGCGATACCATTGTCAACCCCAAATGACTTTCACGGGTCTCAATGCAAGAGCCAGAGTAATTCATTTAGAACATGAAGAACTTTCCCTGCCTGATAAGAACGGTATCTTGAAAGGATTTTCTGTTCTGATTTGAATTATTCAAAGAGCAGATTGTACTTTCAACGTACATGTGCATATACACACACACACGAACTTGAAAGAAAAAATGGAGAACAAAAACATCTGCACAACTGGCTGCAAAGCAAACTGGAAGGTATATGAAAAGGTATCAACGTTTCACATTGCAGACTAACTGCAGTTTAAACTTTCGAATTATTCAGATGGGGAAATGCCTGATCCTTTTAACCTACTCAGATGCTTTGATGTAAATAATCAAGAGGTATTTCAGCCAGGAGGTGAGCCTAATGCTTAACTTACATAATGTTCCTTGTGGTTTGGTTTTGTTTCTTTTTACTCTTCCCATTCAGATTTTCCAAAATGAACTCATTACAACATCTAATACCTCCTCAAATATCTGCACTCTTTTATCCCTATGTTTGTGGCTACATCCTTTCCTTCTTATATCAATGTTAAGTACTATTTCGTCATTGGTGGGCTGTAAGCAAGTTATTTCATCAATAGCAGTAAGTTTACCACTTTTCCTTGCTTCCCTCTCACCACCACCATCCCCAATTCAACTTAGGTCCATTTGTGGGATGCAGTGCAGCCTCACCGCCTGAGGTTATACCTTGCTCCTACTTTGTACTAGATACTGGGCAAGTGATTTCACTCTCTGCACCTCAGTTTCTTCACCTGCATCTGTTGCACAGAGTTTGTGAGATACATTGCTGTGGACCCGGCTTACAAGTACTTAATGTGTCCATCTTATTATTTTTAGCAACCAGTTAGAAAACAGTCTGTGGACCAGTTTCTCCTTGTTGTACAGCTAATTCTGAAGAGGGGAACTGGACCTAATCTTTGGCTTTAAGAGCACCCACACAGCCATGTGAGTCAATAAAAGAACTTCAAGAAGAAACTAGAGTTCTCACATCCAAATGCTTCTCACTCTGCCAGTACTCCTAAGGATCTTATCAACAGGAAACAAAAGCACTATACCACTATAATGAAGTGTCTGACTTTTATTTTCTCATTAGAAAAGCCCAAAGATTGTAGCCCAGGGAACAGCTAAATATTTAGAATGTTATAAAAGTTACAAAGACCCAGCCACCCACCCCTACCCACCTCTGTTACCCTGTTATTTACCATGTTCCTGAGCATTTTAGGAGAAAAAACTTTTGATGGCCAAATCTGCAGCAATAGTGATGTACGTGCACCCGCTGAAACCTCCCACTCTTCAAATGCAGTCTGACCATTTTGGGGAAAAAATAGGAACTGTTGTGTTTACAGATAAATGCTGCTCTCAGCTCATATTCCACCACAGGCCCCAAAACAACAGGGCCCTGCCAGATTCCTTGACTTTCAGGTGGCTCGAGTCAAGGGCTGGATGCTACTGTCTTAAGCTCCAGTAACTCACTTCCCTTTTTAAAGTTCTAATTCTTTCAACTTGCAGCAACCACTTTCATTTCTTGCAATCCAACCTACTCTGATTAAGCACACGTTCAAAATTAGAAAAGAGTGACTATTTTTTGAAGGAGAGAAGCAGTTAATATTGCTTACACATCTTGGCATATGAAATGCACTGCGTCCTTTAGAATTTAGATAATCAGCACGCTTTTCAGACCGGCAATGGGCCGCCGTTTTATTGCTCCATTTAATGGCCTTTCCCCCCGCCTCTTTCATAAACCTTCAGGCTCCTTCAGTTCTGAGCTACGTCCAAGAAACGGACAGTCCACTGGACCTCTGCTCCCAAAAGCCCTCACCAAAGGCAGAGGCAAATTTTGAAGGCTGAGCCACAGAGTTTCTTTTTCTTTCTTACCCCCCACCTCACTGGCGATTTAGATAGAACTTAAAATAGGCTTAGGACAAAAACTCATTATTGACTATAGCACTCAGGCTTCCACACTCACCTGACCCGGGTCAGGCACTCTGTTGCCAAAACAAGCCCAGCGAGGTGTGCAAATCCTGCTCCTCTGTAGTCGCTCCTAAATATTTAGAAAGAAAGAAGACTGAGTACCAGACCGCGGAAGATGAGTCTCTAACAGAAGTGCTCCAAATTACAAGTTTCCAACTTCTTTAGCCTCCTTCCCTGGGGAGACCCCTCCCCACCCCACCCTCCAAATTTGGCAGGCAGGTTGGTGGGATCGCTTGGGCGACGATTACAGGTAACTACTCTTATTTCCAGGATGTAACTGACAAGTGAGACTAGGCACGCACAAACTTCGAACGTGAGGGAGGCTGGAACTAAGGGAAGTGTTTGGCAGATCCCAAAGCACTTGTTTCCCGGTGAGGAGGCCAAGTATCCGAAGCCCGCATCCTCACTGGACATGAGCTTCGTCCACACTTCATCCCTCACCGCTTCCCCGGTTTTCTTCCGTTTTTAAAAACCCTCCCCACGGGGGCCCCCCACACATGCATTATTCTCCCAACCATGGAGCGCAAGAGAGGGCTACATTTTTAGAAAGATTATTTCCTTGAGCAGGCTCACATATGACACCCCCACAACCTCTCTCCGAAAAAAAAAAACTATTTCCTGCAGCTGCAGCAACAGTTTCCAACTTGGGGGAATGCCACACCAGTCCAGAATAGGGAGCCCCCAAAGCCACGCACTAGAGTCGAGGATATTTGTTTTTTAAGCCTCAAATGAGCTCCTCCAAAAACACTGCCCGCAGTAAAGGAACCCCCAAATGCATGCCAAGTGCATGCACATCCATCGATATCTCCCCGAGACCGGGGCAAAAACTTCTGCGCCGGGGGAGCCAGTGCCAACTCCCCGCGCCCTCTGCCCGGCCCCAGCCGCTACCTTGGTGCCCGGGGAGCCACGCCGGTTTGGGGGAGCAGGGCGAGGAGAGGGGTTAGCAGCCGCTGGGTAATCCCATGTCCGCGAAGAGGGAGCTCGTTCCGTTAGGATGGAAGCGGAACACCCACACCTCCTCTCGGCGTGCGCTTTCTCTCTCTCCACCCCCTGCCTACTCCTCCACCACCACCTCCTCCTCCTCCTCCTCCTCTCCTCCCACCCCAGCGAGCTTGAGGAAACGCTTCAGCAGCACATCCACATGGTTACTGCACTTTGAAGCGGCTCCGGGCGTCTTATATAGGCCGGGAAGCTCCCTGGGCAATGTAGTCCGAGTACCGGGTGGTGGCGGCGCCTGAGGCAGCGGGGAGGGACTACAAGTCCCAGAACCCCCTGGGCGCCCGGGCTGGGCCCTAAATAGACGCGCGCGGGGACAGGGGAGGGGCGTCCTGCGAGGCTTTCAGGCTGCTTGTCCCGTACCTTGGCTGGGTGGGTAGGTCTTGGAGCCTGCCATCCAAAACCACCCCTGGGAAGCGCCCGCAACCCTTGGGGACGCCTCTCCTCCGGCTGCCCCCCTTCCCTGGAATCCAGGTGTCACTGGGGCCGGGGAGGGGCTAGGAGCTCGGATTTCTGCTTTGGGAAGTTTTTACAAGCCCACCCTCCCCCTGCCTTGGGTCCCGAGCCAAGAATTTCAGAAATCCGGGGCACAAAAACGCCAGTGTTTGCGGTCAAGGATTAAAGGCGCGAGGTTGTCTTTATTTAATCTGCTCCGCCCTGCTCGGGTTTGCACGAAAAACCAAGCCTGAGAGCGACGGTCCACGCAAGCGGAGACACAGGCAAGTCGCGTGAGAGCACTTTTCTGAGCCCGAGTTGCGTGTCTTTTGTCGCCCCTCAGGAGGTAAAGAAACGCAGACCTCTCCGGTGCACAAATAAAGGAGCCGTGTTGTGACTTGCGGGCTCTGAGATTGGGAGGCAGAAAATACATACCGCGACCTCAGTCCTGACCCTACCTCTAGCAGTCCCTCTGCTCCTGGGAGCTGTAAATGCTTAAGTAAATAAACCGCAAACCAGAAAAATAAGGGCTTGGGAGAGAGCCGCTCACACAGAGATGCGCGTCCAGGCGGGGCGCTCTCCAACAGCTCCGACTGGGGCGAGGTGGGTTTCACCCGCTGCCAAGTAGTGCCTGGGCTCCCGGATTACGGGCTGCTTCGGGCTCCGGCTTTTGCGAGGAGGGGAGAGCTAAGCCCGGAGGCAGTCAGCCGACTGCCCTCTCTTGCCTCAAATGACGTATATTCATTCCTCAAACGTTTCCTGAGTGTTTACTGGGTGCCAGGAGCTGGGGCATAGTGGTGAGCCAAACGCATTATAGCATCCCAGACAGGCACTTCCTGACGCCGCCTAAAGATCTGTTATAACAATAGTAATAATAATGATAATAATCAATGGAGAGGCTGATTTTATTGGGCCCAGACCACACGCAGTTTTCATACTTCATGCTATTGAGTTTCACCAACTGTAGGTATATTTATTATACCTATTTGGCAGGTGCACAATCCAGGGGTCAGAGAAATCAGGTAACTTCCCAAATGACGCCTCGAGTTAAGTGGTACAGCCTGGATTCCGGTTCCATACTCTACGTGTATCAAACCCTTGTCTTTGGGGAAATCCATCACCATTGCCTTAAATAGCCTCTCTCCCCATTTTAGGAGCAGCCTCTGAGCCCTTGGGCAAGTCATTTTCATCTCTTTGCCCCAGTTTTGCCATCTTAAGGAGATTCTCATTAGAATATGTCTACTTTTTAGCAGGATTCCTTAATATAGAGTCGAGTCTTATGCAATTTTAGGAACAAATTAGAGGAGCATCATATCTAATAGTTATTACTGACATAATGCCAAAACGAATCACAATTATTGACATTTATTGGATGAATGCCATATGTCAGGCATTGGTCTAAACTCTTTCTGTATAGCACCTAATTAAATCCTATTAAGACTTTTTTTTACTTATTAGAAAACTGGGGGTGGTGGGGTACAAAGCGGTTAAATTACTTCCTCCAAAGTCACACAAATAGCTGACTCTTGAACCCTAGACCTAAACTACTACTCTCCGCTACCTCCCCAATGTAAACACGTGCACTGCATTTACCTGCTCAGATATGCATTTAATACCAGTCCAGGAAGGGGCAAAGCTCTTGAAATAGACAAAGTTTGTGTTCACGATATTCGCTCCTGCCCTCCCTTCTCTTTCAGCATTATCCCCTGGTCACTGGGCGCTGGAGTCTAGTGCCTAATACCTTAAGCTGCCTCTCCCCATCATCAAGAAACTCCCACATCTGCCATATAAAGGAAATGTTTCTCATTCACCCCCTCTCATCTCTTCCCCCATGATAACTTCTTCCATTTTCAAAGGATCTTCGGCTCTACTTTTCAAGCAAATTCAACAAATCAGTGTATGCCTATGTAACTGGTAAATAGTGAAGGGTAATTATTTCATGTGCTTCTAACTCAGAAACAATGGAATATTAACAGGGGTTTTCTGAAGATCCAGTTGGACAATTTTCATCTTCATCATATAATGGACATTTATCTCCTACCTGTCTTATCCACTGTCTTCCCTTGGAGACCTTCACTGAAGGCAGCATCTATGTCTTATATATGCTTGTGCTCTCTACCTCCCCTGACTCAGAAGGACTTACTCTTCTTTCTGCACATTTTAGTAGATGTGTAAAAAAAAAAAAAAATTTGTTAAAAAGATGTTTTAATGGAAGGTTTGTCAGGCATATAGCAGGATACATGACCATATTTTTGGAGCATGCACACCTTGTAGCCCATCTCTATCATAGCCTGTTTTCTCTGCCTGTGTGTATGGATCATCCTATTCAACATTTTGTAAGGTCTAGAAGCTCTCCCCATCATCAAGAAACTCCCGCATCTGCCATATAAAGGAAATGTTTCTCATTCACCCCCTCTCATCTCTTCCCCCATGAGAACCTCTTCCATTTTCACTAGGTCACTGGAAAGTAATTTTGTTAATTTTGCTGTGATGTGAAGAGGTTCTCTATGATGATGTATGACTGATAAATTATGATGATTAATGTCAGAATAAAAGAATCACTGCCTAACTCATTCTCCATTATCAGTAGAGGGAAAGGAGCTGCTTTCTCTTCACTGTATTTTTTTCTAGAAGAATTTTCTATCCCTGTGTTTTCCAGTACAGTGACTGCTAGCCATTTAGCCACGTAAGATGTGGCTAGTTCTGCGATGTGAAATAGATGTTAAACACACATTGAATTTCAAAGACTTAGTACAAAAAAAGCAAAATATCTTAATTTGTATAGTGATTACATGTTGAAGTGGTAATATTTTGGATATTTGTGTTAAATAAAATAGATTATTAGAACTGATTTTACCTGCTTTTTCCTTTTTTAATATAGCTACTAGGAAATTAAAAATTACTTATGTAGCTTCTATCATATCGTATCATATTATGCAGGACTGATGTAGAAAACCAGGAATCTGATTCCTAGGATCACAATTTGAGATGATGACCAGCCCATTAAGATGGCCATTTATGACTTTGCCCTTGAAATGTTCATGCAGGGAACTAGAAGGGCTTTGCAAGGTCAGTACAGTATCATAGACTGAGCAAAAGTCTGAAGAAAGTCCAAAACTAGCACTCAAGCCTACCTCCACGGAAGACCTAAAATAGAAGCATGTTTTGTCAGCATTACACAGCTGAAAACTATAACTGAATTCATCTGCCTAGAAGCCCACCTCAAATGCTGCCCTGGTTAAGAGAGCAAGATAAGCTGGAGAAAGAAGGGATTGGAGAAAATCGTTTTGACACCTAGCTGTACCATTTATATCCTGTTTTGTTTTGTTTAATAAAGTAATACTAACAATCCTTGCCTTGTCAATCTCACTGGGTCAGTGGGTCATAGGACATGAAAGGGCTTTGCAAACTCACCCTAGCTATACTAAAGAAAGAGAACATTATCAACAAGAATGAAGATAATGTTAATGTGTCCTGATACAGTACTCAGTTCCAAACCAAACTTCAGATTAGTGGGGCAGCCCTATTCCCAATTTTCTCTCAGGCATAAGATTTCAATTGCCTATGGAGTGTAATTGGATTGTAACTCAAAAAATAAATGCTTGAGGGGGATAGATACCCCATTCTTCATGATATGCTTATTTCACATTGCATGCCTGTAACAAAATATGTACCCCAAAATATATACACCTACTATGTACCCGTAAAAAATTAAAAAGAACAGAATCACCTATGAATGTCACGATGAGCCTTGAGTGCTTTAATTAATAACGCTAAGTCACGTTTAAATGGCAAGAAAGAATGTCCAAAACCCAATCATAGAATTCAATCTATATTTTGGCGCTGACACTGTATTTTCTAGCGTGATGGACTACCATTGACCATGGGAAACATCAGCAAAGAGAAATAGCTACTGTATAGCTAGTCCAACTTGTCTCTCTTGGTCATTGTTAATGTTTTATGGTGGAGGGATAGGGTCACAACCCTCATTGAAACTCATAAAATCCATGGACACTTGCCCCAGCACAACACAGATACTGCAAATTTCTGCACCAGTTCTTTAAGTTTCTTGTACCAATCCTCTAAAAACCATTCATAGATACCCCCACAAGCTTAGATTATCTTTCAGCTCCATTTTTCGGTGATTTTTATCTCACCATTCAGATAACCTCTTTGAAGATAGGGACTAAGTCCTTTAAATATAGGACCCTTTGTAGCATCTAGTTCTGTTCTGGATACAGAGTAAGCATTCAGCACTTACTGGCTAATTGGAACTTACAAAGATGACCAGAAGAAATGACCTGCAGACACTTAATCAACGCTACTTGACATGGAAAAAGTGGAGTTGCTGTTCGAACAAGGGCAGGAGAGAGGAGAGAGGACAATTTGGTATGGAGCTATAGAAAGTAAGATGTTTTCTGAATCCAGGCTCTAGATGTCCTGTGAGAATGACAGAAGACACAGCAAGAGGGCCTATTTTTGTTATCCTATCTCTGAAGTGTGGAAGAAACTGCTGGTCAGTCACCTTGTGAGTGGAGGGAACATGGACAAAATGTCAATAATTTAAAATCTGTAAGGCAGCATGATAACTACAAAATAATGCAAAAATTAAGGAGTTCCTAGTACTCTATGCTTTATGGAAGTAGCTGCTATACCATCTCTGATGATTGCTGCCAGTATTGTCTAGAATCATGTAAGCATGTAAAGAGAACTATTACTTTCTTATTCATTATTTTCCTGTAAAACATGCAGAGCCAGGGGTCTATTATTAACTACCCCATCTCCTGCCTCCCACCTGCAAGACTGTCATCCTAAATTGCTCTAGTAGACAAGCTAGATCTGGAGACTTGAAGAAATCTTGGGAAAGGCTTTTTTGTCTTATCTTAGTGTTTAAACTGAAATGAAATCTGCGTATCAAAGGAAAAACATAAAGCTCTTCCTTACAGAATAATTCAGCTAATACATGTAGGAGAAATAATAACATTAGAAAATCACCATTTTGCAGCTTCCAGTATAATGATTTATTTAGATAGGCCAGGCACAGTGCCTCAAGCTTATAATCCTAGCACTTTGAGAGGCCGAGGCGGGCAGATGACTTGAGCCCAGGAATTCAAGACCAGCCTGCGTAACACGGCAAAACTACGTCTCTACAAAAAATACAAAAATTAGGTGGTCATGGTGGCATGCACTTGTAGTCCCAGCTACTTGGGTGGCAGATGTGGGAGGATCACCTGAACCCAGGGATATAGAGGCTGCAGCGAGCTGTGATTGTGCCACTGCACTCCAGCCTGGGCAACAGAGCAAGACCCTGTCTCAAAAAATAAATAAGTAAATAAATTAGGCAGCTTATCAATAGATGCCAAATGTGGGGAAAATGTTGATGAGTATGTGGTCCTAAAAATCACTCTATACATCACACATGAATTCTGAAGTGAAAAATGGACCTTTACAGTAAAGAGATAATGGCAATCACCCACATGATTCACCCACGTAGCCATGTGATCAAATTTATTACCAGCAATACTGGGACAACTAGACACTATTTACATACGTATATGATTCTATAAGAAGTACACAACATCACATATGAAATGTTCTTGCCGAAAATGTTTGTGAGGAAGCACTCAAACAAACTCAGAATGCAGGACATTCCACAAGACCATTGGCCTGTATTCTTCAGATAAATCAGTGTCATTTAAAAAAATATGGCAGGAGGATTATCTAGATGCAAATGTTTAAAGTGATGCATTTGGTAATTACGCTGATTGGATCATTATACTATGTATACATCCATTGAAACATCACATTTTACCCCATAAATATGGATGATTATGTGTCAATTACAAATTAAAAACTAAATTTAAAATAGAGACTGAAACAAACTTTACAACTAAATGCAACATGTGACCTTTGAATTTTGGATTAAAAGAAACATTAAAATGAATCTATAGAAGACTTTTTGAGCAACTGTAACAATTTGAATATTATAAAAATTGTAAATAATTTTATTAGGTGTGATGATAGCATTGTGGTTATGTATGAAAATGTCCTTGTCCTCAAGAGATGTATACTAAAGCATTTTGAAGTAAAATCTCATGGTATCTGAAACTCACTCTCCAAAAATGTGTGGTGGCATGCACCTGTAGTCCCAGCTACTCTGGAGGCTGAGGCACAAGAATCCCTTGAACCCGGGAGGCAGAGGTTGCAGTGAGCCAAGATCGTGCCATTGCACTCCAGCCTGGGTGACAGAGCAAGACTCTCTCTCACAATAAATAAATAAATAAATAAATAAATAAATAAATAAATAAATAAAATGCCCATTTAATCTAAAAAGTATATATTTTTATGTTTACACTTACCTATCTTATTCAAAAAATTATCTAAAATCTCACCACATTCATAGAAATGTTGGTGCCCATTTTTGTGATAGTTTTACAGTTATGCTGGAGAAATAATTATTTTTTACTTTTGAAGGTGATAGCCATGTTTCAACAAATGATTGAAAAATCTACTCTTGGCTTTTTGGGTAAAATGCAGAACAAGCTACTTACTATAACTAAGCAACTTTTGTGTCAGTCTCCAAGTTAGGAGTAATTGTATTTGTTGCAGTATTTCCTTCTTAGTGTCTTTTCAAATCAACCAGAAAAGCAAAAAGAATTATGCATAAGAAAACGGAAATGGAAGGCCAGGCACGGTGGCTCATGCCTGTAATGCCAGGACTTTGGGAGGCCAAGGCAGGAGGATCATTTGAAGTTGGGAGTTCGAGACCAGCCTGGGCAACATGCCAAAACCCCATCTCTACTAAAAATATAAAAATTAGCTAGGTGAGGTGGCACATGCCTGTAGTCTCAGCTACTTAGGAGACTGAGGTAGGAGAATCTTGGAACCCGGGAGGCAAAGGCTGCAGTGAGCCGAGACCGCACCACTGCACTCCAGCCTGGGCAATAAGAGCTAGACTCCATCTCCAAAAAGGAAGTGGAAAACTTGAGTATTGCAGGCTTCATCTTTCCCTTCTCCTGTGAAAGTTTTTTAATGATCAACAGACTTAGTTACTAAACTGGGCAGTGAATTCCACTATGTAATTCAGTTACCAGTGAAGTGAACTTACAGCTTTTTTCACTTGCCATGCTCTATCAGTGTAGACTCTTGCAAATTAACTGCTTTCTTTTGCTTCCACTTAATTTTATTTTGAGATTTTTAAGTAATATTTCCCCCTCTAACTTTAGCTTTAGGATATAGGTAACCTGTGTGATGAGTTCAACTCAGAGAGAGAATTTGAGTCAATCCTTTATGAAACAGATCATTTAGGTAGGGTCAGCCCAGGGAAGTGGGATTGGAGTGGTGAGGAATAGGGTAGAGGGAGCTATTAAGAACATTTTGTTGGTTGCATGTCTGTCATTATTAAACTGATATTGAATGGGTACCTACCTACCCTACCGGGTGCTACACTAGGCACTAAAAAGACTGAACAGAATGCAAAGTACTTTTGCTCTCTGCCTTTTTCTTGATCACTACCTTTCCTACAGATGAATTTCATACATGGTGCTTAGAGGATGACAAAGAAGACTGGCTGCTTTTTTATCAGAGGTTATTGTCATCAGCTGGTCTTTCATGCCATTTCCCTCCTTGTTTCTTCTTTCAAGTAATAGTTTGCAGACCTAGTAGATGTGACCTAGGAAACAGCTAGGTGCTGTGGTCCTCTGATCTTCCTTGGTTTCTTCACCACCATCCAGGCACCTGTCTATTCACACTGGAATATTTCTCCATTATAGGTCATATTATCAAGATGATTCTTTGTCACTAAAACATTTATGTTGAATATAATATAGCGAGTGAATGAGGGAAATAGCTTCTTCTAAGTAGTTTCTTTGCTCAACTCCCCTCCAAACAAGCCCTTTTATTTCAATTTTTAACTGTGTTACTGCTTAGAAGGAAGAAGGGGAGGAGGAGGAGGAGGAAACAGAAAGTGCATCGATTTAATTTAAAAGTAGTCTAAGTCTTACTCAATACCTGAAATACCTTAAGAAACAGAAGGCGGCCATGGCTCATGCCTGTAATCCCACTTTGGGAGGTCGAGGTGGGCAGATCACTTGAGGTCAGGAATTCGAGACCAACCTGGCCAACATGGCGAAACCCCATCTCTACTAAAAATACATTAAAAAAAATTTAGCTGGGTGTGGTGACACACACCCAGGAGGCTGAAGCAGGAGAATCACTTGAACTTAGGAGGCAGAGGTTGCAGTGAGCCGAGATCATGCCACTGCACTCCAGCCTGGGCAACACAGTGAGTCTACCCAAATAAAAGGAAAGGGGACAGGAAGGGAGGGGAAGGGAGGGATTGGCTATCTTAAAGCAAATTAATCATTCTGTAAAGATCAGTGTTTATTAGAAAAAATAAATAAACAGCAAATAGTACTCTTATAATCAAAAATAAATAAGGGTGGTGACTCAGGCCTGTAATTCCTGCACTTTGGGAGGCCGCGGTGGGCAGATCACCTGAAGTCAGAAGTGCAAGACCAGCCTGGCCAACATGCCAAAATCCCTTCTCTACTAAAAATACAAAGAATTAGCCGGGCGTGGTAGCAGGCACCTGTAATCACAGCTACTCAGGAAGCTGAGACAGGAGAATCGCTTAGACCCAGGAGGCGGAGGTTGCAGTGAGCCAAGATCACGCCATTGCATTCCAGCCTGGGCAATAGAGCAAGACTCCATCTCAATAAATAAATAAATATATTTAAAAGAAAAAGATTGTTATTTCCAAAAGAATCTCACTCATAGGCAGATCAAGACTTTTCTTTCTAAGTTTCTGAATATACTCTTTTGTACCTGAATGAGGAAACATTGTTATAAGGCTCAATGAAAAAATTTCCATGCGGTAATATGTAAATAGATTTGGTCTTTCCAAAAAAGGATTCAGTCCCAGCACTTTGGGAGACCAAGATGAGCTTGAGCCCAGGAATTCAAGACCAACCTAGGCAACATAATGAGACTCTTTCTACAAAATAAAAAATAAAAACATTAGCCCAGTGTGGTGGCACAAACCTGTAGAACCATCTACTTGGGAGGTTGAGGCTGCAGTGAGCCATGATTATGCCACTGCACTAGCCTGGTCAGAAGAACAAGATTTTGTTCCAAAAAAACAAGGGGGGTGGGATTTGTTAATCATTTTTAACTTGTGTATTATTGAACACTCATTTGGCCTTCAGAAAAAGCAAAATGGTCCTGGTACAGTTGCTCATGCCTGTAATCCCAGCACTTTGGGAAGCCGAGGTGGGCCGACCACTTGAGATCAGGAGTTTGAGACCAGCCTGGCCAACATGGTGAAACCCTGTCTCTACTGAAAATACAAAAATTAGCCAGGCGTGGTGGCAGGCGCCTGTAATCCCAGCCATTCGGGAGGCTGAGGCGAGAATCGCTTGAGACTGGAAAGCGGAGGTTGTAGTGAGCCGAGATAGGGCCACTGCACTCCAGCCTGGGTGACAAAGTGAGAGTCCATCTCAAAAAAAAAAAAAAAAAAAGGAGTTTAAGTCCATCTGGTTTTGGAAATTTTCACTTGGTTAGAGAAGTAGGGTGAGAAGTTGCTATTATTAGGTTGGTACAAAAATAATTGCAGATTTTACTTTCAATGAGAAAAACACAATTACTTTTTCACCAACCTAAAAAAATAGAAAATCTTTGTATTATGTTTGTTGTCCTTACTTTTTTTTTCTTAAAGGAAGAATGTGTACATTCTGACCCCAAATCAGTATTAGAAACTAGGTTCTCAGATTAAATTGGCCTTTATTTCTCTTCCACTTAAATTATTTTCAGAGCATATCACAAGGGAAGAGGCACCAATGTTAAAAAGAAAAGGGAAAAAAAGACTTCTTATAATGTTAACCTATTTTAGAATGATGTTTTGAAGCAACAGAGTGGCACTTGGTAACATATTAATCCATACCACAAGGTAAAGGAAAAGGAAAAACACTTCTCATGTGTTTCATGTAATAACTCTTAATAAGTAAACTGATTAATTGTGATATTAAATTATGAGTCATATTTTGTGTCACTGTCTCACTTAAAATGCAATAGAGGTTGGGTGAGGTGGCTTAAGCCTGTAATCCCAGCAATTTGGGAGGCTGAGGCGAGTGGATCACTTGAGGCCAGGAGTTCGAGACCAGACTGGCCAACATCGTGAAACCTTGTCTCCACTGAAAACACAAAAAATTAGCCAGTCGTGGTGGTGGGTGCCTGTAATCCCAGCTACTCAGGAGACTGAGGCAGGAGAATTGCTTGAACCTGGGAGGCTGAGGTTGCAGTGAGCTGAGATCACGCCACTGCACTTCAGCCTGGGAGAAGAGCACGACCCTGTCAAAAAAAAAAAAAAAAAAAGCAATAGAAACAGAAAAATTCTTGGTGAAATAAGGAAACAGTTGAGTTTGTCTTAAAGGTCTATTTTGGGTGAAAGAAATCATGGACCTCTATCATTACTCCATAAGGAAGAAGCCTATTCAGGAAGTGTAGAAGACTTTTTGCCGTAGGATGATATACTCTTCTAGAGAAGTATATTTAGCAAATATTGGCATACATAAAGCATACAATAATAAAGAGATTTGGGTAGAATTTAGAATGCACATGTGGATTTCAGGATAATTTTCAACACTATGCCTTTTTATTTTGTTGGTTCTTGGGTTCCTACCACAATGCCTGGCACATAGTGGATACTTTATATATGTATTTATTATATAGGTATGTGTAGTCAACATATTTATGGGTCTCTAAAGTGATAATGAAGATCCTTAAAATATTATAAACAAACTAGGTGACCCTGGTTATTTAATATTCAATTATATATATTAAGCAAAATTCATTCACTTAGAAATTTTAATTAAGTTAAGATACAGCCAATTGGGCACAGTGGCTCATGCCTATAATCCCAGCACTTTGGGAGTCTGAGGCAGACTGCTTGAGCCTAGGAGTTCAAGACCAGCCTGGATAACATGGTGAAATACCATCTCTACAAAAAATGCAAAACTTAGCCAGGCACAGTGGCACATGCCTATAGTCCCAGCTACTGGGGAGGCTGAGGTGGGAGGATGGCTTGAACCTGGAAGGTCAAGGCTGCAGTGAGCCATGATTGCACAACTGCACTCCAGTCTGGGTGACAGAGCAAGACCCTGTCTCAAAAAAAAAAAAAAGAAAAAAAGATATAGACAATACTGACTGGTAAGCTATCTGTACCCTAGACCGGCCAGACTTCAAGAAGCTTACCATGCCCATAAGTACAGTAGACTCAAAGTGCCTAGATTTTCCCACTCCTAGTTATCTGTTTACTCAAGAGAAATGAAAACATACATCCGCACAAAAGCTTGTACACAAATGTTCATCGTAGCATTATTCGTAATAGGTAAAAAGTGGAAAGAAATGTCCACCAACTAAAAAACAAAACATGGAATATCCATACAATGGTATATTATTCAACTATAAAAAGTGAACTACAGATATATGCTATACAACATGAATGAACTTTGAAAATGTTATGATAAGTGGGGGTCAGGCACGGTGGCTCACTCCTGTAATCCCAGCACTTTGGGAGGCTGAGGCGGGTGGATCACCTGAGCTCAGGAGTTCAAGACCAGCCTGGCCAATATTTCTACTAAAAATACAAAAAGTAGCTGGGTGTGGTAGCAGGCACCTGCAATCCCAGCTACTTGGGAGACTGAGGCAGGAGAATTGCTTGAACCCGGGAGGCGGAGGTTGCAGTGAGCCGAGATCACACCATTGCATTCCAGCCTGGGGGACAAGAACGAGATTTCATCTCAAAAAAAAAAAAAAGAAAGAAAATATTATGCTAAGTGAAAGAAGCCAGTCACAAAAGGTCATTTATTCTATGATTCCATTTATATGAAATGTCCAGAATAGACATATAGAGACAAAGCAGATTAGTGGTTGCCTAGGGCTGGTTGGTGGAGGGGGTACTGTGAGGAAATGAGGCAAATTGCTAAAGGGGATGGGATTTCTTGTTGAGGTGATGAAATTGTTCTGAAATGAATTGTGATGATGATTGTAAAGTCTGTAATTATCAAAAAAAATCATTGAATTGTATACTTTAAATGGGCGAGTTGTATAGCATGTTAATTTTTCTTTTTTCAGACAGGGTCTCACTCATTCCCCCAGGCTGGAGTAAGGTGGCATGATCACAATTCACTGTAGCCTCAACCTCCCCAGCCCATGTGATCAACCAGCCTCGGCCCCCAACTCAGTAGCTGGGACTACAGGTGTACACCACCACTCCTGGCTGATATTTTAATTGTAGCCTAGGCTCATCTGGAACTTCTGGAATTAAGCCATTCTCCTGCCACAGCCTCCCAAAGTGCTGTAATTACAGGCATAAGCCACCACACTCAGCCCAGTTATTTATCAATGAAGTAGTTACCAAAAAACAAAAAAGTTGAATCTGAATCCTGGGATTTGCCATTTACTAGTTTAGGTAAATTACTTATATGAAAAGGGACCAATATAGTTTCTACCTCACTGGATTGTTGCTATAAAGAGAAAATCCTGGTAAAAAGCCTCTAACTTAAAAAGCAAAAATAAGTAGTAGCTATTATTATTATTATTATTATTATTATTATTATTGACAGAGTCTGGCTGTATTGCCCAGGCTGGAGTACACTGGCACAATCTCGGCTCACTGCAGCCTCTGCCTCCTGGACTCAAGTGATCCTCTTGCCTCAGCGTTCTGAGTAGCTGGGACTACAGGTGCATGCCACCACGCTCAGCTAATTTAAAATTGTTTTTTGTACAGATGAGGTCTCACTATATTGGCCAGGCTGGTCTAGAACTCCTGGACTCATCAGGCTATTATTAATTAATTGTTAAAGGACATTGGTCCATTCACAGACCACCCTGCTTTACTTTGTACCATTCAGGATGCATCTCAGGTCGTATGCCTGACAACCTGCAGCACTGCCTTATGTAAAACGTGCCCTGGGTCAATCAAATTCCTGCTCTTTAGATTTAAGTGGTGAAACACAGACTAGGGCAAATGACTGTGAGGCCTGAATTTTCGGTCATAGGGGTTGGGTGAGCAACAGGCAAATTGTCATGATGAGGGAGCAAAAGTAACCATGAACTGTGAAAGATAGGTAGGTAGTGAGAGGAGAACACAGACGCCATGGAGAAGGAGAAATTCTGTGAGTGATGTCTGGGTGGACAGTCCCGAAAATTGTCTGAATTCCTGGTAATTTACAGATCCAACCCCAAGCCATTTGGAGCGTTGCAATACGCCACCACCATTGTGTGAGGTGCCACCACCAGACTTCAGAGGTTCAAGACCCACATTCAAACCACAGTTTACCACACCACCTACTAGACTTCTGACTTGGGCAAGTCATTTAAACTCTCTGAGCCTCACTCCCCTCATCTGTCCACCTGGCATCATGATAGAACTTCCTTCACAGGATTGTTGAAAGAACCACATGAAATCTAAGTGCTCAGCACATAGTAAGTACCAATAAATGAGAACTATTATTAATTAATACTACAGTCTATTTTTATTAATGTGTTTTTACTCCGTGCAAGCAAAGATACTTAATTAAATAGCTGGTTATACAAAGTTATTCACAATGTGAAGTCTTTTGGTTGAAAACTGATTTTTATAAAAGGATACTTGGTAATGAAAGTTTTAGAAATGTTAGTGATCTACTCAATCCCTTCTTGTACTGGTAAGGAACTGACACCTAAAGATCCTTCCAGATCACACAACCAAACAGACTATGCCGGGATGAGAGGCTGAGCTTCCTGACCCCAGGCTTGAGTTCAGTCTGTTGACTCTCAGATTACTGGGATTTCAACTACTAAATACATTTAGCAAACTTTTCTATACCTATTCTCTTTTCCAGTTATTCATTCATTCATTCATTCATTCATTCATTTTTTGAGACACACCCAGGCTGGAGTGCAGTGGCACAATCTCGGCTCACTGCAACCTCCACCTCCCGAGTTCAAGGATTCTCATGCCTCAGCCTCCAGAGTAGCTGGGAATACAGGCATGTGCCACCACAGCTGGCTAATTTTTGTATTTTGTAAATTTTATATTTTTAGTAGAGACGGGCTTTTACCATGTTGGCCAGGCTGGTTGCAAACTCCTGACCTCAGGTGATCCACCTGCCTTGGTCTCCCAAAGTGCTGAGATTATAGGTGGGAGCCACTGTGCCCAGCCTAGTTCTTTATTTAAAAATTTTTTTTAAACAAAGGCATGATTAAAGTCCTAATGCTACTTACTGTATTATACACATGTTATGTTATAATAAATTCACTGTTTATTACAGCAGTTTTATTCCACTGGGTTATTGTCCATTGATATGCCCAACTGTCACCAGGAAAGAAACACTTTTCCATGGGGGAAATCACAAGACTGTCCTAGTTTCCCAGTGACCTATCCTGTTCTGCTGCTGCTGTGACCCAGAGAATGAATTCCTCATAGCGGAAGGAAAATGGGGTCCTTCCACGGATGGCTTTTTCTTTTTTCACATAATGATACCAATTATCCCAGAACAAGGAGGAGAAAAAACCAAAGTTCTTACTTTCTTGTCAGATTTCCCAGAGGAAAGAGCATGGCATAGTTCCTTTTTCTTCTCTGAAATTATTTCCAAATTAGTTTGCTCCTGGCCCAATTTACGTCTATTCATTTCTGTAGCCATTGCATCACACCCAAATGAGTTTCCTCTTTCTATTGTTGGACAAATTTTCACAAAATATTTGAAAATTGTCTGCTTCCTCTTCATTCTGTTCTGTGGGTAAATCATTATATTCAGACTCTTTCCTCTGGGAGTCCTTTGAGTTACAAAGTTAAATGACATTCCATGGGCGGGAGACTTGGAGAAAGCTCTCACTGTTGGGAGGTGAGCGGTTTGTGAGTGGACATTTATCATCTCTGTTGGCTTATCCATGGGTGTGCCTCTGGTGCCTTGTATGCTACTTAGGAACTTGTCATTAATTATAATAATGGTAACACATTATAATAGAAACTATTAAGGTCTTACTATGTGCTAAGTCCTTCACATAGATTATCATATTTAATCCTCATCACAATCCTAGGAGGCGGGTTTTATTTACTCTATTTGATAGATTAAGAAAATTAAGAATTCCAAAATGTAAGTAAGCTGTCCAAGATCATTCAACCTGGAAGCAGCAAGGATGGCCTGAATCCTAAACTCTTATCCACTATTCCCATGGTGCTCAAATTGTGGTCCTCAGACCAGGAGCATCAGCACTACCTGGGAAACGGACAGAAATGCAAATTCTTGGACTGGGCAGTGGCTCATACCTGTAATCCCAGCTCTTTGGGAGGTCAAGGCAGGAGGACTGCTTGAGACCAGGAGTTCAAGACCAGCCCGGGCAACAGAGTGAGACTCTCTATCTCTGTAAAAAAATTTAAAAAATTAGTTGTGCATAAGGCTGCACAGTGAGCTATGTTGTGTCACTGTACTTTAACCTCTGTGACAAAGTGAGACTCTGTCTAAAAAAAAAAGAAAAAAGCAAATTCTCAACCTGCACCTCAAATCTACTGAATTAGAAATTCCCAGGGTGGGGACCAGCAATCTATGTTCCATCCAGCACTCCACGTGATTGATGGATGCTGAAGTTAGAGAATTAATTGCACCTTGCTATGCTTTACATGCATAAAGACATCACACATATAACCAGAGAACTACAAAGATTGTCTGGGAAATGACTCCAAAAACTTTGGGTTGTTGGCCAGGAACTTGCTGGGAACTGAGGTTTCCTATCTCTCAGTGGGAGGGCTGAGACCCCCATGGTGTTTCAGAGACTCCCCCGGCATCTCCAAGTCAGGGAAGTTAGCATTTTTCAAAATTCCCATTAACGCTGACATCTGAACTCAGACTATCTGTGCCTGAGCCCCAAATGGTTATCACCACCTCTACCCTATGCAAGACCACTCTCCCACTTTCCTGGCAAAAAATGGAGAGTGGTGAGAGGTTGAGGGGCAGAGTCCCTCCTCTGGTCACAGTCCCACTGTGGTCCAGCTGTGTCATAGCCAAAGCACATTGTCTGACTCGCCAAAGAATGCCGAGAGGATGGAGGACACACATCTGTTGACCCTTTTGCCTCTGAGTTCCAGCCTGCACCTAGTGATGATGGTGGAACTGAAATATTTGGATTAGTTTCCCCTTGTTGCCATTACAAATGATCACAAACTTAGTTGCTTAAACAATACAAATTTATTATCTTACAGTTTCATAGGTCAGAAGTCCGATCTGAGGCTCATTACGCTAAAATCAAAGTGTTACCAGGGTTGTGTTCCTTTCTGGGGGCTGTAGAGGAAAATGTTCCTTTGCCTTGCCCAGCTTGTGACAGCCGCCCAATTCCTTGGCTCTTGGCTTCCTTCCTCTATGTGCAAAACCAACAATGTTGCATGTTTCTGAGCATTGTTCCATGCTTTCTGACCACATTGTTGCATCTTGCTGACCACAGCCAGGAGGGGTTCTCCTGCTTATAAGGATGTTTGTGATGACATTGAGACCTTCAGGATAATCCAGGTTATCTCCCTATCTCAAGGACCTTAACTGAATCATATCTGCAAAGTCCTTTTTATCATGTAAGGTGGCATATTTACAGGTGAGATAGGAAAAAAAAGAGAAAATGAATTCATATATTATTTATCAATAAGAGGAATATATAAAGCCATTTTTCCTTTATTCCAAGACCATTTGCTAAAACATATATCTCTGCTTTAAAAACTTTTTTTTTTAGGGAAGAGGAAGTATTACCACATTATAGGCATTTGTAGCTCAAAAAAATATGTCTAGATTTCAGAAACCATAAACTGGGACAGAAATTTGTCTTATAAGCAAAATAATATGATAATAATTTCATCTAGTGTTTATTTTCCTTCTTATACCTGCCTGCTTGATTTCAATGGACGCTGTTATGAAGTAGGCAAGCAGAGGAAACTCAGGCTTACAGAAGCTTTGTGACTAAACCTAAAGTCCCCTAAATAAATTCCAGGACCCAAAGTCCAATCTTTGACTCTTAACTCCCGGACTCTTTGTATTATAGTAGGCAAGACTGCTCTAAGTAAAGGTAAGTCTTCCTGGAAAGAAGTTACTTCCTCGCTGATCCCCTAAGCTTTAGTCACAGACCCCCGGGAAACCACAGAGTAATTACAAGGATTGAGAGTTCACTCATATGTTAAGCACTAGCTGAAGTCTGAAAAGGTGATGTATATTTGTACCTTCAAATATATACAGGTGCTGCTGATGTGATTTCATGTGCAGTTTCCTTTGCTAATGCACAGCCTCACAGCAGCATCTTGACATTCCATTTTCTAAAAAAAATGAACACATAAAGTAAAACTGCTATTGAATGAACATCTGAAAAAAATACATATATACACACACAAACACATATATATCTCCTCTCTACAATTAAGCTCTCATTTGTGAAAAACTTGGGAATCATTTTTCTTCCTCATTTTATTTGACTTCAAACATTGTGATAGCTAGGCTCTAAAAGAGACTCATGACTGTGATTTCTGGTATTATTTCTTCCTCTCTCTTTCCGAAGGCACATAAAGCATCTTTCACTTGCTCTAAATTTCTTTTGGTGCCATTCTGGCTACTTCTCACCCTTCTCTCCAAACACCACTGTCCAGAAACATCAGGAAGATAAACGGTAAGTTTTGAGGAGAATAATTATAGGCTGTACTAGAGTAGTCCAACACAATGCCTGCAATGCTGCTAGCATTGCTAAGAGAAAAGTGCCCCACCCAGCACCAGTAAGGGGTAGAACTAGCGGCTTATTTTGTGAACACAGTAGTTTGCAAAATGTATGGATTAGCATCATTTGGAGCTTGTCAGAAATGTGAATTCTTGGGTCCCATCCAAGACCTGCTGAATATGGTGGCATCCCCAGCAATCATTGCTTTAAGAAGGCCTCTAAGTGAGTCTGATGCAAGCTACAGATTTGCCTGACCCAATTGCAACTGATTGGACCAGAAATAGCTACCTGACTCAAATGCAGCTAAACCATAGGCTTCCTATTGGTCTATGGTGTCTTATGGCGAGAGAAAGAAGAGCGGGGCAAACCAGGCTTCCCCTTTGTAGCGGGTGAATGGGGAAACAGTGATGCTGAATGAGGCTGTGCAGTAGCATTGAGGCCATGAAGGGTCATGAGCATGCTGGGAACAGAAACTGTGACTAAGCAGAAGCTGTGAAGCCAAAAACAACAATGACAAAAAGACAACGAGGAGAGGGTGAAGAAGGCAAGCCAACTGGAAGAGAAGAAATAAGTGTGCAGGGAAAAGCAGAACTTGGAGAGCTGGGGAGTGAACCAGGACAGCAGGAGAGTGAAGTTCAAGAAAGTCCACCGCTGAGCTCCCAGAGCTGCTGCAGCCTCTAAGCCTGGTTCTGTTTTTCACAGTGTGCCAGTGCCTTCTGAAACTAATCATTCTGTTGTCTGCAGCTTCTGTCCTCTGTATTCTTAAAATGTATCTTTTCTTTGCGTTTTCCTTAAGGAAGGCTTTCCCCATGCCCTCCACCCTCTACCCCAGTGCTTTCAAGGAGTGGGGAAAGTAAGACCAGAAGCATTCGAAAAAGAAAAGAGGGCCGGGTGCGGTGGCTCACGCCTGTAATCCCAGCACTTTGGGAGGCCGAGGCGGGTGGATCACGAGGTCAGGAGATCAAGACCATCCTGGTTAACACGGTGAAACCCCGTCTCTACTAAAAATACAAAAAATTAGCAGGGCCCGGTGGCAGGCACCTGTAGTCCCAGCTACTCAGGAGGCTGAGGCAGGAGAATGGAGTGAACCCGGGAGGCGGAGCTTGCAGTGAGCGGAAATCGCGCCACCGCACTCCAGTCTGGGCGACAGAGCGAGACTCCATCTCAAAAAAAAAAAAAAAAAAAAAAAAGGAAAAGAAAAGAAAAGAGGAAATGAACAAACGAAAATGAAACATTCTCTGTACATAACTTTCTCTAAAGCGTGAACTAGTAAAACTAAAAAGCCTAAATTAATAGGCTTTCCAATCATGATTTCACCAATAAAGGGCTCCGAAGAGAGTCTAAAGAAAGAACCATATGGAACAATTTTTTTCTGCATCTAATTATTTGGACTTCTCTCTTTCACTCTCTAAGTATAGAGGAAGGTGTCCTTCAAAAAAAAAAAAAAAAACTACTTTGAAATGCTCAGTTTAGATATTAAATGGGTTGATAATAGAAATAATCATAACTAAAAACTCTTGAGCTATTCTTATGCACCAAGCAATGTGTAAGTATGTCACATGTTTAAGTTATTTAATGTCATTTTCACAAGGGCAAGAATTCTTTTCTGTCTTTTTTTTTTTTTCACTGATGTATTCTCAGTGCCTGGAATAGTGCTTGGCTACTAGTTGACACTCAATAAACACTTGTTAAATGAATTAATGAGAATCTTCATACAATCCTTGAGTACTATTATATCCATCTTGCAGGCCCTCCTGACCGTAAAAATGGAAAGCCACATTTCAAATGTCTATGTGAGCATAACACTGTCAGGCAGCAAGTTTCTACTTGGACCAAGACCATGAAGGTTTTTATTCATTTGATGATATATTCATTCATTCAGTAAATATTTACTTAGCACTTATACATACCAAGTGTTGTTCTAGCCATTGAGGTTACACTATTGAATCCTAAAGATGCTATAGCTGCCCCCATGGGGAGACAGAGGAATAAACGAAGTCATTTCAGGTAGTGACAAGTGCTATAAAGACAATAAAAGAGGTGAGGTAAAAGAGCAGAATGGGAAAGGGTTATTTTGCATTTGACAATCAGGGAAGGTTCCTCTGAGGAGATAAGGTTTGTGCTGAGACCTACATGACAAGAAACAGCCAGCTTTGAAAAAAGTAGGATATTGCAGGTAGAAAGAACAGCAAGTGCAAAGACCCTGAGATAGGGCTGTGCTTGATATGTTCCAGGAGCAGTAAGAAGGATACCATGGCCAGAGCATGGTGAGTAAAGGACAGTTCGATGGAAGAGATCAGAAAGGAAGGCAGGGGCTAGATCATGGAGGACCTTCTTGGCCACGGTGTGGCAGCCTTATAGTATGGGCTGAGATTGCTCTCCAAGACAGACCCTGCCTCAAGGTGTACAGTCAACGGAGAGCCCACAGCAGAGCTCTCGTGGGATTGACCAGTGTTCCAACTGAGGCCACGCTCGCTTTTCCTGGGCAGCTCCAACAAATGATTGAATCTTGTGGGAAGAATAGGGCTCACCATTTTGGCTCAATGCATACCTCCTCTAATAAGCAGCCTTTGCTCTGGACTTCTGGTTGACCCGGACTAGACTTTCTCAGTGCAGTACCAGACTCAGAGGCTTTTCCTCCTCCATGTTCCTTCCTGCCTCCCTCCTTCCACAGGTATCAGACTTGTATTCAGTTTGGAGGCTTTCCCTTCTGACTGCTTCCTATTCCCTCACTCCTTGGGGTTTCACAGGTGCGACTTCTATGCCCCCCCGCCGGCCCCATTAAAATTTCTTGTATTTCTTTTTCTTTTTTTATTCTCTTTTTTCTTTTTCTTTTCCTTTTCTCTCCTTTTTTTGCTTTTTCATTTTTTCCTTTTTAATATTTTTTCTTTTCTTTTTCTTTTTAGAGGTGAGGTCTTGCTGTTACCCAGGTTGGCTTTGAACTCCTAGGCTCAAGTGCAACTACAGGTGCACCACCATGCCTGGCTTTCTCTTGCATTTTAATGACATCTTGGCATCTCTTTTTAAGAGGAACCACACTGAAACAATTGGTAGTGGGAATGGTCTGAGAAAGCAGGTGGTAAAGTGGAGTTTGGGGACTGGGTCACCCACTGCCTGCCTGATGATAAGGATCCCATCTTGAGTAGGGTATGACTATTTTCGGGCACAAGGCCCAACTGCTAAAAATGTTACCGGCAGTGACCCGGGAAAATGTCCAGGTGAAAAGGAATGCCTGTGCCAGCATGCTGACTCAGGAGTTTGAAAAGTGTACAGGAACAACGAATGAAAGGATAATGGAATTGGCTGGTTATTACCAAGCTGCACTGACCCTCCTACAAGGGATAATGAGAAACTGAGAGCATTTAATAAACAGCTGAGAACCAAGTGTGAGAGCCAGAGGGCCTCTTTGGTAGCTTGCAAAGAAGTCTTCTTCTCCTGCTGTGCAAGAGCAGGCCCAGCCGAGCGGCAGGCTGATGATCTAACTGTCAGAACCCAGAGCTCTACAGATGTTTGGATGCTCAGCCAAAGTAGTCTCCTATGCTAAAGTCAGGAATCTGGTTGGAAAAACATGGGGCCTGGACCCTGAAAAGTGGGGCAGCGACATCTAGATGGATGGCCCTGTGAAATGTGGCTCTGCAGACTCCTTTGGGACCCCGGAGGGAGCTTGCAGAGGTAGCCTCCCTGTCGAGAACCAGTAGTTTCCACATGGGGAAAATACTGCATATACCAGAGCTTTTTTTTTTTTTTTTTTTTTGAAAAAACAACAGCCTCCCAACCCCAAGAAAGCAAGAAAGTGCCTCCACATCTTCTTGTGGCTGCCGGGTTATAACCAGGGTCAAGTTTCAGTATAACCTGGCTGAGGGTAGGCTGGGCCTGATAAAGGAGAAGAGATTTTACTCTAAAGGAAGTGGAAGAATTAACTACATCATGGAGAAATTGGATGCCTCATACATTGTTAATGGGAATGTAAAATGGTGCAGCCACTTTGGAAAAGTCTGGCAATTCCTCAGAAGGTTAAACAAGGCCAGGAGTGGTGGCTCACACCTATAATTCCAGCACTTTGGAAGGCCAAGTCAGGAGGACCACTTGAGGCCAGGAGTTCAGGACCAGCCTGGGCAACATAGTGAGACCTCATCTTTACAAAAAAATAATAAACTGACCTGGGCGTGGTAGCAGCCTATGATCCCAGTTACTCTGGAGGCTGAGGTAGGAGGATTTCTCAAGCCCAGGAGGTTGAGGCTGCAGTGAGCTGTGATCATGTCACTGCATTCCTGCCTGGCAGCAGGGCAAGATCCTGTTTATTTGTTTGTTTTTTTTTTAAAAAAAAACAACAGCAGCAACAAAAAACCCCAAAAGGTTAGAGTTTCCATATGACCCAGCAATCCCACTTCTAGTATATATGAAGACAAATGAAAACATTTGCAAACAAAAACTTGTAAATGAATGTTCATATCAACATTATTCATCACACCCAAAAAGTGGAGCCAACTGTCCTTCACATGCGAAGTAGATAACATTTTGACCTGTGCCTTTCCTACTCCAAGAGCCTCAGGCAGCATCACTGTCTGAGGGCTCTCAGAATGCCTTATGCACAGGCATATATTCCTACACCACATGGCATCTGACCAGGGGACCCACTTCACAGTGAAGGAGGTGCAGGGGTAGGCCATGATCATGGAATCCAATGGTATTATCTCATACAATATGAACCCAAAGCAGCTGGCCTCATAAAAGGGTGAAAATGACTTACTGAAGGCACAGCTGAAATGCCAGCTTGGATGCAATATCCTGCAAAGATGGGGCCATCTATAAGGATGCAGTATATGCACTCAATTAGAGATGTCAGACGTGTCCCCACGTAGGAAGAACATACAGGTTCAGGAACCAAGGGGTAGAAGTAGAAGTAGCCCCACTTACTATTACTCCTACTGACTCACTGGGATTTTTTTTCTCCCATCCCTGCGACTCTGAGCTCTGCAGAGTTGGAGGTCCTGATCCCCAATGGGATGCTCTCTTTCTGTGGATACAACAAGGATCTCATTGAACTACAAGCCATGGCTATCATCAGGGCACTTTGCATTCCCCGTGTTCAGGAACCAGAAAGCAAGAGAAGCCTCTAACCTGGAAGGAAAATTGATACTGCTCAGCAGGAAGAGTGTCAGGTGTCTTCTCAAAACTGCAATGGCACCAACTTTCACAGTAAAAGCTTACCAGATCCTCCATAACCTGGCCCAATGTTACCTTTCTGATCTCCTTTCTTTTTTTCTCTCCCGCTTGCTCACTCCACTGTAGCCATGCTGACCTCTTTGATGTTCAGTGAGCAGACAAGGTGCTTTCAGGACTGGGGTCTTTCATCCAGCTTCATGAGATAGAAGAAACAAGAAAGGCTACAAAATGCAGAAGGAGCTCAAACGAGAGATGGAGGGTGGGAGATATTTTATATAATTACACTAATTTATACAGAGCCAATGACAGAGTTGGACTTTTTAACTCTTAATTTTTAGAACAAGCATCCTCACTGAGAGGAGGAAAATATTAGTGTGGAAAATATTGATGAGAGAAACCTCTCATCAGTGTTTCTCTCATCAATATTTTCCACATACTCATTGATTAGTGACTAAAAAGTTAGACTGAGACAAAAGAATGATCTTCCTGGAGAACGAACAAAGTTCCATCTTTGATAATGATTAGTAATAGCAAACTTATTTTTGAGATATGCTAAATGTCAGGCACCAAGGTAAGCCTTTTACATACTTTGTCTTATTTAATCCCTATGAAATCTCTAAGAAAAAGGAATTATTATTCCCATTGTGAAATTCCCTTTCCTACACATGAAGAAATAGAGGCTCAGAAAGGTGAAATACTTTGCCTAGGTCATACTTCATGTAGTGGCCAGCTTTAACCACAGCTCTTTCTGAGTCTAAGACCTATATTATTTTCTCCACGATTTGCTTCCCCTTAAGAGAAAGAGCTAATCATTACTTCATTCATGCATTCACTTATCCATAATTTAATAAATGTTCACACTGAGTGTTCATGTGCCAGGCTTGGCCTGATTTTGCTGATACAGTGGCAAATGAATAGGCAGGAGCCTTACCTTCATGGAGGTTATTGCCTAATGGTGTAGCTGGACCGTGAATCAAAGAAGTTCAGGTCTCTGAAGCGCAGCTGACACAGCATGTGCTGAGAATGACATTTGAAGGAGGCGAACAAAGATTACCGTTGACCTAGACCTTGACTATATATTATGCACAGTAAATACATACAACCTTGGTTAAGACATTGACTTTTTAGCTTCATCAATTTTGAAATGGGTATAGTAATAATACATTTCTTGCCAAGTGGTTGTAATCTCAAATGAGAAAATGTGTGAAAGGCCTTGGCAAACTGTAAAATGGTCAACAAGGAGAAAGGGTCTTTTCTTTCCTTTTCCTTTTTGAGACAGGGTCTCATTTTATCACTCAGGCTGGAGTGCAGTGGCACAATTACGGCTCATTGCAGCCTCCGCCTACCAGGCTCAAGTGATCCTCCTGCCTCAGCCTCCAAAGTAGCTGGGACCACAGGTTTGCATCACCATGGCCAGCTAATTTTCTTAATTTTTTGTAGAGACAAGGTCTTGCTATGTTGCCCAGGTTGGTCTCAAGCTCCTGGTCTCTAGTGATTCTCCTGCTTTGGCCTCCTAAATTGCTGGGATTACAGGCATGAGCCACAGTGACTGGCTGGTCTTTTCTTTATGCTAAAAAAATTCAAACATATACTACATTAGAATAGTGCAATAAACACCCAGACACGTATCAACCAGCTATGACCAGTTATCAACTCATGGCCAATCATGCTTCATCTTTAGCCAGACCCTAATTACCCATTTTTTTGGGAAGCAAATCTTTGACTGCCTATATTTTTATCCATGTATATACCTCAATGAGGGGATTATCTTAAAAAACATAGCCACAAATACCATTATTACTCCTAAAAGCATAAAAACAAAATTTACAGCAATTCCTTAATTTTATCAAATATCATAATTTGACTTAGTGGTCAAAAGTCCCTGATGATCTCAAAATTTTTGAAATCAGTAGATGTGAATTAGTATTTAGATAAGGTTCATATATTGCAGTTGGCTGCTATTTTTGTTTGTTTGTTTTTTTGAGACACCGTGTTAGCCAGGATGGTCTCAATCTCCTGATCTCGTGATCTGCCTGCCTCAGCCTCCCAAAGTGCTGGGATTACAGGCGTGAGCCATCACGCCCGGTCTGCTATGTTATTTTTTAATCTGTAAGTTTTTCCTTAATCTTCTTTTTGTTTTGTTTTTGCATTTTGTTCGCTTACGAAACTGTAGAACAGTGGTTCTTAAACTTAAGTGTGCATTAGAATCATCTGGAGAGCTTGTGAAACCCGGGATTGCTGTGTCCAGTCCCCAGGGATTCTGATTCCGTATTGCATTTTTTTTTTTTTTTTTGAGACAGAGTCTTGCTCTGTTGCCCAGGCTGTAGTGCAGTGGCCTGATCTGGGCTCACTGCAACCTCCGCCTCCCGGGTTCAAGCGATTCTCCTGCCTTGGCCTCCCAAGTAGCTGGGACTACAGGTGTGCCCCACCATGCCTGGCTAATTTTTTGTATTTTTAGTAGAGATGGGGGTTTCACCATGTTAGCAAGGATGGTCTGATCTCCTGACCTCATGATCTGCTTGCCTCAGCCTCCCAAAGTGCTGGGATTGCAGGAGTGAGCCACCATGCCCCACCTCCATATTGCATTTCTAACACTTTCCCAGGTGATGCCAATACTGCACTCAGGAAGGACACTTTGAGAACCATTGTTTTGCATATCCCACAGTCGGGATTTCCTTATCCCTTGGTAAAGTATCCTTACACATGTTCATCTTCCTCTCTATTTCTTGTTAGGAGGAACTTATTTAATTGTCTGCAGTACAAGATAATGGTTAAAACTCAGGGTTTAAAGTTAGATTCCCTGCATTTAAATCTTGCTTTTGATATTTATGTCATGATGTTGGGCAAGTCACTTCACTGTTCTGTGAACACAATATTACAGGGTCTTTGTGAGGATGAAATGAGATTTTAAAAAGTGAAGTGCTTAGCATAGTACTCTGGCACTTAGCAAATGCCCAACAAATTTGATTGTCATTTTTCAACCAAGAAATCATAAAGGGGTGCACGGTCTGTGGAAGGCCTTGAGTTTTGTGTTTTGCTGCGTTTTGACGTCAGCACAGGCAAGCAGGAGCGCCAAAAAAGAACCTATTTAAAAGTGAAGAACAACTCTCCTGGCCACTTCGTGTCATCTCAAAATTCTGCCCCTTTAAGGAGGGCTCAGCCACGTGACCCAACGGGTCACATGGCTCGCGGGAGAACATGGCTGCGCCCGCACTAGGGCTGGTTTGTGGACGCTACCCTGAGTCGGGTCGCGTCCTCTTGCTGCTGCTGCTCTCGCTGCTGTGTGGAGCGGCAGGGAGCGAGGAGGCCGGGACCAGTGCGGTCGCGGGGTCCCTTGCGGGTTCTTGCGGCTGCGGCACGCCCCAGCGGCCTGGCGTCCATGGCAGTTCGGGAGCCGCTCACCGATACTCGCGGGAGGCTAACGCTCCGGGCTCCGTACCCGGAGAGCGGCCGCTCGCGCACTCAAAGGTGCTCCATCGATTCTTCCAAGGCGGGTGGGGGCTGCTGGGTTACTGGACCGGGTTGGAGTAGGCAAAGCAAGGGACTAGTAGGAAAGGAAGTAAAGGTTATAACCACACCCCAAATCGAGCACCTGCTGATCCCGTATGAGGAGTTCTTCCTCTGTGCCTCACCGGAAGACTCCGTTTAATTGACCATTAGGGAGTTTGGTTTGAGGATTATTGTTACTTCTTTACCCCCTATTTCTTCCTCCCTCCAACCTGTTCTCTTGATGAGAGTCTCAGAATTTTAAGTCAATCAAATTATGGTTTAAATCACCATTTCCTCTCTTATTAACGGAATAAATTAGGATCCTGGGTCTCAGTATCTTCAACAGGGTTGTATACTTATCTGTAGTCTCCTCGAGTACACTCTGCTTGAGGACAAGGGCTTGTATTGTTTAGCCTGCTATTCTTAGCACTTTAGCACATAGGAAGGACTAAGCAAACTGTAGTTGTTTTATTACTATTATTTATCTGTGTCTTGCTTAGCGCCTCTATGTGTTAGGTGCCAGGATATATAAATAACTTACTGACCGGGCGCGGTGGCTCACATGCCTGTAATCCCAGCACTTTGGGAGGCCGAGGCGGGCGGATCACGAGGTCAGGGGTTCGAGACCAGCCTGGCCAACATGATGAAACCCCGTCTCTACTAAAAATACAAAAATTAGCTGGACGTGGTGGCGGGCGCCTGTCATCCCAGCTACTCGGGAGGCTGAGGCAGGATAATTGCTTGAACCTGGGAGGCAGAGGTTGCAGTGAGCGGAGATCGTGCCACTGCACTCCAGCCTGGGCGACAGAGCAAGACTCCGTGTCGGGAAAAAAAAAAAGAAAAAACAAAAAACTATTACTTCATTCTGTCTGCCCGGTATTTTGCATGTTGGTGTGTTGTCGAAACAATTTATGGAACTAGAAGTCAGGTGTTCTGACTCTTAAACTAGTGCTCTTTCTTGTTTACTTAGCGGACCCTATCCTTTTCCCATTCCATTTTTCTTTTCTTTGGGTTAATCCTGACTAATATTTAGGGCTTAGGTGAGAGGTAACATCCACAGCAGGTTTTACCTGACCGCCTCTCTTTCTCTCTCCTTCAGTATTTCCATATCCTGCCTCAGTAGTATGTGTTTACTCCGACATAACAATTATTAAAGATGTTTTTCTGCTGATGTCTCTCCCCAATTGGACTGTGAGGGTGATAGGGTCAGGACCATGATTTAGTCTCTCAGGTGTAGAGTGTAGGAGGTTGATACATGGGCTTCTCATTGTTTTTCCATCCTGTATAATTTTTGGTCTTTAATTTTTTTTCTGTTACCCCTTAGAGCATGCCCTGCAGCATTGTGTATCTTCTGTGTGTTGAAGACTCCTGATTACTGTTTTAGTGTGTATTGGCCATACTTGATTTTAATTCCTCTCTAACTTGCCGATAATTGATAATCAATCTCTCCCTCTTTCTTTCTTTCTTTTTTTTTTTTTCAGAAGGAGTCTCGTTGTGTTGCCAGGCTGGAGTGCAGTGGCGCCATCTCCGCTCACTGCAGTCTCCACCTCCTGGGTTCAAACGATTCTCCTTCCTGCCTCAGCCTCCCAAGTAGCTGGGATTACAGGCACAAGCAACCATGCCCAGCTAATTTTTGTATTTTTAATAGAGATGGGATTTCACCATGTTGGCTGGATAGTCTCAATCTCCTGACCTTGTGATCCGCCCGCCTCGGCCTCCCAAAGTGCTGGGATTACAGACATGTGCCACCGCCCCCGGCCAATCTCTCCCTCTTTCTAAGGAGAAATCCTTGCATCTGTTTATCTATTTTTTAATAGGGAGCCATCTCATTTGCATATATGCATTGGTCTGTCTCATAATTTTGTCTAGATTCCTCTGGCAAGCCCTGAACATTTCTCATTTTTAAACATTCTGTTTTCCTATGGGTTCCAGAATGGATGTGGATGCTAGAATCTTTTGAATTATGTTTACAAGATGTACATTTTTCATCCCTATAGAGTGGTTTTGTGTCTTGATTGATGCTATATGGGTCATCTTTGGCCAGTTCTTATAGTCTGCTTTCTACACTGTTTAGGGGCATCTCAATTTATTAACAAATTAGTGGTTGATGAGAATATACCTTCAATCCTTCAAGGGCACAACCTAATGACTGAACCTGAAGTAGTCTTGTTGCAAATGTCTTAGTTCATGTGCAGATGACTTTGGTCTAATTCTGACACTTTGCCATTTATTCTAAATTCAGGAACTCCAATATTTCAGGAGAAGTAAATGATCATAGTGGTGGTTCTGCTTTTTTTTTTTTTTTTTTCTCTTTGTTTTCTGTTTATTTGGTTTAATTCAACAAATGTTTATTTGGTACATTACTGTATAACACTTGTTATATAAGATTCATCCTATGTGCTGGGCATACAGGAAAAGACCCATACACTACCCACATGGCATTTACACTCTGGTAGGTGTTTCTCTCTCTCTCTCTCTCTCTCTCTCACACACACACACACACACACACACACACACGTAAGCATCTTTTTTCTGTAGTGAGAATACTATAGGAGAAATATGTCCAGAGTACCTGGAGAGGAAGAAAGAATTCATTCTTCATGGACAAGTCAAGTAGTGCCTCAAAGAAAAGGTCACATTTGAGCTAGGCCTTGGAGGAAATATTTTTAGGAGCTGGGAATGGAATTTCAGATTCAAGGACATTCCAAGAAGGAGAATAGTATCAACACATGGCACACTGTGGAAATGCATGGTGTGTGCTGGGAAACATAAGTGATTTAAGATCTGGGAGTGACCTGTTCGCACTTTTTGATGTAACACTTTTTCGGTAAGTCTTTTTTTGTTTTTCTATATTCATACAATGAATGTGTGGCAAGGTGAGGGACACAGAGAAATAACACTGGGCTTTGCCCTCAAGAAATTTTCAGTTTCACTGGAAAGTTATGGCAATTAGAATTGTCTGGGAAACAATATAGACATTTAAAAATTTGATGTGTATTCCCTCTGGTTATAAAAATACAATTCTCATTGAGAAAATTATCTTAACAGTTTTCTGCACGGCTTATGATTGTGTAACAAGGAAGCAAAATGTTTTAGTCTGCTTTTATCTTTTAGAAGAGTTATTTGAAAGGCATTTAGGATCATCGGATGCTAAGATTGTAGGTAGCATGTCTGTACTTGTGGATAAAGTCAGTCTTGATTTCCTGTCTGAGGAGGTTTCTGTCTGGTAATGCTTCCCTGGGCATCCAGGCACAATCGAATGTCGTCTCTTCCATGAAACCTTTCCACCTCCTACAAAGAAGTAGTTTTTCTATCCTCTCAGTTCCCATAGCTTATTTTGTTGTTGTTTGATGACAGCTTGTATATTTTCTTTAATATAGTGCTAGTGTTTTTTTTGTTTGTTTTTGTTTATGTTTTGTTTTGTTTTTGAGACGGAGTCTTGCTCTGTCGCCCAAGCTGGAGTGCAGTGGCGCAATCTCGGCTCATCACAACCTCTGCCTCCTGGGTTCAAGTGATTCTCCTGCCTCAGCCTCCCAAGTAGCTGGGACTACAGGCATCCACCACCACGCCTGGCAAATTTTTGTATTTTTAGTTGAGATGGGGTTTTACCATGTTGGCCAGGATAGTCTCGATCACTTGCCCGGCCCTAATGTAGTGCTAGTTTTGTAGTTGTCTGATATTCTACATTGGAAGCATTTTTAGATGTTTTAATCTCTATATCTTCCACGTGCCTTGTACATTTTAGGCATTCTGTAATAATTTCTTGAATGACCTATTTCCTTTTATGGTGGATACAATATTGAGAAACTGCCTTGGGAATAAAGAAGGTCACATCCTCTTTCAAGAAACATTTGTAAAGTATTCTTTTGCTCTATTCATCCTCCTGAGAATCCTGTGAGAGAGATTGTCTCCCACTTTACAGTGAGGCAACTGCGGCTTAATGGAATCATATAGCTCAGAACTGCAAGAAACTTTGAATGTCATTTCATCTATGATTAGTGTCTGTTTGTAGAGGCAGGAGGGTGACAGAATGGTAAAGATAGATAAGCCCTGTATAGATAGATAAGGCAGGGGTTTGTGGACAGATCCAGAGAGCATGCTTCTCTTATTCACCCAGCTTTCTCATGAGCCTTTAGCTTATTTTATTTTATTTTATTTTATTTTATTTTATTTTATTAGAAGGGACTCAGAACAAGAGCCTTTAGCTTTTAATGTTAGGGCTGAGGAGAGGAAAGAAGGAAAAGGAGAAGTTACACAAAAAAGTTATGTATGATCTTATTTCATCTTTGTGTACAAGACAAAAATCACTAGCAAGTGAAAAAAAGACAAGACTGGCTTAAGCAGGAAAAAACTGGAGGGGACATTTATAGCTCTCCTGGTTGGAAGTTCAAGAGTAAATATGGTCCCAGACACACCCGGATACAGGGCCTCAGGCAGCATCTCCAAGGCCTTTCTCTTTGGCTATCTCTTGGCTCTTCTGCTCCATTGTCAGGTAATGTCCTTTCTCCTACTGATAAGATAATGAGAAGAGAAAAAGTTCTTTCCTGGTAGCTCCAGCAAAAGTTCAAAGATGAACTTTGATTGGGTCTTGGGCCTATCCCTAATTACATCTCTGTGATCAAAAGAATGCTATGGTTGGCCAGGCTTAGTGGGTCGTGGGAAGTAGGATAGAGTTATCCAGTACCCCTGGGCCACTTAGAAAGCTTAAGAAATGGTTTTGGAAAGGAACTTCAATATTTTACAAGTAGAGGGAGTGGGTGCTGGATGGACCAAAATAGCAGTGCCCACTGCACGTGGCCTAAATGTGTAGCCCACATACGGTGCTGTTATTCCAATGAATAATAGAGTCATTCTTGACTTCACTTACACTTCTGGCTTGAGTGGCAGTGGCAGAAGCTGTGGTGTGGCGGGAGGGGTTTATCTCACCTTCAGATTGGAGGAGATGTGGATTCTTTGAATTTGGACCTTCAATGAAGAGTTGACTAAAATGGTCCTTTTTATGTGGCTTAGGATCCTACAGAGTGAGACACTTGATGCTCTGGTTTTGTCCTCTTAGGACTGCGCTATCTTGTGTCCCAGCATTTATAGTGAGAATAATGGACAAACTTAGTTCAGTCCTTGACCTGCATCTGTTAAACAGGTTTCACTGTGATGTTGACATGTTATGCATGTCTAGGACTATTTAAAATTAAATAATATTTTTATAATTATGCATAATTCAAATGATAAATTGCTGATTACAGTCATGACCTCATTCAATTAGTAAAGATTTTTTGTGTCTACTGTGGACCATGCACCATGCTAGGCACTGGGGATATAGAAATGAAAGATTCATTTCTGGTCCCCAAAGAGCCTAGGTTCTAGGGAAGATGAAAACACAGAATTAAGATACTTTGGGTGAGATGCGGTGGCTCATGCCTGTAAGCCCGGCACTTTGGGAGGCTGAGGCAGGAGTATCACTTGAACTCAGAAGTTGAAGACCAGCCTGGGCACATAACAAGACCTCGTGTCTACTAAAAAAAATTAGCTGGGTGTGTTGGTGTGTTATGCCCAGACCCTCTGTTCTCTAAAGAAGACCACCAGAGTCCAGAGTCAAAGCCAAGCGGCAAGGATCTTTACGACAAGTTCGAACTTGGTCCTTCCATTACACAGCATACAAGAGGGCCCCGAACAATGCGAGTGTTTGCTTTTTATAGCCCGAAAGTTACAGGGGAACAAAGGAATTCTTTTGGTTCCCGCGCTTTCAGTAAAACTTTGAACGGCTGCCTCCTTATCGGAGACTTTTCCAGGTGGTGTTTGTACTGGGCTCAGGAAGTTTGAGAGATATATGGCGATATGTGGTGGGATGGGAGGATGTGATGTGTTTGTACTGGGCTCAGGAAGTTTGAGAGATATATGGCGATATGTGGTGGGATGGGAGGATGGGATGTGTTTGTATTGGGCTTGTTTGTTTTGAGCCCGGGGCTGAGGAATGTGCCCGGCTCCTCTCATTCCCCCCTTCTTTTCAGGTATCTGTAGAGCCAATCTTGGGTCTTACAAGTCTGATTCTGTTTCAGCGTCTACAGGTTGGTATTGGGCTCTGAGGACCATGAGTTGTACAGTGTCAAATCTTTCTCTAACGAACTGCAAAATTCTGTTAACAACACAAGGTCCTACGGTAAGCAGAAATAGAAGACTCAGCAGGGGTCTAAGGAAGGAGGCTAACAGAGAAAACATAGATGAGTTCCACCATTGGTCTGCAGCTGAAACAAACTGCCATGTTCTTACTTCTGTGCTTAACTTGCGTAACTGTTGGACCCGGTCCTCCACAAGTCCTGATTCATTTATGTAGAAACAACAGTCTTCTTTTAGGAACATACACGTACCTTCTTTTTCAGCAGTGAGTAGGTCTAAGGCCCTCCGGTTCCGCAAGGTTACCTGTGCTAGGGACGTGAGCTGCCGCTGGAGGGAGGCAAGGGACTCAGCTGACTCCTCTATAGCAACGGCAAATTGTTGGTACAGCTTGTTACTTTCTATGAGGGTGTGACCTAAGGCTCCCCCCGCCAGTCCGGCTGCCATGAAGGATGCGGTGAGGGAGATTCCTGCAATGAGGGGGAGAAATATGGCTCGTGCAGGTCTCGGTCTAGGGACTGGGTGAATAACAGCACTAGTCCAGTTACCGGTATACCTTAGGAACTCTCCGGCAGTAAGTAGAGTCAACCGGGGAACTAATGTGACAGGAAGACACAGTAGGTTGGTAACAGAGGGGCTTGATAGGTTTTTAGATAATGTTCTATTACACCAGAAGAATATGCCTGACGGAGCCCTTAAGGTGATATTAGGGGGCGTTGCAGTGATGCTGCAGAGGCTGGAATTAGTTCCTGAGAAACAGTAGGGAAACTTTTCTTGACTGGGGTTTAGGTATAGTGGCACGTTAGGGATAGGGGCATATGAGAGGTTTCGGTGGTTGTTAGCTTGGGCAGAGGTAGAGGATCCTCATGGCAGGGGGACAGCGGTTAGCGGTGGATGCCCTAGAGTGGCACACAGAAAGCAGCCAGACAGGCTGTGAAGTCCTGTAAGGTTAGCAAGTTCTAATCCTTCTTGCAATAATTTTAACCAGGAAAAAGGACGTAAATCTTGTGTCAGGCGGTTTTCTTGTCGCTGGATATTTCCATGGACCAGGGGCCGTACCTGCACTAGACCCCGCCACAGATAGAGGTGACTGCTAGGCCATGTGGAGGCGGAGGAGTAGTATACAGCCCTGTGTTGAGGCGTGGTCCAGCGGGAGTTCTAGGGGTCTCTAACTATCCATGTATATGAAAGGTCTCCATCTCGTCTACGACGGAAGGGCCATCTGGGATCTATCTGTTCTTTTCCACCCCACCATTGGTATTTATGGACGATACAATAGTTATAAGGGCAGCCGGCACTTTGGTGCCACCAATAGTGCTTACAATTGTATTGAGTCTGATCATACTCGAAGCATATCATTGGTGCCACTGGTTTGGCTATTGGGAAATCGGTAAAATTTAGTAAAATTGGGCTATTGCACCCTGAGGAGGGGCAATCTGCACTGGCCACTAATTTCCTGGGCTTATGAGGTTGCCCAGGGTGGGTTTAGTTTTCATAAAGCCAGAATCTCCAGACAAAGGGATTAGGAGCTGGCTTTATGTTTTCCCTAGCGGCCACTAGGGCGACCAACGTTAGAGTCAGACTACCTAACTGCATGTTTGCAGTGAGCTATGCTGTCGGCTCAGGGTGAGTTTTAAGGGGTTGTTCTTAGCTCTGTCCACAGTCCACATGTCCGGTGCTTCAGCCGCCGCTGTGATTGGTCCCAGGAGGTCGGAGGTTGGGTCCACTGGCTTGACGTGGGTGTAGTGGATCCACGACGTGATGCCTTCTACCTTTAGGGCGGTGGGTGTGGTTAGGAGTACCTGGAGTGGTCCTTTCTACCTGGGTTCTAGGGTCTCTTGTCGGTGTCGCTTGACCAGGACCCAGTCTCCCGGCTGGTACGGATGGGGTGTCGGCGGGGGACTGGTCTCATATAGTTCCTTCAGCTTGGGCCAGATTTCTTGATGAATTTTCTGCAAGGCTTGTAGGGAAAATAAGAGTTCAGAGACATTTTCTGTTTCAGACTTGAGCAGATCATCTTTTAGGCTGGGAACTAGGGGTGGGGGTCTACCATACATGATTTCATAAGGGGTAAGGCCCAGTCTGTAAGGGGTATTACGGGCCCCGGAACAGAGCGTAGGGGAGAAGGACTACCTAATTAGCGCCAGTCTCCATAGTCAATTTAGTTAAGGTCTCTTTTAAGGTCCGATTCATCCTTTCTACCTGTCCTGAACTCTGGGGCCTGTAAGCGCAATGGAGTTTCCAATTTGCCCTAAGGATGGAAGCCAAATCCTGACTTACCTTAGCGACGAAAGCGGGCCCGTTATCTGACCTTATCTGGACGGGGAAGCCATACCTGGGAAGGATATCTTCCAGAATTTTCTTTGCTACGACCTGAGTAGTTTCTCTTTTGGTTGGGAATGCTTCAGTCCACCCTGAAAAAGTATCTACAAAGACAAGTAAGTACCGGTACCCGTACTTTCCTGGCTTTATTTCAGTAAAATCTACTTCCCAGTAGATACCGGGCCTGGTTCCCCTGAGCCTTTTTCCTGTTGCAGCTTGAGATTGGGGGTATGCGTTGTTAAGCTGGCAGACTTTGCAACTTGTCACGATACTGCTGGCCGTCTCAGCTATATGTCTGATTTTGAGCTTGGAGCGTCTGATCAGGTCTATCATCCGCCGGGCCCCCAGGTGGGTGGTTCGGTGGATGTGTTCTAACACCTGTTGTCCTAATTTTTCTGGTAGGATGGTTTGGTCATTAGTATCAGTCCACCACCTATTCTGGACTTGTTTCAGGGGAAGTTTGTCAATCCACTGGAGATCTTGTTCTGAATATTCAGGGAAATTTGGCAAGTCCTGGGAGCCCGGGTCAGGGAGCTGGAGTGTAAGGAGTTGGCTGGGAGCCTTTGCCACATTCCTTGCAGTTTGGTCTGCCAGAAAGTTGCCTTGAGCAGTTGGAGTAGTTGGTTTCTGATGCCCTGGGCAATGCACAATGGCTAACTTTTCTGGCCTCCATAGGGCTGTTAGCAGGGCTAGGATCTCTTGCTTGTTTTTTATTTCTTTTCTTTCAGCCGTCAGTAACCCTCGCTCCCTGTAAATGGCCCCATGTATATGCGCCGTTGCAAAAGCATATCGGCTGTCTGTATATACTGTCAGCTTCTTCCCCTCCCCTAAGGTAAGAGCTTGGGTGAGCGCTATCAGTTCGGCCTTCTGGGCCGATGTCCCCGGGGGCAGGGGTTCCGCCCAGATTACCTCAGTCTCTGAAGTCACTGCCGCTCCAGTGTACCTCTGGCCTTGATGCATGAAGCTGCTCCCATCAGTGAACCAGACGAGGTCGGCGTCAGGAAGTGGGCGGTCCTGCAGGTCTTCTCGAACTCCGTGCACCTGAGCTAGTATCTTGGTGCAGTCATGGAGTGGGGCGTCCAGGTCCGGGTTGGGCAGCAGCGAGGCAGGGTTTAAGGTCGTTGGGGGCAGGAAAGTTATCCTGAGAGGATTTAGTAGTAGTCCTTGGTAGTGGGTGAGCCGGGTGTTACTCATCCATCGATTAGGTGGCTGTTTGAGTACACCTTCGATGGCATGTGGAGTAACGACCCGCAATTCTTGTCCCATGACAAGTTTATCAGCATCTTGCACCATCAGAGCCGTGGCCGCAATCATTCGGAGACAAGGGGGCCACCCGGCAGCCACTGGGTCTAACTTCTTTGACAGGTAGGCAACTGGCCTCCGCCAGGGGCCTAAGTTCTGAGTTATTACCGCCTTGGCGACACCCGTATTCTCGTCCACATATAGGGGGAAGGGCTTGGTAACATCAGGTAGCCCCAGTGCAGGCGCAGAGAGTAAGGCGGTTTTAATCTGTTGGAAAGCCTACTCGGCTTCGTCTGTCCAATTAAATGGCTGCTGCCCCCGGGTTGCCTGATACAAGGGTTTAGCCAGTTCTGCGAACCTAGGTATCCATAGTCTGCAAAATCCTGCCGACCCCAGGAATTCCCTCACTTGTCTGGTGGATTGTGGCCTGGGGATATGCAGAACAGTTTGTTTCCAGCGCTGTTAACCAGCGCTGCCCTTCTTTGAGCAGGTACCTCAGATATGTTACCTCTGGCTTACAGATTTGAGCTTTCTTTGCCGAGGCTTGGTAGCCCAGATTCCCCAGAGCTTGTAAGAGACCTTTGGTCCCTTGGATGCAAGCTTCTTGGGTCTCAGCAGCAATTAGGAGGTCATCAACATACTGTAGTAAAGTTATTTCAGGGTGTTTGCATCGGTACTCACCCAGGTCTTCATGGAGGGCCTCATCAAACAGGGTAGGAGAGTTTTTAAATCCCTGCGGCAGCCTGGTCCATGTCAATTGGCCACTTATGCCCTTATCAGGGTCATTCCACTCGAAGGTGAAGAGCTTTTGGCTCTGAGGGGCTAAAGGCAAACTGAAGAAAGCATCTTTCAAATCTAAAACAGTGTACCATTGATGTTTAGGGTTTAAGGTACTCAGGAGGGTATACGGGTTAGGCACAGTTGGATGTATGTCCACAATCCTCTTATTGATTTCTCTTAAGTCTTGTACAGGTCTGTATTCTCTACTATTAGGTTTTCGTACCAGCAACAATGGAGTATTCCAGGGCGAGTGACATGGGCAAAGGACCTCTTGGTCAAGGAGCCAGCGGATATGCGGGGCAATTCCTTTCTTGGCCTCTAGGGGCATCGGGTATTGGCGTACCCACATGGGGTCTGTCCTAGGCTTAAGTTCAACAAACAAGGCAGGACGGTGTTTTGCTAGTCCTAAGCCCCCCGTTTCCGCCTAAGCTTCTGGATATTGCTGGAGCCAGGTTGCTATGTCCTGGTGAGGGGCCGCTCGCTCCTGGTGGAGCCGGTACTCATCTTCTAGGGTTATAGTCAGGACGGACACGGGTTGATTGTGGGAGTTGGTCACGACGGGCCCCTCAGGGAGGAAATGGATCTGTGCTCCCATTTTAGTTAGCAGGTCTCTCCTTAATAGGGGACAAGGGCTCTCAGGGATGACCAGGAAAGAATGGGTTACATTCTTGGCTCCGAGGTTTACTGTCCTTTGTGTTGTCCATGGGTATTTTTTAACTCCTGTGGCCCCTTGTACCCACGAGGACTTGGAGGACAATTTCCTATTAGTTTTAACTAAGACTGAGTGCTGTGCTCCCGTATCGACCAAGAACTGGACTGGGGACCCCTCCACTTGCAAAGTTACCCTAGGTTCAGGGAGGGGATCCGAACCCTGTCTTCCCTAGTCTTCATCTTGAGTGACTAGTACGGGTGTAGACTTAGGGGGTCCCTGTCCTCGTTGTTTCTTTTTGGGGCAGTCTCTTACCTAGTGGCCAGCCTCCTTGCAGTAGGCACATTGGCCTTTTCTCAGGTTATCATGCCTGGGGGGCCGCCTAGGTTGGGTGTACTCTGGCTGTAGATGCTCTTTCTGTACCACTGCTGCCAGGACCTTGGTCATTTTTTCAGTGGCCTTAAATTGCCTTTCCTCTGGAGTATCTCTGTTATTGTAAACCTGCTGGGCTATCTGAAGGAGGTCTTGAATCCGCTTTCCTTCCAAGTCTTCTAATTTCTGGAGTTTTTTTTGAATATCTGGGGCTGCCTGATTTACGAAAGACATTACAACAGCTGCCTGACTTCCTGGAGCCTCTGGATCTATGGGGGTGTACTGTCTAAAAGCTTCCATTAATCTTTCTAAGTAGGTGGCTGGGCTCTCTGTCTTTCCCTGCAGAATAGAATATACTTTAGCCAAATTAGTGGGCTTGCGAGCAGCTGCCCGGAGACCTGCCATTAGAGTCTGGCGATAAAGGTGTAGCCGTCCCCTACCTTCTGCCGTGTTGTAGTTCCACGCTGGCCTGGTCAGAGGAAAGGTCGCGTTTATGAGGTCGGGGTTGGCAGTCGGTTGACCGTCGTCCCCTGGGACCAGCTTTCTAGCTTCTACCTGTATTCTCTCTCGCTCTTCCGTGGTAAACAAGATTCGGAGGAGCTGCTGGCAATCATCCTAAGTGGGCTGGTGGGTGAACATGACACTATCCAGTAAAGCCAGTAAATCTTTGGGGTTGTCTGAAAACCGAGCACTCTGAGTCTTCCAGTTATACAGATCACTGGTGGAGAATGGCCAGTACTGGAGCCTGGGGATTCCTGTGTCATCTGGGGGTCCTATTTCCCGAAGGGGTAAAGCCACCGTGGAGTCAGGCGGCTGGGGGGGCTAGCCCGCGAAGTGCGCCTTCGCGTCCGCCCCACTGGCCCTTCAAAGTTACCTTCCCTGTCAGCGGGCCCGTGTGTGCCGGCCGCCTCCCCTCCGCCTGCTCCTTCCCGCGACTCAGCCCGGGGGGTCGGGGCCTGGGGCCCGGAGGGGTACAGAGGGGGTTCTGTGAACAGTGGGTCCCCGCTATCAGGTAGAACAGGATGGGGGGGGACAGTTGGTTGCTTGGATTTTAGTGGTCGAGCAACCAGTGTCTTACAGGGTTCAGAGGCTAATTGGAAAGGGGACAGCCAAGGAGGCGGGTTCTCAACAAGGTCCTGCCATATGAGGATATATGGGATTTGATCTAAGTGGCCCGCACGCCCAGGTAGGAAAATCTTGGACTTTACCCTAGTGATGACCGCAAGTCGGAAGGTCCCTTCGGGTGGCCACCTTACATCAAAGGCAGGCCATTCGGAGCGACACAGAGTAATTAGCTTTCCTTTCCTGATTTCCATACCAAGATCATGGCCCCTTGCTCTTACTTCTTTGAAATTATTCGTAAAGAGAGATAGAGGAGTGCTCTGGGTATTACCCATCCTGTAATAATTTGTAGTCCCTTCCTGTAAAGGAATGTGGGTTTGAATCCCTGCAAAGGAAATCTGATCTGACTTATTAATGATATTTAGTCGCGATCGTGCTCCAACAGCCCAGATCAGAGACAGTTACTGCCCAAACCGCAGACCGGCGCTCGGGGCAGTTCAGGTCAGAGACAGCTACTGCCCAAACCCCAAACCGGCGCTCGGGGCAGTTGAGATCAGAGACAGCTACTGCCCAAACCCCAAACCGGCGCTCGGGGCGGTTGAGATCAGAGACAGCTACTGCCCAAACCCCAAACCGGCGCTCGGGGCGGTTGAGATCAGAGACAGCTACTGCCCAAACCCCAAACCGGCGCTCGGGGCGGTTGAGATCAGAGACAGCTACTGCCCAAACCCCAAACCGGCGCTCGGGGCGGTTGAGATCAGAGACAGCTACTGCCCAAACCCCAAACCGGCGCTCGGGGCGGTTGAGATCAGAGACAGCTACTGCCCAAACCCCAAACCGGCGCTCGGGGCGGTTGAGATCAGAGACAGCTACTGCCCAAACCCCAAACCGGCGCTCGGGGCGGTTGAGATCAGAGACAGCTACTGCCCAAACCCCAAACCGGCGCTCGGGGCGGTTGAGATCAGAGACAGCTACTGCCCAAACCCCAAACCGGCGCTCGGGGCGGTTGAGATCAGAGACAGCTACTGCCCAAACCCCAAACCGGCGCTCGGGGCGGTTGAGATCAGAGACAGCTACTGCCCAAACCCCAAACCGGCGCTCGGGGCGGTTGAGATCAGAGACAGCTACTGCCCAAACCCCAAACCGGCGCTCGGGGCGGTTGAGATCAGAGACAGCTACTGCCCAAACCCCAAACCGGCGCTCGGGGCGGTTGAGATCAGAGACAGCTACTGCCCAAACCCCAAACCGGCGCTCGGGGCGGTTGAGATCAGAGACAGCTACTGCCCAAACCCCAAACCGGCGCTCGGGGCGGTTGAGATCAGAGACAGCTACTGCCCAAACCCCAAACCGGCGCTCGGGGCGGTTGAGATCAGAGACAGCTACTGCCCAAACCCCAAACCGGCGGTCGGGGCAGTTCAGATCGTAAGCTAGATCAGACGAGCACCAGGCGACATCTCCTACCGGTCTCCGCTGGCCGTCCTATAGCGCGTCCCCCAGGACTGTGCCAGCTCCAGTTTCAGACCTCGCGAGTCACAGATTCAGATTCAGAACAGACACAGACAGACAAACGGAGACGAGCCGGCTCACCTATCAGTAGATCGATCCTAGTAGATCCGTTGACCAGGGGTCTGGTGGGCTTGGGGGAATCCCGGACGAGCCCCCAGATGTTATGCCCAGACCCTCTGTTCCCCAAAGAAGACCACCAGAGTCCAGAGTCAAAGCCAAGCGGCAAGGATCTTTACGACAAGTTCGAACTTGGTCCCTCCATTACACAGCATACAAGAGGGCCCCGAACAATGCGAGTGTTTGCTTTTTATAGCCCGAAAGTTACAGGGGAACAAAGGAATTCTTTTGGTTCCCGCGCTTTCAGTAAAACTTTGAACGGCTGCCTCCTTATCGGAGACTTTTCCAGGTGGTGTTTGTACTGGGCTCAGGAAGTTTGAGAGATATATGGCGATATGTGGTGGGATGGGAGGATGTGATGTGTTTGTACTGGGCTCAGGAAGTTTGAGAGATATATGGCGATATGTGGTGGGATGGGAGGATGGGATGTGTTTGTATTGGGCTTGTTTGTTTTGAGCCCGGGACTGAGGAATGTGCCCGGCTCCTCTCAGGTGTTCACCTGTAGTCCCAGCTTCATAGAGGCTGAGGTGGGAGACTTGCTTGAGCCCAGGAGATCGAGGGTACTGTGAGCTATGATCATGCCTCTGCACTCCAGCGTGGGGTGACAGAGTGGGACTCCATCTCTTAAAAAAAAATGTATATATATGTGTGTGTGTGTGTATATATATACGTGTGTGTGTGTGTGTGTGTGTGTGTATATATATATATATATATTTTTTTTTTTTTTTTTTCCTGCAGGCAGGAAAGGCCTCCTGGAGGAGGTGATCCTTGAACCATGACAATATTTACAAAGAGACAAAGTATTTTATGAAAATGCAGGTGAAACACAGGGCAAGAGATAGTGTGAGAGATGAGCTCTGATGTTTATATATGTTATTCTGAAAGGTGATAGGAATTCCTGACAATTTTAAGTAGGAAAGTAGTATGGTCAGATTGACACTTTTTTTTTTTTTTTTTAAAACAGGAAGTACATTTACGTGGTTTAAAAATTTAAAAACATATAAAAAAGTATATAGTGAACAATTTCTCATTTACCCAATAACCTTCCCCTCAGACAACCACTGCATGCATTTCTTGTATATTTCCTCAGAGCTATGTTCTGCAAATATAAGTAAATACAAAAATATGTGAACCTATGTACCTCAACCTGCTTTCATGCTAATGACAGCATACCTTACTTACCATTTGTGCACCTTGCTTTGTTCATGTAGCTCATCATAGTGAGATCTTTCCATATCAATACATCAAAAGCTTCCTTTGATATCCCCCTCTTCTTTTTTCTTTCCTTTGGGCTGCTTAATTTTCCATTTTATCGAAGGCCCACAATTTACTTAAAATGAGCCTACTATTGATGGACATTTAGGTTGTTTCCAACCCTTTTCTGTTGGAAAATTGTGTTGGGTACAGTAGACTAACATTTTTAGAAGGATTAGTAGGGGCTTAAATATTTGTTGAATGAATTATTGAATGGAAAATAGATGACTTGGAAGCAAGTGGGGATGTGAAAGGGAACTGAAGACAGGAACACCAATTACAAGGCTTTTGCATTTATCTGGGGATAGAAAAGAGGGAGAGATTAGAGAGATACATACTTAGGAGATCGAGTGAGACTAGGTGGCCTGTGTAATGTTGGGAGTAGGGGATGCGAGTAGTCAAGGTTGATTTCTTGGGATAGCAGTAATACATTGGACAAACAAAAACACATTTATTACTAATTTATCATAGATGAAAACAGCACCGTTTTTATTGGGAAATGCATGCATAGAATCAAAGCAACCACTAACAAGGAAAGTCAGTAGAAATAGAAAGTAGAATCAATGATTGTGGATTCCTAATTTGTTTCTTCTGATGTTATTTTTCTAATGCTTCTGCCCTTATTGCTAAGCAACTCTTTTTTTTCCAGCTAGTCGTCTCTCCTTGACTTCTTTTTTTCCTTTTCTAATTTGAGCCCTTGGTTTTTAAAATTTTATTTTTAATCGACAAATAATTATATAATAATTTGTGGGGTACATTGTGATGTTTTGATATATGTTTACATTGTGGAATGAGTCAAGCTAATTAACAAATCCATCAGCTCACATACTTATATTTTTTGTGTGTGGTGAAAACATTTAAAATCTATTTTTTAATAATTGTGAAATATATAATGCATTATTTATTATAGTCACCACTCTGTGCAATACATCACTAAAGCTTATTTCTTCCATCTAACTGAAATTTTGTACTGTTTGATCAACATCTTTCTTTTTCCCATCTTCCCCACTCCCCTAGCCTCTGATAACCACCACTCTACTTCAATTAGTTCAACTTTTTTCGATTCCACATTTGAATGAGATCATCAAGGTATTTGTCATTTTGTGCTTGGCGCATTTCACATAGCATACCGGCCGCTAGGTTCATCCATGCTGTCATAAATGACAGAGTTTTCTTCTTTTTTTTTTTTTTTGAGATGGAGTCTCGCTCTGTTACCCAGGCTGGAGTGCAGTGGCGCAGTCTCTGCTCACTGAAAGCTCTGCCTCCCGGGTGCATGCCATTCTCCTGCCTCAGCCTCCTGAGTAGTTGGGATTACAGGTGCCTGCCACCATGCCTGGCTAATTTTTTGTATTTTTAGTGGAAATGGGGTTTCACTGTGTTAACCAGGATGGTCTCGATCTCCTGACCTCGTGATCCAACTGCCTTGGGCTCCCAAAGTGCTGGGATTACAGGCGTGAGCCACCGCGCCTGGCCGTTTTCTTCTTTTTAAGGTTAAAATGTATAAATAAAATATATGTATATGCATATATATATATCATTTTCTTTATCCATTTATCTGATAAGGGACACCTAGGTTGCTTCTGTAGCTTAGCTATTGTGAATAATGTTGCCATGAATATGGGATTGTAGATATTTTTTGAGCATACTGGTTTTATTTCCTTTGGCCATATACCCAGAAGTGGGATACCTGAATCATATGGTAATTCTGTTTGCAAATTTCTGAGGAACCTCCATATTGTTTTCCATAATCACTGTATTTACATTCGCACCAACTGCCCAAGGGTTCCTTTTTTTCTACACCTTCTCCAACACTTGTCATCTTTCATTTTTTTGATGATAGACATTCTAACAAGTGTGAGGAGATAGCCCATTGTAGTTTTAATTTGTGTTTTCCTGGTGATTAGTTGTGATGAGCATTTTTTCTTATATTTGTTAGCCATTTGTATGTCTTTTGAGCAATGTCTCTTCGGGTCCTTTGCTCATTTTAAAATTGAGTTCTTTGTTTTCTTGCTATTTAGTTGAATTCCTTATGTATTTTGAACATTAACTCCATATAAGATGCATGGGTTGCAAAGATTTTCACTCATTCTGGGATATCTTTTCACTCTGTTGTTTCCTTTGCCTTTTGGTTTGATGCAATCCGATTTGTTTATTTTTGCTTTTGTTGCCTATGCTTTCGGGGTCAAGTCTGAGAAGTCTTTGCCAGGCCTGTCTCATGGAGCTTCTTTTCCCAATGTTTTCTTGTAGTAGTTTTACAGTTTCAGACCGTACATTTAAGTCTTTAATATAGTTTGAGTTGATTTTTGTATATGCTATGAGATAAGGGTCTAATTTCATTCTTCTACATGTGGATATTCAGTTTTCCTAATACCATTTATTGAAAGATTGTCCTTTCTCCATTGTGTGTTCTTGGTGCCTTTGTTGAAAATCAATTGATGGTAAATGCATGAGTTTATTTCTGAGCTCTCTATCCTGTTCCATTGGTTTTTGTGTTAGCTTTTATGCCAGTACCATGCCATTTGATTAGGTTTGTATTTATTTTGAAGTCAGCTAGTGTGGTACTCCACCTTTGTTCTTCTTGTTCAAAATTGCTTTGGGTCTTTGGGGTCTTTAGTGGGTCTGTACAAATTTTAGGATTTTTTTCCTATTTCCTTGAAAAATGACATTGGAATTTTGATAGGAATTACATTGAATCTGTGGATTGCTTTGGGTACTATGGACATTTTACTATTAATTCATTTAATCCATGAACATAGGATGCCTTTCCATTTATTTGTCTTTTTATACTATTTTTTTCATCAATGTTTTATAATTTACAGTATATAGGTGTTTCACTTCTTTGGTTAAATTTACTACTAAGTGTCTTTTTTTTTTTGATGCTACTGTGAATGGGATTAATTTCTTTTTCTTTTTTTTTTGAGACGGAGTTTCACTCTTGTTGCCCAGGCTGGAGTGCAGTGGCACGATCTTGGCTCACTGTAACCTTCGCCTCCCGAGTTCAAGCAGTTCTCCTGCCTCAGCCTCCCAAGTAGCTGGGATTACAGGCATGCACCACCATGCCCAGCTAATTTTGTGTTTTTAGTAGAGACGGGGTTTCTCCACTTTGGTCAGGCTGGTCTTGAACTCCTGACCTCAAGTCATCAGCCTGCCTCGGCCTCCCAAAGTGCTGGGATTACAAGCGTGAGCCACCGCGCCCCGCCTGGGATTAATTTTTTAATATCTTTTTCAGATAGTTCATCATTAGTTTAAAGAAATGCTGGCTGAGCACGGTGGCTCATGCCTGTAATCCCAGCACTTTGGGAGGCCAAGGCGGGTGGATCACCTGAGGTCAGGAGTTCGAAACCAGCCTGGCCAACTTGGTGAAACCCTGTCTCTACAAAAAATACAAAAATTAGCTGGGCGTGGTGGCAGGCACCTGTAATCCCAGCTACTCGGGAGGCTGAGGCAGGAGAATCACTTGAATCCGGGAGGTGGAGGTTGCAATGAGCTGAGGTCACGCCATTGCACTCAAGCCTGGCCAACAGAGAGAGACACCGTCTCAAAAAAAAGAAAAGAAAAAAAAAAAGAAACGCTGCAGATTTTTACATATTGATTTTTGTGCCCTGCAACTTTGCTGAATTCATATATCAGTTCTGACAGTTTTTTGGTGGAGCCATTAGGTTTCTGTATGTAAGATCATGCTGGCCGGGCGCGGTGGCCTGTAATCTCAGCACTTTGGGAGGCCGAGGAGGGCGGATCATGAGGTCAGGAGATCGAGACCATCCTGGCTAACACAGTGAAACCCCGTCTCTACTAAAAATACAAATAATAATAAAAAAAAAAGATTAGCCGGGCGTGGTGGCAGGTGCCTGTAGTCCTAGCTACTCGGGAGGCTGAGGCAGGAGAATGGCATGAGCCTAGGAGGCGGAGCTTGCGGTGAGCTGAGATCGCGCCACTGCACTCCAGTCTGGTAGACAGAGTGAGACTCCGTCTCAAAAAAAAATCAATCATGGCATCTACAATCAGGGACAATATAACGTCTTTGTTTCCAGCTTGGATGCTGTTTCTTTCTTTCTCTTGCCTGATTGCTCTGTCTAGGACTTCCAGTATTATATGGAATAGAAGTGGCAAGAGTATGCATCCTTGGCTTGTTCTGAATCTAAGAGGAAAAGCTTTCAATTTTTCCCCATTGAGTATAGTGTTAGCTGTGGGCTTTTCATATATGGCTTATATTAAGGTACATTCCTTCAATGCCTAACTTGTCAAGAGTTTTTATCTTGAAAAGATGTTGAATTTCGCCAATGTCTTTCTGCATATATTGATGTGAACGTTTGGTTTTGCCCTTCATTCTGCTAACGTGGCATATCACATGTGTAGGTTTGCATATGTTGAACTACCCTTTGATCCTAGGGATAAACCCCACTTAATTTTGGCATATGATCCCTTTAATGTGCTGTTGAATTCACTTTGCTAGTATTTTGTTAGAATGTTTGCATCTATGTTCATTAGGGATATTGGCCTGTGTATATATATATATATTTTCTTCTAGTAGTATTCTTGTCTGGCTTTGGTATCAGTGTAATGCTGGTATCATAAAATGAGTTTGGAAGTGTTTCCTCTTCTTCAATTTTTTGGAAGAATTTGAGAAGGATTGGTATTAGTTCTTCTTTAAATTAGAATTCTGCCATGAAGCCATCTGGTTCTGGGCTTTTCTTGATGGAAAATTACTGTTGTTGTTATTATTATTATTATTACTTGAGATGGAGTCTCACTTTGTCACCAGGCTGGAGTACAGTGGTGCAATCTTGGCTCACTGCAACCTCCGCCTCCTGGGTTCCAGTGATTCTCCTGCCTCAGCCTCCCAAGTAGCTGGGATTCCAGGCGCGTGTCACCACACCTGGCTAATTTTTTGTATTTTTAGTAGAGATAGGGTTTCGCCATGTTGGTCAGGCTGGCCTCAAACTCTTGCCCTCAGGTGATCCACCTGCTTCAGCCTCCCAAAGTCCTGGGATTACAGGCGTGAGCCACTGTGCCTGGCCAATTTTTAAAATTATTTATTCAGTTTCCTTATTTGTTATCAGTCTGTTCAGATTTTCTACTTTATCTTGATTTGGTCTTGATAGGCTTTATGTTTCTAGAAATTTATCCTTTTTTTTCAAGGTTATCAAATTTGTAGATATATAATTGTTTATAAGTAGTTTCTTATGATCCATTTTATTCTGTAATATTGAGCCCTTGTTTATAGATGAGGGACTTGACAGTTCCTAAGCTGCTGTGGAGTCTATTAATTGACTCACTCAAATGATTTGAAAATAAGACATTATGTCTGTTAAGAGTGTATTTCTGACAGATGGTATGGTTGAAGCCCTGTGGTTTTTGAAAAAAGTTGAGATAGAATTCATATAGCATACAATACACTCTTTTAACATGTACAATTTAGTGGTTTTTAGTATAGTTATGAGGTGTTACAACTATCACTGCCTAATTCCAGAATACTTCATCATCTCAAGAAGAAACCTATGCCCATTATCAATCATTCCCCATTCCTGCCTCCCTCTAGCAACCACTAATCTACTTTGTGTCTCTTTGGATTTGTCTATTCTGGACATTTCATACGAATAGATTCATACAATATGTGGCCCTTTGTGATTGGATTCTTTCACTTAGTATAGTATTTTCAAGGTTCACTCATACTGTAGCATGAACCAGTGCTTATTTCTTTTTATGTCTGAATATTATTCCATTTTATAGATATACCATATTTTGTTTACTTATTCATCAGTTGATAGACATTTGGATTGCTTCTGCTTTTTGGCTATTATGAATAATGCTGCTATGAATGTTTTTGTACAAGTTTTTGCATGGACATATGTTTTTATTTCTCTTGGGTATATACCTAGGAGAACTGCAGGGTCATATAACTCTTTGTTTAGCTTTTTGAGAAACTGCCAGACTGTTTTCCAAAGCAGCTGAACTATTTTACATTCCTACCAGCTATATATGAGGGTTCCAATTTCTTCACATCCTCATCAACACTTGTTATTGTGTCTTTTTTGTTATAGTCATGCTAGTGATCATGAAGTGGAACCTCATTATAGTTTTGATTTGCATTTCGCTAATGACTCATGATGTTGAGCATGGACCTGCATTTTTTAACTGAACATTTTCAGTGTGATCCTCAGACCCTGTGCTCAGTGTTGGGAACAGAGCTGTGAATAAGGCAGCCCCAGTTGCTGTCTTCTTGGAGTTTAGAGTTCATGTGGGAAGGTAGATAGGAACAAAGTAATTGCAATTAGGGTTTTTATAAGGAATTATACAACACATAGCCCCTTAGTAAACTTTAAAACTTTCTATTTTAGTGAGGTAAGCCTTTTTCATGATTGTTGGAGGCCAAAATTCATGCAGTGGTTATTTAAAGATAGAGATTGCATTTTTACATGTGCTTTTAAAAATAATTCAAAGAAACAAAAGCATATGCGAATAAAATATGTATAAAGAAAACAGTGGGGCTGGTCACGATGGCTCATAATCCCAGCAGTTTGGAAGGCTGAGGTGGGAGGATCACTTGAGCCCAGGAGTTGGAGACCAACCTTGGCAACACAGTGAGACCGCATGGCTTAAAAAAAAATTAGCTAGGTTGGGCGCGGTGGCTCACACCTGTAATTGTAGCACTTTGGGAGGCTGAGGCGGGTGGATCACCTGAGGTCAGGAGTTCAAGACCAGCCTGGTCAACTTGGTGAAACCCTGTCTCTACTAAAAATACAAAAATTAGCTGGGCATGATGGTGGGCGCCTGTAATCCCAGCTACTCAGGAGGCTGAGGCAGGAGAATTGCTTGGACCCAGGAGGTGGAGGTTGCAGTGAGCCATGATCATGCCACTGTACTCCAGCCTGGGTGACAGAGCAAGACTCCATCTCAAAAAAAAAAAAAAAAAAATTAGCTGGTCATGGTGGCACATGTCTGTGCTCCAGCCATTTGAGAGACTGAGGTGGGGGGATCTCTTGAATCTGGGAAGTCAATAGTCAATGCTGTAGTTAGCCCTGATCATGCCACTGTACACCAGCTTGGTCAAAAGAGTGAGAACCTGTCTCAAAAGAAAAGGAAAGTTGAATATTCTCCCTACCTCTGCATTCCAGCCATTAGCGGCTTGGTGACTGTTATTCCAGACCTGTTTCCAGTACAGGTATAGATTTGTATCAGTAGAGGTTTGATTAAGGAGATTACCTTCCTAAAGAATTTTCACTTCTTTTTGAGAGACTTGTGATTCACCTTCTTTGGGGTATAGAGAGATTTTTCCTAATTTTACAGTTATTACTGTGGTGAAGATTTACTAACTATTGAGTGCTTACTGGGTGCTAGGAACCTTACCCCTACACAGGTACACCTTGGTTGTGATGCATGACTTCCTGTGTTTCACCTTTCATTGTAGATGGTCCCCATCCCTGCCGGAGTATTTACAATGGGCACAGATGATCCTCAGATAAAGCAGGATGGCGAAGCACCTGCGAGGAGAGTTACTATTGATGCCTTTTACATGGATGCCTATGAAGTCAGTAATGCTGAATTTGAGAAGTTTGTGAACTCAACTGGCTATTTGACAGAGGTAATGGGATTGGGGAAAGGAGGGAGAACTTGTTCTTTTCCAGAACTTTTAAGAATGCTTTAATAGCAGCTCAGAGTGACTGACCACTTTTACCACATTCTGTGGTAGAACTGTGTGAAGCATTTTATTGTATATATTTCATCTTAATTTCTCACAACAACCCTATGAGGCCGGTTATTTTTCAGGTGACATACTGAGGATTAGAAAAGTGATTTGCCCCACATCACACAGCTAGTTGGTGGTAGAGCTGGGATTCCAGCCTGGCCAGTGTGACCTCAGAACCTGTGCTGTAACTATTACACTATATTGTGTTAATGCTTAATGTGTCAGAGAATACCACTGACCACTAAGGCTTTTTGAGATAACAGATGGCATGCAAAGTAAGACCACTTTTCTTCTCAGTAAATCGCAGTTTGGTTTTTCCAGAAGCATTTCATATTTTTTAAGTGATAAATGCAGAAGTGCAGTTTTTCATTTTTGTGGCTTTATTCCAACACCTTGGCGACTCACACACACTGTGCTGTGGCAGCCCCAAACATTATGTGGTGGCCACTGAATCACAAAGCAAGGTTCTGAAAGTGGATGTTGTCCTAAATGGGAATAGGAAGAGGAAGGCTTTCTAGTCTATGAATGTTTATGTCACTTTCTGAAATACACTTATTTTATTTGCTTTCTAGTTTTCTCTCACAAAAAAACTTTACTCTTGTCTTCAGTTCGTGGAGTCCCTGTTCCTTTTTTTTTTCTTTAAGGCCCCAAATGTCTTTTTGTAAATTATTATTAAGTGAATAATTTGAGAGTGAATGTATAAAGTAAAACAACTTTCAAATTTGGTTTTGCATTGTCACATTTCTTTGGAATTTGCTCAAATATACAAAGTGGTTAGAAACCTTTTTTGTACACATTTCTAGTAAGCAGAAGTCCTTTTCCTTTTGGTTTCACAGGATATTCTCAGCTCAGGTTCCTCATTAGTTTACTTAAGTTAGAAAACTTCTAAAGAACAGGGTTGTCCATGAAGATTAGATAGAATAAGCAGAACTTAGGGCATCTAAAAACATGGATGGGGAAAAGTTATAAGTTGGTACAAAAGTAATTACGGTTTTTGTCATTGCTTTTAATGGCAAAGACCGTGATTACTTTTACACCAATCTCATATATCTGGTTATTTACTACCCTCGAGCCCAAATGTAATATTTCCTTCAATTATGATGCAAACAACAAACCACAGCAGTAGTAGCAGTACCTCTGACTTTGTTACCAGTAGAAATCACAGACATTTTTAATCATATTTTTGTTGTTGCAGAGATCTTGAAATATTGTCTGCATTCATCCCCACTTTGAAATATGATAATTATGAGACCTGCCACTAGATCTTATTTAATATATTAATGAAGAGCATATTTAATACTATAGCACTAATTTGCTTATTAATATTTTGATATAATGACTTTTCCTCATAATACTATTGATTTTATTTTATGCATTTTAAATGTTTTATTCTGAGAAGGGGGTTCTTAAGCTTCACCATACTGCCAAGGAGCTCAAAAAGGACCAAGAACTGCCTTGGACCATATGCTCTATTTTTTTTAATGGCACTCTATAGTCTTCTTTTCCCATCTCTCCAGCTTCACTTTATATCACACTCCTCTTGTGAACCGTGTTCTAGCCCTGCTGGTTTTGTTTCTATTCCTTGAAAACTCAACATTCTTTCCCACCTCAAGAGCTTGGTCCTTATTTTCTCTCTGCTTGGAATTCACAGTTCTCTTGCTTATCACCCTTATGCATGACTGGCTCCTTCTCATTCTTGAGTCGTCTCATCTTAAGTGTCACTTTCTCAAGAACGTTTTTCATGACACTCTTTACCTTACAAGGTGAAGTAAAGTTATAATTATTTTCTTCCATTCTTTGTTTGCTTGATTTTTTCTGTGCTCCCACACTTAAGCACAATAAGGATAGGGACCATGGCTATCTGATATTGACCTTATATCCCCCAATTTAGCCCCAAACTAGGCATAAGGTAGGTGTTTGATACACATTTGTTGAATAAATAAATGGCTTAGGTAGTTAGTCATGGCAGTGTCACAAGGGAATGCAGGAAGAAGATTGGGGTGAAGAAGAGATGGTAGCCTCCCCTCCGGAAAAGGAGTTGGAGGTGCTTGTAAGATCTGCAATATAAGATCCGGTACTCAGTTAATTTCATCTAGTAAGAACAGGACAGAACTAGAGGTAGAGATTTGAGAGTCATTTGGAGTACTGGCTATAGTTAATTTGATGAGGTTGAAAGAAGTTGTCCATCAACAAGCATCGATCAGTGTATCTCAAAGTGTATCTCTTGAGCTACCTGTATTAGAATGACTAGCTGTGTGCTATTTACACATACAGACTCCTTGACCTCACCCTAGAGCCCCAGAATCAGAATCTCTGGGGTTGGGGAGCAGCAGTATATAGTTTGAACCAGCTGATTACATAATCTCAATTGCACAAAGCCTGAGAGCCACTGGTGTAGTAGAAGTGCAGAGAGCCAAGGGCAGAGCTCTGGGGAGCAACAGTGTTCCAGTGGCTGAAACAAGAGCCCACATATTTTAGGAGATGAATAAGAACACTCAGAAATGTAGGAGGAGAGTCATGGTTACCAAGGGACAAATGACCTAATTTTCAGAATAGGGTTACATACAACAAAAATAATCAGGTGGATGAAGACTTGAGACACTAATGGTAAATAAAATCGTTAAAATACAGATTTCTATTTGGTGCTTGAATTGGCCAGTTGAGATTTGTAAGCACATTTGACCCCTTAGTGGAGCTAGAACGTGTCAGAATATGAGCAAACAGTGCCATTTTTTCATTTAGCTAGATTCAGGACAAGGACAAAACTTGATTATGTAATCTCACATGTACAGAATACTATTTCCCAGAGTCATTTGTAATACTTGGGGAAATGTATTTCCTTCAGGAACAGTCATGTTCTCAAAAACTAATCTTGTTCAGTCTGCATTCTTATCAGCTAAGTGAGTCTTAAACGAAAATGGTCTCTGTAAGTGACATTAACTTGTTTTAAGAGGAAGCCAGAGACTTTTAGGTCATTTCTGAGTCCCCTGGGAAGTCATAAGAAAGACCCAAGTTCAACCGGACAAGAGGAATAACTTTAATAGTGTGGAGAGAAAATGGCACACATGAAACACATTACCACAACCTTTTCTGGATTTTTATTTCCTACCTTCCTTATAGGCTGAGAAGTTTGGCGACTCCTTTGTCTTTGAAGGCATGTTGAGTGAGCAAGTGAAGACCAATATTCAACAGGCAGTAAGTAATGTTTCAATAGGCTCCTGTATTTCTCAAAGGCTCATTGAAAAGGGTTTGGGTGAAAAATCCAAACCACACATGTCACCCCCCTCTCCCCCTGACACCTAACCATTCTCCTGCTGAGGCCTGACCCCAAATAATAGGCCCATGGACCAGGACGCCTTATCTTAAGGAAAATGGGACAAGACGGTATCTGAGGAAGTGCTGGGTCTGCCTTGAGCTTCTGTCTCATGTGCCAAGGAACACACTGCATTGCTAGGTAGAGCTCAGTAGGCTCCAGACACTTCTGAGTTTCATTTACTTATAGCCATTTCTAGAATGGAGAGCTCAGTGAGAACATTTTAAAATTCTGTTCTTAAAGTCTCCATCTCCTCAGGTGCTGGTGTGGAGATAGAGCTTCTTTAAACATTTTTGAATTCATGGGATCAGAGTAGCATTCAAGAAAGGAGCCTTTTGTTCTGGATATTAATAAAAAATGGAGGTGGTGAACTGGTTCTTACACGCAGGGGTATACCCTCTCATATGGAGGATCCAGGGGATGCAGATGAAGTGTGTTTTTCTCAGACATCATGGAAACAAATGGTGGAGTAGACTTCCACAAGCACCTTTGTGATGAGTGGAACTTGGGATTCTTGTTCCAGACATTTTAGCAGGTTTGTGTATGTTTGAGTATTTGCTTGCTTACATGTCTCTTGAAAATATAAGAACAAGGGATGGAGTGAGGGTAAGCTGGGAAGTTGAGGGTTCACAAAACAAAGAGGGTAGAGAATGCAAAAGAGATAGGAGATGGTGAGAGAGGGAAGGAAATGAGGGTCTGCCCACTCAAGGGAAGCTGATGAAGCTAGAGGCATTGAAGACAGAGGAATCCAACCCTTATCTTCCTTTTTAATGCAAGTTGCCTTTTAGTTCCTGTCTGCACTTCATCTTTATGGGTGGGCCTCACTCTGTCCTCTCTTGTGAGCATCAGTGCAAGAAAAATTAAACTGTCCCGGCTTATGTTTTCTTTCTCTTAAAACTGACGTAGAAAAACTTGGGGGAAATGGTGAGGTAAAACAAGACTTGTTTTCAGATCATATGTAGGTGAATCGAGCCACTTTTTAATATGTGTTTTAGATAAATGTTTGAAAAATGTGATTGAGTTCCATTCGAATTCACAGCTTGCTTTGCTCCTTACAAGTTTATAAGTCTAATATGGAATCTGATACCTGCCCCCCCCACCTTTTTTTTTGAAGGACTTTGAGGTCAGTTTAGGCTAGTGTTGATGAGCCAGCAACTTGGGACAGAGGGCCTCATTTTAAGATACTGAGTTCAGGTGAGGGAGGGCGTTTGTGCTTATATTTGTAATTTGGGTTTTCAGATACAGGGCCTCTTGTCACTTGAGAACCTCCAAACACATTAGGTGTGAAGACAGAGGTGGGTCATTGCTAGGCTCTGAAGGTGCCTGTTGAGTACATAGTGAAGTGTGTGTGCTTGTAACTAGGATGAGGACAAGCAGCTCTCACTGGGTTGTAGTGTCAGTCACTTGCTTAAATGCTTATAATGGAAAAGCAAACCTTTTAAGCTTATTTAGAAAGGGCTGAACGAGTAACATAAATCTGTTGATGATCAGGGAGAGCAAAGTTTTTGTTTTTTTCATCCTCCTCATAAGGCCTGACTTACCTTCATTCACTGCACCAGACCTCTTTTTTTTTTGTAACTCAGTGTCTCCAGAAGAGTAAGATGTGAGCTGGCCTACGAAGTAGATTTAAGCAGTAGGGAAGATGATTTTGAGTGGTAGATAGGCAAGCCTCCCATCTCCCTGAATCACATAGTGAGAAAGTGCTTTCCTTTTAGGTGTCTTTCAAGACTTGATTAAGTTAAAAAGAAAGACTCTTGAGTGCTAGCATATCCTTAACACTTGACTACACTTGTTATTCTCCATTTTAACATAGAAAAGGGCTTGGAAGTGTCCTCAGGCTACCGCAGCTAGTTAATAATATTATTTTCATGTAATTATTTTAACTGTTGCATTCTATTTATGACAGGTTATAAAAGTGAGATAAATTCTCCTTTTTTTAAAAAAATCTTTTTTTTTTTTGTAAAATTAGACAAATACAGAAAATAACACAACACAAATGTGCAGCTTACTGAGTTATCCTAAGGTGAACACACAATTAGAATTTTTCTGCCTGGCCTAGCAGCCCCATCCAGGTGCCACATCCTAATCATCACCCCTCTCTGTCCTTAAAGTAGCCACTACCCTGCTTCTCAAAGTAGACACTTGTTTGCATTTCTTTATAATATTATTATCCAGGTGTACATCTCAAGTTTAATCTTGCCAATTTAAAGGAAATTTGTGTCTTTTAAGACTCTTCTAATCTACAGGTTTCCCTTTCATTGCGTTGCTTCCCCTTACCCCCTAGTTTTTCGTCCAGTGATTTATCTGTTGAAGAATCTAGGACATTTAGCCTTGAGACTTTCCTACAGTCTGGATTTTGCTGAATGCTCTGTCATGGTGCTGTTCACCTATTCTCTCTGACCTCTGTATTTCCTGCAAATTGGTAGCTGGATCCCCAAGTGTCATCAGACTCAGGTATGAACCCTACAGTAAAGACATCAGATAATTGGTGGGTTCTTTCCCCAAGAGGCACCTGATGTCTGGTGCTGTTTCTTTTTACGATGTTAGTGGCTGTTGATGCTCAATGTCTAATCCATTAATCCATTGGGGGCCATAAGATGGTGTATTACTCTCTTCTCGTGCTGCTAATAAAGACATACCCAAGATTAGGTAATTTATAAAGAAAAAGAGGTTTAATGGACTCATAGTTCCACACGACTGGGGAGGCCTCATAGTCATGGCTGAAGGTGAAGGAGGAGCAAAGGCACGTTTTACATGGTGGCAGGCAAGAGAGTGTGTGCATGGTGACTACCCTTTATAAAACCATCAGATCTCATGAGACTTATTCACTATCATCAGAACAGCACAGGAAAACCTGCTCCCATGATTCAGTTACCTCCCACCGAGTCCCTCCCATGACAGTTGGCGATTATGGGAGCTATAATTCAAGATGAGATTTGGATGGGGACATAGCCAAACCTTAGATGGTGATAATCTAATCTTTTTCATTTATTAATGGAGATTCTTTCATAAAGAGATAGTTCCATTCATCTACTGTTTCTTAACTATTGTTGCAGGTCATACAGGAAAGATAGGATAAATGCTTGATTCTTTACTAGCTTTTAAGATATAGATTTGGTTCCCTACTGTTCTTCAAAGGTGACCAGTTAGAGTATTTTTTGATTAAATATTTCATCTTCAGATAATCATATATTCTCATGCATTGTAAGGAATAATACAGAGAGATCTGGTGTACTTTTCACCCAGTTTCCTCCAATGGTACCATCTTATATAACTATAGTACGGTTTCACAGCTGGAAAATTGAGCATTCATATGACCCACTTGTTTTTGTCTGATTTCACCAGTTTTATATTATTCATTTGTGTGTCTGTGTATATTTAGTTCTGTACAATTTTACCACAAATGTAGATTTGTGTAATCACTGGATTTAAAAAAGTCTTCATGAACTCATGGATTTAAATATATTTTATGGCCAGGCATGGTGGCTCATGCCCATAATCCCAGCTGAATTTTGGGAAGCCGAAGCAGATGTTCGCTTGAGGCCAGGAGTTCAAGACTAGCCTGGGCAAGAGAGAGAGAGACCCCATCTCTACAAAAAATACAAAAAATTAGCCAGGTATGGTAGCATGTGTCCATAGTCCTAGCTACTTAGGCTAGCTACTTAGGCGACTGAGGTGGGAGGATCACTTGAGCCCAGGAGTTCGAGGTTTCAGTAAGCTGTGATAGCACCGTGGTACTCCAGGCTGGCTGACAGAGTGAGACCCTGTCTCTGGGGAAAAAAAACCAAAACATATTTTTTTTTATTTTATTTTACACTGAAATCATGATCCCTTTTGAAGGTTTGGGCATATCTTTTTTTCCAACAGCTTTATTGAGATGTAATTTACATACCATAAGTTTCAACATACTAAGTGTACAGTTTCATATTTTTTATATAGTACAGTTTCACAACTAGAAAGCTGACTGTTGATACAACTCACTTATTTTGGGTTTGTATCAAAAATTTATCTATATCATCACAATCAAATTTTAGAACATATCTATCAGCCCTAAAAGAAACCACATGCCCATTTGCGGTCATCACCGATTCCCATCCCTAGCTTTAAGCGGCTGTCCTGAGTCCTAGCAGTGACCCTGGTGGTCCTTCATGGCTTCATGGCTTCATAGCTTTGCTTTTTGTAATGAAAAGATCTGCTCCCATCCCTACCCTCACCCTTAAAGCCATTTCTTTAAGAATCTCTAGTATCTTTTAGTAGGAAATAGTATTTCGAGGACCCTGTCTAGGCCCTGGGTGTGCTCATTGCTATTAGGTTTCTAGGCCACTGCAGTGGACAGACTGAGATAAAATGCCAAAATCAGTTTACACTGATACTTCCATTTTGTGATTTTTAGTTTAACCTGTTCTGTATTACATCTATCCCCTTTCTTCCACAGCAGGAATCCTGGTTTTCAAGGACACAGGGGATGATAGACTACTCCATAATCACTCATTTATTTTATCCCAGATTATATACATAATGGTCTCAATAATACTAATGCTACCATCCCCAGTGTAATTACTGAGAATAGGTTTTTAAAAATCCAAAAAGTTTATATCTGCTTTTGCTGTTTCTCCCCTAGTTTTAAAATATTGTACTATTTCTGTATTATTGAAACATATGTCCATTATAGAGAATACTCTTTCCATTTTAGCTCTCAACTAATCTCAGTTCTATAAGTAACTACATGTTTAATGCTCTCTGTGATCATGTCTCTGTAGTCATTTGAATTGATCAAGCTCATTCTCAACTGGATTCTTCAGGAAGTGGCCATGGGAACAATATGCCCTGAGTTTTTGCATGTTGATAACAGTTTGTTAGTGCTCTTTATACTTTGAAGTCAACTTTTCTGGATATGAAATCTTTGGTTCACATTTATTTTTCTTGAGTAGCTCACATACTTTATTTTATTTATTTTTTTTGGAATGAAGCATTGCTATTGAAAAGCCTGATGATAATCTATTTTTTTCCCTTGAAAATTCGTTGTTTTTGCCTAAATACCCATTATTTTCTTTTTCTCATTCTCTAGTGTCCAGTGATTTCATTAGACTGTGTGTTGGTGTTGGACGTTGTGGGTCAGTATTCTCAGGTATGGGGTAGAAGCTTTCAATATCTAGTTTCATAATTTTTTTTTAAACTTCAGGAAATTTTTATATTATTACTTTTTATCATTTTTTGTGTCCTTACTTTTATTTTATTCTTTAGGAACTTCTCATATCTTTCTTTACATAATTCTTTTTACCCATTTCATTGTTTATCACTTTCTTTTTAATCATTTTTATCTCTCTCTCTCTCTTTTTTTTTTTTTTTTTGAGACAGGGTCTTGCTCTGTCACACTGGCTGGAGTGCAGTGGCACGATCTTGGCTCACTGCAGCCTTGACTTCCCGGGCTGAAGTGATCCTCCCACCTCAGCCACCCAAGTAGTGGGGACAACAGGCACATGCCACCATACCTGGCTAAATGTTTTGATTTTTAGTAGAGACGAGGTCTCACTATGTTGCCCAGGCTGGTCTCAAACTCCTGGGCTTAAGCAATCCTCCCACCTCAGCCTCCCAAAGTGCTGGTATTACAGGCATCAGCCACCGTGCCTGGCCTCTTCTTTTTATTTTAATTTTTTCTTCCTTTTTGTCTTCTGTGTCTTTTAATTATCTGTTTATTTTTGAAATGACTTTTTATTTTATTTCTAGTTACCACTTGACTTCTCTACCTCATCTGAGTTTGTGGATTCTGATTTATTTTGTTCTCTCATGCATCATTTTCTTTATGCCATTTACCTCATTTTATTTTTATTTTTATTTTTATTTTTTGAGACAGAGTCTGGCTCTGTCACCAAGGCTAGAGTGCAGTGTGCAGTCTTGGCTCACTGTACCCTCCATCTCCTGGGCTCAAGCAATTCTCCTGCCCCAGCCTCCTGAGTAGCTGGGATTACAGGGGCCCGCCACCACGCCCGGCTAATTTTTTGTTTTTTTTAATAGAGACGGAGTTTGGTCATGTTGCTCAGACTGGTCTCTAACTCCTGAGTTCAGGTAATCCATCTGCCTTGGCCTCCCAAAGTGCTAGGATTATAGGCATGAGCCACTACGCCACACCATGTTGTTGTTTATTTATTTATTTATGAGCATGTCTTCCTGACTGCATTTGTTATTCATAAGGATGTTGTTCTGCTTCTTCTTCTCTTACTTCTTATAGAACTTTGGATTGCATTTGAGCTTGAGTCATTTCTGTTGCTCATTTCTATTTGAACTCAGTTTTTCTGAACTTATAGAAAGAGATATGGTTCAGGGTAGCTTTGTAACTTCACTGAGCTCCCTCTTAGCTGTTCTCAGCATAGTGTTTAAACAATGGCCTCCTGTCTCCTGAGATTTCCTGGATTTCTTCCCCTCCTCCACTACTTCTCTTTCCTTTTTCTCTCTTGTCTATCTATTTCAGGAGTTTGGTTTTGTCTCTTGAGATTTCTCCTTGGTGTGAGGTTGTATTCTGGAAGGGAACCCTGGCAGGTCAGTTTCAAGAGTTCATGGTGTACAACTGCTTGGGCGCCTTCACAGTTTCTTACCATGGGCCCCTTAAACCTACTCCTTATTGGAGTGGACAAAATTCCTTCCAGTGTGAGCTACTATTGTCAGACTGTCCCTCTATGTTTTCTAGTAATGCCTGTTGGCTCTTTTGGAATTTTCCTTTTCACAGGTCTGATTGCCTGTTGCTTTGTTTTTCCTGCCCAGCCACTGCCCAGCCACAGACACCGTGCAGGTTATATGGCTGTTGGCGGTTTTTCTTCACCTTTTTGTGTTCTGGGTTTGGTGAGGATACTTTGTCACATGGATTTGCTGTGCACATTATTCCTGGGTTTTGGGTATTGCTCTCTAGTTGTTCTGTCTGGTTTTATACGTAGAGAGGAGAGATTCAAAAGCTTTGCTGATGTTGTTCCCATCTTAGCTAGTTTTCTTTTTATGTAAAGTTTTGAGGTGAAACATTGAGCTAACTTTCAGAGTTTGTGTGTCAAAATATCTTAAACTGGTGAATTTAATGGTTTAAAACAGAGTATGATTAATTCATGATTATTATTTGGACATTGAATTTGAGACAAGAATCTTAAAAGGTATAGATATTAAGTCCCAGAAAGGATTAAGGTTAGTTTTGCAATTGTGGCAGTGTTTGCTTTTTGGGGGATATTATACTATAGATCAGCAGTCCCCAGCCTTTTTGGCACAAGGGACTGGTTTTTGTGAAAGACAGTTTTTCCTTGGATGTGGGGCAGGGGAGGGAATGGTTTTGGGATGATTGACGCACATTACATTTATTGTGCACTTTATTATTATTAAATTGTAATATATAATGAAATAATTATACAACTCACCATAATATAGAACCAGTGGGAGCCCAGAGCTTGTTTTCTTACAACTATGTGGTCCCATCTGGGGGTGATGGGAGACAGTGAGAGATAATCAGGCATTAGATTCTTACAAGGAGCCAGCAACCTAGATCCCTTGCATGAGCTCTTCACAACAGGATTCGCACTTCTGTGAGGATCTAATGCCACTGCTGATCTGACAGGAGGCAGAGCTCAGGCGGTAATGCAAACAATGATGAGCAGGCTGTAAATACAGATGAAGCTTTGCTTGCTCGCCTGCCACTCACCTCCTGCTGTTTGGCCTGGTTCCCAATAGGCTACAGACCAGTACTGGTTTGTGGTCCAGGGATTGGGCACCCTTGCTATAGATAACCCACCTTTCTTGAAAAAACGGATAATATTTAAGATATACTTCCAGTATTTAAGATGAAGACTGTTTTGATTTTATAATTGTGTTATTAATATGCCTCATAAAACTTTGACCCAAGGGATAGCCATAGGCTGGGTAGAAAACAGTTGCTGTTAGTGGGAGCTTGAGGAACAAAGATTATCTCTTCATTTGTAGCTTGGCACTTTCTAGATTAACAGTTTAAGGAAACAAATTCCTGACTAGGTATCCTTGACAAATGAGAGGAGTAGGCTATTTTAAGTTCTTTTCAACCGAAAGTCAGTTTCAGTGAAGGATGAGAATTACCAGGCATCTTTTTTCCCCCTGCAGTAAAAAGTAATTTCTAGGCAGTCATATCCTGCCCAAGTGGTGCTGGGTGCTTTGTTATGTGGATGACACTGGACTGGGACAGAAGGCAAAGAATAATGCAGTCTGACCTGCTGTTATTTAATCACAACTGCACAAAAACTCTAAACTAGAAAGAGAACTGTTAGTAAGGATGCCATCCAGTTATCTGAAGGTGCATGGGTTGTAATGAGAAATGCCTTGAGGTCCAGCAGAATTCTGTCACACCCCCCAAAATAATTTTTAGAAAAGCTTTACTAAGTTAACTTCAGTGTAAACCAAGCCAGAAAGTATTCAGGAAGGCAAGTTTCAGTACATAGGAAAAGTAAATTAAAATAACTGAAAACACATGTAAGTCGGATAAATTGCTCAGCGTTTTTTTTTTTTTTTTTTTTTTTTTTTTTTTTTTTGAGATGGAGTCTGGCTCTTGTTGCCCAGGCTGGAGTGCAGTGGTGTGATGATCTCAGCTCACTGCAACCTCTGCCTCCTGGGTTCAAGTGATTCTCCTGCCTCAGCTTCCCAAGTAGCTGGGATTACAGGCTTCTGCCACCATGCCTGGCTAATTTTTTTGTATTTTTAGTAGAGATGGGGTTTCACCATGTTGGCTAGGCTGGTCTCGAATTTCTGACCTCAGGTAATCCACCAGCCTCGGCCTCCCAAAGGGCTGGGATTACAAGCATGAGCCACTGTGTCCAGCCTGCTCAGCATCATTTTGAATGTTTGAACTTTCAGTTTTCTAGTAGTTTAAGCAACACCTTCTTGAAAACTTCAATTCTGCTTTAAGAGTTTTTTTTCTTGGCTGGGTGCCGTGGCTTCTGCCAGCACTTTGGGGGGTTGAGGTGGGAGGATTGCTTGAGGCCAGGAGTTTGAGACCAGTTTGAGACATACTGAGAGCTCATCTCTAATATTAAAAAAAATAATAAAAATTTAAAAGTAAAAAGAAATTTAAGAAAGAATTTTTTTTTTCTCTTATAAGACCACTAAGACTTTTCTTGCCGAAACTCACTTGTTTATTTGGAAAAGCCATATGGAAAAGATCATAGCCTTTGAATGAGAGAGATTTGGTTTTGAATCTGAGCTCTGCCATTTATCAAATGATTTTGGGAAAAGCCACTTAACTTTTTAAATTTAATTTTATTTATTTATTTGTTTTTTTGAGGCAGGGTTTGGCTGTCACCCAGGCTGGAGTTCAGTGGCGTGATCTCCGCTTACGGCATCCTTGACCTCCTGGACTCAAGCCATCCTCCCACCTCTGCCTCTCGAGTAGCCGGGGCTATAGGAGTATGCCACCACACCCGGCTAATTTTTGTATTTTTTTGTAGAAATGGAGTTTTACCATGTTGCCTAGGCTGTTCCCAAACTCCTGAGTTCAAGCGATTCACCTGCCTCAGCCTCCTAAAGTGCTGGGATTACAGGCATGAACCACCACACCCAGCCTCACTTAACTTCTTTGCTCTTCTTTTTTTGACTTCTTAAGTTTAATACATAGTTTAAAATTGTTGAGTCTTCTTTGCTAATGTAAACATTTTAGTCTGCATATTTCTAAGTGACCACTTTAGTTCCACAAGGGTTATTGTAGTTTTGTAATTGTTTATTTCTAAATGTTTTGTAATGTCCATTAGCATTTCTTCTTTAACACATAGTTTATAAGATTTTTACTTTTTAGCATGCAGCTATTTTGCTATCATTTGGTGCTAAGATCTGACTCAGTGGGGCTGTAGTCAGAGAATGTGGCCCTCATGATATTGATCCCTGAAATGTGTTGGGACTGGCTTTAGCACCTACCAGGGGTCAACTTTCATAAATGAATCCTGTGTATTTGAAAATAATTTTTTATATTAATTGGGTGCAATATTCTATACATATCCATTATAGGAAGTTGTTAATTCTGCTGTGCAAATTTTCTATATCCTTACTAATTTTTTCCTTCTGCTTGATCTTAGTAATTGCTGAGAGAGTTGTTAAAAATCTCCATTTAAGATGGTAGATTTGATAATTTCTCTTAGTCATTCTGTCAAGTTTTGCTTTATATATATTAAAGCTATGTTACTAAGTGTATGTAAGTTTGGAAGTATGTCTTCCTCAGACGGAAAATTACTAAGAGGAAACATCAAAGATAAGTAGAGGTTCTGGCTCAACTAGCCTAACAGGATTCTTGCTGAAGGCAGGTCAGTGTGATCAGACATCACCTGGGGGACTGGGGAGGATGAGGAGTTTGATCAGATATCAAGGGTGATCACGCATTTAAGGGTAGGCAAACTGACTTAGCAGGATTCTTGGTGCAGCTGGACAATGCAGAGATGAGATTGGAAGCCCAAAACTCAGGGCCTAGTTGAAAAGAGAGTTCAGAGGAGCCTCATTAGAGTTTTGCCAAGGAGAGAATCTTTGTCATTAATGAGGTGCATCTTTCATTGTAATCTATGTACTTCTATGAGATGTCTCTTTTTTTTTTTTGCTCTTATAGCTGTTGAAACTAAATATTGAAATATTTTTATTGAGAAAAAAGTTTTTATGCTATTTATAAAATGAAATAATTAAAATAGTAAGAAAAGCATGTCTTACCATTGAATTGAACATTTTATTATTATATAGAGATTCTCTTTTACTTTGATAATGATTTTTGTCTTAAAGTCTATTTTGTCTGGTATCTGCTATATAGGTATATAAGCTTTCTTTTAGTTAGTATTTGTCTAATATATACTTTTTCTTTTTTTCACTTTTATTTTATTTATTTTATTTTATTTTTGTGTTTTGAGACAGTCTTGCCCTGTTGCCCAGGCTGGAGTGCAGTGGCACGATCTCAGCTCACTGCAATCTCTGCCTCCAGGGTTCAAGAAAGTCTCCTGCCTCAGTCTCCCAAGTAGCTAGAATTACAGATGTGCACCACCACGCCCAGCTGATTTTTGTATTTTTAGTAGAAATGGGGTTTCACCATGATGGCCAGGCTGGTCTGGAACTCCTGACCTCAGGTGATCCCCCTACCACAGCCTCCCAAAGTGCTGAGATTACAGGTATGAGCCACTGTGCCCGGCCTTCTTTTCACTTTTAATTTGTATCTTTATGTTTTTAGGTATATCGTTGTAAATAATATATAGCCACATTTAAAAGTAATTTATTCTTTGTGTTTTAATTAAGACTTTAGTTCATTTATATTTATTGTGGCTACTGATATTTTTGGATTTAGTTCTACCATCTTATTTTTTGCCTTCTGTTTATTCTGTTTTTCTCTTCTTTTTCCTTAATTTCTGGCCTGTGTTTTATTTTTCTTCTCATTCCAACTTTGCTTGTCTTCTTAGAAGTCATACACTTTATGTCTCCTCATTTAGTGATCAATTTTAATACTTGAGTATAAAGTCTAAAGTTTATTATTCCATTAATTTTTCTGTTGTATAATCCCATAACCTTACTGTAGTCATCCTTATCCAACTTATGTATTACTGGTGTCCACTCTTTCATTCTAATTTGTTTTCTTCCTCCACTAATTAGACATTGTTAATACTTTTTTATATAGTCAGTATTTCTTTACTCCTATAATTACTAATATCTGTACTCTCCATTCCTTTCTGCATCTCTGGGATTCTGTCTGAGATCAATTTCTCTTCTGCCTAAAGGATTTCCTTTGGCAGTTAACTTTCTTGTTATTGTTTGAAGTATCTTTAAGTACCTCATTTTTGAAAGATATTTTCACTAAGTAAAAATTTTAGGTTGGCAGTTATTTTCTTTTGGCACACTAAAGGCATTATTTCACTGTCTTCTAGACCTCCTCACTCCATCTTCCAACATCTCTTAACCTCACTTTTGAATATTTTCGTTTATATCTATATCTATGTCTATATCTATATGTATTTAGCATTCTATTGTAATTCTGTTGTCTCTTTGGCTATATCTTTAGTATCATTTTTAGTGGTAGCTTTAAGGATTACAATATAATATATATACATAACAACTTACACTATAGAGTTAACATTTTAACACTTTAAGTAAATGTGTCCTATAACCACATAGATTCCATTACCCTATCCCCTGTGTTAGAGTTGTCATATATTACATGTACATACATTGGAAAAAACCTAGACTATGTTCTGCATTTTTTCTTGCAATACTCATACATATTTAGTTTAATTTATTTATTTACTTTTTAAAAATAGAGATGGGGTGTTGTCATGTTGCCCAGGCTAGTCTGAAACTCCTGGCCTCAAGTGATCCTCCCACCTTAGCCTCCCAAACTGCTGGGAATTACAGATGTGCACCACTGCATCTCACCTCGTACTTATTTTAAAGATGAAAAATAGTCTGTTATATCTATCCAAACCATTTCTGTTGCTCTTCCTTCATTCCTAAAGTTCCATGTTTCCTTCTGGTATCATTTCTCTTCAGCCTAAAATAAAACCCTCTAGTACTTTTTTTAGAGTAAGTCTTATGGTAATGAGTTCTCTTAGTTTTTCTTCATCTGATGTTTTTATTTCACCTTCATTTCTGAAGGGAATTTTCTGAGCTGACAGGTCCTTTCTTTCATCACTTTACAAATGTTGTTTCACAATCTTTTCTGGTCTGCGTGATTGCTGATGATAGTCATTTCAAACACTTTTCTTATATGTATTGTGTCATTATTTTATGTCTTCCTTCAAGTTTAAAATTTTTTTGTCTTCAACAGTTTGATGATGATGCATTTGGACATTGTTTTCTTAGGGATTATCCTATTTGGGGTTTGTTGAGATTCTTGTGTGTGTTCATTTATGTTTTTAACCATATTTGGGATATTTTCAGATATTGTTTCACTTGTTTTTTAAAACCAATTTCTCCTCTCTTTTTGGGACTCCACTGTATAAATTTTAGACCTTTTGATAGTATTCCAGAGGTTCCTTAGGTTTGTTCATTATTTTAAAGTAGTCATTTCTCTGTATTCTTCAGATTGTGTACTTCCTGTTGATATGTCTTCAGATTCCCTATTTTCTCTGTCATTCTCTTGAGTTTCTTCTCCATTTTTTTGCAGAGGTTATCTAGTAAGGTTTTAATTTCAGGTGTTGTACTTTGCAATTCTAAAGTTTCATTTTTTAAAGATAGCTTTTTTTTTTTTTTCTGCTGAGAGCTCTCATCTTTCCATTCGAGACCATTCACCTTTGCTTCATAGCCAATGATTGTAATAGCTCCTTTAAAGTCTTTGGCTGGGCATGGTGGCTCACACCTGTAGTCCCAGCACTTTGGGTGGCTGGATCACCTGAGGTCAGGAGTTGGAGATCAGCTTGGCTAACGTGGCGAAACCCCATCTCTACTAAAAATACAAAAATTAACCATGTGTGGTGGCGCAGCCTGTAGTCCCAGCTACTCGGGAGGCTGAGGCATGAGAATCTCTTGAACCCAGCTGGCAGAGGTTGCAGTGAGCTGAAATCACGCCACTGCACTCCAGCCTGGGCAACAGAGTGAAAGTATCTCAAAAAAATTAAAAAAATAAAGTCTTTGTCTGATAATTCCAACTTCTGGGTCATCTTGGGGTTGGCATCTGTTCATTTTCTTTTTCCTCCAGTATTGGGTCTCTGGGGCTTGTTATAATTCTCTGGGGAATTTTTAAATTTTTTTTTTCCAGCAAAATCAACCTTGTTAGGAACACACTGTAAGTTTTGTCTCACCTAAAGCTCGTGATCATTCTGCATCTCTGTTCATTCATGTTTTTTATGCCAGCACAACATTGTAGTTTTTTATTCACTAGTATTTTACTTGTTTTAATCATAGAAAGCCTTTTAGTAAGTGGCATTGTTCTAGTTTCTTCCAGTGGACTATCTCTTTGCTTGATATAATTGAATATTAAGTTAAATTTCCTTTACTGTTGCTTATTTGTAAGATTTGGTAATGCCTCATATAGTATTCTGCCAAGTTACAATGATGTTTTGAAAAGATTTGCTATTGTGGAATACCAAATTGCGAAATTTACTATGAAATAAATCCTCTTAGATTATCTCAGAGGCCTTGGCTGGAGGAATATACTAATAACATACATTGTATGTGTGTGTATGGTACACTATACATAACATAAAATTTACCATTTTAACCATTTTTAAGCATAAAATTCAGTGGCACTAAGTATAATACCAGTGTTATACAACCATCAACATTATGCATTTCCAGAACGTTTTCATCATTATAAACAGAAGCTCTATGCTCATTAAACAGTAACTCTTCAGCCTCTGGTGACCTCCATTGTACTTTGAGCCTCTATGAATTCTCCTATTCTAAGTACCTCACATAAGTGGAATCCTTGTCCTTTTGTGCCTCACTTACTTCACTCAGCATTACGTCTTCAGCGTTCATCCATGTTGTAGTATGTATCAGAATGTCCTTCCTTTGAGCCCCTGCTTTCACTTGTTCTGGATCTATACAGTGACATATCTCTTGATCTATCATTTGTATTCATGCCTTCTTGAGGTCTGTTATCCATCAGTGGGGTGTGTTCTTTGACTTCCAGTGATGGAAGTGAGTCTAATTCCTTCTGTGACAATTTTCTTTCTGGCTTAAGATGTGGTCTGTGTGTTTAGCATACAACTCTAGATGTCCCACTGTCTTCCAGGTACTATGGTGTTCTGTTCCTGAGAATAAAGGGATGAAAGATACCCTCCGTGCCTTTTAGCTGCTCAAAGTCTGGGAGATACAGTAACACACTGAGCCAAAAGTAGGTTGGATTTCTCCCCCAATTTATACATTTTAACCTCAAGTGTATTAGAGAAATAAAGTGAAATATATATTTTTTAAAAATTATGCAATAATTATTCAAAAGGAACAAGAGTATGTGAAATCCACATTATCCTGGAGTGTCCAGGTCGTATGAAATAACAAATTGAGAATAGTATTAGGATGGGAACCAGCAAGGTGCTGTAGTCAAGAGTACCAATAAGGAGTTGGGGAAGTGTGTGGAAAGCAACATTTGTTTATCTAGGAAGGCCTGGGTGAGGAAGAGGCATTTGAGGGGAACTTTGCTGATGAGGAAGAAGTCATCTTGGGAACACTTGGGGCAGAGCATCTGACAGAGGGTCTGCTGTGTCCACATGCTTTAAGTGCGCACCTTTAGCTTTGCAGCATCAGATCTCAGCCACACTTACTCTGGGATGTCCATTTGGAACACTGTTCTGTCATCCACATCCCAGATTTAGACGATCTGCATGTGTTACTTGTTCCTATGGTTTTTTGTGCCTTCCTTTCATATCATTAGTCTCACTTATGATAATTATTTCTATACATGTTTCTTGAATGTTCTTCCCTTTACTACAGGAGTGTTCAATCTTTTGGCTTCTCTGGGCCACATTGGAAGAAGAAATATCTTGGGCCACACATAAAATACACTAACACTAATGATAGCTGATGAGCTAAAAAAATTGCAATAAATCTCGTAATGTTTTAAGAAAGATTACGAATAAGTGTTGGGCTGCATTAAAAGCCATCCTGGGCTGCTTGTAGCCCATGGGCCATGGGTTGGACAGGCTTGCTTTAGTAGTTATGTTCTGTGAAGGTGGTGGGATTGCATCTGTATTAGTCACCACTTTATCCCCAGCACAGTAACTGTTACTTAGTAAGCACTTAATACATATTTGTCAAAACATGAAAGAATGCCATTTGAATATCATCTATTGGAGCCTTTAGTTTTTGAAAGCAGCAGGGCTCAGACCTGGTATGACCCATCTCATGTTGTAAAGTCAGCTTTTCCTTGGCGAGAGAACACTGGTCCAGTCACCAGGGTGAAGGTGGGTTCACAGTAACTGAGTTATTTGGGAAGGGCAGGCCAGGGCTGGCTGACTGGATGAGATAAGAAGGTAACACTGTCTTTTGTGCCTTTTTTTGAAAAGAGTAGTTGTTCACTTGACTTAGGAGCCAGTGTGTGGCATAAGCTCAGGAAGCAAAACATGATAACCCTGGAAGGTGAGAACCTAATATAATAGGATAACAGGGCACACAATATTTTTTTCTAACCTGCTGCAAGAGACCTGATCAGAATGAGTATGTGTGAGGCCTGCTGGGGTCCCAGAGGTGCAGGTTTGAAATACCTGCTTAATATGACCTTAAATTTCTTTTCATGTCTTGGTTCTTTTGAGGCCAAACTTAGATTAAGAAGTAACAATGATTTTGATATTCCCCGCCCCTTGAATATTGGACTCTGTATCATTGGCCTCTGTGGGAAAACAAAGGTAAACTGTTGAGTACAGAGTCATGCCCAGGGATATCTAGCTTTAAGAGAAACTTATGAAAAAATAAGAATTTAGAATGAATGAAACTTTCAAAATTATCTGGCAAAAAATCCTCTTATAGATGAGGAAACAATGGCCCACGAAGGGGCACAAAAGGATATCCCACTGAAAGACTGTATTCGAAATTAATGTTTATGCAGAAGAGGGTCACCCAGGGATAGGGTGGGTTTGGAAATCATGCAAACCTAAGGAACAGATGAATTTTTTCATTAAAAGTATTGTTTATCCAGTATGTACTATGGGCTAGGTTGTGTTTTAAGTGCTGTAGATACAACAGATAACTAGATATAAATCCTTATTCTCATGGAGGTTATAATTCTAGTAAGGAACAGACTCTAAACAGGTAAATTTATAACTGACTATGACGATGGACTGCAATTAAAATAAAACAGAATAATGGAAAAATGATTGGAGTATAATGCAGTTGAGCTCTTGGGTCTTTTATTTGTAGGATTAGTGATGGCCTGTCGGAGGTGATGACTTCTGAGCTGAAACCTAAACAATGAACAAGGCTAGCATGACCAGGAAGGAGGGAGTTAGGAACAAGGGGGACTGTGATGTGGGGTCAGGGTTAGGTTGGAGAAGTAGGCAGGGTTGGATTACACAGAGCTTTGTAGGCCTCAAAGAAGTTTGATTTTCATCTTAAACACATTAGAAGCACATTTGAAAACACATTTTCATCTTAAACACTTAGAAGCCATTGGATCTAATTAACATTTTAAAGAGACCCTCTGGTTCTGTTTGGGGTTTTGTGATAGTCCAGGTGAGAAATGATGGGTCTGAGGAACAAGGTGGTAGGAGGAGAGAAGCTAAGAAGTGATCCGATATTTGGAAGTACCTCTGAAAGCATAGGGAGAAAAGAAAAGACAGGAATCCAGTATGACTCCTGGGTTTTGGGGAGATGGCGATGCCCTTAATTTGAGATTGGAGTGCCTGGGAAAGGTTGAATAAATTACTGAACCTAAAGACTAAGAGATAAATGAGTTATGACTATTCTACAAATGTCTGAAAGATGATGGAGAAAGAATTTGATCTATTCTGTGTGATCTCTGGGAACCTGGAAAGGGACAGCAGAGGCAAGGTCTCCAGGAGACAGATTTCAGTTTAGCTAAAGATTAGGAACTCTGTTAGAATGATCTGAACATGACAGGGACTGCCTACCAGGAAGTGATATCTGTCACCCAAATTGTTCAAGCTGAGACTGTGGGACCATCTATTCACAGAGTGACTTCATAATTTATTGTCCAAATCAAGACACTTTTGAGAGTGAAATGGGATGCTCTTAATTATGCTTGGATAATAGTGACTTAGGACTTTTCTCAATCACTTTTGCCAGCTGGAGATACCTGGCTGGCAATGCCCTTGCCCCACCTTGGTCTGTGACTTCAGGGCTAGCTTGGCCTCACCACCATTTTTGTCATGTGGGGTGGCTGCTCTCTGTTGGTGAAGGGCAGAGGGCATGGTGTTACAGCCTTTTCTGCACCATGTTCAGGGGGTCCCAAGCTCTTGTCCCACATCCAAGAAGAATGAGGATATGCTGACAATCAAAGACTGAGGAGGCCGGAGAAAAATTTTGTTGAGCGATGCAACAACTCTCAGTGGAGAGAGGACATGGGGGTGGTCCCTACCCTCGCAGTTGGGTGGTTTCTCTCTCAGTGTGCCTGAGTCCAGGGCTTTTATGGGCTCGGAATAGGGGAATGCATGCTGATTCATTTGTGTGTATGCAAAGAAAGGCTAAAGCAAAGAAACCACTCAAAGGTGGGCATGGCAGTGTAGAAAACCAGTTAGTAAAGGGTAGGTATATGTAAAATTAGTAAAGGGTAGGGATCAATCATAGGAAAGGGTGCCAAATGGGAAGGCAGGTTCTCAATCTGGTCTGTGGCTTTGACTTAAAGCTTGGCTTTCAGGCTTTAAACTGTCTTCCACTTTTCGGTGGCGTTTCACCTTGGACCTGCCTCTATCTGCCTAGGCATTTGTCTGCTTCCTGCCACTATCAACAGGTATAAATTTGGACTGCCCTTGTCAAATAGGGAACAGTATTCATCCTACCTTATTTCTGTTCATCCTAGAGACACTATAGAGGGAATGCTTTTAGGTACCTGTTAAAATCAAGTAACCTTTTGGCATCCTTCCAGATCTAAGGTTCTGAAGATCTTTGGTACATTTTATTTAAAAAAAAAATATTGATGCCCAAATTTTCTGGATTAGTTCAAATCCACCTGTAATACAGGTGGCCTCCTGTGTGGAACACCCTTCCCACTCCTGCCCTGCCTTACTTGCTCCTCCTTCTCACCTCCTGCAGGAAGCACCTGCAGGGCATCACCCCGCTGACTGTGGGTGCCCCACCTTTGGCTACCATAGCTCATTGAGCTTCTCTTGGCCACAGTACTTAGAACAGGCTTGAAATCATCTGCTTGTTTGTCTCTTTTCCCTTCTCAATTATGTATTTTGGTTGTGTATCCCCGGGGGCTAGCACAGGAGTGGCATAGAGAAGATGCTCACCAAGTATTTGCGGAATGAGTAGATAGCATCATGAACCTATTCTATAGATTTGCAGTCATGTGCCAGTACCTACATAATACCTAACTACATGTTGAGTGCTTTTTATGGTATATCCTCATAACAAGCCTGTATGATAAATTTTCATAGATTACTAATTTTACTGATTGAGGAAACTGAGGCTCAGAGAGGAAAGTAATTTGTCCAACCAACATTACATGGCTAGTGATGTAATAGGAGAGCCAAAATTGGCACCCAGAATTAGCCACTTGGCTCAAGTGCCTACTATCTGTCCTGTTACTCAAGACTTACCATACACTTTATAAGATTCTTAGAAGTCCTGCAGTTAAAAATTAGTTTAACTTTGAGTAACCCAGTGCTTTCGTAACTAGTGTGACTCCTTTGATGGTGGAAATCTTTTATTCTCCGTACCTTCTACCATCTTATGGAAAACTGTCAGGAAAGAGCTGTTGGGAAATGCTTGAATAGTGGAAAAAGTTCTGAATTGGAAACATGCAGCCGTGGGTTACTTTCCTGGCTCTGCCACTATCTTCCACTTTTCAAGGGCCTATTTTCCCATTTATACAATGAGGGAATTTCAGTAGATATCTTCTCAGATTCTTCCCAACTTTAAAGTCTTTGCCACTTTTAAAATCCTTTAAAAGTATGCAAATGTTTCCTGCATAGTTTGCCTCCACCAGGAGGAGAATCAGCAGTCACCATCTTGCCACTGGTGCGGTGTCCTGCTGCAGGGTGAAATGAGATGTGCCAGGCTGGCAGCCTGAGGAAATTAGCTTTGCAGAATGTTCAGAATTTGTTCTGTGCTCTTGTGGCCATAGGCTGAGATTGGCTTATATAGTACCAGCCTCTTGTTTGAAGGGCCAGCAACAGAGCCATGATGTTATATAGTCATCTGCAGGTGTGTGTCTCTTACTATTAATGTTAGTAGGAAGTAGATCATCTCAGGCTGTGAGCCTGTGCTGCCTTTGCAACTAGAGCCCCTGTCCCTTGAGGATGCTCTTTTTCCTGTCTTTTACAAATAATAGATGAGATTATTTATATTGTTGTTTACCTCCAAGACAACGTGTGTGGGAGAATTTCCTGTTCTTAGAATGCCTTTTCTATGTTCTGTCTTCTCTTTGACCCCTCTTCTCAGAAGCTTGAGAGCTTATAAGGCATGAAAAAATAACATAGGAGCAATCAGATGGCCTTCCAACTTTCTGTAATTTCCCTGTTTTAGACACTGGAAAAGATCTATAAGTAAGCTACTAGCAATGTAAGGAACCTAATGGAGCCTTCTTTTAGAGTTGAAATAAATACCTTCATCTTGGGTGTACACTCAGACGTCTTTCCAGAAGGAAACTAACCATACCATCTAATAATATTGAGGATTTTTGTAAATGATTTTTAGCAAGGGCTATGAAGACACGCTGTTAGGTTGCAGTGATGCTACTTGTGGGAATTTAGCAGAAGCAAAAAATGTACATGAAGGTGTTTGAACATCTTCATTGTAGTGTTATCTGTAACAGCAAAAAAAAGCACCAACAGACAAACTTGAACATAACCTGAATGGTTCAATGTTAGGAGACCAGAAATTATAGTGTATTGACAAGACAAAAATATTGGCAGCCACTAAAAGTGAACATTATGAAGTTCAGATAAAACATAGAAAAATATTTAATAAAATCAGTGAAAACATTTAATATAAAATTAGGAAAAACTGTAAAAATGTGTATGCTTACTGATGAAACTGGAAGGTGAATATAAAAATGAAATTTGTAGTAGAATGATGAATATAAGTAATTTTTAATGAACATTTATTTGATATTGCTTACTTTTGTTTTTTCAGTATAAAATTAAGCCTCAGCTCCATTAAAAGAAGAAACTAAATGAAACTAAAATGAAAATACGAATAAAAAAATATGTTCACTGTAGGCGTTTCAGACATTAAAAATGGAACAGGACCTAGAGAGGTGGCTCATGCCTGTAATCCCAGCACTTTGGGGGGCTGAGGTGGGAGGATTGCTTGAGGCCAGAAGTTCAAGTCCAGCCTAGGCAACATAGCAAGACTCCATCTCTACAAAAAATGAAAAAATTAGCCAAGTGTGGTGGCATTTGCCTATAGTCTTAGCTACTTGTGAGGCTGAGGTGGGAGGATTGCTTGAGCTCAGGAGTTCAAGATTACAGTGAGCTGTGATAGTGCCACTGCACTCCAACCTGGGTGACAGAGCAAGACCCTGTCTCCAGAAAAAAAAAAAAAAAGGCACAAGAAGAACATTAGATATACCCATAATCTCACCACCCAGAAATAATCATTATAAACATTTAAATATATGTTCTGCTAATATTTTCTTGGGATGTGTGGGTATGTGTGTGGGTGTCTCTATATATTGATATATTTTTAATTGAGCTTGTACAAACATTTTTGTAAATGGCATTTTTCACTTTCAGTAAAGGGTAGACATTCAAATTTTAGTTTTTCAGCGTATAATTTTTAATGACTACGATGTATTCTTTCAAATGGTATAAAATAAATGTTTCTGAATATTGTCACATTGCTTTCAAGGTAGGTTATACCAATTTACAGTTACTTATTTGACAAAAATGAGTAAAACTTATTTTTAAGTAATAAAAAGTGTTTTTCTTTTATTTTTGTTAATTTTTTTTACAAGCCCCAAATCAGTTCCCCCTGCCCCCTGATAGTCATGCGGGTCTTAACTGAAAATGAGTAAACTAGGTCAATTTTAAGGCTTCTTTAAGTCCATAGATTCCTTGGGCCATTTTTTGCACATTCTCAATAGTGCCTAGAAATTCTGCCTAGAATTTCCACTCCTCTCTTCAGGACATGAAATGTTTTGAGTATGCTGATTACTGATTGTGTGCCTTGGGAATGCAGTGTATTATAGCATGAGGAATTTCACTAAGAACTGAACCAAAAAGTATTGCAAAAGTTCAAGTCTGCCTGAAGTTTCATAAATATTTTTACCCTATTTGAAAAAGCACGCATTTTTCTCTCCCATGCAGTCTATTAAGTCGTCAAGGAACCTGATTTAGGATTTAACTTGAAGTAAGCTGTCAGACTTGACTACCTATTTTCATGATGAATTTGTTTTTAGCCTTTATTCAAGCCTCATTCTTAGCTTTCCACACTTGTATTGGATACTGAAGAAATATTTTTACTGTGTGCTCTTTACTCCATTTAATTCCTTCAGTTGCTAAATCCTCTTCTGGTTTTATTTACACTTCATGAATTTGAGCAGATCTGTAATTTCTCATTGTTCACTGATGCCAGCTGAAAAATTCTCCTGGGTTGTTTTTATAGGGGTAGCTGTCATGTTTATACTACATTTCAAGAGACGTCCATCTTTTAAATTTGCTTGTCTAAATGCATTTAATTTTTAAGAGAGCAGTTGTAAAGTTGTGAACTTGACATCTTTACACTTGAGTATGCATAATTATACAGAGCTTTCTTTTTTCTGTGCTGATTTTATCCTGGGCTGTGTGTGTATAAGAAGCGTAATTTGCCACCTCTGGCAAGAATAAAGACACCTTTGCTGTCTTGTTTCCTTTTCTTTAAGCTGCTACTACAAGTCTGGTTATGTCCCCAGGGAGAGGTGGGAAATACGTCTTTGCTCTCTGAAGCCCATTTCTCAAGGGGACTTCAAAACTCACTTGGGTCCTATTTACATTGTAATTGGTCACTGGCTGGCTCATACAGCTGTTTCAAGTTAAACCCTAGACAGTTGCTATGGAGATGGTTGACTAGAAATAGGTCATGTTAAAGTACTTTTTCCTCTGGATATAAGGGGGTGCTGTAACTCTGGAAATTGTCTCAGTTGAGCAGAGAATGCGTAGGTGGAAAACCACATCCAAAAAAATGTCTCTTTTTAGGTTGAGGTTTATCATAGATGCCAGTCCATTCATGTTGCTGCTTCTGCTCTGTAAACAACACACCTGAACACTATTCCTGTTAAAAGGAATTAGAGATGTCACAATCTGCAGTATAGCCTTGATAAAATGCCTAATATATGACTCTTAAAAGTTGTTTATTTTGTTAAGTTCCGAAACCTAGTAGAATAGCACTTATTTTCAAGACAGAGTCAGGATTTCAAGAACAAGTTATTTGAAATGTTTAGAAACAGTGACACTTGGAAAAGGAAAGCATTTAGTGAGTTTGTATGGGATTTGCCCTAAATTTGGCCAGAAAATATTTGACATTCCAAGGGAAACTTGGGCAGGATGAATAAGGCCCTACCTCTGATTTTGTCAGTCCTCAGTTGTGGGGTGACTTTGATTACTTGTCTTTCCTTCTTCATGTGTGAAATGGGAAAATGGTTTCTGACTGTGCATCTGACCATCACAATGGTGACTCATGATCTGTCTTACAGACAAGTGTGTAGTTTTGTTCCCTTACAGGGGCCCAAGCTTTCTGGAGTTTAGAGGTTGAGGAATGTGGATCCCTCCTGTATTGTGTTTACCCCTCACACCCTCCCTGATATGGTTTGACTGTGTCCCCAACCAAATCTCATCTTGAATGAATTGTAGCTCCCATAATCTTCACGGGTCGTGGGAGGGACCCGGTGGGAGGTGATTGAGTCATGGGGCTGGGTTTTTCCCACACTGTTCTTGTGAGAGTGAGTAAGTCTCACAAGAGCTGATGGTTTTATAAAAGGGGGTTCCCTTGCGCATGCTCTCTTGCCCTCTTGCCTGCTGCCATGTAAGGCATGCCTTTGCTCCCCCTTCACCTTCCACCATGCCATGATTGTGAGGCCTCCACAGCCATGTGGAATGTGAGACAATTAAGCCTCTTTCCTTTGTAAATTACCCAGTTTCGGGTATGTCTTTATTAGCAGTGTGAAAATGGACTAATACACTCCCCTTGCCCTACCCTCGTAGTGCTGCTTGCTTTAGAGAGTGGGTTAGTTCATGTGTGGATGGTTCTCACATCATGACTGTGATGGAAGATGGTACGTCTTCTTGAGAAGTCTTTGGAAGTGACACATGTTCCAACACTTCCTTCACCTCTTAGCACTTGGTCACTTTTCTCAGCTGATCAGTACTCTGAAAAGGGTGAACTGGTGGGTGGAGGGGGCTCAAGCTGAAGAGATATGGGGGTAGATTTTCACTAATTAGCATATATGTTCTTTGAAAGCTCTAAGAGAATATTGTAACTTGTAATAACATAAATGAATAGTAGTAATAATGACAGCTAACATTCTGTACCAGGTGCTTTTCTAAGCACTTTACATGTATTTTAAAATTTAATCCTTATAACAACCACAGAAAGTAGATAGTAGTATTTTATCCCCACTTTGCAGATGAGTAAACTGAGGCCTGAAGGGGTTAAATAAGCAGCTAGAGATCTTGTAGGTTGTAAAAAGTGGTACTGTTGTTCAAGCTTAGGCAGCTTGGCTTCAGGGTCAGATACTCTTACCACTATGCTACTAAGAACTGTATATTAATATTTAAGAAGAGTAATCTTTTTTTTCCTAATTATCATAATGCAGTAGATAATTTGCTCTCCCCAGAGGACATTTAGCAATGTCTGGAGACATTTTTATGTGCCACAGTTGGTGTGGGAGTGGGAGGATGCAACTGGCATCTAGTGGGTAGAGGTCAGAGACACTGCTAAACATCCTGCAATACATAAGACAGTCTCCTATAACAAGGTATTTGGCCTTAAAATATCAGCAGTACTGAGGCTGAGAAAACCTGTGATAGTGATGCACACTCACTCTAAAAATGTCGAATAGTACTCTCCTGATCCTTTGCTCATGTTAAGTTTATGTATAGTCTTTCCAGACATTTTTCTCCTGATGATACTAACAAAGATTGTTATGCATACATTTTACAGAAGCGGAATCAGATGTGTATTCCATAGGTTACCTTTGTGACAGTATATTATTTTCATATTTCCATATTAGAGTATATTTTGATAACTAGCCATATAGTATTCCTTTTTTCATGGACACCAAGGACAGTTGGGTTATTTTGTAATTCTCAGTTAGAAATAATATTATGTCTAGATTTACTATACATATATCTTTGCATACTTGCTTCAGGTCTTACTGTTTTGGACCAAAAAACTAGGTTGCAGCCCTTGGTCAAGGATAGTGTTATCGTGGTGGTGTTCTCTTTCTCGTGCTCCGGCTAGTGTGTTGACGTGTTTTTTCCATCTTACTGTGCACCTCATTGAGATTGGTGATCATCGTATAGCTCCATGATGTTAAGCTAGTAGTGTGTTTTGGGTGGGTTGCTAGGGTAGCATGAAAGATTTCAGAAAGAATAGATCCTGAGAAAAAAGAAAAACAGGTGTCTAGAATGAGAGAAAGTGTGAGTGAGTAGGTGTGTGTATAGCAGAGGGTGGGGTAGCGGGTAGAAGGAGATAAAAAACCTATAGTACTAACATGTGTAAGGTGATATCTGGACCCACCAGTTTGAATTTTAGAGACATTTATCAAGGAAAATGAGGTGATTAATTGCACACTTTCTGTCCCAGTTATTGCAACTGAGGAATTAATTGTTGTATTAAGCCATTCTTGCATTGCTATAAAGAAATACCTGAGGCTGGGTAGTTTATAAAGAAAGAGGTCTAATTGGCTCACGGTTTTGCAGGCTGTACCGGAAATGTAGCTCTGGTATCAGCTTTTGGGGAGGCCTCAGGAAGCTTTCGATCATGGCAGAAGACAAAGTGGGAGCAGGCGCTTCCCATGGTGAAAGCAGGAGCAAGAGAGTGAGGTGGGGGAAGATGCCACACACTTTTGACCAGATCTCCTGTGAACACAGTGAAAGCTCACTCATCACCAAGGGGACGGCGCAAACAATTCATAAATCATACTCGGAGGATTACTGGGACTTGTAGATCCCCTCCAAGAATCAGGTTCAGTGCTAGCCATATAGTGGGTGCTCAATAAATATTTGTAACCAGATTGAATTGAGAGGAAAAGGAGAGTAGAAGAGTATGGGCCGAGAGGCCACTAGAGAGAAGCCCTGGGGACTTCTATACATAAACTGACTTGAGGGAAAGCTCCCCTTTGAAAAAGTGGATGCCCTTAATTCATTCCTTTTTATGGCTGAGTAGTATTCCATTGTGTGTGTGTGTGTACGTGTGTGTGTGTATCACAGTTTCTTCATTCACTTGTTGATTGGTGAGCGTTTGGGTTGGTTCCACATTTTTGCAATTGGGAATTATGCTGCTAGAAACGTGTGTGCAAGTATCTTTTTCACGTAATGACTTCCTCTGGGTAGATACCCAGTTGTGGGATTGCTGTATCAAGTGGTAGTTCTACTTTTAGTTCCTTAGGGAATCTCCACACTATTTCCATTATTCTAAGTGAAGTAACTCAGGAATGGAAAACCAAACAACATATGTTCTCATTTATAAGTGGGAGCTAAGCTATGAGGATGCAAAGGCATAAGAATGACACAGTGGACTTTGGGGACTCAGGGGAAGTGATAAAAGACCACAAATTGGGTTCAGTGTATACTGCTTGGAAGATGGGTGCACCAAAATCTCACAGATCACCACTAAAGCACTTACTCGTGTAATCAAATACCACCTGTTCCCCAGAAACCTATGGAAATAAAAAGTTTAAAAATAAATAAATAAATAAATAATTTAAAAAAAAAAAGAAGAAGAAAAAGGGGTAGGAAATGGCAGGGGCCTTCTCCTGTTTAAGGCTTGTGTGTGTTTGTCTCTGCTAAAGCTGTACACATGTGTATTCTAGGACCCAGCTGTTCCACTCCACCATGTACTGGCGGCAAAAATGCATACATATATTTGCCAAAAGCCACAAACTCTTTTAAGAATATCCATAGAAGCAGTACTATTCATAATAGCCCCAAACTGGAAACTACCCAAATGCCCATTAGTAGTAGAATGGATAAACAAATCATAATTAAAAAAAAAAATCACTAGTGATGAAATATTCTCATACCCACAAAAGGGTATGAGAAGAAAAGTCATTCTAGTATCTACCACTCAGATTTCACAGAGGTTAACATATTGCTATATTTTATCATTCTTTTAAGCTTTTTTGTTTTTAATTTAAGAACTAGAACCTTCTGGTGGTGGCGTTAGTGTTGGGGACAGGGTAGAGTTGGGAGAATGATCTGAGGATCCTCCTGAAACACAAGTGTGGACTAACCTGAGCTTTCACTGCAGCTCCTCCCTTGACACTGAATGAGTTACCTGTCATGGGCACCTAAACCTGCACAGCCCAGTCAGTGAGAACAGCCCCAGATGAGCTTCTACAGCACCACAAATGAAATAGAAAGAAGCCATGCCTTTTCACTCTCCTGTTCTCTGTAAAATAAAACACCTTTCCGTAGTGTCATTTAAGGACCTAATGCCTTCTTTTGTTGAAATATTTTAAAAATTGGTTTTTCCCATCAAATTGTGATTGAGATATCATGAATGTTCTGATTGTGTTGGTGTGAAAAGAGAATGAACAAGAATGTGGCTTGGTGTTTTCAGTGATTGCTGTAATGGTTAGCAGGAACATGTTCTCCCTTAACTTCTACTCAGACAAACTCAAAAGGATGAAAACAATCAAAGAGTAACATTGTTGTGGGGATAACCGTGAGTCACTTTCTTTTGTATTTGTATTTGTATTTGTATTGGAAGAATCATTTGCAGGCCAGGTGCAGTGGCTCACACCTGTAATCCCGGCACTTTGGGAGGCCAAGTTGGGCAGGGATCACTTGAGCCCAGTAGTTCAAGACCAGCCTGGGCAACATGGCAAAACCCCATCTCTACAAAAAATACAAAAAATTTAGCTGGGCATTGTGGCGCACATCTGTAGTCCCAGGTACTTGGGATGCTGAGGTGGGAGGATCACCTGAGCTGGGGAGGTCAAGGCTGCAGTGAGCCATGACCGTGCCAGTGTTCTCCAACCTAGGCGACAGGGTGAGACCATCTCAAAAAAAAAAAAAAAAAAAAGAATCATTTGCAACGTCTGTTCTTTAGCTAGTATTAGCAGCAATGATTAGTTTTGTGGCTCTCCTTGTGACTGAGTGTCATGGGGCCATAGTGAGACTGTTTCCCTTTACTGAGTGCTTGCTAAGTCATATTAACCTCAGTTGCTAAGGGCATAGTCATAAGTCCTGTATGCGTATTATATTTCCTCCTTGTAATAACCCAAGATATAGGTTCTGTTACTATCTCTATCTCCACATGAGAAAACAGGCTTGGGGAAAGAGGTTAAATAAGTTGCCTTGGGTCACACTGTGAACAGCAGAGCCATGATTCAAATCTCATTTTGACTGGCTCCAAAGCCTGTGTTCCTAACTAAACCATTCACTAAATGAGGACCACTGACTGTTGTTATTTTAGTTAACAGAACCATAAAGTAGGAGTTAAGGTTCTAGTTGCAGTTTGCTGAGCATTTTCCAATCTTACCTCATTTGACCTCTGTATTCTGAGTTAGGTGAGGCAGGTGGGTGTGCTCCCATTTCACAGACAAGGACTAGGAGGGTCCAGACAAGTAGTGAACTTGCCCAGGGTCACCCAGCCAATGTTGGGTTGGAAGTTTAATCAGGGTATTTTGAAAACACACCCCATTTTTTCCTCTGTGCTTCAGCTTGATCTCTGACCACCATGGTTGACCTTCAGCCTCACATTTAATTGTAAGGTTAACTCTGTTTCCCCATCTTTTAAATAGGAGCAGCACTACCTGTCTCACTTGTTAGAGATTATAGAGGATTGACTAGCCATGCACTTTTAAAAAATTCTTACAAAGGCCGGGCACGGTGGCTTACTCCTATAATCCCAGCACTTTGGGAGGCCGAGGTGGGCGGATCATGAGGTCGGGAGATTGAGACCATCCTGGCTAACACGGTGAAACCCTGTCTCTACTAAAAATACAAAATATTAGCTGGGCGTGGTGGCACATGCCTGTAGTCCCAGCTGCTTGGGAGGCTGAGGCAAGAGAAGGAGGCAGAGGTTGCAGTGAGCCAAGATTGTACCCCCTGCACTCCAGCCTGGGTGACAGAGCAAGACGCCGTCTCAAAAAAAAAAATTCTTACAGATAAACACCATTTAAATACGTATTTATTTGTTCACTGTGATGCTTTATGATATTAAGTAATACTTTTTTGTTAAAGATTTATTTACATATAAGTCTTTTTTTTTTTTTTTTTGGTATTCTGGCAAATGTATTTGTTTGGTAACCCAAATGGAAGTTGAAGACATTGAGATTTTTGCTGCATGCACTAAGTTGATGTTTTTCTAGAGTTGATGTTAGTAGCTAACATCAGCCTGTTCTGGGTTGCTTTGAGGTTGCAGCTGCTCCCTGGTGGTTACCTGTGAAAGGCGCTAACTGGAGACACCCAGAAGGGCCTGACTCTACTGTTCGGCACAGGTGAGGCTGGTCCCTCCTTCCCCAGTTGACAAGTTCCATTGCAAAATAGATACCCTTTGCTCTGGCAAAAGAACTCAGTGGGCGTCTTCATCTGTAAAATGGTGAGAATGACAAACTGTAATTGGTAGGAAAATAAGATGGCGGGAAATAATGTATGTAAAGACCCAAACATTGCAACTTGCTCATAAGAAGGCTCTTAATTAGTGGCCTCTTTCCTTCCTCATTTGGCCTGTCAAAGAGTTGCCTCTTCCCAGTTTCCCTGCTCCTTTTGAGAGGCCTATTCCAAATCTCATGACATGTTTAATCTTTACATTCTGTTTCTATTCTCTCTTATTAGTGGGTCATTATGAGGAAGAAGACATCTGTCTTATGGATAATTAATTGTGTCCTGCCAGGTTGCCACTGTAGAAGCCTAGGCCTTGGGTATAGGATTCACATGATCTTTAGTCCCGGATTGGAATTCTTTGAAGCCACCATCTAACTGGAAAACCACAGAGAGCCAAGTCGGTCAGCAAGTCTCCAGGGTGGCAAGGAAATAATTATCTCAAGCAAAAATAGAGTAACACTTCAAACTCTGGAGTTGGAGCAAGGTTTGGGTTAGGACTCAGCATCTCAGCAGCCCAAGAAACCTGCTCTTCTAACCTAATTTTTCAGATGCCATTTTTAAGTCACTATTTTTAACAACATTCCTGGTTATTGCCCTCATTGTCAGGGAGCTGGGAGTATAGGAAGTTCAGCTTTAGGGATATAGCCCCTTGACAAAAGTCAAACGTCTTTCAAAGCCTGAGTTGGAAACCTCTGTGCTGAAATTAGTCTTCAAGGTGGAAAGTTATAGGATTCCTGGGCTTCTCAGGTGGACTTGGCTTCTTAGCTCCCAGTTAATATCTGCTTTCCTGAATTTAGTAACAGAGGAAAAAGCTAAGGGAGGAAGGAAAACCCAAAGGGAAATGTATGTTATTCATGCAGTCAACACCAATGGGTCTTCTGAGAAGAGTACATCTCTTGTCTGTGCTGGGAAACAGTGACTGGCACGTGATGGGTACTCAGTAGATGTTTGTTGAAAGAATAAATGGAAGGCCTGGTGTAATTACTGTGGGGAATTGAAAGGTGTATAAGGAATGGACTAGGAATGTGTAGCCCACTTTAAAAAAAGTGAGCAGGGAATTCATCCAAAGCCATCTAGTGCTGGGTGAATAAGTCTATCCCCTTTTTCTGTGTGTGTGTGTGTGTGTGTGTGTGTTTAAACCAAGCTTCCACACCCTTTATACCCTCAGGAAAAAAAGACTGGCCACCTGTAGAGGAAAAGTAGAAAGACACAGAATTGAAAGCCAAGGGTCACAGGTTGGGTTCTGTGGAAACAGAGGCTGAGTTGGAGTTTAGGATGCAGAATGGTAGGGCTCCACACCTGTGGAAAGGAGGGGGCCAGAGCAGGACCAGGCAGAGGGAAAAATCAAAGCCACAATGCAGGTCCAACCAAGCTCCAGCCAATACAGGAGCCTCTAGGGTGTATATGGCCCTTAGGTTGAGCCACTGTAGGCTGAAATGGCTGGGTCTGTATGCCCCTGCTGTGGTTGGTTAGTCACTGGTGGCTCTGAGATGGCTGTCAGCTCTGCTAAACCCCAAAGGAGCTAGAAGCTTCTGCTGATGGCCCTCCTAGCAGCTGGAGTATCTCTGCATCTGCCATAGCAATGAAATTCTGTGGGAGTCCAAGCCTACAAAGTGAAGAAATGTTTTCAGTCTAGTTCCCAGTGGAACTGTAACCCATTTTGGAGCCTGGGTTGTCAGAAACCTTTGGTGGAGTGTGACAGATGTAGCATGGCTGGGGTTTGACTTCAGGACCAGGATGACCTCAGTGTCACAGATTGAAATGAGGGGGATTATGGGCGCTTTGCTGAAGCCAGTTCCTGCTTCCTGTTCTGTTGCTGCTTTTCATTCTACTTTTGCTGTTCCCCAGGCCGGATCATCCAGTTCTCCATGTCTCCTGGAATGATGCGGTTGCCTACTGCACGTGGGCAGGGAAGCGGCTGCCCACGGAAGCCGAGTGGGAATACAGCTGTCGGGGAGGCCTGCACAATAGGTACTTAGAGGGTCTCATCTTGCCTGACAATATGTTGATCATTTGAACAAACAAACAACAACAAAAAACTCCATGGAACTTACTTTGGTTAGAAAGTTAGTAACGACAATAATTCTTTTTCTTATTTTTCTACAAAATTACTTAGAAGACACTGGAGAATGGTTCACAAATCTTTTATCACCCCTAAACCAAGTGTCTGGCCAAGTGGGCTCCCTGCAGCCCCGAAGCAAGTCCTAGCAATTCAACCCCCTTGAGTTACATATCACTGCTTAGAGCTTGGCAGACTGCCTTGCTTTTAGCATTTTCTTATTTTGGGCATCTCCTGAAGCAGCAGTATTTCTCTGCTTCTAGAGCCATGAGACAGAAAACTCATGTTGGGTTCACATCTTCTAGGAAAGGCTCCTTAAAATAGCGCAGGCTTTATAAAAAAGTGTGGTGTGGTGGTGCCTGATCACGCTACCATATAAGTCCAAAGTGAGGTCTACTCTCCCAGCTTTCTATAAGTCCTTCTTTTAGTTTTGTGATTTATTTCAGGCCTCCTGAGTACCTGGGCAAGACTGAGGCTGTTGTGGATGTGACATGAGAAGTTATAAGGAAATTGAAAATAAATCTTGATTAAAAGCTTTATTTATTTATATATATATTTGAAAAGGCTCACTCAGAACAAGTGAGCAATGTTCTCTTTTTCATTGCATCCCTTCTCTTGACTTTAATCCAAAACCTGTGCCTGTTTGACAGGCTGATGCCTATGTCTCTTCTGACAGACTTTTCCCCTGGGGCAACAAACTGCAGCCCAAAGGCCAGCATTATGCCAACATTTGGCAGGGCGAGTTTCCGGTGACCAACACTGGCGAGGATGGCTTCCAAGGAACTGCGCCCGTGAGTAATGAGACCTCTGCAGGAGGGTGGCAGCTGCTGAGAACTGCGGCTCCCAGTAGACATGGGTGAAAGGCATTGCTCATTTTCTGACTCACATGGTGTTCCCTTCGTGTATGCATTCACTGTTGCACGTAGTAAATACTAATAATTAATCAGATGCTCTTTTTGTATAATGGATTTTCTTTTCTAATTCCATAATACTTATTGTAGAATATTTGGAAAAACAAGAAGACTATAAAGGAGAAAGCTAAACCGACCTGGAATTCTACCACCCAGAAATAACCCCTGTTAGTATATCGGTGCATTTCTTCCCCGTTTGTTCTCTGTGTTGATGATGCTAATAATGACTTGTAGTTGTTGAGTGCTTGCAACGTGCCGGGCATTGTGCTAAGGCATTTGCATGAATTGTCTCATTTACTGTCCATTCAACTCTGTAAGGTAGGTACTATTATCCCCATTTTCCAGGTGAGCATTCTGAGGCACAGAGAGGTTAACTAACTTGCACAAGGTTACACAGCTGGAAAGCGGCACAGCTGGAATTTGAACCAGGTCGGTTTGTTTCCAAAGCCCATGCTCTTAACTACCATATTTGCCAGCATATGTGTTTCTGGTGTATATGTATCATATTTTTTTACATATTGCATTTAGGTCAGACTGGATACAGTATTTAAAATCGTACTATTTTAAATAGTTTTAAATTATAGGCAGGGACTATATCAGAAACGTTTCATCTGTCATTAGCAGTATGCCACAAATACATTGTCTTTCAGCAGCTGGGTAACCTATCATATAAATAAGCCCCAATGTATTTATCAGAAACAGGTTATTTCTGTTTTTGTTTTTTTTTCTATAGTGAATATCTTGTACATAAATATTAACCTACATCTTTGATGATTTTTGAAAGATAGATTCCCAGCAGTGAAATAATTCAGTCAAAGGCTAGAAAACTTTCTTTTTTTTTTTTTTTTTTTTTTTTTTAATTTTTTTTGAGACGGAGTCTCGCTCTGTCGCCCGGGCTGGAGTGCAGTGGCCGGATCTCAGCTCACTGCAAGCTCCGCCTCCCGGGTTCACGCCATTCTCCTGCCTCAGCCTCCCGAGTAGCTGGGACTACAGGCGCCCGCCACCTCGCCCGGATGGTCTCGATCTCCTGACCTTGTGATCCGCCCGTCTCGGCCTCCCAAAGTGCTGGGATTATAGGCGTGAGCCACCGCGCCCGGCCTAGAAAACTTTCTTGGTAAGAGTTTCAGATATATGGCCAAATTGTTTTCCAGAACGCTTGGGCCATGTTTTCCTCTGTGGGTGTATAAGAGTTCTTTTCTCACCGTTCTTTTGTTGGCATAATCATATACTCATAAAGCCATGACTTAGTCTTAGTCCCTTTGTGCTGCTATAAGAAAATACCACAGACTGGATAATTTGTAAACAACAGAAATTTATTTCTCACAATTCTGGAGGCTGGGAAGTCCAAGACCAAGGCACTAGCATGATTGATGTTGGCTGCATCCACCAGAAGGAACTCTCCTGGCAGAAGGCAGAAGAAGGGCAAAAGAGCACTCACTTCAACCTTGAGCCATTTTATTTGCTTAATTATCTATCTATTTATTTAGTTAGTTTTGAAACGGAGTCTCACTCTGTCACCCAGGCTGTAGTGCAGTGATGTAATCTTGGGTCACTGCAACCTCTGTCTCCTGGGTTCAAGCAATTCTCCCATTTCAACCTCCCAAGTAGCTGGGATGACAGGTGCACACCACCATGCCTGGCTAATTTTTTTGTTTTTATTAGAGACAGGGTTTCACCATGTTGGCCAGGCTGGTCTTGAAATGCTGACTTCAGGTGATCCTCCTGCCTCAGCCGCCCAAAGTGTTGGGATTATAGGCATGAGCCACTGCACCCAGCTCTTTGATGATTTTTTAAAGATAGATTCCCAGCAGTAAAATAATTGAGTCAAAGGTTATAAAACTTTCTTGGGAAGAGTTTCAGATATATGGTTGAATTATTTTGCAGAACACTTGGGGCATGGTTTCCTCTATGGGTGTACAAGAGTTCCTTTCTCACCGTCCTTTTGTTGGCATAATCATACACTCATAAAGCCGTGTTAAAGAGTGTCTTAGTCCCTTTGTGCTGCTGTAACAAAATACCACAGACTGGATAATTTATAAACAACAGACATTTATTTCTTACAGTTCTGGAGGCTGGGAAGTCCAAGACCAAGGCACCAGTATGATTGGGTTGACTGTATCTGCCACAGGGGACTAACGCTGTGTCCTCACCTGGCAGAAGGCAGAAGAAAGACAAAAGAGCACTCCCTTCAACCTTGAGCTCTTTTATAATGGTGCTATTCCCACTCGCGAGGGAGGAGCCCTCATGATTTTGTCACACCCTCAGAGGCCATACTTGCATTGAGGATTAAGTTAATCCCCAATGGGGCACAGTGGTTCACGTGTATAATCCCAGCACTTTGGGAGGCCGAGGCAGGTGTATTACTTGAGGTCAGGAGTTTGAGACCAGCCTGGCCAACACGGCAAACCCCTGTCTTTTGTAATAATACAAAAATTAGTCAGGCGTGGTGGCAGGCACCTGTAATCCCAGCTACTCTGGAGGCTAAGGCAGGAGAATCACTTGAACCCAGGAGGCGGAGGTTGCAGCGAGCCGAGATTGTGCCACTGCACTCCAGCCTGGGTGACAGACCAAGACTCTGTCTCAAAACAAACAAACAAAAACAACAACAACAACAAAAAATCAAGTTAATTCTGTTGCATTGGGGATTAAGTCTCAATATGAATTTTCGAGGGGACACCATTATTCACAGCATAGCAAACACATTTTTATTTTTTCTTAACACTGTGAGAAAGGAAATCTTGTGGTGGAGAAATAGCCCTTTACTAGGTTTGTTGTTACAGAGACTAATTTTCTTCCAACAACCCTTCTAACAGTAGTCATTTAAAAAAAATTTGTCTTTTTGTTTCATGCAGTAATTGTTCTTCCAAAAATTTCTTTCTTTTTCGTTTCCTTTTTTTGAGACGGAGTTGCACTTTTGTTGCCCAGGCTGCAGCACAGTGGCACGATCTTGGCTCACGGAAACCTCCACCTCCCAGGTTCAAGCGATTCTTCCACCTCAGCCTCCCAAGTAGCTGGGATTACAGGCACCTGCCACCAAGCCCGGCTAATTTTTTGTATTTTTAGTAGAGATGGGGTTTCATTGTCTTGGCCAGGCTGGTCTCAAACTCCTGACCTCAGGTGATCCACCTGCCTTGGCCTCCCAAAGTGCAGGGATCAAAATTTATTTCTAAGTGTGACACAGACAAGCTATTGGAAACATCACCAAGTGATTCCAAGATTTAAACTGAAAAACTAAACAAGCAATAGAGAAAGAACAAGAGATTTTTAGAAAAGATGAAGAACAAAGAGGCACTTGACCTAACAGAAATGAAAGACTATTTTTAGCTATAGTAGTTAAAACATTATAGTTGTGGCCCAGGCACGATGGCTCATACCTGTAATCCCAGCACTTTGGGAGGCTGAGGCTGGTTGATCACCTGAGGTCAGGAGTTCAAGACCAGCCTGGCCAACGTGATGAAACCCTGCCTCTAGTAATAATGTAAAAATTAACCAGGCATTGTGGTGGGCACCTGTAATCCCAGCTATGTGGGAGACTGAGGTAAGAGAATTGTCTGAACCCTGGAGGTGGAGGTTGCAGTGAGCCGAGATTGCACTACTGCACTCTAACTTGGGCGACAGAGTGAGATTCTGTATCGAATGAATGAATGAATGAATGAATGAATAAATAAAGCATTATTCTTCTTAGGGTGGAATTAATATAAGAAACAAAATACTGCATGAGAGTATTTGTCCCTTAAATAAGTATATGAGTGCATATGTGTATAAAATTCCATGTATGTGAGTTGCATATGTAATAAACCAACACAAACTCATGGGAAATGGATGCGTTATTTGGTAGCGGCAAATGACTTATCAAACCTAGTAGCTGTTTCCTCTGATGTTTCCCTTAGAATGAACTACTATTGCAGGTGAATCGTTTTATTAGAAAAAGTGACTGATTAGAGGTCTTGGGAAAAAAATGATCTCAACCTTTTCTCAAACTTTAAATGGGTAGGAAGCCCGGCTTGCTGGTATAGAGCTGGGTGTGGAATGAAGGTGCCCAGCGAGCTACTTTTGGTTCAGCAGAAGTGGTACTGCAGGATGCACAGAATGTCAGTGAAGGTACCTGCTGTGGATGCTCATTAGACACCAGGAAAGGTATTGGTTGTTACAGACAGCAGGACAGTAGCCATTAAAGTCAGACTCTGCTAAGGAGTGTATAACAACTGACCTGTGGATGCATCTGACCCTGAAAATGGATGGCACTGGGCTACCAGGCCCATATTCGGCCTTCTTAGGCAGTGGACACACTAGAGACGCTGGCAGGAAAAGGGCCTTAGCCGCCTGCATCCCCCTCATGCATGCCGGGGTGTGACAAGCAAGGCAGCTGCAGTACAGCTTGAAGCCTAGGTATGGGCCTGGGTGGAGCTGTAGATGCAATTCTTAGTTGTCCTAGTAGCAAATATTCAAATAAACGCTTTGAAAGCCAAAGTGCAGAAGGGTCCATGTGATCAGCAGTTGAACAGGATCAGTTGGTCCTGAAAGATGGGTGAGCTCTGTTCCAAAGACACAGGCGATGGCCTTTGTGGCCCTCATTTGGACAAGACCGTGATAATCATTTCTTTTCTTTTTCTTTTTCTTTTTTTTGAGGTGGAGTCTTACTCTTGCCGAGGCTAGAGTGCAATGGCGTGATCTTGTCTCACTCCAGTCTCTGCCTCCTGGGTTCAAGCGATTATCCTGTCTCAGCCTCCTGAGTAGCTGGGATTACAGGTGCACGCTGCCACGCCTGGCTGATAAAACAAAAAGTTTTAGTGTGTTTCCAAGTCTGGTCTCCGAATCCTGAGCTCAGGCAATCCACCTGCCTCGGCCTCCCAAAGTGCTGGGATTACAGGCGTGAGCCACTGCGCCTGGCCTGTGATAAGCATTTTTGATGAACCAAACAAATGATATAAGTGCCTGTTCATTTTAGCAAAAGGCCATGACAAGGTTTTCTTGGACAGTTATGCATATTTGACAGCACTTTGCAGCTACAGAGTTTCTTTTCTATTTAATTACATGAGCTACCAAGGAATATAGAGCCATTTACTCTTTTAAAATCAGTGTACCTTTTCAAAAAACACGTTGTTCAGTATGAAATAAGGACACTCTACAGATGTTTAGAATTGGAATATTTAACTGGAAGTTCAGCATATGTGTAGGAAATTAACCTGAAGAAGTTGCCATGGAAGTTACTAAAACAAATTAGAACATTTACTGGGAGTCCTAAAGGAACCAATTTGACAAACAGGACTAAAGGAAAAAGCAAGCAAGCCAGCCAGAGAGACAGCTGCCATCTGTGTTTAGAATGAGACTTAATGAGATCTCTATCTTATGGAAATCGTTTACACCTAGTATCTCAAGTCCACCTAAGCTGCTCTTTTGTATCCACATGCTCTGGTCAATTGGAGCAGGAATTTAACTTCGATGATGAAATGGACTACAGGGAAATAGCTTCCTGATCTGATATTTCATGTATTTATTATTTCAGGTCTGATTTTATTTATTTGAGACAGGATCCTGTTCTGTTGCCCAGGCTGGAATGCAGTGGCATGATCACAGCTTGCTGCAACCTCAGCCTCCTGGGCTCAAGTGATTCTACAACCCCAGCCTCCCAAGTAGCTGGGACTACAGGGGCACACCACCATGCCCAGTTAATTTAAAAATTTTGGTGGGGCAAGGCACAGTGGCTCATGCCTGTAATCCCAGCCCTTTGGGAGGCCGAGGCAGGTGGATTGCCTGAACTCAGGATTTGGAGACCAGATGGGAAATGCAGTGAAACCCCGTCTCTACTAAAATACAAAAAAATTAGCCGGGCGTGGCAGCATGCACCTATAATCCCAGCTACTCAGGAGACTGAGGCAGGAGAATCACTTGAACCCAGGAGGCAGAGATTGCAGTGAGCTGAGATCAGGCCACTGCACTCCAGCCTGGGTGACAGAGACTCCATCTCTAAAAAAAATATTTTTTTTTTTATGGAGGTGGGGTCTCATTGTATTTCCTAGGTTGGTCTTGAACTCCTGGCCTCAAGCTATCCTTCTTCCTCAGCCTCCCAAAGTGCTGGGATTACTGGCATGAGCCACCAGACCCAGCTAGATCTGATTTTATATTGAGCAAACTATTTTGACCCCAGTGAGCCTAAAGAATTTACATTTTGCTATGCTGCTTGTTACACAATGATTAGTTTTGGCTTTAATGCATATCAGCTCATTCATCTGAAAATGTGCCAGGAGTATTCTCATATACATTTGTTTGCTTTTGAGGCTCCTGAGAGGAAGCTTTAGTTAGTGGATTGGTTTAACAGCAGGCAGTTAAAATTTTTATTTTCCTTAGTGGTATACTCATGTATGGTAATTTTAGGGGTGGTGACCTCCACATTCTACCTCACTTAAACATCAAATTATTTAAGGTGGGTAAAGAAAAAAATACCCAAACCCTTGAGTAGGTACTATTATTTTTCCCATTTTACAGACAAAATATAGGTTAAGTTACTTAACCCATATAGGTTAAGTTGCTTGCCTAATGTTAGCTGTTAACTGTTGGTGTCACTGGGTCTGGTGCCTCATGCTTATAATCCCAGCACTTCGAGAGGCTGAGACAAGAGGTTTGTTTGAACCTAGGAGTTCAAGACCAGCCTGGGCAACATGGGGAGACCCCATCTCTATAAAAAATTCCAAAAATTAGTTGGGTGTGGTCGTGCACACTTGTGGTCCCAGCTACTCAGGAGGCTGAGCTGGGAGGATCGCTTGAGCTTGGGAAGTTGAGGCTGCAGTGAACTGTGATCGCATCACTGTACTCCCGTCTGGGTGACAGAGCAAGACCCTATCTAAAAAAAAAAAATAGTGTTGGTGCACAGATAGGACCTCAGGCAGACGGATTTGAGAGCACTTCCACCTGTGCTCTTTGAGTCTGGAAAATGATTCCTTCCTCCAGCATGTGTTTCATCTGTTTTTGTTTGTTTGTTTGAGATGTAATCTCGCTGTGTCACCCAGCCTGGACTGCAGTGGTGCCATCTTGACTCACTGGAACCTCCGCCTCCTGGGTTCAAGCAATTCTCCTACCTCAGCCTCCTGAGTAGCTGGGATTACAGGCATGGGCCATGCACCTGCCTGGCTAATTTTTTTGTATTTTTAGTAGAGACAGGGTTTCACCATGTTGGCCAGGCTAGTCTTGAACTCCTAACCCCAGGTGATCCACTCACCTTGACCTCTCAAAGTGCTAGGATTACAGGCATGAGCCACTGTACCTGGCATGTTTCATCTTTTAACTGCACTTGCTCCCCTGGCTCCTTTCCTTTTCTTCCTAAAATAACTGAATTTCTTCTTTTCCTTCCTACTCCTTCCAGCTATTACTCTACCATGTTTTTTTGGATCCTCTCCAAATTGTTGAAAAAGTTGTTTATGTCTGTGGCCTCTTCTTTCTCTTTTGAACTCTGAGCCCTATTCGAAATCTGCCCACACAGCTCTACTTTTGTAAAGGAGAATGCCTTCAGCCAGAAATTTCTCCCTCTTGTGAATTTCTCTGACATTTTATTTCCCTCTCTTACCCTACTCATCCCATTCTGCCTTTCAGAATTGGATTTTGAGTTTTGGGCATATTCTTTTTTTCTCCCTCATTAAACTAGTTGAGGTCATTCATTATTTGTCATTGAAGCCTTCCCTGTCTTTAGTCACTGTGCATGGAATTACTGAATGAACCAATGAATAAGTACTGCTGTTTCCATAATGATTGCTGATTTTGGAAGCAGTGTGGTGAGAATTTTCAGCTTTCCAACTCATCCAGATTAAGTTCTTTTCACACTAGCTTCGTGACTTTGATTGGAGTGCTCTGAATTGCCCAAGCATCAGATGCTTCCATATTCATGTGTAGATGTGAAACCATCTGAAGCCACATGGAATGAATTTTAGTTTATTCATTCCTTGCATTCTACTTCATTTAGTATGGAAAAAGCATGGATTTACAAAAAGATTGTTAAACCCCCAAGGATTACTTGATATATGTATATATATTTTTCATTTTAAAAATGAAATTTTCCTTTATGTTTGAGAATTTCCGTTTTAAAATGTTGAGAAAAATGTTAAGCCATTAAGCCAGCAAAACTTTCTGCATTTACTATTGTTCAGTTAGATTTTTTTTTTCTCTTGCTCTCCCCGCTTTTATAAAAACTCTACACTTTGGTCCCGTGTTTGTGACAGTATTATGTGGCAGACTGTCTGACCTGCCTTTGAAATGTATAATTTTCTGCTGAAGAATACATACACTTTGCCTGAGACTCAGGTTTCAGAGACTGAAAACCCTCTATTACCAATATAGTTGATAATGAATTCACATTTTCTTTATAAAAACAAATCCCCTTAAGTTTTGAGGCTTAAGATAAGATGATGAGTTGGCAGAAACTTGTGGAGAGGACAGAGCTGACTGACTTGGGGTCTCTCAGTGCTGAAAGACATTTTGTGGCCAGGAAAGTTGAGCTCTGATGGCAAGACTCATATTGGGTCCAATGGGATTTTCCTGTGAATGATTTTGAAAGTCTAAGTATCTTCTATCCTCCCCCTACTCACCCAATGTTTGATACAAATTTTTAATTTATGATAATATTAGTAACTCTATTAGGAATAATTTATCTGACTTTCATGCCATTTAATATGAACTCTCTTTAGGTTTCTGAATTCTCTAAGAGCTCAAAGCCAAAAAAAAAAAAAAAAAATGCCCCTTTCTTTGTCTTTATGTTGGCCGAATTGTACTTTGACTATTGGAATAAAAATCAGTATTCATACTCTGAAATTAAAGCTCTTGTTGCATTTCTGCACTGAAGACTTTTTCTAAACCAGGTGAATAGTTTGACAGCATTTTTCCTTTCTTTATTTTTAGGTTGATGCCTTCCCTCCCAATGGTTATGGCTTATACAACATAGTGGGGAACGCGTGGGAATGGACTTCAGACTGGTGGACCGTTCATCATTCTGTTGAAGAAACGCTTAACCCGGTGAGTATTATTCGCAGAGCATGTATCTTGGAATGGTAGCATCTGTCCTCTGGGCAGTCTGCAGCCAGACTTTCATGTATTTCCAAAGGGTATTTACATACTCTGGAAATTAATCTTGGGATTTCCCTAAAGGGGCGTTAAGCACATGTTTCTTATTTCAACCTTAGAGCATTTTGCAAAAATGTCTGTGAGCATCTTATCTTTTCCAGGATTGTGATGGTGATAACTATTTGAGGAAATCTGCCTATAACTTTAGAAATTGTATTCAGTCTCGTAAATTTGATCAAAGCGTGATATATAAATAATTATAAAGTTTATTACTGTTTTATTATTAACTATTAAGATCTGTTAGATGGTATTTATCATGCCTCTAGTTGCCTGAGTTCTGATGGGTTGAAATTTTGATTCAGCAGCATTGTTTGGAGAGAATGAGAAAGGGTGTTTTCTGGTTAAATGTTGAAGCAGGAAGTTGTGTCATTTAGTGATTAATTCCTGAACCTCTTAGTATGTCAGGTCAAGGCACCTTATACCTTGGGAACAGAAGACAATCATGTTTGTCTCAGTTTTACTTATTCTGGCATGTGAAAAAAGTTGAATGCAAATAGTATACTACCCTGCCTCTAAAACCAAACTATCCCAGCAGAATGTATACAAATTGAGACACTACATGGGCATGTGTGTGGAAAGTTCTTCCTTTAAAAAGAACATCTCTGAATATTTTTTATGGTGTGAACAGATTGGGGGGAAAATATCATGCAAAATCCTATCTCTAGCAAAGTAGCCATTCATAAGTCAGTTCCAGGAATGTATATTTATAACCAAACTAGCTAGACTGGGTACTTGATGTGCTTAATTTTAAACCTGAACCTTTTGAAAAGGCTCAAAGGGTAATGATAAAGAAAATTAATTCTTAAGTATTTTCTCAATATAGGATTATAGAGCAATTGAAGAAATAGACTCTGCCTGAGGTTCATTTTTCAGAATATGGGAATAAAGTTGTTTGGTATGCTTAATTTTTCTTCACAGAATAACACATGGGCTGCTCATGAATAATCTAGAGAAACAGATCTACTTTTGGGGGGGGGTGCAGATAAAAAAGCTGAGTTCTTCAGAAACTGTCATCCCTCCTCAGTTTCTTTTAATTTCCAGCAGGGCTGGTGGAAGTAGTGGTCAAAATGAAAATAAGGTTGTAAAATTTTAGGTGGGTTTGTGGTTGGGAGATGTCATTCTCTACTGGCAAGATGTGACTTGGCATTTGCTGTCAGAATCAGAAGTAGAATTTTTTTCCTCTCAGATAAAAGCATCTGCATGCTTGGAAGGGGGTGCACAAGGCCTTAGAATGCTGGCAAGTTGTGAATGTATCTATCTGACCATCTGGTGTGGAGCTGAGTGCTTGTTAGCTTTCAGTTTTAGAACTACTTGTGTTTCTTCTAAGGATTTACAGAAAAATTCACATTTTTCTTTTTACCAATCCCAGGCTTTATCCTGGATGTTGCCCTTGCTCTAATGAAATTGTTCTCATTTTAGGTTTCTCTTTGTCCCAGTGGCCTCCTTTGCTTCCTCATTTGACTGGGATATAATTTAGCAGTTTTGAGAACTAAACCCCAAATCCTTAGACAATTCATACTCTGTAATTCAGGTCTTTACAGCTATTCTTCATTGCCAGCAGAAAAGCCATGATCATCCCTTATCTGGGTTACTGCAGCAGCCTCCCAGAGGGCTCCCTTGCCTTCCCTCTCTTTGTCATATTGAGACTAGACTGATCTATATAGAGAGCAAGTCACATGCGGTCACTCCGCTGTTTAAAATCCTTTAATGCCTTCTTATTACCTGAAGAATAAAGTGTAAAATATTTTTTAAAAACTTATTACTTTTATCTTTTTATTATTATTATTATTATTTTTTGGAGAGAGAGTCTCACTCTATCCCTCAGGCTGGAGTGCAGTGGTGTGATCTCAGCTCACTGCAGCCTCTGCCTCCCATGTTCAAGTGATTCTCATGACTCAGCCTTCCAAGTAGCTGGGATTACAGGTGCCCACCACCACACCCAGCTAATTTTTGTATTTTTAGTAGAAATGGGGTTTTGCCATGTTGGCCAGACTGGTCTTAAACTCCTGACCTCAGGTGATCTGCCCGCCTTGGCCCCCCAAAGTTCTGGGATTACAGGTGTGTGAACCACCATGCCAGGTCTTATTACTTTTATTTTTAATTTTTGTGGAGATGGGGTCTTGCTCTGTTACACAGGCTGGTCTTGAACTCCCGGCCTCAAGCAGTCCTCCCGCCTTGGCCTCCTAAAGTGCTGGGAGTACAGATGTGGGACACTGCACCTGGCTGATTAAGTATAAATTCTTGCACATGACTTCTGAAGGCTAACATAATTTAACCCTCGCTGATCTCTCTAGCCACATCTTTTTTTTTCTTTTTTAAACAGTTAATTATGAAATGTTACAAAAATTCAGAATAGTACAGAAAATAGTATAATAGATAACTGTGTACCTACTATATAATGTTAATAGTTTACTGTGTTTACTTTCTGTCTCTTTTAGCCAAAGAAAAAGAATAAAAACTGTTCTTCTCATCAGTGCTTGATATCATCGGTATGTTTTATTTAAGCTGCTCTGGTCAGTGTGCAGGGCTATTTCACTGTGTTTTTCAGTCATCATTTTTTAAACTTTGTCTGATAACTCTGATATCTGGCCACCAGGTTGATCTGTTTCTGTTGTTCTTGGCTTTCAGTCACATCTTTTTCTCTCACATGCCTGGTTAGTTTTGACTGAGTGTCAGACATTTTATGTGAAAATTTGTGGAGGTAATTTGAGATCTAGATAGTGTGATGTGTCTCTGGAGAGGATTTACCTTTGCTTCTAGAAACTTCTATTTCAGATTAGCTTTAATCTAGTCAGGAATTGAGATGATTTGAAGCAGAGCTTCAGACCCTGTAATGGCCAGACTATTCCAAGTTCCCCCTGGGTATGGTTCTTCCGGGTGCCAGCCAAAAGTCTAGGGGTTTTACCATAGATCCTCCACCTTGGAGGGCCTTGAACTCCAATGTTTTATTTCCTCAGGCCATAAGTCTATTGAAAGTTCTGCTCAGCTTCTCAGCCTTACATCTGCCATTTGAGGCAGTAGATCTCTAAGGACAACAGTTTCACCTCTCTAGGATTTGAGCCCTGCAATTCTTCACAGCTGTGGTAGTTCTCATCGGGTCTGGTTAAGTCCTATTTCTCTTTGAGATCTTAATTTATTTGCTTTTCTTCCCTAATGGACTGTGTATCTCTAGTGCTTAGCAAATAACCTGTATATAATTATTGACCCTACAGTAATACCAGTTCCAGATATACGGGATTGGGGGAGTTTGGTGACTGTCCAGACTCCAGGTGTTTCATAAGCAGAGGCTGGTTAGAAGAGACATTTTCAGGGAAAGTTTAGAACCAAAATATCCGTGTGGTTAGTAAATATTTCAATTCAGGAACTGACCTCTTCTATGTCATGTATTTATGTTAGTTCTGTGACTAACTCACAACGGCAAGTCATTTTAAAGCTTCTTTGGAGAGCTTGGGAATATCAGTGCCCTATATGCAAAGGCTATTCAGGAAATATATTTTTCTTATTCAGTGATTTCCAGGGCACAAAAGTTAATCATTAGTTTTTATTTTATTGGGCAGTCATTTATGGCAAAAGCAGGTTGTGGAAACAGCCGTGTGTGCTTTGTACACATCTAAAAGAAGATGAGGTATTTGTCCATGTGAAAAAAGGATCAGCTTGGTTAGCGTGTGTGTGTGTGTGTGTGTGTGTGTGTGTGTGTGTGTGTGTGTGTGTACTATGTGTGTGTCCTGTGGAGGTGCTACATTAAGGTGGCCTCATTCCCCTCCTCACAGACACAATCTAGTATATGGCCAGTGCTGCAATGTATTTTAACCCAATAATTGGTTTTTGCAAATGTAGTTTGTGGTTATTTGCTTCTCAGTTACCTAAGTCTGAGACGAATATTAATCTGTGGTGCCATGTAGTGCTTTCAGTTAAAGAAACATGTAGAGGTTATATAACATTCTAATTTCCCACATCTGCGTACTCACTTTCAGTACCAAGGTACCCTGCTGACTTGTTCAGTTGATGATGTGACAGGATGGGGCGATCTGTGATATCTTTCCCTCTCTGTTAGGGACACAGTTGCATTTAGGTGGCGTCTTTTTCTCAGGGAAAGAACTCTAATTTTGTTTTTGTTTTATTTGAGGTGGAAGCTTGCTCTGTCACCCAGGATGGAGTGTAGTGGCACAACCTTGGCTCACTGCAACCTCCGCCTCCCAGGTACAAGCAATTCTCCTCAGCCTCCCGAATAGCTGGGATTACAGGTGCCCGTGCTACCATGCCCAGCTAATTTTTTTTGTATTTTTAGTAGAGACGAGGCTTCACCATGTTGGTCAGGCTGGTCTTGAACTCCTAACCTCTGGTGATCCACCCGCCTCTGCCTCCCAAAGTGCTGGGATTACAGGTGTGAGCCACCACGCTTGGCTGTCAGGGAAAGAACTCTAATTTTGGACTTAACCAAAATAACTTGGATTACAGCTCTGCCACTTAATGTTAAAGGACTACTGCTAAATTTGGAATATATCTTCATTTTCCTTGTCTACAAATTGGAAATAATTATACTGGATGAAATTTTGTGAAATTTAATTTGTCACTGTATGTGCAAACTTTATATCACTTCCAGAGGACTGTTGTTATTTTACTGTTTTTGTTTATATTATGTTTTGGCTATCTAATTATAATATTGCTTACTTCCATCAGCAGAGTTAATGAGAAACGTTGGTCTTCAGAGGCATGGGGGAAAAAAAGAAAAAAGAAGCAGAGGGGAAGTAAATGATATTTATAAATACTGATTGCTGATATTCCTCTTACCCTTACCTTTTGTTGGCTTATCACATACTCATTCTCTCAATGAAAACCTTGCTCATCAAAGCCCAGTGAGATCAAAGTTTTCCAAAACGTATTCCTCCTCTGAATGAATCTCTGCTACTTACCACATTTTAGCCAGAAATTCAGTTTGTTTTGCTTCCGTTAATGTGGAATTTGATTGTCTAATAGATTGTATAGCTCTCGATATTTTGGAAAGTGTCCTCTGTTTCTCAGGGTTGTTTGATGTATGGAATTGACCTGGGATATGCTGGGTGCAGTGGCTCATGCCTGTAATCCCAGCACTCTGGGAGGCTGAGTGGGAGGATCGCTTGAGCTCAGGAGTTTGAGACCAGCCTGGGCAACATGGCAAAATCTCATCTTTACAGAAAACACAAAAAGTTAGCTGGGCATGGTGGCACATGCCTGTAGTCCCAGCTACTTGGGAGATTGAGGTGCGAGGATGGTTTGAGCCTGGGAGGCGGAGGTTGCAATAAGCCGAGATCACACCACTGAACTCCAGCCTGGGCAACAGAGCCAGACCCGGTGTCAAAAAATAAACAAAATACACACAAAAAATAAAATCGACCTGGGATAAGCCCTCCTTGTCTGTCCTCCGTGGTGTGCAGAGGCCACCCCTCTGAGCTCTTGCCTATCCACACATAGCACATTAAGTACATTTGGGGCACATACCAGTTCTCTGGCCAGAGATTAGCATGTATACTCATGCTTGCAGATGCCATACTTGTTGACCCTGCTCAGATCCTTCTTTGTCATTGCATGATAGGGCTTAGGGCTTGGACTCACAGTAGTTTTTTAGATCCTCTAAACTCCACACTTGATTGTTCCTCTTCCCTGTGATCCTCTGGCCTCCCACCACTGTGTCTCAGTGTGCAACAGAAGCATGAGACTGTTACTTAGCTTGCCTCCTGATCTTCTTCTGCCCAGGCAATGAGACTGCCATTTTCTCAGTCTGGCAAAAACCAGTAAATATCATGTCATCTTTCTCCTTAATTAAGACTTTCATACCAATTGATGGTCCCATCAACAGTCTCATCATTTCAAGCAAGCATTCATTGAGTACCTAGTATGTGCTGGGGGCCGAGGGAGGAAGTTGATTGAGAATTTCTCCCTGCCCATAAGGCCTTCACTCACATGTTTTTTGTTTTGTTTTGTTTTGATTTTTGGAGACAGTTTCCTTCTTGTTGCCCAGACTGGAGTGCAGTGGCACTATCTCAACTCACTGCAACCTCCACCTCCTGGGTTCAAGTGATTCTTCTGCCTCAGCCTCCCAAGCAGGATTACAGGCATGTGTCATATGCCACCACGCCTGGCTAATTTTGTATTTTCAGTTGAGATGGGGTTTCACTGTGTTGGTCAGGCTGGTCTCGAACTCCTGACCTCAGATGATTCACCTGTCTCAGCCTCCCAAAGTGCTAGGATTACAGGCATGAGCCACTGTGCCTGGCCCACTCATATGTTTTTGATCAGGACATTCTGAGGACATGAATAAATCAGTTTGATGGAGAACTAACCTAGTGTTCAAAATGAAAAAAAGCACGAAAGTGATAATGAAGTTCGTCTGATAATAAATTTAATACGGCTACAAGTTATACATAGTAAATGCCAAGGGCAAAACAAGGTGATCAAAATAACAGCCTTTTGGGGCTATGTTTGGGAAAATAGTTTTATCTCCTTATCCCTAGTGGAAGATGAATGTCTTCTGGAGGAAGTACTAATATTTGCCCATTGTAATTTTTCACTGTGGATCAGTTGCAAGGTTCTTCATCCAATAAAATAGAACTATTGAGAAGTAGAAATAAACTCAAATGTATGGTTCAGATATTTAGATCCTGCAGACACATTTCCAAACACGTTATCCAAACATATGCTTCTTGCTTGAAAAGAACGAATTCTAATTCCAGTTACTCTTTGGACGATGTTAGAAATACCATTTGTTTCCAGTTCAGGACAAAATTACCCTCAGAGCCTCATGTTACAACTACTGATTGTTCCTGAGCAAAAAGAGCAGAACACCAAAATGTACCATGGCCTCCTTAGTTTGGAGGGTCAGGGGGGTATCTGAAAGGTGGGAAGTGGAAACCTCCTCTAACCTCTCACCCTGTAGGAATTCCTTCTTTGATACCCCTGACAGCTGTGGTCCTGCAACCTCTTGCTAAAAGCTTCTTGGTGAATAAGCTCTCCCCAACACTTGGGGCAACTTACTGCCTTGTCAGATGTTCTCACTGAAGGTTCCTCTGTCCAACTCAAATCCTCCTTGAAGTGTCAACTCAGTGGCCCTCATTCTGCCATTGCTGAGAATAAGAAAGTATCTTCCTTCTGCCTTGTACATACAAGCTCTTGAGATACCTAAGGACAGTTGTCGTGTCTCCCCTGCCCCACCCATTTTTCTGTTTCTAGATAAGCATTCCCATTCTTCTGCTGCACCTGGGATAACTGGGTTTGCAATTCAGGGCAACCCAGTTACATTCCTCTGAATAACATGAATTGAGGGAAAATGTCCCTTTTTGTAAATGGACACCCAGAATTATACACAGTGTTCTTATACACAGTGTTCTAGATGTTGTTGGATAGATGCAAATAATAGTGGGGCTATCCTTTTTTTATTTATTCTGTCTCATCAGGTCTCAGATTATGTCAGCAGTTAAGGGTTTGGTTAGTGGATGCCAATCAAGCTGGGTTTGAATCTTGTCACTGTAACTGTGGCTTGCCAGATGTGTGACCCTGTGCAAGTCACTTAACTGCTCTGAGACTCAGTTTGCTTCCTTCTTAAATGGAGATGAAGATTCCTACTTCATAGAGTTGTAAGGAAGTGAGAGAGTATAGTACGGTACTTAGCACAATGTTTGGCAAATAGCATGTGATACATGGTAGCTTCCATCCTAATTGCTATCAGTGCTACACTACCACTACTATGGGCACTACTACTGTTACTATGAGTAGTAGCTGCAGTAGTAACGAAGAACAGTATCCCACTGATGGTTCCTGTTAAGCTTGTAGCCAAATAAAACTTGCATTTTTCTTCCATGTTGATCTCAGGCTAGGTCTCCCCTAATGTTGTTGTTACACGGCAATTTTTTTTTTTATGTAGCTATTTTTTACATGCAGTTATTTTTTAAGAAATATTTTTAAAAATTTTGAATCTTTTCTTTGTTTTGTACGTGCATTTTGAAACTTCATGCAATGCCTATCTCATGTCTCCATGAGATTTCATTTTGTTTATGGGTTTCAACCTTGAGAGACAGCTTATAGAAATCATTCTGGCTATCAGTGCTGTCTTCAATGGTGGTAGCTTTCCCTTCCAATTTATTATAACCAACAGATTTGGCTGTTTTAAAGTCATTGATATAGTATGAATGGGACAGGGCCCAAGGCAAAGCCCTGTAGCACTGGAGTCAGCCTACATTTCCTGAGTATCTACTGTAGTATCAGGATATATATACTCTTGGGATACAGAGATGTGTAACACAAGTCTTGCTGTTAAGAAGCTCCTAGTTTGTTAAGGAAAGATTGAGTGCCATTCAGATGAATCAAGATGCACTATGGTAAGATTTGTTATGGATATGATTGAGGTGGAGCCTTGGTGACCTCTCTACTCTCTACCAGTTGGAGCTGTGAAGGCTTCTTGGAGGAGGTGCCTTTAGAAAGAATGGCAGCAATTGGCAAGGTAACTATGATAGGTCCGAGGGATCCAAAGATGAAGAAGACAGGGTCCAGCCTTTTGAGGAATTCAAGGTAAGTGGTGAAAGGATTTTCTTCTTTCTTTCCCCACTTCTTTTAGTTTCTTAAGTAAATGCCTAATCAGTGCCCTGAGCCATAGCTGCCCTCCATTTACCCTTCAGTCCTGAAGTGTGATGACTTTTCCATACCCAAAGTAAATACAATGAGAGGGAAGCATGTGTGTATGTGCACTTCTTTCTTCTCGTTTTTCTGCAACATATTTTCCTACTTCTTACGGAGCAGTAGAACTGTTTCAAGAATTTCCTTTAGCTTACCAGCTAGAGGCTTTGGAGAGTGACTGGTAAATTGTCTTCCTTACTTCAGTGTGCTGAAGAAAGGGGCTTTTATTGGTTACCTTTTCACAGTGTTCACACTCCTGGGAAGGGAGAGCCATATGCTATAAGATTGGGATGGCAGCAAGTGAGCAGAATGGGTTGGGCTTATAACAGAAACATTAAAAAAAAGAGCAGAGCGTTTGCTAATGTAGTTATTCGTCATTCTCAGTAAAGTTCTTTCTGCTGCACTGAATAACAGAGTCATGGTTAAGTGATGAAAGTGAGGTCAGTCGCCTGGGTTTCCATCTGAGATTTAGCTTTAAAATGTCGTGGGGCCCTAGGTGAGTTATGTCACCCTTGTAGGCTTACTGCTTCATCTATAAGTTGTGCTGAGGATGTAGCAAGCCATTCCTAAGGGTGCAGTAAATCTGGGGAACTGCCCTTGGGTCTGCTGCTGGCTTGCAAAGTAGGCAGTGATGGAGGCTGCAACTGACAGTAACATGGTTAAGAGGGTGGTTTTAAAATGATTTCCACAGAGTGTAAACTAGTTCAACCATCGTGGAAGACAGTGTGGCAATTCCTCAAGGATCTAGAACTGGAAATACCATTTGACCCAGCGATCCCATTACTGGGTGTATACCCAAAGGCTTATAAATCATGCTACTACTATAAAGAAACATGCACACGTATGTTTATTGGGGCACTATTCACAAAAGCAAAGACTTGGAACCAACCCAAATGTCCATCAATGATAAACTGGATTAAGAAAATGTGGCACATATACACCGTGGAATACTATGCAGCCATAAACAAGGATGAGTTCATGTCCTTCGTTGGGACATGGATGAAGCTGGAAGCCATCATTCTGAGCAAACTATCGCAAGGACGGAAAACCAAACACCGCATGTTCTCACTCATAGGTGGGAATTGAACAATGAGAGCACTTGGACACAGGGTGGGGAACATCACACACTAGGGCCTGTTGTGGAGTGGGGGGAGGGGGGAGGGGTAGCATTAGGAGAAATACCTAATGTAAATGACAAGTTCATGGGTGTAGCACACCAACAAGGCACATGTATACATATGTAACAAACCTGCACGTTGTGCACATGCACCCTAGAACTTAAACTATAATAAAAATAAAATAAAATAAAATGATTTCCACCTAGGTCCACATCCCAGCTCTGCTATCTTAGGGCCAGGGGGTGAAATCCTTTGCTTCTGTTTCCTTGTCTATAAAATGGAGTAATAGTAAGATTCAACAATATCGAGCTGTTCTAAGGATTAAAAAGAAAGGTTAACTCACTGTGCCCACCATACAGCAAGCACTCGGTAAATGAGAGCAGATTATGGTTTCTAAGTGCCTCTCAGTCAGAACATCTCCCTTTGGAAAATCCTTTCCCCTTCAGCATTGCCTCTTGTTATGTAGTAGACCAGATTATGTTCTTTTTCTTTCGTTTGTTTAATAGCATTTTTGAGCACCTGCTCTGTGCTAGTGGCAACCATAAACATCACACAGTCCTTGCCTTCAGAGAATTTGAATCTCAGAATTCCTAATGGTGGTTTCTTATCATTTCCATGGTAATAGGCACTTTTGCTCCACTGATGCTTAGGAAGCCAGAACCAAAGCCCAGGTTTTTGGATTTCTTTCAATGAAAAGATTGTTTATTCCTTTCCTGTACTTTTCTTCACCTGGAAAGGCCATGGGGAAATTTCAGTGTGACGGCTTGAAAGCCTGTGTCTCTTGGCTCCCTTAGTTGCATCCACAGCTGACAGGCCATGTCTGAGCAGCTTTTCTGGGCAGAGGAAGGGTACTCTGGGAATTCAGGTAGAATTAGGCCGCCAGTTTGGGTCAGTTGCTTGAGGATTTTTATCTCTTGTCTTGGTGTGGTTTGAAGTATGAATTGAGAACATAAATTTAGGCTCTCGGCTGGGTGCAGTAGCTCATATCCGTAATCCCAGCATTTTGGGGGGACGAGGTGGGCGGATCACATGAGGTCAGGAGTTTGAGACCTAACATGGTGAAACTCTGTCCCTAATAAAATATACAAAAATTAGCTGGGTGTGGTGGCATGCACCTGTAGTCCCAGCTACTTGGGAGGCTGAGGCACAAGAATCACTTGAACCCAGGAGGCAGAGGTTACAGTGAGCTGAGATCGCGCTACTACATTCCAGCCTAGATGACAGAGCAAAACTCTTGTCTCAAAAAAAAAAAAAAAAAAAAAGAAAGGAAATGTATGCACTGTTTGGAGGGCCAGACCCTTTGCCAGGACTGGCATCCTGTCTTCCACTTCCGTGTTCCTTCCTTTCCATCTTCTTCATGACCTGGGATCTCCCTGGACAGATTGTTTTTTTTTGGCAGTGAATTACAGTTAACCCCAAATGTTCCTGCATTGTCTCAGCCTGTGATTGCTGCTTAAGATTTTCAGATAGAGTTCGGTCTCATCACTCTTGGCTGTAAGCAAAGATTAATATACATATATACTCCAACTCACACAATAATTCTCTTCCTTACATTTTCTCACATACAGTAGTCCATATTCATAAACAGTTTTCCCACAGTACTCCTGAGTCATCACAAATGGTTTGGGGAGGAAGAGTGGTCTCTGTCAACTTAAAGATGGCCCCCAAGCCCTTCCCCACTGTAGCTTTATAGATTTTTAGTGTGAAATGTGTTTCGGGTTAAAAGTATATGCCTCAGACCCTGCATCCCTGTGTAATAGTCCTGACTTTACTCCAGACTGCTGTGCTTCTGGAGTGAACAAAATGAGGAGTGAGGAGTGAAGTCAATGTCTTAAAGCTTTGCATTTATATGGGACTTTTCTCCCCTGAAGAGCTCTAAGTGTTCACGCATGCGTTTTCCCCACCGCTCCGCCCCCTCTCGTTCTCATATCCTCAAAATATTCCTGATTATGCAAAAAAGAAGACGTGGTCTTGGACTCATTTTTTATGGTGTGGAGCTCTAGAGGTTTTGACTTAGCCGAGATTTTGAACTTGATTTGTGGTCAGGATTAAATCCCAGATCTTCTGATCCCCAGATTGTTAATGTTTACTGGATTCCAGATGTTATTTCAAATACAAAATACGAAAGTCTACTTATTTCCTTCTAGTAGTATTTTGTCACAAGCCCCATATGTTAAATCAGGCATCTCAAGACTTGTTATAAATATAAAGATAATTTAAGAAATGGGAATTGCTATGTCATACAGTGGCTTCTTCCAAAAGCAAGAGAGAGGCAGTGAATTTTTTCTATGGTTTTCGATCTCTTGAGATTTTAAATCAGTTTCTTGTCCTTCTTACCTTCCTAACCTCTTATTTCCATTAGATTATTTTTTAAAATTATTGATTTGGCAAGCTAGTTTTTATATCTGACGTCTGACTTGTTAATGAATTGTAAAGTAATATAGTGCCATTTCCCATTCCTATAGCTTACTTTTAGTGACTTCCCCATGTCATAGTATGACTCATTTGTTCTTTCCCTAAGGATCTGAAAATAAAACCAGGTTATTAAGAAGAGAAAATAGAATAGTTAAATTGTCTTTTTTTGTTACCAAATTATGCTATGATTTTTTTCATGTGGATGTATGGATGCCTTTTAAATATGGGAATATGCAGATGCACACATAGAAGTTTTATGCAAGGGTATTCTCCTATCCATTCAGCAAAATTTACTGGCAAGCTACTGAATGCCAGATTTGTGTGCTGGGTTCTGGGAATCTAACAGACAAAATCCTCTTTTCTTAAGGAGCTTGCAGATGTTAAAAGAGCAAGCAAAACCCACCTCAGTGGGTTTACATACATATACATTTATAGCAATAAATACATATACATAATTAAGGAGGAAGTATAGCATGATGGTTAAAAGCATGCAGTTTGGAGTGGGACCTGGATTTAGGTCATAGCTCAGCCACCTACTAGCTGAATAACCTGGAGCAAGTTAGTTAACCTTTCACCCAGCTTCCTCATCTGTAAGTGAGGAAATAGTAATACCCTTTATGGAGTTATTGGAGGTTTCAAGGAGATGCTACAGAGAAAAGGTCTAGGATAGAGGCTGTCATGTAGTAAACACTTGATATATGTTAATTATGAGTATTATGTTTTATGTATAATGAAAATTCAAATAAAATAAGCTAGCAAGCTATGAAATTATACCTTACTCTGAAATCTAATCCATGGAAGACATTTTTTTTGGACCTTTTTAGGGATGTGGAAAGGAGATAGGCCATCTGGTAGCATGCGATTATAAATAACACTTCTTTCCATGGACAGTCTCCACTTTATACTCAGTAAAGGAAGTAAACATGGCATCTAATCAAGCAGCAGAACATACAGAATTGGGCTCTTAGCACTTATCCACTTTCAAAACGTCCAAATAAAATCATGGAAGTCTTCAAGTGGTTCTCTGAAAATAATGTTTAAGTAAAAATGCCATTTGGTATAAGCTAATTGCTTTATTCTCTCATAACTTGCTAATGAATTGTCACAGAAGAACACAGAAGATTGTGAGAATAAAAGAATGTGATAGATCCATAGTGAGACTAAACCGTGTCTACTTTTCTCACTTCAAGTAATACTTAGAACCATATGTGTTCTTGCAGTCAGGACTGACAGTTTTATACAGCTATTCTAAGCAATATAAGTGATTGATTCTGGAGCAAATCTTTCAGTGAATGTAGTCTGTACCCTGTGTTGTTGGTGGTTTGGTTTTAGTTGACCTAGAAGTCGCCTTTGCATTTCGGATGCTGCTGTTGTATAACATGCATTGCTTAGGATAAAACAAACTGATTTCTCTATACCTTAGATCTAATCTGTCTGAAATTGGACAAAGCAGGCATGTTCTTTTGTGTGGCATATTAGTGTGTTACACTTTCTGAAGTTAAAGAACCACCTGCATTATTAGGAAACTAATTCCATCTAGCAGTCTACTGCATTCCATCTGACAGTCTACCACTACCGGTAGATGAGGAGGTTTCTTCTTTGTTGCAGAAATCTAATGTGTTATATGTTTTCTCTTAATCGTTGCTTCTTCTGTGTTTAGGTTGACTGGTTTTCAGCACATAGATGCTTTATAGCCTTGTGTTTCACAGCTATAATAATTCATGCTTCTTAAACAGAGCATATGTATCTACCGTTATACAGGTCAGAGAATTAACCGTTCTCCTGGGGCCTCACTCTTTTTTCTACTCTCTTTCCTTCCTGTCTCGTAGTGGGGAGAGAGGCTGCAAAACTTGAGGCCCTCGAATGAGGCACCTCAAAGAAGATTGTAGTTGCTTATCTCACACCTCAGCAAGAAACCATGGAAAGTTCCCTGAAGGAAGTGACACAATTTGGGATGGAGAAGCTCCAAGATGAAAGGATTTGGACATGTGTCCACCAGCTCATATCAAATGGTTGGCAGGGAAGGACCTTATAAGGTCTCTAGAGGAGCACAAATGAGGGAACTCAGGCCAGGAGGGAAAGAATGGAGCCCAGACTAGATACTGGTTCTGCCAACTACCTGGCCTATACGGTGGGTCCCCTGGTGATGCCTTCTGCCTGGGCTCACCCTGTGGAGTCTCTGCAGGTTATTTTGCAGGCACTTTCTACTTGCAATCTCTTGTAAGACTTTTTATTGTGTGCTTTTAGGCCTTGTGAAACTTGTGAACTATAGAGAGGTCTGTGTGTCTGAAACTAGAATAGTTGAATGATTTATTTGAAAAATGTTACAGTCTATGAGTTAGCTCAGAAGGGGCACATGGTAGAATGGCTGAGTATAGTGCTGAAGCCAGACGTCCTGGCCTTCAACCTGGCTCCTCTGCTTACTAGCTGAGTGACCTTGGGCATACTATTCAACTTCTCTGTTCCTTAGTTCTTTAGCTGTAAGATAAGGCCAATGAGTGGGTATCCAAACATTCCTGGTTTATATCTGTGCCTGGCACAAGTGTTAATAGTGCCACCTTTCAATCTCTAAAGTATCCTTATTTGGATGATCAGTTATATGTCTGCCATACCAATAAGAGAATCTATATCAAAAATTTTTTTGGAAGACTAAAAATATAGAAAACAATACCCAATTGTAACATGCTCAGTAAATATTAGCTGCTGTTGTTTTTTTATGTGCTATTTATTTTACAAGTAGACTGGTATTTTAAATACCCAATTTCATGTATTACTCCAGGAGCAAAAACTGTTACCACAGACTTTGGGATCTGAAAGTGACTTATATTATTGGATAATGAGGAGCTAACAAGGTGTGAGCAAGTGTAATACAATTTCAAAAATTCTCTTCCTTTCTAATCTGGCGTGGGTGAAACAAGTAGCATGGAGGAAATGACTGTTTTCATTCATTTCACTAAAATGGTAATCACCTCAATGGCATGCTGGTTTTACAGAGAAAATACAGTGGAGGTTGCTAATTTGGTTCGTGTGTTTTACTGCACTGTTCTTTCCAATTTGATCTCTAGTTTTCTTTCTTTGACCTTTCTTTGGGTGTCACCTTTTCCTCTCGCAGGAGAGGCTAGTTGCAGTCCCTTCTTCATTGATCCTTGTCTCCAGAGATAAATAAAATTAAACATAATTCAGAAAGCTTTATTTGAAGTAATGGTTTCATCTGCTCACTCTTAAAATATTTTTCATGTTGGACATTAGGTAAAATAAATACAAATTATTTGTATTTTGACTTTATTTTTCACAAATATGTACTTTGGGTAGAGATGCTGCTGAACCTAGAAGATCCTCTATCTGGTTAGGCAGGGGGGTGGGATAAGCTTGCGGAGGCCATGGTGTGATGGACTTTGACTCCTGGTTCTCACTTGCTAGCTGTGTGATCTTGGGGATGCCATTTATTTCATCTCTCTGAGCTTCAGTATTTTTCATCCTTAAAATGAAAAGAATGATACTTCCTGCTCTACAGGGTGATTATGAGGATGAAATAGGATGATAAGGATTAGTATACTCTCAACAAATGGATGGTATGGTAATTAACAGTTGTCAGTCGTTTTAAATTCTAGGATATTTGGAAACAAAGAGTTCCTTTCTCGAAAGATGGTCGAGGTGATTGAAAGAGACTTCTTTTAGGAGGAAGATGTGCAGAGGCTGTGTCTCTGATGACAAAAATGCTTTGATGATGTGGGTTTCATACAGGAGAAGCTAGTGCTCTTCATCACAGAGCTAAATACAGACCTGCCCAGGACCTGGAGAAACTAAAGGAGGATATAAGGTCAGTGAGAAACAGCTGTAGCCCCACCTGGATCCCTTGTATCAGTCTTCTGAGAATAAAAGCACTGTGGCTATTGCTACTCTTTTGTCTTCCAGATCGCTCAGTAAATGTCTTTTGTAGCACACCCTAACCAGAAACATAAAAGGAAGAGAATTCTGGGAAACGAGGTTCAGTCTAGCCAAGGTGACACATTACCAAACTGGCACATTAACAGTTATCCAATCTAGTTTAATCTAACACCTTTAAATTATTTTAAAACCAACTCCAAATAATATATACTTTTTTCCCTAGAAAACTTCAGTATGTGGCTGGGTGCTGTGGCTCATGCCTGTAATCCCAACACTTTGGGAGGCCGAGATGGGAGGATCACTTGAGCCCAGGACTTTGAGACCAGCCTGGGCAACATAGTGAAACACTGTCTTTACCCCAAAATTTAAAATGCTGCATGTGTCTGTGGTCCCAGCTACTCAGGAGGCTGAGGTGGTAGGATTGCTTGAGCCCAGTAAATTGAGGCTGCAGTGAGTCATGATCATGCCACTGCACTCTACCCTGGGTAACCGAGTGAGACCCTGTCTCAAAACACACAAAAAAGCACTTCAGTATGTGACTGTAAAAGCTAAACACTCTTTTTTTAAAAAATAAAAAAAAAATAAAAACAAAACTAGAATGACATTATCAAATCTCAAAAAAACTAAAAATAATTCCTTAATATTATCAGATACCCAGTCAGCATTCACATTTCCTTAATTATCTCATGAATGTTTTTCTGTAATTGGCTTGTTGAGAATCAGGATCCTAATAGGTTCCATTCTTTTTGGGATCCTAATTACATTTGGTTGAGTTCTTATTTTGGTAATTGCAATGTCAGAAGTCAAGTGATTCACTAATACAGAAAACAAGTACAAAACTGAACAAAATTGTAAAGATAAAAAAACACACACCCAACCACTGGAAACTGAAAATCCACCAAAGCGAGGTGAAAAATTGAGAAGTGTTGATTCTTGAGAAGCTTCTGTAGCTTTGGACAAGAATGGGTGAGAATGTGGCATTCTTGCTTGGAACTGATTCCATATCCTCTTCCTGCCACACTCTATTATTTAAAAAAAAAAAAAAAAAAGGCCAGGCATGGTGGCTCACTTCTGTAATACCAGTACTTTGGGAGGCTGAGGTGGGATGATCACTTGAAGCCAGGATTTCAAGACCAGCTGGTCAATATAGTGAGATGCTGTATAAATAAAAAATTAGATAAGTGTGCTGGCGTATGCCTGTAGTCCCAGCTATTCAGGAGGCTGAGGTGGGAGGATAACTTGACCCCAGGAGGTCGAGGCTACGGTGAGCTATGATTGCACCACTGCATTGTAGCCTGGGTGACAGAGGGACACCCTGTCTAAAAATAAAATAAAATTTTAACTCAGTTCAGGACTGGCGGTGAAAACCAAAACCTTACAGCCAAAGGTAGACTTGATTCAGGGTGGAGGATGGGGGCACTGAAAGCCTGTGGCTTTGTGAGCTAAAAAAGCAGACTCACGTTAGAATATTTCAGGAAATCCTGCAGCATGACTAGCCCACGGTAGCAGTTGTGATTTGGGATGGGTGGTAGACCAGCCAGAATTTAACAGGGAGATCGTGCAAGTGAGAGAGACATTAAAGGTGTGAAATAAGCTTTTCTAGGCTTTCTGGGAAACTAAACATAAGCAGGGAAGACCCAAGAGAGCCCAGCAAAAAGTAAAAGCCAGGGAGACCTGCGATGACTGCCACTTTGAATGCCATTCCTCAATCCATACACCTTGGTTAAGGAAGGGTGAAAGCACAGTGAGTTCAGGGTGTCTAAATTATTGGTCAGCTGTTCAAGTATGTAACACAAATATGACCTCAATGGAATTGGAAAAAAAAATTCTGAACAGAGACATCAGTGGGTACAGACCATGGAGAATGAGATTCTACAGTTTATATTCAGGTAAGTTATCAAAACAAAACAAAACAAAAACCTTCAGAAAAATAAGGTAATCAAGTGTTGATGTTACATATACATGTGCTCTCTCTCTCTCTATATATATGTGTGTGTGTGTGTAGATATATATACACACACATATATATCTGAACATATAAACATTTAAGATTATATATGTAATCTTAAATTATGTATATTATATATATAATCTTAAATGTCTAGTTTTCAGCTAAAATGTAATAAACATGCAGACTAACAAGAAAGTGTGACCCATACTAAAGAAGATGAGTATTTAAGTTAAAACTAACTCTGAGTAGGCCCAGATGCTAGATTTAACAAAGACTTAAAAATAGTTATTATGATTATATTTAAAGAACTAAAGTATATTTGAATAGTTGCTATAAAATATGCCAACTGTGAATCAACAAATAGAGAATCAAATGGAAATTATAAAAAAAGAACCAAGTAGAATTTCTAGAATTGAAGAGTACACTACTAACTGAAATGAAAAATTCCCTAGTTGAACTCAAGAGCAGATTAGAAATGGTAGAAGAAAGATTCAGTGATCCTGAAGGTAGATCAAGAGAAAGTATCCAGGACAGGTGCAGTGGCTCACACCTACAATCCTAGCACTTTGGGAGGCTGAGGTGAGTGGATCGCTTGAGCCCAGGAGTTTGAGATCAACCTGGGCAACATGGAGAAACTACGTCTCTACAAGAAATAAAAAATTAGCCAGGTATGGTGGTGCACATCTGTAGTCCTAGCTACTTGGGAGGCTGAGGTAGCAGGATCACCTGAACCTAGAGAGGCTGAGGCTGTGGTGAACCAAAATCGTACCACTGCACTCCAGCCTGTGTGACAGAGCAAGACCCTATCTCAAAAAAAAAAAAAAAAAAAAAAAAAAAAAGGAATTATCCAAACCAAAGAGCAGAGAGGGCTGGGCATGGTGGCTCATACCTGTAATCCCAATACTTTTGGAGGCTGTGGCAAGTACATCACTGGAGCCCAGGAGTTTCAGACCAGCCTGGGCAACATGGCAAAACCCTGTATCTACAAAAATTAGTCAGGTGTCATGATATGCACCTGTAATCCCAGCTACTCAGGAGGCTGAGGTGGAAGGATCTCCTGGGCCCAGGAAGTTGAGGCTGCAGTGAGCCAAGATCATGGCGAGTACTCCAGCCTGGGTGACAGAATGAGACCCTGTCTCAAAATAAATAAATACATAAAAATTTAAAAAGCAGAAAAAAATTCAGAGAAAAATCAACAGAGCCCTGTGCAACAACATCATGTGTCCCAACATAATTTTAACACCTGTGTAATGGGAATCTCAAATGGAAAGACGCAAAAGGGACAAAAAAATTGAAAGAAAAATCTGAAAACTTCCCAAATTTGATGAAGATTATCTATAGATCCAAGAAGCTCAGTGAACCGCAATTAGCGCAATTACGATAAACCGCAAAAAAAAAAAAAAAAACCAAAAAAAAAACCATTTAGACAAATCATATTCACACTGTTGAAAGACAAAATCTTGAATATAACAAGAGGAAAACAATTCATCACATACAGGGCAACAATAATGTGATTAATAGCTGATTTCTGATCAGAAACAGTGGAGACCAGAGGATGATGGTGTGACATAATCAAAGAGCAGAAAGGAAAAAACAAAAAACCTGTCAACTAAGAATTCTATATCCAGGAGAACAATCCTTCAAAAATGAAGGTGAAGGAGGTTTGACTCATGGTTCTAGAAAGATGGAGTAAATGTACATTTACTAGTTGTATCTTACTAAATACAACTAAAACTCTGGACACTGCACATAACAGAATTGTAAGCATAATTATAACCATGGAAAGTTAAAAGAAAGCAGAGTGGCTAAAGATCTGAGTCCTAGAAATCACATTATGGTGAGCCCGGGAATTCGAGACCAGCCTAGGGAACATGACCAAACCTGGATCTTTACAAAAAATACAAAAAGTAGCCAGGTATCATGGTATGTGCCTGTAGTCCCAGATACTCAGTAGGCTCAGGTGGAAAGATCACCAGGGCCCAGGAAGCCGGGGCTGCAGTGAGCCAAGATTGTGCCACTGCACTCCAGCCTGGGTGACTGCACTCCAGCCTGGGTGACAGAGTGAGACCCTGTCTTGTATATTTCCTTTTTGCTGCGTATATCCCAGACTTGGACCTAAAGAAGCAAGCAACTCAGAAATGCTAACAGGTGCAGACAAAGGAAGTCTCAACAAAAGCCTGCTCTCTCTAGCCAAAGGAGCAAGTAGGAAATGGGCAGTCTAGCAATACAGAAAGCTTTTAGACAATAACCACTCTAGTCTATCTAAACACCAAAGAAAAAACTGTCCAGCAAAGGCTGAATGGGGAGCCTAGGCTTGTACCCTCGTGAGGCTGTATTTAGGTGCCAGAGAAGGCCAAGTAGGTATTCAGGTCTTTCATATTGTCTAGTAGTAAAGAGGTTACCTCTACCTTGCTGTAAACAACCAGGTGGGGAGCCAAAATGCCTACCTACATCTAGTAGTAAAGAGGTGTCCCTTTTTTTTTTTTTTTTTTTTTTTTTTGAGACGGAGTCTGGCTCTGTTGCCCAGGCTGGAGTGCAGTGGCCGGATCTCAGCTCACTGCAAGCCCCGCCTCCCGGGTTCACGCCCTCAGCCTCCCGAGTAGCTGGGAGTACAGGCGCCCGCCACCTCGCCCGGCTAATTTTTTTTTTTTTTTTTTGTATTTTAGTAGAGACAGGGTTTCACTATGTTAGCCAGGATGGTCTTGATCTCCTGACCTCGTGATCCGCCCGTCTCGGCCTCCCAAAGTGCTGGGATTACAGGCTTGAGCCACCGCGCCCGGCCGAGGTGTCCCTTTTGAGTTGTTAACGGAGGCTGAGCAGGGAACCTGAACTTCTACTTCTGCCTGGCAGTAACAGGATCACACCTCCTCTCTTCCCCTGCCAGGGTGGTATCAGAGAAAGACAGCTAAAACTGGGTGTTTAATAAGATCTAGAGTCTTTTAACATAATAAGAACATGTCCGTTTAACATAATAAGAACATGTCCAGGTTTAAGTTGAAAAGTCACTTGCCATTCCAAGAACCAAGAACTTGCCAGGAAGATATCAAAGTAAATTTAAATAGACAGCAGATGCCCACACTGAGATGACAGAGATGTTAGACTTACCCACCAAAGACTTTAAAGAAACCGTGGGAGAAAAAAGAAATCAGTGAGCAACTATGATCACACTTGAAACAAATGAAAAAATTGAAAGCTTCAGCAAAGAAATAGAAAATATAAGAAGAACCAAATGCAAATTTTAGAACTGAAAATTGAAAAATCAAACTAAAAAGCTCAGGGTATGGGCTCAGCAGCAGAATGGAAGGCACAGAAGGGAAAAATCAGTGAACTGTAAACTAGAACAAAAGAAATTACCCAATCTGAATAATGGAAAGAAAATAGTAAATAAATAAAGAAATGTTGACAGCCACAAGGATCTACGTGATTATAACAAAAGATCTTACATTTATGTATTGAGACTCCTAGAGGAGAAAAGAAAGAAGACAGCACAAAAAGAGTACTTTACAAAATAATGACTGAAAAGACCTCCAGTTTGGCAAGAGACTTAAACTCACAGATTCAAGGAGCTAAGCAAGCCCCAACGAGGGTAATTCCGAAGAAGTCTACAAGAAGACACAGTTATAATTAAGCTTGTGAACACTAAGGACAAAACTTGTAAAAGCAGCCAGAAAAAATGACACCTTACCTATAGGGGGAAAAAAAAACAATTTGAATGACAATGGATTTCCCATTGGTGACCATGAAGATCAGAGGAAATGGCATGATGTTTTTTAAGTGCTAAAAGAAAAGTACTGTTAACCCAGAATCCTTATCCCGTAAAGTATCTTTTTGGAATAGGGAGAAATCAAGACATTCTCACATAAAGGCAAACTAAGAGAATTTGTTGCTAGCCAGCCTATCCTAAAAGGATGGCTAAAGGAATTTTCTTAAACAGAAAGAAAATGATTAAAGAAGGAACCTTTGAATATCAGACTAGAAGGAAGAACATGGTAAGCCCAAATATGAGTATATACAATGGGCTTTCCTTCCTCCCTGGAGTTTTCTAAATTTTATTTGACAGTTAAAACAAATTATAACATTGTCTGATATTGTTCTAAATGTACTTAGAGGAAATTTTTAATATGATTATATTATAAACAAGGGAAGCTAAAGGGATTTAAAGAGAGTTATGGTTTTGTTACTTCACTGGAATTGTTAAAATGACACGAGTAGACTGATACATTTATGACTATACATACATGAGTAGAGCGATATGTTTATGAATATGCATACACCTTTTAGCAGCCACTAAAAAAGCTACACAAAGAGGTATGCTTAAAAGCACAATAGGTAAATAAAAATGGAATTCTTTTTTTAAAGTTTAGGTAACCCACAGGAAGTCAGAAAAAGGAAAATAGACAAAAATATAGAGAACAGATAGAAAACAAAAAATAAAATGACAGACTTAGGTCGACATATCAATAATTATATTAAAAGTACGTGGCTTATTATATCAATTAAAAAGACAGATTGGCATAGTAGAATAAAAAACCAACCCAATTATATGCTGTATACAAGAAACTTCAAATATTATGATATATAAGCAAGTTGACAAGAAAATGATGGGAAAATATATATTATGTAAACATTAATCAAAGGAAAGTCAGAGTGGCTATATTCATATCATGTAAAGCAGACTTCAAAGCAAAGAATATTACCAGAGTTGGGGAAGAACATACATAATGATAAAATGGTTAATCCGTCAAGAGGACATAGTAATACGTATATGCCCAGTGAATGGAGCTGAAACATGTGAAGCAGAAACTAATAAAATTGAAAGAAGTAGACTAATCCACAATTTTAGTTTGGGACCTTACCACTCCTTTCTCAATAATTGATAGTACAATTAGACAGAAGGTCAGCAAGGATATAGAAGAACTCAACAATACCATCAACCAAAGGATCTGATAGAGATTTCTAGCACTGTCTAGCACTACCCTATAACTACAGAATACCCCTTTTCAGGTATGCCTAGAACATATACCAAATTAGACCATATCCTGTGCCATCAGATGAACCTCAATACATTTTTAAAAATTGAGGACATACAGAATGTGTTCTCCAACCACAATAGAATCAAACTAGAAATCAGTAACAGAAATATAATAGGAAAATCTCCAAACAGATGGCAACTATGAAACATGCTTCTAAATAATCCTTAGGTCACAGGGGAAGTTCCAAGGTGAATCAAACAATGTGCTGAACTGGGTGAAAATGAAACATATCAAAATTTGTGGGATACAGTGAAAACATTGCTAAGAGGGAAATTTACAGAACTGCATGTGTACATTAGAAAAGAGAAAAAGTCTAAAATCAATATGTTCCAACTCAAGAACCCAGAAAAAAAAGGAGAAAACTAAACCCAAATCAAGCAAAAGGAAGGAAATAATAAAAACAGAAATCAATGAAATAGAAAACAGAAAAACAGAGAAAAATCAGTTAAATGAAGAGCTGGGTCTTTGAAAAGATTTATAAAATTGACAAACCTCTAGCAAGTCTGACAAAGCAAAAGGAGAACACCCAAATTACTAATATGAGAAATGAAACAATATATCAATGCTAACTCTGTAGACATCAAAAGGATAATGAGGGAATACTGTGAACATCCATATATACACATAAATGTGACAACTTAGATGAGGAACAACAATTCCTCAAAAAACTCCAACTACCACAGTTCACCGCCTATAACTATTAAGGAAATAGATTTAGAAATTTTAAAACTTCTCCAAAAAACAAACAAACAAACAAACAAACAAAAAACTCCAGGCCCAAATGGATTCATTGAAGAATTTTACTAGACATTTAAAGAAGAATCAACACCAATTCTACACAATTTGTTTAGAAAATAGAAAGAAGGGAGCACTTTCTAATCATTTTATGAAGCTAGTATAGCTTTGATTCCTAAACCAAAATCAGTTAAAAAAAAAAAAAAAAAGATTACTACAGGTGAACATCCCTCATAAATATAAACACAAAAATCCTTAACAAAATGTTAGCAAATAGAATTCATCAATGTATTTTTAAAAACATGATAATTGAGGTTTATTCCAGGAGTACAGTCTGGTTAAATACTTAAAAATCAGTCAGTTTAATCTACCATAATAAGAAGCTAAAGAAGAAAAAAAAATCACATGATTATATCAGTGCAGAAAAAGCATTTAACAAACTTCAACACTCATTTATAACAAAAATTCTCAGGAAAATAGGAATACAAAGATTTTCTCAAACTTAATAAAGAGCATCTACAAAAAAACTGTATAGTTACCATTATATTTAATGGTAAAAGACCAAGTGCTTTTCCACTAATATCAGGAAAAAGGTAACTATGTCTGTTTCAAGAACTCTTATTCAACATAGTGCTGGGATTTCTAGCCAGTAGAATAAGGTAAGAAATGGAAATAAAAGGTATACAGATAAGCAAGGAAGGAATAAAACAGTCCCTATTTGCAGATATATGAGTGTTTGTTTACATAGAAAGTCCCAGGGAGTCTACCAAAATCTTCTTAAAACTAATATATCAGTTTATAAAGTTTATAAGACACAAGATAAACATAAGTTTATTTCTGTAGACTAACAACAAACACATGGACATTGAAATTTAAGATACAATACATTTACAGTTACCAAAACCAAATGAAATGTTTATGTGTAAATCTAATAAAATGTGTATCGTACATGTGTGCTAAAAGCTATGCAACACTAATAAAAGAAATATCTGAATAAATGAAGAGACAATGCTCATGAATTGGAAAATTCAGCCTAGTAAAGATGTCAGTTCTACCAATTGTTTAATGTAATTCCTGTCAAAATCCCAGCAAGATTTTTTGTAGACATTGTCACGATTATTCTGAAATGTATATGGAAAGGCAAAGGAACTAGAATTGCTAAAACAATTTTGAAAAATAATAATGTGAGAGGAACCAGTATACCCAATTTGAAGACTTACTACATAGCTACAGTAATCAAGACTGTTTGATATTGGTGGAGGGATATGCTCATAGGTCAGAGAAAAAAAATAGAGAACCCAGAAATAGACCCACACATATATGATGCCCAACTGATTTTTGACAAAGTTGCCAAAGCAATTTAATGAAGGAAAGAAAGCCTTTTCAACATATGGTGCTGGAACAATTGGACATCCGTGGGCAGAAAATGAACCTCTACCTTAGTCTCACACCTTACACGAAAATTAACTCCAGATGAATCACAGAGTTAAAATTTAAACTGCAAAACTCTAAAACCTTTAGAAAAAAACACAGGAGAAAATGTGAGATCTAGGGCTAGGCAAAGAGTGTATATAGACTTGACACCAAAAAGCGTGATCACCCACATATGGAAAAATAAATAAACTGGACTTTATAAAAATTAGAACTTTTTTGCTGTGAAACATCCTGTTAAGAGGATATAAAGACAAGCTACAGAGTGAGAGAAAATATTCGCAACCCATATATCTGACAAAAGCCATGTATATTTACAATATATAAAAAACTCAACACTCAACAGTAAAAAACCAAACAATCCAATTAGAACATGTGCAGAAGACATGAAGAGACACTTCACAGAGGAAGATATACAGATGGCACTAAGCACATGAAAAGATGCTCAACATCATTAGCCATTGGAGAAATACAAATTAAAACCATAATGAGATACAACTATACACCTATCAGAAGGGCTAAAATTAAAAAGTAGTGACTGGCTAGGATACAGAGAAACTGGATTATTTATCCATTGCTGGTGGTTATGTGACAGAGTACAGCCATTCTGGAAAACAGTTTGATGTTTTCTTTAAAACCTAGACATTCGACTGGGCGCAGTGGCTCACTCCTGTAATCCTAGCACTTTGGGAGGCAAAGACAGGCTGATCACATGAGGTCATGAGTTCGAGACCAGCCTGGCTAACATGGTGAAACCCTGTCTCTACTAAAAATACAGAAATTACCTGGGCCTGGTGGCGTGTGCCTGTAATCCCAGCTACTCAGGAGGCTGAGGCAGGAGAATCGCTTGAACCCAAGGCTCAACCCTTGGAATGAGCCAAGATTATGCCACTGCGCTCCATTCTGGGTGACAGAGCGAGGGACTCTGTCTCAAAAAAAAAAAAAAAAAAAATCAAGTAAACATTCGACCACCATATGCCCTTCTTTGGCACTGATTCCAAAGGGATGAAAATTTATGTTCATACAAAAACCTACACATGAATGTTTATAGCATCTTTATTCGTAATAGCCAAACAAACAAACAAACAAACCTAGAAACAGCCGAAATGTCCTTCAGTGGGTGAATATTTAAACAAACTGATACATCCCCACCATGGAATACTACTCAACCGTAATAAGGGATAGACTGTTGGTACGCGAAGCAACCTGGATGAATCTCTGGAGAATTATGCTGAGTGGAAAAAAAGCCAGTTCAAAAAGTTTACATACTGTATGATTCCATTTATATTAATATAACATTCTTGAAACGACAAAATTATAGGAGTGGGAAGGGGTTAGTGTTTTCCAGGGGTTAAGAAGGGGTTGGGGGATGGGAAGGAAGTGGTCGTAACTATAAAAGGGCAACGTCAGGGATCCTTGTGATGGAAATGTTCTGTGTCTTGACTATGTCAATGTCAACATCCTGGTTGAGATAGAGTACAGAGTTTTGGAAGATGTTGCCATTGGGGAAAACTGGATATAGAGTACACCAAACATAAGATTGTTTAAAGCAATAATGGTCACACTGTGTTGTTAAGATTTTCACGTATATAACTGGAATATATATGCCAGTAATACTATGCATTTTGTTTGTTGATATGTCTTCATCAAGACTATGAAGAGTCTGAAATTTTATCCTGTTTGCAAGCTCATGAGTTAGGCCACTACAGTATCATGGATGCTGGCAGAAGACATGAAGTTTCTGTGTCAGAGTTACAGATTTTTCTAGTCACAGCACAGCAGGCAACATGGACTTCATGTTCACATCGCTTCCCCTTGTCCCCCAAGTCCCACAAGGATGACACAGTAGGTCTTTGTCACAGCTAGATAATCCTGAGCTTAGGAGACTTCCAGTCTTATAAAGAGGTTTATAATAAACACACCCAACCTTTGACATTATTGTTCTGGCCAGGAAACAAACCTGCCTTCTTCTGTCATCTTCTGAGACTCTTGGTTACACAAACATCCTTCAAAAGATAATCCAAGACAAAAACTGCCACAAGGCATATAGAATTGCCCCATGCCACCACCACGACCAGAGAATATTTTAAGTCTCTCAATTTATAACTTTTCTCTTTTTCCTCCCTTGTTATTTATTTGTTGAAAACATGTCTAATCTCTTCTTATTTTTATTTATTTATTTATTTATTTATTTGAATTGGAGTCTTGCTCTGTCGCCCAGGCTGGAGTGCATGGTGCAATCTCGGCTCACTGCAGCCTCTGCCTCCCAGGTTCAAGTAATTCTCTTGCCTCCCCCTTCCTAGTAGCTGGAATTATAGGTGTGTACCACCATGACTAGCTAATTTTTGTATTTTTACTAGAGACATTCACCATGTTGGCCAGGATGGTCTTGAGCTCCTGGCCTCCAGTGATTCATCTGCCTTGACCTCCCAAAGTGCTGGGATTATAGGCATGAACCACTGCACCCGGCCCTGATCTCTTTTTTTTTTTTTTTTTTTTTCCTTTTTATTGTACTTTAAGTTCTGGGGTACATGTACAGAATGTGCAGGTTTTTTACTTAGGTATACACATACCATGGTGGTTTGCTGCACCCATCAACCCATCACCTGCATTAGGTATTTCACCTAATGCTATCCCTCCCCTAGTCCCCGACCCCCAAGAGGCCTCAGTGTGTGATGTTCCCCTCCCTGTGTCCATGTGTTCTCATTGTTCAACTCCCACCTATGAGTGAGAACATGTGGTGTTTGGTTTTCTGTTCTATCATTAGTTTCTTGAGAATGGTGGTTTCCAGCTTCATCCATGTCCCTGCAAAGGACATGAGCTCATCCTTTTTTATGGATGCATAGTATTGCATGGTGTATATGTGCCACATTTTCTTTATCAGTCCATCATTGATGGGCATTTGGGTTGGTTCCAAGTCTTTGCTATTGTGAGCAGTGCTGCAATAAACATATGTGTGCATGTGTCTTTATAGCAGAATGATTTATAATCTTTTGGGTATATATCCAATAATGGGATTGCTGGGTCAAATGGTATTTCTGGTTTTAGATCATTGAGGAATCACCACAAATGATCTGTTTTTAGAAGAACTTCCCATGACCTGGGTTTTGTTCATTGCATCTTTGTGGAATCATTTTAGAATATTCTTCTATTCCCTGTATTTTCTACAATCTTTATTTAGATTTAAAGTCTTGATTATATTTAGGCTTTAGGTAGGGGGTGTGTGTGTGTGTATGTGTGCATGAATGAGTGTGTGTATGTATAAGAGTAATTAAAAATACTTCATAGGGCTGTGTACATTCTTTATATCATATCAAGAGGCATATTATGCATGGCTTTTATTGTGACACTGATAAGATTATGTTTGTTAATAAGATTGACCAGTATTTAAGTAGACATTGTCAGTCTGAACCATCTGTTACAAGGTTCTTCATTAGCCTTTCACTCACTGATTTTAGCAGCCATTGATACTCATTGCCTAGATTCAGTTCTTTAGGAGGGTTTGTTTTTGTTTGCTTGTTTGTTTGTTTGTTTTCCTGAGACAGGGTTTCTCATTCCTGTTGTCTGGGTTGCAGTGCTGTGGTGCAGTCACCGCTCACTAGAACTTCTGCCTCCCAGGTTCAAGTGGTTCTCCTGCCTCAGCCTTTTGAGTAACTGGGACTACAGATGTGCCCCACCACGCCTGGCTAACTTTTGTATTTTTTGTAGAGATGAGGTTTCACCATGTTGCCTAGGCCGGTCTTGAACTGCTGGGCTCAAGCAATCTTCCCACATTGGCCTCCTAAAGTGCTGTGATTACAGGCGTGAGCCATTGCACTTGGCCAAGATTTTTGAAATAATGATATTCCATTAATCTTTCTGCATTAATTATCTGGAATTCCTCTATAAAGAACATTCACTCATAACTCTTCTGTTTTCCTGAGGCATAGTTTGTGTGAGGAAGTCAGAATAAATGCTTGATGCTGTTATTTTCATAGTAAAAAAGTGATAGTAATGTGTACACATACAGAAGTGCCTCATTCTTTTTAATGGGTGCTTAGCATTTCATTACTATGGATTGTGTCAAATAACATGTTTATTATTTGTTTTACTTTTAAAATTTTTATTGGTTATTGGGGAACAGGTGGTGTTTGGTTACATGGGTAAGTTCCTTAGTGGTGATTTGTGAGATTTTGGTGCACCCCCACCTGAGCAGTATCCACTGCACCCGATTTGTTGCCTTTTATCCCTCACTCCCTTCTCACCCTTTCCCCCTGAGTCCCCAAAGTCCATTGTGTCATTCTTACGCCTCTGCATCCTCATAGCTTAGCTCCCACTTATGAGTGAGAACATGTGATGTTTGGTTTTCCATTCCTGAGTTACTTCACTTGGAATGATAGTCTCCAGTCCCATCCAGGTCGCCAGTAGTGCCTTTTGACTGTTCGCTGATGGAAATTTGTCACACTCTCCATCCCTTCTGTTGCTTTCCTTGTCAATGTATTGGGCATGATAAGGAGGGAAAGGAAAATGTCTCTTGACTACACAGAGTGCAGTCATTGTGCTGTGAAAAATGTCCTGGTAGCCCTCAGCAGGATGGCCACCCCTCTTCCTTACAGACTCATTCCTCCTCTAAACAAGCCAGTCTCACTGATTCGTGGTTCTGTGGCATCTCCAGTGGATTTGACTCATTGTTAAACATGCCTTCCCAGGTGTTTTAAACAGGGGTAGATTTCTCTGCACTAATGCTGAGCATTGCTTCTTCATCTCTTTTCCTGAGAACTTTAGCTTTACCTTGGCCTTTTGAGATTATTGGGACTGATATGTAGAAACCTGTGTGTTTGGCTGTTCTTGCAACCATGCAAACATTGGAGATGTGTTAATATTTTGGTGTCTATGGGACTAGAGCAGTTACGGGCAATAGTACCTTTGAAGATAGCATTCACGATGGTTCCTGCCTGGTTATAGGCAGAATCCCTATGTTCCATGTGTTTTTCCACTGAGACGTTTTTTTCTTTCCAACTTTCATTTTAAGTGCAAAGGATGGATGTGCAGGTTTGTTACATGGGTAAATTGTGGGCTGAGGGGGTTTGGTGTACAGATAATTTTGTCACCCGGGTAATCAGCATAATACTCAGTATGTAGTTTTTCAGTCCTTATCCTTCTCTCACCCTCCACTTTGCTCAAATAGGCCCCAGTGTCTATTGTTCTCTTCTTTGTCTCCATGTGTACTCAATGTTTAGCTCCCATTTATAAGTGAGAACATGGAGTATTTGGTTTTCTGTTCCTGCGTTAATTCACATAGGATAATAATGGCCTCCAGCTCCATTCAGGTTGCTGCAAAGGACATGATTCATTCTTTTTTATGGCTGCGTAGTATTCCATGGTGTATATGTACCACATTTTCTTTATCCAGTCCACTGTTGATGGATATCTAGGTTAATTCCAAGTGGTTTCTTATGCATCCCTGAGACTCTTGAGCACAGGAGGTGGAGGTGGTAGGGCCCTGCGGCTGCTCTTCCTGCTGCGGTATACAGGCAAACAGATGAGGTGTTTAAACACCACCACCAGTAGCTACTTAAGTTGTTTAGCCTGCAGTAATAAACTTGATCATGAGAGAGTGTTAATTTTGATTTATTAATGTTTTTTTTTCACAAATGGATATGGAGATACCCGTCTTCCCCAACTCTCCGGATTAGTCTGCTAGGGCTGCATAACAAACTACCACACACTTAGTGTGTTTTTTTTTTTTTTTTTTGAGATGGAGTCTCGCTCTGTTGCCAAGCTGGAGTGCAGTGGCGCGATCTCGGCTCACTGCAACCTCTGCCTCACAGATTCAAGTGATTCTCCTGCCTCAGCCTTGTGAGTAGCTGGACTATAGGTGTGTGCCACCACAACCAGCTAATTTTTGTATTTTTAGTAGAGATGGGGTTTCACTATATTGGCCAGGATGGTCTCTACCTCTTGACCTTGTGATCTGCCCGCCTTGGCCTCCCACACTTAGTGTCTTGAAACAACAGAAATTTATCCTCTCACAGTTCTGGAGGCTAGCAGTCTGAAATCAAGGTGCCAGCTGGGCCACACACCATCTGGAATATCTAAGGGAAGATCCTTCCTGGTGGCTTCCAGGAATCTTTCGCATTCCTTGGCTTGTAGCTGCCTCACTCCAGTTCCTGCCTCCATCACCATATAGACTTCTCTGTGTTCCTCTGTGCATACTCTCCTCATCTTACAAGGACACCAGTCGTTGGATTTAGAGCCTGCCCTAATCCAATATGATCTTATATTAATTACAAAATTTACAATCTGCAAAGTTCCTATTTCTGAATCAGGTCAGATGCTAGGGCTGTGAATGAACATTAATTTTGGGAACATTTTTCAACCCACTACACCCTCCTAGTAATTTTTCTGTTTTTTGGCAAAGTGGCAAGCATTTCAAACAGTTTTAGTTAATTATCATGTTGTTTGCTAGCAAAAATAGTTTTATTTATAAGAAGCAGCTGAGCAGTCACCTAAATTGAGGACTGTGTTAGGGGCTACAGTTGTGTCAGTCTGGGATGACTGTCATTAGTACTCGCGTCACTGTGGTAAGTGTCGTAGTTATTGATTGCAGACTTAGTTCATTGAAGTTGATGATGAAAGGGAACTATTTTGTTCCCATGCCTTCCCATTGGCAAATCAGCTCCTCCTTGTTCCTAGATCTACTTGAAGAGTCTAAATTGCATGCTAGCAGATACTGTGAAAGACTTGAATCACAATTTGATACATTGTAACAGAGCATGCAGAGAACCACCTAAAGCAGTGTAATGTAAGAACTGTTAAGCAAGAAACAGTATAGGAGAGTGTGGCCGTTACATGGGAGAGTTCCACAGTTTTAAATGCTTTCATTGATGCCACGGTGAATTCTCGGTAATTGTCTTACTTTTATAGAGTAATAAAACTGACTCAGAATGTTTGTCAGATTCTAGATATTCCTGGGAAGAAAACTGCTGCCAGCCATTATTTTGACATGTAGCTTTTCACGTTTGCAGTGTGTCTGTTTATAATTAACAAAAGTTTATTAATATAACATTAAGCATTTAAGGCCTTGGAAAAATTGTAGCCCTACAGATGAAGGAGGACTAGCCAATGGCTTTGTCTGTGATAGTTTCTAAGCACAACAGTCCCCTACTTACAATGGTTTGACTGAAGATTTTTTTTGAGTTTACAATTGTGTGAAAGTGATATGCCTTCGGTAGAAACTGTGGTTTAAGTATCCATACAACCATTCTGTTTTCCACTTTCAGTTCAGTATTCAGTAATTTACATGATATAGTCAACACTTTATTATAAAATAGGCTTTGTGTTGTTAGATGATTTGGCCAGCTACAGACTAACGTAAGTGTTCTGAACATGTTTAAGGTACGCTAGGCTAAGCTATGATATTGGGTAGGTTAGGAGTATTAAATGCATTTTCGACTTAATAAATAGTATTTTCAACTTATGATGGATTTATCAGGACAGGACCTAATCCCATGCTAAGGAGCATCTGTACCTGGAAATGCTTAGAAGATAATGTGCACTTCTGCCCACATGGTTTACATTTGCAAGAAAGTACATTAGCTATGCTTCGAGAAAGCGTGGTTCTTTTAACTTCTGCCAGTTAACTAAGGACCCTTTTGATTCACAGGAAAAGGAAAAACTAAGATGTGAGCGGGGTTGTCCCAGCTTCTTGCGATTTTGGAGCAAATAGTAGATGGGTGTGTGATTGTCTTTTTGAACAAAAAAAAGGAGATAAATCCCTCTCCCCACAGACTCCCCTGATATCGTTCTGACTTATTAGAGCCTATTTATTGGTACCTTTCAGATGCTGTGTATGGCTTACCTGATATTGAGGCTTTTATCTTGGCAACTGATGCCTTAGGATTTTCATTTCCTTTGAACTTTTATCTGAAGCCCTTCCTAGAAAAAGGTCTTGCCATTGTGCTGGCTCTGTGTAGATCTCAATTCTTATTACAGTGGTAGACATTGCTCTTTCTTGCCTCCTTTTAAGCACTGCCTAATTTCCTATACTTCTTGTCTCTAAGTGGGTGCACAGTGGAGTGCCTCAGAGCTTGGAGTCTGGAGCAGGGCTTCCTGGTTGTGCCACTTATTTTGCTGGTAACTTAACCTACCTCCAAGATTGGATGGAGAATACCTGAGTTAATATTTGTAAAGTGTTCAAACTGTGCCTGGTTCATAGTATGCATGTGTGTCTTTTTCTTTCTTCAAGATAAACCATGTTCTATATCTTGATTGTGGTAGCGGTTACATGACTATATATGTTTGTCAAAACTCATTGGAACTGTGCACTTAAAAAGGATGAATTTTACTGTATATTAATTATATCTTAATAAACCACACCTAAATTTTTTGTTAAGGCTAACAAACAAACTCTTTCATTCAATCAGCAAAGTGTTTATTAAGTGTTACACAGTGGGATTATAAAAACATATAATTCTGGCCTGGCATGGTGTTGCATGCCTGTAATCCCAGCACTTTGGGAGGCTGAGGTAGGAGGGTCACTTGAGCCCGGTAGTTCAAGACCAGCCTGGGCAATAGAGCGAGACCCTGTCTCTACAAATAATAATTTTTAAAAATTAGCTGGGCGTGGTGGTTCTTGCCTGTGGTTCTAGCTACTTGGGAGGCTGAGGAGGGAGGATTACTTGAGCCCAGGTGGTCAAGGCTGTAGTGAGCTGTGATCATGCCACTGCACTCCAGCCTGGGTGACAGAGGGAGACCCTGTCTCAAAAAAATTTTTGTTTCAAAAAAAAAACATGTAATTCAAAGACGCTTGCCAGTGTAGATGAATAAACTAATTATAACACAGGATAAATTTGCTTATTAGCATGACATGGTAAGAGGTGCGGCCAAGCAGCTTATTAGTCATCCAGGCAAGAAATGCTGTAGGGGCTTAGAGGCAGGATTGCTTCCTGTAGTCACGAAGACTTCACCAAAGAGTGGGAACGTGAGGTGGACCTTAGAAGATGGGTAGGATTTAGGGAGGTGGGCATTTGGGAGGGCCCATGAATACAGATACAAAGCCTAGGGGTGGAAACACATGTGGAGAGTTTAGACAACCATGAGAGAGCCGGTTGGATCAAAGTGGATTCTCTCCCACTGTGTAAGGGGCAGCTTTGCCTTCTGGTCTAACACAGCGTTTTTTCTTCATCCGTAGAAAGGTCCCCCTTCTGGGAAAGACCGGGTGAAGAAAGGTGGATCCTACATGTGCCATAGGGTAAGTCATGTCACTAAACTATTTTGTCGTTCTTGTTCTGATAGCAGTTTTATGGATCCATTGTAAATGATAGCCCCGAATGTCTCATTCACTTCTGCAAATGCATACCTAACCCCACTGAAACCAGAAAAAAAGGAGGATAGTCATCTCAAATTTGGTTACAAGCACGGAGAAAAGTAACACAAGTAGCAGAGGTTGTGAATGACGTATTGTCAACCACATTTCATCTATTGAATCTTGCCCCTTTGAGAGACCTTTGTTGTCTCGTGAACTGCGTGGGGGTGAGTGTATATACCTTTTCCAGCATGTGAGTCTGAAGGCACACCCTTAATTTATTTGAGAATCCTGTACATTTCTGGATTTTTTGTTGAGATTCAGGTGAGAGTTATATATGGAGGGCAGATTGTGATATACTGAAATGGAAGCATCCCGTGTTCTAGGTACAAAGTGTGCCTTGTGAAATGAGCATCATTCCCAGAGTGTTTCTTCTCTTCGGGCTATGATTTTAGTGTCTGAGCTGGCTTTCTTCATCAGTTAGAGTGACTTGGTGTTTCATAAATAACCTTTATAAGGAATTTGGAAACAGAATACCATCCCTTCCCTTTTTTCTTTGAGTCATGTATTTTTCACATCTCCTGAACTCCAGCTTTCTCTCCCTGTGCAGAGATGGCATTTTGCAGATTGTTATTGCTGCAAAGCTTCCCCTAGTAATTTATTCAGTCCAGGTGGTTAGAGACTTAAAACCACCTATAATGGCTCCAAATTAAGTTACTAATTTGATAATGATGGCATTATCGAATTTTGTCCTAAAACAGTGGTTCTCAAACTTTATTCCACATTGTAATCATCTGGGATCTATATAAAATACTGATGTCTGGTTCCTCACTCACCCCCATTCTGATTCGATTTTTCTTCAGTGTGAGCTGGGCATTGCATTTTTTAAAGCTCTCCAGGTGATGAAAACATACGTCCAAGTTTGGGAATCACTAGCCTAAAGCAAATCTCTCTAGATTATATATATATATGAGTTTGTATGTATGTGTATCTTCTGTATTTCTTAGGATTTTTAATCCAGTGATTCAGGTAGAAGTTCATAAAGCAGAGCTCAATTGATGCTTTAGACCTACACTGATAATAAGATGTAGACCAATTTATCTTCATAAAATCTTTTTTTTTTTTTTTTTTTGGTGACAGGGTCTCACTCTTCATCCAGACTGAGGTGCAGTAGCACAATCACAGCTCACTGCAGCCTCGACCTCCTAGGCTCAAGTGATCCTCCCATCTCAGCCTCCCAAGTAACGTGGCTAATTTTTAAATTTTTTGTAGAGATGGGGTCTTGCCGTGTTGCCTAGGCTGGTCTTGAACATTTGGGCTCAGAAAATTCTTCCTGCCTTTGCTTCCCAAAATGTTGGGATTCACTGCGCCTGGCCTAAAATTCTAGTTTTAATTTTAAATTAAAAGCGTTGTCCCAGGTCTTCCCAATATATTTATATGTTCACATATACATCAGAGTCTTTAATCCCAGATTGTTTCTCTATTTGAAGTTGTTGCTACAAATGTACCTGGATCTTCTTGCCAGGGAACCAGGCTTCCATGGAAAACAGGTGAATCTCTCTTTGTACAGTAGTGTCTCAAAATCCTAATTGTCACCAGTTATGTCTCTGACATATGGCACTTTTCTAAATTGAGAATCCATTTACTTTCTAAGTAATTGAGGACCAGAAGATTTTTCTTCAAGAATAAATGGGGTAACAGAAGCTTGTAAAAAACATTTTAAGCAAGTAAAGAACATTAACTATCCTAATTCCATGCATATGAATGTATCTACTTTCATGTTTATAATTTTTAGCTTACTTGTAATCTACATTTTTATAAGCTTCCCAGTAGATTCTTTAAAAATATCTTTTAACCTCCTACATGCTTTATTAAGTATGCTTACATGGTACTGATTTTTGTATGTTCATCTTGTATCTTGTAACCTTGCAAAACTCATTTATTAGTCCTAGTAATGTTTTTGTAGATTGTATTATATTTTCTACATAGGTGATCATATGATCTGTGAATGTTGACAGTTCTTCCTTTCTAATCTAGATGCCTTTTATAACTTTTTCTTGCTGTATGTCATTGGCTAGAACTTTCAGTATAGTGTTGAATAGGAATGATAAGAGTAGACATTCATACCTCATTCTTGATCTCAGGAAATAAACATTCAGTTTTTCAAAATCAGATATGTGTTAGCAATAGCTTTTTCATAGACGCCCTTTACAGCTTGAGAAAGTTTTTTTCCATTGCTAATTTTTTGTGAGTTTTTTTTTTTAATCAGCAATGGATGTAGATTTTGCTGGGTGCTTTTTCTGCATCTATTGAGATGATAATATGATTTTTCTTTTTCTTTTTTTTTTTTCTTTCTTTCTTTCTTTCTTTATTTTTTATTATTATATTTTAAGTTCTAGGGTACATGTGCATAATGTGCAGGTTTGTTACATATGTATACTTGTGCCATGTTGGTGTGCTGCACCCATCAACTCGTCAGCACCCATCAACTCGTCATTTACATCAGGTATAACTCCCAATGCCATCCCTCCCCCCTCCCCCCTCCCCATGATAGGCCCCGGTGTGTGATGTTCCCCTTCCCGAGTCCAAGTGATCTCATTGTTCAGTTCCCACCTATGAGTGAGAACATGCGGTGTTTGGTTTTCTGTTCTTGTGATAGTTTGCTAAGAATGATGGTTTCCAGCTGCAGCCATGTCCCTACAAAGGACACAAACTCATCCTTTTTTATGGCTGCATAATATTCCATGGTGTATATGTGCCACATTTTCTTAATCCAATCTGTCACTGATGGACATTTGGGTTGATTCCAAGTCTTTGCTATTGTGAATAGTGCTGCAATAAACATACGTGTGCATGTGTCTTTATAGCAGCATGATTTATAATCCTTTGGGTATACACCCAGTAATGGGATGGCTGGGTCGTATGGTACATCTAGTTATAGATCCTTGAGGAATCGCCATACTGTTTTCCATAATGGTTGAACTAGTTTACAATCCCACCAACAGTGTAAAAGTATTCCTATTTCTCCACATCCTCTCCAGCACCTGTTGTTTCCTGACTTTTTAATGATTGCCATTCTAACTGGTGTGAGATGGTATCTCATTGTGGTTTTGATTTGCATTTCTCTGATGGCCAGTGATGATGAGCATTTTTTCATGTGTCTAAAACATGTCTAAAACACCAAAATGTCTAAAACACCAAAAGCAACGGCAGCAAAAGCCAAAATTGACAAATGGGATCTCATTAAACTAAAGAGCTTCTGCACAGCAAAAGAAACTACCATCAGAGTGAACAGGCAACCTACAGAATGAGAGAAAATTTTTGCAATCTACTCATCTGACAAAGGGCTAATATCCAGAACCTATAAAGAACTCAAACAAATTTACAAGAAAAAAACAAACAACCCCATCAAAAAGTGGGCAAAGGATATGAACAGATGTTTCTTAAAAGAAGACATTCATACAGCCAACAGACACATGATTTTGCTTTTTCTATCTGTTCATATGGTGAATTACATTGATTTTCAAATATTAAGCTATCCTTGCATTCCTGGGATACGTATCATTCCACTTAGTCATGATGTATTATCTTTTTTATACATTTTGGATTTGATCTGCAAAAATTATGAGTGAGTATTTTTGCATCTAGTTTATTCTGTGTTTTCTTGTAATATCTTTGTCTGATTTTGGTTTCAGGGTATTGCTGTCTTCATAGATTGAGTTAAATATTAACTTATTTTACATTTTTTACAAGAGTTTATGTAGAATTAGTGTTATTCTTGAAATGTTTGATAGGATTCCTTGGTGAATGCATTTGGGCCGAGAGTTTTAACTATTAATTAATTTAGAAAACAGGATCGAATTTCTGAACTCAAGCAATTGTCCTGCCTCAGCCTCCCTAGTGGCTGGGACTATACATATGAGCCAGTATGCCGATTTTTTTTCTTTTACTATAGGCCTAATTTTTAAAATAGATGTGGGACTATACAGCTTATCTGCTTCTTCTTGAGTACATTCTGGTAGTTTGTATCTTTTAAGGAATTTGTCCATTTCATTTGATTTATTGTATTTATTGGCATAATCTCTGCTTTTCTTTGGGTGTTTAGACTATTTATATTTAACGTGGTTTTTGTTATGGTTGGGTTGAAATGTGCCATCTTGATTTTTTTTTCTCTTTGTCTCACCTGTTCTTGTTCTCTGTTTGTCTTCCTTTTGATTGCATACTTTTTATCACCCTATTTTCTCTCCTTAATACTTATTAGCTGTAACTCTTTGTTTTATAATTTTAGTATTAATTTAAAGTTTATATTACGCATTTTTATCTTTTCTTAGCTTACCTGAAGGATTTGTTTTAATTTAGTTAGGTTCCATATGATGGGGATAACATTTTAGAAGAGGAGAATAGCAGAGTGACAAAACTGAGTGGGATCCACAGGATTTTCCATAGAAAAATGGCACTTCCAGGATCTTGGTCAAGTGAATTGTTTATTAGGTTGGTCTTTAACATCAGTCTGATTATATCTGTAAGGTCAGGAAAATAGCACAGTGTTGATTGTGAATTATTTTCAGAGTGCTTAGCCTTTCCAGTAGATTAAGAGTGACAGCTTTTACTAAATTATTGGGATGTGGATTAGGGAATTACATCTGGATTGGAGTTCTATATCTGTTTCTTGCCAGGTATGTGACCTTGGGGAAATTACTTAATCTTTCCAAGCCTCAGTTTTCACATTTGTAACATGCTATAATTATACCCATTATAAGGTTCTGGTGAAGATGCTATAATTATACCCATTATACCCATTATAAGGTTCTGGTAACATGCTATAATTATACCCATTATAAGGTTCTGGTAAATGAACCAACATATATAAGTTCTTGGTACAGTGCTTAGCTTGTGGTAAAGGCTCAGTAAAAGTTAGTTGCTCCTATCAGCATCATCTTTATTGTAATTAGATTATTTCCCCTCTTCTTTTTTGAAGAAGGAACTGACTAATAAACTCCCAACTAGACAGGCAAAAACAATGTTTATGGCATAGGTGAAAATCAATAAAAGGAAAAAAAACCAATAGAAAGAATAATGTTATAATTCATTTTAAAAAACATTTTCTTGCTTAGATGATAACTTATTTTTGATCATGGGCCAACACGAGTTTGTCTGGCTAAAGTAAATTCTTTTTTTTGAGACAGACTCTCACTCTGTCACCCAGGCTGGAGTGCAATGACATGATCTTGGCTCACTGTAACGTCCGCCCCCCAATTTCAAGCATTTCTCCTGCCTCAGCTTCCTGAGAGCCGGGATTACAGGTGTGTGCCACCACGCACGGCTACTTTTTGTGTAGAGATGGGGTTTTGCCAAACTGGCCAGGCTGATCTCGAACCCCTGACCTCAAGTGATCCTCCCGCCTTGGCCTCCCAAAGTGCTGAGATTATAGATGTGAGCCACCATGCCCAGCCTGCCTGGCTAAAGTTAATTCTGATGATCATTCATAATTTTTTGAAAATCTATCCAAAGTATAGCTTCAAGAAGGAGATAGGGGCACAGAAAGAAAAACTATGAGGCAACATGTCATCTGGTTAAGGGTGCAGACTTTGTAATCAGATTGAATAGGCTGGAACCTTGGATCCACCATTTATAAACCATGTAACCTTAGGCACACTATTAACATCTGTGTGCCTCAATTTTTCCTCAAGTATACAGTGCAGATACTAATAATGCCTATCTCATAGGATTGTTGAAAGGATCAAGTGAATTAATACATAAGAAGTTCTTAGAATAGTTCACATAGTAAGTACTCAAGAAATACTCGTTGTTGTTGATGTTGTTAGATTAATCCCTCTGGGTCTTTAGCTCAGCCTACAACATTGAGGAAATCCTCACCTTCCTGCCAAGATGAAGAGCGAAAGGAGTTGGTCTAGTGTCAGTGGCAAGTGTAATGGATGGGAAATTGAGACATCTCTTCTGTTGTGGAGTTCTCAATAATGATTTTGTTTAACATGAGCTACAATTATCTTTAAAATGCCCTTTGTCCCTAAAAGTCTTCCTCTCATAAAAACCATATTGCTGTTCCACTTGACTTTGAAGCCCCAAGGCTGGTAAGTCATTATCTTAAATGGATTGTTCCCAAGTCCAGGATCACATTCTTAGCACAGACATGGAGATCAATTTCACACAGTAATTAGCCATCTTGATGAAATAGGACTAAAACAGGTCCTTCCCACTTGCCCTGTTCTTAATTAATAGAATGACCCATTTTTCAGCCACCTAGACCTCGCATCCTTAAGAACCACTTTTGGTGCTAAAAATAAAGTTGGAAAAAAAGAAAGAGCAATGAGAACATTTATAATGAGGCCATTTACCTCTTTAATTATATGCTTTGAACGATTAATAAATGTTTGCTGAGTGAATGAGTGCATTTGAAATGGAATGATGTGTGAATTGACTGTTTTCTCAACTGATGGCTCTGACCTCTCAATACTAACTTTTGTAGTGAGTGTTGCTTTTTAGGGTTTAATTTTTTATTGTCATTTGGCTAATGGACAGTGTCAGGGATTGCTGTGATCTAATAAAAAACTTTTGGTGGTGGGGAAGGGAGAAGCACTGATTTTAAACTTTTTATTATACAAAGAAAACATTTTCATAGCATACAAATTAGAAAATATATAATAAAGATCAAAACGAAAATGAAATCATTATGTTTCCTAAAGAAAACAATTGATAGTATTCCAGCAAACTTAATTTTTGTCTTTCAAGAATGGAATTATTCTGTATATTCCAGGGTCTTCAGATACAGCCCTGGGAATAATCTCTTATATATCTCTTTTCTACTGTCCTGTGTCACAGCTGTAGAATCCTCAACACAGTGCTTTGGGCAGGTCCCACCAGTTCATTTGAGTTGTTATATGCTAGGTTTTGTGGCATATGAACATCATCTTATTTTAAAATAGTTTCTGATATAATTTAAGAGATAAGTGACAGGTAGAAATATGCCGTTCAACAAAAACCTAAGTCCTATGCCCTATCACCAGAGAGATTTCTTAACTTTCCCATTTATGCAGCAATTGTATATCCACATTCAGATGCTGGCAGGGGTATTACCATCTTCCTGCAGTTGAACACAAGGTTTCTAAGACCTACTTAGAAGCTGGCTAATACCTTTGTTGTTTTAGTGAGGAAGCCAGTTACCCCAAAGACAGTCATTGCTCTTGCCTGGAATTCTCATGCTCCAGATCTTTGAGCAACTCAGCCCACATGTGATCTTAAAGGGGCCTTTCCCGACCACGACCCTATCTAAAGTAGCTACCCAGTCACTCTCAGTCCTCTTTCCCTATTTTCCTTCCTGCAGAGGTGACTACTCCTGGAAAACAGCTTGAGTGTATTGGTTGATTTATTGTCTGACAATTCCCTGTTGAATGTCAGCTCCCTGATAACAGGTATCTTGTTTGTCTTGTTCTGATTGTATCCGCCATACCTAAAATAGCATCTGGCATATTGTAAGCTCTTATATATTCAATGAATAATTAAACCATGCTCTGATATTATCAGGCTGTGGCCTTGCTATCCTCTCAACTTGCCCTTCTAAATCCTATAAACCAGTGTTACTCAAAGTGTGGCCCATGGGCCTGTAGCATCAGCAGCACCTAGAAACTTGTTAGAAGTAGGTTCTTGAGCCCCATACTAGACTTCCTGAATCATAGTTTCTGAATGTGTGGCCTAGGAACATGGATTTAAGCAAGCTGTATTGGCCGTTCTTATGTATGCTGAGGTCTGAGGACCACTGCCATGATCATGGAAATCTCATCCACATCAATTTTTGCTTTCTAAAAAAGCCTTTCCTAAAATCTGTGGCATTCTATAAGGGACAACTCCTTCACCTGAATTACTAATTACCTCAGAATTGTTTACCCCTACATGCTTTGTAGCTGTTTGATGTATAGTCTGTTTCTTCAACCAGTCTGAGATCTCCAGCAAGACAGGAACATAATTCTACTCTGATCTTTTCTGTGGGTGTAATGAGTGAGCAATCAGGAAACACTTGATTGTTTTGGTCATGTGTGTACATTTATGGGACAAGAATGTTATGTCGTCTGTGTAGCTCCCCCGAACCTGATCTTTGCTGCGGTGTGGAATTGGCCACACATGCTTGGTTGCATGGGGCCCTGGATTATCCACAGGAACTTGGTTCTGGAAATACCAAAGCACTGTTGTTTCACAGCAGCCCAATGAGTAGGCCCTGCATGGGATGAGGCTTTTGCTCTGTCTTCCTGCATGGTCACCTCTAGTCATTTGAGAGCTTCCGTTGCATGCGCATCACCTATAGTAGGAGATGCCATCAATTTATCAATTATTTCAAGCACATTTTAAATTCATCGTCCCTCTGTCTACCTGAGAATTGCTAATGTCATATTCTTCACTGACCACAAGGCAAATTAGAAAATTGGTTGCTATCATTTCACTATCTATAGAAGACAAAGCACTGTGTCTCTCTTTTTACAGTAGAAGTGCTCCAGAGAATTTCTGTGTCAACTTTAGAGATACTTTTCATAAAGATAAGAAGCATTTTATTCTTCTGAGAGAAAGGAGAATAATTAAAAAATAAAAAAACCTTTTGCATGCTGACTTCCCCCTGACTCCAAATTATCGCTTCTGCACAGATTCTAAAGTTATTCCACACGTTTCTTTGTGAAACTTCTTTAACCAGCTTGCGGAGACTTGAGCTGTACTGGGCCAACTCATAGTGTATGCTCATGGCACACAGGATGACTAGTTTATTTTTATTCTCCGTTATTTTGGATCGGAGAACAATCCTAGGGCACAAGAATTTCATGCGTGGTTATTGTTGGCATGTGGAGGCTTTTGAAGTAATCTGTGGTTAATCACTGAATACCTGCTAGATAGGCAGGGATATGTGCGTTAGGCTGTCTTATGTTTGTGCAAGTGTACAAGTGCATGCAGGGCTTGTGTATTGGGCAGTGGGAAAGAAGACATGAGTTGTGATAACCTTCCCTCTGGAATGTAGAATCTTGCCAGGAAAGCAAGCACACCAGTTAGACCTGAGCTGGAATTCTGCTTTCTTTAATAACTGTGCAATCTTGGGTAAGAGTTTCTCTGGGCTGTTACAATCAAATGACGTAACAGATGAAGATGCCTAGCCCCATGTCTGGTGTGTACTAGGTGCTGAAGGTCTGTGTTGGTGTGCATGTGTGTACTTGTGCCTGGCTCTTATTTAATAACACAGATGTAAAACAAACTGCACACAACGTTGTATAGCTTTATTAGTTACTATGTTTTAAACTCCCAAAGCAACACATTTTTAAAAAGCAATGTTGTCCCACAGCCTTTCCTACATTTGATGTTCCTAAGCTTATTGTTTAATTTTTTGCCAATCTACTGTATTAAATGAGATCATAAATATGATTTAGATAGTAAATGATATCATAAATATTATTTAGATATTAAATGATATCTTAGTGTTATTCTTAATATTTTTTCAGTGGCCATCTATCACTTATTACTTAGTTTAATTTAAAAAATTAATATATATTAATTCTTATTGTATAGGAATACTGCATAGGTTTCATATAGGAAGTATGAAACTCAGGTTGCTTGAGGGATAACTGCTGTGCACACTGTGGTGCATTCAGAACCTTCCAGTCTTTTCTTCTTGGCATATGTAGTTATCTACACTGAGGTCATACCACATATACAGCTTTATATTCTGACTTTTTCATTTAACTTTTTTTTTTTTTGGAGACAAGATCTTGCTCTGTCACCCAGACTTTAGCACAGTGGCTCAGTGACGGTGCACTGCAGCCTCAAACACCTGGACTCAAGAGATCTTCCCACTTCAACCTCTCGAGAAGCTGGGACTACAGGTGCACACCACCATGCTCAGCTAATTTTTTGTAGAGATGGGGTCTTGCTGTGTTGCCCAGGCTGGCCTTGAGCTCCTGGCCTCAAGCAGTCCTCCCATTTCAGCCTCCCAAAATGTTGAGATTACAGGTGTGAGCCAGTGCACCTGGCCTCATTTTACATTTTGTCATGAAAAAGTCTTGTGCCATTAAATGTTATGTAAAAACACGACTTTCAATGGCTGCTTGCTTTTCTGTTATATGGATGTGCCTAAACTTAGGCAATCACTGGTTTTTATGTTTTTCTTTTTTGCTGTTCTATCTAACGCGGAACATCTTTGTACTATATCTGTGTTACGTTTATAAGGTAAAGGACGTTGGAAAATATGTGGTTAATTCTTGAATGTACTGCCCTTTTTAAAGCATACATGTGAAGTATCCATACAGCCAGGGTTGTGGGGAAGCACTGTCTGCAGCTGGTGCTTTTGTGTAACATGCATCTGACAGGTTAGAGCCCTCGGCTGAGAGTCCCAGTAGCACTTACCTTGCTTTTTCTCTCTGCACAGTCCTATTGTTACAGGTATCGCTGTGCTGCTCGTAGCCAGAACACACCTGATAGCTCTGCTTCGAATCTGGGATTCCGCTGTGCGGCCGACCGCCTGCCCACCATGGACTGACAACCGAGAAGAATTTTCCCAATCCAAGAAGGAGTCGTGTCTGACCTACAGAACTCTGAACGATCTCATGCAAAGAATTCCCACCCTGAGGTGGGTTACATACCTGCCCAACGGCCAAAGGAACCGCCTTGTGAGACCAAATCGCTGACCTGGGTCAGTGCATGTGCTTTATTGTGTGGTGCATCTTTGAAGATCATCGCCATATTTTACTTTTGAGAGTCTTTAAAGAAGAAGGGGAGTGGAGGGAACCCTGACCTAGGCTTCAGGAGGCCCGCATCCTACACAGGCTCTGCCACAGGGGTTAGACCCCAGGTCTGACACTTGGCCTTCCTGGGCCTCAAGTTCCCTCCCCTATCAAATGAGGGGATGGACAGCATGACCTCTGGGTTTCTCTCCAACTCATCAGTTCTAAAGAGGATATCAGATTCTATTGTGACTTCATAGTGAGAATTTATGATAGATTATTTTTTAGCTATTTTTTCCATGTGTGAACCTTGAGTGATACTAATCATGTAAAGTAAGAGTTCTCTTATGTATTATTTTCAGAAAAGGGATGGTGGTGACTCCTTTATATTCATACTGCACTTTGTTTTTCCAAGGAAATCAGTGTCTTTTACATCGTTATGATGAATCCCACATGGGCCAGTGATGGTATGCTGAAGTTCAGCCATTGAACACACAGGAATGTCTGTGGGGTGACTCTACTGTGCTTTATCTTTTAACATTAAGTGCCTTTGGTTCAGAGGGGCAGTCATAAGCTCTGTTTGCCCCTCTCCCCAAAGCCTTCAGTGAATGTGAAATGTGTGCTAAATGGGGAAACCTGTTTAATTCTAGGTATAGGGTAAAAGGAATGAGGACCTTGAATTAGCTATATTCAGGGTATCCGGTATTTTGTAATAGGGAATAGGAAACCTTGTTGGCTATGGAATATCAGATGCTTTGAATCATGCACTATGTTGAATAAACTTATCTGCTAAATCAGGCTTCACTCTCATCAGCTTCTTTTCTCTTTCTCTTCTTTGAGTTTTCTTTTAAAGAAAGGACTTTGTGATATGCATGTTTTATTTGCTAGAAGACTTCCATGTTTATTGGCTAGTGGATAACTTTGATATATAGGTAATTTGTGGGAATTTTTATTCCAAATAGCAAGGCTATTCCACCAGGAACCCTATCATGACCTTGCTGCTTGTTGCCACAGTAGATAAATGCCAAGTCAAAGGCACTGCCCCGGTTGGTGATCTTGTAAAACCCAGCATTTGCTTCCCATGCCAGGAAAGCACCTTGTTTTAGAACAATGGATTTTGACCTAAGGTCCCTCTTATCAAAGTTCCCATCCTGATTCCTCAGTCCTGAGAACCCCTAAGCCATTTCTTGCATGCCATTCAAAAGAAATGTTTAAATCAAATAATATTCAAAAGTGTTTAACCAACACATTTACTACTTTTGTGCTTCGCCTCTTAACATGTTAAAACATTTCACTTGAAAAGCAATTGTGTAGGCCAGGCTCAGTGGCTCATGCCTGTAACCCCAGCACTTTGGGAGGCCAAGGTGGGTAGATCACTCAAGGTCAGGAGTTCGAGATTAGCCTGGCCAACATGCCAAAACCCTATTTCTACTAAAAATACAAAAGAAAAAAAAAAAAATTTGCCAGGAGTGGTGGCATGTGCCTGTAGTCCCAGCTACTCAGGACTGAGCCAGAAGAATCGCTTGAACTCGGGAGGCAGAGGTTGCAGTGAGCCGAGATCACGCCATTGCATTCCAGCCTGGATAACAGAACAAGACTTTGTCTCAGAGAAAAAAAAAAAAGTCATGTAGCTGGCATGTTTAGCCACATTTGTGGTTCATTTTGTGGATATTAAATGTTTTTCTACAAACTTCCACCTACTGATGATTAATCCCGGGGCAGGGGGGAAAAAAACATTTGTAGCAAATAACTAATGTAGGAAATAAGAGATTTTATTTTTAAAGTCGTCCTACTCCAGTACAGTTTGTTTTTACTTGTTACCTCCCACCTGCATATATTTTTTACATTGTTATATTTATAGTGTGTATATTTTGAATTCTTCTCTTGTTAATTAATGTTATATTGCATAAATATTTTTGGTGTTTTGGGTATACTTTTTAGAATTGCATTTTTAGCAGCAGCACAATACTGGAAGGCATTTAAAATGAATTCCTAAGTTGGGGACAGTGGCTGATATCTATAATCCCAGTGCTTTGGGAAGTTGAGGCGAGAGGATCATTTGAGGCCAGGAACCGAGACCAGCCTGGTCAACTGATATGGTTTGACTGCGTCCCCACCCAAATCTCATCTTGAATTGTAGTTCCCATAATCCCCAGGTGTTGTGCAAGGGACCTGCTGGGAGTAATTGAATCATGGGAGCAGTAACCCCCATGCTGTTCTTGTGATAGTGAGTTAGTTCTCACAAGTTCTGATGGTTTTATAAGGGGCTTTTCCCCCATTGCTCAGCACTTACTCTCCTGCCACCCTGTGAAGAGGCGCCTTCCACCATGATTGTAACTTTCCCCAGCCATGTGGAACTGTGAGTCAATTAAACCTCTTTTCTTTATAAATTACCCAGTCTCAGGTATTCCTTCATAACAGTGTGAACATGGAGTAATATAGCAACAAAGCGAGACCCCATCTTTACAAAAAATGAAAAATCAAAATTAGTTGGGCATGGCAGTGTGTACCTGTCATCCCAGCTACCTGAGAGGCTGAGGTGGGAGGTTTGCTTGTGCCCAGGAGCTCAAGGCTGCAGTAAACTATGATTGTGCCCGTTTACACCAGCCTGGGCAACAAAGAAAGACCCTGTCTCTAAAAATACATAAAATAAAATGACATCCTAACAAGCCATTTATTTAAGAACTACATGTCTGGGTTACCAACTAAAGAGTACCCTAAACTATGGCCAGCTATAGTCACTACGGTTTATAATGCTGGATAATGACATATGAGCAGACCAACAAAATGGGACTGTGAAAAGTTCGGTTTGAATGCCATAAGTCCTGAAAAGCCTCACTTTCTGTAAAATTGCACACAGAAAAATAGAGGCATAAGGGGAAGATAGGGGTAGAGGCAGATTACTCAAAACTTAAGGAACTTTGTACATTTTACCATAGCACTAGCAAAATAATAACTATCCTAACAAAACCAGTAGCTTAATTCAATCTCCACTGGCATTTGCAGCCAGCATTACAGCCCAGTTGATCCTTTGCAGCCTTAAGCCTTGAGGCACCTTCTTTCTTCTCCAAGATGTAAGACCTTCAGGACATATGCTTCTAATGGAGACCACTTCCATCAAAAGTAAAAAATCTGATCTGGGATGTAGATTTCTTCATCAGTCAACTTCAAGAGGGGCAGTGTCTTTGCAGCGTCTTTACCTGCACTCTGCTTAACGCAGAGAGAGCTTAACACAGTGGAAACTGTAGCAGTTCTTGAAGCCACTAAATAAATCACTAGATGCACTAAAAGAAGGCACTTTCATAGGATTATTATTTTTTTTTTTCCTGAAGGTCTTCATATATTGCTAAGGTTTTCTCTTAAATTATGAGAAAGTTTGTGCCTGCTTGTTTCAATACATGTTTTAAACCACATGTGATCCAACATGACTTCCACATTCTACTGTCCTCCATTCTGTTTATTAATCGCTTGTGAGCTATTTCTGCTTTAAATAAACACTTGGAGCAGAGCAGACCATTTGGTCAATGTGCCAGTTCCAGTTGCAGTATTAAAAAATTGTTTTTTATTGTTGTTGTTGTTGTTTTAGGAACTCTTATATCTAGAGTTGGTTTCTAATTCTCGTTTCTTGCCCCATTGAAACATGGAAGGAATTTGAGGTTTGTTCTCAAGTCTGCTTTAGTCCTGAATCCTGGATGGTCTTTATTTTTGGATTGTACGTGACAGTTGGTGAGAAGCAAGGTGTATCTCTGTTTTTTAAAAGCTGTAAACATGATTAGAAGAAGGTAGGGGCTGGGGGAAATAGGGGTGGTAATCAAGAGGGACCTTCTCTTCATGGAAAATGGGCTGCATAGATGCCTCAAACTACATGGTTCAACCTACAGCTTAAAATGGAGTACAGCTCTGTGTCAATATGGACATTTTCTTTTCACCCTCACCTTCTACCTTTTTTTGAACAGAGCATCTCAATTGTCCATATGACCCTTGAGGAAAAAAAGAAATGGAAGCTACCATTTATTTTAGTAAGAGTTCGTTGGGGCCAGGCACGGTAGCTCATGCCTGTAATCCCAGCACTTTGGGAGGCCGAGGTGGGTGGATCAGCTGAGGTCAGGAGTTCATGACCAACCTGGCCAACATGGTGAAACCCCGTCTCTACTAAAAATACAAAAATTAGCTGGGCTTGGTGGTGGATGCCTGTAATCCCAGCTACTCGGAGGCTGAGGCAGGAGAATCAATTGAACTCAGGAGGCGGAGGTTGCAGTGAGCTGAGATCACGCCATTGCACTCCAGCCTAGGTGACAAGAGCAAAACTCTGTCTCAAAATAAATAAATAAATAAAAGTTAGTTGGGGCAGGGGTGTGGTGGGGGTGGTGGCTTCAAAGTAGTGCATTGGTAAATTCAATTTTTCAGGGACTGTCTTTACTGAGAATTCTGTTGATAAAAAATAATGACTGAAATTTCATCCATGAGAATCTAGTATTTTAATTCTCTTGCTAATCACCTTTTCAAAATAGATCACATTTTTGTCCTCAGTATTCAAGCTGCAAACAGAATTTTTGCATGTGGTAAAATCCATAGTTGACTTCAGGAATATCTTGAAAAAAACACCGTAAACATAGTGCTTTCTGTTCTGAAACTTCAGGAATTTTATGAAAGGGATTAGTGTGGGCTTATGTTTTCTTTTTTAAATATTTGGCATTTCTGTCTCCCTCCTGCCCTCCTTCCTTCCAACAAATATTAACATTCTATTATCAGTATTTCTCATAAGGGAGTTAACCTGCAGGCTGGTTATGGAGGAACAAAGGAAGTGCAGAGCCAGGCAAGATGTGTCAACAGGTGAAGCAGGCTGGGCGTGAGTGAGGCCTGTTGTAAGCGTGCTGCCACTGCTCTGTTCTCGTCCATGGCTGCCCTGCAGAAATGTCAGCCGGGAGCTGCTCAGTTATCTAGTTTCCAGGACTGGCTGGATGTTTGCATTTTCGTGTGAAGTCTTCTGAGTTTTTAATGTTGGCAACCAACTAAGATTTTAAAAAAGCAAACACTGTGAAGACCTAATAAATTGCTTCTACAGCTCTGTTTCATCTGTGGGGTGCCAGTTTGCATTTGCAGCCTGGATTATGAAGAGTTGACACAGAGCAAAAAAAAAAAAAATTTGTATGTATTTATATCTGAAGAATGACTGATGAAGTAAGTAATGTACTAGTAAGAAATGTATAAATGTGAAAAAGGGCCGTGGCTTGCCCAGGGACCTCATCTTGCCTAGAAATGCCTTACGAGACTCCTCTCTTCTATCCCCACGCCGTCCCCACCAAAAACCATTTAACAGCGATGGGTAATCTCAGCAGAGCCATGGACAGCCCATTTTCATTAACTTGAGCACTTATGGCTAAGTGTGCAGATTAATATCAGAGAATAGCAAAATTTTAATTTATTGACTGTTGATTTACTTTTATTTGTTAAAACTTAATTCTCTGGATACAAACCACCCTAGAGCAGGCCTCATTTTTATAGGTTTTCCAGAGTCAGTTGTGCTATTAGTGAAAGCTAGCCTTTGTTGTTTCAAATGCTTAAAACACCATGGAAATTATTAACTCCGAGAGCCTCAGATGGAGCTTTGGCAGGTGGCCAGAACTTCCTTCCTCTGACTCTTGTGTTTAGACCATTAGAGCAAGAGTTTAATTAATTTTTTGATTAAGCAAAATCGTTACAGACAATATTCAGGTAGGCTGTAAAATGAGAAATGCTCTTTCCTGAAACTTGCCCTATTTAGGATTGGAAAGTTCAAGGGATTAGTACCAAGGGGGCGGAATTTTTCAGCTTCAGATCAGATTCTAATCTGTCCCCAAAGTAATTGACCCCAAAGTCATCATTACGAGCAGGCTGGTTAGGCCTTTGGAATTAGTCACAGTCGTCAGGGAAGAAGGCGATTCCAGTTCAGAGTAATTGAAGGTCGGATAGGATTGCTCTCCCACCCTTGGGTGTGGGCCATATTTGACAAACCCCTTGTTTTCTTTGCCAAGGGAAATGGAAGACTGATCAGAGCAACTCTTTTCCAGCATGTCAGCTTGGACCTCAACAGGGTAATGCCAGAAGCTGTGAATCAACGCTTAGGGGAAAAGTGAAACCACTAACAGACTCGCAGGGGAGAAGAGATAAGGCTTTCCTTGTCAGGTGGCACTGATAAAAGGTTCGCCTACATTTACTCTGGTGCCTGTGGGGAAGAGCCATTTGTTGCTTTTTCAAAGTCCACCATTTTTCTCTGCTCTACACCTTTGCCAAATAAGATTTTATTTATTTACCTTTAAATGACATGGGAAGGATGGCCTTTTAATCTCTTCAGTCACTGTGTTTTATTTTTATTTTTATTTTTTTGAGACAGACTCTCCCTCTGTCATCCAGGCTTGAGGGCAGTGGTGCAATCATGGCTCACTACAGCTTCTACCTCCTAGGCTCAGGTGATCCTCCCACCTCAGCCTTCTGAGTATCTGGGACTACAGGCACATGCCACCATGCCCAGCTAGTTTTTTGTATTTTTTTGTAGAGATGGGGTTTTTCCATGTTGCCCAGGCTGGTCTTGAACTCCACGGCTCAAGCAATCCACTTGTCTCAGCATCCCAAAATGCCGGGATTATAGGCGTAAGCAACTGTGTCCGGCATCACTGTCTTTAAAAGGCAGTTTAGCACCGTGGGTAGAGAGCCTCGGGATAAGATTGTCTGGGATCATATCCCTGCACCACCACATACGTAACTGTGCCACCTTGAGGCAAGCAATGTCCTCTAAGGTAAAATGGAAATAATAATACCTCCCTTGTGGGGTTGTGAGGAGATATGAGACAATGCAAAAACAAAGTGCTTAGCACAAAGTACTGGGATACGTGCTTCCTAGGTACTTGGACAAGTGCTTCCCAGGTACTGGGATAAGTGCTTCCTAGGTACTTGTTCCTGTTACAAATATGATTATTAGAAGCAAAGGAGCAGGAAGGTACTACCAGATGGTCCTGGGCAGTCATGGAGTTAGAGCCACAGAGCAGAGGACAAAATAGGCTAAGAGTAAGAAAGAACGAAGAGACTGCATAGAAAAGCTTAACCTTGACCCCCATATCAAACATTAAAAAAGAAAAAAGCTGGCATGATTAATCCCCAAACTTCTGTTAGTACTTGAATTTGGAAATACCTGCTCCTGCATGATCTGTCTGTCCTACAAAGTTCTCACGGAAGGGGAAAGTGAGACCTGGTTATTTCTACATAAATCGTGAAACTCTGGGACTCTTCCTCTTGAATCCACCTCACAAAGGACCTCTAGCAGGTTTAATACCAATGGAAAAGTCATTCGTGGGCATAACAATAATTAAAAAGAAGGAATAAAGAAAAGGGAGGATAGTCTGTTGGCCCACGCTATGTTGATCAGCCTGTTCAAGGTTTTCTGTGGTGTCCTCAGTGCTAATTTGCATTTCAGTTTTAGAGAATAGTCGTTTGGGTAGTTCTGCCTAATTGTTTACATTCTTCTTATTTAATCCTTCTTTGAGATTACTGGTCCAGGATCTTAATTCTAACTACATAAATTACCAGATTTAAAAATCAAGATGGGGGCTGGGCAGGGTGGCTCCTGCCAGTAGTCCTAGCATTTTGGGAGGCCACGGCAGGAGGATCACTTGAGGCCAGGAGTTCATGATCGGCCTAGGCAACATAGTAAGACCCCATCTCTACCAAAAATAGAAAAAATAGCTAGGCATGGTAGCACAGTCCTATAGTCCTAGCAATTCAGGAGTAAGGCTGAGGTGGCAGGATGGCTTGACCTCAGGAGTTTGCTATGATCACACCGCTGCACTCCAGCCTGGGTGGCAGAGCCATACCCTGTCTCTAAAAATCATAAAAATGAAAATAAACAAATGAAAATCAATATGATGTCCAAGGAGAGGAGTTCAGGATGTGGCAGACAGAACTCATTACAACCTGTTGTAGGAGGTTTTTTCTAGCTCAGCAGTTCTCCAAGTGTGGTCTGGAGACTCCAGAGACCTCCAGCCCCCTTTCAGGGGGCCTGTGAGTCAAACCGATTTTCATATTAATATTAAGATGTTGTTTGTTTTTTAAATTATCTCAAGAGTGTGCAGTAGAGTTTTCTAGAGATTACATGATATGTAGCCTGAGGGCTCACAGAATATGAGCTTGTATATTTTTAAGTTAAAAAATTTCCTAATCTTAATTTTTTCTTAAAATGCAAAGAGGGGGGGTCTTCCTATGTTGCTCAAACTGGTCTTAAGCTCCTGGCCTCAAGCCATCCTTCTGCCTTGAGCTCTCGAAGCTCTGGGATTACAGGTGTGAGCCACCGTACTTGGGTGAATCTTTTAATATGTTCAATGTCTGTAGATAAAATGCACATTACAGACATTCTGTGGGGTCCTCAATGATTTCTAGGAGTGTAAAGAGATCCTGAAACCAAAAAGTGTGAGAGCTGTTCATCTAGTAGAAGAGCAAGGTCTGAGAGTGATTGAATCTGTCTTGGGAGAAAATGACAACCTTTCTCCATCTCGTCTGAGGATGGTCAAAAAGAACTGGGTTTAAATGACCACAAGAGCAAGTTAAATTAACTGTTAAGAAGCACTTCCTTCCTGTTTGTTTTGGGAGACCTATGAAATGCAGAGGTGAATTTCCTTACCTGGCCCCTTCACAGACAGATGGCCCTGCCATGGGTTGTCACACTTTTTTTTTTTTTTTTTTTTTTACAGGCAGCAATAATGGACCTACATCCTTTGGAACATAATTCTATGCAAGGACTGCCCTCAACAGTCCTGTAGTTGGAATCACTTTGTATACAATGACTCCCAAAAAGGGCTTTGCAAGTATTCGGTGCAAGTCATGGAAGATTCCCTATTGCAGCCTCCACTCAAGGTGACGTGGTGGTGGGACCCTGCGATGTCCCCAGCCATCTTTCCCCAGATGGTGGCTGTATTATAAGGCCAATGAGGAAGGTGAAAATGTTACTTTCTGAAACAGCTCTTTTCTCCTGGTAGACTGTGTTCATTATGTGATAAATTGTGGTTGTTCTATGTCTTCTCTTGTCTTGGCTGGTTTGCTTTCCAGCCAACGGGCACCTCTCAGGTGCCAAGCACTGTGCTGGAGGCTTTGTGTAAATGACCTAATTTAATTTGCAGAGCAGTCTTGGGGGAACTGGTTATTTTTGGTTAATATTCCCAATGTGCATTTAGAAAACTAGGACTCAAGATGCCCTAGGTGACACGGTTGAGTGAGGCAGAACCAGGACTCACACCATTTTTGTGACTTCCATTCTCTCCACTGTATCATTGAGTCCGTTGTTTTATTGTGAGTTTGGGGTGGGGAGCAGTGGACTGAAGACAGGAGATTACTGGGGCAAGGGATAGCTTTCAGGAGAAAAAAGGCAAAGAGTGAGGAGGTGGAATGGATTAGTGGTTAAGAACATGGGCTCTGGAGCCAGACTGTCTGGGTTTAAATTCTTCTCCTACCACTTACTAGATTTGTGACTTTGGACAAGTTACTAAATCTGTTTCTTCTTCAGATTTTGAAAATTAAGTGCAAGTACTTCTAGAAAAGGTAGAATCAAGGCAGGAGGGTTAAAGCAGTCAGTATAGAGGGATCTGAGTGTAAACCTTTGACCTGCTTTAAATCCACTCCAAACTTCAAGAGCTGATGCTTAGTCACAATGCAGTAATTATTCTCAATATGGTAATGAAATGGCCAAGGCTAAGACTACACATTTTTGAAAGACGTGTTTTCATCACACCTCCCTCCCCACCCATGTGTCACTTCTTTTTTAAAATGATTATGTTACCCTAAAGAAATGGAGTATTTTTTTTTTTTTTTTTAGGGGCGGCATGGGAGAAGACTAGGGTGCATGGAACACATTCATCCACTGGAAAAAATGATCAAAAGGTGCATTATCAGCTAATTTGTTCCAGGCACAAATACATAAAAAAAAATGTGGCTGATAAAGATGACTGAGATCAGTGTGTGAAGAATGAAAGGGAAAATGTGCTGCATCCTCATTAAATAGCAGTCTGAAAAAGTATACGAGAGGACTCCCTTGATCAGATTAAATCCCCTGGTCTTTGTAAAATGAGGCTGAAGTTTCTTGCTTGCTTCTAACTCTGCGGCTGGGCTCACAACTGGGTATTGTTTCTTAAGACTCAGTTTCAGGGCAGCTTCCAACTCAACATTTGCTTCTGTTCCAGAACATTTGTAAAAATTTAGTTCAGAGCAGGGAGGGTAGGGGGACTTCACTAATACGGGAAACATATTTGCATTTGTAATTTTATATTTATTAACAAAACCCTTTGCTTCAGGACATATTAGGCAAGCCAAAGACTGAATCACATTGATGATTGCTTGTGGGCTTTTAGCTTTGAACAGTCTCTTGTGGAGCCAACCCTTGTGCCTCCGTCTGTGGGTATGGTTCTCCATGGAGTGGGAGCTCAAAGTGGTTTTATGTGTGATGTTCTCCCTCTAGTGGCCAGTTTGGGTTTGTTGTATTGATTTGATTGGATTTTTTTTCTTTTTTTGTCCTACAAATGATCTCTAGAGTTGGCAAACCTTTTATTTAGGGGTAGTGTGGATTTGGGAAGGCTAGGAGGTGTGAGTAAAAAGTGAGGGGGTGCAAAATTTTATTCCATAGGTAAAACAATTGTTCTAAAGTGTCTGTTCCAATTGCTAGCTTTTTAAAGAGGAGAAAGAGAAGGCGATAGAGAATGTGACCTGCAGAGATGAAGAGAGCTCTGGAATAATTTGTCATCTTTTTACTCTAATCATTTTCTGAACTTCTACTGCCTTTACTAAGAATTATCTCATTTTTAACTACTTATCAAGTTTCTTTGAAAATTTATTATTTTTTAGTTATCAGAGCATTGAAATGCATAGATAAAATTAGAAACTCAAAACATAAGTAAAATATATATAGAAGCTCCTCATTCTGTGAGTTTCTGGTCTTCTCCCACATCCATGCTAATAGGCGACTACTATCAACAGTCTATCTTTCTAGACTTTTAAAAAATGTATTTACAAACATCTATACTATATGTATATATGGATATATATTGAATACAATTACACACACACACACACACACACACACACACACAGAGAGAGAGAGAGAGAGAGAAAGTGGTGGCTCACTCCTGTAATCCCAGCACTTTGGAAGGCCGAGGTGGGCAGATCACGAGATCAGGAGTTTGAGACCACCCTGACTAACATGATGATTTTATATAGTAAAAAATGGTGATTTTTTTATACTAAAAAAATACAGAAATTAGCCGGGTGTGGTGGCGGGCACCTGTAGTCCCAACTACTCGGGAGTCTGAGGCAGGAGAATGGTGTGAACCCTGCAGGCAGAGGTTGCAGTGAGCCGAGATCATGCCACTGCACTCTAGCCTGGGCGACAGAGCGAGACTCCATCTGGAAAAAAAAAAAAAAAGGAAATAATACGTAATATATACAACTTATTTTTTATTTCTTCTAAAAAAAAATGGATACATGTACAGAACGTGCAGGTTTGTTACATAGGAATATGTGTGCCATGGTGGTTTGCTGCATCTATTGACCCATCCTCTAAGTTCATTCCCCTCACCTCCTACCACCCAACAGGCCCTGGTGTGTGTTGTTCCTCTGTGTCCATGTGTTCTCAATGTTCAACTCTCACTTATGAGTGAGAACATGCAGTGTTTGGTTTTCTGTTCCTGCGTTAGTTTGCTGAGGATAATGGCTTCCAGCTTCATCCATGTCCCTGCAAAGGACATGATCTCATTCCTTTTTATGGCTGCATAGTATTCCATGGTGTATATGTACCACATTTTCTTTATCCAGTCTATTATTGATGGGCATTTGGGTTGGTTCCATGTCTTTGCTATTGTAAATAGTGCTGCAAGTAACATACGTGTGTGTGTCTTTCTAGGAGAATGATTTATATTCCTTTGGGTATATACCCAGGAATGGGATTGCTGAGTCAAATGGTATTTCTGGTTCTAGATCCTTGGGGAATCACCATACTGTCTTACACAATGTTTAAACTAATTTACATTCCCACCAACAATATAAAAGCATTCCTATTTCTCCACAGCCTCACTAGCCTCTATTGTTTCTTGGCTTTTTAATAATCTCCATTCTGACTGGCGTGAAATGGTATCTCATTGCATTTCTCTGATGATCAGTGATGTTGGGCTTTTTTTCATATGTCTGTTGGCTGCATAAATGTCTTCTTTGACAAGTGTTTGTTCATATGCTTCACCCACTTTTTGATAAGGTTGTTTGTTTTATTCTTGTAAATATGTTTAAGTTCCTTGTAAATTCTGGATATTAGACCTTTGTCAGATGGGTAGATTGCAAAAGTTTCTCCCATTCTGTAGATTGCTTGTTCACTCTGTAGTTTCATTTGCTGTCCAGAAGCTCTTTGGTTTAATTAGATTCCATTTATCAATTTTGGCTTTTGTTGCAATTGCTTTTGGTATTTTTGTCATGAAGTATTTCCCCATGCCTATGTCCTTAATGGTATTGCCTAGGTTTTCTTCTAGGGTTTTGTTTGTTTGTTTGAGATGGAGCTTCACTCTTGTTGCCCAGGCCAGAGTTCAATGGTGCAATCTTGGCTCACCGCAACCTCCGCCTCCTGGGTTCAAGTGATTCTCCAGCCTCAGCCTCCCGAGTAGCTGGGATTACAGGCATGCACCACCACACCTGGCTAATTTTTTTTTTTTTTTTTTTTTTTTTTTTTTGTATTTTTAGTAGAGACAGGGTTTCTCCATGTTCAATAGGCTGGTCTCAAACTCCTGATCTCAGATGATCTGCCTGCCTCAGCCTCCCAAAGTGTTGGGATTACAGGTGTGAGCCACCGCACCTGGCCTCTTCTGGGGTTTTTACGGTTTTGGGTTCTACATTTAAGTCTTTAATCCATCTTGAGTTAATTTTTGTGTAAGGTGTAAGGAAGGGGTCCAGTTTCAGTTTTCTGCATATGGCTAGCCAGTCTTCCCAGCACCATTTACTGAATAGGAAATCCTTTCCCCATTGCTTATTTTTGTCAGGTTTGTCAAAGATCAGATGGTTGTAGATGTGTGGTGTTAATTCCGAGGTCTCTGTTCTGCTCCATTGGTCTATATGTCTGTTTTGGTACCAGTACCACGCTGTTTTGGTTACTGTAGCCTTGCAGTATAGTTTGAAGTCAGGTAGTGTGATGCTTCCAGCTTTGTTCTTTTTGCTCAGCATTGTCTTGGCTATACAGGCTCTTTTTTGGTTCCATATGAAATTTAAAATGGTTTTTTCTAATTCTGTGAAGAATGTCAACAGTAGTTTGATGGGAATAGCATTGAATCTATAAATTACTTTGGGCAGTATGGCCATTTTCATGATATTGATTCTTCCTATCCATGAGGATGGAATGTTTTTCCATTTGTTTGTGTCCTGTCTTATCTCCTTGAGCAGTGGTTTGTAGTTGGAGAGGTCCTTGCAGAGGTCCTTCACATCTCTTGTTAGCTGTATTCCTAGGCATTTTATTCTCTTTGTAGCAATTGCGAATGGGAGTTCATTCATGATTTGGCCCTCTGTTAGCCTATTGTTAGTATAAAGGAACGCTTGTGAGTTTTGCATATTGATTTTTGTATCCTGAGACTTTGCTGAAGTTTCTTATCAGTTCAAGAAGTTTTGGGGCTGAGATGATGCAGTTTTCTAAGTGAAAAATCATGTCATCTGCAAACAGAGACAACTTGACTGCCTTTGTTCCTGTTGAATACCCTTTATTTCTTTCTCTTGCCTGATTGCCTTGGCCAGAACTTCCAATACAGTGTTGAATAGGAGTGGTGAGAGAGGGCATCCTTGTCTTGTACTCGTTTTCAAAGGGAATGCTTCCAGCTTTTGCCCATTCAATATGATATTGGCTGTGGGTTTGTCATAAATAGCTCTTACTATTTTGAGATATGTTCCATCAATACCTAGTTTATTGAGAGTTTTTAACATGAAGGGATGTTGAATTTTATCAAAGGCCTTTTCTGCGTGTATTGAGATAATCATGTGGTAATTGTCATTGGTTCTGTTTATTTAATGGATTATGTTTATTGATTTGTGTATGTTGAACCACCCTTGCATCCCAGTGACGAAGCCAACTTGATCGTGGTGGATAAGTTTTTTGATGTGCTGTTGGATTCAGTTTGCCACTATTTTATTGAGGATTTTTGCATCGATGTTCATGAGGGATGTTAGTCTGAAGCTTTCTTTTTTTGTTGTGTCTCTTCCTGGTTTTGGTATCAGGATGATGCTGGCTTCATAAAATGAGTTAGAGAGGAGTCCCTTCTTTTCAATTGTTTGGAATCGTTTCAGAAGGAATACAAAGCTCCTCTTTGTATTTCTGGTAAAATTCAGCTGTGAATCTGTCTGGTCCTGGGTTTTTTTTAGTTGGTAGGCTATTAATTATTGCCTCAATTTCAGAGCTTGTTATTGGTCTATTCATGGATTCAACTTCTTCCTGGTTTAGTCTTGGTTGGGTGTATGTGTCCAGGAATTTATCCATTTCTTCTAGATTTTCTAGTTTATTTGCATAGAAGTGCTTATAGTATTCTCTGATGGTAGTCTGTATATCTAAGGGGTCAGTGGTGATATCCCCTTTATCATTTTTTATTGTGTCTGTTTTATTCTTCTCTCTCTTCTTCTTTATTAGCCTAGCTAGTGATCTTTTTGTTAATTTTTTCAAAAAACCAGCTCATGGATTCGTTGATTTTTTTGAGGGTTTTTTGGTGTCTCTATCTCCTTCAGTTCTCTGATCTCAGTTATTTCTTGTCTTCTGCTGGTTTTTGGATTAGCTTGCTCTTGCGTCTCTAGCTCTTTTAATTGTGATGTTAGGATGTTGATTTGAGATCTTTCTAGCTTTCTGATGTGGGCATTTAGTGCTATACATTTCCTTCTTAATTCTGTTTTAGCTGTGTCCCAGAGATTCTGGTACATTATCTCTTTGTTCTCATTAGTTTCATAGAACTTCTTGATATCTGCTTTAATTACATTGTTTAGCCAGGAGTCATTCAGGAACAGGTTGTTCAATTTCCATGAAATTGTGTGGTTTTGAGTGAGTTTCTTAATCCTGAGTTCTAGTTTGATTGCACTGTGGTCTGAGAGACTGTTTATTATGATTTCAGTTCTTTTGCATTTGATGAGGATTGTTTTACATCCAATTATGTGGTCGATTTTAGAGTAAGTTCCATGTGGCACTGAGAAGAATGTGTATTCTGTTAATTTGGGGTAGAGAGTTCTTTACACATCTACTAGGTCCAATTGATCCAGAGCTGTGTTCAAGTCCTGAATATCCTTGTTAATTTTCTGTCTTGTTGATCTAATACTGATAGTGGAGTGTTAAAGTCTCCCACTATTATTGTGTGGGAGTCTAAGTCTCTTTGTAGATCTCTAAGAATTTGTTTTATGAATCTGGGTGCTCCTGTATTGGGTGCATGTCTATTCAGGATAGTTAGCTCATCTTGTTGCATTGATCCCTTTACCATTCCCTTGTCTTTTTTGATCTTTGTTGGTTTAAAGGCTGTTTTGTCAGAGACTAGGATTGCAACTCCTGCTTTTTTTTTGCTTTCCATTTGGTTGGTAAGTTTTCCTCCATCCCTGCATTTAGAGCCTATGCATGTCTTTGCACGTAAGATGGGTCTCCTGAATACAGCATGCTGATGGGTCTTGACTCCTTGTTCTATTTGCCAGCCTGTGTCTTTTAACTGGGGCATTTAGCCAATTTATATTTAAGGTTATTATTGTTATGTGTGAATTTGATCCTGTCATCATGATACTATGTGGTTATTTTGTGCACTAGTTGATGCAGTTTCTTCGTAGTGTTATTGGTCTTTATAGTTTGGTGTATTTTTGCAGTGGCTGGTACCAGTTTTTCTTTTCCATATTTAGTTCTTCTTTTAGGAGCTCTTGCGGGGCAGGCCTTTTGATAATGAAATCCCTCAGCATTTGAATCCCTCAGCATTTGCTTGTCTGGAAAGGATTTTATTTGTCCTTCGCTTATGAAGCTTAGTTTGACTGGATATGAGATTCTGGGTTGAAAATTATTTTCTTTAAGAATGTTGTATATTGGCCCCCACTCTCTTCTGGCTTGTAGAGTTTCTGCTGAGAGGTCCACTGTTAGTCTGATGGGCTTCCTTTTGTAGGTGACCTGGCCTTTCTCTCTGGCTGCCCTTAACAGTTTTTCTTCATTTCAACCTTGGAGAATCTGATGATTATGTGTCTTGGGGTTGATCTTCTCGTGGAGTATCTTAATGGTGTTCTCTGTATTTCTTGAATTTGCATGTTGACCTGTCTTGCTAGGTTGGGGATGTTCTCCTGGATAATACCCTGAAGTGTGTTTTCCAGCTCGTTTCCATTTTCCCTGTCTCCTTCTGGTACTCCAATCAATCATAGGTTTGGTCTTTTTATGAGGTCCCATATTTTTTAGAGGCTTTGTTCATTCCTTTTCATTCTTTTTTTCTCTATTCTTGTCTGTGTGTCTTATTTCACTTCAAAGTCTTATATCCTTTCTTCTGCTTGCTCTATTTGGCTGTCGACACTTGTGTATGCTTAACGAAGTACTTGTGCTGTGTTTTTCAGCTCCATCAGGTCGTTTATGTTCCTCTCTAAGACTGGTTATTTTAGTTATCAATTCCTGTAACGTTTTATCACGGTTCTTCGCTTCTTTGCATTGGGTTAGAATGTGTTCCTTTAGCTCATCGTAATTTTTTATTACCCATCTTCTGAAGCTTACTTCTGTCAATTCATCCATCTGATCCTCCATTCAATTCTGTGCCCTTGATGGACAGACGTTGCAATCATTTGGAGGAGAAGAGGTAGACACTCTGGCCTTTTGGATTTTAAGCATTTTTTCATTGATTCTCATCTTTGTGAGTTTGTCTAGCTTTGGTCTTTGAGGCTGCTGACCCTTGGATGGAGCTTTTGTGGGGGGCCTTGTTGTTGTTGTTGATGATGTTGTTGTCACTTTCTGCTTGTTTTTCTTTCACTAGTCAGGTCCCTCTTCTGTAGGGATGCTGCAGTTTAGTGGGGGTTCACTTCAGGCCTTATTCATCTGATTTGCTCCTGTGCCTGGAGATGTTACTCAAGGAGGCTGGAGAGCAGCAAAGATGGGTGCCTACTTCTTCTGGGACCTCTGCCCTCAAGGAGCACCGACCTGGTGCCAGTGGGGGTTCCTCTTCCCTGTGTGGCTGTCAGGTAGGCCGCCACACCACACTGCTCTTCCTTCTCTCCATGGGTCATGGCAGCCTTCTAGTCAATTTTGATGAGAGAACCTGGATACTTTGGTTGCCAGTGAAGGATTCTCATGCTTATTATGGTTTTTTTTTTTTTTCAATGGGAGCCTCATTATTCTGCTGCTTCTAGTCGGCCATCTTGGCCTGTCAATCACAACTTATATATGGTTTTTATAAAACAAAATTGAACCATACTGTAAAGGCTATTTGTTTAATTTATTTTGTATACCTCATGAAAGTTCTATACAGGTCTAGGTCTTTTTAAAATAGCTGAATTAATTTATTTAAGCATTTCCCTACAGATGAATATGTGAGTTATTCCCAGTTTTCACTGTTAAAATTTTTTCCAATGAACCTATTTGTACCTATTTATATCTTTGCCAATTTGTACAGATATTTCTGTGAGATAAATTCCTGGGAGTATAGCTGCTGCATCAAAACATATGGTTATGTCAAATTGTGTTGGATATTGACAGCCCTCCAAAAAGGTTTTACTGGTTTACCAATTTACATCCATGCACAGTGAATTTGCAGCATTTCAATGCTTCTTTATTCTAAAACTAATTTGAGAACAGCCAAGGTAGCTCAACATAGGAGAAATTCTTCTGTAGGGTGCAGGCATAGTTGTCAGGGGAGATGAATGAAATCAAACTGAGATCTTCATCTGGTCTCAGTTCTAGAGCATTCTCTGCTTTCTGTGGCTGAAATACAACCCTAGGGTATGCTAATTGGTCCAACTATAGTTGCAAATAACTCCAGTCTGCAAAAGTGACTCACTGTTAATGAAATCAGTCTTCAGGAACAAATTGTTTGCACTCCCCTCTCTGCCTCCAATCTACAGTGACCTCTAAACTGTCTGTAATTGCCATGCTCTTTTTCTCCCTGTGGTTTGGTGATCCGGAGCTCCTCACTGAGTTAATAATTCTGACCTTTCCTACATATGGCTTGGTTGGGAATGCTTCTGACCTCACGTACTCGTGAAAGTTAAAAAATCATGTTCTGTAGGCCAAGGGCCTTATGTATTATCCAGTCTCATCAGCCTCCTCTCTCCCATTGCCCGTCTCCATGTTATAGTCCTCAGAGCTGGTCCCTGGCCTAGGCCTGGCTTGTGTTAGAAGCAGGGGAAATGGTTCAAAATGCACCTATCTGAGCCCTCCCTCTAAAAGACTGAGTTAATAGGACTAAACTGAGACTGGAGATTATATACTTTTAAAGTCCCTATTTGTATCCCCTGAGCCGTGGGCTTTTTATCCCTTGGGAGCTTTAGTTACATTATCTGTAAAATGAGGACTTGAATTATATTGAGCTCTCCTGTAGGAGAAAGAGGAGAGAGGGTTGCCAGGAAAATTCTGCCTGGAGACTTGAGGACAGCTGTTCCTGGGAGTCACTAGTGAGTCCACTTTGGTGGTTCTGTGACTGCAGATATTGGTGGGGTGCTGCTTCTGTGTTAGGCTCTGTTTCTCGAGTAATAGTAAACCAGTTGGTGAGAAAACAAGACTGAAAAAATGCTCCCTTGACATAAACCTGTTGTAGACCCCTCATTGTACATTCTTTGAGGACCTTCCACTGTGGAATTCTGTAACTGAAGTCCAGGGGTAAAGGAAGCCCAAATGTGAAACCAGCCATATATAACTAAGGAGTGACTTTTGTTTTATAATTATTGTTGTTATTATATATTTTTTGAGACAGAGTCTTACTCTGTTGCCCAGGCTGAAGTGCAGTGGCATGATATCAGCTCACTGAAACCTCTGTCTCCTGGGTTCAAGCTATTCTCATGCCTCAGCCTCCCAAGTAGCTGGGACTATAGGCATTTGCCACCACATCTAGCTAATTTTTGTATTTTTAGTAGAGATAGGGTTTCACCATGTTGGTCAGCCTGGTCTTGAACTCCTGGCCTCTAGTGATCCACCCACCTTGGCCTCCCAAAGTGCTGAGATTACAGGTGTGAGCCACTGCGCCTGGCCAACTTTTAAAAACAACAATGACAACAGAAAGCTTAACCATGATGTTGAAGCACCTCAAAATAGCTGGTATGTAGTGAGTGCTTAAAAAATGTTGGCTAAATGACCTGAGTTTTGACATTTGTTGGAATTGAAGACCTAAAGTTAGCCTGCTAGATTACATTTGGCATGTGCTTTCTTTGTTGGAACCTGTGGGTTTTTCAATATAAACTTGGAGTTTTAGAACTTTAATTTCCCATAATCTCTATAAGACCCTTATAATCAAATTGGATTTGTGCTAAAGTATAAATTATTACTTATTGCCTTGTTTGTCCTTAGAGTGGCACTATTTATAAACGAATAAGCTGCAACTGGAATTGGAGTATTTTCAAATGAATGACTTCTTATTTTAAAAAAACCGTATAAATAGCATTTGATATTTTGTGACAGTGTCTAGGCAAGGAAGGCAAGAAGTCTAATAGTCACAAAAGCCACAAGCCATGTATAGGTGTCTTGGGAAAGAAATAGGGGTTTTTAAAATGTAGATAAGAAATACACATTCTTTTAAATGGGCAGTGAATCCATTTGATCTTTGTCCAATAGCAAATGACTTATAAATGCTTGTCATACCTTAAACCATTTCAAAAGACGAGTATCAAAAAATCTCTCTTGCATGTAGCCTTGTAAGTCTCTTAAAATTCTGAAATTAAAAAAAAAAAAAAGATGTCTATTTGATGTAACACTATTGTATTCTGGAAACAAAAAACCCTTTGTCCATTTGGCAGATTAAAAAAAATATAAAAAAACTGTGTATTCATTCACAGCAGAACTAAAGAAAGAGTCCTAAATCTTACAAGTTAAAGCCTGAAAATTCCTTTTAAAAAAACCAAAATGCCCCTAGTTTACCAGGGTCATTATTATTCTAAGAGCCACTCCGGCATGGTAGGAGGTATGCTTGAATCGTATCGTGATGTCTACACTGTTTGATCATATTCTTCTTTATGTCAACTCTCTTCTTTTTCTTTTTCTTTTTTTTTTTTTTTAATGTTGTCATCATAATGGCCAGAGCTTGTGACTGAGGAGAACAAATTTGGCAAGATGCTGATGTACTTTCTGGCAATAATGCCAGCCCATGTGATGTTCTTTGTTACTTTTTGGGGGGTACAGACAGTTCAGGACACAATGTTCTCTTAGGAGACTTTAAATCAGGTTTTGACAATGAAATCTTCTTAAAGCATTTGCAACTTGATGCTTTAAGGAATTAAAAAAAAAAAAAAAAAGTTGTAAAAGCCCTGTAGATGAGGCCCTCATGTTCTACAAGCTGTTTCTCTTCCAGTGTTCGGGAAATGGCGCTTCAACACATGTTCAGCTGTGTGAGCAGAAACTGCAGAGTCATTCTTGCCCTCACAGGATCTCCCTTCCCTGACAGCTAGTCCATCTCCAGGTCCTGTCACTATTGCCTCCTGAATATCCCTTGAATCTCTCTGTTTCTCTCCATCTTCATTAGTGCAAGCTCCTCCTATTTATTAACTCTCCCCTGGACTACTAGAACAAAACTCCTAATTCCACCTGAGTCCTCTCTGGCAACATCCCTTTGCACTCCCATAGCAAGTCAGTTCTCTTCACTGTAGCGAAAGTGATCTTTTTGAAATATACGTGTGACCCTACCCCATGCAGCTCAGATTCCAGCAGTTGCTTTCCATTTACTTTCATGAAGACCATAAACTATTACACAGTCTGTAGAGCTCTGCATTCTCAAAAGGATGTAGCTCGGGAAAAGACAACACAAATAACATGGCACCAAGCAGCAAGTGGTAAGCGCAATGTGAATGATCAGAAGTTACATGGGTTGAGGCTTTGTGTGGGTACAGTGTGTGGTGCAGTGGTTCTTAAAGTGTGGTCCTGGGTTCAGCAGCGTCAGCAGCATCTGGAAACTTGTTTCAAATGCAGATTCTCAGGCTCCACTCCAGATCTACTACATTAACAACTCTGGAGTTGGGCCAAGCAGTGCGTGTGTGTGTTTGGTGTGTGTGTGTGTGTGCATGCACATTGGTGCCTGTGTGTGTGTGTTCTGAGACGAGGTCTCACTCTATTACCCAGGCTGGAGTGCAGTGGTGCGATCATGGCTCACTACAACCTCGACATTCTGGGCTCAAGTGATCCTCTTGGTCTCAGCCTCCCGAGTGGCTGTGACCACAGATATGTGTAACCACACCTGGCAAATTTTTGTATTTTTTTGTAGAGATGGGGTTTTGCCATGTTGCCTAGGCTGTTCTTGAACTCCTGGGCTCAAGCAATCTGCCTGCCTGCCTTGGTCTCCCAAAGTGTTAGGATTACAGGCGTGAGCCACCATGCCTGATCCAGTCTGTGTTTTAAAAAGCTTCTGGGTGATTTGGATGGGTGCAAAACTGTGAGAACATTTGTACAGCAGTTGCTGTGTGCATTGCCCAGATGTCCTAGAAGGACTGAAAGATTTATTCATCTAATTGCTGAGAGTGCTCTCAGCCTTCCTACCCAAGACCTCTTTCCAGGGGGCAGTCTACATCCATTGACTGGTTGATGCAGAAATCTAAAGCCCTTGTCCTCAGCTACAACATGGAGCCACCCTAAAAGGCCACCTTGGCTTCAGAGCTCCCTGTGAGTTGGCTGAGGTCTTCGTTGAGATTTCATTGCACCCCAACTCCTCCTTTGCCCAGCCTGCTTCCTTTCCTTCCGTTCCACAGGTGGGAATCCTAACAGCACCTCTTGATCTTCCCATGCTCCAAATTTCCTCCCAGAGACTGCTTCCTTGGGTACCCCTGAGCTGTGGGGCGTACTTCATAAGGAAAATGGGACAAGTTAAGACTTTAAAGAGGATAGGGAAGAAGTCAATAAGTGATGAAGGGAGGGGTGGAAGGATTGGACATGGGAGGTGTCCCAAGAGAGGAAAGCAGCATGAGTGAAATATATCCTAAGGCCCATTAGGAACAGGAGAATCACAGAAACGGGCTAGGTCACAGGATCAGGAGGGAGTAGTGGGATATTGCCAAGTAAGTAGTTTGTGGAAGGTATTAAGGTCCCCAAATAAATAATTTGAACTTGATTGTAAAGTTAACATCAGGCTCATCACACTAACATTAGTTGGCTCAGTCAGCAATACCCATTCAGTGCTGGAGAGGCACTGGAGAGCAAAGACAGACCTGGTCCCAGTCCGCAAGGATCTTACAGTCTCACAGAGTAGCTAGACATAACTGAATCACATGAATGCCAAATTTGCACACACACACTAAATTATAGGGGCTCAAAGACCCCATGCAAGGTATACCTATGTACTAGGTATACAAATTTTGTTGTGGTTTTTCCCTTATGAGACTCTCTCATTCAAATTTTATTGTGGGTTTTCCCTTATGAGACCATGAATTATTTGAGAATGAAAATTGCTTTGGGTCCTGATTTCTCCAGAATGTAAGAGTAGTTGCTTGAAAACATTTGTTGAATGAATTATAAGCTCAGGGACTCAACTTCCCACCACTTAGCACGTACTAGATTCTTGACAGACGTTTGTGAATGAATGAATGAACGGTTTTGGTGTCAAAGTGGTTCAACAAGAACTACTTTCAAAGTGCTGATAAGGTGTCATGTTGTTCATAAAGTCACACTGACTTTATTTTAAGAACTGCTGAGAGATTTTAAGAGACCTTCCTTGTGTCAAGATGCCTTTTCTTTTTGAATGGATAGGGATAGTAAATATTACTTTATTTTTAAAGTATCTTTTTTTTTTTTTTTTTTTTAAAGAGACGGGGTCTCACTTTGTCCACCAGGCTGGAGCGTGTGATGTGATCGTAGCTCACTGCACATTTGGACTCCTGGGTTCAAGTCATCCTCCTCCTGCTTCACCTTCCTGAGTAGTAAGGATTACAGGGATGTGCCACTGTGCCAAGCTCTTAAATATTCTTACTACTCAAAATAGTCAATAATTTCATTGCCAAAATTAATTTTTGAACTAGTCAAAAATTTGGAAGCAATTTCTGCAAAGCAAGTTGGGATAGAGGGGAGACCTGGTGTCTGTTGAAGATCAAGGATTAATCTTTGAGCTGCCCTTGATTTTTTCATCCTTGAAAAAGTTGAGGATGTCTATGATTGGGGGTTTACTGGGAGGAAGGTGAGGTGATTACTGGAGAGGAAAGGGAAACAAGGTTATTTTCAAGAGTTGGGTAGGAGATACAGATTGGCAAGAAAACACTTCCAAAATAAGCAACAAAAACAAACCCACCTTGTAAAACTGTTTGAGGGCAGATGAAAATTCTAACTGAAGAGATTCAATTATGTTCAATGCAAGTTAGGAGAAATCGGTTTTAGATTCATTTGAAAGCACTTTTCTGTATCCACCTACTATGCACAAATACTTTGATGTAGTGGCAAGTTAGGAAAGAGGAGGGAAATGGTCAAGGGATGGAGGGAGGGTAGAGTGTGGGCTGCTCAGGAAGGTACCATGGTGAGCAGAGGTTGTGGGCATGTGGGGTTGGAATTAGTGGGATTAGCAGTTTGTAACTGACTGCCCTTATAAATTCGGGAGCATTAAATATGTCTGGATGAGAGGACTAACAAAAGTTGGCAAAGCGATACATGGTAGAGATGGTCATTCAGTAATCAAGTAATTTGTGTTTTCCCCGGAGTGTAGCAGTGAGGATGAGGCTGGGCAGCTGGCTGCAGAAAGATGAATGACAAGGGGACAGCAGGGTGATGGAGGTGATGGATAGCTGGTTGACAGCAAACAGGAAGAAACAAAAGGAGGGAGGGAGAGAGAGAAGGAGGGAAGGAAAGAAGGAAGGAAGGAAGGAAGGAAGGAAGGAAGGAAGGAAGGAAGGAGGGAGGGAGGGAGGGAGGGAAAGGAGACAGAGAAATAGAATATATTGCTAGATGTCTTGTTGTTTTAGCTGCCTAGTGGCTATGTAAACAAGAATCATAAGAGATGAAGTATGGGAAATCCCAGCAATATCCAAAAAAGAAACCACGACAAAGAAAATCCAGAGTGTTTTGCAAAGAAGGCAAGGGTAAGAGCGTGTAGAGTTGGAATTAGTGGGATCAACAGTTTGCAATTGGTTGCTCTTATAAATTAGGGAGCATTGAATATATCTGGACCAGAGGACTAAGAAAAGTTAGCAAAGTGGTACATGGTAGAGATATTTATTCAATACATCAAGTAATTTGTATTTTCCCAGATTGATGAAAGTGTCTTCCTAACCACAAGAATGAAAAACATGTATGAAGCTATGGTTTTTATGTGACTAAAAGTTGGCAAAATATCAAATGTATCTAAATTGAATTACCTTTGATCATGCCTGGGCATTCAGCTGAGCTAGTGATATTTGGATGGGTAATAAAATAATAACCTATCTGATTAATAAATTATGATATGTTTTTCCATAAAATTTGTTCTTCTTGGCTTCCTTTCAGCAAAATCATAAATTGTGTTGTTGTTGTAAAAGAAAAGTAGAATATCAGGACCTCAAACTCACTATGCCAAAGGGAAAGTTAAGTTTGGGAATTGAGCCACCAATACCGTTTTCCTTTTGTACCCAAATAGATAACTGTAATTTCACAACCGGTGTCATAGCCTCCTTTGCTCTACTCCCTCTTTTCACATGCTTACTTTATCTTATGTAAAATGTAGATTTACTGAGCATGAGACAATACACAATTGGCTCTCCCACACTCCCTCTTTTCACATGTAAAACGTAGATTCAGTGAAGCTAATCAGAGCTTCACAAGACTGTAACCATCTGCCTCATTGCCTACCCTTCCTCCCATTTCCTTTTTTTCTCCTTCTTGCTTGCTCTTTCCCCTTTAAACACTAAAGTTCACAAAATCTCCCTTGGAAAAATCATAGGTCAAAGATGCTCCTGGGATTTGTGTTTCTTCCTGGGCACATCCTCAACCTTGGCCAAATAAACCTTGAATCATTTGAGACCTGCCTCAGTCACTTTTTGGCTTCCATTTTGGTAGCCACAGAGGGATTGTCTGGGTAGAGTTGGCCCTTGGACAGCAGCAACTCTCCTATCAATGCCTGGTACTGGCTGGGGGTAATTTTTTTTTTTTTTTTTTTTTGAGTTGGAGTCTTGCTCGGTCGCCCAGGCTGGCGTGCAATGGCATGATCTTCAGTTCACTGCAACCTCTGCCTCCTGGATTCAAGCAATTCTCCTGCCTCAGCCTCCCGAGTAGCTGGGATTACAGGTGCCCACAACCACACTGGGCTAATTTTTGTATTTGAAGTAGAGATGGGGTTTCACCATATTGGCTAGGCTGATCTTTTGGCCAGGCTGGTCTCGAACTCCTGACCTCATGATCTGTCCGCCTTGGCCTCCCAAAGTGCTGGGATTACAGGTGTGAGCCACTGTGCCTGTCCAGCTGGGGCTATTTTTATTTCTATGACTACTGGGATGATTTGCTGAGGTCTGGGAGCTTCTCCCTTCAGAGGTCCCTGACTTCCCCCAAATTTTCAGTTGAGTTGAGGTTAATTCTGCTGCAGACCTCCTTTATGGGAGTTTTGTTTACTTTCAACAAGGAAGATGAGTTTCCCACTTCCATGATTGTGGAGAGCAGCCTTTAGCTTAGACCCCATCTCCAGGTAAGAGGCTGATTTGGGGATTCATTTTGGTATTTGGTAGCTGTAGGTCAAAGTTAATTGTCAGCTGCCTATCACTTCTCCTTATGATCAGAGATCTAGGCTATATGTAAATTTTAAGAGGTGAAGTGAAGAGGTAGGTAGGGGCGGTCTGGTCTCGTTAAGTTTGAGCATCATCTTTCATCTGAGAGTGATGAGAAGTCATTGAAGAGTTTAAAGGTGGAAAATGCATTGTGAGGAATGGGTGGGAGGATGGCTAGGCTGCAGGCAGAGATCACTTTTTTCTGTTTTTGTTTGTTTGTTTCAGCACATCTTTTGTTAGATTTGACCAACTTTTGGTCCCCTCTTATGTCAACTGAAACCCCTGCAGCTGCAGAAAGACAAATTCTACCTCTAAAATCCCTGGCCGGTTAAGAAAAATCAAAATTTGACTACCTGAGAGGTTTTATTTACATAAGACTGCCTTCCCAGCCTCTCTCTCTCTCTGTGCTGTTAAAGACTTTAGAGATCTCTTATACTAAGCAATTAATGAAAAAGATAAACTTTTTACAAGGACACATAGTAGTGTTAAGGCTAGCCTAAAAAAATTCTCTTGACTAAAATAGGTGCAAAGAAGTCTGACCTAAAATAGCTCTGGTAGTTAAAATTCCCATCAGGGCTTGAGTTCGTTTCTTAATCTGGGAACAAGAAAGGCTACTCTATCTTGTGGCCTAATAGTTAAAATTCTGCAGTTTTACCTCCACTGCGTGGGTTTGATTCCTGGTCAGGGAACCTACCCCTCTTGGTTTGATACTTGTGTGAATGTCTTTTGGGGTACCAATTTATTATTGATCCTTTCCCTTTCCTTGGGAAGCTTTTGATTTCCTGTTTTCTTCTATCTGTTTGGGGTCACATAAGGCGTTTGAGCCCTTTGTGTGTGGACAGTCAGCTGAGAAGCTAAGATCCTAGAGAACATGGCCTGACAGAAATGTGGTCTATACCCGCTTTATGGATAGTGAAATTTTCCTTCTCTGAGTTGTCTTTGGGGTGATTCTGGATCCTGCAAAAAACTGCTTGCCACCTCTTTGGAGACATCTCCTGTGTTTGTGGTTGTTATAACCTTGATTAAAACACTTGGGAGGATACCTTTGCTTAAGAAGTTCAAATGCAAGAAAAATCATCTGTTTATCCCAGCTAAAATCTGATAATAAAAGATCTGAAAGGATTTTTTTTAAAGAGCTCTATGGTTAGAAGTCAATATAATTAGAAACTGATATCTTGCCTTTATGCTTTCAACACCTTTTGTTTCCTGTTTTTTGGGATTTTGTTTTAGTTGACTAAAATCTTTTAATTAAATTAAATTAAATTAAATTAATTAATTAATTAATTTATTTATTTTCTAAACATGAGTCTTGCTTTGTTGCCCAGGCTAGAGTGCAGTGGCACAACCATGGCTCACTGTAGCCATGCTCTTTGGGGCTCAAGTGATCTGCCCACCTCAGCTCCTCAGTAGCTGAGACTACAGGTGTGCACCATCACATCTGGCTAATTTTTAAATATTTTTGTAGAGATGGGGCTCACTATATTGTTCGGGTTGGTTCTAAACTTCTGGTCTCAAGCAGTCCTCCCACCCCAGCCTCTAAAAGTACTAGGATTACAGGTGTGAGCCACTATGCCTGGATGGCTAAAACTTAAAAAAAAAAAAAAAATTATGAGCTTAGTACCTTTGTTTGCTTCCTTTAAAAGAAATTGTTCTCCTGTTTATATTTACTCCAGTCTATTCCTCCTTCTTCTTTGCCATTTTCATTGCTCTGAGTCCTCATCCCATGGGATACGGGCCGATCACAAAATCGGCTGATTGGGTTGAGTTGTCCACCAGACTTGAAGGAACGTCCTTGCAGTGAGGTGCACTGCGGAAGCATTGTCCTGTCTTATCCCATGGCTTTTGCTTCTTTTTGGGGACCCAGGATTTGGTATAAAAAATGGGATCCTTGAAATTTTGGGGGACCTGTGTTTTGCCTTCCAGCTATGCCTGCTTCTGACATATTTAAATATTAAGCCCTAAAAATTGCATGCTTTCCTTTCTGTATTCACTAAATGGCTCCACCTGATGAGGTGGGAGAGTTAGTTCCCTGATATCCCCCAGAGGACATATGACAGGGATGTGGCATGTCTGTTTGGTCATCACCGCTGCTCAAACCCCTTATGGGAGGGGGAACATGCAGACGGACAGGTGCAGGAGCCGAAGTGGGCATATGTTACAGTGTGCTCGTTTAGCCTTGCCATCCGTGGATGGCTTAAGTGTTAACCAACTCAGTGGACCCTCTGCCTTTCTGCAAGGGCAGAGGGCAAGTGTGACAGCTTCCTGTATCCCGAGCTCTTGTCCAGTGTCCTGGAAGAATCAGGTCACACACAAACTTAAAGGATGGTGAATATGGCGTTTTACTGGGGGTGGAGGTGGCTCTCAGCAGGATGGATGGGGAACTGGATAGGGGCTAGAGTGTGAAGCTAATCTTCCCTTGGAGTTTGGCAACCCAGTGGCCGATTCTCCCCAGCCAAACTCCTCCCAACGTTTCTTATCTTCTCTCCTTCTCTGCCGCGCTGTTCTGCCATTTGTCTGTTCATTGCCTCCTGGAGCCAGGGGTTTGGGGTTTATATGGGTACAGGATAGGGGGAGTGGTGGGCCAAAAGGCAACTCCAAAACAGGAATGCCTGTTCTCTTAGGGCCACAGGTATCCAGGCTTGAGGGTGGGGCCTTTGCCAGGGAACTGCCCTCTTCTACCCAGTATTTCCCTGTCTCCTGTCTGTATCACCATGAAGCCAGTAATCTAATTAAGAAAACAAGCTAGCCAAAAATCCCAAATACAACTTTCAGGCATTTAGCTGGCTATCTTTAAACTCCTTTGTAAAAGAAACTTCTTTAAGAAAATTCCCATTTTGTAAGGGTGTCATACCATTAATGTCAAAACATTAAAACATTTACCATTGTTTTAATGTTACAAGTCATTCCTTTGCTTAAGGTGGTTTTCCTGGCCTCTTAATTGAACTTTTACTTACACCCTTTACAACCCCTTTGGTTTGAGCAAATGATTGTACAATATTGGTGCTTTGAGATATGAATTTTCTACCTTGTTTCACATAAGAGCTGTCTCTTTAGAAATGCAAATTTAGGGTTGCCTAGCTAACAATTGTTTAGGGCAGGAAACAGGTAATCAAGAGCCTGATAGTCTAAAGTGGAGGTGAGATTTTGAAAACTGGCAATTGAAGAATCTGATATATATAAGATCTGCTACTGTCTATCTGTCTATGTGTTTATATGTGTGGTGTGTATGTGATGTTTCACTACCAAAATATATTAAAGGGCTCTAATTAATTGGCTTAAAGAAAAAAGTAAGTGCTTAAATCAAATGTGTTATCACAAAAATAGAAATTTTAATTCAAATGCCTCATAGTTCACATGACTTTACTAATCTTTAGTAAATTAAGACAATTTAAAAATTATTGGTAAAATAAAAAAAGTCTTCAGAATTTAATTTAGACATTTTGTCTGAGTCTATTGATCAGATACTATCTCTACTAGATGTTTTAAGGCATAAAACTTGCTTGTATGATTTGTTTTGATACCTAACTTGTATATAAGCTTATGTCTTTAGATTTGTTTATTTGTTTAATTTTTTTGGTGATGCAGTCTTGCTCTGTTTGTTACCTACGCTAGAGTGTGGTGGTGTGATCTTAGCTCACTGCAACCTCTGCCTCTTGGGTTCAAGCAATTCTCCTGCCTCAGACTCCTGAGTAGCTGGGATTACAAGTGTGTGCCACCATGCCCAGCTAATTTTTTGTATTTTTAGTAGACACAGGGTTTCACCATGTTGGCATTGGCTGGACTTGAACTCCTGACCTCAGGTGATCCACCCGCTTCAGCCTCCCAAAGTGCTGTGATTACAGGCATGAGCCACTGTGCCCAGCCTTATGTCTTTAGATTTAAGTTTTTAGGATATGACAAGGCCTAGCTCCAGGCATTGTCCTTTGTTCTGGACTTTGCATCTGGTACATAATTAAAACTGCTTACCTCCTGGGTTTTTCACTAAAAATCAGAGTTACTAACAGTTAACATTGTAATAAATGTATATAATTAACATTACTAAATACAAGAGAAAAATTCTCCATCGAAAGTATATAAGGAAAGTAGGATATGTTTTTGGTTAAAAAAAAGTTATCAGAAGGCACGAAAATGTGTTTTTTGTTAAAAGGAAAGTAATTTTGCCTAGTTTAAAGGGTTTTTTAAATTAAAGGAATAAAAAAAGGACAGATAAAACTAAACAAATATAAAAAGTTGGGAAAAAAGGTCAATTTTTGTCCTAAAGTAAGATGACAGGACAAAAGTGAAGGTTTAAGCAAATTGTAGAAGACCGACCTTGTGAAAGGAATTCTATGTGCAGTTAAGTTGGCTAAAATTTAAAATGATTATTTACTTTTTCTATACAGTAAATATTAATATCAAAAGCACATTGATGTTAGAGTCTGGGCCCTTGTATTGGAATAACAGAGTTTTATAGGAGCATTGATTTGTTCTTTAATAGAAAACTGTAAAAAGGTTATAAAAAGACTTATGGAAATCTTACCTTATGATCAAACTGATTGAGATTGAGATGAATTTGTTGACAATATTTTAATAAGAATTGGCTTCAGCATTAATAATACACTAACGTAAAGGTAAAATTTGCTTTTCTCTTTTAAATAAGATTTTTGTGAAATATTAAGAGATAAGAAAACATTTATCTTTTGAATGAGCTGGAAAAAAAACAAGGTGAGAGACAAATTCATCTGGCCTCATGCCATCTGATTTGGTTTGGCTGTGTCCCCACCCAAATCTCACCTTGAATTGTAATAATCCCAATGTGTCAAGGGCGGGGCCAAGTGGAGAAAATTGAATCATGGAGGCAGTTTTCCCCATACTGTTCTCGTGGTAATGAATAAGTCTCATGAGATCTGATGGTTTTATAAATGGGAGTTCCCCTGTACAAGCTCTCTTGCCTGCCACCATGTAAAATGTGCATGGTCCTCCTTTGCCTTCAGCCATGATTGTGAGGCTTCCCCAGCCATGTGCAACTGTGAGTCCATTAAACCTCTTTTTCTTTATAAATTATGCAGTCTCAGGCATCTCTTTTTTAGCAGCATGAGAACTGACTAATACAGTAAATTGGTACTGGTAGAGTGGGGTGCTGCTGTAAAGATACCCAAAAAATGTGGAAGAGACTTTGGAACTGGGTAACAGGCAGAGGTTGGAATAGTTTGGAGGGTTCAGAAGAAGAAAGTAAGATGTGGGAAAGTTTGGAACTCCCTAGAGAGTTGTTGAATGGCTTTGACCGAAATGCTGATAGTGATATGGACAATAAAGTCCAGGCTGAGGTGTTCTCAGATGGAGATGACGAACTTGTTGGAAACTGCAGCACAGGTGACTCTTGTTATACATTAGCAAATAGACTAGTGGCATTTTGACCCTGCATTAGATTTGCAGAACTTTGAACTTGAGAGAGATAATTTAGGCCATCTAGTAGAAGTAATTTCTAAGAAATACAAAGTGTTCAAGAGGTGACTTGGGTGTTGTTCAAAGCATTCAGTTTTATATATTCACAAAAATATGGTTTGGAATTGGAACTACGTTTAAAAGGAAAGCAGAGTATAAAAGTTTGGAAAATTAGCAGCCTGACGATGTGATAGAAAAAAAAAAAAAAAACAATTTTCTAAGGAGAAATTCAAGCTGGCTACAGAAATTTGCATAAGTAATGAGGAGCCAAATGTTAATTGTCAAGACAATGGGGAAAATGTCTCCAGGGCATGTCAGAAGACCTCACGGCAGCCCCTCCCATCACAAACCTGGAGGCATAGAAGGAAAAAATGGTTTTGTGGGCTGGGCCCGGGGCCTTGCTGCTGTGTGCAGTCTAGGGACTTGGTGCCCTGTGTCCCAACCACTCCAGCCATGGCTAAAAGGGGCCAACATGGAGCTCAGGCCATTGTTTCAGAGAGTGAAAGCCATAACATATATACACACACACACACACACACACACACAGGCCATATTTGTGCCTGCCACTGATGTATGGACTTCTCAGTAGTACAGCCTGAATTGGTTTTCCAGGATTGCTTTCCCTTTGCTGCTACAATTTGTCCTTGGTCCCTTTTCTCTTTCTTTTTTTGGTCTTTTTTTTTTCTTTCTCTCCCTATCTTTCTCTGTGGGGTATAAGACTTCATGACATCTTAGAAATGAGCCTTCCTAGCCATGTGGATACTAACCTTCTAGGAATAAATCATTCCAGTGATGATTTATTTTCTTCTACAGTACTTTCTTTGAAATATTTTGAAGAAGAGTGGTGATATGGTTTGGCTGTGTCCCTACCCAAATCTCATCTTGAACTGTAGCTCCCACAATTCCCATTTGTCATGGGAGGGACCTGGTGGGAGTTAATTGAATCACAGGGGTGGCTCTTTCCCATGCTGTTCTTGTGATAGTGAATAAGTTTCATGAGATCTGATGGTTTTGTAAGGGAGAGTTTTCCTGCACAAACTCTCTCTTGTCTGCTGCTGTGTAAGGTGTGCCTTTCACCTTTCAAAAATGATTGTGAGGCCTTCCCAGCCAAATGGAATTGTGAGTCCATTAAACCTCTTTTTCTTTATAAATTACCCAGTTTTGAGTATGTCTTTATTAGCAGCATGAAAATGGGATAATACATGGGGGGAAAGTAAAAGAAAAATAGAATTACAGGGCCTCCAAACTCACTATGCCAAAGGCAAAGTTGAGCTTGGGAAATTAACTTGGTAATCACCAATACTGTATTTCTTTTGAACCCAAACAGATAACTGTTATTTCACAACCCCATGTCATAGCCTCATTTCGTCTGCTCCTTCTTTTCACATGTTTACTTCATCTGATGTAAAAATGTAGATTTACTGAGCATGAGACAATGCATAATTGACTTTTTCCTCTCCTCTCACTTTTCACATGTAAAATGTAGATTTAGTGAAGCTAATCAGAGCCTCACAAGAATCGAACCATCTACCTCACTGCTCATGCTCACTCCCACCTCTTTTTGTCCACTCTCCTGCTTATGTTTTCCCCTTTAAATATCCAAGTTCACAAAATCCTCTTTGAAAAAATCATAGGTCACAGAAACTCTTGTGATTTATGGTTTTCCTTGGCACTACCTCAACCTTGGCAAAATAAACCTCTCATCAATTGAGCCCTGCCTCAGTCACTTTTTGGTTTATATTATAAAAAATATTTTTACATAGTTGGTGTTCTATTAACAATGATACCAAATGAGGCCATCTTTCTTCAGTCAGTGTAGGTCTTTGACAGTTTTTTTTAAAAATTAAGTTCAATTTGAGAAAGCTTCACTCTGCTGAGACACAGTTGAAAACAAACCATGAAATTTATGTATCATGTTCAAACATTCTAATGGGGTCACATTTGGTAAATTATTATTGCAGAAAACAAAAAATCTTAATTTTATCACATAAGCTATCACTTATGCTGTCATTTTCATCATCTGTTAAATCTATACAGTAATATAAAGAACCAGTATCAAATTTCTAGACTTACACATACACAGATTTAAAAGTAATAGGAATTCTAAGTAATAGTAATAGGAATTAAAAACTATACATTGTTATTCATGAATCTGTTAAATTTATGCTGAGAGGAACAGCTGTCAATTAATGTGTCTCTTACCTATTTAACTAAGCACTTCTGTCCAAATTCTCCCTGCACTCCAAAGCTGTGTCACTCTCTGATGGTGGTAATGGCCCAACCCAAAAAGGATGAAAGCATTAGGCACAGTTATGTTTTGTTTTTGAGGACAGAAAGTAAGTGGAATAGCATTTTCCTGGGGCCTAAAGCGTTCTCCCAGAAACAAATGTTCAGAGTCACAAGTTACCAGTCTCCAAACCAGAGGTACCAGGTGGTGGTTGTCCTCCTCCTCCTTCTTCTGCTCCTCCTCCTTCTCTTTCTCCTCTTCCTTCCTTTTCTTCTTTTTCTTCTAATACCTTTATGGAGATATAATTCACATACCATAAAATCCACCTAATTAAAGTGCTTTTTAGTGTAGTCACAAGTTGTGCAACGATCACAACTAATTCTAGAATGTTGCATCACCCCCAAAAGAAACCATGTACTGCTAGTAGTAACTAGCAGTCAATCCCTATACTCCTTCCTGCTCCCAGCCCTGGTAACCACTAATCTACTTTGTATCTGTATGGAGTTGCCTATTCCAGAGAGTTCATGTAAACAGAATACCACAAATGTGACCTGTTGTGTCTGGCTTCTGTCACTTAATGTTTTCAAGGGTCATCCATATCAGGGCATTTTTTGGTATTTCATTCCTTTTTATGGAATGGCCAAATAATATTATGACCAAACAATATTCCATTGCATGGATACTACATTTTTCTTTAATCATCCATCAGCTAATGGATATTTGGGTTGTGCCTACTTTTCTTGCTCTTATGAATAGTGTTATATGAACATTTGCATATACTTTTATGGCTAAATAATATTTCACCGTATGGATACTACATTTTGTTTATTCATTCATTGGCTAATGAATATTTGTGTTGTGTCCACTTTTTTGTTGTTATGAATAATGCTATATGAACATTTGTGCATACTTTTTTTTAAGACAGCATCTTGCTGTGTCATCCAGGCTGGATATGCATACACTTTTTGTAGATATGTTTTCAATTCTATTGGATCCATGCCAGGGGTGGAGTTACTGGGACATGTGGTAATTGTATATGGGCTTTGAGAAACTGCCAAACTGCTTTACAGAGTAGTTGCACAATTTTGCAGCCAACCAACCAACCAATAGATGAGGCTTCCACTTTCTCCACATCCTTGTCAATGCTTGTAATTGTCTTTCTTCTTTCTTTCTCTCTCTCTCTTTTTTTTAATAGGCAGGTCTCCTTCTTTCACCCAGGCTGAAGTGCAATGGTAGGATCATAGCTCACTGCACCCTGAGCTCCTGGGCTCAAGGGATCCTCCTGCCTCAGCCTCCTGAGTAGCTTGGACTGAAGGCATGCAGGCATGCACCACCATTTCTGGCGTCAAAACATTTTCATTTACAGTAGACTTTCATGGAACAGTTTTAGATTTTCATAAAAATTGAGAACATAATACAGAAAGGTCCCATATATCCCACAGCTGGTTTTCCCTATTACTAACATTAGTTATGGTACATTTATATTACATTATTATACACATCATTATATATTATTATATATTGATACATATATATGATATACATATCATTACATGATGCTACATTTGTTACAATTAAGAACCAATATTGATACATCATTAACTAAAGACCATAGTTGATTCAGATTTTTAATTTTACCTGTTTTGATTCTAGAATCTCACCCAGGACACCACATTACATTTACTTATCATGTCTTCTTTGACTCCCCTTGGTTGTGACAATTTCTTAGACTTTTCTTGTTTTGACCTTGACAGTCTTGAGGAATGTTCAAGTATTTCATAGATGACCCTGTATTTAAATTTATCTGATTCTTTTCCTCATGATTAGTCTTGGGTTAAGGGTTTGGGGAGCAAGACCAGAGTTAACGTACCATCTTTATCACATCCTGTCAATGGCATATACTACCAACATGATTTATCACTGTTCATATTGACCTTGATCACCTAGCTGAGGTAATTTGTCAAGTTTCCCCAGAGTAAAGTTACTCTGCTCCCCTCCCTTTCCTCCACCCTCAACTTTCCATTCTACACTCTTTGGGAGGAAGTCACTATGTATAGCCTACACTAAAGGAGTAGGAATTTATGGTCCCCCTTTTTGTGGGCAGAGTAGCTACATAAGTTATTTAGAATTCTTATGCAAAGTTAGATTTGTCTTTACCCCATTTATTTATTGATTCAATCATTTATTTATATCAGTATGGGCTCACAAATATTTTATATTTTGTATTATAATCCAGTACTACTTTATTTATTTTCTTGCTCAAATTATTCCAGATTTGGTCACTGGGAGCTCTTTCAATTTGTTTCTATACTCCTTTGACACCCCCATCAATGGTTTCTCTCTTTTTTTTTTTTTTTTCTTTTTTTTTTTTTTAAACATTTCCTTACTTTCTGGCACTGCAAGATACTCCAGTCTCAGCTTGTTGATTTCCTTCTCTAGTAGCAGAATTAGCCATTTCTCCAAAAAGCCCTGATTTTTGTTGTTGGAGAATGGTATAAAAATCAAGATCTGGGTGCTAAGTGTGCTCCTTGCTACTGGAGCATCATTGCTTCTAGACTCTCTGAGCTGACAGAGAAAGGAAATATATGTGTGCATACTAACTGTAATACAGACACTAATCTAGAAATATTTCTATATGTAACCTTCTGTATCTATATTAAGCTAAATGTGAGTTCATGCTGATGTCTCAAATTGATCTATTACCACATGAATCATCCTTCCTTTGCTTAAATGTAAATTCCCAATCCAACAGTGAGAAACCTGGCTCCCACGATCTGCAATCAATTTGTTTAATTCCAGTATACACGTAAGGCAATAGCAGAGTTGTTAATATCAGAATTGTACCCTGTTAAGGCTCAGAAAATGATACCCCAATGTATAGTCTTTTAACATTCCTCTAACAAGCACTTAGAATTAAAGGAAATTGAAAAGCCTTCGAAGCTGCCCAAGAATCGAGGCCTGTCTGGCTTTCTCTTGTTTCTCATCCTACTCCCATAAGTGCAGGGAGGGGCTCTCCTGAAGTTCCCTTCTCTGACTGAGGAAAGTTCTTCCAAAAGGAATACATTTGTTTGGAGCCTCCTCCCTAGGAATTTCAACAAACAACCAGGAAAGATTTATCACCAGAGGAGATTAAAAGTTGTCACCACACCAAAACAGGCTATTGCCTATTCTTCAGCAGCAATAAAAAACTCCTAAACAACTTTTATGACCTGAGAGACTTTATTTACATAAGACAATCTTTGTTCACCATGCAGTTCCTCCCCTTTTCCTCCCATAACTTGTCATCACCTCCCTTTCAAGCCCCTATTCATTTTATGCTATAAAGCCTTCAACCATCTGCCCCCCTCTTTGAGTCTCATATTTTTCTGAGGCTTCCACGTGCATGTACATAATTAAAATGGTGTTTCTCTTCTTAATCTGTTTATTGTCAGTTCATTTCAGCAGACTTAATTATCAAACCTCCAGAGGGAATGTTTAAACTTCCCTACCCCATGGGAAACAACTTGTATCAGCTAGGAACTGCTTACATGCAGTTCCTTTTGCCTTTAGTCTTACAAACTCCAGTAATTTCCAAAGTTACTTAGATCAGCACCTTTCACCCCTACTCTCTTGAGTTTGTTTCTACATTTATACTAATAGTTATGTTCTCTTGTCACAGTCTGCATTCCTATGATTCCCTGACTTCTTAAATGATTAAAATTGTTTACATAGAATTTTGACCCTTTGTGCAGTAAAGTTCTATGTTTTCACAAATACACAATGTCATGTATACACCATCACAGTATCACACAGAATTGTTTCATTGCCTTAAAAATCTCCTGTGCTTCACCTATTCATTCCTCCCTCCCCTCAAACTCTGGCAACCACTGACATTTTTATTCTCTATTGTTTTGTCTTTTCCAGAGTGTCATATAGTTGGACTCATAGTATGCAGCCTGTTCAGAATCACTTCTCTTAGCAGTATGCATTTAAGGTTCATACAGGACTTTTTTGTGGCTTGATAGCTCATTTCTTTATTGTTGAATAGTATTCCATCATATGGATGTACCAGTTTGTTTATCCATTCACTTACTGAAGAAATGTGTGTTGCTTCAAGTTTTAACCAATTATAACCCTGTTATGAACATGTGTGTACTGTTTTTATGAGGACAAGTTTTCAAATCAGTAAATACCTAGGAGTGAAACCATTCCAACTGTCCCATAGAAATGATATTTAAAAGTTTTGACATAAACATGGAAATTGACCCTTCAGGTCTTAAAACTTGAAATTTACATTTGTCTCATCTGAGTTCCTTCCTCAGCAAACAGATCCTCAGGCAAGGGACTTAAAACTCACCAGATCACCACATCGAAACAAGATGCCAGACACCCTCATTCATCATAATTGCTTTTTTTACCCTCAATTTCTTCCCTCAGTATATAAGCCTCCCCAGTTGTAGTTGGTCAGGGATTTGAGACTTTATCTCCCATTCTCCTTGGCTGCAGCACCCAATTAAATACTTCTTCCTTGGCAACATTGTCTCAGTGATTGACATTCTGTGTGGTGAGCAGCAGGACTGAACCCCTGTCATTTTGGTTAACAGGAGCATGATTGCTGGATCAATGCTATGTCTAGCTCTTTAAGAACCCACCAAACCGTCTTCTAAAGAACCATGTCACATTTCAATGAGCAATGAAGAGTTCCTGTGTCTCCACATCCTTGCCATCTTTTGGCATTTTTGGTGTTTTCGCTTTCTACCATCCTAGTGGGTGCTAAGGGATAACTTATAGTTTTAAGTTGCAATTCCCTGATGACAAATGATGTTGACCACATTTTCACATTCATGTTTATTTTTGATGTCTATTCAGATCTTTTGCCCATGTTTAAATTGGGTCATTTGTCTTATTTTTTTAAAGTTTTTTTTTTTTTTGAGAGGCAGTCTCACTCTGTCACCTGGACTGGAGTGCAGTGGTGTGATCTCAGCTCATTGTAACCTCCACCTCCCAGGTTCAAACGATTCTCCTGCCTCAACCTCAGGAGTAGCTGGGATTACAGGTGTGTGCCACTAAGCCCAGCTTGTTTTTATAGTTTTAGTATAGATAGGGTTTTGCCATATTGGCCACGCTGGTCTTGAACTCCTGACCTCAGGTGATCTGTCTGCTTTGGTCTCCCAAAGTGCTGGGATTACAGGCATGAACCACTGCACCTGGCCCTGAGTTTTAAGTTCTTACCTGCTTAATTGTCCTTGCTAGAAACTCCAGTACAATGCTGAATAGAAGTGGTGAGCTTGGAGATCATTTTCTTGTTCCATATCTTAGGATAAGAGCTTTCAGTCTTTCATCATTATGTATGATGTTAGCTGTGGGTCTTCATAGATGTCCTTTCTCAGGTTGAAGAAGTTCCTGTTTACTTTAGTCTGTTCACTGCTTTTATCACGAAAGGCTGTTGGAGTTTGTCAAATGCTTTGTGTCTATGGAAATCATTATATATTTATTTTTTGTGAATTATCCCATTAACAGACTGGATTTACTGATTTTCATATGTTAAAACAACCTTGCTTTCCTGGGATAAATCCCACTTGATCACGGTGTATAATTCTTTTTACATCTTGCTGAATTTCATTTGCTAGTACTTTTTTTTTTTTTTTTTTGCCTCTATATTCAAAAGGGTTATTGGTATTATTTTTCTTTCCTAGTAATGTCTTCATCTGGTTTTGGTATCCATGTCTTCTTTATGCATGTGTGCCTATGTATGTAACCCTAGGCACTCTAAAACGCAGGGCTCAGGGCATGAAACTCTCTTGCTCAGCTCTAACCCTTCTGGTCACCTCTTTGTGACTTTTTCCCCCTTTAAGTCTGCCATTGAAGGACATTATATCCTAATTACACCTGAATAGAAGGGAGAACTTTGGGTCACATGCTACAGACAGTTCTCAAGACTAATAATTTACATTTATTGAATACTTTCTATGTACTCAGGCATTGTTCTAACCCCTTTGCATGTGTTAACTCAATCTTCCTAACTAAGGAAACTTTCACTTGGAAAGGTTCAGTGATTTGTTCAGTGGTAACACACTGGAGCATGACTACATTTTAATTAGGGCAAAATTTTTCATTTGGCCAAGAACAAAATCTAATATCACTGATACTATGTGAATAGTAATTTGAAAATTAAAAAAAAATTTTTTTTAAAGAAAAGCTTTGTTCTTCAAGTGTGATTGTTATTATTCTTGGGCCAAAATGTTTTTCAAGGTACATATTTCTACTCTTTTAAAAAAAAATTATTTTATTAGAGTCGGGGTCTCACTATGTTGCCCAGGGTGGTCCTGAACTATCAGACTCAAGTGATATGCCCACCTCAGCCTCCCAAAGTGCTGGGATTACAGTTGTAAGCCACCATGCCAGGCCACACTTCTACATTCTTAATGAAGTCTGTGGAATCTACTTCAAATGCAATTTTAATTTATGTTTCAATTCTATGAAGATATTGGGTTGGTGCAAAACTAATTGCGGTTTTGGACCGTGAATTTTAAATCATTATAACTAGGCTCAACACATTTTTATTAATCAAAATAGGCACCATTACAATCAACACATTTTTGCCAACGAGAAATAAGTTGGTTTATTCCTGTGGCGTAAAAATCCGTGCTTCGGGATTTGACAAACTCTTGGAAAGCATTTTCTGCATCCTGCTGGTTGTGGAAGCGTTTTCCCTGCAAAAAGTTGTTGAGATGCTTGAAGATGTGGTAGTTGGTTGGCAAGAGGTCAGGTGAATACGGTGGATGAGGCAAAACTTCATAGCCCAATTCATTCAACTTTTGAAGTGTGGGTTGTGCAACATGCGGTCGGGCATTGTCGTGGAGAAGAATTGGGCCCTTTCTGTTGACCAATGCCAGCTGCAGGTGTTGCAGTTTTTGGTGCATCTCATCGATTTCCTGAGCATACTTCTCAGATGTAATGGTTTCACCGGGATTCAGAAAGCTGTAGTGGATCACACCAGCAGCAGACCACCAAATAGTGACCATGATCTTTTTTGGGTGCAAGATTGGCTTTGAGAAGTGCTTTGGAGCTGCTTCTTGATCCAACCACTGAGCTGATCGTCGCCGGTTGTCATATAAAATCCACTTTTCATCGCACGTCACAATCCGATCAAGAAATGGTTCGTTGTGGTTGCGTAGAATAAGAGAAGATGACACTTCAAAACGATGATTTTTTTGATTTTCAGTCAGCTCATGAGGCACCCACTTATCGAGCTTTTTCACCTTTCCAATTTGCTTCAAATGCCGAACGACTGTAGAATGGTTGACATTAAGTTCTTCGGCAACTTCTCTTGTAGTTGTAAGAGGATCAGCTTCGATGATTGCTCTCAGTTGGTCGTTGTCAACTTCTGATGGCCGGCCACTACGCTCCTCATCTTCAAGGCTCTCATCTCCTTTGCAAAACTTCTTGAACCACCACTGCACTGTACGTTCGTTAGCAGTTCCTGGGCCAAATGCGTTGTTGATGTTGCGAGTTGTCTCTGCTGCTTTACGACCCATTTTGAACTCGAATAAAAAAATTGCTCGAATTTGCTTTTTGTCTAACATCATTTTCATAGTCTAAAATAAACATAAACAGCAAGTAAGATGTCATTAGCAAAAAAACACAAAGAAATGCCCATTAAAATGATGTATAATATGACCACATTTATTTAAGAATGTATTCCAATATTAAATGCCAAATTCCAACAATGCAAAAACTGTTACTACTTTTCTTTTTTGGAGACAGAGTCTCGCTCTGTCACCCAAGCTGGAGTGGCTCACTGCAATCTCTGCCTCCTGGGCTCAAGTGATTCTCGTGCCTCAGCCTCCCGAGCAGCTGGGACTACAGACATGTGCTACCACATCTAGCTAATTTTTGTATTTTTAGTAGAGATGAGGTTTTAGCATGTTGGCCAGGCTGGTCTCAAACTCCTGACCTCAAGTGTTCTGCCTGCCTAGGCCTCCCAAAGTGCTGGGATTACAGATGTGAGCCACTGCACCCAGCCCCATCTTTTAAAATTTGAATCTTATAATTATAAAAATGTTACTTTATCATGGGAAAATAGGCAAGTGGAAGTATATTTTTAAATGTTTTCTCTCAAAAGAAGTGTCAACATTCTTAAGAATATGGCACTGAAGCAAACAAATGCAGTTAACTTGCTGCTTAGAAAAGACTTGGAATAAAGACTCTTTGACTCTTACCTTAGGAATCGGGTTTCTAGGACTAAGTGCTATATAATAAACTAGTGCCTGAGTACAAAAAATTTTCAGGGGTCCACATTCAGTCAGTTGTCTCTGGCAGAGGCACTGAGTTGGAGGGGGCTGTTTGTGTCCTTGTCTCTGAATGGAAGATTGTCCTCTGGGAATATCTCTGCTGTTCAATAGAGAAAGGCAAAAGGACATAGAAAAGGGTATCTGCAGAATCAAATGGTGAGCCAATCATTTTCCTTCTGACCATTTCTGTATTGCTTCTGAAGCAGCTCAGTTATTAGGTGAGCTTGTGAGTGAGAAAAAGCACATTTTCGAGTGAGGGATACAAACTGCCTTACAAAAAGCAGGACTGCTTCAGAGACATTGAACTAACAGAGGAAAGTTGGCATGGAGAAATGATTAATTTGGAGGAAAATTTTTGATACTATATATTTGTAATTTGGGGCATTTTATGTGTACTCTAGGACCATTTGTTCACAGAGAACCATTCCATATAACGTTATATGAACACGTAAACCCTAAGATACTTAAAAACAACCCAGCTTTATTGAGATATAATTCACATGCTATACATTTCACTCATTTAAAGTGTACAATGTACTTATATTACAGAGGAATAGTGTTATATATAACACGGATTCCTATAATGTTGAAACTGCAAGGCCTCCTAGTGGTAGGGTTTAAATGTACTAGAGAAGAAATTAAATTACTTAATATCATAGGGGCTCTAGTAATTATTTTAGCTTTCAAAATGTCTGATAAACTTACATAGTAATTTTTTTGGCAACATCCCTGCTTTAAGGAAGGTAGTTAGAGATGTTTGATGCTCTAGAAGTTTAAATGGGATTATAAAACTCCCATCTCCTTCTGTGGTGTGGACAGCGTTATTTTTCTGTTATTTATACAAGAAGTGAGGCTGTTTGAAGTTTTGAAGCATAACTTCACAAGATTTGGAGTACAGCCAAGTATATAATGAAACATTTACAATGTGTTTCCTTTTCTGACTTTTGGTTACAACATGTAAGTCATTTTCATGGTTATATTTTTCACTACTGGTGGTACTTATTAGGGTTTTAGCAGGTGATGGTTAATAATGTGTTTTTCCTTGATTCATGCTTAGAAACAATTAAGTAGGATACAGGAGTCAGACAGAAATCAAAATGTCAGCTTTATTACTGTTAAAATTGGTTGGAAAGCAGGGTTTAGGTATGCAGCCACAAGGGTTTCTTGGATTATTAGGTTCGATGTTAGTGCTAGAAAACTTACAATAACAGTGGCTTAAACAAGGGAGACACCATTTCTCACCTGAAAGTACAATGGTGTCAGACCATGACTGGCAGGATATTCTACAGTACCAGACACCTAGACTCCTTTTAATCTTGTTGATTTTTCTATGCAATGGCTTCCTTTCCCAGGGTCATCCTGGGGTCTAGGATGACTGCTCCAGTTCCAGTCATCATGTATACATTCCAGCCAGAAGGAAGAAAGAGGAGGTGAAGGGCAGGATATCTCCATTTAAGGACTTGTCATTTTTGCTTATATCCCATTAACTAAAACAGTTACTAAGACAAATCTAACTAGGAAAGTGAATATTCTGGGTAGTCATGTACTCATGTTAAATGGAGAATTCTATTACAGAAAGGGAGAAAAGATACTGATGGACAACTTGTAGTCTCTGCCACATTCCTGAGTTCAACTTACATAACTAGGCAGAGGCAAAGCTAGCCAACCACTGTCTTCCACTAGAGGGAGGCACGAGCTGCTTATCACTGAACAGACTCACCTCAAGGGTCAATCGCTTGCAGGAGGGGAACACAGAAGGGGCTGAGCCACACATGCTGGGTTCCTTCTCATTTCCACAACTGATGTTCGACTTTTCTAAGGGGCAGTACAGAGAACCGTCAAAAGGCAGGAAAGCAGTACATGATTTGGCACCACAGTAACAAGGTTTTCTTAGTTTCCCATTATCTAGCCTTTCTTTGTCTTCACTGCCTGTTAGATTAAGATATCTTCCTGAATAATCATAAGAGAGTTCTTCTTCTGGCACAATATCTTTGGCTGCAAAAAGTGCCAACTTAGGTACCATTGAGTCAATTCGGACAGGAATCATCAAAAGGTTTGGCTCACAAGAATGATTAAGGAATCTTCCAATATTTCCTATATAAGTAGGGTCAACAAATGTTTCCATTACCTGCCCAGTATAAACATGTTCCCTGATGGCTATAATGTAGTTAGAGTCAGATTTTGTTTGTAAGTGAATTCTTCTCTGAACTTCAGAGAATCCTAAAACCTCACCAGCATATTCACAGACAAACCTTCCTTTTGGTATAAATTCCAAGGTACGAAGTCCCCAGCCTTTTTTATGCGTCTTGAACACTTGGAAGTGGAACTGCAGACCTTTCTGGACCACTCTGTTTCTGCAGTGGTCACTGCATCGGCACAGGACATTGCATTCAAAAACAGGCTCTGCATACTTTCCTCCAGATCCTATATCTCTAAGGCATGAGTTATCATCATAGTTCTCTCCATGGCGGAGACAGGAGCAAGTGCCAGGGAGGCAGGGAGTTTTGACACAAATGCATCCGGGAAAGGTTATTTGAGTGGGATCAATGTCTGCTCCAGGTCCAACTACATGATCAGGAGTGTACTGTAAAAAATATACACACTGTAAGTGAGCATGTCATGTCATATATTTCCTATATATTCCAAGTAGTTTTTGACTGGGACCCATTCTAATTCTAACATATATAAAAACAGTTCAAAACTGACAAAACACAGTGTACTAAGATATTGTCCAAAAAGATCTTTCTTCAATAAAACAAGAATTTTTTTTTTTTTTTTTTTTTTGAGACAGGGTCTTGCTCTGTTGCACAGGCTGGAGTGCAGTGGTGTGATCACAGTTCACTGTAACCTGGGCTCAAGTGATTCTCCTGCCTCAGCTTCCTTACTTGCTACAGCTACAAGTGGGAACAACCATGCCCAGCTAAGATTAATTTTTAGAATTTGTGGTTTTATTTTAGGTTATGTATAAGGATGAGTTGGGCATTATAATACTTAATGTATATAATAGTATGTTATATATAGGTACGCATAATGACATATACATGTATTTATATATGTATTATGTACGTATAAGGACAATAAGAAAAACAGTATTTTTTTCTCTTATCAGAAACGGAAAGTTTTGTAACTTAATTTGTTTCACTCTTAGCTTTGGATGTCAGAAAACTCAGTGCTGAATTTAGTGTCTGAGTACAGTTAAGCATTTTATCCTTAGCTTTTGATCTCTTTTACCTTTACCTTATATACACGCATATATGTATTTTAATTGTGAGTTACCTCAGATACTAGTTGGGGATGAGAAAGTCATAAATGACAAGTCAATTGCACACAGAATTCCAAAAATGCTATTTCTTAAATAGATATTACTAGATATTTAAATTTATTATAGATGTACACTTGTAAAGAAATTCTGTTCTAATTAAATGGGAAAGGAATATAAAAAATTACATTTATATAAAATATATAAAATATAAAAACATTACATTTATAAAAAGTTATATAAAAAGAAGACAATCCTCAATCTAAACTCTATGTGAAGCCTGATCTCTGGTTAGATCCTCATTAGCATCGTGAAGCATATTTTCAAACTGTGATTTCATATTAAAGTATCTCTCATGAACCCAGATTTTTTTTATGTATACAGTAATTCTTGCTTACATAAAACCGAATCCATTTTATACCTGCTTTATTCCAAAAAGGATTTAATGAGACTCACAAACAGGTAAGATAAATGAACAAGTAAGGACAGTAAGGTGAAAGGGAAATAGAGCAAACAGGTCCAGTGAGCTTAGACACACAGTGTGTGGTAGAAGTAGACTGGACATTTGGCTCTGCCTAAGAGCTGCCAATTCAGAGAAGGATATATGATTAGATACGCAGTTTGCCCTGCCTGTAAGGAATAATCTCATTGTTCAGAAGCGGCACTGACTTTTTTCAGTATTGATACCAGGAAGGAATTCCACCAATGTATTCTTCTAAACCATTCTTTTCCAGGAAGCAGTTTCATGGGCTTTTAAAATTCTGGTCCTCAATAAAGGCTGCTGGGATCCCACAACAGCAGAGTCGGGTAAGAGCAGTTCTGCAAGGAACGAGTTGCATGGCCTTTCATTGGGGATAGATTTTAAAGCACCTGGAGGAACGTTTGCACCATGTCTTCCAGTCAATCCTCCATTAATATTTTGTCTCCAGTCCAAGCTTTAGAAAGGTATTGAACAGCAGGTAGTTATACTCCTTGTGGAGGCCTCAGGTGGAGCTATGTAGTTAAGTGCAAAACCCTATGCTAAAAAAAACTCTGAGCTGGGGAGGATTGACATCCTCTTGTGAAAGATGAGGAGGACAACCAGTGGGAGGAATTGTGGGGGAAGGCCAACATTCTGCTTAAAAAGTCATTTGGGGGTGGAGAGAGGAAATAGCTTTTGTTTGTGTTGTTTCTTACAGCTTTAGCTTAGCAGGAATATCCTAAATGGATAAAGGATGGGTTAGAAAATGATGCTCTATCAGTCAAACTCAATGACTGCTGTTTTATATAGAATCTACCTTCAGCTTTTTAAAGGTTCAGTGTTGAAATGTAAATGGTTACTCAGACATTTTAAAAAGTACTTGTAAAATGAAGATCTCTGTTAAACTTTTCATGTTAAATTTGATTTGTCATTAAAGGCGCACATAGTTTTAAGGTATATATAAATCACTAAACGCTAAAGTTTTTTTTTTGACATGGATAACTTCTTTTAAAATCAAGTCTGACTTACTGCAGTTTTCTAATCAGGAAAGCAGGTGAAAAACAGTTTTATTTAGTTATTTTTACTTACAAATTTAAAAAGATTTTGGAGAATCTCATGATATTTCTTAAAATTCTGCAATTAAACTTGCTGCACAATCTATAATCCTCTAGGCACTTATAAATGGTAGCTAATTCCAAATGAACTGCAGATACCTTCCAAAAGGTAATAGAGACTTCTGGGAAAATTCCTGTTTAAACAAATTTTTTCCCCTTGATGGATATAATAACTGATCCTGATACCAATAATTGCTTTGAGTCATTTTATCTTCATGTTTCCATTTTCTCCTCCATAAAAGGTCAATAAAATATCATTTCAGATGATAATGACTTAAAAAATGACTATACTCAAGAATAATCTTTTGAAAACCTTAGTCTAATTTAATATCTGATTATGTAATTACCCATCTTTAAAGGTATTTACATATTGAAAAGCTATTTATTATTTTCAGAAATAATGTTAGGTCATTGTCCTAACATTCTATTCAAATATTTACATGCCATGTGGTTAAACTTTGAGTAGTCATGTGCTGCGTAATGACTTTTCAGTCAGACTACATATATCTATATACAATGGTAGTCCTGTAAGATTAGAATACAGTATTTTTACTGTATGTTTTCTATGTTTAGATACACAAACACCACTGCATTACAAGTATCTACAGTACTCAGTGTAGTAACATTCTGTGCAGGTTTGTAGCCTAGGAGTGATAGGGTATTATCATACAGCCTAAGTGTGTAGTAGGCTATACCATCTAGGTTTGTGTAAGTACTGTGCACTCTATAACATTTGCATAATGATGAAACTGTCTAATGATGCATTTCTGAGACTGTTTCCCCATAGTTAAATAATAGTTGTTTCTGGAGTATAACTGTATCTGAAAGCTAATGTAAAGTAGGTTACAAACTGGGAGTCAGCTGATATGACCTAAGCCAGACTTCTGCTGAAACAATTAGGGAAGAGGCATTCTCTTTCCACTAGAATTGTTCAACTGTAGTGTTTGCCTGGCATTTCCAAGTTCCGCCACATAGATGAGGCCTACTGAGTGGGTAGCCTACCACAGAAATGGGGAGCAGGGGTGTGAAGGGGGAGGGTGGTGGGAAGAAGTATCTGACAATACTTTTAGAATTATTGGGTCCAGACATGCCTATAGTTACCACTTTTGGACTTTTCTGATTTGAGGCAATTCCTTCCCTTTTTTGTTGGAGCCAGTTTGTATTGTTTATGTTTCTTGCAAACAAATGAGTCCTGACTGATACACCCTGGGTAGAAGCTGAGGATGGTTTCAGGAAATGGTTAGAAAATGTACTCTGTTAACCAAAAATAAAATTCTAAGTCTCCTGATCATCTGAACAGACCCCTCCTCTCAGCAAGAGCATTCCAAAGCTAACCTGAAAAACTGGTTCAGGTCATGATGGGAAGGGGGCGGGGGTCAGACATGCCTCATTATACCCTCTTCCCTTTTGGAATTACTGATAGAACAGACTCTTTAAGTCTGATAAAAAACACTTACAATCTATTCTCTCTGAAGCCTGCTACCTGGAGGCTTCACCTGCATGATAATAAACCTTGGTCTCCACAACCCTTTATCTTCCCCAAGACATTGCTAAGTTTTTAGATAATAACAATTCCTTCAAGCAAACTGTTAATCAGAAACTGGAAGCTTCCGCTTCCAGCTGTGCTGTCTTTCTGGACTGAACCAATGTACATCTTACATGTATTTGACTGTTGTCTCATGTCTCCCTAAAATGTATAAAGCTAAGCCATATCCCAACCACCTTGGGTGCATGTTCTCAGGATCTCCTGAGGGCTGTGTCATGGTCCATGGTCACTCATATTTGGCTCAGAATAAATCTATTCAAATAGTTTGCAGAGTTTGACTCTTTTCATAGACAAGTCAAAGGTGTAAATGGTCAATGAACAAAGATGTCTTCAATTAGGAGGTTAGACTAGAGCAAAGTATGCAGGAGACCACGCAGGAAAACTCTATGACTATGGTCTTGAACTGTGAGGAAGCAGCGGAGAGCTTCCTAGTGTAGAACATGGAATGCTCTAAAGGAGACACAAACTACAGCCAAGTATTAGCACTGTGATTCTGGACAAGTGACTTGTTAGGCTTCAGATTAGTTGCTATAAGACAAGGATAATACCCACATTTGGGGTGCTATCATGAAATTTTAATGAAATAATGCTGGACTCCATGTCAGACACTTTATAAAAATATTGGCTTCTTTCAGTTCTTCTAGATATTACTTTTAGATGTGATATTTAAAACAACATATGTTTCTGGCAAATTACTTAACATTACTAAATATCTTATTTATTTCACAGGTTTCTGTGAAAGAAAAACTGACAGAACAGGCTTAAAAAGCTTACTCTAGGGATTAGCACATATATGTTCGATAAAAATTTTGCAGGTAGTATATAGTAGGGTAGTGAAGAAAATAAGTTCTGGAGTTAAACATTCCAGGTTCAAACATATTCAAACCAAAACTGTGTCTAGGAAGTCATCGGACTGTATACCTTTCCTCCATTACTTCTCCATTTGAGTGGGGAAAAGCTAAGAGCTGACCCAGACCAGACTTCTTTCATTTATCAAGTATTACCTTACTGTCTGCAATATGCACATACAGGGATTTAGAAACAGTCAGAAAAGTATAAAGGACATGGAGAATGGGAATTTTTTTTTTTTGAAGATACTGCTGCCCAGGCTGGAGTGCAGTGGCATAATCATAGCTCACTGCAGCCTCCAACTGCTGGGCTCAAGGTCAGCCTCCCAAGTAGGTGGGACTACAGGCATGCACCACCATGTCTGGTTAATTTAAAATACAATGTTTTTGTAGAGATGGGGTCTCACTTTGTTGCCCAGGGTGGTCTTAAACTCCTGACTTCAAGTGATTCTCCCACCTTGGCCTCCAAAAGGGTTGGAATTACGGGAGGGAGCCACCATGCCTGGCTGGGATTTTTAAAATTTCCTGCATTGTTTTTTTTTTGTTGTTGTTGTTGTTGTTGAGACGTAGTCTCGCTCTGTCACCCAGGCTGGAGTGCAGTGGCCGCATCTCAGCTCACTGCAAGCTCCGCCTCCCGGGTTTACGCCATTCTCCTGCCTCAGCCTCCCAAGTAGCTGGGACTACAGGCGCCCGCCACCTCACCCGGCTAGTATTTTGTATTTTTTTTAGTAGAGACGGGGTTTCACTGTGTTAGCCAGGATGGTCTCGATCTCCTGACCTCGTGATCCACCTGTCTCGGCCTCCCAAAGTGCTGGGATTATAGGCTTGAGCCACCGCGCCCGGCACGTTTTACTTTTTCTTCGTATGTATCAAAGCACAGAATTACTCATGCAAGAGCTGGGAATAAATGCAAAATGATCAGGGCAAAATGATATATTGGAAACAAGCACTGGGTGGAGATTTCAAGTTTTCTGACAGAAAACTTAAGAGAAAATACACTCTTGTCTTGGCTATTCCTGTCTGCAATAATTTCTTTCTTCTCTGAAATAGACTTAGTTAATAGCATGAACTTCAGGGTCTAAATGACACAGACTGTAGGGCTCTCTAATTGTGTTGAATGTGTAGGTCTTACCTTTCTAACAGATATGTGTCTCAGGGAAAAGCATGGTTATGAGGTTTGGAGTGTGGCATGCTGATGGGGGTGGGGTTCCTATCCATAGGACGAGGCACACAGCAGGTGCTCAAGAAGCATTTTTTGATTGCCAGATTGCAGCTCTTGATACTTTTTTTTTTTCTTGATACTTATTAACGAGAAGTTTGACTTTTCTGAATCACATTCTGTACTGAAGACCCAGAAACTGAAGTATGACACTATAATATTCTAGGCCTAAAACCTGGGCCTCTGAATTATAAAGAAGTGCTGTGAAAATCTTCATTCCTTTTTTGGTTGTGTTAAAACCCCAGCTACAAGAATCTTTGTACTTGGCCTCTAGCCTCATAAGTTTGTTTTTCCTCCAAGCAGCTATTAGAAGACTGTGAGCCAGATAATTCTTGTCAAGGCCTGCTGAGATCTTAAAAATAATGTTTGAAGCTGGTTTCAGAGACCTGAAAAATGGTTAGATCCAACTGTTAGCTCAAGAAAATCAATTAGTTTATTCTCTACTTGGCTTTCAACACTGATGACATTATGATATGCTTGTTTCCAATATGAACATTTGAATTTCTTTTTGCTTTTTCACACAGTAGCCAAAGGCAAAACAGACACAAAGTTATTTTTATCTTGAAAGTTTTTCATGCCTTAATTCTTATGTGTGCATATGCCTGTGAAGGCAGGGTTTGGAGCAAGCAAGCTGTTTTGACCTTTTATAAGAGTGGTTTTGTGTTCCATGAATATATGGAAGAAAACGACTTGAATGCACTTTTAGGCTTGTCACTTAAATGTTTTAAGCATGTTTGATCTTCTTGGTAAGAAAGACAATAAGGTCTCTTAGGAGGGGATCCTGTCTTATTTTTGTAACTCTATCTCTATTGAGAACTGTGCATGTACAGAGATAGAACACTGTGGGACTGGGTTTTAATCTCCCAGTTTTCATTTATGCCTACCAACTGTAGACATAACAATCAATCATAAAGCTTCCTCTTGTCACTCCTTTCTCCCCTTTTAAAAATAGATGTGTTTAATATACTCTGCGAAATATAAAACCTCAAGATTTTATGGACATTAATGATTACAGTGATTCTAAGGGAGATACTTATATTACTTATTTTTAAATAATGCTTAAAGTGAGTTAATTAAAAAATATGTCGGGCAGTTTTACAGATTGTTCTTGGATATGGCAAAGAAAAATATGACCCAAGATTGTAAATAGAATAGCCTCAAACACACACACATACACACACATATATATATATACACACACACAGGCACAGCAGGAATATTGAAGCTAATCATAACAGTTGTAAACACCTTGAGGGTAGAACGTGTTTTTCTGTTTGTTGTATTCTTTGCAGCCCAACCCACCACCTTGCATATATTTAGCTCTCAATTTGTTGAATTAAGAATGGACTAGAACAGTGGTTTTTTTAATCAGTGTTTTTGACCAGGAACTCAGCAATGCTTAGTGCTGAGTAAGTTTTCAGGGACCACTGTTTAATATTGGGCCAGCCAACTGTATTATTAACATAAATTGCCAAAGGTAGTCTGGGGAACAATAATAATTTCTGACATTAATCTTATTCTACTCTTTTGAGGACTAAACTCTGATTTTTTTTATCTTGCCCAAATTCCTACCTAAGGCACCTGAGGAGTCATGCTTCACAAACCATAAAATCTCATCAGAGGAGTTTTAATTTTAACCCTATATAGCATGGTCTGCTTTCTAACCTGACTCTGGTATAACATCACATAACAAATAAAGGAAGAAATCAAAATATTTTAACCCCAAATATATTTCCTTGCCATATTTTGACATTGCCCTGGAGGGTTGTCTCTTGTGGGAAAAATCCACACTCTATTATAGAGAATCCCCTTTCCCCCTCTTTTTCTTTCTTTCCACAACCAGGAGATAATAAACTAAGAGCGAGGCACCTTTTTAAGTTCGGTAAGAAACATTTTCCAAACTGCTCCCTCTGAAGTCGGCTGAGAGTTTCCTCCGCACAATAAAACTTGGTCTCTACTTGGCCTGGTGTGGTGGCTCACTTCTGTAATCCCAGCACTTTGGGAGGCCAAGGTGGGCGGATCACTTGAGGTCAGGAGTTTGAGACCAGCCTGGGCAACATGGTAAAACCCTGTTTGTACTAAAAATACAAAAATTAGCTGGGCGTGGCTGTGGGTGCCTGTAATCCCAGCTACTTGGGAGGCTGAGGCGGGAGAATCGCTTGAACCTGGGAGGCGGAGGTTGCAGTGAGCTGATCGCACCACCACTCTAGCCTGGGTGATGGAGTCAAGCTCCGTCTCAAAAGAAACCCCTTTATCTTAACCTAAACATTTCTATTGATCCCAGGTCTTCAGATAAACTCTACCAATTGTTAACCAGAAAAATTTTAAATCTACTTATAGTCTGGAAGCCCCTCTACCACTTTGCGTTGCCCTGACTTTCTGAACCAAACCAATGTACATGTTAAATGTATTTGATTGACGTCTCCTCTCTCCCAAACGAGTATAAAACCAGGCTGTGCCCTAATCACCCGGGACACATGTTCTCAGCATCTCCTGAGGGCTGTGTCACAGGTCATGGTCACTCGTATTTGGCTCAGAATAAATCTCTTCAAATATTTTAGAGTTTGATTCTTTTCCTTGACATCTTTGAAAGCTGCTATTGAATCTATTATCTTAACCGATCCTCACAAGATTCCTAGGAAAAAGAAAGGGCAGATAGGGTTCATTGTTGATAATGGATGGCTATGCATTTTTAAATTATTATTTTCATTTTGCAGATGAATAAACTCAGGCTCTGGGAAGTAGCTAAGATGGCTAAGCTCTGAACCATGCGGATTACCTGAGGTTGGGAGTTTGAGACCGGCCTGACCAACATGGAGAAACCCTGTCTCTACTAAAAATAAAAAAATTAGCCGGGTGTGGTGGCACATGCCTGTAATCCCAGCTACTCGGGAGGCTGAGGCAGGAGAATTGCTTGAACCCGGGAGGTGGAGGTTGCGGTGAGCCGAGATAAGAGATAATGCCATTGCACTCCAGCCTGGACAACAAGAGCGAAACTCAGTTTCAAAAAAAAAAAAAAAAAAAAAAAAAGAGTAGAAAGGGCTTTGAGAAGTTAATAGCAGCGAACATTTACTGAGTTCTTAAAGCAAACCAGAAAGTGTATTTTCCTTGCAATTTTCAAAGCAATCCGGAAGAGAGGTACTGTTAGAACTGGAAGACTCTAAGGCTTAGCCAAAGCTAATTTATACTTGCCCAAGAGCCCACAGCATGAGGGAGACCACAGCTAAGGCTGACTCGCGGGGCTGTTTTTATGCACGACACTGGGTGCTATCCACTAACAGGCCCCACGGCTTATCCTACCTGTGAGAGACACCTGAGACCGGAGAGGTAAATGACTCCCCCCTTGATGCCTCCTTGAGTTCTGAGGACAGGACTGGGACAAAAAGCCGGGTTCTCATAAGGCCTCTGGTTCTGCGCTTCAGGGAATGGACTGAAAAGGACAGCACCCTTGCTAAGGTGATGCCGTGGGTTAACAGAAAAAGGCCCAGGCCGGGGCATGCACACCTATTCCCGCGCACCACCGGTGTGCTATAAGAGAAGACAAAAGGTCGCGACTGGGAGGCCGTCCCGGCGAGGCTGCTTGAGAAGGAGACCACGTGGGGGAGCCGCGCGTCTGCCTCCCGCGCCGCCTGGCCCCGCCCCTACCTGGAAGGGCGCCGGCGCGGCCCCCGGGGGCCACGCGCCCACCGGCAAGTTTTCCTGGCCGCACGCGACATCCAGCTGCTCAGTCGGGGCCTCAGGCTTCTTCTTAAACTCCGCCATCCCACAAGGCCCTGTCTTCTTCGCCGCTTCCGCGAACATTTACCCGCCTCACGCAGCGCCTACTACCCTGACAGGCCTGGGCCGCGCAGTGGATGCTGGGACTTGTGGTCCCTGGGACCCACCGCCTCATGGGAATTGTAGTTCTTTTCTCCTCACGCGAGGCCTGTGAAGGCGCTTCCCTTCCTTGACTTTTTGGGTCTGGCTCCCGCTTTGATTTGAGCCAGAGGCACCACAGATAATTACAAAGCCGTGTAAGGTACGGACAAAACAAACTGAGGTGCTTTCGTTTTTCCTGGGAGCATCAGAGAGGGGGCTTTGGAGGTGAGGTCATTTGTCCGGGTTTTTGAGGACTCAATGGACGTTTGTGGAGTGGAGGCAGGGGTGCGTCCTAAGCCGAGCAGGGAAATACACACCAAGGTTTCTAAAGATCTGCGACTTGCCGGGAAGTTGACTGACATGTGATAGGGTTTGTGCCAAGGCGATAGCCTCACAGGTTGCCTTAAGGAATTTGTGTGGGGCATGCTCACTCCCTGATGGAGATATCTGTGCCCCTTTGCCTGTCCTTTTCTCTCCTCTCCATCCCTCTACCCTCACCCCTCCAAGCCCCTACCCTGCCAAAGGATTCTGATAGCTTAAAGACTGCTGAATCTGGTGGAGCATTTTCAGCCTCACTGAAGCTCTCTGACATGATTGTCCTGCTTCTCCTTGAAACTGTAAACCAAAAATAAAATTCTAATCCTCCAAATCATCTGAATGGACCCCTCCTCTCTGCCAAGGTTAACCTGAGAAACTGGTTCAGGCCATGATGGGAAGGGGGGTCCCACATGCCTCATTATGCCCTTCTTCCTTTTGGAATTCAGGAAAAGCCAGCCAGCATCAACATCAACACAGACCTTAAGTCTGATAAGAAACATTTACAATCTGTTCTCTCTGAAATTTGCCACTTAGAGGCTTCATCTCCACGATCATATTTGGTATCCACAACCTCTTATTGCAACCCAGACATTTGTTTCTATTGTTTCTAGGTCTTTAGATAATAACCAATTGCCAATCAGAAAATCTTTAAATCTACCTATGACCTGGAAGCCACTTCTCACCCACTTCTAGTTGTCTGCCTTTCCAGATCCAACCGATCTTACGTGTATTGATTGATGTGTTATGCCTCCCTAAAATGTGTGAGAGTAAGTTGTATCCCGACTACTTTGGGCACATGTCATCAGGACTGCCTGAGGCTATGTCAGGGACGCATTCCTAAGCTTGGGAAAATACTCTTTCTAAATTGAGACCTGTCTCAGATACTTTTGGGTTCACAAATCCTTCTGACCTTGCAGTTTCTGAAGTCCCACTGGCCTAAACTTGCTTCCATCTTGCAGACCTTTCTTTGTTAGTATCCTCTTGTTGTTCTCCTGTCTGACTGTTTCTGAAAAGTGGGTGTGATTCTGGGTTCTGCCCTTGACTTTTTTTGGGTTGCCCTTCCCTGGTCTTTCTCATTAATAACATCCACTCCCACGGCTTCAAATATAAAGGATTAGGTCACCAGTCTCCAACTCAGATCAGACATTTCTCCTCAAATCCAGTTATGCGTATTCAGCTAGTGATTTGGCATTTCTGTTTTCTGTCCTACAGGCTGCTTAAACTCAAAATAATCTGAATTGACTTCTTCTTCTGCCAATCTTGCTTTTTCTTCTTTAAAGTTAACTGGGAAAATAATTTGTGAGCTACAGAGCCACTAAAGCAACACACCAGTTACTCTGTATTCCTTCTCTTCGCTAGACTCATATAGCTAAGGACGTGGTGGGTAAGTCTTGTTGATTCTGCCTTCATCATGTTTTCATTTTTGTCTCTTCTCACTTAGTCCTAGGCTCTCTCATTTCTTGCTTGGACTTTGGAAGTTACTTTCTTTAAGTCTGTCATTCTTCATACCCCCAAATCACCCTACTGCCACTGCTACAATGACCTTTGAAGATGCTTGTCCAGTTATTATATTTTGCTGCTTAGAGTCTTGTTTGCTCCATTTTCTCTTAGTTTACCTTCTATGTGCTGCGTTATAAGCCTTTGAGGACCCAGACTTTACCTATTTCCTTGGTCTCTGTTGCTGCCGTTCTCTGTTGGAACCCCTTGTTCTGTTGATGTTCCTTCAATAAGCCATTCTACTTGGCCTATGGGCCTTTGTCCACATTGTTCTTGTATCTTCAGTGCCTTTACCCAGGACTGTCTGTCTGCTCAGCTCAAGTAGTCCCTTCTCTATATCCTTCTTTACCCTGTTTCCCATAGCATTGGTTACATTAGTTCTCCTACTTTATAAGCCATTTCTTATGTTCCCTGCAACTATGTAATGTAAGCACAGGCAAAAAAACCCATCTTATTGAACTCGTAAAAATTACATGTATATTGGTGGAGGGTGGGGAAATAGATAGAGAAACATTTTGTTTTAACTTAAATGATTTTGGTACATTTATATCCTAGTATTTTGGTTTAGGGCCAAAAGAGAAAGAGAGAGAGTGTGTGTGTATGTGTGTCTCTCTGTGTGTGTGATTTCTACTGATTAGAGCTCCAGGTCAAGCTTACTCTGAGTTTCGGCTTGCAATGTAACGGACAAATAACTATATACTTACAGAACGTGATAGAAACTGTAAGAATATTGTGAGAAAAGAATTATAAGAGCCATGAGGAGAGCCACACTCCTGTATTTGCTGACTGTTATGCCGTTTTTAGTTTTTGACTCTTTCTTGGTAATACTGTCTGCTATTTGGAAAGTTTTTTTGAAAGTTCCACTTTATTTTATTTTTTCGGAAGCTGTCAGCAGTGGTGCTTCCAGAATAAGATATTTTGTGCATATTGGCCCTTTTGTTTAATTTGTTTTTATCTTGCTGGCAAAGGATCCAAAAGTATTTTATAGAGTATGAGATTAAAATAATGAGAGGATGTTTGCAGGCTGATATAACCAATCTTCAGAATGCCAAGCAGTCGGTCTTTCAACTTTGCGGGGTCTAGAAATCTGTCTTATTTTCTCTAGACACCTGCTTTTCATTGACCAGGAACCTTGATCTTCAGAATTTGTTCTGAAAATGATAGATGGTGGGAAAAATGTATTTCTGGACATTACTGAATTGCCCTAATAGATTTCCGTAAATAGGTTTTGGAACTGAATATTGCGTTGATTATTCAGATTTCTTTCGGATTTTTCACTGGCAGAAGAGAAACTAATCTGATCAGTAATAATAATAATAAAAAAGAAAACAATGCAATATGGTAAAACTCTGACATTTCAAAAGTTCAGTTATCTTTGGCTAAATTATGAGGTATGACTATTTGAGCTTTACATTTATTAACAAAAGTGGTCTTTAGTTGGGGTGTTTTTATGCTTTTTTGGTCAGGGTTTTTAAGAAGTTCTGCATGGCTTTGTATTCAGAAGGCATTCTTTTATGAAAGTTTCACTAGCATTATCTAAGCTTAATATCCTGGGATGTACTTTATTGCCAGTGATGAAAGGACAAAAGTCAGCAGAAATTACTTACGTATTTGTTAGCATTTGAAACATCTTAGCCTTTTAATAAGAACTATCACAGCCAGGCACAGTGGCTCATGTCTGTAATCCCAGCGCCTTGGGAAGCTGAGATAGGAGGATGGGGGATGGCTCGAGGCCAGGAATTCCAGGCTAGCTTGGGCAACATAGCCAGACTCCATCTCAAAAAAAAAAAAAAAAAAAAAAAAAAAAAAATCCAGGTATAGTGGCTTGTGGCTGTAGTTCCAGCTACTAGGGAGGCTGAGGTGGGAGGATTGCTTGAGCCCAGGAATCTAAGGCTCCAGTTAGCTATGATTGTGCCACTGTACTGCAGCCTGGATTGGGCGCCAGAGAGAGACCTCCTCTCTAAAACAAACCCCAAACACTTGACACCAGTAGATACCAAGTAGGCATAGTATAGGAACTGAATCCTCTCATGAAAAAAGATTATTGCATGAAATCATTTTGAAAAGAAGCATGGTAATTGATACTTTTGGGATTTCTGTCCAATTTGGTGACCATTTCCCTCGTGAGAGCATGCCATCCCTCACCCAGCCCATCTAATGGGGGTGGGCTCACAGGCAGTCATGCTTATGTTACACAGTGAACTCCTAAAAAACCTCGGCCCAAGTTTTTAGCCTACAAGTGCACACCTTTTTTCAATCTAGGACAATTAGATTCCCTTGGTCAGGAGCTGAGACCAAATCACAGCTAAAACTATTATTTATAATTCTGGAGCTGAGAGGTAGGTTTATTTGGTATATAGACGGAGAAGCAGAGTAAGGTCCATCATTCAAGAGAAACATAAAGCAGATGAGTGATAAGGAGAAAGGACAGCTATCTATTTCTGGTTCCAGTCTCTTTTGATTCACATTACATAACTATATTCTTATAATAAATTCTTCCTTTGGGTTTAGGTTAAGTCGGAGTGGTTTCTGTTACTTTAAAGAATTTTAGCCAGGAAAGGTACTGTGAACATTTATAATGACATTATTATTATCATTGTTATCATTAGAAAGTGTGGGTTGGATAATTAGCTACTTTGCCCTTGATACGGTTTTGCTGTGTCCCCACCCAAATCTCATCTTGAATTGTAGCTCCTACACGTGTCATGGGAGGGACCCCGGGGGAGGCAATTGAATCATGCAGGTGGGCTTTTCTCCTGATAGTGAAAAAGTCTCATGAGATCTGATGGTTTTATAAAAGGGCAGTTCCCCTGCACACACTATCTTGCCTGCTGCCATGTAAATGTGCCTTTGCTCCTCCTTCACCTTCCACCGTGATTTTGAGGCCTCTCCAGCTATGTGCAACTGTGAGTCCGTTAAACCTCTTTTTCTTTATAAATTACCCAATCTCAGGTATGTCTTTATTAGCAGCCTGAGAACAGACTAATACAGCTCTGTATTGAAGTTTTATGATCTTTATGAATTTTAAAAGTTGGGTAAGCTAAGCTTTTTATTTTTTATTTTATTTTTTATTTTTTTTTAACTACTTTGCCTTTCTGATGTGTCTTCACTAAAGAGTGTCTTCCCAAAATAATATTAATAGAATTTTATAACATCAAACCGTAGTACAAAATAAGAAATTTCTATCTGGTGGAAGGAATAATAATACAGTAATAATGGCTAATGCTTCTATAGCACACAAGTCATACCCAATATCTTCTTTTTTTTTTTTTTTAAAAAAGGCATATGGGTCATTTTTTGATAAGGAAAAATATGGCAATTGATTAAAATAACTTGAAACTTTTATCTTACAAAATTGTGACCCTGTGTTATTTGTGTTTTCCAAAAGACAGCAGCTTACATTTTTGTGTTTAGACTGCTAGTAAATACGTTTTCAGCAGAATAAAAAACTCTTCCATATTGTGCTGGGTTTTTATCATTGCATTATGGTTTCAGGAAACCCATAATTTCCCTTGTTGATATGATTAAAAACATAAAGATAAAATCACAATCAGAATATTGTTAGTGTAAGTACTTTAGCTGTGAAGTAATATCCAGGATTGATGATTGTAGACTGTCTCAAAATGTTATGCAGTCAAATGTGGATTGTTTGATAATATGTGAAGAGGTGAAAGAAAAGTATTATGTATTTATATAACCTGCAGTGTCACCAGCAAGAAATTAATTTCACTCACGGAAAACATATGAACAAATTTATTATCATGCATATTCAAATACTGTTATCAAGGCTATGAGAGCAGACTTGCTTTGTTGGCAGTTTGACCTTGAAAAGCACAGCCCGCAGTTATGTTCATTTCATGTTCTAGGTAGTAAGCTTTGCATACCACCCATAAGTACAGCATCTATAAACAGATTTTTTTCTGAAGTACTAGATCTTCCTTCTCATCTGTAAAAGGCACACCGCCAGCCTTTTCTACTTGCAGTTTTGAAAGCAAAGATGTGTAACCTTTGAAGTTTAGTTCCACAGGTGTCCTATTTTAGAGCAATCTACCCAAAACATTCTAAGCCCAGATCTACAAGTATCTACAGGATAATGTCGCCGGATACCCCCAAATATCATTTGAGACTAGAATCCTTTTTATAGACTGTATTAATTTTCTGCTTCTTATAATACAACGTTTCTGCAACTATATAGGCCCCTGGCATTCTCACTCTGGTAGCTTCACAGCCCCAGTTCTAGCATTTGGGTGGAGAAAGGAAATGAAACCATGGAAACAAAAAAAACAAATGCAAAAAATTTTACTCAGTGGCCCAAGACTAACTTGTCTAAAGCATCTCTTGGAAAAATGTTGATGATTTATAATTATTTTTAGATATTTCAACCAGGAAAAGTTTGGCATAAAAAGAATTCCAGAGAGGGAAAAGTTCTTTTCTTTTTCATTATCTCAGTGTTAATGTGTTAAAGTCAGCGTCACTGCAGACAGTGGATCTCTACATATGGATTGAAGAGTACTGTGGAGACTCCTTTTTACTCTCCTCACACATATAGTTAGTCCAAAAGACCTTCTTCAGTGTCTGACTACCGTGCCTGAAATCCTCATCATTAGAACTCCCATTTGCGATCAACATTGCTGTTTCCATGTCATGTTCTTTTAGAACTCCAATGTTCCTGGGAATGAAAAACATGGTAAACACAGATATGTTTTAAATACTGCTTTCTTTCCAGACAAGGAGAAACCTGGGCAGCCTGATAACTTAGAGGAATTGGTGAGGAGGAGGAAAAAAATGTCAGACACACCAAGTTAACATTTGTTGTTGTTGAGACAGGGTCTTGCTCTGTTGGCCAGGCTGGAGTGCAGTGGCACACCCTCTGCAACTCAGAGGCTCATTGTACCTCAGAGGCTCACTGCAGCCTCGATCTCTCAGCCTAAAGCAATCCTCCTGCCTCAGCGTCCTTTGCAACTGAGACACACACTATGATGCCTGGCTAACTTTTTAAATTTTTTGTAGAGATGGGATCTTACAGTGTTGCCTGGGCTGGTCTTGAACTCCTGGGCTCAAATGATTCCTCTCCCTTGGCCTCCCAAAGTGCTGGGATTGAATTGATGTGGCCACGTGTGACTACTGAATACTTGAAATATGGCTAGTGTGACTGAAGAGCTGAATTTAAAATTTATCAATTTGAATTAAATTTGATTTAAATAGCTACATATAGCAATGAACAGCACATTCCTAGATACCGTAGTAAACATTACGCATATTTTAAATTTGATCCTCACAACAATTCCATGAAGTAGGCAGTATTAATATCTCCACTGCCCAAGATCTGAGAACTGAAATTCCGACAGATTCGATATTTTAAAAAATGTATTTCACATGTATGAGTGGTAGGGGTGAATGTGGGCCTAGGTTTGAAACTCTGCCTTTCTGAAGATAAAGTTTCTCACTGTTTGTTTCTAAGCCTTTGCCATATTCAGAGACTACTTTTCTTCTGGCTGCTGTGCAGGAAGGAAAGGATTAGAAATCACGAAATTAGAAAACATACACAGTTTTTCATCCCATTTGAAAGTATAGTGATTTATATAGTGAAGGGCATTATGTAGCTTGAGAGATGTTTTTACTAATGGTTTTGCTCTTGGGCTTTGAAAATATAATCACATTAATTAATCTGCCTCAGAGGAAACCTTGATCTCACTGTGAATATCCTAGTCTTACAGCCTGACTACTTAGAACAGTCTATTAGGCTACTGAGGTTTCTGCTTTGTGACATTCAAATGTTACTACTATGATTTTACTAATTGTGAGTTACCTGAGTGAGGGAACTGAATAATAAATCTATTGCATATATGATTACGTCTCTCTTAGTAGTAAAAATGTGGAGGAAATTGCCAATTTATGAATGGTCATAGAAATGATTTCTCGGCCGGGCGCGGTGGCTCAAGCCTGTAATCCCAGCACTTTGGGAGGCCGAGACGGGCGGATCACGAGGTCAGGAGATCGAGACCATCCTGGCTAACACGGTGAAACCCCGTCTCTACTAAAAAAATACAAAAAACTAGCCGGGCGAGGTGGCGGGCGCCTGTAGTCCCAGCTACTCAGGAGGCTGAGGCAGGAGAATGGCGTAAATCCGGGAGGCGGAGCTTGCAGTGAGCCGAGATCCGGCCACTGCACTCCAGCCTGGGCGACAGAGCGAGACTCCGCCTCAAAAAAAAAAAAAAAAAAAAAAAAAAGAAATGATTTCTCGTTCTATTCTCTTTATCTTTTGGGGCTTTTAAAAATAAGTGAATGGAGGCAACAAACTGCTCTATGCCTGTGCCACTCAGAAGAGGCAAAAGAGGTAGCTCTTTGAACTCCAAAACCTTTTAGCTTCAGAATGGAAAGTCAAGGAGGTTGTGTTTTGGGAAACTGAGCTTTCTTTGCAACAGTGGAAAGGATTTTTTCAGTGTCATTCTAATCCTAACTCTTCCACTTCCAGTTACGTATTATAATTGCACTACGTGGTTGATGAATGATTGGCCATATCATGCAGTTCTGAATTCCCATCTCCTGAATCCTGACTCTAGCTTTAATCCCTCCGTTCGAAAGTCTTTCATTTAGTTGTTCATTTAGCTGTTCCCTTGTCATTTTAATTTGCAGTTTTTAAAAAACTCAAGTATTTTCAAACATCTTTGCTTTGGTAGAGTTTCAGCTCTGGAAGATTAAATTTCATGTTCTGGAACTCACCCATGAGCTTAGCTTAGAAGAACATTGAATATAATTGTTTTTTACAGAGCCTGGAAATTATAGGGTTAATGACACAGGAAACCACTTCTCACTGCAGATGAAATATGTCTGTCTTTCTTCATCTCTTAGCAAATTAGGTAAAGTTTTCCCCCAAAGAGCATTTTTGTTTTTAGTTGGTAAATTAAGCAGTTCAGATTGCACTTTCCAGACCCTAAATTTTGTAGGTATTTGTTGCTGGGACTTTTGTCTTAATGAAATCTGGCAGTACCTGTTCAGATGAAATAGCCAATTTTACCTTTGCTCTGGCACTTAATCCAGCCATCTGCTCTAGCTTTGGCTTTCAAGCACAAAGGGAAAGTACAAAGTATAGCTAACTTGTTGGTGACAGCTGGTGGGTAAAAGAATCATTGTGTTTGACAGTGTCCTTTGGAACAGACCATGAGGTGAATAAAATACAATATACTGCCTCATCTTATAGCTGCCTTTAGGTTAGTTGAAATTTAAATTTCTGACTCACCCACCTTATTTTCACTTCTTAGGCAAAGCCCCTTCTTGTCATGTACTGCATAAGCCATATGTTCTTGGGTAAGGGCATTGTGTAGACCAACACTGAAGTAGATATTCCACTAAACAAAATGCCTTGCATTTAACCACTGACTTATAGACATGCTATTTGTTTTAGCCTATGTGTATTTTTAAACTAGAAATTATCATGGACAGCATTTATATATTCTAGGGCAAATGATCATCTTAGAGAAAAACCAATACTTTAAATTTTTTTCCTGCATTTAAAAAATGTGCCAATGAATAATTGATAAATAAGGAAAATTTTATTTTTGATCAATAGATTTACATTTGAACAACTGGTGTTTTATTCCAAACATGTTTTTGCAAATAATTAGTTGTTTCAATCTTTGGTTTTATTTTTTAGTGAGAAAATGAAGCTATTGGCTGATCCTCAGACATACTTAGCTATTGGAAGCAACCTTGTATCTAAAGAAACACCATGTTAGGATTGGGATAAGGTAGCTGAAGTGAGGTGAGAGGAAGAGAAGCTCACAGGAGAGAGTTGGCAAAAGACATTTGGCGGAAGATTATTTTAGATAGAATTTATTCTAATCCAGATCAGAGAAGCAGTGAGAGATTATATATTTGGAAATGTGGCCCACATCAACCTTTAAAGATAAGGACATTTTTTTGCTTCCCTTGGTGGAAAGTATTTGGAATTCATGGCAATTTAGTTTTCCACTTTGCACTTCGAAACTTAATTTCATCTTTCCCCAAAGGTCTATATAAAGAACCCATTTTCTGCCAAGGACCAATCAAACAGGATCATGGAATCACTGATAGAAGTGGTAAAAAGCAACTTCATTTCCTTCCCTTGGAGAAGTATAAAATCCTTACTCACTAAACATGAAACCAAGTTATCTATTATTCACTGCAAACCTTTTCTGGAACAAAGTGAGGCATAAATTATTTATTTTACATTATGAAATAAAGTGGTAAAAAGAGGAAGGAGAGAGGAAGGTACTTTAGAGTAATAAAAATGGGAGAGAAATGCAGGAGACAAGCAGAGAGAGCAGAGATGAGTGGGGGAGAGAGATTGATTTAAAGCAGGAATAAGATGGGAGTCAGAGCAAGCGAAAACATCTGGATTATTTATAAGTCAACAGTTTATATCCCCTGTAATGATTTCGCCTATGTTAAGCTGGGACTACCATCAGTGTTAACATATCTTAAATTTCCCATTGAAATTCTTGATTGTCATTTAACAATTGAATGTTTATTGAGGACCTGCTACTTGCAATGCACCATGATAGAGTTATGGGGAATAATTATTATAATATTTGGTGGACACATACTATGTGCCTGACATTAGACAAAGCATTTTATGTGGGTTCTTTTATCCTTACAAGAGTCCTGTGAGGTAGGCCCTATCACTACCTCTCCTCACTACATATTACTGTAGAGATAATGAGATATGAAGAAGTTAACGTTGGTCAACAAAGTTTTATAAGTGTTCTGATTTACAATTTGTTTTTTTTTTTCCTTCTGACTTCCATTTTGTAAATGCACCTACCATGGCAAATTTTAAGCTACCAACACTTTACCAACCAACTTGCAAGCTTTCTGAATATTAAGCTATTGATGACAGTAGGTGTGGACTGACTTCAGTACACCTCTGAAGGTGACTGTCCACATATCCTCAAAATACCTACAGTCTAGCAGGGGAGATAAGACTATACAATATGAAGTAGAAAATAAGAACCAGATAAGGCGGCATGGAAATTTAAAGAGATACAGTTTGATTTAGAAGGTTCTATGAGGGGGACATTTAAACTGTGTTTTGAGGAGTGAGTAGGATTTGAAGATGTAGAATTGGGGCAGAAGAGCTGGAGGGGAAGGGAAAAGCATGAGCAGCCGATGTTCAATGTTACCTTCTCATTCTTAAAATGTGCTTTGGCTCTATAGCAGCAATACCCTTACAGTCCACAAGGTGGTGTGATAACCCTATCCTTTTGTCCATTTAATTACAAATGATAAAATACCCATTTTACATAAACTGGACAAGAAGTTTTTGCTCTGTTGAAAATAAGGAAGGAGTTAAAAAATGTTTATAGCAAATTGTGATGAGAAAATTCAGATAAACGTTTTCCTTTGCTGTGATTTGTTTAGACTCACATTTACACAATCTAAGAGAAATTTATGTTCAAGGTATAACGAGTACATATGCAGTTCTAAAATGACTGAGTGAATATGTTTGACAAAAGATGGAAAATACAGTCTAAAGATACTAAACTTGGGAATGTGTTTTATTCGAGAGTTAAAAATTGGGTATGTCTTTTAAGTTTCATTGTGATTAAAAAACCAAACCCAGCATAATTTAAATTGATCCACCAGATCTAATGGCCACAGTGTGCCACTCATTATGCCATGTGTGATTTGCCTATTATACCTTATACCTAGATCTCATATCTAGATCTGCCAATAGTTGCAAAAATGCAACTTAATCAATTATGGAAGAAGTTTTGAAACATTTTGTTGTTTTTGTTGATACCACAATTTATTTGATGCTAGAGTCATTCATAATAAAGAAAGGTTTATTTTTAGCATTTGTTCATTTAGTTATTCAACATATTTATTAAGTACCAACTGTGTGTTGGCCATTGTGCTAGGTGCTATTTTAAATGGTCATTTAGTTTGCAGAGTGCTCTAGCTAGAAACCCTGCAACCAGATGCTTTACCTCTTCTGGATGATAGCAACAAAGAAAATGGGTTTAAATTAAGAGAAGTGATAGATCCAGTTGACAAAAGGAAAGGAAGTACTGTAATGGGAGATGGAGGGGGTTCCTTGTAGGAAATCTGTAAGAACAGAATTGATATAATTAAGATATATACTTGCTTGAAGGCAAGGGCTTAAGCCCTGACTCAGAGCTTCCTATCTTATTTCAGGTTTCTAATTGCTAGCGTAGTAATGTAAGAACACCCTTCAACAGACAGTCTATAGGTGACCAGTTTACACCACAGTGTCCCAGTGCGGTTCCTTGCTCTTTGGAGCCTGTTTCCTCACCCATAAAATGAGGTTGATAATAATGCCAGTTTCATAGGATTGTCCTGGAGATTTAACTGAGCAGGAAATGTAGGACTTACTTTGGAAACAGCTTTGTAAGTGCTAAGAGGAGGAGATCCTTGGATTCTTGCCCCTCCCTAAGTGGGACTGTCTTGGCCTCCAGCTCTCTGTCACCTCCAGTCTGAGTTTCCCAGGCTTCCTTTCTGTCACTGTCTTCCTCCCCATTTCCCTGAAACCTCGTAGTTGCTTTCAGTGTAGTTCAGTTCTGGTTTGGCTGGGATAGGGTTTAAAATAGCCCTCGCTCTGAATGTGGTGGCATTACAGCCCACCAGGAGCAAATTATGCTATGTACTGTAGCAGAAAAGGCTGCATGATAATGAATAAAGAGATGGAGTTGGTAGAAAGAACACCACCACTGTGGGCTTGAGGTCCTTCTTGATTTTCATGGGTAAAATGGTAAATAATAAGGAAGTTAAGAGAACGTTGTGAAGTTCTGAAACCATCTTCCTTTGGGGGCAGAAATTAAATTGGATTTAGAAACAACAGAGGGGCTTTGAAGGTTCAATTTTTTTTTTTTTTTTTTTTTTTTTCTAGACAGAGTCTCGCTCTGTCGCCTGGGCTGGAGTGCAATGGCGCAATCTTGGCTCACTGCAACCTCCTCCTCCCGGGTTTCAAGCGATTCTGCTGCCTCAGCCTCCACTCTGAGTAGCTGGGATTATAGGCGCGTGCCACCATGCCCAGCTGATTTTTGTATTTTTGGTAGAGACGAGGTTTCACCATGTTGGTCAGGCTGGTCTCGAACTCCTGACCTCGTGATCTGCCAGCCTCGTAGCTTCTAATTTTTGAGTGGGGTGATTATATTGCAATACTAAGCTATGTTAGCGGGTATTAAATTTTTCATACTACTGTAGAGTTAGGAAAGGGAACTCAATAGGACTAGTTGTTTTGGGGATAGAGACCCATCATAGTAATTCTTTCAGAATGCTTTTACATCTGTCCAAAAGCTTTGGAATATTAATTTTTTAAAGTGGAAAGACACACAAAATAATAATTTCTGGTTCTTAATTCTTTGCCTAAAGCTGATGACATTTTTGTGCTGTGCCAACAGGAAGATTCTGTCCATGCATAGTTTTTTCCCTTGTCAGTATGTTTGCTTACTGCTCAGATGTATGACAGAAATTAGGAAACTGGCATCTGTGTACCAGTGATGAAGCAATTAAGAACTTCATTCATATTATCGTATATTCCTCACCTTCCCTAGGTGTTTTCTGGTGAGGTAATTCTAAATGGTCGCAGACCTAGATTGCAGATAGCAGGTGCCTGAACTCTCCGGGGTCATTATTTTGCCTTTGCATGGGATCATCTTTAAATTTTTCATACCACTGTAGAGTTAGGAAAGGGAGCTCAAAAGATGAGCAGAAGAGAAGTATGGATGTGAGAACAGTAGCATCAATTATCCAAATCCATGAATTATCAGAAAGCTTACAAAATATTCTATTTCCCTATATTGGAACATTTGCTAATTTACTTTAAGCTTTGCTTAGTTGATGATAATAGAATTTTCTAAGCACAAACAACTAGCTAATGCAGAACTAACAAGATGACAAGGAAAAGCCCTCTATTCCTTGAATCTATTGTTCCTAAACTGCACTGAGACACCTTGGGACTCCAAAGGGAATATTATAATATATTTTAAATATTCAAGGAAAACAGTGATATTCAACATCTGGGCAAATTACTAGCTCTAGGTAGGTCATGGTTTCAATATTAGATTGTGCCACTTTCCTTTTGGTCATATATTTGTGAAACTGGGTTTTTGGTAATTGCCGTAATATGAAGCAAATACCAGTGAAAATCAATGTGGAGCGGGAAATGAGACTGACAACATCCCATCTGATACCAAAGTTAGAAGGTTGTGTGGTGACCAACAGGCACACACATCCCATTAGTAAGAAAATGTGTGAAAGATTTTTTTTTAAAAATATAATTTATGTTCATTATTCTTCTAAATGGCTATTTGGAAAATAAATGTTTAAGTTATTTGAATCTAATGGAACTCTTAGCCATTTCCTTTGACTTGTAGACATCATGAAAAAATTAGACACAGAGGTCACCACAGACCAAAACAGTCTGGCAAACTACAGTTTAAACAAATTTAAAATACTGTATATGGTGGCCTGTTTTCTTAAAAGCTTTTGTATTTTTTCTCTATTATTTAATCTAAATGTTCAGATATAACCACAGACTTGTTTTAAAAATATCTTTCCTGTTTCTTCTAGCTTTCCTCTACTTCCCCACTCCCCTACCAGATGAAATAGTAGCAACCTAGTATGTATTATACGTAATAATTTATTCAAACATACATTGCACTTCAATGTATATTTCATTTCAACAGTGGCTGGGAAGGGCCACTGTTTTATGAAAATAAGATCATACTATTGCATTGCATCTTGCTTTTTCAACCTATCTGGTACATTTCTAATGTTTTCACTGAAAATTTTATTTTGTAATTTTAGTGATTTCTAATTTTAAAAGCATTTTATTCATATTGTGGAAAAATTAGAAGAGAAATAGGCAAAAAGAAAAAAGTTAAAATCATTCATAACTATTATTGATATTGTGGTATTGGAGCTTTTAAACTTTTAAAAAAAGTGTGTAAAAAATGCCTGAGTGGCTGATGCATATGTACGTATGTTTCTTTTCATGAAATAAAAAGCAGTACATACTTGTAAAAATTCAAGGAACGTAAAATACCTAAAGTGAAAGTCCTCTCACTTCTATCCCTCAAAGTTAATTTCTAGAACTTTGTTATTGTATGTATAAACATCCATATATGCATATATACTTTTTTCCCTTTCCAAAATTGAATAATTTCATGTTAGTACAACCTGTAAAATATCTCATTCTTTTTAGTGGTTGTATAGAATTCCATTGGACTGGCCGGGCTCCGTGGCTCAAGCCTGTAATCCCAGCACTTTGGGAGGCCGAGACAGGCGGATCACAAGGTCAGGAGATCGAGACCATGCTGGCTAACACGGTGAAACCCCGTCTCTACTAAAAAAATACAAAAAAACTAGCCGGGCGAGGTGGCGGGCACCTGTAGTCCCAGCTACTCGGGAGGCTGAGGCAGGAGAATGGCGTGAACCTGGGAGGCGGAGCTTGCAGTGAGCTGAGATCCGGCCACTGCACTCCAGCCTGGGCGACAGAGTGAGACTCCGTCTCAAAACAAACAAACAAACAAACAAAAAAAAGAATTCCATTGGACATATCTACTATAATTTAACCTATTTTCCTAATGGTGAGATTTCCGGTTGCTTATAGGTTTTCATATTGGAAATAATGTCTTAATGAATATCCTTATGTGGGTAACATATGTTTTTATATGTAAATGAGAGTATTTGGTTGGTCATAATACTAGAAGTGGAATTTTTACCCAAATGATGTTCTATATTTTACATTTTGGTAGATAATACTAGGTTGTTTTCTAAAAAGGTGAGCCAATTTGTAGTCTAAATAAGTAGAGAATTTTATTTATATCAGTGATCTTGTTTGTGGTTTTAAATATCTTCCTAGTTTTTGATGAACTAACATAATTTACATTAATTTTTCTAACACTTATAATACCACCTGAGATTTCTATATATTCAATATCTGTGTTTCAAGTAAATAATCATTTATTGGCCTATCACGTATAATTAACTGGCTTAATTTATTTTTGACCACTTTTTTTTTTTTTTTTTTTTTGAGACGGAATCTCACTCTGTCGCCCAGGCTGGAGTGCAGTGGCGCGATCTCGGCTCACTGCAAGCTCCACCTCCCGGGTTCACACCATTCTCCTGCCTCGGCCTCCCGAGTAGCTGGGACTACAGGCGCCCGCCACCATGCCTGGCTTATTTTTTTTTTTTGTATTTTTAGTAGAGACGGGGTTTCACCATGTTAGCCAGGATGGTCTCGATCTCCTGGCCTCATGATCTGCCCACCTCCGTCTCCCAAAGTGCTGGAACTACAGGCATGAGTCACCACGCCCAGGCTTTTGACCACTTTTAGTTACGGAGCTTAGCAAATATCATTCAGCCAAGTTTTAGGATTCAATAAATTGAAACAACTTAAAAAATTCATTATGTCATTCACTTTTATCATCAGAAACAAATGCAGTTTTACATCTAATAGTTCTTTTTTGAAATTGATTCCTTATTTCAAATTGTCTAACTTGTAAAAATGTCTGCTTTTTCTCTTTTTAGCTACTTTTAAAAATTTTATAAATTACATTTATTTTTGTCAAAGTAATGTGTTAACTATAAAAATGTGAGTGAGACGTTTCTTGAAGCTAAAGATAATTCTGCTACAACATTGTTTATTGAAACCAAATCTCCAAAAAATGGTGTATTTCCTAGGTTTAATTGTTCTTGTTTCATAGTTGCCTTAAAAGTGAATATATAAAGTCTGATACAATTTTCAAACTGCTTTTGCAGTTCTAGACTTAGAGCCTAAGTCTGGACTTAAGACTAAGGCCCAAATATTTCTCCATTTTTCATTATTTCAATTCTGAGCTCTTAAGGTATATTATTTAAATTTTTTGCATATTGCCTATTAGAGTATGGTAATACACAGAAAGCATGTAAGAAAAAATATAGTGAGAACTTGATTAATACTGTGCCTTTTATGGAATCACCCATAGGTAATTGAACAAGGTACCTTAGCATCAAATTAAATATTTTTTAACATTTGCTATAATTTTGGCTAAGCCTCTAGACTTTTTCCTTATTATAGTGCCTGTAAAAATACAGTAAAGATTTATAATGTAAATATTATTTATTGGCATCATTTTCTCAAGAACTTACAAAATAATTTTGATATATTATTTCAGATATTATTCCTCCCAGCTCCACAAAATCAACAGAAACCATTAAATAGTCTTCAAAAGTTTTAAATTTCACGCGACAATATAATAGGAAACATTTGAATATTCATTGTGAACAATTGATGTTTTACTGCCTTGATTTCTGAAAGGTTATTTTCTTATTTTGTTAAGTTGCTGGTTCTGAACTTTTTGGTTTCAGTTCCCTTTATATTCTTAACAATAGTTGAGGACCCCCCGAAAGCTTTGTGTTGTGTGGTTCTATCTACCAGTATTTAACATATTAGGAATTAAAACTGAGAACATATAAAAACTCAGGAACATACAGCACGCATTCCATTAGCTGTGAGAAAGATGATGTCATGTAGCCTCTGGAAAACACATACACTTGTGAGAGAACGAGAGTTACAAGGCAAATGACACTTACATATTATTATGAACATAATTTTGATATTGCAGCCCACCTGTAATGATCTCAGGTATCCCAGGCATCCCTGGACCACACTTTGAGAACATTGCAATAGATAGTTTTACAATAACTGAAAACAGAAATCTAGGTTGCAGTGATACACCCATTGCATTGTTTTTTATTTTAAAGTCTGTGTAAATATTTCATGTCTAAAATGCTTAATAATTTTTATCTATAGTACACAGTTTTATAAGTGTATGTTAGGTGTTATATGTTATGACAGTGTTATGATGGATCTTAATGTTTTACATTTGCCTTATTGACACTGATAAAACTTCTTTGAACTTATTATTTTACAAGCTTTAACTTGTGAAACTTATTTGTAATATTCTTTTATATTTTCCTCATTAATGATTGCATTTTCTTTTGGAATCATGGGCTTTAACAGAACATGACTGCTTGTGTGATGAAAATGAAATTTAGACAATAAAACCTTCAGCACCATTTTACTCATCATTTTGTTCAGAAAATAAACCAATCATATTCTTTCTTCAAATACGTTTTTCATTCCAGAGCTAAAATTTGTTTTACTATGCACTGATTGTTGCACAGCATAAAAAGACTTTCTAGGCCGTTACTGCTTTTGTGCTATATTAGAAGATGTTCCCAGCCCTGGTTCTTTGTTAATACAGTTTTTACTTTGTTTTCCTATAGATGCAGAAAATTCACGTTTATAATATTCAAAAGGAACAATAAGAAACTTGCCCTAACTTTATAGTACTTTTATTCTGATAATTTGTTTTTAATATTTTATTGTAAACTTTTCCATTTATAAATATTAAAAAGCTACACACTTATTACTTACACAAGAATTGTAGTGCGCTGACAATAAAAACCAGAGAAAAAACTAAACTATTTGAAAATAGAACTATGTAATTTAAGAATGTAACAAATGAATGATACTCTTAAGGAGTCTTGTAAAGAATGTGCAGTACGTTCTTACTGCATACTTTTGCTGTGGGCCAAACAGGTGGATATTTCTGCAAGTATTTCTAATTTCTCCCTTGATGGGGGACCTAGTTAGAATTTATTTTCACAACATGCTCTGACAATTAGCTTGAATTAATGAATTTGAATTATAATTTATGCTTTTAGTTATTATTATTATTATTTTTTGCTTATTGCATTGCTATTATAGTGTTTACCAATTAGTATGGAAGTATTTCAACATTTGAGCAATTCTGTGCATATTGGATGAATAGATCAACTTTAACCTTTGTGTTATTGGAAGTATCATTCATCCCTCATACAGTCCTGATCACTTAGCAAATATGAGGCACTATGAGGTACTATAGGAGGCAACATATATGTGTAAGGCCCAAAATGCGTCCTCAGAGAGCTTGTAATCTATTACATACCTATACAAGGAAATATAATATATGGAACAAAGTACTAAATACTAGAAAAGAATTGTTAATATTACATACAAGTTGTATTCATGTAGAGAGATTAATCTTGTTTGGGAAATTTCATTGTCAAAGTTTAGGAACAACCATATACATTTTTTCCTTATAAGAATCATGCATTCTCATTGTGAAAAATTCATAAACTCTAGAGACTCACAAAAAAGAAAAATCACCCGTAACTTTATATAACAATTACCATCATTAATATTTTGGTATTTAGCTTTAGCCACTTTATTATTCTGAGTAGACTCTTTAGAAAAGTGCCTTGTAAAGTTACTCATTCTGAGCATAGTCGTAGGAGTAATGCAAGTATTATATACAGCCCTTACTATTAGTGATTTCGAAAGAGGAGATACTATTAAGTCAAACTACTTTAAGCGTAAGTTATTTTGTGGAGAATAGTGATTTGGCTATAATTATGCCCATTATAATTATAATTATAATTGTACCCAAGAATTATGAAAGAGATGATGCAGCTGCCTTACTTGGTGACTTAGAGACAGGAGAACTACACTTGTGGAGTTCTAGGAATGTGATAGTTTCTATTGAGAAACAGAAGAAAGCCTCATCTTACTTCTGAGAAGATGATCAGCTGATTCTTAGAGACTTATTCTAAATGGTGTGAAAACTTAGCAAATCTACCATAAAGTATGTTCATATCAAAGTTATCAGCTAAATCTTTGTATTGGAAGTAACATTTGCTTACTAAGATACTCAATTTACCAGAAAAATAATGTATTAAATAATCCCTTTATCTTAGCTTTTCTCATTTACAGGGGCCACAGATAATCCCAAATAACAAATTACCCCATGCTTCTTTATATTTTGGGTTGGAATCTATGGTACTGTTTTTTTTTCAGTAGATCTTTTTGCCTTCCCTGATTTTTGAAGTAATTGTTGACACTAATGTGAATGCCTAGGAAGAGCCAGCTTAAAGACATTCTTGGTGGCAAGAAAATGTCACACTGGTGTGAAATATATGTCAAAGATAGTATTTAAAGTGGATCAATCACATGTGGGAAGTGCAAACTTGATGCCAGGGCCACCTGTAGCAAAATGGGAAAGCAGGGCAAGCCCCTTCTTTTGTACTGTCTCTTCTCCTCCTTCTCCTCCTCCTCCTCCTCCCCCTTCTTCTCTTTCTACTCCTCCTCCTTCTCCTCTTTATCCTCCTTCTCCTCCTTCTTTCATTTTTTATTTACTTATTTTTTTGGGAGGGGACAGGGTCTCATTCTGTCATCCAGGCTGGAGTGCAGTTGCATGATCACAGCTCACTGCAGCCTCAACCTCCAGTGCTCAGGAGATCCTCCCACCTCAGCCCCGGGGTAGCTGGCACTACTGGCACGTGCCACCATGCATGACTTTTTTTTTTTTTGTAGAAATGGGGTTTTGCCATGTTGCGTAGGCTGGTCTTGAACTCCTGGGCTCAAGCCATCTGCCTGCCTCAACTCCCAAAGTGCTAGCATTCTAAGCATGAGCCTCTGCTCCTGGCCTCCCATCTTCTCTGTTAGCACTTCACATTCTTAGCTCCTCCTTGATATTTTCTCTAAGGTTCTTGCTATGGTCTGAATGTTTGTATCCTCCCAAAATTCATATGTTGAAATCCTGACCCTCAAGGTGATGATAATGGAGAGTGGGACATTTGGAAGATGACTAGGTGATGAAGGCAGATCTCTCGTGAATGGGACTAGTGCTCTTAAAAAAGAGGCCCCTGAGAGATCCTGTACCTCTTCTACCATCTGAAGACATAGCAAGAAGGCACTGTCTTCTTGAAAGCGGTCCCTTACCAGATGCCAAATATGCTGGCACCTTGATGGTGTACTCCCCAGCCTCCAGAACTGTGAAAAATTAATTTCTGTTATTTATAAGCTACCCAGTCTACAGTATTCCATTATAGCAGCTTGAATGGACCAAGTCAATCCCTTTCTGGTGAGTAACACCATTCTCTTTAGGTAGTAGCAATTACTTAGACTTCTATTATGATTTTTTCCTTTATTAAAGCCTATACATACTGTTGGCCATTTTCTCTGTTATCATGTTGAAAAATAAGGCATACACTGATCAAAGGTATTCGTTACTTAGGTTATTTTAATTTGTTAATCGTTTGCTCTTATTTGAATTTTAACAAAGGGTTTCTGGAGTCAAAGCTTTAACCAAGAAAAGACAAATATTTAATGAAATTTAATGAAATTTCAGATGGGTTGGAGAATGTATTAATATTTGGAAACAGGCTAACATTAAGGACCCATAAGTTTATCCCACAGACTGTCAAATAGTTCTAGTTGAACGTATAGTTCTTTTTTGACAACAATAAAGGGATGAAATGATACTTGTGTCTTTTAATACAAATGGGCATTTGAAAATTCCTTTTCACAAGGTTTTCTGTGCTTCATTGTTGCCTCTAGAAGTTGAAAGTGGGGGTGGTTTTCTTGAAGAGATTGGAGCCAAAAGGAACAAACTGGTAGCAGGTTTGCAAGCCTTCTCTCCTTAGCTATTTCTCTGAGAGTCTAAAGATCCTCAAGGGAGAGGCACCAAATGCAGGTCATCAATTCCATTCAGGTCCATAGTCTGAGCTCCTAAAATGGCATAATATGCAGTCTGAAAAAGAGAGGCAGTCATCTAATTCATTTTGTTCTCAGAGTAGAGAAGTGTAGTACATGATTACAGATTGAGCCTTTAGGAGATCAATAAAAATAGCTCTGACAGCCATTTCCAATAAAATTTTTTTTTTTCACTGAGCAGAGTAGCCAATCAATGAAGACATTTTTGGAGTTCTTGTTTGGTAGAATGTTTGGAGATATTAAGTCTCCAAAGGCAGTCATGGGAGAAAGGAACGTATGATTGATGCAGGACAAAAACGAGATTCCTTATTTTAAGAGAGTGTTTTATGACCTTTAAGTTTCAAAATAAGATTTTCTTTTAAAATCTGTCTCTAAATAAGAGTTGACTGAGCAATAGTTTTCCCACTTTCCACTCTTGTGCTGGTATCATTATTTTCACTGAAAGTGCCATTTAGTATAAAAGGGTTGAAATTGTAATAACTGTGGTCTGAGAGTCATTCATGTTACCATAAGGATTTTTCCCCACTCTCAGTACCAAGTAGTTATTTCTTTGCTCTGATAAGGCAAGAATTAGGGAGTAGAGAAATTGTAGAAGGTTTGTGTGAATTGATTTTTATTCTAACTAATTACTGTAGAAATTAAGAATAGCAGTGTATTCACTTTACACCCTTTTCATCTGTATATTTCTTCCCTTTAAAAGACAAAATTTAAAATTCTTAGTACTGTATTTTATTAGCAACCATGCATTTCTTCTGGTAAAACCACAATAAAGCCTTTTCCCTCGTATTCATCTGAATGTGATTTCTTTCTGCAGCTGGATAAGTACATTGATTTTATGTTTCATGGAGATTAGAGGTTTAACAAAATGATAATAGGGATTACTGATTCTAATTTTTCCTACATTGTTATTGGATTTAGCTGTCTTTTTAACCCACACAGAGTCTTTAAAGATGTTTTCTCTTTGCTCTAGACAACGTTAAATAAAATGTATCATCATAATGACAAATCAGTCATGTTAAATAAACAAAATTAGGGTTGTAAATTTTTACCAAAAGACTTAAGCCAGCTTTTAAATGCCTATACAATCTTCTTCATTCTGGCTTGTCTTTGCTATTTTACTGAATTTTTCTTTCTTTCTGAAATCTTTTTTGTTGTTTTTTTGAAGAGGAAGTATGTTCACATGGATTAAAAACTCAAAAGAATATAAAAATATGTGTTAAGGAATCTCATTTCCACTCCTGTTCCCACTTTTCTTCTTCTTTCTCTACTTCCATTCTACCCTCCAGGTAATAACTTTTATTGGTTTATTGTAAACTCTTCCAATTGTTTCGTGTAAATACACCTATTTATTTTCCTTACCCCCGTTTTTTCCCCCCCAAAGTTTATTTAATATGTAAATTGTTCTAAACCTTTCTAATTGTTATTTCTTCTAATTATTTTCTCTCATCCCTGAAACTGTAAACATCTCTCAAATTTTTTGGCTTTTTCGGTCAGACAAGTCTCTGAGTGCTGGTTTTGCTACTTACTAAGTGTGTGACCTTGGATTAAACTTGAGGGTCTTAGTTACTTTACCTGTAAAAATGGAATTATCAATATCTATGGCTTAGGGTTGTTATGAGGACTAAATGAGGTAACTTACAGCTAGTAGCCAATGTGGGTGATCAATATATCTCAGTTTCTCTTTTCTTTCCTCTGGCTTTTTCTCTCTCTCTCATAGTGAAAGCAACCCTCTCCATCATCCCTTCCCTGAATCAAAGCTATAGTAACATCACAGATAGTCTCCTTGTCTGTAGTATAGCTCCTGTACATCTATTCTTCACAGTGCAAGTAGAGTGGTCTTTCTGTGGCTTGTATCACCTGCACAGAGGAGATCCTTCAAAGGGCATGTTATACTCTTCATGATACTCTTCTTATCTGTGCAGTTTCATTGTATATGCTTTCCTCCTTGTCCAGAAGTCCCATTCCCAGCTTTTGACAAGCTCTTATGGATTGATTTGTGGCCCCCCACCCCCACTGTCACCCCACTCAAAGATGTTGAAGTTCGAACTCCTAGTACTTGTGAATGTGACCTTATTTGGAAATAGGGTCTTTGCAGGTGATCAGGTTAAGATGAAATTATTAGGGTGGGCCCTAATCCAACATGACTGTGCCCTTATCAAAAAAAAGAAATTCAGACACAGACCACACACACACACACACACACACGGTGAATGCCGTTTGAAGATTGGAGTTATGCTGCCATAAGCCAAGGAACTACCAGAAACTAGGAGGGAGGCCTGGAACAGGCTCTTCTCTAGCTACCTTCAGAGGGAGCAGAGCCCAGCACGCACCTTGATGTTGGACTTCTAACCTCCACAACGGTTAGACAGTCAATTTCTGTTGTTTAAGCTTCCCAGTTTGTGGTGTGTTGTTAGGACAGCCGCAGGAAACCGATATGCAAGCCTTTTAAATTTTCGTCTCAAAGCTACCTTCTCTATAAAGCCTTCCTCTCACATAAGGGGTTCCTGCCTCTGTTTTTTTTTTTCTTTCTCTATTAGATTATCTTGCTTTATAAAAAAAATTTAAGTTAAGGTACTTCAAGTTCAGTACCTCTAGACCATGAGCTACTTGAGGAGAGCCATTGCATCTTTTCATCTTTGAATTCCCAGTGGTCCATAACATATAGTACGCACCAAGCAAACCTAAGTTAAATGGAGTAGGCTAAAACTTTTTAGGACCCCAGGGTGTTCTTGGTTAGATCTTTGGTTACATTTGTAGTGCATTTATAAAATGCCTCTTGGAATTTTTTAAAACATTTTAATTTTTAATTGACAAACATTCTATATATTATGTACAACATGATGCTTTAAGATATGTATACATTGTGGAATGGCTCAAGAGAACTAATTAACATCTGCACTACTTCACATAACTTGCCTTTTTGTGTGTGGTAAGAACACTTAAAATCGACTGTCGTAGTAGTTTTCAAACTTGGAATTGTTGTCTTTTTACAGATGGCTAGTGTCATCTCTTATGTATGTGTTTTTACTATAGTTGAGTCACATCCTTTAAAGAATACAGCTTTAAGGATTCTTTAAAGTTAGCTTTAATATATAGCCAAAATTAAATTTAAAAAATCTTTAAAAAATGTCTTATAAAATATAGTACATACAGTTTTTTTGGTGTGTATGCCATCTGGTACACTACTTTTTGTGCATCCTAAAGTTGAGAATCTTAGGAAATGGGTTCCCTAAATAAAGCCAGAAACTGGGAAAAAGTAGTTCCATTTAAAAAATTATCTTCCAGCCTGCAGAGGTGGCATATGTAACTTGGTTCGTATTATGAGTCTCTTCTCAGAGTGTAAACACAACATGGCTTTATTTTTTTTTTGCATTTATTGCTTCCAGCTCTGCTGTGATGAACCTTCACCTCCCACAGAGAAAGCAGTCCCAGCTCAATGGCATCTCCTCAGATTTGTTCTCATATAAGTGGGATCATAACACCTACTATTTGTGATTTGCTTATGTACTTTCCAGTATATCTTGGAGACAGTTGTGAATCAGCACACATTAAGCTACCTCATTCTTCTTCATGGCTTTATAATATTTTGTTGTATGACTGTGTCATAATTTATGTAGTTGTTGATGGGCATGCAGGCTGTTTTCATTCTTTTAGCTAGTAAAAACACGTATGTGACTTCTTAGAGGCCCTTGATTGTTTTGTTTCTACATTGTGAGATTATGAATTGACAGAATAAAAGGTTAAAGGTATTTAGATGATTTTCTTCACATATCTGGCTTTTAATGAACTATTTTAGGTTACCATGACTTTCATATAGTACTTCAGTGTAATACTAATAATCTGTCAAATGAAGTGACTGGTGAATCATTCAGTGTTAGTCTAGAAATGTCTAACTCAGTCGTGCAGGGTTGAATTAGAGCAATTCTTCTCAAACACACATGTGGCAAAAGTCAGGTTTTGTTTTGTTTTAAAAAATTTTTCCAATCCTTTGTAGACCAATACTTTTGTAAAATACAGTAAAAACAAATTATCATAAAAATAAAATTAAAAATGCATACAAACTACAAAGCCTAGGTGATTAATACAGACCAGTGGTTCTTAAAGGATACTCTGGTATCCTCAATCATTTGTCTGATGTAAAAGGCATCAAAAAATTTGACAACAGCTACTATCAGGAATTTTTATTATTTTTATAAGTTTTTGTTTTTCCACCATTATAAATAAATGAAATGTTAAAAGTGAACCCAGGGTTTCTTTTATTATATACCTATAACCCATTTTGAAAGAATACCATGTATATCAAGATTCAATGCCTTCGATGTGACAAATAAGCTTGCTTTTTGCTTGTTAATTTATCTAATCTTGGTTCGATTGATGACAGTGCCACTTGAGGGAGATAACGTATGTCTAAACTGTTTCCGTTGTCTGTTTTAATAACACTCCTAGTAGAGAAACCAGTCTCATAGAAGTATTTGATTGTTATATAAGAAGAGATTTTAAGAAAAGTTTAGCAAGCTCAGGATGTTCTTTTTAAAATTTTGCTCAAAATTAAGCAAGTCATCCTGTATTTTCAAAATTCATCTTCAATTTTTTATCAGTAGTTAATTCTAACAATTTGTCCTTTAAAGTTATAGCCAAATTTAAATGACCTTTCACTAGAGGTAACAGGTTTGAAATTAATGCATCTCCTATGTTTTGATCTCCTTTAATGGAAAACAAAATTCAGAAGTTTCATGAAATTAATAAGGTAATTGGTACAATATATCAATTATCACCTACTTCACTGATAATTATTGATAAATTATAGAACATGCCATAATGTTTTTCCAAGGTTTTAAAATTTGCTTTTCTCCTTTGATCTCATATGCCATCCCAAAAGATGTTGCAGTCCTTTTGTTCTATTGAAATATTAAGAAAATAAAAATGCCACAAATATCAGCTAAACAAATCTGGGTGTTCAATTAACATGTTTAAGTACTTGGGACCAAACTGCTCTCTTCTGTTGCAGCCAAAAAAGAAATTCATTTTGTAGTTCAAACATTCTCTACATAATTTTTCCCCTTGATAACTGCTGTAATTCAACTGCATAAGTTTTTTTAATTGATGATGATAATTTGATGATAATGATAGTGATGATTAGATTACCATTTCAATACATTAAAACTCTGGATGGGTCCTGCTTAAAGGTACTTGTGGAAATGGGAGACCCCAGAGGAAGCTCTTCCTAGGCTGCAGTGACCTGGTTATTGGCCTAGTATTTAATGGAGGTACTCTCACACTGCTGATAGTGCTCTGTTGCAATCTGTCCATCCACAGATTATTATGCTGATTGAGAAAGTATAATACAGAAATGCAGCATATAAAGTCATTCTCATTTATGCCAGTTCTTTTGAGCCTCCTAGATGTAAAGATTATACATGTTTTTCATTTTGAGTTTAATTCAAGGTCCTACTGTGTCTATTTTCCCTTACTAATTTGCATAGCATCCCTGTCTTTCCTGTCTCCTGCTTCTTTTCCTCCAGTTCCCTCTGTTCTTCTTATTAGGTCTAGATCTCTCTATGTGATGTAAGTTTTCCTCTAGTTAATCCTCATTTTCTTGCACTGTCCTGGGTAATCTTTCTCCTTGGATCCAAAGAATTGTAACTGGTTTTTAATTTAATGTTAGGCATATTATTTATATGTAATTATAATTTATGTTGATAAGGTAGTGGAAAGAACACCAGGCTTTTGGGAAAGGAGGCCTGGATATTTTCATTTTGTCTTCATTCTTTATTTGAATTTTATTTTTCTCCTTTATTAAATAATGTGATTAGACTATATTGATGGTTCTTAGACCTGCCTGTACTTCAGAATACCTGAGGAACTTGATAAAAATACAGATGTTCAGTATTTTACTTTACTCCAGAGCTACTGAGTTTGTTTAGGGACTGGGGGATTGGGAGTGAGGGGGATAGTTTATTAACAGCTTCCACATATAATAGACTTCATAACAAGGTTTGGGAACGACTGGATTAGATTACCTCCAAAGTCTTCCACATCTAAAATGATGTGTTTGATATTTTACCTCATCTTTCTTTCCTTTCAACCATCCCCATCTTCCATCAGAACATCTTGAAGGCTGAAAGTGTGAACTTATTTAAGACAGTGGGAGATTATTGTGTCCAGATCTATATACTTATTTTGTCAAGGTTTCTAAACATTGCTGTATTTTACAAAATTATTGTTTAAATGACTAATAATAATATGCACAGTATGGGAATTTACCTAGAAAATAAAAAGCCACTAAAGAAAGACATACATTACAGGCATAAAGCCTATGAAACCATATTTGGAAAACATGAAAACAAAAAGAAATACCATAGCTTGTTGCTCCCAAGAACCATACAAAATTTATGATATGGCACAATATGACTGATTCCTGGAATCAATTATATCTTGCCATAATAAATTGTGAGGTTTAGAAGGAGCCTATAAATCATGTGCATTTTACAAAGGAAGGAATGAGGAGACCCCAAGAACTTAAGACCACCATCCAATGAGTGATGGAGCTGGAGTTACAAATGATTTTCAAAGAAATAGTTTCTTCTTTTAATGGAAACAAGACTACTTCTACAACAAAGTATTGGAATATTCTGCTGATTTTTAATTATGCTTAAAACTTCTCATTTGTCATAGTAGAAGATGGTTATATTTTGAATATAATAAAGCATTTTGAGAAATCAGTTAAACATAATATTATGTCTTTTTAGGTCATTTCTTCATTTAAATCAACTTGTGTATTCATAATGTGCTGTCTTATAGCCTCAGTTTTAGGAAATGCAATAAATATTATTATCTGTCCGTTCCCACAGCAGTTAATCATGCCTGTTGTCCCCTGTAAAAGATCTCTTCAAATCTCTTATCAGAGAATGATGCTGGGCCTTGGGGGTGGATTTCTGGTCAATAAATTTCCCTAGGGAAGATAGGATCTGAGAAGAATTAATGTCTTGTGCTTGAACTCATGAACTTGGAACCACACAGATCAGGGCTTGAGTATTTTATTTCTTATGGGTAGGTTAACCAGAACTACAGAGAAATGAAACTGATTTGGGAAATCAGCCTTCTAGGAGTTAAAGAAAATATTTTTAATGATCTAGGTTTTCTTCGGATTCTAGTATACAAGCAGAAACAGGCCAGTATGATTATTTTCTGTTACTGTTCTAAAGCTGGTGCTTCTGCTAGTTCTGATACTTGTACCATAGTTGCTTGGCTAAGTGACATTTACTGACTTCAGCAATAGCATCCTTAGGTAGAGAACATTGTAGGTTACATGCTCAACCAACTTTTTGCTTTTGTCTTCTTCCTGAGAGAATTCTGATTTTGTCCCAACATCCATCTCTCCTCCCCAGAACTAAGTGCTTTAGGAGAAGTTGGCTTCATCCCCAGTTATAGCAGACAGGTCCTGAACATACTAAGCTGGTCTTGACTATTCCAAAGGGATCACCAGTGATTGGTTTAGGAGTGACATGTCTTGTTCTGACAAATAAGATGTGAGGGAAGGTCTGCTGGAATGCAGGTGGAGAGTTCTGGGAAAGGTTTTCTTGGTCTTATGAAGGGTGCACCAGAAGAGACCATCCCTCTTCTGCCTCTTGACATTGCCCTGTTGAATGTTATATCTGGAACTAGTCCATTTTACTACCATCCTAAGGATGAAGCCAACACAGAGGAGAGAACCCGTATCACAGAGGGAAGTAGTGCCCCAATCATGCAAAAGCTGCAGTTTTTCTGCCTGTGAACATCTCATATTGTATATGAGACAATACATATTATTTCAACAAATTAAAACTGTGTTTAGAGCTGCAGTGATTCTAACTACTTCATCTCTTCTATCATTCTACCACGGTCAGGTTTTTTCCTAATTTCTCATAGCACAACCAAGGCCAGACTATAAAGAAAAGAATGTACAGTCTGGAGGCTAATTTTCAACTGCTCAAAAACCCAGACCAACCCTAGGGTCTGTTCCTAGGTTTGGGAGACATGCAGATGCATCAGAGAACACTTCTGATGGGTAATGCTTGCTCCAGAGATGCCCTCCGGTGTGATCAGGGCTTCATCAGGCTTGTATGACATTTGGACTTTTTCCTTTGTCCAGTTCTGCTTCCTTGCCCCTCCTCTCACTGGTGTTATTCCCTAATAAATATTTTGATCCTAAACAATGTCTTGACAGCTGCTTCTGCAGAATTTAACCTGTGATTCCAGACCAGCTTCATATTACCTTCTGTCCTGCCTCTATGAGGCCAAGAGCAGGTCATCTCTTTTGATCATTCTAGATTTTTCTGAATTTTCGTCTCCTAAGCAGAGTGACCAGAGAGAAGCTTTTTTATTTCCAGAGATTCATTTTCAGCTGCAGGAAAAACTTCTTCCCAGGATGTTTTACAGTGGGATATTCAGTTTTTTCAGGGGAAAATCCATCCCTGTTCATAGGGGCAGAGTCTGGCTGCCTAACTCCAAAAAGACAATTGCAAAGTAGTCTGATATTTTTGTATTGTCTTGTTTATATAGTCTTACCTGTGTTCATCTTATTACCATCCTAGCTGATTTCAGATGAATGGCTTAATCCTCTTAGTCTCTACTTTCTTATTCATTAAATAAGAATAATGTCCCCCTCACAGAATTGTAGTTAGACTAAGTGACATAATATGTAACAAGTACAGTGCTGAATATAATATGCTTTCAGTAGAGCTTAGATACCTAGGCCTTCTCCCTCCCCATCCTCACTTCTCCCTTTGCCCCCCTATAAATTTAGTTTCTTGGGGAAATTGTGTAAAAATGAACATCAAGGTCAATCTTGAAAAGGGAAGTTGGTCAAACATGGTATTATTATTAAGCCTAGGTATATGTGTAGAAGGGAGGAAGAACAGTTTCATTTGTCAGACTGATGAAGATTTTAGAGATACATTGAAAGTATATATCTTAGAGTGGTTTGTTTGTTTTTAGCAGTTTGTTTTAGCAGTCTCCTACCAGCTGCTTTAGGGAGGTAACTGTCATACTGTTTATGGGCTCTGTTTATGCTGAGCTTTCCCCAAAGTGAATTTAGATCCTAAACACTGAGGTCCAGGGACCTGCTGATATGACGTATTCTGACAGATGCAGACTAGGCTATTATTTTAACCCCATATCCTATGTTTAGATTAAAAAAAAAAAACACAAAAAACTGATCAGAGTTGGCCACCTAGGAACATCATGACCTCTCCTCCCCTCCCATGCTCTCCCTTCCCGCATCCTCCCTTCCCGCATCCTCCCTTCCCGCATCCTCCCTTCCCGCATCCTCCCTTCCCGCATCCTCCCTTCCCGCATCCTCCCTTCCTTCTGCTTTATTGAGTGTAATTTACTTAATGTAAAATTTACTCATTTTAAGTATATAGTTAAAAGATTTTTAGTACATTCACAGAGTGGTGCCATTACAATTCATTGTTAAAACATTTCTATGACCTCCAAAGATTGCTTATGCCATTTTCAGTCATCCTCTGTTTCTGCCTTCAGCCTCAGGCAGTTGTTGATCTACTTTCTGTCTCTATAGATATTTTTCTAGATATTTCATATAAATGGAATCATATAATATGTAGTCTGTTGCTTTAGGGTTTTAAAGCATATTTTGAAGTTCATCCATGTTGTAGCATGTATCAGTACTTTGTTCCTTTTTATTGCCAAATACTATTTCGTTCCATGGGCATAACACATTTTGTTTGTCCATCCACAAATTGATAGAACTTGGAATGTTTCCATTTTTTGCCCATTATGAAAAATGCTATTGTGAACGTTCCTGTATATGTGTTTGTGTGGACAAACGTGTTCCACTTCTCTTCCATCTAGGAGTGGAATTATTGAACCATATGGTAAATTTTATACACACACACACACACACACACACACATATATATGTATATATATATTTTGGAGACAGAGCCTCACTCTGTCCCAGGCTGGAGTGCAGTGGCATGATCATAGCTACATAGTAGCCTCAAATTCCTCCTGCCTTGGCCTCCTGTGTAGCCAGAACTACAGGTGCATAACACAATGCCTGGCTAATTTTTAAACTTTTTTTGTAGAGATGGTGTCTGGCTATATTGCCCAGGTTGGTCTCAAACTCCTGGTCTCAAGTGATCCTCCTACTTTGGGCTCCAATAGTGCTGGGATTACAAGTGTGAGCCACAGTACTTGGCCCATATGGTAAATTTAATTTTTAAAGAAACTGCTAAATTGCTTTCCAGTGTGGCTGCATCATTTCCTATATTTATTACCTTTAGTTTTTGTAATCATTGCAAGATTAGTTACACTGTGTTTGCCACTGTGTTTATTAAGAAACACTTATTCACGACAGTATAGAATAATTATGTAGCAGACACTGTCATACCACCCCCAGGTTCTCCCTTAGGTCTGAAGGTCTACTCTTCCTGCTTCCAGGTCTGCTGCTACTTGATAGTTTCCTTGTGACAGCCCCCTTCAGAAACTGTTCTTAGAGAGAGTCACTTTGCTCAGGGTCCTGGCTCCTTGTCCAGGGCCGTGGACGCCTGTATCCAAGGGCTGGTTGATGTGAGGATGTGAAGGCCTAGTCATCTTGTCCCAACTCAGAACAATTCTGAAGGTCCAGCCAGTTTCAGAATTCTCTGTGGTGTCGATTAAGGCCCTCTTTGGAATCACATTACAGCCCAGCCTCTGCGTTTTCCTCCCTTCCGCCAGAGAAAGGGTTGATCCCCAGAGCTCTCCCTAATGTTTCCTGCACAGTATTCTTCATCTCTCAGGAAACCAACCTTGAAAACAACAAATCTCTATCTTTTAAATATTACAGATTACATTTACAGTTGCCTTATTAGGTAGATTTCCCTACTGGCAAGAATCAAGAATATTGTCTTGAAGCCTGAAGCCAAATTCCAATCCCGATCAGGAAATCAGCTTCTGTTATCTCAGCATCTACCAAGAGAGGGCAGTCATGTAGTGAGATAAAGAAGAATTTAATTATCACAGAAATTCCCAGCACTTTGTTCTTAATAAAAAAAAAAATTTTTTTTGGCTTATCTTATATCAACCAGAGGCTATGTAGGAATAGTCTTCATTTGTGTGCTCTAAGAGAAGCAGAATTCTGAGGAACTCCTTTTTAGGGACACTTTTGAGCACAAGCTATGATTTTAGTTTTTAATTAATGTTTAAATTGATGGCATAGACCAGGTTGGCTCATTCTTGTAATCCCAGCACTTTGGGAGACCAAGGTAGGAGGATCGCTTGAGGCTAGGATTTTGAGAGTAGCCTGGGCAACAGAGTGAGACTCCTGTCTCTACAAAATAAAAATAATTAGCTGGGTGTGCTGGCATGCTCCTGGAGTCCCAGCTACTTGGGAGACTGAGGCGGGAGGATCACTTGAGCCTGAGAGTACAAGACTGCAGTGAGATATCATCATGCCACTGCATTCCAGACTGGGCAATGTTGAGATCCTCTCTGTCTCTATCTATCTATCTATCTATCTATCTATCTATCTATCTATCTATCTATCTGCCTATCTATCTATCTATCTATCTATCTATCTATCTATCTATTTATCTATCTAGATATAGATAGTATAAAACATTTGAATAGAGTAGTTTTTTAAACAGTCAAGGATGCCTTATGAAATCAGAGAATGTTAGACTCCAGAGTTGATCTGGCTTGACCTCCTTATTTAGTAGGTGGAAATATGTGGTACGTAAGACATGGAGTGGTTGGCCCAAGATCACCAAGGAGAACCAAGACTGAAATTTGGTCAAATGCTTTTTTATTATACCATGCTCCTTTTCTTGTATTTTAGGACTTTGGTTATTTCTAGTTTTTCAGGAGTTAAAAACTTTTCCTCATAAAGAAAATCACTGTTGAGATCCTCATGAAATGTGATTGGTGGTAGGTATTAGCATAATCAATCAGACTGACTATATAGCACTTTCAGTGACTTTGAGTTTGATGTATTCTAGGACTTAGTTTTTATCCTCTGCATTTCAGTTGTTTCTAATACTACCATTAACAAAAACGTTTGTGAGACATGTAAGTATTCAGACTTAAAAGTGTTTTCTCTTTGTTGCCTTCACAAATAGAAGAGTGCAGTCAGAGCTAGTTGACCAGTTTCCATTTTACATGATTTGGTTTCACTTTGTGGTGTCTATAACTCTTCTCTTGGGTAAAATGCTATTTAAGAATACAAAGCTCTTTAGGGAAGTTCCTAACAAAGTGAAAACCAAATACCCATTCCCTTATCTTTGTTAATATCAATATTAAATTATCTAACTTTTTTGCTTGGCAAAGCCAGGAAATGTCCTAGTTCCAGACCTGATTAATTTTTAATATCAGTTACACTTAGGGAGCACCCCACATGCTGGTATCCTTTGTTGAAATCTGAGGCAAAGTTCAACGCTCTCTATTTTTTGACGAGCTTCCTTCCCATAAATTGAAATTCCCCTTACACTCAATTCCCTTTGTCTCTGTAAATATATACCCTTGTTATGGCAGAATCCTTAAGAATTAGTAGTTGTAATTATAAATTCATTGCTTATTAAGTGGTTTAAGCTTTCTATTTACCTATATCCTTCGAATTTAAGTGGGTGGGGTGTGTGTGTGTGTGTAAGAGAGAGAGAGAGAGAGAGAGAGCAAAGAGAAGAGAAGCGAAAAGAAGGGAAGGGAAAGGAGGAGATAAGGAAGAGACTTTCCCCTCTTGATCTCCCTGTTTTCTTGCAGATGGAGACCTGGGACCACTTTATCACCTATAGTCAGTATTGCTTCAGTGCTTAATTATTTCAATACTGAGGCTCCTTTGAAAGGAGCCCAAGGTCATTGACTCAGCATCAGTGTATCGTCAATTTATTTCCCTGATAGTCCAGCTCTGACCCCAGATTCTTCATTTGTTCCTCCTGAACTTTGGGTAAATAACCTACCTTTTCTGGGCCTTGGCTTTCTTATACATGAAATGTGATTAAAAATACCTTATTTGTAGCACTTATATGGGGACTAAATGAGATGGTAGCTGTAAAAAGCTTAGCACATTATAGTTACTTAATATATGGTATCATTACTTCATCATCAGCTCTTCACCTTCAAAAAGTTCCCTCTTGTAGACTGTCCTTACGCAGAATGCGGGTAGCTAAGAGCAGCTTGTATTGTATACCCTACATTTTCTAGTCTGTCCAAAGAGGGGTGAGAATTCAATAGGGCAAAATCCTCAGAGGGATGCATTTCTGGTAGAATTTTGTGCATTAATAGTTGAATGGAAGTGCCATTGTGAGCTTCATGGCTTCCAGTATTATTCTACTTAAAGAATTTGCCTGTTTTGCCTTTGGGCATGACTGTTGGATTTTGGGAAACGTGAATTTTTGTCAGGGTAACAACTCACCCATTCATTCTTTCTTACCCCCGCTTTTGGTCTTTGTTAACTCTCCCCTGCCCTGTAGTGCTGCCCTATCTTGTGCATATACCAAGTAATTGGGAATATGGCACTTTGGTTAAGATTGTTTGATATTTGCATGTATCTACTAAACACCCTTTAATTATGATTCATAACTAGCTCTGGATTAAAATCGTATTTCTGCATTTAAGGTTTAAAAAATTGGAATGCTATTATAGGCCTTTGGTAAGTATGTGTTGCTAATAGTGAATTATGAAGCACAAACGTTTCTGAGATATAATCCTGTAATTCTTTCATTCTTTAAAAGAAAAACATTTCATTTTACCATGTAAAAGTAAATTGCGGGGTTTTAAAATATTTTGTGCTTTTGTAAAATAGTATAATTTGGAGGGTAGTTAGGTAAACTTGGAGCAATTAGCAGAGACACTGAGAATTTAAATAATATCGTGTGAAAAAGTGTTTTGTAAACTATAAAGTGTTATTTATATATGAAAAACCATGATCATTATTGCCAAAAAATTGACAAATCACACTTGAAGTCACTGTTGTAAATAACTATAGGAATTTTAAACGAGCAAAAAATGTGGATTACACGTTTGTGATCTCTAAGCTAAAAGTTTGGCTACATTATCTTTAAGATACTCAACATTGAGATTCTTAGAAAACATGAGCAGGAATAAAATAGTAACAAAAATATTCACACAACCGGGGATCTTCCTGCTCCTGCCAGATGCATAGAACATATTTGTCCTAAGTGTTCTTTTTTTTTTTTTGAGATGGAGTCTCGCTCTGTCACCCAGTCTGGAGTGCAGTGGCGCAATCTTGGCTCACTGCAGCCTCCACCTCCCCAGGTTCAAGCGATTCTCCTGTCTCACTCAGCCTTCTGAGTAGCTGGAATTACAGGTGTGCACCACCACACACAGCTAATTTTCTATTTTTAGTAGAGATGAGGTCTCGCCATGTTGGCCATGACGGCCTAGATCTCCTGACCTCAGGTGATCCACCTGCCTTAGCCTCCCAAAGTGCTGGGATTACAGGCGTGAGCCACTGCTCCTGGCTATGTCCAAAATGTTCTTAACTGATGAGAGTTGGGGTCAGACTTGTTAGAAATTGTTGCTGTAATGATGTCTGATATTAGGTAGTTAAACGTCACTTTTATAGCCTGAGAGAGTCCAGGCTCTCCTCCCCTGACATATCTCACATTTGCAATAAGCCCACTTTCTGATGTGAAAGTACCCATTTTATCACCCAGACTTGATGGAAAACCTAAATGGGTGTTATTTCTCTCAGAAGAAAAGCACTTTAAAAGTAGTCAAAGGGCAACTGAGTTAAGACGTCTACAAGTCATATCTATGGAAAAATAAAATGTGTGCCTTTTCCTGCTGTTTCTTGTGTATATAAAAAAAGTGTTCTGATGCTGAGAATTACAGAAACGTCCCATGGCTCATGAAATTTTCATCCCTCCAACCTCCCCTTCCCCATGTTTGTCAGTGTGGTGATGCTTGACGGTGAGAAAGGAACTGGGATATTTTGAAGAGGCATAACATGAACGCGATGGCTTGTGGGGCTCTTTTGCTAAAAGTCTCGCTGCTCCTTCACAGACTCCCTCGTTAGCTCCAGGCTCTGGCCCAGAGGACTGTGCACGGCTGTATCTAACTGCCTCGGAAGTGTCTCTGGAAAGATGCTGGCTCAGCCTAACTGGGTTGTATCCTGGCTGCCTTTGGGTGGGAGCTTTATTTTTAACTCTACTCCCAATTTCAGATGATTGCTGAAGTCAGATTATAGCAAGGAGAGCTCAGTTTCATTCTTAGACCTTCTTTTCTTACTTAGTATGGATCATAACCATTTTCCTCTTCTCTTTTGCCACTAGGAGAAGGAAATAAAATGATAAACTGCTTCAGAAAGTGTTATGTGCGTAATAGGGAAGATTTGCTATTAGTATGTATTTTCCTGTCTGAGGTTATAGAGGAACAAGTCTATCTTCTTATCTTTGGGCCCTCTATCACTCAGTGAAACAATAAACAAAATAAGCAACTCAGTTGCAATCATCAGGGTAGGAAAGAGATTATAAATATATAGATATGGCCTTGCCTACTAAGTGCACAAGGCGACTATAATTTTAGGCAGAATGGAATAAGGGCCAGAGAGGAGTATTCATAATATGCCTTGAGTATTCAGAGAACTTAATAAGTGGGCAAGGGAATATTTCCTAGAAAATGTGGTGTTTGAATTGGACCTTTAAAGATGAGAAGGATTTTATAGGCGAAGAATAGTCTGAGGGCATTTCCCAGTGAACTGGGTGAAAGAAGACAGGAATCATGAGAATGCTTGGTGGGTTGCTGGAATAGAAATGGACCAGTGTTGATGAGTGTGGCATACTTGGTTGAGTATACTAGGAGACAAAACTAGAGAGACAGATTGGGGCTGGATCAAGGAGGGTTTGGATCTGCTAGGCTAAAGAATCTTTATAGTACTAGATCTTTCCTCATAGCATTTAGAACCAGTTGAAATATCTTTTTCTTGGATTTTTTGAAAACATCACACAGTTTTACCTTGAATTATTTTGGAACCATGCTCGTGGATTTAGAACAAGACAATTTAATGAAGCAGAAATCATTTGGAAGGCAGTTCATAATGCCATTTGTCTTAAGTCATCTTCAGAAGGAGTGACTTTTAAAACTGACCAAATGAGATTATACACATGGAGAGGCATTAAAAAGGATAGCCTAATATTACAGATAGGAGATTTTCTTATTCTGCAGGAAACCCTTGACCTTTATGTGATCATATCTCCATATATTTAGAACTTATCATTGCTTTTCTTTTTCTTTACCCCATGCCCTATATCCCCATTTAAAAAATAAAGATAATATAATAACATTACAGAAAGTTTGGAAACAGGAGAAAACATACACATGAATTGCCTCCTCTCATAGAGCTAGTGCCATCATTCTGGCCCTAGGTTAGGGCACAGTTGTGCTTTGGTTGTTTCTGCCAGCCCAGCGTTAATTTCCTTTTCTTCTTTAAGTAGCACTTAGATTTTCCTTAGACAAACAAACTACTCTTGGACCATGTGGTTGGGGTGGAACTCACCTATTGATACATCTAGGTGGATCCTGTCATGGCCTAATGGACATTTGCACCACCCTGGCTATAGTGATTGGTTTAGGGCGTATGGTCAGCCAGGCTATTGGGAGCCAGAGATTCACTTCTGTGACTTTTGTTGAAACTTTTAGAAAAGAGGCATGCCTTTCTGCTGGGGCTGCTAAGAAAATAGAATGTAAAGCTTAAAGCTGCTGGTAGCCATTGTGCTATGTCTTGGGTAAGAATGGAACCACATGGCGGAAAGCGAAGCCAGGAGCCAGAGAGAGATCACATTCTGATGATCTTGCTTGTACACCAGCCATGCCAGAATTTGGCACCTTAGTCATGGATTTTTTGGTTCGTCTACCAATAGTCATCTTTTTATTGTTGTTGCTTTGACCGCTTTGGCACATAGAGAAATACTAGAGGTGTTAGGGTTTGCACTCAGAGGGAAGAGACAGTCTCTGGGAGTGGAAGTGAACTGGGAAGTCATAATGTTGAAGATGGAATTTATAATGAGCCTTGCAGTGTGGCTAGGATTGCTTTGTTATGTTAGGCCCAACACTCTCCATCACATTTTGGAGGTTGTACTAAGCAATGTGCTTCCTTCTACCTGGCTCAAGGAAAGGGCACTTTCAGGTACCCTCCAGGTCTGTTTTTATGGCAGGAGGGGCAGTTACACTACCCGTTAGCTCTTTGCTTGGGTTGAGGCCTGGGCATAGACATACTTTGGCTTTTAGCAGCTCTGAGTGCACAGAGAATATCAGAGATGTGGTCAGTTTTGGCCATTTTGAAAAGAAGAGGGCCAGACCTTGTTATATGTTTGGTTTCCTTCCCTTTATTCTCATTCAGAATATTTATTTCTTGGTGAAATCCGGCTAAAATGTACATCAAGGGCAGCCCCTGAAAGGACAACCTGTAGGTTGCTTATAGAAGTGGAACGGAATGCTTGCTGTGGTCCTGCCACCTGACTCTGTACATCAGTACTGAGTTGCCAGCAGTGCAGGCACTAGTTGTGGGGCCTTTGGGAGAAGTCTGTATGTGGCACTGATGCTGGTTATCTACTGAACACCAGAAAGGGAAGCAGAAGTGAACATGGATAGATTTTTCAAGCAGGCTTGAGCTCTGATGTCCTTCACGCTGCTGACTCTGGCATTGCTGCCACCGTTGAGCTGTGATTGTAATCATGATCTCGGCAGGCATATCACAGCTCCAGTTACACTGCAGATGGTTGACACCTAAGCCAACAGAAAATGTGCATAATCCCTGGGATAACAGATCCTTATAAATCCTCCAGAGACAGCGGGACAAACAACCCATGCCCAGGCTGTTTTAATTTCTGCAAATTCCAAACTAGACAGCAAACTAAGTTCCCAGTTAGACAGCAAAGCATCAAAGGCAGGCGTTTAAGTAAAAGTAACAAGGTAAACTGATTTCATTTATTGGAGCAGCTTTGTGTTTTTGAACTGAATGTATCTTCTTTCTTTTACTTACTTGTCTTCTCAATCCCAAACCAGATGTTACTATTCAAGTAAGTCCCAGTTAAACAGAATGTTTCTCTCCCTCTGTCTCTCTGCATGTTATTTATTCTGCCCTTATGAGAAAATTACATAAAGGCAAATACAAAATCTATCAAGGCAGGCTCATACAGTGGGAAGATCACCGAATGGGGACTCTTGAGATGTGTTTTTTCCCTTGCTTTGTCTTTATACTCTGTGGACCTTAGTTTTCCCATCTGTACAGTGTCAAACTAGGGTGAGTATTAGTTATTGTTGCCATAACAACTTATCACACATTTAGTGGCTTAGTGACAAAAGCTTTTATGGTTCTGTTGATCAGAAGACCAACACAATTCTCACTGGGCTAAAATCAAGGTATCACCAGGACTTCCTGGGAGATCTGGAGGAGAATTCATTACCTTGCCTTTTCCAGCTTCTAGAGGCTGCTGCATTCCTTGGCTAGTGGCCCCTTCTTCCCTCTTCAAAGACAGCAATGGTGGGACAAGTTCTTCTCACATTTCCCTGACCTACTCTTCTGCCTTCCTCTTCTATTTTTTAAGAATTCATGTGTTTATATTGGGCTCACCAGGATGATCCAGGATAATCTTCCCATCTCAAGGCTTTAACTTTAATCACATCTGAAAAATCCCTTTTGCCATGTAAGGTAACATATTCATAGGTTCTGGGGATTAGGACACGCACATGTGGAGGGTTAGCATTAATCTGCCTACCAGTTGCTGAACTCCTAAGTCTCTGTCAATATTAAATTTTTCTTTTTTTCCTGAGATATGTTCTCAGTCTGTCACCCAGGCTAGAGTTCAGTGGCTCCCTGCAACCTCTGCCTCCTGGTTCAGGCGATTCTCGTGCCTTAGCCTTCTGAGTAGCTGGGACCACAGGCGTCACCACAGCCAGCTAAATATTAAATTCTCTTTATGGAAGCTTACTATCTGTCCAGAATTCTTCTACAAATAAGACAATATGATCTAGGTTCTGCCCAGGTTTATCCCAGTCTCTGATAATCAGGGCTGGAAACTGGTAACCAACAGGCCAAATTAGGCTCATAGTCATGTAGATTGGCCTACATATTTTAAACATTTCTGTTTACTTGAAAAATTTAAAATGTAGAAATTTCACGTAACGACACAGATTTCGGGCTCCTCTTTAAGAAACAACAGTAACAACAATTAGGAGAATGTGGTAACCCTAGGCTGTTTTATTGCCTGGTGGCAATTAACCAGAGCTGACTAGTGCCTGTTGGTTGTCTTTTATAGAAAGGATATTTGTACCTGCTTTTAAATATTACCAATATGTTTTATATCAGTCACTGTGTGAGCATTTGCATATTCAAGCCCTGTTCTATTCCTTTATGACTTCAGCCCTTGCATAAAAATTGATTTTCACCCTGATGATCCAGAAGTATTGTAAGTTCCTGAGTCATAAATTAGATTCTAGATTTCACTAATTCATTATTCCTGAATTATTGACCTAGATAAACATATTACTCTTTTTTATCCTTTTTCTGGTTTCAAAGTCAACACATATGTTATGACATTTGAGAAAACTTTTTAACTCACCACAACTATAACTTCTCCTCTGAGCATTCCAGTTAGTTGAGGATTTCAATATTATTGTCTCCATTGATAAATAATATTAAACAAATGGTAATAGTTGCTAAGTAGTAAATTATGGGTTGTTTTAATAGACTTCCCTTTGGAAATATATTTTCCACCTATCCTTGGTGCAAATGATACTTTTATAATATGAAAAAATGTAATGTAAGTTATTTATTTTAAAAATATCCTTTTGCCATTAGGCTTTGTGCTTTCACTACTGAGCTCTAGGCAAAGAGAGTTGAATAGAGAATTATTCATTGCTTGGTATTTTGAGATATGCAATTCCCTTCTTAGATTGTCCCAAGCTGTTTGTAACCCAAAAGGCAAGATGCTGAGATTTATTGATAGAAAAAACAAATAAAATAAAAATAAAAACCAAATCACAATCCCCAAAAGCCTTATATCCCACATGGAATCCAAATATTTTGTCAAAAAAACAAACATGTAAATAATTCACATCTGAGATTTTCATATTGTGTTGAATGATCATTTGATCATATGACTGCAGATTCTGTAAGTGCTGTCCTTTTGCCTTATGTAACATGTAGGTCAAATAAGGTGATATTAATGTAAGTTAACATCGCAATAGCCATGAAAGTACAGGAACAATGAAAAGAAACTTTGTTTCTTTCCCTTTTTTTCCAATGGAAAGAAAAAAGCAAGATTCTTCCTCCAATTATGATCCCTTCTTGAGAGGAATACAAGAGATAGAAAGTGAACCAAATTGAGCTTGTGTCATAACCCAAAAGCCTTTTCACAGTGCCTTTTTTCTTTCATTATACTACATGTTATACATATAACATATAGCTAGATTTTTTAAAATTTTGAAACTCTTATGAGAAAACACATAATAAAGTGTAATTGGTGATAAACTGCATTGAAAGTTAGGTAATCTAAGTCAAATGTTCCCAGTGCTGGTTTCAGAAGAGTAACGAGTCAGTGGAGAACTTGATATTTTAGATAATGAATATACCAGGATCACGTTTGTTTTAGGGTGCATTTTTGTGTTTAAATATTAAAAACAGGTACAATTTTAGATTATCTATTGACTGCCTGAATATTCACTGAGTCAGGCCATTGGCAGTTTTTTTTTTTCTTGGAGGTGAAGTTCTTTGCTTTGCTACTATTTTTCACTGTACTTGGTGAAAGAATGGATTTTCCCCTTCATTAAAGGGGTTGGCCGGGTGCATGTAGCAAATTGGGAAGAAAGTGGTTTGACGGAAACTGCTTGAGCTCGTAACTTTCAGCTTTCCTAGTTTTTTGTTCTCTCTCTGAGACCTTTAAGTTCATTGTACCTGTAAAAATGGCAAAAAGGCAGGCTGGTAATGAGCTTGGCTGCCTTTATTCCCTACTTTTGCCACTCAGGGTTTGATTTTTCAATATTTGAAAGTTCAGCAGTCTCAAAGGGTGAATCTATTTAGAGATTATTTTATTTTTATATTTTGGGATAATAGACAATGCAGGCAGGTTGTGCCAATGTTTTAAACAGCCAATGGTGTGTGTGTGTGTGTTTGTGTGTGTGTGTGTGTGTGTGTGTGTGTGTGTGTGTGAATGCGCTTGTGTGTATTTGAAGGGAATCCAAAATGTCCCTCAGTTTCTTGTTGACTTTTCGGAAGATTTGGCTGTCCTAGAAATGACACTTATATAGCTCATGGAGAAGAGGACATGGGGCAACCGTTAATTCCATCATCATTTGTAGCTACAATATATTTTGTAGGAGATTAGAATTGTTCTCAGAAACCATTGCTGAATTGTGCAGTGTTACTCATTTCTTCACTTAGGTCAGTGGGGTGAGGACAATGAGGAAATTATGATGGAAACTACCACTATCTACAGGCATACCTTGAAGATATTGCAGGTTTGGTTCCAGACCAGCACAACAAAGTGAATATTGTTATAAAGTGAGTCACATGAAAATTTGGTTTTCCTGTGCATATAGAATTTATGTTTACACTACTGTAAGTCTGTTAAGTGTGAAATAGCATTATCTCTAAAAATGTAGATACCTTACTAAAATACTTCATTGCTAAAAAAATTCTAACAATTAACTGAGCCTTCAGTGAGTTGTCATCTTTTTGCTAGTGTAGGGTGTTGCCTTGGTGTTGATGGCCCCTGACTGACGAGATGGCTACACTAAACAACAGATTTTCAATGTGGGTAAAATAGCCTTATAATAGAAGAAGATGCTATCTGGTATTTTCAAAGCTAGAGAGAAGCCTAGCTTCAAAGCTTCAAAGGATTGACTGAATATTCACCAGGATGGAGGTCACTGAACATTGGGGTGGCTGTGGTAATTTCTTAAGACAACAATGAAGCTTGCCACATCAATGGACTTTCTCTTTAGCAAAAGATTTCTCTGTAGCATGTGATGATGTTGGATAGCATTTGACGCACAAAACTTCTTTCAAAATTTGAGTCAATTCTCTCAAACCCTGCTGCTGCTTTATCAACTAAATTTATGTAATATTCCAAATCCTTTGTTGTCATTTCAACAATGTTGACAGCATCTTCACCAGAAGTAGATTACATCTCAAGAAATCACCTCTTCACTCATCGATAAGAAGCAACTCCTCATCAATGAAAGTTTTATAATGAGATTGCAGCAATTCAGGCTCCACTTCTAATTCTAGTTCATTTGCTATTTCTACCACATATGCAGTTATTTCCTCCTCTGAAGTCTTGGACTTACAAAGTCAACCATGAAGGTTGGAATCAATTTCTTCCAAACTCCTATTAGTGCTGATATTTTTACTTCCACGCATCATGAATGTTCTTAATGGTATCTAGAATGGTGAATCCTTTCCAGAAGGCTTTCAATTTACTTTGCCCAGGACCATCAGAGGAATCATTATCTATGGCAGCCATGAATATGAAATTTATTTCTTAAATGAAAGGACTTGAAAGTCAAGATTACTCCTTGATCTATGGAATGCAGAATGAATGTTGTTAGCAGGTGTGAAAACAACATTCATTTCCTTGTTTATCTTCATTGGAACTCTTGGTTAAACAGGTACATTATCAATGAGCAGTACTATTTTGAAAGTAATCTTTTTTTCTGATTAGCAAGTCTTAACTGTGGGCATAAATATCCAGTAAACCATGCTGTAAACAGACATGATTTCATCTAGGCTTTGTTATTCCATTTATAGAGCATAGGCAGATTAGAATTAGCATAATTCTTAAGGACCCTAAGATTTTCAGAATGGTCATTGAGCACTGGCTCCAACTTTAAGTCACCAGTTGTATTAGCCTCTAACAAGAGAGTCTGCCTGTTCTTTGAGGTGTTGAAGCCAGGCATTGACTTTTCCTCTCTAGTATGAAAATACTATATGGCATCTCCTTCCAGTATAAGGCTGTTTCTTCTACAATGAAAATCTGTTGTTTAGTGTCACTACCTTTATCAATTATCTTGGCTAGATCTTCCAGTTAGCTTGCTGCAGCTTCTCCATTGGCCCTTGCTTCTTCACCTTGCACTTTCATGTTCTGGAGATGGCTTCTTTTCTCAAACCTCATGAGCCAACCTCTACTAGGTTACTTTCTTTTCTTTCTTTCCCCTCCCTTCCTCCCCTCCCCCTTTCCCTCCCTCTTTCTTTTCTTTCTTTTTTTTTCTTTTCTTTCCTTTCTTTCCCCTCCCTTCACTCCCTTCCCCTTCCCCTTCCCTTTCTTGTCTTGCTTTGTTGGCTGGAGGGCAATGGTACAATCTTGGCTTCCTGTAACCTCTGCCACCTGGGTTCAAGCGATTCTTGTGACTCAGCGTCCTGAGTCATTGAGATTATAGGTGTGTTCCACCATGCGTGGCTAATTTTTGTATTTTTGGTAGAGACAGAGTTTTACTATGTTGGCCAGGCTGGTCTCGAACTCCTGGCCTCAAGTGATCTGCCTGCCTTGGCCTCCTCCAAGTGCTGGGATTAGAGGCGTGAGCCACTGCCCCTGGCCCAGTGAGACTGTTTTGCATTCTTATCATTTGTGTTTTGACTGGAGTAGCACTTTTAATTTCCTTGGAGAACTTTTCCTTTGCATTCACAACTTAGGCAACTGGTGCAAGAGGCCTACCTTTCAGCCTTTGTTGGCTTTCAATGTGCCTTCTTCACTAAGATTCATAATTTCTGGCTCTTGATTTAAAGTGAGAGACATGTTTTTACTTAAAAACTTAGAGACCATTTTAGGGTTATTAGTTGGCGTAATTTCAATATTGCTGTGTCTCAGGGAATTGGGAGGCCTGAAGGAGAGGGTAAAGAGAAGGGAATGACTAGTTGGTAGAGCAGTCAGAACACATGCATTTATTGATTAAGTTTGCCATCTTAAGCGGACATGATTTGTGGTGCCCCCAAACAATTACAATAGTAATGTCAAAGATTACTGATTGTAGACTACCATGACAAATAAAATAATAACAACACGTTGGAAATACTTCGAGAATTACCAAAATGTGACACAGAGACATGAAGTGAGCATATGCTGTTGGGAAAATGAGGCCAATAGACTTGTTCGACTCAGAGTTGCCATAAACCTTCAATTTGTAAACAATGAAATATCTGTGAAACACAATAAAATGAAGCAGAATAAAATTAAGAATGTATATTCTATTTGGTTTTGGCACTTAGTAGAATGCATAGTTCATAGCAGACTAAAATTCCTTTGATATTTGATATGCTAAGTGTCAAAGACAAATTATATTCACTCTGCTAGAGAACACAGAACTTATTTTCCCTACTAATTTTAAAGCCAATGCATTAGGAAGATACTTTCTGAGTTAGGGGCAGGTGACCCCATGTGCCTCATGGGCCAAGCGACTCCAGGCACATCAGCAAGGCCACTCAGTAAGAAGCGAAGGAGAAGGGGACCAAAGATGAACTGCCATGGCCACTGGTGGTTTGTTTGTCTTCTTGATCGTTGAGTCTGCTGATCCTCTCAGCAAGTCTGCAGGCCACAGTGTGGGTAGGTGGGAATGTCCAGTTTTCGTCCATACCACATGCAGGCTCTAGGAACGTATTGCTCTCATCAGCACTTTCTTTTCCTATACTTCTTTCCTTCTGTCTATAGTTCTCTTTTTCTTCGATAGCCACCCCATGTTGCTGGATTATACATTGAATGATTGCATTTCCCTGGGATTCCAGGTGGAAGCAGGAAAAAAGTCCCTTCTGCTTTTGGATTCTAAAGTGTAGCTGAGAGATGGGATGTTTCTTGTATCAATTCTCCCATTCCAGAAATGAAATCTCAGGTATGTGGTGATGCGTGGGGGGATGTGGCAGAAGCCCTCAATTATGTCTAAAGCTTCTCTTTTTATCTTGCCGCTCATTAATCCGGACTAGGAATGATTTTGAGGACCTTTCTTTTTAGTGGGAAATTGCTTTTGCCTTGTGGTCTTCTATGTTTTCTTCTCTACAGCTTACAGGAAAACAAAAAGTGATGTCTTGAATTAATGAGGTACTGGTTTTTAATATAAAGCGTGGCTCCTGGAATTCAGAAAACTTAAGTGTATGGTTCTTGTAGTTAAAACGAATTCCTTTCATGACTGGTATGCCTTTTATGATTTAAAACATTCTATTTTGAATGTTGAAGGTTTTGCTCTTCAGTAGTGGACATTTCAGCCTCAATGGCTAGAGCATCACTGGGCAATGAGACTTACCCAGGACAAAAATACATCAGTTAATCTTTAAAATATTATCCCATTAAATTAATACTAGTAATATCAAAAGCCATGATAATGCCATCACCACCACTAAATATTTTTGTCAATTTGCATTTTACAAAATATTTTCTGATGAAATAGGTAGTTTTCCCCCATGACTTTGCAAAGTAGTTTGAAAAAAATTCCCATTTTGTGTGAAGGAATTAAGACTCAGATCAAGGGACTATCCTAAGATCATATATGTGAGTTTTCAGTTTTAGACTGGAACTGAGACATTTTGATTTCAAGCACTTTTTGCACTTTATCAAGGTCTTGGTTTCTGGATCAATGGGCTTTATAAGGACTTGTCTGGATCATTACATTTTTCTGCTTGTATTCTTCTACGCCTAGTGGACTGCTATTCTTCCTTGGGTTCTCAACTGACTCCCTCTGTCTATGTTGAAACTTGTGCCTCCAGTTTTAGTCTAGATGTCAGCTGCTTACTCCAACTCATGTCTTAATTAGTCTCCAATAAATCTAAGCCAGTCTTTTTCCCCTAGCTAGTACTACACATCTCCAGCTGGGCTTCTCACCCCCTCTTTCCCTTCTTTGTAGTACTAATCTACTGTAGTAGGTTATAATCAGATTTCCTGAATGATTGATGCAGTGAATGGTGAACATTGCCACTTTATAAAATCCTGAATTCTAATTTCAGAACCTAATATTGAATTTAATAGCTTTACATAGAAATCTTTATTGGTAATTTGGGGCCTGTTGACTTGACTGTAGCATAGAGTTGAATTGAATTAATGGTTTTTGCTGTTCCTGGAAATATCAAGAACATTTAGCTCAGAGTAGACTGGACCAAGAGTGGAAATTATAGAACACATGTTCTTAAATACTACTATATTCGATGCAGTGGAAGTTGCATAGTAAATTAATTACTTGGCCTTGACTCAGGTTTTGCTTCTGTTGCTGACTCACAGTTTCACCATCTGGGCAATGGGGCAGTGCAAAAATTGCCTCCTTTGCGTTGTATTGCCATACTCTCTTATTATTTGCAGAGAATCTATTTAAGTGGCAGGGTAGAAATTAATACTTAAAACATGAAGTCACCTCATGTATATGCCTTGAAACCAATTGTACATGATATATACTTAAAGCTGCATAGTTTCTAGGCACTCATGAGCCCTGAAAAAAACTGGTTAAACTTACCCCAAACCAAATTATGTGTTAAGGAAATATACAATTAAAAAATGGATCCATGACTTACAGAATTAGCGCTGAACTTCCTCAGGTTACTGTTGTATTTGCCCTTATTCTCATGTCATGGGGAAACTTAGAAAGGTCAAGATTTGAAGGGAACTTGGTTAAAGCTGCTAACTCAACCACTTCTCTTGGTGGTTAGTGAAATATCTTCAACTAAAAGACATCAAGAAACAGAGAAAAAGGCTGGATGCAGTAGCTCACGCCTGTAATCCTAGCACTTTGGGAGGCCGAGGCAGGCAGATCACAAGGTCAGGAGTTTGAGACCAGCCTGGCCAACATAGTGAAACCCTGTCTCTACTAAAAATATAAAAATTAGCCTTCATAGTGGTGTGCACCTGTAGTCCCAGCTACTCAGGAGGCTGAGGCAGGAGAATCTCTTGAACCTGGGAGGTGGAAGTTTGTGGTGAGCTGAGATTGTGCCACTGTACTCCAGCCTGGGCAACAGATGAGATTCTGTCAAAAACAAACAAACAAACAAACAAAAAAGCAAACAAACAAAATAAATGTCTTCAAGATGGCCGAATAGGAACAGCTTCAGTCTACAGCTCCCAGCGAGACTGACACAGAAGACGGGTGATTTCTGCATTTCCAACTGAGGTACCTGGTTCATCTCACTGGGTCTGGTTGGACAGTGGGTGTAGCCCACGGAGGGTGAGTCAAAGCAGGGCGGTGCATTGCCTCATCTGGGAAGTGGAAGGGGTCAGGGGATTTCCCTTTCCTAGCCAAGGGAAGCCATGAGTGGCTATACCTGGGGGAACAGTACACTGCTGCCCAAATACTGCACTTTTCCCACAGTCTTCACAACCAGAAGACCAGGAGATTCCCTCCCATGCCTGACTTGGTGGGTCCCATGCCCACAGAGTCTTGCTTGCTGTAAGTGCAGCAGTCTGAGATGGACCGGGGACACTGGAGCTTGGCCAGGAAAGGGACATCCACCATTGCTGAGGCTTCATTAGGTGGTTCTGTGCTCACAGTGTAAACAAAGTGGCAGGGAAGCTCGAACTGGGTGGAGCCCACTACAGCTCAGCAAGGGCTACTGCCTCTCTAGATTCCACCTCTGGGGGCAGGGCATATCTGAACCAAAGGCAGCAGACAGCTTCTGTAGACTTAAACATCCCTGCCTGACAGCTCTGAAGAGAGCAGTTGTTCTACCAGCATGACATTTGAGCTCTGATAATGGACAGACTGCCTCCTCAGGTGGGTTCCCTGACCCCTGCATAGCCTGGCTGGGAGACACCTCCCAGTAGGGGCTGAAAGACACCTCATACAGGTGGGTGCCCCTCTGGAAGGAAGCTTACAGAGGAAGGACCAGGCAGCAATATTTGCTGTTCTGAAGCCTCTGCTGGTGATACTCAGGCAAACAGGATCAGGAGTGAACCTCCAGCAAATTGCAACAGACCTGCAGCTGAGGGGCCTGTCTGTTAGACGGAAAATTAACAAACAGAAAGGAATAGCATCAACATCAACAAAAAGGACATCCACACCAAAACCCCATCTGTAGGTCGCCAACATTAAAGACCAAAGGTAGATAAAACCAGAAAGATGGGGAGAAACTAGAGCAGAAAGGCTTAAAATTTCAAAAACCAGAAAGCCTCTTCTCCAAAGGAACACAACTCCTCGCCAGCAAGGGAACAAAACTGGATGGAGAATGAATTTGACGAGTTGACAGAATTAGGCTTTGGAAGGTCGGTAATGACAAACTTCTCCGAGCTAAAGGAGGATGTTCAAACCCATAGCAAGGAAGCTAAAAACCTTGAAAAAAGGTTAGATGAATGACTAACCAGAATAACCAGTGTAGAGGAGAACTTGAATGACTTAATGGAGCTGAAAACCATTACTACGAGAACTTTGTGAAGCATACACAAGCTTCAGTAGCCAATTCCAAGTGGAAGAAAGGATATCAGTGATTGAAGATGAAAGTAATGAAATAAAGCAAGAAGACAAGATTAGAAAAAAAAAGAGTGAAAAAAACCCAAAAATGAACAAAGCCTCCAAGAAATATGGGACTATATGAAAAGACCAAATCTACGTTGGATTGGTGTACCTGAAAGTGATGGGGAGAATGGAACCAAGTTAGAAAACACTCTTCAGGATATTATGCAGGAGAACTTCCCCAACCTAGCAAGGCAGGCCAACATTTAAATTCAGAGAACACCACAAAGATACTCCTCGAGAATAGCAGCCTGAAGACACATAATTTTCAGATTCACCAAAGTTGAAATGAAGGAAAAAATGTTAAGGGCAGCCAGAGAGAAATGTCGAGTTATCCACAAAGGGAAGCCCATCAGACTAACAGTGGATCTCTCTGCAGAAACCCTACAGGCAGAAGACAGTGGGGGCCAATATGCAACATTCTTAAAGAAAATAATTTTCAACCCAGAATTTCATATCCATCCAAACTAAGCTTCAAAAGCCAAGGAGAAATAAAATTCTTTACAGATGAGCAAATGCTGAGAGATGTTGTCACTACCAGGCCTGCCTTACAAGAGGTCCTGAAGGATGCACTAAACATAGAAAGGAACAATTGATACCAGCCACTGCAGCAACATGCCAAATTGTAAAGACCATTGACACTATGAAGAAACTGCATCAATTAATGGGCAAAATAACCAGCTAGCATCATAATGACAGGATCAAATTCACACATAACAATATTAGCCTTAAATGTAAATGGATTAAATGCCCCAATTAAAAGACGCAGACTGGCAAATTGGATAGAGTCAACACCCATTGGTGTGCAGTATTCAGGAGACCCATCTCACAGGCAAAGACACACATAGGCTCAAAATAGAGGGATGGAGGAAGATCCACCAAGCAAATGGAAAGCAAAAACAAAAAGTAGGGGTTGCAATCCTAGTCTCTGATAAAACAGACTTTAAACCAACAAAGATCAAAAGAGATAAAGAAGGCCATTACATAATGGTAAAGAGATCAATTCAACAAGAAGAGCTAACTATCCTAAATGTATATGCACCCAATGCAGGAGCACCCAGATTCATAAAGCAAGATCTTAGAGACCTACATAGAGACTTAGATTCCTACACGATAATAATGGGAGACTGTAACACCCCACTGTCAATATTAGACAGATCAAGGAGACAGAAAATTAACAAGGATATCCAGCACTTGAACTCAGCTCTGGATCATGCGGACCTAATAGACATCTTCAGAACTCTTCACCCCAAATCAAAAGAATATACATTCTTCTCAGCACTGCATCACACTTACTCTAAAATTGACCACGTAATTGGAAGTGAAACACTCCTCAGCAAATGTAAAAGAACAGAAATCACAACAAACTGCCTCTCAGACCACAGTGGAATCAAACTAGAACACAGGATTAAGAAACTTACTCAAAACCATGCAACTACATAGAAACTGAACAACTGGCTCCTGAATGACTAATGGGTAAATAATGAAATGAAAGCAGAAATAAAGATGTTCTTTGAAACCAGAGAACGAAGGAACAACATGCAACAATCTCTGGAACATGGAACACATTTAAAGCAGTGTATAGAGGGAAATTTACAGCACTAGATGCCCACAAGAGAAAGCAGGAAAGATTTAAAATCGACACCCTAACATTACAATTAAAAGAACTAGAGAAGCAAGAGCAAACAAATTCAAAAGCTAGCAGAAGGCAAGAAATAACTAAGATCAGAGCAAAACTGAAGGAGATAGAGACACAAAAAAACCATTCAAAAAATCAATGAATCCAGGAGCTGGTTTTTTGAAAAGATCAACAAAATTGTTAGACTGTTAGGAAGACGAATAAAGAACAAAAGAGGGAAGAATCAAATAGACACAATAAAAAATGATAAACGGGATATCACCATCGATCCCACAGAAATACACATTACCATCAGAGAATACTATAAATACCTCTATGGAAATCAACTAGAAAATCTAGAAGAAATGAGTAAATACCTGGACACATACACCCTCCCAAGACTAAACTAGGAAGACGCTGAATCTCTGAATAGACCAATAACAGGCTCTGAAGTTGAGGCAATAATTAACAGAGTACCAACCAAAAAAAAAAGTCCAGGACCAGACGAATTCACAGTCGATTCTACCAGGGGTACAAAGAGGAGCTGGTACCATTCCTTCTGAAACTATTCCAATCAATAGAAAAAGAGGGAATCCTCCTTAACTCATTGTATAAGGCCAACATCATCCTGATCCCAAAGCCTGGCAGAGACACAGCAAAAAAAGAAAAATTTAGGCCAATATCCCTGATGAACATCGATGTGAAAATCCTCAATAAAATACTGGCAAACCGAATCCAGCAGCACATCAAAAAGCTTATCCACCACAATCAAGTTGGCTTCATCCCTGAGATGCAAGGCTGGTTCAACATATGCAAATCAATAAACATAATGTATCACATAAACAGAACCAAAGACAAAAACCACATGATTATCTCAATAGATGCAGAAAAGGCCTTCAACAAAATTCAACAGCGTTTCATGCTAAAAATTCTCAATAAACTAGCAGAAGGCAAGAAATAACCCAAGATCAGAGCAGAACTGAAGGAAACAGAGACACAAAAAAACCCTCCAAAAAATCAATGAATCCAGGAGCTGGTTTTTTGAAAAGATCAACAAAATTGATAGACCGCTAGCAAGACTAATAAAGAAGAAAAGAGAGAAGAATCAAATAGACGCAATAAAAAATGATAAAGGGGATATCACCACTGACCCCACAGAAATACAAAGTACCATCAGAGAATAGTATAAACACCTCTATGCAAATAAACTAGAAAACCTAGAAGAAACGGATAATTTCCTGGACACTTTCACTCTCCCAAGACTAAACCAGGAAGAAGTTGAATCCCTGAATAGACCAATAGGAGGCTCTGAAATTGAGGCAATAATTAATAGCCTACCAACCAAAAAAAGTCCAGGACCAGACGGATTCACAGCCGAATTCTACCGGAGGTACAAGGAGGAACTTGTACCATTCCTTCTGAAACTATTCCAATCAATAGAAAAAGAGGGGATCCTCCCTAACTCATTTTATGAGGCCAACATCATCCTGATAACAAAGCCTGGCAGAGACACAACAAAAAAAGAGAATTTTAGACCAATATCCCCGATGAACATCGATGCAAAAATCCTCAATAAAATACTGGCAAACTGAATCCAGCCACACATCAAAAAGCTTATCCACTATGATCAAGTGGGCTTCATCCCTGGGATGCAAGGCTGGTTCAACATACCCAAATCAATCAACGTAATCCAGCATATAAACAGAACCAAAGACAAAAACCACATGATTATCTCAATAGATGCAGAAAAGGCCTTTGACAAAATTCAACAGCCCTTCATGCTAAAAACTCTCAATAAATTTGGTATTGATGGAACGTATCTCAAAATACTAAGAGCTATTTATGACAAACCCACAGTCGATATCATACTGAATGGGCGAAAACTGGAAGCATTCCCTTTGAAAACAGGCACAAGACAGGGATGCCCTCTCTCACCACTCCTATTCAACGTAGTGTTAGAAGTTCTGGCCAGCACAATCAAGTAGGAGAAAGAAATAAAGGGTATTCAAGTAGGAAAAGAGGAAGTTAAATTGTCCCTGTTTGCAGATGACATGATTATATATTTAGAAAACCCCATCATCTCAGCCCAAAATCTCCTTAAGCTGATAAGCAACTTCAGCAAAGTCTCAGGGTACAAAATTAATGTGCAAAAATCACAAGTATTCTTATACACCAGTAACAGACAAACAGGGACCCAAATCATGAATGAACTTCCATTCACAATTGCTTCAAAGAGAATAAAATACCTAGGAATCCAACTTACAAGGGATGTAAAGGACCTCTTCAAGGAGAACTACAAACCACTGCTCAGTGAAATAAAAGAGGACACAAACAAATGGAACAATATAGCATGCTCATGGATAGGAAGAATCAATATCGTGACAATGGCCATACTGCCCAAGGTAATTTATAGATTCAATGCCATTCCCATCAAGCTACCAATGACTTTCTTCACAGAATTGGAAAAACCTGCTTTAAAGTTATATGGAACCAAAAAAGAGCCCAAGACATTCCTAAGTCAAAAGACAATCCTAAGTCAAAAGAACAAAGCTGGAGGCATCACGCTGCCTGACTTCAAGCTATAGTACAAGGCCACAGTAACCAAAACAGCATGGTACTGGTACCAAAACAGAGATATAGACCAATGGAACAGAACAGAGCCTTCAGAAATAATACCACACATCTATAGCCATCTGATCTTTGACAAACCTGACAAAAACAAGAAATGGGGAAAGGATTCCCTATTTAATAAATGGTGCTGGGAAAATTGGCTAGCCATAAGTAAAAAGCTGAAACTGAATCCTTTCCTTACTCCTTATACGAAAATTAATTCAAGATGGATTAGAGACTTAAATGTTAGACCTAAAACCATAAAAACCCTAGAAGAAAAGCTAGGTAATACCATTCAGGACATAGGCATGGGCAAGGACTTCATGTCTAAAACACCAAAAGCAACGTCAACAAAAGCCAAAATTGACAAATGGGATCTAATTAAACTAAAGAGCTTCTGCACCACAAAAGAAACTACCATCAGAGTGAACAGGCAACCTATAGAATGGGAGAAAATTTTTGCAATCTATTCACTGACAAAGCACTAATATCCAGAACCTACAAAGAACTCAAACAAATTTACAAGAAAAAACAAACAACCCCATCAAAAAGTGGGCAAAGGATATGAACAGACATTTCTCAAAAGAAGACATGCATACAGCCAACAGACACATGAAAAAATGCTCGTCATCACTGGCCATCAGAGAAATGCAAATCAAAACCACAATGAGATACCATCTCACACCAGTTACAATGGCAATGATTAAAAAGTCAGGAAACAACAGGTGCTGGAGAGGATGTGGAGAAATAGGAACACTTTTACACTGTTGGTGGGATTGTAAACTGGTTCAACCATTTTGGAAAACAGTGTGGCGATTCCTCAAAGATCTAGAACTAGAAATACCATATGACCCAGCCATCCCATTACTGGGTATATACCCAAAGGATTATAAATCATGCTGCTATAAAGACACATGCACACGTATGTTTATTGCGGCACTATTCACAATAGCAAAGACTTGGAATCAACCCAAATGTCCATCAGTGACAGACTGGATTAAGAAAATGTGGCACATATACACCATGGAATACTATGCAGCCATCAAAAAGGATGAGTTTGTGTCCTTTGTAGGGACATGGATGCAGCTGGAAACCATCATTCTCAGCAAACTATTGCAAGAACAGAAAACCAAACTCCGCATATTCTCACTCATAGGTGGGAATTGAACAATGAGATCACTTGGACTCTGGAAGGGGAAGATCACACACCGGGGCCTATTATGGGGAGGGGGGAGGGGTGGCATTGGGAGTTATATCTGATGTAAATGATGAGTTGATGAGTGCTGACGAGTTGATGGGTGCAGCACACCAAGTATACATGGCACAAGTATACATATGTAACAAACCTGCACGTTGTGCACATGTACCCTAGAACTTAAAGTATAACGATTAAAAAAAAAAACAAAAAACTAGGTACTGATGGAACGTATCTCAAAATAATAAGAGCTATTTATGACAAACCCACAGCCAGTATCATACTGAATGAGCAGAAACTGGTGGCATTCCATTTGAAAGCTGGCAGAAGAAAGGGATGCTGTCTCTCACCACTCCTATTCAACATAGTTTTGGAAGTTCTGGCCAGGGCAATCAGGCAAGAGAAAGAAATAAAGGTATTCAATTAGGAAAAGAGGAAGTCAAATTGTCCCTGTTTGCAGATGACATGATTGTATATTTAGAAAACCCCATCGTCTCAGCCCAAAATGTCCTTAACCTGGTAAGCAACTTCAGCAAAATCTTAGGATACAAAATCAATGTGCAAAAATCACAAGCATTCCTATACACCAAGAACAAGCAAACAGAGGGCCAAGTCATGAGTGAACTCCCATTCACAATTACTACAAAGAGAATAAAATACCTAGGAATCTAACTTATAAGGGATGTGAAGAACCTCTTCAAGGGGAACTATAAACCACTGCTCAATGAAATAAAAGAGGACAAAAGAAATGGAAGAACATTCCAACCTGACAAAAACAAGCAATGGGGAAAGGATTCCCTATTTAATAAATGGTGCTGGGAAAATTGGCTAGCCATACATAGAAAGCTGAAACTGGATCCCTTCCTTACACCTTTTACAAAAATTAACTGAAGATGGAGTAAAGACTTAAACATAAATCCTGAAACCATAAAAATCCTAGAAGAAAACCTGGGTAATACCATTCAGGATATAGGCATGGGCAAAAACTTCATGTCTAAAACACCAAAAGCAATGGCAACAAAAGCCAAAATAGACAAATGGGATCGAATTAAACTAAAGAGCTTCTGCACGGCAAAAGAAACTATCATCAAAATAAACAGGCAACCTACAGAATGGGAGAAAATTTTTGCAATCTATTCATCTGGCAAAGGGCCAATATCCAGAACTTAAGCAAATTTACAAATAACTTAAACAAATTTACAAGAAAAAAACCAACACAACCCCATCAAAAAATGGGCGAAGGGTATGAACAGATACTTGTCAAAAGACAACATGCATCCAACAGACATATAAAAAATGCTCATCGTCACTGGTCATCAGAGAAATGCAAATGACAACCAAAATGAGATACCATCTCATGCTAGGTAGAATGGCAATCATTAAAAATTTAGGAAACAACAGATGCTGGAGAGGATGTGGAGAAATAGGAATGCTTTTTCACTGTTGGTGGGAGTGTAAATTAGTTCAACCATTGTGGAAGACAGTATGGCGATTCCTCAAGGATCTAGAACTAGAAATACCATTTGACCCAGCAATCCCATTACTGCGTATATACCCAAAGGATTATAAATCATCTACTGTAAAGACACATGCACACATATGTTTATTGCAGCACTATTCACAATAGCAAAGAGTTGGAACCAACCCAAATGTCCATCAATGATAGACTGGATAAAGCAAATGTGGCACATATACACCATGGAATACTGTACAGCCATCAAAAAGGATGAGTTCATGTCCTTTACAGGGACATGGATGAAGCTGGAAACCGTCATTCTCAGCAAACTATCACAAGGACAGAAAACCAAACACCATATGTTCTCTCTCATAATTGGGAGTTGAACAATGAGAACCCATGGACACAGGGAGGGGAACATCATGCACTGGGTTCTGTCGGGGTTGTTGGGCTAGGGGAGGGATAGCACTAGGAGAAATATATATATATATATATATATATATACACACATATATATATATCTCTCTCTCTCTCAGATGGCAATGGCAATTAAAAAGGAGTGTTATAAAGTGAATCTCATGAGGATAAGGGGCAGATTGATGGTTACCAGAGGCCAGGAAGGGTAGAAAGGAGGGGTATATGAGGAAAGGTTGATCAATGGTTAATCAACCATGAAATATGGTTAGATAACAAGAAATAAAATCTAGTGTTCAATAAATCAGTAGGGTGACTATAGTTAACAATTTGTTGTATATTTCACAACAGCTAGAAGATATGTTTAAGGTAATAAATATCCTAGTTATCCTGATTTGATAATTACATGTTATATGAATTTATCAAAATATCACATATACCCCCAAAATATGTACATCTATTATGTATCAATGAAAAAATAAAAAGTAACAGAATAGAAAGGAATATTGAGTGACCCTGGGAGTTCCTAATGAATCCTTGTATCATAAGGTCATATACCTAGACCAGCTCTTAAACAAATTGTAACCAAAGATATAAACATAATGACTTCAGTGGACTAAATAACAAAAGGCTATGGAGTATGGAAGAAGTATTTCAACAGAGTTCTCTATCAGAGAAACAAAAGCAGATATCTTCAGGAGAAATAAAACAAACCAGCAATTGGTCCAACCATATGCCAGAATGGAAAAGGTCCTGATAATTACCAGAAATGTGAGTACACTTCAGAAAGATAGATGAAGAGAGAGATAGATAGAAAGATAAGAGGCCGGGCGTGGTGGCTCACACCTGTAATCCCAGCACTTTGGGAGGCTGAGGCAGGTGGATCACGAGGTCAGGAGGTTGAGACTAGCCTGGCCAACATGGTGAAACCCCATCTTTAGTAAAGATACAAAAAATTAGCCAGGCATGGTGGTGTGAACCTGTAGTCCCAGATACTCGGGAGGCTGAGGCAGGAGAATCACTGGAACCCGGGAGGCAGAGCTTGCAGTGAGCCGAGATTGTGTCATTGCACTCCAGCCTGGGCCACAGGGCGAGACTTTGAAAAAAAAAAAAAAAAAAAAGAAAATAAAAAAAAAGAAAAACAAGAAAAGAAAAGAAAAAAGGAGAGAGCTGGATCAAGATTTCAGTAAACTAGTTATCAGAATTATTTAATTCTTACAGAAGTTAGAGATTCGAAATTGACTTTGACTATGGATGAGGGAGACACTGTCACTTAAAGTAGTAAAAGTAATTTAAAATATTTTGATTCTTTAGGATACTGTGTTTTCCATTATCTTCTTTTGTGGTCTCAATATGATCTTTGCTTTTATGTTTTGTCTACTAATCTGAGGGACAAATTATCATTTGTTACATACTATAATATTGTGTATGTGGTAGGCACTCAATAACTATTCGTTAAATTGGATGAATGGCTGGATCAGTCAATAATTACAATGAAAATACAGGGATTTTGTTATTGTAATGCCTTGTAGTTTTACATTTGCCGTGATTGCTTGTTGACTGGCTAGGTTTAGGGCAAAAATTGATTGAGGTCATGGATCTTTCAGAGCTAATTTAGAGTTTGATGTTTCAAGGTGACAACTGTAGAAAAAGGGATGTATTTACTACTAAAAATGTAGGTTGTGAACGCTTTTACAATTAACTTTTTTTTCAAGTCCCTCATTTTCTAAATGTCTCTTTGAAACCTGCTGCTCCCAACAGGACCTGTTTAAACAATGCCATCATTTACTTGACATATTTGTAAGTCATGATTATCTGAGGCCATTTATACAAAAATAGGAGCAATTGAATTTTTTTTTTTTTTTAAAGCAGCAAGAACTTGAGGTTAGTATTACACAGCTGCTGCTTTTGGCTATTGTTTGAATAGAAGTATGATTTGGGTGGACAAGACTTCTAGAGCCAATGAGCCAGTTTGAGCATTGAGGCCACATTGTCCAAAAGGAGAGTTGTAGACTAATGAATATTTTCAGTTATTCCCCCAGATAACTACACTGTTCTGAGAGTGAAGAGATTATTTGAAGCAATAAGTACTCATTTCTAAGATTAAGAATATTGTTCAGTCATAACATGTGTAGAAAGGAAAAAAGAATCACATAAAATCAAGGGAGGGAATACTAACTATATGTAGAAAAGGCCACCATGGCTTTGTTACATGTATGTGAAACAGAAATCGTCTGTATTACCCTGTTGGTGAAAAGTGCTGATAGATATAAGGGAGAATGTATGGAAATGGACATTTATTTTGCCAGGATCCTTGTTCTTTCACATATATTTTCCCATATATGGGGGTCTCCTTAACAGCTTTGAGAAGTGGAAATTATTAGTCCTATTCATCTTATGTACATAAGGAAACCAAAACACACGGAGGTTAAATAATTGACCTGATTTCAAGCTGTTCATAATAGAGTCAGAATTTGAACCCAGGGGTGATTTTCATCCCTCCATCTGAAGCATCTTACACAATGAATGTTTTCTAGTTAATGTTCTGCTCTTTGTAGGTTTCCCTGCTTTTTAAGATTTCCTTAGGAGGTTGAACTCTCTGGTCACAAGAAGTGTGTGCGCCTTAATGGCTGCTGGGATACTCTTTCGTTTTCCCGCACCGAGCCGGGAGCCCACAATCTGGGCTGAAGTCAGATTCATTACCACTCTCTTCCTGTCCTCTGCACTCTCAGTGTTTGGTCTGTAGCTCTTATTGCCATTTTTTAAAAGCCTGGATTCCAATTCTTATTACTCTCAGTGTCTGAGTCACTGCTCCTGTGTTCCCTGTGTTCTCACTGAAACTCTTACTTCTAGTTCCCTTCACCCTCACTATGTGTTTATGCTACCCACACTGTGCTGAAAGCCAGCACCTCTTAACTCTTTTATGCTTACCTGTCCCTTCTTACTTGTGTTGATCTGCCTCTCCAATCTCAGCTGCCCACTTCACTTTACCTTGTTAAGGCCCTGAGACACCAGACTTTTTCTGACATGATGTTATTCCCATGCATATTACCCTTCCACGGATGCACCCAGATTTGGATAAAATCCAAACCACCGGGTTTTACTCATTTAGCATGGCATTCCTTAAGGTATTTTACTGACATGTAATACATTTTCCAATTTTATAATCTTAAAAATTATAATTTATATGGGAAAATCACTTAACATGACTAATCTGGTTTTTATCTTTACTTTAGAAGAGGAGTTATGCTTTAATAGATGATGAAGCATGCAAGTCTATACTTCATTTTATCATGATTGTAAGACTTATAATTTCAAGATTTTAAATATATTGAGTGGCTAGTATTACTATGAGGCTTGCTTGTCCTGTCATGTGGTTTTTTACCTAGAAATTGTAATTGTATCAGTATTAGCAGAAATATTCTTAGCATAATTTTCACTCATGTACTGAGTACATGTGTGTGAACCATTCATTCTTGCTTTCTTCTCTTTTTTTTCTAATTTAAAAATAAACTTTAATGTCAAAAATGCAAACCTGGGGAGGGCATAAAGATCACACACAAGGCTGCCACTTCACACTTAGAGGGTTGCACAGCCACCCGGCAGAGGTGCTCCTCACTTCCCAGATGGTGGAGCGGCCGGGCAGAGGTGCTCTTCACTTCCTAGTTGGGACTGCAGCCGGGCAGAGGTGCTCCTCACTTCCCAGACGGTGGGGCAGCCAGAGGGAGGTGCTCCTCACTTCCCAGATGGTGGGGCGGCCGGCAGAGGTTCTCCTCTCTTCCCAGACGGTGGGGCAGCCGCATTCATGCTTTCTTAATCTATGCTTGCTTTCTTAAATATTATTAAATATGTATGCATGTTTAAGAAGAAAAAAATAAAATTATGGATCACATATGGCACAAAAAAATTAAAATAGTTTCAACTACCAATAGTATATTAATGATGAGAAGTCAGTGAAGTTTTTGGCACAAATGAGAGTCTGTGAGTCTCCTATTTAACATAGTATTAGAAGTTCTGGCCAGGGCAATCAGGTAAGAGAAGGAAATAAAGGCATTCAAAAAGGAAGTACAACTATCTTTGCAGATGATATGATTCTATATCTGGAAAACCTAATTGTTTCAGCCTCAAAGCTTCTTAAACTGATACATAACTTTAGCAAAGTCTCAGGATACAAAATCAATGTTCAAAAATCACTAGCATTCCTATACACTAACGACAGGCAAGCAGAGAGCCAAATCATTAATGAACTCTCATTCACAATTGCCACAAAAGAATAAAATACCTAGGAATGTGGCTTACAAGGGAAACAAAGGACTTCTTCAAGGAGAACTGCAAACAACTCCTCAAAGAAACCAGAGATGATACAAACAAATGGAGAAACATTCCATGCTCATTGACAGGAAGAATCATTGTGAAAATGGCCATATTACCCAAAGCAATTTATAGATTCAGTGCTATTCCCATTAAACTACCATTGACATTCTTCACAGAATTAGAAAAAACTATTTTAAAATTCTTATGGAGCCAAAAAAGAGCCTGTATAGCTGAGGCAATCCTAAACAAAAAGAAGAAAGCTGGAGGCATCATGCTACCTGACTTCAAAGTATATTACAGGGCTACAGTAACCAAAATAGCATGGTATTGGTACAAGACAAATATACCAATGGAACAGAATGGAGAACCCAGAAATAAGACCACACACCTACAACCATCTGATCTTTGACAAACCTGACAAAAACAAGCAATGGGGAAAGGGTTCCCTATTTAATAAATGGTGCTGGCAGAACTGAGTAGCCATATGTAGAAAATTGAAACTGGATTCCTTATGCCATATATAAAAATCAACTCAAGATGGATTAAAGAGTAAATGTAAAACTCAAAACTGATCCCTAGAAGAAAATCTAGGTAATGCCATTTGGGACATAGGCGTGGGCAAAAATTTCATGATGAAGACACCAAGAGCAACTGCAACAAAAGCAAAAATTGACAAATTGGGATCTAATTAAATGAATGAGCTTCTATACAGCAAAAGAAATGGTCTACAAAGTAAACAGACAACCTACAGAATGAGAGAAAACTTTTGCAATCTATGCATCTAACCAAGGTCTAATTTTGAGCATCTATAAGGAACTTAAACAAAATTACAAGAAAAAAACAAGCAACTTCATTTAAAGTGGGCAAAGGACATTAACAGACATTTCAAAAGAAGACATACATGCAACCAACAAACATGTGAAAAAAAGTCTCAACAGCACTGATCATTACAGCAATGCAATTAAAACTGCAATGAGATACCATCTTACACCAGTCAGAATGGCTATTACTAAAAAGTCATAAAATAACAGATGCTGGTGAGATTGGGGAGAAAAAGGAATTCTTTTACACTGTTGGTGGGAGTGTAAATTAGTTCAACTATTGTGGAATACAGTGTGACAATTCCTCAAAGACCTAAAGACAGGAATACCATTCGACCCAGCTATCCCATTACTGGGTATATACCCAAAGGAATATAAATCATTCTGTTACAAAGAAACATACACACTTATGTTCACTGCAGCACTATTCACAATAGCAAAGACATGGAATCAACCTAAATGCCCATCAGTTTTAGACTGGATAAAGAAAATGTGGTACATAAACACCATGAAATACTGTGGAGTCATAAAAAGGAATGCGATCATGTCCTTTGCAGGGGCATGGATGGAGCTGGAGGCCATTATCCTTAGCAAACTAATGCAGTAACAGAGAACAAAATACTGGATGTTCTCACTTACAGGTGGGAGCTAAATGATGAGAACACATGAACACATAGGGGGGCACAACACGCAATGGAGCCTATTTGAGGGTGGGGGCTGGGAGGAGGGAGAGGAGGATCAGGAAGAATAGTTAACGGATGCTGGGTTTAATACCTGGGTAATGGGATGATCTGTGCAGCAAACCACCATGGCACACATTAACCTATGTAACAATCTGCACATGTACCCCTGAATTTAAAATAAAAGTTGGAAATAAAAAAAAGATTATTTAAAAAGATATAGTCTGAGTTATGCACACTTAACTGTGCTGTAACTGCTTCTTTTTCTTTCATTCAAAAAATATTTCAGAATATGAGTGAGAGTGAAGTTTAGAGGGATAGCCGTAAAAAGCTTGATTATCCACTAACTTCAGCACTTTGGTACCTTTGCTATTGTTAGGTCCAGTTACCTTTGATACCTTACAGTTGATCAGCACCTGTACTATATCTTAATATTGTGAGTAAGAGCTTCGTTGTGGATGTTGTTGGTTAAATTTACAGTACTTGTTAGCATTTTCCAGTTTTTCTAGACTTCAGCCTTTGCCTGTTTTTATCTTTCTTATTCTTTTCATTAACCAAAACTTTTTGATATGCCATATTGGGAAGGGATGGGAAAAATGAGGCCATAAGCTCATTATAGTTTATTAATTCCTCCTAGGATGTATTGATTATGATAGGCTTCATTAAGAATGTCTTGCTATTTTTGTTCATCAATATTATTGTCTTATAGCATCAAGAAAATAAAGTGGTCTTCTGAAGTTAAAAAAATTTTTTAATGTTTTTTATTTTTCAGAGACAAGGTCTCACTCTGTTGCCCAGGCTGGAGTGCAGTTACATGATAATAGCTCACTACAGCCTTGACTTCCTGGCCTCGAGCAATCCTCCCACCTCAGTCTCTTGAGTAGCTGGAACTACAAGTGTGTGCATCTTTACAAAATTGTTTTGTAAAGATGGGATCTTGCCTTGTTGCCCAGGCTAGTCTTGAACTCCTGGCTTCAAGTGATCCTCCTGCCTTAGCCTCCAAAGTGCTGGGATTATAGGCATGAGCCACTGCACCTGGCCTTGAGTTAGAATTTTAATAAAACACTTTCAACTATACCAACTTATATGTAATTGTGTATGTAAAAAAAAAAACCTGTATGCAAATCTCATATTCATTGACCTGACTTTCTGATATATTATAGTCTGAATGATCTTTTAAAATGTGAATTAGATATTGTCATTTCTTTGCTTGGAAGCTTTTAATGGCTACCATTGCTCTCAGAATAAAGACTACATAGTTGCTAGGGACTCATGAGCCCTGAACATAGTGTACCCTTGACATAGTCTACCCTTTTACTTTTATCTTGAACCACATTTATTTTCATGCTCTGTGCTCTAGACATATTTTCATCTTACCATTTTCTTGAATGTCACTGCCTTGTATCACAGGGTCTTTTCACATGCTAATCCCTTTACTTGATTCTTTTACTCTTTTCTCCCCACCTATTCATCTCTCAAATGTCAGCTCAAGAAAGACTTCCCTGAACCCCTTGGTATAGATTAACCCCTCTGATATGGTTTGGCTGTGTCCCCACCCAAATCCCATCTTGAATTGTAGTTATCATCATCCGCACATGTCATGGTAGGGACCTGGTTGGAGGTAATTGAATTATGGGGACAGCTTATTCTTGTGATAGTAAGTTCTTATGAGATCTGATGCTTTTATAAGGGGCTTCCCCCTTTGCTTGGCACTTACTCATTCTCTCCCGTGCCGCTCTGTGAAGAGATACCTTCTGACATGATTGTAAGTTTCCAGAGGCTTCCCCAACCATGTGGAACTGTGAGTCAATTAAACCGATTTTCTTTACAAATTACCCAGTCTTGAGTATTTCTTCATAGTGTGAGAATGGACTAATACACCCTCCAACTAAATATTCTGATAACCCCAGAATCTCTCCTTTTATTGTCATCACAATTTCATTTTACATTTGTATGTATGATTCTGTGATTAATACTTGATTCTCCCTCTTTGTATGGTCTCCAAGTGAGTAGTGATATGTCTGATTTCTGTTCTTTATTTCTTGTTTTCAGTGCTTGGCACATAGTATTCTCTCATTGAGTAGATAAGTGGACAAATAAAGCAATATAACATGAAAGTGGTTTATGGTGCATTTGGGGGCTTGTTTGTAATTCCACCTAGAAGCACACAGCCTTATATAAACTTCAGCTAAAGAATGGTCATTATCCATATTCTCATTTATAAGTGGGATCTGAACAATGAGAACACATGGACATAGGGAGGGGAACAACACACATGGGGCCTGTCAGTGGGGTGAGTGTGGAAGGACAGCATTAGGAAAAATAGCTAATATATGCTGGGCTTAATACCTGGGTGATGGGTTGATAGGTGCAGCAAACCACGATGGCACGTGTTTACTATGTAGCAAACCTGCACATCCTGCACATGTACCCTGGAACTTAAAAAAAAAAAAAAGGCTGTTGTCTACAGTTGAAGGTTATCTGCCATTTTGGACCCAGATTCAGGAGTGCTGCACATAGAGTAGCCAGGGAGGAAGAAGTTGCTTCACTTGGCCACCAGATCAGTCTGTCACTTAACCTTTCAACCAGGGATTACATTTTTCCTCTTTTTGATATAGGAGTTAAAAAGAAATTATTTAGGCAGATAGCTAGGGTAAGGAAGTTCTCAGTAAGGTTTTCCTTTTAATGAAAAGCAGCTCCCAAATAATTTTCTTTTCCGTAAAATTGAGCTGCAGACATAGACAAACAAGCTGGAAGCTTGCATGAGTGAATGCTGTCAGCTGTGCCAATAGGGAAAGGCCACCTGGGACTAGGCATGTTCAAAATGGCAGCTCCATGTTCCCTTTTCCGAAGCAAGAATCATACCCCTAGACCAAAGAGCTGGCTATCTTCCCTTTTCCTTTCCAAGCACGTGTGCAGTAGGGAACAGAAAACATGGTGCCAGCCAAGTGGAAAGCCCGTTTGCATAATAAGCAGATTAGGGTAGGGTAGCCAACTTTCCTGTGTGTTATGTAAATCTCACAACTGGTCCAACCAATCTCTGGGCCCTATGTAAATCAGATACTGCCTCCTTAAGCCTGTTTATAAAATCTGGTGCAGTCTACTGTGGGCCAGAAGTCCCATTTGGTTGCCCCCCTCTCTCTCTCAGGAGAGAGATCTGTTTTCCTGTCTCTTTCTTTTGCCTATTAAACTTCTGCTCCTAAACCCACTTCTTGTGGTATCTGTGTCCTCAATTCCCTTGGCATGAGACAACGAACCTTGGGTATTTACTCCAGACAATGCTGCTGCTTCATTTTTAACTGGCTACTGGAGGCCAAACAAAGAATTGTTGATAGAATGACAATTTCATTATAAAATACATTGTTTAGCACTTCTTAGCTCTCATATATAAGATCTCATTTGGTTCTCATGATAACTCTATGTTAAGAGACACAGCCGGTAGCATGAACAGATGCGATAACTTCTATATTGGTTACATGACTCAGCCAAGTCAGGCCATAAATAAATAGTTGAGCTGGGACTTAAACTTGGATCTTCAGACTTCCATCCAGGACCTATCCCACAAACACCAAGCTGCTTCTTACGTAAGCATACATATTATTTGGGAATAAAGGGTCAGAAAAGTTTTATTTGGTAGCTCCTCATCCTGAAGTGAAGATACATGTGAAGCATCAGATAGTCTGAATGTATTAATCATTTATATCACAGAGTTTCAGAAGTTGAAGATCCTTTGCACTCTGTAGAAATGTTCTATTATGCAGATATATTTGTAGAGCCTTTTCAGGTTCCTGACTATAATTCTTTCATTTATCCTTACCTTGTAATTCCTAACCCCCAAACCTCCCCCCTAATTATCTAAATTCTGTCTCTACTAAGCCAACCACTACTAATTACTTTCTACTGATTTCGGATGTAGAGATTTACATGTGCTTTGGGTGCTGAAATCTACTTCATAATAACATTAGGAAAGGATATCATATCTTTGGTTTAGTCTGGTGTCCTGAAAAATATGTCATTTGTCATTTAAATCTTTATAAAGGCCTTTATAAAGGGTCACTTGACATTTCAGTTCCATAGGAAAAAAAATCTTAATTTTTTTTTATTATAAAATGAATACATATTATATAAAAACATATAAAAATAAACTATAAATAACCTACATTCTATATTTTAATGATGACGTTTGGTATAATTTCTTCCAGGAAAGTAAAAAATATTTAAAAATAATACTTAAAAGAGCTTTATAACATTTTATGAAATGGGTATAATCTACTTTAATTTTTCTTGTAATTTTTGATACTTGGGTTGCTTACAGTATCTCACTATCATAAATAGTGTTGGATGAACATCTTTGTCTAAGCCTTTGGTTATTTTCTTAGAATAATTGCTTAGAAGTTGAATTATGAAGTTTATGGGTAATCTTAAAAAATCATTATTCTAAAAGTAAAATATGCAATTGAAGATAAAATAAAATAGAACCAAAGGGTTCAAAATGAAAATTATTAACGTCACAAACTTTAACTAAAATATAGGCTATAATCCAAAAAACAGCCCAGGACCAGATGGATTCACACCCGAATTCTGCCAGAGGTACAAAGAGGAGCTGATACCTTCCTTCTGAAACTATTTCAAGCAATAGAAAAAGAGGGAATTCTCCCTAACTCATTTTATGAGGCCAGCTTCATCCTGATACCCGGCAGAGACACAACAACAACAAAAAAGAAAATGTCAGGCCAATATCCCTGATGAACATCGATGCAAAAATTCTCAATAAAATACTGACAAACTGAATCCAGCAGCACATCAAAAAGCTTATCCACCACCATCAAGTCAGCTTCATCCCTGGGATGCAAGGCTGGTTCAACATACACAAATCAATAAACGTAATCCATCACACAAACAGAATCAATGACAAAAACCACATGATTATTTCAATAGATGCAGAAAGGGCCTTCAGCAAAATTCAACACCCCTTCATGCTAAAAACTCTCAATAAACTAGGTATTGATGGAATGTGTCTCAAAATAAGAGCTATTTATGACAAACCCACAGCCAATATCATACTGAATGGGCAAAACTGGAAGCATTCTTTTTTGAAAACCAACATAAGACAAGGATGCCCTCTCTCACCACTCCTATTCAACATAGTATTGGAAGTTCTGGCCAGGGCAAACAGGCAAGAGAAAGAAAGAAACAGGATAGGAAAAGAGGAAGTCAAATTGTCTCTGTTTGCAGATGACATGATTGTATATTTAGAAAACCCTATCGTCCCAGCCAAAAATCTTCTTAGACTGATAAACAGCTTCAGCAAAGTCTCAGGATACAAAATAAATGTACAAAAATCACAAGCATTCCTATACACCAATAACAGACAAACAGAGAGCCAAATCATGAGTGAAATCCCATTCACAATTGCTTCAAAGAGAATAAAATACCTAGGAATCCAACTTACAAGGGATGTGAAGGACCTCCTCGAGGAGAACTACAAACCACTGCTCAAGAAAATAAGAGAGGACACAAACAAATGGAAAAACACTCCATGCTCACGGATAGGAATAATCAATATCATGAAAATGGGCATACTGCCCAGAGTAATTTATAGATTCAATGCTGTCTCCATGAAGCCACCATCAACTTTCTTTACAGAATTAGAAAATCTACTTTCAATTTCATATGGAATTAAAAAAGAGCCCGTATAGCAAGACAATCTTAAGCAAAAAGAACAAAGCTGGAAGCATCACACGACCTGGCTTCAAACTATACTACAAGGCTACAGTAACCAAAATAGCATGGTACTGTTACCAAAACAGACATATAGACCAGTGGAACAGAACAGAGGCCTCAGAAATAATGCCACACATCTACAACCATCTGATCTTTGATAAACTTGGCAAAAGCAAGCAATAGGGAAAGGATTCCCTATTTAATAAATGGTGTTGGGAAAACTGGCTAGCCATATGCAGAAAACTGAAATTGGACCCCTTCCTTACACCTTATAGAAAAATTAATTCAAGATGGATTAAAGACTTAAATGTAAGAGCTAAAATAATAAAATCCCTGGAAGAAAACCTGAGCAATACCATTCCAGACCTAGGCATGGGCAAATACTTCATGACTAAAACACCAAAAGTAATGGCAACAAAAGCCAAAATAGACACATGGGATCTAATTAAACTAAAGAGCTTCTGCACAGCGAAAGAAACTGTCATTAGAGTCAACAGGCAACCTATAAGAATGGGAGAAAATTTTTGCAATCTATCCATCTGACAAAGGGCTAATATCCAGAACTTTAACAAATTTACGAATAACTTTAACAAATTTAACAGGATAGTAAATAGTTTAAAAGGGCTAATATCCAGAATCTACAAATGACTTAAACAAATTTATGAGAAAAAAAGAACCCCATCAAAAAGTGGTCGAAGGATATGAACAGACACTTCTCAATAGAAGACATTTATGCAGCCAACAGACATATGAAGAAAAGCTCATCATCACTGGTCATTAGAGAAATGCAAATTAAAACCGCACTGAGATACTATCTCATGCCAGTTACAATGGTGATCATTAAAAAGTCAGGAAACAACAGATGCTGGAGAGGATTTGGAGAAATAGGAACACTTTTACACTGTTGGTGGGAGTGTAAATTAGTTCAACCACTGTGGAAAACAGCATGGCGATTCCTCAAGGATCTAGAATCAGAAATACCATTTGACCCAGCAATCCCATTTTACTGGGAATATACCCAAAGGCATATAAATCATTCTATAAAGACACATGCACACGTATGTTTATTGCAGCACTGTTCACAATAGCAAAGACTTGGAACCCACCAAAATGCCCATAAATGATAGACTAGATAAAGAAAATGTGGCACATATACACCATGGAATATTATGCAGCCATAAAAAGGATGAGTTTCTGTCCTTTGCAGGGACATGGATGAAGCCGGAAACCACCATTCTCAGCAAACTAACACAGGAACAGAAAACCAAACACCACATGTTCTCACTCGTAAGTGGGAATTGAACAATGAGAACACATGGAAACAGGGAGGGGAACATCACACACTGGGGCCTGTTGGGGGTTGTGAGGCTAGGGGAGGGATAGCGTTAGGAGAAACACCTAATGTAGATGATGAGTTGATGGGTGCAGCAAACCACCTTGGCACATGTATACCTGTGTGACAAACCTGCACGTTCTGTACATGTATCCCAGGACTTAAAGTATTAAAAAAATGGGCTGTAGATCTATGTGTAAAATGGAAAAATTATAAAAGTCCTAAAATATAACTGCAAATCTAGATGATCTTAGACTTGGCAATGACTTTTTAGATCTTTCTAGACACAACACAAAAGGCACAATTCACGAAAGGAATAATTTATAAGTTGTACTACATTAAAATTTAATACTTCTGCTCTGCAAAAGATACCATCAAGATAATGATAAGTGACAGACTGGGAGAAAAATATTTGCAAAAGACATCTATGATAAAAGACTATTATCTAAAATATTTAAAGGACTTTTAAAACTCAGGAATAAGAAAATGAACAACCCAATTAAAAAATGGGCAAAAGATCTGAACACACACATAATCAAAGAAGATATACAGGTGAAAAATAAGCATATGAAAATATGTTCAACATCATATGTCATTATGGAATTGCAAATTTTAAAAAGTGTGATACCAGTACACATTGATAAGGATTGTGAAAATCCTAAACACTGACAACATCAAATGCTGGCGAGGACGTGGAGCAACAGGAACTCGTTCACTGCTGGTAGAAATGCAAAATGGTACAGCCACTGTGGAAAACAGTTTGGCAGTTTCTTGTAAAACTAGATTTACTCTTACCATGCACTCCAACTAAAGATGTTCTTCAGTGGGTGAATGAGTAAATAAACTATGGTCTATCCCTATGATGGGATATTATTTAACTATATAAGGAAATGAGCTACCAAGTTATGAAAATACATGGAGAAACTTAAACACATATTACTAAGTGAAGGAAGCCAATTTAAAAAGGCTATATACTGTATAATTTCTATTATATGACATTCTGGAAAAGGGAAAAGTATGAAGACAGTAAAAGATCAGTGATTGACAGGGGTCTGTGGGGTGAGAGGGATGAATAGGTGGAACACAGGGTTTTTTGGAACAGTTAAACTATTCTGTATGATATAATGGTTTGTCATTATACATTTGTCAAAACCCATAAAATGTACCACACTAAGGATGAACCTTAATATAAATGATGGACTTTGGGTGATAATGGCGTATCAGTGTTGGTTCATTGATTGTTACAAACATACTGCTGTAGCACAGGATGTTGATAGGCAACAAGGGATATATAGGCTACAGGGGATATATGGGAACTCTGTACTTTCTGCACAATTTTGCTGTGAACCTAAAACTGCTCTAGAGCATAAAATAAATTTATTTATTTATTTATTTATTTATTTATTTATTTAGAGATGGGGATCTCACTATGTTTCCCATGCTGAACTTGAACTTCTAGGTTCAAGTGATCCTCCTGCCTCGGCCTCCTGAGTAGCTGGGACTATAGGTACGTGTCTGCTTGCCTGGCTAAAGTCTATTTTTTTAAAAAAGTGTTTTCCCCTTTTCCTAATGGCCCAATCATTAGAAAAAACATTTATCTTTGACCATTTCTCATTTTTCTTTTTAGTTCTTTGGTAGTTATAAGGTGCTTATATTTCTTGTCCTTGATTTCTTGGCTTTGGAAAATTTACAACGTATCAAAATGAATATGAGGAATTTACCTCACATTTATTATCCCTTGCCAATTTCTGTTAGATATGTGGTTTTTCTATATTAGTTTTCTTTGTAGCTTTTAAACTGAATTTTTAGTGTCTAGGTGGGAGGATCACTTGAGCCCAGGAGTTCAAGACCAGCCTGGGCAACATGGCAAAACCCCATCTCTACAAAAAATACAAAAAATTACCCAGTTGTGGTGGTGCACGCCTGTAGTCCCAGCTATCTGGGGGGCTAAGGTGGGGGAATGGCTTGAGACAGGTAGGCAGAGGTTATGGTGAGCCAAGATCCCATCACTGAACTCCAACCTGTATGACAGAGCCAGACCCTGTCTCAAAAAAAAAATTAATGTATTGTACACATTGGTATAGACAAGTGCTTGTAGTTCCTCTTCAATACTTTATCACTGCCATGGAAACCACCTCAGAGATGAGTAGGCATGGCAGGTGGGGAGGGGAAGCAGTGATTCAGGGCAGTGTTGAATGAAAAGAAGGGAGGGACATGGTACTTGCATCTTTTGGCAATATCAATTCAAAATGATCTGAGATGTTTATTCATAAAAAATAACAGCAGATAGTTTTCCTGACTCCTTGTCCCAGCCTCCCGCTGCCATAAGAAATATGAGGGCATGAGGTTCTCTAAGAATGTCCAGAGAAGGGCTTAGGATGTCCCCTTGTAAGTACATGGAGGTAATACATTTGGTTTTAGGATATATCTCTTAAATGCAACAGAATATCATAAAGCATTTTTCCTAATTACAATTTTTAGCACTTGTATAATTACTTTAGCGTTGTATAATGGCTAATTTAGCCATTTACTAATTGGTTATCCCTAAGGGCTTTCTTCTATGCCCTATTTTCTTCTTAGCACTTTCTCCCTAGTTGATTTTGCCTTCAATCTGCTGGTGACTCCCAAATCTGTATCTCTGGTCTAGCCTAGTATTATTCTCCCAAACAGGTGCCTCAAATTTATGAAATTCAAAACTGTATTTATCCCTACCTCTAGAACTTGTTAATCTGCCACATGACAATGGATGGCACCACCCTCAGATAATTGCTTAGGCAAGAAAATAAGGTGGTTAATCTTGACTCCTTCCTCTCCCTTATCCCCCTTTATCCAGCCACTCATCAAGTTCTGTTGATGCTTTCTGCTACATTTTAGATATTTCCATCCACTTTTCTTTGTCTCTACTGCTGTTGCCCTTGTCCAGTCCACTGTTGTTGCTCAGCTAGGTTACTACAGCTGTTTTCTGCCTGGTTTCTCTGCCTCTGGTGTTACTGTCTTCAAATTTATTCACCCAACTGCAGCCGGAGTGATCTTTTTAAAATACAAATTCAGTCGATGTTACTTTCCTGGTAAACCTTTGATATATATTATATATACATAGATATGTGGATACACATACACATGTACATACAAATGCCCTTGATAATGCACCTTTAGACCTCATTATCCCATTTCTTGCTAAAAGAATTTATTTTCCTTGACTATGCCATGCTCTTTTTGCTTCTGGAATGTCACGTAGGCTTTTTTCTTTTTTGACCTGAAATAGTCCCTCCACCCCTCTTTAACTGGTAGCTGATTCTCATCTTTTGCATCTCAGCTTGGCTGAGATACTCCCTTCTCCCCAAATCCTTCCTTAACACTAGTCTGGAGTAGGTACCACTACTAGGTGTTTGCAGGGACATTTTTACTTCTTCTTTTGGAGCATATATCATGCTGTACAGTAATTCTTGCTTGCACAAATGATCCTACTAGGCTGTGAGTTCTGTATATATGTGAATACACATAAACAGTCATATACATGTTGGTTGAATGGATATGTGAATGAGCAGGAGAAATGAAAAGATTCATCCAGCATCTACATAGGGATTTAGTGTTATAAAGTCTGAGGGAGGATAAAACAAAAGCAGAAACATGCAAGAAAACATTTAATACCTGAAGGTAAAATTTCTAATTACTGCTTGTGCTTAGAAGTTGAAAGACCTATAACAGTTCATATTCCCTTTGACTTTTGATGAATCAGTTCCTTTTCTTGCATGCGAATTTATTTCTATAAAATATAAATATTTAGTTATAAAAATTATGTAATTATTCGAGCTCTGACTTTAAAAGTGAGGAAACAGAGGGTCAGAAAGGTTAAGCAACTTGTAGAAACAAGAGTCAGGACCAGATCCCAGCTCTTTTGACTATCAGTTACTATGGATAAATTAAACACCCTTACAATTGTTAGCATTGTGCATCTTTTGAAAAATTATCCAAGTCCCCAGTTTAGGCACCTTTAGAAAAATGGCCATAATTCTTTCAGGTCAGGAGGTCATTGCTTCAGTACATATGGGACACTAATGAACAATAAGAGTTAATTGCTAATTAGGTAAGTGTGACCTAGTCCCTCGGGGAATCTGGTCAATACTGGAGCAGCTCTGGGTACAAATGAATGTTTATTGGTGCCTCAGTGCAGACCCTGGTGCTGTTACTTTGAGGAAGGGAAGAGCAGTACTCTGCTTTTAACCACATACTCTTTTTTTCTGAAGCTTGTTTAGTACTGACTTTGTTTTAAACTCATGTCCTTATCTAACTCACATAGGTTCAGGGACTCCCGTGAGAAACTTCTGTAATAGCATTTCACGTCTGCTCATCTGTGCCCAAACAGTCTTTCATGACTCAGACATTTTGAAACTGCAGTGTGGTATTTTAAGGCCTTTCTAAATTGCATACTTTATTTTAAACAATTCAAATTGGTTGTGTGTTCTGTCAGTGTAACAGGGAAGCCTTTTGTTTATGTTAAAACACCACACACACCAAATTAGCTTGGTACTTATTTTATGGCTTAGTAATTGCTCACTAAAAGCATCTAAGTTGACTACTTTCTCATAGAATAGGAAGAAGAGCTTGTGAGAAATTTATATCAAAAAATGAAAATGGCTCATAAAAAAAGAAAATTGCCCACTGTAGGTCAAAACTCCCTACAAGAAATTTTATTGCTATACATATACCTCATTGTTCAGTGAAGTAGGAAGGTTTGGAATAGAGAGATTTTTAAACACATCAACTAACATTGACATGCTAGGCCATAATGACATCTCTCATAATGCCATCTGCAGATCTCAGAATAAATGCTGGCCAAGCTCCCACCGAAGGTGTAGCATTTACCTAGTAATCTATAAAGGGTCTGCTGCTACCAAGCTTCCCATTTGTTTTTGGGATCTGAGGATGAGGCTTCCTAAGTCCAGATCATTTGTTTTGGATTCACTATTGAAAACCTGGCTTAGGAGTGGGTACAGATGTTTGCTTTACTTAGCACCATAGGCTTTTGTTAACTGCAGCTGCACATATGAAGTATTTAAATTTGAAAGTTAGGGGCTCCTGGTGAGAACCGTGGAATCACCTGCATTTTTTACTCTTCTTCAGATGAGGGAGGAAAAGGAGGACAGCAACCCAATGACTTTGTGAGGATTTGTCCAGCAACCTGGTGCTTGGACATTTTTGCTTTGAGTACAGGCATAACACCTGAATTGGAATCCCATTCTTTCTTAACACACAACAGCTCCAGACATCTAAGGTGGCGAGAATGTATTAGATACTGCTTTTTTTTTTTTTTTTTTTTTTGATAGTGAGATCTTCTATACCTGGACTGCCTTTTAAAAAAAAAACAAAAACCATATGGCCTTGAATAATTTATTAAATGATAACCAAACAAATACAGATATGACTCTGTTGGTTATAGCTTTCTTTTTTTTTTTTTTTTCTTTTGGCTGCAAGCAAGCATAAATTCTTCCTTCTGAATAATTCCCTGGTTTCCTTTGAGGGACTGTTCTTCACTGTTTCATGTAGCACTGCTGGGAGGGTAAATTTTCAGGTGCTTGTCTCTCTGTGGAATCTGAGGAGCACAGAGCCTCCTTCTCTCAGCTCACAGGGGACTGATGTGACCAACCCTGGCAGTCATATTCTTCCGCAGAATTTTGAATCTTGAGTGAGTGATTTAAGGACACAAAGTACAGTTGGATATTATTCATCATGGGGAACAGCTGCAGTGACATTTTGGTCTGACTGTTCTGGCAACAACGTGCTTGCTGTCTTTCCCTCATCTTGGCCTCTTGGAGTTCCTTGATTGCTGCATGGTTCTAAGCTTGCTCTTCCAGGCTCCTGTTGGGTCTGACACTCTTCTGCCCCAGTATGTTTGCTTTTGGTAAAATTAGTCAATGTCAGTTTTGCTGCTTACAAATAAGAACTTTGATGCATATGCTAAGTCTGGTTACCTAAGAAGGACTCCATTTACATTTATCAATGAAGCACCAGGAGGAATTTACATGAGATACTCACTAGTTTCAGTTACTTGTTCCGATCACTCCCATTAAAATAATTCTCTTCAACACCACCTATACTCTTTGCCACTTGACAAATTAAGAAATGCATCTTTTTCCTAGACTTAATAAAACGTATAATGAATTTCTCTGTAATGAGATCACTCTGAGAGTTGATACATTCTTTATGTGATAAAATTCTTTATGACCGTGACATAAAGGCAGGGTGATTTTTGTTTCCCAGATTCCCATGTAGCACACATATTTACCTCCCATTGCTAAGATTCTTCTCAACATGCATCTGTCTACACACTTCTCAGATAAACGCCCTGATTTTTCCAACATGAAGGGCTATGTGTTATTAAGGTACAGTGGTTTCTTAACAGAAGGCTGTTGTGCCTGCCAGTGACTTTTGAAGAGGATGTCCTCTTCTTTGCATGTAAATCAGGAAATGGCATATCATTGGGGTAATTAGGATAGCAGATACTTCTGTGACCTACTCTTCAAAATAATCAGTTCAAGTTTCATTTCTTACAGATTAAATTGTTAGCTGGTTTGGTAACAGCAAGGGACAAGGTTAGAGATTGAAATAAAGTATTAGTAGCATGCTTTCTATTTGAAGTGTGGTGTTATTTGAGAAAAGTTCTCTGTATCATCTTCTGCAGGCAATGGTAGCCTTTCTAAGGTCATTGCATTTAAAAGCCAAAATGGAACTGAAAAATCATTTATGTACAGTGATTTCATTTCGTTAACAGGGAAACTGAAGTCTTAAAGGTTCTGTGACCTGGCAAAGATTACATAGTTGGTTGCATCACAGTCCTCTTCCTCATTTTCTTGTAATAAATGCATTCCCACCTCTCAAAACTCGATTGTGCCTAGCTATTAACAGACCAGCTCCGTAGTCCGTTCCAGACTAGAAAATTTTGCTTTTTGTCATTCTCTGGCATGGTGAATTGTTTGGGAATATCTGTTAGCTGGTGTTCTTTCTCTAGAAATGGACAGGTCTTTCTGATAACATTCTTATTCCTTCTATAAATCTTTTGTAGACATAGGGTTATTAAGCCCTGTAATTCACACGTACTTCCCTTTAAAGCATGGACCTTTTTCGAAGTTGTGGTAAGGTAACTTTTGGGTACCCATATGTGATAAAATAAAAAATATGTATTTGGTCCCCAGTTTCTTATACACAGGTCCTAAAGTTCTTGGAATCTCCAGAGTGATAATAGCATCTTTTGTATACCAATGGAATGACTGGTGGCTGGAGGCCCCCAGACAGCTTCAGAATGGGAGCTGGTCACCAGAAAGACCAAGGCATGATTAGAGGATTGGGAATTTCAGCCCTACCACTGGGGAAGGGAGAGGGGCTGGAGATTGAGCTAATCACCAGTGGGCAATGATTTAATCAATCATACCTAGGTTATGAATCCTCTGGAGAGCTTCCAATTTGGTGAACATGTTGAGGTGCTAGGAAGGTGGCGTATCCAGAGAGGGCATGGAAGCTCCACACACCCGTCTCCTCCTTTCTTGCCCCATGTGCCTTTTCCGTCTGGCTTTCCTGACTTGTATCCTTTACAATAAACAAATAAATATAAGTCAAGTGTTGCCCTGGATTCTGTAAGCCATTTTACCAAATTATCAAAGCCGAAAGGCGGGTTGTAGGAACTCTTCCTCCTTTTTTGCCAAGACAGACAAAACTGTGGGCACTTATGATTGTGTACACAATACTTACGATTGGCATCTGAAATGAGGGCAGTCTTGTGGGACTGAACCCTTAAACCTGTGAAGTTTAACTCTGAGTAGTTAGTGTCAGAATTGAGTTGGATTGTACGGCACCTGGTTGGTGTCTGGAGAGTTGGAGAATTGGTTGGTGTGAGGAAAGAAATGACATATTTGGTGTTAGAAGTGCTGTGAGTAGAAACAGCACAGACCAAGTCACATTTGTAATGGTCTAGGGAAACTTCTATCTAAAAAAAATTCTATGGTAAGTCCTCTAAAATGAAGTTTCTTTTTTCTTTTCTTTCTTTCTTTTTTTTTTTTGTGACAAGGTCTCGCTCTGTCACCCAAGCTGGAGGGCAATGGAGTGATTATAGCTGACTGCAGTATTGAACTCCTGGGCTCAAGGGATCCTACCGCCTCAGCCTCCAGAGTAGCTGGAACTCTAGGTGTGTGCCACCTTGCCCAGCTAATTAATTTTTTTTTTTTTTTTTTTTGTAGAGACAGGGTCTTGCTATGTTGCCCGGATTGGTCTCAAACTCTTTGTCTTAAGCAATTCTCCTACCTTGGCTACCCAAAGTGCTGGGATTAGAGACATGAGCCACTGTGCCTGACCCTGAAGTTTCTTTTAGTGTTGTTAATAATTTTTAAGTTATCCATTTGGAAATCCTGATTTTCAGACTTCGTATTTTCTTGGAGCAGATCATACCTGATCTGCCAATATATATATATATGGCCAATAATAATTGGAATTTATTAAATGTTTACTGTGTGTCAGGCACTATGCTAAATGCCAAATGTTATATATGAGTTATTTCATGTAGTCCTCACAGCAACCTCCTAAGCAAGGTAATTTCATAGATGAGAGAAATAAGGCTCAGAGAAGTACAATAGTTTTTCTCAAATTACCTGGTTAGTAAGGAATGGTGCTGAAAGTCTTAGGAGAAATGACACGACTAAGGCATGCTCTGGTGGTTTCTCTTCTTGGCTTTTGGGGCTGTGGACATTTATAAGAAAGGTGGATTATCAAAGGCTCACCAGAGGATTTCACAGGAATGGAACATACGCAGCTAGTTGCTAGCATATGAAGGAGGATGATTGTCCGGATGGGCAGTGGATTCTTATGACAACCGGGGAAGGATGCTTCTCTTGAGCCCTAAGTTTAGACCAGCCAGTGAGAGATTGGCCACACGGGGTGTGTTTATTTGTTCAGCACTTTACTTATCTCTATGTATGTCCTAGTTTTATTTCACTTGGAGTTTACATTCCTGGAGGTTAGTTGCCGTTTTGATCTAAATTGCTTCGTATATCACTCAGCACAGCTTCTTGATAATGAAGGTCACATAACACTGTAGTTATTGGCACACACTTTGGCATCTGGGTTTGATTTTCATTTCCTACCTTTACCTTCTAGCCACGCTTAGTTACAATAATTCACCTTTTTAAATTTCTGTATTTGTAATTTGGAAAAAATTGTAGGTTTATGAGACAAAGGATGGAGGGGCTCCTCTTGGTGCCTGACATCTAGTCATGGCTGTAAGAGGCATCTCTTTCTAGTGCTCCTGCCACTGGGTACTTTTATTACTAACTAAAATAGTCCATTTAAAAGAATTGATATGTCAGGGTTCTAGGAATTTACAGCATGGTTTTTAGGATTTGGGACCTTGGAAAGCTGGAGGAAAGAATATTGAATGTCCTTTTATTTAAGGAGAGCAGGTGTTTGAACTTCTCAATAACCACATTTTCTCCCACCCTTAAATTCCCCGTACATCAGACCTAGGGAAGCAGTAAAGCAGAGCTGTGTAAAGGTGAGGGCAGATCAGAGAATGTGGCTGCTGCTATTAGTTAGAGTTGGTTCTAATTGGCCCCATGGGGGCTCCTTTCCATAAACTTAGTTATTGGAACAGCAGTGCTATCCTGAGTATTCTGTCCCCTGCCATCTGCTACCATAGGATGTATTTTTTTTCTAGTCTAGGATGAGGGGAACTGGGGCCCAGAGTTAGCTGAATGTGGCAAGAGATGCGTATATACAAAGGGTGAAGGAGACATAGTAGAGTGGCTTGGTATGTGAATAACTATGTTTTGAGTTAGAGCAGGTGTCTAGGAAAATTAATTTTGACTTAAATAAAATTATTTTAGCTGAAATCATAAGATTAACTGCAGATTCATAGTTATAAATGATATATTGAAAATGACTTACAAAGTCATCCCCATAGTCTGCCTGCTCTGACCCCAACTACCTCTCTCTCCTCCTCTCCCACCACACTGGTCTACCACACCCGCTCTGCTTTTAGTTCCTGCAGGAAGCTCTTTCCCACTGCAGGGCCTTTGCATATATTGTTTTCTTTTTCTGTAACCTCCAACTGTCCCCATGGCTACTTCTACTCATTCTTTAGGTCTTAACCTAAGTATTACTTCTTCAAAGAAGCATCACATTCAAATATAAATTAGGTCTCTATTCATAATGATTGTTTGCAATAAAGTAATGAAAATTAGAAAAGGGAATGTGTTGGCTCCTGAACCAGCGAGCCCAGGGATGGAGCTGACCTCAAGTATGGCTGGCTCTAGGGACTAAAAGCAATGCCCCCTGCATTTGAGCTCTGCTCTGCTCCTCCCAGTTCTTAATTCCACGACTCACTGTTCTCATTCTTCCTACCTGAGGACTGACTTCGACTACATAGCAGGGGGAAAAGGAGCAATGCCTAGAGACCATTAAGGTTTCTTTTTTCTGGCCTGGCTAGGCCTGGATTAGGGAGAGTGGGGAGCCCTGTGTTTGAGGTCAGTCTCCCAAGGTAGTGTGGAGAACATGTCTGTCTGTGTGAGGGAGGGGTGACTGAGGAATTCTGGCGGGGAGGAACAGGGAAGAATGGCAACTGGATAGATGAAAGCTGATGGATCTCCACTACAGTCTCCCTTATGGTTTTGTTATAGAAGCAGTCATTTTTCTTCATAGCATTTGTCCAATTTGAAATGTAGTGTATTTTGTGTGTTCATTTGGTTAATATCTGCTGTGTGCTTCTCCAGGGTGGCAATCAATTCTGCAGTGTTCATGGCTGTATCCCCGGTGCCTGTGGCACATAGTAGGAGCTTGGTAATCACGTGTGGAATGAATGAACTGAATGGTCAAGGAAATTAGAGTGTGTGAAAAGGAAGGAAATGGATATGTTGTAACCATATCCTTATACCTAAAGAATCTCTAGAATGCTTCTTGGAGAACTTGGCCATTTAAATGATTCGTAGAGACATGAGTTGAGGGCTAGAATGGGGCAGGGGTTGTTACAGTGTAGTGTCTGTACTAGCAGGACCAGTATTATTAGAGAAAGTGCCAGAAATGGAAACTCCCAGTCCCACCCTATGCCTCCTAAATCAGAAACTCTGAGGATGGGACCCAGAAATCCGTGTTTTAGCCCCCAGAATAATTTTAATGTATGTGATGTTTGAGAACCACTGGAGTAGGGGATAGGGAGAAGTGAGAAGGTCATGCTTACATAGTCATAGCATGTAAAAATTACTGGCAGGAGGCAGTTTCTTGGGTTTTCTGAAACTCCGTTTTGATTTGAAGTGAGGCAGTGGAGCATAATGGTTAAGAGCACTTGAGCCAGGTTGTCTGGTTTAGAATCGAGGCTCCTCTGCTTATAGAGTAACTTTGTACAGCTCACACTATCTCTCTAAGTGTCCAATTCCATATAAAATATGGACACAAATATATTAATAAAATAACCATAGCAAATAGTAGCTAATTCGTATAAGTGCTGTGGGGATTAAAAATGATAATCATGGGCAGGCGCAGTGGTTCATGCCTGTAATCCCAACTCTTTGGGAGGCCGAGGTGGATGAATCATGAGGTCAAGAGATCGAGACCATCCTGGCCAACATGGTGAAACCCCGTCTCTACTAAAAATACAAAAATTAGCTGGGCATGGTGGCACATACCTGTAGTTCCAGCTACTCAGGAGGCTGAGGCAGGAGAATTGCTTGAACCCGGGAGGTGGAGGTTGCAGTGATCCGACATTGTACCACTGCACTCCAGCCTGGGGACAGTGTGAGACTCCATCTCAAAAACAAACAAACAAACAAAAAACAAAAAAACCCCAATAATCATGATGGTGGTGATAATAGCTAACAGTTATTAGGCCCTTTAAGTGACTAAACACTGTCGAAGCTCTTTCCAAGTGCTGGCTTATTCAGTGCATACAATTTATTGAATGCTTACTATTATTATGCTTACTATTATTGTTTATAAATGGAGAGTGGGTAGATCCTATGTATTTGGAGTGGGCCAGAAGTTTCCCCAGTTGAGGGAATCATGTTAGAGGTTAATCAGTCATCTTTATGATTTGGAAGAGTGTGGGGCTGGTGTCCTCCTCCTATTCTGTTTCTGCTCCCATCATCCTGCCCTCTGATGGGCTCTCCATCCCACATGTTCTTGTCTTATTGGCTTCACTTGATGCATAGCCTTATAATAAGCCATAAGTACTTGTAAGCCTAGTCATGTCTGACTGGGGTTATTCAACCATTTTGATGTACTTTTCCAGGTGGGATAAACTGAAGGTATTTTTTTGGTACAGGCCTTTACTAAGCTTTGCATTTTTAAGTATTTGCACTTCAGGGATTTTTCTTAAATGCAAAGAACCTGCAGAGACTTTCATAACCTCAGTTGACTTCTACTCTCTGCTCATGACTAAGGTCACTGAGATGTGGATCAATCTGACAAACCCATGGGTTTTGGTCATTTGAGTTCCTGTCACCAGGGATTTGGACTATTCACCAGTGCTGCTTGTCTGTATGTGTGTTAGCTGGGTTTATATACCATAGACTGAAGCTGCTATTCTATCTGGTCAGGTTGGAGATTGAGAAATTTGTGTTGTGGTGCATGGTTATTCTTTTATGACACTAGCATTCACTGGGTGTTTACTATATGTGAAGCCCAGAGACTTCATTTCTGATGAATGCTTAAACAGTAATAGTTTGTCATAGTGGAACTTGCTTGCTCAAAACAACCTGGGGTTAGTGATATCTCAGCCCAGGAAAAGGTGTGTATTAACTTGAAGCTGACTGAACTCCTGAGGCCTGGGGGGTACTTAGCACAGTCAGGGATGCTGTTTGACAAGGAAAGGCACTGTGAGCCTTCAAGGCTCAATTGTCAGCAGATGCTTTTCTAAGATTAACTATCTCCAGTGGCCAAATGTGCTGTGGGTGGAGATGTTTTTCTCCCAAGAGTGAATCCTCAGATTCAGGACCTTTCCTTTTTTTCTCCTTCAAATGCTCCCTTGTCTTTCTATTGTAATTAATTTGGTACATGGCCACTTCTTCTGCACAGCTAAAGTTTGCCATTGTGAGTGGAGGAGTTTTTGTCAGAATCCCTGATTGTCCGTGACAAACCCAATTTGAATCAGCTTAAGAAAAAATGAGTTGATTGGCTCAGGCAACTGGGAAGGATGGTGGTGCAGACCATAGAATTAAGGAAAGAACTGTAGGATCAGGGACTTGAGAATCAGGACACAACTTCACCAGGGATTTTTCCCTGCTCATCTCTCATTCCTGCTTGTCTGATTGTTTTCATTTTGCTCTCTTATCTCAGGTTTTACATCTTAACTATCCTAATGTAAAGAGCTTTACTTCTTTCCAAGGTCCATTTTTTTTTTCATGCCTAGAGAAAGATCTGATTGGCCTCATGCAGTCTTGGGTCCACTGCTAGACTCATCCTATGCCTAGAGGAGTGGGCAGGGCTGACATTCAACAGGTGTATACCATGGTGGCAGGAGCCCATCATGTTGGCCCCCTTGCTGTGCTAGTTGTGAACTATTTTGAGTAGCATCCCTGGAAATGGGATATCCAGATTGGCTGATCTGGGTCATGTGTCTATTTCTGTGAGCTCAGGGTGAGGGTAGTGGTGCACATGGCAGGGTTTGCTACAAAAATAAGAGATGGGGAAAATGTGCTAGGGAGCCAAAAACTTGCCACCAAAATATGCCTTGAACACTGGTTAGTTGAATTCAATATAAAACAGTTCCTCATTACACAGCTTGTCATGGAGCATCTGTTGACACTTTGAAGGATAAGTTGTTGCCTTTTTCTCCCCTATCCAGGTCTTTTCCTAAATAATACCTACCTTACTTTTCTGATAGAAACTTTATCTGCCCCAATCTGCTGGCATGAGGCCCATTGGGCTCTGCTGATAGGAATCATGACTGGTTTTTCTGCTAATGACGGACATGAGGTCCTTGCACTGTTCCCCTTAACTGGGTTTTGTCCATCTTCATCACACTCCACCCCTGGCCCCTGGTCCTGTTGCCTGCCTTTGATTCTTTTTCCCTCCTGTTCCTTCTTGCTTGCTCTTATTCTTAATGCTGTTCTCTATTGGACTGTTTCTGTCAGAAGAGACAGCTAGGGGGATTATGATGCTTATTTAACAGATGAAGAGATGAAGGCTCAGAGAGTTTAAAGTGATTTGTTCCAGGTCACACAGTTGGTATTTGGCAGATGAACAATTTTTAGTCGGAGCCTTTTGATGCCAAAGCTCAGCCTCTTTCCTCTTTGCTGTGTTCTCTCACTGTGTTTGCTCAGACCTTTAAACGTTACCACCACCTTCCCAACACATAATCACCATTTGGAGAGGGGGAGACTTTTGACAGTGATTTAGGGATAATTTTGGAGTGTAGAAGGAAATTCAGGCTTTTGATGGGCTGGAAGAAGAGAGGAGGCCATTCTAGGGAACAAGAGCAACCTGAGTAAAGCAGCTGAATGAGAAGTGGCCTCTGTCTCGTGTCACGAAACCAGCGTGGGGGTAGTGGTAGCAATAACAGTAGCCTTAAGGAAAGTGACGATGAAAAACCAAGGTGGCAAAGTGAGCAGCTGCTATGCTCCAGGCACCGTTCTGAGCACCGTCATCCTTTACCTTGTTTAATTCTTAAGGTAACTCTGTGAGCTATGAAATACCATTATCTCCATCCTCCACTGCTGAGGAAACAGAGGCACAAGGAGGCCATTAATTCACCCAAATCACATAGCTGGTAAGAAATCAAGTTTACATTTAAACTTGAACCTATCTGATCCTGAAGTCTATTCTTTCTCTTAACCGCGTGCTTTGCAGCTGGAGGCTGTTGCATGAATTTGAGAAGAAGCCAGACAACCTGTCCCAGAAATTTGTCCAGAGAGCTGATGCTATTAGTACAAACTATTCTATTTGTCAGATGTTTTTGTTTTAAAAAGGTGTATCTTTGTTGAACATTAATCATCAATTCATAAATATCTTGCAGTCTCCTTGTACAAGATGCAAACAGCACAGAGAAAAACATGAAAGTTTCCCGTTTACCTCACTGTCCCCTCATCCTGTGCAGATTACTTTGTATTCTAATTTATCTCTTAGGCTACTGCACTCTGCCATCAACTTATTGTAGGACTAAGGGCACATTGCTCATTATCTCTGTACCTGGCTTCTCCGTTGGTAAGCTTGAGCCTCTTGCTTGCCTCCCCCTTCCGGGCTCAACGTTTTCCGAATCTCTTTCCTTACCCAGCAGCAGTGACTCAGGAATCCTGTGGGTAATAAATTATGTTCTGTAATAATGAGCCCTTTCCTTCTGTTCCATCTGCTGGTTTCCCGTTTCACAGTGAACCTTGATGGGTTGAGGCAGAAAAACTCATTTCATTTAGAAATGAGCTTCTACCCCTTGGAAGTTCACTTGCTGTCAGGAGATGATGATGACAGGCCCTCAAGGAGAGAGCTAGGAACAAGGTGTAGGGGCTGCTCTGGGGAGTAACTCATAAACCAACCCTACACACAGCAGTGGTACATCCAGGTAGAATTTGAGGGTACCAGTGATTGAATGGAGATACCCGTATTTATTGACCATGATAAAATAGTTGTGTGAGTGAAAGAACTCAAACATCTGGTACCTCCCTCACAGAGCTCACAGAAAAATAATGATGAACCGTATCTTGTGCTTGGTGTTAAGGTGGCAGCAAGCTGTACAGGCATTGAGTAGAGGAAGATCACGTGATTAGAGTATGGTGCTGGCCAAGGAAGGCTTCCTCAAGGTGGTGAGATTCTAAGGCTAAAATAAATAAAATGTTATATGCTCAATATAGAAATCTTGGATAATTTTTGAAAAGCATAAAAGAAAAAATGGTCTATTATCCCACCAAAGATAACTGCTACTAGTATTTTGGTATGTGCTCTTCCAGTTTCTTATTACTGTAATTATATAATCAAAATGAAATCCTATTATATACTTGTCATTTTGAAACTTTTGTTTTTAGCAATATATGATATTTTCCTGTCAATACATCTTCAAAAGCATAATTTTTTTACAATGGAAATTGCTTTTTTTTTCTCATTATAAAACTGTAGTGCTTGCAAAAAAAAATCAGAGGATATGCAAAACATTATAAGGAAGAAAAGAAAAAAAAATCACAATTCTACCCCCAGCAATTATTACTATTACCATTTGAGTATATATACTTCCCAACTTTTTCCAAATGTGTGTGTGTGTGTATGTGAAACATATAGGTATAATATATATTACATTTCATTCTTGTAGATCTTTGATTACTATCTCTCATCCACCTTCCTCTCACAGATTTTTAAACATCATGAGGGCAGAGACTGTGCCTGTCCCCTTCACTAGAGAATTCTTAGTTCCTTGCACAGTGCCTGGCACGTAATGGGCATTCATTTAGTAAACATTTATCAAATGAATGAATGGGTGAATGGTAGGTACACATTGTAACGGATCTTGAATGAGATGATGATAACAATGTTGTCTAATCACTGGGAAATGGGACAGGGCTTTCAGAACTATGGACATCAGGTTATGGATCTTTGCTTATATATGTTTAGCATCTGTGCATTAAGAAAATGCAACACACACACACACACACACACACACACACACACACCCAAAAAACCAAACCCAAACCATTTGTTGCTTTTGACTACATGAAAAGTTGCACTTTTTGCTATATTATGACTGTTAAGATTCATGGCAACTTAAAACACCTCCATCCATCACTGTCCACATGTCTCTAACTAGCTCTAAGAAGGCAAGGAACATGTGTTGTTCATCTTAGTACTGCTGCTGCAGTGACATATGTGTCTTCGGCATCAGCTCATGTTTCTTGGTGAGTGTGATGGTAGGAGGATGAAAGGGGTGGAAAATTATTTCTAGAGAGGCCCTGTGGTGAATAAAAGGCATGCAACACTTCTCTGATGTGACCAGATGCTAAGGTGACTGCTTATTACTTTAACATTTCTCTCCCTTACCTAGTTTCACTGGACCTGATTAAACAAGTCATAGTAAGAAATATGTGTGGGCAGACAGTTAAGTAGCTAAGCCAATTTATAGTTCCACTGCCGTAGCATAAGACTCTGGTGCACACTCTTAGAGACATTTTTTACGCTCTGAACTCAAATGAACCAAGTAATAATTCGGACCTGGAGATTTTAAACTTTCATGTTGCTGGAAGGGATCCAAATAAGTCAACTTAGAAATTAAGAATATTTGGATTGGAGTGACCTTGGATACCAGCTAGTTCTGTCTTCTCATTTTACAGACGAAGAAACTGAGCCCCAGAAGGGAGAGTGGAGTTACTCAAGGTCCTATAGCAAGTCCGTGGTAAAACCGGAACTAGAACTCGGGCATTCTAAATTCTAGGGTGATATGATTTTAACATCTGCTGTGAGAAAGATAAAAACTTAAAACATCATCCAAGAACACTTGACCACCATTTGAGGGAGGGAGGGAGGGAGGGGGGAGAGAGAGAAACAGGGGGTGGGGGTGGGAAGAGAGAGAACAGAGGAAGTGAGGACAAAGGAAACAAATGAAAATGAAAACTGTCCTAGATAATACATTCTGTGGTTTCACAGAATGACTAGGAAAGCAGTGCTCCTATGAACTTCTCCAGCACACATGAAAAACCTGGAGGGTTGTAGTTTTAGAAATGAATTTGAAATGCTTTGGACATCACTATTGGAAGCTTACCACCTTTTCTTCTGATCTAAATGAATTTAGCAAAGGAACTCAATTTTAGTCACTGGAGACTAATTAAGCAGTCTAGCATGAACCGTAGCTAAATCCGCTTGTATAAAGTGCAGCACGCACACAGATAGATGAGCTGAACTGTGGCCCTGATGAAATATGCTCACAGAATTGGTCTCTTACTAACAGCTAATGGAGCCTGGGTGAAGTGACATTGTTATAGAAAACAAAGAGAAGAAATTGTAGTGACTTAATGTAATGCCCCTTAGAATTTTTCTTTCTATTTCCATGTTTACTCTTTCCCTCCCATCCTGCTTCTCAAGTTGGGCTACTGCAATAATCTCGGACAGTTCTCCTAGACTCCAGTCTTTCTACTCCAGCTCATGTGAAACATTGCTTCCAAGTTTATCATCTGAAAATAACCCTTTGGTGATTCTAGTCTCTGGCTTAAAACATCCCAGGATTTTCATTGCTGAAAGCTGTGCTTCTCAACTTTAAGGCTGGTAATCAGCTTGGGAGAGCTTGTTAAAAATGCAAATTCCTAAACACACCCCCAAAAGATTCTGATTCCATGGATTTGGGATGATGCCCAGGAATTTATATTTTTAACATATTCCCAGTGTATTTCTTATGGAGATAACTCAGAAACAATAGTGAGAAAAACTGGCCTGCATGGTGAAGTCGAGCTTGTTAGCTGAGGAGTAACCTCAAATGGTGGAAATACAGATCCATGGCAGGCCAGAGAGTGAGGAAAGAGAGACTTTGGGTCCAAAACATCTAGAGGAATTGAATACATTAGACAACCATGACTGTGAGAGACTTTTCAACTTATAGGTAGATATAAAGGAATTTGAAAAGTTGTGTCACTAGTTTTTTTGAGTTGAGTCTGCAAACATCTGGCACAGTGGAAAGAACTCTGCAATAGGGCCAGAAGATGTGAGTGTGGGTTCCATTCACCTATGAGCTATATAACTTTTTGGTTAGCCACTTCAGTTCCCTGAGCCTCAGCTTTCCTCATCTGTAAAATGGGATCAACAATACCTCCTCTGCCTCTTCATTGATTCGTAAGGACTGAATATGTGAAAGTGTATGAAATGTGGAAAGTGTTGAATAACATAAGGTACTTTGTATTTACTTATATGAATAGTCTGTTCTCTTTACCCTCTTTTCATCTTTGCCAAGTGGCAACAAGAATCTTGCTCAGGAGAGTAATTGCAGTTAAACAGGCTAAGCTTGTCTGGGGGTGGTGTGGGGGAGTGTGTGTTGACATTAATCCTGCTACTGTTATTTGCAGGAGGAAAGAAAAAAGTCATACAGCAGCCTACAGAATGTTTTTGATTACCCAGTGGATTTGGGTAGCTTGGAGATCTGCTGTCGAGCTGCATACTAGAATCTGACTTCCTCTGCGAGCACGAATTTGGCTGAGTTTAATAGTGAGAAAAGCTTAAGAAAACCCACACATGCTGAAACCCAAAAGGCTAATGAGGAGAATAAACAGCTTGTGTAATTAGACCTTGTGCATTTCTCTAAAAAGAAATCATGAAATATGTACAAAATGTTGTCTCTGAAGGCATCATAGTCAGTCTGGTTTTTAATTTGGAAACTATGCTCATTGCCTATAGGAATTACAAGAACAATAGGCTTCTGGTTTGTCTGTAAACTGATGCTCTCACATGAAGTCTGACATTTGACTCTCTGGTCTGGCCCCCATTCACAGCAGCAGGCATTCACACAGGTCCAGATTTGCTCTGCACTGAATGCCCACAGTTTAGTGCCACCTTAGGTGGCTCTAGAGTGACTTCTTGATGAGCCAAAACCTTCTAAATGTACTGTATTGTTTTGGCTTCACACATGTTTATTCTTCCCTATACTGTTTGTCCATACGAAACACACAATGAAATGCTTTATCTTTGAAAAATCAATTATTATTCTCAGAGGCCCATGGTATCTTCAATAAAAAGGACACAATTTAACTTTTTCCCCCTACCATCTAAATTTGTCAAATCTTTGCATTTTGCCATTTTTGCTTCATGTTTTTTATTACATATTATTATTATTTTGTATGTGGCTTAAACAACAGAAGTTTATTCTCTCACAATTCAGGAGGCTAGAAGCCCCAGGTCAACGTGTTCGGTTGGCAGGGTTGATTTCTTGTAAGGCCTCTCTCTTTGGCTTATAGATGGCCTTCTTCCAGGGTCTTCACCTGATCTTCCCTGCATGTCTATTTTTTTTTTTTTTTTTTTTTTTTGAGACGGAGTCTTGCTCTGTCACCCAGGCTGGAGTGCAGTGGCCGGATCTCAGCTCACTGCAAGCTCCGCCTCCCGGGTTTACGCCATTCTCCTGCCTCAGCCTCCCGAGTAGCTGGGACTACAGGCGCCCGCTACCGTGCCCGGCTAGTTTTTTGTATTTTCAGTAGAGACGGGGTTTCACCGTGTTAGCCAGGATGGTCTCGATCTCCTGACCTCGTGATCCGCCCGCCTCGGCCTCCCAAAGTGCTGGGATTACAGGCTTGAGCCACCGCGCCCGGCCGTCTATTTTTTTTTAAAGAAGTGAAATAAAGATACAGTTCAAGCCTCTGAGAAATCCTCCCCTCTTCGTTCTTGTTCCTCTCCCTTGCTTTCCAGAAGTGACCACTATGCCGATTAAGCGAATAACATGATGTTAAACTGAACGTTTTGACCGAAGTAACAGGATTTCAAGGTGAGATTCTCATCCACTTGTGGAAATGTGGAAGTAGGTGTCCAAAATCAGACCTTGCCTGTCTTTCAAAAACGGTATGAAATTCTGTTTCTCCTGCAAATTGTTTCTTAACTGGTATACACCTTAATTTTTTCCCTGGAGAATTTCAGTTGCAGTACTTATGGCTATACCTTATTCTTTTCTTGTGTTTTTAAAAAAATAGGTGAGAAATTTTGTGGTTCAAAGATAAAAGTTATTTTTTAGTTTTAAAAATAAAAATATATAAGAAAACCTACACATGCTGAAACCCCAAAGGCTAATGAGAATAAACAGCTTGTGTAATCAGACCTTGTGCATTTCCCTAAAAAGAAATCATGAAATATGTACAAAATGTTGTCTCTGAAGGTGTCATAGTCTAGTGTTCTTTTTTTTCATATATATATATATATATATATATATATATAGAGAGAGAGAGAGAGAGAGAGAGAGAGTACTTTTATGTTCTGGGATACATGTGCACAACATGCAGTTTTGTTACATAGGTATACATGTGCCATGGTGGTTTGCTGCACCCATCAACCCATCATCTATATTAGGTATTTCTCCTAATGTTATCCCTCCCCTAGCCCCCTACCTTGTGACAGGCCCTTGTGTGTGATGTTCCCCTCCCTATGTCCATGTGTTTTGATTGTTCAACTCCCACTTATAAGTGAGAACATGTGGTGTTTGGTTTTCTGTTCTTGTGATGGTTTTCTGTTCTTGTGATAGTTTGCTGAGAGTAATGGTTTCCAGCTTCATCCATGTTCCTGTAAAGGACATGAACTCATCCTTTTTGATGACTGCATAGTATTCCATGGTGTATATATGCCACATTGTCTTTATCCAGTCTATCATTGATGGGCATTTGGGTTGGTTCCAAGTCTTTGCTATTGTGAATAGTGCCACAATAAACATATGTATGCATGTGTCTTTCTAGTAGAATGATTTATAATCCTTTCGGTATATTCCCAGTAAAATGGGATTGCTGGGTCAAATGGTATTTCTGGTTCTAGATCCTTGAGGAATTGCCACACTGTCTTCCACAATGGTTGAACTAATTTACACTCCCACCAACAGTGTAAAAGCATTCCTATTTCTCCACATCCTCTCCAGCATCTGTTGTTTCCTGACTTTTTGATGATCCCCATTCTAACTGGCATGAGATGGTATCTCATTGTGGTTTTGATTTGCATTTCTCTAATGATCAGTGATGATGAACATTTTTTCATATGTTTGTTGGCTGCATAAATGTCTTCTTTTGAGTATTGCCTGTTCATATCCTTTGCCCACTTTTTGATGGGGTTGTTTTTATCTTGTAAATTTGTTTGAGTTCTTTGTAGATTCTGGATATTAGCCCTTTGTCAGATGGATAGATTGCAAAAATTTTCTCCCATTCTGTAGGTTGCCTGTTCACACTGATGATAGTTTCTTTTGCTGTGCAGAAGCTCTTTAGTTTAGTTAGATCCCATTTGTCTATTTTGGCTTTTGTTGCCATTGATTTTGGTTTTTTAGTCATCAAGTATTTGCCCATGCCTATGTCCTGAATGGTATTGCCTGGGTTTTCTTCAAGGATTTTTATGCTTTGAGGTCTTACGTTTAAGTCTGTAATCCATCTTGAGTTAATTTTTGTATAGGGTGTAAGGAAGGGGTCCACTTTCAGTTTATTGCATATGGCTAGCCAGTTTTCCCAACACCATTTATTAAATGGGGAATCTTTTTGTGTCAGGTTTATCAAAGATCAGATGGTTGTAGATGTGTGGTGTTATTTCTGAGGCTTCTGTGCTGTTCCGTTGATCTATATATCTGTTTTGGTACCAGTACCATGCTGTTTGGTTACTGTAGCCTTGTAGCATAGTTTGAAATCAGGTAGCCTGATGCCTCCAACTTTGTTCTTTTTGCTTATGATTGTCTTGGCTACGTGGGCTCTTTTTTGGTTCCATATGAAGTTTAAGGTAGTTTTTTTCCAATTCTGTGAAGAAAGTCATTTGTAGCTTGATGGGGATAGCACTGAATCTGTAAATTACTTTGGGCAGTATGGCCATTGTCACGATATTGATTCTTCCTATCCATGAGCATAGAATGTTTTTCCATTTGTTTGTGTCCTCTCTTATTTCCTTAAACAGTGGTTTGTAGTTCTCCTGGAAGAAGTCCTTCACATTCCTTGTAAGATGTATTCCTAGGTATTTTTTTTTTCTCTTAGTAGCAGTTATGAATGGGAATTCACTCATGATTTGGCTCTCTGTCTGTTGTTGGTGTATAGGAATGCTTGTGATTTTTGCATTGATTTTGTATCCTGAGACTTTGCTGAAGTTGCTTATTAGCTTAAGGAGATTTTGGGCTGATAAAATGGGGTTTTCTAAATATACAATCATGTCATCTGCAAGCAGAGACAATTTGACTTCCTCTCTTCCTATTTGAATACCTTTTATTTCTTTCTCTTGCCTGATTGCCCTGGCCAGAACTTCCAATACTTTGTTGAATAGGGGTGGTGAGAGAGGGCATCCTTGCCTTGTGCTGGTTTTCAATGGGAATGCTTTCAGCTTTTGCCCATTCAGTATGATACTGGCTGTGGGTTTGTCATAAATAACTCTTATTATTTTGAGATACATTCCATTGATACCTAGTTAATTGAGAGTTTTTAGCATGAAGGGATGTTGAATTTTGTCAAAGGCCTTGTCTGCATATATTGAGATAATCATGTGGGTTTTGTCATTGGGTCTGTTTATGCGATGGATTATTGTTTATTGATTTGCATATGTTGAATCAGCCTTGCATCCCAGGGATGAAGCTGACTTGATCATGGTGGATAAGCATTTCATGTGCTTCTGGATTTGGTTTGCCAGTATTTTATTGAGGATTTTCGCATCGATGTTCGTCAGGGATATTGGTCTGAAATTTTCCTTTTTTGTTGTGTCTCTGCCAGGTTTTGGTATCAGGATGATGCTGGCCTCATAAAATGAGTTAGGGAAGATTCCCTCTTTTTCTGTTGTTTGAAATAATTTCAGAATGAATGATATCAGCTCCTCTTTGTACCTCTGGTAGAATTTGGCTGTGAATCCATCTGGTCTCGGAACTTTTTTTGGTTGGTAGGCTATTAATTACTGCCTCAATTTTAGAACTTGTTATTGATCCATTCAGGGATTCGACATCTTCCTGGTTTAGGGTTGGGAGGGTGTATGTGTCCAGGAATGTATTCATTTCTTCTAGGTTTTCTAGCTTATTTGCACAGCGGTGTTTATAGTATTTTCTGACGGTGGTTTGTATTTCTGTGGGATCAGTGGTAATATCCTCTGTATTATTTTTTATTGCAGATATTTGATTCTTCTATTAGTCTTGCTAGCGGTCTATCTATTTTGTTGATCTTTTCAACAAACAGCTCCTGGATTCATTGATTTTTTGAAGGGTTTTTCGTGTCTCTGTCTCCTTCAGTTCTGCTCTGGTCTTAGTTATTTTTTTGTCTTCTGCTCGCTTTTGAATTTGTTTGCTGTTGCTTCTCTAGTTCTTTTAATTTTGATGTTAGGATGTCAATTTTAGATGTTTCTTGCTTTCTCTTGTGGGCATTCAGTGCTATAAATTTCCCTCTACACACTGCTTTAAATGTGTCCCAGATGTTCTGGTACATTGTCTTCATTCTCATTGGTTTCAAAGAACATCTCTATTTCTGCCTTCATTTCGTTATTTACTCAGTAGTCATTGAGGAGCAGGTTGTTAAGTTTCCATGTAGTTGTACGGTTTTGAGTGAGTTTCTTAATCCTAAATTCTAATTTGATTGCACTGTGGTCTGAGAGACTGTTTGCTATATTTTCCATTCTTTTGCATTTGCTGAGGAGTGTTTTACTTCCAATTATGTGGTCAATTTTAGAATAAGTGCGATGTGGTTCTGAGAAGAATGTATATTCTGTTGATTTGGGGTGGAGAGTTCCGAAGATGTCTGTTAGGTCCCTTTGGTCCAGAGCTGAGTTCAAGTCCTGAATACCCTTGTTAATTTTCTGTCTCATTTATCTGTCTAATATTGACAGTGGGGTGTTAAAGTCTCCCATTATTATTGTGTGGAAGTCTAAGTATCGTTGTAGGTCTCTAAGAACTTGCTTTATGAATCTGGGTGCTCCTATATTGGGTGCATATCTATTTAGGATAGTTAGCTCTTCTTGCTGCATTGATCCTTTTACCATTATGTAATGGCCTTCTTTGTGTCTTTTGATCTTTGTTGGTTTAAAGTCTGTTTTATCAGAGATTAGGATTGCAACTACTGCTTTATTTTGCTTTCTGTTTGCTTGGTAAATATTCCTCCATCCCTTTATTTTGAACCTATGTGTGTCTTTGCACATGAGATGAGCCTCTTGAATACAGCACACTGATGGATCTTGACTCTTTATCCAATTTGCCAGTCTTTGTCTTTTAATTGGGGCATTTAGCCCATTTACATTTAAGGTTAATATTGTTATTTGTGAATATTGTTATTTGTCATTATGATACTAGCTGGTTGCTTTGCCTGTTAGTTGATGCAGTTTCTTCATAGTGTCATTTGTCTTTACATTTTGGTTTGTTTTTGCAGTGGCTGGTGCCGGGTGTTCCTTTCCATGTTTAGTGCTTTCTTTAGGAGCTCTTGTAAGCCCGGCCTGGTGGTGACAAAATCTCTCAGTATTTGCTTATCTGTAAAGGATTGTATTTCTCTATTTCTCCTTGACTTATGAAGCTTAGTTTGACTGGATATGAAATTCTGGGTTGAAAATTCTTTTCTTCAAGAATGTTGCACATTGTCCCCTACTCTCTTCTGGCTGGTAGGGGTTCTGCAGAGAAATCCGCTGTTAGTCTGATGGACTTCCCTTTGTGGGTAACTTGACCTTTCTCTCTGGCTGCCCTTAACATTTTTTCCTTCATTTCAACCTTGGTGAATCTGATGATTATGTGTCTTGGGGTTGTTCTTCTCAAGGAGTATCCTTGTGGTGTTCTCTGTATTTCCTGAATTTGAATGTTGGCCTGCCTTGCTAGGTTGGGGAAGTTCTCCTGAATAATATCCTGCAGAGTGTTTTCCAACTTGGTTCCATTCTCCCCATCACTTTCAGGAACACCTATCAAACATAGGTTTGGTCTTTACACATAGTCCCATATTTCTTGGAGGCTTTGTTTGTTCCTTTTTATTCTTTTTTCTCTAATCTTGTCTCCTTGCTTTATTTCATTAATTTGATCTTCAATCACTGATATCCTTTCTTCTGCTTGATCGATTTGGCTATTGATACTTGTGTATGCTTCCCGAAGTTCTCGTGCTGTGTTTTTCAGCTCCATTAGATCATTTATGTTCTTCTTGAAACTGGTTATCCTAGTTAGCAATTCGTCTAACCTTTTTCCAAGGTTCTTAGTTTCCTTGCATTGAGTTAGAACATGCTCCTTTAGCGTGGAGGAGTTTGTTATTAACCACCTTCTAAAACCTACTTCTGTCAGTTCATCAAACTAATTCTCTGTCCATTTTTGTTCCCTTGCTGGTAAGAAGTTGTAATCCTTTGGAGAAGAGGTGTTCTGGTTTTTGGAATCTTCAGCCTTTTTGTGGTGGTTTCTCCCCATCTTTGTAGGTTTATCTACCTTTGGTCTTTGATGTTGGTTACCTTTGGGTGAGGTCTTTGAGTGGATGTGCTATTCCTTTCTTTTTGTTAGTTTTCCTTCTAACAATCAGTCCCCTCTGCCACAGGTCTGCTGGAGTTTGCTGGAGATCCACTCCTGATGCTGTTTACCTGGGTATCACTAGTGGAGGCTGCAGAACAGTAAAGATTGCTGCCTATTCTTTCCTCTGGAAGTTTTGTCCCAGAGGGGCCCCTGCCAGATGCCTGTCAGAGCTCTCCTGTATGAGGTGTCTGTTGGCCCCTACTGGGAGGTTTCTCCCAGTCAGGATACACGGGGGTCAGGGACCCACTTGAAGAGGCAGTCTGACCCTTAGCAGAGCTTGAATGCTGTGCTGGGAGGTCTGCTGCTCTCTTCAGAGCCATCAGGCAGGGACGTTTAAGTCTGCTGAAGCTGTGCCCACAGCTGCCTCTTCCCCAGGTGCTCTGTCTGAGGGAGATGAGGGTTTTATCTGTAAGTCCCTGACTGGGGTTGCTGCCTGTTTTTTCAGAGATGCCCTGCCCAGAGAGGAGAAATCTGGCATCAGGCTGCAGAGGCCTTGCTGAACTGCAGTGGGCTCCTCTCAGTTAGAACTTCCTGGCTGCTTTGTTTACACTATGAGCATAAAACCAACTACTCAAGCCTCAGCAATGGTGGACACCCCTATGCCCACCAAGCTCGAGTGTCCCATGTTGATCTCAGATTGCTGCTGTGCTGGCAGTGAGAATTTCAAGCCAGCAGATCTTAGTTTGCTGAGCTCCATGGGGGTGGGACCCGCCGAGTCAGACCACTTGGCTCCCTGTGCTTTTAACACTCAAAACACTGTATTTTGTATTCATTGTTCTATACCATTTTTTCCACTTAATAACGTATCCTGGAGTCTCCTCCTATCAGTACACAGGTACGTATTAGTACGTAGGCATCTCTCACTTTCTTTCTTTTTTTTTTCACAATTTCATATGTTAAGATTGCATAATGTTTCATCCAGCAAATGTCAATATATAAGACTCCCCTCTGTTATTTTTATAGTTACACTGCATGGGTATATTTTTTCAGCCATACTCCTACAAACCCATATAGCTGGACACTTGGGTCATTTTTAAGTTTTTGATATTCTGAACAATGTTATGAAGGATGATCTTGTACACATGTATTTATGAAATTCCAGAAGTGAGATTGTCAGAGGGTAAATGGGTCATTTCATATGGGTTCCAACAACATTCTACATTCCTAAAAATGATGTTAACTTGTGCCACCCCATGACTGGGCGCGGTGGTTCATGCCTGTAATCCCAGCACTTTGGGAGGCCAAGGCGGGTGGATCATGAGGTCAGGAGATCAAGACCATCCTGGCTAACACGGTGAAACCCCGTCTCTACTAGAAATACAAAAAGTTAGCTGGGCATGGTGGTGGGCACCTGTAGTCCCACGTACTCGGGAGGCTGAGGCAGGAGAATGGTGTGAACCTGGGAGGTGGAGCTTGCTGTGAGCAGAGACCGTGCACCACTGCACTCCAGCCTGGGTGACAGAGCGAGACTCTATCTCAAAAAAAAAAAAAAAAACAAAAAAACAAACCTTGTGCCTCCCCACAGTGCACCAAGTGAGTATATTAAACAATGTTTGGATCTTTTGTTCCACTACAATGGTAAGAAATGATACCTGAAGGTAGTTTCATTTTTTTTCCTGAGAAACAGGGTCTTCATATGTTGCCCAGGCTGGTCTCAAATGCCTGGGCTCAAGTCATCCTCCTGCCTCAGCTTCCTGAGTAGCTGGGACTATCACGCCCAGCTTCAAGGTAGCTTTAATTTACATTTATCTTACTTAGGTTCAGCATTCTTAACAATTTTGAAAGTAATGTATACATAAAGTATAAAAATGTAAAGTCCACATCTTGATGAATTTTTGAATATGTAGACATCCATAAAATCACAACCAAGATAAGATGTAAAACATTTCCAGTACCCTGGAAGGTTGCCTTGTGCCTCTGTCTACTCAATACTAACCATTATACTGAATTCTATTATGTAGCTTAATATTTGAACTTCATGTAATTAGCATCATATGTGCTCTTTTTTGTCTTCTTCACTAAACATTATGTATGTGAGATTTGTCTGTGTCCTTGCATGTAAACATTAGTTTATCCACCTTTTTATTGCTATGTATTTTTGCTATCAATATACAATAATTTTTATATCAATTATCCAGGAAATTTACATTTTAGTTGTTTCCAGATTTTGGCTGTTATGAATAAAGCTGCCCTCAACATTTTTGACATGTGTTTTAGAAGAATTATGCAGTTTTTTGGTGGGGGGTGGGGATATGAATTAGGATTGGAGTTGCTGGTATGTTTAGTTATAGTAGATACAACAGTTTTGCAAAGTGATTATATCAATTTATATTGCCAGAAGCAATGTATGATAGTTCAGGTTGCTCTATATCCTTACTAAGACTTGATTTATTATTGGTTCTTATAATTTTAGCCAATCTGGTGAGGATGAAGTGGCATTTAATTGTGGTTTTACCTTCTAGTACCAATACCCTCTAGTTTATAGTCTAATGGCATCTTTTGGAGAATTGAAGATCTGAATTTAAATGAAATTGAACTTGTCTATGTTTTTTAAATGATTGGAGTTTTCTGTGTCCTGTTTAAGAAATCTTCCTTACCTCAGGGTCATGAAGATATTCTCTTATGTTTTCCTCTTGAACCTTTATTATTTTCTCCTTAATATTTACCTCTTTCAAAAGCTGGAGACCATTATCCTTAGCAAACTAATGCAGGAACAGAAAATTAAATACTGCATGTTCTCATTTTATTAGTTGTAGCTAAATGACGAGAACATGTGGACACAGAGAGGGGAACAACACATACTGGGGCTCATTGGAGGGTGGAGGGTAGAGGAAGGAGAGGATCAGGAAAAATAACCATCATGGGAGAAAGATGTATGCTGGGAGGCTAAACCAGTCTAGCCTTTTTATGTTTTTCTGCCTGCTTTGTATCCTGGCTGCACTGGCAGCTGATTAGGCTGTGCCCACCCAGATCAAGGGTGGGTCTGCCTTTCCCAGCCCACAGACTCAAATGTTAATCTTCTTTGGGAACACCCTCACAGACACACCCAGGATCAATACTTTGCGTCCTTCAAACCAATCCAGTTGACACTCAGTGTTAACCATCACACTGGGTGATGAAATAATCTGTACAATAAATGCCCATGTTGCCAGTTTACCTGTGTAACAAACCTGCACGTATACCCCTGAACCTAAAAGTTAAAGTTAAAATAAATAATCTTTGTGCATTGTGGAATTTAAGAGTCAAGGTTGCTCTTTCTCCATTTAGTTTTCCAATGATCCAGCACCATTTATGGGGACTGGGAAAGGGTCATTCTTTCCCCTTTGAACTTCAGTGGTATGTAAATTGGTGATAACATGTGTGGGTCTATTTCTGGGCTCTATTCTGTTCCATTGGTGTATATGCCACATTGCCTTAGTTGTTGTAGCTTTTTTCTAAGTATTGACATTTGGTTGTGTAAATCCTCAAGTTTTGTTCTTTTTCAAGATTGTATTGGCTTTTCTAGGTCATCTGTGTTTTCATGCACATTTTCCAGTAAATGTAGAAAATGTCTGCTGGAATTTTTTTTTTTTTTGATTGCATTGAATTTATGGATACATTTTGAGGAGAATTGACATTTTAATATTTCTAAGTTTTGGCCGGGCACAGTGGCTCACACCTGTAATCCCAGCACTTTGGGAGGCCGAGGCGAGCAGATCATTTGAGGTCAGGAGTTTAAGACCAGCCTGGCCAACGTGGTGGAACCCTGTTTCTACTAAAAATACAAACATTAGCTGGGTGAGATGGAGCACACCTGTAATCCCAGCTACTTGGGAGGCTGAGGCAGGAGAATTGCTTGAACCCAGGAGGTGGAGGTTACAGTGAGCCGAGATCATGCCATTGCACTCCAGCCTGGGTAACAGAGTGAGACTCTGTCTCAAAAAAATTTTTTTTTCTAAATTTTAAAATCCATGAATATTTATTTTGGCCTTCTTTAATTTCTCTCAGCAATGTGTGGTAGTTTTTAGTGAAGAGATCTTATACAAAGTTTGATAAATGTATTCCCAAGTATTTGATGTCTTTTATTGCAATTTAAATGATTATTGTTCTAAAATTATGTTTTCCAGTTACTTGTTAGCATATAGTTGATTTTGATGTTCAGTAATTTTCCTGTGTTTAAGGATCATTTGGTGTTTCTTTTTCTGAATGTTATTTTTCTGTTACGTTGTTGTTTTTTTCTTCTTGATCTCTAAGATCTTCTCATAAATTTGGAATAATATTTTGTCTGTGCTTTGAATTACAAACATTTTTCTTAGATTGTCATTTGTGATAAAGTTTATTTTTAAACTTTCCTTATAGATTAAATAATTTAAATATTGGAAGGATCTTAGAAGTATTCTCATCTAGCTCTATTATTTTACAATGAGGAGACTGCAACTTAGGATGTTTAAGTGATTAAGGTTCAACTACCAGGTAATGACAGAAATTGAATTTGAATAAAGTTTCAGTTAGTGTTTTGTTCTCCATGATGTTTGCACATAATTAGAAAGTACTTCATATTACAGCATGGTTGATTTTTGTATGTGGGATTTTAAAAATCTTTATAGTAGAGTATAAAATTTATACATATTGGAAACTGTATGCCCTTAAAGTCAACTGCAGAGGTGCATATATAATAGGTACCCAATAAAATTTTATTGAATTGAGTCATTAAAAGGATAATATCCCATAAAGTGGCTGGGTCTAGATGTTTTAACTGGAGGATCTTGTGAAGTATTTAAGGAAGAAATCATACTGGTTCTACACAAACTTTTTCAGAAAACAGACAGGAGAGAACTTCTTCCCAACTCATTTTAATGAAGCCTGACAAAGCTGACAAAGACATCACAAGAAAACTATAGACCAATATCCTTCATGGACACAGATGCAAAAATCTTTAACAAAATATTAACAATCTGGGTCTAGCAACAGGTCCCTTTCTTCTCTTTGTGATATTCCCATTGTGCATATGTTACCTCTCTGGTTGTTGTCCAGCAGTTCTTGGATTTTATGTTAGTCTTTTTTCTTTTCAGTTTGGAAAGTTTCTATTGTCACATACTCAAGCTCGGGGATTCTTTCCTTAGTCACGTCTGGTCTACTAATGAGTGCATTAAAGACATTCTTCATTTCTACTATACTGTTTTTGATCTCTGGCATGTCTTTTGGTTCTTTCTTAGAATTTTCATCTCTCTGCTTGTGTTACTTATCTTTTCTGCCATTAACCTTAGCATATTAATTGCAGTCAAAAAAATCCTTGTCTGATAATTTTAACATTTCTACCATATCTATCTCTGATTATGATGCTTGTTTTGTCTCCTCATGTGGTTTTTTTTTTTTTTTTTTTTGCCTTCTAGAATGTCCTATACATTTTTTGTAGAAAGGTTGATGTGATATACTGGGTAAAAGGAACTGCAGTTAATAGGCCTGTAGTAAGCCAGCAGTAAGGTTTGCAGGGAGGGAAAGCATTAGTCCTATGAGTAGGTTTCAGTCTTTTTATAAGACTGTGTCCTGGACTGTGACAGTTGCAAATACTTCTTAGTCCTCTCCTTACCCTTTAGGTGGGACACAATGGCTAGAGGGGGCTGGAGTTGGGTATTTCTTTTCCCCTTATGGAAAGCTAGAATTGGCTGGAGTTGGGTATTTCCTTTTTCTGAGGTAGTCTCTGGTAAGACCCTAGCAGTTTAGGCTATAATAAAATTGTTTCTCTTGAGGGTATTCCTTATTAAGGAGAAGACAGTGATCTGGCATACTTCAGAATGCTTACTTTTCCCCAACCCCTGCCAGAAGCATGAAAAGATTTTCCTAGATCTTCACTGTGAGAGTTTTGTAGAGCTCCTGCAGGTGGAACTCATAAAAACATGGGGGCCCTCCTATGACTCGTTCTCCCTGGAGTTTTTAACTTTCAGACTTGTTCACACTGAGTCTCCAGCAATTGTCAATTACATTTCAAGTTTTCCTATCTGGGCACTGGTTCTGCACAGGCTTCTTCTTGTGAGTTTCTGCTCTAGTAAGTTGTGGTACTCTGTATCTCCTTGTCTGTTGCTATGATTTTGGGGGCAGAAGTTTGCCCTGCTACCTCACTTCTTTGATGAATTTAAGAATAGTTATTGATTTTTCAGTTTGTTTAGTTTTTTATTTGTTGTTTGGATGGACTGGTGACTCTTGAGATCCTTACATGGCAAGGTTAACTTATTAACCCAAAATCAATTAGTGTAATACATCATGTCGATAGAATAAAGGACAAAGTCCATATAATTATCTCAATAAAAACATTAGAAAATATCCAACATACATTCAAAGTACAAATTTTCAACAAACTAGAAATAAACATTTCTTCAACCTGATAAAGAGCTGCAGATAATTTCATGGTTAATATTAAAAGCCTGAATGCTTTCTCACCTTAATATTTGAAAGGATACAAAGACGTCTCTTCTTACCACTTTTATTTAACATTGCACTGGACATTTGAGGCAGTGCAATGAGTTAAGAATAAGAAATTAAAGATATGCATATTGGAAGAAGGTAAGAAGTAAAATTGTCTTTATTCATGGACGATATGATTTGTATGTAGGAAATCTTAAGGAATCTGCCTTAATAAGCAAGTTTAGCAACATCATAAGGTACAAGATCAATATACAAAAATCAATTGTATTTCTGTTTATTAGCAATCAACAATCTAAAAATAAAATTAAGATAATATCATTTACTATGAAAGTAAAAAGAATAAAATATATAGGAATAAATTTTTAAAAATACAAGAACTGTATAACAAAAACTATAAAACGTTGTTAAGAGAAATTAATGAGACATAAATAAGTGGAAATATATACTATGTTTATGGATTAGAAGACTTAGTTTAGTTAAAATGACAATTCTCTTCAAATTGATTTATAGATTCAACATAATCATTATCAAAATTCCAGCAGGCTTTTTATAGAAATTGACAACTAGTTCCTAAATTTAAGTGGAAATGCAGAGTACCTAGAATAAACAAAATTAAAAAAAAAAGAATGGGGGAGGTGGAGCAAGATGGCTGAATAGAACCCTTAGTAATTATTCCCCCACAATAGTTGTTCAGTCACCAAACTGAACAACTGTTGACAAAAGAAAGCACCTCCATGAGAACCAAAGAATCAGGTGAGTGATCACAGTACCTGATTTTAACATCATTTCAAGGAAAGAGGCACTGAAGAGGTAGGAAAGACAGTTTTGAATTGCCTCCAACACCCTTGCCCCATCTTCTGGCAGTGCCATGTGACATAGAGAAAGAATCTGTGTTTGGGAGGGGGAGAACACAGTGACTGTTGAACTTTGCATTGGAACTCAGTGCTGCCCAGTAACAGTGAAGGGCAGAATTCACCTGGTGCCCGCAGAGGCGGTATTTAGACCAGCCCTCACTGGAGGGGAATCCTTCAGCTACAGTGCTCTAGGGTACTAAATAAATTTGAAAATCTGTCTAGGCCCCAAAGACTGTGATTCCTGAGCAAGTTCTGGTGCTTTGCTAGGCTTGGAACCAGTGGACTTGGGGTGCACATGACTCAGTGAGATACAGCTGGGGCAGCCAAAAGAGTGCTTGTGTCACTCTTCCCCAAGTCCAGGCAACACAGTTCGCAGCTCCTGGAGAGACTTCTTCTGCTTGAGGAAAGGAGAGGTGAGAGGAAAGAGGACTGAGGAAAGAGGACTTTGTCCTGTAACTTGGATACCAGCCTAGCCGTAGTAAATAAAGCACCAAACAGTCCTGAAGCCCTCATTTCAGGCCCTAGTTCCTAGATGACAGTTCTAGACCCACCCTGAACCAGAAGGAAACTTGCTGCCCTGAAGGGAAACACTCAATCCTTGCAAGATTCATCACCTGCTGACTAAAAAGTCTTTGGGCCTTGAATAAACATTAGTGGTAGCCAGGCACTAGTTAACATGGGCCTTGGGCAGGACCCAGTACCATGGTGGCTTCAGATGTGACCCAGTACAGCCCCAGTGGTAGTGGCCATAGGGATGCTTGCATCACCTTTCCCCCAACTCCAGGCAGCTCAGCATGAAGAGAGAGACTCTGTGGGAGAAAGTAAGAGAAGAGAACAAGAGACTCTGCCTGGAAATCTAGGGAATTCTTCCAGATCTTGCCCAAGACCACCAAGGCAGTACCTTTATCAGTTGGCAAGAGTCACAGTGTTACTGGACTTGGGTTGCCATCAAAGCAGATATGGCTGCAGTCATCAAAGGCTTAAATCACAACACTCAATGCCCTTTGAATACTTAGAAAGCTTTCTTAAGAAGGATGGGTGCAAACAAGCCCAGAGTGTGAAGAATAGAATAAATCCCTAGCTCTTTAATGCACAGACATCATTGAATATCTGCAAGCACCAAGACCATCCAGAAAACATAACCTCACCAAATGACCAATCCTTGTGTGACAGAGATATGTGACCTTTCAGAGAATTCAAAATAGCTATTTTGAGGAAGCTCAACAAAATTCAAGAAAACACAGAGAAGGAATTTTGAATTTTATAAGATAAACTTCACAAAGTAACTGAAATAATAAAAAAAAATCAAGCAGAGATCCTGGAGCTGAAAAAGTCAATTGACAAACTGAAAAAGATGCATCAGTGTGTCTTAACAGCTGAATGGATCAAGCAGAAGAAAGAATTAGTGAGCTTGAAGACAGGCTCTCTGAAAATACACAAGCAGAAGAAACAAAAGAAAAAAAAAGGAATGAAGCTTGCCTATAAGATCAAGAAAAGAGCCTCAGAAGGGCAAATCTAAGAGTTATTGGCCTTAAAGAGGAGGTAGAGAGAAAGATTGGACCATAAAATTTATTCAAAGAGATAATAACAAATAACTTTCCAAACCTAGACAGAGATATCAATATTCAAGCACAAGAAGGTTATAGAACACCAAGCAGATTTAACCCAAATAAGACTACCTCAAGACATTTAATAATAAAACTCCCAAAGGTTAAGGATAAAGAATGGGTCCTAAAAGCAGCAAGAGAAAACAAACAAATAACATATAAAGAAGCTCCAATATGTCTGGCAGCAGACTTCTCAGTGACAATTTTGTAGACCAGGAGACAGTAGCATAACATGTTTAAAGTGCCAAAGATAAAAAAATTATCCTAGAACATTGTATGTATTTGAATATCCTTCAAACATGAAGGAGAAATAAAGACTTTGCCAGGTGAACAAAAGCCAAGAAGTTTTGTCAACACCAGGCCTGTCCTACAAGAAATATCAAAAGGAATTCTTCAGTCTGAAAGAAAAGGCCATTAATGAGCACTAAGAAATCATCTGAAGGCACAAAACTCATGGGTAATAGTAAGCATACAGATAAATACAGAATATTACAGCACTGTAATTGTGGTATATAAACTACTTGAGTAGTAAGACTAAAGGATGGAACTATCAGAAATAATAACTACAACAACTTTTTAAGACATCAAAAGTATTATAAGATAGAAATATCAAAAAGTTAAAGAGCAGGGGCTTGAAATTAAACTGTAGAGCTTTTTTAGTCTTCTCTTTGCTTGTTAGTTTTTGTAATCAATGTTAAGTTGTCATCAATTTAAAATAATGAGTTATAAGATGTTATTTTCAAGCCTCATGGTAACCTCAAATAAAAAAACCTACAAATATATACTAAAAATGAAAAGAGAAATTAAAATGTATGACCAGAGAAAACCACTTCCACAAAAGGGAAGACAGGAAGAAAGGAAGGAAGGAAGAGAAGACCATAAAACAACCAGAAAACAAATAACAACATGACAGGAGAAAGTCCTTACTTATCAATAGTAACATTGAATGTAAATGGACTAAACTTTCCAATTAAAAGACATTGCATGACTGAATGGATTTAAAAAACAAGACCAATAATCTGTTGCCTACAAGAAACACACTTCACTTATATAAAGACACATGAAGGCTGAAAATAAAGGGATGGAAAAATCTATTCCATGCAAATGAAAACCAAAAAAGAGCAGGAGTAGCTATATTTATTTTACATAAAATGGATGTAAAGGTAAAAAAACATAAAAAGAGACAAAGAAAGTCATTGTATAATGATGAAGTGAATTCTGCAAGAAGATATAATAATTGTAAATACATGTCATCCAACACTGAAGCACCCAAATATATAAAGCAAATATTATTAGAGCTAAAGGGAAAGGTAGACCTCAATACAACAATAGTTGGGGACATCAATACTCCACTTTTGGCACTGGACAGACCTTTAGACAGAAAACCAACAAAGAACCATCACACTTAATTGGCATTATAGACCAAATGGTCTATTTGATGTTTGATATTTATGGAACATTCATCCAGTGGCTGCTGCTGCTTCTCAGTACATTCTTCTCCTCAGTACATGGATAATTCTCAAGATTAGAGAATATGTTAGACCCCAAAATAAGTCTTAAAACATTAAAAAAAAATGGAAATAATATCAAGTATCTTCTCTGACCACAATGGAATAAAACTAGAAATCAATAGCAAGAGGAACTTTGGAAACTATATAAACACATGGAAATTAAACAATATGCTCCTGAATGACCAGTGGGCCAATGAAGAAATTAAGAAGGAAATTGAAAAATTCGTTAAAACAAATGAAAATGGAAACACAACATACCAAAACCGATGGGTTACAGTAAAAGTTCATGGACTGGAAGAGTCAATATTGTTAAAACATCCATACTATCCAAAGCAATCTACAGATTCAATGCAATCTCTATCAAAGTACCAATGACATTCTTCACAGAAATAGAAAAAGGAATCATAAAATTCATATAGAACCACAAAAGACCCAAAATAGCCAAAGCCATTTGGAACAAAAGGAACAAAACTGGAGGAATCACATTATCTGAGTTCAAATTATACTACAGAGCTGTAGTAATCAAAACAACATAGTACTGGCATAAAAACAGGCACATAGACCAATGGAACAGGGCAGAGAACTCATAAATACAACCGTAAACATCTGCAATGAATTCATTTTTGACAAAGGTGCCAAGAACATACAGTGAGGAAAGGACAGTCTCTTCAATAAATGGCATTGGGAAAACTGGATATCCATATGCAGAAAAATGAAACTAGACCCCTATCTGTTGCAAAATCAAATCAAAATAGATTAAAGATTTAAGTCTAAGACTTCAAACTATGAAACAATGAAAAGAGAAAATTGAGAAAACTGTCCAGGACATTGGTCTGGGCGAAGATTTCTTTGGTAATATCCTGCAAGCACAGGGAACCAAAGCAAAAATGGACAAATAAGATCACATCAAGTTAAAAAACTTCTGTACAGCAAAGGAAACAATCAACAGTGTGAAGAGACAACCCACAGAATGGGAGAGTATATTTGCAAACTATCCATCTGATAAACAATTAATAACCAGAATATGTGAGGAGATGAAACAACTCAATAGGAAAAAAATTTAATAATTGGATTAAAAATGGGCAAAAGATCTGAATAGACATTGCTCAAAGAAGACATACAAATGGCAAACAGTTATTTGAAAAGGTGCTTAACACCAGAGAAGTGCAAATTAAAACTACAATGGGATATCATCTTACTCCAGTTAAAATGGCTTTCCTCCAAAAGACATGGCAAGGATATGGAGAAAAGGGAACCCTCGTACTGTTGGTTGGAATGTAAATTAGTACAGTCACTATGAAAAACAGTATGGAAGTTGCTAAAAAAACTAAAAATAGAACTACCACATGATCAGTAATCTTGCTCCTAGGTATTTGCCCAAAAGAAAGGAAATCAGTATATTGAAGCAATATCTACACTCCCATGTTTATTGCAGCACTATTCACAATTGTCAATATTTGCAATCAACCTGTTTCCATCAACCAATGAATGGATAAAGAAAATGTGATTCATATATACAATGGAGTACTATTCTGCCATAAAAAAGAATGAAATCCTGTCATTTACAACAACATGGGTGGAAGTGGAGGACATAATGTCAAGTGAAATAAGCCAGACGTGGAGAGACAAACTTCACATATTCTCACTTATTTGTGGGAGCTAAAAATCAAAGCAGTTGAACTCACAGAGATAGAGAATAGTAGAATGATGGTTACCAGAAGCTGGGAAGGGTAGTGGGTCGGGGGTGGAAGTGGTGATGGTTAATGAGTACAAAAATATAGTTATATAGGATGAATAAGATCTAGTATTTGATAGCACAATAGGGTGACTATAGTCAGCAGTTTGTTGTACATTTTAGAATAAGTGAAGGAGTAAAATTGGAATGTTCGTAATGCAAAGGAATGATAAATGCATGAGGTGATGGATACCCCATTTACTCTGATGTGATTATTATACATTGTATACCTGTATCAATATATCTCATGTACCTCATAAATAGATACATTTACTAGGTACCTATAAAAAATTACAAAGAACAAAGTTGGAGGGTTTATGCTACCTAGTTTTCAAAACTTTACTATGAAGTTATAGTAAGACAGTGTTGTATTAGCTAATATGAACTATAGCTCAATGGAACAGGATAGTCTAGAAATGAATCCATACATTTATGGCCACTTGATTTTTGACAAAGTTGAAAGATAATTCAGCAGAAAAACATGCTAGGACAATTTGGTATCTGCATTAGTCAGGGTTCTCCAGAGAGACAGAATCAATAGTATGGATAGACAGATAGATTGGTACATAAGAGGAGATTTATAAAGGAAATTGGCTCATGTAATTTTTGAGGCTGAGAACTCCCATGATAGGCCATCTGCATGCTAGGGAATCAAGGAAAGCAGTAGCATGGCTTGGTCCAAGTCCAGAGGTCTCAGAACTAGAGAAGCTCATGGTGTAACTCTAAGCCTGAAAGCCTTAGAACCCAGGGAGCTGCTGGTGCAAGTTCCATGGTTCAAAGGCTGGAAAACCTGGAGTTCTGATAATCAAGGGAAGGAGAAGGGTGTCCCAGCTCCAGGAGAGGGAAAATTCATCTTTCCTGTGCCTTTTTATCTGGGCTCCCAGCGGAGTGGGGAGTGACCAGCCCACACTGAAGGCAGATTTTTGCCCACTGAATTCACTGACTCACACACCAGTCTCCTCTGGAAACACTATCACAGACAAACCCAGAAATATTGCTTCACCAGCTATCTAAGTATCCCTTAATCCAGTCAAGTTGACACCTAAAATTAACCATCACAGTAGCCATATGAAAAAAAGAAAAATTCTTGATGCTTACCTCACACCGTACACAAAATACAACTCAAAACGGATCATAGATCTAAATGTAAGAGCTCAAAGTATAACAGTTCCAGAATTAAAGATGAGAGAAAAAATTTGTGGCCTTGGGTTAGGCACAAAACACATGAACCTTTATGTTGTGACCTTTAGATAGGATGCAAAACACATGAACAATAAAAGATAAATGAAAACTTCTGCTCTACAAAAGATGACATTAAGAAAATGAAAAAAAATAAGCAAAAAGGAATGGATGCAAATGCTTGAAAATTATATATTTGATAAAGGACTTGTGTCCAGGTATGAAAAGACCTTTTACAATTAAATAACCTGAAGATTCATAATCCAATTAAAAATGGGCAAAAACTTGACTAGACACTTCGCCGGAAAAGATCAATAAATAGCAAATAAGCATATGAAACGATGTTCAACATTGTTAGTCATTAGGGAAATGAGAATTGAAACACCAGGGAGATATCACTACACACTTATTAAAATATATGTAATCAAGAAAGACAGAATGCTATGTGTTATTTAGATTTTTGAAGAAACTGGATCCCTCACACATTGCTGATGGAAATGGAAAATGATATAGCCACTTTGAAAAATTACCCGCCAGTTTCCTAAAAAGTTGAACACATAATTACCATACAACCCAGAAATGTCTTTCCTATATATTTGCCCAAGAGGAATGAAATCTTATGTGCACACAAAGATTTGTATCTGAGTGTTCATCTTATAATACCTCAAAGTTGGAAACAATGTAAATGTCCTTCAGCTGGGGAATAGGCAACTAAAATGTGGTCTGTCGCTGCAATGGAACACCATTCAGCAATAAGAAGGAGCAAACTACTTATACATGTAACAACATGAATGAACTTCAAAAGTGAAAGAAGCAATACACAAAAGAATACATATTGTATGATTCCATTTATATGAAATTTCTGGAAAAGACGAAACTATAGAGACAGAAGATCACGGGTTTCTGTAGAGCTGTGAGTAGGAACAAGGATTGAAGGCAGCTGAATACAAGGGAACTTTCTGAGTGATAGAAATATTCTAAAGCTTGATTGTGGTGATGGCTGCACAACTGCATACATTTACCTAAACTCATTTGATCTGTATACATCAAGTGGGTGAATTTTATGGTATTGTAAATTGCACTTTAAAAAGTTGTTAAATGAGAAAAAAATTTGGAAGAGGAAGCATTTCAGAGAAATAATAGCTTGGAAGGGTATCTTTCTTCAATGATTATTTCTTCTTCTTCTTTTTAAAGTGAGTAGACTTTTTTTTTTTTCTTTTTGGATAGAATACTTCCTGGTGGTTCTTGGAAGGGATTATTCCCCAGAGCAGATGTACATTACAGCACATGCTGAGTCTCTTCTTCAGTGGAGACAGTTGCCAACCAAGAGTGAGACTCAGCGGGAGACGGTTGAGTGAGGCTTCTGGGGTAGGCTCCCCTCAGATCTTCCTCTAATTACTCCAGCTGAGCACACGAGAAGAAAGGCAAAGCCACAGGGAGGCATATTAATTAAAATGTCTTTTTTTTGTTGGGCCATTGTCAGTCTTTTCACTTTTAGGAGGCTATAGTTGTGGGTTTACAATTTGTTATTTCCTTCCATTTCCAGGATAGTTGCATAATGAAAGAATACCACATTTTAATTTTCAGGAACAGTCACTTAGGTAGATTAATAAGCAGGAATATCTATTTGTCAAGTGGGGAGCTGGGAGGAAGAAGTATCTACTTCAAACTGAGACTGTTGGGTACCATCTTGTAAGGGAGCTTTTAGTAAATCAAGAGATGACTTCCTTCAGAATGATCTTGCAGTTCCCATTTCCTTCTGGTGTCACATACTTAGACATGGCAGGAGAGATCTTGGCCCTTTAGCTTTTTGGTGTCTAACTGCATGTTACTCCATAGGAGGTATAACAAGAGACATGAAAAACCCCAGTCGCTGGTTTTATATCCACTCTTTGTTTATACCTTCACTGCTAATGAATAAAGAATAGGAGAGAAACATACCTCTTAGGGAATATAGAGAAAATATTGCTTTGATTTTATCTATTGCAATTATCGAATACATTTTTCATTTGACCAATAAGAATCTCTCTTTCCGGAAAAAAAAAAAGCCTAAAACAAAGAACAAAAAAACCATCAACTTAAGCTCATTGTTATTCGGGAACATTTTTGATTTGATATTTTAATTTAAAGATTACCCTGTTCATTGTAAGATCCGAGGCTGATATTTTCAGAGCCATATGCTGCTTTGATTCCATGAATGGATACCCCGTGGATCACAGTGGGAGTTGAAGCAGAGATAGTGGCAGAATGGTGCTTTCTTCATTGTATTGCACAAGGCGTGTTTTACTTGGTTTTTCTGAAGAGTGTAATCTGCATGTATTAAGGTCACTCGTTTGGCATAAATGTTTGCTGACATGTTTGGATAGATAATAGAGTATCTTTTATAGGCATTTCCTAGTTTACTTGTCAGAGTAGACTTGCTAAAGATTATTCTATAAGAGTAGCATCCTTCGCTATTCTTTGGGGGACCAACTGTATTCTATTTCCTTAATCAAAACATTCTTTCTCCTGTTCTTTTCCAGAGAAGTAGGGTAATTTCTTCTCTGTCTCAGAAGTTTATTCTTTCCTCAAAACCTTTCCTTAGACTATTTATTCCATCTGTCATGCCCTCTCATCTCTAAACCTTATCTATCTTTTAGAGCTGGTTTAAGTTTAATCTTTCTATGAAACCATCTCCTTGCTGGGTGCACTGACTCACATCTGTAATCCCAGCACTTTGGGAGGCTGAGGTGGGTGGATCACTTGAGCCCAGACTGGGCGACATGGTGAAACATTGTCTGTACAAAAAACACAAAAATTAGCTAGGCATGGTGGTGTGCATTTGTAGTCCCCACTACTCGGGAGGCTGAGGTGGGAGGATCACTTGAGCCTGGGGAGGTCGAGGCTGCAGTGAGCTGCCATCGCGCCACTGCACTCCAGGTACGTGATACCATCTCCTGATAGTTCAGCCAAACTGCTCTCTTTTCTGAACTCCTAAGCCTATATTCTCCCTATAGAATTCATTTCCAAAGTATGTCAGTCACTGATGGTTGTCTTTGTAGACAATTTTATCTAGGAGTGGCCATGTGTATCTCAGTTGAGGCCAGTAGGGTTAGAATGGAAGGTTGCTGTAGTGTCCCTGGTAAGGTTTGTCATCCTGTCAAGATGCCAGGTGTTGAGGTAGCCAATTAGGACAATGAGCCAAATGAAAGTAACAAACAAGGCTTTATTGATTTATTGCAACACAGCAAGCAAGAAGCAAAAAGTGGCACTGGCTCCCTAGTATTTCATCTCTAGTACTTTTCCCATGGAACAACACTTTGAAAGGGTGAGATGGATACATTGCAGATGGGGAAATATTTTATTGCTTAGGAGCCCTGAACAGAAGAATCCTGCCTTTTTATGGACCCAGGAGGCCAGAGAGAGGGAAAAGGGCTAGGGGTAGAAAAGCACTAAGTCAGAGTGTAGAATACTACTTTAGCCAAGGTCCCTGATAAGGAGACTTCAGTGTAGATGTCTGGGAAGTGCCTCAGCCAAGGCCTCTGATAAGGAGGCCTCTGAATGGAGGTGCCAGGACTGGGAATAGAGATATGCATATTAGTATGACTGGCTTCAGAGAGGATGTCTCAGTCCTTGACTGCAACTCCTTCCAGAAAATTGCAATGCACTCACTGTGTACCAAGTCTGGTATAGGGAGGGAAGCTTCCGCCCATTAAGCCTGCCAAGGAAAGCCTGGAAATTGTCTGTGGTTGGGTCTGAATGGTCACTTGTAGGATTCTGGTTTAGAGATGGACTCCTCAATAAGTACCACCTCTTTTCTTTCTTCCTTCATTAAGCTGAGATGGGACCTTATGATTGGAGTTGCAACAGGTAACCTGGGTCCATGAGGGAAATATCAAGGGAATTCAGAGGCTCTGGAGCTAACTAAACCAGAACTAACAACTGCATGATTCTGGACTTCCCCTTATGTGAGAAGAAATAAGTTACTAATATTTAAGTCACCATAGGCATGTTTTCTGCTCCATGTAGCCTAAAGTATTCCTGATGATATACCGTTTAATCATATAGTGCTTTTTACTATTGTATAATTGATATGATTTAAATTATTATATATAGTTTCTGATATCCAAAGGGACCAAAGTCAGCCATTCTTTCCCACCATACTGTTTCCTTGTAATCTTAGTGCAATTTAGAGTTGATGACAAGCATGTTTTGAAGCTATCTGTTTTGGTGTTTTTTCAGAGATAAGGTATGGAAGATGAAAGCTATGGGATTCTTAGTTTATTTCTTAGTGTTCAAGAAGAGTGAAATTGAACTAAACTCTTAACTTTAAAAACCATGATCAATTGCCTTGAAATGAAAAACTTTAGTCTGGGTCCTAGTAAGTATCTCTGATTAAATAAAGAACAGATAAAGGTCATCTGCTTTTGGAATATTCAGCACTGCTCTCCATAATATGTTTAGATCCTTGTCTATTCATAATTCCTACTCCCTGGGAGTCAACAAATACCTAAAATCATACCTAGAATGATTATGATAAAAAATCTTTTCTGCTCCCTCTACATTTTCCCATTTAAATGTAGGCCAGTTTCCTTTTTGTTGAATGGCAAGTCTGGGTTTTTTAGGACAATATTTTGTAGGAGGAATATCAGGGCTTTAGGCACAGGTCTTGCCTTGTTGAGCACCATTGTATAAGTAAACAGTTTGTGAATAAGTTCTTTGAGAACCTTGAAAATGTTGATTTTATTGATCTTCCCTTGGCTTATGTATAGGAATTAGTTATGACCCACATGTATACTCCTAGCTACTGATACTTATATGGAACTTGTAGCTTGTCTCCTAACACTACTGCCAGAATCTATGTCATTAGACACAGTTTCTTGGCAGATTAGATAACTTCAAGGAAGACAAAATATGATATGTTTCAAATTCTCCTTTTTAATGTGTATCTTAATGACTTGTTATTATTCCTGAATGAGCCAAATTCGTGTTTCCTTGCTATAGAGAACAGACAGATAAGCACTTGCCTAAATGGTGATGACACAGTTTTATTTTCTTGAATAAAATAAAGCCTCCACAGACAAGGACCATATGATCTAATTGCTTTACTTTAAATAAGTGACTTCAAAACCTAAATCGTTAGTTTTGGCAGACAGCCTTTAGCATTTAATTGCTCAAGAACTAAAAATACTATACAGAAGTGTTAACTCTTTTACTTTTTATAGCTTGTATTTTACCTCTAGCTTATCTTGAAGGGGTCATCAGTAAATAACATTGTCCGAAATTCTGTATTATATAGGAACTGTAATGACCGTATTAATGTGTGCTTACATAGTTTTACAGGTTGAAATTATTACAGTATATTTTATAGCATAGAATAATTCTGCTAATGATAACAAGAGCTAAAATGTATTGAATGTTTGCTGTGCAAGGCAATGTGCCAAGCAATTATAAGCATTTTCTCCTGTAATTCTCACCACAACTTGAAAAGGTAGGTAGAACTTTTCAGTCTCTTATTATTATAAATTATAGTAAACTCTGGACTGTTTAGACTAAAGAAAGCCTTATCCATATCTGTAAATATTATCTTGGCCCGTCTCCACATGGCAGATGGTGGGCTTCTCTCAAGGCTCCTGCCTGATGGGTAGGCTTCTTGAGTTTCAAAACAAAATGTTAATCCTACTCTTTATTCAGATGCACATAGCACATGATTCCACCCTTAACTAGCCACTTAGAATTAAGTGGACTTGAACTCTTGCCTGCCCAGTTGTTGCCAGAAGCTTGATTATAAGAAATATTGTTCATGAAAGAGCACCCAAAGGGCATGTGGCCTGTCTAGTATACACCTGCATTCTCTGTTGTCCAATATATGGTAGTATCTAGTCTCATGTGGCTATTTAAATCTAAATAAAACAAAGTAAAATAAAAAAACTCAGTTCTTCAGTTGCAATACCCATATTTCAAGTGTTCAGTGTCTATATGTGCCTAGTGGCTTCCAGATTGGACATCACAGATATAGAATATTTTGATCATAGTGGTCTATAGGACAGTGTTGCGATAGACAATTGTAGAGCTTCATATCTGGACTGCATTAAAAATTACTTTCATTGAATTGTGTTTTGATATCCTTATATTGGCCTGTGTTGTAGCCTACTCCAATAATAATAGCTAGTGTTAATTGAATATTCATTCTTACATGTCAGATACTGTTTTAAGTACTTTTTATGAATTGACTAATTCTTAATTTCATGAAGTAGGCATTATTTTAATCAACTCCATTTTCTGCATAAGGGAGTGGAAGCTCAGAGAGGTTGAGACTTGCCTATGGTCGCCCTGATGGTAAAATAGTAGAGGTGAAATTTAAGTCCTGTGAGTTTGACTCAAACCCATGTTTATAACCACCACATCATGCTACTTCTGAAATCCCTATGAAACTGCTTTGGAATTATTCTCAGGGTATGAGGAGTAACTACGTTACTTTTATGACACTATTTTTGTACTCCTGCTCCTCCTGGCTATAGCTGTTTATTTTATTATTATTATTATAATGTCATAATACAATTCTGATGCTAACTACATGGAGTTGGCACAGACTCTACAAGTTAAGGGCACAGTCTCCCCTAAAAGACTGCCAACAATTAAAATGCCAGCCACAAATTCGGGTGTCCCCAGACCACCTGCACTTCTGACCAACTGGCTACAAATTCAGGCGTTCCTATTAATCCAGGACTAGCTAAATGAAGAGACACAAAGGGTGATGGCTGGGAGGGTCTTGGATGTCGAACTTCCATTATTTATTTAACTTTAATAAATTAAAAACAAAATAAAATTTCAGTTCTTCATATATAATACCCAGATTTCAAGTGCTCACTATCTACATATGCCTAATAGCTTCCAGATTGGACATCACAGATATAGAACATTATGATCATTGCAGAAATGATTATTGGACAGTGCTGCAATAGACAATTATATGGCTTCATATCTGGACTGCATTTAAAAATCTTTAATTGAATTATGTTTTGACATGCTGATTTTGGCCTGGATTGAGGCCTATTCCAATAATAATAGCTAATGTGTATTAAATATTCTTACATGGCAGACATTGTTCTTACATGTCAGACTCTCCTTTTGGAAGCAGGGCCCATCATCTGCTTGACACTGTAAAGGTAAACTGAGGCTGGAGCCGAACCGGGAACGAAGACACAAGGCAAATGGCAGTGAGAATAGCCTTTATTAGGACTTGCAGGCTAGGTTCGTCTGTCCAAAGGTGCGGGCCGAGGAAGTCGCACTGAGGGAGGAGGGTAGGGGCTTTTTATAGCCCGAGAGGTAGGGAAGCTGGTTGTGCAAACAGGGCCTGGGGGTTCTTGAAAATACTAGGGCAGGAGTTGAGTAAGGGTTGAGGAAGGGGTCTTTGGAAACTGTCAACCGAAACTGCTGTTTACGAACATGTGGAATGCAGGTGAGCTGCAGGTCATGGGGGAGTGTGGTTGCCCAGCCAGAACTCTGACGCATGTAAATCTGCGGGTGTGTACAAGGGTGAAGGGAGTCTTTAACAAAAGGCCTGCTACACTGGGTAATGCCACCATGTTGGGTCTATATGCCTGCCTAACAGACACATTGGTCTATCCACCAACCATGAAGCTTACCTGAGCCTTGACATCCAGAGTTTTTATTGGAGTTTCATTACAAAGGCATGATTAATTAAATTATTGGTTGCATGATTGAACTCAATCTTCAGCCTTCCTGGAGGTTGGCCTAACTCAAAGCCTCAACCATTTAATCTCCTGGTTAGTCTTTCTTTGACCCATCCTGAGTTATCTCATTGACATAAATCATGTATTATGCAAAGAACCTATCAAGAATAACAAAGACACTTCTATCTCAGGAAATTCTAAGGATTTAGAAGTTATCTCCTAGGAACCAGGAACAAAACCAGACAAATTCTTTATTATACAATAGTATGTGTTTTTTTAAGGTGGCCTCAAATCCTACTTGAAATAAGACAGAGGATTTATGTATGTTTGTGTGTGTATATATAAATAAAAATATAAACATTATAGGTTTATACTAGAGGACTATTAACCATTGTCATATGGATTTCTAGAACTAAAGGTTGCCTTAAAAATAGTTTGGCTTTATATTCTTATTTTATAAATGGAGAAATAGGCCAAGAGAAGGGAAGTGGCTCGCCTAGCTTCTTAGTGGCAGAGTTGGAACTGGATCTTTAGGACTTTAAAGCTTACATTTAATGCTCTTATCATCTTCATAGCCTCAAGCTCCTCCTGTAACACTGGTCATGAACTGACTATCTCATACTTTTCTCCCTGCTTTACTATGCCTAGAAACCTCAGGCCACTTTCAGGAGACAGCTGTGGTCCAATGGGCAAAACTCAGCCCAGACTGTATTTTTGTACCTCCTGCCTTTCACATATGCCATTCTCTCAGCCTCTAATGCCATTTTTATCCACTGGCCATTTCTTAATTGTTTTTAAATATACAAGCTAAACATCACCTCCTCTGTGAAGCCTTCCCTGATGTCAATTAAAATGCCATTCTTCTCACAGAATTAATCTCTGTTTCCTCTGTGTTATTACATTATTTAGAATATGCCTCTACCTCAGCAGTAATTATCACATTGTATTGTAATTCTTTTTCACCTTGTCGAATAGACATTTCGAACCTTAACAGAATTCTTGATTCACTCTTATTACCAATAAATCTGTTCCTCTTTTTGTCTTTCCTATCCTGATATAGCATTATTACTGACCCGGATGCTCAATCCAAAAATCTAGAAATCATCTTGCTTTCTCTCTTGTCCTCATCTTACACATCTAATTAACACCAAGTCCTTTGATTCTCCAGCCTAAATATATCCCAAAGCTTTCATCTCTCACTGCCTACCCAGTCTACCTGCCTCTACTCCTGCTTTCTTTCAGTTCATTCTCCATGCAGTAGCCTGAATTCTTCTTTCAATATATAAAACAGATTATGTCACTTCTAGGTAAAAATCTTCCATTGGTTTTTCTTTTCAGTGAGATTAAATCTAAACTTTTTGTCGTGGCTGGCAAGGAGCTACATGATGTAACCTCTTACTCCTTCATTTGGTACCAGGCTTGCTAGACTTTGCCTAAATTTCTTCCTTAAACACACTTCGTTTGTTTCTTTATCAAAGCTGCACCAAAGCGTGGCTTGCTCTGTGAGTATGGTGGGAAGAGAAAGATTTGCCCTCTCTCCAACTTGCATATTCTCCTTAACTTTCCTCAAAGCCACTCTACATGAACATAAAATCCAAGTAAAAACAGTTGGCTTGCTATACAAAGGCAGCCTCAAGATGAGTTTCCTGGTCCCTCCCTTCCAACCAGATTGCTGCCAGAATGTCCAGGCTTTATTCTTTACCAGACTTGGTTAAAATGTCATCTCCTCAGAGAGGCCTTCCTTGATCCATGATAGCACCCTCCCAGCTCTGTGATCCTACCTTGTTTTTAGAGTTGGTAGGACTCAATAAATTGTCTTGTTTGTCTGTTTGCCTACTGTCTGGCTTCATTAGAATGCACATTCCTCAATAGCAGGAACCTGGTGTGTTTTGTTTATTCCTTATTTTCTAGCACCCCAATTGTAGTGGGGACACAGTAGACCCTCAATATGTAGTTTTCAAGTGAATGAATACCCATCTGTGATCTTCAGTAGGCTGTGAACTCCCTGAAAGCAGGCATAGTGGCTTATTTTTTGGTATCCCCAGTGCTTAGTACAGGGTAGGAAGTCAGTAAAAATTCATTGAGTAATATTGAATTAAATTTGTCCTGTACGATAGTCTATGTGACCTTGGGAAAGTTCCTTAATCTCTTTGAACCTCATTTGTAATACCTGTTTCTTAGGGTTGTTGTCAGGATGAAAGGTGATCAACGGATACAGAGTTCTACAAATGTAGGGAATCAGTATTGTTATCGTTGGTCACTTTTCTGCTAAACAGGCCCACAGAGCTCATATTAATAATGCATTCCTCATTCATGCCAAAGGTACTTCTTCTTGGCCTTCATAGGACTGAGATGCCCCATATGATAAGTTCTCAAGAGGCTGAAAGGATGTTATAATAATTCTTTTGCTTCTGTACTCTTTATAGTAATGGAAGCCTACTTGGTAATGGGGAGCTGCCTACAGACACGTTGCTGTTGCCAACACACGGTTCTTATTTCCCCTGTGCTTCCCTAGTGTTTCCATTAGCTATGTAATATAGTTTTCACCAGCTAAATGATTAGCGTCCAGCTGTTCCTGTGTTAATGCTTGTGTTCAGTTCATTAAAAAAAAAAAAAAAACTCATGATAAGTATTCTTAGTTCATTTAAAAACTGTTTAAAGCTCAGAGAATACTGTTTCTTAATTTTTTTTACAAAAGGAATCATTCAGCTCAGGGAATTTTTTTCTATGGCAAAACTAAAAATCTTTATAGATATCAATGGTTATTTGGAAAAGTTAAATTGGAGTCAATTCACTGATGTTGTTAAGCACAACAGCTACTGGAGCTATATTTAAAAATGCGTTTCTAAGTGGAAGGTGAGGAAAATTGATTTTGCAGATGCTCAGATGAAAGCAGTCACTTTACATGTGGCAGAAAAGGCAGTATGAGCTAATCTGTTGGAGAAAGATTTTAGACCAGCAAAAGAATAGGCACATAGTCAGGGGGCGTAGTGCTGGAAATGTGAAAGGTGTCATCACTGATCCAAAGGGTACAGAGGATTTGGGGGAGCAGGAGGAGATGGTGCCAGCCCAGGTGAGGTTGGATCGTTTACTTTGAGCTTTCTCCTCCTTCCTTTAGTTCTTCAAAATCTTGAGTCTTTAATCTAGGATCCTCTTGTTCTCTTGCCCTACTTTTTATATTTTAACTTTCCTCACCGTTTGCCTCGTCACAGCATCTATATCCTCTCACCTAACCCGTCGACAGTCTCTTAGCTGAACTGAAACCCTATTTAGCAGGTATTGAATGGGTAAAGTATGATGTTGTTCAGGTATCATGTTTGTACATTTATCAGGAATCTTCTAGGAAAATTATTGCTGACCCCAAAATGACTATGACTATGAACTTGGATTTTAGACACTTTAATTTAATTAACATGGCTGTCTTTTAAAAATTTCCCCGGAATCACTTAAAGGCATTCACCAACTCTATCATAATGGACAAAGTTAGCCTTGAGTTGGACCACTGGGTAGTGAATTGTGGGTGATAGTGAAATGCAGAAGTCTACTGGTATGGAGTATTCAAGGTCGTCTCCCAATTTTGGACCCCTCCCCCCAAATAGGCTTTCCTGTTCTGTCCTGAGCCAGGAGATACAAATACAACAAATCCCCAGCTTGTTATATTAAGATAATATTACTGATAGATTAATGTTTTGGACTTGATGTATAAGCAACTAGTTTATATCATTTTACCATGTTCTGATTTAACAGAACTGATTGACTTGACCGAATCACTTATGTATCTTAAATTCATAGCATAGGAGCTAGAACCCATGTGAAATTGTTTTTGTAGGTCAAAATGGTGAAATATTGGAAATTTTTTTACAGTTAAACCTAATAACAATAGCTAGTAACTAAGCTTTGTTACATATAACATGTATTAATTGTAGTGTTTACTCAAATTAATATAAGCAAAGCACTTATGATAGCCCTTGGCATAATAGGGATACCATGTACAAGGCACTATTGAAAATGTTTTACATGGATGATCTCACTTAATTCTCACACTTTTTGAGGTAATTGTTCCTATTATCCCCATTTTATAGACAAGGAAAATGAGGCTCACAGAGGTTAAGCAAATTACCCACGGTAAAACAGCACTAAAAGATGAGCCAAGATAAGACCCTGAGTGGTTTGTCTCCCAGCTGCACTCTTAGACACTAGGCTGCACTGCCTTATATAGTCCCAGGCCATGTCTGTTGCCACCTCATTAAACTCATGTTTTGTGGAAAACCTAGTGCCCAGAGTTCTGTCCTTGGTGAAGTTTCTGGAGAGAGGGAACATGTGTATGAAAAGGTTTTATCACGGATTGGGATAAGTTAGGGCTGAATAGGTGGAACATGGAGGATTTTTAGAACAGTGAAAATATTCTGTATGATCCTTTAATGTTGGATACATGCCATTATATTAGACATTTTTCCAAACCCATAGAATGTGTAATACCAAGAGTGAACCCTGCCTCCCGTAGTCCCAGCTACTCAGGAGGCTGAGGCAGGAGAATTGCTTGAACCTGGGAGGTAGAGGTTGCAGTGAGCTGAGATTATGCCACTGCACTCCAGCCTGGGTGACAGAGTGAGACTCTGTCTCAAAAAAAAAAGCATGAACCCTAATGTAAACTATGGACTTTGGGAGATCATGTATGATGTGTCTGTGTAGGTTCGTCTGTAGTACACATGTACTACTCTGGTGAGGGATGTTGATAATGCGGGAAGCTAAGAGCACATGTGTAGGGGGTATATGAGAAATCTCTGTACTGTCCTTCTAATTTTGCTGTGAACCCAAAAGTGCTCTAAAAAAATAAAGTCTTTTTAAAAAAAGTTTTATCAGGAGGGGTCAAAATCAATGTCATAACGAAATAGTAACATCGGGCTATCACAATCAAGTGCATGTTAAGGTCCGGGTATATGGTCAGAAAATGCTGTTAAATTAAAAAAATTATTTTGGCAATATGAGGTCCAAAGGAAGTTTAAGACAAACCATCAGCTTAGGACACAATATTCAAAACTGAAAGAAGTTTACTAATCCATAGGTTTCAATTATTATTGGTACACATATGCAAACATAATCACTCCTCTACACACATGCTATTAACATACTACCTGTAGTTAGTGAGAATAGATGCAGGATTATTTATACTTGCTGCTCTGGAAACAACTTTGATTTTTCATTTATTGGGAAACCCTCAACAAAATTCTGTCTTCTTCAATTTTAATTCCTCAGTTTTGTTCATTTGTTCATTAAACACTGAGCATCTGTATTGTGCCAGGCACTGGGAATTACATACCTGGGAATTACATACCACTAAGCAAGACATAGTCCCTGACATTAAGAAGCCTACAGTCTTCTGAAGGAAAAAAAAATCAAATGTTTGGGCAAGAATTCAAATGTCTACACAAGACCTTGTCTCTAATTTTTTTTTTTTTTTTAAGAGACAGGGTCTCATTCTGTCACCCAGGCTGGGGTGTAGTGGCACAATAATAGCTCGCTGCAACCTCAAGCTCCCGTGCTCAAGCAATCCTCCCACCTTTGCCTCCCTAGTAGCTGGGACTGCAGATACCTGACATCGTGCTGGCTAATATTTTTATTTTTTGTAGAGATGGATTCTTGCTTTGTTGCCCAGGCTGGTCTCATACTCCTGGCTCCAAGCAGTCTTCCCACCTCAGCCTCTCAAAGTGCTGGGATTATAGGCATGAGCCATTGTGCCTGGCCTGTGAATTAATTCTTTTGGCAGCTCAGAAGATTTATGGTCCACCATCCAATGGTATAGTCCCAACACACAAGGTCCTGAACATAGTGCATAACTAGCGATATGTTATGCTAGTAACGTATTGGTTTGTATGTGTTACGTAAAGGATGATTTTTAATAGGCGTCTGGTTTTGGGGTACATCTAAACTTTTTCTGGAACCAGGTAAAATTATATAAAAGGAACATAGAGAAGAAAGAGAAGATTGTGGCTCATTGCATCTTCATTGCTAACCTCATGAATATCTGGCATCACACAAAAGGACAATTGAACTTCTCACATTTTCTCTGAGAAGAAAATTTTAGTCAATATTTAAATAGTGAATTTGCATTTTACATGCAGGTTACCTTCTGTAGTTAGTATGCAAGCCAAAATTTGGGTATAATAAATATTGTTTATGAACACCAATTAAAATTGGTCATAGGGACAATTTTATTTTTCAGCACAAATGAACTGAGATTGGCTAAAGGAGAGTATATTAATGCATTATATTTCAGCTTCCATTCACTCTAGGCCATATACTTACTGAGCAAAATGGTGGGCTGAATTGCCCTATTATTTAAATTATTTCTTACCGAGCAACATATATTTGAATTTGTGTAGGATTAAAGAGCATATTATGATAAGCCACTGTATGGGTTATGTCTTTACTCCTCTTTATATAATTATCTCCAGTGCAGCTCACCTCCCCCCATTACCATAGCAACCTACATGAGTAGAGTCTTAATGGAAAAATAGTAGGATTGAACCTCCAAATACAAATGTTATGCCCAATTTGGAGGTGTTGGCCTCCAGGTTCTGATTTTCTTCTTGTGGATCTTTGTATTTTGTGACATACAGCATCTGCCCATTAGCATGAGCCTCTAGGTTAATTCAGACCATCTTTATGTCTTGGTGCCAAGGATATAAACTCTCTATGTACAGTAAACATAGAACTTACAACACCTTGAGTGTATTTAAAATTACTCTATCCCCAGTGATGACTGGAATAGAAACACAATTGGTCATCTTGAAGGTACTGTCCGTAGGAAAGGGAAAGAATAAAGGATCTTAGGTCAAAGTGAGTTTGAGATATCCAAGGCAAGACATTTGCTTCTGGTACTTCCAGTGTGGCTCCATCTCAGAGCCATGAGAGAATGCCCCTTTTTTATCCTGCCACTATAAGGAAGTTTTTCCATGGAGGAACATTCCTGAAAAAATAAGAACAAAAATATCCTTGTTCAAGACAGTATAATCTATCATTCCAGTAATTAACATGTACCTGCAGTTACCCATGTATGTACAAACACTTTCCTTCTCTCTCTTTATTAATCTTTTATAAAATTATACTCTAACCCACTATTTCAGCATTTATTACAATTGATCTATTAATTTATAATCATTATAAACATTGCAGTAAATCAACTGTGGCATCTCTTAATATCATTGTTGTTTTGGGTTCCAAATATTAACTTTCAACTGCTATAGTTCTCATTAGTTTAACTTTGGAAGTGTGCTATCCCAGTTTAGAGAAAGGAAACATTTCTATCTGCTAGATCCAAGGCTTAGAACATTGTAGACTCTCAGATATCTGTTGAGGACAGAAAGCATGAAAGCATTCATAGTAGTTATTGGACTGGAGGAGGATAATGTATCTTACATTAAATAATTCAACGTCTCAGTTGTTAGATTCAAAAAAAGAACGAAAAGTAAAATAAGTCTGTTATCATCTCCTAGAGCTGGAAAATCACTTTTCACCCACTGTTGGTTATTTTTGTGTACTAGCCAACATTTTGAACATATAGAAATCTTTCTCTATATTAATATGGGATTATATATGATGTTCAGTCATCTCTTTGAAGCTTCAGTTATGGATTGTTCAGTAACCAAGGACTATGCCTCTGAAGCCTGCATACAGTATGATTTCTTTAGGGAAATTCATAGACATGAGAAAATAATGATATGTAAACAATCTTTACTTCTTGTTATGAAGCCATAGTCTACTTCATAGGTCTAATTATCTCATAAAATTTTACCAACAAAATCTCCTTGTATATGAAATAGGATGACCATACCTAATTTTAAATCAGAGAGGAGTATACAGAGCATTTTGGGCATCCTTTTAAAAGCATATGGAGGCCAGGTGTGGTGGCTTATGCCTGTAATCCTAGCTCTTTGGGAGGCCCAGGCAGGTGGATCACCTGAGATTGGGAGTTCAAGACCAGCCTGGCCAACATGGCAAAACCCCCGTCTCTACTAAAAATACAAAAATTGGCTGAGCATGGTGGCAGGTGCCTGTAATCTCAGCTATTCAAGAGGCTGGAGCAGGAGAATTGCTTGAACCCGGGAGGTGGAGGTTGCAGTGAGCTGAGATAACACCACTATACTCTAGCCCAGGCAACAGAGCAAGACTCTGTCTCAAAAAAAAAAAAAAAAAAAAAAAAAAAAAAAATCCAGGGAAATTGTTTTCTGCAAATATATAGACAGATGGTATTTGATTTAATTAATTATGATCTGAATCTTAGATCACAAAACATTAAAGTTGAAATGACCTTCAAGATCATTATGAGACCAAGTCTCTCACTCAGTATAAGAATCGACTCTTTTACCTTTTCTTCTTTCTTTTTTTTTTTTTAATTTTATTTTTGAGACACAGTTTCACTTTGTTGCCCAGGCTGGAGTACAGTGGCATGATCTCGGCTCACTGCAACTTCTACCTCCCGGGTTCAAGTGATTCTCATACCTCAGCCTCTGGAATAGCTAGGATTATAGGCACACACCACCATGCCTGCCTAAATTTTGTATTTTTAGTAGAGACAGAGTTTTGCCATGTTGGCCAGGTCTCGGATTCTTGACCTCAAGTGATCCGCCCACCTCAGACTCCCAAAGTGCTGGGATTATAGGCATGAGCCACCACACTTGGACTCTTTTGCCTTTTTTCTTTATTTTTTATTTTTTTTGAGACAGGGTCACATGCCATCACCCAGGCTGGAGGGCAGTGGCACGATTTCAACTTATTGCAACCTCCGCCTCCCAGGTTCAAACGATTCTCGTACCTCAGCCTCCCGAGTAGGTGGGACTACAGGCATGTGCCACCACGCCTGGCTAATTTTTGTATTTTTTTAGAAGTAGAGATGGGGTTTCACCATGTTGGCCAGGATGGTCTTGAACTCCTGGCCTCAAGTGACCACCCAGCTCCCTAATTGTAATTTATCTTTAACTCCTCTTTTGATGGGGTATCACTACTTCACTACTTTTAAAGTAGCCCATTACCTTGTGAACCAACTTCCAGTTCTTTGTTTTAATTAATGAGAATCTTATTTCCTTTTAACCACTTTCCATTGGTTTTGCATATCCAAGAATCATATAGGCAGGCTTAAAGTGGATAAGAAAATCATACTGATACTGATTTTCAGTGTTTTTCAGTTTTTCCATGAATTGTTTTTGTCTTTAACATCATGAACTATTTTTTAGGTGTAGATCCTGCCAAAGAAGTGAGCTTGTAATGCTTTTCTCTGTAATTAGTTAACTCTCAAACTAAATTAGTTCTGAATCAGCAATCTGCAATAAATACATCAAAATTATTATCTGATGAGTGCTATCAATTTTACTCCTGTCTCCAAATTATTAGTCTCCTATTTGTTTACATTACAAATTCAGTAGGAGTAATTATATAATAAGAAAATGATACTGTCACTTTAAATAAACTGCTCAGCAACTATAACATCAGGTCTATAATTAAAGGCATCATTCACAGCTTCCAATTTTAATACATAAAGGAGAAGGACATGATTAAATGTCAGTGAATTTGCTTTTGTTTTAACTATATTTTTGTTTTATTTTAATCTAGATGTGGTGATATCAAAATGCCACAAATACTACTAAGCATTCTTAATTTTATACAATGGGGTTGTAGTAAATTAACTGTCCTTGCCTTTGACACCAAGCTTTTAGTTTCTAATTTGTTCCTTAGATATAAGCTCAATACTTGCTAGTACTTGGAATGGAACAGTTATCCTAGGCAATTCAGACAAGTTCCCACACCTATAAACTTTCTTATTCCCAGTTGGCCGATAGCAGAAAGTGTATAGTCACACATTAAACCCTCAAGCCAACTTCAGTGTCTACTGGGGCCCCGAGTCCAAGATAATTGGCTGGATTTTGTCTGTCTGAGGAATAATGGAAGGAGACCCATGACCTGAGCTGAGTGTCCAACTTACCCTCTTTCCCCATAGGTAAAACAGAATATAATCTACCTCTAGGATTATTGTTATGAGTGTCCCAGATTCAGGATGTGAGCCTGTTTTAACTCTAAAGCATAGTACTAATATTAACCATCATTACTCTCCCCTAGTGTAATCCCAAGTGTTCCAAAACTATGCCTGAAGTCCAATAAGATCTTCCCATTGTCCTGCCATCATGTCTGAAATTTGCATTATAAAAATCATGAGAAACCACAGCGAGAAAGGGAGAGAGAATGAACACCAGCATTTGGAGAACTGGAATGGAATACATAGCAGAACAAAGTCTATTGAATTATTCCAGCTCTTTGGGATCCTTAAGACTTCCTTTTCATTTAATGGAAGCATATGTCTGAAGTTCTACGTTTTACCCTCTGAACACAAGTTTCTTTTTTCCTTAAGGCAAAGGAGGAAGAAAAGAGGGGAAATAATATAATAATAAATATAATAAAAATATAAATAAATTATAATATAATTTATCAATAGATATTACTTGGAAGTTAGATTTATGATGCACAGATTACTGATTTACAGTGCTCTATAAATGCCAATAGAATAACCTAGGGGCTTTAACATATTTAGGAATAGGCATAATATTTTATTTTTGAGAGAATGACAATTCATTTGTCACTCTGAATTAATGTAGATAAACTCCATCTACCCCTTGCTTACCCATACCCTGTATCATTATTTACACCTTGTATTAACTAAAACTTATAAAGCTCTGAAGATCTAGACTCTTGAATATGAATCTCTAGGGCAGCCTTTGAGATTTTCAGGGCCCAGGGCAAGAATGTAAATAGAAGCTCTATCACAGTATGCCTTGTATTTCAAAGTTACAAATCAAGCTATAACAAACTATGAAATTATATATATTTTAGTCTCTCACATTAACAAATATTATAATGACTTGGAAGGCCAGGTTCTGGACTCTTCAGAGCTCAGTGCCAGAATGCAGTAGCAGAGACAGCCAATCAGTAGCCTGCGTTCCCCAGACTCAGGTCCATGTAGTGCTATATTAGGCCCTCAAACACACATGCGTGTGATAAGTATGTCAGCCTGCACAGCCAGAGAATTCTGGGGTCCTGGGCTCTTGGAGCCAGGTCCAAGACTAGGCTCATCCCTTTAGACCCTGAGACTATGTAAAATGTGGGTTCCAGGACAGGGGGCACTCTTGCCTGGGCATAAGGCAGGTACTGGGAACCTCAAAAAATCATGGCATTATAAAATTGGAAGGAAACATGGAACTCATTTGATCCAAGGCATTCATTTTACAAACAAAGCAACTGAGATACAGAGAAGTTTTGTGACTAGCCCAAGGTCAAACCCTGAACCAATGGCAGAGGTAAGAAGACTAGAGCTCAGATCTTCTTTCATTCTTTCCTCTCTGTCCAGCGTCTTTACGTAGACCGAAATCCCCAAGGAGATATATTTTTCTATTGCTTCTTCAGCTTCAGAATGTTTTTCAAACAGTCTTTTACAAAAGAATGCTCCCTAGGGTAGCCAGTGATTTAAGTATCAAACCATAATCACTGAGCTGGCAGAGGGTTCATCCGGGTGTTGTACAAACCAGAAATGAGGAAGAAGGTAGAGGTGAGGAGGTGAAGGCTCCCCTGAGCAAAAGCTGTAATTGACAACAGAGCGAAGGAAAATATGAATTAAAAAATGCTCCCTTTACCAAACATAAGTCAGAGAACCACCCTCATGAGGAAGCACAATGGGAGATACCCTCGATGGCACACCAGTCTTTTCTTCCACTATTCTCTATGTGGAAAGAAATTCCTGTGACTGTCCATTTTCTGATATGGATAGCAATTACATAAAATACATTTTTACTCTAGCTACTTGATTCGCTAACCCCCAGAGTTAACCAAATGTATTATTATTATTTTGGTTAGTAAATGAATTGGAAGCATGTTTTTCCTTGTGTTCTCAAAGAGAAGTGTATTTTAGTAGGAGAATTCTTACCAACCATGTGGGGTGGGGACTCTAAGTTTATTTATTTATTTTTTGTTGAGACGGTCTCACTCTGTCACTAAGGCTGGAGTGCAGTGGCGTGATCTCAGCTCACTGTAACCTCAACCTGCCAGGCTGAGGTGATCTTTCCACCTCAGCCTCCCAAATACCTGGGACCATAGGAGTGTGCCGCTGTGCCTGGCTAATTTGTGTGTGTGTATGTGTGTGTGTGTGTGTGTGTGTGTGTGTGTGTATTATGCTTTAAGTTCTAGGGTACATGTGCACAATGTTCAGGTTTGATTCATAGGTATACATGTGCCATGTTGGCTTGCTGCACCCATCAACTCATCACTTACATTAGGTATTTCTCCTAATACTGTCCCTCCCCTAGTCCCCCACCTCACAACAGGCCCTGGTGTGTGATGTGCTCTGCCCTGTGTCCAAGTGATCTCATTGTTCAATTCCCACCTATGAGTGAGAACATGTGGTGTTTGGTTTTCTGTCCTTGTGATAGTTTGCTGAGAATAATGGTTTCCAGTTTCATCCATGTCCCTGCAAAGGACATGAGCTCATCCTTTTTTATGGCTACATAGTATTCCATGGTGTATATGTGCCACATTTTCTTAATCCAGTCTATCACTGATGGACATTTGGGTTGATTCCAAGTCTTTGCTATTGTGAATAATGCCGCAATAAACATACATGTGCATGTGTCTTTATAGTAGCATGATTTATAATCCTTTGGGTATATACCCAGTAATGGGATGGCTGGGTCAAATGATAATTCTAGTTATAGATCCTTGAGTAATCGCCACCCTGTCTTCCACAATGGTTGAACTAATTTACACTCCTACCAACAGTGTGAAAGCATTCCTATTTCTCCACATCCTCTGCAGCACCTGTTGTTTCCTGACGTTTTAATGATTGCCATTCTAACTGGCATGAGATGGTATCTCATTGTGGTTTTGATTTGCATTTCTCTGATGACCAGTGATGATAAGCATTTTTTCATATGTCTGTTGGCTGCATAAATGTCTTCTTTTAAGAAGTGTCTGCTCATATCCTTTGCCCACTTTTCAATGGGGTTGTTTGTTGTTTTCTTGTAAATTTGTTTGAGTTCTTTGTAGATTTTGGATATTAGCCCTTTGTCAGATGGGTAGATTGCAAAAATTTTCTCCCATTCTGTAGGTTGCCTGTTCACTCTGATGACAGTTTCTTTTGCCGTGCAGAAGCTCTTTAGTTTAATTAGATTCCATTTGTCTATTTTGGCTTTTGTTGCCATTGCTTTTGGTGTTTTAGTCATGAAGTCCTTGCCCATGCCTATGTCCTGAATGGTATTGCCTAGGTTTTGGTTTTTTTCTTCTTGGGTTTTAGGTCTAACATTTAAGTCTTTGATCCATCTTGAATTAATTTGTGTATAAGATGTAAGGAAGGGATCCAGTTTCAGCTTTCTGCATATGACTAGCCATTTTTCCCAACACCATTTATTAAATAGGGACTCCTTTCTCCCATTTCTTGTTTTTGTCAGGTTTGTCAAAGATCAGATGGTTGTAGATGTGTGGTGTTATTTCTGAGGCCTCTATTCTTTTTCATTGGTCTATATATCTGTTTTGGTACCAGTACAATGCTGTTTTGGTTACTGTAGACTTGTAGTATAGTTTGAAGTCAGGTAGTGTGATGCCTCCAGTTTTGTTCTTTTGCTTAGGCTTGTCTTGGCAATGTGGGTTCCTTTTTGGATACATATGAACTTTAAAGTAGTTTTTTCCAATTCTGTGAAGAAAGTCATTGGTAGCTTGATGGGGATGGCATTGAATCTATAAATTACTTTGGGCAGTGTGGCCATTTTCATGATATTGATTCTTCCTGTCAATGAGCATAGGATATTCTTCCATTTGTTTCTGTCCTCTTTTATTTAATTCAGCAGTGGTTTGTAGTTCTCCTTGAAGAGGTCCTTCACATACTTTATAAGTTGGATTCCTAGGTATTTTATTCTCTTTGTAGCAATTGTGAATGGCAGTTCACTCACAGTTTGGCTATTTGTCTGCTAATGGTGTATAGGAATACTTGTGATTTTCACACATTGATTTTGTATCCTGAGACTTTGCTGAAGTTGCTTATCAGCTTAAGGAGATTTTGGGCTGAGACGATGGGGTTTTCTAAATATACAATCATGTCATCTGCAACCAGGGACAATTTGACTTCCTCATTTCCTAATTGAATGCCCTTTATTTCTTTCTTTTGCCTGATTGCACTGGCCAGAACTTCCAACACCATGTTAAATACGAGTGGTGAGAGAGGGCATCCCTGTCTTGTACCAGTTTTCAAAGGGAATGCTTCCAGTTTTTGCCCATTCAGTATGATATTGACTGTGGGTTTGTCATAAATAGCTCTTATTATTTTGAGATGTATTTCATCAATACCTAGTTAATTGAGAGTTTTTAGCATGAAGGGCTGTTGAATTATGTCGAAGGCCTTTTCTACATCTATTGAGATAATCATGTGGTTTTTGTCAATGGTTCTGTTTATGTGATGGATTACATTTATTGATTTGCATATGTTGAACCAGCCTTGCATTCCAGGGATGAAGCCCACTTGATCATAGTGGATAAGCTTTTTGATGTGCTGCTGGATTCGGTTTGCCAGTATTTTATTGAGGATTTTCTCATCGATGTTCATCAGGGATATTGGTCAAAAATTCTCTTTTGTCTTTGTGTCTCTGCCAGACTTTGGTATCAGGATGATGTTGGCATCATAGAATGAGTTAGGGAGGATTCCTTCTTTTTCTATTGATTGTAATAGTTTCAGGAGGAATGGTACCAGCGTACCTCTGGTAGAATTTGGCTGTGAATCCGTCTGGTCCTGTACCTTTTTTGGTTGGTAGGCTATTAATTATTGCCTCAATTTCAGAGCCCATTATTGGTCTATTCACCTTCTTCCTGATTTAGTCTTGGGCAGGTGTATATGTCCAGGAATTTGTGCATTTCTTCTAGATTTTCTAGTTTATTCACGTAGATGTGTTTATAGTGTTCTGTGGTGGTAGTTTGTATTTCTGTGGGATTGGTGGTGATTACCCCTTATCATTTTTGGTTTCCTCTATTTGATTCTTCTCTCTTTTCTTCTTTATTAGTCTTGCTAGTGGTCTATTAATTTTGTTGATCTTTTCAAAAATCCAGCTCCTGGATTCATTGATTTTTTTAAAATGGTTTTTTGTGTCTCTATCTCTTTCAGTTCTGACCTGATTTTAGTTATTTCTTGTCTTCTGCTACCTTTTGAATTTGTTTGCTCTTGCTTCTATAGTTCTTTTAATTGTGATGTTAGGGTGTCAATTTTAGATATTTCCTGCTTACTCCTGTGGACATTTAGTGCTATAAATTTACCTCTACCCACTGCTTTAAATGTGTCCCAGAGATTCTGGTATGTTGTGTCTTTGTTCTCATTGGTTTCAAAGAACATCTTTATTTCTGCCTTCATTTTGTTATTTACCCAGTAGTCATTGAGGAGCAAGTTGTTCAGTTTCCATGTAGTTGTGCAGTTTTGAGTGAGTTTCTTAATCCTGAGTTCTAATTTGATTGCACTGTGGTCTGAGAAATAGTTTGTTGTGATTTCTGTTCTTTTACATTTGCTGAGGAGTGTTTTACTTCCAATTATGTGGTCAATTTTAGAATAAGCGCGGTGTGGTACTGGAAAGCATATATATTCTGTTGATTTGGTGTGGAGAGTTCTGTAGATGTCTATTAGATTGGCTTGTTGCAGAGGTGAGTTCAGGTCCTGGATATCCTTGTTAACCTTCTGTCTTGTTGATATATCTAATATTGACAGTGGGGTGTTAAAGTCTCCCATTATTTTTGCGTGAGAGTCTAAGTCTCTTTGTAGATCTCTAAGGACTTGCTTTATGAATCTGGGTGCTCCTATATTGGGTGCATATATATTTGGGATAATTAGCTCTTCATGTTGAATTGATCCCTTTACCATTATGTAATGGCATTTTTCGTCTCTTTTGATCTTTGTTGGTTTAAAGTCTGTTTTATCAGAGGCTAGGATTGCAACTACTGCTTTTTTTTTGCTTTCCATTTGCTTGGTAGATTTTCCTCCATTCTGTTATTTTGAGCCTATGTGTGTCTTTGAACATGAGATGGGTCTCCTGAATACAGCACACTGATGGGTCTTGAGTCTTTATCCAATTTGCCAGTTTGTGTCTTTTAACTGAGGCATTTAGGCCATTTACATTTAAGGTTAATATTGTTATGTGTGAATTTGATCCTGTCATTATGAAGTTCACTGGTTATTTTGCACATTAATTGATGCAGTTTCTTCATAGCATCAATGGTCTTTACAATTTGGCCTGTTTTTCAGTGGCTGGTACCAGTTGTTCCTTTCCATGTTTAGTGCTTCCTTCAGGAGCTCTTGTAAGGCAGGCCTGGTGGTGACAAAATCTCTAAGCATTTGCTTGTCTGTGAAGTGAAGGATTTTATTTCTGCTTCACTTATGAAGCTCAGTTTGACTGGATATGAAATTCTGGGTTGAAAATTCTTTTCTTTGATAATGTCGAATATTGGCCCCCACTCTCTTATGGCTTGTAGGGTTTCTGCAGAGAGATTTGCTGTTAGTCTGATGGGCTTCTCTTTGTGGATAATTCAATCTTTCTCTCTGGCTGCCCTTAACACTTTTTCCTTCATTTCAACCTTGGTGAATCTGATGATTGTATGTCTTGGGGTTGCACTTCTTGAGGACTATCTTTGTGGTGTTCTTTGTATTTCCCGAATTTGAACGTTGGCCTGCCTTGCTAGGTTGGGGAAGTTCTCCTGGATAATATCCTGAAGAGTATTTTCCAACTTAGTTCCATTTTCCCCATCACTTTCAGGTACACCAATCAAATGTAGATTTGGTCTTTTCACATAGTCTCATATTTCTTGGAAGATTTGTGTGTTTCTTTTTACTCTTTTTTCTCTAACCTTGTTTTCTAGCTTTATTTCATGAATTTGATCTTCAATCACTGATATCCTTTCTTCCATTTGATCAAATCAGCTATTGAAGCTTGTGCATGCGTCACGAAGTTCTCATGCTATGATTTTCGGCTCCATCAGGTCATTTAAGGTCTTCTAGTTAGCCATTTGTCTAATATTTTTTCAAGGTTTTTATCTTCCTTGTGATGGGTTTGAACATTCTCCTTTAGCTTGAAGAAGTTTGTTATTACCGACCTTCTGAAGCCTGCTTCTCTCAGCCTGTCAAAGTCATTCTCTGTCCAGCTTTTTCTGCTGCTGGCTAGGAGCTGCGATCCTTAGGAGGAGAAGAGGAGCTTTAATTTTTAGAATTTTCAGCTTTTCTGCTCTGGTTTCTCCACATCTTTGTTGTTCTATGTACCTTTGGTCTTTGATGTTGGTGACCTACAGATGGAGTTTTGGTGTAGATGACCTTTTTGTTGATGTTGATGCTATTCCTTTCTGTTTGTTAGTTTTCCTTCTAACAGTCAGGTCCCTCAGCTGCAGGTCTGTTGGAGTTTGCTGGAGTTACACTCCAGACCCTGTTTGCCTGGGTATCGCCAGCAGAGGCAGCAGAACAGCAAATATTGCTGCCTGATCCTTCCTCTGGAATCTTCGTCTCAGAGGGGCCGCTGCCTATATGAGGTGTCTGTTGGCCCCTACTGGGAGGTGCCTTCCAGTTAGGCTACATGGGGATCAGGGGCCCACTTGAGGAGGCAATCTGTCCATTCTCAGAGCTCAAACGCCGTGCTAGGAGAACCACTGCTCTCTTCAGAGCTGTCAGACAGGAACATTTATGTCTGCAGAAGTTGTCTGCTGCCTTTTGTTCAGCTATGCCTTGCCCACAGAGGTGGAGTCTAGAGGCATTAGGCCTTGTTGAGCTGTGTTGGGCTCCTCCCAGTTCAAGCTTCCTGGCTGCTTTGTTTACCTTCTCAAGCCTCAGCAATGGCAGACACCCCTCCCCCAGCCAGGCTGCCATCTGGCAGATCAATCTCAGACTGCTGCGCTAGCAGTGACCAAGGCTCCCTGGGCATGGGAGCCACCGAACCAGGGATGGGAGAGAATCACCTTGTCTGCTGGTTGCTAAGACCTTGGAAACAGCACAGTATTTGAGCGGGAGTGTCCCATTTTTCCAGGTAGTCTGTCACAGCTTCCCTTGGCTAGGAAAGGGAAATCCCCCAACCCCTTGTGCTTCCTGGGTGAGGGAATGCCCTGTCCTGCTTCGGCTTGCCCTCAGTGGGCTGCACCCACTGTCCAACCAGTCCCAGTGAGATGAACCATGTACCTCAGCGGAAATACATCAATCACCCATCTTCTGCGTCAATCTCACTGGGAGCTGCAGATCGGAGCCGTTCCTATTCGGCCATCTTGGAATGCCCCCCGCCATGTGTGTGTGTGTGTGTGTGTGTGTGTGTGTGTGTGTGTGTGTGTTTAGTAGAGATGGGGTTTCACCATGTTGCCCAGGCTGGTTTTGAACTCCTGAGCTCAAGTGATTTGCCTGCCTTGGCCTCCTAAAGTGTTGAGATTACAGGCATGAGCCACCGTGCCTGGTTGGATTCCAAGTTTAATTTCCAAACTGGGTAACCATAATTTAATCCTAGCTAATACTAGGTAATTACATGTCTCTGGGTAAGTCACAATTTCTCATTAATAGAGTAAGGGAGTTTGGCTATATATCATAGAGATTAAGAGAATGGGCTTTGAAACTTACTCTTTTATTACTTAATTAATTAATTTATTTTACTTTAAGTTCTGTGATACATGTGCAGAACCTGCAGGTTTGTTACATATGTATACACCTGCCATGGTGGTTTGCTGCACCCATCAACCTGTCACTTGCATTAGGTATTTCTCCTAATGTTACCCTCCCCTAGTCCCCCACCCCCTGACAGGCCCCGGTGTGTGACGTTCCCCTCCCTGTTTCCATGTGTTCTCATTGTTCAACTCCCACTTATGAGTAAGAACATGCAGTGTTTGGTTTTCTGTTCCTGTGTTAGTTTGCTGAAAATGATGGTTTCCAGCTTCATCCATGTCCCTGCAAAGGACATGAATTCATCCTTTTTTATGGTTGCATAGTATTCCATGGTGTATATGTGCCACATTTTTTTAATCCAGGCTATCATTGATGGGCATTTGGGTTGGTTCCAAGTCTTTGCTATTGTGAATAGTGCTGCAATAAACATACGTATGCATGTGTCTTTATATAAGAATGATTTACAATCTTTTGGGTATATACCATTAGTGGGATTGCTGGGTCAAATGGTATTTCTGGTTCTAGATTCTTGAGGAATTGCCACACTGTCTTCCACAATGGTTGAACTAATTTACATTCCCACCAGCAGTGTAAAAGTATTCCTGTTTCTCTACATCCTCTCCAGCATCTGTTGTTTCCTGACTTTTTAATGATCGCCGTTCTATCTAGCATGAGATGGTATCTCATTGTAGTTTTGATTTGCATTTCTCTAATGACCAGTGATGTGACTTCAAAGATACTACAAGGCCACAGTAACCAAAACAGTGTGGTACTGGTGTCAAAACAGATATATAGACCAGTGGAACAGAAGAGAGGCCTCAGAAATAATGCCACACATCTACAACCATCTGATCTTTGACAAATCTGACAATAATAAGCAATGTGGAAAGGAGTCCCTATTTAATAAATGGTGCTGGGAAAACTGGCTAGCCATATGCAGGAAACTGAAACTGGACCCCCTCCTTATACCTTATACAAAAATTAACTCAAGATGAATTAAAGACTTAAACTAAGACCTAAAACGATAAAAACCCTAGAAGAAAACCTAGGTAATACCATTCAGGACATAGGCATGGGCAAAGACTTCATGACTAAAATGCCGAAAGCAATGGCAATGAAAGCCAAAATTGACAAATGGGATCTAATTAAACTAAAGAACACAGCAAAAGAAACTGTCATCAGAGTGAACAGGCAACCTACAGAATGGGAGAAAATTTTTGAAATCTGTCAAAGGGCTAATATCCGGAATCTACAAGGAAGTTAAACAAATTGACATGAAAATTTAAAAAAACACATCAAAAAGTGGGCAAAGGATATGAACAGACACTTCTCAAAAGAAGACATTTTTGCAGCCGACAAGCATATGAAACTTATTCTCAGATGTGTGACCTTAGGCAAGTAACTTAACCCCATCTGAACCTCACTTTTCTCATCTGCAAAGCCGAGCTAATAATCTTATCTTTCCCATAGAGCTGCTGTGAAGATTTAAATGAGTTGATAAGAAAAGTTCTCAGAAGAATGCCTGGGATTCAAAAAGTGTGCTACTATTATCAGCTGGATTTTAGGTCCTAGTTTTTAGTGAATACCTGGAAAGCACATTTTAAAAGTTTATAGACATTAAAAACTCAACGTGTCTAAAATCAAGCTTATCATATTTCCTGCACGTCTCTCCTTGTATTTTTAATTGTGGGTCTGACACCACTATTCACTCAGTTTCCCCAAAACAGAAATCTGGGAATCATCTTAATAACTCCTCTTTCCCGTTGTCTGCAAAGTCCAATCAACTTCTATGTATTGCTAATTGAATTTTCTAAATATTTAAAGTCAGATCAAGATTTCATTTAAGTAGTTTTCATTCCATCCCCCTACTTGCATTGGCTACTGTCTTATTTGAAGTCTGTTTCCTACAGAAACTTTCTAACCAGTCTCTCTGCCTCATTTCTTGCCACATTCAACCCGTCATATTGCCTTCAATGTGATCTTTCTAAAACATACATTTGATAACATCACTTCTTAAAAGTGATTTAAAGGTGCCTCAAAGGGTAGAGTGTGCTTTCCTCTGACTGGCATAGAAGGATATCATGGATGAACCACTGTCTCATTCCTCTCTACACCTTCTGGTACCTGATGTTTCAGGTATATGGAAGAACGTGCTTTATCCTGAACTTAGCTCGTGATTTTTCTTACCTCTGAACATGCTGTTCCTGTATGTAGCATGTGCTTCCCAGCCTAAAGCTCTATCTCCTCCCCACCTCACAAGTGCATTTATCTGGAACATCAGTCATTCTTCAGAACTTGCTGTCAGTGTGAAGCCTTTTGGGCCAGGGCAATGTTGAGTACTGCCTCTTTGTGCTTCCATATCAGAGGGTTATCTATTTTCTCATCTACATTCAGATTCTCCAAAGAATAGAGACGCTTGTATTTCAGTGCCCAGGCAAGTAAACAATAAAAAATATTAATTTATTTTTGACATAATTTTCTGGTCTAATTTAGATGTAATCATTTGGCCGGATTATTCAGATGACCCTTGGGTTTGTTTGGCCCATGTAGAAACATCTGTGAAACTCAAGTCTAACTATCACCTAACCAACACCTCAAAAAGTTAATTTACCCTTTCCTTTTTGATTTTTCTCCTGTTCTGGAGAGCTACTTATAGATTCATGTGTGCTGACGAACATATTTTGTCAAACGCATGATGAGGGGATTTCCTTATGTATTCGAGAATCCTGGAATAGATTGCAGAGCATCTGCAATACTTCTTGCTGCTGATGGCAAAATCCTTAGTAGTTAGCAAAATTCTGCATGATGGGGGTGAAAAACTGTTGTAAGGAGTAAGGTGTTTATTCAGCAGTAGTTGAATATAAAGTATCCTCTCTCCTTAAGGGCACTGAATAATTCTTTTTAACAAAATTTGAATTAGAGATTGAGATTCTGTTGAAGTCTTCATGTTAGAGTCTCAACAGTATTCTTCTGATGTGAATGCAGAGTTTGGGTGAATGGCGTAGAGTACTACATTGCCACATTCTTCAAACTTTTTCAATTTTCCCAACTTATAAAAATGTTGACATGTAGTTCATGCAACAGTGCCTGACTTCATCTGCTTCTGGGTTTATTTCTCCTACAAACCATGAAGAGAAAGCTGGCTATTCTCCTTTTTGTACTATATATATGGTATAAGGAATGAATCAAAGTTCATTTTTTGTTGTTGTTGTTAATGGATATCCACATGTTCCATCAACATTTGTTGAAAAAGCAATTCTTTTTTCCCTGAATTATCTTTTCACCTTTGTCAAAGTTTAGTTTACTATATATGTGATGGTTAATCCCAGACTCTCTACTCTGTTTCATTGATCTGTTGTCTGTTATTGTGACAATACTACACTGTCTTGATTACTGTTGCTTACTATTAAGTTTTAAATCAGTAGGGCAAATCTTCCAACTGTGTTCATTTTTCAAAATCAAATGCAATTTTAAAATTAACTGCCCTTCCTTATTCCCCACTCCTGTCTTACATCATGCTTAAATTGGTGCATCGGTCAGCATAAACTTAAAGCAGTGATTCTCAAAGTGTGGCCATTGGAACTTAGAAATACAAATGCTCAGGCCCTACACCCAGATATTTTGAATCAGAAAATCTAGGGCACTCAGCAATCTGAATTTTAACAACGCCTCCAGGTGATTTTGGTACCCACTAAAGTTTGAGAGCCATTAATATAGATAATTTTTCTACTCTAGGGTTCAGCCAACTTTTTGTGTAACAAGCCAGATAGTAAATATTTTAGGCTTTGCAGGCCCTGTGGTCTCTGTAAAGATGACTTCACTTTACTGTTGTAGCACAAAAACAGCCGTAGACAATATGTAAATCAATGAGCATACTGTGTTCCAATGAACTTTACAAAAACAGGTGGAGTGGTGGGCAGATTTGGTCTGCAGGCCATAGTTTGCCAACCCCTGTTGTATTCCATTCTCACCTCTCCCACATCTAAATACTTGGCGTTTGTCTCATTCTTTTTGGAAATCCATGTTCTACATCATTTTAGAATCTCTTTAATTTAGAACCTTTTAATTTAAAACCTCTTAAGGAAAACTATCTTGCTGAGTAGTTCTTTTAACAGGTCTTTTCCAGTGCTGAAATTTGATAGTTCATCTCACTCCATCTTATCCTTAATGCCTGCTACTATATCTCTACTGTTTATTTGAAAAGCACACAGTTTGTCATTTAGCCTGGCATTTGCACGAGCATGCCATCGAGCATGCCATTTGCACAAGCCCTACATTATGGCCATATGCTATAGGAGCTTTTAAATCACTGCAGATCGCCAGCCTCAAATGGGGTCTTGGTAATGGTGATTGCATTAGTTTGCTACAGCTTCAGTAAAAAGGTACCCAAACTGGTTAAAACAAAAGAGATTCATCTCATAGTTCTGGAGGCTAGAAGTCTGTAATATAGGTCTCTGCAAGGCCATGCTTCTTCTAAAGGCTCTAGGGGATCCTTTTTTCCTCTCTGGGATTCTGGTGTTGTTGGCAATCCTTGGTGTTCTTTGTCTTGTAGATGCCTCATTCCAGTCACAGGGCCTGTTTTCTCTGTGTCTTCACATTGTTTTTTCTCTGTCGTTGTGTCCAAATTTCCCCTTTCTATAAAGATACTAGTCATATTGGATAAGGAGTCACTCTAATGACTTCATCTTAACTTGATCATTGTTAACTTCTATTTCTGTAAAGTCAGATTCACAGGTACTGGGGATTAGGACTTCAACATTTTATTGAGGAACACAATTTAACCTATAATAGTGATTAAGGTGGAAACTGAAGTTTAATAGAAGCTGTTCCAGATGAATCTTCACATGTGAATTTGCCGGCATTATCTATTAGAATGTGATATTTACCTCTGGGAAAGCTGCATAGAGACATCTTTGCCTTACTTCAGGAAAAGAGACAACAATTACAGTTTTCTATCTATTTTTTTTCCCAAGAGAGAAAAATATTATGACTTGTACAGCAGATGTTAGAAGGGACTCAAGCCATCAGCAGGGGTTTAACCAATATGTTCCTGGAATAATACCTAACATGGTTGCTGAATATAGCTTGTGCTTAATTAGTGGAAGAAGTGTCTAGAGTTTAGATGGAAATTGACATTCATTCATTTTATCAACTGTAACCACGATTTATTAAGCTCTTATTGTGTGTTCAGCACTGTGCTAAGCACTTCACATGTATCTCGTGAAATTCTCGTCACAATACTGGGTAATATAACGTCTCCTCTTTACAGATGAATCTTAGAGAGATGAAGTATGAAATGACTTGCTCATTACCAGAAAGTGGCAAAAAAGAGATTTTACCCAAAGTAGCTTGAGAACTCATTAAAAAAAACTTTTTAAACTGAAATGTAATATGTACACAGAAAAGTATACATATTGTAAGTAAAGAGGAAGCCCATGTTTTTAACCACTGTGCTAATTTTATCCCACTCTGAAATTCATTTGCATAAAACATTTATTAAACTACATAATAATTTAGTGATTAGTGATTTGAAGACCAACCTTGCTTCTGAGCAGAGCTGGAGTTGGAGAGGGCAGATCTCTTCATCTGTCATCACATTATTAAAGGCTCAGAACTCAAGGCTAAAGAGTTTTATATTTATCTTTGGGAAATCTATGTCATCGAAAGTTTTTAGGCAGGGTAGAGACACGAATTGAAATTTGGGATATGTTTTTGGGCAGGTCGAATCAGTAACAAATGTAGATTTTGTTCACTAGTTCAAAAGTGTACTCCTTAAGATTCAGACCACACGGGGGTTGTAATCATATTTGGAAAGAGAAGAGTTCTTTAATTCCTATTAACAATTACCGAGTTCTGACTGAAGGGATATAATGTGCCACACTGTAAACTCCCTGAAAATAGAGGCTCTGTATTGGGTAATGGTCACTGCCAAGTGCCCAAGAGAGTTTTAAACTCTTATGAGCACAATAAATATGCATGTATAAGACTCTGGACAGAACTGGACAAGAGTATGGCTATCATTGGAATACTGTACTTCATGCTTGGCTTTCCAAGAACCAAGTGACAAAGAAATGCCTGCTCTATCTTCCCCCTGTATCTAAGAAGTAGTTTCCAAGAGATGTATTACCTCATCGTTCTCAGATAAATATAAGTCAAATCCTAGGGCTTGCTTCTTTGACCTTTCTGCTGTGCTCCTTGCAGAAGAAATAGGCAGGGTGTATTGTCTGAGTTGCCACTGCTACTGACAGGTGAAGCAGCTGGACTTCCTGGATCACTGGGGACTTAGAGAACTTTTCTGTCTTACAAGGGGATTGTAAAATACACCAATCAGCACTCTGTAGCTAGCAACAGGTTTGTAAAATGTGCTAATCAGCACTCTGTAAAAACACACAAATCAGTGCTCTGTAGCTAGCAAGAGGTTTGTAAAATGTATCATTCAGTGCTCTGCAAAATGGACCAATCAGCACTCTGTAAAATGGACCAATCAGCGCTTTGTAAAATGGACCAATCAGCAGGAGTCTAAGAGTAGCCAATCGCAGGGAGGATTGAAAAAAGAACATTCTGATAGGACAGAAACAGGACATGGGAGGGGACAAATAAGAGAATAAAAGCTGGCCACCCCAGCCAGCAGTGGCAACCCGCTTGGGTCCCCTTCCACTCTGTGGAAGCTTTGTTCTTTTGGTCTTCACAATAAATGTTGCTGCTGCTCACTCTTTGGGTTCATGCCACCTTTAAGAGCTGTAACACTGCGCAGGTCCGCGGCTTCATTCTTGAAGTCAGCGAGACCATGAACTCACTGGAAGGAACCAGCTCCAGACAGATCTTGGGGTCTCATCTGGGATATCACCACGTGGTGAGTACTGTCGGACCCCTTTCACTTGCTATTCTGTCCTGTTTTTCCGTAGAGTAAGGAGGCTAAACACCGGACACCTGTCGGCCAGTTAAAAGTGACTAGTGCGGCCATGGGACTAAAGACACGAGTGTCAGGCTTTCTGGGAAAGGACTCTCTAACAACTCCTGACTCTTCAGAGTTGGGATCATTGGTTTGCCTGGAACCAGCTTCTGCTTTTCCTGTACTTCCGGGCTGAGCCGAAAGTCAACAGAGAGGAAAGCTATTCAGCTCTGGGGTCCTGACGAAAAGTTGGTTGACCCTGCAGTCATGAGCAGAACTCTCAAAGTTATGTTGCCCAAGTGAGACTCGCCCATCTATCCTACCTATCCTGACCCTTGCCTCCTGGGTCCTAATGCCTGTCTGACAAACTTCCTTCCGCCTCTCTCCTCCGAGGCTAGTCCTGCTTCTAAAACCACTTGCTGTCTCTGGTGCTATTCTAGTTTATCCAGTAAGAATGATTTCTAGTATAAATTTCTGGACTCTGTTCCCTTCTTTAGGCACCTTGTCTGACCAATTAGAAAGACATAATTTTTGCCCAAAGTCCTGTTGCAGGGGACTATCTGGAATTTTAGGATCCCTTCTCAGACTAGTAGGCCTAACGAAGGCTATTCCTGAAGCTAGGATATGGGAAGCCTCAGAAGTTATATCCTTCCTATTCATATGGTGAGAAGTGCAGACAAAAGGCATCACTCCTCCAACCCTGGAGATCCCTTCCCTCCCTCAGGGTATGGCCCTCTGCTCCATTTTGAGGCATATCATCTTTATAGGACAAGGGTAAGGTCCCAATACTAACAGGGGAAAATGCTTAGGATTCTAAAAGTTTTTCAAGAATGCATCAGTAAGGGCCACTAAATCTGATTTTCTTGATCCTCTTTGTGGTCTAAGAGGAAAGGCAAGGGTGTAGGTTTTCAAGAATGCATCGGTAAAGGCCACTAAATCTGACCTTCCTCAGTCCTCTTTGTGGTCTAGGAGGAAAACTAGTGTTTCTGCTGCTGCTTTGGTGAGTACAACTATTCCGATCAGCAGGGTCCAGGGACCGTAGTGGGTTCTTGGGCAGGGGGAGAAAACAAACTAAAACCGCGGGCTGTTTTTTCTTTCAGATTGGAAACACTCAGGCATCAACAGGCTTACCCTTGAAATGCATCCTAAGACATTGGGACCATTTGGCCCACAAACCTTGAAAAAGAAGCGGCTCATTTTTTTCTACACCACGGTCTGGCCCCAATATTCTCCCTGTGATGGGGAAAAATGGCCACCTGAGGGAAGTATAAATTACAATACTATCCTGAAGCTTGACCTTTTCTGTAAGAGGGAAGGCAAATGGAGTGAAATACCTTATGTCCAAGCCTTCTTTTCGTTGAAAGATAATCCACAACTATGCAAAGTTTGCAATCTACATCCCAGCTTACCTCCATATCCTGGCCTTCCTACAGCTCCCCTTCCTATTAATGATAAGCCTCCTTTAATCTCCCCCACCCAGAAGGAAAAAAGCAAAGAAATCTCCAAGGGACCACAAAACCCCCCGGGCTATCAGTTATGTCCCCTTCAAGCTGTAGAAGGAGGGGAATTTGGCCCAACTCGGGTACATGTCCCCTTCTCTCTCTCTGATTTAAAGCAGACCAAGGTAGACCTGCAGAAATTTTCAGATGATCCTGATAGGTATATAGATGCCCTACAGGGTCTAGGGAAAACCTTCAATTTCACTTGGAGAGCTGTCATGCTATTGTTAGATCAAACCCTGGCCTTTAATGAAAAGAATGCAACTGTAGCTGCAGCCCGAGAGTTTGGAGATACCTGGTATCTTAGTCAAGTAAATGATAGAATGACAGCCGAAGGAAGGGACAAATTCCCTACCAGTCAGCAAGCCTTCCCCAATATGGATCCCCACTGGGACCTCGACTCGGGTCATGGGGAATGGAGTTGCAAACGTATGTTGACCTGTGTTCTAGAAGGACTAAAGAGAATTAGGAAAAACCCATGAATGATTCAATGATATCCACCATAACTTAGGGAAAGGAAGAAAATCCTTCCTCCTTCCTCGAGTGGCTATGGGAGGCCTTAAGAACATATACTCCCCTGTCAGCCAACTCACTCGAGGGTCAATTCATCCTTAAAGATAAGTTTATTACCCAATCAGCCGCAGATATCAGAAGAAAGCTTCAAAAGTGAGCCCTGGGCCCTGAACAAAATCTGGAGGCATTATTAAACCTGACAACCTCAGTGTTCTATAATAGGGACCAAGAGGAACAGGCCCAAAAGGAAAAGTGAGATCAGAGAAAGGCTGCAGGCTTAGTCATGGCCCTCAGGCAAACAGATTTTGGTGGTTCAGAGAGGACAGAAAATGGAGCAGGCCACTTGCCTGGTAGGGCTTTTTGTCAGTGTGGTTTGCAAAGACACCTTAAAAAATATTGTCCAACAAGAAACAAGCTGCCCCCTTGCCCATGTCCACTATGCCAAGGCAATCACTGGAAGGCACACTGCCCTAGAGGACAAAGGTTCTCTGGGCCAGAAGCTCCCAACCAGATGATCTAACAACAGGACTGAGGGTACCTGGGGCAAGCACCAGCTCATGTCATCACTGTCACTGAGCCCCGGGTATGTTTAACCATTGAGGGCCAGGAAATTGACTTCCTCCTGGACACTGGTGTGACCTTCTCAGTGTTAATCTCCTGCCCTGAACAGCTGTCCTCAAGGTCCGTTACCATACGAGGAATCTTGGGACAGCCTGTAACCAGGTATTTCTCCCACCTCCTCAGTTGTAATTGGGAGACTTTGCTCTTTTCACATGCCTTTCTTGTTACACCTGAAAGTTCAACACCCTTATTAGGGAGGGACATATTAGCCAAAGCTGGAGCTATTATCTATATGAATATGGGGAACAAGTTACCCATTTATTGTCCCCTACTTGAGGAGGGAATCACTACCATCAAGCTATTCATCAAATAGCCAGTGGTTCTAACAGTTTTGCTGACTATCATTTGGCTTCTCACAGGTGATTCTCAATACAGGCTTGTGTGTGTTCCAGGGCAGGGCCATAGAAATGGAAAATATATGGTCTTCCCCACTCCTTTCCAAGGTAATTCATAGAAAAATACAAGATGATGCCTGTCTATTAGAAGACTGATGTTGGAAAGTAAGAAACAGGATCAAACTTAACGATACATCTTGATCTCCCTTTGTGATGTGGATTGGTAGAATTGAAAGAACATGGAGCTGCAGTTAGGAAACCCAGGACGTTGTTTTAACTCTGCACCACTTACTCTAGACCTCGAGCATGGCACTTACCTTTCATAGGCTTCGATTTCCTCTCATACAGAGGAGCTGGAAGACTGTTCCTTTACAGAAATGTTGGAGAAAATGAGTCCAAGGAAAGTATCCTGGATGCCAGTACAAGAAAACCAAAAAGTCACCAAAGAGATAGAAGAAAGGTCCTGTAATAGGTCTTTGAGAGATACATTGGAGAGATTTTCTTACATCTTTATAAAGTCTTTATAAATTCCCATTCTCCGTTCCCTCCCTCCCTACCTCCCTCCTCTCTCTCTCTCTCTTTCTCTCTCATCTTCATGAAAAGGAAGGTTAAAAAGAGGCAAGAAGATTAAGCCTGTTTTTGGCACAATGAAAACAAGGAGAGATAATTGGTTGTTGGAGTGTTTTTGTTTTTCTTCTCTTCAATGAACTAAGTGCAGTGACCTGGAAACCCTAGCAATCTACTGGGAGAAGAGTGGAGGCTGCATTTCCTAGGTGTAGCAGTAGACAGTGATTTTTTTTCATGCTGCTGCTTAGTTCGATACCCAGTGACTTAACATCAGACATCTGTAGGTTTTTGATCCATATGGGGCATTTTTCTTCCTTCAGCTGGGCTAAATAATAACTTTACATTTTTAGAGTGCCAGCAGTGGGCACTAATGTGGTGAGTTTGTAGCTCTGTGAAACAGTCCACATTTTTCATTTTTCTTTCATTACCTTCAAAACCTTTTTTTTTTTTTTTTTTTTTTTTTTTTAGGAGGGAGGCATAGTGAGATGGCTGAATAGAAGCCTCCACTGATTGTCCCTGCAACAGGAACACCAAACATAACAACAATCCACACAAAAAAGCACCTTCATAGGAACAGAAAATGAGGTGAGTGATCACAGTACCTGGTTTTAACTTCATATTGCTGAAAGAGGCATTGAAGAGGGTAGGAAAGACAGCCTTGAATTGCTGATACCACCTCACTGTCATCCTTCTGGCAACAGCCACATGGCATGAAGAGAATCTGTATGCTTGTGGGAGGGACAGTGCAGTGACTGAGGGGCTTTACATTGAAACTCAGTGCTGTGCTGTCACAGTGGAAAGCAACACCAGGCTGAACTCGGCTGATATCCATGGAGGGAGCATAGACAGGCCCTAGCCAAAGGGGAATTACCCATCTCAGCAATCAGAACTTGAGTTTTGACAAGCCTTGCCACTGCTGGGTAAAGGGCTCTGGAGTCCTAATATAAACTTGAAAGTCTGCCTAGGCCACAAGGACTGCAACTCCTGGGCAAGTCCTAGCCGTGTGCTGGGCTCAGAGCCAGTGGATGTGGGGGATAAGCAACCTAGTGAGACACCAGACAGGGCAGCCAAGGGAGTGCTTTACCACCCCTCCCCCAGCCTCAGGTAGCACAGCTTGCTCCTCCAAAAGAGACTCCTTCCTTCCACTTGAGGAGAGGAGAGGGAAGAGTAAAGAGGACTTTGTCTTGCAACTTGGATATCATCTCAGCCACAACAGGATAGGGCATTGGACAGAGTTGTGAGGCCCCCATTCCAGGCCCTAGCTCTCAGATGATATTGCTAGATATACCCTACACCAGAAGGGACACTGCTGCCTTGAAAGAAGAAAGGACCCAGTCCTGGGCAGGATTCGTCACCTGCTGACTAAAGAGCCCTTGGGCCCTGAATAATCAGCAGTGGTAGCCCAGTAATACATTCTATGGGCCTTGGGTGAGACTCTGAGATGTGCTGGCTTCCAGTGTAACCCAGCACATTTCCAGCTGTGGTGGCTATGAGGAGAGACTCCTTCTGCTTGAGAAAAGCAGAGGGAAGAGTAAAGGGGACTTTGTCCTACAGCCTAGGTGTCAGCTCAGCCACAGTGGGGTAGAGCACCAAATGGGCTTTGGGGGTCCCTGCTTCTAGGTCTTGGTTCTTGGGCAGCATTTCTGGACCTGCCCTAGGTCAGAGGAGAGCCCACTGCCCTGAAGGGTGAGCGTCAGGCCTGGCAGCATTCACCAAAAGCTGACTGAAGAAGAGCTGTTGGGCCTTAAGTGAACATTGGTGGTAGGCTGGCAGTACTCTCTGTGGGTCTGTAATGGTGACAGCCATGGATAGAGACTCCACTCCACATGGAAAGGGGAGGGAAAGTGGGAAGGACTGTGTCTTACGTTTTGTATGCCAACTCAGCCAGTAGAGTAGAGCACCAGGTAGATTTCTAAGGTTTCCAATTCCAGACCCTGGCTACCAGACTGCATCTCTGGACCCATCAAGGGCCTGGAAGAACTCACTGCCCTGAAAGGAAGAACACAAGCCTAGTTGGCTTTCCCACGTGCTGATTGTAGAGGGCCTTGAACAAACATAGGTAGTAGCCAGGTAGTAGTTACTGGGCAAGATCCAGTGCTGTGTCTGACCCAGTGTAGTTTCAGTGTTGGTAGCCACAAGGTGCTTGTGTCACTCCTCCCCTAGCTCCAGGCAGCACAGCATAAAGAGAGAGACTCCATTTGTCTGGGAGAAAGTAAGGGAAGAGAACAAGGTCTCTGCCTGGTAATCCACAGAACACTTCTGGATCTTACCTAAGACCACCAAGGTGGTATCTCTATGAGTCTGAGCGCTACTGGGCTTGGGGTGTTCCCTAAAGCAGATACAGCTGTAATGACTAAAAATTTAGTTTACAATACCCAATTTCTTTTGAATACCTGGAAAGCCTTCCCAATAAGGGTGGGTACAAATAAGCCCAAACTGTGAAGACTACAATAAATAACTCTTCAATGCCCAGACACTAAAAAAACATCCACAGGCATCATGGCCATCTAGGAAAACATGACCTCACCAAACAAACTAAATAAAAGACTAAGGACTAATTCCAAGGAGACAGAAATATGTGACCTTTCAGACAGAGAAGTCAAAATAGCTGTTTTGAAGAAACTTAAAGGAATTCGAGATAACACAGAGAAGGAATTCAGAATCCTATCAGATAAATTTAACAAAGAGATGGAAATAGTTAAAAAAAAATCAAGCAGAAATTCTGGAGTTGAAAATGCAATTGACATACTGAAGAATACATCAGGGTCTCTTAATAGCAGAAGTGATCAAACAGAAGAAAGAACTAGTGAGCTTGAAGAGAGAGTATTTGAAAATACACAGGCAGAGGAGATGAAAGAAGTAAGAATAAAAGAGAATGGATCAAAGAGGGCAGATCATCTGAGGTCAGGAGTTCGAGATCAGCCTGGCCAATGTGGTGAAATCCTGTCTCTACTAAAAATACAGAAATTAGCTGGGTGTGGTGGCTCACCCTTGTAGTCCCAGCTACTTGAGAGGCTGAGGCAGGAGAATGACTTGAACCCGGGAGGTGGAGATTGCAATGAGTTGAGATTCCACCACTGCACTCCAGCCTGGGTGACAGAGTGAGACTCTGTCTCAAAAAAGAAAGAAAGAAAAAAAAAAAAAGAATAGAGCATGCCTATAAAATCTAGAAAATAGCCTCAAAAGGGCAAATCTAAGAGTTATTGGTCTTAAAGAGGAGGTAGAGAAAGAGACAGGGGTATTAAGTTTATTCAAAGCAATGATAACAGAGAGTTTTCCAAACCTAGAAAGAGATATCAATATTCAACTATAAGAAGGTTAAAGAACACCAAGCAGATTTGAACTAAGGAAGGCTACCTCAAGGCATTTAATAATCAAGCTGCCAAATATCAAGGGTAAAGAAAGGATCCTAAAATAAGCAAGATAAAAGAAACAAATAACATACAATTGTGCTCCAATATGTTTGGCAGCAGACTTTTCAGTGGAAACCTTATAGGCCAGTATAGAGTGGCATGAAATATTTAAAGTGCTCAGGGAAAAAACTTTTACCCTAGAATAGTATGTCCAGTGAAAATATCCTTCAAACATAAAGGAGAAATTAAGACTTTCTCAGGCAAACAAAAGCTGAGGGATTTCATCAACACCAGGTCTGTCCTTTAAGAAATGCTAAATGGAGTTCTTTAATCCAAAAAGGATTTAAAAAAGATGTTATTTAACAATAAGAAGTCATCTGAAGGTGCAAACCTTACTGGTAATAGTAAGTACACAGAGAAACACAGAATAGTATTACACCGTAATTGTGGTGTATAAACTATTCATATCTAAGTAGAAAGATGAAAAGATGAACTGATAAAAAAATAACTACAACAACTTTTCAAGACATAGTACAATAAGATAGAAAAAAAAGTTTTAAACTGGGGGGAATGAAGTTAAAATGTAGAGTTTATATTATGTTTTTCTTTTGCTTGTTTGTTAGTTTGTTTATGCAATCAGTGTTAAGTTGTCCTCAGTTTAAAATAATGGATTATAAGATATTATTTGCAAGCTTCATGGTAACCTCAAATCAAAAAACATGCAATGGATACACAAAAAATTAAAACATAACTGCCAGAGAAAATCACCTTCACTAAAAGGAAGACAAGAAGGAAGGAAAGAAGGAAGAGAAGACCACAAAACAACCAGAAAACAACAACATGATAGGGGTAAGTTATCTGAAGGTACAAACCTTACTGGTAATAGTAAGTACTCAGAGAAACACAGAATATTATTATACTGTAATTGTGGTGTATGAACTATTCATATCTAAGTAAAAAGATGAAAAAATGAACTGATAAAAAAATAACTACAACAACTTTTCAAGACACAGTACAATACTTATCAATAATAACATTGAATGTAAATGGACTAAACTCTCCAGTCAAAAAACATAGAGTGGCTGAATGGATAAAAAAACAAACAAACAAAAAAAAAAACAAGACTCAGTGATCTGTTGCCTACAAGAAACACACTTCATGTATAAAGGCACACATAGACTGAAAATAAAGGGATAGAAAAAGATACTCTGTGTAATCAGAAACCAAAAAAGAGCATAAGTACCTATGCTTATATCAGATAAGATGGATTCCAAGATAAAAACTGTAAAAAGTGACAAGATCATTATATAGTAATAAAGGGGTGAATTCAGCAAGAGGATATAATAATTGTAAATATATATGCAACCAACACTGGAGGACCTAGATATATATGAGCACATCTCTATCTATCTATGAGTCTGAGTGAATAAAGGAAATATTATGAGAGGTAAAGAGAGAGACAGACCCCAGGACAACAATGGCTAGAGACTTCAACACCCCACTTTCAGCATTGGACAGATCCAGACAGAAAATCAACAAAGAAACATTGTACTTAATTTGTCCTATAGAACAAATGAACCTAATAGATATTTATAGAACATTTTATCCAATGGCTGGGGAATATATATTCTTCTCCTCAGCACATGGATCATTCTCAGGGATAGACCACATGTTAGCTCACAAAACAAGTCTTAAAACATTCAAAAAAATTGAAATCATATCAGGTATCATCTCTGAACACAATGAAATAAAACTAGAAATCAATACAAGAGGAACTTTGAAACTATACAAAACCTTTGTTTATATCTCCATTGTAACTTACTGCATTCGGCCTCGTATCTTTATGTTTATCTTTTAATCATCTAGAACATAATAAGCTCCTTGAAGACAGAGACTGTGTTTTTGGCCTCTTGATAATTGCAAAGGATGCCGAGTACAATGCTTGGCACAGGGCAGATGCTCTTTGAACTGAACTCAATTGGATTGAATTATCTTGGGTTGTCTAGCAATTAAGGCACTAGTTTAAATGAAATAAATGCTTTTCTGTAATATATTAAACTTGCTCACACCAGATATTGGGTAGGGCTGCCAGACCCAGAGACTGAAAATACAAAGTACAGTATGGGATCTATGACTGAGTATAGAAGTATCATTCTTGTGGGATTAGCACCCAGAGGCTAAATCATTTTTAACTTGGCGACAGGGTAGAAGTGGTCACTTCTACAACCTATGTCTTTTGTAATAATAGTAATTACTAATAGATGCCTGTCTGTCTCATTTCTATGGGAAGAACTGAAAGTCTTGATTGCCTTATGCTGGAAAAAGGAATAAATAAAGAAGCATATAGAGATAAGGAGAGCTATAAGGGAAACAAGATGTAAATCACTCTGATGATTAGAGAGAAGAACACAGGGAAGAGGAAATCCATGGGCTCATTACAGCAGGATGACCCAGAAGTCAACTCTTGCCCTTTCAATAATATGTGATTCTGAGAAAGTGACCCTGAGGGTAAAATATTGTGATATAAAACTAAGAAGAGAATTATTGATTTAAAAATATTTTTGGAAAAGAAGTAAATCACTTTCTACATGAAATGGAACAGAATAAAATAGCTGTAATGTTGATAAATATTCCATCATAAACTTATGGATAATGCACAACCACTTGGAAAGCAGCCTCAAGTGACTGTCAAGGGCTAATACTATGTTAAGTGAGGAGGGAAGGTAAAGGCCTCTTCCCTGAAGTGGTTGCTAGCTTAAGGAACATGACCAGCACATGTGAAAAACTGGCCCAGCAGTGAGCTAGAGAAGTGAGAATTCTGAATTGGAGATGTCTGTAATGCTAAATAACCCAGTATTCTATGAATTATCCCTGTGATAAGACCAAACACCAAGCAATTAAATGGGGTGGGCACACCTGAGAGCAAAGGGATTATTGATTAACTTCATAGTCAGGAGGATGAAGGGTAAGAAGTTAGTCTCCAGACACTGAAGGGTCCTATAGGTATTCAAAGATGCAGACAGATGTGTTCAAGGCTTCTCTCTGGATCAACTTTGAAAAAAAAAAAGAAAGGCTGTGAAAATGTTTTAATGATGGCATGCATTTGCATATGAAGACACATGCATTTTATAATCAGCAGCGTTACTCATTCAAGTTTGCACTGAGTCACTGGGAACTAGGAAAAAAGTATTAATTTATGTAAAATATTTACTGAGATATACTCTTTGAGTTGAACTCAATTGGATTGCATTCTCTTGGGTTATCTAGCAATTAGGGCAATAGGTTAAATGAAATAAATGCTTTTCTATAGTCTATTAAACTTCCTCACTCAGGGAAAAACCTGGGCAGGGCTGCTAGACCCAGAGAGTGCAAATACAAAATACAGCATGGGATATATAACTTGAATATAGAAATATCATTCTTGTGGGATTAGCACCCAGAAAAAAAAATAGGTTTTTGCTTGGTGACAAGGCAGAAATGGTCAATTCTAGAGTCTGCTTCTGTTGGAATAAAAGCAATTATTGATAGATGCCTTTCTGTCCCCCTTGTTTAGGAAGAACTGTATTGTATATTGTTTTATACACTGAAGATATAGTGGGGAACAAATCAGAAAACACCTGCTCTCACAGAGCCTTCATTCTAGCAAACATATATAACATTAGATTCGGTACTAATTAGTGCTGCAAGGCTGAAACGTGGTAGGGGATAGAAAGAGTGCAGGAGTGTTGGCAGGAGATGGAGAAAATTTTCATTCCGGTTTATGAAAGTTGCGTGACCTGTTGCAAGTTGTTTCCCTTCTGCAGGCCTTGTGTTTTTCATTTGTCAAATCTGAGAGACAAGCTAGCTTAAAATTCCTATGACTCCTTTCTTCTGTTCTGCAGGAACCCTTAAGTCAGATGTAAAGGACCAGGCTACTTTATGGTGGAGGGAAGCCAACGGCATTTTGCTATTTTATACTTTAAATTTCATAAGCCAAGTTACTCTTGTACTGTGGTGTGCAAGGTTTCTTTCTTAGTTTCAGATAAAAAAAAAAAAAAAAAAAAAAAAAAAAAAAAAACAAAATTCCTAACTAGACTGCTGGGCCCAACTTTGGTCAAGTGTTATACCTGGAGTCATTACTGTGTTCAGGGGAAAGGGCCACCATGATTAGCTTGGTGTTTGATTATGAAGAGTATCTGTGGAGGGGAAGGTCTTGGGGAGCCTCTATGATGGGAAAATTGATTTTTGGCCCTGGGTTTAATTTGATATTAAGGCAGTTCCCCTCCGGAAATGGTGTGATGTTACAAGAAGAAGAGGCTAAGGGATGCTTCGGACTGACAGGGTTCGTATCTGTAATCAACAGAGGCTGATTCTGGCTGCTTAAGCATGAAAGTTTACTAAATTAATGTTGGGAAACACACAGATTTGTTGAGATTTGTTGTGAAGGCTAGGAGCCAGGTTTAAAGCTGAGCCCCAAATCACATCATAGAACTGACCTGAAGAGAAAATTGCTGCCACCACCACTAAATCTTGGACTGCTGCTAAAGTTTGTACTGCTGCTATTTTCTCACCATAAATGTGGTTTTTCTGTAACTTACTGCTGCCAGGAGGGTAGGAGCGGTCCCTTATCTCCTTCCTTTTGCTTCAAAGCTCCTACATCACTGTTTGACATGAGAACATCACATGCCTAAAGGAGCTGGGAAAAACAAGTACCTAGCAGTTTCCATTCCTATGAAGGAGGAATTTTTGCTCCCCTTCCCTCATTAGGACTCATTAAGTGGAGATTCCTCAAACATGGAAAGAGTTTCTGAATCTAGGCAGCAAATATCTACCATACCTGTTTCACATCATTAATACCACAGGGCTTCCTTCCTCTGTACATGAACCCAAGCACAGTGCCTTACTTGGCATAGGCACTGGCCTGCAGGGGTGAGACACTCAGCCCTCCATCACAAAAGCATGCCTCATGTCAGGAGCTATAGAAAGAAGGTTGATGTCTCAACAAGATGATAGGTCCCTAATGTCTTCCTCAGCAAACCCTGTGCACCCCTTTGAATGAATGTCACCTGTGTTCCTTTCAAATTGCCTTTTTGAAGTCTGCCAACATAAAACTAAAAGGTACATCTCCTTTCTCTGCTGAGCCTCAGCAGTTTTCCCTTACCTGAGTTTACAATGACCTCCTTCCTTGCTGACCATATGACAATTTTCAGAGAGGGTCTTACTTCAAGTTGCAGTCATATATCAAAAAAAGCTGTAATTTTGATGTATTCTGGAACTGGGATGTAGTGGTTGACCAGATATTGGCTGGTGAGCATCCTCATTTTTCTTTCCTACAATGCAGTTCTTAGAAAATTCTTATTGAAAAATTCTCAGTCTATGGACCTGTTTTCCTCAGCAGAGGGCACACAGTAGGCAATCAAGAAATATTTTTTTGAATAGATGAATGAGGCAGTGTGGAGGCCTCAAAAGAGCCCAGGTTTGGGGGACAGATCGACTGAGAGGTTGAATTCTGTTTCAGATACTTCATAGCTGTGTGACCTTTGATAACTCACTTAATGGCAATGAAACTCATTGATTCATCTATAAAACAAAGATAATAGTCCCCAGCTTGGAGGTTTGTGGCAAAGATCAGAAGAAATAATGTATGCAAAGTGACTGGAACATAGTTGGTGCCCAATAAGTGTTAACTATCTTATTATTCGTGCTGGAGTGGTAATTCTTTAAATGTTAAGTGAATAAATGAAACATTAATGAAATTCCACTGATGGGTGGAGCTTCCTAGTGGGTTCCTGGTGAGGTTATGTTCCCCAGGATTAGAGTCACTTTATGTGATGGTTGTGAAGGAGAATAAAAACACTTTAATTCATACCCAGAATCCACCATCATGCCTTTCTCCATGCCATCAGTTCTTTCTGGAGTAGCTCTGCCCCACTTCTTGGATACCTCCACACATTCTACCACATGTAGCTCAGGAGTCACCTCCTCCTCTGAGAAACCTTTCTGGACTTCTCAGTCTAGGTTTGGTGCTGTGCCATTCCATTTAATTCTGCCGTAGTCCATGTTACAGTGCTCAACTAGACTTGGGTCACTAGCCCCAACTGCCCGACTCTTTGCAAGTCGAAGGAATGAATGGGTAGATTGTCCAAAGTAGGCAACAATAATTTCTATACAATCATTTTTGCTGAGTGTAACATACAGAAATGGAATATGTTTTACAATAACTATACAAAGAAGGTGAATGGTAATGTAGTTATGTTGAAATAAGGAAGTAACACTAGTTTTTAACTGAAATTCATAGGCAAAAAGTGAAAATGAAAATGGTAAATAAGAAAGTTAATAATTTTTAGGGCTTGAATATATTTTTTATTTATAGGGAATTCTTCTGCCAATGAACAGTGGAAAAACTGGAAATACAGTAAAAAAAAAATCTACAAGGCACGGCATTGTGGCTCACACCTGTAATCACAGCACTTTGGGAAGCCAACATGGGAGGATTGCTTGAGGCCAGGCATTCAAGACCAGCCTGGGCAACATAGCAAGATCCTGACTCTACAAAAAATAAAAATAAAAAATTAGATCAGCATAGTGGCACATGCCTGTAGTCCTAGCTACTTGGGAGGTTGAGGTGGCAGTGCTGCTGATTCCAGGAGTTCGAGGCTTCAGTCAGCTGTGATTGCTTACTGCATTCCAGTCTGGGCAACAGAGTTAGATCCTGTCTCTAAAAAAGCAAAAAAAGAAAATCCTCAAGTAATTGATCAAATATATGTTTCTGCTCAAACAACTTTAAAAAATTTTATTGTATGTATTTAAGGTGTACAACATGATATTTTGATAAATGTATCTATTAAACTTTTTGAGGATAAAGTGATTGTAGTTGCAACTTTGCAGGGTTCTGAGAGCTTGCTTGCAGTTCTCAGAAGAATAAGGCTTGGTTCAGGACCAGGCTTTTTGCTTAGCTTATGCTAAACAACTAGCTTTTATTGTGTTGAGTGGAGACTGCAAGGTGATAGGATTTCAAATATCTGTGCCAGGGAGAGAGACTAGGGATGTATAAGGGATTCTAAAAATGTTTTCTTCTGTCTATCCATGAGTCTATCAGTAACAATGATATTACTCAATAGTGCTGTTGGAGTTAAGTGTCTGGGGTTTTGTTTGAGAGGTGGGGCTGGGTGCAGAAGGTGGGCTGAATTAGTGGCTGTTACTAGCCTCAGGACAGCCTTGGGCTGCATGAAGCATTGGTCCAGCCAAGTGTAGACAGTTTGATTTATAGAAGTAAAAGTTATTTGTATTGAAGCTCGTGTATGAGATAAGTTACGGAGCTGATCCACATACTGTTTTAGAAACCACACTTCTGTTTAGAAACCACACTGGGCCGGGCATGGTCGCTCATGCTTGTAATCCCAGCACTGTGGGAGGCCGAGAGGGGCAGATTGCTTGAGCCCAGGAGTGTGAGACCAACCTACACACCATGATGAGACACCACAAAAAGAAAAAAACAAAAAACAAAAAACAAAACCCGGGTGTTGGGGCATGTGCCTGTAGTCCTAGCTACTCGGGAGGCTGAGGTGGGAGGATTGCTTCAGCCTGGGAGGTGGAGGTTGCAGTGAGCTGAGATTGCACCACTGCTCTCCAGCCTGGGCAACAGAGTGAGACCCTGTTTCAAAAAACAAACAAACAAACAAACAAACAAAAAACCAGACTGCTCTTCTAGACTGTTCAGAAAGTGACTTCTTGAATAAATCCTTTCCTACCTCTCACTGCTTTATGCCAGGCAAATTTCTAAGTTCATTTCAAACATTACACTTTTTCCAGTTCTGTGTTATTTGCACTGCTCCCTTCCCCAGTATAGTGCTTCTGTATGCTCCTAATCTTCATTCACCTTTGTGGCTCATATTCATATTGGGAATATTGGTTATTTAGATATTGAGGTTAGATTATGAATGCTTATATTTTCATCATATTAATTCTTGAACTGAATTAGGGAACAAAGGTCATTGTTTCTCATTAGTAGGATTTCAGAAACCATCCAGCGAGTAGAGGAGAATTTTGAGTTGATAGAAATAGCTATTTACCATGCTTACATGGGAAGGTCAGTTATGCCTGGAGTTGTCTAATCTGTCCTAGTGTGTCTTTTCGCTGTGTCAAGCTTGTCCAACCCATGGCCCACAGTCTGCATGTAGCCTGAATTGGCTTTGAATGTGGCCCAACACAAATTCATTAACTTTCTTAAAACATTATGAGATTTTTTTTAGTTCATCAGCTATCATTAGCATATTTTATGTGTGGCCCAAATCAATTCTTCTTCCAGTGTGGCCCAGGGAAGCCAAAAGATTTGACACCCCTGCTCTGTGTACTTGTGTGTGTGTGTGTGTGTATATATATATAGTGTGTATGTATATTTATATTTTTCTTCTTCCCTGTAGGGAGAAGCACCCCAGACTAGCAGCAGCACTCCATATTTACATGTATAAATATCTATATTTTAATGTTTATTATACATTGATATATGTATTTATATTCATTATATATTTCTTTATATGTGTTTAAATATATATTTGCGTGTGTGTGTGTATGTGTGTGTATACAGTTAAGTCTTTGCTTGTCCTCTGTTGCATGAAACCCCCAGACTGACAGACTATGCTATACTGTTTCTTGAGAACAGTGATTCTAAAAGATGAGACCCCAGCAGATGTTTATCCTCTGTTGAAGTGTGATGAAGCAGGCTGTACATTGGACTTCAGGTGTGAAGGCCATTTGTCCCCTTGGTGTTCCAGAGGAGATACTCTGTCACTTTTGAAGAGAGCAGAAAGAGTTTGTTGGCTGTTTGGGGGCACAGGGAGACAGCTAAAGCCTGTGGAACCTGGTAATATCAGGGGTCTCCTATTCAAGTCCTATCTGGTTGCTACCTCCCTGAGCTCCGAAGAACAGAAGAGATGGAGCTCCTTTTGTCTGGGGCAGCCATATACTCCTCAGCCCAGCTATGATGATTCAAAAGCATGCCCAAACTTCCCAGTGCATGTTTTCATAGTGGTATCACTGTTGCTTCTTTTTCTTATTAAGAGTAAAGTTGAAGCCCGGCATAGTGGCTCATGCCTATAATTACAGCACTTTAGGAGGATGAGGTGGGAGAATTACTTGAGCCCAGGAGTTTGAGACCAGCTTGGGCAACATAGCGAGACCCTGCCTCTACAACTTTTTTTTTTTTTTTTTTTTTTTTTTTTTGAGATGGATTCTCACTCTATTGCCCAGGCTAGAGTGCAGTGGCGCAATCTCAGCTCACTGCAACCTCTACTCACTGCAACCTCCACCTCCCCGGTTCAAGCAATTATCCTGCCTTAGCCTCCCGAGTAGCTAGAACTACAGGCACACGCCACAACACCTGGCTAATTTTTTGTATTTTAGTAGAGATGGAATTTCACTGTGTTGCCCAGGCTGGTCACAAACTCCTGAGCTTAGGCAGTCCACCCGACTCGGCCTCCCAAAGTGCTGGGATATAGGCATGAGACACTGTGCCCAGTCTACAATTTTTTTTTTTTTTAATTAGCTAGGATGGTGGCACACCCCTGCAGTCCCAGCTACTTGAGTGGCTGAGGCAAGATAATTGGTTGAGCCCAGGAGATCAAGGCTGCAGTGAACTGTGATTGTGCCAGTACACTCCAGCCTGGGAGACAGAGTGAGACCTTGACCCCCATCCCCCCAAAAAATAAATAAAAATAAAGTTGAGATAATTATTATAACGATTACTAATCTTAAGGTATTTGTTTAGCAGCAGAATTCACTAAAGTTTTTTTCTTCATATTTAAACCTATAAATCAGTAAACCAAATCTGCAGAGGCTAAAATTTAAATATGGAAGATCTGCAAGTGAAATCCACTGTTATAAATATGTACCCATTGAAGTGATGCATTTCTTATAACAAGTAAATCAGTGGTTCAGACATGGCATCAACTGAAACAAGCAGAACTTCATTGGCCCCTATTCATCACCACTCTGCTTTACCTCTAGGCACCAAGTAGGACTGCACGTCCACAGGCCAGGGAGCAAGCCCGTATGTAGGAAACTCCCAGTCTTCCTCATCCCAAATTGCAATATCAGTGAATTTTCAAGATAGTAGTATATGGACATAGATTTTAATTGTGCCAAGTGGGGACAGTTGCATCCTGTGTGGGGATTATCTATAGTACATGCAAAATTTTGGAAGGACAGATATATCGGCACAGTCTGAAGAAGAAATTCCTAATTACGTGGTTCAAAGAGGAACATGTTGCCTCCAGAAGTCATTAGCTTCCTATTATGGTGATTGTCTCATGTTGGCTCAGTGACCACGTGGGGATGTGGTAGAGATGTTGCAAGCATTGAGTAGATTGAGTAGGGCTGGGCTAGGTGTACTGGCATTGAATCCCAAGGTGAATAAGGTTTTGAAGAGTATGTTTAAGGATAAAATGGTGTGTAGTCAGAATTACTTTTGAAAAATCCCTCAAGAAGACTCCATTATGGGGCTATAAATGCTCTCAGCAGGTTCAGTGATTCTCCTTTCCCTTCCAGGCTGGATATGATTGCTGTTACTTTATTTGAACACCAGATGAAGTAGTTTATGAGCCCTATAGTAAGAAAGTAATATGGCAGCTTTAAACACTACAACAAGAACTCCTCTCTGTAGGGCAGAACGCTCATGTGAGGAAAGTTCCAGAGAGTTGCAGAGCTCCTGAGGAACTCCAGAGAATCCAGAGTTAGGAACTGTGAATTGTTGTTGAAACGTGAGATTTCACTCCTTAACTTCCGGTCTCTCTCTTGCACGAGGGCATAAGTTCAACTAAATGGGATGGTAGGTTAATGTCCTATGCTCTTGAAATTGTTAAGTTTTTTCTCTTTCCCTTTCTCTTTTTGAACTTACAGCATGTAGAATCGAATTTGGGTAAGTAAATGCACAGTTGGTATGACCCCTGTGTAAAGGTCCTTCCAAATGTGAGATTTGGTGATTTCTGCCTTATGGATCTATAGAGATCTAGTTTAAGAAGTTGCTAATGTTTTTAGGCCAGGATTAGTAAACTGTGTTCTGGTCTGTGGATCAGATGTGGTCCATTGACTGTTTTTGTAAAGAAAATTTCACTGGAACATAGCCATGACCATTTACTTGTATACTGCAGCTGCTTTTGAACTACAATGTCAGAGATGAGTTGTAGTAACAAGGAGTGTATAGCTTGCAAGGGCTAAAATATTTATTATCCTGTCCATCACAGGAAACTTTGCTCATCTCTGCACTAACCCTTTTGTGTGGGAGGGGTGGGGAGGGGAATAAGAAAATATCCACTAGCGCATATGGACATAAAATGACTTCTTGTGAGGTAGGAGTTTTCTAGGTGATTCTGGGGAAATAGCTCATCTACTGAAGCACTTTGACCCAGAAGATTACTATTGCTTGTTTTCCATCTACTAAACTGAAGCAAATAACTTCTATAAAACAATCCTTGAAACGCTACATGTAACTATATCAAATCTACCAGTAAAAAATCAACCCCCATCTCTTGGGTGAGAAATTCTGCAAATGGTTATGGCTTATGAGAAAGATATTTATCTTATCCCTTGTCTCAACAGCAGCTTTTCTTTGCCTGATTAGCTAGGGTGAAATTTAATTCTGCATTCAAAGATTTCAGATTAGATTAAAAGAAATGTTTGTTCAAAGGAGTGGGTAGGAGCTACACCTATGTGCGGAAATGCTGATATTCAACATTGTGATTAAACTTAGTTAAAAAATGCTTCATTTTTTTAAAATGTGCCAAAGGAGGCTTATATTTCATGCAACCTCAATTTCCCTGAATAGAGCTAAATGAGATTTCCTAGCATAGTGCAGAGTTACTTATCTTCAGGTGGGAAAAAAAAAAAAGGATCATTAGCTGATTCCTGCTGAGCCATCATATTTAGAAGGCCTAATGGTTAGCTGACTAAAGATCAGGGAAGGGGAAATTATTGCTTATTATAGGACTATTTCCATCTCCGATTGATATGTTCATTCTGCTGGATTAGGTATACAGGAAAAGAGGGTGGTGGTGGTAGGTAGTTCTTTTTATCTGCATCCTGTATCATGACTGTTATAAGGAAGCATCTGGTTCTGTACAGCAATAAGTTAGTCACTGTATGTGGCAATAGTTTATTTTCTAAAATAATTTTTATGTAGGCGTGGCACATAGCTTTTGTCATTTTCAGAATGGCTAGAAAAAGACCATAAATTCTGTCAAACAGCTTTTTAGGTGAGGCATTTATTATCTCGGCTCTGGTACCAAGCAGCTGCTAGCAGAGTTAAGAACTTTCCCTTTTCTAAGATTCAGATTTCTCACCTATAAAAAAATGAAAGATTAGGTAGATGATTTATGTGGGTCTTGATTTTTGATCAAGAAATTCCAAAGGTCTTGGTGCTATCTATAACTACAAAGTTTTTGTTCTACTTTTTCATATGCTGACAGTGTTGATTTCATGTGGAAGGTTGGAAAATACTACAGACTTCTCCATTCACCTTTCCCCCCTCGCCTCTCTCTACTGGAGGCTTCATCACTCTCCATTATTTTTAGACTGTGGCTCCCTCTTTTTCCTTTACCTCCATAGTCTCTGAAAGCTCCCCATTTTTGTGCTGCTCCCTCTTCTGTTCTTACCATCTCCCTTCATTTCTGCATGTTTTAATCATTGCCTTCCCTCTCTGCCTTGTTTCCTTGCCTCTTTTATCCACCCCTCTTTTCCCCAGGTTTTCTTTGAAATCCTCCCAGAACACATGTATGGTTCTTTTCTCTCAGCTGTAATGAAGTTCTTAGGTGAAATGCTTTGCTGGTGGTTTTGGGCAGAATGCTAAGTGTGCTAAAGATCTGTGAAGGTCAGGTACTTGTCTGCTGGGATAAATGGGGCTTCACAGTGAGGCCAAGTCGACACAACAGGGAGACCCAGTGGATTTTCCCTCTCTCTTAGCCCATGGTGAAATCAATCATAATATGCCGCCCTGAAAATTGAACTCAGGGAATTGGAATTGCTGAGGTTCTTTGTAACAGGGCCTAAAGCTGTAGAAGCGGGGAAGAGGAAGAGATGAATGGGGCTGGGCAGCCTTTTAACAGAAGTATCTTAAAATACTTATCCCCTGCCGATTCATGTTTATCCTTTGCCTCAATTGTCTTGAATACAAAACAACAATCAGCCATTCATCATGAAACCCAAAGCACTCAAAATTCCTGGATTGAGTTTTGAATATGTTTTCCATCAATCTTTGATGCAGACATGAAAAGTCAAAGGAGGCTTATGGCAAAAATTGACCATGAACTTCATATCTATTACGAGTCAACCCTGCATTATGCACAGAGACAAAAGTAATGTATGTATCGATTGAGAAGGCATTGTAATTGCTTATTGCTGAAGGGAGGTCCTGTAGGAGAAGAAAGCAGTTTTGGTCTGGCCAGAACAAAAGGGACAAGATATGAATTGCAGAGAGGTAGGATTTAGCAGAGTATAAAGAAATAATTTCTAATAAGTAGATCTTTCCCACAAAGTAATGGGTTCTCTGAGTTCGTAGTTCAAGAGCTGGAAGAAAGTTTGCTAGAGATTTATTCATTCAGTCAGCAAATATTTACTGGGTACCCACCTAATGTCAAACACTCTGCTAGATTCTGGCACTCAGCAATGAACAGAGATGTCTGTAGGATTCAGGTATTACTTGCTTGACTGTAAGAGTCAGCTTTGTTGTTGTTGTTGTTTTGTTTTGTTTTGTTTTGAGATAGAGTTTCACACTGTTGCCCAGGCTAGAGTGCAATGACACGATCTCCGCTCACTGCAAACTCCACCTCCTGGGTTCATGCCATTCTCCTGCCTCAGCCTCCCAGGTAGCTGGGACTACAGGGGCCCGCCAACGCACCTGGCTAATTTTTTGTATTTTTAGTAGAGCTGGGGTTTCATTGTTAGCCAGGATGGTCTCGATCTCCTGAGCTCGTGATCCACCAGCCTCAGTCTTCCAAAGTGCTGGATTACAGGTGTGAGCCACCGCACCCGGCTGAGATGGCTTTTAAGATCCCTCATACCGTAAGAATAATTCTGTGGTTTGTTCAGCTTTTAGGAATTTGGATTTTAATTAGCTAAAAGTAAATGAAGCAATCACACATGAATTATCTGTTTATCAAGAATCAAAATAAAACTTACTTATAACTGAAATTACGCTAAACCTAATGGTAAGAAAAACTCATCTCTGTAGATTTTACATACAGTACAGTAATCATTCTGAATATTAGTTACAAGTCTCAGAAAAAAGCAAGTTCTTTGTGTTTTGGAGTGGGTTGGATTATGAACAAACAGGCATTAACCTTTCTCATTAGTTTTTTCTTAAAGTCTAATATTGAAATGCATTTGTATTCCTAATAATAAGGCATGTATGAGAAACTGAAAAGAAAGGAAAATTTGTTGCTGAAAAGAAAGGAAAATTTATCTCTTCTTTTTTGTTTTGTCTTCTCCTAAATCCAGAATCTTCTCTAACTTGCTTCAAAGATTAGTGATGCTGTCAGGGTCCAAAGCGCCCATGCTTCACATTGTTTTCTACCTTCCTCTACCTTCCCAAAGTATCTCAAGCTTGCCAAATCGTATATTTATATCACCTCTCTTCTCATCTGCCACATGCTTATTCTTTTCTTTGGCCTTGCTTCCCAAACTACCAATATAAGAAGAAAGTGGGCCAAGTGCTGTGGCTCATTCCTATAATTCCAGCACTTTTGGAGACCGAGGTGGGAGCATTGCTAGAGCCCAGGAGTTGGAGACCAGCCTGGGACACATAGTGAGAGCCCGTCTCTACAAAAAAATAAAAAAAATTAGCCAGGTATGGTGGTGCCTACTTGTGGTCCTAGATTGCTTGAGCCCAGGAGGTAGATGCTGCAGTGAGCTGAGATTGGGCCATTGCTCTCCAGCATGGGTGACAGAGCAAGACCCTGTGTCAAACAAAAACAAAAACACAAAACAAAAAAAAGAGAGAGAGAGAGAAGACAGTGGTCACTTTAAGGAGGCACTATGGCCTGGTGCAGTGCTTCTCTAACTTTATCATGCATGCATATCACTGTGGCTCTTGTTAGAATGTGCATTAAGATTCAGCAGAACTGGATTGGAGCCTGAAATTCCACATTTCTAACTAGCTCCCAGATGATGCTACTACTACTGCTCTGTGAATCCAAATTTCAATAGTGAGGGCTTGATGGATTAGGAATTAGGAGCCATCTCACTTGGCTTTTTGACCTTGGGAAAATTACCTAACTCCCTTGGCCTAGTTTTATATAAGAATGAAAGAGATAAATAAATTCCCCCTTTCTCTGTACATTCTCAAATCTAAGATTCAACTAGTCTACATCCACAGAAAATGGGTTTTTAGTTCACAGAGAGGGCTCATGAATATCATTTGATTACATTTTATGTCAAAATAATAATAATGTCAAAATAAATGATGACTTTCATTCGGGCCCATTGGAATATCAAGAGTGAACTCCTTGTTCAGATGTAATTGCTACTGTTCTTGCTTGAAATCCTACTTTCTGACCTTCTCATTATGTTCCTTAGGAAAAAAGACAACTCACTTCTTGCAAGATACTCTTGACAATCTTGTAGTGAGGGTTACCTGGGAAAAGTTACTGCTATGCAACCTGACTTATCCCTGGTACACTCTGGGGAGAAATTTGTGCCAACTTTTCTGCACTGGTCTGTTCTTGAATCTGGCACTTAGCATCTCTCTAAATTTAATGGGCATTTTCTGTTTTAATGAACATCTAACTGTGTAAATATAGATGTTGTTTGTTCAGCACTTTTCCCAGCAGTATTTTCCAGGGATAATTTGCCTGCAGTAAACTCCCGAGGCAAACATGCTTCCCCTCTACCAGCCTTGCACAAATAGCTGATCGAGGCTCAGGGACATAAATAACCTCTTTGCAGAGAGACACTTACCTCCAGAGAGTCCCAGACTTTGTCAGAGTCTTCTTTGTCTTGGAGGTGACTGCCTTTCACATTTCTATTGATTGAGTCTCTGAGTTCTTCTTGGGACTTAATATTGGAAAATACTACCTTCTCTTTTTTAGGATTCTGGATCCTTTTGGAGCTAGAAAGTCTTTGAGATGAACATTCTAGTAGCTCTTAACCTGGAGTCCATGGATAGATTTTTGGGGGCTTAATTTGCAGATCCCCTCAAATTATATGTATGCTTTGGAGGTGTGAGGGCTGTGCGGAGAATCTCGTAGCATTCACGAGATTCTTAAGCAGTCTGTAATTCAAAGAGTTTTAAGAACCTCTGATCTAATTGAGGTTCTCTGATTCCCAAGGCACCTATTTTTCAAACACATAAAATAATGATTAGCCTTTATCTGTATTTTGTAGTCCTTAAGCAAGCAGAAAACTGATTGTGTTAGGTACTATCAAGTATACAAAGAGTTGCAATGAATAATAATTGCTTTCCTACACCTTCCAATGTATTGTTTATTCATTCATCAAATAATTAAGGATTACAAAATATATGATATCCCCTATTTAGACTGGGGATACAGAAATAAAAGACACTATTCCTACTCTCAGTAAAACTTTAGTGTAGGTGAAGGCATGTGACTATACAGCAATATGTGTTAACCATCAATGTGTCATATGTCTCTCAACTTCTTAAAGGAACTGTAGGACATGTGATGGAATTGTCAAAACTCTGTGGAATCAGCTATGTGAATTCGGAAACCTAGCTGACAATGCCATTTTTTCTTTAACAGTGAAAAAACTGTTCCTCAACAATAGAGAAAAATAGACAAACTATTCCTTGGGAAATTTTGGAGAGGAGTTAGCAGTATACCAGGATTAAGAGAAACAACCACATTTTTCTAAGTAGCCCCCAAATTTTGCTATACATTAGAATACCCTGGAGATACTTTTGTCTTTTAATACATATCAAAATCATTCATGCAGACAGTTATAAATATCACATAGTAGTTTGCTGATAATGAAAAACAGCACCCCTGTTCAACATTCTTTATTCTCTGGTCTTGCTTGAGCAATTTTTAAAAACATGTGGGTTCCTATGGCTCCACCCAGAGCTCCCAAATTGTTGGATGAGTGGGAAAGGTCCCAGACCTTCATTTTGTGCTGGAGAAGTATAGTTTCAAAAGTTCTCTATGGATTGGCCCAGGCTGTATGATTAGAATCTCTTGGCCTGGGACTTTTCTGCTTACCCCAACATTTTAGGCCTTCACTGTCTGTGGATAACGTGCCATAAAAGTATAATAGCTATTTTTTTTTTTTTTTTTGAGGCTTTGAGGCAGGATCTTGCTCTGTTGCCTAGGGTAGAGTGCAGTGGCATGATCATAGCTCACTGTAGTCTTAAACTCCTGGGCTCAAGCAATTCTCCCTTCTCAGCCTCCTCAGAAGCTGGGATTACAGATGTGAGCCACTTGAGTTGACATTTAAGTGACCCTTGATAAATAAGTTGGATTTTGCGGCACACCCTGCTCTTCCTTTCCTGGGAGGCCAGCTTTGTTGCTGGTCAAGTTATCCTCTGGGCAGTGGCACAGTTATAACTGAGGTTGCATTTCTGGTCAGATCTTCTTAAAGGCTTCTAAGTGAGATGGATTTCAATTTCTTCTCCCCCTTGGCCATTTCAATAAATCTTTTGTTTACACACATGCCTAACTCCAGTATGCACAGTGCTTATTGATGATTACCTCCAGATTAGGGGGGAAATGAGATAAAAGGTCAACACAGTACTCTCACTGCTGCATTTCTTTGAAAGGAGTACACATTGCCTTGCAAAATACTGTGGCAGAAAATACAGTGAACCAAAATGAAAATATGCTTGTGACTGACTTGACCTATTCTCATAACAGTCTCTAAATACTAATCATATTATATGCTTCTAATACCGTACATGAGGATGGATTCTTTTAAAGGTCAACAAGTGAATGTATTAAACAGTCTCTTATTTGCTTATCAGGTGAAAAATCATGAAATGCAAGCTTTTTCTATTTTCCAGGGACTGTGTTTTTTTTCCTCTTCCCTATTCCTATTATGTTTCCTTGACCTTAATCTTTACAGATTACTAATAATCTCAATTCCTTGAGAGCTTTATTTTCTTCAATGAAACCTTTAAAAAAAAAGTTTACAGCTAGAGTTTTCTCTTTTCTAAGGATATCCCTCTACTTTGAGGATAACCTATACTATTCTCTGCTGAAGGGACCACAAAACTAAATATTATATTAACAAAATAATTTTGTATTTTGGGGAGAAATATACTACATAAAGTAGTGTCACATTGTTTCAAGGAAGAAGTACAAAAATTAGGTAAAGTCAAGGAATAATGTAAATAATTACATGGGAGTATATGAATAGAAAAATAATTTATAAAATATAGGATGAAGTCAAATGTTTCTTTATTTCAACAGGAAAGAAAGCAAATAACAGATGAGTCCAAAGTGCACTGATTTTTCCTACTTGACAAAATACTAAACTCTATTTGAAAACTGAAATAGACAAATGATAGAGTTCTAGGTGGGGACAGCAGAAAGTTACATAATAACAGAGTGATAATCAGTTTCCTGAATCCTTAAAATGATTTTCAAAGAATGTTAGCTATGGGAAAAGAGAGAGAAACCCTAGTCCTTGGAAGGATTTACAGATGCATCTGATGTGTAAATAAGAGCCCCGTTTTACTACATTCACATCAGTGTCTAGAATTTGGGGGAAGCATCAGGGGTTAATCTCAGAAGGGGAAAGCCAGAAGTATAAATTCTATTCCAGGTATCCTATGGAGAATTAAGTCAAATGCTATGAAAATTCTGATAAATTCCAGTCCAAGGCCTAGAATTAGGATTAAAGTTAGGATGGAGAGCCAAGAGTTTTGAGTTAGGTGAAAATAGTGGCCTAGGAAAAGTTGAGAGTTTTCAGAAATGCCTTAGGACATTTATGATCCCCTTATTTTGAGTTCCTGCAAAGGACGTGTGGTCCTTTGGAATGTCTGAGTGGCTAAAAGAGACAGAAAAGAGACATGAACTACATATGCCAAGAGCATGTGTTCAAATAGCACAAATAAACTCTGTAGTCTGTCTTAAAGAGTAGCCTGGAGTCATTGCAGAACTGGTCTATACCATTTTTCAAGAAAAGATGGAGACCCTGCAAGTGTAAAGGGGGGATTTTTTTTACTTGTCAGCCTAACTTCTCTCTAGAAATTATTAAAGGCAATTGACTTACTATGCAATTGTTTGCCATATCACTAGTCCTCTTTCCTCCAGAAAAAAACACTAAAATCAGTCGTGTCCTGGTAAATGATTCACAACTGGCACTCCCCTTAAGAAATGTGTGTGTGTGTATATATATATACACACACATATGTATATATGTGTATATGTATATATGTGTATATATACACACATATGCATGTATATTATACATATATACACATGTATGCATCTATATAAGTTTATTATACATTTTATCAACATGAAAGGTGTACAGCACACAATTTACACTTAATAATAAAATATACATGACTATTATAAATTCCATATTGCCAGTTGATTCTCACAGGATGCTATTGTTGGTTCTTTTCTGAATTCTTATATCCATAGCCCAGCTATGGTTGCAGTTGATGAATGAATCTAGCTCTAACATGAGTGTTGGTTGATCTTTTCGTTTATAATAATGACTGATATGAAACTGAAACAGTGAGGACATGTGCTGGAAATTTACTCTTTTGTCAATGATGTCAGTAAATTCTCTGCTGAATTGGATAATTTTAAATACTGATAGAATATTTCCTCAACTTTTTGTACTATTTGCAATGTAATGGCTATCGAAACAATACAATTTTATATTTAATCTGTATTATTAATAGTTTTGCTATTAGCAAAATAATAAATTAAGCTCTGATTCATAGCATTTGCTGATTTCTGTGATATACTTTCCCCATGGTTGATTTCAAGGTACCAAAGTGAATCACTGAAAGTGGAGTTGAGAAGAAATGTTCATTACCCTACTATGCTATAATATATAAAAAATCCAGCATACAGAAAAAATATATGTAAATAGCCTAAAGAGTATGACATCAGCTGGCTACAAATTTGAGGGTTCCCATGACCATCCTCAGGTTTAGTAATCCACTAGAATGATTTACAGAACCAGGAAAGTGCTATACTCACTATACCCATAATTACAGTTTTATTGTTGCAAAAAGGTATAAATTAGAACCAGGTAAAGGAAGAGTTGCATAAAGTGAAGTCTGAAAGGGGCCCAAATATGAAACTTCTAGTCATATTCTCTGCATGGAGTCCTGGATGGCATTACTTCATCCTGGCTGTGATGTGTGACGATACTCAAAGCTCAAAGGGAATTGCCAACTAGGGAAGCTCACTGGGCTTTGGTTTTCAGTTTTTAGTAGAACTTTATCACATACTGTCCACATGACTGATTTTTAGTCTCCAGTCTCTTCTGGATGGTCAGGCTAATAACTTTAGTCTCTTATTCCTCTGGAGGTTGGAATTGACATGGAATATCCCAAAGCCCCCATCGTAAATCACAGTGTTCACTGTCCAGTGGCCAAAGCTCCAGGCAAACAAAGATATTAATATTAGGCAGGACATCCCAGGGATGTAGAGATCAACTTCTGATAGTTGAGGTGAAAGGCCAGTCCTCTTTTTGAGTAAAGTTAACTTTTCACTATGCAGAGTTCGATAGGAATTATGTTGAAACTGTAGATCACCTTGGGTAGTGTTATCATCTTAACAATATTAAGTCTTGCAATCCATGGACACAGAATGTCTTCCCACTTACTTAGGTCTTTAGTTTGTTTCTACCATGTTTCATTGCAAAAGACCTAACCCTTGTTAAATTTATTCCTAAGTATTTTATTTTTTTGATGCTATTATAAATGGGAATTTTTCTTAATTTTATTTTGGGATTGTTCATTTCTACTCTATTGAAATACAATTAAATCTTGCATATTGAATTTGTATTCAACAACCTTGCTGAACTCACTTATTAGTTCTAATAATGTATGTGTATATTATTAGTGTTTGCTATATACAAGATTATCTCATCTGCAAATAGAGATGGTTGTACTTCTTCTTTTACAATTTGGATCTTTTTAATTCTTTTTCTGCCTAATTGCTCTGGCTAGAGCCTCCAGTACAATGGTGAATAAAAGTGGTAAGAATGAGCATCTCTGTCTTGTTCTTGATGTTAAAGGAAAAGCTTCAGTCTTTCATTAAGTATGATGTTACTTGTGGAATTTTTGTAGATTCCCTTTATCAGGTTGAGGAAGTTTTCTTCCATTTCTTGTTTGTTTTAATAACATGTTTAACAACAGGCTTGCAAAATCCCTCAAAGTATAACAACTGGCGCTTTTGAGTCAGTACATGCCAAATCCAGCACATCCACTGTAAAGTCAACTGTTTTGTTTTTTTTTTTTCACTTCAACATACCATCTCCAGGTGGGGCAAACATAGGCCTTCCAGATGCCAAATGAATGGGTGTTAATTTGGTTATAGTGCTAACAAGTGCCTTAAAAATAAACTAAATGAAAACATTTCCATAATAAAAATTAGTTCTCATGCTTTTTTTTGAAAACATAAAATATTTATTGTATAAAATCAGTAAGTAGCTTGATCTGATATTAAAAATGTTCAAGTGCCTAATATATTATGTAACTTATGTGATTACTGTATGAAATGAACATTTTCTAAATCAATTATCTAGAAATCTGGTTGTCTTTGTGCTAGTTTAATTTACAAAAGAGATTTTCAATGAACATCATGTCTATTTTGATCAGGGAAGTTTCTGTGATGTAAAAAGTTTTAGCCACAAAATAATATCTAGTAATAACAATTAAAACATCAGTACTATATTCATGCAAAAGGCCTCGTTAAAAAACACATTTCAAGATACGATATTTTGGTTTTGTCTCATTTCATGGGCAATCAAGGAATAAAAGTGAGAAATAAAGTTTTCTGCTCTCCCTTACTCCAGTTGTCTTTAGGAAGTTTGATTAGTTTATGACATTTGTAAAAGAAGTAAGTTTAGATATGCAGTTCTGTCATGTAGCATGAAAATATATTAGTGGAACTCCATAATGCTTATATCTATAATTTCTATGGAAATGGAAAAAATGGCATCAATGAAGCTGGAATCTGACATTTATGGTCTTCACTTATATTTAATCTTGTTTTTCAAATTATGTTCAATTATTAAGACATTTGCTGCCTTTTGTGTTCTTATTGAAACTAAGTTGTTTTTTGAGCACATAGTAGTGACTGTGGGGAAAATTTATTTTCCGTCTTAGAGTTTGCAGTAGAGAAGCCTCCTGGGCACAGCAAGTTGGAACTAGGAAAGGAGTCTGACCCAATCATTGTAAGAAGATTTTCCCCCAAATGCCGATTTGTGAGAGAGTGAGAGAAGTTCTGGGTAGCCACTTAGGAGTCCATATGGAAAATACAGTTCTAGACTGTCATCTGTTTTACTTCTAGGAACACCATGATCAACTAGCCAACAGTATAGGCCTATGTGAGTCAGACTATTATAATTCTTTGACCCTGCTGTTCATTACAATAACCATGCCCACCATGCCTTTGACAATTGAGTGCCACCACTTGGCCCCTACCACTCTGGGATCTAATTACTCCCACTGCATTCAGGCCTCCCAATCCAGTGACAGCAGTTCCCATTAAGTTCTGGCCTACAGAGAAGAGCAATCATAGAGTTCTTCAGTAATGCTGGAGTTCCCCTCACAAACTTATTTTTCAAAGTTTTGGTAAAAGACGTGTTCTCTGGGCCTTCTCAGAGCAGGTAAGTAGGTCTTAAATGAAAAATCCACTTTAACACAACAATATCCCTGAGCCTTTGAATCTCTTCCTCTGAAGTAAACCTAGACAGGTATGACATTTCAAATTTATGTGGGCTGCCTTTTGGTCTATGATATGGTTTGGCTGTGTCTTCACCCAAATCTTACCTGGAATTGTAATTCCCACAATTCCCATGTGTCATGGGAGGTGATTAAATTATGGGGGCAGGTCTTTCCTGGGCTGTTCTCCTGATAGTGAATAAACCTCATGAGATCTGATGATTTTTAAAATGGGAACTTTTCTGCACAAGCTCTCTCTTTGCCTGCTGCCACTCACATAAGATGTGACTTGCTCCTCCTTGCCTTCCATCATGATTGTGAGGCCTCCTCAGCCATGTGGAACTATAAGTCCAATAAACCTCTTTCTTTTGTAAATTGCCCAGTCTCTGTGTGTCTTTATCAGCAGAGTAAAAACAGACTAATACAGTCCATGTTTCAGGTAATCAAAGAACATTTTAGAGGCCTTTCTGATTCCTTGAGCTATAACATTAAATGCAGCATCTCTGTCTGCTTAGTGTGCTCATACTAATAAATTTGGCCTGATTTATTATGTCCCTTCCAGCATTATCTCACACCCTTAATATCCATTCCTGTACATATTCCCTGAATTTCTATCTGTACAAATTAGAAAATTCAAGTAGTTCTTTGGGAATATAGCACTCCTTCTGATGGGTCACAATTTGTACCTTATCTTTAGGGACGTGCTGGGACTTGATTCTAGTTATAGGTCTAGAAGCAAAGAGGAGTGGAGGGAGTGGGTCCTGCAGAGAATCAGCATTGTCTTGCAGTTTCATCCCCTTAGAGGAGGTCATACAGTTTTCTCAGAAAATGTAGGTTTAATCAGACCGGGGTGGAGTGGTGGGGTGGAGAGAGAGAGGCTGCTTCTAGTGGCAGAGAAGAGTCATTGGAATTTAGGAGCTCAGTATCCCCAGATTCATCAGAGTCTGCCCGTATGTTCCCATCCCAATTTTAATGATCCTGTTCCTTCCCAATCAATGCCCCCACTTTAGCAGTAGACACCTGTATTAGTCAGGGTTCTCTAGAGGGAAAGAACTAATAGAATAGATACACATATATAAGGGGAGTTTATTAAGTATTAAGTCACATGATCACAAGGTCCCACAATAGGCCATCTGGAGGCTGAGGAGCAAGGAGAGCCAGTCCGAGTTCCAAAACTGAAGAAATTAGAGTCTGATGTTCAAGAGCAGGAAGCATCCAGCATGGGAGAAAGATGTAGGGTGAAAGGCTAGGCCAGTCTCTCTTTTCACATTTATCTACCTATATATATTCTAGCTGCACAGGCAGCTGATTAGATTGTGCCCTCCCAGATTAAGGGTGGGTCTGCCTTTCCCAGGACACTGACTCAAATGTTGATCTCCTTCAGCAACACCCTCACAGACACACCCAGGATCAATACTTTGTATCCTTCAATCCAATCAAGTTGACACTCAGTATTAACACAAGTTCACCCCTTGTCAACTTGAACCCATACACATCTCCTGAGATCATATATAATTTTCAAATAAAGATGATAATAAGGTCATAACTATGCCTAATGTAATATAACTATCCCTCATACAACCGAAAACACACCAATCCCCAACCCAAATGCTATTACATAAAGTTAACAATACTTAAATGCTGATTTGAAGTCAATAAATCTTATATCACATGATAAAGGAGAAAGGAAATAAAATGAAGATATTTTCTTAGTACATGTGTATACATGCACAAACATGTTTTTAAAAAAAGAAGAGGAAGTACTCATGACAATTACAGTCCTCTTTCTGCAGCTGGTCATGTTGTCATAGCTGGTATTAATGACTACATTATTCCAATACCCATTCTGTATTCCCTTTGCCTTCAGCAAGCACCTAAGCAGGTTGTGGTTTTTTTCCTGGTAGAGTGACCCAAACCTTCGTTCCTGAAGGGTCTGGGCCATTTGTAGTCCATCCTGGATTGGGGTGCTGTAGTTTCCCATTGATCTTAATCACAGGGCATGGTAATACTAAGAGATGCCCTAGTGGATCTCCTGTATTCCATGCATACTCTTCCTTACCTCCATTATGGAGTAGTAGACTGATTTCATCTTGATAATCTGGGTCAGTCACCCCAGCCAACACTGTAACTCCCTTCTTAGCCTGTTGACTTAAAGGTTGGAGGAGCCCCAAGTGTCCAGGTGGCAGTCTTAACTTCCAGTTTAATGGAATCGTGTTTCCTGGTGGCAGCATTCCTCCCTCCGGAACTAAGACGTCTAGGCCAGCAGAACATAATGTAATGGAAACAGGAAGCAAAAATTGTGCTAGTGGATCACTAGGGGTGATGGTGAGTGATGCCACTTCCATTTTCACCCCTTGATTCCTGGACCCATGAATCCTGGCTATGGGAGAAAGAGTACCATATATTGGATGCTGATTCAGAGCATACATGGCCTTCTAGAGAACTTTGCCCCAGCCCTGCAAAGTATTGTCACCTAGTTGATATTGTAATTGTGACTTCAAAAGGCCATTCCACTGTTCTATCAATCTAGCTGCTTCAGGATGATGGGGAATGTGAGAGGACCAGTGAATTCCATGAGCATGAGCTCGCTGCCACACTTCTTTAGCCATAAAGTGAGTGCATTGGTCAGAGGAAATGCTATGTGGAATACCATGATAGTGGCTAAGGCATTCTGTGAGTCCGTGGATGGTAGTTTTGACAGAAGCATTGTGAGCAGGATAGGAAAACCCATATCCATATCCGGAGTAGTGTTTATTCTAGTGGGGAGAAACCTCTGCCCTTTCCATGATGGAAGAGGTCCAATATAACCAACCTGTCATCAGGTAGCTGGCTCATCACCCTGAGGAATGGTACCATATTGAGGGCTCGGTATTGGTCTCTGCTGCTGACAAATTGGGCACTCAGCAGTGGCTGTAGCCAGATCAGCCTTGGTGAGTGGAAGTCCATGTTGCTGAGCCCATGTGTAACCTCCATCCCTGCCACCATGGCCACTTTGTTCATGGGCCCACTGGGCAGTGACAGAGGTGGCTGGGGAAAGAGGCTGAGTGGTATCCCTAGAATGGGTCATCCTATCCACTTGATTATTAAAGTCCTCTTCTGCTGAGGTCACCTGTTGGTAAGCACTCACATGGGATACAAATACCTTTACTTTTTGACTACTCAGAGAGGTCCATCAACATACCTCTTCCCCAAATTTCTTTGTCACCAATTTTCCAAACATGCTTCTTCCAAGTCCCTGACCATCCAGCCAAATCGTTAGCTACAGCTCATGAATCAGTATATAATTGCATATCTGGCCATTTCTCCTTCCATGCAAAGCACACAACCAGGTGCACTGCTCGAAGTTCTGCCCACTGGGAAGATTTCTCTTCACTGCTGTCCTTCAGGGATGTCCTAGAAAGGGGCTGTAGTAGTGTAGCTGTCCACTTTTGGGTGGTGCTTGCATATTATGCAGACCCATCTGAGAACCAGGGCCTAGTCTTCTGTTCCTCTGTCAACTGATCATAGGGAACTCCCCATGAGGCCATTGGTGTAGGCTGGAGAAGAGCAGGCAGGGTGGCAGAAATGGAGACCATGGGAATTTGAGCCAATTCCTCATGTAACTTACTTGTGCCTTCATGACCTGCTCTAGCCTGATCATGAATATACCACTTCCATTTGATGATGGAAAGCTACTGTGCATGACACACTTTATGGCTAGATGGGTCAGAAAGAACCCAGTTCATGATAGGCAGTTCAGGTTATATGGTGACTTGATGACCCACAGTCAAATTTTCAGTTTCCATCAAAGCCCAGTAACAGGCCAAAAGCTGTCTCTCAAAAGGAGAGTAGTTATCTGCAGAAGATGGCAGGGCCTTGTTCCAAAATCCTAGAAGGCTCTGCTGTGATTCACCTATGGGGGCCTGCCAAAGGCTCCAAACAGCATCCCTACCTGTCAGACACCTCAAAAACCATTGGATCTGTTGGGTCATATGGCCCAAGTGGCAGAGCAGCTTGCACACCAGCCTGGACCTGTTGCAGAGTCTTCTCTTGTTCTGGACCCAACTCAAAACTGGCAGCCTTTGGGTCACTCGATAAATGGGCCAGAGTGATACACCCAATTGAGGAATGCGTTGCCTCCAAAATCCAAATAGGATCACTGGGCATTGTGCTTCTTTCTTTGTTGCAGGAGGGGCCAAATACAGCAACTTATCCTTCATCCTAGAGGGGATATCTCAACAGGCCCCACACTACTGGATCCCTAGAAATTTTACTGAGGTAGAAGTTCCCTGAATTTTAGTCGGATTTATTTCCCGTCCTGTGGCATGCAAATGTCTCACCAATAGTTCAGTGTGTTTGCTACTTCTTATTCACTGGATCCAATCAGCATAATGTCATCAATGTAATGGTCCACTGTGATATCCTGCTGAAGCAAAAAGAGATCAAGGTCTCTCTGAATAAGATTATGACACAAAGCCAGGGAGTTGATATACCCCTGAGGTAGGACAGTAAAGGTATATTGCTGGCCTTGCGAGCTGAAGACAAATTGCTTCTGATGGGCCTTATAAACAGAAATGGAGAAAAAGGCATTTGTCAAGTCAATGGCTGCATACCAGTTACCAGGAGATGTGTTAATTTGCTCAAGCAATGAAATCACATCTGGTAGAGCAGCTGCAATCAGAGTCGCCAGTTGGTTAAGCTCACAATAATCCACTGTCATTCTCCAAGATCCATCTGTCTTCTGCACAGGCCAAATGGGAGAGTTGAATGGGGTTGTGGTGAGAATCACCACCTCTGTGTCTTTCAAGTCCTTGATGGTGGCACTAATCTCTGCAATCCCTCCAGGATGCAATATTGTTTTTGATTTGCTATTTTTCTAGATAGAGGCAGCTCTAATGGCTTCCATTTGGCCTTTCTTACCATAATAGCCCTCACCCTACCAGACAGGGAGCCAATGTGGCAGTTCTGCCGATTGCTAAGTATGTTTGTGCCAATTATGCATTCTGCCACTGGGGAAATGATGACAGGATGAGTCCAGGGACCCACTGAACCCACTGTAAGTTGGACCTGAGCTAAAACTCCATTAATTACCTAAGCTCCATAAGCCCCTACTTTAACTGGAGGACCACAATGACATTTTGTTTCCCCTGGAATCAGTGTCAGCTCAGAGCCAGTGTTCAGTAGCTCTCCAAATGTCTGATCATTTCCCTTTCCCCAATGCACAGTTATCCTGGTAAAAGGCTGGAGGTCTCCTTGGGGAAGCATGGGAGAAAGATTCACTGCATAAATTGTCAGTATTGTAGTGGTGTCCTTAAGAGGACCCAGCCTCCCCTTCATTCAAGGGGTTCTGGGTTTGTAAACTGGCTCAAGTCTGAAAATTGATTGAGGGGCCATGATTTGCTGTTTTTATAATTCAAATTAGTCTTTTTTCCATTTGATCTAGAAGTTTTCTGCTTATATAAATTAAGTAGGAATGCAGTAGGCTTCCTATCAATTTCACTTCTAGGAATGCCATGATTAATTAGCCAATGCCAGAACTCTACCTGAGTCAGATTATTCTGATTGCTGCTTTGTGTTTGCTGTCCATTATGGTAGCTACACCCACTTTGCCTTTGACAGTTGAGTGCCGCCACTTGGCCCCTGCCACCTTGGGATCCAATTCTTCCCATTGTATTTACATTTTGTAGTTGAGTGACTGTGGTTCCCACTGTTAGATATGACACACAGAGAAGAGCAATTACAGGGTTCTTCAAAGATGCAGGTGCTGCCCTCACAAATCTATGTTGCAAGGCATTGGTCAAGGGTATATCTTCTGTACCCTCCCAGCTGGGATGAGTAGGTCTAAAGTGACTAATCAACTCCACCATCCCAATCTCCCTAAGCCTTTGGATCCCTTCATCTACATTAAACCAAGGGAGATCAGGCATTCCCAGCTCACTCACAGTAGGCCATCTTTCAATCCATATTTCAGCTAACCAAGCAAATAAACTATTAGAACCATTTAACTGCCTGAGCTGGAACATTAAATGCAGAGTCCCTCCTTAGTGGGCTGAAATTAATGCATTCAGCCTGATCCAACTCTGTGTTCCTTCCACCATTATCCCACATCCTTACAATCCATTCCCATGCCCGTTCTCCAGATTTCTGTTTATATAAATTATAAAACACAAGCAGTTCTTTTTGAGCACACCTTTTCATGGGTCATGCTCCGAACCTAACTTCTAAGTGCCTGCCAGTACTTTAGTTATAGGTCTAGAAGCAAACAGGGCTGTTGTGGGTGGCTCCTGAGAAAAATGTACATTATCTTGCCTGGTAATGAGGTATCTTGCCTCAGGGGAGGCTATCACTGTTGCCCCAGGCAGTGCAGGGTTGATCTCCTCAGACAAAGGTGGAAAGGCTGATGGCAGCATAGGTTGGTTAGGGGATGTTGCCACTACTGGGGATGGGGAAGCTGTTTCTTCTGGGATGAAAAGTTCATCAGAGTTGACAAACTCAGTGTCCCCAGCTTCATCAGGGTCCTCCCACATGTCCCCATTCCAAGTTTCAGGGTCCAATATTTTTCCAATCAATGCCCTCACTTTAACAGACACCTGGCAAGGCTGTGCATGCACCTTTTGTTGCAGGTCAGTCACTCGCATGATAAGAGCTTGTGTCTGGTTTTCCACAATTTTAGCTTTCTCTACGGGAGATAAGACTCTTACTCAGGGCAATCTTAGCAGATATGAAGCTCAGTATCTGATTCTGAAGCCAGGAGATAGAATCCCGGAGTTCATCATTTTCTTTCATCACTTTGTCCACTGAAGTTAGGAGCAACTAACCTGCTTCATTATGTTCCTTGGTTCTCTACGTATGGTCAAAAGTATTATGTATAGAGTCACTAAACTCCTTGCCTCTCATAAGTGATGAATCAGGAGTGTCAAATGCATTTGTATAAGTCTCTAAACAGTTCATGCCAAGGACTATCAGTGTTCTCCATACTATTAGAAGTAAAGTCCTTAGCATTTTTGAGTCTAATCATATTAAGCAGCCAACTCCAGAAACCCCAAAACCAATGAAAGAACTCCATCCTTAATATTCTGTTCCTCTAGAAACACTTCTGGTACCAAAGTCTGTGTCAGTCAGGGTTTGCTACAGGAAGAGAACTAATGGAATATATATAATATATATACAAAGGGGAGTTTATTAAGTATTAACTCACACAATCATAAGGTCCCACAATAGACTGTCTGCAGGCTGAGGAGCAAGGAGAGGCAGTCCGAGTTCTAAAACTGAAGAACTTGGAGTCCAATGTTTGAGAGCAGAAAGCATCCGGCATGAGAGAAAGATGTAGGCTGGGGGGCTAGGCTAGTCTTTCTTTTCACATTTTTCTGCCTGATTATATTATAGCCTCACTGGCAGCTAATTAGATTGTGCCTGCCCAAATTAAGGGTGGGTCTGCCTTTCACAACCCACTGACTCAAATGTTAATCTCCTTTGGCAACACCCTCACAGACACCCAGGATCAATACTTTGTATTCTTCATTTCGATCAAGTTGACACCCAGTATTAACCATCACAACACCCTGTGAGGTTGGGAATTCAATTTGCATTGTAACCAACCACTCTCAGGATGAAATCCTGGGTTTGATTTTTAGCAATTTCAGCTCCCTAGATTGGTATCACTACATTTTTGTATGCTGTACATTAATTTTTATTGTTTGAACATCACTGTGGGCTCATAGCCTTTTATACATCCAACTTGTTTCAATTAATTATTATTTGCTTAAATAGACAACTTGGTCAGTGAGAGATCTCTTAAATGGGCTCCTTTGTCATCTGGAATCCTTGGAAGCAATCTTTACTTTTTGGTCACGGTGGATTTCTAACCCCATTGTAATTTTGTTCTTCTCCACGATGCAGAATCATTTACCCTCTTTTAAGTATTGGTGAATTACCTCAGGGAATAATATTAGAGATTTGAGTTTGAGTACACATTAGATTGAAAGTAGGTAAGACTACTGCCACTTTCATTGAGTCACTCTTGATAGTGACAGGACTGAAAAAATATTTCTTTTCATGATTATGAATTCAAACATCTTTTCAATTTCACTTGTTGTTTTCTACTTTCCTTATATTATAGGTTTATCAACCAATAAGACTTTTGCCCTCTTTGAAATCTGATACCCCTTCCACTGCCAGTTTTAGTTCTTCCTGAAAAGTGGTTGTATTAATTCCCTTGTTTTGGGGGCATAGCCTTACTTTCTTAGACTCCTGTTGCTGAAGTTAGCTCGAGTGAGCTTCTCCTTCTAACAATCAAAGGTCTTAACTAACAAATCTTATTAACTAAGAATGAATGTAGTGAGTCTAGTAGATGGTTTAGAGGCTAAGATGTACTAAAATCTGCAAAAAAAGGTTTTAAAAATAAGATGAACAAAATTCTACGTATAGTTGTGTTTAGAGAAAGAAGAGTAAGGAAGGAAATCCTAATGATGTATCACTAACAGAAGAAAGAGGAAAAGCTAAATTAATAGAAGAAATAAAACTGTCAAGAAATACTATTTTTAAACTTGAATAAGTAGAACAAGCATGAAGAAGAAAGAGCTGACATCTACAGTCCTACTTTTAACTGAGTTAAAATTTATCTACGATGCACAAATTATATTTATGGGTACAAAGAATTGGCTAGACTATTGTTAGTGATCTTTGAGGAGTCCTGGGACACAAGAGACACAAAATGGAAAGGAAGCATCTATAGTTCTGATTTTTTTTTTAATTGAAAGCAGAATGATCAGCATGGCACTGACAGGTGGGATGCAATTCTAGGGATAGTTTGTGCATGCTTAGGAAAATGGCATGAGGCACTAGCATGGGCTTCATAAGAAGTGATGGTTGGGCATGGTGGCTCATGCCTATAATGCCACCACTTTGGAAGGCCAGTGTGGGAGGATCACTTGAGCCCAGAAGTTTGAGACCAGCCTGGCCAACAAAGCAAGACTCTATCTCAATGAAAAATACAAAAATTAGCCGTGTGTGGTCATGCACACCTGTAGTCCCTGCTACTTAGAGGGTGCTGAGACTGGAGGATTGCTTGAGCTCAGGAGGTCAAGGCTGCAGTGAGCTGTGAGCATGCCACTGCACTCTAGCCTGGGTGGCAGAGTGAGATCCTGTCTCTAAAAATAAACAAACAATAATTGACCATGACAGAAGAACTTTCTATTCGGTATTTCTTTTGACAGAGTTACAGATGTCTGTTACAACAGACAGTGGGCACTTGGATTTCAGCAAGCAATTTGATAATATCTCTCATGACATTCTTATAAATAAGAAGGAGAAAGTTTGTGAGTCAATGGTAAAAAGCAGATAGATTTGTAACTGGTTGAATAACTGTGCCCATGGGTGTTAATGTATAGATTGATGTCTATTGGAATATTCAGTTGAATGACTGAAACATTTCTTTTAGTGCTATGTAAAGATGATAAAGCACAGTGCTTTTTCTGTCACTTCATACCAGTGCCATTAAATAAATCTTCCTGTGATTACAAAAATGTTCTATACCTGTGCTGTCCAGTACAGTAATAACTGGTAACGTGCAGTTATTTGAGCACTTGAAATGTGGCTAGGACAACTGAGGCATTAATTTTATTTTACTTTTAATTATTTTAAATTTAAATATCCACATGTGGCTAGTGGCAATTGTATTGTACAGCACAGCTTTATGCTATCTACAAATTTTTAATAAAACATATGCAAAGGTTTTTTTATTAAGAGGTATTTAATATTTTATTTTGTAGAATCATAAAACCGCTTTACTAAGATGTTCTTCTAGTGTTTTACAACTGTTTACAGTGAGAAAAATTAGGCCTAAAGCAATTAAATGATTTGATTGGAATCGCATAACTATCAGATGGATAGGGGCTGAAATGAGGGTTCTTTGAATTCCAGTCAATGCATTTTTTATATGTACCATATTATAGAAAATGGCCCTTCATGAGTATATAAGTGTATATGAGATATTGACTTTCAGTGGTCAAGCAGTAAAAATTTTTCCTGAGATTTTTTTGATATTAGAGATAGACAGGTAGTATTCTCAAATCAATACATTGATTCTTTGTAGGTAGGTATTGCTAAAAACAGAACCTCAAGATTTTTGTTTCTTGGCCATGAGAGTCAAAGATAATTAACATTGGCTTCCAATGAGTAAATGTGTGTCCTTTTGGAGAAGACTATTTTTAGGGCCCTGAACTTCAGAGTTATTTCCTCTTTTTTTTTCCTTCACTCAGTTAAAATATATAGTATTTAGAACTATGGTACTGTGCTAATGTATTTCTGAGAAAATAAAGAGGTCACTTGCTGCTGTGTAAAATTGTAGCAAGAAATCAACAGGGAAGGGATTAGAACAATTAAAATTTTACATTTGCAAAGGGAGGAAGCGAAGTCTGATTAATAAGATCTGCAGTCTGTATTTATAGGAAGGAGAACAACATTGTGTTTCATAAACATTACTTGTACCGAACTGACCTCAATATCTTCTCCTACTTTCCAAGATACAGGAAAATTCCTCCTTCTACTATTGAATTGAATGGGCATTTGCTGCTTTTATCATTTTCTTCAGGGTAGATTTGTACTGTCTTGATGCCATTTTAAAGAAAAATCTGTTTATTCTGTCTCCCCAAGTGCAGGGAGGTAACGTGTAAAGCTAATTTGCTTATAAGTGAGATTTTTATTTTTTGGAAAGAAAAAGACAAAAAGAAATTGATGTAGCTTTCAAGTGTTATTGCTTTATTCAAAACCTCTTGTTTTATTTATCAACAGGAGTCTCAATCTTTCTCGTAAGTAAAGAGAGGGAGGGAGAACTTTTAGAAAAGGAGCTGAATCTGAGAAGTGCTGATATGAATGTGAAGACAGGGAGAGCAATTATGTCCCAGAGAAATAAACACTCACATGGATCAGCCATTGTCGAGTCCCCATGTCTGATCAATGTCTGTGATGCCCTAGTTAAACCTTTCTCTCTGAGCCCTACTCTCCTCTGATCCCATATAGATCATATACAAGAACAAGACCTCAGAGATTGTATAGTTCATTTTTCCCACTGTTTAGAGAAAATCAAGGTACAAATAGTTGAATTGATTTTCCTATGATTGTATGGAACGTTAGAGGAAAGTTGGGACCAGAACAATGGTCTCATAATTCCCAGGTCAGGGGAATCTCTCTACTGTGCTACTTTTCTAGTTCTGCTTTTCAAGGAAGCTTGAAAATGGCTTAATTCTTCCTTCTAACCATTTGATCAATAGAACAAGTACAATACATGTGTTTCATTCTGAGCCTTGTCAGCAGTTATATTTGAGTAGAAGAAACGATGTTTTAGGGCAAATGTCTTGCTTCCTACAGACAAAACTGGAACAAAAGCAAAGCAAAACCAAACTAAACAAACCTTTTGGATGCCATCTAGATACTCCCTCTCATTCTTACCTCCATCAATATTTGTTAAGTGTTCACTGTGTGCAGAATATGGAACTTAGCTCTGTAAGGAGTTAGGAATTGTGAGGTAAAGTGTCTGTATTAGTAAACTAGATTCTGCTGTGCTGTGGTATCACTCCCGCACACCAGTCCTCATGCTGAAGATTTAGGTCTCAACTAACATATTACTTCTTCAAAGATGTTTCCTTGACCACTATCTAATACTGCGTCTCTCATCCCCTCTAATCACATCTACACAAGATTGCATTGCCTTCTTTTCTTCATAGCTGTGATCAATTATCTGAATTCATCTTTTTTCTTTTCTTATCTTTTGTGTACTTTACTCAATATTATATACGTTGCATGAAAGCAAAGGCCATTTCTGTCTTACCTAAAGTATAGAACGATGCCTGGTACTAAGGAAATGCTGAATACCTATTTGTAGAATGAATGGATTTGTTGTTGAATGGGCACACATCCACTGTGCCCCAGCGCCTGGGTGGTTGATGCAAAGGTGTTGCAACGTCAGCCACACAGTGCCCTATGGACTGCATCCTCCAACAGCAGACCAGATCCTGCTGCTGAGCCTGGGAAGCAGTCCCAATACACTCCCCTCCTTTGAAGGCAGGTTTGCCTTTCAACCTCTTGCCTTCTCTCCTATTAGTTAACCACAGTCACAGCCACTTAAGTCCTTCTCAACAGATTTTAGTTACTTTAAACTTTGGACAGAATGGGTTGAGATCTTGATCCCATCTCTGCCATGAGGACTTTGGATTCTTAATGCTCCTTTTCCTTCATCCCTATGTCCAGTTTTCTCATATTATTGGGCATGAGTTTTTTTTTTTTATTGAGCTGAAATTCACATAACATAAAATTAACCATTTTAAAGTCAACAAATTAGTGGCATTTAGTACATTCAAACTGTTGTATAACCACTGCCTCTATCTAGTCCCAAAACATTTTCATGATCCCAAAATAAAATTCTATACCATTAAATACTTACTTCCTATTTCCCACATACCTTCTCCCTGGACCCTGGCAACCACCAATCTGCTTTGTGTTTGTGTGGATTTGCCTATTCCGAATATTTCATAGAAATGAAATCATACAATATGTGACCTTTGTGTTTGGCTTCTTTCACTTAATGCTTTTGGAGTTCATCCATGTTTTAGTCTGTATCAGTACTTCATTTTTATACTGAAATAATATTCTATTATATGGATATACCACAATTGTTTATTTATCTGTTGATGGACTTTTCAGTTGTTTCTACCTTTTGCTTATCGTGAATAGTGCTGCTGCTGTAGTCACCATAGCAAAGACATGGAATCAACTTAAATGCCCATTAGTGTTAGAGTATATAAAGCAAATGTGGTACATACACACCATGGAATACCATGCAGCTATAAAAAAGAACATGATCATGTCCTTTGCAGGAACATGGATGGAACTGGAGGCCATTATTTTTAACAAACTAACACAGGAACAGAAAACAAATACCACATGTTCTCACTTATAAATGGTAGCTGAATGATGAGAACACATGGACACATAGAGGGGGACAACACACACTGGGGCCTATCAGAGGGAGGAGGATGGGAGGAGGGAGAGGATCAAGAAAAATAACTAATGGGTACTACTAGACTTAATACCTGGGTGACGAAATAATCTGTACATAATCCCCATGACACTAGTTTACATATAAAACAAACATGCACACGTACCCCTGAACTTAAAAGTTACATTAAAAAAAATAGTGCTGCTGCTATGAATATGCATATATAAGCATTTGTTTGAATCCTTATTTTCACTTCTTTTGGGTGTATACCTAGGAATGAAATTGCTAGGTCATATGGTAACTATATCTTTAACTTTTAGAGCATGTGTTTACTTTTCAAATTATGTCTACAGGCTGCAAGGAGCCTCAGTGGTGGTTCTTGACAGAAAAAAAGAAGGTCTACCTTAAGTGGACATCACCAGTTCTACTAATCATAAACAACACAACTATCATTTTTAAAGGGTTGGTAGCTTTGCTAAAAACATAAAGAGACTATAATACCTATTATAAGAAGATTAAGTGAGATCCAAGAATAATGCATGGAACCTAGTACATAGTAAAGATAATATATCTTAGCTCCCATCTTCTGTAATTTATTAGCTATTTGACCTTGGAGAGGTCATTTAATCATTCTGGCCTCTGTTGTTTTATTGTTAAAAGTTATGTTCTTTTTGAAATTGGGGATCTAAAGCTAGATGCATGGAATCTAGAATGTTAATAATGGCTGGAAAAAAAACTTAATTGTCAAGTCAAATTTCCTGGATTTATAGTTGAGGAAGCTGTATCCTTGAAAGATTATGTAATTAGCCCAGGGTCACAGTGCTGTTGCTGTTTATTACCCTGGTCTGAAGTCTGCTCCAGTGTTTTTCTATCCCATAAAGTCAATTCTTCTTCTAGTTCAGTTATTTCCTATCTGTTATCAGCTGTTATTTACCTAGCACAAAGTCCATACTAGGTTAGGTATGTGAAATACTTTATCTTATGCTCTTACAATTATCCTGCGTCTTACCAATGAGAAAATAGAAGTTCATGGAATTTTGGCAGTTTGCCATGGTCATTCAATTAGTAAATTGTGGAACCAAAATGAGACTTCAGGTGCATCTAATACAAAACGGTGTACTTTTCCTGACACCATAAGTTGGGGGTCTTGCTGAAGGAGGGGTAGAGTGTAGAACCAGCAGTCCAGCCAGCCCAGCTGGAGTGACCTCATAAGTCACTTTGCCCAAACCTCTTCCTGGTAGCATCCTGGAAATCCCCTCCTCCAGACAATCTCTATCTGATATCTGTGGTGAGAGAGGGACCCTTTCTTTTTTAGGCTGACTGTTTGGCCTTGAATTTCCCATAGGGGTAATTGTGACTCCAGGAGGCCAGGCAGTATCATGATTATTTTCCCAACAGGTAGACAAAGAAGATGGTATTTTAGGTCAGAATTGTACAAGACCATCACAAATAACCTGTAATTTTAGCTGCCCAAGATTACTTCTTTGAAATATCTTTTTGTACAGTGTGTATCCTTCACCAAGTTATAGAAGCTCAGAATTACAAATAGATTGTGAGATCTAACAAGCTTTCAGAAAACCAGATTTTGAAAGGCGTTTTAGGCTGGCTCATCTAACAAAATTTATTGTGTGTCCTACTAGGTACCAAATGCTGGGCTTGTCACTGAGCATACAAATATGAATAATATATGACTTTTGGTTTCAGAAAGCTCACAGTTCAGTGCTAAAGACAGAGACATAAATAAATTATAATACAAAATTGGCAACTTTAATAGTAGAGGTGTGGGAAGATGGACTTCCTGTGACTGGAAGTCTGCAGGCAGAGACATTATTCAGGAACATTGAGCCCTGGCTCAGCTCTCTCTCCTCTGTGATGATATGTCTGCACAGGGGCTAAATTAAGAATCAGGAGGGTCTGCTGTTTGTTAACATTTCCTAAAAAGGAAGCTCATAGGTGGATGATGCTCTAAGTCCGAGTATAAAGGAGGGATGGTGTAACAATATTGCCACTTTTTTCTCAAACATAGCCATACCCTAAATGGACAGTGGCAGTGGCAGCTGCACAACCTGTGGGGAACCAAGAACCAAGGAAAGACTTCCTGCATGTGCCTGTACTCTGTGCAGCCACTTCTATTAAGTTTTGTACTTACTGCAAGCTAAATACATGAGAACTTGGAGGGGTGTGTGTGTGTGTGCGCGCGCGTGCACACACGTGTGTGTGTGTGTATGTGTGTGTGGCCTCTTGCTAGAGATCCAAAGCCTGACTCACAATGCTGCAGGAGATAACAACACAGGATGTCAGGATATTGGGAACACTGAAGAAGAATTTTCCCTGCATGGCTTTATAGATAATGTGATATTTCAGTAAGGCCTTGAAGAATTAGTAAGTTTTCCAGTTGAAGAAATCAAGGTGGGGAATTCCAGGCAGTTGGACCAGGTGAAGTGATGAAAGAGCCTGAGGCATTCAGGACCAGTGAAAAATCCAGTGTGTCTGGGGCGGAGGTTCTGTATTAAGGCACATTGTCTGGAACATGGGTCGTAGTCAGACTGTGAAGTCCTCTAATGACAGGCAAAGAAAATGTTACTGATAATGAGCTGTTGAAAGCTTTTAGGCAGGAGCAGATATGGTTTTAAGGAATATAACAGGCAGTAATGCAGAGGATGGACTGGATAGGAAGAGAATAGCATCTGAAGATAAACGATAAACTTAAGATAAGGTAGTGACAATGTAGGCGGAGAGAGCAGTCCAGACTTATAGCTCTTTCTGATCTGAAGGTTGAGGAAGGAGTTGAGAGTAACCTTAAGGTTTTTACCTTGGCCAGGCCATTAAGCTGGAATGAAAAATGTAGCAGATTGGATGGATTTGGGTTTGTGGAGTGGAGGAAAATAGGTAAATAATGAAATCAATGTTGTGTATACTGTGTTTGAGGTGTATGTAGGACATCACATAAAGATGTAGACAACTGGAAATCAAGCTCATGGGATACAGATTTAGCAATTATTGACTTACAGATTGGAAATCAAAACTTAGGAGTAAGGCTATCCAGCAAGTGTGTAGAGTAAAAGGAGAATAAGTATCAAGATGGGACATAAAAGTTTAATGTAATGTAGAAGAAAAAACAGCAATGGTGATGTTGAGCTCTTGGAGAAGGAGAACTAAAGAAGAGTGACATTCTAGAAATTAAGGGAGGGTTGGGGAGTGATCACGTGACAAATGTTACATAGTTCTCAAGTAGTATGGGTATTGGAAGCTGCCCACTAGATTTGGCATTTAGAAAATCAATGTTGACTTCAGTAAGTGTAATTACTATGGTATGTTTAATGAGTAAATTAGAAGTGACAAAGTGGATACAATAAGTACAAATAATACTTGAAAACTAATTTCTGTTTTATTAAAGCAATACAGGTACACATTTAAAATATTTAAATAGTACTAAAAGGCTCTTCAGAAAAACTAGCAGTGCCTTTCTCTGGAACTAATGTTAGACTTCCTGGATTCATTCTCTAATTTTCTTATTTTTTCCTCTTTTATTTCCATTTCTTTGATTTTTTTTTTTGACTCTATATTTTGGAGTTTCCTTGATTGAATAATTAACCTCTTTTATTGCATTTTAAATGTGGATAATCACACTTAAATCTTCATGGTTCTTTTTTGTTCTCTGTTTCTTTTTCATGTATCCTGTTCCTTTTTTCAAGCATGCAGTATCTTCTTTTATCTCTCTAAATAAAGAGAGGCAAAGCTAGAGGTGATGATGGTAAAGAGTATAAAGAGAACTCAGGAGAACATTCCTATGTCTTGTGGGGAGAGGAGGGTCTTATTTACTCATGCAAATGAATTCTCATCTACCCTACCCTATTATCTGCCAGATCTGCCCTGATATGTCCTGACCATGAATGTTAATGGTGGACACAGCTTAGGTTCAAGCTGAGAATCCTGCTTCAAAGACACCTATTCATGCCTTGTTTTGAATGTTTAAAAAAGTTCAGAATAGTCACAGTCTCTTGGTGGGAACCATGTCTTCTTTGGCATAATAGGATGATTAGAAAGGCCTAGCTGTCATGCCATCTCAGCTTGAATACCAATTAGAACCATGCAGCCAATGGAAATGAGATCCGAGAACCTGTGTACTTAATGTATCTGTTTTTATTTCAGACAGAGCAGAAAACCAGTGTGAGAATCGGGAGAGATTCATGTTTAAGTTACAGCTTTTGATTTCTAACTCCATGCTCCAAATTTTCACACATATTTTCTCAGGGAATTCTTACCTGAATTAAGTATTATTGTCTTCATTCTTGATAAAGAAATCAAAACTCAGAGAGCTGGTGAATCCTACCCGATTAAGAGGAGAGACTAACAAAGTAACCAAGGCCTTCCGACTCTGAGCCCAGGCCTCTATCTTACTAAGCCACCTATTTGCTTCCCCTCCCCCAAAGGAAGAGAACTAAGAAAACAAGTTCCAGAAAAGATGAGGAAGAAGCTGCCCTTAAGTCCCTGCTTACCTAATTTATTGAGTATTAATTAACATGTATCATAATTTAAATCCTTCCCAGGAATAATTTGTCATTTTGTCCTAAGAGATTTTTTCCTTTACACTTGTTGTATTCTGTAACTCATTTGAAAGACGGAAAGGGAGGTCCATGGCCCTATTAACCTTTGCTTTAGTTAAATTTCCACAGACAGGCTTTGATTTATAAAGTAAGAAAGATAAACTCATTAGAGAAAAACTAGAAAGTATAAACAAAAATTTAAAAGTATAAAAAATCCATAATTCTGCTGCTTAGAGAAAATTACAATTTCCAGATTTTCTTCTACACATGGATAAAATTTAAGATGCAGTTGCATTATCTATACTTCTATAAAATGTTATGAATATCTTATATCAGTAAACATAGATCTATGCCATTGTCTTTAATGACTGTAGACTTTTCCATGTATAACTGTAAGTAGGGTTTTGTTTTGTTCACCTAGCATTCATTAGCTGTTTGCAAACTGTTTTATATAAAGTCTCAAATAGATTTCCTTTGTTTTTTGCAATCCCACATCCCTGATCTTATTTATCTTCCAAGTGGTGACAGATTTGGACTCATGATTTGATAACTGCCAATCTCACTAAGTATTGAACTGACTTGATAGAAATTGCTGAAATTGTCCAGTGAGAAGTAAATAGTTGTATAGTACTTGTTTTCAGCATGATACCCTATAGTGAAAATACCAGATAAGAAGTGATTAAAGTACAGACCAAAGAGTCTCTGAGTGAAAAGCATGGGTCACTGGTTTATTGCTTTTCGTATAAAAGAAAGGATAAAAAGGAAAGAAACTTGGGGATAAAGTGTAAATGAATTTGACTTGCTGACCCTTGAGCAATTTGGGATTTGAGCACTGAATTTTAAACACCTTTAAAGAAGCACTGAGCTCAAAATTTAATAGATCAAGCTGGGATATGGGAAGATAAAACCACAAGCTTCTTCATACCTCCATCTAGCAATAGATAACTTTTTTGAAAATTTCAGGACTTCTAGGGGAAAACTTTGCAGGAAAGCAACTATGTATGTTAGTAGCTGGAAATTGCTTGTTCTGCACAATGCAGAGAGGAGAATCCAGGGGAATAATAATCACTGTTCTTACCTGCGTTTCTTGAACACACTAAAGAGATGTGGCTGTTGATGTTGGGGGGTGAAGTGACATGGTAGAAAACAAATTAGCAACCAGGAGATCTGTGTTGATCCCTCTTCTATGTTAACTTTCTGTGTGACATTGTATAGGTCACACAACCTCTTTGTGTCTCAGGATCCTCATATATAAATTGGGGATGATGTTAACTGTGGCCTGATCTACCTCATAAACATATGTGGGAATCAAGTGACATAATCATATAATGGGTTTGGGGACATTTTGAAAAGTATAAAGCTCTGCAAATTAGGGGGTCATGAAAAATATCAATAACTTTCATTTATTTGTGTTCAATCAAATGCCTGATTTTTGTTTCCAGAGTCCAGTGTTTAAAAACCAGAACTGATAGAGCTCTACAGTAAAAAATCTGCCAGTCCAAATGGCAAATATGCCCCAATTTAGTCATTTGTTTACAAAATAGTTTTTTGGTGGTATATTTTTTGAATGTAGTCTGGTATCTAGAAAGTTTCAGCATCAAGGTATTGAGAATAAAACATAAGACCGTTTCATTCAGAAATTAGACTCAAATATGGAAAGAATGTAATTCATTTTAAAATGAAAAATTAGCAAGGAAATAAATAATCAATCTGCTCAGCTAGTCCAGGTAAATGAGAAAAGTTCCCTTATTCCCCTCGCAGTGGGTGCGATGAGGGTGTGGCTTGATCAAACCCCTGGGAGGAACACGCAGACTGGCAGGTCGTGAGGAGCCTTTTTGGGCTCTGACCCAAGGGCAGCATCTAGGGTTGATTGACTACAGCTCCCGAAGCCCCGGGTATGTGTTACAGTGCACTCTTTCAGTGTAGCCATCCTCAGGCTGCTTGTGTTAGTCTGCTCAATTAGACCCTCTGCCTTATCGCAAGGGCAGAGGGCTTTCTGTATCCCGGGGTTCTTGCTTTCGTGTACTGGGAAAATGGGATCACACGCAGGCTTGGAGAATGATTGCAAGGTTTCATTGAGTGGAAGTAGCTCTCAGTGAGGTAAATGGGGAGGACAGAAGGGGGATGGAGTGGGAAGGTGATCTTCCCCTGGAGTCTGGCCACCCGCAGCCAAATTCCGTGTTGTCCTGCCTTTCATGGCCCGCCGGAGTCCACTGGTGCCTGTCAGTGTGCTCTTCCGTTCCTCTGCTCCTCTCGAGGTCCAGCTGCCTGTATTTGTGCCCGTTATGGTCTTGGGGTTTTTATAGGCACAGCATGGGGGGTGTGGTGCACCAGGGTGGTCTTGGAAAAATGCAGCATTTGGGCGCAAAAGCAGGAGTGCCTGTCCTCGCCTAGGTCCGTGGGCACAGGCCAGAAGGGAAGAGCCCTAGCCAAGGACCCTGCCTTTCTCTACCCAGCGCTTCCCTGCCACTTCCTATGTCACAAGGACTAGATATTTTCCTTCAGAAATAAAGCATATATATTTTAAATAAGTTGAAAATGTATATTTTTATTATACTTTATGTTCTAGGGTACATGTGCACAACGTGCAGATTTGTTACATAGGTATACATGTGCGATATTGGTGTGCTGCACCCATTAACTCCTCATTTACATTAGGTATATCTCCTAATGCTATCCCTCCCCCCTCCCCCGACCCCACAACAGGCCCCGGTGTGTGATGTTCTCCTTCCTGTGTCCCAAGTGTTCTCATTGTTCAATTTCCACCTATGAGTGAGAACATGCAGTGTTTGGTTTTCTGTTCTTGTGATATTTTGCTGAGAATGATGGTTTCCAGCTTCATCCATGTCCCTACAAAGGACATGAACTCATCCTTTTTTATGGCTGCATAGTATTCCATGGTGTATATGTGCCACATTTTCTTAATCCAGTCTGTCATTGATGGACATTTGGGTTGGTTCCAAGTCTTTGCTATTGTGAATAGTGCCGCAATAAACATACGTGTGCATGTGTCTTTATAGCAGCATGATTTATAATCCTTTGGGTATATACCCAGCAATGGGATGGCTGGGTCAAATGGTATTTCTAGTTCTAGATCCTTGAGGAATCGCCACCCTGTCTTCCACAATGGTTGAACTAGTTTACACTCCCACCAACAGTGTAAAAGTATTCCTATTTCTCCACATCCTCTCCAGCACCTGTTGTTCCTGACGTTTTAATGATTGTCATTCTAACTGGTGTGAGGTGGTATCTCATTGTGGTTTTGATTTGCATTTCTCTGATGGCCAGTGATGATGAGCATTTTTTCATGTGTCTGTTGGCTGCATAAATGTCTTCTCTTAAGAAGTGTCTCTTACATATACTTTGCCTACTTTTTGATTGGGTTGTTTGTTTTTTTTCTTGTAAATTTGTTTGAGTTCTTTGTAGGTTCTGGATATTAGTACTTTGTCAGATGAGTAGATTGCAAAAATTTTCTCCCATTCTGTAGGTTGCCTGTTCACTCTGATGGTAGTTTCTTTTGCTGTGCAGAAGCTCTTTAGGTTAATTGGATCCCATTTGTCAATTATGGCTTTTGTTGCCATTGCTTTTGGTGTTTTAGTTATGAAGTCCTTACCCATGCCTATGTCCTGAATGGTATTGCCTAGGTTTTCTTTTAGGGTGTTTATGGTTTTAGGTCTAACATTTAAGTCTCTAATCCATCTTGAATTAATTTTCGTATAAGGTGTAAGGAAGGGATCCAGTTTCAGCTTCTACATATGGCTAGCCAGTTTTCCCAGCACCATTTATTAAATAGGGAATCCTTTCCCCATTTCTCATTTTTGTGAGGTTTGTCAAAGATCAGATGGTTGTAGATGTGTGTTATTATTTCTGAGGGCTCTGTTCTTTTCCATTGGTCTATATCTCTGTTTTGGTACCAGTACCATGCTGTTTTGGTTACTGTAACCTTGTAGTATAGTTTGAAGTCAGGTAGCATGATGCTCCAACTTTGTTCTTTTGGCTTAGGATTGTCTTGGCAATGTGGGTTCTTTTTTGTTTCCATATGAACTTTAAAGTAGTTTTTTCCAATTCTGTGAAGAAAGTCATTGGTAGCTTAATGGGGATGGCATTGAATCTATAAATTACCTTGGGCAGTATGGCCATTTTCACGATATTGATTCTTCCTATCCATGAGCATGGAATGTTCCTCCATTTGTTTGTGTCCTCTTTTATTTCATTGAGCAGTGGTTTATGGTTCTTCTTGAAGAGGTCCTTCACATCCCTTGTAAGTTGGATTCCTAGGTATTTTATTCTCTTTGAAGCAATTGTGAATGGGATTTCATTCATGATTTGGTTCTCTGTTTGTCTGTTATTGGTGTATAAGAATGCTTGTGATTTTTGCACATTGATTTTGTATCCTGAGACTTTGCTGAAGTTGCTTATCAGCTTAAGGAGATTTTAGGCTGGGACGATGGGGTTTTCCAAATATATAATCATGTCATCTGCAAACAGGGACAATTTAACTTCCTCTTTTCCTAATCAAATACCCTTTATTTCTTTCTCTTACCTGATTGTCCTGGCCAGAACTTCCAACCCTATGTTGAATAGGAGTGGTGAGAGAGGGCATCCCTGTCTTGTGCCAGTTTTCAAGGGAAATGCTTCCAGTTTTTGCCCATGCAGTATGATATTGGCTGTGGGTTTGTCATAAATAGCTCTTATAATTTTGAGATATGTTCAATACCAAATTTATTGAGAATTTTTAGCATGAACAGCTGTTGAATTTTTAAAAGGCAGTTGATGTTCTCATTTGTGAACTGAACTTGTGTGTTCTGGGTGTGTCTAATGCACATGGACAAATTAGGTTTAATGTTTTCTTAAATACTTCTCTGTTATGTAATGTTAGCGAAGAAGCTAAACATACTCCCCAGTGTCCCACGACCTCCAGTTTAGCCTCTCCTTACCCAAGTAACTCCAGATCAGCTGAGGTAGCTTTATGAAGTGGTTTAACCTGATATGAGTCTCATTAATTTTTATGTTGGCCACTTAAAGTACTTATGAAATGTAATGTATTATAAAATGCAAACAATAGTTTGCATTAACTAGTGCTAGTCAGTAACTTGGTCAATAAGGGTAGTACATTAAGGATTCTAAAAATCATGCGAACAGTTACACTTAACCTTGGATGAAGTTGTATTTTTCTAGCATCTTGCCTTAAATGTGGGGAATTACACTAGAATTTAGAGGTACTTTCACCACATGGTAGTCTAGACTCATTTCCTTTTTCTTTTGTCCCAGAATTTTGTAACTGTAGATGACATAGGGGTGTGATAGAGAATATAAAAGCTTTGATTCTGCCATTGCAAACTCTGCATGGTACCTTACTCACTCAAAAACTTCATCCTTTCCCAATGTGAGTAATTTTCTCTTTATTCATGGGTAAAATCTGTCCTAGATCAAAAAGTTCAGTGGTGTAACAGGAAAGAAAGCTCAATCTTGATTTTAGGTATTTGGTTCCTCAGTTTAAGTGTGGGACATCTCCCAGCTTCCACCCAAGAAATTAGCTGATGAAATTACCACCAAGAATCTACAGATGAAGTGGGATCTCAGAAATATCCATTCAGCATCTTTTAAAATTAGCTTGTAGAGAAGGGATGACCTTTCTGTTTGCTCTCTTCTATATAGTATATGTTGTTAATGTCCATATTCCCACGATCTAAAGGAAATTTAGAGAAGACAAATGTACTTTGTTCATTATTTTACCTTTTGAAGAGGCATTGGATCTGTGGAGTAACTTTCAGTAATTTGTTCCTATCTGCCTACCCCATATAAAGGTCATGATGACCTTTTTTCCTGATCCTGATCAGGGAGTGGTGGTACATCTTAATTGTGCCACATAAAGAGAGACTGAGGTTATTTTTTCCTGTTGTTAAGAGTGGTACATCTTCCAAAAAACCTTTAGTATTCTCTTAGTTTTGACCACCTCTTTTAGCATTACTAGTTTAAAAATCCTCTCTTTTAGTTCTAATGTTTGATAGCAGAATAGGGTGACTATAGTTAGCAATAATGTGATATATATTTCTTTCTTTTTTGGGGGAGGTGACCGGTTCTCATTGTGGCCCAGGCTGGAGAGCAGTGGCACCATCATGGTTCACTGCTACCGTGACCTCCTGGCTCAAGGAATCCTCCTGCCTCAGCTCCCCACATAGCTGGGACTACACGTGCAGGCCACCATGCCTGGCTAATTTTAAATTTTTTTTTTTTTTTTTTTTTTTTTTTGTAGAGATAAGGTCTTGCTATGTTGCGCAAGCTGGTTGAACTCTTGGCCTCAAGCAATCCTCCTGCTTTGGTCTCCCAAAGTATTGGGATTACAGGTATGAGCTACTATGTCCAGGTTGTAACATATATTTCAAAGTAGCTAGAAATGTTCCCAACACATAGAAATGATAAATATTCTAGGTGATGGATACCCCAGATACCCTGACTTGATTATTACACATTCTATGCATGCAACAAAATATCACATGTATCTCATAAATGTGTAAAATATTTACAATTATTTTTTAATCTCACTTTAAATCAGCTTTACCAAATGTATTTTCTCAATGAGTGATGAGGACCACAGGGAATAAGTGCATATGGGATCAGAACACCTCGTCCTGCCACATACTTTAGAAATTGTAACAATTTATGCAGATTGGCCTTCAATATTTGATTGACAAACAAGATCAATTCAGATTCTGTGGGCTAGCTAGCACCATGAAAGCTTGAAATTATTTGAGTTCGTTGGTAAGCATCTACGGCTTTTAGTGTCTGAAAGCACAGATCATTCTCTATTGGATAGTGGTGTGGAGGGGTAAGAAGAAATCTCAAGTTTGCTGTTTGCTTTCTCCAGCTGTTTCCACTTATGCTGATTATAGCCTCATTAACAATTTCCTTTGCCCCTTTCTTTCCTCATCCAGCCCCCAAGTCTAGCTTCTTACCCAGAGTAACTCCAGACTAGCTATGGTGGCTTCATGAAGTACTTTAACTTGATATGGGTCTCATTCATCTTTATGATGGTCTCAAGATACTTTGAAACAGCCAATTTTAAGCAAATTATAAATTAAAAAGAGATACTAGAAGATGCTGAAGAGAAACAACTTAGCACCTTCTAATGCCTCTTTTTACAATTTCTTCTCACCATTAGCAGTTTTATCTATTTTTGACACAAGCTAACTCTTTTATTGGAAGGGACCAGGTACACTAACTAATGCTAAGGTATAAATGAACAAGAGATGATTTAGCTGGCTATCCCTGTCAGCATTGTCATGTGTATAAAGAAAGAAACATGCTCTTGGGCTTAGAAATGTTTTGTTCCATTCATCAGGCATATTTTATGTCTCTGGCGTTCTAGTTTCATTTATAAGTATCCTCAGTAGATTGATTCTTTGCTTGCTTGAAGTGCATTCCGATTTGCTTTATTTACTGGAATTATCAACAGATTTTAAGGCCAGTCTAAACTAGAGTTAATTGTAGATCTTTTTGTCTCAGATTAGAAATAAAAAACAAAATGAGGGGTAATAATCACATACATCTTCTTAGAACAACGACTGTTTTCTCATGCCTTTCTTGTCATTTACATATGCACATTCATATTTTCTATATTTGCCATCCTAATATCTACACCACTTTGTGACCAACTTTTTCCTTAACATTATTATAAATTTTCTCCAGAATTTCTCTCAAGTAAATTCTAATGAATGAATAATAACCTAGGCCAGTGCACTTCAAATTTTTTTGTCATTTTCCATACTAAGAAAGATCTTTTACATTATACTTGGTATACATACACATAAACACATTCATATTTACAGAGAAATAAAGGTTTTTTTTTTTGTTTGTTTGTTTTTTTGACGGAGTCTTGCTCTGTCGCCAGGCTGAAGTGCAATGGCGCAATCTCGGCTCACTGCACTCACTGCAACCTCCGCCTCCTGGGTTCAAGCAATTCTCGGGACTACAGGTGTGCACCACTAGACCCAGCTAATTTTTGTATTATTAATAGAGATGGAGTTTCGCCATGTTGGCCAGGGTGGTCTCAATCTCTTTCCATCTCTTGACGTCGTGATCCGCCTGCCTCGGCCTCCCAAAGTGCTGGGATTATAGGCCTGAGTCACTGCGCCTGGCTGAGAAATAAAGGTTTTATGAGATAATTCTTACCCTCACAAGGAGTGATGTAGTCTGATATTTTCTATTTCATTTTATTCTGTTTTATAATACAGTTGACCCTTGAACAACACTGGTTTGAATTGTACAGGTCCGCTTACATGTGGACTTTTTTCAACCAATCATGGATTGAAAATGAAAATACATTATTGGCGGGAGGTGAAACTCAGTATATGGAGTGCCAAATTTTCCAATACCCAAGTTCTACTAGGCCAACTGTGGGACTTGAGTATGTGTGAATTTTGGTACATGTGGGGGTCCTGGAACCAATCTGTGAATATCCTGAGGGAGGGGTGTATTTTCTTTCTTAATCATTTAATTAAAAAAAACTGCTGACTTTGATCAGCTGAAATATTTTCATCTCTCCTTATGAATTGCAACCTACAGTTTGAAAAACACTGTTCTAGCCTTCGATATACTACAGTTTATTCCCCTATTTTTGGGCATTTGGGTTATTTCCAGAAATTGTTTTCTCTGTCTTCCATCTCTTTCCTGACCTCTTTAATTCCTTCTTTCTTTTTCTTTTAGTTATCACAGAAAGCACAACACCAAACAGCTCATGTATTTAGTAGTTTACTTTTGTCGAATTATTCCTAAGAATGGAATTACTAGGTTAAACTTTTTTTTAAGGTATAGCTCTTTATATTTGCACTTAATTCATTTATTTATTTTAGGCTGTAGTGCAGTGATGCCTTCATAGCTCACTGCAGCCTCAAACTCCTGGTCTTAAGCGATCCTTCAGCCTTGACCTTCCAAAGTGCTGCTGTTACCGACGTGACTTGCCACACTAGGCCCTGATATTTGCACTTTAATAGGGAATAATTTCTTCCGCTAGAGGGCTGAATGGCTGATCATTGAATGTCAGGCAATTCAGATAGGCGGGTAGGAGACAGGTGGGATTACAACGAAGAGACCTTTATTCACAAATATCAAATAAGCACCTACAAAAAGCTAGGCAGGATAGTACTGTGGGAGAATGATAAGAGTCAGAAACCCTGGATATCAGTCTCAACTTTGTCATTTGCCCATTTTGTATCCTTAGGCAGCTGTGTGAGTGAGCCTTAGTGATAGCTCTAGAGTGTTGTGAATAGTAAATAAAATAGCACACTACTGCAAAACATTAGTTATTGTTTTATTACTACTAACTCTATTCCTAAGGCTAACTCTGTACACAGCTCTCCTAAGGAAAATTATCTTCCCCATTTATTCAGTATGGGCATCAGAGAAAGAAAATTTGGTAGATATTAGCTCTTAGACAGTTTACTGTGTATCTAAAAACCAAGAACAATTCTCAACTCAGAGATTAGTGACACCAGAGACACTAGCTTCTGCTGCTTGTCTCTGAAGCTCCTCCATGCCCAACCTTGGGCTATTGATCTGAAGAGCCAATGGTAGAATGAAGTTGAAGAGGTAATACAACAGGAAACAAAAGGAAATCACAAAGCCCTCTAGGTACAGCCTTTCTGAGTAGGTTGGAGGGATATCTGAATTTTTTTCTCTTTTATATTTTGTCTTTGTCTTAAAACCGTCATGTTCTGGAAAAATATAGTTTATTTTACCTGATAGTGTAGCTTTATTATGAGGATTCTAATAAATGTGGCCTGTGTTTATCTAGGGTAAATCCTAATTTATTTCACTGCCAGGAGTTATTGAGGGTTTCTGATGCAAGTTTGACATCTTCAGTTAATTGAAGAATAGATCTTTTTGCCTCAAACCAGCAAACCCTCATTGGGAGGACAAATAGATTTTAAGAGTTCAAGTAGAGTCAATTCCTGATTTCTCCAGGGGTTGACTACTTTGTGGATTATTCAGCTTCTACTTTTCCTATTGCCTTCAAGTTACTCATTATTTCTTTATTAGTGACTTTACTCTTTGTTTACATTGGAAAAGATGATTTTAAAAAAGGATACACTTCAAACAGTTGGAATTTCCTATCTGTTGTATTGTTCTGATTAAAAGAAAAGGGAGTTATAGTGGAGGTGGAAACTATTACCCAAAATGAGGCATTGGTGAATGTCAGTTATCTCTTGAAGGGTATAGGTGAAAACTAAATGAGATAATGACTGTAAGGTGCCTGGTTTATGGCCTGATGAACAGTGCTATTTTCATCCCCTAGCTGGAAAAAGAAATAGAAATATCACTACAAACAGATATCTTTATCTTCATTTCTTCTTTGTTCTTTTATCTTTTCCCTTTAGGCCTATATTTACTAATGAGTACTGTTAAAATTCCATTTTGATGCCCGATTGCATAGCCTATACCTCAAAAATAAAGGTTTCTAAACTCATTTTGGTTTTTTTGGCCCAGCAATGCCACAGGAACCCTACAGAAATTCTCCTAAGGTGACTTAGACAAGGAGGTTCCCTGAAGTATTGTTCATTGTAGTGAAAAGTTTGTTGGTAGAGGAACAGATAAATCAAACAGATAAAGCAATTATGACCAATTATTGCGTAACTGTTAAAAAAATGAAACAGAGGTGTATATGCCAACATGGATAGATCTTCAAAACATAATTTTGAGTAAAAATTTTAAGTTGCCAAATTATGGAAATAGTGATTTGTAGTTTATTAAATAAACCACATATCATTTTATAGTTGTATTGTTAGGAATAATAATGTCCTTGGGCCAGGATATACATTTCTGTAAATAGCATATAAAAATAGTTTGTAAGAATGCATATTCAATTTATGATACAGATTGCTCTGGTAAAGGGAACTAATAGGAGCGGTGTAGACTCTAATTTTATCATATTGTCTTATTTCTTTTTAACAGAAAAATTGTAGTTCCTCAAACAGAGATTCAAATGAAGAGACAGATATTCACAGGAAAAACTCTTAAGTTTCCTTTAATAATGTTCCTATTTCTGTCAGTATTACCATTTTCCAGATTACCTGAACCCAAAAATCTTTGATGATTTTTGATATTATTCTGCTTTTCTTAACCTCTTTCAGTATTTCATTCAATGATGTTCTTTTTTCCAAAATGTACCTCAGATCTGGACCTTTCCTTATATTTTAAATATCACTATTCTAATTCACAAACTTATTGCCTTTGTTAGTCAGGCTCACTGCAGAAAACTTAAGTTGTGTAATTGAGGAAAATTTAAGGGATTCTTTTTAAAAATATGCATTATTATTAACTATAATCACCAGCCTATGCAAGATATCACAAAATCTTATTCCTCTTGTTTAACTAAAACTCTGCATTTGACAGACATCTCCCTTTCCTCATTCTACCCTCCCAGGCCCTGGCAACCACCATTCTATATTCTGCTTCTGTGAATTCAACTGTTTTAGATTCCACATGTAAGTGAGATCATGCGGTATTTGCCTTTCTGTACTTGGGTAATTTCACTTGGCATCATGTCCTCCAGGTTCATCCACGTTGCAGCAAATGACCGGATTTCCTCCTTTTTTTTTTTTTTTAATAGCTTAATGGTATTCCATTGTGTATATATACCACATTTTCTTTCTTTATTCATTCATTGATAGACACATAGGTTTATTCTATATCTTGGCAATTGTGAGTAATGCTGAAATGAACATGGGAAATGCAGGTATGTCTTCAATGTACTGATTTCAGTCCCTTTGAATATATACCAGAAGTGGGATTGCTGCATTTTATGGTGTAAAAGGACTGTATATATGTTTGAGCATAGAAAAAGAAGCAAAGGGTGATAGAGGCTGATGATAGGAAAACTTTTAGTTCTGGAAAGGTTAAAGGAAAAAAATATTACATTGGAGAATAGGGGAATTGATAGGGGTTGGGAGGAGAAAGAGAGAGAGAGAGAGAGAGACAGAGACAGAGAGAGAGAGAGGAGAGAGGAGAGAGAGAGAGAGAGAAATTGAGATTTACTAGGATCCTCTAGATCTTCCACCTTTAGTAGAGGACACCAACCTGAGGTGGCCCAGCAGGGAGGGTATCTGGAGAATACGGACCCTGACCTCTCTCTCTCCTTTCTGATTCCCTGTGAGTGCATTCTGCTGGATAACCTCTCTGGGAAGCTAAAGAGAGGTGCACTGCTGCAGACTCCACAGATCACCTGTTGGTGCACAGAGCAGGATGAAGGGTGGTGAGTGGATCTGAAGGGCTGTATTAGTCCGTTTTCATGCTGCTGGTAAAGATATACATGAGATGGGGTAATTTATAAAGAAAAAGAGGTTTAATTGACTCACAACTCCATGTGGCTGGGGAGGCCTCACAATCATGGCAGAAGGTGAAAGGCATGTCTTACATGGCAGCAGACAAGAAAGAATGAGAGTCAAGTATAAGGGGAAACTCTTTATGAAGCCATCAGATCTTATAAGACTTATTTACCACCATGAGAACAGTAAGGGGGAAACTGCCTGCATTATGCAGTTATCTCCCACCAGGTCCCTACCACAACATGTGGGTATAATGGGAGCTACAATTCAAGATGAGATTTGGGTGGGGACACAGTCAAACCATATCAAGGGCTAAATGAAAATATCCAGCATGCTGTCTCATCTTCTCGTATCTGGACTTCTGAAAACTTAGATATAGGATGTAAAGACAAAAACTTAGGTTAACCAGAGTAAATTTTGCTGTCAAGTAAACTCTGTGTTATCATTAAAATGAAAAATTTGAGAGGGAATTGGAGGGTCTGTTTTTGCTCTTTGAAATTTTCTAAGCATCGGTGGTTGATTTCTTCTATCAGCTGTTTTCAGTTGTGTGATATGAAGCAACTGGTTCTTGGCCTGGGTTCAGTTTTCTTATCTGTAGAGTGGACATAATCATAGTGGTTTGTCTAAGGATCAGATTAAATGATTTATGTTCAGTTCCTAGCACAGGACCTGTTACATAGTAAATGTACCCATTAAATGTTGGTATTTACTCTCCATCGGGGTGAAAATTATTCTCCAAGCCTAAGAAAGTCAAGCTTCAATTACTGTGCTATTCAAAGCAGAAATCACTTATCACTAATGACAAATACAAGAAGAGAGATAGAATATCAAGGAACATTCTAGGACTTGCCAACATCTTTCATTTTTGCTTATCCATTTCACCACTTTCTTCATGTTCCAGCAAATAATTCCCTCCATTTCATAAAGACTTCACTGAGTTCTGCAGCCATGCTGAGCTTCATATTTGAATTCCTATAGTATTCCTTTTAGAAGCTAAGCACTAGATTGTGTGGTTATAAATCATCTAATATGGACCTCCTGTTATAAAAAGTAAATATATTTCTATCTAGGTCAGATAGCTAGATCAGAAGCTTTTTGAGGGGAAACATAATCTTTTTTTTTTTTTTTTTTAATGCTTAGAAGTGTTGGCTGAGCACAGTGGCTCATACCTGTAATCTCAGCACTTTGGGAGGCCGAGGCAGGCAGATCACTTGAGGTCAGGAGTTTAAGACCAGCCTGGCCCACATGGCGAAACCCCATCCCTACTAAACATACAAAAATTAGCGAGATGTAGTGGCAGGCACCTGTAATCCCAGCAACTTAGGAGACTGAGGCAGGAGGTTGCAGTGAGCTGAGATTGTACTACTGCACTACATCCTGGGTGACAGACTCCATCTCAAATAAAAAAAAAAAAAAAGAAGTGTCTGTTCATCTATCCATTTTTCCTTCTGTCTCTTAATCCTTTCCTCTCTCCTTTTCTCCCTTTCTTCCTTCTTCCCTTCCTAATTTCTCTCCTTTCTTCTCTACTCCTTCATTCACCCTATCAATTAAGCTACATTAATTTATCAAGCACCTATCAAGTACTGTGCTACTGGTGCAAGGACTCTGACCTTGTAGAACTTAAGGTACAGTTGGAGAGATAGAGTACATGAATAAATTAACCATAATCATAATTGTTCCATATATAATACTATGCAATATAGAATACAGGAAGCACTGTTAGAAAATTTCAGTTGAAGACCTTTGCATATTTAGACCTTTGTAAGATAAGCTTTGAATAATGGACAAGGCCTCAGCAAAGAAAGCTTTGACAAATGGCTAGAAATTGAGGTGAGAAGTTACCCTCACTACTGGCTAAGTAAGGAGTGGATGAAGACAAAGGAAGACTGGACTCTATCATTACTGCTGGTATGGGGTTCCAGGGATAGACACAGCAGTAAGGTTAGCCTAGAGGAACTTATGTTTTGGCTAATAAGGGTTTCTTGGAGGCCACTTTTCTACTAATCTTTTTATCACAGCTTTCCAGATAAAACATCTTCTAGTATTAAACTTTTTCTAAAAATGCTTATTGACATCTCTTACAAGCTCCTGATCTTTCAGAATCAAGTCTTCATATAGATTTAATGACATTAAGAAGAATATTCCAGATTATGTTATGCAAGTGATATAGTTTGGCTGTGTCCCCACCCAAATCTCATGTTGAATTGTAGTTCCCATAATCCCCACATGTTGTGGGAGGAACCCAGTGGGAGGTAATTTAATCATGGAGGCGGTTACCTCCATACTGCTCTTCTCTTGGTAGTGAGTGAGTTCTCATCAGATCTGATGGTTTTATAAGGGGCTTCCCCTTTTGCTCAGCACTCTTTTATTCTCTCTTCTGCTGCCCTGTGAAGAGGTACCTTCCACCATGAGTGTAAGTTTCCTGAGGCCTCCCCAGCTGTGTGGAACTGTAAGTAAATTAAACCTCTTTCCTTTGTAAATTACCCAGTCTCAGGCAGTTCTTTATAGCAGTGTGAGAGTGGACTAATACAGTAAATAGCACATTTTAAATAAAACTCATATTTTCCACCTTTCTGAAAAAAATTGATAGTAGAGTTCTGTGGATCCACTATAGAACTATAGCTATATGAAACAAATCAGAGTAAATAGCATATCTGTCACCTCAAATAGTTATCAGTTCTTTGTAGTGAGAACATTTAAAATCCTCTCTTTTAGCTATTTTGAAGTATACATTATTATTAACTGTAGTCACCTTGCTGTGCAATAGAATACTAGAACTTATCTCTTCTATCTAACTGTAACTTTGTGCCTATTGACTGCCCATCTTCTCCACCCCCAGCCTCTGGTAACAACCATTCTACTCTTTACTATAAATTTGACTTTTTTAGATTGCATGTATAAGTGAGATCACATATTTGACTCTGTGCTTGACTTATTTTACTTAATATAATGCGGGTCCTCTAGGTTCATCTATATTGTCATAAATGACAGAAGTTACTGTTGTGTTTTTTAAGGCTGAATAGTGTTCTATTGTGTATAGGTACCACATTTTAAAAATGTATTCATCCATTGATGGACATGAGTTGTTTTCATATCTTGACTATTGTGAATAATGCTTCAATAAACATGAGAATGCAGACATCTTTTTAACATACTGATTTCAATTCCTCTGGGTATATACCTGGTAATGATATAACTTGATCATATGGTAATTTTATTTTTAGTATTATGAAGATCCCCCATACTGTTTGTATCAATTTATAATATCACCAACAGTGTATAAAAGTTCCCTTTTCTTCACATCCTTGGCAATACTTGTTATATTTTATCTTTTTAATAATAGCTTATCTAATAGATATGAGGTGCTATGTCACTGTGACTTTAATTTGCATTTCTCTGATGATTAGAGATGTTGAGTATTTTTATACATCTGTTGATCATTTCTATGTCTTCCTCTAAGAAGTGTCTATTAAAGTTCTTTGTCTATTTTTAAATGGGGTTGTTTGTTTTCTTGTTATTGAGTAGTTTGAGTTCTTGATATATTTTGAATATTAGCCTATTATCTGGTATATGATTTGCAACTATTTTCTCTCAATTCGTGGGTTGTCTCTTCACTCTATTAATCATGTCCTTTTAGTTTGATGCAATCTCATTTGTTTACTTTAGCTTTCATTGCCTGTGTTTTTGGGGTCATATTCAAGAAATCTTTGCCCAGACCACTGTCATGTAGCTTTCCCCCTATGTTTTCTTCTGGTCGTTTTGTCGTTTCAGGTCTTAAATTAAGTCTTTAACTCATCGTGAGTTGATTCTTGTGTAAGAGTGAGATAAGGGACATTTAAATTTTATCTGTGGTTTTTCAAGCACAATTTATTGAAGAGACCATCTTTTCCTCATTGTGTGTTCTTGGCACCTTTGTTGAAAATCAATTGACTGTAGACATGTGGGTTTATTTTTGGATTCTCTATCCTATTCCATTGGTTGATGTGTCTGTTTTTATGCCTGTACTATGCCATTTTGATTATTACTACTTTGGAATATATTTTGAAATCAGGTAGTGTGATGCCTCCAGCTTTGTTCTTTTTGGTCAAGATTGCTTTGGCTATTTGGTGTCTTTTGTGGTTCCGTATGAATTTTAGGAATTTTTTTTTATTTCTGTGAAAAATTATGTTAGAGTTTTGATAGGGATTGCATTAAATCTGTAGATTGCTTTGGTTAGCGTAGACATTTTGATAATACGAATTCTTCCAATCCATGAACATGGGATATCTTTCCATTTATTTGTGTCATTTTCTATTTCTTTCATCTGCGTTTTGTAGTTTTCAGCATACACGTTTTTTACTTCCTTAGTTAAATTTACTCGTATGTATTTTTTTGTGCCATTGCAAGTGGGATCATTTTCTTAGTTTCTTTTTTCAGACAGTATGTGGTTAGTGTATATAAACGCTACTGATTTTTGCATGTTAGTTTTGTACCCTGCAACTTTACTGATTTTATCAGTTCCAGTAGGTTTTGGGTGTGGAGTCTTTAGAATTTTCTATATAAGATCGTGTCCTCAGCAAACAGACAATTTCAACTCATATTTTCCTATTTGGATGCATTTTGTTTCTTTCTCTTGTCTAATCACTCTGGCTAGGACTTCTAGTAGTATGTTGAACAGAAGTAGTTAGAGTAACCATCTTTGTCTTATTCCTGATCTTAGATGGAAAGCCTTTGACTTTTCACTGTTGAGTATAATGTTAGCTGTAGGCTTGTCATATATGGCCTTTGTTGTGTTGAGGAACATTTCTTCTGTATCTAATTTGTTGAGAGTTTTAATTAAAAAATTATGCTGGCTTTTGTCACATGCTTTTTCTGCATCTATTGAGATGATTTTATGGTTTTTGTTCTTCACTCTGTGAATATGCTGGATCACATTTATTGATTTGTGTATGTTGAACCAAACTTGCCTCCCAGGGGTAATTCTCACTTGATCATCCCACCACAACCTCTTATAATATCTTGCTGGTGTATGGAGTGGGGAGGTGTATAGCAAGGGAGGTTGGCGGTTTAAAGACCACAACTATCTGTTATCATTTAACTCCTGATTTGGAGGCACAGCAGATTATACCCAAGCCACCATTATCTGGATGCTATATCAGGGCAGATCCTTATTTCTTTTAATGCCATCTCATAACTCATGGAGAATAGGCTTTATTTTGCTGTGTTAAGGACTGCAGTGACCAGAGTCTACTTCACTGTCACTAATGGGTTAAAAAAACCTATTTTCTGAGGCCCTAGTACATCAGATGTGAAGTGAATGCTACAAATCTGCTTAATGAGTCTTGAATGTTAACAGTGTATTGGCATATTTAAGACAAATTGCAGTGGTCAGAAATTCCTTTGTGGCTTCTTCTCACGCCTGTGAATGGAAGTAAGTTAACTCTATGGTTTTCTGGCAGTTTTAATCTTTAACTTTTTTTCCTTTTGGTTTGAAACCATGAAGGATGATTATCTGCAGAATGACTCTCGGCAGATGGAGGAAACATCCCAAAGGTCTCAAAGTAAAATCCTATACCAGTGTTTAGCTAGCATGATTATGCAGTTTCCAGGGGGAAAATATTGTGCATAAAAATATGGTGATATTTATCACAGAAAAAAATAGCATACATTTAGAGTGTCAGAAAGCTTTCAGAGGAGACAGCTTCTTTTGCTTTTGAGAGCCATTAATCATTGCCACACAGAGGGCATTTCTGATGTCTGGAGATAGAAGAATACAAGAGAAATACACTTAAGAATCCTCTTTGAAATAAAACAAGATTAAAAAACAAAATGTAGGTGGGGCACACAATTTTTCAGCCTCTACCACATTTTAATATATCATGTTGTGTGTCATAGTATGTGTCTATAGCCTTGAAATGTTTATGTATACTGGTCCTGAACCTACCTTGTTAGAGATATCAATGGACTTAGGAACATACTTCCTTCTAAATTTTTAGTATATTTTGTAGTTTTGTTGATCCTCTGAAGAGATGTCTGTAAGAATGGCCTTGTGCTGCTAGGCCATTCAGTTTCTATCTGATGCTCTACCACTGAGTTATTCTGATGTCCCAGTACTTCTCAGTGAACTTTAACATTAAAGATAAAAGCAGTATGAAGCAATTTTGGAGGAAGTTTTGTAGTCTCAACCCTGACAGGAAGATAAGTTATTCTTCTGGGCATTTCAGCAGACACATTGTTTTGAAAGGCAAGGGGCCAGAGAAGGCCTGAAAAATCATAGCCATTGTTTCTGACAGTAGTCAGGGTGTTGATCAGATTAAGCAAGACCAGCAAGCTGTGTCTTGAGAATTCTTAGGAGCGTGTCTCTTTTTGTGTATGCCACACCAACTTCAGGCCCTTGACTATTGTCAATCTGATGGATAGCTGGAGCTAAAGCTTTAGGTCCAAGGACAGCTGGATGTAAGAAAGGGTGGTACTCTTGAGAGAACTCTGGTTAATCTATGCTTCTTAAACAGGGTTTGTAGAGGTTTTGAAAGCCACAGAATAAATGTGGCACATTGTCCTGGAGAGTCTTTACTAGAGATTTTGGGGGTGAAAAATCACCTTTCTTGATATTAAAAGGAAGAACACATGCATTGTGAATTGGAAGGCAAAAAATATGTGAATTTTTAATATAAAACCAGAGGGTTTTTTTTTTTTTTTTTTTTTTTTTTTTTTGAGACAGGGTCTCACTATATCACCCAGGCTGGAGTGCAGTGGTATGAGCTTGGCTCACTGTAACCTCTGCCTCCCGGGTTCAAGCGATTCTCCTGCCTCAACCTCCCGAGTAGCTGGGATTACAGGCACCTGCCACCGCACCTGGCTAATTTTTGTATTTTTAGTAGAGATGGGGTTTCACCATCTTGGCCAGGCTGGTCTTGAATTCATGACCTCATGATCTGCCTGCCTTGGCCTCCCAAAGTGTTGGGATTACAGGCGTGAGGCACCATGCCCAACCCAACCAGAAGTTTTAAAGAAATAATAAACTTATAATAGGTATATTTAGGTTGACTCCCCAACCCTTATCTCAGTGAATAGGTGAAAATTCTAGTTTACTTCTGTGAGCCCTCTTTTGGACATTTTGAGCAATTAGATACAATTTTTCATGAACCCAGAAATTTTCAAACATGTCTTGTTGAATAAACCAGAAGTTTTAATAATGAAATTTGAAGTTGAAAATTGTTAGTCCACAGGCTGAATCTGACATACTGGCTAACTCTAATCAACAGACATGTTTGGTTGGATCCATGCTATGTTACTTTTTTCATTTAGTTGCTAGGAATCAAATTCCTCCTAATAATCCAGTTTCTCTTTAAAGATAAAAGGGAAGATTTGAGAACACGGAGCCTGTTCTCTTGCATAACAGGACTCAATTAGAGCTAAATAGTGCCATTCCTTTCACATAGTAGCTCACCCCGGTTCCTACCCAGCCCACTTCCTTCACTATGTTACCTGCCTGATTGCTGTGCACATTTCCTTTTGTGACCCTCAACTTCAGCTAAGATATCACCAGAGTTTTTCTTGCTTTATCTTTACAGATTCATGTCTCCTCCTAATTTTGGTTATGTGTCTTTCTGATGACCATGGCTATCATGATAATCTGTAAAGAGATTTAGATTCCTTCGGATTCTGTGGACTAGTCCTTACTTAAGTATTGATTTCACCTGTATACAGAGAAGCTGCTGTGCTCAATGGCTGTCTGAAGACTGAGTCCATAGGCTAATGTCTGCTGCCTTGATATCAGGGACCTACAAAAGCTGCCCATTTCTACTTTTCACCCACTGTTTGACTGGGTGAAGTCAACCCTTTCAGTTGTTATCATTCATTTTAAAACTTATTGCGAAAGAGGCAAGCAACAACTTTGTTATGAGGAGCAAGTATAGAGAACTTGATTGCTTAACAGCTGTAGTGTGGGAGAAAGATCCTTAGATAGGGAATTAGGGTCCTTGTGTTGCAGTCCTAACTCTGTACTTACTGGAAGTTCTCAGGCATGATGACCAGCTGAGTTGGTGATGCTCAGCTTTCTGTTCTGATTTGGATGTTGTATTACCTGCCTTGACTATCTCACAAGCGTATTGAGAAACTCAAATGTAGCGATGTAAGTGAAATAGGTTAAAGACCATACAATCTAAGATATCTTGTTTATATAGAATTCTAAATCAGTGGGCTATGCCTAGTAATTCTCTTTTCTCTGTGACCACCATAATCCCATACAGTTAAGTGCTTAGTATTTATTTTACCAGGTGGTGATGTAGTTTCTATTTTTAAAGACTGAAGAGAAAAATCAATTAGAAAAAAATGTGTCTTTATTGGCTGAGTTGGGCCTTAAAATGATAAGAGTATTTTGCTTTCTCTTGTTCAGTGAATGCCAGAGTTATCTACCACTAGCCCTAAACAAGAAATAATAGAGTTATATAAAAGTGTGTTTGATTTTTACAGGCTTAGAGGTCACTGGGACCAGGTTTATATTCATTTTTTTGTTAACACTATTTTTCTTTCATGCACTGTGGATTTGTGAGGGTTTTTTTCCTTTCAGGCAGTCAGGAATATGAATTTGTTTTATATTGATCTGCTTATAGTAGTTGGTGTAACAGCATCTTGTAGCAGACATGCTGCTGGTCGTATCTCATTTTACCTTTTATAAAAATCTTAGTGTTTCTCGTCAGTGGCAGAAAACATCAATGTTTCTCCTTGAACAATGCTGAACAAGTCATTTGATGTTTTCTGGCTTGGCTCTTAAATCTTGTGTGGTGTGGATTACAAAAAAAAGAGACATTGGGAATTCTATCATCAATCTCATTCTTCAGAGCTTTCAAAAGAAAACTTTGAAAGGCACTAGATTTTCTGCAGCCATGAAGGTTTCTGGCATTTTACATTCATAGAGATGAGTTGCACAATAATCCCTTTCAAAAAGAAAGCAGAACTCCATTTGTTCTGTTGCTTATGGTGCCCTATGGTCAGAATTTTAAAAACTGTTCTGGAGTTTAAAATATAGAGTTTAGGACCATAGATCGAGTCGACCCTGTAAAAAATCATTGCTTAAACATTTCATTATTCCTTTGAACAAGCCAAGACATTATTAAGAGACTTGTATTTTAGAGCGATCTATCCTATATAAATATTACACTGTAGGTGATACAGAAATTATCCTATTTCTATTTAGAAATGCCTAACTAACCATCAATACTTCATTCAGCATTCGTTTTTCTCTTTATAACATCACTGCCAATTGACCGTTAGGTTTTATTTTCTTGAAGTGTGTTCTGTAGAACACTGGTTCCATGAGATGCCTCCTCAAAGTAGGGTTCAGTGGTGAAGTAAGTGTTAGCATGACTTGGAGTCAGCCTACATCACGATCCCTCTCCTTTGAACATAGTTCCCTTTTCTCTTTGTGATATTAGTGAGTAGTTGGTTTTGGGACCAAGGAGAACTGGTCCTATAAGTATTATATTATTATAATACTAGCTATAAGTATTATATTATTAACAGCCTTTTGTCTCACTGACATTGGTTTTGAGCACAGGATGGCACCCCTTCACCATAACTAGGGCATTCTTTATTGTTAAAATTAGAGAGTGAAGGTGGGGTTAAAATTAGAGAGTGAAGGGGACTGTTAACAATTATGCTTGACAAAAGGCATAACTGGGACTGTGTAGTGTAAACTGGGACTTATGGTCACTCTGTGTTTAATAAGCTTACCTCACCTTCAAAGCCTAGCTCACATCCTAACCTCTCCATCATGACTTTTCTGGTTTCCCCAGTTGGAAGTCATTTTTCACTACACTGATACATATCCTTCTTTGGTAATTATATCATTTACTACCTTGTCTTATATAGTTACTTAGGTACATTCCATTTCTCCCCTAGTAAGCTATAAATACATGATCTGCATTTATACCATCTTTCTATCTCCAGTGCTTATTCATATTACCCTGTCAGGAGAAATACCAATAAATATTTGTTGAAGGAGTGAGTGAATGAATAGATTAATAAATGAGCTCAACACAAAAAGTCTGATAGGCTTCTCAACTGTTATATCTTTTCCCTCTTAAAGCAAATCATCTACACTCAAGCTACACTCAAGGTCATTTCATGGTGACCCATACCTTATAAACCTTACTTCCTCTAGGCATCTTTGATTGTCTTTCTTATTTATTTTCTGTATCAGTTCAATTTAGGTATCTCTTGGATTCATATCTTCAAAATCCAGGTCCAGAGCCTTACTGTATCATTCTTGAATGTACCTTATTTCGAATCTCTTTCCAATTCCCATTTTGGATATATACCTGCCTAATCTACCTAAAATAGAATTTTAATATTTATCCACTATCTTATAACTGAAAATACTTTTCAACAGTCCGTAGGCTGAAATTCAAACTCCCGAGTTGGCATTTAAAGCCCTTCATTAACAGAATAATTTACAGATTCCACCTTGCCTTGTTAATTTATTATTCTTCTTTAGAATTAGTCGTTATCATCTGACTCCTTTGCCTGAAGAAGCAAATTCAAATCTGTTTTTTCCTAATTGTCCAGCCTTGTCCCCTATTGTTTCCCCTCCATATCCTATACTCCATCTTCCACCAAACCATTTGCAATTCTTAGATTGTTTCTTAAATATCTGTATCTTTGCATGTAATATTTATTCTATCTGGAAAACTTTTTTTGTTTAGTGTTTGTATGTTTCTACTCATTCTTTTGGACTTAGAATTCTTACCATCTTTGTGATCTATTTTCCTCATCCTTTCCTTCTCCCCAACCACTGTTAGGTGCTTGCTCCCTGTGTTCCTATTTGCAAAGCTCTGGTACAATATGTGTCACAGTGAATTATTGATTTGTCAGTTGGTTTCAGATTGAGAGTTTTTGTGGCCAGCATCTTAGTTTTAATTTATTTGTATTTCTTGGGCCTAAGAGTGATTGACATATAACAAGTTCTCTACAAATATTAGTTGATAGTGATATCAATTATGACTAAGCTTATTGAATACTTGCTACGTGGTAGGTATTACCTTGTTTAATTTAATTTAATTAAATCCTCATAACCAATTCCTGAGCTAGCCATTCTAAATATCTCCATTTTATAGGCAAAGAAATGTAAAGGCTCAGAGTGGTCAAGTGGTGACTTACCTAAGGACACACAACTACAAATGACAGAACCAGGATCAGAAGCCATTCTACCAAATTGCAAAGCTCTTTCTTTCAAGCATTGCGTATATTCAGTCATTTCTATCTCTACAAACATTGGCACATTCATGGAATAACTTCCTCCTTGTTTTTTTTTTTCCTTTTATCAAAGTTTTTTATATTGTAAGGCACACACCAAAATTTACCTTTCTAACCATTTCTTCCATGACTATATCAGCCTTACTTTCTTATATGTTCACTCACCTGGCCATATGAAGTTCAGTACTTAGGCATGAATGTTTCACATGCAACAATTTTCTTATCAATTCCTTGACTCTCTCTAGACTTGGATTGTGTTCTAAATGACACATTACTCCACCCCCTGATATACACACACACTACAGTTCTGGATACTTAGTAGATCTTAACAAGAATTATTGCTTTTATACTATACGTAGTTGGTCACTTTCATTATTTTTCTTGTATGAGTCTCTAGAAGATTGGAGGCAGCTAGGAATATGACATGGTTAACCAATCTGAAGATTAATCCTTGTCAAGTTTTCTTCACTTAAGGAAAGGCTTAACTACTTTCAACAAAGAGAGAAAGTAAAGCAAAATAAAACTGACACATTAAAATAGTGGTATCATTGAAGGCATAGATGCTCAATGTGGAAAGGATCCTTTGAAGTCATGAAATTCACCACTCTCTGAAAACAGAAAAGGAAACTGGGGGATACTTGTGCTGTTACTTGCCTTGCTCCAAATCTCCCACTTTAGATGCAAAGCCTGGAGCGAGAATTGGGATCTCCTGGTGATTTGAAGTCCTGTGCTATCTCTCTTTTGGACAGGGGCTTCTGTGAATTAATGTGCAAAGGGTCAAATGCAAATACTTTGCACTTAAGAGTGTTCCAGACTGGAACCCTGGCCCTGTGTGAGATTGTGCTTTGAACACCACTGTGTGTCAAAGCAGATTATGATAGTGAGCTATGGAACAGGACAAGCAGCCAAGCAGCTCTAAGAGAGGATTAAAGAATTGATTGTTGATAATTGGCCTATACAATAATACATCAGGCCAAGTAGATGAAGCTGGCCAGGATACCCAGTGAGGCATTTCCAACCTATTCGTTTACTCCTTGCTGATGTGGCCTTTTGAGAGAAGAGGTGATAACTGGATGACTAAGTGCCTAAATGTATTGCAGCTGTCCTTTGGGGGGGTCCAAGAATTACTTAATGTTCCCTGGAAGATTTTTTTTTTTTTAATTACACACTCAAAAATACAGTTGAATTGAAATGGGAGCATCCAGAATAATGACTACGCTCTGAACCAGGCTGTGAGCTGTATGTCCTTGTGAGTAAATGATGGTCCCATGCAAGGGCCTCTTACATAACCATTATTACCAGCGAATAGGTTGCACAAACTGGTCCTGCCATGCTGCCAAGTCTGGCAGAATATTTTTTTGCCTTTTGGTTCTAGTACATACTGGTTAATTTCAATAAAAATGAATTTTTGTTGAAGTCATAAAGGGCTATTATCCTATTTGAGGTTGTCTTAAAGGCTGCAACAGGTTCTTTGTCAACAGCGTGACAACCTTGTAATTGTTTAAATGAATATTAGACTTGTACATAAAAAGGAAGTCTTCTGAAGGAAGACACAGGTAAAAGGCAGAAAGCTGTGAAACATTTTTAAAGGTACATTCAATTCCTTGCCACACAGATGCACATACACCCTCATGCACATATACACAAATACAGCTTTATGAAACTATATCCAAGTTAATATTTATGGAGCCACTATCATGTTCAAGGCATCAGATTCCCTGTTACGAGAGGTAAAGGAGTTTGCTGTCTTTTGGGAAGATACCACAGTAAGTCTTCACTTAATGTCAATAGGTTCTTAGAAACCGCAACCCTAAGTGAAACAATGTGTAATGAAACTAATTGATGTAAATAAAAGTTAAGTTTCTATGGCATTTTTCTGGTCACAAAACATCACCAAACTTCTAAATAAAGACCCAAAATCCTTTTTTTTTTTTTTTTGACAGAGTCTTGTTCTGTCGCTCAGGGTGGAGTGCAGTGGCACGATCTTGGCTCATTGCAACCTCCGCCACCTGGGTTCAAGTGAGTCTCCTGCCTTAGCCTCCCGAGTAACTGGGACTACAGGCACGTGCCACCACGCCTGACTAGTTTTTTGTATTTTTAGTAGAGACAGGGTTTCATCATGTTAGCCAGGATGGTCTCGATCTCCTGACCTTGTGATCCACCTGCCTTGGCCTCCCATCACACTTCTACTATTAAGCATTGAAATAAATGTGAACTATGTATATACTTAAGAAAGAATAACAAACATAAGATAATATTTACCCAATTTTTAATGAATCTGTGAGTGACAGTGGTTGTAGTAGTGGCAGGTTAAATCAAGGAATAAACGCAAAGTGAAAATTGTCAGGAGCCCCTCCGACCACCATGCAGTTCAAAAACAGTAACAAATATGGGGGTTTGCTAGGTGCTTTTATACTGCACAGTTTATTGTCAGGCATCTGTGTGTTTACTGTACACTCCACAGATTTTTATTTTACAGTGGTTTATATTTATTCATCCCTTTATTCTTTTTCAACCTGCTGAATTCCAATTCAGGGTCATAGGTGGCTGGAGCCTATCCCAGCAGCTTAGGGTACAAGGTGGGAAATGACCTTGGACAGACCCCATCCCATTACAAGGTGCACTCACACATAGCTGCCTTTATTCTGAGTGGGACAACTTAGACTCGCCAGTTCACCTGACATGCACAGCTTCGAAATGTGAGAGAAAACCAAAGTACCTAGAGAAAATCCATGCAGACATGGGGGAATGTGCCAGCTCCACACAGACAGTGGACCTGGCTAGGAATTGATTTTTTTTTCCTCTCATCAATTCTATAACAAAACAATGTTGAATGAAGCAGCATTATTCAAGGACCTGCTGTACATGCACTCAAATTACATATCATTCATTAATCTATTCATTTACCAAATATTAATGAAGCACCTGCTATGACCAGGCACTGTGCTAGTGCTGGGAATACATGGCCAACAAAATCACATGTGGTCACTAGGGTCATAGAGCTCACAGTTTATCGATTTGTGATAGTCTCAAGCCAAATGAATATAAAGATAGTTGTGTAACTGTCGCTGAAATAAGTGCCCTGAAAGAATGGAACATGGCTCCATGAGTATGTAGATCAAAGGAAACAGTCTGAGATTGCAGTAGTGATCAGTGAATGAAAGAACTCTGAAGCTGAAATTGAAGGACCAGCATGAGAAGAAATGTGATGAGTATCTTAAAGAAGATACTACAAAAATATGATGTGATCAATGTGTAGGAAAAATGAAATTTGGGTTGGGGAAGTCAGAAAGACTTTGCTAGAAGGTGGTAGATGAGTCTCAGAGAATGAGTTAGGAGTTGCATAGGTTTGAGACCTTTAGGATCTCTGGTATATCAGTTAATGACTACTACATTATTCTTCCTGTGTTCTGCAATTTAGTTTTTTAATCCAGTGCTTTATTTATTTATTCATAATCCCTGAAGTTCCAGGCATATGATAGGCTGTGTGATAGAAGGGCATTGGGAAAATAGACAAAGAATAAGAGCTCACATTCCGGAGAATAAGACCTGAAAACAATGTTCTGTATTTTTTATACCCAGTATTTTCCAATTGTTTATTACATATTTCTCTAATAGACCAAGTAGCTTTCCTTATTTCTCAAGTGACATTCTTCATTCTGTTTTCTAGGCAAGCAGTTTTACAAAGCAGAGCTGGACATTCTGAAGTGTTGCTAATTGTTGAGAGTTGTATTATGAGTAACTGATTACTAATCATAGGGAAAGTATTACATTTTAAGAAAATTTATTTTACAAAATGGAACTGATTCAAGGTCAACCCTACGCAAATACCATGTTCAGTCTAGATCTTGGATGCTTTGTGATAGGAGCAAAAAGGTGGAGTTTCAGAATACATGAGGGAGAATTATACATAATCTGCAGTTCATGTTGTTAGTGCCAGCGTCCACAGTGTGGGTGGCGGCCATAGAAATGTGTGACAGGGGTGTATGTCATCTGTCACACATACCTAGTTGAGAGTCATTGGTGTACTGTGGGCTCCTTGAGAAGATAGTCCATGACTTAAATTATTATTTTTCTCCCCACCTAGATTGCTACATTCATTTGTCCATATATTCATTCTAATCACGTTCATTCATTCAACACATTTTTGTGTGTGTGTGGTTTTCTCATCCCATTTCTACCTCTCTGGAATTAAAGAGCTTATGCATATTGAGTCAGGTGGGGAAATTGATCCAGATGGCCAATCAGAGACTTGTGCATCTTAAAATCTCTTCGGTAAGGAAGGAACTATGTGCAATAAAGGCAGAAATAATTTTATATATGTCAGGCTCCATCCTAGGTGCTGGGGACTCAACTGTGAAGGAAGCATTAAAAAACACTATTTGTCTTCATGGAAGCTACATTTTAGCTGTGGAGATAGAAAATAAGTAAGTAAAATGAATAAATGAAATTTAAAATGTGCTAGTGATAAATATTATAGACAAAATAAAGGAGGAAGGGAGGAGAGGGAAGAAGTAGAGACATAGTGATATTAATGCTGTTTGTGGTAATGGATGGCTCTTGAAGGCCTTGCTAAGATGATATTTGCATAAAGACATGGAAAAGATAAAGGTACATAGTAGTTGTTCACAAAACATTTTTTGGGCAAATATATATTGTCTCAGTGTGAGGTGATGTTTATCTGGTGGACCAAGAAGTGAAAGGAATTCAGAATATGATTTTTGCCTATTTCCTAAGGTTGAATGTCAATATCATGGCATTGTAAAAAGCAGACTGGTCTTACCTGAGTATGGAGAGTGGAAGGAATAGATGGAGGAAGGAATGGTCTGGCACAGGTTTAAGGAAGGAAATCATGGAAGTAAATCAGAGGTGTCCAAAGAGAATACTCACCTGAGTTCAGAGGCTACCTGGATCCCCATCTTCTCAGTGGAGTCAAAGTATATATCTCACTGACTTATTAGCCTACTCAGGTTATCATTTTCTTCCTTAGACCATAATTCTGCTTAGGAAAAATTGTATTATGCCTTTTTAGAATCAAATAGGAGTGTGCCTTTTTTTTCAAATCAAGCTCTCAATCATTAATTTCTCTTCATAAACTTTTTCAGGCTGTTAACAAAAATAAATTATCAGTAATTGCTGGGAATGGCTGATTTATCTGGGATTGTCACTGAAGTAAAAAATGCAATTTAGAATCTCATGATTATTATTACATTTCATTCACTAAATATGTGACCTTCTAATTTAGAAATTTAAGATGCATATTAGGTAAATATTAAAATTGTGCTGTTTTAATTGTAATTATTTTTTTTCCAGTTTCCTTTTAATTTGATTATATAATATTTTGTTTGATTGGTATTGGGGGCTGCGGTGGGGAAGTAATGGCCATTTCTCCTACTGTCTTCCATGAAGCCAGACATTAAAGAGACTTCTAAAACTGTAAAACAATGTGATTCTTCGTACTATTTTACTTTTTGGAAAAATATAGTTTAATTTTTAAGAATCCTCAGGCCAAAAAGTTTGAGAACTACTGGTTAGAGGTCAAGAATATGGACACTGAAGTTAGATTGACTGCCTGTTACTGAGCTGTAGGTGACCCTTAGCAAGTTATGTACCTGCGCAGTGCCAGATACTCCACCTGTAAGATGGGAATGGTCATCTTACCTATGTCATATGGCTATTTTGAGGTGTAATTGAAAGAAGGCATGCTGCATAGTAACTATTCAGTAGATATTTGGTATTATAACTTGCCCAGCTCTATGTCTGTGAGATCAGAAAGCTGAGGCAATCAGATTAAATATCTTGGTTGAGGTCACGCAGAGAGTCAGTGTCAGGACTTGTCTTCTGATTCTCACTACCCCACATTGACTTTCCAGTACCTTTATCAGCCATTGGCTCCAAAGTTGCTCAGAGCCATAGAATCATTATTTAGTGATTGTTCTTTGGAAACTAAAGGGGGGAAAGATCTTTTCTATTCGATGTTTTTTGGGAAGTTAAAATGATGATAGTGCTTTGTATTAGTCTGTTTTCACGCTACTGATAAAGACATACCCAAGACTGGGTAATTTATAGAGAAAAAGAGGTTTAATGGATTCACAGTTCCACATGGCTGAGGAGGCCTCATAATCATGGTTGAAGGCAAAAGGCATGTCTTACATGGCAGCAGACAAGACAGAAATGACAGCCAAGTGAAACGGGTTTCCCCTTATAAAACCATCAGATTTCATGAGACTTATTCACTACCATGAGAACAGTATGGGGGAAACCGCCTCCATGATTCAATTATCTTCCACTGGGTCCCTCCCACAACATGAAGGTATTATGGGAGCTAAAATTCAAGATGAGATTTGGGTGGTGACACAGCCAAACCATATCATAGTTCTAGTTCATTATGACTATATGACATTTACAGTTCTCTAACCACTTGCAATCTGATTATCTTTATCCGTATAAGATAAGCAGAGCAGGTGATTTTGTCTCCATCTAATAGATGAGGAATTCTGGTACTCAGGGAAGGTTAAATGACTTGCCTAATATTTCATGACAGAGCAGGCATGAGATACCAGGTCTTCTAACTCCTTTGTGTTGTGTTATGCAGCTGTTCAGTATTGTAAATATTATCTAATCCAACCTCTTAATTCCACAGAGGAAAATAAGTCCCAGAGAGGTGAAGTGACTTTCCAAGGGCACAAAAGACCGGAATAAGTTGGAGAAGAAGTTAAAATAATAAATGTGGGGTGGGGATTATTTTATTTCTTTGTTAGAGGTTTTAGTTTACCCTAGTTTAATGATAATAATTATGGTTTTTTTCTGATTCTAGGTGTATAAACACTGCAGGGCTATAGTTTTAGTGGTTTAATTATCATGATTTGGGTAATGTATATTTTGCTTAATCAGCCAGGTTGTTTAATGACCCTTGTTCTTGTGTTCTCTGTGTTTAAAACCCCAGCCTTATTGTGTTGTGGATCTTGTTGGAGGCGATTGGCTTTAACTTGCACCAGGGGATACATAGATTGCTTCTCAGGACTGAGTTTCACTTCAGATATTTGCAAATTTCAGTTGTACACACTTTTCATGCTAGACTCGGTGGTCTGAGTGTTTATTCTTTTTTTTGAGAGAGGGAGGACGAAAGGAATGATTGATATCAATATCAAATCATGGGAGTATTGTCTATTTTTGTAGGAAAGATGTGTAGTATAATGTCAAGAAGGCAATATTTTTGTCTACTTTTGGGCTTTATATTAAAACAACTGCATATATCATGTTTGTAGTTCTTTGGTTAAAAGAAAAGGGCAAAGTAGAGCAAAAAACACTAAGTCTTTGTAGCATTATTGTTTTTTTCCATGAGTGCCATATGACATCAGTCTTGTCCAGGGTGGTCTAGGAGAAGGAGAAGGGGTATGGAAATGATTGAATGACTGGAGGAATGAATTTTTGTTTTACTTATGTTACTCAAGACTTTAAGACTGTGTGTGACAAAAGGGACTATTCACAATTTAACAAGACATGTGGGTATCTCTTGCAGGCTAGTAATTTGATGCCTCTTTGAACAGATGTACTTAATAGTTTGTTCGTTTAGAGGCAAGTTTGAGTACTCTATGAGGTAGGGATGAAGAAAGATCACCACTGGTGGAAGCTCTCAACCTCATCTCTATTGTCTAAGCTCTGGTCCCCAAATTTATATTCTCCCCTCAGCAAAGCCAAAACTCTAGGCTCTTCACATCCACCCTCCTTATAAGGCAGTCATCTTGAACTTGCCTTTCTGGGGACTCCCACAACACCCAAAGCAGTTTATTAAGTAATTGTTTCCAGCCACATATATTTTAACCCTACTTGAAGTACTGGGAAACACATGTTCTTCATCTCGTTACATTTATAATAACAATTTAGTATCCCAAGACCCATTTTTTTAGCTTTCCGTATTTGATGGGGCCCTGACTACCTAAATGGTTGGCCCACCCTTAATCTGCCTCTGAGTCTGTGATATAGGATGGGTCTTCTATTTTAATATGCATGGAGTAGATAGACATCATTTATTTCTTGAGTAAATGAATCAAGACACATACTGTAAAACTTATATTTCATTGACTTGTAGTTGCTGGAAGATTCAAGATGGTCTGTTTGAAACTTGACCCATTATGTTGAAAACTGGGAAAGATGTAGAATTGGCACTTCTGAGGGATGATGGTCCTCTCCTCATCTTTAAACAAGATAACCACACAATGTTTTTTCTAAACTCTAGGAATTGTAACCATACCCTTTTGCAAGATACAAAGAACACTATCACGAATTATTTACCAATCTTTGAAATAACTTTTTTTTTAATATTAAGGATAAGGTAATAATCTTCCCAATTTACAGAGTAATATTGTTAATAAACTCAAGAGCAGTTCCATATACCAAAGATCACCCATTGTGCTAAGTGTGAAAATCAGGAAGAAACTTAAATCTTGAGTTTCTTTGTCTTGTATTCTGTCTACTTCAGTTCCTTGCCTTGGTTTTGGAAATGCTTTAGTTCTTACTAATCAAGTAATTTTAGCATATACTCTTCACGTATCCTGTGTCTGAGAAAGTTTTGTTGTATGTAATTTCTCAAGCAGATTCTCTATAGCAGAGGTGAATTATTTCCACATCATTCCATTGGCTGCTGTGACTGCTGAGTGGAGGAACACTCATAGGCAGGTCAGAATCATGAGCTGGCATTTGTTACTGACATTTTGGGAAGTTACAACATTTCTCAAAACATCTACTCCTGAGTAGCCTCCTCTATAGTCAGTCTGTTGGGTCCGGTGATTGAAAAGACCCTTGGCTTTCATGCCACTTGCATTCTCCTGGACTTTACTGGCAGAATAATTAGAGACAAGAAGCAGGGAGTTGTGAATTTGCTCAGGCTCATGAAAGAGGTGCCTTTCTTCCTTTAATGACTTCCAAAGGAATTAGAGTAGGGGTCAGATAAACAACAAATGCTTTATTACTCCTCTGAATTATGTCCATTTAAAAAGTGCCATTTCCTCCATGAACCCTTTTTTCTTTCTTATTCCATCTTGAAATAAACATCATTGTTTTTGTAAAAACTATTCATACTTACTGTAAAATTGAAACAAATCATAAAGTACAGAGAAAAAGGCAAGAAGCATCCCCAAACCAACCACTCAGAGAAAACACGATAACATCTGGTGAACACCCTAATCCTACAAGGTCCATTTCTAAGCTCCTTTTGACATGCCTGTGTGCCAAAGATGATGTCATATTTGTATTTGTATTTGTGTCTGGTTAATATTTATGTTTTATCTCTCCCACAGAGTATAAACTCTGAGGATAGGCATGGTGTCACATATATTTTTGTACAGTGTCTAATAAGGCATTACATATTTGGTAGGCTTTCAAATGTATGCTTTAAAATAAAGAAGCCAAATGTATAAGTTCTTCTATAAGACCCTAATTTTGGATGGAATGTGCTTTCCTTGGAATAGATTGCAAATGGGCGATAGTGGTAGCAGAAGATTGGGGGAATTAGATAAAGTAACAAGGCACATCAACTTTTCTTTGCTTCTCCTGGATGTTTCATAGTCATGCTGGGGTGCAGCCCATAGGCGCCCTGGTGATGAGCTCTGGTTTGCTGATGTATCCTCATCGGCTTACTTGAGCTCCTCACAATGGGTATTGAAGGGTGGTGATCAGGATTCAGGGTTTGATTGCTGAACTTCTGCTGCATTTAGGTTCCAGTGATTTTTTAGTAATGTGTGTCTTGGAAAAAGGACAGGGTATTAACTCAAATGTCATGTTTAAAGGGTAGGCAGACTGTCCGTGAGGTTCCAATTGTCTAGCTGCCAACAAAGTTTGAATTACAATATTAACAAGTCATTTGCAATCTCTTAATCAAAAGTGAGGTGTTAGAACAAAGCTGCATCCCAGCAGATGGCCCAGGATTTCATCCTTTTCAGTCTGGGCACATTTATCCATGGGGTGCCCTTTGATCAAGCAGGAGGGCCTGCCATTGTCTCTAATATTCTAGACCCAGGAGACATTTAGATACTTTCTAAATAAATTTCTTAGCACTGTGCTTGGAGGAGGAACTTTTATATATGAACCTCTGTCAGGCAGTGCACCAGTCTGGTCGTTTATCTGCTGGGCACTTATTACACAGAAGAAGAGTTTAAACAGACATAGATTTCATCATCTAAAATAGATTGACTTAACTTGGCCTGTTCTGATTGCCTGAGAGACCCTCCTTTTCCATCTTTTATTTTTTCCTAGTGAAATTATACCCATTCTCTCTATAATCTCCTCCAAACAGGATGCAATCTCTCTTTCTCTCTTTTTAAAATGTCTATTCAGTAATAGTTCATAGAGGTAATATTGCACAATGAAAATATGGGTAATTGAGTTGTTTATTAAATAGATTAATAATTTTAAAATGTTTACAATAGGCATTTTAACTAATCTGTTTCACTCCACATCAGCAATCCTTGTCTCAGAACTTTGGTTGTTGCCAGAGTAAATCTGTTGGAACATTTTAAATATAATTTAATTCTATTGATTTTAAAAATTTAACTTTAATTAATTAATTAATTAATTAATTTTTGAAACAGGGATCTCACTCTGTTGCCCAGGATGAAATGCAGTGGCATGAACATGGCTCATTGCAGCCTCAACCTCCCAGGCTCAAGTGATTCTCCCAATTCAGCCTCTCGAGTAGCTGGGACCACAGGGTGCATCACCATGCTGAGCTATTTTTTTTTGTATTTTTTGTAGAAATGGGTTTTACCATGTTGCCTAGGCTGGTCTCAAACTCCTGAGCTCAAGCGATCTGCCAACCTTGGCCTCCCAATATGCTGCGATTACAGGAGTGAGCCACCATGCCCAGTCTAACTTTTTTAAAATAATGATTTCAGACATAAAATGTTTTAAAAGTAGTGCAAAGAATTCCCATTATCCTGTCATCAGACTCCCCAAATGTTAATATTTTCCCATATATGCTTGATCAATATCTATCTATATACAGTTTCAAACTACTTGTTGAAGGCATAATCCCTTCAGGACAACTGTAGACAAATACATATACCCTTACATTTAAAGTCATTGTGTTAAGGCTTTTGGTATGTGTTCAACAACAATGGAAATATCACTAACACTATTAGCAGTTAACATTCATAAAGTATGTTGGGCCAGGTATGAGCTTTATATACTTTATCAGTCAGAGTTCCTGATTGTAGATGTTAAACACACCTACAGAATACTTTTGTGGCTGCACCTAGTTGTGTTGGATTGAGTAACCGAAATTATAGGCTAGTCAAGTTCACACATACAATTGACCATTGCCTGTTATTCCAAGTTATCACTCAACCCTGTGACAGAGTTGTTATTGTCCCATTTTATAACTGAAGAAGCTGAGGTGAAGTAACTTGACCATGGTCACATTAATTAGTAAGTAGCAGAAGTACAATCTGAGTCCATACAGTGTGGCTGTGGAGCCTTTCTTCTAAACCACTCTACTGGACTGTCTCCTTAAGAACTAAATAACTGGCAATCAGCTTATTTGCAACATCTAAAAGAACTCAGGTGTATAAAGTAAAGAGCTGATGAATGAATTCAACTGCATTAGATAATAAAGTTTACTATATTGTAGGAACGGTGCCAGGCAATTAGAATATGACACGAATCTTCCTCTCAGGAAACCCATCTGAGTAGAAGCAGGTAGTGAAGCAGGAAGATGGGTATGTGTATCTACCCGAGGTGAGGCAGAAGGAACACTGATTTGAGGAAAGCAGTGCTCTGAGGTTTAGAAAAATTGGGTTCTGGTCCTGGCTTTGCTACTAGGTAGTGTTCTGTCCTGACCTGCTCAGCGAATGTTACTTTAGGCAACAGCTCTTCTCTGAACTTCAGTTTCTTTATCTGCAAAATAAGAGGCAATAAATAAGTTGAGGTCGTTATGTTAAGAGGCTTGAATTCACCTTTATCTTGACAAGTGGGCAGTCACTGGGCTAAACGCTTAATATGTATTGAGTCCTCGAAACAATTCTTTTTTTTTTTCTTTTTCTTTTTTTTTTTTTGAGACGGAGTCTTGCTCTGTCGCCCAGGCTGGAGTGCAGTGGCACGATCTCGGCTCACTGCAAGCTCCGCCTCCCGGGTTCATGCCATTCTCCTGCCTCAGCCTCCTGAGTAGCTGGGACTACAGGTGCCTGCCACCACCCCTGGCTAATTTTTTTGTATTTTTAGTAGAGACGGGGTTTCACCATGTTGACCAGGATGGTCTCGATCTCCTGACCTCATGATCTGCCCGACTCGGCCTCCCAAAGTCCTTGAAACAGTTCTTACCAGGTCATCATTATTCCCATTTTTCAGTTGAGCAAACTGAGGTAAGAGAATTTATTTAATGACTTGCTCATGGTCACCAGCTAGGAAGTGAGAAAGTCAAGATTTGAATTCAGATCATGTGGCTCTTGAGTCCAGATTCTTAATATGTGTGTTATACTTCTCTGAAAGACATCAGGAATGTCTTAGTGAAATTTGAATATGTGACCTGCTCCTTTACAAAACCAGTGCTTTAATTCCTGAGCTAAGAAACCTTTAAAATATTTATACAAAATTATCTAGTACAAATATGTGTTTTATATTGTATTCTTTTATTTGTTCCCACTATAAAGATAAGGTATATTACATGTATGTCTGTGTGATTAATGTTAAGTCCATATTTTATTATTTTTCTTCCTTTTTAGAACATTGTTTGGATGCTTAATTAGCAGTAAATGCCTATCAGAAAATGAATAAAAACCTGGATTTTTTCCAGTGTTTTAGATTTGACATCAGATTTTGAAGCAGGGTTCCCAGGTACATTGCATTGGATTCAATTTAAAAAAGAAGAGTTGGTTCAAGTATTATCATAGGTGCAGAAAGTCTGAGATTAGGAGAGTTGGAGATAAACTGGGAGTTGCACCTCACCACCACCTTGGCCCCCGGCTCAAGAGGAAGTGGAAGGCTGCTGAGATGACCATGTGGGTCATAGCCCATTAGACCCCCTTAGGCATACTGAAAAATTAATGGGATAATCTTTTGCTGTCCAGCTGTAGGATTCATTCATAAAAAACTTGAGTTTGAGATCAAAGCAGATGGAATGTACATGTGCATTTGTGCAAGGAACACTGGAGTGATTAGTTAGCACTAAAACTGTCAAAACTGGAAGGAAAGAATTGCTGTTTGTAACATCCACTGAACTAAGGGTAAAAGTGTTCCTCACCCCTTGGAAATACAGGACCTTCTGAGAGTGACTACTCTGTGAAGATCAGTTTGGATTCTGATTGATTTATTATACAGATAAGGACACTGAAGTCCAGAGAGCAGTGCTTTGCCTGAGGTTGCACGCAGGCAGAGGCAGAGACTGGGCAAGAAGATTATGTTCCCTGAGTGTCTTTAGTTTTGAAGGAGACAATATATGTGATTTTGGGAAAGCCCCACAGTTGCTGCAGCTTCAGCTTCTCCATATGTAGGTTTAAAAGATAGGATTAGATCAGAAATGGCATATATATGGCACTGTTGCTGCCACTGTCACCTCCAGGACCCATGCCAGATATCGCAAGTTGCTTATGATCAATATGTGATAACAGCATGTTGAGTACTTAGGGCATACTAGATATTCCAGTAAGCACTTCCCATATACTATTTCACTAAATTCTCACAACCAACCTATCAGGTAGATTTTATCAGCCTTAGTTCACAAACAAGAGAACTTAGATATATTTAGAAACTTGCTTAAGTTTGCACTATCAGCAAACAGTGAAGCAGGACTTTGATCCTAGGAAATCTAACCCCAGAGTCCATACTCCTAAGAGCTACGCTGTACTGCTAGGACAGCATATGAGCTTCTGCTGCTCTCTCCTTGTACCCAAAACTTAGGCATGTACCTTATTCTAGTAAACTCCAAATGGTATCAAAACCCTCCTCATGTAACTCCAGGTATCTACTACCAATCGATCATATCAGAATGGGCATGTGAGGTAAACCTTTTTATTATCCGTTGATTAGATTATTTCCAAAGACCCTTCCAACTCTCAGATTCTACTGTGTGGTTTTAAGGATTGAAGCAAGGTGTTAGCTAATAATACTTACAAAACCTGGAATACAGGGTGTTTTGGCTGGATGAGCTGATGACATGGATGTTGTTACTTCTTGGGCTGATCTTGAATTCATGGTTAGTGTGACAAGGGCTGAAATGAGTGAAATTGCTCATCAGGGACTGTGAGGTAGCTCAGATAGAACTGCTCTAAAGGTACAGATGACAAAGAATGTCACATAGGAGGAGCAAAAAACCCAGAGAAAACCCTGAGAGCTTCCTGAAACAACATCTTTAGCAAAACATGGCCATGTCTGTGATGGACACCTTCTACAGGGACTCTTTCAAGAGATTTTTAGAGTATAAACTCTAAATCCACACTACTTAACTCTGCTATTGATTAGGTGATGACCTTGAGGCAGTTATTAAACTCCTCTCTGTCCCAGTTTTCTCACCTATAAAAATGGGATAACCACGGTACCTACTTCATAGGTTGTTGTATGGATTTAAAAAAAATTTTTTTGATTTTTTTTCTAGAGATGGGGGTCTCCCTGTGTTGCCCAGGGTGGACTCAAATTCCTGGACTTGAACTCTTGGCTTCAAGTGATTCTCCTGCTGTGGCCTCCCAAAGTGCTGGGATTATAGGTGTGAGCTACCACACTGGGCCTGTTATATGGATTAAATGAGTTAATATATGAAAATCACTTAAAAATAGCACCCGGCATATAATTAGCACCATATAAATAATGATCCATTCATTGCATTATACATTTTTTAGAGGATTCTACTCTAATATAATGAGAAAGAACTCTAAATTGTGGGCTGTTTCTGTAACTAATGAAACACATGATCAAAGTTAAGTCTAATTACCTTGTTTGTCAAGCTGATTTTTGTTATGTTGTTTTACGTATAGAACTGGGATGATGGGTTCACAGGTAGGGGATAGTTTGCAGTTTAGCAAGCTTGGCCTACTCGTAACTCTGATACACACCAGCCAGTATTTTCTTTGGAAAGCCAGCTCCATTTCCATCTGCATAGTTTGATTTTGAAGGATGCCCATAGATTTAGCTTGTATGCCTGCTCAGATTGCACTTTTGAACTCTGCTTTCAAAAGGATTTTGAGGTCATATTTGGGCTCAGTGAGGAACAATACCATATGCAAACGGTAATGTCTGCTATTAGCATAGGAAAGGGGAAGCTGCACTCTTGCGAACAGGGCTGGCTACATAATTTGTGAGTCCCAGTGCAAAATGAAAATATGGGCCCTCTTGTTCAAAAGCAGGAAAAAAGTGCCATGAAAAGGACTAAAATATCAAGCTTTTTTCTTTCTTCCATGGTCTCTTTGTCTTGACTTATCATGGTCTTTTTACTTACTATTTAGTATTGTTAATAAATAAAATTTTAAATTTAAATTATTAGCATGAATTTTACTATTCATCTTATATAGTTTAATGCCAGTTTTTAAAATTATCATACTTTAAGTTCTGGGCTACATGTGCACAATGTGCAGGTTTGTTACATATGTATACATGTGCCATGTTGGTTTACTGCACCCATCAACTCGTCATTTACATTAGGTATTTCTCCTAATGCTATCCCTCCCCCAACCCCCAACCCCATGACAGGCCCTGGTGTGTGATGTTCCCCTCCCTATGTCTATGTGTTATCATTGTTCAACTCCCACTTATGAGTGAGAACATGTGGTGTTTGGTTTTCTGTCCTTTGATAGTTTGCTGAGAATGATGGTTTCCAGCTTCATCCATGTCCCTGCAAAGGACGTGAACTCATCCTTTTTGATGGCTGCATAGTATTCCATGGTGTATATGTGCCACATTTTCTTTATCCAGTCTACTATTGATGGACGTTTGGGTTGGTTCCAAGTCTTTGCTATTGTGAATAGTGTGGCAATAAACATACATGTGTATGTCTTTATAGTAGCATGATTTATAATCCTTTGGGTATATACCTAGTAATGGGATTGCTGGGTCAAATGGTATTTCTAGTTCTAGATCCACAATGGTTGAACTAATTTACACTCCCACCAACAGTGTAAAAGTGTTCCTATTTCTCTACATCCTCTATAGCATCTGTTGTTTCCTGACTTTTTAATGATCTCCATTCTAACTGGTGTGAGTTGGTATCTCATTGTGGTTTTGATCTGCATTTATCTAATGACCAGTGATGATAAGCATTTTTTCATATGTCTGTTGGCTGCATAAATGTCTTCTTTTAAGAAGTGTCTGCTCATATCCTTTGCCCACTTTTCGATGGGGTTGTTTTTTTTTCTTGTAAATTTGTTTAAGTTCTTTGTGGATTCTGGATATTAGTGCTTTGTCAGATGAATAGATTGCAAAAATTTTCTCCCATTCTGTAGGTTGCCTGTTTACTTTAATGATAGTTTCTTTTGCCATGCAGAAGCTCTTTAGTTTAATTAGATCCCATTTGTCTATTTTGGCTTTTGTTGCCATTGCTTTTGGTGTTGTATTCATGAAGTCTTTGCCCATACCAATGTCCTGAATGGTATTGCCTAGGTTTTCTTCTAGGGTTTTTGTGGTTTTAGGTCTTACATTTAAGTTTTTAATCCATCTTGAGTTAATTTTTGTATAAGGTGTAAGGAAGGGATCCAGTTTCAGCTTTCTACATATGGCTAGCCAGTTTTCCCAGCATCATTTATTAAATAGAGAATCCTTTCCCCATTGCTTGTTTTTGTCAAGTTTGTCAAAGATCAGATCAGTTGTAGATGTGTGGTGTTATTTCTGAGGGCTCTGTTCTGTTCCATTGGTCTATATATCTGTTTTGGTACCAGTACCATGCTGTTTTGGTTACTGTAGCCTTGTAGTATAGTTTGAATTCAGGGAGTGTGATGCCTCCCACTTCGTTCTTTTGCTTAGGATTGTCTTGGCAATGCAGGCTCTTTTTTGGTTCCACGTGAAATTTAAAGTAGCTTTATTTCCAATTCTGTGAAGAAAGTCAGTGGTAGTTTGATGGAGATAGCACTGAATCTATAAATTACTTTAGGCAGTGTGGCCATTTTCATGATATTGATTATTTCTATCCATGAGCATGGAATGTTCTTCCATTTGTTTGTGTCCTCTTTTATTTCATTGAGCAGTGTTTGTAATTCTCCTTGAAGAGGTCTTTCACATCCCTTGTAAGTTGGATTCCTAGGTAGTTTATTCTCTTAGTAGCAATTGTGAATTGGAGTTCACTCATGATTTGGCTCTCTGTCTGTTATTGGTGTATAGGAATGCTTGTGATTTTTGCCCATTGATTTTGTATCCTGAGACTTTGCTGAAGTTGCTTATCAGCTTAAGGAGATTTTGGGCTGAGATGATGGGGTTTTCTAAGTATATAATCATATCATCTGCAAACTGAGACAATTTGACTTTGTCTTGTCCTAACTGAATGCCCTTTATTTCTTTCTCTTGCCTAATTGCCCTGACCAGAACTTCTAATACTATGTTGAATAGGAGTGGTGAGAGAGGGCATCTTTGTCTTGTGCCAGTTTTCAAAGGGAATGCTTCCAGTTTTTGCCCATTCAGTATGATATTGGCTGTGTGTTTGTCATAAATAGCTCTTATTATTTTGAGATACATTCCATCAATACCTAGTTTATTGAGAGTTTTTAGCATGAAGAGCTGTTGAATTATGTCGAAGGCCTTTTCTGCATCTATTGAGATAATCATGTGGTTTTTGTTGTTGGTTCTGTTTATGTGATGAATTACATTTATTGATTTGTGTATGTTGAACCAGCCTTCCATCACAGGGATGAAGCTGACTTGATCATGCTGGATAAGCTTTTTGACGTGCTGCTGGATTTTGGTATATTGTATCTTTGTTCTCATTGGTTTCAAAGAACATCTTTATTTTTGCCTTCATTTTGTTATGTATTCAGTAGTCACTCAGGAGCAGGTTGTTCAGTTTCCATGTAGTTGTGCAGTTTTGAGTGAATTTCTTAATCCAGAGTTCTAATTTGATTGCACTGTGGTCTGAGAGACTGTTTGTTGTGATTTCTGTTCTTTTACATTTCCTGAGGAGTGTTTTACTTCCAATTATGTGGTCAGTTTCACAGTAAGTGCGATGTGGTGCTGAGAAGAATGTATATTCTGTTGATTTGGGGTGGAGAGTTCTGTAGATATCTATTAGGTCCGCATGGTCCAGAGCTGAGTTCAAGTCCTGGATATCCTTGTTAATTTTCTGTTTCATTGATCTGTCTAATATTGATAGTGGGTTTTTACGGTCTCCCATTATTATTGTGTAGGAGTCTAAGTCTCTTTTTAGGTCTCTAAGACCTAGCTTTATGAATCTGGGTGTTCCTGTATTGGGTGCATATATATTTAGGATAGTTAGCTCTTCTTGTTGAATTGATACCTTTACCATTATGTAATGGCCTTCTTTATCTCTTTTGATCTTTGTTGGTTTAAAGTCTGTTTTATCAGAGACTAGTATTGCAACCCCTACTTTTTGTTGTTGCTTTCCATTTGCTTGGTAAATCTTCCTCCATCCCTTTATTTTGAGCCTATGTGTGTCTTTGCATGTGAGATGGGTCTCCTGAATACTGCACATCAATGGGTGTTGACTCTTTATCCAATTTGCCAGTCTGTGTCTTTCATTTGGGGCATTTAGCCCATTTACATTTAAGGTTAATATTGTTATGTGTGAATTTGATCCTGTCATTATGAAGTTCGCTGGTTATTTTGCCCATTAGTTGATGCATTTTCTTCATAGCATCGACAGTCTTTACAATTTGGCTTGTTTTTGCAGTGGCTGATACTGGTTATTCCTTTCCATGTGTAATGCTTCCTTCAGGACCTCTTGTAAGGCAGGCCTGGTGGTGACAAAATATCTCAGCATTTGCTTGTCTGTAAAGGAATTATTTCTCCTTCACTTATGAAGCTTAGTTTGGTTGGATATGTAATTCTGGGTTGAAAATTCTTTTCTTTAATAATGTTGAATATTGGTCTCTACTCTATTCTGGCTTATAGGGTTTCTGCAGAGAGATCTGCTGTTAGTCTGATGGGCTGCCCTTTGAGGGTAACCCAGCCTTTCTCTCTGGCTGCCCTTAATATTTTTTCCTTCATTTCAACCTTGGTGAATCTGACGATGTGTCTTTGGGTTGCTCTTCTTGAGGAATATCTTTGGGTGTTCTCTATATTTCCTGAATTTGAATGTTGGCCTCCCTTGCTGGTTCAGGAAGTTCTCCTGAATAATATCCTGAAGAGTGTTTTCTGCCTTGGTTCCATTTTTCCCGTCACTTTCAGGTACACCAATCAAACGTAGATTTGGTCTTTTTACATTGTCCCGTATTTCTTGGAGACTTTTTTCCTTTCTCTTCACTCTATTTTTTTATAATCTTGTCTTCTCACTTTATTTCATCAATTTGACCTTCAATCACTGATATCCTTTGTTCTGCTTGATCGAATCAGCTATTGAAGCTTGTGTATGCTTCATGAAATTCTTGTACTGTGTTTTTCGGCTCCATCAGGTCATTTATTTTCTTCGCCACACTGATTATTCTGGTTAGCCATTCCTCTAACCCTTTTTCAAGGTTTTTAGCTTTTTTTTTGCGATGAGTTAGAACATGCTCCTTTAGCTTGGAGAAGTTTGTTGTTATCCACCTTCTGAAGCCTACTTCTGTCAGCTTGTCAAACTCATTCTCCATCCAGTTTTTTCCCTTGCTGGTGAGGAGTTGTGATCCTTAGGAAAAGAAGGGGTGTTTTGGTTTTTGGAATTTTCAGCCTTTCTGCTCTGGTTTCTCTCCATCTTTCTGGTTTTATCTACTTTTGGTCTTTGATGTTGGTGACCTATGGATGGGGTTTTGGTGTGGATGTCCTGTTTGTTGATGTTGATGCTATTCCTTTCTGTTTGTTAGTTTTCCTTCTAACAGTCAGGCTGCTTAGCTGCAGGTCTGTTGGAGTTTGCTGGAGGTCTACTCCAGTCCCTGTTTTCCTGTGTATCACCAGTGGAGGCTGCAGAACAGCAAATATTGCTGCCTGATCCTTACTCTGGAAACTTCGTCCCAGAGGGGCACCTGCCAGATGCCGAGCATGTTCTCCTGTATGAGGTGTCTGTTGGTCCCTACTGGGAGGTGTCTCCCAGTCAGGCTACACAGCGGTCAGGGACTCACTTGAGGAGGCAGTCTGTCCATTATCAGAGCTCCAACACTGTGCTGGGAGAACCACTGCTTTCTTCAGAGCTGTCAGGCAGGGATGTTTAAGTCTGCAGAAGCTGTGCCCACAGCTGCCCCTTCCCCCAGGTGCTCTGTCCCAGGGAGATGAGGGTTTTTTCTGTAAGTCCCTGACCAAGCCTGCTGCCTTTTGTTCCGATATGCCCTGCCCACAGAGATGGAATCTAGAGAGGCAGTCGGCCTTGCTGAGCTGTGGTGGGCTCCACCCAGTTCGAGCTTCCTGGCAGCTTTGTTTACACTGTGAGCATAAAAATGCCTACTCAAGCCTCAGCAATAGTGGATGTCCCTCCCCCTGCCAAGCTCCAATGTCCCAGGTCGTCTCAGACTCCTGCGCTAGCAGTGAGAAATCCAAGCCAATGGATCTTAGCTTGCTGGGCTCCGTGGGTGTGGGACCTGCTGACCCAGGCACTGGAGGGAATCTCCTGGTCTGCCGGTTGTGAAGACCATGGGAAAGGCACAGTATTTGGGCAGGAGTGTACTGTTCCTCCTGTTACAGTCTCTCATGGCTTCTCTTGGCTAGGAAAGGGAAATCCCCCAACCCCTGGTGCTTCGGGTGAGGCGATGCCCCACCCTGCTTTGGCTTGCCCTCCATGGGCTGCACCCACTGTCCAAACAGTCTCAGTGAGATGAACCAGGTTCCTCAGTTGGAAATGCAGAAATCACTTGTCTTCTGTGTTGATCTCACTGGGAGCTGCAGACCAGAGCTGTTCCTATTCAGTCATCATGGAAGCACCTCCTAATGCCAGTTTTAAATGCAAGTAAAAAAGCAATTAACTTGTATGTAGAATCACCAAAATTACTCAACTTGTTTTTCATAGCTTACATATATATACAAATATATATGTATTGTTCTTACCAGAACAGTGAAAATGCTACACAAAACTAAATCGACTTACTATTTTTCTTCTTGATATGCACACAGTCTCCCAACGTCTCTGCCTTAAGGTTACTGATGAGTAAGAAAGGACTGAAAGGAAAATCAATATGAGTTGCCCTATCTTTCCCTTTTCTTTTGTGTCATCGTTTTCAGCATGAGTAGTTAGTTAATAAAGTAGCATAATTAAGAAAGGATATGATGGGTTTCATTGGTTGTTTGTGTTTCTTAGAATGGTGTGTTTCTTAGAAAGAATGACTTCATTCTGTGATTGAAACCATTTCTGGTTCAAAGGGACATTGTGGCTTCTTGGGGTGCTGTCTTCTTACTCCATTTGTTGATGAAAAGAGTCAAACTTTTTATAATATTTTAAGAGATTGATTTTGAGCCAAATGTGAGTGACCATGCCTGTGACACAGCCCTCAGAAGGTCCTGAGAACATGTGCCCAAGGTGGTCAGGGTACAGCTTGGTTTTATATATTTTAGGGAGGCATGAGACATCAATCAAATACATTTAAGAAATACATTGGTTGGGTTCCGAGAGGTGGGACAACTCAAAGTGGGAGCTCCCAGACTATCAGTAAATTTAAACACTTTCTGGTTCACAATTGGTTGAGTTTTTCTGACGACCTGGGATCAATGGAAAGGAATGTTCAGGTTAAGATAAAGGATTGTGGAGACTAAGTTTTATTGTGCAGTGGAATCTCTCAAATAGCAGACTTCAGAGAGAGCAGGTTGTATGTTTCTTATCAGACCTAAAAGGGTATCTGGCTCTTAGTTGATTATCTCTTGGATCTGAAAAGAAAGGAAGGAAAACAAAAGGGAAAGGGGATTTTCTGTAGAATGTGGATTTTTCCCACAAGAGACTTTCAGGGCAATTTCAAGATATGACAAGAAAATATATTTTGAGGTTATATATTTTTCCTTATCTCATAATGGTATTCCAGAGTGAGATTGAAAAGTAAGTTACGATATATAGGGTCAAATAAAACCCATCTGATCAGAATTTGTGTAGAGCATGATCCCCTAGACCCCTTATGTAGGAATTTGGGCAACATAAAAAATCAGAGCTTAGTTCTCAAGTTATATTCATAACACACTCACCTTGTACTCCCTTTAAATCTCAGTAAACTCCCACACAGGTGCTCATGGGGCATCATGAATGCTGTATGCAAATAGGCAGCAAGAAATGGAAGAAGACACATAGAATGCGTGTTACCTGTATCTCCTCTGCTCATGAACATTCTCCATTGTCCCAGCAGACTTCACTTAAAAAATATAAGTTCAGTGATAAAATTATTAATAATTTCAAGACCATGATAGCTGAGTATTTAACCAAGTGTGGGACTCTTCTGAGCACAGGGCCCTAAGTGATTGCACAAGTCACACATGCCCATGAAGTAGGACCTACTTGCATTTGCTGTTGTATTTCATCTCCCCCTTGCAGGGCCCTAAGACTCTACATGGATCACTGCCCCTATGAATTTCTGTAGAGCTCACCATTGTTTGCCTGTTACATGCCATAAACTGCCTTCTGTGACTAGTTATCTCATCCCATGTGTTCTTTCTCTCTACAACATTATAAGCTCCTTGAGGGTAGTGTCATAATAATGGCTCCATTTATCATGCAAGTTTGGCCTTGCTGAGGCCTTGCTGTGGCCTTGCTGTGGCCTTGCTGATTCTATCAACTTCCTGGGTATTTAAATATATTATTTGTAGCTATTATTGTTATTATTATTATTATTCTCGTAAAAGGGTTCAGGCCCTGTAGTCAGATTGTCAGTGCTCAAATTGTTATCTTAGTTGTGACCTGGGGCAAGACACTTAATCACTTTAAGTGTTGATTTTTTGTTGTATTTTGTTATAAGAATTAAGTGCTATAAGTTCTCTAAAATTTAGCATGCCTGTCACATGATAAATAAATATTACCTATTCATGTTATTATTATTTCTTCTTCTTATTATTATTATTTGTTTTAGTCCCAAGAGTACTATGATCCCTATTTTCAGGATGCGGCATCTGAGATGTTGAGAAGAAACACAGCCAGCAGGTGGAAGACCTTCTCATCTCTAGAACCATGCTGCTCAATATGTAGGCATCAGCAATATGCAGGTATTGAACATTTGACATATGACAAGTTTGAATTGAGATGTGCTGGAAGTACAAAATACACACTGAATTTTGAAGACTTAGTGTGAAATAAAGAATGTAAAAAACCCCACAAACACTTTTCTATTGATTACATATTGAAATAATATTTTGCACATATTGGGTTAAAGTACATTATTAAAATTAATATCATTGTTTTTTACTTTTTAAAAGGTGACTCAAATTTAAAATGTAAATTTTTAAAACTTTGATAATGTGGCTCACATTATATTTCTATTAGACAGATTGCTCTTTCTGGAGGCTGTGATTGTGGGGCCTCAGGACTGGGGGTGAAGCCATCTTTAAGAAGACATTCCACTGAGCAAGCTAATAAAGCTCTTTGAATTCCTTGCTCGTCATAATCTTTAAGATTTAATTTTAATGACCACAGGAGGGAACTTTGGATTTCCCTTATCAATATAAGAAAATGTTTTAAGCTGGTAATTGTTTTGCATCTCAGATGAACCTAATTTTCCTTGACAGGAAGCTGAGAGGCTTTCTATTCCTCCATGTGGTACTAATGGCCTAGAGAAGAACACGAGTTTTAGAATGGAAGATTTGAACCTCAGCTTCCTCTTCTAGCTGTGTGACTTTAGGCAAAATATTTTTGCTTTTTGGAGTCTTAGTTTCTTTATCTGAATAAAGGGACACTAGTATCTACAGAGCTGAATATCTTTGCCCTCTGGTTACAGTCTTTATCCTCTCTACCTTGTTCTGTGCTCTGGTGGGATGACCTATGAATGACACCAAAGGGCTCTCTTGACCATTGGTTTCAGGTTGAGTTTGGACCTGAAACTCCCTACTCTCTTGAGTAGGGCTGTGCACCTACATGACATCAAAATTCTGGGAGAGAAGTATATGAATGGATTTCTTTGGAGTGAGCACAGATATTTGTGTACTGTGTTAATGTCCATAGAGAGCACCCAGAGTGGATGAGGCTCTCCACAACTAGGTGGATGAGCTGCCCATTCTGGGTATGCCCCAGAGCTTGCTCAATTGTCTCCTGTACAGAATGCCTTATCTGTCCCAATATTACTTATGACTTGGGGTCACTTTTTCTTGCAAGAGGTATGACATAGTCAACTTAGCCTGATGGAATTCATTGGCCTTATCATGTGCAACATCATCTAGAAGCAGCTACTTAACAGAATGGTGGGATGGCCTGCCAAAGGCTAAGTTATGAAGATGGTAGGAAGGCAACATTCTACCAATTTGGAGTGCTGTCCTTCATGATATGGTATACATGCTTCAAAACCAATGGCTAGGATATAGTGTCATCCCTTAGAGCCAGAATGCCCAGGTATGGGAACCAAGGGTGGAGATGGGAGTGGCCTGTCTTACCAATACATCAAATAACCCATAGGAAGTACATCTGCTTAATGTTCTGGAGATCCTAATGCCCAAAGAAAGAATACTTTTAAAAGAGTCATGTTCCTAGTGAATTGGAAGCTGAAGCTGCCTCTGGCCATTTTGAGCTCCTCATATAGCTGGACCATTGTATAGAAAAGGGGTCACTGAATTCAGTGAGGTGACTGGTCCTGATTACCAGGGGATAATGAAGTTATCCCCTAATGAATTCAGGCCCTTCATAAATCAAGACTGTGGTCAATTTTTCAGTAAGGAACACCATCCAGTTGAGAAGTGGGCAGAGGATAGGGCAAACATGGAATAATGGTAGAAGAAGGCTGGCTGCTACATTTATTACCTTAGGTCTTATGCTCACATGCGAAGCTACAGGAACTGTTATGGAAATGCCAGGTGTTTGATGTAGGTCCTGTCATTCACTGCTCAGAAAACCAATCACTGAAACAGTGAGTATTGCCAGGGGATAAGGCTTTGTTATATTGCAGGTGACATCAGCTGGGAAGATGGGAGGCAAGCCTGTTCTTTCTAACCAGCTAAAATGGGGTGGGGGGTATATATAGCAGGAAGGAATTTAGAAAACAGAAATTAAGAAAGAGTAAGGAAGCAATCAGGAGGAATAAGGGGTCTGGCATCTCACCAATCTGGTGAGTATCAGTTTCCTTGATACTATCTGGGAAGCCTGAGGGTTGGTTTTCTGAGAAAGGAACTCAGATAAGACAAATGTAAGTTTCAAGCTTTAATACCAGGAGGACCAATTTCTATGTTTATTCAAGAACCATAAACATCATTCTATGAGACAATTGGGTTGGTTTCAGAAATATAACAGTTATATTTTATGTTAACTAGTTATTTCCTCACCTTTTATTCTCATATTTTTACGAAAAAAGATAGTTTTATGGAAACCATCTTTTGGTGATTACTCATGTTTTGGGTTTCTGTTGGGAAGATGACTGAATTGATATCATTTCATCCTGGTTTGGCATTTTTGCAATTGAATTAAAAATACAGTAAATGATGGGGGAGGGTTCCTGGGGGAGGGTTGGACTGTGCTGGATGTCTTCTGTTTCCCTTTCAGATCCACTTTTCACCCTTCCCTACCCTGTTTTATGACCCAGGAGGCTCATTCTATTGGGTTTCATCAGTGGGATCCCTTGTCCTCTGATTCCAATTGTGTTTAGACAATGGAGCGGGAAGGGAGGCAGAAGTGGTAGATCAGACAGCAGGTGAGCAGTGAGTTAACAGTATCTATTCCCCTCATTTTTTTCCCTGTCATATCACAAGGGTTGGCCCCTCACTCCATGGAAAGCCATAGTTTGTGTTGCCATTTACTACCCTCTCTGAGTTGTCAGAGCTGTTGCTAGCCTCAGGTTGCTGCAGCAATCCTTGCTGGATGACTTTAAACTCTGCTGGGACCAGGGCTGATGTTCCTGCCTTGCTGGGTTGTTGTAAGAATTGGAGATAATGAATGCAAATCACTTGGTACAATGACTAGCACTCTGTAGGCACTTAAAATGATAATTTTTGTTTCTGCCAAATCCTTTTAAATTCCTAGTTCAAATGATTGCTTAAGGAATTAGCACTGCTTTAAGAAATAAATGAGATAATGTATGAGAATGCTTTGTTAAGTGTAAATCACTGTAGAAATGCAAGATAGAGTTATACTAGATTCTCTGAACCTTAAAAGTATTATTTTTAAAAAATACAGTTCTGTTTGTCTTGCCTTAGTCAGATGCAATTAGGTTTTTCTCAGAAATGGAGTAGGATAGAAACTTGAACTGCAGATTTTCATGCAAATCTCATTGAATTAAAAACTTTATACATCTTCTTCAGGCTCTAGGCCTTTGGTTTTAGATTTCCCATTCTCATTTCCTCTTCTTTCTAGCCCAGTGAAGCATAGGTATCAAGATGAGCAGATGGAGAGGTAATTGCTTCTCTGTCTCATTGTAGAAAGAGAAGCAAAAAGCAGTGAGAAAGCATCTTGAAATGCGGAAGAAATTATTGAGTCTGCATAGTGGCTTTGCACAGTCCCTTCTGAGATGGGAAGGGAAATGGTGAGGCAAGGTAAACAGGAGTTGATTTTCCTTCTGATGTAGAACTTTACATACCATAAATCAGAGTTATTAGGAGGGCTTGCCAGGGAGAAATCAGAGTAATTAGGAGGACTTGCCAGGGAGGGTGGAGAACTGCACCATGGTGCAAACCTTGCTTTTTTATTTACATGTTGCAAGTGACCATTAGAGTGTTTCTTCTCTGTGCTTCCATTTGTTACATCAGTTTAATGAAACTCACCACTTTTTGCTGTGTCCCATGCTGTTTTATTTTTCTTTCAAATGACATAGCTTGAAGAAATTATCTGAGCAAAGAAATTTAGCACTTGTTCATTAAAATGTGTCTGAGGCGTATTCCTTCTTAGGAGTGCAGAGACAATGATTAGAGCACAGTGGTTAAGAGCATGCTAGACCTGGGTTCGATTACTGAGTTCCCCACTGATCAGGCTGTTACTGGAAAGAGGTCCTGACCCACACCTCGAGAGAGGGTTCTTGGACCTTGTGTGAGAAAGAATTTGGGGTGAGTCCATAGAGGAGTGAAAGCAAGTTTATTAGAGAAGTAAAGAAACAAAAGAATGCCTACTCCACAGGCAGAGCAGCAGTATGGGTGGCTCAACTGAGTATTAGTCATTTCTTGATTATATGCTAAACAAGGGGTGGCTGATTCATGAGTTTTCCAGGAAAGGGGCAGGCAATCCCAGAACTGAGGGTTTCTTCCTCTTTTAGACCATATGTTCTGCATGTTTCTACGGCATTTGTAAGCTGTCACGCACTGGGGAGAGTACTTTTTAGCATGCGAATGTATTATAGTTAGCATATAATGAGCAGTGAGGACGACCAGAGGTCACTTCATTGCCCTCCTGGTTTTGGTGAGTTTTGGCCAGCTTTTTTACTGCATCTTCTCTTATCAGCAAGGTCTTTGTGACCTGTATCTTGTGCCGGCCTCCTAGCTCATCCTATGACTAAGAATGCCTAACCTCTTGGGAATGCAGCTCAGTAGATCTCAGCTTATTTTACCCAACTCCTATTCAAGATGAAGTCACTCTGGTTCGATTGCCTCTGACAAGGCCATTATCTCAGCCTCAGTTTCTTCTCTGTCAAGTAGTGCTAATAATTGTATCTTGTTGGGACAATCAAGTTCAGCAATGACTGGCTAAGCCCTTTATAGAATGTCAAGTGCGGTACTGATTTAAGGTGTTATTATTACTAAGCTACCAATCTATGATTAATAAATCTGACTTTCATCAAACTGTATTTGTTTTGAAATAAAGACCAAGAAACATATAATAATTTAATAAGGTATATGTTGACATTGTCCACAAAAGTAAGTTTTCTGATTGAATATATAATACATGTAAAAATATCTAGAATAGGGCCTGATGTCTTCTCTGAGATTGCAGAGACAATGATTAGAGTGCAGTGGTTAAGAGCATGCGTTCTGTAGACCTGGGTTCAATTCCTGAGTTCCCCACTTAATCAGCTGTTACTGAAAAGGGGTCCTGACCCACACCTCAAGAGAGGGTTCTTGGACCTTGTGCAAGAAAGAATTTGAGGTGAGTCCATAGAGAAGAGTGAAAGCAAGTTTATTAGAGAAGTAAAGAAACAAAAGAATGCCTACTCCACAGGCAGAGCAGCAGTATGGGTGGCTCAACTGAGTATACTTATAGTTATTTCTTGATTATATGCTAAACAAGGGGTGGCTTATTCATGAGTTTTCCAGGAAAGGGGCAGGAATTTAGAATGTTAGACTCCCTATTATCTAAAGCAGGCATCTGGTTGCCAAGTTTCTTTCCCAAAAATGTATAAGTAACTAGAATTTCTATACATCTCCAGAATGCATGCATGTTGAAACTCATTGTGCAACCCTTGCTGACATCCAAGTATCAAAACACCTATAAATGCAATAATTTATCATGACCTACATGGCTAATATGGTTCTAATTACCCTTAAGTACCTGCTTTAAGATTCATAAATACTCCCAAGGAAAAATCCACCATGTTGCACTCATTCCTCTCCTGCTGAGGCACCCTACTCATTCTTCTGCAGTGTTCTTTCTATCTAATAAAATTTTCTTCTTCAAACCTATATGTTTGTTGGTAAATTCTTACTATCCTATGACCCATGAACCAACCACTTTCTGATGCTGGGGCTCTGACACCTTGTCTGGCAGCAACAGTTGATAATAACAATAAGCTGCACTTTGTAAGGTAACTTTTACTTGCGTTGCACCTGGTGTGACCCTCACAGTAGCAGTATGAAGAAGGTTCTATTGCTATTAATATCATTCCGATGTTGCACATAAGGGAGCTGAGGTTCTGAGCAGTTAAGTTTCTGACTCTTCCAAAGTCATATGGCTAGATTCTTTGATGCCAACTTTGACCATGCTCCCAATACATTTGAAAGCAAGCACAGTGAGAATAGTTGTCAGCTTCCATTTCCCAGGCAAGGGTTGGCTCAGGAGTTTGTTTTTCTTGGGAGTCTGATGATTTGTGTCAGTGATTAGGAGCTTAGGGGATGACTGAATCTGTGGTAAGGGTGCTATGAGGAAGGGAGGCTGTTCAGGCTGAGGTGTAGGAGAATGAGGGTGAGATGGTATTAGAGGAGAGGTAAATACAGAATCGAGTCTGAGTGTAAATGAACTGACCAGTGGGACAGAAGAGGTGCGAGGACCAGGTATCAAATGGCTATAGCATCATCATTACCTGTTGTTAATTTAAGTGTAGCCTAAAGCGGCCTCCTTACATACTTTAAGTTTGGCCTCAAGGTTTCTCCTTACACAGTGCACTGTAACCTAACTAGATGTGTAAACCGACTATAACCTACTCTTGTACCAATCATAGAGTTTTGGCCTGTCACAGGCTGCCAGCTGTTCAACCCATGTTCTAATAAGGCAAATGCCAAGCTGTACCCAATCCAACTGTTTCTGTATCTCACTTATGTGTCCCCACCACCCCATTATTACCAAAATGCCAGTGGTTTGGTCTAGTTCTTGCTGCTCACTGCATAGAAAGCCAATCGCTGAGACAATGAGTATTGCCAGAGAAGAAGGCTTTAATGGGGTGCTGGAGCTGAGGAGATGGGAGATCAGTCTCAAATTCATCACACTGACCAACCAAAATCAGGGGTTTATATAGCAGGGAAGAAATGTAACTACATGCAGGAAAACATGAGTTAATGAGGGGTAAGGAAGAGGAACTGGTCAACAGGAAGCAGGGAGTCAGTTAGGCAATCATGATGGGTGAGAGATCTGGTGTTTCATTGTCCAGATGTGGTGTCTAGTAAGCTTCAGTTCCTTGATACTATCTGGGAGGCCTGATGGTTGGTTTTTTGAGAAAGAAACTCAGATAAGACAATTCTAACTCTCTCCACTTTTAAGATTGGGAGCATCAATTTCTATGTTTATTCAAAAGAAACCATAAACATCAGTGCTGTGGGACAATTGGTCTGGTTTCACCATTGCTCTGAAGCTATTCTGGATCAGGGGGCTGCCCAATTCTCAAATTATTTTGTGCTCAATTAAACTCTGGTAAATATAATTTGCCTAAAGTTTTTCTTTTAACAGTGATTAGGAATAGATTCAGGGCCATCTCCTGACTTCTCCACAAAGTATTGGAAACAGACATTCCTCAAGACACTTTGAGGTCTTATGGAACTTGAAAACTGGAAGGACCTCAGAGGTCATCTTACCATCCTTCCGTTTACAGAGTAGGAACTCCTAAGTTCATGCAGTTAGCTAGTTTGGTACATAAGAGCTTTATTTACTTAACAAATGCTATTTACTATGTGCCAAACACTTTCCCAAGGGTTTACAATGATTCATTTATTCCTCATGATAACCCTAGGAGGAAGGTACTACATATGCATAGTCCCTCATTTGCAGTTCTGAATTTCAAAAGATTCTGAAAAAACGTAATTTTCTTGAAAGTTGGTGCAAACTCATTTGATGGCAAAACTTGATCTGAATTGACGTAAGTCTTATTGGTCTTTATTCCACAGTGTTAATAATCATACATCTTGCATCAAAATGTGTTTGAATATTAATATGTTTGAATATGGGGTGCTACCTAAGACTCTGCTGGAGGTGTTACAGAATATTTAGTATAATCTCATGCCTTTCAAAGTCCAAAACATTCTGAATTTCAAAATATATTTTGGTCACGAAGATTTTGAAACCTGTATTATTATTCTCATTTTACAGTTGAGAAAACTGATGCAGAGAGATTATATAAATTGTACAAGGGCACACAGTGGCATTCCTGGGATTCCAAACCAGTTCAGCAGTCTGTGTTTTTAACCAATCTGTGCCCTGGCAGGCCAAACATGGATTAAGAGGCTGCTATTCATTGCTCTGCCCAAATACTCTGTATATGATGTCATGTAAGTTCAGAAATCTCTAATCTCCATCACTTTAGTTCTGACATATTGCTTGCCTCCACCAATTTATTTACCACTGGGCAGTTAGAGTGATTTTTCAAAACATAAATCTGATTCATATCATAACTTCTTTATCAGCCTCTGCTTCAAATGGCTTTCTTCTGCATTTATAATAACCTAAATCATCCACTTGGAGTGGTTTGACCATGCCTGTCTCTCCCATCTCAGCTCATCCAGAGCCCCTCAGGCTTCCTGTGTTCTAGGCATCCTCACCTTCTTTCAGTTCCGTTTAACTGTATTGTGGTCCCTCTTGTTACAGGACCTATGCATATATGGTTCCCTCTTCTAGGAAGACTCTTCTCATTATCCAGCACATCACCCCTGTCTTGCCCTGGTCACCTCTGATTTACTTTTCAGATCTCAGCTCAAGGGTTTTTTTTTTTTCCCCCCCACAGGGATACCTTTTAAATTCATAACAATGATCACAGATTTTTTTGTTCATTTATTTGTCTGATTATGCATTAATGCCTGTCTTCCCTCTATAATGTGAACTCCATGACAGCAGAAATTGTTTTCATTTTTGCTCACCACTGTGACTTCATATACTCAGTAACATAGTCAAAGCTGCCTTTTGGCTCGCCACAGCCCCTATCCTGTACCCATGTAAACCCCAGACTGCAGGCTCCAGAAGCAGATAAGGAGAAGAGTAGACAAGTGGCAGAATGGCATGGGAGGGAGAAGAGAAGGGCCATCTGAATGCTGAGAGGAGTTTGGCTGGGAATGGTCAGAGAGGAGATTGGCCACCGAATGGCCAAACTCCAGGGGAAGATCATCTTCACACTCCACCCCACTTCCAGCTCCCCATTCGTCCCATCGAGAGCAATTTCCACCACTCAATAATACCCGTGCGTTCATCCTTTGAGTCTGTATGTGACCTGACTCTTCCAGGATGCTGGATGAGAGCTTGGGTACAGAAAGCTGTAACACTGGCTGTCTGCCATTGTGAAAAGGCAGAGAATCCGCTGAGCTGGTTAACACATAAGCTGTCCACGAATGGCAAGGCTAAAAGAGTGTACTGTAACACAGCCCATTTGGGCTTTGGGAGTTGCAAGCTCTCAACCCTGGATGCTACCCTGGGGCTAGAGCCCAGGGGTGCTTTGCTCTGGCTCTTGAACCTGCCTGTCTGCATGCTCCCCCTCCCATAAGGGGTTTGAAGAGCAGTGGTGACTAAACAGATGAGCCACACCCCTGCCGCACGTCCAGCAACGGGGGGTCAGGGAATTCTCCCATTTCAATTTCTCAGTGTTTTCTCCTATGCAGTCTGTTGTGGTGGTGGTCATTAGTGCCATCCAGCAAATGTTTTGGCATGACCTCTCTCCTGTGGAGTAACAGGGCATTTTATCACTTCCTTGAAAGTAGACATAGCCAATGAAATATGAGAAGAAGTGATACAGCATTACATCCAGGTAAAAGCTCTGAGAGCTATTGAATTATTTGCCTTTGCCCCACTTTCCTTCTGCAACCAGAAATGCTCTGTTAGCTTAGGTCCTGGAGTTAGGATGATGTAGAACAATGACCTCAGACAGCCTGCAGTGTCTGTGTAGTGTGAGTGAGAAACAAACCTTTTCTTTAAGCTGCTGTGTTTATCATAGCAACATAGCTTAACTTATTTTGACTGATACACTTTTGTGACATGGGTTTCATGCTCCCCATGGCTTTCAAATCTATACCTGTTAGGTTAGAAAACTCTTCTGTGGGCATCTTATTCTATAATTAAATCCAAGGCCTACTTAGAAGCCTTGGATGTTACAGAGTTTCAAATGGTACAGACAGACTGATAAGCAAAATTTATCCAGTAAATGTTTATTGGGTTCCTATGAAGTACAGAACATCATGAGGGATCCAGAAATAAATTAGGTTGGTAACCTGCCTCAGAGAAATTAGAATCTAGCAGGGAAGGGCTCTTTTTATGTATTAAATGTATACAATGATATGTACATGGTTTGTGCATTTATTCAAACATACTTGTATAAGGTCTGTGACTACTATATTTGTCAAGTGTTGGGGATTTTATAGAGCAAAAAGAGATATGGTCATTCATACATGGAGTTAGGGCCTAAAAAAGGAAATTAAAATTAATCACACAAACATAGATAAAATTATAACTGGGGTGGGGGCTATAAAGAAGCACATGGTGCTATGAGGTATTATAACAGGGGGAATTATTTAGTCCAAGGGCATAATGAAGAGCTCATAGTAAGTTTGTGGAAATGCCCTGGGCTCCACAATCAAGCAGACCTGGGTTTAAATTCTGGTTCTGCCACTTTGAGCCATAAGACTCTGCTCAAGGCATTTTACCTTTCAAAACAGATATGAAAGTTTTTTTCTCAGGGTAGTTGTAAGACTAACATAAGCTTTTGACTGTGACAGTACCTGCATACTGTATATGCTATTAAATGTTAGTTACTGAGTCTCCTTCCCCTATGTGATTGACTCTATATGACCAATGCAGAGAAAGGTGATGGTGAATATGGGTCTGTCTGGGGGTTAGAGAAAGCTTTGTGTAAAAAAGTAGCATTTGAGCCCAGACTTGAAGAATGGAAAAGGTTTGAATAAAAAAAATTGTCATCATATGATGAGATGATAATTATAGGAAATGGAATATTACTTAGTAGCTAAGGTCATAGGCTTCTGAATAAAACAGACCCCAATGAAAGGATCCATCATTATTAGCTCTGTGACCTTGGGCAAGGTGCTTCTTCTCTTTATTTGGAAGTTTCCCCATCCATAAAATGAGGATAATATTGGAACTATGCCATAGGATCAAAGTAAAGATCAAATGATAAAAGCATGTAAGATATTTAATACAGATCCTGGTAACTAAGGAGATGCTCAGTATAATTGGCAACCAATGTTTACTCTTATAAGCAGAGAAGGGATAGTCTCTGGGTTCTTTTTTTGCAGTGCTTTAGATTCAAACTCCCAATGCATTGTTTGACTGTAAGGGGCTGATGTCATTGAGTACAGCATGAGATTTATTGTCTCCTTTGAGTATTAATCCCCACCAATTAATAGTGACAGTCACTAAACATTTAGTACCTAATGAGGTGCATCTCCTCAGTATGGCTGGAATGGTGTAGCAAAGGAGCTATGTAATCCAACTTACCAGACTTCCTTCTCACTGGCTCTCCATGACCTCCCCACTGGGCTGCCTGAGGGCATTGACTTCATTTGGAAAATGCATTTAGAAATGTCACTGGCTGGAAAGTATTAAGCTCTAAAGCCTCCTTGGAACTGTGGATGCAAAGAATGTCAGAGCCGGTCTCCTGTAAGCACTGAATCCCAAGTCATCATCTTAAAAATGGAGAAAATAAGGGTTAGAAAGGGGAATGAGATGACCAAGATTGTGCTGTTGGGGATACAGCAGAAAAATAAAGAAGTTGGGTAAGGTCCTTTCTCTTATGAAGCTAAAGATTCAGTGAGGGAGATTGACAACACGCAAGAAAACAAATAATTCCAAAAGTAAAACAGAGTACAATGACAAAGAATAATGAGCATGGGAGATATTTGATATATGGTAGTCAGAGGATTTCTCTTGGAAGAGGTGATATTTAAACTGAGACTTGAAATATATAAAGGCACCAGCAAAGATCTGGGGCAGGAGTGTTCCAGGAGTGGAAAGGAATAGCAAGTTCAAAGTTCGTAAGGCAGGAATACGCTTGGTGTGTTTGAAGCTTGGTGTGGCATGAATCCCAGTGAGCTAGGGTGATAGTGGTAAGAGATGCAGTGACAGAGGTCAGTGAGGCAAAATGTGTAGGGTTTAGGTCACGTTCAGAGTTCAAATTTTATTTAATTTCAAAGGAAGAGAAGCCTCCTGGAAAGTTTCAAGCAGTGGAGTGACATGATTTGAAAGATCATTCTGCCATGGTATACAGAATAGGCTGTTGGAGGATAAGAATAGAAACAGAGAGACAGTTAAGAGTTTAAATTCCAGGTAGGATTTTATTTCAATAGTGTAATTGAGAGATGGTGTTGGAGTAAACCAAGGTAATAGACTGGAGAAGAGGGAGAGAAGTGGACAAACTGGAACGATATTTGGAGCCAGATTTTGCAGGATGCTGGGAAAGAGTAAGGTAAAGGGAATGAGTAGTTGAGGATGGTTTTCTCCATTGTATTTTTCCTTGAATGATTGGATATGTGCTAGTGACATTTACTGAGACGAAGAAGGCTGGGAGAAGAGACGACATGGGGGCATAAGATTAAAAGTGGGAAGAGTTGTGGGGAGGAATTTATGGGTTAGGCCAATGGAAACTTCCATCTTTATCCCACTGGCTGAAACTCAACTTCACAGCCAGATCTAACTGCAAGGGAGACTGGGGCAGGTGATCTAGGTGTGTGACCTGAAAGAGAAGAAAATAGTTTGGTGATTATCTCTCCCACAGTGCACCACTGGCCACTTGATTCTTAGGTATGAAAGCTTCTCAACCTAAGAGTCATTCGACTCACAACTTGGGCCGGGGGTCCTTTCTTCTCAGTCATGACCTCACTCAGCCCCTTGGGAGCTGAGCTAGCCCACATTCAGGTAAGACCTGAGCTAGAATTTGGAGTAGGTTCCCCTCCTTTCTCCCCCTGAGTTCAGTTAACTTCTTTTTATCCTGGAGCTCTAACACTGGACTCAATCTTTTTTTTTTTTTTTTCTTTTTTAAGAGACAAGCTCTCGCTCTGTCCCCCAGGCTGGACAGTAGTGGTGTGATCTTAGCTCACTGCAGCCTCAGACTCTTGGCCTCAAGCAATCCTCTTGCCTCAGCCTCCTGAGTCACTGGGATTATAGGCATGGAGTCAGTGTGCCCAGCTCTGGACTCATTCTTTATCTCAGTCATGTCCAGGCTCCTGTTTGAACATAGACCTTATATACTTTAGACTTGTCTTCTGATACCTATCCCTGTAGACTCTGTCTCAAGTTCATTATTAGTTTCTTGTGAGGAGCACCACATTTGGATGTTTGTGGCTTTGGGTATGATTCTCTGTCTTCCAAACTGTAAAGCTGGGTTTGGTAGTGTTGTGAGGCGGCCTTAGAATGTAACAGATGTGCAGAATCTGGAAAACAAAATCAAAAGCCAGTTAGGAAAGAGCAGTGATTATATGGAGTTGTTAGCTGGACTTGAGTTAGTCATATCAAATAGTAATTCTATGTACATATCCTTACATTTATTTTGTGTTAAAATAATTTCTATGTATACAGTCTCATTTTATTCTTATAGCACTGCTGCAGAATATGCATTATTATCCTCATGTATCAGTCAAGATATAACCAGAGAAACAGAAGCAGTAAGATGGATGGATGGATGGAGATGGATGGATGGACATAGCATTATTGGAAGGAATTGGTTTACACAACTGGGGTCTGCTGGGTAATTTCAAAATCTGTAAGGCATGCTGTTAGGATGGGGAGGCTGGAGCTCCTTGGCATGATCTGAAGGCACAGGCAGAACTTCTTCCTCAGGGAAGCCTCAGTTCTGTTCTTAAGGACTTTCAGTGAATTGAACTAGACTCACCCAGATTACCTAGGATAATCTCCTGTACTTAAAATTAACTGACTGTAGACTATAATCACATCTACAAAACACCTTTGCAGGAACACCTTGATTAGTGTTTGGCTGAATAAATGAGGACTGCAGCCTTGCTAAACTGACAAATAAAACTAATCATCATAGCCCATTTTATAGGTAAGGAAATAGAAGCAGAGAGTAGGAAGTTGCAGAGCTGGTTGTTAAACTATTTATCATTCTAAAATATCCCTTTAACTATTTTTTTCAAGTCCTTAAATTTCATATAATATTCTCAGCAGAATCTAAAGAAAATGTTTGGATTGACTTACCAAGAATGATCTAAATGATGCAATATTCCAAACAGAATAGTGAAGAAAGTTATTACCTGCTGGGCAGCCAAAAGAGTGTGAGAATGACTTATTTTTTTCCTGGTCTAAGAGTCTCATCATGAATAATTTCCAATATGGATAAGGCCTTGATTTTAAGTAAGTCAGTGATAGTAGAGTTTGCTCCTTTAATTCTTCGTGCAAGATTACGAGACACAAATCCTTAACATTTATTTCCAGCCCAAGGCTGAACAAGTTATTGGTTTAATTATAGAAAGCTGAACTTTCATCTTTCTTTAATTGAGCATGGATAATTTGTACCTGTGATCAGTAGCCAAAATGCCATAAAATTACTTATGAAGCCTCATACTCATACCCTTTTAATGCAGTAAAAATACCAATTTTGTAGGCTTGTACAGTCATCATTTTGGGCAACCATTTCAATTTGTTAGTAATTATTGTCAGCACTTCATGACTAATGTGGTTTGGAAAGTGTCACGAGAAGTCCTTTTTCCCTTTTGGTGATGGGCAGTACATTTAGAGAACAAGAGGCTAGTGAGGAGAGAGATGCTGGCTTCTTGGGCCCATGGTTTGAATGACAATCAGAGAACAACAGATCATCATTTTTCACAGCAAGGAAAGGAGGAAGGGTCTCAGAAATCCTAAACTAAATGTCAGCTCTTGGGTGCTTTTTGTTATGCATTCTAACATAAGAAGGCAAGGGCATTTTTATTTCTTTTCTTTTCTCCAATCACACCCTGGGAAGACAAAACTATTATTATAGGTTATGTGTAACCACTGAGCTCATGGTCTTTAATGAGAAGGCACCCTAGAGGCCAAAATGACTATTGTGCCTCTTTCTGCTATAAATTTTGATGATGAAAAAGGGTGTTGGGCCACTGAATTATTGCAGCCTTGGAGACAGTTAGCAGCCCATGTGCTTAGTAACAATTGTGATCTAGTCTGAAAGAAATGCACTTGATTGTATTGCCAGTGTAGAAATAGTTGGTATAACCTTGAGGGCAAAATTGATAGGGTAGTCAATTTTTTTATCCCTTTTAGGCAGAACTACCTTTAAAAAAAGAATAGTTTACAAATTCAGAGTTGAAAGAAACATAGTTTGAATAGAGTATGTTTCCCTGAAGGTATTCAAAGAGTATTTTAATGCTCTGTTTCTCAATCCAAATTATACAGCAGACAGATCGATAGTTCAAATTATTTCCTGTGGAGAAATAAAGTGTGAGACAGACGAAGAAGAGAGGATAGGGAAATAGGAGCTAGGGAGAGGGCTTAGCGTCTTTTAAATTAATAGAGAAGAACTGGCAAAGGGCAGGTTCAGACCCATGGTAAATTCATGCCTAGAGAGGAAGGGGGGTGGCTTATGGCTTCCTGTGAAGGGAGTCTGGGTAACATGAGGAGAGGGCTGAGAGAGGAACTGGGGACAGGTGGTAAAAGTTTTCGGCAGCCTGTGAACAAATTGTTTGAAAAGGAGGAGTTTCTCAGTTTTCTCAGCAGAAATAGAAGACATGCTCCATTGGAATTTTACAGATAATTGAATAAAGGTACAATTTAAAGATGTACAATTTAAAGGTACAATTTAGAGATGTGTGGGCAGGGCTGAGGCACCTAGGAAGAGAGGATGAGGTGCCAGGTTTTAGCAATAGCAGGAAGTTGTTGTACTGCCCAGGCCTGAAGAGCACGGGGTGAGCATGGGGACCCAGTGTTCATGGGGTGACATGACCTACCACTGTGGAAGGAGGCACTAGATAAGAGTTGAAGTTGTAGAAGGATCCAGTCATTGTCAGAGCCACAGTGCTGAGGCAGGGGGAGAGCCAGGGAACGAATGCCCAACTCCACTCTCCTGCCACCTTTTGGTCTTTCTATTAACCAATCCAACCTGAAGGCAGAGGAGACAGGAGCTCTTGTGATGTGGAGAAGGGCAGTGAATGATTTTGGGGAAACAGCAGAGAGAATAACCAGCACTGATGGAGGGTCTAGGAGGTGATGGGATGCAAGGGCACTGAACTTGCCTTGGCAGCCAACTTGCTGAGGGGCTTTAAGCAAATAGCCTGATCCTTTTCTGTTTCTCCCCCCAGCCCATCAATAAAATAGGGATAATAACTTACCCATTTCCTGGGGTTGTTATTGTCAGCCTAAATAACAAACAGAGAGAGGCTTTCTAAAAGAAAAAAAAATACTGATTTGGGAATAGTGCATGAGAATGCACTGCAATGAGAATGCTGTGCCCGTGTAAGTACTCAGGGAGGTAAAAGAAAGAAAAGGTTTTTAAGGGAAACAATGAGGAGAATTACAAAATTGTTTTGAAATAATTATCCTTGGTTACAAAGCTAAATAAGAAGAGTGACACCAGTCTGAGTTTGGACAGGCAATTGCTGGGCAGATGTCCTTGCAGAAGTATTCTTTTGTGTAAGTTTGTAAAGGTCTTTGTACAAGGTTGTGTTTTTTGCAGTCACTGTGATAGTGTTTCTTATCAGGTATACAAACATGAGAACCCTCTCTTCATGGACTTCTCTGGCTCTATTTGTCAGGTTTTTTTTCTTTTTTAAAAAACAAACAACAACAACAACAAAAAACTTTAGGGACTCCATTTTGATTTGGACAACTGTCATGTTATAAAGATCAGGTGACAGATGTACCTTATTAATTTGTATTTATGTTGAATTTTATAATTTCTAAATCTTCCTCATGTCTCTTACCTCATTTGCTTCTCAATACTAATTTCTAGAGTAGTCAAGATAGGTTTTATTATTCCCGTTGTATAGCGAAGATGACTGAGTTGGAGAAATTAAGTGGTTTCCTAAAAGTTACCAGATTAAGAGATTTTTTGACTAACTTGACTGTAATTTTCTCCTAGTACACTTTGAATGCTATTGAATTCAGCATTGTAGGTGGTTTTGAGGGACTATTATCATCTTTGTAAAGCATAAAAGTTCCAGATGAGGAGCCTGAGACAGTACCTTTCATGTGGTCTGGAAGAACAGCACCCGGGATTCAGGCCTGCTTTCTTATCTGGGAAGATACCACAGGGAGGGAAGCTGCCAGTTTTCATAACCAGCCACTCCTATTTCTCTCTGTGAAAAAGGCAAAAAGTGGTATAGCTCATGTAGGTAGCACACAGCCACAGATTGGAGTTACCTTATGTGTATGCCTGTGGCTTGCAAGATGTGTTATTTTTTATTTTTGCCCTCTTGGAACTTACCTGTAGAATGTCACCTATGCATAAAAATGCTACTAATGGGGGCAACTTTTCTTCCCCCTAACTTGTGTCTGGTCTGTAGATATGCCAGCTATCTCAGATAATCAGATACTACTGTATTAGGGGAATTTTACCATCTGCTGCTTTTATGTGGCACTTCCTTCTTACTCAGTAAGTTTCCACCTGAGCAAGATTGGAGTACTGAAGCTCTCTGAAGGGTATTGTCTACAAAAGTAGTTATTTTGTCAGGTGAACGTGAAAGGGAAATAAAAAATAAGTCACCTGATATATCATCATAAAGATTGGTTGACTGGGTGCTGTGGCTCGTGCCTGTAATCTCAGCACTTTGGGAGGCCGAGGCGGGCAGATCACTTGAGGTCAGGAGTTCAAGACCAGCCTGGCCAACATAATGAAAGCCTATCTCTACTAAAAATACAAAAATTAGCTAGGCATGGTGGTGTGTGCCTGTAGTCCCCCCTTTTCAGAGGCTGAGGCAAGAGAATCGCTTGAACCCAGGAGGTGGAGGTTGCAGTGAGCTAAGATTGGACCACCGCGCTCCAGTCTGGGCGACAGAGCGAGACTCTGTCTCAAAAAAACAAAAGCAAAAACAAAAGGAATGGTTGCAGTGATTGAATCTGAATATCCCAGGAGGGAGGCACTCTTTGGGAACTGCCATAAATTTCAGACCACAAGGGCACCCAACCTGAGGTTACTCCTGAAAAGTCTGAATAAATGAGTCTACTAACATAGTTCTGCCTTTGCTTGAACACTTCTGGTCATGGGGAGCTCAGTGCCCTCTGAGTTAGCCCACTCGGTCCATAAAGAGTTCAGTAAAAATGTTTCACTCCCCAAACTGAAATTGGAATGGATTGCCTCTCTGGTTCTAGTTACTCCACATCTAGTAATACACAATTAGCCCATTTCAGCAGCAACGTTGCACACTGTTGAACTGTATTAAGCTCACTGTCTACTAAAATCAGATTACAATTTGTCAGTTTTACATGACATACTGCTGCTAAATCAAATCTCAGACATTTTTCACTTTTTTAGGTTTTATACCCAATCTTGTATTTTTATTTATGTTAAACTTCCTTTTATTTAGACTGGCTTGATGGTTATGAGTATTTTGGATGTTGATTTTGTTCATATAGTTGCTATTGTTTCAGTTGCATGTTCAATAAATATAGCCCCTGTATCTTCATCTAAATCATTGATTAAAATGCTAAACAGGGCTGGAGGAAGAGTTGTTAGAGGCCTACTGGGTTCCTGGTGACTATAGTAGGGAGACATGGGGAAGAATAAATTATGAAGAGTGACCATAGTATGTTGTAAAATTAATGAGTTAGTAGCAATAGGCCTAGAAAAGTAGGTTATAAGGAGCCTAGGAAATAATTTATCCCCATTCTGAGGGACATAATTTGACCTGTTGTTTTTGTTTATTTTCCCCAGGTTTATTGAAGTATAATTGACAAATTAAAATTGTATATATTTAAGGAGTACAAAATGATGTTTTGATATATTTACAGATTGTGAAATGTTACCAAAATTAAGCTAATCAACGTATCTATCACCTTACGTAGTTATCTTTCTTTTGTGTGTGTGTTAAAAATACTTAAGATCTACTCTTTTAGCAAATTTTCAAGTATACAAAACATTTCTTTTCTTGAGGCAGGGTCTTGCTCTGTTGCCCAGGCTGGAGTGCTATGGTGTGATCATGGCTCATTGTAGCCTTAAGTCCTGGGCTCAAGTGATCCTCATACCTCAGGCTCCCGAGTAGCTGAAATTGTAGGTACATGCCACCGTGTCCAGTGAATTTGAAAATTTTTTTGTAGAAGCTAAGTCTCACTATATTGTCCAGGCTGGTCTCGAACTCCTGGCCTCAAGAGGTCCTCCTGCCTCAGCCTCCAAAAGTGCTGAGATTACAGGTGTGAGTCACCATACTTGATCATACAAAACATTATAATTAACTATAGTCATCATGACCTATTGTTTTTAGAATATTTAGCTTTCTTCACTTTTTAATCTATGGTTAATTTGCATAGATGTTTCATGCATGCTTGAAAGAAATTATAGATCCATTTTTAGGATATGGATTATGATGTATATTAGACTAAATGTATTTTCTGTAATTTTTTTTCTACTTGAACTATAAAAAATTAAGAGGGGGGTGCTTTAATGTTTTCCATTGCTGTTGTGTTTAAGTGGTTCTCTTTTCAAACAAAATGTAAATATTATGATATGCTTTTTTCTTTATAAATGGTTAAGTTGCTGTCTTAATTGTGAATTAATGAATTAATCTGTTTATGTTCTTTATTGCTTTTTTGCTTGAATTAAGCATTGTCTGATATTAATATCACAACCCCTGAACTCTTTTGATTTACATTTTCTGGTAAAACTTATCTATCCCGGGCATACCCAGTGGTAGTGGTCTGGAGTTTCTCTGGGGAGAGGCTCCAGAGCCATCTGACTGCCTCTGTTCCACTGCCACAGCAGTGGTTCTATTCCTGCTGCCCTAAGTCTTTGGAAGAAACAAAGAGCCAGAGGGCTACACCTGAGCTTACAGCATGCCGCTATCACCATATGGAGAGGAGACTAGTCTCTCTTCCCAGTGAGCCCTTTGCCTTTTGCTCCCCAACAAGAGGAGCCCCAAGCTCACACCAGCAGTGCAGCTGCCCTACCCCAATGACTGAACACTCTGGGTAACAGCTGGGAGTCCACATTTATCAGGCATAGAGCCCTCTGGAGCAACTGAAAGCCACTCTGCTACTACCTCTGTAGTGGTACTATCCCTGCTACCCTCAGTCTAATGAAGGAGCAAAGACTGTAAATGTCTTATTCACACCTCTAACAAGCTTCAGTCGTCCTATGGGGAGGAGGCCAGTCCTTCTCCCACAGGCTCCACCCTGTCACCCATCACCAAGCAGGGAACCCCTGGCTTGGGCCCACAGCACAGACCCCCTATCCTGGGCTGATTGCTCTGAGGGATTGCTGACCTGCATCTCTCTGGGATGGAGCCCCCAGGAGACAAGTGAAAGATCGTCAGCCACATCTATTGATAAGGCCTCTTCCTCTGCTGCCTCCAAGTTGGTGAGGAAATATAAACCTAGAGATCACCCCACAGCAGTGGTGGGCAGCCCAGGAGTGCCAAGCCACGATCTACAGCCAACACTTAAGTGGGAGAGGAGCCCACACTTTCAGGGCATTGAGAGGGAACACAGTGACTAAGCAAGAACCTGCCAACTGACCACTCCACCTAAGTGCCACTTATTGGATCATACCCCAAAGCTTCAACACCAAAATACCTCATTAACTCACCCACTGTGAAACCAAAGGCAAGATGTCAGTTACAAATGAAGACCCTACACAAAGCCTTGGCCCTGTGAACATACCCAGAAAAGAAGTCTACTGACCATATTCAATCTATGTCACAGTTAGAGGAACACACACATGTAGAGATGAGAAAGAATCAGCATAAGAACTCTGGCAACCCAAATGGCCAGAGTGTCTTACGTCCTCTAAATGATTGCACCAGTTCTCTAACAAGGGTTCTTAACTAGCTGAGTTGTCTGAAATGGCAGAACTAGAATTGAGAATATGGATAGGAATGAAGATAATCAAGATTCAGGAGAACAGCAAAACCCAATCAAAGGAAACTAAGAATCACAATAAAATGATACAGGAGCTGACAGATGAAAAAGGCAGTATAAAAAAGAATCTGATAGAACTAAAAAACACACTATTCCTCCCTCTACCATTAACTTTCCTTCATCTCTTGTTATATTGGCATATGTGAAATTTTACTCCGATGTATTGGCCATTTATGTTTTTTGGGAAGAATGCTAAAATGGTAGATGTGAAAAGAATGGGTTAAAAGTGGAGGTGGATAAGGAAAGCAGTTAGAACTTACTATAGAAGTTGAAGGAAGGAGGCGGCGATGTCAGAATGAGACGGAAGGGACCAGATAAGGGATTATTTAGAAACCTAGTTTCAATTTTATCTTTGCTATGTTACTTTCTTCATTGAAAATAAATGTGGGCCATCCATATTATTTCCTTATTCTGTGTCACTCATGCCAATAGATCATTCTTCTCTCAATGTATTTGACTAGATCTGAGTCTCAGAATATTTCTGTGGTGTATTCTAGTTTGGGAATACTTGAATTTATTTGTTTCTCCTCCTGTGGTGATACACCTTTCTGATTTGTGTCTCCTTGAAACTTTTAAGCTGTGTGTATATCTTGGAACCTGGTCATCTTCATATTCGGAAACCCCCAGAGTGTTCAGAACAGTGTGTTGGTTCCCTCAGTATCTCCACCTAGTTCTGTATGATTCACCTTGTGATCTCACCATGGTCTATTTATTTATTTATTTATTTATTTATTTATTTATTTATTTATTTTTTGCCTCACTGATCTCAGCAGATCTGCTTTGCCTGGACACTAACAATTAATTTTTTTCTCTTGTTTTAAAATTAGAAAAAAAAATTAAAGCAAAGCCCCTCTACTTTGTTGAGGTAGAGACAGAACAGTCAGCACTAGATTATAATGTTAGTTTCTCCTCACAGTGGGGCTCTGTATAGCTTCTCTGGACTGAGCAGGTCTTGGTTGACCAGCTTTGTTTCGTCTTTTTTTCTAATGAATTCATTTCTGAGGATCATAGCAAAGAAGGAAATGGAAGTGAGGAGTGAGAAAACGCCTCCTGCAGCAGTCTTCTTCACTCAGGCCTATGGGAAGAGTTATAGAACCCTCATGCAGGTCTTCTTCCCCCCAGAGCCTTCAGTTTTTCTTTGTGCCCTCTGCCCTCCAAAAGTCAACAGAAAATTTTCAGCAGTACTTAATTTGATAAGAAATGTGATCCAGGGAGGTGGTCTCTCCCTGAACATCTGGAAGGGCAGACTTCTTGCCCAAGGCAGAGCCTCAAAATAAGATAACAGTTTATAGGAGCTCTAAATGAGCTATTTCACACAAAAGTACTTTGTTTACATTCCAAACACGAGGTCTCCATGTGTGAGTGACTACTTTCTCATACACATGATCCTTTGTCTCATCCTCATAATCACCGAGTAGCTCAATTACTGTGTGCTAGGCTAGGCACTGGGATAGATGTTTTACATTCGTTACTTGGTTTTGTTTTGTTTTCTCATATTCTAGTGGGAGCTAAATACATTCATTATTTTTTTAAAACACTAACAGCAATGTACTGATGTAGTAAATATTATAAATTTCCTTTCACAAATATCAGATTAAAAAAACTCCAGGGGACAAAGTCATTTTCCTCAGGTCACATAGGCCATTGGTCATATAGGCTAAGAACTGCACCAAAAGCATTCATTTCTCAACCCTGTCCACTCACCCGCTAAACTGCACTGCCTCTTTAACGTATCGCATAAAGCCCTAGTACTTTCATGTCATTAATATTATTATGGTTTATTGAGACCTCATTATGCACCAGACACCTACTATCCTAGAAAGGTAGAGACATTATTCGAATCCTCACAACAACCCTACAAAATATTTGTTATCACCATTGTGCACATTTTTTCTATGCCCAATAAGTAGCAGAATTGATTTTACAAATCAGGGTAGGTCTGTCTTCAAAAACTGCTCTCTGTCTCTCATACTGCCTAATGGAAGCCTATAGTAGGTTTAATTGTGGCCTCTCTAAAATATATCCTTGTCCTAACCTTCTGTGAATATGACCTTATTTGGAAAAAAGGGTTTTTCAGGTGTAATTAAATTAAGCATCTAAATATGAGACCATTTTGAGTCATCTGGTTGGGATCTTAATCCTATCACAGATGCTCTCATAAGAGACAAAAGAGGATGACAACAGAGAGAAGATGAGAAGCTCACGTCAACGCAGAGGCAGAGATAGAAGTGATAGAGCCGCAAGCCACGATGACCTGGAGCTACCAGAAGATGGAAGAGGCAAGGAAAGATTCTCCACTCTAGCTTTTAGGTGGAATCTAGCCCTACCAACACTTGATTTCAGACTTCCAGCCTCCAGATCTGTGAGACAGTACATTCTTGTTGTTTTAAGCCATTCATTTTGTGATTTCTTATGGGAGTGACAGGAGAATAATACATAGCCTATTTCATTTTGAAACCATAGACTAACTCATACCATTTCTTTAAAAACTCAAAATGTACCCCACTTTATTATGGCCATGAGTGCCTTTGGTGTCCTCCAGCTGGACTGATTTTCTGACTTCCTTACTCACAGCCTTTGAGGACCTCTCTTCCACCGGAGCATCAGCCCTGGACGTGCTTTTGTGCCTTTGCTGACCTTGGTCTGGACCTTCCTTCTGCTTGTGGAACCAACTTACTATTCCCCAATCTTACACTGTAATCTGCTGACCTCATTGTCAAGTTTAGTCTGACTGATACCTTTCCCTAAAATCCTGGAGGGAGAGCCCTGGCTAGAATTAATTGCTCTGTTTCTGTGTGCCCAGAGTGGTCTACTTATACCTACCTCTATGTATGACTTATGTCTGTCTGTCCTGTATTGTAGTTCATCAATTGCCTGTGAAATCCTGGAGCCAGGGCAAGAATTTTTATCTCAGTACTTCTCATGGAGCCTGCCACAGAATATCTGCTGATGCCTCCTGACTTACCTCTGGATACCCATGTAAGTCTCTACAAAGGGTTTCTTAAACTTGAATTTGCAAGAGAATCACTGAACGAACTTGTTAGAAATGCAGATTCTGGGCTTCTGCAAATTCTTTGCTTTTGGGAGAGGGACAGGAAGCTATATTTCTTTCAGGCAACACAAGTAATTTTCAGGCAGTGGTTGCCTGACTATACTTGGAGTGGTCTAAAATTTGAACTAGAATCTCCTGTGGTATTCACCTGTTGAGTAACAGTTTCATGGATTTCTCTTGGGATGTAACGAGTGACCTAAAATTGCATTCTGCTTGGGAAAAGAAGAATCAAATCATCCTTTAAGACTTTGGTCAAAAGAGACTGCACATTTGATCCTATTTCTAAACTGTGTCTCAGTCCACCTGAAGTCCATTTCGTATTTCCTGAGCTGCTGAGGATTTGGAGTCGGTTTCCTTATTTAAAGGTCACATGCTCTGGGCTCTCAGCAGGCACATGGCTAGGATTGTCTTGCTCAGACAGCACAATTCTTTTCTGTCTCTTAAACAGCTGCCAGTTCTAGTGCTTCTGTGCACCTCTCCCTGTTTAACTTGATTTCAAAGAGCTCCAACCATCGCTTTAGGCATTGATGGAAAGAATGTGTTGTGTAAGTATCTATACTCATTAAAGGAATAACTCATTGTGCTGTATTTTTGTCTTTGGGGACATTATGAACTTTTCCCTCCACTTAGGAATGTCTTATGTCCTTGATAGCTTCTGCATAACACAAAATCACTCAGAGCAAACCTCAGCATAAGATAAATGAACTTTTCTGAGCTCCAGTTCCTCATGAAAATAGGTATAATTGTACCTACTTCATAGAATAGTTTTGAGGCTTAGATAAAATAATTTACTAAATAGAAAACGTTTAATAGGATATCAGATTCACAGGAGGACCTAAAAATCTTAATATTGTAATTATAGGCAGGCTTAATATTCATAATTTCAGATGTAACCTAAAACTTCTTTGTCATTCCCCTCTTCCTCATCAACATTGCCATCATCAAATTGCTGGATTTTAATTAGATTTTACTCTGTGTGCTGGGGACATTCTAAGTACTTGACATTCTGTACCACAATTCCTTTACTGCATAACAAATTACCACAATCTTAGAGCTTAACACAACAAAAATCTACCTCATGGTTCAGTAGGTCAGAAGTCCAACACAGGTCTTATTGGATTGAATCCAGGTGTTACGAGGACTGCATTCCTTTCTGGAGGCTCTAGGGGAGAATCCGACTCCTGCTAATTCAAGTTGTTGGCAGAATTCAGTTATTTGCTGTTACAGGTCTGAAGTCCCTGTTTCCTTGCTGACTGTCAACTGAGTACTGTTTCTAGCTTCTAGGGGCCACCCACTTTTCTTGACCTGTGGCCTCCTTCCTCAATCTTCAGAGCCAGCAAGGGTGGGTTGAATCCCTCTCATGCTTTGGAACTCTCTAGCCACGTCTCTGTCTGACCTTTCTGCTGCTTCTTCCACTTTTACTTTTACGGGCCCATGTAGTTAGATTGTGTCTACCCAGATAATCCAGGACAATCTCCCTATTTAAAAATCTGAAACCTTAATTTCACTTCCAGCATCCCTTTTGCTATGTAATATGATGTGTTTACAGGTTCTGGGAATTACGACATGGACTTTTTTTGGGGAAGGGGACATTATTCTGCCTATCACATATTCATTGTCTCACTGAATTTTCTCAGTGTCTCTATTTTGTTGTTCCCGTTTTACAGATGATAAAAGAGAAGGCTAGTGAGATTAAATAACTTGCTTGGGTCCAGTTGATGATAAGCGGTGAAGCCAGGATACAAATCTAGGGACTTCGCTTATAGAATATGATTAGTTTAGAACTATGCTAGGTTGGGCTATAAGATTAGCTCTGGTACCAGGGTCAGGAACCCCTTTTCTGTGTTTATGACCTGGGACAACACAAAAGGAGAAAAAGACTGGCTTGGATTTAACCACTTGGGAGAATTTAATTTTCCACAGAAGGTCAGAGAGCCAAACAAGAGCTCTCAGGTCTGTCTCAAAGATGTATGTTTCTGACCAAGTTTTTTTGACATAGGGCATGAACACCATCTTATTGCTCATTTCGCAACTTTCTCCCAATTTCATACCTTTTCCATTCTAACTTTCTCACCACTGAAACTTTCACAGGAAGTTGGAGGAAACATTATTAGGAACAAGAATTTATCTCAGCAAATATGTAGAATACCTCATAGGGTCACATCTATTACCTATTTAATACTTACCCTGTGTTAAATGCCTTACTTAGTGACCCTGCAGGTAGATACTATTAATGGGGGAAACTTACAGACAAGGAAGCTGAGACACCGATAAGCAAACTTGTTGGGATTTCACTCTTGGCATCCTGATGCCAAACCACTACACTCTGTGATCACTGTAATCTTCTCTTATCAGATGAAAATATTTGGATCTTTTTTTTCCCTGCTCTTAGCAATTTCCATACTTTGCCGTTAACTGAAGTATCTGATACCAGGCATCTTGGCATTAAGGCTGCTCTCCTATGTCCAGCTGGATGCTATGATAATAGAGCCTCCATACCTCTAGGCCAGGCAAAGGAGAAAATCATTTTCAAACAAGAAGTTTGCAGACTATCACCTGGTGGCTCTGTGATTTGGTTTGGCTGTGTCCCCACCCAAATCTCATCTTGAATTGTGGCTCCCATAATCCCCACATGTCGTGGGAGGGACCCGGTGGGAGGTGATTGAATCATGGGGATTGAGTTCCCCCACGCTGTTCTTGTGGTAGTGAATAAGTCTCACGAGGTCTGATGGTTTTATAGGGCGAACCCCTTTTTGCTTGGCTTTCATTCTGTCTTTGCTGGCCTCCATGTAAGACGTCCCTTTGTTCTTACTTGCTCTTCTGCCATGATTGTGAGGCCTCCCAGCCACATGGAACTATGAGTTCATTAAACCTCTTTTTCTTCATAAATTACCCAGTCTTGGGTATGTCTTTATCAGTAGCATGAAAACAGGCTAATACACTCTGTTTTATTTATATGTAAATGCACGGTATATTCACATATTAAGTGCAGAGAACTTTTATATTATTTAACCTGAAGTAGATAAGTCTTCTGACTCCTCAGGTTTAAGTGGGAGCCTAGAACTTTGTCCCAACTGTTATTATTAGTCTCATAGTATGGGCCTTTTTGATAATATTATTTCTTTATGTCTGTATTAGTCTATGTTATTCATAACATAGTTTTAAATGTTTTTGTTCAATCCTCAAAAACATCTAGTGAAATAAGAGGAAAAAAATCACATGATTATAATTAGATGGTGATGATGAAGATGAAGAAGAAGAATGCTTACCATATGCCAATGTCATATACTCTTGTGGTGGTTAATACTGAGTGTCAACTCGACTGGATTAAAGGATACAAAGTATTGATCCTGGGTGTGTCTGTGAGGGTGTTGCCAAAGGAGATAAACATTTGAGTCTTCACTGGGCTGGGAAAGACAAATCTGCCCTTAATTTGGCTGGGCACAATCTAATCAGCTGCCAGTACAGCTAGAATATAAACAGGCAGAAAAAATGTGAAAAGATAGACTGGCCTAGCCTCCCAGCCTACATCTTTCTCCCCTGCTAGATGCTTCCCGCCCTCGAACACTGGACTCCAAATTCTTCAGTTTTGGAGCATGGACTGGCTCTCTTTGCTCCTCATCATGCAGATGGCCTATTGTGGGACCTTGTGATCATGTCAGTTAATAATAAACTCTCTCTCTCTCTCTCTCTGTGTGTGTGTGTGTGTGTGTGTATATATATACACATATATACACACATATATATGTGTGTATATATATATTCCATTAGGTCTGTCCCTCTAGAGAACCCTGACTAATACACTCTACAAGTTTTAACTTGTTTAATCTACTCAATATCTATTGGGGTAGGTATTGCTACTATTTCCATGTTAAAGGTAAAGCTAATTTACTTCTTCAAGTTCATCCATCTAGTAAGCATGGGACTAGGTTTTAACCCAGGCTACTTGACTCTTCGGACCACATCCTTGACTAAGGCTCCATAGCATTATTTTCATTCTGTAGCTGAGCTAATTAAGATCCAGAGTGAAATTAAGATTTGTTATAGGCCGCCCAGCTGGCGATTCTAGGACTCTGACCAAGTTTTCTGCCTTCTATTTGGAGGCAGTAATGATACAGCAGAATTATATGGAATCAGAGAGAGAGTTCAATTCACATCATGGCTCTGTTGGACAATAAACATGTGACCTTGGGTAAATCATGAATATTCTCTAATCTTTAATTGACTCAGGTAAAAAATGGGGGTAATCATACCTATTTCCTTAGGTTATCAGCAGAATGGAGATAATGCATGTAAAATGTTTTGCATGAAGTGAGTAAACAATAGCTGTTATTATTAGTCAATGCTCTTTCCACTACACCAGCTGCCTCTCTAGAAATAATGGAGCAACGCTCAATTATTTTTAGCGTGAACCATAGGCTGTTGGCAGTCACTACCTGATAAATCAACATCATCGTAGGGGACAGGCTCAGAGGTATGTCCCAGACCTGGGAAATACAGTGGCTGAGACTAGGATACCTAGTAAGGTTCCAGTGAACTTGTTATGTCTAATGCAATCAAAGCTGAGAATTGGGGCTTGTTAATAAGCTTCATCCTCTCTCCTTAGCTGTTTTCCTAGATGAGTCTATAGTAAACATGATTGCTTATTATCTTTTCTGCTGCATATAAGCTCCCTCCTAAAGATGAGATTCCAAAGGCAGTTCTGGAAAGCTGAGCAAAATGTGGTGGTGTTGGGGAACTGGTGAAGGCTGAAGATTGTTCTTTGTGTCACATTATAAGTATTGGAGTAGATTACTGAAGTATACATTGGTGGTTAGTTTCTAAAGCATGATCCTTTGAATAAACATTGATGTGCCCCAGAAACAGAGTTCTGTTCAGAATGATTTATGGTCCGTGGTGCTATGGTGTGATCTGAATTACCTTTGAAAGGAAGAGCAGATATCAAATGAATTTAGAGGATAAAAATAGGTGGATGAGCAAAAATGCAGAAATGTCCTAGATTTCTCAGTTCCTTGCAAGGAGACTTTCAGGGGCATACCTGAAGCGGTATTACCTGACACTTACTGACACTGAAGGTTAAACTGTAGAAATGTGTGAATTGTCTGCTCCTTTCTGAATTGTCTGCTCCTTTCTGAGGTATTCCTCTTTCTGCCAGTCTTTCCCTCCTAAAAAAGGAAAAAAAGGAGTAGAAGGAGGCTCAGAAACAGTGACATCTAGCCTGTCTTGGTGGCTGCTTTTCAGTGAACACGAACTAATGTACAGCTCTTTTAGATGTGTTAGGCATCTCAGGCAGAAGAAATGATCAAGTCTGTCATATCCAACTTGATTTTTTTTAATCAAAATGAATTCCAAAAAGCCATCCTGATAGTAAGGGAGGTACCTCTGTAAGCTCTGGAATCAAGTGGATCTACCTATCTCTAAATCCTACCTCTGTCACTTAATAGCTGTGAGTCTATGGGAAAGTTACTTTATTTCTCTAACCTTCAGTTTCCACATCTGTAAAATGGCAATAATCGTAGTGCCTATCTATTACATAGGCTTGTTATAAAGATTAAAGATTAAATTAGAAATATACTAATTAACAATATCTAGTTTGCAGTACACATTTGGTGTTATCTCTCATGATTATTTTAGCGTTTCCTGTCCCAATTCTATGGATGTGTTAATCTTGGCAAATTACAATGGGACTAGTTTATTCTACTTTTCTTGTAGATTAGTATTTAATAAAAGGTCAACCTTCACTTCAGAAGGCAGAGCTTTAGCCAGGCCCAGCGAGACAATACCCAGAACAGTGTTTGGAGCCAAGAAGAAGGAGAGACAGCATTAGGTGTTGACAAGACCCTTAGGTATCTCCTGGCTCAGTCACCTGGGACAGGAGGCTCAGAGAACATCATAGACAACTGCTCTTACTCCTAGCCTGCTGCCAGTGCAGGCGGGAAACAGAAAGCTCGAGCCAGCCAGATTGCAGGTGCAAAAGCCACTGGAGACAGGAGCCCATTCCAAAGCTGCCTGGCACAGCTGTTTAAAATGAAGGTCGGCCAAATTCTGAGGCATCACCTCTATTGCTCTTGAAGAGAAACAAACCAACAGAAAAAGTAGATTTGAGAAACATGAATGTCTGATTTGGCCTTTCAAGGTGGTCAACTAGGGTGCTTTGAAATTATAGAATTAGACTAAATGTAAGCACAAACTCTGCTTTTACAGAGGGGCACACTCAGAACCAGAGAGGGAGATGAATTGTCCTATCCCACACAGACATTGTTGCAGAGTCAGCCTGTGGCCTGAATCTCCGGACTCTGGCTTCTGTTACACAGCACTGCTGGCCAATGCCTCTTGGCAATTTGAGGGATACAAGTCATGCAAGAATCTAATATACTGAGTTTCTTAATAGTAGGTTTCTGAAAAATAAGAAACATAAATGTGTTTTTCTATGATCTTCTAAATCTCCTAGACGGGCAGGATTTTGCTCACCCAAATCTGGACCTTTGTAGCTTGAGAATGGTTTTTCTGCAAGCAAATGAGGGAACAAATACAATACCTTTTATGTTTTTGCCTTTGCTTGGCTTTTGAAACTTGTAACAGATGTAGCCTTAAAAAAACCTTCTTTTTTAACAAAGGAAAATAATATGCTTTCCTTTATATGAAAAGGTGGTACAGGTGATGCTGTTCCCCTAAAGGATGAAACTGAGCTGCTTTTTGTAGTGGTGATGATGGATTTGATAAGCGTACAGCACCATTATTTCACTGGCCCCTATTGTAACCAAGAATGAACATTTGCAAGAAAGCAACCCCAGGTGGTGAGTGCATCCCTGGTCCACAAAAAAAGCTGAGCTAAGTTTGTCTGGCTGGGGATTCAACCCTTAACCTTAGATTCCTTAGCACGAGATTCTAACAGCTGAGCTGTAAGCATTCTTCTCAAGTGTTAGAATTGAACACCCACGTGCCCCATCACACAATGCTGAATCCGTGTAGATCAGTTAAACAGACACTGTTCCTACCGGAGATAATGAAAGATCAAACTGCCCAAAACAACCAGGCAAACAAACACACTGTTTTCATCCTTCTACTTTCAAAGAACCTTAGACAGCAAGTAAGCACTTTCCAACTTACCCAAATTCAGGGTCATTAAAACATTGCATCTATTAAACCTACCTAAATGACTTGATAGAGATCTTGGGGAATAAGGATATGTCCTTCAGAGCATTAAGGCCCTATAAAAATATAATATAATTCACACATGTGAACTACGTTTGTAATTTAAAATTTTCTAGTATGTATATTATTTAGGGTAAAAAGAAACAGGTGAGGCTGGACGCAGTGGCTCACGCCTGTAATTCCAGCACTTTGGGAGGCCGAGGCGGGCAGATCACGAGGTTAGGAGATCAAGACCATCCTGGCTAACACGGTGAAACCCCGTCTCTACTAAAAATACAAAAAATTAGCCAGGTGTGGTGGCGGGCACCTGTAGTCCCAGCTACTCGGGAGGCTGAGGCGGGAGAATGGCGTTAACCCGGGAGGCGGAGCTTGCAGTGAGCCAAGATTGTGCCACTGCACTCTAGCCTGGGTGACAGAGCAAGCAGAGCGAGACTCCATCTCAAAAAAAAAAAAAAAAAAAAAAAGAAACAGGTGAAATTATTTTTAACAATATATATTTAGTAATCTATTTTACTAAAACAATCCCTCCAAATTACTATCGTTTTTACATGGAATCAATATAGAAATTACCAATGTTATTATTTTTATTCTAAGTCTTCAAAATCTGATGTGTATTTGACATGTACAGTCTGTCCTGTGAAAAGGCCGCATATGCAAAGTGACCGCCAAGCACAGAAGGAGCTGAGAAACCAAAGAATGAGGCAGACAAATCCAGTTTGCTAGTAAAGGGTGATTTACTGGGGAACTTGCCACATGGTCTTGGGTGGCAGCAAGACAGGTAGATCTCCACGCCATTACTCCTCAGACCAGGAGCTTATATACCACAGAGAAAGGGCATATGTGCTCTATAGCCAATTAAAGCCAACCCGCCAGAAAAGGCAAGAATGTTATGTGTGTCATAGCCAATAATTTGTGCATAACATCAAGGTTGCTTTGATGTAAAGGCGGGATTTATAGCAAGTACATGTTCTCACACTGAGGACAGTAAATAGAGTGGGAATCAGAAAGCATTCCTGGGACTGGGGTTAATAAGTCAACGTAGCTATTAACATTTAATATGGAGTCACTTTGTCTGCACACAGTCCATGCCACTTGGACTGGCCCTATTTCAGTGCTCAATAGCTGTGTGTCACCTGTGGTGACTGTGTTGGTCAGTGTAGTGTCAGAGCCAACATGAATATCCCAGCCAACAGAGATCCCAGGGATTGCTAGCATTCTCCAGGACTGATGTCTGGAAACAACTGGTTCTCTTAGTCAGTACAATTAGGAAGAACAAATACTAACTAAGCAAAAACCAGAATAGTTGTTTCGGGGTAGATTTTACTGAGTACTCAATGGATTTATCCATTCAGCTCTCTGGGGGTTGCACAGGAGGTTAACATATTCTTATAGGCCTGTTGGTGGGTGGGGGGCCAGTCTTGTCTGCCCCAAATCACATTTTCTTGTGGAACCCCTCTTTGGCAGCAGACAACTACCTGTGTAGACAGGAGTACAAAGGGGCACTGTATTATTCTCTTGTGTGTGGCCATGGCTGTTTTTGAGGATATGTTATGGTATAGATGTATCCATAATGCTTGAAATTTAACTAGAGCAGAGTTGTACACTTTTTTTCCTTTCCATTATCAAGTAATCAAAAGTTATTTCTCAGGGTGAAGCTGTTCCTTGTGGTCACTCTTTAAAACTAGACAAGAGGAAGTGATCTTGTCACTCCAAAAATTGTCTAAGGCTATTGCCTACAGGCCAAGGGAAAAGGCTTCCCTTTTCTGCACGAAGGCTAGTTTTGTCAGTGGTTACAATTTTATGGTTGACACTGTACCTCTGTATTAGTGTTAGTGCAAGGCTCATAAACCTTAGCAACTTCGTTACTTACCAATTAGTTTCGAATGAATTTTACTATCTTGAATCTAATGGTGCTCTTCGTGGAGTAAGCTCCATGTTCATAAAGGATTTAAGGATTTCACATCTGACTGTCTGGAGGGATAGCACAGATTCAGAGACACCAGTTTTTTCATGTGCATGTCTGTGTGTATGTGTGTTTGTTTAGAAATGGGGTCTCACTAGGTTGCCTAGGCTGGCCTTGAACTCCTGGTCTCAAGTGATCCTCCTCTGTCAGCTTCCTGAGTGGTTGGGACTACAGGCTTGTGCCACTATGCCCAGCTTACCACCAGTTTTTTAGTTGGGAATTTTGATTTGATGGAGACGCCTCAGGTCTCTGAGTCAGAGGAAAATGGCTTCCAATCGCTGCCTTCCAATTCCATTGATGCAACCTTCCCTTTTCTCAGAGGCTGTATACAAGTGTGGAAAATGCCCTGGAAATGGAACCAGAGGACTTGAGTTTCAGTCCAGGCTCCTCTGCATCTTGGTATGGGACCTCAAACTGGTTGCTTAAGCTTCCCAAGTTTCAGTTTGTTCATCTATGAAACGGAGATTAAACACATAGGGCTGTCCTGAGAGTTAAGTGAGATGATGGACATTAAAGTGCTTTGTGAACTATAAAGTATTCTGCAAGTGTGAGGAAGGAATGCTTGTTGAGCCAAGGAGAAGTATATACTTGTAAAGACCATGCTCATCTTGAGAGCCATTCTTGAGTTCAAGAAACTTGGGGTGCTAGCTTAGATGCTGCTCTTTTTGGAATCCCCCCATTCTGGTTTGGTAAGACAGTGACTTAGGAAAGACATGAGGCCTTACATGCATTCCAGCCAGTGGAATGATCCCACCATCACCATATTAATTTTTCTCCTCTCTACGCAGACTCATTTCCCTTCCAGGCTGTCATTGATTGTAATTTCATCCTGGTTTCACCTGGATTAAAAGTTTAGGATAGAGCAGCATTGTTATATGTTGCAGGTTCAGGGTGGGTAGATTTGGCCTTATACATTCTTAGCCCCATGGGAGAAATATTCCCTGAGTTCAGTTCACATTGTAGACTTCTGATTACCCTATAGCAGATGTGAGTTTAAATAGATCTCATTATCTTGTATTTCCGCAAACTCTTGTCTCAGAGATAGCCAGCTTAGTTTCCTCCGTCCCCACCTTCCTCCCCCTCTCTCTTCCTGTCTCCTTCCCTGTCTTTGAAATTAGGATAATAACATTTGATATTCAGGTAACTTATTAATTTGAGCCATTTCAAACAGCTAGATTTGTTTATGTATTAATAAGTTTAACCTGTAACACTTTTGTCTATTGGAACCATATCTTATTTATGTATGTCTTTTTATTCTGTAGAACCTAGTACAGTGTGTTATTATACATAGTAGCTGCCTAGTAAGTGTCTACTGAATGAATAGTGAATAATAACAATCAATACTTTTGAAGATCCAAAATGTGTCAGAAATCCTCCAGAGACATTCCTTTACTCTTCACAGTGATGGGTTATATTCCTCCCATTTTGTAGATGAGAAAACTGAATGGCAGTGTGCTTAAGAGATTTACCCAAGGTCATTCAATGGCAAGTTACATGGATTTAAAATTGGTTAGTATTGCTCCAAAGCTCATGCATTTTATGCTATATTTCCACATCTTTTAATACTTGCCTCTCAATCTTAATATAAATAGTTCTTTTTTAGAAAATGAAACTTTTAAAAAAGGTAAAATGGTATTAGAATAGGGGCCAGAGGCTATAGAAAATTCATATTTAAGAAAGAGAAAGAGTCTGACATGGAGATACTTCTTTTCTTTAAATCCCATTCTACTATTACATTTCTCTTTAATTTTCACAAAACAACCAACATTTAATGAATGTTTATATGCCAGGTGCTTTAATTAGTGCTTTACATGCATTTACATCTCACAAAAACCCCATGCAGCAGATACTATTATTTTTCTAATCATCAGATGAAGAAATTATGACACAGAGAGAATAAGACCCTTGTCCAAGATCACACTGCAAATCCTAGATTAATTTTAAACCTACGTCTCTCTGACTCCAGAGTGGAAACTTTTAACTGCTACATGGTGCTATCTCTCACTTTTTCTGCCTTTATAGTCAGAACTACCAGTTATGTGTTAGTTTGTTTGTGAATGTTGATAATCCCTGTAAGATTGCAAGCTCCTTGAGAGTTGGGCATCTTGACTTTAACTTATGCATTGCTTCATACTGCTCAGCTAGTGTTCAACAAGTGCTCATTTAATACTTGGGCATTCTCAGACTGAGTCAGCTGATCAGTCAATCTCACTATGACACTAAGAGAAATGAGTGTTTATATCTTCAGTGATATTCTTAACAAGATCATTTTAAACAAAATTTTATTTTTAATTAACAACATAATTTTTATGCTGAAATAGACACTTTTTGTGCCCTGTGCTACAATCTCTTGATCCACCACTAATTTCCACTATAGCTGTGCTGGACAGTCCCATGCAAAATGACCTCATCCCACTTTAAGCACCTCCCACCCCTCTGCACTTCCACCTCAAGGCTTTTTCCAAAGGCCCAGGAGCTGGCTCGATCTGCCTTTTGGGTAGCACAGAACTTTGGAAAATTAATGCTCCAGGGGCAAACTTCAACCAGTGGAAAGTAGGATAGGTGCCTTAACCTCCTGTCCTTCAGAAGGAAATTCTTAGGTACATTCTACCTGCCACTCAAGAATTAGTCACCAGCTGCATTGAGCACCACTTGCTTACAGTGGTTACCAGCACCTCTTATTGTTTCTTCCTACCTCTCTGTTCCAATCTCCCCATTCCTTAACTGCTGCTTCCTGGGGGTATCTCCAAAATAAACTCCTTGCACCTAAGTCCTTGTCTCTGTTTATTTATTTATTTTGGATGGAGATGTATAAAAAAACAAATTAGATACATGCTTATTTGCTCATGGCTTCATGCCAGAGGCCACATATAATGTCACATAATGTGAATAAACCATGTGGTTGGATTCATTAGCCAAGTCATCTCAGAGGAGGTGGAGCTTTAAAGGTCTTGGATACATAAGGTTAAGGTGAATGGAGAGACAGTTTAATTTTAAGAATTGCTCTTTCCACCTTTAATAGTTTGCAACACATAACCAATTAAACTGATGAAAAGGTGCAATGTTTTAAAAGAATGCAAGAATTAATTTACTGAAAACTAAGATGGCTACAAATTCAGTTTACCTTCATTCTTAGTTGCATTGTTGATTTTGGTGTAAAAAAGGCTACCTTGCAGTGCATTCCTAGGTCTGTGGTCCATAGCACTTGCCAGTGGATATTTGTTTGTTCGTTTTTTTGTTTTGTGAGACAGAATCTCGCTTTATCGCCCAGGCTGGAGTGCAGTCACACAATCTGAGCTCACTGCAACCTCTGCCTCCAGGGTTCAAGCAGTTCTCCTGCTTCAGCCTCCCAAGTAGCTGGGATTACAGGAGCCCGCCACCATGCCTGGCTGGGGTTTTTTTTTTTTTTTTTTGTATCTTTAGTAGAGACATGGTTTCACAGTGATGGCCAGGCTGGTCTTGAACTCCTGATCTCAGGTGATCTGCCCGCCTTGACCTCCCAAAGTGCTGGGATTACAGGAGTGAGCCACTGCTCCTGGCCGGATATGTTTTTATTACTTGTTTTACTCCTTGAGATCTCTGACAGAGTTTTAGTTTTAAAAGATGCCATGACATTATGACATTCATAATCACTGAGTAGTCACCCCACCAAAAAAAGTTGAGAAAAGAACATGGCAGATGGTGTCATGAAAATTATATTGAAGAATATCCCTCATAATGATGAAAGATGAAACAGTGAAGTCCTGGCGTACATATGGATGGCAGGAAGGATTTATGCCTGGTGTGTCTGGGCTCATAATAACTAATGTATCAACTTGTTTGAAAACTTTTTAATTAGGAGGATCAGCAGGCTTTGTGGATGAGTCATGAAGAGAAGACCTTTCCCTTTCAGCAAATGAGGACAAACTAACCATCAGTAGCAATAGCTGCATTTATTTCAGTCCCCAATATAAATGGCACTGTTCAAATGAAGATAAGACCAAGGGTTTTATCTTTCTATGGGCCAAATCAGCTGCTTGGTTCCTTTGCCCTGACTGCCCTTGGTACTCTCTGGCAGCTATCACACAAACCACAGGTCTAATGGACTATGCCACAAACTACAAATTTAAATCGGACCTTGCCACTTGCCTGATGAAAAACTTTTGCTGGTTCCCTATCACACTCAGCATAAACCCCAGACTCCTTACCATAGGTTTTAAGTCCCTAAACAGTTTGTCTTCTGCCTCTTATTTCTATTACCTCAGTTTGAGGGATGCTCTCCTTGCTTCCTGTTTCAGCCAAACTGTCATCCAACAGATCCAAGTTCTTACCAAGCATTTTTATACTTTGGCACTTATCACTCTGAAATGCTGGACCTGGAGTGCTTTTTTCTGGCCTTTTAATGACTAGCTCCCTAAGGTCTCAGCTTAAAGTGTTATCTCATAAAATCCTCCCAGCCTGTTTCTGCTACTCTTCTCTAAGCATTTGCTATCAAGTCCTCTGCTTATTGGCTTTCTGGCATTTATGATGAGCCATATTATTTAGTTTATTTATTTATGTATATATTTTTGCTTCATTGTCTATTTCTCCCATGAAGACAAAATATGTTTCCCAACAACTAGTCTAGTGCCTAACATCTAACAGGCATTCCATCAAATATGTGTTGATTGTGTAGCAGACAAAGTGAAATGCACACTCTAGGGGTGGTGGGCTAGAAAGATCATCTTTTGCACGTAAAATGAATTTGGAACAATCTAGAAAATGTCTACAGGATTCACATCTGAGCCTTTCAAGCATTGGTTGGTGATTCTTGTGTTGGTCCTAGCTAGAGAGCTGCAATTTCTGTTTGGAAATTTGTGTTGACATGCTTGGGAAAGAGCTGATGTTGAGCTGAGGTATTGCGACATAGATGAACAGTTTTCTGGCCATTAAATGAAGTTATGAACTTCCCATTGGCATAATGATCCACAGGTGTTTCAGAGATGAAGCGTTGAGACTGCAACCCGAATGCCACATTTCTTAGATCTCACTCTTGCTCAGTGTTGAAATATGATGTTATTGCTTGAGGTTTTTGTGACTGTGAGGTTTACCATTTTGAATTGGTTTTTAGCAGGGTAGAACTCCCAATGGTACATTGTAGATATTTGACAAATATTTAGTGAAAAAAGAAAGATTTATGTTTTCTATGATTAATCAGTAGCTCGTCTTTTGACATTCAAGTCCTAGTTTAGCCTCTCCCACGTTGGATGGGGTGGATCTGTATAATCAGTAGGATATTGTGGAAATGGCAGTGTGACTGCTGAGGCTAGGTCACAAAATATAGTGTGACTTTCTCTTGTTCTTTCTTGGATCATTCACTCTGGGGGAAATCAGCTTCCATGTTGTGAGGATGTTCTGGTAGCCTATGGGGAGGTTTCTGTGGTGAGACTGGGGCCTCCTGCCCATATCCATGTATGTGAACCATATGGAAACTGATCTTCAACCCCCAGTCAAGCCTTCAGATGACTGCTGCCCCAGCCAACTAAGCTTCTAAGCTGTAGGATAATAAATATTTAATGTTTAAAGCTACTTAGTTTTAGGTATTTTTATATGAAAATAGGTAACAAATACACAGAGGAATCAAAGCAATGACCCTAAACAAAACTTCATTAGAAACCAGGCCTCAATTCTATTGTCTTTATCATTTTTTACCCGTGTTCTCACTGGTATCTTAGTGACCTTGTTGTATATTTAAGATTGTAATCTGATGTCTACCATATTATTTGCCAATGTTTTCCCCAATCTATAGTTTACCTCTATTTGGGGTTATTCTTTTGATATTCAGAAGTGTGTTCATTTACAGGTGACATAGTATGTCCATCTTTTTCTTTCTGGTTTTTCAAATTGCTTCTAGTTCCTCCTTCCAAAGCTTTGATAAGTATTCAATTAGTTTTTTAATAACTTTGTATATATTTAAAATTGTTAGTATACATTATCCTGTTGTTTAGTTAACCACTCTTTGCATATAACTTTCCAGCCATCTCATTACTATAAAAATCTAGATTTTTATCTTATATGGTACTATGTATTGCATGGCAGAATTGAAAAGTTTGCTAAGGTTACAATAGATTATACACTCCTTTTCCCCTTTGTTTATGTGGTCTTTCGCTTTGTCAAAGAAGAAAATTTACATTGATCTGCTCTGTATTACCATGCTGATTGCTATCTAGTATGTTGTTTCTACAAATTCCTTTCCATTTAAGTTGTAGATGGTTCTGGTTTAGATTTTCTATAAGCATAAAATCCCACAGGTCTGCAATTTCATATGTCTTAGCTTGTCCAGAAACTTTTAACCCACTTTCTGGGTTATACAATATCACCTTGACCTTCTTCCTTCCTTTGGGTTTGTGTTTGATCTGATAGTCTGAACTTGCAGAAATGTCAACAGTCAATTTTCTTTTAATTAATATCCTTATTGGAGCTGACATTATATCACCCTCATTTATAAGTCTTAAAAGTAATTTCCCCAGCAGTGTTCTTGAGAAAGACAAATGACCTATCAATTCTATTGATATCTTTTTTTTAGTTTCATGCAAGTTCAAAAGAAAATATCCATTTTGTGGGATAAATTTTAGTTGTGACAAAGTCAGCTTATAATTTCTGTGGTTGAAACTTGACCCAGGAGTTCAGGAAGTCCGTTGTTTGCATTTTGAATTGTTTCTGAGCAGCTGCATTTGATCACAACCTGGGGGCTTCTGTTCTGGCATTTTACCTGTACTGTGTCAAACTGGGTTGGTATTCATTGGTGGTTCTGCAGTGGAGATTTCTGACAAATTCTGTCATTTGTTTGCCCTACAGGCAGGTTCTTTTATGCATGGTGAAACTGTATCTTTTGTTTTTTCTGCTGCAAGATTTTCAACTTGAAAAAAGTCACCGTGGTGCTGTTTTATTCCATTCCTGCCTTTATTAGCAGAGTACCCTAGTCACTGAACAACACCAGCTAGTATTTTGACAGTGCCTTTGTGTTGGGGAAGATTTCTTTTAGATGATTCGTATACTTTTATCCTATCAACACCTAATATATTTTGTGCTTTAATACTTAAAGAAATGTTCTGTGCCCTGTTTCATATTGTCTCACAGCTACCCTGTAACATTCACTCTCATATTTTAAACTTTTCAGTGGCCATTTTTACTGGCCCTCTTTTCATTTCCTCAAACCAGCTATGCTTCCTGCCACCACAGAACCTTTGAACATGATGGTACCTTTTCCTCGAATATACGTCCTCTTAACTCCTTCCTCCTTTCAGTGAATTAATGAATACTCATCTGTCAAATCCAAGTTGAAGCATCACCTGCTACGAAGGAGGTCAGGTACTTTTGTTATATTCTCTGAAGGGACCATATTAGTTGTCTTCAAAATCCTCATTCATTTATTGTATGATTATTTAATATTTAACTCTCCCACTATACCATAAACACCATGAGAATGAGTGAATAGTTCTTAAATTATACATATGGAAATTAGGCTTAGAAATCTTAAATAGCTTGACCAAGGTCCTACCACAACTGAGTAGCAGAGGCAGAACTTGAACATAGGTCTTTTATTTCCTAGTTTCATGATTTTTCTATTAAACACAGCTGCTCTACACTTCTAAGTCAGCCCTAATTTTAAATATATCTTCCATCTTCAAGTCGTTTTTTGTTTTGTTCCTTGCAGGTGACCAGGATAACTGTGATCCACACCTTGAGTGTGGTTGCAGCTTGAAAGCAAATTATGCAAAGTAAGTGATAGGTGAATGAGGGCTCTTCACAAGTTCATAGAAAATGTGTGTTATGAAAAAACTATGCATAGATTTAAAAATTTTGCATCAAAGTAAATTTGTACTAACTTATTATAACATGTCTGAACAGAATCTAGTTTGAGACACTAAGAAGGATAAGACATCAGTCTGAAAAGAGCCCTATCAGAGCAACATGAACATCAAATTTATAATGAAGCTTGGGTGAAATCATTGATGCTTTACCAAAAGGTTATGGGGACAGTGCCCCAAAGAAATCAGCAGTTCACAAATGGATGACTTGTTTTAAGAAGAGACAAGATGATTTTGAAGATGAAGCCTGCAGTGGCAGGCCATCCATATCAACTTGCAAGAAAAAAATTCATCTTGTTCATGCCCTCATTGAAGAGCACCAAGGATTAACAACACAAACAATAGTATACACCACAGATATCTCAGTTCATTCAGTTTACACAGTTCTGATTGAAAAATTAAAGTTGAACAAGCTTTCTACTGGATGGGTGCTATAAACTTTTGTGCTCAGATCAGCTGCAGACAAGAGCAGAGCTTTCTATGGAAATTTTAAACAAGTGTGATCAAGATCCTGGAGCATTTCTTTGAAAAATAGTAACAGGAAATGGAACATGGTTTTATGGATACAATGCTGAAGATAAAGCACATTCAAAACAATGGCTACAAAGAGGGAGAAGTGGTCCAGTCAAAGCAAAATCAAAACTGTCAAGAGCAGAGGTCATGGCAATAGTTTCTTTGTATGTTCAAGGCATTTTGCTTGTTGACTTTCTGGAGGACCAAAGAATGATAACATCTTCTTCTTATGAGTGTTTTGAGAAAGTTAGCCAAAGCTTTAGCACAACGCCTGGGAAAACTTCACCAGAGAGACCTTCTCTGCCACAACAACGCTCCTGCTCATACTTCTTAACAAACTAGGGCAATTTTGCAAGAGTTTCAGTAGGAACTCATTAGGTATCCACCTTACGGTCCTGATTTGGCTTCTTTTGACTACTTTTTGTTTTCTAATCTTAAGAAACCTTTAAAAGACACTCATTTTTATTTTATTAACAGTGTAAAAAGACTGTGTGGACATGGTTAACTTACCAGGACCCTCAGTCCTTTAGGGATGGTTAAATGGCTGTTATCATTACTTATAAAAATGTCATGAATCTGATGGTGATGGTATAGAGAAATAAAGTTTATATTTTTTATTTTTATCTTTTAATTCTGTTTTTCCAGAAAAATGGTTTTAGATTTGTTACCTGGGTTTATTATGTGATGCTGAGGTTTGAGGTCTGAATGATCCCATCACCCCGGTAGTGACCATAGTACGCTGCGATTTTTTGCCCCTTTCCTCACTTTCCTCCTTTCTCCATCTAGTAGTTCCCAGTTTCTATTGTTGCCATTTTATGTCCATGAGTACCCAATGTTTAGCTCCCACTTATAAGTGAGAACATGCAGTATTTGGTTTTATGTTCCTCTGTTAATTCACTTGGGATAATGGCCTCCAGCTGCATCCATGATGCTACAAAGGACATGATTTCAATCTTTGCTATGGCCGTGTAGTATTTTATGGTATATATGTACTACATTTTATGTATCCCAGGGATCCCCAGTCCCTGGTACCAGTCCATGGGCTGTTAGGAACTGGGCCGCACAGCATGAGGTGAGCAGTGGGCAGGTGAGCATTACCACCTGAGCTCTACCTCCTGTCAGATCAGCTGCAACATTAGATTCTCATAGTAGTGCAGACCCTATTGTGAACTGCACATGAGAGGGACCTAGGTTGCATGTTCCTTATGAGAATCTAATGCCTGATGATCTGAGGTAAAACAGTTTCATCCTGAAACCATTTCACCACCTCACCTCCCCACCTCCATCTGTGGAAAAATTGTCTTCCACAAAACCAGTCCCTGGTGTCAAACAGGTTGGGGACCATTGCTTTATCTGATCCACTGTTGATGGGAACGTAGGTCGATTCCATGTCTTTGCTATTGTGAATAGGGCTGTGATGAACATATAAATGCATGTGTCCTTTTGGTAGAACAATTTATTTCCTTTTGGATATGTAGCCAGTGATTGGATTGCTGGTTTGAATGTTTTACATTTTAAGTTCTGTTCTAAGTTCTCTGATAAACCTCCAAACTGCTTTTCACAGTGGCTGAAGTAATTTACATTCCCACCAACAATGTATAAGCATTCCCTTTTCTCTACAGCCTCAGCAGCATCTGTTGTTTTATGATTTTTTAATAATAGCCATTCTGAATGGTATAAGATAGTATCTTTTTGTAGTTTTGGTTAGCATTTCTCTGATAATTAGTGATGTTGAGTGTTTTCTCATGTGTTTGTTGGCCACTTGTATGTCTTCTTTTGAGATGTGTCTGTTCATGTCCTTTTTCCACTTTTTAATGATGTTATTATTATTATTTTTTGCTTGTAGAATTGTTTAAGTTCCTTATAGGGTCTGGGTATTAGATCTTTGTCAGATACATATTATGGGAATATTTTCTCCCATTCTACAGGTTGTCTGTTTACTCTGTTGATATTTTCTTTTGCTGTGTAGAAACCCTTTATTTAATTGGGTCCCTCCCACTTGTTAATTTTCATTTTTATTACACTTCCTTTGAGGACTTAGTCAAATTCTTTCTCAAAGCTTGATGTCCAAAATTATATTTCTTAGGTTTTCCTCTAGGATTCTTATACTTAAATCTTTAGGTCTTACATTTAAATCTTTAATCCATCTTGAGTTAATTTTTATATATGGTGAAAGGTAGGGGTTCAGTTTCATTCTTCTGCATATGGCTAGCCCTTTATTCCAGCACCTTTTGTTGAATAGGGAGTCCTTTCCCCATTGCTTATTTTTGTTGCCTTTGTCGAAGATTAGATGGCTGTAGGTGTGCAGTATTATTTCTGGGTTATCTTATCTGTTCCGTTAGTCTATGTGTCTGCTTTTGTACCAGTAACACGCCATTTTGGTTATTGTAGCCTTATGGTATAGTTTGAAGTTGGGTAATGTGATACCTCTGACTTTGTTCTTTTTGCTTAAGATTCCACAAAATCTTTAAAGTCCCTTTTTATATCAGTGTGCCTGTATATATGTGGGTAGAAAAGGAAATAGAAATTATCCTTCTTCAAAAGTCTTTTCCTTTTAATGTGTTTCAGTTTCAGAGATGTGGATTGGGCTGTGGAAGATATCATAAAGAAATTCTTTGGGTGTAGGGCTGTGGGGGATGGTCAAAGCACTGTTTTAAACTTATCATATGTTTAGCCTAAACTCTGAGATCTAAGAAGGATTACACTCAGCCCAGAAATGATTAAATGTTTATAATCCTGAATTTTCTACTCATTAGCTGTGAGATTTTGTACAAGACCCTTTGCCTCTGTGACCTCAGTTTCCTGTCTAATAAATTGTGTGTGTTGGGGCTGGAGATGATTGTAGAATTATTGACAGATCTTCTGACTGTAAGTGTATAAAAAGACTCATTCTGTTTTCCCTCGCATTCTTTGCTTAGTGAACTAGAACGTGCTAGTGACTTGGGGATCTATGATAGAAAGTTATTCTATTATGTAATCCAGCTTTTCCAAGAGTTCAGAGGGACTGGTCCCACTTGTCTTTGGATTATAGCAGTTTGTGGGCCTCATTTTAAGCCATATCTCATAAGACAGGATTGAATGCCTGGTGTATTTATTTCCAGTTAGAATTATGAAATGTGAGTATTAGTAGGGACTTTGTGAGTCAGTAAATACAGCCACTTATTTTATATATGAAGACAGCTGAGGCTCAGATAGGAAAAACAGAGAGCTGGAACTCACAACTGAAGACTGGCTTGTAGGTCCAATATTGTTTCCATTACACTGAGTAGTTTAAAAAGATCTTAAAATAATATCTGATATAAGTAATATTAAAATTTGGAAAACATAATGAAGAATTAGTCTCTTTATCTTCCTTTTCTGATAGAAATATCGTTTTTCTAATTATAAAAACAGTAGATACTCATTGTAACAAAGTCCAAGCCATTCAGAAGTGCATAGGGAGAAAATGAAGGATTCACTAAAATCCTAGTCTTCCACAGAAAAATCACTGTTAATTTGATTCACCATTTTTATGCTTTTCTCTTTCTCAAACATACATACAAAGTTAAAAATTAGTTCATGTTATACATACTATTTGCATCCTACTTCTTTTTCTTAGCAATATTTAATGGACACATGGGCAACAGATGGACATCTTTTCTTGTTAGTACATCTAACGTACTCTGTTTATTGGCTGGATGATAGTTCAGTGTGTTACTGTAATATACTTAAGCAGTCATCTCCTGATGGATGTTTATATTGTTTTGAGTCTTTATCTTAGGCATTGCTGCAGTAAACATCTTTCTGCATACATCGTTCCATATTTATCTGTTTCCTCATAAGAAGTTTTTGGAAACCACACTTCAAGTTAATCATAGTATTTAGGTACAAAGATGGCATAAATAGAACAATACAGTTAGTCAATTCCTGTAGAAGAAAAAAAGGATATTTCAGACTAAGGGTGATTTTAGGTACAAGTCCACAGAATGCACGAAGCTTTCTTTGGTCAAGCTTTGTAATTTTATAATCATAGTTTTGCAGGATTAGCTCAGTGCACCAAATTCCAGCTCAGTGGATTCCACAAATCCTTTCTAGCTGCTCTCTAAATCATTGCTTCCCTTGGCTAAAGTTGACTGTAAATGGATCTAATGAGGTCAAAGATGCCTAGAGTTTAGTTTATTTCTTCCAGCTCACAATAGTTATTTTCTCTTCAGCTTTGTTCTGAGATAATGGGAGGTACTACCAATTATGTGTTAAGGAGTCAGGCAGAGGAAAAATATCACTTTCTTACTGATAAGTAGCTTCCCTTGGCTAAAGTTGACTGTAAATGGATCTAATGAGGTCAAAGACGCCTAGAGTTTAGTTTATTTCTTCCAGCTCACAATAGTTATTTTCTCTTCAGCTTTGGTCTGAGATATGGGAGGTACTACCAATTATGTGTTAAGGAGTCAGGCAGAGGAAAAATATCACTTTCTTACTGATAAATTGTTGTTTGTGAGAAAATAAGCTGATGATGTCTCTGAACTGGCTTCTTGCCCAGGGGGATCATGAGAAAGGGAAGAGCCCCCCACATAGCTTGGATTTTCTATTCCCTTTAGTTGCTTGAACTTTGCATTCTTTGTGATCCCCTAAAATATAGCCATTCTTTCAGAAGGATTTCATAGCTTCCCCAACCTCCAAGCCCTATCTCAACTGATGTGGTCCTTATCTATGATAAGGGATTGTTGTTTCTTCTTCAGCATGAATCCTTCAGCATGAATCCTTCAGCATGAATCAGTGATCTGAGAGGGAGATTTCAGAAGTCACTTGGTAGGGTAACTTCTTCTTCTTCTTTTTTTTTTTTTTTTTTGAGACAGAGTCTTGCTTTGTCACCCGGGCTGGAGTGTAATGCTGCAATCTTGGCTCACTGCAGCCTCTGCCTCCTGGGTTCAGGCGATTCTCCTGCCTCAGCCTCCTGAGTAGCTGGGACTACAGGCATGCACCACCACGCCCAGCTAATTTTTGTACTTTTAGTAGAGATGGGGTTTCACCATGTTGGCCAGGATGGTCTCAATCTCCTGACCTCATGATCCACTTGCCTTGGCCTCCCAAAGTGTTGGGATTACAGGCGTGAGCCACCTTGCCTGGAGGGTAACTTCTTATCTCTGGAATTTCTCTGTCAACATCTCTGTAAGGTCGTCTTCTTTGAGTGGCTCCTATTGGTCCTCAGAATAAAACTTACATTCCTGGTCTAGTGGTTAAAACTGTCTCCAAAGAAGATATAGACGACCTTTCAAATTGTATTTTCTAGCTCCCCAAAACATGCCCTGTACTCCAGTCAGCCTTCAACTTCTCTCTATCTTGGCTGATACCATTTTCTCTATCTGTTAATGTCACTCATATAGCTTAAATGCCGTCACTCTCCCAATATCTTCCTTCCTAAACTACTATGAACTCCTGTGGCATTTTAACTGCACTTTTTCTATGACACATAGTTTTATATTCTATACTGGAATTTTCTACGTATCTACCCTATTTCTCCTACTAGAACCTAAACTCTTTGAAAGCATGATTGATGTGACTGGAACTATTCTTTGTATTCCTCCAATATCCAGGACATTGCCTAATACTCAATAAGTATTTATTATGGAGTTGAATGGATAAATGAACCCAGTCTTCAGTTGAATTACGCTGTGCCAGGAATGCTAGATGAGGAAAGCCATTCTGTTGTGGAGACAGCGTTAATTATCAGGCCATCTGAATCTCATGAACAGAAAACAGTGCTATATCCAGGGTGTCTAGAGCCACTTACTTCTCACCTTGTTCCTAATTTATCACCTGAAAAACTGATCCTGTCAGATGAATGGGAGAAAAGTGGGAAGTCCGACCCTCCATAGAGAATCAAAACATCTGCCCAGCTCATACTCAGATGAGTTTCCTGATACGTTAACATATACTAGTTCTCCGCTTTTATAATTTTGTGCTAAAAAACAGTCCCATATTCCATGGCCCTTATGTTATCTATTTTTAAATGTACTATAACAAACCCAATAGTATCTCCCTTAACATCCTTCTTTTATAATCTTTTCTTTGAGGGCAATTTAGCTAAATTTATAACAGGTTTAACATATGTAACATGTGTAAAAGGTGTCTCACAGGAGGAGACTCTATGTCAGCTTGGTCGGGGACACTGTGTGAGGCTGTGTGGTGTATGACATCTAAGGCAGGAATGCACCATGATGTGACCCTGGGAATGCTGCCCTCTGGAGCTCTGCACTGTACAGTTGGATGGCTGCAACAATTTAATGTTCATGGACATGCACTTCCAGTTTGAAACTCTGAATTTCTCCTGTATTAGTTTGTTGGGACTGGCATAACAAAGCACCACTGATTGCATCACAGTCTTGGAGGCTGAATGTCCAAGATCAAGGTGTTGTTGGTAGGCTTGGTTCCTTCTGAGGATTGTGAGGGAATGATTTGTTCTAGGCCTTTCTCCTTGGCTCATAGCTGTCTGTCTTTTCTCTGATTCCTCTGTGTCTCTTTTTTGGTATTCATATTCCTCTTTGTATAAGGACACCAGTCATATGGGATTAGAGCTCACACCAAATGACCCTATTTTAACTGTTACTTCTATAAAGACTCTATCTCCAAATATGGTCACATTCTGGGGTACTAAGTGGTTAGGGCTATAAAATATGTTTTTCAGGGAGGATGGAGGAAACACAAGTCAACCCCTAACAGCCCCTAACAGATGAAAAAAAAAAAAAAAAACAACTAGACCTCTTCATGGGAAAGAGCATGGGGTTCAGAATCAGAGAGAGCTCAATTTGAATCCCCAGCTCTGCCAGTTCTACTTGTACTCAGAGCAGAAAGGAACATGTGTGCCTGCATGCCAAGCCACCTTACATAGTATCATGGGCTAGACTGAAATTAAGAACGGAGCTATAGACAAGAAGGATAATATGGTTTTAATCAGGACACTGAGCCAGAATTTTTTATTATGGACTAGGCTGGGCATTACTCCAAACTCTCCTGATAATAGGACTATGACAGCAATGCTAATTTTCTGCACAATATATTGCAGGAAGTGTGTGTGTGTGTGTGTGTGTGTGTGTGTGTGTATGTGTGTGTGTTAAGGGGACCTGGCATTGCCTAGATCAGTAAAAAAACTGGTCAGGATGGAACATCTAAATGAAGATCTTTCCCATCTTTGAAGGGTTGGGGAAGATAGGGAACTGCACATTATGAACTCTTTTGCAACAATCCTCTGAGACACAAAGACAACCCCCAGATGCTGCCTCTGCTACAAAAAATTATGCTGCCCTGCTTTGTCTCCCAGGCATCCTGCTCCCAGTAGTGTCTACATAGGTGGAGCTTTGCACCTTGAGGATATCCCATGCTGACTTTTGTGCAGACATGGCCAAGGCCTTTACCACAGGACCTCAAAATGCCTAGAAATATAAATATAGATAATACACACAGACACAGAAACACACACAGAGACATATATGTGTATATTTACATGTTTACTCCAGAGTCCAGAGGCTCATGTGATCTGAGAAAAAGAACTATCAGAAGTTGTAAATATATATAACTATACATAAAAATGTAGACATTTGAACCTTCTTTTTCTATTTCATCAACTTCCAAAAAGTTATCAAGAAGTATTATTCATCACTTCATAAATATTATCAATGAGGTATTGTGGGGACCAGGACAAACAGCCAGAATGTATACAACCAGAATGTATCTCAGCCCTAGAGGCAAACTTACAGAAGTATGCAGTAGCAGATATATGATTTTCTCATTGTTCATCACATTCTAGGGTAGCACACAGCAATTCGGCATAGCTGCAAGTCAGATTCTGGGAGAGACCCCCCTGGGGCTTTCAAGTTGAATTTTTAGGGAAGCATCAGCTCCTCCTTGCTATATTCAGAGATCAGCCAGGATACAACAGCAATATGAGTTGGCTCTAGCTCCATGCTGCTAACTCAGCGTTGATGTTTGGGGTAGCACCAGCCTCTCTGCTGGAGTAATTAGCAGGCTGGAGTCCAACTCTTGTGGTTGCAGCTGTGTAGTCTAGCAAGCTATCGGCTGGATTTGCCACATCAGCATTCACTGCTAGAGAAACTGGCATAACTGGGGGACTGGGATCCAAGACTTGCCATCATTGACTAGGATTAATGTCCTTAAGATTTAGGCCATTGCCAGTTTTCATTGGCACTTTGCAGAAAACCCACTTGTTTTGGGGAGGCCTGCTTCAAGGGACAAGTCTTAAATACTAACCCTTACCTCTTAAGGGAAATAGGTAAGTGTAGAGCACAAAAATAGATAGGTGCAGTCCCAGTTATTCAGGAGGCTGAGGAAGGAGGACTGATTGATCCCAGGATTTCAAGGCTGTGGTGTGCTATGATTGTATTTGTGAATAGTCACTGCACTCCAGCTTGGGAAACATAGCAAAATCTGTCTCTTAAAAAAAAAAAAAGTAGGCAGCAAGGGAGTTGGTCTTTAAGTAAAGATTCAACATATTTGCCCTCCTGTCTGATCCTCCAGTCTTACCTCCCACAGAGTCAATATTTGAATACAGATGTTTTTATTCCAAATTCACTGATTTTTGCAACATCTTTTAGCTCCTCACCTGTTTTTCTTTGGAATGGTTGTAGAGCCTGTGGGAGGTGGGCATAGTATGGATTAATCTTTTTTTGGCTATAGCAGCTATGTCCAAATAATCCCCCAGATAAAAATAAGATTTACTTCAGGGTCCAGAAGTTCCTTTTCTTCTCTGTGGGTTGTGGAGAAATCTTAAAGACATATCAGCACTATATTCATTTTTCTGCACAGTAAGACTTCAATTAATCACTTATTTCAGTTCTTTCTTTTGGGAGAATCAATCTTTTAAGTAAATTGTGAATTAAAAATTATACATGTTTCAGGCCACACATCTTGTGGATTTCTAGTTTTGTTGCTCTTATTGATTGGTATTTTGCTTTCTTCCAGTCCTGGATAGCCACACACTATTCAACAAAACCATGTTGCTGCAAGTGAAAATAACTACATTTGTCAGCTCAGAGAGTTACAAAATAGAGTCAAAATTAAACTGCACATTAGATGCCATTCTTGAAATTGAAATGTTTATATGACTAATAAATATGTGAATTGTACAAGATGTCCAAAGCCATGCTCTTGGTTGAAACACACCATTTTTGATCCATATGGAGTGAAAGACTCCTCCGCAAGTCTGGTGATTGCACTGCAGCCAGTTTCCACTATTTTTGCCCAGGACACAGACTTATGGGTAAAACTACCTTGGCAACATAGTTTAAGAAAAGCTAGTCTTTAATTCACACTATTCCCTTGTTTTGAACTTCTTTTCCTATGATCTTTGCCTATTAAATCTCTACTACTCAAAAATTAGTAACTAGTAGCTAGTAAGCACTTACTATGGGCCAAGCATGGTACTAAGAGACCTACATACACACGCTCATTCATTTTTTGGTTTGTTTTTGTATGGCTTGTGCTGCTCTAGGCAGGCCGTGAATGAGAAAGAAGTAATCTCATTGGTCCGATTTCTCTATTACTTACATTCTAATAGGGGAGATAACAAAATAAGATAATTTCAGAGAGTAGTAAGTGTCATGGAGAATGTAAAATAGGGTAATGGGAGTAGAAGGGGCAATTTTAAAGCAGGTAACCCCAGAAGGCCCTTCTGAAGCTATGGGAAGGAGCCAGCTCTGTGAAGATCCATCAGCAGACCTACAGGAGGAGAGATTTTTCAAAACCCAAAACCTGAGGCAGGAATGAGCATAACAATGTCATGAAGTTGGTAGGTCCATTTGTGTGACCTGGCCAAGATGCATAGCTCGTCTGAACCCCAGTTTCATATCTTGCAAAGGCAGATTCATTAGCTCATTCATAAAATTTCTGTTGAGCGCTTACTATATGTCAGGCACTGTTTAGACTCCTCTGGGGATATATAAAAATAAACAGTCACTGCCCAGTATCCTGAGAGAGAGTAAATGTTTACATTCTAGTGGAGGAATGGGGAGACAAACAATAAACAAATATAAATAAAGAAAGATTGGTAATGACAAGTGCCTTGAAGAAAAATAAACCAGAGTAAGGAGATGAGAGTGGAGCTGAGAGGTAGGTTATTAGGGGAATCAAGGAGAGCCTTTCTGTGGAAGCAATGTTTGAGTAGAAGGAAGAGAGAGAGAGAAGCAGGCCATATGGACATCTGGAGGCAGTGGGGGGACATTTGAGCTGGAGAGAACAGCAAGTGCCCTGAGGTTGAAGGGAGACTAATATGTTCAAGGCATAGGAGAGGGGTCAGTGTAGTAGGATGTATGTCACAGAGGAAGGCAGGAACCATATCATGCAAGACTAGGTCATTCTAAGGGTGATGAAGGTTAGGAGGAGGAATATGATGGGAGTAATGATATCGACAACTGGGTATTGGGAGAATTGAGATAAGGCAATATATAGCTAACACAGTGCCTGACAGACAAAGCCTGCCTGCCTCCCTCCCTCCCTCCCTTCCCTTCTCTCACCTCCCTTCCTCGCTCCTTCCTTCCTTCCTTCCTTCCTTCCTTCCTTCCTTCCTTCCTTCCTTCCTTCTTCCTTCCTTCCTTCCTTCCTTCCTTCCTTCCTTCCTTCCTTCCTTCCTTCCTTCCTTCCTTCCTCCCTCCCTCCCTCCCTTCCTCACTATCTCCCTCAATTCCTCCCTTCCTCGATCCCTCCCTCCCTCCCTCCTTTTCTCCCTCCTACCCCAGCTTTTCCTCAATGTCTCCCTCCCTGTTCATTTTGTTCCCCCTTCTTTGTACATGTGCACTGCTCAAATATATCTCTGAATAAGATGTCTAACTTGCTGTTGTCTGTTTACTTACCACTTTCATGCTAAACTATAAGTTCTTAGAGGACAGGAAAGTTGTCTTTTATGTCTGTGTCGTAGCCACATTTCCCCCAGTACCTTGCAAAATTTGTTGAATTTGCTTTCCAAAATTCTCTCCATGGGGAATGGAAATGATTCCTGGGAGTTAAGATGTATGAATGGATTAGCACGACCTCCTTGTTTGGACTGGAGAGCCCCGAGTTGGTCATGGCAACTACACTGGGAAAGCTGCAGTAATACGGTTGTTCACATAAGAGCTCTCTAGTTTGCTATTAGTTTGGAGCCTGGTGCTAAATCTAGTGGGATTTGGGCAAGTCCCTTAATTTTTCTGAAGTTCAATTTTCTCATGTGTACAACTGAAATAATAATCTAAAGGATTATTGGGGGATTGAATGAAATAATATACACCAAGCTGTAAGCATGGTGGACAGCTCTGAGTGACTGATAAATACTATCTAGTATTGAAGGTGTTGTCCCAGTTTCCTTCTCCTCCCCCATAATCATCAAACCAACTTTGGAAGCTGTGAAAAAGCACGGGGAGCCTTTCCCCTACTGAAGTGGTAAATTCTACTCTCTTAGTTATAATTATACTATGATCCTGGTGCTGGGAAGAAAGTTGAGTCACTTAACACCAACTCCTCCTGTTGGACTTTGCCTACCCATCTGTGCCTGATTTACTGTAGTTGTTTGAGATCAAAGAACTTGTTTTATTTTTCTGTATGATAAAGAGGATAACTTACCTAAGGTCACACATAAAAGTGGCAGAGGAGGCTTTGCGTAAAGATGTGGCTCATTCTGAAGTTCATGGGAACAGAAGAAAACATGCTCTCCTAAGAGGCAAGAAACAAAATGTAGGCACTCTACTACTTATCTTGTCACCTTGGGAAAAATTATTTATCCTCCTTCAGGGAAAAGACTACCTTTCTGATTCCCAGGCCAGTGCCCCTTCTGTTGACCTTCTTGGGTTTCATTTTTCACATGTATGAATTGAAGATGTTGGCATAGCTTGACTCTGTCCTGCATTTTCATACCTACGTGGTGATATACATGCCCCAGGCCCTTTTTAGTGACCTGGTTCTGTAAAGTCACCTTTCTGCTGAGAGATCCATGTGATTATTCCTAGGCACCGATTGCCACCAGTACTTGCTAGAGTCATTCAATATTGCAAAGCAGTAAATAGAACCACTTTGTGTGTGTAGTTCAGCAGAGGAAATAACCTTACATTTCAGAATTCTTTGCTTTTGTTCTCCCAGTCCTTCTCTAAACACCCTTCCCCCAGCCTTGCTTTTTTGCTTTCATCAGGTACCTTCTGCTTTTATTCCCATCTGTTCTTCCTTTTCCTCATTTTCTCTCCAATGGGGACCTGGAAGATAAGAAAACATACATCTGAAATCCAAGATTTGTTGCCTGGGAGAGATCAGAGGATTGTTTATTTCTTTTCTTTTCTTTCTTTCTTTCTTTTTTTTTTTTCCTTAACAGCATGATCAAATCTTGGTTCTTTGCTGAAAACTTTTCCAGATGGGGTAGTTTCTTTGCTAATTAAAAGGTTGGATAATGAGCATTTAGTGTTCTGGTGATTAAGACCTCCTCAGCCTCACAGGTCAGTGCCACCTGAATTAATTGGCACCTTCTCAGTTGGGGTTCAGTTCTCACATCTTATCCTACCAAGAATGGCATTCAGAGCTTTCTGTAATCCGCCCTCATGCAGTTTTCCCAGCCCTTCCTCCCTTTGCTACATCACTCTCTGTTGATGTAGTGATTTACCCTCTGTCACTCTCTTGCTATGTGATTTGCTTTCTTGCCACTATATTCCCTTTTTCTCTCTGCCTGAAATGGTTTAGTTATGATTATAGACTCAGGAGACAGTATGCATTGGAATAATTGGAACTAGCCCTGTCACACTAGTTGTTTAGCACCTCAGCTTTCTTTTTCTTTTTCTTTTCTTTTGTTCCTTGTTTTTTGTTTTGTTTTGTTTTTGAGACAAAGTTTCTCTCTTATTGCCCAGGCTGGAGTGCAATGGCGTGATCTTGGCTCACTGTAATCCTTGCCTCCTGGGTTCAAGCAATTTTCCTGCCTCATCCTATCAAGTAGCTGGGATTACAGGCATGCACCACCATGCTGGGCTGATTTTGTATTTTTAGTAGAGATGGGGTTTCTCCATATTGGTCAGGCTGGTCTCGAACTTGCGACCTCAGGTGATCCACCCATCTCGGTCCCCCAAAATGCTGGGATTACAGGCGTGAGCCACCACACCTGGTCTAACCTCATTGATCTAACCTATAAAAAAGAGAATGATAATAACTTACCTCATTGGATAGTTATGAAGATAAAATAAGATAGAGTATAAAGGGTTTGGCAGAGCACCTGTCCTATGGTAAATGCTCACTAACTGTTAGCTACTGTAATTTTCTATTTATATCTATTCAAATCTCACTGCTTCTGCAAGTCTCCTAAAAAATATTTTGCCAAAATTTCTTTTGCCATTGAAAGTAATGGCAAAAGCCATAATTTTGCACAAACTAAGAAGCCTCCTTTGCTCATCTTCCAGCCCAAGATGATCTCTTCTTCCTAGTATTCTTATTTTGTGACTTTTATAGAAACACTTGGTTGGTCTGGATTTATGTTCAAAGTTCCTGACTACAGGTGAAATACTCTTGGAGGAAGAGACCCAAGCTTCTAGCACAATGCTGAGGCACATCTCCATAGAATAGAATTGTTATTTTATGTCCCCAGTTAAAGGAATTTTATTTTTGTTGATGTTGTCTTGGGCTCTTGAGTGTTCTACTGATTTATTGAATAGTCCACTGATTTCTCATTATGTGAAAACTCTGGAGTCCTAGGTGTGTTTCTTCCAAGAACCTAATTAATTCAGGCTGCTAAGGCTGCCACATGGACTGTGGTTTAAGGACTAGGCTATTTGGTGAGCAATTCTAAGTCCTGCTTTGGAACGCTAAGGTCATATACCTTTGGAATGCCAAATTACAAGATGCTTTGAAGGAACTTTTAGGGTAAATCACAATCTCAACCATGTGCATCCTTAGTTAAGGTTTATAAAGAGAAGTTTGGTTCCTGATTTTCAGTAGCAGTATCATTAGTTTTTCAAAAACCACTGAAATTTTACATATATTTTGCCTCATAAATACCTACAATTAGGTCAGCATTCAGAAAAGGGGGCTTCTGTTTGCATAGAATTACATTAATTCTGCATTCTCTCATAGCAAAGTTGAAAGAGAGGATTAATCACTTATTCATGCAAAACCAATTCGCATGAATCATTTATTTATCTTGTTCTGGTAATTTTGCAGAGCTCATTTTTACATGCCTCAGGTTGCAGATAAAGCGAAAACTCAGAGGGTAATTTACCCTCCACAATAAAGACCTGATGGCCGTGTAAACAGTATGCTTCCTATAGGAAATCAATAGGTAACCATGGAAATGACTCCACAATGGGAAATTCTATTTCTTTATGAACAAATCATCAAAAAGATCAATTGTAAGAGGAAAAGGCTTTGCCTGTGTCCTTACCTTTCACAAAGCCTTTTGGTCTGTGTAAAGAAGAAAACATGTGCCTTGGTGACAGTAAAGAATTATCTTAAAGCTGTATTGAGAATGAACACACTTTTTACTTTATAAAGTTTGGGCTGAAATGTCTTGTCCTCCGTTCCTGGAGGTCTAGCTAAGAAACTTATATCTAATGGCAAGAAGAATGTTCCAGAATACAGGATGCTTGAATTCTTGATCTGGCCTAATTTCTTCCCTCCCTCCCTCCCTTCCTTCCTTCCTTCCTTCCTTCCTTCCTTCCTTCCTTCCTTCCTTCCTTCCTTCCTTCCTTCCTTCCTCCTTCCTTCCTTCCTTCCTTCCTTCCTTCTTCCTTCCTTCCTTCTTTCCTTCCTTCCTCTCCTTCCCTCCCTCCCTCCCTCTCTTTCTTTCTTTCTTTTTTTTTTTTTTTTTAGAAAAAAACAAGGGTAATAATATCCAACGCCAAAGGAGTCTTTGATAATTAAATGAGGTAATAATTAGTAAAGAATATAGTACAGTGCCCAGCACACAGCAAGTAGAAAATGCTATTAACAGCCACTTTTACAGTAATGACAATTGCCCAAACAATATTAATCCCACTAGTAAAGGGTTTTCACATTATAGGTACTTTTTAAAAACTTTCGTCTTAGGTTCAGGGTACATGTGAAGGTTTGTTACATAGGTAAACTCATGTCATGGGGGTTTATTGTACAGATTATTTCATCACCCAGGAATTAAGCCCAGTACCCAATAATTATTTTTTCTGCTCCTCTCCCTCCTCCCACCTTTCCCACTCAACTAGACCCCAGAGTCTGATGTTTCCTTCTTTGTGTTCATAAGTTCTTATCATTTAGCTCCCACTTATAAGTGAGAACATGAAGTATTTGGTTTTTTGTTCCTGTATTCATCTGCTGAGGATAATAGCCTCTAGCTCCATCCATGTTCCTGCAAAAGACAAGATTTCATTCTTTTTTATGGCTGTATAGTATTGTATGGTGTATATGTACCACAGTTGCTTTATCCAGTCTGTCACTGATGGGCATTTAGATTGATTCCATGTCTTTGCTATTGTGAACAGTGCTGCAATGAACATTTGTGTGCATGTATCTATATGGTAGAGTTGCTTTATATCCCTCTGGGTATATACCCAGTAATAGGATTGACCCAGCCTAATTTCCAGCAGCAATGAGATCTTTAACAAGCAATTTCATCTCAGTGGGCCTTGATTTCCTCATCTGTAAAGTGATCAGACGAGCCTAGGGATGGCAGTCTGATTTAGCCCAGATACAGATGGATGTTGCACATATAGCATTATCTCACTTTCTCTTACTTGGAAGACATTACTAATCAATAGTAATATTCTTTGTCACTGAGCTTGGATAGAGTCTCCAAATCCTTATTTATACATTTCTCCAGGCAGCTGCTGCCTATGGATCAGAGTTGTCATGTGTAAGACATCCGTTTACCTCTATGTGACCCTTAAGGTTTATTTAGCCCTGACATTACAAGAATCTGAAAACTAGCTTTAAGTATTGAATATTCATGTCTATTCAGCTAGTCTTAAGCACACAGTCCAAGTAACAAGGATAGCACCAACAATAAACAATTATGATATTGTCTTTGTTAAGCCAAATAAACTGATCTCATTAATGTCAAAATATTTATTTCAATGCTAAAGTTACTATTGAACCACTAATTGATAATAATGAAATAATGTCTGTAGCACTCTGCTGCTGTTCACTTATCAGCTTAGTGACACAATTTAAGTAGCAAATCTGATTGCAGTTTTCATGCTTGCTCTTTTTTTCAACAGTAGAGGGCAGCACAGCTATTTTTAAGTGTCTTCTTTGGGAGCCATTTGTGTGTGCACACAGGCATTGTATACAATGGGTGCAAAGATGTGACCTGTGGTGGGTTGTAATAGAAGAGTATATTCAGGTGACAAAATAGCCTGCTTAATTAGATCTCTTGGATTGTGGTGTGGAATTTTCCTCTTTAGGCTTTCAGAAATTACCATTACCCTATTAGTATTTACATGTTTCAGCATCTCATATTGATTCTTTTTATTTTGTTCTTTCTGTTGTTTTTTTCCTCCTGTTGTTACTTGTCTCACTTTAGAGGCAGTGTTATGTAAGCGAAAATATCACAGCTTTTGGCTTCTGAAGGTGTAGACTCCAATCCCAGCTCTCCTGCTAGCTCTGTGACTGAGCTGATCAGAATCTCAGAGCCTCAAGATTCTCCTTTTTAAAACAGATATAGAAATACACAATTGAGAGTTTTTAGCATGAAGTGGTGTTGAATTTTATCGAAGGTCTTTTTTACCTCTATTGAGATAATCATGTGGTTTTTGTCATTGGCTCTGTTTATGTGATGGATTATATTTATTGATTTGTGTATGTTGAACCAGTCTTGCATCCCAGGGATGAAGCTGACTTGATTGTGGTAGATAAGCTTTTCGATGTGCTGCTAGATTTGGTTTGCCCATATTTTATTGAGGATTTTTGCATCAATGTTCATCAGGGATATTGGCCTAAAATTCTCCTTTTTTGATGTGTCTCTGCCAGGTTTTGGTATCAGGATGATGTTGGCCTCATAAAATGAGTTAAGGAGGAGTCCCTTTTTTTCTATTCTTTGGAATAGTTTCAGAAGGAATGGTACCAGCTCCTCTTTGTACTTCTAACAATTCAGCTGTGAATCTTTCTGGTCCTGGGCTTTTTTTGGTTGGTAGACTATTAATTACTGCCTCAATTTCAGAACTTGTTATTGTTCTATTCAGGGATTTGACTTCTTCCTGTTTTAGTATTGGGAGGGTGTATGTGTCCAGGAATTTATCCATTTCTTCTAGATTTTCTAGTTTATTTGTGTAGAGGTATTAATAGTATTCTCTGATGGTAGTTTGCATTTCTGTGGGATCAGTGGTGATATCCCCTTTATCATTTTTTATTATGTCTATTCAATTCTTCTCTCTTTCTTCTTTATTAGTCTGGCTAGCCGTCTATTTTGTTAATCTTTTCAAAAAATCAGCTCCTGGATTCATTGATTTTTTGAAGGTTTTTGATTTTGTGTCTCTATCTCCTTCAGTTCTACTCTGATGTTAGTTATTTCTTGTCTTCTGCTAGTTGTTGAATTTGTTTGCTCTTGCTTCTGTAGTTCTTTTAATTGTAATGTTAGGGTGTCAATTTTAGATCTTTCCTGCTTTCTCCTGTGGGCATTTAGTGGTATAAATTTCCCTCTAAACACTGCTTTAGCTGTGTCCCAGAGATTCTGGTACGTTGTATCTTTGTTCTCATTGGTTTCAAAGAACTTATTTATTTCTGCTTTAATTTCGTTATTTATCCAGTAGTCATTCAGGAGCAGATTGTTCGGTTTCCATGTAGTTGTGTGGTTTTGAGTGAGTTTCTTAATCCTGAGTTCTAATTTGATTGCACTGTGGTCTGAGAGACTTTATGATTTCCTTTCTTTTGCATTTGCTGAGGAGTGTTTTACTTCCAATGATGAGGTCAGTTTTAGAATATAAGTGCAAAATGGTGCTGAGAAGAACGTATATTCTGTTGATTTGGAGTGGAGAGTTCTATAGCTGTCTATTAGGTCTGCTTGGTCCAGAACAGAGTTCAAGTCCTGAATATCCTTGTTGATTTTCTGTCTTATTGATCTGTCTAATACTGACAGCGAGGGTGTTATAGATATTGATGGAACACATCTCAAAATAATGAGAGCTATTTGTGAAAAACCCAAAGCCGATATCACACTGAATAGGCAAAAGCTGGAAGCATTTCCTTTGAAAACCAGCATGAGACAGGGATGCTGTCTCTCACCAGTCCTATCCAACATAGTATTGGAAGTTCTGGCCGGGGCAATCAGGCAAGAGAAAGAAAGGGCATTCATATAGGAAGACAGGAAGTCAAATTGCCTCTGTTTGCAGGTGACATAATTGTATATTTAGAAAACCCTATTATCTCAGCCGAAATCTCCTTACGCTGATAAGCAACTTCAGCAAAGTCTCAGAATGCAAAATCAATGTGCAAAATCACAAGCATTCCTATACACGGTTAACAGACAAAAAGAAAGCCAAATCATGAGTGAACTCCCATTCACAATTGCTACAAAGAGAATAAAATACCTAGGAATACAACTTACAAGGGATGTGAAGGATCTCTTCAAGGAGAACTACAAACCACTGCTCAAGAAAATAAGAGAGAACACAAACAAATGGAAAAACATTCCATGCTCATGGATAGGAAGAATCAATATTGTGAAAATGGCCATACTGCCCAAAGTAATTTATAGATTCAATGCTATCCCCATCAAGCTACCATTGTCTTTACTCACAGAATTATAAAAAACTACTTTAAATTTCATATGGAACAAAAAAAGAACTCATATAGCCAAGACAATCCGAAGCAAAAGCAACAAAACTGCAGGATTCACACATCCTGGCTTCAAATTATACTACAAGGCTACAGTAACCAAAACAGTATGGTACTGGTACCAAAACAGATTTATAGGCTGATGGAACAAAGCAGAGGCCTTAGAAATAACACCACACATCTACAACCATCTGATCTTTGACAAACCTGACAAAAACAAGCAATGGGGAAAAGAATCCCTATTTAATAAATGGAGTTGGGAAAACTGGCTATCCATATGCAGAAAACTTACACCTTATACGAAAATTAACTCATGATGGGTTAAAGACTTAAATGTAAGACATAAAACCATAAAAACTCTATAAGAAAACCTAGGCAATACCATTGAGGACATAGGCATGGGCAAACATTTCATGACTAAAACACCAAAAGCAATGGCAACAAAAGCCAAAATTGACAAATGGGATCTAATTAAACTAAAGAGATTCTACACAGCAAAAGAAACTATCATTAGAGTGAACAGAATGGGAGAAGCAATCTATCCATCTAACAAAGGACTAATATCCAGAATATACAGGAACTTAAAGAAATTTACAAGAAAAAAACAACCCCATCAAAAAGTAGGTGAAAGACATGAACAGACACTTCTGGAAAGAAAACATTTATGTGGCCAACAAGTATATGAAAAAAAGCTCATCATCATTGGTCATTAGAGAAATGCAAATCAAAACCACAATGAGATACCATCTCATGCCAGTTACAATGGCAATCATTAAAAAGTCAGGAAACAACAGATATTGGAGAGGTTGTGGAGAAATAGGAATACTTTTACACTGTTGGTGGGAGTGTAAATTAGTTCAACCATTGTGGAAGACAATGTAGCAATTCCTCAAGGATCTAGAACTAGAAATACCATTTGACCCAGCAATCCTATTACTGGGAAATATACCCAAAGTCTTATAAATCATTCTACTATAAAGACACATGCACACATATGTTTACTGCAGCACTGTTCACAATAGCAAGGACTTGGAACCAACCCAAATGCCCATCGATGATAGACTGGATAAAGCAAATGTGGCACATATATACCATGGAATACTATGCAGCCATAAAAAAGGATGAGTTCATGTACTTTGCAGGGACATGTATGAAGCTGGAAACCATCATTCTCAGCAAACTAGCACAGGAGCAGAAAACCAAACACTGCATGTTCTCACTCATAAGTGGGAGTTGAACTATGAGAACACACGGATACAGAGAGAGGAATATTATACACTGGGGCCTGTCGGGGGTGGGGGCTAGAGGAGGGATAGCATTAGGAGAAATACCTAATGTAGATGATGGGTTGATGGGTTCAGCAAACCACAATGGCACATGTGTACCTATGTAACAAACCTGCACGTTCTGCACATGTATCCCAGAACTTAAAGTATAATTTAAAAAAATTCACAATCTTCTCTATCATCTCATCGTGTTGTTGTGAATATCAAATGAAATCAATATATGTGAAAGCATTATTGAAATATAGGTTTTAAAACTAATAACCAATCTCTTTATGCTATTATTGCTGAATCAAACTTTTAATTCAAATGAATTACACAAATAATTTTTAGGATTTATTTTTGAATTATAGGATGGCATCTGCCAATGGGTAGATTTGTCTGCAAGGCATCCTGAGACATCCTTGGCCTGCAGGATGCCTTGTTGGGAGCTGAAGTGCAGGAACTGATGCAGCTGTAAGGGCCAAGCCATGAAAGGGTATGGTTGGAATCTACAGGGTTTATTGAGAATATTCACTGTATTCTGGATAAAGACTAATACTGAACTTAAACCTATCAGACCTGATGTCCCCTTTCCAACAGATATTTTGTAGTTCCCTTTTTACTTTCAAAGATAATATAATTTTTAGGTAATACAATATCTCTACATACCTAATTTCACACAGAAAATAAATTAATATCATGCCCTAATTTTTAGATAAAGGTTTAAAAGTGTAAAATAATTAAAAGTAACATAATATATATGTCAATACATAAGTGCTTGAGCTTGGTTACTAAAAGACATGATGAGTTAGTCAGATGCTATACCTACATGAAGAATGGAAATTGCAAATGCAGACTGTCACAGGAGCTTTGTACTTGTGACTCAAATAGCAAGAATGTCATTGTAGTATTGGTGAAGTGATTTTCAGGATGGTGAACAATTTTTGGTAAAGTTTCCTCCCCATGATTTACAGAGTAGAAACTGTCCTGGAAAATTAGTTGTATATTAAAACGTGCTGCAAAAAGTACTTTGAGATTATGTGTGAAACCGAGTTAGCTTCTAGGCTCAGATACTAACAGAGAGGTTTTTCATCTATATGAGTGTTTGAGAACACAGTACAACGAATCCTTGGGTGGATTATACAGTGCTTTCATTGTGGGATGTCTGTTTTCTCTGGCCTGCACACTCTAAATGCCAGTAAACATGTGGTGATGTTGTAGAAGGAGGCAGATGTTACTGTTATGACAACCAAATATGTCATCAACAGTTTCTGAAACATTCTATTGGGGGTAGAACCATCCCATCTGAGAATCAATTGATCTAAGCCAGGAGTCCATATAGCAGCTCAGGCATGTCAATAGTAAGGAAATATCACCCAGCCACTGACTAGATGTATAGGGAATGGAACCCAGCCCTGAAGTGTGCAGGTGGCAATGACTGGACAGAGTATCAGACCAACCAAACAGGCTGGGGTTCCTGTGAGAGCTCTAGTGGAGAACAGGAACCCCAGATAGAAGTCAGTTGAATGGGTTAGACTGAGGGCTGGCAGCAGGCGGGATGAAAAGGAACACTGCAGTGTAACAGATATTCAGCTGCGCTGGGCTTATAACCCACTGAAGCCTGGGATAATGGCCACAAAATTAATTCCAGACTCCTAAAATACTTCTGCTGCTAAGCCTAGTGATCTTGATCAGCCTTGGTCCAGATTTGCTCAGGAGCTTCAGAGGGCTATGTTCTAGACATAAGGCATTGTGGAACCTCACCCTGAAGACTTCTGGAGAAGGCATGCACTGAAAAGTATAGACCTAGACACATTGGAAGAAAGTTACAAAAAAGAACCATGTGTTGGCTCAGTATTTGGAAGCTCTTAAAATGAAATGATCTGCCTTGTAAAATGGTGACCTACTGAGTAATAATAATCTTTTATGTTTAGAAAGGGATTTCATGTCTTCTATCAAGTTTAATGTGCATTATCTGAAATCAATCATGCCTTCTCTTGCCCAGTAGTCTCATATTGTTCTGGATCATTTATTGCTAGCCATCTAGAGAGTTTATTTACACTGAGGTAGTAGGTTCTTCACATATTATCTTCTAGAGTCATTAGTGTTTAGAAGAAAAGGCCAATGCTTATCTCAGGTCTGGACGGGATTTTCATATTGCTGTGCTTCAGAATCCCCTAGAGAGATGTTTTTTATATATATATATATATATATATATATATATATATATATATATATATCTCAATGCCCAAGGCATACCTCAGGCTGTTTAGATTCAGAAGATATGATTATGGAATATGTATTTTTTTAAAGTCTCACAAGTGATCCTTTGTGTAATTCAGGTTAAGAACAACTTTCTTATACATAGATTTTTTTCATCCATATTAGAATGTAAATGTCTTCAGCGAGGAATTCAGTTAACATACTCTGTAACACTAGTTCAGTGCCAGATAGAAAGTTCTTCCTTGATAAATGTTTGTTGAATCTTTGATTAATATGAAATTTTAGGCACTGTGGCCCATGTGTGTTTATGTGCAGCATGTTGGAGCAATGTGAGGCTTTTCTAACACTTTTCAATTTTTTACCTCACAGGCAATAGTTTGCTTCCAGCAGATTTAAGTCTGACTGTAGTCCTACCTCCTTCGTGGCCCCACCCTTATAAGCTCATTTAACCTTAATTATCTCCTTAAAGGCCCTATCTCCAAATACAATCACCTTCGGGTTAAGGCCTCCTTCATGAGTTAATCATATCCCTCCCTCCCTTCCTCCCTCCCTCCCTTCCTCCCTGCCTTTTTCCTTCCTCCCTCCCTTCCTCCCTCCCTCCGTCCCTCCCTCCTTCCCTCCCTTCCTTCCTTCCTTCTTTCCTTCCTTCCTTCCTTCCTTCCTTCCTTCCTTCCTTCCTTCCTTCCTTCCTTCCTTCCTTCCTTCCTTCCTTCTTTCCTTCCTTCTCTTCTTCCCTCTCTCCCTCCCTCCCTCCTGTCCATGCATCCATCCATACATCCATCCATGCATCTGTCCATCCATCCACATCCATCCATCCGTCTATCTGTTATGGACTGAATTGTGTCTCTCATCAAATTCATATTTTGAAGCCTTAACCCAAAGGTGATTGTATTTGGAGATAGGGCCTTTAAGGAGATAATTAAGGTTAAATGAGCTTATAAGGGTGGGGCCGTAATCCAATACCTTATACAAAGAGGAAGAGATACCAGAGAGCTCATTTCATTCTTTCTCTGTCAGTGCACAGAGAAAAAGTCATGTGAGCATTCCACAAGAAGGCAGTGACTCGCAAGCCAGGAAGAGAGGCCTTGCTAGATACTAACCCTGATGACACCTTCATCTTGGACTTTCAGCTAGCAAAAGTTTGAAAAAATAAATTTCTATCATTTAAGCCACCCAGTTTGTGGTTTTTAAGATAGTCTGCTATGGTCTGAATGTTTGTGTAACCCCCAGATTCATATGTCGAACCCTAATCCTCAATGTGGTGGTATTGGGAGGTGGGGGAAGTAGTTAGGTCATGAAGGGCAGGTCCCTCAGAAATAGGATTCCTGCCCTTATAAAAGCGGCCCCAGAGAACTCTCTTGCCCCTTTTGCCATGTGAGGACATAGCAAGAAGTTGCCATCTGTGAACCAGAAAGTAGGCCTTCACCAAACAGCAGATCTGCCAGTGCCTTGATCTTGGACTTCCCAGAATCCAGAGCTGTGAGAAATATGTTTCTGTTGTTTATAAGCTACCTGGTTTATGGTGTTTTGTTATAGCCAGCTGAATGGATTATGACATAGCCCAAGGAGGCTAATACATTATCTATCCTCTATCAATCATCTTTTACCGGTGGGTAGCAATTTGTCGGGCAGATAGTAGCCTCTTTCCCATTAATTCAGAGGCATCCCAGAAATGATTGAGTTTTTGGAATTATTATTAATAACAATTCCAGGCACTAAAGTTCCTGTTATTATATGTGAAAAGATGTGGGTGGCATAAAGGATTAGGTGACCTAGGTATTTTTCAGAATTGAGGCTTGAGTGACAGACAGTTTAATAACATATCGGCTGACATCTCGTACTGCTAATGAGATATATTTTTTGAACCCTGGGATTGAGTATCTTGAGTAACTCATGAGGTCAAAGGAGAGCCAATGTCTTCAGGCAGTTTTATGCATAATAAGTTTAATAAGATTTTTATTTTTAGGAGCAGTGGCTGTGCTTTACTTTCTGATAATTTATGAGAACAACAAATTGAGACAATAAGGCAGAGAAGGTGAGAATTTGTGAAGCATTAATTTTAGTTTATTGTCTATTGCATTTTTTGTCAGTTGACTCATTTCCTCTCATTTTTACACTTACCAATGAGCTTAACACCTTTTTAATGGATTACATGCCCAGTGATGAAGGACTAGACAGTCATTTTCTCTCCCTTACAATTCTGTTTAATATGACTAAATTATACCCAAAGAACGGCCTTTTCAGTCCACCTTTTATGAGCTCTAAGAACGTAACAAGAAAAGGATCTGAGTTTATGAACCTATCTAGGTGGAGTTTTAAGTCAATGCCAAGTGGTTGTATGTGAAAATCTGTAGATTGCAGTTAGATTTTCAGTTGAGTGAAAATGTTTCCCTGGGAGTTTCTATTCTAAGAATTATTCCTCTACTTATAAATTATCTATGTGTCTGTCTATTTCCTTTGAGAGTGCGTATGTGCATATTATCTCTCTATCACCCTTAGCACTGAGCTTTCCATAGAAAACGTCATTCATTCATATTTATCAAACATATAATTATTTAGAATCCTACCGTTTTTAGACTTATTTGGGAGATAGACATGTACGTAAGCAAATAATTCAAGTAATCTCTTACAAGAGATGTAAAAGTTGTTATAGGAGCACAAACAAAGAGGTAATTAACTCTCCCAGGGAGGTTGGAGAAGAGGTAATATTGTAGATGTATCAGGAGGGACAGTGGGGAGTTGGCATAGAGGAAAAGGGTAAGGCCTTTCTTGACAGAGGGCACAGCATGGATACAGGCAAGGAGAACACAATGATGCTCTTTAGAAGGGCTGGGGAATATAGAGATTACCTAAATGTGTACAGCTGTGAGGATGATTTACCATGATAGGTCTGTGTAAAAGCAAAGGCTGTTTTGCTTTAGATGTGCAGTATCTTTCATGCTGTATGCTTGCTGCTCCTCAAACATGTTGTTCACATCCATGCCTTTGTTCTCATCATTCCTTCTGCCTAAATACCTCTTACTCATCCTTTGGGGCCTAGCTCTTCTGTGAAACTTTTTAACACTTTCCTGGCAGAATTTATTGCTCCATCTTCTATGTTCCCGCAGCACTGTGCTCATATTGCTATGCAAGTATCATATGGGTATTGTTCATGTTGACATTTTCCTTACTGGATTGTGAGGTCTTCAAGTGCTGATACTACATATAGTTTTCTTTTTGTATTCTTATTAGCATAATGACTGGCAAACAATATGTATTTAAAACATGAAGAATCAGTACGGATGGCCCCCTTAATGCTCCAGACAGAATTATTTTTAAAAGAGAAGTAGCTTGGCTCATTGGGAAGAGGCCAGTATGAGGATACTAGAAACTGAAATCTAACTTCACTTTGCTTCTTGGTGCTAACCAGCTGTATGGCAACAGGCTTGCCCCTTAACCTGGGGCTTCATCTTCGCTCATATGGATAGCGTAGTACCTTATCAGCATAAAGCCAGGAGGTGGAGTGAAATGATCTTCTGCGATTCTTTCTGACTCTAACAGCTGGAATTTAAAAATGTCTCTGATGAATTGATTTTATATTTACTCATATTTTCTTCATTTTCCTTTGAAGTGTCAGGAGACTTTATTATTTATCTGCTTAACTGTTCTCATAAATAATACATGGAGGTTTTTTATTACAAGGTATTAGTGAAGGAAACTAAAATCCTGAGTTTGTGCTCAGAATAGTCATAGAGTCAGAATGGATACTTGGAGCATCTTGAGAATATCTTGCTGTCTCTAGACAGTTCTCAAACTATTCTCCAACTGACCTTGTGCAAAAGTAATTGTATGTTGTTTTCTCTAAACTGGTATATTAACATACTATCTCCAAAAACTTTCTTTTTGAGTTGAATTTCTAATGAATTGATTAGCAGACAGATGGTCAGAATCTAGGAAAATAATAATAAATTATTTTGTCAATATTCACAGTGAACATCCTTTGAGATACTGAAGGAAAAAGGAAATAACTCAAATTCTTTTTCATCTGTTTGTTGTAATCAGCAAAACATGGCCAACTAAGTGTATCAGGTAAAAATATGATTTTATAAACTATTATGTGATTCATCAATGAAGTATTAAAACAAAACCAACATTTATAATACTGTTCCAATAAGCAATAAATCACTTTCACTGTTCTGATAACTGAGAAGATTGTGAATCTATTCTTGAAAATTATTACTTTTTATTAAGTGATATTGTGAACTAAGCACTGTAGTAATTAACACAAACACAACCTGTGGCTCTTGGGCATTGAGGGACTTTTCAGAGCTTTGTCTGAAAATGGTGGTCTGCAGTGAGAATAGCAGTTGAGAGCACACAGAGGGCTGACTGGGTAGGATAGGGCTGCAGAAACAGCCCTCTGCTTCTATGTGTTGGAAGGTAATGGCAGGTTAACCTGAGAAGAGAATGGTGTCTTGTTATGAGAGAGACCTATTTTTTTTCCTCTATGTCTCAGAAGAGAGTAGCTACATCACAGATATTAGTCTTCCTTAGGGGAGTATTTAGAAGGCTTTGTTTTGATGTTGCAGTGTCCTGTAGGGAGGAAGAGGCTAGGCTCCTTTGCCAGCTTGCCAGCTTGCTAACCTGTTTGGCAGGGAAGGTGGGGCATAGATATTAAGCTCTCAAGACCCAGACCAGAGTCTAGCTAGATTTAACACCTTCAGCTGCATGCAATGACCACCTGGACCAGGTAATCTTTTCACATGCATAATTTAACGTAATATTTCAATAGTTTTTTGATTATAAAAGTAAAACATTACTATTGCAGGAAACTTGAAAAATATAAAATAGAAAGTTCAAACAAGAAAATTAGAAACACCCCAAATCAGAAATGCCCACTGTCAATATTCTACACACTTGAACATAATTGAGATCCTAGTTTGTATACAATTGTTTGTTGCTGAACATTATGTTATAAGCACTTGTTAAACCTTTGAAAATGCTTCTTAAGCATTATTTTTAATAGCAGGTTTACATGGAAGAAGATTCATAGTTTATATAACATATCCTCTATTTTTGATATTTAGATTGTTTCAAAATTTTTCTGCTTATATATTCTGTTCAAAGAATGGCTTTCTTCATAAAGTTTCTTCTACTCTTTAGATATTTCAGTAGGATGATTTCCTAGAAATAGAATTATGTCAAGAGATATGGGTATTTTTTAGACTCCCAATATGTACTATCTTTATAGAACTGTTATGTTGCTGCATCCTCTGTTTAATTTTCATGTTTCCTCTTATGCTTTTCTGATGGGGTGCAAGATTTTCTGAAACTGAGAATGACTATGTCCACCCACTCTAGGCCAACCACTCTAGTGCCAATCAACGGATCAATGATGGTCCTTTGACTTTGACTTAGACCCTGTGAGAGATTTAATAAGAAGTGAAACATATAGTTGTGTTATAGAAGTCTATAATCCAGCAAAACTAATGCATGTGGAAAAATTCACAAACAATTCAAGATAAAATCTCTGTAACCTTTCTTTGTAGGACACCTATGCAATAGGAATCTGAGGTTTCTACAACGTAGATTCTCAATGATCAGTGTGAGTCCCCAGTCAATCCTGGGCCACCATCTGCTCTAGGTTTCAGGGAGGAGTTTCTTATTCTGTCTTTTCAATGAAGGTGTCTCAACATACCAACAAGTGTGCCTTCTAATCCCCACAATCTTCCCCTGGATAATGACAATAATGATGATGATGCCTAACACTTACTGAGCCATTTACCTTGTGCCAGGCATGGAGTAAAATCATTTATATGTATTATCTCATGTTATCTGTCTAACATCCCTGTGAGGTGGTATTATTATCCTTATTTTATGAATGATAAAACTGTTGCTTAGAGTGATATTAAGAGATTTCCCCAAGGTCATACAGTAGTCAGGGGAAGAGAATTATTCCAGCCAGGTGTGTCAGTTCAGAGTCTGTGATCTTGAACACAAAACCACACAGCCTCTCATGCTGGAAAGGCAAGAAGCTGAGCCTCTGCTAGGGAGTGTTTCTCTGTCAGACTCTCCAGCTAGAGTCTAACTGCTCTTTGCAGAGGCAGCTCCAGGCAAAGGATTTTCTTGTTGTTTGTGGCCACAAGTCCAGCAGCTACTCTCCATGATGTCTCTTATCAGGGATGTTACTATTCAGCATTGCTCTTACAGATCCTCCCATCAGAGCAGTTCAATAGATTCTCTGGTGTTTGCTGAAGTCTGACTTTCTGGACTCCCTCTCAACAATGGCGTATTTAGCCTTACTCTTGGCATCACCTCTGCAGGGTGTCTGACAGCACTGCACCCACAGCTCTGCATAAATTCTCAACCCTTTGGAGGAATGACGGAAGCTGCAGTTGCCCCCACTCAAGGCTAAATGCCTAGACTCACTCATGGCGAGTACGTGTTCTTTCCCTACGTATACCCTCTGTAGAACTGCAAAATCATAGAATATTATCATTCTCTCCCTGCAATATTAAAATCCATACCTGTTGTGGACTTGGCAGTAACCTAAAATTCCTCTTTTCGTGTTCTCCCCATGGACCTTTGACACAGATGAGTATCAAGCTCCAGGAATATCTTCCCAACCAAATATGCAAACTCAAGTCTTTTGCCTGGATCCCATTAGGTGGTATTAAGGTTAAGCATTATAGGAACTCAAAGAAGATGCCAATAAAGGCTGAAATGACCAGGAAAGATTCCTTGGAGGAGGTGAAACTAGAGGTGAGTCTTGAAATGCCTAGGATTTAAACACCTGGGCTTGATGAGGGTGGACATTTTGAGAGGGACGACTTACATGTGTGATGTCAGGATACAAGAAATTGTATTTACCAGAATGTGAGAAAGCTGGGCTGACAGGAGTCACGCTATGGGCACAGAGATTATTTAACCTTCTCTTTGGTTGCTGAGGCCCCACAGCTCCTCTATGTAATGTACTATTTAAAGGCCAATGCTGAGCATTTCCTGGTGTGACAGCTCTTACATTAGCTGCTTCTCCTAGGTAGATCTTCCTGGTAAATGCCTTGAAAGTAGCGGCCCCCTCTAAATGTTTCTTTTGCAAGCAAGCTAGCTAGCTGCCCACTCAGAACTTTCTAGTTGTTCTTGAGACAAGTTTTTTCAGTTTTTCTTTATTCTGATTAATTTTTTTTTTGTTTTTGGTTGTCAGATATTCAAAATAGCTTAAACATTGAGGGAAATGTACTGGCTTGTGTAGCCAACAGAAAAGTTCTTCTTAGGTTTCAGGAACAGCTTGATTCAGGGGCTCAACGTTTCCATGTTTCCGTATTTTGGTTCTTTATCCCTCTGTTTTGGCTACCTGCTCAGAGAGAGTCTTGCCCTGTTGATGTCCCTGGATTCTTCTTTATATGTCTAAACATGTGAAATAGAGGGCTTTTTTTCTTACTGGTCGATTTGAAAAAGTGTCCTGGACTTGACTCTCAGTGGAATGAATTGCGTCATATGCCCAATCCTGAGCTAGTTACTAGGGAAAAGGAGATAAGATGCTCTGATTGGTCAGGCCTGAATCATGTACTCACCCATGAAGGCAGACATGAAGTGCATTCAGCCCAACTACATGGACCAAACCTAGACCACATATAGTCTTCCATATAAAAGTAAGGGATGATGTTAACCAAAAAAGAGTAAATATATGCTAGGTAGTAAAAAACAACCTACATTTCCCATAGTGGGTCTCTGACTCTCCAAATATTAGGTCGAATAATCTCATTGGCCTAAAAGAATGGCTGGAATACCCTTCATTATTGCCTGGATTCCCTGGAAGGCTAGAGAGCTGTGCTGCTCACTGATGGATGCACCTGCCTCACGTGGCCATTGCTGACATCCTGAAAGTCACTGAGAAGATTGAAGAGTCACTTTGATCTCAACTGGGAGAAAGTGATGAATGCTCTGGATGTGCATTGGATCAGCAGAGAGAGAAAGGAGGATGAGTTTATTATCTGGCTTGACTATGTTGGAAGTAAATAAGTGAAGCTGCTTAACTTAATCTCTCAGAGGCATCTTGTCTGAGGCAGGAGAGCACAGAAGTTTATAACATTGGCCTCTAAAGTCAGGCTGCCTGGGTTTGAACTTAGTTTCTTAGTATCAGTAAGCCTTAGTTTTCTATCTCTACAAAACAGTGTCCTGAGGATGCAATAAAATTATGCATGTAAAGCACTTGATACAGTGCATGGTACATACTCTATTATCGGCTTAATTCTAATGTTAACAAATAATCCTTTACACCAGCACATAATGTCACAAGAGCTTGAGAGAGTCTATCTATCCAGAGGCATGTGAAGTGTAGGACATATTTTCTCCTATTGGACATGAAACTCTTTCAGCTCCATTTTATTTCCTGAGGGGCAAACAAGTCTGACTATAATCTTCCCATATGTGCTCTGACAACTAATGGCTTCTGGGAGTCACTACCACATCCCCTTCTCCCTCCCACAGAGTCCTGCCTATTCTATGAAAGATTTCATGAATCTGATCTCCCACTTCACTGCCACTGCCCCTATTCTTGTTCACAAGCTCATCTCTCCTGCCTGGTTAATTCAGGAATCTCTAACTGAGTTCCCTGTCTCTAGTCTCTTTCCATCTGGTCTAGTCGATATAATAACGACCTTACTACTTAGCAAGGTATTACTTAAGGCTCTTCTTAGTCTGATTCCAGTCAACCCTTTCATCTGCAAGAATCTCCCCAACAAGACTTTTTTTTTTTTTTTTTTTTTTTTGAGATGGAGTTTCACTCTGTCGCCCAGGCTGGAGTGCAGTGGCGCGATCTCAGCTCACTGAAAGCTCTGCCTCCCAGGTTCACAGCATTCTTCTGCCTCAGCCTCCCGATTAACTGGGACTACAGGCACCCGCCACCGTGCCCAGCTAATTTTGTTTTTTTTGCATTTTTAGTAGAGACATGGTTTCACCATGTTAGCCAGGATGGTCTCGATCTCCTGACCTCATGATCCACCCGCTTCGGCCTCCCAAAGTGCTGGGATTACAGGCATGAGCCACCATGGCCAGCCCACAAGACATTTTTTTAGGATCACAGCCACTGATGTTCGCTGTTCTTAGAAAACTCCATGCACCAGCATACTGGCAGGCCTTTCCCGCATTGTTCTCACTGCCTATCTGCCTTAGCTGTTCTCTGCTTGGTTAACTTCTGCTTATCTTTTAAAGTTCAGCTCCTCTTCCCTGGGTCCCTTGTCCCTGTGCTTCCAGAGCTAGAGACAGATGTTAGTAGCATAGCATTTATCACACTATTTAACAATTGGCTGTGTACATGCCTCTACTCTGATATGCACCATAAAGTCTTAGAAGAAAAGGAATATGGCTTATGCATTTTTATATACCAAGGGCCTAGAAAAGTGTCCTCGAATGCATATTTTCTACAATAAATATTTATTCTTAGGTTGTAAATTAAAAAGAGTAAAACACACTGCTATACATTTCTCATAATACACCACCATTTCAAGTGGTGCTTAGGACTTTTCTTTCTTTTCAAATGTATTTTTAATTATGTAAGTAAAAAGAAATATATGAATGTTGATATGGTTTGGTTCTGGGTCCCCACTGAAATCTGAACTCGAATTGTAATCCCCATAATCCTCATGTGTCAAGGGCCGGACCAGGTGGAGGTAATTGGATCATGGGGGTGGTTCCTCCCATGCTGTTCTGGTGATAGTGAGTTCTCATAAGATTATGGTTTTACAAGTGTCTGGCATTTTCCCTGCTTGCATTCACTTCATCCTTCCACCTAGTGAATAAGGTGCCTGCTTCTCCTCTGCTTTCTGCCATGATCCTAAGTTTCCTGAGGTCTCGGCAGCAATACGTAACTGTGAGTCAATTAAAGCCCTTTCCTTTATAAGTTACCCAGTCTTGGGTATTTCTTCATAACAGTGTGAGAATTGACTAATACACATGTATTCTTTTTCTTTTTTTTCTTTTCCCGGAGACAGGATCTTGCTCTCTCACTCAGGTTGGAGTGCAGTGGTGCAATCATGGCTCACTGAGCCTCGAACTCCTCCCACCTCAGCCTCCTGAGTAGCTAGGACTATAGGTGTGCTCCACTATACCCGGTTAACTTTTAACTTATGTTTTATAGAGACGGGGGTCTCATCATATTGCCCAGGGTTTGTGAATCTATTCTTACTCTTAAAAATATATTAATTCCCTTTCCCTACATAACCACTGTTACTGGCTTGGTAGGTACTTTTCAAGACCTTTTACAATTTTTATTTATTTTAAAATAACAGCTCTATTGAGATATAATCCACATGCCATAAAATTCACTCTTTAAAAATGTACAGTTCAGCGGTTCTTAGTGTTTTCACACAGTTGTGCAACTATCTGATTTTAGAACATTTTCATCATTCCTTTAGTAGTCACTTCCCATTCCTCCCACTCCTCAGCCCCTGGCAACCACTAATTTACTTTCTGTCCGTATGGATTTGCCTCTTGTGGACATTTCATATAAATGGAATCATATGAAAAGCATTTTGTGTTTGACTTGTGTCATTTTAGCATAATGTCTTTAGGGATCATCCATTTTGTAGATATGTTAGTATTTCATCCCTTTTTATGGCAGAATAATATTTTATGTATGCCATATTTTGTTTATCTGTTTATCAGTTGATGGACATTTGGGTTGTTTTCAATTTTTGGCTATTATGAATAATGCTTTATGAATATTATTGTATAAGTATTTATGTAAATGCCTGTTTTTAATTCTCTTTGGTATATATCTAGGAATGAAATTGGTGGATGATATGGTAACTATCTTTAACTTTTTGTTGGACTGCCAAACTGTTTTCTGCAGCAGCTGCACCATTTTGCATTCCCATCAGTAAAGTTTGGGGATTCCAACTTTTCCACATCCTTGTCGCCATTTGTTATATTGTCAGTCTGTTTGACCATAAGCATCTTAATAGGCATGAAGTATTCTCTGATTGTGATTTTGACTTTGATTTTCCCAGTGACTAACGATCTTGAGCATTTTTTAATGTGCCTATTGGCAATTCATATATCTTCTTTGGAGAAATGTCTATTTAAACCTTTTGTTATTTTTTAACTGGGTTATTTGCCCTTTTTTTGAGTTGTAAGCATTCTTTATATATTGTGATATGTGACTTACAAATACATATAGAGATATTTGTATATGTTATTAGATATATATCAGATATATGATTATTAGATATATATAACTTACAAGTAAATACCTCATATATGTAATCAGCTATTTGTGAATACTATATATTCACAAATCACGTATCAGATAATTATTTACAAATATTTTCTTCCCAACTTTATCAGATATATAATTTGCAAATATTTTATTCACAACCTTTTTATATACATTTAAATAAATATATTTATTTTGTGCATATATTTTTATATATAAAGATTTAACTTGTTTTTTTTGATACAGAGTCTTGCTCTGTCACCCAGGCTGGAGTGCAGTGGCACGACCTCGGCTCACTGCAACTTCTGCCTCCCGGGTTCAAGTGATTCTTCTGCCTCAGCTTCCTGAGTAGCTGGAACTACAGGTGCATGCCACCACTCCCGGCTAATTTTTGTATTTTTTTTTAGTAGAGACGGAGTTTCACTACATTGGCCAGGCTGGTCTCGAACTCCTCAGGTGATCCACCCACCATGGCCTCCCAAAGTGCTGGGATTACAGGCATGAGCCACCGTGTCTGGCCTTGGTTTCTCTTTTAATACATGTGGGATTATGCTATTTGTATTGTTGTGTAGGTATCTTCCTAGGTCATTGTAGTGTAAGTCTTCCTCATTATTTTAAATTGCTGCATATATGTGCATAGATCATTCCCCTGATGATAGGCATTTTGATGAGTCTCAATATTTTTACTATAATGAACAATGCTGTAATGAGCATCGTGTAGAGGCTGCTTTCTATACATGTGCAAGTATGTAGCATACCTTGAAGAGGAATCACTGAATTTAAGGACATCTGCACTTCACACTTTAATATACACTATCAAAATTCCCATTAGAAAGGCGGTACAAATGTACTACTCTTCTAGCAACATACGTGGGAATAACATTTCCTTGAATTCTGACCAACATTCAAATTTAGCTATTCTTGACTATCTGATAAGCAAAAATGTACCTGATTGTTTTAACTTGGAAGACATTATTTCAATATCATGATTTCCATAATTTCTATCATTTGGTGTTCTTATAAAAGCTATCTCTCATCTTATTCTGGAGATCTTTCCTTCACATGGGAACCTCTACATGACACACAAAAGAAAAGATGGATGGGCGGGGAGAGTCTAGATTTTTATTCTAGCTGTTATGTATGGTGAGGCCAGCTTAAGAAACACATGGCTTTTAAAAGACTTTCCATTGTATTTGGAGCAGACCAGACTTTTAACCACAATCCAGAGACTTTTAACTTCACAAAGATGTGGCATTTTATTTTAATAAAGCTATCGACAGAGCTCCCTTTTCGAGTGACTTTTCAAAAGCATCTTTTGTCAGCAGAGGGCTTTTATTAGCTAATGTAACCTTTCTGTACTCCATGTTAGCAGAGAGAGAAAGGAAATGTCCTTGGGTTCCAAATATGGAAAGTTGTGCAAAGACTCTCAAGGAGAAAAAAGTTGTTCCGCTTTCCGAAGCTGCATTTGTCACTCAATGTTGTATCGTAACTGAAAGTAATGAACTTTCCAATGCTACTGTCCAGAAGGTAAAAGGTTCACAAGATTATGCCTCTAAACTGGCAATTGCATAAAAAGAGATCACAAAGGATTAAAATGTGAAGAAGAAGTAAAAGTCTGAATTTAGCTGTGAGTGACAACTTGGATAGACTCAGCTATAAAATATCTGAAATGGGGGGAGTTAGGCAAGACCTAGGAGGGAGGAGTGAGAGTAACAGTCTTGGCTGTGGAACAGGGTAGCTAAATGTTTAGGGCTTAATCTGAGCCACTACTGATAATTAAGCAGCATCGATAAACTGAAGGAGCATGGGGAAGGAGTATAGATTGTGGACTCTGGGTGCAATTCATGTGGGGTGTTGGTGTTGTGGTTCCATTAATTAGTCCTTCGATGTAAGAGCTCAGTCAGTAGCGGAAGAGGCTGGTGACAGGGGCTTTGACAGGTCTTAGGACACTGGGAAAATAGATTGAGATTCTGGAGCAGGGCTAGTGCAGTGTGGGATCTGAACGTGTTGTCAGGACCGAGCCCAGCGCTTTGATTAAGGTCAACATAGTAGGAATGGAGAAAGTCACGTAAACGGGAACCTGAACCGGGGCTTCATTTCAAAGCCCATGGAATAGATAGGGAAGGGTGACTAATGACTTTTCTGCTGTTGCAGTCTGGCTTACAAACTGAGTAAGGCACAAAAGGCAGAACTGGTGTTGATAGCAAAGGGTCATCAGAGAAGGCAGGAAGGACACCCTGTCACACTGCCCCTTGGCTCCCCTGATATCACTATGTTTTTCTTTTTTTTTTTTTCCGTCATCCTTGTTAGGAACTGGCAGGTAGTTGTGCTTGATGTCTATTAGACTCCAATTCAATTTTGAGGTCCATAATTCAATGAGGATAGATATAAAAAGGGTTCCTTTTTCATTAAAAGGGTAATTACCTTGTTATCAGAGTGCTGGAAAGATGAGAGCTTATGGATTTTTCATAAAATTATAAGTTTATAAGGGGCCGGGTGAAGTCATCTTATTCTGTCCTCAAGCCAGGGACAAATTTAATTCACCCTTGATGGATGGGACATTGTTTAACAAGGATCTCTAGAGAACAAGCGTTGATAACTTTCAGTGTTTTGCAGCCCTCAGTTGTGATATTTCTTCTATCCTGTTGAATATATTGACACAGAATGGAAGTCCATAATCTTTTGTGTTCTCTTTGGGTAGAAAGAACAGTGTTATAAATGTACTTCATTTTCATTATGTTAAAGAATACTTATCAAATGCCTTGTATGTGCTTGGTGCCAGATACAACTGTGACACAGGGAGGAAGACAGACTTGATCCCTGCTGTCATTTAGCTGTGAGACTCATGAGGGATAATAACCGATAATCACATCAGTAAATGACTACAAATTGTAATAAGTGCTGTGAAGGAAACACTAAGGCATAGCTACAGAGGATAGCAGGAGGAAGCTAAGACCTCACTGAGCCTCCAGCTCTGGCCGCTGAGCGATGGTCCCTTCTGTCTGCCAGGGTGGGATCGGGCACTCATCCAGTTGCAGGTGTGAGCACTATTGAGTAGCACAGGGTCTTGAGCTGTGGCCGTGGACTTGGGCAACAGGAAATTAGAAATATCCTCTGGAAAGCTGGCCAGATTTGCAGATGGCTCTGCTGTAGTACAGTCAGGTGACACTGCAGTAATGGTCACAGCAGTCAGTAAAACAAAACCTTCACCTTCCCAGTTTATGCCTTTGGTGGTTGACTACAGACAAAAGGCTGCTGCAGCAGGTAGAATTCCCACAAACCCTCTGAGAAGAGAGATTGGTACTTCTGATAAAAAAAATTCTTACAAGTTGAATAATAGATTGTTCAATTAGACCTATCTTTCCAGCTGGCTACTTCTATGATATACAGGTTCTTGTAATCTGTTAGCTGTAGATGGTATTAATGAGCTTGATGTCTTAGCAATTAATGGCATCTCTGTAGCCCTCTCATGATCAGATATTCTTTGGAATGGACCTGTTGGGGCAGTATGAACAGGAATGACTGATGGAGAATGTGTTGTTAACCCAACAAGAAAAGAAATGTCTTCTAGTACTTTAAATGTAGTGGTTGCTGGAGCACCTAAAAGTCAGATTGTCATGTGGAAGCCTCTGCAGAGAACATTTTACAGCAGGACTTTTGCCATGCTGTCAAAGTGGGAGTGAAATATACCCAACAAATAATTTAGGGCATCCAGCAGTTGGTAAAGAAATTGGTGTTACCAAGAGGACACCTCAGAAGTTACTTACCCCTTCACCAGAGATTGTGAAACATGCTCATAAACTTGCTATGGAGAGACTCTATGCAGTTTTTACAGATTGTGAACATGATAAAATTTCCAGAGATGAAGCTGTTAACAAAATAAGATTACATACAGAGGAGCAACTAAAAGAAATATTTCCAGAGGTTGATCTATATGAAATAATAGAATTATTCAATGTTGTTGCAAAGGAAGTTTTTAGAAGTATTATTTTGAATGAATACAAAAGATGCCATGGTCGGGATTTGACTTTACTTAGGAATATAGCTTGTGAGGTAGATATATTTAAAACCCTTCATGGATCAGAATTATTTCAAAGAGGACAACACAGGTGCTTTGTACTGTTACATTTGATTCATTAGAATCCAGTATTAAGTTGGATCAAGTTATAATAGCTATAAATGGGATATATGGGATACTATGAGTTTCCTTCTTATGCAACTAATTAAATTGTCAAAGTCACTGGTTTAAATAGAAGAGAACTTGGGCATGGTGCTCTTGCTGAGAAAGCTTTGTAAAATGTTATTCCCAAATATTTTCTTATCACTGTAAGAGTTACATCTCAAGTCCTAGAGTCAAATGGGCCATGTTCTATGGCATCTGGATGGGGTGGAAGTTTAGCATTAATGGATTCAGGGGGTCCAATTTCACCTACTGTCACAGGCGTAGCAATGGGATTGGCCACCAAAACCGATCTTGAGAAGGGTGAAATAGAAGATTATCATTTGCTAACAGATATTCTGGGAATTGAAGATTACAGTGGTGACATGGACTTCAAAATAGCTGGCACTAATAAAGGGATAACTGTATTACACGCTGATATTAAATTACCTGGAATACCAATGAAAATTGTAATGGAGGCTATTCAACAAGCTTCAGTGGCAAAAAAGGAGATATTACAGATCATGAACAAAACTATTTCAAAATCTCAAACATCTAGAAAAGAAAATGGACCTGTTGTAGAAACTGTTCAGGTTCCATGATCATAACTAGAAAAACTTGTTGGACTGGGTGGATATAACTTAAAAAACATCAGGTTGAAACAGTTGTAACTATTAGGTGGATGAAGAAACATTTTCTATATTTGCATCAACACCCAGTTCTATGCATGAGGCAAGAGACTTGATTGCCGAAATCTGCAAGGAAGATCAGGAGCAGCAATTAGAATTTGGAGCAGGGTATACCGCCACAATAACTGAAAGCAGAGATACTGGTGTAATGGTAAAATTATATTCAAATATGACTGCGGTACTGCTTTATAACACACAAGTTGATCAATGAAAGATTAAACATCCTACTGCCCTAGGATTAGAAGTTGGCCAAGAAATTCAGGTGAAATACTTTGGATGTGACCCAGCTGATGGAAGAATGAGGCTTTCTCATAAAGTGCTTCAGTCTCCAGCTACAACTGTTGTCAGAAGTTTGAATGACAGAAGCAGTATTGTAATGGGAAAACCTATTTTACAGTCATCATCTAATTATTCTCAGTGATTTTTTTAAAGAGAAATCCAGAATTCTATTTTTTCTAGGGTAAGGTGCTATAGAGCAAAATTTTAGTAGTATCTTCCATTGTGTAGATTTATATACGATATAAATATATTCTAATTATTTGTATTAAAATGCTCATTTACATGTGCCAATTTTGAAATTCAAGAGTAACCCATATTCGTTTAATCTTATTTACATTATAAATCAAGAAATATTTTAAAAAGTAAATCATCTATACATCTTAGAAAAGATTACATACCTTTGTTTCTCTAATTCTGAAATATATGAAAAACATAGATATGTCATATATAGTATTATAACAGATCTCTTCCTACATCTCATTTGTCTTCTTTATATACAGTAGTGACAATTTACCCTCAGTCATCCTACAGCTCACCTCTTTGCCCAACAACTTTACTTGCCTACAACTGTCCATAAACTGGAACAGGCCATATTCAAAGCCAGTGCCTATTTATTTAGAATGATTACTAGACATAGTGAGTTGAGGGAGCTAATCTTATACACTTTTAATAATACGATGTCTTTTAAATTTGTCACAAAATCATGAACATAGTGGAATAAATATAAATGAGATTCTAACTAGGATGAGGTAGTAATTATGTATATTTTTCAAATTTACCTAAACATAGGAAAATTATTTACTTGTCAAATTGAACTAGGTCACTTTTGGAATATGTATATTGCTCTAATGTCTGGAAGTTCTTAGTATAAGAGCTGGAGTAATCATGACTTTCAGTTAATAGATGTTTGAAATAGATGTTTAGAGGTTACTGATATACATGTCAAGTTGTTCATTCCCATCATTTAAAATATCACCTTATAATTCCACACAAAAGTAAATGGCATGTGGATGTCATAATTTAGAATGTGTAATCTTTTAAAAAATCTTATAAAAATACACTGGACTCAGTGGTACGTGCCTGTAGTCCCAGCTACTTGGGAGGCTGAGGTGGGAAGATCACTTGAACCCAGAAGTTCAACACTGTAGTGTGCAACAATCATGCCTATGAATAGCTACTTCACTCCAGCCTGGGCAACATAGCAGGACTTTATCTCTAAAAAATGTTTTAAATCTCATAAAAAATAAGTAAATCTGGCCGGGCATACTGACTTGCGCCTGTAATCCCTTTGGGAGGGTGAGGCGGGTGGATCACCTGAGGTCAGGAGTTCGAGACCACCCTGGCCAACATGGCAAAACCCTGTCTCTACTAAAAATACAAAAAGTAGCTGGGCGTGGTAGCAAGAGCCTGTAATCCCAGCTACTCAAGAGGCTGAGGCAGGAGAATCTCTTGAACCTGGGAGTCAGAGGTTGCAGTGAGCTGAGATCGCACCAGTGCTCTCCAGCATGGCCACCGAGAGTGAAACTCTGTCTCAAAAAAAAAAAAAAAAAAAAAAAAAAAGCAGGTAAATTCATGACTTAGGGCTAATTAGTTCATAAAATATTAAAAATTTAGCTGGTTAAACCAAATGTTTTAAAGATATGTATATTTATGTCAAACATTGATCATATATCTATTGTGTGTAAAACAGCATGTTAGGCAATGTTGATATACTTTCTGAAATATTAATGATTAATTGAAAATGAAAGGTTAAATTAAAAAGAAAACCTCATTGAGATGAGTGATCGGGAAAGGCCTCTTTTTTATAAGTGACACATAACATGAGCCCCGAATTATAAAAGGAATTAGCCTTTCACAATGAAAAGAAGAACACTTCTGACAGTGGGAGCAGCATGTGAAAAGGCCCTGCACTAGAAAAAGCACAGTGCATTTTGGGAATTTAGAGAGTTCACTATGCCAGGAGTGGAGGGGTCAAGGAAGAAGGTGGCATGCTATGAGATTAGAGAAGTAAGGGGCCAAATAATGCTTGATCTTATAGGCAATGGTGAAGAGTTTAGATTTTATTGTAAATGGAATGTATTTAAAAGATCACTCTGGCTGCTGTGTGGCAAATGAACTGGAAGTGGAAAAATCAGAACAGAGAGAGAGGGAGGTTAGGAGGCAGTCCAGGAGGAAGATGTTGGTGGCTTGGACTAAGCTGGAGTCAGAGAAAGTGGATAGATGTTTTCGAGATACACTTAGGAGGTCTTACTGATGGCTGGATGTAGGGAAAGGGTAAAAAAAGATACAAATTCAAGACTGACACTGGTAAGATGATAGTTCCATCTGGTAGATAGAGAACAAGCAGGGAGGAACAAGCTTGTAGTGGGAAGGATGGGGGCAGATGTTTACATTTGCACATGTTAAGTTTGAGCTGCTTGGGAGACCCAGAAATAGAACTGTTGATTCTAAGTCTGGAGTTCAGAGATGTCAAAACTGGAGAAATACATTTGGATGACTAAGTCTGTCAATGAGAATAAAAGCTTGGGAAAAGAATGAGATAAGGAAGAGGAGGAGAGAGAAAGAAAGGAGGCCCAGTTGTGAACTTCAAGAAACTCTGAACATCCCCCCACAGCCTTGAGAACAATTGATTGCAGAGTAGAGAGAGCACCAGACTCAAAAGGATGTGGGTTCTAATCCCATTTTAGTTTTAGACACTATGACCTTGGGCAAGTAACTGCTTCTTTCTGAACTCAGGATCTATACTTTAAGGTAAAAATTATTCTCTAATTCTCTTCCATCACCAATATTCTGTAATTCTCTTGGTATTAGGCTCATTTTCCAATTACTTTGGGCATATTTGTAACTCTCTTTACCTACCTTAAATTGTCATATCCAGAATACCCTTTTCTAATCATGATTTGAATCTTAGGTGCATTAAGTTAACATTCTTCTAAATCTTTCCCTTCTGCCAAATTGTGATTTCTTGGGGGGTGGAGGGGCAATTGTGCTTGTGCTTTTTGGCTTGTGCATTCCAATCCAATTTGGGCACAGTGAGGCATCTGTGGCACAATGGAGATTGGTATTGGTAGGCTTCCTTGTTTGTTAAAAATGAACTTCCTTATTTTTGCCATTTCTGTTGAGCTCAATTTCCCAGTCTCTTTTAAATCAGCTTTAGAGATTTGAGGATTGCCAGTGGGGTGTGTTATTTGACCTCACTTAATGTTTGTGTTTGGTTCAGATCATAAAGCAAACCAAATTGACTGCCTCTGCTCAGTACCCAATAGGACTTATAACCCAGGCAAAATGTGGGTTGAAAGATGTATTCCCAATTGCAATGTACTGGAAGAGTTTGTATTAACAAAGTTTCAGAGAACTGCTTAAGGATCTCTGTTCTAGAGATTTTTTTCTTAACAAATTAACACTGTAAAATTATTCCGGTGGAAATAATTTTTTAACAAAGTGTCTTTGCTGTCCTGTCACAGTGCTTTATTATTGCTAATTTTTCTCATGAGATGATTCTCCCTGTTGCTTTTGCCTTTGTCTCACAATGCACCATCTGAACCTACTAAGAAAGTTGGAAAATTTTTTTTAAAAAGACTTTATGCTAAAAAACAAAAACCACAGTTCAGTGGTTAGTAAAAAATGATAGCTAAGATAGCAATTAGATGTCCTTTCCTTTTGACCTAATAAAGACTCTGAAACTGGCACTGGGTCATCTCAGCAAACACAATTGTTATAGTGATGACTTTCCTCCTATTATAGGTAAGGGCTTTTCAGTAATTTATCTTTACTACATATCCCTGTTTTCAGGATTCAAGCCTCTAGTCACGACTGATATGGTTATTAGAGACAGAAGAGGTTAGATTAAAGAAAGCAATAATTCCTTGTTGCATCTTGGGTTATTTGGCCAAATTAACAGTGATGTTAAATGCGTGATGCACGTATTGAATGTAGTGAGGTATAAGCCAGTACCATGATTGTGCCCAGGTGAAATACAACATTATCAACCTGCTTTTGTATATTTTTTCCTTCATGGTCCTAGATGGAAACCCTTTCAAATTCTTCAAAATAGATTCAGCTAGGGGAAACCTCAATATCTGCTTTTATATGAGGCAAATATTCCCAAATTGTGACTTTGACTGCATTATTTACCCTTCCCCTTTTCTACCTTTTGAAAGTTGAATTGTGCCCCCTCCCAAAAAGAATATGTCCACGTCCTAACCCCCAGTACCTGTGAATGTACCCCGATTTGGAGAAAAGGTATGTGTGGATGTAATTCAGTGAAGGATCTCTAGATAAAATCATCCTGAGTTTACTGGGTGAACCCTAAATCCAATGACAAGTGTCCTTATAAGAAGAAGAGAAGACATAAACAGAGGATAGGATAAGGCCATGTGAAAACAAGGCAAAAATTGGAGTGATTTGTCTGCAAGTGAACTAACATCAAGGATTTCAAACAATCACCAAAACTAGGAGAGAGTTGTAGAATGGATTCTCCTTCAGAACCTTCAGAAGGAACTAGCCCTACCAACACTTTGGTTTTGGATTTCTGGTCTGTATAATTGGGAAAGAATAAATTTTTTCTTTCTTTCTTTCTTTCTTTCTTTCTTTCTTTCTTTCTTTCTTTCTTTCTTTCTTTCTTTCTTTCTTTCTTTCTTTCCCTTCCTTCCTTCCTTCCTTCCTTCCTTCCTTCCTTCCTTCCTTCCTTCCTTCCTTCCTTTCTTTCCTTCTTTCTTTCTTTCTTTCTTTCTTTCTTTCTTTCTTTCTTTCTTTCTTTCTTTCTTTCTTTCTTTCTTTCTTTCTCTCTCTCTCTCTCTCTCTCTCCCTCTCTTTCTTCCTCCCTCCCTCCCTCACCTCTCTCTCTCCTTCCTTCCTTCCTTCCTTCCTTCCTTCCTTCCTTCCTTCCTTCCTTCCTTCCTTCCTCCTTCCCTCCCTCCCTCCCTTCCTCCCTTCCTCCTTTCCTTTCCTTTCCTTTCCTTTCCTTTCCTTTCCTTTCCTTTCCTTTCCTTTCCTTTCCTTTCCTTTCCTTTTCTTTCTTTCCTTTCTTTCTTTTTTTATGGAGTCTCACTCTGTCACCCAAGCTGGAGTGCAGTGGTGTGATCTTGGCTCACTGCAACTTCGACCTCCTGGGTTCAAGTGATTCTTCTGCCTCAGCCTCTCAAATAGCTGGGAATATAGGCAAGTGCCACCACGCCTGGCTGATTTTTATATTGTTAGTAGAGACAGGGTTTTACCATGTTGGCCAGGCTGGCCTCAAACTTCTGACCTCAAGTGATCTGCCCGCCTTGGCCTCCCAATGTGCTGGGATTACAGGCATGATCCACCACTCCCGGCCAGGGAGAAAAAATTTCTATTGTGTTAAGTTTCCTAGCTCGTAATAATTTGTTACAACAGCCCTAGGAAACTAATATACTATACTCTACCAATCATTCTGCAAGAGGCAGCATGCTGGAGTGAGAAAGACATTGCACTTCGAAAACAGCTTCTGCGCTTGATGCTTTCACCAGTAGCTGTGTGACCTTGAGCATACTGCAACTCCACCCTGAGTCTCTGTTGCTTCATCTACAAAAGGGAAGGGTGTGGACTTTCCTTTCAAGTTCTTTCTAGCTCTATCCTTGCTCTCCTACCATAAAGAAACCCAGAAAATTGAAAAAACTTTAAAATAATGATTTTTGGTTGTTGGACAACCGGTATTGTAGGACTGTGGCTCCTGAGAGAAGGACAACAGACAAGATAATTCCTAAGCTCACTCCAAGTTTAGCCTGAAGGTACTTTCTGGACTATGCCACAGAGAGATGAAACATAATCAAAGCCCATCAGGACTTCTGAGTTGAAGGGATAAATATTGGAATTTGTGGAGAACAAATTTACTGACATTTGTGGTACAGAGCACCAGGAGGAGAGAATCATGTATAAAAAATAGTTCCAGAAATATGCATAGGATTCTTCTTGAATGTTTGCTGAATGCTAAGATGTTCATGCAAATGGTGAAGCTTCACAAGGCTGGGCAATGGAAGTGACTGGATAACTGTGAGCTAAACCTTTCCCAGATCTCACACAGGGTTGGGAGATGTTTAAGTTCCAACCATATTGGGAGACTGCATTAAACACCTCGTGCATTCATTAGAGCCACCCAAAAGGGTTATGTCTCAGTAGGATGACTAAATTAGCTCTAAGGTAAAGGCTACATTCAACTTATCTTAACAGATCATAAAAATAAGGTTTTAAAATCTCATTTGCAAGAAATGTTTACTGCTTGCCAAAATAACCTTCAGCAGTCTTTAGAAGAAGACAGCAAAATCCAGATACTCAGCAACATAATGTTCATAATGCCTTTCATCTAATTAAAAAGTACTAGACACTCTGAGTAGCAGGAAAATGTGACCCATAACCAGGAGACAAATTAGTCAATAGAATCAGACCCAGGTATAATAGAAATAGTGGAATTACCAGACAAAGATTTTAAAACAGCTCTGTAAACATGTATGAGATTTCAATTAAAATATGGACACAATGAAGTGATGAATGAAAAATACAGAAAAAGTCAAATGGAACTTCTAAACTGAGAAACACAATATCAGGAATAAAAAAACTAACTAGATGAGGATAACAGTTGATTGGACCCTCCAGAAAAAAAGATCAATCATATAACTTAAAGACATAATAGAAATTATCTGAACTAAAGCTCAGAGGAAAAATAAAGCTCAAAAATAATGAACAGGGCCTCAGTGACCCATAGGAACACAGGGTTCTATCGTATGTAACTGGAATCCCAGAAACAAAAGATGGGACAGGAGATACAAAATTAATGACTGAAAAATCCCCAAATTTGATGGAATCTGTAAACCTACAGATCCAAGAAGCTCAATGAGTCCAAAGTAGAATAAGCATAAAAAAACTATAACAATGTATATCACAATTACAATCAGAGATTCTTTAAGAGTCTTAAAAGCAGCCAAAGAAAAAGACATCTTACAAAGAAACAAAGTAAGATGTACCACTGACTTTTTGCAAGAAACAATGCAGTCCAGAAGATAATGAAATGGCATCTTTAATATCATGCGCAGAAAGAAACAAAATAGTAACTTAGAATTCTATATCCCCAGTGAAAATATCCTTCAAAAGTAAAGGTAAAATGACGCTTTCAGACAAACAAAAGCTGAGATAACTCATTCCCAGCCTTTCTGCACTAGAAGAAATCATAAAGAAAATTTCAAGATGAAGGAAAATGCCAGAGGGAACTTTGAACCTCCACAAAAGAATGAAGAGTGTAAGACATAGTAAATATGTAGGAAAACACGCAAAGACTTTGTTTCCTCATGTTTACGTTTCTTTGAAAAACTAATTTTATTTTTAGCAAAAATAATAATGCATTGTGGGATGTATAATATAAGAGTAAAATATGATAATAGCGCAAAGGAATGAGGGAGGAATGGAAGTATTCTGTTGTAGTGATTTGGTTATTACATTATGTATGAAGTAGTATAGTATTATTTGAAGGTAGACTGTGAAAAAATTAAGATGCCTATTGAAATCGCCAGAGTACTAGTTGTATTATTGTGATGACCTCCTAACTAATGTCCTTGCTTCTGTCCTTCTCAATTCAGCAGCTAAGTTATATTGTATCATACCTCTGCTCAAAACTTTCTGAGGACTGCCCACATCAGAACAAAAACTGTTGTTTTATCAATCCATATATAATTTGGTCCAAAACTACTTCTCTGACCTCATCTCTAACCTCTGCCCCTATCACTGTCTCTACTGCAGACATGAATCCTGCTTACTGTTCTTTGAACCTGGCTGGCAAGGTCCTTCCTCTCAGTCTTTGCTCTTGCTCTCTCCTTTTCCACTACCGCTCTTCTTCCCAAATATCTGGTTTACTTCCTTCCCTCCTTCAAATCTTTCAAACTTTGGCTTTGCCTGTAATCTTCTCTGAACACCAATTTTAAATGGCAAGCTACCATTTGCCCTTCTGGCAATTCCTATATCTCTTCCTGGCTTTATTTTATTTATAGTGCTTTTTATTTTCTAAGGTATTATAAACTTATTTGTTTAATTTATTGTCTGTCTTTGTCCCCAACGTCTATTGCAACATAACCTTCACATGAGTAGATGATTTTTTTTTTCCTGCTTGGTTCACTAATACATCCACAGGACCTAGAATAGTGGCCAATATGTAGTAGGCACACAATAAATATTTGATTGAATAATAGTATCCATGGTCAATAAAGCCTGGGAACTCCAATAAGAGCACCAAGACTCCTCTTTGCTGTTGCTGCCCCTCCGAGTTTGTCTCTGAATGCCAGCATATAGAGTATAGCCCTTTCCCTGCCCCATCGGCAATTTCCCAGTCATCTCCCAGTTCTCAAGGCTGCAAAAAATTGGGAAGGCATTCCTTAGCACAGAGAGACTTGACAGTCCTGCTCTAGGCTTTTTATTCACCCTGACAAATGTAACAACCTGTTTTTGTCTTTAAAGCATTTGTGTGTCTGGTGTCTGGAAAGTAGCCACTCTGAGAAGGCCTTTTTTTTTTTTTTTTTTTTTTAATTTCAAAGTGAACTTGTGGTCTTTTTTGGTTTTTTTGATTTTTATCTTTTGGAAAAGTCAGCGCCTGCAGCAGTGTTGCACTTGAGAGTTGGAATCTTTCATCCCTGACGGCAGGAGGATAAAAGGGGGCTTACCATGGTCTACTAAGGAGCCTTTCTTTAGCGTCAGGCAGCAATGGATGTAAGCAAAGGCAAAATGACCACAAGACTCTTGCTTTTTCCTGGGGCTGGGGTTGAGGAAAGGATAGAGCCCATTTTGCCCTACACTAATTAATTTATTTTGCAGACACAGCATTTGTCTGTTTCCAAGTCTGCCTCTATGCCCCATGGATGGAGTTCTGGTGGGAAAGCCCAGAGCACTTTGATTCCAGCCTCAGTCTTTGGCAGCCAAGTTCCCTTGACATCCAGGGCACTGAAAGGAAAAGTCAGTACAAGACAAATGGGCAGATGTTGAATGGTCTAAGGTAAAGTTTGAGACTAAAGCCTGCTTCACTAGTAATGAAAAAGTACCTTTTAGGTAATGCTTTTGCACCATATTTGAAGGTTAAAAGATTAGGTGGTTATTTGTTGTTTTAAGCTGGCTTTATCTTTACATATGCCCAGGAAATGAATAGTGGTAGTTTCCATTAGTAAATTTAATTTTCTTTTGAATTGATAATCAAAATAGCAGTGCTTCTCCATTTCCCTAACATATTCAGCATAGCTAACCTTCTAGATTTATTTCTGTAACAGTAGTGAATAAGGCTTTTCTGAGCTCAGGATTTTTGAGCATTTGCTGATGGTTAGACATGTTAGCTATTGTGCCACTAGGCTACAAACTAAGTTTTATCTTCTTTTCTTGACTCTTTCTTCTGTCTCCCAGTTCATTTCCTGGCATCCTGGAGGATAGCACTTTGTGAATTGGTAATTAAAAAGACAGGTTAAGCTGGGTGTGGTGGCTCATGCTTGTAATTCTAGCACTTTGGGAGACCCAGGAGGGCAGATCACTTGAGGTCAGGAGTTTGAGACCAGCCTGGCAACCTGTCTGTACTAAAAATACAAAAATTAGCTGGGTATGGTGGTGTGTACCTGTCCAAGTAGTCCCAACTACTTGAGAGGCTGAGGCAGGAGAATCGCTTGAACCTGGGAGGTGGAGTTTGCAGTGAGCCATGATCACAACACTACACTCCATCCTGGGCAACAGAGCAAGACTCTGTCTCAAAAAAAAAAAAAAAAAAAAGATGAGAAAAAATCTGTGTTGATCTGTAGTTAGACAAGGGAAGAAGGGGCTTGACTAGAAAGTAAAGAATGCAATCAGGTTGGTGGCTAGGATAAGAGTGTTACATTGTGTCCCTTGCTTTTTTACTACGGTCTTTCTTAGTTTACTATTAGAGATACTTTTATCATCATAAGAGATTAATTGCCCAAACAAATTATGAAAGGTCTCAGATGATTTCAATGTACCTCTGATGCTTTCATTTTATTTTCAGTCAAGATTCTTTTGGAACCAGTGGACAGAAATCCAACTTACGTTAACTTGAATGGTAAAAGAGAATTTTTGGTTCACACAACTTTGAAGTAAAGGTTTATCACAGTTTTAGGCACAGCCTGATCCAGGGGACCAAGCGAAGTTATCAAGACTTGGTCTGTCTCTCACCTCTGTTTGTCTCTATGGATCTCATATTTTGTTATAGAATATAGGCTTTCTCTGTGTAACAGGGAAGATAATGGGATAGTGTTTGATTCACATCCTTCTGACCAGTGACTCAAAATTCAAGCCCTTCCTCCATTAGCTCCAAATCTAACAATTCTTGGGTGAGGAATCTGATGGAACCAATTGCATGCCACACCCGGCTCTGAGGACGGGAGGACAGAGTATTACAATCCTCAGCCCTATTAGAATTGCCTGTTTGAATGTGGGGAGACATTGTTTAATTAAGTTTGGGTAGAGATTTTACAGTTAATTTTTATTTTCTTCTGCTGCTTATAAGTGCATAAAAGATCACTTTTGCATTGCTGTGGTCTGAATAAGATAGTATGTAAGTAAGTTCTAACCCCAATATCAAGATTTGATAGTTGTATCTCATAATTATCATTTTTGCATGGCATAATAAACCTCGGGGCAGGTAGGGGTAGAATCATCTTAATTTTTCATTTAAAGAAACTAATCCTCTGACAGGTTACGAACTCAGAAGCCTTAAGAAGAGCCAAGCAAAAGAGCAAAAGCAATTGAATACACACTCTCTTTTATGTTCATTTTTTGGGGACTTAACATTCTATGGGTAGAAATGAAATATTAAAATCTAAGTACAGTACATATTTCATAATTTACTTTGTGTATTATCAACAGCAAAAATTAAAATATAGACTGGGCTTCTCCAATTTTCCTCTTTGCTTTCCTTAGTTTTTCTAACTTCCACTTTACTCTTTTGGGAATGCATAAGAGTCAATCAACCAAAAAGTATTTACCTTCTGTAGACCTAAAAGTTCTTAAAGGCAGTAGGCTTATCTTGATTTACAGTAGGACCCATAGTAGTTAACAAAGACACTCACATGTAACAAGAAATAGGGGCTTAATGAATATATAAATGAATAAGTTTAAATTAATGAGTACATGAATAAATAAGTGAAGAAAAAGAGCCATAGTCTCTTCTGATTTTCCTACTTTACCAGGCTTTCAGTAAAATAATCATACCCAGCCACAAGAGAAAAGCAATTGCTTCATCACTTTTTCTTACTTTTAGAGTTGTATTTTTCTATATTATGCCAAAAATATTGTTATAGTTATTTATTTTATTTCTAGAGTTGTGTTTTGCTATATTATACCCAATGCTCTCATTTCAAGAAAAATACTGCAGCTCTTTATCTATTGCTGTATAACTAGTCACCCCAAAATTTAGTTGTTTAAAGCAACCATTTATTATCTCTTGCTATTCTGTGACTTGACTGTATACTGCTGGGTGGTTCTTCCACTACATGTAGTGTTAGTTGGGGCTGCAATGATCTCAGTGTTCAACAGGCCTGAGATGCTAAGATTGCTTACACACATGACTAGCTTTGGTGCTGGTTACTGAGGCTGCTGACTGGCACATCCTGGTTCTGCTCCCTGTGACCTGCTGCATGGCTTGGGCTTCTCACTCCACAGTGGTATGGTTCCCAGAATGTTCCAAGAAGGTGATAGCAAAAGCAGCAGATCTCCTTTGTGCTAGTTTGGAAGTATCTTAGTCACTTCTACCACATTCCATTGGTCAAACCAAGTCACAGGGCAAGTCTATACTTAAGGAGAGAACAATAGGTTTTGCCTTTCAATGAGCACACTGACAAAGAATTTGCAGCCATCTTTCTGCTACAGTGGCATTTCTTTAGGACAAAGATATTTGTTGAATAAATTAATATACTCATGAATGAATGAAAGATATAGGACATGTCTGAATTCAATCCTAGCTCCATCATTTATTTAAAGTGTGGTCTGATCAATGTATTTAAACTTGCTGAGACTCAATTTTCTCAACTGTAAGTAGAATTGTTTTAAGGATTAAATGAGGTCACTATGTAAAGTATTTAAGTCTGATTCAGTTCTGTTGTATATACTCAAGAAATTGTTAACGATTATTGTTTTTGTTGTTATTATTAGTTGAATAGTTACAGATCTATAAAGGGCAGAAATAATCAACTGCACTCAGATATTCATTTTAAATGAAGTGTTATGCCTTTTTAAAAGTAATCAGTACTGAGATTATATGAAAGCATCTTGGTATTCCCAGGTACTTGAATTAAACTCAAATTCCTATTTTTACTGATTGATCTTTTTTCCTGCTGACTTTAGTGATTGTTCTGTGGATAGGGTAGGCAATGCATCAGAACAATATAAAGGCTGGCATATTCAGGTCCAGGGCTGTCATATTTTATTGATGTTAGATTTGTGGAAGATACTTAGTAGAAAATGAAAAGCCTTATAGGTTTTTCACTTTTCAAAATTTGCTTTCAGTGAGTCAGAGTAAAAGATCAGAGAGATTTTTAAATAAACCTATTGAACTAATACGAGAACTGAAAAGTGAGCCAATCTAGTTTTCCTTCTGACTTTGAAATGGTGTTTCATTATTCACAAATAATCTTTCTGAACATTTTGATGCACTTTTATAAAAATAGGTTTTGAAATAGTACTTAAATATTCAGTTCGGGGGTCTTTCAGAAGTGAATAACAATTTTTGTCTCATCACCAACGTGTGCTCATTACAACAATTTAAAACACATTTCTCGATGTGGTTGTAATTCTTGATAGTTCAATCTGAGGTACACTTCAGATGTTTAATAGTCTTATCTTGCCACAGTTTGGTACAGGTTGAGTATCTGTTATCTTAAATGCTTGGGACCAGAGTGTTTTGGATTTCATTTTATTCAGAATTTGGAATATTTGCATATACATATGAGATATCTCAGGGAAGGGACCCAAGTCTAAACACGAGATTCGTTTTTGTTTTATATACATCTTATGCACATAGCCTGAAGGTAATTTTGTACAATATTTTAAATAGTTTTGTGCATGGAAAGGTTGACAGCATTTTGACTGCAACCTGTCACATGAGGTGTGGTGTGGCATTTTCCACTTGTGTCGTCATATTGTTGGCTCAAAAAGTGTTGGGTCTTGCAGCATTTGGGTTTTAGATTTTCAGACTAAGGATGCTCAACCTGAAGCAAAGTTAGAACCATCATTTTGATAACTTGTTGTTATTTTATTTTTGGCTTTTTAAATTAGACAAGATTTTTGGGGTAAAGTTTCTTTAAGATACTTGCCATGTTCTTCAATCAAAAATGTGTTAAGCATATCTAGAAGGATTTAAAGCTGAATTTTAATGATTCTTTCAGGGCACAAAATAATATAAATTGAATGCCTACTGGAAGCCAGGAGAATTCAAGTTCTCAGAAACTAATACTTTAAGGTAGGTATTACTCATTAGCCTCATTTTGTAAAATAGAAACAAAGGCTCAGGGAGCTGAAAACACTTTTTCAAGGTCATATAACCAATATGGCAGAGTCAGGATTTAATGTAAGGTCTGCCTTGTTTCAAAAGGTTTTGGTCATCCACAATACAAAATACTATTTTTTAGGGTTGGTATCATCTTAACCTGTTCTTCACGATCATTTGAAATATTAATGATGAAAATTAGAAGGCACAGGAAGGGAGTTCAGTGTAAGACTAGTAAGCCCCAAGGGAAATTAATTGGAAAATTTCTAATTTACAATATTTGTACAGCCACAGAATTTTATAGAGGGGAAGCATACCTTAGAGATGATCTGTCACATCTAATCCAACCTCATTGTGCATATGGTGAGGGTGAGATGCTGATTGTTTGGGTTCCCACAGTGAAAAGGAGGTTGACTGGATTAGAAACAGGCTTTCATCTCTAGAAAAAATATTTTCCAATCACTGGAAGACCATACCCCTCTGTAATACCAATGCTTTTGAACTTCTCTCCTATGCCTATAATATCCACCATTTCATGATGGTCAGGGATATAACTAGGTACTTTGCAACAGTATCTCATTTGGCTTCCATAGCAGCTTGTTGAGATAAATAGTATAATCCCCCAAATAGTAGTGAGTGTTGGAACTGGGAAAAACTAAATAAATATTCTTTGTCAATAGGTGAATTGGGGAGTCAAGCCCGAGTCTATTTGACCAAGCTGTGATGGCCCCCACGAAAAGGTTAAGTGTGGCAATCTGATTAGAAAAGAGGTTTAGGGGAGGGCACTTGAAGCTACTTGGATTGAGGAAGATCACAAGAATCCTACCAAGGTCTTAACTTAGAATCACCAATGACTCTTTCCCAAGCACCTGCTGCTTGGAATCTACCTCATTACATGCTGTGCTGAAACCAGATAGTCAGGATTATATCCTGTGCCTGATTTTAAGGACTTGTTCCTTTGGATGTTGTTGATTATGATAACTCTGTTGTAAAAAAATAACGAATACATTTTAGGCTATTTGCAGAAAGGCGAGTGAATTAATTTTGAATCTGTGAGTGATAACAGTGGGTTATCAAGAAAAAAACTGGAGCAAGTCCTACTAAGCTTCTAAGAAGTAGTTCACTCATATGCTATGTTAAAATTTTTCTATTCTTATCTTTATTTCTTTACATTTCCTTTGTTCTTTACCTTGTGCTCCCGATTCTCTGTTCTCTCTCTTAACAGTAACGTTACGCAACTGCCATTTTTTTTTGTACCCATTGCTTCCTTGTATTCTCCATCCATCAATCAATAAGCCTTGGGCTTCCAGGACTCTGCTTCTTTGGATCCAAGCCTGGCCTTCCCTCTCTGTTATTTCTGGTGCATCCAACCTCTAATTTTAACTTTGCTTGACCCTATCATGTAAAAATGACTATTTAGAACAAATCATTTTAACCTACTCAAACTACAGCATTAGCACATATTGAAAATAAGTCTGTATTAGGACAATATAAAATCATTCTGGCTTGAGTATATCAGAATCAATAAAGTAGTAAACTCAGGACAAATGCAAGCTTTAGGAATTTTGCATCTCTCTGTATATGCATATCTGTGTATATGTATACATATTATGCTCGGCTTGCTAGGTTCTAATGTTTACAGACATACTTCAGATACAATGTAGGATTCTCTTTTGCTATTCAGGATTTTATTTTGTATTGGAATAACCTATATTGTTCACTTTGGGGACTTTGAAACTGAAGTACCTAGGTTATCATCCACTATTAGCAAGTGGACTTCATGGAATGCATATTGAGTACAAACTTCATTCTTGGTTTTAGCTTGCTTTTATACTCTATTTGCCTTTTGCTTCATCTTGTTTATTTTACTTTGACATCTTTGAAATTGCTTTAAATTTCTTTTAGAATTAAATACTCTCTCTCTATATATATATATAAACAATAAAACATATATACATTAGAGTTAAGTATTTACACTTAACATTATTATTTATGAGCTATTTAGAGATATATTTAATTTACTTAGCTTGAAAATAGTCACTTCTTAGGCTGGGCACAGTGGCTCACACCTGTAATCCCAGCACTTAGGAAGGCTGAGGTGGTTGGATCACTTGAGGTCAGGAGTTCGAGACCAGCCTTTGCTTGGCCAACATGGTGAAATTCCGTCTCTACTAAAAATACAAAAATTAGCGTGATGGTGCATGCCTGTAATCTCAGCTACTAGGGAGGCTGAGGCAGGAGAATCGCTTGAACCCAGGAGGTGGAGGTTGCAGTGAGCCAAGGTTATGCCACTGCACTCCAGCCTGGGTGATAGAACGAGACTCCATCTCAAAAAAAAATAAAATAAAATAAAATAAAAAAATAATCACTTGTCCCTAGTAAGCAGAAAGAATGTTCATTGTACTTAACCTGTTGTCTGTTTCTAGCCACAGGGGTTTGTGAAATGGGAGAAAAAAGAACAGAAAACAAGGAACAGAAAATAATCACTTTAAAATAATTTGCAAGGCTATAGACTCCATGGTATATTAATTTTTCTAAACCTGTTAACAGTTAAAATAATTTTTTTAATCTTTATCTTGAAGAGGTGGATACAATGTCTGAAAGTATTTCTAAGAAAAAATTTTAGTTTTATTTTACAAATGTAGTGGGCAGCAATGTATAAGTAATAAATGTATCATTATTTAGGAAGAAGAACTAAAGGCTATTTTTTGTTTCAACTAGAAGTTATGAAGAGTTGGATTTTCCCTGAGGAGCTAATTATTTGCTGAGATTACTATAGTAACAGATTTTACAAGGAGATCAAGATTCTGGTAAATAGCAATTAAAAATAACTATAGATGTCATTTAAATGGAGCACTGAAACCATATAAGCCTGTTCATTTTTTTAAAAGAATTGCCGAATATATAAACGATTATATTAATTTTGAAGGATTTTTTAAATTAAAAATTTTATAATTATGAAGTAACATTTGAATTTTTTCTGATTGCCTAGTTTCTTGGCCTACCATTATAAAGGCAATAACATTTTATAATTTTCAAGTTGGCATATAAAGTTCATACTCTTTCAGAAGATGTCTTTGTAAAGCACCAAGAGTTATATTATATGGTTCATCCATAATGATCATCCATATGTTGACATCGTTGTAAAATACTACCTTTGGGAATATTCCATGGCAACATATGCTTTCATGAGGTACTTTCGTATTTTCTAGAGTATGTGTTCTGGTAGTGAACCTTCTGTTTCTTGTCCTTGTGACCAGAATCTATTCTCTCTTTTTCTGGTAAGAGAACCAGGTTTTTGTGCAAGAGGAAACTATTCCTCCCTTCCAATTAGTATATATAATTCGGATGGCCTTGAGTCCACCTTCTAATCACAGGGTCTGAAACCCAGGCTTGCCCAAAGAGAATACTCACATGCTTTGTCAGGGATGGGTGTATGACCCAAACCATGTTATGGTCAGTGAGCATAAGTCCTGCCATATTTTGCTGGAGCTTCGGAAAGAGGTTCTTTCTCTTCGTTAGGGTTGGTAAGCTGGGAGAATGTCTGTGTCTATAACCAGACATACCCAAGGATGTTCTAGCTACTTGCACCACTATTTTACCTCATTTTGAGGTATTATTTTACCTTATTTTGCTTACACTAGTTTGAATTGTGATGATATCATTTGCCAAAAAGGTTGGAAAATTCAGATTGAATTTTAGATAGTCCACTGTACTCTGGGTTACAATATGTGATTTAATAACAAGATATAGTTTTACTAAGATGAAGCCCATGTTTTTTGTGAAGGAAATTATTGAAGCAATTATCAGGAAAATTCAAGGAAAAGTATTCTTAATTACATATTTTCCACCTAATTATTTGCATTTTAAAAATTTTTAGTAGAATAGTATAACTTTGACTAATATTAATCTTGAAAGGATGAAAGGAAAGGAGCAAAAGTAAAATGTCAGGAGCACTAGATTAAGAGTGAGAAAATGAATTCTGCTGGGTGGATGTAAAAGGGAATATTCAAAAAGCATGGAGCTGAGCTCTACTGGGCAACTAGCTTAAGATCCAGTGGTCTGGCTGGGCAGACATTCCAAGCCTGCTTTGGTAGGCTTCTGTTTCCTCTTCGTTCCCCTCAATATGCTCTTGTATCTTGGTGACATCTTAAAATTTTTTAAATCAGTAGCATAGTTTCCTACAGAACTTTCTGTTATGAAACAGTCTTTATAGTCTCCTTTTGTGATTAGGATTTAATAATTCAGTTACAGCTGGGATTCTTCATCTCCCCTCTCTTTGCTATGTAGGATTTATATAATTTGGAGGTTATCTGTAATGATGTCTTTGGGCATTGTGAAAACCGTGTAATGAGTCTCAGTGATAAATCTGACCTAGAGAAGTTAGAATTACCTAGGATTCTTCTGGGAATATTTTTCAGTCCTAACTGGATAGTGTGCTATAGCAAACAAAGTCAATCCTCTACAAGTCAAGATGCTTAGATCTTGAAAAGAGATATCAAATCTCATCTCTTTTGTGTCTCTTGATAATGGCCCCTACTCAGCTTTTTATGGATTGTGGTTTGCTAAGGTTATAGTTGGAGGAAGAGCACAAACTGGGAGTGAATTGGGAAACATGTTACTGTGTGTGCGCGTGTGTATATATATATTTGTTAACATATATATATTTGTTAACATATGTATATACACAAATATACACACACACATTTATATATGTCAATCTCTTGTTTATTATGAAGGGTTGTGATGTGACCTTGCTAACCCATATATAATAATATGAAGAAAGTCTCTTGAGTACCTGAAAACTAGATGTATCTCTTTTGTCTATTTGTCTATGCCCACTGACTACTTGGAGGTCAAAACTACTAAGCAGTGCCTGTTATTAGTAACAGGTTCTATTCCTGTTACTAAGTAGCCTTGACCTTGAGCAAGGCACTTTCCTTATCTGGATATTTGCCACAGATATTTTAAGTTATAAATTTTTTATTCTATGGGAATCTTTTGTAGGTCATTCTAATCTTAACACCAGAAATATTTTGAGCTGAAAAGTGTAGTCATATTATTTGATATTTGAGCTGAAAAGTGGGTAGTCATATTATTTCAGTTTCTTTAGCATTTCTTTCTTGCTTAATTATCTAATGTTGTTCTCTGTATCCTTGGGGGAGCACAGCACACTACATTAACATAAATATTCTAACTAGAGAGAAAACTGAGTGATGAATCCATTATTCTATATGCTTATCAAGAAAGATTACTGTGAGTCAGAGCATCCTTCTGAGACATTTTGTTTATTTTTGATACAGGTTGTCCTTCATGTAACCTCCACCTTGAATTCTCTCACCTTGGTGATCTTCAAACTAGAACACTAACAGGTTCCTTTTATGTTGCCACTTGTTATAAAGATAGACGGTTTCTGACAATAACTTGTACAGATTTGGTGACATGTTTGAAAATAACGTAGCATTTCCTAGAAAAGTACTGTCTTCTGGACGCATCATTGATTTTTTTCCTTCTACAATTCTGTTTCTTACCAAGTGTACTACCAGATTTCTTATCAATCTTATCAGAGATATGAGAAATGCAGTATTCCTCTGGGAATATTATTTGTGTTGTGTCTTTCCAAAAATGCAACGGACATAGAGACTCTATAACTTCATACAATCTTTCAGACAGAGTTGGAATACTAAAATTGTAGAACAATTGTATATTCTAGCTATAAAACAACCACTTGTTAATTTTAACGTTAATTATCTTAATTATTAAAATAAAAAAGAGATACTTTCAAAATTTATATCAGTAAATTGGCATCGTAAAGTAGTGATTATAATGACTTCAAGGTTATGAATGATAGCTATTTAAGGACAATTAACGAACAGAACACTTCTGTGTATTTTATGCAAGAGTTAATATTAGTTAGGATAATCTACTATCTTAGAAAGTTTAGCTTCATCTACGTTTGCTTTATACATAGAATGCTAAGGCCGTATGGGAACTTATCCAACTCTTACATTTTATAGATGATGAAACTGACCAAAAAAAGGTAAATGATTTGCCTAAAGTGCATCATTTACCTTTTTTCATCAGTTTCATCATCTATAAATGTATATAGTGATAGAGATGAGAAAAGACCACAGATCTCCTAATAGTCACTTACTTTTTTATTTTAAAAGATTCTTTTATAAATAAAGACAAATTATTTTCATTCTTGGGGCATTTTAGAGTAGGTATCTTTGGGAGTCTCCCTTATTTAATAATACATGTTTTAGTAAAAAATTGAAAACAATAGCATTTAATTAAAAACAACAAAAGATCAGTTTGTAATTAAGTTAACACAGATACCAATCTAAGCCAAGTATTACTTTTGTTTTTTATACCCAAAGCCTATGTTTTCAAAATGTAAAGAGCCTTTGGCTCTTTTCATTTCTCTTTCCTATGCCTTCAGAAAGTTGGTCACATTTCTTCAGGTCTATAAGAGCTGACAACTATTGTAATGATTTTATTCAAGAAACCAGGGATGAATCCTAAAATGGACAGTTTATAATACACAGACATAAAAGAAATCTTCTAAAGGCATCTTTTATAGTGTTGTTCACTTATTTATATTGTGGATATGGCTAATTTAACAAGTTTTTTTTTTTTTAATTTTAGCTGTGGATTCAGTATAGTGTTTAGAATTATTTTCTGTCTTTATGCAAATATTTGTGCAGATATGTATTTGTGTAGAATCTTTATTTGTGGTAATCACAGGTAACATATGCACAAAAGTAATGTACATATTTTAAAAAGCGCAAGCATATAGCCAGTGAATTTTCACAAAGTGAGCATGCCTATTTCAGCACTATGCAGATCAGAATAAAACGGTATCAACTCTTGACAACCTCCTAATGTGCCCTACCAGTCTTCAGCCATGCTTCTCACTTACCATGCCCAGAATCAGCTGTTCTCCTGACTTCTATAATCACTAATTAGTTTTTCCTGATTTTGACCAATACATTAATGGAACCATATATTAGGTACGCTTTTATGAATGATTTTCTTCATTTAATGTTGTATTTGTGAGATCTCTCCATATTGTTGCAAGTGACTGTAGCTTGTTCATTCTCATTGCTGTGTGGTATTCCATGGTATGAACACATCATAATTTATTCTATTATTGATGGGCATTATGTCATTTGGCTATATAGATAGTGCTACTCTGAACATCCTGCACATGCATCCTGCACAAATATATATATTTCTGTTTGATAAATACCTAGAAGTAAAATTATTGGGTCATAAAGTATATATGTCCAGTGTTTGTAAATACTGCTGAACAATTTTCCACATTTTTATTCCTAGCAGCAATATGAAAATTATAGTTTTTCCCCAATTTCATCAACATTTTGAATTGTTAATCCTTTAAATCTTGCCATTCTGAAGGTCTGGAGAAAAGGGAACCCTTGCATACTGTTGGTGGGAATGTAGATGGGTACAGCCATTGTGGAAACAGTATGGAGGTTCTTAAAGGAATTAATAACAGAACTACCTTATGATCCAGCAATCCTCTTCCAGATATTTACCCAAAGGAAATGAAATCACCATCTTGTAAAGATATGTGCACTCCCAAGTTCATTGTAGCACTATTCACAATAGCCAAGATATAGAAGCAACCTAAGTATCCATCAATAGATGAATGGATAAAGAATTCAGTTTTAAAAGAGGATAAGATTCTGCTATTTCCCACAACATGGACAGACCTAGAGGATGTTATGCTAAGTGAAATAAGCCAGACATGGAAAGAAAAATATGTCATACTTTCACTTATATGTGGAATCTGCTGGGTGGGTTGGGCAGCAGAGGAAGGTCAAACATATAGAGATAGAAAATAAAATAGTAGTTACAAGGGTTGGGGTTGGGAGGAGAAATGGGGAGATGTAGGTCAAAGGATGCAAAATAATAAATATGATGGATTAACAAGTCAAAAGATCCAATGTAAAACATGAGGAATATGGCTGATAATAGTGTATTATATTCAGGACTTTTGCTAAATGAGATTATAGCAGAGTAACTATGTGAGATGATGGATTTTTTTTTTTTTTTTTCGTAGTTTTGCTCTTATCACCCAGGCTGGAGTGTGTGGTGCAGTCTCAGCTCACTGCAACCTCTGCTTCCCGGGTTAAAGTAATTCTCCTGCCTCAGCTCAGCCTCCCAAGTAGCTGGGACTACAAACACCTGACAACACACCCAGTGAATTATTGTTATTATTGTTATTTTTAAGACAGAGTCTCGCTCTGTCGCCTAGGCAGGAATGTAATGGTGCAATCTTGACTCACTGCAACCTTCGCCTCCTGGGTTCAAGTGATTCTTCTGCCTCAGCCTCCCAAGTAGCTGAGACTACAGGCGCCTGCCACTACACTTGGCTAATTTTTTATATTTTTAGTAGAGAAGGGGTTTTACCATGTTGATCAGGCTGGTCTTGAACTCCTGACCTCAGGTGATCCACCCAGCTCAGCCTCCCAGAGTGCTGGGATTACAGGCATGAGCCACCGTACCTAGCCGATGATGGATATGTTAATTTGTTCCACTATAGAAACCATTTTACTATATATCTTATAGCGTCATGTTATGTACCTTAAATATATACAATAGTATTTATTTTATAAATATTGCCATTCTGGTAGTTACACAGCAGTGTTTTATGGTGGTATTAATTTGCATTTCCTTGAAAATTAATAAAGTTGAGCACCTTTTCAAACATTTATCAACCATTCAGAATATCCTCTTTCGGAAAGTGCTTGTTCAAGCTTTGTACCCATATTTTTTTCTATTGAGTTACCTTCTTCTTATTATTATTTTGTAGGATTTTAAAATATATCTATACAAAGTATACATATACTGCAAATAACATTTTCTACTCTGTGGCTTGCCTTTTAAATATCTCTTTTGGTGAACAGAAGTGCTTAATTTTAATGTACAATTGACCCTTGAACAACATGGGGGTTTTTACCTCCATGAGGTGAAAAATACATGTTTGGCCCAGCGCGGTGGCTCACGCCTGTAATCCCAACACTTTGAGAGGCTGAGGTGGGTGGATCACCTGAGGTCAGGAGTTCAAGACCAGACTGGCTAACATGGTGAAACCCCGTTTCTACTAAAAATACAAACAATTAACCAGGCATGGTGGCACGCACCTGTAATCCCAGCTACTTGAGAGGCTGAGGCAGGAGAATCACTTACACCCAGGAGGCAGAGGTTGCGGTGAGCCGAGATTGCGCCATTGCACTCCAGCCTGGGCAACGAGAGTGAAACTCCATCTCAAAAAAAAAAAAAATAGTGTTTAACTTTTGACGACCCAAAAACTTAACTACGAATAGCCGACTGTTGACTAGAAACCTTACTGATAAACAGTCGATTAACACACATTTTTTATGTTATGTATATTACATAATGTATTCTTATGATAAAGTAAGCTAGAGAAAAATGTTATTTAAAAACTCATGAGGAAGAGAGAATGCATTTTTAGTATTGTATAATATTGCTCAATATCATGAATTTACATTGTCTGTTTACAAGATGAATTGTTTATCTGACATGGTGGGCAACTACAGCTGCAGACTTCATTCTGTGGTACATATCAAACAATTCAACATTTTATTGGAATGTCGTGACTTTTTCTCTGCTTTTTGGGAGCACTTCCAGCATCACTAGTGTCATTTCATATGGGTCCTTTTGGTGTTATTCTAGGTTTATGGTATGGCACTAAACACAGTGAAAAATCCCTAAGAACTTTTTATTGCAATAAACAATTTACTGGAGAGAGGAGCTGCTCAAGCAGAGATGATTAGCATCACATTGTGTTTTAAGTAGATACGTGCAACACTTGAGCTCAGCAGAACAGCAACAGGAGGTAGCTACAAAATTATTACAGAAGTACAATATGTACTACAGTTAATTTTATGCATTTATGATTTAATACTGTATCTTTATGTTTGTTTACATTTCTCTCAACTGTGAATATTGCCATGTAAGGTCTTGTGTTTGTATGCCTAAGTTTTGATAATTTTAACTTTTCGTAATAGATTTGCATATATTTTATGGTATTAAATTATAAAACAGATTAGAATCTACATATATTTTGTGCATTCATGACATACATAACTGTTTCTTTGTTTCTTTTGATATTTTTGGATTATGCTACGTGGTTCCTCTGTGAGTTTTTTCAAATTGTGGCAAATCTCCAAAAAATTTTCCAATACATTTATTGAAAAACTCTGCATATAAATGTGCCTGCACAGTTCGAACCCTTGTTAGTCAAAGGTCAACTGTAGTCCAGTTCCTCAATCCTTCTCATTATGGTTAGTGTCTACTGTTCTGCTTAAAAAATCTTTGTCTACTCAAGTCATAAACATATTTTCCTAGGATATCTCCTAGGAATTTGTGGTATTACTTTAATATTTAGATTACAGTTAAATTAAGTGGTCATATGTGTGTAAGGCGGTTTTGATTTTATTCCATTTATATATTTGTCTATCCTTAGGCAAAACATTCTATCTTAATTATAGTTTTGAATAGATCTTCTTATCTGGTAGCATAAGTCCTTTAGCTTTGTTCTTTTTCAGGTTATTCCTAGATATTCATGGCCTTTTGCATTTGTATATACATTTTGCAAGTAGCCTATCAATTTATATTTTTAAAATGCTAGCTAGAAATTTGATTGTGATGATGCTGATCATCAATGCAATCAGCATATTGCATGATGCTGATGAAATAGGGATAATTGTCATTTTTACAATATTGAGTTTTCTATTAATAGTTCACAAACATTGTATAGCCTTCTACTTATTTACTTTTTCTTTAATATGTCTCAATTATTTTTGTAAAATAAGCTTTAGTTTTTAGCTCAATTCTAGTTTCACCACCAAATTGAGAGGAAGGTTATAGATTTTCCATCTACTTTTCTACTACTCCCACATACATAGCCTTCCCCATTATCAATATCCTGTACCAGAGTGTTACATTTGTTGCAATTGATGAACCTACATTGACATATTATCACCCAAAGTTTATAGTATACATTAGGGTTCACTTTTAGTGTTGTACATTCTATCATTTTGCATAAATATCTGATGACATTTATCCACCATTATTCTATCATACAGAGTATTTTCAGTGCCCTATAAATTATCTGTGCTCAAGTGGGCATGGTGGCTCATACCTATAATCCCAGCACTTTGGGAGGCAAAGGCTGGTGGATCACTTGAGGTCAGGAGTTTGAGACTAGCCTGGCCAACATGGTGAAATCCCATCTGTACTATAAAAATACAAAAAGTAGCTGGGTGTGGTGGCAGACACCTGTATTCTCAGCTATTCAGGATGCTGAGCCAGGAGAATCTCTTGAACTTGAAAGATGGAGGTTGCAGTGAGCCCAGATTGCACCACTGCACTCCAGCGTGGGTGACAGAGCAAGACCCTGTCTCCAAAAAAAAAAAAAAAAGAAAAAGAAAAAAAAAGAAAAAAAAGTTTTCCATGCTCCATCTATCACCTATTCATTCCTCCCTCCCTCCTAAATCCTGGCAACCAGTGATCTTTTTACTGTCTCCATAGTTTTGCTTTTTCCAGAATGTCATATAGTTGGAATCATACAGTATGTATCCCTTTCAGACTGGCATCTTTCACTTAGTAATATGCATTTAAGTTTCCTCAATATCTTTTCATTAGCCTGATAGCTTATTGTTTTTTATTACTGAGTAACATCTCATTGTCTGTATCTGCTACAATTTATGCATTTACCCATTGAAGGACGTTTTGGTTGCTGGCGATTATGAATAAAGCTGCCGTAAATAGCCATGTTCAGATTTTTGTGTGCACATAAGTTTTCAACTTATTTGGATAAATACTAAGGATCATGATTGCTGGATTGTATCATAAAAGTGTATTTAGTTTTTAAACATTTTAATAATATTACTTTTAATTGACAAATTGTAATTATATACATTTGTGGATTCCAATATGATTTTTTGATAGATTTATACAGTGTAAAAAGATTACGTCAAACTAATCAGCATAGCAGTCATGTCACTTACCTACCATTTTTTATGTTGAAACACTTGAAATTTACTTTTAGTTATTTAGAAATATACAGTACATTATTATTGATTATAGTCACCCTGCCATGCAATAGATCTCAAAACCTATTGCTCCTGTCTGTCTGAAACTTTGTACTCTTTGATCACCATCTCCCATTTCCTCCCTCCTCAGCCTCCTAGCCTCTGGTAATCATCATTTGACTTTCTACTTCTATGAGTTCAACCTTTTTATATTTCAAATGTAAGTGAGTTAATGCAGTATTTGTCTTCCTGTACACAGTTTATTTCACTTAGCAAAATGTCCTTCAGGTTCATCCATGTTGTTACATTTGAGAGTGTGTTTAGTTTTGAAAGACACTGACAGATTGTATTCCAAAGTGGGTGTACCATTTTGTGTTCCTACAAGCAATGAATGAGAGTTCTTGTTGTTCCACATGCTCATGAGTATTTAGCAATGTCAGTGTTTTGGATTTAGGCCATTCTATTAGATATGTGGTAGTATCTCATTGTCATTTTAATTTGCAATAACCTAATAATGTATGATGTTGAGCATCCTCTCATATGCTTATTTGCCGTCTGTATATCTTCTCTTGTGAGGTCTCTGTTCAGGTCTTTTGCACATTTTAAGGTAGGGTTTTTGTGTGTATGTTTTCTTATTAAGTTTTAAGACATCTTTTAAGAACCACAGTGTTACCAAACTTAGGGTGCCCTTGAAAGCAGAAACAACTTAGATCACAACATCCACGTTCTTTCAAATATCTGGAAAGGACAGCTACAAGTAAGCCCAGATAGTGCATACTACGATAAATACTGAGCTCTTCAATGCCCAGACAATGAAGAACATCTACTAGCATCAACACCATCTAGGAAAATTTGACCACACCAAATGAACTCACTAAGGCACCAGGGACCAATCCTGGAGAAACAGAGATATGTGACCTTTCAGGTAAAGAATTCAAAATACCCATGTTAAAGAAACTCAGAGAAATTCGAGATAACACAGAGAATGAATTCAGAATTCTATCAGATAAATTTAACAAAGATATTGAAATAATTTAAAAGAATCAAGCAGAAATTCTGGAGTTGAAAAATGCTATTGGCATACTGAAGAATGCATCAGAGTCCTTTAATAGTGGAGTTAATCAAGCAGAAGAAAATTAGTGAGCTTGAAGACAGCCTAATTGAAATACACAGTCAGAAGAGACAAAAGAAAAAAGAATAGAAAACAATGAAGCACACCTACAGGATCTAGAAAATAGCCTCGAAAGGGAAAATCTAAGAGTTATTGGCCTTAAAGAGGAGTTAGAAAAACAAGGGTAGAAAGTTTATTCAAAGGGATAATAATAAGAACTTTCCAAACTTAGAGGAAAATATCAATATGCTGGTACAAGAAGGTTAAACACCAAGCAGATTTAACCCAAAGAAGAGTACCTCGAGGCATTTTATAATCAAACTCCCAAAGGTCAAGGATAAAGGAAGAATCCTAAAAGCAGCAAGAGAAAGAAACAACATACTATGGAGCTCCAATATGTCTGGCAGCAAACTTTTCAGTGGAAACCTTATAGGTTAGGAGACAGTGGCATGACATATTCAAAATGCTGAAGGGGAAAAACCTTTAACCCAAGAATATTATATCTGGCAAAAATGTCCTTTAAACACGAAGGAGAAAGAAAAGTTTTTCCCTGACAAACAAAATTGAGAGAGTTCCTTAATACCACAACCACCCTACAAGGAATGCTAAAGGGAGTACTTCAATCAAATAGAAAAGGATATTAATGAGTAATAGATAAGCACTTGAAGGTATAAAACTTACTGGTAATAGTGAGTACACAGAAAAATACAGAATATTATAATTCTGTAATTGTGGTATGTAAACTATACTTGTACCAAGTAGAAAGACTAAACAATGAACCAAGCAAAAATAACAACTACAACAACTTTTTAAGACATAGTCAGTGTAACAAGATACAAATAGAAATAATAGAAAGTTAAAACTTGGGAGGACAAAGTTAAAGCAAGTTTTATTAGTTTTCTTTTTCTTGTGTGTTTATGCAAATACTGTTAAATTGTTATCAGGTTAAAAAAATGGATTATAAAATAGTATTTGCAAACCTCATGGCAGCCAAACCAAAAAACATACAATGAATACACAAAAAATAAAAGGCAAGGAACTAAATCATATTGTTAGAGAAAATCATCTTCACAAAATCAGGAATGAAAGAAAGAAGGGAACAGCACAGAACAAACAGAAGACAGATAACAAAATGGCAGGAGTAAGTTCTTATTTGTCAATAATAACATTGAAGGTAAATGGACTAAACTTTCCAATAAAAAGTCATAGACTGGCTGAATGGGTGAAAAAAACAATACCTATTTGTCTGTTGCCTACAAGAAACACACTTCACCTATAACGACACACAGACTAAAAACAAAGGGATGGGAAATGATATTCCATGCCAATGGAAATCAAATGAGTAGGAGTTGCTATACTTATATCAGACAAAATAGATTTCAAGATAAGAACTGTAAGATGATACAAGGAAGGTCACTGTATAATGACAAAGAGGTCAATTCAGCAAGAGGATTCTATTAGTCAGGGTTCTCTGAGGAACAGAACTAAAGGATATATATATAAATGAAAGGGAGTTTATTAAGGAGAATTGACTCACACAATAACAAGATGAAGTCCCATGACAGGCTGTCTGCAAGTTGAGGAGTAAGAAAGTCAGTAGTGGCTCAGTCTGAGTCCCAAAATCTCAAAAGTAGAGAAGCTGACAGTGTAGCTTTCAGTCTATGGCCAAAGTCCTGAGAGCCGCTGGCAAACTACTGGTATAAGTCCAAGAATCCAAAAGCCAAAGAACTTGGAGTCTGATGTTTGAGAGCAGCAAGCATCCAGAATGAGAGAAAGATGAAGGATGAAAGACTCAGCAAGTCAGCTAATTCCACCTTCTTCTGCCTGCTTTTTCTACCCATGCTGGCAGCTGATTGGATGGTGCCCACCCATATTGTGGATGGGTCTTCTTGAGGGTGGGTGTTTGTCTCCCAGTCCACTGACTCAAATGTTAATCTCTTCAGGCAACACCTACAAACACCCAGATACATCCAGAAACAATACTTTGCAGCCTTCAATCCAATCATGTTGAAAATATTAACCATCACAGGGATATAACAATTTTAAATATATATGCAACCCAACACTGATGGACCCAAATATATGAAGGAAATATTATTAGAGCTAAAGAGACTGATAGGCCCCAATACAATAATAACTAGAGACTTCAACACCCCACTTGCAGCATTAGACCAGTGTTCTAGACAGGAAAACAACAAAGAAACAGCAGATTTAATCTGCACCATATACCAAATGGATCTAATAGATATTTACAGAACATTTCATCCAACAGCTGCAGAATGCACATTCTTTTCCTCAGCACATGGGTTATTCTCAAGGATAGACCATATGTTACATCACAAAACAAGTCTTAAAACATTCAAAAAATTGAAATAATATAAAGTATCTTCTCTGACCACAATGGAATAAAACTAGAAATCAATAACAAGAGGAGTTTTGGAAAATATAGAAATACATGGAAGTTAAAATATGTGCTCCTGAATGACCAGTGGGTCAATGAAGAAATTAATAAGGAAATTAAAAATTTTCTTGAAACAAATGATAATGAAACACAACATAGCAAAACCTATGGACCATAGCAAAAGCAATAGTAAGATAGAATTTTATAGCTATAAGTGCCTATATCAAAAAAGAGGGAAATTTTCAAATAGGCAACCTAACGATGCATCTTAAAGAATCAGAAAAGCCAGAGTAAACCCGACCCAAAATTAGTAGAAGAAAGGAAATAATAAAGATCAGAGCAGAAATAAATGAAATTGAATTGAGGAAAACAATACAAAAGATCAATGGAACAAAAAGTTGTTTTTTTGAAAAGTTAAACAAAATTGATACACCTTTAGCTAGACTAAGAGAAAAAAGAGAAGACCTAATTAAATAAAATCAGAAATGAAGGAGACATTCTAGCTGATACTGCAGAAATTCAAAGGATTATTGTAGCTACTATGTGCAACTATATGCCAATAAATTGGAAAATCTAGAAGAAATGCACAAATTCCTAGCCACATACAGCCTACCAAAATTGAGTCAAGAAGAAATCCAAAACCAGAACAGACCAAGTAACAAGTAATGAGGTCAAAGCCATAATATTAATAAAAAGTCCCCTAGTAAAGAAAAGTCCAGGACATCAGGGCTTCAAGGCTGAATTTTACCAAACAAGAACTAATACCAGTTCTACTCAAACTATTCGGAAAAATAGAGGAGGAAAGAATACTTCCAGACTCATCCTGTGAGGCCAGTATTACCCTGATACCAAAACCAGATAAAGACAAATCAAAAAAAGAAAACTACAGGCCAATATCTCTGGTGAATATTGATGCAAACATCCTCAATAAAATACTAGCAAACTGAATTTAACAGTACATCAGAATGCTCATTCGCCATGACCAAGTGGGATTTATCCCTGGGATGAAAGGATATGCAAATCATTTGATGTGATATATCATATCATCAGAATGACGGATAAAAACCATATGATCATTTCAATTGATGATGAAAAAGCATTTGATAAAATTCAACATTGCTTTATGATAAAAACCCTAAAATAACAGGGTATAGAAGGAATATACCTCACTATAATAAAAGCCATATATGACAGACCCATAGCTGGTATCATACTGAATGGGGAAAAAATGAAAGCCTTTCCTCTAACATCTGGAACATGACAAGGATGCCCACTGTCACCAGTATTCAACATAATACTGGAAGTCCTAGCTAGAGCAATGAGATGAGAAAAATGTGAAGGGCATCCAAACTGGAAAGGAAGAATTCAGGCTGGGTGCAGTGGCTCACACCTATAATTCCAGCATTTTGTGAGGCCAAGAAGGGTGGATTGCTTGAGCTCAGGCATTCAAGACCAGCCTGGGCAACATGACAAAACCCTGTCTCTACTAATAATACAAAGCATTAGCCAGGTGTGGTGGTGCACTCCTGTAGTTCCAGCTACTTTGGAGGCTGAGACACAATAATTGCTTGAACCCAGGAGGTGGAGGTTGCAGTGAGTCGAGATCATGCCACTGCACTCCAGCCTGGGTGACACAGTGAGACTCTGTCTCAAAAAGAAGAAAAAAAAAGGGAAAGGAAGAATTCAAATTATACTTGTTTGCAGATAATATGATCTTATATTTGGAAAAACCTAAAGACTCCACAAGGAAACAATTAGAACTGATAAATTCAGTAAAGTTGCAGGATACAAAATCAACATACAAAAATCAGTAGCATTTCTGTATGCCAACAGTGAACAATATGAAAAAGAAATAAAAAAGCAATCATTTACAATAGCCATATGTAAAATTAAATACATAGGAATTAACCCCAAAAGTGAAAGACCTCTATAACAAAAACTATAAATCACTAATGAAACAAATTGAAGAGGAGATCAAAAAATGAAAAAATTTTCCATGTTCACAGATTGGAAGAATCAATATTGTTAAAATGTCTATATAACCCAAAGTAATATATAGATTCAATGGAATCCCTTTCAAATACCAATAACATTCTTCACAGAAATAGAAAAAACAATTAACACACATGAAAAGGTGCACAGCATCACTAATCATCAGAGAAATCAAATGCAAAACTACAATGAGATATCACCTCACTCCAGTTAAAATGACTTACATCCAAAAGACAGGCAATAACAAATGCTGGTGAGGATGTGGAGAAAAGGAAACACTTGTACACTGTTGGTGGGAATGTAAATTAGTATAACCACTATGGAGAACAGTTTGGAGGTTCCTTGAAAAACAAAAATTGAGCTCCCTTATGATCTAGCAATCTAACTGTTGTGTATATACCTAAAGGAAAGAAAATCAGTGTATGGAAGAGACGTCTACACTCCTATGTTTGTTACAACACTGTCTACAATAAGATTTGGAAGAAACCTAGTTTCCATCAACAGATGAATGAATAAAATAAATGTGGTACATATATACAATGGAGTACCTTTCAGCCACAAAAAGAATGAGATTCATCATTTGTAACAACATGGATGGAACTGGAGATCATTTTGTTAAGTGAAATAAGCCAGGCACAGAATGACAAACATCAGATGTTCTCACTTACTTGTGGCATCTAAAAGTCAAAATAATTTAGCTCATGGATATAGAAAGTAGAAGGATGGTCAGGAAGGGTAGACCATCTGGTAGACCAGAGTCAGGAAGGGTAGTCAGGGGCTCATCGGAGAGAAGGTTGGGATGATTAATGGATACAAAAAAAAGCTAGAAATAATGAATAATATTTACTATTTGATAACAGGATGACTATAGTCAATTATAACTGTATTTCATAATAACTTAAAAGTGCGTAATTGGATTGTTTGCATCTCAATGAATAAATGCTTGAGAGGATGGATATACTATTCATGATGTGCTGATTTCATATTGCGTGCCTATATCCAAACATAACACGTACCCCATAAATATATATAACTACTATGCATCCACAAAAATTAAAAATCCAAAAAAAAATTGGTATAAACTGTGGTGCACAAGGGTAATTTTGTTTCATGCATAGATTGCATAGTGGTGTAGTTAAGGCTTTTAGGTTAGTCATCACAATTTTTAAAAAATATATAGGTCTATTTGAGGCAGGGGTGGAAGGAAGAAGATGGCTGAATAGGAACAGCTCTGGTCTGCAGCTCCCAGCACAATCAATGCAGAAGATGGGTGATTTCTGCATTTCCAACTGAGGTACCTGGTTCATCTCACTGGGACTGGTTCATCTCACTGGGACAGTGGGTGCAGTCCACAGAGGGTGAGCCAAAGCAGGGCGGGGTGTCATCTCACCCGGGAAGTGCAAGAGGTCAGGGGATTTCTTTTTCCTAGCCAAGGGAAGCCGTGACTGACTACCTGGAAAAACGGGACACTCCCGCCCAAATACTGTGCTTTTCCCAAGGTCTTAGCAACCAGCAGACAAGGAGATTCTCTCCTGTGCCTGGCTCGGTGGGTCCCATGCCCACAGAGCCTTGGTCACTGCCAGCGTAGCAGTCTGAGATTGAACTGCAAAGTGGCAGCCTGGCTGGGGGAGGGGCATACCCATTGCTGAGGCTTGAGTAGGTAAAAAAAAGCAGCCAGGAAGCTTGAACTGGGTGGAGCCCACTGCAACTCAAGAAGGCCTACTGCCTCTAGACTCCAAATCTGTGGGCAGGGCATAGCTGAAAAAAGGCAGCAGACAACTTCTGCAGACTTAAACGTCCCTGTCTGACAGCTCTGAAGAGAGCAGTGGTTCTCCCAGCATGGCATTTGAGCTCTGAGAATGGACATACTGCTTCCACAAGTGGGTCCCTGACCCCCATGTAGCCTAACAGGAGACATCTCCCAGTAGGGGCCAACAGACACCTCATATGGGTGGGCACCCCTCTGGGACGCAGCTTCCAGAGGAAGAATCAGGCAGCAATATTTGCTGTTCTGCAATATTTGCTGTTCTGCAGCTTCCGCTGGTGATACACAAGCAAACAGGGTCAGGAATGGACCTCCGGCAAATTTCAACAGACCTGTAGCTGAGGGACCTGACTGTTAGAAAGAAAACTAACAAGCAGAAAGGAATAGCATCGACATCAATAAAATAGTGATCTACACCAAAACCCCATCTGTAGGTCACCAACATCAAAGACCAAAGGTAGATAAAACCACAAAGATGGGGAGAAACCAAAGCAGAAAAGCTGAAAATTCTAAAAATCAGAACACCTCTTCTCCTCCAAAGGATCACAGCTCCTTGCTGGCAACGGAACAAAGCTGGACGGAGAATGACTTTGATGAGTTGACAGAAGTAGGCTTCAGAAGGTCGGTAGTAACAAACTTCTCTGAGCTAAAGGAGGAAGTTTGAAACCATTGCAAGGAAGCTAAAAACCTTGAAAAAAGATTAGACAAATGGCTAACTAGAACAAACAGTGTAGATACGACCTTAAATGACCTGATAGAGTTGAAAACCATGGCACGAGAACCTTGTGACGCATGCACAAGCTTCAATAGCTGATTCAATCAAATGGAAGAAAGGGTATCAGTGATTAAAGATCAAATTAATGAAATAAAGCAAGAAGAAAAGGTTAGAGAAAGAAACAGTAAAAAGAAACAAACAAAGCCTCTAAGAAACAGGGAATATGTGAAAAGAACAAATCTACATTTGATTGGTGTACCTGAAAGTGATGGGGAGAATGGAACCAAGTTGGAAAACACTCTTCAGGATATTATCCATGAGAACTTCCCCAACCTGGCAAGGCGGGCCAACATTCAAATTCAGGAAATACAGAGAACACCACAAAGATGCTCCTCAAGAAGAGCAACCCCAATACACATAACTGTCAGATTCAACAAGGTTGAAATGAAGGAAAACGTGTTAAGGGCAGCCAGAGAGAAAGGTCAAGTTACCCACAATGGGAAGCCCACCAGACTAACAGCAGATGTCTCGGCAGAAGCACTACAAGCCAGAAGAGAGTGGAGGCCAATATTCAACATTCTTAAAGAAAAGAATTTTCAACCCAGAATTTCATATCCAGGCAAACTAAGCTTCATAAGTGAAGGAGAAATAAAATCCTTTACAGACAAGCAAATGATGGGAGATTTTGTCACCACTAGGCCTGCCTTACAAGCACTCCTGAAGGAAGCACTAAACATGGAAAGAAACAACCGGTACCAGCCACTGCAAAAACATGCCAAATTGTAAAGATGCTAGGAAGAAACTGCATCAATTAACAGGCAAAATAACCAGTGAATATCATAATGACAGGATCAAATTCACACATAACAATATTAACCTTAAATGTAAATGGGCTAATTGCCCCAACTAAAATACACAGACTGGCAAATTGGATAAAGAGTCAAGACCTGTCAGTGTGCTGTACTCAGGAGACCTATCTCAAGTGCAAAGACACACATAGGCTCAAAATAAAGGGATGGAGGAAGATCTACCAACCAAATGGAATGCAAAAAAAAAAAAAAAAAAAAAAAAAAAAAAAAAAAAAAAAGCAGGGGTTGCAATCCTAGTCTCTGATGAAACAGACTTTAAACCAACAAAGATCAAAAGAGACAAAGAAGGCCATTTCATAATGGTAAAGGGATCAATTCAACAAGAAGAGCTAATTATCCTAAATATGTATGCACTGAATACAGGAACACCCAGATTCATAAAGCAAGTTTTAGAGACCTACAAAGAGACTTAGACTCCCACACAATAATAATGGGAGAATTTAACACCCCACTGTCAATATTAGACAGATCAATGAGACAGAAGGCTAACAAGGGTATCCAGGACTTGAACTCAGCTCTGCAACAGGCAAACCTAATAGATATCTACAGAACTCTCCACCCCAAATCAACAGAATATACATTCTTCTCAGCACAACATTGCACTTATTCTAAAACTGACCACATAATTGGAATTAAAGCACTCCTCAGCAAATGTAAAAGAACAGAAATCACAATAAACTGTCTCTCAGACCACAGTGCAATCAAACTAGAACTCAGGATTTAGAAACTCACTCAAAACCATACAACTACATGGAAACTGAACAACTTGCTCCTGAATGACTGCTAGGTAAATAATGAAATGAAGGCAGAAATAAATATTTTTTTGAAACCAATGAGAACAAAAATACAATGTACCAGAATCTCTGGGACATGTTTAAAGCAGTGTGTAGAGGAAAATTTATAGCACTAAGTGCCCACAAGAGAAGGCAGGAAAGACCTAAAATAGACACTATCACATCACAATTCAAAGAACTAGAAAAGCAAGAGCAAACAAATTCAAAAGCTAGGAGAAGGCAAGAAATAACTCAGATCAGAACAGAACTGAGAGAGATAAAGACACAAAAACCCCTTCAAAAAATCAATGAATCCAGGAGCTGGTTTTTTAAAAGATCAACAAAATTGATAGGCCGCTAGCAAGACTAATGAAGAAGAAAAGAGAGAAGAATCAAATAGACACAAACTACCATCAGAGAAGAGTATAAACACCGCTACAAAATAAACTAGAAAATCTAGAAGAAATGGATAAATTCCTGCACACATCCACCCTCTCAAGACTAAACCAGGAAGAAGTTGAATCTCTGAATAGACCAATAACAGACTCTGAAATTGAGGCAATAATTAATAGCCTACCAACCTAAAAAAGTCCAGGACCAGACAGATTCACAGCTGAATGCTACCAGAGGTACAAAGAGGAGCTAGTACCATTCCTTCTGAATCTATTCCAATCAATAGAAAAAGGGGAATCCTCCCTAACACATTTTATGAAGCCAACATCATCCTGATATCAAAGCTTGGCAGAGACACAACAACAAAAAAGAGAATTTTAGAACAATAACCCTGATGAACATTGATGAGAAAATCCTCAATAAAATACTGGCAAACCAAATCCAGCAGCACATCAAAAAGCTTATCCACCACGATCAAGTTGGCTTCATCTCTGGGATGCAAGGCTGGTTCAACATACAGAAATCAATAAACGTAATTCTTGACATAAACAGAACCAACGACAAAAACCACATGATTATCTCAGTAGATGCAGAAAAGGCCTTTGACAAAATTCAACAGCCCTTCATGCTAGAAACTCTCAATAAACTAGGTATTGATGGAATGTATTTCAAAATAATAAGAACTATTTAGGACAAACCCACAGCCAGTATCATACTGAATGGGCAAAAACTGGAAGCATTCCCTTTGAAAACTGGCACAAGACAGGGATGCCCTCTCTCACCACTCCTATTCAACATAGTGTTGGAAGTTCTGGCCGGGGCAATCAGGCAGGAGAAAGAAATAAAGGGTATTCAAATAGGAAAAGAGGAAGTCAAATTGTCCCTGTTTGCAGATGACATGATTGTATATTTAGAAAACCCCATTGTCTCAGCCCAAAATCTCCTTAAGCTGATAAGCAACTTCAGCGAAGTCTCAGGATACAAAATCAATGTGCAAAAATCACAAGCATTACTGTACATTAACAAACAAACAGAGCTAAATGATGAGTGAACTCTCATTCAAAATTGCTACAAAGGAATAAAATACCTAGGAATCCACTTACAAGGGATATGAAGGACCTCTTCAAGAAGAACTACAAACCACTGCTCAAGGAAATAAAAGAGGACAGAAAAAAATGGGAGAATATTCCATGCTCATGGATAGGAAGAACCAATATCGTGAAAATGGCCATACTGCCCAAGGTAATTTATAGATTCAATCCCATCCCCATCAAGCTATCAATGACTTTCTTCAAAGAATTGGGGGAAAAAAACTACTTTAAAGTTCATATGGAACCAAAAAAGAGCCTTCATTGCCAAGACAATCCTAAGCAAAAGGAACAAAGCTGGAGGCATCACACTACCTGACTTCAAACTATACTACAAAGCTACAGTAATCAAAACAGTATGGTACTGGTACCAAAACAGAGATATAGACCAATGGGACGGAACAGAGGCCTTAGAAATAACATCACACATCTACAACTATCTGATCTTTGACAAACCTGACAAAAACAAGAAACGGGGAAAGGATTCCCTATTAATAAATGGTGCGGGGAAAACTGGGTAGCCATATGTAGAAAGCTGAAACTGGATCCTATCCTTATATCTTATACAAAAATTAATTCAAGATGGATTAAAGACTTATATGTTAGACCTAAAACCATAAGAACCCTAGAAGAAAACCTAGGCAATTCCATTCAGGACATAGGCATGGGCAAACACTTCATGACTAAAACACTAAAAGCAATGGCAACAAAAGGCAAAATTGACAAATGGGATCTAATTAAACTAAAGAGCTTCTGCATGGCAAAAGAAATTAACATCAGAGTGAACAGGCAACCTACAGAATCGGAGAAAATTTTTGCAATCTACCCATCTGATAAAGGGGTAATATCCAGAATCTACAAAGAACTCAAACAAATTTACAAGATAAAAACAACCCCATCAAAAAGTGGACAAAGGATATGAACAGACACTTCTCAAGAGAGGACATTTATGCAGCCAACAGACACACAAAAAAATGCTCAACAACACTGGTCATCAGAGAAATGCAAATCAAAACCACAATGAGATACCATCTCACGCCAGTTAGAATGGCAGTCATTAAAAAGTCAGGAAACAACAGATGCTGGAGTGGATGTGGAGAAATAGGAATGCTTTTACACTGTTGGTGTGAGTGTAAATTAGTTTAACCATTGTGGAAGACAGTGTAGTGATTCCTCAAGGATCTAGAACTAGAATTACCATTTGACCCAGCCATCCCATTACTGGGTATATACCCAAAGGATTATAAATCATGCTACTATAAAGACACATGCACACGTATGTTTATTACAGCACTATTCACAATAGCAAAGACTTGGAACCAACCCAAATGTCCATCAGTGATAGACTGCATTAAGAAAATGTGGCACATATACACCATGGAATACTATGCAGCCATAAGAAGGATGAGTTCATGTCATTTGCAGGGACATGGATGAGGCTGGAAACCATCATTCTCAGCAACCTATCACAAGGACAGAAAAGCAAACACTGCTTGTTCTCACTCTTAGGTAGGAATTGAACAATGAGATCACTTGGACACAGCGCAGGGAACATCACGCACTGCGGCCTGTTGTGGGGTGGGGGGCTGCAGGAGGGATAGCATTAGGATAAATACCTAATGTAAATGATGAGTTGATGGGTGCAGCAAACCAACATGGCACATGTATAGCTATGTATCAAATATGCACGTTGTTCATATGTACCCTAGAACTTAAAGTATAATTAATATATATTAATTATATATAATTATATATGATTATATATTTTATATATATATAGGTCTATTCATATTATCTACTTATTGTGTGAGTTTTGGCAGATTGTGCCTTCCAATAATTGGTCCATTTTATCTATGTTATCAAATTTGTGGGCATAGAGTTCATGCTATTCCATTATTATCCTTTTAATGCCCATGGGATCTGTAGCAATATCCCCTTTTTGATTTCTGATATTAGTAATTTATGTCTTCTCTCTCTCTTTCTTATCCTGGCTAGAGTCTTATCAATTGTATTGGTCTTTCCAAAGAGCCAGCATTTGGTTTAATACATTATCTGTATTAGTTTCCTGTTTTCAGTTTCATGGATTTCTGCTCTAATTTTTATTATTTGTTTACATCTGCTCACTTTGGATTGAATTTACTCTTCTTTTTTCTAGTTTTCTAAGGTAAACACTTAGAGAATTGATTTTAGATCTTTTATTTTTTTCTAGTGCCAAAATTAATATAGCTACCCCAGCTTTCATTTGATTAGTATTAGCAAAGTGTTTCTTTCTGTATCCCTTTACTTTCATATTTAAAGTGAGTTTCTTGTAGGCAACATATAGTTGGGCCTTATTTTTTTTTTAATCTACTATCTCTGTCTTTTAATTAGTAAATTTAGCCCATTGTCATTTAAAGTGATTATTGATTTAGGTGGGTTAATGTGTAGCAAATTTGTTAATGATTTTTATTTATTGCCCTTCTTCCTATTTTGTATCTCATTCTTTTCCTATCTTTTGTGGTCTTAGTTGAGCATTTTCTATGATTTCATTTTCTCTCCTTTCTTAGCATATCAATTATACTTCTTTTTGAAACTTTTTTAGTGGTTGCCCTAGAATTTGTGATACACATTTACAATGATTCTATGTCTATTTTCATATAACAGTATATCACTTCATGGGTAGGACAAGTACCTTAAAATATCAAAATATTCCCAATTCTTCTCTCCCATCTCTTGTATCATTGATGTAATTCATTTCACTTATTCATAAGCTATAATCATTGAATATATTTTTACTATTATTATTTTGAGCAAACTGTTACCTGTTAGCTCATTGGAAAACATGAAAAATAAAAGTTTTTATTTTACCTTCACTTATTCTTTCTCTGGCATTTTTCCTTTTTTAATGTAAATTCAAGTTTCCAAACTATACCCATTTTTCTTCTTTCTGAAGAATTTGTTTTAATATTTTTTGCCAGGCAGGTCTACTGGTAATAAGTTCCCTTAATTTTTGTCTGAGAAAGTCTTTAGTTCTCTTTTGTTGTTGAAGGATAATTTTGCAGCATATGTAACTCTAGATTGGTGATTTTTATTTTCTCTCATCACTTAAAATATTTCACTCCAGTCTCTTCTTGCTTACATGGTTTCCGAGGATAAGTTATTTGTGATTCTTATCTTTGCTCCTCTATAGGTAAGGTATTTTTACCTCTGGCTTCTTTCAAGGTTTTTTTTTTTCTTTTTTTTTTTTTTTAATTTATTTTCTGCAGTTTGAATATCATATACCTGAGTGTATATTTTTAATGAATTTATCCTGCTTGATGTTCTCTGAGCTTTCTGGATCTGTGTTTTCATGTCTGATATTAATTTGAAAAAATTTTCAGTCATTATTGCTTAAAATATTTCTTCTGTTTCTTTCTGTTGTATCCTTCTGGTATTCCTATTACTCAACTGCCTTTTATGGTTGTTGTGCTGTTCTTGGATATTCTGTTTTCTATTTTCCAGTCTTTTTCCCTTTGTTTTTCAGTTTTGGAATTTCCATTGATATATCCTCAAGCTCAGAGAATCTTTCCTTAGCCATGTCCAGTCTACTAATGAGCTCGTGAAAGGCATTCTTCGTTTCTATTACAATGTTTTTGATATCTAGCATTTTATTTTTATTTTTTCTTAGAATTCCGTCATTGTGTACATTAATCATCTATCCTTGCATGTTGTCTATTTTTCCACTAGAGCTCTTAGCATATTAATCACAATTCTTTTACATTTTTAATTCAATGTATCTGCCATATCTGAGTTTGGATCTGATGTTTCCTCTGTCTCTTCAGACTTTACTTTTTAATATATCTTGTAATGTTTTTTGTTGAAAATTGGAGCTGGTGCACTGGAGAAAAGAAACTCTGGTGAATAGGCCTTTAGTGATATGGTAGTAAGGTGTAGGCATAAAGGAAGTATTATTCTGTAGTTCTACAATTAAGTTGCAAACATTTAGCGAGCCTGTTCCCTTGCACTGTAATCTTCGCAAGTGCTACTCAGTCCCTTTTCCTTCCCTTAGGTAGGGCAGATAGGATGCCTAGAGGGAGTTGGGGTTGGATATCCCTTCACCATATAAATGTTTTGTAGTTTTGGGTTTGGCATTTTTTGCTTATCTTTTAATAGATGTCTTTCTAAATACTTCATTTTTTGAGCCACTATGTAAATGGTCTTTTTAAAACAATTCTTTCTCTAATAATATTTTTTCTCATATATGAAAGTGCAATAGATTTTTTAATACCAATCTTGTTTCCAGTAACTTTCTGAATTCACATATTAGTATTAAAAATTTACAGATACATTTGGACTTCCTACATAAATGATCATGACATCTGCATGTAAGTTTTATTTCTTCCTTTTTAATGACTATACCTTCTTTTCCCTGTCGTATTGCACTGGCTAACATGTGCAGTTTAATGGTAGTAGAAAGGGTAATAATAGAGGTCTTTATCTCATTGCTGATTTTAGAGAAAAAGCTTTTAATATTTCATGAGCATAATGTTTATTATAGTCCCTTCTATTTTTGTAGATAAGATTTGTCAGATTAAGGATGTTCCCTTTTGTTCTTAGCATATGAGGTTCTTCTTAAATAGATATTACATTTTATGAAATGCTTTCACTGCATTTATTGAGATGCTTATACATTTTTTTGTTGTTGTTTTGTTAATTGGAGAAATTTATGGATTTTTTTTAAAGAGACAGGATCTCACTCTGTTGCCCAGACTGGAGTGCAGTGTCATGACCATAGCTCACTGCGGTCTCAAACTCCTGGACTCAAGCTATCCTCCTGCCTCAGCTTTCTGAATAAATGGGACTACGGGCATGTACCACCACACATGGTTGATCTTTTAAAAAATTTTTGTAGAGATGAGGTCTTGCTATGTTGCCGAGGCTGATCTCAAACTCCTGACCTTAAGTGATCGTCCCACCTTGGACTCTCAAAGTTCTGGGATTATACACATGAAGCATCATGACTGGCCCTGGATTAATACCTTGATAGTTAAACCAATCTTGCATTTCTAGAAGAAACTCAATTGGGTCATGATGCATTAGCCTTTTTGTGAATTGCTGGATTCAATTTCTTAATATTTTCCTAATATACATACATCAATGTTCTTGACAGAGATTGACTAGTAATTTCCCTTTCTTGTAATTTTTTTGGTCAGATTTTGGGACAATGTTATGTTGTTCTGATAAAATAAGATTGTATTTTTTCTCTCTTTTTCTAAAATCTACAAAGATTTGTGTAAAGTTAGCATAGTTTCATCATTAAATGTTTATAAAATTTCAACAGAAAGGCCAACATGAGCCTGGATATTTTCTTGTGGGAAGCTTCATAAACTATGGATTCAATTATTGGACAAATAGGGAATTATCTAGACTTTTTGTTTCTTTTTGTGTTGGTTTTTGTAGGTTTCATAATTCTAGAAATTAGTCTATTTCATTTAAACTTTCAAATTTATTGTCATAGAGTTGTTCCTAATATGTTCCTGTTATCTTTTTAACATCTATAATGTCTTTACTGATGTTCCCTTTTTAATTATTGATGTTTAAAATTCGTGCCATCACTTTTTTCTTAATCAGCTTTGTTAGGTGCTTATCAAAGTTATTCACTGTTATAAAGAACCATTATTTGGTGCTATTGATTTTTCTATTGAATTATTTTATTCCATTAATATTTGCTCTTACCTTTATTGTTGCCTTCCTCATACGTTCTTTGGGTTTTATTGGCTGTTTTTCTAATTTCTTGAGATAAATCTTAAATCATTAATGTTCAGACATTCTTCTTTTCAAATAAATGAATTGTAAGGCTAAATATTTTCTTCTGAACACACATTTATCTCCATCCTCCATATTTTTTCGTTATCTAAAATGTTTTAAAATTGCTTTAATATTTGAAGAATAATTTTCTCTGAATGAAATTCTATGTTGTAAGTTTCTTTGTTGTAGCATGTCAAATATGTCATCCCAGTTTTTCTTGGATCCTATTACTTATTTGGAGAAGTAATCTGTTAATGTTATTGTTCTTTCTCTGAAAATAATATTATCTTTCTTTAGCATGGCTTAAGATTTTTCCCTTGCTTTTTTAAAATTAGTTTTGCCAAGATGTGCCTAGATGAGTTTTTCATGTATTGATCGTTCTGGGAAGCTGTAGTACTTCTTGAATATATGGGTTAAGGTGTTCTGTAGTTTCTGAAAAATTCTCAGCCATCATCTCTTCACATATTGAAGGATGATGAGAACGTTGTTCTCTTTTCCCTTCCCTTCTCGGAGGCAATTACACTTATGTTGGTCCTTTTCACCGTGTCTCCTGTAGTAGATTAAAGATGGCCACAGATTATTTGCCAATTTTCCCATTAGGAAATGGAATCTACTTCCCCAAAACACACTCCACCCCCTTAGAGTCTGTCCTGGCCCTGTGACTTGATTTGATTATGAGTATCATCCCTATAGCCAGTGGTACACAAAGTGTGGTCACTGGAGCAGCAGTTTGAATATCACCAGAAAAACACATATTTTGAGGAGCTATCCCAGACCTACCAAATAAGAAACTCTGGGAGTAGGGCACAGTGAGCATTTTTTAACAAGTCTTTGAGGTGATACTGATGCATGCTAAAGTTTTAGAATAGCTGTCTAAGCTAATAGCAGTTGGTTCAAGGGTGTGGTTAGATAAACTAAGCAGGATATTTGAGTCATTTGCTATGATTATATAAACCCTAGAAGGAAGACGCTCTCATTTTCTGATGGCATTGCTAAGCTAGTGTGATATAACCTGGAGCTATTGACAGCCACTTTCTGTCTCTTTGCAGAAAAAATGCCCCTGGAGTAGGACAGAATAAGACTGACACATAGATAAGAGAAAGCCCAGACAACTTTGTGTGAACCCTTAATCCCATTGTACCTGAAGTCCCCGATTAGCTCTTGATTTCTCAGTTATGTGAACTTTTTTCTTGGCTCAAACTAGTTCAATTTGGTTTGTGCACTTAAAACTAAAGAATCATGACAATACACAAGTAAGCCCCCATCCCCCTACAAATGATATCTGAAAGAGCACCTCTAACATATAAAACAGATAAATGTAGGTCTACCTTGAATGAGGAAGAAGTAGAAGTTCTAAAATCCTACCATGTGGCTCTTCCGGGGTGTGATGGTTAATTTTATATGACAATGTTACTAGGTTAAAAGATACCCAGATAGCTGATGAAATATTATTTCTGGGTGTGTCTACGAGGATGATTGATCCAGGATATCAAAGGGAAATTGGATAACCGCTCAATAATGGAAGTAAAGAAGCATATGTCTAGAATACAGGATATCCCATAGGGCATATCTTAATATTACCATACCCTTTAATTAAGGTCAATGAAAAAGTACAACTCAATCCAGGCAGGACTACAAATGGCCTAGACCCTTCAGGAATGATGGTTTGGGTCACCTTGCTAGGTAAAGAGCCAAGACTGGATGAGATGTTTACTGAAGGCAAAGGAAACACAGAATTGGTAGTAGAAGAAGGTAGTTATAAATACCAGCTACAACTACATGACCAGTTAGAAAAACAAGGACTATAATCATCATGAATATTTTTGTTATAAGTGAATTTGTGTGTATATATACACATATGAAGGAAATACCTTTGTTTTCTTCCCTTTACTGACTTATGTAAGTATGTATAACTGTAACAATACCTAATACAGTTTAGTATTAGGTATTGTTAATTTTCTTCATAGCATTTAAGTTATGGGATATCAGGAGAAGAGTAAACATCACTCATGGACTTTATATCATCTGAGAAGGGATTTGTTCATTTTTGTTTGTTTGCAGGATAGTTGCATCCTGCTAGGTGGAATTAGGATCTTGTTATTATCTTTAATTGGAGAATAAGTATGGTGTAAGGAGATACATATGAGTACCAGCTTGACAAGGGAGGGACTTGTGATTGTTAATTTTATCCATCAAGTTGACTGGGCCATATGATGCCTAGATATCTGATTAAGCATTATTTCTGGATGTGTGTGTTACCAGAAAATATTACTATTTGAACAGGTCAATTGAGTAAAGATGATCCCCCTCATTAATGTGAGTAGGCATTATCCAATCAAGGGCCAGGACAGAACAAAAAGAGGGGGGAAGGCAAGTTCACTATCTTTTCTGGAACTGGGATATCCATATTTCTCCTGCCCTTGGACTTCAGAACTCCAGGTTCTTGGGCCTTCAGACTCCAACACCAGCAGCCCCTGTCCCCGCCCCAGGTTCTCACACTATTTCCTGGTTCTCCAGGTTGCAGACAACTTATCGCGGGACTTCTCAACCTCCATAGTTGCATGAGACAATTCCCGTAATAATCCTCTCATATATATATCTTATTGGTTTTGTTTCTCTTGAGAACTCTAATACACTAGGTCCTTTCTCAGCCCACCTGGAGCCTCTTTGCAGAACAACCCCAAAGTTGTAGGCAACATAGTTTAAAAACCACTTGTAGTGGATTCTTTGTGGCCTATGACACAACCTCTTGTTCCACCTGTTTTCAGCTGCAGCTGTGATGGAGAGTTGCTTAAAGTTCCCTAACTCAAGTACTCAACTGTGTCTCTCTGCTTTTCTGTCCTCAGGCTTTTTCTAAAGTCACTACGCTTGCTTAGTCATAGCCTGAAAACTCGGGGAATTTAAGGCCTGTGGGAACAACCCTCTACTGGAATGAGTGGTTAAGTGTTGTGGGCTTCCATCCTGTGAAGGCACATTGCTGATGTATGTGGTGTATGGTTCTAGTGGGTCCATAGTGGGATTGGGCCCTAGTTTCCCATAGTGATAACCAAGTCAATGTTGTATTTACTTTTCTCTTCTTTCCGGCCTCATCTTCCTGCTTTATTGCTCCCATTTCTTATGATTACTTCTAAAATAAACCACCTGCACCCAACCCCTTTTCTCAGACTCTGCTTTTGGGGAAATCCAAACTAAAATATCCATGTTAGAAAGTCTTATAGTTCTGAGTCTCAGCTCTGCAAGTTAGGTTATGATAGGCCAAATTGCTTCCTTTCTGTCGGCCTTAGAGATGTCATTTGTAAAATGAGGAGGTTGAATTAGCTGTTTACTTGGTTCCTTCTAGCTCTGACTTTCATATAACACTATATATTGTTTCAGAAACTGAACACTTACAACATAAAACTAAAGTGATGAGGCTGGTCAATCTGAATAGTCAGGCCCTTGAAACTTCCCTGTTTTCTAGCCATCTTTTTCCGTAAGTGTCCAGATGATCTGCCTCATCCTCCACCTTGATTGGTGCTTTTAGATACAGACACAGAAAAACACCAAAAATACCCAGCCCAAGCAAACTATACACAGCTATTTTGACAGGGAAGAAGCTCCCAAAAACCACTGACATTCAAAGCCTCATGTTTATGCAGGACAGAAAGATTGAGAGTGAAAACAAGTATAGGCTGAATATGATCAACTATCTGGATGACTAAATGCATCATAATAGCCTTAGTACTTTAGAGCTGGAGCCAAAAATACTTACTGCAAAATGGCTTCCATTTCACATTGATTTTAAAAAATGAAATGTTACACCTGGGGATCCAGCTATAGATTTCAATCTACTTTTCCTTGTAATTTGAGACAAATTGAAATCTATGGTAATGAACATAATCAGGAAGGGAAAGTCTATTGTTTTCTTCTTTTAGTAACTAGAAATGATCAATTTGAAATTTTATTGTTTTTTATTTTTATTTTTAACACAGTGGTGGCTTCCCATGGGGCCTTAACACAATGATTGCATTGATTCCTGTGGGGGAGAAGGACAGAGAGAAGCAGTGCTTGCTGTTTTAAATGGAAGCAGGTCTGGAAGGGACGATATTCTGCATACTACTTTCAGGTAAGAGAGGTACTCACTATGCTCACCAGTGGCTTCCTTTAGCAGAACTGGTCTTACATAAGAAGAGAGTAGGCAGCCACCAACAAATATGGTTTCAGGGGTTCAGGCAGGGCTCCTGTTTTTCAGTATATTTTCTCTTTACTCTTTGATGTGTAAAATTTCTTTGAGGTCAGAACATTCCTCTGAAATTAAAAAAAAAAAAGAAAAAAACCTTTGTGAGGGTATAATGAATAGAAATGTGAGTTGGGAGTCAGGAAACAGAATTCTTTCTTCGGTTTTGTAAGTACATCATTGGCTCTGTGAACTCAGCTAAGTCCCTTAACCTTTCTGTGGCTTGGTCTCCACATCTGTAAAATGACTGAGTTCAGAAATGGTTTCTATCATCCTTTGCAGCTCAAAAATCTGGACTATTGGTGGAAATTCATGCTACTTCATAAATGACAGGTGTCATATTGTTTCTTAGAATTCATTGGATGGGAAGAGAGAAGTAGACAAAAAGGAAGATAAGTATCAAGGCTAGGAGAATCTGAAAGTGGCCTGGGGACACAGAAAGGATGAATATGCTTCTTTACAATTTCACCTCTCATGTGTATTACCACTGCATCTGCAGCATTGCATAAAATGACATGAAATACAGGAGGAGGCTTGCAGTAGTCTAATAGCAATAGTTTAATACTTTCATTGAAAGACAAACTTCAATTCTGATCCTGGTTCTGCCACTTATTAGTGACTACAGGAAATGACTTAGTAGTTTTGAGCCTCAATTTATACATCTGTAGAATGGGGAAGGAAGGAAGGATTTATAAGCTGGTTTTTGCCCTCTGGATGACATTGTGTCTCTCTAGTACAGAAGATCATGAGCTCTGCTCTCTGCAGGATATTAACTTGAGAGATAGAGGGAATCATCAGACATGCTAATACTTTGGCAATTTCACCAACAGTTAACCTACATTAGTACTGCTCAGTGCTGCATCATTTCAAAGATAGCATGCAGTGCTAATATCTTTAGAATCAGCAACATTTTCCAAAAGTAGTGATGCATCATAGATCTTATCAATATCACTGAAAATGGACTCATATCTAGGTATATGAAAAGTTAAAGCTTAATTATGGATAATTGCTGTGCAGTAAACATAGTCTGTGTTCATGTAGCAAACAGTTTCAAATAACTGAAACCATTATTTTGAAGAGAATAGTCTGAAGTGAAATCCACATTTATTATTAATGTTCCTGATGTTGTCAGAAAAGCTCAATATTTTCTTGTATTCTAATTGGTTTGTTAAGTGTAAAGCTTCAACCATAGAGAAGAAAACATCTCAGAATATATCTTTAGTTGACTATGAAAATTCATCATTCCATAATGTATTTTTTACACCTTGGAGAGGACTTGATGATTAAAAACTCCTTTTATAATTATTGATATTTTAATTTAAAAGCTCTTTAGAGCCTTTAATGCTTCTTTAGAAATCATGAATCCCAATTCTTCCAGTGATATGTTACCTTAATTGACTACCTCCAAACCAAGAGAAGTTGAATTTCATCTTAACTCTGAGGATGACAGATTTTGAAAACCTTAAAACTTCTTGAGCAGTTTGGATCTAATATGTGGACCTCTTAAGTGGAAAATGCTGTGACTTTTCAGCTCCAGCTATTATAGAATCATCAGAATTTATTCCTCCTTTTATTTCTTCACAGTAGGAATAGTATTCAAATTTCCTGCAGCTCATTGCTGCAAGATGAGGCAGATTACATATACCTACTATAAAAAGTTTGTGTGGGAAAATATGCAAGTTTCCAGTAATTTTCATTACCCAGTTTATCCATTCATAAATACCTTCCAGTGAAACAATGCAATATATACTTTGTAAGTATTACGTATTTCCTTATTAGAATTGGAAAGGAGAACCATAAAATATAACTGGCCACCTCCTTCCTGGTCATTATAGTGCATTTACTGGTGATACTACCAAGAAACATACATTAAGCTCCCATCCAATAGATGTTTTTCTTTATGAGAAGAACAATGTATACATCTTCCCTTTCTTTGTAACCTCTAATGCCATGTACCTGTGTGAAGAGGGGAAATCTAGACTCATTCAGGAGCTCACTGATGAGCACAACAAGGACCCAACTTGCAGCATCCCTACAACATCATTTTATTGAGACAATTGTTATTTATCAGCAAAAGCAGCAGTGGGCTGTTTGTTTCATAAGAAAACTCCCCAGCTCTTATTTAATTACCTTGGAGGACCTTATTCTCAGAAACAACACTATAATGAGTGTACCATCAGACACCAGATTTATTTCCTGAAACAGAGGGGATTTGAAATGTACAGTAAACAGGGAGTTCCTGTGAGCAGAGAATCCAAACAGTGGAGAGAGCTTATTAATGTAGGGCATGGTATTTGACCTCTTTTAATTGGTTAAAATTTCAAAATTGGCTACAGTTTCAAAAACAAGGCTGTGAGGAAGAAGAAACAGCATGGGTGGTGATGGAAGAAGTGACTGGATCTCTAGAAACAACTTGAACTCTTTCTGCTCTGCAGCTTGTTGAATCCTTTGAAGATTTTTCTGCATTATGGCTAGGTTGCTATGCTGATTATGAGACAGATCCTGGTTATGAGCACATCACAGGGTGACGGTCTTGGTACATGATTGCATTATTGTTTTCAAGTATTCACTGTGTATCATGAAGTTGTTATCAGGTAAGTCTTACCTAGATAGACATCCTTGCTTTGACAAAATAAGTTCTTAAGAGATTCGTTTGTTTTATTTTGGCTGATGTGAAATAATCAGAATGACAGAAAGAATGAGAAAGAAAAGAATCAGACAGGAAGAATGAGAATCACTGTATATGTGATATTCACAAATCTTGGCCTCTTTTTCCCGAAGGTAGCCAGATCTTTTGTGTTCTTTGTGTCAAGGGCATTTATCAAACTTAAAGTAGAAGCTGCTTGAAAATAAATTTTCTAATTGCCTTTTGTGACTGTTATTGAGGAAGGGGAGGCAGAAGAGGGAGAGAGATGAGAAATTCCCTAAAGTAGAAGTGGGGCAGAGAATGACATGATAGGTGCCAAGTGTATCGGAGACCAGCACCATAAAGCTTGGCAGCATGCCAGGTAGCGGGCTCTGGAAAGAGAACGGTGGTGTGTCCAGACTGGGATCCCTAGGTAAGCTGGTCAAAGGTGACCCTTTTTTCTAGGCTCACTTCCCTAGGGTCAGCCCCCTGGCTTGGCCTGGTTTTTACACTGGAGTCTAAAGACATCTCCAGAGCATGATGAGGGAAGGGTGGAAATACTCCTAAGGGTTGAAATTCAACCTCCTATCAACTTGGCAGAACAGGGGCTTGTATTAGATTTCCAGGGCTGCCAAAACAAAGTACCACAAACTAGGTGGTTTAAACAACAGAAATTTGTTCTTCCATAGTTCTGGAGGCCAGAAGATAAAGGTATCAATAGGGTTGCTTACTTCTGAAGGCTGTGGGGAAGAACTTGTTCCATGCCTCTTCCCTAGTTTTTGGTGATTGGTTGTTAATCTTTGATAATTTTTGGCTTGTAAGCCCATCACCCTGATTTCAGTCCTTGGCTTAATCAACTATGTACATAGTGATGCCACTTGCTGAGATGGGGAAGATTGTGGGAGGGACAGATCTACACAGGAAAAATCAACAATCATATTTTGGCCAAGTTCAGACTGAAGTGCCTATAGACACATAGATGAGGATGTCAAGCAGTTAGCTGAACAGATAAGTTTCGGGCTGAATTAAGAGGTCAGGGCTAGAGAGTCCTTGTTGTACATATTATATTTAAAACAGAGGTCTAGATGAGGATGAATGTAGAGCTTGAAGAATGTAGGCACAGAAAAGAAGACTAAAGGAAAGCTTGGTATAGTCACACTTCAATGACTGAAACAGGAGAGAGAACTAGCGAAAGTGATTGAGAAGTAATGGTCAGTGAGATGGAAGGCAAATCGTGAGAAATCAAGAGAAGGGAATATTTTAAGAAGGAGGGAGTGGACAACAATGATAAATACTGCTGAGAGGTCAAAAGAGATGAAGAGAGAGAGAGATGATCATTTGAGTTGGAAATATGGAAGACACCCTGTTAAGACTGGTTTCAGTGGAAAGGGAAGGAGTAGTATGGTGGGAAAGAAGCCTGGTTTTAGAGGATTGAGGGAGAATAGAAGGAGAAGAAGTAGAGACAGCAGCTTAGAGAGCAGAGAAACATGGATATATAGAGCTAGATGGGATTATACTGCAGTGGCGAAAACCAACTAAAAGCTTCAAACAAAATTGGTTTGTTTCTTGATCACATTCCATGACAGTAGCTAGAGGTCAGCTATGCCCTGTACCATGTGTCTTATGTCTGGACACAAGCTGACAGAGTTCCCCCAGTCTGGGGCACATCCTTTTGATAGAAGAGAGAAGAAGCAAGAGACAGAACCATGCCATGCAATGTCTCAAATCTTCAGCTTGAATTTGCCATACTACACATTTACACACATTCCATTGACCAAATCAAGTTACAGGCCAAGCCCAATGTCAATGGGTAGAGAAGTACACTCCTTCTGTAAGGCACTTCACTGCCTATGGTAATGTGCAGAAATGAAGAAATAGTGAATACTTGAAGACAATAATGCAATCTATCCCCTCACCTCTGCAACCACCACATACACACACCTTTTTTTTTTTTTTTTTTTGGTGGGTGATATAGACCATGTTTGCCTGCTGTTGGAAATAATGCAGTAGATCGACTAATTGAAGAAAAAATCCTGTGAGGAGGTGAGGTTGCTTTCTTAGGGGTAAGAATACTATATTATTAACAGGAAGAAAGGTATAGAGAGAGTACAGAAACTGAAAGGTTGGTATGCTTGCCATGTTTTTTATATGATGACTTCTTGATTCTAAATTTTGGTTCTGTTTTTGCTTCCGAATAATGTGTAAGATCAAGGTACTTGGGGAGTATGTTTTCTGAAATTTGAATGTTTAGACATCTTTTGTTGCCTGTTGCCTTCAACAAAACAATTTGATGGGTCTGGAATTATTTTTTTAATCTCCAAATGTCTAGCCATGTTGCTACATTGTCGTATAGTAGTATTTCGGTTATAGAGGTGTTTAATACCATGATCTCGTTATCTCTAGGACATGCCCCCCGCGGGTTATAGCAGCTCAATGCCTACTTATTGAACGAGTGCGTGCATGAACTGCATGCATTACATTTTTTCAGACAACTCTTTAATGGCTCATTCTTTAATATTTTTAATTAGATCATCTTTTTTAGCTCTGGCAGAGTAAAATGCAATTCTCTTTGATGAATACTAAGTATGAAAGGAAAAAATAAGTGTTATAAGCATGTATTTTGAGAATGAAGTCCTGTAAAATGTAGATAGATCAGGTACAATTAAAAACTAACATGTAGGTTGTAGTCTCCTTTCTTGCCTGAGAGAGTATGAAGAAAATCATGTGTCTATGAAGGTGGTAAAGCAGCAAGGCTTTCAGGGTGAAAACTGGATCTTCCTTACAGTCTGTATATTAAGATCATCAATCTTAGTAATAACTTCTACTAGATGAACAAATATAAGAGATTTCACCTACCCAGAGTTAAGAAATGAACTCACTTCCTTCTCATAAAATATCCTTTCCTTCATAGCAATGGTAAAACGTGGTAACTCAAGTAATTATCATTGAAGAATGAGAACACCTACTTAAAGCATCCTTGCATAGATGGCTTCCTTGCCCTCTTCACTGAGCAAAGCCATTGGGATTGGAGAGATGGGTGTGAATGCTCAAGTCTATGGCACTTCAATATGCCATGGCATTTTTCAGTAAGTTTTGAGCTATTGAGTTGCTAGTTGTCTTCTTTGAAAACCATGATTCTTAATTATAAGAAACCCATTTTGACAAAGATTGAGAGCGGCAGAGACTTAAGTGGAAAGTTAACTGTCAGAATATCATCTGCCCCGGCCCCCCGGCCCCCATTTTTCTGTGTTCTGGAGAGTATTTGGGAACAAAGTTCCAATTTCATAGCTATTGCTCTTTAGTATATTAATTGGCAGTGATAGGAGGGGGAAGTTCATGACATTTCTGCCCAATAACTTTTAAATTATTCCTAAAACAAAAAAATCACTTGGTTCATTTTTGAAATTTAGGTGTTGTCTAACCAATAGGAAGCTCAGGGACCTCTGGGAGACAGCAAGCCTTCTTCTGTAGTTTGGCCGTGGAGAGACCCAGGTTTGAAAAATGATTTTGTCACCTACTACTTGACTGAAATTGGGAACGATTTTTGTTTTCTTTTTGGAGGCTGGTTTTACTCATGTATAAATATGAATACTAGTGTTTGTCTTATTAACTCATCTATTTACTCTTTTAATTATCGCTGAGTAGTTACCATATACTCATCCCTGGTTTGTGGATACTAAAAATGCAAATAACAATAGCTAACATTTGATGAGTATTAACAAAATATAAGCCACTCTGAATACATCTCTTTTATTGTTCCCATCAGATTTGTGAGAAAAATGGATTACCATTAGGTTCATTTTACAGATAAGAAAGCTGCACTTAGAGTTCAAGTACCTTGTCCAAGTTACATAAATTAGGAAGCATGGAGCCGAAATTCAAACCAAGACAGTCTTCAGTTGAGAGTTTATTTTCTTAACCACTGTGTTATACTGCAAAGGTGTAATGATACACTCTCTGCTTGCTAGTATGGACACAGACAAGAAAGTAAGCAATTATAATAAATGGATGTGCGAAGTATCCAGGCATTGTAGAGGAAAAAGCATTTACTTCCTTAGAATCAACTTTATTTTGAGATCCAAGATCCTGATGAATCTACAGAAGTCTTATCTGATGTGTTGGATTTTGTGCTGGTATCAAAGCCATTGGCATCAGAAACACGCATACATACTATAATGTTGGAAATGTCAATATTTAACATCAGTCACTCTCTATAAAAATTCATGATGTTATAGTGATAGAGTACCAGAAATCTTACCAAATTTCTGCTACTAGGAAATACTTAGCACAGGCCGCCATTTACATTAAGAAGATGATTAGACTATTTTAAAGATTCTGATTTTGTTAATGACTGATGCTATTAAGAATACAATTCACAGAAAATATGCTAAAAATATTTTCATTAATCAAGTGCATATTTTAATAAAAACCAAAACATAATTTTTATAAGCACATTATAGGAGGATGTGATGTGTGAACTGTACTATAAAGGCACCGATAAATCAGAATGAAACAAATGAAAATAATTAATTTTTAATGACTTGAAGTTTGGGTCAGATAAAAAGTGAAATTAGAACGTTTTGAATTAGTAGCAGACCGCGAGCTTGAAGACCTCGATAACAATCCACCCTTTGTATGTACGGTGTGCTATTAACTTGAAAGCAAAAATGGCCTCTGTAAAACATTGCCTTTTGTTAATTAGACAACTTTGAGCCTTTGAACATGAATCATTAACTACTGATATTGCCCTAAGGCCAAATATTTGTGATCTCCTGGGGCTGTGAGAGAGAAAGAAGAAAAAACGATGAGGAAAGGAAAGTGCTTATTTCTCAGTTTTAGATTATCCAATTATTTCAAGTAGAGAAATATCATTAATAAGGTCACTTAAAATAGAGTAAGTGGGAAAATAGGAAGACAGCATCCCTGTTTCAGCATGGAATTTTATGACAATTACAAAAGCCTAGCAATCTATCATTTTAATGGTGGCAGGAGAATAGTGGGTTGCAAGCTCCTCTGTGTGAGGAAGATGTGACATGTACCAGTAACATCTCTATTACTACAAAGTAGGGGACCCAGCTTTCAAGCAAAGCCTAGCTACTATTATTAAGGACTTCTGTGATGTTCTTGGCCATGTGAGACTGTAGATTGAAAGGGAAATTTCATTATATCTTTAAACATTTAAATACTTGGCTTCATAGTTCACTGATCTTGAGCAGCCTGACTCTCATTTTGATTCAGGTTTCCTTTGTTCCTTGGTTATTTATTGATGGTGCCTTTCTCATTTATTGTGTCACATTGAGGGGCGCTCCCTCCCTAAATGTAGAATTACTCTGGTGTGCTGATTTTGCCAGTGATGTGACAGATTTCCTGGGATCATTTGTAGGATTATCTCTTTGAAGCTCTGGTGTCAGGATCCACTGCACACGTGGTGAGGAGAGTATTCTTTATCTGCAAAACTACAGATTACTAGGAAGAGCCTGCTTTACTCTGCTCTTACAGCTCTTTTGTGGCCTCTGTTTCTAGGAAGCAAAAGAAGTAGAGGTGATAGGTAAGGACCAAAGTGTTCTCCACTCTGTTCACATCAAGAGACTTCAGCACCCAGAGACTATAAGCAGCGGCTGAGGAGAAATGGAGTGAAGAGGTAGTGTCAAGGAGAAAATGGCTCTGAAATACTTCACAATATAGAAAGTGCTGTATTTAAGGATTGTAGGTATTAGTATTATTTTTATTTCTTGCTTTGACAATTTAAATTTCCTGTGCTCCCTCTGAAATGAAGCAAGGGACCAGGCTGTATTTTTCCTTCTAACACTTTTCTCTTCCCTGCCACTTTCTTTCCTCTTTGGTACTTTTCATGCTATGCCCCTTACCCCTCCTCTAATAATGAGGTCCAGTGAGCGGTGAATAGAAGGTCTGGGCAGATCCACTCCCTGTCTCTGTTCCATGACCCCTGCCCCTTCAAACCATGAGAAAACTAATGGTGATCTTGTCGACTATTCCTATGTTCAGAACCTTCCACATGAGTCACAGCTAGTTTCTACTCCAGCATCCCAGCCCTCTAAGTGCCTCTCCCAATGTCCTCTCCCTCATATCTAGCTTTTTCTGTGGCCTATTCTTTGTCTCCATTGGCAGGTACTTTCTTTTTTTTCTTTTTAGTCTCTTTATGTGCTCAATTTTAATAAAAATCATGGCCCTTTTGCACCGTTAGAGGCATTTTGTCATAATCTTCAGGCAATAAAAGAGAGAAACATTTCAAATGAAAGCAACAGGGACTGTGCCCAGATCATCTTTGTTGGATACATGCCAGTTTGCACAGCTAATGGTCTTCTTTGTGCATGGGTGGTTATTAGATGTTTAATGACCATTGCTCTGTTAGAACTCTAGATGGTCTTAGCTCTGGGTAAACAGTTTAAAATCTGGCTGCATTAGCAAATACCTCATTGTAAGAAGACATATTTCTTCCTATTTCTAAGTGAGGACACAAGGAAGATTTAGTTTTTTATTTTTGTGGGGGATGAGATTCGGTGGGACAGTGGATCTGTTCCATCAATAATTCTTATTGAAAGACTGCTAGGTAAGGATATCATAAGCACCTGGGTATTTAGAATGAAGGGTGATATAAATAGAAATAAATCTTGTTTATAATTTTATTTATGGAGGAAACACATAATTTCTTGATCAGAGATTTTGGGATTCTGTTTCCTTCTGTTTCCCTGGACCTAGGAAAGGACTTGGTCCATAATGGATACTCAATAAGTTTCCTAGCCAATTACATAGTGAGTGAATGAATGCAAAATGTAAACACAGGAAGAGAAATACATGGCAAGCAGAAGGTAAGTACTCAGACACTGCTAATGAAACCATCAGTCAAGGAAAGCCAGCAGTTCAGTGGCAGTATCTCTGGTAGAAAAGGTGAATATACATGGAAAGCAAGTAGTTTTCTTTTTGTGACCTCTCTGTGCCTCCGTTTCTTCATCTGTAAAAATAAACAGTCTGAATTAGATCAATATTTTTAAAACTTTAGCTTTGTGCATGATAATCACCTTGTTGAAGAGTAAGTTTGGGAATCTACTCCCAGATAATCTGATCTGGTGGTTCTGGGGTAGAGGTTAGGAGTCTACGTTTTTCAAAAGCCATGTTCAGTTACCTCCATGGATTGATGGCCAGTCTTTGAGTTGGCTGACCTTGGGTCAAGCGTACAGAGTTCTGGCTGGAGTGAAGCTATTCAAGTATACAGAAGATGGCCTTCCCAACTCAAAGAACTGCTTTTCTCAAAACAGGCTGTGAGTGTAGCAAGCACTATGACTGACCTACCCACTTCAGTATTAACCAACTTGGCTCTCACATGCTCACGTGGTAGAAATGGCCTTGCTCAAAGCACCAAGATTCTTCTGATGGAGCTGAAGTCACAATGGGTTTGGCTGCTTCCTGTTCTGGTGAGGCACTTCTGCCTTCCAAATGCCATGCTTTATGCTAACAAAACTGACAAGACTCTGTGTCAGCCTTTGCTGATGTTATTGCTGAAAAACTGGTACCTGTTTTTACTTCACCTTGTACCTTCCTAAGTTCTTTTCAGCTGAGTTGATGGACTGTGGCACTCCTGACTTGAGCTCAAGTACATATGCCTTAAGTAAAATGGCATTTATTTTCCTTATCTTTCATTTTTTATGTAATTTTTACAGGAATACACTTTGTAGTTTTATAGCTAGGAAAAAAGTGAATGAGCCCAGGTAGTCTTGTTAAATACCTCTCTTCTCTGGGTGTAATGGAATTTTAAAAAAAAATTCTGATAAATCTCTCCAATCAGCTTGACATTCCTCCCATCTCTTCTTTAGGTGACTCTTATTTCCTGGTTGGTGAAGAATATCTATGGCATTCCATAAGTGCTTCTGTCTTAACAGGGTCTTGTGAAACATTTATTATTGTTCATTGGCTCCAGTTGCAAATATTGTAGTAAGAGTTCATTTCCATGATATGTTTTGGGAACTGGGGTGATGCTGACAAAAGAGCACAGTGCCTGGCACATAGTAGATACCCATAAATGCTGTTGGATGAACAGATTAATGCCTAAGTTGGGGATGTCAAGTCCTGACTCTGCTATTTATGAGTTCTGCCTTCTGAGGCAACTCATTCAGCCTTTCTGAACTTCAGTTTCCTAATCCGTAAATGAGTTCAGATTAGGTGGCCTCTTTCTGCTAAAAAAAAAAAAAAAAAAAAAAAAAAAAAGTTGCAATTCTGATATGACTCTAAGCATAAAAGGTACCTTGGATAGTTGTGATTGTATATTGAATATTTGCCTTACCTCTCAGGATGCTTTCTGCTGCATATTCAAAGTAATAGAATCCTAGACTGAAATGGCCTAAAGGACATTTATTCTCTTACATAACAGGAAGATGAGAGGTAGTGCAGGCTTTATATTTCAGTGATTCAGCAGCTCAGCAATGTCACAGGAACCCAGGAGCTTTTGTATCTCTGCTCTGTGATCTTCTGCATTAGCTTCATCTTTTTGCTGGTTCTCCTGGAGACTTTATGTAAATTGAAGTGTCATGCTTTTCACATCCAATGTGAGAGAGAAGAAAAATCTCCTAGCCAACTACATAATATAGTTCCTTTTCTTCAGTCTGTTTGGGCCAAACAAAGACCTGTGCTCCTCGCTGGACCAACTGAGCCCCCACAGGATTAAATAGGGTGATTAAATTTGACTGATCATGTGGGATGGAATAGACATGAGTCTACTCATGCAATGTCTACTTAGGTTTCTTAATCATTTCTGCAATTGCTCTTCAGGTGCCAGTCATATATCTTCTGTCCATTATTAACTATTATATATCTGGTCTTGCAGTGGTAAATAGAAGGCAAAATCTACTTTGATGCCTTTATGTATGTACTAGTAGGTATTAGGCTTGCTATTGTAACTATGACAGACCAAGAACCCAGTTTCAACTTGGTTACTATATTGAAGACACCTTTGATATATTTCAAGTTATTCCTTCTTTTCTCAGTATTTTTTAATTCACAAAAATTTTATATCATGTACAACATCAATCCTTTTTGGCATCTGTATTTGTCAGGGTTCTCTTAGAGGGACAGAAGTAATAGGATATATATAAAGGGGAGTTTATTAAGTATTAACTTATACAATCACAGTGTCCCACAACAGGCTGTCTGCAAGTTGAGGAGCAAGGAGAGTCAGTCTGAGGCCCAAAACTGAAGAACTTGGAGGCCAGTGTTCAAAGGCAGGAAGCATCAAGCATGGGAGAAAGATGTAGGCTGGGAGGCTAGGCCCATCATTGTTTCACGCTTTTCTGCCTGCTTTATATTCGTTGGTGGCTGATTAGATGGTGCCCACCTGATTAAGGGTGAGTTTGCCTTCTCCAGCCCACTGACTCAAATGTTAATCTCCTTTGGCAACACCCTCACAGACAAACCCAGGATCAACATTGCATCCTTCAATCCAATCAATTTGACACTCAGTATTAACCATCAGAGCATTATATAGAAAATCCAGATTAAGTAAATAGCACATTTCTTGCTCTCCAGGAATTCAGAGTTTCATAGAAGAAGCAAGAAAGAAATACTCAAAAAGTTAAATTAGAATACAAGGAGAGTACATGTGAAGTGCCAAAGGACCCATAACAATATATAACCAACTACTAGACACCTACTGTGTACGAGGCGTTGTTTAGGTGTGTTGTATATGTGGCTATATTTAATTCTTGCAACAAACCTACTAAGTAGATGGTGATATCTCCATTTGATGGAGGAGAAAACTTAGGCTCACAGGGATTAAGTACAAGACCCAGATAACACAGAGCTGGGATTTGAACCCAGAGCTCTGTTTCCAAAGCCTGTGTTAATTTTACTACATCATGCTTTGAACAATATGTAAAAGTAAGACCAGAAACTTCCAACCAATTAAGTATTTTTTATCAACTTATTTTGGGGTGTTGGGCTAAAGGGGATGCAATTAAGAGGAGTTAAGGTCACAGAACAGAAAAGGGTGATTGTCACAGATTGAGTTCTCAAGAAGCAGATGCTAAAATGGAGTTTGAGATGCAAGACATTTATTGGGTTTCCACACATGCAAAGGGGAACAGCAAGCAAAATTGGACAGAGAAAGAAGTTAAACTGTGATGCAGGCCCAAGAAACTCATGGCCAGGTTGGCAGGGAGTGCTGCAGTGAGCATTGCCCTGCATAGTGTCCTGCTACAGGCTGAATGGCAAGACCTGTCTAGCCCCACTTTGCCCAACCACTGGATAAAGCTATCTTGGGAAGGGCATGACCTCTGCGAACCAGCTCTCTGCAGCTAAGGTGGTCCTGCAGAGGTTGACAGCTGGAGGCTGCCTGCTGGCAATACTCCCTGCAGCAGGGAAGCAAGGCCTTCCTTGAAGGGGACCTGGACCATGCCTTTCTATGTCTGCCACAGTGATGCCAAGGGCAAATTCTGCCTGTATCCCAGTTCTACCCATATCCTAGTTTGTGTCCAGTGGGTGTTACTGAAAGTGGTGAGTGGGGACCTATTTGAGTGAAATGGATAGGGGCCTGGGAGTGATGAGCCCACAGATGTCATTTCCATGCTTGCCAAAATGCTTAGGGAAGGACATATTTCAGTCTGGCCTCATTTCTTTCAAACTAGGGTCTCATTTACTTTCTCAGAAGCAATTTTGAAAATGGGCCATGGTGTATCAAAAGACAGGAGTCATGCTTTTTATCATAGCAGTGAGGTTGGGCCAAACCAGGTCACCAGAATTTATTGTTTTTTCAAAGCTGATGGATTTCTAGGATTGGGCTCTGCTGTGGTAATCACCAGATCACAGAAAGCTTCTTGAGGTCAAAAGTTTACTCCCATCATTCAGGGATCCTGGCTGACTCACTGACTCATCTGCTGAGGCCTAGGTTACTAAAGTGACCTGGAGATCTTTTCTTTCCCACACTGCTTGTTTGAGTTTGCATGTAATAATTAAGAGATATTACAGAATCTAAACCACACTAATGAGCCCATGAAACAAGGCTGGAGGAGAAGTGTAGATTCTCCTTTCTCACTCAGATATCACACATAACATTCCACCTTGCCTTGCAACGGTCAGACAGGTCTGGAGTAGTCTTTCCTGGCTCTCTGAGATGCTAGGATAACTGAGTGCCCAGCATACCCAGTGCAGGTTAGTGGGGATATTTGCAAGCAGGCAGTGTGCATCTATGAAAGAATCCTCCAAAAGAAGCGTTGGAGTTGCTAATGGAAGCTGTTTTTCCTTCTCTCCTTTCCTGTCCAGAATGTGCTGCCCATCTCCTTCTTAGGCTCTGTATTAGTCCATTTTCATGCTGTTGATCAAGACATACCCAAGACTGGGAAGAAAAAGAAGTTTAATTGGGCTTACAGTTCCACATGGCTGGGGAGGCCTCAGAATCATGGTGGGAGGCAAAAGGCACTTTTTACATGGTGGCAGCTGGAGAAAATGAGAGAGAAACAAAAGCAGAAACCCCTGATAAACCCATTGGATCTCATGAGACTTATTCACTCTCAGGAGAATAGCATGGGAAAGACCAGCCCCCCATGCTTCAATTACCTCTCCCTGAGTCTCTCCCACAACACGTGGGAATTCTGGGACATACAATTCAAGTTGAGATTTGGGCCACAGCCAAATGATGTCAGGCCCCATCAGGTTCCTAGGCTTGCTAGGCGGATGTGAAAGGCCTTGATACACTGAAGCTGAGCTCTCAAGCATCAAGCCACACACAACCTCAGCCAGGAGAACAAGGGAGCTAGCTTTTGGCAGGGTTCCACATGGGCTCTATTGGAGAGACAATTGGTGGTACTGTCATTAGGTACCTCTTAATGGCTTTCTTAAATGTGCTGACTTAAATTTATTTAGTTCTAGAGGTTCTCTGAGCATCATAACTATATTTCAAATTGTGATTTCTATAAATTAGAAATGCCACTTTTCTTCAGCTCAAGAATTTCAATGAACCAATTATTCAAAACCAAATTTAATCAAGTGCATTTTTTTTCCTTTGCAAGCGTATGTTCCCTGGGCCTGCAAAGAAACACAATGTTGCCATCGGATTGGCTGAACAGAGCTGATAGATGGGGCTGTCAGAATTTATTGCTAATTTGGCTGTTAAGCCTTGCAAGGACTTGACACAGAACTGGTGCCTTACATAATAATATTTAGTGTCTGGCCTTGGGTTTAAACTTCAGTTTTCCCAGGTGTTGGTAAACACATGGCTTTGCTGTGCTTTTGCAAATACCCTCGACTTGGTTGATTTCCTTTGACAGAAGACAATGTACAGTTGTGGCAATTGTTTTAGTGCATTCTGTCTTTGTTCTCATTGTGCCCCATGTGCTATAACTTGTGCGTGCGTGTGTGTGTGTGTGTGTGCACTCATGCACACAGGTGTTTCAAGTACCTCTGACTGTGGCATCCACAACCTATTTTATTGGATAAGGGTATAAATTCTGGCCAAGGAAAAAGGATTGCAGAAGGTTACCAGAGTAAGAGAGTATGGGAAATATTATAAATTCTTTTGTCATATTTAGAGACCAAAAATGTACTAAGAGCACAAAATAAGCCCAAGATTCCCTAGGCTGAATCCTGGCATCACTATTTACTAGTTGTATTACATTGGTGAGTGACTTGTTGTGGGAATATGATCCATGTAAAGTGGTTACTCATTGCCTGGTTAGAAACTGCCCACTTTATGCTGGCTATTGTTACCATCAATACAAGGTTAGAATGTGCTACTGAATGATTGCTTCACAGAATTCATGGACAAAGGTAACCCCATACAACAGAGACAAGGCTTATAGACCAATAAATGATGATCTTCCCACCTTGCACAAGCGTTCATTGAGTTTGACATATGTATAACCTTGTAATGGGATCTCTGCCTCTCCAAAAACTAAATAATAATAAAGGAACAAGGTCTTGCTCTTGAGGATTCCAAAATCAAGATATGTTAGACTACAAGATATCTGAGATATTTTTCAGCATAAAGGTATATGATTTACAGTCTCTTTACCCACAAATTTGGTGATTGTTATCTTCTAATACTCCCAGGGAACTCTGGGATGAATTTAATAGTGTAGCATTCGGTTACAGCTTTCAGGTCTATATATGGAAGATTTTGGAAATACAACCAGAGCGCATTCCTCATCTTCACCTCATGCCTTCAGGACCTATTCTGGCCCAGTGTCTAGTGTCTAGGAACTGAAATGAAGGGGAGGATTTCCCCACGTATTATGGCTGGCTCCAATTTGTGTTCTAGGATGGGTCTCTATCATGGATAATAATTCTAATAGTTAACATTTATTGAGCACTTACTATGTGCCAAGCATTTTGATGATTATGTGCATGTCATATTTAATTGTTACACTCACCTTGTGATCTAGGCATGATTAGGATCTTTATTTTACCTGGGACAAAGTTGAAGCTAAGCGGGATAAAATAAGTGGCAGAGTTGGAACCTCACCCCAGATTGCCAGGCCCCAAAGCTCTTCCTGGTACAAGCATGGTGGCATGGACAGTTCTTTCCTGGCTCTTTTTCACCTTTCTCATCTATAAAGTCAGGGTGCTAGGCTCTGTCTCTAAGACTCTTCCAGTTATAACATTCTATGACTTTAGATGTGTTGAATGCTTTATATCAAATAAAATTTTTGTAGAATCCACAGTCATATACATCATCTCCCTAACTCTTTCTTCTCTTCTTTGGCTTGCTTTCAAATGACCTGAGAGTGGATTGCAGAGTAGTATACAAGCATTTTATTTTCTTCTTTTTACGTGTGAACTCACCCCAGTGGATCATTATACACTTTGGGCTTTGCTGGTTTCTGTGTCTGATTCTGGTCCTGACGGGGACCCTTTCTTGCCTACATTGATGTCTGAGAGCAGCTCTCTGGGGACATTTGGCAAGTCATGGCTTAAACAAGGTAATAGTTGTGTTCCGTAGAATGTTTTCAGCCAAGTTAGCACTGAGGCTTGAGGAAAATAGGTGATAGTTGGCCCTCTATTAAACAGAAGCATTTGAAAATATGTGAGTTCTTTGGAATGCCTGATAGTAAATATGTGGTATAATTTTTTTCAGGTTTAGCCTATCACTCCTTCAGGTTTGATTATTAATGAGGAGGCTATGAACTTTGGAGAGTGATAAAGCACTCCCTGCTCTCTGATAAATGACATGTGAAATCAAATGACATGTAAAGACACAGCAAAGAGAAAAGGAAGGTGAACTAGAAAAATTTCAAATCCTGTTCAAGGAAATGTTTAGGATAAGCCTTTTTAGGCCAGGTGTGGTGGCTCATGCCTGTAATCCTAGCACTTTGGAAGGCCAAGGCAGGTGGATCACTCGAGATCAGGAGTTCAAGACCAGCCTGGCCAACATGGCAAAACCCTGTCTCTGCTAAAAATACAAAAATTGTCTGGGCATGGTGGTACATGCCTTTAATCCCAGCTACTCGGGAGGCTGAGGCATGAGAATCACTTGAACCAGGGAGGCAGAGCTTGCAGTGAGCTGAGATTGCACCACTGCACTCAAGCCTAGGCAACAGCATGAGACTGTCGAAAGAAAGAAAGAAAAGAAAGGAAAATAAAAGCCTTATTAGTTTCTCAGAGATTTTACTCCCTTCCTTAGAACAATGCATAATATAAATGTAAACTTATTCAATACCTGATGACTATGATATTTATAACAAAAACAGCATTACAGAAGGCTTTTGATTTCAACTCAACAATTAATAGCTAAGAATGGGATGATAAGCAAGTATCCATCTTTTATTCTTATATTTTGTCATCACCCATCAGTGTCTAGAATCAGAATTATTCATGTAGGATTGTGTCTGAACTTTGGAAAGATTTTTGTTACTTTTACTTCAGTTTCTTTCTTTGTGAGATAAATTAGAAATTGCTAAAACCCAAAGACCTTGACATTTGAAGGCCAACATAAATTTTTAGGAGCTTCCTCTAAAGGCTGGATATCTTGGTTTCTTAGCTACCTGACCCTCCAAAGACTAAGAAACTAGTTTTTGGAGCCTTCTGATGTCTAAAGCACACATGCACACACACAAAGTTTATATATAGGGAGTATAAAAATGAGGACCAAGGGATGGAAGAAGCAGCAAAACTATGATCATTGGATTTTATATAGTTGCTAAATATAAGTTTAGCTAAGAGCTTCCTGGTTGCCAAGACAAAAATGGCAACACTAAAAATTATGAGCTTCCCCAGTTTCCTTCTGGTGGCAAGAAAGAAAAATATTTATTTTACTTCCGGTGATATTTTACTGTTAGAATATTCCAGAAGGCAAGAAAACAGTAGAAACCCTGTCAGTAACTGTAGAGGCATGCCTCGTTCGTAGCTCAAATATATACAGTGGTTTTATAACCCAAGAATAACCCTTAAGTGAGCTGCCTTCATGGTTCAGATTTTTTCTCTCTCAGTTTACTTCTACTCCCTTACTGAGTTGATTGACAATTCTCTATGTATATCTTACATTCCTCTTCCCCAAGAGAGGAGAACTGGTTGGAATTGTTGGTCACTATTCAATATGGAGCATTCCTGTTGGGCACACTTCTCAAGTTAAGTAACCCTAGAAGTTATTTCCCAGCATATAGAACACCAGTTCAGCCATGTATGGCTAATTCGACCTGGTCCAGTGGAAAGAACATGCCAAACCTCTGAGTAAACATCGTGTTGTAATAGTTTCCTCAAAAGAGAGGAGTGTAACATGTAAGAACTTTAGGTTTTGTGACCATTTGATACACTTTCCTTGCCAGAAAGGAAGAAGCCAGTGTTGACTCTATCCCTTATTCCCCACCTTTGAGCAGACACACCATTCCTGGGAAATGGTAATGGCAGGGTGTGCAATTGTTCCATTTTACCCAACTTATTCAGGGCACCAGATGAGTGAGTATTCACCCTTTTCTAGTCCTAGGCTACTGGGATTTGTTTTCAAGTAGCAATGCTAACAAGTGAAATAGATGGAAGGATCTGAGTTACAATGACCTTATTTTTTGCCTAAAATGACTTAATCAGCATCAGTGAGAGAAACAACAGGTCTACAGAATCTAGAAATCCACTTAATAGTGTAATATCAAGTTAACTTTTTTGTATATAACAAATTCTTCTCCTTCCTGACTTTTTAAATCTCCCCAAATCCTCCCTAGACTTTTTCTCAAGATGGAGACACTAGATCACTGTGGCACCAGTTCTAATTACTGTTTGTTTTATTCACATGTGGTTTTTCTTATTTTAATGCCAGGACAAGCAGGAATGAAGTATGCAGAGGGAAGCATTTAGCAAACACCACATTTTCATTTATTCAGCTTCATACTGTGTTCTTAGTCAAAAGAATGGAAACCATCCCAAAGTTACTTTGATTTCTCCCACTGTATTATTTCCCTATTTAACCACAATTCCTGACCTGAATTTATTTATCTGAATTTATTTACTCTTTTTATTTCTACTACCCAACTTTGATATTCCCTCTTTGTATACAGTTATTTCCCCTTCTATTTATAATACTGCCCATTTGATATGTAACACTTTTACAAAAGAAACAAAACTTTTCCTGGAATTGACTTCAAAAATAAGGTTCCAATATGGACTCTTAACTGGGGATTTAGTAGTATAAATGAGGAACAACTAATGATGAGTTTTATAGCAAAACGAACACAGTTTAAGTTTGATCAACACCCAATATTCCTGGGCAGGGAGTTGAGGAGTCATGTGTTAGACTCCCATGAGTGGAAGTATGAGAATTCCACTTTTTGCCTTGCTTTTCTTTGTCTTGCATTTCCTGCCTGTGATAAATGTGTCCCAATATTTGTCCTTTGGATGTTGTTGTTGAGAATCATTTCTCATGATGGGAAATGTCAAGTCAAATAGTGTGACAGAACTTGTTGAATGATTGAGTCAACTCAACCACCAGTGGTATTGTCAACCATGGCTGTTGAATTAATGAGAACAATTAAAACTCATTTTTCAGAGGTCAAGAGAGGCTCACTTTTGTGACTTCATGTCAGATGATTGATGACTTTTTTTTTGAGATGGAGTCTCACTCTATCACTGAGGCTGGAATGCAGTGGCATGATCTTGGTTCAGTGTAACCTCTGCCACTCAGATTCAAGCAATTCTCCTGCCTCAGCCTCCCAAGTAGGTGGGATTACAGGCATCAGCCACTGTGCCCGGCTAATTTTTGTAGTTTTTAGGAGAGATGGGGTTTTGCCGTCTTGGCCAGGCCAGTCTTGAACTCCTGACCTTGTGATCCACCTGCCTTGGCCTCCCAAAGTGCTGGGATTACAGGCATGAGCCACTGTAATGAGCCACCCAGCCTGATGACCATTTTTCCACCCTTTATTTTGACATTTTTGATATTGAAAACCACCTGCAACAGAACACCATTTAAGATCAACGACTAGTGTCAGAATGAAAGAGACACTGTTCAGATTTGAGAGGCAGAATCTTAGAAGAAACTGGGTGTTAGACGATTTGTGTTAGAATTCTAGCTGTGTGATTAGCTGTGTGACCTTGGAAATATCATCAAACCTCTAAAAACCTACCTTCTATTTTTTTTTAACTTGTAAAAGCTAGGTAATATTCTTGCTTTATTTTAATAATCAAATAACATGATAAATGTGAAAGTTTGCAATCTGTAAGTCACACTTCAGATCTATTATATATTATAATTTTCTTATTTTTTTACTTAAAATCTGTTCTGAAAACATTTATCAAACGTTCCTTAAATTAACTTAGTGAGTGCTATATTGGGTCTTCCTTTGGCAGGGCTGTGTATTAGTCCCTTTTCACACTGCTATAAAGACATACCTGAGAATGGGTAATTTATAAAGGAAGGAGGTTTAATTGACTCACAGTTCTGCATGGCTGGGGAGGCCTCGGGAAACTTACAATCATGGTGCAAGGCGAGAGAGAAGCAAAGGCATGTTTTACACGGCAGCAGGTGAGAGAGAGAGAGGGTGTGTGTGTGAAGCAAAGGAGGAAGAGCCCCTTATAAAACCACCATATCTCATGAGAACTCACTCATTATCATGAGAACACCATGAAGGAAACCACCCCCATGATGCTGTCAGCCTTAAACTAGGTCCCTCCCTGGATACATTGGGGATTATGGAGATTACATTTTACAATGAGATTCAGGTGGGGGCACAGCCAAACCACATCAGGCTGTTAAGGGCTATTTCACAGGAGATGTGATAGTTTCAAACAAAAGGCAAGAAAACTTTTCTTTGAACAAAAAGCTTAATTGTATGCCAGGAAGATTGACTAGAATGCTGAATAAATGTACATCTACTTAAGTAATATGGCTGTATTAGTTTTCTCTTGCTACATAACAAATTACCCCCAAATTTAGCAGCTTAAATGATACATATTTAGTATCTCACAGTTTCTCTGAGTCTGGAATTCTGCTTAGTTAGATGTTTCTGGTTCAGTGTCTCTCATGAAGTTATAGTCAGAATATCAGCTTGGGTTACAGTCATCAAAAGACTTGAGTGTGGCTGTTAATAGGAGGCCTCAGTTCCTCGCTAGCTGTTATCCAGAGGGCTCAGTTTTTTACCATATGGGCCTCACCATAGGGTTGCTTGAATGTCTTCACGAAATGGCAGCTGGCTTCTGCCAGAATGAGTGATCCAAGAGAGAAGGAGGAAGCCACAGTGCATTTTATGACCCAGGCTCTGAAATCACACACTACCACTTCTACTAGGGTTGCCAGATATGACACAAAATACCCAGTTAAATTTGAATTTCAGATAATAAATAATTATTTTTAGTATAAGTATGTCCCATGCCTGGCTCACCTGCAGTATTGTTGATTCCTAACCACATCTTTTCTCTCTTTGTAGCTATCAGTGGTGCTAAAATCTGAGTTCAAAATGCAAAGAATTTCATATATTTAAAATTAAATAAAATGCAGAGAAACTTAGAGGCAGAGAAAACGCCATGTCAACCACAAGTGTAATTAATATTTTCCAAGTAATTATAATTCTTGAAGGACTGTGGTATTATCAGATACTCTCCATCCTGAGCCCTGAATTCTATGTATAGTGTAACTGCACCCCATCAGGGGAAAATACAGGGTGCCTCTAAGTTCAGAAGCACAGGAGAATGAATATAATGTTGTTCACGACCACTTCTCTCTCTCTCTCTCTCTCTCTCTCTGTGTGTGTGTGTGTGTGTGTGCACGTATAAGCATATATAAAATTTACATTTTTAGACTTTGTAGACATCCGATAGTTAAATGTCAGACAATGTAAAGACAGAGTAAGAACAGTTAAGGTGTAGAGATAATGCCTGAAGAACAAAGCAATTCTTTTTGAACAGCATTCTGGGATGATGTACATTTATTCCAAATTATCCAATATATGTAGTCTGCATTGATCACAGAAATGAAGTCAATGTGGAGGCAGTATGACATAGTGGCTAGGAATATAGCCTCTATGGGTCCCATTATGGCTCTGGGACTTTAGGCAAGTTTCTTATCTCAGAGGGGCTTGATTTCTTTATCTGTAAAATGGGACAAATAATAGTACCTCACAAAAAAATTCTTAGAATCAAATACATTAAATTTTCTACATAGTAAGAGCTCAAAAACTGTTGGTAATAATTATTTAGGAGTGATTGAAATATAGAAATGAATAAGAATTGTTCCCAAGGAAGAAAAAGTCTGGCTTTGAATAGCTAATCGGAAAGAACTGGTGGCTTCTACATTTTTAGGTTTTATGTGCTTGGTTATCATGCTTGTATAAGACTGATGTGCTGATTGGTAGGGTAAAAATGCTTGCGTCCTTCAGTTGCTGAGTTTCCTCCCAAATAGCAGCGACTGCTTTGTTTTCCCTCAGTTCCTTTGCTCAAAGACTCAAAGACATTCCTGTTTTTTCCACACATCTTCTTCCTCCTCTTCTCTGCTACCTATTGCAGTTAGTGGGAAAGTTTTCTGAAATAAATGAGAACTCTTTCTCCTCTTCTGTCATTTATTTTCCAGATCTTTTCTAAATTATACTTCAAATGCTACTTCCCCATTTGTCACCCACTTTCCTGTCAAGGTTGACAGTGATGATTAGCATACCCTTACATCCTGCCACTCATTCCCCGCCTACCCTAGCGTCATCCTGTGGAAAGGAGTCTGCATTTCCACAAGAGCAACGCCAAGTATCCTTGAAAGGGGCCATGAAATGAAATGCAAAATAAATATCATTGGTGCGCTTCAGAGATGCTGTAGAAGAGACACTTGCTTTGGGTAAGAAAGGGGACTAATGACTGATAAGTTATCATTCTCTGCAAGGACTCCATGAATGTTATGGGAAATTTATCATAATTCACTATGATCTTATTTTATGATTCTTTATTGGCTCCCTGTGGCAAGTTTCTTAATTTTTCTTTCTCACTAACAAGAATGATAATTTGGGGTATGTGAGTGAGATAAAAATTCACAAATAGCTCCAAGACCACGGAGAAATTAGTTTGATGAGAATTTTTTATTTTGCCTTTTCCTTCTCTCCTTCATCTTTTATCATTGTACTACTTATTTAAAGCTGTTAGAGTTCATTGATTCTAAGGTGCTTTTTCTCCCATACAATTTTACTTCTCTGCAATAGGGCTATGTCTCATGTTTGATGGTGTTTTACAATTAATTGACAGAATTTTTTTCTTTTGCAGAATCACATGCCACAATGGTGCATCTTATAATGGATGATTTCTTAGAAGCAATGAAATAGGGCATTGTCCAGGCTTTGTGCTATGTCTGTTGCATACATTTTCTAATTTAGTCCTCACAATAATCCAGTGATTAATTAACCAGTACGTTTACTCTTAACAAACATTTAGAGTAATTGTATTTGAGCTAATACAATTAATAATAATATTTAACATATATTGAGGAGGCACTATGTAAGTCCTTTACATATACTTTCTCCATTTAGCACTTAGATGACCCTGGGAGATAGATATTGATATTTTCATGTTTGCATGTCATAGGCCAGCAAAGGAAATACTCAGGCATTGAAAAACTTGCCAAAGTTAGAAAGCTAGTAGCAGGCAAGGCAAGATTCAAGACTGGGTTGTTCTGACTTCAAAACCTATGCTATTAACCACTACCCTACATTGTGTCAAATTATTATAATTAACATTGGTGAAGTACTTTACCATTTACAATAGCTTTCACAAACATCTAATTTAATCCTAGCCTAATAACAAATCAATGCAATTCCTTTTATATATTTTACTTTTAAAGATATAAAACACTGTTAAAAACATTATTAAAAGCCTTCTTAAAAAGGTATTAGCAAACCAAAGAAACATTAAGGAAAACTGAAAAGCTGGGACTGTTTCACTTTATTAGGATAAAGTAGAGAAAAGCTGAATCAGAGTTCATGCTAAATAGTATCCAAAGGATAATTGTCTACTTTATTATAGAAAATCAAGCTATTGCACCATATGAGCCTTTGCTCTGAGATCTAAGTTTGCATTTCCAACTAACCAAGGAAAATCAATTGGAGTATTAAAACAATGGGTAATAATAATGTGTAAAATGGATCACTGGAGTTGATAAATATGATAAATGAACTTAGGTCAATGACTCTTTTGTATAGCTTCAACTTTACAGGGAATGACTTGAAAATTCACACTATTAATGTATTTGGGTTAAATCTATTGTCTTGTTATTCTAGTGATTTATGGCCAACAAAAAAATACCCTAAAAGAGGCATATGTCTGGATGAACAAGGGAGCTATAGTTAGATTCACATTGTCCCCAAAGAATTCTAACCATTTAGAATTCTTGGTGGCTGGCAAGGTGGCTGAATAGGAACAGCTCCAGTCTGCAGCTCCCAGCAAGATCAACGCAGAACGCGGGTGATTTCTGCATTTCCAACTGAGGTACCCAGCTCATCTCATTGGGACTGGTTAGACAGTGGGTGCAGCACACAGAGGAGGAGCTGAAGCAGGGTGAGGCGTTGCCTTACCCGGGAAGCACAAGGGGTCAGGGAACTCCCTCCCCTAGCCAAGAGATGCCTTGAGGGACTGTGCCTTAAGGAACAGTGCATTCTGGCCCAGATAATATGCTTTTCCCACAGTCTTTGCAACCTGCAGACTAGGTGATTCCCTTGGGTGCCTACGCCACCAGGGCCCTGAGTTTCAAGCACAAAACTGGGCAGCCATTTGGGCAGACACCGAGCTAGCTGCAGGAGTTTTTTTCATACCCCAGTGGTGCCTGGAACACCAGTGAAACAGAACCGTTCACTCCCCTGGAAAGGGTGCTGAAGTCAGGGAGCCAAGTGGGGGTCTAGCTCAGTGGATCCCACCCCCACGGAGCCCAGCAAGCCAAGAACCACTGGTTTGAAATTCTCCCTGCCAGCACAGCAGTCTGAAGTCGGCCTGGGATGCTCGAGCTTGGTGTGGGGAGGGGCGTCCACCATTACTGAGGCTTGAGTAGGCAGTTTTCCCCTCACAGTGTAAACAAAACCACCTGGAAGCCTGAACTGGCTGGAGCCCAACATAGGTTGGCAAAACCACTGTAGTCACACTGCCTCTCTAGATTCCTCCTCTCTGGAAAGGGCATCTCTGAAAGAAAGGCAGCAGCCCAAGTCAGGGGCTTACACTAAAGATAAAACTACCATCTCCTGGAACAGAACACCTGGGGGGAGGGGCAGCTGTGAGCACAGCTTCAGCAGACTTAAATGTTCCTGCCTGCTGGCTCTGAAGAGAGCAGTGGCTCTCCCAGCAGAACACTTGAGCTCTGCTAAGGGTCAGATTGCCTCCTCAAGTGGGTCGCTGACCCCTGTGCATCCTGACTAGGAGACACCTCCCAGCAGGGGTTGACAGACACCTCATACAGGAGAGCTCCAGCTGGCATCTGGCAGATGACCCTCTGGGATGAAGCTTCCAGAGGAAGGAACAGGCAGCAGTCTTTGCTGTTCTGCAGCCTCTGCCGGTGATACCCAGGCAAACAGGGTCTGGAGTGGACCTCCAGCAAACTCCAGTAGACCTGCAGTAGAGGGGCCTTACTTTTAGAAGGAAAACTAACAAACAGAAAGGAATACCATCAACATCAACAAAAAGGACGTCCACACAGAAACCGCATCCAAAGGTCACCAATATCAAAGACCAAAGGTAGATAAATCCACGAAGATGATGAAAAACCAGCGCAAAAAGTCTGAAAATTCCCAAACCAGAAGGCCTCTTCTCCTCCAAAGGATGACAATTCCTTGCCAGCAAGGGAACAAAACTGGATGGAAAATGAGTTTGGCAAATTGACAGAAGTAGGCTTCAGAAGGTGGGTAATAACAAACTCCTCTCAGCTAAAGAAGCATGTTCTAACCCAATGCAAGGAAACTAAGAACCTTGAAAAAAACGTTAGAGGAATTGCTAACTAGGATAACCAGTTTAGAGAAGAACACAAATGACCTCATGGAACTGAAAAACACCGCACAAGAACTTCCTAAAGCATGCACAAGAACTTTGTGAAGCATACACAAGTATCAATAGCTGAATAAATCAAGTGGAAGAAAGGATATCAGATATTGAAGATCAACTAAATGAAATAAAGCATGAGAACAATATTAGAGAAAAAAAATGAAAGGGAAGGAACAAAGCCTCCAAGAAATCTGGGACTATGTGAAAAGACCAAACCTACATTTGATTGGTGTATCTGAAAGTGATGGGGAGAATGGAACCAAGTTGGAAAACTCTTCAGGATATTATCCAGGAGAATTCCCCAACCTAGCAAGACAGGCCAACATTCAAATTCAGGAAATACAGAGAACACTACAAGGAAGCACCTCAAGGAGTGCAACCCCAAGACACAAAGTCATCAGATTCACCAAGATTGAAATGAAGGAAAAATGTTAATGGCAGCCAGAGAGAAAAGTCGGGTTACCCACAAAGGGAAGCCCATCAGACTAACAGTGGATCTTGCTGCAGAAACCCTGCAAGCCAGAAGAGAGTGGGGGCCAATATTCAACATTCTTAAAGAAAAGAATTTTCAACCCAGAATTTCATATCCAGCCAAGCTAAGATTCATAAGCAAAGAAGAAACACAATCCTTTACAGACAAGCAAATCCTGAGAGATTTTGTCACCACCAGGCCTGCCTTACAAGAGCTCCTGAAGGAAGCACTAAATATGGAAAGGAAAAACTGTTACCAGCCACTGTAAAACATTCCAAATTGTAACGACCATTGACACTATGAAGAAACTGCATCAGCCAACGGGCAAAATAACCAGCTAGCATCATAATGACAGAATCAAATTCACAAATAACAATATTAATCTTAAATGTAAATGGGCTAAATGCCCCAATGAAAAGACACAGACTGGAAAATTGGATAAAGAGTCACGACGTATCAATGTGCTGTATTCAGGAGACCTATCTCATGTGGAAAGACACACATAGGCTCAAAATAAAGGGATGGAGGAATATTTACCAAGCAAATGGAAAGCAAAGAAAAGCAGGGATTGCAATCCTAGTCTCTGATAAAACCAACTTTAAACCAACAAAGATCAAAAAAGACAAAGAAGGGCATTACATAATGGTAAAAGGATCAAGGCAACAAGAAGAGCGTACTATGCTCAATATATATGCACCCAATACAGGAGCATCCAGATTCATAAAGCAAGTTCTTAGAGACCTACAAAGAGACTTAGACTCCTACTCAATAATAATGGGAGACTTTAACACCCCACTGTCAATATTAGACAGATTAATGAGACAGAAAATTAACAAGGATATTCAGGACTTGAATTCAGCTCTGGACCAAGCGAACCTAACAGACAGCTACAGAACTCTCCACCCCAAATCAACAGAATATACATTCTTCTCAGGACCGCATCACACCTATTTTAAAATTGACCACATAATTGGAAGGAAAACACTCCTCAGCAAATGCAAAAGAATGGAAATCATAACACACAATCTCTCAGACCACAGTGAAATCAAATTAGAACTCAGGATTAAGAAACTCACTCAAAACCACACTTGGAAACTTAACAATCTGCTTCTGAATGACTGCTGGGTAAATAATGAATTTAAGGCAGAAATAAATGTCTTTGAAATCAATGAGAATGAAGACACAACCTACCAGAATCTCTGGGACACAGCTAAAGCAGGGTTTAGAGGGAAATGTATAGCACTAAATGCCTACAGGAGAAAGCAGGAAAGATCTAAAAATCGACACCCTCATATCACAATTAAAAGAACTACAGAAGCAAGAGCAAACAAATTCAAAAGCTAGCAAAAGACAAGAAATAACTAAGATCAGAGCAGAACTGAATGAGATAGAGACATGAAAAACCCTTCAAAAAAATCAGTGAATCCAGGAGCTGGTTTATTGAAAAGATTATCAAAATAGATAGACCACTAGCCAGATTAATTAAGAAGAAAAGAGAGAAGAATCAAATAGATACAATAAAAAATGATAAAGGGGGTATCACCATTGATCCTACAGACATACAAATTACCATCAGAGAATACTATAAACACCTCTACACAAATAAACTAGAAATTCTAGAAGAAATGCATAAATTCCTGGACACATAAACCCTCCCAAGACTAAACCAGGAAGAAACTGAATCCCTGACTAGACCAATAACAAGTTCTGAAATTGAGGCAGTAATTAATAGCCTATCAACCAACAAAAAGCTTGGGACCACATGGATTCACAGCCAAATTCTACCAGAGGTACAAAGAGGAGCTGGTACCATTCCTTCTGAAACTATTCCGAACAATAGAAAAAGAGGGACTCCTCTTTAACTCATTTTCTGGGACCTGCGCCATCCTGATACCAAAGCGTGGCAGAGAAATAAAAAGAAAATTTAAGGCCAATATTTCTGATGAAAATTGATGCAAAAATCCTCAATAAAATAGTGGCAAACCAAATCCAGCAGCACATCAAAAAGCTTATCCACCATGATCAAGTCAACTTCATCCCTGGGATGCAAGGCTGGTTCAACTTATGCAAATCAATAAACATAATCCATGACATAAACAGAATCAATGACAAAAACCACATGATTAACTCAATAGATGCAGAAAAAGCCTTTGATAAAATTCAACACCCCTTCATGCTAAAAACTCTCAGTAAATAGGTATTCATGGAACTTATCTCAAAATAATAAGAGCTATTTATGACAAATCCACAGCCAATGTCACACTAAACGGGCAAAAGCTGGAAGCATTCCCTTTGAAAACTGACATAAGACAAGGTTGCCCTCTCTCACCACTCCTATTCAACATGTTATTGGAAGTTCTGGCCAGGGTAATCAGGCAAGACAAAGAAATAAAGGGTATTCAATTAGGAAAAGAGGAAGTCAGATTGTCTCTGTTTGTAGATGACATGATTGTATATTTAGAAAACCCTATTGTCTTAGCTCAAAATCTCCTTAAGCTGATAAGCAACTTCACCAAAGCCTCAGGATACAAAATCAATGTGCAAGCAATATGAAAAATCACAGGTATTCCTCTACAACAATAATAGACAAACAGAGAGGCAAATCATGAGTGAACTCCTGTTCACACTTGCTACAAAGAGAATAAAATACCTAGGAATGCAACTTACAAGGGATATGAAGGACCTCTTCAAGGAGAACTACAAACCACTGCTCAAGGAAATCAGAGAGGACACAAACATGGAAAAACATTCCATGTTCATGGATAGGAAGAATCAGTATCACAAAAATGGCCATACAGTCCAAAGTAATTTATAGATTCAATGCTACCCCTTTCAGGCTACTATTGACTTTCTTCACAGAATTGGAAAAAACTACTTTAAATCTCATGTGGAACCAAAAAAGAGTCCATATAGCCAAGACAATCCTAAGCAAAAAGAACAAAGCTGGAGGCATCTTGCTACCTGACTTCAAACTATACTACAAGGCTACAGTAATCAAAACGGCATGGTACTGGTACCAAAACAGATATATAGACCAATGGAACAGAACAGAGCCCTCAGTAATAACATCACATGTCTACAATTATCTGATCTTTGACAAACATGACAAAAACAAGAAATGGAAAAGGATTTCCTATTTAATAAATGGTGTTGGGAAAATTGGCTAGCCATATCCAGAAAACCGAAACTGGACGGCTTCCTTACACCTTATACAAAAATTAACTCAAGTTGGATTAAAGGGCTTGAATGTAAGACCTAAAACCATGAAAACACTAGAAGAAAACCTAGGCAATACCATTCAGGACATAGGCATGGGCAAACACTTCATGACTAAAACACCAAAAGCAATGGCAACAAAAGCCAAAATTGACAAATGGCATATAATTAAACTAAACAATTTCTGCACGGTAAAAGAAACTATCATCAGAGTGAACAGGCAACCTATAGAATGAGAGAAAGTGTTTGCAATCTGTCCATATGACAAAGGGCTAATATCCAGAATCTACAAGGAACTTAAAGAAATTTACAAGAAAAAACAGACAACCCCATCAAAAAGTGGGCAAAAGATATGAACAGGCACTTCTCAAAAGAAGACATTCATGCAGCCAACAGACAAATGAAAAAAGGCTCATCATCACTGGTCATTAGAGAAATGCAAATCAAAACCACAATGAGATACCATCTCATGCCAGTTACAATGGCAATCATTAAAAAGTCAGGAAACAACAGATGCTGGAGAGGATGTGGAGAAATAGGAACGCTTTTACACTGTTGGTGGGAGTGTAAATTAGTTTAATCATTGTGGAAGACAGTGTGGCGATTCCTCAAGGATCTAGAACCAGAAATACCATTTGACCCAGCAATCCCATTACTGGGTATATACCCAAAGGATTATAAATCATTCTACTATAAAGACACATGCACACATATTTATTGTAGCACTACTCACAATAGCAAAGACTTGGAACCAACCCAAATGCCCGTCGATGATAGACTGGATAAAGAAAATGTGTCACATATATACCATGGAATTTTATGCAGCCATAAAAAAGGATGAGTTCATGTCCTTTGCAGCAACATGGATGAAGCTGGAAACCATCATTCTTAGCAAACTAACACAGGAACAAAAAACCAAACACTGCATGTTCTCACTCATAAATGGGAGTTGAACAATGAGAACACATGGACACAGGGTGGGGAACATCATACACTGGGGTCTGTCAGGGGGCAGGGGGTTAGGGGAGGGATAGCATTAGGAGAAATACCTAATGTAGATGACAGGTTGATGGGTGCAGCAAAACACCGTGGCATGTGTATACCTATGTAACAAACCTGCACGTTCTGCACATGCATCCCAGAACTTACATATAATAAAAAAATGAAAATTTTTTAAAAATCTAGAATTATCATAAAGGCACAGAGTTGTAGAATTTTAGAGATAGGAGGAGTCTCAGGAGGTTGGGCATTTCCCACTTACACAGATAGAACATGAGCTCTCTTAAACAGCCATCAATATTTCATTTCTTCTTTCTTGGGCATCTTCTTTAATTGCAATTTGTCCTTGTCTTATAAGTCTTTATAGGTACCTGACCTGGGTTTGTGGTTTTGATACTTTTATTTTCTGGAACAATACCCTTTCTAATCCCTTTCTGACAGGGGGAGGGGAGGCAGTGATATGGAATGTAATGTCACTTTTGACAAAGGGGTGGAAATATTACCATTTTGAACACCAGGCATCCTTTTCCAACATGTCCCATGTTTTATGCAAGAGATGGATTATGTTTGGCCCTGAATGCCTGCCTTTTAGTCAAAGATCTCTAGGGTGAATGAAGCACCTACCAACTAGGTAAAGGATTAGTAACCAAGGTGAGGAAAAGAAATCTTTCTTTTATCCAATTCCAAACTTTCCCTTCTTCCTGTCCTTCTGTCTATGGAGCAAAACCCTCACAATAAAAAAGCCTGTATAGCCCAAGAGACAGGCAATAATTTTTTATCTCAATATTTAAATAAAATTTCTTATATTTTTCTTTAAAAATATTACCCAATTATTTGCCATGGAATTACAATGGATTTAGAACTGGAATATACCTCAGAGATTATCCATTCCAAATTCTCTTATTTTGCAAATGCAAGATTTTGTAACTGGAGTGATTAAACGCCTTACCCAACAACATATAGCTATTTGTGGCAGCTGTAAATCTAGAACCTTTGTGTTACAGTCTGTTTGTGCTGTTGTAACAAAATACCACAGATTAGTTAATTGATAAAGAACAGAAATTTATTTTTCACAGCTGTAGAGGCCAGGAAGTCCAAGATCAAGACTCTGGCATATGATAAAGGCTGCTGTCTGCTTCCAAGATGGCACTTTGAATGCTGCATCCTTTGGAGGGGTACAGCGCTGCACCTTCACATGGCACAAGGTGGAAAAGCAAAAAGGAACAAAACTCCATCCATCAAGCCCTTTTATAACAGCATTAATCTATTCATGAAGGCAGAGCCCTCATAATCTAAACACCTTCCAAAAGACCCCACCTTCCAACACTATTGCAATGGGGATTAAATTTCCAACACATGAATTTTGAGGGACACATTCAGACCATAGCACCTCATTTGCTGACTCCCAACTTGACTCTCCCCCTACAAAAAATTTTTCAATTTTCAATTAATATTGTAAACTTCTTACAAGTAAGAACAATTCCCATAAAACTTTTTTCTTTGGAAAACTGGCAAAAGATCCTGACTAGGTTGCGAAAGAGATTGCTCTTTAAGACAAAGTTTCAGAAATGACCTTTGAGGGCATTTTCCATATTTCTGATTAGTGGGTGCAATAACCTTTAGCTGAAGAAAAGGGCACCCCAAAGAGCAGAGCAATAATAGAGGAATTACTTTGGCAATTACTATTACAAGTCCACCTTTGAAAGCAGGTGGAGAAGTCAGTGATGGAAAAAGCCAGCATCACAACCTATGATAAGAACAGAAATGTCAATATCAACCATCTAGGGCATTTCTTTGCCTTCTCTGATTGGTAGCAAAAAACAAAACGAAACAAAACAAGCAAAAAAAAAAAAAACAAAAAACAAAAAACAAAAAAAAAAACCAGTATGGTTTTTTCCAGTTTAGTGAAAGGTATTTTCTATGCAGCTATGTGTAATTAAACCTAAGAAATTACTTGGTATCTTTTAATTAATATAAGCCATAGCCTTGCCACCTCTAAAATGAAAGTAGTGTAACTGAACCAGCTTACCTCATATGATAAACATAAATTTAATAAATGATAAGACTAAGAAAACCATTCTGGTTTTGAGTGAAATGTTTGAACTCTGTTAGAGCTTCCTCTTAATGAGAGTAGCCTTTAGATGCATTTCTTTAGATTATTTTATTTAAGTGCTGACTCCTGCTTCCCAGTTCTCTATAAGATATGGAAGAAGACAGAGCGTATCTTACTTAAGATGAGAAAAGCTTCAGGTCATTTTTATTTAACCTATTCAGCTGAGGACAATTGAGTGAGGGAATGCTAGATGTACCCAAGTGTATGCCTTCAACATTTCCCGCAACACAGGCTTGGCTTTGCCCATGGTGGGCATACCGATCATAAACAAAGCCCATCCTAGCATAGCAGAACACAGATTAGACCAATAAACCCTTTATTTGAGCAAGTTACATTTGCTTTAGTTTCTTTTATCTCACCAAAGAATGCAATGAGAAAAAATTACCTTTTCTCTGACATTAGTTTTTCTAGATTCCCAAATCCTTCTTTTTCTGTTTTTTTCCCCCCCCAGAATTAAGAATTTTTGGCTTGTGGTGACATGGAGTGTCAGCAGTTTAAAAAAAAAAAAAAAAAAAAGACCTTCATGACTCTGCCATCCATCAGTTCACACTCCCACTTGGGACCATGACAGTTTTCTTGCAATTTCTCTTCCCTGTTGCCTCCTTGAAGGAGAAAAATACTGTCTTTTATCCATAGTTTACCCATTAGGGATATCCTGAGAATAAATGAAACCATCACATGTTGAGATAATCCTCTGAATAAAGATCTCTTAGAATCTGATACCATTCAGAGTTTTAATAGAGTTACAGAGTCCAAAATCTCTCACTCTTTGCCGGGCTATCCCAGCTGTAGTGCCAGAAGAACACCACCTGTCAGCTCCGTGCCAAGCCTTCCCTTCTCCAAAGCAGCCACCATCATCTTTTGACATCTTTTTTTTTTTTTTTTAATTGAGACAAAGTCTCACTCTGTTGCCAGGCTGAAGTGCAGTGGCATGATCTTGGCTCACTGCAGCCTCCACCTCCTGGGTTCAAGTGATTCTCTTGCCTCAGCCTCCCAAATAGCTGGGACTACAGGCATGCACCACCATACCCAACTAATTTTGTATGTTTAGTAGAAACATGATTTCACCATGTTGGTCAGGATGGTCTTGATCTTTTGACCTCCTGATTTGCCTGCCTTGGCCTCTCAAAGTGCTGGGATTACAGGCATGCACCACCTTGCCTGGCCCATCTTTGACATCTTAACCAGTGCTCCTAACCGGTTCCTGACCTCCAATTTAGAATAGGACTCTACCTGGACAGATGATTTAACAAACCATATAAAACAAAAATATTTATAGCTATATAGCACCTTTTTAGATATAAAAGTACTTCCTCATTCATTAACAGAAAATTAGGCCAAGATTTTGAGGAATATGCTTTCTCAAAACCTGAAGTAATCTTCACAAACCAGCTATCTTAAGGCATCAGCCTAGCTTTGCCACTGGACTTAAAATTCCTGTGTTAACAGCTTTCCCCTCTGGGGAGAGGCCAGAAATGTTATGAGAATAATGAAGCCACCACTGGATTCAGACAATTTCCTGGACAAAAAATGAAAATGTCCTGTGAACTCAAAATAATGTTAGTTATTCTGTGGACTTCGTGGGTTGCTGTGCATGCATTTATGCATATGCATTTTTATCTCTGTTTCCCTGGACACTCCTTCATCAAATTTAATTGTTCTCATTTTTTTCTGTTAATACCCCTTGACCACATCCAAATCCTTGATTTCATGCTAAGGCTTTGAGACACTAAGAAGGAGCTATGCTACTTGGTATAAGTGGAGGTTCCACTTCAATTTGAGAATTTCTGAAATTGCCTTAAGCTGTAATCAGAGCAAAGGAGCAAGTGTCAGAATATTTCTGTCTGTAATGGAAATAACCAGAGAAATGCAAAATATTTTTCTCTAGTCAATTCTCACCAATTCTATTTTAGATTCCAAGGCAACTGTCAGTTTGATACCTGGGTCCCTTTAAGCAGAAGTTTTGACTTGCAATAAATTTAACAGGCTGCAGGTTATTAAATGACTGTTTTCTTTATAACAGCTCCCTCTCCCTTTTGTTTGAAAAATTAAAAATGGAAATCACATAGTCAAAAAATCCTGATTTATTTAGGTTCCTCCTTAACCTCACTTGTCCAACCAATTGGGAGAAACAGTGCTTTTAGAAGAATGTCTTAATTTTGGTTTCTCTGGAAGCAAACTCTGAGAAAAGAAATTGAGTACAAGTAGTTGATTTGGAAGGTGATCCCAGGAAACAGCAGTCTAGATGTGGGGAAGAGAAAAACAGAAGGAGTCAATAAAGCCTTTCTGATTAAACAAATTACCACTGTGGATAACTGAAGCTCATTCCTGCTGGAGAACTCTGGGAACTAGTGTAGAACACACAGCTCCATGCTCTCTCCCTGGAGGAGTGAGAGAGCTGGGGCATTTATAAAACAACTCCAAAACCATCAGATTTTGTTTGAGAAATGCTGGTGGGGATGTTTTGCAACTTACCAGCAATAGGTCCTTGATTATATCACTTAAGTCCTTGAATTTCATTTTCTTAAGAACAAAGTGAAAACAAGAATATTGCTTCACAAGATTGTGGTAAGAATTCCATGCACTAGTGTGTTAAAGGGGTTTGTAAATTACTAATTTGCTAGACAAATGTTATTTATTATTAATATAGGTGAATAACACATGCTCTACACCACCAAGGAGCTTGAAGTCTTATAGAATGAAGACATAAACATAAATAAATACAGCAGTTCTCCCTTATCCTTGGTTTCACCTTCCACAGTTTTCGTTACCAAAGGTCAATCACAGTTCAAAAATCTTAAATGGAGAATTTCAGAAATAAACAATTCATAAGCTTTAAATTGTGCACTGTTCTGAGTAGCATGATGAAGTTTCACACTGTCCAGCTCCATCTTGCCTGGGTCATGAATCCTCCGTTTGCCCAGCGTATTCATGCTGTAGCTGCCACACATCCACTAGTCACTTAGTGGCCATCTCAGTGGTCAGATTGACTATCGCAGTATCGCAGTGCTTGTGTTCAAGTAGCCTTTATTGTCCCTAATTGTTCTATTTTATTATGAGTTATTATGGTCAATCTTGTACTGTGCCTAATTTATAAATTAAACTTTATCATATGTATGTATGTACAGGGGAAAAAATGCATAGTATATATAGGTTTTTGTCCTATCCGTAGTTTCAGGCATCCACTGGGGGTCTTGGAATATATTCCCCATGGATAAATGGTGAGTACTGCAACTATCAAAGACAAGATGTAATCCATGCCACTAGAGAGGAACAAATTTGTCTGATAGTACAATGGATTAGGAACCTAGGCTTTGGAGTTCCAACCTTTGCTCTGCCACTTATTAGTTTTGTGATCTTGGGCAATTTACTTGCTCCCTATGAGTCTCAGTTTTCTTATCTACACAATGGGAATGCCAGAAATGTTCATGAAGTTGGTACAAATATTAAATTAGACAATACAGGTAAAGTGCTTAGTACTTATTAAATGGTGGTATTATCACTATTATTATTATTTCTGCTGCTACTCCTACATGGGACTCAGAGGAGGGAGAGATTACTAGTTTGGAATGTGAAAGGCTCTGGGAAGTCTCCTGACATGAGGTAGTGAATATGGAAGTCCTTCATTAACTACTTTCTATCATCAATTTCAAGGTATGATTAATCATACATAAGGTTACATGACTGGGGCATTATAGTCTGTAGAACTATGGAGGCAGACATAAGAGAGGAAAGGCATTTTAAACATGAGAAATGGAACATGGAAATGAGAAAAGACTGCAGTGTCTCACGCATGTTTTGCAAAGAGTGAGCAGAGTGGTGGGCATGAGGAGGAGGAAGAACGAAGTGGGAGATGGTGTCAGTACAGGGAAGGTCTCAGGGACCAAGGTAAAGAGCTGGAGACCCAATTAACATTTCGAAGAGATGAGTGACTTGGAGTCATTGCTCTCACAGCCTTGCAAGCCTGAGCCTTCAGATCCACTCATGTGTGGCCTCTTCAGTCCTGAATCCAGAGCCACCATTGTACTGCCTGGCTTGATTTCCTTCTCCTTCCTCTGTCCTGGGTGCTTCTCTTCTGACTCTCCCACTTGTCTTCTTGCTAGTCTTTGCTAATGCTGCACTCCTCACCTGGAGTCCCCTTTCCCAATTGCATCGTCCTTAATCACAGGCAGCCATGCATTTCCCACAGCGATCCCTTCTGCCTTAGCACTTTCAACACTTTTAGTCCCTACCTTCCACTTGACCCATTTCCCAACAAGAGTAAGGCCTTTCAATGCAGAGAATGTATTTTCTATTTTCATATTCCACATAATTTTGGATTCACAGAGAGTTCTTAGCAAATACTTGGCTGCTGAGACCAGTGGCCATACCTTCCCAAAAGGGCCTCAGCTTGTGTTTGTTAGGTCAATTGTGTCTTTCTTGAATGCACCTGGTCATAGTCAGCGTAGTAAAATGACAGGCCTGTCTCGACTTCTTTAAAGAAGGTCTGGTGATGTTACCATTATATGGCAATGTGAAATGGGATCCATGAAGCTCCAGGTAGCAATTTGGGAAAAAAGACTGATGTTTTCTGTGATATTTTGGATGTAACTCTCTTGTGTGCTATTAAATTTCACCTCTATTCACTACTAGCTTTGAACCAGAAGTCAAGAGATCCCATTTTAGTTCCAGATTTTCCATGAACTAGCTGTGTGCATTTGGGCCAGTGTTTTCCTCTCTTTACCAGTAATGGCTGTCATTTATTTGACTGAGTGCTAGATACCCTGCTAAGTGCTATACATTCATTATCTCAATCTTCACATCACCCCTGTGAGGTGGGTACCACGACTCATCCTATTTTCGGATGAGTAGAATCAGGTTCCAGTCAGTAAAGTAACTGGCTCAGAGACACAGAACTAGTTAAGTGGCAGAATCAGAACTTAAAGCCCGGGATGTCTGATTCCAAAGTCTATGAGTTTAACCACTATGCTTCATTGCCTCAGTTTCTTCAATACTCTGCATTTTCAGCCTTACATAAAGACATGGGACTCAGATCTTTAGGATAATTTCTAAGTTTATGACTGTACTCTAGGATCTCATGTTATTTCAGGCATGAAATAGAGATCTGTAACTTGGAACTCTGCCATCATCCAGCTTCTAGCTAAGGCTATTCCCTGAGGAAAGTCTCTCACTCTCACTTTGCAGGGTGTGTGTGGTGGGGTGGCTGACCTCTGCTCCTCCCACCACCTCTGGGGCTGGCATGGGACCAAGGACCAGGCTGATCAGCTTGTTGTATCCTTGGGCCACAGTGCTTGGTTCAGATTTGACCATGTGATTTAATTCAGGCCAGTAGTAATGAGGTTCAGGAATTTTGTTCTGACTTTGGAGGGAAACAAGTACTCATTTGCACTGAAATTGAACCTGGGAAGATGTAGATTCAGAGCTCGTAGCAGTCAGCCACATTGCTGCTTGTGGAATCTGGGAATAAAACTACACAGAACAGAGGAGAGTCAAAAGAGGGAAGGACTGAATCTTAGTGACATTGTGATATCCCCTGAATCCAGCCCTGTCTGAGGTCAAGGTCTAAGGCTGAACTCTGCAGATAATTGAACCAATGTATTCCTTTTGCAAGGTTCAGTTTTCTGTTTCTGAGCACCAAAAGATAAGAGGAGATCATGAATCTTTTCTTTTTGGCACAAACCTACCAAAATCTGATTGAACAAGCAGTTTCTTCAGGATCACACCCAGTCAGAGTGCATCAGGCCTGGAATCACCTCTAATTATTGTAGGACATATATTATTACAGTGGATGGAAAAGTACCTAATTTATCATGTGATAAAATATCTGTTAAGTGGTACGATGAAACTTTATGATTCCCTTCTGCCAAGAGGCTTCCTGATCATTTGCTTGTCTCCAGAAGACGTTAATTGCTAATTGTCAATGTGCATTTCAGGAAAGTGAGCTGCTGACCGTGATGCCTGTTAGCTTCCAGTGGCAACTCATGTCTGTCCTCTTCATTTCTTTGTAATTACATTTGAACTTTGAAACCCAAAATCATTTCGATTGAGGCAATATAACTTGATTGAATGAATTATCTCTGTATTTTTACATTAGTCATTATATTTCACTGAATCATGGAATGTTAGGGTCAAAAGAGACCTTTAGAGAATAGATTTTCCAACCTCTCTAATTTAGTAGATGAGGGAAATGGCAGCCAGATGTTGACACTGAGTCACAGGGTAGTGAGAGGCTGTTGGGGACTAGAATCAAGGTCTTCTGATGAAACCAGGATAATTTTCACTATACTATACCATCTCTCTTGACCCTGTCCTCATGTGTTACATGAATATAAACTAAGAAAAGCCCAAGAGACATGCTGAATAAGTGTAGTCTGCCAGATATGAATTTACATCATTGATAGTTCCCCCTCCCCAGTTATTTTTCCCCACCTTCTGTTCTTTCCCTGTGTCAGGCTAAGGGGGTTGAAATGTCTCCTGGGTAGCCGATTCAGTCAGGAAACCTACCAAGAAGTGAATGCAAAGTAAGGTAAAACCTTAGGCATTTGTCTCCACAATTTGTGATGAGTTTTAAGGAATTTGTGATGAGTTGTGGTGCCTGGAAAAGAACAAATTTTTCTATGTGATATAAGAAGATTTATTTTCTAATTAAAGGTGGTTTTTGAGTTTTCATTACAGTAGGTTTGATCCATTCTGTGCCTGGCAATACTGTTAGAACTTCAATTTATATTATTATCCTTGAAAATAAGAAGATCCTAATTATTAGTTACATTCTGTAATTTATCTATTTTTCTTTCTTTCTGTGTGTGTTTGTTTTTGTTTTTGTTTTTTTGAGACAGGGTCTCACTCTATCACCCAGGCTGGAGGGCAGTGGCATGATCATAGCTCACTGCAGCCTTGACTTTCTGGGTTTAAGCAATCCTCCAACTTCAGCCTCCCAAGTAGCTGGAACCACAGCCTCCCAAGTAGCTGTTTTTCTTTTTTCCAGATTTACTTTGTGCACCAAGATTTCAACTGTTTCAATGAGAGAGAAGATGAAATTTGTTTTGGGATCACCGAGTCCGTTGTAGACTAAAGCCACTTAGCAACACTGCAAAAATGCCATCTTAATTCATCATTAAGCGTCTCCCTCCTAAAAACTTAATTAGTACACTGCTGTCAGTAGTTTTTCAGAATAAGAAATCAGAGAAGAATCAGAAGGAGGACCAATAGGAAACTTGGATTTCCTGTTGGATTTATAAGGACACATTTTAAAAGATGGCTTTCACTTTAGTGACAGTAAATAACTGGAAGTGCTAACAACCATCCCTGAGGTTGGTTAACCAAGGGCATAGACTGTCACTCAGACTCTCAGAGTGAAGAGGGACAGCTGCAGAAATTACCCTTTGAAAATGGACGTGTATAAGTGATGGCCCTTTTCTGTTGTCTCTGAAAATTTACATTGCAATTCATCAGTACAGCGTCAAAGACAAAATTTAGGCTCCCTGAATTTTTGAGCTTTTGATAGACAGGCTTAATAATAAAAAGTGAGAGCCTCAGTTCAGAATTAGAAACATAACTTAGCAATTTATAAAGTAAAGTTAAATTTTGACACTAAAAAAATCACATCACAAATACCTGTTTAATTATTGATTCTTGCTAGAAGTATTAAGGTCATAAGAAGAAGAAAGGTAACTTTGGAAAATATCAGAATGAAGCCCAGTGTAACCTTTCCTAAAGTAAAATGATTGGGAGGTGATTGTATATTTTTTTAAACAATTAAGCAAGTGATAATATTGATCCTGATAAACTGGGTTTCTAACCAAAGGTGATAATCTTAGGACCCAGTTCTATTTTATGGAAGATGTATTGAGAGCTTAGTGGATGTCTTTTAGAAAGTGTTAAATCCCTGTGAAAAATTCTGTCAAGCCAATAGGAAAACTCCCCACTCTCTGCTAGCAGTAAAGCATATTTTATGGACTTGAAATGTTAAAGGTAAATGGACAAGTTTACTGCCGATTTAGTGTCCTGTCTCTGCCGAGTTCTAAAGCTTCATGTAGTAAAGAAAGGAAGGGCCTTTTAATAGGAACTGCCCCATTGGACCCCTGGAAGGGGGCTGAAGGAGGGCAAGGGACTGAGCAAGGGTGGCCGTTTAACACAGGTGGCAGGTGTTACAAAGATGGCTGTGTTAAGAGTGCAGAAATGCCCTTCGGAGCCTTTTCACAAAACCACTACCACAAAACAAACACCACCACAACAAAAACCAGCCAGGACGGTGAAAAAATGAAAAAGTGCCAGATTGCAGGCCCCCAATCACATCTGACAGGTGGGCACAATGCCAGCCCTTCCTGAGGACCCTCCCAGCCTCCAGGGCTCCTCAGGGTCCACAGTCCTACAAGCGTATGGCACTCTAGAGTTGACCTTTTTCTGCTGTCTGTGCCATTATGTTGACCCATGTTTGAAGATGAAATAATTAATGCAATCTTCAACAAATCCTTATTGGACACCCATTCAGTGGCATCCTATGATTCTTATAAAAGTATCCAAATATGGATTAACATAACTACATTTTTCACTGATACAGTAGTAGATTGTAGACCTCTAATCCAACTAGTTAATTACATTCCAACTAGTTAGAACTCTTCACTTGAATATTAAATAATTAATGCAAATCTTAAATACTGAGTGAACACCTATTGGGTGGCAGATTTTATTGCCTCACACCCCAGAAAGACTCTTTATTTATTGAACAACAATGACATTAAATTAATAAGAAGAACATAGTCCCTGCCATTTGGGTTTAGTGAGGAGACAGGCAATAAGCAAGTAAACAAACAAACAGAGAATTTATAAATTGTTGTAAGTACTAAGAAGGAAACAAACAGGGCTCAATAATAGAGGACATTAGGAGAAAGAAGAAAGCTGAGACCAATAGATGGACCATTACTTGTGCAAGACCAGCCAAGAAGTTATTGGTGGAAAGGAGATTTTAGAATCTATAAGCAATTCCTGAGCTCTATGTCCCAGGTATTGTTCTAGGCACTGGTAGAATAGCAGCAAAAGCAACACCGACTAAAATGTTTGCCTCTATGGACCTTTAATTTTAGTTTGGAGATATAGACCACAAATAAATGAGCAAATAAAAACATATAGTATGCTTATATTTCTAATTACTATGGAGAAATAAAGCAAACCAGGGAAGGTGGATGAAGAGTGCCAGGTGGCAGTGACTTACTCTATTAAGTACTTTGATTGGGAAAGCCTCACTATTAAAGTGACATTTAAGCAGATACATGAAAGAAGGGAGGGAATGAGTCATGCAGGTATCTCAAGAAAGAGCACACTAGACCTGCTTTGTCTAATATGGTATGCACTAGCAACATGTGGCTGTTTACATTTAAAGTAAATAAAACACGTACAATTAAAAACTCAATTCCTCAGTTGCATTGGCCATATTTCAAGTGCCCAATAACCGCAAGTGCCTGGTAGCTACTGTACCTAAAACAGATCTAGAGCAGATCTAGAACAGCACAAATCTAGAACATTTCCATCATGACAGAGAGTTCTATTGGATAGACAGAGGGACTAGCCAGTGCACAAAGACTTTCAGAGGAAAGAGGGTATGGAGTGTTTGAACAATGGCAAGAAGACAGGCACAGTAGTAGAGGACTGACTGACGGAGGGTGCGAGGTCTCAGCGGTAGCTGGCAATGATAGGAGCACAACTGGGCCTCGAAGGCAGTTGTAAGAATATGGGCTTTCACTCAGAGTGAGTTGGGAAATCACTGGAGGGTTTTGAGCTAGGGAATGCCATGCTTAGTCTTACATTTAAGGGGATCATTCTAGCCTAGGGTCAAGGGCAGGAGCAAGGGGACCATTTAGGAGTCTCTTGTAGTCAACCAGGCAAGAGATGATAGTGAATTGATCCAAACCAATCATAGTCTGGATATTTTTAAGGCAGAGCCAAGAGAATTCGCCAATATTTCAAGTGAGAAGTGATGGTGGCATGGATTGGGTTTGTGTCATTGGAGGTAGTGAAAGGGTTGGATTCTGATTTTGCACCAAAGGTAGAGCCAACAGGATTTACCAGTAGAGCAAATGAATGGTATGAGGGGAACAGAAGAAGCCAGGATGTGTCCAAGATTTGAGACTTAGACAAAATGCAGGTGGAGTTGCCCTTAGCAGATATGGGGAAATTTGGGGTAGAGTACGTTTGGGGGGAAAATTAGGAGTTCAGTTTCAAACATGTTACCCTTAAGAGGCTTAGTAGAAATCAGGGTAGAGATGCATATTAAAGACTAGAACTCAGGAGAGAGATGTGACCTGGAGGTAGAAATTTCAACTATGAATGTGCAGGTGACAATCAAAGCCCTGAGACTGGAGTGTGTGCAGATGGAGGTGTAAGGACTGAGTCTTGGGGTACTCCACAGCGAAGAGTTTGGGGAGATAAGGAGAACCAGCAAAGGGGCTGAGAAAGACTGGTCTGTAAGGTAGGAAAATCAAGAGGGCGTGGAGTTCTCAGTTGTCATGGGAAGAAACTGTTTCTGGGAGGAGGGAATGATCAACTGTGTCAAATGCTGCTCACACTTCAAGTAGGATGAGGACTTTAAAGCAGTCATTCAATTTAGCAGCATGGAAACCACTGGTGTCTTTTTCAAGATCAGTTTCAGGGAAGTGGATTCAAAAGAGTATGGGAGGGGATGAACTAGAGAGTTTTGCTTTAAAGGGCAGCTGAGAAATGAGGTGATAGCTAGAGGGAAAAGTGAGTAAAGATTGTTTTGTTTTGTTGAGATGTAAGAAATTACAGCACACTTGAATGCTGATGAGGATAATTCAGTAGAGAGGGAAAATTTAATTATGCGTGAAAGACAGGGAACAACTGCTAGGGAAATATCCTAAAGTAGGCAAGAGGGGATGGCACCTACTGCGCAATTGTGGGGAATGAATTTAGGTAGAAGCAAGGACAGTGAGTCCAGGAAGCAAACAGGAGTGACAGGAGGGAAGGCAGGGCATATGGACACAAATGCAGGTGGGAGGGTAGATGTGGTTATGAGAGCATTCAGAATTTCTCTTCTTATTGCGTCTGTTTTCTCCATGAAATAAGGAGCAAGGGCATTCATTAGCTGGGAGTGAGGGAATGGGAGGAGTTGGGATGCTAGGGGAAACACAAAGCATGAAATACTTCTCTTAGGAAAGGGTGAGAGGGAATGGACTGGGGGATGCAGTAGGATTACTGGGTACTGCTATAACCCTTTGAGGTTCAAGGTCTTTAACTTAAAGGCAGAGCATTTTTAATGGTTGTAGTTTTCTTCCCCTAGCCATTTCAGCTACGCAGGTATAAAATCAGGGCTGGTAAAGAGTTGGATTTACCTAGAGTAGGGTTTGGTTGGAGAATACAAAAACAATAAGGGGCATAAAATTGGGGGTTGTATACACATCAAGGAATGACACACCTGGCATAGAAGCTGGGTAATAAGGAAGTGAGGACATATGAGGTTTAAAGGACAGGAAAATGGCTTTAGAACTAGCAGACTGCTTGTCCTAGTTGGGAATGAAGAATCACAGGAGGCGATGGATCTGCTTTCCAGAGTGTACTATTTGGAATTGAGATATGGAGCATTGTTAGGAATGATGAGGTCCAGAGAATGACTGTGGGGTAAGTGGCTGAGACTGTGTATGGGACAAGGTCATTGGAAGACAGGAAGGAAGTCAAGGAATTAAGATGCCATGCAACTGGAAGGATTCTCTACATCAATATTAAAGTCATCAGGAATGATGACAGGAGCAGTATTGGAGAAAGCAGCAGTAAGTCAGGACCTAAGAAAGATCTCCAAGAATAATGGGGAGTGACAGGGATCTGTAGAAGCCTGTAACAAGAACTAGTAGTAAGGGGTAAAGCCAGATCTTGTGGTGTTTATAGAGGAGGGGAGGAGAAAGGTCTTTAAGTAGAATGAAGCATAGGATGCCTTAGAACCCTATTCTTTCCTTAAATGCCTTTATCTTCACCTAACTACCATAAATACCTTTTTCCTGCTGGGTCAGGGGAAAGAGCTGGGTTGGCACCAGAGTTGGCACTGCTCATGATTTCTGTCAGTTGAGGACAAATTGTGTTCTTATAATATTCCTGGGTCTCAAGGTTGTGAAGACACATAATTGCAGAGATGCCAGAGGGAACATGGCCCATTGGTGAAAGTTTTCAGTTCTAGAATCAGAAAACCTATATCCAACCTGCCTTTCTCTACTTACTGTGTGACATTGGGCAAATCACTAAATCTATTTTTGTTCTCCATGTTCTCATCTGTGTGACAGAGTTAATAGTAGCAATCCTTACAATTGCATGGCATCTTAATCTATTTTATCAAATTGTGGTGAGGATTAAAGGAAATAATTTACATTAAGGGCCTTGAATGTAGGATGTAACTGGTAAGTTTCAGCTATTGTCAATGATATTCAGATTGTGATGTTCATCTTTACTCAGCAAAATGTACTTTGCAAAGTACATTCATTCCTAGATTGGGAACTGGTTGGTTCCTTACAGATACTGGATTTGTAATTCAGGTAGGTCTCACCAGAAGTAAAGGCCTCTTAGATTTCCCAAACAGGACTTCTCCCCAGGCTGACCTAGTGGATTATCTGTCCTCCATTCAACAGTTGAGAAATCTCCAAACTGCTTTCCACAGTTGTTGAACTAATTTACATATACACCATCATTCTGTGAGTGTTACCTTTTCTCTGCAGCCTCACCAACATCTGTTATTTTTCGACTTTTTCATAGTAGCCATTCTGACTGGTGTGAGATGCTATTCCATTGTGGTTTTGATTTTCATTTCTCTATGATTAGTGATGTTGATCATTTTTTCATGTTTAAAGAAACATAAATTATTCTACCAAAAGGTACATGCACTCATATGTTCATTGTAGCACTTTTCACAATGGCAAAAACAGGGAATCAATCTAGATGCCTACAAATGGCAAATGGGATAAAGAAAATGTGATACATGTACACCATGGAATACCATGCAGTCATAAAAAAGAACAAAATCATTTTCCTTGCAGCAACATGTATACAGCTGGAGACCATCATCCTAAGCAAATTAACACTGAACAGAAAACCAAATACCATATGTTCTCATTTATAAGTGGGAACTAAACAATGAATAGACATGGATATAAATATGGGAACAAAATACACCAGAGGCTGCTATAAGAGGGGGTGAGGAAGGGTGACAATGGTGGAAAAACTAATTATTGGGTACTGTGCTCACTACCTGGGTGATGGGATCAATTGTAACCCAAACCTTAGCATCACACAATATACCCTGCACATGTGCCCCCTGAATCTAAAATAAAAATTGAAATAAAAAAAGCTGGTTGAAAGGAGAATTTGCTTGTGACCTTGAGCAAACTATTTAATCTTTTGAACATTAGTTTTGGTATCTGTAAATTGAGATAATAATACTTCTCTGATCTTACTCAGGTACTCAATAAATATTTGCTGAATCAGTCAGTCAATTCGCTACTACTTGGAGGAAGCCTATCTTTACAGCCTTATTTCTAACACTCCCCACCTTGAAATCCATGCTGTAGTCATGCCAGACTATCTGCATGTCCAAGAGCACACCATTTACTTACACATCTCTGTCCTTTGGCTGTACTGTTCTGTCAACTGGAATTTCATCCTTGCATTTCCAAACAGCTACATTCTGCTTTTCTTAAAGGATCAATCATAAAATAATCTCTTTTTTGAACCTTCTCATTGTCTTCACTGAATTATTCAGTCTCTGTTTTCCCTCTCCAAGGCATTCTGCATGTAGAGTTATGTTTGTATTGACCATAACACTGTATTATAGTAGGGGATATAGGTGTTTTCATTATTAAAGGATGGGTTCTTTATGGGGAAAGGTAAGTCTTCCTTATAATTACACCTCCAAAGGCTAGCTCAGTACCTCAAAATTAGAACATGCCTGATAAATGTTGGCTAGGTATATAGGTTATAAGCAGGCTCTGTGTTGGTTATTTTACATCCATTTTCTTTCAGATTTTTATAGTAGTATCCCATAGGGATAATTACTATTATTATCTCAACTTTGAAGATGAGGTTAAATTCTTGTCCAAGGTCTCAGTAACTGGCAGAACCTGTATTTAACCCTAGACAGTTTGACTCCAGAGCCCATAATCCTTAGAATGTAGCTACTAAAATGGGGGTTTCAAATACAGAACTCTCATTTTGGGCATCTCTCATGTTCCAAGATGCCAACTTTGCAAATCATTTTTGTGAAAAATAGGATTTGCTGAAAATGTGCAGTGCAGAAGTCTGCCATCTATTCTTACATCAGTACAGTTATTGCTGTCTCTCAATTTTGTTTCTTTAGGAACAAAGTTACTTATTTTAATCTCTTCATTAAAACTTAATTTTCAACTCCGAGAGCTACTATGTTTCGAGCGAGAGGGGGCAAAAAAAAAAAAATGCATAAAAGCAGAATTGGAAGAACAGGATAATTAGAAAGAGTCATGTGCAGCTGGGTCTATTTCTATATCCATAATTTGGTAAGAAGCAGATCCTAGCACGTCATAGAAGAGCCTCACTTTATGTTTTCTTGGTATTTCTGCAAAATTCCCCATCCATTCTCTCTTCCTCTGAACTACTGACATAGGAATCTAGATTACACAATTTATTATTTGATTTCGTGGTGTCTAGATGTTTTTGGGGTGCAAGATTTCCTAAAATTCTAAGATTTTAGAAAGTTGGAGCTAAGAGACAGCTAAGACATCATCTGTCCAAGTCTATCATTTTATTTTATTTATTTATTTATTTTTATTATACTTTAAGTTCTAGGGTACATGGGCACAATGTGCCGGTTTGTTACATATGTATACATGTGCCATGTTGCTGTGCTGCACCCATTAACTCATTATTTACATTAGGTAAATAATGTAATTACATTCCTCCTAATGCTATCTGTCCCCCTTCCCCCACCACACGGCAGGCCCCGGTGTGTGATGTTCCCTTCCTGTGTCCAAGTGTTCTCATTGTTCAATTCCCACCTATGAGTGAGAACGTGCGGTGTTTGGTTTTATGTCCTTGTGATAGTTTGCTCAGAATGATGGTTTCCAGCTTCATCCATGTCCCTACAAAGGATATGAAGTCATCCCTTTTTATGGCTGCATAGTATTCCATAGGGTATATGTGCCACATTTTCTTAATGCAGTCTATCATTGATGGACATTTGGGTTGTTTCCAAGTCTTTGCTATTGTGAATAGTGCTGTAATAAACATACGTGTGCATGTGTCTTTATAGTAGCATGATTTATAATCCTTTGGGTATATACCCAGTAATGGGATCACTGGGTCAAATGGTATTTCTAGTTCTAGATCCTTGAGGAATTGCCACACTGTCTTCCACAATGGTTGAACTAGTTTACACTCCCACCAACAGTGTAGAAGTGTTCCTATTTCTTCACATGCTCTCCAGCACCTGTTGTTTCCTGACTTTTTAATGATCCCCATTCTAACTGCTGTGAGATGGTATCTCATTGTGGTTTTGATTTGCATTTCTCTGATGGCCAGTGATGATGAGCTTTTTTTCATGTCTGTTGGCTGCATAAATATCTTCTTTTGAGAAGTGTCTGTTCATATCCTTCGCCCACTTTTTGATGGGGTTGTTTGATTTTTTTTCTTGTAAATTTGTTTGAGTTCTTTGTAGATTCTGGATATTAGCCCTTTGTCAGATGGGTAGATTGCAAAAATTTTCTCCCATTCTGTAGGGTGCCCATTCACTCTGATGGTATTTTCTTTTGCTGTGCAGAAGATCTTTAGTTTAATTAGATCCCATTTGTCTATTCTGGCTTCTGTTGCCATTGGTTTTGGTGGTTTAGTCATGAAGTCCTTGCCCATGCCTATGTCCTGAATGGTATTACCTAGGTTTTCTTCTAGGGTTTTTTTTTTTTTTTTTTTTTTTTTTTTTTTTAATTTATTTATTATTATTATACTTTAAGTTGTAGGGTACATGTGCATAACGTGCAGGTTTGTTACATATGTATACTTGTGCCATGTTGCTGTGCTGCACCCATCAACTCGTCATTTACATCAGGTATAACTCCCAGTGCAATCCCTCCCCCCTCCCCCCTCCCCATGATAGGCCCCGGTGTGTGATGTTCCCCTTCCTGAGTCCGAGTGATCTCATTGTTCAGTTCCCACCTATGAGTGAGAACATGCGGTGTTTGGTTTTCTGTTCTTGTGATAGTTTGCTAAGAATGATGGATTCCAGCTGCATCCAAGTCCCTACAAAGGACTCAAACTCATCCTTTTTTATGGCTGCATAGTATTCCATGGTGTATATGTGCCACATTTTCTTAATCCAATCTGTCACTGATGGACATTTGGGTTGATTCCAAGTCTTTGCTATTGTGAATAGTGCTGCAATAAACATACGTGTGCATGTGTCTTTATAGCAGCATAATTTATAATCCTTTGGGTATATACCCAGTAATGGAATGGCTGGGTCATATGGTACATCTAGTTCTAGATCCTTGAGGAATCGCCATACTGTTTTCCATAATGGTTGAACTAGTTTACAATCCCACCAACAGTGTAAAAGTGTTCCTATTTCTCCACATCCTCTCCAGCACCTGTTGTTTCCTGACTTTTTAATGATTGCCATTCTAACTGGTGTGAGATGGTATCTCATTGTGGTTTTGATTTGCATTTCTCTGATGGCCAGTGATGATGAGCATTTTTTCATGTGTCTGTTGGCTGTATGAATGTCTTCTTTTGAGAAATGTCTGTTCATGTCCTTTGCCCACTTTTTGATGGGGTTGTTTGTTTTTTTCTTGTAAATTTGTTTGAGTTCTTTGTAGGTTCTGGATATTAGCCCTTTGTCAGATGAGTAGATTGCAAAAATTTTCTCCCATTCTGTAGGTTGCCTGTTCACTCTGATGGTAGTGTCTTTTGCTGTGCAGAAGCTCTTAAGTTTAATGAGATCCCATTTGTCAATTTTGGCTTTTGCTGCCGTTGCTTTTGGTGTTTTAGACATGAAATCTTTGCCCATGCCTATGTCCTGAATGGTACTACCTAGGTTTTCCTCTAGGATTTTTATGGTATTAGGTCTAACATTTAAGTCTCTAATCCATCTTGAATTAATTTTCGTATAAGGAGTAAGGAAAGGATCCAGTTTCAGCTTTCTACTTATGGCTAGCCAATTTTCCCAGCACCATTTATTAAATAGGGAATCCTTTCCCCATTTCTTGTTTCTCTCAGGTTTGTCAAAGATCAAATGGCTGTAGATGTGTGGTATTATTTCTGAGGACTCTGTTCTGTTCCATTGGTCTATATCTCTGTTTTGGTACCAGTACCATGCTGTTTTGGTTACTGTAGCCTTGTAGTATAGTTTGAAGTCAGGTAGCGTGATGCCTCCAGCTTTGTTCTTTTGACTTAGGATTGTCTTGGAGATGCGGGCTCTTTTTTGGTTCCATATGAACTTTAAAGCAGTTTTTTCCAATTCTGTGAAGAAATTCATTGGTAGCTTGATGGGGATGGCATTGAATCTATAAATTACCTTGGGCAGTATGGCCATTTTCACAATATTGATTCTTCCTATCCATGAGCATGGTATGTTCTTCCATTTGTTTGTGTCCTCTTTGATTTCACTGAGCAGTGGTTTGTAGTTCTCCTTGAAGAGGTCCTTTACATCCCTTGTAAGTTGGATTCCTAGGTATTTTATTCTCTTTGAAGCAATTGTGAATGGAAGTTCATTCCTGATTTGGCTCTCTGTTTGTCTGTTACTGGTGTATAAGAATGCTTGTGATTTTTGCACATTAATTTTGTATCCTGAGACTTTGCTGAAGTTGCTTATCAGCTTAAGGAGATTTTGGGCTGAGACAATGGGGTTTTCTAAATATACAATCATGTCATCTGCAAACAGGGACAATTTGACTTCCTCTTTTCCTAACTGAATACCCTTGATTTCTTTCTCTTGCCTGATTGCCCTAGCCAGAACTTCCAACACTATGTTGAATAGGAGTGGTGAGAGAGGGCATCCCTGTCTTGTGCCAGTTTTCAAAGGGAATTTTTCCAGTTTTTGCCCATTCAGTATGATATTGGCTGTGGGTTTGTCATAAATAGCTCTTATTATTTTGAGGTACGTTCCATCAATACCGAATTTATTGAGCGTTTTTAGCATGAAGGGCTGTTGAATTTTGTCAAAAGCCTTTTCTGCATCAATTGAGATAATCATGTGGTTCTTGTCTTTGGTTCTGTTTATATGCTGGATTATGTTTATTGATTTGCGAATGTTGAACCAGCCTTGCATCCCAGGGATGAAGCCCACTTGATCATGGTGGATAAGCTTTTTGATGTGTTGCTGAATCCGGTTTGCCAGTATTTTATTGAGGATTTTTGCATCGCTGTTCATCAGGGATATTGGTCTAAAATTCTCTTTTTTAGTTGTGTCTCTGCCAGGCTTTGGTATCAGGATGATGTTGGCCTCATAAAATGAGTTAGGGAGGATTCCCTCTTTTTCTATTGATTGGAATAGTTTCAGAAGGAATGGTACCAACTCCTCTTTGTACCTCTGGTAGAATTCAGCTGTGAATCCATCTGGTCCTGGACTTTTTTTGGTTGGTAGGCTATTAATTGTTGCCTCAATTTCAGAGCCTGCTATTGGTCTATTCAGGGATTCAACTTCTTCCTGGTTTAGTCTCGGAAGAGTGTAAGTGTCCAGGAAATTATCCATTTCTTCTAGATTTTCCAGTTTATTTGCGTAGAGGTGTTTATAGTATTCTCTGATGGTAGTTTGTATTTCTGTGGGGTCGGTGGTGATATCCCCTTGATCATTTTTAATTGCGTCGATTTGATTCTTCTCTCTTTTCTTCTTTATTAGTCTGGCTAGTGGTCTGTCAATTTTGTTGATCTTTTCAAAAAACCAACTCCTGGATTCATTGATTTTTTGGAGGGTTTTTTGTGTGTCTATCTCCTTCAGTTCTGCTCTGATCTTAGTTATTTCTTGCCTTCTGCTAGCTTTCGAATGTGTTTGCTCTTGCTTCTCTAGTTCTTTTAATTGCGATGTTAGAGTGTCAATTTTACATCTTTCCTGCTTTCTCTTGTGGGCATTTAGTGCTATAAATTTCCCTCTACACACTGCTTTAAATGTGTCCCAGAGATTCTGGTATGTTGTATCTTTGTTCTCATTGGTTTCCAAGAACATCTTTATTTCTGCCTTCATTTCGTTATGTACCCAGTAGTCATTCAGGAGCAGGTTGTTCAGTTTCCATGTAGTTGAGCGGTTTTGAGTGAGTTTCTTAGTCCTGAGTTCTAGTTTGATTGCACTGTGGTCTGAGAGACAGTTTGTTATAATTTCTGTTCTTGTACATTTGCTGAGGAGTGCTTTACTTCCAATTACGTGGTCAATTTTGGAGTAAGTATGATGTGGTGCTGAGAAGAATGTATATTCTGTTGATTTGGGGTGGAGAGTTCTATAGATGTCTATTAGGTCTGCTTGCTGCAGAGATGAGTTCAATTCCTGGATATCCTTGTTAACTTTCTGTCTCGTTGATCTGTCTAATGTTGACAGTGGAGTGTTGAAGTCTCCCATTATTATTGTATGGGAGTCTAAGTCTCTTTGTAAGTCTCTAAGGACTTGCTTTATGAATCTGGGTGCTCCTGTATTGGGTGCATATATATTTAGGATAGTTAGCTCTTCCTGTTGAATTGATCCCTTTACCATTATGTAATGGCCTTCTTTGTCTCTTTTGATCTTTGATGGTTTAAAGTCTGTTTTATCAGAGACTAGTATTGCAACCCCTGCTTTTTTTTGTTCTCCATTTGCTTGGTAAATCTTCCTCCATCCCTTTATTTTGAGCCTATGTATGTCTCTGCGTGTGAGATGGGTCTCCTGAATACAGCAGACTGATGGGTCTTGACTCTTTATCCAGTTTGCCAGTCTGTGTCTTTTAATTGGAGCATTTAGTCCATTTACATTTAAGGTTAATATTGTTATGTGTGAACTTGATCCTGCCATTGTGATATTAACTGGTTATTTTGCTCATTAGTTGATGCAGTTTCTTCCTAGCCTCAATGGTCTTTACATTTTGGCATGTTTTTGCAATGGCTGGTACCGGTTGTTCCTTTCCATGTTTAGTGCTTCCTTCAGGATCTCTTGTAAGGCAGGCCTAGTGGTGACAAAATCTCTAAGCATTTGCTTATCTGTAAAGGATTTTATTTCTCCTTCACTTATGAAACTTAGTTTGGCTGGATATGAAATTCTGGGTTTAAAATTCTTTTCTTTAAGAATTTTGAATATTGGCCCCCACTCTCTTCTGGCTTGTAGAGTTTCTGCTGAGAGATCTGCTGTTAGTCTGATGGGCTTCCCTTTGTGGGTAACCCGACCTTTCTCTCTGGCTGCCCTTAAGATTTTTTCCTTCATTTCAACTTTGGTGAATCTGGCAATTATGTGTCTTGGAGTTGCTCTTCTCGAGGAGTATCTTTGTGGCGTTCTCTGTATTTCCTGGATTTGAATGTTGGCCTGCCCTACTAGGTTGGGGAAATTCTCCTGGATGATATCCTGAAGAGTGTTTTCCAACTTGGTTCCATTTTCCCCCTCACTTTCAGGCACCCCAATCAGACGTAGATTTGGTCTTTTTACATAATCCCATACTTCTTGCAGGCTTTGTTCATTTCTTTTTCTTCTTTTTTCTTTTGGTTTCTCTTCTCGCTTCATTTCATTCATTTGATCCTCAATCGCTGATACTCTTTCTTCCAGTTGATCGAGTCGGTTACTGAAGCTTGTGCATTTGTCACGTATTTCTCGTGTCATGGTTTTCATCTCTTTCATTTCGTTTAGGACCTTCTCTGCATTAATTACTCTAGCCATCAATTCTTCCACTTTTTTTTCAAGATTTTTAGTTTCTTTGCGCTGGGTACGTAATTCCTCCTTTAGCTCTGAGAAATTTGATGGACTGAAGCCTTCTTCTCTCATCTCGTCAAAGTCATTCTCCGTCCAGCTTTGATCCATTGCTGGCGATGAGCTGCGCTCCTTTGCCGGGGGAGATGCGCTCTTATTTTTTGAATTTCCAGCTTTTCTGCCCTGCTTTTTCCCCATCTTTGTGGTTTTATCTGCCTCTGGTCTTTGATGATGGTGATGTACTGATGGGGTTTTGGTGTAGGTGTCCTTCCTGTTTGGTAGTTTTCCTTCTAACAGTCAGGACCCTCAGCTGTAGGTCTGTTGGAGATTGCTTGAGGTCCACTCCAGACCCTGTTTGCCTGGGTATCAGCAGCAGAGGTTGCAGAAGATAGAATATTTCTGAACAGCGAGTGTACCTGTCTGATTCTTGCTTTGGAAGCTTCCTCTCAGGGGTGTACTCCTCCCTGTGAGGTGTGGGGTGTCAGACTGCCCCTAGTGGGGGATGTCTCCCAGTTACGCTACTCAGGGGTCAGGGACCCGCTTGAGCAGGGAGTCTGTCCCTTCTCAGATCTCAACCTCCGTGTTGGGAGATCCACTGCTCTCTTCAAAGCTGTCAGACAGAGTCGTTTGCGTCTGTGCAGAGGTGTCTGTGTGTCTTAGTTTACTGTGCCCTGTCCCCAGAGGTGGAGTCTACAGAGACAGGCAGGTTTCCTTGAGCTGCTGTGAGCTCCACCCAGTTCGAGCTTCCCAGCAGCTTTGTTTACCTACTTAAGCCTCAGCAATGGCGGGCGCCCCTCCCCCAGCCTCGCTGCTGCCTTGCCGGTAGATCACAGACTGCTGCGCTAGCAACGAGGGAGGCTCCGTGGGTGTGGGACCCTCCCGGCCAGGTGTGGGATATGATCTCCTGGTGTGCCTGTTTCCTAAAGCGCAGTATTGGGGTGGGAGTTACCCGATTTTCCAGGTGTTGTGTGTCTCAGTTCCCCTGGCTAGGAAAAGGGACTCCCTTCCCCCTTGCGCTTCCCAGGTGAGGCAATGCCTCGCCCTGCTTCAGCTCTCGCTGGTCGGGCTGCAGCAGCTGACCAGCTCCGATCGTCCGGCACTCCCCAGTGAGATGAACCCAGTACCTCAGTTGAAAATGCAGAAATCACAGGTCTTCTGTATCGCTCGCGCTGGGAGTTGGAGACGGGAGCTGCTCCTATTCGGCCATCTTGCTCCGCCTCTTTTCTAGGGTTTTTATGGTTTTAGGTCTAACATTTAAGTCTCTAATCCATCTTGAATTAATTTTTGTATAAAGTGTAAGGAAGGGATCCAGTTTCAGCTTCTACATATGGCTAGCCAGTTTTCCCAGCACCATTTATTAAATAGAGAATCCTTTCCCCATTTCTCGTTTTTGTGAGATTTGTCAAAGATCAGATGGTTGTAGATGTGTGTTATTATTTCTGAGGGCTCTGTTCGTTTCTATTGGTCTATATGTCTGTTTTGGTACCAGTACCATGCTCTTTTGGTTACTGTAACCTTGTAGTATAGTTTGAAGTCAGGTAGAGTGACGCCTCCAGCTGTGTTCTTTCGGCTTAGGATTGTCTTGGCTATATGGGCTCTTTTTTGGTTCCATATGAACTTTAAAATAGTTTTTTCCAATTCTGTGAAGAAAGTCACTGGTAGCTTGATGGGGATGGGATTGAATCTATAAATTACCTTGGGCAGTATGGCCATTTTCACAGTATTGATTCTCCTATCTATGAGCATGGAATGTTCTTCCATTTGTTTGTGTCTTCTTTTATTTCACTGAGCAGTGGTGTGTAGTTCTCCTTGAAGAGGTCCTTCACATCCCTTGTAAGTTGGATTCCTAGATAGTTTATTCTCTTTGAAGCAATTGTGAATGGGAGTTCACTCATGATTTGGCTCTCTGTTTGTCTGTTAATGGTGTATAGGAATGCTTGTGATTTTTGCACATTGATTTTGTATCCTGAGACTTTGCTGAAGTTGCTTATCAGCTTAAGGATATTTTGGGCTGAGACGAGGGGATTTTCTAAATATACAATCTTGTCATCTGCAAACAGGGACAATTTGACTTCCTCTTTTCCTAATTGAATACCCTTTATTTCTTTCTCTTGCCTGATTGCCCTGGCCAGAACTTCCAACACTATGTTGAATAGGAGTGGTGAGAGAGGGCATCCCTGTCTTGTGCCAGTTTTCAAAGGGAATTCTTCCAGTTTCTGCCCATTGAGTGTGATATTGGCTGTGGGTTTGTCATAAATAGTTCTTATTATTTTGAGATACGTTTCATCAATACCTAGTTTATTGAGAGTTTTTAGCATGAAGGGCTGTTGAATTTTGTCAAAGGCCTTTTCTGCATCTATTGAGATAATCATGTGGTTTTTGTCTTTGGTTCTGTTTATATGATGTATTGTGTGTATTGATTTGTATATGTTAAACCAGCCTTGCATCCCAGGGATGAAGCCAACTTGATCGTGGTGGAGAAGCTTTTTGATGTGCTGCTGGATTCTGTTTGCCAGTATTTTATTGAGGATTTTCTCACCAATGTTCATCAGGGATATTGGTCTAAAATTCTTTTTTGTTGTGTCTCTGCCAGGCTTTGGTATCAGGATAATGCTGGCCTCATAAAATGAGTTAGGGAATATTCCCTATTTTTCTTTTGATTGGAATAGTTTCAGAAGGAATGATACGAGCTCCTCTTTGTACCCCTGGTAGAATTCGGCTGTGAATCCGTCTGGTCCTGGACTTTTGTTGGTTGGTAGGCTATTAATTATTGCCTCAATTTCAGAGCCTGTTTGTGGTCTATTCAGGATTCAACTTCTTCCTGGTTTAGTCTTGGGAGAGTGTATGTGTCCAGGGATTTATCCATTTCTTCTAGATTTTATAGTTTATTTGCATAGAGGTGTTTATAATATTCTCTGGTGGTAGTTTGTATTTCCATGGGATCAGTGATGATATCCCCTTTATCATTTTTTATTGTGTCTATTTGATTCTTCTCTCTTTTCTTCTTTATTAGTCTTGCTAGAAGTCTATCAATTTTCTTGATCTTTTCAAAAAACTAGGTCCTGGATTCATTGATTTTTTTGAAAGGTTTTTGGAAGATTTTTTGAAAGATCAGTTCTGCTCTGATCTTAGTTATTTCTTGCCTTCTGCTAGCTTTCGAATGTGTTTGCTCTTGCTTCTCTAGTTCTTTTAATTGTGATGTTAGGGTGTCGATTTTAGATCTTTATTGCTTTCTCTTATGGGCATTTAGAGCTATAAATTTCCTTCTGCACACTGCTTTAAATGTGTCCCAGAGATTCTGGTATGTTGTGTCTTTGTTCTCATTGGTTTCAAAGAATATCTTTATTTCTGCCTTCGTTTCGTTATTTACTCAGTAGTCATTCAGGAGCAGGTTGTTCAGTTTCCATGTAGTTGTGAGGTTTTGAGTGAATTTCTTAATCCTGAGTTCTAATTTGATTGCACTATGGTCTGAGAGGCAGTTTGTTATAATTTCTGTTCTTTTACATTTACTAAGGAGTGCTTTACTTCCATTTATGTGGTCAGTTTTGGAATAAGTGTGATGAGGCCTGGAACATGTAAATGACTTGCCTAAAGTTACATAGCAGGGAAGTGGCAGCACCAGAATTGGAAGGCAGATCTGCTCACACTCAAACTAAGACTTTGGACACTATATCAAGGTGTCTCTTGCCTTCCAAATTAGATGTTGAACATCTCTTCAAATATTTACTCTTGCCTTCATATAACAAACATTGACAGAATGTTTTCTATGTGCCACACATGTACTAGGTATTGAAGTATGAAGAGGAATATGTTCCCATCTCGAGAGCTCAGCCATGGGGCATCCTTACCTCAGTCCCTTGAAAACTCATTCTTACAGGCATGAGCATTAACGAAGGTGTATACAGAATCCTCTCAGATCTCTGTGTGTACAAATAAGTTTCCAAGCAGGAGCTGGGAGGCAAAAGTCATCCCAGCAGAGGGATGGGCATTTGCAGTGGCGTGGTGCATGAAGGAGGATGGTTTGGCTGAGAGCAGAGTGTACAACGTAAGAAGGTATGAGAATGAGACGGGAGGAAGAATAAGGGAGCCACTTGGGGAGTGCGAGCAATGAGGCTGATGACTGTGGACAAGGGTCAAATTTTGAAGGGCATAATATGGTATCCCTAGAATGATAGACTATATTCTATAAAGAGTAGGAAATTATTACAAGTTATTAAGCAGGAGAATAATATGATCGGGCAATATTCTCTTTACTTTTCTTAAACCCCCGTGTAGAGTCAGGGTTGTGTTGGGTAGATAATAACTGATATGGTTGGCTGTGTCCCCACCCAAATCTCATCTTGAATTATAGTTCTCATAATCCCCATGTGTTGTGGGAGGGACCTGATGTTGTGGGAGGGGTAATTGAATCATGGGGGAGTTTCCCTCATGCTATTCCATGATAGTGAGTGAGTTCTCACGAGATTTGATGGTTTTATAAGGGGTTTCCCCCTTTGCTTGGCTCTCTTCTTCTTCCTGCCGCCACGTGAAAAAGGATGTGTTTGCTTCCCCTTCCATCATGATTGTAAGTTTCATGAGGCCTCCCCAGCCTTGCTGAACTGTGAGACAATTAAACCTCTTTACTTTTTAAATTACCCAGTGTCTGGTATGTCTTCATTAGCAGTGGGAGAATGGACTAATACAATAACATGAACTTAATTGACTTAGAAACTAGACTCAGTGGTAAGTTTCCAATCAAATATGCACTTTCTCTTTCAGGAATTTCTGGAAATGATCATGCTTTATTAAAATTTATTGGCTTTTTTGGACAAGTACAATGGTTTATACGTATATTGGTTGCTGCAAAAATTATAGCCTTTAGAATAAAGAAGTAGCCCACCTATTCTGTCTGTCTCACTATTATACTTCCCTACTGCCATGCATGTAAAATGAAGGCAAAATGTAGAAGGAGGTACAATGGATAAGCCGAGGATGCTCAAGAGGAACTTCAGGGATTCACATTGGGCAACTAACTCTCATAGGTTGAGAGTTAGTGGATATTTCAAACCCATCTTGGCCTTCATTTCTCCTTGAGTTGTTTCCTTATATACTGCTTACATCTTGTATTCTCTTCTATAGAGAGTTCCATAAAATAACATTCTCCAAGTTTTTTAAAGAACATTTTTATAGTCTTTCATTATTCTAGTATAAATCCACTTTCCCTTAGGTTTGCCATGTAGATGTTTGTAAACTGACCTTTGGTCTTATCTGTGATACTTGTTAAGTATTGCAGAGTATATGGTGAAGCTAAGTTTTACCAATGATACCAAAATTTTATAAGCCTCTGTCTTTCTCTGGGGCCTTTTTCAGTCATAATAGACAACGTCCTCTATCTCAAATTGCCAAGAACCCACAGCAAGAAAGTAACACATTGAGATGAGATCCACAGAGAGACACATCAAAGTGTGCTGCTTTGGCCTCTTTCAGTAATGCTCCTCACTGCTTATTTAACGACTGAATTGTTGTAACAGAAGAGAGTGTTGGAGGGGATTAGGAAGTCTGGTAGTATGGGCAGTCAGTGCTCTGACCTTATGTTGTTGAATTTACACCAGTCTGAGTATAGATGTCTACATCTGTGTCTCGTTGCCTGAGGCCTCCTCCAATCACAGCATGCAGAGTGGAAGCGCTGGTGAATAAATACCCCCAGAACGATCCTTTAAAAATGGCTGATGAGAGTTGGTATATATATTAGTTTCCTACTGCTGCTGTAACAAATTACCACACACTTGGTGGCTTCAAACAATACCAATTTATTATCTTACAGTTCTGGAGGTCAGAAGTCTGACACAGGTCCCACCAGGCTATCTCAACAGGCTGTCAGGGGTGTGTTCCTTTGGGAGGGTCTGGGGAAGAATCTGACTTCTTGCCTTTTCCAGCTTCTAGAATTCCACGGTCTGTGGCTCCATATTGCTCTGACCTCTGCTTCCTTGGTCACATTTCCTTTCCTGACTCTGACTCTTCTGCCTCCCTGTTGTAAGGACCCTTGTGATTACATCGGGACCACCCAGTTAATCCAATCTAATCTCCCCATCTCAGTATCGATGTCCTTAACTTAATCATGTCAACAAAGTTCCTTTGGCCTTGTAAGGTGATATATCCACAGGATCTGGAGGTTAGGGCATGGACATCTTTTGGTGGGTGGTGGACATGATTCTGCTTACCACAGTGTATGAATATTCTAGTTTCCTCATTCTTTAAGTGGGGTAACTGAAGCATATGTTCTGCTGTTTTCAAGGTCTCCAAGTGAGATTTAGCCCTAGCTGTTCATATTGGTTACTTGCGCAATAAATACCCTTTCCTGGTTTCCTTCCCTTTCCCATTTCACTGCCTCATTTCCTGCCCAATGGCTCCCAGAATTACCTCCCAAGTCCAAATACTTGTATTTAAATCCTTTTCTCAGGGTCTGCTTCCTATAGCTTGTTTAACTTCTGTCATTTCTTATGAGTAAATTTCTTTGAGGGCTCAAATAATGATGGACAAAGGGACAGGTCAAAAGGACACAGGTGCCAGCTTGAAGGAAATCCCACTGGCCAAATCTGGGACAACTGGAAAACCAAAATAAATAATCATAATAAAGAATTACAATGTATTGAATAGAGTATTATAAGAATCCATGAGTCCATAGATAAACAAAAAACAAACAAATGAAAATGGAAAACTCTTTCTTATAGTCAAAATCCAACTAATAAATGTAGAAAGGAAGATGAAATTATCAAATCATTATTTGGCAAACATCATAATAATAACTAATCCAGACAAGAATATTCAGTGACTCTTAAAACTAGTAGGTGAAAGTTTGAGGAGTAGCAGGATATTTACATAGTCTCAAAGCATTTCCCTCATGAGACAATTACGAAGGGTAAAAGAATAACTTTATAGTGGAGAAACCTGATACACTACCTTAACCAAATGACCTAATTGACTTATGGAATATGGGATATATATGTAGCATGTGCCTTCTGATATGACGCACCGAGAAGAACTCAGCATCACTTCTGTGATGTTTCTGCCAAAAGTGTGAAACTTGAATCTAATCTTGAAAAAAGATCTGACAAAACCAAATTGAGGGACATTCTATAACCTTGGCCTGCCCTCTTCAAAAATGTCAATGTCATAAAATACAAAGAAAGACTCAAGAACTATTCCAGATTGAAAGAAACTAAAAAGACATGAACACTAAGTGAAACACTTAATCTTAGATTTTTTCTTTTGCTATAAAGAACATTGTTAGGCAATGTGATAAATCCAAATAAGGACTCTAGATTAGATAATAGTGTTATCTCCATATTAATTGTCCTGATTTTATAAATTGTACTGTGGTCATGTAAGAGAACATTCTTTGTTTTAGGAATTACACACTGAGGTATTTAAGGATAAATGGACATCGTGTTTGTAACTTGCTCTTAAAGAGTTCAGAAGAGAGAAATGAAACACATGTAGTCAAATGTTAACATTTGGAGGATCTGGGTAAAAAGTACATGAGAATTCTTTGTATTATTCTTGTAATTTTCCTGAATGTCTTTAAAATTATGATAAAATTTTAAATGCACAAAAATTGTATGGTGTTTTGAGTCATTGGGTCTTTGTGCTTGCTTACCTCCATGATGGATCTTGTCATTATGAGATAAGTGAAGTGTCCTCAGAATTCTTGAGCCACGATATCTCTGTCTATATATGTCCATTGGGAAACCCAAGGATGTACTGACTATTAAGGAGACTTTCTAATACCTGTACCAGAGCACAGGATTTGGATTAAAGAAAACAGAATTTGAGTCTTGCTCAAAAGTTGTAAGACCTTTGATAAGTAATTTCACTTTTGTTGGCTTTAAACCATGTCTGGAATGTGAAGGGCTTGATATCAGTGATTCTTCTTTAACCCTTCCAGAACATTAATTTATTATTCTCATATGTCCTTTGAGTATTTAAATAACTGAGTCTGTTCTTCTGAATGTGGCTCATGATGGCTGCCTTATAATAAATTCCACTTGATGTGGTCATGAATTCATGTGAAAGAAACTTCTGTTGTAAGGTTACTTGTTTGTTGTTTTAAAGGAAGAAAAAGCCAGATGAAGCAGTCAACAAAATTATTCAGTTTGTGATTCTGTTGACTAGATTTTCTCACATAGGAAATTGTATGAGTTTAGGCAAACAAACTTCGTAATAATAATTATTGAAAACAATTTACTTAGTGTAACAAATATGCCCCATTTGTTGAGTTGGGATTGAGTTGGTTTATTTCTAAAACCTTCGGGCATATGTTAGTTCCCAACTTACATTGAAGGATAGAATTAAATGGTCTAATGTAAAAAGCTAGGAACAGGGGGATCTGAGCTGAGCCACAACATCAACCCCACAGCTGCTTTGCTCCTTAATATTTGGCAGAGGGTAGTTCTCCAGTCATTGCCCTTCCTCTTTCTTAAATAGAAATAATGAGGCTTGAACCTCTCTTGCCTCTCAGGAGTGCTGCAGTGATGAGTGGAAGTGCCATTTGAAAACTGCTGTGAGTTCTCTGCTAGGAAGATATTTAAATAACAAAGCATCCTCATCAGAGTACAGTCAGTTATTGCTACAAAGCCAGCACCAGGGGACTGAATCTTTTCATAAGAGCGTGATCTAGAATGTGCTGTAGATAGCCATTGGCCGGGGACGGGGGGGCAGGGCGGGGAACGGAGGGAGAAGCGGGGGAAGGAATAGGCTACCTTTCCTCTCTCACACCAAGTATTCTTATCTCAGTACTCTTATTTTTTTATGGCACTTATCATAAACCGAAATTAACTAATTATTTAACTTATTATCTAGTTGCCCTTCAAAAACATAAATTCAAAGACAGCAAGAAACAAGCGTGCTTTGTTTTCTTGTATCCCTTGACAAATGGTAGCTCAATAAAGATTTATTTAGAGATTAATGAATGAATTAGAAAATCCATGATACAATTTTGCTATTCTTTTTTGACAGAATTTGAGCAAATTTGCTAATATGCTTATAATTGCTCTTAAACATTTGAATTTCCATAGCCAAATAGGCAATTTCCCATGCGTGTGATTTTTAAGATACCAATTGTAGACAACAAATAAATAAGTTGGCATGAGATGCTTAAAAGTGACTACTTCATCAGCACAATCTTCTTAAGGAGCTTCAGCATGTATACCTAGTATCAGTGAAATGGATAATTGAGAATGTAGATTTTTTTTTTTTTTTTGGAAAGTAATGTGTGTGTGTGTGTGTGTGTGTGTGTGTGTGTGTGTGTGTGTGTGTGTGTGACAAAGTCTGGCTCTGTCACTCAGGCTGGAGTGCAGTGGTGTGATCATAGCTCACTGCAGCCTTGAACTCCTGGGTTCAAGGGATCCTCCTGTCTCAGCCTTCTGGGTGACTGGGACTACAGGCACATGCAATCACACCCAGCTAAGTTAAAAATAATTTTTTTTAGAGATGGGAGCTCGCTATGTTGCCCAGGCTGGTATCAAACTCCTGACCTTAAGTATTCCTCTGCCTCAGTCTCCCAAGTAGCTGGGATTACAAAAGTGAGCACTGCAACCTTGAAGTAATTTTTATATCTGTTTTTTCTGCTCCATATCTTGTCACATTTTGTTGCGTTACATTGCTATAAAAAGCGCATCATCCACTTTATATCCATCTCTTTATATCCAGCTCTTTATATCCAAAGAGCTAAGGGGCTCATACGACTGCAGGCAGAAAGGGAGCAAGGTGGCAGTAGGGCCACTCACTGGGATTAATCATTTGTCACAGGTAGTCCCCATACTTCTATGGGTAATTGATCTTTACTTCCATGCTGGTTTTAAAGATGAAGAAACTTGTGTGTTGCACCTTCCAACAGCCACCAGTGAACATTTGCTTCATTCGTCCCTCTGTACTGGTGCCCCATAGTCTGATGTCCTTAAGCAATTCATGAAATACAGGTGGGGAAGGATGAGGACTGTCTTTCTATTATTAACTGCCTCAGTTCTTTAATGGTAGCTGAAGCAGGGAAATGACCTTGGTGCTTGAAAGCTACACTTTTATTTATTTATTTTTTAAACTTTTTGTAAGAAGCCTTGGTGGGGGTCTTTTTTGCATGTATTTTGGACACTTCATCCTTGATCATTGTATTATTACCTTGACCCTCCTAAAGAATGACATTGATTATGTCATTCTCATTGTTCAAAGTCCTTTAGTGGCTCCCCTCTACTTAGAGAAGATAGTCTCAGGCCTTCACTCCAGCATACAGGTTTCCTCATAATATAATTCTAGGATAGTGTCGTGGTGATGAGCATTGATTCTGGGTTAAATACCTGATTCTGCCTCTTGTGACTTTGAACAAATTGCTTAACCTTTCTGAGCTTCCTGTTTACTCATGTATAAAATGGAGGAAACAAGAGAACCTGTCTCATAGGATTGTTTTGAAGATTAATGCAATCATTCATATAAAGTGCTCACCATTGTCCCTGGAACATTGTAAAGGCTCAAAAAAGTTTGTTATTTTTACTACCTCTCCTCCCTGAACCAGTCCAGCAACTGAACTAATTATTGTTGCAAGTACCCCATAATTTACATTTTCCTTCAGACTTCCTTTGGTTCATGCTTTTCTTTACTCTTTCCCCGACTTTCCCAAGTTCAAATGCTCCCCGTTCTCTGAGGCCCTGCCACAGTGTTACCTCATCTCTAAATCCTTCCACAAAAAAATATTTGCCCCTGTTTTTCCCTCTACAGTTCTAAGAGATCTCTCCTTTCCCTGAATTCCCTTAACACTTTTTGAAAGCCACAGCCACTTAAATCAAGGAGGCTCTCTGGAATTCCACTTAGGTGAGGTCTGAGGGATGTGTCTTCTGTGATGAGGTAATGTCAGTCCTCTCTACCATGCTGACTCTAACCAGTAAAGGGGACCACCCATAATTATGCCCAACACATAATAGTTGCTCAAAAAGTATTTATTCAGTGAAAGGACCTTTCCGTGACTACTGTACAGATCACTCCACCAGAATCCCTAGTTTCATCCCAAACTGAAATTCCTCAGAAAGCGTGTGTTGAGATTTCAAAAACTGTTGAGCCTTGGGTGTGGGGAGGATTTGGTGACATGTCAGATATATTGTATGACTCATGAATTTAAACTGGTTTGGGGGATTCTATATGCTAGAACTCGATCTTTTCAAACTAAGAGTTCTTTTCTCCATGACAGCTATCATTTTTGCTCATGTTAGAGCTTCAAAATGATTGCATGGGAAGTGGAATGCTTTGGTATTTGAAAAGATTAGGAGGAGTTATTTCTGTCTTGCTATCTTCCCTTACAAGATGGCAGGGAAAAAGATGACACCCCTATATTTTGAAAAAAAAATGTATTTTTTATCCAGAAGAATAGAAATGGGCTTGAGGGTTGCTGCCTGTGGTTTTGCTCAGCGCAGTTGATCTAGGCAGGGTGTTGGGGTAAAAAGAGAATGGAACTTCTACACGTTATAGGAGATAACAGCAAGACTGGTTATCAGTGTTATAAGATAACACTGACTGGTGCCTGTTGGAAGGTGCAATATATATATAGCCAGAAATATATATGACCGTAGATTATTCCTCCACAACAGACTTAATGAAATTAGCCTCAGGCAATTTTCCTCATAATGCAAGGTGAGAAAATTTGGGGGGAAAGCTTAAGTTTTCCTATTTCTAAATAGGAAAGGCTTTAGTTCTAGTTTCAGCTTCTCCAGTCACGGGTTGAGAGTGCTTGGCTAAATTATTCTCTTTCCCTGGGCCTCCGTTTCTCCATCTGCAAAACAAGGGTATTGAACTAAATGGTCTATAAAGGTTCCTCAAATTTTTATCAATATGCCGTGATGAGACATATCAGGTTGGGAGCACCCATTTGGTGAGTGAGAAAAGCCCAACTTGTTTTGTATGTCATTGTGAAGGGTATGCCCTACCCAGGATTCACAATGACAGTCAACTACCTAGACATAGTCATCCAAGCAGGACCCCCAACTGTTGTGGTTGAATTGTCTCCCAAAAGTTCCTAACTGCCAGTACCTCAGAATGTTACTATATTTAAGATGGTCTGTTTCAAGAAAATCAAGTTAAAATGAGGTCATTAGGGTGGACCCTAATATAATATGACTAGTGTCCTTACAAAAAGAGAAAATAGGGCCAGAAGCAGTGCTTCATGCCTGTAATCCCAGCACTTTGGGAAGCCAAGGCGGGTGGATCACCTGAGGTCAGGAGTGTGAGACCAGCCTGGCCAGCATGGTGAAACCCTGTCTCTACTAAAACTACAAAAATTAGCCAGGCATGGTGGCGGGCACTTGTAATCCCAGCTACTCGGGAGGCTGAGGCAGGAGAATCACTTGAACCTATAAGGTGGAGGTTGCAGTAAGCTGAGATTATGCCATTGCACTCCAGCCTGGGCAACGAGAGCAAAACTCCATCTCCAAAAAAAAAAAAAAGAAGAGGAAATAGGACACAGACACACGGAAGGAAGATCATATGAAGACATAAGGGGAAGACAGCCATCTACAAGCCAAGGAGAAGAGCCTCAGAGGAGACCAACCCTGCCAACATTTTGCCTTGGACTTCTAGCCTTGAGGACTATGAGGAAATAGATTCCTGTTGTTTAAGCCACCCCGTCTATGGTACTTTGTTATGGCAGCCCCAGCAAATAAATACAAGGACTGTGCTCTCTAAGGAAAAGTAGAAATGCTATTGTGGTGGGGGAGAATAGCAGGAAAAAATTGGGGTGAGAGAAAAGAGTTTGCAGGGCTGCTCCTAAAATTGTGTTTCCTAAGTGCCCGGTCCTTGGGTCAGAAGTTGGGCATACATTTACTCATTATTTAGAAACGGGGGAGAAGACAATTGAGAAGTTACCTGGGGCCATGTGTCATAGGCCCTGGGCATGCAGTAGTGAATAAGGCAAATATCTTCCAGTGGTGAATAAAGTCAGCAGCCAAGATGGTTGCTAAGATGGAGAGAACGGCCTAATATAAGACGGTATGACAGGCAAAACTAACTTAATCTGAGCTCCTTGAAGGCTTTGTCTAAAAAGCTCCAAGGAAAGAGTGAGGATTAAGCAGGAGAAAAAGGAGGAGGCATTTCAGTGAGAGGATCTATGTGAATGTGAGAAGGTATGACCAAGGTTCTGAAAAGCAGTCTAGTGGAACTGCAATACAGCGAACAAGAAGTAGGGATGTGGAAGTATAAGCCAGTAAATTAGAAAAGATAAGTAGCTTAATTAGCTTAATACTTTTCATGGAGGAAGAGAAAAGACTAGGGTTAGAATTTAATTGACCAAGCCATTTGGCTCTGACTGCTAGCCATTCTAGACTTTATCCATCATTCTTTCACCTTCAAGATGACTAACCAAGGGATGGTCAAGCCTATCATATGCATTTTTTTTTTAATGCATGGAAAGAGCTTTTATTCTGGATTCCTCTTTCCATATTCCCTGGGGGACAACTTAAAAAGAAAATTTTAGGATCCTTAGAGTCCAGACCTCTGCCTCCACTCTTCTACATCCAACTTTGAGTTTTCCTCGCTCCCCAGAATGGATGTTGCCTACAGAGAAGAAGAGAACCCAAATGAGAGAGGTGTTATGAGTAATTGTAGAAATTCTGAACAGCTTTGCTTAGAGAAAGTGAAAAAGAAGAGGGAAAAAGATAAGGACTGTTTCCTAAGAGGCCAGTTTAAAAGGCTCTTCTTTCAGCAAACTTTCAATTATAATTTCTCCACTCCCACCAGGATCTCCTGTTACAGAGCTTTGAGGGGGAGAGAGAGATGTCTACCACTCTGCCTCTAAGCAGTATTTTCTGACTACACCATCTCCACGGTTTGACATTTCCACAGTGGCTGTGTGGCTTTCTTTCCCTTCCTCCTCTGGTGTCATTACTCCTTCCCAAACTTCTCCCTAACCTGACCTTTGGTAGTTGTGATACAAGAGGAAGATTGTGTGTTAATTTCTGGTATTCATTTCCAAAGTGCAAGATTTGCTGGGGTAAAAAAAAGATGGCTGTACTCTTTTGAATAAGGCTTCCAGAGTTTGAGGAACTGTGAAAGTGTACCCCACTGAACTATGAAGATTAGGTACTCATCTGCATGGTTACCAAATCTACTGAAAGTTGCTATGTGCCCAGAAAATGTAAGCTGTTACGTTGTATGTTCAGAGTAGCACCTTGGGGAGCTGAACACAAATCCAAACAATCCCAGATCATTACAAGTGGCTCAGCCCAAGCAAGATGTCCTGGGTTGTATGATTTCCACAAACTTGGAATGAAGTTAAGGGAAATTTTCCCAGGTCTCAATATGGAAGAAAAGAAGGAAAGAAAATTTAAGAAATGCAATCTGTTTCCCCAAATCAACCAAATGCCAGCTTGCTCTCTGCAACAGTCCAAAAATCTATTACAAGACAAAACAAAGTATAACCAGGGGGATGAATGCATTTGCTTCTAGCAAAAACTTACTATTCACTCCAAAGTCAAAGTTGTGAATGAGTTCATTCATTCAACAAACCTCTATTGGCTTTTGGATGGTCCAGTGTTTTTCATTGTTTACAAATTGCTCCTCTCAATTTATGTAGTTAATGGGAAGCTAACTATAACTTGTAAGTCTGGGGAAATGAACTGAAATTAAGCTTTTTGTAAGATGGCCAGTTGAGTATTTCTCCAGAGAGAGACCAATAATTCAGAGGAGGTGGTGATGGAATCTGCCTCGGACAAATCTCCTAATGATCAAAACAACAAGAAGTATAATGTCCACCCATATACTTGTTGAGAGCAGAATTCGGGAAAATAACCTTTCTATCAATCTCTTCTTGCTATCAGGAATTTCTGTGATCAGAAGTCAATCCAATTAAAAACCCAAGGAAAATCCCATAGGAGTAGAATCTAGATTCAGAAGTATTTTGTATTAAGTTATACTACAATGTCTTTGACCTGTTTTACTTTTGGAAACGGAGGGGTGCAATATGGAGTTTGGGGGTACATGTATCCAAGTATGAATTGTTCTTTATTACTATTCCAAGTATAAGGCCTTGTTTGTTACACTAAGAAAAGGATCAGAATTTTGTCTAAGCAAGTGAACTAGAAATATTTGTATTTAGTGGGCAAAGGACAAGCTGAAGAGGATTCATTTGTGCTTTTAAACACCACAAAATCAGTTTCAATTTTCCAAACATGCACTTCCTATTTTCTTTTCTTTTCTTTTTTTTTTTTTTTTTTGAGGCGGAGTCTCGTTCTGTCACCCAGGCTGGAGTGCAATGGCCGGATCTCAGCTCACTGCAAGCTCCGCCTGCCGGGTTTACGCCATTCTCCTGCCTCAGCCTCCCGAGTAGCTGGGACTACAGGCGCCCGCCACCACGCCCGGCTAGGTTTTTTTTGTATTTTTTAGTAGAGACGGGGTTTTCTTGACACCACAGACACCAAAGAAAACCTGTACTAAGTGGAAGCCACTGACTGGGATAGTCTTAAGCAATTAGGGCAATCTCACATCTGTTTAATGCTTGTGTCTTACATATTACCACAGCTGAGGTTCCACACTGAGGCCCCAGGGCTTGGAAGGTTTATCAAATTGCTCTTGCGAGCTTCTCTTATCTCACCAGGAAGGCACTCCCCCCAGTGATTATGTGGAATGGCTTAAAAAATTAAACTGGGAATAAAGCTTCATCTGGGGACCATAGGCTCCTCATACAACCCAGCCTCTCCCTCTCCCCTCTGCACAAAACCTTGCTGTAGTTTCTCTCCTACTTCAGCTTGCAGTGTAGTTACCCTGTATTTTTAGGAGCCCCTTCTCCTTTATCAGAAGGCCTCCAGAGTCCCCAAGTCCTCCGGGAAGACTTCTTCCACATCCTTGGAAAGTCTGTGATCACGGCAATTTGTTTGCTGCGTAGGATGCCCTGTCTCGGGATGCTTGCTTCTGAAGCCCTCAGCTCATCTTTTCATTCTGAGCTTAAGTAGTGAAATCTGAAATTTGAGCTCCCCAATCTGACCAGGGATCTTCTTCCCTGTGCTGTTGTGCCGTTTCATCTTCTCCGTGTAGTCATCATACTGGATGGTCCTTTACGTGGATGTCTATCTTCCTCTGTGACTACACCCTGGAGAGCAGGGGCAGGGTGGGCTCATCTTCATGTCCCTGGTGCTTGATATGGAAGAGGCAAAATGCTTCCAAAAGGACTTATTCCATTACTGAATATCCGTATGATAGATGGTTATACAGCCTTTAATACCATGGTTTCCAAGATAGTTTAATAATATAAAAAGATGCTTACATTTTGCATAATAGAAAAAAGTGTACAAAGCTATATATACTATGATGCTAATTCTATACTCATAAAGGTATATATTTTTATAATTATATGTATATCTACATATATAAATACATACACAGAGAAAAAAGAGACTAGAAAGAAGTGTACCAAAATCTCATCTGGTTTTGAGTTGTAGAATTATATGCTATTTGTAATAAATATTTTTCTCTAGATTCTCTATAGTAAACATATACTACTGTTACAATCAGAATAAAAAATGCTATTTTTAAATGAGTTGCAAACACGAACCATCTTATGATGGTGGAAGCACCCCTAAGCCAGTTAGAATAAAATTTGGTAAAATCAAGTACTGTTAATAAGTGTGTGGTGCTCTGATAAGTGGGAAAATAATATAAGAGCATATATTTTGGTTAATATTCACAGTCGCCTTCTTTTCATAGTTTCCTCAGTAGCACAGGAGATACTTAAACCAGTCTGCCTCTTACAAGATTGAAAGTAATACATTTTTAAACTAAGGGTGACTGAGATCACAAAGACACAGGATTAGGCATAAAACTCTTCACTAACAGTTCTCCAGGGAATTTATCCTCCTAGCACCCTCAGCCCCCAGAATGATCTATAGGAAAGTTAAGATGCAATTACTTACAGCATCAGAACATGTCTTTGCTCTGGATGATGTGGTATATGATTAAAATGGGAGACTAACTTTAATGGTTAAAAAATAAAAAGAGCAAGGTAGCATTTTCTTTTTTATCTAAGGCTATGGCATTAAATGCCACATTAACAAGCCTTCTGTGGGGAGGTTCCTTGCAAGATTATGACACCTACTCTTTTCTTTGTTCCTCATTCTCAGGAAAGAACTGAATTCACCAGGCCAATGAGATGGCCAGTCCAGTACTCTGAGTGCCTTTTCAGCTAGAACAGTTTCATGGTTAGTCTTGGGCCTGGGAGTCTGACAGCCAGGGCTGCTTGGCTTCATCACTTATAAGTGATGAACTGAGGCTCAGTTTCTCTATGTGAAAAATGGGGACATGAATACCTACTTTACAAAGTTATTAAGGATTCCACAAGATAATACAGGCCAGGTGCTCACCACGGCATCTGAAGCATAACAAGTGCTCAAAATGTGGCCATATTTGGGACCTACTTTTACTCCCACTCACTTTCATTTTGACTGATTGCTTGACTAGTTTTTTTTTTCTTTTGCAGCTTCAGTTTCTTCCAGTTCATTGTATGGATTTGTTGTCACAGCCATGGAAGACCTGTCCTTTACTTTTTCCTCTTTGGCTTGTGGTTTCCGCATATTGATCTCAGGTTTGAGTCTTAAATTAGACCTTGCCTCTGCTCCATTGTTCCTGACTCAAATGCTGAATATTTGGGGGTTATGTGTTCTCTATTCCTGACCTAGATTTGGTTTGTGGACCATTATACAGGTGGAAAACTACTGGTTTTAGTCATACAGTCTTGAGTTAAGTCTCAGTTGTTTCTTACCAGCTGTGAGATTTCAGGCAAGTTGCCTGGCTCTGTGAGGCTGAGTAAACACTATTCTCTAACATAGGGACAACACGGGCAACTGAAAGGATTCAAAGTAATCTATGTGAAGCTCCTAGCAGAGGGCTTGATGCACAATAAATGCTTCTCCTCACTTTTCCTTAAGTCACAGCTGTAAAAATGTAGTCCTGTCTGCCCCAATTATATGGTTTGTTTTCCTTCTCCTCATGACCACTGTCTTCTATTTACATGAATGAGGCATGCTAACATGCAGACTGATGCATTAAAATGCTACCTTATTAATTCAGTATACCCCCCTTATTAGGAATTCATGATCATTCTGTCAGGGCCCAGGCAGAAATTTACCTTGTCAATCTAATCTTATGGGAGGGAGACAGGGAGGCCTAGGTGGAAAGGAGAGGCATGATCTGACCCACTTTGTGACCAGAACTACTTTCATGAGGTGCATGATACTGGATTTGCTTCATATTTAATATATAACTGATGTAATGGGCTGTCAGGCGGGCAATTACATAATGCCACTTTCATGTCTTACGGCATCCATATAAACTTGGGAGGGGCCTAGATGATTTCCTAAATATAAACATATCCACAGACTCCGCAATTTGGTAATTATGCAAGAGCCATTGTGTCTGGCTCTTCCCTGTGTTTTCAGGCATGTCAGATACCCTTGCAAACTGCTCAATTTATATGAACTTCACATTTCCCCATTTAAGCTTTGGAGCTAAACACTTGAGTTTGTCATTAATTTTATAAAAGCTTTCCATGGTTTAGTGCTAAAGAAAGAGTGAGTTTGGTGTCTTCTCCACAAAATCTATACATTTCAAAATTTTAGGAGTGTGTAACAGAAAATAGTATTGGGGAGTTCAAGATTAGAAGTAAAATTTAGCCTGATATAAGTATAGTTTTGGAATATACCTCAGATTCCCAGCATATAAGGTTTCTTAAAGAAGAAAAGATAAATAAATCTGAAGACATAAAGAAAGCCTGCATTGTCATCTCCCGCTGTCAAGTCTTCTAGGAATTCTTTAATATGAGAAACCCACTGAGTTCTGTTTACCTGTTCTGGGCAATGTTGAACAAGCAGATGTAAAAATCATTAGTTCCCTCAGCATCTCCTTTTTACTAAAGAAGTTGGTATCAGTGCATATGGGGGAAGCGGGGGTGGGGGCAGGGGGACTGTCCACACCAGATTAGATCAAGTCCTGCAGAGATTCCAGGCCAAAATTATTCTAGACCTCCCGATAATGATTCTGAATCACCAATTTTTAAAGAAACATTTTTTTTTCCTCCAAGCTAATCCCTTTTGAATGATTAAAAAAAAAAAGTCTATTTGCAAGCAAGGCGAGAGTGAAATAACTGAGGTGAAGAAAGCATTTGCAATTGTACTTAGAATGCATCAGAAGTAGTTACACTTCCCCTTTCAGTGAATAGAAAGGGAAAAAGTATGGTTTTTCCCAGCAAAGTGTTGGAGATCTAAAATGTTTCCCCCTATCCCAACAATGGTGAAAACAGTAATAGAGAAAATGCCTTGGAAAATGAATACAGAAATAGAAAGCAAACACCAAGTAAAGGGTTGACTATGGTGTCCTTAGCAAACGAATGATTGAATAAATAGAAACCACATGAGAGAAAATATGCACTTTGATATTCTTTGCAAAAAAAAAAAAAAAAAGCCGATGATTCCTTTTTGCCAAATCAGAAACACTGGCAATCAAACATTGCATTTGTTTTTATATCCATGGCATCAGTTCAATTTTTCATTAATTAAATGAGCAAGTTAGGGAATGCCTGTTTTAAGAAACTGCTCCAAAAATAACCTTGAAAAATCAGGTTAGAGATACACTATATACCCTGAGGGCAGCAGAAAGCAAAAGGGAAAATATGAAATTAGAAAGTGACCTATAATAACCGCTTCACTGTTAAATGTGACATAACATTCATTATCAATCAGGACCTAGTTTGATGTCTAATTTCACTGGCTGTCTAATTTATCAAATTAAATACAAATGAGAAAATACTTGGCCACGGAAAAAAGTACTCTATCATTTTGTTTTCTATCAGCTGAAAATCAACTGATTAGCACAGACAGGGAAAAGTAAGCTCCAGTACTTTACTGAAGAAAAATGTAAAAGGGATTTTTTTCCCCTAAACTGGGCTGGCAGAAGATATTGTTGATGAAAAATCTCGGATTTCCCAGTGCTTGCTATATCTTCAGAATGGAGAAATGGCTGAGGTTTTCCCCTTCATTTATTGCACCAGTATTTAAGTGCTCATTCTGTCTAAGTTCAAGTATTTGCTTTATGGGCTGAATGAAGCCTCGCAGATTTGCAACTGCGGGCTGCTGAGGGTCTAATGAATCAGTGCCACCCCTTTTCATAGTTCACGGATGGAAAGGAAAGTTGTAATATGGTCCACTACTCTCTGCATGGTCCACTACTCTCTGCAGACGTTTGAAGACAAGAACTCCTCAAGGGAAATACCCCAAATTTGCATTCAACGCAGCTCCAATTCTGTGTGTTTGCCATACATACTTTGCAGTACTAACGATAGAGACACCATCTGATCTGCCCTGTGATAAAATGTATCCTGAGTAAATGGGAACTTGAGGATGTACTGCATTTTTGAAGCAGGCGCACCAGAGGTTATTCAGAACTGTAAAAGAGGGGCCCCGCACAAGAACCTAAAAGGCTGCTGGGCCTAGAACAATCCATGGAGTGCAGAGCACTGAACCAGCAGGAGTCCGACCTGGGTAAGCTGCAAGCCCTCCCTGGGCCCAGGTTTTTCTCACCAATAAATGAAGGCTTTGGGAAGGGATGCTTTGAGCTCGGGTACTTCTTATTTTTCTGTTGCAGCTCATTTGTTTCAAGATCTGAAATTCTGTTTGCCAAAACCCCTTAAGAATGGGAAGAAAGTGATTTTTTTTAAGTGATTCACAAAACCAGGATATTGCCAAAGAAAAATACCTCAGCCTACATCACCTGGACTTTCTGTCAACTTTTCCTTGCTTTTGCTTGTCTGGCACCTGTCTGATGGAATGGTGTGTGCCTGGTGGCAGCTGCCTTTTGAAACAACCTTTATTTTCAAATGGGTTCTTCTTTACCTATTAAATCCTATCCCTCTGCCCTTTGTGGAACTGGCCTTCTACCTAAACCTAGTTCCATCTGCTCTAAATGTTACACACGTTTGCTTTGTAATCCTGAAACAATTCTCCAAAACTGTCTATGTATATTTGGATGAAAAACATCAATTGTATGGAAGTTGTTTTGTTTTCTGTTAATCATTTACTTGTCTCAGCAGATATCGCCACACAGATAGACAGACTAATTAGGGTCTAAGCATATAGACAACTGTTAAAAAGAAATAACATGTCATACATTTTGGGACACTTCATAGATGTTTTTGTACTTTGATGAAGAATGTGGATACTACAAAAGAAAATCAGGTTTTAACAAAACTCTTACAGAAATGACATATCCAATATATTCATATATATACACAAGAATTATGTGTGACAGGTTGGGATGTGTGCGTATATGAATATATTGGGGGTGTGTGTGTGTGTGTATATATATATATATATATATTTACCTTTATGCAAGGGATACAACAATACACCTTTTTTTCTTCATATGAACTATCCTCCCACTGCCCATTATGTGCTAGTCAGTACTATTTAAAATACAGAAATCCTGTTCATTAAAATATCTTAATTAAAATAGACATTTCTTCCCTTAGAAAAAGAATTAAAACCTTTTAGGGCCTAGCTTTAAAAAGCAACATGCTACAGGCTGATTTATTTTGGTGGTTGTTTTTATGGATGTGAAAAATATTACCACTGCAACTAGGAAGAACTATAAATGATACATTATTGCAATTGTTCTAAAAAATCAGAACAAAACTAATTTATTATAGTTCTGTCTTCATTATACACCACGTGTTGGTGAGTTAAACACAACAAAATTGTCTTTTCTTTTAAAAGTGTCTACTAAAGATAAAAAGAATAAGATAACAATTAACATGTAGTTTGTTACATTAAAAAATTTGATATACATATTTCTATTGCCTGTTAAGCTTGTTCTAAGCCTCTTTATTACAAAAAAAAAGGAAAGAAAAAGAAAATTCATTGTTTAAAGGCAAACATTCAATTCAGTTGATACAACATTACAGTACAGTCAACTAACATCATTCAACGAAGGTAACAAGTCTAGCCTTAGCTTCTTGAGTTAAAAGTCTGTAGACCAGATTGCTACAAAAGTTTCAATGCTGCTTCAAAACTGTATGTTAGCTTTTTGGAGGACAAGGTACTTTCTACCAATGGCTTCAGAAGGGGTCATGCTACTGGTAAAAGCACAGGGGAACCCCAACCTGTCATTAATCATTTTATTGAGCACTGTAGTTAGAAGAGCATTACTGAGCTTAGCACAACAACTAAAATAAAATAATATAATAATAATCATAATAAGAATAAAAACCAAACACAAACTGGAAGCCTAGAGTCGCTGCCAGCCGTGTCAAACCCTTGCGATACGCTATACTAAAAAAATTTGAAATATCCACCCGTCCTCTCCACTCTGCCACAAACTAGCAAAGTCAAAAATACAAAAGTCTTCAACTGGTTTACTTTTGCAGAATAAAGCAAAAACGTCTTTGTGCTCCTTACTACCAGAAGCAAAATATCCTCTGAGTTACCACATGTAATAGCTTCTGGATGTGTCAACCTGGGTTGGCTTGGTGTCTGCAGAACCATCTTTGTCTTTCTCACTGTCGCCTTCCCAGAGGTTAATGAGTGGTGGGTACAGCTCATTTAGTGGGATTGAAGAGGTTTTTTGCATATACTTTTTTAGTGAGTGGTGGTAGTTTTTTCTCTTAAATCTTTTGGCAAAGTACACAGCAATGGACGCAAGGCTAATGACGGCAAACATAGACCCCATTACTGCAGCAAGCGCTGTACTGGTTTCTTGATCAGAGATGTCCAGTGCGAAGGCGGCATTTTTGGTTGTGACATTTACACATGACTTTTGAGTCTGCTGATGAATATTGGACACCGTGAGACACACTTCATAATCTGTGGAAGGCTGCAGATGTGTTAGGTTGTATTCATGGACATCTACTGGGACCCTGGCAGTATATGTTATGTGGGGGTTATCAATCTTCATGGTGGCGGACGACCATTTTAAGTTTGACGTCATGACGTTGGAATTAACTTTCCAGGACACTAAGATGGAATGGGATTCTGTCTGCTTGACGTATATTTTTAGCACCTGGGTACCATCCAGAAGGGTCCCATTAACCTTAATTGTTGCTACCCGAGTGTCTGCCCCTTGGACATTCTGGGCAACACACGTGTATCTTCCTGAGTCTTCAATTTGTATGTTAGATATTTCCAAGGTGCCTTCGCTACTTAGCTTGTATTTATCTGAAAGGGTTTCCACAGTTATCTTATTTCCAATGGGCGTGACCCAGTAAATTTCAGGTTCTGGCTCAGCCATGGCTCGACAGTCTAGGAAAACCGTCATGCCGATATCCATGTTTAAACGATTTGGGAAGGTGTCGTGAGATATCATTGGGAGGCACTGTTCACTCGAATCCTGGATTAAAACTTCCTTCACCTGGTGCCCTTTATATTCGGGTGGCATGGCACAGAACATGGATAGGGGCTCCATGAAGCGGATGTTGGTTTTGTTGGAGTTAATCCAGTGGATCACACAGTCACACCTCAGGGGATTGCTATGGATACTGATCTCACGCAGATTGGGGAGGGATTCGACTGTCTTTTGGTAAATGGCATTCAAGGCATTGTTGTTCAACATCAGGCTTTCCAGAGCAGGGACACTTCGGAAAGCCAAGCGGTGGATATAAGAGAGTTTAGGGTTATTGGTGGCTTCCAGCTTTGTGAGTTCAGGCAAGTTATCCAGGGCATAGCGGTCGACAGAAACGAGTTCTCCCATATTGTTGATTCCCAGTTCTTTTAACCGAAGCATATTTTTGAAGTCCCCTTCTTGGATTTTATGAATGGGGTTTTTGTTGAGGTCTAAGAATTTCAAATTTGGAACTTTTTGCAGGGCAAGTTGAGGGACTTTGACCAGTTTGTTATCATAAAAAGACAGGCTCTCAAGGCTATCCAGACCCACCAAAGCATTTCCAGGAATATCAGTGAGATACATTCCTGCCAAAACTAAGCTTCTCAAATTTACGAGGGGTTTGAAGTTCATATCCAGAATTCCAATCACAGGGTTTTCTCCAATCATGAGAATTTCCAGATTGGGTGTAGAATCAAACCAGCGACTATCAATAACTTTCAATTTGTTGGAGTTCAGGTGGAGCCTTAATAGATTTTTTAAGCCTGCAAAAGCATTAGCAGAAATAGTGCTAATTTGGTTGTGGTTGATGTAGAGTTCTTGAAGGTTGCTGAGGTCTTGTAGACAGTAGTCAGTCATCTCCGTAATCTGATTTTCCTCCAAATGCAGTGTCGTGAGCTGGGTTAGGTTTGCCAGCCCAACCTCCTTAATGTTAGTAAAGTTGTTTTGGGAGAAATCTAGTTCAGTCAAGTTGAAAAGCTGCTGCAGCTCATCCACAGTCTTTGCGATGTTATTGCTCTGTAAGAGAAGCACTTGTGTGTCACTAGAGAGGTTACTGGGAATCCTTGTTAAGCGGAGGTCATTGCAATCAACAGTCGTGGCTTCTCTGTAAGTTGACTGTGGGGTAAACCAGGGACGAATTTCACATACGCAAAGTTGTGGACACTCACTATTCTGTATGGAAGACTCAGTTAATGAAGTCATTAGTAGGCCCAGCACCAATTGGCAAGCTGCTACAACAAAGCTCATTCTAGCCATGCTGGCTTGCTGAGCAAGCTCAACTCCTGACACCCTTAAGTTTTAACAAAACGTGAACACGATATTGTGATATGTAGGACAGCGAGCAGAAAATGTAAACATTCAAGCAAAGTCTTGGTTGAGCTGTGTAGAATTCCAGAGTCCAAAAGGATGGTTTTCAGGAGTTTTCAAAAGGCAGAAAGCAATCTGAAGTCTTTTAAACTGTGTCTCAATTCCAGGCATGTGCACAGGTCTGTGGCATGAGTTACTTCAGCCAAATTGAAGTCTGGAGATGTGCCTGAAAATTAGATTAGGACAGATGTTATGCTTATTCCATATACTTTCTACATTACAGCCTTTCTTTTGTTTACTAAAAAGGCACAGTTACTCACAAATCTAGTATTGAATACATTCAAAATCCATTCAGGATAACCAAATAGGCTTTTAAATAGTAGGACATTCTTACTATATCCCACTTACTATACTAAAACTAATTTTAGAACTCCTTCAATTTTATAATTAAATTTAGACTCCATGTACCACCAGAGTCATATATGACTGTGTACAGTTGTATGTATACACATGTAAATCACTAAACATGCACACACACACATACAAGTGCACACACTCATACACACTTACTAGAAACACTAAGAAAAAGCCTGCAGATGTCATTTCTTTAAAAACAAAGATGTCTTCAGAAACTACATTTATAGCTCCAAAACATTAAAAGTTCATTCCTAGTAAAAGCAAAACATGAATGGTAGCTTATTAAAGACTCAAAGCTAAGTTTTAGATCTTTACATTTTAGTTAATACCTCATTTGTCTCCAGGAATTGTTTCTTTTCTAAATGGTACATTCTGTAGACATATTCAGCCAATGCTTTTCTAGCTCAATTATTCTTATGCAAAAAGTTAATTTAATATTCTACAACATGGATGGAAACATCAAAAACATGCTTGAAAGATGCCAGTCATAAACGATCACATATTGTATGATTCCACATATACAAAGTATCCAGAATAGGACAACCTGCAGAGACAGAAAGTAATTTGGTCATTGCCTATGGCCAGGGGTATGGGGGGGTACAGTGGGAGGAGTGCTAAAGGCTACAAAGTATTTTTTGAGATGATGAAAATATTCTAAAGATTGTGGTGATGGTTGCACAATTCTGTGAATCTTCTAAAAACTCTTGACTCAAACATTTTAATGAGCAAATTACGTTATGTGAATTATATCTTGATAAAGTTATTATTTTTAAAGTTAATTTAATATAACTAAAAAAGGAAAACATCAGTTTTTCCTATATTCGAATAGCCACATCAGATCTTGACTGAATAATAAAAGGACTTCATTCTGTCACACCACTGGTCTCCATTTAAAAACACAAACATACACAATAGATGTATTTGTATCTCACACAGATGATTTCATTAATCTCATGAGAATGTCACTCACCGCTTAATGACTGTTGACCACGAACATGTTTACATAACCTCTTGAAGCCTCAAGTATCTTCAGTTATAAAATGGGGTTGCTCATACAAGTACAGTTCTCATAGGATTATTGAGAAAATTAAGGGAATCTATGTAAACTTCTTAGTGTAGTAGCTGACTCACATTATATGCTCACAAAAGTTAATAATAGTTGTTATTCATCATCTTATATCTCTAATCCATTTAGTTTTAGCTAAATAGTGGTTGTCAGAGGACAAGTGAAAGAAGGAAAGCTGAGAATATTTGTTTTTATTAACCATCATCTATTGATTTCAATAAAATCTTCTGAAGTCAGATATGTACTGCTCACCTGCTTGCAAAGATGATATTAGTAGTTAATGGCTCTATTTTTTCTGCATTCCTATCAGCTGTAAAAAGCCATTATGGATCCAGTGTTTGTCTTGCTTTCCCTAACTGGGCCATTCACTTGCTAAAGTAGTCAAAGCAGAGTTACATGTTTTCCTGGTGTTCGTCTTGCTATAGTGCACTTGAGTCTTGAGCACTGACGAACTTCAGTGACTAATGTATTCTTTACCTTCCTACTATAAGGATCTAATAAAATCGAGCATATGTGTTTAAACCCAGTGCTCAATACATAGCAAGCTCTGAATTCATGCTAGCTGCTATTAACAACCTTTTGACTTTGTAAAACATAGTGATCTTTGTGACTAAGAGTATAAGAATACAAATAGCCAGTACTAAAAGTTATGTATTTAATGAGTCATATTTTCATAGTAAGAAGAAAAAGTCCTACAACTTTTTTGTTATACAAAATACGAAAACTGCATTACTGGTCTGACAATAAAGAAAAAAAAAAATCCAGATTCTGGCAAGTATGAGACAGGAGTAGGAAATGATTGTGTAGGAGTAGGAAATAAGTGTGTTGCCTGATACTAGATGCCTTCTAGTCTTGGTGGGAGGAAACATACATCTGGCATTCTTCTCCCTCCTCCCCATCTCCAAGTCTGGTTACTTCACCCTTTACTATGTAGTCTTGTGCCACCATAAGGAAAGTCTGGCCAATGATGGACCACATATACAATGGTAGTCCCATAAAGTTGTATTCATAGTACCATATTTTTATTATACCTTTATGTTTCAATACACAAATACTTGCCATTGTGTTACAATTGCCTATTGCCTTCAGGATAGTAACATGCTATACAGGTTTGCGGCCTAGGAGCAATAGGGTATATCATATAGGCTACATACCACCTAGGTTTATGTAAGTATACTCTATGACATTTGCACAATGATGGAATCACCTAATGACACATTTCTCAGAACATATCCCCATCATTAAGTGACATGCCTGTATTTGCAAAACTTTTCAGTATTATAAAACTAGTTTGACTCTGACTTTTATCCGGATATTCTATGAAATGAAAAAATATGGACTGGGCGCGGTGGATCACGCCTGTAATCCCAGCACTTTGGGAGGCTGAAGGGGCGCAGATCACGAGGTCGGGGGTTCGAGACCAGCTTGACCAACATGGTGAAACCGTGTCTCTACTAAAAATACAAAAATTAGCCAGGCGTGGTGATACACGCCTGTATTCCCAGCTACTCAGGGGCCTGAGGCAGGAGAATCGCTTGAACCCGGGAGGCGCAGGTTCCAATGAGCCAAGATGGCGCCACTGCACTCCAGCCTGGGCAACAGAGTAAGACTCTGTCTTAAAAAAAAAAAAAATACCGCAGAGAATAACATTTTTATTATTAACTCCACAAATTTATTTCACTTTTGTTTCTGTTTAGAGGAATCTTGAAACAGGTGCAACGGCCACAATAAATTGCTAAGAAAACTTCTGCCACAGGTTATTTCTCAATCATAACTCAAAATAGAAAACCAAAAGAATAAAGCTACCTTTCATAACTGAGATAGAATTTCAACTAATTTTTATTTGTTTATTTATCTTTGAGACAAAGTCTTGCTCTGTCTTCCAGGCTGGAGTGCAGTGGCGCGATCTCGGCTCACTGCAACCTCCGCCTCCCGGGTTTAAGCAATTATCCTACCTCGGCCTTCTGCATAGCTGGAACTACAGGCACGTGCCACCACGCCTGACTAATTGTATTTTTAGTAGGGACAAGGTTTCACTGCATTAGCCGGGATGGTCTTGATCTCCTCACCTCGTGATCCACCCACTTCGGACTCCTAAAGTGCTTAGGATTACAGGTGTGAGACACCGCACCCGGCCTCAACTAATTTTTATGTTTCAAATGAATGTAAGGAAATGTATCAAGAAGTAAAATATGTATTAAAGTTGTGTGAGAGACTTCCAAATCAGTCTATTAATATTGAGAAATAGCCTTTATGGGGCTATAGTTTGAACATTATTACAGCTAATACCCCCATTTTAGTTTAAATTATATGATTTGAGATAATTGTGTTGAAATCTTCAAAATTTTCTTTGACATACACACATACCTTTTTCAACCAACCAACCAACCAATCAACCATGGAAACCCAGAATGTTAGAAATCAGATCAAGCACAGAGGAAGACATTTTTTTCTTCTACATTCTATAAGAATGTATGTATAAGAATTTCCTCTCCACATCCTACAAGACATTCCTTTGGCAGCAAGGAATTAAACATCCTTAATACAAAAGGAGGTGTTAAGATATTTCTATTTCTATTTAATTCTGAATTCTCTTTAGTAAATTTCACCAAATGTTTTTAACATGACATTATACATAGAACAACTTTTATAGCGCCCTTAAGCCAGTTTAGATGTTTGCAATGTAGGGCATTTCTCAGGAGCTACTCACTAATAGTGTTTAAATGTAAATCCATTATCACAACAAGAAAACTACAGACCAATATTCCTAATGCATACTGATGCAAATCTTCTCAACAAAATGTAGCAAACCAAATTCAAAAGCATATTAAAAAGATTGTATACTATGAACAAGTTGGATTTATACCGGGAATGCAAGGAAGGGAATGTGAAAAACAATTAGTATAATATATCACATTAACATAATAAAGAAGTGAAAACACATGATCATCTCAATTGATGCACAAAACCATTTGACAAAATTCAACACTTTTTCATGATAAAAACACTCAACAAACGAGGAATGGAAGGAAAGTACCTACACATAATAAAAGTCACATATGAAAAGTCCACAGTTAAAATCATACTCAATCGCGAAAAACGGAAAGTTTCTCTTCTAAGAATGGGAACAAGGAAAGGATGCCTATTCTTGCCATTTCTATTCAACATAGTACTGGAAACTCTAGTCACAGCAGTTAGACAAGAAAAATAAATAAAAGGCATTTAAATGGAAGAGAAGTAAAATTATCTGTTCCCAGATTACATAATCTTATATATAGAAAATCCTAAAGATTCCACAAAAAACCCACTAAAACTAATAAATGATGTTAGCAAATTTGCAGGATACAAATCAACACACAAATGAGTTGTATTTCCATAAACGAACAATGACTAATCTGAAAAGGAAATTAAGAAAACAACCCCGTTTACAAAAGTCTCAGAAAGAATACAATGCTTAGGAATGAACTGAGAAGGCAAAAGACTTGTACAATGAAAATTATAAGAGATAACCAAAATAAATCAAAGATGACATAAACACAATGGTGAAACATCCCATGTTTATAGACTGGAAAATTTAATATTGTTATACTGTCTATAACACCCAAAACAATCTACAGAGTCAATGCCATCTCTATCAAAATCTCAATGGTAACTTCCACAGGAAAAATTTCTAAAATTCATATAAAATCAAGAGATTTTACATTGCCAAAGTAATCCTGAAAAAGAACAATGTTGGAGACTTCACACTTCCTGATTTCAAAACATACTGTAAGGCAACAGTAATCAAGATGGTGTAGTACTGACATACAGACAGACATATAGACCAATGGAACAGAGTCCAGAAATAAACCCTTCTATACATGCTTTTTATGATCTTTGACAAGGGTGCCAAGACTATACAATGAAGGACAGTTTCTTCAACAAATTGTGTTGGGAAAACTGGATGTCTACATGAAAAGAATGAGGTTGTACTCTTCCCTTATGCCATATACAAAAATTAACTCAAAATGCATTAAAGACCTAACCATAAGACCTAAACCTTTGAAACTCCTAGAAGAAAACATAAGGGAAAAGCTTTTGGGTATTTGGCAATGGTTTCTTAGATATGACACCGAAAACACAGGCAACAACAACAAAAGACAAATGAGATGACTTCAAACTTACAGCCTGTGCATCAAAGGAGACAATCAACAGAGAAAAAAGATGACCTACAGAATGGGAGACAGTATTTTTAAATTATATATATGATAATGGATTAATATCCAGAATATATTGTAAACTCCTACAACAAAATAACCTTATTAAAAAATGGGCAAAGGACTTAGACAGTTATCCAAAGACATACAAATGACCCACAAGCATATGAAAAAATGCTCCATATCACTAATCATAAGAGAAATGCAAATAAAAAGCACAATGAGGTATCACCTCATACTCATTATGATGGACACTATCACCACAGAAAATAACACGCACTGGAAAAGATGCAGAGAAATTGTAACCCTTGTTCACTGTGATTTCTCAAAAAATCGAAAATATAATCACCATATGATTATATCCCAGTTCAGGGTACATATCCAAAAGAATTAAAGCAGCATCTGAAAGAGATATTTATTTGTACACCCACGTTCATTGCAACTATTATTCACAATAGTCAAGAGGTGGAGGCAGCCCAAATGCCCAATGACAAATGAATGGATAAAGAAAATGTGGTTTAATTAGATCCCGTTTGTCAATTTTTGCTTTTGCTGCAATTGTTTTTGGTGATTTTGTCACCAAATGGTGATTTTGCCTGTGCTTATGTTTTGAATGGTATTGCCTAGATTTTCTTCTAGAGTTTTTATAGTTTTGTGTTTTACATTTAAGTCTTTAATCCATCTTGAGTTAATTTTTGTATAAGGTATCCAGTTTCATTTTTCTGCATATGGGTAGCCAATTCTCCCAGGATTATTTATTAAATAGGGAATCGTTTCCCCATTGCTTGTTTTTGTCAGGTTTGTGAAAGATGATATGGTTGTAGATGGGTGGTCTTATTTCTGAGTTATAAAAACAAGATCATGTCCTTTGCAGGGACATGGATGGAGCTGGAAGCCATTATCCTGAGCAAACTAAGGCAGGAACAGAAAACCAAACACCACATGTTCTCACCTATAAGTGGGAGCTGAACAGTGAGAACACATGGACACACAGGGAGGGGAACGACACAAACAGGGCCTGTTGGGTGGTAGGGCGAGGGGAGGGAGAGCATTAGGAAATACAGCTAATGCATCCTGGGCTTAATACGTAGATGATGGGTTGACAGGTGCTGCAAACCACCATGGCACACGTTTGCCCATGTAACAAACCTGCACATCCTACACATGTACCCCGGAACTTAAAACAAATTAAAATTAATTTTAAAAAATGAAAAAACGTGTGGTGGCTCAAACTAGACTGCTCTGATCCCACAAGAACCCTGCTGCTGTCCATTCACATCAGGACCACCCAGGAAAGCAAACAATTTAGCCTTCCCGGCATGATATCACCTAGTCCCTTGGACTATAGAGTGAGGGCTTATGTGTCTCCTATTTAGAGAGTGTGTTTCATAATTATACAAAGGGTAGAAAATGGACCAACCAACAGGCTGAGTCATTTTTTAAGAGGGTGGCAGTAATAACCCCAAATGAGCTCAACAAAACTGGGGAATCCAAGGAATGGTGCTTGAAGGGAAGTAGGGTTGGTTGTGGTCCTTAAACCTCTTGGCACTTTTATAAAATGGGGCAGGGTGGGGATGGAGTAATACAGCCCTTGCCTCCAATCCAAATGCACTCAAGGACTTAGTATTTAGTCTTATTTTCCAGTTTTGTTTGTTTACAAAGCAACCTTGCTTGATACTGCAGGGAAAGTCAAGTTTTTCATTTTGCCCACTCAGGGCTACCCGCCTGGGTCAGCATCTTCCCTAGCGTCTTCACAGCACTCCTAAGGAAGACTTTTGCAGTGCTCTCCAGAGCTGAGGGGAGTGGAATTCAGTCGAGGGAAAGTGAAAGGAAACTAAGGTTTCCCGTTTCTTCTCAAGGCAGATGTTCTCAGCTTCCTTCACACCTCCTTCCCATAGGTGCAAGAGACAGTACAGCTGGGTTGTGTAGGAGGGCCAAGAAGAAAGGGGCACTTAGTCTAGCCCCACGTTTGGCCAAAGACAGGTACACAGCAGATACCATCCTATCTTCCCCTCTTAATAGCAGGCCAACCACATGTAACCCTTCCCCTTCTTTACTAATGCACCCTCTTTGTGGTACCAGCAACAAGGGACAGATAGGCCCACCCACTCTAGTCTAGGGAGAGTTTTGCTACTATCCCTAAAATTGTACCACCCCCATATCCCACTCCTTTTTGTAAAAACAAAAGGAGTTTAAACCTGTAAGCATGCTATTGCTTTCTATGTGTTAATCAGTTTCCTTCCATTTGAGCTGCATAAGAGGGAAGGGTATCGGAAGCATAGGCCGTAATCTTGTGCCAATCAGTAAAAACCACTACTACACACACACACACGAAAATGTGGTGTGTACATACAATGGAATATTATGCAGCTTTAAAAAGGAATTCCTGTCATATGCTATAACATGGATGAATCTTGAGGACATTATGAAATAAGCCATTCACAATAGCGTGAATACTACATGATTCCATTCATATAAAGTAGTCAAAATCACAGAAACAGAAAGTAGAAAGGTGGTTGCCAAGGGCTTGGAGGTAGAGGGAACTGGTGTTTCATGGGAATAAAGTTTTAGTTTTGCAAGATGAGAAAGTTCTAGAGATCTGTTACACAATAATGTGAATATACTTAACACAACTGAACTGTACACTTAAAATTGAGAGATGATAAATTTAATGTTAAGTGCTTTTACCACAAAAAAAAGTGAAGCCATTATAATTCAGGCCAACTTTTATAACATATACAAATTAATTATTTAAATTCTGCAACAAATAAAAAACAGCTGGAATAGATTTTTTTTTTTTTTTTTTAAAGTGAAATTGCTTTCTTCTAGGGCTGATTGACAAGATCTATCAAATGTACGAAGAAAATGTCCTGCTAATTACCAGGGTGATGTTTCACAAACAAGTCTGGAGGTTTAAAGAAACAAACCCTTTAAGTAACAAAACATGGCTTTAAGGCCCAGAATTTGCAAGGGATGCATTTCGAAAGTCCCACAAACAATTATACAATTACATTTGATGCTTCTTTTTTTTTCCAACAAGATATATTTGGGACACTCTGCTCTGAGTATAAAATTCTGAAGGCAATGAACTGCATGATCATCACCATCACTGCACTTGGCAAGCGCTCTCATTTTCCCCATAGAACTGTGTTAGATAGGAAGTTAGTTCAACAGAATAAAAATATTTGGTGAGACTTAGCACTATGATTTATATGCATTAACTTCTTATGAAGTTAGGCAAAAAAGAAATATGTACTCACAATAACAAGTTGGTTATTTGTATTTCTGTTACTGGAAAAAAAAAAAATCTGGCAGCTCTGGGGTTGGAGAAAGAATTCTACCCTGGAGGAATCAAGTGTTCTGTATTCGAATTATGCTTCTCTACTTACTAGATGTGTCACCTTGTGCAAGCTGTAGACCTTCCCCAACTTACGATAGTTCAACTTACAATTTTTTGACTTTATGAAGGTGTGAAAGCAGTACACACTTAGTAGAAATCTGAGTACCTATATGATAGCATTCTATTTTTAACTGTCACTGCAGTATTCAATTACACGAGAAATTCAACAGTTTATTAGAAAACAGACTTTATGGTAGATGATTTTGCCCAATAAAACTAATGTAAATGTTCTGACAATATTCAAGGTAGGCTATGATGTTTTGGTAGGTTAGGTGTATTAAATGCATTTTCAACATAATGATATTTTCAACTTAAGATGGGTGTATCAGGACGTAACCCTATCATAAGCTGAGAATTCTCTGTGATTCAGTTTCCATAGCTAAACTTAAGGCTAAGTATATATGGTTCATATATGTACATTATGATAAAAAAGTACCTATGTAAAAATATTCAGCCTAGGGCCTGGGTATGATGGTTAATACCCAGTGTCAACTTGATTGGATTGAGATACAAAGTATTAACCTTGGGTGTGTCTGTGAGGGTGTTGTCAAAAGAAATTAACATTTGAGTCAGTGGGCTGGAGAAGGCAGATCCACCCTTAATCTGGTGGGGACAATTTAATCAGCTTCCAGCAAATATAAAGCAGGCAGAAAAACATGAAAAGGAGAGAAGGACCTAGCCTCCCAGCCTACATCTTTCTCCTGTGCTGGATGCTTCCTGCCCTTGAACATCAGACTCCAAGTTCTTCAGTTTTAGGACTCGGACTGGTTCTCCTTGCTCCACAACTGGCAGATAGCCTAGCCTATTGTGGGACTTTGTGATCATGTAAGTTAATACTTAATAAACTCTCCTTTACACACACACACACACACACACACACACACACACACACACACACACACACACACACACACACACACACACACATATATATCTCCTGTTCTGTCCCTCTACGAGAACTCTAATACAGATTTTGGTACCAGGAGTGGTTCTAAAGGAACAGAATATTAAAGGATGGAGTTCCTTCATTGATTTTGGGGTTTCTGGAGTTGGCTACTTAATATGATTAGACCCCAAAATGCTAAGGACTCTACTTCTAATAGTATGGAGAACACTGATAGTCGTTGGTGTTAACTATTTAGAGACTTATGCAAAATAAATGCATTTGACACTGCTGATTCACCGCTTGTCAGAGGCATGGAGTTTAGTGACCCTATACATATAATACCTTTGACCATATGTGGAGAACCAAGAAACATGATGAAGCTGGTTGGTTGCTCCTAAGTTCGGTGGACAAAGTGATGAAAGAAAATGATGAACTCAGGGATTCTATCTCCTTGCTTCAGAAGCAGATACTGAGCCTCAAATCTGCTAAGACTGCCCTGAGTCTTATCTCCTGAAGAGAAAGAGCTGAAATTGTGGAAAAACAAACACAAGTTCTTATGCTAGCGGCTGACATGCAATGAAAGGTGCATGCACAGCCTTGCCAGGTATCTATAGTTAAAGTGAGGGCATTGATCGGAAAAGAATGGGACCCTGAAACTTGGAATGGGGATGTGTGGGAAGACCCTGATGAAGCTGGGGACACTAAGTTTGTAAACTCTGAGGAACCTTTTTAGCCAGAAGAAACAGCTTCCCCATCCCCAGTAGTGGCAACATCCCCTCCCCAACACATGCTGCCATAGGCCTTTCCACCTTTTTCTGAGGAGACAAACCCTGCACTGCCTGAGGCAACAGTGGTGGCCTCTCCCCTGAGGCAGCATGCACAGCAGCATTTCATCATCAAATGGAAGTGGCATATACATGATCATGCTCAAGCAGGTCCTGAAGGCACAAGTAAGTTACATAAGGAAGTGGCTCAAATGCCCATGGTCTCCACTCGGGCCACCCTGCCTTCTCTCCCCCAGCCTGCTCTGATGGCCTCATGGGGAGTTCCCTATGATCAGCTGACAGAGGAAGAGAAGACTAGGGCCTGGTTCACAGATGGTTCTGCATGATGTGCAGACACCACTCGAAAGTGGACAGCTGCAGCACTACAGCCCCTTTCTAGGACATCCCTGAAGGACAGCAGTGAAGTGATATCTTCCCAGTGGGCAGAATTTTAAGCAGTGCACCTGGTTGTGCACTTTGGATGGAAGGAGAAATGGCCAGATGGGTGATTATATACCGATTCATGGGCTGTAGCCAATGGTTTGGCTGGATGGTCAGGGACTTGGAAGAAGTATGATTGGAAAATTGGTGACAAAGAAATCTGGGGAAGAAGTATGTGGATTGACCTGAGTGGTCAAAAACTGTGAAGATGTTTGTATCCCATGTGAGTGCTCATCAATGGGTGACTTCAGCAGAGGAGGCTTTTAATAATCAAGTGGATAGGATGACCCGTTCCATGGACACCACTCAGCCTCTTTCCCCAGTCACCCCCGTCATTGCCCAAAGGGCCCATGAACAAAGTGGCCATGATGGCAGGGATGTAGGTTACACATGGGCTCAGCAACATGGACTTCTGCTCACCAAGGCTGACCTGGCTCCAGCCACTGCTGAGTGCCCAATTTGCCAGCAGCAGAGACCAACACTGAGCCCTCGATAAGGCACCATTCCTCGGGATGATCAGCCAGCTACCTGGTGGAAGATTGATTATATTGGACCTTTTCCATCATGAAAAGGACAGAGGTTGGTCCTCACTGGAATAGACACTCCGGATATGAGTTTGCCTATCCTGCATGCAATGCTTTTGCCAAGACTACCATCCATGGACTCATGGAATGCCTTATTCACCATCATGGTATTCCATACAGCATTGCCTCTGACCAAGGCACTCACTTTACAGCTAAAGAAGTGTGGCAGTGGGCTCATGCTCATGGAATTCACTGCTCTTACCATGTTCCCCATCATCCTAAAGCAGCTGGATTGACAAAACAGTGAAATGGCCTTTTGAAGTCACACTTAAAATGCCAACTAGGTAAAAATATTTGCAGGGCTGCAGCAAAGTTCTCCAGAAGGCCATGCATGCTCTGAATCAGCATCCACTATATGGTACTGTTTGTCCCATAGCTAGAATTCATGGGTCTAGGAATCAATGGGTGGAAGTGGCGCCACTCACCATCACCCCTAGTGATCCACTACCAAAATTTTTCTTTCCTGTTCCCACGACATTTCGTTCTGCTAGCCTAGACATCTTAGTTCCAGAGGGAGGAACGCTGCCACCTGGAGACACAATGATTCCGTGAAACTAGAACTTAAGATTGCCACCTGGACACTTTGGGCTCCCCCTACCTTTAAGTCAAGAGGCTAAGAAGGGAGTTACAGTTTTGGCTGGTGTGACTGACCCAGATTACCAAGATGAAATCAGTCTGCTACTCTACAACGAAAGTAAGGGAGAGTATGCATGGAATACAGGAGATCCATTAGGATGTCTCTTAGTATTACAATGTCCTGTGATTAAGGTCAACGGAAAACTACAACAGCCCAATCCAGGCAGGACTACAAATGGCCCAGACCTTCAGGAGTGAAGGTTTGGGTCACTGCACCAGGAGAAAAAAAAAAAAAACAACAACCTGATGAGGTGCTTGCTGAAGGCAAAGGGAATATAGAATGGGTAGTACAAGAAGGTAGTCATCAATACCAGCTACAACCACATGACCAGCTGCAGAAACAAGGACTGTTGACTGTCATGAGTGTTTCCTCCTTGTTAAAAACATGTTTGTGCATGTATATACCTGTACTAATATCTTTTTTTTCCTTTATCATGTGACATAAGATTTATTGACTTCATATCAGCATGTAAGTATTGTTAACTTTATGTAATAGTATTTGGGTTGGGGGATTAGTGTGTTTCTGGTTGTAGGAAGGATAGTTGTATTATGTTAGGTGTAATTATGCCCTCATTATTGTCTTTATTTGTATGTATGGTCTCAGGAGATGTGTTCAAGTTGACAAGGGATGGACTGGCGATACAAAGTATTAATCCTGGGTGTGTCTGTGTGGGTGTTGCCAAAAGAGATTATCATTCCAGTCAGTGGGAAGGCAGACCCACCTTTAATCTGGTGGGCACGATCTAATCAGCTTCCAGCAAATACAAAGCAGGCAGAGAAACATGAAAAAGAGAGACAGGTCTAGTCTCCTAGCCTACATCTTTCTCCCGTACTGTATGCTTCCTGCCCTGGAACATCGGACCCGAAGTTCTTCAGTTTGGGGACTCGAACTGGCTCTCCTTGCTCCTTAGCTTGCAGACAGCCTATTGTGGGACCTTGTGATTGGTTGAATAAACTCCCTTTATATATATAATAGTCACATATACTAATGGGAGATATATAATATATATAAACTATGTATACATAATATATAATATATATACATATATACATGTAATACATATGTATATAAAAGATATACATCTATATTAATATATACATATATGTATATAAAATATATATAATATGTATATATTATATATAAATATATACATAGTTTATATATATTATATATCTCCCATTAGTATATGTGGCTTATATATAAGATATATATATGTAAATATATCTCCCATTAGTTCTGTCCTCTAAGAGAACCCTAACACACTGGGAAAACATCCAGCACATCGTGCGCCCTCAAATACTCATTTTTGAACCTCTGGAACCCTATCAGATTTGCCTTTGAATTTCATTTTCATCTTGTTATTGGGAGTAATGAATAATCTCTTTAAGGCCCTTGGGCATGGTAGATGCTTAGTAAAGAGTTGTTATCATTATTATTTGTCATTTCCATTATATTTTCAACCATTATCATTGGAATTAATAAAATTCAGAGACCCAATATTTTATTAGAGCTAAACTGAAACCCTTTCCAGGCAAATTATAAAACACAAACCTCCAACCTGGAAATTATCTCCATCTCATAGATAATATAATCACAGCAAAGAACTAAAACTTTGATCCCCAAATGAAGAAAAATGCCTTCTGAGGGCGTGAACTTTATTTATCCTTTCTGGATTGGCCAAATTCATATCATGTAGATAATGTTAAAATAAAAAACATTCTTTTAGCTCTTTCTCAGGCTCCAAATAGATTCAGGGCTAATGCAGCATTCAAATTTGCTTCCTTACTTTTAGGAATGGCTTGAATAATAGAGAAATGGGATTTTTGTTCAACCAAGATTTCCTTCTGGCCCTACAGAGTTTAAAAAAAATAGATTGCCTCAACACCAACATTCCCTGTAGTTACTCCATGGGGCAAGGTGGACCCAGACTCCACTGTGTGGACGGACCTCCCAGAAGGATCCTCCTGTCCCTGAAGGCCACTCTGCCTCCTGCTACAGGTCCCAGTGCTGATTGTGATACTTAACAAGGGCTTTCAGATGTCTGAAACAAGAGTATAGCATAGAGTTAAGAATGTGGCTTCTGGAGAGACAAATTCAGTTTCAAATTCAGTTCTGTGACCTTGGGTACGTTACTGAAATTTTCTAGTCTCAGTTTCCTCTTTAAGAAAATGGAGATTATGAAACCTGCTTTATAAGGATTGTGAGAGAATCAGAATGAACTGTTAAATGTAAAGCTTTTGGCAGAGGGCCTGGCACATGGCAAGCCCCCAGTAGATGTTAGCTACTATTATTTACCGGATTGATGTCTCGTATTCAATCTGAGTCTTTTTCATGGGTGTTGAAGATGAAAGTAAGTCACAGATAGTTGAAATCAGTAGAGAATGCCTTTTGTGATATGATCCAGTACAAGTTCTGTACCTTAAATAATGTAGCTAGCCAGTACAGGGTGGTCAAAGAGAGAAATTACAGTACATTTTGTATTGAGGATGTATTTGATTCTTCTTGGGAAGGAAAGAGGGCCTTGCACATACATTCTGAACACTGAATCTGCACAGACTATTTTTAAAAACATTAGTTTCTTAGACATTTTTCTGGCACCTGACCCTTTGTGACTTTTAGATTTCTTTCTCCAACAATTTTCCAAAATTATGTTCCCGGTTCACACATTATCCAAAGCCAAACACTCTGTAGTGTGTGTTAGTGATCACAGACGGAGGGTCGTATGGGAGGAAGAGCTATAATAGTCTCCATAATGCATTAAGGAAACAATAAAGTATATCCCCTTGCAAGGATATAATGGAGCTTCCTGAGGCTCTTTTTGCATAAGGAACTGTTCCTAAAAGCCCACATTATTCATCAGCAAGCAGTGCGGCCACACATCTCAGTAGGCCGGGCAACAGAACAAGGATCTTCGCCAGGAAAGAAATTCTTAATTTTGGCTTCACCACAAACTTTCTGGACGACCTTGAACAAGTCATGTAACTTTGTATCCTATTTTATTTATCTTACCTTAAGTAGTCATAGCTTCCCAGACCTAAAGGAACCTCAGGAAGTCGTCAACCCATTCCTCTGGTGTCATGGAAAACTTTACTTCCAACCATTTTCAGAGAGGCAATGCTTCCTCCGTCTCCTTCTCTTCCTTTCTTCCCTTCTTTTTTCTTTCTCTTGTGTTATTAGATTGTTTTGGAGGGATGGAGTTTGATTGTGACAAGGATCTCAAACTTAATTCTTTCTAGGGCCAGGTAGGTGTAGGGAGTTGAGTCTAACACAGTAAGAAGCAGTAGTCATGTATCAGGCTGGAGAGTGCATGAATTCCAAAAGGCATCCCAAAATGTTTTAGCTGTGCAGGCCAAACAGAACCTATCTGCTTTCAGAGTCCCTTTATGGCCCATGGCCAGTTTGCAACCTCTGAATATAAGTATAAAAACAGCACCTATAATGCTGGGCTAACGGGAATATATGGTAACTAGATGGTTAGATATACATTTTCAAATAGTATTGGCAAATACTCCATATGTGAAAAATCTATAAATTCAGTTTATTATGGTGTGAATCTCTGCTCAGAAGAAAACTTCTTTAGTGCTTTAAGAATTACATTTCCAAAAATTCATTTTACACTCCTTTCTTTCAGAAGACCTACTTTAAAAGATAGTCAGCACCTTAGAGATCCCCTAGGTGATCCAAATTGACCCAGATAATTGCCAGGGGAACAAAATAAAACCAGAGTGCCTTGCTCCCAAATTCAGTGTATCCTAATCTGGCCATGTTAAATTTCTGGGGTGGTTTTACTGGCTCCTCAGAGAAAATCAGATTGTTCTCCTCCTAATTTTCTTTTCCTTTTTTCCTTTTTCTTGTATGTTATTACTATTAATTAATACAGACAAAAATTATCTGGTGTACTTGGGTGATATAAATGTACTAGTGTACAAAGAAGGGGATGGATACAAGTGATCTTTTGATTCTCCCTTATTTTCCTTCCTCTTTCAGGCGAGGGCAAATCCATCACACTGCAGGTGCAGCCTCATCCAACATCTCTGGGAAAAGCCCAAAGGCGCAGCTGGTCTCCAAGTCGAGCATAAAAGCTGGGGTCACAATTCATTCAGCTCCTAAGAGGAACTGGGCATGGATGGCACTTTAGCCCTTTCAGGAGGGTTGGCCAGGCATGGGAAGCAGGGTAGGCTGGACTGGATGGACTTAAGAGTTACAACAGAAAATGTAAAAAGCAAAAGAAAAATGAAAAGCCAAAAGTCCAGTGCCAGCTGGCACAAATCCAAACCCAGGAAGGTGGTCTTGGGACGGACGGGAAGGGTGTCTATGAAAGAGCCCTAGGGAATAACGTCGACCTCAGAGTCTAACTTGACTTCAACTGATCAAAAGCAAGCAGGCTAGCCTCCCTGTGAAATACACAGAAGCACAAACTGTGAAAGGTAGAGACGGCCTTACAGATCACCTGACACATCTACAATAACCTCTCATTTTGCAGAGGACACCTCAGAGAGGTGAGGTCACATATTTGGAGGCCAAGCTCCACTCTCCAAGCACCCTGTCCTGCACTCTAGATAAGAGAATCCCACACTGCTTTGCTTTGTCTAGGGTTAAATTCATCATCTTTACCATGAGGGCAGGGCCTACAATTCTTTGAATGACATTAGTCTTTAGTGCTCCATTAATCAATCATTTATCAGTAGCATAGGCAAACATCACTCAATTTAGGGATAGTTCAGTGGCTGGTTGTCTTTAATAACCTCCATTTTGACCTTTGCTTAGGTAGGTTGGGGGTTGTGTAGCAACTTCAATCAGTTACACTGATGGCCAACTTATTCCAAAAAATTAGTCAGGTCAGCTGAACAATGTTCATTGATTTTTTTTTAACATGGCAATAAATTGATTGTAACGTTGATCTGTGCTATATAAGCAGAGCCGAATTGCATGTATAATTTGTAAAATGCATAGGTTAAACTTCTCTTAATTGGTGATAGAACATGTGCCTTTAAAGTCTATGAGGGCATAGAAATTCAAATGAAAGAAATGTATAGATTTTTTAGATAATTAGGAGTTGGAGTTAGACATTCAAGATAGGAAAGCCCTCATGAATAATATGAATGTAACTAACTCTACTAGTAAACTTACTTTAATAAAAGACTATGTACTAATCACTACACTGAGTGATTTATGTATATATGGTATGATCATCCCTATTCTTTACAATGAAGTCAACTCATTTGTCTCAAGTAAGCTAGTAAGTCATGGACATAGATGCTGTCTGGTTCTGAGTCCTATATGATTCTCAGGTAGTTTGAGCAGCAGCATGGTACAAGGGCTGGAGCACTGGACCAAGAGTTAAGGGACCTTATCTCTGGTCTTGACTCCAGCTCAGTGCATGTTAGCCATCTTTCCTGCCTCTAAATGATGAGGCTGGGCTGAAACTAGGGCTCCAGCTCCAAGGTACTGTGTATTTGATGCTTTGTTCAGGTTTCTACTCTTAAAAGATAGATACCCATGTAAGCAGCACTTCTTGATTGGGAGCAAAACACTTGCTCCTAGATTTTTAAGAGAAACTGTGTTTAGCTTTAAAAAAGAAATTGAAAAGAAAGGTACAGTCTCAAGAGGCAGACAGAGCTGGGTCCACATCCTGGCACTACCTATGCCACCTGGCACAAATGACTCCACCTCTGTAGGCCCTGGCTTCCCCCTCTTTTTGATGGGCATAGTTATACCTACCTCATTTGGATGTTCTGAAGATTAAATGAGATAACAGGTCTTGAGCAGTGGATCATAGCAGGATTTCAACAAATTTCCTTTGGCGTCAACTTAGACAATTAGAGTCAGGTGCTGAAAACCTAAGTTAATAACTACTCTTCCGATAAGAAAATTAATTTATTTCCTGAAAACAATCTCCTGAAAATTATCTGGAACTTTTCTTCTTTTTAAACTAGGCCTTCTTTGGTGTTTTGCTTTTTTTTTTTTTTGCTTTTTTTTTTTTTTTTTTAAAAAAAACCAACATCCCCAGGAGCTAGGTACTATGATTGTCCCCTTTTTACACTGAGGAAATAGATGCATAGAGATATTAAGTAACGTGCTCAAGATAAACATCTAGAAAGTGGTGAAGGAAGGAATCAAATGGAATCGTCTTGGTTTCAAAGCCCGTGCTCTAAGTGCCACCTCTCACATGACACAAAATCATCCCAAAGAATCCCCAATTTTGAATCAAATGAATGAAGTATCAACAGTGTAGTCTAGCTGCCTGGCAGCATTTATAGCTCCTAAAGCCAACACCAATTTTTCCCAAATGATTTGAGCCCAGCCAATTACAGTGAAGACCCTGGGATAGTTTCTCTGTTCATTGAACAGCTTGGGTGCCACAGAAATACCCTCTATCCCTTGGGTAAGGATAGAGCAGATTTCTAGAATATTAGAAAAAGTTTAAAGCAAAGGCAGTTTTCATGGAATCTGAAGTAAGAATAAAGCAGGTCCTGAATTTGAAATTAATTTCACTATTATATACAGGTGCACAAGAAAGTGTTCTTCTCCCCCAGACAAAAGAGTGGGAAGGACTCAGGAAGGCCCAACTTGCAAACTCCCCAGTATCAAGTGGCTGCCTTCAAAATCCAACCCTTCTCTTCCCAGCTCATTTCCAGTATGTATTTGCAAAGGCCATGCCATTTTTGAAGGTAAGAAAAAAAGTCAAACATTTATTTTAATAAGACAAAAGTTAATTAAATATTTGCATTCTAGTTATTAGGATTTCAGTTTTGCAGGTTAATAGTGAGCCTCTTTAAAGAATTCTCCTTTGTGATCTCTCTACACCAAGATAGGTTGAATGACACCTGAAGCATTTCCATATTCTTAATTGTCCGGAAAGAAGTGTTTCAAACAAGTTAAATCCTTCACCAAAGAAACACAAAAAATAAAACACGAGATAGGCATCTACCAAAACATTTATATATCCATCTCAGTCATTCGGGATGCAAAGATGTAAATAACAGTAAACTACAGGAATTAAACTGCGAGCTCAAGAAAGACAGAAAACACCCTTTCCAAATAATGAATTATTTTCTAACCTTGCAGACACCTCATTTTTTACATCTTAATGTTAATTGCAGGGTAGTTTTGGCTGAGTAGTAGTTATAAGAGTAACAGTAGTTAGTACTTATTAAGCTCTTATTATGCAACATGCACTGCACTGAATCATTTACATAAATTATTTCATGGAATGCTCACAACCCTATGAGGTGAATGCCATCATGTTCCTATTTTTATGAGTGATGGAATGGAGACTCAGAAAAATAAAATGAACTACCCAAGGTCTTGGAACTAGTACAGCAGAGTGGTTGAGGTTCTTTGTGAATCCAGGCATCTGATGCCAGAACCCAAATCACATCGCTTTTCTATCCCAATCCGTCTAGGCAGGGAGAGTCCTTGCCAATATTTCAATACGCCAGCATGAGAGTGTGCGTCTCACGGAGTGAGGAACCCGTTTCCTTCTTGTTCACTGTGAGTCATTCCAGGGTCAGGCAATGAGTCTGACATCTACATAGTGGGCACTCAATAGATAAATCAAACAGCTGGCTGAATCAAATCGAATGTGCTTTCTAGGTACCCAAATATGACAACAGGTTTAGGCTTGCAAATACTCACAGCTCTGGTGGGTCTCTCCTACATTTGGTGCTTAAGAAAACCTTGCAATTTAGCACAAATCCATCCTACGGTTTGTGATTGAGACAAACCTGCTCTGTGATCCATCCTTTTCTCTAGACTCTGATGAAATCTAGTGTCAATCAAAATGCAAAAGAGATCCAATAAAGTGATGCCAATTGAATCACACTGATTTAATTAAAAATACATTGAGTGTTTACTGTGTCACAGGGCCAGGAAGACCAGACCCTGCCCTGAAACAGCTTCTAATCTTAAGGGGAGTGAATAAGACAAGTACACAAGTTACTCTAAAAAAAAAAAAAAAAAAAAAAAAAGAAAGAAAGAAAGAAAAAGAAAAGGTACATGTCAAAAGGGAGGACTAAAGAGACAGGTGGATCTCCGGGAGGGAGGAATGAGAGTTGCTAACTTGTGTTTGCTCTATCAGCACTATCTAATGCAACTTCCTGCAATGACAGAAATATTCTCTCTGCACCGCCTAGCATGGTAGCTCCTGAGTGGCTACTGAGCAAGTGAAATGTAGCTGGTGGGAATGAGACATGGAGGTTTTATATTTTATTTCAATTGACTGGAATTGCATTTAAATAGCCAGATGTAACCAGTGGCTACCACACTAGGCAGCACAGCCCTAGATCTCCAAACTTAGTTTTCATGAATCTGGAGATTGTTTTAAGGGAATGCACACTGTCATGCCTCATGGAGATTTTGATTTATTAAGTCTGGGATGGGGTCTGGGAATATCTGTGTATTTTTAAAAGCACCAGAGTCCCGTCATGCAGACCACATTTAAAAAGACTCCAGCCTTAGTCTAGCTCTGACCTACCACCACTCACAGGCTCAGAGGATCCAGCAGGCATGTCAGCAAAGACACAGGTAGCCATGGCTTTGCTCTAAGTCACACTGTTTCATTCTTCCAGTCACTCTTCAGAGTGTTCTCAGAGGTGACTCAAACTCTTTAAGTCCAAGGTTATGTTTTATTCATCCTGGTAGGTACTGCACTTAACACAGTGACTAGCCTGCAAGTGTTCAATGAAACAACCAGAGTACGTCACAAAGTATATTTAGACCTTTCTTCATTTATTGCACTTCTCTTGCTATACCTGAGAGAACAAAGGCTGTCTGAAACAGGTGTATGGACTCTTATAAAGTTCACGTAATTTGAATCCAGAAGGAAATACGTAAGAATTATTTTACCTAAACCCTTAGGATGGAAGCAAGCAAAGGTTTCCATCAGAATAGAGCTCCTCTTTTCAAGCATCAGAGTACACCATTGCTCTCCTTATTTACTGTATTCGAATATAGTAACTGAAGAGCAGTTTACATAGAAAATAACTTAAACAAAAAATGTTCAGCCCTGTATGAAATGTCATGACTCCCACCATATTCCCTAAAGAAAAGGCTGAATGAAACTTTTTAGAAATTAAGAGCTTTTGATGGCAAATTTGCTACACAGGGCCTAGTAGAATGCTAGCCTTAGAGGGGGTACTCGAAAATGACTGTTGAATAACAAATACGCCTTTTTAGGTGATACCTATTTGTTTTGTACTTTAGGCATTTTAGTTACTTCCTATTAAAAATATGTGTCATTTCTAGATCACATTCTTAGACAACATAATTACAGAAGATATGAAGTAAAAGTAATTCTAAAAACTAGCAGGGCAAATGAATATTATTGTGAGAAAGGTAGAGATGGTTTTTGAGAACTCAGGAAATTATTTCTAGATTTTTCCAACAACAACAACAACAACAAAAAAACGAGAATGGGAAAACAGGATCCCTGAGAAGGCAGCTCTTTAGAATATGAGAATGAACATAGGCTTTGGAGTCAACAGATTTGAGATTAAAATCTAGCTCCACACATGATACTTTTCTAGTTTCCACATCTTCCTTTGAGAGTAGTGTCAGCATCCTTTCCTCATGTGGTTGTTAAAAAGATGAAATGAGTTAATATGTACAAAATGCCTACATCATTTACCATGAGTCCATCCCACGATCTGGGTCAAAGTGCTTGTTAGTTACGGATTGTGGATTCAAAAAAGATGTTGAAGTCCCAATCCCAAGGACCACAGAATGTGGCCCTTTTTTGGAAATAGGTTCATTGCAGATACAATTCGTTTAGATGAGGAGTACACTACTGGAGTAGGCTATAGGCTAGGCCCCTAATCCAATATGACTGGTGTCCTTTAAAGAAGAGGGAAAATGATGTGAAGACAGGGACACACAGCAAAAACACCATGTGACAATGAAGGCAGAGACTGGAGTTCCACAGCTGTAAACCAAGAAATGCCAAAATTTGCCAGCAAAGCCCCAGAAGCTAAGAGGCAAGGACTTATTCTCTTACAGGTTTCAGAGGGAGCATGGCCCTGTTGACACCCTGATGCTTTCATCTTGGACTTCTAGCTTACAGAAATGTGAAATAATAAATTTCTATTTTTTTAAGCCACTCAGTTTGTGGTGCATGACCATGGCAGCCCTAGTAAACCAAATAAGTGTAAGATTTTAAAGTAGTTAACATTGGGCTGAGCACAGTGGCTCACACCTGTAATCCCAGTGCTTTGGGAAGCTGAGGCAGAAGTACTGCTTGAGCCCAGGAGTTCAAGACCAGCCTACCAACATAGTGAGATCCCATCCCTACAAAAAATATAAAAATTAGCCAGGCGTGGTGGCGTGTGCCTGTAGTCCTAGCTACTTAGGAGGCCGAAGCAGGACGGTTGCCAGGAGTTTAAGGCTGCAAGGGAGCTGTGATCACGCCACTGCACTCCAGCCTGGGTGAAAGAGTGGGACTCTTGTCTCAAAAAAAAAAGTAAAGTAGTTAATTGAAATGTATATTAGCTACCATCTAAATTATTTTTATATGAATGCTTATTTTATCAAATAGGGTCCTGACTTTCCTCACCCTGCTTCTCCCTGTTGTACTCTTACTACACATGATTGATTATGAAAAGAGTTTGCTTTCTACTGTTGCCTGTATATCCTACAGATAGGGAGACAGAGGTACCTGTTCCTTAACTTTAAAAGCTGTGGTAAGCTCCATGATCTTTGTAACTTCTTCTAGGATCCAGCAGGCTAGACTTCTTATTATTCATGAACTACCTTAGCTCTGTGCCAAAATCATTTTCCTCCCATGTTCTGAAAGTCACACACCAGATACAGTTTGAAGAATCTTGAGCCTTTAGTCTTTCACAGCCCTTTTAAACCCAAGATTCTATCATAGGCAAAGAAAGTAGGATGAGGGAAAAAATTTTTTCTGTTTAAATCACTTGTAAGATCAAGAAAGTTTTGTTTTTCTTTTTAAGAAATGGACTATTTGCATAGCTGGAATCATAAAAGTGGCAATTTAACATAATTGAATTGAGAAACTGACAGAAGGCCCAGCACAGAACAAAACATCAACCAACAACTGGGCTGTTTTTATTGTTCCTTTTTAGTACCAGCAAGTGAAGTTATTAAAAACTACCATGAAATCAATTAATTTTAGTCTTTTACAGATTATTTTAATTCTCTTCCTGTAATATGTCTATATGAAATAATTGCTTTGTAATTAGCTGCATGATTAAATGTTAAAAGCTAAATCTTTACTTTGGCAGGCTTAATATGCCTGGAAGGCCCAGTTGCACGACTTCTGTTAAGTATTTCTCAGTACAACATTAGGTATCCTCACTTCAAACAGATTTCACCATGCCCTGTTAATCAATGTTGCATAAGGAACTGGTTGCTACAGTGGTTCCGGATTGTACATTCAACACTACACATACACCAGTGGAAAAAATAGACCCGTCACTGTGGGTACTGAAAGTGCCAACATGTAGGCGGCTAATACCGAGCCATAGATTTTTGGATGCTGATCAAGTCAAGCAATTCCATTAGACTATATCAGATTTGCTTTTGCTCCCAGACTGAATTAAAGTTTAGTTTGTAATGGAGAGGATAATTCTCCTCATCAAGGAAATGGCTAACATTTTCACATTCATTTCAGAACATTTATTGCATTTTTCTCTGCTCATCTAGAGCTCTGTACTGTCTTTTGTTATATTTTTTAAACCAGTAGTAATCTGTACTAATTATCTGACATTTTAACAACATTTTTATTAAAAAAAAAAAAAAACAAAAAAAAACCCACTAATATCCAATGTCCTTAAGATGGGAGCCTTTAGCTCTGATCTAGTGATATTTCTCTAAAGAGCCTGACTGCTTAGGATTCGCTCATTAGAAGACGAAGTGCTGTTTAAACTTTAGACTGAGAAAATGTCAAGAACATATCCCTTCCACATTAAAATGTTCCTTTAAAATCTGAAGACAGATATACAGAAGTGTGCATACATTTAACATAAAAGTTCCTGCTAGTCAAGGTTAAAGACAGCAGTGCTTGGGTGAATGACACAGTACTTGTCCTTTGACTTGATAGAACCCAACCACATTGAATGCCATCTTTTTTTAAAGAAGCAAAGTAAAGCCATCTGTCCCTGAACTCTTAAAATAAACTTTGTTTCAAATTCCTTTTCTAAACTAATTTTTATGACTATTTCTAATAAAGACTTAAAGAACTAGACATTTTTAATCACTGCAAGGAAATGAAGTAGAGGTGTGCCTGCTTGTTGAAACCTTCCCTCTGAAGGCTTGGGGGTCACAGTGGGTCTCTAAGTAAGTGGCCAAAGACAGGGGTGGGGAACAGAATACAAAACAGAAACTGTGGAAGGTGCTTCACCTACATTCTTACAACACTGGGACAGAACATCGGTTTTCCAGCTTCTAGATGGCAGGTGGCGGGGCTTCTCAGTCTCCACAATCAGGTAGGCCAATTCCTGTAATAAATCTATCATATCTTATCTATCCTATCAATCAATCAATCACCCATCCTATTCATTCTCTTTCTCTGGCGAATCATGACTAATTCAAGTAATGTCACAATTCCCACAGCTATAGGTGAACCAGCTGAAGTTAAAGCCAAGTTCGTTGCACAGGACCTTTCTGTGATACCACCTGCCTTAATTGTCTTATTGGACCCCAAGAGTACATTGCGGCCTTCTTTTAGACACGTAGAAGAAAACTAACTTGTAGAGTGAAACCTTCTAATGCTCAGGGAATTTGCGAATTAAATTTTCTGTTTGACTGAAGGTTTCCTAGAAAGCTTTTGTAGTTTCAAATTGTAATACCTGTATTTTTGCCTTTAATAAGGGTGGTTATATATTTTTTATTAAGACATAGTTTTCTTCAAGGCCCTAATAATGAACTCATATTGGAATTTTTTTTCTTAATCAAAAGCCCTGGTTAAATTATTTTCTTCCAGTCTTCCCTTTTCTTCTAAAAGTGGACTGAGGGTGGAGGGGATCTAGTTAATTAGGATTTCTGTTAATCAGGTTTTTTAATTGTTTTGGTAAATTAAAATCAGGTGAAAGTTATGTCCCTGAATTTGAAAGAGTTTCTTATTATAGCTTTTCCTTGATGCCAATGTGTTCCCCTATCTTAGTATGCATTTGAAACTAATGGTCCGATACTCAAAGTGCTCAGATCATCGATGACCTGGACACCATAAATCCACCAGTGCACATTAGTGGATGGTCCTTAATTACACAGCTTAGGCCTGTGTAATCATATGGTGCAAAGGAACAGCTGAGAACATTAAAATGCATTACAAATAATAGTGCATTCTATAATCTCTCTTCAACTAATATGTTTATTATTAAAAGTAAAAAGAAAACTTTTAGTTGAATATCCACATTGTCCTGCATAACCATTAAAATATAAAAGAATCCAGTGCTATTATAAGATCATCTTTATTGGTTTACCTCCTAGTTTTCTAATAGAAATTGTAGCTGGATTTTGAACTTTTAATATAGAAATGTTTTAAATGAAGCAAAATTAAAGTTGTCTCTTAGAAAGACTAAAGAAAGGTTATTTCTTAATAAAATAAATTTTAGAGTAAACTGCAGTGCAATCACACGTACCTTAAAAATTTCTGTAGAGTTTTTGATTTAAGGGGACATAATTTAAACTATAGAACATTCAAATGGTTATAATAGTGAGGAAATATATTTTAATGGTGGTTTATTATTACTTCAAATTACATTTAATTGAGGATAATGAAGACATAATTTGAAAACAAGACCAGAAAATGAGAATTATTTTATTGGAGAATTAAGCAACATTAAGTAGTATGCTTCAGCAACTTAGCATAAAATGTGAGCAAGTAGTTTATTTTCACTTCAGGGTTTTCAAGTCTCAAAAATCCAACTAGTACCTATGTTGGCACTCACCAAAAAATTCTGGGTACACAAATATTACCATCAACATGTGGCTAGTAAGTAGGTTTTTGTACCATTCCAAATGCCCACAGGAGTGATAGAAATGAATTAAAATAGTTTATTGAGCAACTCTTCTGTGTAAGGCACTGAGGGCAGTGGCAGGGGAGGTGGGGAGAGCTGTGGAGCATCCCAGATGGAGGGGGAGTTGTACACAAAGCGGTGGTATTCTGAGCCAGTTGTGAGCATTTCTTTCCAAATCTGAGTTCAGAGACATCACACTGGTAGCTTACAATTGGTCATAAAAAGGAGGGCTTACCTTTTTAGAGAGCCAGTTGTTAAACATTTACAGGCATGCCACTACTGTAAAGGTGCCAAGGCAGCAGACACCAATAGGGGACAAAATAGGAATGCTTTCATTTTGAATGGGATTTTGGTTATGCCACAGTAGCAATGGAAATCAAGACAGAAAGGTAGGATGGTTCCTAGATATGGAGGGCCTTTATGCTTCACTAAGGAGTTTTCTCTGATTTCTCATCCTTATCAGAGACTTAGAAGAAAACAGATGGTACATTAAAGAGGGAATGAATAAAGAAAGGTTTTAAAAAGGGAACATTTATAAGATGTCTTACTCCACTCCTGTCACTACAATAAAATACTTGAGACTGGGTAATTTATAAAGAATATAAATTTATTTTCTCACAGTTCTGGAGGCTGGGAAATCCAAAATCAATGTACCAGGAGATGTGGTGTCTGGTGAGGCCTGTTCTCTACTTTGAAGATGCTGCCTTCTTTCTGTGTCTTCACATGGCAGAAGGGGGCAAAGACAAAACTGAAGCCGTGTCCTCACATCCTCACATGGCAGAGGAGATGGAAGGACAAAAGGAGACTAAAGAACTCCCTTCAATCTCTTTTATACAAGCATTAGTCCACTCATGAGGGCAGAGCCCTCATTACTTCATCACTTCCCCAAAGGCCCCACCTCTTAATACCATCACGTTGGGGTTTAAGTTCCAATATACAAATTTTAGAGGGATGCATACATTCAAACAATAGCATAAGGGATGGGCAAGGTTAAAGTCAACTCAAAAAGGATGGGCAAGCAACCCTGAGTGAGCTACCACAGGATGCAGAACCCAACAAGAAGCAAGGGACCCATTTATGGGTCTAGTCCACAAACATCTGATTCCTGGGGTACAAAGCAAAGTGGAAAGGGGTACCGGGTGGAACTGGAGGGACATCAAGAATATCCAGCACAATACTATAGCCAGGGGGGACCATTTAATGCCTCTTTACAGGGGAACCATGGGATCCCGTCTATAATTCTGAAAGATGAATCCACCAGCTGTATGTTAGACTAGAGAGGAGGCACACTACATAGGGGGAAACTGGTTAAGAAGTACTTTCAATAAGCTAAAGGAGAGGTGATAAGGGCTGGAATTGGGGTGGTGTTCACAGGAACAAAGAAGAAGTGCCATATTTGGAAGACACTAGGGAACTATAACTAGAGAGGCATCTATTGGATACTGCAGTTGACTAGATGTGCAGACAGGGGAGGGAAGAGTTAAAAATAATTTCAAGGTTGAGCCTGAGTGATGTGGTAACAGCAGTTCTCAAAACAAGATAAGGGCCAGCAATGGCAGGAGCTCATTTTGGAAGTGGGGTGAGTTTCCATTTGAATGATTAGAAGAGGGCGGGAAAAGACAGGCTGGAGTACTTCTCCTCCTGCTTCCCTCCCTGCTGAGTCAATAGGCAGGGGTTTCGATCCTCTACAAAAGGAACATTCTCTCTCCTCTTGTACAGCCACAGTTCACTCTGCATCCCGGAAACCACTTCTTCCTCTTGCTGCTTCAGTGATGTTGTGATTTTCAGGGTGAAAATATGCAGCAGGCATTTGGAAACAAAGGACTGGAGTTTGGAAGTGACATTATGGTTGGAGAGAAATTTGGGAGTTTTTCTCATAATCTAGTAAGTAGAAGACTTAAGATCTCAAGGGACACAGAGAGAAAAGCAGGTTAGGAATAAAAGGGTGCAGGGGAGTCCAAGATTTACTGCCATAAAGCATGCAATAAAGGATAACTCAGCATCTTGCTGAAAAATAACCAACTCTATCCCCACTATCTTTTTTTGATAAGTATTTAGTAATAGTGTCTAAATTTACTTATAAGTCAATACAAAGATGGAACAAAGAACAAATACAAAGAACAAAACAAATTGTTACAAGGGCAAAATGCTAACTCAGTGTTGAAATGGTCTAATATTATGACCCATAATTAAGATCAGGCAGAAAAGTACATCTCTCCACTGAGGACAAATCAATAACAACTAAGTGTTATGGTCATTAGAGCCCCAATGAAATTGCCATCTAAAGCTTGTGGAAGATCTTGTCCACTCACCATCAGTCACCTTTGTTCATGCGAACAGCAGCCAGATGTGGCTAAGTGCATTTTACACAATGAGTTCATGAATGAGAATGATAGTGCATGCATGAAGCATTTGCATGCCAAGCAAGAGAAATGTTTCAGCTATCACCAAACTACTATAAAAAATCTACATCTGCGGGCAACACAGGTGATGTGTTGTCAATTAGCAAGTGTCTCAATCAGAGGTTCACTACAATGAAAGGAAAATGTAGAACAGGGAAGAAAAAGGCAATGAAGAGCAGAAAATAAAACAAAGTAAGCTAATTTACTAGACACTATGTGCCATGTTCACATGCATTATATCTTCCCATTCTCACAAACTTGTGGTGCTACATCTTTCTTTTTTTTTTTTTTAAACCAAGATTCAGAGAAGTTAATCAGCATGCTCAGAGCCACACAGAAATGGAGAAGAAACTTTCTTCCTGGCGTGCCCGACTTGGCATATGCCAGTCCACACATGTAAGACACTGGCATGCCACCCAACCTGCCAAGACTCAATAGAATTGCTCACACAATTTCCCTCTCCACCAATTCAACCCTTCTGTTATGGTGACATATCTCTTCGGTATAGGATGCAGTCTCTTGGTTTGCTGAACTTTGTACAAGTTCTGCCTTCTCTGAACTCCAAGTGCACTTTGGAAGTAGGCAGAAAAGAAGGTCCCCTTTTATTCTATTCTAAGCCTCACTGGTCTTCTCCCTGTTGATCAAGCATACCAAAGTCCTTCTCACCTCTGGGCTCTGGCTTACAAAGCTCTTCCCTCTCCATACCCTTTGCCTGGCTAACTCTCCCATGACCTTCAGATTTTGGCTTAAAATAAACGTCACTTCTTTAGGGAGGTCTTCTCTTCGAAGGCTTTATGTTACATTCTCCTGGCCTCATGTACTTCTTCACTGGACTTAACACAGCCATCATTTTACACTTACTTGTGTGATAATTGGATTATTGCTTTTATCTCACATCAGACGGCAAGCTCCACATGGGAAAGGAACACACATCATCTGTTTTGCTTACCACTGTACTCCCAGCTCACAGAAAAAGATCTGCATACAAGTGGGGCTGTCGATATCCGCCAAATGATTGCAGTGAATGTCATGTTCTAAGAACTGTACCAAGTGCTTTCCCGTACATTCTCATAGCAGCCCTATGGGTAGACATTATTTCTCCTTTCTACAGATGAGTTTGGGGGCAATAAATTGAGTCTTTTAACCAATACTGAGCATAGCTATTACGTGACAGAGTTGAGATTCAAACCTGTCTGGTCTGAGCCCGTTTTTCTGCTTTGTTGCAGAATTCCTACAGATGATCACTTAATTATTTTGATTTGCTTCTATTCACTCTATCACCCCAATGAGTCTGGAAACTCGTCTGGACAGAAATAACACCATGTACATTTTCTTCAACCCTCATATCACCTTTCTAATAGCACTTGATACTCAACATGCATTTAATGAATACTTTTTGATTAATAACACTTCCTTGGCAATAGTATCACAAAAAGCATTCCCAAATGAGCTCAACTTTCTATAATAACCTCTCTAAAGCAGTAACATAGTAATATCTCTGAGTATAATACAGGTTTATGAACTACTCATTTTCTACCAAAATACAGATGAAATAACTTTGTAAAAATTATTTTAAAGAAGCAATATGGTAAAATGAAATAGACATATGATATGGAAATCCCTTTCCTCTTTCAATGACTGAATATTTGCTAAGTACATTTTCCACATGCCAAATGCTTTCATAGGTGCCAGGGACCTAAGACTCAGTCACAGTCTTTTCCCTTAAGGAGCTGCTTGGTGGTGGTGGTATTACAGGATGTAAATAAAGATAACACATGCTAGACTTGAGTGAGGACAAGGAGATGTGGGAAAATCAAGGACAGTGTGACTAACTCCGTCTGGAGGAAAACCAGAGTTAAGAGTATTGTTCCTACGCATACTTCTTACTAGCTGTAAGATACTGGGAAGATCCTTGTCTCGGGTTTTTTTTCCCACATCTTTAAAATGGGGATAATACATAACTCCCAGAGTTGGTATGTGTTCCTCTCAGCACACTTAGAAAACTCTATTTATTGGCTTGCAAGGGTAGCCAGGTGGCCAGCTGTGCGGTACTGGCTTTCCCCCAGAGCTAAGAGTCTGGATATCTACAATTACCTGTAAATGTGATCACAGCAATTGGGAGGCACTGATGATGAGGATTAAACAAGACAATGAATATGAAGTTCTCTACAAATAATTACTATTTCCATCTCACAAAGAATTCAAAGAAAATCAAGTTAATGGTATCCTCAACTCTTCCCTTCATGTGCAAGTGAAAATCAGCTAGCTGAAACATGGGAGGTGCTAGGGAGGCCAACTCATAGCAACCGGCCTCTGTGGATTCACCAGGGATCTCCCTAAGGGTCACACCTGATTTGGCTTGCCTGGTGACTCTCTCTCTTTTTTTCTTTCTTTCCTTTTTTTTAAGAGACAACATCTTGCTTTGTCACTCTGGCTAGAGTGCAGTGGTGTGATCAGGAATCACTGCAGCCTGGACCTGCTGGGTTCAGGTGATCCTCCTGCCTCAGCCTCCCAAGTAACTGGGACTACAGGTGTGCACCACCATGCCCAGCATGCCTGGTGACTTTCTCTTGCTTCCAGAAAGATTTGTGGCTAAATTGCACTGTTGTAATCTGGTCCTAACCAGGAGCCTTGTGGTTTGGTCAAGATACAAGGTAATGATGATACTAAGAATTAACAATAACAATGGTAGCTGCATTGTCTATGGACCATTTACAAGATGCTCAGCATTGTTCTCAGAGTTTTACATGGCCCAACAACCTTAATGTTACAATGGATGCAGAGAGATGAAGCTTTTGGGTTTGTTACAATGTCTTAAATTCAGCTCTTCTTGGTGGAATGATAGCTCTGAATCTAACACATTCTCTTTATTTGGAAAATGTGATTCCATGAATTACCAGTTAGGGGCATTATAATATTTTCAGATAGAAAAGAGAGAGTGGGATACAGAAGAGGATCTAGAAACAAACAGTAAAAGGCTCTAATGTATTCACCTGTTTGCCAGTTCTTTCAAGGCACATCAGCAGAATCCAGATTTCTCATGTCTGGACAAATATAAAGCAATCTAGGGGTCAACCACGAAAGGTGACAGCCATGTGAACTACTGGCTTCATAAAATACCTAGTCTGAGTCTTCTTGTCCCTTAAAATCTCTCCGCTTGCCTCAGAATTAGCATCCTCAGAATGCAGACCTTGTAGCAGCAGAAATATCAGATGTGAACATAAATACTTATACTCATTGCTACTATATGCTAAGTATGTACCTTGGAACAGGAACTGTTCTAAAGACTTTATATGCATGTTCTCACTGAATGATTCCAACGATTCTAAAAGGCAGGCTCTATTATTATCCCATTTTGCAGATTTAGATACTGAGGTTCCATGAAATCACTCTAGATCACACAGCTGAGAAGCAGTTCTGAAACTAATTCTTCCCAAATCTAGGACATGCCTTGTTACCCACTCCTTCCCCTGCCTTGGGCTGCACGTCCTGTAATACGATGGCAATGACTGACACATTGCTCTGATGCTTCACTTGCCTGTCCGAAGGACACCTTAAAGCAAAACAATCTTTAGAAGCGAATCTCAAGCAGTAGTTTTTAATACTGCTAGCAGTTTGAAGCTCATAAAAATCATTCAGTACTTTTCATGGCTGGGCGTGGTGGCTCACACCTGTAATCCCAGCACTTTGGGAGGCCGAGGCAGGTGGATATCTTGAGGTCAGGAGTTCGAGACCAGTCTGGCTAACATGGTGAAACCCTGTCTCTACTAAAAATACAAAAATTAGCTGGGCATGGTGGCAGGCATCTGTGATCCCAGCTATTCAGGATGCTGAGGCACAAGAATTGCTTGAACCCCGGAGGCAGAGGCTGCAGTGAGCCAAGATCGTGCCACTGCACTCCAGCCTGGGCGACAGAAACAAGGCTCCATCTTAAAGAAAAAAAAAATCATTCAATACTATTCATTAGATTCAGCAACCTACTTATTTCTGCAAATATCGGCAGTAATTTTTTCAAAATTAATCACTTTACCTGTCTTTTCCCTGTGTAACAAAAGATGCTTTTCAATTTTTAGACACCTTCTAAATTTAGACAATGATGATATAACTTAATAGGCAGTGAGATGGTAATGGTTAGGAGAATGCAATCTGTATGTATTCTCATCCCTTTAAAATGATTTAAAGAGGGTTTATAAATATGTTGTTAATAATAATTTTAAAAGATAATTCAATGATTGGTTAAATAAAAATACCAAACTAGATTTCAAAATTAAAAGTAGTAAAAAAAAAAAAAAAAAAAAAAAAAAAAGGTGATTTATTTTACATAGACTTTAATATGGAATTATGTAATGTTTTAAGCGGAATGGGCTGAAAGCTAACGTAGTCCAGTCCTCTTGTTTTATCGCTGCAATTAAAGAGGAAGAAACATAGCCAAGCACTTTAACAGTACAGGTTTCGAGTCAGACAGACCCAAGTTCAACCGCTGCTTCTCCACTGACCAGCTCGTCCCCTATCATTCACAAGTCACAGAGGCAGTTCTTGAAAATGCCCTGCCTGGGAAGCAGGAATGCCATAAACTGAGAATTCAAATAAAGGACTCTCTCCTCTAAAACAGATGTGTATCCATTCATTCATTCATCCACTTGACAAATATTTATTACATACACACTAGTTGTTTGACCTTGGGCAAGTTACATAGTTGCAGTCTGCCTTGGTTTCCTGAGCTATAAAGTGGGTGTCTGTCTACATTACAGAGTTGCTGCAAGGATTAAAGGAGTTAATGCACATAAGGTGTTGGTGGTGGGTCTTAACACGTTGAAAAGGCACAGTGTAGGATATCATTATTCTACTGCTACTACTATATGCTACGTTAGGAAAAATGGTGGTCACTAAAGCATCTCATTTGCATAGAACTAACCTCTCGCTACAGAGATCCATCCTGGTAGTGAAGCCATTTGGGAACTTGTTCGCCGGGACTCCAATTTGACAGTGTGAATGAATGCATGAAGAGAAAAATATCCCACCAGCATTTGCCCACTATTTTGTGTTTTGCCTTCAGATGGCTTTGAAGTGACCTACGTTTTTCACATGGCCTTCCCGTGAGAAAGGATGAGTTTCTGAGTATGTGAGGAAGCTGGCTATGTCCCTGTAGAACACAGCAAAGCTAACTGGTCCTTTGGGGGTTAGGCCTTACATGTAGTCCTCACTGCATGGAACCACAGTCAGTTGGAATAACAACCTGGAGAAAGCCAGTCATTGCTACTGCACTGTCCTTATGGTTCTCTGACGGTCCGAAGAGTTCATGTAGATTCCACATGTGTCCTGGAAACGCTCAGGATATGGCTGAAGTCCTACCTAACTCTCACTCCCGATCCTGGAAACCACAGAGAATGAAAAGAACCTTGAGTAGTCGTGCGGCTTCTCAGTCTTACTTCTCATAGGAAACCTTACACTCATCAACCCAGAGAAACCAGAAATAAGACCTTGAGGGAAAGTTCTCTCCAAAACTCGTTCTGATGTGCAAGTCTTACTAAACAAACAACAAACAAACATAAGCTTGTATGAAATCTGTCTCCCCTGCTCTATATGTGTGAATATCTGTATACACTGATCATTATTCTCTGAAAGTTAAAATGTTCCTATCAAAGAAAAAACAAAAATCAACAAAAAATCATTAAAAAATGTCCATTCTTCCCACATGTTCTGGGTTGTCCTATTTTCTATCTCGTTTTCTAACTCTAGCTGCCCTCTCCTATGAACCTTTCTTCCCAGATTGTCACAAGTATTTTTTAAGTGGCTAAGGTCAGCTTAAGATAAGCCATTAGGGAGGGGGTGTGGTTAATCCTTAGGTGGAGGGGAAACCCAGTTGAAGTTTCCCTGCATGATACTTTTTAATTGATGTGTCGCAGGTCCTTGCTTTTTTCGGTAACCCAAGAGCTAGCATGCTGAGTCACCGTCATCTTGTTTCTTGTTACCGGTTAGGACTCCACAGTTTAGGAAGCAGCTACCATCTGAGTGGAAGACACTAGGTCTGAGAGAGGCAGGAGTCTCATGTCTTAGCCCACCTCCAGTCTTCTCCTAGATGCGTGACCCCAGACAAATTCAACTTGTGCTAGGAAGAGGAGCCTCACAAGACCACTTCTTTTACAGATGAACTTCATTGAGTGACTTGTCCACAGTCACAATGAACCTTTCCATGACTGTGATCTCTCAGTTATTGGGGAAAAGGAGAAAGAACAATCACATTTGGTATCTCAGGATGTTACAGGTCAAATGAGATACATATTTAAGGATCTGGCAAAGTTTAAAGCTCTAAAATATGAGGCAGTGACAGCTTTGTCAACTCAGCTGCATCTTCTCTTCATGCAGCGTGTGCTGTCCTACGTTTATTGCTATCGACTTTCTGTTTCCAGCCTCCTCTCCTGTTTACTCAAGACACACTGAATTCTGACCAAGTCCTACAAGGAATTAACTCCATCTTCAGTTTAAAGTTCTCGACAAACTTAAGGAGTCTACCCTCTCTCAAGCAACCATCCAACATACTTATGTTCAACGAGGCTAGATCGAAAATCGTCTCCCGCTGAGCACTTGTGTGGCAGGTAAAAGCCCGTTCTGTGAATTAACCAGTATGTTTCATAAAGCCTCTGCTGGCAGCCGACATCTGAATTAAGGCTGCTGCTTTTGTACTTCTGTAGCCTGCACTCTCACCATCATAGCACACTATGCTGCACTTGTCAGTCTCCTTTCTGTAACCCTGACTAGACTGAAGCTCACTGAGGGCAGAGGCAGGATCCTTGGCACTGCTGACATTTGGACCAGATAATTCTTCGTTGTGGGGCTGTCCTGTGCTGTGCATTTTGTTGAGCAGCATCCCTGGCTTCTACCCATTAGATGCCAGTATACCACCCTCATTTCTACCCTCACTTGTGACAGCAGCTGACAAAAAAAGGTCTCTAAATATTGCCAAATGTCCCCTCAGAGGCAAAAATCACCCTTGGTTGAAATCCTCTGTGCAGAATGCCTTTTTCATGCAGAGCACTCAAGAAATACTTGTAGGAGAATGCACAGGTTGATGGAAACAAAATGCTCCAATGTACAAGCTGCAGAAAAATCAAGCTAACTTATTTTAGTTTTATTGCTTTCTGTAACGCCTGGCATACAGCAGGTGCTCAACATATACTTGTGGGGTGAACAAATGTTTAATGATTGTAAATGGCTTCCTGTACCCCTGGTAAAATTTTTCCCCTCAGGTGGGCCCAGGTGAGGTGGTGAGCAACTGTCAATGCTAGGGAGAGAACAACAAAATCTCTTAGCTATGGAATTAGGGACTAGAAACATCACCTTGCAGAAAGGTAGGGGCTGTGCCCAGACCATTAGCTCTCCATATAATTCTAGCTCTTGGGACAGAAATCAAATTATTTGCACTGGTAATATTTAAATCATCTACCAGTGTTCCTGGATCCTTTAATGCACAACTCTGATAGGGCCGTGAAGCACCAGGAGGGTTGCAGGACATCCAGAAGGTCAGACATTGAGTCATTAGTGTCACTGCTGGGAATTGAGCCTGCGCCTTCCTGATTCTCTGTACAGTACTTGATTACACTGATTATTATGGATGCAAATTAAGACTTATCACTATTGTGAAATAACAATGCAGGTTAATGATATTCTTTATTGCCATGCTAACATTTTTTTTCTAGAGGGGAAAATTATAGGCATGAAACCAATTAAGCCACCTTTCTTTCTTTTAAAGCTTTTTTAGTTTTTCTAAAGGATGATTCTTTCTATGGCTCACTGCTTAATAGTGCAAACTCATTTTTTGTTTCCTAGGTCTTACTGAGATAGATGCTAATATTGGTACTGCCCACTGTCCCCCTACAAATTGAAAATGACTAGGCTAATACATTATCTCACAAAGGGCAGTCATAAATAGGAAGAGCAAATATTTTGAAATGAATATTCAACGGACATTCTCCTGAAGAGGTTAGGCATTGCTGGAAATGGCTCCCTTGAAAAGCTTTGTTTACAAGATTGCCCTTTCCTGGACACCCCTGTAGGATGGCTCTCTTCCCTGGATTGAAATGGTGGCTCCAGAATACAATGGCAGACTAATTTATGTGTTCCCCAAACTTAAATATTCCTTTACTCCCAGGTCTACAAAATATCTGCCACAGAAACCTTTCACATAGAAGGATGTCATGTCATATGTATATTGTTAATGTAACTATGGTAACCAAAAATGCCACCAGTGTGTCTGTTTCATACACAAATGAGGGGACAGCTGTGGAGTCCACATGTCTGCCAGTGGTATAATAGATGTGAGCTAGGACAGCCTGGGTTGGAAAATTACAACTCATTTATATTAATCAGAGCTTTCAAATAACACTCCAACCTCTGAGCAATAAAGAGTATAAATGGAAGGCAATAAGCCACTCTAAAAGCAGTTTTCACTCCACAGATTTTAAAACTAAGTGTCTTAAGCTGATACAGCAGCATCTTTAGAGGGTACTCTGAAGTCAGAGTGGACAGGACCTTGGGAATGTATTATTCCAAGTTCACCCTTAGCTTCTTCGCATCTCAGTTCACTAGGTAAAATGGTTCCATATAAGTTAAACGTTTATGTTAATTGTGGTACTGGAGGTATGGCTTACATAAACCTTTTAGTAATCTCGCTGATTATGGCAGTTAGTCCTTCCAGCCTTATTCTCCCAACTTGATTATGTTATACATGACAAAATTGAAGATTGGTATGGAGTTAAGCAACTGATCCAAGATCTTCCAGCTATGACTGGATAATAGCTTGCTAACCAATCAATCAACTGATAAAATTGTTAATAACTCCCGACATTTGCCTAGAGCTTTGAAAACATTCAAAAAGTAAAACACACAATAGTAGTAAAGCTTGCATATTGTTTCTTTTAAAAAACTGTAACATAAAATGGTATGTATTTTAATTATTGGATAGTACGCTTAACAGTTCTACAGGGTGCCCATAAAGTCTGGAAACATTTATCATTTTATCATGGATTATAATGCAATGTCAATAAACCATTTATCATGCATTTATCTATATTTGAAAACTTGGGAGGCTACATTCTGTAATAGATCTGTAAAGCAGGTGAATGCTAATATGCTAAAACAAGAAATTAAAAAGCAAACTTCACCTAAAAAGACTTGAGAACAAATGGATCCCTTGGTCACTAAAGTATTGAATTTTACAGATAGGGTTTAACTTTTATCTCTATTCTGTACTTTGAGCCAAAACAAGAGAGAATAAATGTTTTTCTGACTTCATCTATATAATTTCATCCTGAATTAAATATTAATCAAAGCTCTATTCATGAGTTAAAGATACTTTCATTGTTCCCAGAAACATACGACTCTAAATGATCATATGATTCTAAAATGGAATTTGCTTTATCTCCAGATTGGCTTAACCCAAAGTAGATGTTCAGCATAATTTTTAAAAATTAAATACAATATTTGAATAACCTGACATTAGTGCTGAAATGAATCATTCAGAGAACTATTATTTTGTAACTTAAAAATAAATTTTAAGTAAGCATTATGCAAGTCTTGTAAAAATGGCATCTGCATCCTATAATTTACCATATTTTATTTATGACTTATGGCCTACTTATGGTGGTATAAAAAGCCCACCATTCTGATTATTTATCATCATTATTTATATTCCACTGGCTTGGGAAGTAGCAATATAACTCTGTAGAGACCGATTTTCTTTAGTACCTAGTATATTCCCGTGAGTGTCACTGCTTTAGAATATGTGGTAATGGCTCTAGCAGTTTAGGTCAAGAAGATAGCCTTAGCACAGACTAACTAGAGATCAGTGGTTGAGTTTTTCCTTGCTTTCCCAGAATTTCAGACATTAACCAGAGCTAGCTGAGGTTATTTTTTTAGAACCACAGTCTGCAGTTGGATCCGGTCTTGAGATCTTTTATTTAGCAGAATGATCCTTTTCTAATAATTAAACACTTTATTACTTTTATTTACCAAGGAATGAGTTCTAATCTTTCCTTTCATTAGACTTGCAGAGTAAAGATTACACAGGCAGGTTAACTGCCAAAGATAAGGTTTCACAAATGTGAGCGTCGTTTTTAAGTTACCAGGTTTCAAAAATACCTTGATAACTTTACAACAAAATGGTTTATAGTCTAGAAATGTCAAGTTTATTTTAAGTTACCCTTCAACTCTATCAGGAAGACAGAATTCCAGGCGTGAAGAGCCAAATTAAGAGTTTATTATGATGATTTGTTACTTTCTGACTTCTATATAGCTCTAAGAGAGAAAATGCAAACTTGGCTATAACATTTTCTTACTGAAAATGGATTCAATTCATTTTTCCCCTCCTGGGAAAATATGGCCTTATGTATAAAAGGCATTGAACCTGCAAAAATAACTTAAGGGAACATGTAAAATAGCAGACTAACATCTGTTGTCCACCCCTCCCCCCAAACACTGGGCCCTCCAAAACAATGTTGTCTTTTTTTTTCTGGTGGGGGGTGGGGGGTGCTGTATTTTAATGTCCCTTTCAGTGAATATATAGGATACAGGGGCAAATGCTGTTCCGTGAATAAGTTCTTTTTCCCTTCAACAGTGTTTGAGGTTGACAAAAGAAGAGGCCACTGGGGCTGGTTAGTCGTAGGTATTAATGAAATCGCCTGCCTCACGTGCGGCCCACACTGCCTGCCTTTTGTTCAGCTGTCGCACAATGCCAAGAGGTGAACAGTGCAGTGTGGTCACTCAGCTAATGTTAGACACAGCAGAAAGGCCCTTGCTCCACAGTCTATTGCACGACTGCCTCCCCGTTCACTGTTCTGTGACCTGAAAACCATTAGGGTAACTAGGGATGGGACAGTTGCATCACCTCCAGTTCTACAAGTTTGGTGCCTTAAGAACAGAAATGACTTTGACCAGACAGTGGACATTCTCAGGAGATCTTCATGTCGGTCAACGACAACGATCTTCTACTGTAATGAATAGCTCTGAAGATGAGTACCAAATTTGAGCAAGAGTCAAATTATTAAAAGAAAACTCGAAAAGTTGAGGGGTGAATTCAGAAATCACTTCAAGCCGCTGGAAGTGGGTTAAAGTTACTGTCTGCTTCACACAAACCTTTTCCTAACTAGCACAGAATATCCAGCTTGAATACTGCACGAATATATACAGCCAGGTAAAGAGCAAGCAGCACTTTGAGCTTTCAATACAATAGCACTTAAAGAATTTGTCTCTTGAATAAAGGTGTCAGCAAGCCATGGAATTTCCAAACAGAAAAACTCACACTGTGTCTTTATTCTATTTTCTTAAGGTCTATTGTTAACTGAAGACTCCTTGTCTTTTCAAATTCCTTCATGTGAATGGATGAGGCCAGACATCTGCCAGGATCCGCTCACATTTGCATGCAAATCAGAGACTTCGGGACACATATGGCCCTGGAGCCAATAACACTTTTACTCTAGATTTATACTGATTAAAGTGCCTTCCTGAACTTTCCACTCCTCCAGCCCTAGCTTTTAAAAATGAAATAATGAGCCTATTCCACTAATATTATTTAGACTGTCATGGCAAAACAAAACAAAACATGTTGTCTTTTATCCTCCACGCAAAAGCCCAAGTCGGCAGTACCTGTTCCCTCAGCCAATTAGAATTCCACTTTTCCTTTACTAATTTAGGTTTGGGAATGAAAATACTTACGGTGGGATGGGATTTATACTCTTAGCCTTTGCCTGTGAGGTTCAAGTGCTTCAAAACCATTTGTACCCCGGCCAGTCATTCCCTCACGGCCAGGCTCTGTTCTTGGCGTTGGGGCTACAGCGGTGAACACGGCAAGCAAGGTCCCTTCTGGATCTGGCATCCGGGCCGAATCGCCTGGTCCGCGTTTCCGCGCGGGCTCCCCTGGAACCGTCCCGGGACGAGCGGCCCTCCCGCTGCTGGACTTTTCCCCCCAACCCCAGCCTGCCAGGCAGGGACTCCCTGGGCAGGAGGCGGGCGCCGCGGGAGGCGGGGAAGCGCCGAGTCGGCGGCTGCCCACACCCCTCTCCACGCAGCACAAAGGACACTCGCTGGCAAACTTTCCTCGCTTCTGACCCCGGCCGAGCCGGGAACTCAGCGCCGGCTCTGTTCCTGGCGGGGATGAGGCTTCCCTAACATTTTAGGCTCTCTGGCAAGCGTCCTTAGGGTGCCACTCCTTCTGGGCTCAAGGCTCACAGGCTGAGGTCTGTCCCTGCGTGGACCGCGGAGAGTTGGGTAGATTCTTCCCAAGGCTCTGACTTCAATACTTTCAATGCCTTGTCCATTATGCCTCTTGCCCCTTTCTCTTACCAAGGCCACCGCCAAGACACCCTTTTTCTTTTCTCTCCCCATAACCCGTCACTTTCCTTTCCCTCCTCTTGCTTGGCCCTCTTTCCAACTCCCTGGGCACCCTTTCCGCGCTGTTCTCCAGCCCCAGCTGCCTTCCCCAGTTCACATCCCGGCAGCCCTCCTCCCTCCCAGTCCCCGGGCACCACCCTCCCCTGGTCGGCCCCTGAAATCCATCGGGCTCGGCTCCAGTCACTGCCTTTTTCCTATTTCTCTCTGGTCTGCCTTCCCAACTAGCGCTCTCCCACACCTTTGTTTTTTGGTAAGGGGGACAGAGGGAAACGGGGCACTATATTCCCGTTTCCCGACTTCGTCATTTTCCCCAGCTCCATGAGCCGCGCTCCCTCGTCCCCCTTAGGCCCGCGATCTTATCCCGAGGTTCTCCAGACCCTGCAGAGTCTCCCACGCCACCAAGTTTGCCTCTACTTCCCCACAGTGCCTCCCACACCTCCCCCGCGGCGCGGCCGGCCAGGGCACTTACCCCGAGGCCCAGCGGGTGGGGGTGTTGGGGTGCGCACGGACCCGGCACCCGCGGCAGCAGCAGCAGGAGGAGGAGAAAGACGAGGAGGAGGACCGGCTGAGCGGCGCCTCCTTCCCAGTCCGCAGCGCGCACTGGCTCCTTGGGGGACCCCCGGCAGAGCACCAAGACTGGAAACGAGGCGGCGACACAAGCAACAGCTGCTGCACGAGGCTGGGCTCAATCGGCTCTTGGAGGCCAGGGCAGGGGGAGGCAGGATTGGGAAGGAGGGTCGAAGAAGTGGGGTGCAGAGGGCGGGGCAGCGAGCTGCCAGGTCCTGAGGAAGGCGCCCCAGGCGCCTAGGGATGCCGCCGCGCAGTGGCCGCCGCCCGAGCTGACGCCGCCGGCCCCTCTCCCTGCCCGGCGGGCGCTTGCAGCCGCGGGCGCACGGGCCTCGCCTAGTTCCGCCGCTAGCTGCCTGCGCCTTCGGTGCGCCCCGCTTTGTGCTCCCCGCAGCCGGCGTGCACCTGGTGTAAGCAAAGGCGGTCAGCTGATGGGCCGCGCGCGGATTGGCTGCTCCGCCGTCTCCTCCCCTCCCGCCCGACCCCCTTCCCGGCCTCCCCCTCCCGCCCCCGCCCCCGCCCTCGGCTCAGCCCCGTGCTGGGCACCATCTGTAGACCGCCCAACAAAGGCGCAGCGCGGCGGGCCTCGGGTGGCCGGGCCGCGCTGCGCCGCCGCGGTCGTCGCTGCAGGGAACAGCCGGCCGCCGCTTTTTGTCTAGGGGACAGCAGGCTGCGGCTGGGTAGAGAGGCGAGGCGCACTGCCGTTTCTTAGCAAAAGACAGACCAAAAGAAAAAAAGCGTCCGTGCTAGGAGGCCAGCTAGGCACAATGGGGCCACATCTCTTTGCAAGGTAGAACTCGGGCTCGGGAGCTGAGAATCAGACACAGTTCGGCCTGGGGTTGTGAGAGCGAAGTTTCCGGGTGAAATCCGACCCTGCGTCTTAAAATACAGGGCGCGTCCTCGGGCTGTGTGTGCGCGCCCGGGGGCGTCCTCCGCGGAGCTGGCCCGGGCCAGTGTCCTTGCCGCGGGAAGGAGGATTCGGACGCTTAACTCGGTGGAGAAGCCGCTTCCCATTTGAGGAGGCTTTCCGAAAACGTTTCTGAAACTTTGAAATTACAGCTTTCTGATTTGTTAGGTGTGGAAGTTGTGTTTAAATAGGCGGTGGAGGACTGAGAACGCAGTCTTATGTGGAGGGTGTCTCAGAGAAAGGGGAGGAGAGTGGGGAGGGAATGGGTCTTCGGAAACTGCACGTGAACCTGCGTTTTCAACTTCAAAGTCGCCAGCCCCGGAATAGGGCTCCAGAGAAGCCTTGGCATCCTTTATTGGGGGAATCGGCTTTAAGCGAAAGTATCATTAGCCCGTCAGTACTGAACAACTTCTGGCAAAGGAACGTGGTGACATTTCGTCATGATGTCTAAGCTTAGAACTTCTGGAGAATTTAGAAGGATACATTATTAGAGAATCATCTTTTGGATTCTTCAAAGCCACAGGATAAATTCAATGTCAGTAATCATGTTCTTGATCCCTATAAAATTTCTTGGTGTCTGGCGTAGTCTCTGATAAATGTTTGATGTCTTTGTGTGTCTTAATACTTTGTTATCCTGAAACTGTGTCATGTAGACATAAATGGTCACAATTTGTCTTAAAAGGCTTTAGGAAAAGATGATATTAGCACTTGGGCTGGAAGGTCGTGCAGAGAAGAGGAAGAAAAAGGCCCACTGCTGTCTACAAATGAATAGGAAGATTTAAGATCTTTCAAAGCAAGTTGAGTCTAGACCCTTACCCAAATTTTGTAACATGATTTGGTCTCTTCCCCCCTTTTCATGCAGATTATCCATGGAGTTAGCATGCAGATAGCATGGAGTTATCTGATAGAAGGTGGCCTCTGGTGGAAGTACAGAAATCGAATGGTCAGGGAAAGAGAGAATGCAGGTTTCTTAGGTAGTCTGTGTTAGGTTTCCAGCCTGACTTCCTGGGAGTGGAAGAGAGATGAAGTTGTGCCCTTCGAGGAGGAGCTTTATAGAGGTAGGTCTTGGAGGAGCAGTTGGAGCAATTGATTAATGATGGTGAGAGTTGCTCCTAGGAGGCCAGATCTAGAACAGCCTCCAGGTTTTGGAAGAGGCTTCATGAGAATGGTATGAGTCAGGGACCAAGGTATGAATTTTGAAACCAGGCCAACACTGCTTAGATCCCAGCCCTGCAATTTATAAGCTGTATCCCTAAGGGCAAGTCACTTTGTCTCTTTAAGCCTTAGTTTCCTTGGCTGTAAAGTAGGGTTAATAACAGTACTTATCCCAAAGGATTGTGGTGGTTAAGTGGGAGTAAACACATAAAATGCTTAGGACAGTGTTTAGTATATAGTAAGCATTCAACGACAGGTGTAAACTCTAGGCATTATTAGGCAGATATTGAAGACTAAAATAAGACATCACTTCAGACAGGTGGGATAATGATTCCACATGTGACAGAATATCTCAAAGGCACTAGCTGCTCCAATGGAGGAAATGGACTCTGTCTCCCCGCTGTTCAATTCATTTCTTTTCAAATTAGCATATCATTTATTTAAACTAGTTTCCCTCTTCCCCAAAGCAAGAGTGAGAAAGGCAGCTTTTCCCATTTCTACTTGACCACTACATGCATTTGGTTCCAGACAGAGAGAAGAGCATTATCATTAGGAAGACGTGTGTCAGGGATGGGGGGAGGGAATTTGGGTGAGAGGATGGGGCTTGCTGTGGACAGAAGAGGACACATGAGCATGACAATTATAAAAGAGTCCGAAATGTGGTGCAATTATTACAAATTTGCTGAATTGCCTGAATTGGTAATTGGTCCACATTTTAGAGATTGTTAACTCTGCAAAGGGGTTTTGGGACTGTCTTGTTAACTGACACTTAAAAGCTCCTTGTCATTGGGATGGATGAAGAGGAAACATACAGTCAATGAACCAGCATAACCAAGTCTCTTACTTCTTGCTTAAAGAGCTCTCCATCTGAATTACTCCTAGTGAGCTCACCCAGTCCTGGGATCCTGAATTTATTAGTAAAAAAGCACTTAATAGTTATTTATTAAGGTGTGGTAGAAGACCTTGGAATCTTTGAAGGAGAACGGAATTGGAGACAAGAGCCCAAGAGTTCCCAAGAGAACAAGGTCTTACTGTTGATGTAAAGAGTTCTTGCCCCTGGATTGGCTGTGTTGAGACACTACAAACCCCTCTGGATTCCTGCACCCAGTCCCTCGAGGTTCTTTAGCTTTCGTTTGAAGGAACATTATAATTGGTATTAGCCTAACTGTACTGATCTATGTGGTAAATGAAGAAGAAAAAAGATGAAACTTCAGAAGATAATCGTATTTGAATAATCTTTAAAAGAACATCTGTTTTTTGAAAAGAAAATTATCATATGCCACTTAAAACTGCAATTTTTCAAAGTTGAAAATATGTCTCTAATTGAAATATTAATAGAGTACTGGTAGTCAGAGTTCTTTCCAATTTCTGAACTAAAATTGTAGTTTTAAAACAACCACCAGCAAGCTCTTAGAGGGTGATGGCTGCAGCTTAAAATTATGTGACTATTGTGATCATTGTTAACTTTCATACCAAATATATTGTTTCCCTAAGAATTTTTGACAATGAGTGAGTTTACTACATATACATAGTTCCTGTTCTTCTAGGTTTCTTTTTCTTTTTCTTTTTCTTTTTTTTTTTTTTTTTTACTGCATATGAAACATCCCAACAACAAAAAAAAGGGATTCGTTGAGATTTCTGTAATTAAAACTAGTTTTTGCATTTTTGCATTTAAGCTTAAAAATTTGACATAGAACTAAAGTGACCAACCATCTTAGTTTGCCTGGGAATCTCTAGGTTTTAGTCCTAAAATTCTCAACATCTCAGGTAACCCCTTAGTCTTGGATAAACCAAGATGGTGGGTGGTTCTAAATGGAACTAACATTAATAGGTTTATAGTGCTGTTGCAATTTTAGTTGAGTTGCAGCTTTGCAGATATACCAAATAACATTTTATTCCTGACTGAATAAAGGGTTCTATTTCCACTTGTAGAACTTGGTTGTTGCAGAGAAGTTGACAATCATTGTATTGGTCCATTCTCATACTGCTATGAAGAAATACCCAAGACTGGATAATTTATAAAGAAAAAGAGGTTTAATGGACTCATAGTTTCCTTGGCTAGGGAGGCCTCACAATCATGGCAGAAGGCAAAGGACGAACAAAGGGATGTCTTACATGGCAGCAGGCAACAGACCATGTGCAGGAGAACTGCCCCTTATAAAACCATCAGATCTTGAGACTTATTTACTATCATGAGAACAGCACGGGAAAAACTTGCCCTCATGATTCAATCACCTCCCACCAGGCCCCTCCCACGACATGTGGGGATTATAGGAGCTACAATTCAAGATGAGATTTGGGTGGGGACACAGCCAAACCATATCAGTCATCAAATCCAACTTCTTTATTTTTGTAGATTAAGAAACTAAGCCCTAGAAGAGGAACACAGCCAGTTTATTTACAAATCCTACTCTGAAAGCTAGACCGTATACTCTTTGGAGAGGGATGATGTGACCAGCTCCCAGCCCAGGGCCTATACCATGTAATGGGTACTCAGTAAACTTCTTTAAAATAAATGAAACCATAAATGTCTTTATGTAATCGGATCACATTATTTCATGAGTATTTTCTTCATATCATTAAAAAGTCTTTGAAGCTATAACGCTTAATGGCTGCATAATTCTACCAACTTTTTGTTGGTGAGAAATAAGGATTTTCTCAATTATTTGTTATCACATATAATAAACATACTTGTTTAAAAATACTATTTTGGTTATTGATCTATAGATACAAACTACACTTTATTATCAGTTTAACATATTCAACTTTTTCTATTTCCTTACTGTTCACCTTTAGCCAGCCAAACCTTACTAAAAAATAAAAGAACATTTGTTTGCTTTTGTAAAGATTTCAGTTGATAGAATTTTAGAATCTTCTTTGTTTTTAATTGTTTGCTCTCCATTCTAATTTCTCTTTTGTTTGTATAACAATGGTTAACATAAACTAAGAATTAACTCTGTGTCATTACGTTACACTTAGTAATTTTTTTTTGCATTGAGAGAGGCAGTCTGGTGTAACGATTAAGAGCCAGAGCTCTTGATTTGGGGTCCCTAGATTTACATTACAGCTCAACACACTATGTGAATTTGAACAAGTTACTAAGTTCTCTGTGCCTGTAATAGTACCTGTATCATGGAGTTTTGTGAGGATAAAGAGGTGCATATGCAGCATACCTATGTAACAAACCTGCATATATACTCCCAGAGTCTAAAATGAAAGTTTAAAGAATAATAATAAAAAAGATGCTCAGCATCACTGATCATTAGGGAAATGCAAATCAAAACGACAATGAAATACTACCTCATGCCCATTGGGATGACTATTCCACAAAACAAACAAACAACAACAACAACGACAACAACAAAAAACCACCAGTGTTGGCGAGAATGTGGAGAAATTGGACCCTGATATGGTTTGGATTGGTGTACCCACCCAAATCTCATGTCGAATTGTAATCCCTAATGTTGGAGGTGGGGCCTGGTGGGAGGTGATTGGATCATGGTAGTGAATCCTTTATGAATGGTTTAACACCATCTCCCTAGAGCCGTTCTTGTGATAGAGTTCTTATGAGGTCTGGTTGTTTAAAAGTGTGTAGCACCTCCCCCATCTCTCTCTTCCTCCTTCTGTGTCCATGCAAGACATGTCTGATCCCTCTTCGTCTTCTGTCATGATTGAAAGTTTCTTGAGGCCTCCACAGCCATGCTTCCTGTACAACCTGCAGAATTCAATTCAATTGAATTGTGAGCCAATTCAACCTCTTTTCTTTATAAATTTCTCATTCTCAGGTATTTCTTTACAGCAGTGTGAGAACAGACTAATACACAATGCTTGTGCACTGTGAGTGGGACTATAAAATGATCCAGCCACGGTAGAAAACAGTATGGGAATTCCTCAGAAAATTAAAATTAAAATTACCATATGACCAAGCAATTTTAATTCTATGTGCCCAAAAGAACTGAAAGCAGGGTCTCAAAGAATTATTTGTACACCCACATGCATAGCAGCATTATTCACAATAACTAAAACATGGAAGCAACCCAAATACCTATTGAGGGATGACTATATAAACAAAATGTGGTATATACATATGTATTAGTCTGTTTTCACGCTGCCAGTGAAGACATAGCTGAGACTGGGTAATTTGTAAAGAAAAAGAAGTTTAATGGACTCACAGTTCCACGTGGCTGGGGAGACCTCATAATCATGGCAGAAGGTGAAAGGCACGTCTTACATGGCAGCAGACAAGAGAATTGAGAGCAAAGTGAAAGGAGTTTCCCCTTATAAAGCCGTTAGATCTCGTGAGACTTACTACCACAAGAACAGTGTGGGGGAACTGCCCCCATGATTCAGTTACCCCCACTTGGTCCCTCCCACAACATGGGAATTATGGGACCTACAATTCAAGATGAGATTTGGGTGGGAACACAACCACACCATATCAACATATAATGGAATATTATTCAACTTAAAAAAATTAAATTCTGACATACCCTACAACATGAATATGAAATGAGGACATTGTATTAAATGGAATAAGTCAGTTACAAAAAGACAAATACTGTATGATTGCACTTATATAAGATACTAAAAGTAGTCAAAATCATACAGAAAGTAGAATAGTGGTTGCCAGGGCATGCAGAGAGCAGGGAATGTGGAGTTATTATTTAATAGGTGTAGAGTTTCAGTTTTATAAGATGAAAAGAGCTATGGAGATGGCTGGTAGTGATGGTTGCATAACATTAGTTATGCTTAGTTATGCTTAGTAACACTGAACTGTACACTTAAAATGGTTAAGATGGTAAATTTTATGTTTGTATATTCTATCATAAGGAAAAAAGAAGTGTGTATGTGCCTAGCATATAGCAAGCACTCACTAATATTAATGTATTAATATAATGGTCACTGAGAACAAATAAACCAAAGACCATCAGTGGCTTAAATAAGGCAAGTTTATTTCATATTCAAGTAACAGAGTATGTTTCTGGCCGGGTACCCTCTACCTAGTCGTTCCAGGCCCAGGTGACTTCCATTTTTTGCTTCTTGCTCCTCTATGGCTATAGACATTTTTTCATTTGCACAGAGTGTAGAGAAAGAAAGAGAATAAAGGATCACATGGGAATATTCTATGGGCCAGCCTAAGAAATGGCTCATATTATTATTGGTGAGAACCCAGTTACATATCTATGTCTAACAACAAGGGAAGCAGAGGAATATAGGCTAAGTATGTGCCTAGAAAGTAGACAGAGAAATTGTGCAACATATTGCAATCTGTATTAGCAATATGGCAACGTACATTAGAAACACAGTCATCTCTCCTACCATTGGCTGTTACCTTACTTAGTCCTCATAACGAGTCTGGTAAGGTAAGAGAGAAAATGACTAGTTCAGGGACATCCTGCAAGTAGGAGGGTTTCATTATAGCAAACAAAATGTGTATACAACAGCTACTAGAGCAGTGCTTTCCAGTTCTCTGTTCAGCTTAAAACTTTTCTTGGTTGATTGCTAACCTAATTACCATCAACACAGTGCCTTCTTGAAGCTCCCAGAGACTTCAAGCAGGGAGAAGAAGACTGTCAGCTGCCCCGCCGGCTGCTTGTACTTCTTATTCTTTCAGTAACGTCTTTCTTCTTTCAGTAACCATAAAACTTTAAGGAAGTTCAGAATTGTTCCTCATAAGAAAGTGCTTAGAGACTGCTGCACTGGAATTCAATGCCCCTATTATCATAAATTTAATATCCACACTTACTTTTAGTCCTAGGGGCCTATGAGGCTATAAAAGAAAGATTGGCAGATAGAGTAGACACAATCGGCTTATACACATTTTGCAGAAACACTGAAGCCCACAGAATTTCCTCTACATTTCATTTAGTACCTTCTTCTGTCAAGTTTGTCTCCATTTTGCCTGTACTTCATTTTATTTTCATAATAGAGAGCTCTCATACTTGTTATCTCTGAGTATGTTAACAGTCTCTTTTGAGTAAAACATTGCCCATGTTGCATTTTCATGGATAACTAAGGATTCACCTACTGGACCAATCATCTGTTGAAATCCGTATTTTCTTGAATTCAATTCATATCGTACTCTTGAGTCTGTATCACTTTGCTCAAACTTTGCATCACATCCAAGCTATCTTTTGGAAAGGAGACTGAATTTTTGAGTTTGGTAGCCTTGGAGAAAGAAGGCTGCAGATGGATGTGTGATGTATGAATGGTGACTTATCTAGTTACTAGAAGCAAGATCATATTGTAATTCAATTCAGTAAGGACCCGCTGGAGCTATAAAGAGCCTTAGAGATGATCTGGCTCAACCCTTTCATTTTATAGATGAGCAAACTGAAATCTCAAGAAGGCCAACACGTCCACGTACTTCAGAGCATCTTGGAAATTTGACTGGATTTAAATCCTTATCCAAGGTCCCACTGCTGGTTAATAGGAGAGCTGGGCTAAAATCTCGTTTTCTTGATTTTTCTCTTATATTAGTGTAACTTTAATTAGGATCCTCAGGCCTTCCGGAAGTTCATGGGATATACTTTTAAGAGTCTGCGACTTTGCTATATATGAACCTCAAAGCACGGATAACAAAAGCAAAAGTATATGAATAGGATTACATCAAACTAAAAAGCTTTTTCACAGCCAAGGAAACAACCAACAGAGTGAATAAACAGCCTACAGAATGGGAGAACATATATGTCTCATACATACCATACATCTGATAATGGGTTAATATCAAAAATATATAAATAAACAGTTCAATAGTAAGAAAATAACCTGATTACAAAATGAGCAAAATATCTGAATAGACATTTCTCAAAAGAATATGTACAAGTGACCAACAAGTATATGTCGATTTTTTAAAAATTCTCAAAATCACAAATTATCAGAGAAATGCAAATCAAAACCACAATGAGCTATCACTTCACACCTGTTACAGTAGCTATCATCAAAAGATGAAAGAAAAGTTTGGCAAGGATGTGTAGAAAAGAGAATATATATATATATATATATATATATATATATATATATATATATATATATATATATATATGTTTAGAGAGAGAGAGCTCTGAACCGAAGTCAGAAGATTTGAGTGTGTCACTTGCCAGCCGTGTACCTCTCAATGTGCCATTGACAGTCTCTCAGCTTTCACATGCTCCCTGAGAAGTCAGAGTGAAAACATCCATCTGGCCTGCCTCCTCAGTTTCCAGATCAAATCAAACTGTTCAGGGAAGTACTTTGCAAATGGTGGAATGTGTAGACCATTTTATCATGATGCTGGGATAGTGGAAGGCTCTGTGAGTGGTGGGCTTCCAGAATGGGGTTCCCACAGACTGTGGCAGCCTGTGCCATGTGGATGATGTCTAGTGTAGAATATACCAGCCAACTGCACCTGCTCCCTTTCACTTCAGTGCCTGAGAAGAAAACAGAACTGCCAGCAGTCCATGGGACAAATGACTAAATGCCCTCCAGACAGTTCAGAGTCCTCTGCCTTTCAGACTTCGGTTCTTCCTGAAGGAATCTCGGTCTGGAAAGCAGGAAGAAATTTGTTATGGAATTTTTCCATCACAGGCAAGTTTTGGTTTTCATAATAACAGTAATAATAATGGCTAATTAAGTATGAACTGTGTGCTAGGCATGGTGCAATTTCTGCTTGAATTCTATGTAATTCTTAGAATAATCCCATGATACAATTAGATATTATTTATTACTCTCAATTTTTTTTCAGATGAGGCTACTGAGACCTTAATGAAGTTAGATTATATGCCCTGGATCACCAATCTGATACCAGAGCTCAAGCTCTCAACTCTGATGTGATATATAGTCCCAGATTCTATCTATGCCATAATACTAGAGTCTGAAAGGCTTGCACTGTTTTGACCATATCAACACCGATACTACGCCTACTGGGGAAAAGATGCTAAATTCAAAAAACATAATGGATTGAAGTCGTGTCCAACGAGCTGTCCCCAGATATATTCTTTCTAAAATGAGGAACAATGAGGAACATGAGGACTACTGCTCACATTTTATTAGAATAACAGTCACATTCACAAAATAATATTTGAAAGTAGGGTATTTAAAAATTTTTGATGTGTAAAAGGTAATGAAATTTCTGTTTATGACACTGGAGCTTTCTGACTGGGGGCGTATGGAGGGCCAGCCATGAGCCACGTGGTTGATTCTTAAGGGTGGGGCAGTTATACGGGATATGGTTTGCCAAATCACTTCCTGGAATGCTTCCTGGTGAGCCTCTGGTGAGAACTGAATTCTAGACTCAATCTCACCACTCATCACTTTCCATCTCTGACCCTCTATGTTCTGTATGTGTAGAATGAGATCACTGAAAGTATCTGTGGTATTCATACTTTCTTTCCTCCCGGAACTTATAGGTTAAATAGAAAACACCATATTAGGCCAGTTGTGGTGGTTCATGCCTGTAATCCCAGCACTTTGGGAGGCCAAGGCAGGTGGATCACTTGAGGTCAGGAGTTCAAGACTGGCCTGGCCAACATGGTGAAACCTTGTCTCTACTTAAAAATGCAAAAAGTAGTTGAGCATGGTGGTATGTGCCTGTAATCCCAGCTACTGGGGTGACTGAGGCAGGAGAATCGCTTGAATCCGAGAGGCAGAGATTGCAGTGAGCCGAGATTGTGCCACTGCACTCCAGCTTGGGCAAGAGAATGAGACTCCATCTCAAAAAAAAAAAAAAAAAAAAAGGAAAGGAAAAAGAAAAAAAAACCATTTCAAGGCATAACAGCTAATTTATCCAGGCTCTTGGTCACAACAACCAAATCTACTCTAGCTAATTGGGCAGGAAGATATTTACTAAAAGGTTCCAGTTAGCCTACAGGATCTCTGGAAGGGCTGGAGAACCTGGATGTTGCCCAGCCAGGAATAAGCCCCCAGAGAAAACCCCCTGACATCCCATGTGCCTCTTCTGCTGGAATCAATGTTGTCATTCTTGCCCATCATTCGATACCTATCACACTACGTTCTGGTCTGGTTAGAAACTCTGCACACCTCTCCCAAATGATACTGCCATTGTCCTTGTCAGAAGATCTAAGCCCCTAGCCATAGCTGTCTTTTTATGTAGCTCACTGTGCCGCTGTGCTGCTTGACCAAACCTAGGCCCAGTGCAGAACAGGAAGCCAGCTAGAAGTCAGGACTCGGTGCTGGTTGGGCCAACTCACTGTTCCTGCCATCTGCACTCATTGAAGATGGCCAGAGCTGGAGCTCCTATTCGGCTTTCTCTTGTCACTGTTCCTTGGGGATGATAGTGCCTTGTTGGCTGGTCATGCACTGAACAGGTCCCCAAAGCTCTGCAGATCAAAGTCAGATAATGACCAGACTAGATTATTTTTAAGATTCTCTCTACTGCTAAAATTCCTTGATTCTGTTTTCCAAGGTTAAACTAAAGTAGAGGTGTTTAAACAAGTACTTTCCTGTAGGTCTTGGCTAATTCCAATAAATTCTCTGTAATTATCAGTAGTTAATATTATACCCAAGGAGTATGGCTTTGTCTACATTTACATTGTAGTTGATTTATTCAATTAGTTATATCAATACAAGATTACCCAATTCACATAAAATGAAACGGGAGGTAAGGGAAAAAAAAGGGGAACATTTGACGAAGGTCTTCTATGGGATTTCTTTTCAGAAGAGTAGATTTGGGGTCTTTCAAGAGAAGCATTTTTGAGTTGAGAGTACTTACAGATAGGAAAACTGCCTACAGTGTGTGGTGCAAGTTCAAATTTACAAGCCCCTAGCACAAAGCCCCAAAAGTCAAAAGAAGGAGTGGGCAAACTTAAGCTACCTTAAATTATACAGAGCTCTGTTTATATAATCTTTTGGCTCTCTAGAGTCTCTCAATTATCAGAAAATAACTGTTATAAAGGTACCCCAAAGACATCAGATATGAATGAGGTGCCATCTTATTAGGCATAATATGTACATCACTGTATGATAACTTGGGATATACCATGTCATTTTGCCCAAGAACTTGGGTTCTGGATTTATTCCCTTGACTTTTGGAAGCATTAGTTAACTTATCCATTAGATGGGAATGATAATAGTAACTGCATCACGTTGCAAGGATTAAATAGGACAATATATGTTAAATTATTAGTACATTGCTTGAGACAATAGATGTTTTGTCTGATGCAGTCATTGGAGCACCTACCCTAGCCTTTGGACCTTTGGGGGCCCAAATGGGACCTAAATGGTGTTAGGAGCTGAGCAGTGATTTGGGGAGGCTGCTGCTGGGGAGAGAAAAAGCCAGAGATGTGATATTCATAAATGTGCCATCAACCCACAAGTCCTCCATCATCACCAAGACATAGGGACAGAGTCTCCCTCTGAGTCTCCCTCTGAGTCTCCCTTAGCTCTTTAATATTGCCCTTGATGTTTATTATTGTATTAGTCTGTTTTCAGGCTGCTGACAAAGACATACCTGAGACTGGGAAATTTACAAGAGTTTCGACTGGACTCACAGTTCCATGTGACTGGGGAGGCCTCACAATCATGGTGGAAGGCAAAGAGGAGCAAGTCACATCTGACATGGATGCTGGCAGGCAAAAAGAGAGCTTGTGCAGGGAAACTCATTTCTAAAACCATCAGATCTTGTGAGACTCATTCACTATCACGAGAAAAGCACAGGAAAGACCCGCCCCCAGAATTCGATCACCTCCCACTGGGTTCCTCTCATAACATGTGAGAATTGTGGGAGTTATAATTCAAATTGAGATTTGAGTAGGGGCACAGCGAAACCATATCAATTATGGACTGATTTCATCTATATTTGACTCAGTAGACATCGACAAACATCAGCTACTTGTAAAACATGATGGCCTATGAACTGGGAGACTAGACAAACATGGACACTAATTCAGCAAATATTTGTTGAGTTTCTACTGTGTTCTAAGAACTGTTTTTTGGCTCTCAGCTTTAGCAAGGCCTGAGAGGATCATGTGGGGGCAGAGGTGGGGACATGAGGGATGAAGTTAAAGAAGAGACATTAGGGTTGACTCTTCCCCATATACATTGGGAAACCACAGATAGCATGAGTTACCATCCCAGTTTGCCTGGGACTGAGGGATTGTCTCAGATGTAAAACAGTTCTTTTTAAAACCAGGATTGAGTGCTTTCCCAGGATGTGGCATTGCCACGCTAAAGCCAGGGAGGTTCTGCTAAATTGGGATAAATTGGTCATGTTAACGTGTTTTTACATCCCCAGTTGGACAGCCTCTCTACCTTTGAGGAATTTAATTCCCTGCATTCAAAATGAAAAGCTTTGAACTGAAATGCAGTGGTGATGTAGTACAGAGAGGTCTGGAGTGAGATTTAAGACAGCAGCTCAGACCCTGGCTCTAGTTCTTGCTATTGTGATGACTCTTGGCAAATTGATTACCTCTCTGAAATTCAGCTCTCTCATCTACACCAACAGAAATACCCACCTTCTGGGAGTTTGAACAGGTTACATGAGATAATATGTGCACAAGTGCCTAGCACAGAGAGGGACTGCATTTACGTTTTAATTTTCTTTTGAATAAGAAAACATGTCACATTGGCTTAGAGATAAGAAGTTCCACGCACACACTTGTCTGCATTAGCCTTTCTTCATTTATGCTTCATGTACAGACCTGGTAATGCTATTTAAATGTTTCAATTGGGTGTGTTCCAAGTTACTAACAAAATTGTAAGCTCCCCAAATGCAAGCGTTAATCTTTTCATGTCTTGGCTATCTCCTAAAAGCTTCTAGAAATTAGTGTAGTCAAATTTTGGGAACACAAATTGCCGAGATTGGTTCGTAATGCCCTTAGAATAAAATATGCAGCAAATATTTAGTTTTTGATCTGCATTTTATACTGCAAGCCTACCATCGTGAATGTTAATGTTATATATATATATATAAGAGGAGCCAACTCAGAACATATCCTCTTGAAGCCTTTATCTTACCTAAATTATTGCATTTTAATCCCTTTATCCGTGTGATTTCCTTGCCATGTGCAAATGCAAGGGCAGTGAAAGGTGGTAGAGACAGGACAAATGTATACCTTGCCATGCTAAGTAAGCAGAAATCCTTCTGTGCCCATGAGCCTGAGAAAACATGGTTGAAATGTCAAAGCTAACTGTGGGGCCTGGAGTTTATAAGCAGCAACAAGCAGCACATGCAACCCCACATTAGCCAAATGGAGATAAACTTCTTTGTAATTTCTAATTTTCTGTTAACATAATAGGTTAGTCGGTCTGCTCATTTGGGAAACTCTTAAGGGCTTTCTTTAAAAGTACCTAGGGGAGAAAATGTCACCCATTAGCATTGAGCTTGACTCTTCCCATATTAATTCGCTTTCTCTCCTTTTCCTCCCTCCCTCCATCTCTTCTACACCAAGCAGTTTCTGTGATTGACTTTATGCCAAATGTTCATTCAGCATCCTTGGCATATGTTGTTGTGTGATGGCTGTGCTGGTCTGCACGTTAGGTCTGTCCTCCAGATGATTGAATCAGGAGAGCCAGAAGCTCTGATGGCAAAAGGCATTGCAGATTCTGAGACATGGTTCAGCCCTGGTCATTGGGATCATCCCCTAAACCAGGCTGGAGAAATCTGCTAAAATCACTTAACTAGAAACATTCCCTTCTGCTGCTTGAAAGATGTTCCTGGGTTTGTGCCCATAGATTGAAAGAGGTGATTTTCAGCATTTTATTTTTAGGGTGGCAGAAGGGAGGTGGGCTTCAGCTGAATATTGCCAAAAGAGCTAATATGACCTTGGACTTCGTTAAATGAAGTATTGTGCTTAAAACAGGGGAGGAGAGGTTTTGCTGAACATGAGCAGTGGTCTTTAATTTATTCATTTATTCGACAAAATATATGACACCTATTCGGTGAAAGGCACTGTGCTGTGAGAGATACAAAAATAATAAGTAGCACAGCAAGACAGATGTAAATTGTATTAAATGAGAGTTCTTTGAGGGGCTACTGCTTTCTAGTTTGGCTCATGAAACTGCTAGATTCTTTTTTTTTTTTTTTTTTAGACAGAGTCTCGCTCTGTTGTACAGGCTGGAGTGCAGTGGCGTGATCTCGGCTCACTGCAAGCTCCGCCTCCCAGGTTCATGCCATTCTCCTGCCTCAGCCTCCCAAGTAGCTGGGACTACAGGTGCCTGCCACCACGTCTGGCTAATTTTTTGTATTTTTAGTAGAGATGGAGTTTCACTGTGTTAGCCAGGATGATCTCAATCTCCTGACCTTGTGATCCCTCTGCCTTGGGCTTCCAAAGTGCTGGGATTACAGGCGTGAGCCACTGCGCCCGGCCCGGAACTGCTAGATTCTATACTCCAGCAGTTACAAACCCAGATGTCTGCAGGGGGCTGGCAGATAAGTGAGCAAAGTGGCCTGTTAGGGACTGTGCCAAATTGCAGAGGATGTGCCCTGTCTAAAGTGGGCAGCTGCTATTCAGTCCTATTTGATTGCCATCTTCTGAGACTGTGGGTCTGGCTTTGCCAAGAGAAACTGGGAATCCAAAATTTGGGTGAAATATTCTATTTAAAAATGTCAAGATAGCAGCTAAGTCAAATTTTTAAAAGCTCTGTAGAATGACTCAATGTCTTTGGGCTACATCCTGCTCATGGGCTTCTCATTTGTAAATTCTTTTTTTTTTTTTTTTTTTTTTTTTTTTTTTTTTTGAGACAGAGTCTCGTTCTGTCACCCAGGCTGGAGTGCAGTGGCCGGATTTCAGCTCACTGCAAGCTCCACCTCCCGGGTTCACGCCATTCTCCTGCCTCAGCCTCAGGAGTAGCTGGGACTACAGGCGCCCGCCACCTTGCCCGGCTAGTTTTTTGTATTTTTTAGTAGAGACGGGGTTTCACCGGGTTAGCCAGGATGGTCTCGATCTCCTGACCTTGTGATCCGCCCGTCTCGGCCTCCCAAAGTGCTGGGATTACAGGCTTGAGCCACCGCGCCCGGCCTGTAAATTCTTCTAATAAGTAGTGTTCACCCAATCAAGGTGTATTTGCCAATAGTTACAGGAGTCCTTTAAATTGAGATTTCACATAAATAACCAATTGGTGTATGCGATAGGTAATATTGAATGTCAACTTTTTTGAATTGAAGGATGCAAAGTATTGTTCCTGGTGTGTCTGTGAGGGTGTTGCTGAAGGAGATTAACATTTTAGTCAGTGGACTTGGAGAGGCAGACCCACCCTTAGTCTGGGTGGGCACCATCTGATCAGCTGCCAGCACAGCTAGAATAAAGCAGGCAGAAGATGCAAGAGCAGACTTGCTGACTCTTTGCCTTCATCTCTTGCCTTCATCTTTCTTGCCTTCTTGTCTCTCTTCCCTTCATCTTTCTCCCGTGCTGGATGCTGCCTGTACTGGAACATCAGACTCCAAGTTTTTCAGCCTTTGGACTCTTGAACTTACACCAGTGTTTTGCCTGGAGCTCTCGGGCCTTTGGCCACAGACTGAAGGCTGCATTGTCAGCTTCCCTACTTTTGAGGTTTTGGGACTCAGACTGATCCACCCCTGGCTTCCTTGCTCTTCAACTTGAAGACGGCCTATTGTGGGACTTTACCTTGTGATTGTGTGAGTCAGTTCACCTAATAAACTCCCCTTCACATATACATATACCCTATTACTTCTTTCCCTTTAGAGAACCCTGACTAATATAGTATAGATTGCCTGGACTTCTTAATAATAATGACTCTGTTTGCTTAATGTAACAGATAGGTAAAGACAAATGAGTGACACCCATGCAATTAATATAATTTTGGTGGGGAGTAAGAGGAGTTTGTTCTCCACTTACAGTGGAAAGTTTTAGTGTATTCTGCTGCACATGACATGGGAGTATTTTGCGCCTCCTCTGGAAAGAAGTAAGGGGAATAAAACCCCCTGGATTCTACTTGCTAACTTGAGGGTGACTAAAGCGATTTATCTGGAGGTTCCCCAGGGTGGATTCGTAGTGGACTAGGGCCAGATTCTCTGCTGATGCTTTGAACTTATGTCCAGAGCATCATCTGCAACACAAAAGACCTTGCCTGCTCTGTGTCCTGGCCAAAGAAATGCACATGCTCAATCGCTGGGTTGTGGCTCTTGAGTAACTACTGGAATTACCCGGCTGGAACTCCTATTCCTTTTGGACCACAAATTTCGTATCTTTACCTGCTGCCTATATCATGCTAAAAGTTAAAAATGTTATTTTTAACAGTTTTTACATAAATGTCTCAACTAAACCATGTAGGTGGACTAGCCCCATTAACAAGAGAAGCAATGGGCCATTTTCTCACTGGTTATTAACTATGTACGTTATCTATGAAATAACAAATCTGGCCATGGTTACCATTGTATTCTGTAGGGTGGAATAGAAAAGGTAGAGGGTATATATTTCAGTTGCATTTTTAAAATTGTTTATTTTATTTTGTTTTTTAATTGACAAATAATATTAGGTTGGTGCAAAAGTAATTGCGGTTTTTGTTAGACAAAAACCATAACTACCTTTGCACCAACCTAATAATTGTACATATTCATGGGGTACATAGTAATGTTTTGGTACTTAAAGTGATCAGATCAGGGTAATTAGCATATCCATCATCTCAAACATTTATCATTTCTTTGTTACTGTATTAGTCCTTTCTCACACTGCTATGAGGAAATACCTGAGACTGGGTAATTTATAAAGGAAAGAAGTTTAATTGACTTACAGTTCTGCATGACTGGGGAGGCCTTAGGAAGCTTACAATCATGACAAAGGCAAAGGAGAAGCAGGCATCTTCTTCACAGGGCAGCAGGACGAAGTGAGTGCAAGCAGGGGAAATGCCAGATGGTTATAAAACCAACAGATCTTGTGAGACTCACTCACTATCACAAGAACAGCATGGAGGAAACCACCCCCATGATACAATGACCTCCACGTGGTCCTGCCCTTGACACATGGGGATTGTGGGTATTACAATCCAAGATGAGATTTTGGATGGGGACACAGCCAACCCACGTCATTTGTGTTGGGAACAGTTGCATTTCATGTTTTTTTTTTATTATTATTATATTTTAAGTTCTAGGGTACATGTGCATAACGTGCAGGTTTGTTACATATGTATACTTGTGCCATGTTGCTGTGCCGCACCCACCAACTCGTCAGCACCCATCAAATCGTCATTTACATCAGGTATAACTCCCAATGCAATCCCTCCCCCCTCCCCGCTCCCCATGATAGGCCCCGGTGTGTGATGTTCCCCTTCCCGAGTCCAAGTGATCTCATTGTTCAGTTCCCACCTATGAGTGAGAACATACGGTGTTTGGTTTTCTGTTCTTGTGATAGTTTGCTAAGAATGATGGTTTCCAGCTGCATCCATGTCCCTACAAAGGACACAAACTCATCCTTTTTTATGGCTGCATAGTATTCTATGGTGTATATGTGCCACATTTTCTTAATCCAGTCTGTCAATGATAGACATTTGGGTTGATTCCAAGTCTTTGCTATTGTGAATAGTGCCGCAATAAACATACGTGTGCATGTGTCTTTATAGCAGCATAATTTATAATCCTTTGGGTATATCCCCAGTAATGGGATGGCTGGGTCATATGGTACATTTAGTTCTGGATCCTTGAGGAATCGCCATACTGTTTTCCATAATGGTTGAACTAGTTTACAATCCCACCAACAGTGTAAAAGTGTTCCTATTTCTCCACATCCTCTCCAGCACCTGTTGTTTCCTGACTTTTTAATGATCGCCATTCTAACTGGTGTGAGATGGTATCTCATTGTGGTTTTGATTTGCATTTCTCTGATGGCCAGTGATGATGAGCATTTTTTCATGTGTCTGTTGGCTGTATGAATGTCTTCTTTTGAGAAATGTCTGTTCATATCCTTTGCCCACTTTTGGATGGGGTTGTTTGTTTTTTTCTTGTAAATGTGTTTGAGTTCTTTGTAGGTTCTGGATATTAGCCCTTTGTCAGATGAGTAGATTGCAAACATTTTCTCCCATTCTGTAGGTTGCCTGTTCACTCTGATAGTAGTTTCTTTTGCTGTACAGAAGCTCTTTAGTTTAATGAGATCCCATTTGTCAATTTTGGCTTTTGCTGCCATTGCTTTTGGTGTTTTAGACATGAAGTCTTTGCCCGTGCCTATGTCCTGAATGGTACTACCTAGGTTTTCCTCTAGGGTTTTTATGGTATTAGGTCTAACATTTAAGTCTCTAATCCATCTTGAATTAATTTTCGTATAAGGAGTAAGGAAAGGATCCAGTTTCAGCTTTCTACTTATGGCTAGCCAATTTTCCCAGCACCATTTATTAAATAGGGAATCCTTTCTGCATTTCTTGTTTCTCTCAGGTTTGTCAAAGATCAGATGGCTGTAGATGTGTGGTATTATTTCTGAGGACTCTGTTCTGTTCCATTGGTCTATATCTCTGTTTTGGTACCAGTACCATGCTGTTTTGGTTACTGTAGCCTTGTAGTATAGTTTGAAGTCAGGTAGCATGATGCCTCCAGCTTTGCTCTTTTGACTTAGGATTGTCTTGGAGATGCGGGCTCTTTTTTGGTTCCATATGAACTTTAAAGCAGTTTTTTCCAATTCTGTGAAGAAACTCATTGGTAGCTTGATGGGGATGGCATTGAATCTATAAATTACCTTGGGCAGTATGGCCATTTTCACGATATTGATTCTTCCTATCCATGAGCATGGTATGTTCTTCCATTTGTTTGTGTCCTCTTTTATTTCACTGAGCAGTGGTTTGTAGTTCTCCTTGAAGAGGTCCTTTGCATCCCTTGTAAGTTGGATTCCTAGGTATTTGATTCTCTTTGAAGCAATTGTGAATGGAAGTTCATTCCTGATTTGGCTCTCTGTTTGTCTGTTACTGGTGTATAAGAATGCTTGTGATTTTTGCACATTAATTTTGTATCCTGAGACTTTGCTGAAGTTGCTTATCAGCTTAAGGAGATTTTGGGCTGAGACAATGGGGTTTTCTAAATATACAATCATGTCATCCGCAAAGAGGGACAATTTGACTTCTTTTCCTAACTGAATACCCTTGATTTCTTTCTCTTGCCTGATTGCCCTAGCCAGAACTTCCAACACTATGTTGAATAGAAGTGGTGAGAGAGGGCATCCCTGTCTTGTGCCAGTTTTCAAAGGGAATTTTTCCAGTTTTTGCCCATTCACTATGATATTGGCTGTGGGTTTGTCATAAATAGCTCTTATGATTTTGAGGTACGTTCCATCAATACCGAATTTATTGAGCGTTTTTAGCATGAAGGGCTGTTGAATTTTGTCAAAAGCCTTTTCTGCATCTATTGAGATAATCATGTGGTTCTTGTCTTTGGTTCTGTTTATATGCTGGATTATGTTTATTGATTTGTGAATGTTGAACCAGCCTTGCATCCCAGGGATGAAGCCCACTTGATCATGGTGGATAAGCTTTTTGATGTGCTGCTGAATCCGGTTTGCCAGTATTTTATTGAGGATTTTTAAATGAATGGCATAACGGTTGACATTAACAGTGTGAGGTGATCACTCACTAGTTCTGAAGAACTAAAGATGTGACTGGTAAATTTGTTCAGATTTGCCTTTATTAGACCGGGGAAGCTAGAATTCAAGCAGAAACTGTGACCTACACAGAAGCTGAAATTAACATATTTTATCCAGATTCACCTGGATTAGCCTGTCTCACATTGTCATAGATAAAACATGATTAATACGCTTTGGGAGGGGCTGGGAGATTGAAGAACACATTTTACACTTGGCCATAAGAGGAACAGGTGAAGCACCATTAGCTATTGAATTTTTGATTTTTATTTTTTTCATGAAAAATTTGTTATTTTTAACATTTTTAACATAATAAACAGAAGAATAAATTATGTATCACATAAAAATTTGTGTTTCATAAATTTATGTTGATTGATGTGTTTTTGACACATCACATTTTCAACATTTATAATTTTCTTCCAATGGGGAGTTGAAGTTTTTGTGCATTCTTTCTGTATGTTTATGCAAAGTGTGTTTTTCAGACTCTTTGTTTGCATGGTTTCTGTGCACTAAGGACTTTATAAAAATCAAATCATTCTTCATCCCAACAATCTCATGAGGTAGATATTGTTATCTGGCTTCACTTTGCAAGAGCTGAAGCTTAGGGCAAATAAGAAATGCTTAAAATCTTGCAGTTAACAACTTATAGAGCCAGGATTTGAACCCAATTCTGTCTTATTCTCATAGACTTCATTGCCAGCTGTGAAATATCCATGACACCTGTTTACACCTCAGAGAAGTCACTTTGATATATTTATATTAACTTCTACTGAGAACATAGTTAAACTGAGGCCAGATATTTTTAGCAAATGCCTTTAAACTGGGGAGGTGATTAACACTTAAGAGGCAAAGAGATGGCACAAGACCCAGGTTTCTATTAAATTTGAAATTAAACGGAAATATAGTTGACACCTGTGTCTTTGCGCAAATTAACTGCTATAACTAAGTAGAAATTACCCTCTTCCTTGTGGAAATATGCCAGTTGGAGCTGTGTAGGTTATGAACATCTAGCTTGCGATTTGAAAAAAGAACCCATTCCATAAGCCTGGGCTCATGGGACTTTTAGGCAAGTCATTTAGATCTGATCTCATCAAACCGGCTGTGTCAAAATGCATGTAACCGAAATAGAATTTGGCGCTCGACATACCCTAGTACTTGTTCAGTGTTGCCTTTGAAAAAAATACAAGGTATCAATCGAAAGTAATGTAGACAATTCAAATCTTTATTGGAATCTCTTGAATAATGTCAAGGCAGATAAAAATCTGAAAATCCCATCCACCTTTATTAAAATAATATCTCTTTAATTCTCTCAAACCCAGTATCTCTCAGACCAGGAGCTGACCTTAAAATTAAGGTCTTTATTTATTTATTTATTTTTAAATATTGCCTCTCTCAAGCCTTGCCTGAATTCTCCACCTCCTCAATCCCAGGAACCAACAAGCTATCGAAGACAGACTTTGCACAAGAGGACAAAGGAAGGTAAGGCTGGGAATACTGATATTTTATTTTTGCTCTGTCAGACATGAAAATACTATATGTAATTCCTAAGGATTGTGTGTAACAGAGATACCAGGACACACTGCATCCCTAAGTCTCCCTTGCGCCATTGCCGTGGGCAAGACTCAGGAGCCACAGGAGTTTCAGGGAGAGTACGAGAGTCGAGAATGGTGAGAGATTCATGTATGTGGTGGGAGGGGAGGTAAGATTCACAGGTGGATTGAGTTGAGGCATGAGTTAAAGCTTAGCATTGGGGTGAATATGACAGACTTTTTTGGTATGTAATTTTTAGATAACATGTGATGCCTTCTGTTTCAGGCAGCATCAAAACGATCCCCTGCCACAGTGACTATATCAGAATGTCATTGACCTTGCCTTTGATGCACTCTGATGAGCTTGCCTCTCTCTTTTCCATTTATATCCATCTTTCCCACTTATATCCGTCTTTCCCACTTCTGGATACCGATCAAATGTCAGGTTAGGTTGGAATCATAGAAAGTCATGCTTGGAAAGAACCTTAAAGGTCATGCACTTCAGCAGTTCCCAAATCTCATACCTGGGCTGCATTTCAAATATGCATATTCTTGTATTGCACTTCTCAGAGTTTTTTCCATTTATTTGTTTGCTATGGAACCCCAAAAACTGCAATTAAAAAAATATTCCCAAGTGTTTTTTTAACCACTCTGCTTTGAGAAATCTGGATTAAATTCACCTGCTTCCATCCCACTTGATCCTATGCCTGCTACTCAATTCAGTCCACCTGTAAACCTTACCGCCCCACTCATCACATACTTAAATCTCTCACCACTCCCTCCACCAGCAGGGCTCTTGGTCAGCCAAGGGATGGTGTTGGTGATGGCAACAGAAGCTCACATGTACTGAGTGCTTACTAATTGTCAGTCACTGAGCTAAGGGCTTTACCTAATTTATCACTCTTAATATATATAGCAATCTCTAGAGACAAACAAGATTATTATCCTCGTTTTCCCTTAAGTCATTGAATTTGCTGTAAACACACTCTTTTCCAGGTTTCTGCTCAGGTATTTCTCCCCTTGTGAGGCACTCCTGCCTACTCTATGGTCTTGGTGATGTGCCTCACCTTTGTGCTTCTGCAACGTCTGTGCTAACTTCTGTTTTTCCACATATTATTGGGACGATAATACATTTAACAGCCAAGGGTGTGGAGTTACTCTGCCACTTCCTGGCAATATGGCTCCAGGTAAGATAAACTTGCTCTGCACCTTTTTTTTATCTGTAAAATGAAGAATAAAATAGCACCTCCTCTTAGGTCTGATATGAGGACCAAGGCACAAATGTATGTTAAACACTTAGAATAGAGCCAGGAAGAGAATAAATGTCCTGCAAATGTTACCTATAATCTTATTATACCAAATTTTAACTGTCCATTTACCTGGCTTTCCCCTTTCATAGGCTATAAGCATCTTGAAGGCAGAGATTATATCTTGTTCAATCTTCTATCTCAAGTATCTGCTACAAGACCAAGCAAATGGTAAGTGCTCAATAACTGGTGATTCTTCAGGTCATCCTTGTCAATGAAAGGGTTCAGAATAAAACATCATAAAGACCTCCAGCCCGCACACTTATTTATTTCTCTGAACATTTACAACATTACTAAATGATACCACTCTAGTGTCAATTAATAAGAATAATTTGTTTTATTGTGATTTAGTCACAGGGCCCTATACATTTACCCACTGCTTTGCCTACCAGACAAACCTAGATTTGAATCTTGCTTGCTTGCTTGTCTTGCTCTCTGTGTGTCATTGGGCCAATCATTGCACCTCTTGGATCCTCATTTTTCTCATCTATAAAACAGAGATGATATAATACATCTTCCTTGCAGAACAGTAAAAGGATTAGCAGTGTTGTATGAAGGACATGTTGTGTGGTGGCTGGAATGGAAAAGATGCCCAGGAAGAGGGATCTATGCTTTCTATTTCATGGAAGGAGTTCACCACAAATATTTGTTAATTTAGTCTTGGCCTCTGTTTAGTATAGCCATACACCTCAGAGATGTTGAGGGTCTGGTTTCAGATGACTACAATAAAGAGAATGTTACAATAAAGCAAGTCACACACACTTTTTGGTTTCCCAGTGAATATAAAAATTGTGTTTACACTACGCTGTAGTCTATTAAGTGTGCAATAACATTATGTCTAAAATGTACATACCTTAATTTAAAAATACTTTATTGCTAAAATATGCTAACAATCATCTGAGCCCTCCTTGAGTCGTCATCTTTTTGCTGGTGGAGGATCTTGCCTCAGTGTTGATAGCTGCTGACTGATCAAGGTAATGGCTGCTGAAGGTTTATGATGGTTGAGGCAGTTTCTTAAAATAAGGCAACAATGAAGTTTGCTGCATTGATAAACTCTTCCTTTCATGAAATATTCCTCTATATCACGTGATGCTGTTTGATAGTATTTAACTCATAGTAGAATTTCTTTCAAAACTGGAGTCAATCCTCTTCAACTCTGCTGTTTGTATGGTAAATGCACCTGATAGCATTAACTTAAACACACCCTGAGAATGACCCTATATGGTAGATGCACCTGAATATTTGTTCTGAGACAGGGATTCTAGGAGTTGCCAACCTGGAGATTAATTCCTTGCCTATGAGGAACATCTGAGTCCTTGTCCCATCCCATGGAACATGGGCCATACTGGGGATTGAGACCCTGAGTTTGGGGTTAAATAGAGGTTGCCAGGTGGAGGTCGTTAAGGGGAGCGTATTAAGTGAAAATGCAGTGTAAACTGCATGCTGTTTGCAAATTGTCACAGCCTTCCTGTCCAGCCCACCACCACGGGATCATTTATGTATGTAAGGTGGTTCTCCTGTCCAGCCCTCTGCTACTGAACTCCCTCCACTGTATGTAATCCCCTAATAAACCCCACATCTCATTTGCTGACTCTGGGTGTCATCTTCAGCTTCTTGAACATGGTGCCTTCACTATTGAGGTTAATAGGGGTTTGGCACAGCACTATTGCTTTATCAACTAAGTTTATGCAATATTCTGAATTCTTTGTTGTCATTTCAGCAATGTGCACGCACTTTCATTAGGATCACCAGGAGTAGATTCCATCTCAAGAAAATACTTCCTTGGCTCCTCCGTAAGAAGCAACATGTCACCTGTTTCATTTTTATGAGATTGTAGTAATTCAGTCACATCTTCAGGCTCCACTTCTAATCGTAGTTAGCTTGCTATTTCTACTCCATCAGCAGTTACTTCCTCTACTGACATCTTGAACTCCTCAAAGTCATCCATAAGGGTTGGAATAAACTTCTTCCAAACCCCTATTAATCTTTTATTTTGACCTCCTCTCATGAATCACAGATGTTCTTAATGGCATGTAGAATGATAAATCCTTTCCAGACAGTATTCAATTTACTTTGCCCAGATCTGTCAGAGGAATCACAATCTATAGGCTTATGAAACATATTTCTTAAATATTAAGACTTGAAAGTTGAAATTACTCCTTGACCCATGAGCTGCAGAATGAATGCTGTTAGCAGGCATGAAAACAACATTCATCTTGTACATGTCTGTCAGAGCTCTTGGGTGACCAGTTGCATTGTCAATTAGCAGTAGTATTTTGAAAGGAATCTTTTTTTCTGAGCAGTAGGTCTCAACAATGGGCTTAAAATATTTAGTACACTATGCTTTAAAGAGATATGCTGTCATTCAGGTGCTGTTGTTCCATTTTGAGAGCACAGGCAGACTAAGTTTAGCATAATTCTTAAGGGCTCTAGGATTTTCAGAACAGCCAATGAGCATTGGCTTCCACTTAAAATCACCAGCTGCATTTTAGCCTCTAATAAGTGAGTCAGCCTGTCTTTCGTAGCTTTGAAGCCAGACATGGACTTCTTTCTAGCTATGAGAGTCTTAGATGGCATCTTCTTCCAGCATAAAGTTCTTTGATCTACACTGAAAATCTGTTATTTAGTGTAGCCACCTTCTTCAGTCTTAGCTAGATCTCCTGGATAGCTTGCTGCAGCTTCTCCATCAGCACCTGCTGCTTCACCTTGCACTTTCATGTTATGGAGATGGCTTCATTGCTTAAACCTTATGAACCAACCTCTGCTAGCTCTAACCATTTCTTCTGCAGTTTTCTTACCTCTCTCAGCCTTCATAAAATTGAAGAATTAGAGCCTTGCTCTGGATTAGGGTTTGGCTTAAGGGAATGTTGTGGCCAGCATGGTTTTCTTTTCTTTTCTTTTCTTTTCTTTTCTTTTCTTTTCTTTTCTTTCTTTCTTTCTTTCCTTCCTTCCTTCCTTCCTTCCTTCCTTCCTTCCTTCCTTCCTTCCTTCCTTCCTTCTTTCTTTCTTTCTTTCTTTCTTTCTTTCTTTCTTTCTTTCTTTCTTTCTTTCTTTCTTTCTTTCTTCCCTCCCTCCCTCCCTCCCTCACTCCCTTCCTTCCTTCCTTCCTTCCTTCCTTCCTTCCTCTCTCTCTCTCTCTCTTTTTTGCTCTTGTTGTCCAAGCTGGAGTGCAATGGTGTGATTTGGGCTCACTGCAACCTCTGCCTCCTGGGTTCAAGTGATTCTCCTGCCTCAGCCTCCCAAGTAGCTGGGATTACAGGCACCTGCCACCATGACTGGCTAATTTTTTATATTTTTAGTAGAGATGAGGTTTCACCATGTTAGCCAGGCTGGTCTCAAACTCCTGACCTCAGGTGATGCACCTGCCTCAGCCTCCCAAAGTGCTGGGATTACAGGCATGAGCCATCGTACCTGGCCACCAGTGTGGTCTTCTATCCAGATCAGTAAAACTCTTTATATTAGAAATAAGCCTGTTTTGGTGTCTTATCATTTGTGTCTTCACTGAAAAAGCACTTTTAATTGCCTTCCAGAAATTTTCCTTGCAATTTATAACTTGGCTTTTAGCACAAGAAGTTTAACTTTTGGCCCAATTCAGCTTTTGACATATCTTCCTCACTAAGCTTAATCATTTCTAGTTTTTGATTTAAAGTTGGAGATGAATGACTCTTCCTTTCACTTGAACACTTAGAGGGCACCATAGGGTTTTTAGCCTAATTTCAGAATTGTTGTATTGCAGAAAATATGGATGTCCAAGGAGAGGAAGAGAGACAGGTGAATGGGTGGTTGGTGGAGCAGTCAGAATACATGTATTTATTAAGTTTGCCATCTTATATATGGGCATGGTTCATGGTGTCCCAAAACCATTACAAAAGTTGTATCAAAGATCACTGATAACAGATCACTGTAATAGGTTAAATAATAATGAAAGAGTTTGCAATATTGTTAAAAGTACCAAAATGTGACATAGAGACCTGAAGTGAGCATGTGCTGTTAGATAAATGACACCTACATTGGAGACTAAGAAGAGGGGAGGGGTGAGGGATAAACAACTAAATATTGGATACAACGTACACTATTTGGGTGATGGGTACACTAAAATCTTAGACTTCACCACTATACCATTCATCCATGTAACCAAAGACCACTTGTACCCCTAAAGCCATTGAAATAAAAAGTATGTATGAAATAAATTGAAGAAAAATGGCACCTATAGACTTGTTCTATGCAGGGTTGCCACAGATGTTCAATTTGTAAAAAAAAAAAAAAAAAAAAAAAAATGCAGTATCTGAAAACTATAAGGAGAAGCACAATAAAACAGGGTGTGCTTGTGCTTTTCATTGACATGAAAACTCTTTTGGGCCTGAAATCTTTTGAGTCAAATTTCCTGAAGTGCTAGTATGGTTGAATTGTGTGCCCCTAAAATATGTGTTGAAATCCTAACTCCCAAAACCTCAGAACGCGACCTTTTGGGAAATAGCATTGTTGCAGATGTCATTAGTTAAGATGAGGTCATTCTGGGGTAAGGTGGCCCCTAATTTGATGTGACTGGTGCCTTATAAGAAGAGGAGAGAGAGATGCAGGGAGAAGAACGCCATGTGACAACACAGGCAGATTGGCGTGACCTGGCTGCAAGCCAAGGAACCCCAGGGACTGCTGTCACCAGCAGATGCTCGCAAGAGGCAAGGAAGGATTTTACCCAGAATCTCACAGGGAGCATGGCCCTGCTAACACCTCAGTTTTGGACTTCTTGCCTCAAGAACTGTGAGAGGATACATTTTAAATTGCTTCAAGCCACCTAGTTTGTGGTATTTTGTCATGGCAGCCCTAGGAAATTAACACAAGTACTATGCTAAACTTAATGAGCATGTTTAGCTACTCTAGAAAAGTAGCTTTCTTAGAGTTACTCTAGAAAAAAAGAAATATTTCTATTACTTATGAAAATGAGCACATTGAGGTTTTCCACAGGTGATGGATTTTTCTATCCTAGAAATGATTATAGCTATAGAATGACTGGCTGACTTCCAGGGGAAAGAGAAAAGAACCTCTTGCTTTACCACACTATTCAGAGGCTTTTTTTTTCTTCCCTTGAACTTCCAAACTTTTTGCAAAGAAGTTTGGGTCCCAGGAGGACCAAAGGGCTTTCAGTCGTAAGATAAGAAAATTCTGCTTGCATTTACTATTTATGACTTGTGGCTTCATATTGTCATGTGACCACATGATGCTCTGCTTTTAAGAACCTGCAAATGACATGAGATTCATTATTTTTTCATGTAAAGAGGATGATGGCAAGCTCTGCTGTGTAATACACAACCAGGCTGTCACTCTTGCTCTGGAATCGGTATTAACATTGTCCGTTTAGAAATTAGTGGACTACACGCCATATTCATGAACATAATATTTGACACACAGGCAGTATTTGATGGATAGAGCATTCAAGTGTTTAATTGCAGTACATGATTCATGGGAAAGTCTTCAACTCTGAGCAATTTATTCCCTGGTACTAAACTCAGGAGCATATTTTTCCAAGGAAAGCACACATCTAATAAGGAAACCCATTAGCTTTGTTCTCATATTTCTCCTCCAACAAGGGGGCTGCTGCTATTTGTACTGCTAAGTTTGATTCAGTTTCTCAGTGCAAGCAGAATGAAATTGAAATAGTCAAATAAGTTGGAGTAAATACTAAAAATTCACCTTATAGTAATCCAAAGTGTCCTAGAAAAGAATTTATTTTTATTTGTTTGTTTGTTTTTGTTTTGAGACGGAGTCTTGCTCTGTTGCCCAGGCTGGAGTGCAGTGGCGAATTTGTATGTATTTTTAAAAAGCCTTTCTTCTGGGGGAAAGAAAGTTTTGTGTTTCGGTCTGAAATACTGCTAATTAGAAACCCAGTCCTGTCATGGAAATGCTGCTCTGTTCTGTTCTTTGCACACGTTCAATGCTAATGTATTCTGTTCTTTGCACACGTTCAATGCTAATGTATCCCTCCTAATGGCCTCAGCTTCAAGGAATGTCTTAAGCTATGGAATGATGAACTTCCTCTCTTTTTGTTGGAAGAAATTCCACATTTCCTTGAGTCAATTTTTGGCCCAGGGTACTACTGCACAGTTATGACTATTTTTAGTGGTTTTCTTTTATACTTTAACATGTTCCCCAGAATTGTTCTAAAATAGCTGAATGATCATATAATTATTTTCTCTTCTTTTGAAATTCATCTTCCGTTGCTTTTGGTGTTATCTCTGTTCTCTAAAACATTGAATAAAGGACATTCATTCATTCATTTGTTCAACTATTGTCTACCACTGGAGTTGGTGAACAGAGGCTCTCTGCCTGTATCTGTACCATTTGCAGGCTAAGAATGCTTTTTACACTTTTAAATGGTAGGGAAAAAATTGAAAGAAGGGTAGTATTTTGCGACACATGAAAATTATATGACATTCAAATTTCAGTGTTCATAAATGAGGTTTTATTGGAACAGGGCCACACTCATCTGTTTACTATTGCTTATGGCTGCTCGTGGCCTGGAAAAGCCTCATGGCCAGTCTAGTAACTCAGGACTTCTGCCTCCTTCTCATGGCTCCAAATTCACCAGCACTGCCCTAAGGGCTCTTGTTCCTAGGATGTGCCACTGCCTTGCATCTATTTCTCTCTGGTCTACCCAGTCCCTTTTGTGTGACACCCCAGTAGGGCTCTGCATGGCTTGAACCCAGATGTTTTCCTTTCAGGGTAGATCAGCAGCTTATGATCTAGCTGTATCCACATCCCCATCCAGCCTCATCTGTTAGTTTGGCATCCCACGTACTCTCTGTCTGGAAGGGGAGCTTGGACAATAATGAAATAATAATGAAATAAAAGTTACTATTAAAAAAAAAAAAAGAAATGGCTCTGTAGTTGAGTTTCTCTCATCTTCCTTTTGTTTAACTGATTTTTTTTTTTTTTTTAAGCTTAAAGGTAGGAACCTACTTTCACAATTGTTAAATTTCTTCTGATTAGTTTTGGCCCAGTATCGCTGCCTGTGGAGATGTTTTTGAAACTTTATTTTCTTGGCCATTATACAGCTATCTTTCTTAGAGTTGTCTGTTCTAGAGATTTTGTTTGTTTATTTGTTTGTTTTGCAGACATATGTTCTGCATTTTAATCTGATGTATTGATCAAATGTTCAAGAGCACTGATCCCCAAACAGAACTTCATGTCACTATCCTAAAGACGTCTCCCCAATTCAATATTAATCTATTATGTAGCATTCATTAGGAATGATTTTTTAAAATAAATGCTAATATCCATAACAATACATGATTATGGAAGATTGTCATATGTTTTATAAAATTAAGATAAACTCTGTCTAAGACCTTCCCTTGCTCCCAAAGCTTAGAAGTTCTCTTCAGGCTCTCTGTGAATATAGCAGAACCAAAAGAGAAATTTTTGGAGTCAGACAGACCTGGATTCAGACTCTGTGTCTTCCACTTCATCTAGGGAAGTGCTTCTCTACACTTCAGTGTGGTGGTGAGAGTTCTGTGGAATGAGGGGTGTGCTAATAAAGCAATTACATACACACATGGCATTACTAATAGATTCCCCTATAAATGGTAGATTTAATTCTTACCAGTAATGAAATTATCAGGAAAGAAATGAGGTTAGCTTAGGGTGACTTATTCTCAGTAAATTCACACTGGCATCCAGTGGAGAAGAAATTCGTTTCTAAATATCCATGTATCATTTTTTTTTATCATTGGTCCTTGTGGTTTGCATGGGTTCAATATCATGTATACTGTCCTGGGGTTTCTGCAGTCTATTCTTGGCTAAATTTTGTTATCCCACATTTCTGACTCCAGTCCTTGTCAAATCTCCTATATACTGAAATTCTTAAATATTACTGATGGTCTTTTTATTTTCACACCCCCTAGTCCTGTATATAATTATCTTGAGCATGTGAATATGAACACATGAAAGCAGCCAGGTATTTCTGTATAATCTCCTGTGAGGCTTCTCTTCATCTGAAAAATTGGATATGGGGTGAAGAGCTCTGGATCAGGAGTAGAAACCTCCAAATACTGGTGTTAATCTGCTTCTTAACTAGCTGTGTGACCTGAGATATGCTGTTTAACCTCTCTTAACACTAGTTTATTCCTTGGTAAAAATAATTGGTTTCTGCCAGATGCTGTCCATGAGTTCCTTCTTGTTCTAGAATCTCATAGTCATAAGCAATCTATTAAGAATATAAGAGAAACCCTTTGAAACGTTTATAGGGAGGGAACATGCATGCACTATTCAGTAAACACACAAGTTTCCTGTAATGACTGAGAAGATCGTGGTGGCAGGTAGATTCTGTAGGAATTCAGAGAAGAGAGGGATTTATGGGTGTCATATTGTTGAGAATGGATTATCTGGAAGAAGTATAACCAAAAGAGAGAATTGAGATGGAAAAGGGTTTTTTAATTCTTGCAAAAGTAAGATAAACTGCATGCAAGCCCTTCCCTTGCTCCAGAAGCTTAGAGGTTCTTTTCAGGCTCTCTGTGAGTATAGCAGTTAAAAGAGAAATTTTTGGAGTCAGATAGACCTTGATTCAAACTGTGTCTTCCATTTCATCTAGTGAAGTGCTTCTCCACACCTCAGTGTGGTGGTGAGGATTCCGTGGAATGAGGGGTGCGTCAATAAAGCAATTACATCTTGTTGATGTTTTAATCCTTTCCAGGATGAATGTTAGTGTAAGATGGCTGCTGACCACTCTTTGGAATACTGCCTTGACCTGATTTCAGAAATGGGCAAGATGGTACCAATTATTTCCAAGCATACCATTTTGAGACCATATATAATTTTAGTTGGAGTGAAATAACATTCAACAAGTAGAGTTATTTTGAAATGGTCCTCTGGCCTCAGAAAATTGCTGAGTATTTCTTCTTAGCAACTTTTGAAGGCAAACAACTCATATAATTGCTACTAAGCTTTTGCTTCTTAATGTTCAATCAAGGTTGAGAGAAAAAACTGTGGAGTAATAGACGGTATCAACTTAGGGTGCTCTTTTGAGGGATGCAGTGAAATATGGTGGCTGGGCATATAGGTTCTGGACACAATGGTTTTAACTGAATGAAGTTAGAGAAGTAACTTAACTTTTTACCTCAGCTTCTTCATTTTTAAAATGACTTTAATATAAAACCTGTAACTATTTTGTTAGGGTGAAATGTGTTATTACCTACAGAGCTTACTCTAGTTGTTGGATTAAAGTAAATGCCTCCTAAATCTCATTTATTATTATTCTTAGCATTTTTGTAGGCTCCCACAAATGCATACACATGTTGTTAAAAGAAAACAGTACTTTATGAAAACTTATGAAACATACTTATGAAATAGTATGAAATGGAGAGGAGAAATGTGAAATATTCTGGGCATTTCTCCAGGCATAAATTATAATACATGGGACCATTTTATATCCTCCTTTATGTATAGGAGGAATGACTGGCCTCTCTGACAGTCAGTCCCATCACATCTTCTTAGTTTTTGAATTGAAAATTGTTACACAATTTTTTAAAAAGATCTTAGAATTTTGAGTGACCTCTCTGTACCTTAGAAATCATTCTATCATACGACTCTAATCAGTGGTTTGATCATTTAAGATTAATTTGTTTATTATCATTGAAATGTCAAAATCTAAACATCGTTTTACCTAACTTGTGAATTTATTTTAGTGGATCAACTGTGTAAAGGATTTCGTTATACAATAAAATAATAGTAAATCTGTTTTAAAATCATTAAAAGGAATAGCTAAAGATAAATGTATTCCTCTAGGAGTTTCTGGCAGAAAAAATAAAAAACAACATTATTCCCATGAAATGGGTGTAATAGATCTTCCTCGTTCAGAATTTCTGTGACTCTTTCATCTTGCGTTCACTCAGCTGTGGAAATCAACACCCAAAGGATGTAGTAGGGTGAGACATAACATGTGGGAGTGAAGAAAGCATAAAAGACATTTAAAAAACTGGGGGCACTGAGTAGAAAATTCATCTGCTACTGCGGGAAATCAACTAACTCATAAAGTACTTCGTGCATTATTAATTCTGTCGCAGAATTAAAAGCTAGTTCTTCAACTCTGTTTTCTTTTTGAAGCCTTCTGACAATCAATTCTCTGCTCTTTTTCTCCTCTCTCTCCATAACAGTTGTTACTGGGGACAAAATAGGGTGCTGGTGGGGAACAGTAAAAAGAAATAATGGTTTGAACTTAATTCAGTGTATGTTTAGTATAAGGAAGGAAAGCTCTTGGACAGTGAAGAGCACTTCTGCAGTGAAAGGCTCTTTGCTTGGTGTATTTAAAATGGGATTAAGTAAAGTACTAGAAAATACATACTATGCAAAAATGCCACTTTGGCAGGAAGATGGGTTAGAGGCCTCCATAGAGGTTTTCTGTCTTAAAGTTCTCTATTTTGATAGCACAAGACATTAGTTCATCAAATGGTGTAGTGGAAATATTGTTTGCTTATGCAAACTGGGTAGATTTGAAGAATTGAAAACACAGCCAATAAGGAGCTACAAGACAATGGTTTGTGCACAAAACTAAAAGACCTTGGTTTCACAGTGAGCCTCTTGCTGGCTGCCAGGCTTAGTTCTCTTCCAGGTAGGAAGTCACCTGTGAATCGATGAAATGTGGATAGACTCAACTTTGTTTATAGAGTTGGATTACACTGTAGAGAAGACACATGCAAGTATTTGTCACCAAAGTATTTATTTGTCAGTCATTTTCTACTATCTTTATTTTTTCCCTCTTGAAATACAACTTGGCCTTCTCTGCAAAACCCATTTTTTTCTATTTGAAGGACAGATCATAGTTGAAATGACACAATAATTTCCACATACTCTCCTTCCAAAAAAGGATTCAAAACCTCTGAGTATCATGGAAAACAAATTTTTATAACCTTTTCAAATGTTTTGATTTGTAACATCCTTATGTTGGACTTAATTTTCACCTCCTGCCTGATTATCCCTCATCACCTTGACGGGAAAAACGTGTTCTCCCCTGTGATCTTCTCTCTTAAAATGAGTGTGAACAGTAAAGGCCACCTGTTACCATTTAGACGTGCAGTTTTTCTCTAAATCCACTTGACATTTCAAGCCTTCACATTTGCTACTTTGCAATAACATTTTCCTTTATGGACTATGTGATTTCTAGAATGGTGCCATGTAGGTCAAAATCTAGCCTGGAATGAATGGTGTTAAAATCTCTAAGCTTAAGGTTATTTTAGGTATTCATCTCCTACAGGGGAAAGATTATACTATGTCCTTATGCAAAAATACGTGAAGCAGATTTCTTCTTGTGTGCCAGGTCTGATGAGTTGGAAATGACTGCCTGGATGGCTGCGTTGAGATTGGCTATTTATGGACAACCAAGAAAAAGTCTGCACCAATTTGGGATGTCGGTCCTGGGTTAGGGGTTGGGCAGTGTCCTGTATTAGCCTTTCCTTCTTTCGAAACCTCTTCCAGGATGTCATTGCTGTACTATACACCCCCACATTTTTAGCTGAGAAAGTAGCATGGCCACAGATGTGTGGCAACAACTTCTGCCCTGTTCCTTCCTCCTCTTTCCCCTATCTACTGCCTTAACCTGATGGATATTCAATCCCTGTGCATTTTCCAAACAAAGAGGGACAATTACTGCCTGGATTGAAAAGCCCAGGCAACGTGATGTGTGTTCATCAAGATATATCTGCAGCCCTTCCCTCTGAGCCTCAGGGGGGTCTTAGTCACCAAAGAGGTGCAGGTTGCAGCAATATTTGCTCTTGGTGAATTTTCAGATGCTAGGGTAATTCCACAGCCTGTAAATGGAGACAAGATGCAGGCTGCAGACTGGGCAGCAGTTGTGGGCAGATAAGAGCGTGTCATTCCATGCCAGAGGTTAATGGGAATTGTCAGTGTGTTGGTGATTTTTCCAGTCGTTTGTTCTCATTTTGACAGAGGTTGTGGTCTGAGCCAAACCTAGGATCCTATTTCCAAGAACACCTGTTGCTTCATGGATCAAATGTAAGAGATCCTTCTTGGGAACTCCTTCTATTCCAAATAGCACCATGTCTGTCCGCTGCGTACTGTCTACATTCCTGACATACGCTTTCCCCTGGCTGAGCCTGTGGTCACCAGATGGCTAATCTCCTCTTTGCTGCACGTTGTTTTCTTGCAAAGCTTTAAAAATATTTCTTTCCTTTTTGTTTCTGAGTAGGGTATATAAATATACCCAGAAATATATTTCAAGTCAGCACTTAAATCTCTCTGCCGGCTTTAGCAGAGAGTTCGGTGTAATAATAATCCATGAAGTAGTCAAAGTTAAAGTTTATTTTAATATTTATATTTAGAATACAATCAATCAAATGCACATAAACACACCCACTCAGTACCCATGGCTCCTCTCTCTCTCTGACTGGTGTCTTCATGTGAGTCCAAACCTGGGAAAACCTGGCCCCTGCTATTATAAATCATTTGTACCCAGTCATTGAATGACTTGCATTAGTTTTCAGTAGATTTTTTTTTCTTCAGCTTATTTGAACAGCTGCAAATTACTTCTGTTATTTTAAAAATGAAAATATTTAGTGGACCAATCTATAACGTGACAGGTACCATTTAGCCTAAAGAGAATAATTTACAATAATCAGGTTCTTTCACCTGGAAAAGAGAAAGGGCATCTTGAGAAAGTAAAAGGCTTGTTGGCTTTGTTTTAAAGGTATTAGCATTGTGTTATTTGTTATCTCCTACAATAATGCCATATCCCATTTATTGAGTGTTTACCATGTGCCAAGCATTGAGCTAATTTTGCATGCATGATCAAACTTAATCTTCATGGAAATTTCTGAGGCAGTTATAGATTTCTAGTTGATGGATGAATATAATGACTTGAAGTGAGAAAGGTAATAAAGCACCTTACCAGAGGTCACACAGACAAGAGGTTGAACTAGAATTTGAACTTAGGTCTTTCTGCTTCCAATGCCCTTGTTCTTTCCTGCTTCACAATAAAGCAAAAGACAGGGCCTTCAACCAAACAGTATTGAGAGATCTCTTTCCAATTTTTTAATATCTCAAGTCTTCTTGCTTTTCTAGGCTTGCCTAAGATCTTGAATATAAGTGTCCCTAACAAAAATGAGCCCTTAGTGAGAAGGGTGTAGTGAGGGCTCATATCTCCTGGCCTTCTAACTCAAGACACTTTCTGGATTTCATCACCCTCTTGATAGGAGGTATGACATTGGCAAACCATTTCATATGACCTTCCTTCAATTATCCTTCCCAGCCACCTTCCGTCCTGTCCTCTGTTGCTGCAAAACTCATCTGCAGAGACCATTATCCCTCCTTGACATTTTATTGCACATTGATTTGCTTTTCATCATGTTTCCCCAAATAGAACCTCTGTCCCTGGAGAAGGAGACTTTATTTTATTCACTGTTGTATCCTCAGTACCTAGAAGAGTGTTGTCCATAGTAAACCCTTGCTAAGTATTTGTGGGATGAGTGAATGAAAACACAAGGCTTAGTTAGATGGTTGCATTTTCTTGTGCTCACAGGCATTTGAAATTTAGCCAAGAACCTCTCTCTTTCACACAGCATATATGATGAGCTGTGGATACTTTTTTATTTACTCTAGAAGCAGGGTTTTCGTTCTATAAAACAATTTAATATATCATTAGTACAGCAATGTTTTATATTCAGGACATATCTATATGTAAGCCCTGTCCTTTTGAAAACTCAAGTCAATTTGTAATTAAATACACTTCAGAAACATTGCTGTAATTTATCATGCAACATCACAGAATTTGAAAAACATTTCTTCCTCCCCTACCCTCTCAATATGCAAAAAAAACCACAAAAAACAAAACACACACACACACACACACACACAAAACCCATAAAAGATCTATTCTATTGCATTGCTTGAGCTTTCTGTGAAACCTTTGAAATGTTCATTATATTTAGGCAGAATGTGTACATGTTATCTCATGTCAATAGGTCCAGATTTCCCAAGTCCAAAAGGTAGAGGAGAAGAAACTCATGCTTCTACCACGTTTTGGTGGCTTTGAAGGAGAGAGGAAAAATAGTTCTAGGGTTTTCTGGCTTTGGTTATTCCCTCTGCACAGCAGGGTATTTAAGGATTGGGATTCAGGCTGCATTACAAACCTCCCCAGGAAGCACTATTTACAATGGTGTGAGTGTCGAAGGGTTAAGAAAGTCCATGAGATCTTGGTGCTGCAGAGCAAGCTAGGAAGAAAATCTTTTTATGTTCCTAATGTTAATGGAAATGATTTTTCTTGCACTTGGATAAGGGGGGAAATATTTCCTCTTATTTTACTTGCATAAAGGGGGAAAATTCCTGTATTTCACAAAGCCAATGCGTATCAAGTGATCTTCCCTGCTTGTGTAGATGACTTGTTCCTTTTTTTTTTTTTTTTTTTTTTTTGAGACAGAGTCTCGCTCTGTCGCCCAGACTGGAGTGCAGTGGCACAATCTCGGCTCACTGCAGGCTCCACCGCTCGGGTTCATGCCATTCTCCTGCCTCAGCCTCCTGAGTAGCTGGGAGTAGATGACTTATTCTGAAAGGATTTTCTCAGCCTTTCAGCAAGACTAGACATTCTACTGCCTTTTCTCATCTCCCCATTGTAAGCTTTTGCTGTGTGACTCCTTGAGAAATATCCAAATTCTCAATGACTCCTTTTAAGTTAAAGTGTTTACTTAACAGCGAATGATCAATGTTGAGCTAAACAGGGAAGAAATCATCTGTATAGTTACATTTCTTTATATCTCCCAGCACATGTTTGCCTATTTTAAATGCTAACGTGGCAAGCTATGTTGGATAAGCATTCTGGGGTGTCCATGTGTTCATTATTTTGCAGCATAAAATGGAGATACTCAATCTTTGAAAATTGCTTTCTGAGGTTGGATACTGTATCATGTCTTGTAACTCATACTTGTTCTCAATAAAAAGGCATTACCTGAGGAATATTCTTGTTATTGCTGGATCAACTCATTACGAGAAAAGTGGGTTAAGATATATTGACATTTATTCTTTTGGGAAAAGCTGCTCTGGTGTGTGTGTGTGTGTGTGTGTGTGTGTGTGTGTGTGTGTGTGTGTTTACTATGCAGCTATTTACCAGTTAGATTGACATCTTTAGAAAAGGAATGGCTCTTTTACAAGAAAGTCAAGTGTTAAGGGCATGGCATGTCAAGGAGGGCAGATCTGGATTTGATTTTTGACTTTAGTTTTCCAGCTTTGGGCAAGTACTTAATCCTGCTATGCCTCCACTTACTTCCTCATCTACAAAACTGGAAAAATAATAACACTGGTCTTAACATAGATTTAGTATGAAGTTTAAATAACTGATTTGTGTAAAGCACTTACCACAAAGCTGAACACATACTAAGTCCTCAGTTTATGTTAACTGTTGTTATTAGTTCAGTTGGCAAGTGAACAGACAATGATGCAGACCAGGATTTGGAAAGGGATGGTCAGTGCCCTGTGGGTCCTAATTAATTAATGTCACGTTCCCACAGAAAACTGCTTTGAGTCCCTAAGTTAAGATAAGCAGCCTGTGGTATACACTTTCATGGCATCTTGTACTTTTTTCTTTGTCACAGTTTTAAGACATTATTGGTATGATTATCCACTTAGGGGCTGATAGGAGATGAAAGGTACCCTATCTATTTGGTGTACTGCTGTGTATCCAGTGCATATTCCACAGTGCCTGAAACAGAGTGGATGCTCAAACCCATTTGGTGAGTGGATGGATGTATTCAACAAACAGGTATGAGGAGACCTTGTGTCTGCCAGGACCTTTGGGAAGGAAGGTTACATGACCATTCTAGAGACTCTAGAGTCTGCACATTTTAAATCTGCCTCCTTACATAGTTTAAGTTCAGCCTAAAGGTTTCTCTGTACATTGTGAACTATAACCTAATGGAATTGTAAACAAACTGCAGTCTACTGTTGTACCAATCACCGAATTTTGGCCAATCAAAGGTGACCAACAGTTCAAACTGTGTTTAAATAAGGGAAACACTGAGCTGTAACCCACATGGCTATTTCTGTGCCTCGCTTCCATTTTCTGTACATCACTTTCCCTTTTCGTCCATAATCTTCTTCCACCACACAGATGCACTGGAGTCTGAGCCTACTCTGACTCCGGAGGCTTCCCAATTGATGGATCGTTCTTTACTCAACTGAACTCCTTTAAATTTAATTTGGCTGAGGTTTTTCTTTTAACAGCGGCTTAGAACTCAAGAAACATGGTTCTCAAGGACTTGAAATAGATTCTGTCTCTTCATTGTGCCTTGTAACATCTAAATTCCCCTTTGACGATGGTTTCTACAAGCATGCAGTAACTTGAGGATCTTTGAGCAATTGGTTTCAGTATATCAGTTTGCAGTAGAAACAGCATGTTTCATGCACATAGGGGCCAGACATAAACTAGTGAACTGGCTGGATGGGGACAGTGGCAAACTGGAGACAAGTGTCCTATTCCAGGGGCAGCCCCTACTCAGTTCTATTGATTTTTGCCAATGAGGGCCCAATATTACCAAATCTTCCAGTTTTTCAAGAGAAGCTAGACATCTACCTTTCTATGGGCAATCCTCCAACTTAAAAATGTTATCAATTAGTTAATTCTTTCTTAATAAAAAATTACGTGGTCCAAACCAACAGTTCTAATGGCTGAATGCAGCCTATGGGAACCTGTACAGAGCGCTATGTCTGTACAATCCTAAATCACGTACTACTAAACAAAAAAAGAAAACAGCGTCCTAAGTAATGTGAAAAAGCTACTTCAAAAAATGTCTGCAAAGAGTTGGGGTGCAGAAGATAGAAACACAGGTTTTAAGTTCATGGATCTGGGCGTGAGTCCTAGATCTGCCACTCACTAACAGTATGACCTAGGGTAAATTATTTACCCCCTCTCGGATTGCTTCTGCTGAGATGCCTTAATTTCCTGGGGGTTTATTTAATAGAGAGGAATAAAAATGTTTATCTATATTTTATAAGATTCTCAATTTATTACATGAAAACCTACAGCTCTAATAAACAGAATTTGAAATGTCAAATGGAACATTTAAAAGTTACTACAAATGGAATTCATTACATTCTCCTAGAATATATAAATTAAAATTAGAATTTTAATATGACTAAAATTTTGAACACTATAAATACCTTAAAGTAGACAAAATAACTATAATGTTTACTAAACTTATTCCTATAATTATACTTACACTATTCAAAATTATCTGTGCTCTGATTTATTTCTTGATTATTCCTACATATGTTTTTAAATACCTTTATAGGGTTATAAAAACATTTGTTTTAATTTAACTTGAAAATTATACTAGAATTTATGTTGATGCCATCCCAGGATTACAAAGGTTTTCACTGATTCAAAAAACAAACACCCAATACTTTCTCATATTAACCAACATAAGATCTGGATTAACAGCCAGCTGATTTCTGATCTATGTAGAATTGCTCATCCCAAAGTGATTCAAAAAAACTGAAAAAAAACTGATCGTTTGAGTAGGTTCCTTATAAAACTCTACTCTATTTGTTATACATGTGACATAGTTTAATCTTATGTCTTCCCACAGGTTTATATATTTGTAAGTTGTGTTTCTTTTATCTCCAAAATGAAGCACTCTTAAAAAGTTTTGCAAGGCCAGAACCATATTTTCACTGCCTTGTCAATGACTATTAATTGCCCTGTCCTAAATGCATTGTTTAAAACTTATCTATTTATTAGTATTGATAAATACTACTTAGTATTTTATTATACTCAGTAGGGCATCTAGCTCTCCAAGGACATTTGGTTCACTAATCATTTCAAAATGTATTGTAGAACCCTCTTTCTGTTTGGTTATTGAGTGTGACCACACACTGCATCTTCATGCTGCCTGATTACTACCCGTAATGAATCCTTCCTAACTTGGAGTTTCATTCCGAAGTTCCTTGGAACTACTTGTGTGACTCATAATTCCTTTATCTACCTTTCTCTACTTAGACAGAAGGTATATATCTACAACGTATGAACAGATGTACAGGAGAATAAATAGAAGAAACAATACACTTACATGTAATCTCTCTTCTAATTATTATAACCAATTGAAAAGAATACATACATATTTATAGTCATTCTTCTTTTTACAATAGAATGACTGCTTAGACCACTTTGTGTTAACTTTCTCCATTTGTTTTCAGAATAGAATCATGGTCTTTTACACACTCAAACCGGTTCCATTTAGCCATAATTATTTTTCTCTTTTTGATCCTCAAATTACCTGAAGTTGGTCAGTATAAGCTTCGTTAAGCTGACTGTTTTTCCCTATGTTCTCAAGAGCAGCATTTTTTTTTTTTTTTTAAGCAAATTTGGTTGTGCCAGGATGTCCTGATATTACTCAGTTTCAAGGCAGGGGATCAGCCACCCTCTAATAATCCTAGGTTTCTTTACAGGAGAAACTTACTGGAAACTGATATCTGGACCCTAGAGATCCACATAAAGAGTTGATGAGGTAAAAGTGCTGCTGACATTGTTGGGTCAATTTTAGAGGAAAAAAAAAAAACTGAAAAAAATTTTCCTTTTAGGTAAATTGAGTTCATTTTGATTTTTCCAACTTAACTATTATATTACTCAATTCTCCTTTAAATGTGATTTTCTAATTAATTTTCTCCATACTAAAAAAAGTTTTCCCGCAACCAAGCTGTAATAGTATAATCTCTGTTACAATTCTTATATAGTCTCATATTCCACCAATCTGTAGTCACTTTGGGGGTTTCTTCCTCCTCGGTGGAATGATTCTAATAACACGCAGCTTGCAGGGTTGTTGTGAGGAGCAGAAAAGAACTCTCACAATGCATAGTAGAGGATACATTTGGCAAATGGAAGCTAATATGATTAAGCATACATAACCCAGGAGCACACTTACCTACCATGCAAAATACCTCTTTCTCAGAAAGTAGAATTTGTGTGTAAGCTGTAGAAGCTCTATTTAAAATGTACTAGTGATACACAGAAAAAAAATTACTTTTCCAAAAATAAATGCCTTCTATTTCTTTTGTATTGCTAATCCTCTATGTGACATTCTGTAGCTCTTTTAAATATTTTTGTATTAACATTGAAATTATCCATCTGGGTGGTTTCTGCATCTGCTTGGGTATTAATAGTCTATTCTGATCTGTCTCCATTTGTGGAGGAACTGTTATACCATTAAGGGTTGGATTGTGTGGCTGGAAACCAGTAGGAAAAAAAAACCAGACCCATAGGTTAGGAAACTCAGATGTATCTTGAGCAACCTTGGCCACAAGCACAGATAATTTTTTTGGTGGCTGTTTTTTAAATCCAAAAATTACTGTCCATGGCACTATAAAAGATGAATCCTCATCCTCAGTTCTTTTGCATTACCGATAAAGCTGATTTTGAAGGAGGCCTCATTTTAATCATTAACCAGCAGTCACTTCATCTTTCAATACTACCCACTAAATACCTACGATGTGGTTAAAGCTATGATGTGGTTAGAGGCGTTTGTATCAAGGGTCCTGTATTTGAAGACTCTTTACTGTTACGATGAAAGAGCACTAGTTTTGGAGTCAAAAGTCCTCATTTAAAACTCAGCTCTGTCTGATTAGCTGTGCAATCCCAAGTTAGTTGGTTCCCTTTTCTGAGCCTGTCTTTTTTCCCCTCTGTCCACAGGTAACGAAAATACCTACCTAAGTAATAGGGATCAAATTTAATGAGATAAAATTTGTCAAAATGCTTTATATACTATATATGTATATACAAATGTTTTACTAGTAAAGAGTATAAGATACATTGCTCTTATGACTTAGACAGACATACCTATTATATGCTAACTCCTAAATGATAAATTGTCATTGCAAAAAAAAAAAAAAAAAAAAAAAGAATCATTTTCAAGAGGGGCCTTACAAGTTCCGAGGAGAAAAAGAGCATGCCCTAGAAGTTAGGGAATTGGCTGCGTGGTGGCTCACGCCTGTAATACCAACACTTTGGGAAGCTAAGTGGACGGATCACGAGGTCAGGAGATCAAGACCATCCTGACCAACATGGTGAAACCCTGTCTCTACTAAAAATACAAAAAATAGTTGGGTGTGGTGGTGGGTGCCTGTAATCTCAGCTACGTGGAAGGCAGAGGCACGAGAATCGCTTGAACCCAGGAGGCAAAAGTTGCAGTAGGCCGAGATGGCACTACTGCACTCCAGCCTGATGACAGAGCTAGACTTCATCTCAAAAAAAAAAAAACAAAAAAAAAAAAAAAAAAAAAAAAACCACACACACACAAAACAGGCCAGGCGCGGCGGCTCACTCCTGTAATCCCAGCACTTTGGGAGGCCGAGGCGGGCAGATCATGAGGTCAGGAGATCGAGACCATCCTGGCTACCACGGTGAAAACCAGTCTCTACTAAAAATACAAAAAATTAGCTGGGCGTGGTGGTGGGTGCCTGTAGTCCCAGCTACTTGGGAGGCTGAGGCAGGAGAATGGCGTGAACCCGGGAGGCAGAGCTTGCAGTGAGCCGAGATAGCACCACTGCACTCCAGCCTGGGTGACAGGGTGAGACTCCGTCTCAAACCAAACAAACCAACCAACCAACAAACAAAAGAGTTAGGGAGTTTAGGCAAAGATATATATTAGAGCTCAGATTTAACTTAGGCTTTAAGGAATTGTTAAGAATTTGAAAAGAAAATAAATGAACAGAGGCAAAGAACACCCTAACATCTAGGACATAGTCAATAGACCCACCTGACTGTAACAGAAGGTTCCTGAGGGGGCAGAAAGATGTGAAATTGTATGAGTAAGATGGAGATTAATGTTGGAGAGCTTTAAATGCCTGGCTAAGGATTTCAGACTATCCGGTCGGCAATATGGGGAAACTTTAATGGCCTACAAATCAATTTTAAACAATCAGCTTCCTGAAACACAGAGATTTTTATTTATTCTATTCAGAGAGAGGCAACTTCTTTATTCAATGATGGGCTGAGATTTGCTTTGATTTTCAATAATTTTCAAATAATCTTTTCAGTGGTTCTTGAAGATGATTCTGGGAAACATTTTCCTTTTCCTTTACAAAGGCAAAATTTCTGGATGAAATTCAAGCCCAGTGTGTTTGTTCTCTAAGCCCATCTCTTCATTTCCTCTTTCTTCTTGGAGACAAATACTTTGATCTGTTTCCCAAACATTTCTGTTTATAGACCTTCTCGGGCTGCCTAGCAGGCTGTCGTGTGTCTGGTAGCATTCCGTTGCTCTATGAGTGTGGAGACCCATCTGCCATAGTACCAGACACGTAGTAAGCACTCAGGAAAAATTTCCTGGACAGGTGAGGAAAGGAAGGAAACAGGAAAGGTTAAAAATAAAGGACTGAAGAGAGAAATGCAAGCCTACCTGGAAAACGATGGGACAGCGTCATCTGAACCCAGCAAATTGCAACCCTATGCCTTGGACCATTTACAAGCTCACTTCTTCATGATTAGAGTGTTAAAGACTGAAATCAATAAGAAAGATTTATCTTGTAAAATAGCAGAATAGTTTGAGAAACACCTTGCAATAGAAGGTCAGTAGGGAATTTCTAATGGACCATATATTCTTGACCATTTTCCCCATCCCTCCACTTGGTATGATGTAATGTAAAAGGGCCTGGGGAGCTCAAAGCAAATTTAAAGGAACTCTGAGTGGTGACATGAGAAATAGGAGGGTTGGGCAATAGTTGCTGTGTCAGTTGATTGCAGCTACATATTGACAAAACAAACTTGTGTACAAAGTCACAAGACTATTTTGTTTTCTGTGGCCTTCTAACTTTTTTCTTCCATAAAAGAGGAAGACTTTATGTCTAAAATGTGGTGATATTTTTAGGAGAAAATGTGTATAGAAGCATGAGTAATAAATAATGCTAATCTATTCTTTATAGACATTAACAAGCTCTTCTGTGTATATACGGCTTTGAATGGGGGGTGGGAGGGTGGCTGGGAATGGGCAGAAAATAGCATCAGGAGACTAAATTGCTGAGTGATCTTTAAAATGCTTTCAATGTATTACCTCTCTCCTATAGGACTAGGTTTATTTGGGAACAGGGGTTTCATTCAGATATAAAAAGAGGGAAGTCACCACTTTTTGTTTTGCCATTAATATCCTCTGGAACTGTGACACCCATTATGGCAGGTCAAGTCATATGTGGCTCTTTAAATTTAATTTAAATGAATTCAAGTTGCATAAAATATAAATTCAATGCCTCAGTCCCATTACCACATTTCAAGTGGTCAGTTGTCACATGTGGCTAATGGCAACCATATTGAGTAGGGCAGATACAGAAAGTAGAAAGTTCTACGATGATGGAAAGTTCTGTTGTGCAGTGCTGTTCTTGAAACCAGCCAGGTTTGGGGCCTAATTATCAATAGCCAGTGTCACCTGACTTGGATTTCACAGTGCCTTTAGGTCTTTCACTGGATTTTTTAAAAAGCAATTTCACTTTTATCACTTGCATGAATGGTAGCGATTTTACTAAGCCTGTTGGGAAAGCCTAGGTTGGTTTGGTAGGAAATAGCAAAGAAAAAAACCCATATGAATCACACTTAAGTGTTTGTTTCTTACTACGCGAGAGATTGAGAAATAATATTAGGTTGGTGCAAAGGTAATTGTGGCTTTTGTCATTACTTTTAATGGCAAAAACTTCATTTACTTTTGTACTAACCTATACATTAACTCGTTACAAGCCTCTTTATAACTCCTGATTTAACATTTTCCAAAATGCACTGTGAGGGACACTCTGGAGAAAGATCCTTGGAGAAAGCAGGGATTACAGTCAAAACACAGTAGAAAATGCCCCAGGCCATCCTCCACACCCAGTCAGAGTGAACTTGTAAAACTGCTAGGGAGAGTTCACTTCCTTCTAAAACTAAATCAAAATGACCTTCAAGTGCTTGCTTTTGCATTTTAAAATCCAAACTCCCTACTAGGAGCTCCAAGACCATACATGTAGCTTGTGCCTGCCTTTCCAAATTCATCTCTCATTCTCTCCCGCTACCCACTCCAGTCCAGGCAAAATGGCCTTTTTAGTCCTTTAAATGAGTCCTTAAATGAGCCTTTTCAGGCTCAAGGTTTTGCCTGTGCTGTTCTTTTCACCTAAAATGCTTTTCTTTTCCTTGCTCCCCTGACAGGTTCCTTCCGATAATTTAGTTCTCAATTTTTTGTGGGAGGACTCACATGACCATCTCCCTAGTTTCTGGTGGTTGGCTGTCTCAGAGGGCTCAGTAATTTTCCCCTTGGCCATCCTCTGCACAATTCAGCTTCATTGTACATTAACTCATGAGGTTTATTCACTTATTTATTTATTTTTGCTCCCTCACTAGACTGGATGTTTACAAAGCCAGAGAGCATAGCTGTTTTGCTCATTATTGATTCATTAGTGGTTATCACCTATGTTGTGCTGGAACCAGCTTGTACTGGCTGGTGAGTGCTGGTTCTGTGCATTTCTTCCCTACTCAGAGTTCAGTGATGTCATATTGATAGCTTGTAATCCGCCATGTGGGAATAGTTACACCACAGAAATTGGCAAACACTACAAATTAGTTTTTTTAGTTAGTTTATTTTTCTAAGAGAGCTGGTTTTAAAACATTTACCAATATACCTTTGTTAACACCTCACATATTACCTGGCATATGGTAGATTCCTCATGTTTGTCGAATGAATGAATGAATAAACATAGTGTTTCTCTCTTGGGCAACCAAAATACTCACCCATAGGTAAATGCTCTGAGTTCTGTAGATCGAATTCATACATAACTTGATACTCCCAAACATATGTGGCCTAGGCACTCCTTTTCAGGTAGCTTCTGTTTCTATCACTCAGAACTAGTGAGAAGCACATTTTGAAAACTACTACCTAAACATTAGGGAAGAGGAAGTATCCATGCCCTAATTTGTCTTCTGTGTTGTGCAAAGACTCCTAATGCAGAAGTTCCCACAGCACCTATTCCAGGGAAATTACAAAAAATTTTTAAAATTTGTTTAAAATAATCATAATCACAATCATTGGGTGTTACTGCTGTGCCTACTACATAGGACATGCTGCTGTGCAAAAGCAGTAATCTTAATCAGTAGGGAGCTATTGGTGGGGGGCGGGGCTACTTATACAATCTATAAACAGGAATCAGCTATGTATTGGGCGTAAAAGTCACAGAAGCCAGGTAGCATCCAAAAGAAATAACAAAAATGTGACCTGCCCCCTGGGAAGTTACAGTCTCACTCTGAGAAGACAGGGCCCTTATTAGAGGAGATGCTACGTGGTCTTGCATCTGACCATGTATTCAATTTATGGACCATAGTTGAGGCTGGAGCAGAGCAGTAGCACATTCCAGGTGAAGACAGGGAGGTGGGAAAATACCCCACTTGATTGGTCCCTTCTGTGGGAACAAGGGGCTCACATTATACTTGAAAAGGCAAATCAAAGTTTGAGGGCCTTGTGTGGCAAGCTAGAGGATTTGGACTTGACTGATAAAGGCGGGGAGGGCTCTGAAAATGTGGGGAAATGAAGATTAAATTTATAATAAAGGATTCTGCTTCAGAGAGACTCTTCATGGGGTGAGTGCAGCCAAATCATTAATCCATTAACCCTCCCTACAAAGCCCTTACATGGTCTGGCCTTGTCTGTGTCTATGGCATCACCTTGTGGGATTCCTTCTGTGACCACTGCTCTGCATTCCAGACACCCTGGGCTTGCTTCAGGTCCCTGAACTATGCTATGCTCCTTCTCCTCCAGGGCCCTTTCTCCAGGGCTTTTCCTCTGGCTGGACTGCTCCCCTCCACTCCCCCATTCGCCCCTTTAGCTAGTTAACTTCTCTGTCTTTGAGGTCTCTGCTCAATCATCATTTCTGTAGGGAAGCCTTTCCTTACCACTCTCCTGCCTCTATCTACCTTAGAATACTTGGCTATAACCACTAATAAAATTGTACTTTTAATTTCAGAGAGTTTGTAGCTACACATTCATTATTCTGATCAATTATAACCTGCAATTTTGATTAGACTGTATATTTCCTAAGAGCAGGGACCAATGCTCACTATTTATCCCCAGAGCCTCGCCCAGAGTCTGATACCATAATTGACAATATATGTTAGTTGAACGAATGAATTAGTGAATTAAATGCAATTGATCAAAACCGTAAATGCGGAATAGTTTGAGGGATCTAGCATTTTAGATCACAGATATACCCTCCAAAATTACTTTGACAGATTAATTACAATGGGCCAAATGCAATAGGATGAAACTTAAGGGGGAAAATGTGATGAAGTGTGGGGGCGGAGGAGAGCAGATGGGGAAGGAGCGAGTTTGAATGAACTGCAGGTTTCATGTGGTCTCAGAGTGGCGAGGCAAGAAAGCTGATGCAGTCTCCAACTGCAGTCGTGGAAACGTGTATACTCACTCCACGTGAAAGATCACTGTTTCCTTCTACTCTGTATTCAGCTGACTACTCATGGAAGCTTGTGCCCAATTCTGGAGGAAGAATGTAGAGAAAAAGAAACTGTGTTTAAAGGAGGATGCCCAGAATGATGTGGGAGACCCCAAAAGATGTTTTGAGAGCAAACTTCAAGGAATTAGCAATGCTAATCCTGGAGGAAAGAAAGCTTGGTCAGATGGGATGGTGGTTCTGGGAGGGGTCGCGCTGGGCATCTGAAAGTCTTTGCTTATTGTAAATATTTTAAGAGAATAAATTTTAAAAGTGCTTGAAAAACCAATAAAGCAATAATTGTTACTTTTTTTTCTTTCAACAATAGAAAAATACTAAGATTTTTCTCATGGATGGAGCTCGAAGTCATTATCCTTAGCAAACTAATGCAGGAAAAGACAACCAAATACCACATGTTTTCACTTATATGTGGCAGCTAAATGATGAGAATTGTTAAAATGAACTAAATATGGCCTGAGAAGGACTCTATATTTCTATATTTGAGTCCTTGTGAACGAACTGTAACCTAACGTAATAGGTAGTCAAGACTGAAAATCTAACTTAGGAGCTTAGGAGTATGCACCTATAACAATAGCTGAGTCTCGGACAATCCCAGCAGCCATACTTCAACCACTCATACACTGCTGAGTGTCAAACTGTGTTCAAATAAAGCTAACGCCAACCTGTAACCAATCCAGCTGCTTCTGTACCTCACTTCCGATTTCTGTACGTCACTTCCCTTTTTTTTTTTTTTTGGTCTATAAATTTGTTCTGACCATGAGGCATCCCTGGAGTCTCTCTGAATCTGCTATGATTCTGGGGGCTGCCCTATTTGTGAATCGTTTGTTGCTCAGTTAAACTCCTTTCAATTTAATTCAGCTGAAGTTTTTCTTTTAACAGAATGCTTGGACACACAGAGGAAAACAACACACACTGGGGCCTATGGAGGGTAAAAGGTGGGAGGAGGGAGAGGATCAGGAAAAATAACTAATGGATACTAGGTTTAACACCGGGATGATGAAATAATCTGTACAACACACCCCCATGACACAAATTTACCAAGTAATAAACCTGCACATCCTGCACATAAGCCTCTGAAACTAAAAGTTAAAAACAAAGAAAAATACTGCGATTTTCATGTAAAAAGATACATTTGTAAACACATAGAAAAGAACTGGATTTATCTTGAAAGGTGTAGGGAAAAAAACCCACCATTAGGATGAATTGTTTAATAATAAATAGAAATGTCTTGTAATGAAATGGATTGCCTTATGAAAACAATGAGTTATCATTAGAGGAAGAAGCAAGCAAAGTCAATCTGACAGTCTGTTGGGGTTGTTGCTAAAGGGAATTCATGCATTCCTTAAGAGTTGTCTTGGTCACCTTTGAAATTAAGTAAGAAAATAAAGACAGCAATTATTCTGAGGTAGCCACTGTTTAAATAATTAAGTTTAAAAGCAAATTGTTGAACTTGAAGGCAACCAAGCTCTTCTTTAGTAGGTGAATAGATAAATAAACTGTGGTATATCTAGACAGTGAAAAATTATGGAAGAATATTAAATGCATGTTATTAAGTGAAAGAAGCCCATCTCAGAAGGCTATATACTGCGTGATTCCAACTGTATGACATTCTGTAAAAGTCAAAATTATGGAGACAGGAAAAAGATCAGTGGTTGTCCAGAACTGGGGAGAAGGAAGGACTAACAAGTTGAGCACAGGAGATTTTTAGCACAATGACACTATTCTGTCTGATACTATAATGGTGGCTACATGGCATTACACATCTGTCAAGACCCATAGGCTGTAGTGAACCCTAATTCAACTATGCACTGTGGGTGCTAAGGATGTATCAGTGTAGGTTAATGAGTTGTAACAAATGTGCCATCTGGTGAGGGATCTTGATCAGGGAAGCTTTGTATGGGGTGGGATGGTTATATGGAAATTCTATATTTTCTGCTTAATTTCATAGTGAACCCAAAACTGCTCTAAAAACAGTGTATGTATATTTTTTAAAATAATTGTTGTAGTAGTTCATGGGTGTGTGGATCCATCAGCTTATCTTTTTTAATTTAAGACTTTTTGATTTTCAAATTTTGACCATGTCTCTCTGTTTTTACCAAATATTAAACACATTTGTTGTAGTTTTACTGTAAGTGTAAAAACATGTTTTTTGAGTATTGGTGCCAAAATCACTTAAGTGATTTCCCCCCAGTATGTTATACAAACATCTAAATTTAGCCACAAAAATGTTTCAGATTTATCTGATAGCATATGCAAAATCATGTTCTGAGTAATACAGTACTTTGCTATTCAGGACAATGGAAAAGGAAAAAAAATAGGAGAATGTAAGACTTCAACATGTTTTTCTTCCTTTTGTAATAAATAGAAATTGAGAATCAGTTTCTACAAGGGAAATGTTAGTATTTTGGGCAACGAAGGAAAATGCTTGATTCTCTCTGGTTGCCAATATAATTCAGATTCTAAAACAGTGATTTTGTAAGCTTCAAAAGGATATTTGCTTTTGATTTTTGCTGTTTCTGAAATCCATCTTCTCCCAGGAACCTGTGGTCTGAATCTACTCAATGGGGCTGTTGGGTTTCTGAGGTTGCCTTAGATGAGAACAGTGGTCTGGACCACATGGAATCAGCCACTGCTTTGATTTTTATCAACTAAAAGATTAAAAAACTTAAAATTTGGGATGTTTATCTGTATCTCTATCTGCTTAGAAACAGTATAGGGAATTCTGAGGTCTTTGCTAACAGATTTTCATTCCCGTTTGCCCCATGTCAGCATTTTCATATGTATGTTTGTTTGATGTTTATCTAGTGGATGTTCATATACGATAGAGAAGTCTCTCCATTATGGTCAGCATTTTGATTCAAACTCCAAAGAGACTCCCAGTAGGGGAATGATTCAGGTGTAAATCAGAATGTGTAAAGAGAAATGAAATCTGGGTTTTCTAATGCTATTGAATCAGAAGTGAATGTTTTCATTACATAAAGCTGGAAAGTAGCGTGTCCTAAGGAGGGGAAGTCTTGATCTCAAAGTATCTGAGGGCCTTGAACTGAGGCTGAGGTACCAGGCCTGCCTCATGCTGGGCAAGTCAGCCATGAACACCCAGCACCTATAGATAGCTTGGTCCCAGGGAGTTGGTGGAGCAGGAGTTATCAGTGGGCCCTTTCCACACAGCACCTTCAGGTCAAATGTTTCTGCCTCTCAGAAATCCATCAAGGACTCATAAAGCAATATTGCTGTTTTCTTTTATGGGTAAATGTTGTGATCTGACTTTTTTTTTTTTTTTTTTTTTTTTGAGATGGAGTTTCACTCTGTTGCCCAGGTTGGGGTGCAGTGGCATTATCTTGGCTCACTGCAACCTCTGCCTCCTGAATTCAAGCAAATCTCCTGCCTCAGCCTCCATAGTAGCTGGGACTATAGGCACACAGCAACACACCTGTCTAATTTTTGTATTTTTAGTAGAGATAGGGTCTCACCATGTTGCCCAGGTTGGTCTTGAACTCCTGACCTCAGGTGATCCACCTGCCTCAGCCTCCCAAAGCGTTGGGATTGTAGGCGTGAGCCACCGTGCCTGGCCTGATCTGACTTTTTATGGTGGCTTCCATTAAGGAGGTGAAAGGCACCTTCCTTCTTCCTCTTAGCGTTCTTTCCTCTTTCTCCATGGAGTGGGAGTAAACTACTGATTATAGAACTCAGAGCTCTGTGGGAGTGTCAGGTGGAGGTTCCCTAGGATGGGATGAAAGGAGCCAGGCAAACCAAGGTAGAAAAATACAGACAGGCCCTACTCACATGCAAAATTCTCCACAGCCCTGCCTGTGGCTTCACGTCTCCCATTCCCTCTTTGTGTTGTGTGCTTCCCAGCACACCAAGCCGCTTCCCACACATGCTCATTATTTTGTTTACACCTTCCATGACCTTCCCCCATTGCTGGGCAGCTAACTCTTAATCCCTCCTTTGAGAAGTCTTCCCTGGCTCCCTCACAGCTGGCTTGGTACTGCCATAGCCTTCTGTGCATAATTCTTGCCTTTCCCACATTTCTTTACAATGACCTGTTGAAGCATGTCTCTTGCACCAGAGAGTGAGTTCCTGAAGAGTAGAGACTGTATCTGATGTGTGTTTTTATCCCCTGTGCTTAACAATAATCTGAAATATAATTGATGATAAAGAAAAGTTTTTGAATGAATGAATGAGTGAATGGATAGATGAATAAAATACTTCTCCTGCTATGGCTTTCCTGGAGCTTGGGTACCTTCATGAATTCAGTCATTTATACACATTTTTATTGAGCATGTGCTAAACTTGGGGGTTGTTGAAGGCATCTTTTAACCTCTAGTACATCCATAATATCTCTTCCTGAAAGCAGACAGAAATACCCCCTCCAAGGTCCACTTTTACAGTATTTACAGTAAATGGTTAGATGGATTGTGAGGCTCAGATGAATAAAGCTCTACCCACTATTAATTCCCAGTTGAATGCACTGTGAGTGGCCATTTGCATTTCTTTCTTTCTTTCTTTCTTTTCTTTTCTTTTCTTTTTTTTTTTTTTTTGAGATGGGGTCTTGTCTGTCACCCAGGCTGGAGTGCAGTGGTACTATCTTGGCTCAGTGCCGCCTTGACTTCCTGGGCTCAAGTGATCTTCCCACCTCAGCCTCCTGAGTAGCTGGGACTACAGGCATGTGCCACCACACCTGGCTAATTTTTGTGGTTTTTGTACAGACGGGGTTTTGCCATGTTGGCCAGACTGGTCTTGAACTTCTGACCTCATGGTCTGCCCACCGCGGCCTCCCAAAATGCTGGAATTACAGGTGTGAGCCACTGTGCCTGGCCTACATTTCTTTATAGAGTATAAAGCATTGATTCTCAAACTCGCCTCCTGGAGCACTGGGGAGTCTTTGCACAACTCAGGAACAGGTCCAGGGAACAAGCGTGAGAGGCTCAGACTGGGAATATTTGTTACCTCCATCTCTTGCCTCACTTTCAACTCCATTTTTTTTTACTTTTATTTTTCTCATGAAACTTTGTTAGAAGAACGAATTTGCTATTTAAAACAAAATTTGAAAACCACTGGTGTTGTTTCTGAAAAATGAGGGTGTTAAAGAAAGAAAATAGGTGCCCATATTACTTTTTTAAGTTGTGGCGAAAAATCCCATAGTATAAAATTTACCGTCTTTACCATTTTAAATGTACAGTACAGAGTTGTTAACTACATCATTGTGTAATACATTTCTAGAACTTTTTCATCTTGCAAAACTGACATATTCTTTTAAATAATAACATTTGATATAGAATAGTGTGACATTTTGCTATTAATTGCTCCTTTCAGCCTTATAATCTATTCCCTCCCTCCATAGCAAATGTATCATGCTGTCATGATAAGAGATACTTATTTCCCCCTCCTTTTTTTTTTTTTTTTGCGTGAAGAACTATTAGCATGCTAAACTATGACCCTTCATTCTTAAATACCATGTCTTGACTTGATTTATGTAATAAAAGCCTCTAAGGACTTGGATTTCATGTAAATTATCTAGTTCAACCCCCTTATTTGGCAGATGAGAAAACAGGTCCAAAGAAGCTAAGTGACTTGTTCCCAATCACAGAACAAGTTAATTCCAACATATGGACTGGTTTTCTTATCTCCTGATCCAATGTGGTTCACCTTCTTATAAGCTTTACTTCAAAATCAAGGGTGAGTGAATTATCGGGCGTTTGTTTGGCTATGTGGCATTAAATCCTTGGCTATGTGCACACTCCAATTATTTTTGCAACTATTTATGGTGGGGAGGAGGGAGAATATTAAAGATGGAATGTGTCTAATAGCTACCTGCTTCTATTCTAGGCATTGCATTAGGGGATTTCCTTAAGCTGTTTCACATTTTAAAAAATGTTTTAGGATTTATTTTTTAAATTTATTTTAAAATTTATAGTAAAATATATAACATAAGATTTGCCATCTTAACCATTTTTAAAGTGTACAGTTTAGTGGCATTAGGTATATTCACATTGTTGTGAAACCATCATGAGCAGGCATCTCCAGAACTCTTTTCATCTTGCAAAATTAAAACTTTCTACCCAGTAAACAGTAGCTACTCGTTCTACCCTCCCCCCCAGACCTTGGCAAAAGCCATTATGCTTTCTACCTCTATGAATTTGACAGCTCTAGGTACCTCACATAAGTGGAATAATACAGTATCTGTCTATTGATGACTGGTTTATTTCACTTAGCATAATGTTCTCAAGGTTAATCCATGTTACAGCATGTGTCAGAATTTCCTTTCTTTTTAAGGCTGAATAATATTCCATTATATGTACATAGCACATTTTGTTTATCCATTCATCCACTGCTGGTTAGACTGTCTCACTTTTGAAGGAGTATTATTTTCCTAATTTTACAGATGAAGAAACCAAGGCTGAACAAAGTCACATAACTTCCCACTGGTCACAGAGCTGTAGGGGTAAAGGTAGAAGTTGAATCCGTATGTACTTGAATCTAAAAGCCATGTTCTTCTCAGTGTATGAGGCTATTTCCCAATATCTGAAATATAGTTTACCTACATTAGCATGGTTGGGGGAGTTCAATATCGCATTTTGGAATCTTTATTTCTTTTATTTTAGGAATAATATAGAAGGAGCCTTTTCTAGCCTTGTTTAAATTGTTCAGATTTTTAACATTTACGGTTTATTTACTTGCTGGGAGTAAGGTATTTATTCAAGGCAATTGTATCATAGTATGAATACGTGGCAATATTCAAATAAGAAGTAAATTTTATTCAAATATATAGTTGCTTTGTAAAGTACAAGATGTAAAAATCAACTTACACTGCTATGAAAAATCATTATGCCCTTTAGAGTTGGAGGAAAATGTTATCCATATGGGCTTCTCTATGAGCAAAGCAAATTAAATTGAGCTCTAAGACTCTATATCCCCATTTCATAATAATACTAGCTAACATTTGATGCCTCCCAGCCATGTGCCAGGCAATGTGCTAATCCTTCTACATGCATAGCCCCAGCTTCTCCACAGCCCTGTGAGGTCAGCACTTATATCTTCATTTTATAAATGGGAAGTGGTGTTAGGAGGAAGGTTAGGTAACTGTAATGGGTTGAAATGTGTGTCACATAAAAGATACATTGATGTTCTAATTCCTAGTATCTCAAAATGTGGCCTTATTTGGAAATAGGATATTTATGGGGGTAATCAAGTTAATATCAGGTCATTTGTTGGGGTCTAATTCATTAGGACTGCAGTCCCTATAGAAAGGGGAAATTGGGACACAGAGAGCAATACACACAAAGAGAAGATGGCAATGGACAGGAGTGGCATATCTACAAACCAAGGAATGCCAAGGACTGCCAGCAAATACCAGAAGCCAGAAAAGGAGAGGAGAGATTATCCCCTAGACTCCCCAGAGTCAGCATGGCCCTGTGACACCTTAATTTCAGACTTCCAGCCCCCACAGCTGTGAGACAATACATTTCTGTTGTTTAAGTACTCAGTGTTAGGTACTTTGTTATGGCAGCCCTACAAGACTAATACAGTCACTTTCCAAAGTCAAATCCACAGCAAGTGGTAGAGCTGATTTTTGGATGGAGGCATCTATTAAGTGCTCAATAAATATTATCTGCTATTATTATTTATAACATTATCAGCAATGATATTTAATGTTATTATTAATAATAAAACCTGGGGTGCTTGTGGTTTCCTTTCTCTTAATCCTGTGCTATTATATCTGTCTACTTTTGCTACAATTGTTTCTTCCTTGTCGTAGATTCAAAAGCCCATCAATGTCACTCAAAACTGAATGTAAAATCCATTATCTGTGCATGAGCGGCTTGGCAAATTCAGACAACAGATAGTCTCCACTAAAAGGAAATGTACCCCCAACTGCCTGCGTGAGGCATCTGTGAAACTTTTGAGAGAACATATGCAAAATAATCACTAAATATAGGCCCTGCACACAGTCCACACCCAAACCTGAAGCCTGAATCTTGAGCAAGTGAAAAGAGCAGATTGCTGAAGTCCTGTGTTTTGATGAGGATTTATCTGGAGAGGATTGTTAGAACTCTCTCCCCTGCACTAGTGCCTAGCATCTGAATATGCATCCATGAGAACATAATTCAACTTTTTAATTTTCCAGGTCTGCCGATAATTGGTTCCATAGAAACACAAAGACTCACACTCTCAACACACGTCAGAAAGGCTGCTTACCAGTAATCAGAGGATCAGTTCCCTTTGAAGTTAGAAAAATGAGTGTAGCGGGAGTAGTGGGTTGGGCAGAGCATCAGTTCTGGGTTCCTTATCATAATTATAGTAGATTATGATTTTTTTAAGGTAAATCAAGTTTAGCAGCATGAAACCCAAATTCTTCACCCTCTCCCTGCCCCATACCTTAGCTAAAGTCTCATGTGATTTGCATGCTGAAGAGTACATTGAATTGAAAACAACATGAGCAATTTTTCTATTTTCATGAATTATCCTTGTTCTCATCTTTGGGGAAATTATAAGCAGTTAAGTGAGGACAGAGCTGAGAATGTGGATAGGACATTTGGAGGTGCGGTTTCTAACTCAGGTTATGTTGCTGACTTGCTCTGGCCCTCTAGTAAGTCACATGTCGTGACCTTGGTTGGGTTATTTGTAAAATGCCACACACACAGCCCAGAGCTGCAGTATGAAGTTGCTGAAAGGATTACAGTGATGAACTTTGTAAACGTGGAATCTTCAAAAGTGAAGGGCACTGTTATGGAACACTGTCTCTACCTTGAATTTGTTTGCATGGCATAATGCATCCAATTCTTAGAATAGTTGGGGAGAAGAGTAGCATGGCTAAAATCAGGCAATGATTTACACCTCCTTTCTTACCTAGCCTTTTTATCATAGCTTTGGAATCAAAATAATTCCACAAATCTTCATTACCTTTCAGTTCTGCTGAGTAACTCTGGCTGTATGCAAGGGCAAAAGAGTCAGGGCCAAGAGGTTATAAACATCAGCTATAATGAACTCCAACATGAGCTCTGTCTCAGAGTTGTGAAAGCCATTCCTTTATCCTGACCTGAACTCCATCTGTGAACTATTTTTCTCTATAGTTCAGCTGCCCTGAATTTTAGATTATTTTGTTGGTATCCCTCTTGCATTGGCACGTGGTAATAGTTCAATTGCCTTATTATCTTGGAATCCCACCCCTGGCTTTTGCCCTGCACTTGAGAAATTTAGATCCAAAAGAGCAAGTCTCACATCTTCTCTGGAACAAGTAGCTCTAGGTGGTGAATCCATAATATAATGAAGCGTTCCTGTGTGTGTCCTGTTTCAGTCTTAGTGCTAGACAAATTCAGGGAAGGGGAGAGTATAGGATTGGTTTACCTATTCCAGTGAGAAACAGCTAGAACAACTGCTCCCTAAATCCCGCAAATATTTTCAGATTAATCTTAAAGCCTCAGTACGTATCCTTCCCTCCTCTAAGACCCTTCAATAACTCCCCAGTTGTATCACTCGTTTTCACCGCATACTAAACCACTCTAAAACTTAGTGGACTAAAACAATGAATTATTATTTCTCATAATTCTGAGAGTTGCTTAGATCCTTCTGGTGTGGGTCACTTCTGCTGGGGCTGGTGTGTCTAGGATGGCCTCACTCATAGGTGTAAAGGTGGGTAGGCTGGTTGGCATGGGAGCCTTTTGGGGAAAGCTTGTCTTTGGTGTACCTGGTCTCTCATCCTCTGGTAGGCGAAGCCTTGGCTTCTTCAAATGTGATCTTAGGGTTCCTAAGTGCAGCAAGAGAAGGAAAGCCCCAATATGCAAGTGCTTCTCAGGCTTTGCTTGTATCACATTTGCTAATGTACCGTTAGCCAAGCCCAGAATCACAACATGGATATAGAGAGCTCCGATTCTTGCAGGGGCTCATCACTTACCACACCGTGTAATAAGGTCCAGGATTCTCAATGAGATATTAATTTATTCCAACTGCAATCTACCATCCCAACGTACCAGACACTGCTTGCACTTGCACTCCAGCCAAACTGAACTTCTTGCTTTTTCTAGTTGGTAGCATACATTCTGGTCTTCATTATTCATGCACATCTCTCTGCTGGGATACATTTCTTCTGCTTGCCACTTGGCCAGATTTACCAGAGAACAAAAATGTATTAAGCCCCTGCAATGTGCTAAGTATGCTAGGTTCCAGAGAAACAATGAATATAGCCTATGGTTCCCAGAAACTCAGAGGCTACCTATCCTCAAAGAGCCGGTTCAACTGTTGCCTCTTTAAAACCTTCATGATACCCCCTCAATAAAAGTAAACTTTATCCCTTTTTAACCTCTTTTGTTAATTTAATGGTCTTTTCATTGTTCTGATCAGTTACTATATTATATTATAGTTAACAATATCTGTGTATATTTCCTCTATTCATTCATTCAATATTTATTTTGACCAGCCATGTGCCAGGCATTGTGCTAGGAGCCAGGGATCTAGGGAAATAGAAGATACTACTGGTGTCCTGCCCATTTTCCTGAGGGCATTGGCTGTGTCAGTGCCTGCTGCTGATGTTCTATGCAAGCTCCTGCAACTCGCTGCCTGGGGGCTTTCTATCAGGTACCCAGGGCAGGTGGAAGTGCCAAAGAATCAATGTGCCAAGACCAGCCCTCACCCAAGAGTGAATGGGAATTAGTAGATTAACAGCCCTGCTTCCTCGCTCGCTCAACTCTTACCTTCGTGCAAACACGGACATGCTGGGTAGATAAGCACCCAGCTCGCTCACCATTCCAGTGGGAAATCCCTGAAGCATGCTGTCCTAGAGGATCCTAATGGGACTGGGCCTCAGCCACCCACAGCAGTAGCAGGCTAGACACTGCATTCACCACTCCCTCCCCCTTTCCTGCTGTGTTTCCCTAGTCCCCTACTCCTGCCTCCTGGGACCACCGCCAAATGAACTCATTGCTCTCAAATCCTTGTCTCGCGGTGCTTCTGGAGCAATCCAGCCTAAGCCAAGAGATGAGCACGGAAGTCAGTTTCTATTCTTACGTAATTTATTGTTTATTAGGCGATTCAAACAAGAGAATGGGTAATTACAATACAGTATAAGAGCTAACATTTATTGTGTAGTCTAAAAGCAATTCTAATAAAAATAAGAAACATTATTCCTACTTTATTCCCACTTTACATATAAGGAAATCAAGGCTTAGAGAGGTTAAGGAGTCGCCCAGGAGCAACACAGACTGATAGCTTTTGGGGATTTCATTTCAGGTTTATAAGATTTCAGAGCCAGAACGCTGCCATTTAGTTACCTGCCTCTCACTTAGTTCTTCCTCCTTCATTGGCAGATGGCTTCAGAAGAGTTTAATTTATTAAAAAATGTTAACAGAGATTGAACTCATGGGCCATAAGCATCACCCAGGTGTCTAATTAATGGTTACAATCCATCACGTGGAAACTTGGCACAGAGTAGTGAGGCTCTGGGGCCCAGAGCTGCTCAGGCCCTGAGATACGTGCCTCCCTCTAAGCCAATTGGTGGCTTACAGCTAACCCCCTTTCTCCAAATGCCAGCTAGGTCCCGGGAATGCACAGGTCACTTCCTGTAGCAGAGCCAGAGGGCCCTGACATCTTGGATAACAGCAGCTCCTAGGATTGTCTGCTCCCAAGTGGTCAAGGCCCCCAGACTCCCAGCTCACTGTAATATTGTGATGAGGGCAGGCTCTTTCACCTCTACTTCCCAGGTCACTGATGGCAGCAGCTCAGCATGGACAGCTAATTGCTCCATTCTCCAAATGACGCTTTTGTCTGTTTCAGGTCACCAGGGCACCCTTTCCCATGGGAAGTCAGAGAGGCTGCTTATTGCTGAGAGCTGGCCTTGTGGGGAGCACAGCACTGGGCACCTGGGGAGAACCAGGTAAGCAGCTTCAGGCTAATAGCCCTGGACTGGTGTTTAGCAGAGATGTCACTCACAGTTCGGATGCAGCACCTGGAAGGCCAGCAACCTGTCTTACTTTCCCCCTTCTCCTCAGATTAAAAGCAAGCATGTAAGCAACAAAACTCCAAGACAACAAACCCCAAAATCATGATAAATTATTCCATTCTGTCTTTACCAATTGCTATGGATGATAAAACCTAGATTTGAGCTTCTGTTCTACCAATCCCTGGCTGTGTGATTTCGAACAAATGGCCTTGCCTCTCCCACTCTCTGCTTCTTCAGAGGTCAAGTGGAGAAACTACTTTAAGGCCGTGCAGTGAATGTGGCACAGCTGAGCCTTTATCTTCATTGGTATCAAAACACACATTGCTCCCTCTTAGAAAGGGGTTTGGCGCATAGTAAGGGCTCAATAAGTTGAGCTCTAGCTCATCGCACTGCCGCTGCGGGGAATCTGTGAAAGAGGTATGAAGTATGTGCTCATTGCGCTCAGCAGCTTTCTTTCTGTCTTAAACTTCACACACCCAGAATCCTTTACATCTTTCCCCTGTACCCCATCACACCTGCTCCTTCAAAAGAACCTGGAATTTGGACTCCAAAATTCAGAAATTCTTGGATGTGGGTTCCTGCTCTGCCACTTCCTGGCTGCATGATGGTGGTTGCATACTTCTACTGTCTGCTTCTCAATTTCTCATTCTTTAAAAAGAAAGCATTGGTCTAAATGATCTATACGTTCCTTTCTTGGTTTAAAAGATAAATCTGATGTCAGGTGATCAGGATGATAGTTTCCAGGTGTGTGCACTGGGGCACGCCTTTGTCTTGCCTAAGTCTGCAGTCACTTGTAAAATGGGAATCATGAAAGCCCTTGCCTCAAAGGTAGTTGTGAGAATGAATTAGTGCAAGTGAAGCGTTTCTTAGGACAGCACCTGGACCGTGCCATTGTCAGTAGCACCAGTAGATTGAGCACAATCTCAATCTAAGATTCTATAATCTAGGATCAAGTGGATCATTTCTACCCTCAACCTGAATTTCAGTTATGGTGTTTTCTTTCCCTGGAGGCAGTTGCTTTATAGAGACATAGTTAGCTGTTAAAAGGATTTCAGTCAAAAGGAAGTATTTCAGAGGTTTTCCAAGCTCCCTGGAAATCATGCCTCTTGGGCATCTGCCTGCCTCAACAATCTGTAAAACCTGTTTTGTGTGGAGCAACCAGGTAGTTAGACCAGGAGGTCAGATTTTTTCTTAGAGGATCTCTGTGGAATCCCAAGAAATGCAGACCAAAGTATTCAGTGTATGTGTGCTTGTGTGTGTGTCTGTGTGTGTATGTGTGTGTGTATGTGTGTGTGTGCTGGGGGAAGAAAGTGGAGGAGCTCGACTGAAGATGCAACTCAGCCCTGGTCTGACATTTTCTTTTTAGAATTTAGAAAGGCTTCCGATGCCTTTGCTTTCTCTCGGAGAGGCCTGCTTGGCATTCTTATTCAAATCAGACCCCAATCAGAGGGGAGTATACATCAGTCTGTCAGACACGCTTGCGTGTGTGTGGGCTTTAATTACCCTGTGCCTTCCGACCGTTCACACCCAAAGGAAATCACTGCAGTGCAGGATCTGGACTATATTCTCAAAGGAAGCACTCAGTGAATAGAAAGTGCAAAACCTGTGAAATGTGATGGAAATTGGCATGCAGTCATAGATGGAGGCAGGCCATGGAAACTCAGTCAGGGTGACTCACAGGACCCAGGAGAGAAACTTACTGGACAGTACATTTTCCCAGGAGTCACTTATTTGATATTTTCACTTGTGATCTGTAAGCTTCTATGACTGAAGTCCTTCTAATGATAGGAGCATAGTCTCATGTGGTTCAAAGGAACCTTCGTGGGCACATGGCCTAATCATCCATCTGAAGTCCGAATCCCCAGTGCCTTAGTCAGGGTTCTCCAGAGAAACAGAATCAATAGAATATATATAAATGCATCAAAGGGAAGATTTATTCTAGGAATTCGCTCACTTGGTTATGAAGGTCAACAAATTCCACCACCTGCTGCTAACTGGGGAACCAGGAAAGCCAGTGGTGTAATTCAGTTTGTGTTTGAAGACCATGACTCGGTGGGTTTGGGTGATGGTATAAATTCTAGTTTGAGTCCAAAAGCCTGAGAACCAGGAGCTTCCATGTCTATAGGCAGGAAAGATGGACATCTCAGTTCAAACAGAGAAAGTGAGTTTTCCTGTCCCTTGCCTTTTTGTTCTGTCTGAGCCCTTAGTGAATTGGATGATGCCAGCCTATGTTGCTGAAGACTGATCTTTCTTACTCAGTTTACTGATTCAAATGCTAATTAATCTCCTCCAGAAACACCCTCACAGTCACACTCAGAAATAATGTTTTATCAACTCTATGGGCATTCCTTAGCCTTCTCAAGTTGACACCTAAAATGAACCATCATATAATGTTTGCTTGAATGTCTCCAGCAGCAAAATAGTTACCTGGTCCATTCCATCTTTGTTCAGCTATCTTAAAAAGTTCTTCCATCACAAAGTACTATTCCTGAAGCTTCCATCTTTTGCTTCTGGAACCTTTTTGGACCACCCAGAACATCTATATGAATGCTTCCCAAAATTTAGTCATGTATGTATCCCACTTTACAATTGTTTTATATCTGAGTACTACCTGTAATGCTATTCACTTAATACTTTTTAATTGACTTACTTTTTTAACTTAAATACTTTAGTTTTATCATAAGAAAAATTACCTATGAAACTATGGCTTTGAAAGGGGAGTACATACATATACCGTGTAAAATCATCTTATACACCATGAGGGGCGGCACATCATTTGTCTATACTTCACGTAACACAGTCTTATTGTACTTAATTAAATGAAATAAATGGGGGGGCATTAATGTTGAGCAATTATTCTGTGCCAGATACACAGTAGGTGCTTCACATGTTATCTCAATGAATACTTTGGTACTCAGGGTAACCCTCTGAGCTGTGTTATCTCTATACTTGTTTTACACATGAAAGAGTGGAAATTCAGAAAGGGGAAATCCTTGTCTGAAGTTACACAGTTGGTGACTGTAAAGGTTAGGACTTGAATTCATGTCTTCTAGTTTCAAATGCCGCACTTTGCTCACGGGGCTGCAGAATGACTGGGAGTTCTATTTGTCCCAGAAAGAAGGAACTTCCAGTGGCTTCGTGCCTTTCTTTATTGTCTGAGCCAGGGTGGAAGAAGATATATTTTTCTCCAAACAGCTGACTACTGATTAGAACAGTTGTTCATTCTTCAGTGAGTGCTCTTAAACATTCTAAATAGATAGGTCAATTGACAGACATATATGTGGCAGGTGTATTTTAGCCACAAATCCTTTCTCTTGAGAAATGTCTTGGTCTCTAATGGAGCCCAAGGCATGCCAGACACAAATAACAGATGTAGATATAGAATTGGGTTAGGGTGGGGGAAGAGACAAGAATCGTTAGTTTTCTAATCCTTTCAGTCCCTTTATAAAATGTGTTCGTGTATCATGTAGTGGGTTAGGGGAGGGGAATGAGAGACAAGATGAGGACAAGTTGCAGGAAATCTGTAGGACCAGTTTGCTTACTCAGGACATGAAAAATTGTTAAGCCACCACAACCCTCAGGAAAGAGAATCCTTTCTTCTGTTATCTCTAGGAGGTATTAATATTCAGGGTTTCCCAAACAGAGCTCTGCAGAATACTGAGGTTTTATAATATCTTAAAAAGAATTCCATGAAAAAGAATCTCACAGCCACATAAATTTGGAAAATAGTCCATACTAAATGGATCTTAACCATTAAAGGCTTTGAGACCAGCTAACTGATAACTTTGTTTAACTCAATGTTTATCAAAATTATTTGATCACTGTCAGGAAAAGATGAAAGACTGAAATGGTCAGAAGAGATTTCTGGGTGTCCCTTTAATTGAATATGAGGCATTAACTACTGCCTTGCTCTTTTGGGTTATCTGATTTTATGAGTCTTGGTTTTTTATTGCCTTTTTTTTCTTTTGAGACAGAGTCTCACTGAGTTGTGCAGGCTGGAGTGCGGTGGTGCCATCATGGCTCACCACAGCCTCTAACGCTTGGGCTCAACTGATCCTCTCACCTCAGCCTCCTTAGTAGCTGGGACTAGAGACGTGTGCCACCGCATCTGGCTAATGTTTAAAATTTTTTGTGGAGACGGGGGTTTCACTTTGTTGCCCAGGTTGGTCCCAAACTTCTGGCCTCAAGCAGTCCTCTCCTCTCACTGCAGCCTCCCAAAGTGATCCACTCTGCCTGGCCAAAATAGTGCCTACCTCATGGGGTGGTTTGAGACTTCTGTAAGATTTTTATTTTGTTTATAGAGAAACGGTCTGGCTCTGTCGCCAGGTTGGAGGGCAGTGGCACAATCATAGGTCACTGCAGTCTCAAACTCCTAGCCTCAAGTAGTCATCCCATCTCAGTCTCCCAAAGTGCGGAGGTTACAGGCATGAGCCATCATCGCACCTGCCTTTTGTTGTCTTTGACCAAGCTATTTTACAAATCTGTAAATTGTAGGAAACTAATAGTAATGCAAATGATTCTCGTACTTGGAAGTACAATTGCATGTTTTTATTTGGTGGAGTTGCCAGGTTACACCTGCTGGCAGGCTGATTTCAGCACTCCTGGTTGCCTCTGTGTTCTTTGGATTTCCCTTTGTTCTCAGTTTTTACGTCTTACTTATTCCCTCATTATTTGATGAGCTAAATAAAATCTTTGACACATTTTAATTTTACATTTGCAGGAGAGGCATGATTTTTCCTTTTTTCTAAAAATTATCTTTTCATACACAGAACTTCCTTTTGTTTCTTGCCTGTTATTAGTTTTGTCTCTTCACATACCTACGTGTCTAGCCCTGTGCCCTACCAATTCTGGCTCCTGGTTTCTCTTTGTCCTCTAGTTTGTTATCTCTAAGTCTGACTCCTGCAGTAACTGACTTCCTTCAGGTTCTCAGGACTCCCTCCTTGTAATGCCTGTGGGTCAGGTAGCCTAAGAAAGCTCACCATCTGACATGGTTTCCTTGCTCATCCTTCCCAGAATACACTTTCCTTTTCTTCTTGTCTTTTCTTTTCCTTTTTTTTTTTTTTTTTTTTGAGAAAGACTCTAGCTCTGTTATCCAGGCTGGAGTGCAGTGGTGTGATCTCTGCTCACTGCAACCTACACCTCCCAGGTTCAAGTGATTCTCATGCCTCAGCCTCCCCAGAACCTGGATTTACAGGTGCGTGCCACCACATCTGGCTAATTTTTGTATTTTTTTTAGTAGATATCGGGTTTTACCGTGTTGCCCAGGCTGGTCTTGAACTCCTGACCTCAAGTGATCCACCTGTCTGGGCCTCCCAAAGTGCTGGGATTATAGGCGTGACCCACCACACCCGGTCCCACTATTCCTTTTTCCACATTCACTTCTGGCATCATTTTCTCCTTGTCCTGAGTTGCCATCACCTAATCTTTGTGTATCCAAATCCTTCCTATCCTTCCAGACCCAGTCCCTCTCTCCATGCAGCTGTCCATGGCTTTCCCAGCCTGAATTACTTTATTCCTGTGCTGCTGAAATGCCTTGACATTTCATATCCCCCATGTGGCCTTCTTCATATACTTCCTGATGTCATGTCATTTAAGAATCTCAACCAATTCCAGAAGGGGGAACACAATTTATATTTTTTGATGGAAGAAATATAAAGCTGGTTCTAGTCCATGAATTTGTTCTCACCAAACCAAAATGGGGTATGTGTGGGGGTGCAAGTAGTATCTTTAGAAAGGGCTCCCAAGGGAGACTGGTGTGCATGACAGGGAACCAAGGAATGGGAGGAAGCCAAGCGAAGGTGAAGTCTCATGCGGAACCTTTTAGAGGCTGTGTTCAGCCTGATCCCATGGGAGCTCTGCGGCATAAGCTATGTGCGGAGTTGTCCTGACTGGGGACCACCCCTGAGTTGTTGGCTGGAGGCCATCCAGGCACTTCCTGGGCATTGGTGAGTGCAAAGTGGTTCAAGTTACCTGAGGGAAGTCCTCAAAAGATCATCTGTGGGTGCTGGTTGCTGGAATCAAGATTATACAAGAACGAGATGCACAGAAATGTTAAACAGGAACCCGGAGCACCAACAGTGTCTACGATGCTCTGCTTCCTAAGAAATTTTTAAAAATTGGTGTAAAGTACACATAACATAAAATTCACCATCTTAGCCACTTTTAAGTGTACATTTCAGTGGCATTAAGTGCATTCACATTGTCATGCTGCCGTCACCATTATCCAACCACAGAACTCTTTATCTTGCAAAACTGAAGCTACACATTAAACAACAACTCTCCATTCCCCCTCCCTCCAGGCCCTGACAACTACTTCTGTTTTGTATCTCTATGAATTTGACTACTCTAGGTACTTCCTATAAGTGGACTCATACAGAATTTATCCTTTTGAGAAACTGTAACATTTTTAGCAAATGCCAATTGTACTTTAAAAAGTAGTGCCCTGAAATATTTACGTCACAGAAATGGCCTCTCCAGGCTTTTCTTATTCTTATTGGGCACTAGAGACGCCTCTCTCTCCTGCCAACAATTTCAAATAATAGATAAAAAATGGGCCCAAGAGGACCCTGATTTATGTGGAGTTCTATGACACCTCATCCTACAGGTGACATCAAGCTGCCATAAAGTGCCAATTCCAAGGTTCCTCCCAGGCCTGGGACTCAGAATCTCCCATGCTGGGAGTATATGTTCTCTTTAAGAAGATTCTTTCCATGTGGATTTTATGAAGACAGAAAAGCATTTTCAGAATCACCAACCTTAAAAGGGTAGTTTTCAGCCTTGGGTTTAAACCACTGAATTCTACCTTGAAATGATGTTTCTCCCAGGATGCTATTTTCCAAAACAGGAAAGCAGAGCTGATTTTAATGATGGGGAAGTGAGGAAGAGGCCTGAGGACTCAGTCACATCTCACCTTTCTCTGTGATTCCTGCTCTGGCCCCTCAGAGCCCCAAGGCTTTCTGGAAACAGCTTAAAAACTAATGATCTAAAACATAGATATGGAAGTCTTCTTTTCTCTACTCATGTGTGGTAGGTTGACAAATAGCCCCTTAGAAGATATCCACATCAAGTCCCTGGAACTGTGAATGTGACCTCGTTTGGAAAAACGGTCTTTGCAGATGTGATGAAGTTAAGGATTTTGAGATGGGCAGATTGCCTGGATTACTCTGGTTGTCCCTAGATGCTATCATATATATCCTTACAAGAGGGAGGCAGAGGGAGATTCAGACAGAAGAGAAGACACAGACACACAGAGGAGAAGGCGATGTGAAGACAGGCAGAGATTGGAGAGATGCCGCCACAAACCTAGGAAGGCTGGGGCAGCCGCAGGAACTAGAGGAGGCAGGGAACGGACTCTTCCCTAGAGCCCTGGGTGACAGCACGGACCTGCCAGAATTTGGACTTGTAGCCTCTGGAACTGAAAGAGAATACATTTCTATCTTTTTAATCCATCAAGCTAGTGGTAATTTGTTATAGCAGCCATTGGGAACTGATACACCATGTAATTAAAAATAATTTTCAGATGTGTTATAAAATGTCCATAGCCATTCTCTATGAAAACAATTGTTGAGTCTTGTCATCAGCCTCCCCTAGGAAGAAGATGGGCCCAGTATTAACATTTAGGATAAGCAGGAAAATGGAATCAGAAATCTTCCTTTCTTTTTCTTCCTTAAGGGAAATAATAACTATCTTTTCAGCTAATTTGATTTTCAAGTGTCCCCCTATCAACTTAGGCTTTAGAGGAGCTCTTATGTTAGAAGAGATTCAGATAGTTACAGAGTACAAGCCCTTTCTCCAGTCAAATTTCTCCCTGCAAGGACTATATTTTGTTTCTATGCCACAAATCCATTTACATAAGTTCTGTCTTGGGGAGATGGAAATATAAATGACTTGGAAAAAGAGGGCTCTGTCTGCAGTAAGAGATAATGTACCTTTTTATTTTGTTGAAATTAAGCTATTACTGAGTCCACATAATATAAATATTTAAGCATTAAGTGGCATTTTATGCAAATCAATAAATGAGAAGGAAACAGCACTTGCAGAAAGATAAAATCCACTTTTGTGGAAGTAGCAAGACCACTTCCCGTCAGTTCTTATGTGCAGCATAATCAATAAGATGGCCATGTGCTGTAAAGCTCAAAAACTAAACTGACAAGTAAGTATGCTTTGTTCCTAATCATTCCTAATGCTGGTGTAGTACTTTTACAGCTTGCAAGATGCTTTTGTAGCCATCTGTTATGGGCTGAATTGTGAGCCCCTCCAAATTTCGTATTCTGAAGTCTTAACCCCCAGTATCACAGAATAAGATCTTATTTGTAAATAGACTCATTTCAGATGTTAATTAGATAAGATGAGATGAAGCTGAAATAGGGTGGTCTCCTAATCCAATGTGACTGGTGTCCTTATACAAAGGGAAAATTTGGAGATAGACACACATGGAGGAAAGATGATATAAAATAAAACAGGGAGAAGATGCCTGAGGCTTACAGAAGCTGTGAGAGAGATCTGGAACAGATGTTTCCTTCACAGCCCTCAGAAGGAACCAACTCTGTCAACATCTTGACCTTGCACTTCTAACCTCCCAACTATGAGACAATCAATTCGTGTTGTTTGAGCCATCCAGGTTGTGACATTTTGTCATGGCAGCCCTAGCAAACTAATACATCAGTAGAGTTTAGGAAGTGATTTCATATCTAGAGACTATTTGCCAAGATCATCTAGAATGAATGCAGGATGAAAACCTGGATCTTCTGATTCCAGTAAAGTGATGTGAAAATTTCAGGTTCTATTAGGTTGAGGTACCAGAGCTGGGTCAGATGAGAGGAACCACTATTGCAGCTGAGGAATATCGTGGGATGACTTAAGTGGAATATCATCCTCTTCTAGCATTGAGACTAGAGAGGTTGAGAACCCTGGGCAGTTAGCATGGACCAAACACAGTCATGAACTTTGAGTCGTCTTAAGCAGGTAGGTTATGGGGGTTTGCAGGGATGTGCAAAGTCTAACAAATAGCAATTGGTTTATGGGTCAGAAAGTGGCTAATGGCTGAAGAGGTCAAAGAGTTGATGAGTTAAAGCCAAGCCCAGCTTTCCAGCAGCCCAAGAATATACCCAGAATAGGGCAGGAGCCCTGTCAACCAAGTGTGGGAATCTCTGTGGGACTCAAGGGAGTACGTTCCCAGAAGCAGGGGGTTCCCCCAAAGAGCATATCAGTTGTCCTTGCTCATGACTATTATCCACTCGGTGATTGCTTTTGTATGGAGACATGTTAGGGAAATAGTGTGTTGCAAAGAGGACTGGATGCCAATTGACGTTCTCTCCCTGCCTTTGATAGGCCCAGTAGTGAGCCAACAATTGAGGACGACTGCATGGTCTCATGCTACCTTGTGAGGAAGACGTATATCTGATAGATAGAGGAGATCAGTCATGGACTGCTGCTCCCTGAAAGTCAGTTGTGTGTGTGATAATGAAATGTGCAGTCTAATGGGAAGCATAGAAGGTAGATTCTTTGGGTTATGGGAAAGTGAGACTCAGTCAGGGTACCTTAAGGATCCAAGGGTTTATCATATATTGATTCATGGATGAATAAAGAAGACAAGAATATTGGCCATGCAGTTCCTCCTCTCAGAAGCTTGGTTATTGTTTGGATAGTGGAGGGATCTGCACCTCTCAATGACCTGGGTATCACACTGCCCATCAGCAGAGCAAGTACCCCAATTCCTACTCCTGTCCTCTGCTTCTCCTTCCCTCTCCTTCTGTGATTTCTGCCAAAGGAGGCTGCAGGAAACAGAAAACCCAAAATGTGACACAGATATTATGGCCAGTGAAAGTTCTGGGGCAAGATAAAGAGTGTTTCCCAAGGGAAGGCATGGAGAGGTAGATGCCTAGCCAAGTTACTCCTTGAATAACAGCAGAAATATTTTGTTCTGAGAATTTGAGGAAACAAAGTGAGCAAGCTACTGATTCAAATTTAGTTCATTTTTTAAAAAGAATTGGCTATGCACTATACTTGATGCTTTCACCTAAATTATTTAATTTTAAAGCTGAAAGTAGAATTCCTGTTCAAAAGACAATTTAGGGAATGCTTGGATTGATGGCTTCTCTGGAACTCCTCCCTGCACCCCACTTTTTATGGGCAAAAGGCAGACATGGAAAGATCTGAAGCTCTGTGTAATGAAGCTGGTGAATGTCGAATTTCCAAAGACAGCCTGAGAAGGAGGGGTTTTAGCATCCTACAATTTAATCCTTGCAGTGACTCTGTAAGAGGGATACCCTTGCTATCTTTATATCACCAAATGGAAGACTGTGTGCAGTAAGTTTTAGAAATCTGCACAGAGCCGTACAGCTAACTAGTGGCAGATGAGATTTTAAAACATTCCGTTTGACAATAAAATTTGCACCCTTAATCATTAGGCTGTACTACTTAGAAATATTTGCCTGTTAATATATTTCTCATGCAATAACAACAAATAAATCCCAGATATCTCCAGGTAAATTTCCACTTGACTTGAAGAATCTAGCTTCCCTTTCCAGTGTACAAGAAGTGAGTCTGGTTCACAGACATGCAACCTACATGGTGTTCTTGAAGCTGGTCATTGTGAGGCAGATGAGAGCCTCTGCTTTCTTTCCAAAGAGTGGGTGTAACAGCAACAGAAAAAAATGGCATCACAACAGAGCTGCTTCTTATATTCTTGGCTTAGATTGACTTTGTAATATGTTATGAGCAAGAGAGGGAGGCTGAAAGTTATGTTGTTTTTGAGATAATGCAGTAAACTGGAATGCTTAAGCGATTTTCAGGGAAATTATTTACCAACAAAAAACAGAAAACAGATTGTGTTTAGTGAATTTAAGCAAATGTGTCTTTAATGTGGACTGGACAGCCTATTACTAGAGTGGACTTAGCTAATTGTAAGCTTCTGGACAGACTTATATCCCTCAGGTCATTGGTAGGGAGAGATGGAGTGTCAAATTCCATTTGTGGTAGAGACCATGTGTTGAGCTCAAAAACTTACAAAAATCACTTTTAATTTGCTTCTGCTGTAAGCGGATTATATAGAATTTGATTTTCACGTTCTGAGGACCTTGCTTCTAACCCAGGCACTGTTACTAGAGCTGTCACAGGGAAGGGAGATGCTCACGTTCTGCAAAGCCAAATCACAGTGTTTCCATTGAATTTAACAGCGGCAGAAGACAGGAGTGTTTTCTCTGGTTGCACTTTGCTTTAAATCCTGAAGAACCTGGAGATATTACACACCTACCTGACTTTGAAAACGGAGGATTCCTGTGGGGTGTTTGTTTCTTTCATAACTGCAAGATGAATTGATAGTGTGTGTGCTGGGAGAGAGGAAACAAATAGACCATTTCCAAATGCTTTAGCAATGAATATAACTAAACTGTCTCAAAAAACCAGCCTAGTCAAAATGAGTGCAATTGTTTTAAAAAATAAGTCATCTTTATAGGAGAAGCAGTCTGAAAGTATAAGCTGGGAAAAGATCTGTGTGTGTGTGTGTGTGTGTGTGTGTGTGTGTGTTCTTGTGTGCATTTGGGTGTCCGTCTTCAAAGGCTGCGGTTATGTGACAATGCTTCCTTAAATTCTTCAGATAATTTTTCACTGTAGTGTATATCAAATAAAGAAGGATAAGAAAATCTAGCAAACCGTTGTGTAGTTCAGAATGCAGCCTATACATTGTGCACAGGGTTCTTATGATGAAAAACATTAATTTCCCTTAGTTCCTAGGAGCGTTTTTGAACATAGGTGTGTATTCCCAGCTCTGTGGGGATGCATTTTTATGTATTTATTATATTCATAAAACCACAAAAACCTGGTCCCATTTAGCCTCAGGATGTGCTAATGTCACTTTAAAAAATGCAGAATTAATAACCATTTAAAAATTTCTGGTGTTTTTGTATCTTAAAAAAAAAAAAGAAATTCAGGAAGGCAGGATAGAAGAAAAGAAAAATAGGAAACTAAAAACATATCAAACTCACTGGCCAGTGGGGTAGCTTGAGAGCTGAGTCCCTCTCCGCTCACTTCATAATGACCTTGCGTTGCACAGTAACATCCTTGGAACACAGTGGCTGCTCATTAAATATTTGTCTTTCTTTGGAACTGTTGGAAGAAGAAACCTACAAATTGAGTAGTAATGGCCATAACATTAACTATTATTTGTATATAGTCCTTTAGAGATTACAAGGCAAATGCCACACCATTAGATCCTGGTGACTCTTGGGGATTTGTCAGATAAAATGTGACCAGGGGTTGAGGTTGGATGGAGAGTCCAGGGAAGGGAAGACATTGGCCCTTCCTGGGTAATAACTCCTTGTTTATTCCCTGATTTCAATCATGGTTCTTTTACTATCAGTTGTTAAATTTTAAAGGTAAGAAATTGAGAAATGGGTCAGGTGTGGTGGCTTATGCCTGTAATCCTAGCACTTTGGGAGGCCAAGGTGGGTGGATGACCTGAGGTCAGGAGTTCAAGACCAGCCTGGCCAACATGGTGAAATGCTGTGTCTACTAAAAATACAAAAATTAGCTGGCTGTGGTGGCACAAGCATATACTGCCAGCTACTCTGGAGGCTGAGGCAGGAGAATCACTTGAACCTGGGGGGCAGAGGTTGCAGTGAGCTGAGATTGTGCCACTTCATTCCTGCCTGGGCAAAAGACTGAAACTCGGCCTCAAAAAGAAAAAAAAAGAAAAGAAAAGAAATTGAGAAATGAGTAAAAGTTAAGAACTTATTCCTTAGACAAATAAACACAACCAAAACTGTCTTTATTTTCAGGAGGTTAGTAGATGCCTTTCTGGCTAGTTGTGGACCTGGCCTAGAGAATTCTGCCTCTTAGTTCTTAGTACAAGATGGACAATAAAGAACAGATAGCTAAGAGAGTGTGGGCAGTGATTTTGTACATCTATTTGTAGCTGTATGCCTAATACTTAGCATTTCATGTGGTGGGTAGAACGTATTCAGTAGATATCCATTGGATGAATGAATTAATGAAAATGAGACTGTATTTCTATAATTTGCCTTTCAACCAAGCATCTTAAAGTGTTATTATGGTCATCCCTTGATTGCTTAAGGATAGTTGTGGTTTTCAGGAATATCAGCAGAAAATATGCAATTCGGGTCAGTTTTTTGTTTGTTTGTTTGTTTTTGTTTTTGTTTTTCCTGTTGTATCCTCTTGTCTGACTTCTAACCAAATGAGTACTGGCCCTAATGTCTCATAAGCAGCTTTGTGACTTTGAACAAATCTTGTCTTTGCTGAAGTTGAGATGCTAATTTAATAGCTTTTCTCCTGATCCCACTGGGATGTTGGAGAAAGGAAGTAAAATACGTGTGAATTTTACTTTAAAAGGGCCAAATATTTCTCAAAGTATTCTAACTTACCATTGGTGTGGTGCCAGAGATAAGACTTCACCCTGTTGATCATTGTAGGAGAGATATACCATACGCTATTAAACATCAAGTGGCCAAGGTTTTGTCGGCCACATAGGGCATCATGTTTAGGTGATGTTTTGTAATGGTATTTTCTCAGGTAGATAATAAATTATAAAACAATACATTGGAAGGGTTGCTTATCTGCCCAGTACTGAGCCAGGGACCTCCTACTTCCTTCTCTTCTGATGTCTTCCTTTCCCACCATGCCACCATCATCATCCTAACAGGTTAGTTCAGAGTTTCTCACCAGAGTGATGATCTTGATAGTTGTCTTGCCCAAGACACTCCAAATGAAGTCTTTTTGTTTTATCCGTGTTGCTGGTTTGGAAGTTTAAGCTCCTCTCTATTTTCAAGGATGCCACTTAAGTAATAACTGTTGTTAAAATCACCGCATGTTCCTGTACATCACCACACCCATGAAGAGTCTCCTCCTTTTTTTGTTTTGTCCTGTGATTAAAGACCCTTGCTTGCTCCATTATAAGACAGACTTGGGTTTAAATCCAAGGTCTGCTACTCACCAGCTGTATGTTGATGAGTAAGTTTTTAACCTCCTAAGACTCAATGTTCTTGTTTGTGATGTAGAAATAATATGATAACCTCATAGGGTTATTGTAAGGCTTAAATCTTTAAAAAAAAAAAGCTTACATAGACAAGATAATGCTTATGCAGCACTTAGTACAGTGTCTGACCACGAGAAAGAGTTTTGTAGCTCTTTGTTGCCGTGATCTTGTCATTGATGCTGGAGACATTTGTTTGTTGAAGAAGCTGTCCTGAGAACGGTAGTCTGGCTGTGACTTTAGAGTGAGCACTGTGGCCTCACACAAAAGGCTTCACCCAGGGCACTCCTGCAGGGCCTTCAGTCAAGCTTCAACTCAGCTGTCTGCCGACGCTTACAATCTGACACTCTGAGACTTTTTCCAGGAGACCTTGAGAATTTTTCTTTCTGGGTCAGGATGTACAGAAGCTTCATCAGGAGATGAACCTCTTAATATTCAAGGAGCTGATGAAATAAACTTTTTCTTAGAGTAAAAACTCAGCAAGAATCCCCAGAACTCTCTACCTACCCACAAATAGCAGTTTCTAGAAACAGCTCTACACAAAAGGCTCCGTTTGGTCCATACTAACTTTGTTAGCCCCTGCTAGTGTCTCTCTTTGCTAATAGTTTAGTGCTTCTGTATTCGACAAATTGCCACATCAGAAAATCTTTTTTTTTTTTTTTTTTTTTTTTGAGATGGAGTTTCACACTGTTGCCTAGGCTGGAGTGCAGTAGCGCGATCTCGGTTCACTGCAACCTCAGACTCCCGGGTTCAAGTGATTCTCCTGCCTCAGCCTCCCGAGTAGCTGGGATTACAGGCACCCACCACCACGCCCAGCTAATTTTTTGTGTTTTTAGTAGAGATGGGGTTTCACTATGTTGGCCAGGCTGGTCTTGAACTCCTGACCTCGTGATTTGCCCGGCTCAGCTCAGCCTCCCAAAGGGCTGGGATTACAGGTGTGAGTCACCACACCTGGCCCAGAAACTCTTAATCAATCTTCTCTTTACCACTAGGCAAACCAGTTCTTTCTATCCCGTGTGTAAAGCACACTGCCTAATGGCCAGCTAATGCAGATTGTCCCCAGCTAATGGCCAGTTCTCTGTTTCGTCTTGGTACTTCTGTTCCCACCAGTGCAGTTGATGACTTGCCAAGAGTCAGTTGTGCTGCTGCCCATATCTATTTACGCCAGTTTTATTTGTTATGTAATTACATGCTTCGATTAAATGTTTCATAAACTGATTTAATATAAGCACAAAAAGAGAGTTGTTGATTCCATGAATGTTTTGGAAACAGTAGGGTTGAGTTGCTAATAAACGATGCTGAATTAGATGTGGGCGAGATAACACTAAAAGCTTTGGGGGTAGAAGGAATCATAAAAACTCCAGAGTCTGCACTCAGATTGTTCCACAAAGGTCTTTACATTCTCACTTTGCTTTAAAGAAATAAACTTGTAAATCCCAGGAGATAATGCATGTAAGTTATTCCTGCAGCAAAGACAATGTGAACTCTGTTGAACCTATGTAAAGTCAATCACACCAGAAAACCTTGGCATCAAGAGCTTAGGATTGGATCCAGTTTATTCATTGTAAGTGACAATCAAAATTTAAGTTATGTATATATCATTTTAAAGGATTTTCCAATTCACCAATAGTCTCTGTTAACTGACCTACTACTCATTTTGTCACACTGCATAACAACCGAGCATTTCTGCTGCTCAAGGTGTCCCCTCCAAGTTACCTGATGCACCCACTGTCCACAGCACAAGCTCTGTGGAGACGGGCCAATGGTGGCAGTGGCTTGTATAGGCGGGTCCACCATCTCTGACCTGGTCTCCTTTGAGCTTACCTGTAGGGCCAAGGGTGCAGACTGTGACTAAAGAATATACATGTGGATGCCTTTCTATATTAACTAATATTTTATGGATAATTTTTTTATATACTGTTTTGTTGTATCTCCAAATAGCCCCCTGGGAGGTAGGAATTATTGTCACTGTTTTATAGATGGAGCTGCTGAGGTTCAGAGAAGGTAAATAACTTGGGCCCAGTCACACAGCAATTAGAGACATGGCTAAGGTGAGTCCTAGACTCTAAGCCCTGTTATTTATCCATCAAGACTGATGTGCCTGATGATTTTGGTGGTAATGTTCAGTAATCCACTTGGTGCTGAGATCCACGCCCTGATGCCTTTAGCACTGAGCTCTAACCCAGCTTTATCTTCAGGTTCTCAACGATTGGACTAGATGTAGGTGGAGAACTTGATGCAGATCATTCTGAGTTTCCAAGTCAGGAATTTGTCACGGGAGCACAGCTCCTGACAAACCTCAGTTCCCCTGCATTCTCCAGCTGGCTGTGCTGCAGGGAAGCTGTGAGTGAGTGGACGCACTAAAACATTCAAAGTGAGTCACCAGAAAAGAGGAAAATGCTGTTGGCAGCATGTGTCATTTGCAGTGTTGCAACACCTGCTCATTTTGATACGCGTCTGTCAGAATTTCCATATTCCCCCTATTCATTGGGAAAGTCATTTGGCGAACTCTGGTCCCTCTGGTCTACAATTTGGGATATGGTATGTCAGTTTAGTTAGCATTGCTTTATCATGAAAATTATTGTTGATCATTTTGGGTTAGTATTAAACCAAATACACCTGCTTGTTTTTTGTTCCCTGGTCTACTTGGGAAAAAGCACAAGAGAAAGAACCTGACTTTTGATTAAAATCAGGGAAGAACCAAAGCCCTTGACAGTTTAAATTAACATTTTGTAAAATTTTGGCTGCAATCCACCACTACTGGAATCACCTGAGTGTCTTATTAACCACACACATTTAGGCTTTACCCTGGATATACTCAGTCAGACCTGGTAGAAGTGGAACCTGAGGTCACAAGTCTGACAGTCACTAGTTTAAATGGGTTAGATGGAGCAATAAACACCTGTATCAATTTCCAACAACTGCTGTAACAAAATACCACAAACCTGGTGACTGAAAACCACAGAAATTAGGCTGGGTGCAGCGGCTCACACCTGTAATCCCAGCATTTTGGGAGGCCAAGGCAGGTGGATCACCCAAGGTCAGGAGTTTGAGACCAGCCTGGCCAACATGGCAAAACTCTGTCTCTACTAAAAATACAAATACAAAAATTAGCTGGGTGTGGTGGCAGGTGCCTGTAATCCCAGCTACTCTGGAGGCCGAGGTGGGAGAGTCACTTGAACCTGGGAAGTGGAGGTTGCAGTGAGCCCAGATCATGCTACTGCACTCCAGCCTGGGCAATAGAGCAAGACTCTATATCCAAAAAAAAAAAAAAGAAAAAAGAAAAAAAAAAAAAAAAAAAGAAACACACACACACACACACACACACACACACACACACACACACACAGAGAAATTAATTTTCTTACAGTTCTGGAGGCCAGAAGTTTGAAATCAAGGTGTTGGCAGGGCCATCCTCTTTCTGAGGACTCCAGGGGCTGTTGTGTGCCTTTCTCTTAGTTTCTGATGTTGCTAATAACCCTTGATGTTCTTTGACTTGAGATGAATAACTTCAATCTCTACCTCAATCTTTGCGCAGTGTTCTCTCTGTATGTCTGTGTGTCTCTTCTCCTCTTCATATAAGGATACCAGTTATGTTTAATGGGATCCCACTCTGATCAAACACACCCTCATCTTACTTTGATTACATTTGCACAGACCCTCTTTCCAAATAAGGTCACATTCACAGGTGCTGAGGGGTGGGCTTAAACCTGTCTTTTCTGGGGACACAATTCAACCCATAACAACATTTTCTGAGAGGACCTTTATATCAATGAAAATTATACCTATTTACATCCTAATGTGAAAATTTAGCAGGATTTATGAGAAATAAGCATTCAACTCAAACTGGAGATGTTACTTTTTATTTCACGATAGCCACTTGAAATTCTGAAACCTTATTTACAGTGTGCATTTAATCGTGAAATCTCCTTCACATAAAGAACTCTTAAATTTCTTATTTTAAAAAGTAATTTTTCTACTAATCAGAAAATAGTGGTGAATTTCTCTACTTTGCAACTTATCCTAAACACATGATTTAATTGCCACACTCACCCATTTATTCATTCAGAAATACGTATTACACCATCCCTTATATTCCAGGCACTGTTTTAGGTTTTGAAGATACAAAAGCAAATGAGTCACAAGTCCTTAGCATTGAGGGATTTGCATTCCAGTGGTGGGGACCAAGAAATACATTAGTATTACACACACTGTTGTGGCAAGTATTGTGATCAAAGTAAAGAAAATTTGGCAGGTGGGGGAGGGAAGAGGATGGGCAAGGAAGGCTTCCTGGAGGGGCTAAATTTTAGTAGAGGTTTGAACGAAAAGTAGGGATTTGCCAAGCAAAGAGGATAGGAAGGGTGGAACAAAGGACAGCTAGTCTATCTGTAAAGCCTGCAGGAGTTCGTCATGGTGGAGCAAAAGGGATGGTGAGCTGGCGATGGAAGATGGAAAGGTTGATAGGTCTACTATGGACTGAATGTGTCCCCCCAAAATTCATTTGTGGAAGTCCTAACTCCCATGTGATGGTATTGGAGGTGGGGCCTGTGGGAGATCCTTAGAACTAGATAGGTCTTGAAGGTGGTGCCTTTATGATAGAATTAATATTCTTCTAAAAAGAGGAAGAAACATAAGAGCTTGCTCTCTCTTTCTTCAAGAATATACACCAAGGAAAGGGCCCTGTGAGCACACAGTGAAAAGGTGACTGTTTACAAGTGCTAGGACCTGAATATTTATATCCCTCCCCAATTCAAATAATGAAATCCTAAACCACAAGGTGGTGGTATTAGGAGGTGGGGCACTTTGAAGGTGGTTAGATCATGAGGGTGGAGCTCTTATGAATGGGATGAGTGCCCGTATAAAAGAGTTGGAGGGAGGGGGCATTCCCTTTGCTGTTTCTACCATGGGAGGACACAGAAGATGGCCATTTGCAGAAGAAGGCCATCACCAGAACCCAATCATGCTGGCACCCTAATCGTGGACCTCACACCCTCTAGAACTATGAGAAAGAAATTTCTGTTGTTTATAAGCTGGTCAGTCAATGATGTTTTGTTTCAACAGCACAAATGGACTAAGACAAAAGCTAGGAAGTGGGTCCTCACCAGAAACCAAATCTGCACCTTAATCTTGGACTTCCAGACCTCTGGAACTATGAGAAATATATATCTGTTGTGTAAGCCCCTAAGTCTATAATTTGTTTATTGTTGTTGTTTTTGTTGCTAGAGCTGACTAAGATAGTAATGGACAATTCAGAGCCTGTGTCTACTGGATGATTTGCCCAAGTTTTTCTCTGGAACAGAGTTTGCTAAAGGTTGAACAGTATTCAATGCAAAAACCTATTAGACAAAGTAAGTAACACCAGTACTTTCTGGTAAAGTAGTTTCTAAGCAATGCGTATTACTGCACATTTCTTTCATATAGATTCACCGGTCTTTCCCTATCAAAGACTCTAAAATATCCTGCAGAAAAGAAACCCATTTTAATGCAACTTAGCATTTTCCAAACTTCTTTGATAGTGGAACTCCATTATGTAACCGTGACTCTAAGAGTTTTCTTGTCCTGCATTGGAATAGGCTGAGGGGATAGGGCTAGAGCTGGATAAGGGGAACTGGGTAGAAACTCCTCCAAAGTGGCTCAAAAACAATGTCTTCATAGTCTCAAGTGTGAAGTTTTATAATGTTGCTGCTCTGAGTTAGCAAATAAGACAGGAATAAAAGGATCATCAAAGAAAATTGTATTAAGGGATATTAAAGATCCTACTAAGGTTAGGGATGCTTTTTTTTAATAAATAAAAACACATCATTGTAAAGGAAATATATATTCATAGGTTTAAAAAAATTTTAAATAATATTAAGTATATAAAGTAAAATAGAAACAATTTTTTTATATTTATTTATTTATAAATTAGATCATGCTGTAATCCCTGTTTTCCAAGTTATTGTTTCACTTAACTATACATTTTAACTCTGTTTTTACATAGAACATCATCACATTTTGTTAGCATACTATAAGTATTTCATCCACATTCTAAAGATTTTAGAATTACTTATGTTTGGTTGTTTCCAATAGTGCTGCAGTAACTATCTTTAGGCATATATCTTTGATACCTGTGTAACTAGTTGCTGGAAGTAGAAATCCTGTGTTAGATGCATAGCAAAGATTACTAGTTGCCCCTTAATATTCATTCTTTCCTTCTTCTTTAATAATATAACCTCACATTTATTTCAGGGAGCAGAGCAGTCAGCCAAAAGACTACATTTCCCAGATTCCCTTGTAGCTAGGTATGGCCATGTGACTTACTTTTAACCAATGAAATTTGAGCTCAAGTATTATTTAATTTTTTTGAGCAGTTTCCTTACTAGTTAAAGAGCAAACTTTTCTTCATTCCTTCCTTTTTCATGCTAACTGGACTTAGGAAGCTGTGGTGAATCATGAGGTGACATGCTAAGGTCACAGGGGAACAGCAAGACTAACAGAGCCTGGGCTTCTGAAAACTTTGAGCCACCATAGTATCCCTGAAACACTTGGCTCTGGATTTCTTTTACAAAAAGAGAACTAAGTTTCTATATTGTTTCAGCTACTATAAAAAGTTTTCCCTATTACACACTGTCACATTAAATCCTAACTTTTTCAAAGGAAATATGTATTGAAATATTTGAAAATAATATCTAAATGTCCTGAAAGGGGGCTGTACCTGTAGAAACTGTAGAAACTCTCATCTGCGGTGAATGACATTGCCTGAAAGAAAGTAAAATTCATTACAAATAATGCAGTCTTTATCATGTTTTTTCAAAAGAGTTTTAAGGGTTTTCAGGACTACCATTTTAAGCTTTCAAATATCCATAAATCAACAGCATTCAGTAGAGAGGAAGTAGAGTCATACAAACATGTGTTCAAATCTTGACTTGGCCACTGAACAGCTGTGTGGCTGTTACCCTGAGCTAGTTTGTAATCTTTCAGAGCCTCAATTTCCTAATTTGTAAAATGGGGTTAATAACAGTAACTCCTTGGGTAATTATGAGGCATGAATAAGATAATGCATCTAACATGCTTAGCCTGGATAACACACTCCACAAATGTTAGCTGTTGTATGTAATAAACAAATTAAGTGTCTGCTTTTGTGAGTTATTGTGTGGGAGACAATTGTGGATGGCACAGTGCCTAAAATCAAGTAGCTCAGTAGACTAGTTGGGATCACAAATACTGTAACCACTACAGTGAAGAAAGCAGGAATCCCAAAATAGAAAAATACACAATCACAGGAATGAAGGGAGGGGAAGATTACTTCTGTTTTGGGGCACAGTGTAAAGAAAATCATTGCAAAGCCTTTGAGGGATGGGGGAAATTCCAGCTGCCAGAAATATCAGTGGACTTCTTTGTAAACCAGCCAGCATGGCAGGAGCAAAAAGTTGGGATGGGAAGGCATGAGTTAGCTGGTGAGCCAGGTGGCTGCAGTGCAAGGAACATGCAGGGAAAACCCAGGGAGCCACAGCAGAAAGGTGAGGCCAGATCCTAAAGGGCTCTCACTGAACAGCTTGCATGAGTCTATAATGCACTGGAGGATCCCTGAAGGGCTTCAGCATGCATGTGAGCGCAGAGAGGCGATCAGAGGTGTGCTGTGCAAAAGCTACCTGGCACTGGGGTGCAGCGTGGATTCAAAAGAAGTGAGACAGGAGGGGGTGATGGAAATTAATAGGGTCACATCTCTGCACAGAGCATCCATCAGATAATTTTTTCTAATTACCATTTGGGGAAACCAAGAGGCAGAGCAGCCCTATATCTTCCAAGATTGATAAATGAGTCAGTAACGAAACCATTGGCAAGTTGCCTTTGATTCCTTTTCCTTATCCACAGGGCAAGTTTGTCTCTTAGCAACACATTTTGAACTTGGCAGCACTCAAAGCTCTCTGTGAATGAATAAAGCAAAATGGAGGCAAATGTGAAAGTTATTTTGATGTGAGAAAGTGTAGATGCTGGGCCTGTGTATGCTGGGCATGTGCCGGATCCCTAAATCACAGGGAGCCCATGAAACGTACAGTAGGAGACTCAGTGCTCAGTAAATTGAAAGTTCCCTTCTCCCTGCAGTTGGAAAATAGGACATGATTTTAAAATACATAAATTAGACACTTATAGAGAGGATTGCCTGCTTTTTGTTATTATAGAAAAGGACAGTCTTATATGAGAGGTGACTTTTCAAAGGATATAAAGAATACCTGTAAAGCTAAAATTTAAGCAGAATCGCCACTGCCTCAGCCCCATCATCTCCCTTGGTATGTGGGCTTCATGCATCTTGAAGGCCTGCCCTGTGTCTTTGTAATCAATAGGTCCATTGCTGATTGTTGTATTATATACAGGTAACTTTTTAATACTTTTATATTCTTATTCATTTAACACATTGATTGAAAACCTGCTTTGTCCTGGCCCTTGATGTATTTTAGGCATGACTTTGACATGGGGAGATTTGTTTTGAAGAAGGATGAAGAAAAGAGAAAAACTGTGGATATAAGAGCAGTGACAAGGGTCTTCTTGCACCTGTCCGGCTAAAACATTGTCAGAGCCTGCATGGTTTTCTATTGTGTATAACAAATTGTCACAAACTTAGCTGCTTACAGCAACACACATTTATTACCTTACAGTTTCTGTGGATCAGAAGTTCAGGAATGACTTAGCTGGATTGTCACCGAGGTGGTTTCGGGGTCTCTTGTAAGGCTGCAATCAAGGTGTTGGCTGGGTTGCATTGTCTTCTGGGGGCTTGACTGCAGAAGAATCTGTTTCCAAGCTCTCACAAGTTATTGGCAGAATTTATCTGTTTATTTATTTTGCAATTGTGGTGCTAAGAGCTGCCCTCAGCTCCTGCAGGGGATTGGCGGGGGGACTTGGTTCCCTGCCACACAGTCCTCTTGACAGGCAGTTTATTATTTTTCAGCTCACCTTTTTAGGCCAGCAGTGCAGAGACTTGAAGTAAGTCTGGCAAGGAATCTTATAAAATGTAAGCACAGGAGGGACTTATTTTGATATATACTCTTTGTTAGAAGCAAGTCACAGGTCCACCTTCCCACATACACTCAAGGGGAGAAGATTACACAAAAAGATTACCATAGCATGTGGAGACTAGTTGGGGTCACCTTACAGTTGTTAAAGTAGATTCTTCACCAGGCCCAAAGAATCTCTGAGCAGACAAAGCCAGTGCCCTTAACTCTGAGTACACTGCAAAGATAAGTGAAACATAATTTGAGCTCTTTCTTGTAAATGTCTATATTAAAAAAAGGCAGAACTTAAGCTCAACCAATCAGAAACAGTCAACAAACTTATGTAAATAGAGACTTTCCAACAGGATAGACGAAGTAAGGCAACTGTATAACTGTAACCAGTCAAATATTTTCTTTGCTTTACTTCTGCATTTGTTCTATAAAGCCTCCCCCTTGAGATCCTTCAGTGGATCCCCTAAACCACTTCTGGTTTGGAGCTGCCCAATTCATGAATTCTTATTTGCTCAAATAAACCCTTTAAACCTTTGTTGCTCCTCTGTTTACTTTTTAACAGTCTGTCCACCACAGAGGGCATTGGAATTAGAAGACGATTATTTAAAGTAAGGTTGGAATATATTTTATTTAACTGTCTATCCTTATTGCCCAGCACACAGTAACTAATGAAAAATGTCAACTTGATTGGGCTTCTTTCTTTGCTGATTAAATGTGAGGAGTGATGAAGGAGTAAGTGAAGAGGAAGCATTAAACACAACCTTGGGGTTTCTACTTAGGGTTAACTGGATGCTGATGCCATTAACAAGGACAGGAAAACAAGTGAAAGAAATGGAAAGAAATGTCAAAGGTTAGGGATATAATAGGTTAACTTTGAGACACTAGGTGAAGGAATCTTACAGAGCTTCTTAAACCTTAATGGGATATGGGGCAGTTGGAAATTGTATTTTAATGATTCTGATTCAACAAGTTGACAGGAGGCCTGCTATATCTATTTATAACAAGTTCTCGGGGATGCCAGTGGAGTCTCACTTCGAGTAGCAAGGCTCAAGAGCAATGGGTTTCAAACATTTTTGCTTCTAAACTACCTAAAGAATTTTGGAAATCTACTCTCTTGCACATCTCTAAGTTGACAGCTGTTATTTTTTATTGTGTTTAAACAGTTACAAAGGATAATTTCTAGACTGTTGTAGTGACAACATATCTTAAATAACACAGTTATATCCTTCTGTATTAGTTCATTTTCATTCTTCTTTAAAGAAATACCTGAGACTGGGTAATTTGTAAAGGAAAAGAGGTTTAATTGATGCACAATTCCGCATGACTGGGGAGGCCTCAGGAAACTTACAATCACAGCAGAAGGCAAAGCAAACACATCCTTGTTCACAAGGCAGCAGGAGAGAGAAGTACAGAGTGAAGGGGAAAGGGCCTCTTATAAAACCATCAGATCTCATGAGAACTCACTCACTATCATGAGAATAGGAAGGGGGAACTGCCCCTATGATGTCTTCACCTCCTGCAAGGTCCCTACTCCAACACGTGAGGATTACATTTTGGATTACAATTCAAAATGAGATTTGGGTGGGGACACAGAGTCAGAACATATCACTGTGTCTTAAATGAATCCATGAGCCTATGAAACATAGTGATTTGATTTCCATTATCATCTATTTAAAATACACTTGAAGTCCAGGCGCAGTGGCTCATGCCTGTAATCCCAGCACTTTGGGAGGTCAAGGTGGGCGGATCATGAGGTCAGGAGATTGAGACCATCCCTGGCTGACATGGTGAAACCCCATCTCTACTAAAAATACAGAAAATTAGCTGGGTGTGGTGGCGAGCACCTGTAGTCCCAGCTACTCAGGAGGCTGAGGCAGGAGAGTGGTGTGAACCTGGGAGGCGGAGCTTGCAGTGAGCTGAGATCACACCACTGTACTCCAGCCTGGGCAACAGAGCGAGACTCCATCTCAAAAAAATAAAAATAAAAATAAAAATAAAAAATAAAATAAAATACACTTGAACAAGTACAATATACTTGTATTTAAAATATAGTTAAACAAGTTTTTCTTCCACAGCCAAAAAAAGAAAAAAAAATACGTCATTCCTTTCACTCATATTTCATTCTATGTTTCCCCACAAAATTTTATCCTAAAGTGATAAATTTTTGTGTTGAAAGTTTTTTAGTATTCTGTCTACTTAGCTACCATAAAAATATGCATATAAATTGAAATTTTAAAAAGATCAAAGTTTTTTTAAGGCCGTAAGGTCCAAATGTTAAAAAACTTTCTTCTGGATTAAGTTGTTTGTTTCAATTAGTTGACAACTGATCAAAATAACACCTAATACACATTTCAATAAATACTAAATATAAAATGATTATATTGGAAATCTTTATATTTCAATCTTTTAATTAGATGATTGAGACTGGTTTCCTTTTTAATTAGCTCATGTATTAATAAAGATTACTTATTGCTGGAATGAGAGATGATGCAGTATCAATTCTCTGTCATTTTTCTGTTTGTTTTTTTCTTTTTAAGGACAATGTTACTCAAGTCTGTGAATACCTTTACAGATACATGCCAAAAATCACATAATAATTTATCATCAAACTAATTTTTAATGATGTGTTAGTGGTCATATTTATTAAATTCTTCATATTTGCCGAAAGCAAAAAATTGGAGATTACCAGGTTTATCTTATAGTGGTAAGATCAGGATAGATGAGAGTTATGCTTTTCTTTTGTTAAAATGGAGAAAAAGGGGGCGTTGTGAGGGTGGAAAGAATATTGCATAATGCTGACTGCAAGCACTTTCTCAGGCGGATAGGTTAGGCGAAAAGCACGTGTGGAAATTGAGGATCTGGAAATGTCTTCCCTTGAAACTATTTGTGCTCACATACCCTTTGGAAGGTCTGTATGTTGAAATGTCAGAGGGCAGAGATATCCCAGTTTGAAGATTGCTGCAGTAGAGAATTGAAAACGTGTAGAGCTCAGGGAAGGGGCTGGCCTGAGAGTAAAATTAGGGGATATACAGACAGAAATTTAAGCATATTAAAACCTTCATTGCATAGACCCTATTAATTCTGAATTTTGGAGGTAGAGTCTGGATGGAAGGGAATTTTGTTCTATATATGAAAAGAAGAAAAGTGGTTAGCAAATGACATTGTAGAACAGGTTTATATGGAAAGGGGTCTTGATCCAGATCCCAAGAGGGGGTTCTTGGATCTCACGTAAGAAATAATTCAGGGCGAGTCCACAGTGTAAAGCAAAAGCGAGTTTATTTATTAAGAAAGTAAAGTGGTGAGAAAACAGCTACTCCATAGACAGAGTCGGGCGTTCCTGAAAGTAAGAGGAGGAATGTGTTCACTTTGGTTACAGTTTTGTTTAAATGTAGAATAAAAAATGATCATGAGGAAGTGCATTATGTTACAAGGGTTTGTGATAAAGGATTAATATCCTTAATTACTATATTTTGCAAGAATCAATATTATTTTTAAAGCAAAATTAGGAGGCTTCTGTTCTCAAGGTATCAGGATATCAGGACACTCTTAAGCCTGGGTCTGTTTAGTAAACGCTATCAATCTGTTCCCTTAACTGTACACATTCAGAGGCTCGGAATACCTAACTTGTTGGCAATGCAGCCCAGCAAGCCCTAGCTTCATTTTACCCAGCACCTATTTAAAATGGAGTTTTTCTGGTTCAAACACATCTGACAGAAGCACACAAAGTACCTTCAAATGCCTCAGGACATTCATGTGTAAATAAATAATTGATAAATGACTATAAGCCACGCTTATCTATTTGTTAGAGTTGGTTCTCCTCTCAGCAACTATTCCTCAACTTCGTTCTAAGTTACTCAGTGTAGACAGTGTGCCTGAGGTAATAAAACCTCATTACCTTAAAAAAGACAGGAAGTGAAATTTGACCCTTTCACTCAATCTACCTGTCCCTCTCTTGCTACGTCTGCTACATTTATGTAGGTGTTTAGAAGTTTCTTTCAACATCAAGGTATCTTGATTGTACAAATTGGTCATCCTTTTAGGTTATATAAAATAGACCAAGTCACACTTTTCCTTTTTACTTTTATTTTGAACAGATCCTTGGAAAGGCATACCCAGATCTGCTTATTTTTGTAGGGATGCCAAGTGAGAGAGAGAGAGAGTGAGAACTTCTACTCCCAAATTGGTATGAGAGCTCTCCTTTATTTGCATCTTGATCAAAGCATTGATAAGGGAATGCTATAATCCAAGGCTGGGGAATGGCTGCCTTAGCTGAACAAGCACAAGGAAAACAACTACAGGGTTGCCAGCCACATTCTAAAACTAAATCATCATTCTTGGAACGAAAGTCTTATCTGTCTCCCACATCCCCAGGTCTATTTTGTGCCCACCTCTGACATTTCTTTGTGCTTTTCTCTTTCTGAGCAGCAGGCTTTTGCCTGCCCTATTGGTATCTATCTTTGATCAAATACCTTGTGACATTTAAGCTTAAGCAGCAAGATATTCCTGAGAACAACTATGGTTCAATATTTTCCATAGAACTAATAATAATTCTGCTGCCTTAAAAACTATAAAGAGCAACTGATGCCTCATGGAAAATGTAGAAGAGATTGAATTTTTTCAGTAGAGTCACAGGGCTAGAAGAGACCTTTCTTTGTTCCTATAAATCCATCCTGGATGTTTTCTTCTCCCTCACCCCACTCCCACTTTCATGAGAAAGTTGCAGGAGGCATAATAAAAGGTTCTAGATTCTGGCCTATACATTTGTTATATCTCCTCTCCCCACTTCTGTCCTATTTCTCCTCTTCTGACCTGATACTCATGTGCACCCTTCCTATTTAAATAGGTTAGAGGTGATGTCCACACTCCGAAGCAGCAAGTCAGCAGGGAGAATAACTAGGATCAAAACTCCACTTCACTGCAGACCTTAAATGCAGAAAGACAAAGCTGTTTTTGCCTAATACATCTTTTATCTTTTCTTCATCTGCCAATGCATGCTTGGCATTAGGTAAGGGCTTAATTCTTAAAATTGGATGCAGAATTTTGCATGTTAATGCATTTTTCTCCCTAGCTTTCATCAGAACCTTGAAGAGAGAAATTTCTCCCCAAAGATAAAAAACTGCTAATGTGATGGGCTGTTTTTTCTCTGTGGCATCGAGTGACTCTTCGGATTGCCCTCATGAAGTGAATTCAGGGCACCTCCAACACCTTGGAGATTTGAGAACTTCAGCTAAATAAAGACCAAAGTTTGCCCTCTGCCTATGTTCCTTTGGAACAACTGTTCTCTTTAGCTCTAGACAATTTCAATTGTTTTTTGTTTGTTCATTTGCTTTTGTTTGTTTTTTTGTAAAATATCAAGTGGAGATCATGAGAATATTTTTTCAAGGTCTGCTGTGTAACTGGAAAATCCTGTCTATATAATCTGATACTGATTCACTAGTATCTAAACACTACATCTCCCCCAGCATTTATTAGGTCCTTGCTATGTGTCAGGCACTATGCTAAGCTCTTCATGAGCATTATTTTGCTTAATTCTTTTAATAACCGTACTAGGTAGCCATGATGACCATTCCCATTTTGGATATTGGGATATTGGCACAGAGAGGTCAGGATCTTTCTTATAGTCACACAGCTGATATGTGATAAAGCCCACACTCACACCCAGACAACCTGTTCATGGAACCCGGGCTCTGGTTTCTCGAGGTGTTCCTGTCATCAGCTGTTCCTGGATGACATCCATAATGGTATGATCAATCTAGCAAGCAAATGAGAAAATGCAGATATAGCATCGGAAGGCTGGCCTTAGAGAGGGAGCATTGGGTTGGGATCCTGGTGTCAGAGGCATTTGAATCAGAGCAACTGCATCTTGAATAGGAGCTAGGTAAAATCAGGCTGAGACCTACTGGACTGCATTCCCAGATGGTTAGGCATTGTAAGTCACAGGATGAGATGGGAGGTCAGCACAAGATACAGTTCATAAAGACCTTGCTGATAAAACAGATTGTATTAAAGAAGCCAGCTAAAACCTACCAAAACTAAGATGGCCACAAGAGTGACCTCTGGTCGTCCTCACTGCTACGCTCCCCCCACTGCCATGACAGTTTACAAATGCCATAATAATGTTAGGAAGTTACCCCTATATGGTCTAAAAAGGGGGAGCATGAATAATCCATCCCTCGATTAGCATATAATCAAGAAATAACCATAAAAAATAGGCAACCAGCTGCCCTCAGGTCTGTTCTGTCTAGGGAGCAGCCATTCTTTTATTCCTTTACTTTCTTAATAAACTTGCTTTAATTTTACTCTAAGGACTCACCCTAAATTCTTTCTTGCCCAAGATCTAAGAACCCTCTCTTGGGTATATCCAAGGTACATCCAGGGTAATATTAGGATAGTTATTTACTATTTCTCTGCAGGTTCCTCTAAAACATGGAAAGTTATTATTTTAAAAATTTATTTTTTATTATTCAAGTTAAAGAATAGATATCAAGAGCTTGGATGAAGGACATAATGATGATAGTAATGATACCAATATCAATGCATCTGTAGATTCAGAGTAAAGGCCTGAATGCAGAAAAGCCTCAGGTTTCCTTTGTGAAAAAGATCCCTTTGTCAGGATTACTTTGAGCATGGTTCTTATTGTCAAGAAGTAAATTCCAGTCTTTTCTTCAGAGATCTCCTATTTCTCTCTTTCTCTCTCTCTCTCTACCCCCCTCCCCACCCCCTTCATTTCTTTCCGCCTCATCCTTCTCCCTCCCTCTCCTTCCTCCCTTTGCCCCTCTCCTTCCCTCTTTCCCCTCCTTTCTTTCCCTCCCCTGCTCCCCTGTCTTGGATTACAAAGACAGCACTGTGCCTGGGAGAGTGCCGAAGGGGTGCAGCGGGAGATGAGAATAAGGCCAAATAAGTTTTAACAAACTCAGTCTCTTTTTGCAGCTGCTGTTTGGAAAGCAGGCTTCCTGCCATTCTGGGGCTGAACCTGCCAAATGCCTTATCCTGGGCTGAGCCCCAGGACCTCAGCCACAGACTACTTTCTATGGCATTTCCAAATGCAGTCCCTCAGCTGTGCTGCAGGCAATAAATATCTCTTTCTGTAATAGGGAAATGGGCCCATGAAATCTATCTGTTCATCCTTCGGAGCCTCCACTGGGCTGCCTCTTTATTTTTCACCAAAATTGCATTATTGCTCTCTAAGATATAATCTGGAGACATTTATCAAGTGCCTGTGTGTCAAAGTTCTGTTCGAATAGTCTCAAATTCTCCAAGAGAAGAATCAATAGAAAATTGTAGTCAGATGACTGATTAGCAAGATAGTATAGAAGATACATATTTTTTCCCTACAGACTGTAGCCTGCTCGACTCATATCACTTAAATTTCCTAGCCCCTTATTATTAAAGATAGTCACTCCGGGTCTTAAGGTTAGAAAACTTAAATTTATTTTCTTACCATTAAAAGATAGAACTAGGACCACCATATAAAAGTAATTTGATGTGTCAGATAAACCACATGATAATAATACCAATAACAATATGAATTATTATCATTTATTCATACGTATTTTGTGGGCCAGGCAAAATATATGAAATTTCTCCTTCTATATCATCTCATTTAATGTTTACAAACAGGCTTGCCAAATAGCTATTGTTAGCTGACTTTTAAAAATAAGAAAACCAAAGCTAAGAGGCTTTAGCCTTTATTTTTTCTTCCTCATATTCTACATGTTCAGTTTAGATGCTGAAAAATAGACATTCTCATATACTGTTGGTAGGAGTGTAAATGTGACTATAGATAGTTTTTCAATGAATCAAAATTGAATGTAAGTATAACATATATTATAACCTTTTTCAAAAAATAGACTATATATAGCTATACTTATGCATGTGTGTATATATGTGTGTGTGTGTACAAACAACAATTACATTTATTTTTTCTTTGGGCAAACATTATGGAAGGATACACATGGTTGTCTCTAAGGAATGACCCTGGAAATGGAGTAGAAAAATAGGGCTTTTGTTTGTAACTTTATGCTTATCTGAACTTTTGATGTATTACTTTTTGCCAAGATTATATATTACATTTACAGTATAAAAAACTAGTTTAAAATGAAATGAAACTAAGCGTAATCTTTGACTCAGCCATTATATTCTTCAGAGTGTATCCCAGGGAATAACTAGACAATTGTATAGAAGTATGCATAGAAGGGTGTTGATATGGTTTGGGTCTCTATCCCCACCCACATCTCATGTTCAACTGTAATCCCCAATGTTGGAAGTGGTGCCTGCTGGGAGGTGATTGCATCATGGGGGGTGGATCCTTCATAAATGGTTTAGCACCATCACTTTGGTGCCGTTCTTCTAATAGAGTTCTCATAAGATCTGGTTGTTTAAAAGTGTGTGGCACCTCCTGCCTCTCTGTCTTCCTCCTGCTCCAGTCATGTAAGATGTGTCTGTTTCCCCTTTACTTTCTGCCATTTGTGAAAGTTTCCTGAGGCCTCCCCAGAAAAGCTGCTATGCTTCCTGTACTGTGTGCAGAGCTGTGAGCCAATTAAACCTCTTTCCTTATAAATGACCCAGTCTCAGGTATTTCTTTCTAGCAGTGCAAGAACTAATACAGGTATTCATTAGACTATCATTAGAGACATCACAATATCTATTAACAGATGTCCAGTTAAATAAAATATGATACATCCATACAATGGAGTGATATCACACAAATTTTAAAAGTAAACAAATAGATCTATGCATATTGAAATCAACTTCTCCACAGGCAAAGGCCATCAGGAACACACCTATAGTTGAATCAGTGGGCTAATTACTCATTGCAGTGAGACAGAATCATTCCATGGGGGACTGTGGGTTATGTGAGTAAGAGGGTGTCTGAAAGAACTTGACCAGGTTTTTATTTTAAAATGGTTCATTTGTCAATAGTGAGGAGAGGTATGGTAGGGCTTAAGAGTTGGTTCATGGAGGCTGGGAAGGTGATTGTTGTGTTAAGTGCAAGTGAGGGTGCATTGTACTGCGGTGATGGCCTTGGGAGTGGTAATAAAGGGCTTCATTGGGTAGATATACAGGAGTACCCTAGAACTTAAAGTATAATAACAAAAAAAAAATTACACTCTATCCATTACTGGGAGTACTGGACAGAAAACGTATACACAGAAATCTTGGGAGGAAATAATGAAAGCGTCTTATGGAAACTCCAATCTTAGTACAGCAGAAGTTGCCCAAGGTTGATGGCATTGTCATCTTATCCGACGTATTATACCATTCCCCAAACTGCATCTCTGCCCCTCCCTTCCGCACCCATTTACAGAAGACACCACTGATTGATCAGCATTCCCAAATACACCCCTCTGAGCCTCATTTTCCTCACATGGAAAATGAGGATAGTAATAGTTCTTATTGCCTAGAGTTGTTTTGAAAATTAAATGAAACAGTGCATGTAAAGTGGTAAACACAAATGGGTATTAGCAGTTGTTATTGTTGCTATTATTATTATTATTTGTAATCTGTAGGGGTTTGAGCCAAGTGCAGGGCCTTCTGCATATACCAGCTTCAGAGACAAACCACTGATTGATCAACGTTTCCCAAATCAAGCAGCCTCTAAGCAGCCTGTAAGAACTGTTCCAAGCCTCTAAGAACACATTCCAAGCAGCCTCTAAGAACTGTTCAGGATGATCGTGCATGAAAATGTCTATCTGCCACCTTGCTTAATTAGGGGAGTTATTATTTCACAAGTGCTCTTACCGATTAAGTAGATCTCCTATGGCTTCATCTTTCTCCCCTGCACCGGGCGATCTGAGCATTTGATGGCAGAATTGTAAGAGGTAAAAGAAAACTCCATGGACACTCTGGACATGTTCTGTGTTATTTGGATCCAGACCGGTCTGAATTTATCAAAAGAGATTAACATGATGTAAACCAAGGGGGGAAATGAAGCATGTTCATTTTGGATTGAGGGAAAAGTTTATCATTGTAATGTATCTTCAGATTTGGTTGTCATGCAGGGGAATTTACTGTTCTTTTGATCTTTTTCTCTGTTTAAAAAGACATGTTGACTAGGAGAAGAATGGAGTAGGTGAAGGACCCCTAACATTATTAGTGTGCTTGTGAACATCTGATATGCTAATAGGCAAAGTGGGTGGAATGGAATTGCTCTTAAATAAGTAAAAAACTTAACATTCAATTACCTTTAAAAGTGGGTGTAGTTTGGAGGGTTTCATTTAACACATTGCAGGTAAAATCTAATTTTGTTTTTTTAAACTTTCCTTTGCTAGTGCAAGGCAGGAGAGTGTTTTGTGTGTTTAAATAGACCAAAGTCTCACTGGGGAGAGTCAGAGGTCTGGGGTTCTCATATTTTGGAGATAGTAATTTGATTTTCCTAGGATCCCTTTTTTTTAAGCAGAAACATGTGGTAACAGTGTCATCCAGTCACAGCCATGGAGACGACCCAGTAGAGATTCACAGAATTTTGCAAATCCTCTTCTGTCCCAGGAGATGAAACTCCCTTCCCATCCAAAGTACCCACCCAAAGAGAAAACTATTCTAGGACTTTTGCTTCTTCCAGAAATTACTTCAGACACCTCCCCCTTTCATGCTCTCTCTCTTTCCCCTGCTGTTTCATTTCCTCTGGTTGTAGCAATGCAGGGGAAACCGTTTGTGTCATGCAGGGGCTAAGAGCATGCTCTCTGAAGCCACACAGCCTCCCAGTCAGTCTAGACACTGCTATTGATGAACTGTATGATCTTGATTATTTCATTGAACCCCTTTGAGGTTTCCCTTACAAAGAAAATGGGGATAGTAATAGTTCCTACTGCCTAGTGTTGTTTTGAAGATTAAATGAAACTGTGCATGTAAAGTGGTAAGCACCAAATGAGTGTTAGCAGTTGTTATTGTTGCTATTATTATTACTGTTACTTTTAATTTGTAGGGGTTTGAGCCAAGCCCAGGACTTCCTGCATGTGCCAGCTTCGGTACCTGCCCCAGCAGTCCCCAGTGGGCACTGTGGCAGTGGTGGTGATGGAGGAGGAGGTGGTGGTAAAGAGGGGAAAATGTGGATTAAGCAGAGGGGGGCGAGGCAGGAGGAAAGCATGATGGGAGAAAGGCAATAGGGTTATGCTTTTTGTCCCTACCCAAATCTCATCTTGAATTGTAATTCCCAGGTGGTTAGGGAGAGACCTGGTGGGAAGTGATTGGATTATGGGGGCAGTTTCCTACATGCTGTTCTCATCTCATGGTAGTGAGTGAGTTCTCACTAAATCTAATGGTTTTATAAGGCGCTCTTCCCCGTTTACTCCTCATACTCTTTCTCCTGCCACCATGTAAGAGAAGGTCTTAGCTTGCTTCTCCTTTGCCTTCTGCCGTGATTGTAAGTTTCCTGAGGCCTGCCCAGCTGTGTGGAACTGTGAGTCAATTAAACCTCTTTCCTTTATAAATTACCCAGTCTCAGGTATGTATTTATAACAGTGTGAAAACTGACTAATACAAAGGGAGAGGCTGGAAGAGCACCTAGAATCAGGAAGTATCACACATTGAAACTGTGATTACTGAATCTATGAATCAGAGAGCTTTCTTATCCAAGATGCAATGTCACTGTTGAAAAATAACTGATAATATGAAATTTTCTTTTAATGCCTAATCACACTTGAAACATAGTGTAACAAGGAGCTTTCACCCTTGGCATTTAGAATACTTAGAGAGTTTAATAATAAGAACAATCATTTCTGAACAATAGCACCTGGACCAGTTGAAAAGAAATACTGCAAATAGCTGGTCGAGTCAGAATGCAGGAAACCACTGAGAATGTTAACTATCTGACCTGCCCATACAGTGGCTGGCATGGCACTTATCTCCACATGCCTGATTAGACAATTGTAGTTATTTGCTTTCTGTCAAATACACCTGGATTCTTAGTAAACACCCTGATTTATGTCTACTGGAACTCAAAATAGAATCAACAAAATCAGGATATAACTGCTTAGGATTGTGTATGGGTAGAAAACTGGATCATTTTTCAGGCCTGGAATCACCAAACAATAACTACTTTTTAAGTTTCTATTTACCAAGGGGTAGCATGGAACTGCTTAATAGGCATAACCCTTGATTTCAAGGAAGTTATAATATTCCTGCCAGGCCAGTGGGAGTAGTTATTAGGAGTCAGACAGCCCGCATTCAAATTCTGGCTCTGCCATTTACCAGCTTTCTTATCTTGAGAAAATCATTTTATCTCTTTGTGCTTCTCTGACAATAATAATGGTATCTACCTCACAGGGATGTTTTGAAGATGAAATAAGTTGATATCTGTATAGCGGTTTGCCCCAGATACAGACAAGAAGCTGCAGCCAAGTCGGGGCATGCATGGTTCATAGAAAGTTTAGGAAGAATAATGAAACCAACGAATCATCTGGATGCTTTTTATTATCATCCTGCAGTTGAAATTCTAAACAATATCAGTGATAACATACTCCCCATTGGGGATCGGTAGGAAGAACTGTGCCTGCACAGAAAGCCCTCAGTGCATTGTCCCCTGCTATTATTTTTCCTTGAAGTTTCAGATCTCATCATTGACTCAAAATCCTTCACTGGCTCCCTACTGCAAGCAGAAAGGTGGTTCAGACTGAGCCTGCCATTCAAGGCCCTCCATATCTGATTCCAGCACATATTTTCCTAATCATAGACCCATGCGGCATTGTCTTTGAACTTTCAGGGAAATGAAGAGTTGTTTTTCCCTGAAAGCTTCCAGTTACATATGTATAGCATATTGCTTCTTTTATCTCTTCATGACCAAAGAACACATGGTCTCCAGGATCTAACCAAAATGAAGCCTATTCTTTTTTTTTTTTTTTTGAGATGGAGTGTCCCTCTGTCACCCAGGCTGGAGTGCAGTGGCACCATCTCGGCTCACTGCAACCACCTCCCGAGTTCAAGCGATTCTTCTGCCTCAGCCTCCTGAGTAGCTGGGACTACAGGCACGTACCACCATGCCCAGAAAATTTTTGTATTTTCAGTAGAGATGGGGTTTCTCCGTGCCTGGCCAAAATGAAGACTATTCTAAATTTTTCCATCAAAATTATTGATATCACTCAGAACTTTCCCAGCATTTCATCTCTTTTTGTCATGGGATTGCTTTTCCTTCTTTCCACCTAATTACATCAACACTTTCTGTCTCCCACTGTACTCTAATTCCTGGGGCAGAATCTAAGGCAAATTAACCTTTGATTTCTCACAGTACCTTACACAGTACTTTACCGCTACTGAATATGAATAAAAGCATGTTGAATGAATGGGTTCCAGGAACTACTATGGAGTGAACTCCAAAGCCAGTCTTCCTAAGGAGGAAGACTCACACCTTGCCACCATGATCACCACTCAACAGAAACACTCTACAAGGCAATGAGCCACACTGCACATTTGATTTGGCTCTTTCCAGAGATTTAGAAATTGGATAGTATGCTAAGGATAACCAGTTGTATAATTTGTTTTAAAAACTTGTTTTTTTTGGCTGGGTGTAGTGGCTCACGCCTGTAATCCCAGCACTTTGGGAGACCGAGGTGGGTGGATCACGAGGTCAGGAGATTGAGACCATCCTGGCAACGGTGAAACCCTGTCTCTACTAAAAATACAAAAAAAAATTAGCCAGGCATGGTGGCAGATGCCTGTAGTCCCAGCTACTCTGGAGGCTGAGGCAGGAGAAAAGTGTGAACCATGGAGGCGGAGCTTGCAGTGAGCTGAGATCGTACTACTGCACTCCAGCCTGGGCAGCAGAGCGAGACTCCGTCTCCAAACAAACAAACAAACAAACAAACACAAAAAAACTTGTTTTTTTAAATAAAGATGGTCATTCAAGTTGCAAATATTGAGTGCTATATATATATAGCAAGAATGCATTAGAGATGGCTCTGAAGATAGAAGACATCATCCCTGCCTCTGAAGCTTATAGTCTGGTTGGTTAAAAAAAGTAAAGTGTATACTCGCTAAAAAGTAGGCAACACTTATAAAGCACTGTGTATACATAAAGCAAAACGTACAGATTTGCTGAATAAATGTTACCTGAATAAATAGAGTCATTCAGGGGATATCTCTCTCTCTCTCTCTCTTTCTCTTTCTCTCTTTCATCTCGCTGTGTTCCCTGGGCTGGAGCGCAGTGGCATCATCATTGGTCACTGCAGCCTCAAACTCCCAGGCACAGGCAATCCTCTCACCTCAACCTCTTGAGTAGCTGAAACTACAGGTGTGCACCAAAAATAACCATGCCTGGCTAATTTTAAAATATTTTTGTAGAGACGGGGATCCCCTAGATTGCCCAGGCTGGTGTCGAACTCCTGGGCTCAAGCAATCCTCCCACCTTGGACTCCCAATGTGTTGGGATTACAGGAGTGAGCCACCATGCCTGACCTCACCCGACTTTTCAAAGGAGGAGGCAGTGGTGCTGGGAGCTGAGTGTGCTGGATATTCTCTGTTCACCTTCTCCCTGGGTAGGCTCTCCACCCCACTCCTTGCCCTGCCTGGACAATTGGCCGTACTTTTCTCGCTTCCCATTGTGTTCAGCCAACGGAGGTGCTGGCAGGAGATGAAAGGGCTTGAAGGAAGGACGAGGGGAGAGAGAGGTTGGGGAGGAGGTATGTGGCCAGGAATTCCTTCCCTTCTGAGATACAGGTCAGCTGGTTTCTTCTAAAGAAGGTCAGGCAGTGCACTCTTAGCACCTAGAGCTTCCATGACTTCCTCAGAGTTCCTTTAACAGCTGTCTTCCCCTCAGCCCGTCAGGGCTACCAGGGGTAGTAATTATTGCCATTGCTAGCCTTGGGGTGCTTCACCACCCCTTGATGGTGGATTCACCCTAATGCTGCTTAGACATTGTCAATAGTCCCTTTAGTAAAGTCACCTCAATTGCCCTGTGTGCGTGGACTGCCTATTTCTTGCTGGGCCACTGACTAATAACACGAGCGAGGAGATTGATGATGTATGGGTTCAATTCTGGAAATACCTTTTGAAAATCTTTCCTTGTCAGGCATAGTTCTAAGCACTGAAGATAAAATGAGATTAAAACAAAGTCTGTGCCATTAAGGGACTTAATGTGTGATTAGGTGGTTTCAAACTCAGAATGGGCATTAGAAGAAGGCGTGTAACCTGATAACAAAGAGGGAGGTGCTTATGGAAGAGAGGAATAGGGCTAAAGCCAGCTGGCTGACATTTTATTGTAAAATATTCTCAGGATTTTTAGAACTAGAAGGGATGGTAGCTGTTTATCTGGCCCAATGCCTTTATTTTACTGAGGAGATATTGCAGGACCCATTGAATTAAAATGACCTGTCCCCACTACTGAGTAGTGACCAAATGGAGGGAGACCCCAAGTATTCTCACTCCCAGCCCACTGTCCTCTGTGCCCCTTTCTCTAGATTGCAAATCCTGCCAATTCTAACTCCATCTATGTCCTCCGAGCCTGTCTTGGCTTCTTCCTCTGAGCCATTTTTCATTTCAAAGCACTGGAGTCTGTGGAGCAAGGAGGGTGAACTTATTGATTTCAATATTCTCATTGTCACAGTCAGAGGGAAAGGTGAAGAGGGCTGAGACATATGGAGGTGAACTGTGTGGCTAAGGACATACCACCAATACTAATCCACCGGCGACCAGAAGCAATCTGCATGTCGGCAGGCTTTGAAATGTTTCCAAGCCTCCTTCCTGTGCTTGGGAGTATCCCGGAGGCTCTAGCCTGGCTGGGGCGCTAATAGACATCTTGTGTGTGGCTGATTCATCCTTCCTTCCACCAGCATCACAGAAAGACTAAAAATGCAGTGTGGATTTTTTCACTTGATATTTTCAATGATAGGAAAACAAACTACTCGTTTAAAATGACTTTGAATGTTACAACCTAATTTGCATGGGTGCTGAAAGACTGATGTTATTCACTCAAGTAATTGTGAGTGGTTCAGAATTACCTTAAATGTTAGGATTTTAATAAGAAGAACTGAATTTATGGAGTGATTACTGTGTGTCAGATACTGTCCGGAAAAAACTACATGTCTTGACTAATTTCATCCTATGAAGCAGATAATATTATGATTGTTAATATTGTTATTATTTTCCCCTTACAGATGAGGAAACAAAGACATTTAGAGTGGAGGTAACTTGCCCAAGGTCACACATCTCATTAGCGGTAGATACAAATGCAGGCATGAGGCCCCAGGGCCAGCCTTGTGCATTATGTTAGGATTCTTATATAGACAGTTGTACAAATGGTAGTGCACTCTTTTGTTTGCCTTTTTTTTTTTTTTAGACAAGGTCTTACTTTGTGACCTAAGCTGGAGTGCCGTGGTGTGATCATGGCTGTCTGCACTCTGGAGCTCCTGGGCTCAAGTGATCCTCCTACTTCTCAGCCTCCCAAAATGCTAGAATTACAGGCATGAGCTGCCATAGCCAGTGCGCATCCCCCTGCCACACCCATTTTTTCTTTTGTTTCCTTTTATTTACTGGAATACTTTCTTTCCAGACATGAGGGTAGGGAATTTGGAGGTAGATATGTAACCTCTGGGGGCAGGATCTTCAACTCAGGACCTCATGAGTTTTTAAGCATCAGGTCTGACCTCAGTATGTATCACAGATTTGAATCAAGAAAGGAGTCAGTTGAAGTGTGTGTCGATGGAGGAAGGCTGGTGCAATATGAAGTCTAGAGGAATGCATGAGATTGAGGTGATGATGCTTAGGTCTTCTGTGAGCTCCTGACACAAAAGCATGTCCCTTTATGCTAGGGTGACCAATTGTTCCAGTATATCTGGGACTGGACGGTTTCCTGGAACATGGGACTGTCCATGCTAACACTGAGAAAGTTCTGGGTAAATTAGAATGAGTTGATCACCCTACTTTTTGCATTGTTGTGGCCAGTTGAAGCTCACTCCCTTCTCAGACTTTGAAATCAACCTTACCTTAATTTACTGCTTCCTAACCAAATCCACAGGCCACTTGCATCTGAGGCACTTAGGACCCTTGTTAAAAATGCTGATTCCCAGACTTCACTCTAAACCTATAGAAGCATAATATATGGGTAAGGTATGGTGAGGGCTTACCTTTAAATGTTTAAAACAAGCCTGCAAGGTGATTCTTATGCGTGTAAATGTCCCCACACTACTGACTTCATTTATAATCAAATGAAGAAACTGAAATTTTATAGCTTAGGGGCTCTGGATCTATCACTTTTGCAGCTACACTTATTTTGACTTGGTGCTCAGATTTTGTCAGTGGGGTCTTGTTTTGTTTCTTAATCTTTATGTGTACCTCAGTTTCCAGAACTGTGTTCTCAGTCTCTACTCTCCACTCTATGCATCCTATTGTCTGCTTTGAACACAGATCCAGCTTCTCTTTTTCTATGAGACAAAGATCTGACCCTACCCTTCTCTGTTCTCCTGGAGTTAAAATTTCTCTCCTGAAGTCTTATTACCTGTAGATTTCCAGGAAGTCAACCTGTAGTCTGTCTGATGCTACCTATACATCTGCTGGTCAGAGTCAACGCGAGAATAAAGCAACTGTTTTCATATTTCTTGTAAGAAACTCCTTGTCTGTTATACTGTCAACAGCTTGGAACATCTACATTAGCTCTGAAAACAGGGCACGCTGAAACCTCTACCTACCTAAGCAAAAGCATATATATATATATATATATATATATAGTGAATCTGATCACAGCTGATGCAAAGGTAGGATTTACTGACCTATCTATAGTCTGATATTCTACTTGAATGTATTTGCAATTAAGTAGCAGTCTTCCACCTTTACTCCTTGTATTTTCTAGAGCAGTTAGAGCAGTGGTCCACAACCTTTTTGACACCAGGGACTAGTTTCATGGAAGACAATTTTTCCACAGATAGATCATTTTGGATGAAACTGTTGCACCTCAGATCATCAGGCATTAGATTCTCATAAAAAGTGCACAACCTACCTAGATCCCTTGCATGCACAGTTCACAGTAGGTTTGTGCTGCTATGAGAATCTAATGCTACCACTGATCTGATGGCAGGCAGAGTTCAGGTAGTCATGCTCACTCACCCACCACTCACCTCCTACTGTGCGACCTGGTTGCTAAAATGCCATGACCCAGTACCAGTTCACGGCCTGGGGATTGGGGACCCCTGTTCTGGAGAATACTCAATCATCTCAGGCATCTGTTGTCCTCTGAAATGTTGACTCCCAGGTAGAACTGATTCTTTCCTCTTCTGGTTCCCACTCTACGGTGGTGGACTCTAAATCATCATCTGTGGCAGAGGCTGCTGATGTCGTACCCATGCTCCGTGGCCACTGTAGAGTTCATGGGAAGCTGTGTGTGTCTCCCCTGTGTTTCCATGGCTACCCACCTCAAGAGCCTGCATCTCTCTGCTTCTCTGCCTAAGGGCTTTTTATGGGCCAGACAGCCCAGAAGTTCCAGGGACAACCTTCAACCAGTGAGGAAGAGGTTGATGGAGACCTCTACTTTCGCATTTCTAGCAGGATGATTCTGAGTGCACTGTTCGTGGTTCCTCACAAGACTTCAGTGGCATTGAATCCCAGCAGCCCACATGGTCACCTACTCATTTGTGTTCCTAGGGTCTGCTTCCAAGTAAACTACCTGTACCCATGTTTTTGTAAGAGAGTCTGCTTTGGGGGAAGCCCAAACTTAGCCACTATCTTTTCCATATTACTAGAAGTGTATATCTATATGCCTGTCTTCTCTCAGACAAGACATGGCCCCCTGTGGAAGGCATCATTCTTCCCTAACATGCAGCTTGACTGACACGCAATAGGTAGGTGCTCAAGCAACATTTGCAGTGTAAAAGAATGAGTTTATCTACATTTCAGTGACATAATTATGTCTCTGAGGCACAGTAAAATCTTAAGGTATATCCTAAAGTAGCCATTGTTATGCTATAGGGATTTTGACATAGTAAAATTTGTTTTAACAATTAGAAATCTAGTCTGGGCACATTGGCTCACACCTGTAATCCCAGCACTTTGGAGGCTGAGGTGGGAGGATCACCTGAGGTCAGGAGTTTGAGACCAGCCTGGTCAACATAGTGAAACTCTGTCTCTACTGAAAATAAAAAGTTAGCTGGGCGTGGTGGCAGACATCTGTAATCCCAGCTACTTGAGAGGCTGAGGCAGGAGAATTGCTTGAACCCAGGAGGTGGAGGTTGCAGTGAGCCGAGATCACACCATTGCACTCCAGTTAAAAAGAAAAAAACTAGAAATCTACTAGGTTTCTACAGGAAAGTTAATATTAGCTCTCTTGTTGGATTAACCAGAACATTCTATTCCTATTATGGAACCATATAAAAGAATTTATTATATTTTTGTAATTATTTTACTATACTTTGCTTAAATCAAGGAAAATCTGAGTCAATTCTTCATGGTCTATAATAACTATTAAGCCTATATTGAAAGTAAATCTTTCATCTGTAAATGGGGATAGTGCTAAAGAGGTATGGGGAAATTGTTAATAAACTGAGGACTCCTTTTTGTTGTTCCATTGAAATATATATATTTTTTAATGTATTAGACTGAGACAAATTCAAATTAGTCTATTCTTCAGGGACTACAGTCTTTAACTACCTTCCACTGGAGAAAGAACTCCGGCAGTGTGTGTCATTTTGTTAATATTTTCAGAAAGTTGGCAGTTCTTGAGCATTATTATTAAACTAATAATTTATTCCAGTTTCTATCTGGAATCAGTAAACAAGACATTTGACATCAGTGAGCTCTTTCTTCTTTATTTAATATTTTTTTCTTCAAAGTTATATACATTCGTTTGCTTCAGCAGTGAAAAAAACACAAAGCCTGCAGAATTATGACTGTCACTTTGCTTCTAACAAAATACCAGAAAGGACTGAAGGAAAACAATATTAACTAACATAAGATGCACCAAGTGACCAGAGTATTTATGGTTTAAAAATGAAAAATTTTCTATTTATCATCCTTGCTCTATACAAGAATAAGTGAGATTTTATTTGTAAGAGCAATGAAATGGCTGAGCTTATAAGAAAGTTTTTAGATAATTTATGTCGGAAACATTGTTGTCATGAGCTATTATTTTTAAGAGATCCCTCTAATAATCACATATTATCGAGCTTTTGGGTATCCTAGTTTTCATTAAAATATACAATTACTCAAATATTTAAAAAGCTTGATATACTTACTATAACTAAGGATCTAAATCATGAAAGAATTTTCAGGAAAAATATAAATGTTGAAAATGGGACTTTCCAACCAACATTTAAAAATAGCAAGAAAGTCATCTTTATATTATAAGAAATACCTAGCATCGCAATGACAAAGCCAGGTAGATAAAAATATAAATTGGTCTAGTAAAGAATGTTGTGGTATAGATGTTTATTGTACCAATTTTGATCGACCTTGACATTGCTTCTTTATTATATTTTAAGCTCCTCAAGAATAAAACTTTTACATTTCCCTTGGCGAATGCACACAATAGCATTTCAATTGTCTTTTGAATAGATATTTCCCCTTTAAATATTAAAACAAATCTTAAAAGTAATTGTGGAAATCCTTGTGAAAGGACAAAAGTAGAAATATGACATTGTGATTTATTCCAATGAGTCAAAGAAACCATCTTCTAAAGCAAACATACATCATGGGCATTTGATTTTCCCCAAGAAAAATAGATTGCTCTATACAAATACATGGTAAAGCCTGAACAACTAAAGATAACATATTCCAAAAGTCTAAGTTTGTCAATGCATCTAAAAGGAAAATAATAGAAATAATAATTTTCTTCATTATAAAGAGCTATAATATTTCTTCTTGCAAAGTTCCTGAAATTTTAAATTCATGTACTGTGTGTTAATCTTCAGCTGGTATGCAAAACCCAAAAATGCTCCTCTCATGTTTATTCAATTATTCTACTACATACTTGTATAGAAAGTCTTACTGTAAATTCAGCCCATGCATTGAAATTCTTGCATCAGGAAGAAAAGTTAACCAACTGTGAGGGAGATTGGTTTCTAAATCCATATAGCCAGATAATATTTTGAGGGTGTTCTGAGGTTTTTTCACCTGAATTTCTTTTATATGGACCCTTTCATTGTCCACTTTCTTGAATAAATTGCTCTCTCTTATTTCATCATAAGCATTCATTGTTCCAGATAAGAGAGAATATGTCGGAAAAGCAGAAAAGCTACTCAAAATGTACACAAAAACAAAGGCTTATGTGTCAGAAGAACCTGGAATTAGTTTCAAAAGTTAAAGCCCTGAAGGATTTAGAGTGTAAAATTTATGCAATAAATTAGATGAATTGAAATATAGGATGCTTCCCCCCCCCCCCCAGCATACTTACCTTTAAATTGCAGTTATTACAGTGCGAGCTGGGCTCTCTAGCTTTGAGCAATGCATTTGAAAACATTTTACATAATATCCTTGAGGAAAATGTCTGCATTTGATGGTGTCTAAGGGGAATTCAAAAGTTGATTGGTGTATAGGTATCAACGTGGAGCCAGGTTGCTAGTGTCATTCTATGTGGCTCTGTTTTATTCAATAATTTTGTTAATTATTTAGATAAGATATGAAAGGGTCTGCCAATTAGATCTGTGGGAGGCTTGACATTGGGGAAGTTTGGAATCATGTTAGAAAATTTATGGCAGATTTAAACAAAAATAGCTAGGAATGCAAATTGGACCAAATTTGAAAAGATAAAAATATACAAGTAAGACCTTTGCTTAGGGGTTAAACAAACAAACACACACTCACATTAACTACACAAATGGGGGGGTGGCAATGCCTGCTTGAAGAAAATGTTCCGGTGGGGCTATGAGTTAACTTCACTCAAGCTGAATGAGTGACTTTTTTGCCAGAAAAGATACTGTTTCATTGTGTTTCAATCTTCACCTGTAAGATTGTGTTCAATTCTGATCTTTATCTTTTGGGTAGGTTATTAACAAACTGTAGGACAGGTAGAGTATGTGGCTGTATTTTATGTTTAGCAAAAATGTCTTTGAATTTCTCTTATATCCTAGCTACTGTCCTAGGTATTGGGGATGTATTGGTGAGCAAGAGTTGCTGGAAAAAGGGGATGATTAATCTGGAGATGATAATAGAGGCCCTTGCTAGCTGACAGCAATTGAACAGCTGACATGCAGAAAAAGAATTAGCCCAATACTGTGTGGCTCCTTTGGGATTAGGCAGAAGTTACAGGGATGCAGATTTTGGTTACAACATCTGTTCACGAGTGAGGAGCGTGGCCTTGGGTTAGAAAGTGCCGTGTCATATTCCAGCACAAGCAGATGCGCATCCGTCAGGGCAAATGACATAATGCAGTAAACACTTAGCACAGTACCTGGGCATATCACAAGTGCTCAGCCAATGGAACAAAACAGTTGGACAGGGGATTCTTCTATCTTTGGGGAATATGTGATAGATCATTCTAGAATTCTAAAGAACAGGAACCCTTGCCCATATTTTTATCCTCCCTCTCCATCACTGAGCTTGGCATATGGCTGGTGGTCTTTAAATGTCTAATAAATGAATGAGAGGTTTGTATCATCTCCAATGTATACATTAATAATTATGATAGTAAAAGAATCATAAGCCTTCATTGTTCCAGATAAGAGGGAAGATGGCAGAAAAACAGAAAAACTACTCAAAATGTACACAAAAACAAAGGCTTTTGTGTCACAAGAACCTGGAATTGGTTTCAAAATTTAGAGTAGCATTTACAGTTCAGAAATCATTGATTCCAGCTTGTGGTTTAGTAGCAATGTGATCTGATGTTATATGTTACAGCATCTTTTTTCCCTCCTTGCTTAAAGAAAATCTCAATTATTCTCAGGAGCACACAAATCTTTTTGTCATTTCATAGAATGTCAACATTTGGTGGCTCGTGGATTTACTGAGAATTTACAGAGGATTCATGAGTTCATTCTCCAAATCAAGTAAGAGCCCATTTAATCCTGTTATAACTTGCATTATTCTGATCCACACAATTCATCTTTCTCTTAATTTATGAAGTCTTCTTACTTTCAGAAGGTTCTTTCTATTTCTTTTAAAAATGAATATTGTATCAGTCTGTTTTCATACTGCTGATAAAGACATATCCAACACTGAGAAAAAAAGGGGTTTAATTTGACTTACAGTTTCACATAGCTAGGGAGGCCTTAGAATCATGGCAGGAGGCGAAAGGCACTTCTTACATGGTGGTGGCAAGAGAAAATGAAGATGCAAAAGCAGAAACCCCTGATAAACCTATCAGATCTCATGAGACTTATTCACTACCAGGAGAATAGCATGGGGGAAACCACCCCATGATTCAAATTATCTCCCACTGGGTCCCTCCCACAGTACGTGGGAATTATGGGAGTACAATTCAAGATGAGATTTGGGTGGGGACACAGAGCCAAACCATATCAAATGTTATGGTTCTTATAAACTAAACAAATAAAACTCTAAGCGCTCCAACCATCAGAATGGACCCCTCCTCTCAGCCAAGGGCATTCCAAAGTTAACCTGAAAAACTAGTTCAGGCCATGATGTGAAGCGGGTGGGGAGCCGGACATACCTCATTATACCCTCCTCCCTTTTGGAATTCAGGCACAACTGACAAGCATTAACATTAAAACAGAGATCTTAAGACTTTTTGTAGCAATAAGACACCAAATTCCAGCCTGACCCTAGTGTAGCATCACCTGGCAGAGAGCAGGTCTTGAAAAAAATCAAAATATTTTACCCTAAAATATATTTATTTGACATGTTCTGAATTGGCCCTGTGAAGCTATCTCTTATGGGGAAAATTTACATTCTGTAGAGAATCCCCTTCCCTTTCCAGGTCTTTCCCCTGATGTGGGAGAGAATGAACTAAGAATCTGTCACCTTTTAAAGTCTAATAGGAAACATTTACAATCTATTCTCTCTGAAGCCTGATACCTGGAGGCTTCATCTGCATAGAACCTTGGTCTCCAAAACCCCTTACTTCACCCAAAGACTCCATTCTATTGTTTCCAGGTCTTTAGATAAACTCTTTCAACCAATTGCTAATCAGAAAATATTTGAATCCTCCAATGACCTGGAAGCTCTCAATTCAAGTTGTCCCACCTTTCCAGGCCTAACCAATGTACATCTTACATGTATTGATTGATGTCTTATGTCTCCCTAAAATGTATAAAACCAAGCTGTAGCCTGACCACCCTGGGCACATGTCATCAGTACCTCCTGAGGCTGTGTCATGGACACATCCTTAACCTTGGCAAAAGAAACTTCTACATTGATTGAGATTTGTCTCAGATACTTTCTGGTTTATGTTCTCAATACCCTTTCTAACCACCCTTCTCTCCCTCTAAACTCCTTCTGGAAATAATTGATTATTTCCAGTTTTCCCATGAGCTGGATAAACATGTCAATATCAAAAAAAAAAAAAAAAAAAAAAATCCTAAGACTACACTACCATCTCTAGAATGCTTATTATATTCCAGGGGCCCTACATATATTATCTCATTTGATGCTCATGACAACTTTATCTGTCAATGCTACCATTTCCAATTTACAAATGAGGAAATGGAGAGTCTGAGAAGGCCAACAAACAGCTCATTAGTGAAACCACTAGGGTTTGAACTCATTTCTTTCTGTTAACTCCACATTCTATGGACTATTCAAGTTAACTGGAATTTTAGGTTGAAAGTATAAACATTCAAAAAGGAGAAGTTGAAAATTGAGCTCTGTTCTGAATGGAATTTATTTTTGCCAAATACATTGTATAGCTCCTTAATGCAATTAACCGTAAACAATGAGATATTTAAAAGACTGTTATTTCCCAAAGTGTCACCAGACTAGAAACACTGTTTCAGAGGATGGAGGTCAACCTCCTCCTTATTTTAGGACTCAGAGTGTGGTGTGGTGCATTGACTTGCTTAACTTAAGGTCACCTAGCTGGTCATCAGCTCCGTGAGGACCAGAGGCCAGACTCCCAGATTTCCAAACTATTCCTGGAGAACTTTGAATGAAATCATGGATACTTTTCCCTGATCGGAAACTCTAGTCAAACATAAGACACAACAGAAGAGATACGTGTTGATAGTTTCAAGCTAAAAAATAAAAAAATAAAAATCTTGATTTAAGATCAAACAAGTGTTTAAAAGCATTTCTGAACCCCTTGGAGAAAGGCACTTTCTAAATAAAAGTTTCATTCGATCGTTTTAAAGTGTTTATTTTAGGCAAGCATCCTTCTCATAAAATATTTACACATGTTCTAATAGCAAATATTCACATTAGTATGTGTTAAAGATCTGAAATTTACTTAACCAAAATTGTTTGCTTTTCTGGGTCCAACCAGCAGGATTTCCAGAAATCCAAAAGAGATAAAGGGATTTTCTTACAAAGCCAGTTAAAGCATCAGATAGAAATTTGGAAAGGGCAGTTCTAAAATAAGCCTCTTTTAGAATAAGAGCTTGCTTAAGATCTTGACTTGAGGAGTCCACACTAGCTTAAACACCTGCAAAATGAGCAAATAAGGCATAGTTTCCCCAAGACATTATGCCAGAATCTTGCTAAATTCTTTTCACTGCCAAGGACTCAGTTAATGTTTCAAAGGATAAAGCACAGCAGGTTTTAGCAGTTTTTCTGGGTATCGAGAAGAGAGAATAGATTTAGGAATTGCCTGTTTTTATCAAAAGAGAACAGATAAGGAGTCGTCTTCTGCCTCCATTAGAGTTGCTTCTGAAGATGTCAAAATATTTCCAATGTTGGCAGCAGGCTCTGTGGTAGGTATATTTTGGGTAGAAAACAACTCCACCTGTTTCTTGGAACTTATTTTGAATAAATCTCCTGGGAAATCACGAAGCACAAACTCTTTATGATAAGAGGAAATCTCACTGCTGGAAGCCCCGCAATATGCAGAAAGAGCATCAGAACAAGATAACCTGGAGTTCTAGTTTTTCCTCCAGCTTTGCTGCCTGTCAGATCTGTGGCCGTAGGTAAATCGCTTACCTGGTCTGGACTTCAGTTTCTGTCTCTGTAAAAGGAAAACACTGGACAGTTTCTAAGTCTTCACTAACGCTCTGTTATCACTAGCCTTTCCTGGTGTGTTGGCTGTGGCTATTGCCAGCCTCCTTCTCCCAGAGGCACTATATCCTTAGGAGACACGACGTCTATCTACCCTTGTAAATGATATTTATAAGGCAAAAGGCACACATATAAATTTCTCACCTTTTTAATGGCTTTTAAATACTTCTAGTAAATACAATTTACTAGCAAATTGTATCTAGTAAAACTTCCTTGGCTGGAACCCTATTAAGTTCTTTCTTTCAAAAAAGAAAGAGGAGGTCACTTAAGAAAACTAAGTTAGGTCTGTAAGGAGAAATTTAAGAAAATTAACTCTTTAGGCATTGTGGTAGCAGACAGTCACTAACAATGAAATAATGACAAGACCAAATGTACTGAGTTGGGCAAGGGTTAACAATCCGTTAGTCTTAGTTGGATTTATAACACATGATTGAAGGTAATGAGGCCCATTTCTTTAATAGTGGCCTATGGTTGAGATTTTTCACTCTTTGTGGCTACATACATAGAACTAATTAGGCCTTTAGATCCAAACTGGCCTATCAAATTGAGTATCAAGAGTAAAAAAAAAATCCAATTAGTTACATTTTTCAAAAGTACAATTTGCCAAAATAGTTAATCTGGTTGCACATCTAAATAAATGCTTTTCAGTCTGTAGATCAAGACTCATTAGTGTGTTGTGAGATCAATGTATTGAGTCATGGAGAGCAGTTTGGTTTTTTTTTTTCAATAAAATACTAGAATAGAAAATATAAGAGTATATCATAATAATGGCTAGTATTAGTTTGTGAACATTTATGTTATGTATATAGGGAGAACATATATATGTGTGTATATATACATATATGTGTATATATACATATGTGTATATATGTGTATATATACATATATGTGTATATATACATATGTGTGTATATATGTGTATATATACATATGTGTATATATACATATATGCGTATATATACATGTGTGTATAATGTGTACATATACATATATGTGTATATACATATATGTATGTATATATACATATGTGTGTATATATGTGTATATATACATATATGCATATATACACACACATATGTGTGCGTATATATGTATGCATATGTGTACCTGGTCACAGTGTAAATTTTATTTCTCACTCTAAGTCTGGTAAAGAGAGGGTCAGTTTCCCTGGGAAAGATTCTGAGATGGAGATTTGTGTGCAGTGAACTTATTGAAAAGTACAGGGTGGAAAACAACACCTGTGCAAAGGATGAGGGCAACAGGACTGGTCAGGGGAGGAAATCGAACAGAGATGTCATTGCCACAGAAGTCTAAGCTGATCCCCATGGGTAACTGTAGAGCTTGGATGGCCCTGCAGATTTGTCCTGAATTGAGGCCAGAGGGCGGCAGGACCTTTGTATCCTCACAGCCAGATGGATATTGGGCAGCCCCTGGGGATGGGTGGGGAAAGGGTGTCACCTTAAGTGAGGAGGCTTTTTTCACTGACTAAAGGTAATTACAGAGGGGGTTTCTGTTGCCAGCTGGACAGCAGGCTGACCAGCACTGGAGGACCCCAGCAGTGAGGGAGCCTGTCTGGGAGGCACCCTCTACATCCACATAGCCACCACCTAGATACAGCGTGAGTCTCAACCTTGGCATTATTGAGATTTGGGGCTAGATAAATCTTCATCATGGGGGATCTCCTGTGTATTGTAGGATAGAATAAAGAGTCTGACTCCATTTTTTATCATTGACCACTGACAACGTTCCAGTCCCACCACCCTCTATTTCCCTCTTGCCCCACATCTGAGCAAGCGCTAAGAAAGCTTGGACCATCTCTCTCAGCTCCAGGGGGAAGTTCAAATCAAGCAAACCCAGGTCCATGAGTGGGAATCTTCACCCAACTCACTTCCTAACCACGATAAAAACCCAAGTCACATTCAGACTGACTTGGGTTTCTGCCTTACATTCTTCAGAAAGCCTCATTATGTGAGTAATAAACCTTTGCTTACCCTCTTCGTGTGTGTGTATGGCATCAGCAACCTTAACATTAGAACCAAATCTTGGGCATAGGGTGTTCCACAGTATCCCTGGCTTCTAGCCACTAGATGCCGTTAGTAATCCCCTCCAAAATTGTGACAACCAAAATGTTCCCACACATTGCCAGGTGCTCCTGGGGGGACAAAATCACCCCTGGATGAAAGCCACTGCTCCAGGTATAAATGAATCTTGGCTAGCTAAGTCATTGATAGCAAGATTTAGGTCCAGTGTTCCACGTCCCAAGTATTGTATAGGGTACTCAGAAAAGACCTGTGGTAGCTCTAAATCCTCATTACCCAACAGGATGGCAAAGATAGTTTCATGGGTTCTCTCTGATTACTTACTTCCAGGCTGGCTATGATATCAGAGTGGGTGGTCTGGTGTGAAACAGGCTGAAGGCTTTAAACTTATTGTTTTATTTATGGGGCACATTAGCTGCTTCTTTAGAAGGCACATAAAATCATTTAGGCTCAGTAAAATGGGATAATGTGCTGATTTGCATTTGCCTGCCATTTACAAAATCCATTTTATGAAGTGGGAGTGAAGCAGAATTGTATAGTTGGGTTTTAATCACTAGAGTATCTACCTCCCTCCTTGGGAGTTTTCATGCTATTCCAAAGACTGGAAACTACAGAGAGCAAGAGAAGTAGGGGTGGCTGAGCTAAAGGAGCGACTCTTAAGTGAGTCATTGCTGAGGATGTTTTTGCTAACAATTGTAGACCTCAGAATCACTCACTTGTCCTTGGTCGCCTTAGTTTTTAAGTCTATGCTTACACTAAAATATGGGTGTTGAGATGAATTAGAATTAAGTGACACAATTGCATTAGACCCTCTAGCAGTTATTTTCAAATACTTATTTGGAGTACAAGAGTAAATCTTTCCCAGCTTTTATTCAAGGTTCCTTTTTTTTTTTTTTTTGAGACGGAGTCTCTTGCCCAGGCTGGAGTACAGTGGCATAATCTCCCCTCACTGCAGCCTCCGCCTCCCAGGTTCAAGCAATTCTCCTGCGTCAACCTCCTGAGTATCTGGGAAAACAGGCATGTGCTGCCATGCCCGGCTAATTTTTGTGTTTTTAATAGAGATGGGGTTTCACCGTGTTGGCCAGGATGGTCCTGATCTCCTGACCTCGTGATCCGCCGGCCTCAGCCTCCCAAAGTGCCAGGATTACAGGTGTGAGCCACCACCCTCAGTCTACCCTCCCTCCTTTTTTTTTTTTTTTTTTTTTTTTTTTGAGACAGGGTTTCACTCTGTTACTCAGGCTGGAGTGCAGTGGTACAATCATGGCTCACTGCAGCCTTGACCTCACAGGCTCAGGTGATCCTCCTACTTTAGCCTCCTAAGTTACTGGGACTACAGGTGTGTGCTTCCATGCCCTGCTTATTTTTGTAGTTTTTGTGGAGACAAGGTTTTGCCATGTTGCCCAGATTGGTCTTGAATCCCGAGCTCAAGTGACCCACTTGCCTTGGCTTCCCAAAGTGCTGGGATTACAAGCGTGAGTCACCATACCTGGCTGGAGCCACCACACCCAGCCCAAGAAAGTAGGTTTTAATGGGGAAATTATTAACTCATCTAGAAAGAAGTTGTTGTCTTATGCTGGGCTTGAGTGTCAAGGACATCAAGTGTAGAGTCTATTATTTTCTGCTGATACCTACTTAGATTATAAATGGTTCAGATATATGGGACTAAGGGTAGGAGTTGACATGACTTGCTCTAAATTTCACACCGTTGCTGACCCAGGGTTCCAAAGCCCGATTTCTAGGAAAAGAATCAGACTGGGTTATGTGTCCATCCTTTGGCCTCAGCTGTGGCTACTGGGTCAGCTCCTTCTGCAGTGTTGTGGGTGGGTGGGGAGAATAGGAAACCATGTCTCCTAGGCTTTCATTTCAAAGAGGAGAGAATTGAACACCTGTGAGGTGAAGTGGTTTGTCCATGATTATACTGCCAGTCACTGACTTGCGGACAGCAATGAAACCCAGGGCTTCTTACTCCTCTACACTCCACACCATTTTGCCTTAAAAAAAGAAAAAATCACCGAACGTGTATTCTATCTGTCCCACTTTTCTAGCACTTCTCCCTAATTAAAGGGAAGAAGGATATCCTTAGATTGGGAAACTGAAGCGAAGGGTGACTTGCACATCATAGAAATGCATCTAAGTTTTCTACGTTACTATTCAGTAATTCAGTAGGTTGTCAGTTTGATTTCTTTTCTACTGTTTTATTGAGATATAATTTACATACCATATAATTTTCACTTTTTTTTGAGATGGAGTCTCTCTTTGTCACCCGGGCTGGAGTGCAGTGGGGCAATCTCAGCTCACTGCAACCTCCGCCTTCTGAGTTCAAACAATTTCCTGCCTCAGCCTCCCCGAGTAGCTGGGACTATAGGTGCACACCACCATGCCTGGCTAATTTGTCTCTACTAAAAATGCACACATTTTAAGTGTATAAGTCAACACAATTATGTATATTTCCAGAGTTGTTCGACCATCCCCATAATCTAGTTTTAGTATATTTCCATCACCACAGGCATGTTTACAGTCACTCCCCATTCCTACACCATAGAGTAAATGGTATTCTACTGACTTGCTGTAGGTTTGTCTTTATTGAACATATCATAAAAGTGGAATAACGGAATGTGTGTTATTTTGTATTTGGCATCTTTCACAAAGGATGATGATTTTGAAGTTCGTTTGTATTGTAACATGTATTTACTTAGTTCCTTTTAATTGCTGAATAATATTTCAGTGTATACATATAATACATTTTGTTACTCTGTTCATCAGTTAATGGATATTTAGATTTTTCCACTTGACAGGGTCTTGCTCTGTCACTCAGGCTGGAATGCAGTGGCATGATCATGACTCACTGCAACTTCAGCCTCCTGGGCTCAGGTGATCTTCGTGCCTCAGCCTCCTGAGTAGCTAGGACCACACAGGTGTATACCACCACAGCTGGTTAATTTTTGTTTTCTTTTTTTTTTTTTTTGAGATGGAGTCTCACTCTGTCACCCAGGCTGGAGTGCAGTGGTGCGATCTCAATCTTGGCTCACTGCAAGCTCTGCCTCCTGGGTTCACGCCATTCTTCTGCCTTAGCCTCCCAAGTAACTGGGATTACAGGAAGGTGCCACCACACCTGGCTAATTTTTTGTATTTTTAGTAGAGACAGAGTTTCACCCTGTTAGTCAGGATGGTCTCAATCGCCTGACCTTGTGATACACCCATCTCGGCCTCCCAAAGTGCTGGTATTACAGGCATGAACCACTGCACCCAGCCCCACAGCTGGCTAATTTTTTAAATTTTTAGTGGAGGTGTCTCACTATGTTACCTAGGCTGGTCTCAAACTCTTGGTCTCAAGTGATCCTCCTGCCTTGGGCTCCCAAAGTACTGAGATTACAGGTGTAAGTCATTACACCCAGCCTGTTTGCACCTTTAGGCTATTGTGAATAATACTGCTGTGAGTATTTGTGTACAAGTCTTTATGTAGACATACTTTTTTAAATTTCTCCGGAGTATACACCTAATAGTGGAATTGCTGGATTATATGGTAACTCTATGTATCAAACTGCTTCCCAAAGCAACTCCACATTTTACATTCCCACCAGCAATGTTTGCATGTTTCTCCACATCTGTACCAACATTTGGTTTTGTCTGTCTTTTCACTTTTAGCCATCCTAGTGGATGTGGCATGGCATATTCTTATGGGTTTCAATTGCATTTCCCTAATGACTAGTGGTGCTAAGCGTCTTTCCATGTGATTATTGACTAAGCATTTTTTTTTTGGAGAAATGTTTATTCAAATCTTTTGGCCATTTTAAAATCAGGCTACTTATCTTTTCATTATTGAGCTGTAAGTGTTCTTTATGTATTCTGGACACAAATCTCTTATTGAATATAATTTGCGAAAGTAAGTTGAATTTTGCATACCCAACAAAAAATTGAATCCAGTATGTTTTGTATTTTTCAGCTGTACTGTAAAGCAGGCATTGGGCTAAAATTGCTATAAAACTCTCCTGTGTATCTTACATATGGTGTGACATATATAAAATAATACATGATAATGCCATAATAGATTTATGGATAAAGTGCTATGGACACACAGAGGAAGAACCAGTTAATTCATCAGTAGATAATATAATAATTGATAATAACTACAACATTTAAATGGCTGTCAATTATGAAACTTACTGGATAACAATGTATTGATAATTTTTCATATACAATCTAATTTAACTCTAAAACTAATTTATGGAAAATGTGTCCCCACATTTTCTCATTCAGAGATTGTGATGTCTTAAAATACATATAATTTTAAACAAATTCTGGAAATAGGTATTGACTATCTATGTAGAAGTCACTGTGGATAACGCTAAAAAAAGTGATCCTGGCCTTTATAAATCTAGGAGGGGATAGGATATATTACCAATAATATTTTATAAAGGCAGATTATTACCATCTCTCTTCAAATAGCCATAAAATCAAAGAATAGGGGAGAATGATAACTTATAAAATTAGGGAAGGCTTCTTGTAAGAAGTAGTGATTAAACTCTACATTGAATAATAGGGAATATTTTCAAAGATAAAAGTGAACATTGAGGGCCAGGCACGGTGGCTCAGTCCTGTAATCCCAGCACTTTGGGAGGCTGAGGTCGGTGGATCACTTGAACCTAGGAGTTTGAGACCATCCTGACAGCCTGAGCAACATGGTGAAACCCCATGGCTCGTACTTGTATTTCCAGCTACTCAGGAGGCTGAGGTGGGAGGATCATCTGAGGCCCAGGAGGCGCAGTTGCAGTGAGCCGAGATCAAACCACTGCGTTCCAGACCGGATGACAGAGCGAGACCCTGTCAAACAAACAAACAAACAAACAAACAAACAAACAAAAAAAAACAGGCATTGGTAAGATGATAACTTATTGCTTATACTTAAAACAATATGAGAGAGACCAGAGAGAAAAAAGGCACTATTCCCAATTATGTGGATGTGATATGAATAAACTGGGATGTTCTGGGAAAATTGGGATATGTGGTCACCCTAGTCATTGGAAAGAAGGTAGCATAGGTGGAGAAGATTGAGCAGAAGTTCAAAGGTGGGAAAGGGGAGTCCATTTAAGGATATAGCACATGAAATGATTTGGCTGTGTTTACCGGTACTCTTGTTCATAGGGGACATGTCTAATGGGCTCTGTCCTCTCACACTTTTGTGGGTCCTGAATTCACTTCCCACTAATTCCCCACCTTTATTTGGGGAACAACAAGAGATGAGGGTCCAGGGAAGCATAAGGAGATAGGGACTTGGGATACTCAATGGCCAGTGGGCTAGACCTTGAAGGTCAGCACTTGGCTCCCAGTTCACTTTCATTCCCCAGGAGTGGTCCTTTTTCCTCCTTCCCACCGCAAGTATGCCAGGTTCTCTACTCCCGAAGTTTAAGTTATCTTTTTAATTTCTCCTCCCCCTTCCTAGCCCAGTTTTGTCTGTTTTTGCAGAAAAGCAAACTCTGCAAAATTTTCTCTCTCCAACTTCTGCCAGCTAATTATTTGAGTCTTTGTTTCTAGTTCAGTGTGAGCTGAGGGATAAAGGTGAGTTATAACACTGCCAAACAATCTATTGTGGTTTCTACCTAGTTGTAACTAGGGCAGTGGTCGTGGGACTGGAAACACTCATGAATGAGGGACACGATTGTTTTCACTGTAATTCCTGTGGTCCAGTTTCAAATGCAAAATCTTACAGAAGTAGAGAAATTATATGTCTTCAACATGGAACATATGATACCTGTGACAAAGGAACCAGATATTTAATACGGAGCTTAAACTAAGACTCTAGAATGTGAGGCCAACAAAAGAATTGGTTATAAATTTTTTTAAATGATGCTGAAAAATTTTTTTTAAAAAAATACTGTTTTGTTTAGAAGAGATTCTGTGCATAGACTCACAGTGCTAAGATTTCGGGGCTAATTTAAAGAAGATTTAATATGGGAAGGCTTGAGCTGTGTCTTTCACAGAAGCTACCTGAACCTAACCAGAAGTCTGCCTCTTGTCTTGCATCTTGACAACAACCATATTTTATCAGTTCCTTTGCTCTAAGGATTACATAGATCCTTTCCATGAAGCAGTAAGAGGAAAACTGTACATAAGAAGCTATAGTGGGCTATGCACATATGGGATTTGTTTCAAGATATTGCCTAGAAGTCAAAAGCCTCCTAAAATAATGACTGAAAGAACCTTCCACTCGTTTCCCATCTATTGACATTTTACTGTGCTTAATAAATGTAATGATTTTAGGATTTCCAGAGTCTATATAGTTTTCTAATTTCCATATGAAATATTAATATTAAGTAGGTTTAAACAAAGGTGGGACTTTGGTTTCATGTGCTTCTGGAGCAATTTAATAAATACACCATTTTAATACACTGGCAACATTTCAAAGATACTAACTCCAAAATGAAACAAAGTGATCTTTATGTACACTAAGCTAATTAAAAAGAACTTGGTAATTTAAGTTTTTCCATTGTGGTTATAAGTCAAAGTATAATTAAAATCATGAAAATAATATTATGAGACACTGATATTTTCATTCCAGTGATGCTCCTATGATGTGAATCAACACATTGGAACCATCATTATTCTGTTAAAATTGAATCAGCTTTGAGTGTCTGTCAAAATTTATCACAGTCCTATTATGAAGCCACATTAGCTGTAGTTTATTTAAACTGCCAGCATACAAAAATCTCTATAGAGGTTCTTATTAAGAGCATAAATCTAAAAGAAATGAATAAATCCATAGCATTATTGCAATAAACAGAGAAAGTTCTTTCATTGTAACCTAACGGTTATAGAATTTTACCCAAGTGAAGAGGACTGGATTTCGTCTTGTATAACCTAACATTTTATCAATGAGGAAATTGAAGATCAGTAAGTTACCTGTGTTATCCAAGATCACACAGCTAACCAGCAACTGATTTAGAACTAGAACCCATGTGACAGAGTTAAAGTGATAAATACTAATAGGAAGTAGTGTTCTTTATAGAATACTGCCATGTAATTGTGTCTTACTGGTAAAAATCTTTAGAGAAAGGTATGTGTTTGTTTTAATTGGGGATGAATGGTCAAGTATCTCCCCACCACTTGCTAGCTATCACCAAATGATTTAAACTCAGTGCCACGATTTATTTATTGGTGAATGGAGATCTTAGTCATGCTTCCTTCTTAGGGTTGTTGTAAAGAACAAATGAAGAAGAGATTCCTTTATTTATTCCATATTTTGTTGGACACTTACATATTTGTATTTTTGTGTTGAGTGTTAAAAGTAAACAGGGTAGTTGAGGAGCTCAGACTTGTCTGTCTTCCCCACCAGCACATAAAATGTGTTTGTAACTGTGTCCCCAGAATCTAGCACAATGTCTGATATGCAGTCAATGTTCAAGAAATACTAAGTGGATAAATGAATAAAGGACCAATTGAGCATCTAGAAGTAACTCCAGTGGAAAGTAAGAAGTAGTAAGGGCTGTAAAGGAACAAATTGTGTGTTCTAGGTGTTTACAGGTTATTCACAGATTCCAAAGAGCCCATGAAGATAATGCTAACACACTGAGCTTAACCAGAAGCCTTGGGCCTAGGGCCCAATATTAACACTATACCTGTATCTATGACCTTGACCAAACCACTTAGATCTCTCAGTCTTATTTGCAAAGTGGAAAGATTAGACCACAGAGTCCAGGCTGATAATGTAAATGAGTGAAGTAGAATAAGTGCAAGATAATGGGTGCTGATAGGAACTGTGTTAATCTAGAAAGATTAACACAGTCTGTCTGGAAGGACTCACCCCTTCTTAATCTAGCAAATTGTTTCCTTTGGGAATGAGGGCCAAGTATTGTCTGCTCTTTCACATTTTCAAGGGAAATTTAGATTTTTTAGCTTTCAGAATTTTCTAATTTTTAAATGTTGGCAACTAATTCAAAATTAAAACAATCACAAAGCACCAAGTGACTATGCAAGTCAGATAAATATTTGTCTGGGCCAGATTTGGCCCAGTATTTCAGTTCTAGACTGGTTGATCTTCAAAATTCTAACAATCTGACTCCCTGCTTTAGCTGCATGTCTTAAACTAAGATTGCTGTTTCAGAAATGATGTGGTTACTTTTGGAGTGACCCGTGATTCCTCCCCCAAATATGTCCCAGTCCGTTTTTCCTTAGGAGGTTTGTGCTGACAGTTTACCATGCAGATATGGTCTGTCACACCACAACATAAATGTTAATTCTTGGGATTTTTGAAAGATAATTAATGTTTGAAAACCATACTGGAATGGCTGCTAACCACAAAAGGACAAAAACAAAGAGTTTATCTTTATCAGGCTCTCTTTGTTCAGTTTATCTTGCTGAATCTTTTATGTACTGTTTTCCCAAAGAGTATACCCTTAATTGAATGTTGACAGCTTAGAACTAAATGGAAGAGGTTCTTGGCTTTCCCATCATGCATTTCTCTCTCGTCTGGGTATCCATTTTCCATGAGCTCGCTGTTTTAGAACAGTAGATGCCTCTTATTATTGCTGACATAGATCTTGGTTTTTGTTTTTTTTCCCCCACATTTGCACCATGTAGATTGATTTCTTTTATGTTTATTCAGCTAAAACTTGCATGCCTGAGAAAAATTGAAATGGTATGCCATTTGTCATTCTACCTGGCCATATCTTTAAATAACACTTGTTTTTTATTGAATATTTGAAAAATAATTTCTTTATAGAATTTATACAAAGGCAGCCTGGCAGCATATTATATCTTCCATCTCTTGACCTTAAACTGCACTTCTCCCTACTTCCTTTTGTACAATATACTTTTTAGTGGGAGGGGAATTCACAGGGCTCCTTTTGCTTTCCTGTACTCTAGTCTGCCTTCAGCAATTTATCTTCACTGTGGGTTTACTCTAAGTAATTTTTGAACTAAAAAAAATAAGACAAAATTTTGCATGGAATAACATGGTATAGGCTCTGAGTTAGATTGTGGATTTCATCCATTTCTACCACTTACTCTGTGACTTTGGGCAAGTTATTTAACCATGCTAAACCTCAGTTTCCTTATCTGCAAAATGGAGATAATAGTACCACCTCATGGGACTATTTTAAGAATTAAATCTAATAATAGCACATGGTACACAATAATTGTTACACAATACATATAAACTATTATGTTTATTATTACTGTTTTAACCTCTGCAGTTTAGAGAATAACATTTCCATTGCACCACCTCCTTTTCAAAAAAATTCTTCCTTTTCTCCTGCCTTTCATTGTTGCCTCTGTGTGTTTTCTCACTCTTACTCTCTCTTTAATTTATTCATCAAATATTTGAGTACCCACTAAGTGCTAGGTACTGGGCAAGAGACCAAGAAAACAGTGGTGATCGAAAGAGACTCAGTCCCAGGTTTCAGGAGCTTGTAGGATGCTAGGGGGCAGGAAAAACCATTAGTACAATAATCACATGGATATACAATTACAAACTATGACAGCTAACCAAAATTAATGAGCACTTTCAACTTACTCTTTCTTGAAGAACTGTGAAAGATAATAGTGTTATCAATTAATGTGTATAAGGCGTTTACCTCTTGCAAAGCACTTGTACTTACTTTGTTTTATTTGAACCTTATAATGGTGATACGATGTTCACAGATGAAGAGACTGAGAAGTTAAATGACTTGCTTAAGGTCACACAGTAGTCTTATTAAGACTCAAGGCAGGATCTTCTATCTCTAAACTTTATAATCCTTCACAGATGAAGAAACTGAGAAGTTAAATGACTTGCTTAAGGTCACACGGTAATCTTATTAAGACTCAAGGCAGGATCTTCTATCTCCAACCTTTATAATCCTAATAATCTATAAAATAAGAATTTTTGAATTGTCTGGCTCACCTGGCATCTTCTGGAAATGACTATGTTTCTTAAGGGACATGTATTCAAGCGGCATTTTAGAACCCAAGCTCTATGCGTCAGACCCTGAACAGGAAAATTGGACAGCCTAACTCTAGGTTATGATTGAAATTCCAGTCAGTACTCCCAAGAGCAAGTTCCAGATACCAAGGAAGGCCATTGAGATTATAGCCCTAACTTCTCAGTACCACCTACTGCTCTTGGGAGAATGCCCTTAAGACCCAGAAAAATATTTCCCACCCACTTCAGTTGCCAGCCTATATGCCAGAGTTCTTTTTGTTGCCACTCCCAACCATCTTGGTTTTTCTTAGTTTACAAAGACAGCAAGGCAAATTAGAGAAAACATCCATTGCTTTTTAGCAGAATTACAATTTTTGAGATTTGCAAAGCTACCAACCATGGCTTGATCAGGTAGGAATTCTGTTCTTCCAGTTGTGTGTGCCTGTGCTTCCCTGGGCACAATGGAGCCCATAGTGGCTTCACATTTCAGGAAATGTGCCTGGGACCCAGTCATCGTACCTGGGATACGTGCTTGAAGAAATATTTGGGGACGCTTTGCATGTATTTCCCTTGAGGTTACACATTTCAACAGTTCATTGTGTTGACTTCCTTGCTTTTTAGTAAATGTGGCTCTAATAGGAGTGATTCTATTTCATTACATTCAGGAGGACTATCAGCAGTCATGTAACACCAGGCAGCCCATCATGCAAAAATGATGCTTAGTTTCAGGGATCAACCCTGAACATGTTCCCAACCCCATCCCTGAGACTGACTAGTAGTTATATAGCCATGACACTGTAACTTAGTGATATGATTTGGCTCTATGTCCCCACACAAATCTTACCTTGAATTGTAATAACTCCCACATGTCAAGAGTAAGACCAGGTGGAGATAGTTGAATCATGGGGAGACAGTTTCCCCCATGCTGTTCTCATGAGAGTGAGTTCTCAAGAAATCTGATGGTTTTATAAGGGGCTTCCCCTTCACATGACACTAATTCTCTCTCCTGCTGCCCTGTGAAGAGGTGCCTTCTGCCATAATTGTAAGTGTCCTGAGGCCTCCCCAGTCATGTGAAAGTGTGAGTCAATGAAACCTCTTTTCTTTATAAATTACCCAGTCTTGGGTATTTCTTCATAGCAGCATGAGAATGGACTAATACACTTAGTCTCCGTCATTTGTCTTAAATGAAGTGAGCACCCTCTTCAACTGAGAGATTCTGCCTTCACTCTCAGCAAACTTGTCTAGGATTTGTCACAAAAAAGAAATATAATTTCTAGTTTTGGCAAAATATGGAAGCAAAACAAGTCATGACATTTTGGATTTGAAAGAGCTTTAGCTCAGTGCTTTCATTTACTGAAAAGGAAATTAGAGCATTGTGGGAGGCAGAATAATGGCTCCCTAAAGATATCTTCTTCTCAATCCCAGAACCTAGGACAATGTTACCTTCCATGGCAAAAGGGACTTTGCAGAAGTGGTTAAGGTTAGAGACCATGAGATGGGGAGATTATCCTGTATTATGCTAATGAGCCTAATCTAATTATGAATCCTATGAAAAGAAAAGCAGAATAGATCAGAGAGAAGTGATGTGAGAAGGACTTTACTGCCATTGATGACTTTGAAGATGAAGGAAGGGGTTTATGAGCCCAAGAATGTGGAGGTTGTAAGTGCTGGGGATAGCCCTCGCTTATAGGCAGCAAGAGAGCCAGAAACTCAGTCTTATAACAGCAAGGAACTAAATTTTGCCAACTGTGTGTCTCAAGGGACATGTATTCAAGTGGCATTTTAGAGCCCAAGCTCTAAATGTCAACCCCTGAACAGCCAAATTGGAGAGCAACAACCTTAATGAGCACAAAAAAAAAGAAAGAAAGAAAGAAAAGAAAGAAAGAAAGAAAGAAAAGAAAGAAAGAAAGAAAGAAAGAAAGAAAGAAAGAAAGAAAGAAAGAAAGAAAGAAAGAAAGAAAAATAGACTTTCCTCTGTATCCTCCAGAAAGAAACACAGCTCTGCCTAATCCTTGCTTTTAGCCCAGTGAAACCTGTGTCAGATTTCTGACCTACAGAAGTCTAGGGTAATATCTTTGTGTTGTTTTAAGTTGTTAAATGTGTGTCAATTTGTTACAGCAGCAATAGAAAATGAATACAGATACAGAGAGGGAGAGAGACTTACCTAATGTCACATGCCTAATTTGTGGCACAATAAGGCTGTGGTCACGAGTAGCTATATTCAGGACTTTTGATTTTCTGTTGATCTAGATATTCCCCCTCCCATCCCAATCTCAATCATTCTCTCACACAACACCGGATTATTTCCTTTGTCCTGGTTATCACACCCCAAGCAATTCTGAACTTATCTTGCTTCCTTATTTCATTTATCATCTGTCTCTATTTCGAATGGAAGCTCTATGAGGACAGAGGCTATTTTTCTTATTCACTACTTTATACTTAGTTATCAGTTCAGTCCTGGACATGGAGTAGGGTTCAATAAAATTTGTTGAATAAATAAAAAAAAGAATGAATGAGTTAATACTATGTCAAAATGAATGAAGAAAAGGAACTATCAAACTAAAGGGAATTTTATAAAATTTTGCTCCAATCTTTCATTTTACAAATGAGGAAACTTCTGGGACTCAGGAGAACACAGGTCCTGTTCTTAGCAGATCCAGAACCTTGATCTCCTGACCACTAGCCAAGCATGTTCCTGTTTTTCATTTGACCTGCACCAAAATATCTCATTTTAAAAGCAGTGTGGAAGTAGATGGATATTGTTCAACTAAAGGGTAAAAATGAGAACTGACATCACCTAGGTGTGTATTTTTCTGAAAACACCCAGGGCAATACCTGTCCTAAAACTGTTCACCTTTTAAATCTTTCTTTCTATATTAGATCAGATGGACTGCAGACAAGCATGCACTTTCATTCATTCTTGAATAAAGGTCGTAAAACACTTTAGAAGGAACAGCCTTGGCCTGTCAAGCATCCTGATTGTGTGTTCTAGGGTAATAGGAGTTAACTCTCTGGGCTACTGTATCTATATAGAGATATTTGGCTTTTAGAACCCATTTCTAACTGGCTCATTTTTGTCCCTATTTCTTTATAGCTTTTATACACTCAGTGTCCATTTTTGGAGATGGGATCTTACTATGTTGTCCAGGCTGGACTCCAACTCCTGGGCTCAAGCAATACTTCTGCCTCAGCTTCCTTAGTAGCTGGGACTGCAGGCATGTGCCACTGTACTTAGCTCTGTGTCCAATGTGTTAACTACCACCTCCAGGTATTTAAGTAAAATGTTCGCTGTTTTTTGTTTGTGTTTCATTCTGCTGAAAAGAATTTGGAATCAAGCAATTTCTTATCTAATCTATCAGTTTCATCACCAAAAATCTCTTGATAATCTACCATTGATGGGAGCAGAAAAACCAGCTTGGAGGAAATGTGCAGGCTTAGACCTCCCTGCTGTGACTGTTACAAGTAGATACTTGCAGGGGCTTCCCTGAAAGGGTCACAGCAAGGCCACTGATTCCTTGTGACGCCAGGCAGCAGGCCAAATTGTGGTTTGCGCTCCTGCATATTCTTGGGGTGTGATTTTCTGTTTGAGACATTCTTCTGTGATTTATAAATCCTTCTCCACTCGTCAACACTGGCTACATCTCCTTCTCTTCCCCAAGATAAAACAACCCTTCACCCATCAGGGCCCAGGATGAGAAAAACAGGATATTTCTTAAATGGGAAGTAAACAGCCCAACAGAATCAAGGGAAAGACAGTAAAACAATTCCTGGCCACTAGTGACCACAGCCTTCTTGGATTTCTCTCCTTTCTTGTCCTGTATTGCCATTTCCACTTTTGCCAAGCAGTATCTTCCGTAGGACCAGAAGGACGAGTCAGATATGTCTCCTGAGCTGCCTGGAAGCACAGCCTGTGCCCAGGCTGGTGGCATCTATCAGCGCGGCAGCCAATGACGGCTTCACCTCGGCCTCCTTGGCCTCCTGCCAGCAGTAAGGAAGTGGCAAGCACAACCTGGCTCCCATGGGTGACAGCCACAAATCACATTGTCGTTCCCTTCATAAACCTGACCCAGGCTGTCACTCCCACGAGATGGCCGTTTTCCAGGAGAGCTTTTTCGATTCTGACAAAACCTGTGAGGCAACTATTTTGTGAAGAGATTGAATCTAGCCTTCCTATCAGGAAGAAAACTTGCAAAATTATACTCTAGGCAACGCTGATGTCAGCACCCAGCAGCAGACAACTCGGAGTCCAGTTTCATTTCTGCTGCTGACCAGCTGGGCCAAGGTGGGAAAAATGTTTTAACCTCTCTGGGCCTTGGTTTTCCCATGTGTAAAGCGAGAGTTGATCTAGAATCAGAGATTACAAAATAGAGGCCTGGGGTCTGAAATTAGTTTACATGTGTATTTTATTTATTCTGAGCAATTCCCATCTCCCTCCCTCCCTCCTCCCTTCCTCCTCCCTCCCCCTGTCCTTCCTTCCTTCCATCCTTCCTCCCTCCCTCTCTCTCTCCCTCTGTCCTTCCTTTCTCCCTTCCTTCCATCCTTACTCCCTCCCTCCTTCTCTCCTTCTGTCTTTCTTTCCTCCCTTCCTTCCATCCTTACTTCCTTACTCCCTCCCTCTCACCCTCCCTCTCTCCCTCTGTCCTTCCTTCCCTCCTTTACTTCCTTCCTTCCTTCCCTCCCTCCCTGCCTGCCTGCCTGCCTTCCTTCCTTCCTTCCTTCCTTCCTTCCTTCCTTCCTTCTTTCCTTCCTTCTTTCCTTCCTCTTTCTCTTTCTTTCTCTCTTTCCTGCCCTTCCTCCCTTCCCTTCCCTTCCCTTTTTTCTTGTTTTGAGACATGATCTCACTCTTTCACTCAGGCTGGAATGCAGTGAAACAATTATGACTCACTGCACCCTAGTCTTCCTGGGCTCAAGCAATCCTCCTGCCTCAGGCCCTCAAGTTGCTGGGACTACAAGCACATGCCACCACGCCTAGCTGATTTTTAAGATTTTTATGAAGATGGGGGTCTTGTTATGTAACCCAGGGTGGTCTCGAATTCCTGGATTCAAATGATCCCCCCACCTTGGCCTCCCAAATTGCTGGGATTATAGGTATGAACCACTGTGCCTGGCTCTTTTTTTTTTTTTTTTAAAGCAGGAATTTTAATTATCTCAGCTGGGGTAGTTTCCAGCCATTTTCTCAGTCTCTCCTGCTCCATTTTGGCTTAAACCCATTTAAGCCAAATTTTGCTCATTTATCTCACTTATTTTGTCTCTAAAGCATTTAGGTTTGCAATCCCTGGACTACATGATCTTCACTTTATTACCGGCTTTAACAGTTTATTATTTCCTGATACTAAATCATCTGCAACTAAACAAAACAAACGAATTAGACATTTCAATAATGTGTTCACCTAAACTCTGGATTCTTGGGAACAATTACTTTCCATTTCACACATCCTCAAATTTGCATGCATGGTGGTAATTCCCAGCAGTAACTCTGTGTTTGGTAAATGTTTGGTAAGTGACTCAATGCCTTATGAAAGAAGAAAACACTATAGGTGGTGGTTAAGTCAGGTAAGGGAATGTATTTGATAGTTATGGACTTGCAGAAAGGAGAAACTGGTTGATGGCAGAGTGGCCACAGTTCTCCACCCTTCCCTTTATGCATAACCTTGGCAGTGTGACTGTGTACCCTTTCCCATTTAGAGATAGTTCATTTCTCCACTCCTTGAATCTGGGCTGGATTGTTACTTTCTTTGGTCAACAAAATGTGGCAGAAGTGATGTTATGCCAATTCCAACTCTCCAGCCTCAAGGGACCTGACATGCTTCCACTTTTTGTCTCAGAATCATGACAACTGCCATATGAATAAGCCCTGGTTAGCTCACTGTGGCTCATACCTATAATCCCAACACTTTTGGAGGCCAAGGCGGGTAGATCATTTGAGGTCTGGAGTTCAAGACCAGCTTGGCCAACACGGTAAAGCCACATCTCTACTAAAAATACACAAATTAGCCAGGCATGGTGGCCAGCTCCTATAATTCCAGCCACTAAGGAGGATGAGGCAAGAGTTTGAGCCTGGGAGGTAGAGATTGCAGTGAGCCAAGATCGCACCACTGCACTCCAGCCTGGGCAGCAGAGCAAGACTCTACATGAGAAACAAAACAAAACACCAGATATTCAGAGGTACAACTAAAATATTTTGGCTAGCTTTGATCTAATCTTATATTTTTCCTTTGCCAGGAAAAGGAACCATATAGTTGTTATGATGGTTAATCTTATGTGTCAATCTTATGGTTCATGGGGTGCCCAGATATTTGATTAAACATTATTTTTGGTGTGTCTATAAGAGTCTTTCTGGATAAGACTGAATTTGAATTAGTAGACTGAATAAAGCAGGTGGCCTTCCTTGTGTGGGTGGGCAGCCTTCAATCCACTGACTGCCTAAATAGAACAAAAAGGTAGAGAAACGGATAAATTTTTCTCTCTGCCTAACTGCTTGAGCTGGAACATTGGTTTCCTCTTGCTCTTGGACTGGAACTTACACCATTGGCTCTCTTGGGTCTCTAGCTTGCAGATGACAGATCACTGAACTTTTCACACTCCATCATCATGTAAGCCAATTCCTTATCCTCTCTCTCTCTCTCTCTCTCTCCCGCCATGTGTATTAGTCTGTTCTCACCCTGCTAATAAAGACATACCCGAGACTGGGTAATTTATAAAGGAAAGAGGTTTAATTGACTCAGAAGTCACAGATTGTGAGGCTGGGGAGACATGACAATCATGGTGGAAGGTGAAGGAAGAGCATAGTCACGTCTTCTATGGTGGCAGGCAAGATAGCTTGTGTGGGGGAACTCTCCTTTATAAAACCATCAGATTTCATGATACTTATTCATTATCATGAGAATAGCATGGGAAAGACCCACCCCCATGATTCAATTACCTCCCACCAAGTCCCTTCCATGACACGTGGGAATAATGGGAGCTACAATTCAAGGGAAATTTGGATGGGGACTCAGCCAAATCATATCACCATGTGTGCATACTATTGGTTCTGTTTCTCTGGAGTACCCTAATACAATGTCTATGTCATTTACTGAAAATCACACACCCAGTTAGTGCTGGAGATACTAGGACCCAGGTCTCCCTTAGAGACCCCAGTCAGGAACAATGAGTACATTGAATCCACGAGACGGAGCAAGCCTGAGCCTTGCAAGCTAGAACCACAGGGGAAGTGCCCTGGTGGTGATGGAACTGGGTTGGGTATTGAATGACAAGGAGGATTAGACAGGACAACTGAAGCTGAGGGCATTCCAGAGAGTGCACCGAACATTCCAGATAGGACCTGCTGTCACTGCTGCATTGCTCTTATATTTGCCATAATAGATAGAACCAAAATATAGCAAAATACTTCCACTTTGTGCAAGAAAAGCATAATCCAATTAGGGGAAAGTACTACATTGCATTACAAATACACTTTTATAAGGGATTTGGGTTTAGGTTTTTTAGACACACATTCATGCTGTGATGTCATGAATACTATGCAGTCACCTAACAGGATATAATTCTCTTCTCTGTCTTCCCGCTTGTGCTTGAGTACGTGATCATTAATTGCTCTTGTCCTCTGGGTATGACTTTGCTTTCAGAGAGTATTGATTCAGCTAAGATTGAGGAATAAGCCAGAAGCTTTTTAGGAAATTACAAGAGCAGGGTAGTGAACAGAGTTTTGTTTACCAATATTAATTACATAATGTTGTAAAGATGCTGCGTGGGGGTCATGTAGATTAGGAGTAGAGGAATCGCACAGAATGTCGGTATAAAGTGATGACATGTCTGAACAAATGATGAGTGTTGCCCAGGCCAGAATTCCATTATACCTGATGTGTTCTTAGTCTCCAGCATGACAAATGGGTCTTTTGTTCCTGCATTGAGTATTCACACTAAGCAAGGAGAATACATTTAAACATGAAGAGAGAAAAATAAAAGAAAATACATGAAGGAAGGAAAAGTTAAAATGTATAATATGTCTTTAGATTGGAGGGCAAAGGGGCCTTCTATTGAGATTTTGAGTATGATATTCTTGCTCCTTAATTTAATTTCCCCCTAAATGGACACAAATTTAGTGCTGGGTTGACCACTCTGGAGGGGGTTATTCCTTCCCCCTCTCCGCACAATAGGGATAATGCAGAATTTGTCAGAGGTCTTATCTCTCCATATCTCCCTTCAATTTGCTTTTGCTTCAGGTTCCTCCCTACTCTTGTAATTTGAAATATGCACATTTTTTAGAGAGAACATTATCTTTTTTTTCCCATTTAAATCTGTTAGCCCTACTTCCAGAGATCAGAGGCATTGGTTAGCAGGTGTAAGACATGTCCTTGCTGTGGCCAGTATCCCCTCTCTAATGAAATTTACATGAGATCATGAAAAACAGGTGTTTTAAAAGTTCTCTGCAACTTCAGTGACATCTTTTGAAGCCTCAGGTTAACCTCCGGAACTTTGTTGGCCCAAATCTTACAGTTGGCGTCTCCTTAGATGTTGCAGTCTGTTTCTTCTTCTAAACCTGCTGCTTTCTCTCTAGGCTGCATCCTGCTTCTCTCCTCCCCGCCTAGAGAAGCAACGTGCTTCTTGCTTCTGGGAACAGAGCAGAAGTGAACTACAGCGGGATTGGTGTTTGGCTTCCACTCCGCACATCTCTCGCTGACTGATTTACAGAGACGTGGTTCACAGTGGCTGTCCTGGGACCAATAAAGACTTTTAAAGGAGGGGATTATGAGAAGGAATGGCCCAGTCTTTTCCGTGAGAATTTGTCTGTACTCCAGAGAGGGTCTGAGTTTCACAGGATGGTAGGATCTTGGCTGCAAATTGCAGCTTTCTGGATAATGGACTGTAGGGTTCCCCAGGTGGGGCTGGAAAGGGCTGGGTGGGGGCAGTTTGGCCAAGAGGTTATAAGGCATTGGAGGAGACCTTAAGTGACGGAAAACATAACACCTGTCCTCTAGGAGTGCAGAGTCCATTGTAGATAGGCAGTAAGGTCACAAGGAAGGGGAGAAAAAATAACTATAAGTCACTAAAATGGTATATGATAGATGAATATCATGGGCAACAATTGTGAAAGCATTCAGAGGGGAAACATTATTTCTTTCCAGAAGGTTCTTGGAAAATTTTCAGACAGAAAGTACAATATGATTTGGAGTTCAAAGAGTAAGTGTTAGATCAACTTAAAAATTATAAAAATATTTTTAATATAAAAATATTCCAATAAAACAAAACCATGACCCTATCTATCATGAATACAAAGCAACTACTTTTATGTTGCCTTTCAATTTTGAGCTATATATTTCAGAGTTATAGTGTGCAACCAATTATGTATTGTGCTTTTTCTCCCATATTGTTTTGGTAATAAAAGAGAAAAAAGCAAAATTAGTTTATCTTTTATGTGTTTCAAAATGTAAACAAATGCCTGGTCATAACTACAAGGAAGGCCTACTGAATTGATCCAATGGTTAACTCTATATGCAGAATCACTGGAGTCACCTTTTTATCCTATACATATTTTGAAGATATTTTGTAGAGACTGCCATAGATGTCCTGAAAATGGCAATGTAAAATAGAGTGATCAAAGCATTCTGTTTTTGTTTTTTCTGAGAGTTTTCTGGTTTCAGCACTGAAAGCTCTCCATTCAGGAACTCCCTTTTCCTCAGCCTCCCAATTCCAGCAAACTGGGACTGTTGGTCATTCTATAAAAAGACTGTGGCCTCATGGAGATTACAGTGTGGTAGAGACAAGACTGTTAAGAGTGTAATTGGGATCTTATAATGATTAGCCAGGCGAAGGCATCCTAGAGGAAGTTACATTACCTTCTTAGAGGAAGGTTGGACTTCCTCCAAGAAAGAAAAGTTAGGAGAAGAATCACCTTAAATACGCTACATCTGGAGACACACCCAATGTGGGAAGTCAAGTCATAATCTCAAATTACTATTGACTCTAGAATCAAGATAAGGAGTTCATGAAGAGTGACTATAATGTTTAGTTATGGTAGAACTTTCCATAGGACACATTAGTAAAACTGCATATCAGTGTCATTCTGTAATAATAAAAAGATTTTTTTAAATTTTCTATATTGGTAACAAATTTTGCAAGTTTTCAATTATTGAAAAAAATGTTAATTTGTGGGTCACAATTTATTTAACTGACTTCATATTTTTCTGATCTTTCCTCATGTCCCTGACAGTTCCACACATTTTTTTTTCTGAAAAATTAGGGACACAGGACTTTGATCTTCCCTTTGCTTTACTATGCTTAAGAAAGGGTGACAATCTTAAAGGATTTCTCTTGTTGTGGTTTAAATGTGTCCCCCCAAAGTTTATGTATTAGAAACTTAATTTCCAATGTAACAGTGTTGAGAGGTGAGGCCTTTAAGAAGTGATTAGATCTTGAGGACCCTGCCCTCATGAATTGGTTAATGCCTTTATTGCAGGAGTGGAGTCCTGATAAAAGAATAAATTCTGCTGCCTTCCTTTTTCTCTTGTTCTCTCTTGCATGTACTCTTTTCCCTTCTGCCTTCTGCCAGGGGATGCTGCAGCAAGAAGGCCCTCACCAGATGCCTCTCTGTCTTGTACTTCTCAGCCTCCAGAAACATGAGCCAAATAAATTTGTGTTCTTCATGAATTACCCAGTTTCAGGTGTTCTGTTATAGCAGCACAAAGTGTACTAAGACAACGCTCATGAAGCTAGCATGGCTCTTTAAGGACAGAATGGTGGAGGGCATTGCATCTCCTCAGGCCTGGATAAATGCTGTCCAAATCTTTCCCTGAGAACACCTCTTTTCTTATATTCCATATGGAACATAACCTGTGTCTATTGACATGCTCTCTCTTCAGATATGCTAATACCATTGATTAAGCTGCAGTTTTCTTACGTAGTCAAACTTTGATTAGATTTTCCTAGTTCTTTTCTTTTTGTCTTTGGGCCTGGGAAATATTCTAAAAGGAGAGCGGAACAGACTAAAATCTGCTGTTAGGATTTTACTAATGAAGCTCTCAGAGATTGCAGGGGTATTTCACAGGTTCCCCTAGGTTTTCAATATATTTCTCTGTTGATTTTCTCTCCCCAAATCCAAAAAGAGGATTTTATGTGGTTGGTGCCTCCTTAGGCTTCCAATAGAGTACCTACCCCTGAGCAGGAACAATGAGATCAGCCCCAATGGGAAGCTTAGAAGTAGAAGTTATCTTTACCCCCAACAACCTGACTTTCAAAAGCTGTCATAATGCATTATTTATTTCCAAATGAAGGATAGAAAAAAATGTTTAAGTCCAAGGAGAGATAATGTTTCTGTATAATCCAAGAATACTTAATGGAGGAAGATACTTGATCTGGATTTTTCAGAACCGGAGAGAGTGGATCTCACAGTAGAAATTGCTATTTCCTTTATTAGCATACTGTCACTAGTAATGTTAAGATCTGGCAGTATTTTCCTTTACCAATGTGTTTTATATACTATTCAAGACTTCACATCAAGCCCACTAACCCATTAAAAGAGGCCTTGAGAATGTCCTTCAAACAGGCACACTCCTGACCTGGAATGGATTAAAAATAGTAATCTGAGGTAAAAGGTTTGCTTCTCCATTTCTGTCTAAGCTAATGAATGTGCCTCTGTGGCCAACCTGCCACTGTGCCATTTATACATCAGCATCTTCTAAAGAGAGGATGATATATAATGGCCTCCTGGACACAGCAGTGTGTGGGGCATGGAAATTTAGTAGGGAGCTAGGAACGAGAAAGAAAGGCTCTCACAATGGAGATCACCTGATTAGATTACTGATCTTGCAAACTGTGGAGGAAGGGACAAATACAACTTTACTACTGCATAAATAATAAATCATGAAGGAGAATGCGCTAAATTTTTTCCAAATTAAGTTTTCATTGATGCCCATGGCTTCTGAAGAATAAAATGCAGCCAAGACAGATATTTATTTTGTGGATGAATACAATAAAATTTCAACAAGGCAAAAAAAATTAATAATAGAATAAATGCAAGTTTAATGTCTAACAAGACATACAGTATGTAATTAAACTCAACTTTATCAGCTCCAACATTCATTAATGGATTCAAAGCCTGGGGAGCTATGAAGTTCTTTAAGAGGCAATCAATAACCCATTACAATTGTGATATAAACTCTGAACTCTAACGACCAGCAACAGTAGAGTTGTTGCCCATTTAATGAGATAGTAGTAATATTAAAGGTGAGCAAATGTATGTGAGGGTTAAACTGCATTGGCTTTTATTTCACCCAAACCTACACCTTCATTTTTCCTTTGCAATACATCTAGGAAAAATGCTAATTAGAGCTGTTCATTGAACCATCTTGTTCTTTCTAACCTTGAACTCCAGGTTTGTTCCTTCTGAAAAGTTTGCTTTTCAAGTGCTCTGAAAGGTGGATCATTTAATTTTATGGTATTTTACAATATTTCCATTGAACGTTTCTTCTTTTCAGTGGCCTTGTGAATTGCCTTTACCATTCTTTCTTTTAATGCCCTTTAATTGACTCTGTGAGAACCCTGCTCTCCACAGGCATTTTCACTGGGATCTTTGGAGTGTCACTGTCATTGAACACTATATATTGAAGCTTCCCTGTGCCTGCTCTGCTAGAACAGATTTGAAAATACCAAGTTTAGTACATGTTATTACCCTATGTTTCTGATGTTGCCTACTATCTTACTTTGGGTTCTCCAGAAGGAAACCCTAGGACAAGATTTGATGCAAAAAGCTTATTTGGGAAGTAAAGAGGCCACCAACAGGGATTGGGGAAGTAAGACAGTCAAGGAGAAATGTGGTCTAACAAATATATATGGCCTTGGTCCCAGGTTCCCTGCACAGAGCTCCTAAAACCCTTGGAATTTCCTAAGTGCTACTAGTATCTTTTATTATTCGCTAGAAGCCCCTTTTGGTCACACCTGAGTTCATGCTAATGGGGTGACTTAGGGTGGTGTCCCTAAATAGCCTCAGGATGGAAAGGGTCACCAGAAAGACAAGTGATTATAGGGCAGAGGAGGTGCTGGAGATTACGCTGTACAAAAACTGTTTTTGTTTGTTTGCTTGTTTTGAGACAAAGGCTCACTCTGTCACCCATGTTGGAGCACAGTGGCATGATCATGGCTCAGTGCAGCCTTGATCTCCCGGGTTCAAGCAATCCTTCCACATCAGCCTTCTGAGAAACTGGGACAACAGGTGCCCATCACCATGCCTAGCTAATTTTTAGGTTTTTCTATAGAGATTGGGTCTCACTATGTTGACTAGGCTGGTGCAAAAACTCTTGACCAAGGGGATTTGAAAAATTTGAGCCTGGAAGGGTGATGTACCCAGAGAGGGCATAGAAGCTCTATGCTGCCCCTCCTCACCTCTATACTTGGACCTAGACATCTTTTCCATCTGTCTGTTCTTTCATTGTATTCTTTATCACAAATTTAGGTATACCTAGGTAAAGTGTTTTCCTGAATTCTATCAGCCGTTCTAACAAATTATTGAACCTGGGGAGGGAGTTTTGGGAACCTCCTATTTAGAGCCAGTCAGAATGATGCGGGGGTGCCTGGGACCCCTACTTGCAGCTGGCATGTGAAGTGGGAAAGCAGTCTTGTGGGGCTGGATCCTTAATCTCTGTGGTCTGCACTAACTCAGGGTAGTTGGAATCAGAATTGAGTTAAATTGTAGGACATCTTGTTAGTTTCCAGGGATTTGGAGAATTGGTTGGTGTTGGAAAACAGTCCAGAGGAAGGTACTTGATAAAGAAGGTTGTTCAGCAAATCAGATTTACCAGGGCCCCTTGAAGCTTAATCCTGCTGGGGAAACTTAATCCTGCTGGGGAGGTCAGGGTAGAATATACACCCCAAAGTCCTGTCATCCAGTGGGCAGAGGAGCTCAGTATTTACATACTAATTCCTGTCAGCCATTGGTTGAGGACTGCTCTAAGGGCGCATTAATTCCCTGGTACTTCTCGTCTGCCAGTTGGGTGGCAAAGAGTGCTCAGAGCTTGGAGAACACCCTCGGTATTGGCAATCGGAAGTCAGCCTGGTGTGCACTAGTGTGGTAGGGGAAGGGGCATGAGAAATCATCCAAAACTCTGCCCCATCTACCATTGGTAGACCTTCTGCCTGAGCCTCCTGTTATAGTTTGGATATTTGTCTCCACTCAAATCTCATATTTAATTGTAATTCCCAATGCTGGAGGTGGAGCCTTGTGGGAGGTGTTTGGATCATGTGGGTGAATCCCCCATGGTTTGGTGCTGTTTCATGATAGTGACTTCTTGAGAAATCTAGGTGTTTAAAAGTGTGTGTCACCCCCGCCCCCCAACACTCTCTTGCTCACTCCTGCTTTCTCTATGTGATGGGCCTGCTCCCCCTTCACCTTCCACCATGACTGTGAGCTTTCTGAGACCTTTCGAGAAGCCAAGCAGATGCCAGCACTCTCTTCCTGTAAAGCCTGCAGAACTGTGAGCCAATTAAACCTCTTTTCTTTACAAATTACCCAGTTTCAGGTATTTCTCTTTATATCAATGCAAGAATGGCCTAATACACATCCTTTAGTACTTGATTAGAATTTTACATTCCTAGCAATGCTTGTTGTCCTGTTAGACATTTAGATTTACACTGAATATAAGTAGCTGGAGAAATGGGCTTAAAGATAGCTATAGAAATATAACAGGTGAGAACTTGGAAGGAAGGAAGCTTAGTGTTACTAGTTATATGAGAAGAGGTGGGGAGAAGATGCTTACTGACTGTCCCTGCAGATTTTTTTAGTGTCGCAGCCAGAGGCAGAAAGAAATCACATAAAGAGGTCATTTGACAACTTCTGGTGGCATCCAAGGGTCAGAATTAAGTAATAGCCTAGGATTAGACTGGGTATGGAAGGGTGCAAGATGTGATATGTGTGTGTGTGTGTGTGTGTGTGTGTGTGTGTGTGTGTGTGTGTGTGTGTGTATTTGTACCTGTGTATGCCAGAGCATGTGTGATGCAAGCACACGTACTGGGAGACAGACTCAGAACTGCAAATCTGACATCGTGGGTTTTGTTTAGGTTTTGCATGAGTCTAACCACCCTAATGCAAACCATTATTCCCCTTTCCCTTGTCCTAAAACACTATGCTTCAGGTTTATTTTCAAAACCACAACCTGTCTCGAAAGACCAAAAGATTCCAAGTAAATAGTATTGTTTTAATGAAGGAACAGAAGGACTCCTTAAGGAATTCAGCTGATTATCCTGAACATAACCCATGAGGCTTTTCTGTGATCTCAGCTTTCTCTTCAGCAGTGCTATTTTGGGGAGGAAAATCAGCATGTGTGAGGTTAGAGTTCCAGACTGAGCTAAGAGTGAGAAAAATCAGATTTAGCTTTTCAGCCTGGATTTTTCAATTGTCTCTTTTTGGGGCTATCAGTGCTTATGGTGGCAAATCCTGCAATTATGTATGCTTACCTAGGTCATCTAGATAGGAACATGTATAGATTACATTGTGCATATGCATGCAAATGGAATCACTTTAGTATCTGGAAGTTTCTTTTCTTTTGATTGAGCTCTCATCTAAAGTATTTTTCCCATTCATTTTCTACTTCTCAAGGACCATTTGTATATCTTAAATTGATTTTATATGTAATAGTCCTGTGGATGCTAATTAGAAAATCATCAGCTTTTGTAGTCTTCTGGAATCTCTTTGGAAATTAACATAATTGGCTATTTCTTGCATTTTGAAATTTCACACACTTGATGAAGGTCACATTCATCTTGCATTGATTATTCCTCAATTCCACACCAACCCTGTTCTTTATACCTAATAGCTGTTCAATAAATCTTGGTTGAAATAAATCCATCATTTAAATCTTTCAGAGTCAGTCCTTCAGTGTGTCTAATGAATATTCTAGAATGTTTCGTGACAGTCAAGAAACAGTCAAGCTGTACTTGTTTACCAGTGCCTTTCAATTGCAAAGATCTATAAGTCCCACTGGAGGCTTAGTTTACCCAGTTCGTGATTCAGTCTCTATTCAAGTAGGCAGTTATAATGTTAGTCCAAGGGAGTGAATTTTGGGAATAGACTTGTTGCTCCAGATTTGGATCTGTTTTGCCTGCGGGGGGCGCATGTCCACTAAGCCTAGGCATGCCCTTCCCATGGTGGCCTAGGATGTACGACTGTGACTTTGCCTTAATTTCCTTCCCTAATTTGTACTCAGTTCCCTACTGAAAATGCAACCTGTGTGGGATCCAATTTGCTCACTTGAGGCCCTGATACCTTACTTAAATCAAGCTAGCTTTTTCTCCCAGGAGCTGAATCATACGCAAATAACTCTAGACCACTGTCTGTAGTTCTCCTGTGAATGTGTTTGTCACCCACAACTATTCTTCCACCACACACTAGACCTGAAGAATTCAGTCTTAGACCTATGACATCACTTAGACCTATGACATTGTATCATCCTGCTTAAATTTCATCACCTCATTTTTCTGTTTTCCTTAGCCATTCATCCATCTACCCCTCCACTTTTTTATTCATTCACTCCTTTACCCTTCTGTGGGGACCAGTATGCCTTATGCACAATTCCAAAACAGATTCTACGTTTTTGGACCTGAACTTTGAATTGTCAATTACTGCACCAACCATCAATTTTACACCTGGTCAATTTCCCTTATCTCTTGATTTTCACCCAGACTAAACTTCTCCTCCTCATCAATGCAGTTATAGAAGTCTTTATTTGTCTTACATCCAAGCCTATCACAGTTTTTTTTTTGTTTGTTTATTTATTTTGAGACAGAGTCTTACTTTGTCACCTAGGCTAGAGTGCAGTGGCATGATCTTGGCTTACTGCAACCTCTACCTCCCAGGTTCAAGCAATTCTCCTGCCTCAGCCTCCCGAGTAGCTGGAATTACAGGTGTGCACCACCACGCCTAGCTAATTTTTGTAATTTTAGTACAGGTGGGGTTTCACCATATTGGCCAGGCTGGCCTTGAACTCCTAACCTCAAGTAATCCATCCTCCTTGGCCTTCCAAAGTGCTGGGATTATAGGCGTGAGCCACTGCGCCTGGCTGCCTACCACAGTTTAATAAGAGCTCATCTCACTTTGGCCTTTCTATTCCATCTATTCTTGCTGAGTACATCCTATTGTTTCTTTATAACTTATATGGAAATTGGGGTTGAGAATTAAGTTTTGTATCCTCAAAGGAAGAATAAAATTATATAAGTTTTTTTTCTTATTATACTTTAAATTCTAGGGTACATGTGCACAACGTGCAGGTTTGTTACATATGTATACATGTGCCATGTTGGTGTGCTGCACCCATCAACTTGTCAGCACCCATCAACTCATCATTTACATTAGTTATAACTCCCAATGCCACCCCTCCCCACTCCCCCCTCCCCATAATAGGCCCCGGTGTGTGATGTTTCCCTTCCAGAGTCCAAGTGATCTCATTGTTCAATTCCCACCTATGAGTGAGAACATGCGGTGTTTGGTTTTCTGTTCTTGTGATAGTTTGCTAAGAATGATGGTTTCCAGCTGCATCCATGTCCCTACAAAGGACACGAACTCATCCTTTTTTATGGCTGCATAGTATTCCATGATGTATATGTGCCACATTTTCTTAATCCAGTCTGTCACTGATGGACATCTGGGTTGATTCCAAGTCTTTGCTATTGTGAATAGTGCCGCAATAAACATATGTGTGCATGTGTCTTTATAGCAGCATGATTTATAATCCTTTGGGTATATACCCAGTAATGGGATGGCTGGGTCGTATGGTATTTCTAGTTCTAGATCCTTGAGGAATTGCCACACTGTTTTCCACAATGGTTGAACCAGTTTACAATCCCACCAACAATGTAAAAGTATTCCTATTTCTCCACATCCTCTCCAGCAGCTGTTGTTTCCTGACTTTTTAATGATTGACATTCTAACTGGTGTGAGATGGTATCTCATTATGGTTTTGATTTGCATTTCTCTGATGGCCAGTGATGACGAGCATTTTTTCATGTGCCTGTTGGCTGTATGCATGTCTTATTTTGAGAAATGTCTATTCATAACCTTTGCCCACTTTCTGATGGGGTTGTTTGTTTTTTTTCTTGTAAATTTGTTTGAGTTCTTTGTAGGTTCTGGATATTAGCCCTTTGTCCGATGAGTAGATTGCAAAACTTTTCTCCCATTCTCTAGGTTGCCTCTTCACTCTGATGGTAGTTTCTTTTGCTGTGCAGAAACTCTTTAGTTTAATGAGATCCCATTTGTCAATTTTGGCTTTTGTTGCTGTTGCTTTTGGTGTTTTAGACATGAAGTCCTTGCCCATGCCTATGTCCTGAATGGTACTACCTAGGTTTTCTTCTAGGGTTTTTATGGTTTTAGGTCTAACATTTAAGTCTCTAATCCATCTTGAATTAATTTTCGTGTAAGGAGTAAGGAAATGATCCAGTTTCAGCTTTCTACTTATGGCTAGCCAATCCCAGCACCATTTATTAAATAGGTAATCCTTTCCCCATTTCTTGTTTTTCTCAGGTTTGTCAAAGATCAGATGGCTGTAGATGTGTGGTATTCTTTCTGAGGGCTCTGTTCTGTTCCATTGGTCTATATCTCTGTTTTGGTACCAGTACATAAAATTATATATATAGTTGCTGGACAAATATGTATTCTGTGTGAGGCATGGTGGGAAACAGTGAATAAGACTGGACTCCTGTTCTCATGAAGCTTATACTCTAGCAAGGGAAACATTCATTAAATAAGGAGAGTCAGTCTCTCATTTTTTGTGGATTCTGTATCTGCAATTTTATTTACTTGCCAAAATTTGTAAGCCTAAAATCAATACTCATAGCCCTTTCATAGTCATTCATGGATGTGCACAAAGCAGCGCAGAATTCAACTTGTCCAGCCCACATGTTGCATGCTGAGGTTGAACAAGGTGATGCCCTACCTTCTTGTTTCACCTCTCCGAATGTAAAGAAGTATCCTTATTGTGGTAGATTTAGCACCATGTGTTTTTGCATTTTTGTGTACAAAATGCAAAATTGTGGTGATTTTGCTGTTTTGAAGGACCCCCAAATGTAGTGCTAAAGTGCTGTCTAGTGTTTCTAAGCACAAGAAGGCTGTGATGTGTGTTACGGAGAAAATATGTGTGTTGGATAAGATTCATTGAATCATGAGTTACAGAGCTGTTGGCCACATGAGTCTGATGCTAAAGAAACAGCAATATATATTACATAATGTGTCTTTAAACAGACACATACATCAGACAAAGACATGGATTGAGCCATCGATGAAAATCTTCTAACCAGAGGCTTGCAGGAACCCAATCTTGTATTTGCTAGTTTAATGTTCACAGTGACTTTGTAGAATCTAAGGGCTGTGAATAGCAAGAATGACTGTAATTAAATGAATAACTCTTTAATTGCTTGTATGATAAGTACTACAAATTAATAGCACTCTGTACCACAACAGCATATATAGAGGAACTTATCCTCACCTTAGAGGTTAGGAAAGGCTTCCCTGAGGAAGTGGCATTTCCCCTCTGTTGTGAAAGAGACGTAGGGATTAGCTGAGTCGAGAGTAGGAGGTAGGGAGTTTCAGACAGAGGGAACAGCATGGGTAAAAGCCCTGATGTAGGAAAGAGTGTGATTCATTGGAGGAATAAGAGAAGGCCACCATGAGAAGATGATTGTGTGTGGGGTGGGGTGGAGGGTGCAGGGGAGAGTGGTAAAAAAGAGAATAAAGCTGTAGACATGGACAGAGGACAGTTCATAGAGGACTCTGTGGGCCAGGTTAAAAATCTAAACTTTTTAAAAATAGCAGTGAAAAAAAATGCTGATGGGTTTTAACTAAAGAACTGATAGTTCCTTCTGCTCTGTGAAGAATGGATTAAAGATAGGCAAAGTGAATATGGGGACACCTGACAGGAATCCAGACGGGGGATGACAATGGCTTGAGCTAGAGTTTGAACTAGGGTGTGACCATGGATATGGAGAGGAGGAGACAGACTCATAAGAGATATTGAAAGTAAAAACGGTAACATTCAGTGAGTGAGGAGGCATGAAGGATGAGGGAGAAGGAGAAGTTGAGGATAATCATGACAGGAGCAACTGGGTAGTTAATGATATCATTTACAAGAAAGGGAACTCTGGGAAAGGAACACAATTAGAGAAAATGTAGTATATTTTGTTTCCAAAAATGGCTGCAATGGTATCTCCCACCTCACCTGCTTTTTGTGCAGTGTGACCTTACCACTATCCCACTAAGAGGCAGAAATTATTTCCCTTCCCCTTGAATCTGGACTGAACCTGTGATCTGCTTTGTCTTATAGAATATAGTGGAAGTGATGCTTTATAGCTTCTGAGCCTGATATTTAAGAGAATTGCAACTTCTGCTTTTGTTTCTTGAAATGTTCCTCCTTGGAATCCAGTTGCCATCTTTGAGGAATCTCAAGTGGCTACATGGAGATGCTAACATGGGGGAGAATCAGAACCCGTGGCTGATAATCCCAGCTGACCTTGAGCTGGAAGCCAGCATGGACTGTCAGCTATGTGAATCTTGGACCTCTCAGCCTTCTCAGCACTGTAGCTGCACTACATGAGCAGAATAACTACCCGGATAACCTACAGAAGCATGAGAAACAATAGTTTGCTGGAATAGATTCTGAAACGGAGTATATGTAGGAATTCAGTTTTGGACATGTACATGAAATGTTGCAGGGCACTCAGATGAAGATGACTGCTAAGGAGTTGGTTATAAATATCTAGAGCTGAGAAGTGAGATCTGGGTCAGAGATATACATTTGAAAGTTGTTAGTGCTTAAATCATATTTGTAACCATGTGAGTTGCTAAACATCTGTTGAGAATGTAGAGTGAATAGAAAAGCAATATAGAATTAGGACTGGGACTGAACTTCGAAGAATTCTAGCGTTGAATGGTCATGTTGCCAGGAGGTGCCCTCATTGGAGATTAAGAAGGAGCAACCACAGTTTTCTTGTCATCATGGAAGCCAACAGACGAGAGGAGAATACTTCCAGAAGGAGCATGTGCTCCACAGTAGTATCAAAAGCAAATGAGTAGTTACAGAAGATGAGTTCGAAAAGTTTCCATTATTGATTAAGAAACATGGTGGTCATTGATAATTCATCTAAGTAAATTTCTAGAGAGCTGTAATTTACTTTGTACAGTGCCGATGATATTTTTATTTTAACCATTTTAATAATAATAGCTTACATTGCACACTTTGTGTATGCAAGGCACTGTGTAGGATTCTGCATCTACATTACATCATCTTTAATTTAGTCATTATAACAATTACATTTATTTTTGAGGCAACTGAAACTTAGGGAAATTAAATGAGTTCCTTAAAATTATTCAGCTAGTCCATGGCTACATGCTCTTCCTCCCTGCCCCACCTAATCTACTGCTGTAAGTCTGTTGAAGGAAAGAAAGCCACATTATTGTTAATTGTTTTAGGTACACTGATGGTCATTTTTATGGGAGTCTTTTTAGAGCTTATATCTTTTAGAGATACAAACTGAAATATTTACAGTTGAAGTTTTATACCTTACATATGCTTCAAAATAATCTAAGTGGTAAAGAGGGAGTCATTATACCATACTCTCTATTTGCCTATAGTTTGAAATATTCTATAATGACAAGTTGTTTTATTTTAAAGTGTCTCAGTGAGGTTCTGAGGTCTGCCCAGTGAATAAAGGTACATGGGCTTTGTGTTAGCTATTTTAGGTACTCAGAGTTTTATTTCTGGTAGTTTTTCTCTGATGTTGTGGATAGCGAGCGGTCTAAATAAATGGTCACTGGACATGGGAGGAACTATTAAGTCCTCCATAAAGCCTGCAAAAATAAGGTAACGAACCTTCATATTTTGATTTACTGAATAATTGTGAACGGTGACATTCGTCATCATTCAAAAGGCTTAGCAGCATTTGTGAGATGACAATTAATTAGCAGGATGGCTTTATAAAATGCATGTTGCTTTTCATTGCTATGGCCCATTTTCCTTGTTTAATGCAAACTTGCAGGCTCTTAAATGCATCCTAAATCTTTCTGGATTTGTTGTTGCATGGTTCCACAGACATTTTTCCCTAGAGACATGGTAATTTTGCAACTTTTAAATATTCAACACAATTCTAATTATAAATAGTTCTCATTCAAAAGCGATAGCCAGACACTTGGCACAAACCACATCTTGTTATATTGGAAAAGGATGACAGCATAATGACTGATGATATGTGTTAGATTCTCTCATTTCTCTTAATTAGAATTTTCTCTGCATTATCATGCTTTGTAACTAACCAGCTTATTCCTGACAGTGGTTAATGTGATTAGGAATGGTTTTAACTTTGTATTTCATTTGGAGAAATAGCCCAGCCAGTCTGTCTGATAGCCTGTGTGGGCAGAGGAACAAATTTCCCCTAGTCCTCCAATTTTTCTGTTCTGCTTGGGCTGGGCTAGTCAGGATATGAGACGAGATCAGGGAAATGGGAGCATGTTTTGTCCTGTCAGAAAGAGAGGGATACATGCAAAAGGAAGAAGGCTGTAGCCTTGGGATAGAATGCAATGAGAAGGTTAGAGAGGGTGACCATATGGAGCTATAAATCAGTAGCTACCCAGGCAACAAAGCTGACTCTGTACATCTGGTATGTGACTCACTAGTTATTTATTGAGCACCTGCTGTGAGCACAACCCGACCATCAGCACTGCTGGGGAGTACAAAAGACACCAGAGACCTTTTCTTTGCCTTCAATTCTAGTTGGAGGCAGACTTCTACAACTTAATATCCTCCTTGAAGATAAGGACTCATCTCTTTGGTTCATCTTCATATCCCATTGCCTGGTACCAGGTTTAGCTCACAGTAGTTACTCTTAATAAATGGTTTGCTAATAAATGAATGAATGGATGAATATAATAACATGAGAATATAGTGTCACTTACAAGAGATCCAATAGCCCACTTCAAACTAAATATGTAAATGCCGATAGGGTGGTCATAGAATAAAGGAATATCAGAGCAACATGAGGTTCTGCAAAAAGGTTTCAGGCTTCTGACAAGCCGGTGCTGGTTTCCACTTCCTCAGTCTCCCCAGACAGGGTAAATTAACATGATGACCCTGACAGTTAAACTGCCCAGGCCCCACTCATGGAACATTCATGCCAGCAAAACTTCTAGAAATTATACCTCAAGGTAAGTGAGAGGGTGTCTGGTAGATGTAAGAAGGTGAGTGAGTTTCACCTCCTCATAAGTTGCACAGACATTCCTGGGCTTGGGATACCTAAGAGAGGAGATCGTGCAGCCTTACGAGGGTCCCAGGTGAGCTGGACGTAGTGTAGGTGGATTTATGATCTTTTTTGACTGTGCTGTGGCCAATCCTGAACCTTTTGAAACGTAAGGAGACACGGTGTCCCAGAGGTCAGTCATTACAGAGTCCTGGAGAAAGGGATTTCTGAGCCTTCTACCTATGATTTGGGAGAGAGATCTGTGGCAGCTTTATCTGCATTATCCTGGAAGATTACGAGAAGATACTTTGGTTTGCCTTTAGCTCACAGATTGCTCACTATCAGCAGAGTGAAGACTCTGGGAGGAGCTGAAAACATAATTTTTGTTTGGGGATTCTCCTCTGAATTCAACACAATACCTGACTTGAAACAAATATTTGGATTATCTGTGGGGTTGCTTTATCTAGAAATCCACATATTTGTGCTTCAGACTAGTGACATATATGGAAAAAAATAATTCAGCTAGAGAATTTATGGGGAACACCCTTCCATCCTTCCCTTCCCCACACACAGATATTCAGGAACGTGTTGTTTTCTTCTTCCAGTGAATATGTGAACGTTTTGCTAAATAGAACCTGTTGATTAATTGTCACCACATGGCCAGACCTCTTCTTAGGAAAGAATATCATTATTATGAACTGAATTGTGTCCCCCTAAAATTCATAGGCGGAACTCAATGTGACTGTATTTGGAGATAGGGCCTTTAAGGAGGTAATTAGGGTTAAAGGATATTATAAGAGTGGGTTCCTAATCTAATAAAACTGGTGTCCTTAGAAGAAGAGGAAGATGCCAGGATGCCTGTGCACAGAGGGAAGGCTGGGTGGGGACCCTGCAGAAAGGAGAACATCTGCAAGCCAGGATGAGAAGCCTCACCAGAAACCAACATTGCCAGTGCCTTGAGCTTCGATTTCCAGTGTTCAAACCTGGAGAAAATACATTTCTGTTATTTAACCCACCTAGTCTATAGTATTCTGCTATATGGTAGCCTCAGTGGATTATACACTAAAGGTAAATAAATAAAACATGACTTCTGTGGTTAGTGGATTTATTGCAGTCAGTTGAGGAGAAAAAACAAATGTGGATAAAATGGAGAAAATATACTGTTATGTTGAGCAATGCTGACAGTAATATAATAAATATAACACGAACAGAAAAACAAGAGCGTATTTTAATGATTAACTTACCACGTGTTAGTTTCGTATGAAGGGTTGAAATCTGTGCCCCCAAAAAGACATGTGGACGTCCTAACCCCTAGTAACTTTGTATGTGACTTTATTTGGAGATACGGTCTTACAGAAATAATCAAATTAAAATGAGATCATCAGAATGGTCTTTAATCTTGTACAACTGATGTCCTTATAAAAGAGGGAAATCTGGACACAGAAACAGACATGTGCAGAGGAAAGATGTCATGAGGACACACAGGGAGAAGATACCATGTGACTGGAAGAGGCATCTACAAGCCAAGGAGTGCGAAGGACCACCAGCAAACACCAGAAGATGTTCGGTTAGTGTTGTAGCAGGACAAGCCACAGACAAAACCCCTCAGACACCGAGTTAATGAAGGAAGGGCTTTATTCGGCCAGGAGCTTCGGCGAGACTCAGATTTCCAACAACCGAGCTCCCAAGTGAACAATTCCTGTCCCTTTTAAGGGCTTATAACTGTAAGGGGGTCCACGTGAGAGGGTTGTGATCGATTGAGCAAGCAGGGGTACGTGACTGGGGGCTGCATGCGCCAGTAATCAAAATGGAACAGAACAGGACAGGGATTTTCACGATGCTTTTCCACACAATGTCTGGAATCTATAGATAACATAACCCGTTAGGTCAGGGATCGATCTTTAACCAGGCCCAGGGCACAGCACTGGGCTGTCTGCCTGTGGATTTCATTTCTGCCTTTTAGTTTTTACTTCTTCTTTCATTGGAGACAGAAATTGGGCATAAGACAATATGAGGGGTGGTCTCCTCCCTTAGTGTAATCACAATTTTTGCCATTACTTTCAATGGCAAAAACCACACTTACTTTTGCAGGAACCTAATAGCAGCTGCAAGGAAGGATTCTTTCCTAGAGTCTTCAGAGAGAGAGAGAGCTTGACCCCCCAACATGTGATTTCAGACTTCCATCCTCCAGAACTGCGAGATAACACATTTCTGTGGTTTCAGCCACCCAGTTTTTGGTGCTTTGTTACAGCAGTGCAGGGAAATGAATATAGCCTTGTTCTCAGAGCTGGACAGGGCAGCTTCCTTAGTCACTAATTCATCACAGATTTTAAGCTATCACTGGAATGATTTAGAAATTATAGTGCCAGTTCACTCAGATTTCCTCACATGGGATGAGCTGTCCTCACCGAAGTGGTGAAGTGTATCTAATGGAAAGAAAACAATATGAATAATAATATAAAACATCCCTTGTCATTGACGAACTAATGCTGTATTTTTGTGATGCACACACAAGTTGTATAGTGACTACCTATAAAGTAGCTACTATTATTATCTCATTTTATAGCTCAGGAAATGAGAGTGAGGGAAATTCAATGATTTGCCTGACTTACCCTTGGTCTCACAGCCAGTAAATCCTGCAGCTGGCATTCAAACTCAGGTTTCCTCCAGCTAGGTAGTGAAAGGTAGGATTTGGATAAATAGTGTAGGAAGTACCTTTGAGCTGTGAGAGTAAACGGAATTATTTCCACTAGAGATATTTCCAGGCGTAGCTAAAAGAAAGAGTCAAAAGTGTACTTGGAGAACAAGGAGCCCAACATAACAGGACTGGCACAGATAAGATTTCAAGGTGGCCTGTTAGTTTCATGGAAGGTCAGCGTTTCCCTATCCTTAGGAATTCCTGCTTCCAAGAATTGATTAGCGGTAAGCAGACAGTAGAACTTGACCCAAATCCATTTTACGTGCCTTGCCCACTGAAACTGCCTTTGCAAAAATTGTGACAGTGAAAGAAATCTGACCTAACTGACTCCATCTTGCTTTTAACCTTTAAGCTACCCTTGTTCATTCCTGTGTTCATTCCAAAGTAACTTTGGAAGGAATTTAGTTTGTAGTTTAACTTTCAAACAAAAATTATAACAGGCCCTCCCCAAAACAAACTATCTCCTTCCTTGGGGAGCAGACCACCTTTGTGAAACTAACAAATTAGCCATAAGATTAGAAATTGTGGTTAGGAGTTATGCAGCCAGAGGCCATAAGATTCCTAACCTTACCAATTGCTTCAGGAGATAGCATTGCTGTTGTAAAACCTAAGATCAGTATCCAAGACATCTTTCAGACCTTGCTTATGATAGACCAGCTGCTGCCACCCAGACTGGCAATCTGGCTCAATTGGTTCTGCAGTCCCACCCAGGAACAGAAGACAGAAAGAAGAACCTGCTCCAACCCCCTGTGATTTCATCCCTGACCTAATTAATCGGTGTTTCCCATTTCCTAGACCCTGCCTGCCAAACTATCCGAAAAATCCTAGCCTCCAAATTTTCAGGAAGGCTGGTCTGAGTAATAATAAAACTCTAGTCTCCCCTTTAGCCGGCTCTATGGGTATTAAACTCTTTCTCCACTGCAGTTCCTCTGTCTTGATAAATCAGCTCAATTTGGGAAGTGGGCAAGAGGAACCCACCCAGTGGTTACACCAGCATGAAATTCTGTGTTATCTTCTTGCCTCTTCTCTATCCTCTTTATCTCTTGAGTTTCTCTATGTATGGCATGGGGGATGATGGAGATCATTGACCATATCAATCATATGGAAAATCCATGTGTCCCTTCTGAGATTTACATAGAAACACCTAAGCAAATAGTGAGTTTCCTCCAGAGCTATTCAGTATTTTACAAACAAGTAGCAGAAACATCCATTATCTTTAAAATCTCCGTTCATTAAGCACTGTGCTGTAGCAAAACAAAACAAAATGAAACAAACAAAAGAAACCCCAGAATGCAATATAACATAACATGGCATGACAAAACAATAACAACTAACTTAATGCAGATGTACTTACAGCAAGAGCAGCCTGCTTTACAGAAATTCTGAGTTGTGGCATATTTAACAAGAAATGTAGCTTTATAGCAAAAGTCTCCAGCTAAATATGAGGCAATAGAGTGTGGCCAAATGCAGGCCTAAGATTTCTTTACTAGGCAAGAGCATTTTGTCATTACCAAAGCAAGAGAGAGGGGGTAACATTGAGTAGAAAAAGTGCTCATTTGTGATGGGATCATCTGGTTTGGGTTTTGCTGCTGTGTGACTTTGGGTCTCTTTGTCTCCCAGGGCCTCAGTGTTTTCATCTATGAAGTGAGGAAATTTCACTAAAAATCATAAATTCCTCTTAAGCTCTATTTCCTGCCTTATAAAAATCAGTGCTTCTCAAGTGCCTAAAACTTCTTCAAAGTGGGCTTTTTATGATTTGAACCTCTTTAAGATGGGGAAGAATCTTCTCCAAGCATTACCTTTTGGCTCGGAAAACCCTATCTTGGTCCAATTTAAGTTATGATAAATGCAAATCAATGACATCTAAATTAGAAAGGTCTTGTGATAGTTATCATACAAGAAGGCTTCAGTCATTATATTAACATGACTTTTCTCTAATCAGGTATTTCTCATGTCATATTGATAATTTATTCCTTGGCAAATGACTATGTGTCTTACATTTTGAACCTGGTTATTTATGGTTGTGTCAATATACAAGCTCTAGTCAACTGCTCGTATTATCATCCCAAACATAGAATATCTACAGAAGTCACACTGCAGTCTTCTGGATTTCGTGTATTACCTACATGGAGTTCCTTTGGTACATATGTTAATTAGACATAAGGCAGCTAATGACACAAATCATACTATTTGGAGAAAAGAGTAATGTTTCTATCTACTAATTCATCTACTCATCTGGTAAGGAACCTCTGTCCCTTCTCTTTCTATTCTTCCTATTCTTAAAAGTATTTATAATATTCAGCTTTCCTATAAAAGGATTCCCTATTCAATAAATGCTGCTGGAATAACTGGCTAGCCATATACAGATAATTGAAACGGGACCTCTTCCTTACACCATATTCAAAAATTTACTCAAGATGGACTAAAAACTTAAACATAAAACCTAAAACTATAAAATCCCTGGAAGACAACGTAGGCAGTACCATTCAGGACACAGGCATGGGCAAAGATTTCACGACAAAGGCGTGCAGAGCAATCCACCCATCAGTGTGGAAAATGCAGAAAAGACAATTCTGATACCCTTCTATTCTCCTTTAAGGCTACCTTTCGGTTCTTCATAATGCTTTAGTCTGAATTCTCCAAATCTATACTTTTTTAAAGGCATTCATTCTCATTTCTGATAGTAGCTAGCATTAATAATTAATACATGGGGCCTATCAGATACTCTACATAATTGCTTATTCTATCAGCCTTTAAGCTAAATCAGAAGAAAAACACATCTTTCAAGTGAGAAGTGGTAAGTTAGAGGAAGCTAACTGAGGGACAAGTTAGAATGGTTTATGAAAGAACTATACTAAGGCTGAAATGAAAAAACTAAGTTTGAGGATTTCACTCCACTATTTACTATCTGGATGACTGAAGATAATTCATTTAATTTCTCTCAGTCTATTTCCTCATATATAAAATAGAACTAAATAATAAATAAACAAAGATAAATAAATAACAGCAATATGCACATCCTCAAATTCTTAGTGCCCAGCACACAGTAAGTGCTCAAATAATGCCTGCTGAATGTCTGATCTTCACCATTTTATTGGTAAATAGAAAATAAGTATTGGGCAAGCATTTAGTATTGTCAGCATCAATGAAGATAATAAATACGAAAACACCTCATGAACCATAAAGCACGGTCCAAATGCAAGGGCTTTTAAAAACCCAAAGGAATATGATGGTTTTCCCACTTAGAAGATATAAAATCCCAACCCACTCTCTCTTTTCCCTTCTGTTACAATAAAATGGCAGCAATAGCAATTTCAGCATTGGGTTATGAGACTGGAGTTACAGGAGCTCGGCTTCATGCCCCAAAGCACAAAGAGGTGGAGATACGGGAGCATCTTCCTGACTCAGCAAAGGAAGGTTTTAAGAGCAATAAATGAGAAGACAAAGCTATTCAGAATTGCACTGTGTCCCAGAGCTTCCCTCTGCCATCTCTGGGCCCTGGGAAAGGCAGTGTCAGGAAAGCACAGGCGAAACATATGGTGGGAGAACAGCATGCTGACAGCTGAAGCACAGTTTTATAATAACACATAAAAGTAACAGCTATGCTAGTTAAAACAGGATTACTTTAAAATATATGCATAGATACACACACACACACACAGACGTGTCTTGAAAACTGGGATAGAGAGGCTGTCTGAAGAGGCAGCCGGAATCAGAGGAAGAGTTAGGAGTTTGCAAGCTCTTGTCTGCAATGCTGACATACAGCATCATTGGAAGCTGGGAGGGGGCCAAGACTCAGCCCTCCTCCTCCCCAAGGTTTTAACCAGTGGTTGTGAGAAACTGACACAACACATCAGCTTTACCCATGGCTGGCCAAGCACCCAGTGATCCTCAAATGCTGGGGTCTGGTAAATAATTTTTGAGAATGTAGCTTGGATTTGAGGTCACCAAACACCTTTTGTTTCTTCCATAAGCCTGGATCTTGAGGTCAACCTGTGTGAAGGTATCTGAATCTGCAGAGGAGATTTGTTCCCCTGCCTGGCTGAATGAAAGATCAGGACCTACCCCAAACATCATCACCAGTAGAATGCAACCACAACAAAGCAAGTGATAGGTTGGGGTTGCTTTTGTAATTTAGTTATTCCGTCCTTTAGAAAATGTGGCTCAACAAATGTTCCAGTTCTGACCAATCGGATTATTTATTCTCCCTAAAGTAGGGAAGAATAGGAAGAGGAGGGACAGAAGTTCCCTACCATATGGGTTGATGAATTAGGAGAAAGAAACATTACTCTTTTCCCCAAAAAGTATGATTTATGTCATTAGCTGCCTTATGTCTAATTAATATACGTACCTAAGGAACTCCATGTAGATAATATGTGAAATCCAGGAAATTATAGGGATTTCCATAGGTATTCTATATTTGGGATGATAACTGCCAAAAGCAATGGCAACAAAAGCAAAAATTGACAAATGGTATCTAATTAAACTAAAGAGTTTCTGCACAGCAAAAGAAACTATCAAAAGAGTAAACAACCTACAAAATGGGAGAAAATTTCTGCAAACTATGCATGTGATAAAGGTCTAATATCCGCACCTAAAAGGAACTTAAAGAAATTTACAAGAAGAAAACAACCCCAATAAAAGGTGAGCAAAGGACATAAACAGACAATTCTCAAAAGAACACATACATGCGGCTAAAAAGCGTATTAAAAAAAAAAAACAACATCACTGATCATTAGAGAAATGCAAATCAAAACCACAATGAGATACCATCTCACACTAGTCAGAATGATTATTATTAACAAGTCAGAAAATAACATGCTGGTGAGGTTGTGGAGAAAAAGGAATGTTTATACACTTTTGTTGGAAGTCTAAATTAGTTCAACCATTGTGTAAGACAGTGTGGTGATCCCTCAAAGACCTCAACACAGAAATACCATTCTACCCAGCAATCCCATTGCTAGGTATACACCCAAATGAATACAAATCATTCTATTATAAAGGCATATCCATGTATATGTTAATTTCAGCACTATTCACAATAGCAAAGACATGGACTCAACCTAAATGCCCATCAGTGATAGACTGGATAAAGAAAATACAGTGCATATATACCATGGAATATTATGCAGCCATAGAAAAGAACAAGATCATGTTCGTTGCAGGAACATAGATGAAGCTGGAGGCCATTATCCTTAGCAAACTAACACAGGAACAGAAAACCAAATCCTGCATGTTCTCACTTATAAGTGGGACCTAATGATGAGAACATGTGGACACATAGAAGGAAACAGCACATGGGGGTCTTTCAGAGGATGGAGGCGGGAAGGAGGGAGAGGATCAGGAAAAATAACTAATGGATAGTAGGCTTAATACCCGAGTGATGAAATAATCTGTATAACAAACACCCATACCATAACACAAGTTTACCTAGGTAACAAACCTGCACATCCTGCACATGTACCCCTGAACTCAAAATAAAAGTGAAAAAAAAATGGCCTATAAATGCATAAAAAAGCTCAAACTTCTAATAAAAAAATCAAACAACAAAATATACAATTTTTCAACTATGAAGGTGAAAACTATTTGGCAGCATTTTAAAAATGATAATTTTTAGTGTTAGCACATTCAAGAAACACAGTCAGAAAAATAGGATAAACTTTTATACTCTTACCACTAGACGGGGGGTATGGGTTGGTGTGATCATCCTGAAGGGAATAAACTATCAATCAAAGGTGTAACCAGCGTTCATGACCTTTGACCCAATAATTTGACTTCTAGAAATTCAAGAGAGATGTATATAAACAATAATGTATAGGAAGGTTTGCTGTATATTTATTTATTTATTATTTATTTGAGATGGAGAAATTCAAGAGAGCTGTATATAAACAATAATGTATAGGAATGTTTGCTGTATATTTATTTATTTATTATTTATTTATTTCACTCTGTCGCCCAGGCTGAAGTGCAATGGTGCGATCTTGGCTCACTGCAACCGCCGCCTTCTGTGTTCAAGCGATTCTCATGCCTCAACCTCCCGAGTAGCTGGGATTACAGGCACCCATTACCACACCCAGCTAATTTTTGTATTTTTAGTACAGATGGGGTTTTGCCATGTTGGCCAAGCTCGTTTCAAACTCCTGACCTCAGGTCATCTGCCTGCCTCAGCCTCCCAAAGTGCTGAGATTACAGGCATGAGCCACCATGCCTGGCTTGTATTATTTATTTTTAACAAAAATCAGAAAGCTCATTGTTTAATGACGAATGACCAACCTATAATTTATATATAAATGATTGACTACTTTGCAACTATTGATATGTTTTCAAAGAATAGCTTATAAAATAGGAAAATATTACAAATATAACATTAGGTGAAAACAAAATAGGACCCACAATTATATATGTGAATGAGTTATTGAGTTAAAAACCACACTAGCCTGTCAATAATGGCTATATGTTGGAGATAAAACTTAGGGCCATTTCAATGTTATTCTTTATATATTTTTATATTTTCAAATTGTCTACAAAGAGTATGTGTTATAGTTACATTTTTAAAGGATGAATTATATTTATTCTTTTCCATATTTATTTAGTTAAAAGAATTATTTTATGTGTTCAAAAACCAAAAGATAGTTAATTACAAAGTCAGCTAATCAACAAGATTCCATTTCCCTGAATGCTTCCCTTGGTTATAATTGTACAAATTTCTGCTCAAGAGATGTCATTTAATAATTATAAGTAGTATTTTTGATGTTTTAATTGGTATTTCTTTGATATTAATAACAAACATAATTTCATACATTAAGTGATTATTCTACTAATTGCTTTTATATACTAAATACAAAGATATAATTCTTTTCTATACATTCTGTTGAATTCATCAATTATGAATGGAGTAAAAAGATGATCAACTATCCTACTCCATTCATCTCTGGCTGTCCTTGTGTTACTACCATATATTAACTGTATAGTACCTAATTTTATGATATGCCTTCCATATCCAGCAGAGTAAGTCATTCTTGCATGGCCAAATTATTCTCCCTTTCCACTGCAGCTCTTCTTGTACTTCTTTTTAAAGTAGTCTCAGCTGTTGATTTTTTTTTTTTTTTGAGAGGTTCATTGGTACACAGTAGAACTTACTTTCTGAGATAAATAGATGATGACACTTAAGATTACATAGTTGGGGCCAAACTTTAAAATATATATTATATTTGAGTTGATGATATAAATCCCACTAGTAAATAATTTTCAATCAAGAATTCACGCCTGTAATCCCAGCACTTTGGGAGGCCAAGGCAAGCAGATAGCTTGAGTCCAGGAGCTTGAGACCAGCCTGGGCCACACAGTGAGATCTCTACTCTACAAAAAATACGATATAAATTAGCCAGTGTGGTCACGTGCACCTGTAGTCCCAGCTACTCTGGAGGCTGAGGTGGGAGGATCCCTTGAGCCTCCGAGGTGGAGGCTGCAGTGAGCTGAGATCATGCCGCTGCACTCCAGCCTGAGTAACAGAGTGAGATCCTGTCCCCCCCCAAAAAAAAGAAAAAGAAAAAAAAGTAAAGGAAAAGAAATTATTTTGAATATACAGCAGAAAGCCTCAGTTCCATTTTCTGATTTGCCATTTAGTAAACAAGTGACGTGTCACTTTCTCTGAGCCCCAACTTCCCAATCAGTTCAAGGGATATTAACTAGTCTATATTTCCTCATGGGGGTGGTGTGAAGATAGAAAGTGATCACTGAAACTGTAAAGTGCTATGTAGATAGAAATAAGAAGTAGTGTTGCATGTAAGATGGCTGTGTGCTCAATATGACTGGCTGGTGGCCCACTTTTCTTTGGTTTTGGCCACAAGGCACCCACATAAAGGGCATTAGGCTTTCTACTAATTTCCCTTTTCCTTGCATAAATGGAAGAGAACAGCCAGCTGACTGAACAAAACCAGCTTTAAAACATAACTGCTAACTTTGAAGAAGAATCTCCCATCTAGAATATTCAGAGCTAGTTCTATTACCTAAGAGGTTGTGGAACTTTTTTTTTTCCTATAAAACTACAGTTCCTGTATCGGACAATTAAGGGCTGAATTGGGCCCCACCCAAATTCGTATGCTGAAGTCCTAAGCCCTAGTACCTCAGAATGTGACTGTATTTGAAGATAGGGTTTTTTACAGAGGTAATCAAGTTAAAATGAGGTCATTAGGGTAAGCACTAATTCAGTAAGACTGGTATCTCCACAAGAAGAGGAGATTAGGACACAGGGACAGAGAGAAGACCTTGTGAGGACACGACCAGAAGGTTACCATCTGTAAGCTGAGGACAGAGGCCTCCCTGTGGACACATCTATCTCTCTGGCTTCCAGCCTCCAGAATTGTGAGAAAATAAATTTCTGTTGTTTAAGCCACCCAGTCTGTGGTACTTGGTAGTGGCAGACCTAGCAAACTAATACAGATGGCCATTCTAAGTGTTTCTCTCTAGAAAGCCACAGCACATAAAATACACATCTGGCCTTTTGACTCCAAGATGTTGGGGTAATTTCAGTAAATAAAACTTGGCTCTAGAAAAGGCTTTGTGTTTTCATTACCTGCCATACTAGGACTTTTCATGGAGAACAGGGACAAAGGCCAAAACCATATAAACTCAGATGGAATCATTCAAGGGGTTGTTGTAAATTCGTCACTTCTGGGTTCCAAGGAATTCTCAATCCCTCCTCTCCTGCAGCCTTAGAGAGCGAGGTTCTGTGGCCTTCTGTGGGCAGCATCTGTTGCTTCTCTGTGTGCTCAGCCTGAAGGCTACGTGCTCTGCTTCTTTGTAAGTGTCTAGCTAAAACTAAATGTGTTGGATTGTTGGTGATGGCACTGCAAAATGGAGTCTCTAGGTCGCAAATGTTTTGTATTCATCTTGCCCAAGTTTAGCAGATGAGACCTAAAAGCATTTTGTTACTCTCCTGGGATAATGGCTAATTTGACCCTGGGGCATCTTTGGAGCAAGATGCATCTTCCTCAGAAGTTGCTTTCCCTTCCAAGATAGTCCTGGAATGTGCTCAAACATGCTCTGTTGTTTGTACTTGTTCATGCAAGAGCCTAGGGCAGTGCTCCGGCTGGGGCCAAGTTGCCTGGGCTCTGACATTTCCTGACTTTATGATGTTGGGCAAGTTATTTAACCTCCCTGTGCTTTAATTTCCTTTCTTGTGAAAAAAGATAATCCTACTACCTACCTCCTATGGTAGTTGTGAGGATTAAGCAAATGACTGCAGGTAAAGTTATTAGAGCAGTACTTGGCATTGTAGTAGTCTTTCAATAAATGTTACCAGTGTGGATGGAATACACCAGTTGTTCAATATGAGTTCTTTTTTTTCTCAATATTCTAGAATGAGAATGGAGTCACAAAATTTTTGCCATGTAAGTGCTGCAACGTATTTGCTCCCTTGGGCATTAAAAAAACCCAGTATTTATTGAGATTTCTTATTTTCCAGGCACCATGCTGAGCAATTTATGTGCTTTATCTTAGTTAAACCTCATAACAATCCTTTGAGGTCAACACTCTGTTCCAGTTAGGATAGGTTAGGTCATACTGTGGTAGCCAATAACACTAAAATCTCAATGGCCTAATGGAACAAAGATTTATTTTTTGTTCACACTGTCTTTTCAATGCAGGTAGTCAGGGGTCTCTGCTTACCATTATTACTCAGGAACCAAAGCCGATGGAGGATGATACTGTCATCTCAACAAATGTCTTAAGGACTAGTCATGGGAGGGGAAGAGAGCAAGGGGAATTGGGGACCAACTCTTCAATACTTCTACACTGGAGTGCTACACATAATTTCTTTTTGGATTAGCCATAGAAAGTCAAATGACAATGCCTAACTTCAGAAAGGAGTATGTCTGGAAGAAGAGGAGAAAGAATAATCTCAGCACATACTGACACTGTTCCTGTTTTATACCTGAGGACACTTTCGGCCTAGAGGAAAAGGGAAAAGTAGTTGGTTCAGTATCACATACACACAGTAGTAAATGGAAAGCCACAATTCCAATATTTCACTGGCTCTAAAATTAGTTCTTCTAGTCTCTTTGATCACTGCCTATTGAGGCTGGTGACATTCTTGCTGGAGCCTGTTGGGAGTTGAATTGTTCTCACCGAAAAGATATGTTGAGATTCTAACCCCTGAAACATCTACATGTGATCTCATTTGGAAATAGGGTCCTTGCAAGTGTAATCAAGATGAGGTCGTATTCCATCAGGGTGGGCCCTAATCCAATATGAATGGTGTCCTTATAAGACAAAACAGAGACACAGACAGACACACGGAGGAAATACCTTGCGATGATGGAGGCAGAGCCCAAAATGCCAAGGATTGCCAGTAACTCCAGAAGCTAGGAAGAGACAAAGATAGATGCTTCCCTAAGTCCTGACAGGGTGCAGGAGCCTCCCAACACCTTGATTTTTGACTTCTAAATTGTGAGAGAGTAACTTTCTCTTGTTTAAAGCCACCCAGTTTGTGGTACTTTGTTATATCATCCCTAGGAAATGAATATAGAGCTCATCCTGTAATTCTGTGTGTTGGATCTTCATTTTCACATTGTTTATTTAGCCACATGTCCCTTCTAACAAGCTCGGGTTCTTCTCAGGAGCTATCTCCTTCAGGAAGCCTTCCATGAGAGGGCTCTGCACCATGTCTTACTCTTGAGGTCTGATACTGTCAGATCAGATGGTTTCTGATGCTGACTAGGCATTCAGGAAATGCTTGTTGAATTAATACAATGGAGTTGGTTCTATTCTTTTTCTCTAATCTTCTTCCCATAGTTTAGATGTTTCAGCTTTGTAACAGGATGGGACATTTATTTCAGACTTTGAGAGACTCTGAAGAGTTTGTCAGAGGACAGATAATTCTTTAATTGGTTCTCATTTTGTAATGCTTGAACTCGGGGAACACATCTCAGCTTCATACACAGAGCCTTTGTGGTTGGATCCATGCTGGTCTTTCAGGATGGGTTCTCTGGAAGCAGATGCCAGATGGAGTTTGGGACTCAAGATATTTGTCACAGAGCCGTGTTAGTAGAAAGGAAGGAGAGTAGTATTGGACAAAAGAAGTCAAGTTGGGATGCAGGCCTGACACAGCCTTGTCAACCTATCTGTGAAGGAGCTCTGGAAAAGTACCTCCAGAGTGTCACCCATCAGGCCAAAGTGGTCGGTCTTTACATCCTGGAAGGGCAAAACTCGGACAAAGCAAGTGCCTCTGAGGCTGACCCTGAGACGCTGGCAGCAGAAGGCCATCTGCTGACTGCACCTCCTGTGACTGGGGTGCAAGACTTTCTTTGAAGAGGAGTTTAGGTGGCCCATAGTTTTATCTGTCTCTCTGACTTTATCTCACACCACTTTTCTTTTGCCCACTGCCAACTCCAAGGAAACTGAAGGAGGCACCAGCCTCCTGGTGCCTCCTTCAGTTTCCTTCACCCCAACCATAGTAACTATGAGCAGATCTTCATACACGCCCTCCTGTTTTCCACCTCCCTGCCATCACATTGCCACCCCTGCCTCCTAGAATACCACTCCTCTCTCTCTTCCAGCAAGCTCTGTCTTATTCTCCAACATGCCACATCTTACCTTTTTAGGAATTCTTTGCTGCCTTTACGTTCATTTCTTCTTGTACTTTTAAATACCTTGGAACTTCATCCTAACAGTGCTTATTACACACCATCACATCTACTCACTAGACCATAAACTGCCCTAAAAAGGGACTTAGAATTCAAACTTTGTAAAGGTGCTTATGTCTAGTCTGGTGCCTGGCACATATAGGCAATTAATCAGTGCTGATTAATGATGACTGAATAAAATATGCAAAGGAAACAGAAGGAGTCATGTGATGTCAAGGGAGGGAATATTCTACTTGACTGTAGTAGAATTCAAATTACAATGATGTATTTATTACCCACTCTCACTTGGCTTTAGGCCAATCAGAACCAGTGTCCTATGAAAACCAGCTCTAACAGATCAGTTCCTCACAGACCTGAGAATCCACACAAGAATGCTACAAAGGCAAACAGGAAATATGTGTGACCCAAAGGATGCATAACCAAACCAGACTCCAACCTGCAGAGGGAAATGTGCCCTAAGGACTCTTTACTGGAGTCAGCCTGCTCTTTAAGCAACTAGTCCAGAGGCCCAAAGGTAGCTGCCTGTCTCAAATCAGGGCTTACAGAGCCCTAGATGGCCCTAGTGGACATCTTCTATCACTGTCTAGTCAGTACCAGTTTCTCCTTTATCTGAAACAGCCTTAGTTTTTTTTTCTTTCTCATTTGCATCCAATCCTGTGGAGACTATCAGTCAAGGATTCTACCCTCCCTCAGATACAATGAATAGTTTTGCAGAAGTCATGAGCCCTAAGCCAGGCCAATCAAACCAGTGGGCATCAGCTCTGGGAAGGAGAAGCTCTTATTCTACTAGTTGTTAGGGTGATGGATGGTAAGAATGGAACACTGGAGATAGTGAGGAGACCAGGCAGGGAAAGCTGCCTGAGATGAAGCCAACATAAAGAGCATTAGCCACAAGGGAGGGGAAAGGACAAGTCCTCAATGACATTGTTAGAGCACCAGGATTTAGATTAGCTTGGATTTAATATAACTGTCAAATGCTGATTATTGAGCCAACAAACCAATCACCCTTTTTTGCTTAAGCTCTTTCTTTTCAGTTTTATCAGGGATATAATTGACAAATAGAAACGATATATAATTAAGGTGTATAGTTTGATGTTTTGATACATGTATACATTGTGAGATGTTCACCACAGTCATGCTAGTTAACATATTCATCACATTCACATAGTTACATTTTGGGGGGCTGGCATAATGAGAAAGCTTACGTGCTATCCTCTTGGCAAGTTGCAACTGTACGATATAGTATTGTTAACTGTAGTCACCATGCTGTACTTTAGGACGCCAAAATTTACTCATCTTGTATAACTGAAACTTCATACCCTTTGACCAACATCTTGCCGTCTTCCTCATTCTCCAGCCCCTGACAACTAGCATTCTACTCTGAGCTTCTATGAGTTCAACTATTTAAGAATCCACATATAATTGAGATGGTGCAGTATTTGTCCTTCTGTGTCTGGTTTATTTCACTTAGCATGTCTTCCAGGTTCATCCATGTTGTCACAAATGACAAGATTTCCTTCTTGTGTAAGGCTGAATAATATTCAGTTGTATGTAAATATATACACCATGTTCTCTTTATCCATTCATTTGTTGATGGGCATTTGGGTTGTTTCTGTATCTTGGCTATTACGAATAATGCTGCAATTAATATGGGTGTGCAGATATCTCTTTGACATATTGATTCCATTTCCTTTGGCCTATATACCCAGAAGTGGAATTGCTGAATCACAGGGTAGTTCTATTTTTGGTTTTTGATGAACCTCCATGCTGTTTTACCCAAGGTCTATACCAACTTACATTCCCATCAACAATGTATAAGTGTTCCCTTTTCTTCATATCCTTATCTCTTGTCTTTTTGATATTAGCCATTCTAAAAAGTGTGAGGTATTTAATTGTGAATTTAACTTGTATTTTTCTAATGATTAGTGATGTTGAACATCTTTTCATATATCTGTTGGCCATTAGCATGTCTTCTTTTGAGATGTGTCTATTTAACTCTCTAGCTTGTTTTAAAATCAGATTACTTGGTTTTTTTGTTGTTGTTGTTGTTCTTGAGTTGTTTGAGTTCCATATATACTTTGTAGATTAGCCTTTTGTCAGGTACATAGTTTGCTTAAGCTAGTTTGAATTGGGTTTCTATTACTTGAAATGGAAAGATTCCTCCTACAATCTTGTCCTTTCTCTTATATTTTCAGATGAAAAGAGTAAGAGCCCTACAGTAGGAGCTAGCTCTTGGTCTACCATAGCTTTGACTAAGCTTTGCACTTCAGGTCAAAAAGTGAAAAACCAGAGTAGAACTATTTTATATTGCATAGAAAGTGAATTTTGTCCCCCAAAATGACAAAAGATGTATGAGAGCTCCTCTCTGTCCTCAAGTCATGCATAGTTTAGCTGGAGAGACAGGCTCGGCATATATCAAAACAAGGCAGTGTTTAAGGTTTAGTTCTGTTAATCAGGGCAAGAAAACCCCAACTTTTGATGAACTTGGTTCATTCACTCTTTGGTAGACCCATAATACTCATATTTCTACCAACATGGTTAACAGGCAGTTTCATCTGGGGTCATGAGTTGGTGATTCCTTCACTCTGGTAATTAGGTTTTGCCAGTCTAGGGCTTAATGAAAATTATTAAAATGGTGAATTGGGGGAGCCTTGCCTAGCTGTGTCAACAGGAGCATAGTTCCTTGGGGATAGGTTGCTCAGAGCTTCAGTGTTTTCAGGGTTGAACTGAATCATTTATTGGTTATATTGTTTAAGAAACATATAATAAACAAATGATAAAAACTTGAGAGGCATGGGAGATGGCCTAGTTTTTGCAGGGATGTGGAATACAGTTAGGGATCTCTAGACTTGGTTCCACACATAGCATAGCTTTTTACAGTTATCATTTATTGGACATTTACAATATGCCAGATACTATGCTAAGTCCTTTATATGGATTATTTCATTTAATTCTCCTAACAACTCTTGAGGAATGCAGTTCATTCTCCTTTTGCAGATAGGCAAACTGTGGCTCAGAAAGGTGAATTTGCTTGCCCAAAGTTAGAGAGCTAATAAACATGGGAGGCAGAATTTGAGATCAGTTCCAGACCCTGAGTCTTAACATTACCTATACTGCCTGCCTAGTAAAGCAAAGGATGAAGAGACAGCAGGGACCGGGGGTGGGGGGGAGGAGTGTCACTTTGCAGAGAGATGTGCAGTGAGGGGACCCTGGGTTCCAATGGACTAGCTCAGGTTGTGCTTCAGTTATCCCAGAACAAAGTAAAGAAGGCCTGAGTAGGTGCTGGGGAAGAGGCAAGGAGGATGGCAATGGGAGATTTTGCAAAAGAACACTGAAACACTTAGAAAAAAATGAGAGATGAGTTAAAACATATCAGAGTCCATTTTAAACGCGGGTATAAAATATCAGTGTCCAAAATAGTAGCTGTCAGGAGATTACTTGCAGCATATTCTGGGAATGCATTTAGTTTCCATGGCAGAAAACTGTGTCAAGGAAAGAACTATTCATGTATACATTTATTGGAGACTCATTAGTCTATTTAATATATTTTTAAATTTTTAAAAGGCCATTCACCACAATTATGTCTGGGCAAATGTACAAGGGGAGAAAATCAATGTTGAATTTTACAAATAGATGCTGTCTCAGTCTTCACTTTATCATTCCCATTATTAGGCAAATGGCAAATCAACATAATTTTGCAGAGTGGGGTTGTTCAGCGGGCTTGAAGAAAGTTCCTAAAATGTGATTCCACTTTTATAATGTAAGTTCTTGATGTCAGCTTTTCTTCAGTTTCATTTTCACAGTGACCCACACTGTGTTTATTATTTTTGAAGGCTCATGTTGAAATAGATGAATAGGAAGGATAGCAGATGGGTTTCCCAAAGCCTGCAGGCTGGGGTGAGCCTATATCACAAAAATGCCTACTTAATACTAGGAAAGAAATAGCAGTCGGGGCTGGGATGACACAGGGAACCAGCTGTTGGTTGCTACAAAGTCTGACCACAAAGCCTGGTTTTATTTGCTACAAGATTCAGAGACCTGGCCAACCCAGGTCTCTGATCATTTTCAGCACTTCCCATGACATGTTCTCCTTAAGATACCATCAGCATTTAGTACAAAAAAAAAGCATGTCAGGCTTTCTCTTACCCTCTGCCTTATATTCATTCCTCTAAGCAATTCTGTACTGGTGAAGTTGCTGACTGAAGGTGATGAAAAGACCCCTGCACTGAGGTCAAAAGACTGAGATGCAGTCCTAGCTGTGTAGAGTTGGGCGAGTCATTTCCTTGTGCTGGGCTTACATTCCATCTGAAAAATTAGAGATTGTTTTGTGATGGTTTCCTGGCATTTACACAATATGATTCTATTCATGTGGAATACTTCTGAGACACATAAGGTAAAAGAATATGGATTTGTTGGGGGAAATAGTGTAATAAACTTAATTCAAAATGAATAAGTGGCAATGTAAGATGATTTTGGATGATATGCAGATAAACATTTTAAATTTTAAGTCACTCATCTCTTTTCATATGTATTAGAAAAGATTTGATTAGCACTAATTAAACTTGTGATTACATTATGTTGTTTGTTATTATGGCTAATTAATTTAAGGCAAAAAGGAAATTGATTTAAAAGCGTGATATAGTAGATAATTTGGCTGCCATTTGTCCCTGGCTATTGGGGAGTAATCTCTTAATCTTTGGAATTGCCAAGCGATAGAAGAGTCTTTGTTATTCATAGAGGGCTCTTCCTGAGTTTATGTCAACAAAGTCAGTCATGCTGGACCTTAGGTAGTTTCAGGATGGGAACTGGCCATACTGGAATGACCACCAATACAACTTAAGGGTTGGGACTTTGAGCCAGGTTATACCAACTGTCCTCTGGGGAGTTTGTGGATTGAGTGCAGCCACATGGCCAATCAATCAGTAATAACTGCATAATGAAACCATAATAAAAAACTCTGGACACTGAGCATGGTTGAGCTTCCTTCTTGGTCATGCACATTAACGTGCTGGGAGGGTGATGCATCCTGAGGACATGGAAATTTTGTATTTGGGACCCTCCTCGATCTCACCCTATGTGTCTCTGCACTTGGCTGGTTCTGTGTTTTCATAAGAAAACTAGAATCATAGTTTCATAAGAAAACTAGAATCATAAATATAGCTTTCCTGGAGTTCTATGAGTCATTCTAGCAAATTATCAAACCTGAGGAGGTAATGAGAACCCCTGAATTTGTAGCCAGTTGGGCAGAAGCACTGGTGACCTTGGAGCCCTGGAGATTGTGTCTGAAGTGAGGGCAGTCTTGTGGAGGAGTATGCCCTTAAGCTTTGAAATTTGATCATCCCTAGGGAGCAAGTGTCAGAATTGCATTGCTCAAAGGCAATATCAAGTGAATAGGAGTATTAATTACTTAATAATAAAATGGTGCACAGAAATATGGTCAAAATCCTATACATAGTTTAAAAATGACCAAAGATTGAGAAACATTTATATAATGTTCTCTGTAGTGAGATTGACTGCAGTAAGCCTATTATACATATTTGGTAATTTACTCCCTGCAAGCACCATGTGAGGTAGGTAACTACTAATATCTCCATTTTACTGATTTAAAAAACTGGGGCTTTGAGCAGTTAAATAACTTCCCCAAGGTCATGTCATAATTAACTGGCAGGATTGGGATATAAACTCAGGTAGTCTGGCTCTAGAATTCCTTGTCCGTAGACATGTTCATTTCCACACTATTGAAGTACCTGCCTCATAGAATCACTGCGAAGATGGAATGAAATACTGCATACAAAGTTCGTTGAAAAGCTTCCAGCACATAGTAATCACTCAGCAAATGTTAGCTTTTATTATTCTTATTCTATATCAAGTAATGTCAGTTCTTAAATTAGGAGACACTGAATTTGGTTATACACTATAACACTGTCTAGTATCAATTGATAGGCATATACATTTTCTGTTTTTTATGAAAACAGAGGGATTTTATGTTTGTAAGTTAGAGAAGGTATAGGACTTACATCGCAGATCTTTCTAGCATGAAGCAATTTCGTCTCCAGTCAAGAAACATTAAGTCTAAAAGTAAAGTCAGTATGATAAAGAACCTGGTTTTTGCAACCTTTTCTTGATATTATGTAATTCTAGTTCACATAGTCGAAGACAATGGGAGGAGAAATTTTAGCAAACAAAGCAAAATTTGGGTTTCAAGATTTATTTAAGTGACTACAATGGCTTAGTTAGTTAGAATGCTCTGGACTGGTAATTCATCTTTATTTGTCAGCTCCCAAGAGTCAAGTTGTATGAAGGGCAAAAAGTGAGCAGGAAGCAAAAATAACTGCCTGTTTTTGACTAATGATCATCCTCAGATTTGGGGTGGATATATTTCTAAAAACTCTTACTGGGAAAAAACTAAGTGCTCCCCTAAAATGTTAAATGTATAAGTTGGCAGGGATTGGGAAGCATATTAATAGTTCATATATTTTCTTTCACATAAATACATAACAACACTAACAATATTAGCTGTGGATATAATATCTACATATATAGGGGCTATTAACAGTGTGTAGGAAAAATTTTGACCTGAGCCCTTATTCTGGCTGTGATATTTAGTGAGACAGTCCAGTCCCGGGTCCTGTGAGAGAAATCACTCTGTGAGTTTCCATGGAGGAAGAAAAAGCTTCATTTTTTTACCCTGCAGGAACAGCAGAGGGAGGGAGATCCTATCTTCTTTGCAAATTCATTAACTTTGTGGTTGAAGGGAGCAGTGTTGGAAACTACTTTTAGCTCAGTAGGAGGAAAACAAACAGATTCATCTCCAGAAACCAAAGGAAAGCGTAAGTGGGTTTTTATTAGTCAGCTGTATTCTAGATGGTCAATTTCCAGTGGAAGAATACACCTTATGCACATTTCTTTTGCTTCCTATCTAGACCTGATCAGCTGGGCACTTACTTGATTCCACTGGGGTAGCTGTAACACTGGACAGTGTATTGGAAATTCTGTTTTCTGGCCTGTTCAGGAAGGAGCTATTCTATTTTGGTTATTAAAATTTTCTATTAAATATTTCTATAAAATATTCTATTAAATATTTTGATCATCAGGGTTATCAGAGTTATCAGAGTAGATGACAGCTGTGGTACCAATTCACTCATACATCTACCCTACAAATATTTATTGAGGACTTTCCATGTACCAGGCACCATTTTATTTTTTTACTTTTTTTTTTTTTTTGAGACAGATCCTCGCTCTGTCGCCCTGACTGGAAGGCAGTGGCACAATCTCAGCTCACTGCAACCTCTACCTCTTGGGCTCAAGTGATCCTCCCACCTCAGCCTCCCAAGTAGAACTACAGGCATGCACCGCCATGCCTGGCTAATTTTGTGTGGTTTTTTTTTTGTAGAGACGGGGGTCTCACAATGTTTTCCACACTGGTCTTGAACTCCTGGGCTCAAGAAATCCTCTTGCCAGGTACCATTTTAGATACTGTGAATATAAGATGCTTGTGAATACAACAAAGATCCCTGCTTTCCTGGAATTTACATTCTAGTGGAAGGCAGTACAAAGGTTCACGGATGCGTATAATGATTCCAAATAGTGAAAAGTACTTGAAGAAAGTAAATAGACTGCTGGAACCAATATTATACAGTTCTCAGATAAGATCTTCAGTGTAGAGGGAATGTCAAGTGCAAAGACCCTGAGGTGGAAGAAAGAAGGTAGACTCACTCACAGGACAGAAAATAAGTCTCATGTGAACTAGAGCATTGTGAACAGAAAAAGTAAGGTTGAGAGGTCAAAGTGGCAGGCAGAACCCACATCACGTAGAGTCTTGAAGCCTTGAGGTCAAAAAGTCTGGGGTTTTATTTTATAAGTGATGGGAAGCCATCAGAGGGCTAATACAGAGGAGTGATGTGATATGCTATGTATTTTTAAAGCATTAATCTGGCAGCTAGATGTTCAGTGGGTTGATTACAGCGGGGGAGGTGGGGTGGAGATGGATGGAAGAGTGGGCCCATTTGTGCTTCCAAAAGTCAGAGAAAAGTAGTAGAAGAAATGCCATTACCTATTAAATGGAGCAAAGAGGGCCTGGAGTCAGATTTGACTGTCATTCACTTGTTGTGTTGTCTTAGGCAAGTCTCTTCCCTCTCTGAAACTCAGTCATCTGAAAGAGAAAAACAGCCTTTAGTCCTAGATTCCCTTCCACGTGCTTCTGTACACTAACATATGATTCAGAGGGTATAGCCCTGTCTAAAGGGAGAAAAATCTCCAAGACTGAAACCACAAACTGTAGCCAAGCCCACGCATGGATGATGGAAGCAGTGGGGTGAAAGGGGATCCCTGAGTGGCAATCGCTTCTCGTGATCTGGTATATTGCTCCTTTATTGACATGAGCTCAGCACACAGGAATTAGCCTTTGCTTGGTGGCTCTTGTCAGTCCTCATTTGTGTGGTTATCTTTCATCTTTGCTGCCTCTTGACATTCCTTGGGCCTAGCATTGTTCCTCACTGCATCATGCCTGAATAGTTTGGGAACCTGTTGCAACAGAAAGCATGTCTGACTTTGTTAACATATGTACCATTTTGGTGAATCTAGGTGTCAGCTTTGACATTTCAGAGTAGGAAAAGATGAAAAGGGAACAATTCAGTACTTGGCATCTCTGCAGTCTGGGATTGTTGCAAATTCAGAGTGAATGGAGAGGCTAAAAATTCCTGCCTAAACTTATGTAGACATCTTCATGGAGACATCACAGCATAGTTTAATAGCAAGGTGGTGCCTTAAGAAACATAATGTCATTGGACCAATTCTGCCTACCCTTGTGCCTGTAAAGAGGAGTTTCATTTCCCTCAAATTGATATTTTCATGGTTTAATTTCTTTTAAATTACCTTTTCAAGGATTATTGTTTAGGTATCCATTTTAGAAGTATCTGTATTATCATGTTACTTTTTAGTGTAATACATAATACATGAGGTATGGAATAACGAGATTAAGTTAGATTTTGAAAATGAAAAAAAATTAAAAGTTGTGTTAGCAAAGAGAGTGGGAATATTTCCAAACCATATACCTGATAAGGGCTAATATTCAGTGTATATAAAGAACCCACATGACTCAATAGCAGAAAAGCAACTTTATTAAAAATATGGGCAAAGAACTTGAATAGATATTTCTCAAAGTAAGACATTCTGTATAGACAGTTTTCTAAAGAAGATTAAAAACAATCAACAGGTATGTGAAAAGGTGCTCAGTATCACTAATCATCAGGGAAATGCAAATTAAAACCATGTGGAGATATCACCTCACACCAGCTGGGACAGTTATAAAGGCAAGAGATGACAAGTTTTGACGAGGGTGTGGAGAAAAGGGAACACTTGTACACTGTTGGTGAAACTGAAGATTGATGTAGCCATTGTGGGGAACAGTGGGAAGATTCCTGAAGAAATTAAAAATAGAATTATCATATGACCCAGCAATCCCTCTTCTGGTTATATACCCGAAGAAGGTGATATAACCACCTTGAAGAGATATCTGCATTCCCATGTTCTTTGCAGCATTATTCACAACAGCAAAGATATGGAAACAACCAAAGTGTCTATTGATGGATAAATGGATAAAGAAACTGTGGTATCTACAAAAGGGAAAATTATTCAACCTTAAAAATTGAGATCTTGCCATTTTCCACAACAGGGATGAACCTGGAGGAAAGTAAGCTAAGTGAAATAAGCCGAACACAGAAGGAAAAATGCTGCATGATCTCACTTATATGTGGAATCTTTAGGAAAAAAAATGTCAAATGCACAGAGATAGAGAATCAATCAAACATGGTTATGGAGGAGGTGGGCAGTGGGAGGTAATGGAGAGATGTAGGTCAAAGTGGCGATATGTAAGATGAACAGGTCTGGAGAGCAAAGATACGACAGGAGGACTATACTGCAGTTAACAATATTGTATTGTATTCAAGATTTTTCTAAAAGAGTAGAATTTAGGTGTTCTTACAATGCCAAAAAACAGAAAACTATGTGGGATGATGGATGTTAACTCACTTGACTGTAGTGATGATTTCACTATTTATGTACATATCGAAACTTCATGTTGTATAACTTAAATATATACAATAAAATTTAACAAAAAACAAAGGAATATGTATAAATACACCATACTATTTTCCAAATATTATTTGAATTATCCTGAATGATAGTACCTGATTTTCTCACTACACTAGACATTTGGGTAGTTATCTCTTTACTTGGTATATTAGTTTTTCTTGCTGTGTAACAAATTACCACAATTTAGCAGCTTAAAACAATGCCTATTTATTTATTGATGATGCTGTAAGTGAGAAGTTCTATGAGTTCAGCTGGGTTCTCTGCTTAGGGTATTGCAAGGCTGAAATCTAGGTGTTGGCTGGGCAGAATTCTCATCTGAAGGCTCTGGGGGAAAAATTTGTTCCAAGTTAATTCGTGTTGGAATAATTCAGTTCCTTGTGGCTGTCGGACTGAGGTCCAGTTATTTTTTGCCAGCTGTCAGCTCTCAGTTCCTAAGAGAGCCTGCATTCTTTGCTATGTGGCCCTGTGTCCATCGGCAAGACAGCAATGGTGAACATGTGGAAATCTTCCTCATGCATCAGATCTCTCTGACTTTCTCTTGTGCAGCCAGCCAGAGAAAAGCTCTCAGCTGGGTTCATGTGATTAGGTTAGGCTCACCTGGATAGTCTCCCTATGTTAAAGTCAACCATGTCATAAGATAGAATCTCATTATGGAAGTAAAACCTATCCTATTCAGTCTTGAGGATTGTGCAGGCAGGTATTCCATGGGGTGGGAAATCTTAAGGCCTACCTTAGAATTCTGCCTATCACACGTGATTACTTAACACAAATTTAGTTGAGAATTGTGTTATGTACGACAATTCTCAATTTGGGTTATCCTAAAAGGAGGCATAGATTTTGGTACACACAATTTATTTGGGAGGTGATCCCAGTTAGCACAGTGAGGAAGTGGGAAAAGTGGGTCAAGGAAGAAAGTCAACAAAGGATGACTTAAGGAGCCAGTTACTGATGCAAGCAAGTAGGGCTCAGTCCTTCTTGGGGCTCTCCAGGAAAAGATAATACATCCCTCAAAACTGCTCACTCCCACCCAACTCCCATTTGTTGAAACTTGCTCTGAGGGCAATCGTCTTTTCATCCTTCAGTTTAGATCAGGGAGTGGATATTATTGTTGCTATTTTGCACATTAGGAAACTGAGACTTAGGGGGTTAGGTTTGTCTAAGACTATTCTACTGTGAGGTGGTGGCCTATATTTCACCTTTTGTCCAACTTGCCTATAGGGTATGCAGGCTACTGAGAAAGACAGAGCCAGAAGTCAGTCTCCTGCCTCCTGATGTTGCTCATTGCGTCTTTTCAGTCCATTTTTAAACCACCTTGGGGTAAAAAAATGCTGAGATTTTAAATGAATATAATCAGAGTAATAATAATCTGTTAAGGCTGAATGGAGAAGGTCCATGCTAATTCTCAAAGGAAAAATAACAGGCTACCTCACGTTTGTGTAACTCTTCTGCAGACTCCCAGAAACCCACAGTTACTAATAAAATCCCATATATGTGAATACGGTTTGATTTTCAAAATGCCTTTTTATTCAGGATGCTGTTTGCTCTTCCTATCCATCTCTGAGGTCTATGAGAAAGGTACTATACTGCTGTCATTCTGAGCTTAGGTTTTGGACTCAGACCCACCTAAGTTTAAAACCAGGTTCTGCCACTTTAGGTGATCTTAAATTACTTAAGTTTTGCTGGCCTCAGTGCCTTGTTCAAAGAACTCTTGTGAAGGCCAAATCAGATGGCATGTTCAAAGTGTAGAGCATTATAAAGTACTCAAATATATGGTAGCTGTTTTATCATTCTCATTGACATATGAGAAAACTAATGTTCAGAGAGAACTGACTCGCCCAGAGTCATCTGCTAGATGGTGGTAGAATTAGGGTTAGAACCCAGTCTCAGAGTTTCAGATGAGCTCTGTTCTCCTCTTCATGGAGAGAAGATAAGAATCTTCCTTCCTGTTCTCCAAGATGCAGGACAATATCCAGGCAAATCACCTGTTCTCTTTTAAGAGCCACTTTGGCTGTCACACAAAAGCCAATTCTCCTCTCCAGGTGTAGGGCTTTGTGTCAACAGAGTGGAATGGAGGTAGCATCCTCTCCCCTTGGGAAGTTCTTTCTACAGTTCCTCTGGGCACATGGCCCTCAGTGTACTATTCCAGGAATCAACTAGAAGCAGATAAATGGTTTCCAGTAGGTGGTGGTGGAGGGGCTGTGTCTGACCACTTCCTTGATGGATTTGAAGGTATTTTAAAGTTCATTTCTCTGCATTGTGACCAGCATGGGCATTTGATTTTATGGTGGCATATCCTGCCAATCAATTTTTATATGAAGTTACTTTTTATGCAAAATTTATTTCTGAGCAAATATCTATAGACTTTTTTTTTTCTTGTCCACCCTAACAGATGAATTGAAATCTGGATTTTCCTGTCACCATTTTTCACTCAGTCTTTCCTTCACTACTCATTCTTTCATTTAATCAATATGTATTGAATGTCTGCCATGCACCAGGCACTATTCTACACCTTGGGAATACAGTGGTCAATAAAATATACAGAGCCTTGCCTTCATGGACTTTATAGGGGAGAGAGAAGTTGCAATAGAAAAAAATCAAGTGAATTATGCAATATGTCAAGAAAATAAAATAAGGTACAGGGGATAGAGAAGGCTGGAGGTTTATATGAGGAAGATCAGGAGAAAGGGGTTTGAGAAGGTGATATGTTAACAGAGGACTGGAAGAAATGATGCAGAGAACCACAAGAATATAAAGGTGAAAGGAAGTGATAGTTGGCAGTATATTTGGTGTGTGTAACTTGGGGAATAGTAGGGAAGCATGGCTAGGAGAGTGAGCAAAATAGAGAATGGTAGTTGATGCGTAAAAAAATAGCCAGGAGCCATGGCTGGTTTGCCATTGTGAGGACTTCAGTTTCAACTCTGAGCACTCCTCAGACCCCTATGTATCTGGCCTTACAGTTTTCTTCAAAGTATTAAACAGCTTAGATGTAATGGTGCTTAGATGTAACAAGGCAGTCAATTCAAGCAGGAGGGCGTTTGTGGAAAATATTTTAAATCCTGGTACTAAGAGTTGCAAGAGAGATCTTTGGGCTATTCCTCTACTACCCTGTGGGGCTTTAACAATGGGATCCTGCTAAACTTGTGGTTATTTCTGGTTCTTCAAATTTGGATTTTCTTCATTTTTTATTCTTTCACATGTCTTGATGTTTTGAGCTAAAAATCATCCTTTCAAAAGAAAATTTTAGAAAAAGACATGGAATGAACTGGCAATATCTTAACCCTCTACCATCAATCACTGACTTTGAAATTAGAGTTTGAATAATTAAAATCAATTTTTATGCATTTTGCCTCCCCCATGACAGGATATTTCTGTCAGAAGGCTCCTGTGGGCTCCAGATTAAGTTTGTTAATGGGATCTGGCCCATCTACAGCCAAAGCATTTTCATCAAAAAGCCAATAAAGCTCCAATTGCACAGGCTATTCTTTTAAAAATTCTCCATGGTGATTCTATTGAGCCACATTACAAAAAGCAAAATTGCATTATTAAAATGACCACTTGATTATTTTTTCGGTTTTTTAATTCTTCTTACTGTTATGGAAAAAAATCTCATTTTAGGTCTCCTTAGGATTTGTTTCTTCTAAGAATTTACTCTAAAATAGAGGCTGGTGGGAAAATTGTAAGCCTTTGTGCAAGCAATAATGGACCTGTGCTAACCAATGTGTACATATTAAATGTGTGTGTTTGAAAGAGAAATACATTGGGACAGTAGTATTAGTGTCATAAACTGTATCAGGATTACCTCCAGGGCTTGTAAAACACATTATTGTACCCCATGCCCAGACTTTCTGAATTGGTATATCTAGGTGGGGCCTGAGAATTCACATTTCTCGTGAGTTTCTAGATGATGATGATGATGATGATGCTGGCCCCGTGACTCACATTAGGAACCACTACATTAGGACTATGTTCTGCAACAATGCATTAGATTCTGGATTTTATTCCACCTGGTTAGTGTTGGTCCCCATCCGAGTGAGTCTAGATATTAGAGACTTCACTACTCTGCTTGAATGCATACTCAGCTGTAGCAAGTGTCTAAGACATGATAAAAAAAAACACACACACACAGAAAGGCTTCAGAATTGATTTGAATAAGGTTGAAGTCTTTGAAAACCAAAACATGGTTAATTTTGGAGTATTTCCCAATAAGTTTGGGATCTATGAGTTAATTATTTCAAAACCCATTCTCCACATCAAATTGTTTACTTTTTGCTTTGGGCACCCTCTGGATACACCATGTTTTCACTCATGCTGTCTTCCCACCTATTATAAAATGCCTCCTACCCTGCTCTCTGTTCAAATAAGTCCTAGGTCAAATCCCAACTCCTTTATGAAACCTTTGGTAAAGCAATTTATGAAGGTCTATAAACCTTCTTCTAGATCCAATTGCCTTTATTATCCAGACAATTCATTTGGAATGACCCAGTGAATTGTTTTTGCCCCAAATTACTAGATAAACCTTGTACGGTTATGTAAGTTCTTACAGGAATATGTTTGACCTTGTCAAATAGACTGTCAGCTTTCTTCGAGCAGAGATTAAGACTACCATGCAGTTCGTGTTTAATATGTACTTATTTTAAATTGAAGGCACAATTTCTTTAAAACTAAGTATCTACTATCTCAAATATATATAAAACAATTAATGTGTACTGAGCACTGATTCTATCCCAGGAGCTTGACCCACCTCATTGGTACCCTGTAATAACTGTATGGGGTTGAAAACATTGTTATCCTTATACCAATGAGAAAACAATGGCTTAAAGAGGTGAATGACTTGCCCAAGGCCACACATCCAAGAAAGGGAGAGTTGTGATTGAATCCTAGTCAGACCTCAGAGCCTGTGTCTTACCCTTTGCAGTGTTATTGAGCCATAACCTTTTTTCTTTCTCTCTCATTCTCAGCAGCCCATACCCTCAGCTAGCTGGGCTACACAGTATGAAGCTAGCTTTTCTTCTCTGCCCCAAACTCACTTGAAACCACAGAAACCACATGAAAAATGGAGTCTGGCCACCTCTCATCTATGGATCTCAGACTTCTTCTGTAATGATTCACCATCAAGGGCTGTGGAAGCCACAGCAGCAATAAAGGACTCTTGTATTGATCCACTTTGAAATTATAGAGGAAAACAAATTACCCTGAGGTTCTTTATTGGCATCGAGTGTTAGGTCCAGACAGATTCCAGAAAAATTTAGCTTTTAAGGTTTAATTCAAAAGTCCCTTGCAAACTATGGATACAGGAAAATGAATCATTTCATATTAGGGGATGGGGCGATAATGATGATAAATGCCTTTTTGAAAGCTTTGTGTTCCAAGCATAAGCCCTTCTCTACTAGTTTTTCAGAGCTGATTATAAGTTTAAAAAGTCCCATTTAGGTCAAGAGCTGGGAATTCCTAGTTTCTCTTTGGTGGAAATAATTGGTCGGATAATATCCAAATAATATTTATTAATTAAATAATACTCATTTTATGAGATTGTGCTATGTACATGTTAATTGGATGCTGAATAATCAGTTTTACTATCTTCATTATGTAAGTAATGCATAAATCCAGTTTTGTTTAAGAGTTTCAGATAATATGTACTATGCAGGAGAAAAATAGAAAGTCTTTCTTCGACATCCTTCTCCCACCTGCCTCAGCTACCCTGTTCCAGGTGTAGCCACAGCCGGTAGATGAGTATGCATCCTTAATTCTCCTTGCTGCACACACACAAGTGCATATATGAATGTATATAAACAAATAACTTTTTCCATAAATGAGATCACATTGTAAGTTTTTTCCTGTGACCTTTTTTCCACTTGACATGTTGAGGAAGTCTTTTCATTTTAATTTGATACAATGCCTCTACTTCATTCTTTGTAAGGGCTATTTACCATATTTGAATTAACATGGCAAATAAATGTCTAAATGTCAAAAATGTACCTGAGATTTTGTTTTTACTCAGGTGTAGTGAGGCCATAGATCAGGAGATGACTGCCATTGAAAAGAGAGTGTGTTACTCACAGTTCCCAAGAGGAAGGGGCACGCCACACCATGCCACACTATTACTGGTGGCAAATCCATGCAGGTCTGCAGTAGGTCTTTCTTACTGTACAGGTCTGCAGTAGGCCTTGCCTCCTAGGAAGAAACAATTTGACTGAAAGGCATAAGGGAGAAGGAGAGACCGAGGCAAGTTTTAGAGCAGGAGTGAAACTTTATTAAAAAGCTTTAGAGCAGGAATGCAAAGAAAGTAAAGTACATTTAGAAGAGGGCCAAACTGGTGACTTGAGAGATCATGTGTGTGGTTTGACCTTTTGACTTAGGGTTTGACTTGGCATACTCCCACGGTCTTGTGTTCCTTCTCCCCTGATTCTTCCCTTGGGGTGGGCTGTCCGCATGCACAGTGCCCTGCTAGCACTTGGAAGGGGAGCCTGCTCAGTGTGTTTACTGGAGTTGTACACATGCTAACTGGAGGCGTTCTTCCCTTACCAGCCGAATGTCCTAGGAGGTCATATACCAGTTAAACTCCACCATCTTGCCTCTTAGTGTGCATGTGTGAGCCCATTCACCCAGATTCTGAGATCTTATCTGGAAGCTACTGATCACCAGTTTCAGGTTTTTCCTATCTATTGGGAGACTGCCTTTCTCTAGTGCCAGCTGTGACCAAGTATTATTTTAGAGCAAGAGTTAATGACCGCCTGACCATCACGTGATGGTCACCTCACATTCCTCGTTGTCACAGGGGCTCTCTTGCCCTGTTTACGTCCAACTAGCTACCTACAGTAACACCACCACACAGGGCCAATGGGGGAGTTACCCGGGTCAGTCAGGAGGCAGTGGGAGTGGGGAAAAACATAGGCAAGATAGTTTTCATGTTAAGGAAAGGGTGAGGTGAAGTAGGCAAGCTAAGCAAGCTTAGGATTGAATCGTTTGAATAATTTTGGTGGGCTCTGGACTGTAGGGGTGGCCCCTAGTTTTCCAGTATCTGGTCCTCAAATGATTTAGAGCAGGGGTAATGTTGGCTTGGTGTGTGAAAATTAGATAAAGGAGGTGGTTGCAGTTATGGCTGGTTTGCATATGAAAGGCGTGCTCTCAGGGAAGTTGTCTGTTACTTCTAGGAATTAGCTTAGTATGGGAGAGGCGGCCCCTCCCCGTAGTCACAAAGCCCCAAGTTGTCAAAGCATCATAAAATATGGAAAAATACAAAAAACATGGTCAATACAAACATTTTTCCATTTGCCAGACATTTTGCTGTTTCCAGTGTGTTTTGATTCTGACCACCTAATACTGTGAAGATCAAGCCAGACAATGTTTGTGAAAAGACTCTACCAGTGGAAAAGTGATATACACCTGTATGAGATGTTAGCATCATCTAGAGTCTATAGTTGAATATGCTATAGCTATAATGTTTCCTATATTATCATATTTTATATGTTTGTCTATGTAGTTATTAAGAAGTGGATAAGAGTTTATATCTGGGTTAGCTCTAGGTAGAGTGTAAGGAAAAATACCTTACATTAATTTTATCTCCACAATGATGCTATTGGCTAGCTCTTATACCCACTTTACAGAAAAACAAATGAAGGCTTTGAAAAGTTAAGTAATTTGCCAAGGTCTCTCGTTCCTAGGACAAAACACCGATATGGTTTTTAACTTGGGTTTTTCTGGCCTTCAAGCTCTTTCTATGCATTTCTGACCCTTCCTAGTTTCAACACCCTCCCTCCTCTTTCTCCACATCTAGGAGCTAACTGTCCCACATCAATGAGTCTGTAAGTCAACCCTGCTTTCAGCCTCTGGGCTTGGTAGCTAAAAGAACACCTAATACCCGTCCTGCTGACAAGAGCCCCCCAGGACAGAGGTCCTTATTAGATTCTACAATGTCCCTCCCCAGGGCTGGAGTCACCATGAAGCCCAGTCTGTTCCTGGGATCTCATGGCTTGCCCGGAGACTCCCCATGTGTGGACTGCCTCCTGGATTCCTTTCCAAGATTCTGGCCAAGTTTCCACCCCTACTCAGAATCCCAGGTGCCTGCTGCTTGCTTGTTCCATGACTCATTTTTTTGCTCTGCCCTTTGAATATTCTGCGTTGCCTGCCAGGCTGGGTTTTTCCCTCAGCATCTGCAGTTGCTCGGTCCCCTGGTGTCATTCTCATTCCAGGCTGATTAGGCTGTGCCTGGCTGTGTCTCTAGTGGTAATACTTTTAATGAGCTCTCCGGTCCTCTGCACTTCCCTCTCCCGCGGTGGTCCACTACCTCAGAGGTCAGGTGGGCAGCCTGGCTCCCCATTCTCCCCTTTGAAGACATCGCTTACCTGTGTCCTACTGCCTCAGAGGTGCTTTTGTCTTCAGTGATCTTGAGAAAAACAATTACGATAATGATAGCCACCATCTATTGATCACCTACTATGATGTAGTCAATAGAGGAGGAGGCACTTTCCTTTTATATCTCATTTGATCTCACAAGTTTTTCAGGTGTCTATTATTAGTCTCATTTCTACTAGAAAGGGACTGTGCCTCAGAGAGGCCACCCAGCCTGTGCAAGGTCACACTGACTAGCTAGACTTCCCTTTCATCGCCAGGGGAAGAAAAGTTACCACTCAGTTCTAGCTGACTCTGAAGACCTTATTCTTCCCACGACTCTATGCCTCCTTAAATAGATGCTCTAACTTCTGCTCATGATGGGCTGATACGTTCACACATAAGCATCTGAATGGTACTCAAGCTGGAGGATAAAAACTAGGACAGTCACAATTCGCATCAGGGGAGCTTGCCAGGATCTATACTGTCAGGGAAGCAGACTTGTGCACCTCTCAAATTATCATTTTACTCTTCACTGAGAAGACTAGTTTTGGGTATCCTGTGTATTGAGCCCCCATCTGGGCTCTAAGGGCTGTTAAAAGATGTTGCACAAGTGGAACAAGTGAGGGTCTTCAGCAGCACAGGAGAAAGAAGAAGCAGCAGAGTGAAGGTATAAAGGCACTGAGCTGGGCGCCATAGGACTTGAACCCTATTCTTGTCTCTGCTTCTAACTGATGTTTAGAAAGTGGGAACTGGCCAGCGAAGGCATCTCTTGTTGCAAATCCTGTTCACTGAGTGTCAGTGCCTGGAGCATAGTACTAGAAAGATGCCCAGGCCACATATGGGCCCAGTGGTGAATCTGTGGATATGGGCAGTGTGAGAATGCCACAAGGGCCAGGGATGGAAAGATTCTAGGTAGCTGAAAGAATTCCAACTGTACCATTCAAGCTCCAACATTTGGAAACTGTGGTTCTTCCCTTCATCTTCTTGGACACTCTCATGGGGGATTTTAGGAGCCATCACAATTGAGAAATGGTGTGATTTTCTTCTACACCGACCTCTCCCAGGACTCTGAGAAAATGTCATACAATTTAGCTGGTTAGCTGTGCCGAATTCTGCTAAGTGGTCCCCTAAGAGGAGCACTGTGGACTAGCACTTGAAGACCTAAAAGGTTTAAAGTCCTTAAATTCTTGAGGATACAATCCATGTTCCAATATCCTTTGCCTTCATCCATTGCCAGCACCATACCAAGCACATACTACACAGGCCAGATACAAAATCCTTTCTTTCATGGGAGAGACAAAAGCCCTGGAAATGCTGAGGGTTTTTCCCCTCCCTGTTGCCAATATTGTTAGCTAGAAGTTGAAGACCATTCCATAGCCCACGATTTTGTTGCTTAGTCTTCCCTCTAGCCTTTTGATGTTCTTTTCCTAGCACACATTTGCCCTTTGGCCCTTGTTTGTATCTGTCAATGACTTTTCCCATCATAAAGCAGGTTCTTTCTGCAAGGGCATGGGGGGCCCTTTGCCCTCTATAACTCCTGTGTAGTAAAACACAGGGGAGTTGCTTTGCTCTGACTGGCTCTGCCAACCCATGGACCCCTCCATAATAATTCAGCGCAGCAGGAGCCAGATTGGGAAGCCAGCCTGCAAGTTATTAGTATAAAGCCCTTACCGCTCTTTCCATCTAAATCTATTCCTTATTTTCAGACCCTTGGCACTTTTTATTCCAGCCCCTTCCAGCCCCTTCCTCTGGGTTTTGTATCTGTGAGTTTGCATTCCAGGCAAATGCTTCATTTATGTTAAAACAAACAAACAAACAAAAAAACCCACACAGACAGCACAGGTTAGCACTACCATCCCTTCTTCATGACACAGGGATGGCAGTTCTGTATTGGGCTTCTCTCTTTGGCTTTGTCCAAGACTCCTTCTCTCATTGCTGCCACCAATGGTTATCTGTACTTTCCTTAATGAATTAGGGCTCTTGGGACCTCAAGACAGATGAAATTACAATGCTGCATATTTAGCAGCAGCACTAGTAAGAGTTGTGGTGTCAGGAGCTTCCCAATAATAGTTCTTTGTTGGACCCATCCTAAATAACCTGGGAGGACCTGCAGGTGATAAATAGGTCCAGGCTTTTGGGATGGTAGTGCGCTTAAGATGCCCCTGATCTTTAGCTCAGGACAAGGTGCAGACACTGTAACACTTTATGGCCTTAAGCTCTTTGCAAAGCTCCTTGCATTTCTATGTTGAGCTTTTTAGTTGCCTGTCATTTTTCTCCTCCTTATCCTAATTTTTATCATCAGAATTTGATTTCTCAAAGGCTTTTCTTATGCCTGTGAATTATTGGAAACCTTCTCCACTGTGTCATTTCTATATCTGTCCTTATGTTCTCTGTGGGACCCACTTTACAGTGTCTTCTACTCATTTTTTTCCTCTGCCCTCTGCATCCTCACCAACTTAAAAACTGTCCACTCTGTCTTCTGTCCACTAGTCAGGGTGGGGATTGACCTGGAAAAGAGCCTGCAGTGGAATCAGTAGCTGTGTCCCCTGTCCTCTTTGGCAGGTCATTTCATTTCTCTAACTTGTTTCCTCATTTGTAAAATAAGAGGATTGAACTAGATAATCTCTGCTTTTCTGTCCCATGCTATAGTTTTGTGATTCTAATTGATTCATAAGTAATAATATCTGAAATTTATGGAATGCTTAATGAATGCCAATCATGGGGCTACATACCTTTTTATTATGGAAACGAAACATATACAAACTACATAACATCTTCTAGGATTATGATAATAATAATGGCCACAGTAGCAGACATTTCTTGGCTGCTTCCCGTGTGTCAGACACAATGCTAAACCCTGTGTATTTAAATACAATAATTATTTGTGGGCTTTATTATTGCACTCATTTTACAGATAAAGAAATGGAAACTCAGAGAGGTTGAAATAGTTCATTCAAGGTCACCCAGCCTGCAAATGAGGGTGTGGGAATTTGAATTGCAGGTAATTTTACTTCAGAAGCTGAGATCTTCTCTTAGTTACATTTAACTTCCAGTAGATATTCCCATAATGAGTGGCAATGTTGGCCTTTGATTACTATGACTAAATATATTTCAGGAACATGTATCAGGAGGACCTTGCTGCAGGGAAGACCCTGCTGCATGTTTCTAGACTATATTAATATTAATAATTCTGCAAGGTAAGTCTAAGGCACAGTGAGGAAATTCAGTTCTGAGCAAAGAAAAAGCAGACCTAGGTAGAGGCCTCCCAGAAGCTTATGAAGACAAGGAGGCAATAATTGAAATTAAGAAGATTATAGGCCCTGTGGGTGCTGATGACCCTGAGCCACCCAGTGGGGAGCCGGGAGGGCTGACATTTCAACGGTCCATGAAATCATAAGACAATTAATGAATTTACTCAGTCCTTCACCTTGGGAGGAGGTAATGTGGTCCAAAGTCAGTTTACTCTGAGATTGAATGTAATTAGAACACCTCAGAATCAAATTTTTGATTAAAAATTATCAAAATAAAATATTCCCGAGTCAGGCGTGGAAATGGGAGAGGCAGTTACTTAAGTCCACTCAGTAAACTTTTGAGCACCGCCCAGTCCCAGGTTGTTTAGGAGCTCATGCTGTCAGGCTGAGTAATTTGGATTGAATCCCTTCACTCACTGACTATATTTATCAAAATCTTAATGTGTCGCATCTGTTACCTTGATATTTCCAACTCAGAAGATATACACAAGAAGTGAATCGCTGTAGGAGTTTTGTAGTGGAGACTAAGAAAAAATAGACAAGATGCTTTCGAATTTAAGATGCATGAATTTCACAGAAAACAGTAGATTAAAAATGCAACTTAATTCCATGAGGGAACCTTCACAAGCTACTTCTCCAGCTATAGACAGCACATCTGCTAATGGCCTCGGCATCTCCCCATCTTCTGCCACAAACAAAACCCCTTTAATATAGATTAGGTCCCAGTATCTTGTTGTTTGAAGAACATTCTAAAAGCAGTACTTCGCCTGAGCACATTCCTCCCTGAATGCATTCCTCAGTTACTTGTCTAACACTGTTTCACCAAAGGTATCAACAGTGGAGATACTGAGTTATTATATATTCAACTTTGCAGTTTGAAATTTAGCTCATCCTTTTGGTTTCTGCTGTGATTTCACCTCTGCAAGAGATGAACTCCTGACCACCCTCTTTAATGTGGACCTCTCCTCCAATCTATTTCTGCTTTGTTGCTGCATTTTATTTCCTTTTAGACTGTTGGAATTTTTTTTTTTTTTTTTTTTTTTTTTTTTTTTTTTTTTTTTTTTTTACTTATTTGATCACTTGGGTATTTTTCTGTCACACCCTGTGAACTGTAAACTCTCAGAGGGCAGCACCTTCATCTGCCTCTTCAGCTACTGTTTTCCTGGAACCTAGCACAGTGCCTGAAACAGTAAGTAAATATTTGTTGAATTAATGAATTAGTGGAGATGCATTCAATCATAAGTCACAAGTTTACTGTGCTAAGTGTTAAGGACACCAAGTTTCTGAAACACATTCCTTGTTCACAAGGGCCTAATAGTCTACCTAGGCAATGACACACAACCTAAGATACACTGTGTTGATTTGTATTAGTATTTAAGTGCTCCGTCAATGTTACATTGAATAAATACTCCAATCATTGATTCATTCAGCCAACATCTGCTGACACCTACAATGTGCCAGGCATTTTGTTTGATGCTATTATGCAAAGATGAATAAGCCCCAGTTTCTGCCTTTGGGGAGGTGAGAGTCTAGGGGGAGAGAGTGGCATGTAATGAAATGATTTCTCTGGCAGCATTTGTTTAGTCTGTTCAACATATAAAAATTGAGAGTCAGCTATGTGCTTGGTGGAAGATGCATTTGAGAGGATCTAATAGGGACAAGGAAACCACCAAGTGAGTACTGCAATTACCCACACCAGACATAATGAACTGAATGAAGGTGGCTGTAATAAGGAAAGACAGGAGAGGAAGGAGACATAAATATGAAGGAAGCAAAATTAATCTGAGTTGATTAGATTTGGAGATGAAGGAGGAGAGACTAGGTTAAGTTTCCTAAGGGACATCTTCATGGAAGAGAAAGGATGTAAATTATTCCTTGAAGGCTGGATTGGATTTAAACCATGGTAAGCATTCTAGGTTTGTGGCCTGGCATGCTTCTGTCATGTTTAGATATAGTGAGTAGTTTGTTTAACTGTAATGAAGAGCTCATTTGGGGTACTGATGAGAGATAATAGTAGAGATGGTAGGGTGGTATATTTATGACCTTGGACTTGGGATCAGGCTACTAGGGTACAAGTCTCAGCATCACCACTATCTCATGATGTTGGAAAAATCATTATAACTCTCTAAACTTGAGTATCTTCTTCAGTAAAATAGAAATAATAATAGCATATATCTCATAGGGAAGGCTGGATACATATCACTATAGGGTCATGACCAGCATCTCTTCTAATTTTGGGGCAATGCTAAGGAACTGTTGAATGGTTTAGCAATGAACCTGGCACTGGTAGGCAGGATTTGGGTGGCAGAGTTCAGGGGCAGGGAGACCGTGATTTGCTGATGACTGGATATGGACGTGGAAAGAAAAAGGCAGCCAAAAGGGATGAATCCTTTATAATATAGGTAGCCACTGGATATGTGACGTGAGGTCAACAATGCCCTCAGAATTTCCAGCTGGTGATGAAGTTTTGCATTGGTTATCAGGAAGACTGGACATTAATGCAATAACCACAGAAGGGCAAGTGAAGTCAGAAATCTATACTGGGATCCCTCGGAAAATTTTAAATCATCACCTAGAAGAAGGTATTAGAATTGATGTTGAGTGGATTTCATTGGATTTCTGTTCTTTCTCATTCTTGTGCTTTCGTCTTCTGATATCCCTCCCTTGCTTTACTTAAAAATATATATTATTGTGGGAGGGTAAAATACACACAGCATAAAATTCACCATTTTAATCATCTTAAAGTATGCAGTTCAGTGGCATCTAGAACATTCATAAGGTTGGGCTATCATTTTTACTATCTAGTTTCAGAATATTTTCAATTTCCCAAAAGAAAACCCTGTACCCATTAAACAAGCACTCCTCCATTCCCCCTTACCCTAGCCTCTGGCAACCATTAATCTGCTTTCTGTTTCTATGGATTTGCCATTCTAGATATTTCATATAAATGGAATCATATATTTACATGATACATTTATGACTGACTTCTTTTACTTAGCATAATGTTTTGAAGGTTTATCCATGTTGTAGCATGTATCAGCACTTCATTCCTTTTTACAGATGAATAATATACAAATGAATGGATAAACACAATGGATTATGGATTATAATCCATTTTATGGATATACCACATTGTGTTTATTCATTCATTTGTTAGTGGACAACATTTGGGTTATTTCCATCTTTTGGCTATTGTGAATAATGGTACTATGATATTTGTGTACAAGTATTTGTTCGAATACCTGTTTCCAATTCTTTTGGGAGCTGAATTACTGGGTAATTTGGTAATTTGTGTTTAACTTATCGAGCAACTGACAAGCTGTTTTCTACAGTGGCTGCACCATTTTGTGTTCCCATCACCTTGTTCTACATTTAGTGGATGAAGTGTTCAAAAAGATGATCATAGTCCATGTAACCAAGTCTGATTGCAGTGGTAGCTCATGTCAATAGTCTGTCATTCTCCCTCAACCCCTTAAAGACACTGAGTGGAGAAATAAGAGAACGGAAATAATAACAAAAGAAAAACTCTCTCAAATCAAGAGCTATTTAAATTTAGAAAAAAAAATTTTAAATGGTACCAAATTATATACAAAGAATAGACTATTAACAATACATAAAAATAATTGTGTCTGTTCTTGGTTAGTGGCATTATAGACAATTTTTTTTCTTATACCTTCTTCCAAATTCTTTAAAGCGAACATGTTACACTTTATAACAGAAACTCCATAGATATTGTAGAACAGCAGTCCCCAGATGTTTAGGCACCAGGGACCGGTTTCGTGAAAGACAATTTTTCCATAGACCCGGGGAGGAGGTGGTTTCAGGATGCTTCAAGTGCATTATATTTATTGTGCACTTTATTTTTATTATTGTTATATTGAAATATATAATGAAATAATTATACAACTCACCATAATGTAGAATCATTGGGAGCCTTGGGCTTGTTTTCCTCCAGCTAGATGGACTCATCTGGGGGTGATGGGAGACAGTGACAGATCATCAAGCATTAGATTCTCATAAGAAGCATGGAACCTAGAACCCTCGCATGTGCAGTTCACAATAGGCTTTGCGTTCCTATGAAAATCTAATGCTGCTGCTGTTCTGACAGGGGCCGGAGCTCAGGTGGTAATGTAAGAGATTAGGAGTGGCTGTAACTACAGATGAAGTTTGCTTGTTCACTGCTCACCTCCTGCTGTGTGGCCTGGTTTCTAACAGGCCACGGACCAGTAGTGGTCCATGGTCCAGGGGCTGGGGACCCCTGTTGTAGAAAACATCAATATATATATTTTTTTGTTTTCACTTCTTAAAGCTTACAGTTGTTTTTTTTTTAAGTGCTACCTTTATTTTCTCTTTGAAGATTAATACATTCAAATTACACCGTTAATGTTATTGTAGAGTCCAATGTGAAATTTGTGCATTTAATATGGATAAGGAAAGTATAGAATTCCAGTGGCTGATTTTATCCAGCTGGGAATATGGTCCATTCAAGCTTGGGAGGGGTCACCCATCAAACAGAATTGAACAGAAAAACTAAACATCCATATTTAAAAGAAGACAAGGACCCACTAACACTGCAACTCAGCTCCTATGAGACTTCAGCTTTGGCCTTATCATCCCGTACTTCCCATTAAATAATTTCCTGTATTTCATAGCACCCCAATCCCATGCTCTCTGCCTTTTGACCTCGGCTTCCTGATGCTGCTCAAGTTGTGTGAAGATTCTGTTCATTTTGGGTCTCTAGTGAATTAGGATGTGATTCTATTCAGTTCATGCAAGAAATGCAGATAGAGTGTTTCTGACTTTTTGGGCACTGTGGCAGGCACAGCAGGACTTATATTCATGACATTTAATAAGTGGTAAGGTCTGGGTACCATCCTGGTACTAGAAGGTTGTCACAGAGGGTTTCCAGTGTGCTAGCCATTATTCCCTTTAGTTGCTAGGTCACAAGGATAACCGGAATATTCCAGAAGGTTAGGTAGCAGGGGCATTGAGAAGTCCCAGGGTTACAGAAGCAACAATTTACCAATCAAAACAAATTTATTTCAGTGTCATATCATCCCATATGGCCCAATCAGGCCAACTTGTTGAAAACCTTTGTGTAGCTTGCTGCTGCCTGCCTAGCACTACCTTAACAATTCTTCTCTCCAGAGCCCTCTTAAAATTCTTTCTCTGAGCAACAGGGTCCTACACAGTACACTCTTCGCTCTCTGCTTTCCAGCCACACTGGGGTTCTCTTATGTCCTGAATTTGCCATTTTTCCTCCCTCTAAAGGGCAGTAGTGCCTCTTGTACCTTACATCTGGAATGCTCTTGGTTGACTCCTACTCTTTCTTCAGATCTTAGCTCACTAGTGGCTTCCTCAGGGAAGCCTTCCGAGACCTATCACTGAGACAGGTTTCTTGGGTACATACTTCCTAGAATCTTTTTCCTTGAACCATCTTTCTACATTTTCAGTTTTGCATTCATGAGTGTGAATATTACAGAATTGAAAGGTTGTTATCTGTTTTGCTCACCCCCGTGTCCTCTACCACCTGGCACAGAGCATGCATGGCCTAATGCTGGGAAATGAAAAAAAAAAAAAAAGAAAGAAAGAAAGAAAAAAACGAAACAAGGATAGAAGGTGAAATGGGGAGTCTGGAAGGATGCTATTCCTTCCCTTGCTGTAATCCATCTTCCTCCTGCATCTGAGCGGGAACGTGGGAAAAACTGGATAGGGGACTTGTCGGGTGGCATTTTGCAGTGTCATTTTATCTTCTGAGCGTAATTGCAAGAAAAGCGAATCCAACTTTAGTTGAAACATTGCAAAACAGTTTCTCTAGCCAAATGATGACTGATTTCTCAAATTGGCAACATTATCGCAAACATGAAAAGGGGCTGCCCAGAACAAAAGCACCTGTGCCTGCCTGTGCTCTGAAGAATTTGGTGAACAGATAAAATGCCAAGATTGGGCAGAGTGTGTAGGGTATGGGAGTGCAAGTGAAGGTGATGTGAAGGTAATCAACAAGACATTCAGACTTGAGGACTACAATTTGTGGCTGATGAGTACAGGCTTGGCCTTCCACATTAATGAGGTTTCCTGGTAATTGTTCAATTTTATACTTGGTTTGGACACACACACACACACACGCACAAATTTATGCCTTGGTGTCTCAAAATCGGCAATGAGAGGCCATAGGAATGTGTTCATGCTTATTTCTTTTTCAGTCTGTTAGCTTAGGATATTAATGTTACTGTGGGAATTGTTACCATGGTTGTTCCATGAGCATTTGCAAATTTGTACAGATATTCCTCGTTGATATTTCTTTAGTCGCTAAGATTAGCATCAGCACAAACAGTTGGAATAGTCAATATTACCCATTTGAGTGGAACAGTTGGGATGATACATGAACGTCTGTGGAGAGTTTTATTTAATGCATTACATTTTCAGTCCTAGAGGATATTTCAGAAAGGCATGGAGTGTCTGGAGAGATATCTAAATGTGAAGAAGACTAAGTGTGAGTCACCTTGATTGGAATATGAATTCTGTTTGGGAGAAGGGGTGTCTTATAGAGAAGGTACCTGTAGATATAACCTTCTTGCTGACTTTGACGACTTTGAGAAAGACTGTGCTGAAATCTATGCTTGGAAATTTGTTCATCAGGACTTGAAAGCAATTGCTTAAGAAAGCCATGTTATACCTCATGCTTCAGTTGGTTCTCAGAAAAAAAGAATTGAGAATGAAAATATACTTAATGAATAGATTAACTGCCTAGCAATTGGGTTACATTGCCTCGCTAACGCAGTGGGGCCCAACTAATCTCTTAGGAGGCAAGTTTCTTAAATACATTGTTAGACCAACTGGAAAATTAACTAGGGTGTTGTCTGGAAAGATCTCATTTTCATCCTAAAACTTGCCAAGTAGAAATGAAAGAGGTGTCCAACAACTCATTTTTCAAAGCGTGTCAGCTGTTGCTGTACTTTTTCATGTAAATTATCTTTCCCAGGGAATGAAGAATTGAAAAGCTTTCTTAGGCATTAAAAACAAAACAGAACAAAACAAAAAGTGCTGAGACATTAAACAAGATAGTGGTTAGCTCAAATGACAACTTCTCTAAATATACTACCTTAATCCTTCTGGCCAAAATAATTCTCTCATTTAGTTTTCTTAACAGTTAGTTTTATCTCTCTCCAACCGAATTCAAACTGATTTAGTTAAAAACAAAAGCAGGGGGTAGAGGTATTGCCACATACAACTGAAAATCTTAGGAGTGATGGTTCAGGCACAGTTGGAGTCAGAGGATCAAAAGATATCAGCATTATTTATTCAGTTTTATGTGCTCAATCTCTCATTGTTTTCCTCTGAATTGATACATTCTCAAGGTTTCCTCTCATTGTTGCACAATAGCTATCAGAAGCTATAGGCTTATGTTTTAGCCTCTCAACAACTTCCTTAGAAAGAGACTTTTCTTTCCTAATAAGTCCAGCAAAACACCAAGAATTGAATTCCATCAGCTTGACTTGGATCACATGCCTATTGCTGAACTGATGACTATGGCCAAAACAAATAGAATGCTGTGATTATGGAGATCTGAGCCATAATCCACTCTTGGGATCTGGGAGATGGTCAACAATCCATGGACCAAAAGCGGAGGAGGTATAGTTCCCTAAGGGAGAGTTAAAGTGCTCTTTTCAGAAGTAGAAATGGACACTAAACAGATGAGAGAGAGAGCAAGTGTGTGTGTGTGTGTGTGTGTGTGTGTGTGTGTGTGAGAGAGAGAGAGAGAGAGAGACAGAGAGAGAGAGAGAGAGAGAAAGAGAAAGAGAGAGAGAGAGAGAGAGAGAGAGGTGCTGTGATAGGCTGCATTCCTGAGTCCTTCCTGTATCCATTAACTTTGCCATTATACTGCAACTCATCTTATCAGAAGGTGGAAGATATTTCCCCACTCCTTGAATTTGAATTACTCGGTCATATGACTAGATTTGGCCAATGAGATTTAGCAGACACAATGCAAGCTGAGACTTGGGAAAGCACTTACGTGATTGGGCTCCCTCTTGCACCTGTGCTACCACTGTGAGTAGGATGTGCCTGGACTATGTCACTGGACCCAGAGGAGAAAGAGAGACATCTGGAGGTAAGATGTTCTCAGTTAAGCCCCACTCAGAGTAGAGGTCCCAGTTGGCTGAGACACATGAACGGACACAGTCAAGATCAGTTGACTCATTTGTCACCCATGAAACATAGTAATTGATGGCCATTATTTAAAGCCACAGTGCTTTAGGGGAGTTTGTTAGGTAGTTATAGCTAACTGATACATTTCTTGCCACTGTAATATCTCCTATAGGGTTGATAATCAATAAGTTTGTACTAATTCTGATGCACCAGTGACTGTAAAATTGAATCAATTAGTACATAGTCTCTTTCCTAAACCCCCTGATTGTCCCAGAACCCTGGGCCCACTCCCAGACCCCTTGAATCTCCCTATGATCCAACAATTAAAAGAGTGATGTCTGGAATGTGAGGGGTCCTCCAACACCCTTATCCAGTTCTACAGATAAATCCATTCTGATTGGTCAGTGCCCATGCATTGCATTTGTTAAAAATTCTGAATATAATTTCTGGTCATTCATGGACCTGACTTATCTCCCCATTAGGTTCTTAGCTTCCTGAGGGTAGTTTCCACACCTGGATCATTCTGAACACTTCTGGGCCATGCACCGTGAATATTTGTTGAATGAATCCTGGATAGAAATATGTACTGAAGGACATAATATGGTCTAGTGTGGTCACCAAAAAGGCTGAAGTCATTTGCTGCATGAGTTTAAGTGTCCAGGGAGTTAATTGGCAATGACTCATTGAATGTCAGAGGGGAGAGAATTCCTTCAGGGCATTTACACATGTTCTCTTTTAGAATAAAAATGTTAGGGCTTATTTGAATTTTATTTATCAATAGACCAAAAACTCAGTCATGCTTTTATTTTTTATTTTATTTTATTTTTAAGACAGGGTCTCACTCTGTTGCCCAGGCTGGAGTGCAGTGGTGTGGTCATAGTTCACTGCAGCCTCAACCTCTCAGGCTCAAGTGACCCTCCCATCTCAGCCACCTGAGTAGCTAGGACTACTGGCATATGCCATCACACCTGGCCAATTTTTTTTTTTTTTTGTGAAAAGGAGATTTTGCGACTTTTCCCAGGCTGGTCTCAAACTCCTGGGCTCAAGCAATCTGCCTACCTTGGCCTCCCAAAGTGCTGGGACTAGCAGTGTGAGCCACCACGCCTGGCCTTAGTCAGTCATGTCTTAAGCAGAATTACCATCTTTCCCGTCTTTCTTGGCCTCCATCAAATCAATTGCCATAACTCTTCATTCTGTATTACCAAATATCTCCCAATTATTCGTGCTCAAACACTTGAGATCAGTTTTCATGCACTATGCTAGGAGTTCTGTCCTCATTGAGCCAGGAGCACAGCTTCTGCCCAGAAGCAGTGTCGAGGCTACTTTGGAGACCATCTTGACTTTGATTTCTCTCCTGTCCTGTTGTCTAATCGGCTACCAGATAGCAGACCTGCCACTCCTACCTCCACAGGGTCTCACATCTGTTCCTTCCTTTGCATTCTTAATGCCCTCCCCACCTCCACCCGATTTGAGAGAGGCTGTGGTCACAGTGCAAACTGACTTGTATTGGATCCTTTGTGTTAAGGCAGACTCCCCTAAACCTCTGCAGGAGCCACTTCATTTCCTCTTCAGACTTCCGCAGCTTTTAGATTCCCAGTCAGGAGGGTAGAAGGAGGTAGAGACTGATGCTGAAAACAAAATCCCCAAATGGGAGTACTGTACGGGTTGGTTACTCCAACTTCTCCCAAGCATGGATGTCCAGGGGGGCTCTGGGCTTGTTCCAAGTTGTCTGAGGAGATTTCTCTTCCCCAGCACCACACTTCTAGTGTTCTCACCAACCTCCTCCGCTAGCATCTCAGAACTGGCCTCTCCGTTCTTGTTCATATAAATGAAGCTTCGTGGCAAGAGTCACAGTCCTTGTTGGAATTACGTACCTGCCACTCATTCTTTGGGCATGTGGCTTAGCTTATCTGAGATGTGGTTTATTTATCTTTAAAATGGGGGTGGGAGGGGTGCAATAGTGAAGCTTAAATGACATAATTTATGTAATGCAACTGGCACAGTGTTTGCACATAACAGGTTATCTACTAAACTACGATCATTATCCTTATCCCTACCATCTTTCCTTTTTATTAAGGCTATTTTGGCTAGAGAAAGTTGGCCAGTTTCTCTTTACTCTGGTCGAATATAGACTTACATTTTTTTTTCAACAGTAACAGTCCACACTTCTATTAAAATATGCAATCCACGTCTGGCATTTTCTTAAATGTAATTTTCAATGTTACTCTCCCTGAGTGGTGGGAATGTTAGTTTGGGGCAGAGAACCTCGGCATCACTCTACAAATCACGCTGCAGGCACTTCTTGCTAGTTGTGCATGCCTTGTCTCTAGTCATACAAACCAGCTCTTGGATAATACTGTTATTCTTGGCCCAAACAGAAAACATTGGGACGAAAGAGTTGGAAGGAACCTGGAAGGTCATCTAGATTCTAGTCCCTCACCCTACTGATGTTTGATTTTCTCTCAGATCCCCCAGTGCAAAAGTTTGTCCTGCTCTTCTTGAGAAGAGCCTTTGAAGCATAAAGTCCATTTTTTTGTTAGCTTTGACAACTGTGAGCCATTCTTCTGTACTGACAGTCCAAATGGACCCTCCTTTAACTTCCCTTCTTCTGCAAAGAACTCTTTCAGTATAGATTGCAGAACTAGTGCGAGAACAGCTTTTCAACTATGGTGCGGTGCTCCCATTAAAACCTTACTTCTGAGATCAAAAACGCAGGAAAAGAACGGGCTTAACTATCAGTTATTCTAATGTGAACAATGCTTTAGATGTTGGAAAATTATCAAATGAAATTACAGCCAGGAAAAAAAAAAATCTCTAAATTGCTATCCACACTGAAATTCATGACTTTGGGATAGATATTGAGCTCAAATAGTCCCCAGTGGGAATATTTTCTGCTTCTTCAATTTTCCAAAGTTCCTTTTCTTCTTTTGTGGCAACGTGACACAGCACATCCTTGACTTCCTCCAGGGAATGTGGCAAGCGGTGTTCATGTGGATGTGTCTGTCCTTGACACCAGGCTTCCAGAAAATGTGAATGCAGCCATTGTTCTGAACAACACAGAACTCCTTGGAGGGTCTGGGAGAGGCAGGCAGAGAATTGCTGTAGAGTTTGTTCATGTGGGAGTTGGAAGGCTGGAGAACTTTGAGCAGGGAGAGTTAAAACTGAGGTTAAAGTGAAGAGCCCTTTCTGAGTATCGCATGGGAGCCCTGCTGATCTCAGTGGTGGCCAGATCATCTCAAACTACACCATGTCTCACCTTTGACTCTGAGTCCACAAGGCTGCTGTCTTGTGCCAAAAAGCCTAGTTGGTCTGAAACTTGGTAAACATGAGGCCATCGTTATCCATCTTTAGCAGTTCATGCTGGGTCCATCTGTGCCTTTTAACAGCACACAGTTTACAGAGGAAAAGATGGATGTGTCTTAGTCCTAGAGGAGCTTAGCTCTTTCTGTTTATGGGGTTTTTGTTTGATTTTCTTGTTGTTTTGTTTGTGCTTTTGATTTGTTTCCACCAGGTCAGCCTTAGGCCAAATTAGAAAGCTGGGGAGTAATGATACCTTACTTATACATTGTGCTTCATAAATGTTACAGTGTTTCTGCCTTTATGACTTGATTTTACTTGGCACTCACAAACCAAGGAGGCCAAGGCAGGCGCTGCCTCACTGCAGATTGTAGAAGAGCTGGCTGTTGCCCAGAGAGGCTAAGCAGTCTACCAAATAACACACAGTAGATTAAATGGAAGAGTGAGCACTAGAACCCGGGGATCCTGTCTTCTCATCCTGGGTTCTTTCCCCTTGGCTCCATCCTCAAACACTGCCCCCTTTTTCTTTCTAGTCCCAAGCATTCCTCACACACCCACCCCGTGTTGTGCAGAGCCCCTGTCACCAAGGTCAGTCTGAACCACCAAGGCAAGCAGGTTCTGGATCTTTCCCTGAGCTTTTTCTCTATCACAAGTTCATGCCAATCTAGGATTTCTTTAAGGCCTATTCTCTGCTATTAAATGATTTCAAAATATATAGATAGATATGTAAACAAGTGTTTCTAGAAATAGGTCATGGGGTAAGGAGTAAAATAGGCTGCAAATGCAAATGCCTTAGGGACCAGGCAGGAAGTGCTAATGAGCGAGATAGGCTCGGTGACAACACTAGGAAGTGGTGAGAACTGTGGCGAAATAGGGAGCCGTGCCTGGTCAAATGGAGTAGCCACTACTCAGCTTCGGCTCCTTGTGGCATGGGAGGAGGCAGAACTAAGGTTTTCAGATATTTCCAGATGTTCTTACCTCCAGGAGAAACTGAAAGACTGGACTTTAGTGTGTTATTTTCCTATGCAGTTGACCCTTGAAAAACTTGGGTTTCAACTGCATGGGTCCATTTGTATGTGGATTTTTGTCAATAAATATATTGGGAAAGTTTTTGGAGATTTGCAACAATTTGAAAAACCTCGCCCAGATGAACTGCATAGCCTAGAAATATGGAAAAAGTTAGGGAAAAGTTAGGTATGTCATGAATGGATAAAATATATGTAGGTACTAGTATGTTTTACCATTTAATACCATAAAATATGCACAAATCTATTATAAAAGTTAAAATTTATCAAAACGTATGCACACAAACACAGATCATGTGTAGTGCCATTTTCAGTTGAAAGAAATGTAAACACATTAAAGATGCAAAGATGCAGTATTAAATCACAAGGCATAAAGTTAACTGTAGCAAACACTCTACTACTATAATAATTTTGTAGCCACTCCTGTTGCTATTGTGGTGAGCCATGTGATGTAGATCATCTCAATGTGAGCAGTCTCTCCAGTAAATTTCATATTGCAGTAAAAAATGATCTCCCTTGGTTATCCCATATCTTTCATCATGTTTAGTGTAAACCGTAAGCCTCGAATAACACAATGGGATCCATACAAAAGGCCACTAGTGATACTGGAAGCAGATGCAAGAGGAAAAGTCATGACATCATGAGAAAATGTTGAATTGCTTGATATTTACGATAGATTGAGGTTTGCAGCTGTGGCTGTCCACAATTTCAGACAGACAATTCATCTTGTAAACAGATGATATAAACTCCCGGGATTAACAAATACAGTACAGTAGTGTAAATGTGTTTTCTCTTCCTTATGATTTCTTAATCACATTTTCTTTTCTATAGCTAACTTTATTGTAAGAATACAGTATGTAATAAATACAACATACAAAATAAGTGTTAACTGACTGTTTATGTTATTGGAAAGGCCTCTGGTCAACACTGGCTATTAGTAGTTAAGTTTTGAGAGAGTCAAAAGTAATAAGCGAATTTCAACTGCACAGGGCTCAAAGCCCCTAACCCCCACGTTATTCAAGGGTCAACTGTATTTTAAAACACTGGGCAGACTTAACAAAAGCCCTGTGTGTGATTTGGCATGTCGCTGGCTGGTTTGTGTCCTCTGACCTGGGGAGACAGAAGAGGAAGGCCCTTTGTGCTTGGCATCCCTCTGACACGAGTAGAGGAACAGCCAGTCTGGACACCATAGTTTGAGAGGGATGTAGACCAACTGGAACAACTTGGAGACGAGTGTTCCTCAGACACTCATGAGGAAAGTTGGTGGAACTGGAGACATTTACTCTGAATGAGAGGATACTTGATGAGCTGTCATAGGGAAGATGCTAGAAAATTATTCTGCTCAGTCCATAGGGTCATTTCTCTTGTTATATTAACCCTAGAAGTCAGGCTTGTCCCTTCCTTCTGTCCATCCTCCCCACCCCCCATTTAAAAACAATTATACTTTATGCACTCAGGACACATGGATTTAGTTTTTTAAAGGTTAATTTCCTAGGGCAGGTGTAGGCAAACATTATTTATAAAGGGCCAGATAGTAAATGTTTTAGGTCTCTGTTGCTTCATCATTTTTTGTTGTTGTCTTAGTTTTTGTTTTTACAACTCTTTACTAATGTGAAAACCACTGTTAGTTCCTGGGCCTTGTAAAAACAGATCCCAAGCCAGCTTTTGTAAGTTGCTGACCCCTGCCCTAGACTGAGACCGGCTAATTGGAGCATTTAAAGAAATCTCCTAAAACAGCAATAGTATGTCCCACATAGTATCAATGTTCTATAAATACCAAAAGGTGTTATAAATCAGAAAATTTTGAGGTCAAATACATTTGAGAAACATCAGCTTATGCAAAGGTAAAAATTGTTTTCCCCTCAGAACTTTTAATATGCTAATCTGAATTAAGAATTTCTAAGAAAGACCATTTCCAAAACTGACCATGGGGCTTTCTCCTGAGGAGCATTTAATATTTCTCTGGATATTTGCTTGGGAAATGCTGTCCAAAGTGAAACTATAGTTGAAAACCAAGCCAAAATAAAACAACAACAAAACCTGTTTTGGTTCCTAATTCACCTTTATCTAAGCCACTGTACCTGTGCTAAGTATGGAAAAGACGTCTATTTAGAACCTTTCATATTCTAGAAGGCCAGAGAAGTGCAATTAATATTCTTTGGAGGGAAAGGGCAGCCAGCCGACTGGGAAGGAAGTGGGGAAATGTTTGGCTTACCTTCCACCTAAAGATGTTTTCTGTGAAGTGAATTCCTAAATGCTTTAAATTACTCTGTTACTTGCCATTAATCTATGAAACCCGCACAGCAACCAATGGTCAATTACTTGACCATTTTTATTAAAAACAGTTACCTGAAACTTTGTCTGTTTGCTGGTAAATGTTCATTTCCTTGAAGAAAAATATCGACTTAAAATGTATAGGCTTGGTTCTGAGCTTTGCAAGGCAAAAGAAGACAAAACCTTGCCCCATTTAAAAAATTGATACATAATAATTGTATTTACGGGACACTTGATATTTTGATACATGCACACAATGTATAGTGATCAAATCAGAGTATTTAAGATACCCATCACCTCAAACATGTATCATTTCTTCGTGTTGGGAACACTTCAGATCTTTTCTAGCTATTTTGAAATAGGCAATGCACTGCTGTTACCTGTAGTCACCCTACTGGGGTGGATACTAGAACTTATGCTTTCTATCTAACTGAATGTTTGTACCTACTGACCACCCTCTCTTCATCCCTCTTCCCAGCCTGAAGAAGAGAAGGAGGCAGATGCATATGCGATGCATATGTGATACGTATAAGACACTAGATGTGGATCTCACCCTGAAATAAGTCATTCTGTACTTGGGGACATCTGTGAACAGTTCTGCAGTGTCCTGGCTGTACTTTGAGCCAGGTGCATCTGCACTGGAGCCCAATTCTACCTCTTAGCCACTGCTTATGCCCAGGCAGCTTATTTAAACTTATTTGATTCCCAGTTTATTCATCTCTAAAGTGGAAAGAGTGAAATGTATCCAACAAAGCTTTTTGCAGGGTTTAGAGAGTGTGTACGTAAACTATTTTGGCAGTCGTAGGTACTCAATAACTAGTAGCTATTACAAGTGTAACAAAGCCATATGAGACACCCAGGAATAGGCAAGTCAGCACTGCCCCAGTTTTTCAGGTCGGCCTGGAACTTTCTGCTCCATCACCCCTAACATGAGACTTTCTGCCTTTGCAGTTACAAGACAACTGCTTACCCTTTAGCCTTGTGGGTATGATCCAAGCGGGACCAAGGGGGATGGTTGAAGGGAAAATCATCCACGCCAGCTTAGTTTATCTACTTTTTATCAGGAAATCAATAGCTGTCCCTGAAAGCCCACACAGTTTATTCTGTTTATACAGTAGCCCCCCTTTATTCATTGGTGGATATGTTCCAAGACCCCCAGAGGATGCCTGAAACCATGGATAGTTCCAAACTGTATGTTTTTTCTTATACATGCATACCTATGAAAAAGTTTAATTTATAAATTAGGCTTAGTAAGAGATTAACAACAATAACTAATAATACAATAAAACAATTATAACAATATGCCAGCATTGCTATTCTTACTTTTGGGGCCATTATTAAGTAAAATAAGAGTTACTTATAAGACAAGCACTGTGATAGCACACCAGTGGATCTGATAATCTAGATGGCTCCTAAGTGACTAACAGGCAGGTGACATCTACAGCATGGATCTGCTGGACAAAGAAATGATTCACATTGGAGTAGGACAGTATGAGATTTTGTTATGCTACTCAGAATGGCACACAATCTAAAACTTACGAACTGTATATTTCTGACATTTTCTATTTAATATTTTAAGACCATGGTTGACCCTAGGTAACTGAAACTACAAAAAGCAAAACTGCTGATAAGGAGGACTACTGCATATCCTTGGCCAAAACTGGATCACAAAATAACTCCTAACTGCAAGGGAGTCTGGAGAGGTGAGTATTTTACAAAGGCAAAGTGCCACCTGAACAAAACTGGGAGTCAAAAGAGTGAAATAATAAAAAGAAGGAGAAAATGGATAGGATCACCAGGTAAAAAGCAGAATCTTCCTCCCATCCCCACCCCAGGGATTTCACATCCTCCATATTTTGGCCAGTTGGCTCCAGTTTGTACTCCAAGGTACAAAGAAGTTGAACTGGTTCTTCCTGTCTCTGCCACTAGAGAAAATGATAATAATGGCTCTCATGGACTGAGCATTTACTACTCCGTGCCAGGTTCTTATTTAAGTACTTTGCATGTATCATCCCATTTAATCCCCAAAACAGCATCAGGAGCTAGGTACTGTTATTATCCTCCTTTTACAGATGAGGGTCTTGCTGTGCAGAGAGGTTCAGTCACTTGCCCCAAGCCATACAGCTACTAAAAGATGGAATTAAGATTCCTTCCCAGGTTGTTTGAATCCACAGCCCAAACTCTTAAGCACTATTCCATATTGCCTCTTTAAACAGTCAGTAATTTGGCTGGGTACAACAGCACACGCCTATAATCCCAGAACTTTGGGAAGCTGAGGCAGGAGGATTGCTTGAGCCCAGGAGTTCAAGGCTACAGTGAGCTATGACTGCACCACTGCACCCCAGCCTGGGTGACAGAGTGAGACCCTGTCTCTACAAAAAAAAAAAAAAAAAAGTAATTTTGTATTCATGCTTAATTGATTTTGACAACAAAGTACAGGAAATTTAACTGGGGAAATGATAGTCTTTTGAATAAATAGAGCTGGGACAATATGGAATACAAATTCATAGAGATGAATTTAGACCTTTACCTCATACCACACAAAAACTTAAATCAAAATGGATCAGGCCTAAATATAAGAACTAAAACTAAAACTTTAAAAGAAAATCTTTGTGACTTTGGATTAGGCAAAGACTACTTAGCTACAATATCAAAAATATGATCCATAAAAGAAATTGATAAATCAAATGATTAAAATGAAAAAAATGTGTGTGTCAAAGGACATAATTAAAAAGTGAAGACATTGTACAGACTTGAAGAAAATATTTGCAAAGAATATAGATGATAAAGAACTTGTATCCATAATATATGAAAAAATCTTACAATTCAATAATAATAGAAACAAGCTGATTAAAAATGAACAAAATATTTGAATAGCCATTTCATTATAGAAAAGATATAAATGAATTACAGGCATATGAAAAGGTGCTCAGCATCATTATTCACTGGGGAAAAGCAAATTATGACCACAAAGAAATTCTACCACACACCCACTGAAATGACTTTAATTAAAAAGACAGAAGGAATGGTACCCTCCCTAACTCATTTTATGAGGCCAACATCATCCTGATACCAAAGCCTGGCAGAGACACAACAAAAAAAGAGAATTTTAGACCAATATCCCTGATGAACATCGATGCAAAAATCCTCAATAAAATACTGGCAAACCGGATTCAGCAACACATCAAAAAGCTTATCCACCATGATCAAGTGGGCTTCATCCCTGGGATGCAAGGCTGGTTCAACATTCGCAAATCAATAAACATAATCCAGCATATAAACAGAACCAAAGACAAGAACCACATGATTATCTCAATAGATGCAGAAAAGGCTTTTGACAAAATTCAACAGCCCTTCATGCTAAAAACGCTCAATAAATTCGGTATTGATGGAACGTACCTCAAAATAATAACAGCTATTTATGACAAACCCACAGCCAATATCATACTGAATGGGCAAAAACTGGAAAAATTCCCTTTGAAAACTGGCACAAGACAGGGATGCCCTCTCTCACCACTCCTATTCAACATAGTGTTGGAAGTTCTGGCTAGGGCAATCAGGCAAGAGAAAGAAATCAAGGGTATTCAGTTAGGAAAAGAAGAAGTCAAACTGTCCCTGTTTGCAGATGACATGATTGTATATTTAGAAAACCCCATTGTCTCAGCCCAAAATCTCCTTAAGCTGATAAGCAACTTCAGCAAAGTCTCAGGATACAAAATTAATGTGCAAAAATCACAAGCATTCTTATACACCAGTAACAGACAAACAGAGAACCAAATCAGGAATGAACTTCCATTCACAATTGCTTCAAAGAGAATCAAATACCTAGGAATCCAACTTACAAGGGATGTAAAGGACCTCTTCAAGGAGAACTACAAACCACTGCTCAGTGAAATCAAAGAGGACACAAACAAATGGAAGAACATACCATGCTCATGGATAGGAAGAATCAATATCGTGAAAATGGCCATACTGCCCAAGGTAATTTATAGATTCAATGCCATCCCCATCAAGCTACCAATGAGTTTCTTCACAGAATTGGAAAAAACTGCTTTAAAGTTCATATGGAACCAAAAAAGAGCCCGCATCTCCAAGACAATCCTAAGTCAAAAGAACAAAGCTGGAGGCATCACGCTACCTGACTTCAAACTATACTACAAGGCTACAGTAACCAAAACAGCATGGTACTGGTACCAAAACAGAGATATAGACCAATGGAACAGAACAGAGTCCTCAGAAATAATACCACACATCTACAGCCATCTGATCTTTGACAAACCTGAGAGAAACAAGAAATGGGGAAAGGATTCCCTATTTAATAAATGGTGCTGGGAAAATTGGCTAGCCATAAGTAGAAAGCTGAAACTGGATCCTTTCCTTACTCCTTATATGAAAATTAATTCAAGATGGATTAGAGACTTAAATGTTAAACCTAATACCATAAAAATCCTAGAGGAAAACCTAGGTAGTACCATTCAGGACATAGGCATGGGCAAAGACTTCATGTCTAAAACACCAAAAGCAATGGCAGCAAAAGCCAAAATTGACAAATGGGATCTCATTAAACTAAAGAGCTTCTGCACAGCAAAAGAAACTACCATCAGAGTGAACAGGCAACCTACAGAATGGGAGAAAATTTTTGCAATCTACTCATCTGACAAAGGGCTAATATCCAGAACCTACAAAGAACTCAAACAAATTTACAAGAAAAAAACAAACAACCCCATCAAAAAGTGGGCAAAGGATATGAACAGACATTTCTCAAAAGAAGACATTCATACAGCCAACAGACACATGAAAAAATGCTCATCATCACTGGCCATCAGAGAAATGCAAATCAAAACCACAATGAGATACCATCTCACACCAGTTAGAATGGCAATCATTAAAAAGTCAGGAAACAACAGGTGCTGGAGAGGATGTGGAGAAATAGGAACACTTTTACACTGTTGGTGGGATTGTAAACTAGTTCAACCATTATGGAAAACAGTATGGCGATTCCTCAAGGATCTAGAACTAGATGTACCATATGACCCAGCCATCCCATTACTGGGTATATACCCAAAGGATTATAAATTATGCTGCTATAAAGACACATGCACACGTATGTTTATTGCAGCACTATTCACAATAGCAAAGACTTGGAATCAACCCAAATGTCCATCAGTGACAGATTGGATTAAGAAAATGTGGCACATATACACCATGGAATACTATGCAGCCATCAAAAAGGATGAGTTTGCGTCCTTTGTAGGGACATGGATGCAGCTGGAAACCATCATTTTTAGCAAACTATGACAAGAACAGAAAACCAAACACCGCATGTTCTCACTCATAGGTGGGAACTGAACAATAAGATCACTTGGACTCAGGAAGGGGAACATCACAGACAGGGGCCTATCATGGGGAGGGGGGAGGGGGGAGGGATTGCATTGGGAGTTATACCTGATGTAAATGATGAGTTGATGGGTGCAGCACACCAACATGGCACAAGTATACATATGTAACAAACCTGCACGTTATGCACATGTACCCTACAACTTAAAGTATAATAATAATGAATAAATTAAAAAAAAAAAAAAAGACAGACAATAACATGTATTGGTGAAGATATGGAGAAATTGGATCTCTTCACATTCCTGGAATATAAAGTACTACAGCCACACCAGAAAACAGTTCAACAGTTTCTTAAAAAATTAAACGTATGCTTACCATTTGACATGGCAATTCCTTACCTAGATAACTGGAGAATTGAAAACCTATCTTCATACAAAGGCTTGTACACAAAAATTCATAGCAGCATTATTTAATAGTCAAGAAGTAGAAACAAACCAAATGTCTATTTTCTAAAGAAAGTGTGCTTTAGAAAATATGCATCCATACAATAGAATACTATTCAGAATTAAATACTGATAGATGTTACAACATGGATGGACCTCAAAATTGTTAAGCCAAGTGAAAGAAACCAGATGCAAAACACTGCACATTGTCTAGTTGATTTTAGGTGAAAAGTCTAGGAAAGGCAAATCTATAAACTGAAAGCAGATGATTGGTTGCCTAGGCGGAGAGTGGGGATTGACTGCAAATGGCTGTGGAGAATCATTTTGAGGGTGATGAAAATGTTCTGAAACTAGATTTTGATGATGTTTACACAACTCTGAAAAATTACCCCAAATCATTGAATCATATACTTAAATTGGTGAATGTTATATTATGTAAATTGTACATTAATAAAGCTATTTTCAAAAAGTGATCCCAAAAGAAGATGGAGGTTGTATTCCAGATGTACTGCTGTACTTTGTTTTACTAATGGATTTATAATGAAACACATACAACTGAGCAATTCCCAACAGGACCTAGGCTGCATTTCAGTGCTAAATTTTGTTGTGCTTGTTGTTGTTGTTGAACTGTTATTTTTAAGATAACAGTTCAAGAGTATATGTGCAGGTTTGTTGCATAGGTAAACTTTTGTCTTGGGGGTTTGTTATACAGATTACTTCATCACCCAGGTATTAAGTCTAGTACCTATTATTTTTTTTTCCTGATTCTCTCCCCCTCCTACCTTCCACCCTCCAACAGGCCCCAGTGTGTGTTGTTCACCTCTATGTGTTCATATGTTCCCATCATTTAGCTCCCACTTATTAGTGAGAACATGTAGTATTTGGTTTTCTGTTCCTGCATGAGTTTGCTAAGGATAATGGCCTCCAGCTCCATCCATGTTCCTGCAAAGGACATGATCTCATTCTCTTTTATGGCTGTATTCCATGGTGTATATGTACCACATTTTCTTTATCCAGTCTATGGTATATATATACCACATTTTCTTGATCTAGTCTATCATTGATGAGTGTTTAGGTTGATTCCATGTCTTTGCTATTGTGAATAGTGCTGCAATGAACATACACATGTATGTATCTTATAATAGAATGGTTCGTATTCCTTTGGGTATATAACCAGTAATGGGATTGCTGGGTTGAATAGTATTTCTGTGTTTAGGTCTTTGAGGTATTGCCACACTGTCTTTCATAATGGTTGAATGAATTTACATTCCTGCCAACAGTGTGAAAGTATTCCTTTTTCTCCACAACCTCACCAGCATCTGTTACTTTTTTGACTTTTTTATAATAGCCATTCTGACTGGTGTGAGATGGTATCTCATTGTGGTTTTGATTTGCATTTCTCTAGTAATCAGTGATTTTGAGCTTTTCTCATATAATTGTTGGCTGTATGTATGCCTTATTTTGAGAAGTGTCTGTTCATGTCCTTTGCCCACTTTTTAATGGGGTTGTTTTTTTCTTGTAAATTTGTTTAAGTTCCTTATAGATATAGATATTAGACCTTCGTTGGATGCATAATTTACAGAAATTTTCTCCCATTCTGTAAACTGTCTGTTTCCTCTGTTGATAGTTTCTTTTGCTGTGCAGAAGCTGTTTAGTTTAGTTAGATCCCATTTGTCAATTTTTGCTTTTGTTGCAATTTCTTTTGTCATCTTCATCATTAAATCTTTGCCCATTCCTGTGTCCTGAATGGTGCAGCATAGGTTGTCTTCCAGAATTTTCATAGTTTGGTATTTTACACTTAAGTCTTTACTCTATCTTGAGTTAATTTTTACATATGGTGTAAGGAAGGAGTCCAATTTCAGTCTTCTGCATATGGGTAGCCAGTTATTCCAGGACGGTTTATTGAATAGGGAATCCTTTCCCCATTGCTTGTTTTTGTCGGGTTTGTTGAAGATCAGATAGTTATAGGTGTGCAGTCTTATTTTTGGTTTTCTTTTGTATTCCATTGGTCTATGTGTCTATTTTTGTACGAGTACCATGCTGTTTTGGTTACTGTAGCCCTGCAGTATAGTTTGAAGTTGGGTAGTATGCCCCCTACAGCTTTGTTCTTTTTGCCTTGGATTGCCTTGGCTATTCAGGCTCTTTTTTGATTCCATATGAATTTTAAAATAGTTTTTTTTCTAGTTCTGTGAAGAATCTTAATGGTAGTTTAATAGGAATATCATTGAATCTATAAATTGTTTTCAGCAGTATGGCCATTTTAACAATATTGATCCTTCCTATCTGTGAGCATGGCATGTTTTTCCATTTGTTTGTGTCATCTCTGATTTCTCTGAGCAGTGGTTTGTAGTTCTTCTTGTAGAGATCTTTCACTTCCCTAGTTAGCTGTATTTCTAGGTATTTTGTTCTTTTTGTGGCAATTGTGAATGGGAGTTTGTTCCTGATTTGGGTCTTGGCTTGACTGTTGTTGGTGTATAGGAATGCTAATGACTTTTGCACATTGATTTCATATCCTGAGACTTTGTTGAAGTCATTTATCAGAAGCTTTGGGCTGAGACTATGGGGTTTTCTTTATACAGGATCATGTCATCTGCAAACAGGGATAGTTTGACTTCCTCTATTCCCATTTACATGACCGTTATTTCTTTCTCTTGCCTGATTGTTCTGGCCAGGGCATCCAATACAATGTTGAATAGGAGGGGTGAAAGAGGGAATCCTTGTCTTACCTGGTTTTCAAGGGGAATGCTTCCATCAATTATAATTTTGAATTAATATCCTGCATTCACTCATTAAGAGCATTTCCTTGAGTAAGATTTACGTTACTCAGATTTCCGATCATTCAAGAAGAGTATTTCAATTTAAAAGGATTAGCCAGTCTAGCCGGGCGCGGTGGCTCAAGCCTGTAATCCCAACACTTTGGGAGGCCGAGACGGGTGGATCACGAGGTCAGGAGATCGAGACCATCCTGGCTAACACGGTGAAACCCCGTCTCTACTAAAAAATACAAAAAAACTAGCCGGGCGAGGTGGTGGGCGCCTGTAGTCCCAGCTACTCGGGAGGCTGAGGCCGGAGAATGGCGTGAACCCGGGAGGCGGAGCTTGCAGTGAGCTGAGATCCGGCCACTGCACTCCAGCCTGGGCGACAGAGCGAGACTCCGTCTCAAAAAAAAAAAAAAAAAAAAAAAAAAAAGGATTAGCCAGTCTAAAAAGATTACTAAAAAAGATTACTAAATTATTTAAAAAATCGTCTGTGCAATGGAATCAGGATTAACATGCAGTAGAGATCCTTGGGTTGACCCTTGAGCTTGTCAAAGTCCCTTGACGGCTAAAATATCTCTTTATGGAGTGGTCATTTGTCCCTTTGTCATGAAACTTTATGTTAAATTTGTTTTGTACAGGACTGGGCAAAATGCTAAAATGTACATTCTAAATGCTAGTCTAATACAATTTAGAAAGATGTTCACAATTGAAACAAATCATCAAACCATCAAAATTTTATATTTCTGTCAAATTGGAGCTTCACCATCTCCCTTGAGTAAAAGCTGTAACATTTACAACTTTGAAGTGTTTGGAAAATATGTTTATGATGTTCCACTTGTAAAAATCTTTATAGACCTAGTTGACATACATTCTCAGCATGTAGCAGTTCTCTAACTGGCTTTTTAAAATGAAAATGTGACACTATACTTTTAAAAAAATCTAGCCTGTGACATGTTTTTTCTAGACCCCTAATTTGTTTGAAAAGAATGATATTGCTTACAAAAATCACACATTCTGCCTGAATGCCACAAAAAGGATGAGACTTTTTATTTTTAATGGTAGGAGCCCTGCCTACATGGCTCCCAGCCTCTGGAAGCAATTTACATGGCACCAGGCCATTTGTCCTTCACTTCAGTTATAGTAAAGACATAGGTGCTTTAACATTTTAAAGAGTTTATTTGAGCAGATAGCAATTTATAAACCAGGTAGCTCCAGACTGTGACCAGTTTATGGCTCTGCTGAAGGGAATTAAAGGAAGGATTTTTTACAGGGTGAATAAAGAAGCAAGGCAAATAAATTATTTGATTCGGTAAAGTGGAGTAATGGCTTTATTTGAATCGTTGCAGTGTAAAGTCCCTCATTAGAGGTTAGTTGGTGGTTTCTGATTGGCTAAGCTGAAGTTTCATTTTGCATTTTATGCTGAATTGGGTTTTGGTTTGTTTATGCAGGAGCCCAGGGTGCTGGAGCCACCTCACTCTAATGACCTCCCAACTAGTTATTTTAATACAATGTTAGAGCCTCATATGGTGTGAGAGGTAGAAGGGACCTCAGAGGATATATAGCCCAACCCCCTCAATTTGCAGCTGAAGGAACTAATCCCCAGAGAGGTGCTGTAGCTTGTCTCATCCAAAACCACATATCCAGTTGGTGGTTACTAGCCTAGTGCTTGCTTTACTACACTGCACTGTGAATATCACAGAACTTCAGAGTCTCAAGAGGCCTTTGAGACAATGCTATCCAATAACATGTTTTCACAGACAGGCAGCCCAACACAGAGATGTAAAATGACTTCTGTAAGGAGGTCCCAGAGCTTTTTTCCCCTTTGATAGAATCATTTTTGGATGCTGGTGTTCTGCAACATTCTTAGGAATCAAATATGTAGGGTACAATTCTAATAGTTGCAAGTTATGTTTAGTATCCTGCAACTGTAGCAGAATACAGACAGGGAAGAGGAGTGAAATTGTTTTAGTCATGTAGAATAGATGATGATGCTTGATGGTAATAAATGATTGAAGAGCAAGTACATTTTGTTTTTATTGTGAGTGCAATTTATGAATTAATTCACCTTAACATGTTTTTCAAGTTTATTTTATAAAGTCCTTTTCTGGGTTTAGAATGCTTTCACATTTATTTTTACTTTTTCAGGCCATTCTAACAGCACCATGATGTCCAATTTAACAGAAAAAAGCTGTGAAGTGATAGAAAGTGTAGTTGGATTGCGTAAGACCACACTGCCATTAACTGAACAGGGAGGTATTTAAGCCTCAGTCTTCTCATCCTAGAACGTGTATGCTCTTTCCAATCCATATTACTACCTTTTAGAATTTAACAATATTTTTGTCCTATGTTTTTCAGTTTCCTGATAAAACATATAATTTATCACAGGCCATATCTACAAGCAGGCCAGTACGAGAAAATTTAATAAGGCACAGGGGCTGTTGTTAATGCTATGTTTTTAAAATTTTCCAAGTCCATATCATTGTTAGAATAATTAAACTTATATTATTTTTCTCTTGAAGCACAGAGAAACTCACTAGAAGTATTCCATACTTTAAGAAGGCAAGATATTTACAACGTTGAAACTGCAAAGCAAATGACTTAGTAATTATTCTTTTTGTGTGCATCCACTTCACAAAAGACTTACCAAAAGAATCCTATAATAATACACAAATGTTCTTTATGCATTTTAAATAGAATTCAGTTGACCAAAAAATTTAGTCATCTTGCAATCAACTTTTCCAAGAAATTCGTCTCCTGTTCTTTGTTGACTATATTTTTTCATCTCCTGAAAATTTCTTTTTGGTAACCTTTGAACAGTAAGATTGGCCTTATCTTCCGTTTGCAAAAGTAGTAAAGAGTAATGGATTCTGTAGGGGTCAAGGAAAAAACTCAATATTTTTTAAACTTCAATATACAACAACTAGAGCTAACTCAGAATTCCTAAGTGATAGATTATTTTCTACTCTGTGGTTATTGAAGTTTCACCTGTTCTCATAGTTGTAGCTCGAAAAGCAGGTTCAGGTGGCTTTCAATTTAGGTGAAGAGTAAAGAACTTCATCCCTGAATTCTGGAATTTCATGGTCCAGAGTGTTTACAAAAGCATTCTTTGAGTTATTTTTGTTTTTTTAGTCTGACAATAAAAGCCTCTTTATTGCAATTATGTTTCTGGTCCAAGATGAAACTTTTAAAAGTTCCAAATGAAGACATTTTGGGGGCTTTTTTTTCTGGAGGGTGGGGTAGGTGTGGGGGTGGGGCTGGGTATTTGTGAGTTGTAAGAAAAGAGGTTGGTGGAGAACAGATGGCCTCCTTCAACCATACATATTCATGAGTGCATTTATTTCATTATGCCATCCCCTGGGAAACCCTATACTTCAGCTTTTATAAGTTCGAATGCCATCAAATTGAGCAGTCAGAAGGCCCTCTGTCAAAAACTGTGTTGCTGAAAAATTTGAAGAAAAGTATGTGAAAGCCTTCACTTCACGCTTTTGTCTTGACTTTTTATCACTGCAACACCTGTTATTTCGAGATCCAAGACTGGAGTGTCATTGAGCATAATAAATGTTAAGTGTTGATAGCTGAACTGACACGTTCCATTAATCAGATGGTGGTGTGTTATGTTTAGAGTATTGCCAAGCACATTGTTTGCTAATGTCATATGAAACATGAGATTAAAACATGTCTATGTGTCTGTTGGATCATCTTCCAAATTGATTCCAGGCCCTCTCCATTTGCAGAAGGGGAAGGGGTCATCTGATGGGTTGAAAAATGTTCATTATTAAATTCCCTGTGTGTCTAATCATTTGGCAGGAAGTTCTCTCTTGTGTGCTTCATGAAATCTTTTCCACTGGACCAAGAAAGAGCAGCACAGATTTTTTCCCCCCTTTCATGCTGAGCGAGCTCCTGCTAGTGATTAATGAAGGCATCTAAATAGCCTTTGGTTTAAATGATGTTATCACTGTCTCCATTTAACTCCACATGTCTTTACCTCAAACAGGAGTAAGACTGCTTCTGTCTTTTCCCACTGTTGCCTGGCGGTGAGGAACTGTTGATGTATCATGATTTGTTTTATAGGTCTGTCAACATCATCACTCATGCATTTCTCTTGTTCTCTGCTTGTAGATTCTATGGAAATTGAGGTATGCATGAAGCTGCCCACTTGGGTTAAGCACATCATTCATTTTCTTACAAATCTTTAAGATAATAATCCTGATAGGCTTAATAACAACAATAACCTAACATTTATTAAGCATTTATAATATAACAGGCAAAATATTAAACATTTTACAGAAACCTTATGATGTTGATACTATTAGTACTACATTTTGCAGTCAAGGACACTGAGGTTTAAAGAAGTTGGGTAGCTGTTATATATTGTGCTAAAAAATGTGAGAGGCTTTTAAAGAAAGTGTTATCTCATTTAATTCTTGTGATCTCTCAATAGTAGTAAAAGACCCAAGAATTATGAGAAGCTGACAGGTCCCATGGGGTCCAGGCCTCTGTAGACTTTTCACCAATGAAAGTCATGTGCAGATGAAGCATACTAGGCATCGTAACTATGAGAAAGAAGAGGAAGCCTTTTGTCAGAAAAGAGAACAAAGTGTAGAACAGAGAGAAATATGCAGTGAGATAGGGGCGAGGGGTGAACAGAGAAAGGAGTTCGCTAGGTCTCTGATTGTTTCACAGTTTTTACCTGCATTTCCCAGAAGCTCCAACTGCAGTTCATTTCCAGGTATAATTTATATTTTTACAATAGCCTTCCTTGGGCTTTAGGCAGCTTCAGTGGGTTTCTCTTTCCTTGCAGCTGAAAGTCTGAACTTTTAAATAATGGACCTAAGATGCAACCTTTGCTTTCAGACCTCAAAGCCTGGCCTCACTCTACTACACCATCCTCTGTTTAGAGGCCCTCCACATTGGAAGAAAATGTGTCCAGTGGTCCAGTGACAGCAGACAAGTCTTTTTAGATCTCTAAAGTTTAAGACACACAAAAAATCAATAAAGGAGGAGGCTGGAAAGGCAATGACTTCTGGTAGCATGGCAATAAATCTAAACAATAGGTCATGCTAGTCTAGGACTACCTTTATTAAAATACATTTGCTTGTTTTTAAAAAGGTTATGAAAATGAAAATGCTTATTAAAAGTTACTATTATAATGAAACGTTACTACAGGAATGTGTACAGTAAAAACTAAAAGCCCTTCCTCTTGTTTTCCCAGACTCCTGTCCGTAGAGATTACCACGGTGCACGTTTTAGTATGTGCCCCTCTCGGACTTTTCTATGGATAGACTGGATATGTGCCCATGATGGGGCTATGTTCAGAATCTTCATGCCACTCGTACTTGCTTCTTCTTGCTTGGTAATCATATCATGGACACTCTGCCATGTGAATACACACAGATTTGCCCGATTCTATTCTATTTGTGACATATTCCAGGGAATGGGTGCACCAGTTCTCTGTTGGTGGGCATTCGATCATCTCCAAATGTCTGCCGTTACATGTCGGACTTCAATGGATAGAAACAATTCTCTTTGAAGTGCTTCATTTGCTCGTTTTAGGCCATATTTCAAAAGCACTATTAGGAAGTTTAAAAATGTAATCATCCACCCTTAGGATCCTAGGGGCAGGTAAGTATGACAGGTATTCACAGTTTAAGCATCACCTAAAAACTGGTTTTGGTGACATGTATTAAGGTTCCACAATCCTAACCCATTAATCAGAATTCTTCTGGGTTTTGTGTAATTCAGGGGTGGACAGGGTGAATATCCATTGCCATTGCCATCTCTTTTGTTTATCTAAAAGAGATCTTAAAACATTAAAAAATAATAATAACTAGCCCTCAGGGGAAATTTGGGCTTGCTCTCTGAGTCATTCATCCCTGACTGCTGTGAAAACCAACTAAGAAGCAAGTATATAATGATCACCTCTGTATCCAGTACAGATACAGGAAAATATCTATGATATTTTCAGTATGCTTTAAGTAGAACCTGTAGAGCAGGCATGAAGGGACCTACTGTAATCAGATGTTGGCACCAATGTGTTAGGACTTAGTATGTGTGATTTCAGAAGCAGAGTAGATGTACACAGCACAGAGAATGTAACAATATTGAGAATATTAGAAAACTCCTGGTAATGTTTTATAAAATATGGGACTTTTCCTTACTAAGCACACAAAATACATCCTGTCAAAATCGGTGTGTTTTATAAATATTTTCTGCCTTCCAAAGCCATGGTAGATAAAGTAATCTTGAAAACTAGAGAAGCAATATGATAGCTATCTCAATACTACTTTATTAAGTGTCGATTGTGTGAAGACTCAATTTTTAAACTTTAGATGATGCCAATACTAATAAAACACAGTCCTTACCTGAAAGGAACTTAAGGTTAATGTTGCATAATAAATAACCAGAGTACACACATCGTGTTTAGCTTTAAAAAGTAGAAAGTATTGTTAAAAGCCAATTCATTTTCATGTCTTTATCAATTCTCCTTTAAAAGTGTAACCAGTTCTGTATGATGTTCCTAAAAGTGCTTTTCTGTGCCCATTTTCACCCGGTCCAAGGAGTTTGTTTCGTTTTGTGGCTGGATGGGTACTTAAGACTAGACTTTTATTAGGATGAATAATTATAGCTATTGTTTATTGAGGGCTTGCTAGGTAGCCAGCACCATGCTAAAAGCTTTAGGTGGAATTTAAAAATTCTCCCAGCAGGCCCTTGTTGGGAAGTTCTAACAAATGTGGAATCTGACACCTTCTTAGTGGCCAACCCAGGGTCTTAGGCCAGGCCTAACTCCAAAGCCCGGGCTGTGTTCCCACTGTGTCCGTGTGTATCCACTTCCAGTCATTCTCATGCCACTTTCGAGATGCTTGCCTTATCTTCATGCCACCAAAATAGTACTTCCTTAATGTCTTTTCTAAATCATCTTACTATTCATACCTGTTACCTATCCTAAGCGTTGGGGTCATAAAAGTTTGGAGTTTAATGTACTAGTTACGTATTTTCTCCTGTAGGTAATCAAATAAATAGATAAGCATTGAAATAAAAAAGCTTGCCCATGCGTCACCTGTAATTATTTAATTTTATTACCAGTGGTACATGCACCACCCTTGGGGAAACCCTTTCCCATGTAATACCATTTTCAGGTTTTTCTTCTTTGTATCATTATATTTTCTCTGGATACATGTTCATTAGAGATATTCACCTCCTTGTAAAGAAAGGAGGTGTGTAAATCAGATTTGCATTTCAATCACCATGAAAACAAATTTGTGCATGGAGGAGGCACTCAGTCCACAGAGGCTAATCTCGCACAAACTGAATATAACAGGAAATACATTTTTTGAGATAATCCTAACAAATATAACTTGACAATTAAAGTTGTCAGCTGTCTGAAGATACCAGAATTTGCCCTTGGCAACAAAGTATTGCCATGTAGGATATTTTATCATTCAATTATTCTGGCTTTCTTTAAAAAGGTAACCTAAAAAATAAAAAGTAATAGGAGAAAAGGCTTACGTTTCACCATTTGGACTGTTAAAGCATGCCATTTAGTCTAGTTCATTCCATTATTATTAACATTAGCATTATGGAAAGTCAACAGAATATATTGTTCTAAAAATGTTTAAGGGTTTTATTCATTTTGAGTAATCAGAGTCATGCATGTTACAGAGCAATATATCTAATCAAAAGAGGCAATTGCTCTAGAGAGGTTATTACTGGGCTGCTTATAATCAAACCAATTTTTAGCTTTATAACTTACATAGAGGAGATTAGTTGGGAAAATAATAATATATAAAGCTGCCCTTTCAGAAAATTAATTTCTAGGACCATGCAAAAGACAAAAATTAAAATTAACTGAAGAAGGGCCCAGAAAAAAAAATATATTTTGGACTTCTCCCAATTAGGACAAAGTCCTCATTGCTTATTCTGAACAGGGAAGCCCATTAATTTGTACAATGCAGGTGGAATATAAAACATTAATTTCCTTTGGTTGCTGGAACTTTAGAAAAGTGCAAAAACCTTCCTGAATTGTCTCAACGTCCCAAGAGGTAGATAAGTATTATTAAGTTTATTTTCTCAATAATTTGGAAATTGAAGCAAAATGTTAAATTGCTTGGCTCTATTTTCAAATTTTCTTCTTCGGCTCTGACTAAGGCAAGTGGGCAGTATCTGAATTCAAGACCTAGGACCTTGCAGCTCAGGACCTCAAGGCATCAAAAATAATGGCATAGTATCTCCAGGAGGTATCAGGAGCAATGTGGGAGGACTGCACAGCTCTGTGCTCAGTGTACCCAGTTTTGTGCTTTGGAGAAAGGACAAGAAGAACTGGTCTCTTTCCAAAACGAGCCTATTTCCAAAGAGAGTACAGCATAATGGTACAGACATAAGCTTGCTGTATGCCTGGCAGTACATACATTTGTCTTGGAGAGAGGAGTAGTAGTTGGAAAACTTAAGATAAAAGATCTGGGGGTGGCGCTGGCTTCTGATGTGTTGATGTCAAGGCAAGTGTTTTCTGCACCGTGACTTCATGTTAGTCCTATACTGGAGAACGCTTTTTTTTTTTTGGTGAGGGCTTAGGGCACCAGGAGAGCCTCCTGGGCATTATGAATGTGCGGTAACAGACCTGAGAACAGACTATGTTCTTTCTTTTGAATTCTGAATTTGTGATTGGACATTTAGACAATAACTAAGGCATTTCCTTGTAAGAAGATGTTTTATAATGAAACAAACCCTATACTTAGAGACATGAAGAAGGCATCAAGAAATGGAAGGTTATTTTTATTGTTTGTTTGTTTCATGGAGGAAATCATGGAATACAGTGAAGCTTTTTCTTTCCATTTGAGCCGACTAAAGTGAACCAATCTGAGACCTGGATCTCAGTTTTCTATTGCTATTTCATGTGAAAATACGTTATGCTGGTTAGGCAGGTGAATTCTGGAGTCAGCAACTTGGGTTAGACTCTTGGCCTGCCACCTTTTAGTTGTATAGAATCATGGGCAAGTTAGTTCATTTCTTAAACCTTCAGTTTCATCATCTGTAAAATGAGAATAATAATCTTACCTGCTTCACAGATAAAGATGAAATAAGTATAAGATATTCTGTAAATTTTATCTATTATTAATGCTGTCATTAGACTCGGTGTCCAGTGAAACAGAATTTCCAGCTCATCACAATCAATAGTGGCAAGAGAGAAAGTGGGGGAGAAATAGAAAATTGTCCCTGCCTGTCATGAGTAAGGAAAAAGGAATGCTACCTAATTTTACATCAGCGGCTCTGTTGCTTAGTGATTTACAGTGGGTGACAAAAATACATTGTTGGAACATATTTTGCCAATCTGGGAATTAATCTTTTCACAATCCACAAGGAGGGTGAGTTTTATACACGTTCACTCCAACCAGCAGATGATTCGCCTTCTGATCTAACAGGATAGTCCACTTCTAGGATATAATGGAAAAGTGGCAACGCATTTGACCAACAAGATAACAAATGCACAGAACTTAGCACAGTGCCAGGCGTTAAGAAAGTACTAAGGAAATGTTTGTTCCTTTTCTTTCCTCCCTCTTATTTCTTGTCTGAACCCTTGATAAAGTCATATCCTATACTCCTCTGTTCCTATCTGGCAATCATTTTCTCACAGTAGATCCACACATTGTGAGTTTCTTTGAGAGCATCACATCATGTTGTATTAATTAATTATACAACCTCCCATCCTCAACCTCTTAGCATGGAGCTTGCATGCAACAAGTGCTCAAAAAATGTTAATTGTATGGTTGAAAGTAAGTAAATGTTGTTAGGGTTGGATAATTACTTCCTTTGTTCACTATTACGTTTCATTAAAAGAATATAATTTTCTTGTTTGAGAAAGACTGCCTGAAGATTTTTCAAAGGGGGCCTATTTTGGTGGCATTGCAAAACTTGATAGAATGGCTTTGCATGTTAGGCCACCACACATATTCCTCCTGGCACCTTATTGTGTTGCTTTCCCACTTTTGAGTAAACTTTGGTCCATCAAAAAACTTGTAGCTTCGCTAGAACAACTCTTGATTGCAAATTAAAACTCTTGAAGGGGTAGTTCACTCCAATGATTTCTCCATGACTATATTGTCAGTGGGGATTTGTAATTATAACCACTGCTCCAAATTTCTGGGAGCACTTTGAAATGATTAGAATGACTATTCATCGAGAAGACAATATATAATTATTTTCTTTTGATCTTTTAGCAGCTTCTTGCAAGGAGAGCAAGAAGAAGGAATAAATTGCCCCTGTGTCCATTTGGATAGGAGCCCACTTCAGGGAGATTTGGGAGTTGTGGCTCCAACTTTGGCTCTTATTTTAGCCATTTAGAAGCATTTCCACTTGAGTCATTGAAGGGCTTTTAGAGAGTTAAAGCATTCCAGCAGCTATGAATTCTTAATAAAATACAAAATTTGACTTTTAGTTTGAGGTATTATTATTCATGCTGGGAAATGGGAGTGAATAGTGAGGAAGAAGCAGAACAAAAATATTTTGGAAGGTTAAAATTGCAGTTCTTTCTCTTCCATCCCTTTCTCTCTCTCTCTCTCTCCTCTCTCTCTCTCTGTTTCCTTCCTCTTTCAACTTCCCCCAAAATTCAGTAAAGCAGCTGGGAGAGGGGGCACATGGACAGCATTACCCAAAGCATGGTCCATTTATGACCCTCGTTATCAGAATCAGATGAGGTGGCCATTAAACCTTCCGATTTCTGAGCATGACAGCAAAACTACTGACTCAGAAGAATCTCCACGCTAGTGAATTTTTAACAAGAACCCCATTTTGTGTCCCTAAATTTTATGAATTATTTTTTGGGTTGTATAGTGGGATTCAGGGAAGCAAAATCAAACCCAATAGGTTTTTCAATCTTTTCTCAAGTCTTTACTATTTTTACAAGTCATTTATAAAAACCTCATTTTAAAAGATGTTATTTCTCCTCTTGTAAAATATGAAGGACTATGGTTTGCAGTTTTGTGGCAGTCCAGAAGCAACAGGGTAGGTGCTTTATGGGCTGCCATTGACATCTGCCATGGATAAATTGATGCAGTGAAGCAACAACCTACTGAGAAAAACTGAGCATCATCTTAAGTCTTCTTTACGAACAGCAGTATCCCCATGGTACCTTGGCAACTGAGATCAGATGTGACTTCATAGAGGAGATGGCCCATTCCTCCATCCTTAATGGAGAAAATGGGCTTTATATAGCATGTAAATCATACTAGCTTTCTCTAAAATCATATTGATGTAACCAAATTTAGTACTAATCTCCTTTTAAATATGTTTTTAAAAGCAGCAATGGAATTCAAATCCAGATGCCAAAATCAATTCCTGTCATTCCATAGGACTGTTAAAAGGTTTCATTCCAAAATCATATTTCTTTTTATTGAAGTCTGACATTTGAGGCTATGAAATTGTTTACTCTTGATTTTTCAAAAATCAGTTTACTGGCATGTTTTGACGGATGCTGTATAATCATATCCTCTATCACCAGGTATTGTTCATGCCTTTCAAATTGGATTTTGATCTACTTTGCATACATAAATATCAAATAAAAGCCAGTCATCTTGTGATAAAACTTCAGTCCCATATGCAGGACAACTTTCTAGTTCTCACTACTGGTTCCCTGTTGGCAACAGCACAGCAAAAGGTGACCACAAAAAGTGGATTGGAGGTGAAAATGCTTGACGGTGAGAAAGAAGGTCACCAGAGTGGTCACTCATTTGTCTCAGGGGAATGCCAGAAAAGAGGAGAAGAATGCCAGGGAGCCAGATACTACAATGTTATGTGGCCTTAAGGAGTCTAGAAAATATTAATGATATGAAAAGAAAGAGGGTGATATAATTGAGTGGTGTGGGCTTCAATGGATGGAAGGCAGAAAGGCTGCCCGGAGGTGTTCATGGCCTGAAACCCAGAATCTGGGAATATGTTACACAACATGGCAAAAGGAACCATGCAGATCAAATGAAGGTTCAGGGCTTAGAATAAGTTTAGCCTGGATTATCCAGGTGGGTTCAATTTAGTCGTATAAAAATCCTTAAAAGCAGAGAACGTTCTGCAGCTGGAAACAGCAAAGATGAGGCAGATGGGAAATGTCGGAGAGATTCAAAGTGGGAGAGAAGGATTTGACCCACTATTTCTGACTCTAAAGATGAAGGAGGCCACAAGCCAGGGAATGTGGAGGTCTCTGGAAGCTGAGAATGACCCCTGGCCATCAGCCAGCCAGAAAACGAGGACTTCCGTTCTATAGCCACATTGAATAAGTTCTGCCAATGACCTAAATGAGCCTGGAAGCAGAATCTCCTCGACGCTGAGACTTTAATTTTGGGCTTGTCAGGCCTAAAGTAAATAAACCAATCTGACACCCCTATCCCACCACTACCAGGGACGTCTGGGCTACAGAGCTGTGAGGTAATACATGCGTGCTGTTGTGAGTTGCTAAATTGTGATTAATCTGTTATTGCAGCAATAGAAACCATACAAAAGACAACGAGGTTGTTGCAGGAGAGCTGATGAACTCAAAGCTGGAATGACTGGGGAGACAGCACTGTGAAGCCTCTGCACTTGCAGTACGGAAGTTCCAATCTCAGCTCTGACACTTAGTTATGTGATGGCACTCAGGAGACCCCACTTTGATAAAGCTTGATTTCCTCCACAACCTGGAAGTAATAACAGTGTCTCCCTCGCCAGCTGTGATGAGGCTTTAATGAGGTAATGGACGCGCACGTGCCTAACAGTGTCTAACAGGCACAGAGTTGCTGCTTTAGTATGTTTTATTGAAACGCCACACAGTAGTCTCTTGTCCCTGAAATCCAAGCCAGTGAGCAGAGTTTACTTGAGAGGAATTATGGAGTAGCATCGTCAAGAGGAAAGCCAAGTTCCAAATAAGGCCTGGAGATGGAGAAAGTGTACCCAGAAAAGGGTATGGGGCAAGTGTGAGCCAAGCGCGAATCACAGCAGCCTTCTTGGCTGCGAATGTGCGTAACGATCACCCAGAGATCTGCGCACAGGGCAGATTCGGACTCTGCAGGTGGGATGGCGCCTGAGACTCTGCCACTCCTACAAGTTTCCAAGTGGTGCAGGTGCTGCTGGTCCATGGACCGCAGTTTCAGTAGCAAGGAATTCGAGTATGTGAGAGAAGCGGCACTGGCTCTCGTGATGCGGCTGGATGATGAGAAGAGAGGAAAGGGAGAGCAAGCAGGAGGGACCTTCGTGTGGCCATCAGAAGCAGGCCTGAATGAGCAGGCTCCACTCATCTACCTTCTGCTGAGAGGGCCTCCCTTGTTGGTGAAGCCTGTTCCCAGGGGCGGGAGTGGCCCACTTGAGCATAGGAACGAGGGCCTGCGTGTGGTCAGCACTGCCAGACAGAGCAATTCTGAGGCTTTGTGCTTCCTTGTGGCTTCCGTTCTCAGAAAGCCCTTGCAGCAGGTCCTGTGGAAAGGTCAAACCCAGCTGACTTCTCCATGCTGCAGAGTTGAGGTGGACATCGGAGCCCAGCCAGGTAGGACACTTTTGATAATCTTACAAATAAAGGCCTTGGCGATGTATGACTGAAGCCTCCCTTTATTCCTTTCCAATTTTTCATTTTCGAAGTGCCTTCACGTCTCTAGTATCTTCTCACAGGCCTTTAAAAAATTAAACTATAAAGGTGTTCACATGCAAACTATAGATATGATGCTTTGCATTCTCTTCTGAAATTAAATAGGTAAGCACGTCTGCCGTCCCTGAGGCCTTAGAACACCGGATATGGAATCTTTTCTCCTCCCTCTTTTTGTCATCTTTTAATAAGGGAGTGTTGTGCTGGTTACAAACTCAGAGGATAAACTTTATGGGGAAGGATCTTGAGCTCTGCAGGTGTGCCATGGCCTCCAGTCTGAAAAGCCAGAATCCAATCCCAAATGCCGGGTTTAGAGACAGGCGCCTGGGACTCTGGCCTCAGGTATGTGTATGGTTCTAGCAACAGCGCTGGGTGTACCTAGCAGGTGCTGGGTACTGTCTGGAGCTGAGGAGGGGTCTAAGGAAAGATCAGCTAGACCAGAAAAATGACCTCTGCTTTCAGGGACAGTGCCATCCAGTTGGAAGGGTGAAGAGCAAACACCTGGAAGTGATTTAGGGATGTTGACCAGGGTTGTTGTCATTTGAAAATAGATGATAGCAGAAAAAAGAGAAGGAGATGCAAAGGTATGAGGAGAGTGGAGTGGCTTCCTTATGAAAGTAGCTGGCTAGTGCTTATGTCTCTGGTTTTACAGATAGTTTTTATTCAGGTAATATTGGCCGTGTTTTCTATTTTTCTCTGTGGGGTTTCCCAGTCTTTATTTGTATCTATAGCAGTTGGTTTCATGGCGGTCTCATGCATCTATTCTGTTTTTAAAATTTTAATATGACATCATTTTTATGACACTTCAGTCTCTGCATCACTTCTAATTATTTTACTATATTCTATTATGTAATTATGTAAACTCTTTGTCTTTTACTTAAATTACTCATTATTTTGATCATACAATACTGTCGCAATGAATATCTTTTTTATTTGAGCATTTTTCTTTCTTTTTAGTTATTCAGATGAATTCCCCAGCATTGAATTACTGGATCCAAGGGAGTGATGTTTTTAAGGATATAAAATCACATTTCTAAAGAATTGATCTAATGAAAAAAAAGTGCCGCTAGTAATATACCTATTTTCCCTGTTTACTCAGTTTGAGTTATAGAATTAAATCATACTTCTCTGCTATTGTTTTGATATAAATAATATTGGCTAAACATTTCATTATATCATTCTTCTATTTGCATTTTCTCTTGAAAGGATGTCTGTTCATAGCCTTTCTGCATTTATCTGTTAGAGTCTTGGTGATGTGTATTTTTAAAGCTGCATTTAATCATTTGATACAAATTCGGTGCCTGCTCTATGTTAGGAACAGTACTAGATGCCAGAGACACACCAGGGGAGAGCATCCCTGTTTTATTTGTGAATCCCTTGCCCCTCTCCTATCCAAATTCGTTTTCTTAATATTAATAGCCTCACTTGTTAGGGTTTTTTCCTCTTTCCCAAATGAATTTTAGAATCGTAATAAGTGCTATTTCAAAAAGGACTTTATACATGCTAAACATACACATACATACATATATATCCAGGATGTTGCTTCTCTTTCCTGAAGATGGATTTTGATTGATATCACAATATAGCTGTATGCCTCCATTTATCCAAAACTTCTTTTATATGTTTTTTATATATTGCCAAATTATATGGTGGTTTTGTTTTGAGTGTTTGGAAAAAACTCTATAAATATATTGTTTTCCATAATGGATCTACCAATTTACATTTCCACCAACTGTGGGCAATGGTTGCTTCTAGCACTTTGTCAGTGATGTTTTGCTTTTCAAATATTGAAATAGTATCATCTGTGATTGACTTTTTTTTCTCCCTCTATATACACTTTTTATTTTATATCTTATTGTATTAGTTAGAACTTGGGACATAAGGTAGATGGCAGAGGTCATGTATGTCTTGGTCCTATTTTTGATCCCCAAAATAGGATCAAAACTGGTAAAAATTGGTACCATAAGTGGGGCTTTGCTATATTTTCTCTGTGTGACTCTTCGTTTGAAATGTTCTATCTAATATGTATCTTTTTATTTCTAGTTTACAATGCTTTATTGAGAATAGATACTACAGTGTCACAACTCTTTCAGTAATATTTTAAAGAAGTCCTTAAGGCTTCTAGAAATTTAACATTGATACACAGTCATGTGCTGCATAATTATGTTTTGGTCAACAATGGACTGCATATATGGATGTGTGACTGTGGTTCTGTAGATTACAATGGAGCTAAAAAAATTCCTATTACCTAGTGATCTCTTAGCTTTCATAACATCACAGTGCAATGCATTATGTATTTGTGTTAGTGGTGATGCTGGTGTAAACAAACTTGTGATGCCAGTCACATAAAAGCCTAGCCCACACAATTATGTATATAGCACATGATACTTGATAATAATAAATGACTATGTTACTGGTTTATGTATTTACCATACTTTTACTGTTATTTTAGCGTATCCTCCTTCTCCTTACATAAAAAATAATAACTTTAAAACAGCCTCAGGCCAGTCCTTCGGAGGTATTCCAGATGAAGGCATTGTTATCCTAGGAGATGACAGCTCCATGCATGTTATTGCTTCTGAAGAACTTCCAGTGGGACAAAATGTGGAGATGGAAGACAGGGATATTGATTATTCTGATCCTGTGAAGGCCTAGGCTAATGTGTGTTTGTTTTTAACAAAGTTTGAAAAGTTAAAACTGAAAAAATAGCTTGTAGAATAAGGTTATAAAGAAAGAAAATATTTTTGTACAGCTATGCAATGTACATTTTAAGCTGTTATTACACAAGAGTCAAAAAGTTAAAATATTATAAATTTATAAGCTTTGTTATAAGGTAATCATATTACAGTCAGCTAAAGTTAATTTGTTATTGAAAGGATTTAAAAATAAATTTAGTGTAGCCTAAGTGTACAGTGTTGAGGAAGTCTACAGTAATGCATAGTAATGTCCTAGGCTTTCACACTTACTCACCATTCCCTTATACCCAGAACAACTTCCAGTCCTGTAAACTCCATTCATGGTACAGGTATATGTATTTTATCTCTTATGCAGTATTTTTACTGTACCTTTCCTATGTCTAAATGCGCAAATACTTAACATTGTGTTACGATTGCTGATAGTATTCAGGACAGTAACATGTTGTACAGGTTTATAGCCCAGGAGCCATAGGCTATACCGTAGCCTAGGTATGTAGTAGGCTATACCATCTAGGTTTGTGGAAATACTCTCTATGATGTTACTATTTTGTAGTGCTAACTTCTATTTTCAGGCGTTTTACTAGTGACTCGTAGGTATGAATATATCAGAGCAGTGTAGTTTTTGTGTTATCACGTTTTAGAGAAAACATGAAAAACCTGTGGGTGGGATACCACCTTCCTGATGTTTTTCCTCTCCTGGGTTAACAAATGAAACTGTGTGACCGTCTTAGGCAGCAAGTAACAGTAGCCCTTCCCCAACTGGTGTCAGCCGACTGCTGTCAAAGAGGGAAGAAAACATAAGTCTGCAAATTTTCTTGTTAAAACTGCTTCTTTTCTTTAAAGTGTGCTCGGATTTTTAGAAACTTCTGGTAGAGGAAAGAATCATGCCTCTCAGTTTTGCTGCCCCAGGGTAGAAATAAAAGACATTAGACAACCCTCTATCCCTTTTTCTAGGTTTTCCCTCACTTCCCCCTGAGGGTGATGAATATGTTCACTTTCCTGATCATGGTGGTGATTTCATGGGTGAATGCATATTTTAAAATACATCAAACGATACACATTGCCTATGTGCAGCCTAGTGTATGTCAATTAGACTTCAATCAAGCTGTTAAAATAACCTTGGTTTTTAAGGGAAGAAGTCATGTGGGCTGAAAAGGGGAAAAGGGCAGTCTTTCTATGTGGGAGACAAGGGGACCCCAGGTGGGAGGGTGTATTAACAAAACCGTTTAAAACATTTCAGTGACTCTTCATTTTCTTACAAGAAATCATATCTGTATGGTCCATTTTCTATGTAATATTTCTTGTGAGATATTAAGCATGTGTTTCATTTAATTTGAGGTTTGTTTTAGGGGTTAGAGTGTAAAATGGAACTCTTACGGGAAATATTTTGTGTAAATGATTCTTATGCTGCTGTAATGCAGAGCAAAATGACAGTAAAAGCACAGCTAAGTAAAATCTATATTAACACTTTTATATATTCATTACTGTAGATGTTTTTATCAGTTTTAAGACTGAATCACACAGTTACTGACCAATTGCATGCTATAATCCTCAGGAATGCAATGCATGAGTGAATTTATTAAGGTACTCCTATGGGTTTAAGTGATTTAATGAAAAACGAACTTTTCAGGAGAAAGATGGTAGGTAATAAATATGAGACACTTCCCACCTGCTTCTGATATATAACCCAGTGGTAGTTCTATTCACTCAATGCTAAAGATGGATCACTATAACCACGCCAGAAAGGAACTTTAGCTGAATTTTGTGAATGGCAATCAAAGTAGGCCAAGGTCACTTGAAATTACTCTCAAAGATTATCTTTGTCTAAAGTGAAATTTTAAAATGGGGAGAGATTTGGATATTTTAAAAAGGAGAGGCTTGTAAATACAATAAGGTTAGGCTGTAAGAAAGTTCTAGGGGACTAATCTACTTGTTTATTCAAATAAAGTGAAAATTCTTAATTTTGTCTTTGTTTATAATACTACTGCTCAAAAGGTGGATTTGGTGCATTCCGTTTGTATGTCCTGGGGTTTATTGTTTTGGACGCTTCTACTTGTATAATTTCATGCCTCCAAGTCATGGAAACATAGTGGCTAAGGAAGGACCTCAATTATTCTGTCCTGGTGTGGATTATGGCAAAATGTATTCATTCAACTGACAAATAATTCAGTGCTTACAGTGTCCCAGGCACCAAACTAGTAACTGGTGAGGCAACTGTGTGCAAGAAAGACAAGGTGCATACCCTCAAGGTTATAATTCTACCTGGGCAGATGGATGTTAGACATTAAGAAATTGATAAGGATAAATGCCATGAAGGACATAAAAAGAGGAGTGTGATGGGACTACTGGAGGGGAGAAAATCTTCCTCCCAAGAGCTAGGAGGGTCCTGAGATGGGGAGAGCCTCACCTCCACCTCTCAACCTGGGCATCAACTTTAAGTGGATTGCCAGCAAGAACAAAAGCCATGGGTCTGGACCCCCTCTCCCACAGGGTGACATCCTAAAGCAGTGGTTCTCAAACTTGGTTGAATTTGGCAATCACTTAGGGAGTCTGGAAAAGAATAACTGATACCTGATTCTCACCCCCAGGGGTTCTTGTTTAATTGCTATGGAGAGCTGCCTGAAGAAGTGGAAAAGCTCTCCAGGTGTTACTCATGTACGGCACGGTTGCAGAACTCTCAAGAAGTGGTTCTCAAAATTCCCTGGGTGCCCAAATCTCCTGGAGGGCTTGTTAAGACACTGATTTCTGAACCTACCACTGATGTTCTTGAATCAGTACATCTGGGGATTGGGGGTTGGGTTTGAGAATTTACCCTTCTAACAAGCTCTCAGGTGATGCTGCTGCTGGCCCAACGACCACATTTTGAGAACTATTCTATGATCCTTTACTATGTACTTAATCTGCACATCGAAATAGCATTTTAAGTGTTCCATTAGTAAAAATGTGGTTTTATTCTTCTCCCAGGTTAATGGGAAAAATGTTCTAGTGAATCTACAGATTTGGGGAAATTGAGCCAAATTAAAGCAAATTAAATATTACCCAACCTAATCGTTGTCCAGACAATTTCTATTGCATGTCGTAGATCAAGTCTTTCAAGAGCCCCAATTATGTAATTATGTGGGAACAGCTGAAAAAAAAATTTGTTATTGTATCATCATACCTCGGAGATATCACAGGGTTACTTCTAGACTACTATGATAAAGCCAGTATTACCATAAAATGAGTCATGTGAATTTTGGTTTCCCAGCATACATGAAAGTTATGTTTATACTATGTTGCCTATTAAGTGTGCAGTAGCATTATGTCTAAAGTAACAATGTACATATCTTAATTAAAAATACCTTGTTGCTAAAAAATCTTCCGAGCCCTCCGCAAGTCCTAATCTTTTGACTGGTGGAGGGTCTTGCCTCCATGTTGATGACTGCTGACTGATCAGGGTGGAGGTTGCTGGAGGTTGGGGTGGGTGTGGCAATTTCTTAAAATAAGACAACACTGAAGTTTACTGCACCAGTGGGCTCTTTTCACAGAAGAGTTCTCGGTAGCATGTGATGCTGCTGGAGAGCATTTAACCCACAGAAGAAGTTTTATCAAAATTGGAGTCAATCCTCTCAAATCCTGCCACTATTAACTAAATTTGTGTAATGTTCTAGTTTGTTGTCATTTCAACAACATTCACAGCATCTTCAGCAGAAATAGTTTTGTACCTCAAGAAACCACTTTCTTTGCTCATTCATAAGAAGCCAGTCTTCATTCAAGTTTTATTCTGACATTATAGCAATTTAGTAACATCTTCAGTCTCTGCTTCCAGTTTTAGTTCTTTTTATTTCCACCACATCTGCAATTACTTCCTCCACTGAAGTCTCAAACCTCTGGAAGTCATCTATGAGGATTAGAATCTATTTCTTTCAAACTCCTGTTAATGCTGATATTTTGACCTACTCTCATGAATCACGAATGTTGTTAATGGCATCTAGAGTGGTGAATCCTTTCCAGAAGGTTTTCAGTTTACTTTGCAGAGATTCATCAGGAGAATCACTATGTATGGCAGCTATTACTTATGAAATGTGTGTCTTAAATATTAAGACTTTAAAATTGAAATTACTCCTTGATCCATAGATTGCAGAATGGATGTTGTGTTAGCAGGCATGAAAACAACATTCATCACCTAGCACATCTCCATCAGAGCTCTAGCATGACCAGGTACATTGTCAATGAGCAGTGATATTTTGAAAGAAATCTTTTTTTTTCCTGAACAATAAATCTCAATAGTGGGCTTAAAATATTAAGTAAACCATGCCATAAAAAAATGTCTGTCATCTAGACTTTGTTTTTGCATTTATAGAGCATGGGCAGAGTAGATTTAGCAAATTCTTAAGGGCCCTAGGATTTTTAGAATGGCCAAGGAGCATTGGCCTCAACTTAGTCACTGGCTGCATTAGCCCCTAACCAGAGGGTCAGCCTGTTCTTTGAAGCTAGACATCGACTTCTCCTTTCTAGCCATGTAAGTCTCATGTGGCGTCTTCTTCCAGGATAAAGCTGTTTCATCTACATTGAAAATCTGTTGTTTAGTATAGCTACCTTCATCAATTATCTCAGCTAGATCTTCTGGATAATTTGCTGCAGCTTCTCCATCAGCACTTTCTGCTTTACCTTTCACTTTTATGTTATAGAAACAGCTTATTTCCTTAAACCTCATGAACCAACTTCTGCTGGCTTCCAATTTTTCTTCTGAAGTTTCCTTACCTCTCTCAGCCTTCATAGTTTTGAAGAGAGTTGGAGCCTTGCTGTGGAACAGGCTTTGGCATAAGGACGTGTTGTAACTGGTTTGATCTTATTCTTTCCTAGCTTTTGGTTAAAGTGAGACATGTGACTCTTTCTTTCACTTGAACACATAGGGGCATTTTAAGGTTTTTAATTGGCCCAATTTTAATTTTGTGTGTCTCAGGGAGTAGGGAGAACTGAGGGGAGGGAGAGAAATGGGGGAACAGCTGAACAGTGGAGCAGTGAGTTGAGGATACACATAACATTTATCTGTTAAGTTTGTTGTCTTATATGAGCATGATTCATGGCACCCCAAAACAATTAGAATAGTAACTTCAAAGAATGCTGATCACAGATCATCAAAACATATAATAATGAAAACATTAGAAATATTGCAAGAATTACCAAAATGTGACCCAGAGCCATGAAGTGAGCACATGCTGTTGGAAAGTGGCATTGATAGGCTTGCTTAATGCAAAGCTGCCACAAACCTTCAACCTGTTAAAATAAAAGAACACACAACATCTGTAAAGTGCAATAAAAAGAAGTAGAATAAAATGAGGTGTGTGTCTCGTAAACTTCACTGGCAAGTTCCAGTCTTAAAATCTTGTTGCTATCTTTCTCTGTGCTCCTATAACAGAATATGAGATTGGGTAATTTATAAAGAGCAACAATTTATTTTCTCACAGTTCTTGGTTGAGAAGTCCAAGAGCAAGTTCAGTTGCCTAGTGAGGACTACATCCTCTAGAGAGGAGGAGCACTATGTCCTTACATGGCAGGGATGGATGGGCAAGAGACAGAACATTGCAAGAGACCCCTTTTTTTTTTTTAGACAGAGTCTTGCTCTGTCACCCAGGCTGGAGTGCAGTGGTGCAATCTTGGCTCACTGCAACCTCCGCCTCCTAGGTTCAAGTGATTCTCCTTCCTCAGCCTCTTGAGTAGCTGGGATCACAGGCATCCACCACCATGCCAGGCTAATTTTTGTATTTTTGGTAGAGACGGGGTTTCACCATGTTGGTCAGGCTGATCTTGAACACTTGACCTTGTGATCCACCCGCCTCGGCTTCCCAAAGTGCTGGGATTACAGGCGTGAGCCACCGCACCCAGCCAAGAGACCTCCTTTATAAGGACCTTAATCCCATTTACAAGGGAGAAGCCCTCATGACCTCACTATCTCTTCATGGGCCCACCTCTTAAAACTATCACATTGGCAAAACCAGAATTTGGGGGGGGAGGGCACACATTCAAATCATAGCAATTACTGATGAGAGATGCCCCCAAAAGCTATCCATAAGTGGTCAAGCACAATATCTTCAGGTTCTGGTAGCCATTTTGTGTGTAATTTCAAGAGGTAGATTGAAGGGGTCTCTACTGTCATCAACCTCTGTTGACTGAAAGGAATTGTTCAATGAAGAAAGATGGTAAAGGGTAGAGGCCTTATTTTACCAGGAGTGCTACACATTTTTTATAAATTCATGTTAAGGGTTTGGTTCATGCAGTAAGAATACATGTCAAACTAGATTGTGGGTATCAAGAAATCCAAAGTGGCCACTCGGGGGGGAATACCTGTAATCTGTCACTGCCATCGTTATCAGCTTAATCTGTCTTCAGGGAACTGGCTTGTCTTGTTCACTGTGATATGCTGTTGGGGCTGAAGCCACTGGCTGCCTTGAACTCTAAAGTGTATTTTCTAATCAGTCACTGCATATTAACTTGCTGGTTCTTTGGGTTTGCACATGTTCTTCCTCATACACACACTCACAAGAACAACAAAAAGTAGGCCGGCCTCACAAGCAATTGCAACAAAAACAAAAATTGACAAGTAGGACCTAATTGAACTAAGGAGCTTCTGCACATCAGAAGAAACTATCAATATAATAAGGAGAAAACCTACAGGATGGGAGAAGATATTTGCAAACTATGCATCCAACAAGGGACCAATATCCAGAATCTATAAGGAACATAACAACTGAACAAGCACAAAACAAATAGCCCCTTTAAAAATAAATAAAATACATGAATAGACACTTCTCAAAAGAAGACATACAATCTGCCAATAAACATGGAAAAATGCCCCACGTCACTAATCATTAAGGAAATGCAAATCAAAACTACAATGAGATACCATCTCACATCAGTCAGAATAGCTATCATTAAAAAGTCAAACAGCAGATACTGGTAAGGCTGAGGAGAAAAGAGAATGTTCATCCACTGTTGGTGGTAGTGTTCAGCCACATAGAAAGCAGTTTGCAGATTTCTCAAAGAACTTGTAACTACTCTTTGAACCAGTCATCCCGTTACTGAGTATATATCCAAAATAAAATAAGTTGCTTTACCAAAAACACACATGCATTTGCATGTTCATCACAGCAATATTCACAGTAGTAAAGACATGCCATCAACCTAGATGCCCATCAATGGTGGACTGGATAAAGAAAATGTGCTACCCATGCACATAGAATATTACATAGCCATGAACAACAATATGTCCTTTGAAGCAACATGAAGACAGTTGGAGGCCATTATTCTGAGCAAATTAACATGGGAACAGAAAACCAAATACTGCATGTTCTCGCTTGTAAGTGAGAGCTAAACATTGTGTACTCATGGACATAAAGATGGAAACAATAGAAACTGGGAAATATTAGAACAGGGAGGGAGGAGGAAGGGTAAGGGCAGAAAAACTATACGGTACTGTGTTTAGTACCAGGGTGACAAGATCAGTTGTACTTCAAACCTCAGAATCTTGCAATACACTCAGGTAACAAACCTGCACATGTAACCTCTGAACCTAAAAAGCTAAAATTATTAAACAGAAAAGTAAGCTGGCATGGAAAACAGTATTTTGCCAATTGTGCAAGAATTTGACTAAGCCTTCCAAGGCAACATACCAGAGTGATTTTTATTGTCCGACTTCATAAGAAATGACACATTTATTTCTCTAAACTAGTTTTCAATTCCTCCGAGTGCCTAGTTTGCCTGGCTATTGGGAAATTTAGTCTCAGTCATGATTGAGGCTCCATGTCTCATGATTGAGGCTCCGTGTCTCTTGATTGAGTCTTCATGTCTCATGATTTAGACTCCGTGTCTCTTGATTGAGGCTCCGTGTCTCATGATTGAGGCTCCGTGTCTCTTGATTGAGGCTCCGTGTCTCATGATTGAGGCTCCGTGTCTCTTGATTGAGGCTCCGTGTCTCTTGATTGAGGCTCCGTGTCTCATGATTGAGGCTCCATGTCTCTTGATTGAGGCTCCATGTCTCCTAATTGAGGCTGCATGTCTCTTGGAGCTGTCTAAAGGTCCCCAAATCTTCTATTTTCCACCTTGGAGAGTCCTTCTGGTATCAGTTATTCTTTATAAGCCTCTATTCCTTAACTGTCTTCACCCCATCAAAAAGAATCCCTTTCATTTCATGGGGAAACCTTTCTTCCCTCCTCACGTCTATCCTTTTTGCCTAGGCATTCAGCTCTTTCTTCTTCCCCTCTGATCCCTTAAAGTTAGCATAATCACACTCAGCATTCCTTTTTTGTTTGTTTGTTTTGTTTGTTTGTTTGTTTTGAGAACAAAAGCAAAATGCTGCTTTCACCCAGCAATACACATGCCCTTCAGGGAAAGGGATAAAAATGCTAAACTGTCCTCTTATAGTGGAGCAGAGGAAAAAATACAGAAAGAGCAAAATAACAAATTAATAATTTAAAAGTATCCTATTAGAAGTATAAAAATTCTAAACTGTTGTTTCCCCTGAATCTTCTGGCAAAATCAAACCTCTGATGAACTATGCTATGTGTTTAATTTAACTTTATATACTCTTGGTATTCCAAATTATTCCCTGGGGCACATGTGTTCCAGCTGGAGAAGCAGGGATATAAATCTCATTTGATTCTTCATAACCTATGGGTTGGGAGACATTATCTCTCTTTTACAGATGGCAAAACTGAGGCTCAAATAATTCAGGACTTGCCCTTGGTTACCGATTGATTCATTCAGCAAATCATTTGAGTATCTGTGATGTGCCAGACACTTCTCTAGGGGCTAGGGATACATTTGTGAAGAAGAACAGTCCTGTCCCACTTCTCCTACTGTAATTGGTATGGGAGTAGGCAGGAGAGATTAATATCATAAAGTAAATTTAGAAAGAATTTCAGATTATGGCAATAGAAACAGCTAAGACCTTTGAGTTCTCACTGTACTCCCATACCAGATGTAAGTGCTTAAAACACACTATCATCTAATCTGTGTGAAAACTTTGTCCAGTAGGAAATGTTACATTATTTCTGATGAGAAAACTAAGGGAGGTTGAGAGAGGTTAAGAGACTTGTATACAATAAGCAACAAATTCAATTCCAGACACCCAAGAATAACTGATGTGATGCTATGAAGAAAACGAAAGATCACAAGATAGAGTGTGCGATGGAGGGAAGCTATTTTCATAAGGAGGTTGGCATCATCTCTCTGGAGTTACCTGTGCGTTTAGGCCAAAATGGGTAGGAGACATGTACACATTTAGGAAGAGAGAGATTTTCTGTGCAAAGGCCCTGTGGCTGGATAAGACCAGTTTAGAAATTCTTGTCTATTGGAGCCTAAATTCAGTGATCTCTCTGCTTTATAAATGTAAAATCACTAACTGTGGGGCCTCTAGCAAATAAAACCCAAAGCCTTGGTGACAGGAGGACAGCTTTGGCCAACAAAGTTTTTAACCCATTTGCTGAGCATTCAGCTCCAACAGGTTTTACGATTTTTCATAACAGCCTCATTTTACTTTTAGTTTGGTTAGCCAACCGAAGGCTCCAGAGCTGTTTAGAAGTTCACATTTTCTCTCAGTTATTAGTTTCATAAACATGGGTCAATTCTTACTTTTCGGATCCTTTTCTAGCTCTTAGTTTTGCATCAAAATGATATTTTGGAAACAGCTATTATTTCTATTGCATTGCTGGAGTTTTTTCTTTTATGAAGTTTGGGGAAAAGGTTTTTTAATTTTCCTGCTTGGACTTATTCTGTTTAGCTTAAGTTGTCAGCAGCTGCCTTTGTGAGAAGTCTTTCAAGTGTACTGATACGATAATGGATGGATGGTCTCCTTTCTCAACTGAAGATTCTTGGTTGGCTATGTTTCTGAAAGCACGGGGGTGAGAGATCTCCCAACCTGGTTAGGTGCTCCCAAAAGTTATTTTCGTTCCAAGACTGAGCATTGGCATCAGAGGACTGGGTCATACTACCTACTAAATTGTCTATTCCTTAGTTAAACAGAATTACTATTTCCTGGACATGCCAAGTAATTGAAGTATATTCAATGATTTCTTCGTTCAACAGTGTATGATGAGAAGAGCAGTATATAACATCTCTCTGAGCCCTATTGCTAGCTCTGCCTTGAGCCAGCAAGGTGACTATCAATAAATGAACCTGTATTTCTGAATCTCAGTTTCTACATTTGTAAAATGAAGCTTAATGTCAAAGGAAGGGTGATATGTATCTGGTACTAGTTCTGTTTCTCTGGAGAACCCTGACTAAAAAGATTTTGGTACCAAAAATGATTCTAGGGAATTTTAAAGATGAGTTTTTCTGAATTGATTCTGGTATTTTTGGAATCGGCTCTTTGATTAGATTTAAAGATACCAATGACTCTATTTCCAGTAATACAGAGAGAACTGATATCCCATGGCCTTAACTTTTACAGAGATATACAAAATATTCTTACTCCTAATAATCACTTAAAAGAAGCAAGGAGCTACATGACCCTATATGATACTTTTCAATATTTTTGGAAAATAAATGAAACAGTGACACTGGTTGATTGCTGCTAATGTCACTAGACAAAGTGGTGATAGATAAGGATGAGCTCAGGAATTTGAATTTCCAGTTTAAGTGCTGCATAAAAGACCTAAGATCTTCTACGTGTGTCCTGAAGGAGACTGTTTTCTCCTGTTTCCACAGGGCTGAAATTGCTGAAAATCTAATGCAGAACCTCATCCTGCAACTGGCTTAATTACAGTATAAGTTGAACTCACAGCCTGACAGGGTGCCAACTGTTTAAAGTGAGGGCATTGATGGGAAATAATGGGTTCTTATAAGTTGAAATGGGTACATGTGAGAAGACCCTGATCAAGCTGGGGACATCAAGCCCCTAAATTCTTTACCGGTGCTGTCAAAGACAGAAATTAGCAAGAAAGCATGTTGGCCGGTTGTATCCAGTACCACTAAGAATAGCAGGGATGTTTTCGAAGGGTCTGTTAAATTTATTGAGAAATCATCAAGAAAAATTTTGAAATAATTTTAAATGGAGTGATGAGGGCAGCATGACAAGGGATTCTCTACCCTAGGCAAAATATCCCTCTCCACCCCCAGCAGAAGTGGCCTAATCCCAGTTGTATAGCCTTTCTAGCTTGCCTGTGGAGGTTTACCCTGCATTGTCTGAGAAAACTGTCTCTCCTCAGGAAACTGCCATACAAAACAATGCTGATTCTCTTCAGGACCTGCCTTTCTTTGCCTCTAGACCTGTAAGTAGACTTAAGTCCCAGCAGGCCCCTAAAAGTGAGATACAATGTGTGACCTACAAGGAGGTGTATTCATTCCACTATTTTGCGTCTCTGGAGAATCCTGAGTAATAAACACACTAAAGGCTGGCCCAACCTGGAAGCAAAGCAAGTATAAGGGCCAGGGGGTGGCCATCCCCCAAGTTCACGTTGTTGCTCAATCCTCTGGTTCTACCACTCTAGTGTCAAGGAATAATCCTTCTAGGGTCATTCTTCTAGGAAGACCACAGCTTTCTATGAGACAAAACAAGACCAAGAGAAGGAGACTCAGAACTCGGGATAATATTTCCCAATGTTGAGAGTTTCCTAGTCCGTAAGTCTTCTCAGATCTAAACAACTCCAAAGCAGAAGTACAGCTTTCTAATCTTGCCACAGGAGAACAAGAGAGCAGGGCTGGGCAAACTTAATTGGTTTGTTACTCCAACCTCATGAATGAAAGTGCCCCAAAAGACTTTCCCCCACCAAAGCTTATGAGCAAGGAAACACATTCTCCCCTGGACCCTCTAAAATGAAATACAGCCCTGCCAGCACTTTGGATTTAGCCTGGTGAGATTCATACTAACTTCTGATCTAGAGAACTGTAAGATTATAAACTGTTTCTGCCAAAGCTCTATACCCTAGAAAATACAACCTAATGAATATCTTTGAAGTTCATTAATCATTGATGGATAGTTGTCCTCCTTAGTGTAGAATAAGTGATGCAAAACAGGAATGGAAAAGAGCTATGTGTTACCATAGAAAACAAATGGGTCCAACTATGTGATTTCTAAGGCACTGTCTATTTAACAATTTACGAATCTTAGTCTAAGAGTCTAGGGCCCTCAACATGTGAAGGAGTGGGAACTCTGCTCTTTCCTCAGTGGTCAATGTAAGCCTCACAGGGTATTCATCTTTATTTCCTTTAGTTTGTTTAAAGGCAAGGTAAGTTTAACTTCAATGTGCTAGGACAAAATTGAAAGTTAAAGGACAGATGCATACTAATGTCCTATGTTTTAATCTAATCTGAATCAATAGCTTTGCATTAGTCTCAGCATCTAGAATATATATGTACATATACTATATGGCCTATATATAGTTTGTCTATCTCTGCCTCATCCTGTGTGTGTGTGTAGTATATGTGTATATATATACACAGGTCCTCAAGACCTGCCTTTCTTTGCTTCTAGACCTGTAAGTAAACTTAAGTCCCCGCAGGCCCCTAAAAGTGAGATACATACACATATATATGTATGTGTGTATATATATGTATGTGTACATATATACACACATATATATATACACATATATATACACACACATATATACATATACCATTCTTCCAGAATTATAGTTTTTACACATTCATTTTCTACTTCAAAATCAATAATGACAAGGCATTTGCTGGAAACTCTGGAACATTTTGTTGACTAAAACAAGAAAATGGGAATTCAAATAAAGTTAACTTCAGGTTCAAATATAGTTCATATACTTCTCCTTACCAACAAATTTCCAAAGTCATTGGAAATATTTTGATGAAAGCTTTTAGTGTTCACAAATAATGTTATATCTAAAAGTGCATTTCTCCTGATAATGCTAATATACATATGGCATAAAAATAGGTTGTCTGTAAAGATCTAGCTGAATGTAGCTTTTTATAAACTCCCATATTTATTCTATTTTTATTGCACTTCTGCCTAGACTGAAATAGGATAGGTCTGACCTTGACCTGAGACACATCTGTACTGCAAATCCTAGAGTTTCCACAAGGACTATTTGACTAGCTCATGTAAATTAAGGGCCTTTTACTGCCAGTGGTAATGAAGTCTCCCTGTCTAAAAGTCTCCTCTTTCCCTAGAGGGTCCTCTAATCCAATGTGAGTACTACTTTAGTATTATTCTCATAACCCAGGTTACAACAGATCTACCAGCCATTGCTGGCTTTGCATGTGTAGGAAGGGGTAACAAGCCAAGACACATAGGCAACATCTACAACCTGGGAATGGACCTCAGCTGTCAGTCATTAAGAAGATGGAGACCCCAGTCCCACATTGAAAGGAAATGAATTCTGCCTATAACCTAAATGAACAAGGAAACAGATTCTCCCCTAGACCCTCTAAAATGAAACACAGACCTGACAGCACCTTGGTTTTAGCCTGGTGAGAGTCATACCAACTTCTGATCTACAGAACTATGAGATTATAAATTTGTATTGTTTTAAGCCACTAAGTATATGGTGTTCTGTTACAGCAGCACAGGAAAACTAATACATCCAGAGAAGGAAAAGTCAAAATACTTGCTTAATGGTTCAGAAAGGAAATGATAGCAATGTAAGTGTGTCAAGACGTCATGTGACATGCGACTAAATTTCCTCTCTTTATTAGAGTTATGGAAAGTAATAGAGAAGGCGGATTGAAGAACTGATGCATGGATGAGATTTTTGATACGAAGCACCAACCTGTGCTCTGAATTCCACAGACAAAACTGTGCTGATGTACTGTTTCCTTCTGTCCCTTTGGAGCTGGGTAAATATTCCCTTTCTTTGTGTCTACTTAACCCTGCTGAGCCAAACCTAAGTAGTATTTCTTAAATAGTGTCAGCAGCAATTTTGCCTTTGGGAAATAATTCTTTGAAGCTATAGTTTGCTTCTAACAGCATTTCTGGAGAACAGTAGACATTATCATTTAAATTTCACCACTTTCGAGTAGACTCGAAGAGGTTATAAACCCTAGCCCAAAGAATAACAATTCAAGACAAAATTAGAGCAAAAGTTATATATATATATATACATTTCATGCTGATTCAAAAGAAAAGTATTCAGGGTTTCTGCAGTTTGTTTTATATTTAACAGAAAAGCTTCATCTGTTACTTCATAGTGCAGGCTGTTATCTGATCACTGGTGCCATTGACATCACTCTGTAGGCATTTTGGTTATTTCTGGAAATAGCAGCAGGAGGAAAGACTGTTAAGCCCTAAAGAGAATTAAGTCTTGGAATGGAAAATTCAGTTCAGTCCTTAGTGACAGGCTTCCTCTCAAAGCTGTTTAAAGATGAAGCTCTCACTTATAAACAACTTGGAATTTTCTCCCACCTTGACTCATTTTCCATGAGAGACTTCAGCTGCACACTCTTTCTAAGGGGATAATCAAACCAACTGCTGGGATCCAAGCTGTCAGTTTGCTCTTCGGAGTATCTGAGTGCTGATTGGCTGCCCTCTCCCCATGAGGGATGCTGATTGGCCCAGGAAGAGTCTGGAATGAAGGAGCATTGTGGTAATTACTCCCCTGCAATGGCAGAACACAGGATGCCTGTGGTCCATGACTCCATATTGTTTGCTGAGGCCTGTATTTCAGGACAATATAGAGACAGGTCGTTTCTCTATGCTGTGACAGGCTGGCAAAGCAGAGTCATAATTATTTAACAAACATAATGTCCACGAAAACTAGAATATCACAGAATCTGTATGTATATACTATATATGTATGTATATACTAAAACTCAGAAGTTTTCAAGTTCAACCCCAGTGCAAGGAAGAAGGCGCTTCAGGCTATTCCCTGAAGACAAGATTGAACCTCACAGCTGTAGAGACTGACCACCCCTTACGGAAGCCTGGCTACCTTTCAGAAAGTTGCATTTGTTAGAAATGGAATTTTCATGGTGACCTGAATGTGAATCTTGGTCATCTTTTCCCTGGTGGTTCTGTAGTCTATGGCCATAGAGAGCAAGCCCAGTTTTGTCTACAGTAGAATTCTCAAGCTCTGCAGGGTTCTTAAATATGATGTTGCTCAAACCAGTCATTTTACAGGCAAGAAAACTAGGGTCAAAGAAGATTCATTGTTTTGCTCACAGTCAGAGCTTTATGGTGGCCATTACAAACCCAAACTGCATAATGCCCTGAGTTTTTCCCCTCTATACTCTGTCCAGGAAAACACCCCAAGTAGAAGGGCTGTTGTGTTAGAGGGATAAAGGAGTGTAGGAATGAAAAAATCCTGGGTTCTAATTATGATGTTAGAACTTATTATGTATTTGACTTTGTGTGTTTTTCTTAATTTTTTCATTCTCAAGTTTCTTAATTAAGAACAACAAGACTTCCTCTGAAGAAGAAATGAGGTAATCATTTATAAAGCACCTAATCCAGTGCCTGAATTGGAATAAACATAAACATATTTTGTAGTTCTTATTTGTTAAAATCTTTCAGCAAATGTTTTATGGGTTCTTTCTAGATTCTGGGCACTGATACAGATGCTGGGTGTATTGAAGTGAACCAAAACATGTTCAGTCCCTGCCTTCATGAGGAGGGAGAAAATGAACAAATATACACATTTATCTAAGTCATATTTTAATAAGTGCTCTGAAGAAACACAGCGAAGTTTGGGGGATAGAGAGTTAAAAGGTGCTCTTTTCTTTCATTAATTTTAATTTTAAGTTCTGGGGTACATGTGCAGGATGTGCAGATTTGTTACATAGGTAAACGTGTGCCATGGTGGTTTGCTGCACGTATCAACCCATCACCTAGGTAATAAGCCCAGCTTGCATTAGATATTTTTCCCAATGCTCTCCCTACCCCGACCCCACTCCTGACCGGTCCCAATATGTGTTGCTCCCCTCCCTGTGTCCATGTGTTCTCATTGTTCAGCTCCCACTTACAAGTGAGAACATGCAGTGTTTGGTTTTCTGTTCCTGCCTTAGTTTGCTGAGGATAATGGCTTCCAGCTCCATCCATGTTCTTGCACAAGACATGATCTCATTCCTTTTTATGGCTGCATAGTATTTTATGGTGTATATGTACCACATTTTCCTTATTCAGTCTGTCATTGATGGGCATTTTTGTTGATTCCATGTATGTGCTACTGTGAATAATGCCACAATGAACATAAGCATGCATGTATCTTTGTAATAGAATTATTTATGTTTCTTTGGATATATACCCAGTAATGGGATTGCTGGGTCAAATGGTATTTCTGCTTCTAGATATTTGAGGAATCACCACACTGTGTTCCACAGTGGTTGAACTAATTTACCTCCCCACTGATCATCAGAGAAATGCAAATAGAAAGCAGACTGAGATACCATCTCAGGCCAGTGAGAGTGGTGATGATTAAAAAGGCAAGAAACAACAGATGCTGATGAGGTTGCTCTTTTCTGTAGAGAGGTCAGGGAAAGCATCTTGGCAAATGGGTATCTGAGGAATCACCTGGATGAGCTCAGGTTTTGGACCGTGTGAACATCTGGGAAAGAATATTCTAGGACAAGAGATGTAAAAAGCAGAGATCCTGAGGCAAAGGTCCTACTTGAAGCATGTCAGGGTTAACAGGGAGAGCAGTGTGGCTGAGCAGAGAGGGTTGGGGGCGTGGTTAGAGATAAGAGAGGGATAGCCAGGGGCTAGATCTTGTAGGACCCTATGGGTCGTGGTAAGAGCTTTGGGTGGTGGTCTTGATGTGACTGGTTCTTTAACTAAATGTGACCTCATATGATGTATGTTTTAAAACACTAGTTGTCAACCCTGCCTGCTCAATGAAATTACAAGGGGATATTTTTTTAAAATGACTAGTGTTCAGCTTTATTTCCAGGAAGTTAAATTTAAATGGTCTGGCTTGAGGCTAAGCATCTGTATGTTATGGAAGTAGTCCTCGAAATTCTAATGGGTAGATAGAAGAAGCACGGTAACAGAAGGTATCAGTGGCTAATAGGATAGGAAATGTATATGATGAGCTAATGAGTTCCATCGTGTGCCGAGATAAGTGCAGCCCCAATGCTAGGTGGAAATCAGTGCCATCAGATAGCCAGTAGGGAAGAATGAGCCAAGAGAGCGTTCAAGTCTTGATCAAGAATCAGGAAAATCTTAACAAAGAAAAGGGATTTTCTTATTCCCTGGCCTGGCCCTGCAGACTTTTTCCTGAGCTGTAATAAGGAAAATGGTAAAAATGACCAGAATACCAGGAAGACAGAATGGATCCATAAGAATGAGCATCTAAAATTCTATTGCTAAAATCGTTTTAACTACAAAGAATTGCCTTGTGCTCCATTCTGTAGTTGATGAAGGTGGTTAATTTAGGTTCCACATTGGTCTTTAGTTAACTCATAAGTATGATTTCCAGTGTCTTAAATACTTGTAACAAAACTTATATGAGTAAGATATCAGTTACCCTTATATTTTATCCAGTCTGCATTCTTTAAAGTATATGTTTTAGCAGTTAAAAATTATGTAGTCAAAAGTGTTGTAATTGCTCATCGATTCCCAACTATGGACAATTTTGCTCTACTTGGTATATCTGGCAATGTCTGAAGACATTTTCGGTTTTTACATATCTGGAATCTAGTGTGTAGAGATTAGAGATGGCCCCAAATGTCAATAGTGACAAGGCCAAGAAGCCCTACTTTTTTAAGGTCATTGTTCCCTAGCTTGGGGGATAGGGAAATCCAATTCTACATTTCCATAGACAATAAGTCAGTCCTCTGTAAACCCAGAGGAATCCTCATCTGAGAATAAGCTGTTGCATTAGGTTAAATACAATGCAACAAATATAAGTGCCTATTGTGTGGTCGTCACTATGCAAAGCTGAAACATAGAAACATTCCTTCCCCTTTAGAAGTGATCTATGAGAGCTATAATCAACTGTAGCCATGATAATCCTATATAGCAAGCCACATCAAATTTTCTGACTTAAATTATCATCATCCTAACTCATAAATTTGCAGATTGACTAGGGTTCAGCTGATCTACCCTTGACATGTCTGTGTTCTAGGTAGGATCCGGTTCTAATGCTTAATGTGATTTTCATCCTTCTTGGGCCACTGGGTAACCCAAGGGGGGATCCGCTCATGGTGAGGGCAGAAAGTGCAAATGGGTGGGTAGAAACATTCAATAACCATTAATGCCTGAGCTCAAAACTGCGTCACTGTCCCTTTTACCTACATTCTTTTGATCAAAGCATGCCATGTGGTTAAGACTAGAATCAAAGAGGTGGATTCTGCCTCTAGGGGGAAAAATGAAAAATCATGTCAAGGGACATGAACATAGGAAAGGTGAGAATAAGGAACAATAATGCTTCCTATGTCTACCTTCCAACTCCAATATGTAATAGTTCTAAGACTATATTCTTGTCTTTGCACGTTTTGAGATATTCTTTTAAGTTGAATTCAATGGTGCTGCTTCATTTAAAGTTCTTAAGAAATCCAGTTTGGCTTCCAAGATCCACCTAAACTTCCTTCGCTACTGTTTCCATCACTTGGGTGACCTAGACAGTTGGATATCTCCAACTTTGTTTAGCTTGATGTATTTCTTCCACCATAGACACTTGCTACAGAAAGGGGTAGAACTTGATTGCTGCAGAAGATAATTTATGATACTCTGGCAGTGAAAGAAAATGAAACAGATGGCCGGCATCATCGATGCCTTACAGTGTGTCAGCTGAGTGATATGTCAGAAGTTCTTTCTCCTCAGTGGGTAATGGCTTCCTTCCAGCTACTGCTCCTAGAATTTGGGCACTAGCAAACATTGTATATTGTAAATGATTCTTTAAAGTACTTTGAAAAACCCGCTAATAATATGATTAGGGACTGGATGCCTTACAAACTTTATCTACTTGCCTAATTGACAACCCTAAAAATAGGTACTCAGATGTAATTTAAAAATATGTATGGGTGTAAATGTGTGTGTTTATAAATGCATGGAATATCTGTAGAAGAGAACTCATGAATTAGGTAACAGGCATTGTACCAGGGAGAAGCATTTTGTGGCTATCAGTGGAGGGAAGAATAATGTGTTTCACTGGATACTCTTGTACCACATATATTTTGTATCATGAGTATATAATATGTATTCAAAATATTTTAATAAAAGGAAGGATGGCACTAGCATTCACATTTTACAATTGAGGGAGCTTACCTACTCAGAGCCTCTAAGCCATATTCCTAGAAAAATGGCAGGACTGAGATTTGAATGCAGGTCTCTGGAACTCTAAAAACTTTTAGGAAAACTTCCTGTGAAATTATATCTCAGAGTTTTCTGTAATAACTGTTACAGAAGTAAATAACTGTTAATTAATTGGCCTTACTGTTCAGGAGACAGTCATGTATTTTCATCAATAATGTCTCCATTAGCTTGATCATTAAGTTTCTGCATGCCAGGGATTCTATTTGATGGGCTCTATGAAGCCCATTAATCAGGCCAGCTTATCATTATCTCTAGTCTGAGCATAGATTTATCAAAGCATAAGAGTGACCACAGTATATGAAGTCATCTATTAAGAGAAGCTGAGAAGTCTAGTTTGCCAACTCTTTCGTTTTTATCCTCTTTGCCTATTAAACAACTAGTAATAACATTGTTCATCAATATTGATCACTTGTGTCTTCTAGTAATAATAATTTCCTGAAAAAACTGTTCTAAGCCCAGTCAATGTCTGGAGGCTCTATTTTTTCTGACGGTAGAAAATAAGCATCCAGGAACTCAAAAGTAAAATATTAAAGGAGAAAGTTATCCAGAGTTTGTGAACTGATTTTGCACCAAATATCTGTGTAATCCAGTTTTCCCAGGAGCACAATAGGAGATGAGAAATGATTGAGGAGTAAATTAAGCATTAGAAATGGATGCTATTTATTCTCATGCTTTGGAGCAGGCACTTATAAAGTCAGTTATCCTTCCCAATAGTTGCTGATTGGTTTTTAAGAGGAAACCCTATCAACACTTGAAGCTTGAAGCTGTTCTTTGGCCCTTTGTAGGTTTGGGGCATTTTGTTGTCATTATCTTTTATTTTAATATATCTATATGGAGAAGAGAGAACATGATACCATGGAAAAAAATCCATCATCTGAGAATTAGGCTACTGGGACTTGAGTCCTCTCTCTTCACCCAAGCTGAAGTGTGACCCTAATTAAGTATATCTCCCCTCTTTGGTCCTCAGTTTCCTAGGTCTAAGAAGAGTCAGACCATATGCTCTCTAAGGTCTCTGATTCCATGTGTGATAATGTTACGAATTTTTTTTTTTTCCAGGACTCAGAAACCAAAGAGCCTCAGTTTCTCACCTGAGGCAGTCTAAATAAAATCATCAAATGGTTCAAGTTTTCTTTGGTGGGATTTTATTTCCCTGCTCTGTGTGTATCATTCCTTTACCTGCCTCCTGCTAGGTATCTATGACAAAGGTTCTTTATATCAGCATGCTACCAGCTAGGGCAGTAGTGTGCAGGGAAAAGAACAACAGATTTGGAGTCAGTCAGGAGCTGGTTTTATTTCCTGCTCTTTCATGAGCTGTATGATCTTAAAAGAGTCACTCAACTTCATCAGCAGGATGACAGGGATGACCTAGATAATCTCTATCATTTCTTCTAAACTCTAAAATAACTATTCTAAGCCCTACTAAAGTGTCTGTGTACAATGTTGCTTTCTTCAAACCCCTTACCCAAAGTAGGTAATTTTACAGAGTGCATTTTTTCTCTTGATTTCTATTTATATCAAATGATAAAGAAAGAAAACCCACCCCCACAGTTCCATCACCTTGACATATTAACTGTTTTCATTATCTCATTTGAACTTCTAGTTCTTGTCTCTATGCATGGATTCAGGTTTTGGTTGGTCTAGGAATTTGATTCATCATAATATGTTGTGGAAAAATAAATTTTTGTTTAAGACTTCCTAACTAGTGTTGTCAAATCAGTGTATAGGCATCTAGTTTGTTGTAAGGACGACTTGTTTCTTAACAAGTTCTTCTCTGACTTAGTTACATATAAGGTCAGAGTAAAGATGTCTCATAGAAAAGAAGCTTTCATAATTTTTTGATTGAAACCCCCAGTAAGAAATACACAAATACACACAGCTGAAATATTTTACAAAATAATTATTATCTTTAATACATGCAATGCATTTTGATTTTTTAATTCTATTTCCTTAAACATACACATACACATGTACACACAGTTTGTGACCTACTAAACTGATTTCACAGCCCTCTAATGAGTCCTGACCTGCTATTTTGAAAAACAGTCACAGCCAATTTACCATTTAGTTAGAATGCCCTGGAGACCCCAAACCAGGTTAGCTCACAAATAAAATGTCCATTATGTAATATATACTGAGTTGAATATGGTACAGTGGAGAAGTTCTCAAATAGTAGCATTGCATCATCCTCATACATAGGTAAGTGGTGTCAAACCCCTGGAGAATCTTATTAGGGTTGTCATTCTGCTCTATGATATGTTTTCCTATAGTTTCTTATTAAAAGAGTTTTGTATCATGTAACAACAAGTAACCTTGCCATCCTGGAATAGCTCCGTTGCTTAAGTGGCTCAAGGCACTCTGGGCACACTACCCCATGTCCTTCTGCTATGACAACTCCAGGTGGAAACACAGGTAGTCTTGGCCCCAAAGAGAAAAGGGCTGAGGCTCTGACAAACTAGCGGGAAGTCTGTTGGGAAAGTCATTTAACCTCTTTGGGAGTTAGTACCAGATGATAAAACGAAGCGATGGGGATAAGGTCTTTAATGAAGCCCTTGGATATGCATGCCTGTCCACCTGAAGCTTTCAATCAGCTTCTAGAAGTCAGTCATCTCTGAAGATTTCTTTTAAGCCAGAATCCTTGCCATGTTGGTACGTAGGAATTATTTCCATGCCTTTCAGGTTGAGTTTTCAAAAATAAAAGAAATATCTTAGGACTAATTGATATTTCCACAAATGAATCAGAGCATTGAGGATATGTATACTGATTCCCAAACTGTAGAAGCCCAGTGATTTCTGGAAAGCAGTTCAGAAGATTTGGGACTGAAAATAGTGTATTAACTCCTAGATTTTTCTCAGCATTTTCCAGATACCCTAAGTAATTATCTATCTTCTGTTGGAAGATACAACATTGATGTCCCTGGATTTGAGAATTATCTTATTTGAGAACTTAAGTTTTTGAAAAATATGCCCATTTCAGATCTTATTTTTAAATGCCAGAATGTTTTTCAGGACTTTCTCCCATTCTGTTGTAAGGGGAAAACCACAAAACACAAAGGAATTAGGCGTTCCAGTCATATGAGAAGCAAATCTACCAGTGTTAATCTACTAAGGTCATGCTACTACTTAACATGACTAATGATAAAGGCATATTTTCAATTAGCAACAAGTGCCAGAGCAGGCCTTAAACTCAGATCCTGCTGGCTCCACAGCTGACTGCCCACACAACCATGGGGAAAGCAGAGAACTGCTCCAGGCTTCCTTTTCTCAAATGTAAAATGGGGATCACAACAAAATGCACCTGACAGGGCAATGCTGAGATTAAATAAGATGACACTTAGCACTTAGTATTTGACCTGCAAAATATTATAAGCAAATGTTAATTGTATTATTATGTAATTATAAGGAAGGGAACTAATAGTTTTTAATGATAAAAGTAATGTATACTCTTCAAAAATTCAAAAGCATTAATAAAAATTTTAAATGTTAGAAGCTAGGTAAGCTACCTTCAGGAATTTTTTGCATGTAAGATATATGTACATATGCAATATATATGTAAACTTGCAAATAGATATGTGCCAGTATGTGTATATAGATGACAAAAACGTTCCACATCATTCTGCAACTACTTTCTTGCTTTAATTAAAAGATACATACATACATTCTTTTAGACCAGGACCACAAATGTATTCTGTAACAGTTCCCAGTATCCCATTTTACAAATATGTTGTATTTTCCAATCTCTGCTTGATGAATATACAGATTGTTGTCATGTTTGCAATATAAATAAAATATTTCAGTAAGTAGTTTTAATCCATGTATAATTTATACTTGTATAAGTTATTCTATCAGATTGAACCATAGAAAAGGAATTCATGGATCCATGAATTATGCCCATGTTTTAAAAAAATGTTAGCACATTCATCAAATTGCCTTCTAAAAATGTTTGTTCTTTATTATTAACAGTTAGGGGATACCCTGTTTTTCCACATACTCCCAAACAACAACCTTCAGACTACTTTCAATCAATTATTAATAAAATGAGTATTTTTATATGTAAATTTGCATCTATTGACAATGAAAAATAACACAATTAAAAATTGGGCAAAAGAGAATTCTGGAAAGATGGCAGAATAGGAAGCACTGGGCAATTGTCTCCCTTGTCCAGGCAATAATGGCAATGGCAGAATCAGTCTGATGATTTTAACTATTTTGGAATTCTGAAGTCTGTTGAAAGCTTGCAATTTCTAGGGGAAGGCTTGGGAAATCAAGTGTAGTTAATTTCAATTGATTTTAGCCCTTAGAACAGTAACAGTTATGCATCTCTCACTCCCATGACAGGCAGTTTGCACATATTTTTGGAGTAATTTGTACACAACTCATAAGAGACAGGGTGGACAAAGAAAAGCCTTATCTTCCAAATATCAGTGATCTGATTGCTGATTGTTGCTTTTAATCACAGAGGTGCAGACAGAGAGGTGGGAGACCATTGTTGTTGCAAGCCCCTCCCTTCTATCTGAAGTGACTCACAGAGGATTTAAAAGACCAGCATCACATTTTTCCTCTCTTTATTTTTCTTTGTTCCCCATTTTGGGAGCTAGACATTAAATAGTAAGATAATAAGAAATAACTGCATATACAGGGAAGATTAGAAAGTGATCTTACATGCCCTGGGAAAGGCACAGACTCAGAAAAGACCTGAGAAGACCTTGAGTTTACACCTTAGGCTGATGCTTGGCACAGAGACAGTCTGCAACAATAAAAAAAATCAGTAAACAAAAACGAAAACAGCAACCCTAGGGAAAGGGGAGACTCTGATTTCCAGAGTTGCTATTATTAGATTCAAATTTTTTAGATTTAGATTCAAATGTCAAATCCATTTTTTAACAAAAAATTGTGAGTCATAAAAAAAACAGAAAAGTATGGCACACTGAAAAGAAAACAAAAATCAACAGAAAAAGATGTGATGGAAGATATACTAGACAAAAACTTTAAAAAAGCTGTCTTACAGATCCTCAGACAAATAAAGGAAGATGTGGAGAAAGTCAAGAAAATAGTTGATGAACAAAATGAGAATATTAATAGAGAGAACCTAAAAAGAAACCAAATTGAAGTTTTGGAGCTGAAAAGTATAATAACCAAAATAATAAATTTATTGGAGGGATTCAAAGGCAGATTTTCAGACAAAGTATCAGCAGAATCAAAGATAGGACAATGGAAATCTTCAAGTCTGAAGAACAGAAAAAAAGATTGAAGAAATGTGAACAGAGCTTAAGAGACATGTGGGACATGCATTGTGGGAGTCCTGGGAGAAGAGAAAGGAGTAGAGAGAATATCTAAAGAAATGATGGCTGAAAACATCCCAAATTTGATGAAATACATGAATATAAACATCCTAGAAGCTTAATGAACTCCACATAAGATGAACTCAAGGAGACCCACAGAAATACAATACAATCAAACTTTCAAAAAACAAAGAGAATCTTGAAAGCCACAAGAGAGAATCAAGATTTCGCATACAGGAGATCCACAATAAGAGTAGCAGCAAATTTCTCATTAGAAACTTTGGACATCAGAAAATAGTGAGCTGATACATTCAAAGTGCTAAAAGAAAAAACCAGCAACCAAGAATCCTATATCTAGCAAAACTGTCCTTCAGAAGTAAGGGAAAAATTAAGATATTCTCATATAAGCTAAAGCTGAGACAGTTGTTACCACTAGACTTGCCCTACAAGAAATTATCAAGGGAGAATTTCTTCAAGGTGAAGAAATCCCTTCAAATTCTCAAAGGAGAAATTCTTCAAGGTGAATTGAAAGAACATTAGGCAATAACTTGAGATTGTATAAAGAAGAAAAGATCTCAGTAAAGGCAAATACATAGGCTTATATTATTGTGCCATTTATGTGTAACTCCCTTTTGTTTTCTACATGATTTAGGAGACTGATACATTTTTTAAAATTATGATATGTAAAAGCTAGTAATTTTGCTGTATATAAGTTCACATTTTGTTTTCTACATGATTTAAGAAACTAGTGCATTAAAAGAATTATTGTTGTATTTTAGAGCATATACATATATACAGGGACATAATTTTGTGACAACCACCAAATGGGTGGGGATAGAAATACAAAAGAGCAGAGTTTTTTACGCTATGAAGTCAAGCTGGTTATAAATTCAAAGTGGTGTTAAAACTTTAGAATTTTAAATGTAATGTCCATATTTTTCACAAAAATAGCTACAAAATATGCACAAAAGGAAATGAAATCAAAACACCTCACTACAATCAACTAAAAAGAAGACAGTAATGTGGGAAATGAGGGACAAAAAAGCTATAGGGCATATAGAAAACAAATACAATCACAGGTAAGCCCTTATCAGTAATTACTTTAAATGTAAATGGACTAAAGCTTCCAAACAAAAGACAGAGATTAAAAGACTGAATTAAAACATACAATACAACTACATGATGTCTGCAAGAGATGGACTTTAGATCCAAAGACACAAATAAGTTGAAAGTAAAAGGATGAAAAAAATAGTCCATGCAAATAGAAATCAAAAGGAGCAGGGGTAACTCTATTAATACCAAACAAAATTTAAAAAGATGAGACAAAGAACATTATATATTAATAAAAGTTTCAATACAGGAAGAAGCTATGGCAATTATAAATATTTGCCCACATAATGACAGATCATCTAAATTTATGAAGTAAAGACTGACAAAACAGAAGGGTAATATAGATAATTCTACAGTAATACTTGGAAACTTTAATGCTATACTTTCAATAATGGATAGAAAAGCCATAGAGAAGATGAGTAAGGAAAGGGAATACTTAAACAGGACAATAAACCACCTAGATCTAAGAGACCTAAAAACAACACTCTGCCCAACAACAACATACACACTCTTCTCAAGTGCACATGGGACATTTTCCAGGATAGATAATGTATTAGGCCAATGTATTAACAAATTAAGTCTCAAAGATTTTAAAATATATGAAAGTATGTCCTCTGAGTACAACAGGATGAGGTCAGAAATCAATAACAAAAGTAAAACTGAAAAATTCACAAATATACAGAAATTAAAGAGTTAAACAACAAATGGATCAAAGAAGAAATCACAAGGAAAATTAGCAAATACTTAGAGTGAAAAATTCTTAGCAAACTTAGGATTAAAGGGGAACTTCCTTAATTGATTAAGAACATCTACAAAAACCCACATTTCATATCACACTTAGTAGTGAGAAAGTAGATGCCTTCCCAGTAAGATCCGAGAACAAGACAAGAATGTCCCTTTCCACCACTCCTATTCAACATCATATTGAAGGTCCTGGCTAATACAGCAAAACAAGAAAATGGAATAAAATATATAAAGATTGGAAAGGAAGGAATGTAACTGTTTTTGTTTGCAGGTGACTTGATTGTTTATATAGAATGAATCAATCAGAAAACTCCTGGAATGAAAAAGTGACTATAGCAAGGTTTCAGGAAACAAGGTTAATAAATATCAATTGCTTCCTTATATGCCAGCATGAAGCAATTGGGATTTGAAATTAAAAGCACAACACCATTTATACTAGTGCCAAAATAAATTTATATATAAATCTAACAAAATATGTACAAGATTTGTATGAGGAAAACTAAAAGAAAACTCTGAAAGACATCAGAAAAGAACTAAATAGATAGTCTATGTTCATGGATAGAAAATATTAAGATGTCAGTTTTTCCCAACTTGATCTATAGATTCAACATAATCCCAATAAGAATCTTAGCAAGTTATTTTGTGGATACTGACAAAATGATTTTAAAGTTTATATGCAGAGGAAAAAGACTCAGAATACTCAACACAAAATTGAGGAACAACAAAAATTAGAGAGCTGATACTATCTGACTTCAAAATTTACTGTAAAATATAGTAATCAAGACAATATTGTATTGGTGAAAGAATAGACATATAGATTAATGGAATAAAAGCATAGAAATATAGTTTTGATCATTGACAAAAGATAAAAGGTAATTTAAAAAGAAAGGGTAGATTTCTCAACAAATGGTGCTGGAACAACTGGATATCCACTTGCAAATAAAGATGTATGAACATTCATATACCAGTCTTTGGACATATGTTTTCATTTGTCTTGGATAAATACCTATGTATATTTCCTGGGTCATATTGTAGGTGTATATCAACTTCTCAACAAACTGCCAAACTAACCACCATGGTTTAATTTCAAAATAATTGTGCTAAGTGAAAGGAACCAGAGAAAATAATGCATATATTATGATTTCGCTTATAGAAATTTTTGACATTCCAAACTGACCCATAGTGGCAGAAGACAGATCAGTATTTGAGAAAGGAGAAGGATTACAAAGAGGCACAAAATCTGGGGGTATGTTTGATATGTTCATTGTCTTGATTGTGGCAATGGTTTGATAGGTGTAGAAAATATACATATATATACATATCAAATTGCACACTTCAAATATGTACAATTTACTGTATGTCAAATATATCTCAAAGTTGTTTCAGCATAATAAAACACTGCTTTCAAATTAGCAATACAAGTTATTAAACATCTAAGAGCAAATGTAACAATAAATATCTAAGAGCAAATGTAACAATAAATAAATACCTAAGAGCAAATGTAATAGTAAATAAATATCTAAGAGCAAATGTAACAATAAATGTGCAATGCCAAAATTACAAAGTTTTTTTGAAGGACATAGAAAGATCTGAATTAATTGAAAAAGAATTAGCACAATAGCATATCTTTTCATATATAGATTCAGCATTTTTGAATTTAAATTCTTCTTTCAATTAATATATTAATCCAAAGAATCAATCAAATTTTTCTTTTTTTCCATGGTTTTGGAGAAATTGACAAATTGATTTTAAACTTCATCTGGAAAAGCAAATTTGAAACTCTATCCAAGAAATTTTTGTAAGAGAAAAATAATGATGAGGGGGTTGCCTTCTCTCAAAACATATTTTCACTCTGCAGTAATCAAAACAGTGTGATACAGAAATAGAAATTGAAGAAAGATCCATAGAAACATGAGAATTCAGCATGCCAAATTTAAGTTGACTTTTAAAATGAATAGCTTTCTATTTGGAGTGCTTAGCTATAGAGTATGGAAATGGTAGTTTTTGAGTTTAAGAGACTTTAGTTTTCAGTTTACAACTTTCAGTACTTTTTAAAATAATAAATATGGATTACTTTAAAAATATACATAAATATGAAGTAAAAAAGACCAAATTCAAGCTAAGCCACCAGATTAATTATTGTTATTTTAAGGATTGCTAATGAAGGAAATGCTACAATTTTCCCATGAGACCCTTTTCAGGTTTCCAAAATGTGTTATAAAAGGAGATCAATCCTTTCAGACAAAGAGAAATATAGTCTACTGTAAGTTCTAATACCCATTTGTTTTAGGTTAAAAAAAATGTGTTCTAGAGATCTTTATTTATCTTCTAACATTGAGTTTCCAGATTGTGGATAAGTCTTTAAAATATAGGTAAAGGCTGAAACAACATTGATTTCTAACTAAGCACCAGAAAAGAAGTCTATAAATAGAATTTTTCATGGCTGCAGGGTTTTATATTAAAAAAAACCTTCATAACTATGGGTGATAATATGCAGAAAAAATTTCATTAGCCAATTATAATTACATTGGTCATCATACCAAATAAAATGTCTTACATCACATCATATATATACATAAATACATATGTGCATATATGCATACATATTAGCAGATATTAAAAAGAGTGCTGTGGATCTATATACATTGCCATGGCAGGACTTTTGAGGTATAATATTGGGTGACAGAAATAAATAACAGAATTGTAAGTATAATGTGATCCAATTTATTAAAGAGGAAATCATATGCACACGTGTGTGTACTATTGTAATTAAATGTATTTAAACACATATAAAAATACTTTAGAAGATGCATTCAGAATTCCTTTGAAGAGAGTAACCAGAACCTTTTCTCTCTTTTGTGGAATTATTTGAAGTTTTTACAACAAATGTACTTTACTTTTGTAATTTAAAACTTTGAATCAAAAATTTAATGGGGGAAGTGGATGCTTCTTAATAGATGTTGGAATAAATTGACTTGCATTTAGAAAAGTAGATTTGATTAATACTTCATACCATATAGAAAAATAAATTCCTCTGGAATAATATTTACTGAATATTTAATTCTGTGACAGGTACTACACTAGGATTTTTCTACATACTCATTTAATTCTCACGACCAAGAGAATGTGCAGTATAGTGCATTCCATTTATAAGAAGAGCTGGGATTTTACATACGAAAGAGTTGGCATTTTAGTGCACATGCTCCTTTCTGTTCCTCCCTTTCTACTTCAGTGTTGGCTGCAATTTCTAAGGATGTCAGAAAAGTATAAAGTAGTTTCAGATAAAATATAAAGCATCCTGTTGGTTTTTGTTTTAATTGACCCAGGAAAAATTCTTAAACTTCCTTAGAAAAGATAAGAAAGAAAAAAATCAAACTTATACTCTATATCCTCATATTGTCATTTCACTGCTGGAGTGCAGTGTATTTCAAATAGTATGGGATTCACTGATAGAAGGATTCTGATTACCATAATCTCTAAGTGGGAGATCTAAATTTGACTCTGACATTGAAGCCTTCAATCATGATGTTATGACATGAAATCAGAATGCAGTATCATGCAGCGTTCTGTAAATAATCCTGTAATTACATCTTCTAGGCTTTTCTAAACTACAACTGTTTTCCCATGTGGCAACTTGTACTAGCTGGCATACTCAATTTATTTCTCTTTTATTATAAAAGTACTATGTGCCCATTGTTAAGTCTTTTCTTTCACATGTATGGTTAATATCCACTTCCAAAGTGTAGAAACCTTTTAATGTCTATCCTCTTAGTTAAAAATCTAGGATGGCAAGGATTATGTCTATTTGTTTATCACTATATCCAAAACTCGGCTTATAGTAGTTTTTCTTTTTTTTTCTTTTTTCTTTCTTTCTTTTTTTTTTTTTTTTTTTTTTTTTTTTTTTTTTGAGACAGTCTCACTCTGTCGCCCAGGCTGGAGTGCAGTGGTGTGATCTCGTCTCACTGCAAGCTCTGCCTCCCGGGTTCACGCCATTCTCCTGCTTCAGCCTCCTGAGTAGCTGGGACTACAGACAACCGCCACCCTGCCTGGCGAATTTTTTATATTTTTTGGTAGAGACGGGGTTTCACCGTGTTAGCCAGGATGGTCTGGATCTCCTGACTTTGTGATCCGCCCGCCTCAGCCTCCCGAAGTGCTGGGATTACAGGTGTGAGCCACCGTGCTCAGCCAGTAGTTTTCCAATAAATATTTAAGTGACACTTTTTTTTGCTTTGTTTCCTATTCTAGAAATATACCAATTGTAACATAGTCAATAAGAAATAATTTAATCACATTTATTGTATTATCTTCATTATCTCTGAATATTTAGCCCTCATGTGAAACAGTTAATACCAAGAAACTAATCCACTTTCTCTGTTTTGCCTTGTGTTGCATTGTTAATACTTTCCCTGTCAGTTTTAAGAAATGTATATTCATTCAAGAGATTAGAAAGGTGTCAGGGAAACAGAACTGTGAATCAGAAGATGTGATTATCTCTATACCCTGCCAACCAGCCACGTGACCATGATGATAACTTCCATGAGGGTAGGTTCTCAATTTTCTTCACGATCTACTCAATATTTGCCCAGCACACAGTAGTAAACTGGCAATTGTTCAATCGTGTATTGGTCTTAAAAAGAAAACTAAAAGCCAATCGTACCTCATATTTTTAACCTAAAAGTTGGCGTAGTTCTTAATGCCATACTCAAATCATGTAGATATAATGGTCATTGAGGTAATTAATGAGTAAAAAGCCTCTGAAAGGGGATGAAGTTTGTAAGAACCAATCTAAGCAGGCTTGAGAACATTCTAACTCCCTGTACCCCATAGCCAAAGCAGCAGGCATTTCTATAGGGCATTAGAGCTGTGCCCCAGAATGTGAAAGAATCTCACTGTGGGTACCACATCTTGCCTTCCATTTTGAGCCACCTAAACTCAGATTTTGTGAGCCAGCTTCTTTCATGAAATCTGTATCACCTTGCCGTGGGTTTTTAGATTAACTACACTTGCCCAGTTCTCCTTATCAGTTTAATTTCTGTTCCTCTCTCCATTCCCACCCTGTTCAACTAATTTTCTCTGACAGCACCCTGTCTTTCGCTGACTTTCTCAGCCTGTCCTTGCTTATACCTGCACCCAGGCCAGGGTCCTAGACTCTCACACAATATAAGAAATTATTAAACTCGGTCCTTCACCAAACCTCTGGGCTGCCATGCTTCAAATCTATGTCAGTGAGAAGACGTTCCACGGAGGACAATATAAAGAATAGCATTAATTCTGCTGGACCTCCCTTTTGGTACTGGAGCCAGCAGTACCTGGCTATTCAACCAACACAAGTGGCAGCTCACAGGGTGCTGTGGTGTTTATGCTGATCAACAACATCTGATGGACCTGGAGCTTGAGCATCCATCCACTCCAGGGGTAGGACTCAAAATATTTACTTACCTCTGAATGCTTTCTGGACTCTACTTTTTCTGGCGTGGTTACATCTTTGCCTCTAAAGAAATCATGCAGGGTTTGAAATAAGGAGATGTTGAAAATTTTACCTTTCACTTTAGTCAAGTGCCTTCATTTAATTTTAAGGTTAAAAGATTATTATTCTTTGTTGGGCAGCAACTTTATTAAATTCTTTACTAAACATTTAGTATGGATTCCGATTCTGTGTGCCACAGCAACTTAAAAGCATTCCCTAAAGTGTTTTGCCTTTTTTAAATGAATGCCTTGTCTGAGCCTTCATTTTATCATCTGTGAAATGAGGATACAGATGGCAGCTGACATTTACAGAGGGTTTGCTATGCCCCATCCTTGCTCAGCAATTTACAACAAAAGGAGCTCTAGCCAAATGAGAAGGTCCTTCCCCAGGAGGTCATTACTGTCCCCACGGCTCTGAAGGGACAGGGAGGACACCGGTTGAGGTTCAGGATTCTGCTTACCTACTTAACAATATGTCAAGTCTCTTGATATGTAGAGCAAACATAGATAGTCTTTGAGTAGCAAAGGTTGACTTTGAGAGAAACAAGGGCAATAGAAGAGTTAGAGAGAGCAGGGGTTATTTTCCATTTAATACTGTGTTGGGGAACTTATTCTCCTCCCACATCTTTGTTCCAAAGTAGGTTGCCAGTCTTCCATGTCCTCCAAACACACATGTTGGTGCAAGAGTAAACATTTGAAGGGAAATAAAATACACAGCTATTTTCCTGTAGCACACTATGGATGGGGTGAAAGCATAGGACTCTCACATTTATTAGACTTATTCGGTTTGATCTGAACCAGAAGCTACAACTGACCATTTGTTGCCTTTTTTCTTCTCGAACACATATGAGCCTTTATTTTTTATTAAAGATGAAAATATCTCCTGGAAGTAAATCAAATGCAGTATTAACCTTGTCATCCTGGACTTTGTAGGTTTTCTCAAGGCTTTGAAGTAAAGATGCAAGTCAACACACTGACTATAGTCAGATCTACCCCAGAAAGCTATTTCCTGGAGAAAGTCACATCATACATACCTGCAAGAGAATGATGGTCACACAACACACACAGTAATGTCAAGAAATAAAAAATTCTCATACTGCTGTTATTGTTTTGTGGTTAATCATCATTCAGAATGACATACATTGTTTTATGAACAGCCCTTCAATAATAATATTTATTATGAATGGTTCATTACAATTATTTCTGGTCCATAATATCTAGCTCTCTACAAAGGTATTAGAGTGAGGTGAATAGTGTCTCCCCCAAAATTCATGTCCATCCAGAACCTCAGAATGTGACCTGATTTGGAAATAGAGTTTTTGCAAATAAAACTTGTTAATTGAAGATGACATCAAACTGGATTAGGGCAGGCCTTAAATCCAATGACTGGTAAATATATAAAAAGAGGGAGAGGACACACAGAGATACACATGGAAAGGAATCCAGAGATTGGAGGGATGCAACAGGTCAAGGAATGCCACATATTGCTGGGAGCCACCAGAAGCTAGGAAGAGAAAAGGATGAATGCTTCTCTACAGCCTTCAGTAGGAGCATGACCCTGCCAACACCTTGATTTCAGACTTTTAAACTCCAGAAACTGGGACAATGAATTTAGATGTTAATGGTAATTTTTTATGGCAGCTCTAGAAAGCTAATATAGGTGTCAGGTGTCTCCCTTAATCGGATTTGAGTTTGAACCTGGTTCCCTCAATTATAAACTAGAGTCCTTGAGCAAGTCACACTTCCTCTCAAAATTTACAGCCTCATCTATAAAACTGAGATAATGATACTGACCTCAGATTGCTGTAAATATTAAGTGAAATGATACATGAAAAGCTCTTAGTAAAATGCTAGGCATGAAAGCAGTGCTGAATACAGCAATAGTAGCATCAGCAGTTGCTATTATTGTTCAGTGTGACAATAATGCCATTGCAAAAAGACCAGATATTATAATCATCTTGTAGAATGAAAGTGAGTCTTATACCTCCCCTATAGACTTAAAATCTTTTACCTGAGTGATATGAAAAACAAAAAATAAAAGCAGGTCTTTGTTATCCTAACATGTTGGTAATCTGAACCCCTTGCCATATCCATCTCAAACTCTGAATTCACTTGCTTTCTGGTCCCTACTGTATATACTTGATATTCATTCTTGTTCTTATGATCTTCGTTAGTCTCTGACCTTCAGCACAATTTCTATAGCTTTGACCTTTAGCTGCCCAATTTTACTATAATGAGATGCTAACTTTGGTATTCCCATTTCCTAACGTGTTGCTCTCTATAGCTGCATATCAACAGCAGGTGGTAGAGAAAAATCCAGAAGGGCAATTAGAGAATGATTATCTGAGGGCTTAGGCAATAGAAAATTAGGTAACAGCTCAAGGAGGCAGCAGCTGTGGAGACAGGCTACAGGGAAGGTGATTGTAGGTTTGTGTTTTGGTCATCTGTTACTAGTAGACAGTTGCTTTAAAGTGTTCCTGATCCCCTGGGTTTTAGATAAACCTAAGACCAAGTGGAAAGAAAAATGGATAAATATATGTGATATGAATGATATGTTTAGGTGTCACTTTAAAATATAATGTAATTTGTAGAATCTTAGTGCTTCAGTGGACTCTAGAAAATCGCATAGCCCAGAAATTCTTTAATCAAAGTTTAGAATATTTTCTATACTACAATGTCTCATACATACACACACAAAATTAAACATACAGTTTTTCATAGACTGCCTGAACTTGGGAACTAGACATCACATAAAGAACCCGACTAGACCTAAATATTGGTGTGTTTAAATGAGGTAATGTAAGTCTAGGCAGGATGCATAATCTGTCCAGGATAGTATGAAGTTTAAGTGACAATGCCAAGACCAGAACCTGAAATTCCTAAATGCTGGCTCTGCAGGATATTGGTAGAAAAAGAAAAAAAAAATGATCTCGATTTTAGTCAGATTAACCTGAATGAGCCAGAGAAGCAATTTTGGGTGATAAGGGGAGGAAGTTTAAGTCTTTGGTTCTTAAATGGGCAGTGATGCAGTAAAAAGTTGGCTTGGCAGATCTTAAAGGAATGCTTATAGTTCTTGTAGACCAGTGGAGATCACCAGTTAGTGCATCCAAGAATACTTAAAATTGAATGACTCCATTTGAATTCCTGTGCAATCTGAAGCATAAGAATTTCGTTTGTTGAGAGAAAGGTGTATTTTGAAAAAAAAAAATAGTTCCTCATTTCGATTTTCTCATTAGCTTCCTGAGTATCTTTAAGCAAATCATCTAACCAAGTCATCTATGAAATAAAAGAGGTTTTACTGGGGGAAGCTTAAGGCACCTCCTAGCTTGAAAACGTAATGACCCAATGATTTGTTTACTGCGACTTAAAGAGATCTGAAGCTTTGCTTGTATTTGTTTGCTGATGCATATGAGAAATGTTCAGTCCAGGAGACACTGGTTTCTGCAGTAAATGTAATGTCAACTGGGCTGCATTTCTCCCATTACTGGAGTTTGCTTCTCAGAACTGTAAGTGATGTCACATGGCTGTTCGTCTACGCACAGCAAGACACTTCCAACAGTTTCATCTTGGGAGTGTGATACTCAGTGTCCTACAAGGACTTGTAAAAGAAGGATTCCTGAAATATTGTATCATCAATGGTTCAATATTTACCTAGTAAAATTGAAAAAAAGCATCAAGATGATCTATAGTCACTTTGCTCCAAGGTACAAATGTCATATTGGAATAAAATCCATTACTGTAATAAATTTTATCAGTTTCCCATGGGGGGAAGCTCTGTTAGGTGAGTGTGGACCCAGATAGTGGCTCCTACAGGAAGCCAAAGGGGAGTTGTTGGCTCATCATTTGATATTAATGAGGCATCTGCTTCATAAGATACTATGCAGAAAGGAAATATATTGCATGAATTCTCCCACTATGAGGTTTCTCTATGATGGCCTAGCAGCACAGACTTAGTACAGCCCTAAAAGCAATGGCATAAAAGAGGAATTTGTCGTATTTGTTTTCATATAAATATATTTGGGAGTAGCTCCCAATACAGTTTTTCAGTACATGAAGGAGTGATGAAAAGAGGTGTTTTATTTTAAATTGAAGACAGCATGGGACAGGATTTTCCATTTCAGTGTGCAAGATCTACATTAGATCTTGCACCTATTTTATTATACCTTTTACCTATTTAATTATAAAGCTTATGATTGCAGAACATCTGCAGAACTATGTTCTTTGGAGCTTTTTACATATTATACTGATCCATAAAACTGGGATTGGTGGAACAATGGTATTGACATTATAACAAATCAGGTGATGAAAAAACATGGCTTACAAACATGGCTATGTGAAGCTTATGATTCAGTATTTGCAATAGAAAGGTTTTTTGTTTGTTTATTTTTAAAATTGTCTGCCCATGCCTAAATTAATTGAAGCACAGGGACACTGAAAGGTGAAAACTATATCTGAGCATTAGTTGCCATTATATCAAATATATATATGTATGTTTATATATATATATATATCTATATATCAGATATATATATGTCTGCTAATATATCTGATATAATGGTATGTATATATGGTAACATGAAGACGATTGAAAGTTGACTATATTCTGATCTTTCTTTTTGCTGCTTCAATGTAGATTAGGTCTATGAGTTACCAACCCAGGGGAGACTGGAAGTGGATTCCAGTCTGGATTTTGTTTCCATGGAAACTCATCAGCAACCATAGCTTGTTCTACTTCTTTTTCTGGCTGTTTAACTGACTTAGGTATTTATCTTAGTGTAGTGAAAAAGACTTGACTATTTGTAGGAGTTACGCCAAGTGCAGAGAATCTGAGGAGTAAGAAAAGGTTGATTTCCAAAGGGAAGCAGTTATTAGAAATAAGGTTTTTTAAAATGCTAATCTTGCCAATACTGATAGATTTAGAAAAACCCAGGTGTGATTAGATTGTCATTTAGCCAGAGAATGCAAGAGTATCTACGTCTCATCTACTGCTGATCAGTAGTCTTCACAAGGTCCCTGAAAGACAGGGAGGCACTGAAGGCCCTCCAGCCAGCTAAGAGTTCCCATCAGAGTTTAGTTCCCAAACTAATGCAAGGGGCTGAAAAGCAGCACCATATGGGGGACCTATTACTTCCTAAGCAGCATCAGAATTAACAATGGGAAAGGACTTCACAGTCTATATCACAGCCCTGGCCCAGACGATACGTTGGACCTTAGCACTCTACTGAGAGAGACCGTGGGGTAATCACTCTCCTAGTAACTTGTCCAGACAGACAAAGAAAGTGAGAAGGCGTGGCTCCGAGACTTGGTGGTGAGTTGCAGGGTAGGAAAGAGGATCTCCATGAGAGACGACTTGGCCTTAGGCTGGTTCATCATTCTAGAAGAAAGGACAGAAATAAAAGAAAAGCTTGCCATACACAACTTGCTAAGGTTTTGATCTCTCATGACTCCTCCCACCAGTGAAAAGACACTGTCTGAACCCAAGAATCTGAAGCATGAGTGGGGAGAAAAAAGCAACCTGTATAACTTCCTCTAGAAGCAAATGAGAATTAAACAGTCAATTCCCATTTTCTTCTTTCCAACTTGCCATTATAACTTGCCATTGACAACTTAGCCATCCTGAGGAGGAGTCCACTGACTCGGAGACACCCTGAATGTTGAATCCCAACGGGACATTGGAAATCATCAGGCCTCCTATGCGTTTATGCCCCAGTGGTAACTTGCGTAACGTCACAGGGTAGTGGCAAAACCAGGACCGGAACTCTGGTGCCCATCCCTGGGGCCTGTTGCCCACACATGGCTGTCCTCACTCTACTTCTGTGGTTTCGTGGGCTCTTTCTTGCCACACTTTCCCCCTCATGTTCACTTGTTTGTTTTAATGTGGTTGTTTTCTGGGTTCTGAGGGTAGCTTGGCTAAAATGTTGTTATTTGTTTAACAACCCAGATTCTGTTCAAAGTAGGACTTCGGTGTTGCTATTGTAGTTTAATTCATTCTTTATTTTAAGTGTATGGGGTAAATAAAAATCAGAATTAATGGCCCAAGGAACCCTGTTTAATACGTATTTATACAATAAGATGATAGCACCTTATTGCTGTGAAGAGGCAAAGAATGTAATTAAACCTATGCCATCTTTGAGGATAACTCTCTACTGACCTCTCATTTGGCAAATCAAGTGTTTGCACTGAGAAAACCTTCCTGGTGCCACTTACAGAGCTCTCATCTTTCCTCTGTGTTCTCACAATACTGGGCTCAGAAGCAATTAGACCATTTGCCACCTTGTTATAATCCTCTGCTTCTATGTCAACCGGCCATGCCTTTCCCTGGAATGCTTTCCCACTCTAGTGGGGACAAAACAGATCCTCTTAACAGTGCAGTGCAAGACTCTTAGCCTAGCTTTGCTCACCTCCCTGGCTTCATCTAGTGCCACTGCCTTTCCCACAGCACACTGGCCCCACTGGCCTGTCATTTCTCTCATGACCCTTTTTCTTTTTGTAGCACTTATGTTAATTTATTTTACATTGATTTCTGTGATTATTTATTGATGCTGAAGGAGAGATAGGGTAATTCTTGAAACATGATTCCCAGCCAGTTGGGTCAGGATGTTCCCTTGATGGCAAAAGCAGAGATGGAAGAGGAGGTGTGTGCAGAGGTGCAGACGGGAGCCTGAGAGAATCCTGTCTGATGGCTTCTTTTGTCTCTGTGATTTGCAAGCCTTAGAGAGGGCCATGGGGAGTGGGAAACATGATAGAACTATCTACCTATGTGTGCCTCAGCTTCTTTATTCAAATAAGGATAATGAGAGGATTTCATTCATAGGATTCTGTGAGGATGAAGTGAAGATTTTATCCGAAAGCTCTCAGGAAGGTGACTGGCACATGGGAAGCACTAAGAACACATTAGCAGTCGTGGATGTTAGTCCAAACTGCACCATTTTGTAAGCTCCCTGCTATTTTGCAGACCTTGGTCAAAGTGAAACATTTCATGGGGGTTTGGGCCGTAAGGAACATCCTGCCTAACCACCTAACCACAAGGCAGACAAAGGCCCAACTAAAGACAGAAGCCGAACTAAAGAAACATCCCTATCACATCCTGCAGGGCAAAGGTCCAAGGAACACCACTATCACATTCTGCGGAAACAAGGGCCAAAACTGCCTCCTCATGAGAACATCTTATCGATATCCTGGTGGGCAGCAAGCCGTACTGCCTAGACCCCTCCCACACACAACTATAAGTACCCCAGCCTCTAAGTGGTGGTGGACTCTGGCATTAAGCTGGTCCCCCACTACCACAGGCATCTGCAATATACCCATGTTGCTGTTTGAGCAGCCTTCTCTGTTTGTGTGTGTCTTTCTTTAACCCTCGCCTTCCCTTAAAAAAAAAAAAAAACTAACAGTGGAGGAGGGAGCACAGTTCTGCATAATACTTTATAGTGCATGGGTTGAATTGGGGTCCCCTAAAACGTGAATGTTGAAGTCCTAACCCCCACTGTCTCAGGATGTGACCTTGTTGGGAAATGGTGACATTGCAGATTTAATCAGTTAAGTTAGGATGAGGTCATGCTGGAGTAGGGTAAGCCCCTAATTCAACATGACTGGTGTTCTTATAAAAAGTGAAATTTAGACATATTCACTCACAGAGAGAATGGCATATGAAGATAAAGGCAGATATTAGGGTGATACATCATCTACAAACCAAGGAACACCAAGTTTGTTATCAAACCACCAGAAGCAAGGAGAGAGGCATGAGAGAGATCCTCCCTCATAGCCCTTGGAGGGAACCACTGCTGCCTATACCTTGATCTTGGACTTCTAGCCTCCATAACTGTGAGACAATAAATTTCTGTTGTGCAAGTACCCAGTTTGTCGTACTTTCTAATGGTAGCCCTAGCAAACTAATATAGTGTATAACAGAGGCTGTGGAGAATAATTGGCTTGATTTGGTGGTTTCATCATTTAGTAGCTGTAGAACATTAGGTAAGTTATTTAACTCTCTTCTCTCATCAGTAAAGGTGGGAGAACAGTAGCAAACACGTAGTGAAAACTTACTCTGGGCACGATTCTCTTGTATCTCAGAATATTTAATGTCATGCTGTGTCCAGAATTGGTGGATTATTGGTCTCACTGACTTCAAGAATGAAGCCGCCGACCCTCGCGGTGAGTGTTACAGTTCTTAAAGATGGTATGTCCGGAGTTTGTTCCTTCAGATGTTCGGATGTGTCCACAGTTTCTTCCTTCTGGTGGCTTTGTGGTCTTGCTGACTTCAGGAGTGAAGCTGCAGACCTTCGCCACGAGTGTTAGAGTTCATAAAGGCAGCCTGGACCCAAAGAGTGAGCAGCAGCAAGATTTATTGCAATGAGTGAAAGAACAAAACTTCCAACACATGCAAAGGAACCAGAACAGCTTGCTGCTGACTGGCTTGGGCAGCCTGCTTTTATTCCCTTATCTGACCCCACCCACATCCTACTGATTAGTCCATTTTACAGAGAGTTGATTGATCTATTTTACAGAGAGCTGATTGGTCCGTTTTGACAGAGTGCTGATTGGTGCATTTACAATCCCTGAGCTAGACACAGAGTGCTGATTGGTGCATTTACAATCCGTTAGTTAGAGTGCTAGACAGAAAAGTTCTCCAAGTCCCCACTACAGTAGCTAGATACAGAGTACTCATTGGTGTTATTTACAAACCTTGAGCTAGACACGGGTTTCTGTTTGGTGTATTTACAATCCCTTAGCTAGACATAAAGGTTCTCCACTAGACCCAGGAGCCCAGATGCTTCACCTAGTAGATCCCGCACCAGGGCCGCAGGTGGAGCTCCCTGCCAGTCCAGCGTCTTGCGCCTGCACTCCTCAGCCCTTGGGCGGTTGATGGGACTGTGCGCGGTGGAGCAGGGGGCGGTGCTCCTTGGGGAGGCTTGGGTGGCGCAGGAGCCTCCGCAATGCGGGCATGGCGGGCTGCCGTCCCGAGCCCTGCTCCACGGGGAGGCAGCTGAGGCCCTGCAACTATTCCAGCACTGCACGGGCAGGCTGGCACTGCTGGGGGACCCAGTGAACCCTCTGCAGCTGCTGGCCCAAGTGCTAAGCCCCTCACTGCCTGGGGTGGCAGCACTGGCCAGCCGCTCCGAGTGCAGGGCCCACCGAGCCCATGCCTACCTGGAACTCGTGCTGGCCCGCGAGTGCCTTGTGCAGCCTCGATTCCCACTCATGCCTCTCCCTTCACACCTCTCCGCAAGTAGAGGGAGCCGGCTGTGGCCTTGGCCAGCCCAGAGAGGGGCTCCCACAGTGCAGCAGTGGGCAGAAGGGCTCCTCAAGCGCGGCCAGAATGGGCGCCAAGGCCGAGGAGGTGCTGAGAGCGAGTGAGGGCCGCCAGCACACTGTCACCTCTCAATGCTATGTCCTGGGTACTAATCTATTCTCTCATATGTTCTATACAGGCCCTGAAGTAGGTTCTAATATTATCCTTAGTTTATGGCTGCAGTAGCAAGAATAGTAGGTTAAAAGCAGGTGGCCAGGGTAGGGTTTAGAGCAGGTTATCTAGCTTTAGAGCCCACCCTAAACCATGCCACTCCCCTGCTCCCTGGTGCCACCTCACAGGTATGCTAGGAAGATAAAATGAGATCATGCTTATGAAGAACATAGAACAGTGCCTGGAATGTTGCATGAGTGCAATAAGAGATTAGCTATCTTATTTAAGGAGAATGAGGAAGGGATGCAGCAGTTCTTGTAGGTAACAGGACAGCCTCCTCACTGGGAAAAAATGGAGAGATAACTGGGCAGTCACAGGTGTCCACTTCAGGATAAACAGTTTGGTTGCATAATTTTTCTCTGGCAATGCTTATATTTTAGAAAGGGTTTAGTTTCTGTATGAGTATGATAGTATGAGACAGCAATTTCCTTCTTTTCCTTCTGGAAAAGCCAAAGCAAAAAGATGAATGCAAAAAAATAAAAACAAAAACAACAAACTAGTAACTCCTTTTTTTGGTGAAAGTAGGTGATAGATACAATGTGCTGAGATAAAAGTATGTAAGAGATGCCTAAGTGGCTAAGATCTTCACAGGAGCCATGTGGGTGAAATGCAACATACCTTCATCAGGAAGGTGGGAGTCACAGGAGGATGGAGAATGAAAAGCAAAATAGAACAGGGAGAAAAGAACACATACGCTGGACATAACAGCTGAGAGTCAAATTCATGCTAAAGATATTTGATGAATTTTTCAATGTATGATTTTTAAAATATTCAAAAATGGGAATAAATACATTCTTGGCATTATAAAACTATGCTTTTCTCAACTCAAAAGCCAGCATCAAACAATAGGACAACACTAGACTCATTTCTGACTAAAGGTAGGGACAAAATAAGGAAGCCCTTCTCATCACTTTTATTTAACACTTATTGAACATAAAATGAAGAGAGAGGAAGATGTTATATCTTAACAAATTTTAAAAGGAGGTGGTAAGGTGAATTTTATGGTATGTGAATTACATCTAAATAAAGCTGTTACCAAAAAGGAGGTAGCAAAACAATTACTCTTTTGTAGATGATATGGATAATAACACATACCTAGAAAATGTAGGAGTAACTCAAATATTAAGCTAACAAACGTTCTGCTAAAAACTAGAGTGCAATTATTATGCAGATATCAGTAGCTTTTATATATACAAACAGCAAGCAAAGGAGGCATTCCACATTGGATGTAGGAAAGTTGCAATAGGAGAGATGGACTATGCAATACAACTGGTAAAATCAGGTGCCATTCCAGAAAAAAAAAAAAAAAGTTGAATCTATCTCATACACCATATACCAAGAAAAATCTCAAATGCATTGATTTAAGTGAGGAAAAATGGAATTATGAAATTGCTGGAAGAAAACACACAAGAACTACATTATAACCTAGGAGTAGATGAGGTCTTATTAAATATTTATTAAAATCTAGAAGCTATAAAAGATTGATGAATTCACCCACATACATTTTTTAAAAAGGAATAGAAAAAATTAACATAAGTCCAAATACAAATGACTAGGAAAACATTTTGTAATTCACTTGTGGATAAAGACTAATTTATATCTGTCAGACATTTATCTAATATTGAGGGTTATTATCAGTGACTAAAACTGACAAAATCTCTGCTTTCTTCTACCTTACATTCAAGTTAGTTTACAAGTTGTGCCTTCCTTATGTATGAGGACATCTAGAAATTGATCAGAATAAGACCAACAACTTAATAGAAAAGTCAGAAAAAAGATGAACAGTTTGAGCACAGCAAAGAAAATACAATAAATTAAGCACACAATGGCTCTTGACCAATGACACAAAAAATATCAACTCTACTCATAAGAGAAATATAATTAAAACTATACTTATGGGCCATATCAGAGCAACAAAATCTGAAAACTTAATCTGCTGGTGAAGCTCTGGAGAATAGGCTTACTCACATTCTGTCTAGGAATCTAAACTGATAAAACCTCTATTTGAAGGCAATTTGGAATACCTATTAAAAATATAAAAGCAAAGACCCTTTGAGCCAAGTATTTTCCCTTGAGGAATTTAGACTCAGATATTTTTACAGGTAATAAATGTCATATATATAATGCATTCTATTGAAGTGTTTTTTGTTATAGAAAAGGTTAGGATCAATCCAGGTGTCCCTTGATAGAGGATTAAAGTATGGTACATCTATCTCAGAGATCAGCAAACCTCAGCCCACAGGTCAGGTCAGCCTGGGTTTGCATGGCCCACCAGCTAAGAATGGCTTTTGCATTTTAAAAACCTAAAAAAAATCAGAAGAATAATATTTTGCGACACATGAAAATTATATGAAATTTTGATTCCAGTGTTAATAAAGTTTTTTTGAAACACAGCCATGTTTGTTTTTTCACATATTGTCTATGGCTGCTTTTGAGCAATCGAATTGAGTAGTTGTGACAGAGGCCACATGTACTACTCTTACTGCTTGACACTTGCTAAAGTGTTCAGCTTGCTAAAAAATGCAAGGATACAGTTAGAACTTGAAAATGTTTCTAGTACCATACAGCTAGTAGAATTTCATGACCTAAATAAAACAATCAAAATTATAAACCTCCATGTATGCAAGCAACATTTTTATTTGGAGGTAATATTTACATATTCATGACCAAAGACTTCTGGAAAAAATAAAGGAACATTATGTGTGCAACTTTTTTTTTTAAAGATGGCAGAAAAATAAGGATTTTTTTTTTTAATGAGACAGGGTATCACTCTGTCACCCAGGCTAGAGTGCAATGGAACAATCACGGCTCACAGCAGCCTCCTCCTCCCAGACTCAAGGAATCCTCCACCTCAGCCTCACAAATAGCTGGGACTATAGGCATGCACCACTATGCTTCGGTAATTTTTTAATTTTTTGCAGAGACAGGATCCCACTGTACTGTCCAGACTAGTCTCAAACTCCTGGGTTCAAGTGATCCCCTGCCGCCTCAGCCTCCCAAAGTGCTGGGATTACAGGCATGAGCCACCATCCCTAGCCCTGAAAATAATTTTTTATAATTTGATCATTTTCTAGAACAACAAAAATCCAAGGATAAAATATTATTTTGCCAAAATGTGTATTTTTGGATTACCATTTTAAACATACGTATATACACACTTACTAGAGAATGGGGATTTTGATATATTCAGCTGGCTGGAGGGAGACTGCTGGACACTTTACAATGAACACACATACTAATTCTTACAATTCAAAAGCTTAAAGAACATTTTTCACAGTGCTGAGTTGTATAGCACAGGTTTATATTTGTTACAAACCAAACTTGTTGCCGTTTTCTGCCAAAATAAGCATAAGCTCCAACACTTGCTACCATGGCATTTTCAATGCACTTTTCAGCCGTCATCAGCATTTGCTATTTTCTTTTCACTCTGTGGTTTTCATGGAAACCACTCCTACTCTCTTCTGAGTCATGCATGTCTGCCTTTCAGGTGTAACTCAATTAACACCCTGCTAATTTATCAGTGGACTGGATAATTATTAAGTAATTTTGATCAAAAATATTCCCATCATCTCTCATGTAAGCACTGCCACCAGAACTACTTATTGGTCTCAGCATGTCAGTTTCTCTATGTGCTTGCTCTTAAGATTTAATACACTGATGGGGAAAAAAAAATGAACAGGGTGCTTAATGAATCAAAACATACTCAAATCGAATAATTAGAAATTCCCAGTTAATTACTAGGAAAGAAAATAATTACGACTCAGCTTTTATGTAGATTACTGGAGTAAATGCTGAGCTGGGTCCTTTCAATCATTTTTCCATGAAAAGGCAGCAGGGGCATTGAGAGATACAATTTTCCCTTTTTTATCCTTTCCAAACTGTATTACTTAAGTTGTGTTTTATGCTTGGGTTGCTTATACAAACAATTTTGTATAATGTTAATTGGCTTTTGAAGTGAAAACTTAGCTTATGGCTATACTAACAAGCACTGGGTATTTCTGAATACATATTCAGGTTAAGATTTATAGGCATCAGCCAGGCGTGGTGGCTCACGCCTGTGCTCCCAGCATAAAAATATAAAAATTAGCCAGGAGTGGTGGCACGTGCCTGTAGTCCCAGCTACTTGGGAGGCTGAGGCAGGGTAATCGCTTGAACCCAGCAGACAGAGATTGCAGTGAGCCAAGATAGTGCCACTTCACTCCAGCCTGGGTGACAGAGCAAGATGCCATCTCAAAAAAAAAAAAAGTTTCATTTGTTTCAAATAGAAGATAGGAAAGAAGTTTTATTACTTTAAACCTAGAACGTGAAGTAAGACAAAATCTATCCATCTATTTTTTAATTTTGCTTTGCAGTTATTTTGTAATAAATAATTAAAGGAGGAAAGGAAAAAAAGGTAGATGGAGTAGAAGCTTCTCTGCTGACATTAAGATGTTTGAGGGGCGAGAAATTTTCAGGACTCTAGACCAAAACCAGGCTCAAAAATGAATTGAAGAGTTTGTCTTGTCTATTATGAAATATAGAGATATATCACAGATGCCCCAAGTCCCAGCATTAGGAAGTTATTTTTTAAATAAGCTTGCTCTCTGGCAGCCGTTCTCTTTAAAGTGTTAACATTCCCAGAAGACAGATTACCTTTTTCTTGTCAAAATGGGTGATTGTGGTGGGAATGCTGGCCATGTAGGTGAAGAAAACTACAAAGGGAGAAGACAGGAGTGGCGAGCATTGATAAAGAACTCCATGTATGTAGTTTTGATAATATTCTGCTCCATTCTTGGGTCTCTTTAAGTCCACCAACAAGGTGGATGATCTCCATGAGTTAGTATGGGCTATCTCCTGAGAGTCATTCCCAACGTGAGCATGCATCAGAGTTACCAGGAGGGATCTATACAGCTCCCTTCCAGAGTTTCTGATGCAACAGGTCAAGTGTGATGACCAAGATTCTGCATTTCCCTAAAGTTCCCAGATGATGCTGAGGCTGCTAGTTTGGAGCCCATGCTTTGGGAACCACTGTTAAGTAGGCGACGGGCATGCATATTTGTGGAAGAGAGGACGGGATCCACATTCCCTTGAGAAAGTCAAGGCTTGTTGCTGGAATCATACAAGCCCTGAGTTTTGTTTTTTTTTTTCACTGCATGAAGGGTGAATTTGGGAAAAATGGGAAAGTTGTGTTTGAGAGAATATTAGTAGCTTGTGGAAATATTTATACTTTACCAGTGGGAGTGAAATATGTACTTAATGTACATATTACATTGTTTGGTGCCCATTTAGCTGGCTGGTTGCAAAAGGACTCATATTCCTGCTGGTGTGTACTGTCAAAACATGGTCCTCCTTCATTTCACTACTCAAATGTCAATCTGTGGGTGAAAAGATGAACTTTATTAATGGACTAACAGTTATCACATATTAAGTATTTTTTCATCCTGTAAATAGGTATTAGAAAGCTTGGTGTGTCAACTCTGTTGGCTCTGAAGCCTTTGCTGAGTAGGACATCAGGATGGTTTCCTAGAAGAGGTGAAACTGGGAATTTTGAAATTGTGTAGAGATTAGTCTAGCAATTGGTTCTCAACATTTGGTGTGAATTAGAATTACCTAGTGCAACAATAAAAAATACAGAGGCCCAGGTTCCATGAAGTAAGATGGGGCTTAGGTGTATCTCTTTTTACTAAGTTCCTCAAGCGAGTCTAATGTATAACAAGATTTAAAAATCTCTTGTTTAGACCTATGCTACTCTAGCTATTTGTGGAGAAAACTAGATTAAAAACTTCTAATCATCATAGTCGATACTTTTGCATAAAAAAGGAATACAATTAATTACTAGAAAAAATGAAATTTAAAAGCACATGTTAAACATAAGCCCCAGGAGATGACAGACTATGACCCTGCCAGAGGGCTCCCAAAACAGAAAACAACTATAAAACCTGGAGGATTGAAGAGTGAACAGAAGCAGACAGATTCTGGTGGGGAGTATGTAGTCAGAAGAGGGAAAGAGGGAACTACCTCTGAAGTAAGTTCCTCATTTTTGTGGGTTTTACTCTTAAGTACGGTTAATTCAAGCACACAGTGGTAGTGACTGTTCCCACAGTGAGTACACTGGTGGGAAAATCTTCAAAATACTCCTGTACAAAACTCAGGGACTAAATGGTTGTTTTGGGGATCATTCTAACTTTTCATGGGTCTTGATTGCGTAGAGGGTACATGACTGTATCTAGCTACCAAAATTCATCAAACTATATACCTAAAATAAGTGTACATATTATAACTGAATTATACCCCAAGAAAGCTATTAAAATCTATAGAATAAAATCAATAAAAGAATACACTTCTAAAAATGAACACAAGCATACATTAAATTTCAAGTAAGAAAATGGTGAATAAATTGAATGGTTTTTATTTCCCAAGCTGCAAAGAGAATGAAATGTCAACATGAGAAGGTATCTCTAACATTCTAATTTTTATAGTTTGGGTAACTGAATGCTGGAATTCTTGCTAATTGATCAGTATTGTGATAACAGCTAAGGTGATATTTGGTTTAATTTTCAGGGTTTTCCAGAGTTGATGAATGTAGATTATATTGACTATCCATAATTCATTATTACTGTCAATAAAATTAATAAAAATATAATAATAAAAATATAAAATAATATATTATTATATTCAAAGATATAAAATTACATGATCAAATCTTTATTAATATTTTGAATGGCTTCCAATCTCTGTCTCTATTTCACTGAGGACTAGTAACACACCCTTCACAGACATACCCAGATCAGTGGACTGCACTTGGAGTAGCTCCCTCTAGAGGAATGAAATTAACCAGTTGTCCCAAGAAGAGTCACCAACAGTGAATTAACTTCTGTTTGGGGGCATTGCAAGTAATTCACTACATTTGGCTTATATCCATTTTGTTGCAATAAAGCAAGGTAATAATTTTTATAATGTATTCGATTAATTGTTTAATATTTGACTCCATTACTGAACTGTAAGTTGCTTAAAGCAGACCCAAAACCTATGCAACTCTCTCTGGAAGAGCCTAGCACCACAGTCTTATAAATAGTAGCCACTCAATATAATATTTGTAGAACTTAATGTTTGTTGAAAGAACACCAGCTGTGTTTTAGTTCTTTATACCATCACTGATGAAACTGACTTATAATTAAAGCAAAGTAATGTTTTTGACATAACTGAAGATTTTGATGAAGACATACTGAGACAGAGTTAGAGTTCTGACATTAATTATCACAAAGCTATAGCAAGCAAAGCAAACCTTATTTGACAATACATGTGAACTCTTTGATGTTATAAGATGATTAAATATAAAATTGAACACTAGGGGCAATTGACACAGTATATTTCACTCAGTATCATGAATAAGAAACCAAGACTATGTCAAACAATAAGCTATAAAGATAAGTTATGTAACTCTTTAACATAGTAGTAAATTCTTGCCAACCAACCAGACATTTTGCTGCTTGGAACATTTCCATGCCTCAGATTCCTCTTTTGTTCAGAAGATATACTTCAGGAATGTACACTAAGAAGATCAATACAGAATATAATTCAGATAAAACTAAATCAAATGTGGAAATTGAAGGAACATTCCAGGTAAGTCTGGAAATTCACACATTGGCAACCATCTTATAACTAGGATGTAACTCTGATAATATCTTGTAATATTGATTATAGCTTATATGTCATTTTTTTAAAGTTACCTTAATAATCCTTGACAATATAATATTTTATTGATTCTATTTGGTATTGGGAAGCAACCATGAGGACCATAATCAGAATGGAATTGGTAACTGGGGAGGCACCTTGAGGCTAACCAAAGAAGGTTTTCTGAGAATAGGGAAGTCATGGAAGAAAATAAGAGATGGTCCCTATAGAGAGGCATAGAAAGGCCAGAGACTGATAAAGGTAGTATAAAGGCATACAAAGTAAACTTTAGAGGAACTGTAGGCAGAAGTCATCAGAACAGCAGTTCTGATTTACATAGAGACTCAGGAGCAGATATATTCTTCATTTCTTCAGTTCTTGGTAAACATCCCAATTCTGCTTACCAGTTTGTATGACTGAGCAAAATGCTTAGTATCTCCATGCCTTAGTTTCATCATCTATAAGATATACCTTTTCAAGGTGAGGGTTAAATAGGATAATACCTGTGCAAAGCTTGGAAGAGTGTCTGGCTTATGATACCCACTGAATGTTAGCTTCTTGCACTGGAAATGTTTGTTTTAATTTCATTTTATTATCATTGGGCACCTATTAGATGATAGGCACATTCACTGAACAAGTAAAATAAATGGACACTCATGTCCTTAAATTTTTTTTCCAAGTGGTATAAAGGAAATAAATAGGATGTTGGGAAAGGAGAAGAGGTGCATAAATTCATCTAGGAGCTCACCTGGAAGAGAGCAACCTCCTTTCTCCAGCCATAAATGTGGGGAAACTATAGAGAAAAAGTGGATATTTAGATGTTTAATTAAAAGATAATAGAGACTTTTATGAGAGGAGAGAGGTCATGCTCCATACAAGTTAGGACCAGAAAAACTAGGACAAGCTGGTTTATGAGGATAGGAAAACAGGATCCTTACTATGACTAGGCCATTACCTTCTCCCAAGCATATACCTGCTTTCTGCAAGCCCACCCTCCCCAGTGTCTGCCCATTTTTTTGGTTGCTCTTTGATGCCTTCAGGTAGTTTTGTTCAGGGCTTATCATTTTTCTCTGTCATCTGATAGAAACTATGCCACTGTAATGGGAAGCAAAATCTGAGGATAACATTGGTTTATGGTATCAGTTTAACTTAATCTGGAAAACTGTGATATTGAAACAAGATTTCCCTTGTTATGTTATTATTGAGGTTACTCAGGATAGTGTAAATGCTCTATGTGTCCTTGAATCCAGCCCCATCAAGAACAAAATGAAAGAGCAATACATAGGTAGTGATAATGCATTTGACTCTACTTCTACTACTTTCCACATTTATGATTTACTTTCATGTTATTGACCATATTTTTTCATAAAGCAATTATAACAAAATCTAGTATTATAGTAAATATGGTATATAATGTAGCACTAGCACAAACTTCAGCAGCCAAGAACAATTTGAAATAGTTTAGCATCACTCTGTTTTTATTAAAGAAAATGCATCTTTTAAGATTTGTTGAGTTTAAAATGCCATCTTAAGAAAATAAGCTCTTAAGATATTCATTGGTGTACTCTGACATGCAGTAAAGAAATTTACTTAAGTAAGTGAAGGAAATAAGAAAATAATTTCTATGTTCACCTGATTAAATCAGTGATTCTATATCATTGGCATATGGCAGGGCAGCTTCCGAACTGAAGTTAATTTGGAGGTTGCCATTTTCTGGAAAATCCAATCATCCTGCTACTTGGCACTTCTCACACTGATGAGAGCTGAACTCTGAAAATAGCAAGAATTGGAAATCTTATGTTACAACTGTAAAGTTTCCCTGAATCTCCACCATTTTTCTGTCTGAAGCTCAGGGACTAAATAATTGGTTTAGAGGTTATTGTACCTTTTCTTGACTTTTAAAAAATAACTTAATGCATAAGCCTAGAACAAAGTCCAAGACAATGCTATTTTCCTATAGTTTACTAGACACCATAAATCGCTTCTGGAACAAGGTAGAATAGAAAATATGAAAAAAACCCCACATATTTCTGCTCTACAGTAAATGATGATATTTGGTCGCACTGAACTAGCAAAATAAATGAAACTATGACAATGAGGAAATTGAAGCTATTTCTTTTATTTTAAGCAAATGCCTTTTGAGAGAGTTTGAACCTTTTGTCTTGTTTTTCATCTTCTTAATGTAATATGGTGTGTCCTTCAGACTGATTATTTCAAAACTGTACAAATAGATTTGTAATAAGAACGTCATTACAAAAACTTCATTGCAATCTGGATAATTTTTAGCCTCTGGGTCTTAATTCTGACTAGATTAATGACTCCATATTGATTTTTTTAGTGTGTGTCACCATAGTTAAAACATGATAATCTGCTGTTATATCGATCATCTTTCTTCATTAAGGATGGCAAATTACTTTCCAGACAAGTTATAGAAAGATGTTTCCAGTATCTTAATATAAATGCTGAAATCATTAGACAGTGCTAAATAAGATTCACAGTTTTCACAAAGAAATTTTGGCTGTCATTTTTTCTTGTTTATTCACAGAGCTTCCAAATTAAATGCCTTTATCAAAAGACTTTTGGGGGAGGGTGCCATCTTCATGATATTGCCCCTTTTAAAAAGATACCAAAACCCAAAATGAACAGGTTTCCATTGGGAATGTAGTCACCAAACTATACAATTAAAGTAGTTGATTAAAAATTACATTTACTATTTAATAGTTAATTGAATGATTATGAGGCATCAATAAGCAGGCCAGAGCTGTCCATCATAGAGGGAGGAATGCATAATCCAAGTTACCTTTGTTCAAACCTGGCTCTATCACTAACTGAATGACAGTGGGCAAGTCCCCCCAACCTCCCTGTACCTTTATTTATTCATCTATGAAATGGAGTTTATATTAATATTACCCACCTCACAGGACCATTGTGAGGATTAAACAAATTAATATATGTGAAGAGTATAAAATATGGTAACAATCTATAAATATTGGCTTTTATTATTACAGGCAAGTCCAGAAAAGAGCTATATAAGAATATTCTTTTAAGGGTCAGTTACCTTTACAAAGATGAAGCTTAGAAAGCTGCACTGTGAATTATTTCTAAACTTGAGCCGGAACTAACCAGAAGTCAAAATGCTTCATTTCATCTGGGTCAAGAAAATAAAACAAAATGAAACTCTAAAACCAAGTATCACACAGGTTTCTCTGTATTACCATGGCTGGATTTTTTCTGTATACTTATTTCATTCCTGTAGAATCTCCTTAGTTTTGACTGTGAGAGTCAACATACAGATATTTTGGGGAGAGTTGAACTTTTTCTTTGTGTCTTTTTCTTTAATCCATTCATATATTCTGGAAAACAAAAGACAATAAACCTAGGTAGCTCAAATAGACTGTGGTTTGAAGCACTGATTTTAAAATTGTCATATGGGATTCAAGGAACAACATTGTACTTTGAAAAAAAAATCTATTCTTTTAAAGAACAATTTGATCAATGGATAAAAGACAAAAGTGATAAAAAGGAATTTTGAAGTTTCACCTGAAAGCATTTTCAATTGTTTAATGTTTTAAAAAGAAGGAACTGTGCAGGTTAAATTAGGAACTGAGGAGAGAAAGACCAAGAATCTCTATTGATGCAGTTAACTCTTCCTGGATTAGCTGGATTTCTCTAGGGCTACTTCATTATTTGACATCCATATCACTTATGTATTCAACGTGTACTATGTGATTTCATGCTCGTCAATATATTCATTTTTTCTCAAGCATATAGTTAAAGAGTTTGTTATGGAAAACCATGGATGAGCTGTGGAGTCTGAAACTTTTCAGTTATGCTTCTGATTCTGAGATATATTAGTTTAGTCATTTAGTTCCAATTTCTTCACCTATAATTTGAAGAAACTAATACCTATCTCTCCCCAGATGGGAAGTATAATGAAATAATAAATGGACAGTGCACATGTCTCATGCAGAGTAGGCACTCCAATTTAGTATCATTATTTTACTCCTTTACACCAAAAATTGGCAAACTTTTCCTGTGAAGTGCCAGATGGTAAATGTTTTAGGATTCCTGGGTCATGTGATCTCTGTTGTAACTACTCATCTCTATTGTTATAGAGTGACAGCAACTATAGACAATATGTGAACAAATCAGTTCACATATTTGTCTCAATAAAACTTTATTAATCCACATTGAATTTTAAATTTTGTATCATTTGCATGTGTCATGGGATATTATTCTACTTCTGATTTTTTTAATCATTTGAAATTTGAAAATTATTCTTAGCTCACAGGCAGTATAAAAACATGGAAAGCTATCATTTGCCAAACCCTGCAACACCCTGAAAATTAGAACTACATGATGAAATTAAGAAGGGTTATAAGCATAGCATACTTTTTGACAATGAGGAAGTCGAGGAATGCATACTGGGGAATAATGAGAAATAAGACCAGATTAGAGAGATCTATGGAGACAGATGAGTGTTTTGGATTAAACACATAGGAAATAGGAAGCTACTGAAAGCTTCGAGTTATGGGTCTTCTGTATGATATTTGGGAGAGATGGACCTGGCACTTGGCAACAGAAGTAACAGCAAAGTAAGCCCTTTAAATAGCTGCTACTATTGTTGGGGTATGAGGTAGTGAACAACGGGAACAGAATAGCAAAGATAAACCAGAAACACATTTTCAGGAGTAGGTAAGTCTCCTCAATTGGGAGACTGAGGCAGAAGGATCTCTTGAGCCCAGGAATTTGAGGCTGCACTGCAGTGAGCTATGACTGTACCACTGTACTCCAGGCTGGGCAAGAGAATAATACCCTGTCTCTTAAAAAAAACAAACAAACAAAAAACAAACAAACAAAACAAAGAAAGAAAGAAAAGAAAGAAACAAAGAAGAAGACTCTTAAGGTGACAGACTATCTTTTTGCTTTCATTTTCCTTCAAAAGGTAGTGTATGGGAGTTTTTAATTATTACTGCCTTTCCACTCACTGATCATTTAACAGTCTATGTGGGTAAGGAGTAACTATTGTACAGGCTAAAGCTGAGGCCTCCTTTCAATCAAAAGCATTTATCCATTCCTTCATTGAGTAAACATTCAGCATCTCTAGCATGTCCGGTATTTTGCTAAGTCCTGAGGATGCAAATAAATATATACAGTCATGTGCTGCATAACCACATTTCAGTCAACAAATGACCACATATATGATAGTCCCATAAAATTATAATGGAACTGAACAATTCCTATTGCCTAGTGTAACACGATGATGATCCTGAGTCTAGGCTAGTGTGTGTGTGTGTGTGTGTGTGTGTGTGTGTGTGTGTATGTATGTCTTAGTTTTTAACAAACAAGCTTAAAATTAAAAAATATTTTAAAAATGAACAAAAGCTTATAGACTAAGAATATAAAGAAAAAAGTTATTTTTGTACAGCTCTACAATATGTTTTTAAGCTAGTGTTATTACAAAAAAGTCAAAAAGTTTTTAAAAATTTAAAGTTTATAAAAATGTTACAGTAAGCTAATTTATTATTGAAAAAAGAAAATTTCCTCAATAAATGTAGTATAGTCTTACTGTACAGTGTTTATAGAGTCTGTGGCCATGTCAAAGTTCTAGGTCTTCACATTCACTCACTACCCACTCACTGACTCAGCCAGAGTAACTTCCAGTTCTCTAAGCTTCATGCATTGTAAGTGCCCTATACAGGTATATCATTTTTTATATTTTATACTGTATTTTTACTGTACCTTTTATATGTTTAGATACACAAATACTCACCATTGTGTTCCAATTGCCTGCATTATTCAGTACAGTAACATGTTGTACAGGTTTGTAGCCTAGGAGCCATAAGCTGTACTATCCAGCCTAGGTGTGTAGTAGGCTATGCCATCTAGGTTTGTGTAGGTACACTCCATGATGCTCTCACAACAATGAAATTGCCTAAGGATGCATTTCTCAGAACATCTCCTTGTTGTTAGCTGACACATGACTGTAGAGTATATGTCCTGTAAAGGCCTCACACTTAATGGTTAAGGGCCTTGGCCCCAGAATCTGACCAACCTGGGTTAGAATCTCAGCTCTCTCTGTCTCAAGCCATGCAAACAAGGACAAATAAACCTCTCAAAGGCTCACTTTGCTCTTCTCTAGTACAAAGATAATAGTAATGCCTTAGCTGCTACGTTAGAAACTTGAACAAGACGTTGGGCAAAGGAGTGGGGAAGCAGGTGAGAAGGCCTTATACCATCTGAACGGGGAGGATGGGCTTCCCAAAAGACACCCAGGCACTCTTCAAGGAGGAAGAATGGAAGAAACCAGGAAGCCCCGCCGAGGGGCAGGGTGGAAAGTGCTCTCGGTGAAGGAAAGACCTCAAATGCTGGATTTGCTATTTAGACAGTTAAAGATATTTGCACATTTGTAAACCATAAAAATAAAATGTTAAAGTTCTACATTGTGTTTAATAAATTATGCAGAACTGATTTCCTTAAAAGTTCACAAGGTCAGAATTACTTCAATTTGAAAAAATAAAGCAGTGCCTCATAAATTTTTATTTCCACTAGGGTTTCAAAAAGTCTATTATAACAAGCCTACAGGTAATAGACCGCTTGCTAGAGCAGTACTGTGATAAAATGGCATCTTTAAGATAGCATCCCCTTTATCTCTCTTTCTCCAAAAGTATTGGTAATTTTACTAAAATATCGATAAAACAGATTTCATCTCAGATTTCTATCAGTATTAAATAACACATGGAAATTCACTGAATATTGACATCTGTATTTCAATATAAGGTCTCTGTAGTGCTCTCAAACGTTGAGGGTAGATTTCAAATATCTTAATCATAGACTGTAGCACTAGAATCTTATCAGAAGCTGTTCCTGAAATACTATGTCCTCTTTCTCTCCAAATTAATGGCAGAGTGGGGATGAAGTGCTACATACACAAACAAGCCTGTGTTCAAATCTAAACTCTGTCTTGGGTAAGCTTAGATATTAAGCAAGTCATTTAAACTACTTAACAATCAGTTTCTTCTTATACAAAATTTAGGTAGCTATACAGTGTCTAGCTTATGGGGCTATTATAAAGATTCAAGATATTGTATACGAAACACAGACAGGGCACAACTACTAGTTCATAGTATGTTTTCTCTAAATGGTGAGCATTGCTGTCATTGTCATCGACATCATCATTTACTATGTATAATAATCTAACTTTGCCCCCTTTTTTTTTTTTTGAAATGGAGTCTCTCTCTGTCACCCAGGCTGTAGTGCAGTGGCACGACCTTGGCTCACTGCTGCCTCCACCTCCCGTTTCAAGCAATTCCCCTGCCTCAGCCTCCTGAGTAGCTGGGACTACAGGCACACACCACGCCCAGCTAATTTTTGTATTTTTAGTAGAGACGGGGTTTCACCATGTTGGCCAGGATGGTCTTGATCTCCTGACCCCGTGATCCGCCCACCTTGGCCTCCCAAAGTACTGGGATTACAGGCGTGAGCCATCACACCCTGCCCCAACTTTGCCACTTTTTTGCTCAGATTTTAAACATTGAATCAGGTCACCTAGGCCACTGGGGACTGAATTAGAGAATTATAATTTACAGATTCCCCAACGCACATATTGTCCTTAAGTATTTTCTCAATCTCCAATCATCTTGTCTGATACTTAAATGGTAAGAGGGAATGAGCAAACAAAATGTCATTTTTTGTTTCAAGCTACCAAATAAGTTTTCTTAAAAATGATCAGGTTACATCTGGGTTCCCCATCCCCTTGTTGTGCATAAAGAAATTCAAAGGATAGGTGAGAACCAGCATGATTATTTTGCTTTTCTAGTCTTCTAAATTAGAGCCTCCATGTTCTCGTATTTTATGGTTTGAAATTAGGGACCTTTACCCTAGAGAAAAACTTTGCAGCAATTCCTGAAATAGCTTCCTAGTACATCTCTACCCCATCATCTCCCCTCCCTCTGCCAATTCATCCCACACACACCTGCCAGAATAATCTTCCATAAATATTCTTTTCTTTGTATCTTATCCCTGTTCTAGAATCGACAGTGCCTCCCTGTTATTATTCTCTATCTTAACTTAGCATTCCAGTATCATCATCGGCTTTTCTTTTTCCTTACTCTCCTACTTTATGTACAATTATTCCTTCATGAAACAAATCAGTTCTAGACAAGTCAATGAATTTGCCATGACTGGAAAACTTCTTCAACATGCACTGCCCCAGGCCTTTATAACTGTGATAACATTTCCTTAGCCTACTAGATCCAGAATCTGTTTTTACTGTCTTCTATAAAATGAGTCAGAACTCATACCCACAAAGCCATTTTTTTTTTTTTTGGCTCCTTCCCCTTGTCCTCATTTTTTTCACAGCTGAATCTTTTGATATTTTCCTAAAAGGTCCTCACTGAAATTTAAATTAATTTATTAATCCTTCAACTGGTATATTGGTGTGAGGTTTCTGAGGTGAGGAATCTATGCATCTTAGTTAATTTCAGCTTCACATTCTAAATATTTAATAACATCACTTAGTCCCAGGAGACTTCAATGGATGTGTATTAAAAAGAAGAGAGGCAAATTGATAGAGTTAAATGTCTTTTTATTGCCAAGTCAATGCCAGAATCAGGACCAGTGGCACAGTTACAATTGCTAAACTTTTAAGTTAGCTCCTTAGAGTCTTACTTTTTATGTAAAATTCCATTATGCCCACAGTAAGCTCTGGGAAGCTGTGTGGTCTCATAAATAATTCTGTTCAGCCTTCTTCTATGTACATGTTGGTTCTGATGACAGAACTGAATCCTGCCTAGCCTCTCCTCCTTGTCTTCTTCCATACACACATTCCAAGAATGGAGCCTTCTATGAACTCTAGTTCCTAACTGGGATACCAGAACATGCAACTTGTGCTTGGTATTGTCCTCCCCCATTGCTAGATCCTACCCCTTGATCCCAGCCAGCTAACTGGAGTGGTGACTGGATTCCCTGCTTTCTTGTCCTATACTCATTGACAAAAAAGTACCTTTTGCATTATTATTAGCACTGTCTTCCCAAAGTAATGAACCTTTGAGAAGTCAAAAACAAAATAATTCAGAGATGACAACACCAAAAATATATTAGACAGGCTTTATTTTCCTGTTGGTTTAGTAGTGTTTTTCTAAACCCGACTAATTTTTATAATGATCTGGTAAATTGTTCAGCTTCATTTAAAAGGTGTACCACATCAGCAAAATGTCTAGAAGATATATATTCCTGGTCATTGTTTCATCAATAAGGACCTTCTACTTTATGAGACTTCGAAAGAATATTCGGCCCCGAACTCTTAGTTCTTGTTCCAAGAAATGCATTTCCTCTTGATTTTTAATCAAACCTTGGTGGTTGTAGCCTTTCTCCTATAAGGTAGGTGAGAAAGCATTCATTAATTCAACAAATACTTACTGAGCACCTACTATGTGTAGAATTGTGTAGAACTTTATTAACCTCACTAGGAAAAAACTCCCATTTGGGTCTAAACCAGGAGACTAACAGCTATTTAAAGGTCTTTTATTATGTTCAATTATTATGATGTCACTAACAACAATTTTGGACTCTGGTAACTCCTACAGACAGGTTAATTAGTTCCCCTAACCATAATCCTTCTTTCCCAAGTGGGTCTCCATCTAGTCCTGGTTTCCTATTGTATTAGACCACTTTTGTGTTGCTATAAAGAAATAATGGAGGCTGAGTAACTTATAAAGAAAATAAGTTTAATTGGCTGTGGTTCTACAGGTTATAGTGGAAGCCTGATGCCGTCATCTGCTTCTGGTGAAGTCTTCAGGAAACTTACAGTAACACCAGAAGTTTTATGGGGAGCAGGCATCTCACACGGCGAGGACAGGAGGAAGAGAGAGAGTGGAGAGGTGCCACATTCTTTCAAACAACCAGATCTTACATGAACTCACTGATCACCAAGGAGATGGTGCTAAGCTCTTCAGGAGGGATCTGCCCCCATGAGCTAAACGTCTCCCACCAGGACCCACCTCCAACAGTGGGGATTGCATTTCAACATCAGGTCTGCAGGGGACAGTTACACAAGCTATACCACCCACCCACACTCCAATGGCACCATGTTGCATTAAGACTAATAATTCATAACGACTTCTTGCTGACTTTCTGATCTCGAACTACTTCATGTTTCCAAATCACAGAACCATAGAATTTCAGCCCTGGAAGTTCCTCCCCTTGGACAGTCTCAGAAATTGATATCCAGTGAAGGGCGGTGAGTTGGCCAAAGTCCAAAAACCTGCTAAATTCTCATGTTTTACGTGTTCCTTTGTCAAACATCAGATGATTATTTCCTGAATATAACGTAGGAATACTTGGTTTCAGAAGGCATGATAAAAATTGCTAAGTCATTTCAAGTATGGTTGTTTAAAATGTAGCTAAGAAATACTAAGTTCATTAACTGAAATGTTATACTTAATGTGTAGCATCGTATATTTTAGCAAATATTGTGTTGATTCAAATATTTAAATCACAGAGGCATTTTTGGGAAAAGTGTGAAAAAGCTTTGTGGCTACTGATAAATATTCACAGAAATATTCACTCATCAGATACTTTTTGGGTGCTTGCTTTGTGCCAAGCAAGGTTCTAGGTGCTGAACTTTGTAGCATTTTAACAATTGACTTTGGATTCAGGCAAAACCAGATATAAATCCTAACTCGCTGGCTGTGTGCTTCTGAGCAGGTTTCTCTAAACTTCAAATTTCTCATGCAGTAAGATGAGGATAATAGTATTTACCTCCTAGATCTGGAGATTCATACATGCAGAACACTTAGAATTATCCCAGGCATTTAATAAAATACTCAAATGGTAGCTCTAAAAACATGTGCATACCAGTAGGAAGGTGAAGGCATGGTATTCAAGTCATTGTGAAAAGATTTTTGCCATTTCAGAATTGGCTCAAATTTATGTCAGGGCTGGCACATTCCATTTTAGAACACTGCTTGCGTCTGTTAGAAATCAACAAATTGTGATGTGTTCTTTTGAAAGTATTCTCAGGTTGGTATATAGGCAAATATTTTGCCAGTGCACACAGGCAGCAGCTTCCTAAGTGCCAGCATTATGTTTTGGGTTCCTTTGTTTTTTGTTTGTTTGTTTGTTTGTTTGGGGGGATTTTTTTGCAGTTGGCATTTAATCCTTGTTTCTTGTCCACTAGTCATCTATAGTAAATTAATTCTCTAACAATTCTCTAATAATTCCCAGCTTCTCAACAGAAAGCTAGATGACCTTCTAACACAGATACAAGATGACTCTAACAAGAAATGGTAAGGAACCACTTGAATTATTTCTAAACTTTCACAGAAAGGCATTCCTGAAGGAAAATCCATTTTAACGTTACATGCTTAATCTCTAGTGAGCCAATGTAAGTTTCTCCAAGTCATGTATATTCTGTACTGACTACTTTTCATGTGGGAATGTAATGTGCAGTCATACAGTAAACAGAATGTCAGTTCCTGTACACTGCTTTGGCATTATGAATGCTGTCGTGTTTGCAGTGAAAAAAATTAGCAAAGTGTGAAATTGGAATTTAATTGTGATAAGATACTCTCTCAAAAAATCACTTCACAGTGAAGGGTACACAAGAAGCTTCCCTCTTCCACTTGGCTCTACTTTAATTAATCACAGTAACAAACTCTCAGCAGATGATTGTCTTTGTAAGCCACTTAATACATGTGCTTATCCTGGCCGCCACAGGTAGGGGAAAAAAGATCTGGTAAAAAGGTGAAGGGGTCAGGTATGTTTTGTGTCTTACAACTGATCCAGAAGCAGGAGATGAAATGCTTTTGATTGTGTTTGTGCCTGAAGTGGGTCATTACCTGACTGGAATTTGAAACTTAGCCCTGAGCAGAAATTTTAAAGAAATTCCTCATATCAAGAGCCTAAACTAAAACTTGAAGACCGGTGACCAACATAGATGTTTAATTTGAAATATTGGTGGTATTGCTTCTAAGGCAACAATAAGACTTTTTAACTTAAGTTCCAGATACATGTGCAGGACATGCAGGTTTGTTAGATAGGTAATTGTGTGCCATGGTGGTTTGCTACATCTACCAACCCATCACCCAGATATTAAGCCCTCCATGCATTAGCTGGTTAACCTGAAGAGCATTAGCTCTTCCTCCCCACAAACAATAAGACTTTTAATTTGTTGCAAAAAAATGTAGATCCATAATTTGAGTTTCTGTTTAAAAAATGGAGAACTTGCATAATGGGACCTACATTTTCCTATGACGTCAAGTGCCTCAAGCTGAGTAGCACCTGCCCCTGATGGCTGGGGTGCTTGTGTCTTGGTGTTCCAGTCTTATGCTGTTCCACTTGCTATTCATCTATGAACCTGCATTAATTTTTTTATTTAAAGTGAAAACTCTATCTATGTCTTTAAAAGAAGTTTCAGGCCGGGCGCGGTGGCTCACGTCTGTAATCCCAGCACTTTGGGAGGCCGAGGCAGGTGGATCGCCTGAGGTCAGGAGTTCAAGACCAGCCTGGCCAACATGGTGAAAGCCTTCTCTACTAAAAATACAAAAATTAGCCAGGCGTGGTGGTGGGTGTCTGTAATCCCAGGTACTTGGGAGGTTGAGGCAGGAGAATCGCTTGAACCCGGGAGGCAGAGGTTGCAGTGAGCCGAGATGGTGCCATTGCACTCCAACCTGGGCAACAAGAGTGAAACTCTGTCTCAAAAAAAAAAAGAAAAAAAAAAGTTTCAAAAAACATATAGACCCAAAGAGTTGCATGTTTCAGAAACAATGGAGGAGTGCATATATATATATTTTATTAAAGTAAATAACTTTCCCAGGTGCTTAAAGAGCAAAGTGTACATGTGTCAAAATTTATGCCAGCCTGTTTGACTTATTTTTCTTCCTTGTCATTGTATAATCAGTCCCTGGTACAATTTTTCTTTGTTTTTGTGTTTTTGATTACTTGACTAAAATGGATTACTTTGGTATTATGCAGAAAGCTATGTAGAGATAAGTTAACAGTAGAAATCCTCAGGGTTTTATTCTCTGCTGTTTTTCTTACTATTCTATTTAGAACCCTGAGAAATCTCATCCACTCCTGTAGACTCAGCTGCTGACTCCTGATGGCTCCTAAATCCTACCCACATTTTTCTTCCAGATTCTGATTGCCTTCTTGACATCTCCCACTAATATCCCACTGCCTCTGACTCAGTGTGTCTAAAACAAGCCTTCTCCTCATAAGTCTCTCATCAACACAAGGCCCTAATCTCCCACTGGGTCCCTATCTTAATGAATGAGGTTATCTTCTACCAGTTGCCTAAGCCAGAAGACTAAGTCTCTTTCTTGACTTCTCCATCTCCTGTTACATCCAGAAAGTTACCAAAACACATAGATTTTAGTAACTGTGGAAAATTCTTCAAAATTACTTCTTCAGTATCTCTGGAATTCATCCCACTTTTTCCAACTTCAAAATCACGGAGTTAACACCCTTATTTCCCATGTACACTCTATAGCAGACACCTAAACAATATTGCCCTTTCTGATACATTTTCTTTACTGCAACTTGAGTGATCTTGCTAAAATGCACAGCAAGTATCCTTGATTCCCCGGTTCTTCTTTGCTTATTAAATTGTAAGATGAATGTAAATCCCATGCAGTGATACCTGAGGGTCATTGTTACGTGCTCCCTGTCTGCCTCTCCCATCCCATCTTTCAATATTCTGTCCCAGGTACCTTCATTTGTATTATACTAAATGGCATGCCTTTACCCATGCATGCTGTGATTTCTGTAGCTTTCCCTAATTGAAAATCCTTGCCCCTAGTCTTCACCTGGCTAATTCTTCTGTGTCCTTCCAAATTCTGCTGAAATGTTAACCTTTTCAGGGGGTTTCTACCTCAACACAAAACCCTGGACAGCATTAGCTCTTTTCCTTTTTTGGTCTCACAGTACTGTGTACTGGATCATAGTTATTCTGTAATTGACTCTGTTCTCCTTTGTCACCACTACAATCACTGGATTGAGTGATCATTAGAGACAGGTCCCCTGCTTTATTTGTCCTGGAGGCCCCAGTGCCTAACACAGCTGGCACACAGTAAGTGCTCAGCAACATTTTGTTGAATGAATGAATGAATCAGTCAATTCAGTGCATCAACTAGGAATGTTGGCAGTGAAAACATAAAAGGTGAAATTTAAGATTCACTATTTTCCATACAATAAATATTTATTGAAATTTTCCAGTGTTTTAAATATCTCATATAGGCCTGCTGTCTATCAGCATTTATCATGTTTCTTTTAGCAGCCTCCTAAAAAATTTGAACATTTTGTTAAGAGGAGTTGGAGCTGTGAATCTTGCTAGTTAGGTACCTTTGAGGTCTGTGACCATAGAAAGAATCCCTGACTCTAACCAGTTATGTCATACTTGAATTACGAAAGATGCCTTTGACCTGCTTAGTTGCAAGATGCTTTTTCTTCTTAATTCTTCTTCTTCTTTTCTTGTAAACTTGCTTTATTTTAAAATTTCATATTTTAGATACAGGAGATACATTTACATATTTGTTACATGGGAATATTGCATGATGCTAAGGTTTGGAGTTCAGATCCCATCACCCTTATAGTTAGCATAACACTCAGTAGATAGTTTTTAAGCCCACCCCCTCACTCCATCCTCTAGTAGTCCAAAGTGTCTATTATTGTCATATATATGTCTACACGTGCTCAATGTTTAGCTCTTATAAGTGAGAACTTGTGTTATCTGCTTTTTTTTTTTGTTCTTGTGTTAATTTGCTTAGGACTGTGGCCTCCAGCTCTATCCGTGTTGCTGCAAAGATCATGATTTTATTCTTTTTTATGGCTACATGGTGTTCCATGGTGTATATATACATTTTCTTTATTCAGTCTACCATTGATGGGCATCTGGGTTGATTATATGTCTTTGTTGTTGTGAATAGTGCAGTGATGAACAAACAAATGCATGTGACATTTTGGTAGAATGATTTGTTTTCTTAATTTAAGAATGATTCATTTTCTTAATTGAGAAAGTCTTTTTTGAGAGGTTAGGAACATACTAGAGGGCAGAATAAAAACAAACCAGAGGAACAGGCGGATTCCAATAAGATACATTTTAGCACAGACTTCTGACTGTGAGTCTTTAACATCAACTACCAAATATTGGATGAGGGAGAAATACTGCTTCAAAGTGCTAGAGTATATTAAAAAGTTCCATGGTCTCTACTTGACAATGAACTCCAAAACTGTCATCTGAATGATGTGGCTACGCAAGATGGTCGTGCATTCTTGGATTACTTGGATATAAGCATGGTTTGTGAAGTGAGGAAGAGAAAATATCATTCATTACTGTTCTAGACAGGGAAAGAGTAGTCCCCACACCAGAGCTGGGCTTCTAAAGTAGATTTTGTGCAAGAGAACTTAAAAATGAAATACAGACCAACAAGAGCACTTCCGAGAAGTGGGCCAGCATGCCATGAACGTTAAAACTTATTTTAGGAGGAATGATTGAAGGAAGGAAAGATGCTTAAGCTAACAAAAAGGAAGACTCAGAGGCACATGATGTTGATGAATATGTGGAAGTTAGAGAGGGACAAAAAGTTCCTTCTATAGCAGGAGCCAAATAATATCTCTCTGTGCGCATGTTAAACAAAAGTTTTTTGCTCTGAGCAATTTCACCAATTTCTTTACAAAAGGGCCCCAGTCTCCTTATGCAAATTGATGTCCTTACACACTAATGACCCGTGTGGTATACCATGGAGTATTGTGAGGGGGCCACTTCCATAGCAGTATATAAGACCCCCTTATCTAGTTTCACTTTTCAGTTATACCACTGAGGATGAATCTTTTTTTTTTTAAAAAAAAGAGTATCTGTCCAAGGTGACTTTGCATGTCACACAGGCAGAGAAATGGAGGTGGGGGAGAGGTTGCTTCTGGTACCCCCATTACATGATTACAAAGATGGAATGAATGGTCTTGGAAGGTGATGAGTTTCCACTCCTGGGAAGAATCCTGAAGAGGCTTGGCTGGAACACCTCAGGCATGGTTCAAGCATCAGCATTGGTGAGACCTGGACTCTTAAGACCCCTTTGGTCTACAAAACATGCCAAAGCCTAGCATGAATGATGCTCTGCTCTTGGAAAAACGCAGACCATATGCCCTGAATAACATCAGCTCCTATGAGAAGAAATGTCTTTTCCCATTTCTAGGACAGGGAATCCTGGTTTTACCAGCTTATTGTTTTAGTCAACTTTCACCATTTTGTAGGATTAAGGTGACTATTACTTTAATATAGGAGGTGGTATAGTGTAGCAGTTAAAGGATGGAGTGTAATAGCTAGATATAAAGTCAGGCAAGCCTGGGATTGAATCCTGCCTGCACTTAAGCACATAGCTGTAATAGATTAACATGCCTAAACCTCAGATTCCTCATCCATAAAATGGGCAATAGCCACCACACGGGGTGGCTGTGAGGATTAAATGAAATAATGCATCATAATACACACTTAGCAATATACCTATATCCAGCTGGCACTCTGGAAAAGCTGCTACTACCATGATGGTATAGTAATAAGAATACTTTTTAGTAATGTTAGTATTACTAAGACTCTTGACTTGCCTCATTTACTCTACGTTTCTTTGAGGTCCCCAGCTCAGTGGTTTATTTATTTAATTTAGACAGTGCTCTTACACAGGATCCTCCACAGAGAACAAGGCTCATGCACACACTTGGTGGTGCTCAGAAATAAACAAGAAAAAGTATTTATCTGTGTAGTTTTTGAAATTAAAAATGACATTTATGAGTCCCCTCGTAGAAAAATAAATTTCATCTGTTTTAGTAAGGAAAAGTAGGATGAGAAACTGCTTGTTGGTAGAGGTAAGAGACGTGGGGAACAGGGATTTCAACTTTATTTTTTAATCATAAAAGCATACAGTTAGTTATTAAACATGACTTTGCAGATGGGAAGTAGAACAAAAAACAAATCTCAGTGTTTCTTACTGGATTGCTATGACAATGCATGATCAGCAGCTTCTGTCAACATATGCTAAGACACAAGAATGAGAACTCCCAGCTATCATTAAAAATGTAATATTTAGAGAGCTGGAGTGGGGTACAGGAGGGCTGGATGGCTGCCTAATTTATAAGCTTTCAGGCCGCTAAGCTGAGAATGGGGAATGGAGTTGTCTTGTTTGAAGTTGGTATTCCATTTAAGTAGTAAGCATGACTTCTGGTGATATGCTATCTCCAATAATCAGCTAATTACTGTTTTCAAACAGAACCCATACGTTATTTGATTAGCAAGCACAATCATTTTCTTGATCACAAGTAACAATATTCATGCATTTTTGAAAGTTCAAGCTTAGAAGTCTTCAATAGCTTGATTTTCTTGTTTTACTATTTTTTTTACAATGACAGTCGATAACCCAGATGCATCTGTCTTACGCCTTGTCTTACCTCGTCTACATAACTCCCCCTTCTCTCCCCACCCCCTGAGACTGCCTCAAAAGGATATACTGCACTGTGTTGCTTCCCAAGAGCTTGTCAGAGGGAACAGTTTTGTCATTTGAAGAATGTGTTCACGATGCCGTGACAGATTTGCCAGCATCCTTCCAGCACAGTGCCTTAGATGTGATATATTCAGAACACCCTTTCCTTTTCCAGATCCTCTCCCCCACCATCCTTTATTCCAGAATTCTCATTTGCCTAGAGGATTACTGAATCTGAAAACTTTGGTGCAGTAAGTGACCTTGGATGAACATTGAATCCTTTAGTTCATAGCCTTTTAAAAAAAATGGAAAACTAAGTTTTATATGGAAATGTCTTGGTACTGCTATATAAGCAGACTGTTTAAGACATTTAAAAATAATCCTGGAACTAAAAAGAGTCAAACTTTATAAGCAAAAAGCTTCTGAAGACACATCTATTTCTAATAACTTATATAATTTCTACATTCTCAATTAAAAACATATTACTCTTTGACATTTCTTTGCATTAAACCTATGAATAGAAGTTAACAAAGATGTCACTTACCATTATAAGAAGGTTGACAATTCACAAATGTCAATGCTTAGTATCAAGTTTCCATTTGAAGATGGAAATCTGTTGCATTGTCAGATTTGTTCATGCTTTGCTCTTCCCATACCTCCCCTTGATCATGCTGTGACCACCTGCCATGTGTGCACAGACCCAGGCTGGGGTCTGTGGACTCAATCCAGCCCTCTGTGTCCTGTATCTATGCTATGGCTAAGAAACAGGCCTTCCATCTCTAGTTGACCATCTTTAGTGAGGAAAGCCTCAGGAACACAGGAGCCTCAGTAACACAGGAGAAGTTTAATTCTTTTGGGAGTAGCTGTAAGTATTGGACTGATTTATCTTATTTGGAACAAAATTCTAGCTCCTTGCAACTTCTTTGGAGTTGTACACAATACTAGGTTATTTTTTCCACATTATTATCTTCTCCATGATAATCTATCATCAGGAGAGTACTTACCAAGTGATAGGTGAATCTCATTCTAATCATGCCACTACTCTACAAGGTATGTATTTTGGTTCCTGTGTTGCATATGGTGATTCTAAGACTGATAGTGTTTAAGTAATGTGCCCAATATTATCCCTTGAGTAGTTGTGGAGTCAAAATTCAAACCTATGCTTGTATGGATTCTGAGATTGTTCAGCTAATGCAGAATGTTAATCTGAGATCTGTGGTTAACTTAGGGATCCATAAAAGGGCTTCAGGGATCCATAGAGTCCCTGAAATAGAAACCTAAATTTGGTTTGTATATGGATTTTATGGTAAAAGCAATTACAGCCCTCCCTCATCAGAATTTCAATTAGGTGTATAACCTCAACAACATCACATAAAATATTAAATAAGATACACATATTTTACATTTTTCACTCCTATTTTACTCAGTCATATTACATAAAAATGCTATATCCCTCTTCATGTATGTTAATTAGTTGTGCCTCCCTCATTCTGTTTATTTTTTCTCTCCTTTTTAAGCCCAAGTGTAGGACTTGTACCTATTCATACTATATTTAATTTTTTTAAGTTCAAGCTATTGGGATTCTGATTCCGCTATCTAGTGCTTTTATTACTCATTTTTCTGCTTCGTGTATTCTGCCAATTTATATCATACAACTAAAAACCAAATTAAAAATGAAGAGCTTTCAACAATTTTGGACTATGGGATGTTACTAAACTCCAAGAATCCAGAATACAGGATATAATTCATTCTCTCTTTCCCTCTCTCTCTTTCTCTTTCTCTCTCTCTCTCTCTCTTTCTCTCTCTCTCTCTCTCTCTCTCTCTCTCTCTCTCTCTCTCTCTCTTCTCTCTCTCTTTCTTTCTCACTCTCAGGCTTCTGACAAAATTATCCTTGAAATAATTTCTTGAATATTTAACCCTCCATAGGTCTGTTTCATCAGGAGTGATATAAGTATACCACTGCCAGCATCTCTAGGCTGGACTGAGACAGGTGGGCATCTCAGACAGCCTAACAATTTGAATGTATCCCTTCAAATTGGTGTTCTTCAAAGAGTTGTTTAACATTTATTTAGTAGACACCAACATAATTGACTTTTCTATTGATATGGTATATACATTTTTTGTTCATTTTTTTAACTTGTTTATTAACTTGAATTATTTATTTTTCAGGTTTTTTTTAAATCACTCACAGCATCAGTCACTTATAAGCACACAAAAAAGTGGTAACTTATATAAGGTAAATGTGTTACATTTTGTTTAAAATATACCTCCAAAATCTAATTTTCTAAATTTCAAGCTGATAAATCATTTTCAACCTTTCACCATTCTTGTTCGCACTTCCATTTTATGATTCAGTTTTTGAAACCAGAACATATATTGCGGGCATATTCTAAGGATTGAAATTTAGGTAATGAACTAAATCACTCATTTTTAGTTTTTTTGTTTTTGTTTTTGTTTTGTTTTTTTTTTAAAACACTTGGCCATTCCTTACTTCTGTTTTAGAACATCAACTGTCAGTTGTCCTGTCTCAAGGCTGCTGGAGCAGCCTAAAATTGCAACATGCAATTCGCAATTATTCTTTGAGAAATAACTCCACAAAGTAAGTTCAGCACCGGGAGAAATGTTTTCCCAATTTTTATTTGAACATGTTGCCTACTTTTGCCAATTAATTTAGTAGTCTCATGTGGAAACTGAATTAACTAGCACTGTATCAGTTCGTTCTCACACTGCTATGAAGAAATATCAGAGACTGGGTAATTTATGAAGGAAAGATGTTTAATTGACTCACAGTTCTGCATGACTGGGGAGGCCTCAGAAAACTTACATTCATGGCAGAAGGCACTTATTCACAGGGTGGCACAAGAGAGAATGAGTGCCAGCAGGGGAAATGCCAAATGCTTATAAAACCATCAGATCTCGTGAGAACCTACTTATGATCCTAGAACAGCATGGGGGAAACCGCGCCTATGATTCAATTACCTCCCACAAGGTCCCTCCCACGACATGTGGGGATTATGGGATTACAATTTAAGATAAGATTTGGGTGGGGACACAGCCAAGCCATATCAAGCACCATATTTACACTTTATTTTAGGAATGTTTTAATGTGCTTTATGAACTGATGTGCCAGGCAGCCGTCCAGCTGTCTCTCCCTTAATTTAGCTCTATAGACAAGAATACAGTAGAGATTAAATAAATATAGCTGTCAGACACTCCAGGAAAGTAGTAACTGCAGACAGTAACCAGAAAGGAGGAGAACCGGTTTGACTAGACTAATTTGACTAAATCCTTAGTTTCTTTGGAGGGAAAAAACAAATGTGATTCATCACATCCGCGGCTTTGGACTGTTTTTCTAATTTAATAGGGTTCCAGCGGGAGTTTGGGAGTGGAAGTTTGGGTGTACATTTTGAATAAAATCTTATCAATTTACCCATAAATGATCCTGATACAGTTCCTTTTGGGGAGCTGCTAGACATGAACAGCTTTCTTCCCGCTATGATTTCAGTAATGACAAAGGCCGAACATCAAGAGCTCTCTCTGCCATACTTAGGAGTTTAAATATAACCCTGAAAGATTTTAAGTAATGACATGATGTGAATAGGAAAATGACAATAAAGAAATTTGGTTGGAAAAAGAAGATTCTAAGGGCTGGAAGACCAGCTCCTGGGCCCCAGGAATTATCCAGATGAAAACAAGAGGGACTTGAACTAAGACAACAATGCAGATAGAGTTGACCCCGTAGAAAACTCCTGTGACTTCTCTCAATTAATGTTTCAGCCTGCACACTCATTCCAGTAAGAATCACAGATTAGGACATAAACAGTGAGGATAATAGGAGAAAACTTTAAGTTATGCTTCAGTCTGGTAAAAAAAGATGCGCTACTTTTCTGACTGAAGAATGAAGAATAAAAGGATACTTCACTCCGGTTACCTTCACTGGGAAGTCACCGCACTCCTTGATCTGACCCCCTATCCCAGGCGATGGCAGGAGAAGCACATCGCCATCATACATCAGCCTCCAAACCGATGACTAGCCTGCAAAAATAATAACTTGACTCCCATGCACCTGAGCCCACAGGGAGAAAACTCATTTTAATTCTGCCATGGTTTAATGATATTTAAATGGCTTAAATGGTTTTTATAAATGAATATATTACAAGGTTCATGTTCAAGAATCAGCAATAAGCTATAATGGACTTTACAGTTTATTAGTTCCATAAATGTCACCTTGTTATTAACAACACAGGTAAAGCAACTTTACGAAATATTCTATTATCATCCATTGAATGAAACATCGAATTTGCTGAGCTGGAGTTTCAGGCATTCTCATTTCACCCGTGTAAACCAACTTTATATTGAGGCTCACAGATATCACCAACATGATTTTTAAGACTCTTTAAAATTCTGTTTTCATGTAAAGATAAAATTTCTAAATTAAACATAGCGACTTACTCTTGAGAAAGGTGGCACCACCAGATAGAAGTGTGGAAACTGCATACAGAAGCCAGTTGTGTGTGACCAGCATTTGCTCTTCACAGGTGTCGTTTGGGAGCCACGATTTGCTCCCCGCTTCCAAGAGTGTGAAACAGCCACATTCCATTGCATTCAGTCATTGTAATAAGGCCAAGGGAGAGGTTGTGTGTCATCTTACCATTCTTTGTCTCCTTTTTCAAAATTTGTGAAACCAGGTCATAGTCAAATGAATACTGAATTATCTCTAGCATGTGGTGGTTTTGCAAAACCTTAAACATTACATTAGAAGAGTTGTCAGCTTCGGTTAGTGAGAGACCTTACTTTGGGAGACTTATTAATAGACATTTGAAAAGTGAAGTTGTGAAACTTACAGCAGAGTGATGAAATTCCCTACCGAATGGCCCACTGTCTATATGTTTGTTTTCTTGTTAAGAAGGTAATTCTAGAAACAAATGTAGCAGAAATCCATGATTCAGCTTTCTCATGAGCTTTATCTCGCCACTAGTCTTGGAATAAGTGTTGAGCACATCTGTGTCCAGCATCACAGCCTTTGCCTTCTTCATGGCCTCACTGCAACCCCACTGCTTGCCAAGTCAGACAGTCATTATTCACTCTTTTACTCAACAAAGATATGTTTACAAGTCCTAGATCCCAGGCATTGTCTCAGGAACTGGGCTGGGTCTGTGAGTAAGTGAAAATTTCAGTTTCACAAGGGAGACATATATTTTTAAAAATTACAAAAATGATTGCAATTGTACTGAGAACTATCAGAAAAAAATTACAGGCTGAGCTACAGTAATAGGGTCCCAAATTGACCAAGGGAGGAAGGGAAGGCTTCCCAAGGAAGTAAATTAACTGTTGCTTAAAGGCCAAAAGAAAGTTGGATAAATAAGGGTTGATTTAAAAAGAATCTTCAGTTTTCCACCAGGAAAAATAAAAGATCCTAATACAAAAGAAAGGAGGGGTCAGGGCATTGATTGACTAAGAAGAGGCAGTGCAAGCATGCAAGCAGTAGAAACAGCATGTGTCAGGTGCTCAGATAAAGAATTTTGATAGCTAGAGGAATAAGGAAATGTAGAGAAGCCAAGCATAGAGAATAATACAGGAGGAAGCATGGGAGCTCAAGATCTAGCCCTTTCCTACTCCTCTTCACTATTATTAAGGCTAAGAATTTTTGACTACCTTCATCAGAGCAATGGATAATCACTAAAGAGTTTAAGCAAGGAAGTGACATAATCAGTTTTGCGTCTGCCACAAGGAATACCACTTAGATTCCTATAGTACTGTGAAAATTGCTCTATGGATTGTAGAGCTACAGAGTAGCCCGTAATAAGTTTCTCTTTAGGGCTATTGAATGATTTACTTTCAGCCTGCCATGATTTCTATTGGAAACCAGTTAAGTAGACAGTTAGTTATGCTCACGTCTGTTTAATCAGGCAGTGGTAAATAACCCAGGCATTGCATACATATCCGTAGGGAGAGTTTTTCTTTTGTTGTTTTATTGCCAGTGGAGGTAGGATAAAGGGTTGGGAACATCTCAGAATGTGGGATGCTGTTTTGTTCATGATACCTATAACCATTTGGTCATTGGCCCACAGCTGTGACAGTAGGGAGACTCTTGGAGAGGAGCTCTGCAGAAGACCTAGATAAGGGGGTCTGAGCTTTTCTAGGGGTAATTGTTTTGCCCTTGCTGTTTCCCAAGCAGAGACCTCTACCGTCACACTATCTTTTTCTGCCTGATGAGTCTTTGCTCAAACCGGCTGTTTTTCAGATTTTAGCTGAACATTTATCATCAAAGTTACTGAGATTAAAGCTCACTTATAACTCCCAGCCATCAACTGTACCTCTGTGAGGCCATATGTTTGGGCAAGATGCTTGAAGATAAGCCACGTGCTGCAATGACCACATGCACTGAAGAGCCCCACTGGGGGATTATTGGAATGCAAACTTCTGAACTCAGACGGACTCCTCTGGCCATCTGGTTGCAATTTTAGTGTCTGGGCTCTGAATGTATGTAATCCTATATATTTGAGTTGACTTGAAATAACCCATTTTTTTAAAGGGAGCCAGAAAAATGTCAATGCATATAGTTGGTTTGATTATTTCATCTGTTTAATTCAACTAACTTATAAAAGAACATGACTGTATTCCTATCTCCAGAATATAAATATCAGATTGTTTCTAAGCCTCTCAGAAAAAGATGAAATTTTTGCTTATTATTTATTAAGGCTAACTTAAATCTGTGTAAATAGTCTCGACTCATCCTGATTTTTAAGTTCAATTATGTTTCGCTAAAGTATAAAAAATTATTTACTGGATTTTATTTTTGTCATTAATAAGGAATAGAGTGTGTTGGAATATTTTGAGAAAGGGATTTCTTTCCTGATGTATCCCGCAGACCATCTTTTAAAATCTCTTCCTGTTGGCACATATTCATGGGGATGCAGATGGTTTCGTGAGTTGAAACAGGGTAGGTTTGAAGGTTAAATCTTAAATTGTTCTGCTCACCACTGTATGCTGGGGAAACCTGGCGAACATGGAAATCAAACCCCTCTGTCTACCCACTTTCCGAAGGCTCTTCCTAGATTCAGCCAAGAATAGATGCTGAGCCCAGCCTGCCTTCCTTTTTATCTCCCGCTCCTCTCCTGACATTTCTGGTGGCCACACATAGAACAAGTAGTGGAGATAGAAGGCAGAGGAGGTGGTGATATAATCTAATAGTTATGAAGAATTACCGTGTGCCAGGCGCTGTCCTAAGCACTTTCTGTGCATGAAATTAATTTATTTCTCATAAAAACTTAAGAGTTAGTTAGGTGCCTCTGTTATCCACATTTTATAGATGGAGGGGATTAAGAACTCCTTTCACTTATTTACTGCTTTTCTAACCCCCTTCCTGTGAAACTGTTCAAGGAGAATTTCCTCCCACGGAACACATATCACAGGAATAAACACAAGCTGAGTTTTCACTGGCCTTCATAGGAGACAAAGTTTTTGTTTCCACCTCCCTCCCTCCAGGAAGCCTTTCACAGCTGTCCTGGCAACCTTTGTACCCCATTAGTTAGACAATCTGATTCCATCCATGTTAGGATTTGTGTTCACTACATTAAACGTTTTTCTCTTCATTGTAAAATTTATTTCAGGTTTATTTGTAATTTATTGTAAAATTATATAAAGATAAAAGATGTTCATAATACCATCCTCAGGTGTGATAAAAAAGTAATTCTTTCATTTATACAATTTTTAAATGGTCATTTATTAAGCAACTTTCCTTGCTAGACCATAAATTTACTTGGTGAACAAATCGGGTAACAGCTGTCCTGAACTGCCTAGGCCTGAGGGGCTTCCTGAGACTCTGGACCTGCAGTGCTAAAACCGATAATCCTGGGAAAAAGCAGAGGAATTGTGTGCACTCTTTGCAGGAACCAGGTTGGCTTGGGTTTACTCTTACATCACCAGCACTGGCAAACTGCTTGATGCTTAGTGAGTGCCTCATAAATACTAAATGAATATAATAAATGGGTAGTAGGCTCTGTCCTAGAGCCTAAGGGTAGAAATATTTAAATCCAGCAGAAGGTGTTTTAGATGGAAGGAATAGCATGGTTCTGAAGGTGCGAATCCTCAGTATAAGGTTAGGTAAGTACAGAAAAGCCCATGCAGATAGGGAGTTAACAGAGTAAAAGGGAAACTTATGCTTGGGACATTAGAAAGATTTATGTGATCTGGATCATGGAGTGTATTAGTCCGTTTTCACACTGCAACACATATCCGAGACTGGGAAGAAAAATAGCTTTAATTGACTCACAGTTCCACATGGCTGGGGAGGCCTCATAATCATGGTGGAAGGTGAAAGGCACTTCTTACATGGTGGTGGCAAAAGAATGAGGGAGAAGTGAAAGTGGAAACCCCTTATAAAATGATCAGATCTCATGAGACTTATTTACTACCATGAGAACAGTGTGGGGAAAACCGCTCCCATGATTCAATTATCCCCTACCAGGTCCCTCCCACAACACATGGGAATTATGGAAGTACAATTCAAGGTAAGATTTGGGTAAGGACACAGAGCCAAAACATATCATGGAGTCCTTTTATTTAATAATTAGTTTTTATTTTGTATAACAAGTGGCAACTCGAGAATTTAATGCAGGGGCATAATATGGTCATATGTCCACAAGCATAGTTTTTTGTAGACAGGATGACTGGTACAATAGGAGAGAGGAGAGAGAAGAATGAGCATGATGGAGGGAGGGAACAATTTCAGTTGGAAGTCTATTACAATGTTGCAGGCAGAGATGCTAAGAGCTTTAACTAGGTTAGTAAAGACGAAAATGAAGAGAGAAAGGGCCAACAAGAGGAAGGCCTTGGTCTGAGAACCAGGTGGGCAGTGAAATTAAACTTGCTTAACTACTGACCATATGGAATAGAATGGGGTAAAGTGTCTGGGGTAACTCCCAGGTTTCTCTCTTGAATGGGTAGGTATATCGTGGCTCCATTCACTGAGAAGAAGAATGAAGATGAGGAGAAGGTAGGGAGAGAAGATGAACTTCTGTCCATTTGGAACTGGTTGGGTTTGAGCTGACTATACCACGTTCAGATCAAGATGTTCAAGGGGATATATCTGAATCATCAAAGTGGGTAAAGCTATGTTCCATACATGAAACATTTTGCTCTGAAATGACAATAGCTATTGATGTTTATTTCTTGATTATAAAAATATATAGCTTTTAAATGAGAAATATTTATAATGTTCTACAAATATTAAAAATAACAAAGTGAGCATAACAAAGAATCCTACCTTAATATCGAGAAATAATCACTATTAATTTTTTGTTGAACACTATCACAGATTGATTCACCCATCTGTCTCTTCATCCCTCTGCCCACCTCTCTGAGATGATGGGAAATTTTCTTAACTTCTCTCTGTGCCTAAGTTTCCTCATTTGTCATGGTAATTTGGTATTTACCTGTAGAGTGAGTACTAAATGAGTTCATGAATATGAAGCACTCGGAAAAATGCCTGGCCCATAGCGGAGTGCCATCTAAATGCTAGCTACTATAATATTCCATCTTTTCAAAATAAATGGGTTATATTAAACACAGTTTTATAACTTGCTTTGTTGTACATTCTTGTTGTTCAATGCTTACTAACTCTTAGTTAATAAAAATATATTTCTACCCAATTCCTTTTTTTTTTTTTTTTTTTTGAGACGGAGTCTCGCTTTGTCGCCCAGGCTGGAGTGCAGTGGCCGGATCTCAGCTCACTGCAAGCTCCGCCTCCCGGGTTTACGCCATTCTCCTGCCTCAGCCTCCCGAGTAGCTGGGACTACAGGCGCCCACCACCTCGCCCGGCTAGTTTTTTGTATTTTTAGTAGAGACGGAGTTTCACCATATTAGCCAGGATGGTCTCGATCTCCTGACCTCGTGATCCGCCCGTCTCGGCCTCCCAAAGTGCTGGGATTACAGGCTTGAGCCACCGCGCCCGGCCTCTACCCAATTCCTTAACACTTCAGTCCAAAACTGGTTTTCCCCACCAAAAAATCAAAACAAAGCAAACATGAAAACAGAACACAAATGAAAAACCACCACCATCACAAAACACGTAATTAGATCAGTAACTGAAAATGCTTTGAGGTAGTTTTCAACCTACAGGGACAGTGGCAAGAAGCAATTCATTACATGCAGGCCATTTTGTGTAGTGATTTATAAAAGAAATAAGCACAAAGAGTTCTGCTTTTTTGCCTTTTTCACTGTCCTTTTCTCTTCTGTCTCCACATTAATAATTCTTGTAACCTTTACTGTCTCATCAATCAACCATCAGGTGAGGTTTCTGCTTCTCATCCTGGCAGCCTCCACATGGTGCCAGTTTTCATTCATCTTCACTGTGTGCTGTTAAGACCTAGATTTTGTTTCTGTGACTAAATAGGGAAACTTATATTATACCTTTAACCCAAACCATTTCTTTTTATTTTTCAAACAGAAAAAAAAAAATTCGAATGAGTGTAATTCTTTATCAGAGGACTTGAAAAATCTGTTTTTCTCAGGTCTGAGAGTAAAGGCAAAGATAATTTTGTCACTGTATTGGAATTCTAACAAATTATTCTGTCACCCTCTAGAAGGGGCTCCATTGGAAAGAATCAAGTTGTATTATAATAACCTTTAGAAAGTCAAATGATTGAAGTGCGGGCATTCTAAGATAAAATAGGACCCCTAAAATATAGGATGAGAGTAAAGCAATTTTTAAATTACGTGGTGAGGAGGGGAAACACATTAGCATTTCTTTTATGGCATTAGTTGTATCTTTGTAGGCATGCTGTTCCTTTTCTTGACTGGGGAATACCTCTTTTACCACAATTTATATTGATACTTTGCATTTATATAGCATGTTCCATGCCCGGAGCATTTTAGTAGCATTAAGTGTAAATGGCATACCTACAAGCCAGGTAACTGAATATTCTGATACCACAGATGGAGAAGCACCAGTGCACAGAGCTATATTACTCTGGAGTTCTTAGTCACTGTAAGAAACTAAAATGGGAGCTCTGAGTAGTTTTCCATGTTAAAAAACAATTGATCTGCCCTAAAAGTTGAGATTATTTCTGATGGCTCAGCATTTAGTCTTCTGGAAGCAGGAACCTGAGATTTTTCAAGACTTCTACTCTCTGTCATGTTTTGGATGAGCCTGAACCCCTGGCTTTAGGGGTGAGAATAGGGCCCAAGTGTGGCTACTTGGTGTAGTTGATTTTCCTGGTGACTCTGAGAAAGATCCCAGAATAATGGTTGTAACCATGGTTTGAACTGTTGGAGCTTCTCTTGCCACTGAGGTTGCTGAGAAAATATGCTATATGTCTGGTGCTGCAGGAGACAAGCAGTGAAGAAAATTCTAAATGAAACCAAAAAGGTAAGCAGAGGCAAGAGAAAAAGTGGAAAGTTCTGAGGCTATCTGTTGACTCCTGGATCAAACTATACCTGAAGACCAGACTCTGGAATTTTTAGTTACACGAGCCACTAAATTATCTGTATTTCACCTAAAAACTATGAGTGAGCTGGAAGGATTCTTATATAAAGTTATTAGAATATTTAAAATATGATCTTTTAGTTTAGAACAGAAAATAGTCCTTAATCAAAGCTTTTGTACCTGGTTGTATATTTCAAGAAAGTATCAAAAGTTATTTAAAAGAGAAATTCTGTTGAATAAATAACAGAGGAAAAAGAAATAATGAAGTGGAAAATTTCTTATTGTTTTCTGAAAAACACATAAAAAGTCTAAAGCATATTTTTATATTGTTAGACTTTTTTCAGAATTCATTTTGAAAGCTATTAATTTTAATTATGTTGTTTTCAGTGATATAACATATTAAGTGTTCTGATGTCAGAACTGGATCTTCTAATGCTCATTTTTTCATAGTTTTTTTTTTTCATAAGTACCCTTCAGATAGACTATTTTACAAATTAGTGATGTAAGTTCATGTATTGCTTATTTATAGGCAGGTATTTGGCAGAAATACCCAAATATCTGTGTTGTAAAGGTCAAAGATGGACAGGGATAAAGAATGAGCTCTGATTCTTTCATGTGTAAACCCCTCCCTGGATGAGGGTGTTTTTGGGTTGTCTATCAGTGTCTCCCGAGAAACCTGGGAGAGATGGAAAGTTCATGTTTCTCATTCATCCCATAAATTATAAGCCTTCTTAGGATGATAATTGGCCTTGAATAACATGAAAAGTGTAAGAAATGTTTTTTCCATCTCAGTCATTGAATGATTTTTGTCTTTCCAGTACTTGACTTTCAAACAAGGTTTTATCATTGTCAAGGTAGGCAGAGTAGGATGAAAGATCATAATTTTTAGAATGGTAACTGGAAGTGGCTTGAAGTGGATTAGAAGGGAGTTAAGAGAAAAGATTTCTCTATAGGTTTACTTGTGGCCAGGCCAGAGGGGTGGTGGTGGCTGTACAGGAAGAGGCGGTGGGGGACTAATACAATTACTACAGTTTGGATGCTGATTACATGCAAGATGTTGACATCTCATTCCATCCTCACAGCAAATCCACGAGGAATATATAGGTATGGTCGGTCCTCTGTGTCATTGGGTTCTGCATCCTGTACTCAACCAACTGCATGTTTGGGGGAAAAAAATTTGTACCTGTACTGAACATGTCCAGGCTTTTTAAAAAAAACCATATTCCCTAAACAAGATAGTATAACAACTATTTACATAGCATTTATATTTTATTAGGTAATACAAGTTTTCCAGAAATTAAAGTGTACAGAAGAATGTGTGTAGTTTACATGCAAATATTGTGTCATTTTACATAAGGGACTTGCACACCCTTGGATTTTGGTGTCCATGGGAGATCCTGGAACCAATCCCCCGCAGATACCACAGGATGACTGTACTTCATTAACCCTGTTTTACAGATGAAAAAAACTGAGACTTAGCAAGGTTCAGTTCATAACTTTTAGTTCATAATCATAATTAATTTGTGCTCCAGTTCATGCTGTGAGTATGTGGCTGAGCTGGTATCAAATACCCATCTGCCTCCTTATGTTCATTTTCCATTTTTTTTCTCTCTGAGACTGATTGCTCTGTTACCCAGGCAGGAGTCCAGTGGTGCGATCTCAGCTCACTGCAACCTCCACCTCCCATGTTCAAGCGATTCTCCTGCCTCAACCTCCTGAGTAGCTGAGATTACAGGGGCATGCCAACACTCCTAATTTTTTTTTTTTTTTTTTTTTTTTGTATTTTTAGTAGAGACAGGGTTTCACCATGTTGGCCAGGCTAGTCTCTAACTCCTGACCTCAAGTGATCCTCCTGCCTTGGTTTCCCTAAGTGCTGGGATTACAGGAGTGAGCCATCACAGCCGGCCGTGCCTGCCTGTGTTCTTAGCCACTCTGTGCTACAGCCTGTGATCTGTTCAAGGAAATATAATAGCACCATCACCACTAAAAGAATAGGGACGGTGGCATTATCAACTAAATAACTCATTTACCAACCTGGTTGAGGAAGAATTAAGAAAACCAGAAATCTTCTGTATATTCTCGTCACGATTGTAGTAATTGTTGCTCCCTTTTCATTCAAACCAGATTTCTTGTGCCCCTTTTTAGTCAGCACATTGTGGAAGGATGAGAGGAGACAGAGGACCTCAGAGCAGACGGCGTGCATTCAGGACAGTGATCATTTAGAGGGTCTTTGGCAAATCATTTCAGCTCTGCAGGCCTCACTGTTTTTATCTGTAAAATGGCTCTTTTTGTTCTAACAATCTGTGCTTTAATATAGTGATGCTGTAATAAGCATACTGAGTTTTCCTTTTTTCTGGATCTTCGAAGATGAGCTTTACTAATTTTATGTCTGATTCAAAGTAGTAATTTAACTAAACCCACTGGTCCTCTGGATCCAGTGTCTGCAGCTGCTGTCTATGCTGATGAGTTACTGCTCAGCTGTACCACTTGTAAATATTTACTGTGTTGAATATAAATATCACTCCTTATCTTTTTTTTTTTAAATCCCTTATTTCTGGTCTTTCAGTTATTGTTTTTTACTGTGATAAAATATAAGACCTAAAATTTGCCATTTAATTTTTAAAAATAATTTTATTGTGACAAGAACACTTAACATGAAATCTGTGATTTTAAATTTTAAGTGTACAATTCAGTATTGTTGACTATAGGCACAATTTTGCACAGCAGATCTCTAGAACTTATTTACCTTGTTCAACTGAAACATTTTGCTCCTTAATTAACAACTATCTTCTCCCTCACCACCTAGCCCCTGGCTACCTTCATTCCACCCTTTGATTCTGTGAATTTGACTATGTTGGATGCCTCATGTAAGTAGAATCATGGAATATTTGTCTTTCTGTTCCAGGCTTATTTCACTTAGCATAATGTCATCAAGATTCATCCATGGTGTTGTGAATGGCAGAACTTCCTTACTATTTAAGGATGAATAAATTCTGTCATGTGCATATATCACATTTTCTTTAATCACATGTTGAAGGACATTTAGGTTATTTCCGTATCTTGGCTGTTGTGGATAGTGCTGCAGTCATCATGGGAGTGCTGATATCTCTTTAAAATCTTGATTTCCTTTCCTTTGGATATGTACTCACAGTTGGGATTGCTGGATCATATGGCAGTTCTATTTTTAAATTTTTGAGGAACCTCCATATTGTTTTCCATGGGAGGTGAAATCATTTTATATTTTCACCAGTAGTGTGCCAAGTGTTGTTGAGGATGTGGAGCAGTTGGAATTGTTTTTACCCTTGTAAGTGTACAATTCAGTGGCATTAATGAAAAAGATTTGAATAGCATCAAATTGTACAACCATCATCGCTGTTCAAATCTTTTTCATTACTCCAAACAGAAACTCTGTACCCATTAAGTAATAATTTCCCATTACCCTACCCCCAAAACCTGCTAATATCTAATCTGTTTTCTGTCTCCATGAATTTTCTCAGGATAGGTATTTCATGTGAGTGAATTTATACAATATTTGTCCTTTCGTGTCTGGCTTACATTACTTAGCATAATGTTTTCAAGGTTCATCCATGTTGTCGCATATATTAGAATTTAATTCCTTTTTAAGAGTGAATGATACACCATTGTGTGTATGTACCATATTTTGTTTATCTATTCATCTATTGATGAACACTTGGGTTGTTTCCACCTTTTGGCTGTTATGAATAGGGCCGCTATGACCATGACTATACATGTATTTGTTTGAATCCCTGTTTCCAATGTTTTGGAGTATATACCTGAGTGAAATAACTGAGTCATATGGTAATTTTATTTTTTATTATTTTATTTTGTTTTTTGAGACAGGGTTTGGCTCTCTTGCCAAGGCTGGAGTGCAGTGGCATCTTGGCTCAGGGCAACCCCCGCCTTCCAGGCTCAAGCAAACCTCCCGCCTTAGCCTCTTGAGTAGCTGGGACTAGAGACACGCCACCATGCCTGGCTAATTTTTGTACGTTTTGTAAAGACAGGGTTTTGTCATGTTTCCCAGGCTGGTCTCAAACTCCTGAACTCAAGCAATACACCCTCATTGGCCTCTCAAAGTGCTGGGATTACAGGTGTGAGCCACTGTGCCCGGCCTGGTAATTTTAACTTTTTGAGGAACTGCTACATAATTTTCCAAAGTAACTACACAATTCCACATTCTTACCAGAAATGTACTACGGTTCTAATTTCTTCACATCCTTGCCAACACTTGTTTCCTTTTTTTTTTTGATTATAGACATTGTAGTAGGTATGGTATCTCAATGTGTTTTTGATTTGCATTTCCTTAATGATTAATAGTGCTGAGCATCTTTTCAAGTGATTATTGGTAATTTGTATATCTTCCTTAGAGAAATGTCTACTCAAGTCCTTTGCCCACTTTTTTGTTGATACATAATTTTTGTACATGTTTATGGGTACATGTAATCTTGATTATATTCATAGACTATGTTATGATCAAGTCAGGTTAATCACGGTGTCCATCACTTGAGTGTTTGTCATTTCTTTGTCGGAAACATTTCAAGTGCTCTATTCTAGCTAATTTTAAATATGTGATACATTGTTAATTATAGTATCCCTACTCTGCTATCAAATATTAAGACATATTCCTTCTATCTAACTGTATGTTTGTAGCCATTAACCAACCTTTATTTATCCCCCCACTGCATACACACATACTCACACACCCTTCTCACTCTCTGGTATCTCTCATTCTATTCCCTACCTCCATGAGATCAACATTTTTAAACTCCCACGTATGAGTAACAACACGGGCTATTTGTCTTTCTGTGCCTGACTGACTTATTTCACTTAACAGTCACATCCATGTTGCAGCAAATGTCATGATTTCACTTCTTTTTTTTTTTTGGCTGAATAGTATCCAATTGTGTGTGTGTGTGTATATACACACACACACACACACACACATATATACACACATGCAATATTTTCTTTACCCATTAGTCTGTTGATGGACACTTAGGTTGATTCCATACCTTTGCTATGTGAATAGTGCTGCATGTGAATAAACATGGGAATGCAGGCATCCCTTTGATAGACTGATTTGTTTGCCTTTGGATGAATCATAGTGGGATTGCTGGATCATATGGTATTTCTATTTTTAGGTTTTTTTTTTTTTTTTGATAACTCTCCATACTGGATTCCATGGTGGTTGTAATAATTTACATTCCCACCAGCAGTGTATAAATTCCCTTTTCTCTGCATCCTCACCAAGATTTCTTATTTTTTGTTGTTTCAATATTAGCCATTCTAACTGGGGTAAGATGATATCTAATGCATATGATTGTTTTGATTTGCATTTTCCTGATGATTAGTGATGGTGAACATTTTTTCATATGCCTTTTGCCTATCTGTATATCTTCTTTTGATAAATGCCTATTATGTCCTTAGCCTACTTTTTAATGGAATTATTTGTTCTGTTACTGTTGAGTTGATTGAGTTCTGTGTATATTCTGGATATTAGTCCCTCATTAGATGAGTTGTTTGCAAATATTTTCTCCCATTCAGTGTTTTTTTCTTCAGTGTTTATTGTTCCTTTTGTTGTGCAGAAGCTCTTTAATTTAATATAGTCCTACTTTTCTATCTCTGTTTTTGTTGCCTGTGCTTTTGAGGTCTTAGCTACAAAATCTTTGACTAGATGAATGTCCTAAAGTGTTTCCTTTTTGCTCTCTTCCAGTAATTGTATAGTTTTAGATTGTATGTTTAAGTCTTTGTCTTGTGTTGATTTTTTTAAATGTAGTGATAGGAGTCCAGTTTTACTCTTGTGCATATGAATATCAATTTTTCCCGTAACACTTATTGAAGAGGGTATTCTTTCCTCAATATATGCTGTTGGTACCTTTGTAAAAAATCAGTTGATTGTAAATACGTGGCTCTATTTCCGAGTTCTCTATTCTGTTCCATTGGTCTATGTGTCTGTTTTTATGCTAAACCCACATTGTTTGGGTTACTATAGACTTGTAATATATTTTGTAGTCAGGTAGTGTGACACTTCCAGCTTTGTTTTTTTCGCTCAGGATTGCTTTGGCTCTTCAAGCTCTTTTTTTGGGTCTATATGAATTTTAGGATTTTTTTTCTATTTCTATGAAAATGACTTTGTATTTTGATAGGGATTGCATTGATTCTGTTGAGTGTCATGAACAATATATTCATCTTAATAATATTTATTCTTCTAATCTGTGAGCATGGGATGACTTTACACTATTTGAGTCTTCGTTAGTTTCTTTCATTAGTGTTTTGTAGTTTTCCATGTAGAGGTTTTTCACCTCCTTGGTTAAATTTACTCCTGGGTATTTGATGGTTTTTTGTAGCTGTTGTGAATGAGATTGTCTTCTTGAATTTTTTCTCAGCTAGTTCATTATTGTATAAATGCTACTATTTTTTGTATGTTGATTTTGTATTCTGTAACTTTACTGAATCTATTTATCAGATCTAAGAGTTTTTCATTAAAGTCTTTAGGATTTTCTAGATATAAGATCATATCATCTGCAAAGAGGGACAATTTGAATTCCTCCTTTTCAATTTGGATGCCTTTTATTTCTTTATCTTGCCTTATTGCTCTGGCTAGGACTTCCAGTATTATGTTTAATAGGAGTGGTTGTGTGTCCTAACATATGGTCTATCCTAACATGTTGTCTATTCTGGAGAGTGTTCCATGTGCTGATGAAAAGAATGTGTATTCTGTAGATGTCAGATGAAATGTTCTGTAAATATCTGTTAGGTCCATTTGGTCTAATGTGCATTTTAATGTTTCTCTGTTAATTTTCTGTCTAGTGATGGGAGTTGGGTGTTCAAGCTCCCAACTATTATTGTACTGGAGTTGATCTCTCCCTTTAGATCCAATAATATATGCTCTATATGTGTGGATACTCCAGTATTGTGTTCATATAGATTTAGAATTGTTATATCCTCTTGCTGAATTCATCCCTTTATGATTATATAATGCCTTTCTTTTTTTATTTTTACTGTTGTCAGCTTGAAGTCTGATTTATCTGAGATAACTGTAGGAACTCCTGCTTGCTGTTGGTTTCTATTTGCATAGAGTATCTTTTTCCATCCCTTTACTTTCAGTCTGTATGTCTCTTTACAGGTGAGATAAGTTTCTTATAGGTAGCATGTAGTTGGGTCATGTTTTTTTTCAATCCATTCAGCCAGTCCTTATCTTTTAAGAGGAAAGTTAGTTTAATGCATTTATATTTAAGAGATTATTGATATGTGTTTATTTTTGTCATTTTATTAATTGATTTGGGGGGCATATTCTTTGTTCCTTTCTTTCTCTCTTATTGTCTATCATTTTGGTTTGGTGATTTTCTGTAGTGGTAACATTTGAGTTCTTTCCCATCCTTATTTGTATGTTAGCTTTACCAGTGGGTTTTCTATTTTCCTGTGTATTCATTATACTAGATACAGTTCTTTTGCTTCCACGTATAGAATTCCATTAAGCATTTCTTGGAGGGCCAGTCTAGTGGTGATAAATTCGCACAGCTTTTGCTTGCCTGAGGAATACTTTATTTCTCCTTCATTTATGGAAGGATGACTTTGCTGGGTGTAGTCTACTGGTTGGCAGATGTGTTATTTTTTAACAGTTCAAACATATCACCCTATTCTCTCCTGGAGTTTCTGCTGAGCAATTCACTGCTAGTCTGTGGGACTATCATTATAAGTGACTTAGATGCTTTTCCCTTGCTGTATTTAGAATTATCTCTTTGTCCTTGACTTTTGACAGTTTGAGTTTAATGTGCCATCTAGAAGATCTTTTAGCATAGTATCTGTTGGAGATCTCTGAGCTTTCCATATCTAGATGTCTAAATCTCTTGATAGACTTGGGAAGTTTTCAGATGCTACTTAATTCGCTTTTTTATCCCTTTCATTTTCTCTTTACCTTCTGGAACACTGAAAATCTGAACATTTGGTCACTTTATGGTGTTCACCTATGTCATGTAGGCTTTGTTCATTCTTTTTTATTTTTTCATTATTTTTTTTTCTCATGGGGTTATTTCAAAAGGCCTGTCTTCAAGTTCTGAAACTCTTTCATCTGCTGGATCTATTTTATTGTTGAAGATTTCTAATGTATTGTGTAGTTCATTGAATACATTCTTTAGTTCCAGAATTTCTATTTAGTTTTTATATCTCTTGGATAAATTTCTTATTCATATCCTGAATTGTTTTTCTGATTTCTTTGTATGGTTTATCTGAGTTCTCTTGTATCTCACTGAGCTTATTTAATATCATGATTTTGAATTATATTTCCAGGATTTCATACATTTCTTTTTTATTGGAATCTTCTGCTGGAAAATCATCGTGTTCCTTTGAAAGTATCATACTTATTTTAATTTTTTTATGTTTCTTGTGTTCTTATAGTTATATCTGAGCATCTGGTATAATTATCACTTCTTCTAAATTTTGAATTTGCTTTTGTATGGGAGGACTTTTCTCTGAATATTCGTTTATGGTGTTAGTTGAGTAGGGCACTTTAGTTTTGATTCTGCATACATGCAATAGTGTAGTCTTTGAATGATTCCTTAGGCTGTAAACAGTATCAGTGGTATCTGTGATTTCTTCCATGGCTTAGGGTGCAATTGTTAATGAAGGCTGTAGTCAAGTTTTGCTGGGGATGGAGACATCAGGTGGACATGTTGTTAGGCCCCAGTGGTGGCAGTGACAGTCCAAGCATGCCTGTCCTTGGGCCTCCAAGTTGCTCACTTAGATGCCAGTAGTAACAACAATGGGCTGAGTGAGTGTGTGGGTCCTCAGGCCCCTGGTAGGTGGGCATGGCATGAAGAATGGCAGTAGCAATGGTGAGATAAACCTCGGGCTCCAAAGTAATTCTCACTGGTGTTGGTGGTGGCCACAACAGGCTGAGCAGGACAATCAGCATGCCTGCTGATGGTGCAAGCAAGTAGATGTCAGCTCTACTGGTAGTAGCAGGTTGCGTGGGCCAACCTCAGGTCCCTGGGAAGAGTGCTTAGGTGCCAACATTGATGGACTGGGCTCGATGGTCATCAGGTCCCTAGATGGCATGCCTGGGCACTGGGGGAGGCTGAGCTGGGCTGGGCAGATCTGTCTTTGGGCCCCCCAGTGGTGTGTGCAAGGGAGTTTGTCCTCAGGGCATGTGAAAATGCATATGGCCTTTGCTTTTGAGGGTAGCAAGGTCTTTGCCAATGGCACCTACTTCAACCCTGGAGGCAGCAGCCAGCCATGCAGTGTCTGTGGTCAGAGAATATCAATGGCACTCCAGAAATACAAAGATGCAGAGGCTGTTGAGCCCCTGGGCAGGATGCAGTCTCATGTGTGATGGATTGTCAAAATGGTTCCTTGCTATAGCTGCTAGGGGATGGAGGTGTGTGGGACCCAGCATCAGCTGCCTCTTTCTGGAGCAGTGCCTTCACACAGTCTCCAGGAAGCTCCTTATCTTAGTTTGGGGGCCCACAAAGATCTAAGGGCTTTCCTTTAACTAGGATATAGGAATTTACTGTGGAAATGTGGACTGCTGGGGGTCCTCACTTATCCTTTCTCCATATAGGAGAGCCTCTCCAGGCACTCAGCTAATCCCTGAGCAGGCTGCCTTTCTTCCCTCTTTTTCCTTGCTTTAGGTGTTTCCTGCTGCTTCTGAGTTGAATTCCAGTGTCTTCTGTTAGATAACCTATTCAAAGTGCCATTATCTACTCACTGTTTTGTTTCTTCTTTATGGAAGAAGCTGGTACCAGATGCCTCTAGTCAGTCATCTTGAAGCCCCTCCCCTTTGCCCACTTTTGAATTAGTTTATCTCTTCGTTGTTGCATTACATTCTTTATATATTCTGGATATTAAGCCTTATCACATATATGATTTACTAATATTTTCTCCCAATCAGTGGGTTATCTTTTTGCTTTCTTGATAATGTCCTTTGATATAAAAAGTTTTTAATACTAATGAGATCTAACATCTATTTTTTTCTTTTGTCTTTAATGCTTTTGATGGCATATCTGAGAATCCATTGCCAAAAGTTATTATCATTTAACTCTGTGTCCTTCTATAAGGGGTTTAACTCTTACATTTAGGTTATTGATACACTCTGAGTTGGTTTATGTATAACTTAAAGGGGCTATACAAAAATTATATTGAGGTAAGAGTCGAATTGCATTTTCTTACAAGGTGAAATTCATTTGTCCCAGCACCATCTGTTGAAGAAACTCATCTTTACCCATTGAATGGGCTTGCTACCTTTGTTGAAAATAAAATTGGGCATATTTTTGAACTCTCAATTTTATAACATTGGTCTGTATGCCTACCCTATTCCGGTAGTGTATTGTTTTCATTATTGTAGCTGTGTATCATTGATTTTTTTAAAAATGTAGTAAATATGCCTACTATCATTCTTTTGCCACCCCATCTCATGTTTTCTTACTTCTAATCTATGAATTTAAGACACTAACCAATCAAGTTTATTACATCTGCATATTACTAAAGTTTTGGAGCCTCCCTTAAGGAACAAATTGGATTTGGTACACTGGCTTTGTGACATATGGCATAGGCCAGTGACCTATTCTCTCTTTTTCTCTTTCACAACAGAACCTCAGATAATATATTAGTTAAAAACAGAAGTGTTCAGGTTGAAGGGCAGGAAAGCATAATTACATAGACCCAGTCTCTGCCATATCGACATGCTCTAAAAGCTATTATGGCAGAAGTGACATTATTTGAAAACTGTTAGCATCAATAGATTTTTAGTTTATTTTTCTATTACATTTTGTATGGTTGTAGCTTTCTAAAATTCACTCTCCAGATAAACTAAGTATTATGCTAACTTAAAAAAAAAAACCCTGCATTGTTATTGATTTTTTGCTATATTAATAGATTTAGGGGGAAAACGTTTACACATATATTTGTGTATAATTACAATCTGAGATTTAAATGTCCCACAGAGTTGCCTTTTACTGAATTCTTTTACTCAAATATCTAAAAATAGCAAGCAATTCATATTTGACTCTGCAGTCAATCTCAACACATGGGTCGCCCTGAGCATTGTGTGTTAAGTGAGAGTACATACAATCTAACATAGCCATGACTGCTGTCAAGTTCACACTTCCTGAGGATGTGCATTCTAAGTGTCCCTGGATGTACAAGATGACAGATCAAACTAGTGGTTTGTGCTGTTGGGCAATAGAACCAAATATTTCAGTTGTTTCAAGTAATGTTATGGTATGCTCCATAAATTCACTAAGGTGACCCGGGAGTGCTGACAGGAATTTACTTTAGCCTCACTTATTGTCACTTAACAGAGTAAATGAGAACCAATGACTCTTCAAATACTAATAGTAAATTACAGTTATGGTGAACACAAATGCTTCATTATGTCTAGTCAAGGTCTGTTTCCCTTTTATAGAGCTAACTGGTAGAAAGCATTGTTTTTAATTTATGAATGAATATGCACAGGAATCTTAGCTATCCTATTTACATAAAATTGATAGACAATTAATCTTCAGTAAAATACCTACAGCAGGTTTAGAAAATGCAAGCCATGGTAAAAATTTAAAATGTGGTCAGAAATATCAAATGTCTTTAGACACCAAAATGCCCCTTTATTAGCGTTTTATTATCTCACTGGTAAACTTGCAAAACTGGTAATAGTTTAATGAGATTATAAAGCATACGTGCACGTGGGTTAAATAAATTTTAAATCATTAATGTTGGTTAATAAAACACTAGAAAGGGCATTTAAATGTTTGGAGTGCAAAAAAGGCAATCTTTAGGGGGTTTGTAAATGCAGCTTGAACTTTGCTTGAAATTTATGTTTTTAGGTCAGCATAATTTAGAAGGGATTTGTCCACGAAAGTGAGGCATGAGAGAACTTTTGCAGGTGATAGAAATGTTTACTATCTTGATTGGTATGTCAGGTAAATAATTATAGACATTTATGAAAATGCATTAAAATGTGTATTTAAGATTTGTGTTTATTACTGTATGTCTGTCTCTCTCTAGATACACAAGTGTCCATATCTATTTACACACACACACATACTCAAAGGTGAAAAGATAGACTCCTGAAAATATTCATGGAGTCTGCCATCCCTGTAGCTATATTTGTCTTCACATAATTTTGGTACACAGGTCAATAAGTTTCCTTATATATAAATCAATTTGAATTGTGTCTTTGTTACTCACAATCAAAAGAATCCTAATGTAGATTTCTCCTTGAAATCTTTTTACTGCACCTTTGTATTTAATATTTGGTAAATCCTGTCTTTCAGAGAATTGAGATGACACTCTTTGCATCAATAAATACTCTACTCTCAGTACTTTTTATGCACTTGGCGTCACTGGACTACTCATAAAATCCTAAATTTTGGAATGGTGTTAAATCTCTCTCTTCATGCTGTTTCATCAGGAGGCAAATCTTAAGGCTACCAGTAGTGATGTCTTTTTCCATGTAATTGCAAAACTATGATGCCAATGAAAGCTCACTCAAGCCAATGTTTCCACGTTTCTTTTTTTTAGGAATTGCTCTTACCCTAGGGGCAAAAAGGACAACACAGAGCTATAAACTGTGTACAGGAAAAGCAATCAGCAGGAACTCAATCTTATACTTCAATCAATTCCCCTATGCACAGCGTCTTTTGTACTTAGGCTTGGGCTTGTAAGGACAGGAAAAAATGATTAAAGTTTCCTTGGTTTCAGAATATTAGTAATGCCAACACAGAAGCAAGATTTAGTTTAACTAAATTTAAATATGTAATATTTGATTTCTACCCAGAGGAATCAAACTGAATTTTAGCAAATGTTGACTTACGAGCATAGGCTAGATAGTTTTTGCTCTTAAACTTACAACTCAGAAAAAGTGTGATTATTAACCATAGTTTTATAGACTTCAGAGCCCCTGAGGGCAGGAAACATGTCCAGTTTGTCCAGAGTAGGCATCAAGTATCATTTGTTAACTGATTCTGTCTGAGAATTTAAGTAATCCCCTGAAGGTCAGGGTATAATAGAGACTGTAAACGATCCCTCTGTATCTGTACTTGTTAAGGTTTAACATTTAAAAATCAGTGGAGATTGTCTTTGGCCCTAGCCAAGCTCCTCTTTCTTTCTCTTTTCCCATATTTAGGTGCATTCTCTCTTAGATCAAAGGCTTAAAGGTTTCGTTGTTGCTATAGTCCAAAGTCAGCGTAGACCACTGGAGACAGGTTGAAGCAGCAGATGCCTGTAATGTTAGCCAGATGAAATAAAGTTAATAGCCAGAAAAGTTTGGCAATAGAAAAAAAACGGTTGTGATCAGGAAGCACTAATGATTTTATGAAATGGAGAAGCCCTCAGGATAGAGAAGTAACTAAGATGAACCAAAAATTATAGCCATACAGTAAGAAGGTCAAACCAAATAGGAAGTAGGAACATTGTCTCTAAAGTCAGAAAATCTGGGATCACCTAGATTGATTGAAGTGTAAGATTGAGTTCCTGCTGATTGCTTTTCCTGTACACAGTTTATAGCTCTGTGTTGTCCTTTTTTGCCCCTAGGCTAAGAGCAATTCCTAAAAAAAATGAAACGTGGTAACATTGGCTTGAGTGAGTTTTCATTGTCATCATAGTATGTTTGCAATTACATGGAAAAAGACATCACTACTGGTAGCCTTACGGTTTGCCTCCTGATGGAACAGCATGAAGAGAGAGATTTAACACCATTCCAAAATTTAGGATTTTATGATCCCAAATGTTCTGACTTTAGAGACAATAATTTGTCTAATGCCACTTAATTTCAAGTAGAAGATCACCTAGTTCTTCTACTTGAAATTAAGTGGCATTAGACAAATTATTCAGTTCTCTTGTCTGTAAAGCATGAATTGTATACCTACCACTGTTCTGGAGATTGAACAATCCATGTAAGGTGATCTGTAGAATGCCTGGCACATCATAGGCACTGAGGAAATTTTTGGTGATGATCATTATGGTGCTTGGATACATGAATTCATAAGTAGCTAACAACAGTGAAGAAAACAATGACTTGCAAAGAACTGGATCAGCTTTAAAAGGGTCCTCACTTTGGGCCTACTAGCTTCTTAAGTAATCGGTGTGCAAAACAGACCCTTGAAAATCCATCTGATATGCTTTTTTCATGGTCCATAAATCCTAAGAACCCACAGGTTCCCCAAAATGCTCCCTAACCTATTGACCTATTCAATTTTGCTCCCCCTGGAGTATGGAGTGTTCTGTACTCTTTATCTGCATCAAAATGATCATCCTCTCAATGCAGATATGTTCCCCACTAGGTGGTGGGGATAGCATTGTCTCATTAAATCTATTAGCTCAAGGATAAGAATATTTCATCATTCATATCTTCTGTTTATTTTAGAAGATATAAGTTTATCTGAATATTCTCATATATTTTCAGTGTTAGTGAAATAGAGTGAAGTAATAAGTTCCAGATAGCATGGGGAGATATTTTAGTGAGGGAGATTGAAGTCACATTCCATGGATTTACAGCCAACTGGGCTTTAGTAACTTTCATTTCTGAACGTTCTGGGCGAGCAGCTGAATGTATTTTTATTATAATCACTCTCTCAAATTATTATAATGTATGAGACATCTTTATACACAGCCAGTCAAATCTAGTTAATTACTATGTAAGTTAATTTGTTATTGTAAGGTTTTACAGCACTTTGTAAGGCAAGAGTGAGAGTGACTTTAAAAAGTAAGTAATTCGGCCGGGCGCGGATACAGGCTCACGCCTGTAATCCCAGCACTTTGGGAGGCCGAGACGGGCGGATCACGAGGTCAGGAGATCGAGACCATCCTGGCTAACACGGTGAAACCCCGTCTCTACTAAAAAATACAAAAAAACTAGCCAGGTAAGGTGGCTGGCGCCTGTAGTCCCAGCTACTCAGGAGACTGAGGCAGGAGAATGGCATAAACCCGGGAGGCGGAGCTTGCAGTGAGCTGAGATCCGGCCACTACACTCCAGCTCGGGCGACAGAGCAAGACTCCGTCTCAAAAAAAAAAAAAAAAAAAAAAAAAAAGTAAATAATTCAAGACCAACCTGAGCAACATGGTGAAACCCCGTCTCTACGAAACATACAAAAATTAGCTGGGCATGGTGGCATGCACCTGTAGTCCCAGCTACTTGGGAGGTTGAGGTGAGAGAATCGCTTGAGCCCAGGAGGTTAAGGCTGCGATGAGCTTTGATTGTGCCACTGTAATCCAGCCTGAGCAACAGAGTGAGACCTTGTCTAAAAAAAAAAAGTTATGAATCCTCTTTCGGTGACTAGCTTACCATCTAACTTAATCTGATACTTCTCTAGAACTAACAGTACACTTGCTTAATTAGACGTGTTAATCATCCATCTTGATCACTGCATAAAGTTAGTTGTACTGTGCATGAACAAGATCAAGGGTTTAAGCTGCAAGTATTCAATACTTGGCTTTAGGCCAGGCGCGGTGGCTCAAGCCTGTAATCCCAGCACTTTGGGAAGCCAAGACGGGTGGATTATGAGGTCAGGAGATCGAGACCATCCTTGCTAACACGGTGAAACCCCGTCTCTACTAAAAAATACAAAAAACTAGCCGGGCGAGGTGGCGGGCGCCTGTAGTCCCAGCTACTCGGGAGGCTGAGGCAGGAGAATGGCGTAAACCCGGGGGATGGAGTTTGCAGTGAGCTGAGATCCGGCCACTGCACTCCAGCCTAGGCGACAGAGCGAGACTCCGTTTCAAAAAAATAAAAAAATAAAAAATAAAAATACTTGGCTTTACATTTCAGTTACTGGCCTTCAGCACCATGAAGAGAGGTGAGACCATTCTAGGTCATTATTTTTTCCTTCTCCATCCTTTCAGAATTGTTGCCTACATGTAACTTGGGCACACACTCTGTATATTGTAAGGTATTTGTTGTGTAAAGTGACCTATTTGATCTGTTTATTTTCTTCTTTTGCAAATAGTTTCCCTATTTTCTTGATAGCACATTTGTTCTTTGCACTTTCAAAGAATCCGTTAGAAGTATAGTTAAAGGTGCCTGTCAAGACAAAGATAGTTGAATGTATTCCCATTTTCCTTTTTCAAAAAGTGATTATTTAGATCCAGAATTGCTTCCTTTTCTACATGTAATGTAGAAATTATACAGCTGAAGATTTTTTTTTTTTTAGTCATCCACGTCAAATCATCACCAGAGAAGATGCAAAAGAAACTTCTAAATCTGCCCTGAATATTTGACAATTTGCATGAATATTTCTAATGACTCTTTGCTGGGAAGGAATTTTCCTCCTGTAAATTCCCATAATAATTGGTTTACATATATTTCATAAAATATATTAATAACTTACATTTGTATTGAAAACCCTTGACATTTATGAATTTAATATAAGTGGTTTTGACTGTTTGCAGATGACCCTGATAGTCCAGGGCATGCTTTGATTTCAAATTTTGCTGAAGCACATATTCAAATTGAGCACACAGACAAGCTGATGTGTGGGAACAAGTCATGTAGCTAATGGGTAATTCTAGCTCACTGCCTGACACCCACATCTCAATACACTTTTATTATTCTCTCTTCACTGAATATATGGTAATTCCTCTGTGGTGATTGAAACCTTTGCTTCTTTGTGGAAAATGGCCATAAATCAGAGACAACTTTTCAATAGGATTTTAAATGTTGGCAGACATTGTGAGGATATGAAGAAATGAAACCAAAATAAAACATGATTCCGGAGGAATTCAGGAATCTGTACAAAACTAGCAATCACGAACAACAATTTCTGAAGCTAAAAACATACTCATCCAGAATTGTAAAAGTTTAATTCAAGGAAAAAAGGCAAGTTTCAACTCTAACAGCAACTCTGACTGATTTTTGAGGCTGTACATTTACTATGTTATGTCTTAGGTTATAGTTATATGTATGTTTTTCTTGCCTTTTTCCCTACCACTATGCAAAAAATAAATTGTAAAATCAACATGGAAGATATTGTCAGTTGCTTATACAACATTCATATTTATTACTCCCACTTCCTAACAGAACTACAAACTTTATCCAGTCTTCTTCTAAACATCCATATTTTTTTTGGCATGGGTATGGGGATATTGATTATCTGAGCCAGTCTCTAGCATTCCTTCTAGAATCTATTCTTAGTCCAGTCCATCTATTAAAATGGCCTCATGAAACCAAAAAGAGAGGCTTATACTCTGTAACCGGGGTAAAGTTTTTCTATCTATTTTTGTGGTTCTTGTTTACTTTCCGCTCACCTTCTCTCCCTAACTTCCCTGAATTCTACCTTTCTTGTTCACACTTTCACTCACACATACTAGATATCAATAGGAGAGCCCATAGTCCTAATTGTCACTGACAGCCTCCTTGAACCAAAAACGGAACCTGCTTTAGGGTAGATCTGCTGTTGAGGATATCAGGGTGAACAATAGAATTATATCTTTAGTGCTGTGATTGAGACACTTAAATCATACCCCAAATCTTTTCTTTCTAGATTCCACTTATGGAAAATGGTAAACATATTTTTCTTTTAAATTTATTTGAGCCAGTACAGTATATTCTTTATCTAGAAGACAAATTTCCTGACTAGGATTCTCACTGAAAGTGGGAACTTTATCATTTTCATCATTGGAGCCTCTGTATTCCCTGGTATGTGTTTTGAATGCAAAAGTATGTACATATAAAATCTGTACAAATCTTGATCTAGGTATGTTGATTTCTTTATGAATAAACTTAACACCTTTTCCACCAAACCTTTGACGAATCTCCTTGCTAACCACCCCTCTCCCTACCCAATTCACCCTGCACCTTACAATAATTTTCTTGACCAGTCCTCAAAAGTATCAAGCACATTTTGGGATATATTAGCCTTGGATTTTATAAACAAAGCCTCACAAAGATAAGAAGTTTAGCCAAAACTTAGTTGCAAATGTAAAAACATCCTCGAAAAATTATTTGTCTGTATAGTGTGTGACACCTTAAGTGTTAATTTTTCACTGTGGTTTTGTTTATGCAATACCCAAGAAACCTATAAATCTGTTTAGTTCAATTAAACAACTAATTAGTTCACCAGAGAAAAATAGTAAGCCCACTTATTTGATTGGATTGACCAGTCAGTTCAATTGAAATTGCAAATCTATCACTTCCATAGGGATGAAATTGGCTAGACATTTTTATTTTCCTGATAAAAAAACAAAAAGGAGAGGATTTTACAAAATTGACTCAATCAATCAATTATGATGTTTCAGAGATGCAGCCTTATTTAGCATTTGAACACTTTTAGGCAGAGTGAAACTGAAAGTTTTTAAAGTTCCAGTTGGATAAAAGGAAGAGAATGGACTTGAAGAGAAAATGGCTAGGACCTTTTTATAATTGTTGGAAAGAGCTTCTTACACATTCAAGAAGATTGTTGAAACAGACTTTTTTATTAATGAAAGGGAGAGGACAGTGTCATGATCCATTTTCAGACCACATTAGGAAAGGTTTTACCCAGAGAAGCCCAAGAGGAACTAATATTAATACAACGGATTGTCAAGGAGGAAATCCAGAAGCCAGAGAAATAATACTAATCAACATACCTGCGGTGTGAGATAAGCTTCAAAAAGGCAATCCCGTTTTCAGGAGGCAAGAAAATCATACAAGAGGTTCGGAAAAGTTATTGAGTAAAGATGCTTTCAACAATAAAGTCGTATGAAAGGCTCATCTACATGGCATTTAAAGGTGTATCCAGATGTTTCCCCACTCTTTTTGTAATGTTTAACTTTCTTTTTATTTAAAATCTCACCTTCCTTAAATTCTCTTTTCAAATGTTTCCATCTCTTCTTCCCTTTTCCCCTCTACTGCCTCTGAAGAAGAGGTATTTCTCTTGTATTCCAAACCTAACCCCTTATCTTTCTGTTCATTTCCATCTTTTCCAGGGATTAAAAACTCAGAAGTTTTCATAAACCAGATAAATAAACAAATGGCCTGGTGGAAGACATGAGGGATTTGTGGGGACAGTAAGAAAATAAAAGGTGTATACCTAACATAAAAATATTCAGGTTCTGAATATTTCTGTGCTGACTAAATATGCATGTCCTCTGGCTACATTGGGCTCAGTGGTCAGCAGTTCGTGATTTCTGCTTTCTCAGATTCGAAAGGTTCTTTCTTTCCTTCTCCTTCTGCCCACAGGACTCTTCAAATAAAACCATTCTTCAAGCAGCTATTCACTGCACAGCATCGCCCTTTCATGGCCATGTATGTTCTCACAGTTCTTGCTTTCACAGTACTTCTTTTTCTTTAAACTTTTATAGCATAATTAATTTGAAAAATAAATTTAATTTTGAAATATTTAGAACATGTAGAAAAGCACTAAAAACAATATAACTTATTCCCATCTGCCTGTTGTACACATTTAACAGATGCTAATGTTTTTCCAACTTTAATTCCTGTAAAGTTTTTCCTTTAGATATAAAAAGTTCAACCCCCATTTTTCTTTTTCCCTTCTTAGAGATAACTACTAACTTGAAGTCCAAGTATATCATTACTATCGGTTTTCAAAAATCTTTACCTTGTATATATATCATCATAAACAACATATGGTGGTATTGTATGCTTTCATCATTTAGATACACATTTTCTTGTTGAATATATCATTTTGAAACTTGCACAATTGTGTCTTTCACATTTATAATTATATAGAGTGCTTCAGTGAATATCTTTTTTACTTTCTGTTCCCACATGTGACAAAATCTCCAAAGTATAGTTCTTGAACTGGAGAGTTTCAAACTTTTTAAACTCACCTGGATGTCAGCCGTATACAAAAATTTTACATTTGTTATATCTTTACCAACACTTGATGTTTCCAGACTTTTTAAATTTTACCAATTTAATGGATGCCAAATTGTACCTCAGTGTTCTAAATTGTGTTTTCTCACTAATAGTTAAATTGAGCCAGTCTTCAAATGTATGTTTGCCATTCAAGTTTCCTTTTTCAGGAATGACATTCCCATAGCCTTTTTTTTCTATTGGGTTATTCATTATTTGTTGTTGTTTTTATTTATTCATCTTTATATATCCCACTCTGCCACTAACTAACATTATTAGCCTTGGAAAACTCACCTAATTTCTCTGTGATTAAATTACTTGCTTTGAAAAGTGGGAAGAATAACAGTACCCACAAATTTGTTTTAAAGAATATATGAGTTTGTATGTCAGGCACTTGAAACCATCTGGCATATACAAAGCATTATATGTTTTGTGCCATGTTGTATTTTTATTATTATTAAACCTTAATTCTCTCACAGTGTTACAAGTAGTTTTCCTAGTCAGCAGCTTATAATTTGACTGTGTTTATAATGTACACAAAATTTTCATTTTGATATAGACAAACGATGATGTTCTCCTTGATGGTTTGCAGTCTTTGTGCCTTGTTTAAGTAAGTGTTCCCCAGCCTAATAGAAAATAAATATCTTATTGTGGGGTTTTTTTGTGTGTAAATTCTTTGCATTTGCCACTTCTAGTTTTAATCCATCTGGAAATTGTGTGAATGCGGGGATCTAGTTGTATTATTTTCCACCTGAAGAGCAGATGTCCCTGGCCTCCTGTGTTGAATGAGTCTTCCTTTCTCACTGATTTGCTCTACCTCCCTCCTCTATCAGATTCCATGTTCCCAGTTATAGTTCAGAGTATTCTAAGTCTCTCCATTTTGTGACATTGATCTATTTGTCTATTCTTACGCTTTTCAACCCTTGATCCTGGCAATTTTCTGACTTGTGAGTCTTCAAAAGCCTTTCAGTTGACAGTTTTTGAAATTCTTTTGCTTTCCAAGGGAATATATCACCTTTGTTTATGAGTACAGGTTCCATGAAGCTATACTGATCGATGTCTTGAGTATTTCTAATCTCATCTTGTCCCTTTTACAGGCTCAAATATCTGGTGAAAAAAAAATTAAAATGTTAAGTTAAAATGTATAGTGTATAGTGTGCATGTGATAAGTTGTCATTCCAGAGCCTATTAGTTGCCTAGGACAAGTAAAAAATATATAACCACTTTTGGTGTTAGAAATTAAATATCTTGAAATGACTATGTTCCCTTTCTTGTTCCTAGTAAACAGCACCAAAATACATTTCACAGCATCATTTATTGTGTTGCATTCCTATTCCTTTCTGGATATAAAAGACTAGATTATAGTTCACAGATTTGAATCTGCAGTGGATTGATTTGTTGCCATGGACTTTAAAAATCCATTAAGAATGGAGTCAGAAATAGTGAATTAATTTGAAATTCTTTGTTGCTATGGATGAAGTGAGAAACGTATTTATAAAACCATTAATCATACTTCAAAATATACTTGAAAATGGATCAGAAGACAGATGTAATAACTGTATTTTCCTTTTGTTATCCCCTTAGAAGTCCCAGCCCTTTGGAAAGTCTTAGTTAAGTGTTGCTGAATATTACTTGTTTTTTCCCATTTCTTTTATTTTGATAAGTATGTCTTGTCATGGAGCCACCTGTGCCACTTAAAGAAGTACGTGGTTCCCTAATACTTTCGGGTTGTACCTAGTTTAAATGAATATAAAAATAAACAGCCTATAAGGCTTGGAATCATATATAAGGTCAAACATAATTCATATAACAAAAAAACCCTGAAATCACAGCCCCTGTTAATTAATGAAGTTAGCTATATTCCAGCCATTCTTTAATTCCTCAAACTATAGTTACAAGGCTGTTTCCAAGATAACAAAAAGTTTTAAAGTGATACTTTATATTTGGCTGAAGTAAAAACAAGGAAACTGCAATGATTGTCTAGGAAAATAAATTATGTCACACAAGTACTTTTCTTATTGGTTTAACACATGAGTAATTTTTTTGGAACATTACTGTTAGTTCTGTTTCCTGATAAGCAAGCTTGAATTCAGTAGACCATATAGAAGTTCAAATAGCATTTCAAACATGGTAATTAAAAATTTAGCACTTATTCCTAATTTCAAAAAAAAAATCAAAGCTAATTAGGAATGGAAGGAAGCTTCCTAAATATGATAGAATGTTGAATAAAAACCAAGAATGAACATCTTACTAAATGGCATTCCTATTCAAATCAGGAATATGACTAGTTTGGTCACTTAGCATTATTATCCAACACCATTTGGAATTCCTAGTTAATACATTAAGAGAAACATAGCATAAGTGATACACATAATTGGAGGGGAAACATTTATTATTATTATTCGTAGTAGTAGTAGTAGATGATATATACTTCCATAATAAGGAACTTCTTAAAACTAATAAGAGAATTCAGTAAAGTAGCTAGCTACAAGAGAAATGCCACAAAAAGCAATAATTTTCTTTTATATGAGCAACAACCAATTAGAAATTGGAATGGAAGGAAATCATTCATCATAGACAAAAAATTGAGAGACCTAAAGGTAAATAAGAAAAATGCAAGACCTAGTTGAAAGAAAAGCATAAAATTTGATAGAGGAGCACTAAATAAGACTCAGATAAATGGTAACATATACTCTGAAATCATAACATTACACATGTATCAATCCTTTTTAAATTAATGTGTGAATTTGCCATAAATGCTTGGCAAATAAATGCATACATGAATGTATCAACACCTAATGTAAAGTAGACTTCACAAAATTGGAAGCTTGTATTCTTCCAACTACAGTGCTTCAGCTACAGTCTTTTATGTTGGCATGTGAGCAACTTTGAAAAATGTCATGATGAAAGAAATTTAAATCTGTAGGGAAGTTTTAGTGACAAACATTCAATGTTTCTTAATCATAAGGAAAGCATCCATTGTAAGCTTTAGCTTTATCTAACGAAAGGAAATATTTAATTTCCTCAAATGATTAGAATAGTAAATGCTTAAAATAAGTAGCTATAAATTAATTTTCTTCCATAAGGGAATAGAACATAGACAGTATATTGAATTAATCTGTAGGGTTTTCCCCTGTATCTGACTTTATATTTTTAGTTAAAATTTCTGTTCCCAAAACCAGGATTGTCTTATAATTGCCTGGTGACAAATTCCTTGGTCTCTTTCATAGCACCTGGAATAGTATGCCTACACAGTAAGTATTTAATAAACACCCTTGGGAGAAATTAATCTATTATAAATAAATAGTGTAAAGGGAAAGCGTGGCTTCTTTTGTGATGTTTATCTTGCATCTAGCTACTTTAATAAATTTTCTTATTATGGAACAATTGTTCTTAAATAGCAATGTCTAAAATAGTGAGTGAAATATTCCGTGTTGCTGTAGTCACTCAACTTAATCAGGATGACTCTTCACTCAAAATTTGGTTCAGATGTCAAGACAAATGATAGCACACATGCACCAAGGGAGCATGAAAAGGTTTATTAATCACATAATGAGGCTTTCTGAGAAGAGCAGGGAAGGCCTCCAGGCAGGTCTGAATATGGCTTGAGAAGAGGGAAGAAACACTAGTTTGAAGTTTTATGGAGGCCAGAGGGGGCTCAGAGAGAGCTCCCTCATAAGGGCTAGGACTTGGGTGGTTTGAACTTCCCACTGGTGCTAAAGGTACACCCAATTTTCCCATCAGCTTGCCTAGATACACCCAGGATTTTTTAAAATCAACCTAGTGCACCTGGACTTCCTCATTAGCTTGCCCAGACAAGGAGCAAGGGGAAGAGAAGAAGAGGTGGTGCTTGAAAGCTGTCAGCAGTCAGACAACAAAAATGGAGTTAAACTCTTTACTCTTTATTACAAATGCATTTTTTTATAGTTTGGAAATGTGGAATTTCACACATGCAACTGTCTATTCATTGTGATATGTCCTGTAGGACATTAAAAGACATTTCCCTTTACATTATTGTGAAGGCGTGGGTCTAGAATGTAAATTGATGGTAGAATTTACATAGTAGAAAAAACTAATGATTTCCAGGTCAATTTTACCAGTTAGCCACTCTACTCTTTTTACTATGGGAAACATTTAACAACTCTGAGATTCAGTTTTCCTGTCAAGAAATGGATGATGTCTTTACTTCATAGTGAGGACTAAACTAGCCAATATATGTAAAACACTTAGCACACAGTGTAGCACATGGTACATATTCAAATAAATGACATTTAATTGTTATTGTTATTACTATTCAGAAAAATGCAGAAAGTAACATAGGTATAAAGAGAACACTATCTGAATAAATAGAAGAGAAAGTCTCATATTGTAAAAATGTCAGTGCTTCTCAAATTAATATACATATTTAATGCATTTCCAATCGAAATCCCAATCAGTTTTGGAAGGATAAACAAAATTATTGAGAAATTATATTATAGAATAAATGTGAGAATTGCCAAGAAAATGTGAAAAACAATAACTAATAAAAACTTGCCTACAAAATGTCAAAACTTACTATGCAGCTAGTAAGATTAAAACAATATGAGTCTAACACATTAACTAAAACACAATGGAATGGAGTAGGGGGATTTTGAACCCAGATTTCAATATAATTTATTTCCTTTGTAATCCTTTGTGTCTCGTTCTATACATTTAAAAAGATTGTAATGAGGAATGCTCTGTAGACTTCATCAGTCTGTCAAGGGATACTTAGCACAATAAAGTTAGATTAAAAAGTTTAAGATTCCTCTAGAAACACCAAGTAGAAATTAACGAAGAAATTAGCAGTCTAAAGTTGCATGACAAATTACCTCAAAGCTTCATGGCTTAAAACATTAATGTTTATTATCCCACTGTTTCTGTGGGCTGCTTCTATAGGTATGGCTTAGGGTCAATCACAAGGCTGAAGTTTTACCTCCAGTGTAGGCTGGGGAAGAATCTCCTTCCAGTTCACTCCAGTGGTTGTTAGCAAGACTCAGTTCCTCCTAGGCTCTTGGAGTGAACTCAGGCCTCACTTCTTCCCTGCCTGTTGACACAAATTGTCACATTAGGAGAAAATTTTTATACTCTTGTAACATATAAAACATTAATATCCTTTATATGGGATATATATGATAAATGTGTGTATATATATCTTATATGTGATATAGACTATAAATATATATAGGTATAGACTATATATCATATATCATATATAGTGTATACATAGTATACTCATATATGGTGTATATATAATATACACACATATAGTGTATAGCATACATATATGCACTATATATAACATCTATCATATATATCACAGGATATATGCTATATAGCTATATATACAGGATATATATAGTGTATATATAGTATATATGCTGTATGTATAAGTTTCACCTCAATAGGTAATGCTGAACTGTTTCCAAAGCATTTGTAATAACTTGCTCACCTACCAGCATTTTAATAGTTCTAGTTGCTCCACACCTCATCAACATGTAGTATTGTCTAAGTTTTGCCAATCTCTAGGTATAAAATTGTTTCTCATTGTAGTTTCAGTTTGCCTTTTCTAATAAATTGAAGTTGAGCAAATTTTTATGTACTTATGAGCCACTTGTACTTTCTTTTGTATAAAATTCCTATTTATTCTCATTTCTCCATTTTGTTTCTTATCTTTTTTTTTTTTGCTTACTCTATATATTCTGTAGAGTAATCTTTTGTTATATGTATTACTAGTATATTCTCTTATTAATTAGCCTTTAGGAATATTTGTAAACCAATTTTTAGTTCTAGCCCAATAACATCCATAAATTTTTTTCAGAGCAGGAAATCTTTATATCACATGAAAATTTGATGCCATGAAAATATTTTGAGTGAAATAATGTTTCAGGCTGAGGAATGAAGAAGTGCAAAGACCTGAGGCAGCTAAAAACAAAGTAATTTTTAAAACCATTTTGCTGTGCAATATATCATAAAACTTTTTTTTTTTTTTTTTTTTTTTTTTGCACCAAAGACCTAAAAGAATTGTTAATGCAGTTTGGTTTTGTCTTAGCATTTTTCTGCTCAGTAAACATCTTTGAAATAACCACGGATTAATCATAAAGAAGCCACTATAAGTGCATTTGCTGTAACAGTTTAGTGCTAATCCACGACTTTAGTTCAATACAAGTTACTGAAATCTACTGAGGTGATTGAAATTTGCCATTTATATATTAAAAACAAAAGTGTTAAACCCCATCTCTCTATTGGAGATTCTTTTAGATAATTTAGATAAAATGGAAAACAAACAGGCAAAATCCCTGTTTCTGCAGAGTGTACATTTATGTGGAGGAGACAAATATTAGACAAATACACAAATAATATGCTAGTATAAATGATTATAAAAGCAATATATAATATGTAAATAATTACGAAATATCAGATAGTCATAATATTTGTTGCAGTGTTAGGAATAAAATCTCTGGGGAAAAGCAGAGTATTGACTGGGTAGTCAGGGATTGAGGTGAGTGATGTCATGCTATTTCTGGAAAGAGAATCCTCCAGGCTGAGGTCCCTACATGTACAAAGACGTGGAGACAGGAGCATGGATGACATGTTCAAAGAAAGCAAGGTCAGTAAAGAATGGCAGCAAAAGGGAGAGAATACAAATAAAGCATGAGAGTGCAGGTCACATAGGGCCTTGATGTTATGTACCTTGTCACTTACTTTGGCTTTATTCCAAGTATGATGGGGAACTTTGGAGAAATTTGAATTGGAGAATGTTGTGATCTGACATACATTCTGGATGCTGTGTGGAGAATAGGTGGTAGGTGGCAACATTAAGAAGAGATGCAATATATTAGTTAGAAGGCACTTGCTTTAGTGCAGGAAAAAGATGGTGGCTCCTCGGACAAGGGTGGTAGTGGTGAGATTGTGACTAGTGGGTATCCATTGAGGTGGGCCCAGTTGGGCTTACTAATAAATCTGATGTAAGCTGTAAGAGAAAGAGAGGACCAAGGATGAGTCCTAGATTTTTAAACAGAATAACTGATAATGGAATAATTTAATAGAATAGAAAATCCTTAAGAACATGCATATTTGGGGGTGGCATGGTAATCAAAGAATCAATATGAGGCATATTAATGTTGAAGTGCTTAATAGCAGGTGAGCAAAGATGCTGAGTAGGAACTGAATATGAGTATAAAGTTTAGGAGAAAGACTGAGACTAGAGGTCAAATTTGGGATCCATCAGCATACGGATAACATCTAAAGCTGTGAAACTCAAGGACATTGTAGCGGAAATGAACATGAGTTGAAATAAAGACTAATCTCTGGAACATTCTCCCATTTATAAATGGGGAAGAAAAGGAGGATCCAGCAGAAGCAAATGAGGAGGAGCAGCCACCATACTGGAAGAAAACAGAACTGCAATTGCATAGTATCCCAGAAGCTAAGGCAGGAAAGTGTCTCAAGGAGGAAGTGACTGTATCAGAGTCAAACGCTGCTGAGAGATTGAGGAAGGCAAGTACTGAAAAATGGTCACCAATGTGGCAATGTGGAAACTCCTGGTGACTTTGATGCACATGAAGCTTGACTGGAGTAAGTTGAGAAAAAAATGGATCAGAGGAGGTTCCAAAATGGGGACTACAGTATATATAATCATTTATGGGAATTTTACCATATGAAAGCAGAGAGCATGCACAGTTAGAAGAAGACATTATAGGATGGGAGGTATTACAGCAAGTCGATGTGCTGATGGGAATGATTGGAATGGAGACTGATAGTGCAGAAAAAGAATGGAAGAGCATTGATCTTAAGGAGATGAGGCACCAGTGGATCTCATGCATTAGTGGAAGGGCTGCCTGAAGGAAGAACGTATGGAGTTAATGCCTTGCAGTAGGAGGGAAGGTAGACAATACGGTCTGAGAGGCAGGTAGGTTGATGGATTTGGTAATGACACAGTGAGAAATTTCTGTTGTGACAGCTTGTGGACAAATCTGGGATGATGCTAGACCACTGGGACTAAGGCAGGCCCCAAAACTTAGAGCAGAGACTTAGGTGTATCCATCCATGGGCCCTGGATTAAATTTTCTATTCTATTAAATTATTCCAACATTATCCGTTATTCTGTTTATTCATGTGTTTCTTCTGCACAGAATGCCACTGGTGAGGGCCGCTACCCCACCAACAGCGAGGCTCTGCTGCTCTCACATCCAGCTTCTTACAGTGAACCTTCTCACTGACCCAGCTCAGAATCAACCACCCTCCTTAGTCGCTGCTCGCAAGGCCAACAGGCTTAGCCTCCAGCCTCAGTATGTATCTCCAAGGCTAGATACCACCTGAAATCCTTTAGTATATTGGGGCAATGTCACATGCAACTGCCTTTCTCCAAATTCACAAATCCCACCACTTCTCTTATCTTCTGATCCATGCCTTACGGGGCAGGAAACTTCCCTCCATGCATTTTAACCTGTATCTTCTGTCCTATCTGGAATGGAGAAAAGATAATACTTATTACTTTGCCTGACCCAAGGGACAGCACCAACTAAAACCTGTCTTAATGGCATCATTTTTAATTTTCTATTTAATTTCTCTTTTATCTTTGTAAAAGCGTAATCTGAGTAAGACACAGATTAATAAACCTAGGTGGGTGGTCCAAATGGTAGCGATGGAGCAGAGCTGGATATCACCTCTAGTTCTGACAGCCTCCAGTATCTACAGCTGCTTCTCTGGGAGCAAGAGTGCTATGTTGTCAAGAGCTGGCAATGTGTGCACTTGCAATTTACATGAAACAGAGGGAGAAAAAGTAGGTCAGCGATGTTCTGTTCCCAATAGAGTGTTAAATCTCTAATATCTGTGCCTTGTTTACCCAGTAGATGGAGAGAGTATTATCACTTTCTTGGATGCTTCACCCTGTTGTCCATTCATTTATGACATATATCTATGTATAGCTAAGTCCTAGGAACACCACTGCTCTCAAGAATCTCACAATTTAAAAAACTATTTGACCAAATCAGTGACATCATCAGCACTAGTGCCTGAAACTGAGTCAGGGGCTATATGCTGCTTGGACACCTCTCTAGAAATATGCTAGCTGGTAGCTTCCACCCAATTCCTCCAAATAGTCGATGGCTCTGTTGCAAATAAGGCCTCAAAACTGAAAGAAATAGAGTGATGCATTATATGCAAGAGGGATAAAGTGATAATTAACTTAAAATGAAATTATTAATAGAGTACTAGGAAATTATAAAATTCTGATTTGGCCAGTGAAATCCAAAACTCAAGGGTTGATTATAGAGATAAGCTATAATCTTCATGTGTAGTCTAAGGCTATTACATTAGCCCCATTAGTCTTGAATCATTCCCTTCTTGTGTCCCCGTATGGCTTCACATCACATTGCTGAGCCATATGTTTAGCTGTGTGAGAATGGACAAGTGGCTTAACCTTTCTGGTCCAAACCAACACAAACTAAAGTCTCCCCTATATGATTATGCAAAGCTAAAAATTTCCTTTTTTAAAAAAGTAACCAATGCCTTGTGTGTGAATTTGAACTGCATCAGCACTTCAGTTGATATGGCTAAATGTGCATGATCAGACACCAGGAAGAGGAATGAGGCTGGCATTTCTAAGTCCAAGCCTTTCCAATCTTCTACTCTATGTTGATGGAAAATTGCATTCAGAAGAGTATCAATCTTAGCCCTCACTCTGGACTAATTACCTCAAATAGTGCCAGTGTTACCAGGCCTGAGGTTGCAGCCAAGGCCAGGGGAAAAATGTTTCTTGGGACATTGATCCATATTGCCTGCCAAATGCCTCATGATTTCCAGTTGTACTCCCTAGTCAACCTTACTGGACAGGTAAGCATTCCTACAGTAATGTTAATGAAATGTTGTCCAAAGTCAATAGAATAAAGAAGGTTAGAGATCGCACATCTCCTCCTCACTGTTCAGATCTTAAGGTACTACATGAGCAAGTTTACTAAAATGTGACCGCATGTTTGCATTTCTCAAAGAGGAGGAAACATTAGAAGGGAAGCACTTTGGGAAATGGAATTAAGAAGGCATATTTAGAAAGTCAGCAAGAATCGTCTGTAAATATTTACTTCCTGTTAGGTTTAAGGCAGCAAGGTGCCCCTTGCCTCCTAAAAAAACAAAACAAAACAAAACAAAACTCAGGGCTGGGTGTGATGGCTCATGCCTGTAATCCCAGCACTTGGGGAGGCCGAGGCGGGCGGATCACGAGGTCAGGCGTTCGAGAGCAGCCTGACCAACATGGTGAAACCCTGTCTCTACTAAAAATTCAAAAGTTAGCCAGGCATGGTGGCTCCTCCTGTAGTCCCAGCTACTCAGGAGGCTGAGGCAGAAGAATCGCTTGAACCTGGGTGGAGGAGGTTGCAGTGAACTGAGACCGCACCACTGCACTCCAGCCTGGGTGACAGAGTGAGATTCCATCACCAAAAAAAAAAAAAAAAAAAAAAATCAGCTGGACTCTCTAACTGGGAAAGTGTTGGCATCTGTCTCCATGGCTTGTCAACATTTAGTATAGCTCCCTTTATTTCTCTGGAGTTAGAAGATCCAATCATGAGTAATATATGTCACAAGTATCTTAAAGAATTTTTTTGCATAATTATATACATAATTGTATAATTATGAATAATTATAGGACTTTTATTTGTTTTGGCCTTATGCTAAGCCACATTGGAAACAAACTGCTTATACATGAGCAAGTGCTACATTGTAGTTAATGTCTGAGTTAGCAAAACCCTTTGTCCTACCAGATAACCTCAGCTCTATTGCCCAATCCCTGAATATGACATGCCCTGCGTAAAGATGCTAGCTCAAAGAAAGATGGTGATCATGAATCATTATTTTAAACTTCTTGATTTCTTCTTGAACATTGGCCTTAATAGATAATTTAATAAATAGAAACAATATCATTTAAAGATGTGATTTTTTAAAATCCTCCTCCCTCTCATATTTAGAACTGTTTTCCAGAGATGCATTTTCATAGGGGGCTATTGTGGGTCAATTTGGGACTTTGGACAGTCTGGCTATTTGCTTCCCAGAAAGCAATAAGTAATTTGCATTCCCAAGAGCAAAATACAGGAAGGCCCGTTTCACTATATTCTCAGCTAAATTTGGAATTATCTTTTCAAAGTCTTTACCTATTGTGTTTGGTTAAAAAGAAAGTAAAGTTACTTCATTATAATTTTGATTTATAATTTTGAACACTTTTTCAAAATGAAGTTTTGAAACTTCATTTTGCACACTTTTTCTTATGCTTAACTGTCTATTTTGAAATCGTTTTCTAATAATTCCTATCTAAATCAAATTTATCAGTGGAAGGTCAGTTGTAGGTTGCAGTGACAACAACCACCCCAATATTTTCAGGAAGTAAATTCTGGAAGAAACTTTAAGGAACTAACCTAAATACACAGCTGAGAACAGCTTGTTCATAGAGCAAGTCTGGTATACTGCAATGTGCTTTTATTAATGGTAAAGTTGGGAGCTAGAGCCCTCGGTTCCTGATGGTTTTCTTTTTTTTTTTTTTTTTTCTCATATTTATCTGTTACATAGTTTTGATTTATTGTTGATATTTGTCTGGGGGCAGTGATGATGTAACTGGGGAGGGAAGAGCTGGGAGGAAAAGATTCCTTTAATAATTCTTCTAAAACTTTTATTTTAGAAAACCATTCTAGATTAACCCAGAAACTTTAAAAAAATTCAGTAGGTTTTTGGGCAACAGGTTGTGTTTGGTTACACGAATAAGTTTTTTAGTAGCGATTTCTGAGATTTTGGTGCACCCATCATCCAAGCAGTGTATGCTGTACCCAATGTGTAGTCTTTTATCCCTCAACCCCCTCCTAACCTTCTTCCCAAGTCCCCAAAGACCATTGCATCATTTTTATGCCTTGTGTCCTCATAGCTTAGCTCCCCAACAGATGTGATTTTTTTAAACCTCTAGGTCTACCCGGGCTTTCTTGCATTTGTTAATCAGTGCGTACATTTTACAACAGCAAAAAAAAAATACACCTATTTTCAGGCGAGAGTTAATGATTTGAGGGATGTGTATATAGGTAGGTAGATATAAGACATACACAGATATATGTGATGGTGAAAAAGCTGGAAAGGCTGGATGCAACTTTCCATTTCATCTCCATTTCATTCTCTTTCATCTCCTCTTCTGTTTCCCCACACAGAACAGCTGCTCAGGAACTTTTCCCTTACCAACCTCTCAATCAGCACTTTTCTCAAATTCAGATCTCCTGGCTCTCATCTTTGTTCCTCCTGTGCCCTTTCTTTCCCCCTCCATTTTCAATTCATTCTCTCTCTCTCTCTTCCCTCCCTCTTCCCCCTCCCTTCATTTCCCTCTCCCCTTCCCACTCTCCCCTCCCCTCTTCCCTCCCCTGTCTCCCTTCTCCCCTCCTAATTCTAAGTTTCAAAAACCAAGGAACCAGACAAGCAAAAGAGAGAGAGGGGAAGGGAGGTGGATAAAGAAGAAATCTGTTTAGCAAGAAGGTGAAAATAAAGAAGGCCAAGTACCTTCACAAGCAAATATTTGAATCTTGTCACCCATTCAAATTAAAAAACTATAATAAAAGAGAATTACACATGCTGAAGTTTGTCCACAGATGAAGGTAGACAAACCCCAAGCCAAAAAGTGCAAGATCTGTTTTTGGCTTGGGGCATAAGAAATAAGGAGGATGAAGAATTGAAAAAAGCAGTAATAGCAGTTGTAGTATTAACTGTAATAATAATGATGATGATCATCATCATAGTAGCAGCAATTATATATTTAGCAGTGCCTGTATTTCTATCAGTGAATTGGGCTGATTGTTTAATTTTGTTTCATTTAATTTTCACAGTAGATTTGGTGTAGGGGAGAAGCAGCTACTGTCATTTCAACTTAGCAGATGAAGAAACTGAGGCTCCTAGCATTTTTAATTATCTCAAGTTTATGCAACCAAGAAGTAGTAGAGCTGAAATTTGAAACCAAGCTGCCTGATACAGTCTGTGCTCATTCTGTTAAGTGGCCTTGCCTTCTGGAGAGGCTGTAGAAAGGGCTGATAACACTGATGGTTGTTGTTGGTTATGGTTGCTAAGTATCCCATTACACCCTCTTTTGGTAAATTCCCTCTGACCCTTTTCCACTCCTTGTGGTGCTCCTGGAGAAAAGGCAGCAAGAAGAGGGCCATGCAGACCATGCCTGCCTATCAGAGTAATTGTGCCATAGCACATGATGCAAGTCTGGTCAACCAGTTGTTATTTTCTGGGACCTTCTATTTCTAGATGCTACAGGTAAAAGTGTGTTCTCTCCTCCAGGGTCACTATGCTGGGATGAGGTAAACCTGGATCTGCTTTGCTCTCCACACTTCCCGTGGCTCCCCAGCCCACCCATAGGCAAAGACGAATGGTTGCAAAAAGACAGAATGAGGCCAATCCATAAGAAAACAAAAAACTGTAAAAACAAAAAAAATAGAGCTATGCAAGTCTGGGAAATAATAAGCAGATTGTTACTCCTGTCCTGAGAGCCAGGTCAACCCCCGGACTTCTGATGGCCTAAGCCAGCAGTCCCAATGTCTTAATTAAGCACATGGAGGTTGGGTTTCTACCACTTACAACCTAGTTATAACTATGGCAGCCTTAAAGAATGAGAAGGACTTTGAGGGGAAGGATACTTGCAAAAGAGGGAAAGAAAGGAGTAAAGAGAAGAGAGCAAAATGCTCAGGGCCATTTTGGAGAACAAAACACCTTAGTTTAACATCAGTGTAAGTTGGTGAGGTGGAGGGGTGGGAGTGACATCTGAAGAAACAGAAGTCAGGGGGTGACACTGGAAGTTGCAAGTTGAGTCCTCAGGAAAATGTCACTGTTAATACTGAGTATGTGAAAATGGAGGTTAGACTAAGACATAACCCAGAGGAGTTAGGAATGTTGTTGGAATTTAGTGATGAGCCCATAACATTTTCATCCACAAAATGCTTTTTTAATCTATTTTTTATTTGCATGCCTTTAGAATGGGCACACACAATTTTCAGCAGTCCCTAACACTCATTTTCTCACACAGAGTCTACTTTCTCCATGTATGGTATCTACTGTCCTTGGAAAAAACTTGAGATACTATCCCTACTCTCTGCCTTTTCAGTTCCTGTCATTCTAATCTAGCAAAGTTAAAGTGCATCACTCTTCCAAGTCCTTTACATCACATTGTATGATGTTTGTTTGCTGGGAGAGTCCTGTCACTCTTGCACATCAGTAGGTTTCATTAAATCATTATGGTTATCATGATCATTTTGCACTGAGGAATGCCCTGTGCTTTCCACACTGTCTAAATCCCACCCAACCTGGAGAGCCTTTCTGAGACCCCAGGTTCACCAGGCACTTCCTTCAAAATATTTTTTTCATCAGCCTACCCTCCACTGATGTCTGGTGAATTGCTCTATAGCTCAAGTTCACATACAAGTTTAGCACTTAGTTATACTTTATACCTCTTTTTCTTATTTGTGTCATAAAAATATTTTCTGTGTATTCAAGGAGATTGTTGACTTCTTAAAGGCAGAGATTATTTCTTAGAACTTGTCATATCTTTCCATCGTGTCAAGGACACCAGGGGATTCTCCAATAAACTTAGTGGTTTATGATAATGTGTCAAATAATCCACTGTCTCTCAATAAATCTCAAGTTTACACATAAATCACTGGGAGGAAATCTTCAAGGGCTTCATCATAATGTTCAGCTATCAAGGTAGAATCAAATTTTAGTCAAAATTCAACCTGAGACAGAATATTATAGTGAGCACAGATGGCTTCTAACTTGAATCCAGGCCCTCCAAGTCAGAAAAATGGAATGTTCTCAGCTTCTGAGAATGCAAAAAGCCTTTAAGTTTGAGTCAAAGTGGGACATAACTTTGATCTTGCCTTCTATACTCTACAAGCAGTCTTTATACTTGGCCGTTTAAAGGGAAGAAAATAAGTTTTGATCTAGTAAAATACATCTTCCAAAGACTCCTGGCTGATTTGTTTCTGTGAAAAGCTTTGGAAACTATATTATTTTCCATTTTAATTAACTTTGAAATGAAAAGGAGCCTTAAATAAAACATCTTGCAAATAAAAGTGGAGACTTGACTTGATTCTAGGAAAAGAATCACTTTCCAAGGTACTTGCTCTCTCATTTTTTCCTCTTCACCTATATTCCAGTAATTTTTAAGGTCTATCTCAAAACATTCTCTACAGAGTCCTTGTAGCCATGACAAGCTCTGTAAAGCAGGTTAATGGCTGTGACCATGTATCTCAAGTAGTACAGGACCACACATTGATAGGTTAATTCACATTGTGTTGAAAGTGGCCTAATGGTGGAGTCCTCTCAGGGGTATGTTTATACAGATGGTTCAACTTGTGATTTTTTTTCCCTTTACCATGACGCAGAGTTATATGCATTCAGTAGAACTCATACTTCAAATTTTGAATTTAGATCTTTTCCTGGACTAGGGATATGTGGTGTGATACTGTCTTGCAGTGCTGGGCAGCAGCAGTGAGCTGCAGCTACCAGTTAGCCACACGATCATGAGTGAAAGCAGCCGATGCTCTACAGTGTTCTGTGTTGCCAGAGTGTTTTGCCCATCTATAGGCTAATGTAAATGTTCTGAGCACATTTGAGGTAGACTCAGCTAAGCTGTGATGTTTGGTAGGTTAGATGCATTAAATGCATTTTTTACTTACAACAAGTTTATCAGAATGTAACTCCATCATAAGTCGAGGAGCATCTGTTTTATAAATGGAGGGTTCCTCCAGAGGAATCACATGTTGAAATTTCAGGCACTGTTGTACTGGCATGGAGAAGACATTTTTTGGGAAAAGTAACCTTGTGACACTCTTTGAGAAGCATGTGGTAGATCATTACTTTGCAGAGCATCACTGACGTCCCATTCATAGAGCCTTGAGGGCTGGTGGTCAGAAAGCAAGCAGGGCTTAGCATCTGTGGAAAAGTCGCCCCACATTTCACTGAGTCCATGCACTTGTATATGGCCCTCAAACTTTTGACTACAAGAACAGAAATAGGACTGTAACTTCCAGACATCTGCAGGTCCTTGCCTGGAGGAAGTGAAGCTTACAGCTCCTAAACCTATAATAAGCTTTTTACCTTAAAGTGTTTCCTTCTGCCCTCCAGCTATTTTAACAAGCACTATCATTTCACACACTGTTGTCCCAAAAATGTGATAGTGTTGGTCCTGCATTTAGATGGGAAGAGCTCCCAGCTCATAAGTGCATAATGGATTCCTGTATTAAAACATTTACTTCCCCAGTCTGGTGATTGCAGTCCCCACCATCATTTCACATACCGTTGTCTTGGAAACATGATGGTATTTGTAGAGCTTCATTGCATCTACTCTGAGTCCCAGTCCTGCACTCCATCTAATAGGACCTGGGTGAGATCGTCTGTACTTTCACTAAGAGTTGACTTATAATGGAGTTTTAAAAACACTGCTTGACTGTGTCCACAGAAAAGCCCTCCAATGCTCTTACAAGGCTGGTGTTCCTGATTCTCCCATGTACTCTGAGGTTAATGAACAATTTGCACAAGATCTTTTGGAAGGCATTGTAGAAATTCAGGCACTTCTCTTTTTGTTGTTGTTGAGACAGTCTTGCTCTGTCACCCAGGCTGGAGTGCGCTGGTGCAATCTCGGCTCACTGCATCCTCCACCTCCTAGATTCAAGCGATTCTTCTACCTCAGTCTCCTACCATGCCTGATTATTATTATTATTTTTTTTTAATTTTTAGTAGAGCCGGGATTTTACCATGTTTACCAGGCTGATCTAGAACTCCTGACTTCAAGTGATCCACTTGCCTCGGCCTTCCAAAGTTCTGGGATTACAGGACTGAGCCACTGCACCTGGCCAAAATTCATATACTTTACACAAACTGGGATGAGGAATGTTTAGTTTATGGCAATCATGCCTAGTCTGATATTCCTCTGTAGATAAGTGACTGTCTAGAGTCTTCTCATCATAATAGTTTATGTTGCTGAATTCCTACTACATAACCAGCAGTTCACATTTAATTCCCTCAACAAACCCAAGAGGAAAGTGATAATATCCCAAGCCTATCTAGTTAGTAAGGTCATTCTTTTAGAAGTGAGATGTAAACTTAGGACTGAGTCAAAAGTCTTTCTATCATATTATGTGGCCTATAGCCATTTATTTTGTTTTAAAGCACCAATACGTTCCAGAATAGAATCTAAAAGAAAAACACGTTAAGGAAGTGCCACCTAAACAATGATAGAGGAAATGGCGTTGAAATGGCAGTCGAAAAAACCTGATTTTGCTCCCAACTGGCTGTCATCTTAGACTTGTCATTTAACCTCTCAGAATCAATTTCCTCAGCTAGGCCTGTTTTCCCTTTTATAAAATTAATGATTTGGATTAGATGATTTTTAAGTTTGCTTCAGCCTCTGTGAGGTTCTGTGATTCTATGAAGTGGTTTTTAGTTTACTCTCTAAGGCATATTTTTTAACTCCTTGGATCCCTAGGAGATGGTGTTGAGTTTGAACTCCTTTCCCATATTACACTGGGGGTTTCTTCTGCCCCATTTGCCCTTGCTGGCCCAGAGCCTCAGTTCTTGACTCTGGTGGAGCCCACCCCAACCCCCACCCCCAGGTCTAGTGTGTTGGATAGCATATGACCAGTTATCTGCTTCAGGGACCCTTCTTTTATTTCATTAGTCTTCATCAATACTTCAGCTCCCAGTTGGGCAGCCTCAGGCCCAGCGTCAAGGGGAAAGTGATGAGGCAGTCTTTTCACAGTGGTCTGACCTCAGTAGGTCTGACCTCGGCAGACTGCATGTACAGTTTCTGCATTCTGCCTCACTCTGTTCAATCTATATTGACCTCAAATACACCAGGTTAAGCACCTGCCTCAGGGCCCTTGCACATACTATGCACACTGCCTACAATGATCTCTCCAGGTAGATCTCTTCCTTCAGGTCTTAACTCAAATACCTCATTGAGACCTGCCTTAATCATCCTGCGTAAAACTCTAAACTGTCTCCTTTCCACCACCACTCCTCCAATATTCTCACCCTTCCTTTTCTACAGTAAGTTACTTTTCTATAGTAAGTTACACACACACGCACGTCTTTTGTAAAGATTTTTATATATAAAGACATACATAATATGAAGACATATATATAAAGCCATGTATATATACTAACATAGACTTAGTATATGTATTAGTGTGTATGTACACACACACACACACACACACACACAAAGCCTCCTATATTGCATTTATATTGCATACTACATATTTTAGGTAATTTTTCATTGCTCATCTCTCCCATAAGTATGCAAGAAGTTCCATGAAAGCATGGATTCTTATGTGTTTTGTTCACTATCTTCCTCCAGTGCCCAGAGCAATGCTTGGCCCATTGTATAGTATCTAGTAAATATTTTTAAATGGAATGCCCAGGAAACAGTGGCTGTGGTGTCCTGTCACCTCATCCTTAAAAAATATCCTACTTCCCCAAGGTATCCTAAAGAAAAATAAAAGTTTATAAACACAAATTTTCCAATATGACATATGACGTATGAATAAAAGCATCTTTAATAAACTTTGCTATTTTTAGATTTCCTTTAATTTAAACATAAGAATAGTATCCTTGTGAAGCGAATACCATTGATGACAAGTTCCCTGGCCCCTTTTCCAACCAGACCGCAGCCACTGTGCCCTCTTCTATAGAAATTCTGAAGCTGCCACTGTGAAATAGTATTTGTTTTCTGTTTTATGCTTAACCTTGAGAGGAGAAAGGGGAATTGAGGAAAGAAGAAGAAAAAACCCCGCACTGCCACTATAAGACTAACAATGGAGTGAAACAGTGTATGAAACCCAGTTACATTTATGTGAGTAATTCATTGAAAGAACTTAATTCAAGCAAAAATCTAACCCATTGTTTTTCTGATTTGACTCTTTAAATTGTTTGCAAGGTCGTTTCTACCCAACTTGGAGAAAGTGTCTCTATTCTCAGATCACTAAGTGCTCAGCATTCAATAAAAAATGGTCTCGGTGAACTTCTCACAGTGTGAGCTCCAAATCATCCTCGTTCCAAGTGAGAAATTATCTTTTGAAAAATGAAAGATAAGAGGCCTATAGGTTATATAAATTTTTCAAAAGCTTTAGATAGATGATGAAAAAGGGCAGATCATATTTGTCCTTCGTAGGGGCACCCCTCCCCAATTAAAGTATAAAATCAGAATTGCTACCCCAAAGCTTAAAACAAGCTTTAAGAATAAAATGACCATTATATTTTCTAAAAAAAACATTGGAGTTCTACAGAAATTAAATCATTAATCTTTGCCAATTTTACCAGATAATATATAAAAACTCCCCCCCTCCCCAACACGCAAACGCTAACTGATACACTTCACCATTTGCTCTAATACAGTGTAGATAGGTTTATCAGAAGGGCTTTCTGTTATGTAAATGGCTCTAAAATCTTGGAGTTTTAACATAGTAAAAGTTTATCAATAGCTGACATCACTCTCCAATGTAGTTCGCAGGATACAGGGGAAAGGCTGTTCTCCACAAAGTGACTCAGGAGCCCAGCTTGTCCCCCTTGTGACACAGACATGTTAAAAATGCAGCTGCACTCATGCCTGTAATCCCAGCACTTTGGGAGGCCGAGGCGGGTGGATCATGAGGTCAAGAAATTGAGGCCATCCTGGCCAACATGGTAAAACCCCATCTCCATTAAAAAATACAAAAAAATTAGCCGGGCGTGGTGGCGGGCACTTATAGTCCCAGCTACTCGGGAGGCTGAGGCAGGAGAATTGCTTGAACCTGGGAGGTGGAGGTTGCAGTGAGTTGAGTTTGCGCTACTGCGCTCCAGCCTGGCAACAGAGTGAGACTCCGTCTCAAAACAAACAAACAAAAAAACCAAAAACAAACAAAAAAATGTAGCTGCAAAGTCACCACGAAAGACGAAGAGAGAAGTGGATCATGTAGAGAAATAATTTATGGTTCACACCTTGGAGAGTAAACATTCTACTGGCCAAAACCTAGTCACGTGGCCCCTACCTCACCATTAGGAGTGAGAATAAAGCTGGCTTCTTTGATTCTGATGGGAAGATAAATGGGCCCTGGTACTCACTATAGTGGGTTCTGCAAAAATGTGTTTGTGTTCGTATAGTTGTATAGTTCTGAAGTTTTGAATGTGGCATTGCCACAGAAGCCTACAAAGCAGCTTCCCCAAATCTCTTTCAACACTGCAGATGGCCTAATGCTCAGATAAGAGAAAATGCAACATTTACTACTTTGTTGTCTTAGCACAGATCATGCTGCTAGGAAGAAACAACATTGAGTAAACAAAAATGGTTGGATTGAGAATCAAAACCATAGATTGTGCTTTTTATTAGCTGAGACTTCTCTACTGAGTTGTAAGCCTGGGAAGATTATCAAGTCCCTGGACCATAAAAATAGCCCCATTTCTCCTGACTGCAGATACGGGCCTGTTTCCATTTTCTGATAATATTAATACTTATAAAGCAGGTCTTTGACATTTTGGGTAAGGATTTGATGTCAATACCAGATAAAACAAAATATTCCTCTGCTTGTACTTCTCAGAGTATATCACTGATCTGGGAGTAACCCGTCTGATCAATAGAAACTGACTCTGTTCTCAGCCCCTCGTGAGCCCTGAGGAATCTCTCCTTGAATTCTTCTGGGGGTTCTTCCAGGAGCCTCAGGGAGGTAGTTCCCTCACATACATGTACGGACTGGTACTCTGCTATACTCAAGAGGGGCCCATTGCAGATCCCCACAGTTCTCGCTCTGTACAGCTGTCTCCTCTTCAGTATGCTGCCTTGAGAACTCTAGTTATCTTGGTCTCCCTGAAATCTCAGCTCCACGTCCTTAACCCAGGATGTCCAGCAAGCTCTCCCTGGGTTTCCCTGTCTTGTGTTGCAGTCTGGAAACTCTCGCAGGCAGTAAGGTAGCATAATCATAGGGCTCACCTCATTTTTTCCCTGCCTTTCAGAGATTATTGTCCTTCATTGCTTGATGTTCAGGGTCTCAAAAACCACCTTCATGTATTTTAACTAGTCTCAGCAGGAGAGTAAACGCAGTCCCTGTTATTCCCATCTTGGGAGGAAGCAGAAGTTTCCCAGTATTATTTAAATACACCAGCCAGTTTCCTACCCTTTCAGAATATAGGGTGTTTAATTTCTGCCTAATGGATATTACTTTATAAACCTGTATATATTGTCTTCTCCCTGGCAGACTCATTATTTTTATTGACTTTTCCCACTTATGAAGTTCTCAATTTGAAACCACAACATGTCAAAGCATTTATATTCTCTTAGCTTGGTTTTTCTTTTTAGGAAGCAGTGGCTATCATTTCTCAACATATCGTCTAGGTAGTAACACATCTTTTGAAGAGATTTGTTAGAATAGCCCAATAAACATTTAGGCTCCTAAATACACTGGAAGGAAAAGATGATGCAGAAAGTCCTCTTGCTTAAGGACTCCCCACGTGCAAGTGCACTGGCCTAACATAGTTAATTCTCTTTTCAATTTGAACACGGGGAAGGGGACAGAAATGGCCTCACTGGCTTTTCTGAGCCAGAAAAAGGTACAACTCACTTGAGAATGTGATCTATTAGGAGTGCTTTTTGCCTGCATCACTGACTGTTTGGCTGTTCACACTGGGAAATGTGTTCCTGATGCCGACAGCCTGGCAGACAGACCATCTTGATCAAAGACCTAGTCACAACATTTAATGCTTTCTGGAAGCAACCTGAGACAGTACTGACAGGGTCCCAGATTCTCATGAAAGACAGATCCCTGGTCCTTGAGGATTATGAGCAAATCTTAGAAAACACGATCCTGGCAAATTATATTCAAGGAATTTGTTTTTCTAACATAAAATTTTAATTTTGGCCATTTGAACCTGATCTTTAGATTCTGAGTGGTTTCATATCTGCTGAATCAAAACTGCTCTGGGCACATGTAGCGTACTTAGGAAACTGTTTTGGTAAGTTGGTTCCTAGTTTGGTAACCTGGGAGATGTGCCAATTACAGACATGTCTCTCCATAAAGAATTTGAGTCAATGTTTTATAGTGGAATAATCTGGACATCTATCAAATATTAGCTCTTTAGTACAAATGTAAAATGCTTTGACATATACTTATTTTGCAAACAGATTTTCTAGAAATGTTCCTATGATCTACAGGATGGTGTATTTACCCAAGTATCCCTACATCTGAACCCAAATCTATCATCTTTTCAAACATGTTTAGGAGAATCCAAGAGAAACTAAAACTCACTTTTGCTGTTGAAAATACAAAATCCTTTTACTGTTTTTGTCTGTTCAATCCTCCCATACTCCCCTCTTCTTCTTAAAAAAAAAAAAAAAGGGCCCCATCCATAGGCGAGAACAAGGCTGGTCACCTGTTATACCTGTGTATGCCAGTTGAGAGGGGATTGGCTTCAGGATGGTGATATGGTTTAGATCTGTGTCCCCATGCAAATCTCATGTTGAATTATAATCCCTAATGTTGGAGATGGGGCCTGGTAGGAGGTGATTGGATCATGGGGATGGTTTCTCATGCTTTAACACCATCCTTCTTGGTGCTGTCATTGCATAGTGAGTTCTCATGAGATCTTGTCGTTTAAAAGGGTATGACTGCTTCCCACTTTCTCTCTTCCTCCTGCTCTGGCCATGTGAAGTGTTGGCTTCCCCCTCTGCCTTCTGCCATGATTATAAGTTTCCTGAATCCTCCCTAGAAGCCGTGCAGATGTTGCCATGTTTCCTTGTATAGCCTGCAGAATCATGAGCCAATTAGACCTCTTTTCTTTATAAATTACCTAGCCTCAGGTATTTCTTTGTAGCAGTGCAAGAACAGACTAATACAGAAGGGCACATGACCCAAGCTAGGCTAATGAAGGTCCTTCTTCAGTTCTCTTCTAAAAGGAATTGTCAGGAAAGAGTCTTTTCTTCTCTGGCCAGAACTTTATTAGGATACCGGTTTATGTAAGGTGAGGGAGGGTGTTTATGGACTGAGGCAGTAAAGCTGCAGTGCTGAAGAAGGAGAAAAAGCAATGGAGAGAAGTGTGCCAATGGTGTCTGAGTCCTTGTTTCCATCCCTTGTCCTTCTGGAAGTTTGGGAATCTGGACCAACATATTACTGTATCTTATACTATTTGACATTGAGTTTTTGTCATTTGACTGTATATTAGAGTGCTAATACAAGAAGATAATGAAATAAAAAATTAGTTTTTATTCTGATCAAAGACATCACTAATAATTGTAAATAATTTTCAAGCAGAGGAAAAGTGGTTTATTAAACTTAAGAGATTTGGTATTCTAACAAGAGATGGTTAAACAGGTTTTAGAACTTTTTGTGAAAAATAAATGAAACACATGAAAAATGAAAAAAAAAGCCAAATATAATCTTTTCCTTATTAATAAAAGATAAAACAAAAATACTAATATCAAATAACTTTTTGCAATCTCATCCATGTCATTTTATATTCTTTTGGTAAAAGCCCTAACATTTTATAAAATATAAGAAAAACTGTTAAGAGAAATTCTCTTTGCCCGAGGTGAAAAGAAAAATGAAATGAAGAGCCATAGAATGTCAAAGCTCTAAAAGAGAAGAAACAAGCTCTCTGTGCAGTTGAAGGTCACATCTGTAAGATGCTGAAGCAATTTTCAGGGTTATGCTTCCAAATTTCATTCTTTACTTCCTTGCATGGCTCTGCAGTCCTACCAGACCCATCTTTTCCATCTGTTCTCACTACAAGTGTCAGCTTGGATGGAGCCTTTCCTGGATCTTTATGGTTGCTTTCCCTAACTCCTAGGCATCATTGATTTGGATTTGATACTTATGATTAGCTTTAAAGGAAGAATATTGATTAGTTTTCCCATTATAAAAGCATGCCAAAAAACACTTAGAAAATAAAAAGGGTCATCCGTAATCTCACATCCCAGTAATAGCTGTTAAGGGTGTGGTGTATTTTCTTGCATAGTTTTTGTGACCATTTGATGTAATGGGAATCTTTTTTTGGATTCAGAGTCTCGCTCTGTTGCCCAGGCTGGAATGCAGTGGCACGTTCTTGGCTCACTGCAAGCTCTGCCTCTCGGGTCCATGCCACTCTCCTGCCTCAACCTCCTGAGTAGCTAGGACTACAGGTGCCCACCATCATGCCCGGCTAAATTGTTTGTCTTTTTTAGTAGAGACAGGGTTTCACTGTGTTAGCCAGGATGGTCTCCATCTCCTGACCTCGTGATCCGCCCACCTCGCCCTCCCAGAGTGCTGGGATTACAGGCGTGAGCCACCGCGCCCGGCCATGGGAATCTTTTTTTTTTTTTTTTTTTTTTTGAGACGGAGTCTTGCTCTGTCGCCCAGGCTGGGGTGCAGTGGCCGGATCTCAGCTCACTGCAAGCTCCGCCTCCCGGGTTCACGCCATTCTCCTGCCTCAGCCTCCCGAGTAGCTGGGACTACAGGCGCCCGCCACCTCGCCCGGCTAGTTTTTTGTATTTTTTAGTAGAGACGGGGTTTCACCGTGTTAGCCAGGATGGTCTCGATCTGCTGACCTCATGATCCGGCCTTCTCGGCCTCCCAAAGTGCTGGGATTACAGGCTTGAGCCACCGCGCCCGGCCGCCATGGGAATCTTACTCCACAAAGTGTGCGTCTTCTTTTTGCTCAGAACATTGAAACAAAAGTATTTTCTTATATTACTCTTAGCTCTTCATACCCATATTTTATTTACTGGCTGAAAGATAGTACTAATATTTAGAGATTTCTCTCTTTATGAGTACAAATGATAACATAGTCATCCATGTTCATAAACTTTTTCTGGTAATAATACTTAAAAGTTTATATGTGGGCTGGGCGCGGTGGCTCACGCCTGTAATCCCAGCACTTTGGGAGGCCGAGACGGGTGGATCACGAGGTCAGGAGATCGAGACCATCCTGGCTAGCACGGTGAAACCCCGTCTCTACTAAAAAATACAAAAAAATTAGCCGGGCGAGGTGGCGGGCGCCTGTAGTCTCAGCTACTCGGGAGGCTGAGGCAGGAGAATGGCATGAACCTGGGAGGCGGAGCTTGCAGTGAGCTGAGATCCGGCCACTGTACTCTAGCCTGGGCTACAGAGCGAGACTCCGTCTCAAAAAAAAAAAAAAAAAAAAAAAAAAGTTTATATGTAAACTTTTAGAAATAGAATTGACATGGAGGGGCTGGGCGCCATGGCTCACGCCTGTAATCCCAGCACTTTCGGAGGCCGAGGTGGGCGGATTACGAGGTCAGGAGATTGAAACCATCCTGGCTAACATGGTGAAACCGTGTCTCTACTAAAAATACAAAAAAACAAACAAACAAAAAAGGCTGGGCGTGGTGGCGGGTGCCTGTAGTCCCAGCTACTCGGAAGGCTGAGGCAGGAGAATGGAGTGAACCCGGGAGGCCGAGCTTGCAGTGAGCCGAGATCGCGCCACTGCACTCCAGCCTGGGTGACACAGCGAGACTCCGTCTCAAAAAAAAAAAAAAAAAGAGAGAGAGAGAAATAGAATTGACGTGGAGGAATGCTTCACGACATCAAATTTCTTCTAGATAATAGAAATTATCAAGAGAACAGAGTAAAATGAAATAATTATTTTCAAAAAACTATTAGAAGGAAACATCTGCGTTTAAAAAAAGAACAGGAAAGGTTTTTTTGTTTGTTTTTTGTTTGTTTGTTTTTTTGTTTGTTTTAATAATGATCAAGCTTTGCAAATGCCAAATAAATAAATGTATCCTTATTTTGGTAGAATTTCTGAATGGTCTTACAGACAGGAAAATAAATGGTCTTATAGACAGGAAAAAAATCAATGTGGCATCAGACTTTTAGCATTTAGTGTTTCAGAGAATTAAATATTAGAAGACTTTTCAGTGAATGATGTTTAGAAAATTAGCTTTTTATTCTAAAAAACATAACCAAAAAAAGCTCTAGATTAGTTAAAAAAAATTAACTAAGTAGTAGAAGATCATCTAAAAGATGGGTTTTATATTGGGGGAAAGTCAGGAAATTATAAAGAATGATTTGACTATACAAAAGTTACAAACTTTGACATGGCAAAACAAAAAAATCCCACCACAAAAGTCGCAAAAATAAAAACACATATGTATAAGATATGTGATTGGCAGAAAGTTAATATCATTAATATATAACAAGATTATATAAATCAATAAAAATGAAACCCCATCCCAAAAGAAAAAATAAACAAAATATAAATACTGACAGTTGAGACAGAGAAATAACCAAAAAATACATATGAAGATACATACAAATAAATGTCGTTTAATAGAGAAAAATATATCTTTAGCCATCTGTTCAGTAAATATATTTTAAAGTGATATGGGCAGGGTAGTATTTCTCAGACTTGTACAAATGGAGATTCCTAGACTCAATCCATTTTGATGACTGTCTAGTAGGCTAGTTGTAAAACCCAGTGATGTGCATGCATAACCATCTAAGGCAGGCAGTCCTGAAAACACTTCCAGAAACATTGGTCTAGAGATTTTAATAGTGAAGAGAATAGGCCCTCACTATTGATTTTTGGTGAGGTTATAATTTTTTATAATTTTCTTTGAGGAATGTCTGGCAATATGTGTAAAAACTTTTAATGTGCCTGCCTTTTAATCCAGCAATGCTACTTCGAATTTTAGGAAAATATTTGTTGTACATTTAAGGAAATTATCTGTTAATTGTGTCAATAATATATATAATAGGGTATCGGTCAGGACGTTATTTAGCACAAATCTCAAAATATCCTAAAGGTCTAGAAGCAAACCAATTGTATTAAGGTACATTCACCTACTAGAATACTAAGCTGCCGTATAAGGAATGATAAATGTCTGCATTAAGTAATTTATTTCTGCATTGCAGAAAAAAAAAATGAGGTGCTAAATATGTGTGTATTGGAGTGGGGCATTATAGGATAGTATAAGTGGTTGGATTCCAAGTGAGTATATATATTTAAACATACACAAAAGTTAGCCAGACACAGTGGCTCATGCCTGTAATCCCAGCACTTTGGGAGGCCAAGGCTGGTGGATCTCTTGAGCTCATAAGTTCGAGACCAGCCTGGGCAACATGGTGAAACCCCATCTCTACAAAAAATACAAAAATTAGCAGGGAGTAGTGGCGCATGCCTGTAGTCCCAGCTACTCAGGAGGCTGAGGTGGGAGAATGGCTTAAGCCCAGGTGACAGAGGTTATAGTTAGCTGAGATTGTGCCATTGCACACCAGCCTGGGCAATAGAACCAGACCTTGTCTCAAAAAAAGAAAATATACAAAAGTCTGAAAGGTTATACAGAATACTTAATGAGTCTCAGGATTTTTATGTCTATTATATATAGTTGAATATTATATATTTTTTAAGTGTATGTGTAGTCAATAAGCAATAAAAATACTTATTTTCTTTCAGGTTGTTCTGTTCAAAGAAAAAGTAACCCTAGACTCTATTAATGGTTAAGAAGAAACATTTTGGGTGGTTAAAGAGTATGGATAAACTTATCTCAGATAGAGGCAGGTTAAATTTATGAGGAATGACTTAAGCCTGCTTCAGTGGATAGAGTGGGATTGGACAGACTATATTAAAAAATAAGTACCTCACAAATAATTTGATTCTTCTAGAGATAAGCCACTTGAATCAGATTTTTTGGTTAAATTTAGAGTGTCTCAGAGGAGAAAATATTCCATTGACTAGAATTGTAAAGCTTAAACCAAGTTTGTCGGAGGTGAAATTAGAACATGTATTACCAGGAAATACCTTCGCAGAAGAGAAGTTTCTCTGTGACTCTCATAAAAAGAACATCATAATAAAGCAAAATTAAACATCGATAATCTTTGTGAAAAAAAAAGATAGGCTACACAGTGGGATGTAGAAAATGTATTAAAATTTAAAAAAAAGACTGCAGCAGATTTCATTAAAAGCTACAGCTCTAAGTTCAAGAGCAGAAAATGTCTTTAGCTTTTAAAATTTAATTTGGTTTATTATGAAAGAAATAATTAAAATGTAATTTGAAATCACTAACTTTCATTTTCTTAAAGTCAAACAGCAAGATGGCTCGAGGGAAAAACCAGGGCCGAGAGGCAAACATTGGATAAAAAATGATTCCTAAGGGCTTACAAACTCATAAAAATCAACCTTTCTTGGGAATTAGTATGTAACTCCCATTGCAAAGATGAGCAGTGTTTAATTTAAAATGGCAACTAAATAGACAGAATAACATGCTTATTGGCAATGTATATTACTATTCATTATGGGTCTGCACAGTACAGTTGTGGCAGTAAGATCCCATTTAATTGCAAGTAACAGATACCCAATTCAAACTAACTTAAAAAAGGGGGGAGGAGAATTTACTGTTTAATGTAAGAAGGATATTCAAGAGGCAGAGCTTGTGGCTTATGCCAGTTGCATTCAGGTACTCAAACAACATCTTCAGAATTCTCTCTCCTTCCTTTGACTCTGCCTTCCCCTGTTTTTATTCTCACATGGGCTTTATCCAGGGGGAGGAATCCTGGCCAGCAGCAGTTCCAACCTGCATTATTTCTCCAGCTTAGCATCCTAACAGTAAGGTTCTTGCCCAACAGCTTTAGCCAAACATCTCAGGAAAGGCTCCCATTGGCCCATCTGAGTATCTTGTCCAATCCTGAGTTAGGACAGTTGGGGCCATATGAATGACAGCTCCCATCGGGGAGAGAAAGCAAAGTTCCCCAAATGAAAACTTGCTCGATCTTCTGAAAGTAACAGTTCTCTACCAATCAACCTTTTTGTCTTAAGGAATTCTACCACATACTAGGCAGTCTGCTAAGAACCATAAGAAAGCAGAAAAGTGTGTTAGACAAAGTTCAGGCATTTGCACCTTAACATTAAGGTTAACAAATACACCTGAGAAAGATGCAGATAAGAAGTACAAAAGGAGCTGAGTTGCTTTGAGGAGATAAAATTTGAACCAGACCTTGAAGCATGAACAAAGGGCAAAAGCAAAGATTGGGAGGTTACAGAAAATATTTTTAATGGGTTCAGTTAACAGTTTTGACCATTGAGTAGTCTCATTGACCATTGAGTAGTTAACAAAGTTTTGACCGTGGAGTAATTCTTGGGTTCTTGGGTTGTTCTATTGCTTCATAAATATAGATTTTAAGGTCTGTTTTAACTGCTCAGGACTATTCAGAGGCAAACACTTAATTAAATATAAGGAAATACATGTATAGGCAGGACTAAACTTCCTTTCTGGAAACTATTGTCTACATGTTTCAAGAGGGTTTTAATTTTTTTCACTTTTAAAAAATGTTTATTCCCTTTAACCCAGTTCTTTCACTTTCAGGAATCCTTCCAAAAAAAATACAAAATGTGAACAGCTGTTTGCACACTTATTACAGTATTATTTACATTTTGAGAAATTGGAAAATCTAGAATGGCTAATAAAAGGGAAATATGTAAATTATTTTACATTTATATACAGGGGTATGCGATTATTGAAAAATCTTTTACAAAAAAACCCTCTTGAAATGTTAAACTGCTCATTGGCATGTTACTTACAAAAGCAGTATGCAGAATTTTGAGGACCTTAGTAAAGGTTTTTCAAATGAACTGTAAACATAACTAAGTGGGTGGGTGGATATACATATGTGTGCAGAGAGAGACAGAGTGAAAAGGTCAGAAAGCAAAGAGAGAAAAAATGGAAGGAAATAACTAACAGTAGCAGTAATTATTCATTATTTCCACAACCAGTTACCAAGCTTCTATTTGGCCTGCATGATGGGCACAGTGGTTGGCAATAGAGGTCAAAAGAACAATAGTGTCATAATGGAAGCGAGAAAGAAAAGGAGAAATTAGAAAGCTGATCAGAGTACATACAGCTGAGAAATACACATGCACAGTTTACATGGTACAAAGAAATTGGTTAAGGTCAAAGCTAGCCTAGCCTGGGAGATCAGGACAGCCTTCTCTGGGGGAAGAGATGATTAAGTTGAGAATTAAAGGCAGGTGGGAAAGAGGGTGGGCGGTAGTAGGACAAAGATTACGAGGTCCAAGGTAAAAACTAAGGAAGAACAAGGCACTTGACAAGAATTGAAACAAGGGCTTGTGCCTGGAGACTTAGGCAGTGAACTGTGGAAGATGAAGCAAGAAATATGGATGGGGCCAAACCAAGCAAAGCCCAATATGGACACTAGGTAGTGGGTTCAGTAGAGTCTTGGTGTATTTTTCCCCTCTTTTTCATATGTTTCACTATAATTCACAATTCTGACACTGAGTATATATGCTTCTATAATTAGGGGGAAAAGAAGTAATTTGGAAGATGGGACGGGGAAAGAACCGTGAGTGAAGAGACTGTGTGAGCAACTTTATCTCACTGGGCTTTGGGCTCTTTTCTGTAGGGTGTGGGGATAGGATGTTGATTTCCAAAAGTCCTTTTGACTCTGACACCCTCTTGTCTTGTGAACACCAGACGCGAAGGCAGTGCCCATGCTCAGGAGCCATCTTCAGAGCCTGCCCCTGTCTCTGGTCTCATTGCTTTCCTGACCCTGTGTGAATGGCTATTTCTTTTTCACTTGGGTGTACTTTGTTCTGAGAAGGGAGCCTCTTTGGCTGCTTAAAGAATTAGTCATCCAGGCAGACCTGGAGTTGGATGAAAAGGGAACAAAGGAGAAAAATCTACTAAGAAGGAATTATTGAGTAACTTCTATTTAAAAGCCACACCAAATAGCAAGGCAAGTTAGAGATTTATCTCTATCTAGTGATGATTTATCAAGCACGAAGTAAGACAACTAGGTGAGGATAAGAAGCTGTAAATGACAGTTGCAGGTAGCAAGGGCAGATCATGAATGATCATGGGCTTGAGAATCAAAATGGAGTGGATAAATCACTCCCAACTATATCAAAATGAGAGCTCTTTTGTCTTTTTTTTTTTTAAAAAAAAAAAAAAAAAAAAAAAAAAACAGAGTCTAGCTCTGTCACCCAGGCTGGAGTGCAGTGGCGCAATCTCGGCTCGTTGTAACCTCCACTTCCTGGGTTCATGTGATTCTCTTGCCTCAGCCTCCTTAGTGTCTGGGATTACAGGCATGAGCCACCATGCCCAGTTAATTTTTGTATTTTTCGTAGAGACAGGGTTTCACCATGTTGGCCAAGCTGGTCTCGAACTCCTGACCTCAAGTGATCCACCTGCCTTGGCATCCCGAAGTGCTGGTATTACAGGCATAAGCCACCCTGCCTGGCCCCTTCTGTCTTCATTTGAATGCCTTGTCACCTCAGAGGGGATTAAATTACATAATACATACTGAAACATTTGACTCTTACTGGATATTTAGTAAATGGCAGTGCCCCTCCCAGAGGCCTTCAGAAGGGCCCAGGAGCTGGAAGGAAGGAAAGAAAGGTTTCATGGACAAATTGGCACTTGAACAGGCCCTTTAAAGTTTGGGTAAATGTTTAGAAGGCTCAAGAGGAAGGTGGAAGAGACTGTCATCAAGGGTGGGAAGAAGGTGGAAAAGAATAAGGCAGAGGTAGGAGAGGTAGCAAATAGTCAGAGAACATTTATGAGGGCAGATGGTGCAGAGTGAACATTTAGTTCTTCACAGGGTGGTAGGAAGTGAGATTCAGGATTCCACACAAGGTTTCCAAAGGGGATGCTGCTGTGGTGGGAACTTCCAAAGGGGATGCTGCTGTGGTGGGAAGATATAGTCCCTCCTTTTACACTCTTGTTTTTTCCTTTTCTTGGCCAAGGGGCGACTTCCATAGACCTTCCAGAGAGGCTCCTCTCCTCTCCTTTCCATTTCCATTGAGCAGCATCTTAAGTTGTATGATGCCTGGCACGAAGTAAGCATCCCCCATGTATTTGTTAAGTTGAACTGAAACCAAAGTTGAACATATTTGTTGACTGAGAAAATTACAAACTCATTTAAAGAACTCAACTGATATTCCTCTACTCATTGGTGCTTGCATATTTAATTCCTCACTTTCTGGAAGCATTTCTGTATTTATGGAAGAGAATAGGACTAAAGAACGATGTGTTTAGCGTGTTCCTTTCATAGAGAGCCTTCCAGAAAATTTTAATAGAGAGGAAAATGTATTAAGGCTGCATACTTTTGGCAGAATTTCTTGGCATTAATTTCTTTTCAAGCAGTTTCTCCATGTTGTGACATGACATAGCATTTTGTGGAATGATTCTTTCACCATCTTGCTTTAGTTTGCATTTGGTAACTATGGAACATCGTGACTATTCCCACATGGGTTTCCATGGAGTGACAGTAGCTTCCACTGAATTTACTTGAAGTAGCACCATAGAATATAATCATAGTATATCCTAAGGGGTTTTTTTCCAACCCAAACTTTTAAAAATTTACTTTTTAAGACATCATCTGCCACATTGACGTAGGCATAGTATGTGAAGCAGGCTGTGCGTACAAGTGCCTCGAAAATATCTTTGGTCTTAACTTTCAGGGGCTTTCCAAAATCCTCAAAGCCTGAAATAAATCTCCATTTGTTCTGCTGTGGCCAGAAGAGGGCCTGAAGCAGAACTCTCTAGATTTTTTTTTTCCCCCGTCTTCTTTTTCCCTTTCCCTATACTAGCATGAGTATGCTAAGCTCTCGAACCTGGTAGAAATATATGTTAATCTTTTCCTTCTCACTGTGCTAGGGTCAATGATAGGCTTATACTGCAAAGTAATAAAGAAATCTGAATTCCGTGAGATGGCTTAGCTCAGGGGTGGGGTTCTCTTCAGAGATTTGAGAATGTAGAATATAAAGAAAGAGAACAGCAGAAAAGGAGCAGAGAGTTTGTGGGTGGGAAATAGTATTAATTGTAAGTACCACCCCTCAAAACAATCCAAATATAATGAAGCTTGTTCTCCTTAAAGAAAACAGTGAACTTGTATATTTTTAAAAAGTCTATTGTTACTCCCAAAGTGACACAATTATAGTGTAGAGAATCAGACCTTGGTTGCCAGAGGTTAAGATTGAGGGGACAGTGCAACTCTTAAGGGGTAACATGAGAGAGATGCTTGGTGATGATAGGACAGTTCTGTATCCTGAGTGGGTCCATGTCTACTAGAATCTACAAACATGATAAAAATTCCATAGAACTATACATCTGGAAGGAAAAAGTACATGTAGAAGCTAGTAAAATCTGAATATAATCTCTATTTGAATTCATAGAATTGAACCAATGTTGATTTCTTGGTGTTAACTTACTGTAGTCCCATGAGATAGTATCATTGAGAAAGCAGGGTGAAAGAAACATGAGAACTTCTTGAGAGTCAAACTATTTCAAAGTAAGTATTTTTTTAATCCCATGATTTTTCCATGATAGAAATATAAAGCTCTGTTGTTACCCCAAATTTCCAATAAGCAAACCAAGCCCAGATGCAGATGTGAGCTGTTTGGGACATCCCTTAGAGAGTCTAATCCATGACCACATCAAAGGAGTTCATCTCCTTTTTGTATCTCAGGAGGCTGGCTTATGATATCAGTAGAACTGACCGTGATCATGAAATTTTTTCTACCGCCAAGGGTTGGGGATGGGATACTAGAGAAGAGGTGGCTGCTCTCATTTAGTAGAGGAAGAGAATACTTTTTTGTGTGTATTTTTGCTAGGAGACCCAGGATTGACAACTCTACTGCTATTTCAGAGACCTTAAATGACTTGGTTCCTAGTCGATAAATCATGCACACTCTAGTTTGTTCTATGTTTTTCACAAAGCAGTGAGCAAGACCATTAAGCAAGATTGCCAAAGGCCCTGTTGAGTTTCTTCTGTTCTGTTCCATTGTGTGGCCAGTGCCTGGCAAGCAGAAGGTATTTTATAAATATTCAAGAGTGATATCGAGTGGAAGCTGCCTGAGGTCTGGGACTTTGTCTCATATACTTCAGAATCACCAGCACTTATAAATGAATCTGGTACATAGAAGAAACTCATAAACATGTTTTGCAGGAAGAAATGTATTCTGTTCCTCAGATACTATTAACAGGACACCTTTTATTCTGCCTTTGGAATGGGCCCATGAGAAACTGGTATTTATTTCAGGATAACCAAAAAGAAGCCACAGAAATCAGCCAACAATCAATGATTAAGTCATGGCTGTGATTTTCCCTAAACTTTGGGGATAACTATTAGATATGATAATTACAGTGTAGGAAAAAAAAAAGAACTTGAAACCGTGCATACAATATGATGGTTCCTGAAACCCAAAGGAAAATGTAAGTCTAATCTTCACAGGGGTTCTCCCCATACCTCTCATTCTTTAACTTCCCTGTCTCAAGATTTATCCTTCTTTGATATCCCTTTCCATTCTTCCCTTTCCCAGAATCCTCAAATTACAACCCCTGAAAGCAATATCTCTGTGGCTTTATTTTTCAGAGAAAGATGCCTCCTTTTTTCTAACAAACCAACACCATGTTGAGGGACCTCCTCCCTCTTGTCGAAAACAGTCCCCCAGGCGTTGTGCTGAGCAAGAGAGCTGCTCTCCTCTGGGGTGTGTACGGCGTCTTTCGAGTAATTCAGAGTAGATCAGACAGAAGGTATTTCACGTGTGGAACAACATGGAAATGATGAAGAGGCAAAAAAACAAGACTGTTATGTTTCAGGGATAAGAAGGCGGAGTTGATTGAGGGGAGAATACTTTGTGGAGAAAAATGGCAATGAAGTTTCCCTGATAGTGTTGGGTTAGAATACACAGCAAAAGAGACCAGGATCAGTGTGGTAATGGAGACCAATAGAGAGTGGATAAAAGAGGATCGCACTTGACATCCCACCAGGCTCTGCCTGGTCTGACTCCTCCCTCTTTCCAGCTTTACCTCCCACAATGCCCTTGGCTCTCTGCTCAAGCGACACCAGGCTTTTTTCAGTTCCTCTTGTCAGGTTATTCCCTCCACATTTTTTCAATCTAGTTATTTCTTTTTTTATTGTGATATAATTCATAGTCCATAAAAGTCACCCTCTCAAAGTTTAAATTGAATGTTGTTTAGTGCATTTATTAATTTGCACAATTATCCCCATTATCTAATTTCAGAACATTTTATCACCTCAAAAAGAAACCTGTACCCATTAGTAGTCATGTATTTAAATTCTTTTTATGGCAGAATACTATTCTGTTGTGTGGATCTACCATACGTTGTTCGTTCCTCAGTTGACTTTTTAGTTATTAGGAATAATGCTGCTGTGAACATGCGTGTACAAGTTTTTGTGTTGAACATGTTTTAAACTCCCTGGGGAATGTCTAGTTAACTCTTACTCATTCTTCAGATCTGGGCCCAAGCCTTCCTTTTCCTCACAGAAATCTCTGACACAGGGTAGTGCCTCACTCTTTCCAATTAATAATATGCTCTGTGGTACTATATGACTTTCCTTCAGGTACCTATCACAGTTGTGATTTATGTTATTTGGTGGATATATAATCAGTACCAGTAAATGTTTGCTCAATTAATTCAAAAGGTCCAAGTCTGGAAACATGGATTTGCCCCATTTTACAGCCTCTTATTCACATAAAATCTTAAGTCTAATGGCTTCTCCCAAAGATAGTAACACTTCACCATAAAATAAATACCAGTGTAGAAAGATTATTTGCCTGAGCCCCTCTGTAAGCTTGAGCTTCTCAAAGAGATTTGACCATTTTTTACAGGTGTTAAAATGTTTTATGTAACTAAGAAGAAAAAAGCTTATAAGTGGGGGGAAAATAAAAACCTACATAATGCTTCTCACACTATTGAACTTATTTGAAAAAAAAAATAGATAATTAAATGCTCTTACAGCGTGCTCTTGACAAAGGCATTTGTAGCAACAACATGTTGTCACTTTCAGCATTTGCAGTTCTCTTGGGATTGAAACAAAACCACCAGGAAAAATTCACCCTTGAAAAAAAAATAACAATTTTTTTCCTGTAAATTTTATGTCTTGAGTGAGTTCTACATTACATATGACTGAGCAGTCAAAACTCCTCCCTAAATACTCTGAATGTGAAATTAGCAGCAGATAAAACCTTTTACCTTCTAAGGTGAATCCTATCATAGCCTGACTTACTGATCATATAAAAGAACTAGTTAAATGTTTTTAATATTAAAAAGTATTCTGGGCCAGACACAGTGGCTCATGCCTGTAATCCCAGAATTTGTGTAGGCTGAGGCAGCAGCATTGCTTGTGTCCAGGAGTTCAAGACCAGCCTGGACAACATAGTGAAACCTCATCTCTTAAAAAAATAAAATTAGCCAGACATGGTGACACATGGCTGTAGTCCCAGTTACTGGGGAGGCTGGGGTGGAAGGATCACTTGAGCCCAGGAGGTTGAGGCTACAGTGAGCTGAGATTGTGCCACTATACTCCAGCCTGGGCAACAGAGCTAGACCCTGTCTCAAAAAAAAAAAAAAAAAAAAAAAAAAAAAAAAAAAAAAGAAGTAACCCGTACATCAAGTATACTTTAGTAACTTTAGGAATCTAAAGCCAAAACAAAAAAGAACTTCTTGGAACTTTTCTTTTCCTATAAATTATTTCATTGTGTGCATGGATACGTACATTGTGTGTGTGTGCGTGTGTGTGTGTGTGTGCATGTGTATTGAAGTTTGTCTGTTTTATTTTTTGTTATTTCCTCTCCTTCATACCCCTTTGTACCTGTCCTGTTGAGGCAGCCACACTTGTCTGAAACCACAAATTCTCGTATTTTTCAATGCTTACTACATATGACAGCTAACATTTTCTTTAGAAACACATTCATTGGGAATACTTCAATTTTGCTGAAACTTTTTTGCATTGTTTTGAATATTTGATTCTCAAATGATTGCAAATGCACAGGAAGTTTCAAAAATACCATTACAATTTTTCCAATTGTATCTATTATGTTAAAATACACATAATATGAAATTTACCATCTTAACCACTTTTTAGTGTACAGCTTAGTAGTATTAAATACCTTCTTAATGTTAGGGAACCATCACCACCATCCATCTTCAGGACTCTTTTCATCTTTGAAAGCAGAAACTCTATACCTATTAAATAATAATTCCACATTTGTTCCTCCCTACAACCCCTTTACGTCTCAATGTTTTTTGTTTGTTTGTTTCTTTGTTTTTGAGACAGAGTCTTGCTCTGTTGTCCAGGCTGGAGTGCAGTGGCAGGATCACAGCTTAGTGCAGCCTTACCTCCCAGGCTCAAGTGACCTTCGCACTTTAGCCTACTGAGTAGCTGGGACTACAGGCACAGGCCAGCGCACCCAGCTGAATTTTGTATTTTTGTAGAGACAGGGTTTCACCAAGTTGCCTGTCCTGAACTCAAGTGATCCACCCACCTTGGCCTCCCAGAGTGCTGGGATTACAGGCATAAGCCACAGTGCCTGGCATGTGTCTCTGATTTTGACTGCTCTAAGGACCTCATGTAAATGAAAAAATACAGTATTTGTGTTTTGGTAACCGGCTAATTTCATTTAGCATGATATCTTCAAGGTTCATTAATGTTATTGCATATGTCAGAATTTCCTTCCCTTTTAAGCTAAATAGTATTTTATTGTAGGTATAGACCATATTTTGCTTATCCATTCATCTGTTGATGGACACTTGGGTTGCTTCCACGTTTTAGCGATTGTGAGTAATACTGCTATGATCATGGCTATGCAAATATCTCTTCAAGAGCCCATTTTTCATTCTGTTGGAAGAAGTGGAATTACTGACCATATGGTAATTACATTTTTATTTTTTTGAGGAAACATCATACTGTTTTCCACACCAGCTGTACCAGTTGACATTCCCACCAAGATTGCACAAGAATTCCAGTTTCGCCGGGTGCGGTGGCTCAAGCCTGTAATCCCAGCACTTTGGGAGGCCGAGGCGGGTGGATCACGAGGTCAGGAGATCGAGACTATCCTGGCTAACATGGTGAAACCCCGTCTCTACTAAAAATACAAAAAAAAACTAGCCGGGTGTGGTGGCGGGCACCTGTAGTCTCAGCTACTTGGGAGGCTGAGGCGGGAGAATGGCGTGAACCCGGGAGGCGGAGCTTGCAGTGAGCCGAGATCACGCCACTGCACTCCAGCCTGGGAGACACAGCGAGACTCCGTCTCAAAAAAAAAAAAAAAAAAGAATTCCAGTTTCTCCCCATCCTCACTAACACTTGTTACTTTCTTTTTTTATATATAGTAGCCATCCTAATGAGTGTGAGATAACATTTTGTTGTAGTTTTAATTTTCATTTTCCTAATGATTAGTGATGTTGAACATCTTGTTATGTTCTTCTTGGCCATTAGTATATGTTTTTTGGAGAAATGCCTATTAAGTCCTTTGTACATTTTGACTTTGGGTTTTGTTGTTGTTGAGATTTAGGAGTTTTCTGTATATTCTGTATATTAATCCCTTATCAGATGTGAATAGCAATATATTTTTTGTTTTTTAGTTTCTTTTGAATAATAGTATACTTTTAATCAAAACTTTTATTTTAAAATTTAATATTTTTGAGATAATTTAAGATAATATTTTTGCTAAAGATGTATTCACAATTTTTCATGCATTTCAAAAATATTTATGAAACATCTACTCTGTGCCAGGCACTTTTAAAGATTATCTTAGATATAAATAGTGATCAGTTAAACATCTACTGCAAACCCTACCAAATTGTTATTGCTTCAGGGTAGAGTTAACTGGTTGTTAATACCAATCCTGTGAGCTGTTTAGGTAGTAACATTTTCTTTTTAATGATGAAACAATAAGGCTCTGGGTAGTTGAGAGGCATGTCCACATTTTCTGCCTCACCTGGGACAGATCCAGGAAGAGGACTCGGATGTTCTGACTTCCAGGTCAAAATTCCTACCACAGCTGAGACCCTTATCTCTGCAAGCATTCTTTTTTATCCAAATAAAGAATGCAAGAAGATTTAAAGGTGAATATTTTCCTGATTATAAGAAACAAACAAAAAACCTCCCTCTGTTTTCAATACTTTTTTAGGCTCATTAGTTAAATAAAACAAATGGGAGACCAATTAAAAGTATGTTGATCTATTTTTTAAAGAAGGGTCTATTTCAGAGAATATTTTTTAACCTAGTCCTGGATAGATAGCTATATATGCTGAGTATGTGGACATAACACAGAGATTTAATCCAGTTTGAATTTTGTGTACATTTAATTATTTTTCCAGGATTTTTACTCTTTTAGACTGGCCTACCACCAGTGATTTGGGAATCAGTAATGCTTTGTACCTTTCAGAAAAATTGAGCGCCTCACTTGGTTTGCCCTTTTATTTGACATTAAGAAATCGGCGGACATAAGAATAAGGCTAAGGCAAATGGATTCATCTGGTGATAGGGCAAAGTGTGGACTGTGGAATAAGAAAGTCTCAGCAGAAAGGCTGAGGTGCAGTCTGCTCACCAGAGCGAGACATTTTCTGTTCAACTTTGGAGATTTAATAATAGCTTTATGATGGTCACTCCTGGTGGCATGGCTAAAATGCTCTGACCTGGGAGCTGTGGGGAATTTATAAAGTCATGAGCTTGGTAGGTGAAAATCTTAATAGAAATTGAAATTTGACTCTGTCAGAGATTTAATTGTGTCCCCTCAAAAAAGATATGTTGGTATCCTAACCTCCAATACCTCGAGATGTGACTTTAGAGGGAGATAGGGCCTTTACAGAAGAAATCAAGTGAAGATGATACTAGGGTATTCCCTAACTCAGTAGGACTGATGTCCTTATAGAAAGCGGGAATTTTAACACAAAGACAAGCCTACATATACAGGGGGAATGCCATGTGAGTGTGAAGACAGCTTGGAACAGATACTTCCTTCACAGTCCTCAAAAGGAACTAACCCTACTGACCCTCAGGTTCAGATTTCTAGCCTCCAGAATTATGAGACAATAAATTTCTGCGCTTAAGCTACTCAGATTGTAGATTTCTAGCCTCCAGAATTATGAGACAATAAATTTCTGCGCTTAAGCTACTCAGATTGTGGCACGTTATTACAGCAGTCCTGGAAAACTAATACAGGCTCATGCTCCTTGCTGCCTTTTATCAGATAATCCACCAGTAAGCATAAATTTAATGAGACCGCATTATGTGAAAACCTCTGGGATAGTGCTAAAGAATTGAAAAGCACAAGAACTTGGCAATCTAGTTAAGTACAAAAGACACAATCCTAGGAAACTCAAAGTAACAACACAAGATAATATTTGATTAAGTGAATGAAGTAGAACTATATACCAGTGTCTCTCAACTCTGAGTAAAACAAAATTCCCTTTTTTGGTACATTTTTTACAGCTTCATTAAGAAAATCACATACCATAAAATTCACCAATTTAAAGTGTACAGGATACAAGTTCTTAGTTTGCAAAAGAAAAAACTAAAGTGAAGAGGTTAATAGTTCACAGTATATTCTATATAGTTTTTAGCATAGTACAGACTACACTATGACAGATGGTATAATACAGATTTGTGATAGCACAAATCACAGATTTGTGTAACCATAATCATTATCTAATTCTAAAACATTTTCACCTCAAAAAGAAACCCCATACCATTAATAGTCACTCTGCATTCTTAATCTTGCCCCAGCCCCTGGCAACCACTAATCTACTTTCTGTTACTATAGATTTGCCTATTGAGAGCATTTCACATAGATGAAATCCTACAACATACGACCTTTCGTGGCTGACTTTTCACTTAGCATAATGTTTCAAAGTTCATCCATGTTGCGGCACGTATCAGTACTTCATTCCCTTTTATTGCTATAGGGGAGGCAAAATTTTACCTCTACCCTTTTAGGATTTTTGGCTGGACATGAGAATTAAATTGACATCAGACAGATAAACAAGAGAAAAGCACTTACACACATTTCATGTGACACAAGAGACCTCATAAGGAAATGAAGACCCAAAGAACTGGCAAAACCTAGATGCTTTTATGCTAGGTGTAACAAAGACAGGCAATTGTAGAAAAGTGACTAAGCCATATGGGGAGGCTAAAGGAAGATAAGAATTATTTTTAACAAGGCCCACTTGCACAGAACTCTTTCTGCTATAATTCCCTGTCAAAGAATGCTTTGCTTTCTGCTGGTAAGTGAGGGCATCTTTCACACAGGAGTTTCTGTGGTCTGTTTTCAGGAAGAAAAGAGTAGATGAGAATGCCTTTCTTGTATCTGCTGTTTCTCAAGTGCCTTTAGCTCAAAATAATCTTTATGTCAAAAAGGCATATTATGGCATATTATGGGGTGCCACTCTTCATTACCAAATAATATTTCATCACATGACTACACCACATTTTATTTATCCATTTATCATTTTATGGACATTTAGGTTGTTTCCACATTTAGACTATTGTGAATAATGCTGCTGTGAACATTTGTGTACACGTATTTGTATGGTGTCTTCATTTCTCTTGGATAGATGCCTAGGTGAAACTGCTAGATTATAAGGGTACTGTAACTCTATATTAAGCATTTTGGAAGAAAAAAAGAAAGTATTACTTCCTCCTACTGTTGTTTTTTATGTTATTATAATCTCTACTTAAATACATTCAAACGTCAGATCCATCCTGTCTAAAATAGACCTTCTCCCCACAATCACTCAAACACACAATCCTTTTTAATCTCCTTCACAGCATTTATCACCTGAAATTTGCTTACTTCTTTATGTATTCCTATCGCTTGATATTTATTTATTATTACCCATTGCACATTCCTTACTAGAATATGAGCTAGGTCAAAAATCTTGTGTGTCTTGTTCATTTCTGTATTCTCAGTACATATCATTGTGCCTGGCACAAAGTAAGTGCTCAGTAAATAGTTAACACAGAATAAGGAATTAAAATAAAAACTTTATCTGAATACCTTAAGGATCCTAGCGTTTCTTGAATTCCAGTTTGAGAAACTCTTGCATGGATAGGATGTCCTATATAAGAGGTTCCCTCAAAATGAAGGCTAGAAGCTCATGGGAGAAATGGGACTTGAACTGAACCATAGATTTCAAACAAAGAACAGTATGACTGAAAGGCAAAGATGTCAGGGTCCACCGAGAGTATTCAGAGTCTCACTATTGCAGTTTTTATAAAATGGGTTATTGATTAATCCATATTCATAATATGGATTATTGATTAGACCTCTTTGTGTTGCATGTCACAGAATCTAAAGTCGAATTTACTTACCAACAAAAAATTATGTATTGACTCACATAACTGTGATGTACAGGATTAAATAAATCTCAAAATCAACTTGATACAGAAACTTATATGGCATCCTCAGAGTTTTGACTCTTTTTCTGTCTCTCAACGCCCCTCATCTCTATGTGTTTGCTTTGTTCTCTAGCAGATTAATTTCATCTGTAGGGTGATGTGGTGCCTGATCACCTCAAGCCTGTGTCATCATGACTGGTGATTCAAAAGTAAGACAGAGTCTCTTTCTCTAAGCACCCATATAGCAAGTCTCAGAGAAACTCGCAATTGATGCTCTGTAAGTCCCGTGCCTATCCCAACAACGAAGTGGGATAGAGTTCTGATTGGCTGGGACTGGATCACACTGGAGAGGGACATATCTTTCATGCCACATGGCCAAGAGGCTTTCACTTCACCCAAACTAGATAAAGAGATTCCCTATTGAAAAGAAGCATTCTGGTCTCAGAAGAAGGGAGGATGGTGCTAAAAAAACCTGACAATAACAACAACAATAGTAGCATAATAATTCTACAGTAAAATAGGCAAAGAAAACTTTTCTGGGACATAGAAACTAGACTTTTTAGACCAAGAGAGGATGAAATTTATATGCATGATTGTGCTAGAAAACTCTTCCTTACAATTTCTCTTTTAAGACAGACATATTTCTAAAATCCAGCAGCAAGGTTTCTTTTTGAAGATGAAAAGCCCTGCATATGGGCTGCAAACTTATGATTAACTGAGCGTAGGATTTGGTAAAGAGTTCTATATTCATTTTGTCTACACATTTTTTAAAAATGTGAGTCTCCCTAAAAGGACTCATTTTCATCTCTCTGAGCCCTTAATACAGAAACATTAGTTTCTCATGGGAAGAGTTCACAATTGCTTCTCCATGTTACATCCATCTGAGCATCACTCCCTGGGGGAAACTGGCATCTGAGAATCTAGACTGCTTTCCACTGTGTCTGTCTATTTTAAATTGTTTGTTTTTCTTTAAGAACCCAAACAAGAAATACCATTAGTGGGAGCACCAATTAGGAAGCCCCAGTGAAGAAAAAGGGATTAAATAAAATAATACTCATTCTGAACATATACTTCCATTATCCCACTGTCTCTCCAAACTGTGTTCTTTAATTGAGGTCAAATAAGAGATCTGTTATTTTAGCTAGCCCAATGAGCAGGATGAATAAAAAATAAAAAGTAGATAAACAAGACCTGAATACTTTTTTGAATGGCTGATCATAGAATTCAGTGTCTTTATTGGTAAGTAAAAGGACAATGCTTTGACTATGGAATTGTCTCCTTTATTTAAAAAATACACTCCTTAAATCATTCACAAAGTATACAGAGAACACTGCCACACTTCTCATACCAAGGAATGGGCACAGAATATGTTTTTTTTTTAATTACTCAGACTTTGTCTCAGGGAGTTCACCAATAGGAAAGGAAACTGACAAGAGAAAAACTAAGTCAAAAGTAGAACTTCTAAAAGTGTTTTAATAAAGGTATAGGCAGGCTTATATAAGAGACAGGACCATATAAAATCAAAGCAATTAACTTCAAAAGAGGAAGATAGGATAAATCTTGGCTAAGGGGGTGGCATTTAAGCTGGAATTTGAAAGATGCATACATTCATAATAGGCAAATGAGTGAAGGTGTTCTCTTGTTCAATGTTCTATTTATTCATTCATTCTTGGTTGTTCTTAACTCATTCGGTACAGTGTGCCCTTACAATGGAGAGTGATGTTCATTAGAGAGCATTTCCCACCCAACAGTACATGTGATCTGTGCTACATGTTATTATCATTAATGAGGCTAAAAATTCTATAAACTAATTATTTTACTTTTTTCAAAATTAGGTATAGCAATCCAGGACTTCACAAAATATAAAATTCTCCACCTCTGACACTTATGGACTTGTTCTATCTCCTCTACTTGGCTCTGTCTACACAGGCTTTTTCTCTCCTCCTTGTTTGAAATGACTTAAGAAGTCAATACATAGTACATCTTCTGGTGGTGAAAATGTTGTGTTGTGTTCCTTACGATTCAGTTGCTTGCATGTGCACGATGGAGTCCACTGCATTTCTAAGGTCACAGTAATTGGCAGGTGGAAGAAGTTCCATGCTATCAACTTTGAGGAAGGCTCTGGCTGCCTTCTTGCTTGACAGCACAGTGAGAGAGATGAAATCTGCGTAAACTGACTGTGGGATGCATAACAAACAGCCCGGGCCATCAAACTGTATTGTTTTTAACCAACATGCATTATTCCCTCTGAAAAGTAAAATCTCCTCTTCATATTTTTCTTTCCCCAAAGAATGCATTTTCTTCTTTGGAAACGGCTTCTTTACCTCTCCTAGGCACTCAGTGCCGACAGTTACTGCCCTAAATGATGGATGGGCTCACTCCCCAGTGGCTCTTCTCTGCCTCTTGTCAGTGGCACTAGACAAGCTGGCAAAGCTCTTCTGGTCTGTAGGGCTCTTTGAGACCTGTCACTGCCTCCTGTCAGCTGGGCTAGAGTAAATCCTCTTAAATCTATTGACCTGACCTCAGCCTTCCTCTCTCTCAAGAAGCTATTTCTCCTTAGCCTCCCGTATTTCCCACAGATTCAATTTCTCATCAAAGTATTGGGTGCCGACTTTGGGCCAGTTGCTGTCTCCATGTGATGGACAGCTCACCAGAATGGTAGGTTTCCGTAGATGGCTCAATTAAAGTGAGCATTCTATTCCTCAGTGGAGCTGTGATCCATAAAGGGATTGTGTTCTAAATCTTTACATTAAAAAAAAAAAAAGCATTTTGAGTAAAAATTAACTTTGAAAATCTCACATTGGAGACCAACATACCACTCTCAATAGGTTCAACATAACCAGATTTTCCTCCAGGGCTGGAACAGATTGCTATTTCTTCGTTTGGACATGAGATGAATTAATTTGTTTTTTATTTTAGTAGCCATTGTGTAAAATCACACTTAGCAGGACAAGAACCTCATGCTATAGAAGCAATGGGGAATGAAACTCAGCTGCAATATCAGCCTATGACTGCTTCAGCACTCATGGTCATCTAGGACAGGTGCTTGTTTACTAGAATGGCCACTAAAGTGACCCACACTAATCAACCTCTCTCCCCATCCCTTCTTTCTTCTCCCTCCTTCTCTAACCTCCTCTCCCTTCCCACCCTATCCCTCCATATGTTTTCTTCTCTTCTCCCTCTTCTCCATTTTCTTCACTCTTTGCTGCTAAAACACTTGATTGATAACTTGAAGTAGGTTGCTAAACAATCCCAGGGTACAATTTGTCTTCCATGCCCTGCTGCCCCTGGGTTTAATTATGCCTTACAAATGTTGGCTGTGCATCTTGAGTGCAGGGGGCCTTTCCTTTCAGCAGAGCCTCATATCCTGCTCCTTCAATACTCAGGCAGAAGGATACCTTTTCTCCATTTCAATACCTCCATCTGTTTCAGATTTGCCCCACCCTTCCATCCCTTAGAGTTTGGCTAGCCCATGTATGGTAGGTGCTTCCAGAACATCAGTTCCAAATATGATGCTCTGCAGGCTACAATAACAATGTCCTCTTTAATTTTTTTCCAACTCGATCTTTCCAGTCCTATATCCTTAATCACTGGAAAAATGCCTTGCTCCTTCGTTCTAGTCAGAACTTCATCTCACACATCTTTCTTCTACCCAAAATGCTCTTTTTCTTCTGCCTATCTAAATGATATTCATTTCTTTAGGGTCAACTTAAGTACTAGTCCCTTCTGTCAAGCTTTCTCTGATCTATTGATTCCGCTACTCACCTTCCCCAATACTTGAAGTCTATATTTAGCACTTAGTGATAATTCAATGATGTTGTTTATTCAATAAGGCCCTCATATGTCCATGGTCCAGATGTGTTTGACAAATGTTTATTCTGCCTGCATCATGTTTTAAAATTTTTTAAATTAGTTCTCACTGTTATAAAATGAAAAATTTTTCTATCTAAATTCTGATTTCCTGCTTCTTTTCTCCACTAAAAAAGGAAGATTTGCAACATTGGACCTGCATTTCCCCCTGGCAGAAATCAGCTGCAACAGAATGGTGATTGCTCTTCTTCCCACTCAGCTGAGGCACAATCTGTCCTGTACCAACGGTCCCACCCAACTCCCTTTTTTCATTTATAGTATCGACCCCCAACTATGTAAAGCCCTTAATACAATGTCTAGCAATAACTGCGGCTCTGTTCATAGTCCTGGTTATGATGTATCTCACATTTGTTACTGATTCATTTCTTACCTTCCAAGTAGACTGAGACTTCCTTGAGAATAGGGGCCATATGTGAGGAGATGATCAGAGACTTTTTCTGGGGAAAAACTCATTGGGATTGGTAAGAGACTTTCTAATAAGCAAATAATGTTACTTGAGCCTTTTATTTGTGAAACAAGAATAAGGGAGGTGAACATGCCCCTGAGTAGAGGGATTTAGGAGCCCTAGTTGCCAAAACAAGGAAAACAGCAGATCAGTGTGGCATTATTTCCCAAAACAAAAAGCCTAGAAATTGAAATGAATGAATGTGTCTTAAATCAGACTCACTTTTATTCTATTTCAGTCATTTAATCAAGGAAGAGTAAGTTAGCCCCTCTGATATGGCATTTATTGTGCAGAGTCCTAGAGATTCAAGGATACTTAAGATAAGAAGTCTTTAGGATTGTACTAAAAGTTTATCAAGGAGAGAAAAAACACCCCAGAAATCATTTCTCAGGTTTATTAAAATATCCCTTTTGTTATATTGTTTATTCTTGTCTCCCTGGTTACTACCAGAAAAACATACTTCAAAATCAGAAGAAGCTAAGCAAGATGATATGGAAGCAAGTGAAGAAGCTCATAATTTCAGAGCTAAAAATCACACCAGGAATCACTAAGGGCACAGTCCTTATTTGCAGATAAGGAAACTGAGGCTGTATGTGTGGCAATGTGCCACTCACATCTCCCACTAAGGGGACCATAACTGACACATCCCCAACTGGTGTCCCCTGGACCCACCCCAAAGTTCACACCAAGTTCATTCCTCCCCCACTCTGCTCCTAGCAATGACAGCTGCAGGAGGTGATGCTAGTGGAGATCTATTCCTCCACTATCTGGCCTAACCATCAGCCTGGCCTAACCTTTCTTATAACCCAGGTGCAATTCTCTTTCCTTCCCCCAGTCCTTTTGTGGATTTCAGACCTGCATTGCAGTCTGATGCCACTCACCAGCCACTCCTGCTTCCTCCCCTTTAACCTTCACAGGCATTTCCTCATTCAGTTACTTGCACATCTAACCCAGTCTTAGTGCCTACTTTTTGGAAAAACCAAATAGACACACTATGTAAGCGTAAGTGATAGTTGAGGTCATAATTGAAAAAGAAGGAGGAATGAACTAATTGAAGGATTGGGGGTGGAAGGTGCATTAATGATAGAGAAATAAGCATGTGCAAAGTCTCCTGGGTGACTAGGAGCATCACTCCTTTAGGAAAACTAAAGGCCACAGTAGCAGGAACTGAGAGAGTAGGATAAGTAGCATTAAGTGACATTACGCTCAAGTAGTGTCACTTGAGCATGTTTACACAGCTGGTGAGCACCACAGCTGGTGCCTGGACCCAATATACTTGATACCCAATCTAGTGTTCTTTCCATTAAACCTCTGTCCTGCCATGATCCTAGACAGAGAAACTCCTGGATGGATAAAATGATGTTGACAGAGGGAAAAAGAAATGGCTAGGCTAGGAGCCGCTATTCTTGGGAGAAAAGTGGATCCTGGAAAAGAGCCTAGACCAGAAACATCTCCTAGGTTTTGAACTAGCATGTGGTCCACGTATTTTGCTCACCATATCCTATTACTTTTCTGGGAAAAAACCAAGTGTGGTGGGAAGAGTACCAGCTTTAGAGACACAGAGACCTGGATTCAAATTCCAGCTCTGCCATTTATGAATGATAGTTGAGGTAATAATTGAAAATTCAGGAGGAATAAACTAGTTGAAGGATTGGGGATGGGAGGTGCATTAATGATAGAGAGATCAGCATGGGCAGAGGCTCCTGGGTGAGTAGGAGCATCACTCCTTTAGGAAAACTAAAGGCCACAGCGGCAGGAGCTCAGAGAGTAAGGTGAAAGTGGCATAAGATAAAGCCAAAAGAGTAAGCAAAGGTGAGAACACATGGGGCCTCGCAGGTACGATATGAACCATGTTAGAACAATTACAGAACATTCTAGGGCTTTAAACAAGTGTGTAGGCTTCAGGGAAGGCAAAAGGATCAGATTTTCCACTTAAAACTATCACTTTAGTTCTAGTGAAAACAGCTGGAGAGGGCCAGCATGGATGCTGGGACACTTAGGAGAAAAAGGCAAAGGAAATGGTGGCTTGATCTTGGGTGATGAAGACTAAAGGAAGTGGGTTGATTGAAAAGAAGGTTGGGAATTTAAAGCGACAAGATTTGTTGATTGATGGGATCTGGGAGGGGCAAGGTAGACACCTAGGTTCAGGAGTGGTGTGACTCCATTGCCTGTTTCATTTGGTCTTGTGCTACACCTGTGATAAGTACCCATTGACTACTTGCTGTTTGATGGAGAACAGAAGCTAGAGGTGTTCATCCCACCAATCCTGGAAAGAGGAGCGATTCCAATTTGCATCACCTCAAAGAGCTGGCACAGAAGGAAGAAGCAGGTGTGTGCCCCAGAGCAGAAGTGATTTTGTTGGCAAGGGAAGACATTAAACTGGGGCTTCAGCTCCATCTTGCTGACCTTATACAATATGTTCTCCTGAGCAGAGGGGAAGAAATAAGGTCATGGAATAAAGGCCAGACATGATGTAATGACAAACGTCTTCAGTTACCAGTTCTATTCTGGCTAAATGGCAAAAATCAGAAAGTAAATTTGAAAAGCAAAGAACAATTTTCTTTTATCACAGTCCTATGTCTGAAACCTGGCTTAACCACAAGCCAAATTTTTTATTGAACTATGGTGTCTGTTGAATGCCTACTCTGTGTTCCCGGTAGTGTGAATTTATGGCATTGAGCTTTTCTTGGGAGATAGACATTGATCAAATATTCACACAAATAACATATAATTGCAAAGTGAGATGAGTGCTAGGAAGAAAAAAATTTATGCTACTATAAAAACATCTAAGGGAATTTTTGGTCCAGACTGTGGGGCCAGGAATCTGAGCTTTGAAGAACAAGTTGGCACTGATCAGGTGAAAGGGACAGTGGATGCCTTATGGACAAGCATTTGAGGAGGAGGGAACAGCCTAAGCCGACTGCATGGCATGTATTATTAGGACTTGCTTTTCCAGTGTTCCTCCCCTTGCTCCAGGGAATCTTCCCATTAGAAAGGCAATGCAGTGAGGGTAGGGTAAGATAGTAGGAAGCTGTAAGTGAACTACTGTGCAGGATCAAGGCTACAAACAGTAGCTTCAACAGTAGCAAAACATGCTTAACGAGAACACCATTGTGCCTTGCAAGGACTGAAATTATGACTTTTTTTTTTTTTTTTAAGAAAGTGTCTGCCTCTGTCACCCAGGCTGGAGCACAGTGGCACTATTACAGCTCATTACAACCTCTGCCTCCTGGGCTCAAACCATCCTCCCACCTCAGCCTCCCGAGTAGTTGGGATTACAGGTGTGCACCACCATGCCTGGCTAATTGTTTTCTGTTTTTTTTGTTTTGTTTTGTTTTTTGGTAGAGACAGTGTTTCACCATGTTGCCCAGTTTGGTCTCAAACTCCTGGGCTCAAGCAATCTACCCACCTCAGCCTCCCAAAGTGCCAGGATTATAGGAGTGAGCCACAGCACCCAGCCTGACTTATTTTCTTAAGAGGGTACAACATGGGTGTCATGAGTGTTAATAATGAATAAAAGAAAATGTCAACCACCTTCATTCTGTAGCCTAAGGTAACACAGATATTTTCCCACCATGCTGTAAGCTTCCTGAGGAAGACTATGTCTCTTTGATACCTGACTCCCAGTCACCTAGCAAAATGTCTGACTTGTCTGTTAGGAAACATTAAGTATTTCTATTTGAATTTATATTACTGAATTTTTATTACTATTTTAGGATGTGGGAAATTAATTGAAAATGTATCTTCTAAGGCTGCTAGAAGTCACTTCTCAAGTCCTTTGGGGTTTATTCTCCTTTTGAGGATTATAGTGGATATCCAGGTCTTGGATCATTTATTCAACAAATGTTTATTGAGCATTTGACATATGCCAGATACTATGCAAGGCATGTGGATATAATGTGGATATAATGTAACAGCTGAGACTGGAATGTGGATAAGTAATTATAATAAAGTCTGGTGTGTCTTAACACCCAAAGAAAGCAGAAGAGAAAGTTTCAAATTAGAGGTAGCCATTACTTTTTGTGATTTTAATATGCCTAAATTTTGATTACCAAGGTCTAGTTGAATAAATCCCCCAAGAGCATGGATCAAATTGCAGTTACCTAAGCCTATCAACTGTAACTGTATAAAGTACAAAAATACATTTTTAAAAATCACAGAATACAGCTGGGCACAGTGTCTTACGCCTGTAATCCCAGCATTTTGGGAGGCCAAGGCAGGTGAATCACCTGAGGTCAGGAGTTTGAGACCAGCCTGGCCAACATGGTGAAACCCCATCTCTACTAAAAATACAAAAATTATCCAGGAGTGGTGGTGTGCACCTGTAACCCTAGCTACTCAGAAGGCTGAGGCAGGAGAATCGCTTGAACCTGGGAGGTAGAGGTTGCAGTGAGCCAAGATTGCACCACTGTACTCCAGCCTGAACAACAGATAAAGACTCTGTCTCAAAAATTAACTAATTAATTAATTAATTAATTTAAAAATAAAATAAAAATAAAAATCACAGAACAGTTGTAATTTTTCCCATGATTGTACAGGTTCAGTTTGCATTGTCATTTTTATAGGCTGGCACTACTTTGCAAAGCAAGGAGTACCTGTACTTTGGTTTGTCTTTATTATAAACTTTTATATTGATGTGTAAAATATACAGGAAAATGCACACACAAGTCATAAGTGTACAACTTGATGAATGATCACAAAGTAAACACTTTTGCGTGACGCTACCAGCATGAAGCAGAACATTACCTGCATCACAGATATCTCCCTTGTGGCCCCTCCCCAGGCGTAAGTCCTGTCTTGATTTTTAACAGCATAGATTAGTTTTGTCTGGTTTTGAAATTGATGTAAATAGAATCAGTAGGTACTCTTTTGTGTCTTTCTGTCGCTCAACATATTTGTGAGAGTTGGCCACGTTGTTTTCTTTGGCAGTAGTTCATTTTTATTACTGTTCAAAATCCCATTGTGCAAATTTGCCACAATTTTAAAAATCCATTCTACTGTTGATGAACATTTATGCTGTTTCCTGCTTGGGGGCTATTATAAATAATGCTGGAATAAACATTCTAAAACATCTCCTTTGGTACACATGTTCACACATTTCTCTGATTATGTACTTAAGAGTGAGATATGTAGGTTATAGGTTAGGCACATGTTCATCTTTTAATAAATACTGCAATTGGTTTTCCAAGGTAATTGTACCAATTTTTACTCCCATCTAAAAAACACAATTGCTCCACATTCTCACCAATATTTGATATAGTTAAGTGGTGTTTTGGTCACTTGTTTTGTTTTCAAATGTCATTCTGGTGCATTTATACTGATAAGTCATTGTGGTTTTGTTTGCATTTCTCAATGACTAATAAAATTGAGAACTGTAAAAAATACACTTGCTGGCCACATGTATGTCATCTATTGAAAAGTGTCTGTTCATGCCCTTTGCCCAGTTTTTACTGGGGTTGTTTCATTAGAGAAATGCAAATCAAAACCACAATGGGAGACCGACCATCTCACACCAGTCAGAATGGCTATTCTTAAAAAGTCAAAAAGTAACATATTGGCAAGGTTGTGGAGAAAAGACTGCTTACATACTGTTGGTGGGAGTGTAAATTAGTTCAACCATTGTAGAAAGCAATGTGGCAATTTCTCAAAGAGCTAAAAACACAACTGCCATTTGACCCAGCTATCCCATCACGGGGTATATACCCAAAAGAATATGAATCATTCTGTCCTAAAGACACATGCATGCGAATGTTCATTGCAGCACTATTCACAATAGCAAAGACATGGAATCAGCCTAGATGCCCATTGATGACAGATTGAATAAAGAAAATGTGGTACATATATACCATGGAATACTACGCAGCTATAATAAAGAATGAGATCATATTTTTGTGGGTACATGGATGGTGCTGGAGGCCATTATCTTTAGCAAACTAATGCAGGAAAAGAAAACCAAATACCACATATTCTCACTTCTATGTGGGAGCTAAATGGTGAAAATGCATGGACACATGGAGGGGAACAACACACATTGGTGCTTACTGGAGGGTGGTGGATGGGACGAGGGAGAGAGTCAGAAGAAATAACTATTGGGTACTGGGCTTAGTGCCTGGGTAACAAAATAATCTGTACACCTAACCCTCATTACACGAGTTTACCTGTGTAACAAATCTGCACAGGAACCTCTGAACCTAAAATAAAAACTTTTTAAAAATTGAGTACTTTTAAACTTATTTATTGGTTATTTGCATTTACTTTTCTGTGAATTAACTTTCTATATATTTTGTCTTTTTAAATTAGGTTATCTGTCTTTTTCTTACATATTAATTGGAGTTATATATTGTGGACAGAAGTTCTTTACTGACGATTTTTATCTTGATCACTTTACTAGGAGTGTCAGTCTTGTAAGACTTTTCTCAACCATCTTTTCACTCTTGGTTCTATTGTTTATTGTTTTTCTAATTCATTTATTTCTGCATGTTATTTACTTCTTTAGGGTATGTTAATTTGGTATACTTACACAATTTCTTAAAATTTTTATTTATGTAATTGATTTTCATTTTTCTTTTCTAACATAAATAAGGCTTATTTTATCATTCTACTCATGACTTTAATTGTATCTTACAGTTTTTTTTTTATATTTGTTTTTTTATTATCATCCAGTTCAAAATATTCTCTAATTAGTACTGTGACTTCTTGTTTTACACATTGGCTTACAAGTAGAAGGCTTAACTACCAAACCTTTAGGGAGTTCCTCAGTATCTATATTACTGATTCCTAATTTAATTCTCCTCTGGTCAGACGAAATACACTCTACATTTTGAGTTCTTTGAAATGCATTGATATTTGCCTTATGCCCAACAATATTGTCAATTTTAGCATATGTTTAACAAATGCTAAAATAATGCATATTCTGCTGTTTGTTCTTGTTTTGTTTTGTTTTAGCAATAATCTGGCCAGGAGTCATGGCTGATGCCTGTAATCCCAGCACTTTGGGAGGCCAAGGCAGGCAGATCACCTGAAGTCAGGAGTTTAAGACCAGCCTGGCCAACATGGCAGAACCCCATCTCTACTAAAAATACAAAAATTAGCTGGGCTTGGTGGTGCATACCTGTGATTCTAGCTACTCAGGAGGCTGAGGCACAAGAATCACTTGAGGCAGAGGTTGTAGTGAGCCAAGATCATGCCACTGCACTCCAGCCTGGGTGACAGAGCGAGACTTCATCTTAAAAAAAAATCAATAATCTGTATGACATTTAGATCAGTTTGTTGTGTTACTTAAATATTGTATACCTTACTTATTTGGGGATTGTTTGTCTTATTAGGTACCGATGAAAGTATGTTAAATTCTCCCACCATGGTTATGCTTTTTCTTCTTCTTCTTTGTTCCATCAATTTTGGCTCATCATTTTGAGGATGTTTTGTGTTGGGTGCCTACAGATCTATAATTCTCATAGTTTCCTAGTGGATAGACATTCTTATCATTATAAATGCTTCTCTTTGTCCCCAGTAATGCTGCTTCTTGTAAAGTCTGCTTTGTAATTAGTATTGCTATAGCACTTATTTTTTAGTATAGCTTTTTCTAAATTACGTTATGTTATTTTTTTGCCATATTTTATTTTCAACCTTTTGTATCTTTATATTTAAGGAATGCTTGTAAGCACCATAGGATTGAGTTTTTGAAATCCAATCAGGCCCTCTTATCTCTAATTTGGAGCATTTATTCTATTTACCTTTAATGTCACTACTGAAGTATTTAAGTGTAGTCTCTTTGTTTTCTATTTGTCACACCAATTGTGCTACATTTTCTTTCCTCTCTGGCCTTTTATATAAAGTATTTTTTATATTAATTAACTTTTACTTCATTTCTTCCTGTGACTTTTTAGTCATAAATAGCTTTATTCTTCTTTTGGTGGTCACCCTAAATATCACAACACTCATATTGACTTACTAGAGTCTAATATAAATTAAGAGTTTTACCATTTATCACATTACACAAGAGTGCATTACCCCCTCTAAACCTTTTTGTTTTTCATTGTGGCAAAATACACTTCTTCCTCATTTTTTGTACTATTGTTTTAAATGTAGTCAATTCTACATATATTCTAGACCCCGTAAGACATTGCACTTAGGGTTTTATTATACAGACAACATTTCTTGGATTGATCCGCATATGTGTGCTTCCTGTTGCTCTTCATTTCCTTCTGAGAAAGGGAGAGCTTTGTGCTTCCTTCTGAGAAAGTTTCCTTCCCCTGGAAGAATTCCCCTTAGCAATTCCTCTAGTGCAGGCCTGGTAGTGACAAATGCCTGTAAGTGTTATTTTTCTAAGAGTGTATTTATTCACTTTCATTTTTTGGGTGTAGTTTTCTATGTTGATAGAATGTTTCTTTAAGCATTTTGAAAACGTCATTCCACTGCCTTTCAGCTTCTATTGCTTCTGTTGGGAAGTCAAATACTAGTGTTACTGTTCCTTCTTTGAAGATTATACTTAACTTTTTTCCTAGCTTCCTTCAAGATTTTTTTCTGTTTGGTTTTAAGCAGCTTTACTATGATACGCTTATGTATTTATCTTGTTTCAGGTTCCTAGCCATTCTTGAATCTATGCAGTTTCTAGCATTTCTTAATGTATTTTGTCTATTTGGGAAAATTCTCAGTCATTACCTTTTCAAATATTATTTCTGTCTCATTCTCTCTCCTTTCCTATTGTAACCCTAAAAACACATGTTAGATCTTTTCATTGTTTTCTGTATATCTCTTATGTTCTTTCCTGTATTCTCTATCTTTATTCTCTGTGTTTCAGTCTAGGCATTTTTATCTTACCTATCGTCTAGTTCACTAACCATTATCTTCTTATATCTAATCTCCTGTTAAACTTATGCTTTGAGATCTTAATTTCTGTAATTTTTTTTCTTTTGAGACAGAGCTCACTCTGTCACCCAGGCTGGAGAGCAGTGGCGCAATCTCAGCTCACTGCAACCTCTGCCTCAAGGGTTCAAGTGATTCTCCCACCTCAGCCTCCCGAGTAGCTGGGATTACAGGCGCCTACCACCACCGGCTAATTTTTGTATTTTTAGTAGAGGAGGGGTTTCACCGTGTTGGCCAGGCTGGTCTCAAACTCCTGACCTCAGGTGATCCGTACACCTCTGCTTCCCAGAGTGCTAGGATTACAGGCATCAGCCAGCCCACCCAGCCAGTTTCCGTAATTTTTAATTGTAAATTTTTATTTGATTCCTGTTCAGTTTTTAGTTCTCAACAAGATTTCTGATTTTTTTCTTTATGTTTGTAAACAGGTATTTTCCCCTGGTATGACTACTTATTTTGAATAAACATTGAATAGTGGTAAAGGCAATTTGAGGCATTTGTGTGATTTTGTATTTCTCCAGAGGAGAAGTAAGAAGGAGTCATAGAGCAAGTATCAAAGCTAAGGAACTTTCAGGAAAATATCTCAGTAAAAATGAAGATAAGAGTGTGATTCTAAAGTGATTTTTTAAGAAGACAGAAAAATGTAAGGTGGTACCTCAAAAACTCTTTTAAACAAAGCCTTATAAGGGTATTAAGAAAAAAATCTCACAGATGCTTTTTGCTAAATAATCACAATCAGACTCCTATGAATATTCATTTTATTATTTCATGCTGGTCCCACAGGGGTCCTGGGGTAGAGAAAGATAATTATTTCAAAGAGATTTGTGAGGTGGGCTTTTAATAGATGGGTTTGCAAATTTACATGCAGGAAGGCCATTATGCTTTTAAAGAAATTATATCAACTTGTTTTGAAAAGGACAAAGATAGAATTAATAGAGGCAGAAAGTAGAGTAAGAATGATACTCAGTTGCAAACACAGGCAATTTCTTCTGGATAGGGAAAGATGACTGAGAAGGTGAACCAAGAATCCAGAAGGAAAGTTAAGATTCCTGGAAAATAACAGAACCTTAGTTAAGAAACTGAAGGGTGTATCTGGTTGGATTCAAACTTGCTATGGGCCAGAAATTGCTTCTACCTCCTGTTTTCCTCTTTTTAAAATAGAAATACATAGAGTGGTTATCCTATACCCATCCACATTCATGTGTGGGGCAGAGAGCAAATAATTTATTTCTTCAGCTCATAGGTCTTCAAAATAAGAGGACTCACACTCAAGGAATAATACATAAGGACTCTCATCCACACTAGACCTAGTTTAGAAGACAAGGTCCTGGACTTCAAGTTGATATCAAAATAAGAGGAGACTTTGGGGACTTACAATGAAGAGAAGAGTATATTTTGCAAGTGGAAGGAATATAAAGAATTTGTATCCAGAGGGAAGACTGATTACTTCAAAGAATTATTTGATAATCTTTCCATTGAATGGTAGGTTCTATATCCTCTTCCTTTGAATCTGGGAAGGTTTGTGACTACTTAAACCAACAGATTTTGAAAGAGGTGGCACTACACAAGTTCTGTGGTTAGGCCAGAAAAGCTACACTCCTCCATCCTGGCCCTGTTGGGACACTTACTCCGGGAGAAGCTAACTGCCATCTAAGAAGTTTGACTACTTTAATCCTACTGTGCTGGAGAGGCCCGTAGAGATGCTCTGGTCAACAGTTTCAGCTAAGGCTCCCAGTCAATAGTAAGCATCAGCCCCTGGCTATGTGGACACACTATCTTGGATATACAGTCCAGTTGACCCAGTCCAATTGGTGGGTCTAGTCTCTGCCAACATCTGATTCCAATCATGTGAGAAATTCTAGAGCATCTCTTCTGAGCCCTTCCTGAATTCCTGACCCACAAAATGGTAAGCAAAAACTTTTGAATGGGTTTTAAGTCACTATGTTTTGAGATAATTTATTATGCAGCCATAGTAACCATTCACTAGGTGTGGGACCAGGAATCTATATTTTAACAAACGTCTGTAAATGATACTTTTACATTTAAAAACTCTCAAGTTTTTACAGCAGGGTGTCATGTGTACTGAATTGAGATTTTTTTCCACTTCACCTTACCACCCTAGTAGAGATGGCCAGAGAACAAAGAAATCAAACCAACTTCTGTTTCTAGAAGTGAAACACAAACAATCCAATACCTGAATAAGGAATAATGTCGTGGCTAATGGGGAAGGCAACTCCCAGACTTGCCTCAATTCTTTGATTTAAGGTTCTGGGAAGAGATTGTTTTCTCTCATAGGCTGTACCCCATGCTGTTAGCTCCAAATATGTGGAGCATAAAAAATGCTACTTCATTCTTTTTTTACACCTCCTGCTTCCTTGCCAATGAGAGGGAAGAAAGTAGGGTTTGAGTCATTCATTATCCAAAAGCTCTATTGTGCCTGACTCTGAGGAAAAGGCATATGTGAATGGCATTTAGCATTAAAATGGTCTTTCACATACATGAGAAGCTGAGTTATATTAGCATTTGCATGCAGAAAACTCAGTATTTTCATAATGCTTTATAATCATATGTTGGTTATTTACAGTCCTTTGAATTGTGCAGTACAATCATTCATTAGTTCTTTCTAATGAACCTGCACACCTGGTAACTTTTAGCCCCAATCCTCATTGCTCTTATTTGCTTTTTGCCAGTCATTAAAGATAATAGGGATACACAGGAAAAAAGAGTGTGTTTGTCAGAGAGAGACCAAATGCAGGTGGTGATGAGATTTGAGTAATGCACCTGGGCTCATACATCTCCTTCCCTTTGGATTTTAAGGAGAAAAAAGATTCTAAGTCTTGAAGGTAGTGCTTCTTTTCTAAATCTCTAATTATCTGATCTAGTGCTGGTTTTCCTGAATGATAGAAAAGGAAACAAGATGGGTAACTGTGGATGCTAACAGTATCTATTATCTTCAATGTGATGTCCTTACAGGGAGAAATTTGCTCTATTTAACTTTCCATCTTGACAGACGTGAGTAGGTCTCTATTTACCAAGCTGCTTAAGTGCTCAGCAAACAACTTAGGTTCTTTTAATTAATTTAACAACTCAGGTATAGTTCCATTGGTTTTCTTCTTTTTTCTTTTCCTTTTTTTCTTCCCTCTCAAGACATTTAGGCTGTCATAATCCTACAGAATGATCTAGAACACATAAAATAAAAGTGTGCATTGATGAAGGAATAAAATTTTTAACCAGTCCACATTTTTAGAAACAACCCTTTACTATCTATTACATTGATACTGAAAATAATTAAACATCGTCTTGTGAGTAAGATAATTTCTATGACATTTCTCCTCTGTGTTTACATTCAAAACAGTGTAACAGATGAGAAACAAAGTTCAGGTAATAATGCCAATTGTAGAATTTCTATTTTAAAATCTTGTCCTCTATTTTTCTTATTGTTAAATAGTGTCCTACATAGTTAAAGTATTAAGAAATAACTGGCTTTGTTAATTAGTTATTAAACAATAAAAAGAGGAGGATTTCAGCTTTGGGGAATTTTTTCCTTTTCTTAACTTGTCACTTTCCTGTTAATAATTCGTCCACAAATTTGTTGGGTTCTTGGTTATGAAGTCTTTGCCCAAGCCAATGCCTAGAAGGATTTTTCTTTGTTATCTTCTAGGATTTTTATGGTTTCAGGTCTTTAAGTCTTTGATCCATCTTGAGTTGATTTTTGTGTGAGTTGAGAGATGAGGATCCAGCTTTATTCTTCTACATGTGGCTTGCCAGTTATCCCAGCACCATTTGTTGAATAGAATGTTCTTTTACCACTTTACTTTTTTGTTAGCTTTGTCGAAGATCACTTAGCTGTTAAGTTTTGGCTTTATTTCTGGGTTCTCTATTCTGTTCCACTGGTATATGTGCCCATTTTTATACCAGTACTATGCTGTTTATGTAACTATGGCATTATTATATAGTTTGAAGTCCAATAATGTGATGTCTCCAGATTTGCTCAAGACTGAGCAAGACTTCTTGTTCAGTCTTGCTTTGGTTATGCAGGCTCTTTTTTGGTTCCCTATGAATTTTAAGATTGCTTTTTGTAATCCTGTGAAGAATGATAGTGGTATTTTGATGGGAATTGCATTGAATTTGTAGATTGCTTTGGGAAGTATGGCCATTTTCACAATATTGATTCTACCCATCCATGAGCAAGGGATGTGTTTCCATTTGTTAGTGTCATCTATAATTTCTTTCAGCAGTGATTTGTAGTTTTTCTTGAAGAGGTCTTTCACCTCCTTGGTTAGGTATATTCCTAAGTGTCCCTCTTTTTTTTTTTTTTTTTTTTTTTGCAGCTATTGAAAAAGGGGTTGAGTTCTTTATTTGATTCTTAGCTTGGTTGCTATTAGTGTATAGCAGAACTACTGACTTGTGTACATTAATTTTGTGTCCTGATACTCTGCTGAATTCATTTATCATTTATTTCTAGGTGCTCTTTGGATGATTCTTTAGCATTTTCTAGATATACAATCATATCATGGGCAAACAGTGATGGTTCGACTTCCTCTTTACCAATTTGGATGTCCTTTCTTTGTCTTGTCTGCTTGATCTGGCTAGAACTTCCAGTATTGTGTTGAATAGAAGGGGTGAAAGTGGGCATCCTTGACTTGTTCCAGTTCTCATAGGGAATGCTTTCAACTTTTTCCCATTAGGTATTATATTGGCTATGGGTTTGTCACAGGTGACATAGATATTTGTTATGTCCTCTCCTAGTTTTGGTATTAGGGTGATACTGTCTTCATAAATGATTTAGAGAGGATTCCCTCTTTCTCTGTATTTTGGAATAGTGTCAGTAGGATTGGTACCAATTCTTCTTTGAATGTCTGATAGAATTCAGCTGTCAATCACTCTGGTCCTGAACTTTTTTTGGTCAGCAATTTTTAAATTACAATTTCAATCTTGCTGCTTGTTATTGGTTTCTTCAGTGTTTCTATTTCTTCCTAGTTTAATCTAGGAGGCTTGTATATTTCCAGGAATTTATCCATCTCTTCTAGATTTTCTAGGTTATGCATGTAAACGTGTTCATAGTAGCCTTGAATGATCTTGAGTATTTCTGTCATATCTGTTGCAGTATCTCTCATTTCATTTCTAATTGATCTTATTTGGATCATCTCTCTTCTTTTCTTGGTTAATCTCACTAATGGTTTATCAATGGTATTTGTCTTTTCAAAGAACCAGCTTTTTGTTTCATTTATCTTTTGTGTTTTTTTGTTTGTTTCAGTTTTGTTTAATTCTGCTCTGATCTTTGTTATTTCTTTTCTTTTGCTGGGCTTGAGTTTGATTTGTTCTTGTTTCTCTGGTTCCTTGAGGTGTGACCTTAGATTGTCTATTTGTGCTCTTTCAGACTTTTCAATATAGGCATTCAATGCTATGAATTTTCCTCCTACCACCACTTTTGCTGTATCCCTGAGGTTTTGAAAGGTTGTGTCACTATTGTCGTTCAGTTCACAGAATTTTTTAACTTCCATCTTTATTTCATTGTTGACAAAAAGATCACTGAGGAGCAGGTTACTTAATTTCCATGTATTTGCATGATTTTGAGGATTCCTTTTGGACTTGATTTCCAGTTCTATTCCACTGTGGTCTGAGAGTACTTGATACAATTTTGATTTTCTTAAATTTACTGAAACTTGGTTTGTTGACTATCATATGGTCTATCTTGGAGAATGTTACATGTGCTGATAAATAAAATGCATATTCTGCAGTTGTTGGGTAGAATGTCCTGTAAATATCTATTAAGTCCTTGTGTTCTAGGGTATAGTTTAAGTTCATTGTTTCTTTGTTGACTTCCTGGGGTTTTTTTGTTTGCTTGTTTTTTTCTTTAAGTTCTGGGGTACAAGTGCAGAACATGAAGGTTTGTTACATAGGTATACACGTGCCATGGTGGTTTGCTGCACCCATCAGCCTGTCATCTCCATTAGGTATTTCTCCTAATGCTATCCCTCTCCTAGCCCCCCACCCCCTGACAGGCCCCAGTGTGTGATGTTCCCCTCCTTGTTTCCATGTGTTCTCATTGTTCAACTCCCACTTATGAGTAAGAACATGCAGTGTTTGGTTTTCTGTTCTTTTTTTTTTTTTTTTGAGACAGAGTCTCGCTCTGTCGCCCAGGCTGGACTGCAGTGGCCGGATCTCAGCTCACTGCAAGCTCCGCCTCCCGGGTTTACGCCAGTCTCCTGCCTCAGCCTCCCGAGTAGCTGGGACTACAGGCGCCCACCACCTCGCCCGGCTAGTTTTTTTTGTATTTTTTAGTAGAGACGGGGTTTCACCGTGTTAGCCAGGATGGTCTCGATCTCCTGACCTCATGATTCGCCCGTCTCGGCCTCCCAAAGTGCTGGGATTACAGGCTTGAGCCACCGCGCGCGGCTGGTTTTCTGTTCTTGTGTTCATTTGCTGAGAATGGTGGTTTCCAGCTTCATCCATGTCCCTGCAAAGGACATGAACTCATAATTTTTTATGGCTGCATAGTATTCCATGGTGTATATGTGCCACATTTTCTTTATAGAGTCTATCATTGATGGGCATTTGGGATGGTTCCAAGTCTTTGCTATTGTAAACAGTGCTGCAATAAACATATGTGTACATGCGTATTTATAGTAGAATGATTTGTAATCCTTTGGCTATATACCCAGTAATGGGATTGCTGGGTCAAATGGCATTTCTAATTCTAGATCCTTGAGGAATCGCCACACTGTCTTCCACAATGGTTGAAATAATTTACACTCCCCCCAACAATGTAAAAGCATTCCTGTTTCTCTGCATCCTCTCCAGCATCTGTTGTTTCCTGACTTTTTAATGATCACCATTCTAACTGGTGTGAGATGGTATCTCATTATGGTTTTGATTTGCATTTCGCTAATGACAAGTGATGATGAGCTTTTTTTCATATGTTTGTTGGCTGCATAAATATCTTCTGAGAAGTATCTGTTCATATCCTTTGCCCACTTTTTGGTGGGGTTGTTTTTTTCTTGTAAATTTAAGTTTTTATAGATTCTGGATATTAGCCCTTTGTCAGATGGATAGATTGCAAAAATTTTCTCCCATTCTGTAGGTTGCCTGTTCACTCTGATGATTGTTTTGCTGTGCAGAAGCTCTTTAGTTTAATTAGATCCCATTTGTCAATTTTGGCTTTTGTTGCCATTGCTTTTGGTGTTCTAATCACAAAGTCTTTGCCCATGCCTATGTCCTAAATGGTATTGCCTAGGTTTTGTTCTCAGGTTTTTATGGTTTTAGGTCTTATGTTTAAGACTTTAATCCAACCTGAGTTAATCTTTGTATAAGGTGTAAGGAAGGCTTCCAGTTTCAGTTTTCTGCATATGGCTAGCCAGTTTTCCCAACACCATTTATTAAATAGGGAATCCTTTCCCCATTGCTTGTTTTTGCCAGGTTTGTCAAAGATCAGATGGTTGTAGATGTGTGGCATTATTTCTGAGGCCTCTGTTCTGTTCCATTGGTCTATACATCTGTTTTGGTACCAGTACCATGATGTTTTGGTTACTGTACCATTGTAGTATAGTTTGAAGTCAGGCAGTGTGATGGCTACAGCATTGTTCTTTTTGCTTAGGATTGTCTTCACTATGCGGGCTCTTTTTTGGTTCCATATGAACTTTAGTTTTTTTAATTCTGTGAAGGAAGTCAATGGTAAGTTGATGGAGATAGCATTGAATCTATAAATTACTTTGGGAAGTATGGCCATTTTCACGATATTGATTCTTGCTATCCATGAACATGGAATGTTTTTCCATTTATTTGTGTACTCTCTTATTTCCTTGAGCAGTGGTTTGTAGTTCTCCTTGAAGAGGTCCTTCATATCCCTTGTAAGTTTTATTTCTAGGTATTTTATTCTCTTTGTAGCAATTGTGAATGGGAATTCACTCATAATTTGGCTCTCTGTTTGTCTGTTTTTGATGTATAGGAATGCTTGTGATTTTTGCACATTGATTTTGTATCCTAAGATTTTGCTGAAGTTGCTTATCAGCTTAAGGAGATTTTGGGCTGAGACAATGGAGTTTTCTAAATATACAATTATGTCTTCCACAAAGAGAGACAATTTGACTTCCTCTTTTCCTATTTGAATACCCTTTATTTCTTTCTCTTGCCTGATTGCCCTGGCCAGATCTTCTGATACTGTGTTGAATAGGAGTGGTGAGAGAGGGCATCCTTGTCTTGTGCTGGTTTTCAGAGGGAATGCTTCCAGTTTTTGCCCGTTCAGTATGATATTGGCTGTGGATTTGTTATAAATAACTCACATTATTTTGAGACACATTCCATCAATACCTAGTTTATTGCGAGTTTTTAGCATGAAGGGCTGTTGAATTTTGTTGAAGGCCTTTTCTGCATCTATTGAGATAATCATGTGGTTTTTGTCATTGGTTCTGTTTATGTATGGATTACTTTTATTGATTTGTGTATGTTGAACCAGCCTTGCTCCCAGGGATGAAGCTGACTTGATCATGTTGGATAAGCTTTTTGCTATGCTGCTGGATTCAGTTTGCCAGTATTTTATTGAGGATTTTTGCATCGATGTTCATCAAGAATATTGGCCTGAAATTTTCTTTTTTTGTTGTGTCTCTGCCAGGCTTTGGTATCAGGATGATGCTGGCCTCATATAATGGTTAGGGAGGACTCACTCTTTTTCTATTGTTTGGAATAGTTTCAGAAGGAATGGTCTTCTTTGTACCTCTTTGTACCAGCTCTTCTTTGTACCTCTGGTAGCATTTGGCTGTGAATCTGTCTGGTCCTGGACTTTTTTTGATGGGTAGGCTATTAATTACTACCTCAATTTCAGAACTTGTAATTCATCTATTCAGGGATTGGACTTCTTCCTGGTTTAGACTTGGGAGATTGTATATGTCCAGGAATTTATCCATTTCTTCTGTATTTTCTAGTTTATTTGTGTAGAGGTGTTTATAGTATTCTCTGATGGTAGTCTGCATTTCTGTGGGATCAGTGGTGATATCACCTTTATCATTTTTTATTGCATCTATTTGATTCTTCTCTCTTTTCTTTTTTATTAGTCTGGCTAGCAGTCTCTCTATTTTGTTGATCTTTTCAAAAAACCAACTCCTAGATTCATTGATTTTTTGAAAGGTTTTTCATGTCTCTACTCCTTCAGTTCTGCTCTGATCTTAGTTATTTCTTGTCTTCTGCTAGCTTTTGAACTTGTTTGCTCTTGCTTCTCTAGTTCTTTTAATTGTGATGTTAGGATGTCAATTTTATATCTTTCTTACTTTCTCTTGTGGGCACTTAGTGCTATAAATTTCCCCCTAAACAGTGCTTTAAATGTGTCCCAGAGATTCTGGTACATTATGTCTTTGTTCTCATTGGTTTCAAAGAACATCTTTATTTCTGCCTTCATTTCGTTATTTACCCAGTAGTCCTATTCAGGAGCAGGTTGTTCAGTTTCCATGTACTTGTGTGGTTTTGAGTGAGTTTCTTTAATCCCGGGTTCTAATTTGGTTACACTATGGTCTGAGAGACTGTTTGTTACAATTTCCTTTCTTTTGCATTTGCTGAGGAGTGTTTTACTTCCAATTCTGTGGTCAGTTTTAGAATAAGTGCAATGTGCTGCTGAGAAGAATGTATATTATGTTGATTTGGGGTGGAGAGTTCTGTACATGTCTATTAGGTCCACTTGGTCCAGAGCTGAGAACTGTAGACCAGAGCTGTTCCTATTTGGTCATCTTGCCAGCAATCCCCGACTTTCTGTTTTAATGACCTGTCTAGTGCTGTCAGTGGAGTATTGAAGTCCCCCACTATTATTGTGTTGCTGTCTATCTCATTTCTTAGATCTGGTAGTAATCGTTTTATAGATTTGGGACCTCCAGTGTTCAGTTCATATATATTTATGATTGTGATATTTTCCTTTGGGACTAGTCCTTTTATCATTATATAATTTCCCTCTTTGTCTTGTTTAACTGTTGTTGCTTTAAAGTCTGTTTTGTCTGATGTAAGAGTAGCTACTCCCACTCACTTTTGGTGTCCATTTGCATGGAATACCTTTTTCCATCTTTTTGCCTGAAGCTTATGTGAGTCCTTATGTGTTGAAGACAGCAGATATTTGACTGGTGAATTCTTACCCATTCTGACATTCTGTATCTTTTAAGTAGAGCATGTAGGCCACTTACTTTCAACATTAGTACTGAGAAGTGAGGTACTATTCCATTCGTCATGCTAGTTGTTGCCTGAATACATTGGGTTTTTTGGTAGTGACGAATCCTCTCAGAATTTGTTTGTCTGGAAATAAAAAACTATCTTACTTTCATTTATGAGGCTTAGTTTCACTGGATACAAAATTCTTGGTAGATAATTGTTCTGTTTAAGAAAGCTAAAGATAGGACCCTAACCCCTTCTAGCTTGTAGGGTTTCTGCTGAGAAATCTGCTGTTAATCTGATGAGTTTTTCTTTATAGGTTACCTGATGCTTTTGCTTCACAGTTCTTAAGATTCTTCTCTTCATCTCGACTTCATGATGACTATGTGCTTAGGTAATGATCTTTTTTGATAAATTTCCCAGGCATTCTTTGAGCTTGTTTTGTTTGGATGTCTAAATCTCCAGCAAGATTGGGGAATTTTTCCTTGATTATTCCCTCAAATATGTTTTCCAAACTTTTAGATTTCTCTTTTTCCTCTGGAACACCAGATCTTTTTAGGTTTGCTCATTTAATATAATCTCAAACTTCTTGGAGGCTTTGTTCATTTTTTAATTATTTTTTCTTCATCTGTGTTGGATTAGGTTAATTCAAAAGCATTTTTTCAAGTTCTGAAGATCTTTCTTCTACTTGTGTGATTCTATTGCTAAGAATTTCCAGTGTTATTTTGCATTTCTCTAAGTATGTCCTTCAGTTCCAGAAGTTGTGATTGTTTTTTACTTATGCTATTTATTTCTCTGGAGATTTTCCGTATCCATATCCTGTATCTACTTTTTTTCTTTAAGTTGGTATTCACCTTTCTCTGGTGCCTCTTCGAGTAGCCTAATAATCCACCTTCTGGATTCTTTTTCTGGCAATTCAGAGATTTCTTCTTGGTTTGGATCCATTGCTGGTGAGCTAGTGTGATCTTTTGGGGTATTAAGAACCTTGTTTTGTGATATTACCAGAATTGTTTTTGTGGTTCATTCTCATTTGGCTAAACTATGTCACAGGGAAGATCTGGGGCTCAAGGGATGTTGCTCAGATTCTTTTGTCCCGTGGGGTGCTCCTTTGATGTGGTGCTCTTCCCTTTCCCCTAGGGATGGGGCTTCCTGAGAGCCGAACTGCAGTAATTATTTCTCTTCTGGGTCTAGTCACTCAAGCAGAGCTGTTATGCTCCAGGCTGGTACTGAGGAGTGTCTGCAGAGTGCTGTGATGTGATCCATCTTCAGGTCTCTCAGCTGTGGATACCAGCACCTACTCTGATGAAGGTAGCAGGAGAGTAAAGTGGACTCTCCGAGGGTCCTTGGTTGTAGTTTTGTTTAGTGCACTGGTTTTGTGTTGGTTGGCCTCCAGCCAGGACGTAGAGCTTTCAAGAGAGCATCAACTGAGGTAGTATAGGAGGGATTCAAACTGGCCCTAGGGTCACCTGGATAAGTATTCAGGTTTCTCAGGTGGTCGGTGGGGTCATAGAGTTCAAAAGAGATTATGTCCTTTATCTTTGGCTTCCAGGCAAGTAGAGTAAGACCATCAGGTAGGGGTAGGGTTAGGCATGTCTGAGCTCAGTCTCTTGTTGGGCGGGGCTTGCTGCAGCTGCTGTGGGAGATGGAGGTATGTTTCTTAGGCCATTGGAGTTACGTTTGAGAGGGATTATGGGCACCTCATGGAACGAAAGAATCTGTCTTCTGCTGCATCACAGAGGTTATGAGGGAAGTGGGGGAAAGCCAGCAGTGAGAGGCCTCACCCAGCTCCCACACAGCCCAAAAGGCCAGTCTCACTCTCACCAAGTCCCTAAAACAACACCAAGTTTATTTCCAGGCAGCCAGTGAGCAGGGCTAAGAACCTGCCCCAGGCTACAAGCCTCCCCACAGGGAAAGCTAGCAGGAATTTCAGTTTGGGTGCCTTTCTGCCTGCCACAGTTTCTGTACTTGTATCTGTACTCCCTATTCACCCTCTCCCCCAGATTCTGTCCAGGAAACTTTGCGTTCAAGTGAAATTGTTACAAAGTTCAGCTGAAAATTTTCTTCTCCCCATGGTCTTTTCCCAATTCCGCTTGCCCTCCCCAAGGACCCCTGTGAGACAAAGTCAGGAATGGCTTCCCTGGGGACTGAGCGTGCCTACAGGGCTTTTCCCACTGTTTCCTCTACCCCTATATTTCATGGTCTAAAAATTTGTCTCAGCTCCAGGAAAGGTCAAATCCTTCTTTTGTGATCTGGACCTTCAGTTTCCCCAGTGAGGATGGATATGTGTTCAGAGGGGGAAGCTGCTTCCTTCAAAGGGTCTGTGGACTCTCTCAGCTTTCCTGGTATGTTCCTGTGGAAGTTCTTGGAGCAAAAGTTCACGAGTCTCCACGTGCTGCTCTGTCTGTCCGAGTTGGTGCTGTAAATTATTCCTGCCTCCTATCTGCCATTTTTCTCGGTATTAATTGAAAATGCCTATTTCTTTTTAGTTTTATCAACTCCAGAATTCATCAGTATTTGAGTATTTGCTAGTCTGATATTTAAAAGGAATAACTTCTACACATTTCTGAAGTTGTGAGTTTGTTTCTGTTGGTTTGCTGTTACCCTTTTCTCCTCTATTTCTTGATCATGGTGGTTTGTTTCCCTATAGGCTTATTTGAACATGTTGCCAATAGAAATTAATTTGTGAGCATTCTTTGTGTTGTAGGTTTAAGTGTTTTCATCCACAGAGCCTTTGTGTTGCTACTTTTAGGTACCAATAGGCACTTATTTTCAGGGACTACATTTACCTAAAGTCTTCATGAATTTGCAGGACTACAAAGGTTATGTGAATTTTGCCACATAATCGCTTATTGGTCTACCTGTAGCCTTGAATTTTTTGGGGAGTGGTTTCTACACAATAAATACTCGTTTCCCTATCCACTTGTTCAAGGCAACTTTCCTTTAAGTCAGCTGGGGGGGATTTTTACAGGTTTACTTCAATTAACTTTTACCTGAGTGAATTTCCCTTGGGGAAATTGAACTTATTACACTGAGCTTTGATCACTGTACATAAATCCTGTAATACTGTCACAACTTAAGCTCTATTGCTCTCATTTGACAAAAACCATCAGACTAACATGATTTTAGTGTTCTTCTCACCTCCTTGGATTCATGCCTTTGTACTTTCTTCAGATCTAATTTCCAGTTTTCAAATTCTCTTCACTTGCTACCTCATTGCCACATGCTCAGCTTCCTGTCATTGGCATGCTCCTGCCTCTGTGGGTGCCTTCACCCCTACAACGCATATTTTGCCTTCCACCACTCTTTCTGCTGCTTCTACCTCCTCTTTTTTGTAGTAATTATTTTTGCTTGATAGTTTTCTAATAACTTTTCCTATTTACTAAATACTAAAATGCTTATAAACAATGTATTTATACTGTGAATTTTCACATATGAGATATTCGATATTTTTTAAAATATACTGTCTTTTTTCTGCTGAGAAAAAATATAACATTGAGTTATTTTTCATCATTTAAATTATGTGTGAGATTGACCATATTTCTATTAATTCGTTGGCTATTTGTAGTCTTTTTCAATGACATCCCATTTTTAAGTTTCTCATTAGTTCATTGGGTTGTTTTCCTTTTTTATATATTTTTTAAATTTATTTTTTGTTTTGTATATTTAAGGTGTATAAGATGATGTTTCGATATACATATGAAATGGTTACTGTAGTCATGAAAATTAATATATCTAACACTTCACATAGTTACCTTCTGCCCATTTTTAAGCCAGGTTATTTGGGGTTTTTTGCTACTGAGTTATGTGAGCTATTTATATATTTTGGGTATAAATACCTTATCAATTATATGGTTTAAAAATATTGTTTTCCATTCTGTAGGCTGCCTTTTCATTTTGTTTATTGTTTCCTTTGCTGTGCAGAAGCTTTTTAATTGGATACAGTCCCATTTATTTACTTTTGCTTTTGTTGCCTGTGGGTTTTTAAATTATTGATTTCTAGTTTTATACCACTGTCGTTAGAAAACATACTTGAGTTGATTTCAATCTTCATAAATTTCTTAAGACTTGTTTTGTGTTCTAACATGTGATTTATCCTGCAGTATGTTTCATATGCACTTGAGAAAACTATGTATTCTGCTGCCAATGGATTAAATATTCTATATATGTCTACAAGGTCCATTTAGTCAAAAGTGTAGCTTAAGTCAAATTTTTCATTTTTGATTTTCTGTCTGGATGATCTGTCCATTGCTGAAAGTGGGGCACTGATATCGCCTACTATTATTATATTGCCCTATATTTCCCCTTTAGATCTATAAACGTATGCTTTGTATATTTCAGTGTTTTGATGTTGCCTGCATATACATTGACAGTTGATATGTCTTCTTCATGAATTGACTCCTTCTTTGTCTCTTGTGACACTTTTTGTTGTAAAGTATATATTTTTCAGATATTAGTGTAGCTACTCCTGCTCTTTTTTGGTTTCTATTTATATGTAATCTATTTTTCCATCCCTTCTCTTTCAGTCTATGTATGTCCTTAAAGGTGAAATCTACCTTGTTGGCAGAATATAGTTGGGTCTTGTTTTGTTATTTATCTAGCTACTCTGTGTCTTTAGATTAACATACTTAGTCCATTTACATTTAAAGTAATAATTGATGGGTAAAGATATACTATTGCCATCTTATTAATTTTTTTGGTTGCTTTTGTAGATCCTTTGTTTCTTTCTTCCTCTCCTGCTGTCTTCCTTTGTGATTTGGTGATTTTCTGTAGTGGTATGCTTTTATTCCTTTATTTTTTTCACTTTTGTATATGCTATAGGTTTTTGCTTTGTGGTTACCATGGTGCTTATGTAAAACATCTTTTGGCTACACAAGACCATTTTAAGCTAGTAACAACTCTGACTGCATACAAAGGGTCTACACTTTTACTGCTTCCCCAATTTTACATCTTTGATTTCATAGTCTACATCTTTTTATATTGTGTATACATTCATAAATTAATATTAACACAGTTGTTTTTAATGCTTTTGTCTTATGTCTTTTAACCTTTATACTAGAGTTAAAAGTGATTTACATACCATCGTTGCAGTACTAGAGTATTTTGAATTTCACTAAACATTTACTAGTGAGTTTCATACTTTCATTTGTTTACATGTTACTTACCAGTGGTCTTTCATTTCACCTTAAAGAATTTTCTTTAGCATTTCTTGTAAAGCAAGTCTGGTGGTGATTAATTTCCTCAGCTTCTGTTTGCCTGGGAAAGTCTTTATCCCTCTTTTCTAAAGCACAGATTTTCTGGGTAAAGTATTCTTGGTTAGCAGTTGTTTCTTTCAACACTTTAAATAAGTCAGTCAAGCAGGGAGAAAAGATGGCCAACTAGACATAGCCAGAAAGAGCTTTGTGCACTGATAGGCAAGACCATCAAGAAGACTGGCACATTTTGAGCAGATCTTCGTAAGGCATTGAGAGTGGATGAGGGGAGGACACAGACTCTGGCGTAAAGCAAGAGGAAGCTGAGAACCTTGCACAGGGTTGTCAAACACCAAGACTTGTTGCTGGCCCCAAGTGACTCCTGGGAAAGGTGTGAGTTAAATATGCATGGAGTAGCCCACTTTTGCCACAACCTCTGGAAGCCTGGCTGCAGGATACCCCATGTTCCCCATGGACATGTGAGCTGGCATAGAAAACTGCTTGGAGAGTTGCCAGAGAGAGGACTCCAGCCTGTACACAGCCAAGGGTTTGCTATGGAAACAGCTACAGTGGAGTATGGCCAGGGATGCCTACCCCCCAATGTTCATCATGTTCCTCTAGGTGACATTATCTTTTATTGACTGTTGGACCTGGACAGAAGAGGGCTATCTTGCCTCTGAGATGGGGTCTCAGTCTGATTTGGATGCCCCCCTGTCTGCTGGCCTCTCCCAAGATTCCTGTCTGTCTACACTTGCTTGTAAGGAAGTCTCAGGTGTCCAACCAGGACACTTCCCAGTGGCCACTGTCATAACTCTTTTGTTGGCAGACACCCCTCTCCCCCCGTCAACCCACCAACTGTCAGAGAGTTTCTCCAAATAAGTCCCTGCTGGCAAGTACCCACCCTTGGCCTCCCCCAACTGCTTTGCTTGTGCAAACCCACCCACTCCCTCCCTCCATATCTTTGCCAGATTACACTCAACTACAGTCTTCCCCCAGTGCTTCACTGGTGTGTGTCCATGTGTGGACCTCACCACCCAACTACAATGAGTGTGTGTACATGCAAACATTACCACCACTGTCCTGCCCTTGTGGGCATGTGTGGACCCCACAACCCCACTGCCACTGGCGTGAATACATGCATTTAAAATCCACCACCCCACTGCCACTGCTGCTGCCCATATGTGTGCATACTCCAGTACATAACCATCTTGCCACCACTGGTGCATGCACACAGACTCCACCATGCTGCCACTCCACTCCTGGCATGCATGCATGGACCACACCACACTGCTGCCACCAGCACACATGTGCATGCAAGCCATGCTGCACTGCTCGTGCATGTATACATACCCTACCACACCACTGCCCTACCACCACTGGTGTATGCATGTGGACCCTGCTGATACTGCTACAATGAAACACTTGGCTGGAACTCCCCACAACCACACAATGAAATGTTATTACCAGTGGCCCAAGAACACCTTAGCCCCTGCAGCACAGCATGTGCTTAACCTAAAGGGACTGGCAAATAAAGCTGTGGGCTGGCTCCTAGAGTTCTAAGCTAGGCTTTGCACCCTGAAATCATCCAGAAACAAAGCCAGTCAACTGAATTCAACTTATACTACAGTCAAATCCTGAATAGCATCACAGAATATAAAAGCAAAAAGCCCCATCCAAAGAACAGCAACTTCAAAGATTAAAGGAACATCAGCCTACACAAATGAGAAAGTATCAGCACAAGAAAAATGGCAACTAAAAAGGGCAGAGTGTTTTCTTACCTCTAAACAACCACAGTAGCTCGCTAGCAATGATTCTTAACCAGGCTGAAATGGGTGAAATGAAAGACATAGAATTCAGAATCTAGATGGCAACAGAGATCATCGATATTCAGGAGAAAGTTGAAACCTGATCCAAGGAATCTAAAGAATCCAGTAGTACAACACAAGAGCTGAAAGATGAAGTATCCATTTTAAATAAACCTAACTGATCCTGATAAAGCTGAAAGACTCACTACAGGAACTTCGTAATACAATTGAAAGTATTAACAGCAGAATCAACCAAGCAGAGGAAAGAATATCAGAGCTTGGAAACTGGTTCTTTGAATCAACTCAGTTGCACAAAAATAAAGAAAAAAGAATGTACAAAATGAATAAGTCCTCCAAGAAATATGGAATTATGTAAAGAAACCAAAACTACAACACATTGGTGTCCCTGAAAGAGAGGGAGAGAGAGCAAGCAACTTGGAAAACATATTTGTCGATGAAAATTTTCTCAACCTCACTAGAGACATCAACATTAAAATTCAGAAAATTCAGAGAACCCTTGCAGGATACTATAAAAGAGGACCATACTACAGTTAAGCCCTCAATGGCATCAAAAAAACAAAAGCAAAAGCCCCATCCAAAGAACAGCAACTTCAAAGATTATAGGAACATCAGCAGGCCCTACACAGGTTTCTTTCACATTCATCTTGGAGAATCTTATGACTACGTGTCTTGGGGATATATTTGAACAAAGATACAACATACCAGAGTCTGTGGGCCATCCCCAAGACGCATAGTTATCAGATTCTCCAAAGTGAACATGAAAGATAAAATATTAAAGGCAACTAGAGAGAAGGGACGGGTCATCTAAGAAAGGGGAACCCAATCAGGCTAACTGAAGACCTTTCAGCAGAAACAGCCAGAAGAGATTGGGAGCCTATATTCAATATTCTTAAAGAAATCCCAACCAAGAATTTCATACTCAGCCAAACTAAGCTTCATAAGTAAAGGAGAAATAAGATCCTTTTTGGAAAACCAAATGCTGAGGGAATTCCTTACCACTACACCTGCTTTACAAGAGGTCCTTAAGGGAATGCTAAACATGGAAATGAAAGACCATTACTGGTCACCACAAAAACACACTCAAGTACATAGACCATTGTCACTATGAAGCAACTACACAATCCAGTCTGCATAACAGCCAGCTAACAATACGATGAGAGAATCAAATCCTCACATATCAATATTAATCTTTGAATGTAAATGGGTTTAACACCCCACTTAAAATGCACAGAGTGGCAAGTTGGATAAAGAAGCAAGACCCAATTTTATACTGTCTTCAAGAAACCAGTCTCACATGCAGTGACACCCACAGGCTGAAAATAAAGTGACAGAGAAAGATCTATCAAGAAAACTTAAAAAGAGAGAGAGAGAGAAAGAACAAGCACAGGTTGCAACTCTTATTTCAGACAAAATAGACTTTAAACCAACAATGATCAAAAAGGACAAAGAATAGTGTTACATAATGATAAAGGGTTCAATTCAACAAAAAGACTTAACTATTCTAAATATATATGTACCCAACACTGGAGAATCTAGATTCATAAAACAATTTCTTAGAGACAAGAGACTTAAATAACCACACAATGATAATAAGAAACATGAACACCTCACTGACAGTATTAAAGAGATCATTGAGGCAGAAAACTGACAAAGATATTCAAGACCTCAATTTGACAGTTGACCAAACAGACCTAACAGATATATATATAGAACACTCCACCCAATAACATCAGAATATACATTCTTCTTATTGGCACATACTCTAATATTGGCCACATGCACAGACATAAAGCAATTCTCAACAAATAAAAAATGAAAGTATACCAACCACACTCTTGGACCACTGTATGATAAAAATAGAAATAACTAGGCCAAGGCAGGCGGATCACGAGGTCAGGAGGTCAAGACCATCCTAGCCAACATGGTGAAACCCCATCTCTACTAAAATACCAAAAATTAGCTGGGCATGGTGATGTGCACCTATAGTCCCAGCTACTCAGGAGGCTGAGGCAGGGGAATCACTTGAACCTGGGAGGTGGAGATTGCAGTGAGCAGAGATCTGCCACTGCACTCCAGCCTGGCTACAGAGCAAGACTCTGTCAACAACAACAACAACAAAAAACTACCAAGAAGATCTCTCGAAACCATACAATTACATGGAAATTAACATCCTCCTGAGTCACCTTTGAGTAAACAATGAAATTGAGGCAAAAATCAAGAAATTTCTTGAAACCGATGAAAACAAAGATACAACACACCAGAATTTCTGAAACACAGCAAAATCAGTGCTAAGAGGAAAGTTATAGCACTAAATGTTCACACGAAAGAGTTAGAAAGATTTCAAATTAACAACATAACATCACACCTTGAGGAACCAGAAAAACAAAAGCAAACCAACCCAAAAGCTAGCAAAAGAAAATAACCAATCTCAGAGATAAACTAAATGAAATGGAGACATGAAAAACCATACAAAAGATCAGTGAAGAAAAGTTGGTTCTTTAAATGAATAAATGAGATTGGTAGACTGCAAGCTAGGCTAGTAAAGAAAAAAGAGAAAATCCAAATCACCACAATTAGAAATGAAAAGGGGAACATTACCACTGACTTCACAGTAATACAAATATCCCTCAGGGTTTCTTACAAACACCTCTATGCATACAAACTAGAAAATCTAGAACAAATGGATAAATTCCTGAAAACACACAGCCTCCCAAGATTGAATCAGGGAGAAATTGAAACCCTGAACAGACCAATGAGTTCTGAAATTTAATCAATAATTGAAAAAACCTACCCACCAGAAAAAGCCCAGGACCAGATAGATTCACAGCCAAAATCTACCAGATGTATAAAGAAAAGCTGGTACCAATCCTACTGAAGCCATTCCAAAAAGTTGAGGAGAGATTCCTCCATAACTCATTCTATGAGGCTAGTGTCATTCTGATACCAAAACCTGGCAGACACACAATAAAAAAAATACTTCACGACAAAAACCCTGATGAACATAGATGCAAAAATCCTCAACAAGATACCAGCAAACCAAATCCAGCAGCATATTGAAAAGCTAATCCACCACAATCACGTAGGCTTTATCCCTGGGATCCTAGGTTGGTTCAACATATGCAGATCAATAAATGTGATTCAGCACATAAACAGAACTAAAAAGAAAAACCATACAATCATCTCAATGGACACAGAAAAGGCTTTCAATAAAATTCAACATCACTTCATGTTAAAAACTCTCAACTAACTAGGCGTTGAGGTAACATACCTCAAAATAATAAGAGCTATCTGTGACAAACCCACATCTAATGTCATTCTAAATAGGTAAAAGCTGGAACCATTTTCCTTGAGAACTGGAACAAGACAAGGATGCCCACTCTTAGCACTCCTCTTCAATACAGTCCTGGAAGTCCTAGCCAGAGCAATCAGACAAGAAAAGAAATAAAATGCATCCAAATAGGAAGAGAGGAAGTCAAACTATCTTTTTGCAGATAATATAATTTTATTCCTAGAAAACCCCATAGTCTCTGCCCAAAGGTTCCTAGAGCTGATAGACAACTTCAGCAAAGTTTCAGGGTACAAAATCAGTGTACATAAATCAGTAGCATTTCTATACACCAATAACATCCAAGCTATGAGTCACATCAAGAATGAAATTCCACTCACAATAGCCACAAAAAGAATTAAATATGTAGGGATACAGCTAACTGGGAGGTGGTGAAAGATATCAACAATGAGAATTACAAAACACTGCTGAAAGATATCAAAGATGACATAAACAAACGGAAAAATATTCCATACTCATAGATAGGAAGAATCAATAGTATTAAAATGGCCATGCTGCCTGAAGCAATTTACAGTTTAAATGCTATTCCTGTCACACTACCAATGACATTTTTCATAGAATTAGAAAAAAAACTATTCCAAAATTCATATGAAACTAAAAAAGAGCCCAAATAGCTGAAGAATTTTGAAGCCAAAAGAATAAAACCATAAGCATCATGCTACCTGACTTCAAACTACAAACTATACTACAAGGCTACAGTAACCAAATAGCATGGTATTAGTGCAAAAACAGACACATAGACCAATGGAGCAGGTGAGAGAACCCAGAAATAAAGCTGCATATCTACAACCATCTGTTCTTCAATGAAGTTGACAATAACAAGCAATGGGGAAAGGATGCCCTGTTCAGTAAATGATGCTGCAATAACTGGCTAGCCAGATGCAGAACAATGAGAATGGACCCCTTCCTTTCACCACATATAAAAATCAACTCAAGATGGATTAAAGATGTAAATGTAAAAACTAAAAACCCTGGAAGAAAACCTAGAAAATATCATTCTGGACATAGGCCCAGGAAAAGATTTTATGATGAAGACTCCAAAAACAATTGAAACAGAAACAAAAATTGACAAGTGGGACCTAATTAAACTAGGTTGCAGCAAACGAAAGTATCAGCAGAGTAAGTAGACAAACTACAGAATGGGACAAAATATTTGCAAACTATGCATCTGACAATGGTCTAATATCTAGAAACTATAAGGAACTTACTAAGCAAAAACCCCATTAAATACCTAGGAATACAGCTAACTGTATTTTAAATAACCCCATTTTAAAATAAGCAAAGAACATGAACAGATACTTCTCAGAATAAGATATACACATGACCAACAAGCATATGAAAAAATGCTAAACATCACTAATCATTAGAGAAATTCAAAGCAAAACCACAATGAGATATATCTCACACCATTCAGAATGGCCATTATTAAAAATTCAAAAAATAACAGATGCTGGCAAGGCTGAAGAGAAAAAGGAATGCTTATATACTGTTAGTGGGAATGTAAATTAATTCAGCCATTGTAGAAAGGCAGTTTGGACATTTCTCAAAGAACTTAAAACAGAGCTACCATTTGACTCAGCAATCCCATTACCAGGTATACATACAAAGAAATGTGAATTGTTCTACCATAAAGATACATGCCCATGAATGTTCATCACAACACTATTCATGAGAGCAAAGACATGGAGTCAACCTAAATGCCCATCAATGGTGAACTGGACAAAGAAAATGTGATGCATATACACCATGGAATACTATGTAGCCATAAAAAAGAACAAAATCATGTCCCTTGCAGCAACATGGATGTAGCTAGAGGCCATTATCCTAAGCAAATTAATGCAGAAACAAAAAAACTAAATACTGCATGTTCTCACTTTTAAGTGGGAGTTAAACATTTAGTACATAAGGACACAAAGAAAGGAACAATAGACTCCAGGGCGTACTTGAGTGTGGAGGGTGTGAGGAGAGTAAATAAATTTTTAAATAAAAAAATTACCTATTGGTTACTATGCTTCTTACTTGGGTAATGAAACAATCTGCACACCAAACTCCCACAACATGCAATTTATCCATGTAAAAAATCTGCATATGTACTCCCTGAACCTAAAATAAAAGTTGGAAAAAAATCAATCAGTCTTTAGAATTGTCGAATGGTGGAGAAATATATATGTAAAATTCCACTCTCTCCAGGCAAGATTTTTGCTGAGACATATGATAGATTTATTAGGGTTCCCTTGCATGTGATATCCTTATTTTCTCTTGCTTTCTTTCAAAATCATTTGTGTCTTTGATTTTTGACACATTGATTATAAAGCCTCTTGGTGTAAACTTCTTTGGACTGAATCTGATTGGAGACCTTTCAACTTCATGTACCTGGATGGTCATATCTTTCTCATACTTGGGAAGTCTGCAGCCATTATTTCTTTAAATAAGCTTTCTGTCCAGTTCTGTCTCTCTTCTCCTTCTCTAGCTACTATTATGCGAATGTTAGCTCTCTTGATGGAGTTCCATAGATCTGATTCCATAAACTCTCTTCATTCCTTTTTATTTTTTTAACTTTTTTTTCTCTGCTGACTGGACTCTTTGAAATAATCTGTCCTTGAATTCACTTCTTCTTTCTTCTGCTTGATCTAGCCTGCTATTGAAGCTCTCTATTGCATTTTGTAGTTGTACTTCATAATTCAGTCATTGTGTTTATCAGATCTAAAACTTCTGTTTTCTCTTTGTTTAGCTTTTCATTTTGTTCTTGTATTGTTTTCCTGGTTTCATTAACATATTTATCTGTGTTCCCTTGTAACTCAGTGAGCTTCTTTGGAATAATTATTTTGAATTCTTTGACAGGCCTTCTGTTGACCTCCTGTCCTTTAGGGTCAGTTCCTAGAATTTTTGTTCCTTTGATGTTAACACAATTTTCTGATTCCTCACATTTTTCTCATTCCTGATTATTATAGCCTTGTGAAGATATCTGCATATTTGGAGTTGTCATGTCTTTCAGACTTTATGGACTAGCTGTAGTTAAAAAAAAAAGGCGGGGGGTGGTTCATGTGCAAGGGATGGAAAGGGTGTGCACTGTGGCATCAGGTTTAGTGATTCTGGACACCTCATGTTGGGGCATGCTACTGCTCCAAGTCTGTGGTTGAAGAGGTACCCAGTATCTCATCAGCTTAGGCAGCTAGGGTTTGTGATATAAGCTACTATGTGTTCCCTGGTGGCAAGAGCTGTGGGAGGTCCACAGTGGCAGTGAGGACTGCTCTAGTCCTTAGTGGCTAGTCCACAGAGGAGTGATGGTCCTGTGAGCTAGAGTGCTCACTGTGACAACAGCAGAGGTGGCTCCAGGCTGTTGGGAGGAAGAGGGAATTGTGCCTTAGGTACCTGGAGACTGTGAAGGAAAAAACTGCAGGACCCTCAATGGTGAAGGCTATAGGAAGTCTGCTGCGGCTTTGCTAGCTATTGTCTACCTCTTTAGCAAAAGCTGCTGGGATCCTCTGTGGGGCAAGTTGATGGGGTCTGCAACAGCAAACATTGCAGAGTTCTTAGTGGTGAAAGCTACAGAGGGGAACACGATAATTGTAAGTGTTGTTGGGATATGCAGCAGAGACATGTACTAGAGTCCTGTGTAGAGCAGGATAATAGTAACTCTGGTGACTCACAACATAGCTGATACCAGTAAGTCCACCTTGCTCTTCTTTGCTCCTAGACTTTTCCACATGTCCCAGGTTTGCCATTTTCCCCAGTGTTGCAGGAAGTCAGAGACTCCAAACAGAGGGACGAGTTGAAGCCATGGCAGAAGAACATAAATTGTGAAGATTTCATGGACATTTATTAGTTCTCCAAATTAATAATTTTATAATTTCTTATGCCTGTCTTTACTGCAATCTCTGAACATAAATTGTGAAGATTTCATGGACACTTATCACTTCCCCAATCAAAACCCTTGTGACTTCCTATGCCTGTCTTTGCTTTAGTCTCTTAATCCCATTATCTTCCTTAGCTGAGGAGGATGTATGTCGTCTCAGGACCCTGTGATGATTGTGTTAACTGCACAAATTGTTTGGAGAGCATGTGTGTTTCAACAGTATGAAATCTGGGCACCTTGAAAAAAGAATAGGATAACAGCAATGTTCAGGGAACAAGGGAGATAACCTTAAACTCTGACTGCTGGTGAGCCGGGTGGAACAGAGCCATATTTCTATTCTTTCAAAAGCAAATAGGAGAAATTTCACTGAAATCTTTTTCTCAGCAAGGAACATCCCTGAGAAAGTGAATGCACCCCTGAGGGTAGGCCTCTAAATGGCCCCTTTGGGGGTGGCTGTCTTTTATGGTCGAAGCTGAAGGGATGAAATAAGTCCTGGTCTCCTGTAGTGCTCCTAGGCTTATTAGGATGAGGAAATTCCCACCTAATAAATTTTGGTTAGTCTGGTTGTCTACTCTCAAACCCTGTCTCCTGATAAGGTGTTATCAATGACAATGCGTGCCCGAAACTTCATTAGCAATTTTAATTTCACCCCCTCCTGTGGTCCTGTGATTTCGCCCTGCCTCCATTTGCTTTCTCATATTTTATTACCTTGTGAAGCATGTGATCTCTGTGACCCACACCCTATTCGTGCACTCCCTCCCATTTTGAAAATCACTAATAAAAACTTGCTGGTTTTATGGCTCAGGGAACATCACAGAACCCGTCGACATGTGATGTCTGCCCTGGACACCTAGCTTTAAAATTTCTCTTTTGTGCTCTTTCCCTTTATTTCTCAGACCAGCCAATGCTTAGGGAAATATAAAAGAACCCACGTTGAATCTCAGGGGTGGGGTTTCACCTGATACCCCAGCAATCTGGGTAGGGTGATTTGGGCAGTTCCTGAAAGGCTGAGGAAGCTGGTTATTCATCCTCCCCTTCCTTTCTCTATGAGAGGAACTTGTTAGCCAAAGAGATCACTCTCCATGCTGAGCAGTGCCAGCACTGGGGATGGAGTGATGCAGGCAAAATGAACTGTTCTTTCTGCACTTTTGTGTAATTATTCTTGAATTTTTTACTCTATTGTATTACTACATCTTTTGGACTCCTGAGCCCTTCCAGAGTTATTTGCCTTCATGGATAGCTGCCAAATTATTGCTTCTGTGGGAGGAATGAAGGCTGTGCTCACCTACTCTGCCATCTTCATTTGCCTTTTTCTTATTAAATTGTAAGAATTCTTTATGCATTAAAAGTAAATTGGTCCTGTATCTGTCTTGCCAGTTTGTCATTAGTCCTTTTAACTTGTTCTAATTTTTACCACAGAATTTTTTTAAAAGTTAAATACAACAAATATTCTGCCCTAAGAATTAATTCATTAATCATCAAATTTTTTAAGTGCCAACTATATGTCAATTACTATCCTAGGTGCTTAGGATACTTCAGTGGACAAAAAGGAAAAATATTCCTGTGCTCATGGAGCTTGATTCAAATGAAAAAGAGGACAGTAGCAACATGCACGATGAGTACCTGTAGAAAAAAGTTACGTGGTATAACAGAAAGTAACCATTGTGGAGGACAGGGAAGGTAGACCTATCTAATGGGAATTGGGGGTGCAGAGTGGGTGTCATAGTAAAGGTAGGTCATAGTATTAAATAGGGAGTTCAGAATAGTCATTAAGAAAGTAAGACTTGAGCAGAAACCTGAAGAGTGTGGGGAAATTTACCAAGTGGACATCTAAGGGAGTTGCATTTTACTTAAAAGGAGTGCCTGGGCAAAGGACCCAAGGCTGCCTGGCAGGCCACAGGAATACCAAGCAGGGAGTGTTACTGGAGCCACATTAGCTACAAGGATAGTTATAGAAAATGGAGTCAAAAAGGTATGGGGATCGGGGAGATCACATATTACTCAGGACTTCTGTGTGATGACTTTATTCTGAGTGACATGAGGAGTCTGCATTTTAGACAGCTCCATCAGGAATAGAAGAGAATAGGGGTAAAATGTAGGGGAATAAAGATAGAAACTAGAGACAGGTGAGCAACTATTGCAGTCGTCTCTCCAGTGGATTAGAACAGGATGATAGCAAGGAGAGAAATAGGCAGATTCTAGATATATTTTGATCATATAGGTAGAGTGATTTCTTGATCAGTTAATTGTGGGGTATGAGGAGAAAAGAGACATCAGGAATGGCTCCTTGATTTTTGTCCTTAACAACTACCAGGATGGAGTTATAATCAACTGAGATGGTGAAAGGATGTGGGTGGGGTAGGTGTTGGGGGTGATTAGGGAGTTTCATTTTGGATATGCTGAGTTTCAGCTATCTGTTAACCCTATAGTTAGGAGAGGTACCACCTATGCAGTTAGATTTATGAGTTTAAAGATTAAAAAAGTAGTTTGGGCTGGAAAAATAACTTTTGTAATAGCCTACCTGTGGAAAATTATACATTAAAGTCCATAGACTGGGTGATCACTAAGAAAGTAAATGTTGATAATATGCTACCTGGAACCTGAGTACTCCAATATTAGGAGGCTAAGGAGAAGTTGAGGAAATAACAAAGGAGACTGAGCAAAACAGTATGTGAGATGGGATAAAAACCAGGAACGTAGGTTGCCTGTAAACAACATGTAGTGTACCAGAGAGGAGAGTGATTAGCCCTGTCAAATGCTGATAATAGATCAAGATGAGGACTGACACTTGTCTGTGAGATCTGGCAATGTGAAAGTCATTGGTGACCTTGAGAAGAGGAGTTTAAATTGAATAGCGAAGGCAAAAGCCTGATTGAAGTGGATTTAAGAGAAAACAAGAGAAGAAATGGAAATGACAAGCGTAAACAATTATTTCAGGAGGTTTTGCTGCAGAAGAGCATAGAAATAGAGAAATAGCTGGCCTGGCAAAGGAAGTGGGATTAAGAGGGTTCTTTTTGAAGATGGAAAAAAAAAAATCACAGCATTTTAAAATGCTGATGGGGAATATCTGGTACAGAGAGAGAAAATGATAATGTGAGAAAGGGAGAGGGAAGAATTGCTGGATTAATGCTTGAATAGGCAGGAGAGGAGAGGGGTTCATATTGAGTAACATGGTATGGTAGTTCACCTGAGTAATGTAGAGGCAGATCCTCAAAGGTGGGGAGTGCGGTTTGGAGAGTCTGTAAGTTATTTTCTGATCACTTTGTTTTTCTCAGTGAACTCAGTTTTACTATAGGAAAGGTCTTCAACTCAGAGTGGAGTTAGTGGAACAAGTGTTGAAGGTTTGAGAATGGAGGAGAAGGTATGAAATAGTGCTTCACAGAGGGAGAAAGTGCATGCATTAGGGAAAAGGCCCCTATAAAATGGTGACCTGAAACTACACAAAGCCAAGAGAGACATGCAGAACCTAAGAGTATGTCACTTAAACGTTGTAAGAGACCTAAAGAGAAGCAGAATCCAATTGAACGAGTGAAGAGTGTAAGATACTGGTTTTTTGAAGTAGTACAGTCTGATCATAACTTGAAAATTCAGTACTGGATGACTTGACTCTTAGGGATGAGAGCAGGGATTAATATTTCCTATTGGCCTAAATATTTTAAAATTGAGCTTCTTTATTATCCTAAGAAAAATTGCACTGTCTCTGAAACCCCAGATCATCCAAATTTCCGGCCAGTATTTATTGTTAGTCAACTGGAATGATGTATCCTAAAAATTCTTTGCTTAAGACCATCCCCAAATAATTTGGATTGACCCACTGCCTTTTTTTTTTCCCCTAGACAGAATCTTGCTCTGTCACCTAGGCTGGAATGCAGTGGTGCTATCTTGGCTCACTTCAACCTCTGCCTCGTGGGTTCAAGCAATTCTCCTGCCTCAGCCTCCCAAGTAGCTGGGATTACAGGCATCCACCACCACACCCGGCTAATTTCTGTATTTTTAGTAGAGACGGGGTTTCACCATGTTGGCCAGGCTCGTCTCGAACTCCTGACCTCATGATCCACCCTCCTCTGCCTCCCAAAGTGCTGGGGTTACAGGCATGAGCCACCGCACCCGGCCCCATTGCATCCTTAATAGGAAAGTCTATTTTAACTCCAAATAAGTGTAAAATTAAATACAGAGATGATGAAGTAAATATAACTTATATTAGCAGTGCTTTTGTTTTAAGGACTTACCTGAATGAATCTGACTTAGTAGAGTCACAAACTAGCTTGTGGTTCCCATAAAATGATTAGCTGAATCATCCTTTGATCGAGAATTGTTATTCTAAGTGGAAATGTTAGTAAGATAATCTGGAACATTGTCAGTAACATATGACTTTCCACACTTAAAAGTTTAACTTACTACAATTACAAGACTTATTTAAGTACCCATGAAAGTTTCATAAGCTAATAAAACTTTTGAGATTCTAAAAATCTAGTTGGATTTATCAAATTTATAAATATAGCTTAAAATGTTAAAATGTCTGTTTGTAAGCAAAAACCTCCTTAAATGTACTTGATTAGATAATAGACAAATAGGACTATATTTAAATGATCTTAAAAAGCTTCAGGAAGAACTAGGTATTTGAAATTATACCTAAAATAAATTGAGACAGATCGGATAAAGAAAGTGTTGTACATGTACACCATGGAATACTATTCAGCCATAAAAAAGAACAAAATCATGTATTTGGCAGAAACATGGTTGGAACTGGAGGCCATTATAGCAAACTAATACAGGAACAGAAAACCGAATACCACATGTTCTGTCTTCTAAGTGGGAACTAAATGTAAGAACTTATGAACACAAATAAGGAAACATTAGACACTGGGGTCTAGTTGAAGGTGGAGGGTGGGAGGAGGGAGAGCAGAAAAGGTGACTATTGGGTACTAGGCTTAATTCCTTGGTAATAAAATAATCTGTACAACAAACCCCCGTGACAAGAGTTTACCTATGTAACAAACCTTCACCTGTACCCCTGAACCTAAAATAAAAGTAAAAAATCAATAAATAAAATGAATTGAATACAGTTTTTAAAATCAATTATTTTGAACACTATTTGCTTTCAAGGTTGTCTGAAATCCGCATTGACATTTTTCTTTATGGTTTATGAAGTTTTCTCTGACATCTTCTGAGTTCCATGGAATTTATTTTGAAATAAAATCAGTGAGTAACACAGTATATTTTTCCATTTAGTCAATCAATGATTATACCACCATCTTGTCACACCATATTTGAACCTTAACCATGTACTAAATTCCCAGGTGTGTTTGTCCATTTCTTGACTCTCTGCTCTTACTGTTCAGCCTGTTTCTTCCATAGTACATAATTATTTTAATTATTCTCATTGCATAATGTCATATTCTCTCATAGGTTGAAGCCATATCATTTTGTTTATTTTATAGAATTCTTCTGAATATTTTCAAATGTTTTTTAGATGATCTTGAGTATCATTTTTGTTAATATAAAAATACTTAAATGGTAATATATTAATTTGAAGAACACTGAATTTGTATTTTGTTACAAACATACACTTAAATCAGAAATAGTGGTTTTTCTGGGTCAATTGGCTCTTGAATACTTATTGAGATGATCATGTTTTTTCCTCTTTTGACATATTAATGTAATGAACTATATTAATTAAGTTCTTTAAGTAGAAATAATCTTGTATTCCTGAGGTAAACTCTACTTGATTGAGAATCCTTATTGTTTAAATTTATTGCCAAATTCTATTTGCTACTATTCAGAGATTTTCTAAATTATATTTATTGTTATGGGTTTGTTAACTTATCTGTCTTTCTTGGGGTTAATGTTGTGTGTCGCATTTTATCAGAAAATTATTTATTTTAGCCAAATACTATTATTATTTGCCTGGAAATTTAAAAATTTCTCTTTATTTGTATTATATGTTAGGGTGTTTCCCCTCACTTCATTTGTGCCTATTAATACTGTCTCCTGTTTTAAATTCTTAGTGTACCCACTAGCTTATCTCATCATCATTCCTGACTGGTCATTGATCTTTGTTTTAACTGTGTTTCAGTTATCTTCCTCTTTGGTTTCTTCCTTGTAACTTATTTTTATTTGTTCATAACTTTTTAACTTTTGCTTTCTTAAGTTTAGTTTGTGGATTTTTTCTTGACCTTTTAATAGTAAAAAAGCCCAAATCATTTATTTCAGTCTCTTGTTTGATGTATTTGTCTGTGATTTTTTTTTTTTTTTTTTTTTTTTTTTTTTTTTTTTTTTGGTCATTGAGCATAGCCTTATTTGTACTCATAGGTCTTATCTTTATCATCGTTGTTTTATAGATAGTCTTTGATTATATTTCAATTTCCCCTTTCAATCAAGAGTTAAGTGAGAATTTCTCACATTTTCTAGTGGTTGGTTGGCAATAATTTATTCTAAATAAAAAAATCTATAATTAATCCTTTGCTGATGTATGCTTTTTAGTTCTAATACATCAATGAATATTGTGACATACATTAAAATCTTGTGGCATTCATAGCACTAGATTTCTTTATGAATGCATTTAAATAAAAAGTTTAGAAGTAAACATATTTTTCCCACCTGAGCAACATACCCCGAATTAAAACTTATGCATGTGAATTGGCTCTTACTCTTTAGAATCTCAGTTTCATTTTTCAGTGAAAATACAGAGTATGGCTCTAATGTATTTGAAGAAAAAATATATATATATTATCAGGTACAGGATAAATCTGGAGATTATACACAGCAGAGCTTTGGACCACTTTTTCAGAAAAGCAGTACTTCAAACTTTCATAGCCCTGGAAAGAGTAGAAAATTAATCAGAGAGCCTGATCCTATTAAACTCTAATTTCTAGACCCACTACCAATTCTTCCCACTTACCTCCTAGATTGCTACCTCCTAACTACTATATTAAAACACAGAAAATTGGAAGGAAGAAAAATAAGTTCCTATTTTTCTACCACCCACAGATAATAGTTTTAACATTTTTAAAGATTCAATTAATATTATATGTATAATATTCCTAATGAAATGGAATAATCCCTTAAATCTTTTTCTGTTTCTTCTTTTCAACTCTAGTTTTCTTCCTACTGGATGCTCACAGCCATCATCTTTCTCAATTAGACAAAAAAATGTGACAGGTGTTTTCATTCCCCTGGGACTTTAAGAAGACAAGATGTACTTAATGCCTACATATTCTACAGACAGATGGAAAAAGGAAATCTTTCCTTTCTGGTCAGTAGCTCAGTGCCCTGTGTTGAGTTCTTGGGAAGGGCATGTGCTCCTGCAGAGAGGCGAGCCACAAAGACAGAAAATCAAGAAAACATTAAAGGACTAAAATATTTTCACTGAGATTCTTTCACTGGGAATAACAGTCATTTTGACATTTTTATCCAGGCTCCAATATCCCTTCTAATACTACTAAAATTAAAAGCAAATTTTAGTAATGAGGGCTATTGAACAATGTTTCTGCACAGCCAAAGAGATAAATTTGAAAATATTGGAACTATTCCACAGGGACCAAGTGTTGCAAAAGCAATGTGTGATTTCTTGGAAATCAGGGTTAAGTCACAGAAAAACTGTACTATACCAAGAGGAATCCTAACAAGACTTTGTCTCTTGTGTCTAAAGCACTATTATCTGCTTGATATAACCATAAATTTTGATCAGCTCAGGTTGGCAAATAATGGAACAACAACAAACCTCTGCTTGTCTGGACTTGTATTTGATCGATGAATAGAATGAAATGAAAAGGCTGTTTGCAAAAAAAGGAGAATATTCCTTACTATTGGCTAGTATTTAGTCAAATTGTGTCCCTTCAACCCCCAGAAACAATTGCAGAATCTCTTCTGGAGGTCAGAGAAGTAAATAGGTAAGAAAGTCCTTTTTGCCTAGCTAATTCCTCCTTTTGAAGAAGGACAGAGTCCATCGAAGAAAAGAAGAGTGGCAATGATGGTGATCTTGGTGAGAGTGATGGTGATAGCTCTTACTATATCCTACACATCATGCTAAGTTTTTCATCCTAAATATCTCATTAAGTTGCACAGTACTAGGTATGTTCTGCCTGAAGTGCAAAGCAGATGACATGTAACTCAATATCACACAGTAGCAATGTATAAAATATGGACTAGATACAAAGGATAAATATTCTTATAATACAAACTAGAAGAAAGGCACAATGCCTTTAAGGTTGCATCTTCCATAGGGGTCATAAGTCAGTGATGCTAGCCATTACCCAAAGTTGAGAGGCACATTTTCATGGCCACCACAGAGACTAGATGCGGAGATCAGCTTCACCTTGGTATTTGCCACAGACTAAAGGACAATTTACTCATGTAGTCATTCATTCATTCAACAAACATTTATAGTGCATGTGTGTGCAAGATACTATGCCAATTTCATAGGAGATTCAAACACAAATCTAATGACACAAATAGATGTAAAACTGCAGCTTGACAAGTGCTATGGAAAAAAGTTTCACAGTGAAAATAACAGTGTATAACAGAAAAATCTAACCTAGTTATAGAGTTAAAGAAGGCTCTCCTGAGGAAATTACACTTGAGCTGAGGTCTGAAGAATAAGTAGGTATTAACTAAGCAAAGAAAGGACAATCAAAGGGTAGCATTACCAGAAGCCCTGTGGTGAGAAGAAAGAAGACATCAGTGAAAGGTGTGGGAAACCTTGAGTTTAGTGTGGAACAAGTTGGGTTGTAGCCATCTTTGAGACACACAAGATAATAGAGTCTAGATATTAGGAGAGCTCAGAGACTGCAGTTAAAGTTTTGTGAATCATGTGCAAATTTGAAGTAACTAACAGATGCCACAAAACCAAACAAAGCCAGTTCACTGCACAGATGCACACACACATACGCACACATAAACACACAAATGCTTTAAACCTCTTTTTTTTTTTTTTTTTTTTTTTTTTTGAGACGGAGTCTCGCTCGGAGTCTTGCTCTGTCGCCCAGGCTGGAGTGCAGTGATGCGATCTCGGCGCCCACCACCACACCTGGCTAAATTTTGTATTTTTTAGTAGAGACAGGGTTTCACCGTGTTAGCCAGGATGGTCTCTATCTCCTGACCTCGTGATCCACCCGCCTGGGCCTCCCAAAGTGTTGGGATTACAGGCATGAGCCACCACGCCTGGCCATGCTTTAACCTCTTATCCTGTCTTTGGGTGGAAGCAGCTCCAGACTTCCCATCTAGTTCCAGCTTCTTAGATATGAAAATAATATGGAATTTTTTTCAGCTATTATTTTCTGGAGCTCAAGGTATCAGATGTCTCTTTGCTTTGCAGACATTTTATGAATACTTTTCATGGTGAATAAAATATTCTCAAGGTTTAAAAATAGTTCTTTGTCAGTTTACGATTCTATTTCTACCAGGGAATTTACAATAACCATTTAGAAATTTTACCTGTAGTCAAGACAATGGGAAAAAATTACTGTCAAATGAAGAATATTATATTCAAAAAGTTGGTAGCAAACTTTTCACTTGAGAATCTCGGTTCTCCCAAATTTAGATTTTGTTTTGAAATTTCCTGTACTGAGTTCAAATATGGGATCTCATTCTGGAGGCTAAATAAAATGTGAATGGTGCCTACTTGCATTTTGATAAATTGTTCATATCTAGGGACTTCATAATGGAAGTCACTGTCACCATTTTAATGTATTAAGGAACGGTTATGTGCAGATGGTATACATAGTCATTTCCTGAGTGTACAGGAGCCTGGGGTAAGTTGAGTCGTGATTTAATGATTTTTATCAGAACGAAATAAGCATTTGATCTTTGGATTTGATCACCTTCTATCTGCAGCTGCGCCTCAACTGGCAATTACTTCCTCCTGGGCTCTTTGCCCAGACAAATGGGGTTTGTCCTTGTTTCACGTCTCACTGACTTCCCGGATAATAGACATGGTAACTGTTTGAACTATTGCTTCCTCCGGATTCCATAGCTTTAAAAATTTAAGAAAGGGGATTTTTCTCCTATCATTTTTTCCCCATCACAGTAAAATACTTCCTCTAATAATACACTTCGGGGACTAGTTAATTTCCTTACCATAAAAACTTAAAAGCAACCTTTTGAAAACTGTTCTTTACAATAGAATACAACCTTGTGTAACACTATTTAAAAAGAAAAATACGAGATCAAGATGGTGAGAGAACACTCACATCTGTTTATTCATCTACCCCTTATTGATATTATTTCAGTAGGCTTCTTCTGTGTGGTTGAAGACAATCATATTCTCCACCTCCTAAGCACATTTTGCTTAAGGCAGAAAACAAAAGAATTTTCTTACTCTTTTCTTATTTCTTCCATGACTTCTTTGTATTTACTGCTCAATAATTAAAAACACATCATTTCTATTTTACGGTGTGTCATTTTGTCCTTCTGTGATTGTTTCAATGTAACTGTGAATAAAATAGGGCCTGTGACTCGATATTTTTCATATGTATGTGGTGGTTTCTGATTTCAAAGCAACACATTCAACAGATTTAGTTTTGCAGATGGGAAAGTTAATCAGATACATGCAGTATTTGTCTTCTCTGTCCATGTTTGCTAAAGCCTATCCCTATTCTGAATGGTATATTTTTCTACCTACCTCATTAAAAAGATAACATAATTAAAATGGTTATCTACCCAACAACAACAGATAAATTTGTTGCCAGCTTATATCTTATATGTAGTTATCTGGTAAAAATGACTCTATTTACCAAATCTTATTACTCATCTGATAAAATGGCTCTAACTACTCTCCTTGTCTGTATGTATTTAGTAGATTAAAACCTGGGATCTTTAATCCAAGAAAATTAAATCTGCCCCTGATTGTTATATTGATGTGCCATCTGTCATTCCAGGTGTTTTCCTGGTTTTTAAGAGCTGAGAAGTGAGCTGGCTTCCAACTCACCTGCATAGGTGGAAGTCTTCCCAGATGCTGTGCTTGAATCTCTAATTTGATATATTTACAAGACTTGCAGAGGCTGTGAGCTGTGTGAATACATCACACATAAGAACTACAGATGTTTTAAAGGTATGCAAGGTGGGATATAGTTGTCTCCAACCTGGTGATTTTCATATCCCAACAGGTCAAAGGAAAAGCACATTAAGAGATGCAAAGAAGTATTTCATGGATTGAAAAAGCTAGATCTCTGGTCAATAAATATTTGATTATTGCTGATGTGTTTTAGCTTAGTGAAAAGCTGAGGAATATTGTATTAAAGGAGTAAAGGGGAAAAGACCTAATAGGTAACATTTTATTTAGAGGTCTTATTTAAAACAAAAGTTTGAAATTTCTGATTCAAGTACTCCATTATTTTAATATAAAAGTATACACACACGGGAAAATACACATATCATAAGTGTGCAGCTCAATGAGTGTTCACAAAGTGAATATATCCACGGATTTCCCTTCTGCCCCTTCCAGTTACTATCCCCAACCTTAAGGTTGACCCCATCTGGACTTCTAATAGTTGATTCACTTTTGTAGGGAGAGGGGAGATTTTTTAAATGATTTATTGAATTATAACTTATGTATATAATGGTATACAAATGATAAATGTATAACTCATATTTTCACAAACTGAACACATTCATAAAACCAGATCAAGAAACAAAATGTTACTGGCATCCTAGAAGCCATTTTGTACCTCTTGCAAACATTGCTTCCCACCAAGGCTAACCATTCCCGACGTCCACAACTCTAGTTTAGCTTTTGCTTATTTTTGTACCCTGCATAAACTGAATCAGGTGGTGTGCACTCTCGTGTCTGACATCTTTCACTGGACATTACACATGTGAGATTCATCCATATCACCACACATAGTTCTATAACAGTTTATTCTCCAACAGTGTGGACATGCTGCAGTTTATGTACCCATTTATCACTTATCACTAGCGGGCATTTGGGTTATTACAGATTGTGAAAACTCCATCTTTAACCTTTCTCTCAGGTTAATATCAGTTTTATTTCTCTGCATGTTCTGATAAGAAAAAATCATTTACTTGCCCTTAAAATGCTCTTGTCATACTCAGGGCTGCTGTTTGTCCTCTAAAAAGCATATCAAAGCTTTCACTCCCCAGTTATAAAAAGATTGGGTCTTCTGATGTTAGGGTCTGAGAGGAACTCCGACTATTTGACAGGGCATTTAATTGATAAATCATCAAAGGATTATAACATTTTATAGCAATTAACTCATTTGTTGAGTCAGTTGAATTTAGAATATATTCAGAAAACATCTTTGAGTTCTCAATTATTGCCTTCAATAATTGGATCTTCTCCTCTACTCTTTAACTGCATAGTTTTCTCACAAGCATAATTTTTGTTGTTGTTGTTTGTTTTTGGAGTCTCACTCTGTCACCCAGGCTGGAGTGCAGTGGCTCAATCTTGGCTCAGTGCAACCTCTGCCTCTAGGTTCAAGTGATTCTCCTGCCTCAACCTCCCAAGTAGCTGGGATTACAGGTGCCTGCCACCTTGCCCAGCTAATTTTCTTTGTAGTTTTAGTAGAGTCAGGGTTTCACCGTCTTGGCCAGGCTGGTCTTGAACTTCTGACCTGACCTCGTAATCCACCTGCCTCGGCCTCCCAAAGGTATTGTTTTAAAAACCTGCTCTGCCCTAAATCAAAACTTCAGTCTCTCAATTAAACCTTCTCCCCTCCCACTAGCTCAGCTTCATTCCTTTGTTCAGAAACACAATGGGAAGAAGGAGGGCTCAATCTATTCTTTCATGTTCCTTGCTCCCCAAGGCTCCTTCTGTGGCTCTGGATCTTCCAAGGTTGGTTTAATGGAGAATTTGGAAAGGGGAAAGGAAGTCTTTGTCATGGCAACCACCAAATTCTGGATCTTTTGTGGAGTACATAGTGGGTTCTTTGGATCCCACTGGAGACTTCTGATTCAACTAATATATTCTTCAGCTGACTTTTGGAAGCATCCCTTGTTGGGATTTCTATTCCTCTGGGGTCCCCTCACCTTGACAGACTCTCTTGGTTAATATTCTTTCAGCATGGTGGGGTTTACCTTGTGCTCAAGAATTTACTCTCTTGTGCCCCTCCAAATCATGGGAATATCCTTACTGAACCCTCTTTTTTCTTCTGATATGATGGAAAGCTCCAGTCAATGAGTATGATGCCCTTCTCACAAGCACTTCAAATACTTTAGGAAGGAAAGGGTGGCAAATATCTCCCTCCCCTCTTTGTCTTCCTCACATGAATTTATTTCAAATAATCCCTTCTATTAATCTCCAGCCTTTTTTTTCCCAGCTTGAATGGGGTTGTAGTCACTAGATTGGTTTTGCTGTCTTTTGTTAATATCTCATAAGGAAGTATCAGACATCTGTCTTTAGAATGTGTAGTTATTATCCATTGATCTCAGTTTTGAAGCCTTAACCAAAATGTTGAAGTAATAGGAAAAGACCTAGTTAACGCTGTTACTGAAGAGCAGAGACAGGTTCAAACTGGGCTTATTTACAGAATACCTACACTACCTGGAACCACCAAATATACTTTTAGGGAATAAGATGGGACTAGATAGTTGGCTAAAAAGGTAAAAATTCTTTATACCCAACAACTGTTGAGTAGGCCATGTGGAGAATACAAAAATGTTTAAACTCTGAAAGCTCTTGAGCAAGCTTGAAAGGCAGGATTTGCATTCTTAAAACTATTAGCATGTCATGATTGTGCTCTATAAAAGGGAAGATGAAATGTGACAGGTAAATCATTATATCCAGAAGTTCAGCTGAGCACAGGGAAGCATTAGCCATCTTTCCTCATTACTGAGGAGCTACTGCTTTGTGCTATGCGTATTGTCTCAAATGTCCAGACCAGCTGACTGGGAGCTGTCCCCCATCAGGGCAATGCAATACTCCCTATTGAAACATCAAGAACAATCAATCAACACAAGAGGAGAACCATAATATTGAGTACATGGAGGAGAATTTTTGTGCTTTTCTGATTTAGTATGTTCTACATAGCATTGCTCCTTTTGAGCTATATCAGACTTTGAATCTGGTCTCCCTCAAACTTTTTCATTAAAGAATCTCTGCGAGTGGAAAAGTATAAATGATTGATTACCTCCCAAAGTTCTAGAGGCTTAGCTTGCAGTAGGCTATCACAAATTTGAAATGTCTTTGACAGTTTCTATTTTATTTTCAAACATCATATGAACTTAACACTTAAGCTACAATGTATCTCCGATGGCTTGAATATTTGTCCTTTCCAAAACTCGTGTTGAAATTTAATTCCTAATGTGGCAGTATTGAGAAGGGGGGACCTTGGAGAGATGATTGGGTCATGAGAGCTCTGCCCTCACGAATGGATTAATCTGTTCAAGGATTAATGTATTAATGGGTTATCATGGGAGTGGGACTCGTGGCTTTATAAGAAGAGGAAGAGACCTGAGCTAGCATACTCAGACCCCCCACCATACACTGCCACCTCAGCACTCTGCAGAGTCCCCACCAGCAAGCAGACCCTCACCAGATGTAGCCTCTTGGACTTCTTGGACTTCTCAGCCTTGGAGCTTGCTTCTCAGGCCCCCATGGACTTGGACCTTGGACTTCTCAGCCTTCATAATGATAAGAAATAAATTCATTTTCAGTATAAATTAACCAGTTTCAGGTATTCAGTTATGAGCAACAGAAAATGGACCAAGACAGTATCTCATTGTTTTCATTTAAAAAACACAATGACTTAAATTATTTACCATCAAATAAGGCTGTATCTCTGTATATTATAACCCCAGGTATACTACTATATACCCTAAGGATTATACTTACTTCAATTTGAGAATATAAATGTTATTATCTTGAGTTAAACATTAGTTTCTAAGCTTCTTTTAAATGTAAATGACACTTCAGGAGAGTTTTGAAAGCTCTTTGCTTTTAAAAGTTAGCAAAGAAGCCTCAGTCTTTATATTGTACTGAGAAACATATTTTAATAATAAGGGGTATAAATATGAATATCTCATGAATAATAGCATCAATAACACTTGACAGTTTAATGAACCAGAATTTTCACAACATAGCCATATATCCTAGTCCTCCTAAATATATCTCCTATTTCTTATCTTGTAACCCTGTTAGATAGAGGAGGATTTAAGATCTCCACTTAAGAGGCGAGGAAACTGATGTTTACAGTGATTAAGTGACTTGCCTGTGCTTTCAATTGATAACTCACTAGCCTGTAAGCTCCATAAGGGCAGGGACCTTGTCTATTTTGTTTACCATTTATCTTCACCCTCCAGCGCAATGCCTGGCAAACATTAAGAACTCAATAAATACTTAATAATTTAATCTCCAGACTTCTAGTTGTCGCTTTCTTTCCCTATACAGAATACTGAATAATTCTTCCCAGAAGGAAACAGCAGAAAGAAGACCAACTGAAGAACCAAAGCAAAATCTGTCCTCTTTTCCAATTTTCTAAGGACTAGCTCTGAAATGCTGTATCAGGAAGGGAAACAAAACTATAACATTCATTTTCTCTTCTAGAGCTGAGATTTTTTTTTTTTACCTGAATTTGTCACACTTTTTTTAAAGTGGATTTCCTTACTAATGATATAATACTTAAGGCTAAAAGTACAGGTGCTAAGATGGACATGAAAAAGAATGACCTCATGGATTTTTTGGTGTTTCTAAACAACTTGCTGTGAAAGAAGGGCATTCCGTATGGTGAACTCAAATGCCCCTATACCAGGGTCAGCCTTGATGGTAAACAGTAAAAGGTCTGGATTGCTTGTTAAAACTGAACTAAGCAACAAACTCTTAGAGACTTAGAAAATCAGCACAGATGTGCTTCCATGTCCCAGAGTTGTCACTGCCATTCAGTACCATTACTGTAGCTTAATGACATGGGAGCATGGGGTCCTGAGGAAGTCAATAAAAGAGCGTATGAAGAAAATGATAAAAAGAGATCCATGAGCAGAAGGAAATGAATTTATTCTTACCATGGAGTAGATTAAATGAAACAATTTTACTCCTGAACACTGAACAAATGGTCATAGATTGACTCCTCTCCATTGAGTGAGGAAAAAAGGCATCTCTTTCACTTCTTGGTTTATACCGTGATGGAAAACATAATCATTGCAAACTGAACAGTGAAGACTATAACTAGTTGAGAAGAGTATTAGGGACCTATGGAAATCAATTTGTGCATTCCCCATGGATAATACCAAGCATCCAGTCATATTACAATCTCACAGACCACATCATGATTCAGGGAGTCTCGGATTCAAAAGCAGAAGACCTCGTTTTTCAGACCCTCATTCTGCCACTCACTAACTACTGGGACCTCTGGCATATCACTTAAACTCTCTAAATCTCTCCTTTCTGCAATTTGTGTCTACGGGGAAAATAAACCTGACTTCTCATGCCGTTCTGAAGATTTCGTGGGAAAATAGAAAAGAAAGCTATTTGTAAACTGTAAAGCACTCTATAACTCTCAGATGGTATTATTGTGACTGTCTTCACTCCTATTATTACCCATTTCAGACAGCAGCATTAAAGAGGCAAGGGCAGGAAGGAGGAGGTATGACATAAAGTCAATTCTGCCCAGGTAGGATTTTGCCTTGCATCAGGAACATTTTTGTAGACAAATAACTAAAATAAAATTGCCCTTATCTGATGTACAAGGTAAGTGCAAATTTTACTTATTGTTCTACAAAATGTGAGGTGCCTTGCATGCTTTGTCTCATTTCATCCTCTCAACTTTATAAAACCCATTTTTCTTATGAAGAAATGAGACTTAAAGAGGTTACATTATTCACCCATGGCCACACATCCCTTAGGAGAGAGCTGGAATTTAAATCCAGTCATCTGACTCCAGAGACCTCTCCTTGAGGTGCTACAGGGTATGTACCTTTGGCTATATATATCTATATCTATATCTATATATATATCTTGATGTTATATAACTTGAAGTTATATAACTTTTATATATATATATATAAGTTAATGAATTATTGTAAAGGAAACACCCATCACCTCAAGAAAAACACATCAAGACATACAACATTGCCACCCCCCAGAAGCTCTTTGTTTTCCCACTCTTACTCTCCCCAAAGATAATCACTATCCTGGCTTTTACAGCAATTATTTTAGTGGCTTCACCATGCAAATTTGCAATCATTAAACACTGTAGCTTAGGTTTACTTAATTTTAACTTTACATAAATGGAGTAATATAGTATACATATAGTGTACAATTTTTTTGGTCTGACTTCTTTTGATCATGTTTATGAGATTTCTTTTTTTTTAACCACTCTGTGGCTTGCTTTTTTTTTTTAACTTTCAAAAATGGTGTCTTTTGAGGAATATAATCTCTTAATTTTAATACCGTTAAATGGCTTATCAACATTTCCCTTTTACCAGGAATTTATCAATGTTTTCCTTTTCAGTTAGTGCTTTTGTGTTCTTATTACAAAAAATTGTTCTCTTTTCTGAAGTCATGAAGATAGTCACCTAAATTATCTTCTGAAACGTTGTTTTACCTTTCCTATTTGTGACAACAATCCACTATAATTGTTTTTTGTGTATGATACGGGCTAGAGGTCAAGAGTTTTTTTTTCTTTTTTCCCCACATTGTATCCAGTTTTCTTAGCACTACCAATTGAAAAGATCATCTTTCCTCATTACTCCAAAGTGCTACCTTTATCACAAATCAAGTGTCTTTATATGCATTGGTATGTTTTTGAGCTTGCTCTTCTCTTCTGTTAGTCTATACATCTATCCTCACATCTGTCCCCACCCATTTACTTTACTATCATCTTATAAGAAGTCTTGGTTTTCTTTAAGATTATGTTGGTTACTCCTGGTCTTTTGAATTTTCATATACATTTTAGAATAAGCTTGTCAAGTTTTACAATAAAACATTTGAGATTCTTGTTGAGATCGATTTGAGAATAATTGGTGTCTTTACAAAATTGAGTATTTGAATCTGTGAACCTGGTATATCTTTCTCTCCATTGGTAAGGGGCAAGGAAGTGTGGGTTTCATTAATTTCCATTAGTAATGTTTTATAGTTTTCTGCTTTTACTGTCTTCCTAAATAATCTAAGTGCCTTGAAGTACTTTTACATCTTTATCCTTTCCTAACTTATGTACTTTTATTGTCATATATTTTTATTGTTTGTTTATTTTAAATCACACAATAAAATGTTTAAACAGCTTATATTTATTTGGATTCGTTGATGTCTTATCAGTTTTCTTAGATTTCATTCTGTGTCTCTCATCTTCATGCAAGGATATCCTGTCAGAAAGACTCTCGTGTATTTACTTTACTGAGGGTCTGCTGATAATAAATTATTTCAGTTTTTATTCACCTGAAACTGTCTTTCATTCTGAAGTCGTTTTTACTGAGTATAAAATTACAGGGTTTTTTTCCTCAGCATTTGGCAGATATTTGTATTTTAGCTTCCTATGTTTTTCTGTTGATAAATCAGTTATTAATACAACTGTCATTCTTCTGAACATAATCTGCCCTGTATTTTCTGGGTGCTTTTAAGTTCTTTTCTTTTCTCATTGTTTATAATGGCTCAGTATATTTCTTTTAATGTTTTCTTCTTGAGTTTTTCTATCTGTAAATCGATGTGTTTCATAAGTTTGAGGATATTCTTAGCTAGATATGATCAAATTGTTGCCTTCTACCCCTTTTTTATGTCTCATTTTTGAAGCTATAGTTAAGTGCATATCAGACTTTTGAACTGAATCTTCTGTCTCTTAACCTCTCTTCTGTATTTTGTATCTTTTTGTCTCCCAATTTCTTTATAATAAGTATTTCCTTCTGACTTGCCTTTTATTTCACTAATTCTCTCTTCACTGAAGTCTAATCTATGAAATCTTTCCACTGAGTTATTCATTTCAGTAACTTTTCATTATATAATTTTTGTTTGTTTTTTTAAATATTATCTCAGTCATATATTTTAGTTCCTTTAAATAGCAAGAATAATTGTTTTAAAGTCTAGCTCCAGTGTCTGAAGACCGTGAATTGCCTTATGTTTTCCTTTTTGTTTTTCTCTCCCTGCTGATTCTCTTTCATGCCGTCTTATTTGCTTGTGTGCCTACTTATCTTTGATTATTTTTCTGGGTTATCCAGATACCTCCTAGCTCAAATCAGTCTATATGAGAAATGTATTACTACCAATTTGCTTTTCCTATTAGCATACAGCCATGCAGGGCCTCAACGCAAATTGCAGGGAGTTTATGATAACCTTTTCCTTGAGCAAGCCCGGGACGTTCATCCCTCTCTATAACTTTCAGAAGTAATGCTCAGTCACATAGCTTTCTCTTCCAGAATGGAAAACTTTAGACTCTACATCTTTGAGTACTGTCTTCTCCTAGGTCTTGGTCCAGTAATTCTTTCCTTTATTATCATTCTAATATCCTTGTTTTATTTTATTTTTTCCAGCTTTAGTGATTATCCTTGTCAAAACATTTGGTCCATATCACCCTATCAACAACTGTCAGAAGTAAAGGCCCTATTCCTGAATTCTCATAGCAAGTGCCAGTATTACTAGAAGGAGTTCAGTCAGATGATATTTTTGTTTTCTGCTATCCAGGTTAAAAAGCTATTTGGTTCTGTCCAAAAGGAGAAATTTGGGGACCATTTTGTAGCTTTGGGATTTAGGGTTCCAGATTCAATAAATGCGATTAGTGGATTTTGTTCTGTATTAGTGAAATTACTTTTATTATAAAAGAAACCCAATTAAAACTGATATTTTTGAAAAAGCATGTTGGCAAAAATACATATTTTTTAAGTGAAAAAGATTCTGTTAGTTCTCTTAATCCAGAGGGATACTGGCTTCAGGTGGGCTACTTCCAGGGGCTCTAAAGATCCCATCAGGGCTCATTTCAGTCCATCTGTCATTGCAGTCTCCTGCCATGTTGACTTCATTCTCAAGTTATCTGTGGTAGCCCTTGGAGGCTACATATTTATATCCTCCCCATTTTGAGGCCACCACAAAATGTCCAAGCATCTCGGAAACTCTTGTTATATTTCACTGGCTCTGCTGGATCATTAGTTCATGGTGAATTCATGGTTCAGCAGAATTCCCCATTGCAATCTGGGGAATGAGACGCTGTGATGCAGCACATTTAAGTAAAGGTTCCAATCCTGAAAAGGGGCGTGGTTCCCAACCAGAAGTGCAGGATTTTAAGGTGGTAGAGGACATGTTTGTTGAGAAAAATCAGAAAGCTGTTTTTGATAGAAAGGGAATGAATTCTGGATAAAAGAAAACAAATGTCCGCTACAACAGCTAAATGGAAATGAATGTTGTTGTTTCCCTCTGTGGCTTCTGTGTCTCCCAGTTCCTTTGAAAGCATTTGGTTGTTTAATTTATTATGCTGTTCATAAGTGCACAAAGGTCTCTCTTTGCATCTGAGATGTGTTTGAGGTTAATCTCTTTTGCCTATTAGTTTTGAAAGATCCTTAAGACTGTTGCGCATTTGGGAAGTGGGAAAGTGCAGAGATCTGCCACAAGTTGATTTTTAGAGCAGTATCTTCATCTAAATGCAGTATGCCACCTTCATGAGTGTCCTATGGGATTTAAAGGTTGGAATGGAAAGCAAGTTTAGGCAAGCACTTTAGGATCATGCCTCAGAAAAAGGCCTGGTGTTTTCTGTCCTGAAACTCAATGAAAATGAATTGATGAGCAGACAATAGCTAGTGTGCCCAGCTGATTGATCTATGCAGTCCCGAACATCCCCAAGCTGTTTGGCAGCAAGCCGTTTTTCTTCTGTCCTTTCCTTATTAATTCAGGCTATGATAAATGGCCATGGTGACAGCCCACTACAATGAAAATATAATCCTTGTCAGGGAGTCTTCCATCTTCCTAGAAGCTAAGAAAAACTTGTCCATAACCCTCTTGCAGTGGAATTTTCTCACAATCATAGTGGTGATGTGTGAGTGTGACAGTGTATGTGTATATCCTGCTGAATGTTGTGAGGTCACTTCAAGGCAAAAAGCACACAAGTTAATTAAAGATAGACCTCTTGCAAACAGAAGCCACCTGACTATACTTCATGTGTGTTATAAGCAGCCCTGAGAAAATGTAGAACTCTCAGAAACACCTTGAGTTTAAACAATACAGGGGAGAAGAAGAAAATTAATGCATGCTTTTCCCACAGGATCTCATAAAAGAAACTAACAATTGCAAAGTGGAGAAAGAAGGGATGTAAACACTCATTATCCATTGTTGGGGAGATTTCACACTAATCACTTCACCCTTCCCAAGCTTCTTACACATCTCTCTCTCTCCTGATCTGTATTGTATGGCACCTCATGACACACTGCAGGCAGAAAGCTGACATGCATTTAGTGAGATCTCTTCTTTATCAACAAAAGTTTACATGTTCCAACATTGCTGGAAACAGGATGATCCATAAAGAGATCTGATATCAGTAGAGTTAGAAGAGTCTCTGGAAACTGTCGGTCGGGGGGACTGAGACAAGCAGGGTGGCAGGTGCTGTTTGCACGTGATTATCTCACAGATATATTCACACATGTGTGTATGAGTAAGCAAATTTTTTTGGCAGGATTGTTTATAATCGAAAAACCTGGGGAGCAGCCTATATGGCTGGTAGTAGGCAAAATAAGATCGTTCTACTTAATCAAATAAACATTAGAAAGAACAAGGAATCTCCAAATGTGTCACCAGCAACAATTTTCAGAAAAGTCACAAAAGAGTATATGTGCTTCAATTTATAATTTCTTAAAATAGGGGGGATGATAAAATAGGTATGTAGGTAGATAGATTATAGCTAGATAGATACACACACACAAACACATATATCTGATTGTGTATATCAGAAAATTTCTGGAGGGAATAAGCAAGAAAGGTAAAACTGGTTGTCTCTAGGGAAAGACAGTGGTAGCCTTGGAATAACTGGAAAATCACTTGTAGGTATTTTGTACAGTTTGTTTTTACCACTGCATGAATTATGTTTTCATTATAATATAGTATAATTCTCTTTAATGCTCTGATTCCCAATCTAGTGTTGCAGTTTGCTCATCTGCCTTCTAAAGGGGAATACAAACAGGGTGTGGTTATAAGCTAAGATCTTTTTGAGACATTCACTCCAGGTACTCCTTGTCATACTGACAACTTTTGGGGTGATGCTGGGCAGAAGGCTTACGTCTCTCATCAGTGATACAAAGAACATATGGCACAGTATGGCCCACTAGTTCTCAAGCAGAATCACCTGTAGGTATCAAACAGATTCCTGAGCACCAGAATCCACAAGTAGATCTAGTGTGAGGCCTATGAATCTGAATCTGCATTTTAGCAGTCTCCCAGGCTGCGCTAATCCTGCTGGTCTATAAACTACATGTTGAAATGCATGAATGTGTCACCTACCCATAATTTGTTTATTTCAGAAATGGGTCCCTCCCTCAAAAAAATATTTTTACTTAAAGACACACCACCAGTATTTGAAATATCACTGGGCTGGACGAGGCAGTGAAGAAGGGCTGGAAATTCATTTTGGAGGATTGCTAATAAGACTGGCCATGAGTTTCTGGGATGAGCAATTGGGTAGGCAATGATGATGACATTTTAAAAAATGCTTAAAATAAATGAGGCAAGGGAGTAGGGAGAATAGGCATACGTTGCAAATCAAGAGTTCAGTCCGAGATTTATTTTGTGATGACAGAGATCTAATCTTAGTAGTTGGAGATGAATATCTGAGGCTCAGAAAAGAGGTCTGGGATTGTAGATATAAATGTGGGAATTGCCAGAATGTAGACATATTTAAAGCCATGGAAAAGGATTGAATTATCTTAAAAAGTATCAAAAGAAAAATCTGAGCTGAACCCTGAGACACTCTAACACTTAGAGGTCTTAGAGAGGAGGAACAGCACTAAGAAGAGGGGAACATCACACACCAGGGCCTGTCATGGGGTGGAGGGGGGAGTGGGGAGGGATAGCATTAGGAGATATACTTAATGTAAATGACGAGTTAATGGGTGCGGCACACCAACATGGCACATGTATACATATGTAACAAACTACCTTTTGCACATGTACCCTAGAACTTAAAGTATAATAAAAAAAAAAAAAGAAAGAAAGAAAGAAAAAGAAAAGAAAAGTTGCAGCCAGTGGGCCAGGAGGGAGGCTGTACGAGTATGGGATTCAGTTGCCAAGAAAGGAGGTATGTGGAGATAAGCAGTGTTGGGCTGTTTCAGCTGCTGCTGAGGGACTGAGTAAGGTGGAGAGTGGAAAGCATCCCCTAGATAGGATGGTCCTGATGCCCTTGGCCAGGATAATTCTTTAGAAATTAGGGAAGAGCCCAGATTGGGGTTGGTTAAAAAAAATAATAAAAATGAGAAAGTAGAGAACATGTGTACAGATAACTTTTTAATTAAGTTTGATTATGAAAGACATAAGGCAGTGGGACAGTAGCTGGAGGAAGACATGGATTCAAGAAAGCTGTTTACTGATAAATGAATTCAGCAAAGTTTTGGGACATAAAATTATTGTAAATTAATGTACACAAGTCAGTAGGTCTGCTATATACCAACAGCAACCAAGCTGAGAATCAGATAAAGAATTCAACCCCTTTTACAATAGCTGCAAAAAAATAAAACACTTAGGAATATACCTGACCAAGGAAGTAAAAGACCTCTAGAAGGAAAACTACAAAACACTGCTGAAAGAAATCATAGATAACACTAACAGATGGAAAGACATTCCTTGCTCATGGATGGGTAGAATCAATATTGTGAAAATGACCATTCTTGCCAAAAGTAATCTGCAAATTCAATGCAATTCCCATCAAAATACCACCATCATTTTACACAGAACTACTAAAAACAATTTGAAAATTCATATGGAACCAAAAAAGAGCCTGCATAGCCAAAGCAAGACTAAGCAAAAAGAACAAATTTGGAGGTATCACAACACCTGACTTCAAACTATACTGTAAGGCCATAGTTACCTAAACAGCTTGGTACTGGTATGAAATAGGCACATAGACCAATAGAACAGAATAGAGAACCAAGAAATAAGGCCAAATACTTACAGCCAACTGATCTTCGACAAAGCAAACAAAAAACGTAAAGTAAGGAAAGGACACCCTATTCAATAAATGGGGCTGGGATAATTGGCAAGCCACACGTAGAAGAATGAAACTGGATCCTCATCTTTCACTTTATGCAAAAATCAACTCAAGATGGATCAAAGACTTAAATTGAAGACCTGAAACAATTAAAATCCTAGAAGATAACATCAGCAAAACCCTTCTAGACATTGGCTTGGGCAAAGACTTCATGACCAAGAACCCAAAGCAAATGCAACAAAAACAAAGATAAACAGATGGGACTTAATTAAACTAAAAAGCTTCTGTACAGCAAAAGAAACAATCAGCAGAGTAAACAGACAACCCACAGAATAGGAGAAAATCTTCACAATCTATACATCCGACAAAGGACTAATATCCAGAATCTACAAGGAACTCAAATCAGCAAGAAAAAAAACAAACAATCTCGTCAGAACGTGGGCAAATGATATGAATTGATAATTCTCAAAAGCTTTATAAATGGCCAACAAACACGTGAAGAAATGCTCAACATCACTAAAGATCAGAAAAATGCAAATCAAAACCACAAAGTGATACCACCTTACTTTTGTAAGAATGGCCATAATCATAAAATAAAATAAAATAAAATAAAATAAAATAAAATAAAATAAAATAAAATAAATAGGTGTTGGCATAGATGTGGTGAAAAGGGAAGATTTTTAGACTGTTGATTGGAATGTAAACTAGTACAACCACTATGAAAAACTGTGGAGTTTCCTTAAAGAACTAAAAGTTGTACTACCATTTGATATAGCAGTTCCACTACTGGGTATTTACTCAGAGGAAAGAAGTCATTATATGAAAAAAATACTCGCATATGCATGTTTATAGCAGCACAATTCACACTTGGAAAAATATGGAACGAGCCTAAATGCCCATAAATCAGTGAGTGGATAAAGAATTTGTTTCATATATATATAATGGAATACTACTCAGCCATAAAAATGAATGAAATAATGGCATTCACAGCAACCTGGATGGAATTGGAGACCATTATTCTAAATGAAGTAACTGAGGGATGCAAAACCAAACATTGTATGTTCTCACTCATAAGTGGAAGCTAAGCGATGAGGATACAAAGGCATAAGAATACTACAATGGACTTTGGGGACTCGGGGAAAGAATGGAAGTGGGGTGAGGAATAAAAGACTACACACTGAGTACAGTGTACACTTCTTGGGTGATAGGTGCAGCAAAATCTCAGAAATCATCACTAAAGAACTTACTCATGTAACCAAACAGCACCTGTTTCCCAAAAACCAAGTAAAATAATAAAAATAAATACATCTTTAAAAATAAATAAAACAATTATTGGGGGTAGAGTGGGAGTTATTTTAAATAGGGTGGACAGAGAGGGCCTTTCCAAAGTGGTGATATTTAAGTTTAGACCTGAGGATTAGAAGGAGCCTGTGTGTGTTTGTTTTATACTTACAGATACATGTACACATATTCATGTATAAACTTTTTAGTTGCAGAAGTGAAATCATAGTTTTCTGTGGCAGTCCTTATAGGTTTATCTTTTTTTAAAAAACTGGTCTATATTTGTCAGACTACAGTATGAGGAAATTGGTGTTTTTGAGTTCTTGATAACTATAAATTTTTTTGAGATCCAGTTTAATAATAATTTAAAATTTATATACCCTTTCATCAAACACTCCTATTTATAATAATGTATCTTACAGATATAGTTACAAAGTACATAAAGATTCATATGTTAGACTAGCATAAATCTGCAAACAACCTAATTGATCCAACCGATGAGAGACTAGTTAAATAGATGAATACAATGGAATACTAGATAACTGTTTAAAAGAATAAGATCCATCTTGAATTAATTTTTGTATAAGGAGTAAGGAAAGGATCCAGTTTCAGCGTTCTACTTCTGGCTAGCCAATTTTCCCAGCACCATTTATTAAATAGGGAATCCTTTCCCCATTTCTTGTTTTTGTCAGGTTTGTCAAAGATCAGATGGTTGTAGATGTGTGGTATTATTTCTGAGGGCTCTGTTCTGTTCCATTGGTCTATATCTCTGTTTTGGTACCAGTACCATGCTGTTTTGGTTACTCTAGCCTTGTAGTATAGTTTGAAGTCAGGTAGCATGATGCCTCCAGCTTTGTTCTTTTGGCTTAGGATTGTCTTGGCAATGTGGGGTCTTTTTTGATTCCATATGAACTTTAAAGCAGTTTTCTCCAATTCTGTGAAGAAAGTCATTCACAAAGCTGAAACTGGATCTTTTCCTTACTCCTTATACGAAAATTAATTCAAGATGGATTAGAGACTTAAATATTAGACCTAAAACTATAAAAACTCTAGAAGAAAACCTAGGTAATACCATTCAGGACATAGGCATGGGCAAGGACTTCATGTCTAAAACACCAAAAGCAATGACAACAAAAGCCAAAATTGACAAATGGGATCTAATTAAACTAAAGAGCTTCTGCACAGCAAAAGAAACTACCATCAGAGTGAACAGGCAACCTACAGAATGGGAGAAAATTTTTGCAATCTACTCATCTGACAAAGGGCTAATATCCAGAACCTACAAAGAACTCAATCAAATTTACAAGAAAAAAACAAATCCATCAAAAAGTGGGCAAAGGATATGAACAGACACTTCTCAAAAGAAGACATTCATACAGCCAACAGACATATGAAAAAATGCTCATCATCACTCGCCATCAGAGAAATGCAAATCAAAACCACAATGAGATACCATCTCACACCAGTTAGAATGGCAATCATTAAAAAGTCAGGAAACAACAGGTGCTGGAGAGGATGTGGAGAAATAGGAACACTTTTACACTGTTGGTGGGACTGTAAACTAGTTCAACCATTGTGGAGAACAGTATGGCGATTACTCAAGGATCTAGAACTAGAAATACTATTTGACCCAGCCATCCCATTACTGGGGATATACCCAAAGGATTATAAATCATGCTGCTATAAAGACACATGCACACGTATGTTTATCGCGGCACTATTCACAACAGCAAAGACTTGGAATCAACCCAAATGTCCATCAGTGATAGACTGGATTAAGAAAATGTGGCACATATACACCATGGAATACTATGCAGCCATAAAAAAGGATGAGTTTGTGTCCTCTGTAGGGGCATAGATGCAGCTGGAAACCATCATTCTCAGCAAACTATCACAAGAACAGAAAACCAAATACCACATGTTCTCACTCATAGGTGGGAACTGAACAATGAGATCACTTGGACACAGGAAGGGGAGCATCACACACCGGGTCCTATTGTGGGGAAGGGGTAGGGGGGAGGGATAGCATTAGGAGATATACCTAATGTAAATGATAAGTTAATGGGTGCAGCACACCAACATGGCACATGTATACATATGTAACAAACCTGCACATTGTGCACATATACCCTAGAACTTAAAGTATAATAAAAATAAATAAAACAAAACAAAAAAAAGAGTAAGATCTACGTATGAGAAAATATCCATGTTACATCATGAGATATCATGATACTGTGGGATATCAGAGCCTGTTTGGGAACAATCCAGTACAAAGGGAGGCATTGATGGTGGAGTAGAGAAGGAGATGAGCAAGGGAGTGGAGTGCTAGAGAAAGCCCGAGGGCTGAGATCCAGGGCCTGAGCAGAGGATCAGATTTTGATTAGAAGAGCCACACTTCCTTCATTTTAACAGTAGGGTCCAGATATAGGCAGATGAGAGTTTGGTGTGGAGAGGTAAAAAAATATCCTCATCAATGAAGTATGGCAAGATGTATTAGAGGAAAATAAATGGAAATATGATATTTTTGCAGAAGAAAAATTGGAGGGAAAGTGGACAAGCAAACATTCCTGTTGAAGAGGCAACAGATGTCACAGAAAAGCAGAGAAAAGCCACGGCAAAGCTCTCACCCAGTAGGGCATAGTGGCCTTGTGGGTAAGTCACTTACCTTGCTTTGGGTCTGAATTTCTTCATGTATAGACTGGTGAGAATATTCACTTTGCTTTGTGGGTTTGTGTGAGACTTGGCTAGAATAAATGTGATGATAAATTGCAAATTGTGAAGCTCTGTATAAACATGTGTGACTTCATCTTTTTTTCTTTAATGTGCAAAATCGAGACAGTAGTTGTACCTACTCTGGCAGGTTGGTACTGAAGATTAAATGAAATGAAATAGCACCAGGTAATGAAAGCCTTCTTCCTGGTTCATAGTAAGTTCTCATAAGGGTTAGCTATTCATTTCGTTTTCTTGTTTATTTAATGTGGTCTGTTTAGTATCAGTGTCAGTGAGCCGCCTGCCCTCAGTTGTAGTAACTGTCAGTGTAGCCTGAAAAATGGATGAGAAAGGCATGGTTGCAATGTTCATTCATTCATACACTTCCACCAGGCTGACACTGAGGCAAACAGATGACAAGAATTTCAGTGGTGGAAAGCACTTAGCAATTATCACGTCCAAACCCTATCCTTTAAAAAAAAATTAATAAAGGACCCAAGACTCAGGTTCTCAGAGTGTCAGAAAGTCACACATAGCAGGGCCTAGACTCCCAGCCCAGACCTCTTTCCACTCTCTCTATGATCCCACCCTGCTTTGCCTTGTCACACAGCCACTGGGATCACATTCACGGGGCAGTGCTCATTTGAAATGTGGCTTAGACCACCATGGAAAGAATGGCATGTTTTTCTTTAAAAAGAACAAAGCTGTTTAAGGTAAATGGTATAATAAGAAACCAACATAAACAGCATGGAAGATTCTACCAGATGCAAATTGCATGTTAGAAAAGCTTTAATTAGCTCAAATGAATATTCTTGGGAAACCAATTCTGAGGTTTACTGTAGCCTTGCAGATGGGCAGTATGAACCACAACCAGCCTTGTCTGAATCTCAGGCAGATGAAGCATTAATTACAGGACTGAGACTCTGCCATAGCTCTCCTGGGGACCTTGTGTGTCCTCCCTTCAGTTCCCATTCTATTTCTTCCTGTTTGTGTGAACTTAGACAGTGAAAACCACTACTATTTATTGAGCAATTACTCTATGTCAGGTGTTAAGCTAAGTATTGGAAATATATTCTCTTTGATACTCATAAGAACCCTATATAGAACTAATTGTGTGTGTGTGTGTGTGTGTGTGTGTGTGTGTGTGTGTGCGCGCGCGCGCGCATGCGCGCATGTGTAAAACTCAATAGAGTCCCCAATTAAAGAGCCAAATAGCCAGGAAATGTACTATTCTACTGCTCCAAGTCATTTAACATTTTCTTGCCTTATTTTGATCATCTGCAAAATGAGGACATTGGCATAGATAACTGCTGAGTTTGCTCCCAAGTCTCCTTTCTGTGAGTCTGTGATATGAAAGTTAACCAAGTTTGAAACAGGACCACAAATTTACTCACAATACCAATGGGATGCATGGAAAAAAATACACACACACACACACACACACACACACGTATATCAAATATATATAGATATAAACATATATATGTAAATATATATTATATATATAAACATATATATATATATATTTGAGACAGAATCTCGCTCTATCGTCCAGGCTGGATGCAGTAGCACAATCATGACACACTACAACCTTAAACTCCTGAGCTCGAGGGATCCTCCCGCCTTGGCCTCCCCAGTAGCTAGGATTACAAGCATGTGCTATCATGCCTGGTTATGTTTTTCTATTATTTGTAGAGACAGACTTTCACTATGCTGACCAGGCTAATCTTGAACTTTTGGCTTCAAGTGATCATCCTGCTTTGGTCTCCCAAAATGCTGTGATTACAGGCACTAGCCACCATGCCTGCGGAGAAAATATTCTTTAGTTTTGTCTTTAATTTGCCTTCCTCAAGAGCTCCCACTTAAACTTTTGGTTCAGTCTATGAGCTAATGCAACATAATCATAGAAAGAATTCTTTAGGTGATGTACAACCTCTGAGTCTTCTCTTTCTCCCCTTGTTTTCCCCTTAAATGGTGTCTGGAGGAGTCAGGTGGTTTTACTTGGCCTAGAGGATTTACGGATAAGGGATTCTCTGCCCTACCTTGTCTCTGCGGCCATGTCCCTAGGCTACCTGGACAGTGCTCACCTTATTCGTATTTGTGGCAGCTAGTAGAGGTACTTTCTTTCAGCTTGGGCGGGGCCCAGTAGCCCTCTGTGGCTGAGCCAGCAGTGCTGTGGCTCTTTCTGGCACCATGAAATACTCTTCCCTTCCCATCACCATGATCTGGGCAAGACTCCAATTCAGTGCAGGCCTGGGCAACCACTCTGCAAATGACTATGACAAGGTTACCCTGATACCATTATAGACATTGCCTGACAAGTGCCCCAGTCAGACTCTTGTCTCCTTCTGGGACCCTTTGGCCTGAACCAAGTATAACCTGGGATTGCTGAACATCATACCTCCCACTCCTGAACTAAGTGCCAGCTCTGATGTGGCCTCTCCAGGCTGAAACAGTTCCTCAATCATCTGTTTCCTGTGTACTTAAGCTTTTCTTATGCAACCAACAAATGAAATGTATAATTATGGTGAATTTTATCTTAAATGTTCCAGGGCTGTGTAAAAATGTAGTACGATTTCAACTTGAAATCCCAACTCTATATCAGTTCCTCAATCCCACATTTTATAGTGAAATGATAAGGCTAACTTAAGACAAATTCTCTTAAATATTACAATTACAATTTTATATAATTTAAATTGTATTTATTATAATTTAATATAATATAAATTGTATTTATTACAATTTTATAAAATATAAAATTATATAAAATACCAAATGTACAGGCTCCTTAATTCAAAATGATTAGTACTTGGCTCTTATAAACATTTCTACACTTAACTAGAAATTTTTCCAGGGTTGAAGTAAATTTGCCCTCTAATGAAACTCTAATATTATCCCATGACTTTGGAGAGTTACTGGAAGTAGCCTAGTGCTGAGAGATTCCAGCTCAGCCAACTCAGTGAGTTCTGTGGACAACCCTGCCGGGATGCACTAAACACTATTTATAATTTCTCCATCAATCATTACATAAATCAAAAGGGAGTGTGGACAGATAGCCTACATGCCTGGATTCAGTTTATACCCTACCTGATGCTTTTTTAACAAAGAAGTTTGGAGTTCACCCAAGCTGATAACCTCACTCATGGGTTTCAGCATTTCTCTAGTATTTCTTGGGTTGGTATTTCCATCTAACGCAATAGACCATGCACAAGATAGAATACTACATTCTCTCATAGTCTTAGGACCATGTAGTTCTCTTGGACATCAAAATGACACCTAGGTGATTTTGGCTATCTTGCATGACTCTGCCTGACCATTTGGTCATACGTTTGAAGGGTTCTAGGCAGGTACTCTCTGCCCCAAGTCACAACTTCTCCTTGTAATTCCTCTACATGCTGTTATACTTTCTACCTCTATGTCCTCCTCTCACTGTTTTTCCTCACCTAGGAGGCCCCTCTCGCTCTTTCTCATAAATAGTTAACAGACAGGTTTCATGAGAATCACTCAGTAAACTTTTAAAATATAGATTCTGATCTGGTGGGTCTAGACTCACACACAATTTTCTTTTTAAGATCCATAGTTGTGCTTTGGGAACCAATGATCTATATAGGCCCAATTAATGCCCAACTTCCATCTGTACAGAACAACAGAAAATGGCCCTAGTCTAGGAATGAGAAGATCTGATTTCTAGTACTAAATTTCCCAAGTTATCTTCTGTGTAACCTCAGATTTTCAGACATATGTTTCTACAGGAATTCTTATTAGCATTTATTGAGCATTTACTATGTGCCAAGCCTTGTATTAAGAGTTTATATACATTGTCACATGTAGTCATTGCAGCAACACTGTCAGCACTCTCCCTTTTAATTCCATTTTACAGATGAGGAAACTGGAACTTAGAGATTAAATAAATTAGCCTAAGATTAATTCCATAGCTAGTTGGAAATGGTCATGTATAAATGCAAACCCAAGTCTGCTGACTTTGCAGTGCTTGGCCTGGAGCAGTTATCAACTACTTCCCATGAGTCTATGAAATATAATTTACTGGGCAGTTGGGAATAAATACATGTTGAACCATCAGGATCCATTACAACTGAGCTACATTTTTAGAAATATAATACTGCTGTTCAGCATTTGGAATTGCTATGGAAACTGTAGGTAGAAGACTAGATTTTGCGCTTCAGGGTTAATCAGGTCATCTTTGATATTTGGCTCCACAAGGCTCAGAGGGTAACAGAAATAGTCATTTTAAGCTTTTGAGCTCAGAAATGTATAGGAAGCCCAACAAGGAATCACACTAACAAGCAAACAACAAGTGCTGCCCCCCAAGCCCTGCCCTAGAGCGTCACGGTACATTGTACATCAGTTTGTGTAATCGAGGACATGTAAGATGCAGAGAGAGCCGAGGATAACAAGAGATTCATTTGGTAAAATGCCCCAACAGTTTTCCAGCTGAGCTGCAGTGACTTTCTTTTCTTTTCCACTCGTTAGGGCAGGCTATAAACTGATGGGCGTGGGATGGCTTAATTCCTGCCTGCACCCAGTTGAATTTTAATCACATTTCTCTGTTTACTTGCTGTTCATTTTGCAATGAAATAAGGTGTCCCTCTTCACACTTTAGCACTTGAAAGGGAAGAAATTTTTTGGCAGGGCAGAGATGTGCTTTAGTTTACAGAAAATGGTAGCAGACTTGGGAATGGTTCAGCCTCATTTTATAGACAAAGGTAAGAGATTCCACACAGTTTCTATTGTGGCTTTGGGAACTGTGCTTACAGAGATAAAACAAGACCATATATTACACTGCAACTTGGCAATTATGGCAGCAGCCCACCAGCACCTGTGGCATCTCCAAAGGTAAGGTGAGTCAACCCACTGGGAACAAGTTGAGGAGAATTTGTCTCTTCATTTTCCACTTAGGACATAGCTCAAGTCATGGGCAGCTGGATGCTTGTGTAAAAATAAAAAACAAAATTCTTGGATCAGAGTAGGTTAAGACCAGCTCACTGTTGCCTATTGCAAGAACAACAATGTACATGGATCCTGTCCTGCTTATCTCGGGACATTAAGTGAAGTTTACACTCAGGGTATGTCTTGCCCTCAGTGATGCTAATTCCTGTGCAGGCAGAAAAAAAAAAAAAAAAAATACATGACAACACTTGGGGTCTGGAAGAGAAGCAGAGAATCAGAACAAAATCATGCCTGCAAAAAAATTCTGGTGGAGGAAAAGTCACATCATTAAAATGTTTTAGAAGAACTGACCTTCCCAACCACTGAGAATTGTATTTCATGCAGGGTGATTTTCAAAACATTCATTGTTAGTTCACACGTTTGAGTTATAGGATCAGCTTCTGGGAATCCATTTTCCCCACATCTCCTTGGGAAGAGATACTGAGATCTGAGAAGATGCTGGCCTTGAGTGAAGCCCAGAGAGCAGAGGCCCTTACACATGGCCCTGCCAACTCACATGGACAGCTCTTCCAGGAGAGCAAGTCAGCTCCAAAGCTCTAGGTTGAGATGATTTCAGGTACCTGCTCTGGCTATCATGACTACTGTTTTCATTCTCTCCACTCCTTTATCTTCTCCTGGGAATTGTATAGGTCTTCTTTCAAGTCTTCAAAATGTAAAGCATCTCCAGCTATATCATTTCCTTAGAAAATGAGACCAGCCCTTCTAAGTCTATCCTTCAGAGGAAGGCCACTTCTGTAATTATAAGTTGCTTTCGACCTTTTTAAGGGATACCATTATCAGTGACTCTAAGGTAAGGTTGATATTACACAGTGACTTTTGCGTGGTTTTTCTGGTCCCTTACTTGTTGAAGTAGTGAGTTTAAAAAGGGAAAGCAAAGTCCACCCCCTCTCTAGCAGGCCACCCCCATTAAACCAGGCTGTAGTCAAGGCTCCAGGTAACATGAGAAAGAGGAAAATGCAATGAGCTCTGCGTGTGAAATACCTGGGTATAAATACAGCCCTCCATCTAATTTGCTGGAGAAACTTGGACAAGCCATCTGATTTCTCTGAGTCCCTATTTCCCAATCTATGAAATGGAATAAAAATGATACTCCCTATCTGCCTTAGAGCAATAACAGAAAACTAAAACATAATTAACTATTGTGTGTTCTCTCTCTCTCTCTATCTATCTCTATCTCTCTCTGTTTCTGTCTCCCTACCTCCCTCTCGTTTTAAAACTGAGAGTACAGTTGGCAGGGAGAAAGACAAGTATGTTACCTTCTGGATTCATTTAAGGAAGGACTTTGATGTGTGAGCAGGATTTAGGGAGGAGTCGTTTTGGTATTGATGACCAGGGCATAGAATTCCTAAATACCTCTCTCCACTCCAAAACTGAGGGTACTTGTGTTTGGAGGTTAAGGGCTAATCCCTCCAAAAAAAAATTGTCTGCTAATAGTCAAAATTACTACAGTGCTAAGGACTTTGTTAAATTGATGAGTAATATACTAATAATAATGTTGGTAATAAAAAAAATTAAGCACTTAAAACTTTATAATGGAAGAAGCATAAAGATCTGACTTAGACTTAGCCACTAACTAATGGAGCTTTTACCATGTATCCAGAACTAGGATAATGGATTTGTGTGCAATATTTTTTTTAATTCTTATTATAACAAGATAAATGGTTACCATAGCCATGGCGCCTACTATTATTGGAGGATGTTTATGGTATTTATGCCCACAGTCTATCAGGATGGTCTGTGTACCCAGTGGAAAATGAAAGGAGTGATGGTACGTGACTTCCAAGGCTATATCATAAAAGGCGCCCTGGCTCCCATCTTGCTCTTCCTTGGATCACTTAAGCACGTACCAGGAGCCTAGAAAAAAAAAGATACAAACACTTTTGACAAATTGTTGCTGATTTTCAATAACTCTTCTAACTGTTCCTATGGATAAGAAATGTATTTAAGCTTTTATAGAATTATCAACTATAACTATTTTCAACAATTGGAAGGGGGATACCCAAAGCATACTCATGTCATACACTTTTCATCTGCACAGTGTTTGCAAATTCATTGACAACTGCACTTTTAGTCTCCTCTGCAATGCTTTCTTGGAAGGGCTCACTCTGGTCTTAATATCTAATGTAAACCTCTGAGTCTTGAATAAGGTCAGAAATAATAGATTGTCTACATTCCTGTTCTCTCTTGGCTGCTTCTCCCTTTTTGTTAGGGCCGTTTCTTATCCTTTTATCATAATAATTTACTCAGAAATTTCTAAGCTCTAGAGATCTGATGCATGCCAAATGGAGGAATCAAGTATTAGTCTGTGAAAAGAAATGCTAGTGTTTTAATTTATAGTGCACATCCAATAAAGAAAATATGATCTTTCATTCTCTAGGCACACCCTTATCTTTATGAGCTTACCTGGTAAACACTTTATGGAACAAAGTAAACTTCTTTTTTGCTTTGTTTTGTTTTATGATCTGAAGGAATATTTTACCGGGTCGTGCAAAATCTTTCTAGTTATCCTCTCATCTTTTACCCTTGGACAGAGCTTGTTAACATCTTACACATTTTAACTCGGTGAGGTCAGTTTCAGAACAACCAAGTATAGCACAGCTTCCTGTATATGACCTGGAAACCAGTCAGCAAAACCTGGAGATCTGCCTTTGTTACTTGATTAGTGTGGGAGACACTGAAAACTTCTCAAGACCATATTCACAAGTGTTCTGCTTCCTCCCATAGCTGACTAATCTCATTCATTTATGTTTGGTTCTTACTAGTTGCAGTCGAAGAGGGTAACCATTTTATGGTCTGTTTCTCGAATTTAGAAGCTAAAAGGGATCTTTGTGACACCCCATCCTCAACTGATTGCATAAAGAATTATCCTGTCTGCTGCCAACTCATCTCAGTGATAGTCCAACACGAATCAATTGTATACTGGCTTTCATGAGAACCCCAAAATTTTAACCAAACCTCAGCTTTCATCTGGGTAGGAAAAGCAGCCACCTATAGTAGCACAATCATTCTAAGATCCTACTGCCCAACCTACATATTGCCTTAAATCCTTACTGTACCAGCAATTTTTATTGAGTATCTTTGTATCAGGCACTATGATAGTTGTTTTACATACGTAATTACATTTAATCTTCTTAAAGTCTTCTGTAAGATGAGTATGAAGGTCCGTATTTTTTCAATCGAGAACACTGAGAACTAGAAAGATAAAGACATGTCCACAGTCACAATGATAGAAAAATAATACAATTAGAAGAGTCTCTGTAGCCCTGATGTTAACAACTGGGTTCTTTTCACCACACCAAAAACCTACCTCACTTTCTTGGGAACTTATTGAACATTTTTATCAGGTTAAGAAACTAATCTTAGAAGAAGTAATTAACTACAAATTAACAATAACCTCCCATATAGATGTGACGTAACAGATACGGTCTTCTCCTGCACAGAAAGGCATTATCTAAACAGTAGCCCTGAGAGGTAGAATTATGGCCATTTTGCAAATGACACAGGCTGAGTGTGAGGTGCCATGTGTCTTTTCCAAGGTAAGTCAACTGACCAAGCCAAGTCTTATTATACTCATTTTTCATTATCCTTCACCTCCTATTTTCAATTTAAAAATGAAATACAGGCTAGGTAAATTTGACTGAGAAAAAGAAAAAGAGGAATTTAGATGCATAGGCTATTTCCTGAGCATACCGAAAGGCACACGTTATGAAATAACCACATGAGAATACAGGGTTCTGTGTCAGGGGAGCCAAGAGAGTTGGGGAGACAAATGTTCACTATGATACAAGTTATGTATGTTGGGGAGAAGGCAAAATTCTTTGCATACATTTCTTAATTCTTCCAGTTCTTTGAAGCAGTTATAATTTTTCTCGATTTGTAAGATTAAAATAAAAAAGGTTCACATAGTTTACGTAACATGTCCTTGCCCAAGTTTATAGATTTTTAAGGTGAAAGCCAGGATTTGAACCCAGGTCTCTCTGAGTCGACAGTTCTTGCTCCTTTTACCACAGCCTTAGAAGAGAAAAACCGGACAGACCACCAATTTCTCAATTTCACCGTAAATTGTTTCTAAATAGAAATACTTCGTTACTTCTTGAAAGCCCACAGCCAAAGTAAGACTTTTTCCTCTTATACTGTGAGCATACTTTCAGAAAGTCTGTTTGAAAAGGTAAGGAAGAAAGAAAGAGAAAAGTTGCAAAACTTTGTAGTAACAGAACAGTTGCAACAGTACTCCTTCCTATTCTTTCAAGGGAAAATCAAGAATTTTGTTCAATGCATTTGAAGCTACTTTTGTACATCAAGAGCCCCTTCAATTCTGCTTCAAAAAGAGGATGTCTCCTTTTTTATCACATTAGTAGAATCAGATCCTGATGACAGATCTCTTCAGATCTTCAGTTTCTACTTCCTGAACCATACACAAGGTGATTCTGAAAACATTCCAAATAGAAGTCTCCATTGCGCCTCAAATACAAGAAGAGCAGATTTAGAATTTTATTCAATTAACCTATCAAGATTAGAAAATGAGGGCCTCTTGCTGGAAAACTGGATCTGCCTGTGCATCAGTAATAATGTTTGGTTGTTTCCTCATCTATCAGATTTTGCCATGGTTGTTACATAGCAGTGGAACGTACCATTAATTAGGATATACTCTAGTTTTTATAATTAACCCTAATATGTTAATATAGTGTGCTATTAAGTACAACATAAACCTGATTCTCTTTTATGCACCTGGGGAAGTGAAAATATTTAGCCAGCTTATTGTTTTGCTAAATTGGACATTTTCTAAAAACTGTATTTGAAAGATCTTCATTGTATTGACACATTTAGGGCCTGAATGTATGATAGATGGATAGATGGATGAAAAGGAAGAAAATGAGACTTGTTGAGCACATTTCATATCTCAAACACTCTTCTTAGCATCTCATATTTTTCTCATTGAATCAACGTATTTATTGATAGCCAGAACCCTAGGTTGTAGCTCCCAAGTAAGGGTCTCTTTGAGATATACATCCCACATAATCTTTCCCCTCAGAATGTGAAATGAAGTGTTTTTGTGGTGCTTTATCACTGCAATTTTCAAACATGTTAATGTCACTCCCAAAAGAATACTCTTTAAGGAGTCACATTTTGCACTTATTTTAATTTATATTTTTATAATGCCTCTGGAAATATACAGCTAGATTTTAACATCCGTAGTGACTCCCCCACTGCAATTAGGAAAGAAGAAGCCAATGCGTGTATTCATGTTCAGTGAATTGCTCTGTGTGGTTTCCAGCAAATTAAGATGTCTATTTCCTCATACAATTAGATAAAAATAATCATATCCTTGGGCTTATTTTTGGAGGAAATGGATAATATCAGTCATTTTGTCAAAAGTTGGCTCTTGTCAAGGTTGCAGTAATATGCAGAGAAGGAGGTGCCTATTACTATTATGATTGCTGTTGCAAATTTAGATATAACAACAAAATAATATATGTTATCCTTTATTGAACACACTGAAACTAAGGCTGTTTTGCACCCATTATTTCATGTTATACAAAAATAAAGGTTAAGTCTAAGAGATTAAATGATTTGCCTAATGTCCCATATACAAGAGAAAGAGAGAAAAAAGAAAGAATAATCCCAACATCCTAATCTTGGACTTTGGAATCAGGAATATTTTAGGTGAAAGCAACTAAAAATCCAACTCAAAGTGGCTTATGCAAAAATTAGGATTTATTGATTTATGCAACTGAAAAGTCACAGAAAATTATGCCTTTAGATGAGGCTGTATCCAGCAGCTCAAATGGTGTCTTACTCCTCCCTCACTCTCCCCATCTCTCCATCTCCTGGCTCCGCTCCCTTCTCTATTGTCATTTCCAACACAAAAGAATGCCAGCAGGAACTCTAGGCTTAAATTTTACCAGCTAAGTAATCCGGTAGTAACAGCTTTCCCTCTCACCCAATGATTCCAATCAAAAGTCTCAGAACTGAATATCAGTGGCTTTCCCTGGTTCACATCCCCATCCCTCAACCAATCACTGGACTAGTAATGGGATTGTCTTATTGGCCAGGCTTGGGTCATGAATCCAACTGATCCTATGGGTTGGAGCAGCACCACCAAGCCAAATGGAGTAAGAGTGGGAAAGGGTGTTTTCCCAAAAGACAAATGATGTTGTTTCATCAGAAGGAGAAATGGATGCTGGCACAGATCCCAAGTGTCTACTATACCTACTTAGACAAAGAAACTCCTCTCATTCAGACTTGAGATGTCAGGCCTCAATGCCGTTCGTGAATTTGGGTGGCTCAGTCACACTCATCTTAAAGTAACCGTCACAGTAGGTTATCTAACTTACTGCTTTAGAAAATTATTGAAAAGCTTTCATATGGCAAAATATACATATACAACTGGAAAGCATTTAATTATATAAATGGACTATTTTCCAAAAGAAAGCTTCCAGAATCATGAATAGGAAAGGATGAGGACTGAAGTTAAAGTAGTTACCATCAGTGAATAAACCAAAAATTATAATTACAATGGGTCCCTAGCTAGTCCTAAATATATAGAGTCCTAATATAGTCCTAAAATATTGAACAGTAAAGATTCAAGTCACATTCAAATCTAAACCAGCACAAGGTCAGGATTTATTTAAAGGGTGATAAAAAGATAATGTAAAAGATGTTAAAACTTAATCTATTTTAATACCGTTTGTTTTCTGTATATTTATTCTCTCTGAACTGGCTCACTCCTGAAACAGCCGCTTCTGGAGTTTATACAGTGCATGGTTAAAAGGGAGAGCATTGGCAGCCACACAAATGACAGAATAATGACTAAATGGAAAAACAGCTGAGTGCTATAATTTACAGATGATATGACCACATCAAAACCAGGGAAATGAGCTCTCTCTGTTTAATAGTCTCCAGACTGCCGTCTCTGGCCATCCATTCTTCTGACTTTACAAGCCAGCTATGCTGCATTCAACTCTAATCAAAAAGAAATGAAGAGAGAAAGAACCTTGCTGTACTTTTTCATAAACTGCTCTGAGTGTTCTCTAAGCTTCTCCACTGGGGAACAGAAGCAATGCCATTATAACCATAGAAAGACTGACTTTTCTAGCAAATAAATATTATATATTTCTGGCAAATAAATAAATAAAGAAATATATATATATATATATATATATATATATATATATATATATATATATATATATATGGATGGATGATTAACTGACAAGAATCTAATTGCTGGAGTAGTGAACATTAATAACCAAAGACTCTGACATCCTGTGAAAATCAGAGATGACGCATCTTCCTTCAAAATGTCTGTGTGTCAGTGCAGGTGTTGGGCTGAAAACCATACTGTTACTATTTCTTCATCTCCTGCAGGGATTCTATGCATATTTTTTTTGTATTTAAAAATCAGAATTTACTTACTACTTAATACTATTAGAGCTAAAGTAGCTGCCTCAAATTCCATTTTTGTTCACTCTCAGCTTTAGAACAGAAAGCTTTCTCTTTGTCCTTCCCAGTGATTTCCAGTCATAGGCGATCTTAATATTTCGCAGTAGTGTCATTGTAAAACCGGCAAGCCCAGCAGATACTTCTTGGGTGAGATAACCAGTCATGTATTTACCACTCATCATTTCAATTTAATCCTCACAGAAGTCTTAGGAGGGAAGCACTATTTCATATCTCTCTATTCCACAAACAAATAAGGAGGAAAGTGAGACTCCCAGAGGTTAATTAATTTGACCTAGGCTACACAGCAGCAGTGTAGACAGGATTCAAACTCGATTACTCCCTAAGACAAAGCCCAGCAACTCCTGCTTTTTAGTCATTAACACACTGCATAGCCTCAAATTATCTTCACTCCTCTCTGGATCAAAATCTACCCTCTGGGTTGTTCTTTCACATTTAGACAACAATCACTGCTAACACAGTCTTTAAGCAGTATGCATCTTGTTTATTCCAGGAATACTCATATTTTCACTTTTCTCAGATGTCTAAGCCATTGTTTCCCAGCATGGCTGTGCATGAGAATGACCTGGAGAGAGGTTGCTGGGTTTGTTTTCAGTAGAAATTTCCCATTCTCATTCTTGTGAGATTGATAACTCAGTCAAGTTAGAGAAGGCTCAATTTTTTTAAGCCAGAAGTTATTCTCATGCCTAGGCAGGGTAGAGTATCACTTATTTTAAAAAGATCAAGTTTTATTAGTGGCCTCAGGGACAGCAGCCTATATGCAAAGGAGGTTTGAGGAAGCTGTTGATAGTCTGCAAAACATGCCATTAACAGATGTGCCAGATTTTGATATATTATCTTAGTCTATTCAAGCTACTATCACAAAATATCATAGATTGGGTAGTTTCTAAACAGCAAGAAATTAATTTACTCACAGTCCTCGAGGCTGGGAAGTCCAAGATCAAGGTACCAGCAGATTCGGTATCTGGTGAGGACCCCATTTCCTGATTCATAGATGGTGCCTTCTCACTGGCTCTTTACATGGTGGAACGGGCAAACAAGCTCCCTTGGCTCTTTCATAAAGGCAGTAATATCATTCATGAGGGATTTTCCTTCATGACCTAGTTATCTTGTAAAGGCTCCACCTCTTAATACTATGGCATTTGGGATTAAGTTTCAGCATATGGATTTTGGAGGATGCAAACATTCAGACCATAGCATTTCACCCCTGGCCTCCCATAGTCGTGTTCTTCTCACACACAAGATATGTTCATGTCATACCCTTACCCCCCACACAAAATCCCAACTTGTGCCAGCATCTAGTCTAAATTGGAGTCTCATCTAAATATCATCTAAATCAGACATGGGTGAGACTCAAGGTAGGTTCAGTTTGAGGTGATTTCCTTTGCAGCTATGCACTTGTGAAATCAAACGAGTTGCATGCTTCCAAAATACAATGGTAGGACAGACACTCCCATTTCAAAAGGGGGAAACAGGAAAGAAGGGAGGAGTAACAGATCTTAAACAAGTCCAGAACCCAAGAGGGCAAGCAACATCAACTCTAATGGTTCCAGAATTATCTTCTTTGACTTGAGGCTCTGCCCTCCAGTCTCCACTGGGGCAGAGGTCCTGCCTCCACAGCTTTACTGGGCAGGGACTGGGCCTTCATGACTCTGTGCAGCCTTGCTCCCATGGCTTTGGATGGCCCCACCCCCACAACTTTGCTGGAGATAGCCCATATTGCTGCTTTTATGGGTTGGAGTAGCAAACCTATGGCTCTCCCAGGCTGGAACTAGTTCTACTAGTGTGAGGTATTAGAGGCAACCACAGTTCTACTGGGCATCACCCTCTGCCTGAGTCATGTGTCTGAGGCTCTGGGTACCTCCGTCCTTCAAAATCTAGGTGGAGGTACATACCCCCATGACTCACGCACCCTGCCAGCTGGCAGTGACACCTCAAATACACTGCCGTGGTTTACCATCTGTGCCCTCCAAAGAAGGGGCAGCCACCACAGCCCACAATGCATCTAGAAGCACTGGAGCCAAACCTGGGGCAGCTGAGGAGTGCTGTGCCATAGGCAGGGAGCAGGGCCTTGAAGCAGGACCAGGCAGTGAGTGCTGAGGTCCCTTAGGTACTTTAATTCCTTCCTTTGAAATTGTTCTCTTCTCAAGGCCCTTGTACTCTTGTCCTGTGATGACAGGGACAGCACTAATGATGGGGAAGTACCTTTGGGGTCATTCTTTCATTGTTTTGATGAATAGCACCTGGCCAGTGCATGCTAATCTCCTTATCAAACCGTTCTTGGCCACACTCTTGGTGTTCTCTCTTGAATATGATTTCTCATTTCCTATAACATGAACAGGCTGAAAATTTTCCAAATCTGTAAGTTTTACTTCCTTTTTGATTAAAAATTTCATCCTTAAATCATTCATCTCTTATTTTACTATAAGCAGTCAAGAGAAGCCATGCCACACCTTCAAAACTTTGCTTAGAAATTTCTTTTGCCAAGCCAGGTGCAATAGCACATACCTATAATCTCAGTGCTGTGGGAGGCCAAGATGAGAGGATTGCTTGAAGCCAGGAGTTCAAGACAATTTGGCAACATAGCAAGACCCTGTCTCTAAGAAAATAAAAATAGAACAATATGCCAGGTGTGGTGGCATGTGCCTGTGCCAGCTATTTGGGAGGGTGAAAGAGGGGGATCAATTGAGCCAAGGAGGTTGAGGTTGCAGTGAGTTATGACTGTGCCACTGCACTCCAGCCTAGATAACAGAGTGAGACCCAGTCTCTTAAAAAAAAGTAATAATAATGAAGAAAAAATTTCTTTCACCAAATATTTTATTTCATAGCTCAAAAATTCTACCTTCCACAAAATGCAAGGGCATGAATACAACTGGGCCAAGTTCCTTCTCACTCGGTACTAAGCACAGCCTTGCTTCCAGTTTCCGATAATATTTCTGCCCAAGACCTCATCAGAATGGCCTTTCCTGTGTATATTTTTATCAACTTTCTGTTCACCACCACTGAGATATTCTCTAAAAGTGAGGATTTCTCTACAACTCTCCTCTTCTTCTGAGCCCTCACCAGAATCACTTTTAATCATCCGTCTATGGCAATGTAGGCTTTTTAAAGCATATGCTTCAAAACTCTTCTACTCTCTACCAGTTTCAACCAATCCACATTGTTAGGTGTTTGTCAAAGCAACACCCCTACTTCTTTGTACCAATTTCTGCTTTCATCTGTTCAGGCTGCCATAACAAAATGCCATAGACTTGGGAGCTTCTAAACAATATAAATTTATTTCTCAGAGTTCTACAGGCTAAGAATTCCAAAATCAAGGCACCAGCAGATTGGTGTCCTTTGAGGGCCGCTTTCCTGATTTACAGATGGTGCCTCACTGTGTCCTCACATGGTTGAAGGAGTAGACAAGCTTCCTCCAACCTCCTCTATAAGAGCACTATACCGTTCATAAGAGTTCTGCCCTCATGACCTAATCACCTCCTAAAGGCTCCATGTCCTAATACTAATACTGGCCCTTCCCTGGATAATCCAGGCTAATGTCTCAATTTTAAGGACACTTTGTTAGCAACCTTAATGCTATCTTCAACCTTAATTCCCTTTTGCCAGGCAAGGTAACATATTCATAGGTTCCAGGGATTAGGATATAGAGATCTTTGGGAAGCAGGGTATTATTCTGCCTACTGTACTAGTATACAAATCAATAAGACTGAATGAATTCACCTAGGACATGAATTAGCCTAGAACATGAGTATGGGTAAGGAAGAAAAGCAATCCAATGCCTAAGACTGGGGAGTTAAAGGGAACCAGCCAAAGAGATCAAGAAAGAGCAGATGGAGAGGAAGGAGGAAACATAAGAGAAGGTGGTGTTCCAGAAGTTAAATGAGCAAAGTCTTTCAAGGAAGAGAGAATGACCTATTGCACTAATGCTACTGATAGGCTCCATAAATGAGGGCTGAGATTAGGCCATTGGATTTGGCCATGCAAAAGTCACTGGGGACCTAGCAAAAGTGGGTGGAGAGTTCTGTGCAGGTCTGTTTCCCACCCTGATCACCAACACTGTTCATATTAGTTTCCCAGGCACCTGAATGAAGTGAAGTTGTCCATTCTTTGTCACCAGTATCTTCCATCTTTATAAACCCTCATTTCCACCAGCCTATTTTTCTTTTCCTCTTCCAACAAACTTCTTTATAGCATTCTTTTTGCTTCCTGCCTTCTTATTTTCTCTTGTACTCATTTCAGTCAAGCTTTTTTCCCTCCCTCTCCCTGAAAACAAGTTTATGAGTGGAAAGTTGCTAAGTGTTTCTAGGATGTTACTGAGAAATACACTATTGCAAATAAAAATAAGGCTGTCTCAAAGATGGAAAAGACAAGTTGTAAAGGAAAGGGAATGTTTTGTCTTCTTGTAATGCAGCAAGGTAGGAAGTTTTATTCAGATAGAGAAAAAATCAAAAACTTAGTGATGAGGCTTTTGCATTTTTTAATGACATGTTCACCACTTGGCAGCTTTTATCCCTGTTGCTTTTCTTGTTAAAGATGTGCAGAAGGAGAGTAGCAGATATTCTGAAAATACAGATATTAGAAAGACACAATCACCTCTCTATGATTAACATGGAAGGAATAACTTAAATTATTGACTGCTGAGATGTGAGTAAGCTAGAAAGGCCTTTGATGCCAAAAGCCTAAGCCCTGGAACCATCTACCAGACTCCAGGGAGTCTGAATTCCAGTGTTTGCTGTGGTCTGTTTGGCTTTCTATTACATCTAAAATACATTTTAAGTGCTCAAGAGGAAAAATCATGACAAGAATTTTTACGAAACTGAGAAGTAGAAAAACCACTTATTTTTAACATCCATATAAAAGTGAGAAAACAAAGAGAATTTTTGCCCAGTACTTTACAGCAATTAAGTGACCATGCTGGACAAGTTCACAGTTCTGCTCAGAAGCTTGAAACTAAGGTTGCAAAAAGAAGTGGTAGTTGTCTGATTTTCTAATCAGACAACTGATTAGAACAGTTGTCCAAAAAGCTGATAAGAACACTTAGACACAGGAAGGGCAACATCACACACCAGGGCCTGTTGTGGGGTGGGGGAGGGGGGAGGGATAGCATTAGGAGATATACCTAATGTAAATGACGAGTTAATGGGTGCAGCACACCAACATGGCACATGTATACATATGTAACAAACCTGCACATTATGCACGTGTACCCTAGAACTTAAAGTATAATTTAAAAATAATAATAAAATAAATAAATAAAATAGAGGAGATGTTGCTAAACATTCTATTAGAAAAAAATGAACAACAATAATCTAACTGGAATAAAATAGCAGTCATAGATTGCTATGGGACTGCAAAATGCCTTTCTCTGACTAGAGAAATTAATCACGTAAGATAATATACAACTGGCTACCATACTTACATTCTAGGATATTCAACAACTTCAAAGTCAAAGGCCTTAACCCTTCCCTCACACCATTTAAAAAACAGCTTCAAATTAGATCATAGACCTAAATTTACCATGTAAAGCCATAAAATTTCCAGAAGAACAAAGTAGGAGAAAAATCTTTGTAATTTAGGATTAGACCTAGGTTTTGATTTTTTTGTCTTTTGTGAGTGTGAGTGTGTGTGTGTGTGTGTGTGTGTGTGTGAGTTTTAGATAAGACTAAAAGACATGAAACCTAAAGAAAATATCTTAAACTTTTGCTCTTAACATACTGTAAATAAAATGAAAAAGAAAAGCCAGAGACAGGGAGAAAATATTTACAAAGTACATATTTGGTAAAATTCTCGTATCCAGACTATATAAAGAACTCTTAGACTCAATAAGAAGACATCCCAATAAAAGTAGCAAAAGATTTGAATGTACATTTGTCCATGATAGGTAAAGGATTGTAAATAACTCCATGAAAGGAGCTCAATATCATTTGCCATTAAGGAAATGCAAATTAAAACTACAGTGAGATAACTGTATAAGATGAGGAGTAACTGGAACTCTCATTTATTGCTGGTGGGAATGCAAAGTGATACAGCCACTTTGGAAAATAGTTTGGAGGTTTCTTTTAAAGTAAAACATACACTTACAATATGACCAACAATTCTACTCCTAGGTATTTACCCAAGAGAGATGAAAACATGTCCACACGATAACCTGTACATGAATGTTTATAGAAGCTATAATAACCAAAAAATTGTAAAAAAAAACAAATGACCATCAACCAGTGTATTTTTCTGTTCTCGCACTGCTATAAAGATACTACTTATGACTAGGTAATTTATAAGGAAAAAAAGGTTTCATTGACTCACAGTTTCTCATAGCTGAGAGGCCTTGGGAAACTTATAATCATGGCAGAAGGTGAAGGGGAAGCAAGGCACATTTTACAAGGACACAGGAGAGAGAAGAGGGGAGCACTGGACATTTATCAAACAACCAGATATAGAGAGAACTCAGTCACTATCATAAGAATAGCATGGGGGAAACTGACCCATGATCCAATCACCCCCCACCATGTCCCTCCCTCAGCATGTAGGCAGCACAATTTGTATTACAATTGAAGATGAGATTTGGGTGGGGACACAACCAAACCATATCAACTGGCTTAATAAATTGTGGTATGTCCGTACAATGGACTAATACTCAGCAATGAAAAGAAAGCAGCTACTAATACATGCAACAACATTCTGGAAAACTATAGGGATAAAGCACAGACCAGAGTTGCCAGAGACTGCGGGTCTCAGGAGTAACTAACTATAAAGCACCGAAGAATTTTGTGGGGTGAGGAAAATGTTATATATTTTAATTGTAGTGGTGGTTGCATGCCTACACTTTTGCCAAACCTCATCACACTACATACTTAAAAAGGGTTAATTTTGCTAGATGCAAATTATACTTCAAGAAAACTGACTTGAGTCAGAAGGAAGAACGAATTTAAAGTAGAAAAAGGTTAGGCCAGGGAGATAAAATTGGGTATAGTTCTAGCTAAGAGAAATGAAATGTAGTAGGTCAATTTTAAAAAGGTGTTTTTCAAGTTGCCATCCATGGCCTGCAATTTAGTCATTTGTCATCTTATATTGGTCAGTTGTCCTACAATGTAGTATAAGTGAATATTTTTAATGACTTGCCAACCCCTGAAAGACCCAAGGAGTTTCACATAAAAACCCACACTTTCTAGCTATTTGTTAAAATAGCACGAAGATCTGGTCACACTGGGATGGCACTGAGATATAGCAAAGCCTAGATGAGTTTAGAAGCTCTAGGCCTGACCTTGTTTGCCTATCTGGCCCCCATAGGCATTTCTGTTTTCCACTGTGGCTTTATTTTAAAACAGCCCAACTAATGCCAACTAATGCCAACTAAAGCCATGATGTTGAGTGGCCAAAGATAGTAAATTCAGAATGTGCGGGCTAAAATGCTAAACCTTTATACTATCAAGATTCTTGAATGCAGATTTTAAGTTTTAAAAATTCAATTTGGTTAAAAGTATTCAGTTTAGTTATACTTAAGTAGTATTTTTTTTTTTTTTTTGAGACAGAGTCTTGCTCTGCCGCCCAGGCTGGAGTGCAGTGGCCGGATCTCAGCTCACTGCAAGCTCCGCCTCCCAGGTCTACGCCATTCTCCTGCCTCAGCCTCCCGAGTAGCTGGGACTACAGGCGCCCGCCACCTCGCCCAGCTAGTTTTTTGTATTTTTTAGTAGAGACGGGGTTTCACCGTGTTAGCCAGGGTGGTCTCGATCTCCTGACCTCGTGATCCGCCTGTCTCGGCCTCCCAAAGTGCTGGGATTACAGAAGTAGTACTTATTTAAAACATGCTTTCAATGATATTTTAATGTTAATGAGGCTTAATCAATGTCAGTTTTAAGAATTATAATGGGAAAAGATGGAAAACTTCGGGACATCATTTATCAAGGCTGAGAGTGATTCTAGCTTTGGGAAATAAGGACTAGTTGGCAAATTCATCTCCCATAAAATACCTATGAGATTCTTAGAGTAATGGCTACAAGTGCATAAGCAGAGTTTAACCTATGTACCTTGCAAAGTCAACATTTTTCAGTGATATTCAAGTCACAAGTAGACTGGGAATGGTGGCTCATGCCTGTAAATCCCAGCACCTTAGGAGGCCAAGATGGGAGGATTGCTTGAGGCCAAGGGTTCAAGATCAGCCTGGACAACATAGTGAGAGCCCATCTCTACAAAATATTTTAAAATTATCTGGGCATGGTAACATGTGCCTGTAATCCTAGCTTACTCATGAGGCTAAGGAGGACCACTTGAGCCCAGGAGGTTGAGGCTGCAGGGAGCTATGATCATACCATTGCACTCCAACCTGGGTGACAGATCAAGGCCCTGTCTCAAAAAAAAATTGCAATTAGAAGGGGACATTTCATTAAAAACTGTAACTCTAAATAATAACAATTAAAAGATTTGTGAGAAAGATAAAATAAATTTTTACCTAGGTTTTTCTGTTTTCCTCCATATCTTCCACAATAAAAGTTATCTTCTTTACCGATTTAAACTTTATAAAGTTCAGATGTTTTAATAAAGTATATGTTTATGAGACTAATAACTGGTTACACAGAAAGGCCACTCTGAGTCACCTTGAATCAGTGGAAAAAAGAAGGAAGGAAAGCCCCCGCCCCCTCATTCCATGTCACAATTTAGAATATTTCCCTGTGGGGCTAGAATGTTCATTTATGGGTAGGAAGTTCGAGGGTAGCTCCTACTTTTCTCTATCTTGAATCTGAATATGACTATGGCAGTGTCACTCAGGTCAGTCATCATTAGACTCCCATACAGAAAGGGGATGGAAGTTTTTGAGAAGGCTTAGAGAGCCTTTGACAAATTTGATTCTCTATTAGTCGAGGTTTTGTGGAGGGACAGACTCATAGGGTATACATATATATGAAGGGGAGTTTATTAGGAGAATTGACTTACACAGTCACAAGGTAAAGTCCCACGATAGGCTGTCTGCAAGTTCTGGAGCAAGGAAGCCAGTGGTGAATCAGTCGGAGTCCCAAAGCTCAAAAGTAGGGAAGCCAACAGTGCAGCCTTCAGTTTATGGCCAAAGGCCCAGGAGCCCCTGGCAAAACACTGGTGTAAGTTTAGGAGTCCAAAAGCTGAAGAACTTGGAGTCTGATGTTCGAGGGCAGGAAGCATTTAGCATGGGAGAAAGACGGAGGCTAGAAGACTCAGCAAATCTGCTCTTCCATCTTCTCCTGCCTGGTTTATTCCAGCCACACTGGCAGCTAATTAGATGGTGCCCACCCAGGTTTAGGGTGAGTCTGGCTCTCCCAGTCCACTGACTCACATGTTAATCTCCTTTGACAACACCCTCATAGACATACCCAGGAACAATACTTAACATCCTTCAATTCACTCAAGTTGACACTCAGATTAACCATCACAGATTCTGAAGTCCAAAGTTAAATGTTATGACTGTTCTCATGAGAAGAAAAAAAGTGTGTTTGTGTGTGTGTGTACCTAACTACCTCAATCTTATAATTTTAATCAAGTTATCAAATAAACACGGAAGAGGTTTAATGTCAGGAAATGTCAACCTACCAATGCAAATTCTGCTTTCTGGTTTAAATCCTGCCATTTGTCCCAGAGAGCCAACATACTGTTGTGAGTATTATGAGCAGTGTTATTTTCAATAACTGAGTTATTTTCAATAGACAAACCTAGATGCTCATAATTCAGGCTATCTGCTTTTTTTATTATCTTTCTGACATAGTACAGAGTCACTAGGCTTCACACAAAGATAAATGTGTATATGAGACTTGCAATTATTCCTCCATCTCCAGCATTTTATTTATGCTTGTGTACCAGAGCACAGTATAATTCATATCTGACAAATGTTGCCGAGAGTCATTTTAAACCCGTGAGGTAGATGAAAGCAGGAAGATACCAGGATTTGTTACTGAGACTGTGTCTGGTTCACAGAAGTCAGTGCCCTTCTTAGTGGATATAGAGCTGCAAACGTGAAGAATTATGACTAATAAAAAAGGTCAGATTCCAAAGCTGCTCCCTTTGGAATCTGTTCGAGCAGTTTAATAAACTGCTCAAAATAAAAGAGTACATAGGACTTTATTTCATGGTGTGAAAAATTTAGGAAATGGAAAATGCCATTTAAAAGACAGAAGATCCCAGAAAATTAGTACTCTGTCCTCAGAAATCCCTTGAGTCTTGTGCAGGTCTGTTCCCTGCCCCACTCACCAAAACTATTCATATGGTTTCCCAGACAAATTAATGCAGCCTAAGTTAGCCATTTCTTATTACCAATATTAAGAGGTTAAATTTAGCAGTGGGCTTCCATATAGCCAGGCTGACCAGTACAGACTTGATAAGAAGAGCATGTTTATTTCTTTTAAAGCCCCGTGGTATGAGCTAAATTGTTTTCCCTTCCCTCTTTTCTGTCATCTTCTCTTCCCTCTCTGCTTTTGTAGAGGCTTTCCTTTGCTTAAAATGCCTTTCTCGGTCTCCACAGTCTAGAAACTTCCAGGGAGCCTTTTCTAGCCCCTGAGTCTGAGAAATGGATTTACCTACTCCGTTTCGGGGGTTTTATAGCACTCTGTTCTTACCATACTCTATCACAACAATTGATTAACTTAGCTGTCTCCAACAAAATACTGCAACCCTTTTCAGAACGGTATCTATGTTGCATTTGACATTGAAGTTTATACTTCATACAATGCACAGAGCAAGCACAGAACAGGCTTCTTGAGAACGAAAGAATAAAGCAAAAGCCATTTCAGGAAGGTACCACATAGGTTTTAAGTTTGTTTTAATCCTTTAAACAAAGATCGGTGAAATTGCAGTAAGTGTCAGTACTTTTAGCAAAGTAGTTATACCTATACACATTTACAACTCTTGCAGAAGTTACATTGACATCAGAATAGTCCTCCTACCTTGATGTTTCTATTTGTAAAAAATTAAAAACAGACACAAAGGACCTCACAAGAGCTGAATATTTGCAACCTGTACATTTTGATGTTTGAAAAGACATAGCATGTAACTGCTATGAAGCTCTCATTTTCTGCTAAGTTGAAAACATAACCATATTCCTGAATAGCAGATCAATAGTGCTGGCATAAAAGAAAAGGAGATAAAAATGTTCCTTTGTTTTTATGTTCTCCCCATCCATTCTAACAATCTAAAATACTACTGAGACATGGGGAGAAATGAAGGGATTTCTGAGGCTTTTATGCTTGTTGCTGTCCAATTATTCAGGAGGAGGAAAGTTGGGGAGGTGAGCTCTTGATAATCTGTTTCAAGTCTCTACTCCTGAGATGAAAGAGCAATGTACAATGGCATAAACCTTTGTATTTAAGAATAAAATATAAACATCATGTAACTGTTCTCATAAATGAGTTTTATAGGATTTTAGAGTATTCCACCCACACCTGGAGCCAAAAAGTATAGGCCAGGCATGGTGGCTCACACCTGTAATCCCAGCATTTTGGGAGGCCAAGGCAGGTGGATTGCTGGAGACCAGGAGCTTATGACCAGCCTGGGCAACATGGCAAGACCTGTCTCTATTTTTTAAAAAATTGAAGTGTAGATTTACAGGCAAGACAAGAAAGAAACAGGTGGTGTCAGTCATATGAATGATGGGAGGTGGGTTATCTGAATTAGTGAGTTGGGCAGTTTTTTGTCTAAAATGAGAAGGTCAACCAAGGTTATATTTAAAGAATTTTTTCAGCTATAAAAGTATGTAATGTTGTGATTCTAAATCAGCCATGCTATCAGTAGGGAACGAAAATCATCCTGCCTCACATTTGTACAAAACCTTACAAAGGGTTTTCACATCCTTTACCAAATGCAGTCGACTCTTAAGTTTGACTTGATGAAAAGACCCAGGGTTTTATTCTTGAATTACGTGTAGATGCAATCCGTTCATTCCTTTATTTGTTCTGCAAATGGTTTCTACTACGTGCTGACCATGGCACTAACAGTTTAGGAAACAAAAGTGAATGTAATACAGGCCCTATTTTTATAAAGTGTACAGTCTAATAGGACACACATTAAAAATAATACCATAAAATGCAAAGTATAATATACATATTGATATATGTACAGAAATTATATATATAAATATATGCATATATATAATTATAAGTTGTGAAAATGATATAAAAGGAAGAGTCCAATGAGTTGAAATATTTTAGCAACTTGCTGAAAAACAGCAAGTTGAAATATTTTGGACAGGGTTGCTGAGGAGGGCTTGAAGGGCTAACATGTAAACTGAGACCTGAATCATGAAAGTCAGCAGCCTGCCAAAAAGCAGGGGAAGAACACTCCAGGCAGGAGGAATGGCATGAATGAAGACTAAGGAGGAAAGAGGGTGGCAAATGGAAATCACTGAATAAAGGCCAGTGTGGTTGGAGCAGGAGGAGCAAGGGGTAGAGGGGAGAAGAGAGGGTGAGTCTCATACAGGTTTTCTAGGCCACAAGAAAGAGTTTAGATTTTAACCCGAGTATGGTGGGAAAACATGAACACATTTTACATAGGGATTGTATCTCAGTTATTTGCATGACAAACTCGTGGGGTTCTCTTTGGAAAATGGGCTACAGTGAGCAACGGAGGAATCAGGAAAGCAGTTAAGAGAGCTTTTCACTTGTCCAGACAAAGGATGATGGCATGGCAGCTTAGGCTGGGCAGAGGAGAGGGAGGGAAGGGAGCATGTTTAGGGTACAAGTTAGAGGTGGAGTCAACAGGACTAGCTGGTGCTCTGGGTGTGGGACATAAGAGAGGAGGAGGAATTCCAGGTGACACCCAGGTTTCTCTCTTGAGCAACTGAGTTGATTGAAGTGCCTTTTACTGAGACAGGAATGATTGGAGGAGGAATAGATTGAAGATGAGAAGTAGAAACATGTGATTTGGGTTAACTATGAGCTGCCTGTGAGGCATCCATGTGGACATCTGCAACAGATAGTGAGACATACTGGCCCGGGAGCTCATAACAGAAGTCAGACCTGGAGATGAAATGGGAAAATTGTACACAGGAATAGTATTTAAAGTCACAGAGCAAAGGGATATAGAAAACTATAATGAAGCAAATGGTTCTATTCTTTATTGGAAAATTCAGTAAGTCAAGACTCTCAGCCTACCTCATTTGTTTTCAATATTTTTATTGTGGTAAAATACACATAACATAAAACGTACCATCCTAACTTTTTTACAGGAATATCTGAGTAAATTCTTTAATATACTGTTATCACGTCATACTATGGCCATGAGTATTTTTTTCTGATTTTTTAATTGTGGTAAAATACACATTACGTAAAATGTCCTATCTTAACCATTTTTAAGACTGTAGTTCAGTGGCATTAAATACATTCATATTTTCATGCAATAATCACCACCATTCATCTCCAGAATTCTTTGTCCTGCAAAACTGATCTGACAGACAATGGGAATTATTTTTAAAAATTTTTAAAACTGAAACTCTATACCCATTAAACAATAATTCCCCATTTCTTCCTACCTCCAGCCCCTAGCAACCACTATTCTACTTTCTCTATAATTTTGAGTACTTTAAGTACTTCATGTAAGTGGTATCATACAGTATTTTTCTTTTTGTGGTAAGCTTATTTCACTTAACATAATATCTTCAAAGTTCATCACTGTTGTAGCATGTGTCAGTATTCTCTTCTTAAGGCTGAATAATATTCTATTATACATGTATACCACATTTTGCCCATTCATTCATCTGCCAGTGAACACCTGGTTTGCTTCAACATGTAAGTTATTGTCAATAATTCATCTCACCTCATTTTTAACCAACTGAATCCCACCACTCATCAGCCTGCCGAGAGATGCTTATTAAACACCTCTTATATGCACAGCACTATTATGTGAACAAGCCATAAACTTCTGATATTAAAATTAATACTATTTAATATTCTAATATTCTATTAGCAAGTCAAAACTTCTGTGCTTGGTATTTTCTGAACTGGTTTTGCTTTGCATTTGATTGGTATTCATCAGAATCACTACAATGTTTGAGGAACCAAATTAGATAATACTGTTCATCAAGTAATTTTCTGCACGAAACTCAAATTCTTGTTCCTTTGATATGCTTTTCTAAAATGGCCAAAGTAATGCAAACATAATTTAAAAATATATACATATATAGTACATATTACATTTAAGATGATTCATTTACATTTATCCTCCCTTTTTATAGGAAGGGAAGGTGGAAAGAATGTGTATAATCAGCAAATTTTCTCTGAGAGAAGCAGTTACATTACCCACAAATAAAATTTACTGCAAAATTATACATGAAAAATTGTAAGGAAAGTATTCACAATTGAAGCTTTACTGTAGGCGTCTATTAGGGAGAAATGTTAGCTAGAAACCCAATTTCCTTGTACAATAACCACAAAAGCAACAAGCATTTCTAATAAGCAACATCACAAAGTTGCCACAAGCCATACTTGCAAATTCAGGATATGTTTTCAACTGCAGAGAATGTTTACAGAACAGAAAGGTCAATGTTTTAAGCAATTTAGTGCATGGAGACAGATTTTATTTTTCAAAGGAGTATATAAACCTTGATATAAGTTGGCATAAAAGATATTAAATGATTATAGTGACTGGGGAATTATTTATTAGGCAATTTTCCCCTTTCTTTTCTGAAAATTGATATTCAAGGTGTCTTTTACCGAGATACTATTTTACACTAGGAAATCCATACTCATTCCCTATTAGAATGAGTGAGCATTTTGTGACAGCATTTGTATAAAAATGGCTGTTTTCTATGTTAGAAGGCTGGTCTTCAGAATCCTCCACTTGGCTACAAGTCATGGGCCCATTAATCCCAGACACAGAATTTCTGAAATGAAAATATGCTCCATGGCTTCATTTATTGATGACATCATCTAAGTGTTTTCTCCACAAGGTTATAAATGCATTGCTTGGCCATGTTGAATATTTGCTGATGGAATGCCTAAGTGAAATATGATAATGTTCTGTTCTTCTGTCCTTGTGATTTCAACACATTTCAAATCAAAGCATTGGCCTATCAGGTCAGCTGGACTGCATTGATCTTTGGTTTTCCTTTCCCTCGGAGACTCAGTGGAATGGAGTAAGCGCTGCAAAAAAAATCATTTCAGAGGAAGCACTCAGAGTGGGGAAATAAATGCCTTAAATAATGAATAATGATGTTGCTGATACTAATTTTAATCATTTGAACAAGAGGATGAATTTTTTAATGCCATCAATATGTACTTTGGGTTTAAGTTTATAGCTAATGGAACCCAGAAAAATCTAGAAGCAGTCTAATTGGGAGGGTCCCAGGATAGGGAGTTGCAGTGGACCCAAAGGGTCACTCAATTCCATGAATCACCTTTGCTCTCAGTCAACAAGCCACGGAGAAGTCAGCCTCAGACCTGCACATACCTGATGTGATTGATATGTCACATGTTTCCCAGAGAGAGGATCCCAAGGACTAGAGTAGAGCACACTTTATTGGATTTTTAAGAGAATAATTATAATACAGCTATGGGGTAAACCCCTTACTTTATAACATTTTTCCTTTCAATCCGAGTTTACATAATTCTAGGCAGTAAAAATTGTATACCTTAGCCATCATAGACTAGGTCTGTAACTTCCTAGGCAGGTCCAATTTCCACTAAAACCCCTAAGGATTTGTTTTCTTCATTTTAACAATCTCCTTCCACTCCCTTCTCCCAGTCTCTTTACAATTCCTCCAGCATTTCCTCCAACTCTGATCCATTTATTAAATGATACATCAACATGTAAAGCTCCACATATCTAGTGTGTAGGGAGATTGCACTAAATGGAGAACAAATACATGCCCTCGATACGATGGAAGGGCAAGGTTTCTATGGTTACTTCTGATACCAAGCTTCTACTTATGTAAATTGTCTTCTGTGTAAATGTGGAAAAGAAACTGGCCTCTGAGGATACTTAACCAACATTCTCAAAAGACTTCATTCAAAGTCTAATTTTCAGCTGAATAAAACCTCGCCTCCTTTTTCTGCTTTCCCAGTTGTCTTTTGAAGTCACTTTGTTTATATTTGAACATTCTCCTTTTTCTAGTCCTCCCATAGTCCCCTGTGTGAACTGGTGAGATGGGAATGATTGAATAATACCTAGAAGTCATTTTGTATTTGATATATTACCAAAGTCAACTGACAGTTGAGCATTTTTGAGAGATTGTGATGAGCAGGTAGTATATATAGAATGAGTACCCAGGGGCCCAAGCATATAACTTAGTGAAGAAAAATATGGTCATGGTCATCAGACAATTAAAGGGTTTTAATTTCACTACTACTCAAACTGTCAAAACTCATACCAGAAGTCGGGCATGGTGGCTCACGCCTGTAATCCCAGCACTTTGGGTGGTCAAGGCGGGTGGATCACATGAGGTCAGGACTTTAAGACCAGCCTGGCCAATATAGCGAAACTCCGTCTCTACCAAAAGTACAAAAAAGTGAGCCAGGCATGATGGCATGCGCCTGTGATCCCAGCTACTCGGGAGGCTGAGGCAGGAGAATCACTTGAATCCAGGAGGCAGAGATTGCAATGAGCCAAAATCACGCCACTGCACTCCAGCCTGGATGACAGAGCAAGATTCTGTCTCAAAAAAAAAAGTCATACTATTCCGTTTGTTCAAATAATTTTTTCTCTGTGTTTGCCAGAATTGTAGAAGAGAGACTACTTGGGAGGAAACATCCTTTAAAAGCATATTTACCATTCATGAAAAGACACCATGAAGATAGTAAGAGGGCAAGCCACAATTTATATATAATCTTCTGTACCGTGTATATCATGTATATATGAAAATGAGTTCAAATTCAGAATACAAAAAGAATTCCTACAAATCAATCAGAAAAAGCCAGACAACCCAACTGAAAAATGAGAAAAAAAAAAACTTGAACCAGATGTATCAAAGAGAGATTGTCAAATGGCAATAAATATATGACAAGGTGTTCAACATCATTAGTCATCAGGGAAATGCAAATTAAAATCACAATGAGATACTATTACACACACACCAGCATGGTTTAAACAAAAAACAAAACAAAACAAAACACAGTAGTCCCTTATCCCTGGTTTCACTTTCTGTGATTTTAGTTATCTGCAGTCAACATCAGGTCAAAAATATTACATACAATAAAACATTTTGAGAAAGGGGGACCACATTTATACAAACTTTTATTACAGCATATTGTTATAATTGTTCTATTTTATTAGTTATTGCTGTTAATCTCTTACTCTGCCTAATTTATAAATTGAACTTTATCATAGGTATGTATGTGTGGAAAAAAAATAGTATAAATAGGATTCGGTCCTATCTGTGGTTTTAGGCATCTACTAGGGGTCTTGGAATGTATCCCACATAGATAAGAGAGTACCACTCTGCCAGGTGTTGGCATGAACATGAAATAACTGGAACTCTCATGTACTACATCTGGAAGCACATACTGATACACTCTGGGAACATTGTCTGGTAGTGTCTATTAAGCTGAACATAAGCATGTCCCATGACCCAGCAGTTCTACTCCTAAGTATACACTCAACACAACTGCCTGCAATGGTCACCGAAGTACTCGCACAGGAATAATTAAAACTGTGTTGCTATTGAGAGCCCCAAAGTAGCAACTGCCTAACTTCCTTCCTTCCTTCCTTCCTTCTTTCCTTCCCTCCTTCCTTCCTTCCTTCCTTCCTTCCTTCCTTCCTTCCTTCCTTCCTTCCTTCCTTCCCTCCCTCCCTCCCTCCCTCCCCCCTTCCTTCTTTCTTTCTTTTCTTTCTTTTCTTTTTCTTTCCTTTCTTTCCTGTCTTTCCTTTCTTTTCTTTCTTTTTTCTTTCTTTCTCTCTCTCTCTTTCTTTTTTTTTCTTTCCAGAGTTTTGATCTTGTTGCCCAGGCTGGAGTGCAGTGGCATGATTTCGGCTCACTGCAACCTCCACCTCCCAGGTTCAAGCGATTCTCCTGCCTCAGCCTCCTGAGTGGCTGGGATTATAGGTGCGTGCCACCACATCCAGCTAATTGCTTTTATTTGTAGTAGAGACAGGCTTTCATCATGTTGGCCAGACTGGTCTCAAACTCCTGACCTCAGGTGATCCACTTGCCTCAGCCTCCCCAAGTGCAGGGATTACAGGCGTGAGCCACCGAGCCCGGCCTCTACTGTCTTTCAAACATTGGATGGATAAATAAATACATACATTGAAATACTATGGAACAATGAAAACAAACTCCTGATACTTTTATGAATAAATCTCATGAACATAATATTAAGTCAAGCCAGGCGTAATTGAATTACTGCATATTTCTAGTTATATAAAGTTGCAGCATAGGCAAACCAATCTATAACGTTAGAGGTCAGGGTAAGCTTACCCTCTAGATAAGGATAGTCTCTGGGAGGAGATAGAAGAGGGTTTTGGGGGTGTTGGTAATATTTCCTTTTTTTGTTCACTTTGGGAGTTGAATGCTTACACTCACTTCACTAAGGAAAGAACATCATCTTTTAACTCTCACTCCTATCGGAGGATTCTAAGAGAAGCTAGTCAGGAACCATGGTGGGTCTTTTCAGTTAAAGAAGACTGTCTAGGGGTGTGACGTGAAACAAATACCTAGAGCAAACAGAGTCACTTAACACAAGCAGCAAACAGAGTCACTTAACACAAGCAGCTGATGCTCCCACCGCCCCCCAGGTCTTCCTGGCTTTGCATGACCAGATGGTAGAGGGCCCTACTGTGCCAGCCCTTAAGTCCAGCCTTGATGGTTTTTTGACAATTTTCTGATGGCATCTCAGATCAGGGCTGGCTTTGCTTCCTCCTCACCCTGCTATTCAGTTTCTTGACACAGACACAACTTACCTTGCCTGTAATACGGTGCATCTGAGATTCAACAATTCTCAGCCACCACTCCCAGCTAGCCAGTCCTGAGAGTGAGGACTTTGTCAAGTGATTTTGGAAAATGAAAGAATCTGATCGATTTTGGCTAAATTTTCAACCTCTCTAGGATGCCAAACTAAACTTGTCTATGGCAAATCAGGAAATCAAGACCTATAATTTTGGCGCCTAACTGGCTAAACTTCTGAAAGGCAGGAGGCTGAAATGGCAGTGACTAGAGAAACGGGGATTAAATGAGAAGATAGCAGTCAATGATTCCCCTGACCCAGGAATTCCACCACTAGCTGTAAAGTTTACCTTGAATAAGTTAGACTCATAGAGTATAACAGAAAACAACTTTATTCTTTCTTATCCCTGTCCCTTCAAGCCTTCTGTGAAAGTGATTCTCAAGGTGTGGTCCCTGGGCCAGCAGCATCAACATCACCTGGAACTTGTGAGAAATGAAGATTCTCAGGCCCTTCCCTATACCTACTGAATCAGACATCGGGTGTAGCGGGGGAACACCACAATCTGTCTTTAAGGAGCCCTCAAGGTAAGTCTAGGACTTGCTAGAATTTGAGAACTGGCGTTTTGTTAACTTCGGTCTTCAGTGTACGTGTTAGAAGCAAACAGGCTTGTGGTATTGTTTAGTATCCTTTAGTTTCAGATGCAGGGGAGATTTATCTAGCAACAAAAAACAATCAGGACAATTAAGATGTTTCAAAGAGTGTTCAAGGCACCAAAAGGTTGAAAGGACCTTAGGCTGCACATTAATGTCACCAGAGGAGATTTTTTTCTAAATGTTCCTCATCCAGACCTCATCCTCAGAGATTCTGATTTAACCAGTTCTTGGTGAGGTCACTTTATTTTTTTTTAAGTGCCTGCCTTAGTAGATTCAGGCTGCTATAATGGAACACCATTTGTGGAGTGTCTTATAAACAATAGAAATGTATTTTTCATAGTTCTGGAGGCAGAAAGTCTGAGATCAGGGCGCCAGTGCGACCACATTCTAGTGAGGGTCTACTTTCCTGTTCATAGATGGAATCTTCTTGTGACCTCACATAGTAGAAGGGACAAGAAAGCTCTCTGGATCTGTTTTATAATATCACTAATTCCATTGATGAGGCTGTTGCATTTGTGATCTAATTATCTTCCGAAGGCTCCAACTCCTGAAATCATCACAGTGTGGGTTAGATTTCATCATATGAATTTTTCAGGGACACAGACCTTCAGTCTATAGCAGTGTCCCTAACCCTACCAATAAAATACAGCCAGGGTTATGAATTAATAATATTGATCACCAAAACCCTTAAGCCTGCTGATGTGATTATTCTTGTTTTGGAAAAGTTACTTCCCAGGCCACTGGTTCCAGTATTCAGGTTTATGTTCACCTTCATATCTAATCAAAGTCTTTCTTCCTGTGATTTGACTCATTTGGATCAAATATTCATTGATTACCTGCAATGTAACCAGTGCAACTATAAAATGGGTATCCATCGCCTCCCATCTTGTCCATGTGGTTCTCATCTGGTTTTTCAAGAGTATGAAAGAGTTTTTTTGTGTGTAGATGAGTAATTGGAATTCTAGGGTCAACCAATGCTGAGTTTGTGTGCCAGACCCCACCCTGATTATGCATGAAGTGATCGTGAGCAAGTAATTTAGCCTCATCCATCAAAGGAGACTAATACAGTACCAACTCACAGTACATTGTAATGAGAATTAAACTAGCATGCGCAGGAAGTTCTTAGCTCAGGACTTGGACACTGGCAAGCTCTCAGTGTACAGTTGCATTTCTGAGGGCACCTTTCAGGCCTTCAGTCATGTCCTCACCAGCTGCCCTGGAATTAGACTCTGTGAGCTCAGTCCCTAGCCCAGCTCACCCCTACATGCAAGCCCTATGATCACCATGTTATGCAACCTCTCTGAGCCTCAGACTCTTCACCTGTAAAATTCTCACCTGATATGAGAGTTAAATAACTCCTAGAGATCATTTAACCCAATGCAAATCATTTTTCAACATAATTTCATAGACCGATAGCACTTTAAAAATCATTTTAGGACAATTATTTAAGATCTTTCTGGATTTCCATCCCTGTGTTAGGCCATTCTTGCATTGTTATAAAGAATTACCTGAGACTGGGTAATGTATAAAGACATTTTATTGGCTCACATTTCTGCAGCCCGTACAGGAAGCATGGTGCTAGCATCCACTTGGCTCCTGGGGAGGCCTCAGGGCACTTTTCCTCATGGTAGAAGATGAAGTGGGAGGAAGCAGTTCACATGGGGAATGCAGGGGCAAGAGAGAGAGTAGTGGGGAGATGCCACATACTTAAACAGCCATATGTCATTAGAACTCACAGTCATGAGGACAGCACTAAGCCATTAGGGACCTGCCCCATGACCCTACTTCCACCCTTGGGGATTACAATTCAACATGAGATTTGGCAGGGACATATATTCAAACTATATCAACCCCCTAGATTACTGACCTTCCATTAAGTTAGTATTTGGGTTGGGATTGGGGTTGGGAATAGTGTTGAGTTAGTATAAGGATTAATTTAGACATAATTAATTGTGTTCCAGGGGATCTGGATGCAGGAGGAAGCAAGCTGACTTTACCTCTTGCCAGTTTCCTCAGTCCTGCCTGATGCTTCTCACTTTTTCCTACTGGGCTTTCACCTCCCTTCTCCCGCCAAGATATCTTCTTCCTTTCATAGCCCTGTAACTCTTACTAGCAGTACTGAGAGACGCAGCCCTGGTGGACAAGTACCTCACCTTCCTTTAGCCCTAGACAGACTTGATCTACAATCCATCTCCAGTTGCCCTTCCTTGTCTCCTTACTAAGAATTAAATCCTCCTGATGTTCCGAAAACATGCCACTTCCCTTCAAAGGTGGTTAAACTCTTTCAAACCCCCTAAAACCTCCTCCTTCCTAATGGCTTCTAACTTGAGAATGAATACCAGTCTTTCTTTTGTCTCTGCTTAGAAATTAAAACATCCTTTAAGCCCATCTGTGAAGCAACCAATTCAATTAAATTTTGAGTTAAGTGCACATGAAGCATAATTGAGAAAAGACAAGAGAAGCTTGCCTTAAGAAATGATGAGGAATTCTTGGTGACTGTAGGACTACATGCATTGTGATTTTCTGCATTCCAAATGTGCCTGCTATGCATGAGTCACACTGTCTTATGCCACTTTGTGCAAACTGTTGTCAGTGCTTCTAGGCTGATTTCCCTGTATCTGGGCATGAACGACTGTTCAGGATAGTTAATGGGAGTTCCATGTGTTCCCTGATTGGAGAAGTACTGAGGGAAGAATTAAAGGGATTATCCTAAATGCATTCATTAAAAAGATTTGAATGGAGTCAGAAGTCTAGTGTGATTCAAACCAGAGCCAACATTTTTCTTTATTCCCAGATCTTACTAGCAATGTATTATGAAACAATGATTTTGCTGGTAATCAGCTACTAACTAATCCAGGTTGGTGTTGTCAACTTCTTGGGTTACCATAAAAAACTGTTATATCTTAGAGCAGTTCCTCCCAGTGGTCCAGCCCTTACTAGCCTTCCCAAATTAGTTGGACTTCCTGCGTTTTAAGGTTTGAAGGTCATGCAGCCTAGCTCTTGGTAAAGCATGAATTCCCTCTGCAATATCTCCCTATGTGAATATCCAGGCCATTCCGGAAACCTGGTAAGGCCAACTCCATTTAAGGTCTTTTTAAGGGGTAAAGGCTGGTCTGAGAAGTACTGAATGCTGATTAAAAACACAGTGGCTCTTCCCATTCAATAATCAGGCCTTTTTGGATCCTTACTGCAACATACCTGTTTCCATTGCCATGTTCCATCTTGCCAAATTCTGAGTCCACTTCAGCCCCAACTTTAATACGAGCCTTCAATACCTCTGTTCAATGACCCCTGGATGCTATCCAAACCAGCTTTGCTTCCCTTGGATCCTGTTCTGCCTGCCTCCTGCCCTCCACCTCTACTTATGTGGAGGAATTAACAGAGCTGATGATGTGTCTGCCCTGTTTCCATTTAAGAGAATCAACCCCATCACACCTGGCAGGTCAGCTGTGGGATCACTGCAGACAGGGAATTCACCCCCACAGGGTCAGCTGATTATATATTTAAGACCCCTGATTATTAAATTTCCTTTCTAACACTGAGCTCATGCTGCATCTCTGCAGTGACAAGACACCATAGCGATTAAGCACAAGGGTTTCGATGTCCTACTAACCTGGGTTCTGATCCTAGCTCCACCACTTCCTTGATAACCAGGCCTTTGCCAAACTGCTCAATCTGTCCACACCTCAGTGTTCCAGTCTTTAAAGTGGAAATGGTAGCAGTAAGCACTTTACAGGGATGTTGTGAATATAAATGAGGATGTCTATAAAGCATTTGGCAGCACGTGACTGGCATATACAGTTTTTTACATTTTTCTTGTCCTAGCTGGGTTGCTGTTTTTATTCTGCTTATTCCTCTTAATCTTTCTCATTAGAATCATGTAATAAGTTCAAATCTTCCAAATAACAGTATTTTATTTTCTTGAAGACAACCTTCATATTACCACCAAAGGATGAGTTTCTTTTACGATGAAGATTTCTAATACTTTATTCATTTATTTTGTGAAACAGATTTTAATTCCTTCCATATAATGTAGAGGATCATAACATGTGTTATAGACTCAGACGAGGGAAGTTTAAATATAACTTCCACTTCTTATTAACTGCAGGAATTTGAGCAAATCCTGTAGTGTCTCTTTTGTTAAAGGTAGTCTAATTTTGAGCTGAGGTTTTTTTGAATGTAGTCATATCCTTCTCTTCCTCACATTTAACTTACCATCAAAACCCCAAGTCTTTTTCATATATGTGACATATTTTTACAATTGGTGTTTATTTTAGGAGATGGTAAAGTCAAATAAGGGGTGACAGGGAAGAGGGGTAATCTTACCCTGGGATCCCCTAAAGGGAACAAGAATAGGGGAAAGTCAAGAGGAGCAGGAGACAAAAGAGCCAAAAAGATAGTACAATATCCTACCTGCCTCTACATAGCAGCAGATATGACTGATTGCCAGATCTTGTAGGTCCACCAGTCTCTGAGAGGCTACAATATAAACAATTGCTTCTCAGAACCATGCAGAAATGAGATATATTGATCTACTCATGTCAGTTTCCATTTGCAAAGGCTTGCTCTATGGCACATTGATTCCTCCACACTTCCAAGTTGTATATGCATGGACACTGATACAGTTTGGCTGTGTCCCCACCCAAATCTAAAATTGTAGCTCCCATAATTCCCACGTCATGGGAGGGGCCCAGTGAGAGGTAACTGAATCATGGGGATGCATCTTTCCTGTGCTGTTCTCATGATAGTGAGTAAGTCTCACAAGATCTGCTGGTTTTATAAAGGGGGGTTCCCCTTCACAGGCCCTCTTGCCTGCTGCCATGTAAGACGTCTCTTTGCTCTTCCTTAGTCTTCTGCCATGATTGTGAGGCCTCCTCAGTCATGTAGAACTGAGTCAATTAAACCTCTTTCCTTTATAAATTACCCAATCTCAGGTATGTCTTTATTAGCAGCATGAGAACAGACTAATACAGATGCTAACCAGATCATCAGCTATCCAACTCCCAGAAGGAAGAAACAGGTGTCTGATGCAGGCAAGGCATGGTCAGTTGTGCCCATATGAAGCTGATCAGAAAATATAAAGTGCTTGTCACATGAAAAACAGTTAGGACTAGAAAAAATATCCAGGACTCTGGAGACCAATGAGACGAAGACCCTGCCAATATCAAGGTATATCACAGGTGTTGTTATACTCATGCAACTGATGTTTTTAACCTACATTAGGGCTACACGTGTGCCTATTACATGTCTTCTTACTAATTTTACTCTCCTTCCAACTTCACGATGTTGTGTTGATTCTGTCATTCAGTGTAGTCACCATGCCTAATATACTCACTGCAGTGTTGCATCTGGGTCTATGAAACACTAGAGAAAAAATGTTGAATGAGATGGGACCCTGTCAGGCATTTCACCTTAGTGTTTTTCATCAGGTTTCTATAAGTTAATGAAAATTTATGCCTTCATTGAAATTAAAGGAATCTCAAAAATCACAAGAATTTCAAAAAATCACCCATTTTGCAGTATGGCCCCTCAAATATGCATACATAGCACCAGCTTTAATAAAAGGAAATAGACATTAAGCTCTTCTAGTATTTAGATTTCTCTCAAAATTGGCTTAACTATTGTCCCAAACATATCCAACCTTTGCCTTCCAGTCGCATGAACCAACCATTTAGTTGTTCGAAGAAGTTTCATGCAAATACAGCCTCAAACTGGGCAGACAATAATTCCTACTTTATATGACACAGCTCCTCATGTTTGATCTAATCACTTTCATGAATCTTCAGCAGCAAGGATACCAAAATGCATGCAAGGCTTACAAGCACTTTGAAAGACATTTAAGCACATAAGAATCCCCTGACATTTTATTTTTATAAGCATTTCTATGTAAGTTATACTGATGTATTTATATAAATATTTCTATGTATTAATTCTCCAATTGGCCATTTTTAATAAAATATTAAAAGGATGGAAATATTGGAAATCCCATTTATTGGGACTATAGAGTAAATATAAATAATAAAACTAATTTTATTCACTGTATCTCATAATGTATGACTATTTTCTGTATTTTTTCTCCTTTTAACTCAGTTTGAATTCAAATATTGAGAAATGCACCTTCAGCAACAGATATTGTTTAAAAGTTAAAGGTAAAAATACAATATACAAAAATGAGATTCCATCATTATAGCTGATGAATAGTTATATTCCTTTCCAGGAATGAGGAAGTGTCCACAGTAAGGAAAGTAACGAAGTAAAGAAATAAGAAAGCATTTCCTTACATTCTTCTTGCATACCTTAAATATAAGTTGGCATGGAGTTCTTCCAGATTAATTTCCATGATAAGTCATCATGTTATCAAGTTCTAGAACAGCAGGAACATGTCAGCCCAATTGACTCTAAGTGGTACCTAGCCATCCACAAAAAGGCATTAATAAATCTTTTGAAGACCACAGGCGATGCAGAGACTCTGTCATTTTATTTCAGATCTATCAACATTCGTTCTGTTTGCTTACAATTGACAAAACACTCTTATGTGCATTGCCTCATTTGCTCTCCACAATTATCTGGTGAGGTACGCAGGGAAAACATAATCCTTATTTTACGAATGGATAATCTGAAGTTAGTAGTGATCGTGTTCAGCAGGTATTTGACTCTAAATAAATAAAGATGAGAATGTCTGGGATATTACAAATGTGGGGAATTTTACAAAAGACTCATAAGTGCGTATTGAGATTTAAGACTGAGATTATTTAATTTTATTTTTTGTTGCCTCAAATAGAATAGACAATAGAAGTAAAATACTGAACGTTTTCAGTGTATAACAGTTATCACACAGTGAACCACATTTAATGGTGTTGTACATGTACTAGTTGTCTAAAAACAGCATTGGTTAATAGAACATGACCAGGAAAAAATATCATTAAATGGAAGATATTTCTGACACTAGAGAGATTCTAAGATGTCTTGAGGGAAAATAAATCATAAAGATATTATCTCATTTGTAAACATGACCTCTCCCTCAACTCTTATGCCTAATGGGGTGCTGCTAAATGTTTAACAACCAACTCCTGGGGGAAAAAAAACCCTGACTTGAGCACTTGCCAACTTCTAGGGTATAAATACTCTCACTATGACTGACTTCCAGTTATTAATAGTTTAATAACTGGCTCATAAAACTCCTGCAAATCTGGTAATTGGTTCTCATAAGCTGGTACAAGCTGGCCAGCACACTACCATGTACAGTGTTATAACTGAACACTGAGCATGTCCATGTACAAATGATAATCATCTAAGACCTCTTACGCCAAAATCTGAACTCCTGAAACCCCCTGTCTCACAGCCCCCTAACATACGTACCTCTTCTGCCTGTGGTCTTCCCTGGCTCCGTTAATGACAACCCCATCCTTCCAATGGTTCACACCAAAATCCCTGACACCATCCCTGATGCTTTTGTTATTCTCCTTTTCAAATCGGTCAGAAAATCTAGTAGGTGGCTACCTCAAAATGTATGCAGTGTCCAGTCACCTTTCATAACCTGCTAACACCCAGATCCAAGCCATTACAATCTCTTGCCTGGTTTATTGAACTAGCCTCTTGTATTTGTCAGTGTAAAGCTCCCTAGAGCTGTAACAGAAAATGGTAAAAAATATCCCGGACTCTCAGTGGCCTAGCATGGTAAACGTTTATTTCTCATTTACATCTCTGTTTTATACGGGCTGGGGGCACTCCTGGGTAGCTCTTCTCTACCTAAGTGATGACTTAGGGACCCGCCCTGCTTCCATCATATGCCTCTACTGTTTGAGTTCTTGGCTTCCAGCCCCACAGGCCAAAGGGAGCATATAAAAGCATGAGACCTTTAGGGGGCAGATCTGGAAAGAAGATATATCCATTCACATTCTGTTGTCTACTTCAAGACATATGACTCCACCCAGATACCAAGGGGCTGGGAAATGTAGGCTTTGTGTGTACCTGGAAGGAAAACAAAGCTGTTTTGGTCAACATGTAACATTGTATGTATCAAACCTCCTAAATGATGTCTCTGCACCCAACCTTGTCTCCTCTAATCTATTCTCAGCACAGCAGCAGCTGAACTACCTGTTTCATGATCAAACTATAAGTCAAACGATACACTCCTCTGCTTAAAACTACCCAGTACCTTTATGACTCATGCAAAGTTTAAAAAAAAACAAGGTACCTCAATGGCTGTAGAGACACCTCATGGCCTGGCTCCTGTTTCTTTTCCAGTCTCATTTCCTACAACTCTCCCCTACACTCACTCTATTCCAACCACGCTGAAATCTTTGCTAGTCCATTGACATGCTAGGCACACTACACCTCAGCAGCTTTGCACTGGCTTTTTGTTGGACACCCTTTGCCCAGATATCTACATGGGTAGCTCCCCCTCCTTCCACAAATATTCCTTCAATGTCACCTTCCTTAGCCACCCTATTTAAAAGGTCAATTCTTGTTCAGTTCCCTTTACCCCATCTGTATTACTTATCTACTTTTCTGCTTTACTTTTCCCTCTAGCACTTAGCACCTTCTAATAAATAATTTACTTAATTGTTATTTAATTATTGTCCTCTAATCCTACTAGAATTTTCTTTTAATTTTTTTCTTTCACTGACCACATTTCTACTGTTCACACCTAGCAGAATTTAAGGGAGTTCAGTGTATTTTCTTACTGTGATGTCCCAGAACCTGGAACAGTGCCTATAGATAATAGATATTCAATAAATATTTGGTTAATGAATGAATAAATGATAAGTGAAGTTAAAATGTTTTCTTATGTAGTGATCCATTTTGAAAATATTAAGTATTGAAGGATTTTTGCCTTTATCAAAAGCCTCACAAATGAAAATAGATGATGTATTTAAACCCATAATAATATGGTGTAGATATTATCCAAACTACTCTCATTGGATCATGTTATTTAGTCTTTACAAAATTATAAGGAGATCGATACTATTCTATCCTATTTTAATGTTAAGACTAGGCCAGGTGTAGTGACTCACACCTGTAATCTCAGCACTTTGGGAGGCCAAGGCAGGAGGATCACTTGAGCCCAGGAGTTCAAGACCAGCCTGGGCAATATAGCAAGACTTCATGTCTTAATAAAAAAAAATTTTTAAATAGGCTGGGTGCAGTGGCTCACACCTGTAATCCCAGCACTTTGGGAGGCTGAGGCAGGCAGATCACCTGAGGTCAGGACGACCCTGGCCAACATGGTGAAATCCCATCTCTACTAAAAATTTAAAAATTAGCCAAGTGTGGTGGCACACACCTGTAATCCCAGCTACTTGGGAGGCTAAGGCAGGAGAATCGCTTGAACCTGGGAGGCAGAGGTTGCAGTGAGCCGAGATCATGCAGTTGCACTCCAGCCTGCGCAACAGAGTGAGACTCCGTCTCAAAAAAATAATAATAATAATAATTAGCCATGCGTAGTGGCACGTGCCTGTGGTCCCAACTACTTGGAAGGCTGAGGTGGAAGGATCACTTGGGCCCAAGAGGTTGAGGCTACAGTGAGCAGTGATTCCACCACTGCACTCCAGCCTAGGCAACAGAGCAAGACCTTGTCCCAAAAATAAAAATGTCCTGGAATACAGGAAAAGTCATTTGCCCTGGGGTTATATGCCTGGTAAGAGGAAGAGGGGGGATTTGAATCCATAAAATCTGACCCCAAAGTAAAGCAAACTAGATATCGAGATTGAAACATTTCTAATGTGTGTTTACAGGGAGTAAGACTTACTTTAAAGTGAATGTTAAGCCACTGATTAGCTGTGTGACCTTCAGCACATCTGAACCCCTTTGGATCTTAGGGGTTTTTTCATCTGTAGAGGGGATATTGATACAGATCACTGTAGAAGCCTCTTCTGGCTTAAAAATTAATGAATAAGTATCTTGCCGAGGGCCACACAAGCAGTAAATAGAAAAGCCACCCCTGAAAGCCACATCTTCTGAGCTCTCTCAGGGGCTTTTTCTACCATATCCTGTGGTGTCTGCCATGAGGAGTATCTCAGACAGGCAGAGGCACTGAGTGACTGAGTTGCACTCAAAGTGAGTAAATACAAACAAAATCATGACACAAAAGAGGTGCAGACAATGGACACTATAGCTGATTTTATCTTAAATGTGTTTCCTTTGCAATGACTAGCACATCAACACTTGATCCTGTGCCTCACTTTCCTTAATCGTAAAGTGGAGTTGATGAAAGGACTAGGTCCATGATGGTTGTAAATGGTAAGTGAACTTATACATGTGAGCACCTAAATCATGATAAAGTTATTAAAAGTCTCTTCTGCTCTAACATTTGCTAATCTTACTGCCTGAGCATAGTACCTGGATCATCGTAAATATCTCATAAATGTAAATGTTGGCATCATCGGCATATTTCATTCTACATTGGGATGGTATGTGTTAGTTTCCGGGTTGCTTTGTTTTGTTTTATTTGAGATGGAGCCTTGCTCTGTTGTCCAGGCTGGAGTGCAGTGGCACAATCTCCACCTCCTGGGTTCCAGTGATTCTTGCACTTCAGCCTCCCAAGTAGCTGGAATTACAGGCATGCACTATGACGCCGGGCTAATTTTTGTACTTTTAGTAGAGACAGGATTTCACCATATTGGCCAGGCTGGTCTTGAACTCCTGACCTCAAGTGATCTGCCCACCTTGGTCTCCCAAAGTGCTGGGATTACAAGGGCTGTAGGTATTAGTTTCTTAGGGCTGCGGTTACAAATTACCACAAACTGGGTAGCTTAAAACAACAGAAATTTATCCTCTCACAATTCTGGAGGCTAGAAATCCAAAATCAGTATGTTGGCAAAGCCATGCTTCCTCTGAAAGCTGTAAGGGGGGACCCTTCCTTGCCTCTTCCTAGCTTCTAGGGGTTGCTAGAAATCCTCAGGATTCTTTGGCTTGTAGCAGCATCACTCCAACTTCTGCCTCTGTCTTCACATAGTGCTATTTTCTGTGTGTATGGCTGTGACATGGCTTACTTATAAGGAAAGCAGTCGTTTGATTTAGAGCCCACCTTGATGCAGTATGACCTCTTCTTAGCCAATTACATCTGAAAAGACTTATTTCCAGGTAAAGAGATGAGTTACATCCTCAAGTTCTAAACTGACATGCAATTTTGGGGGACTCTTTTCAGTCCAGTATAGAAGATTCATAGTCTTGCCCTCACTTCATCTCCTTCCCCACCATGTCTCTACTCGGGTGTCCTATCACCCTAGAAACTTCCAATACTATTGAGAGTTTGAAACAGGCAGCGTACACATCTCTCTACTAACCCTGGGTGCCTCATTTGATAAAGTTGAAGTAGTCTTCTAACTCCCTACAGGGTTTTTGTTTTGTTTTGTTTTGTTTTGTTTTTCTGTCCTGTAGGATGAAAGAGTTGAAACTAACCCTGAAACCCCTTCCAGCTAGGTAGCTGTAAAGTGATCTTTTTTGTGCTCCAATTATCCGTGAGTGTTCAGAGGGACACTAATTTGTGTAGTGTTGATCACATGTGAAAGGAACAAGATTGCAAATACTAAGTAAGCATTTTCAGCATTTTGATAACTGTGTGAAACTCCTATGGCAGGTGCAAGAGAAAGTGCCAATTAAAAATTAGCTGCCATGCACATTTATAGATTGTGTTGTTGACTCCAGCATTTCACTGTTGCCTATTAAAGCAGGAGTTTGACAGGTAAATTTCCTCTACTGGATTTTTCTATAGGTCAGGAAATAGTCTTGCATAGCTTTTGAAATCCATCCAAACTGTTTAATGAGTTTTCTCTTGGCTATAGAAGCTATAATTCAGCCTGTTTGCTTTGTTAAAGAAGTGTAAATATGACATTAGATGGTGTTTAAGAATCCCACAAATACAAGCTTTCTATGGAAAGAAAAGTTAAAGGTCACCTGTTCACTCTAATCACATTTAAATTTGTGTCCCTGTAACATCTTTGTCAATATGTCATTCATGTAATGTGTACCCAGAAGCTCACTTCTCTAGGGACAGCTCTGACCATCAGAAATTTTTTTCTGTTAACACTTAGGATAAATGGAAAGTGCGTGATTTGGTCATGTAAATAACAGAATCATTTTTAGGCATTTGAACACCATCTTTAAGAATCCTAGTCTCGGCCGGGTGCGGTGGCTCAAGCCTGTAATCCCAGCACTTTGGGAGGCCGAGACGGGCGGATCACGAGGTCAGGATATGGAGACCATCCTGGCTAACACGGTGAAACCCCGTCTCTACTAAAAAAATACAAAAAACTAGCCAGGCGCGGTGGCGGGCGCCTGTAGTCCCAGCTACTTGGGAGGCTGAGGCAGGAGAATGGTGTAAACCCGAGAGGCGGAGCTTGCAGTGAGCTGAGATCCGGCCACTGCACTCCAGCCTGGGCGACAGAGCAAGACTCCATCTCAAAAAAAAAAAAAAAAAAAAGAATCCTGGTCTCACCTGATGCAGCTCCAAGATAGTTGCCACTTACACATTCCTTCTCAAGGTGTAAGGTATAAGGTGTGCTGGGATTCCAGTTTGAGACAAGGATTTTTACCTGCACTGCTAGCCCTTTTCTCATACATTGTAAGATCTTCACCAGCCTGTTAATACAACACTTAACCCTACACCTTCAGATAACTGAGAAGCAGCTTCTCACCAAAAGGCTGCAGAGTCATTTAGAGCAGCAAGTCTCAAATGTGAAAGTGTATATGGAGTACCTGGGATCTTGTTAAATTGCAAATTCTGATTCTGAAGATGGGGCCAGAGATTCTGCATTTCTAACAAACTGTCATGCAGTAATAAAAAGTCGTCATAAGAATTTATGGAACATATCTGGATTTGGGTTCCAATCTGAATAAAAATAAAATTCTATATTTGTATTAGTTTCCTGTGGCTGCTGTAACAGATTATGACAAACTTGTTGGCTTAAAACAACAGAAATTTACGCTTTTACTGTCCTGGAGGCCAGAAGTACGAAATCAGCTTCAATGGGCCAAAATCAAGGCATTCGCAGGGCCAGGCTCCCTCCAGGGGAACAAGGGGAGAATTTGTTCTTGCCTCTTCCAGTTTCTCAGGGCTGCTGGTATTTCTCAGCTTGTGGTCACACCACTCTAATTGCTGCCCCCAAAGTTAAATTAGCTTCTCCTCTTCTGGCTGTCTGAAATCTCTCTTCCTTCCTTTTATGGGAATTCTTGTGATTATATTTAGGGCTTACCCAGGTTATTCAGGATAATCTTCCTATTTCAAGATCCTTAATGTAATCTCATCTGTGAAGACCCTTTCTCCATATGTTAATATTTATAGGTTGCAGGGATTAGGACCTGATATCTTTGGGGGTCATTATTTAACCTACCATGATATTCCTCTTGCAGATTGCAAACTTCTTGGGTGGGTTCCAAATAGTGGTACCAGAACTTCAGGTTCAAGTCAGACCTGGAACTCTGTTTCATTGCAGGTAATGGAGGATGTTTTTCTTTCCTGTCCTTTCTTGTGCGTTCACACACAGTGCTTCAAAGCAACTTGCTTGTAGATATTCCTTCTTTTACTGTTTTAACAGGGCATTTAGGGACAACATCTCCCAATCTGTTTTGTTTTAATCCACGTAAAGGTATAGAAAGACAATACCAATAAAATGGATCCTGACATGAAGCCAGGGGGTGCACATTCCAAGTATATTTTAAGCCCTCAGTAGCCAGCTTCGTACCTGAAGATTGTTGAACAGAAAATTTTAGGAAGGAGGAAACATATTTCTACATCGACTTTAGAGACAGAACTCCTAAGGGATTAATGTTGGCTCTTATATTGAGTAGCATGCTGTTGAATTTACATCATTGCATGATGTTTATTTGTTCATTCATTTATTCATCCATGTATTATTAACTTAGCCAGCTTTAGTTTAGTGCTAGGCTAAATTAATAATCTTTGATATTAATTTAATTATTAATTTAATTAATAATTAAATTATTTAATAATAAGTTATCAAATTATTGTGCTAGGGGCAACAGAAACTAGAGAAATGTCAAGATATAGTGCTTGCCCCCAGGATGCACATGCAGTATGTACTTAAACCAAGGCCAAACAAAAGAAGCCGTGTAAAGATATTGAGATATTTTTAAATATTTGCTTAAAAATGTTGCTTTAGGCCGGGTGCAGTGGCTCATGCCTGTAATCCCAGCACTTTGGGAGGCTGAGGCAGGCAGATCACAAGATCAGGAGATCGAGACCATCCTGGCTAACACGGTGAAACCCCCTCTCTACTAAAAAATACAAAAAATTAGCCGGGCGTGGTGGTGGGCACCTGTAGTCTCAGTTACTCGGGAGGCTGAGGCAGGAGAACGGTGTGAACCTGGGAGGCGGAGATTGCAGCGAGCCAAGATCGCGCCACTGCACTCCAACCTGGGTGACACAGCAAGACTCCTTCTCAAAAAAAAAAAAAAAAAAAACTGTTGCTTTAATCTGGTGCTGCAATTGCTGCCTACTCTGGAAAGTCTGTAAAACCATAATGAGCCCTTCAAAGAGGGTCATGCTAATGAAAAACAGTCATCAAAACATATTACCATGCAGCATTAATATTAAAATTATATCTGTAGTTTTATAGTTCATGTCTACTTCTGAAATGGCATTGATTTTCTCATCTTTATCAATTGTTTGGAATAGGAATAAGTTATGGTCTAATAAAGCATATGGTATCATATATATCTTGGAAAGCAAGGACTAACAGAAATACTTTGCAAACAAGTTCTGAGTTTATGCTCATGTGTATATGTTTTCATCAAACTCTGAGGACATCTTTTCTGCCCTTTACTTTGACTCAGATAATTCTTTAAGGTCTGCTAAACTCAAGTTCATTTTGAAAACATAGAGAGTGTAATCTAATCGCCATTTAGCAGCAATTAGCAATCCATCCTTTAAGGGATTCTCAGTCCAAGTCCACTCAGTGGATAATTGCAACAATTAACTCCTCGTACCTTTCTGTAGTTTTGGACAAGCGAGTCTTGCTTTCATTAGCAGAAGTCTCGGTTTGATGAAGACCAACCAGTGCTGAATGTTGAAGCAGAGATTTTTTTAAAAATAGATTTTAAGATGACTGTTTTCAACTAACCAGCATCCACAGGATCACTTTTTATTTTCCTCATGTTGTGTAAAATTTCTATGATGACATAGTAGCTCAGAATTCATTCTTCCTACCGAGAGAGCTGTCCAGGAGTGGGTGCATGTTTGTGCATATAAGCCAAAGACAATTACATGGTGAGAAACAGAAAACATGAGAAATCTCTCTCTGATGATTTAGTTTGTTTATCCTGGTTTCTACGCAGAATAAAGTGATATTAGAGGTCTCGAGCATAGTGTAAGCAAAGACAAAGAAATGGGTATAAAACGTTTAGTGGGATTATCTCTGATATGAATTTATTCATTCAAGAGATGAGAATAAATTGAATGATGATGATGATTGATAGATAGTAGATAAGTAGGATAGATTACAATAGATATAAAAATGGTAGATGATAAATAGTTGTTATATGGATGGTTGGGTAGATAGATATTGCTCATATGCTTACTATGTGGCAGGCACCATACTTAGCTATTCTCATTTTATACTTACAACAACATCATGAATTTGGTGATGTGCATTTTACACATTAAAAAAGGCTTAACAAGTAAATTTCCTAAGAGTTTAGGAAGTGGGGTTCTGGAATTTAAATGTAGGCAATGTGACTGAGGAAGCCAACTTTTTGTTCATTTATTCAGCAGATATTTATTGAGTACCTGCTGTGTGTCAGGAGCTATGCTAGATGGCCGATCCCAAAATCAAACCCATGAGTAGATAAGGAGTTGCAAATCATAACAGTGTTGGGAAGGGAAAGGACCAGTACTAACATGCAGAAAGAAGGAGGATGTCTGTGTCATCAGAGTGGTCAGAGAAAGCTTCTCTGAGGATGTGACATTAAAGCTGAGTCCTATGTCACAAGGAATGAGCCACAAAGAAGACCATTGCAAGCAGAGGGAACAGCTTATACAAAAACTCATGGGCCTGAGGAGGCTTCATGGAGGAGAAGGAGATAATTTATTAATTATCCAAGCCTGGAGAGACTTTTACCAGCAGGGAGGGTTTTGCAGGTGAGCAGAGCTATTGAACTAAGATGTGGTAGGGCAGAGGGAAAGAAGCAGAATATTTCTATTTACAGCACTATGTCTGGGGCCCTTATTTTATTTTATTTTTATTGATACCCACATTACACAGATGTAAGGGGGCCCTTCTCTTGAGCATACAATTCAATTACAGAAGATGCTAAAGGATTTAAAACCCCTTTTAATATTATCAAGTTGCATTGATTTTGAACTTTTTTCCTGCTGGGTGTGGTGGAGGACAAAGAGTGCATCATGTAACTTATACCCGACTGATATGGTTTGGCTGTGTCCCCACCCAAAGCTCATCTTGCATTCCCACGTGTTATAGGAGGGACCCAGCGGGATGTAACTGAATCATGGGGGCAGGTCTTTCCCCTGCTGTTCTCGTGATAGTGAATAAGTCTCACAAGATCCGATGGTTTTAAAAAGGGGAGTTTCCCTGCCCAGGCTCTCTTCTCTTGTCTGCCGCCATGTGAGACATGTCTTTCACCTTCTGCCATGGTTGTGAGGCCTCCCCAGTCACATGGAACTGTAAGTCCATTAAACCTCTTTCTTTTGTAAATTGTCCAGTCTCAAGTATGTCTTTATCAGCAGCATGAAAATGGACTAATACAGTAAATTGGTACCAGTAGAGTGGGGTGCTGCTGAAGAGATAACCAAAATGTGGAAGCAACTTTGGAACTGGGTAACAGGCAGAGGTTGGGACAGTTTGGAGGGTGCCACGAATACAGGAAAATGTGGAAAGTTTGGAACTTCCTAGAGACTTGTTTAATAGTTTTGCCCAAAATGTTGATAGTGATATGGACAATAAAGTCCAGGCCGAGGTGATCTCATATGGAAATGAGGAACTTGTTGGGAAATGGAGCAAAGCAAAGATGACTCTTGTTATGTTTTATCAAAGAGATTGGTGGCATTTTGCTCCTACCCTAGAGACTTGCAGAACCTTGAACTTGAGAGAGATGATTTAGGGTATCTGGCAGAAGAATTTCTAAGCAGCAAAGTAGTCAAGAGGTGACTTGGGTGCTGTTAAAGGCATTGAGTTGTATAAGGGAAGCAGAGCATAAAAATTTGGAAAATTTGCAACCTGACAATGCGATAGAAAAGAAAATCTCATTCTCTGAGGAAAATCCAAGCAAGCCAGCTGTAAAAATTTGAATAAGTAATGAAGAGCCAAACGTTAATCCCCAAGACGATGGGGAAAATGTCTCCAGGGCATGTCAGAGGTCTTCATGGCAGCCCCTCCCATCACAGGTTTGGAGGCCTAAGAGGAAAAAGTGGTTTCATTAGCCAGACCCAGGGTCCCTGTGCTGTGTACAGCCTGGGGACTTGGTGCCCTGCACCCTAGCCACTCCAGCCATCAGTGAAAGGGGCCAACATAGAGCTCAGGATGTGGCTTCAGAGGATGCAAACCTCAAACCTTGGCAGCTTCCATGTGGTATTGAGCCTGCCAGTGCATAGAAGTCAAGAATTGGGGTTTGGGAACCTCCATCTAGATTTCAGAGGATGTATGGAAATGCCTGGATGTTGAGGCAGAAGTTTGCTGCAGGAGTAGGGCTCTCATGGAGAATCTCTGCTAGGGAAGTGCAGAAGGGAAATGTGGAGTTGGAGCCCCACACAGAGTCCCTACAGGTGCACTGCCTAGTGGAGCTGTGAGAAGAGGGCCACCAACCTCCAGACTTCAGAATGGTATAGATCCACCTACAGCTTGCACTGTGTGCCTGGAAAAGCCACAGACACTCAATGCCAGCCTGTGAAAGCAGCTGGGAGGGCTGTGCCCTGCAAAGCCACAGGGGAGGAGCTGCCCAAGACCATGAGAAGCCACCTCTTGTATCAGTGTGACCTGGATGTGAGACATAGACTCAAAAGAGATCATTTGGAGCTTTAAGATTTGACTGCCCTGCTGGATTTCGGACTTGCATGGGGCCTGTTGCCCCTTTATGTTGGCCAATTTCTCCCATTTGGAATGGCTGTATTTACCCAATGCCTGTACCCTCATGGTATCTAGGAAGTAACTAATTTGCTTTTGATTTTACAGGCTCATAGGCAGAAGGGATTTGCCTTGTCTTGGATAAGACTTTGGACTGTGGACTTTTGAGTTAATGCCAAAATGAGTTAAGACTTTGGGGGCTGTTGGGAAGGTATGATTGGTTTTGAAATGTGAGGGCATGAGATTCAAGAGGGGCCACAGAATGATACAGTTTGACTGTGTTCCCACCCAAATCTCAATTTGAATTCTCACATGTTGTGGGAGGGACCTGGTGAGATATAATTGAATCATGAGGGCAGTCTTTCCCCTGCTGTCTTGTGATAGGTAATAAGTCTCACCAGATCTGATAGCTTTCAAAAGGGGTTTCCCTGCACAATCTCTCTTCTCTTGTCTGCCACCATGTGAGACATGCCTTTCACCATCCCCCATGATTGTGAGGCCTCCCCAAGCCACATGGAACTATAAGTCCGTCAACCCTCTTTCTTTTGTGAATTGCCCAGTCTTGGGTATGTCTTTGTCAGCAGTGGGAAAATGGACTAATTCACCAACTAAAGCATTTTCTCATTAAACATTTGAGTCATCCATCCCACTGGCCCACATGAAGACTATGGTGGGCAGGAAAGGTGATTACTCATGCAGTCTGAGGTGCGTAGAGATCAACCTCCAGCACACAAGCCAGGCACCCTGCTATGTCCTAGATGTGCTAAGATGGGAGGTCCTCAAGGGGAGCTTTTACTGTGTTGAGTTTAAAAAGTCAAGTAAACAAACAAGAGCTTAGATCAGAGATCAGCAAACCATGGCAAAGTCCAAAGACCAAATCCAGTCCACATCCCTTTTTGTACAACTGGGAGCTAAATATGGTTTTTACATTTTTTAAATGGTCAGAAACAATTTTTAAAAAGAGTAATATTTCCCGGTCCATGAAAATGATATGAAATTCCAATTTCAGTGTCCATCAATAAAGTTTTGTTGAAACACAGCCACATACATGGTTGCTTTTGAGCTACAGTGACACAGTTGAGTAGTTGTGATAGAGACTTTATATGGCCTGCATAATTAGAAATATTTACTTGCTGGCCTTTTATAGAAAACGTTGTCTGAGCCCTGGTGTTGGTAGTTGAAGGGGCCATGAGCATATCACAGAGGGCACATAACTCAGATGCAAGGATAAGGGACATCTTCCTGCAACTCAAGTTGCAGTTGGCTGTTTAGCATAAGAAGTGAGTTAGGTAAGAAGGAGCAGGAAGAACACTCCAGGGATGAGAGAGTAAATGTGTTCCCTTGTTTATGATATAAAGATAGTGGCTCTTGAAAACAGTTTGCCAACCCCAAAGACATGAAGACAAGCAAAGATAAATAAAGATAAGGACTTTCAGTCCTAATATACTTTCAGTATATAGCAGTGTTGTAACCTAACTGTATACCAGTGCCCTTTCACCCACCACACATACACACAATGTTGGTGACATCCTATTGCCGGGCTCAGTTCATTACCAAAGAAATGACACAGGGAACAAAAGCTATAAATTCAGAGTTCAACTCTGGATGCTGGTGAGATCTGGGAAGGCTCCATGAAGGAGGAGGAGGAGGAAGAGATAGGATCTGTCCAGACTTTGTAAAATCTGAACCGGAAAGAGGGACTGCCAGATCATCAGCACTACCTGAACAAAGACTCATCTTCCAAGTAAGTAAATCTGTTTCCATTTAATTGTCTGGGGTCCCTTCCCTCAAGCATATGATTAAATAGAAAAGGATTTCAAAGGATTTAAGACATTCTTAATGTTCTGCAGTTTGCACTGAAATTGCGCTTCTCTGTGTGTGAATTTGAGGGGAGGCGGCCTTCAAGGAAATTAAACCTAGTCTTGGCATTTTCTCATTAAATACCTGAGCAGCTCAATCCCACAGGCCTACACAAGGACCACGGTAGACAGAGCGGGTGATTAGCAGTTTCAGAACCATCAAAAAGATGCCCACAGTACCTGACTTTTAATTAATAACTATTCTGCATCTAGCCATTTATCTCAAGCATCTGGGGGACGTTGAAAAGTGTTTCTCTCCACATAGCTCCAGTATATCAAGGTTGGGGCTGAGCAAAGCTGATATAAAAATTATGACTGGCAGGAAGTTACTGAAAACCCTACACCTCATTTTCTACTTCTTAAACTTCAAATCACAATTGTAAGTTTGACTTTAAGAACATTCTGGAATTATAAACAAATATCTTAAAGAGAAAACTACATTTAAGTATTTCTATTTTTCCAAGGGACAGGATTAGGAGCCTCCCAAGCCGAGACAGATCTCAGCTTCTGGCTGTATGCAGTTGGATGAGCTTCTTACCTGACCCCTGGGCTTCAGTTTTTTATCTGCAAGATGAAGTTTACCAGAGAATGGGACAAGCAGGAGGAAAGTTCCTCTGCTTGTATGCCAGATAATCTTAGTTGAATGTGCGATGATTTTACAAGGAGCATGGAAAGGACTTTAAATGGTATTGAATTACATCATGAGAAAGTGATTCCTTTCTGATCAGCTCTCTTCCCAGTTTCTACATTGAAGCAAAGTCTCAGTTTAATGCCGGAATATTGTAACATAGCTAATCTCTCCTTAAAAATAAAAAGAAAACAGCAGGCTTAGACTAAAATATTTCTACATAGAATTTCTAGATTAAGCAAATGAAAGTACACAAGGCAATGAATGACTCGTAAGAGAAGTATGTCCAAATATTGTATGGATCATACTTATTCTAAAAATGATTTGTTGTTTATCTGAAATTAAACTTTAACTGAGTATCCAGTATTTTATTTGGAAACCCCATTTCTGCAGGCAGTGGTGGCTAACTAAAATTTTAAAGTATTGTTTTGTTTTCATCATGTTGACTATTTCTTTTTCACATGTGGTGGATAAAGGTTCATCAGATACTCACCCCGTTCTCTGTGAGCAAATTATCTTTCCCTGCCTTATTGATGTTGGGATTGGTGTGTGACTTGCTTTGGCCAATGAAATATGAGTAGACATGATGGGGTGCCAGTTTCAAACCACAGACAGCCTCTGTTCTTTAATTTTGGGCTCCAGAATAAGATATGTGAGGCAGACCTACAACTTGGAGCCTGGCCAACTAAGCCCAGCTAGATCAAACTAAGCCAACCTGCAGACCTGTGCATGTGAGAATAAGCACACCTTGTTATAAGGCACTGAGTTTGAGGTTGGCTTAGCTACAAGAATATTTTGAAAATAGTTCATCCATATACTTCTTGTTTATGGCAAATGACACTAGTTTTTTCATTGTCAGTAATGACAGAAAGCTTTTATAAAAATATTTTATTAAAAATTATAAATCTATTTAAATAAAAATATTGTCATATTAGTTTAGGTGTTACATAGATAGTTTAAAATGTGTGGAGATTTGAATGATAGACTGACTTCTGGGAACTGTTTCACTTGATGACATCCAGGGTCCCTTCTAGCCTAATATTTTAGGAATGGGGCATAGAAGGAATATGAGATTTGCAGTGTGATAGAGATCTTAGCTTTCATTCTGGCTCTGACACCATCTGCGTGACCTAGGAAGTCACTAAGTGACTGGTTTATAATGAGCCTGGGCAAGTCACCTAACTTTTCTCAGTTGCTTCATTTCTAAAATTAGATTGATAAGTGTACCAATCTCAAAGGGCCAGGCATTTTGGAAAACAGTACAGAGGTTTCTCAAAAAATTTAAAATAGGACTACCATATGATCTGGCCATCACATTCCTGGGTTTACTCTATCCAAAGGAAATGAAATCAGTATGTCAGAGGGATGTCTGCACTCCTGCTGTGAATATACACAAAGAAAATTCCATAAAGTGCCTGGTAAACATAAAGTCCCTGATATTAGCTCCCTTCCCTTTCTCAGTGATTGGCAATGGTACAGACTACAAAGAAGATCAGAGAAATTTCTATAAGGCCCAATCAATAGTTAACACATGTAGAGGAAAAGTGAGGAAGTCATGGGCACATGACAAAGACATGTTTGCTGAGAAAGACAAAAGGACACAGGACTTTAAACTCTTCTTCTAGTCCTTTAAATATCCTGTTTCTTTTTTACTTCAGGGATGATGCTAGGAGTCTTCTAATTCCTTAGCAAATAGAAGTTGGTTGGGCCAGTTTCTGTCCTAACCAGCCACTTCACAGACCAGCCAGTTCCTATTCTTTCTGTCTGTTTTCTTTCTAAGCACATGACTCACATTGGCGTAAATTTAAATTTAGGGGTCCCAGACAGAGGCTTGGATGTCTAAGCCAGAAACTGGGACCCTTTGTCCTCCAAGTGCTTTAGGGTTGACCTTCATAGAAGCTGGAACTCCAACATCTAGAGGAAACCAGCATTTGGGGCAAGCCACCCAGGAAATGTTAAAGTCTCTGTTGACAAATGAGCACAGTCACCAAAGAGAGGGGGCTGAGCAGACACTGTGCCCAACCGAAGCCTGAGGGATTATCAAAGGAAGTACAGGCCCATGTCCTGCTCTTGTCATCGGGGATGGACTGAGAAGAACTCTTTCAAAATTGAAGAAATAAAGAAAAAAGAGAAGATTAACAAAATTAAAAGCCAATTCTTTGAAAGTATTAATGCAAATAAACAAAATACAGAATGAAATCTAAAAAAGACAAATCTGTGGAAACAAAAAGTTGATTAGTGGCTGTCTGGGGCTAGGAGTGAGAACAGGAGTGACCAGCTGACCCCATCCCCACATGGGATCTTCTGACAGTAGATTGGATTAATGGCTCTGCATAGCTCTGGAAATTTACTAAAAATTATTGAATGTACACTTAAAACAAGTGAATTTTAGGCTATGCAAATTATATCTCAAAGCTATTAAAATATATACAATACAAAGTGAACTAACCATAGATATAATGGACAATTATAAAAATACTAAGGATTATTAACAACTATACAGAAATGATTCTGTAAGCATAATTGGATAAATTCCTGAAAAATTGGCACAAGAAGATGTCTTGCATAGTACAATAGTTATTTTTAAATGTAGACAAAGACTAGCCTCTAAAACAGTTCCAGGTCCAGATGTCTTTACAGGCACTTCGTTCAAATTTTCAAGAAGCAGTTGATTCCTGACTTACACAAGTTGTTTAAGGAAAAATACCAAAAAAAAACCCAAAATCTACCTAGTTTGTTCTATGGTGCTAGTGTATTCTTAACTCCAAATATAGATAACAACAAAAGCAGAAAAAAATATAGAAATAATGGGCACATTTCATTTATGAACATAGGTGTAAAAATATACTCACTAACTGAATTGAAGAATGTATAAAAATATAAATCAGGACCTTGCATGGTAGTACACACCTGTGCGCTCAGCTACTTAGGAGGTCAAAGTAGGAAGATAGCTAGAGCCCGGGAGTTTTAGGCTACAGTGAGCTATGATTGCACCACTGTACTTCAGCCTGGGCAACAGAGAGAAACCCTGTCTCTAAAAATAACATATATGTGTGTGTGTATGTATATGTGTATGTATATGTATGTATTTATATATGTGTCAAAATCAAGTGGAATATATTTCAGAAATATAAAATATAGTTAAACAGCAGAAAAGTCATATGATTATGGCAACTGAAGTGAAAACATTTTTCAAAATGGCTCCTGCAACTTCAGGATTAGGCAGGGAAGTCCCAGGGACTCTCACCCAGATCCATAAGACATGTATGTGAAGGTTCATTGCCAAGATAGCTGGGTAACTGAGGAGCTGGAGACAATGTGGATATTATTTCTGCAATAGCGCTGAATATGTCATGGCAGATGCACACCCAGGTGGATGATGCAGTGGAAGAAGCATCAGGGCAACACAGATCTCAAAAACAGAGCAAAAATAGAGTCAGAAACAATAGGGTAGATAACACTGCCATGTATATAAATTAAAACACGTGCACACAGAACAACAATGCAATAATCACAAATTTTATATATACAAAATAATATATAAAATCAACAGAATGCACTTTTTTGGGGTTTTTGTTGTTGTTGTTGTTCTGAGGCAGGGTCTCACTCTGTCACCCAGGCTGGAGTGTAGTGTTACACTCTTGGCTCACTGCAACCTCTGCCTCCCGGACTCAGATGATCCTCCCACCTCAACCTCCTGAATATCTGGGACAACAGGTGGCCGCCACCACACCTAGCTAATTTTTGTATTTTTTGCAGAGACAGGGTTTCACCATGTTGCCAAGGCTGGTCTTGAACTCCTGGGGTCAAGCAATCCATCTCCTTGGCCTCCCAAAGTGCTGGGATTACAGGCGTGAGCCACTGTGCTCGGCCAACAGAATGCACATTTAACACACTGAAATGTTGGAGCAGAGGCGTGGGAGCAGAGTGTGGATAGACAGTGAATCAATGAATCAAGCAAACAGCTCAGACAATTGGAGACTATTTACCATGAATTGAAGAGTGCAATTAACTCCTGCACTGGGTCTTACAGAAAAGTGTTCTCTTTCTGAAGTTCTTTCTGGGACTGAAGTAGTATTCTCCTATGCTCTAATACTAGTCATATTGTTTAATATTTGACAAGACTAATTTTGCACATAGATTGAGTTGCCCGTATTTCAAAATAGTGAGTCTCAGACTGGGATTTTAATAACCAGAAGAATTTTTTTAACCTGGATACCAGCAGAGTTGTCTAATGTTTACTATTCTAAGAAAGGAAAATCTCAAAATCAAAATGCGGAATTCTCCCAAGAAGCCCTGTTACCAAAATCACATGGATTGTCTATCTGATCTATCTACTCTATGCAGAGGGGTGTGTGTGTGTGTGTGTGTGTGTGTGTGTGTGTGTGTGTGTGTGTATAACACAACCTATTTTTCTTTGGGCTTGGAAAAATATTCTTGTAAACCAGTGCTTCTCAATCTTTTTTCCCACTATCATCCCCCTTTCCCCAAAGGATCTTATAAGATTTTTTTCGAATCACCCACACCCCACGCAATGTTAATACCACAGACATACTGTACAATTTGTCTCTGTGTCATGGCCCTTTGGGGAGGGGCACAAACCATTGTAATATCTGACAATGTTTTCATCCCTCCCCAAGAACCAATTTTTACCCTCTTAGGGGACAATATGACCCCAAATGAGAATGCATGCTATACACCAAATGAGAATGCATGCTATACACCAAATGAGAATGCATGCTATACACCAAAGCCAGTCTGTGAACCAGGACTTGAAACCCCTATTTATGCAGTAAGATTCAAAGGACTATTTCCCCTACCTTTGCATGAAATCCCTCCTTCAGCAGTTCATTCTTATTTGTTCATCCTTTTCTATTCTTATCCCATTTCTCTTCTAAGTAGCAAATATTTCTGAGACACAACACGTTAAGAATATAAAACATTAATTTTTAAATTAAAATATACAGAACACCTGCTAAGAACAATATGCTTTGTTCAGCAGTTGGGGAAGGACTGAAAGTTGACTTAGCTGCGGGCTGATGCCTCAGAAGAGTTCAGAACTGGTGGGTCAGGGAATTGGGTACAAGAGAGTGAATGAAGGAATGGAAAGGGAGGTGATTAGTGTGAGTTGGAGGTAGAGGGACCTCGGCTCAAAGTGTCAAACTGAAATACTATGGTACCATCATGTGCTTAGTTTATTCAGTCTGTCTTCTGGCAAGTGGAGGTAAAAAAGAAGGAAGTAATAAGGTTGGGTGGGAGAGATGTTTATTCAATCATTCATCCATTCAGCAAATATTTCTTGAGAACATGCCATGTGCTAGGCACTGTCTTAGGGATTATGCAGAGGGCCAGTGCAGAGCATTGGGGCTTTGCCCTCAAGCCAACATTTCTCCCAGGAAGCAAAGCCAGATCCCAGGAGAGCTAAGGTCCTACCAATAAGGAGAGTTCCTCTATTTTGTCAGTCACTACCGTACTGGCCCTTGTAACTCCACTGATGAAACAAGTTTTGGTTTTTTTCTCAGCCTGGGCTGTCAGCAACACAGTAATGAGATGGGCACATTGTGTAGCAACCCAGTCTCCCCTGCGACTGCCTGACAGGGCTTAGAATCATTTGTCACACCGCTAAACAATAAGCTCGCAGCCTTAGCAAGGTGGCAATTAAGAAAATTCAAGCATATCTTCATTTACCCCAGTGGAATTCTTCATTCTTGACAGTTTGTGAAATTACGATGTTAAGTAAAGACATCACCAGAATGTTCTTAGCTTATTTGAAAACTCGTTAACTAGAAAATGATGAAGGAACTTTATATACCTAATTGGTGTTTACAATCATGTGAAATGTCTGGAGATTTTTTTTTGTTTTTGCCTTTCTCTTATTTTGCTGTTGTTTGTTTGATGCCCTCTAAATTTCAGGAGTTTTTGTTTAGTTTTTATCTTTGATTCTTAACAAACATTAGATTTGGTACCATGTAAGATGAGATTTACTTTCTGCAGAGTGTGAAATGCATGTTTATGGAAAGCCTAAACTGTTGGGCTAGGCTTTGCTGAGGAATTGTGCCCTTAATTATTTGCACAATGCAACTGATATATAGTGTGAATAATCCCCTGTGAGCCACGAGACCAAAATAGATGCCCTTTCATCAATTAAGATGGGCCCTAAGATTCAGAACACAAAGTTAACCAGGGGGTTGAGGAGTGCAGACCTGGCTGCCGTAGCAAATTTTAAATTTCTGCTATAAAAGAAAAACATACCCTTGCTAAACTCCCTAACAATAGGAGTGATCAGGCTGACTTACTACCCAGACCACTACAACTCTGATTGGACAGGGGACCAAGGACCAGGCTTACAAACATTCTTTTCTGATAAGTTATTGCAGAACTTAGACCAGTTTCAACAGCTTACAGAAGGTGCACACAAACTGTCCTTGTGTCTTATAGTTCGCCTTTTGACATAAGGGGCCAAATTCCACTTCATTTTAATGCTAAAATCCCACCCCAAAGTGAACATGGAATGTATATTACATGCAAGTTTACTCAGTCTGAATGCTCTCAGCTTCCCCTCATAAATATGTATGGTTTTTCCCTCAAAACTGCTGAATATGTATGATACAGGCCTTGTGAGTCATAAAATTCAACCTGTCCTTCCCCCTTTAAAGATAGAATACGTTCAGTCCAAGCTGGAGACTTTCTCTTTCTGGCCTGCAAGCGGATATCACCAGTAAAGTTCTCCTTTCTAGTATTTAGCCATCCTGATGGTGTTTTGGATAATACCCCAAATCCTATTTAATTAGTTTTTTAATACAAGCTGATTAAAAATACTAAAAACGAAATCCACTCTGCTCAAGTGTTGGATGTTATTCTCTCTGTCCCTCATTATAGCTGAAATATGTTTTTTTCAGTGTGGTATGTTGGAAAAAAGCCTGTCTAGGAATCAGGACTGAGGCTTAAAGCAATTCTGTTATTTATTTGTTGGATAACAGTACCAGTCAGTATAGGCTATATGATGCTGCAGTAACAAATCAACCTCAAGTCAACAATACCAACACAGGTAGCTTGCAACAACAAAGGTTTATTTCTCATTTACATTGCTGAGAGCAAACTGTGACTCTCCATCCCTTCATCTGTGATCTATCTCAGACATTGCTTGTCACATAGAAAGAGATACAGAACATAGTAGTACCATGTGATGGCTTTTAAAGTCCCTGCCTGAAAGTGACATACATCATTTCTGCTTATATCTCATTGGTCAAAGCAAATAACATGGCCAAATCCAATGGCAGAGAAGTAAAGAAAATCATTCCACAAAGAAGGGGGAGCAATATCTTGAAGAGTAACAATCTGCCAAAGTGGCCTTGCATGAGGCATTGAACTTCAGTTTCTTCTTCAGTAAAATGAGAGGATAGAACTGAGCATCTCTGAAAATCCTGTGCTTCTAATAAAGTGTAAAGTATTTGTGTAGCTGGGGAGGGCATATAATGGGAAATTCAGGCTGAGATTAAATACTGACTCTGGAAAAAATGTATGAAATGGGTACCTCTTCTGGATAATAAAATAAAATGCCTATATCACATGGGGTGAAGGAATAGCAATAGTTGTAAGCCATTCAAATGCCATTATTTGAGACATGCTAAAGTCCTCCTCTGCTGAGATACTTTGGATATTTGACCCCTCCAAATATAATGTTGAAATTTGATGCTCAGTGTTAAAGGTGAGGTCTAGTGGGAGATGTTTGGGTTATGGGGGCAGATCCTGCATGAATGGCTTGGTACCATCTTCATGGTATTGAGTGAATTCTTGCTCTATTAGTTCCCACAAGATCTGGCTGTTAAAAACAGTCTGGAACCTTTCCCCTTCTCTCTTTCTTATTCTCTCACCATGGGACACACCTGCTCCCCCTTCACCTGCTACATGATTGGAAGCTTCCTGAGTCCCTCACCAGAAGCAGATGCTTTCTGTACAGCCTGCAGAACCATTAATCAAATAAATTTATTTTCTCAATAAATTATCCAGTCTCAGGCATTCCTTTATGGCAACATAAAATGGAATAAGACACCTGCCACACTGGCTGCAGGGCCAGAGATCCCTGTGATTAGAGACACACTGCATCCTCTGCTTCACCAGAAAGCCCCCAAAATGACAGATGTTGAGACAAACTCGTGCTCATGTCACCTTTGCAAACAGTAGGTCCAGATTATCAAAAGTGATAAAGGAACGGGAAAGATCTCAGACATTTTGAGGAAGACCCACCCCAAATGCGCAGTAGGATATACTCTGGGCATCCAGGTGCTATAGAATATTAGAATAAAGAAACAGCTGTGATTGAGATAAAGGAGAGGAGGTACCCACATTACAAATTAAACTCTGTTTACTTTGTGATTATTCCTAAAGCAGCTGAATTGAATAGTTTTCTTTAACCCCAATTTGACTTGTTCCTATTATGATAAAAATGAAGTTTTCTAGCCCTGTGAAATGTGGCCATGTGTTTAACAGAGATAGAACTGAGGTAGCAGAGAAAAGCCACACTACTTCAAGGTCTTGTGGACCTGAGGTGGGTTTGGTAGGAAATTTGCTGTATTATTTTGATTCTACCACAAACTAGTCACTGTCTGCCTGCACAACATAAGGCAAATTGTAGGTAGAATGACTTGAGGCATAAACAAGCAATATTTGGACATGGAAAGCAGATGTTTTAAGCACATTTGTTCAATAATCTCATGCTTTCTTATTCCCTTACACCTTTTGTCACCTGGAAGCTGGCTCAGTAAATATTTTAAGTTGTAAAGGTCAAGGCATTTCCAAACAACCAAGGGCTGGGGACTGGGAGAAAACAGCCAGATGGAATTTCCCAGTTGAGCATCACTTTGGCCAGCTGTGGCCAGCCTGGCCTTTTCTCTGATGCATTAAGCTGTCTGTTTCTGTAGAGGTGTCTCACAGCCAGCAGACAGGTGGCTGTGATATATGCCCCTGCACTGGAGAGTAGATAGAGCTACAAGAAAAATGAAGGGATTTGCCAAGGCCTTTGTGCAGAATAGAGACCTCAACCAAAGAAAGTGGGAGATGAGCCATTCATCTCAGACCTATCATTGCTGCTCCTTTTCTGGGTATTCTCATGACCTGCCTTCTGAGCTCTGTGTCAGGGCAGTTTATGACTCTGAGGCACCGTCTAGGGCCAGGGTTTCTCAGCCTTGCCACTATTGACATTTGGAGCTAGATAATTCTGTGTTGTTGAGGGCTCTCTTATGCCTCACAGAATGCATAGTTGCCTCCCTAGTTTCTACCCTCTAGATGCCAGTAGCAACCACTCCACAGGTTCAGACAAGTGAAAATGTCTCTTGCCATTGCCAAATGTCTCCTTGAGGACAAAGTCACCTCTAGTTGAGAACCACTCATCTAGAGGATGTGATGTTTGAACCACCCGAGCCAGTCTCTTCTTGGCCACAGCACACCGGCTTGTGGCTTGAAATGATACACTTCCGCATAGTTCATGTTTAAAAGTATAAAAGAATGATCAAGAGTCTGGCTCTCCCAGGTTAGTAATTACCTCTGTCGTTATTAATTTTCTCAAGCAACCCAGTCAAATGAGTCATTATTATCTCAATCCCTCTGCCATGGCTGATTGATTTTGCTCCCCTATTGTTTCTAATTTCATGTAATGTCTGATTACATAGAGAAGCATTGAATACAATTCTTATGTAAGAGTCATTACAAATAGGCTTATTCCTCAGTTGTAAGTAAGAACAGATAGGGGATTTTCTATCACTTTATTGCCATAAGTGCCTTTATAGAAGTAAAATGCTCGAACACTCCACAAATTGATAGCATAGTACAAAAAGTCAAAACGAGTCAATACAGGTACCTAATGATTTTTAAATATGTTTAAGATGCATATTTATGATATGCTCTCATTTACATTGTATAATTAGAGCATCGGTTCAATGAAAAACGTCCATAAATGATCAACATACTTCTTCTCACTGGAATTCCAGGGATGTGTCTGTTCGATTTGTATGGTGTTTGCTCCTATCTGAAAATTGATCAAGAGTTTTCTGCCTGTCTTGGGGACAAGCTTTGACAGATATAAAATAGTGTAAAAGACATGGGCTTTTAGCCCAGTGAAGGTCTAGTCCCTGGCAGTAAATGAGGCATGTGGGTGGCATATACCCTTGCTCAGTTCCCTGGAGGCCCCGCCACTTAATCCATTGCTAGGAAAGCACCTGGCCATGGCGAGTCTTTGAGCAGATGTTGGTCTGGGGTATTGCAATGCTGACTTTTCACCAAGCACTACGACTATATGATGACTAATACTGGCCAATTCGGGAGGGACAGTGGTGACAGACAAAAAGGGGATTTGATGGAGGTGGGTGGGAGGCACAGGAAGAGAAGTAGCCCATCAACTGAAGCTGGCTACCAGATGATATCAAGCCCTAGGGAGATATATCTGGGGCTTTGTTCAGGATTAAGGGTGCTTTTTCCAGGGACTGTGCTTTTGGTTTTAAGGGTTGAACCAACAGTTGAGCACTAAGATTTACTATGTTAAAAGAGCTATGGTGAAACATTTCCTCAATCTATGTGGCCACAGACCTCACCTGGCATAATTATATCATAATAAGGAGCACAGATTCTGCAGTCAGACTGCCTGGGTTCAAATTCCTCACTCTGCCCTTTATTTGCTTGCCGGGGGCAAGTTACCTAGGCTCTCTGTGTCTCAGTTTCTTCCTCTGGAAAAAAGATATTGTAATAGTACCTACCTCGTAAGATTTTGTAAGGATTAAATGAATCAAAATATATAAAGTGCCCAGAACAGAGTCCAGCATATAACACATGATATATAATATTGATGGGACTATCTTTAACATGTGCTCAACTCTTTTTTGTAAGTAAGTTTAGACTAAAATCCTTCTCCTTTGGGTTTTCAGGTTTAGCAAGTGAAATACAGAATGTTCTGTTCAATTTTGACTTCAGGTTTACAAACATTTTTTATAAACATTCTCCATGCAATATTTGGGAATTCTTTCACCAAAACAATAAACAGTTAGTACTTCTGTGGTTACCAGATACTACTCCTTAAAAGAGATAAATGTGTTATATTCCACTTCATTGCCATTTTAGATAGTGTATAATGACATATTCTTCAATCACACCACATGATAACTGTTTTCTGACCCTCATTTATAAACTCCCTCCCTCCACCACCCATAACCAACATGCAACTCATCAAATACTCCAAAAGACATACATATTCCCTTTCTTCTAGAAAAGCTCAACCCTTCCAGTAAACTTTTAGTCATTAATTCCATCTAACACTCTTGCATGCTTTCTCTCTCTCTGCAATTTTTATTCTATTTGTTATATTAATTAGCAGGAAGTTAAATGTCTCCTTGAAATGTTTTCTTGATGTCTCCAATGGACTTCCAATGAGTACTTTGTGATTTGAAGCAAGAACTGTGTTTTGTATTTTCCCATAAGGTCTGCTTCTCAACTCTTCACACAGTAAGTGTTCTAAAAAGGCTAATTAATATAATACATGCATATGTTGACACCAATTCCCTATCAGTTCAATGCACGTTTATTTGTTCACATTTAGGTTGCATTGGCCTGAAGGACTTTGAAAAATGTGGCAGGATGCAGATTAGCAGTTGATTTATAGCCCTTTAAAAAGAAATAATTTAGCTGTATTCTTTGGCAAGTGTGGATCACATAAACTATCTTTCTCAAAGCCAGGTTTACTTTGGGAAATCCTGAGAACATCTGTAATTCACAGTTTAACTCTTGAGCACATTATACTAGCTTATACCCAAGGTTTATGATGAAATGACAGTATTATTTCCCTAGAGAAGTTGGTAGTAAAATAAAGTGGATCTCTTAAAGTTCTTTCAGTACAACTTGTACTCCTTTTATACAAAAGATCTCTTTGGGAAGCATAAAAGTAATTTTCCCATGCTGTTTCTGGGTGACAAGGATTCTGATGTGACCCAGAACGTATTTTCTCTGACTTTACTTATGGACAACAGCGTTCAACACCAATGTTTTGTTTTGCAAAGTCCTTGCAGCCAGGATGCTAATTAACTCACATAATGCATCACAGTCTTATTTTTTTTTTAATTTATTTATTATTATTATACTTTAAGTTGTAGGGTACATGTGCATAACGTGCAGGTTTGTTACATATGTATACTTGTGCCATGTTGCTGTGCTGCACCCATCAACTCGTCATTTACATCAGGTATAACTCCCAATGCAATCCCTCCCCCCTCAGCTGAAATTCTTGTCTTACCTCCTCCCCCTCTTTTAATATTTTAAAAATCTGCCACTCAGAGAAGGGATATAAATTCCAAGGGTCACACAGCTTGGGAGTATCTGTGTTCCTTTTCCCTTTACAGGAACAAAGTGAAGAGAAGAGAAATATATATTAGGGGGTTTTTTTTTAACCTCTTTAGAAGAAAACACCACAGAAATGGGAGCATCATTATAACATTTTCCATACTGTCTTTGCAATGGTGTGTGGGCTCTCAAGATTCACAGTAGCTTCAGTGCAATGTTGTGGGTGGTTCCAACTGCCTTTGAACTAGGTGTTGACAGAAAAATAACATAGCACAGCAGGACTCTTCAGGGAGGAGTCTCATGAGGACATGTAGGACATGTTTCCTCAGCACTCGTTCAATTGTAAGTGACAGGATCTAACTCAAATTAGCTCAAGAACAAATGGAAAATGTGTTCCCTTAAGTAGGAAATCCAGTATTTGGTTTAGACACTTCTGGGTCCAGTGGTTAAAATGATGTCACCCAGACTCCACCTCTCTGTATCTGGATTTAGCTTTGTATTAATCCATTCTCATGCTGCTACAAGGACATACCCGAGACTGGGTAATTTATAAAGAAAAGAGGTTTAATTGACTCACAGTTTCACATGGCTGGGGTGGCCTCAGGAAACCTATAATCATGGTGGAAGGGACCTCTTCACAGGGCAGCACGAGAGAGAAGAAGGGAAGAGTGAAGGGGGAAGCCTCTTATGAAACCATCAGATCTCACGAGAACCCACTCACTATCATGAGAACAGTATGGGAGAAACCACGCCCATGGTCCAATCACCTTCCTCCAGATCTCACCCTACACACATAGGGATTATAATTCAAGATGAGATTTGGGTGGGGACACAAAGCTAAACCATATCAAGCTTAATTCTCAAATAGACTCTCCCCATGCCATGATGAGGAGGTCATCAGAGTTCTCAAGCTTATATTTTTCTCATGATTCCAGAGAGAGAGAGTATATTTCCTGATAGCAACCGGAGAATTTGTAGGAGGTATTCTCATTGCCCCAGAGTGATGCAGTTACATATCTCTTGACCAACAGCTAACCAGAGTAATGGAGTAATCTGATTGGCCAGGCTTGAGGCATGTGTCCAGCATGGAGCTGAGGGGAAGGAAATTCTCCATCCCAGCCACATAGACACTAAGAATTTCCCCAAAAGAATGGAAGTTAGAGGCCAGGCCTGGTGGCTCACACCTGTAATCTCAGCATTTTGGGACACTGAGGCAGGAAGATCGCTTGAGGCTAGGAATTTGAGACCAGCCTGCACAATGTTATGAGACCTCATCACTACACAATTTTTTTAAATTAGCTGGGTGTGCTGGCATGCACCTATAGTCCCAACTACTTGAGAGGGTGAGCCAGAAAGATCCCTTGAGCCCAGGAGTTTGAGGCTGCAGTAAGCTATGATCGCACCACTGCACTCTGGCCCGGGTGACAGAGCAAGAGCAAGATTCTGTCTCCGAAAAAAAAAAAAAAAAGAATGGAACTTACACAAGCTACAGACTACAGATGTTCTCTCTGTGGTCTATATATACATTTATTTATATACACACACATCTATAGCTGCTGCACCTATTCCTGAGGGTAAGTTTATTCAATCCTTGGGATCCACAGCAGAGATAAAGATACTTATGGATACTGTATAGAGTCATTCCTCATTTCTTTCAGAAGTCCTTAGCTCCTTAAGGATCTCTATTTCTACTTTAACCAAATAGTGAGAAAAATTGGCTCTGTGTCTCTACTTTTTGCCATATTTATGACCTACAGTTTTTTTTTTTTCCACTCAGACAGCTGCAAGGTGCACAGGATCGTATATAGTTGTTTCCTTCATGGTAAAGAAGGTTGCAGAGTGCTTGGAACTGACCACTGACCCTCAGAGCTTCAGAAAGCATGAGACCTGGGATCCTAGAGGGATTACTAATCTTCAGGAGACTGCGGATCTTAAGACAGTTTTAGAGGCTCAATCATTCATTTATCATTCATTTACTGAGTCAAACTATGTGCCAGGCATGGTTCTAGGTATAGAGCTCAGGTATAAACCGTGAAGACAATGGCCCTATTCTCATGGAGTTTGCACTCACAGTATGGGCAGAAAATAAGTAAAACCAATAGGAAAAATATGAAAGAGGTGACAGAGTTACTGAAAGGACAACTGTAACAAGAAAGGAAAGAGCTCTCTGGGGAGACCAACCTTGAACTGACACCTAGATCATAAAGGGGATCCATTCATTTAAAGATTTAGGAAAGGAATATTCCTGGCAGAGGGATGGTCAAAGGCTCTGAGGTAGAATAAAGTTTGAATGACGAGAAATGGAAAGGAGGCTCAGTGAACAAGGAGGAAATGAGGTTAGTGCGGTCATCGGGAGCATATCAAAAAGGACTTCATGGCTTGCTGGGCACAGTGGCTCACATCTGTAATCCGAGTGCTTTGGAAGGCCAAGGAAGGAGGATCACTTGAGGTCAGGAGTGAGCTATGATTATGCCATTCCACTCCAGCCTGGGAGACAGAGCAAGAATCAGCTAGATTTTTGTAATGGGTATAAATGAGAAGGTATCAAAAAGAAGCTTGTGTATAAAGGACTGAATTAATCTGATTTGAGGTTAGGAGAGATCACTCGGGCTATTATATCGCAAATAGATTGTGTCAAGCAGCAGTTTTCAGATCATGGTCCCTAGACTAGCAGCAGTGGCATCACCTGGGAATTATTTAGATGTGCAGATTCTCAGGCACAATCCAGACCTACTGAATCAGAGACTCTGACACGAGATCCAGCAATCTGTGTTTTAATAAGGCCCCCAGGAGATTCTAATGCATACTCAAATTGAGAACCGTGGATGATAAAGCATGACAGGAGAGAGCCCCCTTGGGAAGCTACTGCACTCATCCAAATGAGGATAATGGTAGTGTAGACTCAGGCGCAGATGTGGGATCAAACCAGATGAATCCAGTATCTGTTTGGTAGGAAAAATTGAGAGGACCTGCTAATGGATTGGATGTGAAGATGAGAAAGAAAGAGAAGTTACCTCCTGGGTTGTGGTTGGAGATGCTGCTTTTACATAATCTTTGCTTTCCACATGCCATGAAGTATAGACACAACAGCAAAGGCAGGCAAGCCCAAGTTAGAAAGAGGAGAAGGAGCCAGATGACTCAGTTATGTGTTGGTTCTGCACTTAGTTCTGTTTCCTTGGTAATAGTCACCTTTATTCTCTGAGCCTTAGTTTTCTCAACTCTAAAATGGGATTATATATAACCTATCTCAAAAGATAAGCATTAAGACTCAGCATTGACTTTGTGAATAATTAACTATCACATACATGGAAAACATTGTCATTAACATTGTTTATCCTGGGAGGGCTGGGCAGGGACATGAATCTACACACGAATTTTGTGGAACTCCACTGCACAACCCCGCTTCGGTGACATCCATGAATACTTAGACTGAATTCCAATTTATAGATAGCTTTAGTTCCAACAAGATCATATTTTTTTTTTTTTTACTTTGAGAGCTATGTCCACTTAATTTCTATACTTAGAAAACTCCCACAATGGAAAAAAATACTCATTTGTAAGATCCCTTTGTAGGATATGAAGATGACTAAAATTCATGCACTTTTCTTGAAGAGTTTACATTCTAATAAGAGATAGAATGTATATGGGGTGTTAGGGTATAACTACATTCTATAGAAGTTCAGAAAAAACAAATATGTCCAAAGACCACTTCATCCTCCTTAAAACCTGCTTGTAACTTGTTACGTATGACTAACACTCTGGGACTCTTGGTTACATTCCTTACTTCTGTGAAAGATCCCAAGTCTCAAAAGGGAATAAACAATGTGGAACCTCTTCAGAAGCCCAAAGATTAGCAAGTCTAGTTCTGCATTTTAAAGAGAAGGAGAAAAGCAGATTCAGTACACCACTGACAAGTGTATTTATAATAATCTCTGGCAATTTTTCCAGCATACAATATCAAAAGAAACCCAAAGTAAATCTGAAAGTTGGCCATTGGCAGAAGGGGGCTATGCCTTAGAAATTTATCATAGATTCACCTAAATCTGACGGTAAACACTCAGAAATATGCTGGGGTTGTTTTCTACTCATTAATTGCACCTGGTGAGTAGTGGTTCATAGCCAAAATCTAAAGGGCAGTTGGAAGGCAAGGAGGATATAAAGACCTTTGAGAATAGGATAGTGCCGTCTTTTTTGCTTATTGAGGATTCAATACTACATGAAGCGGGTACCAGGTGTGGATCTCCATGGGAAATTTTGGGAGACCTGGAAAGTCAAGAACATACTATCTCCTGCTTTGAGTAGTCATCTCTAAAAAGATAAATGTCCTTATCTTTTGCAATTACAGAAATCTCACAACTTTTTCCTGTGTCTATCAATGTCTTTTCATGAATCACAGACATTGCAACAAGCAGGTAGATGGTTTTGGAGCTGTTAAAAAAGGTAGGAGTAATCACAGGAACCAACCACCATGCCAGACCAATTGCATTTCCCTTTTTGAAAGGATTTTCAGAACAAAGCATAAGAAATGTAGGAGACATAGTATGTTGAAGTTTCAGTAAGGCATAGTTATTTTATATGATTATAGATAGATACAGAATATGTAGTAGAGGACAGTAACAATTGAAAGGGTCTGGTTTAAAAGTCAGTCTCTAAGGTTGTAGATTGATAGATTTTCACTTGCTTCCAAGCCTGTGCCTTGTGACTTGGTGCAGGCTGATGTATCCATTCTCATGAGGCAAGATGGAGGTTGACTCCCAGGGAGATTCCAAGTCAGTACCAGGCAAGCACAAGTGAATATCTGTCCAATTCCATCTGTGATAATGGAAGATAGATAAGGAAGGGGTCAAATAAGATTTGTAAGGAGACACTCAAAGCCAATCCAGAAAAAGTCCAAATCTGAAGATCAAGGGCATAGTATTAAAGGTACCAGATAGTTATCATAGAAGAAGCAAGATGTAGTCAGAAAGTAAGCCAGACAATAGCCCCAACACAGCTCTCGGCACCCCAGAAAGTTTTTAATGGGACTGTATTATGTGGCAGGGTTTGCAGGGGTGTCTTAAAGGTACTGTAATTGGGGCAGAAAAATCCCAAAGTCAGTAACCAATACATAAACAGTAGGTAGGTTGGCCAGTTAATCCGGTTTTCCTGGGACTCAGGGAGAGTTCCAGGATATGGGACTTTTCACTCATAAAACCAGGACATGCTGGTCACCCTGATGGTGGAGGGTTTCAGAACTATGTCATATGAGGACATATTGGAATTTGTTTCATCAGAAACGTAGTCATAATATGAATAGTAATAAATAGTGTTTACTGACACCATTTTACAGGCTACAAAGGACTTTAGATGGATATCCTCATTTAATCTTCACAACCAACCAGTAACTAGGCATAATTATTTTCTCCATTTTTCATGAAGAGGAAACCAAGGTCTTCCATGACTAAATAACTGCCCAGTGACACATCTAGTAAGTAGTAGAACCCCAAATTGAACCTAAGTGGTTGGATCCCAGATCCCACAATCCTAAACCCTTCAGAAGACTTAAGGGAACTCAACAGATGCTTCAATAATTGAAGGGCTATCATGGAAGAAAGATGGGTTTAATTTATGAAATGATGGCAGAGAGGATGTTATGGAGAGACAGGATTCTGAGTTTCTAAAGTTTCCAGAATGGAATAGGCTGCTCCAGAACAAAAGACATTCTCTGTACTTGGTAGGAATGCTTAGAGAAAGACAAACAGTGTGTAATTAGCCTAATGTTAAAATCACTCCTCACAATAACATGGTTTTGCAAAATTTATTTTTCTAGCAAGGTCAAAATTAGGAAAGCACTCCATACCCACTCTCAAAATTAATATTAAAAACACAGTGGAAAATCAACTTATTTTACAACTAAACTTATGATTTATCATAAATTCCCACGCTTTCTAAATAAATGTTGATATACCACATGCCTCCTTCAGTTCAAATTTGAGTATAAATTATAAAAAGTCCATAATCCAGAATGCTTTATGTGTTTTTACGATCACAGAAGGCTGCCCTGCCTTCCATTCATGATTAATTTTTTTGGATGGCTCCCTCTAGATCTTAGAAAATAATTAAAACTAATGAACAATCCTAAATGGCAGTAAAGCAAGGAGCATATTGTTTCCTGCCTGCGCTCTGAGCTTGATCAAAGGGAAGACTCCCTGAGATGCAGACATTGATGTTTTACACTTCACTTCCTGACCACCCACTGAGACCACATGACAGCTTCAGGGGAAATCATGAATTAACATTTTTTAGTACTTCATAGAATACTTAGAGTTTGCAAAAATACAATTAGTCAGTATAACTGCTGATTCCTCAACAGAGAAGGATTCTAAGACGTGCGCTTTTCATTTTCTCTTAGCTCTGTCCTGTCATGAGTGGGGTAACGTTTTCATTGAAGCAGGTCCCCTCTTCACACATATCACAAAAACCAGTGTGACTGCTGCAAAGAAGAGTAGAAAAAAAAGGCATTCGCAAAGTGCCCGTTTATTATATTTTCCCAGTTTGGTGATATGTTTTCAGCAGATATTTTAAAGAATATTTTATTCAGAGGTTTACCCAGTCAAATACAAGAAGAAAAGCAAAGTTTCAAGTTAAGTCAATTGTTTTGGGCACAGAAGTTTGGTTTGTCAAGTGTTTTTATAGAAGTTTAGAGGGAAGTAGAAATTTGGGGGAGGATTGATTACTTCCATCTACTTTCTATTGTATATCCTGTAACTTCATCTACAGAAAAACATTCGACTTTTTTGCTTGACCTGGCATTCAATTCAATTTCACTCGACTGGTTAGGCAACTAACAAATCGTGGTCAATCAAAATAGAAGCATTATCTTCTTTCATTTTTCTTCTGCAAATGACTTTTAAAAAATAAATCCTACACATTAAAGATACAGCCAAAGCAAATTAGCTTTTAACATTGGCCACAAAGGGGGTTTAGATGGTAATAATAAAAATATAGTCAAGTCTTTTTTTAAATCTCAACTTTTATTTTAGATATGGGGGTACATCCGCAACTTTGTTACATTGGTATACTGCACCCTGGAAGTGAGCATAGTACTCAGTAGATAATTTTTCAACCTATGCCTCCTCCATCCCCTATCTAGTAGTTCACAGTGTCTCCTGTTCTCATGTTTAAGTCCATGTGTATTCAATGTTTAGCTCCCACTTATAAGTGAGAACACGTGGTATTTGGTTTTCTGTTCCTGCATTTTATTTACTTAGGATGGCCTCTAGCTCCATTCATGTAGCTGCAAAGGACATGATTTTATTCTTTTTTATGGCTGTATAGTTTTCCATGGTGTATATGTACCACATTTTCTTTATCGAATCCACTGTGAATGGGCACCTAGGTCGATTCCTTGTCTTTGCTATTATGAACAGGGTGGCAATGAACATACAAGTCCATGTGTCTTTTTGGTATAACATTCTATTTTCCTTTGGGCATATACCCAGTAATAGGATTGCTAGGTCAAATGGTAGCTGTTTTAAGTTCTTTGAGAAATCACCAAACTGTCTTCCACAATGGTCACACTAATATACACTCCCACCATCAGTGTATTCCTTTTTCTCCACAACCTTGCCAGCATCTGTTGTTTTCTGATTTTTAATAAGAAACATTCTGACTGGTGTGAGACAATATCTCATTGTGGTTTTGACTTGTATTTCACTGATGATTCATGATGAGCATTTTTTCATATGTTTGTAGGCCACTTGCATATCTTCTTTTGAGAAGTGTCTGTTTATGTCCTTTGCCCATTTCTTAACGAGGTTATTTGTTTTCTGCTTTTTGATAAGTTCCCTATAGTTTCTGGATATTGGACCTTTGTCAAATACATAATTTGCTAATATATTCTCACATTCTGTAAGTTGTCTGTTTACCATGTTAGTAGTTTATTTTGCTGTGCAAAAACTCTTTAGTTGAATTAGGTCCCACTTGTGAATTTTTGTTTTGTTGCAATTGCTTTTGGGAACTTAGCCAAAAATTATTTGCCAAGGCCAATGTCAACAAGGATATTTCCTAGTTTTTCTTCTAGGATTTTCATAGTTTGTAATCTTACATTTAAATCTTTAATCCATCTTGAGTTCATTTTTGTATATGATGAGAGGTAAGGGTCCAGTTTCCTCCTTCTGCATATGGGTAACCAGTTATCCTACTACTGTTTATTGAATAGGGTGTCCTTTCCCCAATGCTTGTTTTTGGCCTTGTTGAAGATCAGATGGTTGTAAATGTGTGGCTTTATTTCTGAGTTTTCTACTCTGTTCCTTTAGTCAATGTATCTGTTTTTGTATCAGTGCCATGCTATTTTGGTTATTGTAGCCTTATGGTATGGTTTGGAGTAGTTTGATGTCTCCAACTTCGTTCTTTTTGATTAGAATTGCTTTGGCAATTCAGGTTCTTTTTTGTTTTCATATGCATTTTAGAATAGTTTTTTCTAATTCTGTGAAGAATAACATTGGTAGTTTGATATGAATAGCATTGAATCTGTAAATTGCTTTGGACAGTATGGCCATTTTAACAATATTGATTCTTCTAATCCATGAGCATAGAATGTTTTTCCATTTATTTTTGTCATCACTTATTTCTTTTGGCAATGTTTTGTAATTCCCCTGTAAAGATCTTCTGCCCTCTTCGTTAGCTGTATTCTTAGGCATTTCATTTTCTTTGTGGTTTTTGTAATGAGATTGTGTTCTTAATTTGACTGTCAGCCTGGACAATTATTGATGTATAGAAATGCTACTGATTTTTGTACATTGATTTTTGTATCCTGAAACCTCACTAAAATCATGCATCAGTTCTAGTAGAATTTTTGCAGAGCCTTCAGGGTTTTCTAGTTACGGACCCATATCGTCAGCAAATAGAGATAGTCAGACTTCTTCTTTTCTCATTTGGATGCCTTTTCTTTCTTTCTGTTGTCTGATTGCTCTGCCTAGGACTTGCAATATTCTATGGAACAGGAGTAGTGAGAGTGGGCATCCTTATCTTGTTTCAGTTCTCACAGGAAACGATTCCAGCTTTTGCCTGTTCAGTATGATGTTGGATGTGGGTTTGTCATAGATGGTTCTTAATTATTTTGAGGTATGTTCCTTCGATGTCTAATCTGTTGAGGGCTTTTATTATGAAGGGATATTGGGTTTCATCAAAAGCTTTTTCTGCATCTCTTGAGATAATTTTATGGTTTTTGCTTTTAATTCTGTTTATGTGTTGAATCACATTTATTGGTTTACACATGTTGAAACAGCTTTGCATCCCAGGAATAAAGCGTACTTTATTGTGTTATATTAACATTTCAATGTGCTACTGGATTTGGTTTGCTAGTATTTTGTTGAGAATATTTGCGTCTGTGTTCATCATAGATATTAGCCTGAAACTTTGTTTTTTGGTGTGTCTCTGCTAGATTTTGGTATTAAGCTGATGTTGGCTTTATAGAATGAATTAGGAAGGAGCCCCTACTCCTCAATTTTTGGAATAGTTTCAGTAGGATTAGCACCAGTTTTTCTTTGTATATCTAGTAGAATTCAGCTGTGAATCCATCTGGTCCAGGACTTTTTTTGGCTGATAGATTTTTTATTACTGTTTCCATTTCAGAGCTCAATATTGATCTATTCAGGGTTTCAATCTCTTCCTGATTATATCTTGGAAGATTGTGTGTTTCCAGGAATTTGTCCATTTCCTCTATATATTCTAGTTTGTGTGCATAGAGTTGTTCAGAGTATTCTCTGAGGATCTTTTCTTTTTCTGTTAGACCAGTTGTAATGTCATTTTTGTCATTTTTGAGTATCCTTACTTGGGTTTTCTTTTTGTTTTTTTGTTTTGTTTTGTTTTGTTTTGTTTTTTTGCTTTGTTAATCTAGCTAGTGGTCTGTCAATCTTATTTTTTCAAAGAACCAATTCTTGGTTTCATTGATCTTTTGTATAGATTTTTGCATCTCAGCTTCATTCAGTTCTTCTTTAATTTTTTAATTACTTCTTTTCTTCTAGCTTTTGGTTGCTTAGTTCTTTTTTCCTACTTCCTTTGGGTGCAAAGTTAGACTGTTAATTTGAGATCTTTCTAACTTCTTGATAAAAACATTTAGCACTATAAACCTTCCTCCTAACACTGCTCTAGCAGCATCTCAGAGATTTTAGTATGTTGTGTCCCTGTTTTCATTAATTTCAAAGAATTTTTCTGTTTTTGCCTTAATGTCAATGTTCTCGCAGGAGTTATTCAGGAGTAAGTTGTTTAATTTCCACGTATTTGGGTATTTTGAGACATCTTCTTGGTATTATTTTCTATTTTTATTGCACTGTGGTCTGAGAGTATCCTTGGTATGATTTCCATTTTTTTAAGTTACTGAGATTTTCCTTATGACTAAGCATGGGGTCTATCTTAAAATATGTTTCATGTGCAGAGGAGAAGAATGTACATTCTGTGGTTGTTGGGTGGAGTGCTCTGTAGATGTCTTTTAGGACCAGTTGGTTAAGTGTTGAGTTTCTTTGTTAATTTCTTTGTTAATTTTCCTCCTCGATGATCTAACATTGTCTGTTGCATATTAAAGTCTCCCACTATTATTATGTTGTTGTCTAAATCTCTTCATAGGTCAACAAGAACTTGTTTTATGAATCTGGGTGTTCCAATGTTAGGTGCATATATATTTAGAATAGTTGAGTATTCTTGTTGGATTGTACCCTTTATGATTATGTAATGTCCTTTATCCTTCTTCACTTTTATTGGTTTAAACTCTGTTTTATCTGATGTAAGAATGGCAACTCATACTCTTTTTTGTTTTCCTTTTGCATAGTAAATCTGTCTCCATTATTTTACTTTGAGGTCGTGAGTGTCATTATGTGAGATGGGTCTCTTTACAGTCAATTCTTAATTGCTCTGAAGCTGATTACATTTGGGGCCTACTTGGGATCTTGAATTTCTTCCTTCTTTCATTTTCTGTCTATGTTTATTGGCTCCAAATGGGTAGGACGAACCCACAGATGCTCCAATAGCACCTGACATACACAAAAGGATTGGCATAGAAGAGTTGCTAGGAGTTGTTAGATTTCGATCGTCCAAGCTTGCTCCATTTGCTTGTTGGCACACAGAACCCTAAGTCAAGATGCTTCTGTAGATTTACAAGCAGTATTGTCTCTAGGCAAGGAAGTGAAGTGCTGCCTTCAGAATGCTCTCTGTGTCTCCACCTTCTTATGTCTCTATTCTAGAATCTTAAAACCTCAAGAATGGAAAACCTTAGCTATTTCCTTCTTCTCCCCTCAGGTCAAAGCCTGCTTTCAGTAAAGGATCTGACACCTATAGAATTTCAGATGGGTTTTTAAAATCTCCTTATTTATTGTGGAATAAAAGATGTCATTGGTTGAAAAGGACAACAAATAGCTGTGAGTTGATGGAGCAAAAATCTTTAGGAATAGAGACATCCAGAGCTTGAAACCACCTCAAGAGTTGAAGTCATATTCTGTACACTACACACCAACTTAGCCTGCATCTAAGATTGTCCCTGACCCTTATGTATGAGAAAGGGCAGAGTTCTTCCCTAGGGTCCCTTGATAAAGTCTAAATCAGGGTTCAGCAATCTGTTGTTCAGAGGCCAAATCCAGCCACAGCCTGTTTTCATTTGGCCTGTGAACTAAAGATGGTTTTTGCATTTTAAAATGGTTGGAAAAAATCAAGAAAATAATAATATTTTGTGACATCCAAAAATGGTATGAATAAATAAAGTTTTATTGAAACACAGCCATGTACACCCGTTTAAGGAATGTCTATGATGCTTTTGCACTGCAATAGCAACAGACTAAAGAGCCTAAAAGACCTAAAATATTTACTATCTTGCTCTTTAAGAGACAATTTACTGAGGTCTAGGTCGATATTTTTTAAACAGTGTGCTAAAGATCCCGATGGTTCAACAGAGCTCACCTCAATGCAGGGAAGGGGAAGGATGGCCCTGAGAAAGGGGCCACATAGAAGATGTACCATCTTCATTAAACCAGAATGGTTCTGCTTTTACCTCTTTTATACTTTGGAAATCAAAGGTTGATTTTGTAAGAGATTATAAAAAGTTTATAAATGTGGCAAGCCATGAGTCTTCAAACTGTAAAGTATTATAGATCTCTATTTCTAGCACTTTTCCAAATTAAATACTCAGTAACACACAATATACTTTTGAGGAAATGGGGAACTGCTATCATTATTTCACCGTGAAAGCAGAGGTTTCTAGAGAAGGAAGTTAGCACTGGAGACTTGTCAGGGCCAGGCTAGAGCTAGGGATTCTTTTACCTTTTCTCCCCACTTCCCATCTCAAATCCTCATCTTCACTTCTTCCAAAATCTATTTTTATTTTTCTCTTCTCTGTTTATACTACCTTTCTCAATCACTATATGTATTTTTTCATTTCTTTTTTTTAAGACAAGATATCTCCATGTTGTCACGGTTGAGGTGAAGTGGGATGATCATAGCTCACTGCAGCCTTGAACTCCTGGGTTCAAGTGATCCTTCTGCCTCAGCCTGCCAAGTAGCTGGGACTACAGGCATGAGACACCATGCCTGACCCCTTATTCCTTCTTAAACAAAGCTTACCTGTGGCTTTGGTTTGCCATGGCATCCTTATAATTTCTGTTCCACTACTACTTTTCAGATTTATTTCTGTTTCTCTCTAAGAGAGAAAAACCTAGTGGGTAAAAGGCATGAGTTTTGTAGCCAGACTGCCCAGGCTTGAATCTTGGCTTCTATTTACCAACTGAGCAAGTTATTTAACTTTCTGTACTTCATGAGTCTAATGGGGATAATAACAGTACCTATCTCCTGAGGTTATTGTGAAAATTAGGGGTGTGTGTGTGTGTGTGTGTGTGTGTGTATAACACATATATAACACATATAATTTTCACAAAACAATATATAATGATCTTATATATATATCTTATATATATGTACACACACACACATATAAAATCATTAGAATAATACCTGGAATATGGTAAGCATGATGTAGGTGTTTGTTCTTATTAATATCTGAATGGCTCACTCAAAACATGCCATGGACCCCTCGTCAACCAAAAAGAGTTTTAGGAATTATCTCTTGTCAGCTACCACCCACAGATCTGATCAGCGTAGTCTACGTTATGGAACATGGTAGATTGCATTAAAGGTCACAATTCTTTATTTCTCCCTGTATCTACTCACTTTTTTGTGTAATTTTTCAGTATCTTCCTATTTGAATAGGACACATTTCCCATGTCTTGATGCTATGCTTGGCATGTGACTTGCTCTGGCCAATGGAAAGTTTGCTGACATAATAGAAACAAAGGCTTAAAAAGGGCTTATACAGTTGAGTTTACCCTCTTGATCCTCTGCCATCATCATGAGAAGGTCATGCCCAAGTTGATCTGTTGGTTCGAGGAGGAGGATGAGAAACACGTGAAGCAGAATCGTCCTGAGCCTAGATGAGCCAACTCCCAGTCAGCCTGCAGACTGATGAGAAATAAGATGTGATTATTGTTTAATGCCATTGGGTTTTGGGTAGTTTGTTACACAGAATAAATAGGAAAAAAATACTGGGTTGAACCCAGTAGCATATTGTATTAGGCCATTTGCACTGCTACAAAGAAATACCTGAGGTTGGGTAATTCATAAGGAAAAGAGGTTTAATTGGCTCTTGGTTCTGCAGGCTGTACAAGCACGGAACTGGCATCAGCTTGGGTTCTTGGGAGAACTCAAGGAGCTTTTACTTATGGCAGAAAACAAAGCAGGAGCAGATGTGTCACATGACCAGAGCAGGAGCAAGAGAGAGAAAGTGGTGGGGGAGGTGCCACACTTTACAACAACCAGACCTCCTGAGAGCTCCTTTATTATCATGAGGACAGCACCTACCCATGAGGCATATCAACTTATTCAATTTTTTAAAATCACACTCAAGCACTATTATGAAATGCTTTTTACTGAATTCATCAAGCTATTCTTTTTCTTTCAAACTGAGTTACTCAGAGATCCTAACTCCAAAATTCCTGTTTTTCTCTTCCCATTGACTCCCCTGACCTTGAAAGATTTTTAGCCTATTTTTTCCATAAACTCCACAAATATCTGTAAATGACTGAAAGAAGATGTTTTGCCTTGCCAGTGCAAATTCTCTTTGGGATTCCCTTAAAATTCATCTGCTGTGAAAGGGCACTGTAGGTGGTTTGCATAGCTGTGGACAGTGAAATCGATTTCCAGACTTCCAACTCAGTGAGTTCCCATGGGGGTTGTGGAGAAAAGGAATAACGTTTATCAGAATAAAGGAGCAAGCTGACTTATACATATCTGTAAACTTTAGATTTTTGTTCAAGAGAGAGTGGAAAGAACAATACAGATACAGACATACCTATATAAACAAGGGTAAACTTCAAACCTAAGCCTTCTTTGTAGAAATCCATCTGTTGAGGCTGAGAGTAGAGAAATAGGACCAAAATAGTGTCTATAAATTGAAATATAAGATTTTTAGCCTTTAGATTTGATGTCCAGTAGAAGAGGCAGTCTGAGATCAGGATGCAATTTACAGGCTATAGAAGAGCATAGGAAAAAACAACTTCCTAGAAGAGATATTGACCACTAGTTTCAAATCCTGGTTCCACTGCTTCTCAGCTTGTAACTTTTGGTAAGTCATACAACCCGTCTTCTCCTGAGGTTGTGATGAGGATTAAATTACTTAAACCATTTAAGATGCACAGAAGAGTGCTGGGCACATAATAAGCACTCTATAAATGTCTGTTGTTATCACCTTCCCTTTTGTTACAGCTATTACTACTATTTTGGGTAACACAACTCTGAGTTTATTCTGGGAAACCATCCCTTCCTTTAGTTTAGATCCTGTTCTATAAATGCTGGCTCCACCCTCCCAGCCTGGCCAATTATAGCCATCATCCTCAGGCCACAGTTTGAGGTTTGAGCATGTGACCCAGTCTGATGAGGTGCAATCTTTAGATTTGATGGCTTTATGAGAGTGATATGTACTTCCTCTTCTACTGGACATCAATTCATACGGAAGTAGGTGAGAATGAAACCCATTACAAAGAGCAAAGCCAAGAGATGGAAGAGTAGGTCCTGATAACAAAATATAAAACCAGAGATTGAAGTCTTGAAACCCATGGGTTTTTTGTTTAATGAGGCTATAAAATGTTTCTTTTTGCTTAAACTAGTTCAAATTGGGTTTCACAGGAGAACTTACACACCTTCTAACAGCTTTTACAGAAACTTTCATTGAAACTTTAGTTCCCTTTCTTAAATTTTTCATGGAGATTTAGACTACTTCAGGTCAAACTTGAATGAGCAAATGTTAATTAATTTTTTAAAAAATAACAATCTCATTCAGGTTGAGCTGCCAGGAATTGTCACGTGTGGGGATTTTTCCTTTTATTTTGTGGGGGTTTGGAGTGCAGGAGCTTACAGCAGAAATCACCACCTTGCTCTTCTGTCCAGAGCTATGCATTAAGCCAAGTTGAATCTAAGCTTTCATGGAATCTAAAAATGGCAAATAAAAGAAAGCAGCTTTGATTTCCCCCCCTCATGAGATTTATTCTGACAGTTTGCAACTCGATGAAATAGATAATGGAACTCCCTTGTCACAATAACTCAGTTTAAATGCATTGTCAGATTAATAGACTCAGTTATCCACTTCACTAAGGACTGTAAGAGGCAAGGTTTGAAATCATCCCTTCTCATAAACATCCCAAAGGACTAAAAGATGTTTCTAAGCAGAAGAAATTGTGAAGTGGGCATATTTTGCCTTGAGTTAGTTATTCCCCAGATCCCCCTTCTGTTCGTGTGTTTGGCTTCCTTATCTTTCCTATACTTCCCCTTCTAAAAAGGCCTCCTTCCCCCTCTTACACTCTCTCTCTTTATGCCTAGTAAGAATCCCCATTAGTTTATGGAGATGGTACTGGAGTTAGTTAACGGCGTTCTGGAAATTGTCGCATTTCCCTGGCACCAAGGGAATGCATGTGGTTCAGACTGGACCAATCAGAGTCTCACCTCTCCATAGCCACAGTGATTGGACCAAGCTGTGGGTGTGTGAAACAAGGTGAGCCGATCACAATCCTCCTGCAGGATTTTTTTTGTTTTTGAAGCTGAAGGGGAAGATCTTTTAGTTATGTGGTAACAGCTTTTAGGGTGTGAGTCCAGAGGTTCCTGCAGACAGAGAGAAAACATGCTGACAGCAATAGTAAACAGTAACATTGTCACAGGGAGAATTCAAAATGTGGAGAAGGAGTCTCTTGGCAGTATTCAAGGCCTTAGTCCTGGTGATTCCTGAAGCCAGCTCTGCCTCCCTTCCCATGAATTTGTTATATAGGTAAATAATATATCTTCATTTCTTGAGAAAGAGACTTCCAGTATCAACTCTGACATGTGAAGAGCTTGGGAGACAGCATTCCCATCCTCAAAATAACAAAAAGATAGAAAAACAAAATCAGTTTTTATGGACTTTCCTTGAAATTCCAGAGGACTACAATTTTGGGGGGCCCTCACTTCCATGAGCATTACCTCCAGGAACACTACCAGGTTTTCGTGCTGAAGATCCCAGAAAGATGCTCTTATAGCTCTGGCAGGGGTAAGGAAAGAGTAGCCATTGTAAAATTTAACCGGAGCTTTCTCCATTACAAAGACCTACTACCCATGGGAAAAGACTTTGCCAGAGCCTTACTCAGTAGATGAAAGAACATTCGTTCAATTCATAGCCTCCTCCAGCTTTCCTGCCTCACCTACTAGAGAGGGAACAAAACAACAACAACAATGAGGGATAGGACTTCAAGGAAATAAATTGGGCATGGTGCTGCCAGGGAAGGGAGCAGGAGACAGAAGAAAAAAAGCTTTACCACTGGAGAACACTTGTGAATGTCACAACTCCAGGACTCAGGCCCGCTATAACACTGAAAAGTCCCTAGAATGCTTCCCTTTCCCTACCCTTAACACCACACCAACAGGACCCCAGTATGATAACATTAGGTTACAGCTGAAAGCTGCAAAATGCAGATTCTATCTGAGGCAGAATACTTGGGGAAGCCCAAAACCTAGAGAGGAGACAAAAACTTGAACACTAGAGAAATTTGGAACCTCTGGCACCTATAGTTATAGCAAATATGAAACGGAGTCTGGGTAAGCATAGGCACAGAATACATTTAAAGAAGAAGGAGGAGGAGGAGGAGAAGGAGGAGGAGGAGAAGAGGAAGAGGAAGAGGAAGAAGAGGAAGAAGAAGAACAAGAAGAAAAAGAAGAAAAAGAAAAGAGTCCAACTCCTAGGCTTATAACCATAAATCCTCACACTAAAGGCCTATTTACCTCAAGTTCTACTGTCTGATACATGTCTTGATTTCAACAAAAAGTTACAAAACATGCCAAAGGCAAGAAAAAAGAACGTCTGAAGAGACAAAGCAACAAGCAGAAACAGGTGCAGATATGACATAAATGTAGAAATTATCTGACAGGGTATTTAAAGTAACTATGATTAATATGAAATGGGCTTTAATGGAAGAAGTAGACAATGTGCAAGAGCAGATGGTAATGTAGATAGAAACTCTAAGAAATAGCAAAAAGGAAATTCTAGAAAAACATTGTACCAGAAATGTAAAAATGCCTTCAGGTAGGCTCATCAGTGGATTTGATACAATTCAGGAAATAATCTGTGAGCTTGAAGTGAGATCAGTAGAAACTTCCCAAACTGAAAAGCAAAAAGTAAAAAGAAAAACAAGCAACATCCAACAACTGGGGGATAATTTCAAAAGGTGTAACATACATGTAATTGGAATATTGGAAGGAAAAGAGAGAATAGAAAGGAAGAAATATGTGAATAATGGCTAAGAACGTACCAAAATTAATGACAGACACCAGACCACAGATCCACACAGGATAAATTCCAAAACCTCACTCAGTTATGCAGAAAGTCAAAGGCAAAGAGAAAATCTTGAAAGATTTTCTTAAACAAAATAGCTTACCTATAGAGGAATAAATAAGAATTACAGCATGCTTCTCATCAGAAATCATGCAACCAAGAGTGTAGAGTGCAATATCTAAAGTGAAAGCAAAAGAAGGAACAAAAGATTTCCACCAACCTAGAGTTTTATATACAGCAAAATTAATTCTTCAAAAATGAAGGAAATATCAAGACTTTCTCAGACAAACAAAAGCTGAGGGAATTTATCACCAGCAGACCTACTCTGCAAGAAATATTAAAGTAAATTCTTCAGAAAGAAGGAAAATGATGTGTCAAAAATATGTATCTTGATACAGAAAAGCTCCAGAAAAGAAACAAAAATATTTTATTTTTCTTTCTCTTAATTGATGCAAAAGACAACTTTTTTAAAAGATATAATAGTAATTAAAAATAGAATTACCATATAACCCAGCAATTCGTCTTCTGAGTATATATCCAAAAGAAATGAAATCACCATCGTGTAAGGATCTTTGTTCTCCCATGTTCATTGCAGCGTTATTCACATTAGCCAAGATATGAAAACAACCTAGATGTCCATCCACAGACAAATGGTTAAAGAAACTGTGATTGTTTATCCATTTGTCAGGGGATGGACATCTAGGTTGTTTCCATATGTTTCCATTGTATATTTCCATGTACAATCTGTTGTGTGTATTTGTATGTATGTATGCAACAGATTTTTATCCAGCCTTTAAAAAAAGGAGATCCTGTCATTTGCCAAAAATGGATGAACTTGAAGAACATAATGATAAGTGAATGCCAGATACAGAAAAAATATTGCATAATCTCACTTATATATGTAATATTTTTAAAAATCAAATATAGAGAGAAAATGAAACAGTGGTTACCAGGGGAAAGGTGGTAGGAAGGAAATGAGGAAATGTAGATCAAAGGATACAAAGTAGCAGATATGAGGGATGAACGAGTCTGAAGATCTGATGTACAACCTGAAGACTGTAATTCATAATGCTGTAATATACTCAGAATTGTTACTAAACGAGCAGATTGTAGCTGCTTTTGCCACAGGAAGGAGAAATGGGTAACTATGTGAGATGATGGTTGTAGCAATTTCTTTCACCGTAGTAACCACTTTAATATATATACATATATATATATCTCATAACTTTACATATGTGTATACCTTCAATATACACTGTATATATACGATTTATTCTTGAAAAATGAATAAAAGTAACAGTCTACTAGTTATTATAGCATGTGGATCAGGGAAATGAATGACAGCACTGTCACAAAGGACAGGAAGAACTAATTGGGAGTACTCTATTACAAATTGCCTGCACTACACAAGAAGAGTATAGTGTTATTTGGAGGTGAATTTAGATTTAAAATGCATATTGCATAATGGGATACTGCTTCATTTTGAAAAAAAATGAAAAAATTCTATATGGTTACACAGCAATGTGAATGTACTTATTGCTGCTGAATTGTACACCTAAAAATGGTTAAAATTATAAATTTTATGTTATATACATTTTACCAAAAATATTTAAAACTTTTTAAAAGGTACATTGTAAACTCTAGGGCAACCACTAAGAAATGCTTTTTAAAAATTAGAATTTACAGCCGGGTGCAGTGGCTCACGCCTGTAATCCTAGCACTTTGGGAGGCCGAGGGGGGCGGATCACAAAGTCAAGAGATTGAGACCATCCTGGCCAACATGGTGAAACTCCATCTCTACTAAAAATACAAAAATTAGCTGGGTGTGGTGGCACATGCCTGTAATCCCAGCTACTCAGGAAGCTGAGGAAGGAGAATTGCTTGAACCTGGGAGGCAGAGGTTGCAGTGAGCCCAGATCATGCCACTGCACTCCAGCCCTGTGACAGAGCAAGACTCCATCTCAAAAAACAAAAACAAACAAACAAACAAAAATAGAATTTACTTGCTAAGAGATTGATAAAATTGAGTCACATTAAATGTTCAATTATAACCAGAGAAAGCAGAAAATGGGGTTTGGAGTAATAAAGAACAAATACAATGTATAGAACACACTTACAAACATGGTAGAAAACCGTAAACACTTTTAAATACGAATGGTCTAAATATACCAAATAAAAGGCAGAGATTGATAAAGTGGATTAAAAAACAAAAATAAAATTAAAACAAGACCCAACTATATGTTGTCTATAAGAAACCCACTTTAACTATAAAGACACAAATAGTTTAGAAGTAAAGGGATAGATAAAGAGATACCATGCTAACACTAATTAAAAGAAAGCTACCATCATTGTATTAATTTCAAACAAAGCAGACTTCAGAACAAGAAAGATTATGAAAGACAAGCCAATTACATAATGATAAAGGGGTCAATTGTCCAAGACATAACCATCCTTACTATATATACACCTAACAAGAGACTGTCAAAATACATGAGGCAAAAACTGACAGAACGGAAAGGAGAAATGGACAAATTTAGTATAGTTAGAAATATCAGCACCCATCTGTCAATAATGCATAGATCAAACAGGCAGAAAATCAGTAAGGATATATATGACCTGAACAGCACTATCAATCAACTTTATCTAATTGACATTTATAGATTGCTCCATTCAACAACAGTAAAATATACTTTCTTCTCAAGCTCACATGGAACTTTAACCAAGATAGACCACAATCTGTACTATAAAATTCACCTTAACAAATTTATACAAATCATACAAAGCATGTTCTCGCACCACAATGAAAATAAACTAGAAATCAGTAACAGAAACATGACTAGAGAATCCCCAAATAGCTTAAAATTAAAAACATTGCTAAGTAACATGTGAATCAAAGAAGTGTCAAGAGAAATGTTAAAATACTTTGAACTAAGTGAAAAAGACAATATAACTTACCTAATTTATACAATGCAGCATAGCAGTGCATAAGTGGAACCCTGTAACATTAGATGCATGTATTACAAAAGAGGAAAATCTGTAATTTATAACCTAAGCTTCCACCTTAGCAAACTAGAGAAAGAAGAGCAATGTATGCCTAAAACAAGCAGAAGAAAAAATAATTAAAATTAGAGTAGAAACCCATAAAATTAAACACAAAAATATAATAGAGCAAATCACCAAAACCAAAAGCCGGTTTTTTGAACAAGGTAATTTTTTGAGATAGTTCAGATTGCATTCTGTAACTTAAAACCAAAAGTTCTGTTTAATCTATTCATTCTTATCTCCATCTTCTAAAGTTTCTAGGTTTTCTCTTTTCTACTTGCTCCTCTCAGTCTCTACAGAGGGAACTTTTCTGATAAATGGGTTCATACTAAGGCATCAGTGAGATAATATGTTAATCATTCCAGGATCATTGCGCACTGCTGTATCAGCAGTGCCTGATATAATGCAGGTGCTCAATAAATATTTCTTTAAAGGACAAATGAATTACTTACACTTTAAACAGGAACCACTGGAATTGATCAGATCATCTTCAATGCTAGAAATTTGGAAGTTATAGAATTTACGTTGAGGAAGTTGCATGCTACAAGTGTCCTTAGATTCATTCAGGTTGCATAAATTGGGCCAACTCCTAAGACCAGCTCGCCTCCAAAATTATATTCCCAGGCTCATCTTTGTGATTAATATTTACTCTTTCTCCCTAATTTCAGGCTGGGGTGACATTTAATATTATCTGTATTGAGAAGATGATAATACACTCACAACTAAACCTATTCAAGTCCAGGGTGCTTATGTATGACAGCAAGAGGGAATGGTTAGCCTTGATCCATCTAAAGCATTACTACAAACAGAAAAAAATAGCTTCACCTCATGTTCAAGGAGAGTGCTACCATTTTTATTAACTTTATTTATTTATTTATTTAATTTTGAGACAGAGTATCACTCTTGTTGCCCAGGCTGGAGTGCAATGGCACCATCTGGGCTCACTTCAACCTCCTGGGTTCAAGTGATTCTCCTGACTCAGCCTCCCAACTAGCTGGGATTACAGGCACCCAGCACCACACCCAGCTAATTTTTGTATTTTTAGTAGAGATGGGGTTTCGCCATTTTGGCCAGGCTGGTCTCGAACTCCTGACCTCAGGTGATCCTCCCACCTCAGCCTCCCAAAGGGCTGGAATTACAGGCATGAGCCACCATGCCCAGCCTACCATTTTTATTATCTTAAGACCCATCCAAATTCTGAAATTTAGCTCTGAGTGAATGCCCCAATGGTTTCTGTTCCCTTATGATGCCTAAAGGTATGACCTTGTTAAGAATTTCATATACCTTTATTTCATTTCCTTTGATATGTAAATGGTAAATCAATGGTTCCATTGTAGAAATAGTTCACAGTAGTTCTTTTTATAGAAAAATCAACCTAGAAAACTGACTGTCTAACCCAGGGCCCATTGGTTTTGCTTAAATGATAATCATAGAGAATCTAGTGGTGTTAATTAATGAAGTCTGCATCAATACAGGAGGGCAAAAAATGATTTCCATTAAAATAGTGCATTTCATGAACTTTTTGCTCATTCTGTAACTTAATAATTTTTAGTTTCTTTGACAAAGTTCTTTGAGTTTTTTGTGTTTTTGTTGTTGTTGTTGTTGTTGTTATTTTTGAGAAACAATGTCTTGCTCTGTCACCCAGGCTGTAGTGCAGCAGTCTAATCATAGCTCATTGTAACCTCAAACTCCTGGGCTCAAGAGATTCTTCCACTTCAGATTCCCAAGTAGCTAGGACTGGCTACAAGCACAGGCTACCATACCCAGCTAATTGTTTTATTTTTATTTTTTGTAGCAATAGGGGTACTTTCTATGTTGCCCAGCCTGGTCTCGAACTCCTGGCCTCAAATGATCCTCCTGCCTCCCAAAGGACTGAGTTTATATGCATAAGCCACCATACCCAGCCATTTTTAACTTTTAACAAGAGAGGATTAAATTAGATGTAAGAAATTTGTTCTCACTCTGTGGACTGCTAATAGCTAAAATGTGTTAATAAGGAAATTTACATAGTTTTTAAAAACATGAAACACTAAATTGTCAAAATTTTATCGTAATAAAATAAATCCACACTGCTTTATTATCATGCAATTTGGTAAGTATATAAAATTGCAAGACATATCACTTACAGTCTGGATAACAATAACTTCCATTTATTAATTAAATCCTATGTGCAAGTCATGATATTAATGTTCTACTTAGAGTAATTCTCGATCCTCATGACAATGCTATAAAAGCTAAGTATAGTTGTCTCAGTTTAACAGATGTGTAAATAAATTTTGAGACATTACGTTTATTGCCTAAGACAGTAAGCTGAGATCAAATCCAAGTATGTCTTACACCAAAAGTCATACCATCCTAAATACAATGCTTCTATGAGAACTTCAGATTCAGTGAAACGTATTAAGCATGTACTATGCTCTGGTCCCATTGTAGATGCTGGAGGCACAGCAGTTAATAATACAGAGACCTGCCCCAATGCTTATATTCCCTTTTTTTTTTTTTTTTTTTTTGAGGCAGAGTCTTGCTCTGTCGCCCAGGCTGGAGTGCACTGGTGCAATCTCGGCTCATTACAACCTCCGCCTCCTGGGTTCAAGTGATTCTCCTGCCTCAGGCTCCCGAGTAGCTGGGATTACAGTTGTGTGCCACCACGCCCAGTTATTTGATATTTTTAGTAGAGACGAGGTTTCACCATGTTGGCCAGGCTGGTCTCGAACTTCTGACCTCAAGAGATCCACCCGTCTCGGCCTCCCAAAGTGCTGGGATTACAGTTGTGAGCCACCATGCCCGGCCCCAATGCTTATATTACAATGGGGATAGGAAATTTATGCCATGAACAATTTAGGAGAAAGTAATAGTCAGAAGCTCTCAGAAGAGAGACTACTCACACTTTATCACTCTTACCTCTTCTCTGGATAGATACTATTTTGTATACGGCACAAACATTTTGGAAAGTTAATGTGAGAAAGGAAAAAGAGTTGAATAGTTCATTTGCATTTGGTAACAGGAAATGGAAAGTGCAAACAGCTGAACTGTAGCCTCTCAGCCCACTACCAAAGCAAAAATGAGCTCTTAATATAGTATCTGTTAAGAGACAAGTCACAGCCTTTCTGGTACGGGACAACTTGTAGTATTAAATTTTTAGAACTAGTTTAGAGATTCTCAGTCTGCAAAATGGATATGTTCCATCACTAAATTGGAATAATTGCAGGGGTGTTGCAATTTCCAGAAAATATAACTTAATGGATAAAATTTTCACAATTTTAAGCTTTTCTTTGCCAAAATTTTTGAGCCGTTTTTGCACCTGCTACTGCTTGTCTGCTGGTGAGTGCTAGCTGATAACAAATGCAACGAATAAGTATCAAGCAAAAGTTAATGCAAACAGCCAATCACTCTTAATTCAGCAGCATGATTTTTCTATGGATATGTGAGTTTGTGGTTATGATTTTATATTGTGACATATAATAGAGCCACATTTTCTCCTTAAAATTATTCCTAAAATTAAATGTATCAATATTTCATGGTGTTCTATGAAGAGTATAACTTCCAAGTGTTCTATGATTATAAGCTTCTTAAAAGATCAAGAAAATACTGTTTTTGTGAATCACATGTTAAATGTGGAAATCACATCCTCTGACATATATACCCTGGTAACCCCCAACTTCCGCTCAGTCAAACTGCCCAAGAAGGGAGGAAGTTGGTCCCCTCATGTCAGATTTCTGGAATGACTCCAAAAGTTGGATCGTGAAGGAATATTTGGCCCTCCCAACAGAAGAAGGGCTGCTTGTGCAGATGCTTATTGGCCCATATTTTATAAGTGAGTGGAATGCTTGTGCCTTGTCAGGAATGCAACTATATCTCATTTCCTTCTTCATGTCCTGCCCCCACTCTGTGAAGGCACTCTTCCCACCACTTCTTGCTTCAATATGACAAGGGTAAGAAGCTTAAGTCCAAGTGCCAGGCTACATGTTCAGATTCATGCTCCAATTTGATTTTACCAGAAAAGTCCCCCATTGGAACTGAGTACTGCCAAGCCCTGACCTTATTTCCCATTCTGCCAATGATTCTTCCTTAGACATAAGCTTCTTGTGTTGACAGCCTGAAAGGAAAGAAGTACCCATGCGGGACTCAGGTCTTTGAATTGTTAACACTACCCAATTACTTTCTTCCCTACCAGAGAAAACCACATGATTATGAGCCAAGTCATGGCCTCCAGATTCAATGTGGTCATTGGCTAAGTGAAAGAGACCCCCTTCTCTGAAAATGCTCCACTAAATGCTACCAGCAAGCTCTTTATTACTCAATTCAATAGGCTCACTAGTCCCCTGTATTATCTGAACTTTATAGAGTATTTAATATTATAGACCACCCCATTTATTAAACATGCTCCTCCTTTAATTTCCTACATAGCACCATCACTAGAGTTTTCCTACTTTATAACCACCAGCTTTGGTTACTGGCTCCTCATCCACTTAACTGCTAGATGTCTCTAACTGAATGTCCACAGGTACTCCAATGAGCATGCCCAAAATGGAATGTATCAACAGATTACGTACCTTCTCTTAAATTCCTCTTCCTCCTGCATTGTCAATTATGATGATGATGATGATGATATCAAAGAAGATGATGGAGAGGAAGAAGTAGAAAGCAAATAATGATAAACCCACACAGTTCTAAGTGTTTTATGTGTGTTAAATTATTTACTTTTTACATTAATTGTATGAGATAGGCACTATTACTAGCCTCAATTTACAGATATTGAAATGGAGGCAAAGAGAAATTAATTTGTCCAAAGTTACATAGCTAGTAGTGGCAGCATCAGGATTAGAACCTATAGTTCTAAATTCTACCTTGCATATTATTCTCCATCTCTAAATATAACACCACTACCCATCCAGTTACCTGAGAATGAACCTAGATGCACCCCTCTTCCTTAATGCCCAATCAGCTACTAACAGGGATCTTTACTTACATTCCTAGAATGGGGGATTGTGAAGAAGGGAGAGAAAGTCCTTTCACCAATGTACTCTTGTGACTGCTATCAAAGTGATCAGACTCAATTTTAAAATGAGCAAATGATCTGAATAGACATTCCTCCAAAGGAAATATATAAATGGCCACAAAGCACACGAAAAGAGGTCAGCTTCATTAGCCATCAGGGAAATACATATCAAAACCACAGTGAGATATCACTTCATACCTCCTAGGAGAGCAATAATCAAAATGACATAAGTACTGACAAGAATGGAGAAAAAATGGAAGCTTCATACAGTTCAGGTGGGAATAAAAAATGGTGTAGCTTTGGAAAACAGGATAGCATTTTCTCAAAAAGTTAAAAAAAAAAAAAGGAGTTACCATATGACCCAGCATTTCCATTTCTAGGTATATACCCAAGGGTAATGCAACACATGTCCATACAAACATTATACTGAACATTCATAACAAAATAGCCAAAAGGTAGAAACAATCCAAGTCTATGAGTGAATGAATTGATAAACAAAATGTGGTATGCCCATAGAATAGAATATTATTCTGCTGTAAAACCGCATGGCTACTGATACTAAATAGATGAACCTTGAAAATATGACATCAAGCAAAAGAAGCCAGTCACAAAAGAACATACATTACATGATTCTGCAACTCAAAAAGTATTTGAGACAGGTCTCAATTAATATAGAAGTTTATTTTGCATAGGTTGAGGATGCCCTGGGGAAAAAGGAACACAAAACCACGATAACATCTGTGGTCCATGCTTTTTCCAAAGAGAGACTGTGGACTTCAATATTTAAAGGGGAAAGAGCAGGCAGTAGGAAAACATGAAAGGGGAAAAAAGGGGAGGGTAGATAAAAGGGGCAAGCAGTTGCATTCTTTTGAGTCTTTGATCAGCATTCAATGAGTCCACATTTTACTTTGAAAGGAGGAGGTATACAAATAATTACACATTTGTCTCATGCTCAGTGAATCTGCATTTTTACATAAGATAAAGTAAATTTTTACACAAGATAAAGTAGAGGAATCAAATATACATTTGTCTCAGATGAGCAGAGGGATGACTTCTAGTTCAGTCCTTTGTCCCATGCCTGTGAGGATAAGCTGTCAATTTACATCGTTGGGGGCAAAATTCAACAGAACTGTTTTTGTGTAAAGATCCTGGGGTCCACAAGAGGTTTTCTTGTGAGCAAATTGTGAGGGAGGTATACAGCCTTTTATCTTCATAGTTACCTATTTATGAACAAAATGGGAGGCAGTTTGGTGTTATTGAGTTCTTGAGCTTGACTTTTCCCCTTAGCATATGAGTTTGGGGTCCCAAGGTTTTTATTTTCCTTTCAGTATTCCATTTATATGAAATTTCAGAATAAAGAAATTCATAGAGACAAAAGGCAGATTAGTGGTTGCCAGGGGTTGAAGGGAGGGGCTCCTGGAGAAGGATTGCCAAAGGGCACAGAGTTTCTTTTTGGGGTAGTGAAAATGCTCTAAAAACTGATTGTGTTAACCCTTGCACAATTCTATAAATATTATATATTAAACATCATTGAATCGTATGTACACTTTAAATAGGCAGATTATACAGTATGTGAAATATAACTCAGTAAAGCTGTTATTTTTTTAAAAATAGAAATGATAGGAAATTGAGACTTCAGATGAGGAGCAGGATACAAGTGTTGAGAAAGGGATAATTTTTCTCCATAATATCCCTTCACTTTGAAGATAACTTTTTGCCTGTGTCGAAGAGGATGTTGCCATATACAACTGTGCCTGTTATGGCTATGGATGGTGGCATTCTCGCTCCAATATTTAAACACAATTTCCTTCTGCACATGGGGGGAAAAATGACCTCTTTGCTGACTTTACCCTAATGTGATTTTTATCACTCATAAAAAATGTATGCTATAAGTAATTATGTTACATATGCTAGCTACAAAAAGCTAGCATGAGTAGTTCCTAGACATGGGTCATGGTAGAATAAGTTATGGATAATTTTAGTTCATTTCTTCATTGTAATTGCATTTTTTATAACTGTATTCATCAGAACTCTTTTATTTCAACTGACAAAAACCCAAGTCAAAACAGCTACATCGAGAGATAGAAGAAATAGAATGTATGAGCTTATATACCTGGGGAGTCCAAGGGTAGATTTCTTTCCTGGATGCAGAGACTTAGAGAATGAGTGCTCTAGGACACTCTCTCTATATCTGTCTAGGTGCTGCTTTTTTGTATACACTCATCTTGTCCCCTCCTGCCTCAGAGAGGCCCTTTCCACATTGTGAGAAAGATGGCTGTTGATATATGTTTACATCTTGTCTGCCAAAAACAAGCACAAGCTGTCTCTGCAACTAGCTTGGTAAAGTCTGGGGACAGAATCTGATTGGTCTGACTTTGGTCACATGCCTGTTCCTGAGCCAATCATTGTTCTGAGAGGGAAAAGTATACTCAGACTGGTCTACCTGGTTTATATGCCCACTCCAGATGTGTTTGGAAGAGGGAGAGGATGCTACAATTGACTGTTCCACAAAGACCACATGTACTGGTGGAGAAGTTTCCCAAGGGAAAGGAGGCAGTGTTACCAGAAAGGAGATGGGAATACATGCTGGACAGAAAAACCACAGCCCATTCCAGTGCCCCTTGTAGGTAATAATACATGCTTTACCGCTGGCTTCTGGGGGAAAGCCAGGCAGAACCTGCCTCCAAGAGAGCCGCGCAGCCTGGAATCCAGTGTCATCTGCCTGGGGCCTACCATCTTGCATATGCCTGCAATGCTTTTTGACAGTCCACTACCTTTCACCCCGTATCTTATCTTTCCCTTCTGGAAACATTTCCCATTACAGGAGAATGGCAGGCACTTGACAAACTGCAAATGCAAATGGGGAACGTCATCCATGCTGCCATTCAAGAACAGCTAAATTAGGCAGCACAATATACTCCATCAAACATTTAAAATGGTGCAATCAAATGGAAGGTTTATTGTTCCAAAAGCACTAATGATACATCTATACATGTTGCAAATTGTTTTGTATGCAAGGAGTTTATAATACCAGCTGCTGTGTTGTATGAACTGCTCTCTTTTTTATCTTTGACCCAGGTATTTCAATCAAAGATTCATTCTGCTATGAACTCCAATGACTTGCCACCCACCAAGTTGTCTAGCCAAGCCTCGGAAAGTACATTCAAGAAAAATTGTCTGCCTTGGAAAGTACATTTAAGAAAAATTGTTTAAATCGGGTTTCTTTAGGTCCAAAAAAAGGCTGTCAATCTGATTCAAGAGATATATTTGAATTCTGTCCAAGGTTCAGATGTGTAGGAAAATGGCGAGTGTTTATGCCTGTTAGAGCTAAATATTAAATCTTACAAGTTATGCAGAGGTAGTTCTGTTTTTCAGAAATGAACTCAGTGTCCTTATCATTAACTGTGAAATATAGTACAGAGAACCCAGCTAGTATCAGGAATCAAGGAAAACTATTACACTATAGATATGTTATGTGACAGTGAGAACTGCATGGCAAGTGGTTTTTGAGAGTCTAGTGTTTCTACCCTGTGCTCACAAAGAAGCCATTTATGACTTAAAAAATGAGGAGTCATTCTGAACTGTCCAACTATCTAGAGGCCATAGTGCTTTTTTTAAGAAATGAGGAAACTTAAGAATACTGATCTCTATTACAGAGAACTTCTTACTAGCCTTAGTAGCAAAAGACTGAGATGACTTGAGTGATTTGAGGAAGCTACAAATGCAGGGCTTCAGGGGCTATACCAGAAAGAAAGATGACTCCCAAAGACGTACAGACATATGATGTCTCCAAATGTGGTAGTGCTAAGGAAAGCTGAACCACTCTGAGGCCTCTATGACTCATTCTGAGGGAAGTAGTTGGCTCACTGGGGGAGATACCACCCTCCCCATACCTATGAGGTTGATCTACCAGAGTAGAAAGTGATTCTTCTCCATGTAGAACCTCTGAAACTCCACCTTTAAAGAGTCTTAAAGATGCTCCAGTGCTCAGATTCCTGGGGATGAGATATTTGGACAAGGGTTATGTAGACTTTATCTGTAGCCAAGAAACTTCCCTTTATAAAGCATTGCTGAGTTATGTAATACTTCCATATGCTGGGTCTTATTTTATCCTGACAAAAACCCTGCAAACTAGTTTGCCCATTTTATGGGTAAATAAACCTACTGAGATAAAACCCACGAACCAACCTAATAGCAAACAAAGATTGGCACCATCGTTTTCTATTCTGAGCCCTCTGCCCTTTCCCATCCTGGCATTTATCTCCGGCTCTAGTTCCACATACTTGGCCCTCTGGATCTGGGGTTCCAGATCCATGAATTCAACCAACTACAGATTGAAAATATTTGGAACCAAAAAAATTCCACAAACTTACAAAAAGCAAAACTTGAATTTGCCACATGCCAAGTACTATGTTGAATCCATACAAATGACATGATGTGTAGGCATTGTATTAGGTGTTATAAGTAATCTAGAGACGACTAAAGTATACAGGAGGATGTGTATAGGTTATATGATATCAGGGACTTGAGTATTGGTCGGGGGTGAAGGATCAGGAGGGAAAGTCTTGAAACCAATCCTTTATGGATACTGAGGGATGACTGTGTATCCCTTTTCTCTCTTATCTAGTCATTTTCAAATCCTGTCAGTTCTCTCTGTTCCCATTACCTCTTCCTCAGTTTGTGCTGCTGGCTTTAATCACCAGGATTAAAATATTTCCTTTGCATTAAGCACCCTGCCTCTAGTCTAGTCTTGTCCCCTTCATCCTTTGCGAATAACTAGAGTTATCTTTCAAAAGCCCAAATCCAATTATATAATTTTCCTTTATAGCTCATGACTCTTGTCCTTTGAGTCAAGTCTAAACTCCTTCACGATCTAAGAATACCTTGTGTATTTCTCTAACCTCCATCCCTATACCATTACTTACTCCAGCCATATTGAGCCATTCCACTCACTCACACTTCCAGGAGTTTGCCTGTGTTGTTCTCTCTGCTTGAAATGTTCACCTTCTGTCTCCCACTTTCTGCCACCCAGTAGGACCTACTGTGAGCCCTTTACTTTGGCATCTACTCTTCATGGAGACATTGCTTACACTTTGTCCCACTTTCGATGCTTTCCTTAATTTTCTCAGTCTTCATCTTCTACTGTCCCATTGCATTTAGCATCATCATAACACCACATTTTGTTGAACTTGCCTTTCACATAAGGTAAGTAAACCTTAGTTTCTGTGACATAGAAACACAAAAATATTCATGATTACTACAGTATACATTTCTTTTTGGTTTAAACAATGATCCATTGAACCGGAACAGTATAGATGTTCAAGAAGCAGCCTTCCACTTGGGCATGGATAAACCCAGATTCCTTGCATCTTGTGACTGCCATCTTCAACACATAGCTCCCAAGGTCATTGCAGAAGAGAAAAAAAGCGTGAATAAATAAGACATATTTTTTATCCTGGTCAGATTGAAAGTGACACACTGTGCATCATTCATGTTCCATTGGCAAGATTTAGGCATGTGGCTATGCTTAGATGCAAGTGGGGTTGAAAAACATCCCTGGAACTACAGTGCTACTGTATGGAAAGAGAGTACATGCTTTGGTCAACTGGCCATCTCTGCAATCTTTATGTTTTTTTGTTGTCCCTGGTAACTTTAAGGTAGGAGCTGTGTCCCAATCTCTATCTCCTAGATTATATTTGTGAAATTAATGAATATATATATACATAATTTGTCAATACAGTTGACCCTTGAACAGCTTGAGTTTGAACTCTACAAGTCTAATTATACATAAGTTTTCTTCTGCCTCTGCTACCCCTGAGACAGCGAGACTGACACCTCTTCTTCTTCCTCCTCAGCCCACTCAATGTGAAGACAATGAGAATGATAACCTTTGTCATACTCTAATTCCATTTATTCAGTAGCAAATATATTTTCTCTTCCTTATGATTTTCTTAATAACATTTTTTAGCTTGCTTTATTGTAAGAATACAGTATATAATGCATATAACCTACAAAATATGTGTTAATCTACTGTCTATATTATCAGCGAGGCTTCCAGTCAACAGTAGGCTATTAGTAATTCAATTCTGCAGGAGTCAAAAGTTATATATGGATTTTAGACTGCACCAGGGTTCAGCGTGCCTCATCTCTATGTTGTTCAAGGGCCAACTATAGGAATCAGTAGTGTTGATATTTTGTGGGTCACAGACACCACTGGAAATATGCCACATCAATATAGATAAACCTATGTACCTTTTCTACAAAACAATGCAAATTCATAAAATTTGACCTATAATTTCATAACTTACATGGTCACAAGATTGATAAACTCATCACCTGTCCTCAAAGAGAATGAAGTAAGGCCCAGAAGACAATCAAGCCCAATTACAGAAGTGGTAGGGGAGGTCTTTGAACTCCATGTTAAGAACTGTGGCATAGGGATACATAGAAGGGTCTGAACAAATTATTCGCACCTTGGTTTGGTTGGGTGGTTTGAATATACGTTTTTTCCCTGGGAAATGCCACATCAAAGTGGCTACCTCAATTGCCCACTGATTAATTACTTCCTCCTCTGCACTCCCCCAGCATTCTCTACATTCCTCTATTTGTTTCCAATATATTTAGAAGTTGGTTCCGAAATTAAGCCACTTAACTCATCTCCATCACCTCAAAGTGCCTAGCACACAGTGGGGCACACTAAGCATCTCTTGCACAGAATGAACTAGACCAGTTGAGCACCAACACTCTACAACACGTGTCTCCAGGCAAGTCAGCTCCACGTCTACCCTAGAGAGAAAACCCAGCACAGCCCGGGAGTGACAAAGGGGACAGTTACACACCACAGTGACTAATTCCCAGCTAAAGGGGGAAAGCAGGCTCCATCTGGGAGACAGATGGAAAGCTCCCCTTTTAGCGCTCAACATAAATTAAATCTCACTATCCACCAAAACTGAAGGTTTACATTGATTTCGTAAGATTTTTTTTCCCCTCCTTAAATAAAAAAGCCATTTGTTTATGAACACCAATTTCATGACAAATTTTGCTCCGTATTGTGATAACACCTAATTTGCTAATTAAACATGCTAATTGCAAGTAGTTACCTCACATAACTACAAGATGCAGAAGTATAATTATGTAATAAAGAGCTTTTATGAAACTTTTGTGGGAAAGCGCTGGCTGAGGAGGCAGCTGCTTCACAAGACCAGGAGTGGTACTCCCTAGGGCCCACTGCATCTGAATTGCCCCTGGGTAACAATTATAACCCGGCTCCATGCTCCAGTTTTACTGTTCATAAGTCTGAGAAAAGCTCCTTCTGCAACCAAGGGCATGAGGACAGAGGCTGCTGGAGGAGGAAAAGGAACCTCTTTACGAACCGAAGGGATTCTGCTGACTTCCAGCTTGAGACTGGAGTGAGCCGAGGACTTCCATGGGAGCTTTCCTTACAGGAGTTTGTTTCTAATACCCACCCCCGTCAGCTCCCCATCATTATCCACCCACTGAAAGCAAGTCCCGAGGACTCTAGTTTCCTTGTCTTTTATGAAACAGAATTGCAAGCAAGAAGCAGATCCAAGAGGCAAATGAGAGATTAGTAGAATGAACTTGCCTAATAAAGAACTGGAGGCCAGGCACAGTGTCTCACGCCTGTAATCCCAGCACTTTGGGAGGCCAAGGTGGGTGGATCATTTGAGGTCAGGAGTTCGAGAGCAGCCTGGACAATATGCTGAAACCCGTCTCTACTAAAAATACGAAAATTAACTGGATGTGGCAGCATGCGCCTGTAATCCCAGCTACTCGGGAGGCTGAAGCTGGAGAATCACTTGAACCCAAGAGGTGGAGGTTGCAGTGAGTCAAGATCGTTCCACTGTACTCCAGCCTGGGTGACAGAGTGAGACTCAGTCACAAAAAAAAAAGAAAAGAAAAGGAATAAAACTAGTGGAAGAAAAGCCATTAAGCTTGGACTTAAGAGTTTGATGATTTGGTATTCAGGGAAATGTAGAAAGGAGCTTGGGATAAGTGTTGCTGAACAATATGGATGGAGTTCCTTTAATGTCTTCAGGAGGCTCAAGTAAGGATGGGGATTTCTTTTCAATATCTCTCTATGCTGAAACTGTGCTTCTTAGAATGTGACTTTGCATAAACTTCAGACCACATGAGGTCCCCACATGTATTTGGGCTATACACAATCGTCTTATCTATACTCATTCCTATAAAGCAAATATCTTTTATTTTTCCATTCTTTTTCTCCTCATACGTAACCTAATCACCTTTAGTATATTTATCTAAATATATAAGTGTGGGAGGGTGTGTATAAATTCTAGCTGCTTTTTTCTTTTTTTTTTTTTTTTTTTTTGAGACAGTTTCGCTCTTGTTGAGGAGTACAGTGGCACGATCTTAGCTCACTGCAACCTCCACCTTCCGGTTTCAAGCGATTCTCCTGCTTCAGCCTCCTGAGTAGCTGGGATTACAGGTGCCTGCCACTATGCTCAGTTAATTTTTGTATTTTTAATAGAGACAGGGTTTCACCATGTTGGCCAAGCTGGTCTCAAACTCCCAACCTCATGATCCACCCGCCTCTAGCTGCTTTTTCTACAAATCTTCATTATTATCACAATTGTTACTTCCACAATTGTTCTTATATTCTGTAAGGCCTCAGATTCAAACATTCCTTTCCTGTTCTCTTGCCTTTTATTCCTTCCACTCACCATCATCACATCTATATAAGCAGATTAAGTGGATCTTTATATTTCTAATCAGTAGACCAAAGTTAAAGATAAGTAAACACTTAAGCTGAAGCATATGAAAGAAACCCATAGAAAAGTTGAAACTATGTCATGTGAACTGACTGAAGTTCAGCCACTGTAATGTCCTGTTATTTTGTTCCCATTACTCTCTGCAAGATGCTATGTAATCCTCTCATCAGTTCGTGCATTTAAAATATTATCCGTGAGCAAAACTACCAGGTTAGATTGTTTTTTCCATTTCCTGTTACATACATAATTGAAGCTACAGCCCAGCAGCCATGAATTAAGTTGTATCACATTAAAGTGACAGTAGAATTCACAGTGGGAAATGGGAGAGACACTTAGATAGTACCTTGTCAAGACTTTGTTCCTATTTCCTTACTGCTGTGGAGCAACAGACCAGCTAAGCCTGATGGCTCCCAAGCACGCTGGCACGACAGCACATTCTCATTTATTTACAACTGGAACTCACAAGCTCAGTCTTTTGTGGTTTTTGTGTTTTCGTTATTATTATTATTATTTTGGAGCCAAAGACAGCAAAAGCTTCCCGAACCTTCCCATAACCAAGAGCACCCAAAGTAACTCAAGGAAACAAAACCACCAACAGCCAGCCTGGGCATTGGTGGTGGTACAACCTGACCAGCAACCATTTCCTGAGAGAAATTAACGTATGTTTGGAAACTTCATTTCACTTCATATGGCAGAAAGAGTTTGAAATGAAGGTTATACAAAATCGAAGAGAAGATATTCACAATAGCACAGTTCTTAGCTCACAGAAGGAGATCCATAAAGATTTGGTGAATGAATATTTTTTAAGAAAGCAAGCATTGCAATTGGTGGTCCACAGCTTATATTTTTCCCTCAAACATTGTGCTTATTGTGATAAATATAAATTCCATGTATAATTCCACATGTTATATTTTCTTTTTTTTTTTTTTTTTGCAACAGAGTCTTTATCACCCAGGCTGGAATGCAACGGCACCATCTCAGCTCACTGCAACCTCCACCTCCCAGGCTCAAGCGATTTTCCCAGCTCAGCCTCCCTCCCGAGTAGTTGGGATTACAGGCACACAGCAACACACCTGGCTAATTTCTGTGGTTTTTGTAGAGACAAGAGTTTTGCCACGGTGCCCAGGCTTGTCTCAAACTCCTTAAGCTCAGATGATCCACCTGCCTCAGCCTCCCAAAGTGCTGGGATTACAGGCATGAGCCACCATGCCCAACCTTAATTCCATATATTTCATGAAAGACGGAAAATGCTTTCTTCAGAGGCCACAATGTAGAAAACTCTCCTGGGTTTTGATTCTTAAATTCCTTTTTAAAAACTCTTTATTTTGGCCAGGCATGATGGTTCATGCCTGTAATCCCAGCATTTTGGGAGGTAGAGGCAGGAAGATTGCTTGAGCTCAAGAGTTTGAGACTAGCCTGGAGTTTGATTGAGTTTGAGACCCTATCTCTATAAAAAATAAAAATTAAAAGTTAAAAAAAAACTCATTATTTTAAGATAATCTTAGACTTAGAGAAAAGTTACAAAAAATAGTACAGAGTTCCCCTACACCCTTCACTCTGTTTCCCTTTATATTAAATACCCCTTACATAACCACAGAACAATGATCAAACCTGAGAACTACTGTTAACTAAATGCAGAATTACTCTGATTTCACTAGTTTTCCATTAATGTCCTTTTACTGTTCCAGAATCCAATCTAGGATCTCAATTTGCATTTGGTTGTCATGTCTCCTAAGGCTCCTCCCACCTATGACAATTTCTTCTCTCCTTGTCTTTATGACCTTGGCACTTTTAAAGAGTACTGTTTAGTTATTCTGTAGAAAGTCCCTCATTTGTGTTTGTCTGATGTTTTCTCATTGCTTTGTTGAGGAAATGGATTATTGGAGTGTATACCATGGGGGTGATGTGGCTTCTCATTTGTCAAATCAGGGATTATACGATCTCTTCAGGTATTGCTGGTGATATTAACCTCCACCACTTCTCTAACGTGGTATCTGCCATGTTTCTCCACTGTAAAGTTACTATTTTCCCTTTGTCATTACCAAATATTTGGGGAATATACTTTGAAACTATGAAAATACTATGTTTCTGTTTAAACTTTTACCTACCAACTATAGCATTCATCAGGAGAGATTGTTGGTGGTAATTATTAGTGTGTGTTGTAATGATGATTTTGTATTTCTTCCATTTCTTTCACATGTATTAATTGGAATTTATCTGCAAAGAAGAGTTGTCACTTATCCCCCATTTATTTGTTCAGTTCATTATTTATATCAGAATGGGCTGGTGAATGTTTTTATTTTATTCTTTAGGTTGTAAGCTAATACATCGTCATTAGGTTTGTAGGTCAAGCTGTTCTCACTTTAGCCAGTCAGAGCTCTTCCAGGTATCTCTTGTGCCCTTTCAGCATCTTTTTGTTTTGTGTTGATTTGTTTAGCATTTCCTTACTATTTGGCATTCCCAGATGCTCCAGGCTCATTCTGTATTTTCCCCACCCCAGCTGGGGGATCAACCAATTCACCAAAGAGCCCTTGGTTGCTTTTATTTAGAGAATGGTGTTTAGAATGGTGCTACTGAAATGTCACAAATTTATTGTTTTGAATATTGTCCTAGGCAAGTCAGTGCTTCAGGAAGTCTCCCATTCCAACCACCCCGACCTACCTATAGAACAGAAAGCACAACCCTTTGTCCCAATTGTAAGCAGCATATTGATACGCAGCCCTGCTTACCAAGAGCAGTATTGTTTTTAATTCACAATCATTATGACAGGGATAACAAAGGTCATATTGGATGCCAGTCTTAATCCTGGGGCAGGATCCTGGACTCCCCAGCTGTGGCTGATATCACAGTCCTTTGTTGCTAGGTTATGAAGAGATACCGGGAGAGTACAAGATGCAAGCAGGTCCCATAAAAGAGGTCACAGTAGTTTGAGGCTATGGGGCAGGCACTCGGAGTCAGAGCAGCAGCAGTTTCCAACCAGTTATTTCTATATCTTACGTAGCAGTAGAACCATACGTGCACATAGCAGCTGATTATCAGCCTTGCTCTTACAATCTTATAGTGCCAGTCTTCTGCAAACGGGGTCCTAATTCTCATTAATGACACTACAGTCCTGTCATTTTTCACCTTCCACCTGACAGCCAGGACTCAGACTCGGAAGTCAGCTCCAGCTGCCTTTGAATCCCCATTTCTTCCACACATCATTCTAGTCAAGTCATTTGAGCTCTCTGAGCCTCTGTTACCTCAAAAGGGATAATGAGATTACCTACCTCACAGCACTGACTATGTGATAGAATCCATATAAAGCACTCAGAACAGTGCCTGGCACATGGTAAATGTTCAACAAACATTAGCACTATTGCTGTTATTAGTAAGGGGTTTCAATGCAGACCCCAAGAGAGAGTTCTTGGATTGTGCACAAGAAAGAATTTGAGGCAAATCCATAGAGTAAAGTGAAAGCAAGTATATTAGGAAAGTAAAGGAATAAAAGAATGGCTGTTCCATAGGCAGTGCAGTGGCTTGAGCTGCTGGCCTAAGGATACTTAATAGTTACTTATTGTTTATGTGCTAAAAAAAAAAAAAAAAAAAAAAAAAAAAAAAAAGGGTGTATTATTCATAAGCTTTACAGGAAAGGCATGGGCAATTCCCAGAACTGAAGGTTCCTCTCCCTTTTCGACTGTATAGGATGAGGTTCCCATGGTATTTGTAAACTGTCATAGTGCTGGTAGGAGTGTCTTTTGGCATGCTAATGCATTATTAGTGTATAATGAGCAGTGAGGATGACCAGAGGTGGCTCTTGTCACCATCTTGGTTTTTGTGGGTTATGACCAGCTTCTTTACTGCAACCTGTTTTATCAGAAAGGTCTTTATAAACTGTATCTTGTGCCAACCTCCTATCCTGTGACTTAGAATGCCTAATCTCCTGGGAATGCAGCCCAGTAGGTCTCAGCCTTAGATTACCCAGCCCCTATTCAAGACGGAGTCGTTCTGGTTCAAACACCTCTGACCTTTCTGCTACTACTACTACTACAAATAATAAAGATTATAAAAAATGTTAGCCATTATTTGATCTATCATTGAGGGTTTTTTCTATCCTCCACAGAATCAGAAGACATTACAGAATTCACTATATTCCCTACAAAAGAAACTTTTGTATTTTGTCAAGATGATACTATAACAATGAGATGGAGAGTTCTACTTCCAGTTATTAATTACCCAAGCATATTTCATATAACTAATCAACTTTAAATGGAATGGTAAGTTAATGAAATTTTTCTCTGCTCTATCTTTATGAAACCAGGAACAGTAATTGCACAGGAGAAATCTGATCTCTGTTGGCATGATTACGTACGTTATTAATTAGTTTTAATGCAAATACCTTGGGCACATTTTTAAAGTTTGTACCATGTGTAATTATACTCCAGGATACTGGAAGCAAAAATAATCTTAATGATAATTTAGTTTGATAAATTTGTTTTGCATAAAAGATCATTGAATCCCAGAAAAGTTAAGTGACTTTCCCAGGGTTACATAGCCAGGTAGTGTGTGTCTACCTCAGGACCTCCATGCTTTTTTTTTTTTCAGACATGAAATATCATCCTGCAGATAATTAATTGGTACTTCTCAATCAGAGGTAAATTTTGTCCTGATGACTCTAAACTTTAGCCAACTTCTGTGTTGTATCCCATGTCTTCCAACTCATAGCATCCCAACAGGTGATTTAAGAAAAACTCGTAACAGTGATAACAATACCCTTTCAGCTTCCAGAAGTGTTAACTCACCATAGCCCTGGGATCACCATACTGCAAATGAGAAAGCTTAAGCTCTGAGATCTGGAATTTGGAATAACAAACTCCTCTCTTGGTAATCAAAGAAGACTTCATGGAAGCAGTGGCATTTGAACTATGACTTAAAGAATAAGTAGAATATTACCCATTGGGCCAGAGCAAAAACGAGGAAGGCAATCCAGGTTAAAACAACAACAACAACAACAGCATCAGCAAAAACAAGTAGGATATTAGAATGTTCATTAAGAAACTTCCTCTCCTGCTTTGATTTAATATATTAAACACTGCACAGGAGGCATCAAATGATAGAGATATTTTTATTGGTCATGGAATTTCAAGGGCTTATCAAATGGTTAATGAGCAAGGATTGTGTACATTTTGTGGTTACAACTTTAACTAATAGACAGAAGGGGAATTCGAATTTTATCATCCAGTGTCCATAAAACAGAATCATGGTACTGTAATTATTAACATAATCATTAAAAAACAGTTTAGTTAAATTTAAGAAAACCTAGACACATCAAGACATAGAGTCTTCATCAAAGCAGCTCAAGTCCAGATAAAACAACCCTCCTAAATTGACTGTGATACTTTGAAATAAAATCCTTGGAGCGCCAATTACAGCAGTCTCTGAAAAGCAATTATTATCAGCCTCCACTGCTTTTCACGAAGCATTCTAATTGAATTACATCTTCTCTGTTTAAAATGTAGTAGTGTACTGAAAGATATGGCAGTAGAAAAAAAGAGTTCATGTTAATAAAAAAGTGTTTTTTATATTGAGGATAATTAGTCTTGGTCTTACTGTTTCCAAGAGAGACATGGGATTATGAACTCATTAATTTCAAGTGGTCATTGCTGCAAAATAATTTCTTTAGTGTTGGGGGAATTGTTATCCCTGGGTGGAGAGGATCTAGGAGAGAAGAGACAGAGCTTGATCATCTTCAGCATCCGCCCTGCCCAGGTTGCTCAATACCTTCCAGGGATCTCCTCCAGTCCAACTTTCTTATTCCAAGCTAAATCAGGTTTACAGATTTGTTTTATTGATTGTGAATATTTAACAATTGCATTTGGCTTCCAACTCCTGTAGATGAAACAGCCATTTACACAACTCATGAATTCTCTTTTCACATCTATAATGCTGGGGAACAAAGTGGATGTGTGCTTCCCTGGCAGAAAACCAAGCCACATTGACCTTTTACAGAAAAGGCTTTTTCCCGTCATTCTCACAGTTCATCGTTTATCTGGAGGCTCTAAAATTCCTCTTGTTTCTAAATGTACCATCTCTCTGGATGGTGGTGAAGAATCATTGCATTTTCTGGGTGGAAAGAGTCATTTTGATCATATGCCCACTGATTTATTTTATAGATGAGGAGATCCAGAGGTATAGTTCTTAAGAGGATTCCTCAAGGTCACCAAGATATTAGGCAAAACAGGGACTAGGCTGTAGGTCACCTGCGTTCCAGTTCCACTAAGGCAGGGAATATTCTATGACAGTGAAGCCTATTTGATTCTGAAATCAACATTTGGTATTGACTTATAGAATGAGGTTAATCTCCACCCTATATCACTTTTTTTTAACCTTGGATAGTCACTGCTTCTTAGAATCTTCATAACACTGTTTCAAATCCACTGTGTGAATATTCCTTTAAAAAATTTCAATTGCACATCTCTACACCCTATGTGAGACCTTCTAGATCAGAATGTACCATATACATTAAAGTTTAAAACAGTTGATCCTTAAATAAGATAGCTTTGATTGCATGGGTCCATCTATAAGTAATTTTTTAATAAAACTTATGTCAAGTGTGCCTGCCTCCTCTTCTACTTCCTTCACCTCTCCCACCTCTGTAGACCCTGAGAAAGCAAGACTAACCTCTCCCTGTCCTCCTATTCCTCAGCCTGCTCAACCTAAAGACAAGGATGAAAATGTTTTTGATGATCTACTTCCACTTAATGAATAGTAAATATATTTTCTCTTTCTTATGATTTTCTAAATAACATTTTCTTTAGCTTACTTTATTGTAAGAATACAGTATATACTGTATATAACATGCAAAATATGTGATAATGGACTCTTTTTGTTATTAGTAAGTCTTCTAATTCTGCTTCTGTTTAGTAAGGCTTTTGTAATTAGTAAGACTGAAGCTTGAGACCTAGTCTCTCCCCTCCTACCTGCACTTTGGCCCCTGTTTATTTAGCTGTTGGAGTGGTGCTACCTTCAAGCTTGATGGCATGATAGGCATGATATGTTGACCACTACCAAGCCCTGAAATGGTGTTGGTTCATAATGGAAATCTACATGTCAGCTACATAAATTGCAGAGCCCAGCGCAAGATTAAAATGCATATCCTCTTGTGCAAAAATAATTAAGAATTTCTAGATGGTGATCGCAAAGCATTAAACCAAGAGCTGAACACTTGCAGTCAACAGTAGGCTATATGAGTAGTCAAGTTTGGAAGGAGTCAAAAGTTATATACAGATTTTTGTATGTACAGTGTGGGGTTGGTGCCCCTAATTCCCATATTGTTCATGAGTCAACTGTATTGCTCTTCCCCTATAGCTTTCAGCCTGGGGGGAATAGGTTGAAGGATTACATCGATATCATCAAGGTATCTTTTCTGAACCACACATATCTAGCACTTGTCAAATAGGGAGGGAAGGTAGTACCTAGGGTACTCTTAAAAAGAATATCCCCCAATATGCAAACTATTGCTCTAAAGAATATCAGGAACAAAGATATATCAGGTTAAATATTCTACAAGTAGAGTAAATGGGTTCTATGTATTTATTTCCAGCTGCTTATACTAAAAGCCACAGATATGATAGAATGATTTAAAAAAGAGAGAAAATCAGTGTAATAAAGATGGCCAGGGAGAAAAAAGCTGCACCAAAAACTGAGGTTAATGACATTTGCTAAGATAGAGCATGTAGCAACTTCTGAGCTTCCTGGCATCCAATGCAAAAAGGAAGTATAATATGCCACAGTGCTCTCACAGTCTAACTGCAGTATAAAAGAGTATTGGATTTTTTTCCCAAGCATAAAATTCTGAGATATTTTAATGAAAATTTATACATTGAACACCACTGGAGCTGTGTCTGTCCTCAGAGCCTTTAGAAAGATACAGAAAGAGGCCAGGAGCGGTGGCTCATGCCTGTAATCCCAGCACTTTGGGTGGCCAAGGTGGGTGGATCACCTGAGATCAGAAGTTGGAGACCAGCCTGGCCAACATGGTGAAACCCCGTCTCTACTAAAAATATAAAAATTAGCTTGGCATGGTCGTCCATCCCTGTAATCCCAGCTACTCTGGAAGTTGAGGCAGGAGAATCGCTTGAACCCAGGAGGCAGAGGTTGCAGTGAGCCAAAATCATGCCACTGCACTCCAGACTGAGTGACAGAGTGAGACTCTGTCTCCAGAAAAAAAAAAAAAAAAAAAAAGATATAGAAAGATTGTCTGCAGGGTTGTTCCAGCACACGTCCAGTACATAGGTCAAAGCAGTAGGATTCTGGCCCCTTCATATTTCTTGATCTCACGTTATTGTGCATCATGAGGAAACGAGAAACAGAAAAAGACACTTAAGAAGGGTAATACAGCATACCTGACTTTGCCTGTGTCATGTAGATAAAAATTCTCCACATAAAACAGTTGCCAGGCACAGGGAATATAGCAGCTCCCACAGCAGCCTCAATGCTAATGATTCCTGTAGGGATCCAATCCAATGCAAGGGTAGCTTTGCATTAGATGCATTGTGATTCACCAAGGCCTCACCCATGAACAGGGTCTTAAAGACACAGGCATCCAAGCAATCATACACTTTAGAGAATTCTAGGGAAATTCAATCTTTACTGCAGTGGCTAACTGCAGCACCCCTTAAATTACCGTCTCAAGTATGTCAGTGTAAAAACCAAGCCGCCGCTGCCTTTGGCTGAAATTGTTTGACTTGTTTGTTATTCTGTCAAAATATTTTTTAGAACATTTCTTAAGGCTATAAAGCAAAACAAAATAACTCCTCCAGGTCAGAAGCTCTCCAGAGATCCCTAAAGATAATGTTTTGTTCACCTAAAGGGGGAAAATTATTCAAAACAAAAACTCATAACTTGGCCTATAGGTTTTACCTAACTCCTTTGGAACAGTGCAGTGGAACTCTAAAATACAGTAAGATTGTCCTCCAAAGGAAGAGGCTATCAAAAGGAATGCAAAAAGTCTAATTTAGTAATGTTTTATTGAACGACCAGATTAAAACTCACATAATTTTACTCTTTTGCAAGTTGCTGTGTGTTTTTCAATTTTGTTTTTAAACCCTGGGCCTGTGACATAAACAGATATTATCAGGCATACCACTGTATCATCTCTCAGGGAGGAGGTGGCCTCAGGACCAGCAGGCAATTTTGTCTGAGCTGCCAAGTGCTCTGGGAAAGAGAAATGTCATTCCCTCACCAAGGGGATTTCACTGTGGACCTTCACTCATATTGCTAATTGCTCCTGTGCCTAATTCTCAGGCCATGCTTGAAATCATCCAATTCAAAGCGGAAACTCCTAAGAGATTATTCCTCATTTGCAAATTTGGCACTCAAATTAAAGAATGAAAGTTACAGGTCCTCAGGCCTTTCCTTTCTTTATTGATCTTTACCAAGACTACTCCTCTGCTGTTTCATCTCAACCAAAGAAGACTGAGGCTCTATGTCAGTCTCGACCTAATACACTGAAGACTTTCCATGAGAAATTCACAACTGAAAGCTAGCACTGAATTTGGCTACTTTACTCAGGGTTGGACTGAACTAAGAATTGGATGGTCAAATCCAGGAAACTGTCAGAGCCTTTGGGAGCCTGATAGAAGATGGTGTCTGCATAACATTGAAGACTGAAGCTTGAGACTTAGTCTCTTCGCCCTTACCTTCACTTTGGCCCCTGCTTATTTAGCTGTTGCAGCAGCACTACCTTCAAGCTTGATGGCATGATACAGTCACCACTACCAAGCCCTGAAATGGTGTTGGTTCATAATGGAAATCTGCACGTAGGACTAGCTACGTAAACTGCAGAACCCAGCACAAAATGAAAATGCATATCCTCCTGTGCAACAATGATTGAGAATTTCTAAATGGTGATGGCAAAGCATTAAACCAAGTGCTGAACACTTCTAAGCACAGGACCCTGTCTGACCATGAAGCCAGCCCTATCTGCATGGTTGCTCCCTAGAGACTGAGAAAGTTCTCAGCAGCTTTATCAACATAAGACCAGAGTTTTTCTCCCGATCTCATAGACTCTCAGGATGGAGGAGAGCTTGCAGTCAGCAGGTCCTATCTGAGGGTTTTTCTCATGACAAACCCTCTTCTGCTGCATCCTGCTTTCGCTCTGCCCATCATGATTCTAATTTGGAGTCAGGGTTGCAGTTTCTGTTTTAGAGCCTCTAGTTCCTTAGATCTTCCTGGTCTCCATAGTTGAAGATCCTCTTTTCTTGAGTCAAACATCACTATTGTCTTCAACGATTCATTCTGTGATACGATTTTAAGTCCCTTTCCTGGGCAACAAGTATTCACCTATATTTCCTTTATCACATTGCACCCAGATCAGAGGATAATATTCTTGGTGCTGTCCAGCTCATAGAATTGCCTACTACCTCAGTCATTGTCCCAGATATGAGGTTTGTACTCTTGAATAACTCATGTCACTTCTCTGAGACCCAAGAGCTCTCCCTTAGAAATGAAAGCATTAATAAGGAGGATTCAGTTGACCATTACAGATACTTCTGTCATTCTCTCACTCTCCTAAAACATTTTAAAGTTATGTAGATGGGTGTAAAATGTTTCCCCAAATCATACAAGAATGTGCAGATTCTCAAAGGCTAAGAGCTCCTAAGATGACACATTCCACAAAATCATTTTGATGGGACCACTTCTGGAAGAAGTGTAGCCTTGAGCATCTCCTGCCTCCAGTACTAGTGGAGGGAAGAGGGCTCCATCCAAGCACACTTCCCACTTTCTTCACATTGTCTCATAAGGCCAAAAATGCAACTTCCTCCTTTCATGTTGAAGTGGCAGTAACTTCTACCTTATCCCTTCAGGAGAACAGCCTAGAGAGATAGAACACAGGACATCAGGACCACAGAATGGAAAGGGCAGATCCACGAGTCACACAAAAATCAAAGGCAGTGTTTGTCCAAAGATAAAGCTCCTATTTTAGTATTTTTCACAGGCCAGACTAGCTGGTTCCACTTAGACACCAAACAAAAAAACAAAAAACTCTGAAGTGCTAAATATGATTATCTTATTGAACATTTTATAAAAGAATTCCAAATACAATATTTTATTTAATCTTTACAATATTAAGACTGGTCAATATTATTATCTTCTTTTTATGATGAAGCCTGGCATCATTCTCACCTGTTGCTTTAAGGATATCATAAAATGTGTCTGACCAACCCAATAGTATTGTACTTGAAAATATTACATTTATAACAAGAAGAAAGAAAAATAAAATTCATTGAAGTTAGAGGACTGGGAGAAAATGCTAAGACACTCAGAGAAAGAGAGATAATAATGTAAATGGGATGACTACTAAGCACCTTTCTAGTTCTCAGCGTTCTAGCTCAACACTTCCCAAAGTGGTATCCCAAAGAGCGCTGGTCCACAGGCTATTCATAGATATGTTGAGAACATAAGTGTTTAATGCTCAAACAGGCTTGAGAGACTAATAAAGTAAAACCAGCCAGGTGCAATGGCTCACACCTGTAATCCTAACACTTTGAGAGGTCAAGGTAGGGGATCACTTGAGCTCAGGAGTTCGAGACCTGCCTGGGCAACATAGGAAGACCCCATCACTACAAAAAGTCAAAAAATTAGCCAGGCGTGGTGGCATGCACCTACGGTCCCAGCTACTTGGGAGGCTGAGGTGGGAGGATTGTTTGGGCCCAGGAGGTCAATGTTGCAGTAAGCTTTGATCACACTGCTGCATTCTAGCCTGGGGGAAAGAGTAAAACCCTATCTCCAAAAAAAAAGTAAAGCCAGGTGCTTTGCTGTGTGACTCCTTAGGGTCATGGACATGTATTCTATATCTCCTAATGGCCGATATTAGGCATAATTTAGGAAATATTTTTCAAATTCTTGCAGGCCACTTGCCTGCTTCATTTTACATCGGGAATCCAGGATCTGTGGTGTCATTGCTGATCCTATTTCCAGATAGCTGATAAAGTATCTCAAAGCACTAACTCTGAGTCATTGCATCTTTGCTGCTCTCTGCTCTGAAGAACTTGGATAAGTAAAACCTGTAAATAATGCAGGAAGAAAAAAACAGCCAGTCACATCTCCATGGGCTAAATCAATGCTATACCCATCCCTATTAAAATGCAACTTCAGTCTGATTCAAGGACTTTGTGATCTCATATTTGAAACAAGAATCTGTTCTGGATAAGTAAATGATATTTGGATCTGAGGCAATTGTCATCAGTTCCTTATGGTAAAAGGCTATTTCCAATGATTTCCATATAATTCGATGTTTAAGGTCTTTTTCCTCCAACCACCCCCACATAAAACATGCTAAAACTGAATGTTCATGAAAAATAAATATCAAAAATATATTTGTATGCGATTTCAAGAATATCTGCTACATGGGCCTCTCATCCTTTTATTCTTGGTTTAAGTAACTTCTCCAAAGTGACTCAAAGCCATTTCTCAAAAACCATCATGGAACTCCAAGTCCTTTGTGTCAGTGAAGGTACTGGGATGGTGCAAAGTGGCAATGGAGCCAAGGGTGAAAGGGTGATTGAGAGCCCATTATGCTTTCTAGGTGAGGTTGAGTGATGGTCATTAATACAATGTTACTGGGAAAAATTAGATCAGACAGACCAGATGGAACAATCCTTTAAACAAGAAGAAATTGTTTGCAGGTGTAAACAAGCATGAAATAGGATTCTGCTAATGAGTTTTCATTACTAGCTAAATACATAATCAAACAATTTGAGCCCTATTCACAACAGTGAGAAATCAATTATTCATCATAAATCTTAGGGTATGTATTGACTACCTTGGTATGTGTCTAACCTGGTCTATAATGAATGAATGTTTCAGTTTGATCAAGGGCATATTATTAGCACATAGGTAATGAAAAAATCAAAAACAGCTGAAAAGTTCTGAGTTTATGAAAACCCAAAGCAGTTGAAAAATTTTCTTCAAGACTTTTCTTAAATAAAAGAAATATTGATCAAGGTGAAAATTAAATGAACTGCTTTTGAGAAATTGCTAGAATAATTGGACATCTATGTTAGGAAAAATGAACCTGAACCCATATCATATACCTATAAAATTTTAATATGAAATGGATCATAGACCCAAATGTAAAACTTCAAACATAAGATTTCCAAAAGAAAACACAGAAGAAAATCTTTGTAACCTTGGGTTAGGCAAAAATGTCTTAGAACACAAAAAGCATAAATCATAAAAGAAAAAAGTGATGAATTGGACTTCATCAAAATTTAAATATTCTAAAAATACTGTTAAGAAAATGAAAAGAAAAACAATAGGCTGGGAAAAAATATTTTCAAAGTACATATCTGATAAACAACTATAGTCCAGATTACACAAAGAACTCTCAAACTCTATAATAAGAAAACAGCCTAATTTTTAAAATAGGTAATAGGCTGGGCATGGTGGCTTCTGCCTGTAATCCCAGCACTTTTGGAGGCTGAGGTGAGAGGATCACTTGAGGTCAGGAGTTCAAGCCAGCCTGACCAACATGGTGAAACCCTGTCTCTACTAAAAGTACAAAAATTACCTGGGCATGGTGGTGAGTCCCTGTAATCCCAGTTACTCTGGAGGCTGAGGCAGGAGAATAGCTTGAACCCTGGAGATGGAGGTTGCAGTGAGCCGATCACACCACTGCACTCCAGGCTGGGCGACAGAGTGAGACTCTGTCTCAAAAAATGATAATAAATAAAATAAAATAAAGTAAAATAAAATAAAATGGGTAACAGATGTGAACACTTCACCAAAGAAGATATATGATGGCAAAGAAATAAATGAAAAGATGCTCAACATTATTAGTCATTAGAGAAATGCAAATTAAAATCACAATAGGCACAACCATTAAAATGACTTAAATATTTTAAATTGACAATAGTATGTGCTGGTGAGGTTTTGAACTGTGGTAGACAGAATAACGCCCCCAAAAAATGTCCATATCCTAATCCCAGGACCTTTGAGTATATTATATTACATGGCAAGGGAGGAATACAGCTGCAAAGGAAAGTAAATTTGTGAATCATTTGACTCTGTCTCAAAAAATAAATACCCAGGCTGTATACCCAGGCTGTATACCCTGTATACCCAGGCTGGAGTGCAGTGGCATGATAGCAGCTCACTGTAACCTCCTCCTCCTGGACTCAAGCAGTCCTCACACCCCAGCCTCCCAAGTAGCTGTGAGTACAGGCCCGTGCCACCACACCCAACTAATTTCTTTTTTTTTTTTTTTTCCTGTAGAGACGGGATTTTCACCATGTTCCCCAGGCTGGCTGGTCTTGAACAACTCCCACCTCAGCCTCCCAAAGTGCTGGGATTACATGCATGTGTCACCACACCCGGCCTCATCTGACTTTAAAAGAAGGAAATTCTCCTGGATTATGCAAGTATCTGATGTAGTCATAAAGGCCCTTTAAATCTGGAAGCAGGCAGAACAGTAAGTGTCAGGGTGATGCTATATAAAAAGACTCAACCAGCCATTGCTGAATTTGCAGATAGAAGGGACACAGGGCAAGGGACGCAGGTAGCCTAAAGAAGCTGGAGAGGCAAGGGAACAGATTCTCCCATAGGCTTTCTAGAAAGGAATGCAGACTGCCCCAACCTTAATTCTAGCTCAGTGAGACCCATTTTGGATATTTGACCTCCAGAGCTATAAGATAATAAATTTAGGCCACCAAGTTTGTGGCAATTTTTATAACTGTCATAGAAAACAAACACATAAACTAATGGAAATGCTCCAAAATTTCTGATAGGCATGCAAAAGGGTGCAGCTACTCTGGAAAAATCCTGACAGTGTCTAATGAAGTTAAAAATACATCCACCATATGACCCAGCAATCCCATTCCTAGATATTTAAACAGAAATCCACGGAAATGTTTTTTGTGGCTTTTTTTCAAAATTCTTCAACTGGTGAATGAGTAAACTGTGGTACACTCACACAGTGGAATTCTACTCAGCAATACACAGGGTTGAATTACTGGTCCATGCAACAACATGGATGATGCTGAAGTGAAATGAAGTAAAGTGAAAAAAAGCCAGACTCAAAAGTCTATAGACTATATGACTCATTTACATGGTTTTTTGGAAAAGGCAAACCTATAGGGACAGAAACCATCAGTGGTTGCCAGGGGCTGGAGTCAGGTGAGAAGATTGACTGCAAAGGGGCATTGTGGAATTTTTTGAGGTGATGGAACCATATCTTGATTGTGATGGTGGTTCCTTGGTTGTATGCATTTGTCAGAACTGATAGAACTGTACACCAAAACAGGTGGACTAAATTTATGTGTGAGTTTTACCTTAGTATGCTCAATGATAGGAGATTGATTGATTGATAAATAGATAGATACATAGATAGACATCCATAAATAAAATTCTCAGCTAACTACCACTTAGAAGTCAGGCTGCATTTGAAGTCAGGGAATCAGAGAAGCCCCATCTATAAATGGCTCCTTTCTGCTGTTTTACAAGAGTTACTTTTCAGAAAAAAAGAATTTAGAACCGGAAGGAATTTAGGCCAGGAGCATTGGCTCATGCCTGTAATCCCAGCACTTTGGGAGGCCGAGGCGGGAGGATCACTTGAGCCTAGGAGTTCGAGATCAGCCTGGCCAACATGGTGAAATCCCTGTCTCTACAAAAGTTACAAAAATTAGCTGGGCATGGTGGCACATGATTGGAATCCCAGCTACTTGGGAGGCTGAAGACAGGAGGATTGATTGAACCCAAGAAGCAGTGGTTGCAGTGAGCCAAAATCATGCCACTGCACTCCAGCCTGGGCCACAGAGTGAGACTCCATCTCTCAAAAAAAAAAAAAAAGAACTGGAAAGAATTTAAAAGATAATTTAGCTCATTGATTTTTGAACCAATTTTAGGTTTCAGAATCCTGTGTCCAAATATAGTAATATTAAGTAGGTAGTGTGTGTGATATGGTTTGGCTATGTTCCTACCCAAATCTCATCTTGAATTACAATTTTTGAAACTGCCAAGGCCGGGCGCGGTGGCTCAAGCCTGTAATCCCAGCACTTTGGGAGGCCGAGATGGGCGGATCACGAGGTCAGGAGATCGAGAGACGATCCCGGCTAACACGGTGAAACCCCGTCTCTACTAAAAAATACAAAAAAAAAAATAGCCGGGCGAGGTGGCGGGCGCCTGTAGTCCCAGCTACTCGGGAGGCTGAGGCAGGAGAATGGCGTAAACCCGGGAGGCAGAGCTTGCAGTGAGCTGAGATCCGGCCACTGCACTCCAGCCTGGGTGACAGAGCAAGACTCCGTCTCAAAAAAAAAAAAAAAAAAAAAAAAGAAACTGCCATGTGTGGTGGGAGGAAACCAATGGGAGGTGATTGTATTATAGGGACCTGTGTTTCCTGTGCTGTTCTCCTGACAGTGAGCAAATCTCATGAAATCTGACGGTTTTAAAAATGGGAGTTTCCCTACACAAGCTCTCTTTGCCTGCTGCCATTCACGTAAGACGTGACTTGCTCTTCCATGCCTTTCACCTTTGCCATGATTGTGAGGCCTCCTCAGACATGTGGAACTGTGAATCCCTTAAACCTCTTTCTTTTGTAAACTGCCCAGTCTTGAGTATTTATCAGCAGAGTAAAAACAGACTAATATAGTAAATTGGTACCAGTAGAGTGGGGCGCTGCTAAAGATACCTGAAAATGTGGCAGTGACTTTGGAACTGGGTAACAGGCAGAGGTTGGAACAGTTTGGAGGGCTCAGAAGAAGACAGGAAAATTTGGGAAAGTTTGGGACTCCCTAGAGACTTGTTGAATGGCTTTGACCAAAATGCTGATAATGATATGGACAATGAAATCGAGGCTGAGGTGGTCTCAGATGGAGATGAGGAACTTGTTGGGAACTGGAGCAAAGGTGACTCTTGTTATGTTTTAGTAAAGAGACTGCTGGCATTTTGCCCCTGACCTACAGGTTTGTGGAAGTTTTAACTTGACAGAGATGATTTAGGGTATCTGGTGGAAGAAATTTCTAAGCAGCAAAGCATTCAAGAGGTGACTTGGTTACTGTTAAAGGCATTCAGTTTTATAAGGGAAGCAGAGCATAAAAGTTTGGAAAATTTGCAGCCTAACTGCGATAAGAAAGAAGAATCCCATTTTCTGAGGAGAAATTCAAGCTGGCTACAAAAATTTACATAAATTACAAGGAGCCAAATGTTAATCCCTAAGACAATGGGGAAAATATCTCCAGGGCATGTCAGAGGTCCTCACACCAGCCCCTCCCATCACAGTCCCAGAGGCCTAAGAAGAAAACATGGTTTTGTGATAATGAATGAGTCTCACGAGATTTGATGGTTTTAAAAAGAGCAGTTCCCCTGCACAAACTCTTTTTTCACCTGCCACTATCATGCAAGACATGACTTGTTCCTCCATGCCTTTCACCTTCCACCATGATTGTGAGGCCTCCCCAGCCATGTGGAACTGGAAGTTCAATAAACTTCTTGCTTTTGTAAATTGCCTAGTCTCAGGTATGTCTTTATCAGCAGCATGAAAACGAACTAATATAGCGTGGTAGACACTGTTGCAAGCCCTTTATATTACCTCTTTTAACCCCCAAAGACATCCCTATGACTATAGTTAATAATTTAAAAATATATATTGTTAATAATAACAATAAGTTTGCAGATATGGAAACTGAGGCTTACATAACTCACACAGCTGGAGTTGTTGAATGAACATTTAAACTCTGTTGATTTGATTCTAAAGCACATTCTTGTAACCATTACATTTTACAGCCTCTTTTCTATGAAATCCCTATATGATATTCCTTTAAAACAAGTATGTGTGGGGCTACTTGGGCTGTGAATGTGTGTGTTTGGGTGTGTGTAGTGGGGGTGTGGGTCTGGATCCTGTTGGTGGTTTCACAATAACAATATAACTTGAATACTATTGATCCAGTCCAAATGATGATTATATAAGGAAGAATTTGAAGCCCAGAGAGGTCAAGTGACTAGATCACACATCTAGTTAGTGACTGAGGCACAACTCCTGACTCTAGGTCTAATGTTACTTCCTCAACGTAATGTCAACTTGCAATACAAAGCCCATTTAAAAATGTTAACACAAATAGTCCCTTAACCCATCCAAGACAAAAATCAGTAGGAAAATTAACCTGATAAGTTGGCTTTCCTCTCTCTGTGCTATACTTTATGATTTTTAAAATAAAGATTGTTATATTTAAAGAAACAATGTTGATCCCCCCCAAAAAAACTGGTTGTAGGCTGGGTGTAGTGGCTCATGACTCTTAATCCCAACACGTTGGGAGGCCAAAGCTGGAGGATTGCTTGAGCCCCAGAGTTTGAGACCAGCCTGGGCAGCATAGTGAGACCCTGTATCTACAAAAAATACAAATTAAAAAATTGGCCGGGTGTGACAGTGCGTGCCTATAGTCCTAGCTACCCAGGAGGCTGAAGTGGAAAGATTCCTTTGAGACAATCACATATAAAGGGAACCCTGGAGAACCTCCCACCAGCCTGTACACTGGGAGGAATGCGCACTGGGGTAGAGCCACGGAAGTTTGTGCTGTTTGCAGTTGGGAGGAGCCTGGCCTCTCCTGTTCCCGGGTGGTAACCTGGGATTCAATCTGTGAGACAGCACGCCTACCAGAAGGACTCTCGCTTTGCTGAGAGTTCCTGTTCCCCTTTTTCTTCTTTTTCACCCAATAAACTCTGCCCTTCTCATCCTTCAAAATGTCAGCAAGCCTAATCTTTCATAGTTGTGTGACAAAAACCTGGCTTTTAGCTGAACTAAGGAGAGTCCTACAACACCTTGAGCCCAAAAGATGAAGGCTGCAATGTGCTATGATTGTGCTACTACACTCCGGCCTGAGTGACAGAGGAAGATCCTGTCATTAATAACCAAATAATATAATAAAATCAAAATTTAAAATGTTATTGTAAAAATTTTTTTTTTAAAGGCCAAAGTCACCCAAAAGACTTGCTTGACCAGCTGATTCCAAAGTCTAGTCTTTGGCCATCTCATGATTATCTGATCCTTTCTAATAGTGTTTGTTACATGTTTTACAATCCAAATAACTTGAATTGAGTTTTATAATGGAGAAATGAATTTAATTTGTATTTCATGGGCAATACTTCCTTGTACTCCTCACTCTGTTCTCAGATACAAATTCTTTCTGTACCCTTGAAACTTGCACTGTACTGGAGTCCCATATGTATGTTATTTCCACTGAGAACTGCATAGTAAACCTAGCTCGGAACAAAGGTTTGGCTGATCTTCCTACAAGTAAATTCCGAGAAAATATAGTAGTAGATAAAGTAAGGCAGACCAATTTAAAGCTCAATATAGGAAGTATGTGAATTTAACTGTGCCTATTCACACATAAGGCAAGAGTAAATGGATCTCTACTGCTCTCATTATAGAGAACAGGGATTGTGGCCTTACATAGTTTTCAGTAGAAGGTAAGTGTGATCTGATCTCAGTTCATTAATATGAGTCTGATTCTGTTAGTTCTGCTGACCTCTCTTAGATATTCTGGGATGTAGTCCAGGAGGCATGTCTTTCACTGGGCACTGGCTGTATAATGGGGATAAACTCACTTCATTTGCTACATCATTTGTTGAGTGCCTACTATGAGCTGTATACTGTATTCAGTGTTTTACATCTGTTATATTACTGAACTCTATATAATGTTCCTGGGGTAATCATTGTTATTCATATTTTTATCCTTTTAACTTTATATTTTGATCTTTTATCTTGATTCTAAACATGCTAAAGAGAGTAAGTAAATTGCTCAAGTTCACATGTCTACTAAGTGGTAGAGGGAATTTGAGCACAGCTCTGTCTGACTTTATATCACAGGCTTTTTTTTTTTTTTTTTTTTTGGTAGATCACATTATCTTCAGAGGCAGAAGTGATGGCAGTATAGCACAATCAAACTAAGCTGGCCAAGAATTTATCCTTTACCCAAACCTGAACCTTTCTACTCCTTAGAGACCATCTGATATTTGTGTTTTGGCTGGGCTAAGATATTAAACATTCATTAATATCCAAAGAATATTGGGATCAGAAAGAAGTTCAGAACCTATGTGGTCCAACTCCCCTATTTTACAAATTGATTCTTTATTCAACTTATGTTGACTGAGAACCTGTTATATGCTGTACAGTGCTGAGGATACAAATCCTCATGCCTTTCAGGAGATTTTGGTATAGTAGTAGCAAGTGACAATAACAGAGATGCCTTAGAGCCCTGGCAATGTGAGGTTTGGGTGGCAGGGAGCTTAATGGAACACAATGAATAGGCATTCCATGCAGATTTTGGAAATTTAGAAAATGTCTTTGTTAAGTACTGGGAAAGATACAAAAGAAATAGAAGATAGCAACTCAAAAGGATTCGAGTTAAGGCCCTAGGGATAAATGGACTTGCATTAAATATCTAAGAACTAGACTGTTTGAATCTAACCTTTCCCTCTTCCTAGTTCCTTGATGGAGGCAAAAGGATGTTGTCATTAGACCCATGCAGCCAGAACTCCTGGCCAGTACTGTAAGAATCCATGTAGCTAGCACGAAGGACCAGATGAGAAGGAAAAACATGCAAGAAATTTTTGGTGGATGCTACTGTGGTTTGTGTAGTACAGCCTATATGTGTCATTGGAATTCAAGGAAATAAATAGACAAATGGGCAAGGACATGTAGTTGGCTCTTTAGGACTACTCAATACATTTATCACCCATTTAATTTCTTCTGACAACAGAACCCACCTTCTTGACACAGGGTTGGGCACTTGACCCAAGCGTGGGTAGTCACCATGTTACCAGAGCCCGGGGTTCTGGCAATCTCCCAGGAGAGAAATCGAGAGATCACTAAACATAGCGGGAAAGATGATTTGAAGTTTATTCCAGCTTGTGCACAAGGTAGCCAGCACCAAGAAATGACAAAGGAGTAGGCTGCTCCCTGAGGGCACTGTGAGTTAGTTTTATAGGGTCTTTGTATAGAGAAAGGTTACATTGGGGCATGTATAAGAGGCCTTTTCCTAGTGCCTGTGCAGTGGCTCAGCATGCTTCTTCATATGTTGTATATAGCATTAATATTTTAAATCTCCACCCCTGGGCATTAATTTTAGCATTCAAATGAAGAAGTGGTAACTTTAAGTTGGAGTTCAAGTCTAGCTACGGATACAGGGCTCTGAGGAACCCTAGCCCCCTGAAATAGGAACTTGCAGTAAATGGCTTCTTGGATCTCTTGTAACGGATTGGATGAGAGTTACAGAACACAGAGCTTGTGGAAGGGCATTTATCCTTTCCCTCCAGATCATCTTAAGATAGTAAATAAACCAGCCTGCCTGTCTCAACAGTACTTCATTTTCCTAGACACAACTGTTGTCCCACGCAAAACCAACTACAGTGCTTCTCTGGGATTCACAAACAGAAATTGGAAAAGAGAATTTTCTTATCAGTGAGGTTGCTAAACTGGAAAGAAGAGAATCTGGGGTGCCAATAGCCACTTTCTTTGCCTTACTGAGAGCCTGACTGCTGCATGAATCCAAGCAGAGACCAGCAGAAATGAGAGATGAAGCCCTGTGACTTCATCATCCAGTCCACAAGATGGGTTCCTGTAGTTCTTCTTTCAGTTTTGTGAGCAACTAAGATGTCCCCGACAGCTGGGTGAGCAAAGACATCCCATTTTTCCTAGTTGGTGGATGGGTTGGTTGGTTGGTTGGTTGGTTTTGAACCGGTTTGAGATGGGTAACTGGTCATTACAAAACAGTCCTGACAAACAGGAAAATCACTCATAGAAAAAAAAAATCACAAAAGAAGAAATCTAAATAGTCTCTCTCTGTATATGAAAAGTTCTTCCTTGGCCGGGTGCAGTGGCTCATGCCTGTAATTCCAGCACGTTGGGAAGCTGAGGGGGGTGGATCACGAGGTCAGGAGATCGAGACTATCCTGGCTAACATGGTGAAACCCCGTCTCTACTAAAAATACAAAAAATTAGCCGGGCACAGTGGCTAATGGGCTGCTGAAGATATCCTCAGCTACTTGGGAGGCTGAGGCAGGAGAACGGTGTGAACCCGGGAGGCAGAGCTTGCAGTGAGCCGAGATCCTGCCACTGCACTCCAGCCTGGGCGACAGAGTGAGGCTCCATCTCAAAAAAAAAAAAAAAAAAAAAAAAGTTTTCCCATTCTACTAATTAAAGGAATGGAAGTAAAACAGTAATATATTCGCTCCCTATCAGACTGAAAAAGCAAAAGGTATAATGATGCCCAGGGCTGGTTAGGGTACAGGAAAGGAATTTTCATATACTTTTGGTAGGAGTGTACCTTAAAAAGTAACCTGACCATAGGTATCGAAATGTGAAATATGCATCCCCCTTAATGTAACAATTCCTATGCTAGCAAGTGATTCTAAGGAAATAATTGCATAAGCCTATAAAGGTGTATGTACAAGAATGTTTATCACAGACTTGTTTCTAATAGGAAAAAAATGGAATAAACCTAAATGTCCTTATTTAGGAAACTATTTTTTTTAATAATAGTATGGTGATAGAGTGGAATTTTCATCAGTTGTTGTTATAATGATTATGGCAGATCCTATGTGGTGATACAGGAAAATGTCTGTAATATACTCTCATGTGATCAAGATAGAATATAGAATAGCAAGTATAGTAGGATGTATTATTTTATTTAAGATGTATGTGTTTACACCTATGCATAAACTAATCTAGAAGTCTGATTATTTCATGGGGACCCAGAATAATGGAAGCAATTTTACTTCTCAAGTTGCTTAAATATTTCACAATATTTTTCCGTTATTCTAAATTCATTTTCTTTTGAGAGGTATTATGGATGGAATGCTTGTGTCCCCCCAAAATCCATGTTGAAACCCTGCCCCCTAATGTGCTGCCATTAAGAAGTGAGGCTTGGGGGAAGTAATTAGGATGAGATGAGAGCCCTCATGAATGGGATTGATGTCCTAGAAGAGTCCCACAAGAGCCTGCTTCATCTCTAAAACATGTGAGGACAAAACGAGAAGGTGCTGCCTATGAACCAGAAAGCAAGTCCTCACCAAACACAGAATCTTTCATAATCTTGATCTTGGACTTCCCAGCCTCCAGAATTGTGAAAAACAAATTTTTATTATTTATGAGTCACTCAGCCTATGAAATTTTATTATAGCAGCCTGTGCTGATTAATTCAGGGGGAAAGGATATACGGGAAGCATCAGATCCATACCCCTGGGAATCATCACATTATGGAGGCAGTAGGCCAGTTAGACTTTGGGTAAGCCTTCCTGGAATGAAGAATAGATACTGATTGATGGGCATGATATGGAAGGAACATGTAAAATTTTCATATAGTCCAAAAAATTGGAGCTAATGTAGAAATGGCTTAAATCGCCATGCCTTTTCCTCCTTCTGTGCCAAGCCCACTGTCATTAGAAGTAGACCTGTATTCCCAGGTTCTACTACAGCTCTTGACATTTTGATTAATTCATTTTATTGACAGGACTCCGTTCTTGGGATTTCTAGAAAGCTGGTGATGTTTACTGGGCTACCAGAGAAGTTTCAGGTTGCCATACTTTTCAGGTGGAACCATTTTTGCTGCACTTTTTAGGTTGAACCATTTGAAATGGCTAACACAAACCACTTTGACCTACAGAAACAAAAACTATATATGGTTCATTATAACACACACTGATATAGAAAGTTATATTCCATATGATGTACGAGAGGATATCTTCAGCAGCCCATTAGTTAAGAAGTGGCATGTATTTAACGTGACCAGGTATTTGGCTCCCCAAGTTTGAGTGATGTAAAAATGGGACTGTGTACTTTTGCTACCATTAGTTTGAAACTTTTAGTAGAAACTCAGTTGTTCTAGCTATGGGTCTCTCCTCCACTTTATTGCATCTATATTGCAGTGCTCATCCCTCACACTCACCACAAGAAGCTCTTACCACAGGCTTGTTGTTTTTACTTCCAAGAACTATTAAACACAAGGCATAACATAAAATCAAACTGTGACGGCTCTCTGAAGCTGAAGCATGCTCTGTCAAAGATGAGAGAGCAAAGCTAAATCAAACAATGACTTGGACCTTTTAGGTGGCCTAAGTTATAAATTGCAAGGCAGCAAAGATAATTGAGAATAATGTAGGAAAAGCTAGAATCAACATAAGTCATTTAAAAAGGATAACAAGATATATCAACTGGACTGATTTTGAGGCAGGTTTGAAGTCGGGTATGTTTGCAAGGCACCAAAATAGGTGATTAGATACAATATTCAGCATAATGTGCAGGAAAGGCAATCAGATGAAGCAAATCAGTTTCCTGGACCCTAATGCAGGGAATGTGGAGGTTTTTATTAAATATCAAATTAAATTTAGATTTATGGCTGCTGTTGATCCACTAGATTTAAACAGACATTATCACACCATTATTTTTTAATTCCTTGCTGTAGATGCTTTATTAAACAAACAAAAAATAGACTGGAAGCAAAAGTCAGCACCAATTTCTAAATAATTTTTGCATTTTCTCATAATTATTTCAATCTGTGACCATTTATTCCCTGCGTTGATATCACACAGACTGCACTGCTAGTATAGAATATTATGTTACGGTGTAGATGAGACACAGGGGGAAAGACATTTTTTAACATTGACCTTTTTTTAAAAATAAATGACCCAAATTATTAACATTTAAAAAAAAATTTCCATGACCGATGATACTAGAAGCAATAGAATTTGTCCAGAGAAAGTAGCACTGGGGTGTTGACTTTCTAGGAGGTGGTTTTTAGGAAAGGTAAGATGCATTGAGGCAGTAATGCAGGAGCCAGAATGATAGATGTGAGAGTTTTCTGAGAGAAATTGTCATTCCCAAATATGGGGATGAATAGAACTCAGTTGCTTTGTTCCAGGAGATATGTCTGAGTCCTGAGTGGAACAAAGCAGTCTCCTCCATTCTTCTGCTTTGCTGAGGAGACCCAGAACAGACACAACCAGTAGCAGAGTGCAAATGAAGCCAGTATAAGGCAGAACCACATAGAGGGAAGAAGCTGGGATTTTACCCCCAATAGAAGAAAAGACAGCAGCTAAAAGGAACCTGAAATGTGACTAGGTCATGATGTGCAGCTGTCTGAAGAAACTGGAGAAAAAAAAGTGGCACGTCTACCCAGGAATAAGCTGCCTTCACTGGCCCCACTCCTGTGTGAGTTTCCTTTCCAGAGCTATCTACCAGGACTCCATCCTCAGCTCATAACTGGCAGGAATTTCCAAGCATTGCATTCTCACCTCTGAAGGGGGCAGGCCTACCAGGACACCTTGGAGCATTCCTACATCCTCCATTCCCAGGTGCAGATATAAAATGGGACAGGGCTCCAGTGATGCTGCTCTTATTGACTTGCAGCTTGATTGATTTCTTTTTTTTTTTTTTAATCAGAGTCTCACTCTGTCACCCAGCCTGGAGTGCAGTGGTGCAATCTCAGCTCACTGCACCCTCCACCTCCCCGGTTCAAGCAATTCTCCTGCCTCAGCCTCCCAAGTAGCTGGGATTACGGGTGTGCACAACCACAACCACACCCGGCTAATTTTTGTATTTTTAGTAGAGACGGGGTTTCACCATGTTGGCCAGGCTGGTCTCAAACTCCTGACCTCAGGTGATCTGTCCACTTCGGCCTCCCAAAATGCTGGGATTACAGGCATGAGCCACCATCACTAGCCAGACTTTCGCAGATTTCTTGTGCAACCTGGTCCTGCCAGGCTTACCTGCCTGGTACTTCCACAGCTGAACCATCATGGCTTCATGTCTTGGTTCCCTGACCTGTAGTATCTACAAATCCCTTTTGGTTATTAGGACTTGTAGTCATTACCGTCTCAAGGCTGTCTTTTCCTTTTGCCACCTATTGCTCATCGGGGAAATAATTCAATCCTCCTCTGTTCCAAGGGGTAGGAAAAGAGCACCTTCTACCCTGTAACATTGGAATAAGAAGAGTTTGGGGGACAGAGGGGTGGAGATTGGTGTTTTTCTTGACCACCTGCTAATATTATTAGCATTTAGTAGAAAAGGAGCTTCCAGTCCCTTTCCTCACCCCATAGCCCCAGCTCAGAAGACCCTAGTATGCCCCAGTGAGCTCAAAATCCCATATTCACAATGGCAGTGTTTGTTTCCCACAGTGCACATGAAATACAAAATGATAAGTTGACTGTTGATGGTACCCAAGGGAGTTTTCAATGGCATAAATACATGTATGGGACCATTTGAGTAACGGAACTATCCTCTTATATCAAACTCATGAATTTATGGGTTGTTTAGGATGAAGCTAAGGTAAAAGAAGTGAGTATATTTAAAGAACAATAATACAAGAGGTACAGAGATATAGAGAAAATACTGAAGGGCTGTGCAACTGCCTGGAGATTAAGGTAACTCTGCTGGAAGATTTTGTGAACAAAGGTGAAACTACTGCAGCAGTTGACCTGGATGGTTTTATCAGGAGCCTTGTGCCGGACTAGGTCCTCAATTTCATACACTGCCCTAGAGACTGACATAATGCCAGGCTGAGCAATCCACAAGCCAGTGTCAGAATGCAAAATATAGATGAGCTCAGGTTGTGCCTGCCAACTTAGAACCCAGACCCTAGCCTTATCCCACCTGATTGGGTAGCTTCTCCTTTGGACCCCAAACATGAAGGTGTTGATGACTCTCCCAACCAGTGCCATGGTACTGCTGACCTATCCTTCTAGGGATGGCTCCACAGATTGCATCTGGAGAACCTGAGGGGCAGAAAAAGGAGTTAAAAGGTGAGTTCCACCACCCATCCCCAAGGGGAAATCAGTGTAGTCTGGGGATACCAAACTCCATAGAGTCAAAGTGGTGAGAATTATCTCTATTGGTCTCTATAATAATAACGATCAACAGTTACAGTGCCCCTCTGAGTGAGGATCTGTAGAATAACATGTGAAAATATATTCGTGGATAAACATTGACATGGATACTCAGAAATGTGACTTGCTTTCTTTCTGGTTCTGGTCTCTGTTACAACTGCTTGAGCTTTTTTGACTAATAAATGAATAGATACTGAATAATAACAACAAATACCTATACAGTTAGCATATATCAGTCTCCTTGAGCTGCTGTAACAAATTACCACAAACTTGGCAGCTTATAATACTAGAAACACATTCCATCACAGTTCTGGATGCCAGAAGTCCCACATCAACACATCAGCGGGGCCACACTCCCTCTGGAGGCTCTGTGGGAGAGGCCATTGTTTGCCTCTTCCAGCCTCTGGATGGCTTTTGGCATTTCTAGGCATTCCTTGGCTTGTGGCTACATCTCTCCAAACTCTACATCCATCTTCCCATCACTTTCCCTTCTGTGTGTCTATCTTGAAGTCTTCTGTCTACACATCCTCTGTCTGTCACTTGTAAGGACACATGAGTAGATTTAGGGCCCACCCTGACAATGCAAAGTTAACTCCCTGCCTCGAAATCCTTAATCACATCTGCAGAGTCCCATTTTCCAAATAAGATCGCATTCATAGATTTCAGGGAGGATTAGTCAGGGTTCTCCAAAGAAACAGAACCAACAGGATGTGAAGAGATAGTATTGATTTTAAGGATTGGCTCACACAAGAGTGAAGGCTTATAGCAAAATCTGAAGGGGTAGGCCAGGAAGCTGGAGCCAGATGCCTGGGACGAGGTGCAGTTTGAGTCCAAAGGCAGTCTGCTGGTGATACAGGAGCTAAAAAGAAATTATTTAGGCAGTTAGTGAGGGTAAGAGAGTCCTCAGTAAGGCCTCCCTTTTAACAAAAAGCAGCCCCCAAATCATTTCTCTAATAACAAAAAGCCTGAAAACTCAAGCTACAGACATAGAAAAGCAAACTAGAAGCTTGCACAGGTGAATGCCAGCAGCTGTGCCGATAGGAAAAGGCTATCTGTAGGCCAGGCATGTTCAACACGGCAGGTCCCTCTTCCCTTTTCTTTGTCAACAACATGTATAGTCAGGAACAGACAACATGGCGCAAGCCAGGTAGAGAACCCATCTCCATAATAAAAGAGTAGAGTGGGATGGCCAGCTTCCTCATACGCTATGCAAACGTCACACCTGGTCTGACCAATCTCTCGGGCCCTATGTAAATCAGACACTACCTCCTCAGGCTCATCTATAAAAGCCTGTGCATTTCACTAGAAAGCCAGAAGAACCACTCGGGTGCCCCTCTCTCTGCAGGAGAGAAAGCTGTTCTCTTTTCTTTTACTTTCACCTATTAAGCCTCCACTCTGAAACTCACTTCTTGAGTGTCTGTGTCCTTGATTTCCCTGGTGTGAGACAATGAACCTCGGGTACTTACCCCAGACAACAATGCTGCTTCACTGGCAGCATTTGTTCTTATTCAGGGGAAGCCAGTCTTTGATTTATTAAGGCCTTCAGCTGATTGGCTGAGGTCCACCTACATTAAGGAAACAATTTAAGAGTTAATCTCACCCCAAAAACACCTTTACAGAAGCATCCAGACTAATGTTTGACCAAATATCTGGGCACCATGGGCCAGCCAAATTGACACACAACATTGACCATCATACAGGTATTAGATGTGGATGTATTTTTGGGAGCCATTATCAGCCTGCCACAGTCAGTTAATAAATTATAGGCAATGTTCTAAGCTTTTACATATATTGACTGATTTAATATGTACAATGACTTTGAGAGTAGAATTGCTGTTGTTATCATCATCCCCATTTTACAAATGAGGAAGCTGAAACAGAGAAGATAAGGAATCGGACTTAAGTCACACCGCTTGTAAATGATCGAGCCAGGATTGGACCAAGCAGTCTAGCTTAATCCAATTAAGTTTGGAAAAAAGGGTCACATTTCTGGTAAACCTCCATCTTTATTGTCTCATGTACAATTACATTCAATATTTGCTATAGCTGTCTGGATAGATTTTACTTGCTAATTCATTATGTGAGAGTGATCACTACTCTAAGGGTTGGGTAGTTTCTGTAGTAATTTCTTCTTTCTCTTCCTCCTACTGAAGTGATTACCTTACACCCTATTTTGACTTTGTGCAGGTACCTCAGATAATAGCCTCAGTCATCTGACATTTAATAAACATTCACTCAGTGCCTGTCTCATGCTAGACCCAGCTTCAGGCATTTTGGGTGCAGGGAAGAACTCCAAGCTCTATTTCAGTGTTTTCAGCTTCCTCCAAATCCGCATGTTCTATCATTATCTTCCCTTGAGCAGATGCTGAAAATTGGCCCAGAGCTGCTAAGAGGAAGCCTTTCCTCTGACTCAGTTCCAGGGGTTACCTGCAGGCATAGGTGAGACTTTGAATATATATATATCAATCTTGGGGGAAGATAGCAAGGTTGTTAAAGCAGATATAATCATCCAGGCTTTTCCTTATCTCAAAACCTAGCTATAGCCAAGATATCCAGCACATCACAAGGATAAGCCAGATGTAAATAAAGACCCGGGGAGGGCTTAAGTAGCTTTATATCACTTCCTTCCAGGCTCTCAGCAGAGCAAAAAGAATCTCCAGCTTCTTATAGAGAAATGTTATAAAACCAAAGCGTTTTCATGTCTGTTTCCCTTTTCCTAACCACTTCACATCGCTGTTTCAGAAGATCCAGATTTTAATGGCTAAGTAGTTTTGTGTTTTCTATTATGATTAAAGTTTAACAATAATCCTTTTTTATTTCAGTAGGACTTCAGTTCCTAAGTGCATTCACATGTGTGGTCTGGTTTAGCCTCCCAACAACCTTGCTGGATAGGCCAGGAATGTTGCCTTCTTTTTTTTTCTTTTTTCTTTTTTTTTTTTCTTTTTTTCTTTTTTTTTTGAGACAGAGTCCTGCTCTGTTGCCAGGCTGGAGTGCAGTGTACTGCAATCTCCACCTCCCAGGTTCAAGTCATCTCCTGCCTCAGCCTCCCAACTAGCTGGGACTACAGGCCCGCGCCACCACGCCAGGCTAATTTTTGTATTTTTAATAGAGACAGGGTTTCACCAGGTTGACCAGGATGGTCTCGATTTCTTGACTTCGTGATCCACCCACCTCGGCCTCCCAAAGTGCTGGGATTACAGGCGTGAGCCACTGCGCCCGGCCGTTGCCTTCTTTTATAGATGAAAAAGCTCAAACTCTGAGGAGGGAAGTCCCCAAAGCACACGTGGGGTAAGTTGGGCTTTCTCCCTTTAGTCTTTAAATGTCCCTGCATGAAATGAGCACAGTATTTAACACCAGAAAATAGGAGGGAGCCACCTTCCACCTTCTTCTGAACAGTAACAGCAGTCATCTCTATTATAGAAATGTAAACATTCCTGTGGTCCTTTAGAATATCTCCACAGTCTAAATGACTTTCAAGCTGAGTAAGTTTTAAGTTCCTTAAATAAAGTTATTGAAAATGACCTAATAAGTTGCATGCAAAAATTTAAGTACTCTACCCATTACAACCTATTATACTACAACAAGGGAAACATGTATTAGGAATATTTCTTTACTGCACTTATTTTACATAGCGCAGACCTGATGACAGAAACTAAGCTCCTTGGATTAAACTGCTTCAACCTGACCTGATTTATTGGTCCATTTTTAAGTTATAGCTAGCTGCACATGAGTATGAAACGTACCTTTTTGGCCTGAGAAAGTGTGAATGCATATTCTAAATGCAATGTTTCAAAGTAGTGTTTTACTATTATTTTATTTATGCTAAAAGTTTTTTAAGTCAAGTTTTATCAGGGTTTCTGGAGCATAGTTCATGATATATGTGAGTATATCCATCTATACCCCCACATGTAGATGCTGTTGACAGCTGTTGTGATACCTCAGTTGTTGCCTTCTTAGTTTAAAAGAATGTAAGCAAGAGACACACAGTGAAGGAGACGCAACATAGAGCAGTTTATTGCAAAGGAGAAAGAATGCTCTGAAAGTTAGGTGCAGAATAGACATTACACCCTGAGAGAGGATTCAGGACAGCTTGCTCCTAAGGATGAGACAGCAAAGATAGGCACTAGGGAGACCCCCTTTGTGGGAGTCTTACATGATAATTCACAAGTGGTTGGGAAGAGGTGTTACTGGTAAGCATGTTCTGGGTGATCCTCTGAGTGTACATGCGCAGTAGCTATACATTACTTGTTCACATGTTGCATGTCTCATTATCATCTTAAATCTCTACCCTGGCTGTGTTTTTTACTATTATAATGAGCAAAGGGTCAGTATGAGAACTGGACAAATCAAAACGTGCGTACTCTCTACAGGGGAAGTTTCCTACCGAAGATAGCTTTGCTTGACCGAACTTGAGTACAGTGCGAATGCTGAAGCTTATTGGCCTGACTGTAGGGTTGCCACATCCCAAGAATATGGTCATCACTTTTTTGACTTCCTATCCTGCTTCAATACCTACATACATTTGCTATATACCGTTAAAAGAATGTTTGTGGTGTCCAGCTGCTTTGTGTGTATCAATCTTAAGCTGTGTGACCTTAGACAAGCTACTTAATCTTTCTAAGAATTAGAGATAAGATGAATAATCACATATATCTCATGAACTTATTTTGAAGAATAAATTATATAACCACTGGAAAATGATAGATATAATAGCCTGCCCACAGTGAGCACTTAGTACACATTATCTATTGTTATTCACAGGACAATCTCATTTACGCAAAGTGCCTTAGCAATATAAAGGGGAATATAAAAGACAGTCAGGGAAAAAAATGGTCTCTGTATTACTTTCCTGCTTCTGCTGTAACAAATTATCACACATATGATGGCTTAAAACAACATGAATTTACTATCCTACTGTTCTATAGATCAGAAATTAGTTTCAATAGGCTAATATCAAGGTGTCGGCAGGCTTGCATTCTTTATGGAAGCTCTATGGGAAAATCCATTTCCTTGCCTTTTCAAGCTTCTAGAGTGACCCCTTCTTTGAGCTTCAAAGCCAGCAATAAATGGATGATCAAGTTTTCTACTGTATCACCCTGATATTCTTCTTCTATCCCTCTGCCTTTCTCTTATAACAGCAGTCCCCAACCTTTTGGGAACGAGAGACCAGTTTCATGGAAAACAGCTTTTCCATGGAGTGGGGTTGAGGCAATGATTTCAGGATGATTGAAGCACATTACATTTATTGTGCACTTTATTTCTATTAGTATTACATTGTAATATATAATGAAATAATTGTGTGACTCACTATTATGTAGAATCAGTGGGAGCCCTGAGCTTGTTTTCCTGCAACTAGATGATCCCAGCTGGGGATGATGGGAGACAGTGACAGATCAGGCATTAGATTCTTATGAGGAGCACGCAACCTAGATCCCTTACTTGACACAGTTTATAGTAGAGTTTACACTCCTATGAGAATCTAATGCCACTGCTGATCTGACAGGAGACGGAGCTCAGATGGTAATGTGAACAATGAGGAGTGGCCGTAAATACAGATGAATCTTTACTAGCTCATGTGCCACTCACCTCCTGCTGTGCGGCCCAGTTCCTAACAGGCCACGGACCAGTACCTCTCTGTGACCCAGGGGTTGGAGACTCCTGTCTTATAAGGATTCTTGTAATTATATTGGTCTTACCCAGATAATGAGGACAAACCTCAACATTCTTAACTTAATCATATTTACAAAACCCACATATTCACAGGCCATGGGGATTCACAGGTCATTCCCTTTGTCATGCAAGTGCACATAGTCACAGGTTCTGGGGATTAGAATGTGGACATCTTTGTGGGAGAGAAATTATTCAGACTACCACAGTTTATGCCAAATATATGCCATAATAACCACATATTAAGGTTCATGGAGTCTGCTCATTAGAGAGTTCTAACTCAGAGCTTTTTGTCTTATTTTGAGGCTATTCTCATAAACTTGATACTTTATTTCTTTGTGGCCTAGTACCAATTGGAAATAGTCAATTATTTGGTGTTTCAGGATAACATAAATTTAAAAAATAAGAAGAAGAAATAGTCAATTGTGTGTGCCTGGGAAAGGCTGGGAAATTAGGAAATTAGGAAAGGCTGGGAAATTCTGCCCACGTCCCATTGTCCCTTCCTTGGTCACGTGCCTGCCCACTCCCCAACTCAAGGAAGAATAGAAAATATCAGCTGATGCTCAAGAAAAAAAAAAAAATAGTAAACTCCCCCAAACCAGTATCTGTCAATCTGTCACATTTTCTGTCTGTCATAATAATCCAGTTGAAAAGGAAAGCAGAGGAGAGGCTAAGAGAGTAGAAGTGACTGAAAGGGAATACAGAAGCAACTAAGAAAAGCTTTCACATTATAGTTTGCTAAAGGTCCATGAGGAAGAAAGCAAGGGTCTTTAGATGACCTTTGATGCATCTGGCATCAATGACTTAGTCTGGTTTGGTTTGCAGAGCCTTGGTCACTGGGCATACTGTTTCCTAAAAGAGCTCAGAACCACTGTACAATATCCCAGGCTAGATTAGGAGACCAGTGAATAGACCCATGTTCAATGCAAATAGAAGTATTCTTCTACTGAAAATAATGTAATATCCAGAAGATATCAAATTTATCTTTTCAAACAAGTAAAAGGAATATCCAGCAATACTTTTCCAATAAAGGAAAATATTTTCCCTTTTTGCTTTCTATAGCTAATTAAAAGCAGAAAGACACTAGAGGACTGAAAATTGGCCCGAAAGCACAGGCTGAGTACAGTGATTGAAATGATCGAGATGAGTTTTCTAGTATATTTCTTTCCTTATCACAAAACCTCCCTATTACTTCTAGAAGCAATAACTTTTTTTCCATTCTTTTGTAATTTGTTTTAGATAGCATTTTGATTATCAGGTCAACTTTTCTCTGAGTTTGAGGAATTGGGAAACAAAGTTTGAATGCAAAGTTGCCTCCAACTTACTTGGAGTGTTTTGGTAAAGTAAAACAATTGGAGAAGAAGGGAACAAACTGGGCACTCCTAAGGAAAATAAAAACATCAGGCAAGGTTATGAATTTTAAGCCTTGTGTAACCTTTGCAGCATGTCAGAACTTAGAGATCATCATCATCATCTTCCGCACTTTCAAAATGACCATGACAATATATACTAGCCCACAAGTCCAGTGCTAGGAGAAATGAAGGTACTTGACTGAAGTAGGTTTAAAAAATATTGTTCACCTAAGAGGCATCTAATATCCTAACTTCTGTGTTTTAAAACTTTTTTATTTGGCTTTCATGGGACTTTGAGATTAGAAGAGCCTGGACCTGTCAAAACCCAAGAATAAATCAGTACTGAATGAAACACTTGGTCATACAAATAAAAACATTTTCCAGCCCTAATTAGAGGATATACATTTCAATTAGAATGACCCCCTACTGCCAACGTAAGTTGATTAGATGAGATTAATATTTGTAAAACTCCAGGTGAGCCACTCCTTGGAATCAAAAAATTGCTTTTCTGCAAAATGGATTGTGAAGTACAAATGATATATTAGATAAGAAAGTATAAAGTAGCCTAAAATACTACACAAATGCACACTGTAAATGTTTTCAATGAATTTGTTCATGCACAAAAGAGGTATCCTTACTATTGTCTAAAGGTGGGCAGGCCTATGCAAACCTATCCTCAAAGTCCAAGGAAGCTGAGAGGCCAAAGAAAGAGGCTGACAAATCCAGTTTCTCAAAAAGAATCATTGAATAGGGACTTACAAACAGAAGCCATGTCTGGGTCTTATGCAGTAGCAAGACAAGATGGTAGATCCCCACGCCATTAGCCCCAGACTTGGGGCTTATATGCCATAGGGAAAGGGCATATGTGCTTCAGAAGGGATGCATAGAACAATTGCTTAAGGGTAGGATTTATGATATGTACACTCTCTTATACAAGGAACAACAGATAAACTAGAAATCTTGAAGATTTCCAGAACTGGAGTTAATCAGAAATCAACATGGCAGATTAGCATTCAAGATGAAGTTGCTATAGCCTCCACACTCCACCTCCATAATCTATCTCTGACAACTTCACATGCCCTCCTCTTCCATGATGGCCCCTGAGGCTTTAGGGAGGATGATTTACATCGTATAGCTTTAGCAGCAGTGAGTTGGCATTGGAAAACAGATTGGGCCCAGTGGGATTCCAAATGAGGAAGGTTCACAAGCTCTGTAGAATCATTTCTTGGTCTTCAGAATACTATGGCTTTGGTTTTCTCAGGAGAAGTAAAACAGTGAGAGATACATAACATTAATAGTTTGAATAGTAGAAATATAATGCACACGAGGATTACAATCAAAAGAGAATTGGTATGCCTGAATGAGAGCAACAAAAAAGAACCTGGTCCATTAGGGACCCAACTAAAAGCATCATCAAGAAAATTAAAACCCAGTAGTTCTTTAGAGACTTCTTATAGCCAGGAAATTATCCAGGATTTAAAAACTCAAAAACAATGGCTAGGGCTAGAATCTAATAATTAATGGGTCTACTATAGTTTTCTTCCAAAACGTATTTTTTTCTCTTTAGTTTCCCCATTTCTCCTAAGGATAAATTATAGTAGAACTAATTTATTTGGAAAATAAATTTTAGTCTTATTTTACTTGGCCTGGTTATTTGCATAAAGTGCACAAGAATAGTGATTAGCCATATAGGCTTCCTTTAAGTTGACTTTGCTGGAACTTTCATAAGGAATTGCAGATTAAACTTTTTAAAAGCCTTAAGACTAGGAAGCCAAGCTAAAGATTCACCATTTGACTGTGCTTGCAATGCCTGCATGAACTGGGTGAGTTCCTGTCTTCTTGAGTTCCCCAAATATCTTGATGTTCTTGGGCCTATCAAAAAATGGCATTCATTACTTGCCACAGTTCAGGAACCTTGCAAGGGAAACATATAGACAAGGTACTAGGCCAGTCTTTCCAAAAGGCTTTTTATTGGCTCTGTAGCATCAACATTAATTCCTCAAAGCAGTCTGGTCCTATATGAAAATATGGCATTCCAGTCAAAGCCTTGGTAAAATAACCAGTGTCTCCAATTGTGTCCTGTTACAAAAAAAGAACCTGATTCTTATTAAACTTACATAAATAATTATATTGCCATAAAATAAGAATACTTATAAATAGTTTCCAAGATCTGGAGAAATAAGGTAGAGAGAAAAGCAAATTTTGCTCACAAAAGTATGCTTTACCCAATCTATGTTAAGCTATTAATTGCTCAAAAGAAAAAGGTTTTCTTGACTCTTCTTCAATCAGAGTAGCAGCCTTGCAAACAAGATGTTGTCTGTTCACATTGGAACTGCCATCAGCAAACAAAGCAGCTCTTTGTCAGTCAGGTGAGAGCTATTTATTGGGCACTGTAGAATCCAGCATCTCCGTAGAATCCAGCATCTCCTCACATAGTCTACAGTCAGTCATAGGGAAAAGGAGGCTCTCTGCTCGTATTTCCTTCTTGTGCTGCCCATGTAGCATGATCCTACATAAACTATTTATATTTTATTATGGAATTCTTTGGGGTACTTGTATTAGTCAGGGTTCTCTTAGAGGTACAGAACTAATAGGAAAATATATATATATCTGAGTCCCAAAAGTGAAGAACTTTGAGTTTCATGTTCGAGGGCAGGAAGCATCCAGCATGGGAGAAAGATGTAGGCTGGGAGGCCAGGCCATCTTTCCTTTTCATGTTTTTCTGCCTGCTTTATATTTGCTGGCAGCTGATAAGATGGTGCCCACCCAATTAAGGGCGGGTCTGCCTTTCCCAGCCCACTGACTCAAATGTTAATCTCCTTTGGCAGCACCCTCACAGACACACCCAGATTAATACTTTGTATCCTTCAATCTAGTCAAGTTGACACTCAGTATTAACTATCACAGCACTGCTATCGCCATCAGAGTATTTCTCTGACATCACTCTAGACTGCATGGGTATTTCAGGTGCCAAGCTCATGTTATGTCCTCTAGTCATAGGGTTGGCTTCAGTTAATGTCCCATAGCGAGGTAGTAAATGCCCCTCAACTGGAAATTCTCTAGTCCAAAGTCCTATTAGTTGTCATGAGGAGGTGGCTCACAGGCTTTTGCCATAAACCCCAATGAATGATCCATGAAGGTCTATCAAGTAGAGAACTTGTCCCTACCAGCACTCCAGCATCTATTCTACACTCTGAGGACTCAGGCAGTCTTACTGGTTCCCATTTAGCGTGTTCAAGTAACATTTCTCAAATGGCACGTTTACATGCCTTCAGTTCTGCAATACTAGGTAAGGGAAACATTTCCCAGTCAGACACAATGCCTATTCCCATAAAACATTTAGGTGAAAAGACACAACTACTTTACATAAAGCTTAAACATTTTAACTTTTATAATCCTATCAGTCTTTGCATTCTTATGTGCTAGTCCCAGAAATTTTTCTCTCTACCTCCAGACCATTTTACCCTCTATGGTGAAAAAAGCTGTGGGTTCCCAGCAGAAGGTTGAACCCAGGCCCCTTTTATCAATCTTTATCTTGATTGACCTGCCTCAGCATTGCCCTAGGCATTTGTGACTCAGCTTTCTCATTGTAACTCTGCCTTCTGAATTTTTTAATTTCTCTAATCTGGAGTAAATACAGAAAACTGATTTGGGGCTCTTTAACAATGGGGGACCAGCAGGGGCTCCCTTTGGCCCACTCAGCCTTCAATAGTACTGTATTAAGAACTTTGTTTTAACACCATCAGCTTCCATTTTATTCATTTCATGTCTTAATAACCATCTAAAGATTTCCACCCTGCTGAGACTAGTCCCATGACTCTCCCTTTCTTTTTGTGTCTTAGTTTCACCCCACCTGTGTTTTTAAATTTACCCACTTTTTTTTTTTTTTTTTTTTTTTTTTTTTGAGCATGCTGATAGGAGCTTTTTGTTCCTTTTCTTTTCCTTTCTTTCAGACAGGGCAAAACTATGCTGCCCAGGCTGGTCTTGAACTTCTGGACTCAAGTGATCCTCCCGCTTCAGCCTCCCAAAGTGCTGGGATTACAGGCATGACCCACTGTGCCTGCCCTAATTTATCTTATTTTTAAATAACTGTTTAAAATGTTTTACCTTCCTAGGATGAGTTATTTGATTATCCCTCTGCCTTTCCCCATTTAAGATTCAGAGGGGAAAGCTGAGACAGCAAATTCAATAAGACTCCTTGAACTATTGTTTGATTCTGTAAGCATTTATCATGACTTGGGTAATGGGCATATTCAGCAAGTGAATATCTCTGTTATCATAAAGCCAGTCCCCCATGGTTTGCATACAAAGCATATCAGCCACCTCTAACACTAGCTCTCACCTGTGACTGTCAGCCATTACACATACCAAGGTCAAGTTCTCTCACAATACAAAGTAATCTTTGGTACTCCCAAAGCCAAAGAGATCAGTAACATCACACAAAAGGCAGCAGGGTTTAGACATGAGAGGAATCTGTCTGCTTATAACACTTAGGGTTCCATGAGAAAAAAACAGAGTTTTCCCCAAAAAAGAGGAGTCTGGCACTGTTTCTGTTTTCCCCAAGTCATCCTAGGGTGTCAGAAATTCCTTTTAAGTCCCTCATGTGGCATTGATGTTACTGGGAAGGGGTCCTGATGCAGACTTCAAGAAAGGGTCTTGGATCTCGCACAAGGAAGAATGCAGGGCAAGTCCATAAAGTGAAAGCAAGTTTATTAAGAAAGTAAAGAAATAAAGAATGGCTTCTTCATAGGCAGAGCAGCCCCAAGGGCTGCTGGTTGGCTATTTTTATGGTTATTTCTTGATTTTATGCTAAACAAGGGCTGGATTATTCATGAGTTTTCCAGGAAAGGGGTGGGCAATTCCTGGAACTGAGCATTAATCCCCTTTTTATACCATACAGGGTAACTTCCTGACGTTGCCATGGCATTTATAAACTGTCATGGTGTTGGTGATAAGGCTTCTTGAACTGTTGTTTGATTCTGTAAGCATTTATCATGACTTGGATAATGGGCATATTTAGTGGGTGAATATCTCTGTTATCATAAAGCCATCATTTTAGCATCCTAATGCATTATAACTAATGTATAAAGACCTATGGGTACGACTAGAGGTCACTTTCATTGCCATCTTGGTTTTGGTGGGATTTGGCCGCCTCGTTTACCACATGCTGTTTTATCAGCAAGGTCTTTGCGACCTATATCTTGCGCTGACCTCCTAGCTCATCCTGTGATTTAGAATGCCTAACCTTATGGGAATGCAGCCTAGTGGGTCTCAGCCTTATTTCACCCAGCCCCCATTCATAATGGAGTCACTCTGGTATGAACGCCTCTGACATTGAGAGTGGCAAGAGAAAGGATAGACAAGGAAAAAGAGAAACAAAAATAATTCAATTGACTGAGAAGTTTTACAGAGAGAGCAGAGGCCTTAGAACAAAACATATCTATACATATATAGCCCAAATATTATTTTTAACTAAGTTGACTTTTGACTCTGAACTCTTTAACAAACATTTTTTCTAATTGTAATTCCTACTGAAGTCATTTTACTTTGCTTTTGCTGCTGGCTGGGCTCCGGTCAACAAATGGACAGCCTAGAGAAGCAGCCGTCTTACTGTAGCAGCAGTTCACCGCCCTTCCTTACCACCCTGTGATAGACAGCTCTCCAGTAACCAATCACTCTAAACACGCTGGCATTTTCAGCATGTCTCTGTACTTGTGCACAGTCTTCTAAAAAGTGAGCCCCAGCACTTTGGGAGGCCAAGATGGGTGGATCACAAGGTCAGGAGATCAGAACCATCCTGGCTAACATAGTAAAACCCCGTCTCTACTAAAAATACAAAAAATTAGCCAGGCGTGGTGGCAGGGGCCTGTAGTCCCAGCTACTCGGGAGGCTGAGGCAGGAGAATGGAGTGAACCTGGGAGGTGGAGCTTGCAGTGAGCTGAGATCACGCCACTGCACTCCAGCCTGGGCAACTGAGTGAGACTCCATCTCAAAAAAGGAAAAGTGAGCCTCACCACTCCACATACAAAGGGCTGCCACCCTAGGATTTCCCCTGCAGATGCTTCACTCTGTTTGCCCACTTCTTAGCCTCTCAGCTCCTGGCTAACTTGCCACATGTTTTGTGGTGGACAAGTAACATGGTGTGAATTTAGATCCCCACCTAAATCTCATGTCAAATTATAAACCCCAGTGTTGGAAAAGGGGCCTGGTGGGAGGTGATTGGCTCATGGGGATGGACAACCCCTTGCTGTTCAAATTATAGACAGTGAATTCTTATAAGACCTCATTATTTAAAGGTGTCTGGCACCTTCCCCTTCACTCTCTTCCTCCTGCTCTGGCCATGTAAGACCTGTCAGCTTCCCCTTCGCCTTCCACTATGATTGTTTCCTGAGCCCTTGCCAGAAGTAGAAGCCTGTACAGCCTACACAACTGTGAGCCAGTTAAACCTCTTTTCTTTATAAATTACCCAGTTTCAGGTAGCTTGCGTGAGAACAGACCAACACAGCACCTTCCCCTAAAAGTCTGAGGAAGCCGAGAGGCCAAATAAAGACGCTGACAAATCCAGTTTCTCAAAAACATTTGATGGTGACTTAGATACAGAAACCATATCTGTGTCTCAGGCTACGGTGAGACAAGATGGTGGATCCTCATGCCATTACCCCCCAGACCTAGGGCTTATACACCACAGGGAAAGGTCATATGTGTTTCAGAAGGGATGCATAGGACAATTGCTTAAGGGCAGGATTTACGTTTCCTCTTATACAAGCAACAATTGATAAATGAAATCTTAGAGGCCTTCCCAGAACTAGAGTTAATCAAAAATCAACATGGCAGATTAGCATCCAAGATGGAGCTGCTTTAGTTTCCACAGCTATAGATCAGGTATAGCATGGACTTTGGAATCAGCCCTGCATTCAAATCCACTACTCAATGGACATGAAAACTTGAGCAAGTTATATAACTTCCCTGAGCCTTAATTTCCTGTTCTTTTATTGGGAATAATAGGAACCTCACAGAACTACCAGGAAGATTCAATAACAAGGGTCTGGCACAGCACCCAGCACATGGTAGTGCCTTCAGTAAATGTTCGTTTCATTCACTCGTTGCCTCAACACAAGGGTTGATGGCTATCATTGAGAAATGTGTGTGCCCTTGATGTAAGATGTTTGCATGCAATTACCAAAAATCTGAACCCATAAATAGAAGTCACCATGTGATCCAGTCTTTGCCTAGCTGAAGCAGGACACCACAATATACCTCCAAATAATCAAAAGTTTTAGTGACCCAGCAGGGATTTTGCCAACTTTTGTTGGAGATGATGAACCCTATTAAATAGATTGTTTACCTACCTGACAAGTCTTTGTAGCTGAACTTCACAAACTTCTTGGTCTAAGAAATGAAATTAGAAATGTCAAGGGAAGAAATGGCCTGTGAATTTTCTACATGGTAATAATTTGAAATAATGCATCATTTTATAAAAACACAGAGTTCACTTTTATGAAAAATTGCTAACTAGCCTAGAGACTCAGTCTCAAAGAAAGCCAGACCTTGTTTTTGAAAATTGGCACTTAAAAATATATATATATTTTTTGACCAGACATAGTGGCTCATGCCTGTAATCCCAGCATTTTGGGAGGCCAAGGTGGGCAGATCACTTGAGGCCAGCAGTCCAAGATCAGCCTGGTCAACATGGCGAAATCCCATCTCTACTAAAAATACAAAAATTAGCCGGGTGTTGAAAGTGGCACACACCTGTAGTCCCAGCTACTCAGGAGGCTGACGCAGTAGAATCACTTGATCCCAGGAGGTGGAGGTTGCAGTAAGCCTAGATCATGCCACCGCACTCCAGCCTGGGTGACACTGCAAGACTCCGTCTCAAAAACAAAAAAACAAAACACACACACACACACACACACACACACAAACAATTTTTGTTTTCAAAAGCATTGTTGTGCCAACTACGTTCCAAGCATGCGAACTACTTTACATAAGTTATCTCATGTCATCCATACTGGACAGCTTTATGAAAAGGTACAGCCACTGTCAGAGGGACTAGGCTGCAAAGCAGGACTGTTCTGTTCTAGAGGCCATGCCAGCAATGACTATGTAGCAGAAACTACTCAACACACAAGATGTTAACAAACACTCTTTTTGATCAAAAAACCATGAGATAATTCTGATTATACTCTGACTTCAACATAATAACATGTGCATGGTGCCTAACTCTTCCCACCCAAACCAGACAAATTCTCAGATAAAGTAGGAAAGTATCTCCCAGAATGGAGGATTGCACCTCTGGTTGTTTGAAAATGTTTTTAAGTGGTACATGACATTAAATAACATTGACTAACATGTAACCTCTTGATGGGTTCTTCCTGCCTGCTGCACAAATACAGACCATGGCATTGCAGTAAGGAAAGTTTAATTGACACAAGGCCAGCCACACCACACAGGAGACTGTTATTACTCAAATCAATCTCATTGAAGGTTTGTAGGTTTCGGTTTTTTCAAAGGCAGTTTAGGGGAAAGGGTAGGGGTGGCTAAGCAGTGGGTGCTTGCTGCTGATTGATTGGGGGTGCAATCATAGAGGTGTGGAAAATGGTCCTCCTGCATGCTAAATTGCTTCTGGGTGGGGCCACAGGAGCAATGGGTGGGTCCAGTTGGAGCCACCATTATAGGTGTCAGACATGTAAAAACCTGAAAAGATATCTCAAAAGGCCAATCTAGAATAGTGATATTATCTGCAGGAGTAACTGGGAAAGTTGCATATCTTGTTACCAGTCTACACCTTAGCAGAATTTAGGCTCCTCTCCGCCCCCTGGCCTGGTGGTCTCTCACCTTCACAAAGGTGGGTGATTTTTGAGAAGGGCTATTATTTAAAGTATAACCTAAACGTCTTCCAAAGTTAGCTCTGCTTAAGGCCAAGAAAAACTAAGGCAGCTTGAAAACTAAAGGCAGGAGGTGGGTTGGCTAGATCAGATCTCTCCCACTGCCATGATTTTCTCACTGTTACAATTTTTGCAAAAGCAGTTTCAACATAATGAGAAAATCACTCCCTTACATTTTTTATACCCCCATCCTTTGAATACCACAAGGAGAACCTGTCATCCTCATGTTAGCATGTCTTCAACACATTGAATACTTCTCAGTCTCTCCAGTTTGATAAATAGAGCACAGACCTTAGGCTATGATGAGATTTCTGCAGCCAATACTATGGAGTTAGAATTTAATACTTTTGCTGTCTGTATATGTATATTTTTAATTACCTTCTAGTTAATGCTGAGCTTCCATTTATGAGAGTAGATTAAATGTTTCCTTTTTAAATAAATTTATTTCCACCGATAAAGGGAAATAGCTTTAAGAAATATTAAATAATAGAGCAGGTAGTATATAAATTATCAAAGTTCTTAAAATTAGTACACAATGATGGGAAAACACATTAACAGGGTATTGGAATGACTAAAAATTTGGGAAGTTCTCAATTGAAATACATTAGAAGAGTCCTTCTAGAAGCCACTAAAAAACGGTGAATATTACTCTTAAGTAAAAGTCCCAGCCCCAGCAGTACTCAACAGGAGGAGCAATTTTATATACCTGGGAGACACTTGATGATGTCTGGAACACATTGATTGTCGCTTTCTGGTGTGGGGAGGCAGGATGGAGGTAGGAGTTGTGCTGCCTGCATTTAGTAGTAGAGGCCAGGGATGATGCTAAATATACCACAGTGTACAGGACAACCCCCATAAGAAAGAATTTTCCAGCCTATGATGCCAATGGTGGCAAGCTGGAGAAACCCTGCTGTCTCCTGACTGTAAGTGCTGGAAGTGATCCAGAGGCTGACACTTGTCTTCTCTGAAGGCCAAGTTCCTATCTGACAAAGTTCATACATCACATTATAATTGGCAATTCTTGTTGGGCAATTTGCCCTTTGGTTGCAATTCCTACTTGTTTTAGACAAATGATTAGATTGTAAAGTAGCTTCTATTTTAATTTATAATTCAGAGAGTATCCCCGCAGTGATTTGCAGTCCCGCCCCAGTCCTATTATTACCAGATGTGAGGGCCTTTTGCTAACCTTTTTAAATCATTTCATCTTTAAAAAGTGAACCTCATGTGGGTGGATCTGATCCAAAGATTTTGAGGGTTTTCATTTTAACTGTTTAAAACATTTCATTGCAGATTTTCTACAATTTTTTTTCTTTTAGTTTATTCTATGTTTTTATTTTTAATCTATATTTTACTTTAAAAGTTATTCCTAGGCCAGGCGTGGTGGCTCATGCCTATAATCCCAGCATTTTGGGAGGCCAAGTTGGGAGGACTTCTTGAGCCCGGTAGTTCAAGATCAGCCTGGGAACACAGTAAACCCAATTTCTCCAAAAAATGCAAAAATTAGCCAAACGTGGTGTATGCCTACAGTTCCAGCTATTCCGGAGGCTGAGGTGGGAGGATAGCTTGCACCTGGGAGGCAGATGTTCCAGTGAACCAAGATCACACCATTGCACTCCAGTGTGGGCAACAGAGCCAGACCTTGTCTCAAAAAAAAAAAAAATATATATATATATATATATATATATATATACACACACACACACACATATATATTTCTATAATGACATGCAATTTACCACATGCAATTAAACAGATGTGATGTCTGGATTCTGAGCCTCAATTCTTATTATTGGAGAATGCACAGGCAGTTTGGTCTGAAATTGTACAAATTTTGGTCCATACACAAAAACTAAATGTTCAGACTAACACGTGAGTTTATTTTCTTGACTTTTTCTCCCAAATATAAACTATAGAAAGAAAATAGTAGTTTATTGAATACATCTATCACTGAAAAAAGAAAATTAGAATTTTACTATAATAAGCTTATCCTGTGTGTGGTAAGTTTAACTTACTCAGTGGAGAAGAATCGCATAACACTCACTCAAACAGAGAAGAATCAGGTAATTAAAGAGTATTTGTTTGTTTTTTTTATCCTAGAATTATTTAAGTAAGAGAGGGAAAAGTCTTGGAAGCACAAAAATATTTACTAACAATTTACTGCTTACAAAATTAGCCCCTATCCACAAACAGAGACCACTGTCTATGTTAGGTAGCACCTTATTGATTATTTGTCAATTCTGTGCTGCAACAATGCAAAGCAATTGTAGACCAAATAAATCTTGCCCCCAAAATGCAGTATTTTGTAACACCGATGAAAGAGAGAGAAAGCTGCTCTAATTGAACACAAAGCCATTTGACACATAAGGATCTAGTAAAGTCAGATGGTTAACAATTAAAAGAAAAATAGACAAGAATGATTGCAAGATAAATGCTTCAGAGGAGGATGATTTAAGAACAAAAGATGAAAGAGAGGCTCTTGGGAAAATTGATGAAGCCTTCAAACACTTTCACGTAAGTGCCCCCTCTTGATTACCACACTGTGAAAATCAAACATGAAATAAAAGATATTGTGTCTTCTACCACTGAAATTAGTCAGAAAAAATATCATGCTTGTCCAGAATCAATCACTGCTTGATTCATGGTGTGTTCATTCTGACATCTTATGCATAGTTGCATTTATAATCTAAATGATGGTAACTTTGGAATCAAATTTTGTAATTTTCTTCTCATTTTTTGAGATAAAATTCCAATCAAACATTTCACAATTTGGCATACATTTTTGGTCCCCATTTTAATTGCGTTTCTTTTAAATGGTCTTTTTCCAGTGGAGCATCACTTCCTGTAATGGGCCAACTATCACTTCCGGGAATAGAAGCTCATAAAATGATAGAGTTGAATTTTCAGAAGCCATCATGTTTACCACTCTTTTCCAAACAAAGAAATTAAGACTGAATGAGATCATTACCTGTCCTAAGATTATAAACAAACTCTATGAATCATTTTAATGGAGTATAAATATCACAATTTGGCTTATAATAAATAAAATAATTTCTAGACAACAAGGATGATTCTTTTGAAGACAGTGCTTCTAAATTTGAAATCATTTCCTTTTGTAAGAACCACTACTACTTTGCCATATTTTTGCCAGTCCCCTTCATGTTTTCAGTAAAAGGGTGAGAGACTAGGAGTTGTGAATTCTGTATCTACCACTTCCTCTGGAATTGTCATTCTCTGCTCATCCTACAAATCTGTTCCAGCTCAGTGTTTATTTTTATTTTCTCCTTCACTTACTGTAATCTGTGGTGGATCATTATGCAACTAATTCAAATTACCAACATATCATTCTAATAATCTTTTTAACTACACTAAAGTGAATATGGTTCTGATTTAGCAGACACTTACTGTCTGGTATAGGAAACCATGTAAATGTACCTGCTTTGCTCATGCTCCGAGGATGATGACAATATCATGTTCTAACTGTGCTTTTTTCTCCCCATTTCCACCCCACTCAGCATGCCTACCTTTCCAGTTGCCCCAGACTTCTCAAAATGGTGATCCATGACTCAGAAATGGCCTATAACATGTTTTCTTCCCAAACCTATGTGATTTTTAAAAATTTGAATTAGTGGCCAGCTTCGAAAATTGGATTATTTACATAGAAATCCAGATTTCTGGCTTCTCTTGGAAAACAAAGAAGAGCAGATCTTGCAATAATTATTTGCCATCTGTATCAGTCAGCTAAGGCTTGGTAACAACCAAACCATTTTTGCCCAGCACCCACTTTGAAGTTTGCCTAAGTCCCATCAAGCTCTGTTGTTCCCTGAAAAGATAAAATGTTAATTGTTATTTTGTATTTGTGCTAGTTGCTAGTCTTTTTTCTTACAGTGTAATTAAGGTGAAATATTTCTTGTATTCATGTCCCTGGAGAAAGTAGAGAATCAAAAAGACAGGGAGGTCTGTGTGTTTCACAGAAAATGGGAGATAGCCCTCTTACACTCATTTGTTTCACCCAAGGATACTGTGAGTACTACAGTTGGCGGTATCTGATTCAGCCTATTGCTTCAATGACATTTAGTGTTTGTATTAGTCAGGGTTCTTCAGAAAAACAGAACCAATACAACAAATCTGTGTATATGTATATATGTGTGTGTATGTATACATATATATATATACCTATATCTCCATCCATATCTATCTATATACATATGGAGAGGGGTAAGATTTATTATAAGTGATTGGCTCATACGATTATGGAGGCTAAGAAATCCCAAGAGCTGCTGTCTGCGAGCTGTAAGCTGAGGAAAGCCAGTGGTATAGTTCCAGTCCTGAGTCTGAAGACTTGAGAATTGGAGAGCTGATGGTATAAGTTCAAGTTCAATTTGAAGGCCTGAGAACCAGGAGTGTTGAGAGCAGGAAAAGATTGATATCCCTCTAACAGTAAGAGATTCAGAATGAGTCCTCCTTTCCTCCATGTATTTGTTCTATTTAGGCCCCCAACAGATTGGATGAGGCCTACCCACATTTGAGAGGGCTATCTACTGAGTCCACTGTTCAAATGCCAATCTCTTCTAGAAATGCCCTCACAGACACATCAAAAAATAATATCTGATCAGCTATCTGGGCATCTCATGACCCAGTCCGTCAACATGCAAAATTAACCATCCCAGTGATCTTGTAGTAGGGATGAAGAATATGAATCAATACATGAATTAATGCAGAAAAAAAAAAGGTAGATATGTTTCACATACCAAGGTGGTATGTCATCAGGGATATTCCACCAGTGTTGGGAAGTGCACACCACAAATCTTAAAACTAGAAGATTTTCCTACTGGACTACTGTGTATATAATTGTCAGACTGTTTATTTGTAGTCTCATGCCCTTTAAACCCAGAGAATTTGGGGACCTGCAAGAAACGAAAAGAAGGCAAGGCAAGGCAACACAGGTAACTCTCTTGTATTTGGAGCTTAAGAATCATCCTGGATATATTCACTTATTTTCAGCTTCCTTCCCTCCTCCTTTTATATGCTCATCATGAGGAGGCTTCATGCTATCTTAACCTAATTTAAGCTTAAATGGAAACATTTGCCTGTTTTATTATAATAAGAACAAACTAGTACCTTTTCCTCTTTCCAAGTAAAGAAATATTTAGAATGTGTGAAACTGTTGATAGCAAGTCCCAATTCCCTGAAGACAGACTGATCATTTACTTAGCATTCTGCCTTGGGGGCTACACTGAAGATCTCAGAGGTCAAGTCCCAAATCAAAGCTTGAGTGGAATATTTTAAAATACAGCCAGTAATCAAGAGAGTTAAAAGCTCTTTGGCATGTTTATGTCTGACCTTCATCTATTAACCTCAAGGAAAGGTAATGAAACTTGCATTCACGAGAGATGGTATTATCTACTTCAGGATAAATCTATTTAATGAATAAGTAATAAGCAAATTTTTAAAGAAAATGAAATTCCTGGGGACTCTTAGAAAATTTAACATCGCAATTTGGGAATGCGTTTACCATATAACTATGAAAATGATAATGAGCCCACAATTTCTGAGCAAGAAAATTTCTTCGTTACTAAATAATGCACTAGAAAGAAAACAAACCACCACCACAGGAATCTGCAACGGCCAATATGGATTGAATATGGATTTTTAGAACCTTGTTTTAACTAGCTGTATTAAAACGCCCTTGTCACAGTATCGAACAGTAATCAAGACACTAGGGAGGAGATGTGAAATAGACAAGAAACAGCTCGGATAGAACTGTCCTCATCATCAGTGATGTGTAGGATGATGCAAGGGACAGGAGAAAGTTAACCTTGGTGAGGGAGTTTAATCTGTGTGTATTTGCCTATTTATACTCAGGTAAGACAAAGATTAAGCGAAAGCATGTATTCGTGCCTTGCTTCAACATTTTACGAACCCCACTCTACCCATAGCCATCACTTACTGAGGAAACTGGGAACTCCACAGGCATCCAAGACCCTTCACTATCTGGCTGTCACTTCTTGGCTGTAAACAGATTTCCTGCTATTCCCCTCAAGAGGTAGTAAAGCCTAGTGGTTAAGAATCTGTGTTTAAATTCTAATTCTACCACTAACTAGTTGTGGGATAAGGTTACACAATTTATTTTAGCCTCCATTTCTCTATCTGTAAAAGAGGATTACTCACCATAGGCTTAAACAAGGATTAAGTGAGATTGTCTATGTCATATGCCTAAGCACATGCCTGACATAGAGTAGGTATACCAGAAATGTTAGCTATTGTGAAGTTACATTCAGCTTCTCTCTATTCTCTGGTAGTTACCCAGCTTCAGGCTTTTGTGGGTTTTTAGCCCTTCCTGTTCAAAGGCTCTGCCCATCTCATCTCTTCAAGTCCAAATTCATCCTTCAAATGCCTCTCCAGATAGCTCCCTAACTCCCCACCTCCCCTGAAAATCACAGTTCACCTCTCCTGCCTCCTCTTCTGTTCCCTGGAAGCCACACACTCAGCAACTGACCATCAGCTCCAGAAGGACAGGAAGCATGCTCCTGCCATCTTCATCATAACCACGGGGGCAACCCCAGCATCTAACAAGCATTAGGTGCTGGGTAAATACTAGGTGATGAGAGAGGCAGAGAGAAGGAAAGGTGAAATGAGGGAAGAGAAAGGGAGTCTGAGAAAGGAGAGGCAAATGCAGGGTGGTAACACAAATGCATGCAAAAGCAGCCACCCAGAGAAGGCCAGGAAAGGAAGGACCGAGTGTGAGAGAGTAGGAAGCGGATTAGAGGTGGCTATGATTTTCCCCTTCGTGGTTGCTGCTGCCAGCCTGTAAATGGCTCCTGCAGCTCTTCAGTGGGATCTCTGCTAGAATAAAGCAGCTCTGTGTAAACAATATCCCTGTGTGGTCATCAAAGAATGTGCAATAGGCTCTCTGTGTGAGGGAATATATAATAGACTCTCTGATGAGATCGCCACTTTGCCCCTTGCTATTTCTGAGTGCTGCTCTGATGAAATCTCAGAATATATTACAACTAGGACCACTGGAATTTTAGTGTTGATGGGGATGAAGGGGAGAAGGAGAAGCCTTTCTGAAGCTCACAGATTCTAAATGATGATGACCACCACCACCACCCGTGGCCTGCAGTCAGCCCCAGCCTCAGTCTGTGCAAATCATTCTCACTGTGATGCTTGTTCACAATTCTGGCTCTCTCCTCACCTATGCTCTGTAGTGCCTGCTGCCTGTTATCTCTAAAGGATAGATTTGGGGGATTTTTGTCTATTTTCAGCCATCCTGTTAGAATTCAGTAATCCTCTTTCAGGGGTGTCTCTACCTGATATTTTTCATTACTTACTGTCTGAACAAGCCACTGGAGAGGTCCTGATAAGAAAGGTCAAGCTGGGCATTGCTGGGGACAAGAGGTTGTCACATCTGGATGCTTCTCTATAGAACCCTGCTCTCTAGTGCTCAGGGTAAACTTACAGGTTACATGCACAGCTGCTTATGATATGTGGCTTCAGGGATGCAGGAAGGACCGTTACTCCCAAATTCTCCCAGATTGGCCTCTGTTTTGTGAATGATCATGAATGGAGATAAGGCACAGCCTACATATACCTTGCAATAATAAGTAGAGTTACATCTACTATGCCCCTAGTCTAGCATTATGCATTTTACAGACATTATGTGGTTTGAATTAATCCCTATATCAATTGTATGCATTCATATATTCATTTTTACAACAAATATATACTAAGCATCTACCATGTTCCAAAAAAGGTGGATAAAGGAGTTTACAAAACCAAGTCCCCATTCTTATTCCTTTACAGAAACAAACAATAAATATACAACATGTCAGGGGTTACAAATGCTCTGACAAAAATAAGCAGAGCACAGTCATGGAATAGAGATGTGATTGGGATGGGAAGAAGTTATTTTATATAATGGGGTCAGGGAAGGTCTCTCTGATAAGGGCAGTCTTGAACAAAGATCACAAGGAAAAAAAGAAGTAAATGCTCTTGGGAAAGAGGTACAAGCATGGGGGCCAGAAGTGCAAAGGCTCTGAGGTGTGAGTGCATCACGTATTTCTCAGAAATATCATGAAGGCTAGTGTGGCAGGAGTGGAGTGAACAAGAGAAGTAGTAAGGGCAAGATTAGGAGTACATGGCATCCCAGTTGATACAGATACGCTTTGTTTCCCCACCCGTATCTCATCTTGAGTTGTAATCCCCCATCTTGAAATGTAATCATATATTGTTAAGGGAGAGACCTGATGGGAGGTGACTGGATCATGGGGGTGGTTCCCCCCTGCCGTTCTTGTGATAGTGAGTGAGTTCTCCTGAGATCTGATGGTTTATAAGGGGCTCTTCCCCTTATATGGCTGTCTTCTGCCACCATGTGAGGAAGGTCCTTGCTTCCTCTTTGCTTTCTGCCATGATTGTAAGTTTCCTGAGGTCTCTCCAGTCATCCGGAACTGTAAGTCAATTAAACCTCCTTTGTTTATAAATTATCCATTCTTGGGTAGTATCTTTATAGCAGGGTGAGAATAGACTAATACACCAGTATTCTACCAGTCCTCTAGCTTTTCTCCTCTGCCACAAGACCAGGCAGGTGTCTTATAGGGGTTGCTCCACTGGCCTGGCTCCCAGAATAAAAAGATAAATGCAGCTATGGCAGCAGCATAAAGCTGCTGATATGTAACATGAAAGAAAAGTACATGTTTATCATTTTGATCCCACCAAATTATTAAGATTGTTTGTTACTACAACAAAGCTGTGTGGTACTACAAAGAAGGATTCTGCCTGGCTGTCTTTATATTATATGCCCACCCTTGGAATGAGCACTGTTCCCAGGAGAGTAGGGCATTATGTTACCAAAGCCCTGGCTAGACTGTTGTAACAGCCCCCCCAAATCTCCATGGTTTAGAAGATTAAACTTTATTTCAAATCACACAAACACCAGTGCCTACAGTGCCTAACAGAAAAGGGTCTCCTCCATTAAGTGGATCTAGAGTCCCTTATTCTATGACACCTGGTCTAAGTATCTGGCCTGCAAGGTCCCAGGATGTGAGAAAAAAGTTGGAAGTATATAAAGGATGTTTTAAAGGACGTGCCTGGAAATTGCATATACCATTTCTATCCATATCCCACCAAATAACATGGCCCCACCTAACAGTGAGAGAAGCTAGAAAATAATGCAGTTATTCTATGCCCAGGAAGAGGGGAAAATTAAATTTGTTTATTCTAGGACACAATCCCCAAAATAAGCACTAATTTGATCAAGCCTAAGCCATGTACCCTCCTCTGTGGTCAAGATTTTGGCTTTATTACAAAAGGAGAATGAGAAAAATGAATAATCCTAAGAAATTATAACCCTGTTTACTCTGCGAGGTGGAATTGCAGTGGATCACTAAAGGAGGCACAGTGGTCTAGGAATCAGGAGACTTGAGCTCTGGTCCTATATGTTATTCTCATACAGAGAGTAATTTACAATAGACCCCCTTGCTTCAGGAATCTATTTCTTTATGTGTAAAGTGTCAAAACCAACTTTAAAGGTTGTTATTTTGGGTAGACTAGAAGGCCCAGAAATAAACTGTCCATATATAGTCAACTTATTTTGACAAGGGTGCCAAGACCATTCAATGGGGGAAAGGACACTCTTTTCAAAAAAAGGCACTGGGAAGTATGGGTATCCATATGCAAAAGAATGAAATTGGACCCTTACATAATGTACAAAAATAACTGAAAACAGCTCAAAGACATGAATGTAAGAGCTAAAACTGTACAACTCTTAGACGAAAAAATAAGGGAAAAGCTTCTTGTTACTGAATTTGGAAATTGTTTCTTGGATATGAAATACAAATATGAAATATAAAATATTTCATTTGTCAATTTTGACTTTTGTTGCCATTGCTTTTGGTGTTTTAGACATGAAGTCCTTGCCCATGCCTATGTCCTGAAGGGTATTGCCTAGGTTTTCTTCTAGGGTTTTTATGGTTTTAGGTCTAACATTTAAGTCGTTAATCCATCTTGAATTAATTTTTGTGTAACGTGTAAGGAAGGGATCCAGTTTCAGCTTTCTACATATGGCTAGCCAGTTTTCCCAGCACCATTTATTAAATAGGGAATCCTTTCCCCATTTCTTGTTTTTATCAGGTTTGTCAAACATCAGATGGTTGTAGATGTGTGGTATTATTTCTGAGGTCTCTGTTCTGTTCCACTGGTCGATATTTCTGTTTTGGTACCAGTACCATGCTGTTTGGGTTACTGTAGCCTTGTAGTATAGTTTGAAGTCAGGTAGCATGATGCCTCCAGCTTTGTTCTTTTGGCTTGGGATCATCTTGGTAAATGGGATCTAATTAAACTAAAGAGCTTCTGCACAGCAAAAGAAACTACCATCAAAGTGGACAGTCAACCTACAGAATGGGAGAAAATTTTTGCAATCTACTCATCTGACAAAGGGCTAATATCCAGAATCCACAAAGAACTCAAACAAATTTATAAGAAAAGAACAACCCAATCAAAAAGTGGGCAAAGGATATAAACAGACACTTCTCAAAAGAAGACATTTATACAGCCAACAGACACATGAAAAAAAAAGAAATGATTTGCATTTCTCTGATGGCTCATCATCACTGGCCATCAGAGAAATGCAAATCAAGACCACAATGACATACCATCTCACACCAGTTAGAATGGTGATCATTAAAAAGTCAGGAAACAACAGGTGCTGGAGAGAATGTGGAGAAATAGGAATACTTTTACACTGCTGGTGGGACTGTAAACTAGTTCAACCATTGTGGAAAACAGTGTGGCAATTCCTGAAGGATCTAGAACTAGAAATACCATTTGACCCAGCCATCCCATTACTGGGTATATACCCAAAGGATTATAAATCATGCTGCTAAAAACACACATGCACACGTATGTTCTTTGTGGCACTATTCACGATAGTAAAGACTTGGAACCAACCCAAATGTCCATCAATGATAGACTGGATTAAGAAAATGTAGCACATATACACTATGGAATACTATGCAGCCATAAAAATGGATGAGTTCACGTCCTTTGTAGGGACATGGATGAAGCTGGAAACCATCATTCTCAGCAAACTATCGCAAGGACAGAAAACCAAACACTGCATGTTCTCACTCATAGGTGGGAACTGAACAATGAGAACACTTGGACACAGGAAGGGGAACATCACACACCAGGGCAGGACCTGTAGTGGGGTGGGAGGAAGGGGGAGAGATAGCATTAGGGGATATACCTAATGTAAATGATGAGTTAATGGGTGCAGCACACCAACATGGCACATGTATACATATGTAACAAACCTGCACATTGTGCACATGTACCCTAGAACTTAAAGTATAATAAAAAATAAAAAATATTTCGTATAAATATGAAATATAAAAGTACAGGCAACAAAGGTAAAAATAGATAAATTGAACTACATCAAAATTTAAAAGCTGTGCATCAAAAGGCAAAATCAACAGAAGGAAAAGACAACCTAGCAGAATGGGAGAAAAATATTTGCAAATCATATATATAATATGGGGTTAATATACAGAGTATATAAAAGAACTTCTGAAGTTCAACAAAAAATAAATAACATGATTGAAAAATGGACAAAAGACTTAAATAGATATTTCTCTAAAGAAGATACACAAATGGCCAACAAGCACATGAAAAGATGCTCAATACTATTAATCATTTGAGAAATGCAAATCAAAACCACAATGCAATACCAACCACCTTGTGCCTATTAGGATAGCTACTATCATTTAAAATAAAAAAACAGCAAAAAAAAAAAAAAACAAAAAAAAACACACACACACAGTGTTGGTGAGGATATGTAGAAATTGGAACACTTGCGCACTGTTGGTAGAAATGAAAATTGTGCAGTCACTATGAAAAAAAAGCATTTCTTTTAAAAAGTTAAAATTACCATATGATCCAGTAATTCCACTTCTGTGTGAGTGTACCCGAAAAAATTGAAACCAGGTCCTCAAATAAGTATCTGCATACCCATGTTCACAGCAGAATTATTCATAATATTTAAAAGCTAGAAGCAATCCAAGTGTCCATTAAAAAGGTAAATGGATAAACAAAATGTGGTATATGCATACAATAGAATATTACTCAGTCACAAAAAGGAAGGAAATTCTGACACATACTACAACATGGATAAACCTTGATGATATTATGCTAAGTGAAATAAGCCATTCACAAAAAGACGAGATATTATTCCACATATATGAGGTACCTAGAAGAGGCAACATCATAGAGACACAAAGTACAATAGTAGGTGCCATGGGCTAACAGAAGGGGGAAATGGGGAGTTATTTTTTAATGAGTACAGAGTTTCAGTTTTGCAAGATGAAAATAGTTCTGGAGATGGGTGGTGGTAATGGTTGCACAGCAATGTGAATGTACTTAACACTCTGAACTATACACTTAAAAATGGCTAAGATGGTGCATTTTAGGTTATGGGTATTTACAACAATTTAAACTTTGTGTGTGTGTGTGTGTGTGTTGGTGTGGGTGTGGGTGTGGGTGGGTGCATGCACGCACATGCTTTTGAGTGATTTGGGGCCTCAGGACCTCTTTGAAAGTCTTTATAGAAGCTTTTAGACAAAGAAATATTGAAGAAACTTTTAGAGGCTTCAAGATCTATCAAGTTTGTGGATTTCAGGCTCAAAACCTTGGAAAAGGATATGATAGACCCCTTCAACTCTAACACTCTATGATTCAACTGAATATATCAGAGGGTAAAAACCAGAGAGGTATTTACAGTGGAGAGGAGACATAACCTCTGGGCTATGTGTTCTGCAAACCTGCCCCATAGGCTCTCGTCCTTTGCTTTCCATCAGCAATAAGATTTACCCAGAGACATTTTTATCATGTCCCGCTGGAACAGATAAAAAATATGTATATATCAGGTGGATTTATTTTCATACATTTTCAATGAGTTGACAATCTCTTATTCTTGACTGAAATACGGCTTGGGTGATTTCTTCCCATTTGCAATACAGCCCACTTTGTGCATCCAAATGACAAATGGCTGATCCACAGGTTGGTAAATAAGAGAACAGCCATCAGCTGTGCCATGTTCTCCATCATTAACATGAATCAGTTTTACGTGATGCATCGTACCTCTTAGAGCAGAGAAAAACAGCACCTCTGGAATGCAGCTATTGCAGTCTGTCTTGATTAGACCACCAACTCCTTTAGGTATTTTGGCACTTACGTTATCTGTAACTGGTATATCTGTCAGGAAAATGGGTGTCAGCCCCTTTTATTAATGTATTATTCTCAGGAAATAAAGACAACTAGTTACCCCTCACAGGGAGGCAGTTGCGGGGAAAGGAGGGGAGTTAGTTTCACTCTACTCGGTGGCCATGGCTGAGATCCTAGTCTTGGACTAACCATTTTACAAATATCTCAGGTGGATTTTGTGTGACAGAGTATGGATGGTCAGTTTCAAGATATTGTTATTCCTGGCATTTAAATTTCAAAAAGATCAAAGGGTATGTACCTAACTGTAGCATCTTCACAACTCAGGGTTTGTTCATTCTTTCATTTAGTAGATACCTATTAAGTGTCCAAAGTGCACTGGGTATGGTTCTGAGATGACAGAGGCATGATTCCAAAACTCAAGAGTGACATTCCAGTTGAGGAGATAAAACATGTATCCTGAAGTTACCTAGTTTACAGAGACTACATTCCAAAGCCAGCATTCTTCTTGAGGTTTCCCAGAAAGGTCTTGTCCATGTTAAAAAACAAGATATCTTGCTCAAAAAGCCCAACAAAGCCAGTTTTTCCAGTGATTGGAAAGGATCATCAGTTCTTTGAGCACTATATGAAGGAGTTAACTTGCTTGCCATTTTTCTATTTGCCCAGGAAGAGGAAAATGAAATTGAATTAGGTGACCTTCAGTGCTGTCTCTGTGGTAGGAAATACCTTTGGTCCAACCTAAGCCATATGCCTGTCTCTATAGTCAAGGTTTACTATGGGAACTTCTCAGTCAACCATGGGGAACTAGTGTTTACAGATACATGTTTATATTATGACATGTTGTATTAGTCTGTTTTCACACTGCTGATAAAGACATACCTGAGACTAGGTAATTTATAAAGAAAAAGAGGGTCGGGCATGGTGGCTCAAGACTGTAATCCCAGTATTTTGGAGGCCAAGGCGGGTGGATCATTTGAGGTCAGGAGTTCAAGACCAGCCTGGCCAACATATTGAAACCCCATCTCTACTAAAAAATACAAAAATTAGCCGCCGGGCGTTGGGATACATGGTTGTAATCCCACCTACTCAGGAGGCTGAGGCAGGAGAAATGCTTGAACCCAGGAGGTAGAGGTTGCAGTGAGCCAAGATAGTGCCACTGCACTCCAGCCTGGGCAGTGGAGTAGGACTCCATCTCAAAAAAAAAAAAAAAAAAAAAGATGTTTAATGGACTCACAGTTCCACATGACTAGGGAGACCTCACAATCATAGCAGAAGATGAAAGGCACATCTTACATGGCAGTACACAAGAGAGAATGAGAACCAAGTGAAAGGGGTTCCCCCTTATAAAACCATCAGATCTCATGAAATTTATTCACTACCACAAGAACAGTATGGAGAAAACTGTCCCCTTGATTCAATTATCTCCCACTGTGTTCCTCCCATGACATGTGGAAATTATGGGAGCTATAATTCAAGATGAGATTTGGGTGGGGATACAGTCAAACCTATCACATGTCCTAAAAGCAAGACCCTGGGGACTGGCACTAATTAAGGGTATAACAGATTACTTTTATCTCCCACCTTGGGCTTGTTCCAGAGCATATACCCATCGAATGGAATGGCAAGTAAAATAGTCTGCTGTATCCAAATTTTAAAAAAGATCACTTGTGTTTTTTCTTTTATTGTTGGCTAAATGCAGTTTTAAAGTTCAAACAACTTTTCTTTTGATTTTACTCTACAAATAAATACATTTCAAGCTACATTGTGAAAATGCAGTAAGAGGCAATCAAGTGCTGCTGGTCATTGATAACATGGGAGTGGGTGCTTCCAGGTGAGAGAGCTGAGATCATCCTCTTGGAGAAAATGGAATTTGAACTGGACATGAAAGATAGTGAGCCAGAGGATTCAGCCAGGGGAAACAATCAGCAAAGACTGGGAGATGGCCACGTGTTGCATGTATCCAAATAATATCACAGAGTGCATCCATAGGTGATGGTAGAAAAAAAAATTGAAGCAGATAATTGCAAGGCTTGAATGCCATGCTTAGGGTTTTGCATGATTTTGAGAAGGATATGGGAAGTTAGAATACATTTTGCAGTGTAGGAAACATGATGAGAGTAGTGGCAGCAGAGTGTTAAAAGTATTAGAAATGGAAAGTTTGGAGATTTGAAGGCCACGTGGGAGACAGTTGGCTCAGAGGTACAAATTTGCAAGGAGGAGGCAAAGCCGAAGAATTAGAGATGATTTCACTTCCTGTGTGTTTGTCTATCTCCTCAAGTAGACTATTGTGTCCTAGAGGCTAGGGATCTACATTCTTCTGTTTATCTCCTGAAGTTTCTAGTATAGTCCTTGACACAAAGTGAAGCTGAATAAATGCTTGCTGAATCTCATGCTGCCCCCCAACATTTTTCGTCTGTTCCCAGAAACTCTGCTCTCTAGAGGGTAGGTGATTAGTTCTTACTATAAAGCAATCCCAGTCTTTCTTCTTTCTGGGTTATGTTATCACAGATGTTTCTCTAAGGATTAGAGAGACAGATGGAACTGGCCATTGGCATTAGACTGGAAAATTGGTTTACTATATGGGTGGCAGCTATAGGGACTCCTACACTTTCTGTGTTTTTTGTTGTTGTTGCTGTTATCATTTGAGACATGGCCTCACTCTGTTGCCCAGGCTGCAGTGCAGTGGCATAGTCATGAATCACTGCAGCCTCGACCTCTCAGACTCAAGTTTTGACCTCCTGCTTCAGCCCTCCAAGTAGCTGGGACTACAGGCGTGCACTACCTACACCCAGCTAATTTTTTTATTTTTTGTAGAGATGGAGTTTCTCCATGTTGGCCAGGCTGGTCTCAAACTCTTAAGCTCAAGTAATCCACTCGCCTTGGCTTCTCAAAGTGCTGGGATTCTAGGTGTGTGAGCCACCATGCTGGGCCACTTTCTGTGTTTTGATCAATTGATTATTGCTTGTTAGTGATTTGGACTAATAGGAAATCGAGAAACAGTTCAGTAGTCCAACGTTCCTTACATTATGAGACTCCTCACTGCTATGGCTAGCCTTTCAAGCCCTTTGCTTAAAGATTTCCAGGGTCGGGAGAACACTACCCTGACGTTATTGGACTATTCTAATTGTTCAGAAGTTCTAAAACCATTAGCTTTCTCCTATGGGTCTTTTGTGTTACAGCTATGGATACCTCCATACACATACATACCAGCCTTCCCACATCCATCTTCTTCTGGTTGTGGCCCTTTGAACACCTAGATTACTTAAAAATAAGATAACAACTATTTGGAAGTTGTCTTGAGAGACTTTATTAACACATGGCATTCTCAAGCAATAAGAATCATCCCTAGCTCAAATCCAATCCCATTGGGGAGGAAAAGCTTTGTTAAAAATCTTGTTAAAAATCACAAATATTTTTAATCGGAAATTTTACCATATTACTATAGCTTTCCCCATTCACCATAACAATCCACATAGAAAAGGGCATGAAAGGAGAGTCATATAAGGGGCCTCATCTCATTCTTTGGTGTTCCTAGATATACAATATCTCTGATTAATCTGGCTTGTGGTGATTTGACTGTCCAAATTTTGCTTATCATTGGAGTTGTTTGCAGATAGAAGAAGAGAGATATGTAGGAAATAATAAGAGATATTCCACAACATTTAGTTGAAGCAACAGGAAGAGGAAGAAATCTTGAAAGCCACTTTACATCTACATCAATTCATGAAAATCCATTTAAAGTCTTTTAGCCTTGAAAAACATCACAGACTTTGGCAGACAATAGGGCAAAAATGAAAGAGTGGAAAATTTTAGTCAAGTCTGAGTTTGCATCTAACACTGGATATTATTATTTAAAGCATAGTATTTCGGCTGGGCACAGTGGCTCATGACTGTAATCTCAGCACTCTCTGAGGCCAAGGCAGCCTAATTGCTTGAGCCCAGGAGCTCAAGACCAGTCTGGCAACACAGTGAAACCCCATCTCTAAAACAAAATACAAAATTAACTGGGCATGCTGACACATGCCTGTAATCCCAGCTACTCAGAAAGCCGAGGTTGGGAGGATTACAAAGCCCAGGAGATCGAGGCTGCAGTGAGCCATGATTGTGCCACTGCACTCCAACCTGGGTGACAGAGTGAGACTTTGTCTCAAAAAATAAAAACAAAAATAAAACATAATATTTGACCAGGTGCAGTGGCTCACACCTGTAATCCCAACTACTTGGGAGGCTTAGGTGGGAGAATCACTTGAGGCCAGAAGTTTGAGACCAGCCTGAGCAGTATAGCAAGACTTCAGCTTCACAGTAAAAACAAAAACAAAAACAAAAATACAAAAAGTAGCTGGGCATGGTGGTTCATACCTGTAATCCCAGCTTCTCGGGTGGCTGAGGTGGGAAGATCACTTGAGCCCAGGAGGTCAAGGCTATAGTAAGTCAAGATCATGCCACTGCACTCCAGCCTGGGTGACAGATTGAGACCCCCATATCAGAAAAAAAAAAAAAAAAGTACTATTCTATAGCATCACATAGTAATAATCTGCAACTATCAGCCCTTTTTTTTCTAAAGTGAGAAAGTTACCTTTTTCACATAGCAGCCAGCTGTTACTTCTCTCTTAATCCTTTTCTTTTTGGGTCCATACACTCTCAGTTCTTCCAAGCAACCAGCTAGTGGGTAGAGAAAGATAATAAAGTCCCAATCTCTGCCTTAGAGGGTTCACACTCTCCAAATAAACCCACACTTACCCCGTCAACCTTGATATGGTTTGGCTCTTTGTCCCCACCCAAATCTTATCTTGTAGCTCCCATAATTCCCATGTGTTGTGGGAGGTTCCCAGTGGGAAATGATTGAATTATGAGGTGGGCCTTTCCCATGATGTTCTCATGGTAGTGAATGGGTCTCACAAGATCTGATGGTTTTAAAAATGGGAATTTCCCTGCACAAGCTCTCTCTTTGCCTGCTGCCATCCATGTAAGATGTGACTTGCTCCTCCTTGCCTTCTGCCATGATTGTGAGGCCTCCCCAGCCATGTGGAACTATAAGTCCAATAAACATCTTTCTTTTGTAAAGTGCCCAGTCTCGGGTATGTTTTTATCAGCAGTGTGAAAACAGACTAATACAAACCTCTTCTATATACTCTTGGATTTATCACTGTTCCCTTGAAAATATGGCACTTGGGATTAAATTAGTAGTCTAGATCTGGACTGACCAGTGTAGATGGTAATGGGACAGAAACCTCCCATATTGTGTTAAATGTTGTGTTTTTATTAATAAAACCTAACAATTTGCTGGCTTGCAATGAGCATGTGATTAACTGAAATTCCCTGGTCCAGGTACCCATCACACATTTGTGCAATTTACTTATCTGAGCTTTAGTAAAAGACTATATGCATCCCCATCAAATTTTATCTTAATGGTCTGGACTCCCAATTTTTGGTTTGTTAGTATCAAAATCCTTTTTAAATGCTAGACTCAAGTCTCTTTCTAAGCAGAGAGTAATACTCTGTTCTGCCGAAAGTGAGCTAAAGCACTGTAAGAAGTCATTTGCTGTCAATCCCAAATCCCTTGCCATTGAGCCCTTTAAAAATGGCAACAAGGAGAGTTGAGTTCAACACTGAAAAGAATACCTGCAGTAACCTCTGCCTTTGTTGGAAAAAAAATAGAGCTCTATATGAAGAATTTGAATGTTCCCATTCAGACTGTTTGAAGATATAAATCTGTATTCATCCTTATAACGTTGAATGGTTAGCTTAATGTGTGGTGAAATAGGCTCACAGGCTAATTCCTTTATGCCTGTGTGCGTTGTTGCATCATCTGGAAGGAAACAGCATTTTCATCAGCTCTTTCAAGGAATTTAGTGCTCCAGAAGGAGCTATATTTTTCAGGGCTCCCAAACTCACCCCGAGGTACCATAAAAGATTAAACTTGGCTCATTCATGAAAAGTAGATTTTTTAAAATCTTGATTTATTTCAACTTTGTGTAATAAAGCTTTCTGATCAGCCTCATGTGTATAAGAAAAATAAAGAGGAAAGAAATTATGACACAGAAAATATTTTCTGAAAATTGTTTCTTCTCTGGTCAAGATGCATTTCAACAATATGCAAATTAGGCAGTGCCATTGTACGGTAATTATGTTTTCTTAATGTTTCCACAACAGCTCTGCTTTTGCCAGACTTAAAAATTTTAGCAGCATAATGGTCACTTTGGAAGGGATTAGCACCCATTATATCTAGAGAAGGAAGGAAAACCTTGGAAAATCAAATTCAGATAATGCAGAAAGAATATACTTTCCAGTGCTAATTTGTTTTGTAGTTATCTTAAGGGAGAAAAACAGACTTCTATCTCCAGGGAAAAAAAAAGGATAAAATGCAAAAGAATTAATTATAGACATCCTAAAATGCAGAATCCTGAAGTTCTAAAACTATACTTAAAAATCTTCACAGGACCATTGGATCCTCAGGCTGAATGGATTTCAGGGTAGCTGCAACTCATCAAAGCGTGTGCCACAGGATGTAAGTTCTGAGCCATGTTAATAGATGCTGTCTTTCAGAAATATGCTCTTTTTGTCAAGTAAATTTGTAAACTGCACTAGATTAAACAAAGTTAGCCAAGTTTCAGTCCCTATAGGACCTCTCCTAAATATGCCAATGTTGAAGGATTGTCCTCCAAAACCAGATAAATAAAGGACACAGCATTCCCAAATGGAATCCTATTTTCACAGTGATTCTTTTAAGATATGGGTATTTTAAGAAAAACTTGTTAGGGAACATTGGCTACATCAATCCCTAGTGTTATAATAATAATAAAACTGTAGCCCAAGAAATTAAAGAGAATCTTCTGAAGTCACCCAGATGACTAAAGGTTGAACTAGAAATAAAATTTCAGCCCTCTAATTCCCGGTACAGCTCTCTGCTACCTCTTGCATATTCACTGGCTGGTCATTCAGTAGAAGCTCATGTGATAATGACACATCTATAAATTTCTACTTTTTAGAAAATTCCATAATTTTTCTACAGGGAACAACAGATCTGTCATATACTAGCTTATGCTTTTCTTATTCTAAGTGAATTTCACAGTTTAGAAAATTCCAAGTAATCTTGATACATCATTATTACCCAAAAAATTACTTCCAAGTCATTGTTTAAATAGATGAAACCCATTGCAACAGGGGTCTCAGATCTTATTGCCTCAGGGGCTTGAGAGATGATGTAAGTGAAATAGCCCAGCTGTAGCCAGCAATTGCTTGATGGAAATTTGGGATCTTTGTTGCTAGCTCTGAAGAAAAGAAAGAAAGGAGAGAGAGAGAGAGAGAGAGAGAGAGAGAGAAAGGGAGGAAGGGAGGAAGGAAAGAAAAGAGACAGAGAGACGGAGAGAGGGAGGGAGGGACGGAGGGAGGCGGGGAGGAAGGAAGGGAGGGAGGGAGGGAGGGAAGACAGGGCCGGGCGAGGTGGCTCATGCCTGTAATCCCAGCACTTTGGGAGGCCAAGGCAGGCAGATCACCTGAGGTCAAGAATTTGAGACCAGCCTGGACAACATGGCAAAATCCCGTCTCTACTAAAAATATAAAAATTAGCCGGGCATGGTGGCATGTGCCTGTAATCCCAGCTACTCGGGAGGCTAAGACAGGAGAATCGCTTGAAGCCAGGAGGCAGAGGGAGGTTGCAGTGAGCCAAGATCGTGCCACTGCACTTCAGCCTGGGCAACAGAGCAAGACTCTATCTCAAAAAAAAAGAAATGAAAGAATGCCAGAAATGTATGTTTTTATGTGATACTTACAATTTTACATGTTGTCAAGTAGTTTATATTTTAAAATATAGTAAATTTCTGACCAACAAAACATACCTGCAGGCAGAATTCAACCTGTAGGCTGCCAGTTTCCAGCTTCTTCTTTACATTTTGGAATCAGTCCAATTCTCTCCCTTGACTGTGCTTATGCAGTGGTATGGTAAAGACTCTGGGTATCCCCTGGACAGAGTCACACAATGAATAGACCACCTGTTTCCAGCACCCAGCTTCCATTTTCCATTAAAACCAAATGATGCAAAAGAAAGCAGAAAGCCAGAGCTAGGTCAGAGATAAAGAGAGGGAGATAGCTCAGTTAAGATCCTGGCTGCCTCCCACTCAACTTGTATCTCTTTTTCTAGTTAATTTTATTTTTTAATAGACTTTATTTTTTGGAGCAATTTTAGGTTCCCCCGCAAAACTGAGTGGTAAGTACAGGAAGTTCCTGCAAGCCCCCAAAACACAACCTCCCCGACTGTCAACATCCCCACCAGAGAGGTACATTTGTTATAATCAACAAACCTACTTTGGTATATCGTTATCACCCAAAGTCCATAAGTTTGCATTAGGGTTCATTCTTGGTGTCGTACATTCTTTGGGTTTTGACACACATAGAATCACATGTATCCACCATTGTAGTATTATACAGGGTATTTTTGCTGCCCAAAAAGCCCTCTGTGCTCTACCTATTCATTCCTCCCTCCCCTCAAACACTGACACCACTGATCTTTTTACTGTATCCAGTTTTATCTTTTGCAGAATGTCATATAGTTGGAACCACATAGTATTTAGCTTTTTCAAATTGGCTTCTTTTACTTAGTAATATTTACAGTTTCTCCATGTCTTTTCATGGCTTGATAGCTCATTTCTTTTTAGCAATGAATAATATTCCATTAACTGAATATACTTTACAGTTTATTTATCCACTTACCTACTAAAGGAAATCTTGGTTTCTTCTAAGTTACAGCAATTATGACTGTAGCTGCCATAAACATTTGTGAGCGGGTTTTCGTGTAGACATAAATTTTCAGCTCATTTGGGTAAATTTCAAGGAACAAATTGCTGGATCGTATGGTAAGAGTATATTTAGTTTTGTGAGGAAATGACAAACTGCCTTCCAAACTGGCTGTACCATTTTGCATTCCCACTAACAATGAATGAGAGTTCCTGTTGCTCCACAACTTTTATCTCTTTTAATGCCTGATACTTACACTCAGCTTACTGATGGATATGCATTACTCACCAAACAAATTAGTACATGAAGATTCTGCTTCAGGGACCTGGGTCTCAGAATACCTGAGTTCTGTTCTTTGTGTATTTGATTAATTTTCAAAGTTGGACATCTCAAGGCAAAGCAGCTTCTCTCACAACTCTGGCCATGAGACTAGGCTTCTCCTGACCCATCTCTCCAAATTTTGGTTGTGAGAAATCATTTTCTTGTTACGCTTCTGGGAGGAAGTTGGGAAGCATATATTATTAAATATTTTCCCCTTGGACTTTTAAAATAGCCCAACCTGTAGTCTGAGAGCTGATAAATTGAGCCGAATAGAGATCTGGATAAAATTAGAAGTCCCTAAAACCTAGACGGTGGCAAACTTCACTTTTTAATTTCTATAACCGTTTTCTTACACTGCTGAGCTCAATATGAGGGCAGAAGACAACTTTATTTTCCTCTGTTACTTGTTCAAATTTATGGCATGAATGAAATCTTGGTCAGATCTTAGAACTTTCAGGGGTCACTTTCAGATAATTACAAAAACTCCCCATCATTTTCTGTTCCCGAAACAGTCTCAATTCAAGGAATTTGCAATAATCCAAACTCTTATCTGACTGTAGAGATTTTCAGCCTCCAGCATAGTGGTGCTTTTAGTTCTTTTTAGCTTTGCTGAAGTCTATAAAGAGGGTAGGGAGCTTTGGGGTCTCCTGGTCCACATTAGCTGGGTTCACCCCTCCAAGCTGGAACCAGAAGGCGATGGGCAGGTAAAAAGGGCATAGTTTTATGTGACTAGTGATGCCATGATTTGGAGGATGTTTTAAAACTGCCTCTTTCCCTTTGGGGCATTCGTTTCCCTCTGGTTGTGGGGCTTTTGTGTGTTTCTCGGAGATTTCCCTCCTACGAACCTTCAGCTGAACTTCGGAGACATCTCTCTTGGACCAGTTGCACAGGGGTCCCTCCCTTAGGCTCTGGAGTCAGATCTCAGGGGTTTGTATTGTCAATTATGAATAAATTACCCATACCTCAGTTTCCCCACCCAGGAAATAAGGATGATAATAATTATTTCTAATTCATAGGGCTCTGAGGATTTAAGGAAATGATCAATGTAAGTTGTTTACAATAGAGCTTGGTATGTAGTAAGACCTCATAATATGTGTTGTTATTATTAGGCCATGTATCAATATTTTGAAGGGAGTTTCTGGAAGATTAGGTTACCAAAGGCACAATTTTAGAGTCAGATAAGGAGGGAAAGATGGGAAATAACTACAAAAAATTATGGCTTTAAAAAAATAAGAAATATGTTCCAAAGTTATATGTGATGCTATAGTAAAATAGACACTGGGTTTGCCTTCAGAAGACCTGGGTTCTAGTCCTGACTCTGCCTCCCACTGCTTCATGTTCTTGAAAATGTAACAGAACCTCTCTGTTCTTAATTCATGGTTTTAAGCCCATCTCTTAATTTTGCTGGTTTAATATTGGCTAAATCACTTAAATTCTCTAATCCTTAGTTTCTTCATCTTTAAAATGGAATGATCAGTCCAGCCCCCATGGGATTCCACTAGTGATCAAGTGGGAGAGTATATAAATGAGCATAAACCCTAAATCATTAATTCATTCATTCAGCAAACATTTCTTGACATTTATTGACCAATCACATGTTCCAGACACTATCAAACTGTAAACTATTGCTAACATTACCATTAAGGAAGTGGACAAACTCTAATATTTCTTCCAGTTTTAAAATTATTGAAATCAAATAATAAAGGAGGACTCCTTCCTCCCCTTGTCCATGAATGGTTTGTACCCGCCAGCTAAAGAAACAGCTAAGGCAGCTCTGTGCAATAGGACTTTCTGTGGTGATGAAAATACTCCAAATTCACGCCAAAACAGCAGCCACCAGGCACACATGGCTATCGAGTGCTTGAAGTGTAGCTAGTGTCACTGGGGAACTGGATATTTTATTTTATTTTGAATGTTTTATGTGTAAGCACACTCATCTAGTGGCTACCATATTGGACAGTGCAGGATTCTAAGACCCTAAGCAAAAGGTGGTGCAGGCAGAAAAGAGAAATGCAGACCATGAAGTCTAATTCAAGAGATATATTTGCCACTGGGTAGAAGCATATGTTTGACTGTAGATATTTGGTGTTACTGTTTGTCATTATTGAACCCTGGAACTTAGATCATAGTGATTCGTCTGGAAGAGACTTCCAGCTTAAGTTGCAAAGAGACTTGCCGACTGCCTTTACCTAAAATGGGGTGGGGAAAATCCTCAAGACCTCTGTTCTTACAGAGTATAATTTTTGTTTCATGAACAATGAAGAATCAAGGATTTATTAGAAATTTTCTATTCGTTGGTTTTTAAAACAGGCATGGTTAACAGGCATTAAATGCAAACAAATGCATTTCCTCCTAAGTGCTCCACTGATGGAAATATAAGAGTGAATGATTTAGAGAGCATATATTCAGAGCCTCTAATTCTGTAATTTCTATAAATCAGACATTGCTAAATGGTGTTGGGAATTCACACACTGAGAAGAACGTTGGCATGACTTTATGAAAACATAACTAAGGCCGGGCACGGTGGCTCATGCCTGTCATCCCAGAACTTTGGGAGGCTGAGGTGGGTGGATCACCTGAGGTCAGGAGTTTCAGCCCAGCCTGGCTAACATGGTGAAACCCCATCTCTACTAAAAATACAAAAATTAGCAGGGCAAAATGGCAGGCACCTGCAATCCCAGCTACTTGGGAGGCTGAGACAGAAGAATCACTTGAATCCAGGAGGTGGAGGTTGCAGTGAGCAGAGATTGTGCCACTGCACTCCAACCTGGGCAACAGAGCGAGACTCCACCTCAAAAAACAAAAAGAGAGAGAGAAAGAGAAAAGAAAGATGAAACGAGAGAAAAGAAAAGGAAGGAAGGAAGGAAGGAAGGAAGGAAGGAAGGAAGGAAGGAAGGAAGGAAGGAAGGAAGGAAGGAAGGAAGGAAGGAAGGAAAGAAGGAGAGAAAGAGGGAAAGAGAGAAATAAGGGAGGGAGGGAGGGAAGGAAGGAAGGAAGGAAGGAAGGAAGGAAGGAAGGAAGGAAAGAAGGAAGGGAGAGAGAGATAAAGAAAAGAAAAGAAAAGAAAAGAAAAAACTATGGAAGGCCTGGTATGGCTGAAGGGGCAATGGACTCCAAGTTCATTCTCATGCCAGGTCTGGGTTTTTGTTTTTCCTTTTACCATTTCTACAAAATGGGTGCAATTTCCCAAATCTATCAAAATGAGATAGCTCAAAGAGACAAATCTCCTTAACAGAACTGTAAAAGTCTGATTCGATTTGACACCTGGTTTTACCATTTAGTGCCTGTGTGACTTTGGGAGAATTCCTTAACTTTTCCATGCCTCAGTTTCTTAATCTTTCTAAAGTAGGGTACCTGACTCACAGGGTTATGGCAGGAATTTAAATAGTAAATTACCATAAAGCACTGAAATCACTGCATAAAATGGAAGACTCAAGGAATGCTAGCTAATTTACTATGATTAAGAGCTCTTCCAGGCTAAAATAATAACAATAAAAGAAAAATACAATTTAGTGAGAGATTATAGATTCTGTACATTCTATCAGTTCAGAATGACAGAAAAACTTGGCAGGGGCAGAATCATAGAAGTTGGGTTTCCGTTACTCTTGGAAATTGGTGTAGGAGCTGTGCATCTTCACATGTTCTGTAAAACGGGGAATCCACCAACAGGTGAGCAGACAGTGAACAGAGCCAAGAGCAGGGCAATTTGACTATATCTCCCGTATTCCCAGGTGAGCAGAGGAAAAGTAAGACAAATACAACAGAACCAGAAAACAGAACATCATATTGAATACAGGCATATTTCTGAAAATGATCAATTCTAGGAAACAAAAGAAATACTTGGCATCTTCAAAAGGATGCAAGAAGAGTTTCTGTGATGTGAGAAATCATATATATATATATATATAAAACAGACTGCTGTAGAAGACTACAGGGCAGATGCAAAGTTAGCAGGCTGGCCATGGAAAGAGACCTGGGCCTGTCACAGAAGAACAGTGGTAGGATTGGCATGATATAGAACAACTTCAGAAGCCCTTCCAGAGTGCAGAAGAACAGCACACAAGGGGTGAGATGATGAGAGGCCATCAGCACAACAATTAAGAAGGACAAAGGGTGAATTCTCATCTAGGGTATTCACAATGAGGGAAACAGAACATTTAAAGCAAAAGTAATCAACAAAGACACAACTAGAAAAAATAAATGCTCTCGAAGAGGTCGAGGAAATGGGCAAAGTTACTGAGTCTGCAGATGGAGAGACTACCCACTTCCAATACTCAATGGGAAAAAGCTGAAAAAGGCAAGGAGACATCCTCCCCTATAGCCTCTTCCAGCTTCTTGAGGCTGCCTTCATTCCTTGGTTCATGGCCCCTTCCTCACATCACTCCAACCTCTACTTCTGTTCTCACATCTCCTTTTTCTCACATTGACGGTCTTACCTCCCTCTTATAAAGACCCTTCTGATTATATTCAGCCCACCCAGTTAATCATGGATAATCTCTCATTTTCAAGATGCTTAACTGCCATCTGAAACATCTCTTTTGCCACCTGTTTACATATTCACAGGTTCTGAGAACTCACATATTTGGGGGAACATTATTCTATTAATACTAGAACCATAAGCAAGTAACAAGCAGCCTAAACAATGAGAAGTGTAAAGTCAGGTCCACCTGCTTTTTACTTAGAGCAGTTGTTCCCTGGGTGTAGTTCCTGGACCAGTAACATCAGTATCACGTGGAAATTTGTTAGAAAGGTAAATTCTTAAGCCTCACCTCAGACCTATAGAATGGGAAGCTCTAGGGAGGTGAGGCTTAGCAATGAGCATGTTAATAAGCCTTCAAAATAATACTGATGCATGGCCGAAGTTTGAGAATCCATGGCCTAGGGGAGGTATGAGAATCAAGGACCAATATTCTGTTCATGCTGTCAGCAGCTGTCTTCCATTTCTGTTTTGTCAAGGAGAAATGCCACTAAAAGGCCTATAAGAGCTTTGAAGATTAAATTACAATAATCTATAACTATTTTGTTTATTCCTTTTATTGTTCCAAATAGAATTTAAAAAGATAACTTGCAAAAGTCAGTCACCTTAATAGGTAAAGTGTTATTCCTGATTTTGTAATCCCTGGGGAACTTTTGCAGAGAAGACAGAATTTGGATTGAGAGGGTGATGGAGGGCTTGTAACCATAATAGGTCTGTTGCCCAATGTGCACAGTAAGTCAATACGCCTAGACACTGACAGCAAAAAAAAGACATTTAATTGTAGGGCCACCAAACAAGGAGACAGGAGGAAACCTCAAATCCATCTCCCTAAGGAGTTTGGTGCTAGGGCTTTTAAGGGTTTTGGAGTTGGCCAAAATGTGGAGATTGTTGATCGGTAAAAGACTGTAGGGTGAAGTCATAGGACAGGGAGATGAAGAAATAATATTCCCATCCATGCTGATTTGGTTTGGTTTCTCTGGAGGGGTCTTTAAACTGGCATCAGCTGTTTTGCTGGAATTCAAGAATTCCAGATCTGCTTAAGCAGGTTTTTTTTGGCAGTGGTTGGGGGGTGGGTAGGGTAGGGGGCGGTCATCTCTAGGCTGCAGTACAGTGGAGCAATCACAGCTCACTGCTGCCTCGACCTCCCTGACTCAAGCAATCCTCCCACCTCAGCCTCAGGAGTAGCTCAGACTACAGGTGCATATCACCACACCTGGCTAATTTATTATTTGTGGAGACAGGGTCTCACTATTGCTCAGGCTGGTCTTGAACTCCTGGACTCAAGTGATCCTCCTGCCTCAGCCTTCCAAAGTGCTAGGATTGTCGACATAAGTCACCATACCCAGCCTGCTCAAGCAATTCTTAAACAAAAACTTTATTAATCTAATATGACAGATCCCATCTATAGAAATAACAGGGATGCAAATGGTTAGTATCTAGTGTTATGTGACTTTTGGTTACAAGGGAGTAGGTCAAAGTTCAGCCTGATTAATGCTTAATGGTAACTATATTTCTGTCCATAATTCCTGTTAACCCAGTGAGGATGGCTGTAAGCTGAGCCCCTCCTTTCTTCCAGCCTCTCTCCTCCTGTCCCTCCCCACCCTTCCCTTTATCCCTTCCCCTGACCCCCAACAAAGCAGCCCTGCTTGTATTAGTTAGGAGTCAATAAAAACCACATTGGAGGAGGTTGGGCAAAGTAAGTAACCACTGATTTACAAACATTTAAAATGTTAGAATGAGAAAGAGTCTCTGAGAGCATGTTTTGAAGGCCCTCATTTTACAGAGGACTCTGAGGCCCGAGGAGGTCACGCCCAAGGTCACACAGTTAATGTGTAGAAGCCAGGACTAGCTCCCCAGATTCCTGACTTTATGCTAGTCGGGTAGACTCCGACATGCCAAATAAAAAAGCATGAACTGTTTTCACCCGAAACCAAGAATCCTGACTAAAACAGAGTAAATCTGCCCTGCTCTTATTTTCATTATGGTTCCACACTGTAAGGAGAATCAGTTAGCAAAATGTGAGAATCAAGCTCTTTGCTCTACTGCCAGGGCAAAATGAAATTGAAATTTATCTGAGGTGTGGCCAGAGCAAGAGCAGCCCTGTGAAATCTTTGTAGTACCCTAGGAAAGAAATCCCCTGAGGGCCAAAATAAGAATTTTAGAAAATAAGATCACCAAGGGTAGACAGGGGTAATGAAGCCAGTTGCTGGGATGGGGATGGGTGAGGAGTGAGGCAGGGTTGCCTGTGCAAGGTGAAAGGAGACAGAGCCTTGCCCTGTCCCCCAGGCTGGAGTGCAGTGGCCCAATCTCAGCTCACTGCAACTGCTGCCTCCCAGGTTCAAGCGATTCTCATGCCTCGGCCTCCCAAGCAGCTGGGATTACGGGCCTGAGCCATCACGCCCGGCCCCAGGGAGTTCTTGAAATTTATTTACAGAAACGGAAAGAAGAAAAGGATTCACTTTAGCGAAAAGAACTAGAAGAATGAGGAGCAGTGCTTTTGTTTCCTTTAACTGGGAGGATGAAAATTAATATGATTTGAACAGGAAAGAGTTTAGAAGTATAGTGGGCAGGGCCAAAAGGAGACTGGGGAGCCAATGAAGAGGCAGGAGAGGATGTAGAAGCTTGTCCCCAAGGTGAGACACATGAAAAAATTTGTGCCAAAAAAAGGTGGGGCTCTTAAAATAACCCAAGCTCAAGGTATTTCCCTTATTTTTTAATTTTTAAAATTTAAGTTCACTTTTTAGTTGTCTTGGTGAGGGGAAAAAAGGTTGTGCTGGTGGCAAATATGTGTTAGGAATTGGTGAATTCCAAGCACTGGCATCATATAGAGTGAGACCGTCTAGTGAGGTCACAAACCCAGATAACATTAGTTAGTTTGGGAACATTTTTCTACTTTTGAAATCTTACTTGAGCATTTATTTAAATGCCTTTCTTTTCTTATCTGCTTTCATTTTCTTCTTCATTAAGTGCAAAGAGATAGAGAATGTGTGCGTCTGTTTCTGCGTGTGAGCAATTCTCTCAAGTCCAGTATTTCCTCGCCAGCCACTCTCTGTTAAATGCCAACCGCGCCATCTTGTGGCTAATAGATATTTGTGCACCTGGCTTAAAGTTCACTTGGAAAATGAACAAGTCTGAAAAACACCAATATCATGATTTCGCATTAGCTTCAATCATTAAATAAACTATGAATTCTGATTCTGCGTATATTGACTATACTGCAATGCGTTAATGAGCTGGATGCTTGTTGTAAAATATATATGATGAAATGAAGGGCAATTAAAATATAATCAATACCAAAAAACCCTCACTGGAATTTTATGCATAAACATGGGTTTGAGAATTTAGAAGGGTCTATGGGACTACAACTGTGAAAGCTTCTGTTTTCCACTCAAACTAAACTAAAGTCATCCTCCTCTACTTCAGCCACTCATCATGTACTTCAGATTATTTGTTACAACTTCCTGTTACTTTTCTCCCCCCAACCCCCAGCTTTGCATGTAGAATGCAGTGAATTCGACAAGATTAGGGATTGCCTTTGCGTTTTTCAGCGTTGCATCCCCAATGCTTAGCATTGTTCCTAGCACACAGTAGACACTCGACAAATATTGGTCAAATGGATTTAACTGATTAAAAATAATAAATAAAATAAGCTCTTAAAAATAAGCACTTATAGGACTACATATAAATTAGAGAAACCCAATCGGGTGAATAAAGAAACTGTGGTATATATATGATGGAACACCACTTAACCATAAAAAGGAATGAATTAATGGCATTTGCAGCAACCTGGATGGGATTGGAGACTATTATTCTAAGTAAAGTAACTCAAGAATGGAAAATCAAACATTGTATGCTCTCATTCAAAGGGGCAGCTAAGCTATGAGGATGGAAAGGGCATGAGAATGACACAATGGACTTTGGAGACTCAGGAGGAGAGGGTGGGAAGAGAATGAGGGATAAAAGACTACAAATTGTGTTCAGTGTATACTGCTCAGGTGATAGGTGCACCGAAATCTCACAAATCACCACTAAAGGACTTACTTATGTAACCAAATACCACCACCTGTTCCCCAAAAAAACTATGGAAATAAAAAATTAAAATAGATAAATAAAAATAAAATAGAGAAATTCCTCAAGAAATTCCTCTAACCAAAGTGAAATGACATTTTTTCAAGGAATTTGGTGACACTGGTTTAGGTATGTACCTCTGGTACTTTTTTTTTTTTTTTTTATACTTTAAGTTCTAGGGTACATGTGCATAACGTGCAGGTTTGTTACATATGTATACTTGTGCCATGTTGGTGTGCTGCACCCATCAACTCATCAGCACCCATAAACTCGTCATTTACATCAGGTATAACTCCCAATGCAATCCGTCCACCCTCCCCCCTCCCCATGATAGGCCCCGGTGTGTGATGTCCCCCTTCCCGAGTCCAAGTGATCTCATGCACACGTATGTTTATTGCGGCACTATTCACAATAGCAAAGACTTGGAATCAACCCAAATGTCCATCAGTGACAGACTGGATTAAGAAAATGTGGCACATATACACCATGGAATACTATGCAGCCATAAAAAAGGATGAGTTTGTGTCCTTTGTAGGGACATGGATGCAGCTGGAAACCATCATTCTTAGCAAACTATCACAAGAACAGAAAACCAAACACCGCATGTTCTCACTCATAGGTGGGAACTGAACCTCTGGTACTTTCAGAAGCTGCAGTGTTTCTGGCCATGCTGCTGAAAGTAAAACTGGTAGAAGAATGCTTCCATTATTCAGTGATAAGTCGTTAGTAATGAAAAGTCCTCTTTAGAAGGCTGGGGTCTATTAGCAGTAAACTGGTGCCTTTTCAAAATCAACAGTCAACTCAGAACAGCTGGGAAATTTATATGTTTTGCCAGATTTCACTGGGTTATTAGGTAACATTTAGATAACGGATTTAAGCCCCACCATCGGGAGCTTAGTAACTCGCTAAGCTTGTGGATTTCAATGCATGGAAGCAAAGTGCTGGGGCTCTTGTCTTCTTGGATACGAACTTAATCATGTCACATCAAGCATTCATTTTAAATTATAGCACCACATCTGTATTTTGACTTCTGACAAATGCTAAGTGTGTCTTGACACATATATTATTGTCATGGTAAGAGCCTATGTGAAAACCAGAAGAGACGGTGAAAGAAAACCAAATTGTACACGGGTTTGAATTTGAGTTTGTATCAATTTTGAGTTTTTGTTGTCTTCATTCAATTCAGAGAGCAAGTTGGTGAGTTCCCAAATGTTCTCCAAGGGGGACTATTCACTAAGAATCTGAGAACCTCCCAAAATAAAATGAGGTGCAGAGGAGCCCTGGCTGTAATTAGAGAAGGAGAGGTGCTCTGATTGGCTCTTCTTCCTCCCGCACCTCCACGATTGCTACAGGTCCCAGTGAACTAAGGAGGAGAGTGTGGAAATGAGAATCTACCAGCTGAATTGTATTTATTTTTGGCAGTGAGGGACAAAATTTAATGTGCATTAAAATCACCTAGGAAGCTTGCTAAGATGTGGACTTTCAGACCCATCCCCTTGTGGCTTTATATATGTATAGGAATTAGGAATCTGGTAATTCTGATAGAGAAGAGCCATAGAACACACTTTGGGAAACATTGATCTACTACTTTCAACCAAACAAGTGCAGGGACTCTGATTTGTTCACGAATGCATCCCAAGTGCCCCTAGCACAGGATCTGGATGCAATGAGTAACTTGTAGGTGTAGACGATGGACACGTGGATGGATGAATGAGTGGATGGATATGTACATTCAGGGATTTAAAGACAGGATGAACAAGAGTTAAAAAGAGAATTGTAAAGTTTCCAGGGTTTCAAAGATTCTTCAAACTTATTCTTAAATATTTGATTGATATGTTGCATTTGCCCCTGATTACGTGCGACCTTTATTTAAATACCATCTCCCCTTGGCGACAGAGTAGTTTTGTCACTTGAGATTAAAAGTGATTTTGTTTGTAAAATGGCAAACCATCTTGACATTTCATCTGCAAACCATTTAACAAATTTCTGTTCTCATCCAAAACTACTCTTCCAAGTAGAATAGAGACTTCTACCAGTGGTTTTATGAAACAAAATACTTCTTTGTAGTGAGAGTCCAATCAGAGGTACTCCAGGAGAGGTGGAAAGAGGACTAAGCTATGTGCCAGGAGACCTAGATGCCAAGTGTATTCCTTTGCTAACAAGTTGAGTGACCTTGATCAAGCCATGTGCCTGGGTGAGCACCAGATTCCCCATGTGTAAAGTAAGAGATTTAACAAAATGGTCCCCAAGGCCCTTGGAGCACCACATATTACTTAGCATCGTTTTGAGGCTTTCGGTTTCCTCACATGTCTCATTTTTGGGTGTAAAAATTAGGCTTTCCTGAAGGCCTCCCTGAATTATATCATGATAGGTAGAATAATGGTTCCCCCAAAGATGCCCACATTTAAATCTCCGGAACCTATGCATATGTTACCTTACATGGCAAGAGGGAGTTTGCAGATGTGATTAGGCTAAGAACCTTGAAATGGGGAGAGTAGCCTGGATCATACAGGTGGGCCCAATCTATTCACAAATGCTTAAAACCTGGATTATACAGATGGGCCCAATCTAAGCACAACACCTTAATATCAGAGAACTTTTCCCAGCTGGGGTCAGAGAGAGAAAGGGAGCTGTGAGGATGGAAGAAGGGTCAGCGAGATGTGATATTGCTGCTTTGAAAACTGAGAAGAAGGCCATGAACCAAGGAATGCGGGCAGCCTCGAGCCACTGGAAGAGCAAGGTGAGTGTTTCGTCCCTGGAATTTCCAGAAAGGAATGCAGACCTACCAACACCTTGGTTATAGCCCAGTGAGAGGTGAATTGGACTTCTGTCTTACAGAACCATGAGACTTTTGCATTGTTTAAACTTCCAAGTTTGTGGTAATTTATGATAACAGCAATAGAAAACTTATAAATACATTCTAAGGATACAGGAAATATTCAGGAGTCTAGCACTTTGCACAAGCCAACCCACTGTGCAAACCAGGGCTTCCTCTGCAGTGGTCCACAAGGGTCATTTAACCTGGACCTTATACTCATCACAGTCCTCAAATTTAGATTTTGACACTTAGCTCCAAACAATTCCTTTGAAAACTATGTGTGTGTATAAAATGCATGTGTGCATATATGCATATGTGTGTGCCTATATATGCATACATACACATATATTCAGTCAGATATAGTCAGTGAGATTATTTCTTCAGCATCCCTAGAAACCCATAGAATGATCTGAAAACACAATTGATAACTTGTAACAAATGCCACTCAAGTGAAGCCAGTTGCATTGGGTAAGCCCGGTATAAATACTGAAAGAACACTCTGAGGCAAGTAGCCTTTATCATGAAGCTCTGGATCAGAAAGCTAATTAGTCTGGGTTTGATGAACTCAGAGGCTAAAAGGAGCACCTGGATACATGTAAAATTATAATGCAGAAGGGAACGGTGGAAATTTCCCAGGCCTCCTCCTTCATGCCACAGACTGAGACTCAGACAGTCGAGAACTATTCCAAAATCACACCTGAAATATTCTCTCGGCTATAGTGGAAGTTCTTATAATCAAAAGGAAAACAGAACTGGAAAGTGAACTGGTATCACCATGTCCTAGAACCTGTATCACGTGAGCCTATCTCGAAAGCCAGCTGGTGTGTCATGTTTCGATGGCTTGCTAAAGCAACTGGGAAGATGAGCGTGGTTTAAGAAGGCAGCGGGTAGAAGAGGGGCAGCTGGGATACAAGAACCGATTCTCATCTAGGCAGTCAGCACACCCTGGCTAGCAATAGACACACGCAGCTCAGTCATAAAAATAACCTCTACTTTAAAGTGGGCTACAATCCACATTGGCCCAAATTATCTGGATGAATTCCCTATCATCAAACGTTAATCGAGCACCATCTAGAATATTAGAGCTGGAAGAAACTTTGGGAGCATCTAGTTTATTCCAGTTATACAAATGCAAACAGGCCTAATAGGTTGAGGGTTCCTCCTAGTGGCAGAGCCAGGATTTCAGCCCCATTGATTAATTTCCAGACACTTGCTTTTTCTCCTCTGCTCGCTAGAACTTGGATGATCCCTTCTTATGAAGATCCTCAAAGCGTCATGAAATGAGTTCAGTCTCAGTTCCATGTACTAGCATTGCCTAACTGTTAGTCTAAAAGTATGCCCCCTGGAGTCAGGGTTCATGTCCTCTGGTAGAAGGGAAAATGGACTCAGAATGTAATCCCAACTCTGGTGAAAAAATAAAAAGCGTTCCACTTCTAGGCTGAAGACACAACTTCTGTAAGGAGATTTGAATGAAAAGCACTAATTATTTGCCAGCAGTCTGATATTTGAATCACCCACAGTGTTTCCAATGCCACAGACTTCTCAGTTTTCTTTCATCCATCAAGTAATGCTGCCTTAAAAGGCTGTCAGTGATCAGCACAATATATTTTAACATTAGATAAAGAAGTCCATCCAGAGCCTTTAGAAAAAACTCAAATTTGCTGTTAAACCTAATATGAAGATATTATTCAAATACTTCCAATCTCAGACCTTTGCTAAGGCAATTTCTTAGATCTTTGCTCCTGATTTTTCTAAATTCACTCTCCGAATGAAGAGACCCACTAAATGTCTCCCTGTCAAGTTTTAGGAAAACTGACTTGACTGTTAAGGGACAGAGGGATTTCAGATTTGAGACATCTGCATTCTATGGGGATACTTGATGTGTGTCTCTGTGCTAATTTTAAATATCATCATAGAAATGAAATACATAGATAAGAGTTGTGTTAAATGAGCACTGTACATGGATTATCCATTGCAAAGACTGATAGTGCAATAAAATACTCTTACCATTGAAAATGTGAGTAATAAAATGTAATCTTTCTTTGATTCTGAATGCACTTTAAGATTGTGCAGTGCCTTGGATTTATCACAGGGAATATTACTTTTTATGGATCATAGGACCATAGAACTTTGGAATTGAATGGAACATTTTGGATCATCCAGTTAAGGGTTGACAACTAGGTTTTGCCTAGTTATGAACAACAATTGATAGTTATGGTTCTGGTGTGCTATGCTGAGAATTCTAAGGCTATGTTTGGATTCAGTGAAAAAGTATAATGAGATTGATTAGCAATGTCTGCCTAGGGTGGGAGGAAGAAATAGTGGCTGGTTTGGCACATATTTGGTGTCCTTAACAAGTCCAACCTCTTCATTTAACAATGAATAGCCTAATGTCAAACATAGTCAAAGGATTTGCCAGAGTCAACCAGCTGGCAAAGTTGTGGTCAAGCAGAACCAACCACCACCATTGTTACCACAGGATGTTAGCGCTACAATTTCAACTGGCATCTTCTAGAAAATAGAAAATAAAATAACAATTTCTTGGATGTCTAAAAACTTTGGCAGAAAAAAATAACCAACTAAGCAGAAAATATATTTGGATGGTGATATAGTTTACCTAGGAAATTGATAACAGTTCATTGAATAGTTTAAAAGAATTTGAAGTCAATTTTTTTGTGAAGCACCATGTAGTTTAAACTATAATTATGCTTTTAGAATTCATTTTTATACTCTGAAATATGTTTGTTTTCTCTATGCAAGTTACTGTATTAGAGTTGTGAGAATAGTAATGAAATATTTTAGGCAAAAATCCCCTAGCATTTAACAGATACTTAAATCTAGCACTTGCTGGATTCAGACAATGTACTCAGGCCTGGAGATTCAATACCAAATAGAACCCTACGTTAAAGGAGTTATCGGCATGGTTGGCAATATCTGGCACCATAACCAATGGTTAAAGCAACTTTGTTTTGTTTTGTGTTTTAAATCTGTAGAGAAATCCAAGAAAAGAGATAAAAGTCATGTCCTAAAGAAAGTTAATAGTAAGTGATGGCTGGGCACTGTGGCTCACACCTATAATCCCAGCACTCTGGGAGGCTGACGTGGGAGGATCGCTTGAGGTCAGGAGTTCAAGACCAGCCTGGTCAACATGGTGAAACCCCATCTCTACTAAAAATGCAAAAATTAGCCAGGCATGATTTCAGGCACCCATAGTCCCAGCTACTCAGGAGACTGAAGCAGGAGAATCTCTTGAACCCAGGAGGCGGAGGTTGCAGTGAGCTGAGATCATATCACTGCACTCCATACTGGGCACTACGGCAAGACTCCATCTCAAAGAAAAAAAAAAAAAAGGAATAGTAAGGGAGAAGCTGAAAAGTTGACAATTTTTTTCAAATAAATGCTCGATGATTTGAAACATCAAGCTTTTAAGTATTTTAAATCTTTTCACTAAAATATAGCACATGTACAATAAATGAAAATATACAGCTCAATGAATTGTCCCACAATGAACAGAGTGATCACAACCATGAAACCATTCAGAGCAAGAAATAGAACACAACCAACTCAGAAACCCCTTTCATCTTCCTTCCAATCTTTACGCCTTACATTAGCCCAAGGGTAATTACCTTCCTGACTTCTAACACCAGATTCATTTCTCCAATTTTTGACCTTTCTGTTGATGAATCACATTATATTCATTATTTTATATCTGGCTTCTTTTGCTTGATAGTGTTTTGTCAGAGTTATCTATGCTCTGAGGAGCTATAATTTATTTTTATTACTGTATAATATCACACTGTATAAATATATTTTAGTTTGCTTATCCATTCTGTCATTGAAGGATAAATATCTCTGTTACTTCCAAACCAGAATTACTACAGATGACTTTTGTTTTTTTATTTCTTTTTTTGTTTGTTTGTTTGTTTTAGTGGAAGCAAGTTCATTAGGAAAGTAAAGGAATAAAGAATGGCTACTCCATAGATAAAGCAGCCTACAGATGATGTTTCTATAAACATCCTTGTACATGCTTTTAAATGCATGCATTTCAACTAGGGATATACTTAATATTATAATTGCTGGGTCATTGGTTTAGATATGACTAACATAAATACTTCCAAGCAGTTTTCCAAAGTGGATGTAACCAATTTATACTCATACTTGTAACATAGGAGAGTTTGCATTGTTCTACATCCTCATTCTCTTTGGTTATTTTCATTATTTTTAATATTAACTGGTCTAGTAGGTATTTCATTAGAGTTTAAATTTGCATTTTCCTAATTACGAAGAAAGTTGAACATACTCTCATGTTTGGGCATTTGGAGACCCTTTTATGAAGTACATGTGAAAGCCTCTTGCTCAATTTTCTTTCAGATTGTCTATTTTTTTAATTTGTAGAGTTTTTTCTTTTAAGAAATTGAACTATATTCAAAGTAAGAACTACAGTTCATCAAAAAGCACCACAAGAATGTGTGTCAGTCAGGGATAAGTCAGGTTTCATAAACCACCCCAGTTATATGAAGAGAGAGCTTAATACAAAGAATTGCTAACTAGATATAGAATTGTAACCAGGTAACTGAAAAGGCAAAAAGAGAACATTAAGGTAATGTGGAGGTAACAGTTGCAGGTCTAGAGTACAAAAGGAAAGGTTGGCATTATTAAACTCAGAAGCTGGAAGCAGCAGCCTATTGAGCTGAAATTCAGTCCTCTGAGAAGGTGCTGGTCAGCTACAGCCAGGATCTCTGACAGGTTGAAAGGCTGGTTCTGCAAATGTTGGAAAAACTGCATACTGGATGTGACTGCTACTACGGGAACACACTGACATTGGAGAAGTAGGACGAGCATTATGCTCCCAGGAGCAAGAAGCAGACAGGAAGGAGTGAATCCCTTTTTTCTCCAGCCCTGTGGTTTCCCTCTAGTACCTCCTAGTGGGGCAAAAAGCCCAATAGCTCCCGGGTAGGTTGGAGCAAAGAGACAGTAGGTTAATTACTGTCTGGAGAACAAAAAGGCAAACCAATGAGTGGGAGAAGATATACAACAAACAATGGACTTGGCTCTAGATTTGAGTGATATATAGCAGATAATAATAGTGTAACTAAAATGTGGGTTAGTTGCTCATCACTGGCAGAGTTTAATTAACAAGAGTGAGGTCTGGCATAAAGAAAGTGATTTATTTCCAAAGCTAGCTTACAGGAAGCAGCACAGGCATCCCACCGTTAAAGGTACCGCTTCCCTTTTGGAGCAGAAAGTGAGCACTTTTAAAAGACAGGGGAGAAAGTGAGCAAGGACAAAAGTCCTCATACTAGCTTATCTACCAGGCAGTAGAGCTGGTGACTGCTGGCGTTTTCCTGGGCAAGCTGTTATCTCTCGAGGCAACTTCCTGGACGGTGAGAGTTCCCTAGCAAACATGCTGCGGTTTGTAAATTAACTGTTAAGAGTTCTGTCTTAGAGCACACAGTTACATGAACTTACCCAGTAGGAAAATGTCTGAAGGGGAGGTAAAAATCCATATAGTTCCATTTCTGAAGGGCTAAATAGGATGTGGGGAACCAGGAGAACAATAAAAGAAGAGAGAGAGAAAAACCACCTCTTAGAAAAATGGGGTTATTCGGTTACAATTGCTAAGCTTTGAGATAGTGCTTACCACGTGCCAGCCCTGTTCTGAGGCTTCACCACGTTGTTATAATCCATCTCACAAAGACCCTTTAAGATGTAAACTATTATCATTCCCACTTGAAAGATGAGGAAACAGAGGTAAGAGAGTTTGAGTAATCTGCCCAAGGTCATACAGCCTGGAAGTGCCAGATAGAATAACAATTCAGATAGATTTAATTCATTTTTATCTTTGTACTCAAATTCAAAAATAGGATTTACTGTTAAAACAGCTATAAAAAATTATAGTAAATGAGACATAAAAAGTAATAGCAGGTCTCCTGACTTAAGGGAACTTTTACAGTAATCAATAATTTCCAGTCATAAAGATGTGGCTCATAAAAATTATTGCCGATGGCGTCCATATCTTTTATCCTTTACCTTCTGGAAAATTCTTATCTGCTTTTACTTGGTCTTTCAATAATTCTTGTCACTATATTAAAAAAACAGATTTATTGATGTGGGTTGTTTATGTTTACTGGCTGTTGCTTTGCTTTCTGCACTTTGTTCTCGCAGATGATAATTGTCTGGGTGAGAATAGTTCTTCTTTGCCTTCTCTGGAATCAAAATTTAGGCTCAAACTGCTCCCAAAGCAGTAACCCACAGGAAAACTCTAGATTACTCATTGCCTGTGCATGATTGTATGAATGTAACTGAACTGCCTGTAGGCCCAGTAGTTTCACTTTTCTCACCTGTGGATGCTGCCTGCCCTTGCTGATCGGTCAGAGATCTGGAGAAAATAGACTTCATTGATTTATTTATGCTCGCTCTCAAGTGTAGGGTAAGCTGAAAACCTGACTTTCTTTAAAAGACAAATCAGTGTTGGCAGTCTTCTAGAATGAGAGTGGGGAACTAAGGCTTATTGGGCCCCCTCTGGGTCTCAAGCACTGTGTGGTGAGTAATGCCACTGCCTCCTTATTGGTGTCTCCTAGTCCACACTTATCCAGATTCTTCTGTTCCCCCACCTCGCAGCCAAATACTGATTTCCAAATGCAAACCTAGTCATAAGATTCTGCTTTTGGGAGGGTGAAAATTCTTAATATGGCCCACAAGGAGCTAATTTTCTTGTCATCTGCAACCTCAACCTCCTGGGCTCAAGCGATCCTCCTGCCTCCGGCTCCCAAGTAGTTGGTACTACCGGTGCATGCCATCATACCTGGCTAATTTTTTTTTTTTAATAAAGACAAGGTCTCACTGTGTTGCCTAAGCTGGTCTTAAAACCCCAAACCCAATTGATTTTCCTGCCTCAGTCTCCCAAAGTGGTGTGATTGCAGATGTGAGCCTCAGCCACTTTTACCTTTTCTCCCTGAGCCCTGGCCTCAGTGAGTCTCTCCAGCCTCAGGGTTCTTGCATATGCCTTTCCTGCTATGCTGTCCCTCCCTCACCCACACCCTCTTCCCTAGTTACCTCTTGCTAATGTTTCAGACATTACTTCCCAAGGGAAGGTCCTGTGCCTTTCTTCCCCAGACAGGTCAGGTCCTCCAATTAGAGGCTCATAGCACCATGGACTTTCTCTTTATAACATTCATCATTTATGTTATATACTGGCATGTTTATGTTTAATCAATGTCTGCTTTCCCCATTAGAACTGTAAGTTCTGGGAGAGGGTGGGGCACATCTGTTTTGTTCACCACTGTCTGTCCTCAATACCTAATGCTGCACTTCAATATGGCAACCATTTGAAAAAGATGCGATGAAGGGTAAATTAACTTACATTACATCTCCATGATCACAGCTGGTGGGGAGAAGTGAGCAACCCACCTGTTCAATTTCTGGTCTAAATTTTTCCATCAACAAGGGCCAGTGCAAATCAATATTCTGATGTCAGCTTTTGATTTATTTGTCTATCTGGAGAGGCTATAACTTCATCACTGTCATCACAGCAGTGCACACACAGTCATGAGGGTCACTGTAGGAGCAGTCTGATTGGAAAGTTCTAAGGTAGGGCCTGGGGTCTATCTGCATGTGAACAGGCACTCAGATGTCCTAGGCCCACTTTGAAGAACAACGCCCTGGTGCTCACCCTATTCCATCCTCACCCCAAAACAAACTCTGGCTGCAAAAACATTTTCTGCACTTCAAGATCTCTGTATAGTCACATTCCACGCTGCATTAGTTTTCTTGTGCTTCTATAACAACCACAAGCTTGGTGGCTTCATACAACACAAATTTATATTTATAGTTCTGGATATCAGAAGTCTAAATTTAGTCTCAGTCAGCTAAAATCAAGGTGTTGGCAAGGCTGCATCCCTTCTGGAGGCTCTTGAGAGAATCCTTTCCTTGCTTTTCTCAGCTTCTGGAGGCTGGTGCATTCCTTGGCTCATGGTGGTCCCACATCACTGGACCTCTGTTTCTCCTGTCAAATCTGTCTCTGACCCTCCTGCATCCTTTTTTTTTTTTTTTCCCCCTGAAAAAGAGTCTCACTCTGTCACCCAGGCTGGCATGCAGTGGTGTAATCATGGCTCACTGCAGTCTCAGCCTCCTGGGTTCAAGCGATCCTCCTGCCTCAGCCTCCAAAGTAGCTGGTACTATGGGTACATGCCACCATACCTGGCTAACTTTTTAAATAGAGACAAAGTCTCAGTGTGTTGCCTAAGCTGGTCCCAAACCCCCAAACTCAAGCGATTTTCCTGCCTCGGTCTCCCGAAGTGCTGGGATTGCAGCACTTGAGCCACTGTGCCCAGCCCTGCATCCTTCTAATAGGGACCCCTGAGATTAGATTGAGTCCACCTAGATATTTCAGGAAAAATTCTCCATCTCAAAATCCTCGATTTAACACATACGCAAAGCCTATTTTGCCATGCAAGGTGATGTATTCACAGGGATGTAGAGTTCTTCAGGGGACCATTATTCAGGTTGCCCAAACCCTACCCCATCATTCATTCTTCCCTTCTATTTCTAGGGAAGAAATGCCCCTTGCATTTGCCAAGGCTTACATCATAACTTTCCCATGTTCTGTCCTTTACCTGCTCCCACACAGTCTGCTCTTCCTCTCAGCAACTAATTCCCCTCATTGTCTTTAAATGGAGTTATCAAGTTCTGAGTTTGCTTTCCCAGCTCTGCTACTTTGATGCTGTTAAGTAGTCACAGAGCTTTGACTCCCTAGTTCCCTTTAAGTTGCCTTACAGATACCAACCTTTGGGACTATCTGGAGGATTAACTCAAATAATGATTGAAAATCTCTCTCCCAGAATATGGCTGGTGGAAAGCATTCCACACATGTAGGTTGTTGTATTCATTACCTTCAATATCTCCCTCTTTCTTCTGTCCTATCCTGGGGACCCGGAGGTCTATACTACTTTTAGTGATGACTGGGTTCTCACTCTAAGCCATCATTCGATAGCACATACCATGACTAGACATAAGCTGGACTTTCTCCTCTGAGTTGAATTCAGTCCAACAATTGTTTGTCAACATTTCACTCTATGCTATCACTGAGTGTACAAAGATGAGTGAGGCGTGGTTCCTAACCTCAATCAACATTCTGCAGAGCTGTGGAACTGGATATGGAAAAATAAAACTTCAAAATAAAGTGCCTGGAAGAAAAGACATTTGAGCTGAGTGATACAGGAAATACTTTTGCAAGAAAAAGGTTAAACTATAAGCATTATTGCTATTTGTAATCATTGATTATATCTCTGCTCGAGGCATTGGGCCAATCTCTGTCATCAGCAAGATTCACGCTCAAGTGTTTCAGAACAGTGAGAGCTTCACCACTCTCTTCTTTCTGGCCCAAACCTGGTAAAGAGAGCTTGTTAGAGGGGCCTGGATAATCCCCAGATTCCCTACTTTTTCAGCAACAGGCATGATATAAATTTAAAGCAGCACAGTCAATTTGCTTTATCGGAATATGGTGACTGCCCAAGGGTCATCAGCCAGCACAGAGACTCCTGCCAACAGGAAAATGGCCATGTAATGCAGCTCAAAAGACATCCAGCTGGGCTGTAAATCAGCAGCGCTCAGACTTTCTAGATGCTGACTCATTACAGCAGAGCAGAAGACCTAACCCTCCCCATCCCATGCATTCCTGCTTTGCAGAGCAAAAGACTTCTGTGAAGACCAAGAATTGGAGTAGGCACAGTAACAATAAAACTCGCTAAAAATGCATCAGTCAATCAACATAATGAACAACAAAAGCAAGTTCCAATACTTTTCTCAACTCAATTAATGCAATAAAAGCAACAACCCAAACCCAAACCGACTTAAGACAGTGCTGACACTGTGTAAGTAATATAGTACCCTTCCAGAAAGTTGTGGGAACCCCTTGATCTATGCCTGTACAGTCTCAGTAGAAGTTTTGCAATATTGTCAAAGCATTGGTTGGCTGCCAGACTTATTCACAGAATATAAAATGAAAGTGTATAGCAAAGTCTAATAATGCCCTAATTTTTGTTTATGAAAACCAAGTTTTAGTTATTCCTATTTTAAATTTGTATTAATAAAAAAAATCTTTAGTTGCACATCAAAATGAAAGTCCACAGGCTTGTCTTCACTCCCCAAAGAAAAGATTTAACATTCAGGGATACATTTGTATCTATCCAGGAGGACCCCTTGTAGAGTACAATGGCCTCATAGCCCTACCCTGAGAAACACTGAGACCAACATCCACTCCTTATCTCTTAGATCCCTTGATGTCTCGTCCCTGGCATCTGTCTTGGGGGAAGCTGAGCAGTATCACATAGGACTGAAAGAAGTAAGAATAGGACCACAAATCTAAAGCAAGAGGAATAATCTGGGGATTGACCCAGGCAATGGCGGAAGAAGGACCAAGTGAATAGTACAAAAGTTAAGGAACACACAGTGAGTTAAGATATGAAAAGGACTGAATTCACAAAGCTGTAGAAAAAGTGAAAGCTGATTGAGACCTAGAAAATCATTTATCCTGAACCTGTGTTTTCAGAGGGAGAAAGTGACTTGTGATCACAAAAAATAGGGATAGTAGCACCAACCTCTCAAGATGGCTGTAAAGTTCAATGAAGGAACACATGCAAAACACAGATATCGATTTTGGATCAGAGTAAGTGTTTAACAAATGTTTGCTCATTCATGAGTGACAGAACCTGAACTAAGTCTTCTAATTTAGAAGCAAGTACTGTCAGGCTGACAGAAATCCCAAGTATGTAGAAGATTCATAATAAAACAATGGTAACCTTTAGAGCCTGATCCTGGGCCCAAGCTGTAGTCTGTTCACAGGGATCCTGTTCAGACAGGAATGGATCTCAGGTCCGAGATGTGCCTCCATCCAGTAAAGTTAAAGTCATTTGCTATGTGGTATACTCTTATAACATAAAGTTCTTATAGACAGCACTTGTCACGTTGGGATGTATACTATTATTTGTATATGTGTGTCTTAGCTACTAGTGGGACCTTTGGAAGAAAACATACTTCCTTTTAATTTTTTTATAATGAAAGTAATTTGTTATAATTATGTTTATGTATAATTTCTTATAATTATGGCATCTTAGAAAAATAGGAAGCTTTTAGAAGCCAGTAGAGAGAAAACTCCTGGTATCCAGAAGTACCCACTGTTTCAAAGTATTTATTTTGGTGTGCATTGTTTTGTCTGTGCATTTCTTTTTACCTATATATATACACATGCAAGAAGCATACAACTTGCTGAGAAAAAACAGTTTCTGTCTAAGCATGCACCTCTGTGGACTAAGTTGGATCTAAGCCCCAGTAACAAGTGGACAGGGAAGACGTGTGTTTGTGTGTGTTTGTGTGTGTGTGTGTGTCTGTATGTCAGGGTTTTCAGTAATGAACAACAGAAACTGATTCTGGCTTACCAAAGCAGAGAAATCATTTATTGGAAAGATATCAGATAACTCACAATTTGTTATTTAGCTCATTTCCATCTTGCATGTTTCACATAATGCTGATATAAACATCTTTGTGGATCAATTTTGTCTGCTTTTTGCATTATTTCCATGGGATAGATTTCTAGAAGTAAAGAATAAAGGTTAATCCTTCTAGATCATGAGAGTCCCTATTTTGGATCTTTAATTTTGATTAATATCTTAGATGGCTAATTAAAGTCTACAAGTAATTTTTATGAAGGAAAATGAGTGGTAAATCCTTTCAGTGTATGTATATCTAAGACGCATACACTATAAGGCCTACCAACTGCTCATTGCTCCGATTGTGGCTGTTGCTATGGGTACACACAGAGAACTGATGACATCCCTGAAATTTAGTTGATAGAGAAGCCTCCATGTGCTGCTACTGCTGCCACCACACTAACTAGCCTGGTGTTCATGCTGAATCCAGCAGCTGAAGCAATGTAGCTGAAACAAACCCTCTATTTAATCTTTCTTCTCTGAGATGGTCCCTGCACTCCTTCTCCAGCAACCATCATGGTTCATACTGTTTCTCTGGAGAAAAAATATATAATAATGTATCCTACTTAACTAGATACCTGTTATGCCGTTTATGTGCCTGCTTCCCAACCTCTACCCTCAAACTGTAATCCAGCCCAGGGCAGAGGTTACATTTTGGTCATCTTTCTTCTCTGCTAGCTCATTAGCCTCATTCACCCAGGGTAATGGACTCTTCTGTCTGTTTTCTTTTCTGCTGTACCCCTGGTTCCTGTAAAAAATACCGGGTGCATAGTAGACATATAGTGACTATGTTTATTAATTTGAGTTGAAGAATAGACAAGTAATTCAGAGTCTAGAGTATTAGCATGATTTTTGTCTCTGAACACATTGGGGTTCTGTTCTCATCTTGGTCTTGCAGGTCACTTTAGCCTTTTTCTGCCTTATGGCTTTTCAGTTAGCTCCTTTACTGAAACACATTATTGGACTCTTATATCCATCTTTCTATTTTTCATTAATTAAAAGCTACGTTACTCATGCATCCATTAGTAACTTCATATTCAATATCTTCCCCAATTAACACCTAGGTTCTAAAATTTTCTGTTTCCTTATATACAAATAGTAAGCTAATGTCAGTTGCAGCAAACGATATATTTACTAGGATTTGGGGACCTAAATCCTCTTCATGCTATTGGGAATGATATTTATTTAGACTGTGATTTGACCTGTTTTTTGTCTCTCTTCTCAGTCTTTGTGAGTTGGTTAACTTTTTCATACAGTATAGGTCTTCTCAGTTACGTGATTCTACTTACATCTGATTTCAGTAATTATGCTGGTCTGTTATTTTTAAGCTAGTTTCTTAAGAAGTTATTCTGTTTCTGACCACTGAATAGCATGATAGCATTTTACAACTGTCCAGGGATTGTGAAACGTTGGTCTTCCTGAAGTACAGAAGGGTGATGAAAACCAAGAACATCATCCTCAGTGTAGTTCTACTTTCATTTGCTATACTTACATTTCCATGTAAGATTTCCTCAGAGCAAATAATTTTGAAGCTTATATATGTGAATATATATGTGTATGCACGCATACATTTGTATGTATGCATATATCAACATATGTACACAGATATGAAAATCACTAAGTTAGTACCACCCTGTGGCAGAGATTACAAATGTAACCAAGTTCCACTTCTCCTACACAGAGTATTAGACTACTCTGCTCCCTTGAAGTTAGACTGAGCCCTGGGATTCCCCTTGGCCAGTGAAATATGAGTGAAGGTAATATGTTTCTCTTCCAGGCAGAAGCACTTAAGAGACAGTGTTCAATTCTCTGAGCTTTTTCCTTCAGCCATGGGCAATCTGCAATTATAGAAGCACATACTGATGTGAAGTTTCCACAAGACCAAAGCAGCCTTCGCTGGTGATCTGTCAATAGAGAACATGGTGCCCTGGAGAGTCACCAAATCCATAGAACATTTGATTTGAGCAAAAAATACACCTCTATTGGTTAAGCTGCTGAAATTTTTGTTACTGTAGCAAAACCTCACATATCCTGGCCTTTGTAAACCCTTATGTGCAAGACCAAGAATACAAGTGCAAGGAGGAAGACATTGAAATACCCCAACAAAAGTTACAGGTGGAACTAAGGCAATGACTAGAACCGAGGTCTCCTCTCTCCCTGCTTTGTGTTCATCCCTCTGCAATATTCCGTACGCCTTTGCTTCCAGTGGAAATAGCACGTAGTGTCAGGACAAGCTATTGAGTGAGTCATGAACACAGTTTTGCACAGAAGTTGAAAAACCATAAATTGCCCAAAATTTTACTATCTTACAAAAATCTTCCCTACTTTACCTGTCAGGTCAGAGATGGATGTAGTGGCAGGAAGTCTCAGTAAATTGCAACATTAAGTATCATCACAAATAATCATTTTTGGCAAATAATCCAACATGCCTGGGACTCGTATAGGCTCTAGTGTACCTGAAAATATTACTGTAGCAGGGAAAGTTGCATATAAACGTATTTTTTTCAAATCCCAAATTATTCACCATATTACTGAAATACGAAACTGAGTCATTAATAAAACTGTCAACATTTTGAAGGGGCTATGAAATACCCTTACTACCTCTGGTTTTCTGCCTGCTAACTGAGCAGGCTTCCCTGTTTTTCTTCTCTTTAGGTCTGCATAAAGCTGACAAGATCCATCTTTCATTCCCTCATAACTCTGGGATTTACAGGATCAGATGCTGCCATACACATTCCACAGCCATGACTTCCAGCCCCTGCGCTTGATGGTAAAAAGTAGACTTAAAAAAAAAAAAATGCATTCCTGAATACGTTACTATTTTTCTTGATATATAGGTTGCCAAAAAGTTTAAAAGATTTTTCCACTGGGGCAAGTTTAGGAAACTGTTTGTAGCCTCTGTGGACTGGGAACTTGAGAATTACCCTGATTTAATTCTAAAGACTCTTTATTTTAAGTTAGTGACAGCACAACTAGCATAGTTCTAAGAAAATTCATGAACATGATTCTCTATGACTGAATCAGAGAGCTACAAAGGATTTAAAGATCCATAGTTATGATCCTTCCTTGTCAAGGGAGGCTGAATATGAATGGGACTCCCCAGGCAGATAACGATGTCCACATAGCCCCATCACGGTGCTGCAAGCACCTCTACTGCTCTATATGTAGGACAATTTATTGTACAAACTGGCACACTTTGAAGAGTGGAATGGGGCAAGGGGTGGGGCTGCTCTGGTAGTTATGCTGATACACCAAACACAAACCAAGGCTGTCCTGGCCAAATCCCAATGTAGGGTTGCTCTATCAATTGCTACACACTCATATAAGTGGTTGCACACACAAATGCAGGCCAGACCAAGGCAGGTAACACACACACACACACACACACACACACACACACTGGCTGGTTGGCTTCTGTGACCAACAGGGGTTGCCCCAACTAAACCAGGCATTGTTATTTAGTCAGAGATAATTGTTCCCATGCATGAATCTGACTTATGGTGGCCAAATCTTCCCAGTTTTAAAGAGAAGCATGAAATCAATATTGGTATGTGTATTCTTCAATTGCCAAATGCTGGCTGGCAATCATATAACTCAAAAACTCAAAATACCGCACAGGGCAAGAAAGCCTCTAGCTTGAGAGGTCACCTGTTTGTGACCTGCGTCTCACAGAGTGGCCGAGGGAACTGTGGCACTGTGAGAGGGACATGTCTGTGGAGCTGCTTGTCTCACCTGTGCTTTTGCCCCAAGGGAGAAAGCATTGGAAGATTTATGCACTTCCAAAATTAATGAATTCATCTATTCAAAAAACGATAACCAAATACACCTACAAGTTAATCTAGCTTTGCTTTTCCTAAAGTTCACAATTACCTTTAAAAACAATTTTGGACCTTTGGACTAGGTTGGCTGGTTTTATCCATCAAACCAATATGGGTCTTAATCTTCATCCCAGCAGGAAGTGGGGAAGAATGACATCTTTGCCTTTCATCATGGAGGAAAATCTCTTCTTAAAGTTGTCTTCCCTCTTCATCATCCTTAGAGGTTACCAAGCTGACTTTCTCTAGGTGTCATTAGCCAGGACCAGGTCAGGTGATATCATCAGCCATAGAGGAGCTTGGGGGAATAGAGTGGGCTCATTATTATAGGCTTACAGCAAAACATGACCCCGTAGCAGAGTACACTATTGCCCCAAACAAAATTAGAGTTCTTGGCAAGGAAGGAAAGAGGAATTGCTGTTGAGTCAGTAGGAAATCGGTGTCTGCCAGAACTGTGCAATTTATCTTTCATTTAATGAACATTTTTTGAGCAGCTTTTAAATGCCAGAACCTGTTCTTGGGAGCAGAAACCCCCAATCCAGACTTTATACTTTTGAGTGGGGAGAAATGAGACTGTTTTTAAAAGTAAGCCTCATAGGATTTTATTATTTTATTATTATTATTTTGGAAACAGGGTCTCACTATCTTATCCAGGTCTCATAGTATTTTAAAAGTTGAGAAATGCTTAGATGAAGGCAAATGAAGCAGAGAAGAAGGATAGAAAATGGTGGGAAGTCGGGGAAGAGGGTCACAATCTGACACTGGGTAGTGTGGGAAGGACTCCCCAAGGAAGGGGTATTTGACCCAAGATGTGGAAGTTACAAGGGAGAAAGTCATGCATCTATGCAGGAGGAGAGCATTCCAGCCAAAGGAAAAGGCATTTGCAAATGCCCTGAGGTGGCCATGTGTCCGTCCATGTGGTTGTGGAAGAAGAAGGTCAGTGTTGATGGAGGGGAGGGAAAGCCCAGAGAGCAGTAGTGAAGTAACATCAGGGAAGGATACAGGGGGCCCACTGTGCACTATAAGGGCCACTGCAAGGGAGATGGGGAGCCAAGGAAGGGTACTGAGTGGGGAGTCACATAATCTGACTTGTGCTTTAACAGGATCGCTCAGACTTTGTTGAGAAAGCACTGTAAGAACTAAGGGTAGAAGCCGAGAAACCAGGATTGATGCTATTGCCATACTCCAGACAAGAGATAATCAACTGCTTAGACAAGAGTGGTAGCATTCTTTAACACATTAAAAAATATGTAGAGGCTGGGCGTGGTGGCTCATGCCTTAATCCCTTAATCCCAGCACTTTGGGAGGTGGAGGCGGGCAGATTACTTAAGTTTAGGAGTTCAAGATCAGCCTGGGCAACATGACAAAACCCCATCTCTACAAAAAATACAAAAATTAGCTGGCTGTGGTGGCTGGTGCCTACGGTCCCAGCTACTCTGGAGGCTGAGGCAGGAAGATCACTTGAGCCCAGGAGGTGGCAGGTGCAGTGAGCCAAGATTGCACTACTGCACTACAGCCTGGGACAGAGCAAGACCCTGTTGCGAGAAAAAAAAAAATTATCTATCTCTCTATCTATATGGGGGGGAGAGAGAGAGAGAAAATACAAAAAAAACAGGGGGGTGGGGAGACAGAAATGTCTTCTCCCAGTATACATATCCGTTGCTGCTAATATTGCGTAGAAGCCAGAAATCGAAAGAATGATAGTCTCTTTCATTTATGTTTTCTCCCATCTTCTACCACCCTTAATTCTGCACTATTAAAGTTAATTCTTGAGCTGTAAGACAGTGATCTATGAACCTATATATTTCTTTTCCCTCTGGTTTGCAGAGTTCCTTATCCATTGATACTTCATGCAAGCAAGAGGAAATGTGAGGAACAACTCAGTATGATATCTTCTTTCAGGATAAAGTTACCAAATTAAACATAAATGGTAAATGATCATGTTTTCCTTTTGGTTTTAATAACCAGTGCTTAATCCAAGAAACCTGCTTGCTTAGATATTTTTGTTCAATGATCATCTGTTGTTATCCCTATTGAAAGGTGTAGCTATGGATGACTGGGTAGACTCTTGAGGGATAAAATGAAGGAGGGAGCAGATGGTGAATGTGAAGAGAGGGGAGAAAAGGAGGAGAATGGGGGAGTAAAAGATACGCAGATGTGAGGTCTGGTGATCTGCAGCAATGCACAAAAGAAGAAAGAAAAACAGTGCTTTTCCAGCCACATCTGTGGACTCCACCAGGCTTACAGCTGTGCTTTCTTGTCCAGAGAATTCTTGATTGACCCAGGGTTCAGACAACTCTGATATCACCTCTGGGGAGAACGACTGGAAAGTCAGAGCTTACTTGTTTAGAAGCCAGATGCTTGCATAAAGAAAATTCTGCTGCAGGTAAGCACAGGTTATTGAAATTCTACAAACTATAATGAGACTGATAATGCTACAGCATCACACACACACACATATTACTTAGTGCATGCTCCCTGCTTGCCCGCGTTCTCTCTTTCACGTGTGCACACACACGCACACCCATACACCGGCCATTGCCTCATCGTTCTGTTCTGGTATTGTGGCATATAATCATCCTTCAATTGACTGGAGTGATCACCTTAACTCTGTTAACTCATTATGTAGTATGTGTAATTGTTATTAACCTAATCGTATATTGCAGACATTATTAACTGGAACAAATAGGAGACACTATTTGGTTTATTCTTATTTTGCAAACGGGTGAATTGAGGCCTGAGGCCATAAGTGATTTGACCAAGACCACAGACTGATTCGGAGACAGGAGGCAAAATGACACAGGAATGATTCACAAACCTCTGTCACAAGGGAGTTTTCCGCTTGTAACTTATCAGGGAGGCAAATTTTCTGAAATCATTTTTTCAAATCTCAGATCCATGACTTTTCTGTTGAGCAATGCTGCTGCTGCCTCTTAGCCTCCACACACCACCACCTCTACCATGTTCAGCTGTTTTATCTCATTTAAGGATTTTTCAGTTTTCCTTCCTCGCCGAAAAAATGATATTGAAAGTACACTACGAAAACTTTTGTCCACCCTCCAAAGCAAATATCTTGCCAGTCACAACTCCACCATTATAACAGAATTATCTTCATTTTTTACATAGTCTTTATTTCTTTTTTGCCACAGTGACTTGTTTTTACATAGCTGAAGTCATAATGAGTAGGTTAGTTTATATTTAGACAGTTTTATTTACCAATTATAGGCGTTTTCCATTCTGTGGATCATCATTTCAAGTAGGAGGTTTCTGATGAATACTTGTTAATTTTGTAATGTAATGTACATATATGGAAACTACTGAAGTTATTGAAGTTACATGTACATATATTGAAACTACTGAAGAAAATCAGCAATAATTTAACCACCCTCGGAATAACTGATGGATTTCCCCAGCCTTCACATATATGCTTATTTTATATATGCTTCATATTTTAAGAATTGAAACTATTGCTGCATGAACAGGTTTCTATTTACTCCCTACCCTCTTCGTTTAAAACAAGGTGGAGACTAAAGGCTCTCAGCCTCAGTTTCTCCATATGCAAAATAGTACGATTAAATAAGTCATGCTAAAGGCTGGAACAAGGTGAGGACTCTGCAGCGTGTACGCCGGGCACTCAGCCCTGGATGGCGGGGAACGGCGTTCTGTCCCTGGTGCGGAGCGCAGGCCTGTAATTGTCCCTTCCGCCTAGGGCATCACTCCCAGGCCTGGGTACGCGCCGCCGTCTGCTCCTCTGGGGCCGCCAGGGGGCGCTGTGGCCCCGGTGCGCGGCAGCGGCAAGACGCGGACCCTCCCCCGGAGTCTCCGGCACCGCCCTGTCCCAGCCTCCTTTGCGGGTAAACAGACATGGCCGGCGAAGGAGATCAGCAGGACGCTGCGCACAACATGGGCAATCACCTGCCGCTCTTGCCTGGTAACCGCCCGGAGTAGTTCCCTGTAGTCGGGAGTGCGGCGAGGCCCGGAGCCGCTAACGGTGCAGCTGGGCCTGGGAGGCGGGTGTGGGGGCGCCGAGACTGGCCAGCTAGCCCAGCAGGGCCGCACCAGGAGACTGCTTCACGTCGGCCCTTGGCCAGCGATGGAGTCGCGGCACCTTCTTCGCTGCTCTGTTGCCCCGAGCCGTGAGCCAGGGTGTCGGGGGACGTTTGCTCTTAAGAACAGGAAACTCATCCTCTCCATCCTCCCTGTGTCCTGAGTGTAGCTCCTAGGAAATGCTCTGGAACTAGAGGGCCGGGTCAGATTCACAGCTGTTACTTTTGCTGGTTTCCTTCCTTTTAATAAGAGTGACAGCTAACATGTACTAAGCACTAACCGTGTTACGAGCCTTGCACTTAACGCTTTGCCTGCATTTCGCCTTTTAATCCTTTCCACATCACTTTTCAGTTTCTGATTTGATCAGCGAGTATTGGATTGCAGATTAGTTCAGTGACTTGCGCAAGGTCACACAGCAGAGTTAGGATTCCATCCCGGGTGTGTCTGTCATTATATCTCTAAATCTCTTCTCTATTTTGTTTTTCTTACTGTTGGTCTGTTTTTCTCAGGCATCTACGATTATGCTTTATCAGAGAGACTTAGTTTTTCTTTTTCCTGTATGTTGTGTGAAATGTTTAGACTTTGGCCTTGTGTTGAAATACTGAACAGAAAAAAAAAAGGCATGGAATATTGTATAAACTTCTCATGCAATGCCTTTCAAGAGATGCTTTCCAAAAGGCGTATCATCCAAACTTGAGACTATTAACTGAGTCCCTTGGTTAATCAAGTATGTTAGGTGTTGTGGAGATGAAACGAGAGATAATACACAATCTGATACTTGAGGTTTACTGTCTAGGCGGGGCTGCTGAGAATATAACTAAACATAAATCAACTGCAGAGGCAGTTGATTTAGGGCCAGATAAATGAATGCTATTGTGGTTCTTCAGAGGCAGAAGTTGTTCAAGGGTCAGAGGAGCTGGGAAAAAGCCTTTCAAGGTAGATCAGGAGACATCCAAAAGCACATATTTAGGATATGATTGTGGAACATAAGGCCTAGGAGGTAGATTGGGTTTAAGTTGCTGGGAAACTGGCATCTCTTGCCAGTGTGTTTGGGGTTTTTCCCGTGGATTGCCAAGAAACAGTTTTCGGTTTCAGGTAATTGCCTAAGGAAATCTATGCTTGGAAGATTAATTTGTCCACTAGTAGCAGCATGGAAGAGACTGAGTGCACGCCCACCATATAGGAGAGAACTTTTCTATAAAAATAAACCATAGTCAGTGGTTGTTCTTGAAGCCATCCTAGCTGAATTGACACAAGGGTAAGTGTGCCAGCCTTTGATGGAAAGCTGAGCTGTTTTTTCAGAGACATTAGCCCTACTCTCTGTGCCAAATCCGGTGTTTCAGGGAGAATGGTAAATAGAAGAGGAAGGATACTGATGTTCTGTCGGCATTCACATGGTGCTTCTGCATGAGATGAGTCATCAGACTTCACTGTGATAGCTCTGAACAGTCAGCGTGTTTTGTGTGTGTGTGTGTGTGTGTGTGTGTTTCAGAAAAACATCGGGAGAGGGCCCAGAGATGATGTAGATATAGCAATAATGCCTTTCCAAATTATGTAAATTTTGGAAAGCATTTACAAACATTGGACTTTCCATAATTCCATGTAGTATGAGTTGTTCTGAAGAATAAGTCCTCTAAGTTGCAACAAAAAGCTTTATAGTTGAGATGTGAAGAATTTATCCTAGGCAAATGAAACAATAAACATAACTGAGTATGGGAAAGTGGGTTTTAGCCATATTTATGAAAAAAAAAGTTACTAAAGAAATTATTTAGAGACTAGGAGTCAGAAGAGTTAAAATGTAAATTTTTAACAATATTAATTCCAGCCTTTGAGCTAATAGTTTATCTTTTAAACTTTCTGTAGTAGAGCAATAAAGTGGATCGTGCTGCATGCCAAGTGATAGCCATGCTGTCAGCGTTGGAAATACAAAGAATTTGATACAGAATATTTTTCTCATCCATTTAGATTGCCCTATTTTATCTTTTGGTGAAACTTACATGTTCCAAGGAAAATTTGTATGAAGTGTTAGAGCATTGACTATTTACATATAAGTTGAAGTAATTCTGTTTTTGACAAAGTTTTGTATCTGGGAAATTGTAACAATGAATAGAAAGTCCAAGGCAGTTACCATATTGAAAAACATTTTTATTTTCTGTCAGGGACCTGGCTACAGGTGGTTTGACTTAAATAATGATATGTAAAGGAAAAAAATGATTATTTTGTATTGACATTTTATTGATTTAGAAGTTTATTTGGGGCGTTTAAAAATACAGGAACTGGGAGGTGAGAAATGAGATTCAGTAATTCTTTATTGTTAGTCTAGGCCAGGGTTTCCCAACCTCAGCACTTGACTTTTGGGCTGGAGAATTCTTTGGGTGGGATTGTCTTTTGCATTGTAGGCTATTTAGCTGCATCCTTGGCCTCTACCCACTAGATGCCAGTCAGACTCCCTTAGTTATTACAACCAATATCCCCTGAGGGGCAAAATCACCTGTGGTTGAGAATCACTGGTCTAGGATAGGAAATTTACTCATAGTTTGTATGAAACGGACAGACTCACAGTTAGTATAATAGCATTTGTATTGTGTAGCATTTTCTAATTTTCTTTGCTGTCATTGGTAACATCTAGTTTTCTAAGACGTTCTTCTAAAATGTTTTATGCTTCATGCAACTTTATTTTTAAATTTAAAATTACTAAGCAAAATAGTATGAAAATGATTGCAAAAATTTCTTTTTTTCTTTTGAGATGGAATCTTGCTCTGTCACCCAGGCTGGAGTGTAGTAGCACAATCTCAGCTCACTGCAACCTCCGCCTCCTGGGTTCCAGCAATTCTCCTGCCTCAGCCTCCCCAGTAGCTGGGATTACAGGCACCTGCGACCACACCCGGCTAATTTTTGTGTTTTTAGTAGAGATGGGGTTTCAACATGTTGGCCAGGCTGGTCTTGAACTCCTGACCTCAAGTGATCTGCCTGCCTCGTCCTCCCAAAGTGCTGGGATTACAGGTGTGAGCCACCACACCTGGCCTTCACTTTAAAATAATGTAGTGACAGCCACAGAAATGTTATCATTAGAAAAATGCTGTGAAATTCTTCCTGCCAGATTATCTTTCTCTGTTTTAATTAACAGATCTTGCCTGCTTTGGTTTCTTTTCTTACTTATGTAGGAATTCTTTGAAGTTGAGAGTTTGAGAGAACGTTAGAGGTTGACGTGTTTAAGCCTATCATTTTGCAGATGAGGAAACTAAAATTTAATTGGGCAGAATGAGTTGTCTAAGGTGTTAAAATTAGTTTCTGGTGAGGGAGAAGAGAAAAATCTCCCATATAGAAGAATTTTAAATAACGTATATAGGTATTTCCCTTTCAAGGGAGTGGAGCATAACTCATCACCGCTTAAGTGGAGGCTACACCTAGTGATTTGCTTCCAAAGAGTATAATGTGAAAAGGAGGGGGAAAGGAACTTTATAGTGGCAAAACCTGACACATACTGCTTTAGCCAGGTGATCAAGGTTCATAGCAGGACTAGTTCATAATATGTAGGCTTGATATGTAATAAAAACAGCACATTGGCGACAGACCCCATTTCTAAAAAACAAAAGAATAACAACACTTCACTTTTTCCTCCCTGAAACACGTATCCTCAGTCTAATTGTGGGAATTACATCAACAAAACCCAGTTGTGGGATACTTTTCAAAATACCTGACCAGTACTCCTCAAAACTCAGAAACAAGCAAAGTCTGAAAACTACACTAGCCCAGAGGAGGGTAGGGAAACATGATAACTAAATGTAATGTGGGATCCTGGAACACAAAAAGATTAGATAAAAACTAAGGGGATCCAAATAAAATGTGAAGTTTAGTTATAGTAATGTACCAAGACTGATTCCTTCGTTGTGGCAAATGTACCATACTGATATAAATTAACTATAGGGGAAAAGGGTGTGTGACATACAGGAGCACTCTGTATTATCTTTGCAACTTCTCTATAAATGTTAAACTATTCTAAAATTCACAGTTGACTTAAAAAAAAAAATAGCTACTGACAGAGCCCAGCATAGACCCCAGCCCTCTGACTGCCTCTTCACAGTACTGTAGAGTTTACCAAATGCATGTGGTTTTAGAAGTACCCCTTTTTTGAAGAAGGAATTATGTGTTTGAAAGGTTTTCATTCTTTTTTTTTTTCTTACAATATTCTACTCTTACAGCAGAGAGTGAGGAAGAAGATGAAATGGAAGTTGAAGACCAGGATAGTAAAGAAGCCAAAAAACCAAACATCATAAATTTTGACACCAGTCTGCCAACATCACATACAGTATGTAATTTAGTGATAGATCTAATATAATAGATACAAATTTAAATGTAGATAAAAGTTCATAAATACAAGTGACTGATATTTGTATTACTAGATATCAGAAATTGTGGATGAGGACATGGGCTATTTGCCAGTAGATAAACATTTAACTATAATTTTGAAGAAGCTTAATACTATGTTGTGGTGGAATTGTTTGAAGAATTGTTGCTCTTTATAGTCTTTCTAGTAATTGAGCTATTAAATACTTCTCTGTACTTCTAGGTACTAGAGTGTTACTGAACATACATTTTTTACTTGCTGTTTGTGATATTTGGACATAGAGATATTTCTTGGTAAAAATAAAATACTTTGTATTTAAAAATTCTTGAATTTCTGTGTTTGTGAGATATTCTTCATAAAAGATTAGAAATTCTTCTAAGAGTTAAAGTTAGATTAAAAATTATATTTTCACATGGGATGCTTATATACCACATTTATTAAGTGTTTGTAACCCCATTTGTATTTTTTTTTTTTTTTTGAGACAGAGCGTTGCTCTGTCACCCAAGCTCGAGTGACTGCAGTGGCACAATCTCGGCTCACTGCAGCCTCCACCTCCTGGGTTCGAGTGATTCCCCTGCCTCAGCCTCCTGAGTAGCTAGGATTACAGGCATCCACCACCACACCCAACTAATTTTTGTAGTTTTAGTAGCGACAGGGTTTCACCATGTTGGCCAGGTTGGTCTTGAACTCCTGACCTCAGGTGATCCACCCATCTCGGCCTTCCAAAGTCCTGGGATTGCAGGTGTGAGCCACTGTGCCTGGCCTGTATTTCTTTTAATGTGATTTGCTCTTTAGTCTGTTGAGCTTATATTTTTATTACATATCGATCATGACGCTGTACCTATATATGTTCTTAAATAGTACCTAGGCGCTGATATGGAAGAATTTCATGGCAGGACTTTGCACGATGACGACAGCTGTCAGGTGATTCCAGTTCTGCCACAGGTGATGATGATCCTGATTCCCGGACAGACATTGCCTCTTCAGCTTTTTCACCCTCAAGAAGTCAGTATGGTGCGGAATTTAATTCAGAAAGATAGAACCTTTGCTGTTCTTGCATACAGGTAAAATATTAGAGTCCATTTGCTTAATACATTTCCTCTCATGGGTAATTGCGGTGGTCATTGTTGAAGCCAAAGCAGGCTGTTATTATGCATGTACAGGAGAGGTTGGGTAAGAACGTGAGGTTAGGAGTTTGGTTAAGTAGAAGTTTCATAGTGCAAGTTGGAGTATTTTTGTTCATTTAATTACCATCTTACTCAGCTCTACACCTTCATACACAATTTAACTTTCTGGTATTTGAAAAATTTTTAATCATTTATATTTGATGAAAAACATTTCTGAAATCTTGGTTTCAATAACTGTCTTTATTAAAGAGAAATAGTGCTTTTTTATTTTAACCTAAGGGATTACTTTTCCGAAAGAGTGGTCTTTTCTTTCCTTGTCTCTCAAAATTCATAGGTTGTACCCTTTAAATTGAAGCTGAATGTTAAGTATCCCGTGGCAAATAAAGGAAATCTGCAGTAGAGGCGGGAAATACATACAGGAAGCTCCCACCCCAGTACAGTGCTGCCAGTAAGCAGCAGAAATGATAAGTCATTTGACAGAGTGAAAGAATGTTTGGTTTGGGAAATGAGTTTAAACCCCTGTAAGTTCTAAATTATTTTCAGTGACTAGAAATCTATTCTTTTCCTAAAGTTCTCTAATCGTACTTCCTGAATCCTCCTTCTATATCCCCCATGTGATTTAACAATAAATAAAATTGGCCAGGCACGGTAGCTCACGCCTATACTCCGAGCACTTTGGGAGGCCGCGGCGGGTGTATCACCTGACGTTGGGAGTTTGAGACCAGCCTGACAAACATGGTGAAACCCCATCTCTACTAAAAATACAAAAATTAGCCAGGCGTGGTGGTGTGTGCCTGTAATCCCAGCTACTCAGGCGGCTGGGGCAGGAGAATCACTTGAACCTGGGAGGCAGAGGTTGCAGCAAACTGAGATCATGCCACTGCACTCTAGTCTGGGTAACGCAGCCACACTGCATCTCAAACAAATAAATAAATAAAATTATACTAGCTTTGTAGTAAGGGTTGAGTCTATAAATTGTTTACCCATATGTATTGCTTTTGCATACTTTGCATATATTTAAAACTCAAATGTTCAAAATTCTTTCCTTTTAAAATTGTCTTGGAAGCAATATACAGGAAAGGGAAGCACAGTTTGGAACAACAGCAGAGATATATGCCTATCGAGAAGAACAGGATTTTGGAATTGAGATAGTGAAAGTGAAAGCAATTGGAAGACAAAGGTTCAAAGTCCTTGAGCTAAGAACACAGTCAGATGGGTAAGAAATAACATACACCTTAATGCTCTGTGAATGTTTTATAATGAAATAGTTTTCTTGTACTTTGTTATTCTACTGACCTTTCAGATTTTGTAACTTTTAACTAGTTGTTCTCTTTCCCTTCTAAGGTATAGCCCAGTGGTTTCCAACCTTGCTATGCATCAGAATCACCTGGGAAGCTTTTAAAACTATAGAAGCTTGAGTTTCAACCTCATCTCCCATCTCCAGAGAGTGATGAGGCTGCAGCATCTTTTAAAAATGATTTTCAGGTGATTCTAATGTCTCTCCAGGTTTGAGAATAGTAATGTAAATCCAAAGGGAGGTGCTGTTTGGGACTTGGCTTCTTTAGGATTGAAGGCCTCTCAGAGCATAAGAGGATAGGGAGACCACAGGCTTGTGAGCTATTTGTGTGCTCACCAGGACAGCTGTGGTTTTTGTAGCATTGCTATGATGTTTGAAAGCCACACGGGTTACATCTGCCAACTGCTCCATCTGAGCTATAAAAGCCATTTATATTTAGTGTCCTTCTCCAGTGTGAATTTTATATCACCCAGAAATGCTATTTACATAATAAGTGATCAATAAATACTTGTAGTCTATGTGCCTTGTGACATTTAGAAATTCCCTGAGTGTACTGTTTCAGCAGTTACTCATTTTGACATAGCTCGAATGGCTGGGTTTTGCACAAATTCGAGGGATTCACATTAAAGCAGACACAGAAAAGTCCAGTTTATCTTATTTTATCCTCTTTTAAAAAGGAAACAAAGTAAAGCATTTGCCTTGATCATTGGATATTACCTCTTAAGGGAGTGCTTCTCAACTGTGGCACATCACCTCTGAGGTCTTACAGATACACAGTCCTGGTACACAATACAAGTACTAGTGAATTGGTTTCCAATTTATACCCAGAGTTGAAAATCTCATCAGACCTCTGTGTTGCCCAGGTAGTATCTTCTGGACACATGGAAGTTCTGAGTATTTTGGGGTTTTTATTTGGTGGGGTGGGGATTAAGACTGAAAAAAGAATGTGAACAGCATGAGGGCAGGAACGTTTTGTCTATTTTGTTCACATGGTGGGCATTCCTATATATTTTTTAATTATGGAAATGTTGACATGTCAGATAGCTCCTTGGAGCTAAAGAGAGCATAGAGGAATGTGAGATGGGATTGCCAGAGCTCTTAGGGTGTTTAGTTCTCTCCAGGTACTTCCTCAGAACATTCATTGTGCACACTTTGATAGCCTTACCACATTGCCCTGTCCTGATGGGATTATATGTCTGTCTCCCTCGATAGATAACCTGCTTAAGAACAATGACCAAGACTTATTTATGTTTTACTTTTAGGACCATAAATGTTATATAAATGAATGAAAGAATGATTTCCTGGGGGTGGTCTGCATTATGATAATTAGAAAACTGTTTTGTTACTGTGGATTTTGCTAACAGTTCCATTTTTAAAGTACTTCTTACTTCATACAATTTCAATTGTGAATACTATTCTAGAAACCATAAAGGAAAGTTGACTTGGGGAAAAGTATATTTCTCAGACTGTCTTGACATTAGTGAGTTTTGATTGTGGAAAAACTATTGAACACAAGATGGCAGTATATCGTTAACTCTGAAAACGAGACAAGGAATGAATGCTTGACTCTAGTAAAGATTAACATCAGGCCACATGCAGTGGCTCATGCCTGTAATCCCAGCATTTTGGGAAGCCAAGGCAGGACGATCACCGGAGCTCAGGAGTTCGAGATCTGCCTGACCAACATGGAGGAACCCCATCTCTACTAAAAATACAAAGTTAGCCAGGCATGGTGGCACATGCCTATAATCCCAGCTACTTGGGAGGCTGAGGCAGGAGAATCGCTTGAACCCAGGAGGCAGAGGTTGCGGTGAGCCAAGATCGTGCCACTGCACTCCAGCCTGGGCCACAAGAGGGAAACTCCATCTCAAAGGAAAAAAAAAGATTACTATCAAACTGATACAGGCGGATAAGACTTGGAAAGGACACATTCTCTCTAGTATTCTGTAGACCCATTATTAAGGTCTCTCATAAGGGTATGTCTGTCTTCATTTAAAAGGCCTCTGTGGAATGAGATTTCTCTTGGCTCCACTACTTCTCTGGCCCTGTAACCACCTTCACTGGAAGTGGTGAAATGAAAGAAATTCTGGAGATGATTTAGTGCAGTCTCCTCTTTTTCTATATCAGAATGCTAAATACTAGAGAGGTTAAGTAATTTGCCTAAACAGCAAATAAGCGACAGACCTGATTGGTTCTAGGTCCCCTGACTTCCAAACTGGTACTCCTTCCCTTATACCAGGATTTCTTCATAGCACATTTGAAACTCAAGCCACCTTCCCTTTCTCCAGTAAAATATTTAATATTCATTTGTTTTAGAGAAATAAGCATATAGAAAACTAAAAAAAATTAAAAAATAAAAATATCCATTTGTCTTTTACCTAAATGACACTTCATTTATTGAAAGTACACTACAGAGGCCAGGTGTGGTGACTCATACCTGTAATCTCAGCACTCTGGAAGGCCAAGGTATGTGAATCACTTAAGGCCAGGAGTTCAAGACTAGCCTGACCAACATGGTGAAGCCCCATCACTACTAAAAATAAAAGAAATTAGCTGGGCATGGTGCCTGTAATTCCAGCTACTCGGGAGGCTGAGTCATGAGAATCACTTGAACCTGGGAGGCAGAAGTTGCAGTGAGCAGAGATTGTACCACTGCACTCCAGCCTGGCCAACAGAGTGAGACTCCATCTCAAAAAAAAAAAGTATACAACAACCAGAATCGTGGGGGGCAGGGCGGCAGGAAGGGCATCTTCTGAACACAAAGAAATTTCTTTTTAGTAAAAACACAGGTCTCATTGACATAGGACTCTTCAGAAGTTCCTACTTGTTAGCATGTAGAGAGGAGGAGGGGATTGATATCCTGTTGGCATCACAAGAGAAGATCTCTTACCTGTCATGACTGAGACCAGTAATTGTTAGTCAGAAAGTTAGTTGAAGCTGGAAATCACAAAATGTTACACATATATAGCTTAAACATTTTATTTTAACTTAAAATGTATAAATTCATTCATTTTTCATTTGGGGAGACCAGCGTCTTTTAATTGAAGCAGGTCTGCACATTGGAGATGACTGCAGACTTTCTAGCACTTTCATTGTATATTATCCGCAGTTTATACTGCTAGTTTTTCTTTAAAGAGGGATTCTAAAGATAGTCACAAGGCAATTTGAGTGCAGAAATTTTCCAGATTTGTGCGGTTTTTTTCCTATTAAAGTTGCATATACCTAAGTTGAAAGCAGTTTTTTTATGTCTCTACTTAATGTTCCTTGAAGCAATTTTATTGTTGTACTCATATTTCACTGGTTTTTATAACATTTATATAAATTATGTTGCTGTAATCACAAAACAACTCTGATAAACAGGTTGGAAAGAAAAAAAACTGGCTTATGTTAAAAACAAAACTCAGCTGCTGGGAGAACCAGCCACTGCGTATGCAGTGGATCCTGGCCGTGTTTAACCAGGTAAAGGAGAGCATTCTTTCATCCTTCAAGGCAATTCAAACAGCTTGTACTGCAGACTGTTAACATGATCTGTAAGCCACGGGATCAATAATGTTACTGTTTTTATCATAATCAAATCTTACACAATAGTTTGGTAAAGCAAAATTCTTAATTCAGTTTCCTATAACCTTAAAGAAGAATCAGCTTTCTAAAAATTTCCATAGGATGGTATATACTTTTGTCTTCATAATATAATTAACAGGTTATTTGTGTTCATGAATCAGGTGAAGGAAATTGAGATTTTGTTTCTAATGAGCTCTAGTAACATAAGAACACTTGACCATAGTTTGACTATAGTAAAATGTTTTAACATTTTCCCAAATCATGTAGACAAATTTTTTGAGTATTTCTAATGAGTTTGCAGGAAGGAAATAAAGTTGGTAGAGTGAGTCTACTATTATCATTAAATTAAACCTAGGTACTTTCTAACACACTCAGCTATTTTTCCTTTTAATAAATAAGTAAAATGTCAGAATTTCATCCATAATATTTTGTGGTCAAACAGGGGTTATTATGAAAGACTACTTTAGAAGTCTTAAGTATAACTAATAAAGCAGAGACTTTTAATATATTTGACTTTGTCAGTCTGACAGTGTTTTATACTAGCATTTGAATATAGTTACATATTCTACATTTCAAAAGCTACACTCTAAGAGATACAGCGCCTCACAGGAAGATAGCTCATGCATACAACCTTCCTGTTTGCACTAGTTCATCAGATATTTGCAATTATGATATTCTCAAGTAGCATTTTGGAAAAGACTTTATTATGACATTTTAAATAACTTTTAAGAATCTAATGTATAGTTTGATCCTCTGTAGAGATAAACTTTTAATGTGAAAAGGAATGCATACAGAAAGATTGCATGTAATTCCCTAGTATTATTTTAATTCATCCATGTAAATGCATTCTTGATTTTTCTCTTCCTTTCTCTACTCAGATGACTTATGGGAAAGGATAGATGTAAGAGTTAAGCAGCATAAGAAGTGGGGGGATAGAAGAGTTTGGGTGTCTAAAGAATGTTTAAGAAATTAGAAGTATCAAGCAGTAGTTAGTTGTATGTTGGTTTTTTAAAACTTTGTTTCATTTATAGACTCTGTATTTATCTGAAATGTGTAGATCTCCCTTTCCATTCCACAGTGACATTGAAAAGCCATACCTTAGGCTATCTTTGGTTTTAACTTTGGTATGATTTATGAAATAAAATTATTTTCTGAAAATTTCTATATCTAAACATCAGTATTTGATGAATGTTTAAAAGATAAAACTTGGAAAATCATAGTATTTAAAATTATCACTGTTTAGAAACTTATAGTTTTAGTCGATTTTAGAAATGAATACCATGCTTGGTTCTCTTTATTTTAGAATCCAGCAAGCTAAAGTGCAAATTCTTCCCGAATGTGTGTTGCCTTCAACCATGTCTGCAGTTCAGTTAGAATCCCTCAATAAGTGCCAGATATTTCCTTCAAAACCTGTCTCAAGGGAAGACCAGTGTTCATATAAATGGTGGCAGAAATACCAGAAGGTGAGAAACTAATTTTTTATGCATCTTCAAAAAGTGAAGATAGATTGTTTTTTTCCTGTTTTAAGAAAGAAACACAACTCTCATGATTCATTCCCCAGACACCTTGTGTGGCAGTATTCCAGCTACATTTGATCATAGCTGGACCCTCTAAAAATTGCACAGGCAGCTATTTTATGTAAAAGCAGTTTACAAACACAATAAAATGTCACACAGCTGTAAGATATCCTTGTTATTATGCTTATTGGTTATATTAATCACTTATGATTTTTAATTCTGTGGGAATTGCTTATTAAACTATGATCAAATTAGATGTTTGGCTCTTGAATCATAAACATCCATTATCTTAAGGAAGGGAGGATTTATTTGGGGTAGAGTAGTAGTAGAAAAGTAGAGTTTGTTTCTTCTTCCAGATCAGAGAGAAAAGGTTTCTTTTGCTATGTGTTTTAATGAAACGCAGTTGACATCACAAAAATTGACTTGAGACTAGGTGCTCTTTAAAAATGTCGCTTGTTTAGGCACTAATTCCTATGTTATATCCTTTCACTAAATCATAATTGTCATGTGGAAAAAAAAATTGAGGGAACCTGTTTCTATTCATTTGTGAGATGTGCACTTTTAAGTATAGTTAATATTTATAATTGCTACCTAAAGAAAAAGATTACTAGTTTCTAAATTTAGAATAATTGGGTTTTTTGAGGTTTTTCTCTTTAATATGGAAAGACTGTTTCCATTGTAACCTTAAAAGTTCTATATTAATCATCCCTTTGTTAAGTCATGAGGATTTAATATTTTAATGTAAATACAGATTTCCAATTTAACGTAAATCATTATGGATAATTAATGAAGTGGACTTATACACTAGTTACTGTACCAAACTTTTATTGCTCTTACTGTAGAATTCCTCCAGTTTTCCACGAAAACTTGTGCAGAATGGGTACTTGATGAGCATCAGGGTTATAACCAGGTATCTATAGGACTTCCTGGTCTTATCTTTATTTCAGTTAACTGATCTGTTTCATGGTACAGTGTGTTTTGACTAGTGTTTCTAAGGAAGATTCTAATGAAGATATAATTAGACTGCTTTAAGACTCCCAAACAACCTTGAAACTAGTATTTTTTAATGTTTAATAATATTGATACTGCCTTAACAGGCAGCTTTTGTATAGCTGTGTGTATTAGTCCATTTTCATGCTGCCAATAAAGAGATAACCAAGACTAAGCAATTTACAAAAAAAGAGGTTTATTAGACTTAAAAGTTCCACATGGCTGGGGAGGCCTCACAATCATGGCAGAAGGTGAAAGTCGAGGAAGAGCGAGTCATGTCTTACAGAGATGGTGGCAGGGAAAAAGAGCTTGTGCAGGAAAACTCCCATTTTTAAAACCATCAGATCTCGTGAGACTCATTCACTATCACAAGAATAGCACAGGAAAGACCCACCCCCATAATTCAGTCACCTCCCACTGGGTTCCTCCCATGACATGTGAGAATTGTGGGAGTTACAATTCAAGATAGGATTTGGGTGGGGACACAACCAGATCATATCACCGTGCAATACTTTCTTCCCTATACCAGATACAGACACTTTAAATACGCATTTGCCCTTGTTTCTTTGAACTGTGGGAAATTTTGCTTCCATAGTCATTTTAAATGTTACTGTAGAAATAAGTATGTCAGTGATCACTGTCAGTATGTGGCCCCCCAAGGAGTAGATTTGGAATATATTAAGTCATTTAGTGCCTAAAAGTATGTTTGGCACTGGTTTGCTACTGAAATATGTGGCAAGGTAACTGCATCAAGATGTTCCCTATGTGTCATCTCAATATTCACATAGTTGTGTATTTCATATTAGATATTTTTTTTCAGGGGGTACAGGCATACCACGGAGATATTGCAGGTTCAGTTTCAAACCGCTGCAATAAAGCAAGTATCACAATAAAGTGAGTCTCATGAGTTTTTTTGGTTTTCCAGTGCATATAAAAGTTTTATTCACACAATACTGTAGTCTATCACATGTATAATAAGATTCTATCTAAAAAACAATGTACATACCTTAAATTAAAAAATGCTTTATTGCTAAAAAATTCAATCATCTGAGCCTTCAGTGAATCATAATCTTTTTTGCTGGTGGATAGTCTTGTTTTGCTATTGATGGCTGCTGACTAATCAGGGTAGTGGTTGCTGAAGGTTGGGGTGACTACAGCAGTTTCTTAAGACAGCAATGAAGTTTGCCCCACAGATTGACTATTCCGTTCACAAAAGATCCCTATGCAGCGCTGTTTGATAGCATTTAAGCCACAATAGAACTTTCAAAATTGGAGTCAGTCCTGTCAAAACTTGCTGCTGCTTTATCAACTAAGTTTATGTAATATTCTGAATTCTTCATGTCATTTCAACATTCACAGTATCTTCAGCAGATTTCTTCTCAAGAAACCACTTTCTTTGCTCATCCATGAAAAGCAACTCCTAATCCGTGTTTGATCATGAGATTACAGCAATTCAGACCCATGTTTGGGTTCCACTTCTAACTTTAGTTCTCTTTTTATTTCTGTCACATCCACAGTTCCTTCCTTCAGTGAAGGCTTGAAACCCTCAAAATTGTCATCCATGAGGGTTGGAGTAAACTTCTTCTGAATTCCTGTTAATGTTGATGTTTTCACCACCTCCCATGAATCCTGATTATTCTTAATGGCACCTAGAATGGTGAATCTTTTTCAGAAGGTTTTCAATTTACTTTTTCCAGATCCATCAGAGGAATCACCATCTGTGGCAGCTATAGCCTTACAAAAAAAGTATTTCTTAGATAATAAGATTTGGAAGTCTAAATAACTCCTTGATCCATGGGTCACAGAATAGAAATTTTGTTACCAGGCATGAAAACAGCATTAATCTCCTTGTATATCTCCATCATAACTTCTGGGTGACCATGTACATTGTCAATGAGCAGTAATATTTTGAAGAGTCTTTTTTCTGAGCAGTAGGTCGCAACAGCAGGCTTAAAATATTCAGTAAACCATGCTCTAAACAGATGTTCTGTCATCCAGACTTTGTTTCATTTACAGAGCACAGGCAGAGTAGATTTAGCATCATTCTTAAGGGCCCTAAGATTTTTGGAATGGCCAGTGAGCATTGGCTTTAACTTAAAGTCACCAGCTATTAGCCCCTGAAAGGAGATTTAGGGACTTTCTCTGGATTAGGCTTTGGCTCAACGGAAATTTGTGGCTGGTTTGATCTTCTATCCAGACCATTAAAACTTTCTCCATATCAGTAATAAGGCTTTTCGGCTTTCACCAGAGTAGCACTTTGTATTCACAGCTTGGCTATTTGCCCCAGGAGACCTAGCGTTTGGCCTCTTTCAGCTTTGACATGCCTTTCTCACTAAGCTGTATCATTTTTAGCTTTTGATTTAAAGTGAGAGATGTGTGACTACTCTTCTTTTCACCTGAACACTTAGAAGCCATTGTAGAGTTACTAATTAGCCTAGTTTCAATATTGTTGTGTCTCAAAGTAGGGAAGCCTGAGGAGAGGGAGAGAGATGGAGGGGCTGGTGAGTGGAGCAATCAAAACACATTTGTTAAGTTTACTGTCTTAAATGGGTGCAGTTCATGGTGCCCCAAAACAGTTACAATAATAACATCAAAGTTCACTAATCACAAATCATCATAACATATATACAATGAAAAAGTGTGAAATATTGTGAGAATTACCAAAATATGGCACAGACAGGTAATTAGCACATGCTATTGGAAAAATGACTTGATAGACTTGCTTGAAACAGGGTTGCCAGAAATCTTCAATTTGTTTTTAAAAAAAAGAAGAAAAAAAGGCAGTATCTGTGAATCGCAGTATGCTTGTATTAAGTATTTGGGTATATAGAATAGTTCTTCCACACCAAGATGGGTTAAAAATTCTTAACCATTAAAAATCCTAAATTAACTCTTCTTTGCAAAGTTCTAAGTATAGGTTGAGAGCAGTGGTAGTTACTTCCTGACTTAAGTGTTCTGTGCAGCTAGTTCTGTGACCTGCCCGTAGGATCCTGCAATCTTAAACCTGAACTTGGGCTAAGCAAGTAAGACTGCTATTTAAATTTGTTTTTTATGTGAGTTACTGCTTAAATTCTTCCTGTTCTATGGTTAAAGCACCTTGCTTACATTACATTCCAAATTTGTCCCATACAACTGGGTTGCCACTGGCTTAACAAGACAAGAAAACATAGAGCTGCGAAGACCAAAGAAGCATGTATTTGCCTGGGTTCAGATCCTCTGAGCTTTTCCTCTTGTCTTAATTAGCCCTTGGTTATTTTCATATTCAGAGTTGCCAAGGGCTAAAGAGAAGATGCTAAGGAATGAGAAGGCCTAAAAAGTTTTAGGTGATACAGATATCTCCATCCCATATATGTCAGGTTATCTAAAGGGTTCCCTTGTTTAAACCTTGATAGAATTTCTTAGGTTCTGAAATTTGGAATCTAGATCACTAGGCCAAGAGCAACTGCTAGCTGATCTATTTTGGACTCCAAGTGACCTACAAACTCTGTTCTGCTTTAGAGAAACCACTTAGAGCCATTCTGTGTGCATCAAAAAGGAATCTAACAGGGAAAGGGGATGGCAGATATCTTTGGTAGGAACTCCATATGCAGTGGGACCATCTGAGTGGTTTGGCATGCTGCACCTTTAGTGGGACGCTAGCTTACCATGGGGCTGGATTATGTAACAGTGCTTGTCTTTAGACAGATACAAGGTTCAATTCATTCCTTTCTTCATAGAGCTTGCTTGTATCTGACTTGTCCATCCCACCATAATCTGAAGCACAGCATATGTGTGTTCTGTCTCCATGTCTTAGTAATTAAAATGGTCAGAGTTGGGAGATGCTTACATAACTGTAAGCTCACTCAAGCTAATAAGGTTGGCACACACTTTTCCTGCAGAAAAGGAACTTAAAGGATCCAGGATTGTAGTCTTCCTGAGATGTATTCAGTTAACCTTGAAACGGCACACAGCATTTGCCATGGAAACCTAAACATCCCAAATGACATGAAATAAAATTATTTAAACTTCTGGAAGTGTTCCTGTGTTATCTACCATTCTGACAAGGAAGCATTAGAGAATATTCAGCACGTGTCTCTCATGATTAAGGAGTTAGGCCAGTGTAATTAGGAAACACTTTCAAAACCCATTCCATCTAGAGACCTTTCTTGTTCTGGAATTCGAGCTCTGAAACTGTTTGCTGCTTTTCCCATCACAGTGCCTTTCTCTATTCACTGGTTTACTGTAGGGCGATTTGAGAATCCCCCTACAGTAAAAATCTCCCTAAAAAAAGAGGAAATTTTGTTTAAACCTGTTTGGAGTATGACTTAAATGTTTCTAAGTATATTCCCTGCTTGCCCAGACCACCTGCTTATTCATACATCAAGGCTTACTGTGTTAATCAGAAAAGAGCTGAGTATGAAATGTTAAGTCAAATGAGAAACAAATAGATATTAAGAAAGTAATTGGTGCTCATCTTTCTGGCCTCTGCTGAACTTAGCCATGGTTGTTCCTGTTTATGGCATAGAGCAGGGAGGAACTGAGCACGAATTTGGAAGGGCAGGGGCCTCACACATAATCTCTCAGATTAGTGTTTAAATCTCCTCCTAATTTTCTTTATCTAGATATAAATGTTCTTATTTCTTTCTTTTATAGAAGGATACATACCTTTTTATTAAAAGTGTATCTTACAGGAGATTCTTTTGTATTAGTTTATAGAGCATTGCTCATTCTTAAAGCTGCACAGAATTATTTTGTATGGATACACTGTATAACCAGTCCCATACTGATGATAGATCTGTACTAAATAACATGTACAAATGATCTTTTATATAGGTAAATATTTATGATAACTTTTGAAGAGTGAGGTTATTGGCTTACAGGATAAATGCATTTATAATTCTGTCAGTTTTAAAAATAATTTTGAGGCCGGGCACGGTGGCTTACGCCTGTAATCCCAGCACTTTGGGAGGCCGAGGCAGGTAGTTCATGAGGTCAGGAGGTCAAGACCAGCCTGGCCAAAATGGTGAAACCCCATGTCTACTAAATATACAAAAATTAGCCGGGCATAGTGGTGGACGCCTGTAATCCCAGCTACTCAGGAGGCTGAAGCAGGAGAATCGCTTGAACCTGGGAGGTGGAGGTTGTGGTGAGCCAATATCGTGCCACTGCACTCCAGCCTGGGTGACAGGGTAAGACTCCATCTCAAATAATAATAATAATAATAGTAATAATAATAATAATAATGAGTTATTTTCAAAATACTTAAGGTGTTTGTACTTGTTTTTATTATCATTGTTTCATCATGGCCTCACAGGCAATGTAGTATCAAACCTGATGTTTGCTGATCTGATAAGTGAAATATATTACATTGAAGGTTCAATTTTAATTTCTGAGAGCAAGGGTAAGCATTTTGTTGTAAGAGCAGTTTGTGTTTCCTTTCTATAAAGTATTTGCCCATTTTTCTACTGGCTTGTTGATTTCTTGGAGCTCTTTGTAAGCTTTATAGTCTCTGTAATTAATGAGTTCCAAACATTTTTCCTAGTTTGTCTTTCATCTTTTAACTTTGTTTTTGGTGTGCTCTGTCATACAGAACTATTTTTGTTGTTCTTCTATAGTTTACTTTTTAATGCTTCTATATTCTAAATCATAGCCAAAAATGATGTTCCCATGCAAAGGAATGTCTCATGTTTTCTTGTATACTTACTGTGGTTTCATTGCTTTTCCGTGGAAAGCTCTGATCCTTGTGTAGTTGATCCTGGTATAAATTCCACTTTACTTTTTTCCAGATGGCTCCCTGTTGTCCTACTACCACTTTTTGAATAGTCTATATTTTCCCCCATTGATTTGAGATCCCATCGTTGTCACAGACCAAATTCATGTTTATTTTACTTTTCTTCTCTTTTGGTCTACTTGTGTGCCATCATCATATTGTTGTAAATGTTGGCACTTTATAATCTGTGTAAATAAAAATAGGGCTGGTAAGCCCCTCACTGCTCTTTTGTCAAGCTTGTCAGTGACTACCATTGATGAACATGTCCTTGTGAACTTGAGAATCTGTTTGACCTTGTTCCAGGATAGAAATAGTAAGAACAGTAACATTTATTGACTATTTTTATATAAAGAAGAAAAGTCTTGAAATCTTAGGCTATGTATAGTCAGGTGCTTCCTCAGAAAGTCTGGTCATTTCCCAGGCATACATATTGTATGTGCACTTGTATATCTATCATTAGCGTATAAGCCTCAGGAGCAGGAAAAAGAGCTTATCATTCCATTCCAGTTCTTATTACCATGTAGGAATTTGGTTCATGAAAGGAAACAAAAACTGGTAACTTTTTAATTATTTGTATAAATTATTTCTGTCATTTACATTGCTGATTATAATAGGATTTAACACAGTAAGTGACCACTTTTAGTCACTATATAAAGGAAGTCAGTGGTAGTGATTTACTATTTATGTTTAGCTTTTCACATTACTCTTTTCATTTTCATTGCACTTCAAAGACTCACTTAAATGGAGTTTCACATTTTGTGAACATTCTACATTGTTGGGAGGCAAAGCTGAAGCCATAGTTATGAGGCTTAAAAATGGAGGACTGTGATAGATTACCTCCAGGTAACATTCATTTTAAGGGCTTTTATGCCTGCTTTCAGTAGTAAATCCTGTTCCCAGAGTGAATACTACTTTGCTGGAGAATCAGTCATTGGTCACTTTTAAGTGCCTAAACTTTTTGGCTAGTATTAAAATTTTCTTGAAGTACAACCATTTTATGACATCAATCATGGTATTGATATATTTAAAGAATAACTATAAATTGCTAGAACTTATCATCCATTTTACCCAGATATAAGACAGGAGCCTTTCCTATTATGCCAGAAAGCTAAATGGGACTCTTAAATTTGAGGATGTTGAAATGTCTTAAATTTTGGCAGTTGCTCTGTAACAGCTAGCTAATGTTTTCTGGTATATGTCTCTTCCGTGTGTCTAACTTACATCACAAATATTAAGGATGGATTATGCATATTTGAATCTGTCAGGATGCTCCAGATAAAGAATTTTGGAGGTCTTCTGACCCTGAAAAGAAGCTACCTGAAACTGTAGCTTGCTCATGGGCATGGTGGCAGAGTGAATGCCTGATCCAGTGCATTGCTCTTAATATGCTAGTGTGCCACATTTTATTCTCTTTATACTTGAAATTTATAATTATTTCAGATTCTTTTTCTTGACACAGGTGCCAAATGAAATTACACTTTTGTAGTACACTTTACATTTTTTTTTGTATTATAAAAGTAACCATTCTGATATGTGAAGTATATTTTAATAACTGAATGAGGAGTGTGTCAGCCAAACAAACTTTCAGTTGGGTCTTTGTCATTTTGTAATTCTAAGAATATATAAGTTAGTAAGCTTCTTCCCTCTAAAATATAAGCTCCACAGGGCAGTGAATTTTGTTGGTTTTTCTTTCATTCACTGGCATAGCCTAAATGTATAAAAAATAGCCTGACACGTGTTAGGCATTGTATTAGTCTGGTCTCACACTGCTAAGACATACCCAAGACTCAGTAATTTATAAAGAAAAGAGTTTTATTTGACTCACAGTTCAGCATAGCTAGGGAAGCCTTAGAAAACTTACCATCATGACAGAAGGGGAAGCAAACATGTTCTTCTTCACATGATGGCAGGAAGAAGTGCCAAGCAAAAGGGGAAAAACCCTCTTAATAAAACCATCAGATCTCGTGAGAACTCACATGTATCATGAGGGAAACATGGAGGTGCCTGTCCCCGTGATTCAATTACCTCCCACCGGATCCCTCCCACGACACATGGGGATCATGGGAACTACCATTCAAGATGAGATTTGGGTGGGGACATGGCCAAACCCTATCAGGCACTCACAGTATTTGTTGAATGAATGATGATTAGAGTCTCAGACTCCCTGTATACAAATCCTAGCTCCTTCCTATTTACTGAGTCTGTAACCTTGGGCAAGTTATAGCATCCTTGTGTGCCTGTTCCCTTACTTTAGAATGGAGATAATAAACTACTAACCTTAGACTAGTCTTAGAAATGTGAAGTTCTTGGCACAATACTAATGGTTGCCATTGCTGTTCCTGAAGATTCAGAGCTACTTGATGTGCTCTTGGTAGTATTTTTTTAAATTCTGTAACTGGACTGTGACAATAATCTTACCATTAGATATTTAGTCTTAAAAGTGAAGGACAACTTATTGGAGATTACCCGAAGGGTCTCATAGTCTGACTCCTCAGGCTTTAACCACTACCAGAGCACACAGTAGGAGGCTATCTCAAATCACCTTTGGCAGGGGTCCCCAAATCCTGGCCCACAGACCAGCACTGGTCTGTGGCCTGTTAGGAACGGGGCCACACAGCGGGTGGTGAGTGGTGAACAAGCAAGTGAAACCAAGCTCCACCTCTTATCAGTGGCAGCACAAAGTCTTACAGGAGCACAAACCCTATTGTGAACCGCGCATGTGACGGATCTAGATTGCATGCTTCTTATGAGAATCTAATGATGAATGTAATGCACTTGAATCATTCCAAAACCATCTTCCACCCCATCTTTGGAAAAATTGTTTTCCACGAGACTGGTCCCTGGTGCCAAAAAGGTTGGGGACGGCTGATCTTTGCATAGTCTCAAATATAAGGATTATATTAAGCCAGAAATGTTTCTCATCAAGGAATCCTTTGTTTTGAGCTGCAGGTCGTGTTTTAGAACAAGTCTGTCCTCTTCCATGTTGCAACTCCTAAAATATTTGAAAACAGATATGTCCACTTGAGAGATAGCTCTGAACTGAACATCCCTGGTAATAAGACATTCCCTTTGATAATGAAAGTTCCCATATTTGAACAGCATGGAATAGAATAACATTGTCTCTCAGATTCTAGTCTTCTATTAAAACCGCAGTTACTTTTGCACCAAACTAACATAGCTAGAATAGGATTGGGGTAGTAGGTAAGTATAGGGTGTGAGTGGTGTAGCACATCATACAGTTGTGTAGCACAATTCCAGCTATTAGCTCAGTCCCAAGTCCCTTTTATGTGTGCTGTGTTCCCACGTTTCCTGCAGATCTTACCCATGCACTTGCAAGATCAAATGATTAGGTATGAAACATATGTAGGTTAAGTATTCAGCATATGAAAACATACCTAGTCATTTGATCTTGCAGGTGCAGGAGTAGGGTCTTCACTTGTTTTGTTAAATGTTACCTTGTTTTTCTTGTTCTGGTCTGTTAAAAGTGCCTTTTGATCTACCTTATTCCTTTTCTCTCACTTTCATGTGTCATGTCACATGTCAATTAACATTTTATTTACAGTGAAATTACAAAGATTTGTACATATGTAGGTTTTGTTTTGAGAAAAGTGATAATTCTTTATATTCTGCTATACCTTGTTCTTTGATCACTTGCAGAGCATTCCTTGGTATAAACATATTCTAACGTATTTCACTCTATTTTTGATTGATGTTTAGGTTGTTTCCAATTTGTTGCTATTAGCACTGCTGCAGTGCACCCCTTCAGTAATATTTTTGTGTCCTATAGACCATTGCTTCTCTTTCAAAAATTGTGTGGTTATTTTTGCGGTTATTTTTCCAAACGAACTTTAAACTTATAAATTCCATTCTCACTGGTATTGCAATGAATATGTAATTTGAGGACTGACATCTTAACAATATTGAGTCTCCCCCTCAAATACTGAAATTCTACAGAAATTAAGTACAATTCACATTTGTATATGGACTTAGGCATGGTTCTGTTTGGATTTCAGTTACAATTGGAGGTCATATATAATCGGTTTCCCCTTTCTTTGAGTTTTATGAAATGAGGAACTTCATCATAAAGTCTCAAGTGTATAAATATTTTATCCTTCTTGGGATTCTGTTACTTCTTATCTTTGCCCTTATAGTGATTCAGCTGGTTCTCATTTAAAGTTTTTACACAAAAACAGTTTGGATTATATTTTGAGGTTTTCACTTCAGATACTGGACAAGTAATTACTAATATAAAGGCAACTAACATGGTCATAATAGAAGTATGGTGTTTACTCTTCACATTTATCTTCCCAAAGTTGCCTTCAGCATTGAAATTTTAATGTTTGACCTTTTTAAATAGGAATTAAGATTCTAGTTACTACTATATATTTGAAGGATATAGAAGCATGATTTCACACTTCATAGTCACATTATGGGATTATCTACAAAATTTTTTAGCTTTTTAAAATTAGATGGTTTCCTAGGCCAAAATCATTTAGATGTTGCTCTTCCAGTATTAGAATCTTTATTCTGTGGGGTTTTTTAAGTGCCTTTTTTTGTTTTGTTTTCAGAGAAAGTTTCATTGTGCAAATCTAACTTCATGGCCTCGCTGGCTATATTCCTTATATGATGCTGTAAGTAACTTACCTTAAATTTACTTTATATATGGTAGGCCATGTCATAACTAAGGGTCATTAAAAAACAAAGGTTTAGTTTTTCCAGTTTCTAGTGCCTTATAACTTAAGAACAAAATATCCTAAGAGTGGTGGCTAACACCTGTAATCCCAGCACTTTGGAAGGCCAAGGCAGATGGATTGTTTGAAGCCAGGCATTCAAGACCAGCCTGGGCATCATGGTGAAACCCCATCTCTACAAATACAAAAATTAGCCGGGTGTGGTGGCATGCGGCTATAGTCCCAGCTTGGGAGGCAGAGGTGGAAGGATTGATTGAGCCTGGGAGGTCAAGGCTGCAGTAAGCTGAGATTGTGTCACTGTACTCCAGCCTGGACAACAGAGCAAAGACAAAGAAAAAATTATCATAAGACTTTTTTAGAGTTTTACTAAGCACGTGAGATTTTGTTGGGTTGGGTGATAGTTACATTTAGAACATGAAAGCATCCATCTATAACAGTTTTGGTTTTTCTCTAAACAAATATATTAACTTACATCTCTTGATCATTAGTCTATTAAGTAATGCATCCATGAGGGGTTTTGCTCCTTAAAATTTAACACTAGGCATTGCCACATTTTGCAAAACTAAGTAAGGGACAGTGTTGAAATGGTTTAAAGAATCTGGATTTCAGATCAGAGACTGACTTCAGAGTCTGATGTCTGTCATTTACTCTGGGCCTGGAGCAAATTACTTCTCCAAGGACCTGTAAAATGGATACAGTGGTAGCTATTGTAGTTGGTGTGCATAGCGGGCATTCAATAAATGCTAGCCATTTCCCTTAATGAATCACTGCCCACTAATCTGGAGTCCTGGGAAAACTCAGCAGCATGCACAATACTAAAGGAAACTGCAGTTGATCTCTGCTTTTTAGCAGCTTTTAAACAATTACAAAGACACAATATATGAGTGTTTTTGCATATGTTTTGCATATGCTTGTGAAAATTATGTAGTAAATAGGTGCCAAGTAAGGTATGTAGATAGCAGGTGCTAGTGCAAATTATAGGTGCCATAATCCCTATGGACTGAGTCAGAAATGGCCTAATAGAAGGCAGAAGAGAGGCCAGTTCCAAGCAGGGGCACAGAACAGAGCAATCCACAAGGGAGTTGGGAGCACATACCGCTGGGATAAGACAGTGAGTGAGAAAAGGCTGGAAGGCAGACTTAATGCTGGGCAAAGGAGCTGGAGCTTGATCATTGCTGCATAAGAAAATGGAGGCATTTAAACTGGGACTGAGATGGGACTGAGTGATTACTTAAATTGCTGCCAATGTGTTAGTTTTAAGAGTTGAAAAGCTTAATAGTAGATTTTGATAAGTCCATGAACTTGATTATTATACCTTTATACCTTTATTTTAAACAAGATTATACCTTTATTTTAAACAAGGAAACCTTAATGGACAGAATCAAGAAACAGCTACGTGAATGGGATGAAAATCTAAAAGATGATTCTCTTCCTTCAAATCCAATAGGTATGAAGTTAGTTTACTGCCTGGGGCCTGGGATGTCTTGCTGTAAAAAAAATAGCTTTCTAATGGATGAAATCATATATTTTAGTTTTGGTTTTTTTTTTAGACTGATTAAAACATTTTAATTCTGAAAAGCATAACTTCCTTTGAGCAGTTGAAAAAAAAATGAGTATTTCAAAATTAATTGCAATAAAATCCTTATATTCTGTGAACACTCCAATTTCAGACAATTTCAGACAAATTGCAGGAAGTGGCTGTCATCCAAAAACACCTCCTGAGTGTGAGGATTCCTTTCTGTGTTCTTTAAGGTGCCTTTGAAACAAGTGACTTTAGTTCCAGGACTTGCCTTAATTACATAAACTCTCTTCATCTGTTTACAAGGTATAGTTTAGTTATTTTTCTAGTCTCTTGGCAAATAACTTCTAACATGGATTTGAGTTCACGTTTAACGTAAAAGGATTTTACCAAAAAAAGTATAGGAAAAGAAGTTAAATTTAGAGCTTCTGAAAAGTATGTGTTTGACAGCTGGTATATTTTCATATTGTTTATACATGTATGAAATGTGTAACCTTATAGAGAAGGATTTATTTCAAAAGGACATTATCTGATTTGTAAGTTGTCTGATGCTTGTCTGACTCTTAAGTTTAAAACTTGAAAAACCATGTCTTGAAGATTTTTCTTACAGAGTAGCTGCTTGTCTTCCTATTGATGATGTATTGAGAATTCAGCTCCTTAAAATTGGCAGTGCTATCCAACGACTTCGCTGTGAATTAGACATTATGAATAAAGTGAGTAAAGTGAATATGTTTTTGATGACCATGTTTTATTCAGGCTGGAGAACTAGGATGCTCTGTGGGGTCCAATGGAGCTATATATAAGTCCAGTAATGTAGTCAAGCAATTCAGATTTCAATTGGGATCTTACAGATAAACTCAAATTGTTTTGTGTTTGTCAAATATGAATACATTTATCAACTTAGTGAAAAATACTTGATTTCTACATGGAAATATCCAAGGTTATATATCACTATTCTTTTACTCTAGAGAAGGTCATTTAGTTTTATGTAAATATGTGGCAGATCTCAGTTTCAGTGATTTTCTTGCTCCATCTTTAAGTGTTTTTGAATGCTTGGAAGGAAAATGTGGTATTCAGAGAGGGCAATATCTTTATGAGTTTCTTGATCTATGTGATTACATGATAAAATGAATGCCAGTTTTTCCCAATTCTTCTCTCAAATTTTTTAGTGTACTTCCCTTTGCTGTAAACAATGTCAAGAAACAGAAATAACAACCAAAAATGAAATATTCAGGTAAGGTCTTTATTACATTTTTAATATACTTGCCTTATCAGAATTACAATCAAGACTGTGTTTCTGTTTTCCATATACTTTCCTCCAATACCTAAAAGTTACAAACACTCAGCAAATGAAATATAGGGAATTAGTTCACTTTTGGTAAGACCATCTTCCAGATTGAGTACTCAGATCAACAATACATGTCAGGGATTATTCACAGGTAATGAGCATGGTAAAGTAAAACAACTGAGCAATTCTTTTCCCCCTAATTCTATATATTAGACTGTCTTAGAAATCTACACAATATATTGTCTTCAATTAGGCCCTAACATAGATGCCTCAGAAATTACATTTCAGTCATCAGTTTTGCCATATAGGGCCAAAGTAGGACATGCTTCTGAACACTGATGCTCTGATATAACAGTGTTTGATGAATTTGTCATAAAATGATTTTCAGAGTTATAAATCAAGAAGGTAAGGAAACTGCTTTCTGCAAAATAATCAACTGCCCCAAAATGACCGCACAGGACCTTGTTATTGCACTTATACTCTCAGACTCCTTTAGAAGCATTTGAATTTTATATTCTTTACAATGTCTGTCTTGAGGAGGATTTTAAAAACAAGTACTATTTCCTTTGGGTCATCACAGAAAACACTTAGACATTTAGACAAAACAGGCCTGTCTGCCAGCTACACCCCCACCCCATTTTAATACTAAGATCCTGGTATTATGTAAAACTGAAAGATTAAAAACTATATAGCTCATACCTCATTTCTTGGTGAACTTCAGGAAAATTCTAAGCATTTAATAGAATTAGACTTCTCATTTTGACTTGTCCTCCATGTTGATTCTTTGTTTTAGTTTATCCTTATGTGGGCCGATGGCAGCTTATGTGAATCCTCATGGATATGTGCATGAGACACTTACTGTGTATAAAGCTTGCAACTTGAATCTGATAGGCCGGCCTTCTACGGAACACAGCTGGTTTCCTGGGTAATGTTATGGTGGTGGTTGCTTTTTTTTTTTTCTTTTTTTACCCTAATTGGGCAGAAAAATCCAGAGTCCTAAGCAGAGTTGCTACAATCTTTATAATAAAAAGTAGACAAATGAGTAATTTTATACAAAAATTAGCTGGGTGTGGGGGCAGGGGTCTGTACTCCCAGCTACTCGGGAGGCTGAGGCACAAGAATCGCTGGAACCTGGGAGGCAGAGTGTTGTAGTGAGCCAAGATTGAGCCACTGCACTCCAGCCTGGCGACAGAGTGAGAATCTGTCTCAAAAACAAAAAGTAATTTTATTTAAATGTCCTTCATTCCACAAATAGCTAGAAACATGTTGCACTTTTTGTATCTTTTATATAGCATCATTGAATGAAAAGTTAAGAAAAGGTTGACAACTGCAGTTGTCCTCAAATTACTGTATCCAGTTAAATCCAAAATTGTTTTTTTCTGTCACATAATTCTGAAAATCAGCTGTTTTATGACCCAGTAAAACTTCATATCTGGACCATATTCTGTAGTAATGTAAAACCGGAGAATGTTTACAAAGCAATGATAGACTAAGAAGGTGCAGAACCCATTGAATCCTGCTTTTCTTCTGGTTTGCCTTTCGTTGTTGTTGTTGTTGGCTTCAGCTTAATGATTCTCAAAAGTATGATCCTGGGAACCTGCTCCCTTCCCTCAGCCGTACTATCTTCAACTATCTTCAGTTTTCAAAGAGGGATGCTAAGAAGGGATTACATGCTACTCTAGAGTTAGGACCATGTCACTTGGATTGCCCTATCTATCTTATTTGGCACCCTATGTGAGGACTAAAACTAGAATACATTTGTTACTATAAATAGTAAATGTGGCATACTATACCTAGGGGAAAAAGAAATAACAGTTGCAATTATGTGGTTTATCTTAAAAATAAAATGCCATGGTTTGTATTTCTGGTTGCATTATCTGACAATCATTCTTATTTTAGAATAGTAGTTTTCAAGTATTTTTTGAGACGTGTCCTTCCTGGCCCATCCAGTTTAACTCAGACAGAAGTGCCTATTTCTGCAGGTGGTTGCTGTTTCCTAACTTGGCTGCAATACAACACAAGTTAGAATGTGGTCTTGGCAACCAGCAATTTGTATAAAGAAATTTATAAGATTACTCTTTATTTCTATGCAGAAGAATGTGAACATGGCTTAAGAGCATAAAATTATATATAACAGACTGATGTATTACCATAGGATGTATCCAAATTAGAAAATGTTTTTAGGTTTCAGGGAACTGTATGGATCAAATCCTAAGGATTAAGGAGATATTCTAAGGTCTGTCTTCATGATAGGTTGATATGATAGATAGGATAGGCTTGGAGTACAGAAGTGTTTCCTTAGCTGATATCTTTCCTTATTTTCTTAGGTATGCCTGGACTGTTGCCCAGTGTAAGATCTGTGCAAGCCATATTGGATGGAAGTTTACGGCCACCAAAAAAGACATGTCACCTCAAAAATTTTGGGGCTTAACGCGATCTGCTCTGTTGCCCACGATCCCAGACACCGAAGATGAAATAAGTCCAGACAAAGTAATACTTTGCTTGTAAACAGATGTGGTAGAGATAAAGTTATCTAACAAATTGGTTATATTCTAAAATCAGATCTGCTTTGGAAATTATTGCGTCTGATACATATCTAAGTAAACACAACATTACTTGGAGGGTTGCAGTTTCTAAGTATACTTTTGGAGAGCATGAACAGCAGTCTAGAATACTAGAAACATCTACTTGGGTAGCTTGGTACCATTATCCTGTGGAATCTGATATGTCTGGCAGCATATCATTGATGGGACATGAAGACATGTTTGGAAATGAGATTATTTCCTGCGTAAAAAAAAATTCCTACAATGTGAAACGAATTATTTGATCCTGATGTATGGGACAGCATATCTGTACCAGTGCTCTAAATGACAAAAGCTAGGGTGACAAGTACATGTTCCTTTTTGAAAGAAGCAAGGCAATGTATAATTCTAAAAGGGCTTTGTTCCTTTCCATTTTCTTTAGCTTCTCTGAGATACTGATTTGTAAATTTTGAAAATTAGTTAAAATATGCAGTTTTTTGAGCCCACGAATAGTTGTCATTTCCTTTATGTGCCTGTTAGTAAAAAATAGTATTGTGTATTTGCTCAGTATTTGAACTGTAAGCCCATTTATACTGTTCCATACAAAAGCTATTTTTCAAAAATTAATTTGAACCAAAACTACTATTACAGGGAAAATTTGCCAAAACATGTCCCCTCACACAGGCTACACGTGATACTGTATTTTGTTCAATGTAAATTGAAGAAAATCTGTAAGTAAACCTTAAATGTGAAACTAAACATGTTCTTTGTTCAAATAATATAAAATATCACTCATAATTTTAAAGTTCTAAAAAGACTGCTTTGCCACCTACCTCTTTGCTTATATTCAACGGTTTAGTGGGTCCTTTCACATTTGTGTAATAACTTTGGTTTTATTGATACTCTTTTGCTACTTTAAAACTAATCAGGTTAAATGTTTACTCAAACTAGAGTAATAGTATGAGGCCAAAATACATGCCTTGAGTGGAGTGAAATCAGTTGAGTATCACATTGCATATTTATGTAAATAGAGTAAATGAAAATTCAAGAATGCTTCTATTCAGGATATGCCCCTGCCTTATTTTTTCTAAGCTCTACTTTACTACTTTTTGAGACAGAGTCTTGCTCTGTTGCCCAGGCTGGAGTGCAGTGGCACGATCTCAGCTCACTGCAACCTCTGCCTCCTGGGTTCAAGTGATTCTCCTGCCTCAGCCTCCCGAGTAGCTGGGACTACAGGTGCCCACCACCACGCCTGGCTAATTTTTTGTTTTTAGTAGAGACGGGGTTTCACCGTGAGAGCCAGGATGGTCTCGATCTCCTGACCTCGTGATCCGCCCGCCTTGGCCTCCCAAAGTGCTGGCATTACAGGCATTGAGCCACCGCGCCTGGCCTACTACTTTTAATAATTGTGGGTTTATATGACTTCATTGGTTGTTCATAATAGTTCTTACACTGCACTAAAACTGACTCTAAGTGGATCCCAGGAAGTTCTTTTCAGCAGCATTTGCAATGAGTTACCTTTCCCCCTGAAAAGTTAGTTATAATTTCAGTATGTCCCATACTGCTTACTAGCAAATAAAATTTTCTGATCTGTAAAAACACACATATAATACTACTGAAAATGGCTTTACACATGACAAAACCAAACCTCTGATAGCTAACTCTGCATACTTTCTATACAGAAATGGTATGTATTATATGATTTTGGGTCTAAATCTGTATTTTGGCACTACTTAAATATTTCAAAGTATTATTTTATAATGCATTTAATTACTGACCTGTGTGCAGTCATTTCTGAGGCTTTCTTGCATCATAGCCCCTGTGACACTTCCTCTTAGAAATATTATACTCTACAAAATTGTTTTATCAAGGTCCAAAATTACTATTTGCTCATAGAGCACAAAGATGTTATGACTGGCTACACAGAAAGGAAATAATGATATGTCAGTATAGCAGCTGAAATAAACAGTTTGTGTTATACATTTTATTTACCTAATGAAAGCATTTAGGACTCAAATCTTTAGAGAACAAATATGTAAGAATGTAAACCATATCCTTTTAATTAATAAAATAACATTTACTTTAAAGAGAGGCATATTACCACTGTATATGACACCTGATATACATTGTCAGATACCACATAAACACATTTATCTTCCAATACCAATGTTTTATTAAAATAATAGGCTCAAGAGTAACCCTCAAGTTAATCCCATGACTGTCCCAGGCCCTGCAGCATAAAGAAATCATTGTGACAGGAAAATATCAACCACATACTAAAGCATAACTTGCTAGAACAAATCCTGTACGTATGAATGCCAGCAACTGGGGACACATTTAGTATTCATATTTTATGCAGACTTGTCAGTTATTTCCTTTTTAAGCCCAAGTTTCTTTTGGAATTCAGATAAGAACTGACACATCATAGATAGTCATTGTTCAAGGTAACCCAGTTATTTCAATTGCAAACAATAAACATTTTTTCTTCAAGACAGTTACCACTTTTTAAGATCTTAGTACTACCCTATGCAAAAACAATTTTTTTAAAAAGGCTGAACAGGTTAAGATGATAGCCAACTATGGAAACTATTCCAAAAGAACTGTACATTTCAGTGATATAAATCGGATCTCAGTTTAGTTCTTGAAATATATTTCACAAAATAAGACCCTTGTTGTTCTACAGAGGTCCCCTAAACTGTCTTTTATTATGATGTAGTTTCTAAAACCTCATTAAGAGGGGAGAAAATTAATCTTACCAGAAATGCTCTGCTTTTTAGTAGCCATCAGTTTTAGGTCTTTTTATGTAACTCAGAAGTTCATCTTTTTCCATTTGGTAACCACTTTTTTTCCACTGTTCTCGCAACTGTTGTAATAGAGCCCCAATTTCTTTTCCTGAAGAAATGCCCACTTTTCTGATGTCATGGCCACTTACAGGAAATGGAGGAATGGACCACTGCTGCATTTCCTTTAGGAGACAGTGCTCTCCTTGGTACTTCAGTAGTTCACATACACGAGTAGTTGCATCAGGTTCCCTAGACTACATGTCAAAATCAAAATTTAGTTTCATCACACATGAAAACATACACTTACGATCTTATCCTAAAATTTAAATACTCAAATTTTTTCCTTTAAAATAAGTAAAGTTCACAGAATTGTAGATCTTAGTTTTGATAAATTATAAATTAGTGACAATACTTCATATTTCTGACCAAGCCGAGTATATACTTACATCTATAATGAAGTCTTGATAGGGTTTCAATGGGTCTGAACTATCTGTTGCTTTAATTAAATCTTTCCTATTTTTAACTATAAATAAGCCAAGGTTTTTCTCTTCTTTTGCGATCTTCAACCTCAAATCCAATTTTGTGACATCATCTTGTACTTTGAATAATGAGGCCAAAAGAGTCATTGGCTTTGGTGAAAAACCTTCAACATTTTTACTGACTTTGTCAAATTCTTCTAGACTTGCATTAGCAGGTAAACCTGTAGGGATAAAAGCATTTTTCACCTGTTTTTAGTGGGGGAAGAAAACCACTCATATCCTAAACCTTGCCACTGTTTTAGTATACAGAAATGCTTTGTCACTAGGATACATCATATAGGTTCAGTCTGATGTTCCAACTTACAGGCAAACCACTAATATATTATTGTTATTCTCTCCCCTATCACCTTCAAAACCTCTAAAATGTTGTTTCCATTAACAAGCTACATCAAGAGGTCCAGAGGTAGTGGTGATGGTAGTGTCAGATTCACAAGGCATATTCTTTCTAATCACAAATTCCTGACTTTCCACTGATACAACATCCACCCCCCATTCAATAATGTTACTGAAATTTGAAATAATATACCCAAGCTTCCAGAAGTGTGATAAACCATATAATCCCACTGTTCTTTGTGAAAATGAATTACATTTACTGAACAATTTCTGTGTACAAGTTACTCTTCTAAAAGAGCTTTACATGTATTAACTCACTGAATCATTTAGCTTTTCTTTTAGACATACGGTATATTACTTTTAAACCCCTTTTTTGGGTTAGAAACTAACCCAAGTTGCAAAGACTAGATAAGGGGCTGAGCTTCCTTCAAACCTAGATCTGACTCGAGACTACTCTACAAGCATCACAGGCTGTCTTTGAGCTGTTCCCTACTCACGACAAAATGTACCCACCCCATAACCAAAACTTTGTCTTATTTTAAAGTACTCCATTTCTTCATCAAGAATTCAACCAAATGAGTCAAACATTTTTTCCTTATGAAATTTGAAACCAGATATTTCGGTGCCAAAAATTCAAATACTTTATAACTTGCTCTCACCTATATAAGGAGCCACATCAAGATCATAGATAAGGTGAATCAAATGATTTACATGGTTACCAACAAGAATTTTTTTCAGTTCCACCCAAATCCTCTCTCCTGATATTCCAGCCAAGCCTTTTGCATTTTCTGCAATTGCTTCCAAAGTCTCAGCATCGTGGTCACCAGGTTTGTCTACAATTCTCCCATAAAACCTACAAGACAAAATCTTCACAGGGTATTACCTCTATATTGGCATGTCACAAGAAAAATCTGTTTTTCATTTTTATTGATACTATCCCATACATCTACTGGTATTTTAGTAGAAAGCAACTGGTCATTTCTCCACCTCCTCTTTCTTTTCCCAGATAAGAAAACCCTACATCTAATAAAGTATAAGTAGCCTTTCTGAGGTTAGCAAGAACTAGAACCTCAAGGTCTCAACCTCACTTCCAAATCATTGACTTAAGACGTTCAGAATGGTCATCAAATGCAATTTCTGAACTGGCACTTGCAGTAGATGAAAAAAAATAGCATTCTTGTAAAGGGAGCAAACCAAAACAAGACTGCAGTACCTTAACATAGTCGTCTTAATTCCTCAAAACTTGCCTGTCTGTACACATTAATACTTTCAATGAAAACCTTCAAATATGACTAATCTAGTTGCACACCCTGGAGTATATTTCACGGAATCTTGGCACTGGAAGCCCTAACGTACATGTGTTTTACCACTCATATCCTTAAAATTCTAATGAACACCCTCTATTCATCAGTGGTCCAAAGTTAATGCTAAATAAGTAAATTAATGCTAAATTTGGATTAGTGATCCAAATACAGCTAAGTCTTCATCTATGTTCTATAATTTGTAAGAGAGACTACAGGTACTCAAGTTAAAAAAAAACTACATTTATTGACAAAATATGATCTGTTATAGAATATTCTGAGAGCAATCCCAACCAGTGAAAAATGAGTATTACTTGACATCAACTAGCCAATTCGGATAGTTTTTTAAAAAGGTTAGTGTGTGACATTTAAAAATCACTGCTACTCACAAAACTAGTCGTGCATTTCATATTTACCAACTTTATCCAAGTTTTTCTTTTTTTTTTTTGAGATGGAGTCTTGCTGTTGCCCAGGCTGGAGTGCAGTGGCACGATCTCAGCTCACTGCAAGCTCCACCTCCCGGGTTCATGCCATTCTCCTGCCTCAGCCTCCCGAGTAGCTGGGACTACAGGTGCCTGCCACCATGCCTGGCTATTTTTTTGTATTTTTAGTAAAGACTGGTTTTCACCGTGTTAGCCAGGATGGTCTCAATCTCCTGATCTCATGATCAACCTGCCTCAGCCTCCCAAAGTGCTGGGATTACAGGCGTGAGTCACCGTACCCGGCCCATCCAAGTTTTGAGCATGTCTTTATACTTTGATAGTTTTAATCATATAACAGGTATTTCTTTTCAGCAAAGTCATTTTGTTGTGAACTATCACCTGATTTCCACGACCACCTAAAACCATAAGCTGTATGAAGGCGAACACTTCCACTCATTCATTACCATGTTTAATACACCTAACACAGGGATTGACCTGTGGTAAGCATTCAAACATCTGTGTAACTAATGGATCAATGAAGGAAATATCAATCAAAAAGAAAAATGGGCATTTAAAAAAATGACTTAAACCAGAATTACAGGAAAGATCACAAAAAGTATATGTGCATTCTGGGAATGAAAATACAATATGAAGTAGCTAAGTAATTTTCACTCATAAGGCATAGGATGCCAGGTCTCCACTGGAGACAGACATCTGGGATGTCACCATTTTGTACACTGACCTGCTGTAGGTTTCATATGACTAGTGTTACGCTCTAGTGATTATATTAAAACTATCACTTTTTATTTTTAAAAATTCTTACCTGAAGTATCTTAAAATTCTAAGATAATCCTCTTGTATTCTCTGTTTAGCATGTCCAACAAATCTAACTTTCTTATTTTTTAAATCTTCATAACCATTAAAGTAGTCAAATAAAGTGCCATCAAAACCTATTCGTTAGAAGAGAGAAAAATCACTGTTGGCAAATAAGAATTTGAAAACACAAGAAAATCAGCTAAGCACTATCACAAACAGTAAAAATTCAGCAGGAGGAAGAGTTATTAAAACACAGGTATTCATATATATCAGCTATCAAATGGAAGACAATAAAAGACAGTCTTTTAGTCTGTTTAGTTGCATTTACAATTGCAACTAAAAAGGTAATTCAAGAATAACCTAAACAAGAAATATGCAAAATTTGTATGAGGTGGAGTGGAGCCAACAAGACACCATACAAGCTAATTTTCACAATATGGGAAAATAAACAATAGCCAAAATAAAATGGAAAAAATACATAACAGGATTAACAGAAGAAACGAAAATATTTCATATTCTTGGAATGGGGAAGATCTTTCAAACTCTACTTAGCAAGAAAACAGAAAACAAAACACAAAACAACAGGATTTTCGAAGAAATAATTGAATGACATAAACAATCAAAAATGCCTGTATGGCAGAAACTACTGTCACACAGAAAGTCGTAAGTGACATCTTTGGAAAAATACATGTAAGCCCGTATTAAAAAACATGGCTAATTTCCGTAATATATAAAAATTATTCTAAATAAGGCCACATAAATAGAAAAATAGGCTACATATAAAGGAAATGTAGAAATCTCTTTAATAATGAAGATTTTCAACCTTAGTCATAAATCCATTTTTTGTTCTTTGAGGCAGATTCTCACTTTGTCACCCTGGCTGCAGTGCAGTTGGTGCAATCTCAGCTCACTGCAGCCTCCCAGGTTCAGGTGATTCTCCTGCTTCAGCCTCCCAAGTAGACCTGCCACTACGCACAGCTAATTTTTGTATTTTTAGTAGAGACAAGGTTTTGGCATATGGGCCAGGCTGGTCTCGAACTCCTGACATCAAGTGATCCACCTGCCTCAGCCTCCCAAAGTGCTAGGGTTACAGGCATAAGCCACCATGCCCGGCCAGTAAACACACATTTTCGAGATAGCATTTTTCAGATCGGCAATGATGCAAACATTTGATAACAGTGTTAGCAAGGGTGTGGTAAACATGGGCAGTCCTGTTCGTTACAGATCAGGAGACTTCACTACAGAGCCTTTAAAACTTTGTGAATTTTGAACCATGTTAATCTATTAGCCATTCACAAAAATGGTAATAAACAAATTCATATGTCAAACCAAAAAAGAAAAAGCAACATAAAATAATTTTATATATATGTACATAAAACCTTAAGTATTAATTAGTAGAGTGACCACTTCATACTGGTTTGCCTGAGACTTTCCTAGTTTTAAAGCTGAAAATCACACATCCAAGGAAATATTTCAAACTCAGACAAACTAAGACAGTTGGTTACCATGGAGACTTAAGAAAAAGAAAAAGGAATTGAGAGCCGAAACACAGACACCATTCAGCTAACCAAATGGGGAGGTCAGTGATCCTATGAGATACTTCACTCTGTAGCATTACAGAAGAGGCACTGACAACTACTTGTCAAAAATACCTCTTAGTTGTGTTTGAACTTGAATGCTCTTTGATTATCCCAAAAGCAACAGTATATTGGTAAGTTCACACTTAATGCTTAAGTCTTCCCAAGCTGTTAAAAGTTTTATATGCATATAGTAACTTTTAAAAGGGAACCATCTTGACGTATATGGCAAATTTCGAAGGCTCCAGATTCAAAAAGACATAGAAGAAAATGAAGATAAAAAAAAAATACGTAAATAAACATACAAAAATATGATAACAAAGTAGCAAATATGGTATATCCATCTCAGTGTTATTTCTCCTAATGAAGAGACTTGTAACTCTCCCTGGGGAACCTAAAGGCAAGATCAAAATTTGGAGGAAAAAAAATCACAGGAATATGATCAAAGCAAAAATAAGGGTTTGGAAAGCAAAATAACCAACCATAAATGCCAGAACTATGAATGCTTGATCCAATAAGGCTTGGAAAAAGCCAGGATAGAAAACTACACAAAGCTTAGTAAGCACCATATTGGTGTGTATTTTGTTTTGCTCTGAATATCATCCTTTTAAAATACAGTAAATAAAAATATGAAATACAGCTGAGTTGCAGGGAATAATGTAGTGGTTAAGAATGTGACCTCTGGAGTCAGGCTGCCTGAGTTGGAATTCCGATCCTACACTTTACAAGCTGTGCAACTTTGGGCAAGTTACCATCGGTTAAATAGCAATATCTGCTTTGCAGGGTTGTCAGGAGATTGTATATAACGTGCTTAGAACAGTGCCTGGTACGTTATAAGGGTTCAGTAAATGTCAGAAAATGATAGTTCCAATGAGAACAGCTTTTATTTTATAAACTTGGACACTGAAAAAGAATGTTGGTTTCTCTCTTTCAGTATGCTTATGAGAAGTCAGTTTGACAAGACTCTCTATATTGCACTACTTGGAGCAGTTTCTTCTATGAGTAAATATGAGAATAAATAAATACCTGGAGCTCTGACTATATTAATTGAGAGAAAACGCACCAATTGGGCTCTCTATGGTCATATATTGCCTAGGCTTTGCAAACAAGCCAAAATAATGGTTCTCTATGACTTAAACTAAGTTACTTAGTATCTCTCAGTCTCAAGTTTCCTCTTCTATCAAGTGGGCTTAACACACTTTATGATGTTTTTCTGCGAGTTTAATGAAATAAAGTATATCAGGTACCCAGTGTTGTACCTAGAACCCAGCAGGTACCCTAGAAATTGTATCTGCCATTACTGTAATCAGCAAGAGATCCCACCTTAGCTTATAAACTTCTTGCCCATCCATGCATGAAGCAAATCCTATTACTTCATCCTTTTACCACTATTGTTGCTACAAACTACGTTATGAATAGCAGATGTTTCATCCTTTTTTAATCCAAAATCTTAAACATAAAGGGCTTGTCTTAACTTTAAAGTACAACATATGATGCATCAGTAACGTATCAAAACACTAACCTAATTCATATCTACCCCCTATATAATTCCCAGTGCTTTCATTAAACATAAAAGTTAAGCTGAAGTAAATAGGTTTCATCTTACATACTGACTCTGATTATTGATGACTGCTAGAAAACAATGCTAAAAAAGAATCTGAGGTTGTGTGTAGGCTCAGCAGTAAAAAAAGGTGCTGAAGTCATTCACCATTGTTTGCCAGGGAAGCAGAAGAAAGAGTGAATACACATGCATGAAAGGTAGTGCAAAGGAAAAAGAATGATCCTGGGTGTGTGTGTGGAGTGTGTACATGTACCGTGTGTGCATTTTCCTTCCCTGAAATGTTAATGTTGTTCAGATGCAGTTAAGAAGTTAGCACTGACTGAATGTGTACATGTGTCAGGCACTGTTCTGAGCATTTATAATTATTAACTCTTAAACCTCACAACGGCTGTACAAAGGAAGCCAATATTAATTAACGTTTTTGTTTTGTGGCTAGTGAGTGATGGAGTCAGAATCTGACCCCAAGGATTTTGGCTCCAGAGTCTATTCTTTTTTTTTTTTTTTTTTTTTTTTTGAGACGGAGTCTCGCTCTATCACCCAGGCTGGAACGCAGTGGTGTGATCTCGGATCACTGCAAGCTCCACCTCCCAGGTTCACGCTATTCTCCTGCCTCAGCCTCCCGAGTAGCTGGCACTACAGGCTCCCGCCACCACGCCCGGCTAATTTTTTGTAGTTTTAGTAGAGACGGGGTTTCACCATGTTAACCAGGATGGTCTCAATCTCCTGACCTCATAATCTGCCCGCCTCAGCCTCCCAAAGTGCTGGGATTACAGGCGTTGAGCCACCGCACCTGGCCCAGAGTCTATTCTTTTAAGCAATCTGCTAAACCATCTCTTAGAAGAAATTAACGCGAATTCTGAAGTTGAATAACGTTTCCAGAATGTAGGTTTTACTTGAAAAGAAGGCATTCTGATAGACTCAAAATATGGTTTTATCTGCAAGTATTACCTAAAAACATAGAATTTATAGTGAGATCTCTGCGTTCCGCATCTTTCTGCCAGTCAGTTGTAAATTCTACCTCAGCATGTCTTCCATCAGTGGTGACATCAATCCGTAGTGTAGTAATCTCAAAATTTTCTTCATGAAGCTGCAATTAAATACATGGGGTTTTTGTTGTCATTTAAATTCGGTTTCCATACTACTGAATTGAAAAAAAATAAGTTTTTGTCTTTATAAAGAGATGGTACTATAAGCCCTGACAGTTATAATCTTTTTAACATCAACTACCATATCTAAACATTGAAACAGAAAGATATCCACGTCATTCAAAAACAGATCCAAAGACTGATTTTTTTTTAAAATATCCATCATGATTAAAAAAGATGAGTTTAACTTACAAACATGTCACCTCTGCCAGGTGATGTGGAGAAACCCTCAAAAATGTTCTTCAATTTCAAATCAAGCTGTTATCTGAAATACTTTTAATAGCTCCTGTTTGCAAAGAGGTGAATGTCAATTTATGGAACATATGCCATTGAGCAAAAGACTGATAAACAGTAAGTACAGTTAACAGATCCTGTAACTCCCTTACTGATAATTCCCAGGGAAATTAAAATAAAGGCTGGGGTGGTGGCTCATGCCTGTAATCCCAGGATTTTGGAGGCCAAGGCAAGTGGATGACTTGAGCTCAGGAGTTCAAGACCAGCCTGGACAAGATGGTGAAACCCCGTCTCTACCAAACATACAAAGAAAAACAGCCAGGTGTGGTGGTGCATGCCTGTGGTCCTAGCTACCTGGGAGGCTAAGGTGGAAGGATCGCTAGAGCCCGGGAGGCAGAGGCTGCAGTGAGCCGAGATCACACTGTGCACTCCAGCCTGCACAACAGAGTGAGGCCCTGTCTCAAAAGAGAAAGAAATAAATTAAAATAAAGAGTTACCTCTATCATAGGAAGACAGACTACCTCCAGCTGGGGAAGCTGTGTAACTTCGTGATAGGGTGGCATCTGTGCCAAGCCTTGAAAAAGCAGCAGGGTTTGTACATGCAGGTGTGGCAGGAAAATTTCAAATGAAGAGAAAAGATGACCAAAGGCAAGGTGGAGAAAGAGGAATACATGTAAAAGAGAAAGTATATTTGACAGACAGCATATTAGCATTTAGGAGTAGAGAATAAAGTGTTTTATGTGCCAAGAGTTAAGAATGTCTTCATTTAGGAAGTGAAAGCCATTCATGATCACCAGAAGTCTGTTGTAAGATTTCTCTCAATTTCATACATACTCTTCTCTAGATACAAGCTACATCTATCTCTCACTATAGAATTCCAGAACTCAAGAATTTGAGGCACACGTATCTCTGAAGGCAAAGAATACGGTAAGGTTTGAAATAGGAAAACTGTTTCAAACTCATTTTAAGAAATAATCAGACCCACCTAGAATGACTCCCTTAACGAGGCCGAAAACCAGGGATTGACCCTCTAGAAAGGTTGAACCAAAAATAATCAGAACTTGTTTCACCAGGCACAGATGCTCATAGGAATGAAGCATCATAATGAAAACAAAATTAAAGTGAAAATTAACATGACCCTCATCCCTTTCCCTACTTGGTTTCAAGATGCTAACAATCAGGCTCATTCCCTGGCATAATACTGGAGTATTCTTCTCTGATTTCTCCTAATGAAAACTCCTACTGAGACTTACACTGGGAGTCCCAACTGGCTGACACTTCCCATGCAAAACTACAAAAAAGCCCTCAAGTATACAGCATCACCCAAATATAAAGGCAGAGCCAAAGAATACCCATATTTAAAGAAAGCCAACATGAAAGAAAAAACTCTGAAGAAACAAAGACATTGTCAAAATAACTATAGTAGATATCCTAAGAGAAATAAAAGATCTTGCATCTGAAACATGAACGGGAAGCTTTCCAAAGAAATATACTAAGACCGACCTCTTGAAATTCTACAAGACCACAGAACTTGCTAGTATTATACAATGACTGGGAGACGAAGTTAAGGCACTCTCATAGAAAGTAAAAGACAGGAGAATGTAAAATAAAGACAAAACATAAAACTAGAAGGTCAGTCCCAGCAATCCAGCATCCAAATAATAGGAGTTTCCAAAGGAAAAAACATTTAACAAAAGGGATGAAATTATGAAAGAAACATAAGAAGGCCCACTAAGTGGCATGCACAATAAGTGAAAATTATCCAAAACAAGTTATATCATCTTGAAATTAAAAACATTAGACATAAAAGATCAGAAAGACTTCCAAAAGGAAATAATGGCAGTCAGGTTTTTAAACAAAAGAGAAATCTAAATGGAACTAGACTTAGTGGCAGTACTGGAAGCTAGAAAACAATACCTTTAAATTTCCGAGTAAAAATTATTCCCAGTCTAGAATTCTATAACCATAACTATCAAACCAGTGTGGAGGTAAAATAAACACATTTTCAGACGTGTAAGGCTTCCTCAGGTATTGGATTATTAAAATGAGGGCTTAAGCCAAGAGAGAACAGCACATGGGACCCAGGAAACAGGAGATCTAACAAAATAGGCCAAGGAAATTCCTGAAAGTCCATATTGGAGCAGGAAGACAGCACCAGGTAAGATGTTTCTCAAAAACGCAACCGAAACTTGATGTAATGTGTTTAAATCTTTTGAGAGGAACTCTACAGTTCTGGCAGAGTGCAGGAATAAATTAGTGGTACATGGAAAGCTATGTAAAAGAAAAATGCTATTAACTGCAGGAAAATTAAAAACCATGCCAATAGAAGAAATGTAATCACAATATACTCCACAATCTGGCTGTAAACAATACAGAGTCGTAAACGTGAACCCTGAATATTGACTTAACCAAAAATTATGATATAAATATACTAGGAAGATAGAAGTAGGAGAATTACATGTGCTTGTTGTTGAGAAGGGTGTGGTAAGAAAGCTAAATCATCTTCCCTCATGGAAAGTCAATACATAACACATCTTAAAACTGCGATAGTAAAAACTAAAAAGTAAACACCATAGTATACAAAGGTCTTTTTAGAATTGGAGAAATAACATAAAACTTAAATATGACTGCAAGAACAGAGGACTGCAGGGTTTCAGACAGGGGTAGAAGAGAATGATTTTTCGTTATTTGCTCTTAACTAGAGAAAATTATTAAGTTTTTAAAAATTACCAAAAAAGCAATGTAATTAACTGTCACACTTTTGACTCACCCTGGCAGTAATTGTTCCGTGCTTTTCTCCTTTGTTGTTTATCATCCGAATCCCAGCTGACTGAAACATCTCCTTCATTTGAGTAGGGGTAGCAGTAGTGGCAAAATCTACATCCTGAGGCTTTACTCCATTTAACAAATCCCTCACTGCTCCTCCTGCTATTCTTAATTCGTGATTCTCTTTGACAAATAATTCTGAGATAAGAGAAGAAAAGATTTTTATTCCCAAGTTCTTTATTTCAATGTGTTTAACCACAAAGTACGAGGCTTTTCCATCTAGTTGGAACAGCAGAGATTCATTTAACTGAGGCTTTTCTTATGAAAAATGAGAACAAGGCCCAAAGAAGTAAAAAGACTTGTCTTCAGGAGAGTGCCTCTGAGGACCAACGGGAAACAGGGAACTTGCAGAATTTTCCTTTGCTTATTCAGAAGATAATTCAGAATTCCACAATGCCTCAAAGTGATCAATACAAATTTGAAGTATTACTAAAGACTAAAGCAGGTTAGGCGCAGTGGCTCACACCTGTAATCCTGATACTTTGGAAGGCTGAGGCGAAAAGATCACTTGAGCCCAGGAGTTCAAGATCAGCCTGGGCAAAAAGCAAAAACTCTAACTCTACAAAAAATAAAAATAGCCAGGTTAAATGGCGCACACCTGTAGTCCCAGCTACTTGGGAGGCTGAGGTGGGAGGATGGCTTGAGCCCTGGAGTTCAAGGCTGCGGTGAGCTATGATCGTGCTACTGCACTCCAGCCTGGGTGACACAGCAAGACCTTATCTCAAAAAAAAAAAAAAAAAAAGTAAATCAAACAATTCTACTTTCTTTTCCCCATTTATGTGCATACTTTAGAAATGGTAACATGTTCTTTTATTTCTCTGTGTGTATAAATAGATGTTGAGGCAGGATGTTCATGCATCAAACTATCAGACAACATTAGTCTATACCACTTATGATAAATGTTTATAGCTAAAAGTCCTTCAAGAAATGATCTGTATATAATTCTAAAATCAACTCCTATCTGTGCTCTAGGTAGAACCGTTTGGACACTGAACAACTACAAGCAAGTATATAGCTGACTCCTCTATATGTACAGGGTAAGGCAAAATCCACTATAACTATATCCATATGCCCACATGGAACCTAGTGAGAATGGCATCCAGGAGCTGGCCTGTCACAATATTAGGTCCTGGGGTCCTGTGGAACAGAAACAATTTCACAAAACATCAATATCTACACAAGCCCATTCTGTGCCATGATGGATCGATCAAGACAACTCTGTAATCAGCTAAACATACACAAAACATGAACACTGTACATGATACACCCTACAATAGTTGGTAACAGTGACTGTGCCTTACCAATTAGGTTTAGTCTCACAACTGTACTCAACTTCTAGGAAAGCATTATTAAGACACCCAATCAGAGAATTACTTCTGCTTCCTGAGAGCATCTAACCCACTGCAAAGCTCTACTACCTTAAATGCTCTCCAATATGACCCAATACAAGCCCAACTCCTATTAGAAGTCATTTCTAAAGCCCTCTTACTGAGCATACCTCTGGGTTCTCCAGGGTCAGCATGCTACTCCTCACTCAGCATGTTGCTCCTCACTGCCAGGAGTAACAACCCAACTTGTGTCCCTGTTGGTCTTTGGCTAGTGGGCAGTGACACGAGCATTCAAATAAACTCATCATACATCAAAGTTCCAGCACCTCTAATCACAACTCAGAACATAATCCTCCGTCCCTACCTAAACGTCTTCTGTTCTCTATCCTGCCCACACTCCTCTTCTACCTATTCTTCCCACATCTTTCAGCCCCATTCTCTGTAGACTCCTTAAAATGATTTGCTTAAAAATAACAAATGCGGGGGCGTGCCCAAGATGGCCGAATAGGAACAGCTCCAGACTCCAGCTCCCAGCGTGAGTGACACAGAAGACCGGTGATTTCTGCATTTTCAACTGAGGTGCAGACCGACATCTCACACCTCACACGGCAGTGTACACCCCTGAGACGAAGCTTCCAGAGCAAGAATCAGACAGCAACACTCGCCGTGCAGCAATATTCTATCTTCTGCAGCCTCTGCTGCTGATACCCAGCAAACAGCATCTGGAGTAGACCTCAAGCAAACTCCAACAGACCTACAGCTGAGGGTCCTGACTGTTAGAAGGAAAACTAACAAACAGAAAGGACACCCACACCAAAACCCCATCAGTACGTCACCATCATCAAAGACCAAAGGCAGATAAAACCACAAAGATGGGGAAAAAGCAGTGCAGAAAAGCTGGATATTCAAAAAATCAGAGCGCATCTCCCCCTCCAAAGGAACACAGCTCATCGCCAGCAGAGGAACAAAGCTGGATGGAGAATGACTTTGATGAGTTGAGAGAAGAAGGCTTCAGTCGATCAAACTTCTCAGAGCTAAAGGAGGAACTACGTAACCAGCGCAAAGAAACTAAAAACCTTGAAAAAAGAATGGATGAATGGATAACTAGAATAATCAATGCAGAGAAGACCTTAAAAGAACTGATAGAGATGAAAACCATAACACAAGAAATATGTGACAAATGCACAAGCTTCAGTAACCGACTCGATCAACTAGAAGAAATTGTATCAGCGATTGAAGATCAAATGAATGAAATGAAGCGAGAAGAGAAGTGTGGAGAAAAAAGCGTAAAAAGAAATGAACAAAGCCTCCAAGAAGTATGGGATTATGTGAAAAGACCAAATCTACATCTGATTGGTGTGCCTGAAAGTGACGGGGAAAATGGAATCAAGTTGGAAAACACTCTGCAGGATATCATCCAGGAGAACTTCCCCAACCTGGTAAGGCAGGCCAACATTCAAATTCAGGAAATACAGAGAATGCCACAAAGATACTCCTCGAGAAGAGCAACTCCGAGACACATAATTGTCAGATTCACCAAAGTTGAAATGAAGGAAAAAATGTTAAGGGCAGCCAAAGAGAAAGGTCGGGTTACACACAAAGGGAAGCCCATCAGACTAACAGCAGATCTCTCCACAGAAACTCCCCAAGCCAGAAGAGAGTGGGGGCCAATATTCAACATTCTTAAAAGAATTTTCAACCCAGAATTTCATATCCAGCCAAATTAGGTTTCATAGGTGAAGGAGAAATAAAATCCTTTACAGATAAGCAAATGCTTAGAGATTTTGTCACCACCAGGCCTGCCCTACAAGAGATCCTGAAGGAAGCACTAAACATGGAAAGGAACAACAGGTACCAGCCATTGCAAAAACATGTCAAAATGTAAAGTCCAATGATGCTAGGAAGAAACTGCATCAACTAGCAAGCAAAACAACCAGCTAGGCCGGGCGCAGTGGCTCAAGCCTGTAATCCCAGCACTTTGGGAGGCCGAGACGGGCGGATCATGAGGTCAGGAGATCGAGACCATCCTGGCTAACACGGTGAAACCCCGTCTCTACTAAAAATACAAGAAAATTAGCCGGGCGAGGTGGCGGGCGCCTGTAGTCCCAGCTACTCGGGAAGCTGAGGCAGGAGAATGGCGTGAACCCGGGGAAGCGGAGCTTGCAGTGAGCCGAGATCGCGCCACTGCACTCCAGCCTGGGGCACAGAGCAAGACTCCGCGTCAAAAAAAAAAAAAAAACAACAACCAGCTAATATCATAATGACAGGATCAAGTTCACACATAACAATATTAACCTTAAATGTAAATGGACTAAATAGTCCAATTAAAAGACACACACTGGCAAATTGGATAAAGAGTCAAGACCCACCAGTTTGCTGTATTCAGGAGACCCATCTCACATGCAAAGACACACAAAGGCTCAAAATAAAGGGATGGAAGAAGATCTACCAAGCAAATGGAGAACAAAAAAAAGCAGGGGTTGCAATCCTAGTCTCTGATGAAACAGAATTTAAACCATCAAAGATCAAAAGAGACAAAGAAGGCCATTAAATAATGGTAAAGGGATCAATTCATCAGGAAGAGCTAACTATCCTAAGTATATATGCACCCAATACAGGAGCACCCAGATTCATAAAGCAAGTCCTTAGAGACTTACAAAGAGACTTAGACTCCCATACAATAATAATGGGAGACTTTAACACCCCACCGTCAACATTAGACAGATCAACGAGACAGAAAGTTAACAAGGATATCCAGGAATTGAACTCAACTCTGCACCAAGCGGACCTAATAGACATCTACAGAACTCTCCACCCCAAATCAACAGAATATGCATTCTTCTCAGCACCACATCACACTTATTCCAAAATAGACCACATAGTTGGAAGTAAAGCACTCCTCAGCAAATGTACAAGAACAGAAATTATAACAAACTGTCTCTCAGACCACAGTGCAATTAAACTAGAACTCAGGACTAAGAAACTCAATCAAAACCGCTGAACTACATAGAAACTGAACAACCTGCTCCTGAATGACTACCGGGTATATAACGAAATGAAGGCAGAAATAAAGATGTTCTTTGAAACCAATGAGAACAAAGACACAACATACCAGAATCTCTGGGACACATTTAAAGCAGTGTGTAGAGGGAAATGTATAGCACTAAATGCCCACAAGAAAAAGCAGGAAAGAACTAAAATTGACACCCTAACATCACAATTAAAAGAACTGGAGAAGCAAGAGCAAACACATTCAAAAGCTAGCAGAAGGCAAGAAATAACTAAGATCAGAGCAGAGCTGAAGGAGACAGAGACACAAAAACCCTCCAAAAAAAAATCAACGAATTCAGGAGCTGGTTTTTTGAAAAGATCAACAAAATTGATAGACCGCTAGCAAGACTAATAAAGAAGAAAAGAGAGAAGAATCAAATAGATGCAATAAAAAAATGATAAAGGGGATATCACCACCGACCCCACAGAAATACAAACTACCATCAGAGAATACTATAAACACCTGTACGCAAATAAACTAGAAAACCTAGAAGAGACGGATAATTTCCTGGACACTTACACTCTCCCAAGACTAAACCAGGAAGAAGTTGAATCCCTGAATAGACCAATAGCAGGCTCTGAAATTGAGGCAATAATTAATAGCCTACTGACCAAAAAAAGTCCAGGACCAGACGGATTCACAGCCGAATTCTACCGGAGGTACAAGGAGGAGTTGGTACCATTCCTTCTGAAACTATTCCAATCAACAGAAAAAGAGGGAATCCTCCCTAACTCATTTTACGAGGCCAACATCATCATGATACCAAAGCCTGACAGAGATACAACAAAAACAGAGAATTTTGGACCAATATCCCTGATGAACATGAATGCAAAAATCCTCAATAAAATACTGGCAAACGGAATCCAGCAGCACATCAAAAAGCTTATCCACCATGATCAAGTGGGCTTCATCCCTGGGATGCAACACAACATATGCAAAGCAATAAACATAATCCAGCATATAAACAGAACCAAAGACAAAAACCACACGATTATCTCAATAGATGCAGAAAAGGCCTTTGACAAAATTCAACAGCCCTTCATGCTAAAAACTCTCAATAAATTCGGGATTGATGGAACGTATCTGAAAATAATAAGTGCTATTTATGACAAACCCACAGCCAATACCATACTGAATGGGCAAAAACTGGAAGCATTCCCTTTGGAAACTGGCACAAGACAGGGATGCCCTCTCTCACCACTCCTATTCAACATAGGGTTGGAAGTTCTGGCTAGGGCAATCAGGCAAGAGAAAGAAATAAACGGTATTCAGTTAGGAAAAGAAGTCAAATTGTCCCTGTTTGCAGATGACATGATTGTATATTTAGAAAACTCCATCATCTCAGCCCAAAATCTCCTTAAGCTGATAAGCAACTTCAGCAAAGTCTCAGGATACAAAATCAATGTGCAAAAATCACAAGCATTCTTATACACCAGTAACAGACAAACAGAGAGCCAAATCATGAATGAACTCCCATTCAAGATAGTTTCAAAGAGAATAAAATACCTAGGAATCCAACTTACAAGGGATGTAAAGGACCTCTTCAAGGAGAACTACAAACCATTGCTCAGTGAAATAAAAGAGGACACAAACAGACGGAAGAACATACCATGCTCATGGATAGGAAGAATCAATATTGTGAAAATGGCCATACTGCCCAAGGTAATTTATAGATTCAATGCCATCCCCAGTAAGCTACCAATGACTTTCTTCACAGAATTGGAAAAAACTGCTTTAAAGTACATATGGAACCAAAAAAGACCCTGCATTGCCAAGACAATCCTAAGCCAAAAGAACAAATCTGGAGGCATCACGCTACCTGACTTCAAACTATACTACAAGGCTACAGTAACCAAAACAGCATGGTACTGGTACCAAAACAGAGATATGGACCAATGGAACAGAACTGAGTCCTCAGAAATAATACCACACATCTACAGCCATCTGATCTTTGACAAAGCTGACAAAAACAAGAAATGCGGAAAGGATTCCCTATTTAATAAATGGTGCTGGGAAAATTGGCTAGCCATAAGTAGAAAGCTGAAACTGGATCCTTTCCTTACTCCTTATACGAAAATTAATTCAAGATGGATTAGAGACTTAAATGTTAGACCTAAAACCATAAAAACCCTAGAAGAAAACCTAGGTAATACCATTCAGGACATAGGCATGGGCAAGGACTTCATGTCTAAAACACCAAAAGCAACGGCAACAAAAGCCAAAATTGACAAATGGGATCTAATTAAACTAAAGAGCTTCTGAACAGCAAAAGAAACTACCGTCAGAGTGAACAGGCAACCTAGAGAATGGGAGAAAATTTTTGCAATCTACTCATCTGATAAGGGCTAATATCCAGAACCTATAAAGAACTCAATCAAACTTATAAGAAAAAAACAAACAACCCCATCAAAAAGTGGGCAAAGGATATGAACAGACATTTCTCAAAAGAAGACATTCATACAGCCAACAGACACATGAAAAAATGCTCATCATCACTCGCCATCAGAGAAATGCAAATCAAAACCACAATGAGATACCATCTTACACCAGTTAGAATGGCAATCATTAAAAAATCAGGAAATAACAGGTGCTGGAGACGATGTGGAGAAATAGGAACACTTTTACACTGTTGGTGGGACCATAAACTAGTTCAACCATTGTGGAAAACAGTATGGCGATTCCTCAAGGATCTAGAACTAGAAATACCATTTGACCCAGCCATCCCATTACTGGGGATATACCCAAAGGATTATAAGTCATGCTGCTATAAAGACACATGCACACGTATGTTTATTGCAGCACTATTCAAAATAGCAAAGACTTGGAATCAACCCAAATGTCCATCAGTGGCAGACTGGATGAAGAAAATGTGGCACATATACACCATGGAATACTATGCAGCCATAAAAAAGGATGAATTCATGTCCTTTGTAGGGACATGGATGCAGCTGGAAACCATCATTCTCAGCAAACTACCGCAAGAACAGAAAACCAAACACCACATGTTCTCACTCATAGGTGGGAACTGAACAATGAGATCACTTGGACACAGGAAGGGGAACATCACACAACGGGGCCTATTGTGGGTAGAGGGGAGTGGGGAGGGATAGCATTAGGAAATATACCTAAGGTAAATGACAAGTTAATGGGTGCAGCACACCAACAAGGCATATGTATACATATGTAACAAACCTGCACGTCGTGCACATGTACCCTAGAACTTAAAGTATAATAATAAAAAAACAAAAAACAAATGCTCCCTCCCTCTACCCTCTTAACTTAATTAAGGATATCTTTTCCACAAGCTCTCCCCAAGAATAAGTGCTCATATTCCCCTAATGCCACACTTCCCATCAAGGCCCACTTCCAGGACCACGTCGCATCCCTTAAATCCAGCCTCCACCATCCAGACTTGGGGATCTAAAACACTAGGTTAATTTATGCTATGCATTAACTGCTCGTCCTAACTATTCACAACACAGTACCCAAAACACCAGGTTAATTATGCTATGCATTAACTGCTCCTTCTAACTACCCACAACACAGTACCCAAATTCCTCAGTGCTATATCCAAAGGCTTCCATGACCTATTTGTCTCATCTCTTGCTAAACTTTGCATCACACTTTGCCTGCACCAGCTGTCTGCACCAAACTCTCCCCGTAGTTTTCCTCCATAATTTTGCTTGTGTGAGCCACTTCGCTGAAATACCTCCCCAATTTACGCTCGCTCAGTGGCTGGCTGTCACACTTCTTGGCCCATAACCCACGCTAAGACATTCACATAGCAGTCACTGAAATTTGTATGTCTACATGGCAAACAAAAGTATCATAAAAGAAAATCTGCCCTTCATATCATGCAATCTATTCTATTCTTTTTTTTTTTAAATACAGGTCATGACGACTAAATTGACTTCATGGCCCACTAAGAGGTAACTACCCAGTTGGAAAACATTGATCTAGCTCACTCTTACTTATCTGTTGTGATTCACTTTAGGAAGCCTCACCTGAAGGTGAGGTTAGGTGAATTTCTTCTAAGAGTCTAGTATAGCGTATCTTTATACATACCAATTATATTAAAATTACCTGTTTTATGTCTTTGTCTCCCCACTTCTCAGGGTAGAAAACCTATCTTATTCATCTTTATACCAATTTGGCTCATAATTAAACTGAATTAGGATATTCTAGCTATTAAAAAAAAAATGACTTCACTGGAAAGTATTGGGATTTTTTAAGTTTTCTTAAAACAGTATCAGGTAGCTGTTCTGAAATTCAAGCAAATAAAGGGCAAGTTTTACGTTCATTTGAACCTACTATAAATAATGGAATGAAGAAGGTCAAGGCTTAATTTACATAGATAACTACTGATGTAAGATTCTCATGCTGGCTTTACTAAAATAAAACAATAAATTCAAAGTTAGTATGTTAACTGCATTACAAAGAGATCCAGAACTCAAAGTAATATATTCACCATTTTGATTAGCCCTATGTTATTAAACCACTCCAAAGAACTTGCCATTCAGGATTTTCAAAATAACATTTAAGACAATTGAGAAAGACATATCAAGGCATATTTATCTGTCTATATGAAAGAGCAGTCATAAAAATTATAAGAAAAGCATAATTTCACATTGGCCTAAAACAGCAGGGACTATCAACCTTAAAGATGTATTTATTCCTGTTACTGGTATCTTCTATCTTACAGAAACAGGGATGCAGTCAACATTTCAAAAGACTTTGCAAGCTACGTTCAATGAAATAATTCAGTGAAAACAACACCTAATGCAACCAAATTTAACTGCAAACTTAAGCTAAAAGTCAAGTCAAGAAATGCAGACTCTCATCATCCCCAAACTGTGTTTATTTGCTCCAAATGCCACATCTGATAGAAAGCAATTGTTAATCATTCTTATTAGCAATTCAAAAGACCATACATTAATGTCAGAAAACTTTTATAATTGTCACCTCTTTTTAATGTTAACTTTTAATTAAATTTTCATGAACTTCTTCCCTTTACAGCTTTGAATTTTGACAACTGGAGGCTGGGGTGGGGTAAGGGGCAGTGAGTGGGAGCTATGAGTGGGAAGACATGATGTAAGCATTACTACAGGAAAACAGACCATCTGTTCTAAGAGTTCCGGACTTCAAGAGAGTGATCAGTTGTTCCTATTGTGCTAAATTTTAATATGATGGCCTTCTGACATCACATAACACTGAGCACTATCACCCCCTATAGACAACAGCCAACAGACCACAGAAGTCCTTGCTCGTCTATTAATGCTGTTAGCTCAGGCAAAAATCATCTGCATTGGGAACTTCAGCCTCATCTCTAGGACAGAAAAATAATCTTTTTTTTTTGAGAGAGGGTCTCACTGTCATCCAGGCTGGAGTGTAGTGGCACCATCACAGCTCACTGCAGAGCCCTGACTCCAAGTTTAAAGAACCCCCTGCCTCAGCCTACTGAGTAGCTGGGACTACAGGTGTGCATCACCATAACTGGCTAAATTTATTATTATTATTTTTGTACAGATGGGATTTCACTATGTTGCTCAGGCTGGTCTCTAACTCCTGGGCTCAAGCAATTCTCCCACCTCAGCCTCCCAAAGTGCTGGGATTACAGGCGTGAGCTACTGCAGCCAGCTGAGAAATAATCTTATATGCCACTAGCATGTGATTGTCCTGAAGCAAAAAGAAAGATACATAAAATAACCTGACAAATTATAAAACCCTTATGACATGACAATAATACACTATTCTAGTCTCTCATATTCTTACATACTAAAAACTAATTTTACACATGGCAAAGCAGCTATTAAGATTTGAAAATTGGTACAGGATTTAAACTCCAAGTATCACTATACAGCAGCCATCACAAAGGCTGTGTGTTTTTGTACATTTTGTTTTTATACAGAACATTACATTTTACCAGGGCACCCAAGTTCTTTGACATTCTAACTTGTTAATCGTTGCACTAAAAGATTCCATTCTTGACACTTCTCCAGTAGCCTAGAAAAAGTCAACTTTAGAATATATCCATGTTCTCATTTGCTAGTCCTTCAAGGACAGGACTCTGAAAGCAACCACCACCTCTACCTTACCATACCATTTAGGCTCTAACTTCCTTAGGACCTTATTTCTCAGGGTGGAGAAAATCCAGTTCTCAATGTCAGGTTGAGAAAGTCAAACACACTTGTTAAAATGATGTTCAAGAAACTAGAGTAATCAGTATCTAGAACCTTATTTCCAAAAAATGCAGAATGACCTGAGTTAGGCCATCAAGAGTTAATTACTACTCCTTCTTCCAAGAGGCCTCTTGCAATTGAAGTTGAAAAATTGGGGGCTGTGAAGGGCATACACAGAAAGAAAAAAGCTTCAACTCAACCCAAAATCAGAGCTTCAAAATCTGCACTATTCAAACAGTAGCCACTTGTACTTACTGAGCACTTAAAATGTGGTGAGTCTGAATTCAGATGTGCTGTATTAAATGCATGCCAGATTTCAAAGACTTCCAAATAAGAATATGAAATATCTCATTAATAATTTTTTTTTTTTTTTTTTTGAGACATGGTCTGTGTCGCCCAGGCTGGAGTGGAGTGGCACAATCTCGGCTTACTGCAACCCCCACCTCCCAGGCTTCAGTGATCCTCCCACCTCAGCCTCCCAAGTAGCAGGGACTACAGACACATACCACTATGCTTGCCTATTTTTAGTAGAGATGGGGTTTCACTGTGTTGCCCAGGCTGGTCTCAAACTCCTGGGCTCAACTGATCCACCTGCCTCAGCCACTCAAAAGTGCTAGGATTACAGGTGGGAGCCACTGTGCCCGGTCTCATTAACAATTTTTATACAAAATTCATACTGATAGTATCTTATATATATTGGATTAAATTAGATGTACTAAAAATAATTATTAAAATTTATTTTACCATTCCTATCTTTTTAATGTGGTTAGTAGAAAAGTTTATATTACATATGGGCTTATAAATTTCTATTGGACAGTGAATTTTTAGCAATTTTCACTCTCTCCAATTAAAAAAGATAGTGAAGCATCGGTATAACCAAACCTGCATTTAAGCCCTCTACTTAAAAGTCTGTCTAAAAGAACCTAAAAGAATCAACATATTCTGGGCCATTTATCTCTGGCACGTACCTAAAAAGCCATCATCTAATTTCAAGAACAGGAAAGTAGCTTTGAGAATAAGCTAATACAAGGTGAGTCATGTTAAAGTAATGGTTCGTCTATCTTCTTGCATCAGAATTAACTTGTGGAGCTTTTACTAAAAACATAGATGCTCATCCCACCCAGAGATTCTAATTCAGTAGGCTGCAGGTAGAACCCCAGCATGTGTTTTAAAGCTCCCCAGGTGAATCTAATAGATAGCCAGTGCTGTTTAGGTCATATTTCTACATATACTACTAAATATATTTATGAAGGTGCTACTAAAATTCCCACAGGCTTTGCAATGCTACTGTGTGGCTGCTTTATAGCAACATCAGTAGATGACATTAAGAACCAATACTAATAAAACTGTGGCAACAGCAAGAAACTACTGGAGTCAGGCGCTTAGCTAAAGCCATTTCCTATGCTCCTTCCAGACAGGTTTTGCAACATGCACAATGGAGGTAACTCCTATTTCCTTCTTCCTTCAGTTCTCATGAAAGCACTTATACCTAGGAAGGAAACAGATCTTGGTGGTTACAAGCTGGGCTCTGAAATCAGACTGCGTAAGTTTGAAACCCAGCTCTCTAGTTAGCAGTTACAGAAACACAGGCAAAGCACTTCACATGCGTAAGAATCTGTTTTCCACATAACAAGTCAAAATGTACGTACTCATTAAGTCAGTAGGACCAGTCCTGTAATGTATGGAAAGTACTTAGCACAGCATACAGAAAAGCATGCTTTTTATTGCAGTCAACTTCTTGCCTTTTCCAGTGATTTAGCTATATTTTTGGATCACCCATATGTAAGCTTTTTTTTTCTTTTAATTTTTTTTTTTTTTTTTTTTTTTTTTTTTGAGATAGGGTCTCACTCTGTTGCCCAAGCTAGAGTGGCATGATCATAGCTCACTGCAGCCTCAAACTCCTGGGCTCAAACAATCCTCCTACCTTGGCCTCCCCAAGAGATTACAGGCTGGGTACACCCAGCCAAGCCTTTCTTCCAACAATGAAAACATACAGACTGGGCACCGTGGCTCACACCTGTAATCCTAGCATTTTGGGAAGCCAAGGATTGAGCCCAGGAGTTTGAGACCAGCCTGGGCAACACACAGAGACCCTCTACTTATTTTTTTTTTCTTAAAAAATAATTAAAACAACAAAGAAAATATCCAAATGTAGGCTTAAAAAGTTAACCCTCTACTTCTCCATTTATACAGGTTTCCAGATCAAGAAAAGGTATCCTAATCTCTCACCTGTCAGATTCTTCAATCCTTCTGTGAAAAGTGACTGGAATTCGGGAGACTGCAACTTCATTGTAAATAGATACTGCTTCAGAAGGCACAGCCTATTCCACCTACAGCTCAGTACTGGCCTGTGCCAATGATACAGGCACCTCAGCATCTGGAGAGGTGGTCACCAACTACACGTCTACAAGGCAAACACACAGGCATACCAATGAAATTAAAAGTGAAGGAAAGTGAAGGAAAATAAAGGGGCACATTGCAAGTTTATCAACTTCAGAAATTCATCTCTTGTTCAGATGAAAAAACTGAAAAAGGTGTCAATTTGAGGGATTAAGACTAGATCTATGTATCTACCTGGTTTTGTTCTCCAGAAGCACTTACTGTGGCAGGCGGGGTCTAACTAACGCAGGCCTCCGTAATAACTGTTTCAGTACTGAGTGGTTGAAAAAGCTAGCCAGTGCCCTTAAACAAGGGTGGAATGTAACAAAGCAAGAGTTTTGCCTAAGACTTTCCCGGACCTTGAAGCATGATAAAATAACAAAGGAATTCTTTTTTTTTTTTTTTTTTTTGAGATGGAGTCTCCTCTGCCGCCCAGCCTGGAGTGCAATGGCACGATCTCTGCTCACTGCAACCTCCTCCTCCTGGGTTCAAGCGATTCTCCTGCCTCAGCCTCAGGAGTAGCCAGGATTACAGGCGCACGCCACCACATCCGGCTAATTTTTTACACTTCCGGGTACAGACAGGGTTTCACCATGTTGGCCAGACTGCCCTCGAACTCCTGACCTCAAGTGATGTGCCCGCCTGGGCCTTCCAAAGTGCTGGGATTACAGGCGGGAGCCATCTTGCCCAGCCACAAAGGAATTCTTAACAAGACCCGTTTAGAATTAAACAAGTTTTACTGGGGATCCGAGGAAACTCCCCAGGCCTCCACAAACAAGTTTACTAGCGGTCTGAGGGAACTCCCCAAACCTCCATGATTTAGCAGTAGAGAATATAAGGGTAATCACCCCAGCACCTGGACCCATTTAGATTAAGTAAATTTACTAAGGCTCTCGAGGAAGGTCTTCAGGATGCAGATCTTATAGATAATTCGTTAATCACTTATGTCTTTAGATGAATGCAACACTTACACATACACATATAGCTTAGAAGGTATATAAGCTCTGGAAAACTTCGTTATTCTGAGTTGGTCTGGGATATTTTCCAGGCCTTCTCCCTGTACCCGGTTACATAAATAAACTCCCTTCTTTCCTAGTTTATCTGCATCTGGTTATTGGGAGGCGAGAATAAGCAGCCTAACCCTCGGTTTGGCGGTTTGGTCGGGGAGTATTACCGCTACACTCGCATGCCACATGGTACTGTGACGGCACTCTCCCCAGAGCAGGGCTTCAGTCAGTATGTGAAGGGTGCGGGATTCTAGAAACGCTATCCGAGTTTCTGGACTCCAGAACTTGTCATGGTCACAGGTGTCACATAAGCCCTCCGGTCCTATGAAATTACTCGGCACAAATATCACCCTACTTCCCCACCTGCACTCGAGAATTCATGACCCTGGGATAGCGCCTAGGAATTGTATTTTCCCATGAATTAATTAGTTTTGCTGCCATTTTCCTCATTATTTTCCTGTCATCTTGCAATCTCCTCTGATTTCCAGCACACCCTGCCTTCCCTTCTACGTATCACATCCTCGTTCCCCCCATACAGGGGTTCTGCCCATAAGGAGGCAGCAGCAGCTCTTCAGTGGCCCCGGTGTAAACCTGCAGAGAAAAACCATTCCATTCCACGGAAGCGGGCTGGAGGAGCTGCGCTTCCCAGCAGGCCACGTGGGACCCACTTAATTTCCGTGCACCTCCGCCTCAACTCAGGAAAACGCTCTGGGGACCCCCGCCCTGAAAAGGCGCGTCCCGCCCCCCAGGCCGGGTGCTGGCGACAAGGCCCAGTGAAAAAGCGTCTCGGGGCAGTCCGCGCGGAGGGGAAAGTGCTGAGGGAAGCCAAGGAATCCGCGCCTGCGGTCGCCAGAAACGTGGCGGGGACACGACCTCCTCGTCGGAGCTCTTATGCCCAGTGCTGAGGAGGCCTCTGGCCACTTCCCACTCCCGCCTTCCTCGAGGACTCAGGGCGGCGGCTCCCCTGGCCCACAGCAGGAAGGAAGGGGCGGCAACCCACGCCACCAACTCTGCCCCTCTGAGCGGCGCGAGCCCGCTTACCGGCCCCGCTGCCGCCGTCGCCGTCGCCGCCACGCGCACTTCCGGGACGGTGAACGCGATGACGTCGCCAACGCACATCGGCTGGCGGTAAATGGGAAGTAGCGGCAGGGCGAGGGCGGAGGCGGGGTCCGGACCGAAGGGCTTCCGGCTTCCCTCGCCCCTCCCCACGGTGAGGCTAAACTCTGAGCCGGTTTCCCCGCCCCGCCGAGGCCCGTCTGGGTGAAGCGGAGCCTCGGGGGACCCTGAGGAAACCGAAGCGCGTACGCTTAATTGCGCGCCTCTTACTGCACCTCTGGCTGGCCCTGAGCTGCTCAGAGGCCCATCTGCGCGGTATGCCTGTGCGATCGGGGACAACTGGCAGCTGTCTTCCTTTTCAAAATGAGACTGTTAATAAAACCTACCCCAGGGTAGGACGGATTGTTCGGTAAATGTTATTTTATTCTTGTTTAACTATTCTGTACTCTAATCTCTGCATAGGGTTAAGTCCACAGTTGACAGAGTCACACGCATTCGAAATCTAAGCCCTCCGGTCCTATGAAATTACTCGGCATATTTTATTTTCTTACCTGGTTTGTGTAACCACTGGCCGCCTTGGCCTGGAGGCTTCCCAGCTGTAAAGTGGAGAACTTAGATTTGAGTCAGTTCATTAATTTTTTCTAGAGCGGAGAAGAGCAAAGAGAGTGGCAAAGGAGTAGTACAGCCCTTGAGCCCTTAAAGTGCGAAAATGTGTAGTTTTTGTTTGTTTGTTTATGAGACGGAGTTTCGCTCTTATTGCCCAGGGTGGAGTGCAGTGGCATGATCTGGGCTCACTGCAACCTCTGGCTTCCAGTTTCAAGCTATTCTCCTGCCTCAGCCTCCCGAGTAGCTGGAATTACAGGTGTCTGTCACCACACCCAGCTAATTTTTAGTAGAGACGGGGTTTCACCATGTTGGCCAAGCTGGTCCCGAACTCCTGACCTCGTGTTCCACAGGCCTTGGCCTCCCAAAGTGCTGAGATTACAGGTGTGAGCCACTGTGCCCGGCTGAAAATGTGTAGTCTTTTAAGTGTAACTTTACATCACTTAGCTTTCCCTAAAATTTTCCTAGAAAAATGTATGTGCATGCTGTTTCTGTTCTTTTGCCCACCCCCATGCCTACTTGTTCTTCCTAAACTCTTCAGCCCCACTCTCCGTAGACTCCCTAAAATGTAAAAACATTTTACTAAAAAGTAAAATGTTCAATTACCACACCTCTTCAAGGTGTTAAATATCCTGTTTCTGGAAGCAGAGGACTGGCTTTCCAAATTGACATTCAGATGCACAGCATTGATATAATCCGGTGCCTTAACAGAACAAGGAAAGCCCCAAATCATCCTTTCAGGCTTGTCTCCTGTTTCTCACCACCATGACTCTAGACAAACTGGACCAAACTCTCCGTTGCTGTACCCACCTAGAATAGATTCTCCAAATCACCACCAATGAAGGCAACACTAATATAACTATTATAACTTACTTCGTACCACTTACTGTGCTGGGCACCCTCAACAATTTCTGGCCTTGTAAATCTATAGTTTATATATACATGTGTATATACAGTTGTCCTTCGTATCCATGGGGTATTGGTTCCAGAACATCACCCCAACCAGTGTTCAAGTTCTTTATATAAAATGGCATAGTATTTGCATATAGCCTATACACATTCTGCAATGTCAGGCCTCTGAGCCAAAGCTAAGCCATCATATCCCCTGTGACCTGCATGTACACACCCAGATGGCTGGTTCCTGCCTTAACGGATGACACTCCACCACAAAAGAAGTGAAAATGGCCCGTTCCTGCCTTAACTGATGACATTACCATGTGAAATTCCTTTTCCTGGCTCATCCTGGCTCAAAAACTCCCCCACTGAGCACCTTGTCACCCCCCACCCCTGCCTGACAGAGAACAACCCCCTTTGACTGTAATTTTCCTTTACCTACCCAAATCCTATAAAACGACCCCAACCCTATCTCCCTTCGCTGACTCTCTTTTCGGACTCAGCCCGCCTGCACCCAGGTGATTAAAAAGCTTTATTGCTTACACAAAGCCTGTTTGGTGGTCCCTTCATATGGACGTGCATGACATTTTGGTGCTGTGACTCAGAGCGGAGGACCTCCCTTGGGAGATCAATCCCCTGTCCTCCTGCTCTTTGCTCCGTGAGAAAGATCCACCTTGGGTCCTCAGACCGACCAGCCCAAGGAACATCTCACCAATTTTAAATCCGGTAAGCGGCCTCTTTTTGCTCTCTTCTCTGACATCTCTCACTATCCCTCAACCTCTTTCTCCTTTCAATCTTGGCGCCATACTTCAATCTCTCCCTTCTCTTAATTTCAGTTCCTTTCCTTTTCTAGTAGAGACGAGACACTTTTTTATCCATGGACCCAAAACTCCGGCGCCAGTCACGGACTCTGGAAGACAGTCTTCCCTTGGTGTTTAAATCACACGGGGATGCCTGCCCGATTATTCACCTACATTTCAGAGGTGTTTGACCATGTAGGGATGCCTGCCTTGGTCCTTCACCCTTAGTGGCAAGTGCAACTTTTCTGGGGGGCAAGAACCCCCCCCAACCCCTTCTCTCCCTGTCTCTACCCATCCTCTGCGTTTCTGGGAGGCAAGAACCTCCCGACCCCTTTCCCACTTTTCTGAAGGGCGAGAACCCCCTGACCCCTTATGTCCATGTCTCGACCCCTTTCCCGCTCTTCTGGAGGGCAAGAACCTCCTGACCCCTTCTCTCCATGTCTTGACCCCTTTCCCACTTTTCTGGAGGGCAAGAACCCCCCCCCAACCCCTTCTCTCCGTGTCTCTACTCTCTCTTTTCTCTAGGCTTGCCTCCTTCACCTTCCACCCTCCATTCCTCCTTCTTCTCCCTTAGCCTGTGTTCTCAAGAACTTAAAACCTCTTCAACTCACACCTGACCTAAAACCTAAATGCCTTTTTTTCTTCTACAGTGCGGCTTGACCCCAATACAAACTCAACGGTAATTTCAAATAGCCAGAAAACGGCACTTTCGATTTTTCCATCCTATAAGATCTAAATAATTCTTGTCATAAAATGGGCAAACAGTCTGAGGTGCCTGATGTCCAGGCATTCTTTTACACATCAGTCCCTCCTTAGTCTCTGTTACCAATGCAGATCGTTCCAAATCTTCCTTCTTTCCCTCCCGCTTGTCCCCTCAGTCCCAACCCCAAGTGTCGCTGAGTCTTTCTAATCTTCCTTTTCTACAGACCCATCTGACCTCTCCTGTCCTCGCCAGGCTGAGCTAGGTCCCAATATTTCATCAGCCTCTGCTCCCCTACCCTATAATCCTTTTATCACCTCCCATCCTCACACCCTATCTAGCTTACAGTTTCGTTCCTCGACTAGCCCTCCCCCACCTGCCCAGCAATTTCCTCTTAAAAAGGTGACTAGAGCTAAAGACATAGTCAAGGTTAATGCTCCTTTTTCTTTATCCGACCTCTCCCAAATCAGTTAGCGTTTAGGCTCTTTTTCATCAAATATGAAAAACCCAGCCCAGTTCATGACTCGTTTAGCAGCAGCCTTCAACCCTGAGACACTTTACAGCCCTAGACCCTAAAAGGCCAAAAGGCCGTCTTATTCTCAGTATATATTTTATTACCCAATCTGCTCCCGACATTAAATAAAACCCAAAAAATTAAATTCCCGCCTTCAAACCCCACAACAGGACTTAATTAACCTCGCCTTCAAGGTGTACAATAATAAAGTAGAGGCAGCCAAGTAGCAATGTATATCTGAGTTGCAATTCCTTGCTTCCACTGTGAGAGAAACCCCAGTCACATCTCCAGCACACAAGAACTCCAAACGCCTGAGCTGCAGCTGCCAGAGATTCCTCCAGAACATCCTCCCCCAGGAGCTTGCTTCAAGTGCCAGAAATCTGGCCACTAGGCCAAGGAATGTCCTCAGTCCAGGATTCCTCCTAAACCATGTCCCATCTGTGCGAGACCCCACTGAAAATAGGACTGTTCAACTCACCTGGCAGCCACTTCCAGAGCCCCTGGAACTCTAGCCCAAGGCTCTCTTGACTCCTTCCCAGATCTTCTCGACTTAGCAGCTGAAGACTGACACTGCCCGATCACCTCGGAAGCCTACAGGACCATCCCAGACACTCTAGGTGACTGTCACAGTGGAAGGTAAATCTGTACCCTTCTTAATCAATACCGAGGCTACCCACTCCACATTACCTTCTTTTCAAAGGCCTGTTTCCCTTGCCTCCATAACTGTTGTGGGTATTGACAGCCAAGTTTCTAAACCTCTTATAACTCCCCAACTCTGGTGCCAACTTGGACAACATTCTTTAATGCACTCTTTTTAGTTATCCCCACCTGCCCGGTTCCCTTATTAGGCCAAGACATTTTAACTAAATTATCTGCTTTCCTGACTATTCCTAGGTTACAGCCACACCTCATTGCCGCCTTTTCCCCCAGTTCAAAGCCTCCTTCGCATCCTCCCTTGTGTCTTCCCACCTTAACCCACAAGTATCGGATACCTCTACTTCCTCCTTAGAGACCAATCATGCACCCCTTACCATCTCATTAAAACTTAATCACCCTTACCCCACTCAATGCCAATATCCCATCCCACAGCATGCTTTAAAAGGATTAAAGCCTGTTATCACTCACCTGTTAGAGCATGGCTTTTTAAAGCCTGTAAACTCCCCTTACAATTCCCCCATTTTACCTGTCCTAAAACCAGACAAGGCTTACAGGTTAGTTCAGGATCTGCGCCTTATCAATCAAATTGTTTTGCCTATCCACCCCATGGTGCCAAACCCATATACTCTCCTATACTCAATACCTTCCTCCACAACCCATTATTCATTATTCTGTTCTAGATCTCAAACATAACTTTCTTTACTATTCCTTTGCACCACTCATCCCAGCCTCTCTTCACTTTCACTTGGACTGACCCTGACACCCATCAGGCTCAGCAAATTACCTGGGCTGTACTGCCGCAAGGATTTACAGACAGCCCTCATTACTTCAGTCAAGCCCAAATTTCTTCCTCATCTGTCACCTATCTCGGCATAATTCTCATAAAAACACATGTGCTTTCCCTGCTGATCGTGTCCAGCGAATCTCCCTAACCCCAATCCCTTCTATAAAACAACTCCTTTCCTTCCTAGGCATAGTTAGTAAGGTCAGAATTCTTACACAAGAGCCAGGACCACATCCTGTAGCCTTTCTGTCCAAACAACTTGAACTTACTGTTTTAGCCTAGCCCTCATATCTGTGGGCAGCGGCTGCCGCTGCCTTAATACTTTTAGAGGCCTAAAAATCACAAACTATGCTCAACTCACTCTCTACAGTTCTCATAACTTCCAAAATCTATTTTCTTCCTCCCATGTGATGCATATACTTTCTGCTCCCTGACTCCTTCAGCTATACTCACTCTTTGTTGAGTCTCAAACAATTACCCTTGTTCCTGGCCCGGACTTCAGTCCGGCCTCTCACATTATTCCAGATACCACACCTGACCCTTATGACTACCTCTCTCTGATAGTATCTTCCTCATCTATCATTGAGGCTACTGCTCTGCCACCCTCCACTACCTCTCAGCAAGCCCTAGTTGCCTTAACTCAGGCTCTCACTCTTGCAAAAGGACCACGCGTCAGTATTTATACTGACTAAATATGCCTTCCATATTCTGCACCACCATGCTGTTATATAGGCTGAAAGAGATTTCCACACTATGCAAAGGTCCTCCATCATTAATGCCTCTTTAATAAAGACGCTTCTCAAAGCCGCTTTACTCCCAAAGGAAGCTAGAGTCATTCACTGCAAGGGCCATCAAAAGGCATCAGATCCCATCGCTCAGGAAAATGCTTATGCTGATAAGTTAGCTAAAAAAGCAGCTAGAATTCCAACTTCTGTCCCTCACAGTCAGTTTTTATCTTTCACATTAGTCACCCCCACCTACTCCCCTGCTGAAACTTCCACCTATCAATCTCTTCCCACACAAGGCAAATGGTTCTTAGACCAAGGAAAATATCTCCTTCCCCCTCACAGGCCCATTCTACTCTGTCGTCATTTCGTAACCTCCTGCATGTAGGTTACAAGCCGCTAGCCCGTCTCTTAGAACCTCTCATTTCCTTTCCATCATGGAAATCTATCCTCAAGGAAATCACTTCTCAGTGTTCCACCTGCTATTCTACTACTCCTCAAGAATATCCCAAGCCCCTTCCCTTCCCTACACATCAAGCTCAAGGTTTCCCCCCCCGCCCAGGACTGGCAAATTGACTTTACTCACATGCCTCCAGTCAGGAAACTAAAATACTCTTGGTCTAGGTTGACACTTTCACTGGATAGGTAGAGGCCTTTCCCACAGGGTCTGAGAAGGCCACTGCAGTCATTTCTTCCCTTCTGTCAGACATAATTCCTCGGTTTGGCCTTCCCACCTCTATATAGTCCAATAGCAGACCGGCCTTTATTAGTCAAATCACCCAAGCAGTTTTTCAGGCTCTTGGTATTCAGTGAAACCTTTATATCCTTTACCATCCTCAATCTTCAGGAAAAGTAGAATGGACTAATGGTCTTTTAAAAACACACCTCACCAAGCTCAGTCACCAACTTAAAAAGGACTGGACAATACTTTTACCACTTTCCCTTCTCAGAATTCAAGCCTGTCCTCAGAACACTATAGGTTCCAGCCCATTTGAGCTCCTGTGTGGACACTCCTCTTTATTAGGTCCCAGTCTCATTCCAGACACCAGCCCAACTTGAACTGCACCCCAAAAACTTGGATAGAGCCTAAAAAGTCACCAACCAAGCAAGTAATTACACTGAACCCCCTTAGACTCCCTCTAATTGGATGTCCTAGGTCCTCCCAATTCTTAGTCCTTTAATACCTGTTTTTTCTCCTCTTATTCGTACCTTGTGTCTTCCATTTAGTTTTTCAATTTAGACAAAACCACATCCAGGCCATCACCAATCATTCTATATGACAAATGCTCCTTCTAACAACCCCACAGTATCGTCTCTTACCACAAAATCTTCCTTCAGCTTAATCTCTCCCACTCTAGGTTCCCACGCCGCCCCTAATCCCTCTTGAAGCAGCCCTGAGAAACATTGCCCATTATCTCTCCATACCACCCCCCAAAAATTTTCACCGCCCCAACACTATTTTAATTTTTCTTATTAATATAAGAAGATAAGAATGTCAAGCCTCTGAGGCAAAGCTAAGCCATCATATCCCCTGTGACCTGCACGTACACACCCAGATGGCTGGTTCCTGCCTTAACTGACCATATTCTACCACAGAAGAAGTGAAAATGGCCTGTTCCTGCCTTCACTGATGACATTACTTTGTGAAATTCCTTTTCCTGGCTCATCCTGGCTCAAAAGCTCCCCCACTGAGCACCTTGTGACCCCCCACTCCTGCCCGCCAGAGAACAACCCCCTTTGACCGTAATTTTCCTTTACCTACCCAAATCCTATAAAATGGCCCCACCCCATCTCCCTTCGCTGACTGTCTTTTCGGATTCAGCCCGCCTGCACCCAGGTGATTAAAAAGCTTTATTGCTCACACAAAGCCTGTTTCGTGGTCTCTTCACACGGATGCGCATGACATGTAGTATACTTTAAATCATTTCTAGATTACTTATAATACCTGAAATAATATAAATGCTGTGTAAACAGTTGTTATGCTATATTGCTTTTTTGTATTTTTTAATTGCTATTTAATTTTTTTTTTTTTTTTTTTTTTTTTTGAGATGGAGTTTCACTCTGTCACCCAGGCTGGAGTGCAGTGACACGATCTCAGCTCACTGAAACCTCCGCCTTCCACTTTCAAGTGATTCTTCTACCTCACCCTCCCAAGTAGCTGGGATTACAGGTGCCCGCCACCACACCCGGCTAAGTTTTGTGTTTTTAGTAGAGACAGGGTTGTACCACGTTGGTCAGGCTGGTCTTGAACTGCTGACCTCAGGTGACCCACCCACCTCAGCCTCCCAAAGTGCTGGGATTACAGATGTGAGCCACTGTGCCCAGCCTTACTTAATATTTTGACCTATGGCTGGTTGAATCCACCGATGGAGAACCCATGGCTATGGAAGGCCAACTGGAGAAAGAGAGAGAGAGAGAGAGAGAGAGAGAGAGGAGAAAGAGACAAAGTAAGAGAATTCCTACTGTACTGGCCAAGAAAATGAAATGAAAACAGGGATATTACTACAGATCATATAGACATTAGTAGGAGATATTATAAACAATTTTATGCCAATTAATTTGACAATGTAGATGCAATGCACCAATTCTATAAAAAAGACAATTTGTCAGAGCTGAAATAGGGTAGAATTTAAAAATCTGAATAGCTCTTCATGTTTAAAGAAATTGAATGTTGTTCAACAGACTTCCCACAAAGAGAATTCCAGGCCCAGATGGTTTCAGTGGTCAAATTTATCAAACATATAAGGAAGAAAGAACTCCAGTCTTGTGCAAAGTTTGTTTAGAAAATAGAGGAGGAAACAGTTTTCCTCTCCTTTTGAGGCCAGCATAACCCAAATAAAATAAAATCAGTATTACAAAAAAAAAAAAAAAATTAATGTACAGCTTAATAGACCACATGACCATAGAAACAAAAAAGCTTTAATAAAATGTCAGCAAATTGAATCCAACAGTGTATAGAAAAATAATACATCATGATCAATTTGGGTTTATCCCAAATGCAAGGAATACAAGGTGGATTTAATGATCTAAAACCAATCAATGTAATTCACCATATTAACTGAAAAAGAAAAACTGTCATCATCACAATAAATGTAGAAAGACCACTTAAAATTCAATCCCTACTCAAAAATTGCCAAAAAAAATAAGATTAGAAGGGACTTCCTTAATATGGTAAAGGGCATTCATGAAAAATCCATAGCCAATATCAGACTTAATGGTAATATATTGAACACTCGCACCCTCATATCAGGAACAAGGCAAGGATGCCCCCATCTTACCACTTCTTAACATTTATCTATCACCATTAACAAAGCAAGAAAAAGATATGGAAAGTGTAACAATTCAGAAGGAAGTAAAATTGTCCCTATTTTAAGATGACATGATGGTGATTTTACACAGAAATCATAGGAACTGACAAAACTACTAGAACTAACAAGTAAATTTAGGAAGATCTCAGGATACCAGGTTAATATACATAAATCATTTCTATTTTTATATACTATCAGCAAAAATATAGTATGTAAAATATATATCACATATGAAGAAATAAGTATAATAAGAGAAGCTATATGGTTAACAACCAAACATATGTAAAGACACTCAATATCATCAATCACTAAGAGGCCAGATATGGTGGCCCTTGCCTGTAATCCCAACACTTTGGGAAGTGAAGGTGGGAGGATTGCTTGAGCCCAGGAGTTTGAGAGCAGCCTGAGCAATATAATGAGACCTTTTCTCTATAATTTTTTTTTTTTTTAATAGCCAGGGTTGGTGGTGTGTACCTGTATTCCCAGTTACTCAGGAGGCTGAAGTGGGAGAAACACTTCAAACCCAGGAGGTCCAGGCTGCATTGAGCTGTGATTACACCACTGCATTCCAGCCTGGACAACAGAGTGAGACCTTGTCTAAAATAATAATATAATATAATATAATATAATATATAAAATCACTAGGGGAATACAAATTATACAACAATGAGATACCTTTTGGTTTTTTTAAGATGGAGTCTCACTCTTTTTCCTAGGCTGGAGTGCAATGGCATGGTTTCGGCTCACTGCAACCTATGCCTGCCGGGTTCAAGCAGTCTCCTGCCTCAGCCTTCTGAGTAGTTGGGATTACAGGCATGTGGCACCACACATGGCTAATTTTTGTATTTTTAGTAGAGACAGGGTTTCACTATGTTGGCCAGGCTGGTTTAGAACTCCTGACCTTGTGATCTGCCGCCTCAGCCTCCCAAAGTGTTGGGATTACAGGCATGAGCCACCATGCCTGGCCAACAATGAGATACCTTTACATACCCATTAGAATGTCTAAAATTGAAAAACCTGGAAATAGCAAGTGCTGATGAGGATGAAGAGCAACTGCAACTCTCATACACCGTGGGTGGGATGGCCCAGTCACTTTGGTAAACAGTTTACTGGTATCTGATAAGACTAGCTATACATATACCTTATGGCCCAGCAATCCACTCCTAGATATTTACCTGAGAGAAATAAAAACTTATGGTCACACTAAAATGTATTGAGTGGTATAGTCACAAATTATTCCAAACTGGAAATAACTCAGATTTCTTCCAGCAGATGAATGGGTACACAACCTGGAGCATATCCGTACAATGGAATACTACTGAACAATATGAAAGAGCAAACTTCTGATACACACAGCAACACATCTGAGTCTCAAGTGAAGAAAGCCACTTTCAAGAGGCTGCATATAACAGACTCCATTCATAAGACACCCAGAAAAGGCAAAACTATAGGTCGGGCGCAGTGGCTCATGCCTGTAATCCCAGCACTTTGGGAGGCCGAGGTGGGCGGATCACGAGGCCAGGAGTTCAAGACCAGCCTGGCCAACATGGTGAAACCCCATCTCCACAAAAAAAATACAAAAATTAGCTGGGCTTGGTAGCGGGTGTCTGTAATCCCAGCTACTCAGGAGGCTGAGGCAGAAGAAGCGATTGAACCAGGGAGGCAGGGGTTGCTGTGAGCTGAGATCGCACCATTGCACTCCAGCCTGGGCGACAGGGCGAGACTCCATCTCCAAAAAAGAAAAAAAGAAAAGAAAAAGGGAAAACTGCAGAGACAAAAAACAGATCAGTTCTTGCCAGGGGGCTCAAGATGGGAGGAGGTATTTACTACAAAAGCGCATGAGAATAGTGAGGGGAGAGAAAGATGATAGAATTGTTCTATGTTTTGATTATAGTGGTGATTAAATAACTCTGTATGTGCCATAATGCATAGAACAGTATTGTATTAGTTCATTCTCACACTGCTATAAAGAAATACTTGAGACTGGGTAATTCATAAAGAAAAGAGGTTTAATTGGCTCATGGCTCGGTAGGCTGTACAGGAAGCATGGCTGGGGACGCCTCCAGAAACCTGCAGTCATGGTGGAAGGTGAAGGGGAAGTAGGCTCCTCTTACATGGCCAGAGCAGGAAAAAGCGGTGGTGGGGAGGTACTACATACTTGTAAATTGCCAGATCTCATTGCAACTCACTATCAGGACATGGCCAGAGCAGGAAAAAGGGGTGGTGGGGAGGTACTACGCACTTGTAAATTGCCAGATCTCACTGCAACTCACTATCAGGAGAACAGCACTAAAGGGGAAATCCACCCCCATGACCCAGTCACCCCACCAGGCCCCACCTCCAATATTAGAGATTACAATTTGATGAGAGATTTGAATGGGGACAAAGACCCAAACCATACCAACTACATTTAAAAGGTAAACTTTCCTGCTTCAACCTCCCCCCAAAAGTAATTACATTTTTATATATTAGCAAAAAAAATTAAGAACATGAAACTTAATTCAATTATTGAAGCATGTACCTATGAAAGCAGGACAGAACTTTGAGGCCATTAAACTAAAGGGGGAAAGAACTCTGGACAGAATGCCCAGTTCAACCCCTTAGGACATGGTGAAGACAACCAAAGCAATCTCAAACTCCTCTCTCCCACACAAGACATTTTCTATTATCTCTTAATATACACCCATCCTAAAGGAAATAAAACTTTATCTGCAAAGGAACTGACGTTTACTGCACATAAATCCTACTGGAAATATTCTCTTTCTGTAGGACATACCCAAAAGTAAATACCATAGACATGGAGTACTGTTAGCATCTGGCAAGTTCACACCTTTCTAGGGAAACACCACAGTCATGAATATTATTCTTCAGTTAGAAGGCTACACATTATTAAATAAAATCAGGAGGCCACGAGTGGTGGCTCACACCTGTAATCCCAGCAATTTGGGAGGCTGAGACATGCAGATCACTTGAGGCCAGGAGTTCAAGACCAGCCTGGCCAACTTGGTGAAACTCTGTTTCTACTAAAAAAAAGAATAATAATACAAAAGCTATCTGGGCATGATGACACATGCATGAAATCCCAGCTACTCGGGAGGCTGAAGCAAGAGAATCGCTCAAACATGGGAGGCGGAGGTTGCAGTGAGCCCATATCCCACCACTGCACTCCAGCCTGGGCGATAGAGCGAGACTCTGTCTCAGAAAAGAAAAAAAAAAAATCAGAAAAGGTAAAAACAGCTTAGAAATATATATATCAATATTTCTTAGATACACCAATGTTAGGTCTGAATGCTAGTTTGAGTGTCCTTCAGTGCTTACTAGAGGCACCCTCAAGAGTTTAGCAATTGCCTCAAAGGATTTCCATCTTTCTTCATAGTAAACCAGATCTTAGATCCTGTTGTTTGTATATCTTTGTATGTCTCTCGGTTTATCTAAATTTTGACTGTGTGTCTGTGACACTGATTCATTCTGCACACTAGAGAGAGAAGCAATGGAACACAGAGAGAAGTTGTGAATGTAACATTACTTCCATTCATTGATGCATTCATTCATTCACCAGATGTTTCAGTGCTCATGATTTGCCAGTACCATGGGTAAGAATAAGGCTTCCTACCAATTGTATTGTGTTTAGAACAGTGCCAGGCATTTTATTTCGATTAACTTGTTTAATCTTCACAAACATCCAATTAGGTACTTTATAGAAGAGGAAACTGAGGCATAGAGAGGTTTATTTGTCTAAGGTCCTACAGAGAGTAAGTGGCACAAGCAGAATTTGAACCCAGACATTCTGCCTCAAAACCACCATTGAACACTGATAAGGCTGGAGAAGAAGGCAGAGACTAGAGCGTGCAGTGCTGGGTGCTTCTCAGGACGACATTTGGATTCAATTTTAATGGCAATAGCAAAACATTAAAGGTTTTTCAAAGCAGGAGTTTTCATAAACCTATTTGTGCTTTCCTGCAGTCAGGCAGACTGCAGCATGAAAATGGGTTGGAGAGCCCCGGCAAGAGGCTGGGGCAGTTGTGCCCAGGAGGGTGGGCCAGGATGTTGCCACAGCAGGGAAGAGAAGTGAGTGGATACTAGAGTCAAACTGGAAGGCTATGAGGGTGGAATGGAATGAGACATGAGGAAAAGAGGAAATCACCCATGACCCCTGCATTCATTTCCTATGGCTGCTGTGACAAATTACCACAAACTTCATGGCTTAAAACCACATTACTGTATCATCTCATAGTCCTGGAGGTCAGAAGTCTAAAATGGGTCCACAGGACTGCCTACCACAACCTCTGAGCCTGAGCTTTAGTAACTTAGTGGATGAAAATATAACAGAACTATCAAGGAAAATGATGTCAAAAAGAATTGATGGCTCGACTTAGCATTAACTGCATCAGCCTCAATGCTGAATACTTTCTCTATTTCCCCCTCTTTCTGGCTTTTAGGCAGGTAGTTCAATTTCATTTCTTCATTTAATTTTTTATTTTCCTTTTTTTTTTTTTTTTTTTTTAACATGGAGTTTCACTCTGTCTCCCAGGCTGGAGTGCAGTGGTGTGATCTCGGATCACTGCAAACTCTGCCTCCCGAGTTTAAGCGTTTCTCCTGCGTCAGCCTCCAGAGTAGCTGGGATTATAGGCACCCACCACCACGCCCCACTAATTTTTGTAGTTTTAGTAGAGACGAGGTTTCATCATGTTGGCCAGGCTGGTCTGGAACTCCTGACCTTAGGTGATCCGCCCACCTCAGCCTCCCAAAGTGCTGGGATTACAGGCATGAGCCACAGGTAGTTCAATTTCAAATGAAAACCCACAGCTGAGTAGAGGTAGACCCATCAAAAAGCAGGGTGAGACCTTTCTGATGGAGTTTGCCACTGCCCACCAGCACTTACTCCAGGACTGTCCCCTCCACATCAGCCTTCCCTAATATATCACTGTTCCCAGTGCACTTATATTTTAAAATAGGACAGAGAAGGAAGAATAATGCTTTCCATAAAATATGAATTAGGCTGGGTGCAGTGGCTCACACCTGTAATCCCAGCACTTTGGGAGGCCAAAGTTGGAGGATCACTTGAGCTAAGGAATTAAGAGACCAGCCCAGGCAACATGGCCAGACCTTGTCTCTACTAAAAATAGATTTTTTAAAAAATCAGCCAGGTCTGGTGGCACAAGTCTGTAGTCCCAGCTCCTTGGGAGGCTAAGGCAGGAGGATCACTACAGACTTGGCGCAAGTCTGTAGTCCCAGCTCCTTGGGAGCCCAGGAGATTGAGGCTGCCGTGAGTCACGATTGTACCACTGCACTCCAGCCTCAGCAACCTAGCAAGATTCCAACTCAAAAATAAATAAAATAGGACAGTGAAGGGAAAATAATGCTTTCCATAAAAATATGAATTAGGCTGGGCACAGTGGCTCACACCTGTAATCCTAGAATTTAAGGAGGCCAAGGCAGGAAGATCATTTGAGCCCAGGAGTTTGAGACTAACCTGGGTAACAGTGTGTCTCTGTCTCTGCAAAAACTTAAATTATAGCACTTTAGGCCTCCTGGGGAAGATATTTGAGGCAATATTTAGACAAGTCAGAAAAAACATAAATATGAGCTATTTTTAATATTCTGCAATTTATTCACACCCCTCCCCACCCTCACTTTTCATTGTAAATGACACTGAGTAATTTGTTTAAAAGAACAAGTTCTGTTTCAAGAATATGTTCTTTCTTTGAAACAACAAAAAGTACCTGTTTGGAGAAAAAGTCATTGCTAGTTTTGTTCTCATAAAAGTTTAATAGAAGGCAACCAAAGTTTAAGATCTCCCAGAGGACAAATAAAGATATTTCTCAGCAAATGCAGAATCACAATTTTCATTGGTGCTGGGGGATTTTACACACAAATGCAATTTTATTTTACATTTAAAAGAGGTAAGTAAATAGACAAATCAATTTTAGCTGCTCTGAAATGTCATACTGGGTCATTAATTTTAAAAGATGGGACTTCAATAATAGTTAAAAGAACAAAGGCCCAAGGGTAAAGACTGAGAATAATCACCTTCAAATTTCTGAATTATCAGCAGCCTCAGATCAGAATCAAGAGGAGCCTAATTCAGCTTCCTTGTGATGTTCTCCTGTATTTTTTACCTTCAAAATATAGGTTCAAATGGAATTCCCTTTTACAAAAACAGAAACCCTCTTTCCTTAAAGCACGAGGACCTCCTCTGTGTGCTGGATACTCGGATGAATTCTGGCAAAACCAAGCTCGATAAAATAAAGACCTATTGTCTAATCTGCATTCAGATAGGAGATATGACACTTGCACCTGGCCATCTCTGTGGTGGAGACAGAGATATCAACATAATATTTGGCATGATACAAAATTTAAATGAGGCCAGGCATGGTGGCTCATGCCTGTAATCTCAGCACTTTGGGAGGCCAACGCGGGTTTATCGCTTGAGCTTAGGAATTCAAGACCAGCCTGGGCAATATGGCGAAACCTTCTCTGTACAAAAAAATATAAAAATTATCCTGGCATGGTGGTGTGCGCCTGTAGTCCTAGCTACTTGGAGGGCTGAAGCAGGAGGATCACTTGAGCACAGGAGGTCAAACTGCAGTAAGTCATGATTGCACCACTGCACTCCAGTCTGGGAAACAGAGTGAGACCCTCAAAAAACAATTATATATATATAAAATATATATAATTATATATTTAATTATATATTTATATAGATAATTATATAATATATTTATATAGATAATTATATAATTATATATTTATATAGATAATTATATATAGAGATAATTAGATATATATATATATAACGTTAAGTAGACAAATACAAGCAGCAGTTTAATGCACACTTGAGGGAAAGACGAGAGAGTGATCTTCCCAAATATGAAATGACATTCAGACTTATTCTGAAATAATCAGGAGTTTCTCAAGAGGAATTCCCCACTCACCACCATCAAATCAGATAGTCCAAGTTAAACAATTGTACTGTTTTGTGAAAATAATAATTATGACAATCATAGAATTAAAGTTTCGCCATTCTAGGCAATGTGAATTTGGAGAGCATGACAAAGAGTCTGTGCTATGTAAATTCTGTGAACCTCGGTATACTCATCTGTAAAATAGGTTTATAGGACTGTGATGTGATCATGTGTATAAGGCAATTGACAGTCCCAGGAAAATGGTAGGTTCTCTTTTGACTGAAATGGGACATTAACCTACATTGAAAACATAAGTTTAGCCCAGGTGTGGTAGCTTACACCTGTAATCCCAGCACTTTGGGAGGCCGAGGTGGGCAGGCCACCTGAGGTCAGGATTTCGAGAGCAGCCTTGCCAACATGGCGAAACCCCATCTGTACTAAAAAATACAGAAAATATTAGCCAGTCGTGGTGGTGCATGCCTGTAGTCCTGCCTACCCAGGAGGCTGAGGCAGGAGAATAGCTTGAACTCAGGAGGCAGAAGTTGCAGTGAGCTGAGATCGCACCATTGCACTCCAGTCTAGGTGACAGAAAGAGACTCCGTCTCAAAATAATGATAATAGTAATAATAATAATGTTTAATTGTATAGTTTTTACTATTGTTTTTACACATTCTGGTTGATTTCCTTTATTTAGTTTTCAGAGCAAAGAACTGGTCTCTGACTAAAGAACTGATAAAAGGACTAAAGAACTGAAAAAAGCTTATGCTACTGAAATGCTTTACTGAATAAAGATATGCTTTTAATTTTAGCTACATGTGACAACTCCACAGGTTGATTTTACACTAGAATTTTTCTGACAACTACCCAGAATTCTGTTTCAATCCTGTGAGGGCATCTAATCTTGCTAGGGTATTTTTTAATGACAGTTTTATTGAGATATAACTTACATCTCATAAAATTCACCTATTAAAGGGTACAAGTCAATGGTTTTAATATATTCACAGAGTTGGCAACCATCACTACAATCAATTTAAAATATTTTTATTATCTCAGAAGAAAATCTCATACCCATTAGCAGTAACTTCTCATTTTTCCCAAACTCCCTCCATCCCCTGGCAGCCCTAGGCAACCATGCATCTATTTTCTATCACTATAGATTTGCTTATTCTGGACATTTCATGTAAGTGGAATCATGCAGTGTGTGACCTTTTGTGACTGACTTCTTTTACTTAGCTTCGTGTGTTCAAGGTTCATCCATGTTGCAGTATCAGTGCTTTTTTTGATGGCTGAATAATATTTCATTGCATGGACACACCACATATTCTTTATCTATTCATCAGTTGCTGGACATTTGGGTTGTTTTCACTCTTTAGCCATTATAACTAATTCTTCTGTGAATAGTTACATATAAATTATTATGTAGACACATGATTTTAATTCTCTTGGGTGAGTATTTGCCTAGGAATGGAATTGCTGAGTCGTATGGTAACTCCACATTTAACCTTTTGAGGAACTGCCAGGCTATTTTCCAAATGGGCCGCCTCACTTTACCTCCCCAGCAACAGTATGTGAGGCCTCCAGTGTTCCCACATCTTCATCAACAGTTGTTATTGTCCTTTTCATTTCGACCATTGGAGTGGGTGTGAAGAGGTATCTCAGTGTGGTTTTAATTTGCATTTCCAATAACTAATGATATTGAACAGATGTTCCTATGCATCTTGGCTATTGCTACATCTTCTCTGGAGATACATCTGTTCAAATTCTTTATCCCATGTTTAAACTGGGTTATTTTACTTTTTTATTTCTTGCGTTCTTTCTTTGAGAAAGGTCTTGCTCTGTCACCCAGACCGGAGTACAGTGGCATGAACAAGACTCACCATAGCCTCAAACTCCTGGGCTCAAGCTATCCTCCCATCTCAACCTCCTGAAGTGCTGGTATTACAGACTAAAGTGGGTCATTTTTCTTTTTATTGTTTGGTTGTAAGAGTTTTTGACGTATTCTAAATAAAATTTCCTTGTCAGATATATCTTTGCAAATATTTTTCCCATGCTGTGGCTTGTCTTTTCACTTTATTTTATTTTGTTTTATTTTATTTTATTTTAGACATAATCTTGCTCTGTTGCCCAGGCTGGAGTGCAGTGGCACGATCTCAGCTCATTGCAACCTCTGTCTCCTAGGTTCAAGCCATTCTCCTGTCTCAGCCTCCTGAGTAGCTGGGATTAAAGGCACCCGCCACCACACCTGGCTAATTTTTGCATTTTTTAGTAGAGACGGGGTTTCACCATGTTGGCCAGGCTGGTCTTAAACTCTTGACCTCAGGTGATCTGCCTGTCTTGGCTTCCCAAAGTGCTGGGATTAGAGACACGAGCCACTGCATCCTCTTTTCACTTTCTTGATGGTATCCTTTGAAGCACAAAATCTTTTAATTTTGGTGAAATCTATTTATCAATTTTTTTCTTTTATTCTGTCTGCTTTTGTATCTTATTTAAGAAACCATTGGGTGGGCACAGTGGCTCACACCTGTAATCCCAGCACTTCGGGAAGCCAAGGCGGTTGTATCACCTGAGATCAGGAGTTCGAGACCAGGCTGGCCAACATGGCAAAACCCCATCTCTACTAAAAATACAAAACTTAGCCAGGTGTGGTGGCACATGCCTGTAATCCCAACTACTTGGGAGGCTGAGGCAGGAGAATCGCTTGAACCCTGGAGGTAGGGGAGTTTGCAGTGAGCCGAGATCACAGCACTGTACTCCAGCCTAGGTGACAGAGTAGGATTCTGTCTCAAAAAAAAAAAAAAGGAAAATAAAAGAAACCATTGCCTTATCCAAGGTCATGAAGATTTATGCCTATTCTTTCTTCCAAGAATTTTATAGTTTTGCCTCTTACTTTTAGGTCTTTGATCCTATTGGAATTCATTTTTGTCTATGCTGTGAGGCATTCTTTTGCGTGTGGATATGCACCACTTGTTGAAAGACTGAATTGTCTTGACACTCTTGTCAAAAATCGATTGACCCTAAATGCAAGAGTTTATTTTTGGACTCTCGATTCTATTAAATTGATCTGTATGTCTCTAATGTTTTTTAAAATAACTTTTTCTGCCTGCATTTGTACAGAATAAAACATTTGTAAATATAGAAACACAGAATAAAAGTAAAAGAAACATTAACCCTGCTGTGGTAGAATGAACTGTTGGTCCCATTTCTTCACTCCCCACTAGGGGTTGTCCATGTCCACACCCTTATCATGGTGGAATGTACTTTGGGCTTCGTCCATTTGACTCTGGGCTTGGCCATGCAATTTGCTCAGACTCTTGAGATGTCAGGGAATGTGACAGGAGCAGATGCTTGGTTTGTGCTTGTGCAGTTGGTCCTGCTCTCTTGCATTTTTGCAGTCACCATAAAAAGATTATGCCCTGGGTAGCCACTGATTCCAAATGAATGGCAGATACTTGGAACAAATCTGAACTCACTCTGTGATCTGGAGCCCAACCCAAGATTAAGCAGACCCCAGTCAAAACTCAGACACATGGGTTAGAAATACATGCCTATCACAGTTTACCACTGAGGGATCTGTGGTTTTTTGTTCTGTAGCAACAGCCAACTAATACATCTACCACTTAGACATAACTATTCCTATCAGTCTGATCTTCTGACCAAAAATAAGATTGTAAAAAAATTGTATGTGTGTATACCCTCCTGTTGTTTTTACTTTACATTTTTTCATAATATCCCATGTTATTAAAAGTTCTTGATTGGCTCTTGCCTGTAATCCCAGCACTTTGGGACGCCAAAGCAGGAGGATCACATGAGGCCAGGAGTTTGAGACCACCCTGGCCAAAATGGTGAAACCCTCTCCCTACTAAAAATACAAAAATTATCTGGCATGGTGGCACATGCCTGTAATCCCAGCTACTTCAGAGACTGACGCACAAGAATCACTTGAATCCAGGAGGCAGAGATTGCAGTGAGCCGAGATCCTGCCACTGCACTCCAGCCTGGGTGACAGAGCAATACCCTGTCTCAAAAGAAAAAAAAAGTTCTTGATAAACATTCCTTTTAACATCCACATCACATATTTCAACCTTGAGCAGTTACATATTTCTCTTCACCATTCCTATATTACTTTTACTATTCCAAGTAAAGGTACAATGAATTGTTCTCTCTTTTGTATAAATCTTGATCTACATTTTTCATTATTTCCATGGAATCAAGTTCTCGAAGTTGATACCTTTAACAAGCTCCTTTAACCAAAGTTCATGGTGGAGCCACTGAACCATGATTTTCATTTTATTACTATTCATATTTCTATTTGGTTAAACTCACATTGTTTTGCTTAAGGGATGCAGACATATTTAATTTCACTTTAAAAAAAAAGACTTTTGTGAATTTTTCCAGCATGTTCTGTCATACTGTCTTCATTTATATTTTATTATAAAGAATTAAATTATTGCCATAAAAAACAAACAGGCCTCACTCGGTGCCTCATGCCTGTATCCCAGCACTTTGGGAGGCGGAGGCGGGTGGATCACCTGAGGTCAGGGGTTCGAGACCAGACTGACTAACGTGGTGAAACTCCATCTTTACTAAAAATACAAAAAATTAGCTGGGCGTGGTGGTGGGGGCCTGTAATCCCAGCTACTCGGGAGGCTGAGGCAGGAGAATCGCTTGAACCCAGGAGGCAGAAGTTGCAGTGAGCTGAGATCACGCCATTGCACTCCAGCCTGGGCAACAAGAGCAAAACTCCATCCCAAAACAAACAAACAAACAACCCTCCCCCCGCAAAAAAAATACAAGTCCCTGCCTCTCGTTTTTTCCTTTGTGCTTATATAGAAACGTAGAGACAATGTCTCTGTGTGAGCATGTGTTTGTTTTGCTTGTTTGCTTGTCTTTATTGGCGTAGTTAATTACAGATCATATACCCAGGAAGGTGGTATGGAAGGAGTAGCCAGATCTAATTTTCTTTATACCCTTCACCATGCCTAGCATAATGCGTAGGTGCATTCAATGAGTATCTGAGTAAATGAATGTAAGAAATATAGAGACCATTGGCTGGGTGTGGTGGCTCATGCCTATAATCCCAGCACTTTGGGAGGCCAAGGTGAGTGCATCACTTCAGGTCAGGAATTTGAGACAAGCCTGGCCAACATGGTGAAACCCCGTCTCTACCAAAAATCCAAAAAATTAGCCAGGCATGGTGGCGGGTGCCTGTAATCCCAGCTACTTGGGAAGCTGAGGCAGGAGAATGGCTTGAACCTGGGAGGCGGAGGTTGCAGCGAGCAGAGATTGCACCACTGCACTCCAGCCTGGGCAACAGAGGGAGACTTTGTTTCAAAAAATAAACATATATATATATATATATAGAGAGAGAGAGACCATTAAAGCAGACTTTTAAGCCAGAAATTACTGTCTTCACAATGATTAATAAGTATTTTTAAGGCTTCATTAGTGAGAAATATGCTACAGGTATAAACAGATGTGCAGGACTTAAAAGAGTAGGCCAGATGGTTGATACTATCGCTAAACTTTTCTGGGTGCCTCTTAGCAAATAAATGGATCTCTCTCTGTTCCTTGTGTTACTTTTCTTTTCCCCAAGGAAAATCACATTTTTCAGGTCTGACAACAATTTTCAACCTGACAACAATTGCTCCAGTTTCATTTTGGCAACTGCTAAAATTGTCACCTTGGGAACCCCAAGCACACACACTGACTGTACTTGCACGGCTCCTACCCTGAGCCTTTCGGAAATTTCCTTCAGGAAGCCCGTCTATCATCTCACAAACAGAACCACTGATCTAACCTGGGCAACCATCTTTCTGCGTCTGCTCTGTCTGAGACTCTCACCGGCTCCTAAGGAGACAGGGAATCCTGAATCACTCATTCCTTAGGCTAGACTGAAGGTCTCCTTCCAAAGGCAACTACTTACTACTCTCTGCCTTGGGTCATACAAGAAGCACTATTCTTATCTATTCACACGCTAAGCTATTTTTTTTTAAGTCAGCTTTGCTAGTCAGTCTCCTTGAAATTCCCCGGAAGGAATCAAACAGAAATGGAACAAAGGACGGGAAAAGCCAAGGAGGTTTGCTGAAATTGAAGCATTCTGAAGATAGCTGGGTGCTACAATGGGTGTAATGTGAGGAAGGTGGTCTTGGGTGCACCCACAGACCAACACTGCCATTGTTACAATTTGTGTAGGATGATCTCAGGTGACAGTAGCAATTTATCACACCCAGAAACAGATCCCCCACACATATTTACTTGAGGGTACCAGACCTGCTCACAAAGCAGAGAAGAGCTAAGGCTGTTCTCTAAGGGCTGAGAATTGCTGCTACTGCCTAGTGAGTAGGGAGAGGGTACTCCTCAGGCCCTATTTCCTATCAAATCATGTGTCAGTGTTGCCTAGGAGATAGAGACACAGTAACTACTCTAGCCAAACAAAGCACATAAACAGAACAGAAATGCAACGGCTTAGAGTACCCACAGAAAACTTGATTACCTTGTCACCATGAGTAAAAGCTAATTCCAACTCCTGAAGAGAGCAAACCAGCTCTGAAAGAGAGTGAAAATGCAGACGAGACAGTTATCAGATAATGGCTATCTGGACAAGAGATTCTTTCATTTGACAGCAGTTTGGTTGTTGGGAGTTCCAGTTCGGCTTCTGCATAGTTGCTCTGTACAAATCCTCCTCCATATTTGCTTAGAGAAAATGTGTTGCCATCCCATCGTGAAGGAAGCTGCCCAAGAGTTTTTAACCATTACAGCTGTGATGATGAAAGAGTGAAGAACCGCCTCTGAGTTAAAAAGTGCACCCAGAGATAAGGTTCATTCTCAATGCCCTGCCGCTGCTTCTGATCGCATGGCCACTGCACTTCTCAGTAAGTGGGAATCAAATGCTTCACTCACCACAGAGTAAGCAAATAAATATCTTTTTTCTATGACACGGGCTAAACAATACCCTGTGCTCCACCTCCTAATAATTTCACTATACCCAGGGTGGGGAGGAGGGTCAGGAAAAGCAAGAAACAATGACTTCTAAATATATGACAAACTTGTAAACAACAAAAAGGGGAAACAAAACTCTTTATAATTCTAGTATTATTAGCAGGGACAGAACTAATAATGGTCCTATTAAACTTGCATTATTAGGCAGGTCATGTTGATTCTGGGTATAGCATTCTATTCTTGTGTTTTGGCTCAGTAACTGAGATGTGCAAATCCGTGGCAAGGTGAGTCATATTAAAACAACACCTATGGTTTTGTTGATGCTTATATAAGACATTTCTTTTCCACTGATCTAGATAATTATGCAATTAAAATGAGAACATATATTCTGCCAAGATTTCTTAGAAAATAAATGAGTTTTCAAAATACGGTATAGGGTTTAATAAAATAGCTTAGGAAGTTTCAGAGTTAAGCAAGAAATCTACAAATAAAGAAACAACAACAAAAAGTAGATAATGGCACTTTATCTAACTGAAGGAGGCATTCTGCTTTTTCTTTCTGGCAGGGGTACTTGGATTTCCAGGATTGTTTCATTGTATATAAAATGTACACAAATTTGCTGAAATATTTCACTTGCTTTTGTGTTCATTAATGTATTTACCTAAAGAAAGGTAAGCATATTTCCATGTAGACAGAAAAAAAGGATGAAATAGAACCAAAAAAAGAGGATAAAAAGAGAGACAGAGAGAGAAGAAAAATTAGAATCTTTTAATACCCATGAGCCTAAAATTAATAACCACATGAAAAGTGGTGGTGCTTTTACAGCCATGTGAATAATATACTTAGTACTTGCTTTAATGAATTACCATACTGAACATTTTATTACCTGGTATGATTTCTATTTTAAGTGAATATGTCCTCTTTCATGGTTATCGAAAAAGGGATTTATGTAGCTATTTGTTAAAAGTTTGCATTTCAAAGCATAAACAGTTTTAGAAGTTAAATCACCTCATTTGTTTATATTACTTGAAACACTGCATGGGAAATTTTTAGGCAAGGTATCAAAAGTCAGCCAGGCTTGTTACACACTCCCCAGCCTGCTGCACTCCTGACCTAACTCATTTCTCTGTTAGGTTTCACCGCACATTGCACATTAGGGCTGTGCACTAATTTGCTTCTATTCCACACAGGGCCAGGCACACTGAGCATCAGTCCTGTGCCTGACACTATGCTAGATGCTGGGGTTGCAGCCATGAGCGTAGACACGACAGACACAGTCCTCACCATCTACTGTTGAGTACCGATTGGAACAAGAGGATCGTCTGTAGACAGGTATGCCCAGGAGCATGGATGTGGGATGACAAATTGCACCGTGTGCAATTGGCAGGAAATATTTAACCATTGGGATATTTGTAGCAAACTCCTTTTTCTATTTTTCTAAATACTCAAGGTGGCAACACCATTTCCACATGGACTGACAGAGAGTTTTATGATTATAGCCACAACCTGAACTCATGAGTTATATTTTAGGACTATTTCAGAAATTTAATCAAAAGTACAGTAGTAGTAAAAAAAAAAAAAAAATTACATGCATAAGTGGTCCTTATTATTCATTTATATATTTAGACATGAATGTGCAGTTTTTCATTGGGGGGTAACGCAATATACCTAGGTAAACATGTCTTTTGCAGTTTATACCTTGGTTTATTTATTCTTCATCCCCCAAGAGATAACTTTTATTGCTGATTATACTGTACAGGATTAAAGAGAAAGTAAACTCTTTATATTTAAAGGCCTAACAGAGCATGAATCCTCTCAGTTGCTTTACAATTTCTGCCACTAAGGTTGAGTCTGGAATTAGGTGTCACCACAGTTGACTCAAAAAGGTTTTAAAAACAGGGGTGCCAGTATAACTTTGGTTATGAAACAAATGTCCCAGGCAGAAAAATAAGTTTGGAAAAGAAGAGGGGAAAATATTTGTAAGTCTGAACTTCAGTAGAATTTGATCAGTTCTCAAGAACACCGGGGAAATCCACTGCTAATTGTCAAAATTTCTAGAAACACCTATAGAGAAGGAGGTTGTGGTTGTTTTCTCCAAAGTTTCAAAAAATGTTACACCTACCAGAAACTAGATTTTTAGAGAGCACTTAAGGAATTTTAGATTGACTCGATGAAATGTTATATGAGCAAGTAGATCATGATTTTTCTTAGAGATTGAGCATATATTCCTGGTGATAAACAACCTATAGTTGCTTCATTCTGCTTAGTTTGCATCTTATTTTAACAATTTAATGGTTTTCTGCTAGATTTTAATTGGTAGCCATGAGAAGAATGAGTTGAACATATTGTTGATATATATCTATTTAAGCTAATGAAGTTGCTCTATTATTTTATAGTGAAATATGACCCAGTTGACGTGTATATAATAGTGTATCTTTGGATTAAAGAAATGGCCTGAAGAGATTTGTTTTTTATATTTTTTAGCAGGGAGACAAGAAGTACTAAGAGGCCACAGAGAGTGAGCAGAATTGTAGAAAACATGGTACCAAATCCTGAAGCTCTAGTAATATTCAACCTTATGTACAATTTATCTGACTCACAAAAAAAACCTGTCATTCTTGGTAATATTTAGACCCCTATTGAGTACCTTGTGCTGCCTATAGGACAACTGATTTTGTTCAAAAGCATCTCTTTTTAAATATAAAATACAACAATGAGACATGAAAAAGTTATCTACTTATTTATGGCCAAAAACTAACAATCAAAATTTTTTTGAATGATCAAATTTGAAAAACAATTCTATTTTTAGGAGCTATAAAATCAGAATACATGACAAATTCTAGGGGAGAGTGCCTGCTTACATAAAATATTCAATTATCTCTCCACTGAGATATTCAACAGTTTTATTATTTACTTCAACAATTTAATTGCAAAGGATAAATAGATGTTTATTGTTTTTACAAGTACACTTATAACATAGTCCTACTTTGCCAGTGAAAGTCACAAAAAAATTAATTGTGCAGTTTTTTCTGACCTAGAATTCCTATTATTGAAAATTAGTGCAAAAGGAGAGCATATTTAATATTATTTCAGGAAATGCTGACATTTTAAGAAATCACCTTCATAACTTAAAGAGGAAGCTATCTTTGTTGCTGTTCTTAAGGAATTTTTATCTTTGCTTCTCAGGCTTAGTAGATTACCAGTGTTTTCTCTTAATTCATTAAAATTCTCGCTTGTTGAAACTTTATTTTAAATTATAGAGTACCTGCTTTTGTTGTCATGGTCATTTTTTTTTTTTTTTTAATTTCTACATACTGTGAAATCCTCAGAGAAAAATAAACGGGATTTTAAAATAAAAACTGGCATAGTTCTGATTAACAATACTTAAGTTTATTGGAAAAGGAATTGAGTGATTTATATGCCGATCCTTTCCTGCTGTTGTGGCATTTTACCAATTTCATTAATAAGTTCAGCAGTAATAGTAGCAACCTAAGTAATAATTTAAGAAGTAATAATAAAGTTAAGAGTGTTCTGTGCTATTTCCTGGAGGTATTCATTTAGCCCAGGTCTCTCCTGTGGTTCTACCAGAATTATATTTGGAAAATACCAAGCCACTTAAATAAATGTTTTAGCTGAAATTATAAATCATTGTAATTAGTACCATAAAGTTGACAGAGCCTAGGTTTCTGCGTTGGAAGATCAGAGATGGGGTCTAGGCTCCATTACTTAACAGCTGTTTGATCTTTGGCAGATTATTTCACCTTTCAGACTCCTTTCCTTCATGGGTAGGAACAATGTCCGTGGAAGGGATTTCCATCATGTCTAACAGCCACATGTGTCTGGTACCAAATCTCTGAGGGGAGCACGTGGTAAGAGACTAGGAAGAACTGCTGTGTAAAAGTGAGGGCAACATAGGGGGAAGCCATGCGTGTTATCTGCCCTTTAAAGCTAAGTTCTTATGAACTATGCCTTTCAAAATGTACAGAAGAAAAACTCAAGACTTCTCATCTGCAATTCCCAGCAAGAGATCACCGACTCCCCTCTTTGACATGTAGAACAGGATGCCGAGACTTTTGTGTGTGTTCACCCTGGGTTATCACATTTCCAGCTCTAGATTCTTTCTCATTGCCCAATTGTTTCAAGGAGATAGAAATATTGTCTTTGTTTTCCCCAGGTCTATCACTACGTTTTTCAATTCTTTTGTAACCTGCTCCCTTTTGGGGAAAAAAAAGAAAAAAGAAAAACTCTTCAAAGTCAAAGTACCACAAGTTGATTCTGGATTGGTGAGACAAAGTTTCTCTTTCTCAGGCTACCAATTGTTTTAGATTGAAGTTTCCTGTCATGTTCGCTCATCTTTAAATCCTCATAGTGAAAATGGTAATGTTGTTTGTTTCTTTTATTGACTATGCTACAACTTCTACTGTTCAAAGGTCTGCTCTGGTCTCTTGCCGAAAAGCAATCCCCTCCTATTTGTTTCCTTCTCTTCCAGTTTTGCACATACCTTGGGTTCCACCAGGAATGTCTTTTCCCTGTTGTGTGTTTCAAGGACTCTAGTTCACCCTTTAGACGGCAAATCAGAAGTCTCTGCTCCTGTTGTACTCCACACATACCTTTATTGGGGGCAGTTTTACAACTGGTCTACATTTATCAATTTATGTTTCACTCTGTCTTTCAAGCTATGAATCTACATCAGAAGGGCAAAGTCCAAGATTTAGTCATGTTTGTATTTCTAGCACATCACGAATATGCCATAAATGTTTCTCAAATGGCCAAACAACTACATTTTATGTTAGAAAGCAGCTTTCAGTTTTTCTTAAAAATAGCAGCAAGATGATTTTGGTATCTCCCTTGTTTTCTGTAGGATATGATCATCATGGCACCTGTATTACTGATACTTTTGGGGGCCACTGAGATACTGCAAGCTGACTTACTTCCTGATGACAAGAGTAAGGACCTTCTATTCAATTCAATAATGTTTACTTTTAAAAGTATGTTAGTAAAAGGATAACATTATTTTCTCTTAAACTGTCAATTAGAACATTATATATGGATTTTTATGAGATAATATTTATCCTCAAGACAGATGCTTTAAACATGCTATATTTTAAGAAAGCAATGCTGGCTGAAATGCAAACGTTATGCTACAGTGGGAAATCAAAGTCAAAGTGTGGGTGTCCAGGCACCATGGAATAAAGCTGGCGCCAGTGGTTGCATTTGGAATGTCTTCCCACACAAGGGAGTAGTTAGAAGGCCCCATGACCAAACAGTAAGAAACTTCCACTGCATTTTGTCCTGAAATGTGTTGATGTACGTATTTGGTGTGATGACAGAGTTTAAGGAAAATCATCCCAGGTCCCAGTCTAGCATTGTCAACAGAACTATCTATGGTAATGACAATGTTCTATCGCTGTAATGTCCAATGCAGTAGCCACTAGCCATATGTGACTACTGAGCCCTTGAAATATGGACAGTGCAACTAAGGTAATGAATTTAAATTAATTTAGGCCGATGTTGTGGCTCACACCTGTAATCCCAGCACTTTGTGAGGCAGGGGCAGGTGGATCACTTGAAGTCAGAAGTTTGAGACCCACCTGGCTAACATGGTGAAACCCCAACTCTACTAAAAATTCAAAAATAGCCAGCTGTGGTGGCACATGCCTATAATCTCAGCTACTTGGGAAGCTGAAGCAGGAGAATAGCTTGAACTGAGAGGCAGAGGTTGCAGTAAGCTGAGATCGCACAACACTGCCCTTCAGCCTGGGCAACAGAGTGAGACTGTGTCTCAAAAATTAATTAATTAATTAATTAAAATTTCAATAGCCACAAGTTGCCAATGGCTACCATAATGGACAGTGCAATACAGACAGAGCTCTAAAAACCCTCAGAGCTCTAAAAACCTCTACATGGATGTAGAGGTGTGGGAAGTCTGTTAAGATGCCTGGATAAATCCTGATAACTTAGTAAATGAATAAAAGAAGGTTTTGTAATTGTGTGCACAATACTGCCCTAAATGTAGTAAAAAAATTAAAAATTGCATAAATATACACCCAAGAAAAAAATAACGAATATATCATATGTTAATGCCATTCTTGGTGGTACAATTATTTTAAAAAATTTATCTTCTTCTTTTTGCTTATCTGTGTTTTCCAAAATTTCTTCAATAAACAGATATTGATTTTGCAATTAAGCAAAAGCTTTTATTTTGAAAGCAAAGTCAGAGAGTGGCTCATGAAGGGGGAAGAAACATTTTCTTTCTGTAAAGCCCTATTTAAATAAGTTTGCTTGCAAATATTTTTGTCTGTGACTCATAATAAGAGGTAAATACATTTTTACGTTATGTACCAGCACACATACAAATATATAACTACCCTTATGTAGTGGAAACGAGATTCATGAAACAACTCTTATTATGTTTGATGCACACTGATATTTTCTATTCTATTTTTCTTCCACATCATTAAAAGAAAAATTATGGTCACAAACCAATACATTGTTATCATTGACTGCTAATGGATAATGACTCTCAGTTTGAAAATTATAGTTACAGTGAATAGTGAATAGTGATATAGTAACATGTTCATATTTCAATAAAAATATAGGTATTATAGGTAAACACCTGGACATGGGCAATGTAAAAAAAGATGTTAAAAACAGTTTTAAAGAAACCTTTTCTAGGCTGGGCGTGGTGGCTCCTGCCTGCTAGCATTTTGGAAGGCTGAGGCGGGCAGATCATTTGAAGTTAGGAGTTGGAGACCAGCCTAGCCAACATGGTGAAAACCTGTCTCTATTAAAAATACCAAAAATAAAAAAATAAAAAAAAAAACCCATTAGCCCAGCGTGGTGGCATGCGCCTGTAGTCCTAGCTACTCAGGTAGAAATAGACACTTTCTCTTTGCCCCGGTGTTACAGGCATGGCAGGAGCAACTGTGTCTGTGGTGCTCGCAGGTCCAGGACAGCATCTGCAGGGCAACAAATATTCAAAAAATTTTAAAAGTGCTGCCTATGTCCAGTTGAACATTGTGCTGTTTCTTTATTCTTTGAATCAACAGTTTCACTTCTCCCACCTGTCAATTTCACCATTAAAGTTACTGGTTTGGCTCAAGTTCTTTTACGTTGGGAACCAAATCCTGATCAAGAGCAAAGGAATGTTAATCTAGAATATCAAGTGAAAATAAACGCTCCAAAAGAAGATGATGTAAGTGTTTATTCTAATGGATATCCTTATTGAGAATAAATATGCGTTTTGACTGCATTTTCTTTATCAAATGAAATTTTATATTAAAAAACAAAAGTACTGACAGGCTCTTTGTTATGTTACCAGTAGACTAGTGTCTCTCTAAGAATGCCTGTGAGCTAGTGCTGGGTGTATTGTTCAGCATTAAACAGCATCGCAGAATATTTTAACTTTCGGATGATTCTTTCCCTTAACGAAGAATGTTTAGTAACTTTTTAGGCAAATGGATTGGATACTGGTTTTCTGTTTCCCCTAAAATCACCAACCCAACAGAACAGGAGACAGTAGCCTAGCAAAACAAGAAGACAGCAGACAGAATGGAGAGTCAGGGAAACCAAGTTCGAATCCCAGTTCATCCACTTCCTACCTTTGCAACCTGGGACAAGTCATTTAGCTTCTCAGAGCCTCAATTTTACCTCAGGGCTACATTCAGGCACCTACTACATATTAGATGTGTAATAAAGTCAAACAAAGGGAGAAGTGATTCATATTAACCATTTTTCAGTCAATATGGAATTCTAGAGAATTTTCTGTCAAACATTGACCTCTGGGGAGATGGTGGTCAAAGGGAACTTCAGTTTAACTGTAATATTTAGTTTGTTTTTACAAGAATAATGTGTTCATGTGTCATTGAGAAGTTACTATGTTGTTATTACAATAGTTTTGTTTTGACTTTTTTTCTAGCAAAACTATTTCATTGCATCTTACTCGTCATTTAAAAAGTAGAAGAAAATGCATATTTGATTAAAATAGCTCTCTTAAGGCTAGTTCTCTTTTATGCATCAAGACTTGTGGGTTTTATTTTTAGTATGAAACCAGAATCACTGAAAGCAAATGCGTAACCATCCTCCACAAAGGATTTTCAGCAAGTGTGCGGACCATCCTGCAGAAGGACCACTCACTCCTGGCCAGCAGCTGGGCTTCTGCTGAACTTCATGCCCCACCAGGTAAAGCAGGCCTCCAAAAGTCCAGTTTGTATGTTTTGGACTTTGCAAATATGGAAAAGCAGAAAAATTAACACTAACTCACTTTCCTTTAGTCAGTCACCTGTTCTTGTCAAGTACTCTCCCATATCAACAACATCCTAACTAAGGCTGCTGCCACTTCTTATCATAACCAACTGAATTCCATCTGGCACATTCTTGCAGAAATATCCACCGTCTGTGAATTGACCTCCAGTGGAAAGTTGGTGTTTCTGATAATTAGAATCAGTAATACTTCTGATCACACACTTAAGTGCACACACACAATAGGGGAGAGAAAAGAGGAGAAGCAGGCTACCAAGTCCTGGGGTATATGGGTGCACCCAATAACAATTGCCTTGGTCAGTTGAGCTCACGGGTAATTTTCGAACAATTATCCTGTCATATGGCCAGCTGGAAAGACCATGCCTTCTGAATTGTGTTAGTAACTTAAAACAGAATCATAAAGATCTTCTCATTTACTTTTTTTTTTTTTTTTTTTTTTAGATAGAGTCTCCCTCTGTTGCCCAGGCTGAAGTGCAGCAGTGTATTCTCGACTCACTGCAACCTCTGCCTCCTGGGTTCAAGCTGTTCTCATGTCACAGCCTTCCAAGTAGCTGGGATTATAGGCGTGCACCTCCATGCTGGACTAATTTTTGTACTATTATTATTATTATTGAGATGGGGTTTTACCATGTTGACCAGGCAGTTCTCCTGCCTCAGCCTCCCGAGTGCTTGGGATTACAGGCACGTGCCACCACACTCAGCTAATTTTTGTATTTTTAGTAGAGACTGGGTTTCACCACGTTGGCCAGGCTGGTCTCGATCTCTTGGCCTCAAGCCATCCACCTACCTCGGCCTCCCAAAGTGCTGGGATTACAAGTGTGAGCCACTGCACCCAGCCAAGATTTTAAATGCAAACTTATTTATGTTTGCTTCATTAAGTCTTTCTCAAATTATGTGACTAGAAAGGCTTGTTTTCATTTCAACCTCTCATTGCTGTATTAACTGTTGATCTTTAAAATACACTGTGGGAAACACTGGTCTTGTTGGTGGTTGCTCAGAGAAGGAAACAAGCTCTTGCACCCAGGCCAGAAAGGACCGCATCCAAGTGGGAGCCTTGAGAGATAGAAGGGAGTCTTTTGGTCGTAGCTTAAGTCAGCTGTAGATCATTTTTATCACTGTCAGCCAGTGTCTTTCAAGAAGCAGAGGGAGAAGATGATGAGAGACAGCCTCTTATTACCTGTAGAGAAGTTAAAGATGGATTTCTTCTTTATATCTGTGCTTTTGCACAGATAAAAGATATATCTGTACTTTTGCTTTTGCACAGATAAAAAGAAGAAATATCTCGAAGCAAATTGACTTATTCAGTTCATGTACATATCCATATATTAGGTTGATGCAAAAGTAATTGTGATTTTGGTCATTACTTTTGCACCAACCTAATATATATTTGTCCATGCACCAAATGACCAGAAAGTCCATGCCCAAGTACAGTTTAGAGATCTATAGAGACTCTTTGTCTTATAGTTCTCATCCAAGGAATCATTTTATGTGAATTCCACTTGGTTCAAAACAGAAATAATTTTTATTAGTGTCATCCTATATTAGAGTGCTCAGAGGATAATTAGAATTGTAGAAATGTAAGCTGCAAAGTGCCTTATAGGTAAAATCCAGTTATTCATTATAGAAAGGGGAAATAGTGGTTTGATGTAAGCCACATACAATAACCCATCTCTGTGATCCTGTATCTGCCTTGGATTAGTCTCTGTACTTGGGATCAAGCCCACGCAAATTGGCTGGTATGTGGTCTAGACAAGTTATAACAAGTAAATGGGGCTGGACATGGCAGCTCATGTCTGTAATCCCAGCACTTTGGAAGGCTGAGGCAGGTGGATGGCTTGAGGCCAAGAGATCGAGACCAGCCTGGCCAACGTGGTGAAACCCAGTCTCTACTAAAAATACAAAAATTAGCTGAGTGTGGTGGCACGTGCCTGTAATCCCAAGCACTCGGGAGGCTGAGGCAGGAGAACTGCTTGAACCCGGGAGGGGGAGGTTGCAGTGAGCTGAGATCATGCCACTGCACTGTAGCCTGGGCAACAGAATGACTCTGTTTCCAAGTAATAATAATAATAATACAATAAAATCTGAGTGAGCTGAGATCTGGCCACTGCACTCCAGCCCGGGCAAGAGAGCGAGACTCCGTCTCAGAAAAAAAAAAAAATCTGAAGGTTTTCTTTTGGTTTTTTGAGACAGGGTCTCACTCTGTTGCCCAGGCTGGAGTGTAGTGGCATGATCTTGGTTTATTGCAGCCTCGACCTCCCCAGCTCAAGTGATCCTCCCACCTCAACCTCCCAAGTAGCTGGAACTACAGGCACATGCCACCACACCTGGCTAATTTTTGTATGTTTTGTAGAGTCGGGGTTTCGCCATGTTACCCAGGCTTGTTTCAAACTCCTGAGCTCAAGCAATCTGCCCGCCTCAGCCTCCCAAAGTGCTGGGACTACAGGTGCATGCCACCACGCCTGGCTAATTTTTATATTTTTTGTAAAGACGAGGTTTCACCATGTTGCCTGGGCTGGTCTCAAACTCCTGGGCTCAAGAGATATCCACCAGCCTTGGCTTCCCAGAGTGCTTGGATTACAGGCATGAGCACCGTGCCTGGCCAATTCAAGGTTTTCTTAAAGTCCTAGTATATTAAAGAGGACTTTAACATGCTAATGTGCATCAAGTCTGCAAAGTAGTGGTATTATCTTGCAGTGTTGTCAAAACTCATTTCTTCTGAGCAGCAACCTATGTAATTCATGAAGCATTTGGATACAACCTAATGAATCACACAATTCTAGGATGGAAAGGGATACTCAAGACCTTCCTATACCAACCCTCTCCTTTACAGTTGAAAATACAGAGCCCAGAAAAGTGGGGGTCAATGTCTCACAGCTAGTTATTAACAAATGTGGCATTAGAGCACCAAAGTTGCTGGACATCAACCTCTAAACGACAATATATTGTACTTCTCTTGAACTTTGTCACATTTATTGCACAAACATCACCCCCAAGCCCCAAACAAAATAGCTGGGAAGCTGTTTAATATCAGAAATGGGGACTTTATAATTCTAATTCCATATCTCCAGTAAGTTGGCCTTTTGTAGTTAGTAGGTTTCTAGAAATATGTGATGATGGCTGGGCATGGTGGCTCATGCCTGTAATTTCAGCATTTTAGGAGGCTGAGGCGGGTAGATCACTTGAGGTCAGGAGTTCAAGACCAGCCTGGCCAACATGGTGAAACCCCATCTCTACCAAAAATACAAAAATTAGCCAAGTGTGATGGTGCACACCTGTCATTCCAGCTACTTGGGAGGCTGAGGCATGAGAATCGCTCCAACCCAGGAGGCAGAGGTTGCAGTGAGCCAAGATAGCACCACTGCACTGCAGCCTGGGTGACAGAGTGAGGCTCTGTCTCAAGGGGAAAAAAACGTGAAGATGGTTATTTTTTGGTGGTGAATAAGATGTTTATATCATTATAGTTCCAAAAGAAGCATGAAATTCAGAGTTTGCCATGGCAATGTTTTGTTCTTTTTATTTTTGACTACCTAGGGTCTCCCGGAACCTCAGTTGTGAATTTAACTTGCACCACAAACACTACAGCAGATAATTATTCATATTTAAGGCCATACCAAGTTTCCCTTCACTGCACCTGGCTTGTTGGCACAGATGCCCCTGAGGACACGCAGTATTTTCTCTACTATAGGTTAGTACTGTACCTATTTTTACTTAGGCAAATGGTTGTTTCCTGCAACCTCATAAAACTCATGAATGTTCCAATTTAGGTATGGCTCTTGGACTGAAGAATGCCAAGAATACAGCAAAGACTCAATGGGGAGAAATATCGCATGCTGGTTTCCCAGGACTTTTATCCACAGCAGAGGGCGTGACTGGCTTGCAGTGCTTGTTAATGGCTCCAGCAAGCACTCTGCCATCAAGCCCTTTGATCAGCTGTTTGCCCTTCATGCCATTGGTAAGATCGACTTAACCCAAAGCTGAAATAACTGAATCTCAGAATCTCTGCACTGGAGAAGATCACCTAGTTCTACTACTTTTCTGATGCTAAGTAAGCATCAGGCCCACGTTTGAAAACCACTGGGGCAGGGTTCTCCAGCCCAACGCCGCCAATGATTTTTGCTGGATAGCTGTGTTATGGAGGGCTGTCCTGGGCATTGTAGGATACTGAGCAGCAGAGGGGCCTCTACACACTAGATGCCAGCAGTATGCCCCTCTGCCCCTGAGCTGTGATTTTTTAAAAAGTCTCAGACTTTGCCAAATGCCCCTCAGGGGGTAAAATTTCCCCCAGTTGAGAATCACTGCACCAGGAAAAGTGAACTAGCTGCTTAAAAGAGACCATTTAATCTTTCATGAGTTCTGACAGGTTTTGTGAAATTTCTGCCCCTGGGTCCTGTGATGGACTAGTGCCACCCCAGCCGGTTTGAGTCCTTTCCCTAACAAATGGCCTCTCTTAGCTGTTCACAGGCAGCAGGTTTCCCATCCAGAAGCCCTTCTTCTCCAGGCTAATATCTCTCTCTCTGCATTTCTCACTGTTCTGGCCCATCTCCTGGATGTTTTGCAGCTCGAATATCTCTCAGTGTGCAATTCTCAGCTCTAAAAATTATATTCATGGTTTCATCTGCTCAGTTCTCAATAGAGAAGACACTCTCCCTCATCCCAGATAGTTCTATTCGTGAAACTCACCAGGCGCTCTCACATGGCATACTGAGTTACGGAGATTCCAGATTTCAATGGTGGGTGGTTATTATGGGCTGTGGGGCCAGACTGCCTGGATTTGGATCCTGGCTCCACCGCTGACTGAGTGACCTTGGACAAGCTGATCATTCCTTTGTGCCTAATCTTCTTATCTGAAACAATGGAGAGGAATCAATACTTCCTGTGCGGTTTTCGTGAGAATTGTGTTACTAATGATAAAGTGCTTAGAACAGTGCCTGGCATAAAGGTTTAATAAATACACTACAATATTATTTAGAGAGTATGATTTAGCTGTGACATACCTATTTTCCAATGGAATATAACTTTGTGTCAAGAATCATAGCCCTTACTAAAGAGGTTATGCAATTCTCTCAGTAGTATATTTCTTAGGTGAACTAAAAATGTCACTTTCATGAAAATAGGCAATAAAAGATGCTGAGGAAGACCTAGAAACAATGATATTAATATGAAAATGGATATAATCTAGTACAGACCACAGGAATTCATTTTCTTTTATGATTTTCATTTTATTGAGGCTAATTCCTAAGATTACTAAAATAAATAAGTACTTTCTTGGTTAAGAATTTTCTCCTTAGGCAACAGGAGGCTCTGAAGCCAGTCGACCCCACTCTTAGCTTGTCCCTATTAATTGTGAGATCTAAGTCACATTACCTAAGACAAGGACACTCATTAAGAATTAATTTTCCCCTCACTTCACGGGACCATAAGACAATCAAGTGAGATCTCAGGGGAAAGGACATTAGAGTCCTAAGTGAAGACCAATCCATTCTTCTTCTTTTTTTTTTTTTTTTTGAGACAGAGTCTCACTCTGTCCCCCAGGCTGGAGTGCAGTGGCATGATATCGGCTCACTGCAATCTCCGCCTCCTGGACTCACGCCATTTTCCTGCCTCAGCCTCCCGAGTAGCTGGGACTGCAGGTGCCTGCCACCACGCCCAGCTAGTTTTTTGTATTTTTAATAGAGTCGGGGTTTCACCGTGTTAGCCAGGATGGTTTCGATCTCCCGACCTCGTAATCCGCCTGCCTCAGCCTCCCAAAGTGCTGGGATTACAGGTGTGAGACACCAAGCCCGGCCCTAATCCATTCTTTTTTGATGCAAAAGACAACTGAAGCTTCCTGCTCCATCCCCCAAACAAACAAAAAACAAAAGATGCAGTAAACAAAATGAAATTAAAATTGAAAACTGAATCTCAGAAAGGGGAAGTGATTTGCTCAGGGCCACATACCTACTGGGAAGAGGCAAGGCTTGGTGGAAGGTCCAGGGAAACGTTCTCTCAGTGGTCAGGTTTATTCTGGGCCTGGTACAACTTGAGTAGTAAAGGTAGATGGTGGGTGAGTCTTGCAATGAGCTGAGTGGGGAAGAGATTCAAGCATTTGACTCCATTTGGAGTGGTAATCCTTGTAGTTTCCAGAAAGGGTCTCTTCTTCTTCAGCACTATTAGACAAGAGTATTACGGGAGGCCACTGGCTTCCTGTGGCTTGGAGATCAGTTGATTAAGACCTGATGGTAAATATTTGAAAAAAGCATATCTTAGAAATGCCTTGAGAAGTGTGGGTGGATTGGAGTTATCAGCTCTGATCACTGATTCTAAAAAAAAAAAATCACTGATCTTTCATTCCTTTAGATCAAATAAATCCGCCACTGAATGTCACAGCAGAGATTAAAGGAACTCGTCTCTCTATCCAATGGGAGAAACCAGTGTCTGCCTTTCCAATCCATTGCTTTGATTATGAAGTAAAAATACACAATGCAAGGAACGGATATTTGCAGGTAATTACTCAGATCATTCCAATATTTGATGACAGACATTTATTTTAGAAACATTTAAAAAATTATCTTCAGTGACTGCAACCAAGTTACAGCTTGGTACTAACAAGGTCAAAGTTAACTTACGTCTACCCAGGTATTATAGGTATAAACCAAATCTTACTGGCCTTTTGTTTTGAAAGAACATACTTTTGGTTGAAACTAATACAAAGGATTAGAAACAGACTTATTGGTACTAGTGTTGGTTAAAATCTAAAATGATAGATGGGTGCAGTGACTCATGCCTGTAATCCTAGCACTTTGGGAGGCCACTGTGGGTGGATCACCTGAGATGAGGAGTTCAAGACCAGCCTGACCAACATGGTGAAACCCCATCTCTACTAAAAAATACAAAAAAAACTAGCCGGGCGAGGTGGCGGGCGCCTGTAGTCCCAGCTACTCGGGAGGCTGAGGCAGGAGAATGGTGTAAACCTGGGAGGCGGAGCTTGCAGTGAGCTGAGATCCGGCCACTGCACTCCAGCCTGGGCGACAGAGCGAGACTCCGTCTCAAAACAAAACAAAACAAAACAAACAAACAAAAAAACCCCACAAAAATTAGCCAACATGATGGCGCATGCCTATAATCCTGGCTACTTGGGGGTAGGGGCTGAGGCAGGAGAATCGCTTCAACCAGGGAGGCGGAGGTTACAGTAAGCCGAGATCGTGCCATTGCACTCCAACCTGGGGGACAGAGCGATACTTCATCTCAAAAAAAAAAAAAAAAAAAAATCTAAAGTGATGCAGCTACTATAAAAACGGTATGATGAATTCTCAAACAATTAGAAATAGAATTCCCAGATGATCCAATAATTCCATTTCTGGTTATATATACAAAAGAATTAAAAACAAGGATTCAAAGAGATGTTTGTACACCCATGTCCATAGCAGCATTATTCACAACAGCCAAAATCTGGAAGCAACCCATGTGCCCATTAAATGAATGGATGAGCAAAATGCAGCATATACATACAATAGGATATTATCCAGCATTAAAAGAAAGGAAATTCTGACACATGCTGCATCACGGAGGAGCCTTGAGGACATTATGCTAAGCAAAATAAATCAGTCACAAAAGGACAAATACTGTCTGATTCTACTTTCGGAGGTTAAATAGTAAAATTCTTAGAAACAGAGTAGGATGGTGGTTACCAGGAATTGGTTGGAGGGCGGATGGAGAGTTATTGTTTAATGGGTACAGAGTTTCACTTTTGCAAGATTAAAAGACTGTTGAACATTGGTGACACGACAATATGAAAGTATTTAATATCGCAAAGCTGTACACTTAAAAGGGATTAAGATGGTAAATTTCATTATATGTATTTTACCACAATTTAAAAAAACTCATTAGTACTAATAGACAAAAATTTCAAAGGGAAAGGAACTGAGAAGAAAGTCAATCAACATTTCTTGAGCATCAATTATGTGTCAAACTTTATTATGTGTATATTCCACCCTCACAATAATTCTATGATGTAATTATCATTCCCATTTTATAGGAAAGTGAGGCAAAAGAGATGAAGTAACTCTCCCACAGTCACAAAGCTAGGGAAAAAAAACAGGATTCCAACTCATGTCTTATAGAGAGTAGACAAAGCCAATTCCATTAGATTCAACAAATATTTACAAATTGGCTTCTTTGTGAGAAATAAGACTGTTTCTGCCATGGAGTGACCCAATCTTGTGACATATTTGCCCAGCCTTGGGGTTGCTCTCCCACAGGAAAAGCCAGTGCAGCTAGAGATGGGGGTGTGTGCACAGAGTCTGCTATGCAGAGAGGAATTGAACGGAATCTGCAAGGATGAAGAGAAACTGGTCTGGTGAGAAAACATGAGAAGGACTTTCTTAGCCAGAGCTTCCCAAAATACTTACACTGAAGGGCTGTGAGTGCGTGTGTTTTTATAATATCTAATCTACCATCGATTGGTGCTTTTGTCAAATACATAAAAATGATTTGCTAGCAAAAATTAAATATAGCCAAAGACATGTAAAGTATCAGTTCACTGATCATGTGTTTGGATGTCATGGCGATGTCAAATTGCTACCAAAACTTCCAAATTGTAGTCATAATTTTATCTGTATTTAGCCCATCACAGGCCAGTAATAAATAGTTCCTGACCTGCACCAGTCTAGGAAAAGGACTAACTTTATGCTTGGGAGAGTATGGTTCTTTCAGTCAAGTGGCAAGTAATTCAGTCTGCCTGGATGCCTGGATATAAGACCAACACTGAACTCATGACTCTGTATCTGACACTGTGACTTCTCCCAGAGTGGCTCTATAAGATTTTTTTTTTTAAATAAAGAAATGGCTTCTTTGTTAAAAACCATAACTGTGGGCAATGGATGCCACTGAAGAATTTCACACAAGAGAGAAATATGTCCACATTTGCAGAGTAGAAGAAGAATTTTGGTAGCAGTGTGAAAACCGGATGTGAGTGGGGAGGGGCCACATGGACATATGGATATCAGTTAGTGGCTACTGCAATAGTCCAAGCAAAAGATAATAAGAGCTAAAATAGGCAATGGACACAGGGCTGGAGTAAAAAAGGGAGAAACACCTCCAGGGAGTATTCAAGATACAGGTGTCAGGAACACATCTCTGGCACAGGGGACTGGCTGGATGGTGGCGACCGTGATCAGCAGAAAGAAAAAGAAGAAGGGCTCATTCATGAGAAAACTGCTTCAACACGAGACAATCTAGTGTTCGTGTAATATTATTTAGTAATGTGACCATAGATTATGGAGGGACAAGGTGAGGGAATAATGCATCTTGGCATAGGCCACTCCAGTCTTTCAGTCTGGAAACATCTGCTCGGCCTGGATAGGATCACCTGGATCTTGACTGTTGACCATTTCATATATTTGGGTTACAAGATAGCGTTTTCCTGAAGGGTGACTGCCAACACAGCAACACTGAAGCGCCTAGTATAAACGAATTGATATGTGCCCTGTTGATTTTAAATGGCTTGCTGAACAGTGAGTCACATGACCTATATAGGGCCTCCCATTCTGATAATTGGCAGAACTAAATTAGGTGTTTAGAGATTCTTATAATGCTATTTTTCCCCACTTAGATAGAAAAAATGATGACCAATGCATTCATCTCAATAATTGATGATCTTTCTAAGTATGATGTTCAAGTGAGAGCAGCAGTGAGCTCCATGTGCAGAGAGGCGGGGCTCTGGAGTGAGTGGAGCCAACCTATTTATGTGGGTAAGTAGCTTATGTTTATTTTACATTGGCAGCCTTCCTTGTGATCAAAGAAGGTAATCCCAGAAGTGTACACTTTCATTTGTGGGTCTTAAAATGGTTTCATATCTCTATTGTGACTCATTTTCTATTGGTCTACTGCCTTTCCAATCAGGAAATGAAGCCAAGTGAAGTTTAAGTGTCCAACCTTGTCATTAGCACCAACCCTCCTAGACCCGGTGCCTATTTTTTTTTTTTTCCCCAAATCTTGTTTCCAGTTTTATCCATGTTTTAAATTAAACTTTTTATTTTGAAATACTTAGACTCACATGCTGTGGGAAGAAATAACAGAGATCCTTTGTCTCTTTCATCCAGTTTTCCTCAAGGGTAACATCTTATAGAACTATAGTACAACAGTGGAATAGAATATTGGTGTTGGTAATCCAGATCTTACTGATTTCATCAATTGTATATGTCCTCATTTGTTTGTTTCTTTTTGGACCGAGTCTTGCTCTGTCACCCAGGTGGGAGTGCAGTGGCGCAATCTCAGCTCACTGCTACCTCTGCCTCTTGGGTTCAAGTGATTCTCCTGTCTCAGCCTCCCGTGTAGCTGGGACTGCAGGCACATGCCATCACACCTGGCTAATTTTCGTATTTTTAGTAGACACAGGGTTTCACCACGTTGGTCAGGCTGGTCTTGAACTCCTGACTTCAGGTGATCCAGTGGCCTCAGCCTCCCAAAGTGCTGGGATTACAGGCATGAGCCACTGTGCCCAGCCATATGTCCTCATTTGTATGTGTGTGTTTGGTTCTATGCAATTTTAGCACATGGTTAAATTCATGTACCCATCACCACAGTCAAATACAGAGCAGTTTCATCATCACCTGTTACCCTTTTATAAACACACCCATCTCTCTCTCCTCTCTTCTATCCCTGAACCCTGGCAACGACTAGTCTGTTCTCCATCTCTGTAATTTTCCCGTATCTAATTTTGACTTTATACTTTTTTTAAAAAAAGAAGATTCCAAAATTGAATAATCTACAGGGGCCCACAAAATCTGGATCTGTCCCTGAGCCTTCAGCCTAACAGATATAGAGTATCAAAAGGTCCATGCATCACCGGGCTCCTGTGTTAGCTCTGCAACTGTTTATGTTAGGACCAAATGGACTAGTTTGCTTGGCTAGTAAGATGGGCACCTTCTCTGTCAGTGAGATCCGTGAAGGATAATATACCCAATGGCAGCTATGGATGAAGGGGCACATTTCCAGTCTTACCCTGACACAGATGTCAATTCCACACCCAGGACATGTGGACTTGCACCTTGAAGACAGAAAATTCATACCCTGTGTTAGCCGGGTGCGATGGCTCACGCCTGTAATCCCAGCACTTTGGGAGGCCGAGGTGGGCAGATCACGAGGTCAGAAGATTGAGACCATCCTCAGTAATACTGTGACACCCCGTCTCTACTAAAAAAAAAAATTAGCCGGGCGTGGTGGTGGGCGCGGTGGCAGGCGCCTGTAGTCCCAGAAATTCAGGAGGCTGAGGCAGGAGAATGGTGTGAACCCAGGAGGCGGAGCTTGCAGTGAGCCCATCATGCCACTGCACTCCAGCCTGGGCGACGGAGCGAGACTCCGTCTCAAAAAAAAAAAAAAAGAAAAGAAAAGAAAAGAAAATTCATACTCTGGCTATTACTCGGGTGTTTCCGGCAAGTCAGCATAGGCATTGTATGAGAGAAGGAAACAGTTAAAAAGCAACCAGTGTGTCTCACGTATATGATAAACCATGCAGCCTGGGGAGGCACACACATGTCGTCAACTGTTGCACTAGGTCTATAAGAGCATGAGATGGTGGGAAGAAGACTGGAGCCTTACATAGAAAGCCCAGGTTTAACATTCAGCCTTGACAAGGATTGATTGTGTATCGCCAGACAAATCATTTCTCTCTGTTTGCTAGGGTTCTCAAGATAAAGGAGATAACATCCAGCTTTCCTGCCCCACAGGGTATCTGAAATAAAAACAACTGCAGGGATAGCAGATTACATGTGTTTTTTTATTTTTATTTATTTATTTATTTATTGCCAAGTACTATGGTAAATACATTATCTTAGTCCTATCAAAAAACTTGTTTGGAAAGTTTAGATAATTGGCTTAACTCTGTTCTGCATGGCCAACAAGTGGCAGGGATGGGGCTCTGACCACAGATTAACTGACTTGATCTTACCTGATCTCTGGACACTCTGGCATGGTGGGACAGGATTCTGCAAGCTTTAAAGTGCTGGGTAGATTAAAGTCTTATTTAAGAGATCTAGGGGATGGGTGTGGTGTCTCACGCCTGTAATCCCAGCACTTTGGGAGGCCGAGAAGGGCGGATCATGAGGTCAGGAGATCGACACCATCCTGGCTAACATGGTGAAACCCTGTCTCTACTAAAAATACAAAAAAATTAGCTGGGCGTGGTGGTGCGCACCTGTAATCCCAGCTACTCGGGAGGCAGGAGAATCACTTGAACCCAGGAGGTGGAGGCTGCAGTGAGCCGAGATCACGCCACTGCACTCCAGCCTGGGTAACAGAGCAAGACTCTCCATCTCAAAAAAAACAAAACAAAACAAAACAAAAAAAAAGAGAAAAAGATCTTGGTAGCCAACCTTTGTGATTATGGGTGATCAAGTGTGTGGATGCTATCTCTCATGAATCCTATGAGGTATTCATTAACCATTGGAAGAGTATACATGGGAGAGATTTCGTTCAGGCACATGCCAAAATGTTCTACTATTTAATTCATTTGCTTAAGCTATGGGGTGGGTCTTCAGGAAAGTCTTGGGCAGTGACCCATTAGCCCATGTGGAAATGACTCTGATCTGACACATAGAAGATAGGTTTCCATTGAAGACTGGGAAAGATAAGGAAAGGCCTAATAAATGGAGAACTGTTCTGAAACTGCCAGGGGGCTGGTCATGCTAAGTTAGCGAGTTCCCAAAGGAGAATAGCGTCCCCTAAAGTTGTGCAACACACAACCAGCTCAGCCTTAGAGGAGTAGCCGTCCCATCAATCAGAGAGACTTACAGGAGCATCATGAGCCTTCCTGGGGAGAGGGAACTGAAAGGACACTAAAAGGAAGTGAGAATGGGCCAAACTCACCTGCTTCACAATTCTGTTGAGACCAATCTTCCCCTCCCCTCCCTTCCTCCCTAGGTTGACACCCTCACCTAACTAACCAGCACACACAGGACTTTCCTCAACATGGCTCCATTTGCACAGGGAAAATTCACTCTGTTCCCCAGGAGAGAAACAAATATGAGAAGCATTCATCAGTCTCAGGGAATTTTTAACAAGGTCATTAATTTTGTCAAATGCCTAAGGTGGAAGTTTAATTTTTGTTACTTGAATTCAATAGACTTCTTTTTAAAAATGCTTTCTGTGACTCCCCAGGGGCACAAAACTCACTGGCTCAAAACTATTGCTATTTCTAAGTGTCTTCCCAACACCTCTCTCTATATATATTCAATTTGGGAGATTTTAAAATGCTGTCTAAAGAAACTTAAACCAAGATGATGGGCACCAAGGTCAGAACCCTGGATAAGAAGTGAGTTATGCTTTCTGAGTCTTTGACTTTTGAAGTTATAGTCAGTGTTGCCTGCTGAGAATTTAGAACGTACAGGGTGAAATAGAAGCACTAGACATTCAGGACATCTAGGTTTTTAGCCACAGCTCTGCCAACGTCTAGCTCTATGATGTAAGCTAGAGATGATACGAGATAATATTTTGTGAGCAAAGTAATGAGAGACTGCTTAGAGTGCAGCATTGAGGATTCTGAGGCTAAATTTAGATTGTCAGAAGGAATCGTGATCTCCTGCCACCACCGCAGGGGACAGAGTGGTAACCAGCGTGACAGGGTTTTTCCACCCTGACCTGGTCGGTCTATACCTAACCTCTCTGGGCCTCAGCGTCCTCACCAGTAAAATATAAGTGCTGCACTACAAACCTGCTTCCATCTCTGCCATTCACGTTCACCTTCTCTGTACCACCCCACTGCAAAAGTGCTGAGAGTGAAATTGTGATCCATAATGAGCGCTTATTTTAAGCTTGTTTTTAATTTATTATTCACTCTCCACTTTAGAGCTCTCTCACCATTATTATTTCCTAAATAATACCTTCCTAGTTTGAATCTGGACTCATTATCGTTTCCCCCCAGGTGTACCTCGTTGCCATTATCTATAGCAAATCCCATTTCATTTACTGCCACCCTTTTCATGAAGATGAGCTGATTAATATTACTACTCACCTTATAAATCCATCCTTTCTGGAATTTACTCCTCGCTCAGTTTAGGATCATTAGTGAATTTAATCAATGTAGACTTTCCATTTTCATCAAGATGATTAATAAACATAATAGGAAGTCCAAGCCCCTCTGGGACATTTTGCATGGCTCTTTTTTATCCCTTGAGGATGCAGCAATAATTATGCTCAGCTAGAAGTCTATCAGGCGATTTTGCTGCTACATTCATTTCCTTTAAACACGCTCTCTCCTCTTTTGCCTTATCTTAAAAATAGCACGCTGCAGCCCTTCCATTCCATTTTACGCCAAGACTCAACTCAAATATCACCCCTTTCTTAGACATTAATTCCCCCCCACCGTTATTTTAAAGTAAGAAAATGGAGGTCCTGAGATACTAAATGACTCAGTAGTTGCAAACAGCCAAGAAGTGGCTATTTATATGATTTTCTCAAATAGATGACATATGAGCCAATTAGTGAATTAGAATAGATTTGATTAACTAATTAACCCATTATAGCCCAAGGTTATTTCATTAAAAAAATGAGACACAGGGTAAGTTTTGATTGATGAGATAAGGGGAGCTGGGAGAGGAAGGGGGTGCTGTCCAGCTCTGTTGGTAAGGTCCCTGGCCAGCCAAGGGGCACAGGGGACAGCAGGGAGAGGGTATAATTAGCAAGTGAGTGCTCTTCGCTTGCTCTGAACAGTGCCTGATTGGCTCTCCTGTCCTAGAATTTCCAGAGCATGGAATTTTTTTAATTAAAAATAATTGTTTTATTTCAACAGCTTTAGGGGTACAAGTGGTTTTTGGTTACATGGATGACTTGTATAGTGGTTAAGTCTGGGCTTTTATTGTACCCATCAGCTGAATAGTTTGTATCACACCCAATAGGTAATTTTTCATCCCTCATGCTCCTCTCACCTTCTCCCCTTCTGAGTCTCCAGTGTTCATTACACCACTCTGTATGCTTCTGTGTACCCAAAACTTAGCTCCCATTTATGAGTGAGAACATGTGGTATTTAGTTTTTCGTTCCTGAGTTACTTTCCTTAGGGTAATGGCCTCTAATTCAATCCAAGTTGCTGCAAAAGACATTATTGCATTCTTTTTGTACAACTGAGTAGTATTTCATGGTGTATATTTACCATGTTTTCTTTATCCACTCATCAGTTGATAGGTACTTAGGGGGATTCTGTATCTTTGCAATTGTGAATTGTGCTATGATAAACATGCACCTTAGGCGTCTTTTTGATATAGTGACTTCTCCTTTGGAAGATTTCTCAAAAACTGAATGAGACCTACAATTTGATTCAGAATGTTTTTTTTAAGAGATGAGGGGTCTCACTATGTTGCCCACGCTGGTCTCAAACTCCTGGGCTCAAGCAATCCTCCTGCCTTAGCCTCCTGAGTAGTTGGGCCTATAGGCACATGCCACTGAGCTGGGCGGGAATTTTTTTTTATGGAAGTAGCAGTTTCACTTTATCAGTACTCGTTATCAACTGCCCTATGTCAGCTGGCTTCTCTGTCTTATCTTAAGAGCTAACTTCCCAATTTTCACATGTCTTTCTCCTTTTTAAACTTTCTTAATTTCCGATTCTTCTGTTCCTTTGTTATCTTTGCTGTCTCCTGTTTATCGAAACTTTTTGTTTCCTGACCCTGGTCTTCATGAAGCTGTGTGTTTTCTCAAGTCCATCACCTTCTCTTCTTTCCTCCATCCATGAAGCTCAAATGCCAAGTGTGAAACAAGGAATGATGAAAATAAATTTTCCCATGGTCATGTCCTTGCTTACGGAAAAAGAGAGTTATGTGGGTCTACCCTGCTCTTATTTCTGGCTGTGTCTTTGGTCAGGATCAGTGGTTCTGAGACCTGCTTCTTCTGTGACAGACCACAATCACTGCAATTGCCCTTCAAAGAAACGATGGGGTTTTGCTTTGACCTCACTGAAGGCAAAATTTGATGGCCAGGATCTATGCAATGATGCTACTGGGTTCCATTAAAAATGTATTTTATTTAAAGCTTTCTTTAGTCTTGAGATGCATGGCACCTACACCCGGGGGAGTTGAAGAAGACTCAGCACAGTTTTCAGATCACTCAGTCACGAGGTCACAGCAGACAGGAGCACCTGCTGTCCCCAGCAGCTCCTTAAACATAGAGATGTGTTGCTCATAGGAAATCTTGGCCTTTGCTTTCCTCTCAAGAGTTTGAGCTGGTGGGGTGGGTGTCTCAGAGTCCTGTGACACAGCCTAGAATCTGTTAGGACTTAATGAAAATGGGTTGAGATAGGGTATCAGGGTGGCCTATGGGAATATGGGCTGGAAGGAAGGCCACCCCAGAGAAACTCCTGTGCCTTTTCCTTTTGACTTGACATTCATGGGCTGATGTATGAGGTGACTTCGTACCTTTGTCCTGGGCACCTGGAATCAAAAACTGGAGTTACCTTTGGGACCATCAAATACATCTTCATTTTCTAGTTTGCCTGCATTGTGCCAAGGTCCCGCAGCTCCAACCTGATTCCTTGGACTCTGACTCCTACCTGGAGCTCTGATCCCTTCTCTCTGTCTCTCCTTATCCCATCCCTCTCCTTCAGCAACTTTTCCTTGTTAAATTCTCACACTATGGTGACACGAGGAGAAAGATGAAAGGGAAATGTTGTAGAAGGGTCCACATGAGCTATCCCCAGGCCTTCCAAAATAATCTTGCAAAACTCTTGTGAGGTTTGAGATGGGAGCCTCCGGGTCTATACCGTAGCAAAAATTGCTTAAAAGGAACAAGAGTTGACCCAGTAACAACATGAAAGACCCACTTAGGCTGACTTAAGACTAACACAGCTTATTGTGGTTCTGGTTTTCCTGTGTAGACAGATGGCTTGGTCACACTGCTTCCTTTTGTCCAGCCTGGTTAGATCCCACCTGGCAGCCCCATTTGTTCCCACCAGCGGAGCAGGACTGCCTCACCCCAGTGGTCATCCCACTGGCCTGAAGGAGGGTTAACAGGGGCCTTTCAGATTTCATCTCCAACTGCCAGGAGTAGGGAGTTCCCACAGTGCTTTCAGGCACAGCCACCTCTATTGGTGTTTGCACTACCCTTCTAGGCATACATTCTGCCTCATGGTGGGATGGCAGCTTGGGGGAGGGAGGGACTCTGTCAGGGGGCCAGCCCCTGTGCAGGACATATTCACCTACATCATCTTATTTATCATCACATACATGATTTCCTAATCACCCAGGTGAGAAAACAGATGCAGACAGGTGAAGGAACTGCTGGAAGCTACACAGATAGTAAGTGGGACACCTGGGTTTGGAACCCACCCAGAGGACTGGCTCCACACCTGGGTTCTTTTCGAGATGTTCCATGGCCCTGGTGGTTATTACTCCAGCCAGGGAAACTGAGGCTGGAGGATGGGCCAAGCTCAGGCAGAGGGGCTGGGGGCTGTGAAAGCAGGAAGCTCTGCCAGCTCTTGACCTTGTCAGTCTCCATCCAGACAAGCCATTGGGAATGAAGTTAGCTTCTTCAGGCCGTTCTTGTCTAAATGTTCCTGTCCAAGTTCTTCATAATGTTCATTAACATGAACATTATGAACCCTAAATCCTTGAAGGGCAGGAACTTCCATTTCTCTTCCTCAGTATCTGGAATATTTGGTGTGTGTTTATTTCTCCTGACCTGAGTTTATCATTCTGCATTTTGGGAATTCTGATAGCACTCCAATTTTGGCCTGGCTTTGATGAAAGGGAAATTATCTTCATGAATTTGTTGACACAATGCATTTCATCCTAATCGTAATTACAATAAGTAATATTTATTGAGCACCTATGTACCAGCACTGTGCTAAGCACTTCACATGTGTTAATTTATTCAGTCCGTCTCCCTGTTTTATAATGCAGGACATAGAAGCTGGAGAGGCTACCCTGCTGAAGGTCACTTTGGTAGCAAGTGGCAGAACTAGGGCTAAACCTCTGGGGTTTGTTTTGTTTTGTTTTGTTTTTAATAAGATAGAGTCTCGCTCTGTCCCCCAGGCTGGAGTGCAGTCACACAATGATCCCGGCTCACTGCAGCCTCCACCTCCCATGGGGGTTCAAGCAATTCTCCTGCCTCAGCCACCAGAGTAGCTGGAATTACTCACACCACCACGCCTGGCTAATTTTGTATCTTTAGTAGAGACAGGATTTCACCATGTTGGCCAGGCTGATCTTGAACTCCTGACTTCAAGTGATCCACCCACCGTGGCCTCCCAAAGTGCTGGGATTGCAGGCCTGAGCCACCACACTCAGTCTAGGACCAAACTTCTTTATCCCTTGTTGCTTACTTCTATGTGATGACCACATGCTCTGCAGCCAGCTTTCATCTGCTTTAGCAGGTTGATAAAACAGGCCCAGCAGCCCCTTACAGAGAAGAAAATTCTGGGTTGCTTGGGGGGCCCCAGAAGGTACATGGCCCTTGGTGCTTTGTGGGAAAGCCTGCAGAGAAGAAAACTGCCATGAGGAATTCCCCTCTCAACTTCATCAAGTCTAGTCCTACTGGGGGATAATGCAAATAAGCAGTAAACTTAACAAGCAGTAAAATTAACTGCAGTGAGCCATCCAGTTAATCCTGAATGCACACACAAATACATGCATGATGCACACAAATACACACATGTACACAAATACACAGTCTCCATTTCCTCTCTCTATTCAGTTCATTCAAGCCCAGTTCCACCAGATGAAGATAGTGCAGGTTGTGTGTGTTTGATCTGGGTCCTTCACTACTCTACACATTTTGTTCACTGAAGCTGCATTTTGCTGTCCTCTTTTTATTTCTCTAAACCAGGTACCTCCCACAGTCCATTTGACAGCTGCCTCGAAAGCTCACTCACCCAAAAGGTCTGCTCCTGACTTGCTTGCACTGGGAGCCTGTGATCTGGTTTGGGGTGCTCATTCATGATGCCACAGTCTCCCCTCTAACCAGAGGCAAGTCACAGGAAGCTAGTTAAACCCTGTATCATAGACTACCATATTGACATCCTCTCAATTATCCAACCCTGTTGGTGCCATTTGAACTTCTCTCAGCACCTGCTGGTTCTAAAAACACAGCAGGCCTGCTCCGTTGGAAGCATCCCATCAATTTACTAATTAGCTCTTTTCCCTGGAAACCTATTGTTGAGTCTGAAATCAGATTCAAAATCAATATGTAAGCACTGAAAGTTCATACTTACATGCACAATTTAAGGTGGAACAGGCTTCCAAATCAAATTTACCTCCTAAGAGCTATTAGTGTAAACCTCATAGATCATAGAATTCTAGAGCAAGAGAGACTGCAGCCCTAAAAGGGAAGTGGCTTGACGAAACTCCCAGAGGCAGAGCTGGGACTAGTTTGGGTGCAATACCTGGAGTCCTTCTGCCCTCTGTGTTGCCACTCTCTCAGCCCACCTGCACCCCATGTCCCACTCCATATACATTCTAGGGTCATAGAAGAATAGCAGACTATTGGCTTCTTTGCAAGGTCAAATGGTTAAGATGTCAAAAATAATGGAAACTGAGGTCCCCAGACACCAGAAACTGAATTTCCCAAATGGTCTAAGTTAGCGATGCCTAAAAAGCACCCAGGAATCAAATAGGGAGTCTGGAGAGCTTGTCCTCCTTACAAGGACAGGCTGTGTGACTTCTTCTTTCTGAAACCCATTTTTGCATAACCAAATGGCAGTGCCCATTGATTTCTTGAAAAGAAACATCTGTGACTTCCTTTTTAATGGCAAGAAAGGTATTCTCCTTGAGTCAGAGAAAAGAGCCAAATTACCTGGAAATACATTTTGTTTTTAAAATCTCCAAGGTTGGAGACCCCGGAATTCAAACTAAGACTACATTGTGGGATCTCCCAACTTTTAAAGTATTGAAATTCTTAATCATTTTGACCCAAAGAATGTATGCTCTCAGTGGGATCTTCTCTCCTTGCTCTACTTTCAGCAAAACAGAGCAGGTGCTTACTTTAATTCACTAATCTACTGGGTGGTTTTTGTTTTTTTTTTTTGGCATAAATAAGTAACTGACCACAAGTAATCCACAAGTAATTTCTACTTGGCAATGAGTACGTGAAAGCTTTTTCTTGCACAAAATTTTCCTGCCAATTTATATTTTCTTCAAGGAAAAGCTGACCTTGATTGTGTTCTCAGGGGTTAGTTCTGTTTTCAACTGGCTATAGGTGAGTAGCCCTAATGCATTTGGGGCAACTGGAGAAGCCAGGCCAGGAGAAATGACTAATGTGCCAACTCCCTCCCGGCAGTGACCATGACTTTGCTTCTCACGTAGTACTTTGTATGCATCAATAACTTTTTTTCATTTAATGAAATAAAATCAGGGTTGCCTCTATATTTTTGCTAATTCAGTGAGAATCTTCGCTTATCAAAATGAGGGCTGAAGTGAATAACTCGAGAGTGGTTTAACTGAAAAGATTTTTGTAATCATGGTCAGAAGAAAACGGTACTGTTATCAGAACTTGCCATATCAGGCTAGGGGGTATTGCACAATTTAAGACCCAAATGTGACTGACAGTGTGACCCTGATAATTATTTACACCACTGCCCCTTCTTTCTGCAGGACCCGTACTTTTTCTGTTGGTTTAACCTAGTTGTAAACAGGATAACTTTTTTTCTGCTGATATACCACTTGCTGAATTAGAATCCCGTGTCTCTGAACCTACAGTTTCTGAATGTGGTTATCGGGATACTTGCATAATGGTTATGAGCATGGAATAGTTTGAGAGATGGAGCCATGAAGCAGGCTGAATGCCTTATTCAGGAAATCAGACTGGGAGATAAAGTAAGACAGTATTTGATTTGCTGGTATTTGTTTGTCCCAGCTACTCTTCACATTACCTAAGAGAGAATGCAGTAAAAACGAAGTCTAACAGAGCACTCAGCTCCCATCCAGAGAACTGAATATTAATCCTGGAACCATCGAGTATCTGTAGGATTTAGGAAAATAAAAGCTTTGCCACTTTAAGGGTCCATTTTCCATTATTTAACAAAATGTGGCGAATGCCTTTTTATAAAACAATAGACATAAGTATATTTCAAAATAAAACTTGAAAAAAAAAATAACTATAGCCATAGGGCTAGGCACAGTTGGTCACGCTTGTAATCTCAGCAGTTTGGGAGGCCAAAGCAGGAGAATTGCCTGAGTCTAGGAGCTTGAGACCAGCCTGGGCAACATACTGAGGCCCCATCTCTACAAAAGATTTTAAAAATTAGGTAGGCACGGTGATGCGCGCCTGTAGTCCCAGCTACTTGGGAGGCTAAGGCGAGAGGATTGCTTGAACCCAGGAGTCAGAATCTGCAGGGAGCTATGATCATGCCACTGCACTCCAGCCTGGGTGACAGAGCAAGACTCTATCCCATATAAATAAATAAATAGTATAGTCATAGGTTTTTAATCAAGTTCTTCAGTCTCACCTAGAGTTTGGAGAATGTCAGGAGGAACGGTAGTTTGCAAAGCAGCCACCTTTAATTAGAGAAGCTGCCTGCACACTTAGCCTTATCGGGCAGCGGGGATGCAAACAATAGAACAGGGCTTCCCACAGTGAAGACAGAGAGCTATAGGGATGATGCTCAGGAGAGTTCTCAAGGAGAAGCAATGCTTAGAATAAGTGAAGTGAAGTTCCTGTGTATTCAGTGTGCCCTCAGTTTTGCAGAGGGAGGGAGAGGAATGGGATTCCTGCATCAAGGCTAAGAGCACGGACTGTTTGGGCTCCCTCACTTCCTTGCTGGGTGGCCTGGGCTGACTTACTCTGTCCTTTTCTACCTCAGTTCCTGCATCTGTACAGTGAGAATAATAGTGTCCATCTTAAAGCATCGCTGTGAGAATCGAGAATGTACGTGAAGCACTTTACATAGTATCTGGGCACCTAGAAGCACTCAGAAAAAGGGAATGTAAAAATATGTATAGAAAATAAGCTCTTAGTTACTTCCAGTGACTACTGATTTCTCTTTTTTAATTTTTATACTTTATTACAACTTTTAAAGTTCCAGCAGCAAAAAGGCACTACTTTTGTTTTCCTTTTTTTTTTTTTTTTGGAGACAGAGTCTTGCTCCATAGCCCAGGCTGGAGTGCAGTGGCATGATCTCAGCTTACTGCAGCCTCCGCCTCCTAGGTTCAAGCGATCCTGCCTCAGCCTCCCTAGTAGCTGGTATGACAGCCAGGCGTCACCATACCTGGCTAATTTTAATATTTTCAGTAGAGACGGGCTTTCACCATGTTGGCCAGGCTGGTCTCGAACTCCTGACCTCAAGTGATCTGCCTGTTGGCCTCCCAAAGTGCTGGGATTACGCCAACACACCCGGCCCAAAAAGGCACTCCTTTTCTAAAACCAATTTTATTAAAGGTATGTATATATGAAGTGACAGTACCCTGTACTGAGTGAGTGGTGCTAGAAAAGGTGCTGGCTGGGGAAGGATCTGCTGGATTATATATTTCAACTGCCATGTTTTAAGATGAGGAAACCAAGGCCCAGAATGACCACCTCCACAGCAAGCTGAGACTAGAAGCCAGGTGTCCAGACTACGCAGGGATGAAAGCACTGGACAAAGCATGCCTGTCTGGCACTAATCACTGGGTACACAGTAATGACATGAGCCGAGGGAATGAGGAGAAGGGACAGGGCCTGTAAAGGATGGAAAGAGTCAAAGTGACTTCAAGGCTTCAGGTTTGGAGGCTTGGAAGGATTGAGACTGAAATGGGCAGCTACTGAGAGAAGGGGTTTTGATGTGAAGAAGAGCACGCATTTGGTTTTGAATGTTGTCAGCCTTGAGAAATATCCGAGCAGGTTTCACCTAAGGACAGGCTAAGATCTAGGCCTGGAGCTGAGTATCAGGCAGGACCAGGAATAAAAACCTAGGAAAAGATTTCCCAAAATTAAAAGATGAAGCGGTATAAACATACTTTTCAAAGTTCAAAGAATAGACCACAGTGGAAAATACCAAAGGGTCAAAGGATGAGTGGAGAGGGCAAGTCAAAATTAAAATGGGGAGAAGTGCCATCTAAGAAGAGGAAGACTGGGGCAATAAAGCTGAGGACTCGGTTTCAAGGTGGGCTCAACTATCCACAGTCTGAAATTCAGGAAGGAGGTCAGTAAAAATAAAGCTGGAAAAAGAAAACAAGCGTCTTTTGAATTAGACTAGGAGAAAGTCACCGTGATTAAAAAAGCAGTGTTAGAGATGGGAAATGAAGCAGCCCAAATCTTTTTTTTTTTTTTTTTTTTTTTTTGAGACAGTCTCGCTTTTGTCACCCAGGCTGGCATGACAGGGTGCGATCTCAGCTCACCACAACCTCCATTTCCCAGGTTCAAGCGACTGTCCTACCTCAGTCTCCCAAGTAGCTGGGACTACAAGTACGAGCCAGCACGCCCTGCTAATTTTTGTATTTTTAGTAGAGACAGGGTTTTGCCATGTTGACCAGGCTGGTCTTGAACTCCTGACCTCAGGTGATCCGTCTGCCTCAGCTTCCCAAAGTGCTGGGATTACAAGCGTGAGCCACCGCACCTGGCCCTTATTCAATAATTTAGACTGGGAAATCAAGTAAGAACGTGTTTGATGACAGTGGAGACAGACGGCAGAGCAAGGTAATGGCTTATTCAAGATGAAGGACTCCATGAATATTTGAAAGCAGAACAGAAGAGATGAAGAAGGAGATTAAAACTTTTGGGAGGCAGAAGATAAAGCTTGGGTAAGGGTCCTCAGGAGGCAAAAAAGCAAAAGCAAGAGAACAAGGCAAGACTGGAATCACTAGGATTATATCCCAATATATATCTCCTTCTTGTTACTTGAATGATTTGAGTTTTAAGTATTTTGGAGGTTTGGGAAGTCTTAGGCTATTAACAAGGACCTGAAAATTCCACTTATGTATTTCTTGTTTTCTAGAGGAAGCAAATCATGGCAAACTGGGGATGGTAACCTTTTCTCCTGGTGCAGTGTGCTTGAAACCTCACCACAGTATTTAGCACACTGGTCATTACATCATTGCTTGTGTTGCTTTTTGCTGAGTGTGATTCTTTCCTAATGGACTCTATGACGGGAGCACCCATATGTGATCTTTTGACCACTGAATCCCAGTAATTTGTACAGTTCCAAACATACAATAGGAGCCCAATAAATATTTGTTAAATGGATGAATAAAGGAATCAGTGAATGAGCAGCCTCTCCCACAGAAAGGAAACCCATATTCAGGGAGATGACGCAGGATTTACCTTATTCAATCAGGCAGGTTAGCAAACACATAACCTCTTTAAACACTGTTTGGTAAATGGCCTTGAGTTATTTTCTTCTTTTTTTTTTTTGCAGGGGAGCTGTTGCGGGACAGAGTCTCATTCTGTCCCCCAGACTGGAGTGCAGTGGTACAATCTCGGCTCACTGCAACCCCCACTGCCTCTGTTCAAGCGATTTTGTGCCTCGGCCTCCCAAGTGGCTGGGATTACAGGTGCCTGTCACCACACCTGGTTAATTTCTGTATTTTTAGTAGAGATGGGATTTCACCATGTTGGCCAGGCTGGTCTCGAACTCCTGGCCTCAAATGATCCACCTGCCTTGTCCTCCCAAAGTGCTTGGATTTATAGGCATGAGCCACCCCACCTGGCTTGAGTTTGTCTTGGATGCCCTTCTAGTACTTAAAAGACAAATTACACACCCCAAAGCTATCATAGAAGTTCCTAGAGGAATCTGTCCCTTGAATGTAGATTCAAAGCAAATTTAAACAGAGAATAAGTGGCATACAAAATACTGACTTTCTGTACTGACTTAATGGCAGTTTGCTTCTTTTCCTATCTGTAAAATGGTAACGGGTGCTTTGAAGGTATTTAAGATTGAAAAGCACTTAGGGTCTAATACCTTTATTGTTCACTACAAGTATTATCTCATTCTTTACTTCCTCCAAAAGTTTAATTTCCAACTTCGTAAAATATTTTGATTGTGATGCAACTGGGTTACTCAGTAGGCTTATCTTTTTGTGGATTTTCTATCTAAAAACCTTACTACGTACCCAAAACAAATAAGCTTCAGGATTCAAGTGGCACAGTGCATGGAATGAACGCCATCAATATTTGCTGATTGATTGAATAAATCATTCTTTAAGAAAAAAAAGTGGCCTCACTGCCGCCATTTCATTTCACCCTATATCAACTTTGTGAGATGGCTATTACCCATCTTTAACAGACGAGAAATCTTAGGCTCAGGGAAATTAAGTTACTTGCCCAGCACCACCCAGCACCAGCAACTCAAACCTGAGCTGTCTGATGACCCAAGCCTCATCATTTCTTTTACCTGCTGCTTCTAACTTGGACTTTAATCTTCTTTCTTTCTTTTTTGTTTTCCACCAGGAAAAGATGAACACAAGCCCTTGAGACAGTGGTTTCTCATTGTGCTTATGGCAACCATCTGCTTCATCTTGTTAATTCTCTTGCTTATCTGTAGAATGTAAGTATTTGGGTACCTGCAGTGGGGTCTGAGTACTGCATTTTTACAGGCTTACCATGCCTCCGGTAGGCAGAAGGTTCTTATTATCTGGTAAAATTATGGTATTTTTGTGCCTGGATGACCTGTCCAAGATGAGTGTAGGTCAAATCAAAAGTGAAAACATCAGAGGTGATTTACAGAAGTTGGACAGAGCACAACGCAGCCCTCGGCTATCACTCACTCCTACTTGAAGTTGTCGACAGCTTTTAATATCTGTGAAGGTTTCTACTTGCAGGTTCTTTTGATTCCTTCTCAGTCTTCCACTCAGTCCTTGGCTGTCTTGGGTAAGCTGTCGGCATAGGCTTTTCACAGCTCAGGAAGGTTAAAATCACCAGAATGCCTGCACATCATCATCCTCAACTATCAGGTCACCAGGCCTCTGAGTGGCTGATGGCTATTAGGTCAAACACAGATTCTAGAAATCGCATGTGGATCTGGTGTCCTATCCTAGAGCCTGCAAATAGCCCATAAGTACCCCTTACCCATTTTAGCATTCAGTAAGGCACAAGACCTTTTAGGAGACTTAAAAACATGTTTTGTCTTGGCCCTTTCATAATTTAGAAAATGAGTTTTATAAGGGCTGGGCACGGAGGCTCACACCTGTAATTCCAGCACTTTGGGAGGCCACGGCGGGCAGATCATGAGGTCAGGAGATCCAGACCATCCTGGCTAATGTGGTGAAACCCATCTCTACTAAAAATACAAAAAATTAGCTGGGCGTGGTGGTACACGCCTGTAGTCCCAGCTATGAACCTGGGAGGCGGAGGTTGTAGTGAGGCAAGATCGCACCACTGCACTCCAGCCTGGGCAACAGAGGGAGACTCCATCTCAAAAAAAAAAAAAAAAAAAAAAAGGAAAGAAAAGAAAAGAAAAGAAAATGACTTTTCTATTAAACAGCTTTACTATATTATAAACGTTATGTTTAGATGGCATCTACAGGTTGGGGGAAGGCAGTACAAAGGAGATGAAAAGCAAATAAACTCGGCTGGGGATGGTGACTCACATCTGTAATCTCAGCACTTTGGGAGGCCGAGGTTGGAGGATCACTTGAGGTCAAGAGTTCGAGACCAGCCTGGGCAATGTGGTGAAACCCTGTCTCTTCAAAAAATACAAAAATTAGCTGAGCACAGTGGCATGTGCCTGTAGTCCCAGCTACTCAGGAGGCTGAGGCAGGAGAATTGCTTGAGCCCAAGAGATGGAGGTTGCAATGAGCTGTGATGGTGCCACTGCACTCCAGCCTGGGTGACAGAGCAAGACATTGTCTCAAAAAAAAAAAAACAAAATTAAGTAAACCCTGTGAGTAAACACAGTTGAGGAAGGAATGCTTCAATCAGCATTGCAGGAAACGGCACAACATCACACACTTGAAAGTTCATTTTGAGAGATTAGGCCTCGTAACACCCACCGACACAAAGCAGTTTCCCATTTGGTCTTCCCTGGATGACTCAGAAGCCACAACAAAGCCTTGTGGTACCCACAAAGTCTTCACCTATAATTTTGGAAGTCTTGGTACATAAAGATTTTGAATTTACAAAACAGCAGGTTCTAGAATTAACCAGGTCAATTTTTAGAGTAGATATTTAGAGACAAAAGGTATACTCATGCTCACCTAATTCCTTCTTTACTCTGTTTTCAGATGTCATTTATGGATCAAGTTGTTTCCACCAATTCCAGCACCAAAAAGTAATATCAAAGATCTCTTTGTAACTGCTAACTATGAGGTAATATTGAAAGTTCTTATGATATGCCATATGTGTCCAGGATTGAGTCCCCTGGGATCTGTCATTGGGTTTAGTTTTCTATATTACAAGGCAGGGCTTTTACTCAGAAGGCCACGAGCATTTCTGTTGCTTCAGTCATTCTGTTCTTTGGCTGATTCAGTTGTTTGTATTTTTTAAGAGATGGGGTCTTGCTATGTTGCCCAGGCTGGTCTCAAACACCTGGGTCTAAGCGATCCTCCCACCTCAGCCTCCCAAGTAGCTGGAACTACAGAAGCATGCCACCATGCCTGCTTGCCTGATTGTTTTATTATGCATGTTCATTATTGACATATTGGAAAGGTACTGAGTTACAAGTGTTCTTTCCAGTTAGTCTTAAATTTTAATTTCATATCAGCCATCCCTTAACTGACGTTGGACAATCTCTTCAATCCTATGAGTTTTGAATTTCTTTCTGGTATAATACGGGACACAAATGAGATTGTACAATGTTCTGCTTAGCTCTAATGTTTTAAGACTCCATGTTTCCACGTGAGTAACTAAGTTAATAGAGAATTTTCAGAGGGAACTTTAGCTCTTTAGTATAAAAAAGACTATAAAAAAGGCAAATTATTTCACCCAATATGCATTTTCTTAGGTCTGTTCACCATTCAGAGCACTTAGGTTCAGCCCAGTGGTCACTTACTTATGGCTATTCAATTGTTCCAGCATCATTTGTCGAAGTAAATAATCCTTTCCCCATTGACTTGTCTTGGCATTTCTGCTGGAAATTAGTTGCTATATATAGTTGGGTCCATTTCTGGAGTATCTGTTCGGTTTTATTGATCTATTTGTCTGTCTTTATGCCAATACAATACTGTCTTGATTACTGTAGCTTTATTGTAAACCATGAGACCATTTGTGTAAGGCCCAAAATTTTTTAATAAGTTGTTTTGGCTATTCTAGGTCCTCTGCATTTTCGTATACATCTTAGATTCAGCTGATAATTTTCTACAAAAATAGGTAGCTGGGATTTGGGGTGATATTATGTTGAGTTATAAGTTAATTTGGGGAAAAGTGACATCTTAATAATATGAAGTCTTCTTATCTATAAACATAGCATATCACTCCGTTTATTTAGGCTTTCTTTAACTTCTCTCAGCAATGGTTTGTGATTCTTCAGTGTATAATTAATGCACTTTGTCAAATTTATCCTTAAAGTGAACAGTTATTTAGATCAGGGCTCAACACACTTTTTCTGTAAAGGGCCAGGTAGTAAATATTTGAGGGACAAATGGTTTCTGTTTCAACTCTTCAACTCTGCCATTGTAGTGTGAAAGTAGCCACAGAAAATGTGCTAATGAATGAGTGTGGCTGTGCTCCAGTAAAACTTCATTTACAAAAACAGGCAACAAGCCAGATTTGGCGTGCGGCAGTAGTTTGCCAATCCTTGATTTAGATCAAACAATTTTCTTAGTAAATTTAGGTTTCTCTCAAATGAAGTAACTCATGATTGGATGAACCACCTGGTGACTGGTTGTAGGGAAAATAAAGGGTTCATGGAAAAACTCATCAAAATGATTAATTTCAATAAGTGGTGAACATTCCTTAGCATTTGCAGTTTGGGTATTGGAAGGATTTATAGACAGTTACAGTTACTAGCCGACTGAAGTAGAGAGTGGAGGCTGGCAAAAGAATCATTCTGCCCATGGTTGGATCCTTGTGTTCTCCTTTATCAGGGGAATGGCCCATCTGCTCTTGTTCACTGAGTTCTTTGGGAAGAAGAGTGGACCCCAAGGTGGAGCTTTGGTGCCGGTTCTGGATGTGTGCTGCCAGTCCCTCCTTGCTCTAGTACACTCACTCCTGAGTAAAGACATCTGGTTTTGTGTGTTTGTTTGAGATTGAGTCTCGCTTTGTCACCCAAGCTGGAGTACAGTGGAGCCATCTCGGCTCACTGCAACCTCCGCCTCCTGGGTTTAAGTGATTCTCCTGCCTCAGCCTCCCGAGTAACTGGGATTACAGGTACCCGACACCACGCCCAGCTAATTTTTGTAGTTTTAGTAGAGACAGGGTTACACCATGTTGGCCAGGCTGGTCTTGAACTCCTGACCTCAAGTGATCCAGCCTCCCAAAGTGCTGGGATTACAGGTGTGAGCCACCGTACCCAGCCCACATCTAGTTTAAGCAGCCAAGTGAAGTCATTTGTCCCAGCCTCTTAATGGAACATCTTAATGCTGGTATCTAATTTCCCTACAGAGCCCTGAAAGATTTCCTTTAATATTCCAAAGTTGGTGAAATAAACTGGTTTAAGAGCTTATTGTATAAGGTTGTGATTTGTTGTTAATTAAAATCAAGTCAAGTGTGTAAAATAACAACTTGGGGCAGACAAGCTGGTTTCAGAATAAGCAGAGGATGAATGACAGCACTCAACAGCGCCTGGCTTCTCAGGACAACTTATTCTCTTCTCACATTGCAGAGTTTCACATAAAAACAAAGCAGTTAGAGACTGAGAGAAGAAAGCGCGCGTAGAATGGGGGAAATGAAGTACAGCCTGGTGCTGTGGGCCCTATGGCCTAAATTCTTCACCTGAGAGAGGATGAGAGCGAGTGCAGAGCTGCCTACAGCTGGGCCCCATGAGGCCGTGCACAGCCTCCACCTCCAAGGACAAAAGCCATTCTCAGAGGCTGTGCTACAAGGGTGACAAGAGGGCATGCTAGTGCTATGGGTGGCCGCTGGGAAATGTTTGGCTAGTGGGAAAGGAAACCCTCTGCTTTTCATGGTCATGTGCACCTCTGAGCTTGGGGTGGGTGCCCAAAGTCCCAGGACTTAGAGGAGCTCTGCCATCCTAGAAGCAAATTTTTGCTTGTTCAGACCTCAGTTAGAAACTTAGACCTCAGTTAGAAATTTAGACATCAGTGAAGGGCCGGGCTCAGTGGCTCATGCCTGTAATCCCAGCACTTTGAGAGGCCATGACGGGCAGATCACTTGAGCTCACAAGTTTGAAACCAGCCTGGCCAACATGGCAAAACCCCATCTCTACAAAAAATACAAAAATTACTCAGGCATGGTGGTGCACACCTGTAGTCCCAGCTACTCGGGAGGCTGAGGTGGGAAGATGGCTTGAGCCCAGGAGGCAGAGGTTTCAGTGAGCTGAGATTGTGCCACTGCACTGCAGCTTGGGTGATGGAGTCAGAACTTGTCATAAACAAACAAACAAACAAACAAACAAACAAACGTACTGTGAAGGAAGAAAGTTGGCCTTTAGCAGTAAAAAAGAAAGGCTTATTCTAAAAAATCAAATCCTGAGCTTTCTGATAATTTACTTATTTAGATATTTTTTGTAGAGACAAGGTCTCACCAGGCTGGTCTCCAACTCCTGGGCTCAAGCTATGTGCCTGCTTCAGCCTCCCAGTGTTGGGATTACAGGCATGAGCTGTGGCGCCCGACCTGAGCTTTTAATTTATGAGACTGGTTTCCAGGTGTTCCTTGTTTCTACAATGGCAACCAGAGAGGGTTCCTCCCCCAATTAGGTTGCCTGTAAACTATTAAAAGTAAAATGGATAAAAGCAGGAGCCATGCCTGCTGTGTCCATCAGTAAATTCCCAAGACACGGCACTGTAGCTAGTGTGGAGCAGGTAGTAAAAAATATGTTAGATGAGTAAATGAAGTAAAGGAATAGGATCTCTTACAGGCAATTTTATTTTTGTTACCAATTTTCCAATTATTATCAGCATTATTCATTATAGCCAAAATGGGTCAGAACTGTCCAAAGTTAGGGGGATACTATAGTAAATTATGGATGGAATTATGATGCAGCTATCAAAAGTGATGCCACCAAAGCACATTTAACAATGTAATTTATAATCAGTAATGTCAGAGAGAAAGAAATCAATTTTTAAAGATGTGTATCCAGTCGGGTGTGGTGGCTCATGCCTGTAATCCCAGCATTTTGGGAGGCTGAGGCGGGGGGATCACAAGATCAAAAGTTCAAGACCAGCCTGGCCAACATGGTGAAACCCCGTTTCTACTAAAAATACGAAAATTAGCTGGGCACGGTGGCGTGTGCTTGTAGTCCCAGCTACTTGGGAGGCTGGGGCAGGAGGATTGCTTGAACCTGGGAGGTGGAGGTTGCAGTGAGCTGAGATCATGCCACTGCACTCCAGCCAGGGTGACAGAGTGAGACTCCGGCTAAAAAGAAAAGATGTGTATCCATATGACTTCAAGTAAGTCTAAAGAAAACATTATGCCTAGAAAGAAAGGCTTACGAGAAGCAGTGGGCTGTGTTTGGGAGAAAGGTGTATGGCTAGGTATTTTCTTCTTTCCACTTTATTTTTCACATCTTCTTCAGTGAACATTTACTATTTTTATTTAAAAAATAATAGACTTAAAGCCAAGTGTAAAGATTTCAAAGAACCCAAAAGTTCTCTAAAAGACATCTAAGGAAAGATGATTTGTTTTGCAGAAAGCTGGTTCCGTTGAGACAGAAATTGAAGTCATCAGTTATATAGAGAAGCCTGGAGTTGAGACCCTGGAGGATTCTGTGTTTTGACTGCCACTGTGGCATCCTCTGATGAACTCACACACACATGCCTCAGTGAAAAGAAGAACAGGGATGCTGGTTCTTGGCTAAGAGGTGTTCAGAATTTATGGAATATTCAATTTAGCTGCGAAGCAATACACACAGACACATCAGTCTTATATCCCTTAAAAGTATGGATGCTTCATCAAAATCTCCTCGCCCACAGCAGGGAAGTTGATTCATCCCAGCATTTTGCCATGTTTTTTCTCACCACTCCGAACAGGGTAGCACCTCCTCACCTGCCGATCTTTGCAATTTGCTTGACTTACCTCAAACTTTTCTTGCACAAGAGACAGCTTTTAAGGCTAACGTTCAGCTATCTTTACTTCTGGCAGTGCCCGTTTGGTTGTTTAAGCTGCCAGTGGTAGCACTCAGCTACCATCTGAGGAAGAAAGCATTTTGCACCAGCTTGGAGTGAATCATGAACTTGGATTCAAGACTATCTTTTCTATAGCAAGTGAGAGCCACAAATTCCTCACCCCCCTACATTCTAGAATAATCGTTTTATAGGTAGAGAGAGAGAAAGAGAGAGAGAGAGAGAGAGAGAGAGTGTGTGTGTGTGTGTGTGTGAGAGAGAGAGAGAGAGAGAGAGAGAGAGAGAGAGAAATTATCTCAAGCTCCAGAGGCTGATCCAGGATACATCATTTGAAACCAACTAATTTAAAGGCATAATAGAGCTAAGATATCACCCCATATTAAAAGAGAGGACAGGATTTCGTTCAAATATACATTCTTGAAGGAAGACTTAATATTCTGGAAATATGCTGAGAAAGTCATTGAGCATAATTCAATCATGAAAGGGATCACTGAATCAAGAAGGAACTTTCTGAAGAGATGTTTGCTGCCAAAGGCTTCAGAGCAACTCAAGTAATGCCAGGTCAATCCTAGTCTCTCAAGTTTGGAAAGGTTTCTACAAGGCCATCCCATCAAATATCCCAATCTATACAGAAGTTCTTCTTCCTAACATCTTCACATATGAGTCTGCATCCAGATTGGAGGCCTTTGTGATGGGTGATGAACTACAGGTGGAACCAAGTACAGGTGTGTCCTGGGCAGAGATGGGCCAGAGGAAGGAACCCAAACAGTGTTGATTCTACATGGCCCTGGGTCAGGAAGCTGAAGGCTGAGAAAGGAGGTAACAGTGCCCAGAATTCCCACATGGCACACTCTTTAAATGCTTTCTGGAGTTGTTTTAGTCAGTCTTGATCCATCAGTGGGGACACATTGATCACCATATATTTCCAGGTTTGTTTTCTTAACTAAGCTATAATTATCCACTCTAACTAGCAGAGGGTTGAACCCTGGGTAATAACCTATAATTATCCACTCTAACTAGCAGAGGGTTGAACCCTGGGTAATAACCTATAATTATCCACTCTAACTAGCAGAGGGTTGAACCCTGGGTAATAACCTATAATTATCCACTCTAACTAGCAGAGGGTTGAACCCTGGGTAATAACCTATAATTATCCACTATAACTAGCAGAGGGTTGAACCCTGGGTAATAGGCACAGAGACAGCTTAAATCTTGACAAGCCTGAACTGTCTTATAGTGATCTGTATTACTGTTCCATTTTATAATTGCAGTTACTAAGGTTCGGAGAAGTTGATAGGAAATGGCATAGTGAGGAGTTGAATACCAGGCTCAGGGGAAAGTGACCCCAGAAATGTGGGGAGGAGTGTCAGGGAAAGCTGAGGCCTGCTTAGGGGTGTGGCTGAGAAGGCAAGGCCCATGGAGGTGGTGCAATAATTGGCAAAATGTTTAAAATGTTTGGTCACTCGAATGATTCAGAATCTCAGACCTGCTTTTGTTGTTGTTGTTGTTGTTGTTGGGGGTGGGTGGAGACAATCTTGCTCTGTCACCCAGGCTAGAGTGTAGTGATGTGATCTGAGCTCACTGCAACCTCCCTCTCCTGGGCTCAAGCCATCCTCTTCCCTCAGCCTCCCAAGTAGCTGGGACTACAGGCGCATACCACCATGCCCAGCTAATTTTTGTATTTTTTTTTTTTGTAGAGATGGGGTTTTGCCATGCTGTCTAGGTTGGTCTCAAACTCCTGGGCTCAAGCAATACACCAGCCTCAGCCTTCCAAAGTATTTGGATTACAGGCATGAGCCACCATTCCTGGCCAGGAAACTGTATTTTTAATGAACACCTTAGGTCAGAATCAGAGGCACCTGGAGGGCTTATTAAGACACAGAGGAGCAGGATCCATTCTGAGTCTCTAAGTGAATAGGTCTGGGTGGGGTCTGAAAATCTGCATTTCTAACAAGTTCTCAGGTGATGCCAATGCTGCTGGTCTCTAGAACACACTCGGAGAACTGCTGCTCCGGGAGACTCTTATGAATACCACAATTTGAAAATCAGTCACTGAAGGAAGAAGTGACAGAAAAGGCCTGTCCCCAGAAAACTGTCCTTATGGGGAGGCTTGAAGCACCCTGTCTGATCTCTTTCAAACCAGAACCTAGACAGTCGGCATTGTGGACGCTGCCTCTGCTTAGGAGGCAGGAACAGAAGCAGGGAGCTCCCCCCCACAAAGGTGGCCGGCTCTTCAGTGCTTGGTGTGATGCTCGCTTCAGAGACTGCTCCCTCCAAATCAGCAGCCATAGATCACCTGCGCTCTGTGCAGCTCCTTGCCACACTTCCCTGAGCTGGTACCATTATCTGGCCCTTGGTATATGTGTTTCAGGAGCAACACGAAGTAGCCCATGTGGCCTCCTTGGTGGATTGGGAACTTCTTCCTCCCTTCTTGCCTTGTGGAACTCATAGTCATTCTTTGGGAACCCATAATCATCATCACTTCTTCCATGAAGCCTTCAAAAGCAGAGTTTGTTGATCCCACCTCTGGATTCTCATTCTGGGCCTCATCCAGAATGAGAACATCGCCATGTTGGAACTACTGCATTGCAGGATATACCATTAACAGCTGGGAGGCCTCCCCTCTAGACTGCGACTTCCAGGAGGATGGAGCTTGTGTGAAATACGTCTTTTTATCTGCAGTATCTAGGACACTATCTGACCTAAGAAAATATAAATGTTTCTTAAGCCCTCTGTCAGCCCTGATACGGCACCTTGTATATAGGTTAGACTGAACAGTATTTGGCAGAGATCCTCAAGGCCTACAATAATAACATGGGGAGGAAGCTGGGTGTCTATCGACAATGTGGTTAGAAGCAACCAGGAGACACATGTGCCTAACCATTGAGCTACTGTGACCTGGATGTTTTTGCTGCCAAAGTGTCTAAATGGTTATGTACAAATTGCTGTGTAAGAGGCGTTTCAGAAGTGGCTCATTTTGAGTGGTCTATACTGTTCTCACTAGCCTTGTCATGGCAAGTCAAAGAGTTTGAAATTCACTTAACAGTAAACACCATCAGCGACAGGTTGATGTAAGGTAAAGTCATGATATCGGCTCCCATCTCTTGCCATCTCCCACTAGGACAGGGTAGAGAGTCACTTTTCCCCTAGAGCCTCCACGGCTACAGGATCAGAACAAACACGCTTTTCCAAGACATCCGTTCCAATAGGGATTTTAGCCCAATTTCTTTCCTTGGCATTTGGAATTCACTGCGTGCAGCATGGGGGAGTGCTGGAGAGACTGGAGGGTGAAGGTCATGTTTGCCAACAGCCAGACCACCTGAGCCTCATTGAAATGCCTCAGACCTCAAGCTATTCATGCAGGCTGGGGAAGAATCCATGTGGGCAAAGAACATCCTGATTAAAAATGCAAACGTTTTCATGGTGAGACTTATATGTGTCAGGACCATCTGCTGGTGGAATTAATAAGCCTTAGGTGCTAATTTGTTAAAGAAAAAGTAGATATCTGGAAGTGAGAACAGAGAACTGAAAACAATCTTTGATGGCACGAGTAAAGGTGAAAAACCTAATTAGAATAGGACTTGGTGCTAGCCTAAGGACTGTAGCTATTCCTGCTTCTACATACTTCAAATTGAGTACCAGGGTGCAAAGTTTTTGAAAACCATTTCTTTCTTTGGAATTTTGTATTGTACTAAAAGACAATTTTGTTTATTTCCTGTTTTGTAGGTAATAGATGTGAATATAAATATTTCAAAATGAGAACTATTAAACATAAATGACAGTGAATTGTCTAAGTCTGCAATTAAAGAGGAGTGGGTACATTTCTCATTTTTCCCCTATATTCCCCTTCTCGGTCCCCACTATTGTCTTCCTCCATCTCTCAGCTAGGACTATTACAGTAGCCTCTGAACTGAACTCATGGCCTCCAGTATTTCCTCCCTTTGAAGGATCAATGTAAAAGGCACATCTGCCTACATAACTCCCCATCATCTTCAAGTTAAAGCTAAAGTCCACTATGACTCAGCTCCTTACTAGCTCTCCAGCCACACACCCAAATACTCCTACCTCAGTTTTCACCAACGTGCTGATTATTTCCCTGTAGCTCCATGCTATTGCATCACTCCATGCCTCTGCCAAAACTTTCTCTGGTGGAAAAAGCCTTTTCAACCTCTTTTCGTTTTGTTGACACTTTGATTTATCTTCTAAGTCTCGACTCTTTGCCACGTGAAAGTCTTTGCTCACCTTCCAGTTTGAATTAAGTGTCCCTCTGTTTAATTCTATCAGTGATTGGACTCTTTTCTTTTTCTTTTTTTTTTTTTTTGAGATGGAGTCTGGCTCTGTCGCCCAGGCTGGAGTACAGCCGCACCATCTCGGTTCACTGCAAGCTCCTGCCTCAGCCTCCCATGTAGCTGGGACTACAGGCGCGTGCCACCACACCCGGCTAATTTTTATATTTTTAGTAGAGACGGGTTTTCACCATGCTGGCCAGGATGGTCTCGATTTATTGACCTCGTCATCCACCCGCCTCGGCCTCCCAAAGTGCTGGGATTACAGGCGTGAGCCACTGCACCTGGCTTGGACTCTTTAACAATCCTCTGTCTCATTTCCAGTGTAAACACTCTGAGGTCAAGAGCAGTGTCTGCTTTATCTTTGTCTCCATAAGTCCCAAGTAGGAACCCACTGCTGGTTGAGTCTAACCAGACCAAGGAAAAGGAAGTGAGCTTATTAAATGTTTACCAGAATAGAAAACAATATAGATTCTAAATAAGTAAGTTCTAATGGTAGGTTCATTTATTAATGTGTGGTTATAGCAGAAGTTAAATCGTCACTGGAGCTTAAATTAATGAAGTAATAAAAACTCACAGTTTGTGTGATGCTCGTCTCAGAAACGCCGCCCTCCATCCACCTCAGCTGCTACCAAACACCTGGACTCCTCCGCGCTCCCTGCGCACCTCCCAGCCCGCACCACCCACCATTTGGCTCTCAGTAGACTTCTGCGTTGGTTGTCAGGAGCAACACAAAGCCGCCCATATGGCCCATGTGCGTGATTTTAAAGTTCTAGCGGACTCTTTTCAACGTGAAGGTGTCTTATTAGGTTTGTTTCATTTATTAAAATTAAAAGCAAAGATTTGTCCCTGCCAAGTAATAAATTGAAAGAACACATAAACCCGAAAGGAAAATTGCAAGAACGAAATCAACAATAAAGTACTGCTGTCGTAGTTTAAAGGTCGGCAAGCTGCTGCTGCCTTTTTTTTTTTTTTTTTTTTTTTTAAGGCGGGGTCTCCTGTCTCACCCAGGCTGGAAAGGCCGGAGTGCAGTGCCGTGATCACGGTTCACTCCAGCCTCGACCTCCTGGGCTCAAGTGATCCTCCCACGTCAGCCTCTCGAGTAGCTGGTACCACATGGGTGTGCCACCATGCCCAGCTAATTTATAAAATTTTTTTGTAGACACAGGGTCTCCCATGTTGCTCAGGCTGGTCTTGAACTACTGGGCTAAATCGATCATCCAGCCTTGGCCTCCCAAAATGTTGGGATTACAGGCATGAGCCACTCTCCTTGGTCAGCAAACATCTTCTTAAAGGACTAGATAGTAAATATTTTCAGCTTTGAAGACCATATGGTCTTTGAGGCAGATACTCAGTTCTGCCATGATAGCACAGAAGTGGCCATCAGCAGTATATCAATCAGTGTGGCTATGTTGCAATAAATCTTTATTTACAAAAAAAGCAAGCAATAAGCTAGATTTTCCCAGAAGGCCAATATTTACACATGGCTTCATGTATTCAAAATATGTGTAAATGTGTTTTCATTTTTTTTTTTTTTTAAGAAAAGCAACCAATTTGAGAAAATAACAATCACGTTTGATCAAATAAAAATCATCACGGGGGATCAATGGTAAAAAAAAAATGTGTTTGACTGAACTTAACCTCATTATAAGTAGGTTTTGCAAGAAACACCGGTCCAGCATTCTGTTCATACTTTTATCTGTCACACTATTCACAACATCCTTTAATAAGTGTATTTCTGTCTCCTTCAGTGAACCAGGAGGGAAGCCTTAACCCTATTTATCTCAGTTTCTCCAGTGCCCAGCAAGTGCTTGACACACAGTACGCACTCAGTATCTTATTTGTTAACCACTAAATTCAAGAGGAACAACCGGGCCAATTCTAACCGCCAGTTATTTGGTCTTGGATATTTGGTCCTAACATTGTAGTTGATAAATGATGCATCCACTACATAGTTTTCCTACTAGCTGTGCTGTGGCTTATGTTCTTGGCAACAGGCCCATTTTTTTTAACCCTTCAGAATATTTCTGGAATCCCTTCCACCTGCTTTAACACCTTCTTGCCACGTAACGTGGGCCTTTGCTGGGGAAAGATTCCCTTGTCTTAAAACTCTTTTCTGGGCTGGGTGCGGTGCCTCACGCCTGTAATCCCAGCACTTTGGGAGGCTGAGGCGGGTGGATCACCTGAAAGCAGGAGTTCGAGATCAGTCTGACCAACATGGAGAAACCCGTCTCTATTAAAAATACAAAATTAGCCAGGCATGGCAGCACATGCTTGTAATGCCAGCTACTCAGGACGCTGAGGCAGGAGAATCACTTGAACCCAGGAGGCGGAAGTTGCAGTGAGCCGAGATCGCGCCATTGCACTCCAGCCTGCGCAACAAGAGCAAAACTCTGTCTTTTTAAAAAAACAAAAACAAAAACAAAAACAAAAAAACCTCTTTTCTGCCAGCTCTAACAGGAACTTTACCCACCAGCCCTGTCTCTCTGGACACATACACATCCCATCCTCACACCATCCAAGGAAAAGTGGGAAGGAGAGTTCAGCAAACGAAACAGAACTCAAAACAACAAACTTCAGGTCTCGTCCTCAGAGCCACTGACCTTCAGAGATCTGACAACACATCAGCAAGACCCTGAAATTTTGAATTACAAATTAATTACCTCAATGAGGGTAATGAAGACCTCCTGGTGTAAGGTTGCTAGATTTAGCAAATAGAAATAAGAGGCTCAGTTAAATTTGAATTTCAAATAAATACCACATGGGATGGGACATACTTATATAGAGAAGCATAACTTTTTTTTTGAATCTGAAATCCAAGTTTAATGGGTGCTCTCCTATTTTATTGGGTAATCCTGATCTTGCAGGGTAGCCGGAGTTTAAAGAAACAGCTCTAAGACACCTGAAGTCAAGGACAACGAACATGTAAAAAACAATATTTGCAGTCAAGGAAAGAGAAGCAGAGAAATCATCCCACTTGAGCCTGAAGCTCATGACTGCCTTTCCTTCTTGTTGCTTATGGGAACTGGTATCTATCTGTCTATTTATCTACCAATCTACCTTATTGTTTATATGTCATCTATTTACAGATAGAGACATCTAATGTTTTGGAGTAGGCCCTAAACCCAAGCCACCAGCATTCCAATTCCTGGCCTCTCTGATCAACTGTGTGATCAGGGACAATGTGAACCTCTCAACCTCAATTCTCTGTGTATAAAATAGGAATAATAAATGGTAACTAAATCAGTAGGTTGATTTGCACTGAGACTGGCACATATTATAAGCATAATCACTGTTTACTATTATTATTATCATTGCATTTCTCTGTATTGTGACAAAATACTGTTACTGATGCCTTGGCTACCTCACACACATCTGAATGCCACATCATTCTTCTGTGCCCAGAATAGTGCCTGGTACAGAGAGGGCTGCCAATAGTCCCTTGCTGAATAACTAAAACCCTCTCAGGGACCTATCCTATCCCATTCCTCCAGATGGCTGTGCCCTGGGCCTGGCCAGCACTCAGAACTTCTCCACCTCCAGCATCTGAACCTCAGACATCTCACCCTTCTACCTCACTATTTCCTCTGGCCTATTTGTCCTATAACGTTCTCTAGTTGAACTTCAAAGTCTAGTTCCTTACCCCACCCTGTCCTTTCTCTAAGTACTTATTTCTAGGTGTATGAAATGCATTAACTTACAAGTTCTAAATTCTAGTCTTTTTTTTTTTTTTTGAGACAGAGTCTTGCTCTGTTGCCTAGGCTAGAGTGCAGTGGGGCAATCTCGGCTCACTACAACCTCTACCTCCTGAGTTCAAGTAATCTTCCTTCCTCAGCCTCCGGAGTAACTGGGGCTATAAGCATGCACCACCATACCCCGCTAATTTTTGTATTTTTAGTAGAAACTGGGTTTCACCATGTTGGCCAGGCTGGTCTTGAACTCTTGACCTTGTGATCCCCCCACCTCGGCCTCCCAAAGTGCTGGGATTATAGGTGTGAGCCACCATGCCCAGCCCTGACTTTCTAATTGTCTATGTTACTTTGGGCTTCTATAAAACCTCTTTGCTCCCATTTTGTAAATAAAAAAGGAATAAAAACCTGTGTCTTCCTCCTTATTAGTGTGAAAAGCCCTTTGAAAACTAAAAAAACAAATTAAAGATATGACTATTTGTTAAAGTCCTATGACATATATATTTCCTGATATAGTCTGTGTTATTCATAACAATAAATAAGGATATGTGGCAAAAATCCAGTTTACAGAGAATGGCGATATCACATGTAATTGCATCTATATTTAAGTAGCTCAGCCTTCCAATTTCGAGACTTTCAGATCGATCATATGGTTGACCTTTTTTAAAAAAAGCTTTCTCTCTATGTGATCTATATCATTAGAGCTCTGCTAATCTACCACAGTCCATAACTGCTGGTGATAAAGGATAGAGGCCAATTTCATTTAAACTGCGATCTCTGTTGAGTATTGTAGTTTACAGTTGAGTTGCAGAGCTGGAACATTTAATCTGCATGGCCCATTTAGCACAAGGGGAAAAGGGGCCTCTGCAGAATGGGCAGCCTGATTTGCATTTAGTAATCACACTCTGGCAGGGGGCCTGAGGAAGTAACAGGAAATGGGGCCAGATATTCTTCTCCCTCTAGGTCTGAGATGGGGGCAACACAGGCCTGGTGCCCGGGAGCACAATGGGGAATCATACCAGATGCCAACGCTGAGGTGCTCTGTGTCTACTATAAGCGGGAAGACACCAACAAAAATGATTTAAATACAAGGTTCAAAGGGATGACTGACATGAATGGGTACTGACCCCATCCCCTGGAGGTCGGAGAAATGCGAGGTCAGTTCCAGATGGGGAAGCTGAGGGAAGCTTTATGCAAAACCTGGCATCTGAATGGGAACCCTACTGCCTAAGTTTGAATTAGTTGATTGTATGATTAAAATTATCGAATATTAAAATTTATATTAAGAAATGATCATGTTTAAATAAAAGGTGATAATGAATATGCCAGCTGAGTTCTACTCATTTTGGTGACGAGAAGCATCCACATCCTACATCTGGGGTTCTGGTAAAGTCCCTTGAGAAGAGGAACAATAACGGATGATAAAATCATCACTGTTTGGAGAGCCAGGCATTTAGAGTTTTACAAACTTTATCCTCCCTAATAAGTAGCAAATCGTTACAATGCAGCCCAGGCAGTCAAACTCCAGGATCCACATTCTTAAGTCTCTGTATTAGGTTGCCTTTGTAAGGCCTCAGCGTCTGGCATTTTGTAATGGAAAAATCTGGGGTATGTCCACAGATTGATAATAAGTCCTTGATTTTAAAGGCTTGCCTTTCAAATCACTATGGTTGGCCACATAACGTTTTTAGCCAGAACATTTTGCTAATTATAACAACAGGAAAATAACAGTCACTTCTTGATTATAAGTGTTAATGGAGGAGAACAGTAGCATCGATAATCCAATGTAGTGAACAAAAATCACCTGTTGGTTGATTACATTAGATTACTTTAAAAACTGCATGACATTTTTGTTGCTAATTATGTGCTATTTGTATACTTTTTATAACAACATTCTTTGGCATATTCGTAGTGAGGCAAGGTGGTGGAAGAGACTGGGAAAAGGTTAATCAGGATTTAACATTGCCTCTTGGATATAAACAACCACAATCTTGATGTTGGGAATAACACAATCATTTTATCTTAATATCAAAGCCTATGTACCTCCCACCTCACAGGCTGGAAGAATTAAGAGTTTACCTGAGAAATGAAGCTTATCATCCATGTCTTCTGTGCCCATGGAAAGGTGCTGCTTTGTATGTAGCATGTGTGGGCTCCACAGAAAGTAGGTACACTGAGAGAATCCAAATATCTGGCAGAATAGAATTTCTTTTCATACAGTTAAATCACAAGTGGATTCCACACACAAAAAAGAGGGTAAGAGTAGGCACTTGGAAAGGTTAAACAAGCAAAGCAAATTTTCCTAGTGCTCCTCCTTCAGAAAAAAATCTCAAGCAGTAATATATTCATTCCACTCGAGTGTATTACTCGGGCTAAGGGCCAAAGAAAGTCCCCTTGGCTGGCTAAGCATGGAAAATCTGTTACTTATACCAACCCAGCATTTCTTCTGTTACCTTTGGAAAACAGCAACTTAATTTTCCTTTAACTATCCCTCCCCTATGAGTACAGGCTTAGTCTGATCAAGGTACTCTGGCTGTGCAACTCAAATGGAACTGATCACTTTCCCAGGAATCTGAATATTTAGCATAATGGCATCAAAATTGGAAACAAAGCTGATTCATCCCCACAATAGCACCCCAAAAAGACTTTCCAAAGTCCCCACTGTCTGCACCTGCAGAGTGGCCTGGTTCTTATTCTCCTCAAGACTTGGTCCTTCAGTGTTTCCTTGGCTCATGTGATCTAACCTGTGTCATTCTAATTCCTTACTTTTTGTTTGCTCAAGTTACCCAGAGTTGTTTCTTTGCTTACAACCAGTGGACCCTACCTGAGGCAACCATGAAAGCCAAAAAATGAGACAAGCTTGGATGGAGGTGCTTATGGGGCACTTTCTAAAACATCTCCAGCTCAGTTAGATTCAACTAATCCAGGACCTCATTTACCCGATGATGAAGCCGATTGGTCAAATACTTCTTCCAGGCACAATGTTAGAAGCCAGGCCTTTTAATGCTTTTCAGCGTATCATGAAAGTAATGACACAGTCTTCCCTGGTTGGTTTGCTATGGCACACAGGCAGGCAACTGATGCAAAATGCTACTTCAAAGACCCCTTCATTCAATTAATCAGTGAGTATTTATTGCAAGGCACTGTGCTAGGCACTATGGAGAGTACATGGAAGATAAGACCAAAGTCCCTGCCCTCAAGGAGCTTACAATCTAGTTGGGAAGACAAGGCATACATACAAGAAAAGTAAGTAACAATACAGGAGTTAAATTAAAATGCAAGATAACAGTACAAGAGATTTCCAAAAGTAGTATCTGATTAATTACTAAATGAGCGGCATTGATAGGGGTTGCAGCTAATTCCGAGGAAGAATGTCATAAAGGACTGAAACATGGGAAGGCTTTGCAGACAAACTGGGGCTGGAGCTACTGTAGGACAGCTGGGACGTGGATGGGAGAGAAGGGTGGAGAGGGAATTTCAGGAAGGGGCAGCCATAAGACCAAAGGCACAGAGGTGAGACCAAAAGCAAGCAGTGTTCAAGGGTCAGGGAGGGCTTAGTGTGGCTGGATGCACAGTTAAATTGTTTTGGATTAAAAAGGGCCTTAAGGACCAGGTGTGGTGGCTCATGCCTATAATCCCAACACTTTGGGAGGCCAAGGCGGGCAGATCACTTGAGGTCAGGAGTTTGAGACCAGCCTGACTAATATGGTGACACCTCGTCTCTACTAAAAATACACAAATTAGCCCAGTGGAGTGGTGGGCACCTGTAATCCCAGCTACTCGGGAGGCCGAGGCAGGAGAATCACTTGAACCCAGGACAGGAGGCGGAAGTTGCAGTGAGCTGAGATCGCAACATTGCACTCCAGCCTGAGTGACAGAGCAGGACTCCGTCTCAAAAAAAAAAAAAAAAAAAAAGCCTTAAATGCTCAAGTTTAGAACTTATCCTTTTGGAAATGGGGGGTGAGGGAAACAACGCATATACTTACAGTAAATATACAAAAGACTTAGCTAATCAAGAGAAAATATTCAAGTCTCATCTTCAAGACATTTACTTGTGGATTAGGACCCTCTCTACTTCTAAAGAGGATTTGAAATCATGTCTTCAGGGTTGTCAATTCCAAAGGAATAGCTCTGGGTCATTTAGATTTGGGTAGAGACTTTTGAGTCCCTCTATGATCCCAAATTATAATTAGCACAAAGGTAAGCTAACAAATTCCCTGACAGGCAGGCAGGAAAAATGCTCCCAAAAGACAAGTATCTTTACAAATGACAGAATATTTATTAACAATACCTTTAAAAAAGATTACATATGCTAGATCACTGGTAAATATCATTTACACTGGGGTTGGGAACTCCCTGGGTGTCATTTTTTTTTCATTCATTTTATTATTTTGTTGATTTTTTTGCATGTGATTTTAAATTTTATTTTATTTTAACATAGAAGTAACCATATCAAACTAAGAAAGGAACACAGCTTGAAATACTGACAATATATTTTTTTTCCGGTTACCACCCTAGTTTTTACACAAATGGAATCCTGATTATGACTTTATTGGATAAATATAAGTAGAAGGTTGAAAAGTTATATTATTTGTAAGCAAAAATGACAAATTACAGCAGATTTGAGTTCTCTGAGAAAGAAGAAAAGGTGGCAGCATGTTTACATGAGAAAATGTTTATAGAAAATTTCATTGCCTTTTATGTCACTGTTCCACTAGCGTTTGCTTACAAAACCTTTCCCATTGTAACAAATAGTTCTTTTCATAAGAATACAGTTTTGTTGATATTGTCATTTTCCAATGTGTGATTTTAAGAGTTAGAAGGTAAAGTATATAAAGCAACTAGGCTACCTATTGCAAAACAGAATCATCAAGAAACCATACCATTGTACTAAAGATCTTTTATAGAGTCATATTAAAAATTCTTGGCCGGGCGCGGTGGCTCAAGCCTGTAATCCCAGCACTTTGGGAGGCCGAGACGGGCGGATCACTAGGTCGGGAGATCGAGACCATCCTGGCGAACACGGTGAAACCCCGTCTCTACTAAAAAATACAAAAAAAAAAAAAAACTAGCCGGGCGAGGCGGCGGGCGCCTGTAGTCCCAGCTACTCGGGAGGCTGAGGCAGGAGAATGGCGTAAACCCGGGGGGCGGAGCTTGCAGTGAGCTGAGATCCGGCCACTGCACTCCAGCCCGGGCGACAGAGCCAGACTCCGTCTCAAAAAAAAAAAAAAAAAAAAAAAAAAAAAAATTCTTGCAGCAACTATTTGTTGAAATAGGAGAAATCTTCCAAACTCCATATGTAATTTTGATTCAAAAGAAGGGCTCTATTATTACAGAGATACACATATTATATATAAGAAATTTTGTAAAGAAATTACGAATCCATTGACAGAGAATTACTTTTTTTTAAAATTTACATTCAAAATAGATACAGTTAAAGATAATAAAATTATCTTTTATCCTTTGAAAGACTTGGTTGACTATAGTAACTTTTGGTCTATGTTACTACAGGATATATGTTACTTCAAATTTAATGTCTAAGATAGTGCTACTACAAAGACAATGCTAACTTAGTTGAGTGAAAAGAAAATCTTACTGTACAATGCTAAATTCAGGGATGGGAATATTGCACAAGGTGCCTCTTGGGCAGTAAATTTAGCTTTTGAGATTGCAGCCATTCCTGAAACCATCTCAAGTTGTATTGAACAACAAAATTCACAACGGCATGGGGAACATATTGTACATGTCAAAAGGACTTGATTCAATGCATTAACCACTAGAAGAGTAATTTGCATACAGCAGCCTTGAGTTATAGACCAAGTCTTCAGCTGTTCTGCCACGAGATCCTTGTAAAACTGTACAAGTAATTTGCAATTTATTTGCCAAGATGAGTTTCAAACTCTGTCTTTAAAGGAAATATTTTCAAATTATAATTGCATGATTGTGTTGTCCATAGCATTTTACAGCTGAGGAAAAACAGTAATATCTACATTATGTGTTAACTTTAAAAAATTCTATAAAACACTAAATATGTAATAAAAAATATGCATATAAGGACATATGTAAACTGCTTTGGTAACATCATATTACAGATGTCTTCAGTGCATTGCAGAGTTTCCAAAGAAACTTCAGACAAAGCTAGATTTGCTTTGAGGAAGTACTGTATAATGCCATTCCTAAAGAAGCAAAAAACATTTTTATTCCAGTAATAAGATGTACTTGAACAACAATATTACTTAGTACTGGGTGTCTTCAAAACAACTAGCTAAATGTTGCTTATATTATAAACAGCAAGTCCTTGAGATAACTTTTGTCATAAACTGGACCTAGCTGTGAGGGAAATCATTATTGTACTGATGGCTGACAGCGTACATGCATTCGAAGTGGAAGCCCCGGATCCTCTTGCGTAGGCATCTGAAAAGAGAGAACAAATTCACTCAAAACAGCCCCATCCTGGCTTCAAAGGGAAGAGCGGCCACGGGGCTTTCTGAAACAGCAGAACTGCGTGGATTCTACTAGAAATGATGATTAAGATCTTAATGGCTTTTAAATATCAGTTCTATGACTATCTAGCTACGAACCTGCGAGTAGGGTAGAGGACAGCCCTGTACCTCTGTCAAAGCATTTGTAAAATAAGGATGTTCCCATCTAATGTGAGAAGAAACTTCAATATTACTAGTAACAGTACTGATAGATACCATGCCACGTCAATGATGCAACAAAATGAAAATTGCTACTCCCTTTTGAACTCTATGAAAATTGCTACTCCCTTTTGAACTCTATGAAAATTGCTACTCCCTTTTGAACTCTGCGAAAATTGCTACTCCCTTTTGAACTCTTTGTGCTGGGCACAGATGAATATGACACTTAAATCTTGCAAAAACTGGATGAAGGCTAGGTATTATTACCTCACTTAACAGATGTGGTAATTTGTGCCCAGATCACCCAGCTAGTAAATGGCTGAACTGGGGTTCAAACCCATGTCTGTTTAAATCTACCCTTTTTCTCCAAACAAAATAGCCTCAATCCTTTTTACATTTTCTTATGGGTCTTACATTTTTCATAGTAAGAAGCTATCAACTGTCATTCGGGGGCTCTTCAATCTTGTAAGATCTCTTTGACCAACCTAATGAAAAATTCCTTGAAACAGATCATGTTTGGCTCACAGTCACTTCCTTGTTACCTAATAATTACACCAATATAATTGCTTAATATATGTTTTTGTAATGAATAAAACCAGGAATCATCAGTCTACCTAAAAATACCAATCCCTGCAATGATAAGAAAGCATGAAGTACAAAGTCAGATTTTTAATGAAGTGAGATAAATAAATCCCAGTCTTGTATTTTCATGGCCTGGAGATTACTTCCACATCTCACCAAAAATCTGGCTCCCTTTCAACAGAAGTTAGAGGCTTTGTTTGATGAAGTGTAGAATCCATTTGTCCCTGCTTTTAAGACAAAAATGCCTTTTGTGTTTGTATGAAAAAAAAAAAATGCAGTAAATATAAACTCCATCCAGAAACACTGGCCTATCACCCCTTAGCAGAGGGATGTTACATGACTAAAAGTCAGGATGGTGGTGAGGATTTTGTCCATAATTTAAAATATCATCTCTTTACCGATGTCTTGAAAATTTATATCTCCAGCCTTCAATGCTCCCCTAATCTCCAGAATGCTAAATCTGAAAGCCTGTGAAAATCTACACTTAGACATCTAACCGCAGTCTTTCTTTTCTTATTGCTGTAAAATACACATAACAAAATTAGCATTTTAACTCATTTAAAATGTACAATTCAGTGGTACTAAGTATACTCCAATGTTGTGCAACCAGCACCACTCTCAAGCTCCTCAACCTTTTTGTCACCCCAAACGAAGACCCAGTACCTAAGCCCCCACTCCCCACTGACCAGCCACTGCCAGTCACTAGCCTCACTCTGTCTCCATGGATTTGGCTGTTTTTTTTTTCTTTAAATAAATGAGATCACACACAACAACAAAAAATAATACGCTGCTAAGATATTTACAAACATGGTATTTGTAAAAATAGAATTGAATGTATTTGCTCAAAAAGAATATGCTAGTCTCACATGCTATTCAACAATATTTGAAAATGAAGATAATCTTGACTATAGAGAGACATACACATTGATGCACATGTTACATATACCCATTCAAAATAAATAGTAAATTCAAAATATTTCCAAGACATTGAACTGCATATACTGTTTCACTGGAGAAAAACTGCTACAGCATACTTAACAATGCTTTTCCTTCTTCCTTCTGACTGAATCATGCTTTTAACTTTCTAAGCTGTAATTCTGGGGTTACATAGATGCATAGAAAAATAAACGGGCTGACACTGAAAAACCTTAGTGACTGATTCCTGTCTGCTTTAATCTGATTTTTGATTAGCAACTGAGTAGATCAGTCAACACGGGCAAACTGATTTTTGCATGAAACTGCCTATGGCCAGCAAACATCCGGAGAAGGGGGGTAATGTCCTCCATTTTATTTTAAGTCTTCTTTTGCAGGCTGAATGTCTTTCAAGCCCTGACTCAGCTGGAAGGCTGATAAGATAAGACAGGCAGGAGAAAAGGGAGAAAAAAAGGCATTCTCACTTGATATCTTTGGAATTCGAATTTGTTCACTGCTGCTGCCATCTCCTCCATCGCTGAATGGCTTAATTTCTATTATATAATCTTCATCGAAAGGCAAAGAAAGCTCCACCGATGTTTTATTTGTTTCAATGACAGATGTGCTGCTTTGTCTGTTCCATCTGTACAAGACCTGCCAATACAGAAAGAACAGGTGTCACCTGCCGTCTTCACAAAGGCTCCAAAGATGGAGCATTCATTTGTTTTCACCTCTGGGCACCAGCAAAATGCAGGGAATGTAGAGGTTGTCTGGCTGCCCACTTGCATTTGGAAGGCTCATTTGCGGCGAGGGCCATGACTGCAGCTACCATTTTATTCCGAGGAAAGAGCTGAAAGGATATTATAACAGGGGTGTCAGCAACATGATTCTACCTACTGCCTAGCCTCTCGGAGGCTCAGTTGACACACCTGGGAAAATGGAAAAAATGAGTAGCTCCTTAAGGATGTACAGTGCTGTTACACATCAGGGGCTTTGGCATCAGAATAAACTTGGCCACTGGGGGATCACAGGCCACTTCACCTTTTTGAGCCTTACTTCAGTCATTTGTAAAGTGGGGACAATAATACCCACTCTTCTGGAGTGTGTTTTCAAGATTGCACAAGGAGGCTGGGTGCAGTGGCCCACGCCTATAATCTCAGCACTTTGGGAGGCCAAGTTGGGTGGCTCACTTGAGGCCAGGAGTTCGAGACCAGCCTGGCCAACATGGCGAAACCCTGTCTCCACAAAAAATACCAAAATTAGCCAGACGTGGTGGCACACACCTATAATCTCAGCTACTCTGGAGGCTAAGGCAGGAGAATTGCTTGCACCGGGAGGTGGAGGTTGCAGTGAGCCGAGATCACGCCATTGCACTCCAGCCTGGGCGACAGAGCAAGACTCAAAAAAAAAAAAAAAAAAAAAAGATTGCACAAGGTTTGAATCTGGTGAGGGCCTAGCTTAGAGGAAGCATGTAAAAAATAGTATCTCTGAAGGCTTAAAGATAATCAGAGAACATACATGGCAAAGGTGAGAGCACAAGCCAGGCACAGTAACTTATGATCATGAGTCTTACAGACAGGACGTTTCAGCACAGGGAGAAGATATCTGAAAGGCAACAGTAGTAACCTCCCATTCCTTCCCTCTGGAACCCCATTTTGTGGGGCTAGGTAACAAAGAGGCAGCCATTGTCACCTTGGACGTATCTGGAGCTTGTAACAGTCCTGTTTTCATCTTGGGTTCTGAGTCTGGAGTGGGATTCATTTGATGAGGTGGCCAACTAGCTTCCTAAAAACACATTCACCTACCTGGGATTGCCTGCTGTGACTGGCATGGACTCCAATCAGGAACAAAATATACAGGTCTGGGAAAGTGTGCCTTTACCTATAGAACCACTAAAGCTCATCCTCTGCAGTTTCCCCTGACAATTAAAAAGACAGGGTTGGATGAGGTCAGTGGCTTTTGGTCCTGGCTGCATGTTAGAACCATTGGGGTGCTTGTAAAATACTTATGCTATAGCTCAGTGGTTTTCAACAGGGTGGGAGGGGCAGGGGAGCAATTTTGCCTCACAGGGAGGTATCTGGCCACGTCTGTAGACATGTTTGTCTAAACAGGCCCTGTTGTTGTAGTGGACAGAGAGACCAGGGATGCTGCTGAACAGTCTACAATGCCCAGGGCAGCCTCACAACAAAGAACTCTCTAGCTCAAACTGTTGACTGTGAGGAGGTCAGAAACCCCTCCAGTTCCACCCTAGTCTGCCTAAGACTGCACAGAGGTGCGATCCAGGCTGTAGGTTTTTTTTTTTAAGATCAGCAGGTGATGTTACTGTGGGATAGGCATCATGGATTAGATGAATTCGACGAGTAGTTCTCAAATTCAAGCGTGACCAGAATCACCTGGAGAACGTGTTCGAACACAGATTGCTGGGCCCCATTCCCGGATTTTGTGATTACTTCTGGGATGGGACCTGAAAATCTGCATTTCTGACAAGTTCTCAGCTAATGCCAGTGCTGCTGGTCCAAGGATCATGTGTTGAGAAGCACGAGATTAGCTCATCCTTCCCTAAGATCCCTTGTAAATTCTGATCTGCTGAGGCTAGAGATATAAGGTCACTCTCGTGTCTCAAGACAAAACCAGACACAAGTGAAATTTGTAAAATTCCCTTAGAATGGTTTAGAACCCATCTGTTCCCTGGCATTTCATCACCTTAATTGATGTCTCTCTAATACAAGGTGGAAAACACAATTTCCTTAAGGTAGAAAGATTCATAAGCGTCCCCTTCTTCTCCGCAGCATCAGTTGTATCAGACCCAGCATCCCCTTGCTAATGATTAGGCACAAATAAATCCTCAGGCACATTCAGGAGTGTCAAAGCTTCTCATCACAGCCCTCCAGGAGAATGGGCTGGCTGATGGGATGCAAGGTCACATCTGGCTTTGAGGAATAAATTGCTGCTTTGATTTACCTCTGGTCCTTGCAAGAGCTCAGAGGATTCAACTTGTTTCAAATATAAATCCAAAAGAAACACTTCCAGGAAAAAGCAGCCCTTTTATCAGCACTGCTTATCAGTCTTGCAATATCAGGGACTGCAGCAGAACCCAAATAAAGTCCTGCAAAACCTTTATTTACACCAAACACTTTGTTGAGCTGATTGACTTGAAGGCTGCGCTTGCATTTGATATAATCTAGAGTGGAAGACAAGGGGAAAGAATGGATTTGTGGGAACAATGATAATAGCAGCAAATATTATAGACTACTTCCATTATCGAATGTCTGAACACTGTATGTTCTAAATCAGGGGTGTCCAATCTTTTGGCTTCCCTGGGCCACACTGGAAGAAGAAAAATTGTCTTGGGCCACACATACAATACACTAACACTATTGATAGCTGATGAGCTTTACAAAAATTGCAAAAAAATCTTATGTTTTAAGAAAGTTTATGCATTTGTGTGAGGCCACATTCAAAGCCATTCTGGGTCACATGCAGCCTGTGGGCAGTGGGCTGGACAAGCTTGTTCTAAACGCTTACATGGATAACCTCTTAAGGAAGGCAATGTTATTATTCTGATTTCAGAGATGAGAACCTGAGACCTGGAGAGGTTAAGCAGTTGCCCCAGGTCCCATGACTGATGGATCCTGCATTCAGACCTAGGCAGTCTGTGCTCCAGAGTCTGGATTTTTTTTTTTTTTTTTTTTTTTGAGACAGAGTTTTACTCTTGTTGCCCAGGCTGGAGTGCAAAGGTATGACCTCAGCTCACTACAACCTCCGCCTCTCGGGTTCAAGTGATTCTCCTGCCTCAGCCTCCCAAGCAGCCACCGTTACAGGCCTGTGCCACCATTCCCTGCTAATTTTGTATTTTTAGTAGAGATGGGGTTTCACCATGTTGGCCAGGCTGGTCTTGAACTCCTGACCTCAGGTGAGCTGCCCGCCTTAGTCTCCCAAAGTGCTGGGATTACAGGCGTGAGCCACCGTGCCCGGCTTCAGAGCCTGGATTTTTAACTAAGACTAGCTTGGCGAGCACCTGTAGGGCTCTGGACAAATTGCTTTCCCTCTCTGGCATCTGTCCTGGGGAACGCAAACCAAGGGAATTAGACAGTAAAAAACTAGTGGCCCACGGGTCATAATCAGTCTGCATATATTATTTGTTTGGCCGTCATAGTGTTAATTTTTTTTTGAGTTAGATGTGACCATTTCAAAACAAAGAAAATATACATTAAAAATTTGTGGGTTCTACTGAACAACTGGAAGATACAGCCACACTGATTGCTGTGCTTTGGATGCTTGTCCTCTCCAAAACTCATGTTGAAATTTGCCATTTTAACAGTATTAACAGGTGAACCTTTAAGAGATAATTAGGCCATGAGGCGATTAGGCTCACCCTCACAGATGGAATTAGTACTGTTATGAAAGGGCGAGTCAGCTCTCTATCCCCCTCCCTTCTCCCTTCTTCCTCACTCTCCCTCCCAGCACTGGGTGTCAATAAACTTATGTTCATATTAATTGCCCAGTCTCAGGTATTCTGTTCCTGAGTAAGACTCTACAAAAGTGTGATCCAGAATAAAAGAGACTAAGCCAGTGGTCTATATTCCTGTCTGGCAACAACTGGCTGGAGTTGAGAAGTCTCATTCTGAACAATCACAAACTGCAGTTGGTCATAGTCCCAACACTTCCAATGTTGCTACATTGTCATATGCCTACCTCAGGACCTTTGCACCTGCTTTTTTTTTTGGCAGTACTTGGGACATTCCCAGAGAGCTGCCAAGGCCCAAATGAAATCACACCACTTGAAAGTGGCTCCTTAGCCTTTATATAAAATAATAAATTTCTCCTGTCTACTCCATGGCTTTCTCTATTCCCCTCACTCTGGCTTCTTTTTCTCTGTAGTACTTTGTTATCACTTACTATATTTATTTATTGCTGGCAGGCAGAAGAACCAACTGGCTAAACGTAGAACTCAGGATCCATACTGCTGTATTCAGATCCCAGGTCTTCAACATACCAGCTATGTGAAAGGCAAGTTACTAAACTCTGTGTCATAGCTCTTCATCTGTAAAACTAGGGATAATAACTGTACCTACCTTCATGGGTTATTAAAAGGTTAAGATGAAGCTGGGCATGTTGTCTCACACCTGTAATCCCAGCACTTTGGGAGGCTGAGGCAGGCGGATCACCTGAGGTCAGGAGTTCAAGACCAGCCTGACCAACATGGTGAAACCCCATCTTTACTAAAAATACAAAAACTAGCCAGGTGTGGTGGTGGACACCTGTAGTCCCAGCTACTTGGGAGGCTGAGGCAGGAGAATTGCTTGAACCCGGGAGGTGAAGGTTGCAGTGAGCTGGGATCACACCACTACATCCACCCTGGGTAACAGAGGGAGACTCTGTCTTAAATAAAATAAAATATAAAGTTAAGATGAATTGGAACAGTGCTTAGTATATGTATTAGTAGTAGTTTCTGAATCGACTGAACATAACTCATTTATGTTATCTGCCTGGCTCTGTAGGTAGTTTAATTTGTATACTAAAATCAGATGCTCTCCTTTTAGCTCTAATGTCATAAAGTAGCTTAAGGATTTGTGTTGGCAAAATATTTGGGGCCTCAAACTTTCTAAAGTCAGTTTCTTGTTGAGACCATCTACCCAAGCTGAGATCTAAAGAATCTAGACAACTTAGTGAAGACGGGAAAATAAATCCACACCCCAACACCTTCAGTATTTGGGAGGAAAACTTAATTTTGGAAAGGGTCAGTCTGAGATAAACAATAGCCATATATAATGGGTCAAATTCTCTAGCAAAGGTCAACTCTTCCATTGCAATCAGATTCACCTTTTATTCAGCCTCTAATACCACCCTAAAAGTGACACTAGGGAGAGTTTCCTGAGATGTCACGGGAAGTGAGATATCACGGGAGGTACACACACACACACACACACACACACACACACACACACACACATAGAGAAAGTAGGAGAGAGAGTTGTTCATTGGTACCTTGGTAATTCAGGGAACTGGCTTCAGGACCTCCCTAAAATACCAAAATCTGTGGATACTCAAGTCCTGGACATACAATGGTATAGGATTTGTGTATAACCTTAGCGTATTCTCCCATATACTTTAAATCAACTCTAGATTACTCATAATACCTAACATAATGTAAATGGTATGTAAATAGTTGTTATACTGTATTGTTTTTGAAATCTGCATCATTTTCATTGTATTATTTTTTGTGTTTTTTTTTCCCTGAATATTTTTGATTCACAGTTGATTGAATCTGAGAATATGGAACCTGTGGATACAGAGAGCTAATGCCTTACATTATTTATCTCTAAACATTCACATGTATATGTAGCAATCAAAATGTATAGCCAGTTACAGTGACATTCCTTGGGGTGTAGCTGAGGAGGTGTAGGGTATCTGGCTCCTCCAGTACCATCCCTAAAAAGAAGGGGGAGTGACTGAGCTGGAAATTAAGAAGAACTCAGGAAGTGTCCTTTCCTACCATCTGGTCTAACCCTGTTACCCACTCTCTTCTCCACTGCCAACACATGTGGTTTCTGTAGCATTTCACACACTTGACACACATCCATCACTTCTGTCCCTTAGAAGAAAAATTCCCAACATGGAGGTGCCACTAATATTTAGATATAGTCTGGATCTAGAAAATACAATGAACCAACATAAAAAATCGCATTTGGAAAAAAAGTGTCAATCCGTGGTTCAAATAGGTTACATCATCTGGTCTGCTGCACAGATCTGAAATGGTTCCAAGCTCTCTAGTTTTAATTTGTTCCAATATTTTACTTTATTCTTTTTTTTTTTTTTGAGACGGAGTCTCACTCTGTTGTCAGGCTGGAGTGCAGTGGGTCAATCTCAGCTCACTGCAGCCTCTGCCTCTCGGATCCAAGCAATTCTCCTGCCTCAGCCTCCCAAGTAGCTGGGACTACAGGCGCCCATCACCACACCCAACTAATTTTTGTATTTTTAGTACAGGTAGGGTTTCGCCATGTTGGCCAGGATGGTCTCCTACTCCTGACCTCAGGTGATCCACCCGTCTTGGTCTCCTAAAGTGTTGGGATTACAGGCATGAGCCCCAGTGTCCAACCTATTTTATTCTTATAAAAATAAAAGTCATCTCCCTAAGTCCTACACTAAGCCCAGCAGATCTTTCCTGGAAAGTGAGATGCCCTTGTGTTTGTCTTGACCTGCTTTATTCTCATCACATACCCTGCTTGATTCTATACTGTTCAAATGAATCTTCTAGATATCTGCAAAAGTGTTGAGAAAATAAGTGTCAGAAGGACCTTCTTGGAAAGATGCTACCAATGCAAGGCCATATGAGAGTTTCTGAGAGGCAACATGAGTATAAATAAGTGGCAACTAAATAATAATCATTACCCAATTTTTCTTCTAAAAATGCCTATAATCTTTTAGACACAGTTCATGAAGCTTGCATATTGATCTCTGCCCTTGAGAAAGCTGAAGGCACTCCAAGTCACTACACTCAACAGACTTCAGTTTTCCTATCGGTAAAGTGGTGGGAAAAAAAAGATTATCTAGGTTTGCCTAGATAATCTCTAGGATTTCTTGCTCAGCTAACATTTGCCTGGTTGCCTGAAATAGCTTAGGTAGCTCCTGGCCCATTCGTTTTCTTTCAGCAGTAACCTGAAAAGGAACTTCAAATCTAGTTACAAGTTCACCCATGGAATGTGTGTAACTCCCAGGGACTCCTTAAGCTTTCTACATTTTTATTGTGCTTTGTCTCCCTGTTCTATGGGTGTACCTGGAAGGAATTTTTTTTTCTCTCTTTTTTTTTTCACTGTCTCCCCTGTTTTGGTGAAATCAATTCTGCCCACATCACATCTGCTTTTTTTCATGGTGGTCAATGTCAAGATGATCAGGCAGTGTTAGCCTGAGTCAGACATTAAAAGTTGTAAGGGTCTGTCTTCTCTCTCTCTCTCTCTGTCTTTTTTCTTGAGACAGAGTCTTGCTCTCTTGCCCAGGCTGGAGTGTAGCCATGAGATCTCAGCTCACTGCAAGCTCTGCCTCCAGATTCAAGCGATTCTCTTGCCTCAGCCTCCCAAGTGGCTGGGACTACAGGTGCCCCACCACACCTGGCTAGTTTTTGTTTTTGTTTGTTTTTTTTTTTTTTGTAGAGATGGGGTTTCACCGTGTTGGCTAGGCCTGACCTCCAGTTATCTGCCCATCTCAGCCTCCCAAAGTGCTAGGATTACAGGCATGAGCCACCGTGCCTGATCTTCATTCTTGCCTTCTTTCTTTTCTTCTTAGTCTTCTCTTCCCTCATTCATCTTCCAACCTATCCCACCCCTTATCTCTTTTGTCATAGATAAAACTGATCAAATAAACTCTTTTATATTATTTCACACTAAGAGGTTAATAATTTAGTTCAGGACATGAAATCTCCATTCTAATACAACTATAGTGAATATATCTTTGGCTGGAAAAATAATAGTGACAATTCAGGCACTGTCCTCTGGAAGCCCCCAGTCTGGGGATTCACAGCAAGTCAGTTAATTACAATTACCCAAGAGGACGGAAAATAGTATATTGTAAAAAAATCTTGCAAGTAGGCCAGGTGCGGTGGTTCATGCCTATAATCCCAGCACTTTGGGAGGCCAAGGTGGACAGATCACTTGAGGCCAGGAGTTCAAGACCAGTCTGGCCAACATGTTGAAACCCCCTATCTACTAAAAATGCAAAAATCAGATGGGCGTGGTGGTGCACAACTGTATTCCCAATAATTTGGGATGCTAAGCCAGGAGAATCGCTTGAACCTGGGAGGTGGAGGTTGCAGGGAACCGAGATGGTGCCATTGGACTCCAGCCTGGGTGACAGAGCGAGACTCTGTCTCATTAAAAAAAAAAAAAAAAGAATCTTGCAAATGAAGGGATCTCTGCCCATCAGGGAAGGCTTCTAAGCTAAAACTGAAAGCTGAGTGGCTGATTAGGGATACAGGGGATATGCAAAAGGTCAGAGAAAAATGAAGACACTAGAAGTTTCTCTTTTAATAAAAAAGTAAATGCAGTCCCAAAGAGTTTAAGTGATTTACCTGAAGTCACATAGCCAATAGAGGACCCCAAACAGGGTTTCCTATCTCTTTTTTTGTTTTTAAAGTTTAGACAGGTCTAGCTCTGTCTCTCAGGTTGGAGTGCAGTGGCATGATCAAAACTCACTGCAGCCTTGATCTCCTGGGCTCCACTGATCCTCCCCTCTCTGCCTCCAGAGTGGCTGAGACCACAGGCATGCACTACCATACTCAGACTCCTATCTCTTTCTGCTATATATTATATGACCCTCCTAGAAGGGTTTAGTTTTAGAAAAGGACCCAGTGACAGTTCTGTAGACGAGTTCTTAGGGAGTGTTTCTGTACTAGTGGAATATAAGTCACTGTGCCATGTGGATGAAGAAAAATAGTCCATGACAGGGAGGGTCTTCCAAGTCCTTCTCTCGTCACATTATCCAAGGCTTTGCCACATTCTATGTCAAATCCCAATTCCAGTTCTGACTTTGCCTACTACTTTCTGATGATCCTAGGTTCTTTACCTAGTGCCAGACAGCACTACCTATGTCCTACTCTCAACATCTCTGTGCAAAAATGTGGCAAGCCAGCAGCCTGCAGGCTTAGTTCAGACTGCATAGCAATTTTACGTGGTCTGCATCCTCAAGTGTTAAAAGCAAAACTAAACAAAATTAGAAGTGTTGCCAACATTTTACAATTGGAAGATTTTACACAACAATCTTTTTTGCTGCCATCTTTTGAAACATTGGCATGTTTATGGCATTGTGCCCACTTTTTCACAAGGCAACAGAGGCAGGAAGTTAGTAGCAGCTGGTACGCTTTGACAGAAGCACTCTCTAGTTAGCTACCGCTCCCACCCCGCATGCTTCTGCCATTTATATAATCTAGCAGGCATGACTTTGCCATCCTTTCATTTATTTTGTGGTAGATAAAAGACCATTTCACAAGATTCTGGAAAATGTTGACTTCCAAGCTCTTCTGCCTGAAAACATTTCAAAATCTTAGGTTTGGTTTTATAATCTTCCATTTTATTTATTTATTTTTATTTAGAGACAGGGTCTCACTACATTGCCCAGGCTGGACTCAAACTTCTGGGCTCAAACAATTCACCTGCCTTGGCCTCCCAAGTAGCTGATACTACAGGCATGTGCCACCAGTCCCAGGTTTATACTCTTTCTTTTGTAATGAAAACTGGGACTTGCAAAATTGCAACAACCATTTTTCTTTTGAAGAATTAATACAAACCCACTGGAGTTCAAGAACATTGTCAGCATCACCCAATTATTACGGTTTCTCAAAAGCTTTTTAAAAGTCATTTACTCATAACATTCTAGGACTGAATGGGAACAAAATGCTATATAATTAAATGCTCACACTATATTTCCCTTTCTGACCTTTCTTTAGGTGGTGATGCAGGTATGCTTGATTATTTCCAGTGATGGGGAACCCTCTGAGGGTTCATTTTTTACAAGCTTGACTGCTAGAAGGCAAAACAGAGCCAAAATCTATCTCCATGTAGCCTTCACTCATTGGCCATAGTTTTGTTTCTTGGAAACTTGAGGGAAAATTCTACTTGTCATCCACCATAATAGCCCTTCAGATATGTGAAGTAGTTATCATGCTTCTGAGGCTTTTTTAACCCAGCGGTATATCCTCAGTTCATTCATTGTTCAGATGTTTTGAGCCAGCCTCCTGGTCAGTCTTCTCAATGCATGTTCTCAATGCAGTTACAGTCTTCTCAATGCAGTCTTCTCTCAGTGCAGTCATAGTCTTCTCAATGCAGTCAGTCTTCACAATGCATGCTCTGGTTTGCATGCATCTGGTTTACATCAGTTCCTTCCCTCTCTGCACATGCATGCTGCTTCTCATAACAAGACGTAGAATCCATTTTCCCTGCCTTTTAATCTGAGCTGGCCTCACAGTAGCCAGTTTCATCTTTAGCTTTTAAAAGGGCTGGCAGATTCTGCTTTCTTCCTCTTGAAGCTGACAACTATGTAAGAAGTCTGACTACTCTGAGGTCACTATACTGTGAGGAAGCCCAAGTTATCCGTGGGGAGAGACCTCATGGAGAGCATGATCACTGGCCAACCTCAGCTTTCCCACCTATCCCACCTAAGAAGCCAAAAGTGTGTGAAGAAGCATCTTAGTTATTCTAGCCCTAAAATCTTTCCATTCTGGCCCTATCCACATTGCAAAGTCATAAAAAATGATACATTGTTGCTGTTTTAGCCCCTAGCTTCCTTTGGTTTGTGAAGTGGCAACAGGTAGCTGGAAACCTTGCAAGATATTTATAACCCCTTTTAACTGCTGCAACAAGGCTACAGACATGTTCTTTTCATTTTCTCATTAAAGACAGGCCAACATTTATAGGGTCAGGCAAACATTTTCTCCAATTTTGCTGCTCTTTCTTTTTTCTTTTTCTTTATAAAACTCTTTTGACTATAGAAACATATGAACAAAAATGATTAATCATTGGTAATATCAGGAGGCTACTAAGTTGGCTAAAAAAAAATACAACTAACTGACACAGGAGCAAAATAAAGCTGACAGTAGAAATGTTTAAAAAGTGGTTCTTCAGGGTATTTCTGGAGACCCAAACACAGGGTCTTTACTCATTTCTGATTGATGCTGCCTGAGCCTAAAGTTAAGGTGATTGTCTAAATCCTGACCAATTGCCATAGACTACAACTCAGATCAAACCATGTTGGAGGCAGCGATTCCTACAGGGTAGCAGAGCATCACCAGGGAAACTGACAATGCAGACAACTGTGTGATTCATGGAGGAGACTGCCCCGACTCACAGCAGGATTAGGTGCCTCTGCAAAAAAGAAATTACCTACTTTGTATCCTTTTACTTCCGACTCATTATCCAGGGCCTTCACTTGATCCCAATTCAGGATAATTTTGGAGTCCGATGAATTCCATATGATGTTTCCAGGGGGTTGACTTGGTGCTATAAAAAAATTAAGATATACGAAGTCACAGATTATTAAGTCTCAATGGATTCTGAGGAATATCTCCTTACTAGAATTTGAGAGTGGAGGCAATTTAATGGGCTATTGCACTAATATGTGTCTTCAAGGTCACTAAAATTTGATGAGATACAGCATTGCAAATGGAAAAAGATTCAGTTGGTCGCCTAACATTTATAGCTAAAAGAAGCAGCCCTTCCCAGTGAGGAGAAAAGCATTTCTCTTTCTGTCCTCCAGAGCAATGAATTTTGCATGGTATACGGAAAGGTTCACTTAAAATGCTGAGGGAAATTTGAATCCACATGCTACTAATTAGTATGCAAACGACCATTGGGAGGTGGGGATAAGGAATAAACTTGGGATATGTGTGATGAGTCCCCAAAATATTTCTGAGCAAGTCTGTTCTTACGTGGCTTTCGGGTTGTCACATTGACTGTTGCACTAGAGGGGCCTGTCCCAGCAGAATTATATGCCTTGACAGCTAAGTGATACAGCGCACTGCCTTTTAAGTTCGTGATTTTTGTTGATGTCTGATTTCCAACTGTTCGTATTTTTCTAGCATTTTCTTCTTTGTCTTCATGTCTCCAATATTTAACCTAAGAAAATAAACAGAAAGACCTTGGAAACCATACCCAGTGGGGATATTTCCAATGGCATCAGGTGATTTTGTATGCAGATTCTTATGATGGAGTTAGTTTTCTATACCACATCATGAGCAGAGCTATCAGGACAAAGGACTGCGTATATCCTGAGAAATTATCCACGGTAAGAAGGGTCCCTTTTTTGTCCTCAGCTTCCTAGTGAGATGGTACATTGATACAACCCCTGTTCATTATTTTCTTTTTTCCCATGTTTGTTTTGAGTCAAAGCTATCCTGGGCATTATCAGAAGTCAAAGCTCATTTTGCCAACCATCCCATAAATGCTTAGATTTGCATATACTTCGAAAAATACCTCTAGAATATAACATAGAAAAAGGGTAGTCTCACAGCTGAGTATTCAATGCTTCCATCAATGTTCAGCTGGAGGCCAGGCCTAAAACCAATGCCTCTAAGTGGGAATGTGGGTCATTTCCTATAAGAATGTGACTTGGAGGACTCATCAAGGGGTACAAATTCTCTTTCAGACCCAAGGCACATATGTCTTGCCTACCTCATAACCTTGTATTCGTCCTCTATTCTTCTCCAGTGGTGAGGCCCAGAAAACTTCAATATCTGTGGCAGAAAGACTTCTGGCAAAGATACTGGCTGGTGGTTTGGTGGGTTCTGTAGATGAATATGGAGAGTTATTACTCTATCAGTTATATTAGGACAGGATTGTAGATAGTAGCATTATAAGGTAAAATAATTCACGGTTATAGAATCGTCCTTAATGATTGTAAGCCAAACCCTCATTTTGCAGAGGAGCAGTGATTGATAGCTGGAGTTGGTGGTAGTGAATATTTGTCCAGTGTTTGGGTTTTGAATTTAGTTGTGGGTAGAAGAGAAGAACCACTTAAGTTTAAGCATCAAGTTTTCATAACCAGCAATTCCCTTAACACAGATCCTTCTCAATTAGCATCTCACAAATGTTATTGCTTATGACATGGCTAAACGGCTTTTATTTTTCTTTTTTGAAATAGGGTCTCACTCTGTCACCTAGGTTGGAATGTAGTGGCACAGTCATGGCTCACTGCAGCCTGACCTCCTGAGCTCAAGCCATCCTCCCACCTCAGCCTCCCAAGTAGCTGGGACCACATGCATGTGTGCCAACATGCTTGTCTTTTTTTTTTTTTTTGTAAAGACTGGGATCTTGCTATGTTGTCCAGGCTGGTCTCAAACTCCTGGGCTCATGCTATCCTCCCACATCCCCCTCCCAAAGTGCTGGGATTATAGGCATGAGCCACTGTGCTTGGCCACTAAATTTTGTTTTAGGGAAGACTATTGAAAGAAAAATGTTAACATATACAAATGGTATACACAGCTATGGCAGAAATCTGTCAAAAATAACTGAAATTTGGGAAACAGTCAGTCTAGTCTCTCCTTTGCAACCAAAGATGCTGAGGCCCAGAGAGTATACGTGACTTATCCAAGATCATACAGATTGCAGTGTGAACCTGAAGTGTCACCCAGCTCTCTTGAATATTCGTCATGTCAGCTGACTGTCCTTTTCCCTTTTTCCTCTCATTTTCATAATCCAGAGACATGAACTATTATCTAAGAGAAGTTGAAGCCTATGCAAAGGGCTGAAGCTTGTTTGAATAAATGTAAATCCTTTGGCAATGGTTGGAACATGAAATATGCAGGGAAAGGCATCAGCAGCTGAGTCAGACAGAGAGGCAGCAGCTAGATCATGGAGGGCTACTGAATCTAAGGGGATGATCTCCCTAATTGGGAATAAGTTATTGCATCTTCACTGACTCTAAATCAATGATTCACCTTTCAGATGTTTTAACATGGTCCCATTCCGAGCATCATCTTTAAAACAACATAGACAAACTCCAATGGTCACAAAGACTGTGTGAAAGGCATCCTGACAGCAGGGATAGCATGGAAGTGGTAATAATGTGTGAGAAATGTTAAACATAATGATGGTATGGATGATAGTGAGCGCAATCACACTGCTTCATGGCTTACTCTTTTCTTTAATAAGTGAGAATTTTTTTTTTTTTTTTTTTGAGACGGAGTTTCACTCTTGTTGCCCAGGCTGGAGTGCAATGGTGCGGTCTTGGCTCACCGCAACCTCCACCTCCTGGGGTGAAGCGATTCTCCTGTTTCAGCCTCCTGAGTAGCTGGGATTACAGGGATGTGCCACTACAACAGACTAATTTTATATTTTTAGTAGAGATGGGTTTTCTACATATTAGTCAGGCTGGTCCTAAACTCCCAACCTCAGGTGATCCGCCCGCCTTGGCCTCCCAAAGTGCTGGGATTATAGGCATTAGCCACAAGTACAATATGCTTTATGAAAATACAAGTGGTAAGAAAATGCAAATTATATTTTGATATTCACTTAAAGGCAAAAATAAAATTCTTTCGAAAGTAATGATAACATATAGATAGATATGAAGATCTTACATGGTACTTGCAATTCTGGTCCTTAGCAATGGAATCAATAATAGACAGCCATGTGTTTTCATATACAGAGCAGTTGCTATCTTTTTAAGAGATTCATGGTGGACAGTGAACCAAACTTTTTACATTATCCTCTTCTCCAATCAGGTATGCCTTCAATATATATGTACCATGCTAAATTGATTGTACATCCTAAAATCCACATTTTAGAACTGAAGAAATATTAACAGTCAATGATCTGGGCAGCATAAACCATACCTTCTTCTGCAGAATACACCACTGTGGTGGGACTGAAAGGGCCTTCTCCTTTGTTGTTGAAGACACCTACTTTAACCTCAAAGGGAGAGAAGGGGCGCACGCTCTCATTCCTGAACACGTATCTGGAGGCGTCAGCTGAGGCCAGCACTGTCAGCATCCAGATCATTTTACCATAGGGCCGGAAGGCCACCACATAACCAAAGCCTCGACCATTCTGTAATTCCTCAGGGACCGTCTGGGAAAGAAGGGAGATGGTCTTCAGAAATCAGAGTAGTTTGACTCCAGTGCAAAAATCGTTTTTGTATCCCTTGTAACATTCTTGTCTATATCCTTCTCCACCCATCTTATTTGGGGTTTTGTTAAGAGTCTTTTAAATTTAGGGCTTGCAGTCAGTCTGTCTTAAACAGTTATAAGGTACTGGGCAGGGTTGAAAACGTAATGAAGATCTGCAGTCCAGAGCTTGCTTTTTGATGGGTCAGACCCAGCTCTGAAATGGTTGGAAATGATTGTTAAAAAAAAAAAATAAAAAATAAAAATAAAAAATAACAGGACATTGGTCTCCTGAAAAACAGTATTTCCAGCACGTATTCTCTAATACTAAGCTTCCTCCATTGCCAAATAGACAAAAGATCTCACTGAAGGAAGAAAAACCAGCTTGGCTGAAGATCCTCCCTCTCAGAGGGAAGAGTTCAGCTGGGGGGATGAGTGATTGTTTCACTGCTGTGCTCTGGCTAAATGAAAGATTTTAATTTCTGGGGCTGTTTCGAATCTTTCAAAAACATGAAGAACCCTTTCTAAAGCTCCCACCTCTTCTCTCAAAGCCAATTTCTAATAAATTGGTGACTAACCTTCCTCCAGGTTGTTTTAAAAAATACCTCCTAAAAGAGGGCCCCTTCTGGAAGCAAAGCCAATTGCCAGGAAATTGTGCTGGTGCACTGACTCTAGTGCTGGCAGACGCTTTAAATCAATTGGCCATGCCGCAATTCAGGAAGAAAAGAAAAACCAGTTTTCTGTGAAACAGCCGTCTTTACTTTTTTTTGTAACTTGTGTTGTCTTCCCTTCATGATTGTTTTTACTGTAACGGATTGAATTAAAACTTGCCTCAATGATGGATGGGCAAGCGCCATCCTTCCTGCCAGCCATTAGCTACCTGAGAGGGAGTGTCTGCACTCAAATGAATTTTCACTGTTAAAAACAGAGGAGGAAACTTCCCAGCTATGTCTAACATTGAGGAAAATAAAAAAAATAGCTTTGATGCATGTACATTCCTTTTATTCTGTGATTCATTTACCTCCCAGGTTATAACCAGTTCAGATTTGCTGCCTCCGCCACCACTGACATTCGCTGGTGTGACTTCGGGGACTGCACATGGAGACAAAAAACAAGTCATGTCAGGCGGCAAAGGCGAATGAGGGGCAGGAAGGTTGCCTGGCAGAGGTGACTCACTTTCAATGAGTACTTTGAGGCATACCCCTTTGTCTTTGGAGATCAGCAACAGCATCATCAAGAGACCCATGGCGTCAGCTCGAGGAAGTGAAATGTACCAAGGAGACTGCTATTAATTACCTGTTTCTCATTCAACAAGGTACACGTGTTATCTGACATGTCTGACCAATTGTTCAGCTCCATCCCTAGAGGTTGAGGGGTTCTGGAAGGGAGGAAAGGACTGAGGTCTGGTTCTAATGTTTGGTTCTGCGTTTATTAGCCACGTGATGATACACAAAGGAAAGACAGTACAAGCTCTGCTCAGGCAGAGTTTCCATTCTGGTTGGAGGGGAAGAGCGCTTGCACCACAGTTAGAGCAAGGTGGACAACCAGAGTACGGTACAGTCAGCATGGAGAAGCGCAGGGGGCCTTCCGGAGTAGCGGCCTGCCCAGAGCTGAGGTGGGCGAACAGCTTCTTGGAGGAAGAGAGTTTTGATCTGAGTGTTGAAGGAAGTGGCAGATAGAGTTGACCCCTTGCTCACTGTGCTTAACCTCTTTGACCCCCCAGTTTTCTCTGTAAAAGGGAGGAAATTATGTGAGCTTCCACCTGAAGACTGCTGAGGGGAATTAATTCAATTATGGTTTTGGAAGGGGAAAAGAAAGCAGGGGACTAGCTATATTGTCATCATGTAACTGAAAGGCTCTGGGCCGCATTTAAAAATGTCTCACTGGGGCATGTGGCTGGTGACTGGGTATATCTCCTTGGTTAAAGCCAATCAAATAGACCTAGATGAGTTTTTGCTTTTCTGAGAGTAGGGTCAGAACTCCCATTTGTGTAGAGACCTTATTATTCCTTCAACACACTGGCCCGTCTACAGCCGGGAACTCTATAAAGACTGCACATGTAGGCCTCCTGCTTTACACCAGCTAAGTAAAAGTACGGCTGACCCTGATGAACTTGTTCTTCTCTCCCCGTGCTCATTCAAGCTGTATATGTAGAGGGCCATACTAAATTGCTGGCTAGTCTTGTTTGAATTAGCACGGTGTTCTGAAACTTAGTTTCTGGGAATGGTTTATACCCTAAGAAAATCTCAGTGAACATTTCTGAAGAAATTGGTTTATTTCTTATTTCTATTCGAAGCAGGACTACCCCACGGTTGCTGTGCCCACAGCAGCCAGAAATTATTCTTTGCCATTAGTTACTTATGTGAGATAATTTTATTTGAAATGTGGGGCATTGTTTTTTGAAATCCTGTTAGAATCTCGGTGACAAATGAACCAATGAAGAAAGGGCTGGCTTTTGAGAGGACTAAGTGCAGTGTGCCTGTTGCTGTACAGGTGGACCTAATGAAGGAAGCTTAACTCTGGATTGAAACCCATTGCGTGCTCAGCTGGGCTTCTCCTAGCCTGATTTCTACCATTATAATCATTTGAGGTGAAGGGTGTGCTAACACAGAGCAGCATGAGCGCTGAAGAGCAGCAAGAATTCAAAGCCTTTTCCTAAGGAACAGCAGCTGGCAGAACAGATGATCTGAATCCCGGGTGCTACTCACGAGCTTCTTCTGTTCTCCGTTTCTCAGAGGGGCGGCTGGGCTCCCCAATCCCAATCACATTGGCTGCAACTGTGCGGAATTCATATTCGACCCAAGGATTCAAACCCACCACGGTTGCTGTGAATGTCTTCCCATCAATGAGTTCTGGGACTGAAAGACAACAAAAGGTAGTGGCTGTTTTATAGGTTCTCAGAAAACAAATGCAGAGATTACGCTAGGAAGATAGGAACATCCACCCATCCTCATGGTTATTGCATTTAGGGCAGTGTAGGTGTTCTGATATTAGCTGCATCAACAGTTGTTTCAGTGAAGTAATCTCAGAACTATCTCTGTATGTGAAACTAACACACTCTAATCAGATACCAGCAGATGACATCATAAAAGACACGCAGTCCACAAGGCCCCAAGCCACCCGACTCAATCATTACTATCACCCCTTCACATGTGTTTCAGCATTTATTATGTAGTGCCAGACACATTATTTCAACTGTCCTCTGAGAAAGGCAAAAGTATTCTATTCTTTTTTTCCCTTTTTTTTTTTTTTTTTTGAGACAGGGTCTCTCTCTCTGACGCCCAGGCTAGAGTGCAGTGGCACAATCTCGGCTCACTGCAACCTCCACCTCCCAGGCTCATGCAATTCTTGTGCCTCAGCCTCCCGAGTAGCAGGGACTACAGGTGCATGCCACTTTGTATTTTTAGTAGAGATGGGATTTCACCATGTTGCCCAGACTTCTCCCAAAATCCTAGGCTCAAGCGATCCACTTGCCGTGGCCTATCAAAGTGCTGGGATTACAGGTGTGAGCCACTGCGCCTGGCCTATATTTATTCTTAAACAATTCTTATTGTGTCCGTTTAACAGAAGAGGAAAACGAAGATGTATAGAGATCAGCTGATTAGCAGTCAGGACTAGAATTCATCTCCTAACTTTCATATTTTTCTCATCTTTCCTTCTTAAAGCACACCCGTGACTCAGTGATTACAGTAGGAAACACAGAAACCCGTTTCTAAGGATTGGTAAACAAAAATGATAAAACAAACTGGGGTTAAAATCAACAAGATTCATATGAATTGCGCAACACTGGGCATATTCTCCTTCCAAACATCAAGGCCATATAGCCTACCTTTGCTGTCTAGAGGAGTGTGTATCTTGTTTGTAATAACTACTTGTTCATCCAATTTATCCTTAAATGAAATCTAAATAAGAAAATGAGTCAATTTGGAGGTACTGACAGAAGTGGGGATGGTATAAGAATTATTTTAGATGCAAAGAGAAATAACTGTGAAACCTTTTAAAAAATAGGAAGTGCTATATAAATGTAATAAAGGGAAACAGGATGGAAGTGCTACCGCTAACAATTTTTGTTTTAAAGAATTTGTAAAATTGGTTAAAAAGAAATCTCAAGTCTTTTTATCCCCAAATTTATCCATCTAAAAAACTGGGTCTGGGCACAGTGGCTCACACCTGAAATCCCAGCAAATTGGGAGGCTGATGCAGGAGAATAGATTGAGTGCAGTAGTTTGAGACCAGCCTAAGCAACACAGCAAGACCTGTCTCTACAAAAAATTTTAGATAATTAGCTGGGTGTGGGGGCCTGTGCCTGTGGTCTCAGCTACTCAACAGGCTGAGGTGGGAAGACTGCTTGAGCCCAGGAGGTCGAGGCTGCAGTGAGCTGTGATTGTACCACTGCACTCCAGCCTGGGTGACAGAGTGAGACCCTGTCTCAGAAAAAAAAAAAAAAAAAAAAAAGGGCAGCAAGTGAGGAGGCTCCCTATAATCCTCAGTTACTGGTTTTTTGAAAGCACTGTGTAAACTTTACAAAGTCTGTGACTATAGTCAAGCAGAATCTACTGCTTTCCAAAGTGTACCACAATGCTACACAGATGATTTTAGGTAATACAGATTGATGCATTTTATTTTTATAACTAATATATTTTTAATGTGTGTTAGGGAAAATATATATATAACCAGCACAACAGACTTTTTTTTTTTTTTTTTTTTTTTTTTGAGATCGAGTCTCACTGTCGCCCAGGCTGGAGTTCAGCGGTGTCTTCTTGGCTCACTGCAACCTCTACCTCCTGGGCTCAAGCGATCCTCCCACCTCAGCCTTCTGAGTCGCTAGGACTACAGGCACGCACCACCACGCCAGGCTAATTTTTGTATATTTTGTAGAGAGGGGGTTTCGCCACGTTGCCCAGGCTGGTCTGGAACTCCTGGGCTCAAGTGATCCACCCAACTCCACCTCCCACAGTGCTGAGATTACAGGCGTGAGCCACCAAATCTGGCCCGGACATACCATTTCACAGATACTATTCCTTAGGATGAGTTTAAAAAAACCTAACTGTGATTCGATATAAAGAAAAATACTAATAATAGTACAGTGGGCCAAGGTTAAGGAAACACTGCCACAATATATCATTTGTAGTAGTGTCTGAATGAGAACTTAGATGTTCCTTGCCACAGTGCGGTGTCCAGTATGCTGAATTCCCAATGTCTCTGAGCCAAGCATCCAATATGGTACCTGTATTGACTGCTTGCCAGCCCACGGAGAACGGAGTCCTGGCTTGAATGACATACATGGTGATGGGGCTGTGGTTGTCAGGCCCGGGTCTCCAGGAGAGCTGAGCAGTGGTGTCTGTGATTTCGTCTATTGTCACAGCCTCTGGGGGACCTGGAGGACCTGGGAAAGAGTAAGACCCCCAGAACTGGAACAGTGTATTCAAACACCCAAGTGAAGGATCCACATATTTGAGTGGGGCATTGACCCATTCATTTATTTACCCATTCACAGATTCATCACTTGTCAAATCCTTTTTGAATCCTACTATGTGCTGGGAACTTTCTTGGGCTTGGAAACCACAGAGATGAATGAGACACAGCCCCTTCCTTCTAGGGTCCCAGAGTTTAATATGAAAAACGAATAGGTAAACAAATAATTACAATTGAATACTTAATAGGGAATACTGGGGTACCATAAGAGCCCACATTCATTAATTCATTATCTATCTATAGGTTCCTACTATGGGTCAGACACTGTTATTTGAGGATACGGTAGCGAGAAAAGATAGATATTGCTCCTGATTTCATAAAGAGTATAGTCTGCTGGAAACGGTTATTTCTACCACTGAGAATATAGATTTAAGCACAAATGGCTTTAAAACTTTGAAGGTTACAGTATTGCTCTGCACATTCTGCTGCACTGTAATTACTAGCACTCTCTTCACCCCCAACCCTGCATCCCATATGAGCACACACTTGCGTGCAAGGGAACTGCTGTGAAAATGGCCGGTGCGCAAGAGTCAAAGCGCTCCCTTCTTCAAAGCAATTTCAAAATTGGGCTTTATTCTAAAGACTCTCATTTGTAGTTTCTGCAAGTCATACCTGTATTTTTCTGCTTCTCTTCCTGATGTTCATTATTTCTGTCCATGTACTTAAACCATGGAAAGGGGAGGAAATCAGATTTAAATGAAGGCTTGAAACTAATAAAGAATTAGAAGGATGGAAAGCAGCTGGCAGGCAAAGACAAAATATCAACAGAGCCAGAGCAAAGACCCGCAGCTATCCCACTTTCCAACATGAAAATCTCTTACCAGGCAGTCAAATGCATTTTTAACAAAGTACAATTGACCACCTCAGGAGGGAAGGTTATGGTGAGGGGACATAATGACAAACCTCATGCCCATTAGACGGGCATAAGGAGATGTTCCTAGGAGGGGTTTGCTAATCCCCAGTCTAGCAATCAAATGTACTACCCAAATACTATCGGGCCATGTCACAGGGACAGGGAGAAAAGAGACCTCTCACAGAGCAGTGCAAAGTTAACAGCAATTTCCTGAAGTTAGACTTTGTTCTAGGATTCACTCCTTCACCGTTTTCGTGATGCCCTAAATTCTCTTTCCTTTTTTAAAAATCACTTTTATAGACCCACAGGTGAGACTAAATTTATCTTCTCCCTCCCACTCCTGAATGAAATGTCTGGAAATCTGTATCCTGGAACTGATTAATTTTCCATGGTGACATTTCAGCATGTCAGTCTAATGTCACCTAGATAGAGCTAATGTAACCTTTGGTCTTGCAACCCCTTTTAACCAGATAAAGTCTTGAAGACAATATAATTTTTTTCACCAGTTTTCTCATCCGAGCATTCCCCACCTTTTTTCTTTATGGATGCTGCACTGATGGCCTTTAAAATCTAAGTACCACAGATAGAAAAGTGTTTCCCTCTAAACTCTTCAAAGAATTAAATCGATAGGAAATATCTGAGTCCATTGTTGGCCTCTCTATAGGAAGGGAATGAAGGGCTGGTATGAATTTGGCCACTGGAGAGAAGATGGTACTTTCCTGGATTTGTTTGTTCTTTTTTTATCTTCCTGCCACCCGCTCCTACCCATGCATAGATATGACCTTACAGAATGTTTACCAACTTTGTTTTAGGGAAGTTGACTCCCTCTTTCAAAATGAAAAATGTACAAATGTTTGCCCTCTGAACAAAATGATAACAAACTCAGGGGCATGTAGAAGATTTTGTTTCAGGCAACGGCAAAGGGAAGATTAGTTTGATTCTGGGGTCTGCTTCTCCCTCAGGAAGGATGGACTTTCTGGCTGCCATTAGAGTGCTATAGGTTAAATAGAGCAGGCCTCAGCAAATCAAAGGATCTGGAGCCAAGACTCAAAGCTGCTATAGGTTTCAAATATGAAAATCTCTTTCAGGGTGGTGAAATACATTCCTGCCTCCCCCTCTGTAATGTACAAGAAGAGCTGCAAGGGCAGAGCCGAAGGAGATAACATGAAAGATTATGGTTTTAAATGGCATATTAATTTATTGGCCTTATTAACTGATTAGACTAGATTTTCTTTTAGACTGCATTTGCAAATTCCTCCTGGTATTTAATGTTATTTTCTGTGAAATGAAGTATACAAAATCATTTAAGAACTTCAAGTATTACTGATTTAAATATTCATTAGTCTAATTTATTGGTGTTTTAACTGCTAATCTGAACATTATCCTAATTAAATAGAGGATAAATTTTCAACAACAGAATTCTTTTGTCCCCAAGGGGAGGGCAGACCAGCCTGGTGTATTTTAAAATGGAAATAAACACATTTCTATAAGTTATTCTGTGGGCAGATCTACCTAGGTTGAAAGTTTTTTCTCATTTCTAGCCCTTGTCTGCACTGTTACTGAAAGGTTTTTTAAAGGCAATTTAAAGGGGAACAAAGCAGACACATTGGAATCGCTATTTTTCTGGAACCTCTCTTCACAATTAGTTTAAGTTGCTAACTCCCACACATTTCCCCCCCTTACATTATGCCTAGAGGATATAGCAACACTCTTTATGGCTTCCAATAATACCTTGTTCTCTGTGCATGCAGATTAACCCTGCCTCCAATTCTCATACCCTAAATTTTTATTTTCTTGCATTCGAAGTTTTGCCATGCACTCTGCCAGCTGGCCAAAGATGCCTGAACACCAACAGTTAGGGATTCTGATGAAGGAGATTCTAGCCAAGAGATTATTTTGATGTCTGGATTGGCCTCTCTTTTAATGTTATAGAAAACCGCTGAGCATGCATAGGTTGGATTCTGTTAGGTACACTGTTTTGTGAAGATTTTAATTTTCATTTAAAAATATTTCTTAAAAGTCCTTTTACAGTTCCTTTGCCAACTGGTTTGTTGAGGCTTGGAATGTACTCAGTTGGTGCTGCTCAGCCGGGGGGGGGGGGGGGGGCGGGTCATAGCTCTTAGGTCCAAATTAGGTCATGCTGATAATATTCAAAAGAATCTCAAAAATGTTAGTATTTACGTCAACTCTTAGCTCATTTACTACATCCCAGGCAGTCAGGAAGTGTCCTCTCCCAAAACCCTGTTTTAGAAACTGAACAGCACTGTGAAGTTTAGGGAAAAAAAGGAAACTCGGATAAACCTGATGATTTTACTTAAGCTGCTGTTATACTAATTCAGTTTAGCCCAGAGGAAACATAAAAAGGGGCAGTTTAATCCCTCTTGAAACTATCTGCTTTTGTTCACCTAAATTTGTTCTAGAAGGTCATATCAACTCCAACAGCTGTAATCGGGTACTCGATTTACTCGATTATCCTTTTAGTGTAAAGTTACTGGATGTGTTCGGTGCATTTTCTGACAACCCCCACTGAGGAACTGTACATGCACCAGAAACTTCTGTGGACTGTTAGCCACTGTTTACAATGTTCAGCGTCTGCCTGACTTTTTCCCATAATTCTAAACCACTGAGGTTTTTGAAACTCTGTGCTACAGTAGAGATCATGAAAATATTTCAAAAGCAACAACAACAACAACAACAACAATAAAATCCAATACCTCTTACAATCAGGTCTGCAGCAGCAGAGAGCCTGTCCACACTTGTTTGGACCATGCAGACATATTTCCCAGCATGCTTCAGTTGGATGTTTCGGATCATCAAATCACCAGCTGAATCCTGCTGATAAAGTAGGGGAAAGTGGCTACAATTACTTTTTAATGAGCTCTAAATATCATTATCACATGAAGGACACTGTGACTAATGGATTTATTTTACACTGGCTGATGAAAACATTAGTGATGCAAGCCATGGCCTATTAAAAATATGTGAGCCTGCCTGAGAGATAAGAACACCAACATTTTCAGAACACATCTTCGACAAGACCTCAGGTGTCTGGCTTCTCTGAGTCTCTGGAGCAGTTTGCCACCCACGTTGGAAGGATGTAACTTACATATTACATAAGTACTATGCACTACGATGGCTCTTGATCTAGTTTTGTGAATTTCTTCAGAAATGCCCTCAGCCTAGAGCCTTGGTTGGCATTCTGATACTTTAGAACTCTGTATTTGGAAAATGGAAGCAAGCCCACATGTGGAGGTATCTGCATTTTACCTCACAACCCTTTCTTACAGCCAGCATTTTTATTGCTTCCAGGTTTGAATTAAAGGATTAGGAAGACCAGATTCTCCAAGGAAATCTCGCACCACCTAGTATGGAACGGTGCTAATTTGTTTTCCAAATGCCAAATGCATGTTTTGATTAGCAGATGAATAGGACTAATTACATCCTGGTTTGGATGTCTATGTGCCCCAGAAATATTTCTACAGTGTTCGCCAGCACAGTACTTTTAATAAATGTGAGGAGATGATTCCACAGGCTATCACAAAGGCAGCATTTTACCTGAAGAACACTGCTACACCTTAGAGTTTGGTTCACAGTTCTGTTAATCTAAAGTTTGGAGAATAGCTGCTTGAGGAAGAGACCACTCTAGAGGCCAGATTTGAAAAACTACACTTCATTCTAAACCCGTAATGGATGACAAGATAATTTAGGATATATTGGCCCTCTTTCATTTTCCCATTCCAAATTATACAATAGGAAATTGACACAGACTCTTCTGTTGCTATTTCTCCAATGACAATAGTAATGGATGATGCTTAATGGTATTTACTATATGACAGGCAGCTTCTAAATGCTTTACTTATATTAAACTCACTAAATACTCACATGTCCTCTGAGGCAGGTATTCTTGTGATCCTTATTTTACAGATGACGAAATTCCAGCACAAAGAGGTTAGGAGACTTGCCTAAAGTCACATAGCTAGAAAATGGTAGAGCCAGGATTTGAACCCATATAGTCCCTGTTCTTAACAATAACACTGGACTAGCATCCAGAAAGACCATATCCTCATGCTATTTCAAAACTAATATGTACTTGGTTATCTCCATCATTTCAGCACAGAGTGTCACATTCACAGGATAATGGAAGAGATAGATTTGCCAATTAGAAATAGGATTAGAAGAGATGCCAAAGCATGGAGTGAAGGAAGAGCTACAGTTTTGATGCTTAGCTGTCTTGGGCTGACTTCTGCTGTATGATTTCATCTAAATCTCTTAATCTCTCTTGGCCTTAATTTACTGACTTTTGAAAGACCTTTATTGACCTATGTGCTAGGTTGTGAAAATCAAATGAGATAATCTGTGTATGTGAAAATCTTCTGAAAACTGTGAAGCATAGATTAACTCTAAACTGTTATTACTGATGGCCATGATCCATTTTCTTTGTGAAACAAACATGTCAAAGATGTTAAATCTAATTCAGGTAAAGCTATGGTATGTTAACCCAAAACGTCTTTTGTTTTGTAACACTTGGCTTCTCATCCAGATGCCACTGTTTACGGATCAAGTCTTATAATTGCTCAATAAAATGAGAAAATAATTGTTAACTTATTTGACAAGATTTCTGTGAGGATTAAGGAGCTATTACAGTCATCCTTTGGTAGACACAGGGGATTGGACTCAGGACCTGTAGTACACTAAAATCCGCACGTACTCAAGTCATGCAGTCAGTCCTCTGGAACCTGAGTATATGACAAGTCAGTCCTCCATATATGTGGGTTTTAAATCCCATGAATATTGTATTTGCAATCTGAGTGTGGTAGAAAAAAATCCACATGTAAGTGGACCCATACAGCTCAAACCCGTGTTGTTCAAGGGTCAAGTGTATATAAGAAAGTACTTGATAAATGATGAGGCACTTTGCAAATATAAGGAATTATCACTATTATCATCATTATTAAGATTATTGTTACTTTACCTAAGAAATTTCACATATTGGGACTTTGAATACAGGTTTAAATAAAAAATATGTCCCTGGGGAGGTGTGCAGGGAAGGTGCACATTGGCCTGAGGGAAATGCCTGCACCATCTCACTAATTCACGTTATTCATCAAGGGCTTAAATGTTAAAGAAACTTGTAGCCTGGATATTTCAGAGCACAGCAACCTATTAATAGAAAATTTTGATTTTGCAATTTAGAAAGTACTCTAGTTATTTACACATTTTGACTGGATTTGTGTTTTTAAAGTAAAACTGAAACAAAGAAAAAAATAGGAGCGAGGTAAGAGTCTCATCAAAGGAGACCACAATAACTTTCTCTTTCCCTTTGAAGTCATCCAGACCCAACTATTAACTAAGATCTACATTTTTTATGTTCCTACCAAAGAAAACAACAGCATCTGCTTATTTTCCACCACTGCAGTCTGTTATGTTCCTGACAGAATACTCAGTGGGGATGGGGGTATCAGAGGACAATGAAATAATAACTTTCCTAAAACCTCCATAGGTTAACTCTATACCAAACATCATCTCCACCATGCTGACCCAGGAAGCTGAAACTGAAATAGGCTTGACTTCAGAATTGCACTTGCTTTTCTCTTCTATTGTCAAGTCTTGACTCCACAGACATTAATGATCCTAGTGGCTAATACACTTAGATCTCACATGCGGTTGTGCTGTTCTTAATTTTCTATGTATTTCTCAGCAGGAGTTGATTAGTGTTAGCATTAGTTTAACAGAGGAAACAGATATTTCCCATATGAAAGATGAATGTGAGCGGCGCTACGGACGGCTGTCTCTACAAAAAGGTGGTCATCAGTGTTTGACTTCATTAGGGTGTCCCTATTTCTGCCTTAGCCCTGGCACCATTCTGGCAGAAAGGCTACATGTGTCTGAATGGTAGGACATCCACTTCGATTGTTCAGGCATCTGTTTGGATTGGCTGGTGCTTGCACCATTCTGAGATTTAGCATTTTTAATCTCTCTCCTGCCCAAGAAATTGGTTTTAATGTGAGAACATTCAGCTTAATTTATGAAGAATGTTCTCGATTTATACTTTCCTGTTATTACAATCAATGTTACCCTTCCTTCAGTTGATACCACCATTAAAGTTTATCAAGTACTTCTTTTGTGGTAGACATTGGGCTATGTACTTTTCTAGACCTCAAGATATTCAATATCTCCAATGTCTTTGTGAGGTAGTTAATATTTCTCTCACTTAGCCAATGTTATTAAGTTGAACCATTGAAAGAAGTCCAGAATGGTTTACTTTGGCAATTTCATATAGCCTTTCTCAACCAGGGTCCCAAGAGATAATCCCTAGTGAACCCAGGCATCCACTGATGTAACTAATTAACTTCTTTCCTGTGCCATCTAAAGTTGTACCAGTCAGATACCACTCTTGGCATAGAATTGAGACAACAGTCATTGAAATTGTTTTTGGCGTTCTGTGACTCAACTGCAAAAACCCTGTTTGATAAAGGTAGTAAGAATGTAATGAACAGGGCTAGTACTGTACTTGGGTGGAAAATATGCTCTCACTATATCATATGGATGACTTTAGGCCATTATTCTCAACATAAAGGGGGTGGACAGATTTTATGGCAGCCTAGAAAGTGGGGAGGGCTCTTCAAGTCAGGGCCCCATTTTTATATTCTGCTATGTTTTGGTTGGACTCCTTCATAAAAATGGCAGTCAGAGTCAATCTTTATAGTCAACCATAGAGCTGTGTTAGAGCAGAAAAATTTTTTTTGACAATGATTGTCATAGACATAAATTGTTTTCAGATTTAACCTCTTCTTGTTATGTGTTCAATGATAATACATAGTTATGGAAAGTAAGGCATTTTGAAAATGCAATCATTTTGAATTCAAATTACCTGGAGATACTAAATAACCCAATCAGACTTTCAAATTCAAGAAAGAAAACCCTAAATTCACAATGATGAGCCTTCTACAAGGTCAAAGGGAGTTTAATTAGCAGCCTAAAAGCAGAAGGAATCTATCCTTAAGCTATTTTCTTAATCAGATTCTAGGGTATATGATATGATATGTGACACAGAGTTTGAGATTTGAAGTTTTAAGCAGAGATCCGCAATTCAGTAGCTATGAGGCCAAGGCAAGTCATCCAATGTCTGTGACCCTTAGTTTCTAATCCATACACAGGAATGAATAATTAACCTGTAGGATTGGTGCCAGTTAGAGAGCAGTCCTGCCATACAGGTTGTTCAATGAGTGGTGCCATATTTATTGTGCAAAAAGGAGCAGGAATTAACCAAGAGTTTCTTGCCATAAGATTACTTGAACAAAATTCTAAAATAGTAACTTTAAATATATTGTTAAGTTGGTCCAAACAAGTTAGTCTGAGTCAGTTTCGAGAAGTTCATTTGCACACTGTGTTTCCTGTGGATAGTTTGATATTAATACTTACCCCTCCAACTCTTTCAAAGTGGTCCCCATCTCTGTCAAAGTCTATCAGGTGTCCATTAAATGACCAAGTAAACACGATGTCCAGCGAGTGATCATGCGTTACCTGGCACGGCAAAACAATGCTTTCTCCAACAGTGACGTCCATACTGGAAGGGGGTACCATGACCCTTGTTGGATCTGGAGAGTTAAAATAAAACAAACAATAACAATAACAAAGTCTGTGAGCTCGTGAGGAAATAAAATGTAGACTCCAAGAGCAGGATGAAATACTAAGTAATTTTGCTTTATTTTTTCTGAGGCTGTGACCGGCAAACCTCAGTCATCTGGGAAGCTCAGACTCAGGCCAGGAGGTCATTTTTAATATGAAAAGATGAAAACACTCATTATGTGAACCTTCTCAGAGCAACAGAACTCAGCCAGGGAGCATGGAGGTGAGATCTCTAAAGATGCTCATGGAAGGGCTTACTTTCTGGCAGCCTGCTCTGAATTGCTTCTTTGAAAAGGTTTTCATCTCTCTCCTGTTTCACTAGAAAGCTACATTTCAGCTGAGTGCAAACAGGAAAAATCCATGTTGACTTGAAGTTTGTTGGGCTCTTTTTTTCTATTATAAAAGTAATAAATGTTTTAGCACAGGGAATTTCCTAAATTAAAAGAAAATTAAAAGAAGGAATAGAAAAACAAATCCTGGCCGGGCGCGGTGGCTCAAGCCTGTAATCCCAGCACTTTGGGAGGCCGAGATGGGCGGATCACGAGGTCAGGAGATCCAGACCACCCTGGCTAACACGTTGAAACCCCGTCTCTACTCAAAAAAATACAAAAAAACTAGCCAGGCGATGTGGCGAGCGCCTGTAGTACCAGCTACTGGGGAGGCTGAGGCAGGAGAATGGCGTAAACCCGGGAGGCGGAGCTTGCAGTGAGCTGAGATCCGGCCACTGCACTCCAGCCTGGGCGACAGAGTGAGACTCTGTCTCAAAAAAAAAAAAAAAAAAAAAAAGAAAAAAAAAAAGAAAAAGAAAAACAAATCCTATCTGGATAAAACATCTATTTTCGTGGTGGTATAATTTCCCCCAGTCTTTTCGGTTCATAGTTTTTCAGTTGTTTTGTTTTACACCATTAAAAACATGAGACACATACAATTTTCCTTTTTCTCCTCAATATTATATCAGCATGTTTATTCCTTTGTCAACATATTTTTATAATCTGCCTTAAGCTTATAGTTTTAACAATTTTGAAACTAGTTGGCATTTTAGCAAATTTTATTAGACATTTTTCTAATATTTATAATTAGAAATCATAAATAATGCTGCAATGAACATCACTGACAAAATGATATAGGTATATTACTTTTTTAAAATAAGGACCATCAATTAGCTTTAAAATTCACCCTTTACATTATAGTTAAAACTGGGAATAGAATGGGCTTGCTTAGCTGAGACAGCTTATGAACTCTAAAACTACATTGACACCCATAGTCCCTTATTTTTGTGCAACATGATTTCATAAATGGTGTCAGAGAGTACACACGTGAGAAGCAGTTTGGATTCAATGTAAAGGCCATATGCATGCCTAAAGAATACAATTCTGAATTAGGCCATATTCCAGAAATTTCTATATATCAAACCACATCGAGCCAATCAAACAATTACAAAGAAGACAAACCAAAACCAAACCAAATAATGAAAGAACACTGACTAATCCTCTCCTATAGTCATGGGATTGCATTTCAGGCTATGAGGTATATAAATATTTATTCAGGGGACCTCTTGGATTAAAATATCAGCTGGGAATTTTGAAATTATATCTGATAGAATTTTTGTGAGTCTTACTTACTGATAACCCATGCTAAAATGTCCTCTTTAAAGAGAGTATTTAAAACATTTTTTCTATCCTTTTATTCAACTACAGAAAGAAAATCTCTCAGATAGCTAGAAAAGGGAAATCTCTGTCCTAAATAGGTTATAATCTAGTAGTGGGATATACTTTTGCTGTTTTCTAAAAATAGGAAAAGATCATGATAAACAGATGAATGTGCTTTCAGTCACTGTTAAATGAGTGATGTCCATGAAATGAGAAGTGAACAACAGGTACTGCCAGCAAAGAGGTAATGGGGTAGAAAACCCCTGATTTGAAAACCCGAGGCTTTTGAGGGCTACATAATAAAAATCTGCTATGTTGATTCACTTACCATCAGGAATAGATAGTGATTAAGTTTTTTATTTTATTTTATTTTAAATGAGGAAAACAGGTAAGTACAAATATTATTCTAAGCAAACATCAAGGAGTAGCCCCATTTTGACTTAACATGTCATTTGACGTTTTTTAATTTACATTTTCTGCAAGTAAAAAATGAAGACTGAAACAGATCCCAGGCTAAAATAATATATCTCTATGGGTTTTATTTGATAAAGATGTTGCCTAATTCTACTTTAAATAGCTGCCCACTGATTCTGCAATTTAGATTTTCATTTTAATTCATTTATTTGTTGATTTATCCACCAAGCATGGATTGTGTTTACACGGATAACAGACATAACAGAGGCTGAGGGAATAAGAACATTCATAATAACTGAGTCCCTTAGCACTGTTAGGCACTTTACATGAATTATTTCATTTATTCCTAACAAATAGGTACTATTATCATCCCTATTTAACCGATGAACAGACTGATGTCTAAGAGTCGTTAAGATGTTGTCTATTGTGCGATTCTGCCTTTCTTTTCACTGAAAACATGATATGCACATGCAAATCATGCAGAGAATAAGTCTAAGGGCATAATATAGCAATTTGCACTCTTGATTATATGTAGTCAACTGAAGATATTCAAATGCAGAAGGAATTTAAAGAATTTCTGCCATGGGGTGCAGATGGTTGCAGAGGGCTTCACTGCATGAGTAATGAAGTTACTGCCTTAGGTAACAAGCAGTGATGATTTTATGCCAAAATGCTGGCTCTAGCTCTAAGCCTACACATCAAACTTATGAGTGCGGAGTCAAATGTCCAGTCTCCAGTCCCCAAAACTGTCTCCCTATCTCCTGACAACTTCTGGGCAAGAAGCAAGGAGATGGCACATACCCCAAAGCCTAGAGCCCTGTGAAATTCTGGCTCACGTTTCTGAATGACATTTCTCTCATAAAGAAACGTTCACCTCTTTATGCACATGTAGGGATCTGGGACAGATTTTTATTATTGGTAAACTTAGCTGTCTTTTAACCAAGGACCAGAGAAGTTCCCTGAATCAAGGATTATGTTGGTACAGTTGTTGTGCTGACAGCTGCTGATTCATTAACTCAGCACTTGTCGCCGATTCATGTGCTGAGCCCTGAAGTAGCAAGAATCAATGCAACGTCATGTACTGTACACATACCAGAGAGGTCTCCTAGGGACAAGAAAAGATTAAACTAAAGAGGTTCAAAAATCTCATTAGCGACTTGGTTTTCTCAAAGTGTATGTTTGTTCTCTTGTTTTCTGTGTTGTGAATTTTGATGCTTTTTACTTGATTAATTTCCTAAAATTTGAATACAAACCCTGTATACAAACAGATGGCTTCCCGCAAAACAAACTGTCTCCTCTCCTTTGGTTTTAATTCATCAAGATCAGGAAGAACCTATATTTATGACTTCTGTTCTGAAGAGTCACTTCAGCTATTGTTCTGTGCATAGAAATCTCAAAGGCAATTAGAACTCAAGATGTGAACTGATGGCTGGATTTGGATGTAATTAAACAGCAACAATAAATAGGACCAACAACATCCCTAAACTTTCCTACTTGTGGTTGGTTCATACTGTGTAGAATGATAAATTCTGAACTCCAGAGGACCGATGCTTAAAAATATATATATTTACCAAGTGCTTAATTCTCCTAGAGTAAAAATGAAAAATTCTTTTACTTTCTACGGTGTTTTCTATAATGTACAAATGACAAAAGGTAAACTAAGTGCTTTGTTTTAAGGATTATAACCATGAGGAAGAGTTAATTATTAACCATTATTTTTTAATAATATTAACTACTCAGTTAAAAATCAGATCCACAATTAGATGTATAAATCACAACACGTATCCAAGCCTTATTACATTTTCACTTTCACTGTTGGTGGAAAAACTTTCTGATTTATAGCTTTTGTTATCTCTAAAAAGAAGTGTTTTGGGGTCCATTGGATAAGAATTCTATTTTTAAAACACTGCAATGTTTTATGTTTTTATTTTTTGACAGGGTCTTGTTCTGTTGCCCAAGCTGGAGTGCAACAGCATGATCAAAGCTCACCATAACTTCAAATTCTTGGGCTCAAGCAATCCTCCCATCAAGGTAGGACTAGAGGCACGCAACACCACATCCGGCTATTCTATTCTATTCTATTCTATTCTATTCTATTCTATTGTTGAGATGAGGTCTCATTCTCTCCCTGTGGTTGCAGTGCAGAGGTGCAATCTTGGCTCACTGCAACCTCCCTATCTCAGGTTCAAACGATCCTCCCATCTCAGCCTCCTGAGTAGCTGAGACCACAGGTGCACACCACCATGCCCAGCTAATTCCATTTTTTTTTGGTATTCTTGGTAGAGACAGGGTTTTTGCCATGTTGCCCCGGCTGGTCTCAAGCTCCTGAGTTCAGGCAATCTGCCTGCCTCAGCCTCCCAAAGTGCTGGGATTACAGGCATGAGCCACTGGTGCCTGGCTAATGTTTTATTATTTTGTAGACACAGGGTCTTGCTACGCTGCTCAGGTCGGTCTCAAATTCCCGGCCTCAAGAGATCCTCCGGCCTTGGCCTCCCAAAGTGCTGGGATTACAGGCGTGAGCCACCATACCTGGCTGATAGTTCTTATTATCTCCAAAAATAAGTGCTTTTGGGTCCACAGGATAAGAATTCCATTTCAATGTTGCTTTCCTGATACCCTATCAATTCTTCTATTTTAGTTTATAATTTCTTTATCTTTCATTTACAGTGCCAAGATATTCACTTGTGCCTATCACGATAGTATTTAATGTGTGTTTTAGTCATCTTCATTCGTGGAAGGAGACACATCCCTTTTGTTAACAAATGTTTTGACTGTAATGGTTTTGATGATGCCTTTCAGTAGGATTGTATCTTTTTTCCTTAAATTAGTTTTTATAGGGAGAATTTAAAAGTGGGATTCTTCAAAGGCCTGGAGCTAGTCAAAGAGCAGACAGCAAGCTCACCTCAAATGATACAAGGGGACTGGTCAGATAATTATTTTTAATAATATTTAAATGCCACAGCAAAGACTGCTGATTAATGATGACAATAATCCTGAGATAGCATCTCTAGGGATGAATTTCAACATTCTATAGTTGGTACCCTCTTTTCAATAAAAATCAATGCAAGATAAACTGTATCAATTCTGCATAAAACACACATCTAAAAGGCATACCCTAAACATTAGATGAGAATCAAGATTCACAGTGATTTCAAGCGGGACCAACCTTTTCACCTAGGCAAACTTTAATAGGGGTAAAGGCAAAAAACTACACTTAAAAAATCAGCTACTAGGCACATACTGGGGGATTGGCAGCTCACATGGATAAGACCTGAGCATTTCAGTGTGCATGGAGTCCGTGCAGCTGGCAAAGAAAGGGAATGCAATCTTAGGTTGCATTAATAACACATGATGTTCCAATTTAGGGAGGTAATAATCTGGTTGTATTTTGCATTAGTTAGACCACAGCTTATGAGGAACATGTTTTAGATTCATTGATACATTAGTATACCTGGGTTAGTGAAAGACCTAATAATTCCATAACAGCTAAAATAACTGAAAGTATTTGGCATGAGAAAGGTAAATTAGGAGAGACATGACAGTAGTTCTCAAATATGTGAAGGGCTTATAGGCGGAAGATAAGCTAAGGTTATTTTGCATTGCCCCAAAGTAGAAAACAAAGAGTAACTACAAACAGGCATATTTTGGCGCTGTGGAATGAAGAACTTTCTACTAATTTGACCTTTCCAACAGGGAAACAGGCTGCCACAGAAGAACATGAATATCCATTTCTGGAGGTATTCAGGTGGAGGTGGGCGCCCTCAGAGAGGGGATGCCAGGTTCTGCTAATGGCCAGCCAGGCTGGAAAAAGCCTACTGTCTTGAAGAGCCCATGAATCCAAGCCACCTCCCCACATGCCCTTCCTGGCCACCCTGTTCACTGGTGATCCTGTCCTTTCATGAAGCTCATCGGAATTAACTGTTCTTTTTTCTTCAACATTAAGCTAGTGCCCTGTTGTGCAAAATCATTTGTCTTTTTTACACGTGTCCTGCTTCTCTCCCCGTAACTGATCAGCTTTCTGGGAGTCAGGGACTAGATCTTACACTTTTATAAGTCCCTGGTGCCTAGTTCTGTTCCTACTCATGAGAGTTGGTTAAAGATAAGTTATGGAAGATCTGTGAGTGGCCCTGTTGGAGACTGATGAAAATAAGGCCTTGAATCTTGAAGTACTATAAATCAGGAGGCTATATTAAGTATTTCTTATTATTTACCCTGACTTCTGTTGAATATGGAATTTTTAAAAGGAACCACCTGAAGGTTAACTCAGCACTCACCAGGCAAGCACTGGCCCTTCATCTGGGTTTATTACTGAATTTGCTTATAAGGCCACATTTTGTTCTTTTTCCTTGGTTTTAAAAAATAGTTTATTTTGAAATAATTTCAAATATACAGAAAGTTTGCTAGAAAAGTACAAAGAACTCTTTCACCTTCATATATACTCCTCAGTAGGTAGTATTTTACTGTATTTGCTTATTTTCTTCTCCCCCATATACATATATGTGTGTGTGTGTATATATACACACACACACCCTTTTTCCCCACCATACACACACAAATACACACACACAGAGACACACATATATACATATATACACACACATATATATGGTGTTTGCCTGCCTTCTTTCTCCATCTTATTCTTACCATTTACACCCTTGTAAATAAGTATTTTGGTTATTTTTGTATTTTGGCTGGCTGCAGTGGCTCATGCCTGTAATCCCAGCACTTTGGGAGGCAGAGGTAGGCAGATCACTTGAGGCCAGGAGTTCCAGACCAGCCTGGCCAACATGGTCAAATCCTGCCTTTACTAAAAAAAATTACAAAAATTAGTTGGGTGTGGTGCACTGTAGTCACAGCTACTCAGGAGGCTGAGGCAAGAGAATTGCTTGAACTCAGGAGGTGGAGGTTGCAGTGTCGCCCCACTGCACTCCAGCCTGGGCAACAGAGTGAGACTCTGTCTCAAAAATAATAATAAACTAAAATAAACAATAAATAATGAGTACTTTGTGGGGAGGTATTCCAAGATTACACCAGTACCTGATGGTCATCAAACCTGTACCCGCCAGCCTTGGAATCCATTGAAGACTCCTGCCTGAATTAATGACTTTTATGATGGTTGTCAAATGGTGATTCTCCATTGCTATCTTTCCTTCTACATATATCAGCTGACATTCTACTCCAAGGAATAGAGTTCCCCTCTCTCCCATTTATTTATATACTTACTTACATTAGGATAAATTCATGGCTTATTTTGACAGGTGGTAATACATTACTAATATTATTTACACTGACGCTCAAATTGTCCCCATTTTGGCCAATGGGAGTCCTTTAAGTTGGGCTCTTTGTATGTTTTACATTTTATTATTATTCATTAAGTGCTTCTTTACTTTCTGGTCCAGTAAGGTTCATGTTATACTTTTTTCCTGCAATAGTCCTAGAGTCAGTCATTTTGTCAGGGAGCTCTGGTTCTATTTTAGTGGAGGATGGCTTTGAGAAATCAAGAGGTGGAGACCCAATGTGCTTATTGTTACTGATGGTCGTTGATCCTAGGGCCTCTCAGCAACACAGCTGGGAAATATCTGTGTGTATATACATGTATAATACCTACACATCTATAAATATTTCTATATCTTATCCTGAAAACATTTCCTAATTTCCTTAATCAACTTACATTTTGTTCAGTATAACCAATCTGTCAACCCTGCCAGGTGTTTCCTCTGCCCACCACCTCTATACTCACCCACAACCATGTCTCCATACAGCTCTCCAACCCATCTCACCATTCTGCATCCTCACTCACTGTGATTACTCTTCTGTGCCAGACAGGAAAGGGAAGGTTGCTCAGATTGCTTTAGTACTTAAAATGTAAATATTTAAAATGAATACTCCACAGAACAATAAAATAAAAAAGATGGCGAATCCTAATTCTAGAGCATATGCCATTTAAAAATTAAAGTTTTATGCTACTTATAAAAAGAAGAATGAGTAAAGCAAATATATCAGTTCCCTAAAATTTAAACACTGAGTTTTTGCATTTCACACCAGGGAGAAAAATCTGAATTAATACTTTCATAAAATACCTATTGCCAGGAGCAAGGCATTACTTAAAATTATACTTAGTTTTTAGAGAATAATTCATCCTTAAATGGGAGAAACATTGATTAATTTTATAATTACTATTCTCTGCTGGGTCATTAGGATCTACATTTTGAAGCAGCTCTCAAAACAAACAAATGAAAACACAGTTTCCAGTTTGTTCTATTCCTCCTGAGTTACTTTGCAGAAACAGATCCATTCTGTTAGGAAGGTAAGGAGGGAAGTAGGAAATGATGGATGGGGTGGGTGAGGTTATCCTTGAGAAATCTACATATACTTAGCTAAAAGTCTTTTTCAGGTGGTTCCATTATTGCTACTTTTGAAGGTGCCATTTGTTCTATTTGCTGATTGTCACTTATGGTGGCAGACTTCCTCAAGGTCTTTGTAATTTTGGTTTGGGAGTTCATCTTACAAGTGAAGTTTTTTCTTCCTCATGAGCACCCACTTCTCCCTGTTGTGTGGTTGTAAAGGCCTGTTATGTGAAAAATTTGGGGTTTGCACTTCACGGCATAGCAAAATAAAGGGCATTGCACCCCACATTGTACAGGTCTGGCTCTTTTTTGGGGGTGGCCTTGCTGCCCATTCTGGCCACAGGTAAATGTCCTTTAAAGATCTCCAATCTGGGTAGAAATTTTTGTCTGCCCCAGGTTCCTGGAAGGGAGCTCAGCTCCAAGTCCTGATTTTAGGGATAAGCTTTAACTGCTGAAATAGCCTGATGAAATAAAATCTGTTCAGGTTATCATCATTCACATAATATCAGACATCTATATATTTGGTTTGTTCCTAAGTATCTAATTTGCTTATAATTTTGCTCTTTGGAAAATTCTTTACACATTTGATCTCTTTTAGACACATTTACTTTTCACTAACATTTGTTTTCCATTGAGGAACTATGCCTGTGAATTGGGAATTTTTACAATTTTAAAACAAAGGCTAGTTCTCTCAATAGCACCCTTATTTATCTTACCTCTCTTTTGTTAACATAATTAAATATGTTTTAAGAAGACGGGAAGAGGAACCAATTGGAAAAAGAACAGTAAGTGTATTTTGGCTGACGACAAGTAAATCCGCCCTTTTAGGTGGCAGAAAAAAAATAGCACTAGCATAGGGCACTTTCACAAGTCAAGGTTTTTAATCGATTCGTACCAAGAAGCACTGCCACGTAGTATTGTGACCTGGTTCTTGGAACAACGTGTGCAACTTGACAAATGGCATCATAAGAAAACACAAGGCAAAGTTTGACCCCAGTTGGCATGAGCACAAACTGGAGCCTTCTGTAAAGCAATTTACAAATCGCCCCTGAGCGGAATGCTTACCGATCTATTTTCAAGGACTGGGGGAAAATCACAAAGCAGAGCTGTTTAATAAGCTTGACTGCCACAAATGGAAACTGCTATGCACAAGCCAATTGAGGGTGGCCAAGTATAGGTACTTGGGAAACAAGCAGCCAAGTGGTAATCAAAGTTATTAGATTTGCCTGGTCAAAATGTGTAGCATAAAGCACCTATTTCATTATGAAGACTGTTCGAATGACGCTCCAATGCTCTTGGTTGCCTCCCAAGTCTCTAACTTGGTTACAACTATTAATAAGGAGATTTTTGTTTGTTTGTTTTTAATAAGCAAGATATAATCTGTCTTAAAGTCATTCATGGTCAACTTGTTTGTTTTAATTTTTACCCATCACCAGGGAAAGCAAACCTCCTGGGTTTGGATTTGTGCCATATTTCAGTAGCAGGGTTTCACATCTGGGATGTCTTTCTAAATGCAAACAATTTTCTGCAGGTGCCTAACCTTCCATTATGAATAAGAATATCTCCTCAAGCAAAATAGCAAGTAATAACAGAAGAGGAAAGGGGGAAATATGTTAAATTTGCCCTCTCACATTTTCTTTTTGAAGCTCTCTTTATGATTTGAAAGAAATGATAATCTAAAAGGACTAGGAAAAGACTATTCTCAATGACAAATTAAATACACTGTATCTTTGAATCAAGGTATAATTAAAATCACTCTATGGAATGCCTTTGACTATGATGGAAGATAAAAAAGAATCATAAATGGGAACCACAGATATCTTTTACCCACAAAGAAACATTTTCATCAAATAATAATTAGAATGTTTTCTATTTATTTCAGCGACTGCACATAAGTAACTCTCTCTTATGACTCACAGAGCAAAATAGTCCCCCCAAAATCCCATTAGTGTCAGTGAAATACAGTAAATTTCATTATAGTCAATGCCTAAGAATGGCATAATAAGATCTTTGCTGATTAAAGGAATATTATTGCATCTGTTGGGCATTGGGCTGCATCTACTGATACAAAGTAAGCGAATATTTACTTAAACTATAAAAGAAAGGAAATGTACACCTTGAGGCAAGGACAATGAATTCCAAAGACAATGCCTTCCATTGCGATTACATGCAAAGGAACAACCAAGTGCCCATTCATACACAGTGCAATGTGGGGAAGAATTAATATTCTGGACAGTAGATGGTGCTGAAACCTCAGCAGAAGGAGAGTGTCCCTCTTTTTCTGTTTAACCTGCTCCTGTTAGCAATTTTCTACATGTTTTCAGATTCCTCTACTTAAGGACTGCATCTTGGGAAAGAAGCAATAATTCGCATATTCTAAAGCAGTACTTCTTTGTTTGCTTATAGGTTTGAGATGAGGTCATGGAGAAGCATATGAAGCTTAAAATAGAAGGTATTAATATCTTGGTAGACAATATTAGCTACCCTGTCTTTATTTGATGTAGGTAGGGTTGGTTTATAATGCTTTCTGCAAAACAAAACCTTAAACAATCCTCCCTCCCCCACCCCCAATAGTCTGGTCCACCACTGACTAGCTTGTTTGAGGGCCTGTCTGTAATTCTAAGTCAACTTTTTCCTGAAACCCTTCAGAATGGGCAACTATTAATAGCACTTAGGTCCCCTGCAATTGTTGAAATATCCCCTTTGTGTGCAGCTAGGTAAGGCATTATGAGTTTAACTAAAAGAGACTCTTCTTCCTGCTGCATTGTTTGCTTCATAGTGGGATCCATAAACACATTCAATGAAATTTAAAGGACAGAGAATGAAAATCTGAAGCGGCCTGAATTAAGACTTTGTTACTGTTTTTCATTTTGAAGAGAAAGAGGCAAATCATTGGAAAACTCACTCTTGTAAGGAAGAACTACTCTCTGGAGCAGGTTTGAGGGTCACTGCACATTTAGTCCAATCTTCCACACTAGAGATAGGGAAACTTTTCTCTCTATTGAGAGTTGCTGACCCAAAGAGAAAAAAAAAATCAATCAAGGGTCAGGGAAGTTTAAAGCAACTTAATTTAGTTTATTTTCAGAGAGATATTTACAACTTTTCATGTCTTTTAAATTACAGGGAAAATAAAATATAAAGATACATCAAATAATTTAAAAGTTAGATCTAATCTAATATGAAGGATAATGGAGGTGGAAAGAATGTTAAAGCCAAGAGACAAGGAAAAGGAGATGAAAATGCAGAGAAACAGAGCAAGACAGACAAGCAGAGAGCGGCGGAATCCTCTACTCCACAAAGACATCACATGCTAATAAACGACATTCACATGATGTGAAGTACACAGAGCTAGAAAAGCATTTTTAGAAAGTGAAAAGGCAGTGTTTTGTGGAGCACCATTCCATCTTTTGGTTTTTATGATATTAAAATAGAAACCCTTTGTTGGGCAAGCTCTATCTTTATAATTACAGTCATTTGCAGATAAGCTGTATCTTGCCACTTCCAACTAAAAGTTGCCTGAAATTTAAGTCAGAGTTCTGATGTGACCCAAAGTCCCATATTTTCCAAATCCACATTTACTGTTCTCTAAAGGCTTTGCCATGGTGATAAGTGAAGCACTCTAGTACTACTACAGACTGAAAATATTGAGAAACGGTCAGCATTAAAAATTGGCAGGATACTTCAGAAAGAGATTAAGGGCAGAAAGAGAAATAGATTTTTGGCTAGGTCTTGGTTAGTCAAAAAACATTAATGACTTCCTCATTCCACAAATATGTTACTCACTTGAATTAAAACAAACAAAACTCCTAGGTAGGGGTGTGTGTGTGTGTGTGAGTGTGTACATTTAAATGTCTGTTCCTCAATAAAATTTGCTAAAGTTTACAGGAATGTATTCACTTCCTAGATTATCCATTAGAATCTAATAGCTCAGTATTGGTAGGAAAGATAGTGAGGCAAGACCCAAGCCTAGGTTGTAAAAAATAGGTACACATTATTTGTATGACACATGCCAACTCCCTAGGGTGTGTCTCTGGGTTGCAGTGCAAAAGAGTGAACAGAGTTTGCAAACTGCTGCAGCATCAAATAAACCAATATTCACAGAGAGATACATAAGAAAAATCATTCATTTACTCAAGCAGGCAAGATGTGCAAGGCATATGGTTCTTTGCATTTATAGATCATTCCAAGTTTACAAAATCATTTCTTATCCATCACATGCTTGCTTTCCACAAAAAGGTTATCTTGCATTTGGTTACCATACCAGGCAGGACCTGACACTTTTAACAACCCCAGAGGGCACTTTTCATGCAGGATGCAATTTTCACTTGGCAACGTGGCGACCAACAAGATACCCTGCTATTTTCCCATGGCAGGAGCTCCCAAACAATGCTGGAGCACCAGTAATAAGCAGGACTCTCAGTTCACTGGAAATCAGCCCAGGTATAGAGTTCATCTCAGAAATAGTTGCTGGACGTTATTTCTCAGGGAGTAAAAGACTTTCTCTTAGTGACTCTCTGATACTAACCTAGGTTTTGCTACAAATGTCATCATGATGAAATATATAAAACACTCTATTTAGTGTCTAAAAGCCTAGTTTCTAGGTTTGGCCATACAGCACTGATTAGGCATGAAACCACCAGCAAGTCCTTCGACGTCTCTGAGCTGTAGTATTCTTATCTGTAATTTGGAGGAGATGGTATTTGGCATCCCAGGATGACTATGAAATTCAAAATGAGTTAATGGATTTTAACATGTTTCATAAAACATAAAGAGCTACAGAGTATGAGATACTATTATTACCATTACTATTGATGCCAAAGATTTGCATGGGGAAGAAAGGAAAAAGAGACACTTATTTTGAGAGTAAGAAGAGGGTGATGTTCTAAGGGAACCAGCTCACTGTAGTAAGTCATAGTTCCAAGGCAGCTGTTGGCTGCTTAATAAAAGCCAGTGGAGATGACAAAGTAATTTCTGGTTCAAGCATGAATGCTCAAGTACAGGAGTTTATGTTCGATTGCCAGATGCTTCAAGCTAGCAGCTAAATCCAAAGACACCAAAGACACTTCATGCACCAATGGTAATCTGGCTTCTCAAGTCAGAGGACTGCATAAATGCACATTCCAAAAGGAAAAGATGTCACTGAAAAATTACCCAGAGGATTAATTGTGAAACTGATGAGAAAGGTGGCAAATTCAGAATCACTAAACCACAGGTTTGAAAAGGAGGTAAAACATGGAGAAAGAAAATGCAGCATCTATAGGATTGCATGACTTAAAAAAAGATTCTCTGTTTGCTAAGGATAAAGATGAGCATTCACCTTGGTGCTAGAAGAGTTTACTTTAACTTATGACTTTTGGACATCTGTCAGCCCACTGCCTTTCAACAGAAGATTTAATTTATGTGTTTAAAAGAAATTCTTAAAATGTCTACCTTTATTACTGTCACCAAAAGCTAATATTGTAGTATATTTATCAAGTTGTTTAGGGATGTATCGACCAAACACTCTCCCTTTTGTTTTGTGGTTATCTAATAGGTCATTTTTATGAGGAGAAAAATAACTGACAGAAAACAAGTAGATTTCCTATTGATGATGGTTTCTGTGGACTGGAATTTCCATTTCAAGTTCTTAGGCAAATGGTGGTGATACCATGATGGCCCCATCACCAGTGTTGAGCACCATCAACTCTCATCATCCTTGCAATTTATGTACAGAAAGTGTTTACCATGTGTCAGGGTCTGTACTACATGGTTGCCTTTATGACCTCACTAAAATATAAGCATGTGAAAACAGAGAAAATGCCTCTCTAATTCTGCATAGATACTTTCTACATAGCACAGTTACTGACACATAATAGGTGCTCAGTAAATATCTGCAGAGTGAGTGGATCACTAGCAGCCACACTTCATAACCCTATGATATAGGCATCATCATTATCATCATTGAATAGACAAAAGTACCTGAGGCTCCCTTAGGGAGGTTAAGTATATTCTCTGAGGCCATAGACCTAGTTAGAAGGAGAAAACAAGTATTGGACCCAGGTATGGTTGGCTCAAAAGCCCTATAATTTACTGATTTCCATTCCAATATCTCTACAGCTCACTGCTTACTTTAATTCACTGTGAAAGAAGTGTTTGGGTGGCTGCCAATGTTTAGGTATAAATGAGCTTTGCCTAATTCTCTTTTTATTCAGATAGAATGTGACATACGTCAGAACCAGAGGTACTTGCAGAAGTCAAGACATAAGAAGGGGAAGGAAACAATGGGAATCTGACTAAGCACAGGGTTATGAGGTAAGAAAAGGATCCAAGAGAAGAATGGAAAGAAGCATCTCTGAGAAAGCCAAAAAGGAATCGTTAGATTTAACCATCAAATGCTCCCAAACATAGTAATGTCTTGGTTATGTATGGAGCCCAGCTCCATAAATGAAGGCTCAGCTCAAGAGGAGGCAAAAATATGTGGATTTAAAACATTTCCAGGTTTTGAAAACATTCATTCTATATTCATTATATATTTTATTATAAGATGTGTTTTACATATTCATTACATATTGGAAAATTAGACTCTTTGAACAGTTTAGCTTTGGGATTAAAAATGTGAACACTGAAGCCAGACTTCTTGAGTTTCAATTTTAATTCTACTACTTCCTGACTGTGTTGACAAGTTGCTTATTTTCTCAGTACCTCAGATTCCCCAGACTTAATGGGAATTAATAATGGGAATAATAATATATTCCTCATACTTTGGGGATTAAATGAGTGAATTAATACAAAGGTTGTTTTTTTTTGTTTTTTTTTTTGTTTTTAGATAGAGTTTTGCTCTTGTTGCCCAGGTTGGAGTGCAATGGTGCAATCTCGGCTCACTGCAACTTCTGCCTCCCAGTTTCTAGCAATTCTCTCTCCTCAGCTTCCTGAGTAGCTGGGATTACAGGCATACGCCACCACGTGGGGCTAATTTTGTATTTTTAGTAGAGATGTGGTTTTACCATGTTGGCCGGGCTGATCTCGAACTCCTGACCTCAGGTGATCCACGTGCCTCCGCCTCCTAAAGTGCTGGGATTACAGGTGTGAGCCACGGTGCCCAGTCAATACAAAGTTTTAAGAATAGAAGTCTGGCCAACATAGTGAAACCCCATCTCTACTAAAAATACAAAAAATTAGCTGGGTGTGGTGGTGTGCACCTGTAATCCCAGCTACTTGGGGGGCTGAGGCAGGAGAATCGTGTGAACCCAGGAGGCAGAGGTTGCAGTGAGCTGAGATCGCGCCATTGCACTCAGCCTGGGCGATAGTACGAGACTGTGTCTCAAAAACAAAAACAAAAACAAAAAAACAAAACAAACAAGCAAGAGTAGAGCTTGCTACACAAAAAGTGCTCAAAAAATGCTAGCTATTACTACGAATATGACAGAAACAAAGATGCCTCCACATTTACCTCAGAGTAAATGCCAAAATCCTTGCAAAGGTCAAGAATGCCCCACATGATCTCAACTGATATTTTGTTGAATATAGACATCCTAAGTAAAAGAACCTCTTCCTGGTGTAAAGACAGATGCCTGTACCATGCGGATCCAAATGAAAAACTGCTATCTAGATTCTTGTGGTGAGAGGGTACAGATTCTAGACAGAAAGCTGCTCTTACAGACTGGAAGTAGCTAAGAAACTGAGTTCTGCAGTCAGAAAAATCTGGATGCAAATTTTAGCTCTGCCACTTACTAGTTGACAGATTGTGGGAAAGTTACTTGACCTGTAAGTCAGTTAATTTGTGTCTTAACTTGTAATATTCCTGTGGTTTCATGTAATTTGATGAACGCCTTAAATGTTTGAATAAAGATATCATCATCATCATCCTCATCATTATCATCACTGTCCTCATCACCATCATCATCATTGAAGTCTTTTGCCTGGGTCCGTTTTAAGTGTAGGAAGTTTCAGAGAAAGGTAACTTCTCCAAACATGCAGAGATTAGGGATGGGGAGAGTAAAATTTAGTTAGAGGAAAATGCTCATATTGTGCACCTCTAAGTCATGAAAAAATGTGCCTCAATTTTACAAGGAAGCTAAAGAAGAAACAAAAATGACAGCTACTAAAACTGATAACAAATGCTCAAAACAATTTGTTGCTAGTGAAAGTGTCATAAGGAAATTATCATTATACAAAGACATTTCTTTGCCAGAACAGTATACAAACACCCAGATAAGGAACACAGGTGCTTTCTCACTCATTTGCCAGGGCAACACACAAAGTTTGAAGATGATCCCTAGAATGACATCAAGTCAAGGGATTATCATGCTTGTTGTATCCACATTTCAGGACCTCCATTAACTCTCTGGACATCATCAGACACTGTGAAAAATGCTGAAGACAGGACAATATGACCCTGAGCTGAGAAGATTAATAACCGGTGAATAACTAAACTAGCTCACTGATAGTTTGCTATGCTGATTTCTACAGCTTTCTTAATGGATTATTGGAGTAGTTTATGGGGCATAGCCAAAAATATACTTTATTGAGGGACATGAAAGGTCTGAGAAAAGCTTAGCTGAGAAGTATCTGGCTTTAAAAAACACAGAATCTTTTTAAACCTTTTTTCCCCCCACTTGTCTTCTATTTTATAATTCTCCTGAGGCTAGAAATCGTGCAAGGACTAAGGGTTGCTTCTGGGAGCATCAGCGCAAATGCCCACACACAGTGCAAGATTGCTTACCTCACAGGGTCACCTGAGGCAAGCTGCATGACTTTGTAGAAGTGATAAACGTGAGAAGATGAGGTAGCAAACTTCAGAGGAGCAATTCTTTCTTCAATAGGAGTCTGTGGAATTTACCAGTAGTGGAGATCTGCATTTCAACATGAGGGTGTACTTACAGGATGCTGAACATAGATTTAGAATGCTTATTATGTTAGTGGATAGATGTCACTCACACTCAATCTCTGTTTCTTTTACAAGGTCATTCTAAATGAAATGGAATGGAAACTAACCATTCTAAAAGCTCATGGTTGTATACATGACCTGACACCACCGGGAAGGTGAATGACATAGGTCTTAATTCACAGGGCCCTCCTTGTCCATGCTGTTTGGCTATATAGTACATAATTTATAAATTTGGGTGATTTTACAAGGATTGAATATTAACAAAATAACAAAAATAATCACTACAATTATGTGTCAGGCATTGTGCTGGCTTCCTTAAATTATTCATTTCCTCGTCACAATGATCCTATTAGAGTCCTAGGAACCTTCTAAAACTTTTTAAAACAGTAGTACAAGGATTTTGTTTCTTAAAGGCATAAGCCTATAAAGACAGAGAGAATGGCTGGGAGGTATTACTATTAAAATACTGGAAAGCAACTGAATGATTAGCAGATAAGAAACCCTGAATCCTAAACTGGCAGTGGGGAAAGACAAGAAGCAGTCTGACTTACTCTACAGAAGAATGCCCAAAGATTCGGGAATTCAGGATCACTGGAAGTCAGGTAACAGAGCACTGGAGCATGCTGTTTAGAATCAATTAGGTCCCTATTTGCTCTCCCTTATTCCATGCATCCAGGTGACTAAACTTCCCCACTGCAGAAGTATTCTGGGATTTTACTTTCTAAGCAGGTAATACAGAGGTAGGTCTCTGGGCCAGAGGACACCAGGTTGAATTGAGGATAGCAGGGATTTAGTGAGTGTTTATATAGTGAAGCTGAGATTCTCAGTCTCCTTCCCCAAGGAGGCTCCCAGGACACTGGTGTTGAGTCCTATGTCCTTCCAAATGAGACTAGATACTAGATACTCTTTCTCTAGGTAGCAATCAGCCAAAAAGGAAACACCTAAATATTAATGTGGGTATGGGGAGTTCCACAAGGAAATGGCCCAGTTCTTAGTCAATGAACTTCATCTACATGTTCATGGCTTCACATTGGCTTTTTAGTGCCACACTCTTAAATATGGGCAGACAACTATGAGTTGATAGACATGTGAGGACAACTGACACAAAAGATCAAGTTCAAAGCAAGGAAAAAGAAATTCTATCATTATTTTTTCAGAGAAATATTAGATATTGAATTGACAGTAGCAAGAAAAGGGCGTTTCTTGTTTATCTGCATAAACAAGAAAAAGGTGCTACAAATAAGGAACATTCAGATACTAGAAGAGAGTTCCTAAAAATTTAAGCCATGATAATTGAAAGGTAAAGGTTAACTGGTCTAAGACTGATCTCCTGTAGGCTGGCCTCCCAGAAAAAGAGGCTCTCTACAATGCTCTGAGGAAACTAACCATGGCCCAGTGTTTATGGCAATCATTCCTAGTCAACTCTTATAGTCTAACATTGGCCCCTACTCTCCAGTCACACCAGGGGAAGGCATGGTACTTCCCCAATTGTGGCTCCTGAGGTGGTACTCCTGCCACTTGTTCACTGCGCTAGTAACACAAGGCTTGTCCTCTAGCCCGCAGATCATACTAAGAAAGATGCTGGTGATTCTATAATGACGAAGTTTGAAGCCGTACAGCCCAAGGTTTGGTGCCCTTCTTTTGGAATCTCACAGCTTACTAGATCTCGGTGGTTTGCCCTAGAATGCCGAGGGCAATGGGAAACCTGAATGCCTGCTACTGCTCTTGTCTGCACGACTCTCCCTGGAAATGCTGCTGCAGCAGGACTGATGTGTGTGCAGCCTGAACATTTGCCTTTGCCTGCCTGGCAGTGGCAGAGGGGACACAGAGCTGAAGAGAAATCTCAGGAAAGTTTCTGAAGGATAGAGCAAAAACATAAGGAGAGGAAACATAGGAAAGAAAAGAGAGAAAATCATAGGACCATTGTAGATACAGAGAACGGGATAAAGGTAGGAGAGAAATACAGTCTCAACAATAAAAAAGAAATCCTCAATTTTCGAGAACAGAAGGAAAAAAGATTCCCAATTAAATAGGCATATTAAGTATCAATCAGAAAAGATAACATGAGACTCCATAATAAATCACAATACTGTTAAAGTTCAGAACAATGAAGACAAAGAGAACAGCCTATAAGTGCTGTGTGTGTGTGTGTGTGTATGTGTATGAGAGAGAGAGAGACAGAGAGAGAGAGATAGAGAAGCAGGTCACAAACAAAAGAACAGGAGCTAGAATTGTTTCTGACTTCTCAAAGAATTTGGAGGACAATAAAATTTGGAGGTCAATGGATCAATAATTCCAAAATTCATCAGAAAAACTATTTCTATCCTAGGTATGGTGACTCATGCCTGTAATCCCATTACTTTGAGAGGCCAAGGCAGGTGGATCACTTGAGGCCAGGAGTTCAAGACCAGCCTGGCCACCACAGTGAAACCCCATCTCTACTAAAAATATGAAAATTATCTGGGCGCAGTGGTGCATGCCTGTAGTCCCAGCTACTTGGGAGGCTGAGGTGGGAGAATCACTTGAACCCAGGTGGTGGAGGCTGCAGTGAGCTGAGATCGTGCCACTGCTGAATTGCAACAGAGCAAGACCCTGTCTCAAAAAAAAAAAAAAAAAAAAAAAAATTAAAATTAAATAAGTAAATAAAAAAGAAAAGAAAAATTATTTCTATCCTAGAATTCTGTTCCCAGCCAAACTATCACCATGATTTTTTAGTAAACCTCTGTAGGATATGTTTCAGAAAATAAAAGAATAAATCAGAAGAGGAAGACACAAGCAAAGAAACAGAGAGGAGGAAGGAAGAAAATGATCAGGCAGGCATTTACAGTGGGTCCTTGGTTGAATTTGTTTCAAACAAAGGAAGAGCCTGAAAAATCAACCTGCAGGTACAGATAAGGGAACTTGCACAGGGGGGCTTGCGTAAGACATGCCCACAGCCACACAGATAAGAAAGGCCAAACAGGAAACTTGCCCAGACATGCCCATAATGGAAAATTCCATCTCTGACACATGCACAGTAAGGGGAACAAAGCAATATGGAGTAACTCAAGCTAAGGGCCTGCATACACACTAGGAGAATGGGGTGGAGCTACCAGAAATTTGTGCTTTATGCAAATGGGATTCTCAGCCCTCATTGGTTTCTTACAAAAGCCTCTGTATTCAACTGTGAAATGGCAACCCTCTTCCGGGTCCCCTCTCTGCAGCAGAGAGCTTTCTTCTTTTGCTTGTGAAACTTTCACTCCAACCTCACCCTTGGTGTCCACGCTCCTTAATATTCTTGGTCATGAGACAAAAAGAACTTGGGGTGATACCTCAGGCTACGAGAGACTGCTACATTGTGCTGCATTGGTGAGACTGGAGGGAAACTCCCAGGATGATGGTGAAGGAATGTCCTAGAAGGGTATTTTATAGTATGTGTCTAATTATATTTAAAGAAGTTTTTGGAAATTGACTAAAAGTTTGGGGTTTGAATTAGTAATGTGTATACAGAAACCTAAGCAAACAAACAGAGACTAGGAAAAGTGAAAAGATTTACAAAAGAAGGAAAGAGTATTCTTGGTGTGTTTCATTGCTCACTTGAGAATGGCACTGCATACTCATAGTTATGTAATCATGGGTTAATGATCTAATCAAAATTATGATTTATTTACATTAGGAGGGTGTGCTAAGGAGAGCTAAAGACTCATTTTGCATAGTAAGAAGTCAAAAGATAATCCCTAAAACTGAAGAATCAAGAGACATGTTATTTAAAGATGAAAGTCAATACCAAATCAATCAAAAAAAAAAAAAAAAAAAAAAAACTAAATCCCACAGAGGTGAAACTGGTTGCCTTCAGAAAAGGAAGAAAAGGGGACAGGAGGGTTTATGTTTCTCATGCTAAGCCTTTTAGAACCATTTGATTTTTCATTCTTTGTTCACATATAACCATGGGAAAAAATTAAAACTGAGAAAACAAAACATTGTCAGGTAGACATTGTTATCCTATTTCAAAGATGAGGAAACTGAGCTTTTACACAATTCATAACTAGTAGAGGGGAATTTTTAATACAGAACTGTAGGTGTTCTTAATTACAACAATTTATTAGGTTGCTGCAAAAGTAGTTGCATTTTCAATTGTATTAAAATAATGGCAAAAACCGCAACACTTTTGTACCAAACTATTGCTAGTTGCCTCTAGAAATCTGGGTTGCTTTAGAAGGGAAATGACCTATTATTATAGAGTGTCTCTGTGTCAGGTTATATGTTTAATGCTCTGCATAATGTTACCTTTCTTAGGCACGTAACAACTTAGGGAGGTGGGTATTCTCCTTTTGCAAAGGCAGAATCTGAAGCTTAGAGAGGAAGTGGTGAAATCACCATTGGAGGGGAGCTTTCAAAGCCCACACTAAGGAGCAAAAGTGCTACATATTTTACTCTTCCCCATCATATTTAATGAGTTGAGGATATCGTCAACTTTTACAGTTTTTTCAATGTAAATGCTATTTCTTTGGCTTGCTGTTATTTAGTCTTAAAAAATCCAACTCTGATTTGTTTGTTTTCTTTGGAGGATCCATGCCAGGTAAAATGCTGCCTGACAGATTTCGTGTTCTGTGGTCTAACGTTCATTTAGGAGAATGGCATTTTTCTGCTCGACTTGCTGTATCTCCAAACAGGTTTGGATATGAGGCATTAGCGTTTTTCCTAAACTGGCCATAAAAAAGGAGCTTAGTGAATACTGAAAACTGTCTAAACTTGATGTAAAATTATCCCTCCCAAGAATTAATACCTCTTCTCTCCTAGTAGGAACTCATTCTCTCAAATATAGAAACACACACTCTCTACATGGCTGAATAGTAAGCAATGATTAGTTTATATCTCAAAAGATTTTTCTCAGGGAATCCAAAAGAGGAGTACATCACAGATATGTCATCAATCCCAAATGTCCCAGTTACTCAACATTATGAGAAAGTTTCCTAAATTACAAAACAGGGTATGACTTAGGGTTGACATGTGTCCTTGCTTGCCCAGGATGGTTTTGGGTTCATCTCTGTTGTTCCAGCCTATCTGCAGCACCCCATTTATTCTAACTGGGATAAAACATTATATGATCGCCCAGTGTCACTTTATTATTGCTCCCATTTTGCTATGCTGGCACAGAATCTATTGCATACCCTACTTTTATCTTGCTTCCATGCCAATATATGGGTTACCAAGCCAGTCTTGCGTGACGGAGATGGGTAAGTGGCTATTTTACTGCACTGGTATTCTCTCTTTTTAATAGGGTAACATGTAGAAAGCAAGCATACATCTTATTAACCTAACATATTGTTCTGCATACTGTTTCAAAATAAAGCAACTTCATTTCCTAGGTGCTTTAAGTTAAACAGGTTATTTGAAAAATGACAACACCCTTTGGGTGAGACATTATAGATAACCACAGGCAGAGCCAGGTGACACCCTTTGTCGGTTATTGATTAAAATGATCTGATATACATCTTTCCAAGCACAGAATAATCCACTGGCATTACAGAAATGATGGTAATCTTACAGGGAGGGTTAATCAGATACATGAGAAATCATATCTATTCCTTGATAAAGTACGAGTTACTCAGAAATCAATCACAGATTCCAGTTGCTCACACCACCATCCTTCAGAAAACAGAATTCAGGACAGATAGATACTGTTTTGTCAAAGACCTAGTACACAACAAGACATGCTGCAGATTTGAACAGTTTTGCCTGCTGAGAGCATTGATTTGTGGGTTTTATAATACATGCACAATAGTAAACAACATAAATATAAGAAGTAGATATACAGTAATGATTTACTTTTTCTGGGAGGACAGTGACTAATCTCTCAGACTTCAGTGCTGCTTCAAAAACACTGCTGGGATTTGGTACATTTTCAGGGAACTACACAGTAAGACACACAGTTAAGCACTTGGAGACATTGCTCTTGGATAAATGGTAGTGGAGTCGATGCGGGGGGCAGGTAGTAAAAGTAACACAAACACAATGATATTGATTATCAGTTAAAGGTACACACTCAACACCAGGAGCTCTTAGATGTTTGTCAGACAAAATTCTAATTCTTATAACAGGTTGGACCTCCCATTTTAAGGAGGAAAAACTGAAATTTCTAGAGATTAATTGTTCCAGGCTATAGGGCTGCTAAGAAAGTCTGGAGTTAGTATATGAAATCAAGCCTGTCACATACCAAAGCCCATGTCCCTTTCACTATGCCCTATTGACGACCTCTGTTTTTCCTTGGTCTGCTACTTACTAATTTGCTCAGTAGTTACTTTAATAACAAGAATTTGCTGAGTTCCTCTGTGAGAAAATAAGGTATAGTAAAAGGCCTAACTATCGGGCCTTAGCTTGAATACAAAATTTTCCCTTTCTAGTACCCTTTGCAAAAAGAATGAGCTGGAAGAGATGATCACTATCTCTTTCAAAAATTTCAAAGGGACCTTCTACTTTGGGCAATTTATGAATCAACTCTGAGATAGGATGATTCCAATGCACTGCAAAAGGAGACCTAGTCATGTGGTCCTTTCATTCATTCTTTCTTCCATTCATTCAAGATGTTGTTACAGAGCCCCTAATATGTGCCAGACGTGTCAAAGACTATGAGTATAGGTGAGTGTTCTGATCGTGAAGTTTATGTTCCCATGCGGGTGACATGAAGTTCATATAACCAAAACCAAAAGTATGTTTAGATAACAAAAGTATTATTAAAAATCTACACAGTGTGGGCTGAGTGCAGTGGCTCATGCCTGTAATCCCAGCACTTTGGGAGGCTGAGGTGGGCGGATCATGAGGTCAGGAGGTAGAGACCATCCTTGCTAACACAGTGAAACCCCATCTCCACTAAAAATACAAAAAAAATTAGCCGGGTGTGGTGGCAGGCGCCTGTAGTCCCAGCTACTTGGGAAGCTGAGACAGGAGAATGGTGTGAACCTGGGAGGTGGAGCTTGCAATGAGCCGAGATTGTGCCACTGTACTCTGGCCTGGGCGATGGAGCGAGAATCCGTCTCAAAAAAGAAAAAAAAAAAAAAATCTAAACAGTGTGCTGAGATAGACTGCAATTGACTAATGTTTGTTTCCCCCATCTCCAAATTCCTATGTTGAAACTCTAATCCCAATGTGATGGTATTAGGAGGTGGGGCCTCTGGGGAATAATTAGGTCATGAGGGTAGATCCCTCATGAACAGAATTAGTGCCCTTATAAGAAGAGGAAAGAAAGCTGGCTAGTTCTCTTACTGCCACGTAAGGATACAGTGGTAAATGAGTATTTCCAAACCGGGAGGCAGGCCCTAGCCAGACTCTGAATCTGCCAGTGCCTTGGTCTAGAACTCTCTAGACCACGGCCTCCAGAATTGTGAGAAACAAATTTCTGCTTACGCTGCAGAAACGGGGATCCTTGTTAAAAAGTGGCAAACAATTTGGCTGAATTGTGTTTGTGTTCTAGTGTTTTCCGGAAGGTAGAATTTGCAAGTGATGACACTGGATATTTAGCTGAAGAGATTTCTAAGCAACGTGTGGAGTAGCTTGGTTCCTCCTGACTGCTTATAGCAAAACGTGAGAAGACAGAAATGATCAGAAGACAGAATTAGTAAGCAAAAAGGAAGTAGAAATTAAAGATTTGGAAAAAATCTCAGCCTATCCATATTGCAAGGGAAAAAATAAAAATGAAAAAGCACTTTCTGAAGAGAATACAAAGGATGTGGCCAAGTGATTCCTGGATAAGGAGATTAGCCTTGGTGTGAATCACTGACTTAATCAGCCACCCCAGCAGGAAAAGTTCCAATTTAAACTGAAGAGGAAGAAGATGGGAAGAACTGAAGAAAGGCTATCAGAATTTTTGGATTTTATGGAAGACCATAAAGCTATTTGGCAGTGAATGTGTGCTTATTTCCAAGACACGGGAAGAATGACCCTAAAGGCGATTCAGAGATCATCAGGCTGCCTCTTGAATTTTAAAAGGCGCTTCACCTTGCTTCCACCCACCAGGCAGCCTCTATCCAAAGGCATGGGTGTAGAGCCACCCAGTTGACCCCTGAAGAGCTACAGGTATAAGACCACTGCCCCAGTGGGTCTGAAAGGCTTTATTTGTGAAGCCAAGTACACAATGGCATAGACAAGATGTTAGCAGAATATGGCCATTTGGCTAGACGCTGGGGTTCTCATTGGTGGGCTGTGAACAGTAGAACAAGAGAAGAGAATAACTATTTGAGTGCTGGTGGGTGCTGATTAAGGTTAAAACATAATGTAGTCTTCCCAATTATCCTATTAAATAGGTACTATTACATAAATTTTACAAGCACACTTTCAACAGCTTATAAGTGGTAATGTTGAGATTTGAACCTGATTTGTCTATCTTCAAAGTCTATACTCTTCCCTCTATAATACATTAGAAGAAAAGAGAACAAATGGACATTATTGGATCTGCCAGAGACCTTCTCTGTCCAGTTACTCTGCCTTAAACATCAGGCACGATGTCACAGAAATAGAGAGGAAGGGTGTCCAGATTCTGTAGAGCTGCAGTGGGTGGAAGACTGATGGGGAGACTATTCTCTAACAGTGTTTTCTAGGAATAGAGTGGAAGGCTGTTATCAGAGTAGAGGCAGGATCAGGAAAAACATCAAAGTAACTGAGAGGAGAAAAGTTGGTGACCCCTAAGAATATGTCAAGCTCTAGGACATCTAGGACATCTAGAGATCATAGCTGATGAATTTGCTTAATTACTTCCTTTTTGTCTTCATTCATTCTTTTTGTGTGTGTGTGTGTGCAAAATAGATAATTACTTATTTTTCCCTTTTATAATTGAAGATTTATATCTTACGTATAACATAAAATTCACCTTTTTAAAGTATACACTTGAGGCCGGGCATGGTGGCTCACAACTGTAATCCTACCACTTTGGGAGGCTGAGACAGGAGGATCACTTGAGCCCAGGAGTTCTAGACTAGCCTGGGCAATATGGTGAAACTCTGTCTCTACAAAAAATACAAAAACATTAGTAGCGCATGGTGACATGCTGGTGTACACCTGTAGTCCCAGCTACCTAATGGGCTGAGGTGGGAGGATCACTTGTGCCCAGGAGGTCAAGGCTGCAATGAGCCGTGATCATGCTACTGCACTCCAGCCTGGGTGACAGAACAAGGCTCTGTCTCAAAAATAAATAAACATTTAAGAATTATACAATTCAGTGGGTGTTTTTTGTTTTTTGGTTTTTTCTTTTTTGGTGCAACCGTGACTACTATCTAATTCCAGAATATTTCCATTATCCCCAAAAGAAGCCCTGTACCTATTAGGAGTCAGTCCCAATTCTCGTCTCCTTGAATCCACTGGCAGTTATGAATCTACTTTCTGCTTCTATACATTTTCCTATTCTGGGAATTTCGTAGAAATGGAATCATACAATATGTGGCCTTTTGTGTCTGGCTTCTTTCACTTAGCATTATTTTTTCAAGGTTCATCCACATATCAATTGCATATATCAGTACTTCATTTCTTTTAATGGCTGAATAATAGGTCATTTTATGGATACACCACATTTGGTTTATCCATTCATCAGCTGATGGGCATTTGGGTTGATTTCACTTCGGCTAGTACGAATAATGCTTCTATGGACATTTCTGTGCAAGTTTTCCTTGTCTTCTGATACATCTACACATGACTCAGTTTTAAAGTCAGTATCTTAAACAAAACATTTTACGTACTGAAAACTGCCCTTAAAAGTCTCCCAGGAAGGCACCACCTTGGAATCAATATACTGTTCAAATGAACCAGTTTTCTCTCTAGCCCTTTCTCTAAGAGCCAGCTGAAGTGGCTTGCTTGTGTTTGGTGGCCATACTGTATAAAATCAATGTCATCAATTCTCTTCAGCCTGGTGAGATGATCACATTTTGACAGGTATATGAGGATCGAGGCAAACTGAGTCCATTGTCCTTTCAGGTCCTCATTGCATGACCACTCACGGATGAGCTGGTTGGTAAAACTGCCCACACTATTTAAATGGTAATGTATCTCTTTCCTTGAGTGACCATAACCTGATGCATGTAAAATAAATGTTGATAAAATAGAAATCTCTTGGACATGAAAAATTTCATCTCATTTTTGGGGGTGCCTGAGTTAGAATACCTCTGGATAAATTTGTTGTTACTGTTAACAAATAAATTTGAAATTAGGATGTTTTAATGCTTTATTCCAACTTCTTTATCAAATAAGAGAATTTTAGAACTAGAAGAGGCCTTCATTTTCTCAATTAAAGGCTCTTCATTTTACAGGTGAGAAAACTGGAATCTGGGAACCAGCCCCCAGATATACAGGACCTCAGTTCACTGCTCTTTGTATTAGACTGTAATGATTCCCATATTCACAAATTGCAGAAAAAGTAGGTCATATGGTCTCAAGTTTTATCCTATTTACAACCCTTATAACTCAGGATGTTACCTACTATTTTACTATTTCTCTCTCTATATCTCTGTTTCTCTCTTTTTTGAGCTGAATCTGAATTATATTCCTCTCTGGTTGGCAGGGAGTTCATGAAGGTAAATTAGTCAAGAGGAAGAGCTACTTTGTCTATAATTTATGGCTTTTCTTTTATACACAAACTTTCCCCAACAGACTGGTGCACTAATGAGTTCAGCTGGAAGGTGGCACCCTGATTTTCTGGAGCTGAAGCTTAGCAAAAATTTTGTCATTCAAACGCACTGGTTGAATCGATTAAAAATGTTCATGAAAATTAGAAAATGGCTTTATGGGTGTTTCATGGCCACTGTTATAGTACCATTAATCTACACTCTCCCTGTTTCATTGGCAGTTGACAGGAATCCCCAGTCAGCAGACAGAGAAAGAAGTCTTTTTAAAGACAGGACTAATTTGTTTCCTGGTGAAAGGTGACAACCTGCCTCAATTTGCTTCAGATTTCTCAACGATAATGACTTGTGTTTTCTTGTCCCAATTAACCACCAACTGCTCCTGAGAAGATCATGTTCATTCAGATAACTGAATTTCTCTTCCACTGATAACCTTCTGGTATAGATATGGGAGTGAAATGCAGATTCAGTGTAGAATCATGTATGGAATTATAAATAGAAAGATTTGAAACATTCTCTTCTCTAGTCTTCTTCCTCTCAAATCTCCATCATGGTCAATTTGCATCTACTTAATAATTTAAAAATTGGAAATAATCAAGAGCTGGCTTTTTTCATAGAGCAATGAGACCCACTTAATACTGCATGTCAAATGCTTTCAGAGGATGTGGCAGTATCCTAAGCATGTGATTTAGAGCTATAAGATAATACAGAATAATAAGGTCTGGGGTCAGTTTAGAGAATACATGCCTCCTGTCTAAAGGCATTCCAATTTTAAAGTTTTAAACACTCTGACAGCCAAACAATACAAGTCTGTGGGTTCAAGTCAAATTAGCCACGAGAGCTACCAGTTTGTAACCCCTGGTCTATAGCTGACATTTTAACACACCTGATGTTTCCTAACATGCCTGTCCTCTTTCTTCCCCTTACTCACTCCTTATCCAGTGATGCTTCTGGGAAAAAACAATGAGGAATTCTTGGCTCAGTGCCATTCTTTCTCCTGGAAGAGTGAAGGATGTACACTTATTGGGTTGATCCTCCACTCTTTATTTTTCTTTTTATAGTGAGAGAGACTTGAGGTTGTGTAGTGGTAAAAGTCTGCTTAATTTGGAGTTCAGTGTTAAGAAGCCCACTATTGCTATGTCCCTGAGCCACATTCCCCTTTAGCACTAGCGAAGCTGACATTTGATTTTCATCTGCCCAACTACCTCAACTTACTTCTCAAGTGTTTCAAAACTCAGGCACTGAACAGATTACTGTTTATTGAACCCCTTCAAATCCCAACATATGATTAAATAGAAAACGGTTCCTTTTATTGGACTCTATTTTAGAGAATAGGTTACTTGAGAATATATTACTCAAAATTAGCAGAATAACCTTTTCAACCCATACTGCATTGCTGATTATGGATAAATTCACACTGAAAGCAAAAAAAAAAAAAAAAAAAAAAAAAAAGAAAAAGAAAAAGAAAAGAAAGACTCTGCAATAAGAACACAAAGTCAACTTGACAGAATTCAACCTAGGGGCATGATTTTGCTCTGGAGTAGAAGCAGATGAGGGCAGAAGTTTTCAAAGCTATAAAATTAGAGAATGATAACATTTCAGAGTTGGGTGGGATATATGAGTCAACATTTACTTAGGGTAGGCCCTGAGAATGCTAAGACGAATAGAAAATGACCCTATAGGCTACTCAAACCACACACTTGTATCTGATACATGAATTCTTTCTGCCATATTTCCCCAGAGTAGATGTCTAGTCTACTAGACATGAAATGAATGTCATCACTAATAGGCCAATGGCCTAGTTGTTTGAAAATTTTCCTTTTATCAAACGTAAGTAATATCCTCTGCTCCAATAGTTCCTGCTCATCTCTTACGGTACTGTCCTCTGATGTCACATAGAGTTTGATATCTCTTTAAATGTTTGAAAACACTGACCACCCCTCCCCTCCCACCCTCTATAAGTCTTCTCTTCCTTGGATTACCAAGCCTCAGTTTCTACAGCTGTTCCTCATATCATCCCAGTTGTCACTCTTTAAAGTGATTTCAAATTTTAATGTCTATCTTAAAATAAAAGCAATCCTCTTCCAGTTGTATTTTTATCAGTAGATCTCTATATTCCGCCCCCGCCCCCCCGCTCTTGTTTTGGACACTATTATGTTCTAGGTTTAATTTGCTTTTTTAAAGAGTATATATTGTTGACTCATCAATGATGTTATGGTCATCTAAGACCTATAACACAACTTGACTCTAAAATTTGGCTCTCTCATCCTGAGTTTTGAAGAAAAATGCAAATCTTCATATTTTATCACTATTAAGATGCATCTTGTTACATTTGGTTCAAATAACAAAGATTAAAGATAATTATCTTTTAAAGTAATTTTGAATACTAATTCCATATTTAGTTTATTCCCTAATGATTCACGTCATCAGAAAGTGTACTCAGCATGTTATCACTAACATGATGTGTCAACTGATAAGAAATTTCAATAGGAAAAGTTTGAGGAAAGGGCAGAGAAATGACTAGGGATTTCATTCTCCCATTGACATTAATCCCTTCTATGGTTTAAAAGTTTGTGTCCCTTCCAAAATTCATGTTGAAACATAATTCTTAATGCAACACTATTAAGAAGTATGGCTTTTAGGAGGTGACTGAGTCATGATGGGGTTAGGTGCCATTATAAAAAAGCTTCGCATGGGGAGTTTGTCTTCTTTTGCTGTTCCATCCTCTCTGCCATGTCAGGCACAGTGTTCCTCCCCTCTGGAGGATGCAGTGTTCAAAGTGCCATCTAGGAACTGAAAACTGGGCCCTCCCTAGACCCTAAACCTGCCAGCACCTTGATCTTGGACTTCCCAGCCCTGAGAGCCATGAGAAAGAAATTGCTATTGTTCACAAGTTACTCATTTTATGGTATTTTATTATAGCAGCATGAGTGGACTAAGACAATCCCCCAACCAACACTTTCAGGGTAAAACATGTGAAACAATCCTCCTAAACATCCCCCAGATTCTTCTCTCTATCTTCCCATATAGATATTACAAGAGTTGTTCTTTTTGTTTTGTTTTGCTGATGCTATTTTGACAAGCAGGAGATATAAACATATTCATAAAGAAATCAGGCTAGTCCTTATTTATTGTTCAAAATAATCTATGCTGGTAGAAAGATACCAATGAAAACAGAAGTTACAAACAGTGTATACAGTATGATCTTTTTGTGATAAGGATATTTATTTATAGATCTGAGGACAGATTCATACACAGTTAAGATACAGATGTAGATACAGATTGGATTCAGCCTCGATGTAATTCTAGAAGAAAACATAAAAAATATGTGGATCTCTCTGAATGATGAGATTATCTTTTCCCTAATAATTCTACAAATAATATAATTAAAACATAATTTTTACAAAAATCGTATGCTGGTAATAACTACTTTTCATTTTAAAGTCTCTTAGAAGAAGCAAAATTTCCACTGAAGTTGGTGTCATGTCACTTAGCTACAGTTTGTGCAAACTGTATTATTTCCATTAAAAAGGGAATCAAAATATTTGCCTATTCTCCACAGGTCCTGAAATATAAGCAATAGTGCCTCAGCTATGGGTGTGTTCCCCTCACTTTTCCGCTGTATTTTCCCTGAATATGCTAGGACCCTTCATATATTGGGGCCATTAGATAAATTTCTTTTCCTGGGATTACCTTGACATTTAAAAAAATTTGGCAGACTCTTATTCATACTTCAATTCGCTGTTCAATTATCACCTTTACTTCTTAGTTACGCCTCCCTTTGTGTTCCTTCTGTACTCTGAACACAGCTCTGTGTCTTTGTTTATCCGTATTGCCTCCGAAAGGTTGAGCTCCTAGGTTTGCAGGCTTTGTTGAGTATAGGCATTCCCTGAAGAACTTGTTGAAAATGAAAATTCCTGGGTCTCATCCCTGAAGATTCTGGTTCTGCAGGTCAGAGGTAGGGTCCAGGAATATGCATTTACTTAAAAACTCCTACATGATTCTGAGCCATACATTGTGATGGCTCACAATGGCCTAGAAGGAAGAGATGGTTTTGTCTTTTGTACCTTTTGACTATTCCCTCATATTTGGACTGCATCAGAGTGTCCCTTCATCAACTATACTGTCATTATAATTTAATTTCCTTTGTCTTTCACATGAAGAAGTGTTGGTGCAAATTGCACAGTGACCAGGTGTTCTACCTATGCTGTGACAAAGCCAATGGAGGCAGATACATGTTCTATCAGGAGAGACGTAGGCTCATGAAAGTATACATGGAGGAGAAGGCAGTTCTGATTTGACCCTTTGGATCCCCCTCTTCTAAGCAGAATCCAAGCTTTACTTACATTTACAAGCAGTTCTACTTTTGAAGAGAGAGAAAAGGGGAAATAGTTAATAAGATGACAGTTGGTATGGTTTCCAGTTTGGGGAATCTTCAAAGCAATGTTGCTAATCTTCACTTAATTATGTCTTGCACTTTTGCACACTGATTATAGACCTGCTAGAAGGCCACGCAAAAAGCCACTCTTACTCTATGTTCTGCTTACATTTCCTCTCCCATAACCAGGAACCTCCTTTCGACTCCTCAAATGGATACATAAAAGAGACAACCATTTTAACCTTTTAGAAATGGATCTTCTACAGTAAATCAGAGAGAGATGATGAAAATGTTAATTAACTTGCTTTCATCTTGGTCAGATTCTGTATTTAACCTAAAGGCCTAAAGTCTTTTGGGCAGTTTTCTTAAATTTAATTGCCTGTGACAGCCAAAGAAATTCAATCATGATTTGGTGGGGCTGCCTCTTTGAAAGTAATACTCCTCCTGCCTCTGGCACAGAAAACAAATGCCAAAAAAAGGAAGGTGAGATTCACTCATGAATTATTCTGACACATCTCCTTTCTGAATCAAGGTTTATAAGAGACCAAGCTTTCCCTTTCAGACTTGGGACCAACTGTTGTCTTCCCCCATGGGACCACCTCTAACATCCAAGGAGACAGATAATTTAAAACATACACATAGACACACCACAAGCTCCTCTTCTGAGAGATCATGTGCACATAAAACCAGTCTACATGACAAAGCATCATTCTCAAACCACAGGAAGTTCAGATATTTAGAAACGGAAGGTAAAAGTGCCTAATTTTTCTTTTCTCTTTATTTATTACACAATTAGCCATTTAAACTCCTTTGAAGCTATGGAAATTATTTTTAAAGACTCCATAGTTTGAGAACAACCTATATTGAGCTTTAAACATTTAATGAACTGAAAAACTTAACATAAACCATTTCTTTCCTTTAGTAAAGGAATAGCTCTATGGCAAGATGACAGAAGTAAGATGACAGATGTACTTTAAAAAGATATGCATGAGAAAAAGATAGATTTTTATTTATGTATTTCAAAAATATATAACTTTAATAATGCTGAGGATGTGTTCAGAAGTGGTAGCAGAGGTAGATGAGAGATCTATGCTTTTTAATATCAACTTCCTCTTGAGTGAGAATCTTATCGCATTAATAGCTAAATCACACTGATTGCAAAACAGCTGAAATGAGGCAATTAGTATGGTCTATGACAGCCATGAAGAATGAAACATGTGAGGTTTTCAATGCAAGCCAGATGGATATCTTCAATATACTTCTTATTATCTTCTTGTGGTAATAAGTTCAATTAAACTGAATCAGTATAACGTAAGTCTCTTTGAATTGTTGGAAAAGAAATTAATTATGTGCTTCACATTTAATGAAGCCAAAGAGTCATATTCTGTTTGCCTTTTTTGTTTGTTTTGTTTATTCTGATTAGTAAGTATTCATTACAAAAGAATTCATTAATTCATTTTATAGGAGAGTTTTTTTCCTTAAAAGAAAGAAATCATTTGTATGGAATGGGTTAAATATCACCAGGTAAAAGGTATCTCTTCTACAATAGCTGAGAGAGACCTGAAAAAACAGACCTCCTGTCTGGATGGCTTTGCCTGCAATATCTGACCATGTAGGATTCTGACCTGAGGTATTCTTTTTAATTTGAAATATTTTACATATAAAACTACAATGAAAATTTACCAATATGTGCTCATATTCCCTCTTCTAGAATTAGCAGGCTTTAACACATTTTCATGTACCTCCAGCCTTTTTCCCGCCATGAATATATATTAAAAATTTACCCAAACAGATATTACCAACACAGCTAAAGTCCTTCACATAATCTCACTCCAGGCATCCTCCCCCAAAATATTGAGTTAGTGCTTATGCCGCATGTGTATTCTGTATGCAAACATTATAAGATATTATTTTATATTACTAATTTTATATTTAATCATACAATATATTAAACAAAATGATACCATATGTATTATTCTTTAATTTCCTTGTTTTTTTTTTCATTACAAACAACACTACAAGGAACATCTTTGCAAGTCTGCCTCGGAACATGTGTGAATCCCACTAGGTTAAATGCCCAGAAATGGAATTGCTGGGCCATGGAGATTGCACTTTCTCAATTTTACTTGCTCTCCACCGCATCTATTCCAATTTCTATCCCTACTCAGAGTGTGTGAGTACCATTTTCCTCACATAGTCACGAACAAAAGGTACCGTTAGGTGTTTCTCTTTTGCCAATCTCATATGTAACAAAATCACACCACACTGATGCTTACATTGCCTTTCCCTGATTATTAATGAGGTGACGTTACTGCAGAAGCTTCTTGACCCACAGAGTGTCTTTTATGCCAAAAGCAAAAATGTGAGGCCTGTCTTCAGCATAGAGGCTTTGCTATGAAAGGACAGAGTTGGCATAGAGAAATGTAACAGTTAAGGAATTATATCTTCCCTCTCTAGACCAAGGATGGAGAAGTAATGGGCAGGCTGGAGTCAGGGCAGACTGGCATGGTATGCAATCAGCATTACAAAAAGAGAGAAGGTTTTTACAGAGAGATTTGGACAAAAGGGGAATCATTCTATTCACGATTGATATTGCCAAAGGCATGTTATTTGCTCAATCTCTGTGGCTCTCACACATGTCCATAAGAATGTCAGAGGAAATAATCACGTCCTGTTTCATCAGATTTCCAGGTTATGTCATGCTTTGTGAACACAGGAAGAACAAGAGGCACAATTACCTACCCTTCTTTTTAGATTCTCCTACTATCAGTGTGACAGATCTCAGATCTAACAGGATCTAGTATTGAAATGTTCTGGCCAGATGTTCTTCTACTGAGGGACCTACCATAATTACCATTTGGCACTTCTAATGACAAACTTTTCCTTCCTACTCTAGATGCCTGGGGTCAGAATTTGTGTTAGTCCTATTAGAAATACCCTTAATTATCACCTAGAAATAATTGGTTCCAGTGGAAGACATCTAATTCGGTTGAAGTGTATTCAGTTATAAGGGACCAATGTTAAAAGCTTTTGTTGTGTGTTAGCAGCCAACTGTCATTGTATGTTACTGATTTCTGATTGATCCCCTGTCAAATCTGGATAAAGCCTTGAACAATTTTACATAGAAGATGTGGGCTGCTTCAAACTCATTTGCAAAAAAAGTTCCAACTGAGAAGACTCTACTTTATTGCGTCTATTATGCTATGCATGGAAAGGTTGATATATCTCAATGCCCTACAGTTAAAACAGAAGAAGAATTTTATATAGTGTGCAATAGTAATGCTGTAGATACTCTTTGGTGCTGGTAAGAATATATATATATATATATATGAAATATATATATATATATACATATATATACATATATATATATATATGAAAAAATCTGTTCATTTAAACATAAATAAACTTCCTATGGGATGAACAATGAGCACTCTTTCTGACAATAAAGGAATCCATTAAATGTTCAGTAAACCACAGGAACATCTTTGGTTTGCAGGGTTGAAGAATGAAAATACAAAATAATTTCTTGTTAGGTGTATGTGTGATCTTAGTTAACTGCTACTAAAGACTTCTTTTCTATTAAAGCTATTTAAAGTATAAATTTATTTTTTCTTATTATAAAAGTAATTCTACGCACTGAATTTAGATATTTAAATAAGCAGAAAAGCCAAAAGAACTCTTTAAAAATTCAGACGAAATTAGGGTAAAACTTTATATAGTCAATTTCAAAATTAAAACAATGCTATTAGAGAAAGAACATGCAGTCTGAGAATTATGAGGCAAAGGTGGAACAGTTCAGCTGATTTAGGCTGGTGACGGTGGGAGGTTTACGAAGTGAGTAGTCTTTTTAAAAAAGCACCAGGTGATGTGCTTCTTACGTTACGGTCTTCTTAGTTTACTATTCTGGTTCCAGCTGTGTGAATCCTCCCCACATGCTGGAGAATCAAATTGAATAATTGTTCCAGTGTCTGCCAAGTAATTTTCCTCCTCCCTCTCAATCAATGATTTATCACGTCTCCTCTGGATTTTCAACTTGTATCCAAGTTCTAAAGTCAACCCTTTGGATACTGGGGTGACACTAAGGTCCTGGGAAAGAAAACTCCATACCAATTCCAGCTAATAATCCGACTCAAGGACATGTGGAAATTTCCAGCATGCAAGATCAGCAGGGGTAAAAGAAAAGTTGTGTATAGCTTGGCCAGACTATACCTTGGACAGAAATTTGAAGATCTGAGGAAGAGAAAAAGTTATCAAAGAAAGGATAAGTATTTTTTTTTTTTTTCTGTGAAGGACTTAATAGTAAATATTTAAGGTTTTGCAGAAGTGGCAAAGTTTAGGATATTATATAGGTACTTACATATTACACGGTCTCGGGGGTGGGGGGTGCAGTGGCTCACACCTGTAATCCCAGCACTTTGAGAGACTGAGACGGGCAGATCATCTGAGGTCAGGAGTTTGAAACCAGCCTTGACCAACATGATGAAACCTCGTCTCTACTAAAAATACAAGATGAATTTCATAAAAGTTTCACACCCAAAAATATTATTGTTCTTTTGGTTTTTTTCTCAACCAGCTAACATGTGAGAACCATGCTTAGCTTAGCCCCTGGGGTATATAAAACAGGTATGGATTTGGCCCATAGGGCATAGTTTGAAACCCCTGAAAACACAATGTTCTCAAACTCTGATGTGTGTAAGGATCAATTAGGGCATCTATTTTAAATGTAAGTTTTTCCAGGCCTCCTCCCTAGAGAGTTAGTTTTGTTAGGGTAGAAGTGAGGCCCAGGAGATCTGCATTTCTAACATGTACTCTAGTGAACTTTCACTTGCTAGGTGGCATGCATGTACAAAGTTCTTTGGTGTAGGACAGTGTTTCCCAAAGTATAGTCTGAAACTACCAGTTGCAAAATTGCTCAAGGTCAGTTTGGATGTAGTTCAGCAAGATGACTACGGTAACAGCATCCACAGCTTCATACCCTACATTTCAAGTCCTGGAGATGATCAGTAGGAGTGAGGGTTGCTATTAACATAGTTATCTTGTTGAACTGCATCCAAACAAATACTCTAAGTTGTTCTTCTCTAGGCCTGCTACTTAAAAATATCTGTCCTATGAAACCTGTAGAGCAGAGGCACTGTGTCACGCAAAATCCCCACCCACCACCACCCCTTTAACTCTGCTGTACAGATAAACATGATTTAGTAAGTACAATATTGCATATAAATGTACCCTGCCCTCCATATAGTTCTTAACGGTGTCAATGATCACAAAACCACATTTTTGTTTAAAGGTCAAACATTATGCTTTCTGTTAGGATTTGAGGGTTTGACTTAAGAACTAACTGTTCTTGCTTAAAATGAAACAGAAAACCAAATCCCAAGTATATTATAACTAGCCTGAAAAATAAAATCAGTAAAATTTAGGAATTCAGATGATGGGATGATAATCAAGAGCCCCCTGGGCACCTGTCAGAATTCTGCAGTTTGGAAGCCTGCTCATGCAGAATCTGAATATTTAGCCACGTGATGATTGCTTGTCAGAGGTTTATTCTAAACCTCCTGTATCTGGCGGAATAGATGGCCCCGCCTCCCTCTCCTCCCCTGCTTGCTGACCCTGTGTTTGATGCTATCTTCAGCCTCTCTCCAAAACATGGGGGCAAGGGTAGGGAGAAAGAGAATTGGATTTTAAAATCACGGTTAATGATAGAACTATTGTAAAAAGGTTAGAAAAGATGTGTTCTGATGCCTGACCTTCACAGTGTTTTAATCCCAGACACATGAGGAAATCGGAATGAATACAAGCTCATTTTAAGGTTAGAGAACACCGTCTCTGATAAATTAGTCCCTTTGTAGATCTCAAAATTGAATTAAAATACAGCGCTCAGTCATATTTCGGGCTAAGCTGTTACATTTGCATTAAAGGTGTAGGGCTCAAGCATTTTGATGTGGGATTCAGGACTTGGCACAGTTCATGTGGAGTTCAGAATGGTTTTCTCTGCCTATATCGTGCTTTATGGGGCAGATTTTAAAATCATATTTCTCAGTTTATGTTAATGTCCTTTTCGGAGACCTAGCAGTGTGGATGTCCCCTCTGCAGACGCACATACTTCCCATTAATGCTAATGGGAGTCAGAACCAACCACACTGGGAGATAAATGATCTCCCAAATCTCTTCTGACCTTATCTAAAGTAACAGGATTGTTAACTCCCGTGAACATATTGGCCAAATAAAGCTTTTTTCCCCCACCTCACCTAGAAGAAGAATATAAGAATCAGAGGACCTCTGTGGAGAAACTAACTGCAGCTCAGAACCAGGAGCCACTACCAGAAGTAACTCTGCTTGGAAACACATGAATTCTACCTGTCAATCAGGCTACCTGGGCACATCATCCCTTAACCATACCTACACATCGCTGCCTTCCTCTTTTCGTGCTGGGTCAGGCTCTTCCTGCCTCAGTCCTTCCTCTTTCTCTCACCTATTAGGAAATTTCAGTTTTTAAAGTGTTGTGCCTGTTTCAGCAAATCATGTGGCTAGCATAGGCAGGACATACTAATTCTGCATCTATAAATTCACTAAAACGCTTCTGGAAATTGTCCTCAAGTCATGTTTCCTAGTTTTAGACATTCACATATACCATCTTCATGATTTTTTGCATATCCTCCTATAACAATGCATATTTAGTACTTTTCTTTGTACTGACTCATTCTTAAATTCATTTTGAAATACTGTTGTATTTCCATTAATTGCCATTAATGGAAAACCAGTGTTCTCCTATTATACCTTGAAAGAAACAAATAGTTACCAAAATTTAAAAAAATTGTAACTGTAAACTGCCTAAAACTATATCCTATACTTATTTGGGTGAATAGCTGTTTGCATGTTACTAGAAGGCAAGAAATAAATTATTTTATTCGTTAGAATAGGTAGAAGTTACTATTTTAGCAATATTTATAACCACACAAAAATGAGGCAACCATAACATATTTCATCCCTGATATATCTGTAGGCTGTGCACCATGATTCAGTGTAAGATGAGCAGCAGGGAACTGCACAGTTCGTTGGGAATGGTTTTGTCCTGGGGCTTGTGGTATCACTGGGATATGAACTCTGATGGGAAATAGAGGCCTCTCCTTTCTGCCAACTCTTGGGAGAGCCAAGGAAGTCAATACTTATATGAAGGATTTCATATGTATTTTATGATAATAAAATACAGAACATGCCTTGTTCCTACCTGTGAAAATACCCTACTTTTAACAATATGAGGCTCACTTCTCTTTGCTAATAATTCTATTTGGGTGGAAACGTCATAAATGTTCATTTCAGCATGATTTAGAATACATGCATATCCATTTAAAAATATAAAAACAACAAAACAAATACTAATATTTCTTAGGTGCCAGATACCCTGTTAATCGCTTAGCATGGATTACCACAGTCATCAAAACAACCTCATTTTATGAAAATACGTTTATAAACAAAACAACTATTAATATTTCCTAGGTGCCAGGCACCACACTAATCACTTAACATGAATTTTCACAGTTATCAAAGCAACTCCATGAGATTGGCACTGCTATTATCCCCACACAGGCTAATTGTCTTGTCTAAGAGCTAGTAAATGGTAGAAATGAGATTCAAACCCAGCTCACTCTGACTGGAATCCCTGCCTTTTAACTATGATTTTAAGATGTCAACCTAATATTCTCTTGTATCTCCATAACTCACAAATAATCTATAACAGATCCTAGCTCTGTGTCTAACCAGCTCTGAAACATTGAGATCTCTCTTGGTCCTATATGATTACTAAGCTTCCTTTAGCCAAAACAGTCATACATTAGCAAAGACCTCTAGCTAGAACTGTGCTTTACAAATATTATCTAACCTCTTTTTCCTTTGCCCATGAAGCAGAGTGAACAAGCAGTCAGTCACACACTGATGCTAGTGCTCTGAGGAAGTAATTAATAGACTGAAATAGTTGGAATCAATCTAAACATATATTTAGTTCTAACTCTTGGACTTCCAATTTTCTATCTGCATCATCAAGTATGTTAATGATAAAAAGACTTCCCGAAAGAGTAGTACATTTCCAACTTTTAAAGACCCTAAAATACACAATTAGGTAATCTGTAGTTTTCTTCTTTAAATTAAAGGCAATTTTTTTTGATATTTTTATTTGCCTTCATCTATCCTCACAAAGGGAGCTACAAATGGGCAAGAAGGAAATAATATGATATGACTCATCTGTATAGATTACTCAGAAACAGGAAGAATGGGTAAAAAAATTTCCTGGTGCAGGATAAAGAACCAAGAAGAACTCAGAATCAGGATCTGGGTTCAGGTCTCCTTCAGCTACTCGTGACCTTGAGAGAACCACCAACGTGAGCCTCATCTTCTTCAGTCAAATCACTGCCAAGTTCCCTTCAACTCAAAAATCCTATGACAGGGCAATATATAAAGTGAAAGAAATGCAAATGAAATGTAAATTAAGATTTTCTCCTTTTCAATGGTTACTTAACACTTCCAGCCTGTGCCATGAAGCTAATATTGAAATAGTTTCACTCGTGTGCTTTGCTAACAGCATAAAGGACTTTCTGCTACAAAAATTATAAATCACCCAGGCTATGGTATATGGGAATTTTATTTCCTTAAAACTGACAAGGTTCGCTGAGTGACTAAGGCAAAGCACAGAGGTGATCAAAGCCTTTTATTAGTATAATAAGCCATATCCATATCTCTGAATAAACGGGACAGCTATCTTAAAAATTACCAATGTCATTGTTTAAGCAACGTTTGCTAAAAATAGTACATGAGTCTTGAGTTTTTAATTTGTTGGAATGGTGTTCCTAGACACGAATTTCAAATCTATAGAGACTTGAAAGAAATTTAATTAAAGGATTGAAGATAACATTAGTTACAATACTATAATAGATACAATGGCTATAATTCTCAAAATTGTATTGGATGATTCTGAAATAAGATAGTCTTTCAGTCATATTCATTACCAGCAGTTTTCTAAGAATTATTAATCATATTATGTTTGCTGTGATGAATTAATTTAGCAATACAGTGATATCTGTATATATTAATATGAATGATGCCACTTCTATAGATTACATTATTAGACATGAGGACACATATATTAATATTTGAATTCTTTGGGTTAGCCATTACCTTTCACTACCAAGTTTCCAGTACTGCTAGCAGTTCCAAAATGGTTAGTGGCTATACAGGTATAACTCCCAGCATCTGATTTAGTAACGTTGATGATTCTGAGGTTTCCATCTTCAGAAATGGTAATTCTGAAATCAAAGTAAATGAACCAAAAATGGTGAAATTTATCTCATATGACTTATTGCAATTTTTTTCTGTTATTCTGTCATTGTTCAAAGCATAAATCATTGCTACATTATTTGACAGCCTCATCTTTATTTAGGGTATTTGTCTACATATACATAAACAAAATTGAGATATGTGACTTGTTTAGAGTTTTTAATTCTTTTCTTGCTAAAATGGTCTCAACAGCCAGTTGGAATAACCATTATAAATATTCGATAGGTTGTGACAATTTCTATTTGGTAGCTCTAACCACATTAGGCAAAGGGAAGGCTTATGGTAGATCACCATTAGTCTTATAACTGCTAATGAGGAATAAGAAAAAAATCCCTTGATAAATCAATTTAAGTCTTTTCGTTGAAAGTGTTTTTTTCTAAATGAGAGCCTTAAATTAAATGAGGTATTATTAAACATATTTATTTCTGAAATATGTCAGCCAATACATTTTTAATGAGATGTAAAAACTGAACTTAAAAAAAATTAAAATATTCCACAACTCAGTGTGACTTTGGCAGAAAAGCAAATGTGGATGGCAAACCTCAGGCCCCACAATTAGGGACAAACATCTACTTTCTGCAGGGAAGAAAATGTTTTTGTTGACAGATGCAAAATTTGGAAGAGGAAGAATTTTAAAGAACTCTGTTTTCAACGTGACTACCAGAAGAGAAGTAGGAAAATACAAAGATGAGTAAGACAGACAGCTTGGCTTAGAGGCTTGTCAGAGAAATAAAAAACGTACACAGATAGCTCATTCAAGGTAAATGTTTGTTAAATTTCTCTTTTATTTCAAATCTGCCTACATCTTTCCATCTCTTCCACTCCCTCCTTCTCACCTAGTCCATCAAAACAGCCTCCTAATTGGTCTGCCTATTTCTACCCTTGTCCATCAGATCCATTCTTCAGTCAGTGGCCAGATGATCTTTTAAAATTTAAATCGGATTATATCACTCTCCTGGCTTAAAGCTATGTCCTTAGCTCTGCCATTGCATTCTGAAAAATTTTCTTGCTGCAGCCTTATTATAAAGCTTTACGGATCTAGCTTTTTAAAAAGCCTCTCTTGCTTACTATTTTGTTCTAATCTCTCTACTCTTCAATGAACTCTAGTCACACTGGCCTTCTGCATATTCCTAGAGTATTAGAAATCCTTCCCACTTCAGGGCCTTTGCACTTGCTGTTCTGCCAGCTTTGAACACCCTTCTGTGTATCTGGACATAGCTGTCACCTTCTCACCTTCAGGATCTCAGCGTAGAGGCAGTTTTTCCTTATAGATCTTTCCCAACTCACTGTTTACAGTGGGTCTCCCTGTCTCCCTGTTTTCCTGCAGCCACTTTATTTCTTCCCACTAAATTCAATCTGGAAATTTTATTTGTTTGCTTGTTAGTTGTCTTATCACATGGAATGGTAGCATCTCTGAGGGCATGGATGGTGTTCGTCTTACAACTGAACCTCCTGGGTCTAGTACACAGGATGACATGTAGTAGATACTAGAAATATTTCTTAAGTGGCTGAGTGAATACATGAATAAATAAATAACCTAAGGGAAAAATCGATAATATGTTGTATGAATTCAGAGTGGTTGAACTACTTGGCACTAGTGCTAGACTTAACAGTCCTTTCAGATCTCTGAAACAAGAGGTCTAGGATGGGCAGAGCCTCACTTCATAGAACTTTTGAGTAAGCATTTTAAAAACACAGGTGAAGATGTAAATGCACTGGGTTACAAATGCTGCATATACTTTTGTGAAGGCTTTTATGGATGGAGAAGCTACAGTCTTCCCGAAGACCCGGTCCAGATCTATGACTCAATCTGATGAGAGGGTATGAAGGCAGAAGAACTCTACAAAGAATTTTGGAATCAGAGGGGTGAGAGTTCACATTCCAGTGCTGTTGTTTCTAGCTGTACCACTAAAGGCAACTTACTTAACTTTCTCAGTTTTTACTTCCTCTTCTATGAAATAGAACTAACAATGTCCATCGTATAGACTGATAGCAAGAATTAGGTAAGATAGCGTCAGTAAGATTCCTAGATGTAAGATTCCTAGATGTTTCCTGATATTTACTAGGCAGTGGTTCTCTTTCATCTTTAAAATTGTGTTGGCTAGGCTGGGTGTGGTGGGTCACGCCTGTAATTCTAGCACTTTGGGGGGAGAGGCAGGAGGATCACTTGAGCTCAGGAGTTTGAGACCAACCTGGGCAACAGGGCAAAACCCTGTCTCTACAAAAAATACAAAAGTTTGCCAGGTGTGCCGGCTTGTGCCTATAGTCCCAACTACTTGGGGGGCTGAGGTGGGAGGATGGCTGGAATCTAGGAGTGGAGGTTGCAGTGAGCCAAGATGGCACCACTACACTCCATCCTAGGAGACAGAGTGAGAACCTATCTCAAAAAAAAAAAAAAAAAAAGAAAAAGGAAAAAAAATGTGTTCTCTTATTTGGTCACTTGTACATATAGGAAACATTGGACGACATCATTTTAATATATTTTCTTTTAACATAGTAATTAAATCAGCCTTATTTTTGTATTTTGTCTGTTATTTCTGACAATTTGAAATCAATAGGCAAATTAACTGAGTCATCCCAAATCAAGGTACAAGATGCAGACAGGGCACGAGGGCACCTGTGGTTGGGCAGTTTGTATCTGCTGGCGGTGCCTATGTTGCTTTCTGGTAGAGGCCTGGCATTGGAGGCCTTGGCCTTTGGGCTGGGGTGGCCCATGCTCCTGGTGGAGGCAAGGGAGCCGAGCTGGAGCCATGGCCAGTGAGGTGGTAACTGTTAGGCCTAACCATTGCTGTTGAAGGATTTGTGGGTCATTATATTTTGCAAACCAGGAAGCATATGGAGCCTCAGGTAAAACAAGCTTTTCAAAGTCTACTGAAATCTGCCCTCAATGATGGCTATTACAGAGATGTCTGAACCCAAAGTGACAAAATAAGAAGCAGAGGTGCAAGTCCTCCTGCCAATAAAGAAAGAACAAGAGATGCTCATAAACAAATTACTCTCTTAAATCACATCACTCAGATAAAGGAGAATGTTCTTACATAGCAGCCAAAATTTATGAAGGTAAACATTTACTAGAATATCAAGGTAAAAAAAATAAGTAAATGTATGATGAATTTTAAGTTCTTACTAGTTTACATAGATGACTACCAACTTCTTATAATAAAATGTCTCAAAGCTACAATTTAAAAAATAATTTAGCATAAGCTAAATCAAAACTCTGGCTAAAAAAAAAGACACAGACAAGAAGGCCTTTTGTTCATTCACATCACAGATACGCATATAACAGTTGCTCAATAAAGACCATCTGATACCTCATTTGCCAAGGAGCAGATGCATTGACAAAAACAGAGTGGAGAACAAATCTTAATTACCTCAATAATAACAAAAATAGCTTTAAAGGAGTTAGTCACATTCCATTTATAAAATAATTTGCTAGAAATTGTGAAATGCTGGCATATGAGAATTAAATATGTAAGGTGACATTTGTGTTTTATGTATGGGCTTATCTTCCATGAGGTAACACTGGCTTGGAGCATATTAAATATTCTTAGGGGTGAGATGACTCTTTAAAAGCAAAAACACCTATAAATAACTTATACCATTAAAAATAGTATCATGACCATTCCAAAAACCTAAAGCCATTGCCTGTATCAAACTCTGACATGCTGAAGGAAATGAATACGGAAACAAGTAAAGGATTTGTCATCAGATGACTTGGATTCTAGCCTTGACTCTGAAACTTGTCAAGTATATAGCATTGCCAAGTTACTTATGCAAGCTCTGAGACAGTTTCCCAACCTTGGCACTGACGACAGTTTGGACTGAACAATTATTTGTCCTAGGTGGGATAATGGGCAGCATCCTTGGCCTGTACCCACTGGACTCCCATAGCTCTAACCCTTCCCCAAGTCATGACAATCAAAAATGTCTCCAGAGATTGTCAAAGATACCCTGGGGGTCAAAATCACCCCAGTTGAGTACTGCTAGTCTAATTCAGTTTTTAAAATCCCTTCTTCTATAATGAGATAAGATAGGTGAGAATTTCGTAACTTAAAGTGCTCCACACTCTTCAAATGTTTTCCCCACCATCATTTCCATCCCTGCTTCCTATTTTTGGTATCTGCACTGCATAAAACCCAGCTAGCTTTTAATAGTCTTAGTACAAGGCTCTCTTTGCCCCTTGTCCTCAGAGTTTCCCTGTCCAATTTCCTATGGGCCTTGTGAAATTACAAAATAATTTTATAAACTGTTTTATTATTAATTTTAAAGATTTCAGTGCCTGATATTGGTTTAGGGTCTTAACTCTCCCATTGTTATTTGCGAAGAGGTAAGAGCCTAACTCTTTTAGAACTCCAGATGAGAGAAGGACAGTGAGGGAGATCGTTTGTAGAAGGGGTAATTTTCAGTAGCCTTCATTAAATCACATCATATTGCTGTGACCACTTATTCTTACTATTATCCAAATGTGGGGGTAATGGAAGTTTGATAAACTATTCTTTTGAGAAACTCAACCACTTCTTTATATAAGCAATACAGTGTAGTAACTAAGAACATAAACTCTGGAACTAAACTGTCTAGGCTCAAATCATGCTTCTACTGCTTAGGAGTTGTGTGACTTTGGGAAAGTTAATCTCTCTGTAACTCAGTTTCCTTGTTTGTAAAAATGGGATAATAAAAGTAACCATATATATCTCATAGAGTTGTTGTAAATATGTGCAGTGCTTAGAATGATGCCTGACACATAAAATGCACCTGGCAGGACAGGTACTTGGGCATATGTCAGTGAGACAGTCTATTCATATGTCATGCATAGACCAGGGTTAGTCACATGTTCTATTAAGTGAAGCTCTGTGCCTTCCTGGACCCATTGTTTCAAGCAATTACAAAGGATTCTGTTAAGGCTAAGACAACTGCTGAGTAGTTCTGCCACTCTGAAGTCCTACAACACATTATGATGCCTCACAAAGCATATGGGTGACACCAAATAGACACAGAAGGGGGATGATATAATGAACTCATTTATTCATAGTTCTTTACTAAATACCTCCTATATATTAGGCTTTGTGCTATTTTTTAGTGATGTGAAATTATTGTTTCTGTTCTCAAGAAGCTCATAATAAATCATTACTTTTGATAATTACATATCTAGAAATAACGCCAGTGTGTTCTATATGATAACATACACATTTCTATAAGTGCACAGTAAAATGGGCATTCCTGTTTTCAATGGGAAAGCTGTTTCACAGACTATCTAGGTATAAAGATGGAGATGGGCAGGGACCCAGAGCTGGCCAGTCAGGAGACCCTATTCTTTTGTCTGTAGTGATTGGTGTACAACCATGCCATCAAAACCAGGAGCTCTTTGAGAAAACAATCTCTTTCTGCTGGGATTGTTAAATTTGGAAGATGGGAATCTAGAATTGTTGGCAATTATTTTGACAAAGCTAATAGACAAAGCATGCCTTAAGGAAGCCAAGCAAAGACAAACAGAGCCCAAGAGAAAGAGAGAGAGAAAGAGAAGCAGAGACCTTATGACATTTTTGAGCCCATTTCTGTCCATGGTGGAAGTCAACACCTTGGATGCCTCAGTCATATAAGCCAATAATTTAAGATATTAGAAATTGAGTTTTCAGCCCTTACAACAGGAAGAGTGCAGTCTTTCCAAGAAATTACTGAACTTGTTCACATGACAGTGGTAGTAAAAGTAGAATGGAGGGAATGGATTCTGAAGATGATTCTGTGATAACTGCCTCGACAGAACGTTTTGGTAGAAGACTGATGAATGCTATCTGTAATGCAAGAAAAACCACAGTTCTGAATATGAAAAAAAGGTACCTGATATTTCTTCATACACAGCTGTATCACATAATTTTGGCTATATCTTTCTGCATATAAAGGCTAAGTATACAATTTGACCTGTTGCTTTTAATGTGTTTTATGGGATTTTTTTTTTCTTTTTTTTGACAGTCTTGCTGTGTCACCCAGGCCGGAGTGCAGTGGCACGGTCTCGGCTCACTGCAACCTGCACCTCCCAGGTACATGCGATTCTCTTGCCTCAGCCTCCCGAGTAGCTAGGCGTGTACCCCCACGTCTAGCTAATATTTTGTATTTTTAGTAGAGATGGGATTTCACCATGTAGGCCAGGCTGGTCTCAAACTTCTGACCTCAAGTGATCTGAGGGCCTCAGCCTCCCAAAGTGCTCGAACTCCAGGAGTGAGCCACCACACCCGGCCAATGTTTCATGGGATTTTTATAAGCCAGAAATAAGCTATAAAGCTAGCATTTGGCTTTGGGGTACAAATTTGGCTAGCTCAAGGAAATTTTGAAATGCAACTCAATGTAAATACTTACATATTTTCTTCCTTTCAATTTGGATCCTCTACCAACTTAGAAAAATGGTTTTTCTACTAATATTACATTCTTTTTTTTTTATATGAATATAGTACCTAAACCCAGTTCAAGGATAGTGATATAAGAGTTAAGGAGAAATTATTTAGGCAGATAGTGAGGGTACGGGAGTCCTCGGTAAGGTTTTCCTTTTAATGAAAAGCAGCCCCCAAATCATTTTCTTTTCTAACAAAAAGCAGCTTGTAAAATTGAGCTGCAGACACAGATAAGCAAGCTTGAAGCTTTCATGGGTGAATGCTGGCAGCTGTGCTAATAGGAAAAGACTACTTGGGACTAGGCATGTTTAAAATAGTGGCTCCATCTTCCCTTCTCTTGGCCAGCCACATGTACAGCAAGAAGTAGACAACATGGTGGTGCTGGCCTGGTGGTGCTGGCCAGGCAAAGACCTCATTTGCATAATATTAGGGTGGGCCAGCCAGCTTCCCCACGAGTTATGTAAACATCACACCTGGTCTAACCAATCTTTGGGCCCTGTGTAAATCAGATACCACCTCCTCAAGCCTGTCTATAAAATCCAGTGTTCTCCAACACAAGCCGGAAGTCCCATTTGGACGTTCCTCTCTCTTGCAAGAGAGGGAGCTGTTCTCCCTTCTCTTTCTTTCGCCTATTAAACTTCGGCTCTAAACGCACTCCTTGCGTGTGTCTGTGTCCTTAATTTTCTTGGCGTGAGATGTCAAACGTCGGGTATTATCTCAGACAACAACGCAGCTTCAATAGCTTTATTTTCATGTTTGTTTCTGGATGAGATTTCAAAGTTTCCTTTATGGTCCATCTCATCTTGGTTTCCTCAATTTAGACTACTGACTGACTTGTAGCTATTAGGGTGATATTGAACTTTGAGCTCCTCCTAATACTTATGAATAGTGATGGAGTAAGATAAAAAGAATTGAAAATGTACATCTGTTCTTGGCTTAGAATAGGTTAGTCCTGACCTACCTGTGGGCCCTTTTTAAATTATTGATGGTAACAGAGAAAAGTCAAAGATGATAAAGGAGCAAGTAGTAAAAATAAAGACGTGACACAAGACTTAATTTTCCCTGCATGAAAAGAGGTCATCTAATTCACAACACAGTAAATTACCTAGAGCAGAGAGAAGCAGTTGTTCCCTCACTGTCATTTGGAGATTTTGGATCCACAGAGGACAGGAACAAATCTGGACTCACGAGATAAACTGAATCTCTCTTTCTTCATATGAGGCTCTGGGTTGCAGCCACTGAAGAGTTGACATTGTCAGTCTTATAAATCAAAACCAGTCTGGGGACACAGGACCTTTAAAAATGCTGATCTTTTCTTTTGGGAGGGCTTTAGTAACACATGACAAAAGCTGCCAACTTCACTCTATCACCCAGAAGAGGAGGATTATCCCCAAATGGAGACCTGTGATTTTTCTGAGCAGTTCAGCAGGAAGCCTAACTGCTGTAGAGGGAGACGCATATCCTTGCTTGCCTTTAAGTCACACTGAAACACTTCCTTAGAAATAAATCCCTTTAGAATACAACTTAGAAAACCACTTCTCCCCTTCTTCAGAGAAAGAAATTATGCAGTGATCATTTCCTGTCAACAAACAAACAAAATACACAAAAAAGTGACAAACTGTTTTGTTAAATTTTAAATCATCTTTATTATTGTTAGATCAAGAATAAAGTAACTCACTTAAAATTATGTGCAATTAAAAAAAAAAACTCAAAATGCCTTAGGAGGCTTCTACTCTCTTTTATACATGATCAGTTCTAGAAAACATGTTTGAAAGTTGAACGCCTGAAAGTGAAACAACAGATTTACACATTACAAGGGAGGCTAGACTCCTGAAGAGCTAAAATTTATTAAAAAATCCCAAACATAGTTAAAATAATTATTGCTACTGTCACCAAGTAGCCCCATTTTTCTAAGATGGTTTAATTATTTTTCTCTCTCTCTTTTTTTCTCATTCCCCTGGTCCCCCACTTCCTACTTAGCCCTTTAGAAATGCAAATACAGCCTTTTACCTCCCCTTCACCAGACACTCCCTACAGGGCAAGTTCATCTAACTATGTGCTTAGGCGCTCCAGAAAGAAACTTTCACCCACCGGGAGGCTGCCTCAATTTTACAAAACTTCCTCCCACCAGGAGACTGCCTCAAGAGATATGAAACTCCTTCCCACCTGGTGAGTTTGCAGCCTAGTCCTGTCCACGAAGGTGCCAGCAGTCACAAGCTCGACCACCTAGTAGATAAGGCACTAGAGTATCACATGTTTTGCTTGCTTCCTCCTCTACCTTTTCAAAGTACCCGCTTTCTGTTCCAAAAGTGAAGTGGTACACTTAAGGCAGGACACCTGTATTTCTCCCCTCAAGCTAGCTTTGGAATAAATCACTTTCTTTATACCAGACCTCACTCTTGTTAATTGAACTCTGCAAGGGGTGAGCGACTAACTTACATTTCGTTAAGACTACTTCTCAGCTCAAGCAAACTTGAAGGATGGCAGAGGGGAGGATGGCAGAGCTGTCATAGGAGGCCTGGCTCCAGGAAGGAAAGACTGCTGACCCCAGGCGCCATCAGCGATGCCCTAGAATGAGGGTGGTTACACAGGCATCCCCCAACCAAAGGTCTCTCGTACATCATAAGGCAGGACAGAATTGGGCACGTGTCAGCGAGAGCCTCGTTAATAGACCAGAGGAACTTCACAGTCACAGACATACTTGCTTTTTCTAAACAATTAAAATAAACATTGAATAATTGTGTGATTTCATATAAAAGCCCATTCCTGGCTAATTGTGACATAGGGGAAGATAGGGCAATACTGGCAACATATCCCCTCAGGGCACCAATAGGCTGGAGGAGATGGGCAGCAGCCCCTTTGAGCAGATCGTGGGCTTCTAGCTCCCATCCATTCCTGGCTTGAACCTCTCTTTAATGTTCCTACCAGGCCCCTGCAGGCTTTGGAGACTGTGAACCCTGACTTTAAACCAGCAGCAGCATGTGCCTGAGTACATGGGGCAGGGATTTAGGGTAGCCTGTGGTTATAAGGACACGATCTACCCCCCTTCAATGTTTCCACTCCAGACATACTGGACAGAGAGAACAGAGCAATGGAGTGGGAGGGGACAATGGGTGTGGTGTGGTAGTAGCTTCCTATGGCTGCCATAGCAACACACCACAAACCAGGTGCTTTACAACAATAAAGATTTATACTCTGGAAGTGGTGGAGGATGGCAGTCTGACATGAAGGTATTGGCCAGGTTGGTTGCTGCTACAGGCTCTGTGGGAGAAACCTTTGGTTCTCTCTCAGCTTCTGGTGGCTGTTGGCCCTTTTTTTTTGGTGTTCCATGTCTTGCAGAGGCATCACTTCAATCTCTGTTCCCATCATCACATGGTGCGGATGTGTGTCTCTTTACGCTGTCTTCCCTCTGTATCCAAATTTCCCTCTCCTTATATAAGGACATCAGTCATTGGATTAGGGCCTATGCAAGCCAGTATGACCTCATCTTAACTTCATTACATCTGCAAAGTCCCCAAATAAGGTCACATTTTGAGACTCTGGGTGAATATGATTTTTACAGGGACACTGTTTAACCTGTAACAGGTATCAAGAGAGAAAACCCCCCAAGGCTGTTAACCCTTGTTTGAAGCCCTTAGACGGGCAGAGGGAGTGATACAGAGGAGGGGTTCTGCTTCTGTGGGCCTGGCACCACCTCCCATGCCCACTGCTCAGCCTCCTTCCAGCCTGTAGAAGGCTTGGTCTTTCCCCAACAGCAGCTAACAGAGACTTGCAATTATTGCTCTTTCGGTGATACAGCAACAATCAAATGAGCAGTATAAAAGACAGTTTGGGGGTAGTAATGGGTAATGTACAAAAGAATAAAAGTCCACTAGGAAAAAAAAGATTAGGGCCTGCTTGCAATTTTAATTTCTTCTGTAATTAACCCTGTTTGTTGATTGGATTAAACTACATCTCCCATTTGATATTTTTCTTGTTACTCTGGCCAAGCAATAAATATTTACTTTAGTATTAAAATTATAACCAAAATAAGACAGGGGAGGGTCTATACCAAAATGGCAACCTATGGTTTTCTAAGCTGTTCTGCCTGGAAGTTGAACTGCTTATGAGAAAGGCATTGTCTTTATTCACCCTTGAGGCAACAGCAATACAGCATAATTGTGGAATACAATGCCCAAGAAATAGTCACAATGTGGAAGGAGTGGAGAGGTGGCAATGAAGAGACAAGGATAAAGATTCATATATTCAACCTATCAACAGGAGAATTAGCCTGTGACCGCAAGAGCTAACATATGGATGCAGTACAGGGGTCCCTGGCTTTGTGCCAGTTGAGAAATTAGAAAATCCTATTGGCATGGGTAGGCTAAATGCTACAGACCTACCTGATAGCAAATAACACCAAGACTTTTCTCTGAAAAGAAAAAAAAAAAAAAAGACTTGTTTTGGTCTGAATTTCCTTGGCTATCTCTTTTAATAAAATTCAAAAGGTATTTTAACTTTTAACTGAAATTTGCCCAAGCTTACATACTTGATTTCAAAAGATACGTGGAAATTCTCAGCATGATGGGAAGGAATGAATTATTTTGAATTACAGAAAGAAAGAGATATAGTTTTGTGGTAATGTGCAATTCATAAAGAGTCAATTGAGACCCCTAGAAGATGGCTTTGCTCCCCATCTTAAGAAAAAAAAAGGTATTTTGGATAACAAATTTAAACGTAGGTCAATAGAGAGACATCTACTCCAGGGGTAATTTCAGGCAAACCTGTCATTGATCTTTCTGTGTAGTCTCTGTGACAGCAATAGACATCACTATTGAACAGACACCCTGGTGACAAAGTTCCCTTAGAGATAATTTGCTTTCCGTTGTAAGATTTGGGTTTAATAAACCGCTGAACAACCTGTGCATTTCAGGCCACCTGAAGAACAAGCTGCGTTCAGACCCTATTGCCCTTGTCTGCAGCATTGCTCAAAAGAAAAAATAAACTTGTGTTTGTTTAACCTGGTTTGATCCAGGTTTAACTTCCTCTGAACAACAGTTTGAAAGCCCTTAAAAATAACCTGGAAATAACTCTCTGCCTGGGGCTGGATGAGTATTAAAGATCACAGAGTTAATTTTAATTATTCTTTGTGACACAGTGCATGATGAACATGAGAAATACTTTTCTTGGGCTGGTAAAATTTTGTGATTTTATTTATTCACATGGTAAACATGTAACACTGAAAACCCCATGTCTTTGGGAAAAGGAAATAAAGTAAAGGACATGTTTGGATGTCATTTTGTCTAAAATTTGTTTCTTAAATTGCTATATTTAATTGATGCAAGATCTCTCCATGTTTCCATTCATATAAGATTTAAAATTCCTTTCTTCTGAGAATTTAGGACCTGAGACAATTTCAACATAATTCCATAAGGCATTGTGAGGATGAATGGGGGTAAGGACAGGAAAGTAATATTATTTAAAGCAATATTATTTGTTATTTTCTATACTTCCATATACTTTTACCAAAGCATCATAATAAGTAATATAACTTTTATAATGAGAAAAAACTTATTAAAATATATAAGGCACTCAGGAAGTTTTATATAACAAAATCAGGACAGTAGGGTAGCTTGTAAAAGAATAGTTTAATAACAAAGTGCAGCTGTCTCTAGAAATAATTAGAAATAAAGAAGACATGGACAGAAATGGACCAAGAGACCCAGAGGAAAACTGTAAATATACTAAGTTGAGTGTTGGGCACATGGAGATGCTTAAGAAGTTTATTAAGCACCTACAACATCCTATTGGGTGCTGTTGGCTGCTTGCATTTATTATCTCATTTAATCTGCACAATTCTGAGGAGTATCATTATCCTAATTTTTCAGTTAAGAAAAATGAAATCCAGAGAAACAAATTAAAACATCCAAGGTCAATATAATTTATAAGAAATAGAGTGGAGTTTTGAGCTCAGGGCTCACTATACAGCCTGTACCCTTCCTACCCTGCCATCCTACAGTGTTGGAGGGTATAGGAAAGAAAGAAAACGAGAAGTAAAAAAGGTAACCGCATTTAAGAGATTTTCTTTAAATTTGCCATTAGATCTTTGGTTATAATTAAATAGTTCTCTCTTTTTTTCCTGTTTGCTCTCTAATTTTACTTGTCAAAATAGCTTTTCCTAATATTGAGAAATCTGTGTCCCTTTTAATGTGTCTGAAAGCAGAAGCAAAAGTAAAGAATATGTGAAAAATAACTTGAAGTTGAAATCACAGAAGCTTCCTTTACCACTTGGTAACTAAAATGCCTGGAAGACAATATTAATTATTAATTAGAAAGGGGGGCCCACTATATAGATTATATAATTTAGTAAGGAGAAGAGATTTCTACAAGACAAATAGCAATATTGGCCATGCCAGAAAAAAAAATTTTTTAATTGTGCACCCAATTCGCAACTCTTTGGTGATTTCAGGATCATGCTTTATTTGCTTCAACCCCTTATACCAGAACTTTATAATATTTCTAAGAGAGAAAACTAAAGTGGAATCTACTAGTTCATTCACTGATCACGATAGAACACCACTGTCAAGGTTCACTTAAAATCTCCAAGGTCTCTCCCTGCCCGCTAAAGCAGCTGCATCTTTGCCTTCTGGGAAGCACAGAAACTCAGTATCACCAACCGTCATCCATTCTAAGCTTTCCTGAACTCCTGACATGTCTCCATTTCGGCCATATTCATGTACTACCAGAGAGCTGAAATCTTTGCCTCTCTATCTGCTAGACATGTGACTTGGGAGTCTCAACGTCTCTGGGCTCCAGACTGCCATCTCTAAAATGGGGGTCATAATTAATGAGCGCCTCAATTTCATAGGTTTTGTTGTGAGAAGGTTAAATGTAAAATTCCTGTGAAACATTTATAACTATGATGATGCATGGTAAACAACTAGTAATTGTTAGCTGCAATGATCATTTCTGTTGTTGTTTTTAGCATCATTCTAATAACCAATAGTCACAATATTTTTTAAATGGTTCAGAGTTCAAAATTAAAGAATAAAGGAAACTTGAAGTTGCTATGATACATGGAAACCAGTATCCACTTGCCATAAATAGTGGTAATCATAAAAAATAAATGTGGTAAAAACACACCAAAGGTATTATATTCTAGCTAGGTAAACTTGTCTCCCAGGATTCTCAGCCTAGGAACTACTTTTTTTTTTTTTTGGTAAAAGAGGGATTAGTGAGGATTTCAAAAGTGTTCAGACATGCTAGGACCAATCATGAGTTTCCCCTTGATACTCTCAGAAGGAGTGTTAAGAGAACTATGTTGCTCAGTGCTTTTTAGTGTCTGTATACTGTGTACCGTCCGAGATGATCTGAGTACTTGGAGAAATGCCAATCTTGTACCTTGTGAAACACACATCTATTTCAACCATTCTCCCATGATCAACTTCCTCTTACAATGGTACGAATAAGTATAAACTGTGTTGGGCAAATTGCATAATGGCCAATTCACGACCTTCCAAAGCTGCCGAATCTACTCAACGTGGCATTGATGTTACACTGCCTGAATATATCATCACAGCATTTACCCAAATGATTTCCAGAACTCAAATCCCAGGTCGTATTCATCTCTTGGTCTCCCTATCATTTTACACAGTCCTTTATATACAAACAGGCACACATTAAATATGTTGATTATTGGATTAAAATTCATTTAGTCTTTAGAGACAATGATGACAATTCCTGGGATTAGGACTGATTTCTAACCTTTCTTGATGTGTGGGTAGAGGTCACAGATTACTTAGGATTTGGAGGCAAATTATAACATTCTCCCCCAAAACGAGGCTATGCACAATGGTTTTGAACACTTCCAGGCCTTCGGAAGAATCTCCACATCACAAAACTGAATAGAGAAATCACTGTCTGGGATAAACAGAGATGATACCAAAAAGTTTAATCTTGAGGGTATGTCAGCTGTATTTACTTTTTCTGTTAAGCTCAATAAAGCCTGCTATGAGCTGGCATTAATACTTGGGTGTTCTCTTCCCAGGGATATTATTTTTATGTTTTCTGTACCTTCAGATCTGTTTTGCATAGGAGAAATTTCCATGATCAACTCAAGTCCTTACAGCAATCCTCCTCTCGTTTCTTAATGATTAGACTCAACTATTTTCTTCCTTAGATAGCAAAGAAAGTGATTTCATTTCAAGGAAAAGCCTTTATTCTTTTCAGACAAACCATCTAAAAAGAACTGTGAAGTCGCACAGGTAATGGGTTCCAATAAATAATTCTCATGATGACAGAACATTTAAGGACTTGATATATGAGTCCTCTCCTATTTAATAGCCCAAATCTGCAAGGACCTTTTCCTAATTCCAAGGGGAAGTTGATGACCGAAAAAGAGAAGAGCTTGAGAAAGGAGCAGGAAGCTCTTATTATTAAAAGTGTCTTGGTGGAAAAGTAGAAGGTAGTAATTTAGATGCGACATTGATAAAGGGAATTTGATAAGGATACGAAGGGGAGGGGTTTGAGGAGAACGGTTCATTGTGAACCTGACCTACTTAAAGCAAAGAAGAGGATAATATCTGAAGATACTTGCACTATGTATATGTAAAGGAGTTTTCTGGCAAATCCTCCTCTAATAATCAGCATACTACATTTACTGAAAAATCTGGTAAACTGGGCTTTTGTATAAATATTAAACTCAAAAGAACTATGAAAGGAAGATAGTGTTCTGAAAACATTGATAACCTCAAGCAACAAACAAAATGTGCTACAACTGTTTCCAAATAATCCACAGCAGCAAATTATTCACATTGGATCCCTGTAATCAGTTTAAAAATGAGATTGGTTAGTATTATCCCTAACGAATCATGCTTTGTTGCACTGTTGACGTGTCCAATATTTCAGATCAAGTCATGCAGAACTGTTAGACATGTCTACATTGGGTAAATATCAGGAATTTATTAGAATCTTTGAGTGTGTGTGTCTGTATGTGTATATGTAGGAGTGTGTGTGTGTGTGTGTATGAGTTAGCTGGAAAATTAAGGAGCAGAATGATTTTTAACATTTATGAGTTACAGTGCTATATAAGAAAATGATGTTAATAGCAAATTCATTTTCTTAAAAATTAGGTAACCTGAATAATAAGTGATTTGGGGATACTCGCTTTGTAGTGGTCACATAGCAGAGGGAAACAAAGTTGAAAAGAATATAAAACATTGGGAGGTCTGTATAATTACTCAGCAATCCTACGAAGTATGCGCCATAAATTAGAGCTGCAATTATACCACTGTGCTTGGAAAACAGGAGGCTGGACTTTTTATATAAGCATTCAGGTTTATTTCTTAATATCTATCTCCAGCATAATGTAAAGTGCACTTCTGGAAATGTGGCTATGAGAGTTAATGCTTTCATTGCTGCTATTTACAACCTAGTTTGCAAATTTTTACAGCATCTTCATAGTCACATTTCAGTTAAGTGAAAGAAAGAAATATCTTGCCATTCTTGAAGTTCCTGTCAAGAAAGAGAACCTTAAAAGTCACTAGAAGATAAAGTTTTTATGGATGTAAAATTTGCTATGAACCATATTCCTTTTAGGAAAAATGGCATAAAATTTACCTTTAAAATACAGGCTGTTCCTTCACAATTTTCAACTCTGGTCCTTTCTATAAACAATATACTTTAACATATCTATTGCTAGTGAATTATTTATTCCAAAGGTTCTAGAATTCTGTTTATTGTTTTTCTGTTAGATGTAAAGATTTGCATAGTTTGAAAAAAGTGTTTTGTGAATATAAATTACAATTTGCTAGGTTTCTTGCCAGTTTATGGTACACCACTGAATTTCAGATCACTCACTAGCATTACTCTTCTGATGAAAGAGCAATAAGAAAGGTTATCTATCTCTCTATCTATCTATCTATCTATCTATCTATCTATCTATCTATCTAGATAGATAGATAGATATACAGTTGACCCTTGAACAACATGGGTTTGAACTACATGGGTCTGAACTGTGCAAATCCTAAAATACACACATTTTCTTCTACCTCAGCCTACTCAACTTGAGGAGGATGAGGATAAGGACCTGTATGATGATGCACTTCCACTTAACAAACAGGAAATATATTTTTCTCTTCCTTATGATTTTCTTAATAACATTTTTTTTCTTTATTGTAAGAACACAGCATAGGTTGGGCACGGTGGCTCAGGCCTGTAATCCCAGCACTTTGGGAGGCCAAGACGGGAAGATTACCTGAGGTCAGGAGTTTGAGACCAGCCTGGTTAACATGGTGAAACCCTGTCTCTATTAAAAATACAAAATTAGCCGGGCATGGTGGTGGGCGCCTGTAATCCCAGCTACTCGGGAGGCTGAGGCAGGAGAATCACTTGAACCCAGGAGGCAGAGGCTGCAATAAGCCAAAACCACGCCACTGCACTCCAGCCTGGGCAACGGTGTGAGACTCGGTCTCAAAAAAAACAAAAAATAATAAAGGATACTGCATATAATCCATATAACATACAAAATATGTGTTAATTGGCTGGGCATGTTGATTCATGCTTGTAATCCCAGCACTTTGAGACACTGAGGTGGGTGGATTACTTGAGCCCAGGTGTTTGAGACCAGACTGAGCACATTGTGAAACCCCATCTATGCAAAAAATACAAAAATTAGCCAGGTATAGTGGTGTGCACCTGTAGTCCTAACAACCTGGGAGGCTGAGGTGGGAGGATTGCTTGAACCCAGTAGGTCAAGGCTGCAGTGAGCTGGGATCAAGCCACTGTACCACTCTAGCATGGGCAACAGAGTGTGAGATTGTCTTAATTTAAAAAAAAAAGTGTTTATAAACTGTTTGTGTTATCATTAAGGCTTTCTAGTAAATAGTGGCCTATTAGTCCAGGTGCAGTGGCTCATGCCTATAATTCTAGTGCTTTGGGAAGCTGAGGCAGTAAGATCACTCAACCCTAGGAGTTTGAGACTAGCCTGGGCAACATAGCTAGACCCTGTTTCTACAAAAAATATGAAAGAATCAGCTGGGTGTGGGTGCATGTACTTGTAGTCCCAATTATTTGGGAAGGTGAGGTTGGAGGATCACCTGAGCCCAGGAGTTAGAGGTTAAAATGAGCTATGATTACGCTGCTGCACTCCAGCCTGGGTGACAGAGCAAGACTGTCTCTCTTAAACCAACAGCAACAACAAAAACAAAAACAGTATGCTATTGGTAGTTAAGGTTGTGGGGAGTCAAAAGTTATATGTGAATTTCTTTCTGGGCAGAAGGTTGGTATCCCTAACCCCTTAGTTGTTCAAGGATCAACTGTATGTGTGTGTGGGTGTATATATACGTATTTAATGCCCTACACAGGGGAAGAGTCTGACTGCAATCTGCTTTTGAGTTCTGACACCAATCCAGCTGTTCTCTCACTATCATGCTCCCATGTGGCCTCTCAGACAAGCCCCAATTTATTAGTTTTTAATAATTTTAATGATATTCCTAATTTTTTTAGCCTTCCCCAACAATAAAATAAGAAAGCAAAAGTCTGTCATTGTTGGTCTGTTCTATATTTTAGCCTAAAATGATCAATCCACAGATATTTTGTGAGTACTTGCTATATAAAAGACTCTGTGATTACCACTACAGGGGATTCTAAAGGAAAGAAGCAACATCACTCTGATCACAATTTTCCTGTGGATTGGACATCTATTGTATTGTCTGCCCAGCATCCATTTCTCTTTGTCTAGTAATAACAATAATAATAATCCCAATTTTCCTTTGGGAAATCATGTCTCCTCACTTTCAGACTATAGACCATGTACTTTGGGTGGCTGTAACACCATTCTCTGGCTGCTGGGGTGTTCATGTGACATAGGCACGGCCAATGACAAAGCATCGCACACTCTTGGTTAAAGTGATTGGTTCAGGAGTGGACACGTGACCTAGTCTAGGCCAATCACGATAAATGTGTGTCATCCTAAGACATCTGTTCAAAAAACTGGAAAAGAGGTATATGTTTTATGCTGGGGTTACTAAAATGGTAGATAATCCGCTAGGGGTCATTCATCATTTCATCAGGGAATGGCTTGACTGAGAATGAAACCAACAGAAATCAAGTCTTGATGATATTCCCTTAGCACATAGAGCAAACCCTGAAATTTTCAGATATGTGAACCAGTAGATTCCCTTTGAAATATTATGAAAATAATGTAGAATGAGATGATGGTGATAGTTGCAAAACTTAGTACATTTACTAAAAATCATTGCGTTGTACACTAAAAATGAGTGAATTTTATGGAATGTAAATTATACTTCAATAAAGTTGTCAAAAATGCCTGATAAGCCAGTTTGAGTTGGATTTTAGTCATTTGCAACCTGAAGAGTTGTGATGAACACAGCGTCCCTTGTGAGACAGTGTATACAGAGGAAACAATATCTGTGTGTCCACAGATGATGCATCAGATGGCTGAAACATCAGAAGAAGGGGGTCAACATGGGTGCCCATCCTGATTATAACTCTCCACCACCTTGACTTTCTCCTCACCAGTATATAAGCTCATAGTCCTTTTGCTCTCTGTGTTCAAAACCTAGCACAGTAACGACTCAGAGAGGCTGTAAACAAGTTTGCTCTGGTGGTGGTGGTGGTAGAGGAGGACTCTTCTTGTGACTTTCCTTTTAGTGGCTGATCACAAAAAGTTTTTTCTCACTTATAATACAATTATTCAGAGTTCAGGATTCATCTTTAGTGCTATTTCTGTTTTTCAGAAAATTCAGGCAAAACATTACTTAACAAGAGGAACTCTGGACAGTCAAGTGCATCAGCTAAACTGGGAAAAACCATCCAGATAACTGCCAAGTTCTTCATCTCACTTTGTCTGTGTAGCTACAGTCTGTGGAGGGATTATACCCTGTATACATTTAGGTTGGCCTTTCTACATTTTTTCCCTTGGTTTTGATGCGCTTCTTTGGTTGTTTAGGCATACATCCAAAGCAGAAAATGATAGATTCCGATATTTACTTTTGAGGAGGGAGCAAAAAGCACATTGTAATCAACTTCCAAGAAACTTAAAAAGTGATTTTTCTTGTGAGGGGAAATATGGTCATGCCCACAGATTCTGTGCTCCATTCAGCTGCTGACAAACCAGTTTTGGAACTGTTCTTGAGATTAGCACAGAAAACAGCAAATGCAATCTCAGCTTGTTTGTTCCAGCTGATACCATCTGAACAGAAACCCAAAGGCAAGGGCTTTTGAGATAAGGCAGACTTCCCTAACTTTCAACTGAAAATGGTCATGGTTCATAGACAGATGACCCACCCCACTTTTAACTGGCACAGCATGAAGTACAAAACGCAGCACAACTTTGTCACTTTCATTTTAAGTAAAATCTCAACCAAAATCCTTGTCAGTAAAAAAAAAAAAAAAAGCAAACAAAACTCCTCTGAAGTAGGTATTTGAAAAACAAAATGCCTTTCTTTCCAGATTTACACTTTGAGAATGTGTCCATACACACACCAGTTTCTACTGAATTCACCACTAATTTACTGATTAATCATGGGTAAGTTGTATAGTTTCTTCCTCTGAAAAATGATATTGAAACTGCCATTGCAGAATTATAACTGAGACAGTGAAAAGAGATCTGACCTAAACAGCTCCATCTTGCTTCTAACCTCCAAGCTGTCCTTGTTCACTCCTGGGCACTGGGATGGAAACTAACTTTGGGAGGAACTCAGTTTATAGTTTATAGTTTAAACCAAAGACAATAGCCCTTTCCCACAACAAACCCCATTCTTGCCTGGGGATTAGACTGCCTTTGTAGGCTAACAAATTAGCCTACAAGATTAGAAATTATGGTTTAGGAGTCATGAGGCCAAAGGCTACAAGATTCTGCCCTCCCCAAACTGCTCTTGGGGATAATATTACTATTATAAAATTCAAGACCAGTGCTTGAGACATTTTGCACACCCTGCACTCAATGGATCAGCTGGCTCCACCCAGATCAATAAATTGGCTCATCTGATTTTATAGCCCCCACCCAGGAACTGACTCAGTGCAAGAAGACAGCTACGACTTCCTATGTGTTCCTCTCCAACTCAACCAATCAGAACTCCTTACTCATGCCCCCACTCCCCACCGACCCACCAAATTATCCTTAAAAACTCTGATACCCCAATGCTCAGGGAGAATGATTTGAGTAATAGTAAAACTCCTGTCTCCTACATACCCAGCTCTGAATGAATTACTCTTTCTCTATTGCAATTCCCCTGTCTTGATAAATCTGCTCTGTGTAGGCAGCAGGCAGAGTGAACCCATTGGGCAGTTACGATATGTCTGAACTTAAGTGTCTTATGGCTTTGAAAGTCCACCAGTCAATATAGTCAAAATTCAGACATTTTAGCAAAAGGAAACATAACTTGGCTGATTAAAATAATCTGTCTATGTAGAGAAGATTCAATGCCTTCTATTTATTCTTTCTTCATTAAAATGTGTATTTAATTATGGGTACATAATAGGCATATATATTTATGGGATACATGTGACATTTTGATACAGGCATATAATGTGTAATGATCCCATCAGGGTAATTGAGGTATCCATAACCTCATTTATCATTTCTCTGTATTAGGAACATTCAAATTTGGTCCTTTTAGTTATTTTAAAATATGCAATAAATTATTGTTGACTATAGTCACCCCATTGTGTTATTGAATAATAGATTTTCTTCATTCTGTCTAATTATATTTTTGTATCCATTAACCATCACCCCTTTTCTACCCCTCCCTCCTTCTGGTAATTATTATTCTACTTTCTGTCTCCATGAGTTCAATTGTTTTAATTTTTAGCTTCTACATGTGGGTGAGAACTTGCAAAATTTGTCTTTCTGTGCTGGAATGCCTTTTATTTTGTACAACTGAAACTAAATTCAAATGATCAATTGTTTATAGGAAACCTATCCCCCACTCCTCCAAAAATCCAAATATGTCTAACTGAGGTTTATACTAGCTATCAATGGTAAAAAAAAAATAAAGTTAACTGAAAAATTGAGATTCCCAAACAGTTAACAGCCAATATTTATTTTTAAAATTTGATACTAACGGGTTTAATCCCCCATTCCTTTCTTCCCTCTCTCCTTCATTTCATCTCCGATTCATTCAGTGGCTAGTAGTGCTCACTACCTATGGTAATGTCTCAGTCAATAAAGATGAATTGGAAATAACCCTTCCCTTTAAGAAATTCACAGTCTGGTGAATTTCCACTATCACCACCAATAAATATGAGACAGATAAAATAATGTGGTTACCTGAAATGATATATGTATCTATAGAGTATCCTGAAAACATAACAGAGATCCTGGATGGGGTTGAATCAATGAAAATTTTTCATGGAGATGAACTGATTCTTAAGGGATATGTGACAACATGTGGAAAAGGTGGTAGCTCATTGTCAGAGCATTAACTGTGAGGCAGAAAGGGGGCTGGCAGGTTCAGAAAGGGGTCAGGTCACAAAGACCCTTGCCAGTCACGTAGGAAGCAAAGACTTTATCCTAGGATGAGAACCTAAGGCATGGGAGTGATACCATCAGATTTGCATTTTGGAAAGATCATGCTGGTGAATGAATGAGGAAAATCAATTTGGGTATAAGAAGAAGCCAGTGGAAACCAGGCAGAAAAGTTCCTGCAAGCGTCCAGGCACATGCTGTCCAAGAGATGGCTAAGCAAATGGGGCTACTTAAACTTAGGTTAAAATTAAGGATAATTAAAATGTCTCTTCCTCAGTTGCATTGGTCCCCTTTCAAGTGCTCGATGCCCACATATGGCAAGTGGCTACTGTATTGGATTAGCGCAGACATAGAATATTTCCATCACCAGAAAAAGTGCTACTAGACACCACCAGACTAGACAAGAGAAAACCTGAACTAAGGCAGCAGTGGCCAGGAGGAGCACAAAACAACACAACTTAGGAGGAGAATTAAGTATTGATTGGATAGTGTGAAATAAGGCTCAGACATGCTCGTCTGCAATGAGACAAAGAATGCGGGAGGAAGTTTTGTATGATGGTGATGATCAGCTGAATGTAAGTTTATTGATTCTGAGAGCACACAGGTAGAAAATGATTCCCAAGATAATGCCTTAATTCTATAATTTCATTTTTTAAACATGGCACACTGTGACAGAATCACAGACCACTGGAGTTGGGAAGGGCCAATCATTCCATTTACACATCAGAAAACCTGGTAAGAGCTTTTTCTCATTCACTGCTGTATCTTCAGCCCCTCGAGTAGGGCGTGATGGATGCACAGTTAAATTTACTGTGAATGAGTGGGTGAATGTGGTCCAGACAGATGATGTGAAGGGGGAACAACTGCAGTTTGTGGAATGAGAAACATGGTTAAATTTCTAGTTGTGCGACTTCAATTAAAGATGTAAGTTTTCTCAACCTCGGTTTCCTCATCTATACCTGAAGAATTGGGTCTTTGTAGGGATTTTTAAAAATTAATTTACAAATAAGTTCTTTGAAAACTACAAAGTGCCACACTTGCTTACAACTGGTATTTGTTGTTATTATCCAGGGTTATCTAGTTCCTTAAAGTTTGTTTTGAGGTCAGCAGCTATGTTACATATGGGAGCTTATAAGAAACACACAATCTCAGGCCCATCCCAAACTTTCTGAATCAGATTCTGCATTTTATTAAGGTTCTTAGGTGGTCTACATGCTCACAAAGTCAGAGAAACACTGAACTATATATTAGGAGACTGGAATTTCACCTCAAGTCTCTCAATTTCAGAGATCAATCAATGGAAGAGTTGACACAGTTACTAAGCAATTTGGTGAAAAACATATATAATTTGAAGTCTGATTTATTCACATTGGATGTCATAATTAAACTGATGGCCCTGAGAAATTGCTAGATCCCAGTCTAATTTTCTTACGCAGGACTAGTCTCAGTGGTGGCCAAATTTCTCCAATGACATTGCCGATTACTTTGGGTGGATGTAAGATGCCAATTGCTTTTCCTGATAATAGGAAATTGAGAGGAAAAGCTCACATATTGTTTGTCAGTCAGGGTCTGAACATAAATATCCCTGAAATATAAATGTCTCTGTGAATGTTCATAAACATTAACAGTGCAAATATGGTATTGCATTCATGAAACATATTTGTAATAAGAACCTACTATGTGTCAGGCGATGTACTAAAGATGCAATAGTGAACAAAACTGATATGGTTCCTCCCTTCATGAAACTTAAACTCTATTGGAAAAGACAATTTATTCTGTGTATGACCATTCTTTAATTCACCAATTCAACAAATACTTCTTGAGCATCTACGGTGGGCCCTGAACTCTTCTGGGAATTAGGTATCCAACAATAAATAAGACAAATAATGCCATTAGTCTTAAGGATCTCATATTTCAGTGGAAGGAAAGATTAACAATAAAGCAAATAAAGCAAATATGAATGTGATAAGGGAGTGCAGCAATATGTGCTAAGAGGAAAATATGGACAGTCTTATGATAGAAATGGACTTTTGGTGTGTGTTGGGGGCACAAAAGACGATGGTATTTCTTTAGGTGAAACATGGAAGGCCTCTCTTTGTATTATTTGTGCTAAGATCTAATTGATGATAAGTAGTGGTCAGGCAAAGAATGATGAATGAGAGAGAACATCAAGTGCAAAGGCCCTAAGGAAACAGCAGGATTTGTGTTTTCCTGGAACAGAAAGAAAGCCATTGGGATGGGTGAGTGGAGTGGTAAGAAATGAGACTGACTGCTAAGGGTTGGGCTAGATCATGTAGTAAGAAATTTAGATTTTCCTTCTAGACCAACTTGACACCAAATAATCACATGCATACATGTAAAATTATATCATATGAGGTATGGTAAAGGAAAAGTATATAGTATTGTAAATATCTATAAAAGGGAAATTGAGCCTCAGTAAAAGGTAATAAGAGTGAGGTCTGAAGCAAAAGGAAGTGTTAACTAGGCAATAACAGAAAGTAGAAGAGTGCATTCTAGGCACAGGAAGAGAGATGATCATGATGGGGGCAGATGTGGCATAGACTAGACTAGAGAAATGGTGAGAAAATTACTAGGTTTTAGGTGACTTTAAATTCAGTATGATTCGATGGGCAGATGAGAGTGTCAAAAATGTGAACATAATCCTGGGCAGCATTAATAGATATATGGCATCCAGAATGCGTGGGGGGATAACCCCATTCTACTCTGTGCTGATCAAACTGCAGCTGGAGCTACAAGGCACCACCATTTGAGAGGGTTGTTGAAAAAATTAACAACGACTAAGTGGGCAGCCAAGGACACAGGATGATTCACAGGATCAAGATGGATGGGACTCAAAGCCACTTCACATGAAGATGACAGAACGGTGTTCAACATTATTTTAATTGTTGTTGTTTTCGACTGCTCAGCATCCATTTTCCCGTTTTCATAGTACTCATATGTACTTTTGAGGACAGCTGTTTCCACTGGATTCAATCTGGTAAGGCTGTGGTCAGAGGCCCTCCCTTTCCCTGTGTCTTACGACCAAAGCTACAATAGTCACACCTAACTGCTTCCTCCTGGAACAGCAGGACAAAGAACCTGATGAACTCAGCAGGTGCACCCTGATCAAACTATTCCTGTAAATAAACAGCTTCTGCCTTTCCTGTTTCCTAATCCCAGAGAGACACCTTAGATTCATTTAGTTTCAAAACTGCTTCTTCCAGGGGTTTTCTAAGTCCCTCCTATCCTTCCAATAAAATTCCTGTTTGCTTGAGTTAGCCAGAGTTATTTTGGTTAATTGCAACCCAAGAATGCTGATACATTAGCCTGGTGAACAAAGAAATGACTTGGGTGAACCTGGGGACAGAAGAGCTGCTGTCTTTGAATATTTGGAAGACTGTTACAGAATAGAAAGCTGGGATTTCCTGTGCTGCACCAGGAGTCTGGCTTAAAAGTGAATGGCTCTATCTAAGGATAAACATTTTATTACATAAAAATTCCCTCAGGGGCATAATTCTTCACAGAAATTTCTATTACTGGAAGTGTTTTTGGCAGAAAAGATCCAGATAAGTTAGGTTTTTCCTGGAGGGAATTCAAGAATCAGATAGGGTTGACCTAAATAATTTTGAAGGTCCAGAGATTCTATAAGTCTTGGGGTTCTAATGACATCTTTCATACAACTTAAAATTTCAAATGTAATTGTCTTTGACATGTTTTTGCAAGTCTATTTCCCCCAAGCTTAAAAAGACTTTGATGAAGAAGAAAAAGGCAATGGATTTTTATAGGAAGTGCCACTGAAAGCAGGAACACCAAAATTTTGAGTATCAAATGGATTGTAGAAGTTAAGACATGCTTTCTAGAAGAGTTCTTTTCTACACAATGTTTTTCAATGTTTATCCAAATGGATGGCTTTGTTTTCACCCTCAAAGCATTGCACCATGGTTAAACTCCAGTCTGCTTATTTCATTCTCTCTACACCCTGTTTAAAGCATTTTAGATTAATAGTAGCCTTTGTTTCCCTAGCCATTAAGCAGTGTTGTTGTGTGTGACTTAAAAGGATGGCTGTTTTCTAATAACAAGGTGGTTTGGTTAAGAGGTGGGTATGTGGTCTCCAGCAGGGATTTAACAACATTTGATATAATATGCACTGAGGAAAATAAAAATATTTTTATTTTTATGTAAGGTATGCTCTCAAGGGTTGTTATTTGCTATAAGGAGACAGTCCTACAGTTTTTCAACAGTTGCTGAAAAACTACTGTACAAGACACTGCCCATTATATTAGCAGATATCCTTTGTCTAAAGATCTGTATCAGTTAGCTATCACCACGTAACAAACAACCCCTGAACTCAGTTGCTGAAAGTAACAAGACTTTTCATTGCTCATGAGTCTATGTTTCAGCTAGGTGTTGGCTGGGGTGATGAGGGGGACTAGGCCATTTGTCTCCTCTTCATTCAATAGGCCTTCTTTATCTTGTTTTCATGGTAGCGAAAGGATTTGAAAAGCAGCAAGGGGTAGGCTCCAATGTGCAAGGACTTTTAAAATCATTTACTTGCAACAATTCTACCACCATTTCATCGGCCAAAGCAATCAGTCTGGTCAAGTCAAGAGTGAAAGTGGGAAGGCACTACTAAAGGACATGATGCAGGATATGTGCAAAGCAGGGGCCATTACTGCAATCAATGTGCTCCTGGATTCAAGTAATACGTTTAATTTATAATTTAAAGCCGGGAGAAAGTTGTCTCTCTTCAACACTGTTTTTCATATAATGAACTTTATTTAACAGCTTGCCAATTTCTCTTTTGGCTCAGAATCCTAGGAAACTCAAAACATTAATAATACTAGCTAAGTCATTATTAAAGTACACTTTCCCCTTCTTCCACAGGTCTAAATGTTTTATTTTAACAGGCCTATTATATATAACTTGTATTATAAGCTGCCTCCAGTATTTTGCTTTTATTTTTGCTTTTGAGAGAGTAAATTAACAACAACAACAACAACAAAAAACCCTCAAAACCTGTACTTATCTAAAGTATGGCTCTTGTCCATGCAGTACATATAGACATGTGAAATATTTGCAGATAAGAAAAGAGAGAGATGCTCTTTTAAAGGGGCATTAGTCATTATTACATATTACATTCTCCTGGTTCTATCATGAACTGAAGTGACAACTGTACACCTTGACAAAAGTTTTCCAGGGAATTATCTCAAACCAATTTTCACTAGGGATGCAGCCTTTTACAATCTCCACAGGTTCAAAAAGAGGAATATTTTAAAATTCAGAACCTACACCTAAGAAGGTGACAGACGTTAAGAAAATTCATCTGAAAATGAAGTTCTTCATTTCATTTTGGAATATTTTCTTCTAAAGATATCATGAGACGGATTTTCAAAGGACTTTGAAGATAGAACTGCAGTGTTTCATGCCCATATGATTGAGTCCAGGAAATATTACCTGAGTCTTGGCAGCTGAATTTGAAATGCTGACTTGAAATGTTTTCATTGAAGTTGTACCAACATTAAATAGGACTAGAGAGTTATTTAAGCTGGTTTTAACATTTTCTTATGAATTTCCTCTTAACTGACAGCAAACTCTCATACCTAGGGGGACAAAAACTTAATAGGTGTTAAAAAGTCTTTGGGGAAATTCATGTCTGGAATAAACCAGGAGATTTTTACAGATCCCAAATTGTTTCTAATTAGCAGAAGATTTTTTTTTTTGATAAATCAGTCACTTAAAAATTAGTATGATTCTAAAAATAAAAGAACAGATTTCTGAGTTACATGTGCTCTGGGCTAGATATTAATCTAATGGAAATAATTTATATTGAAATAATAATTAGATGGTATATACTGTTTCTAAAGCCAAGGGTTAGCTCCTCAATGATTTCTTTTCACAATATGTTGATAGGTAAAATTATGAAAAGGGCTTTCAGAGTTATGACCAAGACTCATAAATACCTGTGGAGACTTAAAGACTGTATGGTCTTACCATGCTGAAATGCAATTAGGTGTTTACATTTTTAAAGGGTTTTTCACAGACACTCTATAGATACCATAAACTGGAAATAGACTGCCTTCTGAAAACTTGCTCTGAATATATTATCTGTTTTTAAATATATTTTCCCCTAGAAGCTAATTTCCTTGGCCTAAAAGGACTTCGCAGGACTATATGCTTTTCTTGATGTCATGATATTGCTGTAGTTTCCTCTAATGATATTTATTTCTATGCCCAAAGGAATAGTTTATAGCTAACCTTAACTGCATACATATTTTACTTGGCATGGTCTGGGGAAAGGCTCTGACATAGACACTGAGAGCTTTGCTTTCAATTTCTGCCTCAGTTGTTCTCATTGCATATGTGTCTTTGTATATATGTAGATACTCAAACGACTACTGACCCTTCTGTTCCCTGGAGGCACAGTTTTTGTCAAACAAGTTATTTGGGCAAGATAAGTAGTCAATGGAATGCTATTCCATCTTTCTGTCAGTTGCTCTGGAGTTATAAAGGAATCCTAAGTTCATAAAATCTAGACTTCCTAGGTTGAACATTAGTTCCCTGCTTTACTGATAGCACGCCCAGAATACCCCTCCACAACCTTTCTACAAAGGTACTGCTTACTTATTATGTAAGGACCTCTTACGTGTTGCCTCTTTGATGAAGCTGTGTCTGCTTCCTGCAGCTGGAAGTCTTTCTGCCTCCCCTGCATTCTTGCAGCCTGTGATTTTACCACTTCTTAAGGGGATTCTTGCTTTCTGTATTGTATTATAATGCTTACATTTATAAGCTATGGGTGGTAGACCTTATAGACCTTATCTATAAGGGGTAGACCTTATCATTTTTTTTTTTTTTTTTTTTGAGGTGGAGTCTCGCTCTGTCGCCCAGGCTGGAGTGCAGTGGCGCGATCTCGGCTCACTGCAAGCTCCGCCTCCCGGGTTCACGCCATTCTCCTGCCTCAGCCTCCCGAGTAGCTGGGACTACAGGCGCCCACAACCGCGCCCGGCTAATTTTTTGTATTTTTAGTAGAGACGGGGTTTCACCGTGGTCTCGATCTCCTGACCTTGTGATCCGCCCGCCTCGGCCTCCCAAAGTGCTGGGATTACAGGCGTGAGCCACCGCGCCCAGCCATCATTTTTTTTTTTAATGCAGATTGTTTATGCTACGGTTTAGAAGAGGCACATTGCAAAGGTAGCAGGCAAAGTGCTGCTTGGGCTGCCATGAGAATTCAATAGTCTGAGTTATGCCAGTGAATTTCCATGGTCCAATATCTAGGCCTCACCCTGAAGGTTCAGAACTTACCTTGCGTGGGTCATAAAGTAATCAGACTGATTACTTAAAATATATAAGAACTCATGAGAAACTAGTATATAAAATGGGGTGCTCACTTATTAATGTACCATGTGAAATAAAACTGCCATTCAGCCAGTTTAACTGGCACTTTCTTTCCTCCTAAACCAGTGGTTCTTAATTGGAGGCAGTACTGCCTCTTACAGCATGTTTGGGAGGCATGGAGGTTTTCTGTTTGTCAGAATGATTAGGAATGCCTGGGCCTAGGGATGCTACAGTCTTGCAATATGTGGAAACATCCATTTGAAATGCAACAGCCTCCCATTAGAGAAACACTAAATTAGAAATCCATTAGACAAATCAAAATATCATCAAGAGGCCAGTCACAGTGGCTCTTAGAACTACCGGTCAACCCAGGAATCCCATTACTGAATATATACCCAAAGAAAAATAAGTGGTTCTACCAAAAAGACATATGCACTTTATGTTCATCACAGCACTAATTACAATAGCAAAGAAATGGAATCAACCTAAGTGCCCACTGATAGTGTACTGGATAGAGAAAATGCAATACATATACACCATGGAATACTATGCAGCCATATAAAAGAACAAAATCATGTCCTTTGTCACAATATAGAGACAGTGGGAGACCATTATCCTAAGCAAACTAACACAGAAATAGAAAACCAAACACCACATGTTCTTATTAGCGGGAGCTAAACATTGAGCACACGTGGACATAGAATGGGAACAACAGATGCTGGGAACTACTAGAGTCAGGAGGGTGGGGAGGGGGTGTGAGCTGAAAAACTACCTATTGGGTACTATGCTGACTACATGGGTGATGGGGCCATCTGTAGTCCAAACCTCACCATCACACAATATACCCATGTTACAAACCTGAACGTGCACTCTCTGAATCCAAAATAAAGTTGAAATAAAAAAAGAAGACATACAAATGGCCAAAGGTATGTGAAAAGGTGCTCAGTATCACTAATCATCAGAGAAATGCAAATCAAAACCACAATAAGATATCTTCTCACACCTGTTAGAATGGCTACTATGAAAAAGACAAGAGACAACAAGCATTGGCTAGGGTGTGGAAAAAAGGTAACACCTGTACACTGTTGATAGGAATGTAAATTGGTATAGCCATGATGGAAAATAGTATGGTTGTTTAAAAAAAAATTTAAATTAGAACTACCATATAATTCAGCAATCCCACTTCTGGGTATATATTCAAAGAAAATGAAATTAGTATGTTGAAGAACTATCTGCACTCCCATATTCATTAGAGCATTATTCATAATAGCCAAGACATAGAAACAACGTAAGTGTCCATTACTGGATTAACTGATAAAGAAACTAGTAAATACGTACAGTGGAATATTACTCAGCCATAAAAAGAAAGAAATCCTGCCATTTGCAGCAACAAGGATGAACCTGGAATATATTATGTTAAGAGAAATAAACCAGGCACAGAAAGACAAATAGTGTATAATGTCACTTACATGTGAAATCTAAAAAAGTAGAGCTCATAGAAGCAGAGAGTAGAGCTGTGGTTGCTAGGCACTCTGGAGGTGGGGGAAATAAATGGGAAGATGTTGGTTAAAGAGTATAAAATTGCAGTTATAAGATGAACAATTCTGGGGGTCTAATGTACAATCTAGGTGGTGATGAATGCGTTAATGAATTTAATTGTGGTAATTACTACATAATATATACACAAGTCATGTGTACACCTTGAATATTGAATCCTTATCAATTAAATAATTAAAAATAAAAAATAAAATCAATATCATTTACCTATTAAAAATAAAAAAGAAGTAACATTCCCATCATTTATTAACTTAGATGTGAGTATATATTGCTTCTTTGATTTTTGTCTTTGCCTATTTTCCATTTTTTATATCTTTTTTATTGTGGCAAAATATATATAACATAAAAAATGCTATTTTAATTATTTTTAGGTGTTTAATTCAGTGACATTAAGTACTTTCACACTGTTGCGCAACTATCCACCATCCATCTTCAGAACCTTTTCATCATCTCTAACAAACTCTTTACCCATCTAAACAGTACTCCCCATGACCCCCTTCCCAGCACCTGGTAACCATCATTCTACTTTCTGTCTCTATCCATTTGCCTATTCTAGGTACTTCATATAAATGCAATTATGCAAAATTTCTCCTTTTGTGTTCAGTTTATTTCATTTAACATGAAGTTTTCAAGGTTTATCCATGTGGCAGCATGTGTTAGAATTTCATTCCTAGTTAAGGCTGAAAAATATTCTGTGTATACCCCAGTATGTTTATTCATTCTTCTGTCAGTAGACATTTGGGCTGTTTCCACTTTTTGATTATTATGAATAATGCTGCTATGAACATGGATGTACAAATATCTATCTGAGTTCTTGCTTTTAATTCTGGAGTAATCTCTACAAGTGGAATTGTTAAATCATATGGTAATTCTACTTTTAATTTTTTTGAGGACATGTCATGATGTTGATGCTGAATCATTTTACATCCCCACTAGCAGTGCAAAATTCTTCCAATTGCCCTTGGAAGAAATTAGAAGAAATTCCCATTTCTTCACAATATCTGTCATTTTTGACCATTCCTTTTGTTCAAACAGTTGTGTCCAGCATCCATTAGCACTATATCCAATAACAGCCACTTAAAAATCTATCCCTCTTTCAGTCTCTGCCATGAGATATTAGTAGGCTCCACTACTAAATGCTGGCATGAAGCATAGGGCCCAGGCTTAAATTAATCCAAGCATTTCATGTCTTCTGGCTATAGTGATTAGTTAGGGATAATTACATGACTCAGTCAAAGTCAGTAAGACTTTTCCTGCGACTTTCTGGAAAATGATTCTCACTCTGTCCTTCTGGAATTGAATATCTGAATATTTACTGTCTAGAGCTGCTGCAGCCATTTTGTGGTAATGAGGATGACACCTGTCTAAGAACTGAGTCAACGTGGTGGATAGAAGAGATGAGTTTGTGTTTATTTTGTCACTTGAAATCAGAAGAGGCCTAATAAACACCACGTGACTGACACATGCAATTACCATTGACTGTGCTGCTAGTTCAGTCATGCTAATAAATAAGATTTAGGTGCACTTTAGCGTTGAGTCTTGAGAAACAGCTTATTTTTATGGCTGATTTTGCATCTAATCTTGCTCATTATGTATGACTTTTAAAGTTCATCTCTAAGATTTTGGTGAGCACCTGGCTGTCTCTTCTGCCTACAGTTTTTTAGTGGTCCATTTAACTTTGTAATGTTTTATAAGACTTTTCATGGCAGATTTGCCCTCTTGATTATTTCTGCTTTAGCTAATATCAAAATGAGGTTGCGCTGCTGGATAACCTGGCTGCTATTATCCACCACCCATTTCTTCCTTCAAAATATTCTAGGTGATTGGGGTGGTGCAGGGCTGAGGGCGGGAGGTAGGGAATGAGGGTACAGTTACACATTAGCTTTAAAACCTATTTAATTCTGACAGTCAGAATTCTTATAGTGAGAGAAAACGATTTGAGAACAAAAAACCAAGGTTTTAAAACCTAAACAAAATTGTCCAGAGACAGAAACTCAAAATTAATACTAGGCAGACAGGATGAAAACACTAGAAAACTCCATATGGAATTTTGGTAACCAGTTACTAGGCCCAGATTGCATGACTATCAGGTTATTGCATTGCAAGATTAAATGCACTAAAGCTGTAGGTCTTTGCTATCCATCCCAGGCATAAAAGGTTCTGACTCTAATATATGAACTGCCCTCCCCCTCCGTGAATGGGGGAGAGAAAAATCAGAGATTGTTGGCTCTATTGATTTGGATGACACATGTTCTCTGAACCACCTAGGGGGATTCTCTGTGGACTGAATGAAATTCAAAGGTCAGAGAAAAAAAACTGATAAATATAATTGCAATTTCTTTGCAGCACTGTATTTGATGACAAGACATTTGACACAATGACAATTTAATATGTGGAAAAAGAGAGAAAGGCCAGACATACTGTCCATCTGTAGTAATTGATCTTTTGCAAGTTCCCAATGCGCACTGAGGGACAACTTTCATAAATAGCTTCTTCCTATAACCTAAAGGGAGAAGGTGAAAGACCTTGTTCATTTTGGTGAAGTTTCCTCTTTCTCTCCTGAGGACAGGCTGACATAAGGACATCAAGCAGAGGCATCAGAGGATGCTGGGTGATGTCTAGGCAATCAAGATAAGGTTTCTGAATGGAAACTCAATTTCCCTTAGGTTAGTTTTACGAAGCTGCAATTATCTTGTGTGACATCTAAATAAATCTCCATTTTGGAAAGGATTACGCATAATTTAGAAAAGTTAATTTGGGAATGAATGATTCAGAAATACTCCATTCCCTGTGTAGTATGAAAACCAAAAAGTGTTCCTAAGAATCGACTTAATTTAGAAAACTTATTTCCTAGATAATTGGCCCTAAACATTTTATCTAGATTCTTAGCATGGTACTTGGCAAATGATGTAGTCACCAAATAATATTTGAATGAATGAATCAATGCATTAATGACTCAATTAATCAATGAATCCCTCTAGGTGATTCAGAGAACATGTGTCATCCAAATCAATAGGCCCAAAAAAGCTTTACTGCTTTCCTCTCCTTTCACTGAGGGGGAAGACACTTTATATGTTGGAGTCAGAACATTTTTGCCTAGGACAGATTGCAAAGACCTAGGTAGGTGTTGAATATATCATTCAATATACTCAAATTCTGGGAGAATTGCAGGCTGGAAATATAAAAGACTTCTCCAGTGTTTAGGAAAGTTGGAAGGCTATAGACTAAGAGGAAGACACCGAGGAAGAAGGGACATATACAAAAAAGGCCCCAAAACTGCACCCTGGGTCAGTTTAGAAGTTGTAGAGCGGAGGAGGAATCAATAGACAAACTGAGAAGAAGTGGCCTGGATGGACAAGAAAATAAACCCAGAGGACTATGCGGTCCTGGATGCAAAGTGAAACAAGGCTTTCAGAGGGAGGAGTGATCTACTGCCTGTGTCAAATGCTGCTGAGAAATTGAAGAATGGAAGCTAGTCATTACAATTAACAATCGGGGGGGGAGGGAATTAACGTTAACAAAGGTCATTTCGGGGCAGTTGGAAGGAAAGTCTACCAGTTAGGGGAGCTTGGTAGATGATGGTACCATTCATGAAATGGTGGCACATGGTGGAGACATGTTTGAGAGAAGGGCAAGATGTTGAGATCAAATCCAAATATGCTAAGTTTGAGATCAAGCAAGATGCTACATATAGTGGACACAGTTTATGTCGTTTTGAAGTCAAATAATCTACAGACGAATTCCAGTTTTGTCACTTAGTCATCTCTATGTCTATGATTAAGTTAGTTGATGTTGATGAGCTTTAGTTCCTTCAAGTACAAAATGAGCAGAATGACAATGAGCTGGAGTGTTTGGGGGAGATTTAGATAAGGTACAGTATATGTAAAATACCTAGCACATATTACGCACTCACTCAACAAATGCTTGCTGTTGCTATAATCAAGTTGGTGGAGATGCCCAAAATATAGCTACTTGGTAATTCCCATAGTTAGTATTGCAGTTCTAATTAGAATACTAGAGATTTGATGCAATTGATGTGAACTGTAGTAGATTAAACAGCAGTTCTAAAGAAGAAACAGAACAGTTCAAAATTAAGTAATAAATATTTATAGTGAATTGACAAAATCATACAATGCTGTATGATTGAGCCATAAAAAATAAAAATATAGAATGAAAATGTTGTATTTTTCAGTAGGGAATGGTATCTACTATATACTGTCAATCAAAGAGTCAAATAATAAAACAATAAGGTATTATATAATTTCATTTTTGAAAAAATGCACACAGACCTAAAAATGCATATAAGAAAACCTCTACAGTGGTTAGAGATTAGAGCCATATAAAAAGCACTTTCTCATCTAATGAAATCTCACCAGAACACTGCAGGTATTTCTTATTAAGTTCATTTTAAGTACAATAAATTAAGTGACTTGCTCAAGACTACATAGATGGCAAAGCTGTGGCTCTGATTCCATTCCCCAAATCTAGTCCTTTTTATGGTACTGTAGTTACCTCAAGATCCAAGAGAGTCTTAGACTAAGAGTTCAACATACATAGGGAGCTGTGAGTCCAGACAGGTTCCAACTATATCCTAGAAACCATTTCACTAAGGCTTTCAATAAGGCTGCTTTGGGAGAAGGTAGATCTTACGCTCATCCTCTTTCTTTTTCTATTTTTAAGTAGTTCTGCCTTTGCTTCAAAAAGCTCCATACTACAAGGGCAGCAGGACTCTTCACCAGAATTTGGGGCCTCAGGCCAGGGGTAGAAGAATGGTCTCTCTGTGTTGACTGACTTTTAGAACCTTCCTGGCACCTGGGTACAGAGTTGGGAATCACCTAAGTCTTCCTGCAGCTGATGTTCAATCTGTAAAGTTTCCCTTTAGTTCATCTGTTTTTCTAAAAGTCTTCTAGTGCAGGGATCCATGACACATAGGCTAGTTTGAAGGTTAAAATCCTGGCATTCCAAAACAAAACTTCTTTTTTTAATAGTGCATTGAAGGTAGTCACTACAGGCAGACATTCCCACATACTATGATTTTTGACACTTGTAAAAAGGAATTTGCAATGAAAATATCACCAGTGAAACTACTGTGGAGAGATGAGCCACCTTTGTTTTTCTGATATACACATATGAATGACTGAAACCTTCCTTGTAGGATCTTTTCATATGGAAAGTTAAAACACTTCTTGGAGTCATGGAGAAGACAGTAAATATCTATATATTACCAATAAGTTTAGACCAATTTTACTTGAACAAAATTTACACAGTAGTCTAGAACAGGGGTCCCCAACCCCCAGGCTGCAGACAGACTGGTACTGGTCTATGGCCTGTTAGGAACCGGGTGGCACAGCAGGAGGTGAGCAGCCTGTGAGCAAGCATCACAGTCTGAGCTCCACCTTCTGTCAGATGAGCAGCAGCATTAGATTCTCATAGGACCCAAAACTTATTGTGAACTGTGCATTCGAGGGATCTAGGTTGCATGCCCCTTATGAGAATCTAATGACTGATAATCTGAGGTGGAACAGTTTTATCCCCAAACAACCTCCCACCCCACACGCCATCTGTGGAAAAATTGTCTTCCACGAAACCAGTTCCTGGTGCCAAAAAGGGGACCACTGGTCTATATGACTTCCCGTTTTGCAAGTAGAGGGCAGATTCATTGTTCATTATTTATTATCAATGATAACAACAAAAGACAATTCTAAGCTTTTCATGGGTTACCTCATATAACCCTTTCTAAGGTCGTTACTATTATTATCACTATTGAACAGGTGGGGAATTAGGTTTCAAGAGATTAAATAACCTGCCCAAAGTGATACAGCTAGTGGAATTCATTCATCACATATGTATTTAATATCCATTATGTGTCAAATACTATGCTAAGTGTGTAAGATATGACAATGATCAAGGCAAACTTATGTTTTCATGAAATGTAAGGTCTAGCATAGGAGACAAATTCTAAAAAGTAATTTGAATTTCAAATGTTATAAAGGATAAGTTCATGGGCTGTGGAAATAGAGATTAGATTATCTTGGGATTCAGGAAGGTCTCCATATAGAGTTAAAACGAATTCATCGAAGAATGCTGGGATACCTTTTCATCCTCCACATTCATAAAGCACCGACAAGGGAGCTCAAATGAGAATCTAGGTGAGCGGCCACATGTTGCCTTCTCTATTCTTTCTCAGCTTATGCAAGACCATCTGGGCAATTCGCACTCATTTGGCTGGAAGAGGACCTATTCCAGCATCTTTGGGCTCACATGTCATGCACAGAGGTAAGCAAATAACCTCATCTGGATGTCACTAAGACAGGGATCTGCTACTCATCACAGACAGTGGCAGGCCTAACTGCTGAGCACAAGGTGCTTATATAACAAGCTACTAATGTGTTTGGGGCTTCCCAAACTCATTTGGCAGGTTCAGGCCCATTGTCCAAATCTCCTTCAGCAAGAATCAATGAAGCATAGACATACAATGACTCATTCTCAGAGGATGCAGATGCCAGACAACCTGAGTCTGCACAAAGGCAGCCAAAATGTTTCATCCCCCGAATTTCAGCAACTCCCGTGTCAGCACATGCCTGTGGGAATACACAGCATCCCACTCCAGTGCTAGCTACCCTTTGAGGAAACAGAGCTCTCTGGAGGGGGCACATCCATTTTAATTCCAGGAGTCTCTGCAATTCCACATGTTTGACAACTCCATTAGTCATGGATAAGGTACTTAAACAGGTGGGTGACTAGTTAAGTTGGATGCAAACATCTTTGCGAAGCAAAATGTTTCAAATTGCTCCCCTTCCTCAAATTGCAGATATTCACGTTCTTAAGTTGTTTTATTCAAATGAGATAAGGTAATTATTTTTAACCACTAAGATAAACACCCAAATGCCATTAAAGAGTTACTTTTCTAAGTTAGATTTAGAGAAAAACATATAAATTAAAGACGATCTATCTGTTTGCCTGTATCAGTTAGGGTTTGGGTGTTTTAAGTAACTAAAACAGACCAAAGTCTGTTTCAAACAAAGCAAAGTTAAATTGTGTGAAATGGGGAACTTATTGAAAGGATATGGGTAACTCACAAACTGGAGAAAAAGCAGAACAAATAGGGCTTGGAAAGGACAGCAACCAGTAGTAGCTCTGGGGGTCTAGAGAGTAGAATTTAAGTGGCAGTATTCCCAGGGAGCTGCCATCCAATGACTCTGTTCTGTGTTTTGCCCATAGGAAAATTCTGATTCTTGAAAGAAGGAGAGGGTCTGATTGGCTTAGCCTGTGCCTTCCCATAATTCAGTCCACTGGGTAGAGAAAAGCAGAGCACTTGGCACTGAAAAAAGTAAGGAAGGTTGCAAAGAATGGGAAAAGGCCCTTCCTGAAAGGATCACTAGCATGCTTCTTTTAGACAAAGAAGCACTAGAAATTGGGCAGAAAAAATAAACTTCATAATATCCATATTCTTTCTGATATCATTTCATCTATGAATCCAGTAGGAATTCAGCTAATTTTCCATCACACTCATTTTAGCTGGCATGACAGGAGCAAGGTCTTTTTTGAATGTGCTTGAGGTCTCTCTGCAAAGACAACATTTCAGCTGAGATACGGGACAAGAAGGAGCTGTTCATTAAGATCGGGGAACAGAGTGTTTCAGTCAGTGGGAAAAGCAAGTGCAAAGGCCCTGAGGCAAAAAAGAGCTAGATGTCACTGAGGAACTGCAAAGCTGGGGTGATTGTAGCTAAGAGAAAGAGCTGGCAAGCAGTAGATGTGGTCAGAGAGATAGTAGGGGCCTGGCTATGTAGGACACTGCAGGATATGGCAAGAGACTATTTGAAGTGAATGGGAAGTCACTGGAGGGGCTGATTAGTTGTCTATTTTTCAGCAAGACAGTATCAATGAGCCTTAGTTTATTTTACCTTTTTAAAAATGGTCTAATACATAACCCCTTTATCAAAGACTCTCAAGAAAAGTTGTGTTTTGGCATTCAGGATTTCGAATATTAAAAAACACTATAGTATATTTATTTCATATAACATCCCAAGAAAAGTGTGGTTTACTATCTCACAACCCAACATATTATTATTTCTGTGATTCAACATGGGGTAAATAAAGACAAAGTCTATCAATAGTCTCAGTTTGGTTTTGCCACCAAATGAGTTTGCTCCAAACCTGCCAGAAATAAACAAATAAATTAATAAGAGAAGAAAAAGACAGAAAAATATTTTTTTGTTTTCAGAGCTTTTTGGATTTCAAAGATATGGATACAGGATTGTAGGCCTGTGCCTGCAGATACAGGTTTTCCTGTGAGTCTAACATGCAATGGAGGGTCAACAAATACTCGTTCACTTTCCTTTCTCTGTTACCACCACCACTTGTCTCTCAGTCACAACACCCAAATTTGTCAAAATAAGTAAGAAGCACTCCTACCCAGGGTTTTTACTATTTTATTTGTTCCACTTTGCATCACAAACGTCAGTTTCTTCCTCTCTCTAGGCTCTGTGGGCTTGAACATATTGTAGGTTTGTAGATCACAGAGCTTGTCAGGTTTATAGTATAATGGGGCCAACCGGGAATGCCACCGCCAACAAAATCCCACAAAGAGAACAAACCTTCCTAGAGTTTCTAGGTCAGAACCTACTCTAACAAAGTGAGCTATGAAAGTGCCTTTATATAGTAACTTGTTTAATTAAGATAACAGATGTTACTATTACACAAGTCCTAGTGAGCCACTATTTAATTGGACACTCATTCACATGGCTTGTGACTGGTAAAAACCAGTTCAACCAACCATTTCCCTTGTATGAGCTTTTTTCTCCCTACAATTAAATTGAATAAACAGTGAATATTCATTTAATAGAGACAGTTTTAATGGCACAGGAGTTTAATATGAGCAATAACGTTAGAACAGAATAATTTCCTGACTTAAAAGGCAAGCTTAATTCTCTGTTTTATCTACCAGGCACTAAGTTAGGCTGACAATCAGCTGTGTAGGAAAAATTATACAGAAAACCCTCACTTGGGTGTTGTTAGATGTCTGGTACCTATAATGGAAGAGATAGGGATCTGGCTGTAGCTTTTATACTCAGATTTTAATACAATCTGGGAAGAGGGTTAATTGACAACTTGCCATTCATGTCCGTATGACAGAGCAAACGAAGACAAAAAGAAAAACAAAAAACCAAAAAATAACAAGAGTAGATTGGTACAATCTCTAGGGAAGAGAAAATACAGAGTTTCTACTATTAACCATTCACGGTAAAATAAAAAGAACACTGTACTATTTTCTTATTTTATTTATTTATTTTTTTTGAGAAAGAGTCTTGCTCTGTTGCCCAGGCTGGAGTGCAGTGGTGCAATCTCGGCTCACTGCAAACTTCGCCTTCCAGGTTCACACCATTCTCCTGCCTTAGCCTCCCAGGTAGCTGGGACTACAGGTGCCCACTACCAAGCCCTGCTAATTCTTTTTTTTTTTTTTTTAAGTAGAGATGGGGTTTCACCATCTTAGCCAGGATGGTCTCAATCTCCTGACATCATGATCCACCCACCTCGGCCTCCCAAAGTGCTGGGATTACAGGCATGAGCCACCGTGCCCGGCCAGAACACTGTACTATTATAGATGTGAGGAAAGCTTCTTGTCCAGACTTCCACAGGTAGTCTGAGGAATTTCAAACCTTCTTCTCCTTCTGAAATGATCATTGGTAACATAAAGGGACAGAGCTAGGTCTAGACCTACACGCACCATTGCCTACAGGGGGTAGGTAGGTCATAAAAATGAATGAAGCTGGCAAGAAGGTTTTCATGACATGCTTTGCCTGTACTTGAAAACACAAGAAAATTTGTTATGGGGCATAAGAAAACATACTCTTTTCCTGTATTTTCTTGAAGTGTGTGGTTTTTTTGACTACATTTTCTTATTTTCACTTTTTGATAGAGAAACAGACGCAAAAAATATTTTATGTTTACTGTAAGAAAAACTACAATGTGAAAAAAATGATAAGCAGCAACTGACACCACATCTTAATGTGGGATACAAGGATTGTATGGCTAACTGAAGATTTCATGTTTTTGCTAAAAGGATAACTCTTCTTAGCTCTGGATAAGTATTGCCATACAGAAATGCAGGCTGGCCGGGGGCAGTGGCTCATACCTGTAATCCCAGCACTTTGGGAGGACAAGGTGGGAGGATTGCTTGAGCCCGGGAGTTTGAGACCAGCCTGGGCAACAAAGGGACACCTCACTGCTACAAAAAGTTAAGAAATTAGCTGGGCATGGTGGTGTGCACTTGTGGTCCCAGCTACATGGGGGCTAAGAAGGGAGGATTGTTTGAACCCAGGAGTTTGGGATTGCAGTGAGCCATGTCCACGCCACTGTACTCCAGCCTGGGCAACATAGTGAGACTCTGTCTCCAAAAAAAAGAAAAAAAAAAAAAAAGCAAGCTGTCTGTTGCAGATCCTTCAGTTTTTGAAGAGATGTCCGAAGTCTGGATTACAGGACATGTGCCAAATTATAAATGTTGGAACCTAATTTTAAAAAATTAAACGTGGAGCTAGCTAATATACTGTGCTTGCCAAAGAAAGCTCATTTCAGTGAATCCTTGGTTGGATAATTTTTGGAACCTTCTGGTGGGGTTCTAAATACTCTTCTTGCTAGAAAGCTTTATTGCTTTACAGTGAGACATAATGTTAAATGAGCATATACATGTCAATAGTTAGTTAAGAGACGTGTCATAAATCATCTAACCTCAGTTTTACCATAAATGTAAAACAAAAGTACTGGGGAAACCAATAAATCCCATGGCTTGGAAAGCCATGCATGACAGAATGTTCAGGAGGGATTTTCCAAAGCATCCCCTTGCCTGAGATTCTTATATATCATACACTCCTATTCACCCTCCTTTCTCCCCTTACCTCTCCCCCATCCCCACTTCCTCTGACAATCGGTGTGCAATGAACCATTTTCAACAATGCAGATATGTTGCATCCCCCAGGGATGGCTGAAAAACAGAGTTTTCAACTGGTAGTTGAAACCCACCCATCTGTTTATCTCTAAAGTTTCATTTAGCCCTAAAATCCTAATAATCAGATTATATTAGTTACAGGAAAAGATATACATCCTTGAAAGAAGATGAGACTCTCTGGACACTACTCTTACCTAACATGACATGCATCTATAAGTTGTGCAGAACATTTCTGCATTAAAATCTTCTATCTCACTTTTGAAAACTTCCAAATGAATTTGAATGCATAACTACATTGTGATGTATATATAATGGGTTCTATTTTTCTAGCCCTCATTTTTTTAGGTTTGACACAAATCTATCCTCTAGGCAATGGGTATGTACTAAGTTATGCTAATTAAAGTGTCCTTTTTTCATGCAATTCAAGGCAGAGAAAAGACACTGACTCTCTTGCATAAAAAGTTATAGGGACTAGGCGAAGAGGTGGTTTTATTGATCTGATATAGAAGTTTTTTCATTTTCTTCAGATATGCTTTCCTCCTTTCCTCCCTGTCCCCTCCCTCCCTTCTTTCCTTCCTCAAATGAAGTTATTGACAATCTTTGACAAAAGGTAAGGAAGAGTGGATAAAGGCGGAGATGGGGAGGTGCCCAGACATTTTTAAGAGACAGAGGGTGGAAAAGGAGAAAGGGAATTCATAAAACGGAGAGTCCCCAAGGCAAAAAATGGGGATACTGTCTAGGTCATATTCCCTGAGTCCGCTTTTTGAAGAGGGGATCGGAAAAAGGAAATGAGGCAGAGGAATCACACTGCGTTCCCTTGCCAAGAAAGAATCAATTACAACTTATGCTTTGAACATCATGAGAAATTCGGACAGATTCCTCTGGGCATCCTGTTGAAGACTAATTGGCTAACATAAGACTTTTTTTTTTTTTTTTTTTAAATAATGAGTAGTTCTAAATGTTTCTTTCCATGATAAGGGTGCCATACAGTCATCTCTTATAATTATATGAGAGAGTACTCTACCCAGATTCCCCTCCTTCAGGCCAATGCATTCTACCTCCAACAACTCTGCCCAAGGATATGGGGCAGCTTAAAGCTGTATCGCTCATTGAATTACCCCCTGAAATGGGGAACTGCCTCCACTAAGCTTATACCCCTTATAGGTGATGATCTGAGGCCCATGACTGGCTCATCAGGGATTTAAAGACCACATTCCCTTGCCTCAAGGTAAGACCACTGTGAAGGGCTATCTGAGCTCCAGAGCTCTCAGTGGGACTGGCTGAAGCCCCAGTTGCAACCAAACTGCAGGGCAGTTTCTCTCTCTGTTCAATTCTGCCTTTCTCACTTCCCTGCAGGTGTATCCTCAGAGACACTCCCGTGTAAACCTTCTGTATGCAACCTGTCATCTGAGTTTGTTACAGGACACCCAGTCTACGGCAGTAGCAGTAGCCTTAGACAAGGTTCTGGTAAAGTTCAAAAGAGCATTCATATTATTTTTTACTTCAGTTGCCTCAAATATTTGTTAAATAAAGACAGAGGCTATCATTTGAAATTTGAAATTATTCCTGTTAGTTTTGTTACATTTTGCTTTGCTGTTATTTTGGTAGGTGTTTAATAGAGTCTAGTATTCAAGGAGAGCAAAATGTGTGACATATTAAAAAATAAATACAAAATGGTTCTATGGAGTAGCAGAAATAATAAAAGTTTCACTACCAACATCATGGGGCTCAACTTTGCATGATGGTCAGAACAGAAATGAATGCAGTCACATGGAGGAGAAGCCAGTTCAGGAGTTCTTAGACTACATGCTGCTCTTAGCTTTAAAATTCTACTACTTAGATTTATGTTTTAACTCTGTGCTATTGTGCTCCTGAGAATGAAATGGAAAAAAAAAAATCTATGCTCTAGTTATCTCAAAATGTTGCTGTTAATGTAAAATTTAATAAAGGAGGTGTTATATTTATCTTGGTATTTGAGGGTGTGGAACAAAAACCAAACCAAACAAAGCAACACCAAAAGAAAAAAAAAAACCCTAAAAAACAAAATTCATTTTTTCTCTGAACCATGTCCTTGGCTTGTGACTATGTTTGTTTGAGTGATACAGGTAAAGGTTATTAGAGCTACCGAGGAAAAATTCATCAGTGGATTTTTATTTTATTTTTTACTATGGAACTACAATTCCATTATTATATAATCACATATACAAGTACAAACACCTGTAGGCAAAGTGCATCATATGGGTATCTGTTCCCAGCATCGCAAACACTTACAAATCAATTGCTAGGGAACTGTTTTTGTGGCCATTATAAATATTACCAGCCGAGGGGGGCAGATCACCAGGTCAGGAGTTTGAGACCAACCTGGCTAACATGTGAAACCCCATCTGTACTATAAACACAAAAATTAGCTGGGTGTGGTGGCATGTGCCTCTAATCCCAGCTACTGGGGAGGCTGAGGCAGGAGAATCGCTTGAACCAGGGAGTCGGAGGTTGCAGTGAGCCGAGATGGCACTACTGCACTCCAGTCTGATAACAGAGCAAGACTCCATCTCAAAAAAAAAAAAAATATATATATATAGATATATATCTATATCTATATATATACATAAAACCTAGGAGTCTAAAAATAAACAATGTAACAATCTAAATAACATCTGCATCTCTATAACCAAGTATTCACTAATCCACATAAAACACTGGATGTTAAATCAAGAACGAAGATGGTGCAATTGCTAAGAACTTGCTGAGTGTTCCTTCTCATTTGACTGTGCTCTCACTCTTTGCTTCTTCCACACTTGAGGGAACTAGAAGTAAAGCCCTGTTCTCCCTGGGCTAATTGTAGGCTTGAGTTGTTCATGCCATTATCCTATATTGGGATAGCTGGTTTGCTTTTGATTTAGCTATTCAGTTTTAGGTCTAACAGCCTGTGGAAAAATATGTCAGGAAAAACTTGAGACTCCCTGGAGCTTTTACCAAGCCTTCTTCATCGTTGACTCTGTGGAGAGGAATCGGCTGTGAGCTAAATGATTCTCCTATTTGCTGATTGTCCCATGGCACTTGCATCTTTGTACCACCCTAAAGGTGGCATTCTGACGTTTGCCCTCATGATTCTCTTTGCCCTACTGTATAGTATACACCTCGTCTAGATTGGGGACACACAATAGTTGCACTCCCTATTCTTGCCAGCAATTATAATCTTGCATTTTCTTCTAATCTGTCCTTATACAATCATGGTTGTGAAAATTAATCATGGAATTCCTAAAGTAAATAAAGCCTTATATCCACTTAGAGGAAAGCTTTCCGAAGTTTTTGCTCCCTGAAACCCTAGTCCCTTGAAGTATTCTGTGCAGTAAAATTGATTTCTAGATAAATTTGGGAACCACGCTTCTTAAAGATTCTCAATGTAATTAACATATTAAAGATTCTGAGAGAGTCTGCAATACAAAATGTTTAAATTGTACTTCTTATACTTATTTGATTATAGAACACCACTTTATATCCTATACATTACCTCCCACCCCATCTGAAGAACTAGTGTTGGGAAATATTGATGTAGTATTTACAACTGTACCCTTACATCAAGCTTCACCATTATAAAGCTCTATAGTTGGCCCTACCTCACAGAAGTTAATTTACTAAGGTGTCCTTCATCACCACGTAATTTGCCAAATGTATGAAAATTATAAGGCACATCTGTGAAATCTTGTATCTACTGTAGTAATTGTGTCTCATGAGGAAGATTTTGCTAAGATTTTACTATTGGACAAATCAATTGTTTTTAATCTTATAAACACTATGGCTGTAACTAATTATGTTTCTTTCTTTGATTGGGAAGCAAGACAGACACAACCAGACCTGTGAATTATACTGAAAGTATTTCTATATGCTAATTTTATTGCTGCCATTGTAATTTTTCTACTGACAATTCTCCATTATTTCAACTCACTAAATTACTTTTATCGTTTCTATTGCTTTTATTTTTGAAGAAGAAGTCTCTAGTCCTCGTGAAATGAGGCTGTAAGTTCACTGATTTCTTTCTTCATTTATTGAACACATACTGACTAAAGCCCTGAGTTGTATTCCAGGGCTAGTGCTGGATAAATAGTGGTGAATGAAACCAGGTAGATCCTGTCCTCACACAGTTTACAGGCCAGTTTAGGAAGGCAGATAACAGTAAAGTCAATGAAAATGTAAATATGGAATTACAAATTCAGAAAAATGCAAAGAAGAAATTGAAGAGGAAAGGAGGCACTGATGTTATAGTGAGAAATGTGGTATACATGGCCTCAGACCTGCTAGCACTTACATTCAGGGAAAGGGAGTTAAAGAAGGAATTAAAGATGTAAGGGAGGGGAAATGAAACAAAACACAAAAATAATACAACAAGGAGCCAGATCATGCCATGCCTTGTAGGTTGTGTTCAACAGCTTAGCTTCTATCTTAAGCATTTGTGATGAGATTTGATTTCCATTTTGTGAGAGACCATTCTGGCCACAGCACAGAGAACAGATTGGAAGGGAATGAGTATAGAAGCAGAGCAACCAGTTGGGGCTACTGCAACAATCTGGGCAAGAAATGAGGGTGGTTGGGCCAGGGCACCAGCAATGCACACAGAAAGAAGGAGATAGATTATATTCTTTGGAAGTAGAGTTTTTAAAATTTATTAATACATAGGATATATGGGGTGATGAAACAGAAATTAGCAGTGATTTCCAGGTTTCAGGCTTAAGCAATCAGAGAGATATGGTGTATAACTGACTAAGGTTCAGAGTGGAGATTGGTGGCAGGAGTGAGTTCCTTCTGAGGGATGTTAAGCCTACATTGCTCAGGGGAGAATCTTGTACTGAAGACACACATTTGAGGGTTGTCAGTACACACATGTTGTTTACAGCCATAGGAGGGGAGGAGATTGCCTAGAGAGAAAGGGAAAGTAGACAGAGCAAAGGAGGCAAAGTGGATGAGGAAGATGCAGATGTGCTGGAAGGAATAATCCAATAGGAAGAGGAGAAGAGGGAGAGTTTGATGATGTAGAGAAAGAGCAGGAATGACTGAAGGAGTGAAAGTCCTTGAGAAAAAGAGAAAAGATAATAGTAATTTTAAATTGCACTATTTTCCTTCTGAGTTGGAACACATTGCGTTCACCTGAAAAACATCTTTCTTGGTATTAAGAGCAGTCAGCCTCATTTTTTCTATAACAATTTTATGCATCCTTTGGAACAAACCACCTTTTTTGGAATAAAACTCTTTAGAGCAAATCAGTATGTGGGAAAGTCAATGCGTGTGGAAGCAACTGAAAATATAAAAAGCTCAATTCAAATGTTATTTCTATCACATTGACCATTAAACATAGTCCAGGCCTCCCTTTTCCTCAAGTGCACAATCACTTCCATGACCACACTTTTAGAAGATGACTGTGACTCTCATTTTATTGAGACTGAGGTCAAAGTTATGTCATACTAAATTCCTCAACTCCCTCTTTCACCCTGAACTTCTCTGAGACTTTACTCATCCTCTCTTCCTACCCACAGAGAAGACAGGTTCCTCCTCATTTCCCACAATAATTGATTTCTAGTCCATTCTCCTGCTCTCTCCTTGAGAATCATCTCCCCTCCCTTATATCTTTAACTCCTTCTTCGATACAGCGTGATTTCCCTCAGGTTATAAATATTCCCCAATCTCCTCCATCCTCATGAGATTCTTGCCACAAATATGTCACTCTTTTGCAGTATATCTAAGTTTCCATTTCCTTACTTAACACCTGCAAAAAGATCCACTGCATCTGGCTGCTTACCATCCAGCCAGTACAGCTTTTGCACTTATCAAAAGTATTTATTTCAAGGTCACTTGTGAATTCATTGTCACCAAATATGTATCATTGGTGGTCTCATCCTGAATGACTTTGTGGCCACACCCGACATTGTTGACCACTGTCCATTCATGATACCTAGAATTTCACAGCAGCCCTATTTTGTGGTTATCTGTTTAGCTTTCTGAAAATTTTTTTCTGTTTCTTTTTCTCTTTCATGCATACTCTGCATAAACCAGAAGAGTCTGTCCACAGCCCTTTTGCTTTTCCCTTTTCTCTCAATGAACCTCGCACACCCTTATTACTTCAAAGGTAACAATCTGGAAAGTCTTGTTTCTCCACCTGATCTGTCTCAGGGACTTTAAACTGTCATGGCCAACTCTGAGCTGCATATGCCCACAAGTAGTCGTGTTCTGTAAATGTTTAACACAGTGGCTCTGGAAAAAATGCCCTCAAAGTGGGCCTATTTCCATGGTGTAAATACTCTCCTGATGGCCAATGTCAAGCTACGAATGTGAACTATCACTGAACAGGGAGCTGGGAACAGATGTGCAGAATCCACTCTTTTGAGCCCTTGCTAGTGGGCTTCAGCACAACAGTGCATAAGCCTTTCAAATTCAACAAACCAACACTGAACTCATCACCTATCTAACGTGGGTAGGCTACTTCCAGAGATTACAAATAGGCATTAAGAAACCATTCTTTCCTTACAGTTGAAGGATTCGGTCCCATCTTTGTTTTATATTTAGCAATTTGGGTAAGTGATCTTGCTTGGAGGAATACATTCCATCAAATAATGCATCTTACACAGAGCTGCTTTCAGCCTTGTTGACTTACTATAATTGATCACTTTTAGGGGCATGGAAGGTTAAAAAATTTATCCTAATGTCATCAATTATTTGTTTTCTTTTAAATTTTAAACTCCTGTTCCATGATATAATCATGTTGTTTCACGTGGGAAGAACAGTTGAATTACAAAATATTACTTATCCTAGGGAGAGCTGTAGGAGGAATGGTGTACATTAACACCCATGCCCATACCCCACCACACACACCTACCCTATTTAATGGAGTCTTTTACCCACCACCTGGATTTCTCATCAGGCAACCTATAATTCTACTATATGTACCCTCTAGGTACCATATGTTGTAATTATATAGAAAGCCAAGTGTTGCTCTAATTAGATCATTTGGCAAAAGGGATTTAGAAACATCATGATGGATATTTACTAGTAGAGATCTAATTAACTCTGGAATATCTGTGATTGAAATATGAAGAGAAAACTCTTTAACGGAAATATAGGGGTCGAACTTAGTATATGATCCCAGACCTTCAATATTTACATGGCATCAATACATCTAAGCAGTCTAGCAGATTTTATTTCTAGAGATGACAAAGTTAGGAGGAACCCAAATTATCTGCCTTGTCTCTACTGAGAAGGCACAAAGCACTGCCTGTCTGGTTTTAATATCCAGTCACATCACTTCAGTTCTAATTGCTCTTAATTACATGCCACTTTGGTTTTAATATTTTCATGATCACTTAACTCCATTTGATGATACAGAGCTATTTTCTCTGAACAAAGGCACGGCTGAGGTAGTTCAAGGACTTAATTTACCTCTTCTCCAAAGGGTTTAGATGTTTCTAACCCAGCCCTGAAATGAGACCATCCTACCATTCTCCCCCTCAGGAAATGATAAAGCTATGGATCTGAATGCTGTCAATTTATTATTGAAAATATGAAATGAGTATCAGGAAAACCTGCTATGCCAGTCCTATGCCAGGGAGGTAATGAAAGTTTTATCTCCCTTTTAAACCTTAGAGAGAAGCATCTAGTGCTTGTTCCTTCCTCAAGCAAACCTGGTAGACATGGATGCAATGAGTGAGACCTGGATTTGAATTCCAGACTTAACATTATCAAGCTTTGCAACCTTAGGTAAGGTAAATAAATTGCTTTCTTCCAGCCTTGGTTTCCTTATCTAAAAGATGGAGTCCCAATAATAGGACTGATCTCATAACATTTTTACGAGGATTAAAAGAAATTAAGCAGAGGGCATAGTAAAGACAAAAAACAAAACAAAAAAAAAAGCGCTAGGTATTACTATTATTATTGACAGATGGGGGGTTGAAAGTGCTCATTTTTTAACAGAGATAAAAATGGCCACAAGATACCCATGAAATACAGGACTAGAGCCAAAGTAATAAGTAACCTAAACCCCTAAGGATCCCCAAAGCCTAAAATGTATTCATAAATACATAAGTGATATAACAGGAGATCAAAGTCTCATTTCTACTTAATGGCTAGAGATTCCCAAACTTCTTCACAGTTAAGCTGACTCACAGTGTTTCTGGCACTATTATTTTATATCCATTCATATTATTTTACAGTGTTAATAAACTCTAGTTAAACCTGTAGCTTCTTCCTGTTGATGTTTGTCCTTCCACCTCTTCCATCTAAATGCTGCAGATAGCAACTCCTCCACCTGGCTGGGTCCCTCTCTTACCCTCATTTCTTGTATAGGACTTGCTGCATGTGCATGGGCTCCAGCATGGAGACTTCTCCCTTCCCTGTCTTCCGCTCTCTGTGGAGCATTTTCTTTCACAAAGGCTTAACTCACTTCCTGTTGGAAGCTGATTTTGGAAGACCCTGCCTGACCAAGAGTCTCTTCCCTGTCTGTTCCCTAAGCACTGCTACGGACTCTGTTTGGGCTATATTATGTTAATTTCTGCTTCGCTGGTGGTTTCTAAATTGTTTCATGTGTGTATACAGGGTCACAGTAGCTGAATTTTATAAAACTCTAGAAAGCAAGTCCTGTGATGGCTGTCTTCTCTTTCCTTCTTCAACTGAACTACACCGTTCATAAATATTTATCATCATAAACTTTAAACACCTGTATAAAATAGTCCATGCAAAACCATGGATCCTTAACCAAGGATGGAGATTTCCCATTACTTCAATTTTTTATTGGTTGTTCAGAAATACAGGGAAGATAACCAGGTATCTACTTTTCTCTCCACTGCCACCATCCCTCACCCTCAATGTCTTCACATTTAAAGCTCCCCTGGGCTCTGATTTCTCCAGGGAATTCAGATTTTGGGGGCATGAAAAGAAGTTCTTCCTGGCAAAAGCTGGGAGACACTGCTCTAGAGGGCAAAGTGAGATAATTTGGACCTCCAACCAAATTTACTTCCCCTTTGCTTTGCATAAGATGGACATGCTGGAAGTGACAATTTAATCAAAAGGGTAAGTCACAAAGAACAAATAAAAGACACAGCAAACAAAAAACAAACAAAAAACCCAAGGTGGGGGAAGATCATGTTACTATGAAGATGTTTTAATACTTCACATTTCCAGAAATGTACCACGAGTTACACCAGAGTTTGGCAAACTTTTTCTGTAAAGGGCCAGAGAGTAAATACGTTAGGTTTCTTGATCTGGGTGGGATCAGTCCCACTTAGTCAATCTCGCCCTTGCAGCATAAAAGCCCCAGCCACAGGCCATTTGTGAATGAATGAGTATGGCTGTGTCCTGTCCAGTAAAACTTTATTTGTGGGCACTGAATTTTGACATTTGCATAATTTTTATGTGTCACAAAATGATATTTTTCTTTTGATTTATTTCTTGCCATTTAAAAATGTAAAATCATTTTCAGTTTGCCAACTGTACAGACACAGGTTGGAGGGTTGGATGTGGCCTGTGGACTGTAGTTTTTCAAGGCCTGGATAAGAGCATTTCAGGCAAGGAGAACAGCAGGTTCTCAGGCTTTGCAGCAAGAGGAAGAAGGCCATTTGAAGAAATGAGAGAAGGTCCATGTGCTCAAGAACTGAGGGTAAAGGTGAGTGAAGTGAGACAGCTGGTAAGATAGCAGGCAGGAGCCTGAGTAGCATACAGAGCCTTTCTGGTCATCTCATAAGACTTAGTGTCTATCCTGAAGTCAATGGGGAGCCACTGCTACATTATCATACCTGAGTGTGCATTAAAATCATATGGGAAACAAGTATTCTGATTCCTGGGTCCCATCTCAGAATTCCTGAGAAAGCATCTTTGAAGAAGGAGAGAAGGACTCTGCTTTCTAAAATATATCTCAGTTGATTTTGCTGCAGTCAGCCTGGCACTGAGCTACAGAGCTAAGTTTGGGAACAACCACCGGATCTTTGCTCTGGGAATGGAGAAACACTGCCTTAGGAAGTCGAAGTGCTTTCCCAGGTGGGTGCATGGTAAGTCACGGCAGATACTACTTGAGTACAGACACTGAACTCAACCAATGGAGGACAGGCAATAACTGAAAAGGAAGTGTGAAGCTCCAAGACAAAATCATTCCCTCACTCTGTCTGTTTCCCAGTGAAATGCAAGCTTCTTGGCTTGCCATGCAATGCTTTTCTCAACTGGATTCTGAGAGATGTCCCAGTTTTATCTCCCCCTGCTCAAACCTTTCTCTCTACTTTCCTTTCAAATACATTTCTTTCCTGCTGCTCCTTGCACCTAAATATCCTACCACTACCTTTTCTCCAATCCCCTCCAAGAATCAGATGATTTGGGTTGGTTCATTCATTTCATACAAGAACATTAGTGCTTATTCTACTCTAGGTATAGCACAAGGAGCTGGGAAACCTGTATGCTCCAACACAAATCGCGCTTTTCATCATGGCCCTTTCAACCTCTTAGGGAAAATGAACATTAATTACATAATCGATAGCTGTAAATATGAAGTTTACAACTATGATAAGATAAAAAGTCTCTGTTAAATCATGGAAGAAATTGTTTTGTTCCTTTTCTATGACACATGTAGAACCTTGATTTAAATTCATTTATGTTGCCTGTTATGGGGAGGGGGAAGTGGGGAGGGATGGCATTGGGAGTTATACCTGATGTAAATGACGAGTTGATGGGTGCTGACGAGTTGATGGGTGCAGCACACCAACATGGCACAAGTATACATATGTAACAAACCTGCACGTTGTGCACAGGTACCTAGAACTTAAAGTATAATAATAAAAAAGAAAAAAAAAAAGAATGAGTTCATGTCGTTTGCAAGGACATGGATGAAGCTGGAAACCATCATTCTCAGCAAACTAACACAGGAACAGAAAACTAAACACCACATGTTCTCATTTCTAAGTGGGAGTTGAACAATAAGAACACATGGACACAGGGAGGGGAACATCACACACCAGGGGCTGTCAGGGGTTGGGGGGCTAGGGGAGGGATAGCATTAGGAGAAATACCTAATGTAGATGACGGGTTGATGGGTGCAGCAAACTACCATGGCATGTGTATATCTATGTAACAAACCTGCACATTCTGTACATGTATCCCAGAACTTAAAGTATAATAAAAAAAAATTGGTCATTTAATGTAAAAAAAAAAAAAAATTAGTTTATGTTGATAATCTCAAATACATCTTATACCAGGGAGAAACATGACAGATATTCATTAAACTGAATTTCTCAAAGGTGTGATGTGGTAAGTTTCATCTTGTAGAAGATTTGGGTGAGGGCTGGTTCCAATGAAATCATTTAAGAGGTTGGTTGAATCGCTGTAAACTTTACACAAGAGACAATGAGGGCTGAAAACCAGGGGAGTGGCAAAAGACTTACTTGCAAGGAGGGGACTAATATGGGAGACACTTCAAAAGATTTTTTTTTTGAAAATCAAGTGTTACCTTTAGATTGGACACTTTTTAAAAAGTAGTTTCATATACAAATTCCATTATATATTTTGAGTTGTATAACCACATGTATGTCTTGTGGTATTACTATGCCACAAGACTAGAACAAAGGGTCAGTCCCATCTCAGGTAGTCACTGGAGTTAGTCATCATTTTAACCCTGGCCATAAAATAACGTGACACACTATACCAACATAGAAAAGGCTTGTGGCTGAGGGTAAGTTTATGGGGTCTCCCAGAGGACTGGGCCTGTGGATTCTGACAAACATTTTTAAAACGCAAATCTCCCTAAACACTTTTGCAACTGCACTTCAGGAGAGCTTAACACCATAACTGTTTTATCCATGGCTCTAGGAGAGATAAACTGAAGTAATGGAAAGAAGTTCTAGGTCTGAATTTGAAGAGCAGTATAAGCTCTCTTTCGTAACTGCATATGCAAAATTAAAATGATAGTACTACCAATAAGCAGGGCAACAGATTCCAACTAGAGCAATGATGCTCATGTTGCTTTGATGTTGTTTTGCCTCCAAGGCAGGATTTCCATTATTATGGAGATGAACTGCCTCTAATTATTGCAATAACATAATTGTTCCCCAGGGCAGAATTCCTAATAACAGAGCTGTATAGCTCTGCAGCAACTGTAAGAGATAGCCTGAGGGCAGGTTTCTCATTAAGAGCACGTATATAGACACTGCCTCCAGAAGAGAAACAGAATGCCTGAAGCAATAAACTTTCCTTTCCACACTAGGATTCCACAGGCCTTCTGGGCAAATACCTGCCATCACATTTGCTTTGCCTCCCAGACTGCCAGTGTTGTCTTCTGACCTGGGTTTCACACCTTGTATGCAACACAGAGTTGTGCAGCCCTGCACTGGGATTTCCTTCCATGTCTTACATGAATTTCAACTCTTCCAAAAACCTTTGGGAAGAGAGGCAAATTAGGGTTATGATCCAATTTCACTTTGGAGGCAGACATCAGTGTCTATAAACAAGACACATGAGCATGAATTTCATTCATATTTCAGTTGGATATTTTCTTTTGTCTTTTTTTTTTTTTTTTTTTTTTTGAGACGGAGTCTTGCTCTGTCGCCCAGGCTGGAGTGCAGTGGCGCGATATCGGCTCACTGCAAGCTCCGCCTCCCAGGTTCACGCCATTCTCCTGCCTCAGCCTCCCGAGTAGCTGGGACTACAGGCGCCCGCCACCATGCCCGGCTAATTTTTTTTTGTAGTTTTTAGTAGAGACGGGGTTTCACCGTGTTAGCCAGGATTGTCTCCATATCCTGACCTCGTGATCCACCTGCCTTGGCCTCCCAAAGTGCGGGGATTATAGGCGTGAGCCACCACGCCCGGCCGACTCAGCTGTGTATTTTCACAGAATTCTAGACTTGATCTGATTACACTATGAGGGTCAGGCAGACCTAAACAGGTATTTCGTTCTGGCAAGATATGCCTAAGAGTATGGATGTTTATACAATTTTATTGTGTCTTCAAAACTAGTCCACAGTGGCCTAAAAGTACTCTGCCCAAGATAATGTTAAGGTTCCTAAATCCAGCAGTCATGCTTGCACCATTATTTTTTTTGAAGGTCTTGGAAGCACCAAGTGCTTACTCCTTGTTGCACCTTTCTTCTCCTTTGGCTTCTGTTTGTTACTTTCTGCTAGATGTTCTCCCACCTCTTTGAGTCTCCTCCTTTACACCTCCCAGCAGGCGTGGCTTCTGCTCATTCTTTGAATGTGTCTGTTCCTCAGGGTACCTTCCTTTGAACCATAGATGTTCTCATTCTATAGAACTCTCTCTGGATGAACGTATGCACTCCATGGCTTCTTATCTACTGATGATGTCTTATCTATGGATCTTTATCTCTACTCCTCAACTCAGATCTGTACTTCCAGTTTCCTATGGGACACTCATACAACACTTATTCTATGCTCGGCAGTGTTCTAGTGTTAAAGAATGGAACAAAACATACACAGAAGGCCCAATAAAAAAGGTCTTTCAGGCCGGGCGCGGTGGCTCACGCCTGTAATCCCAGCTCTCAGGGAGGCAGAGGCGGGAGGATAGCTTGAGCTCAGGAGTTCGAGACCTGCCTGGGTTATATAGCGAGACCCCGTTCTCCACAAAAAGGAAAAAAAAAAAAAGACAAAAAAAAAAGTCTTTCAAAATGGAAGGAGGCAGAAGAGGAGGTCAGAGTGATGGGATGGGGGAAGAACTTGCCTTTACTTGTGTGAAAGAAAATAGAATCTCAGGACTCCAAACTCACTATGCCGAAGAAAAAGTTAAGCTTGGGAACTGAGTCATGCAATACTGCTTTCCTTTTGTTCCCAGGCCGATAGGTGTAATTTCACAACCCTGTATCATAGTCTCACCCATAAGCCAGGTTCCCACAATGATAGAAGGCCACATATCTCCCCAGACGGCCTGCATCATAAATGAAATTCCTTGTGAGCCCCTAAATCTTTCAGGATACACATCCCCTGTATAAACTAGCCCTAAAACCAAATTCCATTGAATCTCACCCTGACAATGTCAATTACCAGCTTATATTCCCAGGGAGAGGAAAAGGACAAAATCAGAAATTATCCCTTGGCTGACCCTGCGACGAATGCATAATGGACTTTTTCCTTGACGCTGTCTTTTCACATGTAAAATGCACATTTACTGAGGCTGATCACAGCCTCGTAAGAATGTAAGCATCTGCCTCCTTTTTTTCCTCTCTTGCTTGTTCTTTCCCTTTTAAATATTGAAAAATCCTCAAACCCCCTTTTGGAAGAGCACCAGTAACAGATACTCCTGTGATATATGTATTTCTCAGCCATGACCTCAGCCCTGGCTAAATAAACCTCTACTGATTGAGACCTGCCTCCCTCACTTTTTCATTAAGCTTTGAAGATGGAGCAAAGGGACCACGAGTCAAGGAATGGAGGTGACTTGTAGAAGCTGGAAACAGATTCTCCTCTAGAGCCTCCAGAATGAATGTATCTCTGCTGAAAGCTTGATTTTAGACCAACGACGCCCATATCAGAATTTTTACCTCCAGAACTATAAGAATATAAATTTGTACTTTTTTATTTTTTATTTATTTATTTTTTGAGACGGAGTCTGGCTCTGTCGCTCAGGCTGGAGCGCAGTGGTGCAATCTCGGTTCACTGCAAGTTCCACCTCCTGGGTTCATGCCATTCTCCTGCCTCAGCCTCCTGAGTAGCTGGGACTACAGGTGCCCACCACCACACCTGGCTAATTTTTTGTACTTTTAGTAAAGATGGGATTTCTCTGTGTTAGCCAGGATGGTCTCTATCTCCTGACCTCGTGATCCGCCTGCTTCAGTCTCCTGAAGTGCTGGGATTACAGGCGTGACTGGCCTAAATTTGTACTGTTTAGCCAAACACACACACACACACACACACACACACACACACACACACACACAGAGGCACATGCAGCACAAATTTCTATTCTCATGGAATTTACAATCCAATGGGTGGAGGGTGGAGAAGATCGATAATAAAGTTAAAAAGTGGGCAAGGTATGGTGGCTTCCACCTGTAATCCTAGCAGTTTGGGAGGCTGAGACAGGAGGTTTGCTTGAGGCCAGGAATTCAAGACCAGCCTGGGCAACATAACAAGACTCTGTCTCTACAAATAATAATAATAAAAAAAAATAGCTGGGCATGGTGGCATGTGACTGTGATCCTAGCTTCTCAGGGGGCTGAGGTGGGAGGATCGCTTGAGCCTAGGAGTTCAAGGCTGTAGTGAGCTATAATCTCACCACTGCTGTCCAGCCTGGGCAACGGAGCAAGACCTTGTCTATAAAAAATAATAAATAAATACGTAAACAATTAAAAGTTAATACATAGTATGTGGGATGGTGACAAACACTGTAATATATAAATTAGGAAAAGAAGGTGAGGGTTTTACAATTTTAAGTATGTTACTGGGAAAAGGTGTCTGTGAGCAGGTGACATTTGAATGGGAATCCCCATTTGAACGACATTACCACTTGCAGGCACCTCACGTTCAACATGCTAATAATAACTTCTTTATTTGCCCCTTCTCAGTCTTGCTCCTTCTCTGTTTACTGCTATGGCAAATGGCACTGCCATTCACCAGCTCCTCAATGTGGGATCCTAGGAGTCATTTCCCTTTTTTCCCCCACTTTTTTTCAATCCTTCTACTTACTAGGTCACTAAGTGTTTTCAATTCTACCCTTTAATAGGCTGTATATCACGCTTCTCTCTTTCACTCTCAGAAGACTGACGTGATCCACGTGTTGTGATTTTCTTCCTAGACTACCACCTGGAATTGCCCTCTCTGTATCCTCAAACTTCCCCTACCCCGATTCCTTCTGCATGTTACAGGCACAGTAATCTTTCTGTAGCACGCATATGACTGTGCACTCCCTTGCATAAAATCCTTCAATTCTGTCCATGGTCTTCTGATTCAAGTCTAAACTCTACAGACATAAAACACAAGGCCTCCACGATCTATTGCTGCCCTACACTTTCCAGTACTCCTTCTCAATATATCACCTTTATAACATATGCCTCAGGATTGTTGAAAAATTTATATTGATATTGTGCTACTGGGCCTCTGCGCTAGTCTATGAGCACCTTGAGGGCTAGGTTCATGTCTCCTTTTTTTCTCTCTCTCTAGTGCCAAGCAAAGGTAAATACCCAGTGAGTGCTGCATCCATGGAATGAGACTGGAATTGGCTAGATTCACAAAACAGAGTCATGCTGCTGTTCTAAACCCATGCCTGCAACATGCAGGCTGTAGGTCTGAGATTCTTTTTGGAAAAATTCAGTGGCATACCTATATCTGCTTACTATCCATATGCTTGACATAATGTATTAGTCTAATATTTAAAAGCATGGAGGGAAATTCTTTTTTTTTTTTTTTTTTTTTTTTTTTTTTTTTTTTTGAGACGGAGTCTCGCTCTGTTGCCCAGGCTGGAGTGCAGTGGCGCGATCTCGGCTCATTGCAAACTCCGCCTCCCGGGTTCACGCCATTCTCCTGCCTCAGCCTCCCGAGTAGCTGGGACTACAGGCGCCCACAACTGCGCCAGGCTAATTTTTTGTATTTTTAGTAGAGACGGGGTTTCACCGTGGTCTCCATCTCCTGACCTTGTGATCCACCCGCCTCGGCCTCCCAAAGTGCTGGGATTACAGGCGTGAGCCACCGCGCCCGGCCGGGAAATTCTTAAGCAGAAGAATAAGAAGCCTTTATTTACACAACATTAACAAGAGTAACAGTTTACTCATTTATTTGGCTTTGGTGAAAACTAAAATATTTTGTCTCAGTGGGTTTTCCAGACAACTAAACTTTCTTGTCTAAGCACCACATTAATTTTTAAAAATAAACATTGGCAGGGAGTGGTCTTTCTATGATATATCATTCACTTGCTTGCCTTAATCCAAACTCACTGAAGATCATTTTTTCTCTTTAGTATAACAGTAATAATCATCATCCTTTTCTGTGGAGATAAATAAAGCTACTTTTTTCCCCTTATTAAAACTGCTTGGAAATGACCAAAATAGTGAGAGGATGCCAAACAATGCTGTCTGAAGAAATCCGATACAAGGGGGACATTTGGGCTTAGAAAAGAATTGAAAGAAAACATAGGGTAGCCTCCCACTATAGAAAGGGAAGTGAGAGGTGGTGGAGAATAATTTGTCTGTAAAATTCCATAAAGTGAAACCAAAAATGAGTGGAAGTTGCAAGGACATAATCTTCTAACAATTAGCAAGGTCTCCATCATTATTAGTAACCAGGGAAGGATGTGGCCCAGCCATTGTGGGGATCCCTGCCCTGGCATGGAAGATGGGTTCTGTGATTACGGTGGGAATTTGGCATCAGCATCTGTGCAGCATCCATTCCCTCTTCTTCTGGTGATAGCAGCTTGATTTCTTTGGGAAAACTCCTGTCCCATTCTCAGTCCACATGGCTTGAGGCAGGCCTTCCCATGTGGCTCTTAGGACAAGCACATGACTCACGTCTGCCTGATCAGTGGATTGGATCCTCCTTGAGTGTGACTGGTCCAGAGAAGGACACTGACCAAAGCAAGCTTATTTGATTCTATTCAGGAACTCTTGAGATACATTGGAAAAGAGGGTGAGTACGTGGCTCCAGTAGTCACCCTACTAGCAGGAGAGGAGAGCCTTTTGGAAAAGAAGCCAACACGGCCAAAGGTGCAGGTAAGACAGGAAGACAGCGAGACAGAGTCCTGATGATACTGTGTGAGCACCTGAGCCCTGTCATACCTGAAGCTGCAATTCATCCTGGATCTTCTCAAATACATGAGCCAATGAATTCTCTTTTGTCCTTAAGCCAGTTTTGAGTTGTGTTTCTCTTACTTGCAACCATAAGCATACACCCTGGTTGATACAATGATTGTATAGCTCCTTATAATTCTAGGATTCTAGGTTTTTTATTAATGATTCTACTATTTCTGTATTTTAATGTTTTTGTTTTTAATAGGTCAACTTCAGTCTTACCTGTCCTCAAAGTACCCTCCATCTAAAAACTAAAAGTAAATAAAATAATCAACCTTATTCAATTAGTAGGCTTAATTCCTCAATTCATCCAAATGATTCCAACTGCATTCATGGTGACTAGAGATCTCTCCTGAGGACTAAAGCTCTTGAGTTGTGTGACAGGTCTTCCCTGTTTTAAATGCCTGATATCGCCTACACTGATTGCTGGAGACATATACAAGACAATAAGAAATGTTTTACATTTACGGATATTCTGCCTACCCAAGAAGAATGCCATAAAATTACTTGAATTTTCAATCTTTCGTTTAGATGCTTGGATTAACATAGATAAGGCTAGTGTGAATATGCTGCATATTTCCAAAAGAATGGGAAGCCGAAACAAGAACACATTTGAATATTTGAAACACATTTTTAAGATAACGAACATGTTAACGTTAAACCAGTGTTTCTGAATCTATATCTACTTAGCTAACTACAATATCACCATAAGGTTAGATGAGACAAAACCTCTTTAATTTTTAAAATGTTGCTTCTAATACCACTACTGTAAACTCACTTGTAGGCAGTTGATTAATTAAAATTGAAATTAAATGTCAATAAGTAAGAGTTTAGCAAAGTCTTTCAAAACATAGAATCTAGGCAGAACATTAATAAAAGGGTGCTTGATCATAAAGTGTTGTTTCACTGTGTTATGCCAGTATTTTTTACTTAAGGGATTAATAATCTTTTTAATCAAAGGTTAAAGACTTGCCTTGTGATTCCTAAGATTCTAGATCTCAAAAGAGAATTAAGGCTAATGAGGCAGTGCATTAGAAATTATTACTCAATGCTGTATAGTCAAAGAATTTTGTACTTCATGTTGGTCTACCAGGTCAATCCTTTCCTAAAATAGGGGTTCTAAAATTTTTTACTCATCAGTTTCATCTACAATTGCTTTTGCTCACTCATCCACTTCATTTTCCCTCTTCTCTATTGGAAAGAAATGAGAAAAATGGCAGAATCTCTTCTCTGCCAATGAGAAAACAATCGTAGAATCTTTCTCATTGTTCACCCATTTTAGAAATTAAGAAATGTTCCACTTGCTGTGTTTTTCTCTGAAGTTAAAAACCAGTGGCTCATGAAGTAAACTTGGTCTATAAGCACAGTTTGTATTGTACATCCATCAAATATAAATTAGTTGCTGACATTTAAAAGTTGGAAGCTCAAACAAACGTCTAGATTTCTAGTTTCTTTTGAAGAACAAGAAGATGAGGAGGTACCTGACCTGTGTCTCTATATGGCTGAGCGGCAGGTGTCTCCCTTGGATGGGGCACACACTGAAGTCCCCAGCATTCCCCTATATGCTACACCTGGCCAGTTTTTTAATGCATTTGCATTAACAAAGTCATCATATCTGGTTAATACATTCTGAGTGAGGTGGGAAGGAGGATCAGAACTGTGAGAACACAGCACTCATGTGGAGAGTAAGTGCTAATATTGACAGTCTGGGACTAGCCTGGTCCCAGTGAAGGTGGAGGCGATATATAGCAGTAATTAGGTAATGATGGGGAGTTTCCTCAGTTTAAATATATATATTTTAGTGCAAAATAAATGTGGAAGCATATTTGGACCATATTAGTCAAGTCAGGAATAGATAGAATGAAAACTGGATAAAGACAAGCTTTGTGGTAAGTCAAGTGGTGGAAACAATCAATTAAATTCACTTATATAGAATTCTTGATACTGGAATACTATTTCCCCAAAGGTAATTTAATTAGCTTGTAACAATGGTTAAGCTGTAGCAACGGAAAGCAGTCATTAATACGGTTCAAAATATTAGGTTGTCTCTTTTCTTCCAGGCACATAGTAAGATTATATTTCAATGCTGGGTTGCAGGAACATGTGACTTGTTTTGGCCAATGAAACGTGAGTGAAAGTGCAGTGCTGCACTTCTAAGTAGAGGCTTTAAGAACCCATGCATGTTTGGCTCTTTTCCTTCTGCAATGGCAATGTTCCAGAGCATCTTGGTCCACCAGGCTGGCCTTGGAGAGGAGGAGAGCTACCACCAAACCACATTAGAAAGAAATTGCCTTTTGTTGTTATAAGCCAGAAACTCGGGGTTGCTTGTTACAGTAGCATAGCTTAGCTTCTCCTGATTGACCTACAACGTTATTATAACTTTATTCCTTCATGATTTGTGACATGTCTAATACTCATATTATTATTGTCTTAATGTCATTTTAAAATTAAAACTTTTAAAGTGTAGCCTTATTCTGAGAAATACATGTGGTACATACTAGTTATATTTCAACTCTATTAAAAGTAAGTACATAACTATTAAAAGTAATCTCGTGTCACATTTTAAGGAACACTGAATTAAATAAAATAGAAAATGAATCTCAAGTTGAAGATTGCAAAATAAGCAATTACGCTATCGATTTTCAGGTTTGGCTACAAATTTGAATGCCATGTCAACATTCAATGAACTACATTGCTTTCTTGATATACTAGAAATCAGAAAGGGATGCATACTATGAATTTAATACGTGTGTTACTCCCTAGTCCATAGCAAGCATTACAAAATAATATATGTATGAATACACCATTTATAAACCATACCAGGTTTGTTTACAAAAACCATTAAAATGGACAACACTGTCATCATCAGATCTAATTTGTATATGCAAATCCAAAGGTGTACAGGTGTAAAGGGTAGATACACACACAGTTTTATAGGCTTCCTTCTTGCATCCTTGAGTACTTGACCTTTAGCATTAATTAAAATCAATATATATATAGCTGGCAAATCCTATTTTATAGGTGACAAACAGATCCACGCATAATTACCATTTTGCAATAGATTAAGTAGATTACAGAAAAAGGTAGGGGATATTTTACAGGGGTGACAGCCAAGAAAAGGTCTTAGAGACACCTGCCATTTCATGCAAGCTAATGTAAAACCTCAAATAACTCCTATATATTTGCATTGTATATACTACATGCATTCTAAATGTAATTCATGTATAAGAAATATACAGATGAAGAGTTTAGATATTAGAAAGAAAAAGAACCTGTTGTCTCAAAAAGATGTAACTAAAATAAAAATCAAGCATAATAATCTGCTGCATGAAGAATGAGTTTTGAAATTAGAGATAGCCTCAAAAAAGGAGAAACTAACAGGAGACATAATAGCCACTGCCATATAATTGAAGGGTTGTCATAGCAATTAAGACCTGGGCTTATTTACATATGCCAAAGGACTTAGGATGGGGAAAGGTGGGGACAAAAATTTCAGGCTAAAATTAAGGAGGATGTTTCTGACTGTTCATCTTCAGGCAGCTCTGGCAGTCTTCAGCAGGGATCATGTGATCTATCTCTGCAGGGAGTGCTTTGTAGAATTCCCAAATCCAGAAGGACTATAAAGATCAATAACGTACCACTCATCCAAAGCTTCTGTTCTTTTTTTTAACACTTAGTCCAGGAATAGCAGATAGTCACCCCACCTTCCCCTTAGAATTATTAATAACAGACCAACAAATTATTACAGGTTAACCAAATATTGAAAATAATTCAAGACAGTACCTTTCATTTTCTTTTAATATGTCCCTTCCTTTCTTCCAGGTGTAAACAGGTTTTGGAGATGCTTTTGGCTTACACTCAATGACAACTTCGCCTCCCACTTTGACAAGAGTGATTCTTTTCAGGAGTGTTCTTGAAAAATCTGGACCTACAGCTGAAAGACAGTGAAAAAATAATTATTATGCAAGACAGCCTTCCATGAGATAATCCCTCCCTCCCTCCCTCCCTCCCTCCCTTCCTTCCTTCCTTCCCCCCCTTTCTCTCTCTCTCTCTCTCTCTCTCTCTCTCTCTCTCTCCCCCCTTTTCTTTCTTTCAGATGGAATCTTGCTCTGTCGCCAGGCTGGAGTGCAGTGGCGCGATCTCGGCTCACTGCAACCTCCACCTCCGGGTTCAAGTGATTCTCCTGCCTTAGCCTCCCGAGTAGCTGGGACTACACGCATGCACCACCATTCCCAGCTAATTTTTGTATTTTAGTAGAGATGGGCTTTCACTATGTTGGCCAGGATGGTCTTGATCTCTTGACCTCATGATCCACCTGCCTTGGCCTCCCAAAGTGCTGGGATTACAGGCATAAGCCACAGCGCCTGACATCTTTTTCTTTCTCTAATACACTTATTGCCACCTTCATCATCAAAGGGAGGAAGCTAATTTTTTTAAAGTATGGAGCACTGTATGTTTTGATGGATTTATTAAACTTTGAGGTATAATTTGTATTTGGTACAGTGTACCATTTGTGTGTGTACAGTTTGATGAATCTGATATACACCACCATGAAGATTAAGACACAGAATAGTCTCATCTCCCTGTGGAGGGATTCTTTTAAAGAAAATTATTGTATGTTCAAGTGAATAAACATTTTAAAATTTCAGAAAATTGAAAGAGAAAGAAACAAAATTAAGAACTCCATAAGAATATATATTTTTAATTGTGTAGGTTAAAGCATTCCCTCTCTGATATGGTCACCACCTCTGCTTTGTCCCATGGTACTCTGTTCATATATATCTCCATCAGAGAACATGCTGAACTCTCTATATTGTCACCTTCTGTAAGCTTCTCCTTAAAAACAAGGCTTTGTTTAGCTTTTCACTGCAAGTACTTGGCTCATTTAGGAGAAGCTGTGACTTGCTTTTGGAGTGTAGGTATTGAGAAAGCTCTATTATATGCTTACCACTAGTGTTCTAAAAAATTCACTCATGCTAACACCAGTAACATAGTTATATGGAAATACTATTAGAGAATTATTTCTTTCCTAAAACAAAAGACACGCATTTGTATTCTCACAAAAGTAAAATAAAAGACATTTTTTCCTGGAAAATATCTATTTTCTTCTGAGTTAATTGAATTAATGTGTAAGAAGAGATTTTAGAATGGAAGGATTCATTTCTTGGAATCTTACCATATTTTAAAACCCTGACTCACTGCAGTCTGACCTGGTGGAATTTAATACTTAAGACCATGTTGAATGTAAAATTTAAATATAAACCACAAATTACTTAAAGGAGGACTGGGAGCGTGTGTTAGGTGAATGCGGGGGTTTGGGGGGTAATGAGGGCCAATTTCTTAAAAATTCCTAAATCATAGGCTAATGATTTTTAAAAATGAAAATAAACTTCAGTGGAAGCAAATTAAATCTTGATTACATTCTTTTGTTGTGGAAATACTTTCGGTAACTGCCCAGAAACAAATAAAGATGGAAAGGTTACTTTTTAACGGGGCCATGCAATGTACACCTGGGGCTGGTATTCTCACGGGAAGGTAAAATTTTAAAAATGAATCTTGTAGGCAATTGATATCTCAATCTGTTTACCTCAGATTTATGAGGGAAGTCTATAATTCTGGGAGTAATTCAAAAATAATAATTGCAATTAATAAGTAGAGGGCAAGTACAGATGTACAAATGTTTTTGCTGCAATAAGATAAATGTATTTCTTGTGTGGTCTGCAAAATCATGTAATAAAAATTGTAGGGTCTATGAAAAAGACAGGGTCAGGACATACCTACTCAATATTTATGTAACGAGAACACTGCAAAAACAATAACCATCCTAGTAATTATCAAGCATAATTAAATATAAACATGATTTAAAAGATAAGTTAAATTCATCATAACTACTACAAAAAATGCAGTGTGTGTATGTGTGTGTGCACATGCATGAGAAGGTGGCTTGATGGAAGAAAGAAGAGTTGAGATTGCTAAGCTATGGAATAAGTGCAAATAGAAAGACTGAAAATTACGCAATAAGCACTGCCATGTAAGAGTACGTGGCCACACTGTGCCAAGAGGAAGAATGTGGCATGAATGGGAATCACGTGCAGTAGGTATTTTCCCTTGGCTAGCTGTGTTAATCTGTGTTTGTGGGCTTTGTGTTTCGTTGCTGCTACTTAGTAAAATACCTGAACAAATCCAGGGTCTATGTTACACTGACATCACTCCCCTACTTACCAATCCCACATAAGCTAAGTCACAGAAAAGTGTTTCAGCAGAGCAAACTCAATGCAAACCCCTGAACTGACACAAAAATGTAAAAAGCAAGCAAACAAACAAACAAACAAACAAAAAAACAGTCAGGTATTCTTGAAGTTTTTTTTTTTTTTTTAAGAATATTTTAAAGGAATATTTAAAGGAAATTGAGTTACAAATCTGTATCTCATAAAAATCCCTTCTTAAAACTATATCTTTCTACACACATATATTTTTATCACTTTAGGCAGACATTTTTCATCCATTCAGGAGGAATTCTGCAGTTGCATTTGAAATGAGTTTACATAAATCAAACTGTGCACAACACATGGGCATATTTGTCAAAAAACTATATTTTGCTTTTACAGGATTTGAAACAGCATATCAGATAGACAGAAACCAGAAACCACACCTTTCAGTTTCAAAAGCATTTGTAATGTACTATTTGTGTGCCATATAATCTTTTGAATATCTTAGAGATAAGACTGGCTCGAACTTCTTTCACTAATTACAATGGAATTAAAAATTCAAGGCCGGGCAGGATGGCTCATGTCTGTAATCCCAGCACTTTGGGAGGGTGATGTGGGCAGATCACGAGGTCAGGAGTTCGAGACCAGCCTGGCCAACATGGCGAAACCCCGTCTCTACTAAAAATACAAAAATTAGCCAGGCGTGGTGTTGTACGTCTGTACTCCCAGCTAATGGGGAGGCTGAGGCATGAGAATCACTTGAACCTGGGAGGCGGAGGTTGCAGTGAGCCAAGATCATGCCACTGCGCTCCAGCCTGTGGGACAGAGCTAGACTCCATCTCAAAAAAAAAAAAAAAAAAAAAAAATCAAGTTCTTTTCTTTTGTTTACTCAGTTTACTTAATTAGCTTCTGAAGTTATCGAACCCTGCAAATCTATCAGTTGTAACCATAAACTGCAGTGCTTTCAAGGGAAAAGAGTCAGAACTTCATCAGTTTTTGAATACTTGAGCCATTAATCAATTTCTTAACATTCTCCCATTTTGTGACCATCTTTTGCACCTGAGATGCTGTTCAGCTTGTAGGATGATGTTTTTTCCTATTTGTACCCTTTATTCTCATCCCCAAACACTGATCTAAGGCAGGTCTGAAAGAAAAGAGAAAGGGACCTGTTTTATGTGACATTCACAGATAATGACATTTTAAAAGTTATTGGTAAAGTCCCCAAAAGGGCACTATTAGAATCTAACCTTTGCTGGCACTTAAAACATTAGTGCACATGGAAGGGAAACTTCAGTAGGTTTCTAGTAGCTCGGAAAAGACAAAACCAACTGTCAAATTACCCCTTATGTCTGAGAGTAGCTGAGATAGTGGGAGATCCTTAATTGCTATATTTAATATACTTATATGATAATATTTCTCACATGCACTGCTAGAGGGCACCACTCCCTCAGTGTTCGAATGAGCTGTATTATGGGACCTCTCCCATGTGAGAAATGCAACTTTTTATTATTTATCAATGATCTTTATTACATTATCTATGAGAAGCATGTGGCTGAGAGAAGCCCTCTATGTAATTCACAACTATTTGCTTTTAGTTAATTCAATGACTTCTGGTTATATATCAAGGGTATTTTAAGTGGCCAATAGAACCCCTTAAAAACAAAAGTCTTTTGCCTTAGTGTCATTTCTCAAGAGAAACAGTAGAATGATAACTCCTTAACTAGATAGGCAGTGGCAGTCCTATTTGGGAAATATATGGATGTGATGTCTTACTATATCATTGAAGAAGAAAGGATTATTATGTATGCCAGTTCTATCACAGTCTGTGATAGAAGCATCACTGGGAACACTGCCAGTTGATGTTGATGGAGAATATGAAAGCCAGCTTTTTTGGAAGTTCAGCATTTCTTATTACTTTAACCTTTGTCTACTCTCTTTAACTATTACCTCATCATTCCCCAAAAACAAGCTTAGAGTGAATGCATTAATTCAACTCTTTTCACTACTGAGGAGAAAATACTGGTATCAGATTATGAGACCCCAAATTTCTTCTGGCCTGTTGGATTGGTATCTAGAAAGAAGGCTACTGGTAGAAGATTTCTTCTTTGTAGGTCCACTGTTTTAGAATGGCTGATTCAAAAATCAGCCCTCTCTGAGGTCAGATGTGGTGGCTCACGCCTGTAATCCCGGCACTTTGGGAGGCCAAGGCGGGAGGATCACTTGAAACCAGGAGTTCAAGACCAGCCTCAGCAACACAGTGAGACTCAGTCTGTACAAAAAATAAAAAAAATTAGTCAGGTGTAGTGGTGCATGCCTGTAGTCCTTGCTTCTTGGAAGGCTGAGGTGAGAAGATCACTTGAACTCAGGAGTTCAAGGCTGCAGTGAGCTAGGATCACACCACTACACTGCAGCTTGGGTGACAGTGAGACCCTCTCTCTTAAAAAAAAAAAAAATCAGTGCTCTCTGATTATGAATGATATTAACAAGGAGACTCTCAACACAACTGTGAAGTACATGATTTTTCCATTTTGATGTTAGCATGATGTGTCCCTTCTAATGTCCCTAATATCCATCCTCCTATTGTTTTGGTCTAATTTATTGAATGCCCTGTTTCCTGATGACTCCAATAATGCTTCTTCCATGGGCAGCTCTTGGGTTTATAAACTCCTATCCCTTTGGGCACGTTATTATAAAACAAAAAAATTTATAATCACAAGATTGTTTTCAGGATTAAATAAAACAATACATGTATTGAACATAAAGTACTTAGCACAGTATTTGATCCAGATTAAGAATTTCATACCTCCCCTCTCCACTGTTATTTCCACTACTGCACTACCCCAACCACCATTATCACAGACTTTTTTATGTTGAAAAATTTCTTAGAGTCAGAGAAACACAACATTGTTTGAAAATAGAAAATGTTTATTTTCAAATAATTATAGACCCACAGAAAGTACCAAATACAATACAGAGAGGTCCTGTGCGTCCTTCACCCCGTCTCCCCCAATGGTTACACCTTATGTAGATACAGTTAAATATCAAAACAAAGAAACTGATACTTGGTATAATGTGTATATATCACACATGTAGACTGGGCAAAAGCACCAGGAAATTGAGATAGGGAACTATTCTATTGTCACAGGGATCTTCCTCTTGCTTCCCCTTCATAGTCATATCCAGCCTCCTCCTACCTCCCCTCTGTAACTCCTGGAAACCACTGACCTCTTCCCCATTACTACAGTTCAGTCATTCTGAGAATGTTTTAGATACATATGTGTGTGTGAGAGAGTCTGTGTGTGTGTGGTGTGTAATCACACAGTATGTGACCTTTAGGAGTTTTTTGTTCCTTTTTACTGCTGAGTATTACTTGCTGCTTTGGGTAAGAAATATGTCTTCAATATTGGCACTTCGGGCTCTATGATAACTGACAAATACTTTTGAGCACAGGAGCCATTTCAAGATCTCTCATCTTCCTCTGTCAACAAGTAGGATCAGGTGTGGCCTTTTTATTTTTTTTAATAAAAGATTTGAAAAGTCAAAAATTAGTTACATGAACATAGGTGAAGTTTTTTCTTATTCCCAGAAAAATATTTTAAAGACCTTTTAGAACATTATTTCTTATATAAATAATCAACAGGTTGATTAAAAATAATTCTTATATAATGCTTTAAGTAGGGCCTCAGCTGCTAAATTCTCATTAACCTCCTTTGAGCCATCCTATCCCTATAAAGATAGTAAGACAGTCTGCATTTTAAACACTCTGTAACCACATTGGCTTTCTTATATCAGTCCAAATTGGTGATATTTCATTTATATGTCAGTGTCTTACACTCTTACACAAACTCATGCTCTCGGTTAGGCAAGTAGTGTATAGTATGCAATGTCTGCTGAATGAACAGAAGAGAGTCATCAGACTATGACAGTGGGAACCCTAGAATTTCAGTGGTTAGGAAATAGTAGCTCTTGTTATTAGCTATTATTAGAACTAGAATTTCAGTGGTTAGGAAATAGTAGCTCTTGTTATTAGCTATTATTAGAACATCAGTTCCTTGAAGGCAAGAATATGTATCCTGGATCTGCATATCCCTTGGACCTGGCCTGGTGCTTGACACAAAGTTGATATTTAATCAATGAATCTATTGAAGAATTGAGTAAATTTTTAAAAAGCAACAATCTGTTTTTTTTTTTTTTTTTCTGAGAGAGTCCTGCTCTATCACCCAGGCTGGAGTGCAGTGGTGTGATCTCGTGGCTAACTGCAGCCTCTGCCTCCTGGGTTCAAGCGATTCTCCTGCCTCAGCCTCTTGAGTAGCTGGGACTACAGGTGTGAGCCACTACACCTGGTAATCTTTTTTTTTTTTTTTGTATTTTTAGTGGAGATGGGGTTTCACCATGTTGGCCAGGCTGGTCTTAAACTCCTGACTTCAAGTCATCTTCCTGCTTTGGCCTCCCAAAGTGCTGGGATTATAGGCATGAGCCACCATGCCCAGCCAAAAAGCAACCATCTTTCTTTTGTCTGACTTCTGGCATAATTCAAGTAAGAGCCTCTTTTCCTTTTGTGTATTATAAAAAATGTTGATATTTAATCAATATCTGATGAATTAATGTACGTTGCAGGAAAGAAGTCAGGGATTCTGTTCAAAACAGGAAATTCCCTTCTCATGAGGCTTTGCCTGGACACCACATCCCTTGCTCCCCTTCATATAGGGTTGTGAATGGCTTCTTCAATTTCCAGTCCTGTGTACAGGACATGACATCCTCCTTGGAGTTGTACCTCAGTCTAATGAAACAAATTATCCAAAAAATACCACATAGGCTGTTTATACTACTAAATCATCTGAACTGGTGTGATAGTAAATGTTTTACAAGTGGCTCTCTAAACAAAAGAAAACAAAATAAAACACCAAAGAATTTGGTTTGTAGTCATTGCCAATTTCTGTGGTGTAAATATTCCTACCTTGGCCAATTTCAAGCTATCAACATGAAGTCACTGAATGCTGGATTGAGAAGAGATACATAGAATCAGCCCCAGCCACTGAGCTAGCTCTAGCAGGTAACCGCCTTTCCCTGCGTTTCCCACAACATACACTTAGGGAAAGGTAACAGGGCAAGTACACCCTGGAAGTTCAGCTTTCCCCAGATTTGGGTCTTGTTCTGCAGAAGCACATGGTCTCCTCTTTCCTCCCCAGTATGCCCAATAGCTGACCCAGCACTGAGAAGGTAAGAACTTCACTTTGAGTTTACTTGCTCAAAGAATGTGTCCCCTGAGGCTTTGTGGGACAAGGTATCACAGCAGTTTCATGCACTTCAGTGATACAGGCTCTATTCTAGACATGCAGGCTCACCAGAACCATATTACAATGTAGATGAGCTATGTTTATGTAATGTGGCAGTGACTGATATCTTGCTTATCATGCTCTTTCAGTAAGGCACCGGAAACAGTTTTGTAGGCAATGAAAGCATATAGTTTGCCTTTGTGCTATGTTCATTTTCATCACATTCAAAAGACTTTACTGAAAGCAACATGCCTTACACTAAGTACAAATGACTTTCTTTAGGAGTCTAGAAGATCCGTGGTCTTCTCACGCTGGAAAAGGAAGAGATGAAATGTTGTTGGTGCCAATGCTCTTCTTCTGTTAAAAAAAATGCCTCACATGACTGATAGAAGTTTTGTTGGGTCATGTTGCACTCTTGGATAATGTAACAAGGGAAGCATGGATTAACTGGACACAGGGTGGTTATACCAACAGAACAGTCCTGTCCTCCTTCCAACCTCTACATAATCTTATGAGTTAGAAAGGTACTCTGCTGTGATGGCTTAAGATTGGATAGCAAAGGGATCTAGACAGTGGAGTATAGATCTGTGGCACCTCAAATAAACTCAATTTAACTGACCATAAAAATCACCAGGATAAGCTTGTTAAACGTACACACTCCTGAACTCCATCCACTATGAGAGAGACAGAGACCTATGATTTTACAACTTTTTGCCACTGAAAATGTGATCCCTAGAGCAGAAGCATTGGCATCACCTTGAAGTTTACTAGAAATGCAGAATCCCAGCCCCCACCTCAGACCTGAAATTCGAATCTAAACTTAACAAAATTCCCAAGTAATTCATATGAGCCTTCAAGTTTGAAAAATACTGCTAAATCTTCTATTTTTAAAATTGTAGTAAAAAGCACATAACAAAAACTTTACCATCTTGACCACGTTTAACTGTACAGTACAGTAGTGTTAACTATATGCACACTTTTGTGCAACTCATTGCTAGAATGTTTTTATTTTGCAACACTAAAAGTTGATACCCATTACCCAGCTCCCCGTTTCCTCCTCTCTCCTAGCCTCTGGTAACAACACTACTTTCTGTTTCTATGAGTTTGACTATGTTAGACATCTCACAAAGTGGAATCATGCAGTATTTGCTTTTTGTGACTGGCTGATTTCATTAGCATAATTTCCTCAAGGTTCATTTATGTTGTAATACATAACAGAAATAATAGTCCATTGTATGTATATAAACACATTTTCTCTATCCTTTCAACTATCCACAGACATTTAGGTTGCTTCCACCTCCTCGTTATTGTGAATAATACTGCAATTAATATAGGTGTGCGAATTTCTCTTCAGGATGCTGTTTTCAATTATTTTGAATATATACTAAATGTTTGGATTGCCAGGTCATATGGTAATTCTGTTTTTAATTTTCCGACTGTAAGGTGGATGAGTAACATCATGCTTAGCAGTGAAAAATTGAAAGCTTTTTCTCTAAGATCAGAAACAAAGCAAGGATGCCCACTCTCAGCACTTCTATTTAACCTAGTATTGGAAGTCCTAGGCAGAGCAATTAGAGAAAGAATAAATAAGTAAATACATAAATAAAAGCCATCCAAATTGGAAAGGAAAGAAGTAAAATTTTTCATTAAGGCTTTCATTAGGTTGAGGTACTTTCCTTCTCTACTTTGTTGAGTGTTTTTATCATGAAAATATATTGAAATTAGGGCGGGCACAGCGGCTCACGCCTGTAATCCCAGCAATTTGGGAAGCCGAGGCAGGAGGATCACTTGAGGTCAGGAGTTTGAGACCAGCCTGGCCAACATGGTGAAACCCCATCTCTACTAAAAATACAAAAATTAGCCAGGCATGGTGGCGTGCTCCTGTAATCCCAGCTACTCAGGAGGCACAGGTGGGAGATATGCTTGAACCTGGGAGGTGGAGGTTGCAGTGAGCCAAAATGACATCACTGCACTGCAGCTTGGGCGACAGAGTGAAAAAAAAAAAAAAAAAGACATGGTTTGAATTTTGTCAAATGCTTTTTCTTCATCAATTGGAATGATCATGTGGTTCTGGTCCTTCATTCTGCAGTGTATTATATTAATTGATTTTTGTATGTTGAGTCATCTTTGCATTTCAGGTATAATTCCAATTTGACATTGTGTATAATCCTTTTAATGTGCTGCTGAGTTGAGTATGCTAATATTTTGTTGACAATTTTTGGATCAGTGTTCATCAGGGTTATGGTCTGTAGTTTTCTTGTGTCCTTGTTTGTTTTTGGTTTTAAGACAATGCTGCGCTTACAGGATGAGTTTAAATGTGGTCCCGCTTCTTCAATTCTTTGGAAGCGTTTGGGGAAAACTGGTGTTAATTTTTCTTTAAACATTTGGTAGAATTCTCCAGTGAGGCATCTGGTCCAGGAATTTTCTTTATTGGGAGGTTTAAATTACTGCTTCAATCTCCTTACGAGTGTTAAGTCTATTCACATTTCTATTCCTTCAAGACTCAGTCTTAAGCAGTTGTATGTTTCTAGCAATTCATCTGCTTCTTCTAGGTTATCTAATTTTTCAGTGAATGATTATTTATAGTGGTCTTTATACTCCTTTTTATTTCTGAATCATCTGTTTTATGTCTCTTCTTTAATTTCTGATTTTATTTACTTGAGTACTCTCTTTTCTCAGTCTACTACGGGTTTTTCAATCTGGTTGATCTTTTTAAAAATCAACTCTTGTTTACACTGATTTTTTCCCTATTATTTTTCTGTTCTATATTTCCTTTATCTCTGCTCTAATATATATTATTTCATTACTTCTGTTGATTTTTCAGTTTTTAAAATCTTTTTCTAGTTCCTTGTGGTGCAAAGTTAGGGTGTTGATTTGAGATATTTCTTCTTTTTTAATGTAAGCATTTATCATTATTAACCTCCCTCTTATTACTACTTTTGCTGCATCCATAAGTTTTAGTATGTTGTATTTTCATTTCCATTTGTCTCCTGATATTTTCTAAATTACACTGTGACTTCTTCTTTGACCCATTCGTTGCTTAAGAATGAGTTGTTTAATTTTTACGTATTTGTGGATTTTCTGTTTTCCCTCTGCTATCAATTTCTACTTTCATTCCATTATAGTCAGAGAGGCTATTACGTATGATTTCAATTTTCTTAAATCTGTTAAAACTTATTTGTACCCTAACATATGGTCTTTTATGGACACTGTTCCATGTGTGCATGAGTAGATTTCATATTCTGCTGTAGTAGGGAGCAGTGTTCTTTATATGCTTATTAGGTCCAACTGGCCTATAGTGTTGTTCACATCCTCTGCTTCCTTATTTGTCTTTTGTCTGATTGCTCTATCCATGATTGAAAATAGAGTATCAAAGAATCCTACTATTGTGTTGCTATTTCTCTCTTTAGTTCTGTCAATGTTTGCTTCATACACTTGGAAGCTCTAATACTAGGTGCATACATATTTCTAACAGTTACATCTTTCTGATGAATCAGTCCTTTTGTCATTATATAATGTTTTATTTGTCTCTGTGACAGTTTTTGTCTTAAAGTTTATTTTGTCTGATATTAATACTGTCACCTCTGCTCTCTTTAGGTTCTGGTTTGCGTGGATTATTTTCTTCTATTCTTTCATTTTCAGCTTGTGTGTATCCCTAGATCTAAAGCGTGTCTCTTATAGACAGCATATAGTTAGATCCTGTTTGTTTTTAATCCATTCAGTCAAGCTATATCCTTATATTGGGGCATTTAATCAATTTACATTTAAAATAGAGATAGAGAAGAGCTTACAATTGCCATTTTGTTCAACTGTTTTATGTAGCTTTTGTGTTTACCCTTTCTCCTCTTTCTTCTTTTGTGTCCTTGATTTTTGTTTTCATTTTTATTTATTTGTTTATTTTTGAGACAGAGTCTTACTCTGTCACCTAGGCTGGAGTACAGTGGTATGATCTTGGCTCACTGCAGCCTCCGCCTCTCGGGTTCAAGTGAGTCTCATACCTCAGCCTCCTAAGTAGCTGGGATTATAGGCATGCGCCACTACACCCAGCTAAACTTTGTATTTTTAGTAGACACGGGGTTTCACCATGTTGGCCAGGCTGGTCTTGAACTCCTGGCCTCAAGTGATCTGCCTGTCTCAGCCTCCCAAAGTGCTGGGATTACAGGCATGAGCTACTGCACACAGCCTTGTGTTTCCTTTATTTTTAAAAATGACTATGTTTTGATTCACTGCTCATTTCCCTTTGTGTATATTATATAGATATTATCTTTGTGGTTACCACTGTAATTATACAGCACATCTTAAAGTTATAATAATCTATTCAAGCTGGCAACAGTTTAACTTCAATCATGTATAAAAACTATTTATTTATATGCTCCCCCACTTTGTTACTGATGACACAAATTACCTCCTTTTATATTGTATAGTTATTAATACAGATTTATAGTTACCTTTTATACTTTTTAAAAAATTCTATACCAGATTTTTATAAAAGTGATTTTTGTACCTACAATATTACAGGATTTTATATTTGTCTGTATGTTTACCTTTATCTAGGAGTTTTACATTTTCATATGGTTTTGTGTTATTTATCATCCTTTCATTTCAACTTGAAGGACTCCCTTCAGCATTTCTTAGAGGGTAGATTTGGTGGTGATAAACTCATTCAGCTTCTGTTTATCTGGGAAAGTTTCAATTTCTCCCTCATTTTGGAAGGGCAGTTTGCCAGATATAGTATTCTTGATTGGCAGCTCTTTCTTTCAGCACTTTGAGTAGATCATCCCACTCCCTTTTAACATGCAGTTTCTGCTGAAAAATCTGTTTATAATCTTATAGATGCACACTTGTTTGTGATGAGTTGCTTTTCTCTTGCTGCTTTCAGGATTTTCTTTTGGTCTCTTGACTTTTGACACTTTGATTATAATGTGTCTCAGTGTAGATCTCTTTGGATTCATCCTAGTTGCAGTTCTTGAGCTTCTAAAATTTGTGAGTCCATTTCCTTGCTCAGACTTGGGAAGTTTTCAGCCATTTTTTCTTCAGATAGGCTCTCTTGTCATTTTCTGTCTTTATTCTCTGCAAATTATGTAACACTTATATTGTTGCACTTGATGGTGTCCCATAGACCCTTCAGCTTTCTTCATTTTTCTTCATTATTTTTTCCTTTTTGCTCCTCTGCCTCAATAATTTCTAATGTTCTGTCTTTGAATTGCTGATTATTTTTTTCTGTCTGGTCAAGCCTGTTGTTGAATCTCTCTAGTAAACTGACTACTATATTCTGAATTCACATATTGTATTTTTCAGCTCCAGAATTTCTTTGAGTTCATTTTCATCTTTTATCTCTGTTGATACTCTCATTTTGTTCATGCCTCATTTACCTGATTTCCTGTAGTTATCTATCTGTACTGTCTCTTAATTTCTTGAGCATCTTTATGACAGTAATTAGAATTCTTTGGTAATTGATACACCTCTATTTCTTTAGGGTTGATTTCTGTAAATATAATTTGTTCCTTTGGTTGGGTCATGTCTTCTGGTTTCTATGTGTGCTTTATTATTTTCTGTTGGAATTCTGGCATCTAAAAAATAAGACACTTCTCCTAGTCTCTGCAGTCTGAGAACAATCATCCAGCTGGAGCTTCTGCAGATCTCTCAAGCCTTTTCTGGTGATGTGTCTTCGCTGGGCTTTTGTATGTAATCCCCTAATTGAAGACTTGTTGGTTTCTACTCAGGAGCTTCCCTTCGTGTCTTTATCAGATACTGTGGACTTTCTAGTGCTGTAGGAAGCATTAGATTTCCCTCTGTTGGTACTGGACCTCCCCTAGTGTCTGTGGTACAGCCTGATACCAGACCAAGCCATGTTGATATCCTTTGTTCTCATGGGGCCTCCCACATAGGCCAGTTTCTGTCATCACTTAGATTCAGGCAAAACAGAAACCACTCCCTCAGGTAGTACTTCCCCCTCAAAAGTAAAAATATTAGATGTACTTTCCACTCTTTTCTTTCCCTCCTCAGCAAGGAATTAGGAATTGGAAGTTTTCTACTGATACCTCTGTGCTATGCTGAGGGCAGTAGGAGGTCCTCTAGCAAGCGAGTGCCATACATTTTCCTACAGTGCTTTAATGTTATTGGCTTTACACTTGACTGGAGTGCAGAAATCTCTTAACTGGTTTTATTTCTTTCAACGGCAATTGGTCCATTGGGGAATACGGGTCTGGGGCTTCCCTTTTGGCTATCTTGATGACAACACTCCCCACTACCAAATCTTGAATGTCAATCTAATTAATACTCTTTAGATTAGGCTCCCCAAATGCGATCAATTTTGCCAGAAGGTGGTGGAGGGGGAAAAATAGTTACTTCATTTATGTATTCATTCACAAATTCAAAGAACTTGAGGTAGATAATGGTAAAAGACATAAAGTAGTAAATACATTTAAAATATGACTCAATTCAAACGGTGGAAATGTAGAAAACAATCTCACTAGAATTAGTACAACAGAGTTAAATTAGTCCCAGACTGGCCAAAGAAAAAAATAACATTATTTCTTTCTGACTGATGAAAAACTTGGCTTCTTTACTAGAAGATGCAAACTTTCTTCTTTTAAGAGAGAAATTCTACATTTTATGAGAAATTTATTGGAAATATCTTTATGTAAAGGACTACAGACTTCAAGATGGATAATCTCTTCACAGCAGTTTTACAGAACATTCAGAAATTTTGGTTATAGGATTGTATATAAAGTATTAATGCTCAGTGATGCCTTAGGCTGCATTCTAGAGTAATATTTTAAACTGTAACTCACTGATTGCATTTCTTTGGGGGAATTGATGTAAGGGATTATCATAATATGTATCATAATATTTATCAGCTTTCAATGTCTCCCCTCAGTTGGCTTTAATGACCAGAGTCATGCCATACAGCACTTTAGCTCAATCCTCACATGGCAGTCTGTCAAGACATCCTGTGTGCTTTATTCCTATTCACTCTCTTGTTGAAATGGGGCCTTCAGCCATGGTTGGAATCTCTGGTGCCTGCTCTTTCTCTCATACAGGGGTACTTTGGATTCAGAGTGCTTTTTGATCCAAAATCAGATATTTTGGTAGGGAGACTATGTTCAATTTTTTAAAACAACAACAAAAGCCCTCTGTGTAGGACAGATTTCCTATTTTAGGACAGTGGTTCTCAAAGGGTGGTCTTGGATCAGCAGCATCAGCATCAACATCACTTGTTAGAAATATAAATTCCCAGACCCCTCTCTAGAACTACTGTATCAGAAATTCTCAGGGTAGAGCTCAGCAATCTGTGTATTAACATGTCCTCTAGATTATTTTGATGCATGATACAGCCTGAGAATCAATATTTTAGGAAAATTCAATGGCTTTTTAAACCTGATCAATTAAAGCAATAGTTCTCAAATTCTTTTGTTCTTTGGAGTCACAACTGGGGAGCTTTAAGGAAAAATGCCTGGTTCCTAGGACCAGAGACTGAATTAGTTGATAACGAGTATGGCATGCCATCAGGATATTAAAGAGTTCCCCAGATTATTGCAGTCTGCAGAAAAAATGGGAAGTACAGAACTGGGATTTACTGGTGATTTCGTGGCTATCTCTAAGTTTTTGGTATGGATACTAACTAAGAGCAAAACAAACAAACAAAAAACAAACAAACAAACAAAAAAACAAGAAAAAGCCCAAACTTTCTTATATTGTTATAAACACCTTTAGGTTTGCAAAGGCGTTCACATGTAAGTCTGTCAGTTTTCATAGTAAGATAAGTAATGACATCCTCCTACTACTGGTAAGTATATGCTCAATAACTTGATAAAGATACCAAATTTGATTTTGAGAGCCAAGTACACAGCTTCCCTCTTCATGACAACTTCAGTAAAGCTCTTGCCTAGATGACTGCAGTTGGGTAAGAAAAACATTTGTCCTCTCATTAGATGCTGATCACACTCAGCACATTTGATTATTTTGTAATCTGGCTCAACGAGGCAGTTGAGAAATCAGACTTAGATGCAGATGAGCGCTTGTGAAAGTCCCTATGAAATAACTTTTAGTTTAGCCTTAATGTTTTTCTAATTTGGGAGCCAATCATCTGGATAGATGCCAAATTAACTAGATAATTGCTCAAGGTTGCACCTCACTTTAAATGGACCATCAGTTACTTGATGGTATTTGATTGTCCTGCCAGGGTCAGATGTGTTCCATCACACAGGCCAGGAGAACCCCCAGGATATTGAACCATTAGACATAATTTCCTCAGGGTAGAAGCTACTTCTCCTCCATTATACAGTCCTGGAAAAGTCAAGTCATATTGAAAAGACAACTGGGCAGATACCCACTCATCCTTAGGGATGGCTCTTCCCATTGGAAAATCAATTTTTTTTCACAATACTCTCATATATAAGCAAAATCAAAGATTTTTGATTCCTACCACTTCTGCAACCCCACTTAAGGGTAGCTTTGGAAGTGATTAATACGGAGTTTTTATAAAAGCTAGCCTCATTACTTCAAGGTGGAAATGGGTCTGAGGCACAGTTTATGTTCCAGAAATCTCCCTTCTGGATTAGACTTAAGTTAGACTTTACCTAATACCCCATCCTTGTTTGGTTCCTCTTTCTTCCTTATTCTGCTTTTCCTTACAGGTTTTTCCTGGAGAACACTCTTTCAGTGAATTGCAGATACCTGAATGCTTGCCTCAGACTTGCTTTGGAGACCTTAACTATCCTCTATATTTACCCAATGATTTCAAGTTTGGCAATTTAATCAGCAGTCCCCATCACCAATATTATCATCTGAGTGGACACAAATACTAAACATGGGTAGAACTATTACTTTAGAACAGTTATTTTTTCACCAACAAAATACCTAATTTAGTTATAAATACTTTTTAAGTTATGTATAGAAGATTTAGTTTCCCCATTATTACAAGACTCTATTTACTCTAATTGTAATACACCTTCATGAGTCGGGGAATAATGGTTATCACCCAGGGAGTTGTGCAGCACCTCAAGGATGCCTACAGGGGTATATCCCACAAGTGAATCTCATCCATGACTCAGATTAATACAGCAGAAAAGGTCTGGGAACAGTTGCCTTGGGAAATAATAAGCTATCAATTGTAATAGTTCAGTCACAGACAAGGACACTTCCATTTGATGTACTCATAACCAGGCCTACCAATATACTGACCTCAAGATAAAAGTCTCTCTATGGCGTTTGCCCATCCAGTGAGTAAATCACCCAGCACACAGATTAACTATTTAGCAGCTTAAATCCATTAAATACAGACATGTTACATACACATTAAATACCAAGGCAGAACACATACAATAAAACCAAGGGAAAAACCTATTAAATACATGCTTCCTAACCGTCTCTTATTCATGACTGTAGGGCTATCACTCAACATTAACAGGTATCTCCTCTATAGCATTGAAGATTCCTGAAATTTAATCAAAACATGGAACCAACATATATATTTTTTCTTTCTTATACAGATTATCAAAAGATTTTTTTTTTTTTTTTTTTTGAGACAGTCTCACTCTTTTAGCCAGGCTGGAGTGCAGTGGCGCAGTCTTTGCCTCCCAGGTTCAAGTGATTCTCCTGCCTCAGCCTCCCAGGGTAGCTGGGACTACAAGTGTGCACCACCATTTCCAGCTAATTTTTGTATTTTTAGTAGAGATGGTTTTTTGCCATGGTGGCCAGGCTGTTCTGGAACTCCTGACCTCAGGTGATCCACCCACCTCGACCTCCGAAAGTGCTGGGATTACATGCGTGAGCCACCACACTCGGCCAAGAGATAATCTTAACAAGAGATTATCTTGTTTCCATTTTGTTTCTTTGTTCAATTCAGCATCCTCATGATTATAACACAGGTAATGACAATTTAGTTATTTGATCCAAAAAAACCAAACTATTACTGCTATATAAGGAACAAAGTGACTTGTGGAAAACAATCATATTATAGCTTACCCAAGTTAACCAGTATTAATTTCTGAGTAGTTTTAAATAGTCAGATGTCTTCTCCCTTATTCACTTAAGAGGGACTCTAGCGGTTTATGCACTCAATCCTTAACTGCCCTTCAATTTACCTGTAATACATTACTGGGAATTTTTGGAAGGGAAAATGGGATATTAAATAGGGAACTTCTAAGCTTGTCATTCAAGAATCTCCAAAATTGGTCCTTAATGACTTCTCCATCTTTCTTTTTCTTTTCTTTTTTTTGAGAAGGAGTTTCACTCTTGTTGCCCAGGCTGGAGTGCAATGGCACGATCTTGGCTCACTGCAACCTCTGCCTCCCGGGTTCAAGTGATTCTCCTGCCTCAGCCTGCTGAGTAGCTGGGATTAGAGGCATGCGCCACCATGCCTGGCTAATTTTTGTATTTTTTTAGTAGATACGGGGTCTCGTCATTTTGGCTAGGCTGGGCTTGATCTCCAGACCTCAGGTGATCCGCCTGCCTCTGCCTCCCAAAGTGCTGCGATTACAGGTGTGAGCCATTGCGCCTGGCCACCATCTTTCTTTTTCAAGTTTAAACTTCCCCATATATGCTTTATGTATCTGAATCAAAATTTTTATTTATTATTTTACTTTTTAGATTGACAGATATAATTGTATCTATTACATACAACATGTTTTGAAGTATTTATATACATTGTAGAATGACTAAATCTAGCTAATTAAGATAAATTACCTTACATAGTTTTCATTTTTGTGGTGAAACACTTATCGGCTCCCTCAGCATTTTTTGAGAGTACGATATCTTGTTATTAACTATAATCATCGTGTTACACAATAGAGGGCTTGAATTTATTTGTCCCACCTAACTGAAATGTATTCTTTGAACAACATCTTCCAATCCTCCCCCACCGATTTCCCCAACCCCTGGCAACAACCATTCTACCCTATTTCTTTGAGATAAACTTTTTTAGGTTCTACATATGAGTGACATCATATGATATTTTTCTGCGCCTGACTTATTTCACATAGCATGATGTCCTCCGGGTTCATCCCTCTTGTCACAAATGACAGAATTTTCTCCCCTTTTTATGGCTACATAGTATTCTACTGTGTGTGTGTGTCTGTGTGTGTGTGTGTGTGTGTGTGTGTGTGTGTGTATATGCGCCAAATTTTGTTTGCCCATTCATCCACTGATGAGTCAACAATTTAAAAAAACTTGAAGATTCTCTATGTGCAGGAAACTATCCCAGATATTTTGTATTTTTGAGCCTTTGTTCCAGCCATTTCATTCTGATCTGGAATATTCTTTGTGTTTGTCAAAATCTAAATTGTTCAGAGCTTAGCTTTCCAGCCCCTTAGCCAAACTCCCTTTCCTGAATTCCTGCAAGCCTTACATTTTTCCAACTTACTTGGCGTACATAATTTGATGACATACCTTTATCGTTCTCATGTTAAACATGGTTACATAATTTCTCAGGCATTTTCATTTTATCTTCACTGCTCTAGTGCTATGGTCTGAATGTTTGTGTCCCTCCAAAATTCCTATGTTGAAATCCTAACCCCTAAGGTGATGGTACTAAGAGGCAGGACCTTTAAGAGCTGAAGACCTTATGGGGTGAAGCCCTTCATAAGGGTGAAGCACCTTATGAATGGGATTAGTACCCTTATAAAAGAGGCCCAAGAGACCCTAACCCCTTCTACCATGTGAAGACACAGTGAGAGGTTGGCAGTCTGCAACCTAGAAGGGGGCCTTCACCAGAACCCGGCCATGCTGGCACCCTGGTCTCACACTTCCAGCTTCCGAAATATCAGAAATAAACATTTGTTGTCTATAAGCCACCATGTTTATGGTATTTTTGTTACAGCAGCTTCAACACACTAACACTTCTAGTTTGCTGGCTTTGGGAAACTTATGAGCTCAGATCAAAAATTCATTCGTAATTAGACAACTCCAGTTGGAAATGATTTTTAAATAAACTCCTTAATGCAAAAGTTGGAGCAATGATTCCAAGCTAACAGGCCTTGAATCCTGGTACTAGAGGGAGAGAGGGGAGGGCTATGCAAAGAGTGGCTTTAAGTCATTATGCATATACATATGCATACACATATTTTCTGTTATTTTGGGCTGCGGGTAGGCACTCTAGATAAAAATCATTAAACAGCTTTTCTCACTTTATTGGAGTCATTTGTTTCTATCAAATTTTCTTATTTTAATAAAGGAATCCACAAAATCTTTTTAAATTATAAAGGGGTCCCTAGATTTATAAATTGGCTAGTGCTCATCTAGTGGGTTTTGAGACACTATGATTCATTTCATTAGGCCACATCTCACTTTTAGCTGCTCTTCCAACTAGCTGACATACAGTAGAATAGAGAACACACTTGTTTTAGAAGAAACTCCTAAGCAATCCTGCCATGGTGAACTGTACTCCAAAAGACTCAGTTCCACGTACCAATAGTTAGCAAATCTGGGCAGAAGGGAACCATCATACGTGTCCTGGAAGGGGTTGAAAATTATTGTTCCTAATATTTATAGGGTGAGAAGTATGTGTGTTTAGGCTTCCAAGTAGGCCTAGCCAAGTTGATACTTATTCCAAGAACATAAAACCATTACTATGCTGCTTTGAAAAAGGCTCTGTCCCCATGAAATCTCACAATCATTATTTTTGATAGGATTTGGGTCAATGCTAAAGAACTTAGAAGAGCAGTTGTGGAGGTTTTCCTTACTTTTTATTTTTTTACATTGCACAGAATGGAAGTACATTCTACTTGAGAACATTTACTTCTATATGCAAGATTTAGATGCTAGGCACCAATGAATGTTTTTCAGAAGGGAAAGTCAGGACTCTGAAACTGGACAATGTATCAGAGCATGTGAATTATCTCCTTTGTGTGCTGTTTTTCCCTATTCATAATCTTCCATTATGCTCTCACCAAGGTGAATGACTACTTAAAGCCTCTAAAATAGGAGGCAGTTCCCAAACCATTTACATTTGATTTTGTGTTTTACATTTGATTTTGTGTTTATCACCTCTTCTTTTATAATAATAGACAAACTCAAAATTTTTCTATAGGATAATGCAAGTTGTTGATCTTAACATTTTTTTTTAACATCCATAGATTCATCTGTTCACTCAACTATGTTTTCAATTGTTTACTGACCTAATCTATTAATCCATTTAATAAAATAATCTCTCAACTTCTTTATACATTTAACACACTCATTCATTCTTACACTCATTCAATATTTATTGAGTGCATACTATGTGCTTCAATATTATATTAAGTCCTGGTAATAAAATGATGAATTGAACCAAATATGATCCTTGACATCACAGGGAGGTTAAAATGCAGTAAATGCAGTGGAAGAAAAATATAGAAAGACCACAAAAAAATGTAAATTGTTAACTGTGGCATCTTTCATAAAGGTGAGGTAAAAGATAGTATAAAAATCTGTAATAGGAATAGTTGACCCAAGCATGATTTTCTGAGGAAGCACCAATGAAGCTAGAAGATGGGAAATGAGAAGGAGCTGCAGAAATGAAAAGGGGAAGGAAAAGTGTTTCAGGCAGAGGATGCACTCACTATGTACCAGTAGCCTGCAGAGGAAGGGAGGATGGTGAATATGCAGAACAGAACGGTCAATGCAGCTGAAGAGGAGGGAGGAAGTGGCACATGATGAAAAATGTAGTTGGAAGAAAGACCATTAATGCGTAGTATGGAAAAATTCAGATGTGGAAGAGCAGGATTTATTCTGTCAGCTATTCAAATAAGCCTTTCCAAACCAAGTCAGCTCTTATTCCCTCCAAGCTCAAGTTTGTACCAAATCAGCAGCAGACTCCAAAAAGCATCTCAAAAACTTTGCTCAATTTAGAAGTGCAGTCAATAGAGGAATAAAAATGAGTGCGGGGGAGGGGGGGCACCCAAGATGGCTGAATAGGAACAGCTCCAGCCTCCAGCTCTCAGCATGAGCGACACAGAAGACGGGTGATTTCTGCATTTTCAACTGAGGTACCAGGTTCATCTCACTGGGTGTGTCGGACAGTCAGTGCTGGTCAGCTGGTGCAGCCCGACCAGCGAGAGCTGAAGCAGGGCAAGGCATCGCCTCACCTGGGAAGCACAAGGGGGAAGGGAATTCCTTTTCCTAGCCAAAGGAAACTGAGACACACAACACCTGGAAAATCAGGTAACTCCCACCCTAATACTGCACTTTACCAAGGGTCTTAGCAAATGGCACATCAGGAGATTATATCCCACACCTGGCCTGGAGGGTCCACACCCACGGAGCCTCCCTCATTGCTAGCACAGCAGTCTGAGATCTAACTGCAAGGCAGCAGCAACGCTGGGGGAGGGGCGCCCACCATTGCTGAGGCTTAAGTAGGTAAAGCCACAGGGAAGCTCGAATTGCGTGGAGCCCACCGCAGCTCAAGGAGGCCTGCCTGCCTCTGTAGACTCCACCTCTGTGGACAGGGCATAGCTAAACAAAAAGCAGCAGAAACCTCTGTAGATGTAAAAGTCCCTGTCTGACAGCTTTGAAGAGAGCAGTGGTTCTCCCAGCACAGAGGTTGAGATCTGAGAATGGACAGACTGCCTGCTCAAGTGGGTTCCTGAACCCTGAGTAGCCTAACTGGGAGACATCCCCCACTAGGTGCAGACTGACACCTCACACCTCACACGGCAGAGTACACCTCTGAGACGAAGCTTCCAGAGCAAGAATCAGACAGCAACACTCGCTGCTCAGCAATATTCTATCTTCTGCAGCCTCTGCTGCTGATACCCAGGCAAACAGGGTCTGAAGTGGACCTCAAGCAAAATCCAACAGACCTGCAGCTGAGGGTCCTGACTGTTAGAAGGAAAACTAACAAACAGAAAGGACATCCACACGAAAACCCCATCAGTACGTCACCATCATCAAAGACCAAAGGAAGATAAAACCACAAAGATGGGGAAAAAGCAGGGCAGAAAAGCTGGAAATTCAAAAAATCAGAGTGCATCTCCCCCTCCAAAGGAATGCAGCTCATCGCCAGCAGCAGAACAAAGCTGGATGGAGAATGACTTTGACAAGTTGAGAGAAGGCGGCTTCAGTTCATCAAACTTCTCAGAGCTAAAGGGGGAACTACTTACCGAGGGCAAAGAAACTAAAAACCTTGAAAAAAGAATGGATGAATGGATAATTAGAAAATTAGAATAATCAATGCAGAGAAGGCCATAAAAAAACTGATAGAGATGAAAACCATGACGTGAGAACTACGTGACAAATGCACAAGCTTCAGTAACTGACTTGATCAACTGGACGAAAGAGTATCAGTGACTGAAGATCAAATGAATGAAATGAAGCAAGAAGTGTGGAGAAAAAAGAGTAAAAAGAAATGAACAAAGCCTCCAAGAAATATGGGATTATGTGAAAAGACCAAATCTACGTCTGATTGCGGTGCCTGAAACTGATGGGGAAAATGGAATCAAGGTGGAAAACGTTCTGCAGGATATCATCCAGGAGAACTTCCCCAACCTGGTAAGGCAGGCCAACATTCAAATTCAGGAAATACAGAGAATGCCACAAAGATACTCCTTGAGAAGAGCAACTCCAAGACACATAATTGTCAGATTCATCAAAGTTGAAATGAAGGAAAAAATGTTAAGGGCAGCCAGAGAGAAAGGTCGGGTTACCCACAAAGGGAAGCCCATCAGACTAAAAGCAGATCTCTCCACAGAAACTCTCCAAGCCAGAAGAGAGTGGGGGCCAATATTCAACATTCTTAAAGAAAAGAATTTTCAACCCAGAATTTCATATCCAGCCAAACTAAGTTTCATAAGTGAAGGAGAAATAAAATCCTTTACAGACAAGTAAATGCTTAGAGATTTTGTCACCACCAGGCCTGCCCTACAAGAGATCCTGAAGGAAGCACTAAACATGGGAAGTAACAACCGGCACCAGCCATTGCAAAAACATGCCAAAATGTAAAGACCATTGATGCTAGGAAGAAACTGCATCAACTAACGAGCAAAATAACCAGCTAATATCACAATGACAGGATCAAGTTCACACATAACAATATTAACCTTAAAGGTAAATGGACTAAATGGTCCAATTAAAAGACACAGACTGGCAAATTGGATAAAGAGTCAAGACCCATTAGTCTGCTGTATTCAGGAGACCCATCTCACATGCAGAGACACACATAGGCTCAAAATAAAGGGATGGAGGAAGATCTACCAAGCAGATGGAAACCAAAAAAAAAGCAGGGGTTGCAATCCTAGTCTCTGATGAAACAGAATTTAAACCATCAAAGATCAAAAGAGACAAAGAAGGCCATTAAATAATGGTAAAGGGATCAATTCATCAGGAAGAGCTAACTATCCTAAGTATATATGCACCCAATACAGGAGCACCCAGATTCATAAAGCAAGTCCTTAGAGACTTACAAAGAGACTTAGACTCCCATACAATAATAATGTGAGACTTTAACACCCCACTGTCAACATTAGACAGATCAACAAGACAGAAAGTTAACAAGGATATTCAGGAATTGAACTCAACTCTGCACCAAGCGGACCTAATAGACATCTACAGAACTCTCCACCCAAAATCAACAGAATATACATTCTTCTCAGCACCACGTCGCACTTATTCCAAAATTGACCACATACTTGGAAGTAAAGCACTCCTCAGCAAATGTACAAGAACAGAAATTATAACAAACTGTCTCTCAGACCACAGTGCAATTAAACTAGAACTCAGGACTAAGAAACTCAATCAAAACCGCTCAACTACACAGAAACTGAACAACCTGCTCCTGAATGACTACTGGGTACATAACAAAATGAAGGCAGAAATAAAGATGTTCTTTGAAACCAATGAGAACAAAGATACAACATACCAGAATCTCTGGGACACATTTAAAGCAGTGTGTAGAGGAAATTTATAGCACTAAATGCCCACAAGAGAAAGCAGGAAAGATCTAAAATTGACACCCTAACACCACAATTAAAAGAACTAGCGAAGCAAGAGCAAACACATTCAAAAGCTAGCAGAAGGCAAGAAATAACTAAGATCAGAGCAGAACTGAAGGAGATAGAGACACAAAAAACCCTCCAAAAAAATCAACGAATCCAGGAGCTGGTTTTTTGAAAAGATCAACAAAATTGATAGACCGCTAGCAAGACTAATAAAGAAGAAAAGAGAGAAGAATCAAAGAGACGCAATAAAAAAATGATAAAGGGGATATCACCACCGACCCCAAAGAAATACAAACTACCATCAGAGAATACTATAAACACCTCTACGCATATAAACTAGAAAACCTAGAAGAAATGGATAATTTCCTGGACACTTACACTCTGCCAAGACTAAACCAGGAAGAAGTTGAATCCCTGAATAGACCAATAGCAGGCTCTGAAATTGAGGCAATAATTAATAGCCTACCAACCAAAAAAAGTCCAGGACCAGACGGATTCACAGCCGAATTCTACCAGAGGTACAAGGAGGAGTTGGTACCATTCCTTCTGAAACTATTCCAATCAACAGAAAAAGAGGGAATCCTCCCTAACTCATTTTATGAGGCCAACATCATCCTGATACCAAAGCCTGACAGAGATACAACAAAAACAGAGAATTTTAGACCAATATCCCTGATGAACATCAATGCAAAAATCCTCAATAAAATACTGGCAAACCGAATCCAGCAGCACATCAAAAAGCTTATCCACCATGATCAAGTGGGCTTCATCCCTGGGATGCAACATAACATACGCAAGCAATAAACATAATCCAGCATATAAACAGAACCAAAGACAAAAACCACATGATTATCTCAATAGATGCAGAAAAGGCCTTTGACAAAATTCAACAGCCCTTCATGCTAAAAACTCTCAATAAATTTGGTATTGATGGAATGTATCTGAAAATAACAAGAGCTATTTATGACAAACCCACAGCCAATATCATACTGAATGGGCAAAAACTGGAAAAATTCCCTTTGAAAACTGGCACAAGACAGAGATGCCCTCTCTCACCACTCCTATGCAACATAATGTTGGAAGTTCTGGCTAGGGCAATCAGGCAAGAGAAAGAAATAAACGGTATTCAGTTAGGAAAAGAAGTCAAATTGTCCCTGTTTGCAGATGACATGATTGTATATTTAGAAAACTCCATCATCTCAGCCCAAAATCTCCTTAAGCTGATAAGCAACTTCAGCAAAGTCTCAGGATACAAAATCAATGTGCAAAAATTACAAGCATTCTTATACACCAGTAACAGACAAACAGAGAGCCAAATCATGAATGAACTCCCATTCAAGATAGCTTCAAAGAGAATAAAATACCTAGGAATCCAACTTACAAGGGATGTAAAGGACCTCTTCAAGGAGAACTACAAACCATTGCTCAGTGAAATAAAAGAGGACACAAACAAATGGAAGCACATACCATGCTCATGGAAAGGAAGAATCAATATTGTGAAAATGGCCATACTGCCCAAGGTAATTTATAGATTCAATGTTATCCCCATTAAGCTACCAATGACTTGCTTCACAGAATTGGAAAAAACTGCTTTAAAGTTCATATGGAACCAAAAAAGACCCCGCATTGCCAAGACAATCCTAAGCCAAAAGAACAAATCTGGAGGCATCACGCTACCTGACTTCAAACTATACTACAAGGCTACAGTAACCAAAACAGCATGGTACTGGTACCAAAACAGAGATATAGACCAATGGAACAGAACAGAGCCCTCAGAAAAAATACCACACATCTACAGCCATCTGATCTTTGACAAAGCTGACAAAAACAAGAAATGCGGAAAGGATTCCCTATTTAATAAATGGTGCTGGGGAAATTGGCTAGCCATAAGTACAAAGCTGAAACTGGATCCTTTCCTTACTCCTTATACGAAAATTAATTCAAAATAGATTAGAGACTTAAATGTTAGACCTAAATCCATAAAAACCCTAGAAGAAAACCTAGGTAATACCATTCAGGACATAGGCATGAGCAAGGACTTCATGTCTAAAACACCAAAAGCAATGGCAACAAAAGCCAAAATTGACAAATGGGATCTAATTAAACTAAAGAGCTTCTGCACAGCAAAAGCAGCTACCATCAGAGTGAACAGGCAACCTACAGAATGGGAGAAAATTTTTGCAATCTACTCATCTGACAAAGGGCTATTATAGAGAACCTACAAAGAACTCAAACAAATTTACAAGAAAAAAACAAACAACCCCATCGAAAAGTGGGCAAAGGATATGAACAGACATTTCTCAAAAGAAGACATTCATATAGCAAACAGACACATGAAAAAACGCTCATCATCACTCACCATCAGAGAAATGCAAATCAAAACCACAATGAGATACCATCTCACACCAGTTAGAATGGCAATCATTAAAAAAACAGGAAACAACAGGTGCTGGAGAGGATGTGGAGAAATAGGAACACTTTTACACTGTTGGTGGGACCATAAACTAGTTCAACCATTGTGGAAAACAGTGTGGCGATTCCTCAAGGATCTAGAAGTAGAAATACCATTTGACCCAGCCATCCTATTACTGGGGATATACCCAAAGGATTATAAATCATGCTGCTATAAAGACACGTGCACACGTATGTTTATTGTGGCACTATTCACAATAGCAAAGACTTGGAATCAACCCAAATGTCCATCAGTGACAGACTGGATTAAGAAAATGTGGCACATATACACCATGGAATACTATGCAGCCATAAAAAAGCATGAGTTCGTGTCCTTTGTAGGGACATGGATGCAGCTGGAAACCACCATTCTCAGCAAACTATCACAAGAACAGAAAACCAAACACCGCATGTTCTCACTCATAGGTGGGAATTTAAAATGAGATCACTTGGACACAGGCAGGGGAACATCACACACCGGGGCCTATTGTGGGGAAGGGGGAGGGGGGAGGGATAGCATTAGGAGATATACCTAATATAAATGATGAGTTAATGGGTGCAGCACACCAACATGGCACATGTATACATATGTAACAAACCTGCACGTTGTGCACATGTACCCTAGAACTTAAAGTATAATAATAAAAAGAAAAAAGAAAAAGAAATAAAAATGAGTGCCAAGGGAAGCATGGTCCCTCTGTAAGCATCAGAGGAGGCTGATTTAAAAGCGTCCTCTTGTTATTGCTTATAGACTTGCATATTACTTGTTTCTCCAGTAGTATCTTTGGCCTAAAGATTTCTTTACTCCTTTTCTTGGATTGAACATTCATGCTTGGCAAAGAACAAGTTAGTTTAGTGATTTAAAGAGTTTTTACTTTATTTTTTCTTGCCAGTATAAAGACTCACCTATAACACTAAGCTCTGCGTTGGAAAAGATAACTCCATGTTTATTCTCTGCCAAACACTGATACATGCCAGCATCTGAGAGGTTCACTATTGTTATGTTGAGTGTTCCTTGCTCAATTTGAATTCTATCCTGTGAAGGAAAAGAGGAACATAAAAACAATGACCTTCTACAACTGAGACTTTAAGGCAATTTTACCATGTGTAATATCAAGGAAGCTTAATGGGAAGAAAATAGCCATCATATAAGCAATTTACATAACATGATCTATTTATCTGTCAACTAAATTTTCTGGCAGGTCAGATGCTAAATGGAACAACCAGTACATCAGTTGGTAAATGGAATTTAAATTGTAGGATTCTCTTGAGTTCTCAATGATTTAATAGTGGAGCCATTCAGATTAATATCCTCTCTAAACAGAACTTGAAATTTAAAATGCTTTTTAACGTTAAGGATTTGTACTAACCAGAGTTAGGGGGTTTTGGAAATACAACCAAATTTACTGTTTATAGTGTTTAAAACACTCACATTTTGAGCAGGTGATACTTTGAAGGTTAATAGGATTACAATTTTGGATGAAACAGAGGCAACTATTTAATATAGGTTGAGGTTTACTGAAAAATGCAGGTATTAATAGTTTAATATTCCCTTAGTTTATGGTTGTCAGTGGTGTGATTTAAGCTGAAGTCCATCTGGTGGCCAATCTCAAGGAGGCAAAGTTAGTACGTGGCACAGGAGATCTTCCTTGTTTGTCACTCTGAGGATATACAACTTATGTATCAATTTTCATAAGTATCAAAAAGGATCTCTTCCTCTCCAGGAGCTATGCCAGTCTGTATATGTATGTATGTATGTATGTATATATATATACACACACATACATACACACACACACAGACACACACACACACACATACACACACACACACACATATATAAAGAGGTACTAATTTTCTGTTTGCTGCAGGGTTGTGAGTTAGCTGACTGGACACTTTATTAGACTGTGATTAAATCTAAACATCCATATTCCCTCACATTAAGAAACCAGCCCAATTGTCCCACAGAAATGATAATTACCCATTTTTGAATAAATACAGAAATTGACCTGCCTAGTTTTAAAACTTGAAACTTATATTGGTCTCATCTGAGTTAACTCCTCAGGAGGTTGATCCTCAAGCAAGGGACTCAAACTCACTAGATCATGGCAACCAGAGAGTGAGACACAAGACCCTTCATCTGTCGTGATTGCCTCTGTACCCCCACCTAATTCCTTCCTGTACACAGCTGCATCCCTTCCCCAGCAACATAAACTCCCAATTTTAGTTGGTTGGAGAGATGGATTTGAGACTGCTCTCCCATTCTCTTTGACTAAAGCACCTGACAAAGCCTTATTTCCTGGCAATACTCACTGTCTCAGTGATTGGCTCTCTGCACAGCAAGCAACAGGACCTAGACTAACCCCCTGGCATTTTGGTAACAATTACACAAAGGGAGGAAAATACCAGTACCTAGGTACATATACTCTTGCAATTTGTTTGAGTCTGGCTTTTATAATAGATAGAATCATGGACAAGCTGGAGTCCTTCCAGCAAATGGAGAAGATGCATGAGGCAGGGGGTGGGTTAGACAAAACAGCCCCCTTTCTCTTCCTGTCATGTAAATTCACGTGGGGGCCATTGCTCTGAGCAGGCACTCTTTCCTGGGTGGCCTACTAGAAGACTGCCTCTCAATTTGGAGCCTGAGGAAAATGTCAAATTTCAATTAACATTTGAGGTTCAGTAGGAAAATACATAAGGAAAATTAATCAGACACAATTATTCCTCATTCTCAGGGTCCCCCACTCTGCCCCTGCTTCATTCAGATTTCTTTGTCAGAGTGTTTCTCTATTTAGATGGACATCCTGCATTGTGACAATGCCCCTTCTCTTGTAGTGGATCCTGGAATGTATCTTCCTTTGTATCTTAGCACAATTGCATGTTCCAGACCTTTTGCATAACTTTCCCATTATAATCTCACAGATGCTAATCTTTGAAGACCAAAGATCTAGTACAAGAGCTTAATTGAAAGCTGGAGAATTGGATTTAAGTGCACTTTCTATTTATCAATTGCATTCACTCTCACTTTTTCCACTATAATGGTGTTTCATTGTTTATTTTAGAAACGATTCACCGTTCTCACGTTTCCACGGCAATGAGGCTATATTAAACATTATAGTCAAGACTAAGACACAATTACCATTAATTTGCTTACCCGAGTTAGCAGAGGTTCACCATTTTTTAGCCACCTGTATGTAGGCTTAGGCCTTCCATTTGCTTTACATTCCCAAAAGACATTTTCTTCCATGGCCACGTGAATATCATTTATTTTTTGAATCCAATTAGGTTGAGCTATAGCCGTTCAAAAAGCAAAGAGAAGGTGTATATTCAGTATATACTCAATCTATTTTTATCATATGCAATCAAAGGGCAAACTACACTTATAATAAAATTCCTTTTTCAGATATTATGCAAATAACAAGACTGGGTAGACATTCAGGGAGATGCCTATACCCTACTCTGAATACCGTTTTTGTGGTTCATATTGTAGTCTTTTAATCCCTAAATGCAAAATGGATAAAACTACCAATAGCATATGGTAAAATTAACTGTCCCTCTCCTGTAAGGATCTATTATTCCTTTTTTCCTGTCAGTAGAGATTATCTTCCCATTTCCCGTTCCCGCTTTTAACCAGGCTGGTGTATTCCCAGGCATGCACTACATTTGCAGATGGCTTTGCAGCTAGAGGTAACCATGTAACCAAGTTCATGCCAACTGTATGTGTGTGAAAGTGGTGAGAGCAACTTCTGGGTTACTCACTTAAAGATACTTTCCCTAACCTCTTTTTGCCCCTTCACACTGATTGGAAAAGACTGACAATTGAAATAGCCTTGGGTGCAGACATGGAAGCTACATAGGATGAAAATGCTGATCTGTCAGCCTTGGACCATGAATGTCCCTGTGGAGCAAAGCAGCTCCACACTCACCTGCCATTTTTGAGGAAAATAATGTGAGAGAGAAATAAACTTCTTATCTAAGCTACTTTATTTTGGGGTCTCCTTTGTGAGAATAGCTTAGCTTGTCCCTCACTAATATACTTCACTCCCACATATTGTATAGATACATTTTGATTCCTTTCTCCTTTAAGACTATCATCATTGTTTATAATTGATTTCATATTGATAGAATGTTATCTGCAGGAATATGACTCTAGAACCCGAAATCTTTAAATGAATCCTGATTTTTATTAAATCTCCTCAGGAAATCAAGTCCTGCCCACAGTCTAACACAGGAATTCAAAGCAGCACTTACTTCCCACATTGCCCAATGCAATCCATTACCCCTCCCCACCCAAATGATACCATATTTTCTGTACTTCATTGAAGTCACATTTTCTTTCCTTATTTTCAATAGATATAAAGACAATGTTAACTCCATGTTCCATAAAAAGTCTTCATAAATATCAAATCTTGCCTCAAGCACAATTCATGCCATTAAGAATAATGATAAACATATTCAGGTAGAAGACCTTCAGCCCAAAGTCATGCAGAAGATAACCATAGCTGTCATTCTGGAATTTTATGTGTTCACAGGGCATTTCTACAGGGTAATGCCTACCAAAGTAAATCTAATAATCAAAGTTGATATCAGTATTTAATTAGGAGATGCTACTCATTATTCTTAACATCACTTCCAGCTGACTTGACCTCAGTATCTTCATTCAATGTTTCAAATCATACATAATTTATTTCAAAAGGAAACTGCTACTGTTGAGGCCAAGCTGTATATTTTACCTTTTCAATAATAAACAAAACTAGAAAAACACTCAACAAGTCACTTAACCAGCAGAGGTCTCTAGGCCCTTGAATAAATGCTGCTTTTTTCTTTTCTCACCTATAAGCAATTTTATGTTTTTCAATGAGCAAAACACAGTTTTACACATCCTCTACTGATGGGATGATGCACTGCTGCATATGAGGGGAGGCCAAAAGGGTCAACTTCAAAAAATTTTAGAACATCAACAAGCATTAACTTGAATGAAGGGTTATAACCTACACCCTTAAAAGAGCTGCAAGTCTTTGCTGTTCTTTATCTTCCTGCTGCTAATGCAAAGGAAGCTAAAAAGGTTCTCTGCTTGGAGAATTTGATGTGTAACCCTGATAGGGCTAATGCAGTTGTATGCCTGATTTCACATTCAACCTGCTGAATATTTACCTCCTACAGAGTCCATGAAAACAAAGCAAACAAGAAAAGCCATAGAAATCTGTGAGGAATATTAACAACGAAGCCAAACTTTTGAAAGAGAGTGAGGAAAAAAATGGAAGGGCAAATGTAACTTATGAAGCAATGTCAAGTTGAAGTTCAAAAAGGAAACATCAAAACCACATGCAGAGACAGAGATTTCAATGTCATAGATTTCCTGTAACACTGGGCTTACTTACTGCTTTCTTTCAAAAATGCAGAAAGCTGGAAGCAAAACCTTGCAATCTCAAGAAGTAGGTGAGGCAGAGAAGGGAGAGACTGGAGAGAATTTTGAAAAGACCTTGCAAAGTTCTAACTACTTAAGCACTTCTGAGGGCTCATTCTGTCTCTTCCCACAGGGTTATGGAAGTCAAGGAATCAGACGAGAATACTCAGTGGTAGTTATTTGTGCTGGCCACGGTGAAATCAACCAAAAAATTCAGTGTCTGTGAGAGATCACTTGGCACTTTCTTTATTTTTAAAGTAAAATTAATTCATAGAAGACAAATCTGAACTGATATAAACATATTCCTCTCAAAGTGAGTATCTGAACATGGGCCCATGAAGATCAGAAATGAAATATCATATTATATATTGTGACAAAGAGAGATAGTCTTTATCTTAACACGCCAATTGCAAATCTACAGGGCAAAAGCCCATGTAGTAAAGGTTTTCACTCCTGCTCACTTAGATTGGATGAATTATATCTAAATGTGTGAGTTTTTCATACTAGAATGACTAAAGTCATGTGCTTGATGATAATGACTCATATATCTCCATATTTGCAGAGAGAGGGTTACCTAGTTCAAAGTCCTTAGATAACATAAATCCCAGTTAAGCATATTATAAGATATATCATTAGCCCCTCCCCCTTTTGTGATAATGCATTGGGTACAGGGTATTTATTGCTTAATATCAAGGTTCAGCTACATTTTACAACTCCTTGTCTAAACACAGGTTGAACATCCCTAATCTGAAGACCTAAAATCTGAAATGCTCTGTAATTCAAAACTTTTTGAGCACCACCATGATGCCACAAGTGGAGAATTTCACACTTGATCTCATAAGACTGTTCATAGCAAATACAGTGAAAACTTTGTTTCATACATTAAATTATGCAAAATATTAAAATGTTGCATAAATTACCTTCAGGCTGTGTGTTTAAAGTATATATAAAACATAAATAAACTTCATGTTTAGGCTTAGGTCGAAATATTCCAAAATCCTAAAAAATCTAAAATCTGAAACACTTCTGGTCCCAAGCATTTCAGGTAAGGGATACTCAACCTGTATCAACTCAGAGGAAGACCTGAACAGGTTAGTTCAGTACTATTATTTCAGAAGCCATTTCTAAATGTCTTTTTCTTTGTAATATATGCAGACCCCACATATTAAGCAGAATTAAACACATTCACATATTGAAAGAGAACCATCTGTTTTGAACTTCCATATTCTTTCAAGATTTGAAACAAAAGAATTCTTCTAGGACTCCTTAAGTATTGTTCTCAAACTACAAATTCAAATATAAGGTTAAATGGTTGTGCTGGGATTTGACCCTGTGACACAGTTTGTCTCCTGGATAGATAAACAATCTCTTCATTTCAATCTTTTATTCAATAACTGCCAGAAATGACCTAAATCAGCGTTTGTGTATTCCAGCCACTGGAATTGTAGAAGCATCTTATCCAATAATAATTTACATTGCAGGCAGATATAATTTAAACTCAGTGGGTCAAACAATTCTCAGGAGCATTTGGCTCTTCGATTTTCTAAAAACAGAAATTTCTAACTGAAAGAAATGCCAACATATGCCTTAGACCTTAGAAATTTAAAAATCTAAAAGAAAGGATACGATGGCAAACAAACAAACAAACAAAAAACCCCTCTAAATTACTATTGCAAAGATGACCTGTAGACAGTCACAGTTATTTCTGGTTGCTCACACAATTTTGGAGAAGATGAATCATCTCCAGGAAATGCAGGAGTTTCACTGACATTGCTTAAGAATTTTAATGATAGTAGACTTTATGAGTTTGGAGATAATTACTTGGCTTTAGTTTACCACCTACCTACATAATGCTTCCCAAATCTTTCTCTCTAGCCTGGGATTCTTACGCAATTGACAGAATCATCAAGAAATTCTCACTTTACTTCAAATTCAGGGTTCCTAGTACTGGCATGAGAAATAGTCATTTTACAATGCTACTTAAGAGAGTCTTCCAGTTTATTATTACAGTCTTTTTACAAACCCCTGACTTCCAGTTAGCAGAAGTCACTGAAAAGAAGGACCAGCTCTACAAGAAATATGCATGTTGGATTTTAGGGCAAGGTCCATCTTTGATGTTTGTTCAGCACTGACAATCTGCACTTCTCTGGCTTCAGACTCTCATCCACTCCCCACACACCAATCAGTCTCCTCACAGGGGTCTTCAAACTCAATTCCATGAAGCTCTGAGGGTTCTTGGAAGGTACTCCCTTCTACATTCACTCAAATTCTCAATATTTAATTCAGAGCAAGGCTTCTTCCTTGCTGCAGCCTTGCTATGTATTAAATATCGAGAATTTCTTGTAAAATTTCATGTTAAAAAAAGTACCTTGAGAATTAAACATACAGATACTTTTTTGATACTTGCTGATATCTTGTATCGTAAGAACAGCTTTAGAAATGCAGTCTGGAGATTGGAAGCTTGTTTTCTCCTTGAATTCATATTAGTTTGAACCTAATGATGTCTAACACTCCTTTTTATTTTATTTTTATTTATTTATTTTTTTGACACGGAGTCTCACTCTGTCACCCAGGCTGGAGTGCAGTGGCGTGATCTCGGCTCACTGCAAGCTTCGCCTCCCAGGTTCACACCATTCTTCTGCCTCAGCCTCCCAAGCAGCTGAGACTACAGGTGCCCGCCACCGCACCTGGCTAATTTTTTGCGTTTTTAGTAGAGATGGGGTTTCATCACGTTAGCCAGGATGGTTTCCATCTCCTGACCTCGTGATCCACCTGCCTTGGACTCCCAAAGTGCTGGATTACAGGCGTGAGCCACTATGCACGGCCTCTCCTTTTGATTTTAATAAGTGAAACCTTTAGCCTTTAGATTGTCTCTTAAACCAACAGGATTCACAGTTCTCCTAGTTTTTTTTGTTAATTTGTACTTCATTCACACACTCGTATTTATGGCTTCTTCATGTCTACCTAAGTTAAAACTGACTTGCTTCTGGCAATGGTATGGGAAATGCCATCAGGCCAATCCTTTCACAGATAGCACAGATAGCAATGATAAACTCAAATCAGAATACAAAAAACCAACTATATGAAGATACACTAAAAGGCAACTCAAAGCTGGCATATTTCTATTAATAGGTATTCATCAATACATAAAGCAAACATAACTGTAGGAAGTAATCTGTGTATCAGATAACAAATAAGATTTCTGAATGTGCTCTGCCTCCTGTAAATGCTACAAAAATTAGGAGAACATTATCATTATTTCATATCTTTAGGTTAATATTGAAAGTCTTCTGTCACCTGGCCAGGTGCAGTGGCTCACGCCTGTAATCCCAGCACTTTGGGAGGCCGAGGCAGGTGGATCACTTGAGGTAAGGAGTTTGAAACCAGCCTGGTCAACATGGTAAAACCCCGTCTCTGCTAAAAATACAAAAATTAGCCGGGCATGGTGGTGCCTGTCTGTAGTCCCAGCTACTCAGGAGGCTGAGGCGCGAGAATCACTTGAGCCTGGGAGGCAGAGGTTGCAGTGAGCTGAGATCGTACCACTGTACTCCAGCCTGGGCGACAGAGCGAGACTCTGTCTCAAAAATAAATTAATAAATACGTAAATGAAAATGAAGTCTTCTGCCATCTGGTTTTACATCTCTTACTTTCTGTCCAACTATGCCCAGTGAATCCACAGCTCCTGGTGAATAAGGGTCTCTGTCCTCCACTCCAAGAAGTCAGTTCAGAACTTTATGAATGAGTTATAGAATAAAAAAAATGTAAATCAGCAATATGTGCATTTTCAAAAAGGCTGTTGGGCCTGATTTACTCAATTATACCCAGATCAATCAAGCTATGACTCTAACCTTACATAGATTAATTTCTCTATATTTCTTTATTTTTATCTTCAAAGCCTCTACCTAATGTTTCCCTGAATCTGCTCTTACTCAGCTGAATCCATCCTCTTCTCTTTCCCTTATACACCTTGAGTTCAGTCTGAAATGCAATCAGTAATGGAAACTACTAATATATGAAATATCTAATCAGCTTCACTTTACACACATCATTTCTAAACCTCATAATATTCAGATTAAGTGGACTTGCACTCATTTTATAGATAAGACCCAGAGACATTAACACCCAGATTCAGAAAGTGGCTCAGTTAGCAATGGTACACAGGCCTGCTTGGCTCCAACATCCATTCTCTCTCCAGAGCCTCTCAAAAAATATCCAACCCTATCGCAAATGACAATGGGAGCATTCTTTTGAATGTATCCTTCTTAAAGTGCAATCTAAGAACCACTGTAGGTCCCCAAGTTTCCTTAAGGGAGTCCATTATGTCCTCTCTTTCCAATTACACATGTGTCAGACCATATTTTCTTCATATACTTCAATCGAAACAAAATATCATGACAGAATGAATACAGAAGTATATAGGAGAATGCACCTGTATTCTACTAAGACAGACATGAAAGAGATTTGCAATAATATAAACCATGCCACTCTTTTCATTAAATATTTTTGTTTGGAAAAATATAGTCAGTTTTCTTATAGTATGTTAATTATTTCTAATGTATACTGGTTGTATTTTTGCCATTTTAAAGTAAGTTAAGTTCTAAGTTAAATTCTCCATTTAAATTAATAATACGGCATATATGGGTAGATATCGCTCACATAAGCAAAAGCTCTTTGAGCTATCCAATAATTTTTCAGGGTAAAAAGGAGTGCTTAAACCAACAGTTTGAACACTCCTGCTTAGATAAGCAGAGGAGCTTTTAGATAAATAAATCAACTTAAGCAAAACTTCCTATAAGTAAATTTAAACAATATTCATTGATGAATAAAAAAAAAATGTAACTGTGACATTTTGCCTTCTCTGGGACTACAGAGTGAGACTTGAATTGCATTTCAATATATTGTCCTTGATATGACTCTTTCATGCTTAAAGTTTCTCATTAGGTGAGGACTTTATGCCTCCACTCCTATATTAATTTTCTCTGACTACTATTCACAACATTTCCTCAATGTGTACCCCTTGAAAACTGCAGCAACACACTTTATTGGAACTACCAGATTAAAAAAAGAAAGAAAAAATTGTTGACTTTATCTTAAGTGACACTCATGGGAATTCAGGGTATCAATATCAGTTCTGTTTAGGACAACTAAGCAAACTGTTGCTCTACTGTGAAATTACCTTATCTACTGTGTTCAATTTTTGGTCTCTCTGCCCTTTAAGCCTCTTTGCGGGGCTGAATATTATCTTGTGATCCCATATACATAGCACATCCATGGGGAATTAGTATGCTCTGCTGTAAGATGCTTCAGTATTCATTTATTGATGACCTTAGAGATACTCAAACACCATTTGCAGTGTCATCAAGTCTACAGTTTTGCCTTTAGAGGCAAAAGACTGTAGCACAAAGGGTCTAGACATTTAGTCTTACATGTAATTTGAAGAAGGAAAAAAGAGTTTTTTTGGACTCAATAACCAGGTGACCAACTTAGAAAATAGAAAGTGAAAAAGTCAGTTGTTCATCCAGATGTTGTCATTTGTGACACTGGTAATGGAAAATGCAAGAAAGAGTATCTGGATGATTGACGGATTTTTTTTTTTACCTTACCTATTGTATTAAAATGTTGCATTGGCAGGAAAAGTAACACAGGTAGAATAGCAGAAAAAAGCAGTTCTAGCTGTGATTCCCATTCATTGCATTACCTTGAATAAGTTATTTTATATCTCTGGATCTTATTTGCTTTAATTATAAAAACCAAAGGGCTAGCCCCAGCAGTTACTTCCAGCTTAAGTATTACTGGATTCTGTGAAATACAGCCTTGTTTACTGCTTAAATATTAGATTCCTCATTTCCTAATTATAAAAATGGTTTTACTCTCATAACACCCGTTACAAAGAGAAGAAATTGTACAAAGATATTAAATATCAGGATCTTTTAGTTCACATTTCATTCTACTAAATGATGACTATAATTCTATCAGTCTTTTGGGCAAAAAGGAAGTGACTACAGAGACAGAATGAAGTGCAAAGATGAATAATTATCAAGTGAATTGAATCCATTTTATACTTCCCTTTCCTTTCTTCAAAGATAATTGCCTTAACACTCTCATTCTACTTTGTGTAGACTGGCTACAATGCCTGATGTGACAGTAAGCTGTTAGCTTCCCAGAGTAGTAGGAACACCTTCTCTTGCATGTAATTTAAACTTCAGCTTCACAATACCATGGGGGGACAGCCTAAACATACAGTATTCTCACCATGTGGTTCTCAGACAAGCAGCATCAACATTACTTGGGAATTTACTAGAAATGCAAATTATTGGTCTTACTCTGGACTTACCAAATCAAAGCCTCCATCTGGTGTGTTCCCACTGGGAACATAGAACGGGACCCAGAATTCTGTGTTGTAATAAGACTTCCAAGTTATTCTGATGCACACTGAAGTTTCAGAACCTCTAGCACAGCATTTGAAATCTAGCTCTGTTTTTTACTGTATAAACTTAAATCAATTACTTTAATCTCTTTGGGACTCAATTTCCATATCTATAAACTAGACAGATGTAGGAATGAAATGAGAATATCCTATTGGCTCTAACTCCAAGATATATCTCAAGTCTCTCCATTTCTCCTCCTCTCTTACGTCCTAATCAACAATATCTCTCACCTGGATATTGGCAATGGCCTCCTAACTAGTTGTCTGGCTTTCACTCTTGGTTTCCAATCATCCATTCACCACAAAACAACCTGAGTGGTCTTTTAAAAACATTAATCAAATCGAGTCACCCTCCTGCCTTGAAAGGCTGTAATGGCTTCCCACTATACTCAGAGAATAAATCCCAAACTCTGTGCCTGGCTTACAAAGTACTGCAGTCTGTCACCTTCCTAAGGTTCCAACCTTTGCCCCTTGCTCACTACGATTTAGTTAACACTGACTTCCCTGCTGCATATCAAGAACGTCAAGTAGTTTTCTGCCTCAGAGCCTTTGCACTTCCTCACCTTCTGCTAGGAATGCACTTCCCCTTGAAAGCCTAGCTCATTTTCATCCTTTTGGTTTTGGGTCAGAGGGCCATTCTCAGACAAGTCTTTCCTGACTACCTCATCTTATGAAATCTTTCTCTTGCTCTCAGCTACTTTCTATCATATCGATCTAATTATTTAATTATTTATTCGAGATGGAGTCTTGCTCTGTTGCCCAGGCTGGAGTGCAGTGAGTGGCACAACCTCGGCTCACTGGAACCTCCGCCTCCTGGGTTCAAGTGATTCTCCTGCCTCAGCCTCCCGAGTAGCTGGGACTACCAGCATGCACGACCACCACACCCAGCTAATTTTCATATTTTAGTAGAAACGGGGCTGGTTTCGAATTCCTGGCCTCAAGTGACTCACCCACCTAGGCCTCCCAAAGTGCTGGGATTACAGGTGTGAGCCACTGCACCTGGCCAGTCAACCTAATTATTTTCTTTATCACTCTTACCAGAAAATAAAATGTCCTAGTTAATTTATTTGTTTAATAGTGCATTTCGCTTAACTTCCAGTAAAATATTAGGTCCTTGAGGGCAGAGATTTTGTCTTGCAACCATAGTGCCTAATAATGCCTCCCATATGGTAGGCAATTAAAAAAAATCTGTTAAACAAGTAAATAATATATTCAAGTCATTTTGGAAAATGTTTATCTTTAGTAACAAAGATCCATAGCATTTTACCACTGAAATACAATCTATTTTTAGGAAGTTTTTTAATGCCAAAAAAGACTGAGAAAAGTAGATTAAACTAGACCACGATAGCCAAGTACAGGTTATAGTAAAAACAAATTGGGAAGATGGGGTAGGGTAAAAATGTTCTATGCCTGAACTTGCTTCAGTTCTTCATACATACCAAACATGAGTAGCACAGGCTAACTTGAAGACATGGCCACAGTAGGGACAAACCAACGGGCAATAGGACTTCCATTATTCAGACAACGGGAACAATGATCATGCCCAGCAGGCTTTTGAAAGAAGGTAAAATGTTTTTAATGCAAGAAGGAAAAAAATGGCCATTTTACCAACCCTGAATAGGAGTTAGCACACTTGTGGTTGCTGAAGTAGACAGCTGATGAATGCAATAAACTTGGAACCCAAAGAAGCAGGTTTCTAAGCTCAAACCCATGGTTTATAATCCCTAAGTGCAGCACACCTTAGTGTTGTAAGAAATTCTTGTCAACAAAGACAGAATGTTCATGGATAAGTGACTGGGGTACTCTTTCACCTTTTATGATCTACATGGTGATTTTAATTATAATAATTCATTTAAATAGGAGGCCTGTGCAGCTGGATATTACAAACACAGCACTGGGAAGACCCAGACCAGAAAAAAGTGTGAGGAAAAAAGATGACAGCCAAGTGCTCATGTATAATTAAGCTCTCCTGTGACTGTGACAATGAAAACAATTAGATAATTTTTGTCACTGATATGCTAGATAAGGAAAAACAAAAGAATAAACATAAATGCAATAGCCAAGTGCTATGGAAGTCAGCTGATCTGACAGTTTTTAATACCAAGCATGGTTGACAAGTGAAGTAAGGCTGAGTTATCTTCAGAAAGCAGGCAAATTTTATTTTATTCTGCTCTTTTTCCCATGCATGGCTGCAGATAACTCCATTTAAAAAGGAAACATTGTTAGAACCTGATTTTCGTCTCCAGGGCAGGATCCCTGAAAAAAAACATTTCCCTGCACAGGGCTGGGAGCCAGTGACAAAGTAGATTTTCCATAACAGTAACCCTGGGGTGCTCTATTTCCAGTGCAGGAAACCTCTAACCCACAGGAAAGCAGTATACCAACCCCCGGCTACAGAAAATTTCATACCAGTTTAACATACTGAGAGCAGGAATTTCACTTAACAGAAAATCATGAAAGTTAAAATGACTTTATTCAATTAGTTAAGCTACTCAAATAACATTTAGGAGCAGCCACCACTGAACTGAAGAGACTATTCAACTAAGAAAAAAGAGAAAACGTTGGCCAATTACCTGAATATTTACAGATTGTCCCTATTTGATATAGAAAAAATAATTATTACATTGGTGAGAAAAATGAGACCTAAACAGTTAAAAATACACAGCCATAGCATCTCACTGAATAAATCTGTAACTTACAGTCTCGTATTTTTGCAGTCAGTTAACTGTGGTGTCTTTTGCTTTACAACCCATCAAATAAGATACCAACTATGACAGTTTAAGAGGAAAGCAAAGATTAAATATCAAGTCTGTCATCTGGCATGAGTAGAGTCAGTCCTCTAATATTCTTGAAGATAGACGAATGATGAAAGAGAAGTGCAGATTTATTCAAACAGCTATTGCCCAGCTCATCAAGTGAAGTATTAACACTTTCTACAACTCTGTGTGTTCTCCCGCCCCAGAAGCTGCATCAGGGGAACGTGAGTCCAAAATGCTGAGAGTCACTTAAGGGAGGTCATTGAAGGCTGGCTGATAGTGGAAATCTCCGCCCAGTTTCCAATCAAGCTTTTAAAAAACGTTATGTGATTATCGATCAGAATTCTTTGGCCATAGTTTTTTCTTTTTTTCCTTCCTCCCTTTCCTTTTCCCTTTCCCTCCCTTCCTCCCTTCCTTGCATTTCTTTCTTTCTTTTTGGAAGACAGAGCTTTATTAGCCTGCCTGGTGGTCATTCTGACAGGCTAGGAAGTGTAGCCTCCCTTGGTCAGAAGCTGTAAACTGGCACTTCGAAGGAGGAGCAAAGGGAACAAACAGGAATTTGTGCTGAATGGAGTGGCCTAATATACATATTTGATAAGCTACAGGAGGAGTCACGGATATTTATGAAAGGAGAAACATGTGCTTGTGCAACTGAGTTTCATGGGTTCTGTGTATGAAATATATACATATGTATATATGAATATACAAATTTAATAAGTCATAGGAGAAGTCATGGATATTTATGAAAGGAGAACCATCTGCATGTGCAACCCTTCATGGGTTTCGGGTATGAAAAATGGCAGTATTAGCATCTGAGGGTGGAGGTTTTGGCTCTGTGATGTCAAAAGGTAGACCAGAGGACATGAAACCCCTCATAGCACATCCTCCCTAGAATGACAGAACCATTCTGTGTTGGCGGTCTTTTATCAGGCAAAAAATAAGGGGCAGCATCAGGTGGGTGGTTGATATCAGTGATGGAGTCTTTTCAAAGGGCTAGATTGTATTTAGCCCTTAGGAAAGAAAGGCTCATTGCTGTTAGCGAGGGAGCGGGTATAGCTAGATGTGTCTGACATTACCCTCCCATCATGGCCAAGAACTCATTTTTCAATGCTAATTTGGCCCCTCCCCCTTAGCCATGAGGGGTCCCCTTCTTTCTACTGGAGGGCTTAGAACTTTGGTCATATCTTAAAACCAAAATGCTTTATAAGAAGAATTAGTGAAATAAATAGACTTTTGTGGGATCAATCACTGCAAGAAAGAAGAACATTTAAAGCTTTAGAACTACTCTCATTATTTTAATATGCATTGTTGTTTGTTTAAACCATTCTTAAATAATTATCAACCTATAGTATTTGTTTTCTGTATCCCAGACAGATGGGATTCTGGCATGCTCCAATTTGGCAGAACTCAGTTTGCTTTCAAAATGCCTATCCAATGAAATCCTTTTCTAGATTTCAAATCAATATCCTAACAGGGTTTCCAAGATGGTCTCAATAATGACCATGGGCTAGTGGTTTTACATTTATATTATTTGGATCAATGCTCATGATTTGATTGGAATAGGAGCAGCTGCACATAAAATGTCTTTGGGGTGAGAGAGATTTGTCACATTCCACTCTGATAAGAACTAAATTTGGACAGCTTGCATTTTGAAATGTTCATGGTACCACATTAAATTGCTACCAAATAGGAGCAATTACAAAAGATTAACACAAGCCTCAAATCAAAATTCTAATGAAGAAAAGCACAGAGCTTTAAAAAAAGATAAATCAGGAGCAGGAATAATAAAATGTTTCCTGTGTCAGGTTTACAGCTTGAGCAAAGAGAAAAAACAGACTTCTTTGCAAGTGTGTTCACACTAATATCCATCCTCCAAACACATCAGCCTAATGTCTTCCTCTCTGCTCCATCAACATCCTTGCCCCCCACCCTCACTCTCCACACCCAGAATCAACCAGGGCTAATTATGGAGCAAACCATGAGTTTCACATAATCCTGTGCTGCACAATCTTTCCCAAAATGCCTGAATGCCTCTCAGCTTATGATTTCAATATCAGGAAGTTCTGTAGTACTACAAACAATAAACTGAAATCATACACTTACCATAAAAAGTTAGCTGTCCCCTTGCTACATTTTTCCCTCTGGAATTTTCAGCCACACATTCATATAAACCGGCATCCTCCTGCTGAAAATTAGGGATCTCAAGAATTCCATTTGACTTGTGTCTTCTGGCTTTCCTTGCTATCGGCTTTCCATCAGCTCTTCGCCAGATAATAGTTGGTACCGGACTGATAGCAAGAATAAAAAGGAGTGAATCAAACTAGAGAAAACTGAACCTTTTATTTGAACCTAAACCCCTTCCTTCTTGGTTCTACACATATAAGCTTGCAGTGTTTTGCAAATTTCATTCATTCCTCTATCTCCATTACAATTTTAATCATATCCACATCTCTAGTATTATTTATTTAGTGTTCTTAAAATCAAATAACTTTTCTTAACTTTAAATAAAGTGATCTGGCAGGGCACAGTGACTCACACCTGTAATCCTGGCACTTTGGGAGGCCGAGGTGGGCAGATCATTTGAGGTCAGGAGTTTGAAACCAGCCTGGCCAACATGGTGAAACCCTGTCTCTACTAAAAATACAAAAAAATTAGCTGGGCATGGTGGCAGGTGCCTGTAATCTGAGCCACTCAGGAGGCCAAGGCAGGAGGATCACTTGAACACTTAAACCCGGGAAGCGGAAGTTGCAGTGAGCCGAGATCGCACTACTGCACTCCAGCCTGGGCGACAGAGCGAGACTTTGTCTCGGCGGGGGGGGGGGGGGGGGGGGGGGGGGAAGTGATCTAGTTCCTAAACATTATTATCATTGAAATAAAAACAGATTTTTATATGTCATATATGTTTTCTCATCCTGTTTCTCTTTTCTTTTCTTTTTTTTTTTTGAGACAGAGTATCGCTCTGTCACCAGGCTGGAGTGCAGTGGTGCAGTTTTGGCTCACTGCAACCTCCATCTCCTGGGTTCAAGTGATTCGTGATTCTCCCGCCTCAGCCTCCCAAGTAGCTGGGACTACAGGCGCCTGCCACCATGCCCAGCTAATTTTTGTATTTTTAGTAGAGATGAGGTTTCACTCATACATGTTTTTTTCTAAATAAAAAATATGAAAATAAAAATGTTCATGTGCATTTGTGGCAAATTAAAGATAGCTGCAAATTCTTTCACATTCCTCCCATTGAGATGAGGTCTATGTCCCCTCCCCTTGAGCCTGGTAGCTCTTTTTAACCACTTTGACTAATAAATAAGACAGAAGAGATGTTGTAGGATCAAAGCTCAGGTGTTAAGAAACTGGCAGCTTCAGCTTTCTGTCTCATGGCAGCCCTGAGCTGTCCTACGAGAAGAGTGAATACCTTGAGACTGCCAGGAAGGAGAGGCTGTAAGCCTTCCAGATGACAGTCTCAGTGACACCAGCCTCTCAACATCCCCAACAAAATACCAGAAGTGTGAGACATAAGAGAAACAATGTATTTCCATAAATCTATGTACCAACAATGCAAGTGCCCTACTTTGAGAAATACCCAAATAATGAATAAATGATAGTAGAAATAATGAGCTCATAAAATTTGGGAGACACAACCTATTGCTGACATAGAGGATGGGTTCACTCGAGGTACATTGTTTCGGACAACATGGTTTTTCTCCTTGTCATTTATATATTGAGAAGCTTACCAACTCATAGCAGTCCATTTGGAAGATGGGTTGGGGAAACTGTTTAAAATAGTGAGAAAAGGAAGGATGCCATCTGTGAGATCTTTATGTACTCTCAAGGCATCTATCATCCTACTGCCATAACTGTTAGAACATATCTTAAATTGCAGAGAGGGCCTCATTGAATCTGCAAATCAATGGTTTAGTGAGCTAACCACAGCTTTTAAGATTGTGGCTTCCTGGCAGGGGATACAATTATTTACTTATTTATTTTTCACAAAAACACACACAGAGAAGTAATTAGACTAAAGACTTGCTAATCTTCTCTGGGAAACCTGAGATGGTATTTAAAACATTAAAGCCATCAACTCCACTATATTTGTTTTAGAATAATTTGAGTTCGTTAGACAGACACTAACTCAAAATGCAGAAAGGCTCTATGAAAAGTACATAATCGGTGTCTTTATACTGATGAGATATGCACTTAATATATGCCTTTAAAAATAACCATATTGAGACGTAGTCTTTCTGCTTTTAAGTGGGCAATGAGGATGTGTTTCAGCAGCTGGATGTGCATACCCAAACATTTCTGTGTAGACTGAAGAAGCCAATTTGGGTTTTTTTGTTTTTATTCCAGCACTATTCAAACAGTGTGAATAGAGTTTCATTCATAACCCCCTTTGAAGTGTGAACAATGTGAATTCTGCTCTTTCTTCACAGATGATTTTTCAAGGTGTCATCAAATGTATATCTAGACTACCCAGTTACCTGCTCGCATCTTTAATTTCATATATATAAAAATGCTTATACATGCATAAATACTTTAAAATAAAAATAAAAAGTCTAATCATATTATACTGTTAGCGATCTGCTTTTGTTCTCTTAGCAATAAATTATGGGCATTTTCTATGTCTTAAATGTTGTTTTGCAAGTTGACTTTTAATGTCTGTAGAATGTTCAATCCTACAGTTATGTCATAATTTATTTAATATAAGTTTTCAGGACGTAAAAAATTACTACTGTATTGTACTGTACCAAAGTAAAGATACTACTGTAGCTTATCTGTCCTGACTTGAAAACACATGGAAACCAAAACAACCTTTCTATTAGAACTGACAATAAAATGAAAAAAGGAACCTTTTCTATGATTGCTGGAAAACACAAAAATCCTAAGAAAATAGATTACACGCTGATATAAGGATTGGTAGAGTTAGTGTTGCCTGGCTCCCTGGCTTGGGCCTACAATCCCAGCACTTTGACAAGCAAAGTTGGGAGGATAACTCATCCAGGAGTCCAAGACTAGCCTAGACAACATACCCAGATCCTGCCTCTACCAAAAAAAAAAAAAAAGAAAAAAAGAAAAAGTGTTGTTGCCTTAGTGAACATGTGGGCACAGGAAAAAGAGAGTTAGTAATGGGTTTGTCAGATAGATGGGGCTCGGCGTAAAGACTGACATGGATCATTGAAATCCACAGAAGATATCAAAATTCTCACTTCAGATAATAGTTTACACTGTTTATGCCAAATCTTTATTGCTGGTTACTGGCAAATAAAAATCCCAACCGATGTGCATTTCATGTTCTTTATGCCCTCTGATATATTCTCCATGGAAAAGCTAACTAGTTTCTAAGTAGGCTTTTCTCAAGAAAGTCCACACTGAAACAATTTTCGGACAACTTTGCAAAACAGACTCTCTTAGAGAATAACACGTCTTACCTATCTCTAGCCGGAGCAGAAGAAAATCCAAAGTAGAGAGAAGAGACTGACAGTTTAAAAAGAAATTCAAGAAAAGTCTGATGCATCCTCTATAAACTGGGGCCAAAATGAAAATCCATATTTTTCCAAATAGTCAGCTTAACTGTACCTCAAATGGAGGCCACTGTTTTCCTGTCATTCTGGGTTAGACAGCATGCACATTACAGGTCATAATAATATAACAAAATACTTTTTCAGAATTGCCCATTCTCTTCTCCTTTGTGGCCATGTCAGTTGTGGCAGCCTAATCCTTCTTGCACCATTACATGTCCTCTCTCCATGGTGGGGTGCAGAATCCAAGATGCATACACAGAATTACAAAGAGAAAGGCTTCACCTGCTTTTCAGTCACCTGAGAAACCATCACTGTGAACAGTGCAAGAAAAACTCTATACCTGCTCAAGCTGAAGCGAGGATAAGAAGGAATGCAAACCAGAACTTACTTTCCTAGAGCAAAGCATTCCAGCTTCACCGTTGCTCCTTTTGCAGTTGGAACTGTTTCTGGGAACTGCACTTCTATTTTGGGCTCATATTCACCCATCACTCCTGTGAATAAATAAAGGAGCTAAGTCTTGGAGATTCTTTTAAAATGTATAAAATGTAAAACTCATTTTTCAGTTAATGTAGAATGCTCATACACATCATTATGTGCACAATTAATTCCTTCATTTAAAGCAGGTCCTATCTCTAGCAGTCATGAATTGTGGCTCTTCTCCCAGTTACTGCTACAGAAAAATTTGTATTGCAGAACCACATCATCTACCTGGATTAAACTCTCCATGCATACAACTTTGCCCCTTGAAAGTATTGTTTTAAGGTAGTCTTAAGGAAAAAAAAGGAGAAGGGGATACAGTGCTAGTCATCAGGAAAATTAAATTATCTCTTTGGAAGCATACTGCAGAAAAATTTGTAACATTTATTAATAAAAGTACTTAAAATACTTGCATGCTTAATTATGTCTATAAAACAAAACAATTTTTCTGAGTAACCATTCTGTGGCCACAACTTTTACTTTCATTTCCAAGGCCAATATAAATGAATCATAAATTAGTATATTCAATGTAACATCAAATGCCTGTATTTTTATTACATTTTGGACCTGTGAGAAAAGAATAACAAGATACAACTGTAGAAAACACTTAAGTTATACCTATCTTGCCAATGGCAAACTTATTTAGAGGGTCATATTCTCCCACTTTTCCTATATCCTGGAAAATGACTGTACAATTATGCCCAAGGTAACACAGTCTAACAAACTAAGTCCATGCTTTGTAATGAAATACTTATCAGTTCTTTCTTTCTTTTCTTTATTTTTTTTGAGACGAAGTCTCACTCTGTCACCCAGGCTAGAGTGCGGTGGCAGGATCCTGGTTCACTGCAATCTCTGCTTCCCAGGTTCAAGCGATTCTCCTACTTCAGCCTCCCCAAGTAGCTGGGACTACAGTTCTGCACCACCAGGCCAAGCTAATTTTTTTGTATTTTTAGTAGAGATGAGGTTTCACCATGTTGGCCAGGCTGGTCTCCAACTCCTGGCCTCAAGTGATCCAACTGCCTTGGCCTCCTAAATTGCTGGCATTACAGGCATGAGTCACCACTCCTGGCCTTATCAATTATTTCTTATCAATATATTCTTGACTCCATTTGCCACTGCTCTAATGGTTCTAATACATTTATTCTTATTCCATTTCTGTTCATTTTTTATGATATTTGATTCAACTGTGCCCGTAAAGAGTTTGGAATTACTTAGCTTACTACAAAAAGATAGGGCTCTCCATTTCATCTTTCCTTTAGGCTTCCCATAGTCAGAGGAAAAAAGAGACTGAACCTTAGAAAAAAAGGTTAAAGACAAAAAATGGATGGGGGACAGGTGCAATCACAAAAGAAATGATTTCACTCACTCTGCAGAGGTGAATACTTGCCTTTTTTTTTCTTTTTTTTCTTTTTTTTTTTTTTTTGGAGACTGAGCCTTGCTCTGTTGCCCAGGCTGGAGTGCTGTGGTGCAATCTTGGCTCACTGCAACCTCTGCCTCCCAGGTTTAAGCAATTCTTGTGCCTCAGCTTCCCAAGTAGCTGGGACTACAGGCACGTGCCACCGCACATGGCTACTTTTTGTATTTTCAGTAGTGATGAGGTTTCACCATGTTGGCCAGGCTCGTCTTGAATTCCTGACCTCAGGTGATCTGTCTGCCTCGGCCTCCCAAAGTGCTGGGATTACAGGCATAAGCCACTGCACTCCACTGAGGTGACCCTTTTCATCAGCCATTTCAGAGTTTGAGAAGCATCAAGAGGATCTCCTCAAACTGTGAAAAACAGAATCAACCCTGAGTGTCTGATGACATACAGTCTAGCTAAGTTTGCTGTGAGGTACATTGTTAAAAGTGAAAACTTGAACATAATTGTTCTTCTTGTTGTTGTTTTCATTTTTCTTCCTTTCCTGGAATGACAAGGAGTATTGGATTTGGAAGGGACCTTTGATACCATTTGGTTCAGCGACCTTAATCTTGGTATTATTTTCCTACTTGATGCACACTTTTCTAAGGAGAGTATCCATGGTTAGCAACCTATTCTTGAAGGGACACTTATCCCTCCATAGGTTAAAATCACAATTCTAATCTATCCCTTTCTTTTACAAGCAAGGCTGTAATCTCACAAGTTAAATGGTTTGTCTTTAGTCCCACAGAAAACCAGTCAGTGTTGAAACCCAGGCCCCTGACTCCTCATCTTAATATCTTACAACGGCCTCTCACCATGAAATGAATAACACTACAAAAGTAAGTTAAAATACATTACACCCAAGCTTGACACGTTCAGTCACAAAATCATTCCTCCTTTTTTGGCCAGCCTCTGCTGTCTGAGTTCTCTTGCCCCTGAGTCTGGGCTTGCCTTTCTTTGAGCATCTGCACAAAGCTGGCCTGGTAAAGACTCAGTGCATACTAACAACAATATTCACACACAGCTGCTGAACTTGCTAACAAACAGCCCGTACAGTTGAATCATCATCCCATAAATATCAGTAGTATGACTTTGAGCGCAGTGAGCAAGTTAACACCTTTTAGTGCTGTGTATATGGCTGTATACTCTGAGAGCAGTGTTAATTAAAGAAAGAATTGCCTTGAGAGAAAGAGGTCTTTCGTCTTCCCAGGGAATCAAGACAGCCTGCACTGCAGTGTATGATGTGTTGCAGGGAGATGAGACAATAAGGTTAAAATACAAGGGCCAAGGAGGTCTTAGAAGTCATCAGGTTTTTTTCCCAGCCTCTCTCTGTCTATAAATATCACATATAAAATTGTGTTTATCTAATCCGGTCATGAAAATTACACCAAGGAGCAAATATATGTCACACGGCCTTGTTTGAAAGAACTAAAATATCATTGGCCCTGCAGAAGACGCAATGTCCCAGATCCCTGAACTGTTATCTCCACGTCCTAAAATCCTGCCTATTTAGGCCCAAACTGAACATCTGCTCTCCCAGAATCCTTTGCCTACTTACTGCCTTCCCCTCTCCTCTGTAGGCCCTACTCTCTAGCCAACAGTGGTCTTTAAATGACTCAAATTATAAAAACTTCTACCTTTGTCTGTTTCCATTGATAATTTTTTGAAAAACAAGTTTTTAAGGTATAATTTACATACTAAAAAGTCCACGAATTTTAAGTGTGCAATCCAATGGCTTTTAGCAAATTTGCTGAGTCATGCCACTATCACCACAATCTAGTTTTAGAACATTTCCATCACCCCAGTGAGATGCCTCATGCCCATTCACAATTAATCCCCATTCCCAGTCTCAGTCCTGGGAAACCTCTAACTTCTTTCTGTCTCTATACATTTGCTTTTTTCTGAATATTTCATATAAATTAAATTGTGCAATATGCGGTCTTTTGTGCCTGGCCTCTTTCACTGAGCATAGTGTTTTCAAGATTCATCCATGTTGTAGCATGTACCAGTAGTTTGTTCCTTTTTATTGCAGAATAATATTCCACTGTATGGATATACCACATTTTCCTTCTCCATTCGCTGGTTGTATTAGTTTCCTAGAGTTGCCTTAACAAAGCATTACAGACTCAGTGGCCCTAAGCAAAATAAATTTATTCTCTTATAGTTCTAGAGGACAGAAGTCATAAATACAGGTGTTGACAGGGCCATGCTCCCTTTGAGACTCTAGGAAGAATCTTTCCTACCTTCTGGTGGTAGCTGTCAATCCTTGGCATTCATTGGCTTATAGTCACATCACTCCATCTTTGCCTCTGTTGTCACGTGACATTCTCTCTGTGTATGTGTTTCTTCCCATTGTGTTCTTAGAAGGACACCAGTAATATTTGATTTAGGGTCCATCTTACCCTACCACGACCTTATCTTTGCTGATTACATCTATGCTGACTCTATTTCTAACTAAGGTCACATTCAGAGGCACTGGGTGTTAGGACTTCACCATATCTATTTGAGGGACAAAATTCAACCCATAACACCAGTTGATGGGCATTTGGGTGGCTTCCACTTTTAGCTATTACCAATAATACTTCCATGAACGTTTACATGCAAGTCTTTGTCTGGGCATATTTTCATGCCCATACAAAGTAAGAGTTATTCTCTACTACTGTCTTGCTTCCGTCATGTTACTTATCACAATTTATAATTCTCATTTATTCATGTGTTTAGCGTCTGCCTTCCATTTAGATGGCAAAACATATAACACCAAATAATGTGTTTGTCTTTTTCATAGCTGTATTCCTAACTTCCATTGCAGGCTCTTCACTTGTAGGTGTTCAGTAAGTAACTACTGACATAAAACATTTTACATATAAATTTCAGGGTACCTCTTAAATAGCAATGCTGTTTCCTATCATCTTTATAGCTAGCTAGCTAGACAGACAGACAGACACACACACACACATACACACACACACACACACACAGCATCTCTTCTATTGTCCTCTTACCTGCTTTAGAGAGAGAAATTCTTCTCATTTTTTTCTGTATCCCTCACAAATCTTAGCCCAATACAAGTAATATGTGAAAAAATGTGATGGGTAAGGATTCGTTGAAGGGAGGAAAAGATGTAGGAATGCAGTGTTTATGCTGTGATATATAATAGCCATTAAGTCAAACATATACTTCTTTCCAGGCATAGAAGTCATTTATGAAGTATAATTGTAGCTTCTAGTACAAGTTCACTAACTTAAGATCATTCTTTACTAAAATGATCTGTATACATTGTTTATCTAGTCACACAGAGTGATTTCTGAGTTGATACACAGTGATCCATATTTATGGCTATAGGAGCGTGAATAACAGAGTCATCAGTAATAACAGATTAATCTGTATATATAGCAGTAGTACAGTACATAAAGAGAAGGATCAGAGATAAAATGGCATCATTTCACTGCTGTTTAAAAATTTTTCATTGTATATAAAGATTGTCCTAGTATTAAAGTCATAAAAACGAGAGAAGCAATTTTCTTCAACTATATTATGAACATTGTTTTGGAACACCTGTGAACTGTTCCATTTAATTTGGTTACAACTGGCACAGGCTATGTTGTTATTTTACTATTTTTTTATTTTAACCATTTTGGCCTTTACTTTCTGCATTAAATTTAAAAGCTGTTGCCTTTTTTGTTTTTTAAGAAACGAAAGGCCCCTTAAAACAGGAGTGCATTTTTCAAGTCATTCTGCTGACCACCTGTACACTTTCGCAATTAATTGGTGCACAGCTGCTCTGGTGATTTACATAATGATTAGGCTAAAAGACTGCGAACATTGATGGAATTGCTCCAGAACCTCCTTTTCATCTTCAAACTATTAAAAAAGGTGGGAAGATGTAAAGGCCTACCCAGATCTATATAACCAAGGCAAAGTAGAAGTAAGGAACACATATAATTTAGTCTGGTTCAACCAAGATATACAACCTCAGCCATACTTCTCTGCTATATGAAATATATGATTTGCCTATAAAGACAACTCTTGCTTTCAATTCTAAATAAAAACACCTAACATAATTTTATGCATAAAGCAAAAATGTCTTAATTCATTAAAATTCATTGCCAATGTTTTATGTTCTTTGGATTAAGAGAGATACAGTAATAGCAATGAAGGTTACAGCACTTGAAATTCCATACATCAAAGTCTTCAGAAGACAGGGGCTTAGTTGTATTAATATTCCAATAAATTAAATAAGTAAATATTCATTTGACACCAATCATAAGCCACGTGCTGTGCCTAGAAATGGGGGCACACTGTGGATAACACAGATCTGATCCTTATAATCATGACATTCATAGGCTACTCTTTTTTAGCACATGGCTTAGTAATGGGGCATATGCAGGCAATAACTAATTGTTTATTGAATAACCAAAAGAGGTGATTTCATGAGGAAGACATGGTGGGCAGTTCTTAAGTATTTTTCCTAAAGCAATGGTTCTCAAACTTTAAATCAACTGAAAGGCTTGAGTTTCTGATTTAGTGGGTTGAGATGTAGCCTATGAATTTGCAATTTTAAGAAGTCCCAGGTGATTTTGATGCTGCTGGTCTGAAGAATACACTTTAAGAACAACTTTCCCAACTATGAGCAAAAGCAAGAAGCTCCACCTAACATTAATAAACATATCCTAAGGGCTAGTCATTGGGAGAGTACTAGCAATGGAGACCCAAATTGAGGGACAAAGTCCATCCAGAGTCTGGACTCTGTAGAAGAACTTGTGGCAACTGTATCCCTTTCAAAACCTGGGTAATTATTAAAGTTGATGCTGATGTCTGTAAGAATGCAGAATTTAACAAAACAACTGGCAATTTAGAGAATATGAAAGAGAAATCAGCAACACATCGTGCTTGTTTAATTACAATTTGCAGAGCACTCTGTTGGCAGAAGGAGACCAGTTTGCAGAGTTGCGTGCCATAAGATTTTTGCCAACACCTGCCTTAGCTGGAATCTGTGCTTACTAAATTTAACTACAGAAGGAACATTTACTAACTTCCACAGAGTGGGATTTTCTAATGAAAAAAAAAGGCAAAAATTGTTTTATGAAAAGTTTCCACATTGACTTTCTTGGGAAACAAGTCATATGATGTATGTATCACTAACCTAAAAATATTTGGAAATATCTGATTAGTCATACAAATTCACTTGACTGTGTTTACCATTTTGCGCTTTTGAAAAAAGGCATGTTTCCCCTTGGGTTGAAGGAGACATACAGATTCTAGTGGACTGTCCAAGTTATCTCTACCACCACCACCACCATCCAGTAGGTGAATTCCCAGAGTTTGAGGCAACAACTGTTGAGACAAGAACCTCCCCACTGCTGAAGAGGAGAGGCAAGGTATCTCAAGGTTGTACATCACCTCTTATAGTCAAGGTTTTAAGGTATCCTCACAGACCTGTGAGAGATGAAAATAAATCTTATGATTTGACTTTAATCAAACCTGCACCACCTTCCTTCCTTTTCAATATTGAAAATGCAGAGATAACCTTTTCCAAGAGACTGTCTCATTTACAGGCAGAGAGGCCAAATACCTCTGCCTGCACTGGACGGTCCTGGTTTTCCTGAATTCCTGAAGTAATGAGCTAATAGTTTCCGGTTTGGGCAATTAGTTATAATGTCATCTTTTAAGCCAACTTTTACCTTCCTTGAAGGAAGTACTCCTATACTTTTCCTACTAAAAAGTTATCCATGTTGTATTGAACTAAACACTATCTCTGTACATGTTGGTCCCAGTTCAAGTCTTCGGAGCCACAAATAACAAGTATTTTAATGGACCGTCTTCAGATATTTAATGATATCATTTTGTCAAGGATTAACAGAGTTTTTCTGTAAAAAGTCAGATAATAAGAATTTTATCTAGGCTTTGTGGGCTCTACAGTCCTGTTACTGCTCAACTCTGCCATTGTAGCTGGAAAGCAGCCATGGCCAAAAGGTAAACAAACGGGAATGGCTGTGTGCCAATAAAACTTTATTTACAAAAATAGATGGTGGGCCAATAAATGCTAGTTGGCTGATCCTTGGCTTAGAGGAAATGGAGACGATAGCAAAGTTTGAAAGAATCAATAGAATCAACAGACAAATTATTAGAACTACAAGAAATTTTAGCAAGCTTGCCAAATACTGAATCACAAGAATAACGGTACCTTCCATATATAGGCAACAGCTAATTAGATAATGTGATTAAAGATAAGATACAACTGTCAGGGTGTGGTACCTCACATCTGTAATCCCAGCACTTTGGGAAGCCGAGATTGGAGGATCACTTGAGATCAGAAGTTCGAGACCAGCCTGGCCAACATGGTGAGTCCCTGTCTCTACTAAAAATACAATAATTAGCCGGGTATGATAGTACATGCCTATAATCTTGGCTACTCGGGAGGCTGGGGCAGGAGAATTGCTTGAACCTGGGAGGCAGAGGTTGCAGTAAGCCAAAACTGCACCACTGCATTCCAGCCTGGGCGACAGAAGGAGACTCTATCTCAAAAAACAAACAAACAAAAACAAATGGATAAGACACAACTTACTATAACAGCAAAAATGATAGAGATTCTAGGAACTAGCCAAGAATACCCAACATTTCTATAGAAAAATTATTTACAGAAACAGGCCACAGGCAAGATTGGCCCGCAGGAAAGAGTTTGCCGATTCCTATTTAAAGCAAATAATGTGCCCACTGCCTGGAATTATTTATTTTCTCTTAGATTGTCTGACTCTTCATGGAAGCCTGGGTTGATTCCCAAGATCAGGCCAGTTTTCTTCACCTTTAAGCTGTGATTATACACCTGATTCCACTGTACCCTTCACTGCTCCATGGTAGTGCTTACCAAAATTGAAACTTAAGTGAATATGCTTTAATTCTCTACTCTCCCCTGAGTATGGCCCCACTCCTGCCTCTAACTGCAATTAGGCTTCTCAGCCAGGCTATAATCCATGAGGGCAGAGAAAGACTTTTGCATCTCTAGAGCCAAGTAGAGAACAGATACTGAATGAAGATTTGTTGGTTAAATGCATGATCAAAAGAATGCCCCAAGTCAACTCAATTCTGGGTTAAACACTTCTCCTTCCCTCTTTCATTTTAAGTCCCTCTATAAATGTATTATTCAGAACTCAATTCAATAATTCCAATAAAGAATGAAACCTTAGACCCTTCATTAACTTGGAATTCTCTAATTCCCATGGGCTGAAATCATGTCTTTTTATTTCACAGAGTGCCACACACAATGAGCACTTAACAGATGCTTCCTAACTGAGTAGCCAAATGGCCATCCAAGACCTTTAGCCCCCATGGACCTGAAATGGAATCGGCTATGCTAGAGGTCTAAAGCTGACTGCCAAGTTTCTAAGCTTGTCAAACCTTCAACACATCCAGAGCCATTAAGACGTTATTAAATCAGATTAGCAATGGCAGTTTAGCAAAATATCTCACATCCTTTAGTCATTTAGATGTTCTCCTCATAAAACATGTTTTACGCCCACAGATCCTCAACTGCGATGTTGTTAGAGAATTAAAAACAAGACATGATTGCTGTGACAAAACCATACAAAGGTTGCAATTAGAAGTGAGAGTAAAATAAAGCAGTGTTTTGGTATAAACTCTAGATCTTAAATAATATAAAATTATGTCTAAGTGGAAGGCATATCTCTACCTGTTGCCTGTCTAAATGCCAGGTCATCAATAAAGGGTTGCAGATCACGTCTCCAATCTAGAAGAGATCTCCTAAACGACTGGGTTCAAAAACCCACTAGGTTAATTAAGTGGCCTGCAAATAAAGCTGTCTTTTCATGAAGAAAAATAGTGGTTGTTGATGCCCAGTTGAGGATCTAATGTAGCATGGAGCAATATTAGGAAAGTTTACAGTTACCAGTTGTCAGGATCATAATGGAGGATGCATGATGCTGCAATAATAATATTTCAGAATCTTTGAGTTTTTTCCTTTCTATTTTAAAAGGCTTCTTTGGTCTTAAATTTTTAAGTTTGTGGGGAATGTAGTCTTCTGAAACACTAGGAGGTGTAATGGTCATTGAGGTGAAAGCTCACAAAATGGCATGCTGTGGCCTGAAAGACTGAATGCACCTAGTTTTCTGCAGGGATCAGTTGTCAGCATTGGTAAGAAATCTGATCCAATGAACAGCATCTGTCTGTTAAACCTGATATTATCTGATTTGGGAAAATGTTGAGATTGGAGTTAAGTAGGCTAGAAAGTTGTGACTGGAATCCTTGAAGACAACAAGAAGAAACTTTAGATAGAACTTATTATAAATCACCTTTTTTTTATAGCTGAGAAGACTAAGGACCAAAGAAATGGTATGATTTGTCTTATGAGGGCCGCGGGTACGTCTGGGACTATACCCCAGAATCCCTTTACTTTCCCTCTTGACTTTTAGTCCTGGACATGACTAAAAGTCATGAAACTGAAGGATGCTGAGGTCATCATTTCGGCTTTTTCCTACTGGGTGAAAGTTTGATTTAAGATGAGAAGATTAAATACTTCAAAGTTGCTGTTATTCACTGTTTTCATGGCTAAATTAGGCTGTGGAAAAGGAGTGAGGACTTGGGAAAACATGGTCAGTTATTTCAGTTATATTTGAGAATATACATAAACATTTTAAACATTTAATTTTATATTGAAGTATAATAAACATTTAAAAAAGTTAACTTTACATTTTAACCTCCAAAGACAATATATCTGGTTTGTATATGCATACCTATATCCAAAATGTATATGCTTAACAATCTATGTAAATATAGAAATGCAGGAGAGAAAGGGAAAGAGAGAGAGAGTACAGAGAAAGAGGGTGTTTGAAACTCTAAGATACGATAATCTTATTGTTCCTTGTTTTGTAGCATCTCTTCTATGTGGAGTTCCAATTAGGGTTAATATTCAAAAATATTTAACAATCACTGTGCAATGCATGGACCTATCAGACAGACACATTTATCTTTGTTCTAATAAGCAAAAAACATTTATCTTTGTTCTAATAAGCAAAAAAAATTTTTTTAAAACCTACCAAACCAGTCCCCAACCAGTCTCCAGAAAAACAGAAAAAAAAAGGCAAAGGCTAAACAATGATTTTTCATGCTACATTATGTACCTGTGTATGTAATGTAATGTGCATAAACAGTGTAACAGACATTATCTCATTTTCTCAAGACTGTCCTAATCTCTGCGAATTCTTTTCATGTTAAGCTATTTTCGAGACAGCCATATAAGTGCCTAAAGACAGAAGAAAGAGCCAATATGATTATCATCGAAGACTACTATTTCTCTAGTAGTTATGCTATATGAGTGGTCTGTTACCTTTGTTTGTGGAAATTTAGGGATAACTCTTTGAGATCTGTGCAGGAAGCATATAACATAGCAGGCTCAGCACTATTTATAACCAAGAGCTGGGCTAAAAAGGATCAATGGACTACTTTAGTACCTGTAGTAATAATAACCATGATATACTCTTCCCAATTATAATTTTTCCCTCTCATGATTCCTAAGCAACAGGTGTACCTTCTCGAATCAGTTATCTTCTCAAAGCAGATTTTAAAATATCTGGATAAATAACTATAAACTCTGATAAAAATTTTTCTCACATATGTCTAACAACTCATATTTTTATGTGTCCCAGAAGTGAATACTGCAAAATAACAGTCATTTGAAATAATTCTCACTATAAAATTCTCAAAAATTATGAAGCAAAAGAAATGAAGCAAATGTATAAATCTAAAGCCCAAACAGCCTTTTCTGAACCTCAGTGAAATAGTATGATGGCCAAGGACCAGGAATCTGTCCTGACACCACTTTTCTTATCTGAATTCTCTGGTCTTCAGTTCCCTTGTTTCTCAAAAAATAAAGATATAAAACTGGGTGATCTCTAAGTGCCTATTAGGTCCAATAATCTGGGTATAACCCCTTTATCAAACAATGTTCTAAAAATTTGAAAACTCTATGTTTTAGAAAAGTGAGAAAAATAATGACAAGCAAAAAGAAAAAAAAATCAAACTTTACCACTAAAAGTTAAACACTTTAGAGTTTAACATCATTAGTCACTTTGGAGAGTATTATTCCACCTTTCTCTGTCACTATACACTATTTTAAAAAAGAATAATAATAAGGTCTATACACTATTGTAATCTGTCTTTTAAAAATATAATTTGTTGATCATATTTTAGGCAAGAAAGTTATTGATGGTATACTTCTGTCACTGTTCAAAGCACTTTCAATTACAACATACAAAATAACTATCTGAGGTTGATGCTGTTACCCTTATCTTACTGATGAGAAACCAAGTACAATGAGGTTAAACTGACACATCCAAAGCCACATGGCTAATAAATGGTGAGGCTGAACTCTGCCTGGACTACTTGGCTCCAGGATCCTCATGGCTTGTGTCCTTACCTCCTGGCCCCACATTGGAGCCATCATTTGAGATGTAGGAAGGAGTGAGCCATGTGAAGAGCTGGGGAAAAGCAAACAGGGAGCCCCAGGGTTTTGCAGGACTGGGGTGAGTGGCAAATGGTCAGTGAACAGACATGGAACTCATCACACCTCATTTGTATCAGGAACTGAGCCAAGGTTCACTATTCACCTTTTATAACTCACCATGGCCTCTTGGGCTACAAATAAGGAATCATAGTCTAGACTGCTTAGCTGAAATGCCCAGGAAACAAGCTGAATATTGGGGAAATACAGTTATCCTGGCTACATGTGCTCTTAGCAAGGGAAATGACAAGTCTAGCAATTAGTTCAGCTCAGGCTTCAAACTCCTTTGCCTTGCTTTTTTTTTTTTTTTTCCCTTTTCTGAGGCAGGCAGAGGATGTGAAATTTTGAGTGTGCTTCAATGATCAAAATGATTGTAAAAATTCTATACTCGCCTTGCACTTATCAGTCTAATATACAGTCACCAAATCCCATATCTTGAAGAGAGAGAATTTCATTGATTTTACTGTCACAGAATAGATTTTAACAAGAATGTCTTCTTTATTTTGCAATCTCTCCTTGATTTATATTTCCCTTTTTCTCTCACCTTCAGAAAACAGCTAATTAAATCACCTATTTTCTGCTTAGTAACACAGTTTGAGTGTCCATTTTATGTACTCCAGTGTTAATGGAAAAGACATGAATTTTCACCATGCAATGCTCATGGAAATTAAGAATGAGTGGGCATTAATGGCTGAAGAATGAGATCCTTAGTCTGCTAACTTTGTGATAAAATATTTTAATACAAAACATTTGTCATCTCTATGAAGATATACCAGACAAATCAAGACAAATCTAAAAGCCAGGGAAAAGGCAGAGTTGTTGCCAGTTTTAAGTGTACATGATGATTCTGGAGTGCTCATGCTCCTGAATGTTTATTTCTTATTTTTTGAAGAGGCAGTTCTGTGTGACGTCTGTCCCTAGCTATGTCACAGTATATCAAAGTCAATATGTAATTACATCTGTGACTTGATAGACCAAAACAGATAATACCACTGAACAGATATTCTGGCATAAGTGCATTTGGGTAGAAGCCAGAGGGGCTGTATTTTTAAGCGATTTCTTACAAAATGCCACTGGAGCATATCTTTTGAAAGTTTCTTCATCTGTCAGTCTGGAGAGATAGCACTGATAGCTTTTGACAGAGCTAGTACCTTACCTACTTTTCTCTGTAAGCTGATAAGAATTTTCAGTTTTATTTAATATAATGTAGCTCAATCCAACATATTAATTTAACATTTGCCATGTGGCAAGCACTGTGCTGAAGCGCAGTATAAAGTCAAATGAAAATGATGATCTTTCCTTGATCATAATGTGAGCAAGGTAGGGAAGGCAAGCCGACATATTTGAATATTCCAGATGAATGTTATGATAGAAAGATGGCCAAAAAAGCACAAAACAAATAATTCTTCCCATTGCCAAGGGAGAAGTTATGTATTTGGTTTTACAAGTACATAACTTAAAATAGTAATGCTTAAAATATGCTTAATATTAATGCTTAATAATGCTTAAAATCGTATTCTTGATTTTTCCCTTGCAAACCTGTGTAGTAAAACCACTTCAGTAAAGGGCATTCCCATACATTCAGCTGCTATGTCAGAAACCTATGTGTCATCCTTGATTTTCTCTTCCACTATCTCCCACATTTAAGGAATGAGCAGGTTCTGGCAGCTTTACCAGCAAACTATATCCTGAATCCATTTCTCTCCTTCTCTGCTGTTACTCCCTAGTTTAACCCGCCATCATTTCCCAACTGAATTAATTGCAGTAGTATTCTGACTGGATTTCCAGTTTTCGCTCTTGTTTTCTGAAAGTCCATTTTCCACATAGCAGCTAAGCAATCTTCTTAAAAACATAAATCACTCTTTTGCATACAATTCTCTAACAGCTTCTCACTGCACAGGAAGTAAAATCTGGTAATTTCTCTATGGCCTCCATGTCCTGGCCCCTGACTCTCTTTTAACCTTAATTCTATCCACTCTCCACCCTGCTCAGTATGCTCCAACCATGCACCATTCTTCGTGTTCCCTGAACATGCTGAGTGCTTTTTTTCAGGCCTCAGGGCCTTTGCATGATGTTAACTCAGCCGGAAAGCTCCGCCCTCTGATCTTAAGAGGGCTGGTTTCTCGTTATTTCAGGTCTCAGCTCATGTGTCCCTTCCTTAGAAAGGCTTTCTATGGCTGTCTAAAGTAGACACCCACTGTGCCCCCTCTCCACACCACAGAGCTGTTATTTTATCATACTGGTTTACTGCTATCTAAAATAATAGGATTTTTGGTTTTGTTTATGTTTGTTTGTTTCTTTGTGTCTGCATCCCCCAGAAGAATGCAAGTGCCTCCTGTTTACCAGCACTCAGCATAGTGGCTGTCACACAGCAAGTTCTAAATAAATGTATGTTAAATGGATGAATAAATGAATAGTTAAAATCTAAATTATTTGCTTGAAAATTCCACATATAGTCTATTTAGTAAGGATGCTCAGACCCTCTCTTCAGAGCTGCTTAGTCTGTAAATACTCTGTTCTGGAAGGTTCAGGTTCAGAGACTCACTTAGGCACAAAGTTCAGTGACGAAACAGAGGAAAAGAGTAACAAACTTGGGGAACAGAAATCTGAGTTCCAGTCTTGCGTGTGTCAAGTTTTTCTTATATAAATTCAAATAAGAGTTGTTATAGTATAATGCAAGGAAGCACTGTGAGGGTTTAAGATATCAGGCTCTGGAGTCAGTTAAGACATGGGTGCTGGGTGGAAATCTTGGAGCCATTAATTTTTAATGAATGTGGCTGAGCCCCAGTTTCCCCATCTGCAAAAGAGAATGTTTATCATATAATTGCTTGAGATTTAAATGAGATAATTCCCACACAATTCTGTGCACAGTGACTAGGCACACATTAAATGTCAAATAGATGTTTGCTATTAATGTTTTTGTCTGATAGTATCCTCACTCGTGTCATGTCTAGTCATTACTGTTCATAATGGAAGATCTGAATGTGTGCTAGACAGTAAAAGGATTTTAAACGAATAGAAACCTGAACATGTCCACTATGACTGCTTAAATCATGATATCAGCCCTTCTTGAAGGGCTTAATTATGTCTTTGTTTAAATTTATTCAATAAATATTTATTGAGAATCTTCGATGTATCAGGCGCTAAACCAGGTGCAGCAGAGGTGTATGTGACTAAGGTACTACATGTGCTTTAAAAAAGGCAAATTGCTAGTAAGACAGACAGTGAAGCACACAGACAATTGTGATGCAGAATTATGAGATCTTGGGGGGTATGGTCGTAGACTCGATATAGAAGGTACCTGACACAGCATGGTTGGGTGGCAGCGTGGGCAAGCAGAGATGGCTTCCTGGAAACAGTGATATCTTTGAAGAAACTGGAAGAACCAGTATCAGTTATCCAAGAGAGAAGCTGAGAGGAGAGGACTAAGGAAAGGAGGAGCATTTCAAGAAGAGGGAATAGCATATATAAAAACCCATGGTGGGAAAGGGCATGGCACTCCTAGAGTTTGGCATACACGGCTGTCTTTACAAAGTACACGGTGATTTTTACTACACATTGTTAAGTCATTTAGGTAATTAAGAATATATGAATTTCATATATTTTCTTGAAATATTCTAATACTGTGGGGAATTAAAACTTCTGTCTCAAATAAGCCTTGTTATGTCTACATTTCACTGTGGTGGGAACTATGCGTTCAGTATTGTAAATCCAGAGGTTATTTGGACAATTGACACAGAATACTAAATTACATATAATTGATTAATGAGCTAATTGTTCAATCTTTCACTTCATTCTGACTGTGTATACAGTTTAAGTGGGAGAGAAACAAGAAATACCTTCCTTTGTTATTTATATTCACCTAAATCCTCATTCTATTCCTGTTGAGATTAGCAATTAGATTTCTAATTAGTTTTCCAAAATGGATTCATGGGTTTATCTCTTCTTACACAAGTGGAGAAAATATGGGTACCAAATATAGGCAGCATTAAACTTTTCTTACATTTAATTTAGACGATAAAGCTTTGTGAGCCAATAACATAACATACCTTCACATTCATCCTGTGATTGCAAAAAACAAAATTAACAAAATTACTTAGAAAACTCACCATCATTTCTCAATATTAGTGGTGTAGGTGGCCCCAGGACCTTGTGGTTTGTCACAGTATTGGTAACCACACAGGTATAATTCCCAACATCTGATTTTTCTACTTTGGCAATATACAGATTCCCAGTCTCTTGAGAAACAAAGCGGCGATTATCCTGATAGGAAGGATATTCATTGAAGATCCAGGCATAACTCAACTCTGAAAGTAAAAAAATCTTCATTACAAATATGTCTTTTGGCACTGGAACTCTACTGTTTTCATGAAAGAAATGATCAGGTTAAAAATTTATATACTGTTGCCCAATGACTCTTTTTCAGCCTACTAAATATAGATAGGAAGTAATCACAGTTCCCTATGGCATTTTACCAGCCTTTCTACTATTAGTCAATAAGGTTTCATTTCCAGAGAAGTAAAAGATCCACTGATAGCTGATTAAGTGATGTCCAACCTCTTTAAGTCAAGGGCTAAGCATTTATAGTTTGCTAATCATGTGTCAGGCACTATGCAACATGTATTCAGTAATGCTCAAATTACAGACCCAGGGTGTCTATAATCTTGATATAGTAATGCTGGAAGCCACCCTGGAAACTATTTAGTTCATTTATTTTGTTTTATAGATAGTAATTGTTATATTACATCATAATGCCCCATACTTGCATAGTACTTTATGCTTTCCAATATATTTGATAGTTTTATTTCCATTAACTGAGAAACTAGCACCTAGGAACAGAGTAACTTATTCAAATTCTTAGCTCTAGTCAGAAACAGAATAATTCCTGAGTCTCAGTGCAGTCTTCTTCCAATGCCTCCTGCTATCAGCTCAAATTCTTTCTTCTCACTTGTGAGGTTGAATACTTTTCCGTCATTTTAGTAAGAGAGCAGTTTAATACTGTGGCAAATACTCATTAAGTACACACTGATTGACTAGTTGACTGATTCCACAAATATACATCGTATTAAAAAAAATTAGATCCATGAGGGAGTGGATATGAAATAGTGATACAAGAGCAACATTTTCACAGACACTTATCCCATAATATCAGCGGGATGAATTTAATAGGCAGTTGTATCTGAAAACATTCCTTTGAAAGTTCCAATTTTTATAAGAATTAGGTAAATGTTTTATGAAGGACCACATGATCCCATGCTTTCCATTTCAGAGAAGACCGCTAAATGACAGTGAGTTTAAATGATTTGCTGCAGTGAACTATCGTGCTCCAAGGAAATCAAACTGCTTCACCTCCAGGCATTCCATGATTCCTCTCTTTAAAGTGTAATTTCCAGATTTGTCCAAAGCTAGAGAAGTGATATACTAGCTACTGGCACTGATTAGCCAACATGTCCCACTTTATCTTCAAAAATTACTTTGTTGAGGGGAGGGTGAGGGAACAACTAAATGCAATGGGGCCTCTGGTTTCAGAACTAGTTGGCTGAGTTCTTATATGTCACTTTTTCATATGATCGCAAGCTAAAGCCTAAATGTATAAAGTGTCCTTGGAAAATAGCAGAAAGGTCACTTCAGCTTTGTAGAGAGAACGCTAATTACTGTAAAAGTCATTTTTTGTACTGTAATCCTTCAATGTGTCCCAATTGTACTTGACCTCAACAACTGAATGTGCAACAGGAAGCATATTCTGCCTTAATAATCCACTGTTTACACACAAAGGAAGGGTCATGCAGATTGTTTTCCCTTTGTCACTGGATTATAACGTTTCCACATGTATTATTTTAGAATGATATAATTATGTTTATATGAGAATGGCTAATCATTTTATTTACGAATGTGCATGTAATTATAAGTAACCCCATGCTGATGTCAAGAGGATACTCAGTGTAAATACGCAAGTGCTTTCCAGAAAGCTGGTTACTTCCTCAAGAAACAAAAATCTAGGGGAGGAAAAGCCCCTATAATACATTGTGAAGAAGTACTATCCTGTATGGTAGGCTTTTAACAAACAGCATAGCAATGCACTCCTTACGTACTCAATAGGTGAGTTTCAAGCAAACCTAGTCATCTCTCAGCACCTCAACTTTCTCCTATGCAAAATGAGAAGATTTCCTATCTCCTAATTATTTATAAGAGAGTTTTAAGTATAAATTAGCACCTCGAAAGTCACATGATGGAAGTTAGAATGTAATTTACCAGCACAATATTAATCAACCCACATTTCTCCAAGGAGAGCTGAAAGCAAATACAGGAAACTACTTTTTTTTTTTTTTTTTTTTTTTTTTTTGAGATGGGGTTTTGCTCTTTGTTGCCCAGGCTGGAGTACAGCGGCATGATCTTGGCTCACTGCAACCTCTGCCTCCTGCGTTCAAGCAATTCTCCTGTCTCAGCCTCCTGAGAAGCTGGGACTACAGGTGCCCACCACGACACCTGGCTAATTTTCGTATTTTTAGTAGAGATGGGGTTCCACCATGTTGGCCAGGCTGGTCTCGAACTCCTGACCTCAGGTGATCCGCCTGCCTCGGCCTCCCAAAGTGCTGGGATTACAGGTGTGAGCCACGGCACCCGGCCAGGAAATGATTTTTTTTTTCCCTGCAATATTTTTCAGAACTCTCAGTAGCGGCTACTGGCTGCAAGGCTCTCTGAATTCTGCAGGAGACTCATTTAGCAACTAAAAAGTCGATATTGGGAAAATGGCATCTGCTTCATTATTTTTCTAATTGGAGAGGAACAACAACAACAACAACGAAGTAAGACTAAAGTTCAAGTCTGTGTTACATAAGGGAAGCCATTTAAACTTCATTTTCAGTTTCTTGGTCCATAAAATGAGGACAATTAAAAATGTGATGCAGGTACGTGGTGAGGATCTGATTATGTGAAAGCACTTTGAACTCTCTAAAGGGCTGTACAGATGTTATTATTGGTGTTGCACTTCACCAGGTTAATCATTATAGAAGTAAAACTTTTTTATTCAATTAACATGCGGTTTGATCTAATTAAAAATAAGTTGATTCCTTTGGCTTCCCTGTTTATGTGACTTAAGTAACTTAGTGAGAGATGCAAACACCCAGAAGTGCCTTGTGCAGCATTTCCTAAACAGTGGTCTTTGATGATTAATTCTTTGTTTTCTACCCCCACATCCCTAAAACTCAAAGGGTTACATGATCAAATTACTTTGAGAAGTACTGGATAAACAAAATAAAATGGAGTTTTAACTTTTTTCTTTCAGGACTGGCAAGAGATTTTGACATGCCAATGTCCTTGAAACTCCTTAGAGAGTGTTTAAGCATCCAAACTTATTTGCTCATGGAATTACCACCACCACAACCACCTAACCCCCATAGCTCAAAAAACCTAGTTTGGGAAACGCTGTACCAATTAGTTCAATTCAAAAAACAATAAGTAGAATATAAGGATTATTAACTGTATTACTTCAGTTTCTGCAAAATCATTAACATTAAATAGAACAACAAACAACAACAACAAAATGTTGAATTAAAGTTGTAATGTTTCCCCAATTGTAATAACAATATAGCAGTGTAACCATTTCTTATGCTGAAATAAAAAAAGAAGAAACCATAGTTGCCAAGAAGAACCTCAAACAGAAGATGCTAAGGAACCTAATCAACATGGTTCAACGTCTGACGTTTGTAAAGACTGTGGAGTCCTGTCCTGAAGTGGAAAGGTCAGCAGAAAAGTCTTGGCTGGTGTACTGGTGAGAACATGTTGGGCTAAGCACTAAGCTCCTAAAACAGGGGAAATCTCTCACTAAGACATTAACTTAGTTCTTTTCTCAATCAAATATCACCACCTGGAATATTGTAGTTTTACTTGTTTATGTCTTCAGGGCAATCAGGAAGGAGCAGGAGGAATATAATGTAATGAGAATGTAGACATCAAAGCAGGCAAAAAGTGTAGTAAAACTAAAACATAGGCAACGAATTGCTTGTCCTATTTCTTCATTTAAAAGATAAGAAAATTCTGAGGTCTAGAATGGGTGAGGTTGGAGCACCAAAAAGGGGTGAGGCAGACTATAACCTACTCGTTCTAGCTTAACTCTCATCCCAGTGTACCATCTAGGAAAAAGTAAGCGCTCTTGACATTTGAAATCAAGATCTGGTATTGTTCTATCGCTCAAAAGACAATTGAGATTTCCCTTAAGAACCAAAACCTATTTTTATCAGAGCAAAACAGTAATCCATTGGGTTACATGAAACGCTATCAACATTCTGAAAAATAAAGCCAAGTAAATAAAACAAAATAAACTTTTATGTGCTACAACTCGCAAAAGTGTATCCCACTCAGTTTGATTTCCTTAGGGACTTTCATGCAATATTTATACTTACTCAAACTTGACAGATTTCTTTTGATAAGTTTTCACACACTAATTGCTCTGGAAGTGACAGACAGTTTCTGTCCCATTGGCAATTTGTAACAACTGAGTAAACAGATACTTGGAATGCAATATATTAAATAGATTGTGAAACTTCTGGTGCTCAATTGAAAAATACTGAGGCTAGTTGTATTGTGATACTCATTAAAGAAGAAAGGCCTAGCAATGGTTTTTTTGGTTTGCAGCATCCAAATCTATTGGAAATGAACTCTGAAGCTCTCTTAATTGGTTCTTTTTTTTCTGTATCTCTAAGTCAACAACAAATGATGTATGATTGTTATTTTTAAAAGAAGACACCAATCAAGCAATTTTCAAATCCAGGTACTCACTGAACAAATTACCCAAATGATCAATCAGAATTCTCTGGATGGTGGCTCTTTAATTGTTCTTGACACCAATTTATTTCTAGAGCTATATTATGCTTCATTATGTTCTGAGTCATATCCCAGTAGTGGCAAAGATGTCAGTTTTCAAAGATGCCTTTCTTAACCTCAAAGTTTTAAACCTGAAAGGCTCTTCGTCCAACTTTTTCAATTTTACATATCAGGAAACTGAAGTCTAGAGAAACTGTATGAGTGGATCATGATTACACATTTGACAAGTGGCAGGGATGGGACTGTGGGGTAGCCCCAGTATTCAGAAGAGCTGGTTCTGTTAGGAAGCCGTATGTTCCTCTAAAAATGTATTTTGGAGCCAGAAGAAATCAGTTTTCCTTATCTATAAATTGAGGGAGTGGGATTACATGATGTCTCAGTCTCTTTCATCCTTCCATACATTCTATATGTATATCATCAAATCCAACACGCTCATTTGACAAATAAGGAAAGAAAGATCCAAGGAAGGCCAGTAACTTGCTAGGAATCACATGGGTAGTTACTAGGAAGGTCAAGAACTGGAACACACACGTGCACACACACACACACTCTCTCTTACTTATTTGATTTAAGCTGTGTTCTATTTTGTAGAAAGAAGATATTAGTGTTAAGTCAGGAGACATGGATGGTAGTCTTTGCATTATAACACATTTTGGCTTTAATAAATTATTTTAACATCATGATAGAGTCTCCTTACCTTTAGATAGTTTTATCCATATGTATCCTGTTTTTTACACAGTGTTTGTGAGGTTGAATTTAAACGGATATATAATTCTAAGAAAGTAGATGTGAAAAGTGTATTTTAACTGATCTTCTACAAATGAAATGGGTAAAACGAATGTATTCATTGGTTCATTTGTTGGTCAAATATTTACAAAGCATCAGTTGTTTGCAAAAAGCACTGAGCTCAGTGCTGAGATGGAGAGCTGTGCTGGCAAGTGCTGGAGAACAGTTACAAAGACCGAGTTGGAATCAGTTAGTGTGCTGAGCAAAGGGAAAAATGGCATAAGTCCATGGAAAGATCTCTGGAATTGGTGTCAAGAGACATGAATTGAGTCTTGGCTTTGGTACTTAATCAGCTGGAAAGTAATTTCTATTCCTCAGTTTTCTCATCTGAAAAATAGGATAATTAAAAGAATACCTTCCCTGCCTAAACCAAGAGTTACACTGATCACTAAACATATTAATGTAAATTCTTAGAGAGTTTCTTGTGGCACTTTTTTTGACAAAAAATATCTTCTTGTAAATGGATTGATATCTTGTCTTTCTCTGACCTTTGTGAAAGAAAAATGTTATAAATTGCGAGCAACCCAAAAAATTCCCTAAGAAGGTAAGAATTGTACCAGGAACTGCAAGAACTAAATAGCATTGATGATTGTGCACAATAAACAGGTAGCAGGAGAAGGCAAGAGTGTTTGGTTTCAGAGGAAACCAAAACCACGCATGTCATATGAAAGATCTATGAGCTCTCGCAAGAAGAGAGTGACCAGTAGACTTTGGATTCTGAGACAGGGAGCTTCTGGATGACATTTCTGATTATACCAAGACACAAAATGATAAATATAAAGTCATATGTGAGCTGTCATCCAGTGAACAATGCTTTGGGAAACAAGAGTGGAGGGGCAGTGTCTGAGATGAGCTGAGATCTGAAGGTGTGGAAATGGGAGAGATACTGTACCTCTATTAATTAGAAGACAGACTGATGAATATTTAAACCTATAATGATGGTAATGACCCTTTGCATCTTAGGTTGTTGAAATCATGACTGTAGCTGTCAGGACCTCTATTACAAATACTCTGTGGTCCAGAGAACTTTGTTTAGACAGGTCCCAAGCAATGAGCAGGACCACCCAGGGTCCAGACACTGTTTTCATTTTTTATTAGTGCTGAGTAGAGCAGGGATGACAGATAAGTGTCACTTGGACCACCAGTCACCACTCCTACACCCATGGGTGACATTTATAATTGACTCTGCCAGACACAGACTGAGAATCATTCTCAATACAGTGTTTCAGGCAATTACCTCCAATCAATTTGTGTTGGCACATAAAGTGAAAGCTTTTCACCGTCTTTGCAGTGTTGATTTTGGAGAAATGAAATGGTGCCCATCTGAGGCAAGGATTAGATAAGGCCTAGTACTAAATCTCATCCAACCTTGTGCCAGGTATTTCTAAAAATAAGCCTTCCAGCTAAGAGACTACTCGCTTTGTTCAAGATATTTTTAGTACATGCTATTTACTCGTTCAGATGTGGCAGTGGAGGTGTGGAAAAGCAAGATGGCAAAAGGTGCATTTTCTGGTCAGGTATACAGTTCTTGAATATGTTCGAGTATGACTTACAATATCCCCCTCTTACATGTAACTTCTTATTTTCTTGCCTCTATTTTTTGGGGGGGTAAATTGGGCATTTTTCTAGGGTGTAGATTTTCTTTTTTTTTTCTTTTCTTTTTTTTTTTTTTTTGAGACGGAGTCTTGCTCTGTCCCCCTGGCTGGAGGGCAGTGGCTCGATCTCGGCTCACCGCAAGCTACGCCTCCCGGGTTCACGCCATTCTCCTGCCTCAGCCTCCCGAGTAGCTGGGACTACAGGCGCCCGCAACCGCGCCCGGCTAATTTTTTGTAGTTTTAGTAGAGACGGGGTTTCACCATGGTCTCGATCTCCTGACTTTGTGATCCGCCCACCTCGGCCTCCCAAAGTGCTGGGATTACAGGCGTGAGCCACCGCGCCCGGCCTAGATTTTCTTTAAGAAATTGTGGGTAGAAGTTATGGAATTTAACTTGAAAGTAATTTAACTCATTGTTTAGGCAATAAGCCAAATATGAGTATATGACAAAATAGGACATACAACTTACATGATTTTTAAAGGTAAATGGAAAGGCTTCAACAAAATCTTGTACTTGCAGTCAATGGCTTCAGCATATAACTCTGCATTCCCTGTCTCTCCTCTGCTCTCAGAACTGTATCAGTGAGAAGTTTGAGAAATATTGCCTAGATCTGGAGTCAGTAAACTTTGTATCCTCCAAGGGAAGAAGTCATTTTTTTAAAAAAAACCAGGAAAGCATCCTTTTTGTTAGCATGTTCCGACTGGAGTGGAGGCTGGAAAGTGACAGTGCACAGAACAGACCCTGAGACTGACAAGTGGATGTGTCTTTTATAGTTTCCTATGTTACGAATCTGAAAATCCAAAGGCAATGAAATGTTGAAGAGATATCTGCACTCTCATGTTTACTGTAGCACTAGTCACAATAGCCAAGATACGGAATCAACCCTAGTGTCCATCAATGGATGAATGAATGAAGAAAATGTGATACATATACACAATGGAATAGTATCTAGCCATAAAAATAATAAAATCCTGTTATTTGCAACAACATGGTTGAACCTGGAGAACATTATGCAAATTGAAATAAGCCAGGCACAGAAAGACAAACAGTGCATGATCTCTCTCATATATGGAATCACAAAACGTTGAACACATAAAAACAGAGAGTAGGATTGTGATTACCAGAAGCTGGGGAGCAGGGAGGTTGGAGGAATGTTGTTCAAAGAATAAATAATTTCAGTCAGACAGAAGGAATAAGTTCAAGAGAGTTATTGTACAACATGGTGAGTATAGTTAGTAACAATGTATTCTATTCTTAAAAATTGCTGAGAGTAAATTTTCAAAGTTCTTGCCATAGAAAAAATGGTATGTGAGGTAATGAATATGTTAATGAGCTTGATTTAGCCACTCCATAATGTATACATATTTTAAAATGTTGTATGCCATAAATATATACAATGTTTATTTGTCAATTAAAAATAAATAAAAAACTCAAAAAATAAAAACTCAAAATCAAATACATATCTTGATACTGGGCTTTCCTTGTTTTCTTTTTCTTTTCTTTTCTTTTTTTTTTTTTTGAGACAGGGTCTCACTCTGTCACTCAGGCTGGAATGCAGGGGTGCAGCCTCCACCACCTGGGTTCAAGTGATTCTCCCACTTCGGCCTCCTGAGTAACTGGGACTACAGGCGTGCACCACCATGCCTGGCTAATTTTTCTATTTTTTGGTAGAGACAGGGTTTCACCATGTTGGCCAAGCTGGTCGTGAACAACTGACCTCAAATGATCCCCCCATCATGGCCTCCCACAGTACTGGGATTACAGGTGTGAGCCACTGCGCCTGGCCTTGATATTGGGCTTTTCTTGAAACAAACATAGTCCTCAAATATCAGTCCACAAAAGCAATCTGAGTTATACAACACAATGTCCACTATAACAAGTGGTTCTCAAATTTGAGTACACTTCACAATCACTAGAAAGGCTTGTTATAACACAAAAGGCTGGATCTCACTCTTGGAGTTTCTTATTCTGGAGGTGGAACAGGGAAGGATAAGAATTGCAAGTTTCTAGGTGCTGCTGATGGTGTTGGCCTGAAGTCCATACTCTGAGAAACACTGTTTTAAAAGATTTGACTACATTAGGCTCTCATTCCGTCAGGCAAATGATTGCCAAAGGTGAATAGCAGCTTCCCACAGAGGAACAGGCACTCAGTCTCCAGTTTGCCATAGCCTCTACCCATTCCCTACTCCATATTCCAGTCCTATATGAATCTGTAGGCAATTTAGGCTGTGGCCCCTGCTTTAGGATACAGACACAAAGACAAATAAATGGAATTGACCCTTAGTTGCATACTTTTGTTGGTATGAAAATGGTACTGAAGAAAACAAATATAAGCTAATCTCAGTATTTTGATGCGATAAAAGTGGGGTGCTGAAACCATACAGAACCGACATTAGACCCTTGTCTGACTGTGATAAAGAATGGCCCAGACTAGCCTGGGCAACATAGTAAGACCACATCTCTACAAAAATACAAAGTTAGCTGGGTATGGTGGTTCACACCTGTAATCCTAGCTACTCAGGAGTTTGGAGAGACTGAGGTGGGAGGATCGCTTGAGCCCAGGAGGTCAAGGCTGCAGTGAGTCATAATCGCACCACCATACTCCAGCCTGGCCAACAAAGCAAGACTATGTCTCAAAAAAACAAAACAAAAAATAGATGGCCCAGTCTGTTCAGTGTGGTCAAACCATCAAACCAGTAAAGCCATGGCAGACAGATGCAGCTGCAGTGGACTATGATGGGCAGATGGAAACACTGTTCATGGGGGATAAAGAATGTTTCTTTCAACTATTTGTTAAAAATTTGGTATTTTAAGAAATCAAAGGTATCGCCATATCTTACAAAGAGCTCAAACACACAAAGTTCATTTTAAAAGTGTTAATCCCTTGAAGCATGAATACCCTTTGATAGCCAAGTATAAAATACTTTCAGATAATGTAGAAAGCACATAAAAGCTAAAGAGACAACTATCAAAGTTCATGCCCAGTTTCAGAGAGAATATGGCTTTTTCTCAAGTGGCAGGAGAACAGAAAAAATCAGATGATACAACTCTTTCAGCTCCACACTTATACACGCTTCATACAAGCCCTGTGGGTTGATCCCAGGTTCTCTCTAGGAAGGAGTGTAGGTCCCATTGCTGGGGAGAAAATCAGCATCCAGGTCCTGTGGATTTGAATTCCATAGAGGTTTTTTGTCTCACCGTCATCTGTCACTGGCCTAAGAACATCCTGCTATTCTGTCCATATTAGGTTCAGGGTCACTCAAGGCGAACCCACACAACGCTGCCAGATTAATCCTACCAAAGGGCAGCTTTGAGTCATGTCCCTCTTTCCCACACAAATCCTCTGTGAGTTCCACTGCCTCCTGGATTAAGTAAAATGCATCCAGCTCACATTCAAATCCTTCCATAACAGGACCCCAAGTTATTTAGTTTTAGCTTTCTACTCTTTACTCTTTGTTAACGTATACTCTGGGGGAGGATCCCTCAAGCTAGGAGCTGCAAAACTTTAGAGAGGTTAAGGAGGGGCATCTTTGATTAATGGATTCACACAGTACATAGTATTCCTGCAGGGGTCACTTTTAGATGCAAAGAGAAGACACAGTGGGAGGGTTGTGCCCGTCCATCTGGGCTTTAAGCAGAGAGTTCTGTTTTTGAAATTTGCACTTCCCCACAAAATTGTATTTTAAGAAAGGTTTATACTGCTAAGAAGGGTTGCTTAAGGTAAAGTGGAAAAATAGTCACTAATCCCCTTGTGTGCTGGGTTATTTTCAGTCCCTCTGACAAGGCTTGTGCACTCTCTTCTCAGGACATGTTTCCCCACTTTTACTCATCTCAGCCACTATCTTTTGCAAAGAGCCATTTCCTGACCAGGAAAATTACATGTGGTCTCTCCTCAACAACAAAATAAGTGTTTGTTTCTTTTTTGCCTCACAGCAACCAGCACATTATTTCACACATTGAAATTTGTTTTTATGTATTAGAATAGTTCAGTTGCTTATCTCTTCTCCATCTTCCAGGCTTGAATACTGCTTGTGGACAAGAATACATATGGCCAGAGAATATACACTTTACTTTTGTGAAATCAACTTAGTAAGCGTTAGTTGAATCGAAGTGGAATTCCAAATGCCAGAAGTTTCCTGGAGCAACAGTATTATTGCTGAACTCCAGGCCCAAAGTGTTAGCTGAGAAAGAATTCGCCTGTAAATAAGAAAGTACATTTCTTTCATCAGACCATTGATGGTAAATCAAATTCACCGAAATCAGAGGAGGGAAAAAAATAACAATAACAACAAAAAATCCTCGGACTATCAAAATACGTATTTTAAATCGGAATGCGTGAGCTCCTCTCCTTAAAAATCCTTCCCTTTCCATTTATTTCTGACTCTCTGGTGCAGTTTTGCTGAGTTTACTAAGTGGCAGAAAGAAAATACAACAGATTAGCCAAGAGAGAGAAGGACTCAGTAAAGGCAGGAAGGAAAGGATGCAGCAGTGAAGTTAGTCCACCTGACGTGACTTACACTAAATGACAGATGTTGATGAAAACTAGAGTTACCAGATGACACCCGTGTGACCTGGCCACTGGTAAGATCACAGTTACTCAAAGGTGACAGGAACACCTGGACTGAATAAGACATCTCCATGCACAAGGAAAATTAAACTGGATCCAGTGAGCAAGATATTTTCGTTTACCTTCAGTAAGCCTCCATCTTATAAGTACATCAGCAGAACCACAACTTTCCTACTTCTTTACATTTTCAAAACACTTGTATATCCATTATTTCATTTGGTGCCGCTGACAATTTTTACAAATAAGTAGAATAAGGATTAGTTCCATGGGAGAGACAGGAAAAGTGAGATACAGAAAATGACATAAGCTATTCCAAGACCACACAGACTATCAGTGGAATTAGATTCGGGATTAAAACAGACATCTCTTGAGACCATGACAAAGAATTCTTTTCCTATGCCAGGAACCACTGCAACAGAAACCTTCAGCTTAACTAAGTCAATGACATGGCAGTCCAGCAGTGATTACCCTGACTGATGTGCCAGCCCTATGGTTGAGGCAGACTGTGGTAGGGATCTGGACAACCTTGTTTTCTTTTGTATGCCACAGTATCTAACCCCATAGTGACATTCAAGAGTACTCAGAATTTCAGGGAACTAGGTGACCAGTTAAATCCTGAGATATCAGTCTTGTACGTGTCGCTTGTAGCATCAGCACTTAAAGATATTTCCTAGGAAAATTTTGACTGGACAAATCATAATTAATAGAAATATTGCTTTTTCTCACAGCATAATAAAAATCTGTCTTATTACTTTAAGCTAAGCAAATTCTGTGAAGAAAGAAAAAAGAGGATTCAATATGGGAACTAAAATGGATTCTCAGGAATAATGAAAAAATGCTGAATGGTGGAAAATGTCAATTTAACTCTAATTATTTACCTTTTTTAAGGCTTCAAGCAGTAATATAACTAACTGAGCAAGCTTTCAAGTAATATAATCAACTCCTACACAAGTTAACAATACACAGCCTTTTCACCAGATTATTAAACAAGTCCACATTCTCCTTAATTAAAGTTGTGATCTAAAATTTAGACAACTGACATTTAAATCATGAGCACAAATTAACCCTTAATCAAATGTGCTAAGAAAATACCAATTTTCGGCCGGGCGCAGTGGCTCATGCTTGTAATGCCAGTACTTTGGGAGGCAGAGGCAGGCAGATCACCCGAGCTCAGGAGATCGAGACCAGCCTGGCCAACATGGAAAAACCCCATCTCTACTAAAAATACAAACAACTAATCAGACGTAGTGGCAGGCGCCTGTAATCCCAACTACTTGGGAGGCTGAGGCAGGAGAATCACTTGAGTCCGGGAGGCGGGGTTTGCAATGAGCCGAGATTGCGCCACCACACTCCAGCCTTGGCAACAAGAGTAAAACTCCATCTCAAAAAAAAAAAAAAAAAAAAAAAAAAAGAAAGAAAGAAAGAAAGAAAAATAAAATGCTAGTTTTCATTATGGCCCAAGACGCTTTCCCGCTTCCCCACGTCTTGCTAATGCTCCTGTGAAACAAATAACAAAAGCATTTGGTCTGTTTGTCTATAAAGAATGGAACTATCCTTCTCAAAATAAAGGTATTTTCTTTTTTTATCTGGACCTTTAAAAACAAAAAAGACCATCACTGATTGCAATGGTCCGGTTCAGGCTTGAGGTACAGTGGAGAGGACCAGATGAAAGATTAATCATCCATGAGTTTGGCTTTATTGCCAAGTTTTCCAGAAAGGCACTTTTTATCTTAGCAATGCTTCATCAGTTGGTTTTTGGGGCGTGGCAGTCATCATTCCTCCAAGGCCAGCATAGAGATGGGAGTGAGTCACAGGAGACCAATCATATCACTTAATCTCACAGGACACAGTGATTGGTTCAGTAAGGATCACATGACTTAAATCAACCAATCAGAGATTTTTAAAATTCAAACTGAACAAACGGGTCTTTTTTCCTCTGGTTTTAAGACTCCAAAACAGAAAGCACAAAGGGCCCATGCTCATGTCTAATATACTTTTGACAAGTTGGTCGGGGAGAAGAAACTAGGACTCAGAGTTGACAGAAAAGTGAGTACAAGTGGTGGCTGAATTCCTCAAGAAAATTTACTCAGAAGAAATATTCTATTCAGTTAATATGCTTAAAAATAAATAAATAAATAAATAAATTAGGCCAGGCGCAGCAGCTCATGCCTGTAGTCCTAGCACTTTGGGAGGCGGAGGTGGAAGGATCACAAGGTCAGGAGTTCAAGACCAGCCTGGCCAATATGGTGAAACTCCATCTCTACTAAAAATATAAAAATTAGCTGGGCGTGGTGGCGGGCACCTGTAGTCTCAGCTACTCAGGAGGCTGAGGCAGGAGAATTGCTTGAACCCGGGAGGCGGAGGTTGCAGTGAGCTGAGATTGCACCATTGCACTCCAGCCTGGGCGACAGAGTGAGACTCTGCCTCAAAAAAAAAAAAAAAAAAAAACTAATAAATTCATTTTATAAAAAACTTCCTAGTGGATGCTCTTTTTTTTTTTTTGTCCCCTGCGATCAAAAGTATCTGAAAAATTTCTTAATATAATATAAACCCTTGTCATTTCTTTTTCTCTTTAGAGACTTACTTTACCTTCCTTCCTCTATTTACTAATGGCCTCTTCTTACCATTGTTCCTAAGCCCCCCTTGAAAAATACTTGTATACTAATTTCCTATCCATCTGCTACCACTTAAAATAGTTCCTGGTAAAAGCTGGTTCTCAGAAATGGTGGATTCTTCCCAATGACTCTTGTAATTCTTTGAAGACAATAACACAAAGACTTGAAGAAAAAAGTTAGCTTCAAGAAAAATTAAAGGAAAAAAGTGGGCATCTGATGATCACCGCTCTTTATGGAACATCTAGGCAAGGCCATGCTTTGTTCTATTTTAAAATAAATATCTTTACCTTGGGTGTGTTAAGTATTATTTATAACTGGTCAAGTAGCTACTCTAGAACTTGAGGTTAGACATACATGGTCTTGAAACCTTGGTTTACCACTACTTTGTGAGCATGGAAAGTTACTTAACATATCTAAGACTCAATTTTCTCATCTGAAAAATGGAGATAATAGTAACACACCATAGGATGGTTGGGGGATCAGATGCAATACTGTAGGCAAATTACTAATTATAGTCAGCACAGTGTCGAGCACATGCTAGCACTCAATAAATGTTAATGTTTATTATTATTATTGTTGATAAGGCAGAGATGGTGAATGGAATCATTTGATTACTTACATCTTCCTTCAAATTCATTCTGAAGACCTATTTTAAATCATCATCTACTTAATATTATCAGATCAGGTCAGAATTTATAATGAATAAAGGTACCCTAATATCTTATCATAGACAGTATTTTATTTTCCTAAAATTATTTTCATGTATGTTACTTCATTTGACTCATCTCTTGGAGGTAATAATCCTGCTTTCCAGAAAAGAAAATGAGGAACAGAGAGAAAAAGTGACTCATTAAAACTTAACATTAAACAAAGCCAGGACAGAAAATTAAATCTTGTGATCATTTATATAGTGTTAGTATGCTTATTATGCTAACAAACAGAAGTAGCAAAAATTATAAAATTAATATGCTCTCTCACTTTCAAAAAACTGAGATCTGAGAAGAAACTGGGAATGCAGCCATGAGGTGGAATGTGGCCTGGTAATAATTAACAAATGCTGTAATTGAGAAACTTAGCAGTTACATTTTGCTTAGAGTTCATGTATTACAGATTATAGCTGAAAGCATCCTAGGAAAAAATCTGTTCAATTCTTCTTTATCAGAAGCAGAGAGAACTTTCTAAAGAAGGATTCAATACTTTCTTGTTTTATTATTTTTTCTTCTTTTTTTTTTAACTTAGTAAGTGATTAGGGCAGTACTAAAACCTAACACCCTAGATTTTTACCTACTGATTTTTTCTTTATTGTAAAAGGCAGTGGAAAAGGCAGTAGGTAAGTAGGTATCTTCTGTCTAACTCGGTGATCTTGGCCAAATCACTTCATCTCTCTAAACCTCAGTTTTCTCACATGTAAAGAAAGGATAACAACCCCACCTTAGAGCTTGATGACCAAATGAGACTATGCATGTAAGAACACTTTGTAAACAATAAAACGCCAAGCAAAGGTGAGAAATCATTAACAGACAGGGATTGCAAATAGAGTCCACTACAGAGCCCTGCCTAATTGGTATTGGCTATCCAGGTGCTGTGTTAGGGTTTTGAGAATGCCAGAGGCTCAGAGGAAAAAGGAGTTTGAATTGATCTATGATAACTGCCATGAGAGCAAGACAGAGTACTGGAGACATGTGTGGCCAATATTTAGGCCGCTGCTCTGCATAAGTGAGTAGTGGTTTTAGGATAAGGAGAGGACAATGCCTGGAGAGGCATGTGATCAGAGGCATAGTGTTTCACTTCTGTGCTCCTACAAAATGCAAAAGGCTGTTAAATGGATATCAAAACTGCAAACTAACATCCATGAGAGATGGATTAAGATGATTATAGCATAAAAATTTACACTTGCAACCATATCTTCGCCATAGAAAATGCTCCCTTTATGTGGATGTAAATAAATGTTAATTATCCCTCTGTAATGGTGGCAAAACAATACAAAACTGATGTTCTTAACAAATACATTGTACCCACCTTCGATTTCTAGCTTTTTGTCTGTCACTTTAAATTGGCAAACTGTTTGACAGATGTTCAATAATTGACACAGCTTATCTTCCTTTCTCAGGCTCCCTTCCTACTCAATTGCCAGCATTTCTAGTTGCTACAGCAACTGTAAACATTAATGATTATTCCAACACATCAAGGAGATTGAAACACATTCTTAAGTTAAAAGTTCCCCCAGGGGAAAAAAAAATCCATCTCTGGCAAGATGGAAAATATAATATGATTTAAATTCCCTGGTTATTGTATTTATTACTGATAAATACACAAATCTATTTCTACAGGTTCGCATAGGTAATGACTTCTCTCTCCCATCTGACTAACAAAAAGAGTCATGGGAAATTGAGAAACTCTGTTTTCTCCAGTGTAAGGGAGGAAGAATTCATCTAGATAAATGATAAATAAGGAAACCTGTGGGGGAGTTTTGAAAGCAACCTCTTGAAGTCACATGGTACAGAACATTGTTTCACATGATCTGGGTGCAAGCTGAAGTCCTTCCACGTAAAGTCTCAGTGGCTTCAAGAGTAAAATTGGGGTGATGGTGTCACCATGTGTGTCACCTTAAACTGAAAAACATGAAAAAAAAAAAAAACAAAACATGAGATCATTACTGTCATTTGTTAAAAAGTGAACAGTCTATCCTTGGAAAGAAACTGGAACTAAGTGGTAAGATCTGGAAAATAGCTGTGTTCTGTTTACCATGCTACTGTAGAACATTTAAAAAGTGATTGCTGGCCAGGCGCGGAGGCTCACGCCTGTAATCCTAGCACTTTGGGAGGCTGAGGTGCGTGAATCATGAGGTCAGGAGTTCTAGACCAGCCTGGCCAACATGGTGAAACCTGGTCTCTACTAAAAATACAAAAATTAGCTGGGCGTGGTGGAGCGCGCCTGTAATCCCAGCTAGTTGGGAAGCTGAGGCAGGAGAATCGCTTGAACTTGGGAGGCAGAGCTTGCAGTGAGCTGAGATTGCACCACTGCACTCCAGTCTGGGCCACAGAGCAAGACTCTTGTCTCAGGAAAAAAAAAAAAAAAGTGATTGCTAACATTCAAAAATGGAAAAATTTCACATAAGATTTCACACATATGGCTTCTCATGAGAAACCATGAGACCAGGCACTACTGAACCTGTATTTCTTCAAGGCAATAACTGGTCTGAGATGAGCAGTGACTGGCCTGTTTAAAGGAAGCATGTGGATCTCCACCTGACTCACATTATCTTATTCATTTACATTCTTACCTGCCTGGCTGGCCATAGAAGACAACAGAGTTTGTGAATTCTGGCTGAACCCTTTTCATATATCACATGCATTCCTAAGGCAAATCCTCCTGACGTCCATCAATCCCAACCTTATTTTATCCCTTGATCTTCTTTTGTAAAGTAGGGGACAGCCAATGTTTGTGCACAACTTCAGTGGACAAGTGCTGGACAAGTACTTCTTTGTTCTACTTTGTACTTTGTACAAATTAGTACAAGTACTACTTTGTCTACAAGTGGACAAGTACTTCTTTCTGCTCCCATCAGTGATTGCCCAGCCGTTGAGGTCCAATGACTCACTAAGGGAAGCTTAAATGGAAAGCAAAACTTCAGAAGTCACCAAAATCTTGTTTTCCTTAATGCCTAAGGTTTTCTCATTCTTCTTTAAAAAAAAAAAATTAGTGTGGCAAAATATATATAAGAGTTTATCATTTTAATAATTTTTAAGAGCACAGTTCAGTGCCACTACATCCATTCACAATGTTGTGCAACAATCACCATTATTCATATCCAGAACTTTTTCATAAACCCAGACTGAAACTCTGTATCCACTCTGCCAGGTTTTAAATTACTCATTCAACAAAGGCTTCATGTGGGCCTATTAGGTACAGGCATTCTTCTTGGCACTAGGGACATAGTGGGATGTATTTCCTGTTTTAGGAGAATCAAGTTTCTTGAATCCTGCTCATGTTTCCAGGACAGTGGATCTTGTTGTGCATGGTATACACCTCTTACATCTAGAAATAACTCTTCAGGATGAGATCCTGGGGTGCAACCCTACTTTACAATAAGATGACAAGTATACATCATTTGTTTTTGGTGTCTAGCTTCCTGACCTGGTAACCTCATTCTAATCCTTTTTAAAATCAGGAATCATTTCTCCCCGACTCTTAGTAGATGCTATACAAGTGAGGCTAATCTCCATTCTGGCTCCAGGAATAGACTTATGTCTTATGGCTGCCCAATCAGCATTTTCTATCCAGCACCACCCTCATATCCTCCATTCACCATAATTGGTTTCAGAGTGGGCATATAACTAAAGTTAGCATATAAAGGCCAATTTTGAAGCTTTTGCTAAAATTACTGGAAATGAAGCATTTTCTCCTTTCTGCTGAGCTACCTTGCAGTGAGAGGCAGCTTGTGCAAGGCAAAGCCAAGAGATGGATAGAGAGATCCTAACACTATCATTTGGGAACTAAAATCTAGTTGTAGTTAACGAGACTTTTATGCCAATAAATCCCCATATTTATTTAAGCTCCTTTGAATTGGATTTTGGCACCTGCATCCAAAGGAATTCCAATTAACAGAACACTTAAACAACAGACATAGTATTGAAGAGTATTACATAACTTTTTTCTTTTGAGATGGAGTCTCGCTCTGTCGCCCAGGCTGGAGTGCAGTGGCGCGATCTCGGCTCACTGCAAGCTCCGCCTCCCAGGTTCCCGAGTAGCTGGGACTACAGGCGCCTGCCACCACGCCCGGCTAATTTTTTGTATTTTTAGTAGAGATGGGGTTTCACCGTGTTAGCCAAGATAGTCTCGATCTCCTGACTTCATGATCCGCCCACCTCGGCCTCCCAAAGTGCTGGGATTACAGGCGTGAACCACCGCGCCTGGCCGTATTACATAATCTTAACAAGCATCCAGTGGGCAACAACACGGGGACTTCTGAAAATGTTTTCAAACTCTACCTTCTCAATTCTTTTTAAAACAAAATCAACCCCCTTGTCCTTCCATGAGTCCTGCTCTGCCCTAACATATCCCTGGAATCTCTGCTTTAATTTTTCCGCAGATTTCTACCCAGCCTCACTGTAAGTGAAAAACACATAATTTAAAAGCCTATGCTAACATTTTATTATTACTTTTTTTGAGGCAGGGTCTCACTCTGTTGCCCAGGCTGGACTGCAGTGGTATGATCATAGTTCATTGAAACCTCAAATTCTTGGGCTCAAGTGACCTTCTTGAGTAGCTAGGACTACAGGTATACGCCACTATGCCCAGCAATTTTTTTTTTAATTCTTAGTAGAGATGAGGTCTTGCTATGTTGAACAGGCTCCTGCTTCAGTCAGTCCTCCTGTCTCAGCCTCCCGAAGTGTTGGGATTACAGGTGTCAGCACTGTGCCCAACCCTGTGCTAGTATTTTAGATACAATGCCACATTTGCCAATTGTTAGTTGTGTGGTTGTGGGCAAATCACTTCAACTCTCTGAGTTGTTCTGGGAATCAAGTAGGCCCTGGTAGGAGCATGTGGGCAGCGAAGACAGGCAGATGGCATTCCCTAAGAGTATCTTTATAGATGATCTCTTCTGATACATGGTGGTAGAAATTCAGGAGAGGAGCAAAGGGTAGGATAAGGGAAAGTGTTTCTCAATAAAAGCTCTGAGCACGAGTATTCAATATTCACCTGATATTTACTAGGCAGTCATGTGTCAGTACACTGTGAGTTTGCACAGGATATACAAAGCAGGCAGTAAACCACAAGTAGCCTGGTTATCCTGTAAAGAAGGATATGTGGCTGTAGCAGGGCCAGGGCTAAGGTCTGCACAAAGTTATATTCAGGCAGCGCCAAAAACACAGAGCTATCACCTCCTGATGTGTCATCTTCAGTTGTAAAGGACAAGATACATATAATTTTAGCATTCTTGCAACACTTCAGATCACAAATTGCTTGGTGAACATTGATTAGTTGACCCTCTTTGATGATGCCTGACCCTAGAAGCACTTATTTAGCTTGTGGCAGGCATTTGAACTTTTTATTTTTTGCTCTTCATAAGCTTCTTAACCAGGACCTAATGAGCAAGGGGTGATCTCAGTCTTTAGCTGACTCTCTGCTTGTGGATGATTACAAGTGCCTCTTATTGACCTCTAAGGGGATGGGTGCCAAGGTCACAGTTTAGCTATTAGAAAAAACTGCCAAGTCTATCTTTCTTTTTTTTTTTTTTTGCAATGTTTGCCTTTTCTCTCCTGATAATAACAAAAAGCTGAACAAAGTAAGGGTGCACTCACAAAATTCAGCCCAGGGAACTGTGGTCAATAAGTTGAGAATATATAAGAACAGGAATGGACATATGAAAGTTATTCATTTATACAATATTTATATATTTATTTATTTATTATTTATTTATTTATTTTGAGACCGAGTTTCACTCTTGTTTCCCAGGCTGGAGTACGGTAGTATGATCTTGGCTCACCGCAACCTCCACCTCTTGGGTTCAAGCAATTCTCCTGCCTCAGCCTTCCTGAGTAGCTGGGATTACAGGCATGCACCATGACACCGGGCTAATTTTGTATTTTTAGTAGAGATGGGGTTTCCCCATGTTGGTCAGGGCAGTCTCGAACTCCCAACCTCAGATGATCGGCCTGCCTCGGCCTCCCTAGTAATAATCTCTAAGTAAAAGTGGCATAAACTGGTTTGGGAATAAAAACCAGTTATTCTTGGCAGTGTACAACTCAACAGCTAGGAACAGAGGGGTTCAAATTTACTTGAGAATAGCAATATTTTCAAATGTGTGCCATTGAATACTGTTTTAGTCCAACATACAGAGGCATACCTGATAAAAATCATGTGGACAAATACGTTGGGGAGATAACCAGTGTTTTAATCTGTTCTCACACTGCTAATAAAGACATACCTGAGACTGGGTAATTTATAAAGGAAAGAGGTTTAATTGACCCAGCATTCTGCATGGCTGGGGATGCCTCAGGAAACTTGCAATCATGGTGGTAGGGGAAGCAAACATGTCCTTCTTCACATGGTGGCAGGAAGGGCAATGAAAGTGAAGGAGGGGTAAAGCCCCTTATAAAACCATCAGATCTCATGAGAATTCACTCACTATCATGAGAACAGCATGACAGCAACTGCTCCTATGATTTAATTACCTCCTACCAGGTTTCTCCCACGACATGTGGGGATTATGGGAACCACAATTCAAGATGAGATTTGGCTGGGAACACAGCCAAATCATATCAACTGGGTTGAAAACGTTGGGCAGATTTCTTTACTACAGGATTTCTCCAAATCTTATTAGCATTGTAAAATCTCCAAGAGGAGAATCTAATATTCAGCATTTCCCAGATCTATTTAATCAAGGACCTGCTCCCACACTCTTTTAAGGAACAAGGGTTGATTACTGAAGACAAAAATGACATCTCTATGATCACACTGTCATAATAATTCATATGCCATTAATTAAAATATCTGATTAGTCAGCTGCCTTTAGTTGACATCTATTTTGAAAAAGCCAAGTTATGAAAGATCTAAATGAGATGTATAGGAGAAGAGGTTTGAAAAGGTATTATAGCATCAAGGCTAAGAGCATGAACCTTGAGGAAGGCAAATCTTAGTTCTCTGAAAACAGCTCAAAATATGTCATTAACTCTCTGTGAGCATCATATGTAGAATGGGTATACTGACTGTACTTTACTTCCAGGATTGACCTGAGTATTTTACCTCTTTTGCTGTTCTCAACATGTCTGTAATGAAACTGCAATCCCTACTTTTGAAAACTGTTTTCAAACCATGTGAAAAACGCGCTTGTCTTACACTTTTGGGACCTAGAATTAGTTGGTAATTTTAAAAGTTGCTAGAAGTGGGAAACCATAAAGAAATGCCATATGTATGTCATAAACATTTTATGAAATTTATAACATATAGTTTATATATTTATATATAATTTATTTTTATTTACTAATAAAGTGATTTATTTTTAGACAATTTATTGTCAATAATTTCATGTAATAACAATGTAACTCTTACCTTTTATTTATTTTTAAAGTTGACAGTGGACTAGGGTTGTTATTTTCACATAAGCTACGTTCATCACGCAATGACAACTCTCATTTACGGTTTTGGTTTCCTCATAAAAGACTTGTGATAAGATCTGAGTACAGAATTATACTAGAGTATGATTTATAATTGTCTTTTATTTAAAAATAAACTTGTATAATTGCCCACAGAACCTTTAATTTTTTTATTGACTTGTTTTTCTTGAGCCTTCTCCAAAGGACTGCATGTAGTTTTTGTGGAAATGACAGCTCTTGCCTTTTGAATTTTTATTTCATTAGTTTATATAATATTTAAAGTTTATAATTATAAGTAAAACTGGCATAAACCGGTTTGGGAATAAAAACAACTCATTCTTGGCAGCGTCCAACTCAACAACTAGGAACAGAGTGTTCCAAATTTACCTGAGAGTAACCTACCAGCCATGAACCTTCAGCTTGCCACAGGCAACAGTCATTATGCATTATGGAAGGAATGAAGAGACTGTTTATCCAGAAAGTTAGTTAAGGGGAGGTGGGTTGAGAGAGCCTCTATAGTGCTTTAAAAGAAGCCATATTCTGCTTTATTGTCCCTTAAATAGACTCTTGCTGATTAGACCATACAGTCTCTGCATATGCTTCCGATACAGGCATTGTTTGTTGACTTCTAATTGTAGTTGATTCCATTAGGAGAGAGTAATGGTGGGATTTTGCGGGCATGATGGCAGATCAATACAGACAGATAAGGGGAAAGAGATCATTTTTGTAAGTGTCCCTCAGTTACATAATATGGGTAATTTCCCAGTCCATGTGAAACAGGACATTTCAAACTTTTCCACCCAGGCATCCTTACTGGAATAGCTGAGTGAACACACACTTCTGAAGGGTCAGAAGCAAACACCAAAGCAGCCTACTGCAAGCCTTGAGTCTATATTACATATTCATTCTACTTCTGAATTCTACTGCTTAATATATCTATGGTGACCTTAACATAAAATGCTTTAAATTACAACCGTGAAATTCCGCAAATCTGCCGATAAATACAATTCTCAAAAAGGAGTATTATGTCACATAGTGCTACATGCTATTAAGAACAAAGCAGTGAAAGAGATGGAGAAGGATGGTGAGTACTATTTGAGAAATATCAGGAAGGGGTGGAAATAAGCAGAGATTTGAAATGAAAGAAGGTTGCAAGCCATGAGGTATCTGGAGGACCCACATTCAAGGCATGGGAGCAACAGTCACAAAGGCCCCATCGCTAGTAGGAATGTGTTTCATGTCTTTGAGAAACAGTATATGGAAGAGAAGCATGGGGGTTGTGGGGACATAATGACTGACAGATGGCCAGAGGCCAGTTTATGGGGGCTTCTGGACAAGGTGAGAGGTTTGGAATTTTCTGAATGAAAAGTAAAGTCTTTAGAGGGCTTTTGGCCAGGGAGAAATGTGAATGACTTATACTTAAAAGAGTCACTGTATTAGGCCTTTCCTGTATTGCTATAAAGAAATACCTGAGACTGAGTAATTTATAAGAAAAGTAGTTTAATTGGCTCATGGTTCTGCAAACTGTACAGGAAACACAGTGCCGGTATCGGCTTCTGGGGAGGCCTCAGGAAGCTTTTACTAAGGTGGAAGGTGAAGCAGAAGTGGGCAGTTCACATGGTGAAAAGCAGGAGCAAGAGATGGGGGGTAGGCGCTGCATACTTTTAAACAACCAGATTTCACGAGAACTCACTCACTGTTGTGAGGACAGCACTGAGCCATGAAGCATCCACTCCCATGATCCAATCACCTCCCACCAGGCCCCACCTCCAACACTGGGGGTTGCAATTAAACATGAGATTTGGGCAGTGACAAATATTCACTCTATCCATCACTCTGGCTTTTATGTAACAAAAAGCCGGAGACAGGAATAGAAGGAGGGACACCAGTTAGGAAGCTCTTGTGATCAAGCCACTTACGATGGAGTTTGGACTAGGGTTGCAATGGTTGAAGGTAGGGAGAGTTGGTTTGATGCAGGGTATATTTTGAAGGCACAGTGGTCAGGATTTGCAAACAGATTGAATGGTGGCATAGAAATAAATAAATAAGGACTATCCCCCAAATTTCAGTCTCGAGCCACTGGATGAATGGAAGTGCCCTTTCCTGTGACTGGGAAAACTATAGGAGAATAAGATTTAGGAAGAAGATCGAATGCTCAGGTTTAGTCATATTACCTTTGAGATGCCTATTAGACAACCACATGAGAAGATGAGCAAGAAATGGATATGTAAGTCAAGTATTTAGGAGGGAGAAGGGCTGAGATGACATTTATAAAATATCAGTATAAAGATGGCATCTGAAGCCATTGGACTGGATGAAATCACTAGGGAGCAAGTATACAGAGATATAAAGGCCTGGGTCTTGAGCCTGAGGACACTTACAATTTAAGAATATGGGTAGATGACAGGGAAATGAGAAGCCAGCAAAGGAGAAGAAAATGGAAATCCAGGGATTTAAAGGGGGTACCAAGAGAGTTATAGCCAAAAGCCACAAGAAGAAAGTATTTGAGAAGTTTAGAGAGAGCAGCTGTATTGAATGCTTCTGATAGATCAAATACTATGAGAACTAAGAATTTATCAGCCTTAGTATTGTGGCCATCACTGAAGATAGCCATTTTTGTGCAATTCTGGGGAAAAGTCCTAATGGACTGAGGGTAAGAGTCAGTGAAAGAGAAGATGTAGAGATGACTCTTTCGTGCAGTTTTGCCATAAGAGGAGCATAGAAATTGAGCAATGGGGTCAAGGGAGTTTCTTATTAGTTTAAAGCAGGAGATGTTGCCGCATTGTTCGAATGCAGGTAGGAATGATGTAGCAGCAAAGGAAAATTTATCTAATGCAGGAGAGAGGAGTAAAACAATAGCTAGAGTGAAGTTCTTGAGTAGGTGAGAGGGAATGCAATCCAGTGCCCAAGTGGATGGGGTTTATCTTAGATTGGAGCCCTGGAAGATTTTGTGTTTGGGTTCAGTGGGAAACACAAAGAATCCACCACCACAGCTACTGCCCAAGATAAAGACACCAACATCTCTTAAATTTGGATTATTGCAGCATCTATTTCATGGTTATCTTCACACAGCGCTGTTCTGCTGCAACCCATAACCTGCACTCTTAAAATAAAAATAAAAGAGTGATATATAAGCTCAATTCCTAGAAGAAGACCTCATGGTTTTCTATTGCCCTTATGTTGAAGAACATACTCTTCAAAATGGCTTCAACAATGCTCAGTAAGAATATTTTAAATAGTGATGAAGGCTCAATACTTTCTTTTCAATAACATATTCTTGAAAAAAATGGGGGCAGCTAGCTTCTTTACTTATTTATTTCTAGTTTCAATCTGTTTTAAAATCATATATTTCAATGTGACCTAATTAATCCTTTAACAGTCAGCTTTCAACAACTTTGATCAGCTTCTTACTGTGACATAAAAGATTAGATCCTACTCCTAGAACTAAATCACTTACTAGCCATTTCCTTGGTGAAATGTTTAATATTGTGGTGAATGGAGGAATACTACAATTCTTGAAAATGATCATGTTATCATGAGTGAAATGTATTTTTAATAACTTCAAGGCACAGCTACTTTCAACTTAGTCCTTTCTATTCCTTACAGATTATACTTCTACTATATAACAAAGAGTCTCTGACCCACAAAACATTAAAAGCTTTCTTCACAAAGGGTTGAGGAAATAACCAAATCCCCAAGCCAATGGCCAAATATAGTTTGAGGGTTGGAGCCAGATTGGGAACAATAAATTAATCTCTTTGTTGATGGCTACAAATGGAACCCTTGACTCGGTCTTCATAACTCTGTAGATAATTATAGTGATAATATTAAAATAAAAATAATCCTAATCCTCTTTTATTTGTAAATGTACCACACTACCTTTTCTCGGATGTGATGGTAGCGTTGGAAAAATAAAGATATATGAGTGATTGTAGGATATAATAATGTCACAATATGAGGCAATTTCAGTGAGGGTTGTGGTAACTCTAACTACATCGGAAACTTTGCACTATATATTAACACATCTGAAAAACTGGGTTAAAAGTTAAAATCCACCCAGATGTAACTCTTTTGATCCAACTTATTTGGGCAATGCAAACAAAGGCAGATATTTTGACTTAAATGCTGTTAGAGTTAGCATTAACCGTCATATTATCTTCACCAAGAAATCTAGTCCAATGAAGAGACTGGTATCAGTCATCTATGATTCTGAAAGATCCTTGAGTTTTTTCCTCACTCTTTGGTTTCATATGATAATGCAGAATAGAGAAGGAGAAAAGCTGATGGAAGAGAAACAAGTACCCTGGCACTGAGCACAGAAACAGAAACCCTGGCACTTTAGCAATTAGAAAAGAGTAACAGTGTCATAGAAATCGCTTTTCAGTTGACCTTATGCAAGCCTTTCACTTAACACAGGGAGGTCACACAGAAAAGTGCTAGAATACTATTAATAGAACCCAGGTCTTCTGTTCTCTGGTCCAGTGTTCTTACTCCAGTAGTCTCGCTTAAACATTGGGAGACTAAACATTTACAAAAATCTAGTCTTCTAACTTTTCTAAGAGAAGGAAGAAGGTGGGAGAGAAGGAGAAAGAAGGGGAGAAGGGGAAGGAGGAAGAAAGAAAAAGAAAAGATCGGAGTTTATACTCCCATGTTACAATAGTGGGTAAAGGGTTAAAATTCTTCCTCTCTATGGACAACTTTATCTTGGGTTAACTTTCTGGCTTTGTTACCCTGGAAACCTGGTAAGGTGAAATGTCAGCCACATAAGCAGGCTATGTTGTTATGATAAGAATGACCCGGGATTGGTAAGCTGAATCTGGCTGGAAGGACTGCAAATGAACACATCTGATGAGAAGTTATTGGGTTGGGCTTCCCTGAGTGTGGTGACACATAGTGAGGAGGCTTGACCCTCCTCCTGGGGATTTTGGAAGCTGTGCCTATAGGAACCTTACAAGAGATCTTGGTTCCTATTTAAGACATAGACCTTCTAAATCAGGATACTCTACACTTAGCTACAGAAGTTTAACTTCTTTGCTCTTGAAATAACACTTGGGAAAAGAGAAAATTACAAAAAAAAAAAAGTCCCTAGATTGCTATTTGGACTGTTCCAGGGACTCCCATTGAAGACCAAGGCCTGGCACTGCTCTGTTGGAATACACTGTGTTCTGTCTCTAAGTGAATCAGATGTCAAGTGTAACCCATGGAAATCAAGTCAGTTTGATTGTCTAGTTGAGGCTAAGAGCACCCCCTTGGGTGCACTGTAGCAACAATGCCCTGCCCCTTATTGATGAGATGTGTACTCTCTACTTCCTCAGGGTCTTCCCATCCCCTATTATCTTACATCTGGCTCACTCCAATTCAACTGCAGTGTAGTCCTTGAAAATTTAAAAGCCCTGTTCTAAATTCCAGGTAGGGTAAGTTATTTCTACAGTAACTTGACAAGGAACCTATCAAGACAGGTAATAAACCCCTCAATATTTATGAGCTTTAGAAGTACAAAAATCATTCACCAACAGTGATTCCCACTTTGTCTTTTTTTTTTTTTGATAAAAGCAAAAAACTTGCCATTCTGACCTAGTGGGCTTCCAATTTTCTCTTTCCTGCCCTCAGTTTTTATCTGCATCTAAGGTATATTAACAAACAATCCAGCCAGAATCTTAAAGGCACTTGTGATTTACTTCAGAGAACTCTTTTTTAAAGCAATTTCTTGGAAAATGGATTTTGAAAACACCTTTAGCTATTATATCATACTGCAATTCCTTTGTAGATTTGGAAAAAATAATGTTTTCAAAATAAGTGGGCTCTATTTCCAAGGATTTGACATAACAATTAGGACTGTATCTCTTAAATAAAAATTGAAGGTGTATGTCAAGATACTTTCTTAAACTGGTTACAGGCTGTCACCAAGCTAGAGGAAGGAGGCCATTAGCACGACATTCATCATTCAGTATTTCCGGGAACTTCATTTGAGAGAATAATCTACTTGCTTTAGTTTTCATGAACCCCCTATGAGTTACAGATGCCAGATGTCTTTTCTCTGGCTGTCTCTCTGATGACAGGCCTAGTGGCACATAAAAGCAAAAACGGTCGGTGTTGGGGAGGAAACTCACAGCTTACGGCAGGACAGTCCATTATTAATGGAGAAAGTCATAGAGTAGTTAATGTACGGATGTCAGACTTTCCAACTTTCATACAGTCCCCTTGGGAAGTGGTGCTGACAGATGTGTTGAAGGCAGAACTGCAAGCAGAGCAGATAGTCAGCAGGGGATCATTAGTTTGCTTCAAGAGCTGGGGCTCCTGGGTGATTAAGAGGTAACAGCTTACAAGAGCCATGCATAAATTACACATCCCAGGGTCAACACCCAAAATGCTTCTTAATTTTTTTTTTTTTTTTTAACAAGCCATAGGGTCTGAATGGCAAATATATTCTATGAGTCTGTCAACAGAAACTCTTAAAACTTTAATATTTCTCTAATCTATGCTCTATAAAAGCAAATTGATTCTACAATTAATTTATCCTGGAATGTTTCCCAGCTTCTATTGGAATAGGAATATGGTAGACTACATGTGAAAGGGTGACCAGAAGAGCCTTTGGTCTTACTCAATAACTCACTTTAAAGATAGCTGTATACAGTAAAGATGAGAGTTTTTAAAGCTAGGATTACAGAGGATTAATTTTAGTCTTACCCAGTTTTATCTTTTAATGGGTGCCTTCATTCTCATTCTTTAAATTTCAGTATAGCCACATGAAAGCTTATGTACTTTAAGCTTTATGGATCTACTTTGATATTCAAACCAGAGAGGTCACATGTGGTACTTAACAGTGGGACACCTTCCATGTGGTTTCTTGAATGAAATTGCTCATGGTCACAAAACTGACAGAACAGCATTCTCTGTCTTCCTGTAACACACTTAGTCCTGAACCTCTGCATTTAATTCAGACTCGATTCTTAATTGTTTATGAGCTATCTGGAATGCTAGCACATGATGAGATGACTTATAATAATTGCATTTTTCCTGTTAAAGATTGCTGCTGGGTACATGGGACTTTGTTGAAAATAAAAGGAGAAAGTCTACCAGTGGGAAGCAAATTTGGTATGGTATCTGCTACCAACTAAAACACGACCTATTTCAGATCACAGCCACTTGCCGGCTGTGGAACACTGACTCTCCATCTTCCCTCTACATTTCACTGGCTGGTTTTTAGTGGCAAACAGCACATTTTCCCAGTTGAGATAAGTATGGAAATGAAAATAGAAGCTGTGTCAACTTGAATTTAAAGTTTTGTAACCTGAAAATGAACTAGCCCTCTTAGCATAATGCACTCCCCCTCAAGCAATTTTCTTAACTAGGCTACAGTGCCATTTGGGAACGGGGGTGTTTATATGTATATTTTCTCATTCCCTGCAGAAAGCCAAGTAGTCAGAGCATCGCTGTGTGCAGATTTAATGCACATCACTGCACACTTGCCCCAGTAACACCGTGAGGGCCTGCCACTGGAGATTCAGAACAGCTCCAGGCAGGAGCAAAGCGGATTACTGCCAATCCAGGCATTTTTAGTGATACCCGTCTCTCCAGGCAGGAAAGCAAGGACAGCTATTTTAACTTGAGTATCTGGAATGATTTTCAAATGAAAAAAGAAGTAATAAAAGAACTATATGGTTTGCAGGAGACCAATGTGTCCATGCATTGTGGAAACTCCTCCACATAATGCAAACATCTTCCTCCCCAAAAGGCCAGTACAAAAAATGCCTTTTTTGGAAAAAGAGGTAATTAACAACAGAGAACCATGTAAGATCTGAACTGGAAGCCACCTTAGAAATCACTAAATTCAACCATAGAAACCATTCTTTTAACATTTTTGTTACATATATTTTCTAACATATTACGAATAACAAAAGTAGAAATCATGGTATAATGAACCTTCATGTATCATCACCCAATAATTAAAAACCTTGTTTCATTCTTATTTGTCTCTACATCCTCTGTTAAATATAATATTGGCTGTCATTAAGCAGATCATAGAAGTATCTTTTTTATTATTATACTTTAAGTTTTGGGATACATGTGCAGAACATGCAGGTTTGTTACATAGAGTGTACATGTGCCACGGTGGTGTGCTGCACCCATCAACCCATCATCTACATTAGGTATTTCTCCTAATGCTATCCCTCCCCCAGGCCCCACCCTAGAAGTATCTTTTTACCCTTCATTATGTTTTTATTTTTTAATTTTGTTTTTGTATTTTTAATCTGTAATATGGTATATTTTGAGCAAATACTTATTTTGGCTTACTTTGAGTTACCTGTACTTTTAAAACTTCTATCTCATTTTATATACATATCCTAAAGTGTTTATTCATGAATTGTTGAGTAATGCCGTAGTTACTTAATATCTCAGGTATTTTTCTCATCCATAAAAGGGGAATACATAATACCTATATCAGGTTTTTGTAAGGGGTAAATGAGTTAATATATGTAAAGCTTTTAAAATAGTGCCTACATGTATTACTCACTCTATAAGTGTTACCAACATTCATAAATAAGAGAGAGGCATTCCCTTTTTGCTGTCTTTGTCAAGTTGTAGTGCCAGGATTATTCTCATTTCATAAAATAAACTGGTAGCTTTTCATCTTGTCTTTGCTGTGCCACAAATTATGTGGCAAAAGAATTACATTGAAACTTTAAAATATTTTCTTTATAAAATGTATAGACCAGAGAACTTGGAGAAAGTAATTCTTGACAACTTTCGATTCCTTCCATAATAATTGGTATGTTCATATCTTCTACATTTTCTTGGTTCAATTTTGTTATTTATATATTCTTAATAGATTATTCATTTCATCCGGATGTTTAAATGATCAAAGAGTTGTATGTAGTTTTTTAAATGATTTTAAATATTTTATACAAAATTATGTGCTCTTTTTCATTTATCATTTTGCATATTTGTATTTCTCTAATTTGTTCTTGATTAGATTTGGAGAGAAATATTTCATATTTTTTTTCCATCTCTCTCAAAGCTCCTCTTGGATGTCTCTCTATATGCTGTTTTCTAATTCACTAATTTTGAGTTTTATCTTCTTTCTTTCCATTTCCCTTAGGTTTGTGGCATGTTCCTTTGAATTCCATGAGGTGAATACTTAAGGTACTGATTTTGATTTCCAGGATTCCTCACATAACAAATTTAAGGTTATTAATTTGTTTCAGGGTATACTTTTCATAAATTGTACAAGCAAATATATGTTTGTTCTCATTTTTTTCACTTTAGAAAAATATATTAATATGGGTTTTATCTTTTCTTTGACTGAGTAGATATCAGAAATGTGATTTGAAATTTGCATGGGTTGATTTTTTAAAAATTTGTGGTGTTGTATAAAACTACCTATAACTAATTTCTTATTACTTGCATTATGGCGGAAAATAAGGCCTGGCCTATATAATTTCAATTTTGTTTAAATTTTTTTTGGTTGAACATGTAAATAATTGAAATAGGAATTATGGAAGTGCTTAGAAAGAAAATACATAAATATGTATGTTTACATTAAGAAAGGCCAATCATTATTACATTATTCAAATTCTTTATATCCTTATTTTTATTTACTTGACTTATCAAGTTAGATAACAAATATGCATTAGTAATTTTTCTTTGTATTCCCAAACTTTTAGCTTTATATATTATGACTATGTTTCATGGTGTTTAAAATAATGTAAATGGAATGTCTTCATTGTGGTTTGTGTATTTTAATAATAAAAATTGCCTTTATTGGCTGGGCGCGGTGCCTCACGCCTGTAATCCCAGCACTTTGGGAGACCGAGACGGGCGGATCACGAGGTCAGGAGATGGAGACTATCCTGGCTAACACGGTGAAACCCTTCCCCTACTAAAAATACAAAAAAAATAGCTGGGCATGGTGGCAGGTGCCTGTAGTCCCAGTTACTTGAGAGGCTGAGGCAGGAGAATGGCATGAACCCGGGAGGCGGAGCTTGTAGTGAGAGGAGATCGTGCCACTGCACTCCAGCCTGGGTGACAGAGCGACACTCCGTCTCAAAAAAAAAAAAAAAAAAAAATTGCCTTTATCTAATTTAATGCTTTTGTATTTGAATAATGCTTGGTCTAAAACTAATAATTCTGCCCTCATTTATTTTTCTTTTTAAAATCTGTTTTGTTAGTAGGCTAGGTATTTTGTGTCGTTGTATTTTGTTTAGATCGTAAAGATTTTTAACTCAATCTGAGGCTCTTATGTTTAAAGTAAGTTGCATTTCTTTATATTTCATGATAAGCTATATACACTCATATGTCATATTTCTATACTTTTCTTCATATATGCTTTTTTGCTCATCTTTAGAGTCTCTGGTTAAACAGATTACAGCTTCTTTGTTGTTGTTGTAGTTTGTTTGTTTGTTTGTTTGTTTTCTGAGATGGAGTCTCACTATGTTGACCATGCTGGAGTACAGTGGCGTGATCCTGGCTCACTGCAAACTTCGCATTCTGGGTTCAAGCAATTCTCCTGCCTCAAGCATCCCAAGTGGCTGGGATTACAGGCATGCACTACCATGCCCAGCTAACTTTTTAAAATCTTTAGTAGAGATGGGGTTTCACCATGTTGGCCCGCTGGTTTGAAACTCCTGACCTCAAGTGATCTGCCTGCCTCGGCATCCCAAAGTGCTGGGATTACAGGCGTGAGCCACCATGCCTGGCCACAACTTCTTTGATTTTATTGTCTCTAGCAACTTAGATGGTACATATCCCATTTTTATTTATTAGATCTATGTTTTATTTATTTTTAAAACAAATTTTGTGATATGTTTTTAATTATTATTTTGTATTTATCTTTTTTTGAGACGAAGTCTCACTCTGTTGCCCAGGCTGGAGTGCAGTGGCGATCTCAGCTCACAGCAACCTTCGCTTCCCGTGATCAAGTGATTGTCCTGCCTCAGCCTCCCGAATAGCTGGGACTACAGGTGCCCACCACCATGCCCAGCTAATTTTTTGTATTTTTCTTTTTAGTAAGATGGGGTTTCACTGTGTTAGCCAGGATGGTCTCGATTTCCTGACCTCAAGTGATCTGCCCGCCTCAGCCTCCCAAAGTGTTGAGATTATAGGTGTGAGCCACCTTGCCCAGCCCAATTATTTATATTTAGCAAATTTATGTGTCATACATAAATACAAGAGAATATATGGGCTACTACGAGCACAGGTCCTATGCTGAAACCAAGTAAAGTTATGTCATTGGAAACATTTTTAAAAAATTTTCCAAATCCTGTGACTATATCTCTGGAACTGTGTATAGCACCATGTATAAAACACCAAGTGTTTTCCTGGCAGCTCCCAGTAAACATCCTTTCTTCTTTAATTTTTAAAATAAAAAATACCATAATATTTTTTACTCCCTCTCAAACATGAGAAAGTACAATATGTTTTTACTAGTAAAAGGATGATGAACTCACATGGAATGGTAAGTATGTGATGATATTAAACAATAAAATAATATGTATACACTGATGATCTATCTTTACCAATTACATTGATTACATATGGATTGGAACTTTACTATCTAATTTTTGTATTTATGAAGCTTTCTGATTATTATACTGATTATTCATTTTATGTTCTTTATAAAAACTTATGTAGTTAGTCATGCTTATCACTAATTCAATTTTCTACAGTGTTCATTTGGCTTTTTACTGAGTCTGCATTGCAGATTTTAATATTGCCATTTCTCATCATTGCCAGTTCCCTTCAAACTTCAATCTGCATTGGCAGCAGCTCTCTTTTAACATTGGCATCTTTGTTTCATAGAATCCATGTTTTTTTGTACTTGACGGAAAGCACAATGGAGATGCATCCATTAATTTTCTTAAGGCATTCCTTCCACACGCATTTTCACTCTGTTTTGTTTTGCTTTGCCTCCCTAGGCAATGTCTGACATTTCCCCTCCTTCCTGATCACTAAATATTTTTTTTTTTATCACTAAGTATTTTCTCAAGTCATCATGATAGTGTAGATTTTTTATTTTATTATTTATTTATATAGTGTAGATATTTTATTTTTTATTTAACTCTATGACTCTAACACATTGGTTGTAATTCTATCCAAGCCTTGGTTTCACTAGCTAAGAATGGGTGCATCCCTCTATTTCTATAAATTGACTGCATGGGGCTCCCAGAATCTCAATTTTTAAAACTTAAGTTTAAGGCAATTTGATAACCATTTTCTATTTCCAACTTACTGGTGTCTGGCTATCATTGATTTCATAAAATTTTGAGGAACAAAAATGGAGCTTTCTATTGCTTCAGTCACCACTTTCACAGTAAACTACACCACCTTTCCCCATATCCATACCCATGTGCCATGTTGGCTCCTTTTGACAACCTCCCCACTCTAGACTTATATACAGCTGTTCTGTCTATAATACTCCTCCTTTCCTTCTACTCTCTTGTCCTTCAGATCTAAGCCTCAGAACCAGTACTTCAAGGAAGCCTTCTCTGACTCCCCAGTCCACATCATGTCCTTCTATTTTACATGGTCACTGAACCCTGTTTCCCTTTCCCTTACCCCCACCTCACAACCAAAAGCACACATCTCAGTATGATTTCATTACCTTGCTCCTCCCCAGCAGACCTGTAGGCTACATGGCAGGAGAAAACATTTTGTTTTTGCTCACTCCTATATCTTCCCTGTCTATAACAAGGCCTGGTATCTGAAAGGTTCTGCCAAAATCTCATACTTTTACTTTTTAAAAGAAATCTTATTCCTTTAACCTTGAAATCCTAATTTACATAATCCATTAGAACCCAATCATAAATCTCATTCATCACAACTGTGTCCATTGAAGTAAACTGGAGTTTAGAAGGAGTGCTGGCTTGCAGAGACAGTGAACAAATTCCCAAGGTAGCAAGAGAGGAAGGTACATGAATGTCTTTCTTATATTTGGGTACTAATTTTAGAGAGATGTCATAGCTAACTCATTTTGCAGTAAGTGGAAAAGGAAGAAATATAATCCTTAAATCAGCCACCTTTTGTTTTTAAAAGCCCTTTTATCTTTCCAAAAAGCAAACTCTGGTCTGTGTGAAATGATAAGAACTGGGCTTCAAACACTTAAAACTGAAGCATCTTGGCATTTCCCAGGTGTTCCCTAGTATATGTGCTGATTTGAGGGAATGTGGGGAAGTGTACATTCCACACTACTTCACAAAGTAGAGATTCTTTGGATATTTCTGAAATGCTACGTTATCAACTGCAACTGTCATTCCAGCTGTGCCTGCCATATGGATTTATGAAGTCCTGTGGAGTGTTTTTATGACACAACTCCTTTCCAGGGGTTAATTGTGACAGTGAAGATTGTGATAATGTGTTAACCTGCACCAGATGATGGGAGAAAAAGAGGGTGTGTTTCGGCTGGAGATGGGAAGAGCTCTCTTGGCTTGGTACAAAGTGGCTGCCCATTGTTTTGTTAGCAGCACCACCTACTTAAGATATCATGAACATTCTCTCAGCCTCTGAATTAAACATTAAACATTTCTTTGAGTTCATAATGCCGGCAGAGTTGGTCTCTCTGTAAAACTATTATGCTTCATTTGGAACTTTGTGTTTATTCTACATATATGCAAATGTCAAAATCATTAGTGGATATGGAGAACTCCAATCAGCTTGATTGATTTGAAAATTTTTTATCCATATTGTTTGTCTTTGATTAATATACAGCTACTCCAGTAAATCATTTCCTCTTAAATCAGTATTTTGATATTACATAGAATCAAAAGTTTTAATCCTACCCTCAGACAAAATGCCATGATTTATTCCTTTGTGTGTGAAAGTGAACTTCACTTGCCTAAATGTATAGTTTTCTCTGGTCTTCAATTAGGCTTTTTCCGGTTATTTTGTTCCTAATGTCTGAAAACCAAACTGAGTATGTTAAAACATATATCAGAAAAATTAACAGCTTTTTATTTAAGCCTAAGACTCCTCGGTTCAAAGTTACCAACAGTGGTAAATACTCCATTTCTGAGCCTTCAATTTCTGAGCTCCTAACCAGGGTCTATTTCCAAATTTCCAGGACTCAGTCAGCATTTCCTCATTCTATGTACTGCATCATTATCCTGCTTAATTCAATGTAACATCATGATGCACTGACCTGACAAAATACCTATTCATTGCTAAAAATGTAGCCAAAGAACCACTCCTTCCTTTTTCAGCTGAAAAAATGAGGTTCACAGGGTATATTTCCAGCAGGCATTAAAACAAGAATGGTTCCCATCTATCCTGCAGTGATTGTCCACTGGATTATTTATGAAACGCTCAGCCAGATTCATGTTGTTGAAAGATCAGTGTTGATCATTTGTTCTCTTCTGGCTAGTACATCCCTGGTAGCACTCTCCTGGACGTGTAATGTGTTTTTCACATCTCCAGACTCTTCATGTCTCAACCTATGTTCTAACACAATGTCGTCCTTCACTGCTTTCTGGGACAGGGCAACTCCAAAAGAAAAAGCTCTGCATGTGGTCCAGCTTTGTCAAATGATCACAGTTTGTAGATCATTTAGCTTTATGGATCCATTATCATTTTCCAAATGTTATTTCCTTTTGGTACTAATGTGTTTGACCCTTACTCTGACATCAACGGGCCTCCAGTTCTAAGGACCAAATCTGGAGATAATCTTTTTTATTTTTTGGATGTTTAAAAAGATAATAGAGATGCACTCAACTTGAATTTAAATCAGTATATCCACAAGTACATAGTGCCTATCATTAAAGTAAGCACAAACTAACTGTCAGGAGAGAAGCTAGATAATTAGGGCCATCATTAAGTCACTGGTTTCTGCCCAATAAAGCACGCACATGGAAACATTTGCACGAAAGCAAATGAGGAAAAAAGGAGACAGAAAAAGAATTTCCTGAAATTTATTTCTGCTATTTTTTAGCCAAATTGTTATTTTTTCTTAACAATAAGATATTTAATTAACTGGTATTTATTAAGTAGCTAAGTCTATTTCTAAGTGCTATGGGCAGGAACTTTCTATAGCTGTAAAAACAGCGTAAGCATCTCTCTTACTAGAACTAAAAAAACAATTAAAGTGGAAGTATATAGCTACTAGTCCTGGGAAACTCTTCTCAAAAAACCAGACCACCAATTCTGTATAAGGTTACTTTAAGAAACTGGAGGCTCAGCTTTATAAAGTCTATAATTTTTCTATGACCAGGAAATGTTTGTTACTTATATAAACTTATTTTTTTCTATTCATAAGTATATAGTTGTTGACATCTAGGCATTCAAAAGTATAGTCATGAAACATTCAAGTTGTTTTAAAAAGAGTTGACAGGAAAATTCAAAGGCAAAAAGTATGTTAGTAGCATCACAGAATATACTTCACCAATTTCAGAGATAACTGACTTCAAAAATATCCACCTCACTTCTTCTTGTCATATCTGATAGGGGAGAAGCAAGTCACTCCTGTAGACATGCCAGGCCCCAATTCCTCCCTTTTGCTTCTTTTGCTGATTCTTTCTTTGAGCTAAATGATCTCATGGATGAGAGAAGTAGAGCCTGCCTTTGGTGTAGTGAGGTCAAGTACTCCCTCCCAGTGCCTATCCTTCTAAACACAAAACACTCCACCCAGGCCATTTGGGTCAGATAGTTTATCACAAATTGTCCCTGATCAATGTGGCTCTCTTTTGCTGCTCAATGGGTGAAAGAGGAGGCTTAATGAATGCAGAAAGTCATCACTTTATAAACTGTTTCACATTATTCTATGCTGATTACATCACTAATGTGCTGTAACCCCCTCTGATTGGCAAAGTGGAAAGAGAAAAAAGGGAGGAACTGGCCGATTATATTTCAGATAAAGGAGTCCAAGTTCATATCTTTCAAAGGAACACAGTAGAGTAAAGAAGCAGCAAACAAGATCGACTTAAGAATATTTAATTCCTAGATGGGCACGGTGGCTCATGCCTGTACTCCCAGCACTTTGGGAGGCTGAGGTAGGAAGATCGCTTGGGGCCAGGAGTTTGAAACCAACTTGGGTAACAAAACAAGACCCCATCTCTAACAAAAGATAAAATAATTAGCCTGGTATGGTGGCTCATGCCTGTAGTACTGGCTACTCAAGAGGCTGAGGTGGGAGGATTGCTTGAGCCCAGTTTCAGGCTGTAATGACCCATGATCGCACCATTGCACTCCAGACTAGGTGATAGAGTGAGACCCTGTCACAAGAAAAACAAACAGAAGAACATTTAATTCCTGATTTTTAAAAAAAGATATCTAGTAGTCGATGATGTTGATTAGCCTATCACTAACTAAATGTTAACCTTTCCCCTCTGAATTGAGATAGATGGCTACTAAAGTGAATATATAAAGTTCCTCCGTTAAGAAATGGAAATCACAATGCATGTTTCATAGAAATTATGTTATAAAAGGTGGTTTAAACCAAGTTTGGCTGACCTCAACATTCTTGAAAAATGGCATAGTAGCAGTATTGCAATGCCACTCCCAGCCGACATTTTAAACATCATGTTGTAAGTTCCAAGACCAGATGACGAGAACCCACATTTTGCCTTATTACAAGACCTTTTTTGAATCACTGATCTGATTGTGTTAACCTACTGGACACCTGTGGTTTTTAATTTACTTGCAGGTGATAAGGCATCTCTCAGGGAAGTCACTTCTCAGGTGACATGAAATTGGTATCAAAGAGCAGCTATCTCAGTGGTGGTCAAGAAACAAAGACTCAGGACCCTAAGATCATTAGCTATCATTTGTTATTTGTGTTTTTAAAACTAGGACTATATTTGGGCACTTCTCTCATTACACACACACACACACACACACACACACACACAGAATGAGATGACTCAAGTGAAATGCTGGGCCTTTCCTTGTTCCCATATGTACCTTCAATCATGTTCCCAATATGACCAGAAAAGGTGATCAACACTTAGAGCAATGTTCTTATAGCTTTTTTATGACAATTAAGTGATTGTTAATTTTGTAACCATTTAAAAATCTCACATTTTGCTTTTTTAAGCTGCCACATAAAAATATGTTTAAGACAACATTCTTTAGTCTATTAAAAATATTCTCAGCATTATTTCAGCAGTATTTTTAAAGTTCTGGATCCTCCTAAGTCTACCTAGTGCCTTGTTTTTTCTAAGGAAATGAAGTCCAGGCATATACTGTACACGCTAAATAGAAAATGCAAATATAAACAATCACACAGGGTTTGGCTTATGAGAAGACGATTGGTAGAGTTTACCTTAACTGTAAAGTCTTTAAGAGCAATTCTCAAATGTTACAAGAATGGGATAAAGCCACAATGCCAGAGCATAACCAATTTATGTTAATAATAGATGTAAATTCCATAAAAATCTCTTGGGAGATATATCTGAAAAGTATTTGCCTACATAAAAGTTGTTATATGAATGTAAATCAACAATCACATATATCCAAAGATGAGCAGTTCTCTGATTTAACTTTGACTTCAAGCTTAAGCAAATGAAAATAATCAAACCAAACCTAATTAATAAAATCAGGCCTGTCTGGAAGTTTTAACTGTGCAAATTGCTGCCACATTTGTTATGTCTTTTAATCCTCATAACAGATTTGAAAAGTTTACAGGACAAAGATGAATTCCATTTGGTTGGCATTATAGTAGTATGTGAGGATTTAAAAGTGATGCTAGGAACCCAGATATGGGGAAGGAGAGGGAGCCTGAAAAAGGTAATGAGAGAAAGTACAGGGAGTAAGCGGGAAGTACAGGGACTGCTTCCTGAGGAAAGTGACCAGTCGTCCAAAGCACAGTTGACAAACCTAGGACCCAGCCAGGTGAATGTCAACAGCCAAGGAGGTCTGATATGATGGATGGGGCCAATAACTAGACTTCCTAGACTTAAGCAATACTTAGAATGCAAAGAATACCATATTATGGTTGGAGATTTGCAGTGGGGTTAAATGGGATTTCATGCACCTTTGGGTAAGAAATGAGGACAATAGTTAAGCTAAATGTCTGGACTAAGAAGGTACCTGAAAATCTAAAATTATATAAAACTGGTAAACCCAGGAGCCAGTTGGGGGAAGAAGATGAGAATAAGGCATTGAATGTGGAGTTAGGCAGAGTTGGCAACTTGACTTGAATGTGGATGTCTTGAAGATTATTCTGGGCATAGAGGATGCTAAATTCTAGCACAGTAAGATTAGTCCTGGCTCAATGACCTGTCAGCATAGTTTGGAGTAAGTAAGAAACTGGGTGAGTCTAACTCTGAAGGTGATATCTTGATACCGAAAGCAGAGTAAGTGTGGGAAGACAGAAACAAGTCAAATGAGGAAATAGGGCTCAGAGAAGTTACATAATTGGCCCAAGACCACATAGCAAGTTGATGGGAGAGCTAGGACTAGAACACGGGTGTCCTACTTTCACACTTTTATCTCTGTCCTACAGTAAATACAACATGGTCCAGCTGAAATAACCATGCTGTGGAAAGGCATGCTTGCTTCTTTTAAGGGCTGTGATTATAATCTGTGTGGGTATGTCCATGTAAAATTACATTTATGGAACCTTGGAGAGGTTTGCATATAGAGACGTTTTGCTGGGATAAGTCCTACTTGATTTTGTAATGCAGGGACACAAGTTTTCCACCCTGGCTGCATATTAAAATTACCTGGATGATGCCAGAGGATCCCCTGCCATCAAGAAACTCAGATTTAATTGACCTGGTGTGTGGGCCAAAGAACTAGTCACATAGAAAGTACAGTGCGTGTTTCCACTCTTTTCTGCTATGTATAAATAAAAGGGCACATTCTAGGCAACAATAACTTGTTCCTGCCAGTGATTAGAGTGTGCTCTCACATAATCTCTTTGTTTCTATTTCCTTATCTATGAAACACATGTCCTTACTTCTTATGGGATTATTGTGAGGATTCGGCGATAATATAATGTAAATTAAAGCATTATAAACACCATAAAGGACTCTACAGATGTTCTGTTCTAAGGTCCCTGGGTCTGATGCCCTGTGGATAGGATCCAACTGTAGGGGGGATGTGTTCTGCATAAAAGCAATCTAAAGATGAAAATTCTAGCTAGTTTCTCCAAAACCCATAACAATGACAATAATCTTAGAATCAGAGTCAGGTGGTTTTCTTTTTCAAATATACTCTGGGAAGCCATACATTCACCGATAATAATGTAGGAAAGTTGGATGAATAGAAAATGCTACTTCTGGGTTTTGTCTGCTTGTTTGCTTTTAAGACGGGATCTCATTCTGTTGCCCAGTCTGGAGAGCAGTGGTGTGATCATAGCTCACTGCAGACTTGAACTCCTAGGCTCAAGGAATCCTCCCACCTCATCCTCTCAAATAGCTAGGACTAGAAGTACACACCACCTCACCTGGCTAAATTTTAAAATTATTTTTTTAGGCTGGGTGCGATGGCTCAGACCTGTAATCCCAGCATTTTGGGAGGCTGAAGCGGGTGGATCCTGAGGTCAGGAGTTTGAGACCAGCCTGGGCAACGTGGCAAAACCCTGTCTCTACTAAAAATACAAAAATTAGCTGGGCATGGTGGCATGTGCCTGTAGTCCCAGCTACTCGGTAGGCTGAGGTGGGAGAATGTTTGAACTGGGAGGCAGAGGTTGCAGTGAGCTGAGATCACGCCACTGCACTCTAGACTGGGTGGCAGAGCGAGACTCTGTCCCAAATAAAATAAAATAAATTATTTCTTAGAGACAGTCATGTTGCCAGGTTGATCTCCAACTCTTGGGCTCAAGTGATCCTCCTACCTTGGCCTCACAAAATGCTAGAATTACAGGCAGGAGGCACTGCACCTGACCAGAATGCTACTTCTGAGTATGAGTATCTAGGAAAAGTCATCCTTTTCTTAGTTTTTCATTTCCTTTATGAACAAAAACATATAAAGTCAAAGATAAAGCCTAAGGTAACTATATTTTATTTTGAATTATTTTAAATTGGCCGGTGCAGTGGCTCACACCCGTAATCCCAGCACTTTGGGAGGCCGAGATCACTTGAAGTCAGGAGTTTGAGATCAGCCTGGCTAACATGGTGAAATCTCATCTCTACTAAAAATACAAAAATTAGCCAGGTGTGGTGGTGCACTCCTGTAATCCCAGCTACTCGGGAGGCTGAGGTGGGAGAATCAGCTTGAACCCAGGAGGTAGAGGTTGCAGTGAGCCGCGATTGTGCCACTGCACTCCAGCCTTGTATAAGACTCTGTTTCAAAAAATAAATCAATAAATGAATTATTTTAAATAAAAATTTCACATAAGGAATGCTCAGCCCTTCCGCTTGAGTGATATGGAAATCAAAGCACTCCATCTCAGCAGGGATGGACCTGGGCTAGTTTTGTAGATGATCCAAGTGAATGGACCTTAAATCTGGTGCTGCCTCAGAGTGAGCAAGTCAGCTAGAGCTTTTTTTTTTGAGCTAGAGTCTCACTCTGTTGCCCAGGCTGGAGTGCAGTGGTGCGATCTTGGCTCACTGCAACCTCCACCTCCTGGGTTCAAGCAATTCTCCTGTCTCAGCCTCCCAAGTTGCTGGGATTACAAGCGCGCACCAGCAGACTAATTTTTATATTTTTAGCAGGACAGGGTTTCCTCATGTTGGCCAGGCTGATCTCTAACTCCTGGTCTCAAGTGATCCGCCTGCCTCGGCCCCCCAAAGTGCTGGGATTACAGGTGTGAGTCACCGTGCCTGGCCTGTTTTTTTTGTTGTTTTTTGTTTTTTAACAGCCTTGACGACCCTACCCCAGATTTATGGAATCAGAATATCCTTGTGAACAGGTTGGATACCTATGGTTTTAACAATTTGCCCTCCAGATTCTCAAGCTGTTAACCCTCACTGGCCAGAGGTGGGGCGTGTGTGGGAACCACAGCTATGACTGACTCAGGGCATCTCAAACTTGAATGTGCATATGATCACTTGGAGATCTTATTAAAATGTAAGTTCCAATTCAGTAGGCTGTAGTGGGATCTTAGATTTTACCTTTTTATCAAATTTCCAGGTGAGGCCAATGCTGCTGGTACATGGACCACCCTTTGAGTAGCAAGCATCTTGGTGACATAAAAGGAAGGCATGAACAAAAACCTCTTTTGATGAACAGTTCGTGAGGATTTATTGATGAATAAACTAGAAATTTTCATACATCGGAAGGAAGAATCTCAAAGTTCCTCTGTTCTATTCCTATTTAATGAGAGCTTGGTTAAAGGTCATGAATTCCTGGTGCCCAGTGACCCTGAAGTTGGCAGAAAGCAAAGTGGACATTCTGGACCTCAATAATCTCTGTTTCTAATAGAAAGGAGCACCAAGGATAGCCAGAGTCCATCAAAGTGATTTCTATTTTTTGGTGTTTTCTTATATTTAATGGTAAAAATCTATGCAAAACCATCACATCTGAATTCATACATATAAACCAAGAGATGACAAAGAGACCACACATAGTGATTGGTAGAGTGCTGGAAATACCTGCTGACTGAAATGCTTTTCAAAACAGATTAATTGCTGCTCATTTCTCTGCTACCCTAAGAAGGTCTGACACCGCACAGCTTTCGAAATAGGACATGCAACGTCCCTTACAATGGATTTCATGCCATTACTCAGTACCCCACTGATATAATAAAAGGCTGACTCATTTCCTTTCCTCTGCATGATCTGTTACAATGGAAACCAGGAGACCATATGCTGGGTCTAAAATGCTCAGTATGTCCAGTGGCTCACAGTGAATGTTCCAGCTTTAGGGTGACACACAGCCCAGAAAAGCAGTGAGAGAATCACTGCCGTACAGTTGCGTTGGAGGCTTTTGAGAAATTGGAAGGATTTCATCAGATAATCATTGTCTCCCTTGTCCAAAACTGATGGATGTCTGAGATGCTCTCTTATAACCTTGAATATCTTCTTTGTTCTTTTCTCAAAAACGTCTTAGCCGTACCTGCTTTGCCCACAGCGTTACTGTGTGCACCGTTTCTAATAGAGCTCATAATAAGAATATTTATTTCCTTGTCTTTCACCATCAAGATTGTCAGGAATGTCAGCACAGCTCAAGAAACTGGATTTCAGAGCTGCTGACTGCTGCCAGCAGAGACAAGTGCATTTCAGTAGATGTCTACGGAAATTTTTAATATACTTCTCTGTGGGAAAGGGAAAGTAGTCAGGTACTTCATTGTGCAGCAGCACAGCATCACTTCATGTGTTTTGCCTTTCCTAAAGAGATCATTATATCTGACATTAGTGGTATTTTTTCTTAATATATCTACAAGATTAATTTTTAGGGTTGCTGCCATGTGATGAAAACTTAATGCAGTGAAGGTAGCATGCAGAAGAAATTAGTAAAATCTTCCATTTTTATTTTGATCAGATTTCATATTAAAAAGAGAAGTGTTAGTCTGAGTGAACTTCACCTGAATCTAAATATATGTCCACAGTGAAGTGGTTTTCTCATATAAAGGACAGGCCTTCAATAATGCAAACACACTTGATAAACAAGATGTTTAGCCCTTATTGAGTTATAATTATGTATTGATAGAATCAATAGGGATTTGAGAGACTTCTTTTAATCTCTTCATTTTATAGATAGGCAGAGTGAGGCATAAATAATTTGAAGATATTTTCCCAGTATCAAATAATGATTTGAAACAGAACAAGGATCAAAACTCATATCCCAGACTCCAAATTTAGTGCTTCTGATACTAACTTGAAAGGAAAATGAAATCCTGAAGAACAATCCCATTTTCCAAACACAAACCTCTGAAATCAAACCTAGATTTTCTGTTAGTCTTCAAAAGCCAGCAATCCTAACAATTCAATGTCCCTGATCCAGACATAGAGGGGAACCTGCCTCTCCCACCTTTCCTTCGTATGCAGGATGTTTGAAGTACACGCCTCTTAGCTCCTTTACTAATTGTTATTTTCTGCTGGAAATGTTAGCTCAGAATTAGATGAGAAAGGAAACATTACAACTTTTGAACAGAGGACAAAAATAAAATAGTGTTTTCAAATTCCAAATCTAAAAAGTTTGTTCTTTTAATCATATGGAAAGCCGAACTAAAAATTAAGACAATAACAAGAATAGCAGATATTTAACTAAACTTCAGCCTGGATTTCCAAGAGTAGAGTTTATCAATCTTGTCATTACAGACGTTAGTGGAATCCTAATAAATATTACTATTTATTAAACCTCCGCACTACTGAATCCCTTATATGCAGTTATATGTGCCTTTTAGTATTCGTAGTTCCTTTTAGCCGATGCTGCAAATTGCCTACACATCTCTCCATATTCTCCCTTATTAGTAAAATTATGATATTTTCCAGAGCATAATATATCTGCATAAAATACTTGATATTTTAGTCTCCTTTGCCACTGGGGTGATCAATAAAATGGAGGCAAAGTCCTCAGGCAAAGAAAACTTCCGATAAAAAAAGGTAAATTGAAATGACAAAAACAAGCAAAAACAAACTACTGCCTTTTGTCTTTGCTTCTTCCCATTTGATCTGGTTTGGAATGCAGACTTCATGCCTCATCCATACCACATGCTAAGCACTTCAGAGAAGAATCAGAGAAGGGCATGAGTCCTGGAAGACATCCTCAAAAAGCTGTGCTAGCTTTAGACTGTATACCTTTGAAAATCTTGCATGCCAGCCAGGTGCAGTGGCTCATGCCTGTAATCCCAGCACTTTGGGAGGCCAAGGCTGGTGGATCACTTGAGGTCAGGAGTTTGAGACCAGCCTGGTCAACATGGTGAAATCCTATTTCTACTAAAAATATAAAAATTAGCCAGGCATGGTGGTGGACGCCTGTAATCCCAGCTACTCGGAAGGCTGAGGCATGAGAATCGTTTGAACCTGGGAGGCAGAGGTTACAGTGAGCTGAGATTACACCACCACACTCCAGACCGGGTGACAAAGTGAGACTCTGTCTCAAAAAAAAGAAAGAGAAAATGTTGCATGTGAAAAAAAGAACATTATGAGCTGGGTTTTCAGTTATTTGCAGCCCAGCGCATTCCTAACTGATCTAGTTGTTATGAGTCTCCACAAAGTGATCTAGATTCTATGGTCAAGGAACTTCTGTTCTTGGTCTGATCCTGTGACACTGCAATTAATAAGAAATATATATATTTGGTCTGCGTCCCAAAACACTTATAATTTCCTGAGTGATGTTGGTGAGAAGAGTGTCTTTTGTTATTCATAAATAGGCCCTTTTCAGCAATACTTTGAGTTTATTCTAACTAAGTGACTGTTGGTGAGGCCCATTGATTGGTTGTCAGAGGAACCAACCAAATAATTAAAGGGTTAGAACTTTCAGCCTCCCCATTCCCCACTCCTGGGGATGGGAGAAGGGCTGGAAATTGAGTTCAATTACCAATGGCCATAGATTCAATCAATCATGCCTACATAACAGAACCTGCATAAAAACTCTAAATGACAGAGTTTGGAGAGCTTCAGGGTTAATGAATGCATCCACATGTGGGGAGGATCCACAAAGATAGAAACTCTTGCATTCAGAACCCTTCAGACCTCACTCTATATGTTTACCTGGCTGTTCATATGTAACCTTTATATATCTTTTATAAGAAGCTGGTATGGTAAGTAAACTGTTTTCCCTGAGTTCTGGGAGCCATTCTAGCAAATATGGAGGCCAAGGAGGGAGTTTTGGGAGTCCCACTTTACAGCCAGTTACTCAGAAGTATGGGAGGTCAAGCACTTGAAAGTGCCATTTGAAGTGGGGGCAGCCTTGTGGGACTGAGCCTTTCTCCTATGAGTTCTGACACTAACCATCCCAGAGTAGTTAGTGGGGTAGTTACTGTCAAAAATTGAACTGTCCACCTGTCGTTGGACAGCCAGGTGGTGTCCAGAAGATTGGAGACTTGGTTGTTAGTGTGGAAAAAACCCATACATTTGGTGTCAGAAGTATTGCGAGTAGAAATAGTTCACAGACAGTTCCCAGACCAACCAGGAGATAGAATAAATCAGAGCCATCTTCTTTAACCCAATCAAGTTGTAAGAAGAATGAGTAGTTTTAATGACACTGCTTTACCAAGCAACAGCATTCTGATTTTGATTGACTCAGGTGTCTTTCTATTTGTGCCAGGTAGACTGCAGTGGGGTGGAAAATTTGCACAATCTGATATTTTCCTATCTTAATGATGGGAGGCATTCACAATGGTTTCTTCCTCTACATGGAGGGGCTTTGGGAATCTCTATAAATGACACTGTGCACTCAGCTGGTGTCAGGAGGGAGAACATTGAGCAAGAAAAATAACAGGGAGTGAAGCGTGCACATGTCAGTGCATTTATATGTACCTCCAGAATGGGGTGGCGGGCCACACAGTAGCACCATTCCTTGACCTCGACGGACAGACACAGTGCTTCTTGTTCTTGTTTTAAAGTTGTCAAGATCTGTTGAAAGAAATAAGGGAAAAAGCATTTACACTTTAAAGTCCTAAGATATCATGGGAGAGTGCCACTATTTCAAAAGAGAACCATTCTGCTCAAAACTGTGTTGGTAGCACCCATACCTGGGGAATTCAGGAGAGCTTCTTTTCATATGATATTGTCCCATCCTCCTTGATGTTATGGTTATACTGCCCACTAAAATATCTACTTACCACATGTGCCTATTTAGATTTAAAATAATTAAAATTAAATACAATTTATAATTGAGTTCCTCAGACACTAGTCACATTTCAAGTGCTCAATAGCCACATGCACTTAGTGATTATCACACTGGCCAGCACAGACATAGAAGACTTCCATCATGCCAGGACATTATATTCGACAGTGCAGGTCTAGGTGAAGAAACAGGTTTAAAGATGTTAAGTAACCTGCCCAAGACCTCTCTGTATTTAAATATCATTATCAGGATGCAAAATCGGGTTTTCTGATACAATTCTGTTCACTTCACAAACCATTCTATTATATATAATTATACTTGTCTCTCCATATATACCCAGAGAGTGACTCTCCCTCTTTATACACAAACACAACTCTGTATAAAATGTATAAATAGACATAAATACAGACACACAATTGTTTTAAAGTTTTGCGGTGTACTTTAAAATATTTAGAAGGTACCGTTCATGGTTCTTTTTAGAAGAATGTTTTATTAACTCAAAAAGGTCCAGTCTGGTTAGAGAGATAAGACATTTATAAACTCAAAGATCACAGTATAGGTAAATAAGCCGTTACAAATACAAATGAGTTAATATAAGAAATATGTCTAATAAAGTGAGATATATTATTGTTTAAGAAACATTTTTTTCACCCTTCCAAATGTAAATCCTCTCAATAAGGAGTGTGTTAAGTGCCATTTCATTTTTTGTTGTCTATTACATTTGATTTAATAACCTTTTATCGGATTTAAGGCTTCTAATTCAAGTATGTTGTGCAGGGTTGCATACCATCTAGCTGTGCACATTAGAGCAGAGTAACATTTGCTGATGATTTTCTCCATGCTGGCCATTTTGGTAAGTATTTTATGATGATTATTTCATGTACTCCTAACAACAATCAGGAAGGCTGCAGTTACAAATTGGAATGTTTCCACACTCAGGCTTAGTTTCAAGGAGTGCTAAGGATATTTTAAAAATTACACATATACATGTCTTAATTACCATATTCTTCTGGAATTAGGGACATTTTAAGTTTGTACATTATTGTCTTCATCACTTATGTATTCATAAAAATTCCATTAAGTACCATCTGACTGCCAACTCAGAAGGCAAGCATTGTGAGAACACAGCTTCTGTCCTGTTGGGGCTCAAGCAGGCAGGTCTGACACATAACACCTAATCATAGCAACCCAAAGACTGCCAGGTTTGGGCTGTGAAAAGTGCACATGAAGGACACACACATACTCAGCACAAAACAAATCAAAGCTATGATTTGAAAAACATTGCTGATGTAATAGACTTCTTTTTATTCAATGGACACCAGGTGAGGGTAGAACATGGTATTTTTCTTATCTTTATGGACATGGTCTGAGATTTCTTCAAAAGGAACTAAACCAGGATTTTAAAAAGTATGTTATGGAATTAATATTTTAAACCATTATCCCTAAAAGTAACACTGAATCACTCTGAATTGTCACTTCTGCATATAGGTTCTTAGAGTAAGTCATCTACATTTTTGCACATATATCCCATTCGGTTTCCAGAATTACATGAAAAATTAAGAGCTGATAGATAGTAGAGATCAGGTATCATCTAGGCAAAACCAATCATGGTTTCTGACTAGAGAAACAGTATTAAGAAATGAGAAAGAAAATGAGAAATAGGGGCAATGATTTTTAACTATAAAAACTGTATTCATGTTTTTCCTTCTTAGTTTATGAATTCATTCACGTATACAGGTTTTAGGCATTTGAAGTGTATCTCATTAATCTGGTATTTGAGAAAATAATCAGAAACATTTATTAGTCATTAATTGAAATAGATTCCAGATGATGAACCCTACCTATACAGCAAATGGAAAGACTGTATTCGGGCAGATCTGAGTTTGAAAACCATCTCTGCCACTTATTAGCTGTGTTGACTATGGGCAGGTCTTAATTTTCTCACAAATATAATGACAATGAATGTTTCTTTGTTTCAACATGAGAATCATGTGAAAAGATTTAATGAGATAATCTTTGAAAAGGCATGAAGGCAAGCACAAGACCTTTCATGCTACAAGGCTGGTAGTCAGTATGTTTCTTCTGTTCATTGTGGAATGCTGTGATTCAGTGCCAAAGCATATCCCAAACATTCCAACTAAGGAAAGGTTTCAAATAGCAAATGCACACTAGAGTGAGCTGTAGATGTGAATCAAAGGATGTGATATTTATGCACATGTTTAGGGAAAGATTACATGCCTCAAATTGTTCTTTTCAGGTATGAATACCCAGATCCTAATGGTTAACAACATGATATTTTTTCTAAGTCAAAGAGCTATGTGTGTAAATGGGTATTATGTTAAAGTTTGTACACTCATGATTAAGCCTTTACCAGTAATATTTCCACATATATTTTTATTTCTTTATTTATTAAAAATTTTTCCATCAGTTATTGGGATACAGGTGGCATTTGGTTACATGAGTAAGTTCTTTTTTTTTTTTTTTTTGGAGATGGAGCCTCACTCTGTTGCCAGGCTGGAGTGCAGTGGCATGATCACGGCTTACTGCAACCTCCACCCCCCAGGTTCAAGTGATTCTCCTGCCTCAGCCTCCTGAGTAGCTGGGACTATAGGAGTGCATCACCACACCCAGCTAATTTTTGTATTTTTAGTAGAGACAGAGTTTCACCACGTTGGCCAGGATGGTCTCAATCTCTTGACCTCGTGATCCACCCAGTCTCCCAAAGTGCTGGGATTACAGGCATGAGCCACCATGCCCAGCCATGAGTAACTTCTTTAGTGGTGATTTGTGAGCTTTTGGTGCACCCATCACCCAAGCAGTATACACTGCACTATATTTGTAGTCTTTTATTCCTTGCCCACCCTCCCACTCTTCCCCCCAAGTCCCCAAAGTCCATCGTATCGTTCTTTTATTTTATCTTATCTACTTATTTATTTAGATGGACTCTCGCTCTGTTGCCCAGGCTGGAGTGCAGTGACGTGATCTCAACTCACTGCAAGCTTTGCCTCTTGGGTTCATGCCATTCTCCTGCCTCAGCCTCCCAAGTAGCTGGGACTACAGGTGCCCGCCACCACGCCTGGCTAATTTTTTGTATTTTTAGTAGAGACAGGGTTTCACTGTGTTAGTCAGGATGGTCTTGATCTCCTGACCTTGTGATCCGCCCGCCTCAGCCTCCCAAAATGCTGGGATTGCAGGAGTGAGCCACCATGCCTGGCCTCATCATATCATTTTTATGCCTTGCGTCCTCATAGCTTAGCTCCCACATATCAGTGAGAACATACAATGTTTGGTTTTCCATTCCTGAGTTACTTCACTTAGAATAAGAGTCTCCAGTCTCATCCAGGTCACTGCAAATGCTGTTTATCTATCCTTTTTATGGCTGTATAGTATTCCATCACACACATATATATATATATATGCCATAGTTTCTTTAGCCACTCGTTGATTGATGGGCATTTGGGTTGGTTCTACGATTTTGCTATTGTGAATTGTGCCACTATAAACATGCACGTTCAAGTATCTTTTTTGAGTAATGACTTCTTTTCCTCTGGTTAGATACCCAGTAGTGGGATTGCTGGATCAAATGGTAGTTCTACTTTTAGTTCTTTAAGGAATCTCCACACTGTTTTCCATAATGACTGCACTAGTTTGCATTCCCACCAGGAGTGTAGAAGTGTTCACTGTTAACTGCATCTACACTAACATCTACTGTTATTTGATTATGGCCATTCTTGCAGGAGTAAGGTGGTATCACATTGTGGTTTTGATTTGCATTTCCCTGATCATTAGTGATGTTGAGCATTTTTCATATGTTTTTTGGCTATTTGAATATCCTCTTTTGAGAATTGTCTATTCATGTCCTTAGTCCGCTTTTTGATGGGATTGTTTGATTTTTTTTCTTATTGATTTTTTTGAGTTTGTTGTAGAGTCTGGATATTAGTCCTTTGTCAGATGTATAGATTGTGAAGATTACTTCCACTCTGTGGGTTGTCTGTTTACTCTGCTGACTGTTCCTTTTGCTGTGCAAAAGCTCTTTAGTTAGGTCCCAGCTATTTATCTTTGTTTTTATGGCATTTGCTTTTGGGTTCTCTTGGTCATGAAATCCTTGCCTAAGCCAATGTCTAGAAGGTTTTTCCGATGTCATCTACTAGAATTTTTATAGTTTCAGGTCTTAGGTTTAATTCCTTAATCCATTTTCAGTTGCTTTTTGTATAAGGTGAGAAATGAGGATCCAGAGTCATTTTATCTCCAAAGCCTTGGTACTTGGGTAATGATCAGTAGCAGCAGGCATTATGGGACAGAATATGGATAATGCTCTATCACTGTGACCTTCACACTAATAGCAACAATAGAATTGACTTGCAGACTATATTGTAGTCATACCATGTGGCCAAGTACTTTTCTTATTTTTTCTCATTTAATTCCATTATACTTTAAACTCCCAATTTATAGGTGACACAGCTGAAACTCAGGGAGGTGCAGCACCTTCTTCACACACCTGGGAAGTGGCCAGAAGATGCAAACTCATGTGTTGTCTCTTTCCAGAGTTACTGCTCTGAAGCACCATAATCTATGGCATCTTCAATGATGTCATAAAGTCAGTGAAAAAGAGCTTTCGAATCAGTTACTTGACATGCCAGAGACACAAAAAAAGTTCATTTAAATAAAATTTACACTCAGTGAACATGGAAAGAAATCCACATTTCAACACATAGTGTGATGGGTTGGTATAAGTACTTTGATTTCAAGTCTTCTATTCCTCTGCTTTTCTTTGTGAATGGGCATTCAACATGGAGATTTTAAATGTTAGGTGCAAAGTGTGAAGTTGAACAAGGAGAAAACAAACAGAAACAACTCTATTAAGAAGCAGGATTGTTGTCTTGTTAGGAAGGTAGCTAAACAATTACACTTGGGTTGTATTTCCTTTAGCAATTGGTCACTAAAGATATGACTGAATAAATAATGTATGTGTAAAACAAGGAATTAATATCCATGCACCATTGTTTCTTAAAATAGCCTGTCTTTCAAGCTTTATATGCGGTTCATTGACATGTGATGTGTAGAATTTTAAAAAATAAATACCTCTACTTTTTGGTGATTTCATTTGTCAGCATTTTATATAACTTTTCCCAACAGCCATGTGCTAAGGATTGTACAATTGTGTGGCAGATGTGTTTTCATATCATATTTGTGAAGACAGCTGTCCTTTATTCTCCTATGGAATGTAATATCTGAATTTCATTTTTAAATGAGATTAGAAAATATGCTATAGTATTTGGAATGTGTTATCTCATTGAGACTAGAGAGGAAGTGATTTAGCAGTTACGTTCCTGGAGGAGTGGATATGTACAAAGGCCTTAAAGCTGCAATATGCTATCAATAATAAAAAGTCTTAATATAGGAAAACATTTGGAATTCAGGTCATGGAGTAAATCAGAGAGTAAGGGGAAAATGTCCACATATTTCTTGTCTGGGAAATTTTTAAATATTTAGAGCTGGGGAAGAAGTATCTTACCATAAATACCTGAATATAGTCTAGAGGAAATAAAATCAAGAGGGTCCAAGACCTTTTTTGAGAAGTAATTAACAGTAAATAAGAAAGAGTAATTTATTTAGGTCATAATTAATGGACTAGCCATTACACATATGGACAGGAAGAACTGAAGCTATTCACAGAGAGTGATGGCTCAGAGGAAGGTATAAAAAGTTAAGTTTTAAAATGGCCAGGAAAGGTTAATGAGATAATATCACACATCATAGCTTGTTAAGAATCCACAGAGAGAAGAGAGAAAAGAAAAGAGGAAAAATGATACAGTAACCATGCATGTAATACATGTATTATTTAATGCAAGTCAAAAAATACCAATTCACTTTTTTCCTGACTTGGGTAGACCTGGATTCTATTAATTCTCCCAGGGTGGCCTTGGAACAAGAAATTGTCAGCACTAGTTCCCTTTGTTATTGCTTCCTTTTGAAAGAAGTAATCAGTAAGGAGATCAATATCAACTTGGAAAAATGGTCAAGTGATATATCTGTTATGAATATGATCTCCATAATGATGATTGCACCATTTATAAAAAGAAAAGAGGTATTTTTGGAGAGTAACTTTAAAAACCCACTATCATGCAGCAAATTTAAAGTTATCTCTTGACTCTCTGCCATTTGCTCCCTGTGTGTGTGTGTGTGTGTGGATGCACACTTTATGGCTTCCTGGATTGAAGAGACTTGTAGTGAAAATAAATCTAAATTTACAAAACCTGAGTTTCTTTTTTTTTCCCTGTGAAAATAAATTTATTTTTATTTTTTTAAATTAATTTATTATTATTATTATACTTTAAGTTCTAGGGTACATGTGCATAACGTGCAGGTTTGTAACATGTGTATACTTGTGCCATGTTGGTGTGCTGCACCCATCAACTCGTCACCACCCATCAACTCATCATTTACATCAGGTATAACTCCCAATGCAATCCCTCCCCCCTCCCCCCTCCCCATGATAGGCCCCGGTGTGTGATGTTCCCCTTCCCGAGTCCAAGTGATCTCATTGTTCAGTTCCCACTTGTGAGTGAGAACATGCAGTGTTTGGTTTTCTGTTCTTGTGATAGTTTGCTAAGAATGATGGTTTCCAGCTGCATCCATGTCCCTACAAAGGACACAAACTCATCCTTTTTTATGGCTACATAGTATTCCATGGTGTAGATGTGCCACATTTTCTTAATCCAGTCTGTCACTGATGGACATTTGGGTTGATTCCAAGTCTTTGCTATTGTGAATAGTGCCGCAATAAACATACGTGTGCATGTGTCTTTATCGCAGCACGATTTAGAATCCTTTGGGTATATACCCAGTAATGGGATGGCTGGGTCATATGGTACATCTAGTTCTAGATCCTTGAGGAATCGCCATACTGTTTTCCATAATGGTTGAACTAGTTTACAATCCCACCAACAGTGTAAAAGTGTTCCTATTTCTCCACATCCTCTCCAGCACCTGTTGTTTCCTGACTTTTTAATGATCGCCATTCTAACTGGTGTGAGATGGTATCTCATTGTGGTTTTGATTTGCATTTCTCTGATGGCCAGTGATGATGAGCATTTTTTCATGTGTCTGTTGGCTGTATGAATGTCTTCTTTTGAGAAATGTCTGTTCATATCCTTTGAGCAACGGCAGCAAAAGCCAAAATTGACAAATGGGATCTCATTAAACTAAAGAGCTTCTGCACAGCAAAAGAAACTACCATCAGAGTGAACAGGCAACCTACAGAATGGGAGAAAATTTTTGCAATCTACTCATCTGACAAAGGGCTAATATCCAGAACCTCAAACAAATTTACAAGAAAAAAACAAAAAACCTGAGTTTCAAAGCCACATTTTTTACATTCTTTCCACTTAGGAAGAAGGAAGACTGGACTTCCCTGTAAGAGAGTATATAGCAAGAGGAAGAACTGCATGATGGTTTAACACTCTGCATTTGGAGTCAGAAGGACCTCAGTACAAACTTACCACTCTTACTTTCTACCTGTATGATGTAGGTTAGTTACTTAATCCCCTTGAACTTCAATTCTCACTTCTAATGTCAGGACATTAATTCCTATCTCATAGGACTTTCTGAAGATTAAGATTACGCATGTAAAGCACTTAAGATGCTGCCTGGTCCAAAGTCAGTAGTCTACAAATGTTAGCACTATCAGTATGATCTTTGAGCATAAGGAAAGTTTACAGAAAGTGACTCACTGGGAGTAACTTCCACCAGATAAAGTAGTCAAGTCAACCCTACTGTGGCAAAAAACAAAACAAAACAAAAAACTGATTTTAAGACTTAAAATATATCCTCTTCTGCTAGTCCTAATTATGTTTTCAAGTCAAGATTGATGCTGAAGTGAATCAGATATCTTATCCTTTACATTGCATGAACTGTATTCTTTATAACACATTTAAGGTATATGCACATATACCCTGGATTCAGATAATTCTTCATGAGAAATTCTTCCTATAATCTTATGGTCTGAGAAATCTTGTGTTACTTAAAAATATTGTTTCTATAAAACAGTAAAATTTATATTTCTCTATCTTTTTAAAACTTTAAATTTAGGGGTACATGTGCAGGTTTGTTACAGGTAAACTTTGGTCATGGGGGTCTGTTGTACAGATTATTTCATCACCCAGGTATTAAGCCCAGAACCCATTAGTTATTTTTCCTGATCCTCTCCCTCCTCCCGCCCTCCACCATCTAATAGGCCCCAGCATGTGTTGTTCCCGTTTATGTGTCCATGTGTTCTCATCCTAGCTCTCACTTGTAAGGGAGAACATGTGGTATTTGGTTTTCTGTCAACTTGCTGAGGATAATGGCCCAGTACCTTTTTTAAAGGATATAAAAATATGTGATTTTTGGCTGGGCACAGTGGCTCATGCCTGTAATCACAGCACTTTGGGAGGCCGAGGCAGGCAGATTACTTGAGGTCAGGAGTTCGAGACCAGCCTGGCCAACACAGGGAAACCCTGTCTCTACCAAAAATACAAAAATTAGCTGGGTCTGGTGGCATGTGCCTGTAGTCCCAGCTGCTCAGGAGGCTGAGGCAGGAGAATTGCTTGAACTTGGGAGACGGAGGTTGCAGTGAGCCGAGATCGCACCACTGCACTCCAGCCTGGGTGACAGAGCAAGACTCCATCTAAAAACAAAAACAAAAACCTGACATTAATTACCCCAGTTTGTTGGCAGTCTAAAGTAAGGGACCAGGAGGCTGGGCGTGCCTGTAGTCCCAGCTACTCGGGAGGCTAAGGCAGGAGAATGGCGTGAACCTGGGAGGCGGAGCTTGCAGTGAGCCGAGATCACGACACTGCACTCCAGCCTGGGTGACAGAGTGAGACTCTGCCTCAAAAAAAAAAAAAAAAATAAATAAATAAATAAAATAAATAAAATAAAATAAAATAAAATAAATAAAAAATAAAATACAAATAAAGTAAGGGACAAAAACCTTTTTTTGGACACTGAGTCTTGCTCTATTGCCCAGGCTGGAGTGCAGTGGTGTGATCTCAGCTCACTGCAACCTCTGCCTCCTGGGTTTAAGTGATTCTCCTGCCTTAGCCTCTGGAGTAGCTGAGATTACAGGCACCTGCCACCATGCCCGGCTAATTTTTGTATTTTTAGTAGAGACAGGTTTCCCACGTTGGCCAGGCTGGTCTCAAACTCCTGACTTCAAGTGATCCGCCCGCCTCGGCCTCCCAAAGTACTGGGATTACAGGTGTGAGCCACCGCACCTGGCTGGGACCAAAATGTTATGCTAGGTCTAATATTCCTAAGTCAGTGTACACTTGAGATACAAATGACTCATTCACAGAAATGACTTCTGACCTTTTTATTTCCTTTTTTTTTTTTCAGAGCCTCTAATTCTGCAGCCATGAACATCACTATGAAAATCCTTAATACACTTATTTCATAGTAAAAGGCAAGGATTATTCAGAGCTGTCCTAGGTGCTGATTCCAACCCTCACAGTGTTCTCTCTACAACTGCCTGAGTTTTTTCTTACCCTGTTCAGTTACACCAAATAAAACCTTACAATTTAGATATTACTTTGGAATTACAAAAATATCATTTTAAACCATAAATACCTTCAAAAGTATGACCTTGCTATTAATCATTTTCAGTGAAGAGTGAATTAATTCAATCAGGTTGCTTTCACTTAACAAGTAAGTAAGAGCAGTATGGAGTCTTCAAATGTAAGTTTTGAATAACCAAAGAAGAATCAAAGGAAAATTTAATCTATGAAATAATGGAGAAGGCAAAACAGTGCTGAGAAAGTTCAAGAAGGATAATGACTTAAAAAACTGGATGAGGAAAGTGGTGTGTGGAGACTGCCAAAGACAAATTTGCCTAGGGTCAGCAATCCTCTATTTAGCAAAATGGCAGGTTATTCTCCTCTTTCTCTTCTTGAACCACATTACTAGATCATACATCACTCTTTGTTTCCAGGAACAAAACCTAGGCAAGAATTAAAAATAGCATAATCAATATTACATGTTAAGAAGGCTTCTTAACTTTGGCAATTTAACCACTTTATAAATATTATCTATTTAGAAGGATGTTAAGGCCAGTTCCATCCAGCTTAGCTAAATAACATAATTTCTCAATTTCTATGTATTTATTCATTCAGTCTTCACCACAACTCTTTGAGGTGGGTTCTATTACTATCCTCATTTAACAGAAAGAAAAATAAACATCCAAGAGCTTAGATTAGAATCCGGATTTTCCCGACCCAGAAGTCCCTATATATAACTTCTATTCTATATCAAATTAAATAACAGGGATGAAACCATACTTGTTGATGGTCTGTTTGACTGTTTGAGATTCTCACACTTTTTCACCCCTCAACTATTATTTTCTTGACTTTACAGAAAATAAAGGTTGCTTGGCTGCCCTTTTCTCTGGGAGCATACAGCATTCCTGATAGCTATTTTTATTTCTCATTTTAGTTCTTTCCTTTTCCTCATTTGACATACTCTATTTTATCTAGACCTTTGTGCTATTTAAGAGGCCAAAGAACAACTCAATTTAAAATGTCTGAGTTTCCCTGTGTGTTCCACAAAAATGTACACCTATGTAACTCATGAGGTTACTGCAATTAGTGAGATATGGCATCGTTAATAATGTTGTTCTCCTTCGGAGACAGGTGCCCTAACATGCAAGCTATTATTACCAGCATTTTTCTCTACGGGAGCTCATCTCTTTTCCCATATCATCCTGACTCAGGAGTGTTAATGGTTAGGCAGCTGCATTCTTTATCTTTGGTTTCATACTTACACAACACAAAGAGAAACAAAGGTTTCAGAAAGGCATTGGGCCTAGTAAATTTCCGAATAAAATATGGACCCTTCGCTGTGCTCTGCAAAGGCCCTTCAGGATGCAGTCCCTGCCTGCGTCCCTGGCTTTGTTCCCTGCCACTTCCCTTGTTACTTATTTATACCATAATGGCCACATTTTGCTTTCTGTTCTTCAACCACTTTGCAGCTAACCCAGTCTCAGGACCCTTGTCCTTGCTGTTCCCCTTGTTTGGAGTGCTCTTCCCCATTCTTTGGCTTATCATGTTTAGTCATTAGGAACCAACTCAAATGCCCCTTCTTCAGAGCAGCAGTACCTGAGGGCTTAAGTAAAGTCAACCATGACCTGGCTCCAGTTACTCTCTGTCACATCCCCTCTTTACTACATCCTTCCCAGCAATCACCACCACCATCATCTGCAACTACGGTTCTCATTTGTGTACTTTACTGTCTCCATTCCCTCCCCAAATAAAAGCTCACTGTGAGGCAGGAATCTTGCCAGTTTTTATGAGGCTATAGCCAATGCCCAAAACAGTGTCTGATACATAGGAGATACTTAATTAGTTTTGTTGAACACTGCTCTTCTTCCTGTTTCACAGGCTGTGGTGGTGGTCAGTGAGAACTGTTGGACTAGGGTGAACTTCCTTGTATTTGTCCTCATGACACACTGTTTTCCAGTATCGTGGCTACAAAGGACCTTTGTATGCTCAATAGCCAGGGATGCTCTGGAGAATAACTTCAAGAAAAGGTGTCCAATCAAGGGCATGGAGCCACCTACTCTCCCGCATCCCCTTCCTTAAAAGGAAAGCTAAGAGATAAACTAAAATTGGAATGTAATCAGCATATGAAATGCAGTTATTTCTTTGCAAAATAAATACCCTCCCACCCAGTCGCCCACTCACCCCTGCCCCAGGGAATGCCAGAGATGATGAAAACATGAAACAACTCCTTGCAAATTGCATGGGCCTATTATTTGTGATTAGGGCTGTTATCAGTCAGTCAGTGATATATCATACAATTATCTTTTCTTCATCTAGTGTAATAATTTTATAACTGATAGACTTATGATCATTATAGCTTTGACGGAAAGAAATATGATTCTTCATTTTGAATTTTACTTTATAGCCTTTATTCCTCCCCAATGAAAATTAAAATTAGCAGGTTGTAATTCATTGTACCAATCTTCTTAATAAACAGGCATCTTAGAAGGCAAATCAGACACATTCAAGTAACACCAGAATGAATATTCTCTGAAGAAAATGCTGAAAAGTTATGCATCAAGAGGCCATGATAAAGTCAGTAATCTACAGAAAAGGCCTTGGAAACGTATTACTAAATGGAGACGTAAGGGCCACAGATCATGATCAAACCCCAGAGACTACAAATCTGTGAGCCATACAATTGGTCATGAAAAACCCTGCTTCGAAGTGAAAGAAATCTCTTCATCTCAAACTTTTTCATTCAATTTCTTTTCTTTTTATTAACCTTTCAGGAATATAAACCTAGGCAGTGAACTCACTACCATATTTGCTTACACTTAGTGGCAGTGGATACAATCTCTTAAGAAAGAGGGGGCAGTTTCTCACTTCCTACTTGTGAATGAAACTAGATCAACGTTCAAGTAATTATACCTTCTCTTAATTCTATCCAAAGAGTAGGTATTTTTTTCCTCCAAGAAGCTTGGGAGGAAACTGCACTGATATTTACTTTAAAAGGAGAGGCAGATGTTACCAGTACTTCCTGGTATCCATGCTCTGCAGAAAAAGTTTTGCTTTCAAAGCTAATAGAAGACTCTTCACTATGTACTCAGTTTCAGGTTTTTGAACTAATAAAGTAGGCATTTCATTACAAAATGCAAGTCATGCTTAGATTCATTGCTCCTAAGAAACTGGACATGCTTTGCATCATAGCTATTTTAGGGAAATCAAAGGTATGGGGAGTAACAGGTTTGTTTAATCACTGGTTCAACAAGGGCTGTTTCTCTCTCTTTTCCATCCTCTTTGAGTATAAAGTGTATCTTGGGATACTGGAAGCTGAATTCGCTGTATACCAGTTAAAAATTTTTAAGGGCAAAAAAAAAAAAGAGTTCTGTATATAAATGAAATTCCCAGATGAGGAGCAGCTGTTATTTATGTTGAATTTACGTTGCTTCGGCAACTTCAACCATATATTTTTATCTCATTTAATTACAGTTTTGAAAATAAAACCATCATCAAATATACATGCAAGCTATGTGTGTATTCATCATCTATTTAGATTTTGCAATGGGTGCTGTTTCCCTGTTCTCATTTTCACAAAGAAGAATCAGAGATAAGGCTGCAGTGTGTTAAACCTGTCAATTCTTAGAAATGCCATTGCTCATGCCCCTTGCTCTTAAGTGCACTTTGTGGTAGTTAAGAACCAATATTCATTCATTCAATACCTACAATATGCCTACTATTGGCACCTATCATAATGCCAGCCACTGTTTTAGATACTGGGGATACATCACTGACAACACAAAACAAAGCAAAATCTCTCTTCTCAAAGAGCTTAATGTGGGTAAGAGATGACAAACTAAATACATAAATCACACACAGTGTCGTTGATGCGCACTACAGAAAAAAAAGCTAGGGAAACTGGACAGGGGATGTTAATATGAAAATTTGAAAAGAAGAAGTAATATAAAGTAGAACGTTTCTGCTTTCCATCCTACTTCTATGTGCGGGAGGATAAATCACTCCCCCCTTTGCCAACTCAGCTCTCGTCCCCCACCGAGGCTGCCAAGAAGGGCGCAGAGTAGTGCCAAGTGACACAGCAGTCCTGATTTAGTTTGGTACTTTCTTATTTATAACTGATGGGGAAGTCATCTTAGTTCATGTAACACCTGAGGAAACTAATAAATAAGCATTTTCACCTTATATCTAAAAGTTAAAAACAGCTCCCTAGCAAAACAAAACTTCTCAGCTGCTGAAGAAGTGGGAGAAACTGAGGAGACATGTGAAATACACACTGATTTGCTAAGAGAAGACAATTAACAAACTAGCATGGTGATCATCTGTGTCAGCAATGGATGGTTACTGTTTTCTGCCTCCGAAATCCTATGAAGTCAGAGGATTTCAGTTAGGAAGATCTTCCCATCCTTTGTGCGGCCTGACACCCCTCCCTTCTTCAATATTACTTGTGGTGCCATGTGTGGAAGATGTTGTGAGGAATACGAAGACCAACATGGTCCCTGACCTCAAGACGTTTACAATCCAGATATGATAGGCACATCCATGGCTCTACTGTAAGGTATAAAGAAAGTATGTAGAGCATTGCTGTAAGAGTGTAGAGTAAATGCTGTAGAGTATTAGAAAGTGCCATGAGAGTAGAAAAAACAGTCTACTTTTTGCTGGCGGGGATCACCCAATCAACATTCCATCTTCACAGACTGCGGACCCAGAACAATGAGGATAAAGGGACTTGAGTTTTCGGTTTAGTTCTGGGATAAAAACCTGGCCAATTTCCCCCCTTTGGCATCCACGACCTGGTTCCTCTCAATCTCCACCTCGGCCCTGCTCACTGTCCCCACTGTTTTTTTTTTTTTTTTTTTTTTTTTTTTTTTTTGAGAGAGTCTCGCGCTGTCACCCAGGCTGGAGTGCAGTGGCGCGATCTCAGCTCACTGCAAGCTCCGCCTCTCCGGTTCACACCATTCTCCTGCCTCAGCCTCCCGAGTAGCTGGGACTACAGGCGCCCGCCACCTCGCCCGGCTAGTTTTTTTTTGTATTTTTAGTAGAGACGAGGTTTCACCGTGTTGGCCACAATGGTCTCGGTCTCCTGACCTCGTGATCTGCCCCCCTCGGCCTCCCAAAGTGCTGGGATTACAGGCGTGAGCCACCACACCCAGCCTACTGTCCCCATTGTTTTTAATGCAGGTCATTGTGCACAGACAGTGCCAAGGTACAGCCTCACCTCACCACAAGGCACAACTGGATTCTCATGAGAGCTCTGGCATCAAGTGAGTTCAAGAGAGTTACTCAAACCCAGACTTTAACAATATTGAGACTACTCATACTCTGGTTTTCAAAAATATGAGCCAAGCTAATATCCAGCTACATTCTCATTTTCCACATCAGAGCACTGGCCTGTCATCTTTCCATCTTCACAACATTGCTCCTGAGATCATTTTCTGTTCTGATTTCTTTGGGTTTGTCTTTGCCTTGCAACTTTAATAGTGCAGTTTTCGGCAACTGAATTGTAGCGCAACTCCAATTGCTCTTCTGTAACGAGAAACTTTACAGCTGCAAACCTCACGTGGCACTTGAATTTCCACAGGCGTCTTTAAAGATTGTAGACGAAGCCACAGTGATCAGGATGCTACACAGTGCAGCAACTGACGCTTTTTTTTCCTTCTCTTTTTTGAGACTGAGTCTCGCTCTGTCGCCCAGGCTGGAGTGCAGTGGCTCCATCTCGGCTCACTGCAACCTCTGCCTCCGGGGTTCACGACTTTCTCCTGCCTCAGCCTCCCAAGTTGCTGGGACTACAGGCGCCTGCCACCGCGCCTGGCTAATTTTTATATTTTTAGTAGAAATGGGGTTTCGCCTTGTTAGCAGGATTTTTTTTTTTTTTTTTTGACAGAGTTTTGTTCTTGTTGCACAGGCTGGAGTACAATGGTGCAGTCTCGATTCACTGCAACCTCCGCCTCCCAGGTTCAAGCAATTCTCGTGCCTCAGCCTTCCAAGTAACTGGGATTACAAGCTCCTGCCACCAAGCCTGGCTAAATTTTTTGTATTTTCAGTAGAGACGGGGTTTCACCATGCTGGCCAGGCTGGTCTTGAACTCCTGACCTCAGGTGATCTGCCTGCCTCTGCCTCCCAAAGTGTTGGGATTACAGGCGTGAGCCACCATGCCCGGCCGATAAAGACATTTTTAAGTCTCCCTAAAATAGCCGGACATGGTGTTGTGTGCCTATAATTCCAGCTACTTGGGAGGCTGAGGCAGGAAGATTGCTTGAGTCCAGGAGTTTGCGACCAGCCTGGGTAACACAGAGAGACCTTGTCTCATGCTCAAAATATGTGGGTGTGGTTGAGTGAGCTAGTGAAGATATTACAGATCTCAGGTATCCTGGTCCTTAAGTGGTAAGAGCAATGCTCACACCTTTCTTGCCTAGTTGGTTGTTAGCTAATTCAGCCACTTGTAGGTTGCAGTAAAAATAGTAGTATTTAGAGCCAAGATTTACTGAGTGCTTCCCATGTGCTAGGCACATATCCTAAGTGTTTTTCACGTATTAACAATATATAAAATCGAATCCTCTGAACAATCCATAAAGTGGGTAATTTTATATTCCTTTTTATAGATAAGGAAACCGATGCCTCAACAGCAAAATAAATTGTTCAAGTACACAGGGGTAGTAAATGATAATGCCAGAATGCTAACCCAGGCTGTCTTTCTCCAGGTAAACTGATGGTTTTTCCTCATTCTAAATGTTTTATTGTGTGACATATTAGGCAAACAAAGAAAACAAATAATGTTTATGCAGAGTTATAAGAATACTAAGGTGCACACCTGTGATCCTAACACCCAGTGGAACAAATGAAGCACTGCCAGTAATGTCGAAGCCTCTGTGTATTCCTCCCTGACTGTACCCCCACTGCTGATTATTGTGTTTGTCATGTGTTTCTTCCTTATGGTTTTATCACACATATATGTGTGTGCGTTTGTGTGTGTGTGTGTGTGTCTGTGTGTATGCAGACACATGCACAAATATATATATCCCTAAATAATGTATTGTTTGGCCTTGAAAGTAATTTGTACTTCATAAAAATGGAATTGTACTATGTATTCCTCTAACACTTGCTATTTTTACTCAACATTATTCCTTTGAGTCTTAGTCTCAATGGGTGTAGCTGTGGTTCATTCATTTTCATTGTGTGGTAATGGTTCTTTATAAGAATTTACTGCCAGGCTCAGTGGCTCTCACCTGTAATCCCAGCACTTTGGGAGGCCAAAGCAGGTGGATCACCTGAGGTCAGGAGTTCGAGACCAACCTGGCTAACACGGTGAAACCCTGTCTCTACTGAAAAATACAAAAAATTAGCCAGGTGTGGTGGCAGGCGCCAGTAATCCCAGCTTCTCCAGAGCCTGAGGCAGGAGAATCACTTGAACCCAGGAGGCGGTTTCAGTGAGCCAAGATCGCACCTCTGTGTCAGAAAGAAAAAAAAAAATTCCACAGCTAATATAGTTAATATATTATTTCCACTGTCCATCAATAGTTCTTTTCCCACTTACTTGCTATTATAAACTAAACTGGTATAAAAGGCCTGTGTCTTGCACATATTTCCAAGCGTTTCCTTGGTTTAGAGTGTGTATATTTAAGAGTATAAAATACAAGTTTAGATTTATAAGTTCACAAGGTATTTATACAATCTGTTTTCTAAAATAGTTGGGACAATTTCAATCTTGTCTCCCTAAATGAGAATTCCTGTTGTTCCTCAACAACACTTATTATTTTAGTTTATGTCAATCTGGTATCTGAAATGATAATTCTTGATTTCTAATTTGCATCCCTTTGATGATTAATAAAGCTGGTTTTTCATATATTTATGGGCCATTCACATTTCATCATTCTGAAAATGCCAGTTCATATCATTTACCCAGTTATATAAAAGATTTTTATTTTTCTTACTGACTCATTGGAGTTCTTTATTTACTTGGGAACCTTTATTTGTTACATTTTTACAAATGTCTTCTCCTACTATATCTCTGTCTTTTTCATTCTCTGGTATTCTTTGATAAATGACAGGCCTATGAATTCATCAGTCTTTTCTTTAAGGCTAACATTCATAATTTCTTACTTAAGAAACTCGTCTTTATCTTGAAGTCATACAGATATTCGCCTACATTTTTTTTTCTAAAAGTATTAAAGTTTTGTGTTCTCATTTAAGTCAAGTCATTTACATCAGTTTGTGTTCTCAATTGCTTTCAGCCACAGCACCATACTGCTGGGTGTCTACAGTCAATTCGCATTGCTGGCAGTAGCTATGTTCTCAGCAAAGTTGCCCCAGGCACTGAATTAGTGACTACTAAACAATAGGGGAAATACAGGGTTAGGTTTCTGCGAGTCTCTGGTCACACCATTTTCATCAACCAATCAATACATAACCTTGCTTTACTTGTTTCTATTTGAAGACATGGTATTTAATATATAATGCTGACTCATTAACATTGAATTCGTGGTCTGAAAGAAGCTCATCTGACACGTATTTTTTTCTGTGAGGCACAACTTTCTTGTGCTTATGAACACTAGACAGCACCTCAGTGCTATTCCCTTGGGCTATTTTAAACAGTGAAATCACCAACAAAAAAGCACAAAAATGCAAAAAATGTGCCACTAAATAGACAGCAAAAAGCACACTTGTTTATACACCTAGAGCTAAAACAAGAAGGCAGAGTGTCACTTTGTTCAACCTCAGCTGGGAAAATAAGTGTTGGGTGACTTAAATATTTTGCTGCTCTTCATATGTCCACAAATGACCACAAAGGCTCCAAAAGTATTGATGTGCGGGTTACCAATAGATTTCAGGGATGGGCACTTGGTGGGCACTGGATAAATGTTACTGTTAAATATATTGTCTTAGCCCATGCTTCAGGTATAAAAATGATTATGAAAAAGATGATAATGATAGTAACAATAATAATTTAAAATCGTAATAATGGCAAGAACAAAATTAGAAGTAGTGGTAATAATAAGAGTAGCAGCAATCAGACCAATAATGATATGTTTCCTTATATTTTTAGAGTACTTATGTTTAGCAAATAGAGAAAACTACAACATTTTTACTAATAACTCATTTGATTATGAAAACATCTCGGTAAGCAGACATGGATGGCATTAAGTATAAACTTTAATTGTAGAAGATATTTGAAACTCAGAAAAGTTAAGAGGTTTGCTTGGAGTTAAACCTCTAATAAGTAAATTGTCTAGGACCAGAATAAAAAACACTTTCAGGGGAGACTACAACCTTCTTGAGGGCAAAAATAACAACTCATATTTCCTAGGCTCCCAAAACCTACCTCAGTGCCTGACAGAGTGGACATGCCATGAAATTTTATTCTTAATCATGACAATGATACAAGCAATGCTATATTGGATTGAAGAGCAGAAGCATGCTATTTTAAAACAGGGACCCATGTTTTAATAATGCTTTATTTTTCTCCCCAGAACATCTTCATTATTTTACTAAGATTCATAATAGGGAAAAATTATCTTATGAAATTGACATACCGTGCCTACAGTGATATGCGAGGCTACAAAGATTCAACAACCTGGTTCAGCTGTGTTATTAATATTGCTCCTCTTGATTAGTGTTAATTGGAATATTTTAATTGATGCAATGTTTCACTGCTTTCACAGCTTGAGTGAGTTGAAGTACAGAGAACAATTTTTCAATAATGAAAACTAACAAAAGTTACCCTGATCTTACTAAGTTCTATATGGAAATACTGTGACAAACAGACATCACAAATTCACTGAATAGAAAATGGGATAAAAACCAGATTCATTCATTCAGTTCTCTTAACATATGTTCATAAAGCAGAGTCCAGATCCTGCTCTAAGGTCATGGAACACAACAATGAACAAAACAGACAAATACTCCTGCCCTTGTGGAAGTGCCCTTGTGGAGCTTACATCTGACCAGGTGAGGCAGGAAAATAATACCATGATAAAAAGTTAAACAGTGTGTTAGTGTGTTAGAAGGTCATGCAGTGGTAAGGGGAAAAACAGTAGAATCAGAGGGATTGAGAGCTGGGAGTAGGAAGGAAGGCTATAATTTTTAAAAATGGACTCAGGGTAAGTTTCAGCAAGTATGTGACATTTGAGTAGAGACTTGAAGGTGGGAAGGGGTTTAGCCAGATGAATGTTTAGGGGAAAACATTCAGGTAGAAGAAAGGGCTCTTAAAGACAGGATTCTGAACATATTTGAGGAACATCGCAGAGTCAGTTTGGCTGGAACAGAATGAATAGGGGAGATACAAGTTAAGACATGGAGTCAGGGAGGTATTGGGACAGAGAGGGGTCCTCTATAAGATCTTTAGTTCCTAGTCTGAGTCAATATGGAAGCCACTGCAGGTTTCTGAACAGAGGAGTGACATGGTTTGACTTATAGTTTTGTAGTTATTCAACTCGATTCTCTTCAACCAGAATGATTGCTTATTACATGTCTGGCAGAGAACTAAGAAATGAAAGATGCAAAAATGAATGAAGATAAAGCTCCTGCCTCTGAAGAACTCCTCATCTTGTAGGAAGATGTGGACAATTACCAGATTCAAAACAGATAATAAGAACTTCAGTGGTATGTAAACAAAATGCTGTGAGATTACAAATAAGAAAGCAAATTATTTTCTTGCAGGATAAAAATAATAAGAAATTACATAACATGCAGTCTAGACCTGAGAAAAATTAAGATTTTAAGAGAAGAAAGAAGAAATAAATAGAATGTTAGGATAAAGAAGAACATGCACAAAGACAAAAAGGCATTAAAAATATGCAGTGTGGTATCCAAAGCAATCTACAGATTCAATACAATTCCTATTAAAATACCAATGTCATTGCTCATAGAATTTTTCTAAATCTTAAAATTAATGTGGAACCAATAAAGCAACCTGTGGTACCTGAATAGCCAAAGCAATCTTATGCAAAAAAAAAAAAAAAAAAAAAAAAAGCAGGAGGCATCATATTACCCAACTTCAAATTCTACTACAAGGCTATCAGTAGCCAAAACAGCATGGTACTGGTATAAAAATAGACACATAGATCAAGAGACTAGAACAGATAACCCAGAAATAAAGCCACATACCTACAGCCAACTGAGGTTTGACAAAACTGACAAAAATATACCCTGGGGAAAGGATAACCTATTAAGTAAATGGTGCTGGGAAAACTGGATTGTCATATGCAAGAGAATGAAATTGGACCCCTATCTCTCACCATATACAAAAATAAACTCAAGCTATATTAAAGGCTTAATATTACCTACTATGTGCCCATAAAAATTAAAACTTTAAATTTTTTCTAAAAATTACACGTGAAAAAGTTATGACCTGAAACTATAGAAGTTTGAGGCCGGCCTGGCAAACATGGCGAAACCCCGTCTCTCCTGAAAAATACAAAAATTAGCCTGGCATGGTGGCAGGTGCCTGTAGTCCCAGCTGCTTGGGAGGCTGAGGGAGGAGAATCGCTTGAACCCGGGAGGCAGAGGTTGCAGTGAGCCGAGATTGTGCCAGCCTGGGAGACAGAGCGAGACTCCATCTCAAAGAAAAAAAAAAAAGACCTGAAACTATAAAAACACTAGAAGAAAACCTAGGAAAACTCTTGTGGACATTGGCCTATGCAAACAATTCATGACTAAGATCTCAAAAGCAAATGCAACAAAAACCAAAATAGACACATGAAACTTAATTTAAAAGTTTCTGCACAGCCACAGAAATAATCAGCAGAATGAATAGACAATCTGAAGAATAGAAGGAAATCCTGCAAACTATGCATCCAACAAGGAACTAATATCCAGAATCTTCAAGGAGCTTAACCCAACAACAACAACAAAAACCTATATAACCCTAATAAAAGGCAAAGGACACAGACAGACATTTTTCAAAAGAAGGCATACAAATGGCCAATAAGTATATGAAAAAATGTTCAACATCACTAATCATCAGAGAAAAGGAAGTTAAAATTATAGTGAGATATCATCTCACAACCAGTCAGAATGACTACTATTAAAAAGTCAAAAAATAGTATGTTGGTGAGGATGCAGAGAAAGGGAACATCTATATACCATTGGTAGGAGTGTAAATTAGTACAATTCTATGGAAAACAGTATAGAGATTTCTCAAAGAACTGAAAATAGAACTACCATTTGATCAAGCAATCCCACTACTGGGTATATAATCAAAGGAAAAGAAATCATTATATCAAAAAGATACCAGCTGGGTGCGGTGGCTAACACCTGTAATCCCAGCACTTTGGGAGGTTGAGGTGGGTGCAGTACTTGAGCTCAGGAGTTTGAGACCAGTCTGGGCAACATGGCAAGGCCCCATCTCTACTAAAAATACAAAAAAGCAGCCGAGTGTTTTGGTGCATGCCTGTGGTCCTAGCTACTTGGGAGGTTGAGGTGGGAAGATCACTTGAGTGCAGCAGGCAGAGGTTGCAGTGAGCTGAGAGCACACAACTCTACTCCACCCTGGGTGACAGAGTGACACCCTGTCTCAAAAAAAAAAAAAAAAAAAAAGAAAAAGATACTTGCATTCACATATTTATAGTAGCCCTATTCATAATAGCGAAGATAAGGAATCAACCTAAAAGTCTATCAACAGATGATTGGATAAAGAAAATGGGAGACAGATACACAGATAGATAGATAGACAGAGATAGATATATGTGTGTGTATATAGTGTGTATATATACATATGTATATATACACACTATATAAACATACACACACACACAATGGAATACTACTCAGCCATAAAAAAAGAATAAAATCTTGTCTTTTGTAGCAACATCTATGGAACTGGAGGCCATTATCTTAAGAGAAATAACCCACAAGCAGAAAGTCAAATACCACATGCTGTCAAGTGAGAGCTAAAATGTGCGTACATATCAACATAGAGTGTGAAATAATTGACACTGGAGACTTGGAAGAGTGGGAGGGTGGGAGGGTTTGAGGGATAAAAAAAAAAAAAACTTAATGGGTACAATGCACATTATTTAGATGATGGTTATACTACAATCCCAGACTTCACCACCACAGGATATATCCATGAAACAAAATGGCACTTTTACCTTCTAAATTTATGCCAAGAAAAAATACTCAGTGTGGTCATCAAACAGTAGTAAGGTGTCTGCACAAAAATAAAAGACATGAAGCAAGAAATGTGAGTAAGGGTCATAGTGTAACAGACATTGTTAACACCCTAGATTTTTACTTTTTCTTCCACAGAATAATCTTACTAAACAGGAATGCCTTAAAAACATTTTATGATTAAGTTGTGAAAGATTAAAAACTATATTGACTTCTTGGAGATTCAGTTCATTCTGGAGAAAAAAACTTTGCAGTAAAGGGACTTAACTTTAATCTAACATTTCATTTGGGCACTGAACTCCTTGGAGCTCTTTTTTTTTTTGAGGCGGAGTTTCACTCTTGTTGCCCAGGCTGGAGTGCAATGGCGTGATCTTCAGCTCACTGCAACCTCCGCCTCCCAGGTTTAAGAGATTCACCTGCCTCAGCCTCCTGAATAGCTGGGATTACAGGTGCCCACTACCACACCTGGCTAATTTTTGTATTTTTAGTAGAGACAGGGTTTCATCATGTTGACCAGGTTGGTCTCAAACTCCTGACCTAGGTAATTTACCTGGCTTAGCCTCCCAAAGTGTTGGGATTACAGGCGTAAGCCACCACTCCCAGTGTAGCTTTTTAAATTAACATTCTGGGCTGGGAGTGGTGGTTCACGCCTGTAATCCCAGTGTTTTGGGAGGCTGAGGCAGGAGGATAGCTTGAGATCTGGAATTCAAGACCAGCCTGGACAACATAGTGACACTCTGACTTTACAAAAAATTAAAAAATTAGTTGGGCATGGTGGTGCACACCTATGGTTCTAACTACCTAGGAGGCTGAGGCAGGAGGATCACTTGAGCCCAAGAGTTGTAGGCTGCAGTGAGCTTTGATCACGTCCCTGCCCTCTAGCCTGGGTGACAGAGCAAGATCCTATCTCTATGGAAACAACAACAATAACAAAACATTGGGCAGAAGCAGAATTCACCAGTTTGGGAATACTCTCATAAGCAACAAAGGCTATTGTAGGAACTTGAGTATGAAGTAGGGGTGGGGTATTGAGCAACATCATAGTATCTGGGTTTTGGAAAGTTAACTCTTAAGGAATGCTATAAAGTCAGGATGACTACTTTGGGAATACAGCAGTAGAATAGGATGAAGCTAAAAATAAATGCAAACTTTGTTGTCACCTTTCCCTTAATCTCTCTTCAAGAAAATTTTAAAGAACACCCGATCTTATGTAAGGACTTAAGCAATTAACATTTCTTCTGATAAGTCTCAAAGAAAAATGCTAAAACACAATGTGAACTGGTAATGTGTATTCATCTTTATTCAGAACAGTGGTACTAGCCTAAATTAGATTTCATTGAATTAATGTAGCAGTGAGAAAACTTGGGAGTATATTTAGCTTGTGTATTAAGTACGGGTTTTATTTTTAGATTCTAGCTTTTCATTTTTTTTCTCAGAGAAATAAGGGCACATTGAAAACCATACTATAGAATTAAAAGGAATATTGAAAAGTGAATTTAATCAAGCGATATTTTTAGATTAGGGTATGCCAAAAGATTCTGCTTGCTTGCCTTGAAAAAACTTCAAATACATGTCATGCCATACTGATGAGTGCTTCAACTTTTCACACTTTGGTTTCCAGAAAACCTTCAAATATAATCCTTTAAGAAACATCTCCCAATAATTCAATTTTAGTAAGAACTGAAATGATGAAAGAAGGTAAAACCTACCAACTTCAGTTGGTATAAGTTATAGTGTAGCTTGTTTAAGTCCCTATTTTTGGTCCAAAACCAAGTATTTAACCTAATTAAGATGCACTTGGATTTAATTTAAAAGAAAACAACAAAGACAACCTTAACCTTTACATCTTATGGGTCAAGAAAGTCCCAATCAACAATTCTCTAGTGAGAATAAAAAAATCCTGTTATTTTCTTCAGATATTTCTGTGATTAATAAACTAAGTCTAAGAAAGAGTTATTTATACTTTCTGCAATCATGAACACATAAACATTAGGTGTAAAAGATTACTCACAATCATATGTTATATATTTTTCTTTTTGCATTGATCACATGTACCTATTTTGGATACAAGACAAATTTGAATCAAAAGATACCCACTTGTGGCCTGGTGCAGTGGCTCATGCCTGTAATACCAGCACTTTGGGAGGCCGAAGCAGGCGGATCACGAGGTCAGGAGATCGAGGCGGATCACGAGGTCAGGAGATCAAGACCATCCTGGCTAACATGGTGAAACCCTGTCTCTACTAAAAATACAAAAAATTAGCCAGGCATGGTGGTGGGTGCCTGTAGTCTCAGCTACTTGGGAGGCTGAGGCAGGAGAATGGTGTGAACCCGGTAGGTGGAGCTTACAGTGAGCCAAGATTGCGCCACTGCACTCCAGCCTGGGCAACAGAGAGAGACTCTATCTCAGAAAAAAAAAAAAAAAAAAAAAAAAAGATACCCATTTGTTACTCTAATATAAGACTGCTAGGACTAAAAAAAAATGATGCTTCTCACCATTTAACAGAATAGATTATTGGAGTTGTGAGAAAAAGGTATTAGGAGCACACCAAATCCCAGTTACACAAGTTCCTTTCCACGTTTTTTGGAGAGAATAGAGAAGAATGTCAGATGAGAACGGAAAAACAATGGACATAGATGATGTCACTTTGCACCAGACCCTAGAGAGAAGGGGATGGATGTTTGAACTAATGCCACCAGGAAAAGGTCAGAGCCTCTCAAGATCAGTGTCAGCCTGTCAGGTCCAATTTTGGTATTTAATCTGCCTAATTTAGATTATTTGCTCATGACTATGACACTTTAAAAATAGTAACTTTTTTTCAGGTTATTTAATCATTTAAATATTCCAGTGGGCTTGATAACTCTTATTAAAACTAGCAGACCATAATAAAACTTACAGAATGGAAATACGTATATTACACAGGAATCTTCTTAACCATGGACAGAGAATTATGGTATTTTAAAGTGTTATGCAATTAATGTTTGTCCCCTCCCCACCCCTCAAGTTCTCTGTTAAAATCCTAACCCCAAAGTGTATTTGGAAGTAGGGCCATTGGTAAGTGATTAGATCATGAGCATGGGGCTCTCATGAATGGGATTAGTCCCCTTAATAGACCCCACAGAGCCCTGTTGCCCCTTCCGCCATGTGAGGGCACAGTGACAAGAAAGCAGTCTGTGAACCTGGAAGTAGGCCCTAACCAGGCATTGAATCTGCTTGTGTCTTGATTTAGTACTTCCCAGGCTCCATAACTGTAAGAAATATATTTCCTTTGTTTGTAAGCCCACAGTCAATGGCAGCTTACAGCAGCCTAAACAGAATTGAAGACGTAAGTTTTCAAAGGACTCAAGAGATGACTTATTTCTATCGCTAAAGGAAGTTGAAGCCTTGAGCTGTCAAGTGATATGCTGAACATGCCCTATTTGAGGTAGAGCCAGGGTTAGAACCCAATGGAAGAAGATATTTTCAATCTTCTTCCATTCCACCATCTTACATTATGTTAACAGTTATTGCAAAGTTTGTTCTAAAACAGTGATTTTCCATGAACAAAAAAGGGATTTATTATCAAGAGACTGGGAGTTACTATGTATTGTATCTCCTTTTTGGGACTACACAACATACATTACAGCATCAAAGACTTCCAGAAGTCTTTTAGAAAACAAAGATGTGAACTGTTAATTGTTGCTCTCTCTCTGAGAATCAGTGTCCTTCCTAAGCATACCCTGAGAACTGCTGCAGCAGAGCTTCCTGCCTGTAAGTCTTTTTCTACTGATGGATCGGGCACCAGACATTTTTTGCAGATGTAGAAACATTTCTTTGACGACTTAATTATCTTTGTGGCTCAGAATCTGTAAAACATGGCACATGGTTTTCATTATTTGTTCCAAACTATTGAAAGAGATAAATGAACAGGAAAACATGCCTAACAGATATGGTGAATTTGAAACATGTTAAATTTCTGTATGCTGTAAGCTTTATGCTACAAATGTCACCACCAACAAAAATATGCATGGCAGTACATGTTTTTATTTGGTATTTCCAACTAATCATAGCCTACTAGCAAAGTGGCAGGCAGTAGCTGGTCATTTTTCTCAGACAGGAATTTGAGTGATTCATTCTTGAAGATTCATTCACAGGAATGGGTTACTACCTGAATGCTATGTGGGCCCTTTTTTTAAATGTCTCAGAATCTGAAGTTCCACATGATTTTGTTTTCTGCTCCTTATTGTGTAGTCAGTAACTGTAATTAAGGCAAGAAATGGTTACCTTTTCTGTTATTTTTCCTAGATAGCATGGAATAAGGTAATACGGTACTGGTAGCAGCAGTGAGGTGACTGCAAAGTTCTGGAAATGTGGCTGTTGAAACAAATCATTTTTGGAAAATGCAATTAAGAAATGATACTACCAAATAGTAGTGATTAAGAACCGAAAAGAAAAATCACTGAGGTTCTTGACAGCTTCGATGCTTTCATTAAACCAATACCATGTCATATTTCATGAAGGCAATCATCAATAATTAAGGGACAAAAATCCAGTAAAACTCAAAGTTACTGGATTTGTTCTGTTATAGATGGAAATAAAGCAAATGGTTGTGAGTAAAATCTAGAAATGGAGAAACATTACTACATTACTAGTAGTAATAGCAAGGTCTTAAAACTTGTTTTTGGACCTCATCTGACAAGGTCTTACAGGTTAATAAAAAAGATTAATAGACTAGATGAATAGATAAGATGATCAACCAATCTTCATATAGCTTTGGAGAAACAAGCAGAAGCGTGATAGGAATCGAGAGTGAAAAGTGTGACCTTTTTTTTCCAGCAAGCAAACCTGTTTCTATTTAGGATGAGGCTAATTGTTAATTTTTTTTTCATTTGAACTCTGTCTTCCTGTTTTGAGCATTTTATACAAGGTTAGCTTTCTTCATTTCATTGCCTATAATGTGGAAATAATTCAGCAACTGAACTTGCAGCTCCTCAGCAACCATAATGAAAACAATAATACTTCCCCAAGGAGGTTACATGTCTCAGGTCATTGGTGGTGTGACAGAGATGTCCCTATCTTTTATGAAAGCTAAGCTCTGCTTTGCAAGTCTTCACTCACCAGAGGAATGTTCCCATAAACACTGGTATTTGAGAATGTATATTTTGAAAACGTGAAGTATAAAAATATCTTATATAAAATTTGAGGGATTTATTATTACTATACCCATTTTAAAACAGCCTAAACTAAGGATTTCTCTCTCCCACCCTATTCTCTCTCATAAGGGTGGGAAGATACTGAAGTTATAACAAAACACTCTTCATTATTAGAAGTGAGTGCTAAGTGAATGGAATTGGTTTTGACAGGTGTCTCTTAGCAAGATGGTTTCTGTAGCTGATTCTTCCTGAAGGACTTCCACATTCAGTGGAATAATGCTATCAAAAATCCGAGTGCATGTGTTAATTCAATTGGCTTTTACCACTCTTGCTTAGGAAGCTCACAACCAGAATTAGCACATATTCAGCATCAAATGAAAAGATATGTGTACCAATCAGTTTTAGATACTTTAAAAACATCTCACTCAAAACTAAGAGTAACATTAATATTCAAGCAAATTAATGTTACTTCTGTCAAACTAGGAGGATCATGGATCTTGAAGGGATTCATCTGTGAAATAAAGATTACATATTAAGCCATTATCACCAAGATTGTTGTGTAGTGGGAATTCCTGTTATTTGCTTCAGACAGTATAACACTTATCATTGTAAAAACATCCAAATTAGAATCCTTGTCAGGAAAATATAGTGTAAAAATACAGTGTAAAAATATGGGCTAAATAAGGGCCCCCCAAAAGATATGTCCATGTCGTAAATGCTGGGATGCATGAGTGTGACTTTAATTAGGAAAAGGGACCTAGGCAGATATAAATAAGGTAAGGATTTAAAAACTTTACTTATTTTATTTTAAGTTCAGGGGTACATGTGCAGGATGTGGAGGTTTGTTACATAGGTAAACGTGTGCCATGGTGGCTTGCTGCACCTATCAACCCATCTCATAGGAAGGTAAGGATCTTGAGATAAGGAGATCATCCTGGATTATCTAGGTGGGCCCTAAATCCGATGACAAGGGTTTCTAAGAGTAAGGCAGAGGGAGATTAGACAGACAGACAGAGGAGAAGGCAATATGAGGACAGAGGCAGAAATTGGGAAGATGTAGCTACAAGCTCAGGAATGCAAGGGCAGCCATCAGGAGTGGAAGATGCAAAGATTCTTCCCTAAAGCCCCTAGAGGCAGCGTGTTCCTATTAAGTTTTGGGCATCTAGCCTCCAGAATTGTAAAAGAATGCATTTCTTTTGTTTCAAGCCACCAAATGTAGGGCAATTTATTATAGTAGCTGAGGAAACTAATATATCAGGTTTGTATTCTTCTTGTCCATGACCTTGGGTGAACTCTAACTTCATCTGTATAGACCTCAGTTTCTAAATCTTTTTTTTTTTGGAGACAGGATCTCACCCCATCACCCAGGTTGGAGTGCAGTGGCACAATCACAGGTCACTGCAGCCTCGACCTCCTGGGCTCAGGTGATCCTGCCCCTTCAGCCTCCTGAGTAGCTGGGACTAGAGGCACATGCCACCATGCTCAGCTTTTTTTTTTTTTTTTTTTTTTTTTGGTATTTTTTGTAGAGACAAGGTTTCGCCATGTTGCACAGGCTAGTCTGGAATTCCTGGTCTCAAGTGATCAGCCCGTCTTGGCTTCCCAAAGTCCTGGGATTACAGGTGTGAGCCACCACTCCCCGTCAGTTTCCTCATCTTTAAAAAGTGATTTCTGAACTAAAAAATAAAAATAACACCACCACCATTATTTGCAAAATTCTTTACAGTAATCCTGTGAGTTACATGATAAAACTCATTTTAATAATCTCAGAGAGGTCAAAATGTTGAAACTGAAATTTTGCTGACTCAAACCTTGGTCTGCCTTTGTTGTCTTCATCCATCAACGCATACTATGTTTAAGACTCTGTAATTACTCTTGTGACACAGAGTTTACAGGCTAGCAGAGAATACAAGTATTAAATAAGCAACCAAATCCAAGCTCATTTGAATCTTATCTAAACAAAAGTAATAATATCTGTTAGGTCTGCAAAATGGTGATGGCAGATGCTGATTATCATCAAATACTTATCTATTTTATGTGCAGGATTTGCGTAAACATAAGATGATTTTCCTTGTAATAGAAGCAAGTCAAGAAAATGCACAAGTTATGGATGGCAGAAAAAGATAGCTCATTGGTCATCCTCTGAACTGCTTTTACAGAAGGTGAATAGGTCTATGACAGACATCAAACTTGCCCTGCTACAACCAAAGCAGTTGGATAAATTCATGCAACACTCACAGAAAATTAAAGCGATTTTCCTGGACTTAGGACTTGGTGGCTGATTTGCCTGGCATGTTAAACAGAAAGTTCTCAAGCAGAACATTGCACAGCAAGCTTGTCAGCTGGGGGTCCCAGTCACATCGAGCACATCTGCCTACTTAGGCCCTTACTTTGCTGTGCTTGACCAATTCTGCTCCTTTCCCTTCTGAGGAGCTTGTGAAACGACTATCCCTGAAGATCTTTCAGAAAAAATAGCAAGCATCTGTCCTAGATGGCTGGGTCATTTACCTGATGGAAGGCAGCAAGCGGGCCCAGTGTATCTCTCGAGATCCACTATGGCTCAATGCCTTTCTCTCTGCAGTTCACTTCACCACAACTAATCCCTTTACATGGCCCCAAATACAGAAGATGGAACCTGGTCCAGGTGAGGCAGTAGCACTCAGAAGATGAAGATCTAACGAACTCAGGTTTGAATTCTAACTTCACCACTTAACGGTGTGACTCCATCTAAATTATTTTCCTTGACTTCATCTTGGTTTTCTCATTTTAAAAAGAGATAATAATTTTTCCCCTAAATAAGAAGTGAAATTATGCTTATAAATCGTGTAACCTGGCATGTGGTAAATGCAAAGCACTAAATGGCAATTGCTGCTATTATTATAATCATCATTATTATTAATTGTACCTTCTCAAAGAAAGAGCTACTTTACTTGGATACTCTACTAAATGGCTAAACACCATAAGCATTTTTTCTAGTCTGTTGTAACCAGAATTAAGGGCCAGTACCAAACAATGGAAAACTTTGCCCTTAATTTTGCAATCAGATATATACTTTTCCAAGTCTCCTCTAATTTAGCTTTTTATTTTCTTAAAAAAAAAATCTCTACATTGTTCTTTGGGTTACCCTCTATTTTCTACCAAAATAAATTCGAGGCCAGGCATGATGGCTCACGCCTGCAATCACAGCACTTTGGGAGGCCAAGGCAGGTGGATCACTTGAGGTCAGGAGTTTCAGACCAGCCTGGCCAACATGGTGAAATTCCATCTACTAAAAATACAAAAAATCACTGGGCATGGTGGCGCAAGCCTGTAATCCTAGCTACTCAGGAGGCTGAGACAGAAGAATCGCTTGAACCCCGGAGGCAGAGGTTGCAGTGAGCTGAGATCATGCCACTGCACTCCAGCCTGGGCAACAGAGCAAGACATTGTCTCAAAAGAAAAAAAGAAATCTGAGTTGCATCCACTTTGGCAACTAGGTCAGGGCTAAGCCTTCTCAGGCATGGCAATTTCCTAATAATGAGGGTGCATAATAATAACTAAACATAATTCCACACTTTACATGTGTCATATCTTCAATTCTTGCAAGTGCCCCATGGATTAGGAATTACCGTTTTACAGATGAGAAAACAGATTCAGAGTAAAGGACCTTCCCAGAGACACACAGGTAATAGAAGAAGTCAAAATTTCAACCTCCACAATCTGGTTCTAGAGACCAGTATCTAATTTACTATGCCTATTTTGAACGGACAGGCAAATTCCTAGGGCTCCCGAGTTCATTTCATTAAGACTAAATGAATGCAGCATCTACATGGTAAAGATCCACCTGATCATGTAGTAGAGGAAATCCTCAAAGGCATAAAGAGAAAATAAAATAAAGGGGAATCCTTAAAAGCATCAGGAGAAAAAAAAAAAAGGACAGATACAATCAGAACTTTTTTTCTGTTTCTTAGAAGATCGATATGCTCATGTAGGTAGAGATCAAAGTCTTTGAGTGTTATATCTTTAAAAAAGAAAATTTTTCTTGTCATTTCTGACACAAATACAGAGGTTATCCTCTCCTGCAGGCCCTGGGATGCTAGCAGGGTTGCAGGGCTGGCTAGGGGGATTGGGTGATTCTAACAAAAGCTATTCAGCTATTGAGCTTAATTGTGTTTCCATTTAAGGGTTGGCATTCTAATGACTATTTTTTTAGAGCCTCTGAGGATAAATGCTTTTCAATTTGACCTTTAGAATAGGAGTCTTTATGGGATTACAATTTAATTGGAAAAGAATTTAACAAGACAGTATATTTTTCCAAAGATTGTGGAGAATAATTAGCCAAATAATAGTATTAAAAAATTATCGTATCGTAGATCCTTCTTTCATATGTATTTTTAAAAGTTTGCTTTTGAACATCTTAATTCAGTAAGAATGTTGTGAATGGGCAGCTGTGTCATTTGAGAGATCAATTATTTCTATCTCCAAATTCTATTTTATCATGATAGTATGAGGTAATACATGTTCCATCAGCTTATATTTCACTGGGTTAAATAATTCCAAATTATATCGCACAGTGAAATGAGTGGGTGTCTGCAAAATGGAAGGCCACAGTACACAGAAGACAATTCGCATTTCAAAACTCCATTTCCCTTGCGTGCCTCAATTACTTCTCTCTTCCCAAATGCCCACTTGAAATTAATGCTTAGAACTATGCCTGGTACATGGTAAGTACCCAATACACATTAGGTATTTCTGTTATGATGATGACTTGACGGTATATAGTTGTTACTCTTATTATTACATTATATATTATTAATAATACTATAGGCTGAACACAGTAATCCCAGCACTTTGCGAGACTGAGGTGGGAAGATCATTTGAGGTCAGAAGTTTGAAACCAGCCTGGCCAACATGGTGAAACCTCGTCTCTACTAAAAATACAAAAAAATTAGACGGGCGTGGTAGCAGGCGCCTGTAGTCCAAGCTACTCGGGAGGCTGAGGCAGGAGAATGGCGTGAACCCGGGAGGCGGAGCTTGCAGTGAGCCGAGATCGTGCCACTGCACTCCAGCCTGGGCGACAGAGCCAGATTCCGCCTCAAAAAAAAAAAAAAATTTAGCCAGGTATGGTGGCGGATGCCTGTAATCACAGCTGTTCAGGAGGCAGAGGCAGGAGAATCGCTTGAACCCGGGAGGCGGAGGTTGCAGTGAGGCAAGATCACACCACTGCACTCCAGCCTGGGCAACAGAGCAAGACCCTGCCTCAGAAAAAAAAAAAAAAAAAACCACAAAACAATATGGCAGGACTGTATGATAAGTACACTTGTGCATGAGCTAACCTAATGAACCAACCAAGTGTGCTATTGCATCCTCATTTTACAGATGATGAAAAAGACTCAGAGAAGTTAAATAACGTGCCTGTGGTTAAATGGTAAATGGCTGGTAAGTGACCTAGACTAAATCTGAATGCAGGGAATCCAATTCCAGAAAATGCCATTCAATCATTACAGGATTCTTCTTTCTCTATTATTACCTTGTAAAAAGTTCAGACATTGACGAAATAAACACTATGGCTTTTATAGCAATAATTCCTGTATGTAATGATCACTGTATATCTCCTTGGTTTACTCCTTAAGTGGTAAACTAAATTTTTATGTTTATTTTATGTTTATTTTATTTTATTTATTTATTTTTAATAGTGCCTTTTATGTTTATTTTATTTTATTTATTTATTTTTGAGATGGAGTCTCGCTCTGTTGCCCAGGCTGGTGTGCGGTGGCACAATCTCGGCTCACTGCAACCTCCACCTCCTGGGCTCAAGCAATTCTCCTACCTCAGCCTCCCGAGTAGCTGGGACTACAGGTGCCCGCCACCACGCCTGGCTATTTTTGTATTTTTAATAGAGACAGAGTTTCCCCATATTGGCCAGGCTGGTCTTGAACTCCTGACCTCAGGTGATCTGCCCACCTCGGCCTCCTAAAGTGCTGGGTTTACAGGTATGAGCCACCATGCCTGGCCCAGATGCCTTTTAAAATAATCTTGGCAATAATTTACATAACAAATCAAATAGTTGATTTTTTTTTTTTTTTGAGATGGAGTCTCATGCTGTCACCCAGGCTGGAGTGCAGTGGCACAATCTCAGCTCACTGCAAGCTTCGTCTCCCAGGTTCATGCCATTCTCCTGCCTCAGCCTCCTGAGTAGCTGGGAAGACAGGCACCTGCCACCACGCCCGGCTAATTTTTTGTATTTTTAGTAAAGATAGGTTTCACTGTGTTAGCCAGGATGGTCTCAATCTCCTGACGTTGTGATCCACCCGCCTCTGCCTCCGAAAGTGCTAGGATTACAGTCATGAACCACCGCGCCAGGCCGATTTTCTTAAAATACCTTCAAGTTTTTGTTATTCCTCTTAACTATCAAGATCAAACTGTATGTTCATAGCATGAATCAACTATACCAATTTCTAACCCAGTTTTTGCATGAATGAGTGCCAAGAAACAATAGTTGAAATAAAAAAATAGAACCATTTGAATAAATTACTGAGGTTACTTACTGCATTTAAGGTTAATATTTTATTTTTGGCCTCAAGAGTGACAATCAGATTTCACTCTCCTGAACAGCTGCTCTCCCTGACCTGTGATGGTGGTCACTATATAATTCAATTGCACTTCACAGAAATGGATCTAATAATTTTTAAATACAGAAAATCATGACCAAAACATTTTTTTCTTGAAGCTGAGCCACTCTTGGCTCCAGCAGAAACTTTTTAAAAAAAATTTCCAGAAGATAATGACTTTTAAAATGATAGATATGGGTTTTGATAATTACCAATACTTTTCATCATTATTTCAGATAATCAGGAGGTGGTGGTGAGGGGTGGGAATCACTTTCTTGTCTCTCAGTCTAAACTCAAATTGAAATGGGGTAATTCCCTTGATCCCTTCACAGGACTTGTGAAGGGGTAGCTTGCTTACTCAGCCCACAGATCTTAACCCCTTGAGGGAGGGGGAGCATGCAGGTAATCAGGTGCAGAGGCTGGGACAAGCACTTCTGGGCAGCTGGCAGGAGCAGAACTCTGTGCAGAACCGCTGTAGTATCTAGGGGTTGCCTGTGGCCCCTGGAGCCCCAGAAGGTATGTGTTACAGTGTGCTCTTTTAGCTTTGCTGTCCATGGACAGCTTAAGTGTTAAACAACTCAGTGGAGGGTCAGTCTGACAGCCTCTTGCACCCGCACCCGGGTCCTTGTCCAGCATCCAGGAGGAATGAGGTAACACAAACAAACTGGAGGGTGGTGAATGTGGAGGCTTTCATTGCCAATGAAAGTGGCTCCCAGCAGGAAGCGGGGGCTGGAAAGGGGATGGAGGACGAGGGTGGTCTTTCCCTGGAGTGTGGGTGCCAAACTCCTTTCTAACCATCCCCAGCCCACATCCTCTCTGACTGTAGTCTCCGATGTCCAGCTGGTTCTTCACCTCTCAATATTCAGACACCTCTTCTCTCCTCTGCCATGGCTCTCTGCTCTGCCAGTGCAGTCTGGGGTTTTTACGGGTACAGGATGCGGGGGCAGGGTGGGCCAGGGTGGTTCTGGAAAAGGCAACATTTGGGTGGGAAAACAGGAAGACATGTTCTCACTTTGGGCCATGGGTCCAGGCTTGAGAGTGTGGCCCTCACCAGGGACTGCCCTTCTACCCAGTATTTCCCTGCCTCCTGTCCATATCAGAATATCCACTTCAGCAGAGCCACCACATGGGGTGGCAGCACAAATTATGCAATGTAATCCTGCCATTTGAGAGGTTTTCCTGACCACTCCTTGTCGAGTTTCCTTCCAGTTCCCATCGATCACAAAACCAGCTGTATTTTCACCGTAACTTGTTTGCTTTATACATTTGTGATTATTAATTTTATATGTTAATTTGACTGGGCCAAGGAGTGCAAAGCTTAAACATTATTTCTGGATGTGTTGTAAGGGTGTTTCCAGCTGAGATCAGCATTGCAATCAGTGGACTCAGCAAGGTACACTGCCCCCGAACTATGCAGTTGGCATCATTCAATCCACTGAAGGCCTGAGCAGAACAAAAGAAAGAGGAAGAGGAATTCATTCCTTTTGCTTCCTGCCTGCCTACTGAGCTCAGATATTGCTCTTCTCCTGCCCATGGCCTGGAATTTACACTATCAGCACCCCTGGTTCTCAAGCATTCAGACTTGGACTGGAATTATACCACCAGCTTTCCTAGGTTTCTACCTTGCAGGCAGAAGGTCATGGGACTTCATGCTCCATAATCATGTAAACCAATTCATCATATTAAATCTCTCTCTCTCTCTCTCTATATATATATATAATATATATGTGTGTGTGTGCACGCATGTACAAATGTGTATTTATATACAAATAGAACACATGTACGTGCCCATGTCTTTGACTAGAAGAATGAATAAATAAGACTCTAGGGAGTTATGGTGTCCAGGACCAAGTAAGCCAAGTTTTGAGAGTATATACAAGCAGGAACTACTCAAGTGTAATCACCCAGGAACTCAAAAAGAAAGAACTCATTGGTTTAAAATCTTATCTATACTCATACCAGCACTTATGTCTGTAGGAGAAAGGGAACTAGTGCTTATTGAATACCTTCTATGAGCCATAGTATTAAATTCTTAAAACCATCTGGTCAGGTGAGTCATATTATCTCTTCTATCAGAGGGGGAAATGAAGTTCAGAGAGATTAAATACTTGCTCAAAGTGAGATGGCTGTCAGGTGGCAAGTACAGCTGGGATTTTAATCCAGCAATGTCGGCTACCAAAATTCTGCTTTTTCTAGGTCACTGTAGTGCTCCCACGTTATTTCTCCCTGCCTAATTGCTTTTTCTCAGAGAAAATATTGCTGGGTTTTGCCTGGGTTCAGATCCTATTTCTCATGGCATCATCTCAATTTTGACATATTGTACCAGTATGATTCAGCCCCAAAAGAGTTATTTTAATTAAGTCACATATATTAATGGTATAGCACACCTAGAAGGGATCTTAAAAACGATCAAGTTATTCAACCTCGTTTATTTTGCAGATAAAGAGAATGAAGAGCAGGATGGTTACATGCCCTGCCCTTCTTTATGCATAAAGATCAACGAAGACAGCAGGAGTTGAACTTCTTTCCTTCCTTGGGGGGTTTAATGGATTGCTTAAGTTATAACCCATCCTTGCAGTCTGGGTCAATTTACTAGTACATATTTGATAAATGTTACCTGTAAAATGACTCCTAGAATCCAGCATGGAAGATTCCTTAGTGGTCACAAAATCATAAATGCACCAGAATGAGAACCAAAACGTTTAGACGTCAGCTTAAAGCCATTTTACTAAGGGCAAGCTGAGCCTGAAATGCAAACCACTTAACTTCCAGCTTGATGTTCTTTCAGTGCTGAAAAGAACTGCAGTCATCACATGATTTTTCTTTCCTTAGTTTGGTTTTATAAGCATCAGAGTATGGTCTAAGTGTGAATATTATTTCTACCACTTCTTAGTTGTATGACTTCAGTCAAAGACCTTAACTTCTCTAAAACCCAGTTTCCTCATCTGAAAAAAGGGTCTAATTATATTTTCCCTGTATTGTGTTTTGAAGATCAAATGTATGTGGAAGTGTGCAATGAACAAAGTTGAGTTTATCAGCCCAAAATGTGTAGTGCTTGCCCAGCATAATGATTAAATTGTTTTCAAAACAGTATAGGTGGTAAGGGAGAGCACATGAGCTCCAGTCTGCCATAATATCCACCTGTCTCTTTTGGCCTTGTATCCATTCCCTGTTCACGCATTCATGTTACATACCCAGTCCCCACACACGTTTGAGTTTCTCTTTCCTGAAAGAATAATAAAAAATGGTGGTTGTTATTATCCCAATTTTCTAAATGTCTATACGTAGAAATTTCAGCAGGAAATATAGTAAAGATAACCAATCTGTACAAACTAACATTTGAAATCCTAATAGAATAGTCTATTCCCTGACAAACATACACCCAGAAGACCAGAAAGGTTTATGGTTAATAAAAGAGTATATTGACCTTTCCTAGGGAATTATGCATGGCACCTTTATTACAAATACTGTAAATTGAAAACGAAGCAAGAAAATTATAGGGTTCAACTAACTAAAGAAGGGATTCATCATGAACATTCATTAAATGTCAACCTGGTGGATTAGGAACAGCAGCAATTAGCCTGCAGTGATCAAATGATATTTCAAAATGCCAAAAATGGATTCGTCTTTAAGTTACAACTCTTCTACAGTCTTGAGTTCAAATGCCGTTTTATAACATAAGAGACATGAAATTTGTTTGAGATTTTTCTAAGCATTGCAAACATTTCAGCACTAAAATACTGTTAGTTTCAATTACTCTAGAGAAAAGTTTAGAAGTTAAAAAGTTTAAAAGCCTGGATCCTGCTGAGAAAAAGCCTGAATCCTGCTGAGAAAAACCACAATTAGTTTCTAACTACTTCCTTTGGTTCCTACTATAACCCCTTATTCCTCTGATCCCTTGATCCCAGTGATAATCCAGTGAACTGCCTCTGGAGGTAAAGGAGAGACACCCTGTGAAAACAATAGGTATAGTGTGGAGAGGGACAGGAAGTCCTAATAATAGCATTCAGACTGCAGCTAACAGCTGTGACCTTCTGCAAGATGAATTATCTCCAAGGCCCCAGTCTGCCTCACCTTTATTTTTATTTATTTTTTCGAAACAGAATCTTGCTTTGTCACCCAGGCTGGAGTGCAGTGACATGGTATGGCTCAATGCAGCCTCGATCTCCTGGGCTCAAGTGATCCTCCCACCTCAGCTTCCTGAGTAGCTAGGACTACAGACACGTACCACCACTATGTCCTGCTAATTAAAAAAAAAAAAAAAATTAGTAGAGAGAAAATCTCACTATGTTGCCCAGGCTGGTCCTGAACTCTTGGCCTCAAGTGATCCTCCCACCTCTGCCTCCCAAAGTGCTGTGATTACAGGCATAAGCCACCACACTGGCACTCCTCACCTTTAAAGTTAAGGAACTGGATCAGTATTCTCTAGGATCCCTGACATAGCTAAGTAAATAGATGGATCAGGCCAGGACACCCAAGAGAAACACAAAACTGATTCCAGGTCACTCATTGCTCCTAAGATGATGATCCCTTTGAAAGCACTTCATAAAGATGAAGTTGCTTTTCCTCACCACAGGGCTTCAGGATACATGCCTTCTTTTTCTTTTGTTATGCATTAAAGAGCAGAGAAATAAAGAAAAGCAGTAGCTTATCCCGAAAGCCCCAGGGAATGGGTACTAAAAAGATTTTCAAAGTGAGGTGTTACTAGTTTTCAATCCCCAAACTGAATCATGACTCCTGGTCTCCTGTTCGCCCAGTGGTATATCATAACTTCTTAGAGAAACAGCCAGAATGTTCTGGGACTTATGCTAATTCTTTGTTAATAAGGAAGGTAGGACCATTTAGAAGCTGTCGATTCCTTCCCATTAAAGCGGGCGCGCACACACACACACACACACACACACAAAGAAGGTAGGAATCAGTTATGGGTATATATTATATTTTCAAGTCTTCAAGACCACTAGGAAGCTGTTGCATCATGGAAGGCAGACTGAAAGGGTTCATACAGCATCCAGAGGTAACTTGCTATAAACCACCAATAAAATTCTAAGCCCCTCGCTACCATTTAATAGACTTCCTCCTCAACCAGGGCTCTTAAGATGTAACCTGAAAGACTGATTCAGGCCACAAAGGGAAGAGGGGTCAGACATGCCTCATTATACCTCTCTGCCATTAACATCAACACAGACTTAAGTCTGATAAGAAACACTTTACAGCCTGTTCTCTCTGAAGCCTGCTAGCTAAAAGCTTCATCTGCATAATAAAACTGGTCTCCACCACCTCTTATGGCAACCCAGACATTCCTTTATATTGTTTAAATTTACCCAAAGCCTGGAAGCACCCCCCACCTTTGAGCTGTCCCACCTTTCTGGACCAATACAAAGTATTTCTTAAATGTGCTTGATTGATGTCTCATGCCTCCCTAAAATGTATAAAAAAGCAAGCTGCACCCCGACCACTTGGGCACATGTTCTCAGGACCTCCTGAGGGCTGTGTCAGGGGCCATGGTCACCCATATTTGGCTCATAATCTTCGAATAGTTCAATTAATATATTAACATTCAAATAATACCTCTTCAAACAAAGAGTTTGACCCTTTTCATTGACATTGCTCACTCACACATGTATCCTTAGCATACAGCTTAGATCTCATTCACAGCACAGTACTATGCTTGCTCTTTTTCCCATTTTTTAAAAACTTTGCAAAGCATTTCACATTTGATTTGTTAATGATGATAAACCTGCAAGATGGCCAACTGTTTTCTCCATAGTTTCTAAAGGAGGAATGAAGAATACAGAAGAATAAAGACTATAAATGGTATTTATTGAATTCAGTGAGTTTGAGCTTTCTGGAATTAAGATGAAAAGCACCTTTATTCCTCGTTTAGGTGGATATACTGTTTCAACTGGTCTTATGGCATGTTTGTTGGTTTCTTTCCTTTTCATTTGAACCTCACTGCTCCATGTACATTTCTTTTTATTTTTCTCATTTCTACTCCTTTGAGATTTTGGCAGGACCATAATTGATTTGCCTCTTGCTTTCCTAGAGTTCCCAGAACAGTCTCATGTGCTCAAGTGGTATTTAAGTGTAGATCAAAATATTCTATTTAACTTGGGTTTGGAATTGTGAGAGATAATTACAATCAGCAAAGAATTCACAATATCTAAATTGTATAATGCAGGAATGCTAAAGATTATTTAATTCTCTATGACAAACAGCATCACAACTTTACCTCTCAGGAAATGAAAATGTATTACTATAGATATGAAAGTGGCATTTTTTCACCTATACGGGCTTAGAATCTTAAGGGCATGAGTATGTACTGGGGAGTAGCAAGGACCACAAACTCTCTTGCCCTTAAGGGTCAGAAACCAATGTTAGATGAGTGAAGTAGGCTGGTGTGATTTCATATGACATGTAAAATCGAAGTGGTAGAAGAACAAATCCATATAGAGGAACTCAATGGCAGACATGGTTGCCAGAAATTCCACGTCTTTAAGAGAAGCTTAAAATGCAGATTGTTTTCTGGAGAAACTACTTAAAAAATATAGTGTTTTATTCTTATGTGGAAGCCAAATAGAAAACGTATAAAAGAGAACATGCCTCTATATTGAGAGTTGGAAGATCCAAAGCCTTTTAGAGATTTTAAACATGTTTTTAGGGGAACAGGGCTGAGAGGGCAGGGAATCCATTTCACAGAGGCCAACAGGCACACATGATCTCCTACACTATAAAGGTCCATGCAGTCAAGCACTAAATGTCTGATACCAGAAAAGGCATTAGTAAGAAAAACTGTGGTGCTTACTACAGCTAAATTAGAAATACTTTGTATCATTCTGCTTCAACATTTGGCCCTCACAATGTAGATTTGCAGGACAACTAGTTTTATCTTATTCTTATATGTAACATCTGTTGGATCGGAGTACACATCAGATATATGCACTAACATTTTCTCTTCCATCACATGCTGCCTGTTACAGCTGTGGGATTAAGACCTCCCCACTACTTTTATCCTTTTATCAGGGAGTACTTAAAGTGATAATGGTCAGTTAGTTCTTCAAATAAATGAATAAATTAAAAATATTCTCATGTCACTATCTGATGTTGGTATGAATTCTTGAGAGTTAATAGTGTACTAATTTGAAATAATGTATTGCTAATCTACTCTATTAGCCAGTTATCTTTATGAAGGCTTTTAAGGATATCGTAAGAATTTCGACTCTCATTTTAGGACTTAACAATCACACGAATCACCACCACCACTTATTGTGTGGCTTCTAGATACTTCAAAAATACATGCTCCTGTTTATTGCCCATGTGACGTCACAAGGTATGTATTAATATCTTCATTTTAATATTCAGAAGGGAGCACTAAAGTTTTGAGGAAATTAAATGACTTACACAAAGTTCATCAACCTAGTAAGTGATAGGGCTACCATTTAATCTCTGATTAGTCTCACTCCAAAGTTTCCACTCTTCAACCTCTGTTTCTGTCCAACATAATGACTAAAACAATAATAAAATTGATTTCTAAGTAGTAACCAACTGTAGCTCATGCCTATAATCCCAGCACTTTGGGAGGCCAAAGCAGGAAGATTGATTGAGCCCAGGAATTCAAGACCAGCCTGGGCAACATGGTGAAACCCCACCTCTACCAAAAAAAAAAAAAAAAAAAAAAAAAAAATCAGCTAGGCATCATGGTGTGCACCTGAGTCAAGACTGCACCTCTACAATCAAGCCTGGGCGACAGAGTGACCCTGTCACAAACAAACAAACACACAAATGAACAAACAAAAAACCCCAAACAACAACACAACCTGAAAAGGAAGCCATTAAATGTTGGTCTAAGATTCAAGCCATTTCAACATGGTGATCTTAATAAAATCATTGCTCTAACTACCCTCCCCCCACCAGATAAAAATCATACAAACATGGCTTGCTTCCTGAAAATGCTTTCATTGTCAGCTATATATAAAACAATTACTTTGCTGATCTTTTAATCATCTGAAGGAAATAAATGCCACTATGGGGCATTAAGAGGCTAACATAGTAGAGTCTGGGCTGCAATTATAATTTGTTTCTTAGCAACTAATAGCAAAAGTTATAAAGTTGGTTCTAAAACATCTGTAAGAGGCAGCATTACAGCCCCGGGAATATTGTGACAGTCCTTAACAGTATAATCTTGTGAGTAATTTGCTTTTGATATTATCACAAGATAAATCATTTTGGATCTGCTTGGTCAAAGCCCTAAAGAATTCTCATTAAAAATCAGCTATTATTATGTGTGTTGTTTTCTTCCCCTCTCTCCTCCATTATACTGAACCCGCTGAATTGGTTATTTCATGCATTATAATAAGTTGGATGGAATCAGTATGATAAAAACAGATTCCTTTAATAACTAGGAGAAAGGAGTTCATCACTATAATAGTTCCATTTCCTGTCTGAAACAGCACTTACTGAATGTAGTCATGGTTAGAGTAAATTAAAATTTTTATAATGAATATGAGTGAGAACAATAGGAATTTTAAAGAGTTCTATATGCTGTAAACAGAGAGAAACAGTAGTGAAATTTGAGTGGCTCTGGGTCTAACAGCTTAGGTGATTTTCTGGTGAGAACTTGCTTTCAAAAAATCACGAGTGGCTCATATTTTGAGAACATAATTTAATTTTTTGGCCTACAGGAATACTATTCTGTAATTTACCTCAAAATCTTTAAAATAATTGTATCATGCTTTTCTCTTATACATACATGGATAACATGACATACTTCTGGGACAGTTATTTCTTAAAATCTAGGACAGGTACTGTCTACTGAGAAACAAAATTATTGGATTATAATACAAAGACATATTAATAGGTTAAGTCAATGAAAGAGAAATATACCTTTTAAAAACTTTCATAGAGAAAAGCATACAATTATTTGGTTATGCATGTTTGGAAATATGCTGGTCATATTAGAAAGAATTTGTGTCCTGGGTAAAAGGACACACATTAGAACTGGCCACTTGAGGGTGTCTTGCATGAGATACCTCCCAAATAAACCAAGAATTCATGACTCCATCTTTCCTGTTACATGCTGTGTGGCAAACAGCAAAGCCTACTCTCCTGGCTACTTTTAAGGTGACTCAGTTTATAGTAACTGGAGGATCTGGTGCCTTGATTGGTCTTTTGTCCTTTGCTGCTACTAGAGAGGGTAGGGTCACTTGACCTGATGTTGAAGGGGTAATCCGTGCCAGGTACATTAGCTAAGACAAATTTTTATTCGGTCGAAAACTTAAGAGCAAATATATTCCCTGATAGAACCTACAAACACACTCTTAGAAATATTAGTTGGAGAGCCTTAGACGGGTAAGCATTAACTTTCGTTGTTTTCAATCTTTCTTTACTAAATTTAATGGGGGAAAGCATAATTAAACTGAGATAGATATGGAATATTGAGTAGTCTTATAGTTTCCTCATGTTAGGGGTATTAACCATGGGTTATACGAATTTCTGTTTAAATATCAGAAAAATGTCATTTTCCTGAAAGCACAAAGGATCCTTAAATTCAAAGATGTCAGCTGGGTGTGTTGGTGGGCCCCTGTAATCCTTGCTGCTTGGGAGGCTAAGGCAGGAGAATTGCCTGAACCTGGGAGGCAGAGGTTGCAGTGAACTGAGATCGAGCCACTGCACTCCAGCCTGGGCAATAGAATGAGACTGTCTTAAAAAAAAATGTATGCTGTCTCTCCTGGAATAGAAATTAGGGATTTTCAATATATCTTATATGCATACCCACCCCCACACACAGTCTCTGCATCTTTTACCTAAGACATATAAGATGCTTGAATGAAGTGGGTATGTCTGTTTCCATTTAGAACACATTTGTAACTGAGGACGTTTTACTCTATGGGCTCATCAAAAACTTATTACACAAAATTTAATGCAGTTAAATTTAATCGAGAGAAACCTATAGGTCAATCAACAAATATTTATTGATCATTGACTTAATAACAAGCTCTGTGCTGGGTTCCAGGGAACCAAAGAGGAGGAAGACACAGAACCTTCCCTCAAGTTTACAGTCTACCAATTCTACCAAGAGGAGAAGGAATGTCACACAAATTCACGTGTAAAAGAAAATGGATAGTCTGTCTATTAGGCCCTGAGGAATGTTGACTCTGGAGATCAAGTCACAGAGCTTGACCTTTTAATTACTTATTTTTTGTTATAGATTAACTTCCTACCTTATTTCCTTATTCCTGGCTCAGAGAAGATGGCCCTGAGATAGAAGACCCCTTGACTGAGACAACAGACCCTTTGACTATTACATCCTGAATGTGGAATATTAAATATACATGATTATTCTTTCCAAAAAGAAAAAAAAAAGAAACACTACTTACAACAAACCAAATTGCTGTTAACTATTCACCAACCCTGTATGGAAAATGATGTAATCCTTTTCATCTTCCCCAGACCTTGCCAATATAAGAGGAGCCCTCAAATCTCCCCACTTTGGAGCCATGACTCCACTCTTTTGGAGTCTGTGTCCTCCTGAGTGGCCATCCTCAAACTTTGTGTTCAAATAAGTTCAGTATTTAATTATTTCACCTGAATCTGGTTATTAGGGTTGACACATGCAATAAATATGCTATGACATAAGTATGTATAAAATGCAAAGCACAAAGGCAGAAGGGGTCAGTTCAGCCTGAAGAGCAATACTTCAATCAACAAATATATGTTAACTGCATATATGGGTCAGGTCCAACACTAGGTGTTGGTATTATAGCAGTGAATATATTATAAAAGGTTCCTGCCCTCATGGAGCTCATATTGTAGTGAAGGAGACAGACAATAGCTTAGTGAAAAAGATAAAAATAGATAATCAAAGAGTGATAATAATTGTGCTGTTGCAAATTTTTAAAATGTTATATTATAGAAACTAAATGGGCTGGGTGCGGTGGCTCACATCTATAATCTCAGCATTTTGGGAGGCTAAGGCAGGCAGATCACTTGAGACCAGGAATTCAAGACCAGCCTGGCCAAAATGGTAAAAACCCTCTATGTACAGAGGAGTTTTGTATGGGAAGGAGGGCCATGGTGGGAGAACACGGGAGCAGAAGAGATGAGGCTTGAAAACAGATTAATAAGAATGAACTGGCTGGAAATAAAAACACTAAGCAGTATTTGAATTCTCAAATAAGCCAATGCAATTCCCTAAAGGAGTCCATGTGAACGTTTAATTGTTACAGTCACTGTACAAAGCATATGGATCAGATCATACAAGAGTAATGCTTTTAAGATGCAAAGGCAAACCATCACTTACGTCTGCTGGAAAGTCATTACTGTCCCACAAAGCGTGATGAATAAAGAGCACCAGCAGGCTGCTGGGTGAATGTTATAAGCACAACCAACCTTTTGCGAAGCTGAGATCACTGTCCATGCTTCCAAAGAAGAGGACTGTTCAGGCTATGGTTGAAAGGGAATTGATATAAGAATCCTGGAAATCTTGCAAGTACAACAGGCTATTTTGTAAACTGCCTCAATGTGCATCTGCTTCATGTTCTTGATGGTTAATACAAATAAGAAAACAGTATTAAATAAACATCTTGAAACCAAATGATGTTGTCTCATGGGATACAGTTATACATTGGTTCCAAAACTGCTGTAACAGTCATCCTCCTGCAGTCTTTCCAAATGAAAACAAAGAGACACTCTCTAGCCTGAAGGAGTGTTATTCTATTTGCTGTCCCACCTGACTAGGTCTAGTATGCAGTGTTAAAGTTCAGTTCTTCTTGAAAGTGTTCCAAAACTCAAAATACATAAACTATCAATTGTTTTCTAAAGTTCACAGGAGTTAAGTGAAGAGTAACCATTATTTTTCAGTCAATTATTTGTAGAGCAAATGGGTCCCTCCTTCATTTTGATGCACACAAGGAAAGAAATGAAGTGTTTGGTTACTTTTAAAGTAGAGGAGATAAGTGAGATACCATAACATAAAAGTGATGTGGAAGAGAGAAGCAACAATGGCTATAGGAAAGGTAGGTTGATCAGAAGCAAAAAGCTTGGCAGATGAAATGGAGATTGGGGTGGGGGGAGTGCAGCTGACATATCTTTTCTTTTTTTTTGTTTTTGTTTTGAGATGGAGTCTTACTCTATCACCCAGGCTGGAGTGCAGTGGTGCAATCTTGACTCACTGCAAACTCCACCTCCTAGGTTCAAGCTATCCTTTTGCCTCAGCCTCCCTGGTAGCTGGGACTACAGGCGTGAGCCACTGTATTTGGCTTAATCTAACTTTTCTGGACTAATATTTGTCTTAGTCAAAAGTCTACTACATTGAGGCTGGGCACAGTGGCTCATGCCTGTAATCCCAGCACTTTGGGAGGTTGAGGCAAGTAGATCACCTGAGGTCCAAAGTGCAAGACCAGCCCGGCTAACACGGTGAAACCCCATCTCTACTAAAAGTATAAAACTAATCTGGGTATGGTGGCAGGTGCCTATAATTCCAGTTACTTTGGAGACTGAGGCAGGTGAATTGCTTGAACCTGGGAGGCGGAGGTTACAGTGAGCCAGATCATGCCACTGTACTTCAACCTGGGCGACAGAGGGAGACTCTGTCTCAAAAAAGAAAAACAAAAACAAAAACAAAACGTCTACTATATTGAGATGAAGGCTTCATTATTACTCAATACCAGAGTTTGGTAACCCCCTAAGCCTGTAATCCCTACAGGGAGTTTAGAAAATACAACATACTTGTCATCCGTAGACAAGGAAATCTGTCTACAGTAAGGAATTTTGGCCTTACTGAAGAAATTCAGGAGCAGGAACCCAAACCAAACACCCAGTCTCATCTTCATCTAGAATCATACATGCATTACCTTTCTGAGGTCTTCCTCTAGTTGCCAAGTGTTCTCTATGCTGCAATCAGTGTGTCATGGAAAGAACCCCGTAAGAATGTTGGATTCCATCCCCTACCTACTACTTATCAGAGCAAAATGTAAAACAAAACTTAAATAAGTTACTATATCATTGAATAAAACTTGTACAAACTTTACACCTAACAAGTCAGTACTACTACCTGCTTATTAATAAACCTTGTATCTTTAAACTTTCTCTTTCAGTCTATTAAAATATACAAAAATTTTGTCAACTTGAAAAAAATATATAAAGCAACACTTCTTTGACTCTACACTCCCTTCAGCTAAGCACTTTTTCTCTTTCCTTCTTCAGGTATACCCTTGCTTTTTCTACTTATTGACTTCCCATTTACTCTGCAACCCCACCACTAAAAGATTAACTAAAGCTCATTACTTTACAACCCCACTGTCTGGATACTGGCCTCAAATCTCCGACGAAACTGCTCTGGCAAAAGTCAATTCCATGTTGCCAGATCCAGTGGGCATTTTTCAATCCTTATCTTATCTGATTTCTCTGTTGTATTGGACATTTTCAACTGCTTCCTGAAAATGTCTGTTCTCTATCCTCTCCTGATTCCTATCTCTTCTTCTCCTCCCTCTTAGTCTTTTTTGAGGGCTCTTTCAACTTCACCTACCCTTCAAGCACTAGTTTCCACCAAGGTGCCCTTGGTTTGCTGCTTTTCTTTCCTTTTTGGATGATCTTACACACTCTCATAATTTTAAATCTAATATTTATGTTCATGTCTATTTACTGTAAACCTTCAGCCCTACCGATGTAGTATTTCTCATATATTCAACTGCCTGATTAACATACCCACTTGAGTATCCTACAGATAAGGTGACTTTACATCCTAGTTTTCCTGAAATAATTGAGGTTTACATTTATTGTCCTGGCAAAATTATTGATAGTGGCACCTTTGACACTCGTAAGAATCCAGGTTGTGTGATGTATCACACAACTTGGTATGTCTTCAAGTAAATTTGCCACCTCTTAGTCTCCAACCCTAACCTGATTCCAAAGTTAGTCAATGATACCCCACCATCCAAGATATTAGACTTTAAAGTCATCCTATAATCTTTTTTTTCTTTCTTTCTGTACTCTTTACTCTCAGTCTCTGTCCCTACCTTCACCCAAACCATCCAACAAACCTTGATGATTTCACCACAAAAAATATTTTTCAAATATGTCTCCTCTACTTTCACTGCTTTTGTCTTAGGATAGACTCTCATTATTTCCCGCCTGCAATATTGGAAAGCCTTCCTGTTTTCCAGATTCTGGTATCCTAGCGCCTTAAATGCCCATTCCAAAATGAAGCCACAGTAATCAATTTCTAAAATGCAAACCTGTTTATACCACTCTGCTGGCTTAAGACCCTTTGAAATTGTCAGCCACCAAAAGATTAACTAAAGCTCATTAGCATGTCAAACAAGGTCCTCCATGATCTCCCCCCTTAGCTCTCTCTCTCCCCTTGTAGCCGCCCACTCTCCACTTCATATTTGACAACCTTGAAACATGGAATGTTTCCATGTCCCCTGCATATCCATGAAGAGTCAGGCTTTGCTGTTCTTGTCGCATGAAACACCCTGCCAGCTCTCTTGGCCTCTTTAACTATCAACCATCTGTCAAGACTCTGCTCAGTCATTGTCTCTCTTGGGGAGCCTACTGTGTACCCCAGGACAGATTACATATTGCTTCTCCATGTTTTCATTACATACTGTGCACACTGCTGTCTTTTCATTTACCACATAATATCCTGGAATTAATACTGTATGTCTTTCTCTTCCACTAAAGTACAAGATCCTTCTTATTTATTTTTACTCCTTTCAGATTTTTTCTTTAGATCTTTTTCTATTATCTTCTTTCAATAAAGGATGCCTTGTTTTATATAAGACATTTATATAATTAGAAGAAAATATGTCAACATACTTTGTCTCAATTGGTCCTTAAAATGGCCATTTATACATCATCCCCATTATACAGAGAATGAAACTGAGACTCAGAGAGGTAGAATGACTTGCCAGAGGTCACATATTGGAGTGACAAGTGTGAGAGAGAAGAGGCAGTCATGTAAATATCGTGGGTAATTCTGCCCATCATGTGGCTTGATCAATTTCCAACACTGCATTAGAGATTGTGGACCCGGATCTCTTTTATTTTTCAGTTTCAATTTTCACTGGCTTCACATACAGTATCTTACCATATTGTAGAGTATTTAAAGATACCCATTTCTCATGCAACGTGGCTCTAAACTTAAGTTAATTCTTCACCTGATGTTCAACCAAAGAAACAATTACTTGTCTGTTCCATCCTCGGGGGAGAGGTGGCATGTCTGTCTCCAACATGGGTATGTACACTTAGAACTTAAGAGAATTCTGAGGGTAACTTTAATGACAGTCATTTTGCTTTAAGTGCTGACCTAGGAAAAAAATCTCTGTGAAGATGCATGAGGCCTCCATCTTGCTCTTTCCATTTTAGACCACTCAGGGATGCTAGACCCTACCAGTGAAAGGGAAACAGTATTTTTTAAGCACATATGTGCCCCACTCTGAATTTTTAATAGAAAAGCAAATCAAAAAATATGGAAAACACAGTAAAACACATTGCTAATATCACCTGGGTATGCATTGTACATATTTCTGGGAGTTATCTGCCATGCTTGGTAGCAGAGCCCTTGAGCTATGCCTCAAATGGTAACTGGTCTCGCACTGAACATTTCACCATACACTAAGCATTGCCTCTAAACTCTTGCTATTCCCACTGCGTCAGCTTTTCAAACAGCAGTTCTTAGCCACATGACACTTAGATTTACATTCTTTTGCTCAGCCCGGTCCACTGATTATCTCTAGCCCCGGATAGTTTCTGTTTGTTTACTTTCCTTAATCCTTATGGGTCAGTGCAGTGATGCATGTGTAGAAGCCATGCAAGAAAGATCTGTAGGAAAAGAGACAGTATTTTGCAGAAATCTGAAGCTTTTATGATACCTTTTCTTTGGTAGAGCCAGACTGATGAGGGATTTTATAACAATGCACTTCCTCTCTTGGGATGAAGGAAACTGAGGGCCCTTGGCTCTTCCCCACCAGGGAAGGTTTGTGTGTGCAAAAGGCAATACTGCCTTATAGTAAATGGTTTTAAATCTCTAACATTTTCCTCCAAAGCTAAATAGAAAGAGATGGAAGAGGGCCAGGCATGGTGGCTCACGCCTGTAATCCCAGCACTTTGGGAGGCTGAGGCGGGTGGATCATGAGGTCAGGAGTTCAAGACCACCTTGGTCAACACAGTGAAATCCCGTCTCTACTAAAAATACAAACATTAGCCGGGAATGGTGATGTGCGCCTGTAGTGCCAGCTACTCAGGAGGCTGAGGCAGGAGAATCGCTTGAACCAGGGAGTTGGAGGTTGCAGTGAGCTGAGATCGCGCCACTGCACTCACTCCAGCTTGAGCAACAAAGTGACACTTCGTTGTTAAAAAAAAAAAAAAAAAAAGAGATGGAAGAGAAGTCACTCCTTGTTCTTCTGTAACAGGATGTAACTATTCTAACCATGAAACTAGCACAGGTCCCAAGGCCCAAGAGATGGCCTCTAGGGGATGCCATAGGAGGCTGGCATTGATTCCTGGAGAAAGTCAGCCTGTCTTGCTGCTATTTTTGATCTGCTTGTTGCAGACCCTTGGCTCCACTGATGATTTCTAAGGGCCTGTGCTGCAGGCAAGAAGCACTTTTACTTGCCACCCATTCTATGATCTGTATGTTGTTTTTTAAAACTCTGGTTTATAGACTGTTGGATTTAATGGAGCAATAGAATTTTAAGGGGAAATATGGGGTGTGTGTGAAACCAACAAAGGTGTTTTTTTTTCTTTTTTTTTTTTTTTTTTTGAGACAGAGTCTGGCTCATCACCCAGGCTGGAGTGCAGTGGCACGATCTTGGCTCACTGCAAGCTCCACCTCCCGGGTTCGCGCCATTCTCCTACCTCAGCCTCTCAAGTAGCTGGGACTATAGGCGCCGGCCACCTCGCCCAGCTAATTTTTTGTATTTTTAGTAGAGACAGGGTTTCACTGTGTTAGCCAGGATGGTCTCGATCTCCTGACCTCGTGATTTGCCTGCCTCGGCCTCCCAAAGTGCAGGTATTACAGGTGTGAGCCACTGCGCCTGGTTGAAACCAACATCGGTGTTTCTAAGTATGGATACTAAAAATTACTACCAGTACCGCAATTTTGTACTATAATCAATACATAAAAGACAGAACTTTTCAACGTGAAAAATTACAGAAAGCTAATATCAAGAGAAAAACTGTCCTTTTTTTTTTTTTTTTTTTGAGACGGAGTCTTGCTCTGTCACCCAGGCTGGAGTGCAGTGGCCACATCTCAGCTCACTGCAAGCTCCGCCTCCCGGGTTTACGCCGTTCTCCTGCCTCAGCCTCCCGAGTAGCTGGGACTACAGGCGCCCGCCACCTCGCCCGGCTAGTTTTTTTGTATTTTTTAGTAGAGACGGGGTTTCACCGTGTTAGCCGGGATCGTCTCTCGATCTCCTGGCCTCGTGATCCGCCCGTCTCGGCCTCCCAAAGTGCTGGGATTACAGGCTTGAGCCACCGCGCCCGGCCAGAAAAACTGTCCTTTGACTAAATACTGCCTTTTTTTTTTTTTTTTTGAGAGAGTCTCGCTCTGTTGGATGGAGTACAGTGGCACAATCTCGGCTCATGGCAACCTCCACCTGCCGGGTTGAAGTGATTCTTCTGCCTCAGCCTCCAGAGTAGCTGGGACTACAGGCGTGCGCCCCACACCCGAATAATTTTTTTTGTATTTTTAGTAGAGATGGGGTTTTACCATATTGGCCAGGCTGGTCTTGAACTCCTGACCTCATGATCTGCCCGCCTCGGCCTCCCAAAGTGCTGGGATTACAGGCGTGAACCACTGCGCCTGGCCGCCTTATTTTAATAATGTAGTGCATATTTGTGTAGACTGGTGAAAATTTCAGTATAGATAAGTTTTGGGAACCAGCATTTGAAGGTGTGCTCCCAGAATATCTTCTTCACAAAATAGGAATAGATGTCAGATACCTACTAGTAAGGATCTCTTTCTTTGGCTTCAGGGTGGACTCGATTTTAAATGAAGATAGCAATGTGGTATAATGACTAGACTTCAATACTTGAAGTCAAAGTCTGGGTTTTGATAGTCGGATCTGTCCCTTAATGGGATCAGGAACTTGAGGAAGTCACTTCCTATTTCTGAGCTTCACATTCTACATGTGTAAAATGGGGATGGTGATGATGATAAATCATACTTCACAGGCTTTGTAAAGACTAAAAGATAAAACAGATTTGAAAGTACTTTCTAAAAAGGAAAACGGTAAAGACAACTGTTAGTTATTTTTTTCGAGGCATTAAGTGGTGGCTTGGGTTATTAAGGAGTAAGTGAAACAGTAGACACAGAGGACCAACCCACTTTCTGTGGACAGGGTGACAATTTCCTGAGCGTCACAGTCCTAAGTGCCATTATAAAATAGATAGGGGAAGTCATCAGGACTGCTGTGGAGGTGGCTGGAGAATGAGCTCCCATTGGTCCACCATGTTTAAATCACAGGCTCTCTACAGTTAGCTGAACAAGACTGTTCTACAAATCCAGTAATTACTTTACTAATTTCCATGTTTCTACCAATACAATTTCAGCTAAAAGACAATTTGTAGTTAACAAATTTAATATTGAGCCAATTAGTCAGATTACCTACCTGCTAACTGTAGCCACATTGATTTTTGTTGAAATATTAATTATCCAAGATAAGATTTCCTGCTTAACCTTCAAAACAAGCTTAAAATGCACTATTTCACATCATTACCAAGGTTAAGAGGAAGTTGCTTATGATGTGATTACAATTTATATTACCGGATTCACCATTCATTTCAGAAGCATCGAGGCCACCTGGTCAAATGAAGGATACATTTGTGATGTTTAATTTCCAGCAGGAAATGGCAATGACACTCAAAGTAATAAATATGAAGGCTCCACAGATGTAATACATTTCATTCATCTCTAAGTGCCACTCTGACCATTTTACCTACATTTCTGTAATTTAAAAGCCTCAACCAAATGTAACATTTATGTGCAAATGTTTTCCAGCCTCACCATTTGGTTGGCAAACAGCAGATGACCTTACACACCCGCTGCTATGTGACAATATTTTAAATTCTTCTGCCTTCTAACCACTTAAAGAAAAAAATACTGAGAAGGCAAGCTATTTAAGCAGCTTTTATTGAGCACCAGCTGCCTGTGAGCACTGTACTATGTGTGGGGTTATCAGGTAAGCCACAGTTGTTGCCACTGATGAACTTCCATTAAAGACTTTGCCTCTTATTATTGTAAGATGTGATCATAGAGCAAATCTGAGACAGAAAGGGGATCAGAATCCACTGTTTGAGATTAGTTTGGTACTCTCAAGTAGAACATTTTTCTAACTGGCTGTGTATTTTCCACCATGAAGTATTCCATGAACTCACTCTCATTTCTATTGTCTGTCAACGGGGCAACTAACTGAAAATTTAAAAAACAAAAACAAAAAAGCCCACTCACTCAGTAAAGGCGATAAAGAACACTTATATAAACTTCGTTTTTCAAGATGCACTAACTAGTCCCTGATTAGCTGAAGCAAACACTGCGTTTATTTTAAAAATCAATCACAAAAAGCAGTTCAATAAGAGAGAGAGAACTGTTACTCCGGCATGTCTACATACCCCTGATCATAAAGGTACGCATATGCCAATCACTTGATAACAAAAGAAATAAAGTCTTTGGAAGATCACCCTGCCCCGCCTCCCCAGATCAATATCACTTCCAAAAGGAAAGCACATTCATCTTGTCTCTGAATTTATTTTGCATGTTTAGCTCTAAAGTGTGAAGACTTTCAAGATTGCCTTTCTTACCAGCTTCTCTTTGTCACCCTGGCTATTACATGGAATAACCTAGTAGCCTGATAATTTTTTTTTTGAGATCTAATAAAAAACTACTTTTAATCTCAATCCATATGATATACCCAGACCATTTTCTCCAGTATTGCATCCTAGTGAGCTTTGACTTATCAAGTCCTCACATCAGCTCCAAGTTGCAGGTCACTACCACCCCATGCCCTATAGTATTTAATCTCATTTTCCACCTTCAGTTTCCAAACCAACATGGACTTTGACACACACCTTCCAGTTTAGGTTGGAGGTCATCATCTTGTCACTTATATTGCTGTCTTCTCAATATAAAAGAGATATATGGCTAATGTGTCCTTAATTCTGTTATTTTGTTGTGCTCTGCTGCTATTGCATCTCCTGAATTTTTAATTTTTTATTTCCATAGGATTTGGAGGAACAGGTGGTATTTGGTTACATGAGTAAGTTCTTTACTGGTGATTTGTCAGATTTTGGGGCACTCATGACCCAAGCAGTATACACTGAACCCAATTTGTAGCCTTTTATCCATCATCCTCTTCCCTCCTTTTCCCCCCTCGTCCCAAAAGCCCATGGTATCATTCTTATGCCTTTGCATTCTCATAGCTTAGCTCCCACTTATGAGTGAAAACATACAATGTTTGGTTTTTCCATTCCTGAGTTATTTCACTTAGAATAGTCATCTCCAATCGCATCCAGGTTGCTGCGAATGACACTAACTCATTCCTTTTTTATGGCTGAGTGGTATTCCATCATATATATATACCACAGTTCTTTACCTCCTTGCTAATTGATGGTCATTTGGACTAGCCTGATTATCCAAAAAAAAAAAGGTATCCAACACTGTGAAGCACTGGTGGAATTTCTAGTGGGACTGACAAAGCAAAAGGTAGACTTATAGATAACATTATAGGGGGTTGAAGGAAATCCACAGGGCACTGAGAGAGGCAGTCACTGAAGAAGACCACATTAATCAGAGTAGCAGAGACAGGTGATATTTAAATTTTGAACCAAACCCCCAAAATAAGCCCTGTTGTGACTCTGGGCTTTAAGTCTGACTTGGAAAGAGTGGTGATGAGGGATGCCTTCTCAAGGGTCATCATAAAGTAGGATTCATTTGAAAATGCTACAGACAGCTGATCAAATTCTGGGAGGTTGTTCCTTTCCCACTGCGCAAATCTCTAAGTTCATGATATGTTTTCAAAGCTGGTGATTTGTCCTTTCCAGCACCAATAATGTTAGTTTCTATGTGTGTGGGCACAGTGTCATCATTGAAGAAACAGTCACTAAATATTTGTTTTGATCAGTTTTATGTTATTCCATGCTATGCATTTCCTGTCATATGAAGAAGATTTCTTGAATAAGGAATTAGGTTTCTCCAGGTGGCAATTGCTTTATCAATCTGTAGGATGCTCTTTGACGGCACCTATTTCATAACCAGAGACAAAGAAGACAGAGGAACTTATATGTGCAGCTATTCACAGGTATTAAAAACTTTAAGGCATATAAAATATCTAATTATAGCTATCCCATATTTAATTGATGATTAATAATTTAAAATTATTAAGCAAAATTAAAAATACACATGAGGCTAGTAGAGCACTATTTGATTAGCTGTCTAATTCCAGGAAAACAAATAGTTTCCCTTTTTACTACACACCAGGTACTTTACATATGTTTTCTAATTCTTACAATAACCATGTGAGACATACTCTAGGAAGGGGAGCCAGGAGAAATGTCTTCTTAACCGAGAAAAAAAGCACTATCAGCATTACTTGAGCTCCATTCTCTAGCACTATCAGTTAAGTGGGCTTTTCCTGACTTCGTTAGCATCTTCAATCTCATCCTTTTATCTCTGTGCAGAAACTCAGTGATAACAAGTACGAGTGGTGATATTGAAACCCTACCGTCTATCTCCTCGTACTGCACTCAGCACCACCACTTACTGGCAGAAGAACAAAACACGGCTTCACCTTTTCACCCACGGATCCAAGTGGAGTTTAGTTAACAGTATGGCATTTAGAAATTGACTCTGGGTATTTTATTAGCATCAAATTCCGAACTCAGTTTTCAGTTTCTCAAACAAATTATTCCCTCTGATGGAGATGCATTTTCACCATAGTAGAAATAACAGAAAGCCAGTATAGTGTGGTGATTAATAATTCAAGTATTGAAGTCAAATTACCTGGAATCAGACCCTAGCCCTTCAACTTCCCAGCTGTGTGAAGTCTGGGAAGTTATTTAATTTTTTCATGTCTAAGTTCCCGCCTTTGTAAAATGGGAAAATCAAGAGTACAAGTGTCTAGTGTTGAGGTAAGGATTTAAAAAGAGAATTCCCAATTTAATGGCGGGTACATGCAAAGCAAGTGAGAAGTGTTAGTTCCTGTTATTGTTACAGGTGGTTGGTTGACCACCTGTGAACTGATGGTTAGACTTATAGAAAGCTACTGTCTTGCATACCATGTAGATTTCAAGACACTGAACATGTTTTATAGAAGCATATGAGAATTTTCCTAATCTTAAAGTCAGTAAAGTGACATGCTTAAGCATAGTGACCTCAGGAAATCTTGAGCTAAAATGCAGGACAAACGAACACTCTTCCCTTTTCTTCCTCCCTCCCACCACCTTCTGGTCTGCTGCATTCAGCCTTGCTCTGTGCCTTCCAGCCACAAGGCAAGTCTTCTTCGGATCCCTTGAAAGTACCATGCTCTATGCCACCACAGCACCTTTGTACATTCTCTATTTTCTGTCTAGAAAACACTTCCTCTTTAATCCTTACTGATCCTTCAGATCTCAGTTACAATCGTTTTCTTCACGAAGTTTTTCTTAATACTCTCTATGTTAATTTCCTTTGTCACAAACATCATAGAACCACAACCATTTTCTTAGCATTTGTCTGAATTGGTGATCACATATTTCTTGTGTGATTACTTGATGAACATTTTCCTTCCATACTAGAACATGAACTCTTTAGGATGAGGGACTAGGTCTGGCTTTGTTCACCTGTCCAACACAGAGGAGGCACTCAGAAAAATATCTGAATGGATGAATGCTACAGTCTATGTTTTCTCCTCTCTTGAAATGCCTTGCTCTTTTTTTTTTTTTTTTTTTTTTGTATCCCTCCACTTTATACCTCTCCTTGAACATTTAAAATACTATTTTAAAATTCATATGGAACAACAACAAAAAAGCCCCAATAGCCAAGGCAATCCTAAGCAAAAAGAACAAAGCTGGAGGCATCATGCTATCCAACTTCAAACTATACTATAGGGACACAGTAACCAAAACAGCATGGTATTGGTACAAAAACAGACACACAGACCAACGGAACAGAATAGAGAACCCAGAAATAAGACTGCACACCTACAACAATCTCACCTTCAACAAACCTGACAGAAGCAAACAATGGGGAAAGGATTCCTTATTCAATAAATGGTGCCAGGATAACTGGCTAGCCATATGCAGAAGACTGAAAGTGCTCCCCTTTCTTATACCATATACAAAAATTAACTCAAGGATAAAAGACTTAAACATAAAACCCAAAACTATAAAAATTCTGGAAGACAAGCTGGGCAATACCATTCAGGACACAGGCACAGGCAAAGATTTCATTACAAAGACACCAAAAGCAATTGCAACTAAAGCAAAAGTTTTGACAAATGGGATCTAATTAAACTAAAGAGCTTCTGCACAGCAAAAGAAACTATCAACAGAGTAAACAGACGACATAAAGATTGGAGAAAGTTTTTGCAAACTTGCATCTGACAAAGGTCTAATATCTAGCATCTATAAGAAACTTAAATATACAAGAAAAAAACAACCACATTAAAAAGTGGGCAAAGGACATCAACAGACACTTTTCAAAAGAAGACATACATGCAGCCAACAGTCATATAAAAAGGCTCGACATTGGCCGGGTGCGGTGGCTCACACCTGTAATCCCAGCACTTTGGGAGGCAGAGGTGGGCAGATCACGAGGTCAGGAGATTGAAACCATCCTGGCTAACATGGTGAAACCCCATCTCTACTAAAAATACAAAAACAAAATTAGCCGGGCATGGTGGCATGCACCTGTAGTCCTAGCTACTTGGGAGGCTGAGGTGGGAGAATGGCGTGAACCCAGGAGGCAGAGCTTACAGTAAGCTGAGATTGCGCCACTGCACTCCAGCCTGGGCGACAGAGTGAGACTCTGTCTCAGAAGAAAAAGAAAAAAAAAAAAAAAAACCTTCACATCACTGATTATTAGAAAAATGCAAATCAAAACCACAGTGAGACACCATCTCACACCAGTCAGAATGGCCATATTAAAAAGTAAAAAAATAACAGATGCTGGCAAGGTTATAGAGAAAAATGAACACTTATATACATTGCTGGGAGTGTAAATTAATTCAAATATTGTGGAAGAGAGTGTGGTGATCCCTCAACATGTAAACATAGAAATGCCATTCGACCCAGCATTCCCATTACTGGGTATATACCCAAAGGAATATAAATCATTCTATTATAAAGACACACACATGTGTATGTTCACTGCAGTACTATTCACCATAGCAAAGACATGGAATCAACCTAAAAGCACATCAATGATAGAATGGATAAAGAAAATGTGGTACATACACAATGAGATCATGTCCCTTGCAGAGACATGGATAGAGCCATTATCCTTAGCAAACTAACGCAGGAACAGAAAACCAAACACTGCATGTTCTTACTTACAAGTGGGAGCTAAATGATGAGAACACATTGACACATAGAGGGGAACAACAGATACTGGGGCCTATTGGAGGGCGTAGGGTAGGAGGAAGGAGAGGATCAAGAAAAATAACTAATGGGTACTATGCTTAATACCTGGGCTATGAAATAATCTGTACAACAAACCCTCATGACAGAAGTCAACCTATGTAACAAACCTGCACATGTATTCCTTAACATAAAAAGTTGAAAAAGTACCTTATATGCAAACACTACTTTCAGGCCAGCTCTTCATTCTCTCTTTTCTGCTGCTTATTCTGCCCTTTGTTCCTTCAAGACCTTCAATCTTTCTAACATTCACCACACTTGAGGTTACTTGTTCAATGTCTGTCTTCCCTACTGTATGTAAACTTTGTATCTGTCTAGTTCATTGATGCATTCCCTGCGTCCAACGCATTGCTTGCTATCCAGTTGGTATTCATTAAATATTTATGGGAAGAAGGAAAAATAAACAAAGGAAATCTCCACATTGAGTATGGATAACTCAAGTTTTTACAGCACATTTGCCCAAAGGTACTTGATTATTCAAACATAGAGAAGAACTAACAAGTTCTTGACAGCATCAGTAATTAATTAATAATAATCCCTTTTTAGAAATCTCAGGTGATTACTGACCTTGAATTTTATGTAGGATAAATGGCTGGTTAAAGTAAAATGAAGCTAATGTCGTAGACACAATAACTGCCAACTGTGTTTGAAACCTCTGAACATCTACTATGTATCAATGTTTAATACCAAGCGAAATATAAAAACATGGATCCAATTCAGTTCTCGGGGTGTATATGGACTAGTGAGAGAGCCAGACAAAACCATATCCTGTAATTATTGTATAGCATAATAAACACTAGAATACTCACAGACAAAAGAGATAAGAAATCAGAGCATTCACATGTTAATGTACATCTACATGTGACTAGGTGAAAACCTGCTCACATATATATATATACAGATTACACTTACCAGGCATATTTAATCCTCACAACTCTGAAGGATACTATGTAACATATATAATTCTCAAATACTATCATTATGTCCATTCAATAGATGCAGGCAGTAAAATGAAGAGGGGTATAGAAACTTATTGAAGGTCACAGCCTTTCTGTGGTTCTAGATAAAGGCAATAGCAGGTACAAAGCCAATGGGAAGATTGAAAGACCTAAGAAAATTTAGGAGAAATTATTTATTACAGAGTACTCTGGTAGAGATAGAAAAACCGCCCATTTAAAATAAACCTTGGGTCAGTGTCCACTGTTCTTAGAAAACGAGTACAGGGTGGGCCTTTTAGTTATGCAAATATATAGCAATTACCTCTCCACAGGTCTTGGAAAAGTTAGAAATGGAGCCCAGCTGGACAATATTAAATGGTCCTCTTGCTTATTTAACAGTTCTACGATTTTCATGCCTAGAGAAAAATATTTTTCCACTATGGATTTAGATTGTGCCTGGCCTGTAAAATAGTGATTGCTGTTATGAAATCACTAACATTCTTGTTTGAGTGGTTGTTTGCAGAAAATAGAACTGAGGCCCTGAGAGAAGGAGTAAGGACAAATGAGTTCTACCTCAAATTTGGGGAAACAGAGGATTAGATTGTCACAGCTCCAAATGTGAGGTTACTTAAATCAGACAGCCCAGAATTTATTGATATTGAATTTTATGTTACATATCCAAAGGCAGTATACTTTGCTTGTAGGGAATGCAGGATGGAGTCCATAGCTCATGTGATGTGAGCATCATATTTCTTTGATCTTAAGGTACTATTAACAGATGCCTCCCAATTTTAAAACTTACTGCAAAACTACAGCAGTCAACACAGTGTGGCACTGGCATAAGGACAGACATATAAATCAATGGAATGAAATTGAGAGCCCTGAAATAAACCCTTACATTTATGGTCAATTGATTTTTGACAAAAGTGTCCAGCCCATTCACGAGAGAAAGAACCATCTTTTCAACAGATGATGTTAAAACCGACAACATGCAAAAGAAAGCATTTGAAAAAAAAAATCATTCTTTTGAACGAATCCTTCAACATATACAAAAATTAACTCAAAATGGGTGATAGAGCTAAATTTTACAGCTAAGACCATAAAACTCTTAGAAGAAAACATACGAGTAAGTTTTTGTGACCTTGGATTAGGCAATGGTTTCTTTGATGTGACAACAAGAGCACATGCAACAAAAGAAAAAAAATAAATTAAATTTTACCAAAATTAAAACTTTTGTGCTTCAAAGGACACCATCAAGAAAATAAAAACACGGCCAGGCACGGTGGCTCAAGCCTGTAATCGCAGCACTTTGGGAGGCCTAGACGGGCGGATCACGAGGTCAGGAGACCGAGACCATCCTGGCTAACACGGTGAAACCGCGTCTCTACTAAAAATACAAAAAAAATTAGCCGAGCGTGGTGGTGGGCACCTGTAGTCCCAGCTACATGGGAGGCTAAGGCAGGAGAATGGTGTGAACCCGGGAGGCGGAGCTTGCAGTGAGTGGAGATCATGCCACTGCACTCCAGCCTGGGCGACATAGCAAGACTCCATCTCAAAAAAAAAAAAAAAAAAAAAAAAGAAAAGAAAAGAAAAACACAACCCATTAAATACAGAAAATATTTATAAATCATATATTTGACAAGGGTCTTTTATTAGGAATACACAAAGAAATATTACAATTCAACAATGAAAAGATAACTGGGCAAAGAATTAAAAATGAGCAAAAGATTTGAATAGAAGTATCTCCAAAGATGTAGGAATAGCCAACAAACATGTGGGAATATGTTCAACATCATTAGCTATGAGGGCAATGCAAATCTAAACCACATGAGACATCACATCACTCTCAGTAGGTTGGCTAAAACTAAAAAAACCAACAATAGCAAGTGCTAATAAGGATGTGGAGAAATTATAAGCCTTACAAACAGTTGGTGGGACTGTAAAATGATACAGCCAATTTGGAAAATAATTTGACAGTTGCTCGAACTGTTAAACATACAGTAACTCCACTAGCAACTCCACTCCTAGGAATACACCCAAGAGAAATGAAAATACATGTGTCCGCAAAAAACCTGTATATGAATGTTCATAGCAGCATTATTCATAATGGCTAAAAAGTAGAAAGAACCCAAGCGTCCACCAACTGATGAATGGGTAAACATAATGGAGTTACATCCATATAACTGCATATTATTTAGACCTAAAAAGAACTGAAGTACTGGCCAGGTGTGGTGGCTCATGCCTGTAATCCCAGCACTTTCGGAGGCTAAGGCGAGCAGACCACCTGAGGTCACGAGTTCAAGACCAGCTTGACCAACACGGTGAAACCCTGTCTCTATTAAAAATACAAAAATTAGCCAGGCGTGGTGGCAGATGCCTGTAATCCCAACTACTCAGGAGGCTGAGGCAGGAAAATCGTTTGAAGCCGGGAGGCAGAGGTTGCAGTAAGCTGAGATCGCGCCATTGCACTCCAGCCTGGGCAACAAGAGTGAAACTCCATCTCAAAAAAAAAATAACAAGAAAAAAGAAATGAAGTACTAACACACGCTACAGCACAGACGAACATGCATCTTTATTGGAGGGCTCTTCCTAATAGAATATTCTATTTCCTTAAACTAAGAAATATTAGTTTAAGGAAATAGAATATTCAAGAGGAAATATAACCTCATAGACTGGTAAAGGCCAAGACATTTCTGTTTCTCTTATATTCCTTCATTGATTCATTCAGCTTCATTTATTCCACAGATATTTATTCAGCACTTATCAACATTTATTATCACTTATCAGCATTTATTCAGCATTATTCAACATTTGAAAAAAGCAGGATAAAGTAGTCATTGAGCTTAGAAAGAAGAAAAGCCATTTGTTGACTCCCTCACCTCAACATATACACTACTTATAGGACTATACAAAGACAAGTCTTTAAGATATAACTAATCTAAATTTTATGAGATAGAGCTAACAGATTACCTACCACACTAGACTGCATTCAATTTGAGGGGGAAAAAAAGTGGAGGCTATGAAAAAATGAATAAATCTGAAATGCTAATGACAGATAACAATGTAAGTATTTAGGAGCAAATTAATTCTCTAATCATAATTAGTGTGTACCCTAAATACATATTTCAGGGATAAATTACTGACCTGCAGTGCCATCCACTGAGAGTTTATGGCTAGTCTGGAATTTAATCTTTGGTGAAATATGTAAAAGAATAATTTAGTTCTTGGGAAACACACACATCTTTTCATGATGCCCTTGAATTTGAGATTTAACCTCTGAACCCTAAGGCATACTTTTTTCTCTAAAGTGAATATATATTTTAGATGTGAAGTTAAAACTAGCTAGTGTGATGCATAAAATACATGACAGCTAGAAGGCAAATGCCTTGTTTATGTTAGAGCCTACTCCGGGAAAGGTGCTGACTGGGAAGAGGATGGAAGCTGGCCCTCACTAGCACAGGGACTTTCTGGGGCTAGAAATGTCATAACATGAACGATAATATTGCTTGAGAGACCACAGCGGAGCGGTTACAGCCACAGGTAGGTCAGACACTCTAAACGTGATAACAGCCAGTTTCTAGGGCTTTAGAGTGCCAGACAAAGAGGCTGAATTCAGGGAAAATGACCTAGAAAAAGGAAGAAGTCCAGAGAGTGGGACTCAGGGCCAACAAACTACTCTGAATCACTTCAAATCACTGCCCTATGGAGAAAGGGCCAATTCTGCCTATTTCAGAGAAGGCCTGCAGAGGTCTGTTCCAAGTGAGAGGTAAAAACATACCCAGGAAAGGGAAAGGTTACCCTTTGAATTTTTTGCAGTCCCCATTTTCATTATCTGGTCAAATCATACTTTATAAAGTTCAAAACTCTTTATGCTCTCCAGGGGAAAATGCATAGTGTGAGACAAAACTTGCACAGATAATCCTACATTTGATGGAAGCCATTTCTTTAATACTTTTCACCCTAATACAGTTAAGTTACAAAAGCACCTGATTTCAATCTCGTTCAAAGATTTTTTTTTTATTGATCGTTCAAAGATTTTTCTTTTTTTTAAGGTGGTCAGGAAAGAAATGAAAAAGAACTATGCATACGTTGGCCTGTTTGTTTCCTGGAACCACTGCCAACAAGTTACCACAGACCGAATAGCTTAAAACAAAAATTTATTCTCTTGCAGTTCTGGAGGCTAGACACCTGAAATCAAGCTGTCAGCAGTGCTGGGCACCTTCGAAGGCTCTAGGGGAGAATCTTTCCCCGTTTCTTCTAGCTTCTGGTGGCTTTCAGCAGTCACTGGTTTCCCCTGCTGGATGACCAATCTCTGCCTCCATGGTAACATAGTCTCTTTCTCTCCTGTGTTTTCTCCTCACTCTCTTATGAGGACACTTGACATTTAATTTACGGTCCATCTGGGTGATTCTGGAAGATGTCATCTACTTAATTACATCTGGAAAGACCCTTTTTCCAAATAAGGTCACTTTCACAGTTTCCAGGTAGACACATCTTTTGAGAGTTACAGTTTTAGTCTGTTGGGACTGCTGTAACACAATAGACTGGGTAACTTTAACAACAGAAATGTAATTCTAAAAGTTCTGGAGGCTGGGAAGTCCAAGATTAAGGTGCTAGCAGATTTCTTGCCTAGTGAGGGCTCTCTTCCTGATTCACTGACTGCCACCTTCTCACTGTATCCTCACACGGCAGAAGGAGCAAGGGAGCTCTTGGGAATCACTTTTATAAGGGCACTGATCCCATTTACAAGGGCAGATCCTTCATGACCTAATCACCACCAAAGGCCCCACCTCCTCATATGATCACATTGGGGTTAGGATTTCAACACAGGAATTTAGGAGATATAAATATTCATTGTATAGCAGGTACCATTCAAATCACTATAGTTAGTCATTAGATTCTGACTTAACCGTAAGTTAAAATATATGTTCTATAGCACCCTAACCTCTCAAATGAAAATTCATGAAAAAAAGGATATTTAGAATGATTTTGACATTTTTAATCATTCAGAAATTGGTCCCCCTTTTCCCCTGAATGGCAACACCTGATTGTTGATCTTCAGAGCCTAAAAATTAAACTTAAAAATGATCAGAATTATTTTAATATTTGTTGACTGAATTACTCAAAATAATGAAACAAAAAGGAGTGATATTTTAGTACCTTGGTTGTTTTTTTATTATGATATAAAATATTAATTGTTCTCTTTTAGCCTTCATGTTTTTTAAAAGTCTGATGAATCTTGCTTGGATCCTCATCAGGTTTCATTTGCCAATATTCATATATATATATATATAAAAATTCATATTTTTATATATATAAAAATTCATATTTTTATATATATATAAAATACTCTCAGAACCTTCCTGAACTTAAAACAATCTCTATACTTCATTGATTGTCTTATGTCACAAACTGCTTTTTATCAGTCCCCAAACTGACCTGTGGGATGACCAAAAGAAGGTATACATAATAAACTATTAATAATAGCTACAATTAACTAGCATCTGTACTTTAATAGTTCCTAAGATTTACCTTATGAAATTTTCAATAGACACTAATTATCACTATTAATGTCTTTCTGTCTAGACTATTCTCAGTGGCAGAAACTATCTACTAAAAGCATTATTTCAGAAACTCAGCAAGTTTGGGTTTAAATTCTTCTAACTATTCCAATAAAAATATTTACCCTTTTATTGAAAATCAAAGCCTTCCATTGATAAATATTTTCAGTTTTGACACCCAAAGTTTCCTAAAGTTGATTACATTTCAATTGATCTAAATATTCACAGATTATTTATCTAAATAGTCATCCATCCACATTTTTCGCTCAGAATAAAGTTTGCTTGTTTAAGCAGCTTTCCAGATTAAAAAGTAGTCAAGCCAGTTATGAGTTGAGCCATGTATCAAACTCCCCGCTATTGTTCTGATTGACTGCACATTTTATTCACTGGCTATGAAGGATAAGCTAGTTATTAGATATTAAAAGCAATGAACATTTGAAAATTACAGTGAATAGAAGCTAGGATCAGGGCTCAAAAACCAAGTTGCCAAAATTCCTAGTGAGAATACATTCTCAGTTTAATACAGTTTTCTATCACCACCACCACTACCACCACCACCACTACCAACACCACCACCACCACCACCACCACCATCACCACCACCACCACCACCACCACCACCACCATCACCAGCACAACTACCACTACCACTACCATCACTACAATTGTCAGAGTGTACCCCAGTTAAAGATAACTCAGATTAAGGCTTACTGTAGTAGTCATAAGAAAGATCTTTTTCAATGAGACTATCTAATCAGTTGCTGTTTATTCAATTGATATTTTCACCATAAAAAATGTTTGCCACTTAACTGATAAGGCTAACTTAACCTCAGAATGCAGTGATTTATTAAGTTACATTACTCTCTCTTTAAAAAATTTTCTTTTCTTTTTTTATTTCCACTTCATTCTACAATAACAGAAGAGTTACTTTATTCATAGAGTCCTTGCTTGAAGTCACAGGAAGGCCAAAATGAAGTGGCTTTTGTACCTAAGGGCTCCTTTCACTCAACATCTTCATTTCTCCTTTTTTTCTTTTTTTTTTTTTTTAAATACTTTTCATCTTCTATGACTTTCCCCTTAACACATGCTCAGAGGGTAGAGATGCAGGGCATGGATGGTGTATTAGTCTAGTTACTTTTCCCATCTTAAGTGAGGTATCCATAGAGGTAAGCATAGATATCACCCATTGCTTCCTCCAGAATAATACCACCTTGCCCATGACCATGACAATGCCAGTTTCCCTACAGCAGGCAGGTAACCAGATTTTGTTCAAAGATTTAATTTTACCGTTAGCAATTGGAAGTACTTATGTATGACTTACAGTCATCTACAACCCGAGATGATGAGTAGCTTAAGTCTTTTTACTTTGCAGATCTGAATTGTCAGAAGAAAGTGAAAATTCCAGGAAGACGGCCCCAAACAATGTTTACAAAGTAATCAGTTTGACAGGCTAAAATCTGGAGTCATTAGATATTAAGATTATTCTCTGGGAAGCTCTTCATAATAATCTACATTTAAAGTGCATCTTTTTCACATGTAGGGGAGAAATGATATGGGAGTAAGAAACTTATAAAAATATTTCATTTACTGCTTGGGGATAAACAGTTTACCAACCACAGTTATTTACCATAAAATACCAATATTCAAAATGCTTTACAGCCTACTTGCAAGAAATTGGAAATCTGCATCTTAACTTTTAGAGCAGAAATATTGTTATTAATTATTCTCATTATAAAACCTGAAGCCAATTATATTAAAGTTAGAGTCACAAATTTATGCATAATCATTGCATGTAACATTATGCTTTTAGATGTTAACAGTAAATCAACAGTATGACGGCATCAAGAATCTACAACTAAAAAATTAAAAACAAAAGCAAGTTTATGATGGATGTACTTACTATATCAAATGTTGTAAATGCAACAAAAAATTCAAGTTTGTGTACAAAGGAAACATTTCACCAACCACCAAAATCTACAGTTTAAACATAAATTTCATTGGTAAAACGTAGTTTTTCACAGCATAAGGGAACCCTTGTATGTAAAATGCCATATAACAGGCTCAAGACTCAGGTGACCAAGTTCCTATGCTGGTCCCTTCTCCCACTGCTGTATCCTTGGTGAAAGTTATTTCACTTCATTAATTTTCATGTTCTTCACTTATAAAATAAAAATAATATATAAACTTCTTTGGCTTGTGTTGAGAACTAAATGGAATAATGCTTCCAAAGTACTTAGTATAATATTCAACATAGAGTAATAACATTGTGACATTTATGAAGCCCTGACTATGTGCTAAACAATGATCTAGGAGGTTTACAATTATTAATTGATTTGATCCTTACAACAAAGGAGGTAAACAACCTGAGGCAGAAAGAAGTATCTTGTTCAAGCTCACAAAATTATAGAAGCTGAATTTGAATCCAAGGAGTCTGACTCCAGGGCTTGTGCTCTTATCAACTATACTTAGGTATAAAATGGTAGTTATTCATATGATCCAGCAATTCCACAACTGGCTATATATTCAAAAGAAAGGAAATCAATATATCAAAGATATATTGGCACTTTCACATTTATTGCAGCACTATTGACAATAGCCAAAATATGGAATCAACCTAAGTGCCCCTCAATGGATGAATGAATGAAGAAAATGAGATATATATACATAATGGAATATTATTCAGCCATAAAAAGAATGAAATCCTGTCATTTATGGCAACATGGATGAATCTGGAGGGCATTATGCTAAATGAAATAAGCCAAGCACAGAAAGATAAATGCCACATATTCTCAACTGTACATGGAAGCTAAATAAGTTGGTCTTATTTAGTAAGACAGAATAAGAGTAGAGAGTAGAAGAGTGGTAACTAGAGGTGGGGAAGGGAGGAGGGACAGGGAAAGGCTGGTTAACAGATAAAAAATTACAGCTAGATAGAAGGGGTAAGTTCTTGGGCTCTCTAGTACTGCAGGGTGACTACAGTTAAGAACAATTTACTCAGCCAGGCACGGTGGCTCACGCCTGTAATCCCAGCACTTTGGGAGGTCGAGATGGGCAGATCACCTGAGGTCAGGAGTTCGAGACCAGCCTGGTCAACATGGTGAAACCCTGTCTCTACTAAAAATAGAAACATTATTTGGGCATGGTGGTGGGTGTCTGTATTCCCAGCTATGTGGGAGGCTGAGGCAGGAAAATCGCTTGAACCCAGGAGGTGGAGGTTGCAGTGAGCCATGATTGTGCCACTGCACTCCAGCCTGCGTGACAGAGCGAGACTCTGCCTCAACAAACACAAAACAAAAATAACAAAAAATCAATTTACTCTAATTTTCAGATGAGAGAATTTTGCATGTTCCCAACACGAAGAAATGATAGTTTAGTTGTATGAGGTGATGAGTATGTTAATTACTCTGATTTGATCATTTACACATTGCATACAGCTATTGAAGTATCACACTGTAACCCATAAATACATGCAGTTACTATGAGTCAGTTAAATTTTTGTAAGTGATAGTTATTTTAAAAAGACAGTACATGGAGGGACAGAAAGGGGAATGGAAGAGAGAACAGACAAGAAAACACAGAAGCAGTTATTGTGTAACTTTCCTATGCTGGAAATGATTCTGGGATTTTACATATGCTTTACAACGTAATCTTCCTAACAACCCTAAAAGGGAAGTGTAGTGGTGTTGAGAAGCTGGAATTCTAGAGACACAGGACACATAGAATGAAATGGAACAATTAACATTTCATGCCATCTAAACTTAGTCAATATAACATCTCATCTTCTCAAGCCCACGTTCCTAAGTTAAAAAAAAAAAAAGATTTGTATTATTTCAGTGTAGGGGTATGTACTGAAATTTATTTTTTAAAATAAATATCCATGTTTATATGACCGAGGAAAATTGCTCTGTTGAGTCACTGTACACAAAGATCCTCAGGCAGATTTAGACCAGGATGCTGGGCTGCAAAAGTGGGCAGCTAGGGTGATGGGGCTATAGCACTTCATTCTGTACAGACACAACCTCTGGAAACATCCCCTTCGTTAAGGTGTGCAAATAACGAACTGAAATCTCCTCCACTTTAGGCCTTATCTTCTGATTTATTCATCTATGGAAGAATTTTTTAAAATATTCAACTTGGTTTTGCTCCTGGACAAAAGGGAGTGTAGAGTGAATGAAGGTTGGGGAGCCATGCTTAAGCTCAAAGGAGCTTTCCTTTGAAACACTTCATGAAGCCGCGTGTAGTCTCACGCTGACTTTCCAGGATACAAGTGAACTCTGAGGGCTTGTTGATTCATTCCACACATGAGCATTTTTTTTTTTTTTTTTTTTGAGACGGAGTCTTGCTCTGTCACCCAGGCTGGAGTGCAGTGGTGTAATCTCGGCTCAGTGCAAGCTCTGCCTGCTGGGTTCATGCCATTCTCCTGCCTCAGCCTCCCAAGTAGCTGGGACTACAGGCGCCCACCACCACGCAAGGCTAATTTTTTTTTTTTTTTGGTATTTTTTTAGTAGAGATGGGGTTTCACTGTGTTAGCCAGGATGGTCTCGATCTCCTGACCTCGTGATCCGCCCACCTCAGCCTCCCAAAGTGCTGGGATTACAGGCATGAGCCATTGCGTCCGGCCATGAGCATCTTTTTAATGTGGGCCAATGCTTCCCCAACACAAATTCCTTACAAGGAATTAAGATGTCAACCATCTTCTGTAACAACCTCAAGGTGAGAATGCTTGCTTTCACCTCCAATTCACTCCAAAGGACCATCAGAATATGCTTGACTCAGTGGTTCAACTCATTCCTTATGCCCCACATATGGCATGATGACTTTAATGTCTAATTCTTATTCATATTTCAAGTTTATTAAGTGCCAGGCACAGAGGATCTAGTCAATCATATTTGTAGCCCTAGGTGAAACAGAAGGACTAAAAGGTAGAAAGGGTATGGTAGTAGGCTAAGTGACAGTGAGGGAAGTGATTGCTGATGGCTTAATACTGCAGAGAGACTGAAAAACCAAATGTGCTCCCAATTACATTACAATAATGTATGCTTATCCATATCTCATCAAGGGGGACTTAAATTATGCTATCCTTATTTAATCAAGGATGGATTTCTATTCTAAATATATTGACTTAAAAAAGTGAGAGGAAGAGCAAGTTCTTAGCGGTCTCATCTCTAGTTAGCTATAAATTTTGCTTATGTGAATTAATTCAACTTAAAAATGCTAAATGCTATTACAAGACATGACTAAATCCTGTGCACAAAAGCAGCATGAAAACATTTTTAATAATCAATAGAAATACTGTCTACCTTATAAGACTATCTTCTGAATAAAATTATAGAAAGTATATAAATAAGATTTGAAAATTGTAACACGGTAAATAAAAGTGAAGGGTTGTTTTTCTTATAAATTAGAGTGAATCTAAAGCAAAGTAGGACCAGCATGCATGAAACTGGGAGCTGAAGACTGCCTTTCCGTGGCTCTGTAACTTATTAACTGTGTATTAACAATGACTAATTCAGTTACTCTAATCTTCAATTTCATTTTTAAAAAGATACAGGCCAGGAGACCTTTAATGTCTTTTTCAACCATACAATCGTATGATTAAAGAGGAAGAAATATTCTCACTTGCATGGTATAGTGCAGTAAGTGTGGCCAAAAAGCAACATTTTTTTTTTTTTCCTTCAATGACTATGACAATACGTGGAGTCACAGAAACTACTAACATTCAAAAGATGTCACTGTCCTGCCTCACTTTTATTAATTCACTGAAGAAAAGGATTTTATCTTAACCAGTTGAAAGTGAATGCTGAATACAGGCAACGTCTTTTGATTTTCTTTTAATTTTAAAAAGATAGGGAAAAACATCTAGAAACTATGGATCGATGATCAAGAAGATAAACTCCAGAAAATTACTAGAATAGAAAGGGTGGGTTTGGGTATATAAAAATACCTCATCCTCAAATTAACTTTATACATATATTTTCTTTGTTGTGTTACTGAATGGGCATGTAACACAGCAATTCCTTTATTCAAACATATAAATGGCTAGGAAATACAAGGATGGACAAGATAGTCTCAGTTCTCTTAAAATACATGTTCTGCCATAGGAGTGAAATAATAAATGAGAAAAAAGTAAATATACAATCATTCTAGATTGTATTAAATGCTGGTAAATTGAGCCGGGCGTGGTGTAATCTCATGATGTTGGGAGGTTGAGGCGGGTGGATCACTTGAGGGCAGGAGTTCGAAACCAGCCTGGACAATCTGGTGAAACTCCATCTCTACTAAAAATACAAAAAACTTATCTGGGCATGGTGGTGTGGGCCTGTAATCTCAGCTACTTTGGAGGCTGATGCAGAATAGCTTGAACCCCGGAGGTGGAGCTTGCAGTGAGCTGAGGTCGCACCACTGCACTCCAGCTAGGACAACGGAGCAAGACTCAGTCTTTAAAAAAAAAAAAAAAAAATTCTGGTAAGTAAAAGATACTGTTTTGTAAAAGCAGAGGGCTGGAAGAAGGTCGGCAGAGAGGACGAGAAATGATGGAAATTGCTTGTTATGTTAGGGTGACATGGAAACTTTCTCTTAGGAGGTCATACCTAAATTGAGAAGTGAGGATCATGAGACGTCTGCTGCGTGAAAGATCACGAGAAAAGCTTATCAGGCAGAGGGAACAAAAGTATCATGACCCTGTTGCAAAAAATAATTTGTCATTTTTGAGAAATTAAAATGAGACCATGGTAATGAGTTTGAGATTTATTCTAAGTACATTAGAAGGCATAAAGCAGGAAAGCGGGATGATCTAATTTACATTTTTTAAAAGATTACTCTGGCAGTTTTACGATAAATGGTTAAGGAAAAGCTCAAGAAGATGCAGAGAGAGCAGGCAGGGCTGGATGTTGTAGAAACAATACGACTTGATTTTAGCAAGGCTTTAGCAAAGATTGTCACTACTTTAAAACCATGTGGGTGAAACTGGAGTTCAATTATAGTATATTTGGCTAAATTTGTAGCTGGTTGAACAAGAGTGTCCAAATAATATTAAATTAAAGGTTTAATTTCATTTTAGTGGAAATTCTCTAGTGACATGCTGCCCTGTCTTGGTCAACATGTTGTATCAATTATTTGAATGGAGACACACTTATCAAATTTTCTGCTGACACTAAACTAGGAGAACAATCAATATGTCAGACTGAAAAAAAAAACTTAAAACAATTTCAAATATGATGGAACAAAGGGTCACTACTCAGAACATGAATTTATTAGGGGTAAATATAATACTCCGAATTTAGGTTAATAAAACAACATGGTTGGGTAGCTCTGGATGAATAGAAATTTATAAGAAATCCTTTCTCAGATTTTACATGATTATATGCTTAAAATAAAGTTACAATGGTACTTAAAAATGAAGATTAAATAAATATTATTGTCAGCTTCATTAACTGAAAAAAAGTTCACATCATGAGATACTATTGTTCCCAGTGTCCTCAGAAAAAGTTAAGGTACATATATGGAATTCTGTGCATTTCCATAAGACTATAATAGATGAATTAACATAGTTGAGTGTATTGTGAAGAATATGGCTGTGGATTAAGTAAATGGGGAAGAAAAGAATTTATGGGACAAGGGACATGATCATATCTTCACATATTTGAAGAGTAACTAGCATCTCATAGTAAGAACTGGGAGTGAATGTGATAGAAATTTAGATATTTGGCTCAATTTTAAGACAGAGATGTCAAGTTTGTTTTTGTATTTTTGAACAACTAGAGCAGTCTACTGTGGCCCAAGGTGCCGTGTGATGAATTGGTGAACTTTCTGTCACTAGAATTTTTCAAACCAAATGATGATCAGCGCAGGATTTTGAGGGTGGGAGGAATGCCAACATCACACATGAAGTGGAATGAGCAAACTGGATTCCATTTCCTGGTAGGTCCTCAAGTCAACCCACCGCAAACTGAGTGGTAGATTTTTTTTTTTTTTTTTTTTTGGTTAAACTATTCCATTTAAATGACTGTCCTTGAATATGAGATTCCATCTTTCTGATGTTTTGGTAGTAAAATGCCTGGTCTTTCACAAAAGGATAATCTTAAAAGCTGGTAATTTGTTTTTTTAAATGTAAGCTAGTAATAAAAAAGTCTGGGTATAGTATTTCTGTTTTTTTGAGACGGAGTCTTGCTCTGTCGCCCAGGCTGGAGTGCAGTGGTGCAATCTCGGCTCACTGCAAGCTCCACCTCCCGGGTTCATGCCATTCTCCTGCCTCAGCCTCCGCAGTAGCTGGGACTACAGGTGCCTGCCATCACACCCAGCAAATTTTTTGTATTTTTAGTAGAGACAGGGTTTCTTCGTGTTAGCCAGGATAATCTCAATCTCCTGACCTCGTGATCTGCCCGCCTAGGCCTCCCAAAGTGCTGGGATTACAGTCATGAGCCACCGTGCCCAGCCTGGGTATAGTATCTCTATCTCAATTTTTTTTTCTTTTTTGGTGTTACTGTGTTAAAAATTTCCTACACTATGACATCCAAAATTCAAAGAATTACAAGATTTATTAAATACTGAGATATTCCCCTCCTCTGAGAGTACATGATTCTATGGTTATTTCCAAAAATTAATTCAAGAAGATTTGTCATTACTAAAAAATAAATATAGATATAAGACTTGTATTAAACCAAGAGAAATAAATACTTTGGTTCTGTTATATTCAATCGCACATATTATTCTCCTATTATTCTGAACACCTAAGAATATTTAGAAGACTATCTCAAGAGACATTCACTAACCAAATAATCCTGGAACCTTGTATATACATAATACTTAGAAAATTCATTTCTCAACTTATAAAAATGCCACCAAATGGCATTAATAGATTAAGAACTGGATATTAGGTACATTTGATGTTGAGTTCCTGGAGAGGACTTTGTTAATGAGAATATTCTACAGTGTTACTGCCAGCAGACTTTATGAAACCTTTGGCTAATGCCAACATGCACTGCTATATGAGTTGGAATTTCACACAAGGAAATACATAATCACATGCAAATACATAAACCCTTAAAAGTATAGCTGAACATCAATCCTTGAAGGTGACTATGCTAAAATGTATGCTAACTGCTCTTGCCTATGGATTTTATTTTCAAATTGTGATTTCTAAATTCTACTTTCTTTCACACATTCATGGACTTTTGTTAAATGGTGGTCTTAAGATATGGTTATTTGTTTTTTTTAAACATTCTAAACTGGAAATCTCAAAGGTGGATAACACTTTGTCTCCATTTTTTTGTCATTATTGCAGTCGCTTTAAATTTTTTCTAGCCTATGAAATAAGAAACAATTTGAGAATTATAGGATTAATTGACTACTCAGTTTTTTTCCAGCTCTGACCTTTATGGTTAAAGTACTTCTCTTATTCTCTACTAAATTACTGGCAGTTCAATTTCTTGCTTATACACATTCTATTTAAAATGTGTGTGTGTGTAAAATTTGTTGTTTACATAAATTTATACATGTGTCAATCTCAGTGTGTGAATTTATTTGTATATAAAGCATCATATAATCAAATTATCATACAATCAAACTATCTCAATCCTTATCAAAGTAGAAGAATATATCTCCTCACTTAGATTTACAGTTTATCCTACAAACAAAATTATTTCCAAAACGTGAAAACGGGTAAAGATGATCATGTAACAAATTAAAATCTAGTCTCTAAAATGAAACTGCTATAAAAGCGTATTGGTATAATGGTAAACAAACTCAAAGTAACATTTGCAGCATTATATAATTGCTACTTACAAGCAAACTGAAGCTTTGCTTCTCTGCTAACAATTGTTCCAAACGAGTTTGTTGCTGTGCACTGGTAGGTTCCAGCATCTTGGGTTTTATTGGGGTTATTGATCAACAAGCTGCCTTCAACAACACTGTAGCGGAAATCCATACCAATGTCAACATCTGTTCCATTTAACTTCCACCTATAGTATAAAAATGCCAGTAGATAAAGTCTTGTCATATTAATCAATATTTTTGAATTGTCTAAAATATATACAAACTATAAATAGCATGAAAAATCATTTGTGACTTTTTTTAAAGAGTATGATTAAGAAGTTAGAAATGCTCTACCCAGCAATGGTAACATCTTAAGAGCTTATGGAAAGAACATGTCTTTTAAAGTAAACACTGATATTAAAATTTTAATAACTGTTTTTCTGACTACTTATCATGGTACAAACACTTCACCGTTTTGAAGTCCGGCCACAGATTTCTCATAGCGCCTGTGCAACTTTCTTCAAACAGGGCTTGTTAGTAAAAGTCTTTCTATTTTGCAATCATTCTTTAAATGGGTCTATACAGATGACAGCATATTACTATTTCCAGGTAGATTGCTGAGTATCTGATGAAACTGCAGCAGAGTTGCTTTGATTTATTCCTTAATATGACTACAATGGCTGGCTGTAAAGGAGAGGAACTCTATTGATCTTGAGCTGCCGTGGGGACCAAACCTGCCTTAACCTTGGATCACTTTGAAGAGCTCCTTCACTACTGGCACACAAACATCAATCAACCATCCCAGGAAACTGCAGATTAGACCATTAGATAATCGGGGCAAAGAGAGGTTTTTTTGTTTGTTTGTTTGTTTTTGTCCTTCTGTTTATTTACCTGGATCACCTATGTATGTGACTATTTAGCCCAGTAAAGTAGGTTTAGTAGGACTTACACATTTTAACAGCAAAGTTTTGGTAATTAAGACCTATGTTTTTGTTTTTGTTGCATTTTACAACCAACACCATTTCAAACAGTGAGCTTATCTTGACTCGTTTCAGAAGTCAATTAAATACTTAAGAACTTTGGCACTAATACAACTCAGTGACTATCTTATCTGTTTACCTCCACAAATCTTACACAGAATATTAACTAATGAAAATAGCATAGTAGGAGTTTGTGAATTACCAGGAGTATCACAGTAGCATTTACATCAGAATGTTAAAAATTAAGAAATACAGCAGAACAAAGAAAACTGATCCAAATTCATAATGGGAGTAAGGAATGACAGCCATTAATCTTATCTCCTTTAAATAGTAAAAACACCATTTAAACATTTGTGTGTGTACACATGCACATTCATTGTATATCATCTTATAACATTCTTGGGTACTATGGTTGTCTGTACACAATGTAAAAGGATTTAAATGAAAAAAATATAGGCGAGTTAGTTTCAAGATTTTGGATGTCTGATATCAACAAAAGCAAATATACAGAAGGGTAATCCCTTCTTTCTGTCAAGACCTCTGTCCCACTTCAAAGCCATTTTTCAATGACACCTCTTTCAATGAAGTCTTCCTCAGTATTTCTAGTCAAAATTAACCAAAGATGACTAAGCGCGGTGGCTCACGCCTGTAATCTCAGCACTTTGGGAGGCCGAAGTGGGCAGGTCTCTTGAGCCCAGGAGTTCCAGAATAGCTTGGGCAACATGGCACAACCCTGTCTCCACAAAAATACAAAATTTAGCCAGGTGTGGTGGTGCATGCGTGCCTGTAGTCCCAGCTACTCGGGAGGCTGAGGTGGGAGGACCACTTGAGCCTGGGAGATTGAGGCTGCAATGAGCCAAGGTCACACCACTGCAACTGCACTCCAGCTTGGGCAACAGAGCGAGACCTCATCTCAAAACAAAAACAACAAAAATTAAGCAAAGCTTTATCCAGTCTCCTGCAGAATTGTCCATGCTCCTTTATGTAGGAATGCTGCTTTTACTGTAGATAACTGGCCTACATCGCTTTTGTATTCTCACTTTAGCCATCTAAAATCTAACACTCTCATTGTGCTCCATAAATGCTTGTTGAATTTAATTGACTAAATATTTTACTTCTTTGCTGGATATTTTAGCTTTGAACATCCACAATTCATGAAGCACACTACCACACAGCTACATATGTTTATTCATGTCTTTGAAATGTAAAAATTTAGAAACAAGAGAGGTAAGAAAGGTAGACCAGGGGCATGAAATAGAAAAATGAGGTAACTCTTTATGTGTTTGTGTATAAGAAGATTGGGATTAGAAACTGACAATGTTTTTAGTCTCCACAGTAATTCTTTGTGCTCTGACACAGACAAGAAAGTAATACGCAATAAAGACAGAACAGCCAGCTTATATTCTAGCAGCTCTATATGCACATGAATCTCTAGAACTGACTGTCTGCCCTAGACATTTTTTTTTTTGAGTCAGCTGATCACGTCTTGGCCATAACTTACTTCAAATGATAGTAGAGCAATTTAATATGACAAATCTAAGAACTCAACGAGGAAACTGCAATATAATGTGAGCTGCAAGCAGAGTGTGGAATTTAGGAGTGGGACCATGTGAGTCTTCTTAGAAAAGTGGTTGTGGGCATAATGAGAGCTCCTCTGTAGGTTTGTCTACACTAGTCATCTCAACTAAAATGCTGTGCAGAAAGTCCATTAATCTACTTTATCACCTGCTTTTACATACAAACAGCAAAGGAAAAGGGATTATTGAGAAAATAAAGTGCTTTTTCTGAAATGCACTTGAGTCTCTATTACAAAGCACTATACCAAGTTTTATTGCAATGCAGTCACTGTTCATTCCAACTGAATGTGGGTTACACTGAATTTCTTATCTCATTGTATACTGAAACACACTTGAAAATTTCACAATTTATTTTCAATGTTTGAGGAATCTTTTAAGTGTTGGTAATATAGAGGCAATGCTCATTTGGAGCCAATAGAGATTTTCCCAAAGGATAAGAGAAATTTGTGAGTGTCATAAGCTGATTTCTAAATCATTTGAGGAACCATGATTCCACTCTCTCCAGATAGTGGGGTTGTGCACAACCAAACACCTATGCTGTGACACTCTGGAGGGTAAAATGTGGCTTTGCTGGGAGGGTGTCTATAGGATTCGCTGTAGCGAAATCCTCTTTCTTTATTGATGGTTTCAACTTGGCACTAAGGGAAAGTCAGGGCACTTAAGACTTGGAATTTGTTTTCTGCAAACTCAGTTGAATACAAACCTCAGCAAAAGTACCCCGAGCAAGTATGTGAACATTTCTTCTATCTGGAAAGGGATGCTGAGTGCATTAAGAAATGTCATATGTCCTTAGGGAAGTTTAATACAAGGGAAGTTGGCACAAGTTAAAACTTCTTAAATTTTTCTGGGTCTGGGTCAACCCTTTCAAAATTGAGGGGCAGGAAACAATGAAAAGAGAAGGCTCAGTTGAGGGAATAGACACAAAGAAGAGAGGTCAATTGCGGTGTCTGAGGGGAGAACCCAGTGCTGAAGATCCCCATGGAGACTCACTTTGGAATTTCTCCTACTTGTTCTTCCCCCTCAAAGTCAGCCTGAAGACTGAAAAAGTTCAGGCAGAAAGTGTCTGAAAATGCCTGATCTCTCTATTCTTTCTCTTTCTCTTTCTTTCAACAAGAGGAACTTTTTAGCTCCCAGGTACCAGTCTGCTATCATGTTACAGAGAAACTGCCAAAGGTATAAAGGCAAGAAGTACACTGCAATAAATTGCTAGTATATTTGATTAAAAAGTTTTGTTCTCAGTGTTTCCTGGCAATCTAGAAACATAATAGGTTTCTGTTTCACTGCTTGTTTTAAATAACAAGGCAAGCTCCTATATCTAGAAACACAATGTTACAAAAGCAATGTTAATTAAAGGTCACAGTTTGGGGAAAAACAAAGCAGCAACTTGCCAAATTCGGCTGCAAAATTTGTTTTCATTTATGGCTAACATCTGAACTTACACTCGGCTATGTAAGGAAAACAGGAACCAGTTAACTCATCGTTTATGTATCTAAGAGCCTTTGCTTCCTGCATTCTTTATTACATAAAGTATTTAAAGATCTTTGATTTAGCCTTGGGTTTAATATATTCTAGGGAGAATAACTATTTATTCTGGCTTGCCCAAGACAAGTGCTGGGTTTACACCTGCTGTCCTAGAATAATTATGAACAGTGGCCTTCTGCTTTAAAAAGTGCCCTTAGATGATAAATTACATGTTCACTCTAATTATATGGTCCGTTAGAGAGTTGTTTTCTTATTTTCTGGAATGCACTTCCTTTCCTTATCCATGTGATGAAAGAACCATTCACCCTCCAGATATATTAAAATATCTCCTTTTCTGTGAAGCCTTCAGTGACATCTACCCTCACCATCCTGAATTAGACTTTCTTTCCTCCAGAGTACCTAGAACGTAGTCATCCTTTACTTGTATTTACCTCATTCTACTCCAACTACATCCACATCTAGGCAGTCCTCAAATTAATAGTACTAGTAAACATGTTGTAGAGTTGATTAATCTTTGAATACTCAGACCTAGCATGGTGCCTGGTGCATTGCAGCTGCTTAACAGAGTGGTTTAAATATTTTGTCTAGATGACATATTTTTCAGAATCCTAATATATGGCCCAGTTCAAAGTAGACCTGCGAAGGCTGAATCTTGGATGAAAATTCTGTTATTTTCTTTTTCTGGTAATCTTTAAGCCAATTCCATGTGCCCTGGAATTCAGTTTGAAAAACACTGGTGAGGTTTGAAGGACAAATAATGAATATGTTTGACAAATGAACAAATGGATAAATGAGCACATAAATTCTAAAATAATATCCACTATACTAATACTGCCATCCTTTAACTTGAACAGAATGTCCTCTGCCTATTTGAAAATTACTTATCTCAGTTCAAATCTCATTTCTTCTGAGAACCCAACCTGATGACTCCAATCTCTCCTAAACTATGACATATATATTTCTGTTTTTATATAACATTAGATATTAGTTATTATAGTTTTTAATTATCAAATTTGAATAGAGGCATAATAATATTTATAAGATGTAAGTTATAAAAAATCATGAGCCAATGAAGATCTGTGTTTAAAAGGGATATTATCACTTTAGAAGTCTGCTGTATCTACTTTGATTATAACCACTCTTTCTTAATGGTTACTTATAATCTTTAATTTTGGCTTTTTCATTCCTGTGATATTCTTTATAATTTTATCCTGTATGTTATTATCCTTTGAAGGAGTTCAGAGCATGCCACTCAAAAATATGCTGCTCTGGCATATTGACATTTATTTATTTATTTATTTATTTAGAGACTGGGTCTTCCTCTGTCACCCATGATGGAATGTAGTGGTGTAATCATAGCTCACTGCAGCCTAGAACTCCTAGACTCAAGCAATCTTCCCACCTCAGCCTCCTGAGTAGCTAGGACTACAGGTATGCACCCCCATGGCTGACTAGTTTTTAAATTATTTTTGTAGAGATGGGGGTCTTGCTATGTTGCCCAGGTTGTTCTCAAACTCCTGGCCTCAAGCCATCGTAATGCCTTAGCCTCCCAAAGGGCTGGGATTACAGGCGTGAGCCACTGTGCCCAGCCTATATTGACTATTTTGAGTTAAAGGTACTCGGAAAACAGCAGGTACAAGAGGACCACTTTCACCTTCATTCTTCTTCTAAAGAGCAAGGGATGAAATCCCCATGCCAGAGATGTCCTTTCCATATTAGAAGGAAAGTAACATTCTTTTCATCAAGGACAGGAAGTTGAGACAGAGAAAACTCTGTCCAGACCTTGTTAAAATATTTTCTTCTAGCTCCCCATATAACTTACTTTTTCACAATTTACTACTCTTTGTCCAATTCAGTATATAAATGTGCAACGATAACTGTGTCTCTGGGTTTTCATTGTCTTATGAAGGCTTCCTTGCCATGTAAAACTTGCATTTAAAAAAATGTTTTTCTCCTTTTGATTTGCTTTATGTAAATTTAATTTTCAGGCTCAGCTGAAAAATCCTAAGAGAAGAGAGGTAAAGTTTTGCTTCCTTTATACCTTGAAAAACCACTCCATCCCAACCACTTTCAAATATTGTGAATGTGAAATTACATACTATGTATTTGGCCGTGAACTGGTTTACTCAAAATTATGTTCTTGAGATCTACCCATGTTGTCGCAGCTGCCATTCATTCATTTTTACTACTGCATGAGGTTACCTTGTACGAACATACCAGGTTATATGTATTTGTGAATATACTATGAACATAATTATGTATACTGGATCATAGATTATGGATTATGTGCATCTTTAGATTTACTAGGGAGTGCTTTTTGTTTTCTTTTTTTACAGTGGCTTTTACCAATTTACATTGCTACCAGCAGTGTTCAATCAAGGGTTCTGTTTGCTCTACACCTTCACCAACAGATTGTCAGTTTTCTATATTTGTCAATCTGATAGTTTTGAAAGAGTATGTTGTTGTAGGTTTAATTATATATTTCTGTTCACTAATGATATTGACAATCCTTTTATGTTTACCGAATTTTTGGTTTTCATTTTCTTACAAGTACTTGTTCAAGTGTTTTGCTAATGTTTCCACTGGGTTGTTTTTTACATTCTGTTTGTGGAAATTCTTTAAATAGTCTGGGATATGAATCCCTTACCCATAACAAATATACTTAAAAATCTTCAAGTTTACAGCTTGTAATTTTGCTTATTTCAGTCTATTCTATTGAACATCAGTTTTCAATATTAATACAGCTAAATATTTTCTTTTACAAGTTGCACTGCTTCTGTCACATTTAGAAAATCTCTTCCTTCCCCAAAGTCATAAATATGTATAACTATTTGCTTTTAAAAGTATTGCAAATTTTCCACTTAGGTCTTCTATACACTGGAATTGATTTTTGTGTATGCAGTGCAGTAGGGTTCCAATTTCATTTATTTATTTATTTATTTATTTTTTGAGATAGAGTTTCGCTCTGTTGCCCAGGCTGGAGTGCAGTGGCGCGATCTCGGCTCACTGCAAGCTCTGCCTCCCAGGTTCACGCCATTCTCCTGCCTCATCCTCCTGAGTGGCTGAGACTACAGGTGCACGCCACCACGCCCGGCTAGTTTTTTTGTATTTTTTTAGTAGAGACGGTGTTTCACCGTGTTAGCTAGGATGGTCTCGATCTCCTGACCTCGTGATCCACCCACATTGGCCTCCCAAAGTGCTGGGATTACAGGCGTGAGCCAATGTGGCTGGCCCCAATTTCATTTCTTTAACCATATAGATTATCTGCTGTCTAGTACATCTTTTAAAAATTTGTTTCTAATGTTGTCATGAATTTTTACTTTTCTTCTTTTTATCTTCACAAGACAGTATTATTTTTATTATTTTTTATTGTTCTGTGCAATAATTTTTTTGTGGAATTACTAACATTTACCATTTGCTTTACTTATTTATTCTTGTAGCTCAGCTCTTCTATCTGGAATCACTTTTATTGTGCCTCAAGTATGTCTTTTAGAATTTCCTTTAGTGAGGGTCTGCTGGAGTCAGACTTTGGTTGATGGCTGCCTAAAAATGCAGTTAGTTTGTTTTCCTTTTAAAAAAGTATTTAGGCTATCTATACATTTGACAGTTTCTCTCAATATACTGAAGATTCTATCTTCTGTCTTCTGCTTTTTTGTTGCTATTGAGAAGTCAGCTGCCAGTTTGTGATCTCTTTGAATGTTATCTGTATTACAACTTTGGCTACTTTTATGATCATCTGTTTGACTTGGTGTTCACTATTTCACTATTTTAGATGTGGCTTCATTTTTATTTGTACTGCTTGAAGTGCATTGGGCTTCCTGTATCTATAGCTTGAAAGTTTTAATTAGTTTGGAAAATTCTTAGCCTTCTCTTTAAATACCGCTTCTGCCTCAGTCTTTCTTGTTTCTTCTGGAATCCTGATTAGACATTTTTTCTCTCTTTCTTTTTAAAGTATTTTGCTTCCCTCTGTCTCTTTCTGCTGCCTCTGGAGGATTTCTTCAGACCTATCTTGCAGTTTACAAATTCTCTTTTCAGTTGTATCTCATCTGCTACTACAACCACTAGGGTTTAATGTTTGAAATACACAATTACCTGTGCTTCACAGTCTCTTTAGAAGTCAAGCTTATTTCTTGTTCACATTTACTCTAAAGATGTAGTCCTTGTATCCCAGGTTTATTCTGGGAGATATTCTCATGTTGGATTCTCCTGTGGGTTGTCTAGGCTTTGTCTTGTGACCTCTGTTCCTCTGAAGCCATGAAAACCAAAGCTCAATTCATACTTGTAGTTTATTAACATGAAAACTGCCTTTACTGTTCAGCTTCTTTGGGTTCCAAACCCACTTACTTTTGGACTTCTGACATTTCTTACTTTCCTGCCAATTTACTGATATGGTTTAAAATGTGTTTTTTCAGTTAAATATATGTGGTTAGGAATTGTTAATGTTTTCAAAGAGAAAGTCAATCAGGATATTTAATTCCCAGTACTACAAAAAACAGAGGTTGGATACTTAGCTTTTCATGAAACAATCATCTCCTTAGACTTTCAGGATATCCTACGATGCCCATCTAAAAGCTTTTAATGGGCTGGGAACGGTGGCTCACGCTTGTAATCCCAGCACTTTGGGAGGCTGAGGCGGGTGGATCCCTTGAGGTCAGGAATTCAAGACCAGCCTGGCCAACATGGTGAAATCCTGTCTCTGCTAAAAATACAAAAATTAGCTGGGCATGGTGGTGCACACCTGTAATCCCAGCTACTCAGGAGGCTGAGGCAGGAGAATCACACGAACCCGGTAGGCGGAGGTTGCAGTGAGCAGTGGTCGCACACTGCACTCCAGCCTGGGTGACTGACAGAGCGAGACTCCGTCTTGAAATAACTAACTAACTAACTAACTAACTCTTGGGCCAGGCATGGTGGTTCATGCCTATAATCCCAGCACTTTGGGAGGCTGAGGCAGGTGGATCACCTGAGGTCGGGAGTTTGAGACCAACCTGACCAACATAGAGAAATCCCATCTTTACTAAACATACAAAATTAGCCAGGCATAGTGGCACATGCCTGTAATCCCAGCTACTCGGGAGGCTGAGGTAGGAGAATCGCTTGAACCTGGGAGGTGGAGTTTGCAGTGAGCTGAGATCGCATTATTGCACTCCAGCCTGGGTAACGAGCAAAACTCAGTCTCAAAAATAAATAAATAAATAAACAAATAAATATATAAATAAATAAAATCTCTTTATGTAACCAGCATTGTGTAAGTATTTCTTGATTTTAATAACAGTAACTATATGCATGGAAACACATGCTTTTAAATCAACAAACCTGATATGAGGTTTTGGATTTCCTTTAACTTCACAATTGAGCTTCACTTTTTTCTCCTCAGAATCCAAAGGGAACATTACAGGACTTGGTTCTTGAATAAAAATCGGGCCATGCAGTGTGGAATCATCTGAAATGAGAAGAGAAAATGTCCAAAATGAAGAATCCCTTCCAAATAGGAACAACAGGAAACAACAACATAAAGAAAATAATAGAAAGAAATTAACAAAAAATAGTAAGGCATAACAGGTTAGGTTGTGTTTCAGTTTCTGGAAGAAAATTTCCCATTGAGGTTAATCTTCTGCGGATTATGATGAAGTGAAAATGTGAGCTCTCTTATTTCACATTGGTCACTAATTTTACTAACAACTTCCAGGCACAGGCTGCTTGACGTCTCCCTTTCTCTGCTCTATGTATTGTTCTGTTTGTCTTTAGCCTACCCCTTTACTGTATGTGCTTCCTGTATTGCTTTTGTGCTGCTCTCATTGTGGATAGCTCTCTAGTGTCATAAAGTTAAATTTTTTTCTGTATTGTAATGAGATGATAACATTAGAAAGAAGCAAGGGCGATAGTGTAAATAAGTCAATAATGAGTAACAGCTCTGTATTGCTAATATACACAACAATTTTTCAAAATGACTATGTAGGCAAATAAAGAACAACCTACAGTCTTTATTCTCAAATTATCTGCAGTGAAGGACTAGGTTCTTTGTTTTCCCAATCTCTTATGAAGCCATATATGGTCTACCTAGGATAAATATCACATAGCTGGTACCACACGTGACTCAGCGACACCCAAACTGGTCTATAACAGGTGCAATGACTTGAGTCCACTGATTATGTGCTTGGATAATGAAGCCATGTTAAACAGCCATGCATTTCTAAGTGCTTTCTCTCAGTAAGAGAATCTGGATGCTTGAGACTTATTTTGTCATGGAGCAGTAACAAAGTTCAAAGACTGGAATGATCCACAAACCATATTTAAGTGGCAGTGTAGAGTACATACGCTTCTAGACTATGCACACAATAAGTATTGTTCAAAATGCATCTCACCACTTATGCTCATAAAAGTGATTTTCATTTTTCAAAATCAAGTTCAAATTCTTTTTCCTAGAAGATTCTTCTAGACCCTCAATCTTTTTCTTTAACCATATAATTTTAAAACTGTATTTCCCAAGACACTTATCTTTTTATACTAAATGCATTTAATAGAGTACACTTTCTTTTTCCTTGTTTGGATTATAAGCTCCTTGAGAGCATGACTGTATCTTATCTATTTTTATATCAAGTACAGTGGTATATATACATACACGGTGATCAATAAGAATCTGTTTTATTTCAAAGTATTTTTTTTTAATTTTTAATGTATTCAATTAGCTTACTTAGGCATTGCCTGATGAGTTTTAAGATAGAATCACCAGAGGTTACGATGTAAAATTTACATTAAATATCACCCTGCAGCTGGCAGTCCCCTTATATGTGATTATTCTGAAGGGCAAGAATTGCAACTGCTATCCCGGAAAAACTTCATAACCAGTCTTTTGTTGATAGGTGATAGGATGAGACTGAATTCATTCAGGTGCATCGGTACTGAGAAAAAAAGAATAAAGTTGGTTTGGGGATCTAGGTAAAGCCTGGCAAGGTAATTTCTAAGGCATTTAACATTTAACTCAGATGGAAAAAAAAAAAAAAAAAAAAAAAACTTCATGCTAAGGTTGAAATAGAAGAAAAGTTAAGAAGACAAAATAACCAAATGGAGTTCTATCTTATTATAGGGGACTGAGGATGGCCCATGATCTTGTTGTGAGAAAGAGATGGGTAGGGATTCAGAAAGACCATGGACTGAGTTTCAATGCCTTGGGTCAAGTAGTAACTCCAGGACCTCAGAAAAATCACCTAGTCTCTACATGCCTCAAATGTTTCATCTATAAATAAATACGATTAGACTAGGCCAGTGATTCTGTATCAGTTAAAAATGGGAAAACAGGCTGGGCATGGTGGCTCAAGCCTGTAATCCCAGCACTCTGGGAGGTGAGGTGTGGAGGACTGCATGAGCCCAGGGGTTCAAGACAAACCTGAGCAACACATGGAGACCCTATCTCTACCAAAAATTAAAAAATTAGCTGGGGATGGTGGCATGCACCTATAGTCCCAGCTACTCAGGAGGCTGAGGTGGGAGGATGGCTTGAACTTGAGGGATCGAGGCTGCAGTGGGCCATGATCACTGCCACCACACTCCAGCCTGGATGACAGACCAAGACGCTATCTCAAACCAAAACAAAACAACACAAAAACAAATAAAGGGAAAACAGCCAGGAATATTTTCCCATAAACACACATGTATCCATACATTTCATTTGCATTCAAAGATGTCATGAATTATATTACCACTACCACTGTCTCTCCTTACTCCATGTATAAAATACCACATCAATAAGAAGTTTAAACAACCAAAAATAAAGAAGATTTATGAAAGGACACAAAATAAAATCATGGAATAAAAGTACACAGACATGGCCAGGTGCGGTGGCTCACATCTGTAATCCCAGCACTATGGTGGATCATGAGGTCAGGCATTTGAGACCAGCCTGGCCAACATAGGGAAACCCCATCTCTACTAAAAATACAAAACAATTAGCCAGACATGGTGGCATGCACTTGTAATCCCAGCTACTCGGGAGGCTGAGGCAGGAGAATCTCTTGAACCTGCGAGGTGGAGGTTCCAGTGAGCTGAGATTGCACCACTGCACTCCAGCCCAGGAGACAGTGCAAGACTTTGTCTCAAAAAAAAAAAAAAAAAAAAAGGACACAAACATGCACTTTAAAAAATATTTGTGTTTAAAATCCAGGTATTTACATTTCAGATTTTTAACAATTACACAAATATTTTCAAAACAAATTTAGGTACTGGTCAAATGTTAGCTCATTTCAATAGTAAAGAATTAAGTGATTTTTTGGCACACCAAGGTAAATGAAAAATGTTATTCATCAAGATCACTAATAAAGCAGCAAGTTTGGTGGATTTTCTCTAAGAGAGAAATATTTCCATTGTTGTCCCCAATTCCAAAATTATTTGTGTGTATATATAATATCAATCATCTCAATTCATTGGTGTTCCCTGAGTTGAATTTCATACAGAAATATAGAGTCTATTACTAGTAATTCCAAATAAGAATAAAACATAATAATGATTACTCAGGATGCAGCTGAGAGGCTGTGGATTAACATCTGTACTATTTCTCAATGTAGCCATGCCATATTTAAATAACAAAAAGATATTTTTTCTGTGTATTTTGTAACAAGAATTGATAATAATGATGCTCTGCATTCACTATAAATAATGCATTCCATCTAAAGTTTGTATTTTCTCATAGTTAACCAAGTTCACTGCCTGAAAATTAACATTAGCATAAAGGGAATAGTATTTCAGTTCTCATGGAAGGAAATCCACAGGCTTTTGTGCATGAGCTATTTGGGTTCCCAAAGACGAGGGGAGAGATTTTAGAAAGTTTAGCTATCCAGGTATAAAAAAACGATATATCCTAGCTTTTAAACCTTTGGACCAGGGTTAACAATGTATTTGAGAAAAAAAGAGTTGCTTTATTTCACCAAAACCTTGAGGTGCCTGGGTGAAACAAAGAGTCCTGAGAGAGGCGTTCTGAGATGAAACAGGGGAGAGGCATCCCTAAGTTTGCTCTATCTCTGTGTGGTAGCCACAAAGAGACTTTCAAGTGTCTTGAAGGCACATACAAAAGACTGTGCATTTACCGTTTTCAAAGCCTGGAAGATAAAGTTCATCCTTTTTTTTTTTTTTTTTTTTTTTTATATCACAGTAAGTTGTTCCATGTAACCACAAGAGTGGCTGTGATTTTCAGTCTAAAGAGGTAAAGAGCATCTCAGCAAATGACAGAGGACAGGATTTCATAATACAATGTGTCTCAGAGTTAGACTGTAGACCACCTGCATTATTATCATGCCATGCTTGTTTTATTAAATCTCAGTCCAGACTGACTACACCAGAAGAATCTGGGGTCCATTAATCTGCCCTTTAACCTAGCTCCCTGGGTGAGTCTTTTACACACTAAAGTTTGAGAACTACTAACACGGATCCTTCTATTCCTAGCTCTCCATTTCCTAAGAACAGAAAATCAGCCAACACCGGTTTTAGACCCACTCCTAGACATTTTTTATTGGGCAAAGTCTAACCAACACATCTTTGCTTGATAACATTTAGAGAAGTAATTTTAGCACATGCCTGCCTGGACTAACAGTTGCGAGGGATGCATCCAGGAACAGAAAGTTATAAAACTGACTCACATGAATGTGTTAAGGCCTAGGACTGACATATAAACTAACCCTTTCTTAGAACACTTGTAGTTGAACTCCAGAGCTAATTGTGAGACACCGCCCTCCCCAACAAGCACTGCACTGCATTGACAAAAGGCATACATGCTTAAGAGATCACAACAGTCCATTGACCTATAGTTATAGTTTGTCCTCATTTCTATACACAGCATTTATACTGTAACCACCAGCATTTATTTATAAGGAATGAATGTCTTCTTATTTAAGTGACAGGATGTTGGGACTAATGTTTTTACAGTTGGGTCCTCAAAAGGGTGAGTCGCCCCAGTGCCTCATCTGCCTTGGAGAAGTTAGGGGCATGGGCTCACATTATTAGAGGAAGGGAAGGTAATGATTTTCCACCCTTCTAGCAATTCCTAAAAAATCATGTTAAGAGAAGGAATGAGGGAGCGAGCAGTAAGATTGCCAACAGTTCACATACGGTCTTGTGGATTCTAGACCATTGATCTGAGACCCAGCTTGGGGGATCTAGTGCAGGCGTCAATACTGTTACATCATGATTTTCTGAGTTCGTTTCTCCTTGGTAACTAGGTACCTGCCAATCAGTCACTAGGCTAACTTCTGCCAGACTACCAGTGTTCTGTAAAGTTCCATACCACAGAAATTATCTTGAATTAGGATGCACAAACTCAACTTCATAAAGGGAAGGGAGAAGACTAGGCTGAAAAAAATCTGCTTTCATGCTTCAACAAGGAGTGGGAAATCTTTGGATTTTTAGAAAAAAGCAGAGATTTAGTGACCAGAAACAAGTGTCCCAGAAGTAAAATGTAGTGTCAAGGCTAATCTGAAATTTTTGGATTACTGAAAGAGATGCACAGAATCATAGAACTTTCTATTAGAAGATATTATTTAATATTATTTTCCTAGGTTACAGAATAAAAATGACCACATCTGTAATGGAAACAAAATATTTTTTGACTTAAAAAAAAAAACCCTCTAGGAAAAACAGTACTAAAGCACCTCTCCGCAGCCAGGTGTCACTTAATTTATTTGCTGTATTGGAACATCAATGATCTCTATTTTTTTTTTCTTTTAATTAATTTGGCCCACTTCCACATTTTCCTGAACTTTCCTCCCAGGCAAGCCGGATACTACTCAGGCTGCTGGAAGCCAGGCTGGGTAAGAGAATCTGAATGGATGGGGCTGGGCTGAGGTTTTCTGGGGCTGAGCAGAGAAAAATAAGCCTGAATCTCAGGTGACGGTTAACTCAAGGAAGTGAGGCAGATATCAGGCCCAAATATCAAGCCCATAGGAGCAAGTACAGAACAAAATCTGGATTCCAAGGGAAAGGTCAGTAAAAGATAACACGTGTAAAGCAGGAAGCTAGAGGGTGGGTGGAGCTAGGAAAATTCCACTGATGCTAAATATAGTTTTTTGGTTTTTATTTTTATTTTTACATGGCATATGTGAACAATCCTAGGAGCTGGGCCAAGTCAGGCAGTAGATCTAATCTCAGAATAAACATTTCATAGAAAGCAACTTAGTAAAAAAGGTAAGTCAAACTATACCTAAAATAATTCTTTTTCCAAGTATGTCAAGAAACCTCCTGGCTGAAACAGGCGAGCATCCCTAATCCAAAAATCCAAAATCTGAAATGTTCCAAAATCCAAAACTTTTTGAGTGCCAACATGAGTGACACCTGTGCTTTCTGATGGTTCAAAGTATAAACTTTGTTTCATGCACAAAACTATTTAAAATATTGTATAAATCACCTTCAGGCTATATGCATAAGGTATATATGAAACATTAATTATTTTCACGTTTAGACTTGGGTGTCATCCCTAGGATATCTCATTTTATATATATGCAAATATTCCAAAATCCAACCCCTCCAAAAATTTCAAAATCTGAAACACCTCCGGTCTCAAGAATCTTAGATAAGGGATACTCAACCTCTATCACCTTAGCTAAGGGTGCTTGTTAACAGGTAGATTCTTGAGTCCCTCTCAGACCTACTGGGTTCTAATTATCAGGACTCAGGAAACAGCATTTGAGCAAGCATCTCTTGATCTTTATGAATTGTAAAGTTTATTTTATTTTATTTTATTTTTTGAGACGGGGTCTCCCTCTGTCACCCAGGTTGGAGTACAGTGGCTTGATCTCTGCTCACTGCAACCTCCGTCTCCCAGGTTCAAGTGATTCTCCTGTCTCAGCCTCCTGAGTAGCTGGGATTACAGGTGCATGCCACTATGCCTGGCTATTTCTTTTGTTTTTAGTAGAGACAGGGTTTCAGCATGTTGGTCAGGCTGGTCTTGAACTCCTGACCTTGTGATCCACCCACCTCAGCCTCCCAAAGTACTGGGATTACAGGCATGAGCCACCTCGCCTGACCTATGCATTCTAAAGTTTTAAAACTAGTTATGAATTGAGCACAGACAGCTTTCATTTTTCTTTTCTTTTTCTTTTTGTGAGATGGAGTCTCACTCTGTTGCCCAGGCTGGAGTGCAATGGCACGATCTTGGCTCACTGCAACCTCCACCTCCCAGGTTCAAGCGACTCTCCTGCCTCAGCCTCCCGAGTAGCTGGGAATACAGGCACCTGCCACCACGCCCTAACTAATTTTTTGTTAGCCAGGATGGTCTCGATCTCCCGACCTCGTGATCTGCCTGCCTTGGCCTCCCAAAGTACTGGGATTACAGGTGTGAGCCACTGTGCCCGGTCACTTTCATTTCTAAACAGTTTAGGATCCCAGTGAAGAAAAACTACCCTGCAGAGTTTGGTTCTATGAGCTAGATCACTCTGTGGCTACTCCGTGGGATGAAGGCCACATTTTGCCAGCATGACCCTTAGAACAATACCCTTTTCTTTTGCTGGAAATATTTCCATCTGTTGCAAATTCAACTGACTCTGTTGGGAAAGAACAAAAATGCAATATTATGACTTCATCTTAGAAAACTAAAAATTCCAGGTTCAAGTCTACTTGTCATTGCTGTGGTGTTCCCAGGTGTTGCACCTGAGGGTTGTTTAAGCCCTTAATCCTAATGGCAGGTATGAAGTGCTGCCATAACAGCCAAGAACTCAGCACTGTGATATATAGTCAATCTTCCTATGACATCAAATGGACTGTTTGATTAAACACCTGGTCTTGGGTAGAAACTCTTAAATAGCAACAATTTTCATTTGGGAAGTAAACTCTAGGACACCTAATGGGGAACACAAGGGCTTGAGTATAAGCTTAGAATACCAGCCAGGGAAGACTGCATGGGTTTAGATATGAGTTGTATCTGGGTCACATCTGGAGGGTAGGTAGATTTTTGCAGTATGCATGCACAGAAGTATCCGGGTGCAAACCAGAGTGGCTTTGCCTATATCCTGCAGAGCCCTTGACCAATCAAGAGAGTAAATGCTCCACGTGTGTGTAATCAGTGGGCACGCGTTGCTTTATCAGATTGCAGAACAAAGTCACCAGGGAAAAGGAAGGGGAAGTTCTTCCGCTAAGCTGGGTTGTTGGGTGTGCTCTCAGCATCCTGCTCATATTTCACTTTCTCCCTCACCACTAGCATCAAGGGGGAACCCAGTGGGAAGAACCATTACTCATTCCACCACCAGCATGAGCACACGTAGGGCCCACTGTGTCCTGCTGGCTGTGAACCTTCTCCTCCAGGCTTCCTAATGATTATGGAAATTCATTTTGGCTAAAAAACTGTAAGATCAGCAGCATCTCTATGGATCTAAATTACTCATAAAACGTATGGGCAATAACCTAAGGAAATTCACAAATGAAATACTGTAACAGTGATTTTCCTGAGTGCAAGAATTCCTTTAAAATTCAATCACTGATTGTAGAAATGATGATTGGACAGCTGTCACACTATCATTACAAATACAATTTAGTGTTGTTAGTATTTATAAGACAGACAGCAAGGCATGTTCAAAGGCCTTACCCAAGTGCCTACTTCAAAAACTAGCCCACACACAGCATTTCTATTGAATAAGTATTCTATTTGGTTGTTCAGCTGAATAGAGCAGAGGCAAAGCAAATATTAAAGGAGACAGACATGCCCGCTTAAAGGATAAACATTTCTTTCATTTGTCATTGCTTCCGCCTTCCTTCTTTTAACCCCTCAAATGAGCATTTTAAACAGCAAGAAATAGAGAAGTCTACCGACAGCTGGTGTATGTCTGAAGGCACAAAGTGAAAAAAATCCAAATGAGAAGTGAACTCTTCTCAGACTATTTCTTTGTTCTCTTGTTAACAAAATAACGCTGCCGCCATCATGCATTTGTGTCACACATAATGAGGCCCTAATCGTTTGTAATGCCAGATCTTAGAAATAGTGGTGGGACAGGGGAAGTACTTGGAGATAAAAAGGGTCTGTCCTTGGAGAAAAATTCTGCATTGCTGTAAGATTTGTTGGAGTGGAAAAGAACAGAAAGCGGGGCTGTATCAACATATCCTACTCTGACCCTGATCTGAAACCTTGACACATTCCAGGAACAATGGATTAATGACTCTTTTAAAAATTAGTAATTGGGTGATATTGACGTCAAGCCCTAGTTACCACAAGGAAGAAGCATTTCCAACAAATGCAAATACTTTGTAACTCATTGGGAGGCAAAAACTGACCTGAACTGATGGCAGACTATTTATAGTCTCAATGTGAATATTCATATGCTTTGCTGCGGAATTAGAAATGCGTTTGATTATGCAGTGCTGACCCAGACTCAGCTGGGGATGCTATTATGTAACACTGGGTATGTTTTGTGGGCTGTATTTCTCTTCTAAAATTACAAACATTTTAAATGCTCAAACATTTCTGACCCAAATGACTTCTGATCAGAGTTTCTGGGCCTAGATTGGATTCCAATTCCAATATTACATGGAGGCGACATAACCGTGTGCAAAGCAGACATTGTCCTGCCCTCATGGAGTGTTTACTCTAGAGAGGACTGATAATAGTTATAGCTAACTTTATCCTTTTAATTAATATACTTTATTTTTTCAGAGCAGTTTGAGGTTTATAGAAAAATTGAGCAGAGTACAGATAGTCTGTCTACACCCCTTCTTCTGTACACAGTTTCCTGTATTGTTAACATCTTGCATTCCTGTGCTGTATTTGTTACAATTGATGAGCCAATATGAATGCATTTATATTAACTAAAGCCCAGAGTTTACATTAGGGTTCATAATGTATTGCACGTGCTATGGTCCTGGCAAATGTATTACAACATGTATCCACCATTACAATATCACACAGAATAGTATACTAACCTAACAATCTAATGCTCCACTGTAGCAAACTTTCTGATTTATATATAGATGCATTACTATTTACTCATGAGAATAAAAGTATAGAAACACACAAATAAAATTGATTGGCTTTAGCTAGAGAAATCTAAATGAGCTATCAGGTCAGTAATTCACTCAATATTGGTTTCCTAGTGGCATAAGTATGTAGTGGACATCTGTGATTTTTGCCTCAGTATCCACTGCTCCTTATTAAGTAAGAGCATTTTACTTTTTCTTTGGTGAACCAACCCTCCTACTCTTTCAACTCAAGTGGTTTGGATAGACTAAAATCCTCTGCACAGGTCAGGAGTAGCAGATAACACTGCTTAGCATTGATAAGTTATTAATACTTATTTATATGTTATCAATTGGCCTGGTCAATTAATATTCCATTTTCTTGGTTAAATTGGTTCCCATGCATGGGTGACCAAAGCCTGGCTAATAAGACTCCATTGCAGGACTTTTCATAGAACTACAAGGAAAAACCCCTTTTGTAGTCTAGAATTGCTTACAGAAGGAAGCCTGGAGCTTCCAAAGACTCCCACGTAGAGAGAGAGAGAGAACCTAAAAAAAGAATAAAGCCAAAACAGAAAAGAACAAAATTAAAGGATAGGGACAAACTGAGTTCCGATGGCATCGTTTCATCTCTAGAACAAGTTCTGTCCCAAGAAAGCTTTATCCCTAAGATTCCCAGATATGAGAGCTAACAATTGCCTTCATTTAAGCAAATTTGAGTTGCAGTTGTTATCAGCTGTAGCTAAGAAACTCCTAATCAACATGTATTCATAGAAAGGTACACATCAATTTATTCAGTGAGTTAATTCTTCATGTCATTGGTCTTCATTCTATTCTTCTTATTTCTTTTTGACACTTCTCCAAATGTACTTGTGTGTGTGTGAATACATACCAACAGGACCGGTCTTCAGCAATGTGGCAGGCAAAAACCTTCTCTCTGTGGACTTACTGTTCATTTTTGTGCCTGTACTTCAACCTGAACACCACTGGGATCAACTACTCCCTAGAAATCTGCTTCCTTGAACTGTGCCCCTTCTGGTATTTCTGAACTCATATGGAAAGCTCCATCATGTGTCTTGTCCACGCCCTTCCCCACCACAGGACAGTTTGTTGTTGGAAAAAAATATATATAACTACAATCTAAGCCATTCTGGAGACTGTTAGCTTCAAGCTGGAATTCATACACTTTAATGGTGGCCTTTTGAAAAGATCGTTAACCAAAAGCAGTGCTAATGCCTTCAATATGCTTTTGTGTGTTCTTTGTATGCATAAAGAATCTCCCAGAGAGCCAGTTAAAAATGAAGACTATAGGACTCTGTGGCCTTTCCCAAACTTTCTGATTACATAGATTTGGGGATGGGGTGCAGGCATATGCATTAGAATTTTGCACCTTGGATTACAGATGCAGGTGATCTAAAATCATGAGCCACTAGTTAAGGAGGACAGAGTAGGGTAATTTCAGCAACCACATCAGGCTGTTTTAAGCAGCAGGTGGCTGCCAGAGCTGATAACCAAGGAAAAAACAGCACTTGCATGGCTCTCAAATCAAATGCTGGAAATGCCTCTCTTTTATGCTCTGAATGAGCAGTGTCTCCCATTATCCATGCTCATAGGGATATATTTTTCTGCTTAATAGGAGGTATAAATGACCTAGAAGACCTGCTTTGGCTTCTGACGCTTTAGTTGTCATGTATTAAGAGCTCTATAATCCAGAGTTGTCCAAGCTTTTGTGGGACTGGGAGAAACAACCGTTTCTTTCCCCAGCTATCTCTCCAACCCTCCCAGAGCCAAACCATCCTCCTTCTCGACTAAACAAAAGTACGACCAAAGTGTAGAGGCTGCCTTTTCTACATTCAGTCATGATTTCACAGTTTCCTGGAGACCATCTGTTTTAAGCCCTTCTGGGGTGAACTGGCGTTTTTAACTCCCCAGTGACACCCTCCATTCCCCACTGCCTTCCCTGACATTAAATTGCCCAATCACAGAATGCCTGCAGGCAGTACTTTCATGTTATATGCACCACAGCTCCTCAACTAATATTCATGAACCTTTGCACCTGTCTCTTTGGCAGCTAAAGTACCCTACTTCTGTCTTTCTCTAAATGTTTCAGGTTTGTAATTTGGCACATAGTGAATGCGTCAATATATATACTAGGAAGCGTGAAAGGGAGTAATCTGAAAGCTACTCAAGCAAAACTTTGAGAACATGTTTCTAACGGGTCCACTAAATTTGAATTTGGTATGCTTCTCTTTCTGGTGTGAAACTATTTTAATTATTTTTCATATTGTTCCTTAGGAGACAGGGCTATCATGATGTCTACAGTGAAGCTGGGAAGGAGAACACAATGGAGATAAAGTTTATGGCAGGTAAGGGGCTCCAGATACGGTTCTTCCTGGTGGGACACTGGTATTTTAATTGAAAGTTTGTCGGGAAATCCAAACCAGACATATGTTCTACATTACCCACTGACTGAAACTAGAAAGTCCTGTCAGACAAGGATAAACAAAGCCATAATCTTTCAACTTAGGCAGAGATTTGCTCAGCTTTGAAAAAAGAGTGTTTACAAAACCACAAATCAACTCTGACTCTCCCCTCCTCAAAAGATAACCCCTATGTATCCTATTTAGAGCCATGTAAAATAATGACAATAATAACTATCACTTACTGAGTGCATAATAAGGTTAGGCTCCCTTCAAAGTAAAAATGGTTATTGGGGACAGTGTCATATAACCCACAGACAAGAGCTATGCTCTTCCTCATTTAATGATGGAAAAGAAAGGCCTGGAGACAGGCCACCATTATAAGAGGTTGCAGAACAGGGACTGAACTTGGTTTCTTCTAAGATCAAAGCCAAGTACTTAGTGGCATTATGATATACTATGGCAACTGCTCTCTGTGTATCACCAGCACCAAGTAACACATGAGATTCTAGTATGCTGAGCGCTATGGTTTGAATGTGTGTGTCCCCTTCAAAATTTATGTTGAAACTTAATCCTCAATGCAATAGTATTAAGAGATAAGGCCCATAGGGGGGTGATAAGGTCATGAGAACTCCTCCCTCATGAATGGGATTAAGGCCTTCATAAAAGAGGCTTCAAACAGCATTCAACCCTCTTGCCTTTCTGTCCGTTCCACCATGTGAAGACACAGCCTTCATCCCCTCTGGAGGATGCAATAACATGGTGCCACCTTGGAAGCACAGATGGAGCCCTCAACAGAGCAGCCCTCACCAGACACCAAACCTGCCGGCACCTTGATTTTAGACTCCCCAGCCTCCAGAATAGTGAGAAATAAAGGTCTGTTCTTTATACATAATATAGCCTCAGGTATTTTGTGATAGCAGGACAAATGGACTAAGAGTGTGAGTAAAAATGGCATATTAAATGTGAGTTCAGATTTTTATCAAACCCCACTTTTTAAGGTGCAGAAACAAAGGTTTGCAAATATTAGGTGGTGTATCCAAAGTCACACAGATACACAGTGATGGAGCTCTCACCAGAATCTTGGTTTTTCAATTAAAAATGAAATATTTTTCATAGTACCTGAAGTTTCCTCCCATTTACTGTTTGGATAACAGTAAAATTGATCCACTTTTACCTAGAAATATAGTGGGAAAGAAGATGGAATCATCCCTTAGGAAGAGAGATAATCTATTTTGTCAATATTTATGTCTTGAAACTTTGGTTTAGAAGGAAATAAGTGAAAGTCCATTTCCTTTCAATAGAGAGCAGAATGGATAAATGTGGTTCATCATATGCCACACTTGTTACCAATTCTTTCAAATTACAAAGTTGTTCTTTTTTGGAATTAGCAGCATATTGATGTACAGAAGGGATATTCTGTCCTAAAGTATCCTCTATAGAAAACATCATAAAAGAGGGAATTTATAACCTTTCAAAATGACAAGCATAAAATTTGCATCTAATTATTGGGCATTCTGCCTTTTCTATGTCATTTTGTCATAAGGTAAAGTGGCATGAACACTGATTTGGGCGAACACAAAGCAAAACCCTTTCTGTGAAAAGATAAATGGCAGCAGAAAAAAATGCCATTGACTTGAATTCACAGGCTTATCAAAAGAGAGGAAAAAAATGCTTTCTTAGCTTTCTTAAGATGAGGTAAAAAGCACGTCCATTGAGTTGTTGCGTCTTCTGAATAAGTCATCCACCTGTCCTCTTCATTTCACTATCAAACAATCCTCAAATCCCTTCCCATACACCTCTAGCCACAGAGAGGGTGGATGACTATGACCTTCTTTTCCTTTATTTATTGCAAAAGCATCTGCTTGCTTGAGAAACATGCCAACTAAGTAAGAAGTAACTGACAGGGGATAATGGATTAACATCTTTCATTCATTCAACAAGTATTTACTGAGTACCCACTATGTACTAGACTATTCACAATGAGGATAGACAGAGAAGTAAACACACTGTCCAACGAGCTCACATTCTAGGCTGTGGGAGGCAGATTAAGTAATTTACATAGCTTGTTGAAAGGTCATTCATATTGTGAAGTTAAGTATATCAAGAAAGGGAATAGAGAATCTAGGAAGAACATTACAATTTTAAATAGTGTCTTAGTCTGTTCAGGTTGCTTTAACAAAATACCATAAACTGGGTAACTTCCTAACAACAGAAATTTATTGCTTACAGTTCTGGAGGTTGAGATGTCCAAGCAAAAGGCGCCGGCAGATTTGGTGTCTGGTGAAACCCACTTTCTGGTTCGTAGAGGGCACCTGTTTGCTGTGTCCTCACACAGTAAAGGGGAAAGGCAGCTCTCTGGGGCTTCTCTTATATGGGCGTTAATCTCGTTCATGGGGGCTCTGCCCTCATGACCTAATCCCCTCCCAAAGGCCCAACCTTGGGTGTTAGGATTTCAACATATGAACTTAATGGGGACAAAACTTTCAGACCATAGCAAATAGAGTTGACAGAGAAGTCCTTTGTGAGAAAAGGATATTTGATCCAAGACTTGAGGGAGGTGAGTAGGCAAACCCTAAGGCTATCTCACTGATGAGCATTTCAGGCACAAACAGCAGTAACTGACAGAGCCCTGTAGCAGTAAGAGAGTGCTTAGTGTGTTTGCAACAAACAAATTCTCTCTCTCTCTCTCTATCACACACACACACACGCGTGTGCACAGCAGTGTGCCTTCAGTACCATATGCAGGAAGAGCAATGCTGAACGTGAAATAGCAGTGGTGGCATCAATGTATCATGTGTCAGTTCTTAATACTGCCATGTTCATGGCAGAGTTCCCCAACCCACACTGTATAAGCTAAGGCAGGTATGATTTCTGCATCCTAACTTTATAGACAAACACAGTGAGGCCCCAAAAGATCCACCTGATGAAGCCTTGGTTACTCTGCCACTATCACGATTTTTTTTCTTTTTCTCTCTCTTAAGGGACGCAGATAGAATTAGAAAACTGATTCTAAACCAATTTTCTTGGCTGGGCATGGTGGCTCACATCTGTAATCCCAGCATTTGGGGAGGCTAAGGTGGTTGGATCACTTGAGGTCAGGAGTTGGAGACCAGCCTGGCCAACATGCTGAACCCTCATCTCTACTAAAAGTACAAAAATTAGCCAGGTGTGGTGGCACATGCCTGTAATCCCAGCTGCTTAGGAGGCTGAGACACGAGAATCGCTTGAACCTGGGAGGTGGAGGTTGCAGTGAGCTGAGATTGTGCCACTGCACTCCAGCCTGGCCAACAGAGCAAGACTCTGTCTCAAAAAAAAAAAAAAAAAAAAAAAAAAAAGAATATGCCAATGTCTATAAGCTATAGGGGTCAAAACCACAGTGCCTGGGTTCAAAATCTCAGCTCTACCACTATGCAACATTGAGTGAGTTACTGAGACTTTGTGCCTCAACTTCCTTGTGAAATGGAGCCTAGTTTATAGGATATGAGTGTTAAATCCCTTAATATATTTAAAGTGTTGAGATTAGTTCCTGGCACCTAATAATTCTTACACAAGTATGCAAACACAAAATGTCTTTAAATTCTTTAAAGTCTATAATGCTGGGGGAGGGGAAGTGTTTGGGATAGGAAGGATAATGCACCCTTGTTTCTGTTTAGTGTTTATCTAACAGGTAGGAAGACACATGTGACTTGCTGTGGTCCAGATGGAATAAGATCTTTTTGAACATAAATCACCACGGACACAAATTTTTTTGCCTTCAGGAGGGTAACAAAGTGAGCAAGCACATCTTTCCACTCTTGCCCTCTCTCTCCCAAAACTGATGGCTCAGTTGGGTACATAAAAATTTGGGTGTAAGTCCCAGACAACCTACCTTTAATCTTCCCCAGGTCTCTGAACGAGTTATGCCCAATGTTCAGGCTCAGAATAGTTTAGACTATCAAAGAAATATACTTTCAGACAGGGCTGGAAAGAGGGTAGGTAATGTCTGCCTGCACTTAATAGGGTAAAAAAACAGTATAAATCCCTTTGATTGGTTTCTGGCTTTTGATGTCATGGCATCTCTATCTCATTGACATCAAAAAGAAGCAAAGTGTAACGTAGCAAAAAGTAGGAAATATCTGTATTATTGTCAGGCAACAAAAAATTCCCTATAATGAAATGGCCTTTCCTTCTGCTCTCAAAGCATTCTGTACACCATGATAGTTATCTAGTCACACTTACAATACTTTACTTACTTGTCCATTGCTTGTATGCTCTTAGAAGATAGACACTTGAGTTAATGTAGTCATTGTTCCCCAGCTTTTATCATTCTTTCTGCCACACTGTGGATATCTGATCCATCCTTAATGAATGAGTTAATGAACAAACAAAACAACTTGCCAATGAATGTAGTATAAGCTGGTATACAGTAGAACTAGGGTTGAACACTACATATCCTGATTACCTGTCAACTATTATTTATAATAGAACCTGGTGCTTCTGGAAGGTCTTTGAGAGAACTAGCTGGGGTTTAGCCCACCAAGAAAGTCAATTTTTGAATTTTCTATGTAAATTAACTTTTCATTCTATTTAAAAGGTGAAGTTTTGGCATGGTGTGATGGCTCAGGCCTGTAATCCTAGCACTTTGGGAGGCCCAGGCAAGCGGATCGCCTGAGGTCAGGGGTTCGAGACCAGCCTGGCCAACATGGTGAAACCCATCTCTACTAAAAATACAAAAATTAGCTGGGTGTGGTGGCTCATGCCTGTAATCCCAGCACTGTGGGAGGCCGAGGCAGGTGGATCACCTGAGGTCAGAAAATCGAGATCAGCGTGACCAACATGGTGAAACCCTGTCTCTACTAAAAACTCAGCTGGGCATGGTGGTGCATGCCTGTAGTCCCAGCTACTTGGAAGGCTGAGGCGGAAGAATCACTCAAACCCAGGAGGCTGGGCTGCAGTGAGCCGAGATCGTGCCACTGCATTCCAGCCTGGGCGAGAGAGAGACTCTGTCCCAAAAAAAAAAAAAAAAAAAAAAAGTGAAGTCTTATCCTTATGAACCTTGTCTCTAATGTTAGGTCACTCTATGGAGAAATTGTTCCTCAATCATTCATTCACTGACTCATTCAACAAATGTTTTCTGAGTATGTACCATGTTTCACATGTAGAGGATACAGTAGTGAAAAAAGATTGACAAGGTCCCTCCCTTCCTTCATTGAACATATCTTCACTGACAAGCTGATGGTTAGTAACTGAATTTTTAAAAATGACCTGATCTGGACAGATCTAATACATCATCTGGTCCAGTAGTTCTTAATCATTTTTTAACTTAGAGAACACATTGATAAGTAGATGGGGGAGTTAATATGCATATACAATTTCAGGGGCTTCAGAGACCTCCCTGAAGATAATCTATGGATTTCAGGTTAAAAATCCCTGATCCAATTTGGGTCTATCATTTTGCAAATGAATGTACTTATGTCTACATTTACTTTAAAAACAAAAAGTAAAATGTTTGGCTTATAGTAAAACTTTCACAACAAAATATTAACTATTTAACTAGATAAGTCTCTTCAGGGTATTTCAGGGCCTTGACAAATTATAGAAATAAATGTGAAAATTTTAAGGTGAAAAAGAAAGAAAGTTAATAGAGTGAATTTTTGTTGTTCTCAATTAATAGCAAAAATAACAAAAAATACACTTCAAGCAATACAACTATCCTTCCCTACTCCTAGGAAATAAATAGAAAACTACTGGCTGTGTTAGAAGCCATAAAAACATTAAGTGAAATACAACCAACTTTGTCTGGGTAATGACTATCTCAAATGAGAACCAACCATTGTTTACCAAACCTTTGGGATCTTGACACAAAAAGCATCCTGAAGTAGGATCTGAGCAGTTCTAAAAGGGAATTCAGGAGTTGGCCCTTGTCCGTTAATATGCTTCTACTCTGGGCAAAATATCCAGCACATAATAGAGGTATTTATAAATATTCCATAGATAATTATCAAAATATGTGAAATATACTTTCCCAACATAGGGAAATCAATATGCTATCAACATAGCAAAAGTTAAAGGGTTAAAAAAAAACAAGAAAATATATGCATATGGTGATAATATATATGAGGCTATTTTGGTCAATGAGAAAAGCCTAGTGATTTGAAGGATCGTTGATTAAAAATAATAACTATAGCCAAATTTTTTGAAGTGCTTAAAATGCACAGAATGGGAGAAAATGTAAATCATGTATCTAATAATAATCTAGTATTCAACATATGAAAAGAATCTTACAACTCAATAATGATAAAACAACTCAATTTAAAAAATAGGTAAAGGACTTGAATATACACTTCTCCAAACAGAGATGTATAAATGGTCAATAAGCACATGAAAAGATGCTCTACATTATTAGACATTAGAGGCATGCAAATCAAATGAGATACCACTTCATACCCAGTAGGCTGGCTATTAAAGAAATACATACCAAATATCAAAACAAGAAAATCCAGAAAATAAGTGTTGGCAAGAATTATTGAAGTGATTACATGAAGTCAGAAGGCTCAAATGTTGCTGGTGGTAATGTAAAATAGTGTAGATACTATGGCAAACAGTTTGCAGTTGCTCAAAAACTTGACCCAGAAATTCCACCCCTAGGTATATACTTGTGTTAGGGGTCCCCAAAACCATCCCCAGGTTTGATGTTTTACTGGGAGGATTCACAGGACTCAGCATATGTTCATACTCACAGTTAAGACTTACTAGATCATAATGTGAAAGGATAGAGAGGAAAATCAGCAAAGGGAAGTAACACATGGAGTGAAGACTGGAGGAAATTAGAGGCGAGATTCCCAAGTCTTATCCCAGGAGATGCACATAAAACAGCAATGCGGCCGGGCGCGGTGGCTCAAGCCCCTAATCCCAGCACTTTGGGAGGCCGAGACGGGCGTACCACGAGGTCAGGAGATCAAGACCATCCTGGCTAACACGGTGAAACCCCGTCTCTACTAAAAAGTACAAAAAACTAGCCGGGCGAGGTGGCGGGCTAGTCCCAGCTACTCAGGAGGCTGAGTCAGGAGAATGGCGTGAACTCGGGAGGCGGAGCTAGCAGTGAGCTGAGATCCGGCCACTGCACTCCAGCCTGGGCTACAGAGCAAGACTCCGTCTCAAAAAAACAAAAACAAAAACAAAAACAACCCAGCAACGAATTATGAAAACACATGTGAAAATGCTGCCAGCCAAGGGCACTTATTAAGACAAGCACCTACAGTTTTCATGGGGGGCTGGTCATATTGGCAGCCTCTGCTTGACATATACCAAAAATTCCAGATTCCCAGAAGGAAATAAGGTATTCATCAAAAACCACATTATTTGCACAGTTTAGGAACAGTGAGTCACTCTTACCAGTTAGGGTAATGGGAGCCCTACTGAAATCCAAGTTTATACATGCCAATAAAGGGCCAACATTTTAAAGCAGGCTTTTCAAAGCGCAGCAGTCAGGCCTGTTAAGTTCACTCTTTCTTGCACAATACCCAAAAGAATTGAAAACATGGGTCTGCATAAGCACTTTTACACAAATGTTCATAGCAGTATTATCAATAATAGCCAAAAGGTAGAAATAGCCCAAATGTCCATTGACTGATGAATGGATAAACAAATGTCATAGATCAATACAGTGGAATATTATTCATCCATGAAAACGATTCATATGACCATAGGGATGAATCTTGAAAATATTATGAGAAGTGAAAGAAGCAGATACAGAAGGTCACATACTGCATAATTCCATTCATATGAAATGTCCAGAATAGGCAAATACATAGACACACAAAGCAGACTAGCAGTTGCCAGTGTATAAGGGGAAGAAGGTGTTGGAAAGGGCTACTAAGTGGTAAGCGGTTTCTTTTTGGAGGTAATGGAAATATTCTGGAAGTAGATAGTGGTGATAGTTTCACAAAATTGTGTATATACTAAAAAGAACTGAAATGGTAAAATTTAATAGAAGAGACATGGAGTGTGTCTCTTCTTGAATAAAAATAATAATTATAGCCAATTTTTATGAAGTGCTTAAAATGCCAAGGACCACAGAGAATGGGAGAAAGTGTTTGTAAATCATTTTCATGATACATGATACATACATAATCATTTATCTATGAACTACGCAGTTTACAGTATTTTGTTATGACAGCTGTAGCTGACTAAGACAGGGACTATGCAGTGTGCTTTACATAGAGTATCTCACTTAATCCTTAAAACAATCTTGTAAGATAAATCCCATAATAATAATAATATAATATTATATATATAATATAATATTATATATAATATAATAATGATATATGATAATGCTGCACTTTATATCAATTACAATATATAAAGAAATGTTAATAGAAGTTATATCTTTGAGTTAAATTTAAACAAGTATATGTTTGGTGAATTTAATTTGTATATTAAAAAATGTTCAGCTGGGGCAACACGGCGAGACCCTATCTTTATAAAAAGTAAAACAAAGTAGCCAGGCATGGTAGTGCACACCTGTGGTCCCAGCTACTCAGGACGCTGAGGCAGGAGGATCGTTTGAGCCCAGGAGGTTGAGGCTGCAGTGAGTTATGATCGTGCCACTGCATTATATGCCTGGGTGACAGAGTGAGACCCTTTCTCGAAGAATAAATAAACAAATAAAATTAAAACATGTAATGGGATAGCTGTGAACTGCTGTTCACCTAAAATTCAGATGTTGCTATCCTGATCCCAAGTATGCCTATATTTAAAGTAAGGAAGTAATTAAGGTTAAATGAGGCCATGGGGTGGAGCCTTTATCTGACATGATATTGTCTTCATAAAAGGAGATACCAAAGAGCTCACACTCTCTCAGCCATGTGAGGACACAGCCAGAAGGCACCTGTCTGCAAGTCAGCATGAGAGCCCTCACCAGAAAGGGAGTCAGGTGGCACCTTGATCTTGTATTCCTCAGCTTCCAAAACTCTAAGTAAACCAATTTCTCTAGTTCGAACTACCCAGTTTATGGTATTTTGTTATGATTGCTCTAACTGACTAAGACAGGGACTGTGAAATGTGCTCTGCATAGAGTAGCTCACTTAATCCTTAAAATAATTTTGTAAGATAAATCCCCCTGATATTCCCTTTTTTTACATAAAGGGTTAAGAAAACTAAATTGCTAAAGTAACAGGTAGGACTTAAACAGAGGTTGCTGATTTAAAAATCCATGCTCTTAATCATAACTCCATACTGACTCACATTATAATGATGCTATGAACAAATTTCCAAATTATAAGGCTGTATAATGTAAAATAGGCTCCTGGTTTTTACTTTCCTTTACATGTACAATTTACCCCTTTATGTATGTACTTTCACAATTCATTTTCCTTTCATTATGTTGTTTTTCAGTAGCTGCTTCCCTTAGAAGGTTTTTAGAAACACAGTTTTCTACTGGGTACATAAAGCCAGTGCTTGATTCCTTTCCTGGTAGAGATCACCCTAAAGCAATAAGTAGAATGTAAAAGGGAAGTGAAAGCTCTATCATAGATAAAAACAAGAGATATCTAAAACCTTGAAACACGATATATGTAGAAAGCTGTCAAATGCTGTTGAAGTCTAATTGGGGTTGATAAAGATCTTAAAAGCACTTGAATATCTCAGATAAAGTAATATAGTACAGCCCTCTAAAGCAAGTTGCCCAACCAATGTTATGAATACTCTAGAACTGGGTCTGGTGTGGTGGCTCATGCCTATAACCCCAGAACTTTGGGAGGTCAAGGAAGGAGGATCGTTTCAGCCCAAGAGTTCAAGTTTAGAGTGAGCTATAATAGTGCCAGTGCACTCTAGCCTGGGTGATAGAGCGAGACCCTGTCTCCAAAAAAATAACATAAAAATACATAAATAAAGGACTTAACATTTTCCCTACACCACTCCCAACCCCAACGGGAATGAACACAGGCTGAGTAAGCTCCCACTGACTGTCTCTTGTTCCGTTCTGGTCAGTTTTCTCATTGAGCACTGCTTGCCTATAATTGCCTTGTCTTTGGGGTTGAGCACTTGTTTGGTTTGGTTTTGTCTTTGGACCATGGCCTACTGCACAGGTGCTATCTTCTTCTTTTACTCTTAGGTTCTTTTTTGGGATAGCATCCAACTCCCAGGCAACCCAACCAGTGAAGCATCTCCAACCCCAACACTTCCCCACTTGGCTCTTGCTTATATAAAGTCACATCATTTCCTAGGGCTATACACAGATTTATCTACAGAACAGTATGAAGAACACCGTTTTAGAATCATAAATGTCTGAATTTAAATCCCAGCTCCTCTATGTCTAGCTATGAGATGTTTGAACCATTACTTACACTCTGAGTCTCACTTGCTTTATAAATAGTACTAAATAATATTAATAATACTGATTTTTTTAAAAAAATTGTTGTGAAATTTAGAAAACAATCAGATAAAAGTCCCAACACTCTGCCTGGCCAATAGAGGGAGCCCATTTCAATAATGAGTGATCACTACTGTAATTACTAGATTGCTAGTGCTATTATGATTATTATTACTAGTTCTGTAGAAGGATAATGGTCATGTCTCCATGACAGGTTTCTCACTTAGTGCTTTACATGCTTTGTCTCATTTCAACCATGATGAAGGTATTATCATCATCTGGATTTTACAGATCACAAATCTGAGACTGTGAACAGTTCAGTTCCTTTCCCAAGGCAATATGCCTAAATGACAGAGTTGAGAAAAAAAATCCAGGTCTGTGAGAATCTAAAGCCTATTCTTTGTACATTTATTTCAGATTTATTTCTTTCTATAATTATTTCATTATCTCTCAACATTCTCATTTTACAAGTGAGACTATTGATTACGTTCAGGACATGCTACTCCAAAACATGGCATCTTGTCACTTCAGCAAACAGCAGAAGCAGGAAGGTCTCTCTAATCTCCTCCTGTGGTTCTCCCCTGAAGCAGGACATAAAAAGATTATCTGACCTTCATCTAAAGTAGGTCATAAGACCTGCATTCCAGAGGGGTCCTCTCTATATCCAGAGGAAAGGAATGAAGGTACAGACTCTAAGAAGAAGCTGAAGAAACAGGCCGTGCTACGTTCCCCCCTGTTTATTTCCTGTAAATCATGCCCCTTTTTGTTCAATCATATCTCTATACGACTTTCCACTCTTCATCAAATGTAAACATAAAAATAGTTTTCCTTGTGTTTAGAAAAAAACTGAAGCAATATTCCCTCTGCTTTCATACCACAGCAATCATCAACACAGAAGACTTCCATGACCAAATGTGTTTGCGTGGGAGAGGGTTTCTTCCCGCCACCAAGTGAGCAATGAATTCTGCAGCAGATACCACTTGGGGGTCCTTCTATACCATTTTGAATCTACCTGGTCAGATCTCACAGGCTGAAGACTCAGTCCCCAAAACTGCTCCCCAACTTCAGATATTAGTCACAAATTTGGGAACTTCTGCCTGACTGGCTTCAAGTTGGGGTTCCCATGACCCACTTTGTGTTCAATTAATTTGCTAGAGTGGCTCAAAGAACATAGGGGAACACAGTGTTTGCTGGTTTATCATAAAGGATATCACCAAGGATACAGATGAAGGCATGCATAGGGTGAGGTATTGGGGAAGGGGTGTGGAGCTTCCATGCCCTGCTTGGGTGAGCCACCCTCGAGGACCCTCCATGTGTTCCGTGTTCAGCTTTCTGGAAGCTCTTTGCACCCTGTCCTGTTGGGTTTTTATGAAGGCTTCTTTACGTAGGCATGACTGATTAAGACAGTGACCACTGGTGATCAGCTTGACCTTCAGTCCCTCTTCTTTCTCCAAAGGTTGGGGTTGAAAGTACCAATCCTCTAAGCATGACTTTGTGTTTCCAGTGACCAGCCCCATCTTGAAGTGGTCAGTCAACATTAGCAAACTGAAAAACAGCACTTTGGAGATTCCAGAGATTTTAGAAATTATATGCCAGGACATGGCATGAAGACCAAATATATATTTTACAATATTACATCCTGTTTATTTGGGTCTTCATTTCTGGAGGCTTCAGTATTACATAAAACTTACATTAAATAAATCTGTATGCTTTTCTGTTGTTAATCTGGTTTTCTTAATCATGACCCCTGCAATGAGTGAGAAAAAGATGTCACCTTTTCTCCTCTATACTACCTAATAGAACTTTATCTCCCTATGGCAACTAACACATTGCTGGACTTTCAAAAGATGTTCAAGTAATAATTTATTTTTGTGGCTATATATTTTCAAATTGAAATTAATATCACCATATAACAATGCAGAAGACTTTTTTAAAAAAAATCACTTCTAATTTTACCTGTTTAACAGATACTTTTGGTGTATTCCCTTCAAAATTTTTGAAATTCAACTATAAAAATAGTTACAACAATGTGCACTGGTAACAACTTTCCATATTTCTACAGAGCCTCCATAAACTGCATTTTTAATGAGTATATATTCAGTAAATGCTGAATGGTGATTCATCTATCATTAGCAGTCAGAGCAGATGAACCCAGCAGCCCTCTGATAAACTATGCTATAAATAACATTTTAAAAAAAGTCTTGATATAATGAAGGAAGAGTTTTTAAAAAATGGTTGCATATTCATATGCTCAAAAATATTTGTGCCATATACAACTGGTAGATAAGCTCAGTCCCTAACTAATGATAGGACTTGTACAAGTTACCCTTGGTGGTCTTTGAGCCTTTATTATAGAATGAACTGGAATTTATCTTCTCCCTGAGGTTTCTACAAGTTTTATAATTTTACTATGAGTATTGCCTGGTCCCAGTTCTGATGCTCAGCAGTTGGGCGACTAGACAAGTTCCCTTGCTTATAGAGGTGATACTAAATGAGTAGTTCTCCTTCTGCCATGTTAATCCTCTCTGTGTGTAGCATTTCTGGTTTGAAGAGTGGTGCTGATGGAAACCCCCTTCTTTCATGTTCAGAGACCTTGCCATCATCCTACACATCCATCCTCCAATTCTTAATGTTCTTCTTCCCTCCTTCTTCCTTCAGAAAAGTAGGGGATTTGGAATATATCACATCTAAAGTCTTATGCAAAATCTGACCCCAAAAATACCGATTTGTGGCTGGTGTCTGTTTTCATATATTTTAAATTAGTTTCTAACATTTAAAAGAAAATAGATTCATAGTTACTCTTTAAAAATCAGGAGCTTTTGTAACACTCCAGCATTCACAGGAGGCAGATGCTGGCTGAAACTCACTATGTACTGACTGTGTCGGATTACCCATGCACTGAACAAAGTCCTGACCAGAGTCTCCATCACCGTCTATTATCTACTACTAAGCCAGCTTCACTTATTTCTTTTCCATATCCGGCCCCTGTAGGCGTCTGGGTTTGTGACCCTCTTGCTCTGTGTGACACTATGTTGCCTGAGGAAATCATCAAAAACTGACAATGATTCTGAAGGCCGGTGCTTCAAACAGTTCATTCAAAAAATACTGGATCTCTGCTTTGGACTGATTGACCCTGACTGGAATCCAATTCCCAATTCCGCTGGTTTCATACCCCTGCCATTTTATTGATTTAATGCACATTGTCCCTGCTAGATAAAGCTGACTTCTCTGCTTTGAACCTTGGGGTCAAGTACATTTTCATGCTGTACGTTAAAAAAGGAAGACACTGGCCTTCTTCGAGAGGGAACAACTCCCTGTGGAGTGTCTGGAAAGCCTTTGCCACAAGCAAAGGTTAAAATAGAGCTGTGTTTACTTTGCATGAACTATCACTCAGAAAGCATTTTCCTTTGTTACAAACTTTATGAAATTATTCATCAGAGGTAGAAATGGCCTCAATTAGATAAAAGAAATGAAGCATTTAATTAATTTGTGACAAGTCCACGGGTGGCCAGAAAAATAAAATCATATCTAAAATTAGTTGAAGACAGACCACAAGATTGGACACTTTCTCCATATTAAAAAAAAATGCAATTGACACCTTTTAACACTTGTCTTTTATTTGTCTAGTAACAAAAAAAAAAAATCAGTTTCGTTAGTCAAAGCAGGAAAACAAAAGACCAGGTTATAACTACACAGAGCTTTCAGGAAAAGGAAATTGCACTAGTTATGGAAACAAGAAATTCTGGGTGCACCTGTCACTATTAAAATACAACAAAAGCCAGAATAAAGTTGCCAAAACAATGCACAGTTAAAATTATTCCTGACTGGCTTTTCCTTTCCTCTCCAATTGTTTCTTACATTTGGCCAAGATAGACAACTTACAAAGTGCTTTACACATATCCTATACAGGATGGTTGCCATTAAATTATCTGGAGTTTTCTGAGGCCTGCAAAACTAACAAAATCACTTTCACAGACTGCACAACTGAAAACCAAAATTGCTCACATGTAAACTATGTGATTGTGATGCCCTGAAACGCTCATAAGACATTTTCACTAGACAGCATGTTCTGTATTTACTAACTGTGGTTCGAACTAATATATACCTAGTGCTAATAATTTATTTTTTAATCAGTGCCTTTTCAAGAGGAAAAGTAATGATATCTATAGAGTGACAATTTAAAATGTTAACAAAGGAGGGTTTCAGCAATAAGCAGTAAGTGAGGAAACATGTATTGCGGAGTTTATTCTTATTCTCTTTTTGCATTTATATGTTTGAAACAGGGTCTTGCTCTGTCACCTAGGCTGGAGTGCAGTGGCACAATCTTAGCTCACTGCTGGACTCCCAGGTTCAAGTGATTCTCCTGGCTCAGCCTCCCAAGTAGCTGGGACTACAGGTGTGTACCACCATGCTCGGCTAATTTTTGTATTTTTAGTAGAGACAGGGTTTCACCATGTTGGCCAGGCTGGTCTTGAACTCTTGACCTCAAGTGATCCACCCGCCTCAGCCTCCCAAAGTGCTGGTCTTACGGGTGTGAGCCACTGCACCCAGCCACATTGAATTTAAATGATTAATTATTAAAACATTTTTCAATATGTGAAATTGTTCATCTTATAGAATTGGAAAGGAGACTTGTCTGGAAGTCTGGCATAAATCTTTAGCCTTAGGTGAACGATATAAACCTCTGTAATTGTGGGGATTAGGTTTCAGTAGTCCCCATCCCCCATTGCACATGACGATAATCTGAGGGAACTTTGAAAATCCCTGGTGCATAGCTTGTACCCTTACCAATCAAATCCTAATCATAAACCAAGCATGAGACCCATGCATCAGTATTTTTTAAAGCCCCCCACATGATTCTAATGTGCAGCCAAAGTTGAGAATCACACTGTACTAATTATAACTTCAGGTGTCTTTCAAGATTTAAAAACAAAACAAAACTATAAATACATTCTTTATTCTAAAAGAAATAGTTATTTTTACCAATAAAATTTGGTTTTGTCTGTTGTAAATGCAATATGCATTTTTGTTGGATTTTCATCAAATGTTAAGGCTTCATTTGTGATAATCTGGCTTAAAAACTCAGCCACTGTGGTGTAAATGAAATTCAGTGGCAGTGGAGGGGGGATGGTCTATGAGATATCTGAGAAGAGATATATCATGTATTCTGAAGATCCAAGTAGTAACAGCCATTAAAATATGTACACACATTTCTGCAATGCAATATCGGGACAGGAGATCATCCGTACCTGATTGGGTTTACACTGAAAAGTTCTCTTATTACAATATTTTACAAAGGAATGGACAGTTTCCTTTTTAAAAAAGATTTATCTTCAACATAAAAACTGCATTTGTGTACTTATTATAGAATAATAATGTTTTCATACTAGGAAAATATCCTATCATTTTCTTCTGGGCAGTGTGTGTGTGTGTGTGTGTGTGTGCACGCACGTGTGCGTGCCTGGGTGCATGCACATGCTCTCGGGGTAGGAAGGAATGGATTGCCTTTCTAGGAAGTACTTGAAGGTCTCCAGATTTAAGGTTTTGAATATTCATGATGTGGGACATCAGGCCACAGTTTTAGAGCCTCAGGCCCATATCAATGGGCTCCTTTATTAAAACTTCACAGTTTTGTCACTGAAGTGATTGCTCATCTCCCAGAGCTTCTGCACAGCAGCTGGAGATAACCTAATTCTCTAAAATCTAGAGAATGTATCCCCTCCAAGAATGGACAGAGTCTCTTACGGGAATCCTTTATTCCTATCTTTCCTGATAATTATAATCATTTCTTGTGGTCCATATGGGTTACCTTTTATGTTTTGGATGTAAATGATTACCTTTTGTTGGAAACCCCATTTCCTTTTAAAAATGTCATTGTATCATCAGCAAATGAAGATATCTTGTCATCATTAGTTTTTCAAGGTAAATAGTAATGCTCAGAATTATATATTTTAACTTCATGTCACTAGCCTTTATTTTGAAGTAAATAATTAAGAGATTAACCCATTGCAACTTTGAAATATAATACAGGCCAATCTTAAAGATAATGTTTTTAATCAGCTTCCTACCCTGAAGGCAATTGGTTAAATTCATATTTTGTTCTCTCAGCACCCAAAAGAACCAATAATAGAATGAATTGGTATTATATAAAACAAGTAATCACTTTTTAAATTCTACCGTATATCAAAATGACTGCATGGGAAGTAATATAAAAATATTATAATGTATTGGATTATTTTCAGACTCATTTCATTAGCTTAAATTATAGCTAAATATTTGCTACCTTACTTGCGTGAAATCTAGTCAGAGTTGTGAAAATTCAAACATATTTTAATTTATTTAAACGTATCAAACAGAGCCAAATGTGGTGGTATGCACTGTAATTCTAGCATTTAGGGAGGCTGAAGGGGGAGGATCACTTGAGCCCAGGAGTTCGAGGTTGCAGTGAGCTATGATCAAGCCACTGCACTCCAGCCTAGGTGACAGAACATGACCCTGTCTCAAAACCAAAAAACAAATAAAAGAAATAAAAGTATCGAACAATATTTAATTAAGTTAAAATAACAAAAACTGCTAACTTCTCTTCCCTGCCACTGCCAAAGGAGAAATTCTAGTGTGTTAGCAATATTAGGGGACTTTCAATTTGAAAACCAGATGTACACCTGGCTCTGCTATTAACCAGCTGAGACTGTTATGCAGCTATCTGTACTACCCCTTTGGAATTAAGAGAGTTGAATTAAATAGGCCTAAAAGATTTTTTAATTTAAATTCTCATAATTTCAAGTAAAAACAAAACACAAGTGTATTTAAAAAATTGTAGGTGAATTTGTTTTTTTTTTTTTTTTTTTGAGACAGGGTCTTGCTCTGTTGTTCAGTCTGGAGTGCAGTGGCATGATCTCAGCTCACTGCAGCCTCAACCTCCTGGGTTCCAGTGACCCTCCCATCTCAGGCTCCTGAGTATCTGGGACTAGAGGCATGCATCACCATGCCCATCTAACTTTTTTGTATTTTGTTTTATAGAGATGGAGTTTCACCATGTCACCCAGAGTGTTCTTGAACTCCTGGGCTCAAGCGATTCACCTGCCTTGGCCTACCAAAGTGCTGGGACTACAGGCATGAGCCACTGTGCATGGCCTGATGTTTTATTTGATAATTACACACACACACACACACACACACACACTAGTGCTTCCCCATGACAGTTACACTTCTGGGCACTTTGAAAATGTTGACTCAAATTTCATTACAATTTAATGAATGTTTATTTTACAGGTGAGGAAACTGAGACACAGAGACCTTAAGAGACTAGTCCAAGGTCATACCAGGAAAGATGAAATTTAAATTTGGTAAGCTGGCTCTGGAATCTACATGTTCTTTTAGTTCCTACCCTAGCAATTTGTTTAAAAAGTTTTTAAACATGCAGCAAATTTAAAAGAGAATTGTACTTTAGCACCTATCTACCTACTCATATAGATTACAGCAGTATTTTGCTATGGCAGGCGACATTAAATAACCATAGGTAGATCACCCGAGAAACAAACTGTTGCATTTTTTATTTGCGTTGAGATATCCACCCCACTCTACCTCCCAATATTACATAAAGTGGGCAAACTATGTGGTCTGATGTGATGATGCAAGATATCTGTTCATCAGCTGTGAAAAGCAAATTGCACATGAGACTTCAGAGTCAAATAATAATACTAAAAATCAACACAACCACCTCTATATGCTGATTCATATTTTAGAGCACCTTCTTTACAGTTAACAAGACATCCACATGCATCATTTTTCCTTATGTAATCATGCTACTATTTTCTCAGAAATGACAATGGAGTATTGTCTGAGTGGATGGAAACCAGGCAGATTTCACTGGTCATAGTGTTGGGCATAAACCATAGAATGTATTAACACAAAATACATTCTATTGTGATGTCCGGGCATTATGCATTATGACACTGGGTTTTCCCCCTATTCTATAAAGCATATTTTAAAAATGATTTTCTATAGTCGTTTGGCTATTCTACTGGATTAATAGATGTCTAATCTCTATCAAAGAAGATGAGAACTTTACACCTAGTGTTTTATAAAGCCTATATATATTTGTGTATGTGTGTGTGTATATATACATATGTATGTCTCTCTATATATATTTAAAATGTAACACTTTCTTTAGAACTCAGATTAAATATATGTCTAATAAAATGTTCCAGTTATCTTTGATCCTGTCATCACTCACACAGTCTTTAGCCTGCAACTTGAGATGGTTAAGGAAAATGTATATTAATGTTCTGTAAGAAACATAGTTTTCTTAAGACTTAAGCTTCAACTGTCATTATCTATGGCCAACTTTAATAAAATATATTACATATTAAAGTATTACACTTAACGTCTCTCATTTCATTTTCTATAAATGTTCCTGTCTTATAAAAATGTGAACCTATTAATGTATTTTAAAAGTCAATCTTATGGTCCGTATCTAAATCCATATTTTATGGGAGTGGGAATAGTAATCTGTTTTTGAGCAAATCCTGCAGGTGATCCTGATGCTTGTTCAAGAGAACCACTCTTCCAGCCTGTAGCGTATGAAGTTCTTCCAGCAAAGGATGCCAGTTTTCACACTGCATTAGATAACCCATTTTATCCTTTGTTTTGTCCTCTTTCTCTTATTTTCTCTTCTTTCTTAGGCCATTGGAAATCATTTGTGTTGTATTTTTTAAATTCACTTTACTTTTAGAGTCAAATCATATTTTCAATTTCTATTATCTATTTTATTGTTACTTACTTTAAAGGGTCTTGAAATGGTATTATGTATAAGAGGGCATGTGTTCCAGATCAACTTTTTTTTTTTTTTAAATGAAGTCTTGCTCTGTCACCCAGAGTGGAGAGCAGTGGCACAATCTCGGCTCCCTGCAACCTCCGCCTCCCAGGTCTCAGCAATTCTCCTGCCTCAGCCTTCCGAGTATTTGGGACTACAGGTGTGTACCACCACACCTGGCTAATTTTTGTATTTTCAGTAGAGACGGGGTTTCATCATGCTGCCCAGGCTGATCTGGAACTCCTGACCTCAAGTGATCTGCTGCCTTGGCCTCCCAAAGTTCTGGGATTACAGGCGTGATCCACCGTGCCTGGCCCAGATCAACTTAATCTTGGACAGAAGCCTAGTTCTTTTTTCTCATCTCTTCTCCTCTTCTCTAATAACTATATGGAGGTTTTCTAGACTCAAGTGTCCTTCTTCCTGCTTTCTTTATATTTACACTAAAACACATTTTGTAGTGTAATACTTAGCTCTTTTATTCTCAAATTTTTTTGGTCAATAAACACATATAGGGGTATGTTTTTTTTTTTTTTCCTCTAAGAATGGCTTTTGCATTTTCTGCCAATTTTAATGTATTATGCAGTTATCACTGGTTTACAAGTAACTATGATTACAATTTTGTTTTCTTCTTTCATTCAATGTTTATTTAAGTTAATAACTTCTTTATGGGTTTTTTTTTTTAAATCCATAATTTCTAGTTTGGGGCTCCTATGCCAATATGTTACATGTGGAATTTCTAGATTCCTAAATACTAAAAGCCACTGAAGATTTCTTTGTCCTATAGTACTCTATATCATTTATAATTAGGAACTGTTACGATTGTTTCACAAGGACAAGTTCCATCTTCTTTGAGATTTGATTGTAAGTTAAAAAAGAATAATAATTATATCCTCCAACTAAATACATGTCTTATAAAAATCAAATGAGCTAATGGATATGAAAACTATAAACACATTTTAAAAGGCTAGGCAGTTTTTTTCTATTTCACGTAAGCTATTATATTTAGTGATGCACAAATATTGCAATATATACTCATACTGTACCATAACATCTCTAATTTATTCACTCATTCATTCAATCTTAGCTCTGCACCAGGTACTTTATTAGGCATACATGATGTAAATATGAAGGGGAAACTACTCCTGCTCTGCTCTTGTGAAATGCACAATGGATGATCTTAAGCAATTTACTAAACCTTCTCTGTGCCTCCATTTCCTCATCTGTAGAATTAGGATAATAAGAATAAATATTGCATAGTGCTGTGATAATTGAATTAGATACCACCTGTAAAACACTCGGAATAGTAACTCCCATTTCATTTGAAAACTTACAGAAATTACCAGAAGAACACAGTCCTGAGAATATTAAGAAAGGGCACTCTAGCCAAGATAACTGGGGCTTACACTTGGAATCTACTTTGGTACCACGTTTCCTTTGAAAAGGCAGGCAAGAGATTGCTGTATATGGAACAAACTACAAAATAAATCCCTAATGGTTTCATAATATCCTAACGTGGTCAATTTGTGCTGGAAAACTCCTTTTTGTCCTTAACTATATCCTTCCATACAGTTCATATGCATATGAATGAGTGCGTGAATATGCACACACATACGCACCATGTGCTTCAGTCTCTAGGTAAGATTAATCATACTGCCCTTTCTCAAGAACATTTTCTCTTTCTGGAGGGAGCTCACCCAAAAGATGTCCTAGAACACTTTAAACCTGGGGGGGTAAATGCTATCCTAACCCTCATACCTTGATAGAGAGCATCTACTACACTCAAGCTGTTTCAAATTTTGCCTAATTATCTGCATGCCAGAGGGTACAAGGAGGAACAAGTACCCATAGCTTATGGAAGAAGTGCAGTTAAGCCTCACCAACTTTGGCTGAGCACAGAATATATTTGTCATAGACTCAATATTATGAAGAAAATATACTATGTCACATTTGTTAATTCAGGTCTACAAAATCATTTGTTGCTTTATCCATATGGATATATACTTGCAGTGTTGGTTTGTTCTTTTACCTACATGTTCCTGTATTCTCAAAGTGGACATTGCCCTTTCCTGGTCATCCTCTTCACTTATGGGTGCTGTCACAGTAGGGTATAAAGCAAGATGCCTAGCTCTCCCCTAACAAATGGTGGCCACTGGCACATCTTCAAAGTAAGTCAATCAGACATTGTTCTCTCTAAGATTTTGGATCCCGAGCAATAATACAGAGATAGAAAACAACAAAGCTTAGAGCCCATTCATTCTATTGGCAGTTTTCCTGAGAATGCTGTTGATTTTATTGTTACCTAATACCTTTCACTCTACCCTGGCTTCTTTCCTCTGAATCTGTCTAAGATCTCCATAATTTTGGAGAACTCTTGCTAACTTTTCAATCAATTCCTTTTTCACTTAAATTATCTAGAGTCAGTTTCAGTTACTGTATCCTAAAAATCCTAACTATTTACATGGTGCAAAAGTAATTGTGGGTTTTGCCGTTACTTTTAAACGGCAAAAACTGCAATTACTTTTGCAGCAATCTATTAATTAAGGATTAAGGATTCCTGAAAACAGTCATGAAAGAGGAATCACAAGATGAGGGCTTAAATCTCAGTGTGTTTACGACTTACTAAGTCATTAACCTTGTTGAGCCCCAGTTATCTCATCTGTAAAACATGAGGTGGGGCTGAGGATATTAGCACTGCTGTCTAGCCCTATGAAGCGTTTGTGAGAATGCTATGCATGCGCTCTCCCCGCTGCCCACCTCCCTGTATAGCTCTGGCTCAAACTATTCACAGAGAAAGCAAAACACAAATTGGATAAGAGGATCTTCAGAACTTTCTGAACTTCAGCCCAAATGCCCTTTCACCTATGATATCCCTCGCTGGACGGGGGGGAAACTTCTGCATTTTCATTGGCAATGCTCACCACTTTGTGCGCTGTTATCCTCCCTTATGTCTTCTCCCTTGTTTCGCCTTATCTCCTGCTCTAGACTAAAGTTCCACAGAGGTACCATCTGTATCTGATTTATTTCTTATTTCCAGGACCTAGATCAGTAACCATAACCAGTCTCTACTCAAAATATACTGGATTTTGCAGAGTGGGCTATTCCTGCCTATGTCCACTCTACAGATGCTAAGTGGGCCAAGGAAGGCCTCAAACAAAGGGTATGAAAAAATTCTGTATGTGCTTTAATAAAAATAAGGGAGTACCAGACATAACTCCTATCCTAGTAGTTCTATTTAAAACAGAAAGATTAAGTATGGCATATTATAAGATTTTATCAAAGACACTACTAAATCAGTGGTGAAAACACTGGTATAAAGCATTCTTGTATCTATAATCAATTTCACCTGATCACACATTTCAACCACTTTGAACAAGCTACACAAAATCTGGGTGAAAAACGAAAAGAGGAAAGTAAAGATACGGATAGAAATCAAATAAAAAACCAGACCAAACATGTTCGTTCAGGTGCATAGGTGAAAAGAATTCTTACTGCATCCTATTATTATAGTCCCTGATAGAAACTGTTTGCTAAATGAAACTTCTTTCATTTTCATCAAAATTTATGGCCAATTTGAGGGAAGGTTTAATTGAATATCCTATACTGTAGGGAAAACGAATCAGTAAACTGAAGTGAACTCTTGGAATTGATCCATATAGATGATAAAATCCTTTCTTTCTTTCTTTTTTCTTTTTTTTTGTTTGCCAGGGGAATTTATTTTAACTCTATCTCAGTGAATCAGATGACAGGCTAATTTCAAACCAACTTAGAAACGAATATTTCTACAAGGCAAAAATATATCAAGAGTCCTTCCTTGCAGGAATGTAAAAAGAGAAACAGAATAAATCCAGGAAGAGATAAAAGAGCCTCTAGGTCTAAGATTCAACTTTTTTGCATTGTTGGAAATGATGAAAACCTCTGGATTTCACATTTGCTTACAAACCAAATCATGCATTCATTGGTCACCTTCTATTAGAAGGATAATACTGTGGATCTGGAATTCTTGCCCCATCTCTTCCTCTAAATATATAACCTTAAGTAAGGGACTTAACTTCTGGATCAGTTTTATTATCTCTAGAATGAGAGAACTGGACATGATTATCTCATAAGGTTATTACATCTCTAATTTTACCTTTGAAAATAATAGTCTAAAAAAGGGTTTGTAACTGCGAAGGATTTCACATGTGTGCTAAATTTTCAGTTCAAGAGTTGCATTGCCTTCAGGCATCATGTCTACTGCTTGTTGTGTAATTTCTCTGTGGCTCAGTAGCGCATGCACTTCATGAAAGTGAAATGATTAGGGTAGGCAGAAGGACAGGTTCATGTTCAGAGATACTCAGAGTCATAGACAGCTTGCCATTCCATCTGTTTGGTGCAGCATTATGAGAGGAGACATCATCTGCTTCATCAACTCACCCAGTGGCAGAAGCCTGCATAGCTGCTCTGAATTTGTGCAGAGATTCAGCTATATAATACCAACCATGTCTAAAATGCCAATAATCAACATATTACTGTTGAAGAAGAATCAGGCCCATGAGGCTAAGCCAGATAATCGTTAACATCTTTAGGCAACAAATATGATTCAGTGTCCACGGCTTGCTCAAGAGGCTATGTTGGTGAAACTACTGAATTCACATATTGTTGATTTTCATTCCAAACTGGTCCAAACCCAGTAAATAAAACTGCCTGAAATTCACCTGAAACATACTGTACTAGCCATTCAGATGCTAAGCGCTCCCTGCCAACACTTTGGAGTGAGCAGGGGACCAATTCTGAGGGCAATTGAGTTATTCTCCAAATGTCAGTTCCAAACAAATACTGAAATCAACCAAAGAAGACTTAGGTGCAAATCTGTTCTCAAGTTACACCTGACTTTTACAAGTTCAAGTGAGTTGCACTTGAAAATGTCAGGTAGATTTGTTTTATGAAGCTGCACATGACGTTTGGGGGCACAGATCTAGTCTGAAGTGGCATCTGACAATCTAGTACAACATTCAGGAAGGAACAGAGTGAAGAGCAGCCAAGTGCCTAGGAGACAGAGTGCCAGATGTGAAACCATCACAAAACACATCAGACACGTCTTCCTACAAATTAACAATGGCGGAAATTTCCACTCCAAAGCCCTCCCAACAAGTCATAGTCCTCATTAATCTGAAGTTATACCCTGAGGGTGTATTTTGGGGCTGAGTGATTAGATTTGGTGACATTTTAAAAGATCATCATCAAATTCTCCCAAGCATTAAGCTAGTCTCCCAATTATAAATTAAATACCTGGGACAGGTATACTAACAATCTAACAATCCCAGGTTCCCAGGTGTTTTTTTTTTTTTAGATAGAGTCTTGCTCTTATTGCCAAGACTGGAGTGCAATGGCACTATCGCGGCTTATAGCAACCTCCACCTCCCAGGTTCAAGCAATTCTCCTGCCTCAGCCTACCGAGTGGCTGGGATTACAGGAGCCCGCCACCACACCTGGCTAATTTTTTTGTATTTTCAGTAAAGACAGAGTTTCACCAAGTTGTTCAGGCTGATCTCAAACTCCTGACTTCAAGTGATCTGCCCGCCTTGGTCTCCCAAAGTGTTGGCCAGGCTCTTAAAACAGACTCTGCCATGTAGAAATGGCTATTTTTACATATTTTTGCTTTCTATATCTTAAAAGAATGCCTAAGTAGCACGATGAAATAGATATGAGGCCATGAGCTAAGTAACTTCAACTCTTTTATTTGAAACACACGTTCTAGCTGTACTGACTTGGAAATGTATGTAGACATCTGACTGGCAAAGAACACGAGGGTTGAAACTTAATTTTTTAAAAAATTAATCACCACAGAGAACAGTTTCCTATGTGTAAAATAAGTAGAGGGCTCAGTGCCTTCGCTGTGGTCACTCTGAGCTCTAGACCCTTAGATTGCTGCGTGGTCCACGTGAAGCCATTTAATCTCTAGTACAGAAACCCTCAACATAAAGTGTCTTGCAATGTTCCAGAGTCAAGTACAACACAGGCTTAATCAGAAACTCAAATATATAAATGGAGGGGAAAAGGGAGAGAAAATTAAATATTTAGGTGCCTCCCATATGTATTAGCTTATTCAATTTTCCCTTAGCCATAAAAGATATTCCTTCTTTACAAAATAGTAAAAGTATGGATTTTATAACTTACCATGAAGTAGTATGTTCTCTTGACAACCTCTCCTGACTACATCAGTCCTATGATAATTTCTGTAACTTCTGAGCAACTGTAGCAGTTACTACATAGATTAGCCATGGCGTTTTCATTTAGGAATGTGATGATTAATTTCATGTGTTAACTTGGTTTGGCTACTGTATCCAGTCATTTAGTCAAACATCAGTCCAGATGAATGCTGTAAGGTGTTTTTTTGGGTGTGAGTAACATTTAAATCAGTAGTGTAAAGCAAGTTGCCCTGGAACCTGTGGGTAGACCTCATCCAATCAGTTTAAAGTCTTAAAAGACTGAGATCCCTGAAGAAGGAATTCTCCCTCCAGACTGCCTTTGGACTCCAAGACTGTAACATCAACTCTTCTCTGAATCTCCAGACTGCCAGCCTGCCCTGTGCAATTCAGACTTGACAGCCCTCACAACTGCATGAGCCAACTCCTTAAAATAAGTATCTTTTTTTTTCTCTCTCTCTCTATGCATCCTATCAGTTGCTCCTCTGAATAAACCATGACTAATTCAAGTGGAGAACTTTTTAACTAGCTTAAGAAAAAATATATACTGTCTGATATAATTGCGAAGACTTAAGATCCATTGTCTTTTGCTGTCTGTATTTTCAGGTAGGCTCTACTTTGTGGGGACAAACATGGTCACTGGCAACCCCAACCTGACATTCTGCCACCACAAACATGGTAATGAGTAGGCACATCTCCTTTCTACATGGATTCAGCAGAAGTTTGATGATGGATTTTGAGTAGTCAAACTTGGATCTCTTTAAGTTTTGGAGACAGAGAAGTATGCTCAGAAAAAAACAAATGGACTGCTGAAAATAGGACAGGTATAGTTCTCCAAAGAAAAATTAAAATGTTATTGCAAAAGCCGGAGAAATAGTCACTGGGCAGGCATACCACAGACATTCTCTATACAGCCCAGAGCACTTGGCTAGTACACTATAGGCACTCTTTCCAGAAGCATATGCATGATCTCCTTAATTACACTAAAAAGTTATTGAAAAGACAATTTCTTAATAGATTGTTGCATTTCCCGTGGTAATGCACACTGTGAATTCTAAATTTGTCACCCTTCTTCTTTTTTGTTTTGTTTTTTTTTTTTTGAGACGGAGTCTCGCTCTGTAGCCCAGGCTGGAGTGCAGTGGCCGGATCTCAGCTCACTGCAAGCTCCGCCTCCCGGGTTCACGCCATTCTCCGGCCTCAGCCTCCCGAGTAGCTGGGACTACAGGCGCTGCCACCTCGCCTGGCTATTTTTTGTATTTCTTAGTAGAGACGGGGTTTCACCGTGTTAGCCAGGATGGTCTCGATCTCCTGACCTCATGATCCGCCCATCTCGGCCTCCCAAAGTGCTGGGATTACAGGCTTGAGCCACCGCGCCCGGCCTCACCCTTCTTAACACAAGTCTAGATGCATAAGCTCAAACGTCATAGATTATGCAGGGTGAGATTTGGCAAGTAATATATAAAACTGAATAAACAGGAGAATAATTTTATTTTTTAATTTGCAACCTTCCCTTCCTAAGTATTCACATACTTTATTAAATGTCACCCATTTGTGGCAATTAACTTACCAAATGGCTATCTTAAATTGGGATGCTCCAGATAAAGTCTGATTTCTAGAATGCAAATAATTCATGAGACACAACTCTTATGAAATGGATGTAAGCCATTCCCTTAAATATCAATAGTATAATGAGAATCATATATGCTACTTTATTCAGGTCAGAGAAGCAATGAAGCATCCTCAAATGGCAAACATCTATATTAAGAAACTGGAAGAAACTTGACATTGATTTATAACCACACTATCTCAGTCCCTTTGTGATTCTATAAATAAGACCTGAGACAGGGTCATTAACAAATAATATAAATTTATTTTCACAGTCCTGGAGGCTGGAAAATCCAAGATCAAGGAGCCAGCAAGTTTGGTGTCTGGTAAGGGCTTGCTCTGCTTCCAAGATGGTGCCTTGAGGCTGTGTCCTCTGGAGGGGAGGAATCCTATGTCCTCACATGGCAGAAAAGCCAAAGAGCAAAAAGCAGCAAACTTTCTTTGAATCCCCTTTTATAAGCGCATTAATTTATTCACGAGTGTGATGCCCTCATGATTTAAACAGTTTCCAAAAGACTTCATCTCTTCATACCATCATGATGGAGATTCAGTTTCAACCTGAATTTTGGAGGGAACACACATTCGAATCATAGCAATACCTTTAATGATATGTATTACCTAAAACTCAGGTTTGCAGAAATTATTTATTATAATATTTCAGGTCATTATAGTCATCGATGATGATTATTTATGATCTCTTGAAAAGCTAATACACTGAATAAAGTCCTTGGCCATAGAGCCAAAATTCTAATTTCCAACAAGAGACTTGGGGCAAAAATCTAAGAATTTGAAAATCAGAATGTATTTACATACACACATACAGAGATAGACACACCTATACACATAATACATACATGTGTATATACATAATACCTCACAAGCCCTATTTTTTGCCATTTTCTAGCTAATACTTCACATAAGTAACTATAGTGTCATTACCCATACCCTACCACCCTATACTGATTTGGTACCTCAGTGCCTTAACTCCTATTGTCTTCCTTCCTATCATTCTTCTCTTGGATAACATTTGCTCATAATTTCAGACTCAACTCTGGTGACATTTCTTCTAAAACTCTTTCCCTAAAACCCAGATTGGATTAGATTACCCTTCTGAGTGCTCCCACAGTACCCGTTGCTTATCTCTGACATGACTTGCAGCATCATATTGAAATAATCTGACAAAGTGGTTGTTTTCTCCTGTCATGTATATACTTTAGGACAACAAAGATTATGCCCTGTTCATCTTCTCTATAATATCCCTTCCCCACAACCCCCAATATCCCTCTGCTGGTGTCTATCACAAAACTTGTTACAGAATAAACTGAGGAGGACATCGTACTGACATCAGATGTTGAAACTGATATAAAATGTTTAAGAAAAAACAAACAGCAATTTGGAAACCAATTCCTTTGAAAAAGTATTTTGAGTTATATATACTTAGTCTGAAGAAGGTAAGGCTTAGAGGGTAGGGAATGTGAGGTAAATCTTCAATACTGAAAAGGTCCTGTGCATAAGAGGGGTTTACTTGGTTCTGGAGGCTCCAGTGACATAAATAGGGCTGGCTGGAAGATGTTAGAGAGAGGCAGTATAAAGCTTACTATAACGAAGAACTTTCCAATAACTGGGGTTCTGCAATCGGAAGGTTTCCATTCACTCAGTAATATTTTTCTCATACACAAATCAAAGGGTCCAAATAGACAAAATCCAACTCTTTCTCTGGGGTCTGCTGTAAGATATTCCTGTACTGGAAACAGTGCTACACCAAGACAGGGATGGCTTGTTGCCCAGCACCTGGCATATGATAGGTAGTCAGTCAATAGATGCACTGACTACATCAATAACATTGATATTCTCCCCAAAACTAAACATTTACCACATCAAGGACTTTCCCATTTCCTTTCTGCACTTAATTTATAAGATTCCATTTTAAAATTTAAAAACAAATGGTTCATTTATAAGCCTTCATGGGTAGTAAGAGAGAGGCTGAAGTATACTAATACAAAAACAAAAGTTATGAGGTCTACTCCTCAAACAACCTGTTGTTTAAATTTATATTAAACATAAATAGAACCGTAATGCTACAGCTCAGATATTAGAATAGCATGGTAGGTTTATTTAATGTTGTTCAATTTCTTTCTTTCTTTTTTTGAGACAGGGTCTCACTCTGTTGCCCAGGCTGGAGTGCAGTGGCACGATCTTAGCTCACTGCAACCTCTGCCTCCTGGGTTCAAGCAATTCTCTTGCCTTGCTACTAAGTAGCTGGGATTACAGGCGTCTGCCACCATGCCCAGCTAATTTTTGTATTTTTAGTAGAGACGAGGCTTTGCCATGTTGGCCAGGCTGATCTCAAACTCCTGGCCTAAAGTGATACACCTAAAGTGCTGAGATTACAGGTGTGAGCCACCGCGCCTGGCCAATGTTGTTCAATTCTTGACTGTCCTTTATGATTTCTGGGAATGCAAATTAGTATAGAACACAGACTCTATTTTAGAGAAACTCTAGATCTATAAGTACACACTGACATAAGATAGAACTCACTGTTATTCAACAAATACTTACTAATTTCCTACTTTGTGCTGAGCACTGTGCTAGACATTGTCAGCTACAGCAGAACAAAACAGCTGTGTTTGGCTTTAAAAGTGAGAATGGTAGGAGCAAAGAGCTATGGGAGTTTTTAGACAAGATGGTTTCTGATGGGCAGGGGGAAGGACTTGGCAGATGAATAGGGTTATGAAAGGTAGACATTAAGGAGAGAGGATTCCAGAAACAGGCAAAGACTTGGGCAAAGGCATACTGGCAGGAAAGTATGAGGACTGGAGAGTTTAATATAATTTGAGTATAAGATGTAAGTAGACGAGTAAGTGGGGGAAAATCAGATTAGGACTATATTGGGAGGATGAAAGACACTTAGAAATGCTAGGATAAGAAGAACATGTCTAATAACAGGAGCAAAAGGGAGCCACTGAAGGTTTGAGAAGTGTCCTTCTTAGAAGTTGGAATCCAGCAACTCGGAAGGTGGAAGGCAGTCGAAATGCCCTTGGGGTACAGAGACTCAGTTTCTCAATAATTCTTGTGATTTTTTTCCTAGTATTATTGAGAGGACAATGCAAGTTCCTCTGGGTGCTCTGATTCATAAATTTTCTCAAACACTAGAACAGCAGAAACTGATTTAAATAACATACTCTATTTCTTGGAGCAATTTCTTTTACCATTCTTTTCTCCTGGCTAACATTTATTCATTTTTTTTCTCCCCAGACTTAAGCTGACTTATACTCCAAAACCCTTTCCTGAGAGTCCAGATGGATGAACAGACACTGCTAGGTGCTTCCATAGCATCTACCACATGTTATTATTTAAAACATATTGAAAATTGAAATTTTCTATTTTGGTGGTTTTTGTCACCATCTATATGCTTTTAGAGGATAGGGATCATGTCTTATTCATCTTTTGTATTCTGCCTGCATCTAAACAGTTTTAAAGAAAACCTTATAAAATCAACTTGAATTAATATTTGATTTAAAGCAACTAAGACTTAAAAGGGGCTGGAGGAGATTTCTGGGATAACTCTGTTCTGTATCTTGATACATCCGGGGATTTCATTGACACAGGAATATGCACTGGTCAAATCTCAATAAATGGCCACTTAAGATCTATGTGTTTCAAGTTATATAAATTTTAGCTCAAAGGAACAAAAAGCTATAAACAAATATCAGATACTAATTAATGATATGCAGACTAGGTATTTAGGAAGACATGGATTTTTGCAGTTTACTTTGCAATGCATCAAAAATAAAGGTGAATTGATGGGTGGATGGAGAATGGATAGCTAGTTGTAATAAAATCATGAAGGTAGCCTCTAGTTGATATGTATACAGGTGTTCACCATAACATTCTTTTGAATTTAATATGTTTGAGAATTTTCCTAAGAAAATAATAGAAAAAAATTAATAAAAATTTTAAATTAGTCTTTAATGTTTAGTCGTTAGTTTTTTTAGACTACCATTTTTTAAAATGTTAACCTTATGGTAAAGAAATGCAAAAATAAAAATAAAAATGAGAGGTCATTTGTTCATTTGAGCTAAAATTTATATACAATGAAACACAGAGATCTTAATTTTACACATTTTAATTCAGAATTTTTCTCTAAACCTATTTCCCTTTCTTGGCAGAGTCACCACAAAGTTAAATGAAATGGTGTTTGCATGTGCCAGTGTGTGTATGACAAAAAATATTTACAAAATAATTTTAAGAAAGAGAGCTGTTCCATGATATACTGTTGCAGGATATTTTAGTCAAAGAAATAAACAGCAACAGGCCTCAGAAAGATAAATCTAATCCTAATTTTTTATCATACTAAAAAAGATATGAAAGGAAAAATAGAAAAGATCCCAAGTGTTCCAAAACAACTGATGAAATCAACGCTCCCTCTCTCCAGCCCCAATCCTCAAGGCTTAAATATTCACTGAACTACATCAAGGAGAAAGTAGGCTGGCAGGAAAAGGAAAATTATTGGAACTGCCTGCAGGGAGGGCATAGGTAGCAGAGGTAAAGCACCAGGCACTGTAGGTTTTCATTGCTTTTCCAAAAGGAGATCATCAAGCTCTCTTAGAAGCAAAGCTGCTTCTTGGCAACTTTTCCTCCTGCTATTTGCAAAAATACTTAGTCAAAGGATTGCATTTTCAAATATTTGTGAATAAGCAGATAGAATTGCCAGTTGCATAGCAAGAAACTTAATACTTCTCATGGGTCCAAGTGTGCCACTTAAGTTTAATTTAAGAATCTGAGATTTAATTTATCCAACACACTAAATGAAAATCAACTGGATTGTATACTGCTGCCTAACAATAACAAGGATGCATGGTGTTGACACTCATCACACCTGGATACTCTGCAAAGCAGTAAGAAGAAATGTCATCATCCCTAGCAGGTAGGTATCCAGTGGTCTCATACGTTGACATATATTCCTGTGCTAACTAACAAAGGTCATAAACATGTTTGTAAGGGGAAAAACCACGGGTTGTAGCTCAGTTCAATTATAAACAACAGAATAAAAAAAGAGCTCTAATAATTGTTTATTTTGCTTGCACATTTTTGCAGCAACAAGAAACTACATCTAACCCTCTTTTGTTAGTAAGACAATCTGCTAGTCAAAATACATACATTTTAACTTATGCATACATGCTATTGTTGTTGATAGCTATGCTTATTACTATATTACCCTGAGGCAATGGCTTCAGGTAAATAGCGTGATGAAATATTATTGTGCAAGGACTAGATCCTGCAATTAATAGCTTCTATTACTTTCCAGTGAGTTCCTCATTCTCAGTATCCTAGTGGGGAAAACTCCCACCTTGATTTCACTCAGCTTGGAACTGAGATAATGTCCTGAAGCCACATAACAGACTTCCTGCTATTATTCCACATTGGGAGTAAAACTGAATCTTTTTCCTTTTCGTTCCTTCTACCCTCCTCTTCCTCTTTCTTCTTCAGAACCACCACCACAACCATCATACATTATACATAAAATTATGTTTCAGACTCTTTGTTATTATACCACTGTAAAAAGTGCTGGGTAAACTTTCAACAAACTTTGAGGGCATATTATAGGTAAGGTGATTTATATAATATGATCAATGAGGAATAAAGGAATATAACTAATAATTTTGAGAAGTTCTTGAGGAATGCCTCAAAGACATCAACACATTCGTTCATGGAACTGAAACTGAGATATGCTGGGGTAACTGTCAATGCAGAGAGACAAGCCATACATATTAAAAAAATAGCACATATAAAAACTAAACACTGATTCCAAGTGCAAGACCAATACCAAAGATCACAAGGGCAAAGGTGATTATTTGTGATGAAGCAGTTTCTTGAGTGATCTTCCCTATACTGTATTCTCTAAGGATAGGGTGCGGATTGACAGGTTCTTTCTATAAAGAGCAAAATAGTAAATATTTTAAGTTTTGTGGGGCAAGGGTTTTTGTTACAACTATTCAACTCTCTGCACTTAAAGCATGAAAGTTGCCTTAGGCAATATGCAAAGTAATGAGTGTGGCTATGTTGCAATAAAACTTTACAGGTGGACACTAAAATTTGAATTTCATAGAATTTTCATGTTATGAAATGTTAACATTCTCCTTTTGATTTCTTACAAATAAAGTCTTTCTTAGTCCATGTGCTGTACAAAAATAGACAACTGTCAGGATTTGCCCCACAGGCTATAGTCTCCTGAACCTGCTCTAGGAGGTAAGGCAGTCAAGATTTGTCACTTGATGATGGATAATGACCCTTTCCCACAAATAAAGAGGATATTGTTAAGGATGGTAAAGGCAGAAACAGCAACCTCTTTCATGGATGGAATACTGATGATTTGCCTAAATTGTGATGTTGCCATTATTACCCCACTTATTGATGATAAAATAAAGGTTAGAGAGTTAAATAACCTACCTAAGGTCCCGTAGCTAGTGTGGGGCTACATATCTGGACAATTTCAAAGATTATGCTCATTCTGATATGCTAAATGGCTTTTCTTAGAAATGAACACACTTGGGACTTTACTCCAGCCACCTTTTTCTCTTGATGAGAATATTCATGGGGGAAGGATGCATGTACCCAAAAGGGGAGCAATTTTACCTCTAATTGCCTGTCCCAGACAATATAATTTAACTGAAATGTTACTTTTAGCAAAATATCCAGAAGCTGTAGAACACACACTACCTGTTAATAGAATATAAATTTACTTTGGAAAACCTATTGCCCTAATAGCTTATCACAGGAATTGGAGATTATAAAGACAAGAGGACATTTATTAGCTCATCTGGACCTCGTAGGCTGGTATGATTGCTTTTCTAAGTTTATGTGTTCAGTTTTCCCCCGAGCAACAAAAATAGAAAGTAGTGAGAAGACATATAATCTTAGTTCTTGGGCAAAATGAAAAAAATACACACAGACACAAACACACACACCCCTACCTCACAGGGTATGACTGGGTTTTCACAAGGAATCTATGTGAAACAGTGAACCAATAAGAATTTTTATGTACGTGCTGGAGATAGGCAAGGATTGCTCTGTGACCCTGTAGAAACCCTGAATTCATATTGTGGTATAGGAGAGAGGAGGTACAGGAAACGGGCCAGAGCACTACATGAAAAATGTATATCTCTTGTATCAGTTTCTCTACTGCTAATTCTAGAGTAGATTTCAGAGAGTTTGCTCCATTCTGACCTTCTGAACCACTACTCTTCTACAGATTAATTGCTCTCCGGTATCCATTCCCTCCTTCCCTCTGCCTCTGTTTCTTTCTCCTGTAAGGAATGGTAAAAGGTCATTGGAAAGCAGATGGTCTCCGGCAAGATGCAAACAAATGGGTTGAGGCAAGTCACAAAAAAGAAGAATGGCAAGTTTCCTCTGGACTGGGAAGGAAATGCGATTCTGTGGGAGTCAGGCATTTGCGTGGAGCCAAAACGCTCCCTCTACCATAGGCTTGCTCCATGATGTGCCTAGGGAGGTGCTATCCAAGCTACTGATATTGTAACTTCAGTGAGGATTCTTTTTCTAGTGGCAGATAGTTGAGAGCAGTCACATTTCAAGGAACCACTTGGGATCTGACAACGGGAATGTCAGTGGCAACTTTAACTGACTGGAATTTAGATCTCCTTCCCCATTTTCTGTGTACAATGTTAGGGGTTGGGTTGGCTTCCGTAAGAATAGAAATGCAATTTCCTTAGCAACCTGGAAAGAATTGGATGGAGGTTGAGAGTCAGAACTAAGCTGCTTTCAAGGAAATCAAGAAATGATGTTTCACACACTGCTGTTACTTTCTTATGTCTGCAACCTTGCAAACTCTCTGTCATGTAATACTGGATGCCAGTCTCAATTGTGGATGAATGATTGTTTAATTCTCAGGTGTTACATTAGACCTCTGTAAGGATATATCTCCTCGTCTTGGACCTGCTCTGTAGCTTAATGGTTCCTAGATCGTCGCCTTTTGCAATGTTCTTAATGCTTAACCGTGACTAGTGACTGGGCCACAGAAATGTTTAGCTCATTGACCTGGGTTCAGGAAATGGCTCCATGCATTCCCAGTGAGGTTACAAAGACCCACGTAGGGAGCTAAGTTTGAGAAACACTTAACTAGGGAAATGTGCATTTTTCTGAAAAATTTTCAGTTGGTAACTGGATGAGACTATTCACGCCTCTAACCCTGTTGAAGAGTTAACCCTGCTGGATGTTTCCTCATAATCAAGCTGCCTGCACTGATCTGCTGTGTCAATACATGTGGGCTCAAGTTAAGGGCCTTGTCCAATAACAGGAATCACATATCATTCCAGAGTAAATATCCCTGTCCTTCTACCACCACCAAGGACCTGTGTGCATATGATATACTTCTGTTTGTGTGTTTACACACATTTGCAATATTTTAATTCCATGTATTTGGAGTGATAAAATACAGCTCATGTAATCAGTAATTGGCTGGTGCTGAGCCTGGCATGACTCATACCTTTCACATCGAATGATTCCTTTGGTTCTTGGCTGGAGGGTGGTGCCTGAGGAACTTTTCATTTGGTTGAATGAAAAACTGTGTTGGGGAAAAAAACTCAATGTGGTCCAAAGGAAAATACTGAAAAAATAGCTATTTCTCTCAATAGGTAGAAATAAGCAGATTATTTTTAAAAAGGCACTGTTCAAACACAACTGCAGTAAATAAGTTCATAATTCCTTCAATAACTGTATTTTCATATTTTAACAAGTTATCAAAGTAGTTACAGATTTTTATTTTTATTTTTTGTTGTTGTTATTTTGATTCCCAACCAGATACAAGTACCCAACTTTTCTGTTCAACTGAGAGCAAATATACCAGTCAGTACCTATGTTAATAGCTAAAAATTCTAAGACTTAGGAAGAACAGTGTGACCCGAGTTCTCTCCTCCCTGTGATATTAACTTATTGTCAACTCTGAATAAGGCCTCTTGAGTTTCACTGCCCCAGCCTCTTTGAGGTTCATTCTCTCCATTTGTAAAAATGACTAAATAATTGATAAGATTTCTTCCTACACTAACATTTGACAGCTTTCATCTCTCTAATAACTTGATGAAAACTCTATCAAAAAGGCACATTTTAAATTCCCATTCAATCACAAAAAATTGACTGAATGATCAACAGAAGAGAATGAAATCAAATGCATAAATATATGTTTACTATTGTCTATTAGATATTTTTTTTTGAGACACGGTCTTGTTCGGTGTGGAGTGCAGTAGTCCGCTCTTAGCTCACTGCAACCTCCACCTCTTGAGGATAAGCAATCTTCCCAAGTAGCTGGGACTACAGGTGCATGCCACTATGCCCAGATAATTTCTGTACTTTTTTGAAGAGAGAGAGTCTTACCATGTTGATCAGGCTGGTCTCAAACTCCTGGGCTCAAGTGATCCACCTGTCTCAGTCTCCCAGAGTGCTGAGATTACAGGCATGAGCCACAGCACTTGGCCTTGTCTATCAGATACTGCAAATTAAAATGTCTACAGAAGACAGGCTGGCATGGACATGGGTGAAGTTGTTGAAGAGCAAGTGGTGGGAACTTCAGGGAACCAAAGAGCATGTGCCCTGCCTATAGAAGGCAATGCCTGCTCAGCTTCAGGCTATTGCTGCACTACAGACTTGTAACTCCACTCTTTTCATATCACTAAGGGAAACCGGAAACTCAGACTTTTCTGTTAGATCTCCTGATATTTTAATGATTGAAACTCTGTATGGGCAAACATTGGTAGCCTAAAGAAAAATCACTGTTCCCTATTTAAAGTCTGCCCTTTTCACAGACAAAGTAATGGCTACCTGTGGCTTCATTAATACCTCTGAGCTAAGGAATTGCAAACCTAAATCTTTAGCTTGGCTCTCATTCCTAAACCTCAGGTCATATTGTTAAGGACCTCCAAAGAATCTCCACCTGGACACCATCACTTTTTGGTGGCAATGATTTTTATACTGTTTGTTTTCTCCCACAGCATGTAGGAATTCAACCTAGAGTGGGCAGATGCTACTGTAAACTAAAACTGACTTATAGAAGGGATAGGTAAGTCCACAGCAGAGGATAGCATGGTCAGACTTTGCATGTGCTCAGAGCACAGGACTTAGAAATTGGGGTACTACAGCTTTAGTGAAATGTTTAAGCAGAGACTATCAAGAGAAAAGGGTGTAACACACACAGACACACAGACACACACACAAATGGTAACTATGTAGAGGGTATGAATATGTTCATTAGTTTGATTGTGGTGATCATTGTATAATGTATGCACAATAACAAACATCAATTTTATATGTTAATTACATCTCAATAAAACTGTTTATAAAAAGAATAAGGAAAAGAGAAAAATAAAAAAGGGCATAGAGATTTGGAGCTGAGGAATGGTTGGAGGAACCGGGAACCTATATGCTGGAGGAGATGGGTTGTGTGTTGGGGGTAGGGTTGGGTGGAGTGGGTGACATGGTTACTGCCTTTAAACATTTGCTGTGATCTCTCATACTGTTAGAAGCACTGGGCTTACTTTGCTTTTTAATCCAAAAAGCAGAAGTTATAAGGAGGTGGATTTGAATTGATATAAGGGTTAACTATTGCTAGAAGGGCGTCTCATTATCAGGTTGCATGCATTATGCCTATTGCTAGCTTCCCCTACAGCACTCATCTGCTTTCTTAATAAATGCACTCTCAAGTTAAGGGCCTTATTCAATAACAGGACTCACCGACCACTCCAGAGCAAATATCCTTGTCCTCCTACCAACAGTGAGGGAGCTAGTTTTCTGTACAGGATGTATTTCTTTTTGTGTGTATTCACATTTGCAGTTATTTTCATTCCATGCACTCTGGGATTAAAATACAGCTTGGGTAATTGGGAATTGGCTGTGCATTTTCTCCAAACAAAAATCGGTTTAGTCTGTGGTTTGGGTTTTCTCCTGCCCAAAATCACAGAGTATAATATTGCTAACTGAAACTGGAAATTGGCATAGAAACATAATGGCAAAAAGTCCACTAATGTAAACCCAAACCACAGCCACCTGCTCTAAGGCTCTTTAATTCCTTTATGATGTGATTTAAATAACAAAGGGAAAACAAGGCTTTAATCTAGCAAGGAAAAACAGATAAGTTTCATGCTTCAACAACAACAACAAAACACTAAGGAAAAAAAAACACAACTCAAAAAACAAAAAGCAGTTAGGTTTTCTTATTTAAATCAATACCATGACCTATGAAGATTACTTGGGTTTTTAATCTTCAAACTATTTGCATAATTGTCAAAAGAGCCACATTTGTTTGGAAGGACCCTTCAATTTTTGTAAGTCCTTTCTTAGTACAAGACCAAATGCTGCTGTATTGTATGGGACGGTGCTAGTTCCTAAACTGAAATAAAACTAGATGCAAGAAAGTAGGGGAAAGAATTATACTGTTCCCTTTGGTTTCCTTGGGGATTTATATGTATTCTTGAATTTGAAGATCATCATTAACATTTTATCACCAACTGAAGGTAACAGAAAGTGGATTAGGACACCTCAAGTATTCACTCCCCATTATTTCTCAAATCTTAATGCCAAAGTTACTTCTCTTCAAATCTCCTCTTCAGTTCTGCAATAAAAGTTACCTTGCCTTTCTATTCCCATTACTTGACCCTGATAAAGATGATTCATGATGTGGACATTTTTAGGTTAAAGACCAGATGGTAGCTAATGTAGATACAAGGAAAAGATGATAGATAAATATTACTGATGTTAATGTATATGTATACACAGGACCAAAGTGAATTGCCATGTTAAAAAAAAAAAGCTAATCTCTAAGTAAATGTAGTTTTCATTTCACAAGAAAGTAATCTTTACATTTCACAAGTGCAGGTAAGTATAAATTATCACACTGATCCCTGAACAAGGCACTGGCCTGGCGAATTATACTTTTAAGTATATTCTCTTCTTTGTCTCCCCCTAAATCTTCTTGCTTGAGCACTCCTGATTCCTTTTATCATTTTAATCTGTACAATGACATGTTCATACAGATTACAACAAAACAACATGGACAACAAAGTTTTGTTAAACTGTTTTACATATGACCATGGACAAGGACAAAAATGTTGAAGTTTGTATAAGTATTTTCAAGAATAATTTAGGAGTAATAGTATTCATAAGTGAAGAGAAAAACGTTTATTCTTAATAACTCTTAAGCTGATAACTCTTTGGTTATATCTAGGTGCAATTTTGTCTGACTTGCTCAGGGTCCATGCTTATTAGCCCCATGATTTATGCTGAGATCTTTAACTCAGTATTAGACCTTCGAATGCATCACTCTACTGTGGGCCATACTTAGAGAGAAACAGACAAAACTGATCATTGGGGTCCACCTCTACCTCAAACATATTTGAAAACCATTTTATACCACTTTGTATAATTTTTCCTTTTTTTTTTTTTGTTTCCAGCAGCTGGTCTGCAGAATTCATTGTTTCCATACTCCCCTAGCTGTCCAGGATTCTCGGCTGCAATGCTTCAGTTAGGCTGGCCTATTCTGCTCCCTACCTTCTAGCTCCTTTTCCCTCAATGGGATTCATTCATCTTACCCTCCCCTTGAAGGCTTGCTAAATGATTGGCTTTCAAATCCCTAATTCACAGGGTGTGCTAATGGATGTTAATGGCTTCCCCTTGTATTTAAATTTTAAATGGAGACTCCTATATATACACTGGAAATCAAAGGAATAAATATTTAATAGTGTGAATTGCAGGGAAAGTGGTGAAAGATGTTTCAGAGCCAGTGTTCCCCTCTACTATTCCTAATCAGATTAAACCCTGCCTGTAAGGTCTATTCTTTAAATGATATGTAAACACCTTTCTCAAATTTGTGTGCTTAAGACTCATCTGGGGAATTTCTTTAAAAGGCTGGCTTTGGGACCTGTCCCCAGAGACTCTGTTTTGGTTGGTTTAAGGCAGAGCCCAGGAATCTGTGTTTTTAAGAAGTAACACAAGTGATTCTATGGCAGGTGTTGCTGAAAGGACATTTTAAGAAATTACTACTACCTGAAAGGATATTGGAACATTCCTAGGGAAAGAACAGAATGCAAGTCTTAGATTACTTATATATGTTTGCCTTTGTTCAAATGTCAAAAGAATTAAAAAAGACTTATTACTTTACTGGGTTCTTGTTCTGCTCCACAATTTTTTTTTTTTCTGATAAACAAGTTAATACTATACTACTGTTAATCATCATCATCTTCATCACCATTATCAACATCAATAATAATGGAAAAACATTTGAAGTGTGTTTATTTGTGTCAGGCACTGGTGTAAATGTTTACATATATTAGCTCATTTAATCTTCAACATGTGGACATGTGTTCAGAGAGACCAACTGACTTATACTCAAGAATAAGCAGGTAATTATATTCCTATCATTAAAAACTAACTATGAAGATCACATCATCAGCAAAACTTTCGATAAAAGCTGCTGAGACTGTCCATCTGCGTGTGTGTGTGTGTATGTGTATGTGCGTGCAGGTGAGAGACGTGGATTTGTACAGGGTCTATCAATCTTGTCATGACTGTTTTTTCAAGTCAGCAGCCTTATCTTTACTTTTACTCCACTCAATCTCTTCTTGTCATTTTCCCTTTCTGTCCGAAAATAACTACACCCAAGTCTGCAAAGCATCGTCTTTCTATTCCATTTCTTGTTGTAAAGAGTTTGTGACACTCTGGGAGATGGGCATGCTATAAAAATAATGGTGGTGGATTGTTTTGTCTTATATAGAATCTAAAGAGAGAAAATGTCTCCACACAGGAAAGTGACAAGACAGACCTCAATCATTCTGAATGATGGGGTCAGTGATTGGTATGGTCTGTCCCCACTCTCTCCTTCGGTTTCAGAGTGTCAAATGCACATTTGGATGCTGGCAGCAGAGGAAATCTACCCTGTGAAGGATAAGGGCAAAATTTGTTGTTGCTAAAGGCTTATCCTTGAAATGAAACTGGGAAGATTGGGCACTTTTGTTGGATTAAGTGAAGACTAATAATAGCTAAAAGGCAGGCTGTTGGAAATGGACTCATGATATGATATGACACAGGATGCAATTTTCAGTAATTATGAATTTGGTCCTTTTAGTCTAGATCTTTATTTAACCAATTCCTACCTTTCAGTCCAGATCTTTAATTAACCAATTCCAGGTATTCAAATGGAGCTATTCTCCATTTTCTATATATACTTTATGCACTTTGCTTCCGTATTGTTACCTAAAATTGCCTTTGTTTCTAGCCTAGTGCAAGTCCAAATTCTAACTACTCATTGAAGTAGGGGTCTGTAAACTAAACGCACATGGATTAAGTTAGAAAGAATCCATAAATTACTGAAATCAAATACAACATGCCGGACTTGTAAATTTTGCAGGTAAGAAACAATTATTTTCATCACATGACTAAAGGGGTTTCTGACATCCTCAGAAAAAAAAAAAAGTTAAGAACAATTGTAACCTACAGCCTAGTTCATGAGCCACCTTTTCCATAAAGAGGTTCTTGATTCTTCAGTCCACAGGTAGACAAGGTTGACAGAACTGCCTTGATGGCAAAATCAACACCTTTCCTCACAAGATCCCTCCAAGAGATCATAAATGTTTCATGGTCAGGGAGTGTTATTTATATATTCTAGAATTCTCAGTATCTGTAGACAATAGGGACTCATGTTCTTTAACTTGCACTTTATTTTCTTGCAACACTTATCAATGGCTTTGCACCTAGTAGAGGATTTATAAATATCTGTGAATGGATAAAAATTCATATTGGAAGAACAAACACAAAAATATTAAGTGAATATCCAAAAACTATCCCATTCTAATATTTTAAGTTCACAATAACACTCAAAATGGAGGAATTTATTTGTTCCCAAGTTATGTGGAAAAATGTTCATCTTACTCTTTTCCAAAATGTAAGTCATTTTTTCAATTATAACAAGATGCATGTTGTTGACCAGTCTAGTAATTAAACAGTATTTCAGGATCAAGCAAATTTATGACAACAAAGAATGAAAATGGCATATCCATTTAAGAGAGTTTATATAATCACCTGCCATAGAAACTGAGTGATTATTAGAAAATATTTCTATATATATTTATACATGAATATATATGGTGTATGCACACAAACATACACAAATACATAGAGAATATACATACATATGTATACATATGTAGGGGTGCACATATATCAAGTTCATCATATGTGGAGAAGGTACAACCTACATATTTAGATATGTAGGTTGGGGTCCAGTGGAAAGATACATAATTCAGGAAGGCCAGTGAGTAGCAACTACCTGTTTTTGGACCTCTAGCCATATAAGTTCTGGAGTCTCTTTACCCTCCTCCCCACTTTCTCTAAGTCATCTCCTGATCCTGTTGCTATGGCAGGTATTTGAGAGCCCATGTGCCCTTGCATAACTGGTGAGATCACAGTCTGCTCCAGGGGTGTGGCAGAGAGATGACAAAAAACATTTAGAAATTCTATATAATTACTCGATAGGCTTATCTTTGCTCTAAACTCCTAGGACATAGCTTATATGCCATGCTTTTGGCAATTTGTAGCATCCTGCCCCATGGTATTACTAGAACTATTATCTGAGATTGTTATTAAATTGGATATGTATGTACTGCCTTCTCAGCCAGGTTTTAAAGTCCTTGGGTGGCGCGCCATATCTTGCAGGTTTTCCTGGTACCCAGAATACTTAATACCAGGCACTACCCCCATAAGAGTCTAAATAATATTTAAAACTCAAGATTCATTTTCTAAAAGCATTCCCTATACATTTTGTACTTTAGCCACAGATATGATATTGCCTTTTCTTTATAACATATACAAGTTTAAATCTGTTTTTCTTATTATAAAACCAGTATTTCCAACTGCAGAACATCAGAAAAACAGAAAACATACAGAAGAAAATGGAAAGTACTCGTAAATCTACCACCAAAGATAATTACTATTAATAAATTACTGTTACTGTTTTTCTTCTGTGTTTTTACATGTATAAAACTGGCATCCAACTTTATATTGAGATTTTCATTATGTTTATATGTATTGCAATCCAAGCACCTATCCATGTCATTCTTCAAAAACATGATTTTTAATGGGTGCATAGTGTTTCATCCTATAGTTATTACATAATTCATGTAATCATTGAGCTACAATTATTTGTGTAGACTGTTAATGAAGTTTGTCAAATATGCTGTGAGAAACAATTTCAAATATAAAGAATTGCACACATCTCCGATTATGAAATATATTTCTAGAAGAGGAAATAGTGAGTCTTCTAATGTGTTTTGCCAAAAGTGTCTACCCATTTGAAGTCCTGCCAACAGTGCAGAGAAAGCCTGCCTCACTGTATCCAAGCCAGGACTGAGCACCATCATGTTTTCCAATCTCTGACAATTTGCTAACATCATATTCATTTATACATCTGACTCTTGCTCATCTTGTTACCTCTTCCCAGCATGCCCTTTCCCCAGTTCTTATTTGTCCAAAACTACCTTCAAGGCAGATTTCAAATAATCTCCCTCTTTTTGAAGCCTTGCCCAGTTTGGCTGATTTGCTTTCTATGTGTTTTCACAGAGATGGGTTCATATATCTATTACACCATATATTATAGTCTAGTTTATATTATATTTAGTTGGATGAGTTTCTTTTGTATGGTATTATAAATTGCTGAAGGCAGGGATTCGCTTTTACCCAACCATCCCTTGCTCCCAGAACCTAATAATACACTGCTGGCAAACATAATTAACATTTAATACTTTGTAAAAAGTCAAATAACTTATAGTTTCTAAAAATATTTAATAATTCATTCATTAATCCATTCAAAAATGTGTTTAGTGTCAAATACTAGTTAAGCAAATGATAAACAAACGATAAAAAAAATTAGAAATGGCATCTACCCTCAAGGATACTTCATTTATTGGGTGAGGCAGACAATAAAAAAAATTAACCACATAAATTGCAATTATAGTGAGAGTGAATGATGTCAAGGAAAGGTATGTCATATAGTTACGGAAGACTTCTCTGAAGAAGTGATCTTGGAGATAAGGTCTCCAAGGAGGGAAAATGTTGGAGGGAAAAGACTGGGTAGAAGGAACCAAGAGCTAATGCATCCTTTTCCTAATCTGGCCACTGGATCTCGCTTCTCATCCAACCGGGTGACCTGCTCAGGGTGACCTCAGTATAATCCCATACATACAAAAATTGGCAAATCCGTTCTAACAACTATCCAAGGACTCTTAAAGAATAGCTTCACTCTGGCTATTCTTTTTAGGATCGAATTTCATCCATAATCATCACACTTCCATGTCCCTCAGAGACTTCACATAATGCACTGAATGACCAGAGTGCATTTGTTCACTGTCCTTTATCAACTAAGAAAAAAAATGCTTCCTACTTCTTTGTCTGGTTGATGGGCCGAGTCTCTGCCCTATTCAGTATGAGCTGCCACATACCAGACACAAATCAATATGCCCTACTCCCCCCTAGTCAAGGGATTCAAGGTATTCCAATAATTAAGCAACAATGTGTGTGCAGAAAAGGCAATATCCCCAACGATTAGTCTTAAATTTAATTAACTACCTCTAAAATAAAATGACACATAAACTTTGTAATTAAGAATAATTCTTAATTAAGAAACATTTGACAGATAGGCAGGAAAAAGAAACAGGATGGAAAATGGCTGATTAAGATGGGGAATTAAGCACCTCATTGAAGATATTAGCAAGCCCTGTTGTGTGTTTATTTAATTTTCAGGGCATTCAATGAACTGAAATTCAAAACAGATATATAGGGGACATTTCAGTAAAACACATGTGCACTTTTTTGGTTTAATGTAAAAATGTACCTTCGTAGCTAAAATGACAGCTGTACTTTTACCTCCCTCGATCATCCAAGTAAAGAAAAGAAACACATTGGGTGGGGAGTTATTACATTTGTTGACTTTTTAAGGCAAGAGAAAAGCCATGCAGTCCTACAGACTTAATGTGGGCCTGCTTCATAAGACATACAGCTCTGTTCCTATTACTGGCATTTGATGAAGTTTCCTTGCTATCTCATGGGCCTGACATTTGGAGGGGCCAAATTGTATCTAGAGCTATTTTACTTCATGCTGATAAACCAACCGTGCAAAGATGGCCTGAGGAATCCTCGAAAATAGAAGATACAGCATAGGAAATAAAGCAGAAAGGTAATCTGCAAACAGGGTCACTTTGTGCTGGGAATATTTCTTGTGGTTCTGGTCACTTAAGTCAAGCAAATTCCCCTCCACCCCCACAACCATCGCTTTCACCACCATAGAGTAGGAGCCCAAACACAAAGATAACTAAAAGGGGAAGATAAATGACATAAATAATGAGTTTGGCTTTTATAAAGCAGCTACCTAGTAAGACAAAGTTGAACATGTATAATATGTTCACTGAAAACAGAAGTTATAATCAATATTATTAAGGACAAGATAAATATAAACATGACCAAGGATCAAACACATTTTTTTTTACAACAGGGTTGAATAAGAATTTCTTCACAGAATCCTGGAATTCTAGACTTTGAAGTGTTCAAAAAATCTATAGAAAGTAGTTTAACAATTAAAAATAATTACTTCTTTTCCAAAAATAGTATTAAAATACAAATCACTATAATAAGAGTGGTATTAAGTATAGTGAGATCATCATCAGTATACTGTGAATTGGACTACAAAGAAGAAAATGTACCCCTATTTTTTTCCTACTTTAAATCATTAATAGAAACGCCAGCCTTTAAGAAAACACCTCTGGTCGCTTTGTTGGGGGAAAAACACATTGGTCTGCAATTCTGAGGTTATTATACACTAAAGAGATTTGGTGACAGCTAATATTCAAGTTTTCTGCTAACAGACTGATTAAATGCTTTACATTTCCATAATGTAAAATACACATTCTTGTGTTTATTGCAAATTGTAGAGTTTCTCATTTTTTGACTTGTGCATAATAAGATGCATTGTAGGAAACCTGTTATTTTTTTCTAACATTCACTCCTTTTTGTTCCAAGTTTAAGAATCAGCTATTTTAAAAGTTCACTTTGACTTCTCATTGACTAGAGTGCCTGCCTGCTGCCACCACCATCTGCTGGGAATTTGAAGTCAACTGTTTAAAATGCTTAAAACAAAAACTCACAATGAACCATGTTGCTTGATAATGTTCAATCTCTCTTTATGAAGACTGTATTACTTTCCAGATATCCTAAAGCTCTTGTTAAGATAAACCAGTCATAAGTGCTCTCTCTCTCTATATATATTTTTTTCTCTCTCTGTCTCTCTCTCTATATATATATTACTGTTAATAATCATCTTCATATATATTTCTCTATATAGATATATAGATATTTATCTATCTATCTATCTGTCTGAGAGAATAGAATCCAGTGTGCTAATCTCTGAACAGTTATCACCTGTTACTGGATTTAAGTTATTTGATGTGCAGAGTATTCCTCAAACAGACACTTAGTTAAAAAATCCAGAGCGCTGCAGGCTCAGAAGAGTTCATTTACAGATTGAAAAGTCTGTTTAGATGCCCCAGTCCACACAAACATCTTTCAATTAAGGACAAACACCAAGTACTATTTAAGAATGTCATCCGGTTAGTCTTTGCTGGATGATACATGCTCTGTAATAATTCCCCCCCCCCACCCCCGCTTTTAAAAAAACTGTGTCTTTTTATATGTTTCTGAAGTTTCCAAAGAACTTGAAAACAGTGTAAAGACCATCAGGAAGTTTTCCTTACTAAAACATTTTCTTCCAAATTCTGTAAATTTCAAAAGCAATACTGAAAAAATTCCCATATAGTTTCTTTCCCCTAGAATTTCTATTTTTTTGCCTGGCCAACTCTTGCTCAACCATTCATCAAGGTCCACTTCAAATGAGGTTTCTCCATGATGCTGTCACCCATACCTCCAAACTGTATAGGCAGAATTTGTTCATTAATAATCAGTCTTGTCCAGGCACAGTGACTCACACCTGTAATCCCAGCAATCTGGGAGACCGAGGCGGCCGGATTACTTGAGGTCAGGAGTTTGAGGCCAGTCTGGCCAACATAGAGAAACCCTGTCTCTATTAAAAATACAAAAATTAGTCAGGCATGGTGGTGCAGACCTGTAATCTCAGCTACTCGGGAGTCAGAAGTAGGATAATTGCTTGAACCCAGGAGGCAGAGGTTGTGGTGAACTGAGAGCATGCCACTGCACTCCAGCCTGGGTGACAAAGCAAGACTCTGTGCCTCCCACCACACACACACACAAAATTCTCAATGGGTTACATCTTCAGCTCTATTCACTGGACGTTTGGTGTTCAGGATCTAAACATAAGTAAAATATTATCATCATGTAGGGGGGAGGGATAAAAGTGGAATAATAATATAAACAGTAATTTGTTCAGACAGTAATAGTCCAGTGTACTCTTTTAAAAGGTGAAAGATTTATACAATCTGAAAGGAAATCAGAGTATCATTATATTGTTTTAAAATGGAACTTTAGAGTTAAACTTCATGTGTTTAAATCATGGGTATTTTATCCGAATTGTTTAACTTTTCTAAGACTCAGTTTTCTTGTTGGTAAAAGGAGAATAAATCTAGAACCTAGAACTTTGAGGTTGATATGAGAAACAAATGAAATAACAGACATATTAGGCTTAGCAGAGTGTCGGGCACAAAGAAAGCATTTAAGACATGTTAACAGTAGGAACAGCAGTGTGTATTAGTATTTTAGTTGAAGGTACTGCTCTCAAGACCTGGGTCCTCTGTCAGATGCTTTCACCTCTGTTATTTCGAGTCATTATTCAGAACAGCTATTTCTTCCCATTCATTCAATGTGTATTTACTAAGCATATACTATGTGCCAGACATTTTTCTAAGAGCTGGACACACAGTGGCCCATCAGTCTTTTCCTGGTCTTCAAGGAGATTTCATTCGTGGGAAGGTGGAAAAAACAGACAATAAATGGAAACGTAAACAAGCAAGGTAATTGTAGATAGCGATGAGTGCTATCAAAATAGGGAAATTGGGTAAGTTTTGGCTGGCTGAGGGGGTGGGGCTATTTTAGAAAGTCAAAGACCTTGCTCAGAAAGTGGCATTTAGGTGAGAACTTATATGTGAGACAGAGTCAGGCATGTTAAAGTCTGGGGAAAATAATTCGAGAAAGAGAAAAGAGAGAAGAAAAGTCCTGGAGCCTGAAAAGGCTTGGCATGTCCTGGGAGCGTGGCTAGAACAGGGATAAGAGAGGAGATGGAAGGAGATAAGGTGAGGAGAGGCAGGCAGGGCCAGATCATGTAGGGAAGACACCTTTTAAAAAATATCGGGGTTTTTCAACCCGAGAAAGTTAACTGAAAATATATATGTATATGTGTGTGTGTGTGTGTGTGTGTGTGTATACACACACAGTGAGGTTTTCTCTCCACTGCTGATTGTTTTCTTTGCTGTACAGAAGGCTTTAACTTTATATAATTCCATTTGTCTGTTTTTGCTTTTGTTGCCTGTGCTTTTGAGGTCTTATCCATAAAATATTTGAAAGATAAATATCACATGTTCTCACTTATATGTGGAAACTAAAGCAGTTAATCATATGAAAGTAGAGAGTAGAATAGAGGCTACTAGAGGCTGGGAACTATAGGAGCAGTTGGGGATAGGGAGAGGTTGGTTAACAGATCTAAATTTACAGCTACATAAGATGAATGAGCTCTAGTGCTCTATAGCACTGTAGGGTGAATACAGTTAACGTTTTTGTTTGTTTGTTTGTTTGTTTCAGATGAAGCCTCATTCTGTCACCCAGGCTGGAGTGCTGTGGCCTGATCTCGGCTCATGGCAACCTCTGCCTCCCGGGTTCACGTGATTGTCCTGCCTCCACCTCCCCAGTAGCTGGGACTACAGGCATGCACCACCACACCCAGCTAATTTTTGTGTTGTTTAATAGAGATGAGATTTCACCATGTTGGCCAGGCTGGTCTTGGAACTCCTGACCTCAAGTGATCCACCTGCCTCAGCCTCCCAAACTGCTGGAATTACAGGCATGAACCAGCATGCCTGGCCACAGTTAACAATTTCTTGCATATTTTCAAATAAATACGAGAACTTAAAATTTTCCCAACACAAAGAAACAGTAAACGTTTGAGCTGATGGAGATGCTAATTACCCTGATTTGATCATTGTACATTATGTATATCATAGAAATATCACATTGAACCCCATAAATATAGGCAATTATGTGTCAATTAAAAAATAAAAAAGAAAACTTGTGGTGAGGAATTCAGATTTATGAAATCAGTTTATGTTTAATGAGGCTACCTTAAAAAGGCTACTTCTATTATGAGGCATATGGATTATATGAGGTAAGTACTTCAGTTATCTATTGCTTTCACAAACTATTCTAAAACTGAGTGGTTAAAACAGTAATGATTTATTATTTCTCATGGTTCTTTCATCTGGGCTCATTTATGTGGCTACATTCAGCTGGAGCGTCAGCTGGTCTGGAAGGTCTGAGATGGCCTCACTGAAATGTCTGGCATTTGGTGGTGGCAGTCGGCTAGGTTGCCTCCATCCTCTTCCACATGGGCTCTCATCTGGTAGGCTAGACTGGCCTCCTGCCATGGAGGTCTCAAAGCAACATTCCAAGAGGACAAAAGTGGAAGCTGCAAGGCATCTTAAAACTGAGCCTCGGCCGGCCGGGCGCGGTGGCTCACGCCTGTAATTCCAGCACTTTAGGAGGCCGAGGCGGGCGGATCACGAGGTCAGGAGATGGAGACCATCCTGGCTAACACGGTGAAACCCCGTCTCTACTAAAAATACAAAAAATTAGCCGGGCGTGGTAGGGGGCGCCTGTAGTCCCAGCTACTCCGGAGGCTGGGGCAGGAGAATGGCGTGAACCCGGGAGGCGGAGCTTGAAGTGAGTCAAGATCGCGCCACCGCACTCCAGCCTGATAGACAGAGCAAGACCCCGTCTCGAAAACAAAAACAAAAACAAAAACAAAAAAACAGCCTCAAAAGTGTCACTTCTGCCATATTCTACTGGTCAAAGCAGGTCACAAGCCCAGCCCAGACCAAGAGGATGGGAAAGTAACAGTCCACCTATTGATGGGAAGAGCAGGAAAGCCACATTGCAAAGGAGTGTGCATTTCTGTATAGCAGAAATTCATAGTTATATTTTGTAATCAGTCTCAGCAAGAGTGGTCTAGTTGGGCCAGGTAAGGCTGGCTTAGACCCAGATGTAATGTGACAGCATAAATCGACTGTACATAGCTACCCAAAAGCACTCCATTTTATACCTATTTTACTGCTTCTGGGATAAAGCTTGGGGAGATGAAATGATTTCTCATTGTTTTCCAGTTATTAAGGCCAGGCATTTAAACCCAAAGAGTTTGACCATAGATTATGTATTTTCCATCTAAGAATTCTACCACTGCCCAGTATATTACATTGACAGGAGAGAAAAACAAATCTTTGCAAAATAACATACTTGCCATTAGAGAAGTACAAAAATATTTTGGAAACTGGTAAGTATGTATTGTCATTGTATTTTGAGTATCTATTATTGTAGTTATCAAACTGCAATGCAGTTATCTATTTATGTGATTCTCTAGCCCACTCGAATGAAAGTTCCTATTGGGCAAGGACAGAATCTTAATCCCCAGGGCCTTAAATCAGTGGCTGTCTGGTTCATAGAAAACTTCTTATAACTATTACTAAACTAGTTAATGAATTTAAATGTTAAAAAGCTAATTAAGGGTACTGTCTGCCTTGAGCAATGGAAAGTTGCATATTTAAAACATTTTATTCCTCATGATAAAATTGCCTCAAGGAATTTTTTTGGAAGAAAAAGCTAACATAGATAAAATAAATCAGTAATGTCTTACTTTGGAAAAATCAATAATGATCATAAAAGAGCCATTTATTGCACTATGATCTAGAAAGGAAAATGTTTTTTCCCTGAAACAGTTTTTTTCAATGTCCATTTTCTTAATACCAGTTCAAAATCAGATCTTACTTATGACCTATTTGAAGAATCATAAACAATGACTATAAAGACTTAAGCTATTCTACAAAAACAAGACTCTGCAAGCAAATCAAAACCCTAGGGACATGAAACCCGTTATTTTAATACCCAAAATAGCTGGCAAACTGAATTAAGAAATCTAAAAAGAAAGCATATTCATTGGCTTGGGTAACAAGATGATTGATTGTTATGTCTCTTCTAGGAGAAGTCATAAAATAAAGTCAGATGAATTTGTTCTGTTTCTAGCTTGGGTGTGATACCAGTACAGGTGAACCTGCATGCTGTGTAGACACCTTATGGAGTCTGAATTTTTTAAGGGTCAGATATCTTCACCCATTCATAATTACAAGCTGTATCCTAACTTCAAAATGTATCTACCTAAATAGATAATATCCTTTACCAGGAGATAAAATCTTTGACTGATCAAGACAATGCCACAACTAACCTTCAAAAAAAGGCAGATGAAAGCATCCATTCCACTGATACCACATGCCATGTTGGTAAGCACAGAGAAGTGTTAAAATTTTAGGATGTGGATACTCCATATTTTTCCTCATATATCAAGTACCCAGCTAAAGGAAAATGTGTGCAATTATTCCATTTTGCCCCACTGGGATTGATTGAGAGGGTAACCTGTCTCCTTATCTACCCTTACATTCTCTCCTGAGAGGGCCAAGAGTGGTCCCCTAATAAGGGTGAGGCTCATACCATAGGGAATTTGCTATCACAAACAAAAACAGATGTTCAGTTTTTTTCACCCAGGTTTCTCCCAAGTTACCAGGAAATAAAAATGACCAGTTCACGTGAAAGAGGCTCAAACTTGCTGCAGGGATGTCAATCTCAATTTCTCTATGTCAATCTCCAGAGATACCAATTCTGAGTTCTTTTTTGTAGCTTTAATGCTATAGGTGATCAAGTCAAAAATTTATAAAAGGTTGTATAACATTTCATTCCTTATTCTGATTTGTGTTAGAAAATGAATTTAAATGTTCAAAATGCATTCCACAGAAAAAGCACTCTGTTTCCTAAACTATTAAAGCTCACAAAAATACCCTGAAAAGATCAACTAACAGCTTCAAACTCCACTAACATGCTAATAAAAAAGTACAACTTCTGTAGAGCTTGGTTAAGTAAAGGCAATTCACAAGAATGATGCAAGACCATCTGAATTAATATTTGCAACATTAACAAATCAGATTCTTCTTTTGAAATATAAAGGTCTTTAAGGAGGGTGTCCTACATCATCAGTCCCTTGAGGAACTGTGGATAAAGACAAAATAATTATATCCCTAGAGATGAAATACGACTAGGTGTCCCGGAGAGAGCCCTTGTTTTGATGTTAGAGTGAAGAATGGTTGTTATTGGTATTTCAAAGGAAAACCTCCCCAGAAGCATCCTGCAATAAGAACTGACATACATATTAAAAAGACAATTAATTATTAATGAAGCCAAACCTACTTACAAATCAAATGCTGAGGAAAGGAGACATCTTTCTTCCAAAGAAAGTTGGTTTCACTCATCACATTCTTTTACTTTAAAGCAACAAATCTGTTTGTGTTATTACATACTAAGCATCACATTTTGAATAACGTGAACCTGACCTTTGCAAAGCAAGCTGGTTACTAAATAATGTATAACTGTGATATTTCTGCAGTTCCAAGAAAACCTGGAGAATATCTTGGATGTGAATTTAAATGTAAAATGACAAATGCTTTCCTCTGATAAGATTTGGTTGGGTTCACTTTGGGTCCCAGGCATGGCTGAAAGTCTAGATATTGACTATATAACCCTGGATAATGGGAGGTTACATGTTTATAGCTAACTGTATTATCTTCCAAGATAATTTTGATATTAAAATAATTTTACTATATAAAACTTCCCCGGCTTACTTATCATAAAATTCAATGCTAATTTACAGAAAATCTAGACTTAGTTAAGAAAAAAAATATAGGTGGCGATTTAAATGCCTTAAGAATGTGACCAACTGCAAATAAAGCAGAAGTGTTTCCTACACAAAAATGTAACTATAATTCTGGTCCAAAAAAGAAAATCCCATGATTGGTTTAGAAGTCATTGAATTTTGCCTCCAGAAAGTGGCTTAGAAGACGTATATATTTCTATTACCGCAAACTTCATTGGTTCTACCTTCCTTTTTTTGTTTTCTTAACTGATAGCTTTATTGAGATATAGTTCATACAACATTCAATTTACGTATTTAAAAAGTCTACAATTCAATAGTTTTTAGTACATTCACAAATTGTATAGCCATCATCACAATCAAATTTACAATATTTTCATAATTCCTGCAAAATCCTGTGCTCAGTAGCAGTTACTCACTTTTCCTTCCACTACCCAACCACCCCCACCTACCTCTCAATGTCCCAGAAAACAACTAATCTTTCTATCACAATAGATTTGCATATTCTGAACATTTCATACAAATAGAATCACACAATATGTGATCTTTTTGGACTGGACTCTTAGTATGTTTTCAAGGTTCATCTTTGTTGTAATATGTATGCATCAGTACTTTATTCCCTATTATTGCCGAATAGTATTGTTTTACAGACATATCGCATTGTGTGCATGCATTCACCAGCTGATGGACATTTGGGTTGTTTCCTACCTTATTTTAAAAAATTCTTTCTTCCCTTGGTTCTCTTTGTTACCATTTTAGATTCTTCATGGACAAATTCTTCTTTCAGTCCTTTAAATTCTGGCTTGTGGATTTGTTGTAAGCTCTCTGCATGCCTCAATTTTCTTTCTCCTTAAGACTGCATTCATTTCACGTGCTTCAAGGAAGCCTATGTGCTGACCACCTTCAAGTTTCAACCTTCTTCCTATACTTCAGACCCTGTATGAGTTCCTCCCACTTACCAAATTCCCTTCCATATATTCTCTTGTTTTTAATAAATCAGAACAATATCTAACTAGTCAGACATGCCCAGAAAGTATTATTGACTGTACCTTCTCTCTTCCTCACTTTCTACATTCAATGGGTACCCAAGTCATGTATATTTTACCTATGGTATTTCTTGAATCCATCCCTATTCTATGCCATCATTAGTTGTTAGCTCATTATCTATACCTGTTATATACCATTAATCTCCTAATTCACTTTTTTATTCTAGTTCAATGATTTTTAGATTTTTCAATAAATCGCCATCATTGAAAAAGTAAAATACAAGCTCCTTAACATAGTACAAAAAGCTCACATGATCTTGTGTCTTTATTTCCCTTTTCTTTTTTTTGTTCTGAGACAGAGTCTCACTCCGTTGCCCAGGATGGAGTGCAGTGGCGTGATCTCGGCTCACTGCAACTTCTGCCTCTTGGATTCAAGCGATTCTCCTGCCTCAGCCTCCTAAGTAGCTGGGATTACAGGCGCACACCATCACACCCAGCTAATTTTTGTATTTCAGTAGAGATGGGACTTCACCACGTTGGCCAGGCTGGTCTTGAACTCCTGATCTCAAGTGATCAACCCACCTCAGCCTCCCAAAGTGCTGTGATTACAGGCATGAGCCACCGTTCCCGACCATCCTGTCTTCTACACTCTTCCACAGGTGGTCTCTACTCTTGCGATATCAGACTTTTTGTAGGATATCAATAGTGCCACGATTGCCCTTCCTTTATGTCAACAGATAGTTGACTACTTCTGCCTGGAATATCCCTATAGCTTCTGTTGCTTAAGTTCATATTGCCCATTGAGGTTGAGACTAGTCAGTTGCTCACCAAACCCTTTCCCCATCCTTTCTGGACCCAGAACTAGCCCACGTTTCCTAGCCTCTCTTGCAGTTAGTTGGAGTTATATGAATGAACTCCAGCCATTGGACCACAGGCGAAAGAAAGATATCCTCTCAGGCCTAGATCATAAAAGCATCTTGCGCAATGTTTCTTCTAACTTTTCTCTCTTCCTGTTTAGCAGCTGGATGTTGATGTCCAAAGACATCTTGAAAGTCACACACTGAAGATTAACCTGCATCCCTGAATGATTGTATGAAACATAGTTGTTGCTGCCACTCTCCTCCATTGAATCTTACATGAGTGCAATCTAAATTTCTAGTATGTTAAGCCTCTGAATTTAGGGATAATATAATGTAGCAGTCAGTACTACTCTTCAACAGTAAGGTGATGAGAAAGATCTTAATTTCTAGCTCCACATCCCCTATTTTTATGCATGACACTAATTACTAAACTGTATTATAATTGTGTTTTACAAGCTTATCTCTTTCTGTAGCTATGAAGTCTGGAACTGGGTCTTTGATCTCTATAACTCAGCATCAGCTATAATATCAGCACTTGATAAGTGTTTTTTTGAATGAAATTTCCTCTCACACATCTTTCTTGATATCTGCTCTGCAGGAAGGTTAACATTAATTTTTTAACAAAAGGTGGCAGGGGGTTGGGTTCTGTGTGTGTCTGAATTTGGGAAATGCTTAACAAAAAACATTTAACAAAAAACATTTATTCTTAAAATTTCTTAAACAAAACTTAAACAAAAAACATTTATTCTTAAAATTTCCATATGATAATGAGCATCATCAAGATGCTGTAGGGTTTTTTTGTTTGTTGTTTTTGAGATGGAGTTTTGCTCTTGTTGCCCAGGCTGGAGTGCAATGGCGTGATCTCGGCTCACTGTAAACTCTGCCTCCGGGTTCAAGTGATTCTCCTGCCTCCTGAGTAGCTGGGATTACAAGCGCGTGCCACTATACCAGGCTAATTTTGTATTTTTAGTAGAGACGGGGTTTCTCCATGTTGGTCAGGCTGGTCTTGAATTCCCTATCTCAGGTGATCCACTTGCCTTGGCCTCCCAAAGTGCTGGGATTACAGGCACGAACCACCGCGTCTAGCCCGGGTTTTTTTTTTTTTTTTTTTTTTTTTTTTAAGAACACAAAAATTATTTGATCACCGGTTTCTTGTTTTTTTCTTATAAAGCATCCTGGGAAGCAGGTGATCTATGGAAGCCTGTTTTGGAAAAAGCTGATCTTGACTAATATAAACATTGCAAAATCTTGTATAGAAAGTCAGAAATGTTTTATTTCAGCCCTAGATACATAAATCACAGAGTCAACTTAAGTATTCAGGGGTTGATGATTTTCTGGAATACTCATGCTAGAGGCACTCCTCCTTGGAGCTGCCTGGCTTTGGGATATTTCCCTGCCATTAATACACTTTCAGAACAAGAACCAGGGACATAAGAAAAAATTAAATCATGCTTAGTGTATTTCCTTTGTCATCTTAGTCTGGCTAAGAATGAGCTGGAAGGTGGTAGCTTTTGGCTCAGCTAAAGAAAAACTATTTGGTAGTCAGTACGATATACAGGATACTTATTTCACTGTCCCTTTACCTCTGCTCCTTAACTATAAAACCAAAAAACATGTGAAGAGCTTGAAACAGTGCTTGACATAGGTAAGTGTTCAATAAATGTTGTTGTTGATTTTAATTATTACCAGAATTAGAGGGGTGCCTAGTTGTGATGACCTTAAGTAAATCATTTTCCCATTCTGGGCTTGAGTTCCTTTTGTCTTTCAAAAGCATAAAGCTGGGATTAAATTGCCTCTGATTCCTTGTCCTGTTCTGACGTGCTGCGCATCAGTTGTGTTTAACTTCAATCTTATATCTGGCATTCTGGCCTTCGGAAAAATGCATTCCTGTGTGTTCCCATTTTGAAGATGCAGAGTAGGTAACCAAAGTCTAGATTATCACCTCTGGTGGAGACAAACAGAGGCAGGTATAATCCCCAAAAGAAGATAATTCAATGTTATTTCCAGTTGACCTTGGAATTTCAAATGACTCTGGTGCTTTAAATTCTCTTTTTTAATTTGCTCAATACTATAGTTTTAATTGCCTGGACATATGCCAATTAATGGCAGGGTTAAGACAGGCCTGAAGCAGACCAAACTCAGAACTTGTCTAACAGACAATATTGCTCTAGATTCATAAAAGCAGAGAAAATTTATTCAAAGCAAAGCGTCCTAGATATCTAAGGTGAACACATGCTGTTTATTTTGTATAGTTTGCTGCTTTATCTCCTCACACATGAAATACTTGTTTGATACAACAGTGCTGGTGAATCCACCACCCCCAATATTAGGACATCTTTCTTAAATAAGTCCTTGTAGATTTATAACTCTATTTCTTTTTTAAAAAATGTTTTGAGTATACTACTATAGTTTTATTTTTATCATTTATAAACCATCCCTTAGACCTTGAAAAATCAGTGAGTGCTGTGGCTTTACAGTTTTCAGGATGTTGGATGCTTTCAAATGAACTTAGGTCATTCCTCAGATAGATTATTCACAGTCAGAGTAGCTTGGAAAGAAATGTAAATTTCTGTGGCTGGGAGGAAATAGAGATTTGCCAAAGCACAGTGACTTTGCATCAAATCGTCATGCTATTTTAAAAGCCAATAAAAGACAAACAGAAATAGGATTTCACGTACAAGGTATAGCTGAGAAAATGAAGCTGTTCAAACAATCCCTGACCAGGTTTCCAGTTCGATGTATCTGAACAGGAGCAATGTTTTAAGAAATTTACATGTTATTGGGTTTAAAATGTCTCTCAAAAATATTGTGTACATTTAGGATGAGTTCAAACATCACCATATCAAAACAAAACAACGAAACAAGTATTTGTTCATATCAAATATACCAGATATTATGACAAATTGTAAAGGATAAAAAATGAAAAGATGTGGCTCTGGGCTCAGGCGACTGTCTGGTATTTACAAAGCCAAGTCAAATAAGTGAAAAGGGAAATAATAAAATTAAGGACCAACTTGAACATTAATGTAAAAGTCACCAGAATTCACTGATCATTATGGGATATAAGACAACAAAAACCTCACTGAAGACTAGGGTAATACCTATGAGATAGTACAAATTTGCCCTCTGTTCCTTTTTCTTTTTTTTTTTTTGAGACGGAGTCTCGCTCTGTCGCCCAGGCTGGAGTGCAGTGATATGATCTCGGCTCACTGCAACCTCCACCTCCTGGGTTCAAGTGATTCTCCTGCCTCAGCCTCCCGAGTAGCTGGGAATACAGACATGCACTATTACACGTGGCTAATTTTTGTATTTTTAGTAGAGACGGGGTTTTACCATGTTGGCCAGGCTGGTCTCCAACTCTGACCTCAAGTGATCTGCTTGCCTGGGCCTCCCAGATTGCTGGGATTACAGGTCTGAGCCACCACCCGCCTGCTCCTATTTTTGAGAAGGTTCTTACTGAATTTTATGATTCAACAAAGAGTATCAATTTTGTCTCTAATGACACAAAGTATGTGATTTTTTTTAACAGAAACATTGTTTCTGATCTCACTGTATTTTAAAACCAAATACAATTCACGAGACCTGAAATATTAGCTTAGCTCTGTGTATGTGTGTGTGTCTGTTTGTGTGTGTGGGTGTGTTATTTGCATGTCCGTATAAAAAAATTCATGTAGGTATTTATTCTCTTGGATTCATGACTTGCAGCTTATCCCCTTCTGGACCTAGAACCTTGAACATGCTCTATTGGAGATGGCGTGAGCTTCATTATAAAATAGGCTTGAAACTAAGAACCAGTAACCAACCCTGAGAAAGTTACTCCACCTCTGTAAGTCTCACTTCCTTAAGATAAAATGTGAATACTACTACTCACTTCCCAGATTATGAGCTAATATTAAACAAAATAGACATTCTGCTGCAAATGTCCAAAAGGAATAAAGGATGGCACAAATGTTCATGGTTTGGGGATTTAAGGAAATGGGAAGGATGATTCTTCACAAATATGAAGTGAGACCCAAAGGTAACAACACAACATAGATGGAACAGACTTTAAATTTATTTGTGTGAATTTCAGTAAATCGTATTACTTCTGTTAGCTTTACTTTTCCGTCTTTCACAAATGAGAGTATCAATGGTACCTGCCTTCAGAGTCATGTGACAGTAATGCAGGACTTTTCCTTAGTTCAGCTAATGATGGGGTCGTTGTCTGTCCCACGACCATGAAAACGTAGGCTCACGGATGGTTTGAAGAGTGAGTAAGACAGGGTTTTATTGGATGAAAGGAAGAAGAAAGGAAGAAAAAAGGAGTCCAGAGTCCCTAATAGAGCACTTCCCAGCCGGCCGAATCCCAGGTTCCACAAAGGAAGAGGAGGGGCCAGGCTCCTCCCTGCTGCAAATGGTAGAAACTTCCTGAGGGTCCACCCCAGGGCGCAGGCTGACTGGAGTTTTGCCAGGTACCCCCTCTGACCTGGCTGTCTCATAACCATAGCATTAAATGAAATAACACATAAAGATCACTTAGCACAGTATCTAGTACGTCGTTAATAAAACATAGCTATTTACTATTATAATTCTTTGTATGAGCAAGTCATTCTCATGGCTTCAGTTATGCCTGATACATTCTATTCAAGCGTCAGAACAAGCCGGAATAATTTGTCAGTGTTATCTGTCGGTGATATGGAATGTACAGTGTGCCTGATGATTTTGAGGGTTTTATTTCATATGCCCCCACTGAAATTAACAAAGTCACTAGTCAAAGAGGTTAAGAAATCTCCTTTCTAAATATATATATTTTTTCTCTAGAACCATTTGCATTAGAAAACAGTAACTGCAATATGCCATTTTGAATATCTATCTCTACCCAAACCACAGAGCCATAAACATACACATCTGATGCATGACTCACCCATCTGAGAAGCTGCACATATGCGCCCCATGCTAGCTAAATACGTAGGTTTACAGAATGCATATTTAGAAAAAACTAATTTACTTCCTGTGCTCCCTGTAGTCCCATCTTGTTTTCATGCAGCTGATCCAACTTTCAATTCACAAAAGCAAAACCTCCTTAGAACCAAAATAAATACTAATCTTAAATTCAATGTACCCTGACAGCAAATAAGTTTGCTGTGCTTACTTCAGCATGAATAAAAAGCCCGCAAGGAGACTCCTACATAAGAGTATATTTACAAGTTCCATTACCCACTGGAGAGATTGATGTAATAAACCTATAATAAAAAGCCTCATGTTATAGATTTCTCTAATGTTTCTTATCAAACAGTCTGTATTATCTTGGCTTGTGTATTCAATTTAAAATAGGTTTCCAATAAGTGCCTCGAAGCTAGAGGTCATTTTTATTTCGTTTTCTGACATGTAGGAATGTTTACAAAGACACTTTCTACCCTTAGAATTGGAAAAATATGCTTGTCTGGTCAAGTACTTCATGACCTTAGCCTATATATTTATTTTGAGTTTTTAACAGTTTTCCAAGCTGTAACAGTTGGCTGTCCCATTATATAATTTATTTTTATTGCCAAGTAGGAGTGGGTGAACTGTTCCAGATCACATCAAATCACCATTGTAACCTTAAACTATTTCTCATTATGTATAGGTTTTCCAGAGAGCTTACTCATTTGAATTTGAAAATATCTGACCAGGACTCCCAATGAGCTATTCTCCTGAACTCTGAGACCAACCACGTAGATGAAACTGGCAGTCCTTCCAGCAAAGGAAAAGGAAGACAGCTGATAAGGTATGAATAGAATACTTGAACAGATATCGACACTGGGGTCTATAGACCACCTCCAAGTTCCAGTTGCTGCTGACCCACACACACCTGAAGAAAGATTTTTGTCCATAAGCTAGTACTGCATACACATTCAGAACATTAATTAGCTTGGACCTCCCTTTTGAGACTTGACCTCTCAATAATTTATTGTCACATTATAATTGTCACAGTGTATCCACTCATTAATTAATTCACCAAATGTTAAGTTAGTCTGCATTATGCTCCAGGGACTATACTAGAGCTTGGGATTCAAACCGAGAACAGACATAGTTGCTTCTTCATGGAATTTACAATGTACTGGGAGAAAACAGACATCAATCAGTCATAAAAACAAAATCTTTGATTACAATTGGTGAAACATGTTCTAAAGAGAACCAGATAGGGATCTGATGATGCTTCTGGGCAATTTAATCTCCGATTATAAACATAACTGCTTTTTGCACAGGCAGAAGTAGTTATAATCCTCAGACTACATTTTAACCTTCTTATCCATTTTAATTTACTCCAAATTTATTGGACTTTGAGTAAATTTTTCTCTCTTGGAAATATTATATGTATCTTCATTTACTATCATGCAGCGAAATGAGATTACATCTGTCCTTCCTTCCTGATAACTTTGACTTATAATTATTCTCTTTTAATTGCTTTAAAAATTCCCTAGGATGCATGGTCCTTACTCTTCAACATTCTTGCCAAATATGGTTACAATTCTAATGTCTCCAGGAAAATAAAACATTCTTATCTTTTCCATTCCAGAAAGTCCATTTTATTTTTGAGATATCTCTAATTATTAGAAAGCAAATCCTAAATCCAAGGTAGAAAGTGTCTTTAGTTTTCACCATTTTTTCAGGTTCTATTGCAAACTAGTCAGCTTCCTCCTCCATGTGATGGGCATTCAAATATTTGCAAGTTAAAAACCCAGTGAGATTATCCTAAAAGCAAGTCAAAAGAATCTTGGTAATACTGCAGTGATTTGCATGTTTGTTTCATTAGTATCTTCTGGCAAAGAGGCATTAGGCTACTACTAGATGTCAAAATATTCATGTTCCGTCATTTCAAACAGCTTTGGCAGTGTGCAATGCTTTAATTTATTATGACTCCCTTTTCTGTATTATAGAGAAGTCAGATATATCACTATAATGTTGTACTTTTAGATGACTCAATGACTCAATGACTTATTCTGGGAACAGCTATTATTTTCCATGGCCACTCCCTGCCCACTGCCCTGCATGCTAGAATACAGGCAGAGCAGGAAACAGAAACAGAGAAGAGGCCACCAGATGAATGCGAGATAATGCTGCAGTACATTAAACCAAAATCAAGACCCTTAATTCAACTTTTATGAGAACGCAGAGAAACTTTCACTATCAATCTCATTCTGACAAAGGTGAAGGGCATACAGAACCAAGGAGACAGCTTGCCATTAAAAATGTTAAAAATAGAAAGCCTGGCGTACATACTGAGTGATGCAATAGTGCACACAAATTCTTTAACAGACAAGATTTCTCTTTGCAGTTACAGTTATTAATCTCCCAAGTCTAACATTCCTGAACTCTCTTCAGAGTTAATGATTCAAAAGGCAACATAAGCTCCTCATTAAGATTCTGTATCACACTGGAGGGAGGAGGAATAAAACAAACATATTTTCTAAATTCCTTGAAATATCAGGAGTTATATCACTTATAGGGTGTGACTCTTCAGAGAATAAGTGACTCTATGTGGCTGCACCTTAGAGAGACAAAAAATTTCCTCAGAAACAATTATTTGGGGAATAAATCTTTTAAAAATCCATCTGACATTCAGAGTGAGATGCTACCTGGATTCATAAAGTTCTAAACGTTCTGAAGTGTTTGGCTGCATGTTAGATGTCAAGGAGTCAAATTCCTTCCTTATGTTATCTGGGGCATACTAGCCAGCACCACACAGAAGATAAGAAGCAGCAGCAAAGAAGCTGCTATGACCCAGACCTTCCAGGATGACCTGCAGATTCCTATCTGTTCTCACAATGTGCAATCCAGGACTCCTAACTATATTTGCTAGGGTAAGAAAGGACTGGGGGGAAAAAAAAAGGGAAGCAGCATATAATATTAATCCACACTCTTCCCAAACCTTCCTTTTCTTTTCTAAACAAAGATACATTCTTCAAATACATACTGTGAGCAGGGCTGAATGCTTGTGGACTGACCTGAGTAGGCTTTGAGAAAGAGTAACACCATTTTTACTCATTCCCAGAATTAATACCCTTGGGCTGGCCTTATTAAGTGTTGTAGAAAAGAGAGATACACGGTATATAAAAACATGAGAAAAATGGACGGTATCATAGGATTATAAAGCATATAATTAAACTCAAATGTTTGGGCTTTTTCAATACCCATGATTACAAACAGTATAATTTTGAAAGTAGCACAATAATTAAAATGATAACATTTCCTTTTAGGCCCTTGCAATCTGTATAGTTTTCAGAGGCTTCTAATTTTGAGGGGATTTTCTTAGACAGTATTCTCAACAAACAACAAAGAGGCTGTCTATGGAAAGAAACAACTTGGCTATTGCCAAGGTGGTCAAAAAAACTGTTTTTGTTTTTTTTGTTTTTTGTTTTTTTTTTCCAATGGTATTTCCAGATCCCACTTGAATTCCTATAGCTCAGCTTTGGAGTAGAAGGAGTAGCTAAAGCTCATCCCTTGAAGGGAAACACAGCAATTGCTTTCAAAAAGGAAAGCATGGAATTGGGTAAATTAGCAACTGTAAGTTCTATCATCACTTAAGTTTTGTGTACCAAGGGCAACAAAACAAAGAATTAACAACAACAAAACAACCAATAACTTCCACTTCCCTGTAACTGTTTACAGTCCCAAACTTACTGTTTTCTAGCTGCTAGTTGGCCCTATGGAACCACTTATAACTCAAAACCACAAATCACATAAATCAAAAACACATCCTGGGTTTGGTAGAGAGGAACTGGTCACTTGACCCTAACAGGAGAGAAAGCTGCAAAACAATTAGAAATTCATTCATGTAGTGTCCATTCTGGGCAAGATTTTTGAGTAGTCACTGAATAAAAATAAAGGAAATATAAAGGCAAGAAGACTATCTTCTTGTTATGCAAACCCTCATACAAAGAGAACCAATACAAAAAGAGATGGGGAGACTAAGAGAGGTTGAAGGCAGAGGTTTTAGAGAGAAAATAGGAGAAAGAAGAATATTTCTGGCTAAAATTACTAGATCTATATGTGTGAAAGGACTAAGCTTTAGTTGACTTAGTGTCAGGAATTTGAAACTATATTATTTGATAAATCAATTACTACCCTTGTGATCTTAGATACTTTACTTATTTCTCCTTTCTGAGTGTCAGTTTCTTCCTTTGACAATTCTCTTAAGGTATTTCTCTATGAACCCAAACTCTAAATATTTGGATAAGAGCTCAATCTACAGCTCTGGTTAATCTACCAGTTGCTTAACTGGTAGACACCATCAAATGAACAATTACTGAAGAAACTAGTAGTTTAAAAGAGAATTTAAAATATATTTATTGAGTTTTAAAGCAGTATGTTGAAATGTAATATAACTTAATGACTAATAAAAATAAAAAAGTCCTTGCTAGTGTGGAGATTTACAATTTTTAAAAAAGCTTTCACATGTATTAACACATATGTTTTAAAACTCCCCTTTAAAAACCATAGAGAACAGATTTATAAGCCACATAAAAAAATTAGCTTCATTAATTTATAGTCACAATTCATTTTTGACCAAAAAACAGTATTACCCAGCATGAACACCAACATTCACTGTGAAATGGCTCTGAACAAGTTTCTAAATATGGAAAGCTTAGCTGTTGCCAAAAATGAAATCTAACTTCAAAGGACATGGATTTACCAACACTTAAAATATTCAGAGAAATAAAACACAAGCCTTAAAGAAAATTCCAAAGGAAAAGATCCATAAGTATTTTAAACAACAGCTTAAATGTGATTGATAAGTGACCACACGTCTATGATGGAGAATACATTCACACATGAGATCCACTCTGCACTATAAAAAAATCACATACCATACTAAGGTATACTAAGGCATGGATTTCACTGAGACCTGTACTACTACTTCCTTGCTTCTCTCATCTCACTGGACAAGTCCCTGTGCTCTGGGCCCCTGATGAGTTTTCTTTGTTAATTCCTGTGTGCCTAGAAACATTGGCACCTTCTCTAGGAAGTCTTTTCTCTCTTCTCTCCTTGTCACATTTCATCTACCTCACAGACCCAGTGGGCTTTGGATTCAGTTTCAATGCCATGCCCCACAGCGGCTGCACAGCAGTCCCCTTTCACTATCTGCCGATCACTTACTGTATTTTGGGAGAGAGGCATCTGTTTAGATTAGCAGATCCATAAGGATAGTGGTTGTAACAGTAGGACGATTAGACCACTTTCCACTGGTACTAAATAAATAACTAGTACTATTGAGGCACTTTCTAAGTTTGTTTTGTGAGTGAATGTGTAACTGGGATGTGGTTTTTATCTCCCTTCTGTTCCCAAATTTCTTAGTGGGTTTTTGTGTTTGTTTGTTTCAGAGATAGGGTCTTGCTCTGTTGCCCAGGCTGGAGTGCAGTGGTGCAATTACAGTTCACTACAACCTTGACTTGTGAGCTCAAGCAATCCTCCTGCCTCTGCCTACCAAGTTGCTAGAACTACATGCATGAACCATCATACCTGGCTATTAAAAAAAAAAAAAAAATTGGCCAGGCACAGTGGGTCACACCTATAATCCCAGCACTTTGGAAGCCCGAGGCAGGTGGATCACCTGAGGTCAGGAGTTCGAGATCAGTCTGGCGAACATGGTGGACCCCCAACTTTACTAAAAAAAAAAAAAAAAAAAAAAAAGAAACAAAAGTTAGCCAGGAGTGGTGGCAGGCACCTATAATCCCAGCTACTCAGGAGGCCGAGGCAGAGAAAATTGCTTGAAGCACAGAGGCAGAGGTTGCAGTGAGCCAAGATAGCACCACTGCACTCCAGACTGGGCAACAAAGTGAGACTCTGTCTCAAGAAAAAAAAAAAAAATGTAGAGATGGAGGTCTCCCTAGGCTGGTCTCAAACTCCTGGGCTCAAGCAATATTCCTGCATCAGCCTCCCAAAGTGCTGGGAGTACAGGTATGAGCCACCACGCCTGGGCCTTGGTGGTTTTAATAATGCTACTTAATCAAAGGAAGAGCTAGACTTTCTTGCAGTGTAACACCCAGATTATATGCTAAGATGAGGCCATTCTTAGAAAAGTGAAAAGGGTGCTTGTTTTGTAGGTTCCATGAGAATCTCATAGAACCGAATGACTGACTACCTACTTGGTGGCCTTGGTGAAGTGACACTATTTTAGGGAGAAGGAGAGAATAAAGGCATTAAAGAGACCCATGGATTGAAAACACAAAGGGATCATTGGGAGCACAAAGGAAGCACGAGGGTCCTAAGGGAATATTTCTTTCTATCCTGCTTGTCCCTTCACTGCAAGACAGGAGGCCCAAAGAGATGAGCTCAAAGGAAGTGGTGAAAGGATGGAGCTCTTAAATAGACTGCAATGGCCACTCTTGAACCTTTATCCTGGTAGGTCCTCCATGTCTTAGAAGACATCAGAAAGGAAAAGATCTTAACAGTCTTGTTGACTTATAAACTTGTTCGCTCAATGTCTGCTAGTAAAAGATGTTAGATTCCTTACTTTCCATAGTAAAGAGTCTATAACCTTTATAACAGGATTATAAATGAATTAATTGTTCTTTAAGAAACCTCCAGTCTATGAAATTTCATACATTTATAGTCTTATCTATACAGATATAGCTTAAGTTCAGTTCCAGATCACTGCAACAAAACAAATACTGCAATAAAATGAGTCACACAAGTTTGTTGGTTTGCTATTACATACAAGAGTCATGCTTCCACTATACTATAGTCTAGTAAGTGTACAATAATAGCATTATGTCTAAAAAACACAATGCACATACCTTCATTAAAAATAATTTATTGTTAAAAATGCTAATGATTATCTGAGCCTTCAGCAAGTTGTTATCTTTTTGCAGCGGGAGAGTCTTCCCTCAATTGAGATGGCTGCTGACTGATCAGGGTGGATGTTGCTGAAGGTTGGGGTGGCTGTGGCCATTTCTTAAAATAAGACAACATTGAAGTTGGCTGCATTGATTGACTCTTCCATTCATGAAAGATTTCCTCTGTACCAGGTAATGCTGTTTTACAGTATTTTATCCACAGTAGGACTTCTTTCCAAATTGAAGCCAATCCTCTCAAACTCTACCACTGCTTCATCAACTAAGTTTACACAATATTCTAAATCTTTTGTTGTCATTTCAACAATTTGCACAATATCTTTATCATGAATAGATTCCATCTCCAGAAACCATGTTCTTTGCTTATCTATAAGAAGCAACTTCTCATCCATTCAAGTTTTATTATGATTGCAGCAATTCAATCACTTCTCTCTCTGGCCTCCACTTCTAACTCTTGTTCTCTTGCTGTTTCCACCACATCTGCAGTGCTTCCTCCATTGAAAGTTTTAAGCCTCTCAAAGTTATCTGTGAGGGTTGGAATAAACTTCCAAAATCCTGGAAAGGTTGATATTTTGACGTCTTTTCATGAATTATACATTTCCTTCCTTCCTTCTCCCTTCCCTTCTCTTCCCTTCATATATATATATATTTGTATTTTTAGTAGACAGGGTTTCATCATGTTGGTCTGGCTGGTCTCACATTCACTTGACGTGATCCACCTGCATCAGCCTCTCAAAGTGCTACGATTACAGGTATGAGCCACCATTCCCAGCCACAAATTTTCTTAATGGCATCTGGGATGGTGAATCCTTTCTAGAAGATTTTCAATTTACTTTTCCCAGATCCATCAGATAAGTTACTATGTATGACAGCTATAACCTTATTAAATGTATTTCTTAAATAAGACTTGAAAGTCAAAATGACTCCTGATCTACTGGCTGCAGACTGGATGTTGTGTTAGCTGGCATGGTAACAATATACATCTCCTAATATATCTCCATCAGAGCTCTTAGGTGACTAGGTGCATTGTCAAACAGAAGTAATATTTTGAAAGGAATCTTTTTTGCTGAGCAGTAGGTCTCAACAGTGGGCAGAAAATATTCAGCAAACCATGCTGTAAACAGATGTACTGTTATCCAGGCTTTGTTGTTCCATAAAAGAACACAAGCAGAGCAGATTTGGCAAAAGGGTCCTAGGACTTTCAGGATGGTTAATGAACATTGTCTTCTACTTAAAGTCACCAGCTGTATTAACCCCTAACAAGAAAGTAAGCCTGTCCTTTGAAGTTTGGAAGCCAGACATTGACTTGTCCTCTCTAGCTATCAAAGTCCTAGATGGCATCTTCTTCCAATATAAGGCTGTTTATCTACATTTAAAATCTGTTGTTTAGGGTAGCCACCTTTATTAATTATCTTAGCTAGATCTGGAAAACTTGCTGCAGTTTCTATATCAGCACTTGTTGCTACACCTTGCACTTTTATGTTAAGGAGGTGGCATCTCTTTCCTTAAATCTCATGAAGCAACCTCTGCTGGCTTCCAACTTCTCTTCTGCAGCTTCCATGCCTCTTTCAACTTTCACAGAATTGAAGAGAATTAGGGCCTTGCTTTGGATAAGGCTTTGGCTTAAGAGAATGTTGCGGCTGGTGTGATCTTCTATCCGGACTACTCAAACTTTGCCATATCAGCAATAAGACTGTATTACTTTCTTATTCATGTGTTGCCTGAAGTAGCACTTTTAATTTCCTTCAAGAATTTTTCCTTGCATTCATAACTTAGTCAACTGTTTGGCGCAAGAGGCGTAGCTTTCAGCCTATCTTGGCTTTCATCATGCCTTCCTCATTAAGGTCAATTCCTTCTAGTTTTTTATTCAAAGTGGAAGATGTACGCTTCCTCCTCTCACTTGAACACTTAGGGGCCACGGTAGGGTTATTAATTGACCTAATTTCAATATTGTTGTTTCTTAGGGAAAAGGGAGGCCTAGGAGAACGGAGAGAGATGGGGGAAAGGCCAGTCGCTGGAGCAGTCAGAGCACAACAATGATCGATTAAGTTCTTCATATATGAGTGCAGTTCATGGTATCCCAAAACAGTTGCAATAGTAACATCAATGATCACAGATCACTGTAACAGATATAATAGTAATAATAAACTTTTGAACTATTGTGATAATTACAAAATTGTGACACTGAGATACAAAGTAAGTACATGCTGTTGGAAAAATGGTGCCAGTAGACTTGCTCAATGCAGGGTTGCCACAAACCTTCAGTTTGTAAAAAACTCAGAATCTGTTAAGTGCAATAAAGCAAAGCACAATAAAACAAGGCATGCCAGTAATAGGATGCTCGTTTCCCAGATTGAAATGATGAAGAAGCTGGTAAAGTTTTTCAAATATCTGTAGGCTACTTGAAAATTACACAAAGGATACAGGCATTCCAAATAAAGTAAGTGTCATTAAGATAATGTTTAGATGGTGGTTCTGAAGGCAAAGTGGCATTTTGACAGGAAAGATATCTTCAGAGCATTTGCTTTGCAGTTGTTATATACATTCAATGACTGGGAAGGATTTGTATTTTAAAATGGGTATGCAGCAGAACATAGCAATTTGCATAAGTGTCAACTGCAAATTACAGTTATCTTCAAATCCAGAAAGAAACTTATATCTAATTGTAAACATATTGCTTTAACAACAAAGTAAATGTCTTTCCTAAAGTGGCCACTAAAGCCATTTAATATTAATAACTGTAAACTAACAATGATCATAAAACAGAAAATGGAATTAAGATTGCCTTTTCAGTAAGCAGAGACAGCTGGTATCTCTATAGTAATTTAGAATTTACAAAATTCTTTTCCCTACCCTGTCTTAGTCTGCATCTGTTTGTGAGGAAATATGTCCCCTTTTACAGATAAGTAAAAGGAGGTCTCACGGAGGTAAAATAATTTGCCTGAGTTTAGGTCATTTGCATGTGTATATTTGTACAACAAACAATAAATATGAGGGGTAAACCTAGGTCTCTGGAATAGAGACCTAATAGAAATGTTGTGACATTTCTATTACACGAATCTGATGCACAGGCTATAAAAATCTGAGGGGAGAAAATAAAAGTAAAGCTTTGAAAGCATGGCTGTAGCTGCAGAAAATGGGCTGAGACCTTGAGATAAGGCATGGGTTACCTATGCTATTTATTTATTTATTTTATTTATGAGACGAGATTCGCTCTTGTTGCTCAGGCTGGAGTGCAATGGTGCAATCTTGGCTCACTGCAACCTCTGCCTCTCGGGTTCAACCGATTCTCTTGCCTCAGCCTCCCGAGTAGCTGGGATTACAGGCACCCACAACCATGCCTGGCTAATTTTCATATTTTTAGTAGAGACGGGGTTTCACCGTGCTGGCCAGGCTGGTCTTGAATTCCTGACCTCAGGTGATCCGCCCACCTTGGCTTCCTAAAGTGCTGGGATTACAGGTGTGAGCCACCGTGCCTGGCCTTGTTTTTTAAATACCTTAAGGAAATAGGTATGCTTACATTTAATATCAGTTCTGAAAGCAGAGCTTCAGGGTCTCTACCAAGTATAAGGGAAATTCAACCTTAGTATTATGAGCTAAATTACATTTCCCCAAACTTCATGCTGAAGCCCTAACCCCTGGTACCTTAGAATGTGACTGTATTTGGACACAAGGCCTTTAAAGAGGTGATTAAGTTAAATGACACCTTAGGGTGGTCTCTAATTCAATCTGACTGGTGTCCTTATAAGAACAGGAAATTTGGACACACTCAGAGGAAAGGCCATGTGAAGATACAGGGAGAAGGTGATTGTTTGAAAACCAGGGAGAGAGGCCTCAGGAACAATCTAAACTTCTGATAGCTTGATCTTGGACTTCTAGCTTTTAGAACTGTGAAAAAATTAATTCCTGTTGTTTAAGCTACATGGTCAGTGGTACTTTGTTATGGTAGTCCTAAAACATTCTTACACTTACTAATAGATAACAATAAAGAAACTCTGATATGGGTACCTATTCTTTCAACATGATAACAATGATAGCCATGGTTAACATTCATTGAGTGCTTACTATGCACCAGGGAATAGTCTAAGGGTATGTACTAACCCCTTAAATTCTGACCACAATTCTATGAGGTAAAAATACTCTTTATTATTCCTGAATTACATATGAAGAAACTAAGACAGAGAGAGACTAAATAAGTTGCACAAAATGTTTAGCCAATATTTGAATCTAAAGTCTGGCAATGAAAATGGCCACTAATGAACATTCACTGAACTTAATAAAAATATTATGAAGTCCTAGAAATTGAACATTAATTTTGATTGATAGTGTTTATATATGTTTATTACAGACCAGATACCATTACTGACTGAACATCTTCTATTGTTGGATCCACACTAGTAGACACTTTCATATGCTATGCTGTGTGAAATCATAGTCATTCTAGAAAGGCACATATTATTCTCTTTTGTTTTTATGGATGAGGACACTGACTCTCAGATGGACAAAATCAGTTTCCCAACATCAGAAGTGGCAGAAGAAACAAAACAAATATTAAGCTCTGGTGTATCTGAATCCCAAAAAATAACATATTTTTCTACAGTATATATATTCCTATTGTGTTAAACAACAATATTTGAAGTGATACAGTTGAAGAAAAAATATAAATTATTCTGGAAGAAATTCCATTTCTGTGCATGTATGTCACAGTGTTTAAACATACTCCAAAGCATGAAAAGTCAGAGGGTGAAAACGGAACCTGAATTTTCCTTGTTTTGAGTAACACTGTGTATTGAGGCAAGGACTAGTTTTCTTCCATCCATTAACCTCTTCATCATGAACAAAGAGTGAACCTCAACTGTGTGATTTTTGGCTAAGGGCACTTTTAAGTCAAGTCTTTCACATATTCCCAATAGATTTTGTAAAGAATGCTGGGGACCAATTTTTAAATGGAACATCTTGAACAAATTACAGCAAAGGAAATTTTGAGGCCTTGATAATTTAAGTGTTATTTTTACTACTAATGTGAATTCAACCCTAGCAAATTAAAACAGGAAGAATTAATTGGATATGCAAATGAGATTATTCAGTATATAAATCTAATTACATACCAATTTGCTTTAACAGCATGAAAAAAGAATAAATTGTTCTATGTAAATTGATTGTCTTAAATAACCACCTGTAGCCCCACAAAAATTGTCTTGGAAAAGCTATATCGTAAGTGCAGACGTCTAAGTTAATAACATCATGTTCTTCACAGATCTTGTCACAAGAACCTCTTTACAATGAAATTTGCTTATACTCCTGATGTACAATACGGTATTATCAGGTTTCTAGAACATAAGGAAATATGTCACTAACTGGCTTTTTTTCTCCCCAGAGCACAATAGATTGATAAGACATGTTGATTTCTGAAACACTTAATGCTTTCACACAGACTAGACTTGAAGTCTGAGCAATTTTCATGTCTGAAAAATAAGAGAAAAAGATGGGTAAAGTGTGCCAGTCTTTGTTAATTTGGCTGTAGCACTCAAATCGATTTAATCAAATGCTTTTGGTAGAATCAAGCAACGCTCCTCCACCACCCATCTTTAAATTTTTTTTCTTTGCCACTTAGTTTAGGCAAATAAGTTTTGAATATTTAACTGGGAAAGGAGGCATTAATTCATGAAGTCTGTGTCTTGGGAACAAGCAGAATAATACTAGATGTTTACAAAATACAAGCTAAGCAGTTAGTTGCTTTCCTTGACATCAGTTAGAGTCACTGCGTTTATCTCTAGATGCAACCTTAACATACACTTCAAACAGATATATTAATCTAGTATACTCAGGGTTAGCCACACAAAGCTTGGGGCCATTTTCAATGATTCTTGGTCAGAGAGCCCAAATGTCCTAGTTTCTGTGACTCTCCTATAGACAGACTATATAGGGCATGGTGAGTTAAATCCATGGATTCACTTAGGAAATCCAGTTCTACTATAGTCTTGTGCTCTCAGGTTTAGATAGAGGTATTTTGCAGAAAGAAGGATGGATAAAGTATGCATCCGAATTGAGTGATGGATAGACAGGCAGAGAGATAGAGGGTAAAGCAAGGCAAGACAGATATCATCTCCCTTTTCCGTCAGAATTCATTCTTGGCTCTGAGACTCAAGAGAGTTTCTGAAAGGAGATCATGGTGAAATATGGTGAAAGTGTTAGAAACCTAGATGCATGGAGCTTGTGATGATGAAGGCTATGGGCAATTTATCCAAAAGAAATGTTTCTTCTACTTTATTTTGAGCGCAAGTGTCACTAGACCCATTCTCAGTCTCTAAAATAAAACTCAGCAATGGGAGCTGGTACTATTATTGAGAACATCTATGACCAAGTTGCTTTCCCTTTGGAAGATCCTTAAGACTTGCCTGTAGGGGCTTCCTTATCTGCCCTTCCCTATCTGGCAAGGAAGAATACAGACTGGGGAGCAGGATATAGGGACAGATGCCCTGGCTCTGTGCTTGTGCTCTAAGGCAATAGTAAATGGAATCATAAAGAGGAATGAGAGTTACTTACAGTGTCTTGGCATGAACCTGAGAACCTGAAATCAACACCAGTCAGACTGTGGCCTTAATCTGAGTAAAATGGAAGACATAGTGGGGTGATCAGATACCAGGAGAAAATGGGTTTAAATCTGATAAGAACAAATAAATTTGAATGAAAGAGAGGAAGCAGCTTCCAGAGAAGCTATGAAGTATAGCTGTGGCAGCTTTATATAGGGTGCCTGTGACCTCACATATAGGGAGTCAGGGAGCCTTTGAAAGAGAAACTAAAGCAATAGGGTGGTCTCAGTCTACTCTTTGTAATGTAGCTCCTAACATACAAACCAGAATGGTGACTTATCACATCACCACTTTTATTTCCTTTACAGCTCCTATCACTATCTGAAAACATGCCACTGATGTTGGCTTGTTTAATGTGTCTTTTCCAGCTGAAAGGTAATCAGGGATTCCTTACCTGTATTTTTACTGCTAGGTCCTCAGCATCTCACACAGTTTATTATTGTAGAAGATCTATACATGCACAGTAATGCAGAAGATGGACATGGACAAGTCACTAGACTAGTGAACATCGTTCAATAAGAGCTTTCTGGCCAGCTGCTGCGGCTCAGGCCTGTAATCCAGCACTTTGGGAGACTGAGGCGGGTGGATCATTGAGGCCAGGAGTTTGAGACCAGCCTGGCCAACATGATGAAACCCCGCCTCTACTAAAAATACAAAAATTAGCCAGGTATGGTGGTGGGCACCTGTAGTTGCAGCCACTCTGGAGGCTGAGGCATGAAAACTGCTTGAACATGGGAGGCAGAGGTTGCAGTGAGCTGAGATAACACCACTGCACTCTAGCCTGGGAGACAGAGAGAGACTCAATCTCGAACAAACAAATAAACAAACAAACAAAAAGCTTTCTAAGAGCAAATCACCATGAGGTCACTTGAGAAGAGATTAATACATAAGATAAAAGGGGCTCCATAGAGATGATAGAGTTTAGCACGCATTGTTTAAGCCCTTCCTTTGTGGCAGGGGTTGTGCATAATGTTTTAAAAAGATTATTTCAATACAGCCTTACATCTGCCCTAGGAGGTATATTTTATTACCATCACCACTGCCCTGAAAAGGACATTGGGGTTTAGAATGGTTAGGTCACTTGCATCAAATCACATAGCCTATCTGTTGGTAGATTTTGAATTGAGACCCAAACAATCAGAACAAAATATGCCCCCTGGGTCTTGAGGGGCAAAGTTTCAACAAATGGAGATGAGTGAGGAAGGAAGAGCAGGAACAAAGACAGAAGGACAGAAAAATGTAAGTATCTATCTTTTAAGTGCAGAAATAGATATATGTGTGATCACTGAGTAGGAGGAAAGACATTAAAGAGGGGATTTATCAAACACAGGGAAGCTACACATGTTAGATTTGGCTATAATACCAATATACACAAGAATGTATATGTATACCTGTTTCTGTATACACATACATGTATATGTGTACACACATATACAAAAATATGGTCAGGCTATCAGGCAATGGCACTAAAGACATGTGATTGTGATATACTTTATATAATTTACGTTGCTTAATAGAGGAAGGAGAGTTTAATGGTTAATATCGCGTGTCAACTTGATTGGACTGAATGATGCAAAGTATTGTTCCTGGGTATGTCCGTGAGGGTGTTGCCAAAGGAGATTAACATTTGAGTCAGTGGACTGGGAAAGGCAGACCCACCTTCAATCTGGGTGGGCACCACCGTCTAATCAGCTACAGTGCAGCCAGAATAAAAGCAGGCAGAGTGTAGAAAGACGAAACTAGCTTAATCTCCTGCCCTACATCGTTCTTCCGTGCTGGATGCTTCCTGCCTTCAAGCATTGTACTCCAGGTTCTACACTTGGACCTTCAACCACAGACTGAAGGCTGCACTGCCGGCTTCCCTACTTTTGAGGTTTTGGGATTTGGAGTGGCTTCCTTGCTCCGCAGCCTGCAGATAGCCTATTGTGGGACCTCATCTTGTGATCATGTGAGTTACTGCTCCTTAATAAACTCTCACTTATACATACATCTATCCTATTAGTTCTGTCCCTCTCGAGAACCCTGACTAATACGGAGGGTGTCTTCCTTCCGCACGTTTTCATGAAATACTTTGAGATTCACCAAAGTTAAGGTGTGAAAGAAGTACAGACATAATTAAGTATATTACTCAATATGATATAAAAATGGCTTGCAAGCTGACTGGTTTTAAAAATTGCATCTGTCAATACAGGCTATGATAGAATTCTAGTTTCTAAGCAATTTTCCTTTCTGGCATCAATCAGCTCTGGCAAAACAGCAAAGAACAAAATTTTAAAAATTCACCTCCCTGATACCAAATTGCATTGTAATTCATTGTGCTGCAAAGCTTTGCCACAGTTTGGGGGGATATTTAGAATAATGATATATAACCAGGAATGTAGAGTAGGGTCATTGTGAAGACGGTGCACAAACACATCCACTGAACAAACAATGTGAAGCAGTCGACAATAAGACAGAAAACGTTGGGAGTGGGAGGGAATCAAGTTGATGAACTTGTCATTCTCCACTGGAGAATTTATTTGCATTTAGTTGACTTATAAGATTGCTTAAATGAGATATTTCCTGCATTTATGAGGAATAAAATAATGTAGATGTTTTAATGCCAAGGCTGATTCCTGGACAATTTAAGTATTTCCTGCTTTCACATCTGCAAAAAATGTGAATAATATGTACTCCCTGGGAAGTGTCAACAGAATTTACACCAATCATTTCAAATCTGTTTACAGATAAATTCAATACAGTTTTTTTTTATACTCACATGTCACACTGGAAGCACTTATAATAATTAATGGAGCAATTTGCAAAGTCCAAGCATATGACAGCATTTAATTCTATCCATCGTTAAAATTTAATGCGTTTGGTGCATTTCCTTTTTAAAAAACATATAGTTGAAGTTGTATATCACATTAATTTTGAGGGTATTAAATACACTGACTTTTAAAGGGTGATCTGGCAGAATTTGTCTTAGTTTCATACCAAGGCACAATTGAGAAATCAAGGAAAGACTTTATGACCTCCCTCCAATTTTTTTCTCTTCCTGTTAATCATCCTTATTCTCTTCCCCTCTCATCCTCTGTCCAGCACTCTGATACTGCCTCCTTCAGAATGACCTGACAAATGTGACACATTTAAAAAGAGGTCTTGATTAGAACCTCTAATCCTAGGAATAGCTGTATTGTTAGAAGGGACTCTCTGGTTCCAAAGTCAATCAGCTATAAAGGAATTATCACAGGAGTGTAAAATTTGTCTTCAAGGACTGAATAGTGATGTTAGTGTTTCTGATCATAGACCTTCCTCATACAAAGTGTGTACATACACGTGTGTGTGAAAGGTATATTTGTGCATATATATATACACACACACTCACTAGATATTAAAGAGCTGTTCTTGTGTCCAGTTATTTAGCTCACAGTCATTGTTTAGCTTTGTAAGTGTTCCCATTACCCAATCATGCTTTTCTTAAAGAACTACATCAGGTAACCACCGATTCTTTACTACATTTCCCCCCTTGTGTATCTTATTCTTTCCATCAATTCACCATTTCCTCATTATATAATCCCTGGTAGACATATTTCTGTATAAAAACTGTGTGTCTGCTTTTGGTAGAAAGTCTTATTCCTTCCATGCTAACCCATAAATAGCCTTACAAAATCTCTGAATATAGAAATATATAAAAAGCACTACATTGTTAGAGTACAGTTTTTGATCTGTTGTTTCAACGGCAGTTTTCATGCATAATATGTTGGTGTTTGCTTTCGTTACTCAATTTAAACTCTTCAACTTGTCATACTTTTTACTACAATGTAATGAATTTTTCCAACATTGCCATTTGAGAGCTTAGAAAGCTCGCATGAAAAGCAAAGCAATGTCAGATTATTCTCTTACTCATTTCTAATCCTTTAGCCCCCAGCTACATCCCCTTTAAGCCAGACAAAAACAGATTTTGTTTTACATATAAAAGTTGATGATTTTCACTGTATTTTTGGTTCATTGAATTCAATTAACTAAATTCATTAAAACCCAAGTGTGTATTATGTGCCTTTTCGACAGTTCTAGCTCTAGCAAGGGGAAAAAGGGTGGAGGTCAGATAGCTTAGTTTTTCCTTAAGCTATTACAAAAAATATGTCCAAACAACCAGTCAATTCAGTCAAGCATTCAATCATTTGGCTTTATCTGTATAAGGCCAGATAGCTGGTGAGATTTTCTTTTCCCTTCTGTATTTCAACCTTTTATAGAAATTGCAGTAGTAACAAACCCCCAACTCAACAAAACATAAATGTATTAAATATTCTCCAAATAAATTTATTTCAGAAAAGAAAAATTCATTCATTTAATAAATATGCATCAAGTACCCACTGTGTACCAGGCACGATTCTCAAGGAATAAAACAGAGATGCATGCCTTTGAAGAATTTATTAAAAATATAATAAGCAAAATATATAGTGTGTCAGAAGTTTACAAATGTTACCAAAAAAAGAAAAAGTGGAACAGGATAAGGGAGCTCCATGAATGTGGAGGGAAGTGCATAAGATGTAGTAGGAAATAGGTGTTTAGAATTAGCTTCATTAAAAGGGTGAGGTCTGAGCAAATTTTTGAGGAAGAGATGGAGTTGGGCAAGCACTGATCTGAGGGAGTAGTAGACCATAGCCTGATGGTAGATACAAGCCTAGCATGTTAACAGGTGGGGCAGGGCACCAGTTGAACAAGGACAGAATTAAATAGGAATAGAAGAAAATACTGTAGAATAGAATTAGGAAGAGAGGAGTTAGATAGTTGTGGAGGGATGCAGTGCAGGTTATACACGACAGGATAAGAGAAGGACTTTGGCTTTGCTCTGAGTAAAATGGAGAGTCAATGAAAGTTTTTGAAGAAAAAAAAAGAATGTTGTGTTCTGATTTACTTTTTAAAAGAATCACTCTGATAGCTGTGTTGAGAATAGAGTTTAGGGGGAAAGGGGAAAAGCGGCGAGACCAAATTGTAAAATAGATTGTAGGGAGTAAAAGGCAGACCAATGAGGAGGGTATTTTAATATTCCAGAAGAAAGATGCTTGCTGGTGCCTCAGACCAGAATGGTAGCATGGAAGGTGGTGAGAACTAATAGTTGGGTTCTGAATATATTTTAAAGGTAAAGCCACATATTGGCTGAGGGACATGAGAGAAAGCAAACAATTTTAAAAGAATTTAAGGTTTTGGTCTGAACAATGAAAAAGATGAAGTTGTCATCATCTGAAATGGGGACATGTGCAGGTGAAACAGGTTTGGGGGAGAAAAAGAGGAGGTCAGGTCAAGAAGTTGACTTTGAGATGCCTATTAGTCATCACATTGTATATGTCTAGCTAAATGGTTTCATCAACACTATGAGTTTTCATATAAAGAAATTCACTCTCATACAGTTTTTGAGTTGTGAATATAATTAAAATAAACAAGTATCAAAGTTTATTGATTATTGCAGTTTTTAAAAAGCTAATGACTGAATGTGTGTCAGAAAGTAAAAAAAAAGATAAATGTTTCTTCATTTCAGAAATCTTTAATTTGTAAACTGCAACTTCCTTTATAATACAAATAAAATTCTATTTACATTTTAAGGGCTTAAAAAGGTTTAAGGCATTTTCACATCTTACTGAAAGGGAAACCTTTTATTGCTACAGCTGTGTTAGGGACAGGGGCAAAACATTGAATCACATGAAACCAGGAGTTTGAAGGTGAGGCTGGAAACAGAGAAAGGCTATTATCAAGGATCCAAAAGAGCACTAACAGGTTTAAAGAATCTGCATAGAGTCATGAATCTGAAGCCATGTGAGAATGGGCATTAAGGGAGAAGTTAATGGAAAAATTTTTCCAATAAGGTGGAAGTTAAAGTCAAGCAAGAGGAGAACAATAATTATCACTTGTTAAATTCCTATAATGTGTTATGCTGTGCTTGGCAGTTTATACATGTAATTCATTAAAGAACTATCATTTATCTACCTTTATTGTAGAGGCACAATTTATAAGTGAATGAATTAGCAATTTGCCCACAGTTACAAGTTTAAAAGCAAAAGTCCTCCTTTCTAAAGGAGTCCTCCTTTGCCTTATCTCTGAAACAAGCAGCGTACACACACTTCAGTTGCTGTTCTTCAGGTTGTGCAATGCAGGGGCCCAAATGTGTCACCCCATGTTGGTGCCTGCTTCAACAAGAAACATCATTGAGCTTTGAAGGTACCTCTGCTGTCTATGTCTCTTGGGATTTGAATTCATCCTCTTAATTATTACTGCCCTGCTTATTCAACTCCTATAAATCCTTGATTCTTGTCCATTAGCCTGTATGTTTTACTATAGTTGTCTCCATGCGTGTGACATTGGGTTATCTGCCTAACCTCTGATGTCCCCCTAGACTTGTCATCTAATACTCATGCCTACCCTTGCCTAAATGTATTTTCTAAATTTCTAACTTCCAATTACAGACGCTTCCCTTGATTGACTCTTCATTGAATGCCTAATCTAACTTTGATCATGGTTTGCAGTTTCCAAAAAGCCAGAATTTAGAAGCCATACCTGGAATCAGAATCCATTTTGCTTTTAAACTTGTAACTATGGGCAAGTTTTTAATTCCTTCACTTATATAAATTGTAACTCTACAATTAGCTTATTTACAAAAATGTTTTAAACACCTTGTATATATAAAGAAAATGGAGGCGAGGTGCGGTGGCTCAGGGCTGTAATCCTAGCACTTTGAAAAGCCAAAGCAGGCAGATCACCTGAGCCCAGGAGCTCAAGAACAGCCTGGCCAACATGGTGGAACTCTGTCGCTACTAAAAATATAAAAATTAGCCAGGCATGGTGGTGCACACTTGTAGTCACAGTTACTAGGGAGGCTGAGTTGGGAGGCTCACCTGAGTCCGGGAAGTCAAGGTTGTAGTAAGCTGAGATCATGCCACTCACTGCACTCCAGACTAGGTGACAGAGTGGGACACTATCTCAAGAAAAAAAGAAAAAGAAAAAAAGAAAGAATGAAAGAAAGAAGGAAGGAAGGAAGGAAGGAAGGAAAGAAGAAAGAAAGAAAGAAGGAAAGAAAGAAAGAAAGAGAGAGAGAGAAGGAGAGAGGGAGGGAGGGAGGGAGGGAAAGAAGAAAACGGAAACTATGCACTATAATTACAAATAATTAAAAATTGATATAGAGATGTATATGAAAGAATATTATCAATTCTAAAGCCATTGCCTTTGAGATAGTTAATACTGTTTTGTTCTTCAGCAGCAAATACATTTAAATGACTAGAAAACAGTCTTCATAAAATTTGATGCTTATAAAAATTTATCTACCTCCATTGGTAGATAATTGGTGTTTGTAATTTTGTTAGGATTTTATAAGCTTATTTGGACTTCACTGTTCATATTAGGAGTGGGGATACAGTTATAAAGTAATAAACAGACATGAGTTTGAGTTTGGAAGTTTGGAGATTACCCAATAAAAAAAATGCATTAAGAAGGACTTTTCTTTATTTTCTAAAACACTTTAATTCCAGATGCATTTAATAACTCAGATAATTTAAAGAATAGAGATAAATAATTCCTGGGTTTTTTTTTTTTTTTTCCTCTCTGAGGTGAGCAGGTTGTAGGTCTCAGACTTCTATAAAATGATTACACAGCCTCTATAGGCAATAAATATTCTATCTTCTATGTCTAATTTAAATAAGCATAATTAATGTTGTTCAACAGTAACAGAGGGGCCAAAGAAGAGAGGGGATGAAGTACATTCTGATGCCCGATGATGTAAAGTTTTGAGTAAGTGGAATTACCTCTATTGTCCTCCTCCTCCTAATAGGTGGTGGCAGCTTTTGTTACCAATACCAAAATGCCAAGGGTTTGGGGTTTGATCTAGGTTCTGCTTTTCACAGGAGAAAGCCAATCACTGGGACAACAAGTATTGCTAGGGAAGAAGGTTTTAATCAGGTTCTGCAGCCAATAAGATGGGAGATGAGTCTCAAATTCGTCTTTCTCACCAACTAAAATTAGGGGTTTATATAGCAGGGAAGAAAAGTAACCATGTGTGGGAAAACAGGAATTAGGGAGGGGTAAGGAAGAGAAGTTGGTCAACAGGAAGCAGGTGCTCAGTTGGGCAATAATGATGCCTGAGAGGTCTGGTGTCTCATTGTCTAGAGGTGGTGATCTGGTAAGTTTCAGTTCCTTGATACTACCCGGGAGATCTGATGGTTGGTATCCTGAGAAAGGAACTCAACAAATGTAACTTTCTCAAGTTTTAAGACTGGGAGGGTCAATGTATATGTTAAAGAAACCATAAACATCAGTGCTATGGGACAATCTGGCCAGTTTCACTTTCATCAAGATCCAAGAGCAAGCTCTGAACATGGCCAGAAAAAGCCAGAAGAGGCAATGAGCAGGGCAGATGCTGGGTGGTGCCTCCAACTAACATGTCCTTCTGTGGGCACATTCAAGGAGCCCTTGTGAAAGCTTCCAAAAATAACTGAAGGACAAAGGAACAGAAAATTGGGATCTAGTTATTCCATGGTGAAGGAGCCACTAGACATGGGGGATAGAGATGCATGAATGTTTATGTAGATATGCACAAACAGTACCTTTTTTACTCACAGATTTTTCACTTTCAAATTACAGTTAAATGGGAGATAAGGCATGGCTAAAATTGTTAATAGAGGAAAAAGTGTGAGAAACAGAAAAATGAAGAGAAAATCCTTTCATTTCCAATTACAGTTTGGTATCTCAGTATCTCCCACTGTCCTTTTTTGACTTTACTTTTATCTTTCTTTGGAGATTGTCAGATTGACCCATCAAATGTAACAGGCTATTTTTCAAGGAGATATAGAGGGAAAGGAATTTTAACAGTTATCCAGAGTGGTGGCATTGAACAGGTGGCTAGATAGTGAATAGGTTTCAGTTTAAGTGTAATACAGCAACATCACTCACTAGAAAAAAAAAATTCGATAAAAACTTACAAATTCCCCTAGATGGTTCAGAGATATCTGTCTTGCTGATCTATGTTTAGTTACTACATGAAATGAATCCCTTCAATAACTGAGTGGCACATGCCAGGTCTTTCTACTAAGAATAAAATCTTCACCCCAATACTGGATTTCTTTTGTTAGATTTCAAGTGGTTAATGTATGTAATTATTTATATAATTTTTTATTTTATTGTTATTTTTTGAGATGGAGTCTCGCTCTGTCACCCAGGCTGGAGTACAGTGGTGCAATTTCGGCTCACTGTAACCTCTGCCTCCCGGGTTCAAGTGATTCTCCTGCCTCAGCCTCCTGAGTAGCTGGGACTACAGGTGTATGCCACCATGCCCAGCTAATATATATATATATATATATATATATATATATTTTTTTTTTTTTTCTGTATTTTTAGTAGAGATGAGTTTTCACCGCGTTAGCCAGGATAGTCTTGGTCTCCTGACCTCATGACCCACCCACCTCAGCCTCCCAAAGTGCTGGGATTACAGGTCTGAGCCACTGCACCCGGCCCTAGAATTTTTCAAGAACTAATAGCCTTCTTTAGTTTCCTACACAAAACTATTATAGCATCGAATAAGTTCTGAAAGAGCATTTTTTGGAAGGAATGCTTATTTGCTATATTAAACAAATATTGCCACATACACAAATATTTTCTGCTACTTAAGAGAATTTTTAAAAAAGTGTAATTCTCCAGCATTGAGACTTTAAGCAGTGTTTGCATTATAGACTAGTTCAAGTGGAGTAGTGTCTAAGAGAAAATACCGCAGACTGAATGTTAAGATATTTATACATATAGGCTAATACATTTTTCATTTAACTACAGAGTGGAAGCTAATACATTTGTGTAGTGAAACTAATACATTTTTCATTACTTAAATGCATAGTAGATAGTTCCAGAGTTACTAATGAATTTACATGAGATCCTCCAAAGAACTCAGAAACAATTTAAATTGTTTCCCAACCACTATGTTCATCTGTTCTTGTAAGGGATAGGATATCATTTGTAGAGAGTAGGCAAGCATTTCTTCATCTACAATATCAACAATGTTGAAAGGTAATGGAACTTAAAGTAGAAAATAGAAAATGTGTGTTTCCACTATACTACTTTACTCTCAGTATCCCATTTCTTCCTTTTATTTCCTGACAAGTGACGAGCAAATGCTTTTCTTCCTTTTTCTCCTTCTTAACAGGAGGTAGATTTTGAGGTCAAGAGCAAAGACCAAGTGACTTTCTGAATTAACCTCATGCCAGCAAGGTTATGAACACAGTGCTTCTGCTTTCTTAAAGACTTTTACAGGCGGCAGACTACTGTGAGTGTGGAGAGGATATTTTGGATCTAGCTGGTTTTGTGATTGCATTATCATCACTAATAAAATAGACATTAAAGATGTCTTTAGAAATATTCTCACCTAATTAAAAGATCTACTGCATTTTCACAATGGATTTAAGCCCCAAATCAAGGTTGACTTTCTGTATAAACATGAGAAACTGATGTGTTTATGAACCCAAAGTCGGCCATGCTGAAATTCTCACAATTTAAAATCAGACAATGTGTTGACATCTCTGTTTATTAAATATGTACAGGAGCAGAATTCGGAGGCATAGCACTGAATGTAACTAATGAAGGGTGATAAAGGGTTTTGGGAGTTTATCTGTTCCTAAAATTTTCTTGATGAATCCAGTGCCTAGCCAGCAGTCAAGGGCAGTGATTGTTCTGCACTCTGAATGAGGGCATCATTTATGTTGTGTTTTATGTGAACAGTGCTCCCAGCTGTTGCAGCCTTCATGGGGCTATAGCTAAGGTTTGCATAACTGAACTCCTATGTACAAATGGCTGATGATTTCTCTACCTTAAATAATTCTTTGGAATACAGAAACAACACGGAGAAGAATATTTATAAAAATCAACTTGAAGCAAAAGGTAGTGTACAACCTTAGATTCTATATATAATTTATCTATGTTACAAATAGATATTATATAAATGTATATTTAAATTATATATACAAAATATAAATTATATATACTATTACTTGTGATTTTTCAATCAACATTTCTTTTTTTTTTTTTTTTTTTTTTTGAGACTGAGTCTCGCTCTGTCGCCCAGGCTGGAGTGCAGTGGCCGGATCTCAGCTCACTGCAAGCTCTGCCTCCCGGGTTTACGCCATTCTCCTGCCTCAGCCTCCCGAGTAGCTGGGACTACAGGCGCCCACCACCTCGCCCGGCTAGTTTTTTGTATTTTTTAGTAGAGATGGGGTTACACCGTGTTCGCCAGGATGGTCTCCATCTCCTGACCTCGTGATCCGCCCGTCTCGGCCTCCCAAAGTGCTGGGATTACAGGCTTGAGCCACCGCGCCCGACCTCAATCAACATTTCTTAAGGAAAATGCAAAGCTAGATGGTTAAAAACATTTGAGGTCTTTAAATCCCGATTTTGGCATTCACTGGCAGGGCGACCCTGGGGAATTTACTCAGCTTTTCTGAGGCACATCTGAGCGTTATCACTCATAACACAAAGACAGTGATGACATATACCTTGTGCAGTGTCACGAGAATTATTAAGTGCAGAGTTAATGCAATGTGGCTGGCATACAGTAAGTGCTAAAGAAATGTGAAATCTTTATCTCTACTTGGTACAATATTTTGGCACCACTGGTGAATTTAACTTATGTGAGTTAAATCACACCCTAAGAGCTCAAGGATAATGCTGTTCCGGGTTTTCTGGATGTCAACGCTATGCCCCACAGCGAGCATGAGAAGCATAAATGTGAAACTCTTTGAGTAAGTCTTGATCTCTTCATGCCTCTCAATGCCATGTTGAGTGTAATTCTGGTATATGAAAGAATACAGTTTACATACAACATGACCCCTGAGAATAGGAAAAGTCCTTTATCTAATGCTCAACTGAAAAACAGCCATTTTTTCCAGTGTTATGAAGAAATTCAGAAGCGTTGGGTTTACTGAAATGCAATATGTCAGTCTCCAACATGGGCTTTACCTAAAAGGTTTTGAAAACCAATTTTGTCTATGCACAGTTTTCAGAAATGAGACTCTAAATAAGATATGACTGCACTAGGTAGAAAATGTAACAGATGAGCACTAGGGGAATTAAACAATTAGCAACATACAGTCTCTGTCTTTTAAGAGATTGCAGATCAGGAGAGAGGTAAACAAAGTGTGGCTGCAGAAGATATATACATATATATACACACACACAGACACAGACGTTTGCGTGTGTGTGGATGTGTGTTTTGAGACAGGGTCTTGCTCTGTCCCCCACAGTGAAGTGCAGTGATGCAATCATGGCTCACTACAGCCCTGAACTCCTTTTGCTCAAGCAATCCTCTCACCTCAGCCTCCTGAGTGCATAGGATTACAGGTGCACGCCACCATGCCCAGCTAAATTTTTAATTTGTTTTTTTTTGTTGTTGTTGTTTTTGTTTTTTGTTTTTTGTAGAGATAGGGTCTCCCTATGTTGCCCAAGCTGGTTTTGAACTCTTGGGTTTAAGCGATTTTCCCACCTTGGCCTCCTGAAGCTCTAAGTTTACAGGTGTGAGCCACTATGCCTGGCTAGAAATGATTTTTAATACCGCATGAACTTTGAACCCTTACTTTCTTGGTTTGAATTTTACTTTACCTAAGGCATCTTTGTTAACTTGACTTCTGTTTCTTCAAATTAAAAAAAAAAACAAAAAACAAAAAAAAAAACTTTCAAATTATTTACATATGAAGCCCTTAATATAGCACCTGGTACATTATCAAAACTATGATCACTGGGACTTGAAAATTGGTATAGAACCAGATGGTAGACATGACTGAACCAGTCTCAGGCTCTGAATGGTACTGGGGATAACTGATGGGTCTTGTATAGTACATGGTAACTCTTAAGGGGTATTTTGTTTTCATTGCATTATGTGTTGTTTTTAACGTCAAATTTGCTTTCTTCTTCTAGTGCATATGAACATCCAGCTAATCTCTGGGGGTTACTAAATCATTTGTGAGGTTCACTAACGGAAGCATTCTGTTAACTGCATATGGCTATTACATAATAAATGAAGTCTTTCGAAACTAAGTATTCGTCACAATAACCCATCACACTATATGGATTTTAACCTTAGAGTAACTACTTTCCTTTTTCCCCCTCAAGCTAATTTACTGACCTAGTGACCTTTGCTTTCTAGCAGTCAGAAGTAACAAATATGGAAATAAAGCATTAAGCACTGCATCAGGGCTACTACTCTTAGAAAACATTGTTAAGACCTAATTTCTGGAGAAGAGATGAGAGATTTTGCCTTATAATATTACTACTCTCACCTCCATCAATATAGATTGAGATCTGATGGGAATGAAAGAAAATTTTTATAACTTGGTCAACTGATTATAAGTTGAGGTTTGGTAAGATGCAAATAAAATACACATTTTGAATGAACTGAAAATTTACTTGATCAAGTACAGACAATGTCTTTACACAGGTAAATCTTTAAAGCTAATAAGACTTCTGTATTATGAATATTTACATAATTTTAAATTTTACACATTTTTTAAAAAGGAATGCTACTCAACAAATCCTAGTATTCCTAAAATTTTATTAAACACATAGTACACACACACACACACACACACACACACACACACACTCTCCTTTAATAAATAGACAGGGATATCCCATACTAATTCCTCTCAAATTTTACTATAATTTCAGAGAAAAAGATTTAACAGTATTAAGTTAGAGTTTCTCAGCATTATTTATGGTTCATGTACTAATAAGAAATGGGAATGTATTGGGCTTGTCAAGTCAACAGGTAACATAAAGCAGTGGTCAGCAAACTTTTTCCTTAAGTATATGTTTTAGTAAGATAGATATATAGATTGTAAATATTTTAGACTCAGATTCTTTGTTTGTTTTGAGACAGGGTCTCACTCTGTCACCCAGGCTGGACTGCAGTGGCAGGATCTTGGCTCACTGCAACCTCTGACTCCCAGATTCAAGCAATTCTCTCACTTCAGCCTCCCAAGTATCTGGGACTACAGCCGTGTGCCACCATGCCTGGCTAATTTTTGTTGTATTTTTTGGCAGAGATGGAGTTTCACCATGTTGGCCAGGCTGGTCTCGAACTCCTGACCTCAAGTAATCCACCAGCCTTGGCTTCCCAAAGTGCTGAGATTAAAGGCATGAGCCACTGCACACAGCCTTCAGATGGTTTTGTGGCTTTTTTGCTCGTTTACAACTTCTCAATGCTGTTATTGTCGTGTGATAACAGTCCTAGATAACACATAAACCAGTGAGTATGGTTGTGTGTTCCAATGAAACTTCATTTACAAAAGCAGGTAGAGAGGCAGATTCGGCTCAGGGTCCTACTTTTCTGACTTCAGGTAAAGAGAAATAACTTTGCAGAGGATGAAAGTTATCTTAACAAGAAACATAGAGAAACCCCTCAAATTGAGTTTCTGAGGCAGGTGGGGCTGGCAGGAAATGTCCATGGATTAATATTAGTTTGTGGCATAACTGATTCCAGAGTATCATGAACTCTCTAGTAATCTACAAGATTCCCCTTTAGAAAACAAACAAACAACAACAACAACAAACGATAACACAGCATCAGTGCAAGCAGGCATCACATATTATACAGTCAACTGATGTTGATTATGACAAAAGCTAGAGAGATGTATCAGGAATATTAGTGGCCTAAAGAAGAACCATGAACTGTAGAAAACTAAGGAAGCTGGTGCTAAAACTTAGGCTTTCTATTTTCTTATAAAGTCATGTCACCAGCCTCCAAGGCTAGCGCACCACCAGCAATGACCAGATGTCAGTCTGTGAACCTAGAATGGGAAGGAACAGGGTTAAAATTCTTCACTAGAAAATAGAAAATCAAATTCAGAAACCAAGTGGTGATCACTGGACTTGGGAAAATTGAATATTTGAAAAATATTTATTTTAAAATTAGATGCTGCATTAGTCTGCTCAGGCTGCCATGGCAGAATTCCACCGAGTGGGTTGCTTAAACAACAGAAATTTATTTTCTCACAGTTCTGGAGGCTGTAAGTCCAAGACTGAGGTGCCAACAGGATTGGTTTCTGGCGAGGGCTCTCTTCTTGGCTTGCAGATGACCTCTTTGTGTCCTTACAGGGCCTTTTCTGCGTATGCATCCCTGGTGTCCCTTCCCCTTATTATAAAGACAGCAATCCTGTTGGATTGGTACCATGTCCTTATGACCTCATACTCACATTTGGGGGTTAAGGCTTCAATTTGGGGGGGACCTTCAGGCTGTAACATATGTCCCTTTCAGATACCATTTCTTAAGACAAAATTTCACTATAGCTACCGACAACTGACCAAATTAAATTATTCTGAAAGTCCACCGTAACAGCAGTTGGATTCTGACTCAGATAGGCCGTCTATTCTATTTGCCACACAACTGGGAAACTTTTCTCAGACAAATCATATCATGAGTAAAAAATAAACACACAAACAAAAAACCTTTTGGGTTCTATCCAGTTCCAAATTATTACAATCCAGAAAATAATTTTGTGATTAAAAACCACTTTTTTGGTTATGTCCAGTTCTGAATTATCACAAGATTACATTTCTTTCAATATGGCAGTTACCACTGTCTATAAATCAGACATGGAACTACAGGTTGAAGGATGTTCAACTGATTTTGGAGATTCAGATCTGATTTCTTTCTAATTTGAGAGAATAGAGAGCTTTGTTCTCATTTCACTGACACTGATAAAGGCAACTAGAAAAAAATATTCCACTTCATCACTCCCTACTGATGGCAATCAGAGAAATTTGGAAATCTTCTCTCAACAGTCACTTAGATTGGCACAAAACTACATCAGATACCCATTGCATTCTATTGAGAGTGGAAAATATTCTCATAAATCAAACCTGTTAAACACTTTTTTCTTGCCCAAGATCACAGCATTGTGGAAGAGCAAAGTTGATCTCTAAAGCCATTTCTCTTAGGTGTCCTCCGTCTCCCACATGCACAGCTGCAGGCTCCTGCCCCTACTGCTCAGTGTTTCTGCGGTGACCTTCTACCTGGCTGCCTCACAATTGCTTTCCCAAGGTCAAACTCCCTCTCAACTGTTACTTTGGAAAGCAGCTGAAAAAATAACTTCTGCTAAAAGGGGTACCGATCAAAACTGTCTTAATATGCTGAGGCTCCTCTAGGCATTTGTGGTTTAGAAGGTAATGCTGGAGGAAAAGTGGCTTACAATGGAAGGGGTGACAACTAATGGAGGCACTCACTAGCCCAAAAGGGGAAATACATCTAGCTATAGAAGCCAGTTCAGCCACCTCTCAAATTATACTATGAAGCAAGTTCCTCATCAATTTGTACACAAAAATGTCACCTCCGGGATAATTCAACAATGGCAGAAAACTTGATAACTACAACTTTTGTGATTCTGAGAAGAACTACTTGATGACATAACAAAATCTAAATGCATGTTTTCAATTAAAGTATGTTAAATGTTAATCTGTTAATTAATCCTGATTCATAATAAATTTGTTTTAATAAATAAGCTTTGATGCATTTGTGTGGAAAAAATGACAGTTGGCCGGGCGTGGTGGCTCATGCCTGTAATCCCAGCACTTTGGGAGGCCGAGGCGGGTGGATCATGAGGTCAGGAGATCAAGACCATCCTGGCTAACACGGTGAAACCCCATCTCTACTAAAAATACAAAAAATTAGCCGGGCATGGTGGTGGGCTCCTGTATTCCCAACTACTCGGGAGGCTGAGGCAGGAGAATGGCCTGAACCTGGGAGGTGGAGTTTGCAGTGAGCCGAGATCATGCCACTGCACTCCAGCCTGGGCGACAGAGCGAGACTCCATCTCAAAAACAAACAAACAAACAAACAAACAAACAAACAGACAGTTAATGGCAACATCCCTCATATAGATGACAGAGCCCTGTTGGTAAACAAAGTTTACTGCTACCCTAAGGTCAGTGGATTCAAGAAAAAAGAGTCAACATGTCTAAGAAAAATGACAGCTTAATGAAATCAGATGCTAGAAAATAAACATAACTTGCAAGAACGACTGGTAGGATCCATACCACAACTGAGTGCCTTCCAACTTGATGCAAAATCCATTTAAAAACCACTGTCTATGTATAAACACTGTAAAACGAGTTGCACATGGTACAAAGATGCAACATACGTAGTCCTTGCCCTCAAAGTAGGGTGACCAATTTATCAAAGGTACCTGGGGCTTGGTTTCAGCACTAAAAGTCCTGCATCCCAGGAAGTCTCCCAACTTCAGCCAAACCAGGATGGTTGGATATCTTACCTCAACAACATGTTTAGACTAGTAAGAAGATGAGGCACAAAACAAATTATATACGAAAATGAGCAAAGTGGGGAGTGGGAACCAAGGGCAGACTGAGTATGGACATACATAATACTACGATTATAAAATGAAACACAGATAAACTTCTGTGTACTGCCATTGAATTGCATCCCTGTAATGTGGTAAATGTGAGAATGGCTATCCAGATGTGGAAGCCTAGACACTTGCTTCCTCCTCATATCAATTTTTGTATCTCTAGCATCTAGTACAGTTGACTAAGAAAACACACTCATTAAGTTAAATTAGAGGGAAATGCCACAGTAACATTAAACTTTTATTATCTAAAGATTCTAAGTAATCTGGGTTATCACAATTAATTTTTCTGTTTTTCTACCCACAGTGTAGCTGTAGCTGAAAAAATGTAAAAATAACCACTTCCAAGCCAACCCAATTCTTTCCTCTCCTCTTGGGTCATTATTTTCCCTCTTAAATGATATAAGGGGATTTTATTCAGTCCTTTTTACTCCTAGGAAAAATAGATTGTGGATTTTGTTTGTTTTTTGTGTTTCTTTTTTGAGACGGAGTCTTGCTGTGTCACCTAGGCTGGAGTTCAGTGGCATGATCTCGGCTCGCTGCAAGCTCCGACTCTTGGGTTCACGCGATTCTCCTGCCTCAGTCTCCTGAGTAGCTGGGACTACAGGTGCCTGCCACCACGCCTGGCAATTTTTTTGGTTTTTGTTTTTGTATTTTTAGTAGAGATGAGGTTTCACCATATTAGCCAGGATGGTCTTGATCTCCTGACCTTGTGATCCGCCCACCTCGGCCTTAGATTGTAGATTTTTAAGATATAAGACACAAAGTACAATCATAAAGAAAAAACTTAACGGGCTCAACTATGTTAATATTAAGAACTTCTGCTTTATCAAAGGACACCAAATAAGAGCAAAAAGGCCAGCAAGCAACTGGGAGAATACGTGTGCAACTTAGAGAACTGGCAAAAGATAGCGTCCAGAATACAGAGAACTTCTCCAAATAAGGAGACGTTTAATTGCAAATTAAAATATTGAGATATCATTTCAAACTCAACGAATTGTCAAACAGGCAAAAGTCTGACACTGTCAAGAGTTGTCCAGAATGTGAAAGAACAGGTACAATTAGATACTGGTAGAAGAAATTTAACTATAACAACTCTTTGAAAAACAATTTAGTGTTATCTGGTGAAGCTGAGGATACAAATACCTCATGAGTCAATAACTCTACTTGTTAGAATCATTTGCAGCAGGAGACATATTTAATAATATTCATAGCAGAACTTAATGGTAATAGCAAAAAAAGAGGATATCAATATTAAGTGGATAGTAAAGTATAGAATACCAATTCACAAATAATGACAGAAAAGTGAAAATAAAATAAACAAATTAGATCTAGTTATAGCAGCATAGATGAATCTCAGGAACCTAAGCGGAGTGAAAGAAGGAAGTCACAAGTTTCAGCATAACTCCATTCACACAAAGTTTATATTTGGAGATACATGTGGCAAAACCATAAAAGTAATGGAATAATAAACACAAAATTCAGGATCATGGTTACACTTGGGAGGACAGAGACTGGTATCACAGAGGAGCATTCTGGAAATTTCAGAGTTAATGGTAAATGATAATTGGCTTAAACTGTCATTAAGTATCTGTTACATTGTTATTCTCAAGGAGAACTACAAACCACTGCTCAGTGAAATAAAAGAGGACACAAACAAATGGAAGAACATACCATGCTCATGGATAGGAAGAATCAATATCGTGAAAATGGCCATACTGCCCAAGGTTATTTATAGATTCAATGCCATCTCCATCAAGCTACCAACGAGTTTCTTCACAGAATTGGAAAAAACTGCTTTAAAGTTCATATGGAACCAAAAAAGAGCCCGCATCTCCAAGACAATCCTAAGTCAAAAGAACAAAGCTGGAGGCATCACGCTACCTGACTTCAAACTATACTACAAGGCTACAGTAACCAAAACAGCATGGTACTGGTACCAAAACAGAGATATAGACCAATGGAACAGAACAGAGTCCTCAAAAATAATACCACACATCTACAGCCATCTGATCTTTGACAAACCTGAGAGAAACAAGAAATGGGGAAAGGATTCCCTATTTAATAAATGGTGCTGGGAAAATTGGCTAGCCATAAGTAGAAAGCTGAAACTGGATCCTTTCCTTACTCCTTATACGAAAATTAATTCAAGATGGATTAGAGACTTAAATGTTAGACCTAATACCATAAAAACCCTAGAGGAAAACCTAGGTAGTACCATTCAGGACATAGGCATGGGCAAAGACTTCATGTCTAAAACACCAAAAGCAACGGCAGCAAAAGCCAAAATTGACAAATGGGATCTAATTAAACTAAAAAGCTTCTGCACAGCAAAAGAAACTACCATCAGAGTGAACAGGCAACCTACAGAATGGGAGAAAATTTTTGCAATCTACTCATCTGACAAAGGGCTAATATCCAGAACCTACAAAGAACTCAAACAAATTTACAAGAAAAAAACAAACAACCCCATCAAAAAGTGGGCAAAGGATATGAACAGACATTTCTCAAAAGAAGACATTCATACAGCCAACAGACACATGAAAAAATGCTCATCATCACTGGCCATCAGAGAAATGCAAATCAAAACCACAATGAGATACCATCTCACACCAGTTAGAATGGCGATCATTAAAAAGTCAGGAAACAACAGGTGCTGGGTAGGATGTGGAGAAATAGGAACACTTTTACACTGTTGGTGGGATTGTAAACTAGTTCAACCATTATGGAAAACAGTATGGCGATTCCTCAAGGATCTAGAACTAGATGTACCATATGACCCAGCCATCCCATTACTGTGGATATACCCAAAGGATTATAAATCATGCTGCTATAAAGACATTGTTATTCTCTATACCTTAGGCATGCTTTATAAGTATTCTTGTATATTGACCCAATATTTAATGAAAATAATTTTAGAATAGAATATCCAAGCCATCCCATGAAAAGTTCCCAGGATGTCAAGGGTCCCAAAAGTCTGCTCTTGTGGCATTGTGGGAGGTGTGCATGGATTTTTAGAGACCCACTACCTTTTTGGAGAATGAAGATGGCAGTGAGTTACAATTCTTATTAAGCACATGATTACAGTATGTACTGAAAAAAATACTGGCAATTATGTATTAAGCATTTACTATGCATTTATACTGCTTTAAGTGCTCTTTATTTCATTTAGCCTTCACCACATCCCTATAAGGTAGCTACTGTTACTACTCCCATTATGAGTAAACTGAGGCTTAGGGAGATAAAATAATATATCTAGTTTCACATATCTAATTAAGTAATACAGCTAAAATTAAGAATCAGAGGCCAGGCCCAGTTACTCATGCCTATAATCCCAGCATTCTGGGAGGTCGAGGTGGGTGGATCATTAAGGTCGGGAGTTCGAGAACAGCCTGGCCAATGGGGTGAAATCCTGTCTCTACTAAAAAAATACAAAAATTAGCTAGGCGTGGTGGTGTGCGCCTATAGTCCCAGCTACTTGGGAAGCTGAGGCAAGGGAATCGCTTGAACCCAGGAGGCGGAGGTTGCAGTGTGCTGAGATCACGCCTCTGCACTCCAGCCTGGAAGACAAGGTGAAATTCAGTCTCAAAAAAAAAAAAAAAAAAAAGAGAATCAATAATTCCAATTAAGAGTCAGCACTCTTAATCTTATTGTAAAGTTTATCTGTATAATACAAGTAAAGGAAATGGGAACTGAATTAGCACTGATTAATCTGAAAAGCACGCCTTGGTCTTATGTCGACACGCAGGTTGCAAAGTTGACAAGTAAAAGGTAAGGCATTAGTCCCCAAATTAATTTTTATTCATCGTAGATGCTGATTTGTGGCAACATATATTGTACTGAATATATCAAAGTAGAAATTTTTCTCCCTCAAGCAATTTAAAAAAATTAAATTCTTCAAAAGCTGAATCTCGCCTAACATTAAAAACAGCATCAACCATAAGAGTTCACAGCTTTTTGTTTGTTTGTTTATTTCCTGGACCCTTTTTAGTGCACTGGTGAAACCTATGAATACTTTTTTCAGGATAGTATTTTCTAGTACATAAAGTAACATACATAGAATTACAAAGACAACAATTTATACTGAAGAACAATTATAAAAGTATTTTTAAATTCTGTAATAAAATAATGTGTTTCTAGTGGTGAATGTCATAAGTACTGAAATTTCAAAGTAGTGAATGGCATAAACAATATTTTGAGATATATGTAATAACTATGATATATGAAGATATCAATCAGTGACTTCTGCTAGTAGTAAAGCCACTGTAACTGATCAAAATTCCATGATTATCTCATTAACAATTAAAGAAACAGCTACATTTCAGTAAATGGTTAATGAACATAGAGGTTTTTTTGTTTTGTTTTGTTTTGTTTCTTTCTTTCGATGTGTGAGTCCTGGTCAAGAAACCCTGACCTACTGTATTTTGTTTTGCTTCTCCAAAGTCACTTCCTTTTGACTGATCTGGATTTCCTAGTCAGGGGACACTCTGCTCTGTTCTCTTTACTGTTTCATTCAGGCTAATACACATACTATTGTTTTCCACTCTGTATTCCCAAGCCTTATGATGTATCCAAGCTACCTTGTTACTGCAGTGGTTTCTACGCTTGCTCTTTCACCAGAGAGCAGTTTTATGATTCATCATTCATGCCACACAGCCCTCTCTGCTAATATATAAGTTTGACAAAAGGCAGAGCACTTTGGGAACTAGCATTCATCATGCTTGTTTGCACAAACCTGATTTATGTTTACCTATCCTCTGACCTCCCCTGCCCCCCTTCTCTCTAGATTCCACTAGGAAGCTCCACAGTAACAGCTAAATATCATCCCAAAGCCTGGGTAAAACTGCCGTGTGGTTGGAGAAGGATTAATAGCATACCACCAGAATATCTGTGCAGTGATCCATAAAACTCAGAAATGATTGCTGTGCTTCAGGATGAGGAGTTAAAATGACAAAAATATATGGACCATGAATGGGCAAAACAAGGGGGTAGAAAATCAGGGAAAAAAACCATGAAAATAAAAAAGAAAAGAAAAATTAGTCTCAATAAAGGATCTTTCAAGAAGCTAATATTTACTATTTGCAGGCCCACCAGAATATCACTTTTGAAAAATATGAAGATGAAAGGATTTTGTCATATTTCCATGAGTGGAGAAGTAGTTTTCTATAATGCTTTGCAGCATTTATTAAGGTAAGAGCAAATATGCCCTCCACAACATAGCATGGATCTCTGATGTCACCCTTTCCTTTGCAGGTAACTCCTTGATAGCTACAGAAAAAACTACTTTATTATGTGTATATGCAGAATTAGTATTTGGTAAAAAAGAAAAGTAGCTATATGCCTCCATCAATCTCAGCTGACCTATTTTTCATACAAGGAAATCTAATCCCTAAGAGTGCTGGTTTTTGAGTCAGACTGCACCAGTCTCAGATCTCAGCTTTTCCACACCGGCTGTGTGATCTTGCATGACATATCTACTTCTCTCAGTTTCCATTACTTCATCTGTAAATGGATATATTAACACACATCTTTACATGGTTGCTTTAGGTAGGCTAAGCTAATGTATATGAAGAACTCAAAGGGTCTGGCAAATATTAAAACGTTCAATGAACAGTACTAATTATTATTTCTCCATAATTGCCCCCATATTCTAGATTTTTCAGACAACTCCTCTGCTTCAAAACTTGCTTGTCCAGCCAAGCATGGTGGTTCACACCTGTAATCCCAGCAAGCTTTGGGAGGCTGAGGTGGGAGGATAACCTGAGGTCACGAGTTCGAGACCAGCCTGTCCAACTCGTCTGTACTAAAAATACAAAAAAATTATCTGGGCGTGGTGGTGCACACTTTTAATCCCAACTACTTGGGGAGTTGAGGCACGAGAATCACTTGAATCCCAGTGGCAGAAGTTGCAGTGAGCAGAGGTCCCACCACTGCACTCCAGCCTGGGGGATAGAGTGAGACCCTGTCTCAAAACAAACCAACCAACAAACAAACAAGGAACAAACAAAACCTTGCTTGTCCTACTTCTATACCACGTCCATACTCTCAGAATCATTCTTCTAGGTATAGAACTAATAAATGATGCTCCCAATATAATAAATTACACTAAGAATTTCTTTTAAGTTTCCCATCCCTCTACAACACCCATGACAGGTCATTCAGTATCTGTATAAAGATTCTCAGTTATGGGGAACTAACCTCAACTATTATTTACTGAACAAATAGTTTATTCATTCTCAGTTGGGTAGCTTTTGTATTATTTCTTGGTATTGTTAAAAAAGTAACATCACATTTACTGCAGCCAGGTTTCTAGTAATGCTACTCTGGCAGACTGAAGTCTTTATATTCTTGTCCAAAGGAGACTATGTTTTCAGCTGGACTTTCATCTGGAAGTTATTCTTTCCACCAAAAGTTAATAAATATTAAATCTCATCCTACTGCCACAGTAAGTACAGAATACATAACCAAAAGCAGAATCTAGAAACAGCAAAGCAAAAGGCAGGCATGCAGAGCAAGGGTAGACTGAGAAAAAGGGTTTTTTTCCAACAATTAGAACAGAGATGGAACTGAAATTCCCTGAGCAATCTATCTGGAAAAGGATCCTTTATTGTGAATTTCCTGCACTGAAACATGTAGCAAGGCTGCAGTTCTGCAGAGCACACCAAGATTCTGGATATCAAGAAGCAGCATGACAGCTCATAATGGTCTGCTGCAAGTATCATGCTAAACACATAAAAGATGCCAGAGAGGACATCAATCTTCTGAGAAGCTAAATCAGAATGAGGATCATTCTCTTGGCCATACCTGCTTGAGACTCTCACAAATTCTTTTGTGAAATGGAATTAATATCACAGCCCACTGAAAAATGTTGCTTATAACTGTGCAAGTTAAATACATATACATTGTATTTAGTTCTCATTCCATAGGGTTCATTAAGTCACTCCCCACTTAAGATTTTGGTGTATTATTTTTTATTATTTTATTATACTTTAATTTCTGGAGCACATGCACAGAACGTGAAAGTTTGTTACATAGGTATATACGTGCCATGGTGGTTTGCTGCAGCCATCAACCCGTCATCTACATTAGGTGTTTCTGCTAATGCTATCCTTCCACTAGCCCCCTACCCCCCAACAGGCCCCAGTGTGTGTGTGTAATGTTCCCCTTACTGTGACCTGTGACCATGTGTTCTCATTGTTCAACTCCCAGTTATCAGTGAGAACATGCGGCGTTTTGTGTTTTTATAAGATACAAAAGTTAAGACCTCTCCAGGTGTTATCACGAACAATTACTCGGATGAAGTAGGACACATCTGATGATTAGAATAAAACTTCTGGTAAGGAGCAGGGGCAGAACAGAATACTTCCTTCCAGAATGTGTTGAGGCAGACTCAGTCTAGTTCCCTTGCTGCATGTTATACTTTCATATACATTAGCGATGAGAAGGTGAGGAAGAAGAGGCAAGAAAAGGGGGGTGCTTACGTTAATTGAGAACTTTCTATGTGTCCAGCAACATGCCAAGATTTTTGCAGGACCTGTCTCATTTAACTTTCCAGACAAGCTTATAAGGCAAGTATTATTTTCATTATTTAATTTTACAAAAGATAAAATTAAGATTTGGTGAGTTAAAATAACCTATTCAGGCTCAAATATATACTTTCTAGAGCCAAATTTCAAGTCTTTCTCATTTCATGTTTAGGTTTGTGTCTCTTAAAATATATAGACTCCTTTTGTTCAACATCCAGAAGAGGATCCAAAAGGAAAAATCACACCTAACCAACTTTAGTTTTTAATACAGGCATTCTGGAATTAGAGTGCTTTGTTTCAAAGGAAGAATAATTACATAGGAGAGGGGCTATTATAGAGTCCAGTGATGTGCATATTTCTGTGTAAATGAGGTTTTCAGATTTTCTAAAATCCTATTTATTCTGCACACAAGGACATTTTTGTGTAAACAGATTCTTCACTGAAAGCCAAGCAATTATAAAGGATTAAACTCAACCTGTGGCAATATTTATTTTATACAGCTAAATCTTTTATGAGTAGAATAAAGGTATGAGGTTGATATTTTATCATATAACCTATTCTATAACCTAGATTTCTATGAACCTTAATAAATAAATAACTTTTTTTTCTTTTTTTGGATACAGGGTCTCCCTCTGTTCCCTGGGATGGAGTACAGTGACATGATCATGGCTGACTGCAGCCTCAACCTCCTGGGCTCAGGTGATCCTCCTACCTTAGCCTCCTGTGTAGCTGGGACTACAGACACATGCCACCACGCCTGGGTTATTTTTTGTATTTTCGTAGATACAGGGTTTTGCTGTGTTGCCCAGGCTGGTCTTCAACTCCTGAGCTCAGGCAATTCACCTACCTCAGCTTCCTCAAGTGCTGGGATTAGAGGTACGAGCCCCTGCCCCCAGCCGGAATGCCTAAATTCGAAACCACTTTCTGCATCACCAAAGTAACTCAGCTAAAGTACGCGAGAAGTAAAATATGATTTCATATGGTATGTCATTGCCCTGCTTTCAAACATTTAATCTTAATATAATCAAATGAATGACTGGCTTACCTCCAATCTGTACAGCTCTCGAGGGACTGGGACAGAGTATGTCACTACTTGGATACATATTTGAAGAGATACTTTCATTTATGCCATGGGAAATAAGTACCAGGTACAGAAACAAAGCCTCTATCTTAGAAACAACTGATTCCAAAACTGAAAAGTGGTAAAGTCAGGAGCTCTGAGTGCTGATGAGGAAAATGAAGGCACAACAAATGCACTGCAATGTTTGTGAACAGAGAGGATATAAGCAGTCACATTCCTGGTAGTCTGTCTATGTTGTGTTATTAGCAGATCTGATCAGTACAAAAAACATTTCCAGGAAAAAGTGCTTGTTCCCTCACGTTCTTCATCAGGCAAATAAAAAGACCTCTCCCTAAGGATTTAAAGAAGAGTCTTGAAATTTGCTGTGTGATATCCTAGAACTAAATTCTACAGGACTTGCTCCTTCTCTCATTACTTAACTAAATAGTTCTTCTGATGTCCATCATTTTACAATTATGATCCAATAGCCACCCTTTGTCTCTGATAAACAATTTTGAAAGACCCTAAGAGATAATAGAAACACAAAATAAAGGTATATACAGAGGCTGCAAATGTTTTCCCCATAGATGGATAATGGAATGTTTTGAATCTATTTTTCAAGCTATTCATTTGAAAATATTTACACTCAATGCAATTTCTAGGTTGCTTCTGTGCCTTTCATTCAGTGTCTACTGCTGCTAGAAGAAGCACCAGGCTGGTGTTTTAGTCATAGGCCAGCTAGTAGCAAGAGCCCAAGAACGAAATTTCATTTACATTTGATTCTGATGACAAGTCTTTTGGGAATCATAATATTATCTTTTCCTTTATACTTTGCTTCTGTACTTATTGAATATGTGCTTCTGAGATGACAGAGAGTAGCCTAAAGGATGCTGAAGATATAAAGTAAAAAAGACAGGGTCCCTGCCCTTAAAGAACTTACAGTTTATGAAGAGATACTCAAGTAAACAGAAACTCTCAGGCAATGTAAGTGCTACTGTCTCATTATTATGAAGGCACAATAGAGAAGTATTAGGTCAAGGAACATATTCCCTATTTTACAGATAACTGGTTTGGTGAGCCTAAATAATTTCTCAGTCTCTGCAATTATCTCTTGAAAGATCTATCACTTCTAAGTCTCCAGATTCCAAACTTACTACTCCTTGCACAATACCAGGCTGCCAATGTATCTGAAAATACCGACATTTTTAAGAGAAGTATGTCAGAGCAGACACAGATTGTTTTATTAGACTGGAACACTAAATGAAACACTGTAGGTTTCACTAATGATAAAAAATCGAAGCCATATGATATGAACAATGTTGATGATCAAAATGTCCAGTAGGAGATACTGATTAAATAAGAGCAATGACTCCAGATCCTGACTGTCTGTGTTAATTATCCCAGCTGTGCTACTTACTATTTGGGACACCTTTGGCAAACTGTTTAATTTATGGGTCTCAGTTTCTTAGTTTCTGGAATGGGACTAATATCAGTACCTATTTCATAGGCTGTTGTAAAAATGAAGTGAGTGTGTATATACTTGTACATATGGATGCTCATTTCCTTTTTACAACAATCTTATAGAATAGATATTTATATTGGATGTCCCATATATAGCATATAGATATATTTATATAGAGCAAACATTTGTATTAATATGTGTATACATAAACATGTATATATACAAAATGTATATGTACATACATATACACAAATACACATATTATACATATACATATTATACATATATACACATACAGTATTTATACACATATACACACATATTCCATATATGTATATTATATATACCCACATTTAATTTTTACAACACTTTCTATGTCCCAGGAATTGTTCTAAGAACTGTTTTCCATCACTCTCTACGTGCCAGGATGATTCTAAGCATTATCCATCCCCTCATACATATCCCATATTATATGTAAACATGTACATAATCTAAGTACTACATATGCAGTGTTTAAAGCACTGTCCTAAGTGTGTGGATAGTGCTCAGAACAGTTCCTGGCACACAGAAAGTGATGGCTGCTACTTTACTTAATATTTTCTACTTCCATTCAACAAATCATTATCCATCTCTTGGAAATTTCAAATAATTGTTGTAATGTGTTTAATATGACAAATATTTTGTATATGCATACGTATGTAAATCTCAAATACAAGTGTTTGCCCATTTCCAGCTTTTTGAAAATGACATCCTCTTGCACAGAGATAAATAGATAATAGAAACATTATCATTATGAAAGAATCCTTGTATTCCTTGAATTAGCCATGAGAGAAATATCCCTTAAAAAAGGGCATTTCTTGGGTCGGGTGCCAGTGGCTCACACCTGCAATCCCAGCACTTTGGGAGGCCGAGACAGGTGGATCACGAGGTCAAGAGATCGAGACCAACCTGGCCAACATCGTGAAACTCCGTCACTACTAAAAATACAAAACAATTACCTGAGCGTGGTGGCACATGCCTGTAGTCCCAGCTACTTGGGAGGCTCAGGCAGGAGAATCACTTGAACCTGGGAGGTGGAGGTTGCAGTGAGCCGAGATTGCACCACTGCACTCCAGCCTGAGTGACAGTGTGAGACTGTGTGTCAAAAAAAATAAATAAATAAAAATAAGGGGGCATTTCTCTAAAGATTAGTGATGTTGAGTTTTATTGGCCACATAAATGTCTACTTTTGAGAAATATCTGTTCATATCCTTTGCCCACTTTTTGATGGGGTTGTTTTTTTTCTTGAAAATGTTTTAGTTCCTTGTAGATGCTGAATATGAGGCCTTTGTCAGATGGGTAGATTGCAAACATTTTCTCCCATTCTGTAGGTTGCCTGTTCACTCTATGATAGTTTCTCTTGTTGTGCAGAAGCTCTTTATTTTAATTAGATCCCATTTGTCAATTTTGGCTTTTGTTGCCATTGCTTTTGGCATTTTCGTCAAGAAGTCTTTGCCCATGCCTATGTCCTGAATGGTATTGCCTAGGTTTTCTTCTAGGGTTTTTATAGTTTGAGGTCTAACATTTAAGTCTTTAATCCATCTTGAATTAATTTTTGTATAATGTGTAAGGAAGGGATCTAGTTTCAGCTTTCTACATATGTCTAGCCAGTTTTCCCAGCATCATTTATTGAATAGGAAATCCTTTCCCCATTGCTTAGTTTTGTCAGGTTTTTCGAAGATCAAATGGTTGTAGATGTTTGGCGTTATTTCTGAGGTCTCTGTTCTGTTCTGTTGGTCTATATGTCTGTTTTCCTACCAGTACCATGCTGTTTTGGTTACTGTAGCCTTGTAGAATAGTTTGAAGTCAGGGAGCATGATGCCTCTGGCTTTGTTCTTTTTTCTTAGACCATCTCATGCCAGTCAGAATGGCGATTATTAAAAAGTCAAGAAACAACAGATGCTGGTGACACTGTGGAGAAATAGGAATGATTTTACACTGTTGGTGGGAATGTAAATGAGTTCAACCATTGTGGAAGACAGTGTGGCAATTCCTCAAGGATCTAGAACCAGAAATGCCATTTGACCCAGCAATCCTATTACTAGGTATATACCCAAAGGAATCTAAATCATTCTACTATAAAGACACATGCACATGTATGTTTATTGAAGCACTATTTACAACAGCAAAGACATGTAACCAACCCAAATGCCCATCAATGATAGACTGGATAAAGAAAATATGGTACATATACAACATGGAAAACTATGCAGCCATAAAAAGGAATGAGATCATGGATGAAGCTGAAAACTATTATCCTCAACAAAATTACACAGCAACAGAAAACCAAATAGAGCATGTTCTCAGTCATAAGTGGGAGTTCAACAGTGAGAACACATGGACACAGGAAGGAGAACAACACACACCGGGGCCTGTTGGGGGAGTGGGAGGTTAGGGGAGGGAAACTAGATGACGGGTCAATAGGTGCAAGCAAAGCACCATGGCACACATACACCTATGTAACAAACTTGCACATTTTGCACAGGTATCCCGGAACTTAAAGTTAAAAACAAAAGGTAGCCTGAGGAACTAGTATTCTTAATTTTGCCAAATAATGTACTATAATTAAAGAGGAATTTATGGTATTTTAAAGTTATTTAAGGAATAGATTACTTTTAATCCTTGATTCATCCTATTTAGAATCCTGTTTTTGATGGTAGCTTTAGCAGTTGCTTGGAAACACTTAAAGGCTAGAAGGAAAGACATATCAGTGCTTTTACAGGTCATTCCTAAAGGCTAGGTATATCTAGCCTCCCTCGCAAGCTAATTTTGGTACCTTATGGATAAATTTGTCCAAACTTCAAAATTTCCTTTATTCTAATTATAATGTGGAAATAATTGCACAACTCTATACATTTACTTAAAATCATTAAATTTTACACTTAAAAGAAGTGTATTTTAGGGTATATAAATTATACTTTAATAAAGCTGCTTAGTCCTCTAAGTTTATTATTTTTAGAGTGAAATAGATGAACTTCGTTTCACTGTCTTAATCCAGGAGAAATCTTAATGATTTAGTTAAGAATAGGGCTTTTAAAAATGTGAACTGTTTTAAGACACTGAAATCCCTTTACCTACATGAAAATAGATAGGGGTTTTAAACATGTACAGATGTGAAAATGATCTGGGGGAATTTCAACACAAACAGATTAAAGACTCTTTCATATCATCACTGACACCTGCAAGGTTTAATTAAGCTGAAAGTCACCAACTTCTCCTCAAAATGCTGACTGGTTGCTTGTTAATTAGTTGCTTTTCTCATTGATTAGCAACTTATGCAATACCCTGTTATAAATGGCTGTAATGCTTGCTTTGTTTCAGAGCCTAATTAATATGATACAGACTATTTAACAATTGTGTCCTTGTTTGATTTATGAAGCAAATGCAGAGAATTTTATTGCTAACCCAAAACAGTGATGTGCAAAAACAAATTTTCAAAGCAAGCCAAAGCTAATAATATAAAACTTTCTTTGTCTTCTAGGGAAACTTTGATGAAATGAGCCATCACTGCTTGTCATGAACTATCAATTAATTTCTGAGCAATTGTGTTGTCAACAAATCTTCAAGACAAATGTTTCAATAAATAAGTACCCATCAATTCTCAGTTCTCCAAATTATACTTTAGAAGGCTCTGTGGAATTAATTAAAACAACTGTGTGGGCACTTCTTTGCTTTTTTATGTGCAGATGACTACCAAATCTCTATCTCCAGGCCTTGTCTCTTCCTGGAACTCAAGGCTGATGTATCCAACTGTTTATTTGGCATCTCTACAAGGATGTCTGACAGGCATCTCTATTTCAATAGGACCAAAACAGAACTCTCAATTCTGCCTGCTATCTCTCCTCAATGAACCTGTTTCTTACCCATCTCAGAAAAAAATTCACCGTCCATGCCATAGCTCAAGCCAAAAGTTTAAAAGTTAACCCTGTTCTCTTATTTCCTCACTCCCTCCATCCTATCTCACAAACATCCTGAATCTGTTCAATTTTTGTACATTTCACTACATCGCTTTGGTCTTTCCCACCATCACCTCTCATCTGGACAACAGCCTAACTGTACTTCAATTGTTTTCCTACAATATTGTTCCCATACCTTATCCAGTGTGTTACCTTGTCACTTTCTGATCAAGTGGATCTTTCCAATGATTTAAAAGTTAAAAAGTTAACCCTGTTCTCTTATTTCCTCACTCCCTCCATCCTATCTCACAAACATCCTGAATCTGTTCAATTTTTGTACATTTCACTACATCGCTTTGGTCTTTCCCACCATCACCTCTCATCTGGACAACAGCCTAACTGTACTTCAATTGTTTTCCTACAATATTGTTCCCATACCTTATCCAGTGTGTTACCTTGTCACTTTCTGATCAAGTGGATCTTTCCAATGACTTGCCACTATATCCAGAATCAAAATCAATCCTTTTCACCTGGATTACAAAATCTCACATTATTTAGTCTTCGTATACCTCTCTGACCTCATCTTACTCTTTCCCACTTGCTGGCTACATTTCAAGCTTATTCCCACCTGAGGGTCTTTGCACCAACTATTTACAATGCTTAGAATATACTTCTCTGGTGTTTCCATGGTGGCTCCTTGTTGTCATTTAGATTTTCAGAGGACTTTCCTGACCCCTGAAGTAGTTACCCACTGGCCTGCTCTCACACGCTCTTCAGTATCTCACTTTTTTTTTGTTGTTGACTTCTCTGATTATTCTATTTTTTTTCTCACAATAGAATGTTAGCTCTTTGAGAAAAGGTACTTTATCAGTCTCATTCATTACTCTACCCACAAAGGTTAGAACAGTGTTCAGCACACAGAAGGTACTCAGTATTTGTGGATTGAGTATCTGAATGTAGGGATAGATTTGGTGAGGTTTATTCAATGTAGAGCAGAAAGAAACTCTACGCTGATTTGCCTTAGAAACAAACAAACAAACAAACATTTAAGCTGTTGATCAAACTTTTATAGCACCCAATCAGGTTCTCTATTCAAGCTTAAAACAAATGCTTATGATACATCTGATAGTGATAACTGGTAAACTAAGGCTAATATTGATATTAGAGTTGAGTCTTGTCTTTTCTGTGAATTATAGTGTAACACTGATCATATAGCAAAACATGGAGTCAAAATTAGCCCTACAAAAAGTCCTTATATTTCCCATAAAGTAAAATATACATGGTTTTATGTATACCATCTTATAAAGTAATATGAATGTATAAATGTGAAATACAAATAGTGCTTTACAGTATATTAATGAACAAATATGTTGCAACACCTACCTAATCAATATTTAATCTCTTTTCTTTTTTTTCTATTGGAATCCAAAATTTTCCTTTGGCCATGTGCATCATAGAAGATGGGCCCATCCACAAGCCTACGGTTGAATCATGATTGATCTAAGTAAATGATCATGATACCATTTTCCTTGCCAGGAATTGGTTTGGCTATGTGATGTCATTCTTGCTAATGAGAAGTGAGAAGAAATAGTTGGGGGAGATTTTAGGAAAAGAGGTCATCATTAATAAAATACATGGAAATAAATAGAACTTTTTCCTCTGAACAGGGAGTCTGCACATGTGCTTAGAACTATGGAAAATATCTTAAGTAAAACTAAGTTGCCACTCTCAGGGTAACAAATTTATGATAAAATGAAAATCTTAGTTCACTGATGATGTATTGCACCACCAATAAGCAGACAAAGCCCCTGGCACAACATATAAGAAATACTTCTACAACATTGTGTCCTTAAATGTAATGCTCACAAGCAGCACCCTAAGATGCTTCCTCCAGTCATGAATGGAATAAAAAAGAGATCTACTAAGCGATTCACTTCTTCTATCTCCAGGTCACTAAGGCTAACACTCTTGGGGTGAAAGAGTGTGAGAAATTGCTGATGCCATTTAAGTTGTTATATCCTCCTATTTCCTTTCATTTTAAGTTTGCATAGTTGAATTTGACAAAATTAAATGCCTATATGTTGGCATATTACCCTACTTTCTTCTGTAATAAAGACATCATGAAGAACTTGTTGATTTCTTTCAAGGGTAAGAAATAAGATATGTAGAAATGCAGCTCATCACATGAAACTCCTAATTCAAATAATCAAAATATATTTTATCTACATTATTCTACCTGGCTAAAAGCAGTATCTTCCTCACTGAATTCTCACAGTGATAATAATGGACTTTACCTTGTGAAACCAATATTAGTGTATGTTGTATCTTGACTTCAAAACTTCTGCAAAAACAACTGTGTGTGTTCCAATTCACATGCACACACGGTCCCCAACACGCATTCAGTAAAAATTGTACTTCAAGTACCCATACAACCGTTCTGTTTCTAAGTTTCTGCACAGTATTCAATAAGCTACATGAGGTATTCAACACTTTATTATAAAATAGGCTTTATGTTAGATGATTTTGACCAACTATAGGCTAATGTAAGTGATCTCAGTATGTTTAAGGTAGGCTGGGCTATGCTATGACATTTGGTTCGGTTAGCTGTATTAAATGCAATTTCTGACTTACTATATTTTTAACTTATGATGGGTTTATTGGAATGTAACCCTGTTGTAAGTCGAAAAGTATCTCTGTCTCTCTGTTGGGTGTGTGTGTGTGTGCGTGTGTGTGTATATATATATGGATATAAAAAAAAACCTGGTTACATTAAGTTGAATAATAGATTTTTCTTGGAAAGCATGTGTTATTTTTAGCCATTAAAATGTTACCATCTGAGAATATTTAGTAAGAATCTTCATGAATGCAGCTTTATAATACTCTATCTCTTACATATCCTGAATAAAACTAGGCCACCTAGTAGTGTATCTCACCATAAGTTTATTGCACTCAAAAGAAATATTCATCCAACATTTAAAAAAGTGATTAAAAATTATATAGCCACCTGTATAAGAGATGCCACAGGGCAATTCATTATACAACAGAGAGACAAAACATCTTAGCTAGTCTCCTCACCAACCTCTATTCCCCAAATGTTCAAGACAGTTCCTTTAAAATTTGTTGTTCTCATCCTTGTTCTCTGCTTCTGCCTCCATTGACCCTTGCAGCTTCCTTCTCACTGTATTCCATCCATGCATTTGGTATTGGCACAAGTCAAAGCCAGGTGGACACCAGGTAACCCAGGAAAAACGGGAAGGAGAGGAATGGTGTGAACATATCTAAGTCACATTTATTTTTGGACCTCACAAAGTGAATTCACACAACGGCTCTCCCAAGCAGATACTATCACCCAGAGGCTACTTAGCTTTCCCTATAATCCTGCAGCTTAGGCTGAGGAAGGCGATGTTACTCTCCTTGGCCCATCACCTTTACCTGCCCTTCCCTCTGTCCCATGGCTATCACCACCCCTGAAAGAGTCTTGTCTGTGATTAAGACATTTTTAACAGTTTTTTGTTTGTTTGTTTGTTTCTGTTTCTTTCTTTTTCTTTTTTTTTGGCGGGGGGGCCCAGGTGCTGTGAGTACTTTTGCCCTCGAAACGTTCTAGTTTTTATGAGTTGAAAGGCTCCACTCATAGCAGGTGCTATTTGATTGTTTAATAAATGTTCCAACAAAATAGAGGCGAAGAGTTTGAAGTCCATCACTTTGAATCAATGTAACTTGCCTACATACCTTTAACTTTGCCTATAACATCTGTAAAATGGAGACAGCAACAATATCTATTGAAAATAGTCATCATCTGAATCCAGCGAGATAATACATATAAAGCATGTTATAATGCAAGTATTGTTATAAGATGTATTGTTACATGAAAACAACTCTGGCAAAAAAGAGAAAATTGTTTACTTATCTTTAAATCATCAGTGAAATTTAAGTACCCATTTTAGGTCAAGTAACTCCCTGCATTGTATACTTGAAAAAGTATCTCCCCCAAGTTACTAGTAGAAAACTGTGTCCATTTCTTTTTGGCAATGGAAAACCCCACCGTATTCTCAGACAATACACTCTGAAAATACTCACAATGACAGCCCTTTTGCTTGGCTGCATGTTTATAGGTTTTAAATTTTCTGATATTAGTCATATGAGACACCTATTAATTTTCTCAAACTAATACAAATAAAAAAAAAAACATTTCCATGGTCTCTTCTCTACCTAGAATTTACTGTGATAACAAGAATTTGTGCATTTATAGCACATTAACCCACCTCCATAATGGCAAAATGCACAAAGTGTAAGGTGTTATAAAACAACACGTTGTCATTTGTCATGAGTTTCTACACAGGCTGAAATGTGACTCAGTGGAAATAGTTGCACAAATGGTGAGGGTGCTACCAAGAGATGAAGAGATGTCAGGACTGATTGAATCATCTTAGAAGGCCACAGGTTTAAAGTTTATCACATGTAGCAAAAGCTATTTAAAAACAGAGGTTTCGCCGGGCGCGGTGCCTCAAGCCTGTAATCCCAGCACTTTGGGAGGCCGAGACGGGCGGATCACTAGGTCAGGAGATCGAGACCATCCTGGTGAACACGGTGAAACCCCGTCTCTACTAAAAAATACAAAAAACTAGCCGGGCGAGGCGGGGGGCGCCTGTAGTCCCAGCTACTCGGGAGGCTGAGGCAGGAGAATGGCATAAACCCGGGGGGCGGAGCTTGCAGTGAGCTGAAATCCGGCCACTGCACTCCAGCCCGGGCAACAGAGCCAGACTCCGTCTCAAAAAAAAACAAAAAACAAAAAACAAAAAACAGAGGTTTCTAAAGACTTAGAAAAAGTGTTTGCAGGATGGCAACCAAAGAAATAAAATTATCCCATTATACAAACAAGAACCAAGCTATCAGAGATGCTCTTAAACATTTCGAGTTTTTTCTTAAGAGAAGATTATAATAATTTCAAGAATGGAAGTGAGCAAAGTTCACAAGATGATCTTAATAATATTTTAATAATATCTTAACTTATACTATGATGAAAAATAAAATAGAATGGGAGTGATAGACAATATGGAATGAGTGTTTTGTAAAACCTGGCATTTTGTATTTACTTGTAATACAGATACTTTAACCAGTCAACAGACAGTTAATTACTTACCATGCGCAGGCACTGTGCTAGGGAGAGAGAGAGAAATCAATAAGATATCCTCTCTAACCTCAAAGGGACAAAGATAAAAGCTACTTTTATTTGGTAATTGTATTCAAAATTAAGGTGAAGAAAATAAAGTTTTCTGCTAATGAAATCAATGACATTTGTTTAATGAAACAAAATGCTATATATAAAGTTGTACAAATCAAAAATACCTCTTTATTGATAGTAAAAAAGAATTTATTTGAAAACTATAAAATTGAATTTTTAAATGAAAAATATGGAATTTTAATTATAGGTACCTCAGGTGCTACCCAAACTACCCTAGAAAGACGTTTTATGACACTGAATTTTTCAAGTCCCAAAGGTATATTTTCTTTATAGAAGTTCAAAGAGAAGAAACTAAAACACATTTTTAAGCCATAATGTTTCATTAACTTCAGAGATAAGTTAGAGAGCTAGCCTACTAAACATACTGCTTTTGAGAACTACCTATATTTTAGAAGTACAAATAGTTGTTTCATTGTTCGGGATTCCATATTAAATCTCTCTTAGCCCATTCCTGCTGCTATAACAAAATACCTGAAGCTGGGTAATTTATAAACAACATGAATTTATTTCTCACAGTTATGGAGGCTGGGAAGTCCAGGATAAAGGTGCCAGCAAATTCGGGTCTGGTGAGGGCCCACTCACTGCTTCCAAGGTGGCACCTTGAATACTGTGTCCTCACATGGTGAAAGCAGAAGGGCAAAGGGTCCTAAGCTAGTTTCCTCCAATCCATTTCTAAGGTGCTAATCCATTCACGAGGGCATATCCTTCATGACTTAGTAACTTTCCAAAAGGCCACACTGTTTAATATCTCCACAATGGGGATTACATTTCAACACAAATTCTGGAGGGGACACATTGAAACCACAGCAATATCTATCAGCACATGAAGCATATGTGTTAACATTTATTCTCTAAGAAAGCCTTGTAGAAAAATCAGTGTTTCCACAGAGTGGCTGAAGTATTAGGGTTTTAAAAAAATTCTGTTGTTGATTATCCTTTCTCTAGACAGGATGAAAGGAGAACAAGACCAGACTCTTCACAGACTGTAAGCATCATCAGGCATGCCCCTCTCTAGAGAGAATATTTGGCCTATGAAATCTCCCAGTAGTGGAAGAACAGAAAAATCAAACAGTTCATGCCATAACTTCCTTTTCTATTCATTACACTCAAACAAATGCAGTTTTTAAAAAGAGCCAAGGGGCGGGGCGCACTTGCTCACACTGGTAATCCCAGGACTCTGGGAGGCCAGGCCAAGACTGGTGGATCACGAGGTCAGGAGTTTGAGATCAGCCTGGTCAACATGGTGAAACCCCGTCTCTACTAAAAAGACAAAAAATTAGCCAGGCTTGGTGGCATGTGCCTGTAATACCAGCTACTTGGGAAGCTGAGACAGGAAAATTGCTTGAACCTGTGAGGCGGAGGTTGCAGTAAGCTGAGATCATTGCACCAGACTCTATCTGGGGAGAGGGGAAGGAAGAGCCTAGGGTTTCTTTTCTTTTCTTTACTTTTTTTTAAAGAGACAGGTTCTCACTCTGTTGCCCAGACTGTAGTGCAGTGGAATAATCATTGTTCATTGTAGCTTCAAATTCCTGGGCTCTAGTGATCTCCTCACCTCAGCCTCCTGAGTAGCTCGGACGGCAGGTGCATGCCACCACTCCTGGCAAAAGAGCCTAATATTAATAGTACTCAATTCAAGTTGTTCATGTAAGTGACTTGGGCACCTGGGATAATTCTTTTTCTCTGCCTCAGATTTCTCCAACTTGGAGCACACATGTTTATCTGGGTTGATTTAACAACTGTATCAGTACATCGTGCGGTCTTTAAGGTAGCTGAAACAATGCCTCCAATTTCACTGCATTCTATTTATTTCAGTCACTTGGTTAGATCTTACAATAAATTCCTGTGATCTCATTGAAGAGTCAATCTAAAAGTCAAAAATTAAGCATCACACCTAAAGATGATTCAGCCAGTCACAAGAAAAAAACAATTTAATGGTGTGACTAGATGTTAAAAGCCACCCATAAAACCATAGAAGTGATCAAATACAGCTTGTAGGAAGAACTATAAAAGACATTTTTTATTATATGATATTTAAATTATTAAATATTTCTATCATATGGAAAAATTCATAAATTGATACCCTATGTAGTCAAAAGTCAGACATAATAGATGAGAACATTTTACAGATTAGTTAAAAACATATGTATCTATTTTTTAATATAGCATTTAAAAAGGGCAGATTCAACTAGGTCCTCTTTTCTCTCTTCTATCTGCTTTTATTCACAGAAGTTTTCTGAAATGTTTATGTATCATTACCATGTTTTTATACTGTATTAGCCATTAGTTGTGTGTGTGTGTGTGTGTGTGTGTATGCATATGTATATACACATGTATTATTTTGGTATTTCTAAAATATATGTAAAGAGCATTACACTACATTTCTATATCCTTTTGAAATTTTTTATTTTCACTTTACATTTTTGCAGTTATTGATACACATAGATTTAATTCAGTTACTTTATTATGCAGCATTCCATTATACGAATAAACAGATTATTTATTCATTCCCTTTTTGTATGGACAGTTAGATTGCTTCTACCATTTTGGATGCCTCAGTGAACATCCCAGTAATGTGTCTTGTGTATATGCACCTGCTTTCCTAGGGCATATATCTAGAATTATCATGGTTGGATTGTAGGTAGGACATATTCAACTTCAGTGGAATGTTCAAATTGCTCTGCAATATGACTATAATAATTTCTACTCTTTTCTTTATTCATATGACTGTTTCTAGCAAAAAAACCCAGACATAGTTTAAACCAGATGCCAATAGAAGGCGGCCTTGGAAGAATGTAACAGTCACCAAGTCCATCAAATTTACTCAAGAAGAGAAGCAGAAATGTATCAAGAAAGAAGATTAAATGTGTCCTGAAAACCTGGGGATAGGAGATTGTGGAAGCAAAACACAAGGACATCACAGTCAGGAGCCAAGGGAAAAAGAATAGAGCTAGCATCTGTAAAGCTCATGGGTCTGGAGATCTGAAGTCTCTGAAGTCATCATTTTTAACCAACACCAATACAGCCATGAGGCAAAGGAAAAGTTTAGGCTTTACTCACTATCCTCCATTTAAATGGTAAGTATGTATTAAATATTCAGAAAAACTTTCACTGAAATGGACCATATGCTTTTAAAGATACAGAGATTAAAGACGGAAACCACAGCTATTTGGGAAGTCTTCTGTGGATCATTTCATTCCCTGAGACTGCTGATGAACAAGCAGTGGTGGGAGCATGGAGGGGCAAATATTTATTTCACTTTAAAAACAAAACCAATATCAACTTGTTGTGTTCAGATAAGGAAAGCATGTGGAATTAGTCATAACACAATAGCTTCCTAAATGCTTTCATTGTCAAAGTCCTCTTAAAACTCATTATCCACCCAGCAGTCACTGTGAGTTATTTTATTTTATTTTAAGTTCTGGGATACATGTGCAGGATGTGCAGGTTTGTTATGTAGGTAAACGTGTGCCATAATGGTTTGCTGCACCTATCAACCCATCACCTAAGTATTAAGCTGAGCATGCATTAGCTATTTTTCCTGATGCTCTCCCTCGCCTGCACCCCCTGCCCTACCACAGGCCCCAGTGTATATTGTTCCCCTCCCTGTATCAAAGACAAGTTAGGTTATATTGTTCTCTATTTGAAACCTTACAATAACTTCTTATTGCCAAGGAATTATGATAATCTAAAATTCTTCCCTGGCCTGCCAAGCCCAGTGTGATCTGGTCCATACTGACCTCCCTATCAATTCAGAACCACTTTGTCCCCCAATTCAATGTTTAAACTGCAATGACATATCTTCCCCTATTAGCCAAGCCTTAGGATCCTTGAACTACATGTCTGTCTGCCTCAAGTGCTCCCCCACCAAATCCCCCTGCTTCTCCATTCCTTCACATCTGAGTCCTCTTGGCTCAGACCTTAGCTCCCCAAGGCCTTGCCTGTCCAATGTAGCCACTTACATCATTCACATGCCCTTGATGAAATTTTCTTTCTAGTACAAACTACTGTTAATTATCATACTAAAATTATTTTTCAAATTATTTATCATTTGGCTTCCTTAACTTGAATTCACCATCATGAAAATCCAACTGCTGTAACCCCAACTGTGGAACAGCACTAGCATCTGACAGGACATCAGTTGTTTCTGTGTTACAAATGAATGGCATCTATATAGTAATAATTACTATGGTAAACTCACATCTCTCATTCAATCCATTCATAAATCTGATAGCTCCACCTTCAAAATGCATCCAGGATCCAGCACGTCTCCCAATCTCTACCTCCATCACTTGGGTCAAAGCCATCATTATCTTACATCGATTGCTGCAGCAGCTGCCCAGCTGTGCTCCTACTTCCATCACTGCCGCCCTATAGATTATTCTCCACAAAGAAGCCAGAGAAAATTTAGATCATATGACGCTCCTTTGTCTAAAACTCTACAATGCTTCCCAACTCATTCAGAAAAAAAAAAAGAAATCCAAAGTCCTTACCTTGCCTACAGGGCTCTCCCCGCATGATCTGACACCTTGCCTTCTCTCTGATCCCTTCTCCCACCTCCTCACACTGTCCTCACTCACTGCACTCCAGATATCCTGGTCTCTCTGCTTCTCAAAATGCTTTGCAGAGAGCTGGGCATGGTGGCTCATGCCTGTAATCCCAACTCGGGAACACTTTAGACCAGGAGTTCAAAACCAGCCTCGTCAACATAGCAATAACTTGTCCCTAAGAAAATAAAATATTAGACAGGCATGGTGTGCATCCCTGGAGTCCTAGCATTTGGGAACTGAGATGGAAGCACCACTTGAGCTCAGCAGTTCGAGGCTGCCATGAACTATGATGACATTACCGCACTCTAGCCTGGGTGACAGAGTGAGAATCTGTCTCTAAATAAATTTTTAAAAAGCCCAGCAGAACAGTTATGCAAAATATTAATAAGTTCTGGAGACCTCCCCTATAATATAAGGCATATGATTAACAATACTGTACTATTTACCTAAAAATGTATGGAGAGGGTAGATCTTATGTTTCCTTTCTTGGCTTTTACTATAAAAGGAAATCAAAGCAAAATAAAAACAACAAAAAGGAGGCAGGAGAAAACTTATGGAGGTGATGAATAAGTTTACGGCATTGATTGTGATAAACGTTTCATGGGTGTATTCTTATCTCTAGACACATCAAGTTGTATATTTGAAATATGTACAGCTTTTTATATGTCAATCATACCTCAGTAAAGTAGTTTAAAAATGCCAATGAGAATCCTGCCTAGGACTCTGCATTTCCTCTATCATCTAGAAAGCTTCACCTACTGATACTCATATATTATTTACCTCCTTTTCTTAAGTTTTCCTTGAAACAAATCTGCCTTACTTTATTCTTCCTCTTAGCACTTTTTACCACCTGAAATATTACATAGATATGTATCTATTTTGCTTATTGTCAATCCAACTGAATATAAGACCTGGGAGATTCGCCTTACCTATTTTTGCTTTCTGCAGTGTCTCCAAAGACTAGCTGGTACCTTACGTAGAAGGAGCTGAAAAGTATCTGTTGCATAAATGAAAAAACATCTTTCCTCTGGTGTCTAGGATACACAAAAGTTCAGAGGAGGGTCACAGGAAGAGGCATCAAGTCAGGGAAATCCTCCACATTAAAAAAAAATGAACAGATTAGAATAATGAAGCTCAGATACACTAAAAGATTTATACAAAAACACATGGTGTGGTTGTCATTAGTGATGTCTCTCTGGATGTATGCTAGAATCCTACTTTCTTTTTCTTTGACCATGTGTCTTACTCTGGCAGATGAAATGTGACAGAAATTATGTCTCACTTCCAAGTGGAAATGTTAAGAGCCTGTATGATTTGCCACATTTCCCTTTCCATTCTCGACGGTGTTTGAAGCAGGCATTGACAGAAAGCCTCCATCAGCCTAGGTCTCTGAATGACCCGTGGGCAGAGGCCTTCTACCTATTCACCTTGGATAATGCGGTGTGAGTCAAATATACACATGTGCAGTACTATGCCACCAAAATTTCAGACAGGGTTTTTACTGTAGCACAACTAAACCATGTTGTGTATCCTGGCTGATTCACAAAGCTATTAGGTAGAAGAGCTGAAACACACATCTCTGTTTTCTTTCTATCATACTAAGCTGCCCCATGACATTAGATAGAGCTTTGTTAAAGAAGTAATAGACCAGCCCATAATGGGCTGTTTTTATTCCATTGGAGTTCTCATATGCACTTCACTTTGTTTTCAAGGATAAGAAATTAGGCAAAAAGTCTTTAAGCCATATGACATGAAATATAAGTCATTAATCAAAAGTTTCTGAATTAATATTTAGAAACTACAATTTCTTCTATTTATATGCTCATTCTTTTTATTTACCTAATCCATTTTATTCAGACACTTTAATCAGCAGACTGCCAGCATTACTTTCTGTAGGATTTTGTTTCTGTAAAGATTTGATTATCTGCTTCTCTCACCACAGAAAAATATCAATAAACCAGCACTTCCATAATGTTTCAAGAGACTGACAATTTCTAATGATTTTCCCACACTAGGAAATCCTAAAGTACATTCTGAGTCAATGATAAAATTTCATGTTGTATATTTTCAATATCAAGAAATACACTGAATTTCAAATCTCATTAGTCTTCTATGTTTGGCATATGGGAAAAATCATTTATTATTTAATTCACCTAAAACATCATTCCCTAATCACATAGAGTAGCAGCAACTTTGTTCCATCCTAACTGAAAAAAAGCAAAATTCTCTGACAATTCTTTTTTTTTTTGGCAGAAAAATTGAGACGCACAGAAAAATGAGAAAATACTCAACAATTTCAAAATATATCTTAACAACAAATTATAGTCAAGTAAGTGAAGAAAAAATTTCTTCTCATAATTGTATTTACTAAGCCACCTAAGCCACCCTGAGAGTTAAACTTTCAAACAGTTCATTCAGTTGCCTTAATACAATAGGAAACACTCTAATATCTGCTCACTCGAACCCCACTTAAGCCTTGCTTTTTATCAAAGCTGAGAATTAAGAAAGCACATTCAGTGGGCAAATGTTGTACTTGCTAAGGAAGATAACTTGTATTTTCGTTTTCTCTGCTTCTTCACATATTATTACCATATAATGCTTGTAATCCTTGGGTGAACTGAAGCTATCTATTCATAAGAATTCCATAAACCATTGGCAGCTTGATGGGGATGGCAATGAATCTATAAATCACCTTGGGCAGTATGGCCATTTTCACGATTTTGATTCTTCCTATCCATGAGCATGGAATGTTCTTCCATTTGTTTGTGTCCTCTTTTATTTCCTTGAGCAGTGGTTTGTAGTTGTCCTTGAAGAAGTCCTTCACATCCCTTGTAAGTTGGATTCCTAGGTATTTTATTCTCTTTGAAGCAATTGTGAATGGGAGTTCACTCATGAGTTGGCCCTCTGTCCGTTATTGGTGTATAGGTGTATATGCTTGTGATTTTTGCACATTGATTTTGTATCCTAAGACTTTGCTGAAGTTGCTTATCAGCTTAAGGAGATTTTGCGCTGAGATGATGGGGTTTTCTAAATATACAATCATGTCATCTGCAAACAGGGACAATTTGACTTCCTCTTTTCCTAATTGAATACCCTTTATTTCTTTCTCCTGCCTGATTGCCCTGGCCAGAACTTCCAACACTATGTTAAATAGGAGTGGTGAGAGAAGGCATCCCTGTCTTGTGCCAGTTTTCAAAGGGAATGCTTCCAGTTTTTGCCCACTCAATATGATCTTGGTTGTGGGTTTGTCATAAATAGCTCTTATTATTTTGAGATACATCCCATCAATACCTAGTTTATTGAGAGTTTCTAGCATGAAGAGCTGTTGAATTTTGTCAAAGGCCTTTTCTGCATCTATTGAGGTAATCATGTGGTTTTTGTTTTTGGTTCGGTTTATATGATGGATTACGATTATTGATTTGCATATGTTGAACAAGCTTTGCATCCCAGGGATGAAGCCAACTTGATCGTGGTGGATAAGCTTTTTGATGTGCTGCTAAATTTGGTTTGCCACTATTTTATTGAGGATTTCTGCATTGATGTTCACCAGGGATATTGGTGTAAAATTATCTTTTTTTTTTGTTGTGTCTCTGCCAGGCTTTGGTATCAGGATGATGTTGACTTTCTTCACAGAATTGGAAAAAAACTACTTTAAAGTTCATATGGAACCAAAAAAGAGCCCTCCTTGCCAAGACAATCCTAAGCCAAAAGAACAAAGCTGGAAGGATCATGCTACCTGATTTCAAACTATACTACAAGGCTATAGTAACCAAAATAGCATGGTACTGGTACCAAAACAGATATATAGACCAATAGAACAGAACAGAGCCCTCAGAAATAATAACACACATCTACAACCATCTGATCTTTGACAAATGTGACAAAAACAAGGAATGGGGAAAGGATTCCCTTTTTAATAAATGGTGCTGGGAAAACTGGCTAGCCATATGGAGAAAACTGAAACTGGATCCCTTCCTTACACCTTATACAAAAATTAATTCAAGATGTATTAAAGACTTAAATGTTAGACCTAAAACTATAAAACCCTAGAAGAAAACTTAGGCAATACCATTCAGGATGTAGGCATGGGCAAAGACTTCATGACTAAAACACCAAAAGCAATGGCAACAAAAGCCGAAATTGACAGATGGGATCTAATTAAACTAAAGAGCTTCTGCACAGCAAAAAACAAAACAAAACGAAACAAAAAAACTACCATCAGAGTGAACAGGCAACCTACAGAATGGGAGAAAATTTTCACAATCTATCCATCTGACAAAGGCCTAATATTCAGCATCTACAAGGAACTTAAACAAATTTTCAAGAAAAAAATCAAGCAACCCCATCAAAAAGTGGGCAAAGGATATGAACAGACATTTCTTAAGAGAAAACACTTATACAGCCAACAGACACATGAAAAAATGCTCATCATCACTGGTCATCAGAGAAATGCAAATCAAAACCACAATGAGATACCATCTCACACCAGTTAGAATGGCAATCATTAAAAAGTCAGGAAACAACAGGTGCTGGAGAGCATGTGGAGAAATAGAAACGTTTTTACACTGTTGGTGGGACTGTAAACTAGTTCAACCATTGTGGAAGACAGTGTGGCAATTCCTCAAGGATCTAGAACTAGAAATACCATTTGACCCAGCCATCCCATTACTGCGTATATACCCAAAGGATTATAAATCATGCTACTATAAAGATACATGCAGATGCATGTTTACAGCGGCACTATTCACAATAGCAAAGACTTGGAACCAACCCAAATGTCCATTAGTGATAGACTGGATTAAGAAAATGTGGCACATATACACCATGGAATACTATGCAGCCATAAAAAAGGATGAGTTCATGTCCTTTGTAGGGACATGGATGAAGCTAGAAACCATCATTCTGAGCAAACTATTGCAAGGACAGAAAACCAAACACCACATGCTCTCACTCATAGGTGGGAATTGAACAATGAGAACACTTGGACACAGGATGGGAAACATCACACACTGGGGCCTGACATGCAGTGGGGGTAGGGGGTAGGGGTAGCATTAGGAGATATGCCTAATGTAAATGACGAGTTAATGGGTGCAGCACACCAACATGACACATGTATACAAATATAACAAACCTGCACATTGTGCACAAGTACCGTAGAACTTAAAGTATGAAAAACAAAATCTAAGCTGCACTCCAAGGTCTAACAATCATATAATCAGAGCCCCAGAAAGAGAGGAGAGAGTAGTTTCGGGCAAAATGGTATTTGAATAAACACTGGACTAAATTAAAAAAAAAAAACCCAACACTGAATGTTTACGAATCCAAAACTCTTGCCCTTTATTGATCAAATAAAGAATTTTTTGGCAAAAAAAAAAAAAAGACTTCCATAAACCAAAATAGAGTTGGAGTAGTATCCCCAAATGAAGATTGAACATTTTTGTCACTTGAGGAACAGAGAGCTCAAAACTTAAATAAAGAAGATATTTTTGACTCTTGCTAATAAGTAACTCAAGCTTCAGGCAACAAAGAACCTCATCCAATTCATACCCAATGCTTCTTTCTCCATCTAATTCCCTCAGGAACCTGATCTCTTCTAGAGAATTGACAAAAATACACTCTCTAATGCAATAATGAATAATGCTGATGTAATTTCCTCTAAGGAATTAGTTTCTCTGACTGTTTAGCTAGGGATTCTCTGGCGTTACAAACTTTTAACAAGAGAAGTCTGATAAAGGCTACAAATCATTCTACAAAAGATAGCCATAATACAGAAACTGATGTAAGCTACACTCTGAGCCGTCAGATGGGCTCTCTGAATATCTTCTGTCTTCTGACTGTGTACAATAAAATCACACAAGGGGCTTGTTACTGACCATCACCTTTATAGTTCAAAAGAAGGTTTAGTTTAAGCAAACAAAAAGGATGAAAAAAAGGCGTCAGAATAAAGGGTCCACACATTTAGGCCCTAAATAAAATAAATTCTAAATTTATTTTAAATTTAGAAAAATAAATCTCCAAGGATTGGAGATGGCAATGGTACATGTTGGTCAACAGCTCAGATTCTGGATTCAGATATACTAGTTTTAAGTTCTTTCTTCACCATTTACCAGCTCTATGATCTTGAGAAATCATTTAAATTCTATAAGCCTCAGTTTTGTCATCCTTAAAACCGTGATAGAATGGAACCTATAACTACTAACATTGCCAAGGGGTGGCTCAGGAGGGTTTTGGCTAAACCTCCAACTCTATACTCCATGGTCCCTACATGTGGATACCCGCTAATCTCTGAAATAAACTACCCCCAATCTCTGAAATAAACAACATACATGTCCCAGTCTTACCTAGAGTGTTGCTATTTTTAATGATCTATAAGGTATACACCAAGCTACATGCGTTGAGCACATAATACTCAACATATGTCAGTTATGACTAATAATGTATTCTGTTGTATAGATGTTAGCTTATTTTCCTTAGATCAGAAATTATTTTAAAACCAGTAAAAAATAAAAATCTTCTCCTATTTGAAAATGCCCTTTAAATAGGAAAAGTTACCATTAGTAACAGCTTGAGGCAATTTGTTCAGCCACAAAACCAAGAGAGTGGATCTTTATTACCCCTTTCATGTACATATGTTGGGGCGACATTTGTACAAATGCCATGGTTCTACATGCACAAATAAACACATCAACTAACCGAACTGATTTGCAAAGACTTAGCTGCTGGCAGCCCTTTATATTTTTTGCCTTTAGTTTCTAATTCTACTGAATTTCTATTACGGCTACACAAGTTTCCTTATATTTTTGAATTATGATGTAAAAGTGGTCTACATAAAATCAAGGAAAGAGTACTGGCTTCATTGCAGTTCAAGTACCATATTAAAGAATATATATATATATATGTGAATGTGTGCAAAAGTACACACTCACATATACCCTAAATTCAATTCTATATTGAAGCATCAAATTGAAATTGGTTCCTGAAAATTCCAATCCTTGCTGATTAGAATATTGAGAGAGAGAGTTTGCTTTGATTTTTTCCTCTTTACTCTCTAAAGCATTTTCTCCCTAAAATACACCAGAAACTTCTCATATAATAAGGGCAAGATGATTGAGAGTATGCAACTGTACTTGCTAATACCACTGCAATTTACAGAGTATGGAACTACTCAGACCTCCTAACATTGCCAACTGGGCTCAGTGATAGGACTAACAAGGTTGTTCACTTCCACAGCAGGTAAAAATTAAAATTGGAGGAGCAATCATGTTTGATACTGGGGGTCAGTAAAGGAAGTCGGAAGAAAGGCAATAAGATGCTGCCAGGTTTGAAGCAACTGCTGAATTCAGAGTGTGTTGCAACCTCAAAATAGCCCGGTAAGGGAAGGTTGCAAAAGAGAATTACAAAAATCAATTCTTGAGGAAACCAAGGCATGAATAAAAATTTCAGCAGCTGCCTGGTTAGAAACTGATAGATGCAAAAAAGTTCATTAGGTAGGGAAAAAGAAGAAGAAAAACTGACAATTTTAATACAGTATTTTCTTCCTCCTACGTAAAGATTGTTCAAACGCGTTTACTTTTAGAAGTACTCTCCTTCTACATTCTAGTCATACTATTAGATGGGAACAAACATAGGCTGTTTTATGGGACTAGTGAGAATGCTGTCAGGTCCTTATTCCAACACATTAAGCTTAAGAAAGTCCAGTTTTCTCATTTATGCTCCCTTGATGTGTGTGCATCTCTACACTGGGGGATGGTTCAGTTGAAGTCTGTACTCCTCTGACTGGGTTCTTCCATAGGTGCACAACACCACTTCTCAGGTGGTGTCTTTTATGCATGCCTTCAGGCTGATGATTCTCAATTTTGCAACTTTCCTGGGGAACAGCTGGGTTACAGACACCAGATGCATCATGTTGCTAGAGCTCTATGCAGAAGATCATCAAAATTATGACTCAGGAGCCTTATGTCAAGACAGAATACTTTAGCATTTTTATTAACTTTTCTTAAAGTTCCTTCATTGAGGAATAAGGTGCTCCCTGCCAAAGGACCTTAAAAGCTCCTAATACTTCATAAAAATTGTTAATGCTGAACCTAGAGGACACACTACAAGTTGTAGTAGAAGAGGCATTGTCCCTTCCTTTGCAACCCAATGTTGTGGTCCTTACTAAATTTCTAACAAAGTACTGTCCTCACTGTAATTTGCATAACAATATCTGAAATCTTGGCTATGGAACTGCTAAGGAGGAGGTTTGGTGGGCAGTAGTAGCTGCAAAAGAATGTAGGTATCTTGGAAATGACATGGAAAGGACAGTGGCTGCTAAGAGTAGCTGCTGCAGCATTTGCAAACTAAGTTTGGGTGACCTGGTCGTATAACCCCTTCCCACTACAAAGCTTATGATACTTCATTCAGTGAAATCTCCAAATAACCGGTTTCTGAGTTTATACGGGCTATGTGCAGAAACTAGAGAAACTCAAATTAAAAAAAAAATGACTATGGATGTTTTCACTTAATATCTAACTATGTCCTGGACGCAGTACTGAAAAAGATGTGGTTGACAATAAGATAAGTAGCCAGTTTACTGCAGATTCAAAATTTAATCCTTAAAAAACAGTCAGCACATAGCATTTATTGTATTAAAATTACATGGACAGGATGGCCTTATACATCTGCAGTATTGAATAGTGATAAAGAGCATGGATCTTTAGAGTCAAATTGCCTAGATTCAAATCCTGCCTCCACTAGTAGACTGATCAGGGGCAAATGACTGCAGTTCCCTAATTCTCCATTTATCTGAGAAGTAGGCATAAAAATAAGGTACTCCTAAGGGATGATGTGCAGATTAAATGAAAAAAATATACAAATGTGCATAAATACATATTATTTATTATATATGCACGCATATGTGTATAGTTATGGATGTGTAAATATATATGGATTGATTCCTTACTACCACCAGAATAAATATTCAACACATGATTGCTGTTTCTATTACTAAGCTTCAGATTATTGTCAACATTATCATCTTTATCTAAATGAAAACACAGAAAGAATTTGGAGAACAACCGATGTCCATTTTACTAGTATGTTAAAATTAAATAAATATGCTTAATGTATAAATGTATAAAGTATAATTTGTTTAGTAAATTAATTTGTGTGTAAATCAATGTTTGTAGGAATTAGGTATGATTCAATATGCTTCTCTCACCTGCTTCTCTCCAAGTAAATAAGTAAATCAAGATGGGTTTAGGGTCTATTTTTAACATTTAATCCTATCTACAAACTGCAGGATTCTTAAAAATATTTTCAATGAGATTAATGTTGGAGCACATGCATTCATTTATTGCTTTTAATTAAGCCTTCAGGTAAAGGCGCATGCTATAGTGTTATTTTTTATTCACAAAGTTTAAACTTTGAGAATGATGTCATCTAATAAACTCTTAGAATAGAAAAACCATGACAGCCTCATTTGTTTTATCCAGTACTAGTGCAAAGCCACCCATATACAACAGATGATGATAAATAATCCTCATGGCAATTACAGTGAGGTTTCCACTAAATGATGAGATTGTCTAACAGGTGGCCAACATTGAGAAAATGTTATACCTGCCTGTTTGGGGATCATGCAGATCTACTGTTATAAGTTTAAATGAGCAGGACTGACTCAAAATAACGCTGGATACTCAATCTCTGAACCCTGGACTATATGACAACTACAGCCAGGGATATCCTACCTTCTCCCAGTAGGAGGGGCTACACCCAAGCTCAGCTTATCATGCAACCAGGTGCTTCCATCTCCACACAAGCGATACTTTAATATTCCACAGTGCCTGAGGGTCTCTGGGAGCCTGGAGCCAAGGGGTCCACTTATCCTTCACTGACAAGGTAGGCTACTGGAGAGAACGGGACTCTTGCCAAGAACACAGAGTCCCACTACAAGATCAAGGCAGCCAGGCGTTGCCACATCTTTAGGTGGGATGTGGAAGATTACAGGACCCCTGGCTTCTCTTCTCTTTGTTAAATCTTGACATGTGTAAATTTCCCAATAATGCCTATTTTCTAGGCCATGCATAATATGTGACATTGTGGAATTTTTCCTGAAGTCTATGAATACATGCAGACTCAGATGGGATCTAACTGGCATGAAAACTAAGGATAATATCATCTCTAAATGCAAACATCTAATTACTTTACCATGAAATTTATTGGCACTTGGTATTAACAGAAAGGATGCATCAGAAATACTCAGTCAAGGCCGGGCACGGTGGCTCAAGCCTGTAATCCCAGCACTTTGGGAGGCCGAGACGGGCAGATCACGAGGTCAGGAGATCGAGACCATCCTGGCTAACACGGTGAAACGCCGTCTCTACTAAAAAAATACAAAAAACTAGCCGGGCGAGGTGGCGGGCGCCTGTAATCCCAGCTACTTGGGAGGCTGAGGCAGGAGAATGGCGTAAACCCGGGAGGCGGAGCTTGCAGTGAGCTGAGATCCGGCCACTGCACTCCAGCCTGGGCGACAGAGCGAGACTCCATCTCAAAAAAAAAAAAAAAAAAAAAAAGAAAAGAAATACTCAGTCAGTTGTGTAATATTGGCCAACATTTTGAAGGAGCTTATAAAAGCATGCCAATGGAATCTTAAGACATTCAAATAGAATAGTGTCAGTATCAAGGGATGTACTATTCCCACTAATATATAGCTTGGATCACATCTGAAGTTCTGTATTTCTATATTTCACCTGGTTCAAGGCTGGTCACATACCCAATGTGAAATGGAACTGTGACTAATGTGATAAATGTTACTTCTTTCAAAAGGCGATGAATTTTCCAATTATGGTTGAATCTCACTTGTTTCCACTAATAGAATGGGATCAGAGGCAAGAAATAATGCAATATTTATTATTTATTTTGGAAAATGAATAAGAAAACACTACTCTAAATGCAAACACATACACATGACAATTACAGGAGGTACACACACACACACGCGAACACACATACACAATTCTTCTGAACTAATGTGAAGGAACTCTTCAAGATCCATTTTATTATATCCTGGTTAACCAGATACTCCAGGGCAAATAATCCTGTAGCAAATTATCTATTTACTAAATGGGAAAAATTTTTATGTTTTCATGGAATCAATGGATAAACACGTACTTTCTGTATAGAATTGGCCTTAAGGGATCTTAATCAGTAATATTTCAAATAGTCAAAAAACACCAGTTTCTCCAAGACTGTGTTCAACATTACTCCAAGAAAATGTAGTTCTCCAATCAAATGCCAGACTCAGAGCCAAAAACCATGTAAGCAAAGTGATGAATTACGCTCCCAAAATAATCTCCTGCTTGTAAAATGTATTTTGAATATATGCCAATAGATTTCAGGCAGGCAGATTTGCATGCTGTTCTCAAATAAGTCAAGGTCTTCAAGGTACTATATATTTGGAATACAAAAATAATGAGATTGTCTGAAAACACCTATTTATGTTAAAATAATGTAATTCTTACAAGGCTGCAGTAGTTACTGAAATATATGATTTTATATAAATATAACTGTTTGGAACTAACTGGGACATCACAGGAAATGCAATATATTTGACGACTTCAGATGGTGATGGTAATGATGACACAGTCTCCACTTCTTTTCTTTATAACAAATGACTAGTTTTTTATCAGATACCTTTAGCTATAAGGCAAAACTGGCTTTAATCATTCAATCCAGAAGCAGATAATACAAATCCATCAACATATACATTCTCTTCCCAAAAATATTTTCAACATGTTTAGGTATAAGCTGTGGCAGTAACATTCTTATAGGACCTTTATCTGCCCATCCAAAATATGAGCTACACCTTTCTATCAAAAATACTCAGTCCGGATTCCAAGATCAAACAAAAACCTGTCTTTACATGAACTTAAAAATCAATAACTATTACCTGATCATTTCACAGGCCACAAACCCAAGTTTCAATTGCAACTCTGCTACTGGTAAGTGGCATTACCATGGGAAAATTGTACCTAACCATCAGTTTTCTCATCTACTAAGCAGGGATAATCTCAATGTGTCTACCTACCTGATAATTGTGAAGACTAACAGAGGTAGGTTCATTTAGTAGGTGCTGAATGAACAAATGTTAATTATTGGAGTTAAATATTTGAATACATTGTGGGATTTCACTATCCTGACAGTTACTTATTAGCCATTGGCCAGTCAACAACCACCAAAACATAAAAATGATTTCAGTTTTGGTTATAATATTACGCTTGTTATATAGATAGATGTTTACCAGATATCTGGTCTTTTTATCTGTGTGTATTAAAATTAGTTGGGAAAATCCAACATGTGAGTTCAGGGAAAGCTGAATGGGTATTATGTATTCTCAAATTAGGTAGGGCTGGTAAAGAGACAAATTTGCTTAAACATATCCAATTCAAATTCAGACTTTCCATTCTGACACTGCTTTTCTCTTCACCTGATTAGAACCCCTCAGTACAATATAATACAAAAATAAATGTGCACAAAGGTTCTATTTTGTTGTATATCAAATGTATTTCCTAACATCTATGTGAGCATTTCTAAGGCTGTGAAAACTTTAAATAATAAATGGCTTATTTGTTACCAACCCGTGAATACAACACTCCAGAGAGTGGTTAAACTAACTGTATTAGTCAGTTTTCACACTGCTGAAAAAGACATGCCCAAGACGGGGCAATTTACAAAAGAGAGAGGTTTAATAGACTTACAGTTCCACATGTTTGGGGAGGCCTCACAATCATGGTGGAAGGAAAGGAGGAGCAAAGTCCTGTCTTACATGGATGTCAGCAGGCAAAAAGAAAGAGCTTGTGCAGAGAAACTCCCATTTTTAAAACCATCAGATCTCATGAGACTCATTCACTAACATGAGAACAGCATGGGAAAGACCCGCCCCCATGATCCAATCATCTCCCACCAGGTACATCCCACAAAATGTGGGAATTATGGGAGCGACAAGATGAGATTTGGGTGGGGACACAGAACCAAACCATATCACCAACCCTCTAGTTTTAGGAAACTTAAACACTTTAAATTATATTTCTTCTCCTAACTTTTCTTCCTTATTTGCAATGATATAAATCATGCAGATAGGTAAAGTACAGGTCTCTAAGATATTCATATGTTTTCTTATGTGTCAGTCCCATATTAACTGTCCTGAGGCAAAGCCAAGACAACAAAAAGTCAGGGCCAAGCTGAAAACCTTTAATGAAGGCCAGGTGCACTGGCTCATGCCTCTAAGTCTAACACTTTCAGAGGCTGGGGAGGGAGGACTGCTTGAGGGCAGGATTTTGAGATCAGCCTGGGAAACAAAGTGAGACTTCATCTGTACAAAAAGTTTAAAAAACTAGCCAGGTGTGTTGGCATGCACCTGTAGTCCCAGCTACTTGGGAGGTTGAGGCAGGGGGATCCCTTGAGCCCAGGAGTTGGAGGTTTCAGTGAGCTATGATTGCACTACTGCACTCCAGCCTGGTCTCATAGAACGAGACCCTGTCTCAAAAATGAAAAAAAACACAAACCTTTCAATGATTGCTTTTTAGTCTCGACTGAAATAAAGAGCAGACTACTACACCTGGCATTCAACACTTACTTTTCTTTACCTCTCTTACACGAGAGTCAAATGGGGACCTCATTTTTCTTCATTTAGGCCTTTCAAAAATTCACCTCATTTTTTTTCTCTTAGTTTCAGAAGGCTACAACTTTAAAAAATAACAAACCTACTAATTCTTCAAAGGCCAGACTACATCAAAAGTATCTAAGCACTTGACTTGTATTTCTTTAAAGGACTTTATCAGCTTATAATACAAATAATTATTCATATATTCAAAAATTTATTGAACATCTGGGCAATGTGATCATGGAGATGTGGCAATGAACTCTACAGACACATTTTCTCTTCAAATGGAGCTCCAGTCTAGATGGTGAGATGCACAAACTGAGATGAAAGCAATTAGCAATTATAAATTGTAAGAAATATTGTGATGGTCTAGGCACTGTTTTCGACTTGGAAAATAACAGGGATCCTCCACGAAGGGACCTCCTGGAGTGATGCATTACTTTGAATATTGATGATGATTTCACAGTTATATGCCTATGAAAAAATTTATCAAAGTGTACACCTTAATTTTTACAGTTTATTGCATGTCAATTATACTTCAATGCAGCTTTTTTTTTTTTTTTTTTAAGAAAAGAGAAAACAAATAATACAGTGCTATCTAAGTTTTATCAGGAAAAGTTTTTCTGCTGGAGCGGTATTTAAGCAGAAATTTAAGTATAAAGCCAGGCATAGACAGGCAAGGAGGAAGGGGAAATACCATTCAAAAGAGAGAGTAAATCGCAGGTATGAAGGCCGTGAGTTAGGAAGCGGTTGACATGGTTTAGTAATGGAAAAGAAGATTAGAATTTCTAGTGAGCTCAGAGGGAGTTGCATGAGATGAGGTTAGAGAAGGCAGTAAGAACCAACTCATGTAAGACATTATATGCCTTGAAAAGGTCTCCAAATTTTATCCCATGTGTAAGTCACTCAAGTTAAGTAGAAAAGTGCGAGGCGGGCGGATCACTTGAGGTTAGGAGTTTGAGACCAGCCTGGCCAACATGGTGAAACCCTATCTCTACAAAAAATACAAAAATTAGCTGGACGGGATGGCATGTGCCTGTAATCCCAGCTACTGGGGAGGCTGAGGCATGAGAATTGGCATGAGAATTGAACCCAGGAGGCGGAGGTTACAGTGAGCCAAGGTCGCACCACTGCACTCCAGCCTGGACGACAGAGCGAGACGCTGTCTCAAAACAAAACAACAACAAAAGAAGAAAAGTGATACGATAGATTTGTGTTTTCAAATGATCACTTGGGATTCTCCAGGGAGAACGGATTATAAACGCACAAGAGTGGAAGAGCAGTGAAGATGAGGGAAGACCAGTCAGAATCGTATCGTGTTGTATAGGTAAGAACTGACAACAGTTTGTCCCAGTATGAAAGCAAAGGAGAGGAATAGATTGGTTTGAAATTATGTCCAAATATTCTTTGACACTGCCCCTTCTAAAAGATAGAACTTATTTCTCTTCCCTTGAGTGTGGGGCAGAAAATAATGACTTGCTTATAATAAATCAAATGTTATGGAAATGACAACTGTGACTTCTGCAACAAGCCACTGTGGCTTCCTCTTGCTTTCCCTCTGGATCATCTGCTGAGGGAAGCCACAGGCCATGTCACTAGGACACTCAAGCAGCCATAGAGAACTCCATGTGGTACAGAATAGAAGCCTCCCATCAACACCTGGCATGAACCCGCCAGCCATGTATGTGACTGAGCCAACTTGAAAGTGGGTGCTCTAGCCCCAGTCAAGCCTTCAGCAACTGCAGCCCCAACTGACATTGGACTGTAATTTCCTGAATCAGAACCATCCAGCTAAGCTGCTCCCAAATTCCTGGCCCAAAAAGTTTTCATGAGGTCATAAATGTTTGTTTTTCTTTTATGGAGGTGAAAAAAAGGTTGAGAATGACCCTTGCATTCTTCCAATGCCTGCACAATTCAGATATTATTTTTGTGGGAGGGAAGGAATGGCTTGAGTAGTCTTGAGTAAGGAGGAATTATACTCTAAGACACACATGTTTGAAACACTGGGCTTATTATGGTAATAGCAATGGATGGCTAAAAACAGAAACAAGATTGCACTGTAACAGATCAGTGAACAAAAAGGCACTTCAAGGAATGGTAAAACTAAGGCACTGAAACTAAAGGAATTCCAAGTTGTGTTTTTAACAGCCAACTGGGCTTCCTAAGACTTTAAGAATGGTTTCTGTGTCAAATCTCCCACTACTAATGCCACAACTACTCAGCACTCTGTCAAAATACTATGGTTATTAAAGGATCTCCAGTCACAATAACTTTATATGCCAGGCCATCTCTGTTCTAGGGCCGCAGTTCAGGGGTTAATCTGGCCCCATATGTCACTCATTGCATGCTATTCTGAATGGGGAGAGATAAGGAATAAAATGAGCTATAGTTTTACTACTTAGAAAGCTTTCAATATCATTAAATTAAACCATAAAGGCAACAGTATTATTACATCTTAGCCCCAAACTGATTTACCTCAACTTTTACCTAGTACATGAGTTAAAATACGCAACAAATATTTACATATATGAAAAACGTAGAAAGAAAAACTGATCACACACAAAAATATGATTCATCTGGATCACTCTTGCCAGAATATATTTTATATATTACATTGGGGCATTACAGCATTCTTGTTTTTATTTTATTTTTTTGTTTTTTTTTTTTTTTAGAGCTGGAAGATGCTTCCTCTTTACATTAGCATTTCCAAAAATGCAAGATACACAATACTGGCATGGGAGATAATTTTTACATTGTACAGAGATCAGGCATTAAAAAATACTAACTCAGGGCTGGGCGCGGTGGCTCGCGCTTGTAATCCTAGCACTTTGGGAGGCCGTGGTGGGTGGATCATGAGGTCAAGCATTCAAGACCAGCCTGGCCAACATAGTGAAACCTTATCTCTACTAAAGGTACAAAAAATTAGTCGGGTGTGGTGGCGGAGGCCTGTAATCCCAGCTGCTTGGAGGCTGAGGCAGGAGAATCGCATGAACCTGGGAGGCAGAGGTTGCAGTGAGCCGAGATCACACCATTGTACTCCAGCCCAGACAACAGTGTGAGACTCTGTCTCAAAAAAACAAACAAACAACAACAAAAAAAAACTAACTCACTTAAGAATAAGTCACTCCTCTTTCACTTAATTCTCTTTGAGTTCTTCTGATTAAACTAAAAATAAAGTCTCACTTGGTGCCAGCATGGCTTTAAAACCTCTCTAATACTTGACAGTCTTATACTTGTGAACTATCAAAGCTCGGGAGCAGAGTCTTCTGAGAATACCAGGCTTGAATACATTTGTTTCTGTTGTCTTTACTTTTATGGCTACTTTTTACTTATAGCAAGTGATACTGCTGTGATAAATTTCCTTCAAGTAAAAAAAAAAAAAAAACATAGTTAATAAAAAATTAAAGTGAAAAATAATACAGGGAGTGTAGAGATTGGACAAAAATAGATGATAAAATTTTGGGAAATGCTGACCTAGAAAGCTCAGTTGTGCTCCATCTCATTATATACTTGTGCAGAGTCTGAAATCCTGAGAGGCAGAGTGATTTGATCAAAGTCACAAAACCAGAAGGTAGCAACTACAGTTCTGGACTCCTTGGGTTTCTATTACAATTACACCAAGGAAAAAAAAGAAAGAAAGAAAAAGACTAAAACTCAAAAGTAATTTCTAATAACCAAGCAAAACATTCATAATGTTGATTTCCTCTTAAATTTATTTATGGAACTGGAGAGCAAGTTTAAATAATATGAAATCCATAAACAATTATGAAATGCAATTGCTAATCTTCTTGAATTCAACTGAATCGACCTGAAATCATAAGGGAGGTACAAGAAATCTAGAGAATCACCTTCAAGTCTGGTTATATCTAGTTAGATAAATATTGCATTAAAACCAAAGTTTTTGTGTAAATATCACAACACTGGAGAGAAGAGCATTCCCAAAGAATGTGTCCAAGAACCCTGCTGAAGAAGACAAGAGGATAAGGAAGAATTTATTTCCACTTGAAAATTTTTATTTTGCAAGGATCATTTGTGTGCAAATAATATTTGCCTGTCTTATCAGTACTTTATAACTTCCCAACAAAATTCTATAGAGAATATCACATCAGGTTCTAGCAAAAACTGTTGACCCTAACAAATAATACTGCTGCATTTTTATTATTTACTCTTTTGCTCAGAAAAGACGTGAATTTAATTGGGTTTGGTTTGTTCTTTGAATTATCATAATTCCCCTGAGAGTGGTGTATCATATTTTTTCTATAGGAAAGACTTTGTTAGAGAATTTGTCATTTGCCTTTAAAGAAGTATGGAAGATAATGTATATGGAATACATTCAATATATGGATTTATTAGCCTAGTGAATTTTAAACAAACATAATCAAAACTTTACTCATTTTAACTCAGAGGGAAATGAACAACTGGGGTTTGAAGGCATGTTTAAAGACAGTTTCATTAGCTGTAAGTTTATATTCTAAGCTAAGATATAAATAGACTGAGAAATCAAAAGAGGGAAGGAGGAAGGGAGAAAGAACATACCAGAGTAGGTCAGGAGGAGACATAATGACTGCTACTGTAGGGGTTGCAGAGTAAATAAGGTAACAACTCAGAGATAAAACGTTGGGTGTTGGAGGACAGTTGTCTTCTTGGAGGGAAAGCAGAAATCACCATACTGTGGTTGCTGTTACAGAAATAAAACAACGGGAAGTGATATCTATGCAGTTTAATCTGGTTGTCTCCATAGTAATGTAGCAAATCAGTAACTGAGGAGGAAGCTATTGAAGGACTAGACTGAAGAAGCACTGGGACAGGGAACAAATGGTTTGAGTTTCTGCACAGGGACTATAAAAGGAAGAGTGTTGGTGCGGGGTGTGTGGCTCACACCTGTAATCGCAGCACTTTGGGAGGCTGAGGCAGGTGGATCACGAGGTCAGGAGTTCAAGACCAGCCTGGCCAAAATGGCGAAATCCCATCTCTACTAAAAATACAAAAATTAGCTGGGTGTGGTGGTGGGTGCCTGTAATCCCAGCTCCTCCGGAGGCTGAGGCAGGAGAATCGCTTGAACCTGGGAGGCGGAGGTTGCAGTGAGCTGATATTGTGCCACTGCACTCCAGCCAGGGCAACAAGAGCAAGACTCTGTCTCAAAAACAAACAAACAAAACAACAACAACAACAAAGGAGAGTGTTGCACTGGAAGAAACATGGTAAAGTCTGAAGTTAAGGTTGACTAGGACAAACTAGGTGGGAAGTATTTGGTTCTGGGGAGGCCATGCTTGTGTGACCTTCAGCCACTTACTTAACCCAATTTAGTTGCCCTATCTGTAATATAGAGGTACAGAGGTACCAATATTAGCCATATTAGGGCTGCTCTGAGCCCAGTATAAATTATATAATGTATTTAAAGCATTTAACAGAGAGGAAGGAGGATGGTAATTATTGTTGTTTTTACTACTATCATCACCATTATCAGCAGTGAAAAATTTGCCTAGGACTTTTAAGTCATGTTTTGATGTTACAACATCAGGTAAAATAATAATTATTTGTAGTTAATGACAAAATATTAGGTGGGTGATGCAGTATTTTCTCTATTTCTAAAATTATCTAGTTCAAATATCAACAGATTGCCCAACAGACTTGGTAAAAATACAGAAAAAAAGTGCTTATATACATTTTTTTCTTTCTTTCTATCTATCTATCTATCTCCCTACCTACTTACCTATCTACCTACCTACCTACCTTCCTACTTCCTATCTACCTACCTACCTACCACTGTAGAGAACAAGATACAGTTTTACCCTGAGAATAATATAATTAAACAAAATAGGCATCAATCTTGTTTTCTTCCTCCCTCCTTTTAAATGCAAACAATTATTTGACAGTGAGAGAAACTGTGACCTGTTCTCTTTTTCTTTTTCTTTTTTTTTTGAGATGGAGTTTTGCTTTTGTCATCCAGGCTGGAGTGCAGTGGCAGGATCTCGGCTCACTGCAACCTCCACCTCCTGGATTCAAGTGATTCTCAGCCTCCTGAGTAGCTGGAACTACAAGCACCTGCCACCATGCCTGGCTAATTTTTGTATTTTTAGTAGAGATGGGGTTTCACTTTGTTGGTCAGGCTGGTCTCCATCTCCTGACCTCAAGTGATCCTCCGGCCTCAGCCTCACAAAGTGCTGGAATTACAGGCATGAGCCACTGCGCCCGGCAGACCTATTCCGTTCTTAGTCAACTTTACAATAAAACTAACCGCCATCACTTTTGATCCTCCTACCTGGAAGAACAGATACCTGGGAAATGACAGAAAGGCCAGAAGGCATGCGGCTTATGGCATTTTCTCTTTCCCTCCTACTCCCACAATTTTCCTTTTTTCTTTATTCCTACAATGTAGTTTAGGACGCACTGAAGGTAAAGTAGATGGAAGTGTTTTACTTGCACTGGAGCTTGGTGATAAAGAGAGGAGGCCATGCCCTTTGGTTATTAATAAATGACTACAATAGACATTATTATTAAGCGCTGACTATAGGGCAGTTTTATTTTAAATGTTTTCTCAGAGAATTAAGCAACTTCCTCAAGCTCATACACTTAGCAACTATACTTAGAGGCAGGTTTTGAACCCAGATTTTTCCCAGCCCCAGGACCATGATCTTATTCACTGTGGGCTGTACCAAGGCAGTAGCTTCTGATATTGTAACAATATGGTTCATTGACAGACACATTGTATTTTGCCTGGATTTCTCACTTAAATCTGGCAGAACAGAGTGTGAAACAAATTGTGTCAGCCCACAAGACTATAAACTCCTTAAATTCATGGACTAAATCACAGATACCTTGGTACACCCAACATCTATCAGTACCCAATAATATCGTAGGTATTTAACAAATTGTTATTAAATGAATGAACAGTTATTTTATTCATAAATGAATTAATAAAGAGTGTGTAAATATTTTCTAAGGAATTAGAAGTTCTAGAGTTTAAAAAGTCATATCTTCTACAAATATTATTTGCCACTGTATCAAAAAACTGCATGGGCATTCACCAAGTTCCCCAAAACCACTCTCTGAAATCTTTTGACAAAGCCAATCCAATACTAAAACACTCTTAATAAAATTCATGTTCAGTTATATAGAGCTTAGACATGTTATAATGTAACTAGAAAACCATTATCAAATACAATTCAGGAAGACATTCTTACTATTTTGATTCAAGTAAATCAAACATTCCCAGTATCTGAAAGCAGTTAGCCACGTGAACTTGGGCAAATGAATAAATCCTTTTGCTCTTCGGTGTTCTCATCCTCCCCCAAGATAGGTTGGATGGGATGAGAACACAACTTTGACAATCTGTGAAATGCTCCCTGTTGAAGTAACATATTTGCTGCAATGAGTTGTTATGTCAACCATGGCCAGATCTTCAAAGCTCCTTAGAAAAGAGTAGAGGAAAGCTTTCTTCTCTAGCTCAAGTTTATCCCGAGTTGTTTGTTTTGACATTTGTTTCCACTCCAAGAGGAATGCATTTCTAGTTGTGTTAATTTTTTTCTGGTATAGATGTCACATATGTGGAAACAATATAGTTGAAACTGGGGAGTGTAGATTGATTTTTGTCTCTTTTTACTTAAGTGGCCCAAGCAACATATATATTGCTGCATTCATGCGTTTTAAATCTATTTGACATTCTTTCTTCAGATAGTCTTTCTCCATTAAACTGCCTTTTTTTTTTTTTTTTTTTTTTTTTAAATCAGAACTCTTTTTAAAGCATCGGTCTGGGACATAACCCTCAGGTAGGGGGGAGTTTAATTACAGACTCAATATGGATTTTTAATTTTGGCCACCAGGAGGTTTGGCAGGAAATGAAAAGATATCCTGCTTCCTAGGGATGCCAATCTAGGACAAAATTGAAAATAGGTGAAGTGACTGCCTATCCTGCATCTTCAAGATCACTCTCACAGCACAGAGGCTGCCCTCCTTCTCCCTCCAGAAGTCTCAAGTCTCCCTGCTCTCGGAGTGGAATCCAGTATCACACCTCAAGTGAATTAACATGAGAGAGTTCACTCTCTGAGGAAGGTTTGTGCTTTATTCCTTTTCTCTGATTAAAGAAGTTGCACATTGTTGCGGGGCAGGGTGGTGGTAAGAGACCAGTGACTGCCCCTCCCCCCGCACCCCAGACTCCTTTCATGACTATAAAACACACAACTGGGAAGCTCCGTAACAGAGGAGTGGAAGACAGATTGGGATTACAGTTTGGGAAACTTGGAATCTGATTATGCCACTAATTATCTGTGGGACTTTGGACTAATCAGTGCACTTACCTGTAAAATAAGAGAATTGGGATAGGACTATAATTATGTAATTCTGTTTATCATGTATCAGGGAATTTGGCTCTGAGCAACTCTAACTTCCTGACAGCAGTGTCTCTCAGGAGACAGTAGTACTTTTTTTTCTCCTCAGAATATTTAATTATTTTTATGAAGATATAATTCATACATCATACAATTCAGCCTTTTAAAATGTACAGTTAAGTGATTTTTAGTGTACTCACAAGGTTTAGCAAACATCACCAATTTCTAATGCCAGAATATTTTCATCAGCCTAAAAAGAAATCACATATCCAACAGCAGTCGTTCCTTATCCTCCCTCACTCCTTGCTCTGGGAAAATACTATTCTACTTTCTGTCCCTATGGCTTTGTTTATTCTGGATAGTCCATAAATGGAATCATACAATATGTGGCCTTTGTCTCTGACTTCATTCGCTTAGCATGGTATCTCCAAAGTTTGTCCATGTTGTAGTATCAGTACTTCTTTCTCTTTATGGCTGAATAATGTTCCACTGTATGGGACTAACACAATTTTTACTTATTTATCATTGGTGGACATTTGGATTGTTCCCACTTTTTGGCTATTACGAATAATACTGTTATGAACATTTGTGTACAAATTACTTCTGTTTTGGTCAGTACAATTTGCAGATTCTCTAGAACAAACTTTACAAGAGAAAAAACCTCTGGTCTTCACTGTGTTTTCTAAATACAAGACTCTGATATTCTCTCTTCTATGAAGGCATCTTAAAGGGGGTATGTTAAAACAGTATTTACCTTATTCTTTGAGTCAACCATTACTAATACATCTAGAGTCCAGCTTTGCTGTTTATGTCAGCCATATAACCTTGAGCATGTTATTCTGCTCTCAGATTCTCATATGTAAAATTGGGATACTGATAGTTTCTACCTTACTTGTCTTTCAAGAGTGTTTCGTGTGGTTCTCAACCTTTCTAGAGCATCAGAATCCCCTTATACAATAAGGTCTCTGAAGTCAGACCAGTGGATTCTAAATGGATTCTGGTCTGACCTCAGAGTCCTTAATGTATAGCTTTAGCTGATAAATAATTCCCCTCTTTCCTTGTCTTCTTGGAGGAGACACCCAGGCTGGTAAGATTGAGAAACACAACTCCTGGAGGGCTTGTTAAAACACGGATAACCCCACTTGCAGAGATTCTAATTCTGTAAGTCTGGGCCTGAGCCCAAGAATCCTTATTTCTAATAAGTTCCCAGGTGACAATGACGCTGCTGGTTCATAAACTAAATTTCGGTAACCATCGGTTCAGAGTATTTTACAAGATGGTAAGCTTTATGAAGACAGGTACTCAATTTCAATAGACATTATCATAGCATGACAGTTAAAAGCCCAGGCTTTGGACCTGGGCAGACCTAAATTTAAATGCTGCCTTGGACTTTTACAAGCTCTGGTTTTGTCGGCAGGTCATGTAACCCCTTATCTATGAATTTAGGATAATACCTCTCCCTGAGGGTTGTTGTGAGTTTAAGGGTGATAGTGCATACAAAACTGAGGTGCTATATCTGGCATACAAACGCCCAATAACTTTTTACTCATACTATTATTATTGCAGTTGTCTCTAATTCCTAACAGTCTTCTTAAATAGACTGTTCAACACATACTTTATAGACTCACAAGGGCTAAATGAATTAAGGTCATTATTAAGTGGGGCTACATCACTCAACAAAGTTTCTTCATTCAGGTGAAATATCTGATTAAAATCAGCAAGGGGAGTTTGCGTGTGGAGAGGAATGGATGATTATGGTACAAAATGGAGTCTGTGCTGCAGCATATTCCAGTACAGTAACATTAAGGGTTTTTATGTGCTATTTTCTTTATGTTAGTTGTTGTTGTTGTAAAACGCATTTAAAAAATGATCATTTTGAACCACTGGATCCTACTCTTTTTGGAACCCTATCCTCTTACAACTTGATAAATTTCTGGAAGTACCATTATAGACACCTCCTCAGCTCTCTCCCACTGCCAGGCCCCCAGGTGGATGTCTCTGATTGGCACCTGTCCTAGCTGCCTTGCTGCCAGGAGGCAGACCCTAAATGTTCTGGTTGTCACCAACACCACTGGTTTGCTGCTGTTGCTGCTGCTGCTAATGATGATATTAATAGCAACTGATACTTAGTCCTGATATTAACTGAAATTAATAACAACTGATACTTAGTCCTGTACTAAGACAGACCTTCCTGAGTGCTCTACCCACAATTGCATGTACATACACATGTGTGTATATATACACACATGCACATATATACACATACAAGCTTAACCAATTTAGGTATTTGTTTTTCAGAGATATTTATTATTGTAACACCATTGTATAGATAAGGTCCAGATGTGTTGTAAACCCTGTTCTACAACCTTCAACCACTGAAGAATGGCCAGAAACTAGTATTCTAAGAATCTAATATGGTAACATCGTTGTCACCATAATCATTATCATTGCCATAACAGGAACTATGTCTACCTTCGAACTAAGTTATTTAACATTTAACATATACATTAACATATATTTAACATTTAACATATATATAAAATAGCTTAGTTCTAAGTTAAACATAGTTCTCACATATGGAACCTCCAACATATTTTAAATTACTCAATGAATAATAGCTCATTAATCAGTGGGTTTGCTAAGTATCGGATGCTGCACCAAGTGCAAAGAATATATGCATGTTCTCAATCCTCACAGATAGCCTAAAGAAGTAAATACAGTTATTTTGCCTGTTTTACAGATTGAAAAAAAAGAAACCCATGACCTAGGGAGATGACATACCTTCATCACACAACTCGTAAGTGGCAGACCTATCTATGTAATTTCGGAGTCCATATTCTCAACTGCCAGTTCTGCAGTGTCTCCAGCTGGTGTTTTTGGCATGGTACCAACTGCCACAGACTATTCCTGCTCCCGTCATCCTCAACATTTAAGACAGCATCACTGATCCCACATTTAAACAGAGAATGATCACACAGGTTGACATTAGATACACATAATTGGATTTTCACTTGTCTGTTTTTTTCCTCTCTTCCTAAATTGCTTCATTCAAAAGAGTTCTTCCATTTTTTTTCTATATACAATATGTCCTACACTCTATCAGTAAGGGAGTTTTATTTCTAGTTAAGACATTCAGCATGGCCGAGCATTTTTAATGGACCCATTAACAATTTTCTTCAGGAGAGGTCTTAAATTGAATATTTCTAATAACTTTCAGGTGTGTGCCTGCTACTGTATGTCCATGCTTATGGGGATATAAAATCGCTGCCAGTTCCTCTAGTTACCTCAACATCTTCATTACTGATTAACACTTTCCCACTGTGAAATGGACTTCAATACTTAAATTTATGTTGAAAATAAGTTTTGCATTTGCTATTTATTATTTTTTGGGTATACTTCCCCTATTTTTTTCCTTAATTTTCATCAGTGGAGTCACTGCTTTTTAATCTAGTTATTAGCTGTCTTCTTGACTAAATCTTTCTACCACATGGACTTCGTTTTATGGCCATGGTTATGAGAAAGCACAGAGTGAACAGGAAATCCATGCTTTGGCTTCAGTCAGCATGACTGTAAATACACTGGCAAGTCATTTGCTTAGAAAGGGAAACAACAAAATACAGGACTATGCTTTGAAGTAACTAAATGAAAACTAACACTCAGCTCTCTTTTGGTCTTAATTGAATATTTGTTACTTTTATGAGAACAGGGTAGTACTAGGTTTAATACATGGGTAGAACTGTGAATTATTTGACTGTTGCTTGTGTCTCTGTTTATTCTGGGGGGAATGTGAGAATCTTGGGAACTGAAATATTATACCTTGCTGTGCAGTGAGGTCAAGCCTTGAAATGAACTTCTGTGTGCTCCGCATCCTGGTGGGGATAAAAGGGAGGATACTTGAGAGTTGGTTATGAGCTTTAATGAAATATTCTGAATAGGTAGAAAAATGGTGCTCATTGGGTCCTACCATCAACATTAATAAATACTGGGAATTCCTCTTTTGTGTATTTGTGCTCTCAGACCTAGAATAAGCCCAAACTTTAGACAGCCTACTTCAGTCTTAGTGATGAGACTTCCTGAGCCTCAAAAGCCTTCTGAAGACCAATGAGCATTCTTTCTATGTGTTCTGATTGCAAGTTTGTATATATATTTTTTATATCATACATTCAAGCTACATCCTGTGATTGACTATTCAATCCAGGGGTCTTCCTTGCTCCACTTTTTGTGAACACTCACCCATCTCAGAATATGTCTCCTGTGAATTATACAGGACTTTTCTCCACTACTTACCCCCAGATGCAGATATAATAACGACACAGATTTTGTGAGCAAATCAACAAATGCTTGCATTTGGAGAGGATGCACTTTCTCAAAAAGAGATAATTGCTGAAGTTGGTAAACTGCACCACAGAGATGGGACTAAATTTAGCCTCCTTGAAACCAAGATCAACTGAGAATGTATCAAGCATAAATTTTTTGTGCACATTCACGGAGTTTTAAAATGTCTTCACGCCTCTTGCTGCACATAAACATATGGAGCAGTCATTTTCTTCTTTCTTTCAAATGCTGCCAATGTGAACAGAATCAATAGCACATGGTAAAGCATATGACCTATGTGAAATTTCATATTAGTTGAATAGAATTCCAGGCTGAGCTCTAACCCTATTGGCATACATATCTTCCTCTCAAACCATGTGTACATATAGAATTGTAAATTATTGGAAGTGAACAGGACTTTAAAACCATCTGTTCAGCTCCGTCATTGTACAGAAGTAAAAGCTGAATCTTAGGTAAAATGACTTGCTCAACATCTGGTTAATAATAAAACAAGCAAATGCTAAAAAGAGTAAAACTCTCTAATTGCAGGACCCAGATAATATTTATAAATATAACTACACAGTGGTTTGTGAGCATGTATTATGCAAACACATGCATACACATACATATATAGATCTATTAATACATACACAGTCAATTCTCCAATCGTCTCTGTTAAAGCTGTTTTTTCCCACCTGTTTCTTTCTAATTACTGACATGATCAAAACTAAGCTGCCTCTCCGCTATTAGCTGGTTTGGACTCCCCCACAAGTACAGGCTAAGAGCAGGACTTCCGAGCAGTTTAGTTTATTTAGGAGGTGATACCAAGAAGCAGAAGCAAAGAAGAAAAAAATAGAAGGAGGTATTGTGGGGAACTGAGACTCAATCCAGTCGTGAACTCCTAAGAAATTATGTTCAATGTGCCTAAGAATTGACTTCCCAAAGGACAGGAGACAGAGGCATTTATCTACTGATTCTCATGCCACCTTAGCTGAAGGCTGCCCCTAAGGATGAGGTTAACTTTCCACAGTTCTCCTTGCTTGTGACTCAGATAAAGACTTGAGGCAGAAAAATACAAAAGGGGAACAGTTCTACCCCAGCTATAGTTAAAGTCAGAAAACAGATGAGGCGTGAGCCAGTGTGGTGGCTCATGTCTATAATCCCAGCACTTTAGGATGGCAAGGCAGGTGGATCATTCGAGGTCAAGAGTTCGAGACCAGCCTGATCCACATGGTGAAACCCTGTCTCTATTAGAAATACAAAAATTAGCTAGGTGTGGTGGTGGGCACCTGTAATCCCAGCTCCTCAGGAGGTTGAGGCAGTAGAATCACTTGAACCCGGGAGGTGGAGGTTACAGTGAGCCAACATTGTGCCACTGCCCTCCAGCCTGGGAGACAGAGCAAGACTCCATCTCAAAACAAAAAACAAAAAACAAAAAAACCCAAACAAACAAACAAACAAAAAAACAGTAATAAAATAAAAATAAAATAAAAAAAGAAATGGGAGAGGCAGTGTTGCACCAAGATACAGACTTCAAGGCACATAGACCAATTTTAATACTTTAGATATTTACATCCAATTTTTAAAAACTTGTATGGATTAGCATCATAGGATGGCTAGTTCAGAGTTACCATCAAGGTGACTACAAAGCACCCTGGGGTCTACAGCACAGCTTGAAATTGGAGATCTAGTTTCTTTCTCTCATGACCGACCAGGTTGTAGCATTCATTCATTTGAAAAATATTTATTGAATTGTACTATGTGCCAGGCATCTTCCAGATGCTGGGAATACAGCAGTGAACTAAAAGGACAGAAATATCTACCCAAATAAACCTTACAGTCTAGTAGGGAAAGATATTTTGTATAAAAAGAAGAAAGTGGCCAGGCGTGGTGGCTCACGCCTGTAATCCCAGCACTCTGGGAGTCCAAGGTGGGTGGATCACAAGGTCAGGAGATCAAGACCATCCTGACTAACATGGTAAAACTCCGTCTTTACTAAAAATACAAAAAAAAATTAGCCAGGCATGGTCACACACCTGTAGTCCCAGCTACTCGGGAGGCTGAGGCAGGAGAATGGCGGGGACCCGGGAGGTGGAGCTTGCAGGAAGCCGAGATCGCGCCTCTGCACTCCAGCCTGGGTGACAGAGCGAGACTCCGTCTCACAAAAAAAAAAAAAAAAAAAAAAAAAAAAGAAAAGAAAAGAAGAAAGCAAAATATACCATTATTCAGATATTGATGAGAGCTCTGAAGAAAAAACAAGCAATAAAAACCATAGAAGATGTTGGTCAAAATAAATATTGCTATTTTAATGTATTTACTGTGTTCAGGAAAAGTCTCACCAATTAGGTGACACTTGAGCACAGATTTAAAGAAAGTTATAAGGTGGGTCCTGGGGACATTTAAGGCAAGAGCATTCTTGACAAAAGAAAATTAGTATAAAAGTCCTAAGGTCTAAGAGTATGTGGTATCATTTCTTTCTTTTCTTTCTTTTTTTTTTTTTTTTTTTTTAACAGAGGCTGGCTCTGTCAGCCAGGCTGGAGTGCACTGGCATGATCTCGGCTCACTGCAACCTTTGCCTCCCAGGTTCAAGTGATTCTGATGCCTCAGCCTCCCGAGTGGCTGGGATTACAGATATGCACCACCATGCCCAGCTAATTTTTGTATTTTAGTAGAGACTGGTTTTCTCCATGTTGGCCACACTGGTCTTGAACTGCTGGCCTCAAGTAGTCTGCCCACTTTGGCCTCCCAAAGTGCTGGGATTACAGGCGTGAGGATGCCTGGCCTTATTTTTTTAAATTATTTTTTATTTTTTATAATAGATGTACATATTTTTGAGATACATATGATAATTTAACATATTCATATAATTTGAAAAGATCAAATCAGTATAATTGGGATATCCTCAATATTTTTTTTGAAATATTTGAAAAAACCTCAAATATTTTTCTTTATGATAGAAATATTAGAATTATTCTCTTCTACCTATTTTAAAACATACAATAGCTTACTGTAAAGCAAACATTTGAAATAAAGTCTCACAAAGTGGTGGACTAGGAACTGCATCTAGCCTGCAGACTATTTTGGTTTGCTTTATACAGGCCCTTTATTTTTACTTTTAAAACTAATTTAAATTTTATTCATTAACATTATGGAAATCCTAGAGAATTAGGAGATTATAGCTTAAGGAAAAAAAAAAAAAAAAAAAACTGGGACACCTGTCACAAAGGATTACAGCCGGGCACAAATAAATATTTTAGTGGGGCATGTTTTTTTCTAGTTTTCCACAGTCACTAGCATTCCCTGTTGCACTGTACACTTTTACTTCTGTAAGAACATTTTACTCATTTGTTAGCTTCCTTGCTTTTTGGGGTAGTAGGGTTTTATGATCTTGAGTTTAAATTGTTTAAGAATAATAATGAAACCAATTTTCATAGTGACTGAATTTTTAGAATACTGGCATCAATAGTTTTGTTTTATTTGAAAATTATTGCCAGACACTGAGTCATTTGGTAAAAAGAACATTCGCATTGTACCATAAAGTACTAATAAATGCCCCCAAATAATTAACAAATCTTATCAGATGCATCCCTTGCAAGATTAGCCTGCTTATATATTTGGATCCTGTCTTACTTGGGGGAAAAAAGATCAAAAAAAGCACATGTGAGATACATTAACTATGGTAAATATAACAGGTGTAAATATATTCCTTGCCAAAAACTCACCAAGAAACCTCAGACTAAAGATGTACAGAAAAGTTATGGCTGATACACAAAAGGAAAAGAATGAACAGTTTTTTGTTTTGTTTTTGTTTTTTGTTTTTGGTGAGATGGAGTTTCACTCTTGTTGCCCAGGCTGGAGTGCAGTGGCACGATCTCAGCTCACTGCAACATCTGCCTCCTGGGTTCAAGTGATTCTCCTGCCTTAGCGTTTTAATATCTGGGATTACAGGCATGCACCACCACGCCCGGCTAATTTTATATTTTTAGTAGAGATGGGGTTTCTTCGTGTTGGTCAAACTGGTCTCTAACTTCCGACCTCAGGTGATCTGCCCGCCTTGGCCTCCCAAAGTGCTGGGGTTACAGGCATGAGCCACCATGCCTTGCCTAAAGCAGTTTAAACAATCAAAATTCAGAGAGTGGAGTGCTATGTAAATTAATGAAATCAAGACAAATAGCAAGAAAACAAAAACATTAATTAAAGCTTGACTTTACCTACACTGAAGAAGGCATATGGTAAGGGAATATTAATGCAATGTAAAACAGGTCACAAAAAAGTCTCACAAAAACAATCAATACACTGATTCTCTATAAAAAGCTAAGTGAATAAAAAAGATACAGTTACACACACACCTTAGGTGAGAATTCCCCCAAGTTTTTCAAAACAATACTGAAGAGAATAGTGGCTTCCTTGATTTTCAACCCTTTCATATCTTAATATTTACTTAGCACATTAGGTTAAATAAACATTTTGCTGTAGCCAAATACGAGAAATCAATTCACTGCTTTATGGCTTAAAGAGTACATTTATACCAGAGTCATTACGAGAAGTTAAAACTCGAGAGTGTCAGTCAAATCCCTTAGGAGGGTCAAGGTCCCAGAGAAAAACAACTGAGGTATTAGAGCCTGGGCATACTGCTGGGAGGAAAATGAAGGTTCTGACCAGATGAGGGAGATAAATAATATCACTAAGAGGGATGCCAAGATGTTCACAATCATGCAGTGGGGAAGATGTGAACTCAACTAAGGCAATAAGTTTGAAACACGAAGGTAGACTATTCAAAGATGTATACGTAAATGACGGTTTACATTTAGAAAAACATAGGAAGAATGAAAACAAAAATCTCAAAACTAAATCTGCAACCATAAACTTGCCAAATCCGCAAGACAACTAAAAGACCGTACACTATGAACAGGCAAGACTATAGTCTGCTTGAGTTTAAATCTCAGCTTCACCACTTACTGGCTTTGTGAATTTGGGTGAGTTTCTTAACTTCTTGATGGTTCAGTAATAATATTAATATTCATAGTTAATACAGTAAAATAAATGATAAACGCTTACTTCTTAAGGGTCGTAGGAGAAAGAAATGAGATAAAGGACACCAAGTGCTTAGCATAGTGCCTAGCATAGAATAAGTGATCCATACATGTTAGTACTACCATTATTATTTTTGATTTTATAACAATTGCAAATAATCTACTATAACAAGTTGTCAGAAGTTAGAGGACTCAGTTAATACAGCTCTAAGAAAGCAGTAGCATGTCTGTTTTGATCAGGATTATATTCCCAGATCCCAGTACAGGGTTGGCTTGTTACAAGGTACTCACTCAGTAATGTTATTTGAGTGAATGCATAAATCAAAGTAATGGTGATCCAAAAGTCATTTTTGCTTCATGTTGTAAAAATGCAAATATATTCAGGTGTCCCTCTTGAACTTGACACTCTGAATAACAAAACAAGTCAAGCAGACTCATTTCAAAGGGGCCTGGAATGATACACAGCAGCCCAAGCTGGAAACCAATTCCCGGCGCATGCTGGACTTCTGATGCATCAGCACTTGAATTATGTATGTCAACTGTTAGACTCACATCTTCCAGAAAATGAAGAAAGCAATACATAGTATGTGTGAAGTTTTCTTTCTTTCTTTTATTGTCTTTTTTTGTTTTGTTTTTTGAGACCGAGCCTTACTCTGTTGCCCAGGCTGGAGTGTGCCTATGGCGTGATCTCGGCTCACTGTAACCTGTGCCTTGTGGGTTCAAAACAATTCTCTTGCCTCAGCTCCCCAAGTAGCTGGAATTACAGGCATGTGCCACTGCACCAGCTAATTTTGTATTTTTAGTAGAGATGAGGTTTCACCATGCTACTCAGGCTGGTCTCGAACTGTTGCTCAGGCTGGTCTTGAACTCCTGACCTTGGGTGATCCACCCACCTCAGCCTCCCAACGTGCTGGGATTAATGGCGTGAGCCACCGTGCCCAGCCATATTTGAACTCTTCAAATCCCTTTTATAGTAGGTGGCTATGAGTATATGGTAAAATCTTCCTATGTTTTGCTTTCTAGTTCCTACTAAACTGTAGTACATTGAAATGAAAAAGAGAGTCAGTATCAGAAGATGGAGTGATATCAACAAAGACACTGAAAGAGCTATCCAGATACATGTCCAGCCACTGAAATGAAAGTAGGCAATACTCTAGACTATATTATCGGTTTTATTGCCCAATATCTCTGTGCATTTGGGCACTGGGATGAGCAAAAATAACGACTTTCAAACTAAATAATGGCTCAAACGACTCTAAAACGACCAGATAGACAGGTGAAACATCAGTGTGTATCTCTGGATACAACACCATGAAAACAGTCACTAAAAGACCATCAGGAAGGTATATTCAACAGTATCAGCAAATGCTAGTCATAGTAGCATACACTCTTGCGATTTCATCATTGCCATCTAAAGTGAAGGCCCACTTTTGAATTAGTGTGAAATACAGTGGCATTTCTAAATTAAAAAGTTTTAAAATGACACTCTACCTGCAAGGCACAACATGAATGATTGCAGTATCAGCAGTTCCCATGGTAACCTCATCTTCAGTTTCCAAGGTCAAAGGGAGTTTCAAGTCCAATAACAAGTGAATAGAATCGCTGCTTCTTTTAAGTTTTGTATAACCTTTAATCTGTGGGAAAGAAGAGACATTACAATGAGATTTGGGAATATTTCTCTTTGTGGTCTCTGTGAGTTTATCTTTACTCGAATATCAATAAAACTGACTTGTGGGAAAGTACCATTGGAGGGGAAGAAAGGAACATGTTAAATTATGAATACGAAGCAAATAAGTCTCCTATTCTTTTCTTGCAAATAATAATTGGGTAGGAATTGGAGCTGAGGAGTCCCTGCGGCTTCTGAGTGAAGACAAGAACAGTTTCTGATTAGGCATGAACCAACCTGAAGGCAGGGGAATGCACTATGCTTTGCAAGGTCCCTCTGTGTCCAGACCCTGTTCTTATTTATTTTCCAATTAGTAAAAAAAAAAAACATGCAAATACAGAACTGCCACAGAACAAGATAGGCTTAACACTGGCAGGTAGAAATTTCCAGTTTTTCCAATGGTGTTATATCGTGTGGGAAAATTGTGACTACCCCATTAATTCAAACTTTTTTTTCCCCTTTTCCCCATGTTTCACTTCTAACATGCCACAGAAATATGCAGCTCCAGTGCCTAATGAGAGAAATCCAACCAGCTATCAGTAGCAGCCTACTAGGTTCATTTGGATATATCCAGAACATGATTAGGAACACGAATACTTCTGTTAGCCAAGAATACTGAATTAGGAGAATTCTGCAGTAAAGAGAGGCTACTCATTACCTTTACCAAAAGCTACAAATTTAAGTAACTGAGTGAAGCTGTGGGCAGACACTGTTATTCTGGGGAATGGAGGCATGTCCTTGCTTAAGGGAACAGGTGCCCCTCAGCTCAAGCAGATGGGTAACAGATTCAGGGTTGCAGAGGCATCTACAACTTTTCAAAGAAAAGTTGAAAATATTACTGTATTTTGAAAATCTCCTAAGTTTTAAGTATTGAAAATTAGTTTAAAATACTTTTTAAGGCCAGGTGCAGTAGTTCACACCTGTAATCCCAGAATTTTGGAAGGCCAAGATGGGAGGATCACTTGAGGCCAGGAGTTCAAGACAGCCTGGGCAACACAGCGAGACTCGCACTTTTACAGAAAATTTTTAAAAATCAGTCTGGCATGGTGATGCATGCCTATAGTCCCTGCTACTTGGGAAGCTAAGACAGGAGGATTGCTTCAACCCAGGAGTTCAAGGCTGCAATGAGCCATAATCACTCCACTGCATTCCAGCCTGGGCAACAGAGGGAGACCCTGTCTCAAGAGAAAAAAAAAAAAAAATTAACATTGCATGATTCAAGTAAAGTCAAATTTCCCTCTGGTGCTGAAGGATTGCAACATGAAGTTAGTAAAACAGAACTCTCAACTGTGGTTCCTCTCTTCTACTCACCCCTTCTCCCACCCATCCTGCCAGTCTGCCATGTGTGAATGTATATATGAAGCATCTCCTGCTTGCCAGATGCAAGGAGAAGCACTGGGCACATTAAGAGGAACAAGACACCATCTCTATTCTCTTCAGTCTCTTTATCCAGTAGGGGCTGTTACCCACAATTTCATATAATTTCAATATGATATCCCGTTATCAAGGAAGGAGGAAACTTTTTGTTTGGGAATCTTCATAAAGGAAGTGAGCTTCCCTTGGGATCTGAAAGATGAGCAGGGTGCTACCAACTCATCAGTTAATCAAATAAACCAGAAATCTAGGGAACCAGGAGACCTGCATTCTATTTACAACTCTGGCAGGAACTCATTATGTGGTCCTGGGTAGACCACCCCATCCGGCTTCTCTCTGAATCTTGTTTAAAGGGAAACCGCCTGGTTAAGTAAATGAAACTTCTTTGAAAACTCTACAGCACCCTACATTGCCAGATATTACTGTGGTCTCAATTTGTTATTTTAGCTTTCATTTAAAAAATATATTACATTTATATTATTTTTAAATTGACAAATAATAATTGTATATAGTTATGGTATACAATGTGATGTTTTGATACATCAGTGTGGGATCCCCAGTATTTTCAAGCTGAAAGTAACCTGGAGTTTCTCATCTTACTCCCACTTATAAGAAAAACACTGTGAACAAACACAGGCTTACATGAAAACATGGGCCAATACAAGCTACTTAATAATGGGTTCTTAGAGTTAATTTAAACCATGTGATCACTGCAAAGCCTGTATGTTTACCAGGGAGCTAACGGAAAATGAACAACCATCATTAGAGAACTTGCCTTTCTTTTGTGCCCTTAAATAGCTTAGTTTCTGATAAAGCTGGACTTAATATATTGTGAAGACAAAAGGGACTCTTAACTTCTGCTCTGCTGATGTGGCAGAAAGCCGGCAGTATCTCTAATTGGATATGTTCAGATACTCTTCTGACATGCATGGTGATTAGGCCATTTTAGATAAACAGGATGCGCTGATCAATGAAAACTATTAATGTCTTAAGCAAATGATCAGGGTATTAATAATTAATTTTGTGAGAGAAATGTCATCTCGGACCTCGGGATTGATCTACAATGTTAAGCGGTTTCTTGAAGCAATTAAAATTAGCTTAGGAAATGTATCCAATTACATGATAAAGATTTAGTTCATGATATGATACTATTTACAGTGCATGTTCTATTAAGGGCTGTAGGTTTTTAAGGATGAAGAATTTCAAGAATCCTATTGGCATTTATTTACATTCAGGTAGGTAAGGTTCACCTTCGCTAATCAGAAATAATGGGGTCATGGACAGTAATTTGTCAGTGGGTAGTGGTAACCAAAGCATCAGGTTTTCTGAAGGGAGCTGAAGATTCATGAATCTCATGTGGGACTGTGGTGCAGGATACAAAGTTTCATAATTTCAATTTTTCTGTCAGAGCCAGAAAGAAAGCTGCAGGATGAGCCAAGAGTTATGGTGGCAACAGATCTCCCCTGCAGCTTTGAGCTCTCTCTGGCTTATCCAACGGTGGCTGTAGCAAAGGTAGTGTAGTCAGCACTCATTTTGAGATCCTGCCCAAGAGTGAGACTTGTAAATCCTAAGAAGGAAGCCACACAATAAAACAGGACTTGGTTGCTTTCTCTCACTGAGCCAGGAGGAGATGAATAACTAAGAATCGTACAAGGTATTTTTTTTTCCACATTCTTGCACAGAACAAAACTTCCCTCAACCCTTCAAACAATTTTCATACTAACAGTCATACCGAAGACCTCAGCACAAAGTGCTGAAAACAAAAGCATGAATCAGTTTTCGCTTAAGAGTCCTGGTTTCCAAGAATCTATATGCAGGGCCTGGTCATGTATTTGTCTATTCTGGACACTCTGCTGAATTAAAATGTTGCTGGTATCCAAACAGTACTAATTCAGCTCACACAAAAAAGTAATTGTGTTTACCATGTGGCAGAGACAGTGCTAGTTGGGTATGCAGAGGTTAGGGAGGCATGGGTCTTGTCCTCAAAGAGCTCACAGTTTACTTGGCGAGAGGTGCTAATAAGCCAGTAATTATAATTTGGTGCAACGTGTGTAGTAAGTCTATTAAGAACAAGATGCTAAGGAAGCAAAAGATTATCATTGAACTGAGCTGGGAGGTAGGGTAGGGCAGGAGTTTCAAGAAAGCTCCTCAAAGGGGCTACCAGTTTGAACTGATTATTAAAGGATAAATAAGAGGGAGGAAGGCCATTCTGAGCCAAGTGACAGGGAAAACAAACTGGCAAGAAGCTGTGAGAACCTTCAAGTTATAGCAGTGCAAGATAATGAAAAACGTAGTCTGCCGAATCTAACTTGTGCTCTATTCCTAGACTTCACATTCTCCAGCTGTGTGGTCCATCTATAAAATAGCAGCCATATTCATATATATATATATATATATATATGAAAGCTGCAGGATGAGCCATATGTATATGCCAAATCTATGGTGAGGATTAGTGAGAATGCATGAAAAGCACTGAGCTTGGGTACTGGCACAAAGTTGAAATGTGATAGCTATCCTTGTTAAAGACAGCACAGCACAGCCTGAGTTTGGGAGTTACAGGCTGAGGGGGAAAGAGGCTGGAAGGTAAATCACGAGCCTGGTCTCCAATCATCTTTGAACGTATAGTAAAGATTCTGGACTTGAGGCCGGGCACGGTGGCTCATGCCTGTAATCCTAGCACTTTGGGAGGCTGAGGTGGGTGGATCATGAGGTCATGAGATCAAGACCATCCTGGCTAACACGGTGAAACCCCACCTCTGGTAAAAATATAAAAAATTAGCTGGGTGTGATGGCATGTGCCTGTAGTCCCAGCTACTCAGGAGTCTGAGGTAGAAGAATGGCTTGAACCCAGGAGGAGGAGGTTGTGGTGAACCAAGATTGTGCCACTGCGCTCCAGCCTGGGCAACAGAGCGAGACTCTGTCTCAAAAAAAAAAGAAAAAAAAAAATTCTATACTTATTCACAGTTATGCTATCACAAAAGACTTCTGAGTTAACACTAGTGAAACATAGCTACCTGACAAAGTCTCAGCTCTGAAACCTGTGCTATCCTTTACATTATGAATATTACAGATTCTGCACCTTGGTTTACTGACACCTGGCTTCACCTCTGCAGAAGGACAACATGAAAAGCCAAGTTAGAGAAGGGAGTCACCATCAGGATGTTACATCACACTTTAAAAGACACAATACTTTAAGAAGAGTTCATTAGCTTTAGAAATGAGTTCAGTATTTGAAGTATGAAGACATAGATTTAAATACCGGCTCTATTGTTTTCTAGATATTTAACCTTGGACAAGTTTCATAGCCTTTCATATTCTAATTTCCAAGGATGTAATTTTATAGAAGATGATGCCTGACTCCCAGCTATGTTATAAGGATTAAAGGAGAAGTGAATGTAAGATCACATGGTAGGTCCACAAGAGATGTTAGCTACCTTCTGCAGAAGTAGGGTCAGCTAAGGTACACAGTTGCTCCCCATTTGAAAAGACTTTCCACTTACGGTTATTCTAACCATAAATATAGTGATTACATTAGGCAGAAATCCTCTGAAATAAAAGCCAGGTAGCTAATGTATCACTATTTCACTTACTGAAGGATCTCTTCCATAGCTTGAGAGTCCACAGTTACACAGATTATTTTGGAAAAGTCTTCCATTGAAATTTCTTAAAGTATATGGCCACTACGGATTTCTCAAAATATACTTTCCCCTTATAGAAAACCTTATTCTACTTTGATGTTGGACCTTTCTATGTTACTACTGAGAAGACCCTCTTCAAAAAACGGAAGTAATCTCAATAATCACAGTGATATTGCAAAAAATCACTGGGATAAAATTCAGAATAACTGGGTTCCAGGCTCAGTTCTGTTATTTGCTTGCTGGACAAGTTTCTTAATGAATAGAAGAGGGGACTGTGCCAGATTGTTTTTAAGGATTCTTGAAACTGTGAATTACATTATTCTATAAGAAGATGGTTATATATGCCAAAGATACTTAATTAGTTAAATGAAGTAGTGACTACACCTTTGTCATCCCCAGAGACATTTGAGGCTTGTAACAATTTTTCGTATTATATCGTCTTCCCATTCATTAAAGTTGTTTTAGATATATTGCTTTTAAATTCGATGTATTACACTGTTACTGAAAATTTAATCCCAAGCCACAAGTCCATATTCACTATCCACAGCATTCACTAAGTAATCACTAATTGTAATTTTGTAAGTTTTATTTAATATTTACTTGTATTAAGGGAATGCTTGAACAAAGCTTAAATACTAGCTGTTAATCCCCTGAGGGAAATATTGTCCAGGGGCAACAAACTGCCTTTCTGGTAAGTAGTTCAATAATGATAATTTGAGAAAAATAACACACTTATACTACTATTTCTTGATTTTGTCTTATGTATTAAGTTATTTTATGAATGATGATATTCAACTTTCTTAATCACTCCCAATGACAGACAGGCCTACAAAAACACAAATATACCTTGTTTTACTGTTGTCTAAACTTAGTTATAGCACATATTTGGTTGTTAGCTGAGCTGCAGAATATACTGCTTTTATTTTTTTTATAGTACTTGTTTTTTTCTGAGTTAATAATTTCCTCTTTAATAACAGGTTTCAAAGTATATACCACAAGTTCGCCCTAAACATTCTATCATAGCTAATACTTTCAATATTTTCAAACACACCTCATAGTCCATCCGTTTTAATACGTATTATTTATTTGGACATATAGATATTTAACACTTGAACAATTCAGTTGAAAAACAGACATGAATGGTTCTAGTCTTCTAACATTGTTTGGTTAAAAACAGAAGAGCCACGTATTCAAAGCTATGATTTTTTTTCACAATTTTCCATACATATGAAGCTTATGTATTTGTGAGAGTGTACAGTACAATCTAGTCAATCAGCAACATAAAAGTGTATGAGATTAAACTGGTAAACAATGTTGGAGGTAATGTAATGGTAGAATATAGTACAAAACAACTGGCAAAATGATAAATAATAGATATCATTTACAGAGCATTTACTACATAGCAGTCTCTGTATTATGTATTAACTTATATAATCTTTAAAACAACCTTGAAGGTAGACTACAATATTATTTTCATTTTATAGGTTAACTAAGTTGGAGTTAATAAGTAATAGATAGAACTTCCTCTGATTTTCCCTCCTAAGTTTACTGTATATTTTATACACTGACACACATTCTTTTTATTTATAGTTTGATGAGATTTCAAAAACTTATACAGTCATAGAACCACCATCACCATCATGATGTAGAATATTTCTATCACTCCCAAAATGAACCTTTAGAATGCTTATAACCTATTGATGGGAATGTAAATTAGTTCAGCGACTATGGAAAGCAGTTTGGAGATGTCTTAAAGAACTTAAAACAGAACTACCATTTGACCCAGAAATCTCATTACTGGGTATATACGCAGAGAAAAATAAATTGGGCTGGGCACAGTGGCTTACACCTATAATCCCAGCACTTTGGGAAGCTGAGGCAGGAGGAATGTTTCAGTCCAGGACTTTGAGACCAGCCCGGGCAACACAGGGATATCACCTCTACAAAATATTTTAAAAGTTAGCCAGGCACAGTGGCTCCTGCCTGTAGTCCCAGTTACTTGCGAGGCTGAGGTGGGAGGATTGTTTGAGCTCAGGATTTGGAGGCTGCAGTGAGCCAAGATCGTGCCACCGCACTCCAGCATGGGTTACAGTGCAAGAACCTGTCTCAAAAACAAGAAAAGGAAAAAAAAGAAAAGAAATAGTTCCACCAGAAAAGACACATGCACTTGTACGTTTGTCACAGCGCTATTCATGGTCATAGAATCAACCTAGGTGCCCATCGATGGTGGATTAAAGAAAATGTGGTACATACACACCATGGAATACTACGCAACAATAACAATGAATGAAATTATGTTCTTTGCAGCAAGATGGATGCAGCTGGAGGCCATTATACTAAGCAAATTAATGCAGGAACAGGAAATAAATACTGCATGATCTCACAAGTAGGAGCTAAATATTGCATATCCAGGGACATAGAGATGGGAACAATAGGCACTGAGGACTAATTGAACAGCAAAGAAGGAGGGGGAAAGGGCTGAAAACTGCTTATTGGGTACTATGCTCACTATTTGGGTGATAGGGTCATTTATACCCCTAATTTCAGCATCACACAATATACTTATGTAACAAACCCACACAAGTACCCCTTGAATTTAAAATAAAAGTTGAGATTATTTAAAATAAATGAACCCTAAAAGTTTGACTTAAGAGTATGGATATTTAAACACTCCGCTGAATTTTCTCCCAAATAGGTATATGTAGCCTTATTATTAGAACAGCAGGCAATTGCAGTTTATATAAAATATGTGGTATTTTCATCTTGCATTTAGATTGCCCCTCAGATACTTCATCTTTCCTTTAGAATGCCATTCCCATGTTATTACACTCTTATTAAAATACAATCAAGAACAAAAGTAGATCATAGTTCAAGACAGGAAAATACACGGCACCTCCACTCCTCCTTCCCACTCCTATGGAAAGCAATGCTAATTGATTATGGCATTCTTTGCTGCTTGGCCCAAGGGCAGCCCCAGAATCCTCTCGACATGGCATTTCAAGTACATATGACAAAATCAATGCAGGTTGCAAGTAAAATAAAAATTCCTTTGCTTCCCTGTGGCAATGAGATCATTGGCTTTAGAATCACACAAGCCAGGTTTAAATCCCAGGGCTGCCATTTAGCTGTTGTTCTTGGGCAAGTCATTTAACCTCTGTTAGCCTCACTTTCCTCTTTGGTAAAGTGACAGTGAAGATACGGGGTTGTTGAAAGGAATATGAGAGAAAATCCATATAATTGGATTCTGCTAGAAAAAGTTGAGTGTGGCTTTGAGTCGGCAAACTTGCTGGAAAAAGCAAGAGGGGTAAGTGTGGTTCTGGGAGACCACAAATACAGGGAGCACACTGTGCCAAAGGGGGAAATCCATGTCCACTGAGCACTGGAGGAAAGTGGAAGCAAGGGACTTGGGGGAAATTACAATCCCCAGAAACCCTACTCTTATCCATGCTTTCTGGGTACTGGGAAGTAGACTTTGCAAACTCTCAAAGCTCCTATCACCAGAGCAGGAAAGAAGGATTTCTTAGCAATCATCTCACGTTTGTTTTCCTTCTGCACGCTGGTGTGCTACAGAGTGCCAATTCTGCTAACCTCCCAAATAAATCACCGTTAATGAAGCATGCTGCACATACAGACAGCAACAGGCATTTTTTAATCACCTAAACTAAAGAAGAGCTAAAGGTAAGCACAAAACACTCTCATACCTAATATATTAGGTGTCAGATTTAAAGTGGCAAGAACCGTGTGACTTTCAGGGCTTTTACTTGGATACACTTAGTGGGGAAGTAAGCCTACTAGTATATTCATCATTATGCACAGTTTGCCAATTGCTTGGACAGCCAAATCAGAAAATCAGATAACTGGTAGCCTAAAAGGGAGTCTATATCTGCTTAATCAGAAGCAGAAATAAGATTTCAAACATAAAAACTTAAGGTATAATAGGCTATACCAAAGTAGGGGGTTAAATAAAATCTACTATGCACTCTATCCTTTACTTACAAATTACCGACTGAACATCTAGTAACTGACATGCAGTATGATATAGCAATGAATAAGATAGGGTCTTCCCTCATAGAGATTATTTTACTCTACTGGGGAAAATAATATAATACTCTAAGAGGGCTGCAACAGTGGACAAATGCAACAATATCAGTCAAGAACACAAATGGTCTTTGTAGACAGACTTACATTCAAGTCTTGAACTTGTATTGTTTTAGGCAAGTTATTTCTGATCCTCCAACTTTATATCCATAAAACGGAGGTACTGAGACTACTTCAGAAGTTTGTAGAGATGTATATGAGATAATGCAAGTAAAATGGTTTACCACCATAATGCAAAAAGAACATAATCTTAAGATAAGTGTTGTTTTACTTAGAAGGAAGTCAGAAGTCATTCTCTTAAAATAATTGGAGTTGGCCAGGCACAATGGTTCACATTTGTAATCCCAAAATTTTGGGAAGTCAAGGCAGGCAGATTACTTGAGCCCAGAAATTCGAGACCAGCCTGAGCAACAAGGTGAAACACCATCTCTACCAAAAATATAAAAAATTAACTGGGTTTGATGGTGCACTCCTGTAGACCCAGCTACTCAGGAGGCTGAGGTGGGAGAATCACCTGAGCACAGGAAATCAAGGCTGCAGTGAGCCACGATTGTACCACTGCACTGTAGCCTGGGTGATGGGAATGAAACCCTGTCTTAAAAAAAAATAAAAAAAATAATAACAACAATGTAAGTGGAAGTTGGGATAGGAAACCCCCCTACTGTTTTAGCTAAGCTATAATATGGGATCTGCCATCTCATGTAATGGTAAATAAAATATGTATTCAAGATCCTGTGCCAATATATATTTATAGCTAAATACTAGATTAGAACATTCATCTGAAAATATTTGTTGAACACATGCAATATGTCAGACACTATCAGTAAGCACTGGGTATCATGGTAAAGTTGAGTCCTGCTATCATGGAGCTTGCATTCTTCTGCATTTTCTAGGTTTATTTGCCTATGAACACTTACTCTCGAAGAGCAGAAGTACACCTCAGTATCATTATGCTTTAGTTCAGAACTACATGTAGATGGTGGGATACTTCCACACCATTTGACAAATGCTATTGAATCCTTATTTGGTATAAAATCATTTTCCAGAAGCTTCCTGCAAATTAAACCAAACTATGTGAGTCTCACCTCCATTTTCTTGTCTTTTGCACCCAAATTTGGGTCTCAGGCATGAAAGATGATAAAGTGATAAAAATGACAAGCTGGGGTTTTTTTTTTTTCCTTGAGTACTTACTATGGTTCAGTTACAATACAAAGGTTCTGGACAGATTACCACATGCTTACAATAACTTGAGCAGGCAGGTATATGATTATTTCTATTTGTCAAAGAGGAAAGTGGGGGGCTTGGAGGGTTATGTGAGCCACTTATTTCTTTAGTATACCTTTCCCTACCTACTTACCTCTAGACCTGTAAGTGGCCAATTTCCTCCCAGTGTATTGTGTCAGGGCTGATAGCACTGACATTCAAAAATAAAAAGAGAGTAGAAAGCCAGTAAATCACTTTGCAGTTTGCCGTTCTCTGCAATGGTGGGGTACTTCATTATCAGATACAAACTAATATGACAGAATTACAGCACATGGATCCAGAATCCTTTGTATGTCAAGGGACTTTTTTCCCTTTTATATGAACAGCAGAAACTGTGAATGTAACCGTTTTTAAAAAGTTATTTATTGTCCTTATCAATGGGTGGTTATCCATCTAGTTAGTGTAATAGCCTGTTAGGTAGCAAGTGATAAATGTGTTCTTTGTTTAATCAGGCTTAGGCCAAATCGGGCAAACACTAACTGGTTCTGAGAGAACCAGATTTCAGGCCTAGCCTGTCACATATATAACAGATGTCTCTGTAGTTCTGAGTGTGCAATGAGTACATGCTGCCGATCTACTTTTAACCATTCTATTTGTGTTCTTCTTTAAAATGAGATAGAGTGATCATTTCCAGTTATACAGTTAGTTTTATCCAAGAATCTCCAAAGGATAGCACATTAATTCTTACTACACTGGCTGAGATGAGGATTAGGGTTGCAGTATAATAATTTTTAGGCAGGGAAACTGAGGCATAAAACAGTATAGTGAGTACATCATGTTTAGGAAATTAAGAATTTATGTGTGTTTGTCTAAAGCTAATGTGGGAAAATACTAATATCATGGTGGGAAAACTCAGTAGACTCCATATTAACCAAATAGTCAAAATTACACTAGTGATAAGACATACTGGCCTCGTGTGCCCTTTGATAAGGTGCACTGAGAGGGACATAATACTCTTCTGTGGTATCTTGCCAACAATGCATGACCTCAATTTAAAACAAGAGTAAACATCAGACAATTGAGTAATATTCTACAACAAAATTAACTAGTAGTTTTCAAAAATGCCAGGATCATAAAAGGCAGGCAAAGGCCCAGGAACTGGCACAGACTCAAGAAGTGTAAGAAGAAATGAATGCTATAAATAATGCGAGACTGTAGATTGCAGCCTGGACATTATGGAAAAACTGGTAAACTCCTAATAAGGTCTATTGTTTAGTTAACGTGTTGTACCAATGTCAGTTTTCTGGTTTTGGTGATCATACTATACTTATGTACAATATTAACATTAGTAAAATCAGAGTGAAGGGCATATGGAAACACTGACATTTTTGCAAATTTTCCGCAAGTATATAATTATTTTAAAATAAAGCCAATTGTGCATAAATAATTTCCTAGCTTGAAAATCAGAGTTTTTAATATCTTTTTGTTTTTATATCAGTGGAGCTATCCTCCTTGAAAGACATGTACATACAGCATGCCATTGCAGATGTTATATTTATAGTTTGCTGCAGAATTTCCAGAAAAAGTTCAAGGATCATAAAAGTTTGCCCACAGAAGACAAGCTAGTCACAGGAAAAACTATGTGAAAAAATAAATTCTGAATTCCCAAGATGCAATCAATATAGTCAATGTTGTTACTTTGTTATGATTTAATTAAAATTAGACTGCTGAATATTCAAACTTAGGTATGAAAAGAACCAAGGTTACCGTGCATTTTTTTTTTTTTTTTTTTTTGAGATGGAGTCTTGCTCTGTCACCCAGTCTGGAGTGCAGTGGTGCAATCTCGGCTCACTGCAAGCTCCACCTCCCGGGTTCACGCCATTCTCCTGCCTCAGCCTCCCGAGTAGCTGGGACTACAGGTGCCCGCCACCACGCCTGGCAAACTTATTTTGTATTTTTAGCAGAGATAGGGTTTCACCGTGTTAGCCAGGATGGTCTCGATCTCCTGACCTCGTGATCTGCCTGCCTCAGCCTCCCAAAGTGCTGAGATTACAGGTGTGAGCCACCATGCCTGGCCTACCATGCATATTAATGAAGAAAAAAATAAAGCCAGAATTTTGTACTTCTTGTATGCTAAAAATGAAGCATGCAGGTTTCCCCTAAATTTCTCATTTACTACTAGTGTAAGCTCCTTGCAATGCAATGTGAGATCCATGTATAAAAATATAAAAGTGGGAGTAACTGTTAACACTACATTTTAGCTTTGTTTGTGTCTTTTCCTGACATCAAATTTCGTCCTTGAATTAGCAGTCTAGGCCTATTGTTGGTAGGAGAAACTGCAGTAATTTTAGTTATCTGTGGAAACTAAGAAATAGTTGAATCATCTGCAAAAAAAAAAAAAAAAAATCTGAGGATAGAATCCTAATTAGTGATAACATGAATTTTGAGACTGAGGTTATTTCAGAGATCTGGCAAAGGACAAAGAAAAAACATAAATAGTTTAAGTTGCTTTAGGAAAATTCAATTTCATGATTTGTTAAAGATCCATGCCTACATACAGTTTTTCTTTTCTTGCCTACCAGCCCCTCTCTTACTACATCTTAGCTGCAAATTTCAAGACAGCATTTTCAAGTTTAGAAAAAACTTTGTTCCATTTCTTTTCAACATCTGACCCTCCACCAACAACCTCAACAGCCACTAACTAAACTACGTACATCCTTAAGTTTGGACCTTAGGAGTTGTGTTTCTAAGCAGTGTTGAGTAGACATTCCTCATATGGTTAGAATACAGGAAAAATACAGAAATCACATTTCCAAATAATATATGTATTATATACATATACACACACTCATATATATAATGTGATTTTATGTATGTTTGTGTGTGTATGTGTGTATATGTGTATTTATATACACATATATAAAATTTATATGTGTATACATATATAAATTTATATATGCACACATATAAAAAATTTACCAGAGCCAAGCTGTTAACAGTATAATTTGTTCTGTGGAAGAAAACGGTTTATAAAAAACCTACTTGTTTATAAAAAACCTACTTCTCACCCTTTTCAATGCCTCAGTGTGCTAGACTAGATAAGGTGTGAATATTTCATATATAGTAAACACAACATTATGCTGCATTCTGATTGAGGATAACTTCCTGAAGTATCTCATGCATTTGTAAGTAAACCATACAGGTTTACAGGGACAGACAGGGTGTGTAATTAAACATTTGCATATTTGTATGCCCACCAGTTCTGCTGTCTTAAAACAGATGTTAAGGTGAGGCTCTTCTTGGTTAATTGCTGTTGTCAAGGAAAATGCCCAGGTTTGCCTCCACATTTCCTTCAGGTATAAAACTCAGGCTAGCCTCTTAGTGCCAATTTTTGTTTTGTTATAAATACAAAATAAAGCCTCCTTTGAAGTTTTAAAAAACACTCTAAAATTATTCCCTCTTTATGATTTTCCCAATAACTCTCAAATGGAAAGACAGTTTAATGTTTAAACTAGCAAACAGATGGTTTCAGGGAAAGAAACATTACCTAGTTCTTGGTTTCTTGTCATAAGGTAGGAGTCTTGAGAGCACCTAATCTATCTAAGGGATGAACCTGGGGTAATAGGTTACCCATGGCAGATTCCCTGGGAAAGCTTCATAACAGCTTAAGAAATTTTCACTTCTGAGCAGCCTGCCCCTCCAGGCCATTCTCCACACTCCAGCCACAGCTATACTACCATAGTACAACGCTGACCAAACCTCCAACTTTCCACCTACCTTACATACTTTTACAAAGTCAGTAAAGACCTGCTTAATCCAACTCTTACTGATCTCTGCAGCATAAATCTATATTAGAGTAGTACTATGCATTTGCTTGATACATCAGGGAATCTTGTCTCCTTACCTTTGTACCTGCTGTTCCTCTGTCTCTCCCCTTCTGTGATTAGCTTCAAATTTGTAGCTTAGATGAACTCCAGCTAAAAGCTTTCTCTGATTTCATAATAACAGTTTAGTACTTCTCATAAGTGCTTTGACAGCATCCAGAATTTCTCTTATTAGAGAAGTTATCACATAATATTCTAACCTTTGTCTTTATGTCTTTGTTACTATCAGTGCCTTAAAGGGAGAGACACAGTCTCTCATATTCATTAATCAGTGTGCTTGGAAAATACCGTACCTGGTAAATATATGTTGAACTGATTTAAACTATAATGGATTTAATTACCAAGGAAAAAGCAGAGTAAGGCCAACAGCTCAAATGGTTGTCAGGAGATAATGTGCTGGAACCTAAGAAAGGACTAATCAGAAAATTATCCAGAACCATTGAAGGTGGTTAGTATTTTTCCTGGTTACCTTTGTGGATAAGTGACTCACGAAGTTGACTCAAGGATTTAAGAAGATATTTCAATAAAGATATGCATATGACAATCTATATAGATATCCAAATTATTAGTTTGGAAACTTGTTTCTAAATCACAGATACCCAAATTATCTAATATGGCAAAAAGAATTTCAAGATCACACGTGTTTTGGGGAACTGAGTCAGCCAACACAGACATATCAGTTTGTTGTAAGATGTCTTACAGCCTTTAATAAGATGACGTTGAATTTCAGTGTATAAGAAGAGAGGTATTCTGTGCAGTGTTTCCCAGATTTACTTTTTCATTTGTGAAAATCCCATTGGACAATTGTTCTTCAGAACTCATTTTGGGACCTCATTTGGGGCTCCTGTCATGTTTAGCAATAACTAGGAAACTATGAGCTTGGTGAAATCCCTTACAAATTATGGCCTAAAGGCCAAATCCCAGACCCTAAGGCCAAAAATCTAACATCTATTTTTGTAAGTAATACTGGAACACATCAATGCTTGCTGATTTTGGCATTGCCTATGACTGCTTTTGTGATACTATAGCAGAGACAAGTAGTGTGACAAAAATCATATGGCCCATAAAATATATGTGTGTGTGTGTGTGTGTGTGTGTGTGTGTGTGTATATACACACACTTCCTACCCATTTACAAGAAAACTTTGCTGATCCTCAATTTTCAGTAACTTTTTTTTGTTGTTGTTCTCAAGCTTTAATTTAAAAGTCTTCTCTGGGTGTAACAAAATCAGCTGGCCTCACTACTGATGTGTTACTCAAAATTACTGTACAAATGCAGGATTAAATGACCCACAAACTGGAGAAAGTATCACTGAGCTGACCAGTGGTACTTTGTAAAGCGCAATATGAATGTGACCTAAGCAAAATATGTTTGGATTTTTTTGCTCTAAATCCTGTTTAAAAATTAATATATATTATAAAACTAGCAAGTCAAAACTCACAAATATAAACACACTTACCAAAGGAAGTCTGAAACTAATACCTTAAAATACCTTATTTGGATAGATAATTTATTAAAATTAGTGAAAACAACTGAATTTTTATTTGATCACTTGAATACATACTGGTACCCTAAAATACCTAAGGTACTTCATTATAAAGATAAATTTTGGCCAGATAGAAATAGAGCTGAACAAGGTATGTGATATAGATTAATTTAAACAAGATATCAATTCATATACAGTACACTGATTATTGAGATAACTTTTCTATTCCAGTTTGGTAGTTATGGAAAACGCATAGCTTTAACTCCTGGTAAAAATGAGTCTTTTGTGTTTCTCCAGCTGTTAATCCATACAGCTAAACTAACTCATCTATTGGTTTGGTTCAAAACATATTCAACATCATTTTCTAAGTGGCTAGAATCAATCTGTTTGATCATTAGTTTAATAGAAAATAGTGAAATGAAAAGCAATCATTCAGTTAATAGTAACTTTTGGTGATATAGCAGCAGAAATAAATATTTCCTCTCTTTCCATAATTCAGCAAAATTAGTTTGAAACCCAGTTTTCATATGCTTTTCTCTTCCTCATCCTTTTCAGCTTCCATCTCCCCCCAAAATACTGGAAGATATTACTACTGGTTTCTGGCTCTGGTCCCTTTCTCCCTGTGTGTTAGTAACCATCATATTTGACATTTGATCCCTTAGGACACACCGTTAAATGCCTTTAGGCTCCTTTCAGAAGCCAAAGTTGGTATTGGAGTTCTGATACTTATTTCAAGGCAGTCCTTTGACTAGAGTTTTAAAATCAAGAACTTTGGTTTCCATATTCTTGTTCTTGAGATGAAAGGCCCAAATGCATCTTACATATTAACTTAAATGAATTCAACTATACGTGCTGTGAAAAAGAATAAAAACAAGCACATCAAAACATACCTACAGAGATACAACGCTGTAGATAGCACATGCCCCGGAATGAGTGGTAGTTGGGACATAGAAATCCAGCCCACCATTCTCATGGGAGGTTTCAGTTCTTGTGTCTCTCAAATAATGTGAGTATCTCCCCAGGCTGAGTATGATTCTTCTCTTTAAAGATACACCAGTTTTTTCAAAACATGGTTCCTAAACTCAAGCCAATTACTTTGTGTGGTGTTTAATCAATAACCTGGTGACCGACCCCAAACCTGGAAGAAAATTTTGCTGTACGGAATCACCGTGAGTTGATACACTTGTCTCCAACTAAACACCGTCGTTTTCCAGGTAAGACGTGTACTTGCCAAGGAGGTCAAATAGTCCCCAAGTACACACAGTGAGTGACTGACAGAGACCGACTGAAACTCTCTGGATGCCTACTCAACACTTTACCATGGTCGTAGCACTTTGCCTTCCTCATAGACCATCCGCAGTCAAATTTCACTGACTCTTTTGAACACATCCCCCAGTTTCCCTGGCATCCAACCATGTTCCATCAAATTGGTTTTTCCATCCAGCAGCTTGCTGCATATTATACAGCCTGCATAGCTTTGTTTTGACAGTTTCCTCCGCCCCATACCTGCCTTTTAAAATAAAGTGTCCTCTCTTTGACAACCAGCTCACCTTCCAAAGAGATAACTTTTCTAGATGTCCGCAGATCAAAGTTACCACTTCTCTGAATACTAAATCACCTTTTCTGTGCCGTTCCAGGGCTACTTGTCAAATCCCAATTTTAACTGCATATTAATTCCTTAATTAGTATGTAAGCTCTTTGAGGTTAGGTAGAGTCCATATGTTTTTAAATTTTGTTTCCCCCACAACATGATCAGCATTTTGTCTTGTACTCTTTAGGTACCAAACCTATGTTCCCTCATCTACAAGGGCAGACAAATGTTTCTGGTGACATCTGTATTTTCCAGAATTTATCCTTTAACATTTTCTTTAAAAGTCAAAAGAATTGAAGTTGTTGTTGTTCTGTGAGCTCTCTGGAATTTTCCCTCATCTACAGTATTCCTAAAACACTTTTCCATTGGTTTCTACTGAAACACCTGAATGTTCTTGTTTTTTGTTTTGTTATGTTTGTAAAAGTATCATAAGTTTTAACAGACTGCAGCCTAGATATATGAACCCATTTAAGTGAGGCTTGGTGTTCCTTTACTCTGGTCTCACTTAAGATTTAGTTTACCTTAAGTATGTTTTATGTTTCATTTTACATATTGAGAAAATCATTTTCCTTAACAGAGTGGATAGCGAAGACAAATAGTTTTGTTTTCATGAAAAGAAAGAGAAGGTATCTGGTTTTAAGTAATGGTTGGGTAGCAAGACATTCTGAATATCCATTTTATCCCATTTTATTTCTTCTCTGATACTTTACTGTTTCTCTAAGATGACAGCAATATTTAGGCTGAAAATGAAAGATTCTATTCATAACTAAAGAAAAAACCTTTAAAAAGCCACTGCAATTGAGGAATTCCTGTTAAATACACAAGACATTATGCATAATCCTCTAATAGAAATTGAGATGAGAGAAAAGTTATAAAAGCATTGATGACAAATATGTTTCTGTACATCACCATTAGGGAAGGTATTTTTTTACTTTTCTGCATTACTTAAAATCTTCACATGCCTAACAGACTGATGTTGCATGGGATTCCCTCTGCTATTATTATTTTCAAAAATTATTAGGGCTTTTCCTTTTTTCAAAAATCCTTTCACGATCATTACAAAGTATTAAGGTGATGAAAATCATTCCACTCACCCCCATCCTAACATAATTTAGGTGTTCATATAAATTTGTGCATCTTTGGCCATTACAAACTGTCTTGATCCATTATCATGTGGATAAACATAAGAAAACCTTGTGTGTATTTGTGTGTGCATGTGTAGGCCTACATACACTCAAGCACACACATGATATACAATCATATACAGCCACTTTTCTTCTCCTGCCATCCATAAAACGTTTTGGATTTTTCCGCTGACATTCTTCTCTACTGAAAATACTGCATTAGACCTCAAAAAAAAAAAAAAACATACTATTTCTCAATCAGTAATGTTTTCCATCAAGTGATACCTTTCTCTGGTTCTGAAGGAATTAACTCAAACCTATACAACATGCTCCACAGACCTCTGAAATGAAAGGGAGCTAACAGATTCTGCTTGCTTTACACCTAGCATTTTTTTAATTACTATACTTTAAGTTCTGGGATACATGTGCAGAACGTGCAGGTTTGTTACATAGGAATACACATGCCATGGTGGTTTGCTGCACCCATCAACCTGCCATCTACATTAGGTATTTCTCCTACTGCTATACCTCCCCTAGTTCCCCACCCCCAACAAGCCCTGATGTATGATGTTCCCCTCCCTGTGTCCATGTGTTCTCATTGTTCAACTCCCACTTATGAGTGAGAACATGTGGTGTTTGATTTTCTGTTCCTGTGTTATTTGGCTGAATGATGGTTTCCAGCTTCATCCATGTCCCTGCAAAGGACACAAACTCATCCTTTTTTATGGCTACCTAGTATTTCATGGTGTATATGTGCCACATTTTCTTTAACCAATCTACCATTAATGGGCATTTAGGTTAGTTCCAACTCTTTGCTATTGTGAATAGTGCTGCAATAAACATACGTGTGCATGTGTCTTTATAGTAGAATGATTTATAATCCTTTGGGTATATACCCAGTAATGGGGTTGCTGGGTCAAATGGTATTTCTAGTTCTAGATCCTTAAGGAATCACCACACTATGTTTCACAATGGTTGAACTAGTTCGCACTCCCAACAGTGTAAAAGCATTCCTATTTCTCCACGTCCTCTCCAGCACCTGTTGTTTTCTGACCTTTTAATGATCACCATTCTAACTGGTGTGAGATGGTATCTCATTGTGGTTTTGATTTGCATTTCTCTAATGACCAGTGATGATGAGCTTTTTTTCATGTTTGTTGGCCACATAAATGTCTCCTTTTGAGAAGTGTCTGTTCACCTAATATCGAAATTAAAAGAACTAGAGAAGCAAGAGCAAACAAATTCAAAAGCTAGCAGAATACAAGAAACACCTAAGATCAGAGCAGAGCTGAAAAAGATAGACACATGAAAAACCCTTCAAAAAATCAATGAATCCAGGAGCTTGTTTTTTGAAAAGATTAACCAAATAGATAGACTACTGGCCAGAATAATAAAGAAGAAAAGAGAGAAGAATCAAATAGACACAATAAAAAAATGACAAAGGGGATGTAACCACTGATCCCACAGAAATACAAACTAATATCAGAGAATACTATAAACACCCCTACACAAATAAACTAGAAAATTGAGAAGAAATGGATAAATTCCTGGACACATACACGGTCCCAAGACAAAACCAGGAAGAAGTTGAATCCCTGAACAGACCAATAACAAGTTTTGAAATTGAAGCAGTAATTAATAGCCTACCAACCAAAAGAAGCCCAGGACCAGACAGATTTACAGCCGAATTCTACCAGAGGTACAAAGAGGAGCTGGTACCATTCCTTCTGAAACTATTCCAAATAACAGGAAAAGAAGGACTCCTCCCTAACTGATTTTATGAGGCCAACATCATCCTGATACCAAAACCTGGCAGAGACACAACAAAAAAAGAAAATTTCAGGCCAATATCCCTAATGAACATCAATGTGAAAATCCTCAATAAAATACTGGCAAAAGGAATCTAGCAGCACATCAAAAAGCTTATCCACCACAGTCAAGTTGGCTTCATCCCTGGGATGCATGGCTGGTTCAATATACACAAATCAATCAGTGTAATCCACCACATAAACAGAATCAATGACAAAAACTACCTGATTATCTCAATAGATGCAGAAAAGGTCTTCAATAAAATTCAAAACCTCTTCATGTTAAAAACTCTCAATAAACTAGGTATTGATGGAACATATCTCAAAATAATAAGAGCTATTTATGACAAACCCACAGCCAATATCATACTGAATGGGCAAAAGTTGGAAGCATTCCCTTTGAAAACTGGCACAAGACAAGGATGCCTCTCTCACCATTCCTATTCAACATAGTATTGGAAGTTATGGCCAGGGCAATCAGGCAAGAGAAAGAAATAAAGGGTATTCAAATAGGAAGACAGGAAGTCAAATTTTCTGTTTGCAGATGACATGATTGTGTATTTAGAAACCTCATCATCTCAGCCCCAAATCTCCGTAAGCTGATAAGCAACTTCAGCACATTCACAGGATACAAAATCAACGTGCAAAATCACAAGTATTCCTATACACCAAAAATAGACAAACAGAGAGCCAAATCATGAGTTAACTCCCATTCATAATTGCTACAAAGAGAATAAAATATCTAGGAATATAACTTACAAGGGATGCAAAGACCTCTTCAAGGAGAACTACAAACCACTGCTCAAAGAAATAAGAGAGGACACAAACAAAAGGAAAAACATTCCATGCTCATGGATATGAAGAATCAATATCATGAAAATGGCCATAGTGCCCAAAGTAATTTATAGATTCAATACTATCCCCATCAAGCCAGCATTGACTTTCTCCACAGAATTAGAAAATACTACTTCAAATTTCATATGGAACCAAAAAACAGCCCGTATAGCCAAGGCAATCCTAAGCAAAAAGAACAAAGCTGGAGGTATCACGCTACCTAACTTCAAAGTATACTACAAGGCTACAGTAACCAAAACAGCATGGTACTGGTAACAAAACAGATATATAGACCAATGGAATGGAACACAGGCCTCAGAAATAATGCCACACATCTACAACCACCTGATCTTTGACAAACCTGACCAAAACAACCAATGGGGAAAGGATTCCCTATTTAATAAATGGTGTTGAGAAAACTGGCTAGCCATATGCAGTAAACTGAATCTGGACCCCTTCCTTACACCTTACACAAAAATTAACTCAAGATGAATTAAAGACTTAAATGTAAGACCTAAAACCATAAAAATCATAGAAGAAAACCTAAGAAATACTATTCAGGACATAGGCATGGGCAAAGACTTCATGACTAAAACACCAAAAGCAATGACAACAAAAGCCAAAATTGACAAATGGGATCTAATTACAGTAAAGAGTTTCTGCATAGCAAAGAAACTATCATCAAGGTGAACAGGCAACCTACAGAATGGGAGAAAAACTTTTGCAATCTATCTGTCTGACAAAGGGCTAATAATCTATCTGAGAAAGGGCTAATATCCAGAATCTACAAGGAATCTAAACAAATTTACAAGAATAAAACAACCCCATCAAAAAGTGGGTGAAGGATATGAACAGAATAGATACACCTAGCATTTTCTATTCATAGTTATTTTGTTTTCATTTTTGCCTTCTTTAGTTAGCTTTAATACACATGTCTCTATGAAAAGAAGGAATAATTTCTTGGGGATTTGTGGATTTTGGACAGTATCATGAGACACATGATGGTTATTAAGTTCTTTTGGACTTAAAGATAAATGAAAATTCATTTTGTTTCATGGTCCTCTTGATGTAAAACTTCTAAAGGAGGTTCACAATTTGTTGTTGCCATGTATACTCTGGTGAATGAAGCTATCTTCCCTAGGCATTTGACTCTTAACTCTTTTTCTAGTTGAGCCTCTCTGGAATCCCAGGTCCCAAATTTCTAAATGCTTACTGAATATGTCTTCTTGAATCATTCCACTATATTCATTAAAAATTATCTCATGGCCAGGCATGATGGCTCACGCCTGTAATTCCAGTGCTTTGGGAGGCTAAGGCAGGAGGATCACCTGAGGTCAGGAGTTGAGACCAGCCTGGCCGACATGGCAAAACCCCATCTTTACTAAAAATACAAATATTAGCTGGGTATGGTGGTGAGTGCCTGTAATCCCAGCTACTCGAGGGAGGCTGTGGCAGGAGAACTGCTTGAATGCAGGGGCGGAGGTCGCAGTGTGCAGAGATTGTGCCATTGCACTCCAGCCTGGTAGACAAGAACGAGACTCTGTCTCAAAAGAAAAAAAAAAAAATCTCATACAAAACCCTGATCTCTTCTCTGTAACCCAGGTCTGTCAAATCTACCTGTATTTCAGTAAAGTTATACCACATTCTTCCAGCTATCCAGGCTAGAAGACCTGGAGTTTTTGTTAATTTCTCACAATGTTTAGCTTTCTCATTCCCTTTATTTTTATCACCCATATCAAATCTGTAGCTAAGCTTTTCCACTGGCAAGTCTTAAATTTGTCTTAGATGTTCTGGTGCAGATTAATCAATATTACATGGAATCTATCAAGTACTCAATAAAAGTTAACTACTATCATCATCATACCTAATGATTTTACATTTTCTTGCTTTTACTTTTGTAAAATGTAATGCACTTTTGGGCATGCTAGAATATCTGCTTGGGATGAAATTGGTGAAACCTTAACAATCCTTTAGGATCCTGATCAAATTCATTTTTCTTCCATTTATCTTTTTTTTTTTTTTTTTTTTTTTTTTTGAGACGGAGTCTCGCTCTGTAGCCCAGGCTGGAGTGCAGTGGCCGGATCTCAGCTCACTACAAGCTCCGCCTCCCGGGTTCACGCCATTCTCCGGCCTCAGCCTCCCGAGTAGCTGGGACTACAGGCGCCCGCCACCTCGCCCGGCTATTTTTTTTTTGTATTTCTTAGTAGAGACGGGGTTTCACCGTGTTAGCCAGGATGGTCTCGATTTCCTGACCTCGTTATCCGCCCATCTCGGCCTCTCAAAGTGCTGGGATTACAGGCTTGAGCCACCGCGCCCGGCCTCTTCCATTTATCTTAAAGGCCAGGATAGCCCATCTCCATCTCTTCTTCTTCTACTCTGCTAGAGTATTTATTATTCTGTTACCAATTGAATCCATATCTGTACTTAACTGAACTGATATTTGTCTCTTACATTGGCACTTTGTTCATATTTTTTTTTTTTTAATTTTCATTTTGGGTTCAGGAGTACATGTGCAGGTTAACGAACATGTTATATAGGTAAACTGTGTGTCATGGGGGTTTGATGTACAGATTATTTCATCATGCATATAATAAGCAAAGTACAAAACATTTTTTTCTGATTTTCCACCTAGTCACACTCTCCACCCTCAAGTAGGCCCCAGTGTCTATTGTTCCCCTCTTTGTGTCCATGTGTTCACTTATAAGTAACAATATGCCGTACTCAGTTTTCCGTTCCTGCAATTAGTTTGGTTAGGATGATGGCCTCCAGCTCCATCCATGTTGCTGTAAAGGGCATTATCTTGTGTGTGTGTGTATGTGTGTGTTTTTGTTTGTTTGGTTGGTTTTTTTGGGTTGCATAGTATTCTATTGTGTATATGTACCACATTTTCTTTATCCAGTCTACTGTTGATAGGCATTTAAGTTGATTCTACGTCTTTGCTATTGTGAATAGTGCTGCAATGAACGTGTATTTAGGGCAGAATGATTTATATTCGTTTGGGTATATAACCTGTAATGGGATTGCTGGGTCAAATGCTAATTCTGTTTTAAGTTCTTTGACAAATCACCACACTGCTCTCTGTAATGGTTGAACTAATTTACATTCCCACCAGCAGTGTATAAGCATTCCCTTTTTTCCTGCAACCTTGCCAGCATCTGTTATTTTTGGACCTTTTCATAATAGCTATTTTGACTGGTGTGAGATAGTATGTCATTGTGATTTTGATTTGCATTAATGTAATGATTAGTGATGTTGAGCATTTTTTCATATGCTTGTTGGCTGCATGTATGTCTTCTTTTGAAAAGTGTCTGTTCATGTCTTTGGAATTAAAAGGCACAGAATGGCAAGTTGGATAATAAAGCAAGACCAAATGATATGCTGCCATCAAGAGAGGCCTACATCACACGCAGTAACACTCATGGGCTCAAGATAAAGAGATGGAAGAAAATCTACCAAGCAAATGGAAAACAGAAAAAAAAAATGAAGAAGTTGCTATCCTAATTTCAGACAAAACAGACTTTATACCAGCAAAGATGAAAAAGACAAAAAAAGGCTTTACATAATAGTAAAGGGTTCAATTCAGTAAGTGGAGCTAACTACCGTAAATATATATGCAACCAACACAAGGGCAGCTAGATTCATAAAGCAAGTTCTTAGAGGCCTATCAAGAGACTTATATTTCTACACAACAATAGTGGGAGACTTCAACACCCCACTGACAGTATTAGACAGATAATTGAGGTAGAAAATTAACAAAAATATTCAGGACCTGATCTCAACACTTGACCAAATGGACCCGAAAGACATCTACAGCACTCTCCAACCCAAAACAACAGAGTACATATTCTCAACTCCACATGACACATACTCTAAATTTGACCACACAATTGGACATAAAACAATCCTCAGGCAAATGCAAAGAACACAAAATCATAGCAACCACACATTCAGCCTATAGCACAACAAAAATAGAAATCAATCCTAAGAAAATCTCTGAAACCCATACAATTACCTGGAAATTAAACAACCTGATTTTAAAAGACTTTTGGGTAGACAATGAAATTAAGGCAAAAATCAAGAAATTCTTTGAAACTAATAAGGACAAAGATACAACATACCACAATCTCTGGCAAACAGCTAAGACAATGTTAAGAGAAAAGTTTATAGCAATAAACACCCATATAAAAATTCAAAAAGATTTCAAATTAACAACCTAACATCACAACTAGCGGAAATATGGAAGAAAGAACAAACTAACCACAAAGCTAGCAGAAGACGAGAAATAACCAAAATCAGAGCTGAACTGAAGGAAACTGAGATGAGAAAAAACACACAAAAGATCAATGAATCCAGGAACTGGTTCTTTGAAAATATTAAGAAGATAAATAGACTGCTAGCTAGACTAATTAAAAAAAAAAAAAAAAGAGCAGAGATCCAAGTAAACACATCTAGAAATGACAAAGGGGACATTACCACTGACCCCGCAGAAATAAAAAAACCCTCAGGGACTACCATGAACACCTCAATGCACACAAACTAGAAACTCTAGAAGAAATGGATAAAACCCTGGACACATACAATCTCCCGAAACTGAACCAGGAAGAAATTGAATGTTGTACTTTGTTTTCTTTTACCAGTTATAAGTTTCTTGAGGAAGGAAACTCATATTGTTTTTATTCAATCACAATGTATCCTCCTAATTTGTGTATCCCATCAGAATATCTAGCACAGTATACCTTAAAGGTGCTTAAAAGATTTGTTGATTTCTTGATGACTGGCAATATTGTATTCAACTATTTTTGGCGAGACCAAGTTTGTTTAAAAATATACTTGGATTATTGGATGGCCACAGTCTGCTTATGACTGCATAAGAACAATCTTTCTTCCCATGTTCCCCAAGGAGGACTAAGGCACTGAGGAGTGTGTCTCCATCATTTACCAAAATACTTATGACTGATGCATGAATAATTATAAAAGATAGAGACACCACTGGCTATCATGGGACAATCATGAATACTGGCACTTGGGGTCTGAGAAAGATTTAATTTTATTTGTTAGGATTACAGACAGTATCAGGTTCTTGATGTGTAAGTGTGAATTTATAAAAATATGTAGCTAAATCAAGAAAGGTTTCTGAATTAACAAATTAACAATAAGGATTCTCTTATGTGTGTGTTCTTGGAGGAAAAAAGAAGACAGATATATCCAAAATGTCTATGTCTACCACAAAGTTCAATGTCTACTACAGAGGCTTGTTGCTTCTTTACCTTCATACCAAGACAGCTCTTGATTGAATTTTTTTTAACTCACTGTGCAGAAATCAACCATGTAACATTTGTCTTATTGTATGCAAGTAAAACAACACTTAAAACAACTTAAATTCTCAATGTATAATGTAAAGTTAAATAATGTATTAACTAATAGAGAAAATACCATCGTGATTCTTAATTAAGTCTTGGACCATTTGTGAACATAGCAAAGGGTTTTCTTTTTCTGTCTCTCCCATGAACTCTCTATAGCATCTAAATGCATACTGAGGAAAGAGAAATGAGGTAGCAGAGATGGAGCAATGTAATTGTCTTGTTTTGGCTCCCTATTATCCCTACTGAAGCTAAAAATCAAAGAAGCTGTGAAGTCTGTGAGCTCTAGTTGGCCTATGGTATCCCCAAAGATGAATGCGCAGCAAAGTCCAGTGCTAAACCCTTATTCACTGTAATGCCTTCCCAGGGTCCAAATCCCAGGTGACCCAGAGCTCTGGCTAAGTGGAACAAGCACTAAGACGGAAACACTTGATTACACTTGGACTCCCACAACTGCCTTTCCAGCATGCTTTATTATTTGTTTATTAAATGGTTTCCCTCTGGGTTTTATTTTTAAAGGTTGCTTCTGAATCTGAGTGCTTTAAATGAACAGCTCTGTCTTCACCCAGTGACTCTTTCAAGCATAAGGTTAGGTGCTTAGTTCTTTATTACAGCTGCAATAACACTAGAGTTCTGTTCCTTTCAGGCCAAATTATACCTCTGTTATTTTTCAAACTAACGGTAGCCATTGAACTATATATTTCCTGTAGCTGATAAAATATAGGTTTCCCAGAGCAATGAATAACTAAATAAACTGTAAAGATTTATCTTGGTGCATCCTACGGCATGTCCATGTATACAATCTGGCTGTGACCTTTCATAAAATTCATCTCTGTTAATGCTGATGATTTCTATTTTTATTCTATTAATGCATGTTCAATATAGTGGTAACATAATGGGTGGAAATGTTTCTTTTCAAGGCCACCATGAATACAACATAAGCCTGATCAGTTGTTTTCTGATCTTCTAGTTCCATAGAGAGAACTGAGTCCCCTTACTGAATCTGGATCCACTATCTGGCCCAGGAAACATGCCACTCACTCCCCAGAACAGCTAACACAACAACATTTTGCCTTCTTCCATTTGACTCAAGTGGCAATTTTGCCAGTTCATTTATGAGAGAAGAGAAAGTGCCACAAAGCATCTCTATGATGACAGAAGCCTCATGCTGTGAGTTGATCTTGCCACCCTGAAACGAATCTGGAAATATTTGTACCTTAATCTCCTGCAGAAATAAACCTTCCAGAGCTCTCAATCTGACATTCAGCAAAATTTGTACTGTATCAGCGGTTGCTAGGCACACTGTTAGGAATAGAAAGAAAATGCAGAAGCTTAAATCCTATGTCTTGGAGATTATTTCTTGTGTATATTCTTTGCAGAAGATTTTCTGGTGCTAGTTCATTACTGAGAGTCTGTCTCCTATCCTGTACTATTCTCTCTTGGCTATTTCTCTTCCTTTAGCCTTAAATCACAACTCACAATCAAACCTTTTAACCCGAGTCCATGGAAGTCCTGTTTTGCTTATCTGACTATTAGAGATTTTCAAAATGTAATTGCAGACTTCTTATTTATCCAGGAGATAAGAATGGTGGCTGAGAGGCCAGTTGGCTGCAGCTATTTCAGTCAGTCCTACTTCTAGCATCTTTGCTGATCTTATCAAGAAGAGCTACTCCCCAAATTTAACCGGCTGTTATGTCCAAGCTAAAAATAAAAATGATGTCTCTAATGTGGCAGCAGAAGGCAAGGGGCACTGTGCTACTGACCCAAAGGTAGATTGATACCTGCAGAGTGTCCTGTACCAGGTCACTGTATACAGTGGTAGTTAGTTTTAATGGCCTACATGTAGTCTCTACATTGCTGGTTTAAAATATTTGGAAACACCTGTGCAGTGCCTTTTAGTTTCACAACTCAATTCCACAGAGATAAATATTAGACTTGCCAAGGTCAGTGGCCCTTCCTAATGGTTCCCAGAGAGCCAGTCAAGATGGCGTCTCCACTCACTGCAAGCTAATTAAGAGTTGAAGAAGGCCTCCAACACAGTGGCACCAGTAGAGCCTCTCTCAGCACATATTTTTGCCCTTGGCAGTCTGAGAACAATCTGACATATACTCTGGTAGATGCTACTGTGCTTGCTGCAGCAAATTTAAGTGACTCTACCCTTTGCCATTGACTGCCAATTAATTTTAAACCAAATGTCTTGGAGAGGTTATGTCAGATATCCTGAGAAAATGATATGTGACAAATGTAGGATAAACAGTGTCATGAACAGTGAATAGTCTTAAAATTCCAAACTTTACCTTCTATTGTACCTACTTTAGGGAGAAGGAAGCTTTGCTAAGTGCTATCAGAATTTTATATCAAACCTGCCTATCCTGTATGATTCCTTAATATGGAAAAAACTGTTTTTCTCTTGACTTACTTTAAAAACAATGTGCATAATAGTACACTGAGAGGGTTTGTTGACATAGAAAAGTGCTGAATACATAAACGACTGTATGGTTTAATATTGTCTATTTTTATAGCCTCACTTCACTCCATAAAAAGAAAGAATTATGGAAAGTGCCCTAGAATGCCCATACTCCACATTTCCAGTAACTGTTAGCCAAAGTTGCCCTGTGCAAGTGCAACACCTAATGTGAAGGTACTATACTTAAGATTTTACAAAATTCAAATGAATTTAAGAGTGCAAACAAATAATTTCCCAAATACCCTAAATCTGGTCCCAAGACCCAGAAGATAGCTGAAGAAAGCTAGGAGATTAGACTAGGAAATATGGACTTGGGTGTAAATTCCAGCTATGTAATGAGTAAAGAAATCTCATAAGCCTCAGTTTACTCATATGCAAAACAGATGCTTTGAAATCCTAATATGTTTTTCAATATTTCTGTACTCTCCAATATAACATCACAGGTACAATTGCTTCTGTTGTCAATTTGACAATATTTGCTGCTTCCCTTCTTCCTACCTGATACTTTTATCTCCTCTCTATTAATTGGCAAATAAACAGAAAAATTAAGTAAGCACAGGGTTTAAACTACTTTATAAATGTTGGATCAAGACAAATGAAATACATAAAACATTGTTTAAAAAATGTACTTTTCCTTGTAATTGGACCCTGAATATTTTTGACTTACGATTAAAGATTATGTTTATGAAACTATTTAATAACTATACTTTTATATATTATGTGTGAACATGATCCACATTAGGATTTCCACAGACAATGAATAAATCATACTGAAATACCTACTACTTTTTAAAATAAAGTGTCCATAGCAGTAGGCAATATCTTATGGCATCCAGTACTGGAGTAGAAGCAGAACAAAAAAAATTATATTCCCCCACTGTCTTTTCTCCTGTCTGCTCTTCAACCACACCCACCCCTCCACTCTCTCAGTTGACTGCTTTCTGTTTTGCTGCAAGAGAAATTAACACTCCATGCCCACGAGACACATGCCTCCAAACTAGCTGTTTGGAGATTCAGCTGGATGGTGCCAAGCAACATGATGCAATTTCATGTAACCAAACCTTGGGTGCAGGTTACCATTCAACCACACACACCTACCCTCAGGTTTGTTATTAATCACAAAAGGAAATAAACTTCCAAAGGAAGGCAAATAAATTATATGGCTAGTAATTTATGATTGTTTCTATGGATGGGTTTTATAACCCCAATTTTTTATATCATCTATTAGTTGGCTGAAAAAATATTTGCTGATACACACACACAGCACTGAAGATGTAGATTGTGGCATATTATCTTGTCCTCTGCCATTTTCATTTTAATAATAGATTACCTGTATTATTAAAAGTTATTCTCTCAATATCATTATTGAGTCTGCATGGAAAAAAATTAGAATAACTCTTGAGTTCCCTCTTAGCTCTAACACTGCAAGAGTTGAGTAATCACTGGCATTTTATAGTATGCAAAGCAGCATTTTCTTGAGGCAAACTGTTTCCAATCCTGAATATCAGTTATCATAAGGGAAAAAAATACTACTTTATCTCAAATATTCCATATCATCTTTGAAGTACGTAGATGTTCAACATTAGGTAGCAAAGCTCGGAAATCTGTTTACTTGTAACATTAATTTCATTTGTTTTCCTTTATTGTGAAAAAGATAAAAAGAAATCAAGTTCATAAAACTAGAACATCTCATTGATTTTTGCATCAAGCTTATGTGATAAAGGACAAAAAGTCAAAGTTTGCTTTCCAAGTGTAAATAACATGGACTGCTTATTATATTGAATCTCTTTGGGATTTATACCTAGGGTATTTCCAAATACTTTTGTTCTCAAGATTATTATCATAAGTGGAGATTAAGGAAAAAATAATTAAGTTGGTAAACTAAGAAAAATCTTATTTGTTTCCAACACACATGTCTCAAAAGAATTTAGTGCCAATTGACAGAGAATTTAAAGACAAAGAATTAGGTTGCAAGAATGGGGAAAGATGAGGTTCATATCAACACCTAAAGCATTCACCTGATAAAGGACACAATATATTCAGAAAATCAGAATTCTGATTACTAAAATTTAGCATTAAATTGAATCTTATCCCTATATTACTGTTTTATATACTGCTGATCTATGCTAATTTCAAGAATAAATTGCCAACCTAAATTAGTCAATTTCACTATCATCTTGCTTATGGATAATCCTTATGAAAATAATGACAGAAGAGCAACAAAGTTTCATAACCTTTGACCTATCCTTCTTATGGTTAAGATAGTTATAGGTTCTACAGCACAAATTCCAATAGCTTAAAGCTAAAAAAATCTAAGTGTTCAATAATGGGTAGTAGTTACATCAGTAATATTTTGGGCCCATATATTTGATGGGTAATTGTATGGGGATTCCAGATATTCCATAAAGGTACCATAAAAGCAAATCTATTTATAACATATTAAGTAATAAATCAAATTAAAGAACATGGTGGGTGTATGTCTGTGTGTGCATATATATGTATATTAGAAATATGTAAAATACATGTACATTGGGGAAAACAAGGCAGGAATACATAAGAAAAATAACTGCCATGAGGAATGATTATATTCTATTTCTTTGTTATTCATTCCTGTTTTTAAAAATTAGCCAATTTAAAAACTTTATAATAACATAAAATATAAGTATATAAAATAGCAGTTATGAAAGTTAACAAGTACAATCAATAGCTTCAAATTTAAACCAGATTACACCACCACTCTGCAGAATTTTTAACTATTAATACAAATTAGAAACAAATTAGTATATTAATGTATATCAAAGTGAACAGATTAACATTTTTTAATTTGGGAAATAACTATATACATTAAAACTATTAGAAATAACATAGAAACATATTTACTGACACAGAAGAATATCCAAAATGCATTGCTAAGTACATAAAGAATAGTTTATGCAATGTTGGGGAAAAGGATTAATCCCAGAGTTTACTCCATGACTTTGTTAGGGCTGCTGTAACACAGTAACATAAACTGAGTGACTTAAACAAGAGAAATGTATCATGCCAAAGTTCTGAAGACAAGAAGTCTGAGATCAAAGTGTCAGTGGGGCCATGTTCCCTCTGAAGGCACTAGCAAAAGGTCTCTTTCTATTTAGCTTCTGGTAGTTTCCTGGCTTGTGCAGAATAACTCCAGTCTTCACAAGGTGTTTTCCCTGTGTGTCTATTTGCATCCAAATTTCCCCTTTTTATAAAGACACCAGTCATATGACATTAGGGATCCACCATACTTCTACATGATATCACCTTAAGTAATTATATCTGCAATATCCTTATTTACAAATAAGGTCACAATCAGGTGTACTGGGAGTTAGGCCTTCAAAACAGATGAATTTTGGGGGTGGGGGAGGAGCACAATTCATTCTATACAGTGTATCTATGGGAAGAGACTTGATGGGAGGGAAGGAGTTTCATTCCACTTCCAGAAGGAATATTATTGGAGATGTACCATCAATTACTTTGTTTTCAGCTTGCTCACTTCTGCAGAAGGAGAAGTAACTGAAGTAAATATTTATGATGGGTGGATATGTGGATGAATGAATAAATGGATGGATAAATAGGAATTTTTTAGTTCATCTTTCTAAAAAGTCTCATGATCTTGGTCCATAAGACGAAAGAACTTCCCAAATTTCATAGACTACCTAGTGGTAAGGATGAATCTGATATCCTGGGTCATGAAATGTCAAGTTCCCTTAGAAGGGCCTTACTCTGCTGCAAGCAGATACATATGACAAATAATTTGAACAGTGGACAGTTTTCATCAGATGTAGGCAAAATCTTTACATTCAGAGAGACATGCGAGGCAAGATACAGGTGAACAAGCAGATCTGAATACCTAAAACTTAAAAGACAACATAAAGCATCCTGGTGATGAATGGCGACATCACAGACATAGCTCTCACAAATGCAAGGACTCTGAAGATCCTGAAGCCTTAAATTTTGGAGTCTATATTCAGATGTTATCCTTTAGACTTTCCAGGCACTATCTCAGACCCACCAACTCTAGGTTATACCTTCTGTCTTAATGGATTCAGAGGAACCTCTGCAACCCAAACAGTTATATATCTTTGGGACAGTATTCCAACTGTCTTTGTGACTTCATACCAGGACAAATATAGTATATGAAAACATGCACTACATGGTTTCCTAAATTTCCCTTATAGAACACATGTGCATAAAACACAATGTTTCCCCCAAAATTTAGAAATCCACTGCATCTTTTCATATACTGCAGTAGCATATACTACAGATGCTAGTGGGTTAAGATTCAATTCCATACTACTCATATATTAGGCACAAAACACTACACGGTAGAGAGTGCCTTTTATATCATTGTATAAATGAGACAAACAGAGGAGAGAAAATGTTAAGCAATATTCTCAAAGTCACAATGATCGTGCACTAAAGCCAAGATCTAAACTATATGGTGGTATTCTAGAACCTGGGTTCTTCAACACAATGTTCTACAACATCTACTCAATATCAAATGTTGCACTGTGAAGTATATAAAGAAAAGTCTGTATTTGCTGACCTAGGAAAATTGCTAGGCCTTGATATCTGAAAAATATATTCATTTTTTAGGGGTGGTATGTGGCTCATGCCGGTAATCCCACCATTTTGAGAGGTCAAAGCAAGAGGATGACTTGAAGCCAGGAGTTCAAGACCAGCCTAGGAAATAAAGGAAGATCTGGTCTCTATCAAAAAAAAAATATTTAAAAAATACTTTTTTCAGGGTTCAATTTCAGCGTACTACTTTGATATGACCTCACTTCGATAGGATCAACTGTTTTTATGATGTGTACTTGAGAAAACCAATTCAATCTTTTCAGCATAGGACAATGACTTTCAGGTCAAGCTCTTTCAAAAATGTGAATTAAATAAAAATTGGTCTGAGTATATGAAGTTAAATATCACCACCAGTCATTGGGGAGATACAATGATGATTTCAGTTTTATAAATTTGAGTCAGCCTAAAAGCAGTAGGATTAGGCTTAAAAACTGGGAAGAAAGAATGCATTTGAGTAAACTTTCCATCCAGTTGAACTTTGTGGATTTGAAATTTACTCATAGATCTAGATGGTTTTTAAAAGGTTCCCAGATATATAAATGTCATCTTTGAGTTATATGGTGGGAGATGTGGTTCTGAACTGTTTCACCCTTAAATCCCTGCCTAGTGGAGAGTCCTGTGGATAGTTCTATAAAGAAAATGAGGTTTTAAATGCAACATGGTGGCAATCAGATCTTTTATCTACTACTTTTCTTTGCGACACAGAAAATCTACTCATTGTTCTTTCTTGGCACTAATAGCAAAATGGTGGGCTTGCTCTTTGAACAAGAGTCTTCAAAAACACAGCTTTGGGAAAATAGGGGATTTATTTCTTCAGGCTTCCAGACTGTCAAAGACTTCCAGAGTAGCCTTTCACAGAGAAGTCTCAAACATTCTGAAAATGTACTACTGAAAGGGATATTTTTGACTCAGTCTATTTTGAGAGGGTCTCTTAAAAATTCATGGACAAATAAAGGTTTTCTCTTCTTGTTAAAATGTTAAAAAACACAATGGAAGAAATAAAATCAAGATATAAAACCATCAAATCTGACAGGGATCCTTTTTAAGGTTTAACATAAAGAAACAGAGCTCCTCTTAGCACTTAGGAATAGATTAGAACATAGGCATCTCCATCACGAAAGGGGTAGTCCAATCAGCATATGAACTTGGGATGTGATATAATTACCAAGTACTGTGAACAAAAAGCAAGCAAGTCTCTAAAGAGGCAAGTAGAGGGCCTTGACGTCAATGAAAATCTCAACAGCTACCTACCTCACACGACAGTTGAAGGAGAATAGTGAAAATTTGAAAGTACACTGATTATATTAGAAAGAACACAGAAAAAGCCTATGATCAAATGAAAGAGAATTGAAAACTGAAACCTAGAAGTGAAGACAGATATCAGGAAGAGATACATATTTGGAAACAAAGGGAAAGCAGAACTCTTGCATCAGAAAGTCATAGCTTTAGAAAGAATTGAGGGCAGATTTAAAAGGGGGAGGATCAAGTATCCAGTTGTGGGGGATGTGTCATAAGGACTACCAATAAACTTGTTCTATTTTTGTTGAAGTGCAAGATTGAAAGGCATCTTAGGGGCAACTAGCTCTCAGAAGACACACAAAGGACAAAACTACCTTTAAATAATAGACAGATATTCATATTTAAAGTAACCCTCAAGAAAAGAGGGAATGGGACATAAGCTATACTGAGAGTCAATTCTTGCTATTATGTAAAGAAGGTTCTTTACAGATGAAGCAAGGCTTTGCCTGTTTACACTGCATGCAAAAATAGAACAGGTGGTATGAAGATTCCATCTCCTCAATACATTTCTCATTTTAGAAGGAAAGACATTTCTCCACAGCCACCTAAACTCACACAACAACAACAACAGCAGCAGCAGCAACAGCAATAGCAGCAGCAGCAGCATGCAGGCATTTTTCCCTCATTTAGTGCCAGTCCTCAAGAGTAAAATGGCAGCTTTTAACAAAAACTTCTAAGGTGATAGAACAGGGAGCAAAAGGAAGACAGTGTAAGCAATTAAAACTTCGGAGGACATCCACATAAAAAGATGAAACAGGGCCAAGGCTCTGAGGTCACAGCCCTCAGCTGGAAAACAGTGCCAGAGGACATGTCATGACCAGAAGGAATCCAGAGTTCACATCAACAGTGCATGGTTAAGATCTCTGCTCAACAGTGTCTCAGAAAAAGCACCAAGTCCAAGTGCACCCACACTGCAGCTGGATGCAACCTCATTCTTAAGGAATGCCAGGACAGGAACAAGGCTTAGGAACAATCAATCTGTCTTCTACATTTTCTGAGGAAGTAGCCAAAGTCCAGAGAGGTTAATGTCACATGTCTGAATTTATAAAGAAAGTCAACAATGAAAACAAGATTCAAATCTAGAGATTTTGGCAGTGATTAAGCAAACCAATTATCAAGGATGGTTCTCATTGCACATATGCTGCTCTGTTAGCAGCTCCAATAAACTTGTAAGGCTATGAGTTCTACCGTGTTTCTCAGTAACATATAATCTCCTTTCCCAGCTTCCTCCCAAGCATGCATATATGCCTATTTATGCAAATATTAAATATAAAAACTTCAGAGAAGACATCAATTTTTTCTATCAAAATATAATCTTATTACTGTATGAGAGAAAAGAGTATGAAGACTGCTATAGTTACTGTTCAAGAATGTAAACAACTCTTGTTTTTAAATGAATATTTGCAATTGTTTTCGCTAACAGTTGGTAAATTAAGGTTTTTGAGAGTAGAATATATTTGTTTCTGGTTTCCTTTTCTTCCAGTTACCTATGTGCAAAGCAAGAAGTTTTAAAAGTGGTTGCTTTCATAGAACTATATTTCCTTCATTAGTCAACTTCTACTTACAATTTTTATTTTCAAAAATACAGAGTCTAGGGATGGCTACTATTTTAATTTTTTGTTCCTAGTACAAACATTTTGGTCCAAAAGAAAGAATTCTCCCTTTAACCTGTCATAAGTTAGATGGAAGTGGTGGTGCACGCCCGCCTGTGGTCCCGGCTACTTAGGAGGCTGAGGTAGGAGGATCACCTGAGCCCAGGGAGGTCAAGGCTGTAGTGAGCCATGATTGCACCACTGCACTCCAGCCCAGGGTGACGGGGTGAGATGCTGTCACTTAAAAAAACAAAAAACAAAACCCCAAATCCTGCCATAAGACCTAGGAGAAACTATCTCACAAAATAGAGAAATACTAGTTTATTTTACTTCTTTGAACTTTAAACATATAATCTTCCAATAAGCAGGAGATTTATAAGTACATATATTTCATAAAATCAGCCACAAGAATACAGGTTGAGGGAACTCGAGATATGAAAAGTCCAGTGTGAGTTAAGAAGTCAATTACTCTCAAAACATGGCTTTGTCACATTTCAAAAACAGGCAACACAACAGTTTCTCATTCCCTAGTACTGGAATGCTGGCTTAGTTGTAACTCTAAAATGTGTATAAGGTTGAAATTTTCTCTTACAAGATCAAGTATTAGAGCGAACACTGCCACAGGTTATTTCTGCTGGATGTCAGGGACATCACATAAGTTCTTATTATGAATATTAAGACAGATTTTTACTTGAGTTTGAATTTGTTAAATTGCATGCATTAGCTTCTCAAGGGCATTCATGACCATTAATATGGGGGAGGTAATTCCACTCATCAAATGGTATCTTTACTTCTAAAGACAATATAAAGCAGGGGAAAAGGTCAGAAATCTCGTTAAGAGTCAGGAAAGAGTCACTATTTTCTGTTTAATAGAATAAGGCGGTCAATGGCTGAAAGAGTAAATGGACATCCAATGGCAGTCATTATACTACTCTCCCATTTGCAACTGAGAATTGTGAAAAGAGAACAACATTATTTAGGTCATGTAGTTATTAAATGGAAAGAAGCTAGGGGTGACAGCTTGGATCCCTAAAGACTCATTGCCTCCCAGGTTGAAGGCACTGGGAGACAATGGAGATGGGGAATGTCCATTTGTTCCTCCAAACTTCTCTTTAACTAGACTGCTAATTATAGAGTCCTGACTATCCCTGAGGAAAACTAAGCAAAAATGTATATCCCCGTACCCAGGCCTACCCGCCCAAGCTCCTTCCCTTCCCTTGATTTTTTTGCTCCCAAGTGGTCTATGATGAAGGGAAAACACCCTGAAGGCAACACCTTGTCTATTTTACTGGTTAACAGAGAAGGATGAGGTAGAACCTCAAGATCTGCCATTGCTTTCCAGTTGACAAGTGAAAATACTTATAAATGATAGTGTGCAGTTTGATGTCATCAAACATATTTACTCTTCTTTAGGAGGTTCTTTCCCCAGGCTTACCATTCATTTTTGGACGTCTCTAGTCACCTCTGTTAGTAAAGACAGTACACTTCCACATGAGTCATCTATGAAGATGGCACAATTCTTTCAATTGCCAAATTAACACAACTGAATAAACAAGGTAAGAGACTGGGATAGCTTCAACACATAGTTAAAAACAACTGAAACTGTAACAGTGGTTTATGCCCTCCTAGTCTTGAAATATAGAGAATTATTTCCAAATTACTTCAGACAAAAAAGCTTGGAGTAACTTCTTGGCTGAATGACATTTCTTAGATCACAGGATTTACCCTTTTAAGAATATTTTCTCAGGTAAAAAAAAAAAAAATCTGGCTAAATAAATGTTCTCTAAATAATAAAAGGAAAATGCAAATAGCATCTAAAAGACAATGCTAATATACAACAGCTAAATTATGAGAAAAATAGAGGCCAAGTCCCAATCAAGTTGGTTTTAAGAAGAAAATAGAGGCCAGGCGCAGTGGCTCACGCCTGTAATCCCAGCCTTTTGGGAGGCTGAGGCAGGCAGATCATGAGGCCAGGAGATCGAGACCATCCTGGCCAACATGGTGAAACCTCGTGTTTACTAACAATACAAAAATTAGCTGGGCGTGGTGGTGCACACCTGTAATCCAAGCTACTTGGGAGGCTGAGGCATGAGAACCGCTTGAACCCAGGAGGCAGAGGTTGCAGTGAGCCGAGATTGTGCCACTGCACTCCAGCCTGGTGACAGAGTGAGACTCTGTCTAAGAAAAAAAAAAAAGAAGAGGAGGAAGAAGAATAGGAAAATAGAGTATATTAGTGAAATAAAGAGGTAAACTGACAATGTATTATATTTGTCAAGCAGTGACAGAGCTGGATTTTATTTATTTTGGCTGAATTCTAAGTAATGCATATCAAGATGAAAATGTTGGAGAGGCAACCTAGAAAGACAAGCTCCTACTGCTCTCAAATCAATGGATTTAATACAAGATTTCTGAAAATCTATACTAGTAACAGCAGAAGGTAATGATTCCACTGCCAGGGAAGAAGTGTGATGATATAGCCCAAGCATCACTTGAGGGAAATCTAAAAAGCACAGCATTTTCACTTTTTTCTTGTCATTGATGAAAATATATCAACTGCAAGGAGCTCCTCTACTGCACTAGGGCCAAGAAAATAGAAGCCTAACTGGAATCAAACCAGCAGCTATTAAAGGATTAAGATTTCAAGATATTCTTGAATATCTTGATATCTATTGTCAGTGATGTCATCATCTTGGTCAATATCATAATCCTCCTCCTCCTCCTCCTCATCATCATATGCTGGTCACCATTACCAAGTTACTCAAACAAGAATAAAGACAATCAAGGCAGCTAAAAAGAATATGAATAATTTAGCCTATGCAAAGATCAACCTATCTGTGCAAAAAGGCATATCCCTTAAAACCAACAATGTCTTCTGTCATGTTGATTTCTTGACACACAGGCTATGTCATTTTATTGGCTCTGCTGTTTGTACATAGTATGTAATATATGTATTACAGATCATTATGTATATATATATATATATATATATATATATATATATATTTTCTACTCCATACAAATATCAAAGTCAATAAATATTATCCAGCAATACCATGACTAGGTATATATCTGAAGGAAAGTACATCAGTATTACAAAGAGATGTCTGCACTACCATATTTATTGCAGCACTATTCACAATAGCCAAGCTATGGAATTGATATAAGTATCCATCAACAGATGAATGGATAAAGAAAACATGTGTATATATACAATGGAATACTATTCAGTCATAAAAAATAATAATATCCTCTCATGTGGGGCAACATGGATGACTCCAGAGGACTTTATATTAAGTCAAATAAGCCAGGCACAGAATGATAAAAATTGCATATTCTCACTCATATGTAGAAGCTAAAAAAAGCTGATCTCCTAGAAGTAGAGAGTAGAGTAGTGGCTTTTAGAGGCTGGGAAGAGTGGGGAGAGCAAAGACAGGGAGAAATTCGTTAAAGGATACAAAATTCTAGGTAGATAGGACAAATCAGTTGTACTGTTCTACAGCACTGTAGGACTACCATAGCTAACAATAATTTATTATATATTTTCAGAAAGTTAGAAGAGAGGATTTTGAATGCTCTCAACACAAAGAAATGATGAATGTTGAGGTGACAGGATAAGCTCATTAACCTAACTTGATCACTATATATTGGATGCACTGAAACCATATTATGAACTACATAAATATGTATAATGATGTCTCAGTGAAAAAAATCAAGAAATAGCTTATCATACTAAAGGTGGAAACAAATTATTATATTGTAGGCTAATGATGGAGTATTAAGAGTTTTTAAAGGTTAATATTAAAACAAAAAACCCTTGGTTCATATTCTACCAGAGAAGTGAAAAAAAATTGTCTCAGTAATACACTTACAGGGCTTTAGCCGCCACCTATAATCTCAATAATGTACTATACTATCTACCTCCTAAAAGTGCTTGTAAAAAATTATGTTGAATACAATGGGTCAGTAAAGCAGTACAATCTCAGACACATCAGTTTTAGTTTTACCTCGGATTTAATTATTTTAATGTCATAGCATGGTTTTCCTAATATCAGTGCTATTTTAGCATCTAGTTGTTTTAATGGGAATGATTTGATCTCTGGTGTATACTGTGTTCATTTTATGGGCCAGTGCATTGAGTGATCATCAGTGTAGCATAACATGGTTGATATTCCTATTTCTTCCACATATTAGATGATATGCAGTCAAAAGCCAATTCCAATAAAATAGAAATAACAATTTCCAATGTAAAATAATAAAATCTTATAGGTTTCCTTTCTGAAATATGACAAAGAATCAAGACTACAACATCCAGGAGTAGATTAGAACATAGGATGTTCTAATATACTATGGTGAAAGGAGGTAGTCCAATCAACATATAAACGTGAATTTGATACATTAATAATTACTCAGTACTGTGAACAAGACGCAACCAATTCAGAGACAAGAGGAGGCCTTGACGTCAATAAAAATCTGAACACCTACTTACCTCACCCCATAGCTGAGGTTGAAAAGTGAAAACTTCAAAGTACATTGATTGTTTTAGAAAGAACACAGAAAAAGCCTATGACCAAATGAAAGAGCATTGAAAACCCAAACCTAAAAATGAAGGGAGACATCAGGAAGGGACATATATCTGAAAAAAAAAGGAAAGCAGAGCTCTTGCATTAGAAAGAGATAGCTTTAGAAAGAATTGAGGGCAGATTTAAAACAGGGAGGATCAAGTATCCAACTGTGGGGGATGTGTCATAAGGACTACCAATAAACTTGTTCTATTTTTGTTGAAGAGCAAGGCTGAAAGACATCTAGGGGCAACTCGCTCTCAGAAGACACACAGAGGACAAAATTATATTTAAATAATAGACAGGTATTTCTATTTAAAGTAATCCTCAGGAAAAGAGGGGATAGGACATAAGCTATGAGCAGATTGAATTCTGGCTATTATGTAAAGAAGGTGTTTTACAGATGAGGCAAAAGCTTTGACCTTTTACACTGCATGCAAAGATAGAACAGGTGGTATGAAGATCCCATCTCCTCAACACATTTCTCATTTCAGATGCTACATCTTGAAAGACATTTCTCCACAGCCACCTAAACTCACACAACAACAACAACAGCAGCAGCAGCAACAGCAATAGCAGCAGCAGCAGCAGCAGCAGCAGCAGCATGCATTTTTCCCTCATTTAGTGCCAGTCCTCAAGAGTAAAATGGCAGCTTTTAACAAAAACTTCTAAGGTGATAGAACAGGGAGCAAAAAGGAAGACAGTGTAAGCAATTAAAACTTCAGAGGACATCCACATAAAAAGATGAAACAGGGCCAAGGCTCTGAGGTCACAGCCCTCAGCTGGAAAACAGTGCCAGAGGACATGTCATGACCAGAAGGAACCCAGAGTTCACATCAACAGTGCATGGTTAAGATCTCTGCTCAACACAGTGTCTCAGAAAAAGCACCAAGTCCAAGTGCACCCACACTGCAGCTGGATGCAACCTCATTCTTAAGGAATGCCAGGACAGGAACAAGGCTTAGGAACAATCAATCTGTCTTCTACATTTTCTGAGGAAGTAGCCAAAGTCCAGAGAGGTTAATGTCACATGTCTGAATTCATAAAGAAAGTCAACAATGAAAACAAGATTCAAATCCAGAGATTTGGGCAGTGATTAAGCAAACCAATTATCAAGGATGGTTCTCATTGCACATATGCTGCTCTGTTAGCAGCTCCAGTAAACTTTAAGACTATGGTTCCCACAATTTTTTTCAGTGAAGTATAATCTCCTTTCCCAACCTGCCTCCCAAGCATGGATATACGCCTATTTATGAAATATTAAATAAAAAAACCTCAGGGAAGATATGAAATGTTTATATCAAAATATTAATGGAATATTTCATGAATATAAGAGAAAGAACGTAAAGTGTGCAATAGTCACAGTTTCAAAAAAGTACATGATTGGTTTACATGTAATAGTTACTCTAAATCCCATATGTATTTTAGTGAATCAAGTTTTTTTTTTAGACTGGAATATATTTATTCTTGGATTCTTTTATCCTAGTTACTATGTAAAAAGTAGTAAGTTTTCACGGTTTTTTTTTTGCTTTTATACAACTATATTTCCTTCATTCACAAACTTCCACTTTGATAACTTTGATTTTTAACAATTATAGATACTAGGAATGGCTATGATTTTGGTATTTGTTTTCCAAGCAGGAGAATTTTAGTCATAGGGAAGAATTTGTCCTTTAAATTTGCCATAAAATGTAGGTGAAACTGCAGAAATATCAGCTTCTTTTTACTTCTCTTAACTTTAATAACTCTAACAACTTCTGAGTAGTACTCTCAGTTTTCACTAAGAATAAATATGGACAGATAAATGAGAAGGTGGAGAGAAAAAAGATTGTGGGGTGCATGAAGGGCCTGGGAGCTGAGTCATGGGGAGAATCATAGTGCCAGAGATGGGTAAAATGTGTTAGGAGGGTGGGCGGTATTATAAATAGAAACTTACTAAGTGTACAGTATATACGGCACAGTCACACTACCTTTTTGATTCCGTTTTGTCTTGTGCTGGCCCTGATTCAGTCTTAACTGATGTACTGTAAGATGTGTGATAAGACACCCACCTTGTTAAGACCTTTATTTGCAGTAGCAGTGGGGGTGGAGGTATAATGTGAATTTGTCTCCCTGTGACAAATTCACAAATGTGTGTGTTTTTGCATGCATGCGCTCACACATGTGTATGTATTAAATGTTTCATCACACTAAAAAGGGAATGGAATAATATTTAATCAACCATTTCCTTCAGTACTCAGTTTATCTGCAATATTCACCTCTACATATACATTTTCAATATTCTTAGAAAGCCAGAATTTGATACTGATTGTGTTCCAGATAATATATTTGCTAGTAATAATACTTACTAAATGGAAAATCTTGGCATCTGTAAAGTTGAAATGAAAGAAAACTGTAGTGACAAGATTCCGCAAAAATGTAAACTACTGTATTTTTATACCTTGTGTTAAATATTGAAGTAACATACACACAAAGGTATGCCAATAACCTACATTTGAAGTAAAATACTTGCTTGCTTGATTTTGGAGCACATTAAATGCAGCTTACATCTATGCCTTTCACAGATATATATGGACTTTAAAATATTTTCAATGGATTAAAATTTACTGATAATATAAACAATATCCAGTCAGTTGTGTTCACACTACCTTTTATGATTCAGGTCAAGGAAGACAATTTTTGCAGAAATATATTAACATCTTTATTTTTTCTCAGAACACTAGTATGTTTATATCCTTTCTCTAGTCTATTTTCAATTGGAAAAAGAAAAGGCAGTCTCCACAGAATACTTGCAAAACATCAAACACACAGGAGTGGTAATCAAATGCAATCCAAACAGCCTTCCACAGTGCATACTGCATGAATATCATCGCTATCTCCCGCGCATTAAATGAGCCTCCCCTCTAATAGGTGTTCTCATCCAGGTTGTCATATTCAATGACACACAGTGAAGATCTAATTCCAACCTGGATATGCTCTAAGTTTTATTATCTTAGTTGGCACTTTCAGGATGAGAAAATACAACCTCAAAACCTTACTGCATATTCAACCTTTGGATTTTAGAGACTGGTTGACAGTTTCCCTACAGTGTTCTTCTATCTTGCCATTCAAATATGTTAAGCCTCCAAAAGGCTGAGCTGGTATTCGATTAAACTTTTTTTTCCTGTTGTGTTAACTAAACAATTATTCCTCTAATTCAGGTTGCATTTATCATGGTCTTAAGCAGAAATGATACATTCTTTTTTTGCAGAACAAAATTTAACTTCCTGCATAGTATTCATATCCTTAATTCATGGACAGTGTGCCACTACTGAAGACAGAGGAGATGGACAAAAAGTGTTGGGAACATTTATTTTATAGAGACTAAAAAATAGGAGGGATAGTTCCTTTGTTTAAATGAGTAAAACTATTCATTGAGAAGCATTTTATTTTATAGCCATTTCCATATTCTCTTTAAATACATCCACTGTATTTCAGTGTTACTAAAATTTAAACATATTCATTAAAATCTTTGGTTCTGACTCATCAAATTCCACTCCTAGGTAAAATGATTCTAGATTATTCATAGGGTCACTATTCACAACAGTCAAAATGTTTAAACAACCTAAATGTCCATCAACTAAATAATGGATAAATAAAATGTAGTATATCTACTATGATGAAATATTATTTGGCCATAAAAAGGAATGAAGTCCTGATGCACATGACAATATGGCTAAACTTTGAAAACAGGATGCCAAGTGAGATAAGCCAGTCACAAAATACTACATAATGTATGATTCTATTTATATAAAACATCCAGACAAGGCACAGAGAAAGAAAATATATCAATGTTGGTCTGGGGAGGGATTGAGGAGAAATGGGAAGTGACTGTGAACAGGTGGGGTTTCACTTTGGGATGACAAATATATTCTAAAATTGATAATGCTGATGGTTATACAATTATTTGAATACACTAAAAACATTGAATTGTACAATTTAAATGTGTTAGTTGTATGGTATAAGAATTATACCATAATTATTCCACTCAAAAAAGCTGTTTAGAAAAAGATTTGGTTGAGAATTTCCCTTAAGGTTTTCCAATCTTTTCAACAATACATTCACAATGGGATTTACAATAGAAATTTCAAATGAGGGGGAATATTTTTGTGTTTATTTACAAAACAAGGGTTATTTTGATGAAAATTGAAAAAATGAGTCATTCATTTTGATTTCTAAGCACCCAGATGACTACCTATGACAGGTGAGGATTCTGGGTAAAATAAAGCTAAGGAGGCCTCTCCTGGTGATGATGTTTGCACATTTCAGAGAGAATCTGCAGTGTTGTTTACTCTGTTGTCTTCCTGATCTGAAAACCCTTCATACTGACTCTGGACTTTATTACAGAGGGTAACCTTTTGCAAGTTCAAAGTCCAGGTCATGCCCCCTCAGCTCAAATCCAGACTTGAGGTATAAATCTTTCAGAAAAGATCCATCAACACTTGCATCACCAAAGACTCTGACACATGTCACAATAAAGCAACTTTCATTAAGTTACAGCATTGAATGTACCTTCATTTGATGGATTCTGAAAAACTGTTCTATCTTTCCCCATTCCCATGACAGCTGTCATCATGTCACAAATAGAGAAAAAAAAATTTTTAAAGGTCTCTTGCTTTCCCGAGAGTTGTCACCACTAGGAGCAACATAATATGCAATGTTACTAAGGGGAAATCAACAGTGTATAGGAAACTAGAGAATGCATATATTGGAAAAACCCACATTTTACTTTCATAAGCCACAGAATGAAAAATAAAGAAACAAACAAGACTATCTTTCATAATACTCCAGAACATTCCATACAAAGCAGGTCTGTTTTGTCTCCAGTACATACCTCAATTCCTAGGCTCTGGAGAAAGCATCTATTCTAGCCATGACATTCACAATCTTTTACTTCATAGGTTTTTAAATAACTATCCACAAGACTCAGATGTCAGGCAAAGATGTACCAGATCAATTTAGGACAGAAAGCAAACATTTAGGGCATAAAACAGTGTAATACAAAATAAGATGCAAACTTTTCACTTGACAGGTGGATAGAGCTATCAATCTAGTACATTTTATTTTCTGATTTCAAAGAACAATACAGTGAGACAAAGATGAAAGAAAAAGACACCCAAGAAAGAATTCCTTAGTTGGGAAATCTCATGTGGGCTGAATAAGGAATTCCAAATGGTCTTTATCCTTATTACTTGAGTGCTATCTGCGGACCACCAAGACTGACATCATATGGGAGCTAATTAAAAATTCAGAATCTCAAGTCCCAACGAGTCCAAATGAATCAGAATCTGCATTTCCACACACTAGTGTTTAAGAAGCACTGTCCAAACTGTTTTTCTACTAGTTATCATTACCTAATGTTTGCACTCTTCAGTCACTGAAATAGTACATTTCTTATTATTAATAGCCAATAAGTCAAATTAACATGAGAAAAAATATGTAATACAAGATAACAATACTGCATTGCAAAATTAATTGTAATCCAAAGTTCAAAATATCAGATTTCTCATGTGAGAGCTATGCTAAAGCCTTAATATTGATGTCAGGCTAAGAGATATTCTAAATCAATTGATATTTAAGACTACATCATTTGTTAGAGTCTCTGTGGAAAATGCAACCACCTTGTTAATACTGAGTATAGAGTTTTAACTTTAAAATACTACATCAATTTGAAGTACGTTGCAACTTTGCATAAAAAGGCATGTTTCTAGACTACGGAAGTAAAGTATATTGTACTGGTAATATTATAGTATCTTTCATATTAACTATTCTCTCTCTCTCTCTCTCACACACACACACACACACACACACACACACACTGCTTAGGCAGGCCACATGCCATAAATCAAATGATGTCAGTAGAGGATTTGCCTGCATGATAATGGATAAATAAACCCCTGAGTGCTCCGTGTTTAATTAAAAAGCAGAGTTAGAAGGTTATTGAGCCTGTAGGCTCCAAACAGTAATGATGATTCCTCTCATCTTTTTTTAGGATCACACGGGATCAGGACCACTTTACCAAAGCTTAGAGTCAACTCTCTTTAGTGATAAGCATGACTACTTTTTTGCCTCTGAATGATGTCAGATGCCCCCACAAATCACTCCACAGTGTTCAGCCCTCTGATAGCAGAAAAAAAGACAAAGCTGTCATCTACTCTGTCAATCCCTGTGGCTGGCTACTTCAAAACTTAGGTAAGCTTCTGAGTTACCAAAGGGAAGTCCGAAGGGAGAGAAAAATCAACAGACTTGGGGGAAAGAAATTACAAAGCAGACAGACACTATATATTTTAGTATCAATTTTCTTTTTACACGTTGAAATAAAAATAGTGCACTAAGAGCTCCTTTGTACTTAGTTGCTATAATATTTACTTCTAAATTATTATCTTTAATAGTAATAGCACTTTGCAGTTGTAAAACATCTTGTTCCAAAAAGCTCAAAATGCTTCCTCACATATTCATTCAACTCTACTTAAGACCATGTCCTAGGGAGGAATGGCTGTACCCTTATCTAGAAGTTATAAATAGGTTTCAAAATAGTCAATTTGGTCAACTCCACCATTTAAAGTAGGCAGAAACAGAAACACCTGAGAAATGAGAGACTTATGCAGGGTGGGGGTAGAGGTCCCTCCTTGTTCACAGAAACAAAATCAAGCAGAGGCCTGCTTTAGTAGCTGGATGGCCTGATTACAAAATCCTATCTTCAAACAAATAAGAGTTTGCCTCAATTACTCAGCTATTCTAGGCCCACATAATTTTGAGTTCACAAAAATATCTGAAAAACTTTTGTGCATCCACTTCATATGGCCTAAATGAGATCAACTTGAATACCACAGAAGTGTGTTCAGCTGGGGAAAACAGCCAACAGAGCGAGAAGTAGTAGTGAAAATAGGGACAAGGCACCTCAGATCCCAATGGTGGCCTGGAGAACACTGCCTTTCCTTTCTGTCACAGATATATACCCTACTAGAATGCACATACTTTCGTAAGGGTAGTAATATATATTTATTTTTGTTCATATTGTTCATTTTCTATCTCTGAACTCTAGAACAAACAGTATGAGGTAAATGGTAGGAATTTAATTAATAATAATTTAAATGAATTAATAAATACAGGCCAGTGGTCCTGAAGATGGGCTCACCTGGTGATTCTGTCAGCTGCACAGGTACGCAAGAAAAATGACTGTGCTTAAACAGCCCAGCACTGTGTTCGTTGTTCCTTTTTCAGATAGAATGTCTAAAATGTCTAGTGGAAAATTAAATAGAATTTAGGCTCTATCTTGTGGTTTTAAAAAAGTGTAAATTAGACCATTTTTCTATCCCTCTCATCTGCAGATTTTCTCTATTTGCCCAATTAATCAGTGAGTATCAAAAGTTTTTTTAAAAAAGGAAAAAGGGCTAGGCGTGGTGACTCATGCCTGTAATCTTAGCATTTTGGGAGGCAGAGGTAGGTGGATCACCAGAGGTCAGGAGTTCGAGACCAGCCTGGCCAACATTGTGAAACCCCGTCTCTACTAAAAATACAAAAATTAGCAGGGTATGGTAGAAGGTGCTTATAATCCCAGCTACTCAGGAGGCTGAGGCACAAGAATCACTCAGGCCAGGTGGTGGAGGTTGCAGTGAACCAAGATCACAACACTGCACACCAGCCAGCCTGGGCTACAGAGTGAGACTCCATCTTAAAATTAAAAAAAAAAAAAAAAAAAGGAAGCAATCACCAATCTATCTTTTTCTATGGTAATATAAATCATGACTGGCAACTTTAGGGCCCCAGTTGAAATAAAAATATTAAATATGTTAGTAAAATCAGTAACTACAATATAGTCTATTGACCTGAATTACTTAGGCATAGCAAAATATATATATTGAATTCTGTGCCATTAACTTCAGACTCATATCTGTAATATGATTTCTTAAATCTGATCCTTATAAACTGACAAGGAATGAAAAGCCTTGCAGGAATCCTTACATGCTTTACCTCATTCTCTTAGGTTCCTCTCTAAAAGTACACAGGATGGATCGTTAACACATGTTCCCTCTCTTAGGTAGAGTATATGCCACTTCATGTTGTGAACCCACATATTTTCTCCCCAACCAATGAGAGATCCCTCAAATAACTTAGCATAGAAGTTGAAAACTGGATGTTATGAATTCGATAGATGTGTTTAGCTTTCATACATTTTAAAAATAAACAGCAATATTTACAATTTGTGAGATACGGCAACACTGGCCCCACAATCCAACATGGCCACAACACTTAGGAGGAACTCTGATGCACTGTTCTTTACAGACCCTGTGGACTCCCTATTGTCAGACAACTGGTCCATCTCACTCTTCGTGGGTTCAGCCTGGTTTCTGCAGGTCTTTGATTCTAGGTTATCTGGCTCCCAATAGAGTTCTAGCTTCATGATACAGAATCTGAAAAGAAATGCAAGAATGACTTTCTTGCCAGGGAAGGGGCACCCATATGGGGCTCTGGAAATTCTAGATTCCATCCCTAGACAAACTGCAAGAAGGCCATTCTGTCTTGGGTAAGCCTCTGGACCTACTGGTAGAGGAACAGACAAGACAATCTGTAGATCATGTCCAGGCCTAAAATTCCATAATCGAATGACACCATTTACCTTGTTGGCTAGGGTGTCATCCTTAGACACACAGGAAATAACTTATGGCAAGGTCACTTGTGAGGGATGGCAGAAGAGGCCTTATCAGAATATGCCACTTTGGCAAAAGGATTATTTTAAGCTAAAGACACCTGAAACATAGTTGGTACGAGGAGGGCAAGATGATCTTCCCTTTTCATTGTCAAAGCAGGAGGTAAAACTCCCATGTGAAAGATGTCTTCTCTCAACCAGGATAAAAGAAACAATCTTATCACCAGAGACAGGGAGTCAAAACCAAGGGAATTCCATACAAACAGATCTTGTTAAAATAACTCTTATTTTTCTTTAGTTGCCCCATATATTTTAGTTATTTTCCCACAATTGCCTGTCTTTGTTCAACCTAATATAGAAGCACTTAGGTTTTGCCACTTCCTTGGGTCTTTCTAAATGTGAAACGTCTGTATGCTTTTCTCCTATTAGTCTGCTTTATGTAGATTTAAGTCTCAGGCCCACAGGCAAAGTTTTACCTTCCCTAAACTTCCACATCATCATCACAAGTTCTGTTACATTCAAGAATCACTTCCAAAATTGCTTATCAAAACTTCTTAAAATTTATCCATTTAGCTATGGGCTAAACAATTCTATCTGTAAAACTATATGTTTTATTTACTAGTTATATAGTTTTTATCTTTAACATATCTATTAAAAATTTCTGAGTCCTCTGAGATTATCAAACATTCTACCAGAGGTATTTACTTCACACTCTGAGAAAACTCTACGATGCTCAAAGTTCACCAAAACAGATACGTTAGAGGAATTGTCAGAGCCTTAACCAGACTTTCAGACATGTTCCTAATTTTATTTTCTAGATTATTTTGAGACTGAAGACTGTCATGTGCAACATCAGGAATGTTTCTCAAGTGAAATAGTTCAATCTATCACTTTACATGAACATTCTGAGTATTACTGATGTATTATGAAAATGATTTGGAAGAAAATCCTATTATAACCAATGTATCCTTTAGTCACAGACCTTGATGAACATTAAAGGTTTGCAAAGAGCTTACCTTAAATGTGTGCGTGCGCACGTGCACACACACACACACATTAGCCTAAGAAAGAAACTGTTTTCCTTCTAGTAATTTAGGTAAAAAAGTTTAAAAGTAAAGCCATTTTTAAAGCTTTCACATCTCTTAAATGTACTCACATGCCACAAAAGGTACTTTCAACAAGAAATATAATACTACAAGAGAGGTTAACAACAGCAATCAACTGAATACCCTTGTGGATTCCTGCAGGGAGAGTTAGGGGAGGGGGACTCTAGGGAAAGGACTGTGTCAGTCTAAATCTGTTGCTATTCTTCTCTCTAAGCACAAAGCCAGACAGCTGGATAGAAGTAGGAGTCACACACCTTAAATTACCAGATTCACACTTAACACACACATCATAAAGATGCCAGAGACCATGTTTGAACACATGATTTGTTCTCTTCTGAGAGATGGTGGTTTTCACCCCTGGAGTCAAGCATTATGCCTGTGTGTGAACAGCTTTACTCATCTAAAAGGCACACACATATACAATGAATTCTAACCAGAGAGGAGGCAAAGTTCTTGCAAATGACTGTGTTTAATTAGTGGTATGACTCATTGAGTCCATGTCCATCAGACAAGGTTATTTGTCTAAATGCTTGGAAGACCTAAATATATTACTGTGGATAAAGTGCTGGGTAAAGGAAAAGTGAAGTGAAATGACTTCAAGAAGTCATTCAGTATTGCATGGCATTACACCCTACAGTAAGAACTTCTTTACTCTCTGAAAGGTTGAAGTGATTTAATAAAATCAACCTCCTCAAACTCAGTCTTCTCACACCATCTCCTAGGACTATTTGGGGTAATATAGATCATTGGAGGGAGGAGTGGTGGATCAGAAACACAGACATTGGGAGAAGGATCAAGGTAATTTACTAGCAGCCTGTAAAAACTGCTATACAGATTCCATAAATACATGTTCATCAATATCTACTGAACTAAATGGAATATCCCCACTAACTACTTCAGAAACCCTCACTGAAATAAGACACAGAAATAACTATAAGAAATAACTACGGTGCCACAACACCCACTTCATTTAAGATAATTACATTTTTAAAGTGTGTCAGCCAGTAGAGTCAAATCCAACAGTGCTCATTTTTCTCTCTCTCTTCACTGATCCAAATTTCTTAATTATTTCACAGTAACTTAGATATACCTATGCCAAATATTTTTGAATTAGTCCCAATGCCCTTACACTTGATATAGTTCACTCACTCACCACAATTTTCCTTTGAAGAATGAAACCACATCTCTTCCAACCACAATACAGTCATTCCTCTACTTCCTTATTTACATTTTTTTGTTGTTGTTGCTTGCTTGCAGGGCACTCAAATTTCTATCCACTGATATAGGGTTTCCTTCTGGCAAGCATTAAATCTGTCTCTTTTAGTCCCCTTTGCCAAATGCCTGGCATAGTCAGTTTCTCTAAATTCTGTCATATCTTCAGAATGTATAGCTCTGCATTTTATATCTAACCATAAGAAACACTTTATTCCTTTGCAGCTCCTTGTGACGTGTTCCTCTCAACTTTAAATCACCCCATTTCTCCCTAAAAACATAGAGAAATTTCATGCAAAAATGCAGACGGACTTCCATTCTTACTTTGGAATAGAGGTGAAGACATGAAGCCATGTACAAGCTCTGGAGTCATGTCTATGTCTAATTTACTTTACCTTTTTAACTATACAATAAAAAAGGCTGATAAGCCACTGGAGCTATTAACTAAGTAATATTGAATTGAACATCTCAAGTCAACGGAGGTACTAGATTAAAACCAAAAGCAATGTCCTTGAAGCTGCTTGGCAACTTTATAATCAAGGATTTGAGAGCCACAAATTATTAAATATTATCTGTCAGTATTATATAGTTTGCATTGAAATAGTTCCTAAGTACAAAATCATTTTGGTCATAGATGGATACAGGACGATAAAACAAATTATTTCACATTATGGATTCTACTTACAACAGGCCTGCTGCCTAAAAAGCCAGGATATCTACTCAGTTTTATGAGATCTGGAAAATTAATTTTATACTCTGCATTGAATATATATATATATACACACACACACACACACACACATATATATATGCATCAAATATAGTTTACAAGTTCAATAAGAAATAACATTAATATTCAAACTCCAGAATAGTAAGACACATACAGAGACCTCCCAATAATAAAAATGGAGAGAAAAATGAATATTTCAACATTTAAAAGCTGTCATAACACTACCCTGATCTGAAATAAGATGAGCCCATCCAAGCTATTACTGTCATCAAATGGCCGCTTATCATCCATCTTGGAGTACACTTGATGTTAAAAAATATTTATAAGTGTGTGTGTATATATATATATAGTCAATTGTACAGTAAAATATTAGTCTGTAAATTTTTGTGCCATTCCATCTATTCTGTCTAATAGTGGAAGAAACAAAAAGCACTACAATCCTTGTCCTACAAGGATAAATTCTGAAATTAATTTAGCTTTTTCCAGTATCTACAGTAAAGATACTTGAATGAAGTGTATTCACAATTTGGTTTGAGTATATCAAGAAGCACTCATTAGTGATGGGTTTAGTGACTTCATCATCTGTTGTTTTCAATTAAGAGGACTTATCTAGTGATAAACAATCCTAAGATTATAAGAAATGTATCATTAAAAAAAACTTTCCATCAAATATTTTTATCTCATGTTTTACAAAGTTGCTTACTTGATTATGTGGATAGGTATCTGTTAATAAAATGATGTATGCCTTTTATTTTTCCATACTGTTTGACAAGACAATTTCTTATGAAAAATCAAATCATTCAGTGAACGTATTTTCTCTTTTTAAAAATCAAGCTCTTTAATATCCTGCTACCTTGAAATGGGCTATCGTTTGTGAACTTGTTTTATTTTTAAATTAAATATTGTTAGCTTAATACATTAAGATGAATCCTTCACCTTAATCACCTTCAATTCAGAATATAAGATTAATAACACTCTTATTTTAAAAATTAACATGGGCAATCTATACACACTTACATATGCAGCATAACTTTCAGGGTCCCTGCTGCACATACATGCCTAAAACTAAGTAATTCTAAGACATAACAGAGCAGTATATCAGTAAGTCATTGACACTTCAATGAACTATCATCAGAGAAAATAGCAAACAGGTTATGCAAATGAGCAGACAATCCCAACCTTGTTTCTAAAGTCATACTTGACTTGAGGACAATTCACTGATGAAAAAGGGAGAGCGGGAGGCAGAGGGAGAGGGGAATAGGGAACAGGACAGACAGGGAGAAGGAGAGGTGTAGAAAGAAAAAGAGGGAGGGGGTAGCAGAAGATGGAGGGAAGGGAAGGAAGAAAAAGGGAGGAAGAAAGAAAGAGAAATTAAGGAAGAAAAAATGAAAACATCCTAGTGAAATATTGCTTAAAATGACAGTTATGTCACGTCGCCCTGTCCCTAGGCAATTTGAAGGACGTTCCAAGCATGAGTGCCCAGTTAGAATAAAGTGTCATGAGTTCATAACTTTCTTAACCTAGGAAGGATCACAGAAATCATACTTCAGTTTACTGGAGGCTATTGAGGCACAGAGAGGTAAAGCACCTTTTTAGAGTTGCACAGCATCTTAAAGGAGGTTAACTCAAGCTTTCACTGTTACTAGAGATAACCAATGGAGTATACTTTGACAAAGCATAGTTAAGGCTTGCTAACATTTAAAATCATCCAACATTATTACAGTTACTAAATTAATTATTTTTCATTCAGCCATATTCATTCAGCCTTTTTTTTTTTTTTTTTTTTTTTTAAGACGGAGTTTCACTATGTTACCCAGGCTGGCCTCAAACTCCTAGGCTCAACCTATCCTCCATCCTCAGCCTCCCTGGTAGCTGGGATTACAGGCCTGTGACACCACACCCAGCTCATATTCACTTTTTAACTTGTCATCATGGAGATAGTTCACAGAACTGCATTCCTTGCTTCACAGTGGCTGCCCTAAGCTGTTAAGGAGGGTTAGGGTATGATTTGTGTGCAGAGGTCCTGCTTCCAAATGCTGCTGAGGATGTTATAAAGTCCTCTTTGTGCTTAACCCAGCAGCTCTGGGGTCAAACAAAACAGTCTGCCAAGGATCCAAAACAAAGAATGCAAGGGGATGTAACTCTCTGATGATATATCCCAATTTACAAAATTCTTTCCACTTTGCTCAACCCCAGGGCTTTCTAGGAACTAAAGAGCTGGTAGGACACAAATTGTCCATAATGTTGCTGGGTAGATTTTTACGCGTGCAAACACATACAGAGATACACTACCTTTACATATACAATTCAAGAATTTTCCTTTATTCTCTTTCATAGCACTTTAAATGTATTTTGAAGATCAAATTGTTATGGCTTTACAAGTACCTCTTCCAAGGTATATGTAACACCCATCTGGCTTCCCGATCTGTCAAGAGGCCACATACCCTAAACTAACTCCTGGAGCATTCAATCCATTTTCCTGCAGATTAAGCACAAACAACTAGGGAGACAGTGTCCCAATTTTATAAAATTATCTAAACATTCCAAAAGTAATAGAAGCAAACTATAAATCTTGCAAATAACCTCTCTGAGCTTTGTGGTGACTGGCTACAAAAATGTTTAACATTGTAAGGTATGAGTTGAAATTTCTATATATTTGAATGGAAAATAAAAATCAAATTTAACTACATTGGGAAGATACTCCTCTACAGAAGGCAATAGTTTCTGCTAAATACAAATAAAGGGGTTGAGCAAAAAAAAAAAAAAAAAAAAAAAAAAAGAAAGAAAGAAGAAGAATTTAAAACTCAAAAGAACACAGTATTTACTCAATCGAGTAGATACAAATTAAGCATTTGTTTAAAAAAAAAATCACTGGACTTTAACTAGCCCTATTTCTGTTCTTGTCACCCTCTTAAAACAAGATCACATCTTGCACAAGATCATATACTTGCAGTAGTCAGTAAAACACTAACAATTATTTAAAAATATAGCTAAGGGTTTACCAGGAATCATCACTCACAAAAGTCAGTTCAGTTTTGAAGAAGGCATGAGGCTAGCCTTTTGTTTAGGGATGATATAGCCATCAAAACCACTTGCCGTTACTTCAGATTTCATTAGCAGACCTTTTCGCAGACTTACTTTTTTCCAGAGAACCGATTACTTGGCAAGGACAGCCCTGGGACTGTTTGCTACTCAGAGGTACCAGAGTCCATCTTTTGATTCAATTTAGCAGATGTTAAGCATTCTGCACTGGTTTGTGATCATTTTCCCTCCAAATCTCAAGCTCTGAAAATGCCTGTGCTTATGTAGACAACCATCTATTTTGAGTCTTCTCTCTCTTGCACAGTTCCTCTCAACCAAATCTAATGAGAACATACTCTGTCCTCACCAGTGAGATGCTTTCATACTTCACAGCCTGTGGTTCTTCTCTGCCTTGAGACTTACTGCCTACTCAGGGAAATTGTATTTCCTACTCTGGAAATTATGGGATCGTCAGGCTCCATGGTCTCAAGCTCAGTGTGGAAACTTCAATTCCCCTTTTCAGGTATTAATGATTTTAAGTTCATTTTGGTTCACATTAGCTCTGGCCACAGGTGCATACTGTTCAAGCCACTTTTATTCAAATTCAATTTTTACAACAGCTCAAATATTCTACTTTCAATCCAAAAAGAAAAGTGTGATTTATGTTTAGGTTAGGGAAACAGAAAAATCCACAAATCCCTTTCCATGGTGATAACAATCTTTAATTTCACTAAGGCATTGATCATTTGAAAGACATCACACAAATATTATTAACAATATTAAATTCTAATGGCATTTTTACAATGAATTTATGTTGCATGAATAACAAATATTAATTTGATAGATGGTATTGGAGGATACATAAAAAGATAAATGAACCAAATTTAAAGTGTTTTTTTTTTTTAATTCACATTACTTCTTAAAAAGTGGTGCATTCAAAAGCAATAAGGGGCTAAACACAGACTCTTATTTATATACTGCCTCTTAAAAAAGGAGATATACAGTTTATACTTGCAAATATTCCTAATAGTTATCTTGCCCACCTCCATGGCAAAGTTCCTAAACAGCATGCAACTGAAAAACACGAGAAACTTTTCGGTTTTTGCCTTTCTTAGTGGCAGCAGAGAACAGCAAAATAAACTATTAAATTTAAATTCTGGAAATAGAGACACTTCTTTTATACAGGCATGCATATAAGACTATCTCTCTCTCTCTCTCTATATATATATATATATGTTTTACTTACATTTTTCTTGCAATGGCCAGAGGTACAGAAGAAGATAAATATATGCTCTAATCATCCTGGCACCAAAGATAATGCAACCACGCTCCCAAATTAAAAACAAAGCCAATAATTTCTAACTTCTATAAAAGCATTCTGAAAGGCTCCTATTTCCTTGTATGAATCAATTATATAAGATTTAACAGAAACAGCAAGCTCTAAACAGATTACACTCTATCTCACCAGCTTGATTCAACAAAGAGCAATGGAACAGAAAATCAAATGCAGCTTGCAAAGTCACATTCACATGGAGCTTTAGGGAAAAAGAGGGGGGAAAAACCTGGTACTTACAGACTGTAAAGTAAAATGTCCCAGTTTCGCTTTACATGTTACAGCAAATCAAACAGAGATTTCAGCTCTCAGCAAGTCCCTGCTTCCACTACACTGATCATCCACGCAGAACAGGCCCTTATGGATTGCTTAGGCAGCTGGGAGATAATGGGACCATATTCTCAGCTGGGACTAGAGATGCTGAACTGCTCTCCGCTGCGCGCTGCATGGCTCTCCGCCAGCATTAATCAAGGAGGACCCAGCTTCCTGGCTGTGTTCCCCAAAGGATCGACATAATTAGCACATGAATCAAAGACACACACTGGGAGAATCACACACATCTCTAACTGGCTCTCCTCACATCGAACCTGATTAGGAAATCAAGTTGGTTCTCCGATCAAATGTGTTCAACCTTTCAAAAATACAGAGGCTCACACAGCTGTTTACAGATTTTGGGGGAGGGGTGGAGATTAAGGCTTCTTTCCCAATGGGCAATTTATGTAATTCCTCAACTACAGAATATAATTACACTGGTTGTTCGGTACATATGGTGGGTTTGCCCTGTGATTTGGTTTGTCTGTTAGGGATTCTCAGCAGCTCTCAGGAAGGTTATGGGCAGCAGCATCATCACATCTATGGATTTTATGCGACATGCACGTGTATGTTCTTTTCAGAGTTAGTCTTTTGGGAGACCGGCTGAACTAAAGCTGGTGTTTATGGGAGTGTTTTACGTTTCCCAAGTCCTGCCTCTTCATTGAGTACTAGAAGTCCAGGGCATTCAAAGCAAAAGGGTTTGGCATGGCACACTTAGGACATCTAGTATTCTAAAAGTAACTGGTGATGTGGATTCCATTTGCATAACTAAGAACACTCTTCCTTACTCTGTCTGCATCATGGTGCAGTCAGGGGTTATAAACTAGTAGCCTGTGGACATGCTTGGTTTGGCAAGAGAGATTTGAGAATTTGAATGTGAACATTTTTAAACAGAACATGTGTTCTGCACTTTATCAAAACGTTGCCACACACGCTTTTGCCTAGATATGCTACCTGCTGGCCCCCGAAGACATTTGTTTATGTAAATTTGACCTTAGTTAAGCAAGTCTGGGTTATGGATATAAAACATTCCATTTTAGAAAAAGGGAGACTCAGCTCCTGTGTCACTCATGAAAAGGCTGTGATTAAGGCACCCGTGTGATCATTTAAAGTCCACCACAGGCAAAGCAGCCAGTAGTTAAGGAGCCTGTATGATAAAGAAGGTGGAACATTAAGGGAGTCAGAAATCTGAGTTCTAATCCTCATCTTGCTGCAACAAACAAACAGGTGGTCTACACCTTTGTGAGTCTTAGTTTTCTTTTCTGTACAATAAGGGCTTTGTTTATTTGCAGACCTCTGAGAAGCCTTACAATGTGACATTCTATTATTGTCCTAAGATCTAGAAAACAGACCTTCATTAAAAAGGTGCTTATACCTCATAATAGCACTGGGGTAATGGGAATGAAATAAAGTCATGCTTTTTTGACTGGCACAAATTTGGGGATAGAGGGTCTTTATTACCTTTGGGGGCCGGCGATCAACTGGCTGCTAATGAGCTCTTTCAGAAAACTTGAAACATCATGGTCAGTAAATGTGAGTAAATTTTAAATGTGTGGGAAAAAAAGACAGCTTAGGCAGGAAATGGTCTTATTTAGTTGTACACAAACTGTGTCTACCTGATAGTAAAACACCTGGGTGAAGAACCAAAAATCCAATCAGAATGTTTTGTCTTCATGGTGCCAATCAGAAGAGCTCTGGGATTTTGTGGGGAAAGAGTCTTTATATTTAATGTGGATTTCTCAATCTTACTTTCTTTCATCCCTACTATCCAAAGGTAGAGAACGGTGAGGCTTCTCTTCACATGGTCAGTTATGCTATCTTTTGTGAAAAAATGTGTATCACTGAGGTCAAAACCACCCAAACTATGTTAGGGTTTTAATTGTCTTAGGGAATAAAAGCAAAATGGATCAACACTTTCATGATGCCTTACTCAATAGCTAGTAAAGTATCTCCCCCAAAAGATACATGATTGGGTAAAAGATGTGCACTACCAAACCCTTCTGTGCCAATTATCAACTCAATTATCCCCAAAACAGATACATGCCCTCGAATAGGTTTATTATCAATAGTTAATGGTAATAATATGCAAAGTGGGGTACAAAGAAACAAGGCAATTATACATTTTTGAAATTTTACTAAAAAAAAAAAAAGAAATTTTACTAAACTTTTGAGTAATTTTGTGTTGGTTCAACGTGTTTTTTAACTACTTTCAACCCAATTTCTGTAAGGTAACCAGTTTCTTTTATTCTTCAGATATTGTTACATTTGGCAAAACTTGTAAAACGACTGGCACAAATTTCATGTTTGTTATTTTTATCAGGTGCATTATTATTGAGACTTTAGCACATCTACTTCACGCAGCTCACGTGAGGTGCTGACAAAAATAGGTTAATTAAATAGCAATTGTGCATCTCAGTTATATTAGCAAACATATTGCTGAAGCAAATGAAAAGAGGAGCAAATTAAAATACTAAAGTGTTTATTCAGTGGTACAGCTGAAATAAATAGTTTAATTGGTTTTAAGTTCTATTCAATCCCTGTTTGCCTGGTAATTACTTTGATTAATCTTTGATTATGGTATGTAATAGATTCACTTTGGCATCATGTGATTTGCACTTGTTTATAATGATAGGTGTTAATTACTAACTAAAAATTTCGCAACTTCCATCAATTCTTCATACATTTCTCGCCAGAGATACATGATTTAAAATATGAAGTGTTTATAATAAAATCCTAAATCTGGGAAATGCCTGATTTTTCTTTTTTTCATTAAAGGGAATAGTCAACATTAAAGTACAAACAAAGAGAAGGAAAAAAGAGACCAACATGACTAATTACTACAAACAAAAGAAATGGTCTTCTCAAAGACAGTAGAACCTGCTATTTTACCTCAGAATATATTTTAGAAGCCAAAATACATAGAGATTGTTTTAGACTTGGTATTGAAACAGCAAGAACCGGCGTCTCTTTGGAACTGTGAAGAGTCTGCAATTTTAACAACACTCTTGTCAAGGCTAATAAGAACCTGGGGGATGGGCTCCTGAGGTCTCTTTCTGGCCATTACACAAGATTCACCAAGTTAAATACAGCTCTGAACCTCAGCAAATCTAGGGGCAGAATGAAAGTTATGGGAACAATTTCCCATCAGTTTGAGGCTTAATCAATATTTTTAAATGCTTTGGAGTCTTCAGCAATAAGTCTCCAGATGTGCACACAACTGTTCATTGCTTCTTCTTGAAAGTGTTTTCCCATTCCTTGCATCTCTCACTAAAAGTCAGAGTCAAAAGCTGAGACAACTGTGACATTTCTCCAGCTGGGAACAAAATTTCAAAAGGGATGGTTCAGAAATTGCTGCCCAGGGCACCTGCTGGAATGATAATCTATGCAGCAATGATTGAACCTTCTTTTCCAACCAAAAGCAATGGAGCCAGTAATAAAATATTCAAGAAGTAAGCCATAAGTATGGATGCACATAAGAAAGTATGTGGCCATATTAATTTTCCAGGAGGTAATCAGATTCTAATAACAATGACCCAGAGACCAGGGTCATGAAATTAAAACAGTCTGTGGAGAAAATAGCCCATTTAAATAATTATGTCAATATGACATCAAATTGACCTATGAGCTAGATAAAAGGGTGCAATATGCCTTGATATTCATCTGCCACTAACTGCTCAGAAATTTGTAGCCACTATTAGCAAAAAATTTGAGGGTGTTTGTATGTGGAGAGGGAGAAGCAAAGAGAGAGAGAACAAATTGTTTTATGAGTGTTACTTCTCATTTACTTTTTGGGGTAGAACTGACTTATCCTTATTTTAATGGCTAAAAAAACATAAGCCAATTTTCTTTTTTATTTTATAATTTTTTTTTTTAGACAAAGTCTCTCACTGTTGCCTGGACTGGAGTGCAGTGGTACGATCTCGACTAACTGCAACCTCCACCTCCCGGGTTCAAGTGATTCTCCTGCCTCAGTCTCCCAAGTAGCTGGGATTACAGGTGCCCGCCACCATGGCTGGCTAATTTTTTGTATTTTTAGTATAAATGGGGTTTCACTATGTTGGCCAGGTTGGTCTCAAACTCCTGACCTTGTGATTCACCCACATCAGCCTCTCAGAGTGCTGGGATTACAGTTATGAGCCACCGCACCCAGCCAACACAAGCCAATTTTCTTGTCATCCAAGAAGAGAACAAAAATCCTTTTCCTCAGAAGATTCTGATTTCCCTTCCAACAAAAACAGACAGTTTTAAAAAAAAAAAAACCCTGATTTTTGGTCGTTACAACTTAGGGCAGGGGTTGCTACTGGCTGTTATCATCCTACGAAGCACAGGACAGCCCCCACAGCAAAGAATTATCTAGCTCAATATGTTACCAGTGCCATGTTGAAGATACCCTGACCCAAGGGAAGTATGATGGGGTTCTTATAGTTGCAATAATGAAGAACTGAGTGCTGAGATTAAAACCGACTAAGCATAAATGTTGTTGCTCTACATATAGCTGCAGTAGCTGTACTAAACTGTTTTGTCTTGGAAGTTATTTTAGACGTTTCAGTATGCTTTCACAAAAATTACTACATTCAGCACAATGAGCTAGTTCAAAAGCCAAGAATGTCCTATAACTCCAAGTCTATCAATGCAAAACCAAACATGAGCCTCAGAACAAATGACTGGAGGCATGATCACTAAATAAAAACGTCAAAGCCCTCTCTCCTCACTACATTATGCCTCAGAAAACCAAGTATCACTACAAAAAAAAATCTCATTCCAGCCTCTCCTGCGCTCCCTCTCCTGTCTCCCACCTCGAAATGCACACAATTCATAGGCAAAGTGAGCTGCATGTACTTCCAAATATCCATTTTCCTTCTATCTCTATGATTGTCCCTAAATAGATGGGCAACATTTTGCATGTTCTGCTATCAGGATTCTGATCTTACTCCTGAAATAGATACAGTTTTAATACAGAGTTGGGTTGCAAACATGCTTAAATTCATGAACTTTCATTAGGAAATCCGTTGTTAGACTGCTTTTGTTTACTCATTCAACAAATATTTATTGAGCACCTACTAACTCACCATCAATTTAAATTTTTGGAGGAAGAAATTGAATCTCTCAGCATCTGCTTCCCTTATAGACTTCTATATATTTATATTGTATCCCCTATATCATTCTGTTTGGCTCAGAAAAACTTTAGTGCATTCTCGTCATCCACTAAGGTCATTATTATTTATAATCGGCTTTTTCACTAATGTGGTGCTCCACGGACTCTTCGGCTCTGGTTACTGAGCTCTTTTGTCGGCTCCAGGGAGTGTAGGCGCTAGGTAGATGGCAGGGGCTTTTCATTTTATTCTTTGGCATCCCTTCCATCAACTACAAAAAGCCTTCTTTAGGCTTTTACATGAGAGGAGTCACAGCTAACCTTTGTTTCTTAAAGGGAAAGTGTTTCTCCTTAGATCCGGTGCAGATGGAACAAAATAAGAAGGAAGGTGTCCAAATGAGGAAAACTGGCAGAAACAAAGCTAAATCTAAAATGTTCTATATTTGTTAAGATTACCATAGTGTTACATTAGAAAAAAAAAAAAAAAAGGAGTGTCTGTTTAAAATGGGCAAAACCTGTCCTTACATATATTTTATGGAGTGAAAAGAGGAAAAAGATGCCTGCTTTTCTTCCTACATGCTTTCAGAAAATGGGTTAATGTTTTTTCCCCAACTGATTCCCAGATACAGACGAAAGGCTTAATTTTAGAACACACGTAAATCAGAGCGTAAAGCAGAGTTCAAGTTTCTCTTTAAGTAGAGATTTTAAAAGCTCTTTTCAGGGAAACCTGAAAAAATTCATACCCTTCTACCTTCTTTTATCTATATGATGTAGTAACATTGCAAACAAATGTCAAATATAGGGAAATCAACCTTTAATTCTGAGAATATGAAATTAATGTAATCTTGGTGACACAGCCACATAATCACATGTAATTTTAAAGTACATGGCCACCCTTATGCTAATGGATATATTTATCTAGGTCTTTGCAATTTTTAAGCAGTTTGCAAATTTACAACAGGCTGGTATAAATTAAAGTAAATGTATAAACTTTGAAACTGTTGGACAGGATTGGTCTAAAATAATACATAAGATGTAATTAACTTTGGATAAGACTATAGAATATTCCATTTGAACTTGATCATCTGGATCCCCATTTCCCCTTAATTTTTTTTTTGAAAAATTTCAAACTTACAGAAAAGTTGAAAGAATGGCACAATTAATACCCATATGCCTTTGACCTACAACCAATATAAATATTTTGATATCTGCTTTTTGTTTTTACTCTCTGCCTCTGATCTTCCCCTCCTTCCTTCTCTCTCTGTAATACTCATTTTTAGAAAGTCATTTGAGGGAAAATAGCAGACATCATGACACTCTGTCAGTAAATAATTCTTCCAAGAATACACCAAATAAAGCTTCTCCGGAAAGACCACAACATTCATCTCCATAACCACAATACAATGAATCAATTCAAGAAATTCAGCAGTGCCACAAAACTACCATTCACCACATGGTCTATACTCAAATTTTCCAAATCGACCCAATAACATCCTTCACAGCTGGGTGGGTTCTTGTTTGGTTTGTTCCCTGTTTCTGTGACCCAAGACCGAATCAAGGATCACGCAGTGCTTTCCTGTGGTCACACCTTCCTTTTGTAGAGAACAGTCCCCCAACTTTCTATTGTCTCGTATCACATTGACATTTTTGAAGAGCCCATGCCCATTATTTTACAGAATGTAATTCAATTTGAAGTTTTCTGGTTGCTTTTTTTGTGATTAATTCAAGTGTTTTGAAGAATACTACATAGAGGAGGAAGGTATGGTCAGTTTGTCCTGTTGTTGATGGTATTGTTTGATCACAATATTTGTCTGTTATTTAAATGGAAAGGTATCATTTTACTTTCGTAACTTGTCAATAATATTTGGAAGCTACTTTGAGATTGCATGTAGTTTTCTCCAAGAGCATGTCACTCAGTAGTTTTAGCATACATTGATGAACGCTGATTGAATCATTTTTATAAGAATGGTTAGAAAATACCCAGATATTGTTAAACTTCAGTAATCTGTACAACTCATCTCTCAATTTCTTTTCTTAAAGGGTCCCACCCCCTCACTCAACCCTCTCACACAACATGAGAAGTGGTGGCAACAGAAGCCATTCAGGAAATACTAGGCTTCTCAACTTTTCTCAGAAACAGAAGCCAATGGCAACTAATCAAGCTAGTCACAAAAGCTATATGATCCAGAAAACATGAAGATGGTAGAAAACTGTGAACTTCACTTCTTCTTGAAAGGAAGAGGGAAACTGTCAGGATAAACCTGGAAAATCAGTCTTCTCATTAATAATGTCTTAAACTGAAAACGAGACATCCCTCTTCATATCTACTAGTGCTAAAAATACTACACTTCTCAGATTAGGGTCACTTTTGACTTCTGCAGAATGCACTCTCTATTAAGGAAGCAGAGAGCTCCTTCCAGACACTTTACTTGTACCATTTATTGATCTCTAAACTGTTCTATTTTGTTGTAGCATTTTTCACCTGGAAATAAATAAAAAAATGAAAAGCTTTAGTTGAAATCCACTCTCCACACTGATATCAAAGCTCCCATTTCAAAACAGAGATCTAAACACACAATCCTCCTTTTAAAAATCCTTCAATGGATTCCTCTCAGCTACCTGATAAAGCCAAATATGGCTAACTCTTACAGAGTCCTTCCAACCCCCCAATAACCTCCCTTGCTCAATGATTTATGTTTCATATTCCATTCACCACCCATGATTATCTTTTCCTTGAAAAATCCATGTTATTTTTTCCCATCTATGCAAATACATGCTCTCTTTGCCTGTAATGCTTCCTCATCCCTACCCACTTTATTTTTTTTAAATCCTCTCAATCTTTTAGAGATAGCTCTGTCAAAGTTAAGAGTGAAAATTCTAGAGTCAGGCAGCCTGGTATCATGGGTTGTCCACTTATTAACTGTATGAGCCTGAACAAGTTACTTAACTTCTCTATGCCCAACTTCCTGTAAAATGGGGATAATGATAGTACTTATCTTGCAGATGACATGGGAATTAAATGAGTTAAATCATGTAAAGCTCTTAAAGATACCTGGCACACTAAGCACTCAATGAATGATAGCTTTAATAAAGATGAAGACAATACTTCCCCAACCATTTATTATAAAATTTTCTAACATAGACAAACGTTGAAAGACTGATACGGTGAGCAACTGTGTAGAATTGTTGCTCTAGAAAAGATTGTAGAATCTTTTCTAGATTCTACAATTAATAGCTTACTGTGTCTGCTTTGTCATATAACTATCCATCTATGCATCCCTCAATCCTATCCAGCCATCTATCTAGTAATAACTATTTTAAGATTAAACATCCTGAACCCATTCTCTCTCCTCTCCATCTAATCAATCCCACCTTCCACAACAGCTTAACTATATCTTGAATTCAGATGATACTTGGGCACAATGCATTGTAATTATCTGTTTATGCACCTATTTCTTCTATTAGACTACGACACCCTGATGGCAGATATGTCTCATTCAGTTTTGTATACCTAGCATCTAGCTTAATGATATATCTCAAAAAATGGTTCAATAATAAATGAATTTTTATTGTATATGTGTTGCAGTTCACAATGACATACAGCAATATAGTTTTCATCAGATTCTTGTGTAATTTGGCAATTTAATAATGAGTATCAGTGATAACAGGAATAATCATAATAAAAGCACTGTTATTAAGATTCATAAAAGAACTTTGTGTTAGAGTCAGGACACCAAAGTTCTAGCTGTGATTTGGTAATTTATTAGTCATGTTCTCAGATAAGTCAGTTCACTTATATGGAAAGCCCTTTCTTCCTCTGTAAAATGAAGGTGAAGTTCCAACAACATGGTGGACTAAGCCTTCTCTTTACAGCCACAAAAATGCTGGTTAAACAAAAGGAAAGAAAAATACCAAAGTTATTTGTGAACACGTGTATATAGCTGAGCTTGAAAAACAAAAGTGCTAAGTCAGAGTAGTAAGGTTCCATCCACTGATGGTGGATGGAAGGCATAGAGACATAAGCCCTGATTGCTGGCTCTAATATCAGGCTGCACAACTGTAGAAGGTACCATTCATATACTATTTAATGTAAATGTACTTCCTGGAATTGTGCAAGAAAGCACCTCTGGGGGCTGGCAAGTGAATCTGAATAGACTGCAGTGACAGACGAGACATGAGGCAAAAACTTTAAAACCCTGGTTTAAAATTGGGATAATAGAGGAATGCACCACGAGACACATGGATAGTAAAACTCACCCTTCGCACGTGCAAGTGTTAAAGAAGTGGATTATCTCTAAAATTTGGAGAAAGGATGCCTTGTAGGCTAAATAATGCTCCCCATTAAATGTTAAAGTCCCAATCCCCAGAATCTGTGAATATATTACACCTTGAGTATTTGTTATCCAAAATGCTTGGGGCCACAGGTGTTTCAAACTTCAAAAGTTTTTGGATTTTGGAATATTTGCACATACATAATGGGATATCTTGGAGATTGGATCCACGTATAAACAGGAAATTAATTTATGTTTTATATGTACTTTATACACAAAGTCTGAAGGTAATTCCATACAATATTTTAAATAATTTTCTGCATATAATGAAGTTTGTGTACACTGAACCATCAGAAAGTAAAGGTATCAGGATCTCACCCACCCATGTGGACAATGTGTGTTTGCCTACATGGGGGAATCTAGGTGTTATGTCGAGGCTCAAGAAGTTTCAGATTTGGGAGGATTTGGGATTTACAGATTAGGAATGCTCTGCCTGTACTTTACACAGTGAAAGGGACTTTAAAGATTGATTTGAGAGATCTTAACATGGGATGTTATCCTAGATTATATGGGTGGGCCCAATATAATCACAGGGGTCCTTATGAGAGGGATATGAGAGGATCAAAGACACAGGATCAAAGATACAGAAGGTAATATGACAACAGAAGTGAGGATGAGGAGTGACATTTGAAGATGCTACACTGCTAGCTTTTTATATGAACAGGCCACAAGCTGTGGAATGCAGGTGGCTTCTAGAAGTTGATAGAGCTAAGAAAACAATTCTCCCCTAAAACCTCCAGAAGGAACTCAGCCCTATAGGCTCACTTTAGACTTCTGGCCTGCAGAATAGTCAGAGAACAAATTTGTATTGTTTTAAGCCATGAAATTCGTGATATTAATAATTTGTTACAACATCAATAGGAAATGGATGCAGAGGGTATAATCTGTTAACAAATGGAACTTCAACCTGAAAAGATATAAAGCCCAAATTTACACTTCCTAGTGGTAGTCTAGTAATCCCGAATTGAAATTTTAACACAAAAACTAGACAAGCTCCTACAAATCCATTTGAAACCTCGTAAAAATGAATCGACTTTCTCTATAGGGACATGTCTATCCTCCTGAGCATATGGGTCTCCCATAGTTAACAAAAAAATCTGCTAAAAATACACCATGCAATGACAACCATCATCAGGAGCAAACAGAAGTTGCAAGTATTAACTGGCATGCAAAAACCTAAAAATAATGGAACAACCTAAAAGATATAAAATAGAGATTTAAATTCTTTATAAAAATCAAAGATCAGAGAGTACAATTTTAACAATCTATACATTGTGTGTGGGGAAAAAAGAGGACTTGAAAAAGTGGGACATGAGGAACTTTCTGCAGGGATGAAAATGTTCCTTATCTTGACAAGTATGATGCTTGCACAGGTAAATATTCATTTGCAAAGACTCATTAGCCTGCACACTTAATGACTATGTATTTCAGTGTGTGGAATTAATACTTCAATAGAAAAAATTAAGAAAAAACCTCAAAGGACAATTAAATATCAAATTAGATTCTGTTTAAGAATGAACTATATCAAAAGGTGTCTTCAGAAAAAAAGAAACATACTGAATATAGAAAAGGTTTAATAAAAACAAAGCCTAAAGTAACCAGTCACATTAGTGTACCAGTGGATACCCAAGATGGAGAGGAAAATCTTAAAAAGCAACCAGAAACAAAAAGAAAGTATTTACAGAGAAATAATAATTAGATTGTATGCAGAATTCTCGTTAGAAAGGAGGGGCAAGAACACAATGGAATAATACTATTTTCAAACTCTTAAGAAAAAAAATAAGTGTCAAAATACAATTTTATACTTTTATCTGGCTAAACTTTAATTAAAGAATGATGATCTTAGAAGTTAAGGTAACACTTTGAGAAATCTAGACAATCACTGACTAAAAAACCAACAAAAAGAACACTTGTAATAAGTACTTTTAAGGGTGAAAAGAAGGCAAATCTAAAATACTAGACTTCAATTAATGGGCCTCAGGAAGAAGGTGATTCAGGTTAGCATTTTAAATTCCTGGTATTATTCGAGGGAAGATAAAAATATTAATTAATATAAAACTTTTAGACTCCAATATTTATAAACCTTAAAAATTTAAAGGTTGAGTTCAGCAATATTTGATGATACTGTAGGATGTTGACATAAGATAAACACACAAGAATCTATTGCATTTGTGTATACTAAAAATAGATATTAAAAGGCAAAATTAAAAACATAGTACCATTTAAAATCATTCCAAAGGAAACGAAATACTTCAGTACAAAATTCACTAACCTTGCATGGGATCTGTATATTGAAAATTACTAAATGACAATGAAAGAAATAAAAGAAGAACTAAGTAAATGGAGAGACATACCAGGTTCATGAACTGGAAGGGTCAATGTAAAAAAGATGTCAATTTTCCCCAAACAAATCTATGGGCTTAATAAAATTCCTATCAAACTCCCTGTAAGGTTTTAGTAGACATTTTAAAACTTACTTTAAAATTTATAAAGAAAGATAAGTGCCCTAGAATAGATAAAGCAATCTAGATAAAAAAAGAAGAATATGAGAGAAATCACTTTACCTAGTATTAAGGCTTAAACATACAGTTACCTTAATCATGACAGTGTGATACTGGAAGAGAGACAGACACATAGATCAATGAATACAAGCAGGGAACCCAGAAATAGACCCAATATAAATCTACCCAACTTTAAAAAATAACAGTTTTATTGATATGTAATTCACACCCCATAATTTTCACCTCTTTAAATATACAATTCAGTAAATTCAATAATTATAGATTCTGTTTCGTATGTTAATGGAGTTGTACAACCATCATTATTATTTAATCAGGAATATTTTCATATCCTCCGAAAGAAACTTCATATCCATTAGTAGTCAAACTGATCTTTGAGAAAGGTACAAAAGCAATATAATAGTGGAAGGATAGGCTTTTCAGCAAATGGTGCTGGAGCAACTGGATATCCAGAGACAAATGAATATCAACCGAAATCTCACACTACAAGCATTAATTCAAAATAGATCATGGACTTAAATATAAAATATAAAACTCTATTTTAGAGGATGCAGGAGAAAATCTTCAAGATCTAGGGTTAGGCGACAAGTTCTCAGACTTGACACCAAAAGCACCATTAAGCCAGGTGTGGTGGCTCACGTCTGTAATCCCAGCACTTTGGGAGACTGGGGTGAGCAGAACACTTGAGGTCAGGAGTTCGAGATCAGCCTGGCCAACATGGTGAAACCCCATCTCCACTAAAAATACAAAAATTAGCCTGGTGTGGTGGTGCATGCCTGTAGTCCCAGCTACTTGGGAGGCTGAGGCAGGAGAATCACTTGAACCTGGGAGGTGGAGGTTGCAGTGAGCTCAGATCGCACCACTGCACTCCCACCTGAGCAACAGAGCAACGCTTCATCTCAAAAAAAAAAAAAAAAAGCACCATCAACAAGAGGAAAATTTGCAGTGGCTCAACACATGTAATACCAGCCCTTTGGGAGGCCAAGGCAAGTGGATCCCTTGAGCCCAAAAGTTTGATATCAGCCTGAGAAACATGGCAAGACCCTGTCTCTACAAAAAAATACAAAAATTAGCTGGGCGTGGTGGCATGCACCTGTAGTTCCAGCTACTCTGGAGGCTGAGGTGGGAGCATCATTTGAGCCTGGGAGGCCAAAGCTGCGTGAGCCATGATCGTGCCACTGCATTCACTCCAGTCTGGGTGACAAAGCGAGATCCTGTTTCAAACAACAATAGCAACAAAAGAAAGGCTAAAACAAACCAACAAAAATTAGCGAAAATATTGCTTGCTAGGGAAGATGTAGAGAAACTGGATCACTGATACATTGCTGGAAGGAATGTAAAATGATAGACACACTCTGGACAACATTTCAGCAATTTCTAAAATAACTGTAATTACCACACAACCTAGCAGCAATGCTCATGTTAGATTTCAGTTATTAATGAATATATTGCCATAAATGCAATCAGTATTTATTCCGTATTTGCATATATTCAAACTCCATATATATTCATACTCCATATATATTCTTCACATATATTCAAAGTCATATATATTCAAACTCCATAAGTATTCATATATATTTGCAAAAATATATAAAAATGAAATTAAATAGTAATATTCAATGAATTGGCCATATATTATTATATCATGATATAAACAACTTTTTACTACCATTGACTTACTGTATTTCTATAAGGCATTTGAAATTATTTCATTTGTTTCTAATTTTAGTAATAGTTGATTATGGGTGGGTGGAAAGGTAGAGAAAGAGAGAAGAAGTGAGCAAGTAAATAACTGAGAGGATTCACTCAACTCATATTTATGGTCTTTATGGTGGATGCCAATCATACTGAAGGGCTAGACAAACATGACAATTAAGAGGTTTATATCCTGTGGAGGGAGAAAGATAACAGATAAGTAATCAATAAGTAAATTCAATAGTTATAAATTCTGTTAAGTGCTCTATAAGAGATTAAAAAGTCGTAAGATAGAGAATAAAAATTTTAGCTCTTTAGTATTCAACCAGGTAGGCAAGAACAGGAAAATGACATTAAATAAGTTCAAATCACCAATCAGCAATATTAACATAAAATATATGAAATTTCATATGCCATAATGCTGATATAACGTCACCTGGATCTTATGAGACTTACCTCCCACCCCTAAATCCTAAAACCTCTTCTTACTAAAGATCACGTAGGTCTGTATAGGTTGCCACTCATGAGCAAAGGACATTAAATGGTTCATTATACAAGTCAATGGGATGTGAGAACTACTTACAGTAGGTGTGAAAATGTATCACATTCTGGATTTTCCAAAAACTAGATAATGAGCTAAGTCATTTGAAGGTGAAAATGCTATAGGGATGCGAACTACAGGTGTCGATTTTAGATACTGTGGGGTCAGTTCATAGTAATCTTTATGCCAAGGACTTTATATGTGATTCAATAGGGGAAGAGTGCCCATTGGTTGTAGTGAGAAGAAATGATGACATCACTTAAAATTTCAAACAGTATCAGAGGAACACAGTGAAATACACATGAAAGAAGAAGTATGTCATAGTTAATTTAATATGTTAACTTCAGTGGGTTAAGGAATTCCTACATAGCTAGTAAAACATTTTGGGGTGTCTCTGTGTTATTGTTTCCAAAGTACAGACAATCTGCCTTCATCAATGTGGGCAGGCATCACCTGGGTCCTTGATAGCCCAGATAGAACAAAAAGATCAAAAAAGGGCAAGTTTGCTCTCTTCTGGAGCTGGGACATCCATCTTTTTCTGCCTTTATATATCAGAGCTCCAGATTCTCAAGGCTTCAGGCTCCAGGACTTCTACGAGCAGCCCGCAGTTCTTAAGCCTTCAGTCTCCATAACTGTGAGAGCCAATTCCCATAATAAATCCCCTCATATATTGATCTGTTTCTCTGGAGAGCCTTAACACAAGGGAACACTTATAACCCATATCACATATTTCCATTTGGAAAAACAATGATGCAACAACACTCCTAGACCTTTCTTAGTGAGTTTGGAAAAGGGAACTGAACATAGGCATCTCAGCCCTTCTTCTTTCTTTTGAAACCCTTACCTTCAAAAAGGGTGCCTTCTGTTCTGCTTTCCAACCATCCAACCTAGAGCCTGTCTCCAGGAGACTGAAACTGTCCAAGTGTGAAAGTAACTGGGCAGGTAAATCCACTTAATTCAGGGGTGAATTATTAGCACTCTACTGGTCAACAAATCTATACCATATTTTTCACTTCATCAGTAATAAATGTGATATTTTTATTTGTATCAGTTTGTTACATATGTTTCCCCATTGCTTCTGAACTCTGTGGAGAAAGAGAGGCATTGTTTTTGAGCCCCCTAAAACCCTAAAACAATATTTGCCTGACATATATAAAAATGTGCAATACCCCAATAAAAATGAAATGAGCTAATAAACCACCACCAAGTGGAATTAAATCAATATCAACTATAAGCACATCGGACGTCATCAAGAATAAATGTCTTTCCTACTGGTAGAATTTTACAGTGCTAATACATTTTGGAATGACATGACAAATCGGAATTTGTATCCAGAAGAAACATTTGATTAACTTTCTTTTGTTTTATAACTACTGCATGGAAAATAGAATGCTGACAACTGATATCTCCCAGGTAGAAAATGGTTTATATCTTCTTAAGTCTAACTTTTCTGAGCCAGCCTGTGCATAAATCTATCATCTGGATGGTTAGGGACAGAAGACAAGAGGCCAATCTGTGTTTCTGCCAGGTACTGTGGACTGCCATCTGTGCCTTCTCTGTGCTATGGTCTAGTGGCTGAAACCCGGATCCAATTTGGAGCCTTCCTATTAAATTAATTTTGAGGCTTAAGTTCTCTGTTTTTGACCAGTGGTCCCCAACCTTTTTGGCACCAGGGACTGGTTTCATGCAAGACAATTTGCCCACGGACCAGGCAAGGGGAGTATGGCTTCAGGATGAAACTGTTCCCCCTCAGGTCATCAGGCATTAGTAAGATTCTCATAAGGAGGGTGCAACCTAGATCCCTCGTATGCAGTTCACAATAGGGTTCACACTCCCATGAGACTCTAATGCTGCCACTGACCTGATAGGAGGCAGAGCTCAGGAGGTAATGCTCGCTAGCCTGCTGCTCATCTCCTGCTGTGCGGCCAGGTTCCTAACAGGCCACAGGCAGGTACCTGTCCACGGCCCGGGGATTGGAGACCCTTGTTTTAGACCAAACAAGAGCTATATTAAAAGTGTAGTGTGTCCACCAAAATACGCCAGTGGTTTCACAAATTTATTCATCCAACAAGGATTTATTGAATAATTCATATTTGTAAATGGCTGGGGATTTATAGTGATCTAGATGTGGTATCGGCTTTCAAGGAACTTGAAGAAGTTCAAAACACACAGGTAAGTATTTTAAGGGAGCACTTATTAAAGTATTATGGGAAATTAGAAAAGGGAAATACTATTTCCTACTCAATTGGAAAAATATTTTGGGGAGGAAGAGGTGCTTGAAATAAGAACTTGAAGGCCTGTCATTTTAGACATTCAGAGATTGCTATTAAATATTGATTATGATGTTGAAGGGGGCATTTCAAATAATCTTCTACTTTAGCTGCTCTGCAATAGAAGAAGCCCTTCTCTAGATAAATATCATCTTCCTATTTTGAGCACTGTCTCTGATATCTAGATCTCTTGAGAATTTAATGGACTTTCTTTGTAGGAAAAAAATGTATATACAAGTATAGTTTTTCATAATACCTCAAGAAATTAATGAACTTTGGGTTGAGAAACCCTGATTTAGAACAAGGACTATTATTAATGGAAAACATATTGTACATACATATAGTATTTTTTACTCTCCTCCCTTTGGAATTCAGGCACAACTGGACAGCATTAACATTAACACAGAGATCTTAAGACTGACCACACAGACTATTTCAACCAGACTGTGGTATAGCATCACATGACAGACAGCAGGCTCTGAAAGAAATCAAAGTATTTTACCCCAAAATATATTTCTTTGACATATTTTGAAATGACCCCAAAAAGCTGTTCCTTGTGGGGAAAAGCTACATTCTGTATTGAATCTCTTTTCCTTTCCAGGACTTTCCCTGATCCAGGAGAGATTTAACTAAGAGTCTGGTACCTCTTAGGGTCTGATAAGAGACATTTACCATCTATTCTGTCTGTCTGCAGCCTGCTACCTGGAAGCTTCATCTACATAATGAGAACCTTGCCTTCCACAAGACTCCTTATCTTAACTACAAACATTTCCTACTGCTGACTTCATCTCTTCAGTCAGAGCTTAACCCTGTCAACCGACTGCCAATCAGGAAATCTTTAAATCTACCCATTACCCGGAAGCCCCCTGCCACATGCTTCAGTATCTACCATCTTTCTAGACAAAACCAATGTATACCTTACATGTATTGATTGATGTCTGCCTGTAACTTCTGTCCCCTAAAATGTATAAAATTGGTCTGGAACCTAACCACCTTGGGCATGTATTCTCCAGAACTCTTGAGACTATGCCTTGGGCCTTGGTCACTCATATTTGGCTAAAAATATAAATCCTTTCCAACATTTTATAGAGTTTGACTCTCTTTCATCAACAATTGGTTCAATAACATGTAAGAGGAAAATAATAATAGCTCAAATAAAACAGAAGTTCATTTCTGACTCACAGGAAAAAAAAAATCCTAATAAACAACCTAGGACTGGTATAACAGTTCTATGGTCATCAATTAAAGATTTGGGCTTCTTCTATCTTACTCTGCCACTATTCTAGAATAGCATTTTCATCTTCAAGATCATCACTTGGTCCAAGATAGCCACTAAAGCTCCAGCCATCAAGTCTGCATTCCAGACAGCAAAAAAAAAAAAAAAAAAAAAGGAACAAGAGGATGATAGCACAATTCCCAGCTGAATCATTTCCCCAGAGATGTCTCTGAAGTCTCCCTGTAATAATTCTGGTTAGTAGACAAAATTTAGCCACATGACCATATTGGTTGTGAATGTGCTAGCAATTACAGTATTTTATCTGGGCACATGGTTGCCCAAAATAAAATTGGTGTTCTATTATTAAAGTACAAAGAAATAAAGGATACTCATTGGAAGCCAGCAGTTCCTTCCAAAATCAATCCTCAATACTAAGTGCTCAAACCAACAATAAAACTATAGTGGCAGAAATCACTGGAAGAATATTCTAAAAATAAGATTTCTAGTTCATAAGAAGACACCAACTAGATCCATGTGTGGTTTGTGTCTCCAGCCCTGTAAAATGAGGGAGGCCAGAAATGCGAATGCTTCTAAGACATCCTTCAGCTTTGAGGTTTCAGGAAAGTTTTCCTGAAGAAGCTAAAATGTTATCTCACTAACTTATGTCCTAAGGAATGGCATTTTCTGATATGTAAACTCTTCCAATGTCCAGAATAATCTAGTTTAGATTCTGCAAGGATATTAGAGTAGTCCCACTGAGTCAATTATTTTAGAGCAGGCATTCATTAATTTCAAAAGAAAATAAAAAGAAACAAAAGGGAATAAGAAAGAAGTTATTTTGAGAGTATGGATAGCAACTTTATCATCTTGGTACCCAGAGAAAGTATGACACACTCTATATTATCTTCTTGCTACTTGGGTTGAAGGATGGAAATGCACAATTAAAATGAAACATTTATGCCTACAACTTAAGAACTTTAAGATACTAACAGTAAAATGTGCAGCTGTTTATAAGAACTTCCATTTATGAAAGTAAAATATTCAATCAATAAAAACAGTTCTTAATGCCCCCAGGATAATCAATTTTTTTATGTTCATAGAATTAAATCTGTGTAACTGTATAACCATCAAGTCTTTGTAGTATCTTCCTATAAAAACCTGATAGATTAAAATGACTTTAGACAATACTGTTTGAACTATAAACTATCACACTTTGCATTTGTTAATTAGGGTACTGGCATGCGGTTCTTCCTACATGATATCAAGAAAGACAGCTAATCCAAGTTTATCTGCTTCATTTCTCTTCTTCATTTATTGCAGCCTCTTAAATGAAAGGACCCAAAGTGTCATAAAAAGAGCTTAAATAAAAAACTAAGAAAATTTGATAATGAGCCAAACAACTAAGAATTTTCTTCCCAATTATTTCAACAAAGAGTAAAAAACATCTATTAAGGATAACATGGTCACTTATGTATCTGTAAATATGGAAAAGGAAGATAAGAAGAAATGGCTGCTCCCAGCTCTTGGATCTCCGAAACAATACACCTAAAAATAGAATCTGCTCTCTCAGTCTGTCAATGAGAGAATGAGGCCTTGGAGGCCTGAATTAGAGCCCCAGTTATCAACTGGGTGTGACATCTCAGTTCCAATGTCTTTAGATTACTTCCCCAGATCCATGATAGGCCTGCAGGACTGAGCCCAAAAATCTGACCCACTATCCCAAACTCCAATCTCTCTGAAATTTGGGACACGTTCAGAAGGAAGGGCTCACAGATGCTCTAAAACAGGTCCTATAATAAAAGAATACAAAGTATCTGCAAGGTACGTGTGCCACTTTTTACATCAAAATCCAACAGTATTTACTAAGCAGCTATTGTATAAAAGCCACTGTGTTAGGAACCCAGGAGGCAACATTTCCTGCCTTCAGGGAGACATCAACCGGGCTATTATTGAATAAATGCAGAATGGTGCATAGCTGTTTTTTGAAAATAAATCAAAATCAAAACATTGTGATATAGCCTAAATTCCCTCATTTTCTGATTCACAGATAACTAAAAAAAATCAAAGGCTTAAGATAATCATTGCCTAGAAAGTTTACAGTACACATTTGTAAAACAAAATAAAAACTTACAAAATGACTCACAAATAATCACAGAGAGGAAAGTGGTGTAAAGCACCAGACTGCAATAAAACCATGGCAGGCAGTCTGCTCCTTAGCGGAAGATTCAGGAAAAAGTCGATGTCTACTTTTACTGAAGGATTTAAATTAGGAGACTATATATGTCTTTAAGGGCATTTCCACCACACTGAATATCAAAGGCCATAAATACAAAAACTATAATTAAAAAGATTTGAACTACACATGAAAATACAGGTTGGATAGGATAGTTCAAACTAAATAATACAAGTTTGAGAATAATTTTTGTAGCCTATGAAGGCCTATAAAAGATTCGACAGTAATATCTCCTTTATTAGACATCTTTTTTTATTATGCAACAGTACATTTTCTCCTAGTTTATTGTAAAAATGCTTAGACATTCAGAAAAATCTTTTTTAAGTATAATAATCACCAATGCACCCCAAATTTAGATTCAATAGCAGTTGACATTTTACCATACACACACATTTATACATACACGTGTATTTTTTCTTTTCATGTCAATTGTTGACCCATTAGAGAGTAAGGCGTCTGGTAAGGAGACCGTGCTCATAAAAAAATGTTCAATCTATTACTCTTGTGTAATTTAGCTCTTCAATTTTTACAACTATCTTTATTTCTATTGATAATCATAAACTCATGCATTTGGGGGTGAATTTGTTCACAATAAGCTGTTTCCTACAGACATTTCTGAGTACCTACTATGTGCTCGGTGATATGGAGGAGAAAAGAGATATTTGACACAATATACACTTTTAAATGTCTTGTTCTACTGGTTTTCTAGATTGATTTAGGCTCTGAAGAAGTATATTTGTTGCTTTCATGTAAGAGATTCTACCCTCCTGGGAAGACTGATTTTTTCCCCCCTATTCTTTAATTGGAAATTTATATATACTAAAGAAGGTGGTATCTTGATCTCTAGATCTAGGTCATTCTGTCAACTTGGAGTCCTGAATAACAGCTTCTTGGTCTCTAAACATAGTACTTTGGAAACTAAGAAACAATTTCTGTGTTTCTTTTAATTTCAGCTGAGGTTTCTCATTTCATCCAGCAAGGAAGAGAAGTAAAGCATATGGGAAAGAGAAAATAAAGGGTGGGTGTGATTTGAAAGTTGATTGCCTTTAATTCATGACCATATTTCAGCGTGAGATTTTTCCTATAAAATAAATTTAATAATACATAAAAAATAGACAAAATAACTTACAATGCAACATGTATCCCAGTGTTCAAGCTATTTTCCACGTTTGTGTGATGTTGCTTAGTGTACAAATACAAAACTGTAGAAGAATTCTGTATTAGCATAAAGGAGGATAAAATAGGCATTTCCACCATACCCAGAGACGTGCATTTTTGAAAGACTTTACTCTTTGTAAAATTATATCCCCAAAATACGGCTTATGAGGAAAAACAAATTTTTGGTAGGCCACTAAAAACGCTTCCAACTCCGTAACAAGAACATTAACAAAGACACTTATTAGTGCCTCCCTAAGAAAATATCTTGGATAACCTAGGTAGGCAGCTGAGCATAGTTGGAGACTAACTAGGTGGCACTTTAAAGTAAACAAAACCATGAGAGTGGGTGTGGTGGTTTATTGCAGAAAGCAGTAGGCTTTGAGTCCGGAGCGCTGCTGCTAAGGTGGGCCCAGGAGGAAGTGTAGCCTACACTAGCAGAAAGCCTTGCTCAGATGAGAGTGTGCCTTTCAAGGGGAAAAGACTCTGGTGCAGATGTTCAGGGTTTGCCTGTTTTCCTTTTTCCTTTCTGTAAGTAGGCTTGAAAATTATCTTGTCTATATGGCTGTTACCTGAGAGTTTTTACTTCCTTTCCTGGTAGAGATAATAATTCTAATCCTGCTATTTCAGAAACCTCTGTATAGGAAAATATCATATGACTTGATATGACTTTCACATTCCCCTATTAACAATTTGATTATTAGTGGTTATAGACAAATATAAAATGGCAGAATAGACTGTATGTTTTATACAAGACATACATACATCCTTTTTACAGGAAAGGTCAAATAGGCAAGATAGGCTGGGATCTCCCCAGCATTCTTTAGAGAAAATGAATAAAACAGAGAATGTTGGAAGGGAGGAAAGTAGAAAGGGAGGGAAGAAGAAAAATACTAAATTCCATCATCTTTTCACATGGCTAAATATGTGGCTTACTCTAAGCACAAACATTACACCCTATAGAAACATTTTTTAAATTTAACATGTAGAAAAGGCATTTCTGTGAGTGACAGATACTGATATGACCAGCATTATTTTGGAGTGGGGAGGTTATAAAATTACTACATAATTCTCCCCAAATTGAACATAGGAAGTTACTCTTTAAACTCTCTCATTTCCCCAGTACATTGTACTTTGGAAAGTAAGAAATAACCTCAGTGTTTGTCTTCATTTCGGCTGAGGCTTCTGGTTTAATCTGGCAAAGAAGACAAGTATAGCATAAGGGAATGAGAAAAAAGAGGGGGAGTGGGGGAGTGTGGGGGAGTGTGGGCTTCTCTCCTTTAGCCCACCCTTTCTCCAGTTTCATTCAAATAAGAAAAATGGGTGAACAAATCTACTACGCTGCTTTATTTGTTACCCAAATCTTGGTGAGGCCTGGGAAGCCTTAATCGCTATGACGACTACTATTAGACATAATCTCATGGTTCTAGGATCCTTAAAAATCTAATGTCGTTTGTTGAGAGGGCAAAAATAATTTTCAACAAGTTTCTTATCCTGTCAGGATTGGCATAAGTTCCCATTCAATTGAGCTATTTCAATAGTTCACCAAAAAGTAAACTGAGTCAATACATGCTAATGTGGAAAATATTTCAACATAAAAACTCACAGGAAAAAAAAATTGGAAAAAACAGAGGCTTGATGCCAGAAAAAATATCTGATGGAAACCAGCATGTTTCTGCAGAGTGATGCAAAGACAAATCATTTGGATTCTATTGTATTATTCATCATTCCTTTTTATCTATGTTTCTAGACTATCTATTATTAAAAATGGAGCCTACATTCAATTTAAATAACATTACATTAGTTGCTTTTCTCACTTGTAAGCATTCATTTCAATTAAAGGGAATGTTAATGTACTAATGCATACAGAAGTCTATGCATTTCCGTTGAATGCTACTACACAAGCTTTGAAAGTTCAGACGTGTGCACAGTAAGTCCTCTTTTCATGTTGTTGATAGGTCCTTGTAAACTGTGACTTTAAGGGAAATGACATATAAAAACCAATTTTATCATAGGCTAATTTATATAAACAAGATTTAATATTAAACATTGAGATAAATGTAAGCTATACTTACACTTAAGAAAGATTAATCAAAAGAAGTATGATGATTTACCCAGTTCCTCCAGTTCAGGGTGACAGGTGGCTGCAGCCCAACCCAGCAGCTCAGGGCACCAGCAGGAACCAACCCTGGACAGGATGACATCTCACGCAGGGCACACACATACACCTACAATCTCTCATACTGGAACAACGTAGACACACCAATTTACCGAATATACACATATTTGGGATGTCGGGGGAAACTGGAGTACCCAGAGACAACCCAAGACATGGTGACAATGTGTGAACCCTACACAGACAATGGCCCCAGCTACGAATGAACTTTTTTCTCCTCAAACTTACAAGGAAATGACATTGAGCAAAAGGATGTTATTTGAGGACCTGCTGTACATTTTCCTGGCAAGCATGAACTTTGATTGCTAATTGTCAAAGTCTGCATCTAAACATCTTAGATAATTACCAGTAGTTGTATTTGAAGGATAAGTGATCATAAAATGTGCATTTTGGCTAATGCCCAAGGAAGTAAATCTGTATTAGGGATAATGATAGATAGTTTAATTGCTTTGAGGGTGTTAATTGGCAAGGTACACACAAGAAGGGAAACAGGGAGAAACTGGAAATGTCTTACTCTGTGTTGATCAGCCACAGGTCTGCTAAGTTGGCTCTCTATTTTTGGTCTTAAAATTCACCAAGTCATAACGTAACTCTCTAAATTTATTTTCATGAACAAATGTAACTTACTGGTATGTGTCATTTGTTACTGCAAAAATTAATTTGCTACTAAATGCTAATATTGTTTCCTTTCAACTCAATGTGCCAAATACAATAGGAGATTGGAAAATGAAAGGGTAAATGACAGTTTCTCATGTATTTCAAAAATTACAAAGGTATAAGAAGAAAGAGATCAATATCAATGTAATATGTAGCCAAAGGCTTTTAAACTTTCTTGAAGTCACAATCTCTCGTACAAAATAAAACAAAACAAACAAAAAAAGAGTCATACACACATTTTATTTTAGTTTGAAGGCAATAATCTGTGGTAAAGAGTATTTGGAAATGCTGCTAGTATCCTAAGGAATATAATTGACTGGGGCTTTTTGAAGGCAAGGAGTATGTATTTATCTCTAAATCCCCTGGCAACAAATAATTGTTGTGGGGTGAATGGAAGGATAAATGATTGGCTGGTAAATTGCTTGGATGGTAGAAAGGGAGGCAAGGGAAGTTTGGTTGCTGGGCAAAAGGTATCTTTCCGACTTGTTACTTCCTTGAATTAAGTTTAAACAATAACCCTTCATACTAAAAAGTGGTCATAGTTGTAAGAGCAAACATACTGGAGTAAAGATAAACATACTTATAAATAGGGAGAGAAAAGAATCAAGATCAGAAATGCTATGTTTCTACAAGTTAAAATTATTTTTACATTAGTAATTTTACCAGCAAATTGGCTACCACCAGCAAAATGCACCATGTGAAATCCCAATAATTATGTTTAGCAGTGTTCTTACAGACTGCCCTCCGTGGATCCCTAGTGATGCCTCAAAAGCTGCTAGATGAGAAAAAAGTGGGGAGAAGGTAGCAGGAATTTGGTATTCCATTTCAACTAGGCTACAAATTTCTATCTGATTTATACAAAGAAAGGATCTCTTAACTTAAATTTTTTAAGAAAGAAAACAAATACATAACATAAATTTGTTGTTTTATATAATCTTGAGGTTCACAAAAAAGAGCTTGGAGAAAACCAGGACCCTAACTTTAAATTCAACACTCTAAATGGTCCACTTTTGCCCATTCTGGTAAAACGGCCAATCTACCCAATATTCTCCAGTTATCAAACATGAAGGCTAACTCATTCCTTTACAGTTGTACCCAAATAAATGTTATTCAGAAAATACATAAAATTTATGGAAACAGTAACAAAAATACTCAGCCAAACTGGTATTCTGACAAATACTTGTCAGGTATAAATTTTCATTTTTAAGTTGGGTTTTTGGTGTTTCATAATTTTTTTTAACGTATCCAGCTATGATTTGGGGGGTAAACTGTAGACTTAAATAAATATTATATTTTTCTATAAGAATCAAGTTAAATTCTCTGGTCTTTACATTAGTGAACAACTGTTTTTTACTATCATATTAAAATCATTCAAAAATCCAAACATTTCACTATTTTGATAATATTCTAGTAAGATGTTTACTACCTTCCAGAAGTTTATCTTGATTCAACTAAACATAAGACTATCATAGGCTTAGGGTACACAGAAAAATACAGTTCAAGAGCACAGCATGTCAGCAGGATAGCAGCAGTTCCTTTCTGTGGATGTCCTTGTAGCGGTTAACACAGCCTTCTGGGTGACAGTTCAGATACAAGGAGACAAGAGTCACATTGGTCCTGTGCTGGAGTCACCCTGGTTTACAAGCCTCATCCCCTACAGGAGCCAATATTTCCTTTAGCAATTCCATATAAATTGCTTCCAGGGTCCTCACATGGAATATACAGTTATAAGAGTCACTGCTTGCCAGGGAAGCCCAAAGCATCACATCACAATCTAGTATTCATAGGCCCTTTACAGTTCCTCTTTATGCCGATGCAATGAACAAACCATGAGTTATTTTTACATTGAGCAATGCTATCTAGCAATAGAATTGGACTTACTGTCTTATCAGGTTAGTAGGTTGTCAGTGTTCTAAGATTGGCTTATTGTTCTAATAAGCATGTAGTAGTATCTCATAGTTATTTTCATTTCTCTGATGACATGGTGTGAAGCATCTTTTCATATAATTATTTGCTGTCTGTATATCTTTTTAAATAAAATATCCATTAATGTAACAGATTTTAAAAATTTGTTCTTTGTTTTCTGATTGTTGAGTTTTAAGAAAGTTCTTTCTAGATTTTGCTAACAGTCATTTATCAGATATGTCTTTGCCAATGTTTTCTCCCAGTCTGTGGTCATTCTTTTCATTCTCTTGAGAGTATCTTTTTGCAGAGAAAATGTTTTTAATTTTAATAATGTCCAGCCTATCATCAATTCTTTCTTTCATAGATATTGCCTTTGGTGTCATATCCAAAATATCATAGCCAAAACCAATGTCATCTAGAGGGTATTAGTCTGTTCTCACGCTGCTATGAAGAAATACCCAAGACTGGGTATTTTATAAAGAAAAGAAGTTTAATTGACTTACAGTTCCACATGGTTGGGGAGGCTTCGGGAAACTTACAATAATGGCAGAAGGCACCTCCTCACAGGGTGGCAGGAGAGAAAATGCATGCCAGCAGGGGAAATGCTAGACACTTACAAAGCCATCAGCTCTCATGAGAACTCACTCACTATTATGAGAACAGCATTGGGGAAATCGCCCCCATGATTCAATTACCTCTCACGGGGTGCCTTCCACAACACATGGGGATTATGGGTTTTCAAATTCAAGATGAGATTTGAGTGGAAACACAGCAAAACCGTATCACTCCGCTCCTGGGCCCTCCCAAATCTTGTTTCAAAAGATAATCATACCTTTCCAATAGTCCCCCAGTCTTAGCTCATTCCAGTATTAACCCAAAAATTCAAGTCCAAAATGTCATCTGAGAGAAGACAAGTCCCTTCTGCCTATGAGGTGGTAAAAACGAAAGCAAGTTAGTTACTTTCTAGATACAATGGGGGTACAGACATTGGGTAAATAGGACCATTCCAAATGGAAGAAATTGGTCCAAACAAAGGGGCTGCAGGCTCCATGCAAGTTCTAAATCCAATAGGGCAGTCAATAAACCTTAAAGCTCCAAAACGATCTTTAACTCCATGTCTCACATCCATGTCACAGTGATACAACAGGTGGGCTCCCACATTCTTGGATAGCTCCACCCCTATGGCTTTGCAGTGTATAGCCTCCCTCCTGGCTGCTTTCACAGGCTGGCATTGAGTGTCCATGTGTTTTCCAGGCGCACAGTACAAGCTGTAGGTGGATCTACCATTCTGGGGTATGGAGGATGGTGGCCTTCTTCTCATAGCTCCACTAGGCAGTGCCACAGTGGGGACTCAGTGTGGGGGCTCCAACCCCACATTTCCTTTCCACACTACCCTAGTGGAGGTTCTCCATGAGGGCTTTGTCCCTGCAGCAAACTTCTGCCTGAACATCCAGGCATTTTCATACACCCTCTGACATCTAAGTGGAGGTTCTCAAACCTTAATTCTTGACTTCTCTGCATACACAGGACAAACACCATGTGGAAGCTGCCAAGGCTTGAGGCTTGCACCATCTGAAGCCATGGCCTGTGCTGCACATTGGTCCCTTTTAGCCATGGCTGGAGTGGCTGGGATGCAGGGCACCATGTCCCTAGGCTGCATAAAGCAGGGGTTCCCTGAGCCCAGTTGAGGAAACCATTTTTCCCATCTATGCCTCTGGGCCTGTCATTGGAGGGCCTGTCCTGAAGGTCTGTGACATACCCTAGAGAAAGTTTCCCCATTGTCATGGTGATATATTCAGCTCCTCATTACTTATGGAATTTTCTGCAGCCAGCTTGAATTTCTCCCCAGAAAATGGGGTTTTCTTTTCTATCACATCATCAGGCTGCAAATTTTCCAAACTTTTATAATCTGCTTCCTCTTGAACCCTTTGTCACTTAGAAATTTCTTCTGTCAGGTACCCTAAATCAGCTCTCTCAAGTTCAAAGTTCCACAGATCTCCAGGACAGGGGCAAAATGCTGCCAGTCTCTTTGCTAAATCATAGCAAGTCACGTCTGCTCCAGTTCCCAAGAAGTTCTTCATCTCCATCTGAGACGACCTCAGCCTGGACTTCATTGTCCATATCACTATCAGCATTTTGGTCAAAACCATTCAACACATCTCCAGGAAGTTCCAAACTTTCTCGTATCTTCCTGTCTTCTGAGCCCTCCAAACTGTTTCAACCTCTGTCTGTTGCCCACTTCCAAAACTGCTTTCACATTTTTGTCTATCTTTATAGCAGCACCCCACTCTCTGCAGTACTAATTTACTGTATTAGTCTCTTCTCACACTGCTATGAAGAAATACCTGAGACTGAGTATTTCATAAGGAAAAGAGGTTTAATTGACTCGCAGTTCCACACGGCTGGGGAGATCTCAGGAAACTTACAATCATGGCAGGAGGCACCCCTTCACAAGGCGGCAGGAGAGAGAATGAGTGCCAGCAAAGGGAAATGCCAGTTGCTTATAAAACCATCAGACCTTATGAGAACTCACTAACATGAGAACAGCATAGGGAAACCACCCCCATGATTTAATTACCTCCCACCAGGTCCCTCCCACAACACATGGGGACTATGGGATTACAATTCAAGATGAGATTTAGGTAGGGATACAGCCAAACCATATCATAGATTTTCTCCTTGTTATCTTCAAGAGGTTTTATAGTTTTAAATTTTACATGTCAGTCGTTGATCCATTTTGGGTTAATTTTTTTTGCATGGGGTGTAAGTCAGTGTCTACATTCTTTTTGATTTGTTTGTTTCTTACATGTTGATGTTCAGTTGTTCCAGGACCATTTGTTGAAAAGACCATCTTGGCTGGGCGCAGTGGCTCACACCTGTAATCTCAGCACTTTGGGAGGCTGAGGTGGGTGGATCACTTGAGGTCAGAAGTTTGAGATCAGTCTGGCCAACATAGTGAAATCCCATCTCTACTAAAAATACAAAAATCAGCTGGACATGGTGGTGTGCGCCTGTAATCCTAGCTGCTCGGGAGGCTGAGGCAGGAGAATCATTTGAACTTGGGAGGCAGAGATTGCAGTGAGCCAAGATCACACCACTGCACTTCAGCCTGGGTGACAGAGTGAGACTCTGTTTCAAAAAAGAAAAGAAAGAAAAAAAGAAAGAAGAAAGAAAGAAAGAAAGAAAGAAAGAAAGAAAGAAAGAAAGAAAGAAAGAAAGAAAGAAAGAAAGAAAGAAAGAAAGAAAGAGAAAAGAAAAGAAAGAGAGAGAGAGAAAGAAAAGAAAAGAAAAGAAAAGAAAAGAAAGAAGGGAAGGAGGGAGGGAGAGACAGAGAAAGAAAGAAAGAAAGAAAGAAAGAAAGAAAGAAAGAAAGAAAGAAAGAGAGAAAGAGAAAGAGAAAGAGAAAGAGAAAGAAAGGAAGGAAGGAAGGAAAGGAAAAGGAAAGAAAGGAAAGAAAAGAAAGAAAAAGAAAAGAAAAAGAAAGAAAGAGAAGAATTTAAAAAACTATCTTTTCTTCATTTTATTGCCTTTACTCCTTTGTTAAAGATTTGCTAACTATATTGACGCAGATATATTTCTAGGCTGTCTGTTCTGATCTATTTTTCTGTTCTTTCAACAATACCATACTGTCTTGATTTCTGTAGCTTTACAGTATTTCTTGAAGTTGAGTAGAGTCATTCAACTGACTACTTTGTTCTTCTCCTTCCATACTGAATTGGCTATTTTGGATCATATAAACTTTAGACTCAATAAGTACATATCCACAAAATACATTTCTGGGATTTGATTAGGACTGCAATGAATCTGTAGATCAAGTTAGGAAAAACTGACCTCTTCACAATATGGAGTCTTCCTATGTATAAAGCATGACATATATTTCTACTTATTTAGTACTTTTATCAGAGTTTTGTAGTTTTCTTCATATAGACCTCATAAATATCTTGTTAAATTTATATCAAAGTATATCATTTTGGGGGTGCTAACATAAATGGTATTATTATTATGTTTTTATTTTCAAGTCCAGTTGGTCATTGCTGATATACAGGAAAGTCAGTCATTTACTTCTCTATGTTAACCTGGTATCCTGCAACTCGGTTACAATTACTTACTAGATCCAGGAGATTTTATGTGATTTTTTGGAATTTTCTACATAGGTTGTCATGTCACCTGCAAGAAAAGGCAGTTTGATTTCTTCCTTTCCAATCTGTATACTTTCACTTTTTCTTGTCTTGTTGCATTAGCTAAAACATCTAGCACGATGCTGAAAAGCAGTGGTAGGAGAAGATATCCTTGCTTTGTTTCTGATCTTAGTAGGAAAACTTTGAGATTCTCACCATTAAGTATGATGTTAACTGTAGGGTTTTTAAAGATATTCTTTATCAAAGTTGAGGAAGCGCTTCTCTATTCTTAGTTTGCAGAGAGTTCTTATTATGAATGAGTGTTGAATCTGTCAAACGCTTTTCTGCGTCTAGTGATATAATTGTCTAGTTTTTCTTCCTTAGCCTAGTGATGTGATGAATTGCGTTAATTGATATTTGAATGTTGAACCAGCCTTGGATACCTGAGGTGAATCCCACTTAGCGGTGGTGGTGTGCAATTATTTTTATACATTATTGGATTCAACTTGCTAAGATTTTGTAGAGGATTTTGCTTCTACATTCATGAGAAATTTTGGTTTGTAGTTTTATTTTCTTGTAATGTGTTTGTCTAATTTTGGTAGTGTGAGAAACATGCTCACCCATCCAAATTCCAAGAATGGACTCAGAGCCATGAAGAACAGCGGAAGCAAGACTTTTAATGGCGGTATCGCAAGATCTGGTGTGTCATAGACAGGCACATCCAGGGAAGCTACAGCAGGAAATTTATCTCCTAGCATGCAAGTCCCTCCCCCAGTTCCTCACTGGTTGAGTACTATGGGGTTACAATTTTCCCGGGCATCGCATAAGTTTCATTATCCCCCTTACAAGGTTATACCTTGGTTCCCTTCCCCGCTTAAGTTTCAATTTCCCAATAAGGAAACTTTCTTCCTTTTATGGGCTGACCCCTCCTCTACATTCTCTTCACTTATTGGGACCTTCAAGGTGCATGAGCTGTGTGGTCTGTTACATTCGCAGGCTGGCTGCCAAAGCTTAGATTTATCACGTCTTGAAAATGGGCCACTTAAAATGTTTTCTCAGAGTAGGGACTAAAATTAAGTTAAAAATGTTCATTTGTTTAGTTAAATGAAAAAAGGTTTACAGGTAACTTGTTTCCTGGGTCAAAAAGATAAAAGGCTAAAGAAATGGTAACAACAGATAAAATTATTTGATTATTATTTTTCTCTCTTAAAGAAGCAAATCTATACAGGTTTTTTTTTTATATTTAAAGGGAGAAACAAAACAAATATTATTGAAATGGTTGATGCTTTCTAGTCATAGACTGTTCCAAAGTAACAGAAAGATGGAAAGAATGAGCAAAGACGAAAGTCCTGCTGGGAAAAGGAAAAAGCTTAAAGAAGAGAATATGTAGTTAAAATAAGCTTCTCTCATTGGTGTGGAAGGGGAAAAAAAAGCCTTTTGCCAAAGCTATGATCAAGATATTATATAGTAAAAATGAAATTATAAATATAATATAATTAGGGCTAAATATGTTCATTGCAGCACTATTCACAATAGCAAAGACAAGGAATCAACCTAAATGTCCATCAGTAATAGACTAGATAAAGAAAACGTGGTACATGTACACCATGCAATACTATTCAGCCATAAAACAAGAATGAGATAATGTGCTTTTCAGGGACATGGATGGAGCTGCAGACCATTGTCCTTAGCAAACTAACGCAGGAACAGAAAACCAAATACTGCATGTTCTCACTTGTAAGTGGGAGCTAAATGAGAACAAAAGGACACATGGTCTGGAACAAGACACACTGGGGCCTGTTAGAGGGTGGGGTGTGCGAGGAGGGAGAGGATCAGGAAGAATAGCTAATTGATGCTGGGCTTAAAATCTGAGTAATGAGATGATCTGTGCAGCAAACCACCATGGCACATGTTTACCTATGTAACAAACATACACATCCTGCACATGTATCCCTGAACTTAAAATTCGGAAATTACAAAAAAAACAAAAAACAAAAAACAGAAAAAGAAAAGACAACTATGTATCATGGAACTCACATATTTCATTTATTATTTTTAAAAAGTAATTTAAGAGCATTTCTATGGTATTCATACACACTATAAAAGAACTGGAAGGTAGACTTCTAGCCCTCGATCCTCAGATCTATAGCACATCTCAGACAATGATCTGTATTATGCGACACTATGAAATAAGAAAACATCAAAAATGTACTTTTCTGACTTTGTACAATGCATTTTCCTTCTTCTTTAAAATGAAAGGGTTTCAAGTCAACGCATCATCTATTTTATTTTTCATAAATACATGGTGACTGCCCTTTCTCCCTCTTTAGATTATTGAAGATAAAATAGGAAATATCTAAAAGTATATTCAAAGGTATTTTCTATAAAACATCCGACTGTTGATAATCCTCCTCTGTATCAATGCCCAAGTGACTATTTCAAAGTAATTTAAAAATAGATTATATGTTTCAGCAAAATCTCCTGTTTGTTTTCTGGCCTACTAATAGCCTTTTATTAAGCAGCTGTTCCTACTGAGTTTACTGCCTTCTTGCTTGAATGGCTATAGCCTGCAATACCTCAGCATTTTCGCACAGCTCATTAGATGTAGCACAGTTTAGAACTCAGTGATGGAAATTAGTCCCTCCCAAAGGATTACAGCTAAAATAAACCAACCCTGGTATTGGTAAAATCATCTGTGTTCTCCCTACAAAATGCACCGACTATGTACTTCTTTGCTTTTGAATTTTCACTTTGCTAGATTTCAAGAACTATATTCTATTAAAAAGAAATCTAAGGGTAGAAGATAGAGCTTAAGTGTTGAAAATATGGGCCCTCAATCCTGACTAAGTGCTTTATAACTGGGCTGCCATTCACTAGCTGTTTGACTAAAAGCTCACTAAGACTCAGTTCTGCATATGTAAATAGGATAAACATATTCTGTTTGTAAGGTTGTTATACTTGTTAAATGAGATAATGTATATAAATCATTTATCACAGAGCTTATGTCATGGGAAGCATGGAGTTTTATCACTATAAATATAATAATTACTATTATTAGTATATGAACAGAAAACATGGAATATCCAACTAAGTACTCGTCCAGCATCTAACAAAAACCTCAGATGTCATTTATAGTTGGAGCCTTCAGTTTTGGCCTGAATCCTGTCCTAGGTTTTCTGTCACTCCCTTTCTGAGAGGCAAAAACATTTCTTATAAGAACACGAGCTACTTTCGAAGCCAGCTGCTTAAACCTCTTTCGCTTGCCTGAGGAACCCAGCCTGTGTCAGATTTTACATTTATTTTTGTTCAATTTCATCTTATTGGCTTCAACCAGTGTTTTAGGCTGTCAAAACAATTCCAATCTTGGTTAGGGGTTCTATTCCATTAGTTATCCCTTCCAGCTGTGTCATTCTCAAATTTGAAAGCATGTTGTCATCCAAAAAGTAGCTAAAATCTTGATGAAGTTCAAACACAGGTCCTATAGCACATCTCCAGAATCTCTCAGTTATATGAAAAATAAAGACTAATAATAAAAAATAAAATGACACTAACAATTATTGACTTTTTTTATGTTTGCTAAGGTATATTTTACAGAGTATAAAAAGTCACCTGTTATAAGTGTATAATTCAAGGAGTTTTTAGAATATTTACAGAATAGCACAATCATAATCACAATCCAATTTTAGAATATTTCCATTACCCCAAGGAGATCCCTTGTGACCTTCTGCAGTCAATCCTCCACGCACATCTATAGTCCCAAGCAACTAAGCAAGTACTATTCTACTTCCTATCTCTTTATATTTGTGGAGACAAATATATGCCTTTCCTGGACATATTCAAATGGAATCATACAACGCATCTGGCTTCATTCACTTCATTCATTTAGCAAAATGTTTCTGAGTTCACTCTTGCTGTAAGATGTAGCAAAGATTTGTTCCTTTTATTGCTGAACAGTATAACATTGTATGGATGTGCCATGCAAACAGGGTACATACATAACCCCATTTTAATGTTTACAGCTATCAAGTGGTGAATGCTGCACCTTAGCATTCCTAGAGCAGAGAGGAAGAATCTGAAACTTTTAGAGAAACAAAAATTTACTCAAGAGCCTGCAGTGGAAAAGCCAAAATCTGAACCGACATTGGCTCACTCCACTTCAATGTACTTAACCTACTCTGCCTCCAGTTTCATCACAAAGTGCAAGCCCATAAAATCAGCTGAACTACTCATTATCATCCACATTCTCCACAAAGATATGCTGCTGCATGTCTTGCTGAAGGCCAGCAGTCCTGTCCTAAAGGAGTCCTCTGGCACACCAGTCATGAACAAAGAGGGATATTAATTTTGTATGACTTATTTGGAGTAAATTTAGACTGCTTCTCAGGTCATATGCTTTTCAAACTAAGATTCTGTGAGCATTTGGTAAGTACTCCAAAACTACAACTATAAACCAGTCCTCAAGAATACCTCTTACACATTTTGCAGTCAGTATTTCAGAATTTCACCTATAACTACCTGAAGTACTAAATAAAAGAACCTTGATCCACTGTGTATAGCATACGAGTTAAGAGCTAGAAATTCAGACAACTAGACTGCCTATGTTTGAACAGCAGCACAATTTTGGACAAGTTACTTAATCTGTGACTCAGTTTTCTCATCTTTGAGAAAACTCAATAAACAGGCATTATTATTGTTAATATAGGGCAGACAAGTGCATCCTGAACCACCAATAGCTTAAATCATGGCAATTAAACAGTCAAACAAAAATAAGCATCAATAAAAAGGAACTGACTTGGGAGACTGGCAGAAGGGAATGTATACAGGAAGATGTAAACATCTGTGCACTGTCATTTGTTATATTTTGAAATGAAACGTATTGTAAAACATCCTTAGAGCAAAATAAAATCAGTCTATGGCTTCTATCAAAGCCAAGCTGTGAATACATGTTTCTTCTGGGTTCTTAAGCTCACTAGATCCTACTCCACATAGAGTGATGTGACACTAATGTCATACCCTTACCCTCTTGAGTAAGAACACCTAAGAACTCAGAGTTTATACAGAGGATATTAACTTTGGTGAAAAAGAGGTTAGCAATTTAGTTTAAAGAACTGAGTAAAACAAATGGCATCCTTTTCTTCTCTGAACTCACTTCTTCCTCAACATGATAGTGGTTATCTAAAAGTGTTTTGAGACAAGATATTTCCTACCCCAGACTCAACTCTAAAATTATTTTTGTCCATTTTGTGCCTGTCAAATTAACAAAGAATTTAAAATGATGACAATGTCTACAACAGTATGAAGAAATATTTGGCAAAATGTTTCAATAAACTCATTTTTAAACCAAAGCAATTTAGCATAAGGTAAAATATCTCCTTCTCATTAAGAAAAACCGTTTACATGAAAATATTCAATGCATTGCTATTTAAAATATGAAACACTAAAAACAATTTAGCTGTCGAAAAGGTAATTAAAGAATTTCTAAGTATATGACACTGTCTTCACAGATAGAATATCATGCAGTCATTAAAAATAATTACACTATGTTGGATACCTACGATGAAATATTAATGTTAAAACTACAAACTACCTGAGATATGTATTCAAACAGAAAATTATGCATTCATGTATTCAAGGGTTGGAGGCAACACAGAAAAAAGAAAACAGTTGATTTGTACTAATTATATTAAATAATGGGTTTCTAACATGATTTGACACAAAGTAGGTTTATTCTAAATGCAGTTTCCTTCTTAATAGGGTGTGAGACTGCCTTATTTTTCCTTACATTTCCTATTATCATTGTTATTACTACAACCACCACCTTCATCATCATCGTGTGGTTTAGGGTTAAATATATTTTATATAACTTACACATTTCTTAGAGTAATTTTCTTAAGGCCAATGTCTGCAGAAATTAATTTCTAGTTTTATAATGAAAGTAAATGTTTTAAAAGGCTTAAATTCATATAAATTATAAATGCATTAATTCTATTAGGTGTGCCTGTTTATTCTGAATAAAATAAACATTTTAAGTAATTCACTAATTAATCAAAAGTTTATTGAGTTTTCAAGAAGTGCTAGGCATTAAAGCTGCATGCCCTAAGCACAAACATGAGCAAGAGCAAGAAATACCGGTTTAGAGTTTGGTGGAGGATAGAGACTAAAAACCATACAATTACAATATATGTGATGAAATGCTGTGCTACGGGAAGTCCTATGTATAAAGAATAGCATAGAAAGGGTATCTAAACAAGTTTAAAGCAGGCTAGTGAGGTGGCAAGAAAAAGGAGATGACTCCCCAGCAGACAGTCCCAGAAGGAACCTCAGCATACGAAACCAGAAGGGAAATGAGGAAGACTTGGCAAAGTTTTTTCTTTTTTTTTGAGATGGAGTTTCACTCTTGTCACCCAGGCTGGAGTGCAGTGGCGTGATCTTGGCTCACCACAACCTCCGCCTTCCGAGTTCAAGCGATTCTCCCGCCTCAGCCTCCCGAGTAGCTGGGATTACAGGTATGCACCACCACACCTGACTAATTTTGTATGTTTAGTAGAGACAGGGTTTCTCTGTATTGGTCAGGCTAGTCTGGAAGTCCAGACCTCAAGTGATCCGCCTGCCTCGGCCTCCCAAAGTGCTGGGATTACAGGTGTGAACCACTGCGCCCGGCCAGCAAATGTTCTTTACTGTTACCCCAGTAACTTTCTGGCTTATGAGAAGAAGGCAAGGGAGACCACTAATCTTTGAAGCATCACCACCCAGCTGAACTTTCTGCAATGACGGGCATATCGATAGGTGTGTTCTAAAATCGGTGCAATTCAATATGGTAGCCATCAGCCACAAGTGGCCACTGAGAATCTGAAATAAGGGTGGTGTAATTTAGGAAATGAAGTTTTAATTTTATCTGATTTTAATTAATTTAAATATAAACAGACACAGGTGGCTAGCAGCTATATTATTGGAATACACTGCTTTGGGGCAGCTAAATTAATTTTACAATGGCTAGTATAAAAGGTATGGAATAGTAGAGAAGGAAAGTGGCAAGGAGTGAGGCAGGTGGAGTCCAGACTATGCAGAGATGTGTGTGACATACTATGATGCTACAACCTGTATCCAAGAGGAAAGCAGTGATTTTACAATCAAGTGTGCATTTTAGAAAATTTTTTGTTGAAGATGAAATTAAGGAAGCCAGTTAGAGACAAAGAGACTACTAGTGAGTATCCTATCGTAGTACAGCAGGAGAGTAATGCTGGCAGGATTTTTTTTGTTTCTTTAAGTTGGAGTTTTGCTCTTGTTGTCCAGGCTGGAGGGCAGTGGCACGATCTTGGCTCACTGCAACCTCCACCTCCCAGGTTCAAGCGATTCTCCTGTCTCAGTCTGCTGAGTACCTGGGATTACAGGTGTCTGCCACCACGCCCAGCTAATTTTTTGTTTAGTAGAAATAGGATTTCACCAGGTTGGCCAGGCTGGTCTCAAACTCCTGACCTCAGGTGATCCACCCGCCTTGGCCTCCCAAAGTGCTGGGATTACAGATGTGAGCCACCGTGCCCGGCCTACTGGCAATTTTAAAAAAGTAGTGATAGATAAGGGATGAACCAAGCACCTGCAGTCAAGAATTTGATAAGAGATGTAATGGATAAGACTTGCATTGACAGCACGTGGGCAGAGAGGTAGACGGAGTACTCAAAGGTGATACTTATTCTGGCTCAGGTAGAATGGGTGGTGGTACCTTTAGTAGAGATATGTAACTTAGGAAATGCAGCAGATTTAGAGAAGAGATAATTCTCCCATCTTGGATTCTGACTCTTCACGGCTATTAACTGAGTGGGTGACTTTAGTTAAGTCACTTAACTTCTTAGCATCCCACACCTCATGACTCCAATAAGAAGGTTGAAGGAGGTGATCGGTGAAATCTGGTCCATACGATTTTAGGAGGTGAAATACATTTCCAGGATATTTGTTTTTATTATCATAGACTTCTATGAAAGATAATTTGTTTTTAAAAATATTTTTCAGTTGAAACATAATATTATGTCCCATGTCTCTTCATTCAGTCTCAATTGTGACTGTATGATGCTACTTGGTAATTTAATATGCTGCATTATATACCTTAGCAACACATACACACATGCCAGATAAGAGAGAGATGTAATGGATAAGACTTGGATTCGAGTACCTTCTGGACTATTTTCTTAAGTGTGGCAATATATAACTATGTTCTATAATTAATCATAGATACATTAGAAACAAAAAATAACAAAGCACATCTTAATGTCAAAGTCCTGACTTGGTGGTAATGTTTTTGTACAAATTCTGCAATTATTTTTCCTTGTCTTTCCTTAAGTAATAATAATAGTGTCTTCTTTGATTAAAATATATTTCAAATCAAATAGAATTTTCTCAAATCAATTTTCACACAGATACTTGTAAGTCCACAGTACTCAGCAAATTGCTACTTTTAGATGCAACCTGAGTCACATCCTTTACCACTTATCTTGAGAGAATGAGTTTTAGGAATGAAATTGTGAGAGCGGGACACCACACACACACACACACACACAGATGTGAGAATCCGCCCTTCAAGTATAGACGAGAATACAGTTGGGTGATAGCTACTTTTTAAAATAAAAAAGTATTGCTTACCATGTAAGCCTTGCTTACTATGTAAGTAAAACTTTCTAGCTTGACCCCACAAGCCCTGAAATTCTTCATTAAAGTTCAAAATGAGCCTTCCAGAAACAGATTAGGCAATAACAAATGAATTCAGGCTTTTCCTTTTTCTACCACAAAAGAGACATCAAGTTTGTTGACTAATTAAGCAGGAGGATATAGAATATATTAATAGCTGTCAATAATTCTGTGATTACAAGCTCTCTGAGTTTGAATTTCTACCTTCTACCACTAATTGTGGGTCTTGGGCCAGTTGCTTAGCCATTTTTTTAAAAAAATTTATTTATTATTATTATTATACTTTAAGTTCTAGGGTACATGTGCATAATGTGCAGGTTTGTTACATATGTATACTTGTGCCATGTTGGTGTGCTGCACCCATCAACTCGTCAGCACCCCTCAACTTGTCATTACCCCTCAACTCGTCATTTACATCAGGTATAACTCCCAATGCAATCCCTCCCCCCTCCCCCCTCCCTATGATAGGCCCCGGTGTGTGATGTTCCCCTTCCTGAGTCCAAGTGATCTCATTGTTCAGTTCCCACCTATGAGTGAGAACATGCGGTGTTTGGTTTTCTGTTCTTGTGATAGTTTGCTAAGAATGATGGTTTCCAGCTGCATCCATGTCCCTACAAAGGACACAAACTCATCCTTTTTGATGGCTGCATAGTATTCCATGGTGTATATGTGCCACATTTTCTTAATCCAGTCTGTCACTGATGGACATTTGGGTTGATTCCAAGTCTTTGCTATTGTGAATAGTGCCGCAATAAACATACGTGTGCATGTGTCTTTATAGCAGCATGATTTATAATCCTTTCGGTATATCCACAGTAATGGGATGGCTGGGTCATATGGTACATCTAGTTCTAGATCCTTGAGGAATCGCCATACTGTTTTCCATAATGGTTGAACTAGTTTACAATCCCACCAACAGTGTAAAAGTGTTCCTGTTCCTCCACATCCTCCCCAGCACCTGTTGTTTCCTGACTTTTTAATGATCGCCATTCTAACTGGTGTGAGATGGTATCTCATTGTGGTTTTGATTTGCATTTCTCTGATGGCCAGTGATGATGAGCATTTTTTCATGTGTCTGTTGGCTGTATGAATGTCTTCTTTTGAGAAATGTCTGTTCATATCCTTTGCCCACTTTTTGATGGGGTTGTTTGTTAAAAGAAATCAAGGGTATTCAGTTAGGAAAAGAAGAAGTCAAATTGTCCCTCTTTGCAGATGACATGATTGTATATTTAGAAAACCCCATTGTCTCAGCCCAAAATCTCCTTAAGCTGATAAGTAATTTCAGCAAAGTCTCAGGATACAAAATTAATGTGCAAAAATCACAAGCATTCTTATACACTAGTAACAGACAAACAGCCAAGTCATGAATGAACTTCCATTCACAATTGCTTCAAAGAGAATAAAATACCTAGGAATCCAACTTACAAGGGATGTAAAGGACCTCTTCAAGGAGAACTACAAACCACTGCTCAGTGAAATAAAAGAGGACACAAACAAATGGAAGAACATACCATGCTCATGGATAGGAAGAATCAATATTGTGAAAATGGCCATACTGCCCAAGGTTATTTATAGATTCAATGCCATCCCCATCAAGCTACCAATGAGTTTCTTCACAGAATACGAAAAAACTGCTTTAAAGTTCATATGGAACCAAAAAAGAGCCCGCATTGCCAAGAGAATCCTAAGTCAAAAGAACAAAGCTGGAGGCATCACGCTACCTGACTTCAAACTATACTACAAGGCTACAGTAACCAAAACAGCATGGTACTGGTACCAAAACAGAGATATAGACCAATGGAACAGAACAGAGTCCTCAGAAATAATACCACACATCTACAGCCATCTGATCTTTGACAAACCTGAGAGAAACAAGAAATGGGGAAAAGATTCCCTATTTAATAAATGTTGCTGGGAAAATTGGCTAGCCATAAGTAGAAAGCTGAAACTGGATCCTTTCCTTACTCCTTATATGAAAATTAATTCAAGATGGATTAGAGACTTAAATGTTAGACCTAATGCTTAGCCTTTTAAAGTCTCATCCTCCTCAACAGTAAATGACAATAAACAGAGTCTATATATCAAATTATTGTGAACTCAAATCTATTTATTACTTATGAACTAATCGATTTTATTACATAATTAAAAATTTTAATCAATGACAGACACTGTTCTTATTGATGTTCAAATTGTCCTGATTTGAACATCAAGTCAAGTTCAATGGAGACCCCTTCAGATTGCTTCTGTGTCCCTTTGCCATGATCCCCACTCATCTTTGATAGTGTCTTTGCTTTCTGGCATGAGATGATCTGGCTCATTTCGTACATTTCCTAGAAGACAGGAATATTCATTTGCCTTGTTCATGGATATATTCCATATGTCTAAAGAAAATGTCAAGAAACATTCCTTAAAATAGTTAACTACATGTCTAATAAAAGTTGTCTATTATTACCCGTCACGGCATTATAAGGGTTTCTCCCTCAAGAATCTGACGATGCTAGCCTTTTTTTTTTTTTTTTTTTTTGAGATGAAGTCTCACTCTGTGGCCCAGGCTGGAATGCAGTGGTGCGATCTCAGCTCACTGCAACCTGCGTTTCCCAGGTTCAAGTGATTCTCCTGCCTTAGTCTCCTGAGTAGCTGGGACTACAGGCACGCACCACCATGCCTGGATAATTTTTGTATTTTTTAGTACAGACGGGGTTTCACCATATTGGCCAGGCTGGTATCAAACTCCTGACCTCATGATCCGCTTACCTTGGCCTCCAAAAGTACTGGGATTACAGGCGTGAGCCACCGCACCCGGCCAACTATGCTACTCTTTCAATTCAATTTAATTACTTATTGAATACTCACCACACTCCTACCCCTCATGCACACATTACAAGAAAAATCAGGAGAAATTGAAAGGATAAAAATAGACAATCTTATACTTTTAGTTCACCTATAAAATTCTATGGTTCTCTCTACAACTTCTTCCTTATGTTGGAATTAGAGGAATCCAATGTCAAATGTGTTTCTGGGAGAAATCTTGCATATCTTCTGCAATGGAGCCTTAAATAAATAAATAAAATATATTTTATTTATTGCCTTTATTGTCAAGGCCCTACATCATCTCTGCCTCCTTCCTTTTTTAACTTTTTCTCTAAAGTTATCGATCACCTTCATTCCATTCTATCATTTTCAAAATAATCTTGCTTACCACGTAAGTAAAACTTGTCCTTGAGGCCAGGCGCCTCAAGGACATGATGGTAATCCCAGCACTTTGGGACGGGGAGACAGGAGGATCACATGAGGCCAGGAATCTGAGACCAGTCTGGCCAACTTGACAAAACCCATATCTACTAAAAATACAAAAATTAGCTGGGTGCAGTGATGCATACATGTAATCCAGTTACTCAGGAAGCTGAAGGAGGAGAATCGCTTGAATTCGGGAGGTGGAAGCTGCATTGAGCCAAGGTGGCGCCATTGCACTCCAGCCTGGGAAAGAGAACAAGACTGTCTCAAAAACAAATGAATGAACAAACAACAACAAAAGAAAAACACTTGTCTTTGATTTATCAGGTGGAAAGCTGGGGAGAACATTTTTCTTTCTTTCTTTTTTTTTTTTTTTTTTGAGATGGAATTTCACTCTTGTTGCCCAGGCTGGAGTGCAGTGGCTTGATCTGGGCTCACCACAAACTCCGCCTCTCGGGTTCAAGCAATTCTTCTGCCTCAGCCTTCTGAGTAGGTGGGATTAAAGGCATGTGCCAGCACCCCCGGCTAATTTTGTATTTTTAGTAGAGGTGGGGTTTCGGGGAGAACATTTTAAAACTCAAGATTCCTTCTCATTTAAAATTCTAGGTAGCTTAAGAAATACTTCACATCTATGAGATTCTTGATGTCGAAATTACACAAATCACATTTTGTGCCACATCTGAGCATTTTATCTAGGTTTTACAATGTGTATTGCAAACAGCTTTGATGAAAATGAGGCATTTATAAATATGCTCAGAAGGTAAAACCCATGACTCTAATACAAGATTCAGACAAGGTTAATGAAAAGTTCATTGGCAAATTATTTTGACACCATAACCTAACGCTTAGAACACTTAGAGGAGAGGTTTTTTAATTTCCCATTGGCACATGCCATGATCACCTCATTTTGGAATACTGTGAACCAATGCACCTCTGGAGGGACAGATGGTCTCCAATTCAACAAAGCCAGATGATTTACAAGTTTAACATTTATGGAGGACAATCATAAGATTAAAAGGACATTATTCCTTGAATTAACTATTTCAGAAGGGAAATAATAATTTTTCCTCATTAAAAAGAGAAAACACAGATGCCACTCACTCCTAAGGAAAAAAAAATTATTCCATTAGTTCTAGAACATGCTATCATTTTAGGGAAAATAAAAGGCAAGAAGCAGAAGGCTAGTCATTAACCCTATTTTTTAAACTCATCTCCTTTCCATAGATAGATGCTTATTTTCTTCCAAATACATCCGTCAAATTAACATTTTCTTGCCCCCACCCCCCTTTTTCCCACCTAGGATTTTTCTTCATTCCTTCCTGAATAAATCAAGTCTATCAGTCTCTCCAAATATTGGTTCTGCCAATAAAAGCTTTAGCTCTTTGAAAATCACAGTCACTCTCTGGGACTTAGTTTGAGAAGTCTCTTTACTTCTCTGGATGATGGGGGAACTCGATAACCTCTTCCAAATCAAATGTGCTGTGATTTTTTAGTTTCTTTGATTCACAATGATTTGTCCCTCCTATGAATTCCTAAAGCTGTTCTTACTGGAGCTGTATTCACTCAACAAAATTAATTCAACCAATAATGTATCAGAGTCTTATGCAACAGTTAACTTTTCATGAACATATGCCATGTTTTCCCTTGGAAATGTGACAGTACCTTAAGGGTAGAGACTGTATTTTGTCCTTTTTGCATCTCTCAAAGCATCCAGTCCCAAACCTTACATATACCAGACATCTCAAACATAGTTGTCCATTGATTGACCAATGGATTTATTAAACTTTCGTCACCTCAGCTTCAGAGGCTGTGCAAGCAGGCACAACTCTAAGTATGCTATATTCCTAAAAAGAGAGTCAGGCCAGGTCTAATTTTATCACTATTTCAAGTGGGCAAGAAGTAACATTCATTCTTATGGGTTAGAGACTATTAGAATCTTTCAAAAGAATATGAGGGAGAAATACATTGTGGGGTTATGTATAAGTGTCTGTTGGCCTATCCGGGTGGCAGACAAAACCGTGGGAAAAAGGTCACAATATTAAGACAGGAGCAGAAACAAGACTATATGTGAAGTTAAGAGATACATTTACAACCTAGCTCCAGAATGCACAGGAGTCTCGAGATAAGGAAGCAAAAAAGGAGTAAGTTGTAAAATTTTATCAATAGGAAAATTACACTGTTGAGAAGGGTAAAACAATCCAATAACCCTGTTTTATAAAAATAAGCAACATGGCCAGGTGTGGTGGCTCATGCCTGTAATTCCAGCACTTTGGGAGTCCAACGCAGGTGAATCACGAGGTCAGCAGATTGAGACCATCTGGCTAACATGGTGAAACCCCATCTCTACTAAAAAAATAAAAATATTAGCCGGGCGTGGTGGCACGCACCAGTAATCCCAGCTTCTCAGGAGGTTGAGGCAGAAGAATCGCTTGAACCTCGCTTGAACCTGGGAGGCGGAGGTTGCAGTGAGCTGAGATTCTGCCACTGCACTCCAGCCTGGGCGACAGAGCAAGACTCTGTCTCCAAAAAAAAGCAACATATACCTAGTCATCAAAGAAATGTTATAGAACCTTGAAAAGCAATGTCAGTCCCTTGGTATATATTTATATTTGCAAATCAATGTATAAAAACATGTCTTTAAAAGATTTTTGGTCAACAATTTTATCTCACATATAAACACTAATACAATCTTGTGCCTCCTCCTGCTAAATTCATAAGCAGACTTTAGATGAGTTAACTCAGACAGTTAAAAGTTATTTACATTTTTCACTAACACCTTAGGAAGTAGGTAGGAGGGAGTAGGGTGTAGATTCTAACACATGTCAGAAATTCAAACATTAGATTTTTATACTAGGCCCATCACCCATATATATGAAACAATGGATCGAGAGAATGTAAGGCCTGTAAGGCCTTTTGTGACACAATGTACTTCTAGCTTCTATAAACTAGGTGAAAAACTGATTGCAAAATGGCCATTCCCTCCAAACAGCAGATTGCATATTCTGATAAAACCCAAAATGAGGCTTTAAATTGACCCAGTGTTAGAATATTCCTCTAATTGTATGTACATCTGAAAATCTGGTGCATTTTTCCTTTTAAGAGTTATTCCAAAAATTTAAGACTATAAAAGACTCAAAGTCCATAAAACTGTATGTAGATTAAAGAAGAAATAAGGAATCATGTTCAGTTATGACCACTGTTAGAATTAACATAGGACAGAATGGGCACCTGCTAGAAAATCAAATGATCACTTGCAGCTTTAACTTTGTTACTTACTTAACAAATCTCTCACTGTTTTGTCTGAATAGCTTCAACTTTAAAAGTAGAATATTAGAAATCATTGCCATACTTAAGAGGCATAGAATTAAGTAAACGGTTCTTTCTTAGTACATTTGGATATTTTAGGAATGAAAAGGTATTTCTCAATTTAGTAAAGAGCGAAACTTACTCAATTCATCTTGGTGTGTGCAAAATTATCACAGTAAAGAGGGATAGTGGTGAGCCAACTACCAGTTTCTCCTTTTTCTGAGACAACAGAACACTATTTCTCATCTGAGTAGCAATAAGCTTGACCACAGTGATGGATTATGATTGGGCTAGGCCAATAATAGCAATCTTATTTCTCTTTGCCAGATGCTTATGTACTTTGATACCTTAAAGCTAGGAATGACCAATGAGCTACAAGGAAAGTCTTACATGGAAGAGGATTTCTGGGAAAACTTTCTCTTCTTCATAAAAATTTCAGGAATAAGAGAAAGCCTAATGGTGCATCCCTTTCTCCAATTTTTCCTTACTTTCAACCCTGATATGATTCTGAGAGAATGATGACATTTTGAGACCATACCTTGAGATGCACGAGAACTGAAGGCGAAGATACTTAGAAGGGTAGAGAAGAAAGAAAAAAAAAAAATGAACCTAGGTCACTGCTGACATCAATGAATCTCTGAGATAGTCTTAGAACTACCTAATCTACAGGCTTCCAATTAAAAACTGCAATAGTAATATAGAATAAAATATTATTTAAGGTAGATATTCTGCAGTCTAACACATTCCTATTGATATAATCTTCTCTGTAGATCCCAGACATAACAGCCTACCATAAGTCTGCATTTCTGAAATGTAATAATATATTCTATCCTTAAAATGACAACTTAGTATCTTGTTCTAACATCTGCTTATCTCATATGCTTGATGGTATCTTTTCTTGTTCCGTGTTTAGAGAAGTAGTCACAGACCGAAAATCTGATATGCCCTCTGCCCTAGAAATACACTGGTAGCATAAAACATGGAACATGCAGTTTCATGGGTCTTGAGGAAATTCCCGAAAATCCACCATAAACACCCTGTATGGTCTTCAGAGGGGACTCAAATATAAAAATCTTGCATTGAAATTGTTTGTTATTTCTTTACTCTTAGTTTTTCTATTTTGGTTAATTACATTTAATAAGAAAATTAAAATGCCAAAACTGTCCAAAAGTTTAAATGTCAAATTCAATCTTATGAATTTTGTGCTCTGGTTCCTTAACAGAGAAGGGACTCAATTCATTAGGAGCAGCATGGTCGAGTAAAATACCACTAGACTAGGAATCAAGAGAGCCTGGATCTGGGTATGACTTTGTCCCCACTTAGAGAATGACCAATTTCTCTTTGGGCTTCAGGTTTGTCAGCTATAAAATATAGATAAAGATATCCACTTCATCAAACTCCTCTGAAAAGCATAATGAGGTGATGTGTGAATGCTGCATGAATGGCAAATGAAAGGTGGAATTTGCATTAGTAGGAATAGTCTCTATACTCAGGAGGGACCAGGACACTGCAAGGCCAAGATCAGGTCTGTCTCTGTCACATTTGGTCTTGATTTTAAAAGATTATTTTCTGTTTTAATTTACACCTATATCTAATATATTTTAATTAATTAATAATTACTGATAATAATAGCAGTTATTAATTACTGCAAAACTACTGTTTATAAGGCATTCTACTTGGACCGTTACATATATCGTTTTATGTAATCATCACAAGGCAGATATTACTATTCACATTTGAGGGAACAGTGGCTCAGAGACATTAAATAAATTACAAATTGTCATACAAACATAAGGAGAAAGGTTGAGATACAGGCTCATGTCTATTCTACAATGAAAACCATTCTCTTTCTCTTATGTTAAAATGCATTTCATACATATAACTCAATTTTGCTGTGACTTACCAAAAACTATGTTGAAAATAGTTGGGAAGTAGAATTAATAACTGTCCAAGGGCAAATATAATTAACATTTACAGTTTCCCAGTCCTTGCACTGAGAAGCCAAACTACAGAAAGGACTAATGGGGACTCTAGCTGGAAACTAAATTTAGAATTCAGAAAGCAAATGTATTAGCAAAAGCGCACCAATTTAGGAATCTTATCAATATTCATACCCTTGGTTATTTTGGGTAGCCAGGTCCTGACCAGGATTTCTCTTCCATTAAAAAAAAAAAAAAAAAAAAAAAAAAAAAAAAAAAAAAAAAAAACCACATAATTTTGCGCATCATCCAATGGGAAAAATACGTACTAGCAATACTATAAGACTTTTTAAATAAGGCAAGACTGGCATGTACTCCATATGTGTGAACACTAAAATTAGATCAGTGACAGCACTTTGGCAGCTGGAAATGCAAAAAAAAAAAAAAAAAAAAGAAAGAAAAAACTAAGGAAGAAAGGAAGATTAAAGTCTTGCTAAAAGAACAAAGGACTCTCTACTTTCTACCATGATTAAATAACAGTTGGAATGAATCCTTCCTATTATTAAAAAATTACCATTACCATATAAGAACTATTTTATTCACTTATTACGCTCATTTTTAAGAAGGTTTTGTATTCAATAATTTTAAATAGAATATATACCAAAACAATCCAGCTTCATCATGAAAACGATAGTCAAAATGCATGTATGATGTCCCCTTAAAATGACTAGTTACAGCTATGACAGCCAATGTCAAAAACATTGTTCAGGGATACCATAGCAACAAGAGTCTTTCTGCCACACCAGCAAACTAAAAATCACCCACTGAAAGAAAGAATCATTCCAGTCCTTTTAAAAACGTACTTTACAAAATTACTGCCCTCCCGTCTCTCCCATGAAAATTTCTTTTATGTTGAATTCCCAGATTTGGTTTTTAAAGCTTTGAAGGGTTCTAATCTCATTATTCTATACAACCCCTGTAGATGTTGGTGAAAGATACAAGTACAAGTTAAGAGCAGCAACAAATCCTTAAGTTTTGTTTCATCTATGCATACTTTTGTATCAAGAAATGAGTCTTAGGCTTAGGGGCTGAGAACGTGCAGGATATATTAGTTTGACAAGCATTTCATCTTTTGCATCAAATATTCAAAGTGAAATTCTCTTAAAATTCTAATGGCCCAATATTTCAACAGAATAATACATCCTAATATAAATGCCTGTTTTAAATGATCAGGACATACCTGCAGTAATTATTGCAGTGATTAGTGAGGCCATCCTATGTTCGGATGGCTTCATGTAGTGTTGGTTTAGCACAGTGAAGTGCATGTAATAGATCAAATTCCCTGGTATCTTCGACAGACAGCCAATTACAAAGTACTTGTATGTGAGTACTCTGGCTTTCGACTTGAGGCTTTCGACCTTGAACATGACACAATGAATGCATCAAGTCAATTAAACACTCCTCCCCATACCTCCCAATTATGAACTGCACACTTCATTTTAAGTAAAATATTCCATATCAAAATGTTATGTAAATTATTTCAGTAAACTGTAGACCTATAGCACCTCATGTCAGAAAAGGACCAACCAAGACATTATCTGATTCAACGCAGCAACTGAGAGGTTTCAAGCTTCAAGAAAAAACAGAGGTTTCAAGTTGAATACCTCCTTTGCTATCTTAATTATTTTGATTTTATTTTTTTATTTTAATTTTAATTTTTTTTTTTTTTTTTTTTTTTTTGAGACAGAGTCTCACTGTGTCTCCCAGGCTGGAGTGAAGTGGCGCAATCTCGGCTCACCACAAGCTCCACCTCCTGGGTTCAAGCAATTCTCCTACCTCAGCCTCTTGAGTAGCTGGGACTACAGGCGCACACCGCCAGGCCTGGCTAATTTTTTGTATTTTAGTAGAGACGGGGTTTCACCGTGTTGCCCAGGTTGGTTGTGAAATCCTGAGCTCAGGCAATCCGTCTACCTTGTCCTCCCAAAGTGCTGGGATTACAGGCATGAACCACCATGCCCGGCCATTATTTTTACTTTTTAAGAGGCATCACTCACATTTTTCAGATCTTTCCTGAAATTAAAAAATTTTTAAAAAGAGAAATCAACTGCAAACACTTAGTTTTTCTAAATTGATGAACAGTTAGTCTTCATGGTTGTCTGCCTCACTGAAAAATCATGCCCACAGATAACTAAAATAATCTCAGAAGTTGTAGTGAGTTAATAAAGTTATTCTTGAACTATATATAGAATATACATATATAATATAGTGGTAAAACATGCATAAATACCATTTACCTTTCAAATGTACAATACAGTGGCATTAAGTACATTCACATTGTTGTGCAACCATCACCATCATCCATCTTCAGACCTTTTCCATCATCCCCAACAGAAACTCTGTGCTTATTACGTAGTTTATACATTTTCAGAAACACAAGAAGGAAATTTTTCTTCTTATCCCAACCTGTTCCAGAATCCAAATTAAGAGCCTATAAGGTTATCAAAGCCTCCACAGGAAAGTCATTTCCAGCTGACTTACATGCCAGGGAAGGAGATTCAATAAATGTGGTTGCCACAAAATAACCTCAGTCTTGGCCTTCTGCCTTGAAGATGAAACAGAAAATGGAATTTAGGATACCACATTTTCCTCTAGGGCAGAGTCTGCATTTCCTCTACAGCAGAGTGTCTCAACTGTAGTCCACAGTCCTGGGATCCTTGATAAACTGCATTTTGTTCCAACCTGAGACCCAGTAAATCAAAGCCTCTTTGGGAAGAATGTCAAATCCCAAGAATGTATCATTTTAATTTGTGCCTAGGTGATTGTGATCCACACCAAAGTCTGATAAACAATATTTGACCACATGTAGCTTTCTCTTTAGTCACTCCTCTTCCTCCCTCTGTACCACATCTATATCCCCACTACTATGCACAATGACTTTATGCTTACTTTTTATTTCCTAAACATTCCTTTAAGCTACCCTGGCTGATGAGACAGGCAATGGTTCAACTAAAGGGAGTTATACAAGTTTAGTTGCACAACAAACCAAAAAGACTAGTTCCTAATGCGACATTTCTTGCAATAACACTTAGAAATAATTAGTCAAAGGAAGAGCTAATTGTGGATTCTCCTGCTTGCCAAGCTGCCCAAAAAAGAATACAGAATGTATATCAAATAAATTTCTCCAGTAGTGAGTTATGTTTGGCAAAATCCAGATGTAATGGACTGCTTGAGGTGCATGAACAAGTGAAAAATGTTTAATAACTCCCAAAATAAATTTGGAAATTACAGAAGTATGTGACTTTATGACTATGCCTTATTTGTTCAGTCTTTGGGTTAAAAACCTGGGCACTTGGCAGGAAATATTTATGCAGAATATTAAAATATCCTAGAGATGCTTTATATGCCTAATCACAATCTCCCTTTTCTGTGATTTACAGCACATTTTTTGAGACCTTACTAACATCTATGCTATATCTTCCTTATTAGACCACAGGCTATTAAAAGTTCATGTGCTATGCATCTTTTATAGCTCTTGGGCAAAATCACACTTGATGATGGAATAAGAAACACACTAAGATCTGGCACAAGAAGATAAAAAATAAGTCCTCCCTATTGGTCTTCAGTGGTACTCAAGTCCATAACTTAAACCTCACCCTAACCAAGTGGGTCATGAGACGAATGAATCAGAAACTACAATGAAAACACAAGTAGCAAATCATTACTGCTAGCAGCTATGCTTGATTCTAAATCTCTTCATCTCCCAAGATGCAAAAGATACAATGCTTACTCAATTATCTTATTTTCAAATTTTTAAATAAAAGAAGATCTATATTTTTCTTTTATTTTTGGATAGCTTTATTTCTAAGTTGACTTCATTTAACATTGATGGATATTCTTCAAAGAATGTGACTGGGGAGGAGGAAGAAGAGGAATGGATAATAATATTGTGCAAATTAACTTTTTAAATATATATGTCAGATAAAAGCGCCAATTATAAAATGCCTTTATGTAGCAAAATATGTTTGAAGTTAATAAAACTAAACAAAACATCTAGCACAGTGCATCCCTTTAGTTTTGACCTTCATTGCAGATCTTTCATTTTCCTTCTCACATTAGACAAGTTTCTTAATTATAGAAGCTATTTCAGGAATAATTAAGAACTCCCCTTTCCAGAGCAGTGAAGTAGTTTATGTGGTCATCTGTGGAAGGTTATAAATTGAATGTATTATTTCTTGGATGGTTAACCTTTTGGATAGGCAAGAAAAAAAAATGATGGCATCCATTTCATTTATGACTCTTCAACAGCAACCAGTATTTATTAAATGGCAAAAGTATATGTGTCCTTTAAAGTTACAGAATATAGGATATCCAAGCCCTAAATACAGTTTACCATTAGAAATATACATTATTAATGTAAATTAAATGGGACTTGGTTGCTGTATTTAATTTTCAGTATAAGTAACATGATGGGGTATTTCTTTTTTAAAACAGAAATACAATGGGGCAATTAATTACAATGTTGGACTTACAAACTAAAACTGATATACCAGGGTATTAGTCCACTACCTGGAATAGACAGAGCAGGGTACAAATGAAGTCATCATAAGCCATTCCAAATACACAAACAATAGTGAACTTAAAGAAATCAAACTTGGTATAATGGTCTGAGAAGTACAAAATTACTGTCTACAGTTAGGGGTGCAAATATAGTTTTTAAAGAAGATGGGACAGGAAAATGAATACTTCAAGGCATTTCATTATGAGGCTTGGAAAACGAAGCCTAACACACTTGTTCTGGTTCTAGGTCATAGGAATCCACTTCACACATAAAGGCAGCATCTTCCTCTAGGAAGATACATGACATATCATACTGTAGTACCAGACACAAAGAAGCAGGGTGAGACAAAAAGCAAGTCATTCCTATTTTAATAATATCTTTCTTTCTCTCTCTCTCTTTCTTTTTTTTTTTTTTTGACGGAGTTTTGCTCTGTTGCCCAGGCTGGAGTGAAGTCACGTGATCTCGGCTCACTACAGCCTCCACCCCCAAGGGTCAAGCAATTCTCCTGCCTCAGCTTCCCAAGTGGTTGGGATCATAGGTGTCCGCCACCACGCCCAGCTATTTTTTGTATTTTAGTAGAGATGGGGTTTCACTGTGTTGTCCAGGCTGGTCTCAAACTCCTGACTTCAGGTGACCCACCCGCCTCAGCCTCCCGAAGTGCTGGGATTACAGGTGTGGGCCACCGCGCCTGGACAATAATATCTTTCACATGAATCAAATGGTATATTTTTATATAAAGTGTTCCTCATGCTAAAACTTTATTCTATATGCTAAAGATGGCCTGTGTCCATTTCACTTTGATAATACAAATTGGTAGGTCCTCTCACATGCTTTTATTTCAGCCTGGGACACAAAGGAGTTAAACTTTAGTTTTCCTTTGTTTGATGTGCTCTTATTTCAAAAGTATTTTTGAATACTTATTTTACAGTTTTATTAGTAGTCTTAACGTCAAGTGTTCAAAAAAAAAAAAAGCCCATTTAGTAGATACAGCCTTCTATTTCATTTATATCTTGGTCTTCAGCCTTTTCACATTTGTATTTGGACAAGACACTTTTAGTCATCAGCATCTATGACTACAAATAAAGGTAAAAAGACATTGAGTCCAACAACTTCATCCCTTAAAAGAACAGACAAAGGAAATGGTTCTTAAATAGGGTAGGTCTCAGAAACATTGTTATAGCTTTTCCAAAATGAGATGTGCTAGAAGTGTGAAATACATATCAAGTTCAAAGACAGTAAGGAAAAAATGTAAAATATCCCATTAATAATTTTTATATTGGTCCCATGCTGAAATGATACTATTTCAGGAATTTTATAAGGAAATTTCCTTTTGCTTAGATTATCTGTCCCCACCTCTTTATGTAACGTATACACTGGATTTAGGCCCAATCCTGATTAGCCAGTAAGTAACCAAATGTAACATTCACACAGTTGAAGATTTTTGGATGAAATTCATGGATAATTATACTTGGAAACTCTTGTGAGAAATATACAATGTAGGTATAAAAATATTTTTATTCCTCTTTTTATTTTTGTCCAAACTTGCTGCCCAGGCTGAAATTGAGCTGCACGACTGATAAAAGGCATACAAAATCTGCAAAATAGGTTTGTTTTAACAAAAAGAAAACGCCTGAAACATCAGCTTTCTTCCTATCCAAAATAACATGTTTTTGAATAACAATGTGGCCACTTCTCTTTACTGAAGCCAAAATCACCACTAGTCATCAGAGTGCTACTTCTATGATTTTCTCCAACTGAGTTCTCATTCTTTCATCCTATATGTAAACACACCAATTTGTGCTTCCATTGTAATAATTAATGAGCCCCCACTGGCTCTTCCTGGGCACAATGCTAGTCTTTATCCTTATGAGGCACATACTAAACAGTAATATTCCAACCCAGAATTGCAGTGATGATAAAAGACACACGAAACTAAGCATGGACACTGGAGGCTACTCTCTGCTTTCCTGATTTGGGAGGGCATATTATACTGTACCCCTTTTGCTGGATCCTACTGGCAGCAGTGTTATAACCATAGAATGGTGGTTATAACACTGTTGACACTTGAGGACAAATAATTATGTATTGTAAGGGGCTATCTTGTGTACTCGAGGATGTTCAGCAGCATACCTGGCCTCTGTCCTCTAGATTATATAAGGGTCTCCCCTCCCACAAAGTTGTGATAACCAAAAATGTCTCCAGGCATTGCACATGGCCTGGAGTGGGAGAGGAAAGCTTCTTCTCTTTGAGAACCACCAAATCCAAACACAAACTCTGGCACTAGACAGGCTGGTTTAGAATGTCAGCTCCTTAACTTGGCAGCTGTGTGAACTTAAGCAACTTGGTCTCAGAAAACATCAGTTTGCCTCTAAGTAAAATGGGGACAATAACCAGTAATTATTAAGTAAATGAACCAATATAAAAAGCACTTAGACGAGTGGCTGGCATATCATAAGCAGTATAAATGATTTAAGTCTTGTTATTTACACTATATTAAAATGAAAATTCAAATCTGTTGCTGAATAGTTAACTTGGCAAGTAACTTAACAGCCTGGGCTTCAGTTTACTCATTAATAAAGCACAGAGCAGATCAAATGTTGGCTAGTGATACAACTCAGCACAGTGGTTAAGAGCTCAGGTTCTAGAATCAGACCACGTGGGTGGGAGCCCTGGATCTACCACTTATTAGCTGGCCGGCCTGGGACAGATCACTGAGCTCGCATAACTTTGTTTTCTAGATCCAGAAACACCTGGATATTAAAACCAAAACTCCACAGGGTTATTGTGAAAATTCACTGAGATAATGTAGATATATAATATAATAAATTATCTAGTACTCAGAATTTTTAGTAGCTTTTTCTATAACTACTCACCTTTCTAGATTTAAAAATACACACATCTGTATAAGTGAGAAGAACTAAGTTATTTAAGAGTAGTGAACACAGACAGGGGAAATGACCAATTCATCTGTGTCTATGTAACTATGGATACAAATAATGGCCATTTATAATAAATATGGGCCTCAAGGTTCCTTGGAATATGGGTAAGGTGGGTTACTAGTCTTTCAGGACAGACATTTGTAAGACTGGTAAGACCGTGTAGATGAATTCCACTCATCACCCAGAAGGACAGGGGTTTCCGAGATCACACAAATTTATTTCCTAGTAAGGGCCATCAGGGAGCAGAATTCTCAGCTTAGCTTATCGTCTTCCCTAACTGGAAACTACATGAAGAACTCTCACTCTTTCAGCTACTGCTACTATTTCCAGTGATTATCATGGTGCCACATACACAGTAGTTACTCAAATATTTATTGAGTAACAAATTTAAAACCAAAGTTGCAATCCCTGCCAGAATCTCTGGTAGAGATGCCCGTCACATTTAATAGACTAATCCATAAGAAAAGATTTGCGTTGAAACCTTTTGGATAAAACTATCTTGACTGTAATCCTTAAAGGCCAGTCTACTCAAAGCTAAACATGAATTGTTTTTCACTTAAGATAGTCAAAACCATCATCTTCATCTATGTCAACCCCCAGGAACATCAAGGAAGTGAAGAGATAAAGGGTTCATGTATGTCAGAGGAGAAATATTAATCAAAGGCTCAGTATCTGCCCCATCTCTTTAATATTTAAGCCCAAAAGAGGTAGCAGTCATGGCAAAGTTCCAGGCCTTACGGTGCTGATGGTGGTATCAAGCATTCACAGAACCATGAATTGACCCTGAGATTAATCTCTGGGAGTTCCTGAATAAACATACTTATCTCTAGTGATCTGGCACGACATTCTCAAAGTGGAAATAGTCAGAATGGCTCACCAAATGACTTTTGGAACAGTGTCAACTTTTAGGTGATTGAAAACTTGAGAAACAATGATGAGCAAAGTTAGGGTTGAGCTAGGGATACCAGAAAAGACCATGCCGAATGACTGTGGTGATACATTACACATAAGATAAGAAATCCAGGGTTTTCTATTGTCAGGGTGACTTCCCAGAAAAAGTGAAAGACCTTTAACTCTACACCTGCTATATTAGAAATTTGTTAGAGGGAAATGTGACTGTAACTCAGCCCAGAGATAGATGGCCAGATAAGATGCAACTCATGTAACGACTCTGACCCAGCAGCAATAGCGCTCTCATGTGCTATCTTAAGAAAGATTATGAAGCAATGCCTGAGTTTAGCAGAAAAGACTACAATATAAAATTAATGATAACTTCCATAAATACAAGGGAAGAAGAGTGATAACAGTTAAACTATATATTTGCTATGCTTAACTCAGAAACAGAAGTAATACCATAAAAATCAGATCATCTCCTTACATCATTGGTTGCCCTAGTACGCTTATTTAGTTAGAAAGGACAGGAATCCAGTCAGCCTTTTGTTGTAGCCATAGTGTTCTAATAAAAGACTTAAACACTTTCTAGAGCATTGAGCTGCCTTTAGTACCACCTTTAAAATGCATCTTTTCCTCTGCTTGCCACCTGGCCACCAGCATCACAAGGTATATCTAAAGGGAAAGACCAAGATGAAAAGCCTAATTGGCCATATCATGAGAGTAGCTCTGCACCTAGAAAATGTTATTGTTTAATTTTAAATACCATACATGCCTTTTTCATAATATATTTTGCTTTGGAGATGCACTGTAGATGGAATAATGATGGGACTGAAAATGCCATGTGAAAAGCAGGGGCAATTATAAGTGATCCCTATATCACCTGTGCATTTTTCTAGCTTTCAAGTTCGTTTTTACTGTCTTCTGAGATATCATGGCATGTGTCCATATGTGGCAAATTCTAAATGCACATTTTATTTTAGATATGCATACAACTCATAAAATTAGGTGAGGTGAAGAAGAAAGGTTGGAAAAGTATAGTGATGCATTCAAATTGCCAAAGGAACATTCCCCATTGAAGATCTTCCTAGGAAAGTGTTAACATCACTTTTGCAACACCATGGGGCAGATCATCATTTAGGAATGTGCTGAGACTGCAAGCCACTTGCCTTAGGTATTAAGCGTCTGTAATTTTCATAACCCCAGGGTATCCTTTTATCAGATTTGGAATATATAGGGGAAATCTGATGCTGACATTTCTTAACTTCAGCTGGGAAAGAATGCTACATTCACACATATTTATCTGCAAAGAGTGGAATGCAAAGCATGCTAGGTGGAAAGGAAGAATTATACAGTCTAATGTACAAATGAAAGATACAATATTGCATAAGTCACTAATACAAAGCAAATGTGCTTGGGGAGGTTTGATAGCAAAGCCAATACCCTGCATTATAGTCACCAGGCTAGACATTTATGAGCTCCACTGTTACTTCATTTGCATTTGCTTCCTATCAAAAAATCCATTTAAAAAGGAAGCTAAGAAGAATCTCTACTTATAGAAAATAATCTTAATAAAAGCAAGACAACCATTTGGCTTGTCTTTATCCCTAAGAAAATAAATCACAAAATTCATGGGTACTAACTTCGTGGGAAAAAAAAATCACACATTCTTGAAAGGCTCATTAGAAAACTGCATAGTTTAAACGAGTATTGTCCACTCCCAAATGATCTCTATCAACATCTTATAAGAAATCTCATAAGAGGGAATAAATAGATAATGCTTAATTAATATCTTTAAACTTAATGAAGACATCAAAACTCAATTATACATACCTGATCATTAGAGATTTCCATTCTAACAAAGATAGTTTATTTAAAAAGATACAATGAAAGCTTAGCTTGACTTACCCTATAGGACTGTTATACACAAGAAAGATATGTATGTCAGGGTTAGATAAAACATAGTTTGTTTTTTAAACACAATTCACTTTATAGGTTAATATTAACTTCTAATAGTACAAAAATGGACTCATACATTATAACTTTACCATTTGGTTTAATTCATAGTAGCACAGTTAAATTAAAATGTGGTCAAATCCTATTAATGTAGGCACATATCTCAGCTAATAAATAATACTGAGCAGGAGAGTGTGCAATTCAATACTCCAACTGAGACTTGTATACAATCTCCATAGTTTGCAATACTGAAGAGAATGGCTCCCTATCACTTCCATGCAAATGAAGCTGTGGTTCCACAGCTGGAATCATGTTACTCTGAAAACGGAAGGTGGGAGATGTTTGGTCTGAGGAGGAATCTTTCAGACATGCTTCTAAGTGAATACTGAGGTGGTCAAAATCTCATTTCTACTAATAATGTAATATATGAGCCCTCAGCACGACCAAGTGGCAGAGTTATTTGTGTTTTCTCAACTGAGAAAGATAGTTAACAGACAGGATCTCACGCTTGGGATGTAAACCTACCTCGAGAATGGCACTGAGCTAAAACATGCTTAATGGATTACACAGGGACATGGAAATTTCTGCATTTAGGTTAAGAAAATCAACTGCATAAGCTCAATATGGCAGACAGGGGTTATGACTTGGTAGCAGATCACGAGAAAAGGACCTGGGAGTTTTAGTCTCCCCTGGTTTGTTACACACCTGCTAAATGAGCTTAAAACAGAGACTTGAGGACATAAATGGGACTCTGTACCCAACCATTGTCAGAACACATCTGGAACAAGCATTTGGGAATATTCATCATTTATTTTTCCAGAAAAGAATCCTAATAAACATTTTACATATTTCTTTACTGTTTGGAAATTTAACCCTACATATATGCTGTGACTGTATTTTATTTTTTAATCACAACAGGCATACTCTGTGCTATGAAGCTTCAGGGTTGTTTTTTGTTGTTTATGTATTATATAATTTTCATTATTAAGGAAGAAAACGAATACATATTGTTTTGAAAAACATCAGTCCTTTCAAATGTTATCAAAATATCAACAATGGCAATGATGGTAATAATTATAAGAATTACTTTTGGAATATTGTATGTAACATTGCATTCTGAATTTTAAGAGGAAATATGACAATTGAAAGTATGCCTGGGAAAGGCAGGCAAGCTTGATACTGGGGAGGGAATTGCTGAAGCAGCTCTAGGTGTCAAGTCTGAAGCTGACGCAACAGAAGCAAGAAAGAGTATAGAGTACAGACTTGGGAATCTGGCTCATCAGGTTTAATCTCAGCATGACCCAATATAAGGCACTTTAACCTCTCTGTGAATCCGTCTCCTCATTCGTAAAACAGAGATAATAATAGCATTCACCTCATAGGGTTCTGAGAATCTAAAGAGTTCTTATATGTAAAGCACTCAGTTCATTGACTAGCACACAGTAAATGCTAAAAACAGATGTAGCTCCCAAAGAATAGAAAACAGTTCCTCAAGTAAATACTTGCACATCAATGTTCACAGCAGCACTTTTCACAATAGCCAAAAGGTGGCAACAACTCAAGCATCCATAGAAAGATGAACAGATAAACAAAATGTGGTATATATACACAGTGGAATATTATTTGTGCATAAAAAAAGAATGAAATACTGACAGGTGCTACAATGTGGATGAGTCTCAAACATATCATGCTAAATGAAAAAAGCCAGACACAAAAGGTTACATATTGTATGGTTCTATTTGTATAAAATATCCAGAATAGGTAAATCCAAAGAGATGGAAAGCAGATTGCTGTTTGCTAGGGTTGGAAGTGGAGTGAGGAAGAGGAATGGTGAGTAACTGCTTAATGAGAATGGGGCTTTATTTGAAGGTGATGAAAATATTTTAGGACTAATAGAGATGATGGTTGCACAACAGTGTAGTAAATGCCACTGAACTGTTTATTTTAAAATGGTTAATTCTCTGTTATGTGTATTTCAACTTGATAGAAATAAATATATAAAATTTTAGATAACATTCATAATAATAGAGGCAGATGTTGCTTTATTAAGAGGAGGAGGGAAAGAGGGGAGAGGAGGAGGAAGACTGCTACTCTTATGTCAGTGATGGGGAAATTACTCCCTCATAAGGCCAGTCAGTTTACATTCAGGCGGGTTTGTGTGGTGAAAGATCATGAGATTCAGATTCAGGACGGTTTGAACCCAGTTCCCAGCTCTACCTGCTCTTAGCTGTGCAGATGGCAGGTGACCCAATCCCTCTTCACCTCAATTCAGGATAGTACAACAGAGATTATAAATGCCTATGTGACCAGTCTACAGTGTGGATTAAATAACCTAATGTGCCTAGCAAAATATTCCCGCATAGTAAATGCTTACTAGGAACAAATTCAATTTGAATTTCATATATTTGAATATTGACCCTGATTTTGAGAGGACTGACAGAGAGAAGAGTGGCAAGTTTTGAACATCTAGTGTCCAGGTTTAGTCGCCACTAATTCAACAGTTAACTTTGCTGACCTGTGCACAAAAGCTCTCCCCCAAAACTTGGTTCTAGTTCTCTTTCTGGGACTACACAATAATGTTATCTCTGCTCAATAAGACACGCTTCAGGAATGACTGCCTGAAGAGGCAAGAAACACAGATACATCTGGCTAAACACACAATTTATTGAAACACTGAATTGAACTTTCCATACTTTTTGGAGATGCCCTTCCTCCATCACTGTAAGGATGTAAGTAAAACCTTAACAGTAAAAATGTCCTCCTTCTTCTGATCCACTACCAGCGCAGTTAAAACAGATTGCTGAAGAGATTTCTGGTACTGGGAAGCAAAGTATAGAAGCAAAGGTGTCTCCCCCTTTAAAAAAAAAAAAAAAAGACTAGGGAAGGAAGCAAGACCCACTTTCTCCCTTTTCTGACTCTCTTCTTTTTGCTGTTCTTTCAGCACTTTATTTATATTGTCCTCTCTGGATAATGATCATTTGAGGGCCAACATTCACCCAAAGTGGTGGTAACAGTTCATTACACTTGTCCTAGGCTTCAGAACAATCAATAACCCCAAATGAAGAGTAATGGTTATTATTAAGCCAAACACAGCTTGATGATTCTTCCTTACTGATATTAAATTTGCCTACTGCTTCCTGCATATCTGTCTGCCACAGCCCTTGCTGTGTTCAATTGCAGCCCTTTACTGGAATAACTCGTAAGTCCATCCCTACCTTTATGCGAGTCTCACATATATCCTCTCTTGAGCAATTCAGTGATGATTAGTTGCTTCCACACCATATTTGCTGGTTTTATTTTTGTCTCTAAGGCCACTGACAGATGAAGTACGCCTGATGTTTAGTGATTTGGCTGCTCCTTTTAGTTATTTATAATCAAAGGCTCTTCCGCTTTTAGTTCTACTTCCAAAACACATTTTATGGTATCTCTTAATTACTCACCCACTACTTACATTCTTAAATGCAACAGCTATATTTTCATCTCACTCCAGGATAAACGTGATCAAAAAAGTTTTTAAAAATGTTCACACATTCAGGCATTCAGCCATTCAATCATGAAATACTTACTGAGTATCAAATTAATATGAAAGGTATCCTGGAGGAGATGTAAGATCACTAATGGAGTAGGAAACAAGGACACAGACTTTGGAATTTAACAAACCTATACTTGAATTCTGGACATATTCTTACCATACAACAACAGGCAAGTTAGCTTCTTTGAGCCTCAGGTTCTTTGCTTATAATATGGAGCTGATTATATCCACCCTATCAGAATGATATAGGATTCTGAGGATATACATGCAACAAGCACATAAATCACTTCAATACTTTTCATATTCACATCATAAAAGTGTGATTTTCTTTTCAAAATAACTTCTAAATTTTAATTGTAGTTTTATAAATATAGTTTCACATGATTTGTTGGTTTCAAGTCAAACCATCCTAATGATTTTGCATATTAACCAAACTATAATTCACTCTGTTTACTTGTAGTTTGGGCCATGTTTATAACACTGACCTTCAAGTTATACATATCTATTGCTTTTGTGCATTATAAATAAAATCTTAACTGAATTATCAATTATACAGTTCATAATCAAATGTGCTAAATTTTTTTCAGGATTGATATGTCATAGATTTTTCAGTTTTGTTTTCTTAACAGTATATAGTCAAAAGAACATGAAGCATGCAACAAATTTTCAACCTGTGCCTCTGAAAATCTACATGATCATGAACATGGCATTGAATCCCACTAAGCCTCAAATTCCTCATGTTGAAAATGGACTTGGTTATATTGTGCCTCACTCCTTCACTCATTTATTTTGAGGTGAGGTTTTAGGTTAGTGAAAGTGCCTCATAAGTACTAACAACAAGCAGCTATCATTACTCCTTTTTGAGATTTTTGCTATCTTTCCTTCTTGATTGTCTTTTGAGTTTTAGGGTTAATAAATGTACATCTTTCCCCTAAATGTTTTTAAAATAGTATTTATGCTTTGGCATTCACATGAAAGTTCACTGTAGATAATAAATTAACTGGGAATATTCCAGACATTTGTTTTTTGATTCTATAATTTGATGATTCTGACTTGATTGACTTTTTTTTCTTGGTGAGTTAATCACATAATTACCAACCACTAGATTATTTTGTGCAAGAAGATTGTTTCACAAATTAAGTCACTGTCATTTATCATTACCATTTCTTTTCAAAACATATCAAATCTTACAATCTGTTAAGTGTAACTTCTTCAGTGTATATCACTTTATTTCACGAATAATTGCAAAGATCTAATCAGGAAAAAAAATTAAAATCATTGTAAAGTACAACCATGAATATTTGCAACAATCAAGGCCAGTATTAAAACAACAACACAAAAAAGGTGACTTTTTAGAGTTCATGGAGAAGAGGTGTATAGGCTTCTCTGGGGTCATGACTCTTTAACAAGCTGGGCTTTGATATTCCCTTTCCCTGCCATTGTTTTGTATTTGTTATGATCTTGTCTTCACAGTAGGATGAGGAAATAAGCTAAGAAATAAGACACTGTCTCTCATATACTCCTGCATGCTCTGGTCCCTGTCCTTTTCCAACTCATAAACAGAAGTGATTGATTCTGAAAGGGTAGAAGCCTGGCAATCATTAAAGATAAATACCAATTCAGCAAAAAATACAGCACTAAAAGTATGGATGCATTTAAGTTTTAGGAACCGTGCTCATGCCCTCCTCCACCTAATGTTATGGCCTGGGGGACAATGTGTAACAAACTCGCACTATAATTATAGATGAGGATCACTTGGCACTTTTGTAATTACTAGGCTCTAATCATGCCAGATTAAGTCCCTTCCCAAACGGAATCTCTCTCTAAAGCCACCAGAAGGCATATAAGGACAGAACTATTGCAGCAGAGCATGGCTGCATAAAGCCTGGGTGAATTTGCATGATGCATGCACAAAGCAACTAACACTTGGTGCTCCTGCAATGATCAACTTTATATATTGCTGGAGCTCAAATGGGATGCTGAGACCATCCTTCCCAATACCCTAATTCTGCAGAGAAGAAAATTCAGGCCAGGGCCAGGGCAAGTAAAATGACTTTTCCAGATCAAATAGCAGTAAATAGCAGAGTGTATAAGTGAGCTTATGATTCTTGTTCCCATTTTTCCTGCTCTGTATACAACGCTAACTTTTTATGTCACTTCTGGATAGGGTTATTCCTTTCCATTCTCTGTGAATGTACCTGATTTGCAGGCTACTCTAAGAGTTTGAATGGTGAAAACTGAAAGAATGTCACTAAGAATCAATAGTATCTATCTCCTTTTTATAAGCATGCTTTATGTAAAATAGAGATTTAATTTGTGCCCTAAATTCTTGTTTTTGGAATGTGAGGAAAAGAGAAAGTGGGTTAAAATGTACAAAAGTAACCAGTACATTGACGCGGTGACTCTCAAAAAGGCTGAACAGATTTTTCTATTAATTTAAAGGATTTACTGAACCTGTGAAGGCATATTACATATATAATCAGGATACAATAATGAAGGGACCATGAAAATGGAATACTTCATCAGAGCAAAAAACTCAAGAAATATACACACTAAAGAAAACACGTTGCATGAAAATGATTGTTTTTAAACTATTGTGAGGATAACTACCTTTATATGGTTACAGTCAACTAATATTTATTAAAAATTTGATAAAAGTAAAAAAACTGGTAATTCCTTGATATTGGTGAATAAATATATTTAAGATATATACAAAAATACATATAACCAGTTTAGTACAAAAAAAAACGTTATTTCAATCCTCTGGGATTAAGTTGCCTTTTTTTTTTTTAAGACCCCCAAATCTAAACCATTTTAATTCAGGAAATACAACATTCCTCTCATTTCAAATCATAATGAAAATAAAATGTATGAAGCTTGCTGGTGATGCCCCAGATTGTATAATCCTACAAAAGACATTAACAGAAGCTCTAAAAATCTAATTAAATTTTAGAGTGCCAGTAATGTCGCCATAAGGCCCATGTAAGCTATTATCTACATTAATAAAAATTAAATTCAGACTATATCCATATCTGGATAGTAATATACCTGGTTTCAAGGTCACTCTTACTTCCTTAAGAATATTTCTTCCCTATTCTCATAAATAAAATTAATCAATCATGAAGGGGAAAACCAAATACCTTCTCTTCTATCTCCACATTCTTCTTTTAGGTCATAGAAAAGGAATCGAGTAGTCTTCTCACCTCAGGGGGCAAAGTTAATACCACTCTTGGCCCCGCTTCACCCTTCCTCACTTGCTCCCTAGAGAAAGGAAGATCTCTGTAATATCTGCTGTGCTCATTTCCTTTAACAATGTAAGTGGTGGGCTCAGCTTGGTTCTAGCTTCCCTGTGGTGAGCAGAGGGCTTTGCAGGCCCAGCCAGGTCTTTTCTTTCTTTATTCCAATTTATTCGCCTGCAACTTGTTTGGTTGAGTCAGGTTGACTCTTCTTGGGGGCAAGTTATTGTAATTCAAAGTGGGGGCCTTTGGTCCAAGCCAAATTCACTAGTTGCATTTTAGCAGGGAACCTGTACTTGGGAGTTATTCAGTGCCTATTAATGAAAGTTTGAGTGGCATTTGGCTCCATAGTTCTTTTTTTTTTTAACTGGTAAAAACCTGGACAGGAGACAAAGTGAGACTGATAAGACCTTTACACTTCCAAGGAATTCCACTGCCAAATAACAATGCTAAACCTGTCACCAAACTACCATTGCACAGTTCAATATTGAGAATCACCATAGCCTACAAAAATTTTTAAACAAGAAAACATACAAACACAGCTCTTCTATCTCCTAGCCCCTATACACACACCTGACGGGCATCTTTTTAATTTAATTTTATTTTATTTTATTTATTTGTTTTTTTGAGGCAGAGTCTCACTCCTTCACCCAGGCTGGAGTGCAGTAGTGTGATCGTAGCTCACTGCAGCCTTGACTTCCTAGGCTCAAACAATCCTCCTGCCTCAGTCTCCCAAGTAGCTGGGACTACAGGCATGTGCCACCATGCCCAGCTAATTTTTGTATTTTTTGTAGAGATGGGATTTTGTCATGTTGCCAGGATGGTCTCAAATTCCTGGGCTTAAGTGATCCACCCATCTTGGCCTCCCAAAGTGCTGGGATTACAGGTGTGAGCCACCACACCCAGCTTCTAATCTCTTAATAAAAAATTAAGTGACAATACAGCATTGTTAACTATAAGCACTATGTTGTACAACAGATGTCTGGAATTTTTTCATCTTGCACGACTGACAGTCTATACCCATTGAACAACAATTCCCATTTCCTCCTCCATCCATTCCCTGGCAACTGCATTCATTCTCTGCTTCTGTGAGTTTGACTATTTTAGATAGCACATATAAATGAAATTACATAGTATTTGGACTCCTGTGTCTGGCTTATTTTACTTAGCATAATGTCCTCCATGTTCATCCATGTTGTCATAAATAGCAAGATTTAATTATTCTTTAAGACAGAATAATATTCCATTGCATAAATATACCACATTTTTAAAAGCTACCATTTGATCCAGCAATACCACTTCTGGATACATGTCCAAAAGAATTGAAATTGAGATCTCAACGAGCTATCCGTCTGCATTTTTTTTTTTTTTTTTTTTTTTTTTTGAGATGGAGTCTTGCTCTGTCACCCAGGCTGGAGTGCAGTGGCACAATCACAGATCACTGCAACCTCTGCCTCCTGGGTTCAAGTAATTCTCTTGCCTCAACCTCCCTAGTAGCTGGGATAACAGGCATGCATCACCACGCCCGGCTAATTTTTGTATTTTCAGTAGAGACAGAGTTTCGCCATATTGGCCAGGCTGGTCTTGAGCTCCTGACCTCAGGTGATCCACCCAGCTCAGCCTCCCAAAGTGCGGGGATTACAGGTGTGAGCCACCACACCCAGCCCTATCTGTCTGCATTCTTAAGTATATTGCAGTATTATTCACAATAGTCAATAGTTGAAAACAACCCAAATGCCCATTAATAGATGATTTACCTATCACTGGTTGATGAAACTATCTTTCAAATAATGATCTCAAAAATGGCAAAGCTTTTCTCTATTATTTTTCTGCCTTAAATCCAATATGCTCCAAACATCACCCTAGCTTGGGAAAATGTATAAAGATTCTAGGTTTTCCTTACATCTTAGCATGATCCTTTGATTAGACAGTTATATAGGTAATATGTGGGCTCTCAAAACTGTGACCTTTTCTATGGAAGTGAAAATTAGCGTAATAATTAAAAAAAGTACATGGGCTAAGTTGGAGATTTAAAGTAAAAGCCTCTGGAGATAGAAAGGTAGCCTTGCATGCCTTGGTACTGATGATAAAATAGTACCTCATATTTATACGGTACTTCATCATTCACATGGTGCTTTCCTATACATTTTCACTTAATCTGCCTATCAAACACAAATTAGACTTGTTCACTCTCAGTTAACAGATGAGGAGATCTGGGCTGCTGTACAACCAGAGCACAGTTAACAGAGGAAGTAATATATTCTCTATATTGTCCTGTACTCAGTAATAATTGTTAAATGGATAACTGTGATACAGCTGCCATGATATGTTACTAGCAGAATATCCATTCAGAGAATCACTTCTTCTAGCTCCATGTGAATATGGGGAAAAGGGAGCTGTTAATAAAAATGGCTTGACGGAGTACTACTTCATGTCCTCAACCAACCTTCAGAGATCTTTTGAGTGTTCAATTTAGATCTTGGGGAGAAAGAGGGTAATTCTCAAGTTCATTTGAGTTGAGTTTTCACCACTTGCATTTGAGAAGTCCAATCATTGCATACAACTCCCTATCATTCCAACAGTAGAGAATAGTGTCCGAATGACTTGATGGATCTTCCATTCCAATTGTATTCTCATTTGCTTTTTCCTTTTTGAGAGGTGAATACACTTGCTTTTAAGGCAACACTCTGATTCCAGAATCACGGATTACCCAGATTCTGATTCATGATGCTTCCAACTGGACACTACATTCTCTGCCCCAAGGCTTGTGACTTCTTTCTCTTGCATGCCCCACAGCTTCTCCCCACCAAGCTTCACTGCCAGCTCTGGGCTTGGCTATGCTCACCTCATCCTAGAGGACCACAGGAGCATTTGATGAGCTTATCCTGTTAGTGTCCATGACCCACCAGGCACAATTATTTCCATACTTTCACACAAAATTTTCTTTCAATTAATTACTGTAGGAGAAGTATATCACAGTGGCTAACGGTATTTGCTTTTGTTAGACAGGCCTGGACCTAAGGCTTGATTCTATCTTTTTTATGAGTTGAATATCTTTCAGACAACCACTTACTAATGCCAAACCTGCATTTCCTCAATCTTAAAATTAGGATAATAATAGTATCTACACTTAACTGGAATCTTGAGGGACTGAAAGAGATAATGCATTTGAAGTACTTAGAACCCAACATATAAGAAGGAATTAATAAATTCATTCAAAAATATGTATTGAGTATAGATATGTATAATCTATTGAATATTCATACTGAGTATGTGAATATATAAGGTATACATTTTTAATATATTCATTCAAAAATATGTACATATATCTGTACTCAATACATATTTTTGAATAAATTTATGAACATATACTTACATATATAAATACAGTATCTCTCCTAGATTCTTACAGGTCTTGCTATGCAGAAACAATTAATTGCTCTTATAAACATTATAATAGTGGATACAGAGAATAAACAAGCGCATAAAATATATTATAAATATAATATATTTAAATGTTAGAAGTTAATCATAAATACTGTTTTTTTGTGTGTTTTTTGTTTTTTTTGAGGAGTTACTACTCCTGGTACACTGATATCAAGTTAATGATTGATAGAAAAATAATTATTACGTCTTTATTACAGCACTAACTCTTAAAGACATTAGATAATTAGAATGTGCCAAAATTTATGATTGGTGAGCAATGTTTCAACACAACAGGCATGTACTTAGAATCTGTTATATTCATGGCAAATATGCTTAGGCTCCTTGTATGGAGGGAGGTGGGGTGTTGGGAAAAGATGCACCTATGAACAACTAATCAAGAAATAAATGTTAAATAGAGGTACATGTAATGTGTTGACTGGGAGAAAAAAAGAAGAGTCATTATTTATAATAGAAGGCAGTTAGTAGAGGAACAATGATAGTGTCAAGCATATGAAACTCCCATAATTTTTTCTTAAATTGAAAGAAATTATGATATGTCTTTTGTTGCATAAGCAAAAATTTAAAAATCTGATCTTCATTCTGCACCCAGTGATGAACCATTGACCAAATTCAGCCTGGGTTACAAAAAGGCCCTGATATGGAAAATAAACTTCAGAAACAAGACACTGAAGGCAGACACAATAATTAGAAGGTGATTGTCATATCCAGGAGATAAGTTATGGAGTCTGAAACTCACAGTGGAAGTAGTGGTGCAGAAAAAATAGATTAAAGAGACAGTGGTTTTACAAACTTTTTCCTGAAGCTTTAAAGGTTTTCAAGTTGTTGGTAGATGACCCACATAAAGCAGTTTTACTTCCTAAAAATGCACATCACTGATAATTTGAAATACAGAGTAGCATAGAGCAATTATTTGGGGGGGCATTAAGTGCTTAACTTCCTTACTTATATGTGAGTATACAATTGCACACATGCATTTAAACATATATAGCTAAAATACACACATGTAAATATTCATATACGCAGAACAAATGGAAATGTTATAATCACTATTTTATATACAAAATATATTTATATATACAAAATTTATTTACTAATATTTTGTAAACATTATTGCCCTGTCATAAAAAGACATGTGGCTTTCATGGCACTACTTAAATTCTTCTTATTTTTATTGACTGGTAGGCATACGGTATGAACAAAGACAGACAGTAGTATTCTTTTGGTGGCTTGACGCTCTATGCAGTGCCAGATTCCATGTGTCGTTCAATAAAGCTGTACAGGGTTTTTAAACGTTACTGGCCCTTCCGGGTAAAATAATGCTCCTGATATAGTAGAGGCTGGCCATGGCTCTGATCAAGATAAAAATATCATTAACACATGTCATAATTTAACTGCACCAGCCATTATTGTTAGTGTCTTCTGCATCTTCTTATAAATGAAACACCAGTAGTGACTTGCTTATATTGTAATTATAAGTGCTCATGCATTAGAAAATACACTCTGTTCTGGTTAGTTTGGTGGTTAGAATAAGCCTCTAAAGCCAAAACACATGAATTTGAATCCTGCTTCCATATCTTACTGAGTTAGGTTGTCTTGCCAAGTAACTTAAATTCTTTGTCTAAATTTTCCTTTTTCACAGGAGATAACAAGTATTTTGTATATTATACAAATGATAGTTATATAATAATGATGATATATATGTATATATGTCATACATAAATCTGTTAGAACAGCCCCGTTGCATTTTAAGCACTAAATACTTCTTTATAACTATTTTAGTTATTATAGTAACTAGTATTAATATTACAGTTTTGCTGTGTGATCTTGGACAAGTCGAAGATAATGCAAGAAGTTATTTTCCATAAGCAAGAAACATACCATGATTCCAGGCTTGATGGTCTCATCTACTGAGGATTGTTTTTGACAAACGCCAGGTGACATAGTGCTGATAATAATTGAAGAAGTAAGGGCTAGAAGAAATACCTTTGGAGAAGACAAAGTCTCTGCCTTCCAGGGACACACAGCTTCCAGCGAAAAAGACATGAGGGCAAATACCTCTAACAAAAAACAATGTAATAATAAATAAAACATAAGATCCAGAGAAGAGGACTCATTCAGCCTCATGTGTTTATGAGTAAACACATGTGTTTATGGTAAAGAGAATGGGTTCAGAAATCAAGTGGAACTGGTCTAAATCTCAAGTCTACCTCATACTAGATATACGGCCTTAGACTAATTACTAGACTCCTTTGAGCCTCAGAAGTGTAGTAGCATAGAACTTAAGGACAGAGGCTCTGGGGGCAGACCTCCAGCAATGTACCTTTACTCACCAGCCTTGTGAGCTTGGAAAAGTACCTTAATCTCTCAGTGATCCACTAGTTTTTGTGATATCATATGGATTGTCATGATTGAATAAGCTAGTAGAGATCAAGACACTTAAAACAGTAATCAACACACAGTAAGCACTCAAACTACATGTTAGTGTCAATGAAATTAAAATGGGACTCTCCCTGACATGGCATTTCAAAAGTGGCTCCCAAATTTAAAACAACAGAAAGAAACACATATATTCTAAATCTAGGTGCTAGAAGGACTTACAAATGGGGAGACCTCACACAGATTCTGCCACTACTAGCAAAATTGCTGAGAATGACTTTTCTGGGGATTTCCTCATGGGGAGCTGTGGCTGCACTGTGCATTCACAGCCCCACTCATTCCTGACCCATGGGTGGAGAGGGAGTCGACCCCACCTTAAGTCAAGTGATGGAGACTCACAGATGATTGAAGCTCTGGACTCTGAGTGAAAGCCTGAATTCTAATCTTAACCTTATAACTTGTTTGCTTTGTGACTAGAGACAAGTCACTGGCTTCTCTGAGCCTCATGTGTTCATCTGTAATATAAGACATAACAACTTTGTTGTTCATGTTGTTCTTCCCCTAGTTATTTTTTGCTCATCCACTCTACCTCAGTTTACTAGAATACGATCCTCACAAATAAAGTAAGAAAGAGAAGAATGATTATATTGTTTACGTTAGGCTAGCAGGCTGGATTTAACTTGGCTTTCTCCAATACTGCAGAGAGGTTTTCTCAACCTGCCTTAGTCCTCCAAGACATATTTAGCATTGTCATTTTTAAAGCAAAAACTGATGAGAATTCAACTCACAAGATGCTGATAACATGAAGCAAAACATATGCTGATGTGACTCATGTAAGTATCAAACCTAAGTAAACTGAGTGTGTTTATTTATAGCAGGAGGTGTTTTACACTTAGACAGACAAGCTCCAAATCAGATTCTGAATTCATTTCAAGGAGTGAGGGTGAAGGTATAAATGAGCTGCAGGATAATGTACTAGAAGATGAGAGTTTACTGAATTTGAGTGAAAGGAATCAGGGAGGCAATGAGAAAATAATTGGTATGAATAAAGCCAGCCCTTTAAGAAAGATGCCAGTTAAATGGGACAGTGACAAAATTCTCTAAAACTCTGGAGGCTATGGAAGAGAAAAACAGATTCTACATTCAAATCTCATTAACATCACATTTGTTTATCTTTGCACCAGTGTGGTATGGCTCACTGTAACATATGTACTGCAGTCTAGTTGAGTACACTAATAAAAACAGGACCGTGCCACAGCAGGAATAAAGAACCCACTCTCTCTCTCTAAGAGGTTAAAACACACAGGAAAAAATATCTTACACTGAAAAAGTGTCTCCGACTGCTTAAGCTAACGCTGCCCTTCCCAAAAGTCTCTCCAAGGTCACAGGGAATTTTGAAATTTGTTTCTCCGAGCACAGCGGGCAGATTAGGGAATTATGGAGTTAAGAATCCTACCAAAATCAGAACAGGAAATAAAATATTCACTCATTCATCTGTCCATCTAGTCATTGAACAGCTAGCTGAATACCTTCTATATACTAGAGGTTCTGCTAGGTGCTACAGGAGACAGAAAAAAGAATAGGATGTAGTCACTACCCTCAAGGATCATACAACCTAGACAAGGGCAAAACATGCAGACAATGTAGGCTACCCCAATCTCCGTGCAAAACCTCAAATTGATAGTAGTGGCATCCTGAGTGTCAGTAAAAGAGGAAGTAGTGGAGAGGGATGGGTTCTGGAAGTTCCAATCAAACATGTTGCCTGACAAATACATGGCAAGAAAAAGGTGCTAACTTTAGGATGAACAGGATCACGAAACAGAAGTTAAATACTAAGGACATGAAAAAATGCAAAGGTGAATTACTATTACTATAATAATAATTATTATATGATGAATCTAGCAATAACATCCATGTTTTCTTTGAGCTTATTTGAAAATCTACTGTTAAGTTTTAGAGATAATCCAAGCAAAGAGAATTATAAGAAAATTAAGAAAACACCTCCTACTTAGCAATATAAAATTTTTTCAAGCAGCAAAATAGTCTATAGATTTAAATATTTTCAAAGAGGAGTACTTAGTTAACACTTGCATTATGTTCCAGGACACCCTCGTTTCCACCTCTATCTTCCAGATTTATCAAAGAATTAAAAATAGTTGTCACCTTTCTTCTCCCAGGTGGTAATACCTGGATGTGGTGTGACCCATTATTAGAGAGGAATCCCAAGAATATGTGAGTCCTCCTCTAACCAGCAGGAAGGCTGTTACCAAGGCTACAAACACATTTCCTGACTCCAGAGTCCCCCTAAAGGGAGATTAATCAGGTTATCATCATTCTATCTATCCCATCTCATCATTTTAGGAGAGCTGATGTCTGATCCTCTGACCTCTGTGCTGCAGAATCTGGCTTAACATTATCCTTCAGGATTAGTAATCAGATGAAAATGCAAGTAGGCTTAAATGGACACTCAATCATGTTCAAGCTGTTGAGCCAATCAGATTTTTTTTTTTTAATAGTAAGAAGTGGGGTGAGGGGATGTGGCATTTAAGGCATATGAGGTAGGAAATTCTAATTATCTAGTGATAATAAATAGTAAACTTCCTTTTGTCAAGGGGTACAAATGCAATACCAATAGCAATATATGTAACTCTGATATCAACAAAGCAAACCAACAAAATGCTTTGTTTTTAATAAAATCACATACGTAAAAGCAACAGGGATGGAAGGGCATTAGTTCATCTGTCTGACCAGCCAGCCAGCCAGCCAGCCAATATTTATTCAGTACTAGGCTGCAATGGTAATGGCAGACTCTGTCCTCATATGGCAGGCATGGTCTAACAGGTGAGCTACAATTTAAAATCCTACTTTGATCTTCCACTTAAATTAGAAAAAAATAAAAGAATTTCTTATGTCACCCAACAAGGCTCTATATGATCTGATCCCTGTCAGCCTCTACACTCGCCATTTCTACCACTTTCCCTCATTCACCACTCTTGGCGTCACTGGTTGCCTTTCTCTTTCTCCAATACAGTAAATGAACTTCCCTGAAGGCTGCCCCTTCTGCCTGAAGAGTTCTCACCCATCTTCCCAAGACAAGCATCTCCTTGTATTTAGTTCCTGGCTCTGCATCCCCTCATCAGAGACGACTTTCCTGAACAGCATACCTAATGTTGCCACTGCCTCTTCTCCTAGGTCATTCTCTATTTCTACTCTGCCTCATTTTATCTTCACAGCGCTTTTCATCACTTGACATTCTATTACATGTTATTAACTTCTGTCTTTTTTTTTTAACTACATACAAGCTTCATAGGGCGGGGACTTTTATCCATTTATATTAATTGACGTAACGGGACTTGGTATAAAGCAGTTGTTCAAAAAAGACTGAATGAAAAGCCGTAAAAAAGAGGATGTAAATATATACAACATTACATTACCATGAAGGAAAGATAAATGCTCCCAGAGGAGTGTAAATTAAGGTGGCTGTGGCTATCCTGGAAGAGGTTAAAAAGGGTTTCCTGACAAAATGATACTAAAATTGAATCACTTATATTGGTTTATCCGATAAACTACATAAATCCATTTGGTCCTTTCTCAGCCCACAGCCTAGCAGGAAACAATATAAAACTACAAATGAATAAACTTATACACAAAATAAGCTGGATAGTAAAATTAAAACTGACTCCTTAACTAAGTAAATGGACAAAAAAAAGAAACACTGAACTTCACCCCAGGAGGAGTGGTCATTGCTTTTGGTCCCTTTATGGATGAACTACTGTAGGCACTGGCCTGTAGGCAGAGTACAGGTCTAACACCAGATTGGAGAAGCAGCTTCAGTGTGTCGGTTAAGTCGACACTGAAACACAAATTTAAAATTGTGCTCAGTCATATATGACTGAAATTACTTTGGAAAGATCCATATGCTTTCTTATTGGACTATTGTGATTTGTGATGATTTGTATTCTTTGCTATGGAAGCTCAATATGTATGTTACAAGAGGCTGTTGGACCTTTAGAACTAATGCTAAGAAACTAATAAAAGGGCAGTCACCCTGCTGGTTAAAGGGAGAGAAAGGCACTGAAAGAAAAGGAGGGACGGATGGGTACATGTCAGAAAAGCATAGAAGAAAATTCAGGTGTCCTGCAAGGAACTAGTGGCCCTGGCTGACAAATGAGACCACAACATTCATTTTCTGCGTCATTTCCTACTCAGTGCTGGATGGGTCACCAGGAGCCAGGCTGGAACCAACTCATCAATTATGTTGAAAGGACAGGTTTGTCAAAGAAAACTTTTTCCTGAAAGGCTTCCACAGGCCTTCCTTAAAAACCATCCCTCTTTTACAGAATTCTAAGTTATTTGTCTTCTTTGTTTTTAACTTTTATTTTAGGTTTCAGGGTACATGTGAAGAAGGTTTGTTACATAGGTAAACACATGTCATGGGCGTTTGTTGCAAATATTATTTCATAACCCAGATATTAAGCCCAGTAACCAATAGTTATCTTTTCTGCTCCTCTCCCTCTTTTCACCCTCCCTATTTTTCATAAACAAGCTACTATTTTATGTAAATTACTTCTCATAAGTAAATTATTAAAAAGGATCAAAAGGCTTTTTCCTCCTCTAGGAAATACTACTTCAGAGACAAAGTGCAGATATCCAGTTGAAAATTAAACTTGGAATAAAGAAACAGATGCACTCTCATTAACCATTTCAAAAATGTTTGGTAATTGAGGATTCACATTTAGAAGTAAGCCTCTGGATCTTATCTGTCAAAGAAATAGTGGTAGTGGATCCATCACTATTTAAACTACCCAAGTAGCTTAAGGCCCACGCAATAGAATAAAACTAATCATGCTGAGTATTACCAAAAGCCTAAATCACAGTGTTTCCTTTTTTAGACAAATCCACAAAACTCCTAATAAAAAAATAAAAATTAAAAAAAATGTGTGTGTGTGTTAGGAGTGGGGATTAATGACAAGATTACAATAGTTCAATGTTTAAGGAACATAAGATGAAATAAATAAAGACAAACAAGTCTTGCAGTTCTGATTCTATTAAAAAACGTCTTAAAATTTAGCAGAATGCTTTGTAGATAGCAAGATAATTTTCTTATTTGCTAAGATCTGGAGTTTCTTCATTTCACACTTAGGAACAATTCATTTTATCTCTTGAGTTATATCTGCTTAAATCTTTACAGTTCCCAAAATACTGTGTATTTTTTGTTAGGTTTTTTTTTTCTTTTTGGCAGTTCCAGACAATTGTAAAATGCTAATTACTTGAATTCCCTTCTTGATTTAACAAAAGCATAATAGAAACAGGAGGGAAAGGAAAGAAAAACAACGTGACCAAAAATGACAAATCTTGTGCTTTTTCACAAGGTTACAGAAATATCTGACTTAAGGATATTCCCATTTTATAGAGCTTACTTCAACACGTATTTTCATTATAAATCAATTTTGTTTCATACCCAGGTAAATCCCCTTGTGGTTTTCTAACCAGCATATCAAACACTAGTTATAGAAAATTAGTTACCAGAAAGAGGAAAAAAGCAAGACATGAGAAGGAAGTATATGTTGCTAAGAGCCAATTTCAAATGAAGGTTAATCAGAAACAAAAATACAGCATTTTTTAAAAGATCACATTTTCAAAGAGCTTTCTGTTTATATAAAAATTCATTTTACACACGCTTTTCTTTAAACTTAGATCCAACATTTTGTATATTGCACACTGCCAACAACTTAATGGCTACAGTGCTCCAGACTGCCTCGTCATGTTGCCAATGTCCCTGGATAAAATATGATGAAGATCTGGAGACAGGCCTTTCTAATACCCTTCCTATAGACAATTACTACCAATTAGTCACACTGCAGGGCTAAGTAACACTCTCTCTCTGCACCTGCAAATCTGTGTTTGAATGCCACAGCAGAATCCACTGCAGGAATCAAAATTAAATTTGAACTGAAAAGCTAGCCTAATACCTTATTTATTACCTGCTACTCTGCAGAATAGAATATGTTGAAGAAGAGGCCCCCAAAGGTTATACTTTATCTTCAGCTTTGTTAGAATATTTCTCCATGAACAAGAGTCTCTTTCAGGGACAGATAATATTGGGAAATATAGTTTTATTTCTCTTGGGCCCTATGGTAAGCAATGCTGATTCAATCAGATCATACAGGCAGGAGGCTTAAATAAGATACCTGCCCTTCATAGAAAATGTTACTTTTGAATCACATATTAATACACGTGCTTATTACTGCATATCGTAGTCCACTCATCCCAATAATGGAGTTCTTAGGGGCTCCCTTGGGTTTATCCAAATGTTTTCACTTCTTTTATTTTGTAATTACTGAAGGTAAAATGCAGCAACTCATTTTGTCTTCAACAGTGATACTTTATAAATGAATTGATGACCATATAAGTGAAAGGTGCCCAAAATGTACAGTAGATATACCTCACTATAATGAACCAATTCCAATCCTGAATTAACCACTAATCAAATACAGGGCCATGGAATACACATTTAACCTTTATATATATATACACACACATACACACACACACACCCCCACATATACACACATATGTATATATAAATATATGTGTATGAATATATAAACACATATATAATCTTTTTATTTATATATGTATATATCTTTTGGTATATATGTATATATGTATGAACATATATACACACATATATGTGTGTATATATACACACATATATGTGTATATATACACACATATATGTGTGAATATATACATCTGTTGAATGGATGGATAAATTAAAGAATTCAGAAAGTTTAGCTTTGTAATGCATACACACCCCATCATTCAAAGACAAACACGTATCTCTATTCTCAAATACACTCACACTACATCAATTGGAAGCTTTAGCACAATATGAACATATTAAAAGTGAATAGAGGAATTGGAACTCTTGAGAATTATGAGTAATTCACGAATTATCTGCTCACAATATTTATTAAGGTCAAATCTAAACAAAGACACACAATGACAAATGACAACACAAAATTTCATTCATGCAATTGGAATTTAAAGATATATGAGGGATTTTCAAGTTGTGTCAGTTAATGTATCTGAGGTCACTGTAACTTAATCCATCGGCTCGTACCTTTGCCAGTATGAAACTAAAAAGTGATCTGGACGGTGGACAAATGACTGAATGACAAGCATATCTCTGCAAATATAATATTTATGGAAGAAAAATAAAACTGCTCTTCAGGTTTGTAAAACTTCTGTGCAGTTCTCTTGGCTTTGTTAATCTCATTTACTTATTGCCAGAGGCTTTTGCTAGCACTAGTTTTGACACTCCTCAGGCTAAAACTAAAAAATTTACTCCCAAAGATTTTTTTCAAAGGGCACTGCTTTTAAAACAGTCAGAGTGTTGAGCTAAAAAGCTGGTGAACTTGACCATCTTGGTGTTCACTGCAGAGCTGAAAGCCTCGGGCACTGGAAATGGAGGATCACAACCAGGCCTTCTAAGGGGACAACTGCTTCAATATTTGTCTCTGTTTTATTGTTCTTCTCTTCTCCATAGTTCCTTTCACTCCTTTCCCTTAGCTATCCAAGCTACTAGACTTGTCTTCTTCCCCCATTTTAGAATCAGATACAGGCACACACGCACATACACACACACACACACACACACACACACACACACACACACAAAGAGAGAGGAACACAGATACTTCAGATGACCACAATTCAAGCTAAGGTGGAACATTCGTATCTCCTTATAGCTATCTCTCAATAGTTCTTTCAATGATGGTTAAAATTTGATCATCACTGACATAAGGAAATGCAAGTGGGTAGAGCATCCAGATTTTTAATCATATTATTATGACACTAAGTAAAAAAAACAATAAAGTAAAAAGGCACTGGTTTGCCAGATCCAACAGAACAATGGTTCTCAAACTTCAGTATGCATCAAAATAATAAACTGAAAAGTCTTAAAACAGATATGCTGGCCCCATCCCAGCTTCTAATTCAGTAGCTCTGGGGTGAGGCCTGGGGATCTGCATTTCTTACAAGTTATCAGGTGGTGTGGATTTGTTGGTCTGGAGCCCACACTTTGAAACATCTAATGTCCTCTAATGCTGTAATACAGGAGTTATCTTGCTTTGTTTTAATTTCCCACAAAACAGGAAGCACTGTAGATTCCCACTTGAATTTCAGACATCTTAAAGTAATCCTTAAGGATCTCCAATTTTAACAAACATTTCCCATGATTCTAGGTGTGGTAGTTAAGAAGTAGGGTGACCATGGCCACAGTCTAGCCCGGATTGTCCTAGTTTACACTTGCTGTCCCAGTGTTCATCCAGGTAGTGGCCCCTTTCTCTCTAAAAATTAGAAGATACAGTATATCTTTATCCTCTCTGTGAATCATACCTGGAGAAACACTCTTGCAGATGTTAATCAGATCAGTAAATCAGAAATGGCTTCATATCCTGTTTAAAACTCCTTGCCCACTTGAGAACCAGACTGCAGACTGTGGTCCACATTGTTTAGCCTGCCATTACCGCACCTGTTAAGCCAGTGGGAGATCCACCACCATATGTGAGCTGAGCATCTTTTGGAATATCATTACCTATACTGAGTCATGACTTTCTGACTGTTATTTCTTATCTTGGCAAACAATTTTGAACAGGAAGTATAAGTAAAAGACATTGTTTGGGCCTGCCACAAAGTAAACAAACAAATAAGTAAATGAATAAATAATACAGGGTTTTTTTGGTTTTTTTTGGGGGGGGGGGTGTTTTGTTTTGAGACAGAGTCTCACTCTGTCACCCAGGCTGGAGTACAGTGGCTTGATCCTGGCTCACTGCAACCTCTGCTTCCTGGGTTCATGCAATTCTCCTGCCTTAGCCTCCCAAGTAGCTGGGATTACAAGCGCGCACCACCATGCCTGGCTAATTTTTGTATTTTTAGTAGAGATGGGGTTTCACTACGTTGGCCAGCCTGGTCTTCAACTCCCAACCTCAGGTGATCTGCTCGCCTCAGCCTCCCAAAGGGCTGGGATTACGGGTGTGAGCAACCGTGCCCAGCCAAATAATACAGTTTTAAAATAAAAGAGTATCCTGAAAACTCTACAATTCTGAATGCCTTTAAAGAACTGGTGAAAGAAATAAACGGTCAAGGAGAACAAAGTGTTAAGAAAGAGTAGAAAGTCTATGACCTTGTGGAGGTCAATATAAACATAAGTGAAAATAAGTGGAATTAAAAAAATAGAATGTAAGGGAGGCAAAACCACTCTGGCTGGAGGCAGGTCATCACCTCATAGGCTTAAAATATAATGCAGTACAAATTTTGATGCTGGGAATGGTCTATTAATACTTAAACATCAAACGCTGCAAAGACCCCACTGAACGCTGATTTATTTTCAAGACGTATGCCTTAACTGGTAAAGTAAGCAAGCCATTACCCCCAGACATCTACACGAACTCTACCTTAGCTCACCATGTGCCCCTTTCCTCCTTGCCAATATAAATGTAATGAATCTTCAAAGATACTGGTGATTATGCTTCATGCTTCAAAGTTTTTCCAAGTGTGTACTAGAAGCCACCTGAATCATAATTATTCATGATTTCCATTTAAAAAATGGCTTCAGAGCCCAGGCCAGGGTTTTTCCATCAGAATGGTTGGGAGTGAGTTTGTATATCTATATTTTAATCAATATAGAGAGGACACTTTTGCATGTTAAAATTTTTAGAACTTATCTTAGGGTTTTTCTTTTTTCAATTGCTTTTAAGTAGCTAGTTTTCTGGAATAAAACAGAGGAATTTAGAAATATGGGGTTTGATTGTTTGAAATTATGTTTTAAATTTCATAATATAAAGGGCTTTACATAAAATGCACATTTATGGCAGTAAAAAGCTGTCATTCATCACATGGCAAAAAGAAAATTAAGATAACTCAGTCTTTTAATAGATATTATTTTATTATACAGTATTTTAAGGAAAACTAATGGAGTACGTTTCTTTATAAAAACTTTTCTTCTAAAGCATTCCAGGAGAGGGAAAAACTTATGAAACTGTCAATTAAACAGATTTAATTATTAGAGTGTTCCCTTTACTTGCTAGAGTTGAGACTGAGGAATATACAATTCTTAAATGTGTCTGAGCACTTTGGCAATGAACAGGATCCACCAGCATAAAAATGGGTAGAAAGCAGAGAAAAAATTCAAGATGAAAAAACACTTAACACAATCTGTCTCAAGCAATCTATACATGAAGTAAACATTTTATCTAAGGACCTATAAACTCCAAGTCCACCATTCTGTACTCTTAAAAAAAAAAAAAAAAAAAAAAAACTGACCCGAAAAATCATCTAGCCAATTCCCAAAAGAAGGAAAGTATGGTTCTAAGGTATATTCTCAACTTAATACATACATTTTATTTTCAATCTACCAATTTACCTCCATATCTATTTATAAAATATATATAAAATATATACATATATTTCATATATATTTGAAGGAAATATATGAAGCTGCTTAAAAGATATAAGAGACATTAAACTACAGATCAGAGATTAAAAACTGTAGTGAGAATGAATATATATAAAATAGCTGTCAGAGTTGATGGCATAATTTGCAGTTAGCATCCCCACCAAACACTAAAATCACAAAGGATTCCTTTCTAACACCCTATTTCCATATCCACAACATCAAAGGCCAAAAGAAAGTGATTCCAGAAAGATTCAATAAAATAATTAAAAGCTTAAAAAACACCTAAGAGAAAATACTAACATGACCTCTTGCCCACTAAATGGCAATTATACATCCTTCCTCATCTGATTAGGAAGGTCATAACTTGAGACTCTAATCACGCGCTGTCTTCTTCAGAATGCCTTCTCCTATCCCATTCACCGCCTTTCCTGTCTCATTTACTTATGCTTATGAGAGATGCCTACAACACTTTACTTTTACACATGGATTGCACTTTATGTATTATCTTCCTTTGTACATCTTGAGTAATAATGAGCTAGGGACCTTGTTTATTTAATCTTTGAATCTACAACCCTGAACCAAGTTTTTGCCTGGCTCAAAATAGGTATGCACTCAATAAAAATGTTGGTTGAATGAATAATTGTTGAAATATTCAGCTGAAAATACTGGCTGAAGGATAAAGTTATAATTGGCTCCAGCTACTGCTCTCTCAAAGCAATTCAATTCAATTCAACTCAAACTAATTCAATTCAACTTCACTCAACAGACATTTACTAAGGGTCTAGCTTTTGCCTGTAATAGAGATATAAACAGTTTTTTGACCTGAATTGTCTCTTCAATTGCCTTAACACTTTACTTTGCCAATAAAGGCACAGTTTAAGTCGACAACCAGAAATTAATTACAAGGGAACAGAAATCATAGTAGTGCTCCACGTTCTATGGGAAGAAAATAAGAGTAAATAGATATAAAATGATTTCTGTAGAATTTTGTACAGATTGCATGTAGGCATATATTTACATCTAGGTTTTATTTTTAAATAACCTACCAGCCTTTCTTAAGTGGGCTTTCTAAATAGAGGAACATTCCTTGCATGTAATAGATTATCTGTTTCTCTTAGTCATCTAAAATAGTAACAGAACAGCATTAGCAGTTTTTGGAAGAACTGAGAAAATGATTAACTCAAATAATTTCCTGTGTTCTGCAGGTAAACTGAGAAGCCTTGTTGAAACATGCTGCCAGAGTCACTATTACAGATTGTATACAGCTTATACAGTTTGCCCCTCCCTAATAACCAACTGTAGATCAAAAATATTTGGGAAAAGTTGGATGGTTGTGTCTGTACTGAATATGTACAGATATTTCCCCCCATCATTATTCCCTAAATGGTACAACAACTATTTACATAGAATTACACTGTATTAGGTATTATAAGTAATCAAGAGATGATTTAAGGTATAGAGGAGAATGTGCATTGGTTATGTCCAAATACTATGCCATTTTATAGAAAGGACTTGAGCATCCATGGATGTTGGTATACAAGGGAGGTCCTGGAAGCAATTCCTCACAGACACTAAGGGATGACTGCATTTATATTTAAGTTTTTCAGAAGTTTATGAATTGGTAATTAATTGGTAGAATTAATGGTGTTTAATAATATACACGATCATGGAATAATTCAGCATATTCACCTTAGAATTAAGCTCTTTGACTTAAATGATTTAAATAATTGGCTCAACTCTGCTTCACACATTTTGGAAAGACACAGAAATAGATTTAATGGGGGACCATTCGAAAAAGCCCTTCCTTGAGATGGTATAAGAGTTATTATCCTCTGTCTGAGTTTAAGAGAGTTTCACTTAAAATAATGACTACTTTAAATGCTTCCTATTGCCAAGATTCCTTGGATATGAAGAAGACTTTCATTTAGGATTTTGGAGACATGAATTTAAAAGCATATAGGAAGAAGCAGGAGTGATGCTCCAAATATATTCAATATTGTCTTCATGGAAGAAATGGATGATAGGTCTTTGAGTCTATCACAAAACTGGCTCCAAGGTGTGGGAAAAAAACTGTAGTGATAGAGAACTTTAGCTACTCATACCTCCAATACAAAGTGTGTGCAACAGGGAAAATGACCTAATTAGATCACGTTTTAGAGTCTTCCACACCTAAGAGTCAATGATTCCAAGAAAAAGAGTGCCAGCCCCAGAAATTACAAAACAAACTCTGATCTTTCACTGTCTCAATAAGAACTGTGTCTTCATTATTTTCCCCGCAGATGCTGCACTAATCTGGGACTAGAATCTTTGTTGAACTGAAGCTATGCTTTTCCATTTACATTGTCCTTTTTCAGTGGCTGAATGTCCCAAATTCTTTCCTAACTCAAGACTTTTGCACATGCCCTTCCCTTTACTCTTCTTGTAGACTCTTTCTTTCTTTTTTGTTTCTAAACAGATATGTTTTTACAATTTATTTGCTCAATTCTTTTAAATTTTATTTGTAACTGACAACTAATAATTATATATGTTTGTGGGGTGCAATGTGATGTTTTGAAATATGTTTACAATGTGAAATGATTAAATCAGGCTAATGAACAAATTCATCGCATCACATACTTATAATTTTTATGGCAAAACATTTAAAATTTACTCAGCAATTTTGAAGTATGCAATGCATTATTATTTATTATACACCATTTTGTGCAATAGATCACTAAAGCTTATTCCTCCTGTCTAAATTAAACTTTGTACCCTTTGATCAACATTTCCCCTTTCCCTATCCAATCCCTCCCTCAACCTCTGGTAACCATCATTCTATCCTCTACTTCTATGAGTTCAACTTTGTAAAATTCCACATGCAAGTCAAATCATATGGTATTTGTCTTTCTGTGCCTGGCTTATTTCAATTGGCATAATGTCCTCTTAGTTCATCCATGTTGTGGCAACTGGCAAGACACTCACAAGCAGAATGAAATTGGAAACTTATCTCACATCATAAACATAGATCAACCCCAAATGGGTTAAAGACTTGAAAGTAAAACCTAAAACTACAAAACTACTAGAAGAAAACACACAGGAAATGCTCTGCAACATTGGTCTGGGCAAAGATTTCTTAGATATGACCCCAAAAGCACAGGCGAGGAAACCAAAAATAAAGAAATGAGACTGCATCAAACTAAAAAGCTTCTAGACAGCAAAAGAAACAACTAACAGAGTGAAGAAACAACCACAGATTGGGGGCAATTATTTGTAAGCCATACATCTAATAAGGGGATAATATCCAAAATATATATGAAAGTCAATAGCAAAAAACCCCACAAATAAACTAATCAAAAATGGGCAACCTAAATAGACACTTCTCTAAAGCAGACATACAAATCTCCGACAGAGATATGCAAACATGCTCATCATCACCGATCATCAGGGAAACGCAAATTAAAACCTCAATGAGCTATCACCTCATATCTGTTAGAACAATTATCGAAAACACAAAAGATAAGAAGTGTTGGCAAAGGTGTGGAGAAAACGAAACCCTTGTGCATGATTTGTGGGAATGTAAGTTAGTATGGCCATTACAAAAACAGTATGGCAGTTCCTTAGAAAACTAAAAATAGAATTACTATATGATTCTAATAATATGTCCAAAGTAATTGAAATTAGTGTGTTTTGCTGGGCACTGTGGCTCATGCCTATAATCCCAGCACTTTACGTGGCTGAGGTGGGTGAATTGCTTGAGCCCAGGATTTCCAGACCAACCTGAGCAACATGGCAAAACCCCATCTTAACTAAAAATAAAATTAATAAAAAAAAAATAGGTGGGTGTGGTGGCTTGCACCTGTAATCCAAGTTACTTGGGAAGCTGAGGTGAGAAGATCACTTAAGCCCGGGCTGTGGATGCTGCAGTGAACCCAGATCTCACCACTGCACTCCAGCCTGGGAGACAGAGTAAGACCCTGTCTCCCAAGAAAAAAAAAAAAAAAAAAGCAATCCCTGTGCCAGACATATCTGCACTACCATGTTCACTGCAGAATTATTCACAAGAGTTAAAATATGAAAGCAATCTTGGTGTCCATTATCACATAAATGGATAAAGAAAATGTGGTGTATATATACATACACACACATACATATATATACACATACGTATGAACACACACATATATATATATACACACACATACACACATGCACATACATACATACACACACATGGTGGAATACTATTTGGTTTTAAAAAGGGGGAGAAATGCTTTCATACCTGGCTCTTTCTAATGCTGAAGTCTCAACATAGTGCTACTTCCTCAGAGAGACCTTCACTGAAAAAAACAACTAAAGTAAGCCCTCTATTTATTGTCTATCTCGGCACCTCAATCGTTTAATTCATAACATCAATCACTTTTTGTGATTATTAATTTCTGTCTGTTTCTTTCAACAGAATATACATTTATAGAGTAAGGACCATGTTTGCTTTCCCCAACATCTAGCATATACAAAATGTTCCATAAATATTTTATTGGACACATGAATGCATAAGCACAGTGATGGAAGGGAGAAATGCAGAGTTAGTTCAGGTGATGTTTGGGTGTGGCCTGGGCAATGGCAGATGTTAAGTTACTCAAATAATGCCGGTAATGGTGAGTTGAAACTCACTTGGGCCACTTCTACATAAGTGGATCAGAAATGAAGAAACAAAAATATTCTGGCTTCAATATTACTTGGTTCATTGCTTGTGTAATGAGAGTTACAATGACCAATCTTTCTGGATGGTTTGCCATTTGCAAGGCATTACAGATTAGCTGAAGTCAATCAGATAGATGAGAAAATCTGGCCTATTTCTTAAAATTTCCACTTAACCCAGATGTACTCTATGTTTTTATTCACCCAACTCTCTCTTTAGTGTTTCAATTGTTTTGACTTCATAAATAGCCTCCTTGTTTAGCTAACCTTGATTCAGGCTTCAGTTGTTGGTGCAAAAATTCCTTCCTCAGGAAAACTTCACTGACCAGATAACGATAAGCTTTTCTAATTCCCTGTACTTTTCCTACATAATAATAAATTTGCATGCTTATACAATTTCCTATAGTTTCTATATCCTTGAGGTTAGGGCCAGCATGTTTCTTTGCTCTCTACTGTGTCCCCAGTGGCAAGCAATAGTGGCTGACACATAACATGTGTTCAATCAGTATGAGTTGATTGGATTAATCACGGTTCCTCTTATCTATTTCATGGACCTTCTTCTTCTTCAAAAAAAAGTCAATTACACACAATTAGACAAAATTCAATGTAATACATCACTTTTGTAAAACTGAAAAGTGGAGATGTTTGTATCAAAAGCAAAAGGAAGAAAATTTTGCTTCAAAACTTATTCTTCGCATTTACCTACATACATATAACTATAAAAAAGATGTATATTTAATACATTTATTAAATAAAAATAATCACAATTTGCATATTGTTCTATATGCTGCTTTTCTCATGGACACACACACATCTCTTCATAACAGAATATACTGGCCTATCTTATTTTTAATGGGGTTATAATATTCTACTGTAGGTGTGGTCCATACCTTTTAGAACCTTTCCTCTACTGATAGAATATTAGATTATTCATGATTTTTTCCTATTACAAACAAAGCTACAATGAATATCTCTGATATACTTCATTACATACATGTTTAAAATTTTTAAATGATAAAGTCTTATACTACAAAAAGGCTAGGTGAATATTTTATTTTCTTGAAGTGTACCACATTCTAGATGCATGCTCAATTTATTTCACAAGGTGATCAAGTCTAAAGGCTGGCTATGTGAGACACTTAGCATTATGATTCAACTCTAATTTTCATCAGCAACTTGGAAGATCCATGAGCTGTTTAGATAAGTCTGTTGTATAATTTGAGCACATCTGTCTTCTTGAGCTATCTTGTGCCCCAGGGTGATGAAACAAAATTTCAATCAAAAGAAATACAAATGCTAAAATAACAACACATGTAGAATAATATAAATGTACTTAGTCTTTTCCAAAAAGGGATTAGGATATTCTCCCAGCACAACAGTTATAAGTAAATCATTGCTAAATATAATGCACCTCTAGCTGGGGCAAAGTAACTGAACATGGAATTTTTTTTTTTTTTTCTGCTAATTTGCTCCCAATAATAAGTGAGACAGCAAACAAAATATTTATTAAAAAATGGCACCTTCTAGTTATAAGAAGCTAAAGTAGGGGAGGTTCCAAGATGGCCAACTAGGAACAGCTCCAGTCTACAGCTCCCAGCGTGGGCACCCCAAAAGACAGGTGATTTCTGCATTTCCAACTGAGGTACTGGGTTCATCTCAATGGGGCTTGTCAGACAGTGGTGCAGGAAAGTGGGTGCAGCCCACGGAACCTGAGCCGAAGCAGAATGAGGCATTGCCTCACCCGGGAAGCGCAAAGGGTCAGGGAATTCCCTTGCCTAGCCAAGGGAAGCCATGACAGACAGCACCTAGAAAATTGGGTCACTCCCACCCTAATACTGAGCTTCTCCAATGGTCTTAGCAAATGGCACACCAAGAGATTATATCCCGCACGTGGCTTGGAGGGTCCCATACCCATGGAGCCTCCCTCATTGCTAGCACAGCAGTCTGAGATCTAACTGCAAGGCAGCAGCGAGGCTGGGGGAGGGGCGTCTGCCATTACTGAGACTTGAGTGAGTAAACAAAGCGGCCAGGAAGCTCCAACTGGCTGGAGACCACCACACATCAAGGAGGCCTGCCTGCCTCTGTAGACTCCACCTCTGGGGGAAGGGCATATCTGAACAAAAGGCAGCAGAAACTTCTGCAGACTTCAACGTCCCTATCTGACAGCTTTGAAGAGAGTAGTGGTTCTCCCAGCATAGAGTTTGAGATCTGAGAACGGACAGACTGCTGCCTCAAGTGGGTCCCTGACCCCAGAGTAGCCTAACCAGGAGGAACCTCCCAGTAGGGGCCGAATGACCCCTCATACGGCCAGGTACCCCTCTGAGACGAAACTTCCAGAAGAATAATCAGACAGCAACATTTGCTGTTCAGCAATATTTGCTGTTCTGCAGCCTCTGCTGGTGATACCCAGGCAAACAGCGTCTGGGGTGGACCTCCGGCAAACTCCAGTAGACCTGCATCTGAGGGTCCTGACAGTTAGAAGGAAAATAAACAAACAGAAAGGACACCCACACCAAAACCCCATCTATATGTTACCATCATCAAAGGACAAAGGTAGATAAAACCACAAAGATGGGGAGAAACCAGAGCAGAAAAGCTGAAAATTCTAAAAATCAGAGTGCCTCTTCACCTCCAAAGGAACACATCTCACTAGCAATGGGACAAAGGTGGACAGAGAATGACTTTGATGAGTTGAGAGAAGAAGGCTTCAGATGATTGGTAATAACAAACTTCTCCGAGCTAAAGGAGGATGTTTGAACCCATCTCAAAGAAGCTAAAAACCTTGAAAAAAGATTAGATGAATGGCTAACTAGAATAAACAGCGTAGAGAAGACCTTAAATGACCTGATGGAGTTGAAAACCATGGCACGAGAACTACGTGACACATGCACAAGCTTCAGTAGCCAATTTGATCAACTGGAAGAAAGGGAATCAGTGATCGAAATTAAATGAATGAAATGAAGAAGAGAAGTTTAGAGAAAAAAGAGAAAAAGAAACAAACAAAGCCTCCAAGAAATATGGGACTATGTGAAAAGACCAAATCTACCTCTGATTGGTGTACCTGAAAGTGTTGGGGAGAATGGAACCAAAGTGGAAAACACACTGCAGGATAGTATCCAGGAGAACTTCCCCAGCCTAGCAAGGTAGACCAACATTCAAATTCAGGAAATACAGAGAATACTACAAAGACACTCCTCGAGAAGAGCAACTCCAAGACACATAATTGTCAGATTCACCAAACTTCAAATGAGGGAAAAAATGTTAAGGGCAGTCAGAGAGAAAGGTTGGGTTATCCATAAAGGGAAGCCCATCAAACTAACAGCAGATCTCTCAGCAGAAACTCTGCAAGCCAGAAGACACTGGGGGCCAATATTCAACATTCTTAAAGAAAAGAATTTTTAACCCAGAATTTCACATCCAGTCAAGCTAAGCTTCATAAGTGAAGGAGAAATAAAATCCTTTACAGACAAGCAAATGCTGAGAGATTTTGTCACCACCAGGCCTGCCTTACAAGAGCTCCTGAAGGAAGCACTAAACATGGAAAGGAACAACCGGTACCAGTCACTGCAAAAACATGCCAAATTGTAAAGACCATCGATGCTAGGAAGAAACTGCATCAACTAATGAGCAAAATAACCAGCTAACATCATAATGACAGGATCGAATTCACAATAACAACATTAACAGTAAATATAAATGGGCTAAATGCCACAATTAAAAGACACAGACTGGCAAATTGGATCAAGAGTCAAGACCCATCAGTACGCTGTATTCAGGAGACCCATCTCACATGCGGAGATACACACAGGCTCAAAAAATAAAGGGATGGAGGAAGATCTACCAAGCAAATGGAAACCAAAAAAAAAGCAGGGGTTGCAATCCTAGTCTCTCATAAAACAGACTTTAAACCAACAAAGATCAGAAGAGGCAAAGAAGGCCATTACATAATGGTAAAGGGATCAATTCAACAAGAAGAGCTACCTATCCTAAAAATATATGCACCCCATACAGGAGCACCCAGATTCACAAAGCAAGTCCTTAGAGACTTACAAAGAGACTTAGACTTCCACACAATAATAATGGGAGACTTTAACACCCCACTGTTAACATTAGACAGATCAACAAGACAGAAAGTTAACAAGGATATCCAGGAATTGGACTCAGCTCTGCACCAAGCAGACCTAATAGACATCTATAGAACTCTCCACCCAAAATCAACAGAATATACATTCTTCTCAGCACCATATCACATTTATTCCAAAAATGACAATGTAGTTGGAAGTAAAACACTCCTCAGCAAATGTAAAAGAACAGAAATTATAACAAACTGTCTCTCAGACCACAGTGCAATCAAACAAGAACTCAGGATTAAGAAACTCACTCAAAACCACTCAACTACATGGAAACTGAACAACCTGCTCCTGAATGACTGCTGGTTACATAATGAAAGGAAGGCAGAAATAAAGATGTTCTTTGAAACCAATGAGAACAAAGACACAACATACCAGAATCTCTAGGACACATTTAAAGCAGTATGTAGAGGGAAATTTATAGCACTAAATGCCCACAAGAGAAAGCTGGAAAGATCTAAAATTGACACTCTAACATCACAATTAAAAGAACTAGACAAGCAAGAGCAAACACATTCAAAAGCTAGCAGAAGGCAAGAAATAACTAAGATCAGAGCAGAACTGAAGGAGATACACAAAAACCCTTCGAAAAAATCAATGAATCCAGGAGCTGGTTTTTTTGAAAAGATCAACAAAATTGATAGACCGCTAGCAAGAATGAGGAAGAAAAGAGATAAGAATAAAAAAGAAACAATAAAAAATGATAAAGGGGATATCACCACCGATCCTACAGAAATACAAACTACCATCAGAGAATACTATAAACACCTCTACGCAAATAAACTAGAAAATCTAAAAGTAATGGATAAATTCCTGGTACACCCCACCAAGACTAAACCAGGAAGAAGCTGAATCACTAAATAGACCAATAATAGGCTCTGAAATTGAGGCAATAATTAAGAGCCTGCCAACCAAAAAAAGTCCAGGACCAGACAGATTCACAGCCGAATTCTACCAAAGGTACAAAAAGGACCTGGTACCATTCCTTCTGAAACTATTCCAATTAATAGAAAAAGAGGGAATCCTCCCTAACTCATTTTATGACATCAACATCATCCTGATACCAAAGACTGGCAGAGACACAACAAAAAAAAGATAATTTTACACCAATATCCCTGATGAACATCAATGCAAAAATCTTCAATAAAATACTGGCAAACCAAATCCAGCAGCACATCAAAAAGCTTATCCACCATGATCAAGTGGGCTTCATCCCTGGGATGCAAGGCTGGTTCAACATATGCAAATCAATAAACATAATCCAGCATATAAACAGAATGAAAGACAAAAACCACATGATTATCTCAATAGACGCAGAAAGGCCTTCAACAAAATTCAACAGCCCTTCATGCTAAAAACTCTCAATAAATTAGGTATTGATGGGACATATCTGAAAATAATAAGAGCTATTTATGACAAACCCACAGCCAATATCATAGTGAATGGGCAAAAACTGGAAGCATTCCCTTTGAAACCTGGCACAAGACAGGGATGCCTTCTCTCACCACTCCTGTTCAACATAGGGTTGGAAGTTCTTGCCAGGACAATTAGGCAGCAGAAAGAAATAAAGTGTATTTGATTAGGAAAAGAGGAAGTCAAATTGTCCCTGTTTGCAGATGACATGATTGTATATTTAGAAAACCCCATAGTCTCAGCCCAAAATCTCCTTAAGTTGATAAGCAACTTCAGCAAAGTCTCAGGATACAAAATCAATGTGCAAAAATCACAAGCATTCCTATACACCAATAACGGACAGAGAGTCAAATTATGAGTGAACTTCCATTCACAATTGCTTCAAAGAGAATAAAATATGTAGGAATCCAACTTACAAGGGATGTGATGGACTTCTTCAAGGAGAACTACAAACCACTGCTCAAGGAAATAAAAGAGGGCACAAACAAATGGAATAACATTCCATGCTCATGGATAGGAATAATCAATATCATGAAAATGGCCATACTGCTCAAGGTAATTTATAGATTCGATGCCATCCCCGTCAAGATCCCAATGACTTTCTTCATAGAATTGGAAAAAACTACTTTAAAGTTAATATGGAACGAAAAAAGAGCCCATGTTGCCATGACACTCCTAAGCAAAAAGAAGAAAGCTTGAGGCATCATGCTACCTGACTTCAAACTATACTACAAGGCTACAGTAACCAAAACAGCACGATACTCGTACCAAAACAGAGATATAGACCAACGGAACAGAACAGAGCCCTCAAAAATAATACCACACATCTACAAACATCTGATCTTTGACAAATCTGACAAAAACTAAGAAATGGGGAAAGGATTCCCTATTTAATAAATGGTCCTGGGAAAACTGGCTAGCCATATGTAGAAGCTGAAACTGGAGGCCTTCCTTACACTTTATATAAAAATTAATTGAAGATGGATTAAACACTTAAATATTTGACCTAAAACCATAAAAACCCTAGAAGAAAACCTAGGCAATACCATTCAGGACATAGGCATGAGCAAGGACTTCATGTCTAAAACACCAAACACAATGGCAACAAAATCCAAAATTGACAAATGGGATCTAATTAAACTAAAGAGCTTCTGCACAGCAAAAGAAACTACCATCAGATTGAACAGGCAACCTACAGAATGGGAGAAAATTTTTGCAAGCTACCCATCTGACAAAGGGCTAATATCCAGAATCTACAAAGAACTTAAATACATTTACAAGAAAAAAATCAAACAACCCCACCAAAAAGTGGGTAAAGGATGTGAACAGACGCTTCTCAAAAGAAGACATTTTTGCAGCCAACAGACACATGAAAAAATGCTCATCATCACTGGCCATCAGAGAAATGCAAATCAAAACCACAATGAGATACCATCTCGCCATCATTAAAAAGTCAGGAAACAACAGGTGCTGGAGAGGATGTGGAGAAATTGGAAAACTTTTACACTATTGGTGGGACTGTTAACTAGTTCAACCATTGTGAAAGACAGTGTGGCAATTCCTCAAGGATCTAGAACTAGGAATACCATTTGACCCAGTCATCCCATTACTGGGTATATACCCAAAGGATTATAAATCAGGCTGCTATAAAGACACATGCACACGTATGTTCATTGTGGCACTATTCACAATAGCAAAGACTTGGAACCAACTCAAATGTTCATCAATGACAGACTGGATTAAGAAAATGTGGCACATATACACCATGGAATACTATGCAGCTATAAAAAAGGATGAGTTCATGCCCTTTGCAGGGACATGGATGGAGCTGGAAACCATTCTGAGCAAACTATCCCAAGGACAGAAAACCAAACACTGCATGTTCTCACTCAGAGGTGGGAACTGAACAATGAGAACACTTGGACACAGAATGTAGAACATCACACACTGGGGCCTGTCATGGGGTGGGGGGAGTGGGGAGGGATAGCATTAGGAGATATACTAATGTAAATGATGAGTTAATGGATGCAGCACACTAACATGGCGGGTGTATACATATGTAACAAACCTGCAGGTTGTGCACATGTACCCTAGAACTTAAAGTATAATAATAATTTTAAAAAGCAGCTAAACTATCTCTTTTATGAGAATTTTGGCAGGATGCAAACATTAAATGGCAATAAAATAAGAACTATTACTCCCATCATACTCTAGAACAATGTTCGGCACCAATTATTTGATCAGTACTTAACAGAAATTAGGAACAGTAAAACTACCCAGTAGGAGGTTTTGTAATTAACAGGATATTAAAAGAGAGCAAAAAATTAGTTTTGGAACAGATGATGCTACAACACTACAAATAGCTAGATAGCAATTTAATGATTATCCAAGTCCTTAAAACTTCTACTTTAAGTAGACAAATACTGGACTTAATATTAGCAAAACCAGAGCAAATTTTTCATGAACATGTTTTCTCTTTTGTAGTGAATTTTAAGGTACATTTTAGTCATGTTTATTAATGCATCTATTTTGGGCAAAAAGGACTCCACAGAGGCACATTTGGGGAAAAAAAAAAAAAAAGTTTCACCCTGTCTTTCAGAAACCACTGACTTCCTCCTTGCAGCATCGAGAAGTGTGTCTGGATGAGCATGATCAATGTTCATTAAATGCACTAAACTGACAGGTACACAAAATGGCACCACATGTTTGTGCATCTGAGCTTTCTATAATGAATAAATGGAGCGTGTGATCCCAAAGGCAGCTGCACCAGCCATAACTCTGTATTTGACACTTGACTGCTCTTAGAAGTTTGTTTGTCAAAAATTGTCCATTTGGAAAAAATAAATAAAGAAAGGCAACAACTTGTGAGGCTTTCCAGAGGGCAGTTACAGACAAGCTTCTTAGGAACACCACTTCTAAGAGTCAGATTGTTCTCAGATGAATCAATTATTTATTTTACTGGTTATCAGTTCATCACTGTTGGAGTTCATTCTAAGTTCATTCCACTAAAACAACGCAATTGCTTTACATGCTAAAACCCTAAGTTAACGTGAAAAAGAGGGCAACTAAAGCCAATGCTGCTTTTTCAGTTTGATATGGAAATTCAAATTCGGCACTAGACATCCAGGACAGGTGGCAAACAGGAATAAAATAAATTTAGTTCCTGGACAACACACCACTAACTAATTTCCAAGAAATGTTGTATCTCATTACCTGATGGTCCCTCCACCTCTACATGTGATAAAGCAACCCTTTGAAACCACTGCACACTCAGGCGTTAGGGGAAACAATATCAGCAGCTCTCTCTTTATGTCAAAAGGTCTTTACACTTTGTGACGAAGAGTCAAATCTATTTCTTTCCAATTCTGAATTATTTTAAGGATGTACAGAGATTCAGGAAATCAATAAAATAAATTCCTGTATCTCATCCAGACCAGAAATACCAACAATCTATAGGGAAGAAGGAATTGGCAGTGAAGACCAGCTTATAAAGCAATGACTTTAGATATAAGTACTTGATCCAAAACTTTGCTTATTTTCCTGATATAGGCTGTCAGGAATCCAAATAGTGCTCACTATTACAAATCACTTAGATCTTCTAATTGAAAAGGTGCCTTTGGTTTCTAGAGGCTGTGAAAATGACAACATCTGTTTGGAGTTGGAAGGAACTTTGCACACTATCAAATTAAGACATCTCATTTTATAAAAAGCTCTAAATCCCAGATCTCCTAACTCCTGAACTACCACTGTGTTTCTACCATGGAAACATCTGGAAAGAGGAGGAAGGAGAGTTCCTTAAATGTAATTGGTATTGGAACCCAGGTTAAGGAGCAGGGGTAACACAAATTGACTTCAGAAACTGGTCTGCATTCCTCCCCTGGGCAGTGCTCTAGATGTGGTTAAAACCCCTCTCTAATTCTGTACAACTTCATCTCCGGTGAAAGCCACTTAGTGACATCTTGTGCTGCCTTTTTATTTTACTGTTTTATTTTCTGAGTACGGAAAGATAAACTTATCCATAAAAGCTAATTACAGAGGCAGGATTAAATAGTGGCTAGGAGCACAAAATCAGGTACACTAATTTTTTTTTTTTATGAATGACATCTAAAAGGACGGGAAAAGTACAAATTCTCTCCCAGGCTCTTACTTCCCTGTGTGTTGTTGAGCAAATTATTTAATCTCTCTGTGACTAAAAGTTTCTCATTAGCAGAATGAAAATATCATTGTTAGCTCCAAAGATGAATATTATTGCAGAGAAATACTGTAAAGTACTTAGCATGTTTCCTAACAACGTAAATATTCAATACTCAGCAACTATATTATAAATGGTCTTGGTGTTTGCCCTATCTTCAATGAACAGGTGTTAGACTTTGGGGAGGATGCATGTGTCATTCAATAGAATGCCCAGTGAAGATGTGAAAAGGGCTTCAACTACTGATTGTCTGGTGCTATCCATTACAATGGAGAAGAAAAAAGAAATCAAGATTAACAATATGAAGGCTGGGGCCAGGAACCGTGGCTGATGCCTGTAATACCAGCTTTTTGAGAGACCAAGGTGGGCAGATCACTTGAAGTCAGGAGTTTGAGACCAGCCTGGCCAACATGGTGAAACCCTGTCTCTACTAAAAATACAAAAATTAGCTGGGCACAGTGGCAAGTGTCTGTAATCCCAGCTACTCGGTAAGCTGAGGCAGGAAAATTGCTTGAACCTGTGAGTGGAGGTTGCAGTGAGCTGAGATTGTGCCACTGCCCTCCATCCTGGGCAACAGAGCCAGACTCCTTGTCAAGAAAAAAAAAAAATGAAACCCCCTGAAGGGGACCCACCCTAAAGCTCACTCCCAGTCATCTCTAATGCCCCACAAGAAGGCATTGCTTGTTATGCAGTGGTGGTCATTAAGGTGATGTGGGAGGGCTAAACTGGGCCTGGAATGTGAAAAATGTACCTGAAGAAAGGCTTGTTTCTGCAAACTCTTTCAACAGGGCATGCTCTTGCCAGTAGGGTGTGGGGTGTGCCTTAGTTTGAGTTTTCCCAGAAGAACATGTGTACTTCAAAAACAGGGCAAACACTGAGATCATTTAAAATGCAACTGCTGAGTACTGAACATTTACTTTATTAAGGCAAAATGTGAAGTACATTCTTTCTCTGACTATTCCTGGCCATCTCTTGAGGTAACAGTGCTATGACATTTTACTGATCAGAAACGTTAATCACAGAAGCAGACTCTAAAACAACTACTACAGTGTAACTAGTTTAAGAACTATAGGCAGTGTCAGAAAGAAAATGAAGAAATGACAAAGGGGAGTGAAGGCATTCAGTAAAGAACATTCGGCCCGGGCGCGGTTTCCCACACCGGTAATGCACTTTGGGAGGCAGTGGTGGGCAGATTACTTGAGGCCAGGAGCTCAAGACCAGTCTGGCCAACATGGCGAAACCATGTCTCTACTAAAAATACAAACGTTAGGTGGGCATGGTGGCGCATGTCTGTAGTCCCAGCTACTCAGGAGACTGAGGCACAAGAATTGCTTGAACCTGGGAGGCAGAGGTTGTAGTGACCCGAGATTGTACCACTGGACTCCAGCCTGGGTAGCAGAGAGAGACTCCATCTCAAAGGAAAAAAAAACAAAAAACAAAGAATTTTCTATTCAAGCAGCAAACATAGCAGGCAATCCTGCAGAGAAACTCTGACATGGCATAAAGCACACCTCACAGAGTTATCGCACCAGCGAGGTGAGAGAGCTGGGTAGTTATACAGCCTCTCTTGAGTCATTAATTAAGAACTATTCCTAGAGGGTTTTCATTCTCCTTATATAAAGCTCACTTGTGCATATGAACAGTGCAATTTCCCATAGTTTTTGGAAAAAGTGCTGAGGAACAAACCTGCAGATACTAGGAGTTAGAAGCATTCCTCAGAAACACAATTAAAGGTCTGAGGCATATGGATAGGGCACTGACAGCACCAGCTGCAGGGAGTCATAATGCTTGCCTGTACTATTGCACTGTATGAGGAACAAATTCTAGCAAATTCCCTGACTCTACATGCCAGACTGTCTTCCAGATGTCATGTTGCCAACGACCGTGGCTTTTGGCAGCATCCACACTTGGGACAATTCGATCTGTAACTAAAAATTGTAGTCATCAAGCACAGTAATTATAAACATTTAATAGTCTGAAACCATAGGGAAATAAGTATGTGAGCTGATGTATTTGTATATATTTGCATGTATAGGGAAGGAAGAGAAAAATGGGTCCTGGAAACCACACATATATTTGTATAAACATGATTATTCCTTGAAAGATTTGGTAAATTCATTTAATACAAGAAGGCATTTGATTTTCTATAGGTTTCCTTAACATATTCTTTGCTTCCTCATCATCTTCTGCATGACACTATGTTATGTTTGTTAGTGGAAGTAAGTTTTAAAAATTGGTTGAAAATTACATTTTAGATTTATTCACACAATGCTATTTGACATATAAGTGCTTTATCTTTTAGTTGCAGACTTCTCTATTTGCAGTGTTACCTTATGTCATCCATATTACATTTCACTAAAATGCCAGCATTTTTTGAATCACTGGGCTGGAAGGGACTTACAGAGATCAGTTTATTCCGTCCCCTGCCTAGGAACAAATAAACATTGAATATATCCTGAACACATGAGAATCTCCAGAGGTAGATCTCCCCACTCCCACCTCTTTACTTCTTGATAGGACATTCCAAGTTCTTTACTAACTCTATTCCTAAAAATTATAAAGTCTTAATAAAGTTGAATGTTCTAAGATACAGAAAGCTACATTAGAATGGAATGTTACTTACATTCATTTGAGCTTTTCACTCAATAGAATTTTGGGTATGTAACTCATGTCAGGAAATCACCTGGTATATGACTGATTGGTTGCAATAATGGAATATAAACTATTACCCAAAGTCACTTATATTTTCTCTAAGGAGTAACCAATTTTTAGAAATTATTTTTAAACGTGAACCATATAGCCATTTAACTTCTACCAATTGATCTTATTCATGAAACCTAGAGATAATTTAAAATAATTTGACTTTTACCGTGAGATTTTGAGGAAGGTCTTTATCTTTTTGGGCCTCAGTGTCCGTGTCCTGGCATGAGACCCAAATCTTTTTTTTTTTTTTTTTTTTTTTTTGAGACGGAGTCTCGCTCTGTCGCCCGGGCTGGAGTGCAGTGGCCGGATCTCAGCTCACTGCAAGCTCCGCCTCCCAGGTTCACGCCATTCTCCTGCCTCAGCCTTCAGAGTAACTGGGACTACAGGCGCCCGCCACCTCGCCCGGCTAGTTTTTTTTTGTATTTTTTAGTAGAGACGGGGTTTCACCGTGTTCGCCAGGATGGTCTCGATCTCCTGACCTCGTGATCCGCCTGTCTCGGCCTCCCAAAGTGCTGGGATTACAGGCTTGAGCCACCGCGCCCGGCCTGTAGGATTCTTTTATTTCCTGGGATTCTCTAAACACAATACAAATACAAACATCATGAACTGTAAATTATTCCATTCTTTCACAATGCAAGCCGACATGGATTTAAAACGTTATTGATTACTTTCATTAATTCAATGTCCCTGATACTGTTTTATGTATTATTTTTTCTTAATATAACACTTTTGTTCTTTTATATATCAGAAATGCTGAAATATTTCCTTTCCTATAAGCCTTGGATGTGCTTTGCAAAAATGGAACCTTTTTACTGATTCTTTATTTCAGCTTTATCAGCAGTTATTAAAAACACAAATGCAATTGCCAAATTACAGCCTTATGCTGACACTGGACCATGTTAAGCAGTATATAACAGAATAGAAAGTAAACATTTGCTCCTGAGGCAAATTCTATTGTAGTTAATGATTAAGTATCTAATGATTAGATTGATCTAATTTTAATTTTAGTACCTGGGCTGTGAGCAGTTTTATGTTTTGAACCCTATGTCTTAGTTAGCATTTATAAATACTTTCTGTATATTATTTTAAAGAGGTTGCTCTAATCTCACATTTTTCCTGTGTAGTGATTTTTTAATAGACTTTATTTTTTCTAGGCAGCTTTAGGTTCACAGCAAAATTGAGGGGAAGGTACAGAGATTTTCCATATATCCCTGCCCTCTTACACATGCAGCCTCTCGGAACTACCAATATACCTGACCAGCGGTATATTTATCATCATCAATGAACCCATACTGACATATCATTATTACTCAGAGTCCATACTTTACATTAGGGTTTACTCTTATGTTTTACATTTTATGGTTTTGGAAAAATTTATAGTAACATGTATCTGTATCTATCATTATATTATCATACAGATTAGTTTCACTGCCCTAAAAATCCTCTGTGCTCTATTAATCTCTCTGTCACCCCAAATCCCTCGCAACCACTGATCTTTTTACTCTTTCCATAGTTATTCTACCTTTTCCAGAACGTCATATAGTATATAGCTTTTTTCCAGATTGGCTTTTTCACTTAGTAATACACATTTAAGTTTCTTCTATGTCTTTTCATGGCTTGATTGGTCGTTTCTTTTTAGTGCCAAATATTATTCCATTGTCTAGGTGTACCACAGTTTATTTAAACATTCATCTACTGAAGGACATCTCGGTTGCTTCCAAGTTTTGGCAATTATATATAAAGCTGCTATAAACATCGGTATGCAGGTCTTTATGTAGACATAAGCTTTCACCTCCTCTGGGTAAATCCCAAGGAGTGTGATTGCTGGATTGTATCATAAGAGGATGTTTAGTTTTGAAGGTTCTAATCTCATTTTATTAGCTAGTTTATTACCATCGCTCCCCTAGAGGTCTCCTGGCAGGTTATTAATATGAGGGAATGAGAAGGAAGCAGAAATTCACAGCCTTTCTTATGACCCCAGAGTGAAGTAGGAAAGAGCTCAGTGCAAACTAAGTATTTCTAAATCCAAATCTTAATTGTGGAATTGAGGTTACTGGTTTTGAAACCAGCTAAAAATGGGTTAATTAATGTTCCTGTCTGGCTGTCAATACAGTAGAAAGTATACAAGATTGAAGGGACTGGATTCTGGTCTAGAATTTTTCACCAACTGTCTATGATGATACAGTCCAGCAGTTATTTATCTGTAGTTGGATAACTGCTGGATTGTTTCATCATTTTAAGCTTTAACACTGACAAAAGAGAGGAAGTGGAGAAATGGAAGTAAGTTATATGAAAAGTAAATGTGCTTCTGTCTGGTCCAGGACAGATAAGTACCTGAAGGGAGCGGGCAACATGTCCCACACTAAGGGAGCTGAAGCCCTATTTATAATCAATCTGCCAGCTCTCCACTAAGAAGGTTACTTCTCAAACTGTGAGACTTCTGCTAAAAGAAGTAACTCTGATGTTGTAGAAACTTGAGACACTGGGCTGGGCGTGGTGACTCACGCCTGTAATTCCAGCACTTTGGGAGGCCGAGGCGGGTGGATCACAAGGTCAGGAGATCAAAACCATCCTGGCTAACACAGTGAAACTCCGTCTCTACTAAAAATACAAAAAATTAGCCGTGCGTGGTGGTGGGCACCTGTGGTCCCAGCTACTTAGGAGGCTGAAGCAGGAGAATGGCATGAACCCGGGAGGTAGAGCTTGCAGTGAGCCGAGATTGTGCCACTGCACTCCAGCTGGGGCGACAGAGCAAGACTCCATCTCAAAAAAAAAAAAAAAAAAAAAAAAGTTGCGACACTGGAAAGTCCCCTGATTTTTTTACATCACAAGTCATACAGGATTTTCAGAGGCAAGAGTGGCATCTGGAAACTCCAATGAGGAAGCATGAAGAGTCAACAAATGTAATATCCACTAATGAAGCTCAATATTCCATTTTGGGGAAGCCTCCTACTTTAATATGTCAGTTTCCTCACATGTAACACAAGATGGTTAGATTACCTCCCAATTTTCATTTCCGTATATTTAAATTACATTTTACATATGTTATATGAAGCAGATATTCCTACTATCTCCAATTCAAAAATGAAAAACTAATGGCATTGATAAACTAAGTAAATTTTGGAAGGTCACAAAATTACTAGGAAAAAGTTAATTAGGGCTAATAAAAAGTGACATAATCTATTAAACCTCAAATTTAAGAATTCTATTCTTTTATGGAGGATGCAGGTGGCCTGTGATATGGAATGATCATTATGAGGAAATAAGCTTATAACTTTATTTTAAAAGTTCTATTTTATTATCCAAAACCATTGTCTGATGTATATATATGTGTGTGTGTGTACATATATACACACATATATATGTATATATATTTATTTATTTTTTGTTTCCTTAGATTGTTCACTCTGTGAGGACATGGCACACTAGTATCTTATATGTTTCTTAAAAATTCCAAAACAGGTAACCTAATGCTTATTAAATGGCTATTGATTGACTAAATAATTCTCACTCCAATTCACCTTATACTGAAATCCGCCCAGTAGTTAAGAGTACAAGAGTACAGTAAAACAAATGTGGGTTATAACTTTGGTTATTAAGCTTCTAGAGTTGTTACTGAAGGAGGAGAATGTGCTGCAACCAAGAACTCTAATAGGACAGGGCCAACCCAAATCCCAAATTAAAAACCAAATTTAAAAAAGAGGTGAGAATAAATAAGGCCAACATCAAATTCAATAGTGCAGAAATGGAGTACCTTATTGTTTAGAAAGTTTCTGAAACTTATAGAAATCATATTATTAATAGAAGAATAAAATAAAAAATTAAATAGGAAAAGGCAAGGGAAATTATAGCAGATCAAACCCAAACCCTGGGTTCTACAGAAATGTATACCAAGCAAACATACTTTCTTACACTTACCATTGAACTAAAAATAATGTGGTATGTTTAATAATTTTCTTCTTTCTTATAAAATGACCTATCACATCCCTGTCCTTGGAAATGTTATGACTTTTTAAAGGCACCTGACAATTGCCCACACCTGGTTAAGCTCAGTGAAACTCTTGCACTATTACAAAGCTGATCCATAAACTGAAATAATCCTGTAAAATTCATATACATTACCAGAAGGCTCTAGTTATTATGGTTCTCTTGCACAGAGGACACAGGTTTGATGTGGGCAAAACATTATGGGGTCTTTACAAACCAACACAATCAATACTTTTAAAAAATACTGTTGCTCCTGGAATGGTCATTCATGCTGAGAAGGCTAAAGTGAGGAGCCACATAATAGACACTGGTTTTCTTAGCATGAATGCAAGGCAGAAGAGCACATTTAACACTACAGTATGACTACCTGGCACTCTTTCAAGGCAATTGAGAAGTCAGAATACCTTATCCACAGTATAAAAAATAGTGATGCTCTTAAATGAGTTGCCAAAATAGAAAGTGATTAAACCTACCTTGTATTAGACTTAATATATTGGATATAATGATCTACATGGAAAGGAAACCGCTTCCCAATTTTGAAATATGAGAAGAGTTTTGCAACGAGGCTCACTCAATGTTTATTTTCTTTTCTGTGTGCTTTTCCTTTAATGTGCAAATAATTTGATGAATTAAATTAGGATTCTTGAAAGTATATTCATAAGTGTAATTGATCTGAAATATTCTTTTGTGCTGTGTTTGGCAGATCTTTGTATTAATGTAATGGTGGCTTTATAAAAATAATTTTGAATATTCCTTCTCTCTCCATACTATAGAAAAATTTAAATACAAAACAAAATCACCTCATTGAATGTCAAGGTATGATAATTTTGTGAAAAGTAGTTTGAAAATTTTGATTTTTCTACAGTTAATGTTTTTTAAATATTTTCCTTTATAATCTACTATGACATTTATTTCTGATAATATAAATAATATCAATTACTATTAACAAGTAATACAATTACAAAAAAGAGAAGTTTTAATCACTTGAATTCCCAGACAAAAATAACTACCCATTAACATTTTAGTGAGAATCATTTTACATATTTATTTTAATGCATATATATGCCATTTTTTGTTGTCATATTCTTTTAAAATGGCACTTTTTTTAACATTTCACTATACTTTTTAGGTTTATATGCTTACTTCATTTAATGAGAAATTTGTATGTGGGACATACTAAGGGCAGGCAATATGCTAAATGGTATAGAAGAAACAAATTACTACCTAAAATGTACTCCCAAAGAGGGTGCAGTTTAATAGGTGGGATGAAACACTTACATCAATAATTCAAGTAACATCACTGGTCTATGAAAGCCATGGACATTTGGTATCTACCAACCATCCTACATTGTTAGAAAACCCTGAAATCCCTCAAGTCAGAAAGTCCCATCTACCATTTTCCAGCCATATCTCTACCTATATCATTCATATGCTGGGGGCACCGTCCCCATTGTTTATGGTGTGATGGAGGCATAGGTCTGTGCCATCCTTGGTATTCAACGAATGGCACCAGTATAGACTCTGGATGCTGAAATAGGGATTAGGCTAAATACTGAGTTGTTAGCACCAAACATGTAAAATATTTAACTGAAAGAATCCACACTTACAGCTGTAAACAGTAGGTAGTCAGAAAAATAATTTGAATTTGTTATTTAAAAAATCATGGGTCGGGCGCAGTGGCTCACGCCTGTAATCCCAGCAATTTGGGAGTCCGAGGCAGGCGGATCACTTGAGGTCAGGAGTTCCAGAGCCTGGCCAACATTGTGAAACCCCGTCTCTACTAAAAATACAAAAATTAGCTGGGTGTTGTGGCATGTGCCTGTAATCCCAGCTACTCGGGAGGCTGAGGCAGGAGAATCACTTGAACCCGAGAGGTAGAGGTTGAAGTGACCAGAGATCGTGACACTGCCCTTCAGCCTGGGCAACAAAGGGAGACTCAGTCTCAAAAAAAAAAAAAAAAAAAAAAAAAATCAAGGTTTATATAAAAATCTTTTCAGAATGGGAAGAATACTACAAAAAAATTATTTTTCAAATCTAAGAAATTTAGCATGACACACCTAGATGTCCAACGAATTAGACGGCTGTCTTTCTTTCACACTTAACACCATTTTCCCCATATCAAGAGGCTTAATGCTTCAAGAACAGAAATCTGAGTTTTCTTTTGTTACTCATAGGAGTAATATCTGGATTCTGAAAATAAGTGATTGAGAATGATTTGATCAAGAACATTGTTGAAGTAATTTAAACTGGAGTATCTCATTATTTATAGTCAAGAAGCAATCTCTCTCCAGTTGTTATCATTCACTTTGATTCCACTAAAGTAGAGATACAAGAGCCAAAATGAGTGAGAAGAGTTAGCCCTCTGACAATTTTGGTTAGAGGAGACAGTCATTAGATTAACCTAATCTGCATAGTACATTTTAACTCTGCAAATGAATGTAGAATCATATGGAATCCTGTATCTATTTTTGAATAAAAATAATGTACATATTTGGAACAAGAGTAATAACAGTTAACATTTATTGAGTGCTTACTATCTACTCTGAAGGTAAAGTGTAACTTAATCACCAAAACAATTCTATGAGGAAGGTTCTAATATCCTTTTTATTTTTAAAAAAGCAAGATACAGTTAATATAAATAAATTGCCTCAAGTCACATAATATCAAGTAGAATATCTGTAATTCAAATTTAAGCACTCTGATTCTGCAGCTTTCTATCCTAACTACTATACGATTCTACCTTTTGTTTTCAGTTACAAATGTATATATATATATATATGAGGCACAAATGCAGTAAAAAAAAAACCCTGTTATTTGCTAGATAATTTCTGAGGCTTCAAGAACATGCAAACACAGGATTTTGTTTTAAAGACTCATTACTATTGTGTAAGAATTAGAAGAGCAAACCGCTACCCCACGTGGGTGCACCCATCTGACACGAGATCTGTTGACTAATAAAAATATATTTGTGGCCGGGCCCGGTGGCTCACGCCTGTAATCCCTGCACTTTGAGAGGCCAAGGCGGGCAGATCACGAGGTCAGGAGATCAAGAACATCCTGGCTAATATGGTGAAACCCCGTCTCTACTAAAAACACAAAACAATTAGCCAGGCATGGTGGCGGGCGCCTGTAGTCCCAGCTACTTGGGAGGCTGAGGCAGGAGAATGGCGTGAACTCGGGAGGCGGAGCTCGCAGTAAGCCGAGATCGCGCCACTGCACCCCAGCCTGGGTTACATAGCAAGACTCTGGTCTCAAAAAAATAAAAATAAAATAAAAATAAAGTATTTGTAGGCCGGGTCTGGTGACTCATGCCTGTAATGCCAGCACTTTCGTGGGCTGAGGAGGGTGAATCACCTGAGGTCAGGAGTTTGAGACCAGCCTGACCAACATAGTGAAACCCCATCTCTACTAAAAATACAAAAGATCAGATGGGCATGGTGGCGGGTGCCTGTAATCCCAGCTACTCGGGAGGCTGAGGAAGGAGAATCACTTGAACCCAGGGGGTGGAGGTTGCAGTGAGCAGACATGGCGCCATTGTACTCCACCCTGGGCAACAAGAGTGAAACTCCGCTTTCAAAAAAAAAAGTATCTGTAAATTTGCTTCTGTTATATTCATCACTAGGAGGAGGATGAAGTGATTGTATATATTCATATAATGGAATAATACACAGCAAGGAAAAGAACAGACTCCTGATACATGCAATACAGAAGAATCTTTAAAAATACTGTGTTGAGCAAAATAAGCCAGACACAAAACAGTACATACTTTTGGATTCCACCTATATGAAGTTCAAGAACAAGCAAAATTAATCTATGGTGATAGAATTCAAAAGACAAATTGCCACAGGATAGAAGACGTATTGACAGACAAGGAGTAAAAGAGAACTTTTAAAGTTAATGGAAAAATTCTCTATCTTGATCAAGGTAATGGTTAGATGAGTACATATATGGAGCAATAGATTAAACTTAAAATTTAAGCGTTTTTTAATAGTATGTACACTGTATCTCAATGGAAAAGGGGGAAAACATTACTTCAAAATACAGTAACCACAGAATAAAAGCAAAGAGGCACAAAAATTTGAAACTTACATGGTAAGACACAAAGAATAAAGTGACTCAATACTTTTTCCAATAACTTGATTTTTAAATTATAAATAAAAGGAAGAAAGAAAGAGTGGGAGGGAGGAAGGCAGGCAGGCAGGCAGCAGGCAAGGAAGCAAGCAATTAGTCCATTGATTGAAAGTACTGGGAATTTTGGAATTCCAAGTTTAAAGAATCAAACTTCCTTATGAAAAGACATTACAAAAAACTAGACAGGGCAATCATCTAAGGGTGCGACGTCAAAATATTTTATATCAATAGTCTACTTTTTCGCCGAAAAATGCAATAAATTAGGATTCTCTTAATCAGATTTTAGGTACCTTTATGGCATCTATTAAATAAACATCTCAATATTTCGGAAGAAATAAGCATGCATCATGCGTATCAGTTTTTCTTCTTTTTAGCTTAATTTCTATTTTTTTAACTTTAAGTACTGGGATACATGTGCAGGGTGTGCAGGTTTGTTACATAAGTAAATGTGTATCATGGTGATTTGCTGCACCTATCAACCCATCACCTAGGTATTAAGCCCTGCATGCATTAGCTATTTATCGTGATGCTCTCTCTCCTCCTGCCCCTGACCCCGATAGGCCCTAGTGTGTGTTGCTCTTCATACATGTTCCCACTTATAAGTGAGAAAAATGCATGTCAGTTTGTAAGTAAACTACATAATAACCACAGAAGAGAGTATATTAACACCATCGTTTTATATGTAAAGTCCAGTGGAAATACTGCATTTGTCTGTATTTGCTAGTCAGTGCTCATTCTGAACACATGAGACTACAGAGTTAAGGGCAAAACTAATAAAGACACTAAGGAATAGTTCTGACACTACACTTAAATAATATAAAAAATTAGGAAAAGAACATTTAGCTTTGCTGGACCAAGATCCCACAGCCAGGCTGACTATATGACTGCTCTTTTAATATGAAAGTAGAAAGAGGTAATTCATCCCCAAGCTTATTCACATGAATGAGCTCATCTAGCCTTTGATTTTTGATATCTCAGTAAAGGACATGCATTCTAAAGCAGTAACACTGAAAATATATCTGAAATTGGTTTTCTGTGTTGATACATTCTTCAGAACCCTAGTAACCTAGCTGTGGCTTTCTACTGCAGTCTTATTCGACCACCGGCAAGGAAATGGGCTATACAGTATATGAGGTTATGAAACAGAATATGAAAATAGGAGAATAAAAAAGTTATCTTCAAATATCCTCTGAGAGGATAAAATGGAGGATTACCACTTTACAACTGTCAAGAGAAGGGATTAATTTTATATCATTTTCTATTTCCACTGCCTGATGTGGTAAAGTGGATGAACAGAAAGCCATTGTCTTTATTAATTTCAAGAGATTGTTACAAGATGGAAATCTTCTGGAATTATTATACCTCTGTAACAATCTTTATCTAAAAACTATGACTCTTACAGAATTCTCTGTTCTATTCCAACTGTAAATGTTGTCAGAAGGATGAATTAGAGACATGCTGTCAACACAGATTTTCAGCATCTGTCCCACAAAGTTCATGTGAGCATCTTCCATCTTCTTACATTGGCCAAGATAACATTTTATCAAGAAGAACATGATTTAAATTAGATAAAGAAAAATGATTAAATGTACGTCACTGATTGTTTCCCCTCATAAACCAGTATGGTCTAGGTTAATATCGGTAAATCAAACTGCATATAGGTGCTGCCTAAACTATAATATTGCTAATTTCTATTAACCTTCCCCCAAACTGAAATTTGTATAATGACCCAGTAGAATCTTTTCTTGGAGGTGACAGTCAGACACCAACAAACCCATACCGGTAAATTAGTTTCACCAGAAAATATCAGCTATAGATTATATCTGTTTGTTTCAGTACATATATAATTTAGAAAATCACATATAACATATAATTTTATATATACATGGACATACTTCAATAGTGTATACATAGATAATATATATATGCATCATCTTTTAAATAAAGATAACATGTGCTTAATTATGTTTGAAATTTATATTCAAGTACAGTCTAAATATTCAAATAGAAATGAAATTTTAAAAAGATTAAAATGAGATCAAAAAATATTAACCACAAAGTTATGATTTCACAGTTATGAATTCATTGCTTATATCTTTGAGATTAATGATTGCTATAATGCAACCATTATAGTGGTATTGAAAATATATTTAGAGGCTGGGTGCGGTGGCTCACACATGTAATCACAGCACTTTGGGAGGCCGAGGCGGGTGGGTCACAAGGTCAGGAGATTGAGACCATCCTGGCTAACAAGGTGAAACCTCGTCTCTACTGAAAATACGAAAAATTAGTCAGGCGCCTGTAGTCCAAGCTACTCGGGAGGCTGAGGCAGGAGAATGGAGTGAACCCGGGAGGCAGAGCTTGCAGTGAGTAGAGATCACGCCACTGCACTCCAGCCTGGGTGACAGAGCGAGACACTGTCTCAAAAAAAAAAAAAAAAAAAAGAAAGAGAGAAAGAAAGAAAACGTATCTAGAAATTACTCAGAACTTTAAAAAGAGGAACAAATGTTTCTATCAAATAAAACCTGCAAGATGAGTGTGCTTTAATTCTCTGGAATTAATAAAATTTTAGCAGGTGATTCCAAAGCTGTAATTTTGTTCCTCTTTAATTCTGGGTGTAGAAACACCCTATTGTTCATCTTCCTTTAACAACGCAAATGTTAAAGATATTCTCATAAGACATAACCCTAATATGACTGATTAGCTGAAAAGCAGATTTCTTTCATACAAAAGCTGCCTATAAGTGCAAAAATAAATCTTGAAACTTTATAAATAACCTCAAAAATTTAATATCTTAAAAGTTATGAGACCTTAGGTAAGTCATAAACAGGGATGGCCTCAGTTTCATCATCTGTACAATGAGAAGACTGTTCTAAAATAGCATCTGGAATCCCTTCTTGCACAAATCCATGATGACACTGACATCTAGTAACACCACATTTTATTCTATGATGAAGCTTTTTTCACTCAGTATTGATAAATACTATATTTTTGTCATGGAGATGAGTTATGAGATACCACATATTGATAGGTCACTTCTGCTCTTTATTATTTCCCAATTTTCCAAGGGTTCACTTCAAGAGAAAAATTGGGAAACTTCTGTCTTCACAATTTATTAAAATGAACCACATGCCCAGAAATATACATTGCAGATTCTCTTCATGTACATCTCTATTTATTACATAAACCACAACTGTATTTCTATGAGTGACTCTCAGCATCCTTCCATTAGGAAACGGCTGGCATGACTTTCTCCTAAATGAGAATTATAAATTATACCTCTTACCACTTTTTCCCTCAAGTACATTTTCCTAATATTTAATTTATAAATCATTTCCCAGATGAATTAGTAATAAATGGTTGAAGGCGGCAGACAGGTCTCCAACAGGAAAGCATCATGCTTGCTGTTTACTGGGAGACCTCATTAAAAAGGAATCAAGAGAAAGCAAAATAAAAACAACCTTGTGAACCTTTGTAATTAGTCTCCAGGGATATGTAGGTTTTAGGATATCAATACAGAAATGGCCTAGTCCAAGCCCCCTCTTAGGCTGTACAGAAAATATCTACTTGTATGATATACTGTATGACACAGTTGTCTGCCATCAGAATAAAAACAAAGCAACAAATAAGTGCTACTTGATTTCAGATACTTTCTTCTTAAAACAACATTTGACACAGAATGACCTTCATAATCCTTTTAAACTACCATACTGCTTATAAATGAAGAAACTTTAAATAAATATGTCACATATTTGTGATATATACAGATACATACATACATGTATTATTAGGAGTATGGTTGCCAACAATTTAGATTCATCACATAGGGAATGTTACATGAAAGGAAGATTTATTTTATGTAGTGATTAATCTTTTAATTTACCAATTTTCAAAATAGTGTATTTTCTTAAAGTCTAGTCAGGATGGGAATAACTCTTCATGATTGCATTTGTTTGTTATCCATCAGACAACAGATATGACATTTTGACAAATTTGGGAATCAATTTTAACATACAGCACTATTTCCACCTTCTCATGACCAAATAAACATCCCAAATGACAGAGGAACCAAGTACAAAGTATGCGGTCAGGCAGCACATGAAGCTAATACTGCAAAAATACAGACACAACACCCAAATCCTTCTCCAGTGTTCTTTATATTTGTTCCCTTTATGATTCTCATATGTTTTGAGGCACTTTTACATAGATAGGCTTATGAAAGTTATGTTCCGAGAGTTATCAGATCTTGGTTTATCCATAGACCAAGTGGTTCATAAACTGATTGGCCAAAACAAAAACAAAAACAAAAAGAATTCCTGAAAAAACCTAGAAGTATGTCAGATCTCAGCATGATTCTTTAAATATATCCGGGTTTCTCAGAAGCTACTTGACAACTGATTAATCTCAATTTTTCCCCTCTGTTTCAAGCTAAATAAATTACAAGTAAAAATAACTCCTTTATGAACCTTCTCTCTAGACGCAAATATGCCTGTAATCTTATTAATCAAACATTTGCTCCTGCCACTTTCAAAATAACACATGAGCTAAATTTTCCTTTGTCCACTGTTGTATAAAAACTCCCTAAATAAAAGTTATTCACCTCAATATATGAGTTAGACATAGAAAGATATCTTGTATGCTTAATTTTAATATATGCTTCATGCAAAAATATCTTAATAAGTGCAACTGGAATTTAAGACTTTGGAATCAAATTTGTAGTTCCTCACTCTGTTCATCTCCTGCTAAGAAGTGTTAAATGTTTACCTGCTATATCATATTTAAAATTTACAGTAAGTGAATCTGAGTAAGTACAAAAATTGAGGAAACTGAGGCTTTAGGTAAGTTTTACATTCCTCTACAGTTTTAACTGGTAGAACCATACTTATATCACTTCAAAGCAATTGCTTTTAACTATTAGGCTACATTGTCTCTCTAAGTTATATTTCACATACTTTGTGACAGGCTCTGTATTGTTAGGCAAACTTTACAGACAGGGAATGTGAGGCTCAAAAAAGGTATGTTGTACAATATTACAAGGCTAGTTAATGAGAGAGCCAGACTTTTTTAAAAAATTACTTTATATTCGGCCGGGCGCGGTGGCTCAAGCCTGTAATCCCAGCACTTTGGGAGGCCGAGGCGGGCGGATCACAAGGTCAGGAGATCGAGACCACAGTGAAACCCCGTCTCTACTAAAAATACAAAAAATTAGCCGGGCGCGGTGGCGGGCGCCTGTAGTCCCAGCTACTCAGGAGGCTGAGGCAGGAGAATGGCGGGAACCTGGGAGGCGGAGCTTGCAGTGAGCCGAGATCGCGCCACTGCACTCCAGCCTGGGCAACAGCGTGAGACTCCGTCTCAAAAAAAAAAAAAAAAAAAAAAAAAAAAAAAATTACTTTATATTTAAAAAAATTACAAAAGTAGTACAGAGAATTCCCATACACTCTTCATCCAGCTTCTCCAAGGTTCATATCTTACATAACTATAGTGCAATTATTAAAACAGGGAATAAACTATAAACTTTATTTGGATTTTACCAATGGTTTCACTAACATCCTCTTCCTGTATTGTGGTATGAAGATACAATGAAGAATAATGCTAATTTATAGAGTGTCCCTCATGTTAGGTTTGCCTGGTGCAGCCTCATGATTAGATTGAAGTTATACATTTTTCACAAGAAACCACAGAACACATGTGCCCTTCTCACTGTGTCACGTCAGGGGTACATGATGTCAAAATGTCTTATCATTGATATTAAACATGATCACTTGATTAAGGTGATTAAGGTGGTACCTGCTGGGTTTTTCCAATGTAAAATTTAACATTTCCCCTTTATAATTAATAAATTTGGGGAGGATATACTTTGAGAGTAAGAAATATTTGTTTTTCTTGGACTTTCATCTACAAGTTTCAACATGCCAGTGCATCTCGTCTGGAATAATTATCTCCCTCCCTTCCTTCCTTCCTTTCTTTTGTGTTACTCTGTCATCTAGGCTGGAGTTCAATGAAATGATCTTCACTCACTACAACCTTGACCTCTCGGACTCTAGCAGTCCTCCCACCTCAGCCTCCTGGGTAGCTGAGACTACAGGCATGCACCACTACACCCAGATAATTTGTGTATTTTTTTGTAGGTAGAGATGAGATTTTGCCATGTTGCCCAGGCTGGTCTTGATCTCTCAAGCTCAAGTGATTCACCCACCTCAGCCTCTCAAACTACTGGGATTATAGGCATGTGCCACCATGCCCAGCCATTATCATAGTTTTCTAATGATGGTGTTAAATTTCCTTTATTCCTTCTACAATTCGTTTATTAATTATAATTCGTCTAGAAGTAAGAGCTGATCTATCTATCTATCTATCTATCTATAACAGTATGGGTTTGCATATATTTATTTTATTCTATGGGTTAAATAAATAGCCATAGTTATTAATTGGGTTGCTCCAATTTTCCAGCTTTGGTCATTGGGGGTTCTTCATGTCAGTGCCTGTGTACTTTGACTTGCACTCTTCCTTTTTGAGGACTTTCTAACTTTTTAGTGCCAAAGTTGCTCCAGGCTCATCTTGTACTTTCGCTACCCCAGATTTGGAATCAGCTACTTCAAAGAGCCTTTGAAGAACTGGTATTTAAATACCAAGATATGAGTCCTAGGTGTGCTCATTAATTTCAAGGTCTCTCACCAAACAAAGCTTGGAAATATATGTACCATACTGAACAAGAGCCAGGCATTTAATCCATGTATTTTTGCTCCCCCAAACAATTTCTGCCCCTGTTCTGAAATTGGATGATAATCTCATAGGATTCATAAATTGGGAAGAAATATGGAAAGAACAAGTCAATTATATAAATGATTAAAACAGAAAGAAGGATAAAATAAGGGCTTGTTATCTTTTATTATGTTAAGAACTAGCAGATGTACTTTACACTGAGAAGAACTCTGATATACTTTAAATTATACTCCCTGTGTATCTGATAAAACCTTTTAAACTTGATGCCTTTGCTTTCTTATCTAAGAAATGGGGATGACTGTCTCCATCCCATTCAGATGCCATAAGAATAACATAAGTTGAAAGCACCTAGTACATTCTAAACGACATGATTTTAGGGATAAACAACTGTCTGATTTGAAAATGCTTAATCCAAAAAAAAAAAAAAATACTGAGATGTTATAGGCCAAATTCTAGAGCTGTCCCTCAAAGGTTTCCATTTACTGATTATTCTATCAAATACCGATCTAAGTATTGCTGTGAAAGGTCTTTGTAGATGGAATTAAGGTGATTAACTAGCTGACTTTACAACAGGGAGATTATCCTAGATTATCAGTTGGCCCAATGTAATCACATGAGTCCTTAAAAGCAGAAGGGGAAGACAGGAGAGTCTCCTTCAGAAATATGTGGAGGAGAAGGTGAGGCAGGACAGATGAGGTAGAAAGGGAGAGGAGAGAGAATGTGAGAAGAACTCTACCATCATTTCTGGCTTTGAAGAAGACCAGCAGCCAGGGTATGCGAGCAGATGCTAGGAGCTGAGAATGATCTTCAGCCAAAACCCAGCAAAATATGAGGGCCTGAATCCTACAATCACATCCTGCTGGATTCTGCCAACAGCTTGAATGAGATTGGAAACAAATTTTCTCCTCCAGCTCCAGGAAGGGGAAAGGCCTGTCACGACCTTGCTTTAAGCTTTGTGAAACCCTAAGCAGAGAGCCATGCTGTGTTTACACTTCTGATCCATAAATATTGTAAGCTAATAAATGAGTGTTGTTTTAAGCCACTAAATTTGTAGTGATTCATTAGAGCAGCACTAGAAAACAAATACAGGAGGTTTCTGCAGAAGAAAAACGATTCAGATAAATGAAACAATTCTTTGCATTATTTATGTCAACTATAGAGCCTCATGCGCAATAACCGCTGTTGATAGATTACAGAAATCAGAAATGCCTGATGTGAAGAAATTGAGAAAGTATTCTATGGACAATCTGCACTCATAGGTCCACTAGGTATTTCCATGGGTTTCAAACAGAGGTTACAAACCTTCCTATACCCATTTTCTAAAGAGCAGCACGATGATAGAGCAGAAAGAATTCTAGGCTTGAAATTGAAATCTCTTAAACTCCAGTCCAGGCTGTATTAATTACTAGCCAGGTGACTTTTGGCATTTCATCACCTCTACACCTGAAGTTTGACATCTTTGATATGAGTATAAATATTAACTATGTTGGTTTAGATGCAATACTGTAAATGAAAGTTCTTTGTAGTTTAAAAAAATATAAACAATCAGCAGGTTTGAGTACATTATTTGGTGATTCTCAGAAACCACAAAATTAACAGCTGACAATCAGATTAGCCTAGACTACTAATTTACTAAGAGTGATTTACAATTACTCAGTGCTTATCTTATAGCATGCATATTCTTGTACTTTGAGATTATACAAGAAATATATTAGAAAGTAGGTTGAGATGCATAGGAAGAGCAGGAATAGAGAGATGGGAAGATCCAGAAACATCATGGTCATCCCAAATTTTCTGAGTAAAAGCAGCAGTAAGTTAAGAAAAGTGAGACAAAAAGAAAAATAATATTCTATGTTCCTTGTTATGTGTTGAACTGTGTCCCCCTTCAAATTAATATATTGAAGTCCTAACTCTCAGTACCTTAGGATGTGATCCTTTTTGGAAATAGGGTCACTACAGATATAATTCTCAGATTATATCTAGCATAAGGGATGAGGTCATATTGGAGTAGAGCAGGCCCCTAATCAAATATGGCCAGCATCCTTTAAAAAGAGGAAATTTGGACATAGACTAGTATATAGACAGAACGTCATAAGAAGGTTTAAGCAGAGCTCAGCGTGATTGATACAAGAAAAAGAAGGCCAAGGATTGCTATGAAATCACCAGAAGCTAGAAGAAAGGCATGGAACAGATTCTCACAGACCTCAAAAGAAACGAACCCTGTGGACACCTTGATCTCTGACTTCTAGCCTCCAGAACGATGAGACAATAAATTTCTGTTATTGGCCGGACTGGGTGGTTCATGCCTGTAATCCCAGCACTTTGGGAGGCTGAGGCGGGCAGATCACGAGGTCAGGAGATCGAGACCACTGTGAAACCCCATGTCTACTAAAAAAAACACAAAAAGTTAGCTGGGTGCAGGGTCAGGCACCTGTAGTCCCAGCTACACAGGAGGTTGAGGCAGAAGAATGGCATGAACATGGGAGGTGGAGCTTGCAGTGAGCCGAGATCGTGCCACTGCACTCCAGCCTGGGTGACAAAGTGAGTCTCTGTCTCAAAAAAAAAAAAAAAAAAAAATTCTGTTATTTAAGCCACTCAGTTTGTGGCAGCTCCAGGAAATTAATACACTCCACTATTCAAAAGATAAGATACACAAGGAACTATTGCAATCACAGCAATCTGTACTGCATAAGGTATAACCCGCTTAAAGAACTTTCATACACTTTAGGTATATTAAATTCCCCAGAAAAAACAGTGTACCATAAAGAAGGTGGGAATTGCTATTACTATATTTTGTAAGAAACTAGTAGATGTAAGACACATGGAGAGGCTTAGATAAAATCAGCGGTGGAGAGAAGGATAAAGAGGGATAGCAAATGAGTACAAAAATACAGATAGGAGGAAAAAGATCTAGTGTTCAGTAGCACAGATATGGTGACTAGTTAACAATAACTTATTGTATATTTCAAAATAACTGAAAGAGTGGAATTCAAATGTTCCTAATACAGAGAAATGATAAATGGAGAGACGGGAAATTGAGGTGGTGAATATCCCAATTACCCTGATTTATTAATTACATATTGTATGTTTGTTTCAAAATATCCCATGTACCCCATTAATATGTACAACTACTATGAATTCATAATACTTAAAAATAAAACATATAAAAAAATCAGAGATGGAGGAGGAAAAGACTTGAACCTGACACTTCTAAGTTTAAATCTATGTCTCCTTTCCACAAATTTGGCCAATTTTTGTTTGGTCCAAGTTCCAATATTTATCCCTAAGCTCATAAGAGAGATTCTGTCAAACAGAAAAGAGGTGGGAGTTCAGCTCTTAGACTGCATGTTGGGGACATGATAACATCCCATTAAATTCAGCTGCAAGGGAGATTGGGGGCAGAACCCTGATGGAAGGGGACAGCTGTCCTAGTAAGGCAGTTTCCATAAGCCTGTTGTCTTGATCAGTTTGTCAAACCAACCTGCTTGATCTACTCAAGTATGGTTCTAGCAGAGCACATGTCATAGACCTCATCTTTGTCAGATTCTGTTTTATTAGACTACAGTCCAGCAGACGTTCTTTGCCCCAGGGGGAGCTCTAATATATTTTAAATTATATGCCTATCTCCTCTGAGAAACTAAATATCCAGTTACTATTTTGCCGGCAAACAAAATTGCTTTTGGAGGATTAAAACATTAAATCTCTTGAGCTTTAAGTTAAAGTTAACCTGGTAATGTACTGTGGTGAACAAACAGCCACACTTGCGTGGTGAAAGTTTTAACCTCTACAAAGTTTCGCAGCCTCTCTGAAGAGCAATCTATTATTAGCTATAGAAACAACAGATTTGGAATCCCTGATGAAAACTTCAAACCATGTGCACAGTTCACTCCAAATAAGAATGAAATAATTCTTCCTTCTTTCTTGTTTGCCTCCCTAGCCTTGAATTACTCAGATTGTCTTCATCAATCAAGTCATTTGAGAAAACTAGAAAAGCCAAAATATCAGAAACCTATGATTATTTTACAGAAAAAAATAAAGCTTTAAGTTGTGAAATAATTGATACAGAAAAACATAATAAAGTGAACACTCTCTTTTATTATCTTAACTTCTAGACTGATGCTCCAAAATAGCCACTAGCTACATTATCTACAAATACCTGGGAGATTTCTGAACATCAGCAGGGACGAGTAGATCGATCTGACTACAGGAAATATGGTGCACTAAAAAGGACATTATACAAGAAGTCAGGAGACCTAATTTCTGTGTCTGACTCCTTCCCTAGCAGGCTCTCTGACCTTGAGAAACCTCTTGGGGTCTATCTCCCCATTAGTGGAATGAACAAAATGTTCTCTAAGGCCGATTTCTAATCTAAAATTATGAGATCCAGAGAATGTAACTCAGATAATCTGCAAAGTCTACTAAGAAGTAATTCTTAATTACAATTTTGTCAAATCTGGAAAATAACCTAATTCTGTAATACAGGTGATCAAAGTGGGATCATTCCATTTCAATATCTGGTATACACACATGAAAGGTGGAAAGTAGAGCAGAAAATTAAAATAAAGTGATTACTTACTATGTGCAAAAATAAGTAATGTGCTAATTTCCCAACACACACCTATCCTATCAGAAGTCTAAGAAGAAAACTATAATGATGCTCCCCAAGAGGGTTCATTTCAAACCAGTGATGGGGTTTGAATAATATATTTATATATAGTTATATATGTATATAAATTTAGAAATTGAAAGTTGGAATACAAGGCAGTATTTCTCCTATTATGTACAGCATAATCCAAATGACTTCAAAGTAGTGATTGGAAAACTTGAAATAAAAGCCATCACAAAGTTAGTTTCTTTGCTTATAGGTACAACACTTCAAATATTTTATTTTTAAAATTATAATAGTCATGGCTTTTGCACCATTACTCATACATAAGAACATTAACTTGTTACTAAATCTGTATTTTGCATCTCTTTATTTGATTTATTGAACTAAGACTTTTGAAGCTGAGCTATATTGTTTAGTTTCCTAAGTATCTACAGACATACAAATATGCACTAAGTGGCAAGAGGAAGGGTGGATGGTAAGCATGTGATTCCAAATCTTGTAATAAAATTTAAGAAGAAGGAAAAAAATAAATATATTTATATATATTCACACACATACACACACCACACACATATACACAAATATACACCGACACACATACACATATATGTATTTCTTTTACATATGTGTGTGAATGTCTGTGTATGTACATATATATTGTTAAAAGAATGGAGAAAATTTCAAAATATCACAGAAACAAGCTTTTGGTTTTGTGATATTGGAATTGTTTATAGTAGAAAACTATTATTTCATGGTAGGGTTACACAGGAAAGCTTCATAAATGAGCTAGCTCTTGAAGATGAGAAAGTGCTGCATCACTGAAGGCAGAAGAATGTCAAAATCCTTACAGGACTCATATCGCCCTATAGAAGTTACTTACATAAATATATCCTGGGAAAACCCAAGCCCGTAATTAGTCTTGGTTTGTCTATCCACATTCAATTTTATTACATGATGCACACAATTATAGTTCTTCCTGAAGTATTTCATAAGTAACAAAATCACTCACGTCTATTGATTCTATCTGAAGAAAAATGCAGAGGTTACTCTTTACAAGTAGATTTCCACCACAGCATAATTATGTGGTAAGCTGGTAATGACGAAACCATTTGATTCTTACTCTTCATTGATATAAATATACATTTAAATAACATTCATGGTTACTCCACTTAGAATCCATATAACAGACCAAATCCATTATTAACCCAAACTAGAATTAATTGCAGTGATTTTCAGAGAATCATAAACCTTCCTCATATCATATGTGAATATAGTAGATTTACTGAGCATTTAGTATATGGAGGGCGAATACTAAGTATCTTACATGTGTTATCTCATTCAATTCTCACAATAATCAAATGAGATAGTTAATATTAACATTTCCATATACAAATAGAGAAAAAAACAGAGACTCAGAGAACTTACATAACTAGGAACAGCTAGTAACTAAGTTAGCATAATGTATTTTCAAAAACAGCTCTCTCTCACTCCATTCTGAAATCACAGATGAGTGAATCCTAAGGTATCCCACAGAAAAAGAAACAAACAACAACAACGAAAACACATTCATCCACATCATAAGCACCGTCTTGGAACTATGGCCAAAGAAGTTACAAGAGCTCAAACTTACAGGGGCAAAAACAACATAAGACACTAGATAGGGTACAGAAGTGAGGAAGCTTAACAAGCTTACTCTGGCTTACCATGGCTGGTGATAAGGAATCTAAACTAACCCAGAGCAAGGGCAAACCGGAACAGAAAGTGACCCCGGAGAAACTGACTCAGATATTGGGTGGGGAAAGACAGTGTTCTAACCTAAAGGATATATTCTTTTCTCTTTTCTTTCTTTTTTTAACCCAGTTCAATAGCTCTTTCTTGTTTTAATGACTGGGTTGGACCAAAGGATATTTTCTGTATGTTGCCTTCTCCCCAAATGCTGTCTGATTCCTAAGTTAACATATGGGTTTTAAACCTACCACCTTTGATTTGGCCAATTTAAAACTTAAGATGTATCTAATAAATCAATATCTGGAAAGGCCTGAACCTCCACATTCTATAGTTTATTGCAAATCCAAATATATAATTCAAATCTCTGGTAAAACTGAAGGTAGGAGATCAAACTAAGTTAGCAAAATTGAGAGGAGAATGAGCACCATCATTTGTGATCAAGTCACGATCAGAGTTCATTTCCAAGTGTTTCGGGGAACTCTCAGTTCCATGGCATATACCTCAACAATGATGGGTCAGAAATGGGATTTTGGAGATGCTTATCAAAATAACTTTGTTTTAATACTGAACAAAACGTCATAGTCTTTGATGCACTGTTAATTCAGATCTAAATCTACCCTATATCTCATGCACAGTCCACTCAACACAGTATTGACCAAACCTGTCCATGGTAAACTTACTTCTATATACCTTTTTCACCTCAATGGCAATATAATGAATCAATCTCTCATACAGAAAGTAAATTTGGAAAAATATTAATTTTTTATAGTAGCTGTTGGCCAATAGTATTAATGAACTGAAAACAGTGCCATATTAAATATGAAACAATTTCAAGTAATTGCCATTCTGATGAATATTTGTCCCTAATTTGCATATAGAAAGCAATTAATTTAAAATAGAAAATGAGTTATTTCACACTAAAGAAGAAATATCATCTTTTGTTTTTGTTTTAATGAGTCATACAATTATGTGGCACAATCTATTTATTTTAGGAAACTTTGTGGATACAAATCCTATTCTTTAAGCATACTTAAAAGTTTTCATAATTTTTGAGGCACTGTTATTTATTTTTCAAGTGCTAACATATCACACCTTTGCCTGTAGGGCCTAATGAGGAAAATCATCTGGACTTTTAATATTTTAACTTTACAGAGAGTTCGAGCAAATTTTTAATTTGTCGGTTTCTTAAAACTGACTATAATGAAACAGTAGAGCATAGTCAAGGTACTTTTAGCACTCAAGCTATTTTCATATTTAGCCATTTTTAATAGAATGAATATACTCTTCATTTTCTTAGACCAAATTTAACCCCATAAAATTATTTGTTAAAAAATGTAATCTGTTTAAGTAAAGAGCACTGAGGTTGCTGCAGTGTGCTCAGAGTAACAAAGCTACTGAAATTTCTATGAATAAAATGAAAGTTTGCAGAAATTTAGCAAACTAATTATTTCTAAATAATCTCTTAGAATGGCTAAGTTAGTGAAACAGAACACATTTATTTTAGCACAGCTAACCCCAACATATATTTCTACTTGGTTAGAATTTCTGTTGATAGAACCACCAATCCACTGGCTACATCAGGGCTTAGGTGTTACTTCCTTCTTTATATTGCACTGCTGAGCAGTGTGGCATTTGTAACATTAGCTGCATATTGTAGTCTGTATTTGAGACAATCAGATGTATGTATATGTGAAGAGCACACTGTTAAAATATTCAGAAACTGCTGAAAAAAATCTTGCACCTAAAAGGAGACTAATCTTGTGCTCACAAAACGGAACAGAATTTAAGCTTATAAATTTTTTTCTTCAGAACATTTTAAAATAAAACGACATTACATATTAAAGAGAGAACCAAAGAAAACTGGGAGGCATCATCAAATATTAAAGCTAAGTACCCCAGCAAAACAAACAAACAAACAAAAAATTAATACGTTTTTAGTTCTTGCTTCAAAGAATGTAAGAGCTGTAATTCACGTAAGAAAAATAATATACTTACAGTACCAGATGTCTGCTTTCAACATACACTGAACGTATCTTTAGCACAACTTCAATTCATGTTGCATTATTTATTTCCTCCCTAACAGCAACAGAGATGCAGGATGTTCCAAAGCTTTACTTTCAGACAGTTTTCTTCAACTACAGTCTTTTACATGCCTTGTTATTTGCTTCAGTATCTATGAAACAACTCCATCCTTCAAAACAATCAAAACCCTTGAAGCAATCCACATCTGCTTCCTTATACTGAATTTCAAATCTAATCACACACAAAAATATCCTTTACTTTGTATTTGTTTCAGAAGTTTAGTGGGTTGAATATTCTAAACCCCACAGCATACCACTAAATGGTAAGGATGACATTACTGCAGCTCCTTAGATTATAACTGATAAGGTGAGGCTTTTGCATTTATATTGGGTTCTGTGGAGCTGATGCCATATCAGTCTAATAATTAATAATTCATGGAACCAAATTACAGCCTTAGAAGGAAACAGCTACTTTGACTAGTTCTTTCATAATCTTCTGATTTATGTATGACAGCACAGAAGAGTTCCAGGAGAGGTTAATAATAATAATAAAAAAAAACCCCAGACATAACACTTGAGTTTTAAAATTAGTACTGCCTTTGCACAAGCTTGGTTTGTTGTGGCATCATGGGAGCTCTATCTTTCTAAGCAGCTAATTCAAAGGGGCTCATCTTAAATGAGGATCTGGCTCATGAGGACGTCGTCCAGAGCAAAGGACAGAATGCGGGAGGCTGGGTAGGGGGTAGTAAAGTCAATGTGAGGAGTGCTTTAGACAAAAAAGGGTGGATTCCCCCAACTGTTTTCATATGGTGGTCTTTAACATGATTTCTGAGAAGATAGTATAGGTCCAATCTACCCTATATCTCATTATCCTTCATACTTAAGAACAGGCCAGGCTGGGCGCATTGGCTCATGCCTGTAATCCCAGCACTTTGGAGAGCCGAGGCTGGCAGATGGCTTGAGCCTAGGAGTTTGAGACAAGTCTGGGCCACAATACAAACCTTAATCTCTACAAAAAATTAGCGGGACATGATGGTGCATGCTTGTGGCCCCAGCTAATTAGAAGGCTGAGGTGGCAGAAGCACCTGAGCTCAGGAAGTCAAGGCTGCAGTGAGCCATGATTGTGCCACTATACTCCACTGAGTACAGTGACACTGAGACTCTGTCTTAAAAAACAAAAAAAACAAACAACAAAAAAACCCAACAAAAACAAAAATAACAACAAACAGCCCCGTAAGGAACATGGTTCCCATGCATGTGTTACGTGGTATTCCTGTGTGTTTGTGCTCATTCCTATACGAGCATGTGGGTAAGCACAAGAATTCATATGTAGTAGTTTATTCAACACAAGAGCTACCTATAAGCTATATGGCTTAATAATCTTAAAGATTATTTTTATTGAGGAATACTTCACATATGGTAAACCACAAAAATCTCAAGGGTATAGTTCTGCCATACAATACTATACAGCCATAAAAAGGAATGAAATCATGTCCTTTGAAGCAACGTGGATGCAGTTGGAGGCCATTACTCTAAGAAAATTAACTCAGGAATAGAAAAACCAAATACCACATGTACTCACTTATAACTGGGAGCTAGTCATTGGGTGCACTTGGACATAAAGATGGGAACAATGGACACTGGGAACTATTAGAGAGGAGAGGAAAAGAGTGGGGCAAGGACTGAAAAACTACCTATTCAGTACTATGCTCACTACGTGGGTGATGGGATCAATCATAACACAAACCTCAGCACCACGAAATATTCCCATGTAACAAACCCGCACAATGTACCATGTGATCCTAAAAGCTGAAATTTAAAAAGAAAGTGTATAGTTCAATCCATAATCCTATGAAGATATAAAATATATTTATCACTCTAGAAAGTTCCCTTATATTCTTTCCTTGTAAAATCCTGTCCCTAAAAGAATGGCTAGCCTCATTTCTTGCACTATAGATTATGTTCCCCTATCCTGGTGTTGTATGTGAATACAAACAGTATGCATTTCTTTGTGTATGGCTTCCTGTACTCACCATGTATTAAGACTTATTCATGTTGCTATTTTTAAACACTGCATAATATTCTACTGTATGAACAAACAACAGTTTATGTATTCTCCTACTGACAAACACCTAGGCTGTTTCCATTTTTTGCTACTTTGAATAAAGCTATTAACATTCTGGCTGGGTGCGGTGGCTTATGCCTGTAATCCCAGTACTTTGGGAGGCCAAGGCAAGCAGATCCCTTGAGGCCAGAAGTTCAAGACCAGTCTGGCCAACATGGTGAAATCCCATGTCTACTGAAAATACAAAAGTTAGTTGGGTATGGTGGTGGGGGTCTGTAACCTAAGCTACTTGGGAGGCTGAGGCAGGAGAATCTCTTGAACCCAGGAGGTGGAGGTTGCAGTGAGCAGAGATTGCGCCACTGTACTCCAGTCTGGGTGACAGAGTGAGACTCTGTCTCAAAAAACAAACAAAAAAACAAAAATTCTAATATAAAGGTTGTTGTAGACATGTTTTCATTTATCTTGGAAAAATTCCTTTGTGTATAAACATAATAAACATTATGGCTGAGTCACAGCATAGATGTGTTTTAGCTTTTTATAAAACTGTCAAACCCTTTTCCAAAGTAACTGCACCAATTTATACCCTGACTCATAACACATGAGAGTTCTAGTTGCTCCACATCCTTGCCAGTATTTGTTACTGTCAGTCTCTTTCATATTAGTCATTTTAGTGGATATATATTGGCATTCCATATGGTTTCAATCTTCATTTCTCTTGTAGCTAATGATGTTGAGCACTTTTTTCATGTGCACATTGGTATATGGCATAAGGCTCAGTTTTCACTAACTGTTAATAAAGTAGACTTTGGGTTAGCAATAGATCAAAAGGAGATTTTCCACATAAGTCTCAATGATCTTTGAACCAGTGCATCTATGAAACTCCATCTTCTCACCCAGTTAGGTCTAGCCCCATCCCTATGATCAGATACTGTTCCTGTTAACATGGAAACCCTAGAATCTGCCTACTCAGCCTCTAGTGGCTTCCTTTACTCTGGATTGATGATATTGTGCCTTTTTTTTGTTGTGGGAAGTCAGGGACCCCGAATGGAGGGACCGGCTGGAGCTCCAGCAGAGTAACATAAATTGTGAAGATTTCGTGGACATTTATCAGTTCTCAAATAATACTTTTATAATTTCTTATGCCTGTCTTTACTTTAATCTCTTAATCCTGTTATCTTCATAAGCCGAGGATGTACATCACCTCAGGACCACTGTGATAATTGTGTTACCTCTACAAATTGATTGTAAAACATGTGTGTTTGAACAATATGAAATCAGTGCACCTTGATAAAAACAGAATAACAGCGATTTTTAGGGAACAAGGGAAGACAACCATAAGGTCTGACTGCCTGCGGGGTTGGGCAAAAACAGCCATAGTTTTCTTCTTGCAGAGAGCCTATAAACGGACGTGCAAGTAGGAGAGATATCGCTAAATTCTTTTCCTGGCAAGGAATATTAATACCCTGGGAAAGGAATGCATTCCTAGGGGAAGGTCTATAAATGGCCGCTCTGGGAATGTCTGTCTTATGAGGTTGAGATAAGGACTGAGATATGCCCTGGTCTCCTGCAGTACCCTCAGGCTTACTAGGGTTGGGAAACTCCGCCATGGTAAATTCGTGGTCAGACTGGTTCTCTGCTCTTAAACATCTTAAACAACAGAAAACAGGGTTCATCAAGACAATATGTGTACTGCTGAACACAAACCCTCATCAGTAGTTCTGCTTTTGCCCTTTGCCTTGTGATCTTTGTTAGACCCTTATTAGTAGTTCTGCTTTTTGCCCTTTGAAGCATGTGATCTTTGTACCTACTCCCTGTTCTTACATCCCCTCCCCTTTTTAAAACCCTTAAGAAAAATTTGCTGTTTTGAGGCTCAGGCAGGCATCACAGTCCTACCGATATGTGATGTCACCCCCGGTGGCCCAGTTGTAAAATTCCTCTCTTTGTACTGTCTCTCTTTATTTCTCAGCCAGCCAACCCTTATGGAAAATAGAAAGAACCTATGTTGAAATATTGGGGGCGGGTTCCCCCAATAATTTTTCATTCTCAATATTGAGAAAAAAATTTCCTTTTTAAACGACACACTCTGCAAATTCATGTTCATTAATATGCCTAAAATTTACCTTTCATTGATGAGCTTTGGATTAAAATAGACTGGTGTTTGATTATATGTGGGTAGCCCTGACCAACACTGGAGTCTTACTTTTCTTATTTGTAAGATGAGAATAATATTAAAAGGAATAGTAAAAACCACAATTACTTTTGCACCAAACTAATAGCTGTCTCTTAGGGTTAGGAGGATTAAAACAGGTAATTGATATAAAACATATCTAGACCCACCAAGAGCGGTAACAATGATGGGAGTGGTAGCAATAGTGATTCCTACTATCCTGTCTAAAAGTTATCTCAGTTCATACTGGTCATTATATTCTTTGAGGAGCACAGTGGACTTATGGTCATTCTTCCCTATCTTTCCTTGATCTCTTTACGTATATAATTTATCTTGTCATAGCTTAAGTGATGAAGATGGTAATACTTAAAAACTTCACAAAATTTATGTAAGGATGATAATTTAAAAAAGAAGGTAATATGATTTGAAATGTTCATTATTATACTTTATATAATCTTACACATTGTTAGGCCCATACACATGTATTAATATTTTTAAGTGCATATCTCCCTAAAGATACATAATAGTTCTCTATCTATATAAGTATAGTAGACAGACATATATACATCTGTGAAAAACAGAAATATACTAAAAAGGAATGACCGATTAGTATCTGATGTATGCTATTAAAAGGTAGAAAGAAGGCCTCAAGACACTGTGGCAACATGATGAGTGTTACGCATTAAATTGTGTCTCTCATAATTCAAATGATGAAATCCTAATCTTCAGCACCTCAGAATATGACCTTATTTAAAAATAGGGTCATTACAGGTATGTCTAGTTAAATTAAGATATGGTCACTAGGGTGTGCCCTAATCCATTATGACTGGTATTCTTATAAAAATAGGAAACGTGGTGATAGGCACATGTACTCACTCAGGCAGAATACCATGTGAAAATGAAGGCAACAGGCTGTAACCCAAGGGAATTCCAAAGATTGCAGGCAAACCACAAGAAGGTAGCAGAATGGGATGGTACTCACAGCCCTCAGAAGTAACCAACCTGCCCACACCTTGGATTTTGGCCTTCTAACATCCAGAAATGTAAGACAATAAATTTCTGTTGTTTAACCCACCCAGTTTGTGGTACTTTGTTACAAGAGTCCTAAGAAACTAATAAATGGGTAAGTCAAGAGTTCCAGAAACAGGTAAACATACAAAATTTTAGTTAAATAGGAGGAATGAGTTTTGGTGTTCTATTGTTGTTTAAGCCACCCAGTTTGTGGTACTTTGTTACAAGAGTCCTAGGAAACTAATATAATGGGTAAGTCAACAGTTCCAGAAAGAGGTAAATGAACAAAGCTTTAGTTAAATAGGAGGAATGAACTTTGGTGTTCTATTGCACAACATGGTGACGATAGTTAATAATAATGCATTGCATATTTCAAGATAGCTAAAGAGGACTTAAAATGTTCTCACTGCAAATAAATATTTGAGGAGGTGGATGTGCTAATTATCCTGATTTAATCATTTCAGAATGTATACATGTATCAAAAGATCACACTGTACCCCATATATACAATTATTTGTAATTTAAAATAAAATAAAACAAAAAGAAAGACAGGCTACAGAGGATCTCCTTAAACATGAAGACTGTGTGCATATTCTTAATCTGGTAACAAGGCATAATGAGTAGTAAGCCCACTAGAGACATTTAATAATCAGAATTTGATGGATATGAATGTGGAGAATAGAGACTGCAAAGGAAGTGTTGGAGATTCTCAAGCCAGGAGAAAACAAGCTAAGTATGTATGAAATCACCAAATCTATACCAGAGGACAGCTGATTACAAACTTCCTGAAGAGATAGCCTGCCAGGGGATGACATGAAAGTTGTTTTTGCTTTCTTGACACTAACTTGTCATTACAGAAGATAGCCAAATGGATTTGGGAAGGCTGAGAAACAGTGTGGCGGATCTGATTTAGCATTTCTGATCTGGGGTCATGTAGCAACATTTTACTTGGCTCAGCGCTGCTTAGCAGGGTGCAGTTTGGAGATGGTTCAGTTCTAATCTGAGATACATAAGAAGCAGCTACAATAATTCTAATATATTGAATGAATGAGTTGAATAAAAACTCACCCCAAGTGCTTTATGCTGCTGTCCATATTTGTGCCATTTAAAGAGTAAACTGGAAGCCCCTATTTGAAGAAGCTTCACTACCACTTTTCCAAAACTGATGGGACATTAGAATGCATTCAATGAGCTTTCCTGCATCAAAATCAAAAAGCTAGCTACTGTAAGTTTTTGTGATCGAGGGTAGACTTTGATTCTGAAAAGTTTATGGGAGAAGCAGCTCTGAGCTCAGAATTCTTGCCAGGTCATGTACATTTCCAGTGCAAAGCTTTTGTAGTCAGTTCTCTTTCTCAATCTAAATTTTGAACTAATTAACTTGGCATTACATACAAGTATCACTTCTGTTTCATCCTTTATTTATTATACCTCCCAACAAAAAACAAGGCTCAATTCACTCTGATTATATTGTGTGGGGGATATGTTAGAAGAACATGAGTTAGTAAACTAAACTGGTATATCTGGTTTTGATCTATGGCTGTATTGCTGTGAACAGCTACTTCATCGTATTCTTCATATAATACCAAAGCTTTTCCATCTTTCTTTGGGTTTGTCCTGGCTTCATACATTGTTTGATAATGACACAGCCATGTAGAGCTGAGATAGTACAGTTGTAAAAATAGTCATAAAAGGGGCTAGCATGGATTTAATCAGAGAACAGGATGTCAAATGAGCTTAAAATCAGCACACACCAAATGACTCTAACACACTGTTATTATGCACTCTGTTTCACTCTTCTGCTTCAGTAATTTTTGATTGGATGCTGGTTATTATATTTGAAGATATGGCAAGTATCCAACCCCATAAACAAAGGTGCTTCTCGGATTCTGGCCATTTTATCATGTTAGCCTGATGCCCACAGGTAGTGCAGCATGGGAGGTCAATACTAAGCCCATTACAAACTAAATCTGGTTCCCCTATTACAGTCCAGCTATTCGGAATCTGCAAGGAACACCTGTTATTACAATTTTATGCCAGAGAATAACCATTATGAATTTTGCTTTGCACCTCTTATAACCTCAAAAACATACTTGAAGAACAACATATTTTCTGAAAGAAGAACATGCCATTTTTGAGTACACATTATTTAAAAGACATTCAATTGAAGGTTTGGGTCTGGCAATTCATTGAGCAAAATTTCCAAGTGCAAGAAACAAATAAAACATCATTATATAGAAATTAAAGTGGCTTAATGAATCTTGGTTATATGTTCAGCATTATTTCTTTTGTAAAACTACTTTAATTCTGCAAACATTGTTTTACATCAAAGGAAGTTAGGTGGGAAAAAAATCCTGTTGAGGTTATTAATTGATCAGTAGCTGTATAGAAAATATTTAACCTGTATGTTATTCTCAAAGTGGAACCTATAAGCTCTACTAGCTTACCTACAATTATTTCAATAGGAAAAATACAAGTCTTTGGTATTCATATCAATTCAACTTGTAAACAAGTAAAACATTAATGCTATATGTGTTTTCTTAAGCATATTGAATGTATACAAGTATTTGAAGCTGCTTCTGTGTGGCTATTTTGCCCTCTGATTATATATTAATGGATAGAAACTTTAACTAGGTACATCTTTCTTAACTTTTATGATCATTTCAGACTTACAGAGAAAGTTGCAATAATAGCATAATGACTATATGCTTAAAATCCCCAAGATTATCCAAATTTAACATTTCACTACATTTCCTCTATCATTTCTATGCCTTCTGTACACACACACACACACACACACACACAAACACACACACACACTTTTTTCCTAAACCCATTGACAGTAAGTTTCAGACATGACATTTAACCCTAAATAATTTACTGTATATTTCCTAAAATCAAGGAAATTTTCTTACATAATCACAGTAAAACTATCATCTGAAAATAAACATGTATATAGTACTATTATGTAAACACCTTATTCGTATTTTTCCAGTTGTCCCAGTAATGTCCTTTAAAGCCAAAGCAAATCTGAGATAGTTCATAGATACTTGACATGTCTCTTTAATCTCATTTAATCTTGAACAGTTCCTCAAGCTTTATCTTTTATGTTCTTGACACTTTTCAATATTACAGGACAATTATTTTGTAAAATTTAGCTTTGTTTGATGTTTTCTCATAATTAGATATTTCTGTGAAATATTTTTTTCTCAGTGCAACCTATCAACAAGCTCATAATAATGATCTGTCCCATTACTGTCATGCTACCTTTGATCACCTGATTCAGTTGGTATCTGCCAGGTTTCTTTTCTTCATTGTAAAGTTCCTGTTCTTCCCTTTTTAGGCAATGGGGATACATCAATGAAGGAGACAGATAAGATTCATTTTCTCATGGAATATTCATTTTCTCAAGGGAGATAGACCATAGTAAAAGGAAAGAAAAAGAAGAAAAAGGGAAAGAGGAATGAAGGAGGAACAGAAAGAACAAACAAATGATAAAGTACAGTAGTGGGAAGAGCTATTAGAAAAATAAAATAAGGCGATTAGCAGTAGAATAGAGATCATTTACGAAAGGGAGTTGAAGCAAGGCCTCTCTGAAGAGTTATACCTTTCTCTGAGAACAACATAATAAGAAGGCTCCAGCCATGTGAAGATATATCAAGGGGAAGGGTATTCTTGATGGAGTAAACAGGACGCACAACATGCAAGAATGAGTGGCAAGAGTTAAAATTGGGTTTTTTTTTTTTTTTTTTTTGGAAGTGGAGTCTTGCTCTGTCACGAACGCTGGAGTTCAGTGGTGTGATCTCGGCTCACTGCAACTTCCCCCTCCCAAATTCAAGAGATTCTCCTGCCTCAGCCTCCCGAGTAGCTTGGATTACAGGTGCACACCACCACGCCTGGCTAATTTTTTTGTATTTTTAGTAGAGACAGCGTTTCACCATGTTGGTCAGGCTGGTTTTGAACTCCTGACCTTAGGTGATCCACCCACCTAGGCCTCCCAAAGTGCTGGGATTACAGGTGTGAGCCACTGCACCTGGTCTGGTTTGTTTTGTTTTGTTTTGTTTGAGATGGAGTCTGGCTTTGTCACCCCTGCTGGAGTGCAGTGGTGAGATCTCGGTTCACTGCAACCTCTACCTCCCAGGTTCAAGCGATTCTCCTGCCTCAGCCGCCCAAGTAGCTGGGATTGCAGGTGCATGCCACCATCCTTGGGTTAATTTCTATATTTTTAGTAGAGACAGGGTTTTGTCACGTTGGCCAGGTTGGTCTCAAACTCCTGACCTCCAGTAATCTGCCTGCCTCGACCTCCCAAATTGCTGGGATTACAGGTGTGAGCCTCCATGCCCAGCCATTGGTTAGGTATGTTTCTAAATAAGACGATGCAGGCCATAGCAAGGAGTGTGGATTTTATTCTGAGAGAAAGCAAAGGAATGAAATAAGTTAGTTTATCCTCGAGTAATGAATAGCAAGGTGTGGCCAGAGTAGAGGAAGAGAGGCCAGTGTGGGCTCCTCTATTTGCAACAGGGTATCCCAAATCTCAGCTTTTCATCCACTGAGAATGGCACTGCATTGATTCCAGAAGAAAACAGTTCTGATATACTTACTTCTTAAGCATTTTTGTATCCAGAACATTTAGATCATGAGAGACAGATTAAATGTGTATTTAGCAGATTACAGCAATATTAATTGAAAATTTTTTAGCAAACGTATCTACAGCTCATTAGAAATAGTTTGTATTAGCTCTTTCAGCATGTAACTCTCCACTTTAAGTACCTTCTGCAGACAAAACACAGAAAATTGTTTCCAAAACATAAATTGTTTAATTTCATATATTGTTAATCTAGCTCTGCTAAGCTAAATTTGCAATAAAAGCCTTCCACTTAAATTATAATGCCACACTTAAGTCATTGTGTGAAAACTAAAAACAATGGATCCAAAATATTATTTTACACATGCTTTTCCAAGAAGCTGACTGTACTCTTCTAGAACTTCACAGCTTGCATGGCACAGAGCAATTTTAAAATCAATTTGATTCACACTTTGTTCTTGGGAAGACCAGCTCTTTGTTTTCTGTCTTCTGATGATACACATAGTTCACGTATAATGGGTGGAACATAAGAAATAATGAAGAATAATGGAAGTGTATCCCTAAAAACCAGTATCTCAACTCTTGCAGGAAAAACAGCAAAATAAAACAAGAAAACCTGCTTTGAAAATTGGGTTTTTGGAAAAGAGCTTAGAAATGAAAATCAAAGTGAATTTCATCCAGCTATCTTTAGGTTTATGATCACTACATTCCTTATAATTTTTATATTTTTCAAATGTCTCTATTATTAAATATTCTCCTACATATTAAGTAACCAAATAGTAAAATAAACAAATTTCTTGAACAATAAAAAATCCAACTGCATAAATGAAGGAGGATGTCATTATTATATAACATCATTGTCAAAACAAAATACAAAATCATACTTCTTTTGATAAAAAATAAATTCACAGTAGTAGCAAATGTTGTACACTTATTTTATTTTTTAAATGTTCTTCTTTTTACTCTTAATAAAGATTTGTCTTCAGAATAATAAAACTAACTCATCAGGTTAAATATTTAATAAGTGATTTGCCAACTCCTTCACAAAGAAAATACTTTTGTGAAGAACACTTGTGTTACCAAAAGCATTTTTGAGAGATATACAGCAAAAATAGACTGTGTCACATGTAAGTAACCTTAGATATTTTTAAATATTTCATTCATTTAAATTATTGTATATTTACTATCAGATAGGTTTTATAAATTTGAATAATTCCAGATGACACACAAAATGAATATTTATTTATTACTATAGTAGACTATAACTAATATTGGAAGTCACTTTACATCTTATGGTTAGCAAGTTCAAAACTCTAACTTATATTTCTTCCCTTTAGGTAGTTTTCCTGAAGTAAAGATGCAAAGTCAACCGACGGAAAGAAACAGAGGTTCACGGGTTTGCTACATAGATGATTTCTATAATCTCTAAATTGAATGCGCTTAGTTGCATCTACATCTTATCTAACATATCTTCAATAATTATTCCTATGCTCAATTAAATTTTTGCATTTCTCAATTTGTCACTAACTACCCTGTTTATATGTTTTAGTTATAATTTGTCTCAAATAATTTTAAAATACTTATGTAATACTTAATAATGTGTTGAAATGTTTCCCTTTTGTTTCTAAAGAGGAAAATGCCCTTAGCCATCAGTTTTTAAATCTAAAAGCTACAAACAGAAATTGCTTTGCAATTTTCATGTATCTCCTTAGAAATTTTCTAGCTTCAAATATGTGAAATTTGCTTCTCTTACATAAATGTCTCCAAAAATTACAGCTAAAAATGAAAATAGCTTTTCCAACAAATATTTTCAATGCAATGTAAACAAATATTGCAAACAATGATTTAAACTAATTCCAAGAAACCCGGCTATTGGCATTCTAGGATTTTGCTAGTTAGGGGAACTGGCACCAGATGGAGAAAGCATTCTTTGTTGTCTGAAGTGATTATAGTATAACAGGCCCAGAAAGAAAAACTATGGGTTGTACATCTCAATACTGCAACTTTACCACCTGGCCACTCTGCTGTCACACAAAGGTCAAGCAGACAGCAATACAATTTTGAGGTGGGGAAGGAAAATAATCCAGTCAGAATTCAAGCAAATGTTTAGGTAAATAAGCACTCATTTTGCCCGTCTGGGAACCATGTGAGGCAATGAGATATGAAGATAAATAATATATAGGCCCTTACTTGAGGAATTCCTAATCTAACCAATGTCATAGATATATGAACAAATATACTGTGGCATGATAATTAATAAGTAGTGCGTGCAAGATACAGTAAGATGTAATTCCTATAAAATGAAGGTGGGGTGATAACCTCCCTTCTGAACATAAAGAGGAGGAGTCTCAGGAGCGATCGCTGAGTGAGAATGCATGTATTCATTCATTTATCAAATATGGATGGAACGTTGTTATGGGCTGAATTGTGTCGCTAAAAAGATGTGTTGAAGTCCTAACCCCTGGTATATGTGAATGTGACCTTATTTGGAAACAGGGTCTTTGCAAATGCAACCAAGTTCAGATGAGGTCATTAGGATGGGCCATATCCAATAAGACTTATGACCTTACGAGAAAAGAAAAAAATTTGAATACACACAGGCATATAGGAAATGCAGCATGTGAAGATGGAGGATGAGAGATGAGTTTGGAGTTATGCTCCCACAAGCTGCAGAACAACTGGGGCTATCAGAAGCTGAAAGATGCGACCCTCCCCTAGAGGTTACAGCCCTACCAACACCTGATTTTGGACTTCTGGCCTCTAGCAGTGTGAGAGAATAAACTTCTGTCATTTTAAGTCACCCTGTGTATGGCACTTTGCTGTGGCAGTCCTAAGAAACTAATATAAGCATCTACTATGAACAAGACACCAGGAATATTGCTCAGGTAATAGTGGTGAAAAGGACAAAGACTCTGCCTTAAGTATGCTAATAGGTTGTTCTGTGCAACAAGAGTAATGCAAACAAAATTATAAACAGGTGTTGTTTGTTGGGAGAGTTTTAAGTGATTTGATATTACTGTAGAAATAAAAAGTGGGATGAGTAGAAACTTGAGTAGTGGACAGATTATTTTTAAAAAGAGTTCGGGATTAATCTTGTCGATAGGAGTTATGGATTATGGTTTAAACTAGAAATGATATGTTTATACTTTTAACAGGTCACTCTGATATCAGCAATGTAATTGATTTGTTCTGGGTAATACTAGAATAGAACAGTTAGGAAGGGAGAGTAAGAGGCGAAGCAAAAGAGAAAAGGAGGATCTGAATGGAGGCAGTGAAACCAACAATGACTTTCAAGCCAAATGATTTTTGAATGTCAACCACTGTAGAAGGGGCTATATGAAACCAATGTTTTAAAAAAAGAATATTGCTTAAGGCAGTGCACTAATAAAAAAAGAAAAACCTGCAAAAACGGGTTAAAACAAGATAGGTAAAAATTAGTCCTTCTATTTAGAAACCAAGGATATAATGTAGAGGTAACATGAACACACACAGACACACACACACACACACACACATACGCACACATTGAGTTGTTCGTGGTGTGGGAGCCAGAGACAAATTTACATGTGAGAGCTGCCTGAATAGCTAGGCTAAGAGCATGGCAGATGTGACAGTCCTATTCAGGTGTCATAGAAGAAAAAGAGATTTCCACAAAGGGATTAATTTTAAGTCCTGATTTAGCTGGGCATTTGCAATTCACCATGACTTAAGATTTGTTTTTGACAAACTCATGATTTCCCAATCTACTGTGTTAGAAAACCATTAAAATAAGCATAATAAATATGTCTCTTCTTGGCATTCTCTAACATTAACTCTAAGCAGTTTCCCTTGCTTTTCCCCCACAATTTAATCTAGCAAGTGGATTTATGTGCTGTGAGTAATTAGGCAACTTTGGAAGAGGTAAGACTAGAACTTTGGTGGAAGCATGCTACTGCTAGACTAAAGCAACTTAAGCCATGATTCATAGCATTTGCCCTCCAGGTGCTCAGAAGTAGTGAACTGATGCAGATCTATCAGTACACCAGGGCCTATGTTTAGGCTTTTTCCTGTACAACATGATATTAATGATGCTAATAATAATGATAGTAATTGAAGATTATTGAGTCCTTATGATGCACAAGGCTCCATGCTATAAGCTCAATTCAGTAGCTTATTTGACTCACCCAACAACCCTATAAAGTAGGCTGTAATCTTACTCTCCTAGTAGAAAAGCCAACTTCAGACAATATAATTTTTTCAAGTGGTGAATTAGAGATGCCAATACATTTTTAATTATTAAGTTATTACAGTCAGTCATAGGTATCAAATGGTTGTGATATATACATACACAGAAAGTCTCCAACTTGATAGTTTGACTTATAATTTTGTGGCTTTACAATGGGTTTATTAGAACATAAGTCAAGGAATATCTGTGTATAGAATTTATATATACATGGACAGCTAGGGAGAGGAGAGGGAAAGAGGGAGAGGAGAGGGAAAGAGGGAGAAGAGAGGGAGACAGAGGGAGAAGAGAGGGAAAGAAAGGGAGAGGAGAGGAAGACAGAAGGAGAGACAACAGAAGGAGAGGGAGGGAAAGGAAGGGAGGGATAGGGAGAGGAAAGGAGGCAAAGGGAAATGGGGGGAGAGGGAGTGTGGGAGAGGGAGAAGGGGAGAAGGAAGAGGAGGAAAGGGAGAGGGAGGAGACAGAGAGAAGATAGTGCTGTCATTAAATTTGTAGATTCTTGACAAGATTCCCTAGGACCCAGACCTACTGGTGCTGTGTTACCTGGGACAATTTACCTAATCCCTCCAGGCCTCAATTTTCTCAACCGTGAAATGGAAAATATAAATAGTACAGGTTGTGGGAAGATTAAGGCAGATAAAACTGTGCATAGAAAGCATAAAGGAAGAAAACACTACTTAGCCATTATCATTCTCATTTTCATCATCATCACTGCAAATGGTTACTCATTACTGCAGATATTTAAACAGAGGTTGGATAAATATAAGGCAAGGGTATTATAAAAAGGATTCACATGCTGGATAGGTAATTGGATAAGATTATCATTATTCTGTAAGTTAGGTTCTATGCTCATATAAGTCTGGGAAATACTCCATAATGTATTACCTCCTTGGGCTTTTAAAATTAATGTCAGGCATGTTAAGGTCCTCAACTGTCAATGAAGCTATTTATCTTACTTTTTGTTTTTTTGAGACGGACTTTCGATCTTGTCACCCAGGCTGGAGTGCAGCGGCGCAATCTTGGCTCATTGCAACCTCCGCCTCCCGAGTTCAAGCGATTCTCCTGCCTCAGCCTCCCTAGTAGCTGGAATTACAGGCACCTGCCACCACGCCTGACTAATTTTTTGTGTTTTTAGTAGAGATGGGGTTTCACCATGTTGGTCAGCCTGGTCTCGAACTCCGGACCTCAGGAGATCCACCCACCTCAGCTTCCCAAAGTGCTGGGATTACAGGTATAAGCCACCACGCCCGGCCTTTATCTTACTTTTTAATCCATCATTTTCCAGTTCTGTCAGACAATGCTACCCTTCTGGCACTTTACACTGCAGTTTAACTCACAGCACTGGTGTACCTAACACGGTATAGGATGTGTCTAATCTGGAAGCAAAGGGAAGCATTCCTTATTTTCGTTCCTAACCCACTAGTAATTCAAATTCAAATAGCCATTCACTTAAATGAGCAGAATAAAGGTAGAAGTTAAGCCTTTTAGGAATTAGGAGAATTTCTTAGAAAATGTTCCTGTTTAACTGATTACAGATTTAGGCTAAAAAATGCCTTCTAGTGTGAGTAATCTAAACTCAGAGCAACAAATCACAATAGGAAAAACATGTAAGAAAAGAATGTTTAGGCACCGTCAGTAAGGTGTATACCATGTTTTTTATACGAAGCTGTATAGAGTGGTCCAGTTTAAACATATCTCTACCAGACATCACAGAGCCATATATCTTACGTCCCTAAGCAAATCAAAATTATTTTTTGTGTGTGAATGAAACAGGGTCTGCGTCTCTGTCACAAGATTTCGGAAGAACACCACATTTTCTTGCCAGTTTGAAATTTTATTTTTTTAATTTTGCACAGCTCCACAGAGACCATTTGGTCTTAGAACCTTGCACCTTCAGAGAAAAATTTCAAATTCTTGGCAAAGATATTAAAATGTGTTTTCTGAATATTTTCAATGAGCTAAAAACATTTTTAAAAATGCAATATTTTATAAGAAATACATAATTTCTTAATTTATATAATTAAAACAGTACTAGAGCCTTTAATAGCCTTTGCTAAAGAAAGCAGAATTTTTATACATCATTTACAAATATTTAATTGGAAGAAAATCAGTTTGAAAGTCTTCAAATATTCATCTTAACCTACACACTTAGAAGGGAAAAACTACCATGCATTATGTGCCAGATATTCTCCTAAGCACTTTTACATATTTTATGTCTTTTGATTCTCACATCAACCATGTGACTTCAGATTTATTAATGCCACATTACAGAAAAGTATAGTTCCAACAGTTTCAATTATATTCCCAAGACCTCCAGACTAGTGATAGCTAAGTAAGAGACCTAAGTGCAGAAAGTGAAACTTGATCTGATTCTCATGTTGAGTGTTCTGTACATTATTCTAAGGGGGAAATGTAGGACAAGGCACAAAGTATTATAAGGCAAATATCGAGGCCCATTTGTCTCTAGAAAAAAAACAAAACAAAGGAAGGGAAAGGTTTAAAAATTTGGAAACATCAATACTCAAGACAACAGAAAATAACAGTGTTGAATTCAGAAAAAAGAAAAACACATATGATTCAAATTGATCTGGTCAATTATAAACCAACTAATTCAGAAATTACAAAATAACAATCTTTGAAGCTAGAAAGACACACCTAGTTTGCTCTTTCCTCTCTTAGGCATCCCCTTTTGCAAATGAAGCTACAAACTCTAGAGAGAATAAGTTATTCGTTCTTATGTAAAATAGGATAAGAATGGGGAAAAAAAACCACAAAACACCCACTAAGCATGCATGATCAGCAAGTCCAATCTGGATATACTGAATTTGGCAATAGTCAATATAGTAAATGACCTGGGTAAATTGGTCATTTTGTTAGATTTACTCAGTTGTAAACTAAGAATAATTACTTAGTGCCTAAAAGTGGTGTTAAGATAAAACAATTAAAATTTGCAAAATATCCTTCAAGAGTGGTAAGCATCGTTACTATTCAAATTCATACCAAATCTCACGTGTTCTGCATAGCTATATAAATGTAAAATAGACACATTTCATTTTCTTCAACGATTTCCTCTTTCCAGTCTACAACATCAGATCTTAGGGCTCTTTAATATTTTATCCAAATGACTTAAAGAATCAAAAGAGAAAAACAGATTCCTGGACTAACAACACAGATGCAAACCCTAATGTTACCATCGAGGCTGACATATGCTGGCAATATCTAAATTTTACATAAAAAAGAAGGGCTGCTTTGGAAAATTCTCATCCCATTTTCCTAATTTCTGCGAAAACACAATGGATAGAGGAAAGAGAATGACATTTTTATTTCAAATGATCAAAGTTATTGAGAGCTTATACCAAGAGACACAGTATCTAATTAAATTAAATTATCACCAAAACCCTATGATTTTATTTATTTATATATATATATATATATATATATATATATATATATATATATATATATGGCTCACTGCAACCTCCAGCTCCTGGGTTCAAGCGATTCTCCTGCCTCGGCCTCCCAAGTAGCTGGGATTACAGGCATGTGCCACCATGTCTGGCTAATTTTTTTGAATTTTTCTTAGAGACGGGGTTTCTCCATGTTGGTCAGGCTGGTCTCGAACTCCCGACCTCAGATAATCCGTCCACCTCGGCCTCCCAAAGTGCTGGGATTACAGGCGTGAGCCACTACACCTGGCCATGATGATATTCTTATAACCCACAATAGTTTAAGCAAATGAGGAAACTGTAGCTTTGAGAGGTTATATAATGTTCCCAAGATCACATAGCCTGAAAAAGTCATGATAACAGATTTGAATTCTTGCAGTCTAATTTCAAAAATAAGATTTTAACAACAAATGATATCTCCTATCCCTGACATGTTTTATAAATACTCACCTAATGCCTATAAATAACAATTTATACTAATAGCAGTTACATAAAAAAGATAAAAGAGGCCTGTGGTACTCTGGATGCAATATCTTTATCTTTTAGATTAGGATATTGAGGTCAACCACATTAATAAAGTTATCTATCCAAGGTAGTATCAGAAGTTAGTAGCCAGAGTGGGATCAGTACCCAGAATTTGTAACCTTATGGTTTTCCCTTCTATAATAGGCAGATCTGCATGCTGCTTGAAGAATTTTAATCATACTGATAGCCATCTGCAGGGTAAAGCTTAAAAACAGAAGAAAAAAAGGAAAGAAGGGAAAATGGCAGGAAAAAAGAAATTCAAAAGAAAGTAAAGGAAAATAAAAAAAGAAGAGTGAGGTAAAAGAAAAAATGGGATATATGTTGTGATTATCAGAAAACTGTCTCGATCTTTTACGCTGCTTGTGTTGTTATTCCATATTTAAAAGACTATCATACGCCTATTATATAAGAAAACATGCTAGGCAATGAACGTGGAATATAAGAAACACAAGCATTGTATTTGACTTCATTTAACCTACATGGCAATGAAAAGGAAAATTGTTGAAGTGTGAATGGTGACTGAATAAACTGCCTTACATTGAAAAGCTTATGAAACTATGGTATAATCCTCTAATTGATAGTGGTATTGGTATTAGTATTACATTCCTCTAATACCAGAAGTAAAGGGAAGCATTCTTACAAAATACAAGTAACAAGGACAACACAAATTCTCCTCTTACTATGGCTGATTCACAAGGGAGAAAAAAAAAGAATACCACCACATTATTTGTAATCCTTCTTCAAAAAAAAAGGAGCTAAGCTTGAAGTGTCAAGTTCCCTATGTGTTTTAGTTAGATCTGGAGTCTCATTTATCTCATGAAAGGCATAACTTAATTAGCTGTTTCCCTGAAGTACTATGGGGAGTTCAGTGGGCCAATGAAATGATAAACCAAGCACCTAGCACAATGTCTAACAAATAGGTTGCTCCCAAAATATGTTGAATAAAAAATAAATGCATGAGAGTAGCAGAGATTGCTACCTGTCCATTAAGGTCCACGTTCTCCCGTTTTCCAGGGCACTAAGCTGGACTATATTCCCCAGTCCCCTGTGCATGGCCAAAAAACACCATGGGACTGACTTCTAACCAATGTGAGTGGACATAAGGTTGGCATAGCTAGGACTGTCCTATAAAACCTCTCACAAGCTGCTATGGGTTCTTTCCCCAATCCTGAGGAATGGAATGGTGATGTCCAGAATCTGTGAAGGCCCATGTTGAAACAGCAGTGCCTGCATCCCCGAATAACTGCGGATCAGAGGACTCCCTCATTCCCCTGCACGTGAAACCGCCTAGGGTCTTTACGAACTTGAGAAATAAATTATATTTTGTTGATCCAATGTATGTTGGGCCCATTTGTTGCATCTATTTCTCCTACCCAAATTAATGAATTGGATACTCATAGAACTCAAGCCTCAAACCACAATGTGGCACTTAGTTTGTATTATTCCAAATATTTCAAGAGTAAGTAACTATTACATTTCATACAGACAACTGAAAAAACCATGAGGTGACAACAACTGTTGGTAGTGCTTGCCTTTCTTTTTATCCATTCTTTTGGAAAAATAAATTTTTACATTGGTATTTTATCGGCTTTTAAAAAATGCCTCATCCAGGAGTGTCCAATCTTTTGGCTTCCCTGAGTCACACTGGACAAAGAGGAATTGTCTTGGGCCACACATAAAATACACTAACACTAACAATAACTGATGAGCTAAAAAAATAACAATCACAAAAAAAATCATGTTTTAAGAAAGTTTACAAATTTATACTGGGCTGCATTCAAAGCTATCCTTGGCCAAATGCGGTCCACAGGCCACAGATTGGACAAGCTTGCTTTATGCAAACATATGTTATAAATATTCTGGGTATCTTCAGTTTTACCTTCTCGGCTTGAGAGGAGCTCTCTCTCTCACACAGTTGTGTGTGTTTTTTTTTAAAGAAACTCAAATCTTAAATTAGTGTGATAGTGTGCAAAGACAATGAAACCTATTTGACCCTACCTGTGAAGATATCCCATCTCTAGAAAGGAAGGCTTTCACAGGGCATAGCACAGAGGTAACACATCTCTTGGTGACTTAACAACCTGTGTGTGGGTGAGGAAGCTAGAGAAAATGACTGAGGCTTGCAGGTATGGCCAATCATTCTATTAATACTTCGTATAATGAAGCACTGCTGAAGACAGCACTCATATTAAAGAGAGTTCTATGCAACCCATTTTCTTCCTTCCTATTAGGGAGAGGAGCTACTGAAAACACTAATAATGCCATCATGCTCAACAACAGAGCGAGACTCCATCTCAAAAAAAAAAAAAAAAAAAAAAAATCTTGGAATGAAAAAGCTCTCTCCTTTTCTTTTTCTTTCTTTCTTTTTTTTTTTTTTCTTGAGCCACACACCACCACACCCAGCTACTTTTTGTATTTTTAGTAGAGACGGGGTTTCACCATGTTGGCCAGGATGGTCTCCATCTTTTGACTTCGTGATCCACCCGCCTCGGCCTCCCAAAGTGCTAGGATTACAGGCGTGAGTCACCGCGCCCGGCCGAGCTCTGCCGTTTTCTTTTTGTGTTAATTCAGCTGGTGCCTTAACACTGTATGAGAAGTACGCATCAATAGATAATGAGTCAATGCACGGTCAGCACACAACCAACATGAAAGAAGAAAGCAAATGAAAGCAAATATCAAAAGTGGAAATAGTAGAGCATATTATATGTTAACCCGAACTTTTTTTTTTTTTTTTTTTTACATACAAGAGCCCCACTCCACAAAATTATACAGAAACAAACAGAATGTGAAAATTGAGAACTGGGAAATACTCAAGGTAGAAAAACCTACGAACAGTGACAACTGTGTACTGCGCTTAACGTATCAGAAACACTTACCTTTATCTCAAGAATCACCTAGTGATATAGAAATACTGATACTTTAAAGACCACTTCAAATATTACCACCTCTGTGAATTCTTTCCTGACTGCTCCTGCCCAAAAGGGGAAAGTAATCCACCTAGTGCGTTCCCATAATTCTTGGTTCTTACCATAAAATACATCAACACCATCATCATCACCGTTAACACTAATATTTATTGTGCACTTACTAGGAACGTTAAACAAGAAAAGTGTCCTAATTTGGATCAGGGAATAATCATTATTATTCCATTTAATTAAACAGTTCAATAGAAACTGTTAAAGGGGAAGTGCAGCACAGAAAATCATTTTCTGCTTGATACATGGGTTATGGGTGTCTTCAAATTCATAGTGGAATCTCTCAACATACTTCTGGGACTACATGACTTTACTCAGTAATTAGCACTCTATTGTTACCTTGTAACAGAATAGTAAGTGTTTATCTCATATTTTTTTCTTTCACAAGCAGTAGGAAATAGCTTTTGTGTAAGGTAGGGCACCCGTCTATGCTTCAATAAATAGCCAAGTCAGAGAAGAAAGAAAAATATACCAACTATTAAGCTGAAAGAGAATAGCAGAGGGTTTGCAGAACCAGCTGCTCTCTCTTTTTTTTTTTTCTTCTTTCAACTGATGTATGTCAGGCTGGTATAAAAGGGGTGAGTTGAACATCTGGACCAAAACCAAGGCATTTAACATTTTCAAGCAATTCAGAGGCATGGATGATTTATGACACTATTCTTAGATTTTTATCATGTGTCCTCTAACTTTATGAAATGTGGACAGGCACATAAACCTGGTGACACTTTATGATATAAAAATAGTGATTGAAGACTGATAAAGAAAAAAAGAAAAGAAGAATCATTTCAGTTTGGAGATGTTCAGAACAGGGCAGGCCCCTAGGAAGATGAGTTGCATTTTGCTCCAGCCACTGTGCCTTTCAGAAATTGGCAGGAGCTTTGTGTTTAGGCAATCACCTGCCTCCTCTATTGCCAGAGAAAGCAGAGTAGGATCTGTAACTTAACTGATGTACCCAGGTGGCCTTTTCTGCTAGAGAAGCTTAGGCTGTCATATTATGGAGTATTGAAAGGCCCTTAGAAAACAGGGCCACTGTAATATCTTTTCTATCTTCAAAATGATCCATCTCCTTCAGTTTTAGGGAGAAAAAGAAGAAAAAGAAAGAAATGAGAGGGGAATGTTGGGATGACTTGTGACATACCAAAGAAAATAGAAACGGCATGACACTTTGGCAAAGCCAAAGTTTGTTTAGAAATAACTTCTCTAACAGATACCCTCCACAAGATAAAGTAATGCCTCAAATAATATCTGAAGGTAGCAATTGCTATTTTATGGCAAAGACATGCCATATATTTAGAGATACTAGAGACTGTCCACTGTCAACTTGTTGATTAATTTCAAAGTTAATATGCAAGCATAAAACCTTTTTTGACTGAAGCAGATTTTTACAATGACTTTCTAAGATATTATATTATATGTATATTGTCAGATGGACTTTCCATTTTTTTGAAGTGTATGACACAATGCAACATAATCAATGGATTGGGACTTTGCTAAAATAAGTAATAGATTATGGTACAAAATGGTAAATTATATCTAAATATAGGTCTAACATTTTGGGAAAATCATTAAGCTTTTTCTCATTTATTTGATCACTATTTCAACCACTGACACTTGATTAGTATTGCTGAGGGTAAAGAATATGATCTTCCTTTCATTTCATCATTAAATGAAAATTTAAACATTCATTTATATTTTCTGTATTTATGATAGTTTTGGAATTCAAGACTTTTTAATTTCCTCGTGGTCAATGTGTTTAATGACTGGAATATAAATATTTTATTGCTTCCAATAATTATTTCTCATTAGAAGCATAGCCTTTCTTTTTCTTTTTTTCAAATAAGTCTTGCCATATTAGTGAGGTCCATCAGGAATGCATGATGTCCCTACTTCACACATAGATGAAAGACAAGTGAACGACACCACTGGAGATTTTTAGTTTATGTGAAAATGAAATGGACTTCTGAGGACCTACTCTGTGAAGTATACTGGGTAGTTACAGATCATTCTCAAGCAATCTAATGAAATGGGTAACATTTTTAAGTTAAACTCTTAATATAGACAGACGATGTGACATCAAGGGAAAAGAACAACTCTTCTTTTTAGGTATTAAAGTTAAACTGCATGAAGAAGCATGGAGGTGAACTTCCCTATAGAATGATTTTAAGGGAGCTGGGTGACCTTCCTTGCAGAGACAACCTGTACTATCCAAAACTCTGTCTGGGATCCAGGGATAGGTAATTCTGTATTTTCCACACAAGCCAATTCATTTCACAATCTATGGATAGACAGTGGTAAATAAATGTCCGTGAATATCACCTTCTACATGAGAAGCCCATTTCCTTTACTGAGTTAGAACAGCACTTGCATTACAAAAAAACCCTTTTCTTTAGGGGTTCTAAAATAGAGCTGCTAAATATTCCTACCATGTATCCCAGAGAACAAATGTTCTCCTAATCGTAACAAAGAAATCATTATTATTGATTAAAATGTCATTTCAGTCAGAGATCAGGAACCCCCAAAAATATCATTTTTGCTTTCCAAATTAACCATAAAAAGTTTAAACTGTAAGTGAAATGCCACTCTGTGCTGTTGAAATAAATTTCCAATAATTGTATCTACTTTATACTGGCTCAAAAACGTTGCCTTAATTAGGTTGACCTTTAAAGAGCTTTTCTAGAACTGAAATTCCTTAAAATGCTTCCACATACCATATCTGCATGGAATGTATCTGTCCAAATATGGCTATAAAAGCTTTAAAATCACAACTTAATATTTGTTTTAGGCACCAATATTATTGATACTTCTGCCAAACATCAAGATCCTATTTAAAACCCATTAAGAGGTTTTAAATTTTAATACATGCTTGTACCAGAAGCATTTGCCTAATGCTAAAAACTAGATTCTTAGGTGGGGAGAAGAGTAAACCAGAACTACAGCTTGCTTCACAATATCAAGCAAACACTAACGTATTCATTTAAAGAGTGTTTATAAAATAAGTGTGACATCCATACTTTCTAATTATTACCTTGGCTCTCGGTGTTAAAAAAAAACAGTTGTACATACTTGATTCACAGCATTCCTGGGAAGTACAGAAGAGCAGTGCTCCCTTCTAGGGATGAGAAAAGAGGTGCAGGCAGAGTAATTATTTCATTAATCTCTAGGTCTTCAAACAGCCACTACCTCCTCCTACCCAAGGAGTGCAACTGTGCTTAACCCATGTGGGGCCTACCTTACAGATTTTCTGAGGTTAACTAAAGAACAACAGTCATCACTGAATCTCTAATTACTGGATGAATCTTTGAGATTAATTGGTCTAACCCCAGTCTTCTTCCCTACCTTAAAAAGTTTTGGGAACCCCGTGGGGATTAGAAACAAAGCCCTTTTCAGGTCAATCTATTTATTTTATTGTATTATGATTTTTGAGACAGAGTCTTACTCTGTCACCTAGGCTGGGGTGCAGTGGTGAGATCTCGGGTCACTGCAACATCAGCCTTCCAGGTTCAAGTGATTCTTGTGCCTCAGCCTCCCAAGTAACTGAGACTACAGGTGCACGCCACCATGCCTGGCTAGTTTTTGTAATTTTAGTAGAGATGGGATTTCACCATGTTGGCCGAGCTGGTCTCAAACTGGCCTCCAGTGATCCGCCCACCTCAGCCTCCCAAAGTGCTGAAATTATAGGTGTTAGCCACCACAGCTGGCCTAAGTCAAACAATTTATTACAGCCTACCTGACACTAGATCCCACATCTTCTGACTCTCACTCAATTGGTTTTTCTACAACCACCTTCCTCTTTTCCTTTTCTAGAGCTGAAGAAATAAAAACATTCCTGTCAGGCTCTAAAAGCCAGCTAGCCAGCCCCAAAAGACAATGAATTTACTTGGAAACATTGCTTTCCTTTATAAATTCACACTTTTCAGATGACATTAGGGATTGGAACCTGGTGCAAATTTCAACTATGTCCCTGATTTATAGTTTTGGAAGAATGTGTATACTTCCTATATGGGCATAGACAATCATCTTGTAGCACTGAATGTGTCACATCCTATATTAAACAAGGAAGAATATACAAATTAGAAATATTTATATTTTATTGCCCTTGGATTTTACATTTTATCACATATTTCTAGCCATAATGCTCATAAGTCTTTAAGGTTATCTGCTTTCAGCAAGCATTAAAAGCCATTTATGTCTCCTTTATAATACTGCTTCAATCTTTTAAGTTTTAAACCTCTGAAGCATATGTCCTCAATAAAAATGAATAAATAAATAAATAAAACTACTGCAAGTGCTTGTCATTACCCCCTTCACAGGATGTAACAAAAGATTATTGTGAGAATGATCATATTTATGCAACTTTCCTATTCTAAGCAATAACATAAGCCCTTATTAACAGAGCTTATAACATCATTTATATGAAAAATATGATGATTGTTTATTTAAATGAGATGAAATTGTTTCTAAGCCAAACAGCACAAAGTAATCAGATGCTGGTTTTGAATCATCTACTGAAAATATGTTTGTATACTCACAGAACTTGGACAACTGCTGTATTGTAAATACTACAACTACATGCACTGATTATTTAGCATGTTTCCCAATTATTGCCTGCCGGAGGAAATTATTAAATAGAAATCACATCAGCATCAGTTTAGCTTTGAGTTTCTAACAGGTCTAGTGAGAAAATTTTAACAGACAGGTAAATATTAAAATTATTCCAGAACTTTTTTCTTGATTCATTCATTCATCCAAAAATATATATTATATGAAAAATAAGTGAAAGGCACTGGGGACATAATCCTGAACACGAATCTAGTGGAGGAACAAAAAATAAATAATAAAAAAAAAATACAAAAACAACCACTCATTCAACAAATGTTATACTGAGAGCCTACTATGTACAAAACACTATTATAAACATTTGAGTTACATCTTTGAACAATATGGACAAAATCAGGTGCTCTTCGAGATCATATTCTAAGATGCTGAGAGAGATGCACGGATAAATGCTGGAGGAAAAAAGGAAAAAGCGAAGGGCAAAAGTGAGCCAGAACACTGCAGTTGGGGCTTATAATTTTAAATAGGGTGTTAAGGGTAAATTGTATTGAAAGGTGACATATGAGCAAACTTTAAAAAGGCAGTAAGTACCTTGAATAAGTGCTACAAAAGAAAGAATTGAATGGCACACTGGCATGTGTGAGCGACAAAAAGAATGCTAGTCTTTACTCCAAGTGCAGTGGGAACCTAACCTCAGGGGATATCGAGGTTAACTTAAATTTCTGGCTGGCTAGATGAACTATGTTAGAAGGAACCTCTGGGTATCAATCCATTCTCCCACAAATGCAGCATCTGGGATATACGATCAGCAACCGTTCTCCACATTCTCCTACTTCCATATCAAATTACACCCCAAAACAAGTAAAGACCTTTGCATTTTAATTCTCACTCGATATAAACCTGAAATTATGAAATTGCCAAGCAATGCAACAACTTTCCTATACTTAGTTTGGTGTTTTTAAATCACGCTTTTCAGGTAGAGGGTAGTGAAACTTAACACTATCAATAGATTGATTGGGTCTTGAAAACTGCATGCCTAATCTTCCACCAAAAGAGGGAGTTGGGGGGGTGCACCATGTAATCTGAAAAATTTGTGTATATTCACCTCCTGCTTGAGAAAAATTGGGATAATTCTCTAAAATTTTATCATTTTTTGGATCTATAATAAAAATTCATCAATACTGGTTAACAATAAGTAACACATTCACTTACACAAAATATCAGAGGATGCCTTTACTTGAAATTAGCACCATATTTAAAATAAGAGACTCATTCCATAAACTACAAGTCACTTTCTCTGATGAAAAATATGCAAATCGTTTGAATCAAATTGTCTCATTAAGCAGCTATCATTCCAATGTTGTCAGATCAAACAGGAACAAAATCAGTAGGGGGCAATTCATTACTCTGTCACCTCTCCCTCCTCTACCCATGCTCATTTCATTCTTCTGGATGTCATTATACTTGACTATGGTACTCCGGTACACTCTAACCCAGTTTTTTTGTAAGTCGTTTTCATGACCATTTTATGATTTCAGGAAAACCAAAGTATGACAGTTACAAAACATTTCTCTTCAACATAATATCATTACTGAGCTTTTTTCATTTTGATTCAATCATACTACAGAATGGCTAACACTGGTCTTAAGTGCTTTTAAAGATATTAAATATCAGAAATAAATTTTGTGACATGGGGTCTTTAGATGTGGATAACTAAGGATAACTAAGCTCTCTGCTGGCCTCGGGCTGTGAATTCAGTTGTGTGTATTAAAGAGAGCAGAGAGAATGTGAAAGCAAAATCATATTTTTCCCCAAATTTTGAAACCAAAAGTGGTGTAAGGACTCAATTAACCAGGGCTGGGCACTTTGTTGGCAAGGCTGTGTTGCTGCACTATCAATCAGTTCAGAGGTTCTGTGGAAAATTAATGGTAAAAACAGACTATCAATATGGACAACTGTATATCAAAAGGATAGTAACTAAAAATAGGCCCAGACATTCTCGAGGGAAGCATCATTTTACTTAGGAGAAATAATTAAAACACTACTCCATCAGTGTGGATAAAAGAAAGGAAGCTGGTTCTAAATCAATGTAATTGTTACTATTTCTTTTCTTTTTTTAACTTTCTGACAAGTTTTGTAATTTCTACAATTAGAGGCAAGGTAGGGCTCTACTTCATAAAAGAACCTTACCCTTTCTTGACAATGTAAATATATTTCTAATTTCCAAGCAGGAGGAAGGAAGCATCTGGTTTCTAAGAGAACCTGGACATTCTGCTGCATGGGCTCAAATTCTGAGGATAAAGTCATTATGTGTAATGGGGGGCATCCTATTCTCCCTAAAGTTAGGAAAATTTTGATTTCTGGCAACTTTCCTAATTGCTGCAACCTCTTGCTCATCTTTGTACAGCTGAGGCTTCCTTGGAGAGCTTCTTGCTCTTCATATGAGTATCTGTCATTTAATACTTAGAAGAAATAATATAGGCTGCAAAATAATAATGGCTATGATTTTTTTAAAATTGATACAAGACCAAGGATAGTAATATGATTAGCACAATGAGAGGGCAAAGTCCCACTTTCACCTGTTTTGTGAACAGGAGTTTAAAATGTTAGCTTTCCAAAACTCAAAAACAGGGACAATGCCTAGGTTTTATAATCAATAAAAATCACAATTTTGGGGCTGAGCGTGATGGCTCATGCCTGTAATCCCAGCACTTTGGGAGGTTGAGGTGAGCGGATCACGAGGTCAGGAGTTCAAGACCAGCCCGGCCAACATGGTTAAACTCTGTCTCTACTAAAAATAGAAAAAATTAACCAGGCATAGTGGCAGGTGCCTGTAATCTCAGCTGAGACAAGAGAATCGCTTGAACCCAGGAGGTGGAGGTTGCAGTGAGCTGAGACCTTGCCACTGCACTCCAGCCTGGGCAACAGAGTGAGATTCCATCTCAAAAAAAAAAAAAAATCACATTTCTTATTGACATGTTTCTGTACTTTAGCCTTAGGATTAGCTCAACACACAACAAAAGTTTATTAATTTTTTTTTTTTTTTTTTTTTTTTTTTGAGACGGAGTCTCGCTCTGTCGCCCAGGCTGGAGTGCACTGGCCGGATCTCAGCTCACTGCAAGCTCCGCCTCCCGGGTTTACGCCATTCTCCTGCCTCAGCCTCCCGAGTAGCTGGGACTACAGGCGCCCGCCACCTCGCCCGGCTAAGTTTTTGTATTTTTTTTTAGTAGAGACGGGGTTTCACCGTGTCAGCCAGGATGGTCTCGATCTCCTGACCTCGTGATCCGCCCGTCTCGGCCTCCCAAAGTGCTGGGATTACAGGCTTGAGCCACCGCGCCCGGCCCACACAACAAAAGTTTAATTCACCATTCAATTTTACATTATTATTTTCCTCTTCACTTCTTTATAATGCTTGAGGCATGGCTATAAGTTAACCAGAGAAGAAAACTTATTTTCTTGCTTTGTAGTCACAACTATATACTTGAACACTACAATAGTGATCTCCTAATGCAGTCAGAGATTTTATAGTCTTGCACTTCTGTTCAGTTACTTTTTATTATTTAAGAAAACGTGAAGGGTCCAGTTTATTCATATTTTTATCTCAAATACCATCCCTAATAGGTATTCATAGATCTGAGAGAACAGACTCAATAATCTGCTGATTTAGAACTGCTTTGGAATTAGTAGTCTATTAACCCTATAAATTTGTAGGGTGTCAAAATAAATAGCAGGAGAACTTGCAGACAGAATAGGTAGAGAACGGCAGGTTCAAGTAAAAGACGGGTTTTGAGTCCAATTGACCTACGTAAATGGCTAGACACATCCACATACAAACTCAGACTAATGAAAGCACAGATGAAAGAGAAGCCTCAAAATGGAGGTTAAAAAAAAGAAGCATTCTAACTGTATTTGGATAAATTGTTGAATTGTAAAGCTACAGTGAACCATTGAGAAGGTTCACGCTTAAATAAATCTAGAGGTAAGCTCAACAGAAAATTAATAGTACTTATGGATCCTGAGGCCAATCTAATGACACTCAGTAGGGCCAAATGGTTAAAGACTGAAATAGTCTGAATGTTTTTAGGAGTTACAGAGAAAAATCGTTTCAATGGATTATCTCCCTGTGTTAAAAAGATGCCGGGTGCAATGGCTCATGCCTGTAATCCCAGCACTTTGGGAGGCCGAGGCAGGTGGATCGCCTGAGGTCAGGAGTTCGAGACCAACCTGGCCAACATGGGGAAACCCCTGTCTCTACTAAAATTACAAAAATTAGCTGGGTGTGGTGGTATGTGTCTGCAGTCCCAGCTACTCGGGAGCCTGAGGGAGGAGAATCACTTGAATCTGGGAGGCAGAGGTTGCAGTGAGCTGAGATTGTGCCACTGCACTCCAGCCTGGGCAACAAGACCAAAACTTTGTCTCAAAAAAAAAAAAAAAAAAGGAAAGGAAAAGACTCAGTTCAAAGTCAAGTGACATTTTTCCATCGGTAGAAAGATATTCTAACTTCACTTATCCACTGTACACCGTAACTATAATTAAGATTTTTGTATTTTCAAGGGGAGGTTGTGTTTTTCATTTCATGTAAATAACCCAAAAATCTGATGGGGAGTAGGCAGTTTAATCTTACAAATATAGCACTAGTAATTTGCCTTTGTATTTTAAAAATAAAATCTGGAAAAGCAACTTATATATATTGCAAGTCTCATTTGATAAGCTTTTCCCAAGAATAATAGTTTGCTTTTACAGGTCTAGCATTTTTTTCTTCTGTAGATCAGTGTGTTTTCTGTAAATTTGTGTACTTTTTTCATTTTGTTTTTATGCTAGAAACTGCTCTTTATTATATACCATTTCTGTACTCATACACATACATACACACACACCACAGAGACAGAACTGCACAATAAATATTAGAAAATGAAGGTTCAGTATAGGGAGATTCAAGAGACCACATATATTAAATCAGAGGATCATCCCACAAAGTACATATATCCTTAATATTTTGGGTTTCTACAAACTGTAACCAAGCATGAATATTTTTAGTTAAAACTGTTTTGAGTGCAACATACTAAACATGGTATTCTTTAGCTCTTAAAGTTATGCGAACAGTCAATAAGATAATGCTTACAATAAAATCTCTGAAAGAAATGGACTTTGAATCCCAGGTTTGAGAGATATGAACAGTGTCAAGGTAGATTTTGTTCCACTTACTTTTATTTTTTAACAAAGAGGAAAATTGTAATTAGACAATAATTATCATGAATGAAAATGGGCATAAGTTTTAAGTCAGAATCCCAGAATTTAGGTCCTGATGTTTAATATTTTGTGGATCACTTATAAAAATACTTTACTTGTATGAAACTGACAATATTATTTGATGAATTTAGCTTCCTGGATTCTGAGTTAATTAAAACATGTGAAAATGTACCTTTTTCTACCTGTATAAATTCACTTTTTGGAAATTGAAATAACCAAGAAATGAAGAGGCTTTCCGAACATTGGTAGGCTGGCAGTAGAGAAAGCAGTATAGTTGAGAGCTAAAGTTCAATGAACAAGTTGAAAATATCATGTAATAAAAATTACCCAAATTCATTATGGAGTTGCCATGTTGGGTATGGATAAAATATTATAATGTAACTTCCTTACCCCCAAAGGATAAATAAATGCTTTCAAAAATGTCTCCAACGCAAAGTTAAATTGCACCATTATTAATATAATTTTGTCGACTAGGAAAACTGTATTTGAGGAAGAACCAAAAACAAAAATAAAACATTTTACCCTCTTTTCATCAAGTTCAACATAGACATATTTCTGTGTTTTGTGTTTATGTTTTGTTTTATTTTTTTCTTGGCACTGAACTAGGTCACTGTTTTTAAATTCAACAGTATATGTGGATGACTTTTGATCTGTGTTTAGGGACTACATGGTGTATATATATATATATATATATATATAAATATATATATATATATATTTTTTTTTTTACTCTAGAATCACACTGAGAATTATAAGATATTCACACAAAAGAGGCAGATGGGAACTTGGAGAAGGGAATCTCACATCTCATCTCTGCCTCACCCTGGCAAAAAGGATCACCAGTGGAACGTGAGAAAGAAATACATGTACATTCTATTGTCTCTTTCTCCCACTTTTTCTCTCTTTGCATTTCCCCAATTCTTTATTCCTTTATTATTGACTGGGTAGAATAGAGTTTGGAAAGATAAATTTGTGTTCAGTGTAATTCAACATCATTAAGATTAATTTGACTGGGCCTGGAAAGTAATGGGAAACATGTTCATTCAGAAATTAGAAAGTCAAGTTGAGGACAAATCATGAAGCATGCTGAATGTCAAGATCAAACTCATTACTCCAGAGAATGGGGATGACTTTTGCCCACATGAGGGACCGAGAGACGCTGTGTTTCAGGCAGATTAAACCTAGGAACTACTCGGAGAGTGCAGATCAAAGAAAATGCCAGGCTGAACCAAGTAAGGTAACTTGGCATTGAGGAGAAGAAAAGAGATCACGGATACATTATTACCTGTACTTATTACAAGGGCTTCAAATCCTATTGCAGTCTTTTCTGTCATCATAAAAAAAAAAAAATTAAACCAAAGAACAACTGTAGGAGTTTTCAAAATTGAAAATTTAGAAACATGCTTAAGTTACCAGGTGAAATACACACGAAATATAAAATATTGTATTGTAACTTCCTTATCCCCAATGGATAAATAAATGCTTTGAAAAATGTCTCCAATACAAAGTCAAATTGCACTTTTATTAATATTATCACGTGGACTATGAAAACAGTATATTTCAGTGAGAAAAGTAAAATAAAGAAATGACAAGACTTCATATTGTCATGGCAATGGCCTAGATTCACCATAGAGAGGTATCTCTTTTTAAAAAAGTAACAATAGAATTTTTTCCCTTAACTTTGTTGGAATCACTAATAGGTGCTTTCAATTACCAGGAAACCAAGATTCATTGGGCCACATTTGGCATATTTTTTTTTTCCTTTTACTTGTAATTTCTCAAACACAGTGCAATAGAGTATGCATTGACTTTGTTTCATATGCAAGGCCTGCATTATAACTATTTAACTGTCTTCCAGGGACTCAACTAGATTAAAAGAGATCTAGTATGGCTCTATTGTCAACAAATGCCAGAAGGTTCTTTTGAAATGATCTAACCTCAGCTAACATTTGAGAGGTTTGTTAAAGGAAATTCTATTGTAAACATTTTCAAAGATTCCAGTAGGACCCCTTTCTCCCTGCTGTGCCAACCCTTAGTGGTCCTTGGAAATAGAAAACACAACATAGAATAAAAACAGCAAGTGCAGTAACTGATTATGATTATGTTGGAACTTTCCAATTTAATGAATTTCTATCTAACACTGTGCTAGGCACCTTATAAATATTGGGACAATAACTCTGAGATAAATATTATTTCCATTTAATAAAAAATGTCTCCGCGCTAATAGGAGGGTTAAAGTTGTACTGCCAGCTGGTTTTAGCACCAGAGTTCAAATCCAGCACTGTACGATTTCCAAAGTTAATTTAATTGAAATATACCATGTTGCCCACCCCAAACCAAGCCCCCAACTAGACAAGGTTAAGGAGTCATATTGAAATATTATAGCACTACATCCAGGCAAAGCTCTAGCTCTTAGATGGCTGAAACATAAAGTTGCCTAGTCTGTTATAAATATTCTATTCTTCAATGATTGTTAAGAAGAGATCATATAACTGGAAATATGCAATAGGCATTCTTTGTTTTCTATTTGTAGGAAATCACCTACATTAAGGCTATAGATTATGTGTTACCTTACTATTTATTGTTTCAGTCTTTGGCAGAATTACTACAGTCCATGCTTTATGAAGCTTGCTATCAATACCACCTTGAAGATGACTTTAAACTATACAGAAAGCCACTTTGAAGAGGATGCTGACCAGTTATTCTCTATCTTTGTGAAAGTCTATAAAAGGAGGAAAGATGTTAGACTTTGGTAATTTTTGGAGACAGTATCAGAGTGCAGTGAAAAGAAGACAGTTTTCAGAGTCAGGTAGGTCTCCATCTAAATTGCATCTCCCAGGAATTACTAACTAATGCCCTAGATAGAGATTCTACACATATAAAATAGGTGAATAATAATGTCTGCCTCACATGGTTGTTATAGAGCTTTAAAATGAGACATATGAATGAGCTATCTCCTCTATGTTGCAGAGAGAAAAGTTGCAGGCTTGGGAGTCAGAAAGATTAATTCTAACAGCATGTTTACCAATTACTAATTGTAGTCTTAACCTAGTAGGGCATTTTAGAATTTCTGAGACCTGGTTTTCTAATCTTTATGAAAAATAACACCTGCTTTAGAGGAAGAATAGAGATGACAGCCTTAGCTTAGTCCTGGCACTTGGTAAACAACCAATGAATGTTACTTCCGTCCCATTACATAGGAGACATTTGAAAAATACTAGTTTATTTTCTTTAGTAACAAAGAAAAATATTTTGCCACAAGGTGACTAAAAACTTGGCTTACTAATGGAGAGGTGCTGAATGAAGACACTTTGACATTTTACCACATAAAAGATTCAGCCAGGTTTTGATTGGTTCACATATAGACACCTATAGTAATTCCATCCAATTGGTGGATCATAACATCCTCCTGTAGAAACCTGGACTACTGTCTCAGCAGATACATGAAAAATAAGAAAATATGAAGAAAAAAGAAACAGTATATAATGTTCTTCAACTGCTTTATTTAGGCTTTATGTGGGAATCTTATAGTTATTCTCCTTCTTAAAAGTCTTCTCCTGTTTTCATTATTTCTGCATGTATTGACTGACTGATTGTTTTTTGGGAGATAGCAGTTTTGTTAACATCACAGCTTCTGTTTTTCTCTTCCCCATCCAAGCACCCAGGTCTAGGGTCCTTGGTCAGTTCAAAGGTTAAAGCTGGAAGCCACTGGAGCTATCAGCTTCCAAGTCAGTGAATGTGCGGGTAATTTACAGATTGTTCACCCAGCTTCTCATCATTAATCACAAGTCGGTATCCATGTCCTAGGCCCTCAGCCTTTGCTATCTTCTTAGACACAAGGAGTAGGTGTCCAAGAAGCTGCTGTCCTCTTCTTCAGCCTGGTTAATCTGAAGAATGGGCTTCTTAGGAATGACCAGAAAGTGCACAGGAGCCTAACGAGCCACATCAGGGAACACAAGATACTGCTAGTCCCTATATAGAAGAATGTAGGCTGGGAGGCGATGGTCCAGGATCCCGCAGAAGATGGTTGGGGCTACACCCCCAGGAATTGCCCGCTGGGCCTTGGTCATTTCATTCCCACCAGTCACACATACAGCTCCTCAGATGTGTGTGCACTGTGCAGCCCCATGGCCGCCATGGCTCTGCACAGGGCACAACCCGGCTGCCAGCACCATGGCCACCATCTTCCCAGAGCTGTGATAACCTCCTTCTCTTGTTTTTAGAATAAAGTTAGAAATCCTTTACATGGAATATAGGGACCTCTGATAGATCTGGGCCCTGCCTGATGATTCTCAAGCCACTCTCCTTAACTGCTGCACTTAGTCATACATGGTTCTTTACAGTTTTTTGAATGCACTAAGCTCATGCCTATGGTGGTCCCACTCCCTGGAATGCTTACTCAATCTGCACAACTCTTAACGCATCCTTTTTTCTACTTAAATGGAACTTTTACTAGACCCCTCCAACTCAGGTCTTTCTATAGTTCCTGTGTTTCTGCTGACCATAAATCACTTATCTATATTAAAATTTTAATATGCATTTATGTAATTATTTGTTTCACGTCTGTCTCAGATCGTGTGGAATTACAGAGCTAATGAGAACAATGTGTCTATCCTGCTCCCTGACAGATTTGCAGGGCCTATCAATAAGCTCACTGCTCAATGTCTACATACTGAATGAAGTCACTAACGCTACAGCCACACAATAGTACAAGAGAAGTTATTTCTTCAGCTTTTTTATGTAGAAAATATTTTTATTTTATAAAAGGAAAATTTTTTTATAGCAGCAGAGCATGTAATTTCTAGCCTAATTACTCAGCTGTTATTCCAATACAGTTGGATAAGCATATTAGGTAATCAATTTCTCCTTTTTAATGGGGGCTGAATGTATGAGCTAACAATGCCCAAGTCACAGAATGACCCCAGGATATAGTACAGAGCCGGGTTTCTTAACCTTGACACTTGACATCTTTGGCCAGATGATTCTTTCTTGTACAGGCTATCTTCTGCATTGTAGGATGCTTAGCAGCATACCTGGCAGCTACTCACTGGTTACAAATAGCACCTATCCTCCCATCTTGACAACTAAAAATGTCTCCAGACACTACCAAATATCTCCTGAGGGACAAAATTGCCCCTGGTTGAAAACCACTGAGTTAGAACAACTGTATTAATACAAAAGTCCTTGTTCTCAGTGAGTTGCCAACCAAGGTGGGTGACATTAATACAGATACACACATAAAGTTAGGTTCTAGGAAGGAGATACAAAGAAAATGCTATTAAGATTAAAAAAGAATCTCTCCTTCTTCAAGGATTTAGCATTTCATCATGTATTGTCTAATACAATTTGTATCATGACCATGATACAAGTCACTTCCTTACTGTATGAACTGCTTAAGAAAAGCAACAACACATTGTGCAATACCCACAACAGAGCCACAGTGAACATTTATAACAATCAGTATTCTGACTCATTACACTAGAGGAAATCCTGAACCCCACACCAGTCTTTCAGACAGGTAAACATGGAGCATTTAGAAATTTTTTAAATCCCAGTGATATGGTAAGGATTTGTGTCCCCACCTAAATCTCATCGTGAATCGTAATCCCCATTATCCACATGTGTCAAGGGAGAAACCAGGTGAAGGTAGCTGAATCACGAAGGTGGTTTTCCCACACTGTTCTCCGGATACTCAGAGAGTTTTCACGAGATCTAATGGTTTTATAAGGGGCTCTTCCCCCTCTTCTTGGGACTTCTCCTTCCTGCTGCCTTGTGAAGAAAGTTCCTTGCTTCCCCTTAGCCTTCCTGCATGATTTTAAGTTTCCTGAGGCCTCCCCAGCCATGCTGAACTGTGAGTTAATTACACTTCTTTCCTTTATAAATTACCCAGTCTCAGGAAGTTCTTTATAGCAGCATTAAAATTGACTAATACAGCCAGTTTTTAGTATTAAGCAATATTGTGTTCATATTTCATTGGGCAAACATATTATAGAAGATGGAAATATGGACAAAATTATTTTTTTTTTCAGTATTTCCAGTTCACTGAAAGATGAAATAGAATTGTTTAAGGGGTGGGGGGAGCAAAAGGAAAACCCTAAGGATTCCAGAAACATTTTTAAACTGAACAGTAAAATATTGTTTTACTGCTAAAACTAAGGGAATAAAAATTAATCATTAATTTATGCTCAAACTGACCTTCTGTTTAGAAGTTCTCAAATAGAATAGATTTCTCTTGCAATCTCCTACTTACTCTTTACCATCCTGTTCCAATGTCACCTTTTCTGTGACGTTTTCCATTTACTTCATGCTTCAAATAACACAGGTCTTATCACAATAAATAGTCATAATCTGTTCATATGATATAAAATATGTAAAAGTGCTTATAAGAAGATCTGGCATATAATGCGTGGTAGTTTTTCCTTCTAAATCTGTAGATTAAGATGAATAATCTGTTCATCTGGTTTTCACTCTGCTTTGACTATTACTTCCTTTGAAACAAGGCTGTGCTTAACAGTATACTGCACAATACTTAGAATTTGGTAGAAACTCCAAAATATCTGTTTAGCAAGTGAAGGAACTGGTGAATAAACAATCATATATACGGCCGGGCACGGTGGCTCACGACCATAATCCCAGGACTTTGGGAGGCCAAGGCGGTCGGATCACGAGATCAGGAGATAAAGACCATCCTGGCTAACATGATGAAACCCTGTCTCTACTAAAAATACAAAAAATTAGCCGGGCGTGGTGGTGGGCGCCTATAGTCCCAGCTACTCGGGAGGCTGAGGCAGAAGAATGGCGTGAACCCGGGAGGCGGAGCTCACAGTGAGCGGAAGATCGCGCCACTGCACTCCAGCCTGGGCGACAGAGGGAGACTCCATCTCAAAAACAAAACAAAACAAAATCATATATACATGATTTCAGTTAAGCACATGCGAGTTTGGATTTGACTCAGTCTTAAGGTAGAAAATGATTTGTCTTAAATCATACCAATAAAAATCTCTCCATGTTTATATAACTTCTATCAGAAACTACAATTGTTTATAACAGATACAACACCAATTCCAGAGAAGAACTCCTAAATGAACATTGGAGTATTATACACTACATATATAATGTTGTGCATTAAACGTTGTAATAATTACATAGCTGTGTGCAGTTCTCTCCAATCAGATAATAAGCCCATCTGTAAAAACTCAATTGACTCTACCTGTAAACTCAGATCCAGCTAATTAAATGGTGCAGATGTATCAAATCTTACAAAGTTACCATTTTATTACATGAGAGGGCTGTCATAGGTTGATTAAAATCTGCAAATAAATATTTACAATACTTCATTTGGAGAAGATAATTGTTTTACTTGGATGAGGTGAAAAGGCTCAGAATGATTAAAATATTTGATATAACTATGACATACTCATAAATCCACCAGTAGCACCTAACCGCAACTGGAGGCCAGGAAAAAGTACACTGTAGAGGCTCACGTAATTGTGAGAGAGAAAACCTCCTGCTCCTGAATACACACCCTGCATCGGACTAGCCATATTTCTTCATTTATGACATCCTCTGGTATTTTATAAAAGGAACTTAGTCTCCTTGATCAAGTACTATATTGGGAATAAAAAATAATTTCTACAAAACTCCAGTATTGTAGTTCATTATATATAACCGATAAATTGACACTAATAATACCATTTTAGCTGCTTGATGAAAAATGACTTTGCACTTTAGTGCTGATTTGTGTTGCCATTATTTACCATTAATTTTCACTTATACATGGTAATAGGAAAAGCAATGGTGTGGGGAATATGAAATAGGAAATCATCTAAAATCATTTTTAATTGGTTCTGGAGAGCATATCCTCCTTATTTTTCCCTCAGCAAGTTTACACTATTAATTGTTCCGTTTTGATTACAATTAAAACTTATTCCAGTCACCCAAGAGCATTCTAGGTGCCAGAGGTAAGTAAAGAGAATTCTCATTTTGCTATAGCTTAATCCTAAAGATATTAAATGCTTCAGGAAATAAGAAGAAAAGAATATTTGCTGAGTTCTTCATATGCCAAGCACTGGTTAAGTGCTTTTAAATATGCTGTCATTTCATCCCTATTATCCTGCAAGGTAGGTGTTACTGTCTGCATGTTGTAGTTGCAAAAATTGAGGCTCAAAATGGAAAGGTTACTGAAGGTCACAGAAACTACCAAGACATTCCTCAAACTGTTAAGTGGACTGTGATACACATCTTAAATAGATAGAAATATTGTATCCCTTTTTTTTTTTTGTCAAGTATCCTATAGATAAGGCTAGAAGAAATTGTTAGAAATCAAAAGAAATGATTTTGGTGCAGTTGACTTTCCCTCACCCAAACTAAGTAAAATGTCACATAGGGGTACACGGATGTTCCCAATCCACTGATGCTGCTGCATAGGTTTATAAAACCAAACAATATGTGTAGAATTCATATATTTTATTACATAAAAGACAGTAACTGCAGTTATTTTAAAAACTTCTAAATGAAATATGATGTATTCTGCAGAGTATTATTTTGGAAATTCATTCAGTACCCCAGTATTTAAATTTATAGGCATTAAAGCATGATACCAAATACAGGATTAAGAAGATGATAGCAATTTATAGCAGTTAATCGAAGCTAAATTACGTGTTGCAGGATCATATAGTTGGAATTGGACACTATTTATTTTTGCATTGAGAAAGGACACAGACTGCTCACTGGAAAGGTCCTTAATAAATCTAAGTTTTATTCTCATTTATTCCCTTTAGCCCAAGTTACTCATCTTGTTGCTGAAAATATACTCTCAGCTGTCAAAATTTTAGTATCAATCAACAATCTCTCTGCAGCCTGGATTTTGCTTTGCAAAAGCTTGGCTGGAAAATAGATAAATCTGTGTTTCTGTGTATGTTTATGTTTACAATACCTACTAGAGCTGAAAACTAGACAGCGATAGTGAATTAAGGCTATGTATGCAGTAATTTTCAGTTAAGTGAACAAAACAGCATGGAATCAACATAACAAATATTAGTCCCTTAAGTTGGTATAATACAATCAACAGAATTTAGCTTTTAATTCCAACACTGTTACAAACTATATTGTCCTTAAGCAAGTAACCCACCTAAACTGAAGTTCATTTTGTTCAGGTCTGAAATAAGAAGGTAGACTATTAATTTCTATTCTGAAAAGTACAGTGATTCTGGATATGAAAACAGTATCTTAACATCATAGCTACTTATGTATGGTCTGTGGGTCACCAGCATCAGGATCACCTAGGTCTTGGTTAGAAATGCAAAATCTCAGGTACCATACAGGCTTCCTAGGGCAGAATCTGCATTTGTAACAAGATTCCTAAGTGATCTGTAACCACTTTAACTTTGAGAAGTACTGGTCTAGTTATCAAGTTGTAGTAATAAGCACCATACCATCTAATCTGCATAAATCTTATTGTGTTGACAGTCCTGGAATTTCTAGTAAAAATGTGCTAGTCTTTAACAGTATCTAAATGTCTCTTATAAAAATTTATTCTGCTTAGTTAAGAAGCTAGATATTGTGAAAAAGTCCAAAGCCAAAGACAGCATCTATTCCCTTATCCCTGACTTTTTAAGCTGTAAAGCACTTTGCCTGCAATAAGTTCCTGACCAGAGCTGAAAAAACAAAGTAACTGTGTCACAGGTGTTTGAACAAGAGCAACTCCGTCTTGAAAAGGGGCTGGGTAAAATAAGGCTGAGATCTACTCGGCTGCATTCCCAGGAGGTTAGGCTTTCTTAGTCACAGGATGAGATAGGAGGTTGGCACAAGATACAGGTCATAAATACTTTGCTGATAAAACAGATTGCAGTGAAGAAGCTGGCTGAAATCCACCAAAACCAAGATAGTGAAGACAGTGACCTTTGGTTGTCCTCACTGCTCATCATATGCTAATTATAATGCATTAACATGCTAAAAGACACTCCCACCAGCACCATGACAGTTTACAGATGCCATGGCAACATCAGGAAGTTACCCTATGTAGTCTAAAAAGGGGAGGGACCCTCAGTTCCAGGAATTGACCATCCCTTTACTGGAAAACTCATGAATAATCCACCCCTTGTTTAAAATATAATCAAGAAATAACCATAAAAATGGGCAACCAGCTACCCATGCCACTGCTCTGCCTATGGAGTAGCCATTCTTTTATTCCTTTACTTTCTTAATAAAATTGCTTTCACTTTATGGACTCTTCTTGAACTCTTTCTTACGTGAGATCCAAGAACTCTCTCTCACAGTCTGGATTGGGACCCCTTTCCAGTAACAACTGTTCTCCCCACCAATAGCTAGAAATGACATGAGCAACAAGAAATGGAAACACTGATACCTGTATTGGATTTTCTTTGGTACAGGATTAGCAGTTGGGAAACACCCAGCCAATCAAGGTAAAAAGCACCCAGGCAACAACTGAGGGGAGGTCTAGAAGGCAGGAAGGAAGTGGCTTCCAGATGTTAATTGTTATATACTAAACAGGGATAAACCCTGCCCCTGCTGCAATTTGAATTAGAACACAATTGAGCATTGGTGGCAATTTCCTGAATGTATTTTAAAAAACCTTTGGGTTGTCTGACAAGAATGCAACTCTTTCTTTTAGGAGCTCCTGGTTTTTCTTTGTACTAAAAACTGGAGCAGGAGATTTTTCTCATTGTGGAATTTCTGGTTAGGATACAGAGACCCAATCCAGTGGGTCATGTTAGTCCAGAGCTGGGATGGCCAGTATCAACTGAATATATACTAATGTAGAAAGAAGAAACTGCAAAGATAAAAGAAAATACCTTCAGGGGTTGGAGGAGGGTGCAGGAGGGGGTTGGGGAAGAAGAGAGAATGCTAATTGCCCACAGGGTCCCTGAAATAGGTCCCAGAAATACAGAAAGGTAACCTTTGCTCCTGACCTGAACAAAGCTGTAATTCATAGCTGTAAGTTATATGAGATTCCTTGTATCCTTCCAATAAACTAAATTCTTGTTTGGACTAAATTAAGAGAGTTTCTGTTTCTGACAACTGAGATTTCTTGGCCAAGACATTGATCAAACGTGTGCAATGACAGCATATTTATGTTCCATATTTTTATACAGACCAAAAGTTCCTTGAGATCAACACTGTAATTTTAGCTCATTGATTGACTCGCTAGGTGATCTTGAACAAAACCTAATTCTTTACATTTCTGTATTCCTGTCCTTAAACACGAACAAAATTCTATCACAATGCTTTGACATAGGTCAGAAGTTAGGAGAAATGCTGAAGCTACTTGAGAAATAGGCATACTGCGCATAATTCAAGGTTGTTACTAAGCAGATGCTAGCTTTGGGGCATTCACAGCAGTTCTGGCAACTTTAAATAGCTAATACAGCTTCTGAGGCTGCCCGGCTACTGACACAGCAGGGCTTATCCACTGGGAGGCTATGACTCACTTATTCTCCCAACTCCTGGATGTAATCTGACACAATGTATCCCCAAGACACTTCCTGCTGCTAATGCTTCTATTTCTGTCTTGGAGCCTTTTAATTTGTATTTTCCTCAAATGGTTTATGCCTGCTTGTCAAGTGGGATTCTCACCTCACTTGGAACTCCTGGCTCTTTGATAAGGAAGAGAGTAGGTGGCAGGGAGAGCTGACATGCCACAGAAACCCGTGTAAGCAATCAACAGCTTCCTTACAGCCAAGTGTGATTTTTGTTTTCTGCAATACCAGCTGAAAGCACTACAGCACAACTGTCTCCTGCTAATATCAGATTCTCATACACAAAGTCCCTATTAGTACTTCACTACAACTAGTTGCTCTGACATCACTCTGGTGGCTGCATTTCTTGAAGCCTATTTATGTAACTCCTTGCACTTCAGGTTCAAAATATTCAGGTTTTTGGGTTTTTTTTGTTTTTGTGGGGTATTTTTTGAGATGGAGTCTCGCTCTTGCCACCCAGGCTGGAGTGCAGTGGCACCATCTCGGCTCGCTGCAACCTCTGCCTCCCGGGTTCAAGCGATTCTCCTGCCTCAGCCTCCTGAGTAGCTGGGATTACAGATGCCTGCCACCCACGCCCAGCTAATTTTTCTACTTTTAGTAGAGATGGGGTTTCACCATGTTGGCCAGGCTGGTATCAAACTCCTGACCTCAGGTGATCCACCTGCCTCAACCTCCCAAAGTTCTGGGATTACAGGCATGAGCCATCGTGCCCAGCCCAAAATATTCAGGTTTTAGTCAACTGTAGCAATATGAGAAGTGATTATGAATTCTGACCCTGGAGTCAAGATAGAATTGAAGGGGAATCCCAACTGTGCCACAGATTTACACTGAGATACTGGGAAGCTTATGTAACCACTCTGAAATTCAGGTTTTTTAATCAACAAGATGAAGAGATGTTATGAGATGTTGGAACCCGCCTTAGGTTACATTGTAAGAAAATGTGTTTATAACGATTAGGATTAATCCTTATATGCCTAGTATATCATATTGAAAGGTGACAACATGCTAGCAGCCCTCACTCTTGGTGCCTCCTCGGCCTCAGCATCCACTCTGGCCGCACTTGAGGAGACCTTTGGCTCGCCATTGCACTGTAGGAGCCCCTCTCTGGGCTGGCCAAGGCCAGAGCTGGCTCCCTCTGCTTGCAGGGAGGTGTGGAGGGAGAGGCGTAGGTGGGAACCAGGTCTGCACTCTGCACTCACAGGCCCAGTGAGGGGCTTAGCATCCGGGCCAGCAGCTGCGGAGGTTGCGTTGGGTCCCCCAGCATTGCCGGCCAGCATGCACCTAGCTTGAATTCTCGCAGGGCCTCAGCCACCTTCCCACAGGGCAGGGCTCAGGACCTGCAGCCTGCCATGTCCCAGCCCCTGCCTTGGCCGTGGGCTCCTGCATGGCCTGAGCCTCCCCAAGGAGTGCTGCACCACCCGGTTCCATCAACTGCCCAGGGGCTGAGGAGTACAGGTGCACAGCACGGGAATGGCAGGCAACTCCACCAGCAGCCCTGCTGCAGGATCCACCAGGTGAAACCAGCTGGGCTCCTGGGTCTAGTGGGGACTTGGAGAACCTTTATGTCTAGCTAAGGGATTGTAAATACACCAATCAGCACCCTGTGTCTAGCTCAAGGTTTGTAAATAGACCAATTGGTACTCTATATCCAGCTAACCTAGTGGGGACTTGGAGAACTTTACTGTCTAGCACTCTGTCTAGCTACAGGATTGTAAACGCACCAATCAGCACTCTGTATATAGCTCAAGGTTTGTAAATGCACCAATCAGTGCTCAGTGTCTAGCTAATCTAGTGAGGACTTGGAGAACCTTTATGTCGAGCTAGAGGATTGTAAATGCACCAATCAGCACTCTGTGTCTAGTTCAGCACCTGTGTCTAGCATACCTTTAATGCACCAATCAGCACCCTGTCAAAACAGTCCAATCAGCGCTCTGTAAAATGGACCTATCAGCTCTCTGTAAAATACACCAATCAGCAGGATGTGGGTGGGGCCAGATAAGGGAATAAAAGCAGGCTGCCCAAGCCAGTCAGTGGCAACCGCAGTACCTTTCCACACTGTGCAAGCTTTGTTCTTTCACTCTTTATAATAAATGTTGCTGCTGCTCACTCTTTGGGTCCACACCATCTTTAAGAGCTGTAACACTCACCAAGGAGATCAAGAGTCTCATTCCTGAAGTCAGTGAGACCACAAACCCACCAGAAGGAAGAAACTGCGGACACATTTGAGCATCTAAAGGAACAAACTCCGGGCTACCATCTTTATGAACTGTAACACTCACCGCGAGGGTCCGCAGCTTCATTCTTGTAGTCAGCAAGACGAAGAAGCCACTAATTCCAGACACAATATATGCTCTGAATATATAAGCTGTCATTATTATCATGAAGTGAGGACTCCTTTATGTTTTGTTTTGTTTTTGTTTTTTTGAGATGGAGTCTCGCTCTGTCGCCCAGGCTGGAGTGCAGTGGCACGATTTCAGCTCACTGCAAGCTCTGACTCCCGGATTCACACCATTCTACTGCCTCAGTGTCGCAAGTAGCTGGGACTACAGGCACCCACCACCACACCTGGCTAATTTTGTTTTTGTATTTTTAGTAGAGATGGGGTTTCACCGTGTCAACCAGGATGGTCTGGATCTCTTGACCTCATGATCTGTCCACCTCAGCCTCCCAAAGTGCTGGAATTACAGGCATGAGCCACCACACCCAGCTTGTTTGTTATTATTTTAATTGATAAATCATAATTGTATACACTTATAAGTAAAATGTGATATTTTGATATATGTAAAAATCGGAAATGATTAAACTGAGCTAATTAACATATCACCTCACCTCTATTTTGTGGTTAGACATTGAAAATTGACTCTTATTTTGAAATATACATTAATATTGATTATAGTCGCCTCGCTACGCAATAGATCTCAAAACCTATTCCTCTTGTGTATACGTGAAACTTTGTACCTTTTGATGAACAACTCCGCATTCCCTCCCCCTTTCAACCCTCAACCTCAGTAACCATCATTTTACTACTTCTATGAGTTCAGTTTTTTAGAGTTCATAAACAGTAGTCCCCTCTTATCTATGGTTTGCTTTCTGGAGTTTGTTACTGCAGTCAGCCACATTCCAAAAAATATTAAGTGGAAAATTCCAGAAATAATTCGTAAGTTTTAAATTCTACACCATTCCGTGTAGCATGAAGAAATCACACTCTTTCCTACTCCAGGGGGAATGTATCTACTTCAGATAAAGGGGAATAAGTGAGATAATACATATTTGCTTTCTGTTTTCAAAGCATGAGAATTCCATTCTCTGTTTCTTTCGAATACAACTAAATATCCACTTCTTTGGTGCGATTAAGGTCACCCTTGTCCCATCTTTGAGGGAGAAAAAAAACTGGAAAAGTATGTTCTCTCCTGCATGCTGAACATCAAGACTTTGGTTTTGTGTGAATCTGTACCACTTTTAACCAAGCATTTCTGCGCCTAAGTTTCCTGCACTACAAAATGAGATTTGGTCTGGATGTTATCTGGGGTACATTTTACTTATGGTGTTCTATGAGTTTACTCTTTCTAGTTTGACTATTAGATGATCTCACATTGATGGCAGAAGTTGTATGATATAGTTCTCCAATTATACAATAAACAGAACTTGAGCTTCAACAGTCAATGTGGTTGAAGCAAACTCAATCTAGGATCGTTTACTAACACAGAATCACTAAAACAAGGGACATTGTACAGAACAAGTACATTGTACAGAAATTAAAGTATATATGTTGGGCCATTTTCATTGCAGACTATATCGTGTGTTGGGAGGCTGCATTAATCAGAATTATTTAGGCTTTGCTAGACTAATCCAGGAATATAGTAAATGGCTTCAAACATTAAAGTTTTCTCTCTCGTACTCATGCATAATCTGGTACCGTTTGCCTGCTTTGCTCCCCATTTTCCTTTGTTACATTTGCCTTGCTTAAATTTTCGTTGGTTAGTGAGACATTTAGATAGTTCCTGATTAAATTCAATTTATAAGCATCAATTAAATATTGATTGAGAGCTATTCATTTCTCGCTATTTCATGAACAAAAACTTAATGAAGAGACATTACAAGGTATTTAGGCCCTCAGTGAATAACAGCTTTAGAAGTGCCTGGAAAAAAGAAAAAAGAACCACTCCTAGAATTCTACTCTATTCTTTATTTAAGTATACTTATTATGTGTTTATCTTACACTAGTACAGAGCACTTTACAGCAATTGCTTGGCCCTTTTGTTCAGAATTATTAGCGTCAAGACAAATCTGTCCTTGTGTACCTTTTGATGCTCCTTTTATTTCACTGCCATCAACCACTTGGTGGAAGTTTTTATTTTCCTGTTATTTTTCTCCCTGCGGAGTAAAGATGAGGTTAAGAAGATTATTCAGCAGCTGTGTCCAATCACCTGCTCTCCTAATCCTTGGTTTTTACACTCTTAAAGAACACTGCTGGGGATACCTTAGGTTCTGTCATTACCAACATGGTTAATCCTGTACTTCCCTAAGACTTGGCATCTACCTACTTTGAAGACAGCTGTGACTATGGCTCTCCTTTTAAAACTTCATTCTCCTAGCAAGGATCTAGTTAGATTACATCTTACCTCTAATCTTTTATTTCAAAGGTGGATGAAAAGGTAAAACAACCACAATGACTTCTCTAAGACACATTCAGTCCTTGACCTTTGAGACAAGTGCCTGTCTCACTTCAAAATACATTTTAATGGCAAGGGTGGATTGCTCTAAGTCTATGCGTTGTCCCTCACAGGCTCAAAGACATGTTAACATCATCCTGTTGTATGATATTTCATCCTGTTCATGTAAAGTTGACTGTTGTTTCTCTTCAATTTCAGGGCACCAATCCTCAGGTTTAAGCTTCTCCAATTTCTCTAGCTTGTTTCAGGTTGTTTTAACATTCTCAATGTGATATATAGGTCTATCAGTACTCCAAGATCTTAGTCCACTTTGCATTGGTATGTCTCCACTGGGTAAGATTATCCGAGTCCATGTGTTTGCAAAATCATAGCTATGCTACTATTCTGCAGATAGTCCATCATTCTCTACAAGCTTGGATTTTTAATAAATTTTCTCTACAAGTTCAAACAAATGTATCATTTTTACATTTTCCTTAAAATTGTCATGGATAAAACATGAACTGACAGCAATTCATTGGCAACCTGGGTAATATCTGTTAGTATATCTTTGACTGTGATGCTCAAATCATGCAGTCTGATTCTGTGACCACTTTTAAAGAGGATACTCCAAAGGGAATTACACTGTGTTCTTCTGGGTGATTTATGAAGTTTACAGTCCTTCATATCACGTGCAATTAGAAGGGTTATTTTGTACTAAATGTTCCAAAGACTGTTTTGCAATTTTGACAAGCTACTATGTGTCTTAGTTTAAACATGAAAAGGTTAAAAATGCACCCTAATTTCTTTTTCTATATGTAAAAGGCAGTAGTGCAGGTTGACTTCAGAAGGCCATTTGAAGAAAAAAAATATGTCAACAAGCACTTTGTTAATACTAACTCTTGAGACTCTTAAAATGACAAACATAATTGCATTCATTTCTAGGTATAGTAAGATATGATGGTTCTTTACATACAGGTACATATAAAATATTGCAAACCAAACCAGTTGGGGTAAAACATTTACTGCAATAATGTAAATTTTAAAAGATTTCAGCTGGAAATAATTAAAGAATCAAATATTACAGTACTGGATACAAAGTTGTATCTTTCCTAAAAGCTTGTCATATTTAAACTCGCTTAGCTTGGAGAAGAGAATGCATTTATCTAAGGCATATAGTTTCAACTTCTTATTTTATAGATGGGGACGCTTGAGCCCAAGAAAGTTTAATGATTTGTCTAACAAGACACAACTGATTAATATCAAAATGGAAAGACGACAAGAGACCTGGTATTCTTGTTTTTCTTCCTATTAGTTCATATTGAGATATGAGTCATAGGGTTAGAAGAGCATTGTGGATAATGTAATTTGAATTTTTTTTTATAGGCTAGGAAGCTGATGTTAGAAACTTCCAGTTTTGAAAACATAATGAACCCAGCTAATATAGACCAATGACCGACCACCTAAAGGCACAGAAAAATAATGAATATAATATAAGTAAAACAATTTTTAAAAATCTATCAAATTTAAGGAAAGGAAATGGAATGCTGAAGGTCTTATTAAGAAACAGAGGAACTGAAGACTCTGCAATAAGTTTTAGTGAATGTGGTGGTGGTTCAGGGACAGGGTGGTTCTCACTACAGAACTGAGGGCTGGTGAGCCAGGGTATTGATGGCTCACTAAATAGCCATCAATTCTATACCTTCTATAAAGGTATAGAAGGGACAGGAGACATAATCTTCCAAGCACAGGGAGATTAATCTAAAGTCCCTATATAAAACACAGATTCCCTAAATCCATGGAAAGAAGCTAGAAAAATGATGCAAATGGCCTCAACAAGAAATAAGGAATTCTGTTGTCTTTGGACTCGATGTGACCCCTGTAAGAAATAAAAACCTCATGCCTGGGCCAAGTGTAAGTATATGATCTAATTTACTGTACTTATAAAATGCACAAAGTTAACAAAAACTGATATGTTACCTTTTATATCCTAAAGACTCAAAAAAAAGCACAAGCAGAACCACTCTTGGGGAATGCTGTCACAACAGAGTTCACAGCATTCCCAAAGGAAGGAAATATTTAAATAAGGTGGGCTCAAAATATAAAATTACAAACTATATGTGGAAGAAAAAAACCTAACATGAAAAACTTCAGTTGGCACAGTAAAAAGAAACGTACAGTATAAGTACTAAAAATAATAAAAGATTAATGAACATGAGGAGAAACTAAGAGTATGTAAAATAATTACAAATAAAAAGGAACTGAATTCATGATAAAGCAAGAAATCATGACTTAAAAAAAAAAAGATAAACCAAAAACAGCTTCTAAAAATTAAAACCAGAAATTGAAATTTAAAAAAAAAAAATGAACATTTGTAATAGCCATGCAGTGCTTTTCATAAATATTACAGTTCTCCTTTGTTTCCAGGTGCATATTAAGATTGTATTTCCTGGCCGGGCATGGTGGTTCACGCTTGTAATCCCAGCACTTTGAGAAGAAATTACGAGTATGTAAAATAATTACAAATAAAAAGGAACTGAATCCATGATAAAACAAGAAAACATGACTTAAAAAAAAAAAAGATAAACCAAAAAGAGTTTCTAAAAATTAAAACCAGAAATTGAAATATATATATATATAAAAGAACATTTGGAGTAGCCATGCAGTGCTTTTCATAAATATTATAGTTCTCCTTTGTTTCCAGGTGCATATTAAGATTGTTATTTCCTGGCCGGGCATGGTGGCTCACGCTTGTAATCCCAGCACTTTGGGAGGCCCAGGTGGGCAGCTCACCTGAGGTCAGGAGTTCGAGACCAGCCTGGCCAACACAGTGAAACCCTGTCTCCACCAGAAATACAAAAATTAGCTGGATGTGATGGTGGGCACCTGTAATCCCAGTTACTTGGAAGGCTGAGGCAGGAGAATCACTTGAACCTAGGAGGCAGAGGTTGCAGTGAGCTGAGATTGTGCCACTGCACTCTAGCCCGGGCGAAAGAGCGAGACTCTCTCAAAAAAAAAAAAAAAAGAAAAGAAAAGGTGTATTTCCTTACAGTCTTTGGAGTCATCTATTGGCTTCTTTTGCTGGTGGAATATGAGGAAAAATGATATGTGTCAATTCTGGGAGGAAGCTTTCTGAGCCAGTTTATGATTCCACAGGTTCTCTTTATTTTGCCTTCGCATTCCCAGATGGTGCCTCCATCAACACAGAGGTAACTTTCATTGAGAAAGTTGCATGAAAGAGAAATAAACTTTTCTTGTTTTAATCCATGACACTTGGGGCTGTTTGCTAACACAGCGTGAACAAGGCATCCTAATGATACAAAAGTTAAGTAGCAGAATAGACACTGATGAACAACATATTTAAAAACTGAAGGAATCTAGAGGGATTTTCTTATAATGCAAAATGAAGACAAAGAAAAAAGTGAAAGGGTAGCTAGGAGTTATGAATAGGAGAAAGAAACAGACCGAAATATGTTTAAGAATGCAGAAAAGAGACAACAAAAATAATCTTAGAAATACCAATATTCACATAAATAATAAATGAGAATTTTCCACAACTGGAAAAAAGAAGTGTGTCCTGAGGTTGAAAAACAGAATAGCATAAGAGAAGAACTAAACATAAATGCATACTTGGACATATCATTGTGGAACTGCAGAACTCCAAATGTAAGAAATATCTTAAAAGTGAACAGAGAAAAAAGATCACATACATAAGAATATCAATTTGACTAACAGCAGATTTCATTATCTGTAGTAATAAAGGATAGAAAACAATGGAACAATATATTTATGGTATTGAGAGGGAAAATACCATCAACTAAGAATTACAATCCTAGCTTAACATGATTCAAAAATAACAGCAAAAGAATAATACTTAATAATACACAAAAATTAAAGAACTTACCATTAACAGAAGCTACTAAAAATTTAATGGGTACCTTGACAAAAGAAACTTAACACTCAAAGGAAGTGAGATGCTGGAAGCAGTGATGAGAAATAAACGGGTCAATATGTAAGAAAACCTATGTAAGTTAAGCGTTGACTGTATTAAATATAATAATAATTACTAAGAGGAAGAAAAAGTTGAACTAAAATAATATGCATAGAAGAACAACTTGGAACTTTGAGTGATACAATTTGAGTTAAAGAATTTTAGATCTTATTTGGGAATATTATTAAATTTGACTTTGCTAAGGTTAAAATTTGGTGGAGCACACTAAAAATGGAAACAGTGAAAAATCCGAAATAATAATAAGAAATAACGGAATTAAGAAAATCAGTTAATTTAGTAGAAGGTGGAGAAACATTTAGAAACAACCTGATACAAAAATAAGGTGATGGAAAGAATGTTAACAATATTTCAGGAATCAAAATAAGTGCAAAAAAATTCAGCTTCCTTAGTAAAAAAAAAAGGGGGAGAATTCACACTGAAAAAAAATCCAACTACACGCTGCTGAAAGGAGAAACACCTAAAATTACACATAAAGGCTGGAAACAAATTAGAAGGGAAATCTCAGGCATATTTAATTTAAATGAAGTAATATTTTGTCAACAAGCATTACCAGGAATAAAAACAGGATCATGCCATAATGGCCCAAGGATTAATTCGTCAAATTAATAGAAACTCGGTGCCCATTCATGATAAGTAGCCTATGAGAGGGTCACACAATAAATTAGTTGTGGTGCAGAACTATAACCTCTGCTTCCCGATCATAATATTCTCTTCCTTTCCTTTACAGCACTTAGCACAATATGTATTTTTTCTACTTGTATGTTATTGGTCCCCCTATTAGATAGCAAACTCAAAATTCCAGGGGATTTACATATATTATTTGGCACCATATCACCTGGTCCTAATACATGTTCTGGCACCTACTTAGCCTCCCAAAAAAATAGTTTTTGGGAGAACAAATGACACTCATGCTCCTGATATTCTAGCTATTCAACATAGCATAATCCTTTCCATTAACCATAAGGAAAAGCATTAGCATCACTTGGATCAAATGGAGCAATTCATATACATACTCTTTTCATAATTAAGATTAAAAATTTCTGCTTAACATTACAGCTTATAAAATACTTCACAGAATAACACAATTATCCTTTATATTTCCAATTATAATTTTCATTTCAATTTCTAAAAACAAAGGTTTTTTAAAAAGAATCTCTAAAATGTGACTGAAAGGATAAAAAAATCATAAATAATAATAATGATGGACAATCGAATCACATTTTCAGGCAGTGCTTATTTTCTTATTGGCAGCAGCTTAAATTGTATTCAGAAGCATATGCATGAAACATTCTAATATAAGGCCACAGGGATGTGTTCTCTTAGTTCTAACATCTCACTTACAGTATGTTAATACTCTTCTCTCAGCACAGGTAATGTTACCTCTGCTAGGGAAGGCTCTGTCAACTACCAAGAGAACATAGAAAGAATAAAACTCATGTTTCTCTGTCACCTATTTCCCTGTTACATCAAAAGTCCCTCGGGGGCTGATTAAATTAATTAAGTGCTAACAGAAATTCTAGCCATTATTTTCTTTCTGGCTAAGATGCCAGAAAGAGAAAAGCCAACCCTGGAACAGTTGAGCTGCCAAAAATCTAATGTGATAGCCTAATATTTACAACCAAATAATACTAATTACAAAAGTATCAATTATGGAGGGTCTATTTCCTAACTGGCACCACAACAGGTTCATGACATTTATTTTTCCTAAGCTAACAAAAGGGCTAATCAGTACCCTTATTTCACATTTTGAGAAATAAGAGAGAGGTATTCAGTGAAATATTTAGAATACAAACTCATTCCTGTCTGACCCCATCATTCAGAATCTCAGCATGAAACTATGAATCCTGAGATTTAAAAATTTGACTTGGGCCAGGCACCGCGGCTCATGCTTGTAATCCCAACACTTTGGGATGCTGAGGTGGGCAGATCATGAGTTCAGGAGTTTGAGAGCAGCCTGGTCAACACAGTGAAACCCCATCTCTACTAAAAATACAAAAATTAGCTGGGCGTGGTGGCAGGCACCTGTAATCCCAGCTATTCAGGAGGCTGGGGCAGGAGAATCACTTGAACCCAGGAGGCAGAGGTTGCTGTAAGCCGAGATCACGCCCCTGCACTCCAGCCTGGGCAAAAGAGCTAGACTCCATCTAAAAAAAAAAAAAATTTGACCTGGCCTTTGCCCTTGGCAGTCAGGTCGGACAGGACTCTCAGGCGGGCAGTGTGCATGGATTTGAATGACAATCTGCTTATTTTGTTATATCGTTGATACAGTTTGGATGTCTGTCAATCCCAAATGTCATCTTGAAATCTGACACCTAGATTGGAGGTGGGGCCTAGTGGGAGGTGTTTGGGCCATGGAGGAAGACTGTTCATGAATGACTCAGTGCCTTTCCATGGGTAATGAGTAAATTCCTGCTGTATTAGTTCATGCAAGAGCTATTTGTTTAAAAGAGATTGGCCTCTCTCTTCTCTCTGTTGCTCCCTCTCTGACCTTGTGGCATGCCTGCTGCCCCTTTTCCCTCTGTCGTAATTGGAAGTTTCCTTTTACCAGCAGTTGCTGGTGCCATGCTTCTTGTACAGCCGGAAGAACCATGAACCAAATAAACCTCTTCCCTTATAAACAGCCCAGCCTCAAGTATTCCTTTATAGCAATGCAAAAAAGACTGAGAATGTCACCATAGGTACGTTACCAGTGGAGGGTCTTGACTATGAATTGTCTAGGTTCTTGGCATTTTGAACAAAGGATTGGACAAAACACAAACAAAGCCACAAAAGAATGAAGCAATGAAAGCACAGATTTATTGAAATTAAAGTGTACTCCACATATTGAGAGCAATCTTGAGCAAGTAGCTGAAGAGCACTGGTTACAGAATTTTCTGGGGTTTACCCTCTAGAGGTTTCCCATTGTTACACATGTTTCCCATGGTTACACACTATGTAAATGAAGGAGTGACCCATGACCAGTCTGACTGGTTGCAGAGAGTGACCAATCAGAGACTGAAGCGAAGTTACAAAGTTACACCTTATGCAAATGTCTGATTGGTTGCAGGAGGGGGCCAATTAGAGGCTGAAGTGAAGTTACAAAGTTATTACACGTGAAGACTTGGCCCTTGACCAGTGTGACTGGTTGCAGGAGGAGGGGATCAATCAGAAGTACTTTCCATTTTTCATGGGCAATGCAGTGCAAAGGGAATAGTCTCTAATCCTTTTGTTAACTGGTTGTGGGAGGTGAGGTTTCCTTTGGATTCAGTTCTAGGAAGTCAGTGCAAATTGCCCTTAGGTTTACCCTGCCTCCAGATCCTATTCTTCTGCCTCAGCTGAAGATGAAATTTTGTTTTCCTAAAACATATTTCCTTATCTATTACTTTATTGAGATGCATAAAATTCACCATTCACTGCACAATTCAGTGGTTTTTAGTGTATTCGCAAGGTTCTGCAGCCATCACTACTCCCTAATTCCAAAACATTTTCATCACCTCCCAAAATAAATCCTGTGACCATTAGTAGTCAGTCACTCCCCACTTGCATCTCTCCTTAGTTTCTGGAAACTATTAATCTACTTTCTGTCTCCATAGTTTTGCCTATTCTAGGTATTTCCTATACATGTATATTAGTCCATTCTCATGCTGCTAAAATAGACATACCTGAGACTGATTTATAAAGGAAAGAGGTTTAATTGACTCACACTTCAGCATGACTGGGGAGGCCTCGGGAAACTTAAAATCATGGTGGAAGGGGAAGCCAACACATCCTTCTTCACATGGCAGCAGGAAGAAAAATGAGAGTGAAGTAGGGGGAAAGACCCTTCTAAAACTATCAGATCTCATATGAACTCAGTCACTATTACAAGAACAGCATGAGGGTCTCTGCCCCCTTGATCCATTTACCTCCCACCGGGTCCCTCCCATGACAGGTGGGGATTATGAGAACTACATGATGAGATTTGGGTGGGGACACAGCCAAATCATATCAACATGGAATCACATAATATATGACCTTTGGTGTCATGCTTCTTTTATTTATAATATTTTCAAGGTTTATCCCAGTTGTTGCATATATCAGTACTTCATTTTGCTAGTGTATTTTAATTGATAATGTACCTTAACAAAAGATGAAAATTATTTGTACCAATTCAGAAAAAGAAGAATGTAACTATCTTCTTCTATTTTCCCTATGTGTGCAGGTTAGACTATATTTTCTGGCATTAATAAAGTAACCTAACATGACCCAAGCCTATGAAGAATATCACAGTCTCCTTTTTACAGATGGGTAAAAAAAGAGGGTCAGAGAGGTTAAGTTATCTGTTCAAATATTAGATGCAGGGATTCAAGCACAGAGCTTTGAAAACAAAGCCAAAATTATTTCTACTTAGTTGATGGATATATAATAAAAAGAACTAGATGGCCCATTCAGCCACTGACACTTCCTTGTTCAGACATTTAGAAGCAAAGCTAAGCCTCCACATTGTATCAATCCCTGTATCTTTGGGTAGCTAAGGATATTGAATTCAAACGCCTGCTGGGGCTAGATAGATAACAAATGGCATGGTGTGACAAACCAGAGAGGGCATTGGAAGGCTGCTACTGTTCAGCTAAGCCCTCTTTGTCCTCTGGAAATGCACTGTCCAGGATAGAAAGTTATTATGATTTCTTTTAAGAGAATTTAAAACATCATTTTATGTAAAATCTCTGAATTTTTAAGTGCTGGCAACAAGTTAAACTTCATTTTTATTTTTGAAATTACTATGTTAAAAAGAGCTAATATGTAAACCAAATTAACTGTTTTGGGGATATTCTGTCCCACAGACTACAATTTTTACAATCTGTAGTAGAGGAAGAAAGGCCAGGGCAGCACCAGAGGGTGCCTGGGCCCTCTCTGAGTAGAGCCCAAGGGGCATCATCAAAATGGGAAGGAACCTACCTCCTGCCTTTCAGTCCAAACTCTGGAAAGGTTCACCAACTTATATTTTAAGAGAGGATTTAGAATAGGGAAGATGTCATTAAATCTTTCCTTCTTTCCATGGGTAGTTATGGAAGACATCCTCTGTGCATGCACTGCTAGGTTCTTGGAATACCATGAAGAAGAAGAAGATGCAATCCCTGGCTTCAGAAGTCCAAAGTGGGAAGGTAAGATAATTAAGCTAGCAATTACAGGACAATGTGATTATCATATTGTTTACAATGATGTTGGCACAAGAGGGAAACCTCACCCTAACAGGCATTTGAGTTCAATATCTTCAGCTACACAAAGATATATGAATGAATAGGATAAAAAGAAACCAGAGAAGTCTCCATAAAGAAAATAAATTTTCAAGTGCAATAAAAAGAGTTGATCAAAGATGGAAAAAAAAACCCAGAATATTCCAAGAAGAAAGAACAGAATAAGTAAAAGCAAGGGAAAATACAGCACAACTAAACAAGCTTGAGGACACTCAGAATGTCTTGGAATAATGTTGCTGCCTTGAGAAACCTGGTTTCTGCTGGAGGACAGGGACCTCGTGGAACAGCTTGCACTGACCTGAGAGCTGCACTCAGACCTAGGAACATACCCAGTCAATACTGCAGAGTCTGTTCCAGATAAGAAGACTCAAGCAGCTGATCCCACAGACTCATAGGAAATAATAAACAGTTATTATTTTTAGCCACTGAGTTTTGGGATGGTTTGTTACAGAACAATAGCAAATTGTTTAAAAAATACCTTACTCAACCTTAGCTTATGAAAAAGATCTGAGGAATCAAGTGAAATAAACTTCTGACACACTCTCTTTATATATATATGTGTGTGTGTGTATAATAAATATATATATTTATGACATGTATTTTTATATATATAAAAATATATAAATATATGTCATATATGTCATAAATATGTATTTTATATATGTCTGTGTATATATATTTTTAATTTATTTATGACAAGGTCTTGCTCTGTCACCCAGGCTACAGTGCAGTGGTGCAATAAGAACTCATTGCAGTCTTGACCTCCCAGGCCCAAGCGATCCCCTCGCTTCAGCCTCCCCAGCAGTAGGACTACAGGCATGCACTACCATATCCAGATACATTTTTCTATTTTTCATAGAGACAGGGTCTCACTGTTGTCCAGGCTTACTATTTTTTTTTTAATTGAGGGTGTTAAAAATCTGAGAATCAGAATTATACACTAATATTTTACCCAATGTTATCAAACCCTGTACTGAATATTTAATTTTTATCTTGCTTGGGAGAAAAGTTGGCCACCAAAAGAAAATTATTGTATCAGTAAAATAAACAGCATTTTATGTATACCAATGGAATGACACCTTCTTCCACCCCATGTTATGATTTTTTTTCCCATAAACACCTTGTTAACAATAATTAACTTTAATGTCACTAGACTCTCTGTTAAGTGATACTGTTATGAGTGAATTAGATGCCCCTAAAAGATCTGTTGAAACCCTAATCTCCAAAATCTGTGAATGTGACTTTTTAAAAAGGGTCTTTACAGATAAAAATCAAGTTAAGATGTGATCATATTGGATTAGCATGGTCCCTAATTCAATGACTGGTATCTTCCTAAGAAGAAGAATATTTGGACACACATAGGGGAGACAACCACATGAATTGAAGATAGAGGCAGAGATTTGAGTGATGCATCTAAAAGCCAAGGAACACCAAAAATTGCCAGCAACCACCAGAAGCTAGAGGAAGGAAAGAAAATTCCTCCTTAAGAGCCTTCAAGAGAGCATGTTCCTGCCGACAGTTTCATTTCAAACTTATAGATTCCACAACTGTGAGAGAATACATTTCCATTGTTTTAAGCCACCAATTACTTTATTAGATCAGCGTCAGGAAAGTAAAACATATCCATTTTACTGTTTTAGATCTATAGAAAAAAATTGCATACATTGTAGACAATGAGTTACATTTCTCATGTTTTATCCCTTCGAAAGCTTCAAGACCTGAGTATTTATAGGACTGCATTAACTTAATACTTGTGTTGGTTTGACTGCTAAAACATCTTCTCCTATAAAACCATTTGACAAAAGTGCAACAACCTTTACTTTACTCCCAATACACTTTCTATGATTACAAATTCAAACATTTTTGAATTACCAAATTAATCTAAAGTACAGAAAACCTACCTCAAGTATCTTCTCCAGAGAGAAATGGAAATAGTCTCTATTTCTTAGTTTCAGGCTTTAATTTATGTAACTTCACTACTTTCATTAATTTCAACATTCATAAAAACATCAAAAACAATCTCATGCTATCACTCTGTAAGGGAAGGTTTTCAATGTTTCCATAGAAACTAAGGATGCTAATCAAGGTGCACATAAGGAAAATCTTCCCTTGTGGGAAGCTTACCTTTTAGGGAAACTCTTGGAGACACATGCTGTGGAGTTACTCTATGTCAGTGATTTCTAGAATAAAAAGAGAAAAATACACAAATAAATATGTTTTTTTCCAAGTATAGATCGGCTTATGGGTAGGAGATGCTTACCTGTAATCTTCCCTTTCTAAAACTAAATTATATTGGATTAGGAGGAAGTAAAAATTAAATACATTTGGTATGGATTTCCAGCTTAATAGAATTGTGTAGATTAGGATCCAGGATCCATTCTCCGCCTTGCCTCCTATGAGCTGAGTGACTTTTGAAAAACCATCACCACTCTATCTTTCCCTTGTTAGTATGATGGCCCTAGAAGCCTGCAATATTTTATGGCATTCAGACTCCATAAAAGAGACAATTTCTTAAGAGGGTACATTAAAAGGATTTTAAAATAATAAAAATTGAGCAATAAATGGAGATGTCTTATAATTTTTGTTAGGTATATGAATACATAAAATGAGGGTACCTAACAAAAACAAACACTCTTCACGTAAATTGTACACTCTCTTAAAGCTACCAACTTAAACTTTAATTGTGAAATACTTTTTGTCTCAGAATTTTTCCTGAAGAACTATTATTTTCCCTAAAAAATTATATATATATACACACACACTTACTTTTACCTAGAATAAAAGTATATATTTATATTTTCATGTTTATTCATATGTGTATCCTCTAACCAAGTTTCTGCTGTAGATCACTTCTTTGTAAAATAACTGTCTTGTAGTTTTAATAACTGAAAATCCAATTTTATGTAGATATATATAATATAGATTAGCTAATCAGAAATATCTTTAATCGTACAATTCTACTCTGGCTTATTCTTAAATATACCATAATTGATTGGGATAAAAATATTATATTTTCTTGATTAGCCATAAATACATCATCTTTTATTAAGTGTATGCCTTCTCTGGCTGAATTGCAAAATAATTCACCTTTATATTAAATACCTGACTATCTTTACTCTCAGGATAATATCAATAACAACCAGAAGGTAGGGACTAAACAGATATTCTTCATATTGCTAATATATTCAGAAATATAAAATTATCCCTGACCTTTCTCATATACCCCTAAAACAAGTAAAATTCCATAAATGATGACGTGTGTAAGAAAATGTTTCCTATGGATTATGAAAAATTATATATTCACATTAATTCTGAATCACAAATACATCACCATCTGTTTGGTTTTAATATGGTCAGTTACCAGCTGTATATATATGAGCTGGCTACAAAAGTTTAGTATGTATCTAAACACATATCTTTCTTACATTAAGGACAGCAACTGATGTAAAACTAAAGCTCTATTTACAGCTATTGGCATCATTTGCAACTCCAGCCCACCTATCAATAACAATTAAAATTGTAATAATCCTACAGACATTTGTCAATTTTTTCATTTTTTCCAATATTACTAAAAATGTGTCATATATATTTTTTCCTCTTCACAGAAAGAAGGTGGAGATTACGTTTACCCTGTCCAGTGGAATAATACTTGAAACGAAAATTTAAGTTATAACTTTATTCATTAAAATAATTATGTTCCTCTTATTTGAGAGCATAAGCTCTGGGATAAATTTCTTGGGATGGGATATTGGTTCAATTTTTTTACTAATCATGTGATCTTGAGCAATTCTTTAATTGATATAATCCTCAGTTCTACTTTTAAAGTGGGGACAATAACAGTATTCATCCTCAAATAATTATTTCAATCCTCAAATTAATAATTAAGTTACATAGTGCAGACTAGCTATTCAGTTTAGCCACTAGATACAGTATCCACTAGTAGTAGTAACATTGGCGAGAGATTCTCATACATTATGGATAGTCTCATGAATGGCGACTGTACACACAGAAAGCACTATCATCACCAGAAGAAACCATATGCTCCCAAATACTTGCCCATTATAGAAAACATTATTAAATTCACTCCTTTGATTTTTTAAATTGCATCCAGAGGGAATCCTGGCCAAAAGAACTTATCTGTTGGGTGAGTTAACATATCATGAATGCATTTATCAGGTCAGTTAGCTACGACGGAGCAAAGAGCAATGTCAAAGAGAATAGAAAGCAGGATGGAAAGGTAAGAAGAGTGAGGAGGAATATATGGGACTGACCCCAAGAAGGCCTCTGAAACAATATCTCCTTCGTAAAGAATGCATCCCACCTGGTGCTCCTGAAAAGAACAGCCCTATGGTCTATGTGATTCAACCTAATAGGCTACAGCTATTGATCCATCAATTAACACTTGACCCATATTAAGTCAACAAGATGCTCTCTCAGAGATTTTGAATTGCAACACTTGAGAGTTTGAGGCATGTAAAGTTGGAATTATTGTTAAAGAAGCCAGTCTTGAGAGAACCAGAAAAAATAAGACTTTAGAGAAAACCAGAGTTAAGATTACATACATCCTTATGCCTGATCCACATGAGAAATGAAGAATTGAAAATCGGGTAAAAGTTGAGGGGCAGCCACATTTCCTGACGTCCTAAGTCAAGTCCCCATGAGGTTAGGTTTTACCTATAATTTTTTTTTGTGCTTAGATGGCTATCATTTCTTCTGGCATATGGTTTCAACAATCCTTATTATGTGAGCTAGTTTAAGTTTCTGTATATTACAACTAAATGGTTACTAGTTAAGAAATCATAAGCCCACTGAAGCTAAGTTTTCTGTAATACAAAGTCCTTGCTTTGTGCCTATAGAAATAAGGGAGACAAATAAGTGAGCAATTAATAGAAATAAGTCACAAACCACCCTGCTATGCTAACAACTTACAAATTTGTAAGGAAACTTCCATATATAAAAATTCCTGGCTCATGAATATGAATCATAATCAACTGTTCCTTTACTATCATAGACCAATAGCTTTTACATTGACATTAATTTTTTTATTCAAAAAGTATTTACTAGGAGAAAAGAAACAGACCAAGGTTCCTGACCTCCTGGGATTTGCTGTCAAAATAAAATTACTACTCTACTTTGCCACCTCCCTCACCCAAACAAACAACAAACGTCATCAAAATGTATGTAGAACAGTAAGAGAATATTACTTTTGGAATAATCCTTTTAATAAAATCATAACCTTTCAGGACCATAATGGATCTTGTGCTCCAGTTACATTCAGCACATGTTTTTAGCGTAACACTCATCACGAAATGTTTATCGCTGTTCCATTCACCCCAAAACACACATAACTTTTACTGTGGGAAAGTATGTACCTGTGTTGTCTCATTCTTCCATTTGAAGGCGTAGAGGCTAGTACAGCCTGGGCTAAAACAGGTGCTTAATGTATGCTTAATGAGTGAATAGATCCAACTTACAGTCTTAGTTAATATAAACTAAGGGTTATGCCAAAATAAGTTCCACTTTCACAGTGGGTTTTCATAACTGATCTTAAAAGGAAGTATCTAATGATGCCTCAGTTAATGCTGAGAGGTTGCCGATTATATAAGCAGGAATTATTTATTCACACCTCACTGGAAAAATGTTGAGTTGTCATATTCTTGTTAGGGGAAAAAGTAGACATAGTTAAAACTTCCCATCTCAGATTAGCCAGCATGAACAGAGATGATTCAAGCAGATAGATATCCAATTTCACACCTTGAAAGAAGGTTAAAAAAAGAAAAAAAACACAGGATTTTTTTTCTTGGCCACTTTTGTGCTGCTTTACAGGGGGAGAGATACTGAATCTATTGCACTTGATTGGCTAATAGTCTCTCCCTAGAGGCGAACACAAGGCAAGACCTTTCATTTTACCCACCTTCCTTAAGCTCAGCTTCCTTTCGAATAAAATGAGCCTAATAATTGTATTCCTACCTTTAGCTGTTGTTTTGAGGCAAGACTGATGTAATCCATGAGAACAGTGCCCAGTTCATACTATGCAAACAGTAAATGCTAAGTAACATTATAATTTTTTTAATCATGAAAAATTCACGAAACTTTCCATGTTCAATCCATAACTTGTACCTATCCTAAGTTAAAGTTTTTATTATAAACTAAATAAAATCACATGTGAAAATAGGCAGGAAATTAATACACAACCAAGTGAATAAATAGATGAATCTCCCTCTGCCCAGAAAGACTGGGTCCAATCTTTGAACAAATCAGCTGTTGTCAACATAAATGTACTCGCAATTTTACAACAAAGGAACCAGAAATCCATGAATGACTGTAGAGTTTCGCAGCTAATAGCAAATAGATGCAGCAGCTGGCAAGGCCTAGGTCAAAAAGGATGATTTTACCCTAGGGAACAAACAGCCCTCATCTAGACCCTTTCCAAATAACTCAAAACCAAAAGGTGTGTCGGTTATTTATTAAGAACAAAAACAACCCTTCCCAAGCGACAGGTAAGACCATGAAAATAATTCTAATGAACATGTTCAAACCCAGATGCGGCATCTCTAAAGCTTTCAGTTCTCACAGACATAGCATGTAAGATTAGGAGGGACGAAAGAGTGATCTCTGTACTTTGCCCATTAGAGTCACACCTGGATTCGCCTAACAATAAATGTGCATATGATCACCATTGATTACAAGTCTCCTATAATTGTGCTTAGTCACTCTGTACATTATGCCTTTAAATAATCAGTGGATAAAATATAGGTTCTAAAGGCATATTTGAGTCTAAGTTTTACCACTTATTTGCTGCATGAACTCAACCAAGTTATGTAACCTCTTATAGTCTGTTTTTATCATCTGTAAAACACGGCCAAAATTATCTACCTTGAAAGGTTCTTCTAAAGATAAAATGGGCCAGCTGCTGTGGCTCACACCTGTAATCCTAGCAGTTTGGGAGGCCGAAGGGGGCAGATCACTTGAGGTCAGAAGTTCAAGACCAGTCTGGCCAACATGATGAAACCCTGTCCCTACTAAAAATACAAAAAATTAGCTAGATGTGGTGGCACACACCTGTAATCCCAGCTACATAGGAGGCTGAGGCAGGAGAATTGCTTGAACCTGGGAGGCAGAGGTTGCAGTGAACCAAGATCCTGCCACTGCACTCCACCCTGGGTGACCGAGTGAGACTCCATCTCAATAATAATAATCATAATAATAAATAAAATGATACAAAACAAATCCAGTCTATAGCAGGTATTCAACTAATGATACCTGTTGTTATTAACATTATTTGAACATCAAAGGATAGCATAAAGTGAAAGGTAAGAGTTAGCATTTAACAACTGTCCATATTCTAAAAGGCCATTGTATTTAATAGGCTTTTCCTTATATCTCTCCTATTTTGCTTAACTTACTGATGGCATTTTCCATTACAGAATCAGCAGGTATTTCTCATGGGTGTCTACTTCCTTCACTGGTTGTTAAAACCCAACCTGAATTTTCTGTAGGAGGTAAAGGTCACGTAGATATTAAATTATCCATGTTTATTTTCAGAATTTCCATTAGCTTTGCTTGATATAATTTAGTATTAACATCAGGGTTATTAAACTAATACTAAGCAAGAGATTACATTTAAATGCATTTTTCAATCGGAATTGGGATGCATTTCTAATCATGCTGTCTAGCCACAAGCAAACAAATGGTCATTTGATTCTTTTATCATTTCACAACAAATACTATCAACCACAGAGATCACTCATGGGCTCCCCACCACACACTCAAAATAAACAAAATACAAGATGATGTATAACAGGCTTTAGAGTTATTAAGAGATAATCACATCCTTGGGACTTTCATTGGGCACAATAAGTAGCACCACTAGAATATGATTATCTCTTGATAACAAGGGTCCCTACAGCTCTCACAAAGTGAGAAAAAAGTCATTACCGTAGGGAAAATGTATATTTTTTTCACTGAACCATAAAGCTGACAATTTAAGCTAATGAACAGTGGCTCTCCTTGAGATGACAGTATTACACAGTGTAGGAGGTTTCCTATCAAAGTGACATAGGCACCATCACCTTGAAGAATCTGCCTTGAAGAGCTTTTTTTTCTGGAAGTCTAATTTCCCGGTCTTGACTACAAGATAAACAGGTCTGGAAGACACTTAAGAGTCTAGGGATCTATGAATCTATTTAAGACAGGGAGGTGATTGAGAACAGCAGTGGGAATGGCTTATGCTGCTTATCAGTTGTAAGGCCAGAAACTTGAGATGCTGAGCTTCACAAGTTGTCTTGATGTAACATAATCAGGGCAGCTCATTGGAGAGGATAGAGACAGATGCTCCAGTCTATAGGACGTCCCAGGGTGAACAACCAGTGACATCAACATAGGAAACTGCAGTACATGGTTTAGAATTTGGAGATGAGGAGAAAGAAACAGGCAGAAGCCTTTGACACTGCTCTCGAGGATAGGAAAAAGTCTTATATATAAGAGCTTTACTTGAGGATTTTAATCAGCAAGAAAACTCTTCTCACCTAATATTACTCAGAACAGTGGTATTTTCTGAACTCCCTAACTCACAATAGACAGAAGTTACTCTTCTTAAGTCTCTGTTTCTAATCAACAAATGGGTGAATAAAAACTCTTCTCAGAGTTACTGGGGAAATTAAAGACTGAGTTGAAAGCATCCTGTAAATATAAAAGACTCTTTATCTGTCAGCTATTAAGAATTATTTGGAGAGATTACTTACATAAACCTTAAAATGAGAAAAGAATACATCTCAAACACTCGGCCAGTGATGTGATTTGATTTTATTTGTAAAAGATAATGTTAGTCCAGGGAACACATTAAAAACCATCATACTGTAATATTACCGGAGCTGTAGTTGGCATTGTGGCCCATAAGTTACTATCCTCAAATCTAAAGTTTTCAAATATGTGCAAAGATATCATCAATCTCAAATATTTACAACAAAGAGCCTGTCACGCTGAACCCCTATTGACTCCAAAGGGGATGGCACCAGGTAGGTTCAAGAAACTGAAAAAAGAGACCCAGGGACAGCAAACAAGACATGGGATTTTACTGGAGCCTTACATACTGCGGAGCAAGTCCAGTGGTGTTGGGCTGGACAGGAGAACCGCCTTACAAACAGCCCAGTGGCAGTGGGCTAAATGAGATAACTCCACAGTCCAGTGGCAGGGGACTGGGCAGGAAAACTGCAACCATTTGCAAAGGGCGTGCAGTTTATATAGCATTTTCACTTAGCAACCTTTCCAAAACAACCTCACCTGGCAACTTTCATTCAGCCCAAAACTTGGGGTCTTGAGCCCATGTATGGCCTGAGTTCCAATAGAGAAGCTGAAGGCTCAGATGCTCCTCATAGACAAGGAATGAATTTCTCTGTTGGTCATTCCCGGGTTCCTTAGCTGGGAACACACATTCAGGTGCATCTGCCATACGGGGTCATTCTCAGGGTATGCTTAAGTTATTGTTATCAGATGCATTTCATTTACCCTACAGAGCCAAAAATCCTATTGCTCTAAATCAGTGATTATATCTAAAGGCAATTTATTGGCAAAGTCTGAAGACATTTTTGGTTGTCATAATCACAGGGAAGATGGGGTTTGCTACTGTCATCTCATGGGCAGATGACGGCAAAACTGCTAAACACCCCCACAATATACAGGACCCTGTCCTAAGTATAGACACTTACTCTGAGCACTTACTCAACTTGTATTTGAATGGCTTGATTCAATAAGTGCCTACTTCTACAATTCAGTATCCTGAAAAACGACCTGATCTGCCTCTATATCCCAGGAACAAAGAAGGAAAATAATTATCTTCAAAAAATTGAAGCCCATATCCAAGTGTAGGTAGGCATTTTAGCCCCTTCAATTTCCATTAAGGAAAATTATCAGATTTGGCTAAATACAATTCTGTCCTTCCCATTGGGAAACCATACAGGAAATGTCAATGTGCTGGCAATCTGCAAAACCAGAAATGAAATTTTCCAGAGTTTACCATGATCACAAAAAATTGGCACAATTGTACTGACAACCTGTCACTCTACATTCCCAAGTCATCTGTTATGCCACTTTTTGACATTCCGCAACTGTTTAATGTGTCACATTATGTGATGTGATATAAAAATGTATTGGACATTTATAATTTGGTATTTCCTATAGGTGCTTGTCCTTTATCTGAGTATTAACAACTTAGGGGAAAATAGTACCTACATTTCTGTGAAGCAAAGAAAGACAAGATAGAGTACATATCACAGAAAACAGTTATAGAATGCCAGAGTCTAACTGTTTTCACAGGGATAATATCATATACTCTAAGAAGAAATACAGCATAGAGTAATGATTGAGTCCAGAATCTGGGTTTTCAAAACCCAGCTCTTCACTTTCTGAGTGACCTTCTACAAATTACTTAGATTCTTTGTGTCTTATAAAATGCCTCCCTTATAAAATGAAGATACTGACTCTCTTTTCCTCTGTGATATTGTGCTTTAGAATAAGAAATATGTATTTGGTATTCATTTGTTTCTTCTTCATTTCATGACACAGAGCTCCTAAAATCCCTGGAATCTCCAAAGTGATAAATCTATTAGAAGGGTAATGACTGGTGGCCCAAGACTCCTAAATAGCCTCAGGAGGGAAGAGGGGCTGAAGGTTGACTCAACCACCACTGGCCAATGATTTAATCAATCATGCCTACGTAACGAAGTCTCCGTAAAAACCAAAAAGGACTGCAATTGGAGAGCTTACATGTTGCCGAACACATGGAGGTGCTTGCGGATGGAAGCTCTATGCTCCTTTGCACATACCTTTCCCTATGCATTTCTTCCATCTGGCTATTCAGCTGTATTCTTTATAATATCCTTTACCAGTAAATATAAGTAAAACACTTTCCTGAGTTCTGTGAGCCACTCTAGCAAATGACTGAACCCAAGGAGGGGGTCATGGGACCCTCTAATTTATAGTCAACTGGCCAGAAGTTCTGGGGAGCCCGATTTAGGACTGGCCTCTGAAATAGGGGGCATTCATGTGGGACCGAGTTTGTAACATGTGGGATCTGACTCTAACTCCAGGTAGATAGCATAGAATTAAATGGAATCATAACTATGCACCTGAAAATTGATGTGTCAGAAAAACACCCACACATCTGGTCAAAGAAGTGTGGCATGTTGAGTGTAAGTAGAGAGAAACGGTTGTAACACCTTTACAGCCTCATAAGGGCTGTTAGGAGGACTACATAAATTAATGCTTACTAAGTGCTTACAATTTTTCCTGGTACAAAGCAAAACCTGTTTTTAATAAAAAGAAATGCCTCAATAAGGCAGAGTGGATTATCTCATTTTATAGATGTGATAACTAAAGTTCTGTGAGTCAAAGTAACTTACCCCAGATATCACTGGTTTCTCAACTTGAGTTTTTTGTTCTGTACTGCCCTGGTGCTCCTAGACTGTAGTGGGCCTCATTCCTGATGATTGCCATTTGAGTGCTTAATTCCTTTGCTTTAAAGACAGAAGGGCTAATTACACAGGGATATAGTTTTGAAAAGGAACATGTCTAAAACAAAATGTAAAATTGAAAGCATGACCTGCCTTTCTTCGTTGAGTGCTTATCCTATATGCACTGGATAACTATGCAGTGGGTGACGTAATGGCGTTTTGGAAGTGAAGGAAACATGGTCTGGAGGCCCCAGAGGCTGACAATCTGGCACTTCTTGGCAGAAAACTTGTCCACTGACATAAGTGATTTGTATGTAGTAGAAACCATGGCGAGAGCTCTGAACTACAATTTCAACCATGAAATAGAGATATACGAGAAATCATAGTTTTAAAAATATGGGCATTGCATTTCTGGTGGTAGAGAGTATTATTTTTATTTTGTAAACATTTTAGTTTAAATTGATGTGTATTTATGTTATGCTTATGTAAATATTTGCAAATTTATTTTATGTTAATTTTCTATTTGTGAAAATTTTTACTTTATTATTTTCCATTTGTGAAAAATTTTACTTCTATTTATATTGATATAAACTTTCTTCATGCCAAAAATTAGTTTAAAACTCAGTAGATTTATAGAAAATGGTATGTAGACAATATTAGAGATGGTATGCAGCTATGTTAAGAAATATGGTATGCCCATGTCCAGGATTTGGAGAATACAGTCATCCCTTGGTATCCACATGGAATTGGTTCCAGAACCCCCTGCAGATGCTGGGGTCCCTTATATAAAATGATGTAGTATTTACATGTGATTCCTGCACAACCTCCAATATACTTTAAATCATCTCTAGATTACTTATAACACCTAATACAATGTAAATGCTATGTAAATAGATTTTATACTGTGTTTTAAAATTTTTATTATTTTTTATTGTATTTTTTTTCAAACATTACTGATCCACAGTTGGTTGAATCCACAGATGTGGAACCCAAGGATATGGAGGCCCAACTGTATCAGTGTAAGGGAGAAAATATTTCTAACTCATATCAATGTTCATGGCTAAAGCCCCTACAACAAAAGATAGATGAATAAGAGAAATGCATACAATTAATTTAATGTAAGTTTTACATGATGAGAGATCATTTAGAAATGAATAATTAAAGACCTAGGGAAAACTGTGTTTTTAATGGACAGCCGTGCAGAAGTATGATTGGAAGACAGAAGGGTATAATCTAACAGTAATAAACCAGGAAGAACTTAGCAAATTCTGTTTGTTCAAATTCTTCTTGGCAACCATGTGTGATATTGCTTTCCTCTGGGTATAAGTCAGGACCCCTCCGGATGAGGGTCTTATGACCTACTTCAGTGGGGAAGGGGGAAGGGGAATTCTTTCTAGTTTGTACAGTCTGCTTTGGCTGTTTCCTCAAATGCTAAGGTGCCATATTGTGGGGTAATGATTCCTGAACACTGTCACCTATATATGAAATGGGAGATTCTACATAAGTAATCAGATCTACAACTCCAGAATAGGGGAGGTTCCAAATATAGTCCCTGCTTTTTGCTAGGAACATCTATTTATTCTGGCATCTGGAGGAAGATCACTAGTTCCCACCACTGCACTAAAGAATGTGTGTCCTTTTCTATATATATGTATCACTATTTATGTTCCTTAAGGAGATCTACATTATGGTTTTCTTTAAAGAGAAGGACTAAGTATACCATGACATATTTTTGAAGGGAAATACATGTAAAACATATGTAAAATATAAGGCATGACCTGGTTTTCTTTCCTAAAGAGGCAGAGATCTACTGATGCAAAAGCCAAGTGCCTCCTGAACGCTAAAACAAATATGAAATGAATCTTAAAGATCAGTATGTGTTTATAATATCATAGACTATTTTTCTATTACCATGAGGAATGAGGTGGAAACTAAATAGCATAAAGAGGACGAAAGAAATAATATTTTACCACATTACTGAATTGAGCTACACACACAATAACTTCCAGGATTGATTTCCTGCCTAATTTTGAAGCAAAAAGCCATCAATTTGGAAATCCATGCACAAGTATGTGAAGAATGCAAGCATTTTCTACTCAGTGGGAAATACCTTTATCCTTTTTGGAAATAGGCTTGGCACTTTATAGACACACACACACACACACACACACACACACACACACTTACTCCCAGGAGTCTATAATTCTATACCAACTTGATGAAATTTCCCCAAATTACCATAAATCAATTGTGGCTTAACTGAACTCCAGGGTAGGCAATGCTACATTTAAAACACTTTTAAAATTATCTTTCCTACCTACATCTTTGTAGGTGGGAAGTTGTTTTATGGATAGTCAAGTCCAAGAAAGCTTTATCGGTAGAAAATTGTTTTATGGATAGTCAACTAGTAAGAGGATAGTCTTCAGAGTTAGAAAAAGGCTGGCTCAAATTCTAGCTACCTTATTTACTTCTGTAGGACCCTGGGCAAAGTATTCTTTCTTAGCTTTGATTTCTGCATTTGTAAAATGGAGACAATAATACCTTTATTGCCCAGGGCCTCACAGACAGTACAAATTCAGAAACAGTTGCAGCCACTCCTATTCTTGCTTCATGTGAAACGTATTTCCACATTCTGTACTTGTAAAGCATCCAGTAACCAGAAGGAATGAGTTCTCAGACTGAAGAAGTTATAGAAATCATTACTCAATTTATGCTAAAGTATATTTCCTTTATAGTTTGTGTAATCTCCTGTAGCAGAGTTCTCCAGAGAAACAAAACCAATAAGATTGTGTGTGTGTGTGTGTGTGTGTGTGTGTGTGTGTGTGTGTGTGTAAATTTATTATAAGGAATTGGCTCACACAATTATGGAGGCTCACAAGTCCCAAAATCTGCAGGGTGAGTCAGCAAGTTAGAGGCCCAGGAGAGCTGATGGTGTGTTTCCAGTTCAAGTTCAAAGGCCCGAGGCCCAGTAGACTTGAGATGTTGTATTTCCAGTCTGAAGGCTGGCAGGATGAGCCAATGTTTCAGTTTCAATCTGAATGCAGGAAAAAAGCCAATGTCCCATTTCAAAGGTAGTAGGGACAGGGAAATTCTCTCTTACTAGGGGAAGGTCACTATTTTGTTCTATTAAAGCCTTCAACTGATTGCATAAGGCCCACCCACATTTGGGAAAGCAACCTGCTTTATTCCATCTACTAATTCAAATGTTAATTTCATACAGAAACATCCTCACGGAAATACCCAGAATAAAATGTGATCAAATATTTGGGCACTCTGTGGTCCACTCAAATTGAACCATAAAACTAACCATCACATCCCCTAAAAGAAATATTTATTCTTTCAATCTGTATCAAGTTATAATTTTCCCAAAACAGGCTCAAATACTGTAGGATAAGTATCACTTTTGTCGATAGCATATTTTCTATTAGAAAAGAAAGCATATACCTCTAATCAGGTATTTGTATTTCTAAAGTACACACATGTACTATATTACTGATGTTATATACATAATGAAATATAAATCACAATTGTTTCAAATGACATAAAACATATAAATAAAAATTCTTACATTTTTCTCTGCCCTTAAATGGCTATCTTGCCTATAATCCAGTATGTGTACTGACCACTGGTAAGTTCCTTGTTGTACAGCAAAGAGACATCTAAATACAGGAAAGAATGGGAAATTTTAAATTGCGAACATCCACTGGAGGGCTTGAGCTGAAAAGATTCTGTGGCTTTCACCGGGCTGGAAATGTTGGAGTTCTAAAAGTCATCATGGCAAGAACTTGATGATGGCTCAGGTATTCAAGTAAGATTATATAAACACAATGCACTCTTAAAATTAGGGAGAATGCTAAAGAGCTTTTAATAAATGGATTAGGTTTTTTGATATTTATTACATTAGAAATTAAAATGGAAACTTCTCAAACACTTTTCAATTCATAAAATAACAATAAGTCTATTACATATTAACATAAATAACATGTTCAATGGGAAAATATTACATAAAACAAAAAATAATAAGGAGGATGACATGTTCTAAATTTTTGTAAATCTTTATTTAATGTTTGGCTCAATTATAGACAAATTGATTCTCCTATTTGCTTCTGCATCTGCTCTTATGTGATATCAAACGTCATGCAGCCTCTGGAAAACTCCACTGTACACTTGTGAGAGACTGACAGTGACAAAGGCAAATACCTTCTTAGTATTATTAAAAAAATAGCTTTGATCTGACCATCAATTTGAAAGTTTTCATTACCCCTTCAGGTTTCCTGGACCAGACTTTGAGAACTACTATAAGAGAATGCACATTTAAAGTAGAGGATGAACATCTCACTCAAAATAAGGGAATGAAAAATTGGGGTGAAGATTTTCATAAAGAAATTGCAGCTTCATTTTGTCTTCAGAGTACTAAATAAAGCATCTCTTCTTTTGAGGTGGGAGGAGCATTCCTTATGATTGTTTGCAAGGTTGGAAAGTTGGGGGCTAGGGGTGGGTAGAAATTAAGATGATCCAGGCTTGTCCATCCTCCTGGAAAAGTGCCTGGGTCAGAAGAACATGTAAGACCCAAGCAAATCCAAACATGTTTTTCTCATTTTAATCTGTGGACATAGGGAAAGGTGATTCCTTTACCTTTTGGGGTAGGTTCAGGGTTCTCAGAATCAAGTTACTCCTGTCCTGGCTATAGATGAAGGAAAACAGATCTGGGACACAAAAAGAAACAGAAGCCAGCAGAGAAATTGTTCAAACCTCTGGATTTGTCAATTATACAAATTAAAATTGGAACCAAGAGTCCTGACAATACCCAAAAGAAAGCACATTTCTAAATAAAACAGTCAGATTTTAAGTTACTGTCTTATGCTTCTGGATATAGGATAAAAGTATAACTCTGACAGTGGTATAACTTTGACAATGTTATAACTCATAAACTTTATACTACACAATATATATAAGTCATATGTAGAAAAAAAAAGTATGAGCATGAATGTGTGTGTGTATCTTACAAGAAGCAATGCCATGGGGAAAAAAATGCCACAGATATGTTGCCAGTTATTTCTTCTATCATTCCTCTCCTCTCACCACTCACTGCTTCAAAACCCTAAGCCTCTTTGAGTTAGCCCAACACCCTGCCCCTGGGACTTCATGCCATACTCTAAACTGCTCTTCTTGCCCTCTCCCCACCAGACGACACTAGACAATATCTAGAGATACTTTTAATTGCCATGGCTAGAGGAGGACAGATGTTACTGGTATCTAAGGGCAGAGGCCAGGAGTGCTGCTAAATATCCTATAAAGAACAGGAGAGCTCCCCATAACCAAGATTTATCTAGCCCAAAATGTGAACAGTGTTGAAGTTGAGAAGCCATTCTCTAGGAAATAACCTTAGTTGGGAACCATTGTCTTAGCCCTCTCTCCACTAGCACTCTCTGGATTGCCAATGCATGGTACAGATTTCCAAAAACACACAAACAATATTATAGAGCCCAGTACTAAACTTTACTGTCTCCCAAAATTGTTTGTATTAGTATTGTATTATTTATACTTGAAAGTAACGTAATTTGAGTCAATGCACTAAAGTAGCCCACATGAGAGTATACATAGCTATATGAGCACGCATGTGCTTGTTTATTCAAGTCAGGGTTGCAATGAAATAGTTGCTTGACCAAATTCTGCAAGGAAAAAAGAAAGCATCAAAGAAACTTAATTTCATGGTGGATATTTGTTTAGTTTCAAAACATGTTACGTGTTTGGGGGCACACCCCACCTTGACTGCAAAAAAGAACAGGTGATCGTTTAAATCTAGGAGCTACAAGCAATGGAAGAAGCAGAGACGTCTAAAAGTCTGTCCAAATACGGTTAAGTAAACTTGAAGCAGAATGACAATTTAAGGGAAGGATGTGCACTTTAATTTACCAGGTTCCATGAATCTCCATGAGACCATGGCATGCAACGACATTCTCCCATTTTCTACAATTTCCAATCACTTGCCCTCTCCTGTGTGACTTTCCCTCCTCTTGCCATTTACAGTTTGTGCTCCAGGGACAGGCTAATGGGGCTTGATTTTGTTACCTTGGCCGGCTTTCCTATAGGAGACTTCATCCTGTAATAATCATAGTTCCAGCGGTGCATGTCTATGAAATTAAAATGGAAGAGATTGGTACTTCAGGAATGTGGTTGCTGTTATTGACAGTCACTCCAGATCAGTCTCTCCACAGGCAAGACAGCTCTTGCACGAAAAATACCTTTGCTTATCAAGTTGAGGCTCTGTGCAGCTGAGATGGCAATTTTGGGCCAATATGACAGTAGCCAGACATGAACTAGACCCCTCAGGAAAGTGAACTTCAGTAATCCTCCAGTATTCCATTAATGTGAAATCCACTAATCTGACACAGCAACTTTTTCTCTATTTTAAAGATCTTAGAATGTTAAATAAACACAGCTAGTTGCTCAATAAAAGAAAAAGACACTGTTAACAGCATATTTCCGATAATTAGATGCTTAGTATTTTAGTTTCTAAGTTTCGGTTCACTTTTTAAAATTCAGTATACATTTTATTGTGGAGAGCTAACATAATGTAAAGTCTGCATTTTAGCCATTTATAAGTGTAAAATTCAGTGGCATTAAGTACATTGACAAGATTGTGTCACCATTGCCACTATCCATTTCCAACACATTTACAAGATCCCCAATAGAAAATCTGTACCCATTAAAAAAAACTACTCTCCAGCCCCTGATGACCACGATTATGCCTTCTGCCTTGCTGAATTTAACTACTCTGGGTGCCTTACATGTGATATTTGATATAATTATTTGTCCTTTTGTGTCTTGCTTATTTCAGTTGGTGTTTTCAAGGTCCGTCCATGTTGTAGCAAGTATCAGAATTTCATTCCTTTTTAAGGCTGAATAAAATTCTGTTGTGTGTTTACAACATGTTTTGTGTATCCATTCACACACTGATGGACATGTGGGTTGTTTCCACTTTTGGCTATTTTAAATAATGCTGCTATGAACATTGATACAGAAGTATCTGTTTGAGTCCCTGCTTTGAAATTAAATTTTGATCCATTTTTGCTCATTGAAAAATACAACCTTACAGCTATAAAGTGAAACAAAATAGAGAGTAATCTAATGTATACTTTATCATACAGACAATCCTATGTGACCTTGTGGTATAAGTAGAGAATTTTTTCATGTACAAATACTGCTCCTGAGGTCATTTAACTTATTTTCCAAAGCACATAAAATAAATAACTACAGGTGTTGGTAATGTTCTTTCCTCTGTTTGTGGTCTCCCACGGTGCCTGGTTTATATTAAGGATCAGAATGTGGGTTTTTAATATACAAATACTACTATATTTTGAAGCAGCTCACTGTTACTTATCAAAGGTTAAGTAAAAATGAAGGTCAGATCATGTCACTAAATATGACTCCTTTCTCTCTTATAAGAATAGCCAAGTGACAGAGAAGAACTGGACATAAATGATTCTGAAGTTTATGTGACCACAAATGACTTTCCTAACCATTTCAATGTATTCATTCAATTGTTTTACAAAGATAAACTTGAAATATCAGGTCGTCTAACATCAAGACTTCTAAGACAATCTGGCTTTGACAAGACTAAGTATGAAAAGAGAATAAATTTAAAGCTGATATGAAGAAAAAATAATAAAATAATAGTACAGAAAACCCAAGTTATTGAAAATTATAATAACTGCTAAAGAGGAAAATTTTGGAAACCTTCTCTTAATAAATTATCTCTTCTCATTTAAACAGCTACAGAATTCCAAAATTTTGGGAGATATTTATTAAGTACAGGTCAGTCTGGAAAGATTCTTTAACCCTCATGACAGTTCTGTGGGGACAAACTTATTATTTTCATTTAAAGCTAAGGAAACCAAAAGTTTTAAATAATTCTCATGGGGGCACATGGCTAATAAATGGTGGAGATGAGATTTGAACCCGTATCTATGTGACTCCTGAGTTGAAGTTTTTTATGACTATACTACCTAGAATTGTTCTAAGCCACATTTCACAATTGAGATAATGCTTCAAACAAAGACGTGTTTATGAGGGAGATAAGAATTAATGCGCTTTGTGAATTAAAATGGGTCCCTTCAGAGCTATAGGACAGAGCCTGTTCCGACTGCTTTGAACAAAGTCCAAATTATCTGCTATTTCCACTCTGAGAATTTAGCAACCCAACATGGGTCTATCTGAAATCATCTATCATTTCTCTTTGACCTCTCCCATGAGATCCTAATGGTGGCTGTTTCCACTGAAATAAAAATATTTTAGGAATGATGGCATTTCCAGGATATTTTTGAGCGTTTCACTGCTGCTGTTGTAATTATTACTAATTATAACTGTTGTTCCCCTTAGAGCAAATAAACACAGGATGTTCTTATGCTATTTGCTTAAAGAAAGAGGCTAATGGTAATCTATAAAGAAATTATCAACCAAATGTGGACTCACATATTTCTTTTTCCTATGTACTGGCATTAATAATTTCAGAAGTCATCAGCATGCATGGTTCTGAGTTCACATTTATATTTGCTTCAGGATAATTTATAGCAGCCAAAAATGACACAAACAACTTAGAACAGCAGTCATTATGAAAATGGTAAATTAAAATGGAATACTGACTGATGTCTTATAGAAAATTAATGTGCCATTAACCTTAACTATACCAATAAAGTTACATTATGAAGGTCAACTACAAGAACAGTTATCCACCTGGGACATACAGCAAATAGCATAGATTAATTCTGTGTTAAGGTGGGATGCTGAGGTTAAAAGGGAAAGGTAAATGAAGCCAAATATTAAGCCCAGGTTTAAATAAAAATCACAAATTTAGGCACATAAGCTAATATTAGTTCAGGATTTCCTTTCTTATATTACTGATTATTTCTGTTATAATTCACGGTGATTACTTTTTATCAAGTAGCTTCAGTCCAAGTTTCTTTCTGTACATAACATTAACATATCCAAGTATACTTTCAAGTAGTAAAACATTTTAGAACTTGAAGGGTCACTAAACATAATTAAATTCCCCCACTTCTCATTCTAAACATGAGAAAACAAAGAGCTCAAACAACAAAGATGCTTGAGAACAAATTCAGTCTAATTTTCATTCCAGAATTATATCCCGAAAAACCTGATTGATTCTTGTTTCAGCTATATTCTCTTTGCTAAGGCATTTTCTCCTTTGATTCTCCAACTCTGACAGATTGTAGAAATCCAGGATTTTTAACAAGTAAAACAGAGGTAATAATGCCTAATATAAGCATTTATTATGATAGGCTAAGAAAATGTTCTTTAAGATCATGCCTTAAAATTGTTAAAGGCTATACATGTATCGCTATTATAAATGAGGGACTTGAAGAAGTTTAATTCTCTTTTACAGAGTCTCTATATACACCAAAAAGAATATACAGTTGCCCCTTGAACAATGAGGAGGGTAGGGGTACCGACCCCCATGCAGTCAAAAATCTGTGTATAATTTTGACTGTTCCAAAACTTTAATAGCCAACTATTCAACAAAAGTCTTACTGATAACACAGTCAATTAACACATATTTGTACCTTGTATGCATTATTCTTACAATAAATAAGCTAAAGAAATGTCATTAAGAAAATCGTAAGGAAGAGGAAACATATTCACTATTCATTAGATGGAAGTGGATCATCATAAAGGTCTTCACCTTCATCATCTTCAAGTTGAGTAGGCTGAAGATGGTGAGGAAGAGGAGGGATTAGTTCTGCTGTCTCTGGGGTAACAGAGGTGAAAGAGATGGAAGGAGAGGCAGGAAAGGCAGGCACCCTTGGTGTAACTTTTATTTTTAAAAAATTGGGTATAAGTGGATCCATGCAGCTAACGTTGTTCAAGGGTTAAGTGTTCTGGCTTCCAGATTTTAAAAATGCGTTTTTTAGGCACTGTTCATCCAATTTACTGGGTATGGTTCTTGAATATCTCTGGATATTACAGATGTCTAAAATCATATAACTGTAATATTTATCTTATATGGTACTTGTGAATGTTAAATAATATATATATAATATTTGAGATAATGCCAAAAGCCTAGTATGCATTCGATAAACATTGATTAATATTAATTTTCTTTCCTTTTCCTTTTGAATCATCCTTCTTTCTTTTGACTAGGTATAATAAAATTGCAAAATTCTGAATAGTAGTAACAGGCAAGAACAAATTTGGATTTACAAAATAATTTTATTAGAAGAGGGAATTAGTTAACTGGCCTCTCCATTAAATAAACCGCTAGGTGCAGTGGCTCACACCTATAATCCCAAAACCTTGGGCGGCCAAATGGGAAGGACTGCTTGAGCTTAGACATTCAAGACCAACCTTCGCAACATAGCAAGACCTCATCTCTACTTAAAAAATAAAAAATAACCCGGCATAGGGGCATGCATATGCGGTCCCAGTTACTCAGGAGGAGGAGGGAGGAGGATCCTTTGAGCCCAGAAGGTGGAGGGTGCAGTGAGCTCCACTGCACTCTGGCATGGGTGACAGTGCAAGACCCTGTCTGAAAACACACAACACAACACACATGCACACAAACACAAAAATAACAGACGTATAAAATAAAAAGTAAATCTGCACATAGAGACAGTACTACACATCCCTAAGCATTCTCATTTAAAATACGGTACCTGCAGCTCTCACATATTAGGAAGAGAGTAATATACAAAAATCTTGATTAATTATACAAATGCTTCAAGGAAGAAGCATATAGTCATTTTGTTCAAGAGAAAGGAATCCTGATGTGTCAAAAAGACACTTTGCTGTATCTCTGTTATTCTGACAATTCCTGATGGAGACAGGGCCAAGCTCTTCTGGAATAAGCTATTATATATCTTTTCCTATATATTATATAGTGAAGGGTCTAGTCACATGATCACATATCAATATACATATCTTTTTTTTTTTTTCTTTTTAGAGATAAGTTCTCGTTACCCTGCCCAGGCTAGAGAACTTATTCACAGTTGCAATCATCACACACTGTGGCCTCAAAATCCTGGGCTCAAGCAATCCTGCTGCCTTAGCCTTCCAAGTAGCTGGAACTACAGGCGTGCACCACAGGGCTTGGCGTCTTAAACTCTTCGTTTTAACATATCAAATCACCATCTAAGATTAATATTCAAGTTAATTGTAACTTAAATCTAGAGAAATACAAAGCAATGGGGAAAATGAAGTCAAAAGACTAAGTGTCCTGTTGATTCCTGTAAGTCATACCACAGGCATCTATACCATTGATGCAAAAGTAAGATAACACTTTCAAACGATGCTAGTCTTCTCAGAAAAAAGGGTTGCCAGCTCCCTGGGCCACAGACTCCGAATGCTAGCACATCAGTCGTTTTAAAGAAATTACTAGCATGCTGTGTTTGGTTTCCCGTCTCCTACCTAGCATTTTACAAACTGTATCAAAGCACGGAGTGTAACAGCTCCAATTTCTTTCACAGCAGCAGCACTCTGTGAGAAAAATTGACAGATTAACTAGAAGAAAGCCTCCAAACTCACTATGAACTATGACTGTCTATTAGAACAGAATGGTAGGCCGAAGAGTACACATAAAGAAATGCCTCGGTGATCCATTGCACAATGAACCAATGGGTATGATAATGCTCTTCAGGATTTGTGTGTGAGAGGGAGAGCACAATCCAGGAATGATAACCTGCACAATTTTGCTTAGAATTCATTCTGGGTGAGGACAAAGATCAGGAGTTGAAAAGTAGCTATTAATTTTTCTGAGTGTTTCGCTTATTATTTTGATGAATCCTCTGCCCGCTAGCTTCTTCTAACAAATCAACTACACTAAACAAATCTGGTCCTGGCATAAATTAATGAGGCTGAGTTAAATGAAGCCCCAACTGTGTCACAAACAAGGACCACTGTTAATTGAATTCAGATATGCAACTTGTCTTCTTCATGACAATCCATCGGGTTTAGATTCAGTGGGCAATGCTAATCCTTGCATTTATACAGACATTTACAGTGTGCTTCAGAAATATTTGCCATGTAGTCCATACAATTATACTAACAAAATAGGTAGTATTCATAGTATTACAACTATTTAAGAGAGGTGTGAGAGCTTAAACATGGTGCCTAAAGGCAGGGGCCACTAGAATGGTGATAGTGTGCATGTATGTAGAAGGAAAGGAAGGCATGGGGGAAGGAAAATGAAGTCACAAAAAGGAAATTAGAGGAAGAAATACATGGGATCACTGTCAACTTAGTTGGTGTGTGTTTTTCCTTTTGAGTTACTTATTAAAAGGGTTTGCATCAATAGGCATTTTAAAGAAAACCATGGATAAATGAAACCTGTCAACTGGCAACTGCAAACTGCAATGTGTACATTACTAAGAACATGTGAAAGGCAATGTTTTACACTGTTTGGATAAATGAAATGGAAAAAAAAAAACAACATCAACAGACTGTATCTTATGCCTCAATCTTATAGGATTCTCTTAGGAAAAACACACTGCGAGAATATTCTTTATAAACCTTAATTTATTTATCTATTTATATTAGCTCAATAAGTTAACTAATTGAGACTAATAAAAGTTTCAAATTGGCAACTTACAATTTGGGACTTTTTCTTCAGTCCTTTAGTATAATTTGAGCTTTCACAAATTTTTAAGTATAATAGATCAGTGGGGGGAAATGCCTCAAATACATCTTGATAAAGCATGTCCTTAAAAACATGTTTTATTGTCAAGCAGATGAATTAATACAGAAAGAGCACATAAAAGAATCTATATGCTGGAGTATTTAATATCTATTAACAATCCACCAAATATTCTATTGTTATTTTCATTTATTAATTTGTTCATTTCACTATAATCATCATGAGATTACGATATAAAAATAGAAGCTGTGTTCATCATAAAAGATGACCCACATCTTTAAAATCAAATAAAACACAAGGATAAGACATTTGAGAAGTGACATTTTTTTCAGGGAAGAAAGGGTAACAATATAACCAAATAATACCAGAAGCTAGAAGTCTCAAGATAAACAAGTTTTTGACTAAGTGATATTTGGGACTGGCATTAAGAAACCCTTGAAAATATTCAACATTTATCAAAGGTCAAATATATGTTAGAGGAACTCTGCCTTGTAAATATATTAAACACGTGGATGTAATTTTTTAAACCAAATTTTTAAAAGTTTTATATAGATAGTAACATAATCCATACTTTCTACTTAAGGGCTCCAAGACTCAACACTAGTTAAATGTCTTATTAATGCTCATTACTGGTAAAACCAGAACTTGATTGAATCAAAGCCTTCTGATTCTAGATGCATAAATTTATCCAGCACATTAAAAAAATGAATTGGCTAAAAATGGGCCAGTTCAGGGTCTCAAAATATTCTCCAGTTACATATTTCAGTAACCTTTTTAATTCTGATTAGAACAGTCATATTTCTGAGGAAAAAAATAGAAAAAAAAAGCAAAAAGCATAAATAGAAAAATAGAAATCTCTTAAGTCCACCATTAAAAAAATATAATACTGTTAGCATTCTTATAAATAACCAAGCTGGATATCCACTGTTTTTGCCTGCCAACTGCCTGTCTTTACTTCAGGCAACAGCATCCCACTTTTCATTTGGGAAACTGATGAGTATATGTTGGATGAGTGTCAACAAGACAACCTGTCTAAAGTTCTCACCTTAATTCATACAAGTGGCAAAAATTACCTAAGTTAAATCAACTGGTCACTTTCTCTACTAGAAATTCTCATTTCAAGAGAAGTTACTCATTCTAGGGTGCAAAAAAAAAAGAAATGAAGCTGATTTATGCTCAATGATATTGACTAACTTTCAAATTCCTTCTACATAGCTATTCATAGCTAATTATTTCAATTCTGTGAACTGCCCTGTATATTTCCAGTAAAGCTCCCTTTGTTTTTGTATGCATGTTTCTTTTAGATATACATTTCAGTGGATTTTATTATTTAAATTAAAAACTCTTAGGAAAGAGGATGTGAATAATTTTGAGGTTTATGCTACACATTATGAGAACATATTTATTGAAACCCTCTCAAACAATGGGCATTAATTTTTCTTTTTCCCGTTTACCAATTTGATACCTGAAACATGATATAACTTAAATGAACAGTTCATTGATTAACAGTGAAGCTGTTAAGAAGCTCTCTGTATTTCTTGTTCTTTAAAATTGATTGTTCATATTTTGCTGCTTGATATGTCATTTGCTTATTAGATTTAGAGATATGACAGTTTTTTTCAATTTAAGGTTTGCAATTTTTTTCTCATTTTGTTAATAATCGTAATTGTATTTCTTTTACATGCGTATCAAATTACTATAGTATTAAATTGATAGATATTTCATTTTGTATTGTTTTTAAAGAATATAAAAATATATATATTTTTTATATTATTCTTATCCCCAAATCATGTAGTTACCTTGTTTGCTTGGATTCCGTTGTAATTACACATTTAACATTTATTCCTTAATAAATCTCAGTTTCATCTCATATGCAGGGAGATAATGATTTGCCCTACCCTTTCACCTATTATCACATCGTGCTCATATAATCCACACTTACATAGCTTCACTGAAATGCCAACCTCAACATAAATTCACTTCTAATATGTATGTAGGTCAGTGTCTTGACCTTTTCATTTGTCTAATCTAATATTATATAAACACTTCATTAAAAAAATTTTTTTTAGTTATTTTTGAAATTCTCTTGGCTACTCTTGGATATTATTCCTCCAATTGTATTTCAGGGCAATTTTAGAATTCTAATATATATACATATGTATGTGTGTGCATAAACCTAAATTCTGTATCATATTTAACCTTCCCATTTTATTGAAACTTCATGTTCTTTGGCAAATTATTATGGTTTCTGTCATATAAGAATCTCACATCTCTTGTTAAGTCAATTCATATGAATTTTATACTTTGTTGCTATCATTTTTAATTGTACATTCTTGTTTGTTTTTGACAAGAAAACTGAAATTAAATAAAAACAGTACACTTTAAAAGGTGTTAAAAACATGTATTTTTAAAGTTTTCAGATTCTTTAAAATACATGTTTATACATGTAAGTATAAAGGGCATAATCATATTTCTTATAGGCAGAAATAATTGTATATGCTTTCCATATTTTTCTGTTATTCCTTTTTCATCTCTTACCAGATATAAAAATTTTAAGAATCACTAAGTTAAACAAAGTATAAGGGAAGCATCCTTTATTTTGGGGGAATTTGGTGGGTATGCCTGAAATGCTGTCTCCTTAAGTACTATATGACTTAGGTTTGAGTCATATAAAGTATCAATCTATTACTAGACTACTAATTATTTTTGTTGTTTTATAGTGTTTTAAGTCAGGAACAGTTAAGAAAGTTTATCAAACATCTAGTCGGGAGTGATTGTATGAGCATGCCCCTAGGCTAACAGGGGTTTCAGAATCACCACCCCACCTCCGGCCCTGATATTTATTCTGTTTCAGGCATTTAAAATTACGCTGCTTCATAAAGGACACCTGTCAGTTTTTCCTCTATTTCTGAATCCATTTTGTTACCATAAAATTGCTTATTTGTTAATAATTTAAAGTAGTTTATCCATTAAGATGATAGCACATGCAACTTTTTTGGAGGTTAAAATGACAACTTTTCAGGGTTTCTTTTCCTGGGTTATTTTGTTTATTAATGTTTTTAAACTTGAGTTAATTTATATAATTTGCATTGATAAAAATATCCATTTTCCTTAACATTTTTAATCCCTTCAGTATTGATATAACCCCTTCTTATAACGACTATATTTTGGGTTTTTTTTTTTTCTGTACAAGACGTTTGAACAGTTTATGTATAACTTGCTTTTAAGTAACAGTTCTTAGATTTACCTAATCTGTTTTCTGTTGTTTCCTATTTTCTATTAATTGATCATTATTTAATAATCTTTTAATTATTTTACTTACTCCTATAATTTTATTAACTTTTCTAACTTTTCAAGTTGAACATTACTTTATTTACAATATGTCATGTGATAAAATTTTTGATCCTAACTCACAGATTTTCACACATAGTGTTTTTATTTTATTTTATTTTTTTCAAAAGTGTGTTCTTTATACTTATAATGTGATTTGTGACACCCATTGTGACACAGATGGTTTGGTCCTTTCCAATAATAAAAAATATAATTAAAAAATAATTAAAAAATGGTGCTTTTTGGAATACCTGTGCTTTTTGAAACTACAAATCACGTTATGAGTATAAAGAACACAGTTTTTGAAAAAAAAATAAATAATTTCTTCCAAATGTTGGAGAAACCAGTGTTTCCAGTCGATTGGCCTAAGACAGGTGTTTTAGGCCCTTTTGGATTTTTAAATTGTTTTTACATGTATGTTTCTGTGTATGCGTGTGGTGGCTTGTATTTATGGGTGTGTGGTGTTCATTGCTATAATGGGAAATAACATTAAAAACTGGAGTTATAAATTATTAAGAACATAACAAAAATAAAAACACTATGTGTGAAAATTTGTGAGTTAGGATCAAAAATTTTATCTTCAGGCAAATACATAGCCTTAAATAAAATGTTATCACATGACATATTGTAAATAAAATAAAGTAATATTCAACTTGAAAAGTTAGAATAGATAATAAAATTATAGGAGTAAGTAAAATTTCAGGATCTCCTGGGAGAAGTTTCTCCTAGCTCACCGGGTAAAAATTTTTCACAGATCTTTGTAACAAACTGGCCAATGACTAAAAAGTTTACACCAGCCAGATTTGTTCAGTGACAGTCCAACATTAACAGCAAAAATCGATGCAATTTACTTGACTTTTATGCTCTATGTCAAATGTTGGTTGGCAGTGTTTGATTGCCCTAATTATACAGGGGAATGAAAAGTATTTAATATTAATACACATTTCTGAAATCTCCACAACATTGATAAAAGGAGACCTAGCCACTGGTTTTAAAACCTCCCATCCTGTTGTCATTCATGTTCTTTCCACTGGTATTCCATTGGTCATAGCAATATGTTTGGTCTCACGATGTGTGCACCATTATACCTGGCTAATTTTTGTATTTTTTGTAGAGACAAGGTCCCACTATGTTGCCCAGGCTGGTCTCGAACTGCTGGGCTCAGTGATCCTGCCGCCTTAACCTCCCACAGTGCCATTTTTATCTTTAAAAAAGTTTTCTCATATCATAAAAAACTCTCACGTTTTTTCTTAATTAGTTTTCATTCATCCATTTAATAAATATTTATTAAGTGCTTACAATATGTCAGATACACATCCTTAAGAATCCTTCAAAATTCTGTAACTCAGGAAAATATCTAAGGGTTACCTAAGAAGTTCTGTTTGTCTTTAAATGAAGGGCAAAGAGTTTTAAGAAGGAAATGTAATAGCTTAGAAAACATATTTCTATTCAACCATTTGCCATACAAGCAATTTTCTAAATAATGATCTAATCATACAGTTTACAAAGTATTATAAATGTGCATAAGCCTTTCCTTGACATAATGAGCTACCTGTACAGACAGTAGATTAAATGCACACTACAAACTACTCTTAGCATGCCAGATCAGTGAAGAAAACCTATTGAAATGCTATTCCTGCTGAGTGACCAAAAGGAACATCAGTTATTTGTTCTCACAGGTGCACAGCTGCATTCTCTGTCAAGAATGCTTCAAGTAACACACTTCATACTACTTTTACTTCAGATGATTAAAAAGTAGATTGGCAAAGAATCATTAAAAGCTTCAATAGAAAGAAAACCCAACAGTTCTAGTATCAGTGAAAAGTTTCTTTATGCTTCTTGTCAAATATGATTCTGTTTGATATATTTTTATGGCTACAAGAAAAATAATGAAGAAATTAAAATCAATATAAAATTACAAATCAAAATACTATTCTAGGGTTGATAGAAAGAGTATTTCAAATCAAGGGAGAAAAATCCATCACCAACTCAATCTTCAATGCTTTACTTTCTGAAGAGACTGTGACTCATTCTTGCTGCTATTGCTAGGCAGGACAGGTTGAATCAGGAGTGGGGAAACAGTCTTTAATTAGAAATTCATTGAATTTTGTCAGATCCAATAAGACATTAATGTTATTTCAGGGGGAATGGTAGGTATGTTTTTATTCTGTCTGCTTCTGATTCAGATATTTTCATTCCAGGCTACATTCCTAGGCTGTTATTTTTCATTCTTCAAAAATAAAAAAAGTGTGGAAAACAGGAGGATAAAGTCAAGGGAGTCTTTTTGTTTACAAATCAAATGTGAAATTTTCAAAACACATCTACTGCTTTGAAAGACAGGTTGAGAAGCTATCATTTGAGAGTTAACTGGATTTGTGCACTCAAGCAGTGGCAGTAAGACAATTTTTCAGTATTCAATTGCAATCCTTTTTATTTGTGTATTATAATAGAAAACAAGTGAGAGCACAGAATGAGTGAGTTTTAGGTAGCAGAGGGTTAAAAGCCTTTCATATACACAGATAATCATGGCAATTTTAGTTAAACTATCAAACAACATCTAAAGTCTCTCAGGTGCTCAATATGCCATTGGGGTAAAAGTGAAACTATTTTTAAAAGGGAACAAGTAACGGTGTATGTTTTAGGTCAAACATTACCTACAGATGAGAGCATAAAACTAAAAATAAAGGCAAAGTGTGATGAGGCAGCATGTGCTGAGGTAAAAAAGTGGGAAGGCTGTCCCTTATGCTATAAATGTCTCTATAGGCTTTGTAAATCACAGAGGACATCACTTTTAGGGATAGCAAATAACAGACATTCTGCATTGTGACATAAAATAAAGCCATTCTCCCTTGTACATGCTGTACTGACTGAGAAAAATTTCTCATACAGATCCCATAGCTCCACAGTGTCAGTCATAGCCAATGTTAGCCTGTGGGACTTTAAAAATGATCAAGGTTAATCTTTTCATTTTATAGAAGAGAAAACTGGAGTTTATAAGAGTAGGAAACTTGAAAAGCACCTAATAAATTAGTTGAGGGCTAAAGCCAAGTTATGTGACTGTTGCTGTAATACTCTCTCCCTTTATCGGAATGTCTCAATCATGAGAACACAAATTCATCCATCCATCCATTTGGTACCAACAGCTCTAAGACTTAGAAACTATTGCAGTAGTTCATTGGAGTCTGATAAAATTTAAACATATTCCACTTGAAAACTAAAATAAGTTGATACAAAAAAGGTAGGGACATAATTGTAATCAGCATACCATAAAGTGTTTAATACAAGTAAACTTCTACTATTTCTATTTCTCACTATTTTACAGATAGAAAATATTTATATAAGTATGATAAACAACACATATGAAAGCAAGCACACCAGAATTGAACTGGTCCTGAGACTTTCCACATGTGGAAAACAGAAGTGGCAAATGTTTCTCTTTGATGCCATTTGCTCATTAGACATAGCTTGCTTGTTCCACAAGCTATGTCTAATGTATTTTTTAAAAAAAACTATTAGTTGTCAACATCAAAATATTGAAGTGTTTCAAAAACTTAAAAATTGTGGTTTCCACTGATATATTAAAAGACCAAGCATCACTGGGACTCCATTCTGAAATGGCAACAATTACCTAAACTGGGTATAATATATCTGTCATTTCCCTGCCATGTGAAGGCCTGGACTGCAGGAATGTCGATGGAAATGGGGAAGAAACAAGAGTCACAAACAAAAGAGAAATAAGTCATATAAAAATCAAGTAGGAAACGCAGGCATCAATATTACTTTGTAATTACAGCAAATATAAATAGATTAAACACTGTAATTAAAAGGTAGATATTTATAGACTGACTTTTAAAAAACACATGATCTAACTATTGTCTACAATTGAAATATTTTAGGTTCAAAGACAAAAACAGGCTGAAAGTTAAAAGATGGAAAAGGACATATGCAAACAGTAACCAGAAAAAGAGCTGGAACAGCATTACTAATACCACACTTCAATACTTTAAGCCAAAAATTTTAATGTAAAAACAGGAGATTTTACAATGAGAAAAGGGTCAATCTGCCAGTAAAAAATAATACCTATAAACTTATATGCACCTAAAAAACAAAGACCCAAAATAGAGGAAGGGAAACTTATAGAATTTAAAGAAGAAATAGAAAATTTAACAATAATAGTTGAAAAGCTTCAATATCCTTCTTTAAATCATGGAAAGAAAATCAGACAAAAGATCAAAAAGGATCCAGAAGACTTAACACTATAAACAAACTAGATCAGCAAACATGTATAGAACACTCCACTCCAAAGAGCAGAATACACATTCTTCTTAAGTGCATTGAAAACATTTTTCAAAATAGACTGTAAAAGATCTACAGACTATATTTTATATACATTTTTCCTACATTATAGAGACATTGAAATATTAAAGGTTTTATAAATAATATAAAAGGTGATACAACAAATTCAATGAGTTTAAAAGGAATAAAATCATAAAACGTTCTCTGACCACAATAAAATTAAATTAGCAACCAAAACTAAAAGTAAATCTGGGAAATCTGTGGAAAATAAATAATTTAACCATAAATAACCAAGGGGTCAAGAAAAAAAATCAAAAGGGAAATTACTATGAGACTTTGAGATGCATGAAAATGATAACAGAATATGCCAAAACTTGTAAGATGAAGCTAAAGCTGTACTTCAAAGAAAATGTATAACTTTAAATGCCTATATTTAAAAAGAATAAAAATTTAAAATTAATAACTTAACTTTCCACCTTGAAACCCTGGAAAAGAAGAGCAATAGAAGGGAGAAAATAATAAAGACTCGAGTAAAATATAAAGGGAATTGCAAACAAAAATACAATAGAAAAAAAAATCAATGAAATAAAAATTGGGTCTTAGAAAAGATAAATAAAATTGACACAACTTTAGCTAGACTGACAAAACAATTGAGAAAATTCAAAATCTTCAAATCGAGAATAAAATGGGGATAACAACAGAATTTACAGATATTTTAATTAAAAGGATTATAAAGCAATTACTATAAACCACTATGTTATCAACAAATTAGATAATTTAGACAAAATAGAAAAATTCCTAGAAAGACACAAACTACTGAAATTGATTCAAGAAGAAACAAAAAATCTGAATAACTCTCTATCAAGGAAAGTGAATTAGTAATCAAGAAACTTCTCATAAAAAAGTCCATGAGCAGAAGGCTTCATCAGTAAATTCCACAAAATGTTTAGTGAAATTCTTCAAAAACTAGAAGACAAAGAAACACTTTCAGACTCATTATATAAGGCCATTATTACCTTGATACCCAAACCAGACAACAGCATCATAAGAAAGCTACAAATTAATACTCCTTATGAAGATAGACACAAAAATTTTCAACAAACCAAATCTATAAACATACAAAAAAATTATAGACCACAAACTACTTGGATTATTCAAGTAATGCAAAATTAATTCAACATATAAAAATCAATCAATGTAGCACACCATATTAATACAATAAAGAACAAAAGCCACAAAATCATTTTACACAGGCATAAAAAGTATTTTAAAAATGCAAAACTCCTCCATGATAAAAACAAAACAAAACAAAACAAAAGAAAAAAACAAACAAAAAAAACCCTCAAGGAACTAGAAAGGAAAATCCTTGGAAGGAAGATCCTAAACCTAAAAAAGGGCACCTGCAAAAAAGGGCATCTCACAGCTAACATCATACTTACCAGTAAAAGATGAAAGCTTTTCCCATAATATCAAAAATAAGACAAGAATGGTTGTCTTGCTATTTCAATTCAATTGTAGTGGAGGACCTAATTAGGACAATTAGGAAAAATAAAATAAAATAAAATAAAATAAAATAAAATGTACCTAGATTGGAAGGAATGAACAAAACTATCTCAATTTCTTCTACATAGAAAATCCTATGGAATCCACAGAAAATTTTAGATCTAATAGACAAGTTCAAGCAAAATTCTAGGATACAAGCTCAATATATAAATACCAGTTTTATTTCTATACACTAGCAATGAGTAATTCAAACATGAGATTAAAAAATAATTTCATTTAAAATATCATCAAAAATAAAATATTTAGGAACAAATTTAATAAAGTCAGTATATTAAAGATGTGTACGCTGAAAACTACAAAACATCATTGAAAGAAATTTTAAAAAGAACTAAATAAATGGGAAGACACCCCATGTTCATGGAATGGAAGATTTACTAGTGTTAAGACTGCAATACCTCCAAATTGATTTATAGATACCATGTAATCTTTGTAAAAGTTCAAGGTGGTTGTATTGCAGAAATTATAAAAGTGATCTTTATATTCATATGGAAATTCAAGAGCCTCCAAGTAACTGAAACATCCTGAAAAAAAAAAAAAAGTCTGACGACTCAGACTACATAGCCAAAATATATCCAGAATATATCAAGAACTCTTATAATTCAATACTGAAAAAAGACCCAGTTAAAAAATGAACAAAAATTTGAATAGACATTTATCCAAAGAAGATATACAACTGTCCAACAAGTACATGAAAGATGCTCAAATCATTAGCAATTAGAGAAATGCAAATCAAATCCACAATGAGAAACACTTCCCATTCACTGAGATGACTATGGTTAAAAAACAAGCAACCACAGGGTTGACAAAAATGGGAAGAAATAAAAACCCTCATGCATTGCTGCTGAGAATGTAAAATGTAACCACTTTGGTAAACAATTTTGTTTATCATTCTTCAAAAAATTCATCATAGCTTTACCATATGACCCAGCAATTCCACTCCTAGGACATCTAAGCAAAATAAAAACATATTCCACACAAAAACTTGTACACAATATTCAAAGCAGCATTATTTATAATTATAAAAAATAGAAACAACCCCAAGTCCATCAAATGATGAATGAATAAACAAAATGTTGTATATCCATAGAATCAAATATAAATCATCCATAAAAATAAATGAAGTACTGATACACGCTACAGCATGAATTTTAATACATCATGCTAGCTGAAAAAAGCCTGACACAAAACTCTACATATAATATTACTCTATTTGTGTTACACTTCCTGAATAGGCAAATCTATACAGGCAGAGTGTACAATAGTGATTGCAAGGAGTTGATGGACAGGTTAACAAGGAGTGGCTGCTAATGGGTCCTGGGATTCTTTTGGTTTTGAAAATATTATTGAATTTAATAATGATAATGGCTGTACAATCTGGGAATATACTATAAACCACTGACTTGCATACTTTAAAAAGGTTATGTTTATGATACATGAATATCTCATTTAGAAAAAAAGAAGATTCACAAAAATAATTGCATCAAAGTATGGTATATGAATTGGTCAACATAAAGAGAAAGTACCATTCAAGAAGAATCTAAGATTTGGAAACTATATCATTGGTATATGAGAAAGGATGAGTTAAATCTAGCAACTAATAAAGTACATTACTTAGAAATTCAGCAATAAGTTGATTCAGAATATTAAGCAAATAAATACATTAAAAGGTCATGACCAACCAAAAAAACCATAAATAAAATAATTCCCAGAGACTTGCCTGAAAAAAGCATGTTGTGAAATAATTTTCAATTAATTCATTTATAGGAACAATTAACCCTTTCAGTTGTCAAATATGTCTCCTTTCTTTGTACAGAGTGCATTCTCTAATAGGTAAGAAAGCTACTCACCACCATGCTAGGCTGATAACTACCCAGGCCAGAGTAGAATCAGAAATTTCTAGCACCGATAACTGTGGGAACTACAGGATCATTCATACAGCGATTTTTCAAGTGTCAAAATCTGAAAACTATTGATAGTTCTGAGCATAAGATGAATATAAAGGTCATAGCAGCACTGGGGAAATGGACCTGTAAGTGAATTCTACTTGCCATAGGAAGTGAAAAATAACTTTTTAACACCTTCCTTATTATTATTCTAATCATTTTAGAATCTCAGTTTTACCCCTATTAGTGGTTTATGAATAAATAAATAACTGTATAATTTCCCCACTGGCCAAATCACTTTGAAAAAATAACACATTTGATGTTTTCAAAAGATACAGTCTTACCAGATTATTACAAAGACAATGGTCCCAAGCCACATACATTACAATGGAGACATAAATTACAATGGAGCTTTTTCCATTTTAATTTATGTCTCCATTGTAATGTGTATGGCTTGGAGAAAGCTCATTCTGTTTATCTGCTTCTGTTGAGTAAACATACTGGGAATATGTTGTATTTCTGACACATTATTGTTGGGTCAGCTCACACAATGTGATAAAGCCAACTCTTTGCCTTTATTATTTTCCTAATTACCAAGGCCAACAGTGTTTCATCTAAATTATGTTGTGAACTCAAGCGAAAAGATGTTAAGTGTCTTCCTCATAAGTGATATAACACCCCTTTCCTCCCTTTGGTCTATCTTTAATCATAATCAAAGTCAAGGATCATGTAAAATTTTTTAAAGTACTAATAGAATCTGGCCCTAAATATGTTTCACTGAATGTAAATGGTGTAGATTAATAATCCAACTAATATTTTCCGCTGTTATGTTTATAATGTGTAATTAATTTCATTCTTAAGTATACAAATATACTTTATAACAGAAGATTGAGCATTATAACTAAGCTACATAATTATTACATAAGGCATTCAATAACAAATTTAATTTGATATGAAGGATAAAGTTAATAAGCATATAAATCTAAACTTTAAAATAAAATATATTGTAAAAGAAATTATCTACTTACATATTGGCTTCTAACTTCCCATTACAATGTAATGAACAAGTAATTTCACCAAATGATCCTTAATACTACTACTTTTAATAGCCCATCAAAAGATAGATGAACTGAATTTCACTGTGCATCTTACCTACTTATATGTAATCTAGATTTACAGGAAATCTAAATAACAGTCAACCAAAGATGCCGTAATCTAATTCCTATTGAAAATGAAAAATCCAAAGGTGACAATCTATTGTGATACAAAATATACCGTTTTCACAGTATTCCAAGGATACTATCAGCTCTGAGTATCTGCTGAAAATACTTTCCCTCTTTTATTGTAACACTGGTAGTATGACTCCAGAGTTACCTTGAGCTAAGGATTCAGGTAGAGGAAGCTGAGAGTGTAGACAGAGGGAGGAAAGTCGCTGTGCTCCTACCCAGATTTGCTTGCTTTATTACACCTCTCTGAGGATCACAGCTAGGCTGAATCAGAGGTGCCCGTGGGACTCAGTAACCATAAATTTGGAGCTGTCCCCTGTGGTAGTGCTGAAAGAGAACTAGTAGCGGTGAACAACAGAGGTGCTCAAAATTGCAAGGTATGAGAGACCTGCTATAGCAGTGATTCAATCCAAAGTCATGAGAAAGAGAGATCACAGACAGCTGTGGTCAAATGAACATTGATTAATATCCATCATCTAATGAATAAATAAAATGTGGTATATCCATACAATGTAATATTTTTCTGCAATAAAAAGAAATTGATATGTGCTATAACGTGGTGAATCTTAAAAACCAGTAGACTAAGTGAAATAAGTCAGTCGTAAAGAACCACATATTGCCTGCTTCCATTTAATGAAATGTCCAGACAGAAAGTAGATTAAGTGGTTGCCCGGAGCTGGGTTGGGGAGTGAATAGGGAAAAAGAATAGTAGGAATTTTTTTTTTTGGTGGGGGTGATAAAAACATTCTAAAATTGATTGTGATGATGAATTGGTATAATTATTATTCACTCTGAATATACTAAATTGTACAGTTTAAATAAGTAAATTGTATGGTATGTGAATTTTACCTCAATAAAACTGTATTATTTTAAAACAAGTGCATGGATTTACACCAAGGCTCTGTATCTTACGAAATCTGGAATGACTGAAAAGTTACCTAACTTTTATAAGTGCCAGCACCTTATCTGAAAACAGATGTTAACAGTATCTATACTTCATCCTCTTGAAGACTGTATCATTGTAATATATGTAAATTGTTTAGGACAATGTCTCACACAATAAACGTAAGCTGTTATAGGTAAACAAAGCAGCTTCTTTCAGGGGGGCTCCACCATTACATATAACATATTGAATCAACAAAAGGGCACCTCATGGTTTTTGAAATTTCATTCACATATTTATTCACCAGTATTAATGAAGCACATACAGTGTTCTTGACATTGCTAGGTACAAGTAAAAGATAAGATGGACTAATAAACTTATGGATGAGACATCCCAACATATCATTAGATGTTCTTCCATATGGGAGGAAGTGACTAATATCACTTTAGCATCTAAAGTGGGCAGAAATGGTGAGTTCTTTGTCTTTCACGCATTTCCAATGATAAAATAGATGGAGATGGAGGAATCCTAGGGAGAGTTAGAAGTTAATTATTACTATCTGGCTCACAGATTTCCAGGCAGTAGCATTAATTTGAGAAAATATTATTGCATTCCAAAATTAATTTTTTTTTTTTTTTTTTTTGAGACAGAGTCTTGCTCTGTCGCCCAGGCTGGGGTGCAGTGGCCGGATCTCAGCTCACTGCAAGCTCCGCCTCCCGGATTTAGACCATTCTCCTGCCTCAGCCTCCCGAGTAGCTGGGACTACAGGCGCCCGCCACCTCGCCCGGCTAGTTTTTTGTATTTTTTAGTAGAGACGGGGTTTCACCGTGTTAGCCAGGATGGTCTCGATCTCCTGACCTCGTGATCCGCCCGTCTCGGCCTCCCAAAGTGCTGGGATTACAGGCTTGAGCCACCGCGCCCGGCCCAAAATTAAATATTTCAACGACTTTAGTTAATATATACCAATTAGCTCACGTTAAGATTATCCCACATATATATTTGTTTCAAATTACATAACCAATGTAGAGCCACACAATCCTAAGGTGTTTGTTTGTTTGTTTTTTGAGATGGAGTCTTGCTCTGTCCCCCAAGCTGGAGCACAGTGGCGCGATTTCGGTTCACTGCAACTTCCGCCTCCTGGGTTCAAGTGATTCTCCTGCCTCAGCCTCCCAAGTAGCTGAGATTACAGGTGTGCACCACTGTGCCCGGTTAATTTTTGTATTTTTAGTGGAGACGTGGTTTCCCCATGTTGGCCAGGCTGGTCTCAAATTCCTGACCTCAGGTGATCCACCCGCCTCAGCCTCCCAAAGTGCTGGGATTACAGGCATGAGTCACTGCACCCAGCTCAATTCAAAGTTTTATAAAGTCAAAGTTAATAGTGCCTTCCTTCATCCTACCTACCTCATAAAATTTCTGTCACAAAAAATATAAATAGGTATAAGATCACTTCCAATTTAGATGGAATTGTATATACACACACATGTGCACATGCACACACACAAGTAGGATTAATAACTAGTGGCTCCAATTGTATCCCTCTCATCAATTTCAGACTTTCAGAGTATATGCTTGATGTTATTGGTGATTTCTCTCAAGTAAATTGCTAATCTGTGGAAATACTTAAATTCAGTTATTATCGTATTGCCTAGAGTTTATTTGTTTTAAAGACAGGGGAGGCCAGTCTGAATACCTTATGTAGCTTTCTCTGTCCGAAGTGGATTCGATCTGAAGTCTGATGAGTGCTCTACTAGAGTGGGCATCTGAGTCAGTTAAACTTGGACCTCACACTGCTGTTCAAATGACTCTATATTATTCCCCAAGTTACTTGCCTCTTTTTGCTGTGATTATGATTTCTGTTCAAGGCTGATAATCAAATTTCTTACAAATCAAAAGGAATAAAACATATGGTGAAGCTGTTAAAAACCAGCTATCAACAAAAAAGTCCAGGGCCTCTGGTATGAAAAAGAAAAATAATTCTGTGGTCTGGGAACAGATTTATTCCTGATATAGAGCAGAACCATTTACAGCTACAACATTTTTTTTAACTAGTAGTAAAGCATATTACAAGCTTTCTTAATTCAATTTCCTCTGGCATTTATTGTGTTTAATAAAATACCTAAATGTCAACCAGATTTGTAAAAATATATTCATAATTTAATAAATGGTTAAGATAGATTATTCATGAACAAATATAATGCAGACCATAACGATATAAATTGATATGGATTTTTGTTTTCCTCCCCATCACAGAAGTAATTAGTGTTTGCTAACAAAGTTTTTTCTTCTACAGTAATGGATACTAACAGTGCATCTGTAATGTGTTTGAGATTTTATCATTACTATTGCACAGCTATTGTTCAGTATCAGAACATTTGGTGGATTGAGACATTTCAGTTTGCAATGGATTCAAAGAAGGGTCAAGGACATAGCAAGGATGGCTTAGTACAAATCCGGATTTAAAGAGTAATAACAGGAATATTTTCAAAAGGATCATTTACTAAGCTGTCACTTCCTGCAGGAAAATAAAGTTCCTCTTTGGAAGCCACCAAATGGACACGCCTTCATGCTATTTTCCAGGTTTCTCTGATTAAAGATTTTATTCAAAATAAAGAAGGATCGGCCAGGCACGGTGGTCACACCTGTAATCCCAGCACTTTAGGATGCCGAGGTGGGTGGATCACAAGGTCAGGAGATGGAGACCATCCTGGCCAACATGGTGAAACCCCGTCTCTACTAAAATACAAAATATTAGCCAGCATGGTGGTGCACCTCGAGAGGCTAAGGCAGGGAAATCGCTTGAACCCGGGAGGCGGAGGTTGCAGTGAGCCGAGACTGCACCACTGCACTCCAGCCTGGCGACAGAGCAAGACTCCATCTCAAAAAAAAAAAAAAAAGAAAAAAAAGAAAAAAGAGAAGAAAAAAAAAAAAAAAAGGAGGAGGTCACTGAGTAAATAAACTCCTCCCTTTTTTGGCCCAAATGGAAAGAGCAAGGACTCACAAATGAGATTGTTAACTATTTTGGCTCAAAACAAACATCTACCTGTGGCTGTAATTTTCAATGTCTTTGGTTTTAAGGAAAAATTATTGCTTAAGATAAAACATGCAAAGCATTCCAAACAATTATCCCCTCTATTTTGAGAACTTTACACATACAAATCTACCCTGAACTTTCAGGACCTTATGCAAATGTATTTATTAAATTGCCAGTTGAAATCATTAAAAATCGATTTTTAAAAGTTAACACATGTGAGACTATAGAAAATGAGCTAAATCCTAAGAAAAGTTATTCAATCCACTCTGTCTAACATTCTTGTTCAAAATTTCTCAATGATATAAAATAACTCTGCTCTTGTTTGCAGGGCATATAATCTATCTCAAGTAAGCATACCACTATTCAGTAATTGAGTCAGTTTTTGAAATCACTTTGTTATCTTCATCTGAAGAGACTGACCTAGATCATAAGCTGTTATGGGACTTGCCTTCTCTGATTTATTTCAAGTAGTCATTAATGGAATGCTAAATAAAATATGACCCTGATAAACATTTGATGTAATAAGATAAATTCATATTTTAATGTGGTAAATGCTATTTATATTTAAAATTTGAGTAAAATTTATAAACATATTTACTCTTATGTTTTAGATAAATAATTGTACTGTACATGGGAGATTCCTATTAAAACTTACATGCAGTTTATTTTGAGAAGAATATAGCACAGATTTCAAAACTACATAAATGATTTAATAATGTAAATCAATTTTTAAATACTAATTTCATGAAATATTCTGTTGTCCACACATTAAATTTCTACATCTACTATCATTTACCTGATTTTTATGATAATTATGAATGTTAACCCTAAAATAAACATACTTAAAATAATAAATAAAATAGAAATTAAGCATCAGATTGTGGCATAAAAATAATATAAAATTATAGGGAAAAGTCTTCAATAATATGAGCTTGAAAGGCATACGGTGTGATATAACAGACTTAGAAGATTCAGAAGAAGGAGGGTGGGGGGTGTGGGAAAAAAATTTACATATTAGGTACAGTGTATACTACTTGAGCAACGGGTCCACTACAATCTCAAAATTCACAACTATATAATTCATCCATGTAAGCAAAAAATACTTTTACCCCAAATAAAAAATAATATTATGAGTTTGTTTTCATTAACATCCAGTAAAATAAAAATTTCATTTAATCAAAACATTCCCCAAATGTTGCAAGTCTTCACAAATAATCCAAATTTTATAATGTGTTTTGTTAATCTTCTCAAGTCTTTAAGTGTCTGAACAATAATGCTGGATTAATTCTCTTATCATTTATTTGTTCCATAGCTGTATAAAGATTTCCTGTCCATTTTCAATTTCATTTGATATTAGCACAGTTACTTATCTATGTGCAAGTCAGAATGCTGTTTAATCTCAACCACTGAAACAATACTGAGGTCAGAAGCTAAAAACCCCCTCTGACAAGTGAAATTTGACAAAAATAGAACTGACTTTGAAGAAATAGCTAAAAGAAGATTATCAAAATGTTCTGAACAAGAAGCTTTAATGAGTAATCATTTAAATACAAATTTTCATATACCAAGTGTTTCCCATGTTACAAAGCTTCCTCCCATATATGCATTAATTTACTCCTCACAAAAACTATCATGGCCATACAGGTAATAGGTTAATTTTAAAATAATATTCATTCCATGCTTAATCTACACATATATGCCATGCAATTTCTTTGCTGTCACTTGTAGTCTTCAGGAATAACATTCACTAAGTAAACTATAGAATACATATGTCATACACAATACTTTTTTGGTTGAAAGGTAGCTATATGATTTTTCCTCCACATATGTGGCAGTAGATTTTTAATATGAATATACCAAAGATGGAAATTCATTCTCTATTAAATTGTATGAGAGAAAAAGAGAGATACATGGACAGAGAGACTAAGAAAGAGGCAATAGTAGGGTAAGAGAAGAACAAAATTTTCAAATTTCATTTTTTCAAGGGCATTTTGATATACACAGAATGCAATTGGGAAACTATTTTCTGAAAATTCAAGGTTTAATAAGCTAATTAGTTAAGTAGAGCAAAAAATGAGGTAGTGTGTGTTTAAAAATTAATATACTAATTCTGACTAATTACAACTACAGGAACAAAAGTCAGGTGTGAAAACAAGCCTGTTAAATTTCAAGAAAATTTAACTAGATTTTAATTTGACTGACAAGATGACAAGAACCTTAAAGGAGGAAGTTAAAATTACACATTTGTAACTATTTTTAAACATAAAATGGGATATATTTTTAAAGGTGATTTGCTACTAATTACAATCTTAATTAAATGCATTCATTTATCAACATAATTGTTCATTCAACCAACATCTACCTAGTGTTCACTTTGTGTCAAGCACTCTTCCAGCTGCTAAGTATTCTTCACTTAACATAACAGATGACTGGGCACGCTGGTTCACACCTATAATCCCAACACTTCAGGAGACCAAGGCGGGCAGGATGCTTGAGCTCAGGAGTTCAACACTAGCCTGGGCAACATAGTGAAACCCTGTCTCTAGCAAAAAATACAAGAATTAGCCAGGTGTGGTGGCATGTGCCTGTGGTCCCAGCTACTCAGGAGCCTGAGATGGGAGGACTGCTTGAGCCCAAGGAGGTGGAGGCTACAGCAAGCTGTGATTATGCCACTGCACTCCAGCCTGGGTGACAGAGTGAGACCCTGTCTTAGTCAAAAAAGACAAAACAAACACACAAAAACACACAAACCAAAACGCATAACAATCAAAAACCTCTGGTTGCATGAAGCTCAAATTTATTTGTAGGTAGACGGTAAATAAAAATAACAAGTAACAAAAATATACAGTATTTTATAAGTCTAAAATGCTTGGGGACTAAATGGGCAGGGTGAAATCAGACAGACAATGTATGGGATTTCCTATTTTACATAGGCAGGTCAGCATAGGCAGCACTGAGGAGATGGAATCTGATTTATCTTATCTCACTGTTTTCAAAAGCAACAACATAATCTCTTAACACAATCTTAAATAAACTCTGTAACTTTTAATGTAATTGTTAAAGCATCAAAATGTTTAACATCATTTGGAAATATTCAACAGTATGATGTATACAGATGATTTGATTTCCTTCTGATAAAAATTTTAAAATAAAACTCAAACCAAATCTGCCCTGCATTCCTTTCAGATGTAAACTACGAAGCTTACCGTGTGTTCTCATAGTTGCAAATAATTGTAAGTTATTTGATACCACACATCAAATCTGGAAAAATCTCAGTAATAAACTGATTGAAAGACATTACGGTTGACATTTAAAGTACTCAAACTGAATTTATATTGTAAAATAAATTCACATGTTGACAATAGGCTTCTTAGGTAGTCAGAATTCCCCAGTTCATTCAAAATGAAAATAATGCCTATGATCAAAGGCCTGAAGAAAGACTTTTTGAAATTGTTTCCATTCCTCTATCCAGACTTCTTCAATGTCACCCAGTTCTTTTCAGAAGAAAATAGAAATAACATGGTTTAAAATAACTCAATAGAATTTTTAGAATACTATATTGAAGATCTTTCAAGAACATATGAAAGGTGAGTTTTCTGTTACAATCCAATTTTCTAACTCATTGGAATTATAGGGTTTGATTTTTGTTTTTATTTTTTCAGGGCAAAGGGTGATAACATAAACTAAACAAACACCTGTTGCATATACTACATGTCACCTGCAATATCTGTGGACCATTTTACTCTTCTTCTGCCCTTTTGTTCTATACAATATCAAAGTTAGTGTTGCTCTTTGTATTTGCCTAAACTTTGTCATGGTGGGTTGGTAACACTTGTATCTATGCACCCTGAGAAAAATCATTCTTCCCAGGCATAACCATTTAAGCTTGGTCTCTTCCTGTCAGTACTCAGATAGTTATTACTTGTACATTATGGTATATTACGGTGATATCCTCTTTTTTTCTAACACACTTCAATGTTCTTTAGTAACTTCCACAGAAAGAATTAGAGACAGTCTATTCTTTATGGTTGTTCTTGTTTTTGAAACAGGTCTCACTCCCTCACCCAAGCTGTGGTGCAGTGGCACGATCTCGGCTCACTGCAACGTCTGCCTCCCAGGCTCAAGCGATCCTCTCATCTCAGCATGTTGAGTAGCTTGGATTACAGGTGCCTGCCACCACGCCCAGCAATTTTTGTATGTTTCTGCAGAGACTGAGTTTCGCCATGTTGACCAGGCTGGTCTCAAACTTCAGAGCTCAAGCGATCCACCCGCTTTGGTCTCCCAAAGTGTTGGGATTACAGGCGTGAGCCACCACACCCACCCTAGAGACAGCCTATTCTTAACAAGCTCTTGAGTGAGGTTTTCAGTAAAAAAAAAAAAAAAAAAAAAAAGTCACAACTCTTCTGCCTTTCCTTTGCAATGTAAGTTGGCAGTTCCTCACATTAAGAGGTGTTGTCTATTTCTCTGGTCCCTAAATCTAGGCTGGCCTTATGACTTGCATTGGGAATAAAACATAGTGGAAGCAACACTGCACAAGAGCTAAGGCTGGGCCTCCAGAGACCCTGCTTCTGCTCTTTGCTCTTTACAGTTTGGCCTGCCTCGCCACCATGTGAACAAGCTAGGGAAAGCTGGTTGGCTGATGAGATGTATGGTTCATGGTTCAAATGCTTCCGCTAACTGAAGCAACTCAACCGCTAGAAACAGAGCTGACCATCCATGCATTCAAGACCAGGAGAAACATCAGCAGAGCCCAGTTAAAACTGCTGACCTCCAGAATTGTATGGTAAATTAGTGGCCAATGATTTAGGCCACTGAATTTTGGGGTTTGTGACACAGCAAGAGATAACTGACACAAACCCAATACCAAGAGAACTGCCTACACTTAAAAAAAAAGTTTCAACTTTTATTTTGGTGAATAATTAGGTAAACTGTATTGCTGGATTAAAATTAATATTCTATCAATATGCTGAAATGAAAATATTTACATAAATTGCTACTTTAAAGAGACATTCTCATAAGAAATATATAAAGTAATAACAGTGCCACTGTTAGTAATAACAGCCAACACATGTATCTTTTTATTAAGTGTCAAGAACTCTATTGACTCATTTAGAATCACAAAACCTTATGAAATAGGTGCTGCATTACTCCCATTGTATAGATGAGGAAACTGAGACACAGGGAAATTAAGCAATTTGTCTAAAGTCATTAGCTAGTAAGTGGTAAAGCCAGGATTTGAACACAGGCAATAAATACTATGCCATTCTGCCTCTCAGTAATACTAACAATGAGGAAAAAACAAGATATTGTCTTTACTCACGATAGTTAACATTTTATATTAAGTGATTACTATGTGTCTGGCACTGTGCTAAATTTATCTCATTTACTCTTCCGAGCCACAGTATAAGATAGTACTACTAATATTCCCATTTTTCCATGAATAGCAAAGGCACAGGGAGACAAAGTAATTGCTGCTTCTTGTACAAAAATATATTTGAAAAATGCACAATTTACACATACTTCTCTTAAAATTAGGTATCTGCAATCAACAGTCAGCAAGAAAACTCCTGTTAAACCACAGTGCAATAGCACTATGCACACACAAGAATTGTGAATGTCAAAAGAATAACAATACACATGTTAGTGGGAATGTGGGCACAAATGAAACCTCCATGCATTGTTGGTAACAGTGTAAATGTGACAATCACTTTGAAGAAGAGTTTGGCAGTTTCTAATGAATATGTGCATATACTTAACCTATCATTCAGCAGTTTTACTCCTATTGAAATGAGTGCATATGTCCACAACAAGACTTGCAGCAGATATTCGAAACTGCTTTATTTATAGTAGTCCCAAACTAGAAACATCCAAAATGTCCATCAACAAAAGAACGGAATATATTGTGATATATTCATATATAGAATACTATATGGAATTGAAAACGATCACACTACTAATAGATAGAATAATATGTATAAATATTAAAACACTGAGCAAAAGAAGGTAGACAAAGAAGAGTATATACTATATGCTTCTATTTATAAGAAATTCTAGACTAAGTGAAAATACTCTAAGGGATAATAAGTCAGAAAAGTGGTAACCTGGGGTGCAGTGGAGACTAGTACCTAAAAGGGACATAAAAGAACTTTGGAAAATGATGAAGGTATACTATATCTTTATCTCAGTAGTGGTTAATGGCTGTCAAAAAGTTAACACATTGTACACTTCAGATATGAGCATTTTACTGCATACAAATAATCCTGAAAAATTCAATAAAAGAAAGCAAAACAAAGTTGTCATATTCAATTTATTCAAGTTAACAAATTTCAATGGGGTACCTAATACAGGTTTGGTACTGTGCTTCAATAAATCCTAAGTGACAATTATTCACTAAGAGATAGAACAAAAGTCAATGCCCTTGTGAAGTTCATTCTGTTGTGCAAGAGACAAGCTTATAAACATAAAACTATTAGAGAAGAATCCAGAAGAAAAATAATCTGTTGCCAAAATGTGTGGGATAAATAAGTGCTGTAGAAATGACAATACAAGTACCACTTTTTATAAATGAGATAGGGAATGGGAATGAGACATTTTTAACAGTTAATGATGTGATGGATTAATATTTTACTAACTGTAAAAAATGACATTAAAATATTATAGTTCTCCGGACGCGGTGGCTCTCGCCTGTAATCCCAGCACTTGCGAGGCTGAGGCGGGTGGATCACCTAAGGTCAGGAGTTCGAGACCAGCCCAACCAGTATGGTGAAACCCCGTCTCCACGAATAGCACACACACACACACACAAATAGCCAGGCATGGTAGCAAATGCCTGTAATCCCAGCTACTCGGGAGGCTGAGGCAGGAAAATCTCTTGAACCTGGGAGGCAGAGAGCCAAGATCGCGCCATTGCACTCCAGCCTGCACAACAGAGTGAGACTCCATCTCACCAAAAAAAAAAAAAAAACAAAATAAAATATTGTAGTTCAAAACAAAGCAACACAAATATGCCACTTAAAACTCAGAAGAAGTTTAGGGACCCCCAAATACTTTATCATAAAGACTTCAGTGAATTGATCCTTTAATAATTTTATATTAACATTATCCTATGGTGGAATATAGAATAAACAGTAGGGAAAAAATCAAGCATGCATTCAATAATCATAAATCATAATATCATAATTAAAATTTATTTTGAGTTCTTTCACCATACTCTATTTTCTTCAAATATCTAAAAGGGGAGTGGATAGGAAGCAGTTGTAACTAGGGTGTCTCTGCTAGTCTAATTGCATGTCAAAATTTGTCATTTTAAAATGATGCTGAAAATTTGGAGATAAATTCTTGAATAGTGAGAATTCTCCTATGTGGGGTGGAATTCTCCATAAGATTCATTTGAACAAGAATGTATTGAATGCCCAGGGTCTGTATTTAGCACTGGGGACGATCACAGCCTATATATACTCTCTGATACCAAAAAAAATTATAATGTAGTTAGGCAGGCTGGAAGGGTAAAAAAATGTACATAAACCTAAGCAAAGAAGCAAGAATAACAAAAATATCATCACATCTGCAGTGATGGGGTCTAGATTCTCAACAACTACGGACAGATGCAGTTATTCAAAAGTGTAGCTATAGTATGAGTCAGAACCAAAGTGACCAAGACACTCAATGTATATAGTTCTATTCTTTATAAAAATGCAGCTGAATATGAGATGGCGATTTAAACTATAATGTAAGGCTTTCATACAAGTCATCTTTTAAAATCCCATAGTGTCGATTTTTTTTTAAAAAAACCTGGTCATTTTAGCAACAATAAACTCTGAAAAGCTCAGACCTGAAGTTTCTGTTGAAAGGGAAATGATTTTTTTCCTCTAATCAGATTTAAGTCAGAAAATTTTAATGGTTATCTCTAGTTAGCATCCAAAGACCCCAGCAGTATATACCCAGTGATCTCACACTCTGCTCAAACTCTTCAATGGATTCCTGTGCCGTTGCATCAATACACAAATCTTTAAGATGCTTTAAGACCCTGTGTATCCTGGCTTACCTGTAGTTCTTTCATCATGTCTCTGATTTGACAACTGTGATTTCATTCAAACTGAACTTTCTCATTCTCTTGAGTGGACCCCTCATTTTTTCACTTATTTAGGTCTCATGTATCATCTTTCTTTTTATCCAGCCTTTCTTGCTTCGCCATCATCGTTAATGATATCTCCCTGTAACTGCAACCATGGAACTTACTAAGTACTTGATTAACAGGTGTTGCATGTATAAATGTAAAGATATGAATGTTCCAATGTCAATTCCATAAAACACAATTAGTGGAGTGGTATTCAAGTCATAACATACCAAGACAAGCCGGATCAGTTTATCATAATTACTCTGGATATTTCCAGGATCCACCTGGCTTCCCCCTTCCTGCATTATGGCCCGGAAGCTCTCTTTGAAATGTAAGCCAGGACAATTCTAATGCTTGTCTCTTTCATTGCCCTTGTTTCCAGGATCATTGCTCTGTGCTGCTTGTTATTGTTCACTGTCTAGAAACTGTTGTTTCATTTTTTTCCCACATTTTTGCTGTTATTTTGGGCAGAAAGATAAATCCAGTCCCTGTTACTCCATCGTGTTAGGTGTAGAAAAGTTTCAAAATCTAAGAAAATGAGTGGCTCAGAGAAGATACACCCTAAGAGGGCAATTTTAATCTAAAAAAGACTAAATACTAATAATGAACATTCTATAACCCTGAAAACTATGCTTCCAAGTTTCTGAGAAGTAGCATGAATTTTTCAATCATCAAATGTCTAGAAAGAACTGCTTTATGATAAAATATTTTTAATGTTATTCAGCCACTATCTTAATAACTTATACATCAATGACTATTCTTAGAAAGGCAGTAAGTGGAAAAAACATTAGAAAGAGATCAAAACCAGATATAGCTGCAAGAGGCCTCTAAATTGTTTTAGAGTTTATTCTTCATTATCTTATTTTCTCTTATATGTATACAGGGAAGCGGTAAGCATTGAAGGTTGAAAGGGAGCTGCCCAAAGTAGAAAAAAATCCCAAGTTGATTTGAAGGGACAGAAAGATAAACTTATTTGAACAAATCTTCCTTCCCTGAACTGTGTTCAATAAATGCTGACTTAAAGCGGATGTCTTCAGCCCTTCTCATATATTAACAGCAACATTTAATGAACATCATCAATGTGCCATGCACCATGATATGACCTTGAACATATACTATCCATTTAATCCTTATAGCAACTCTGTCTTATAAATACTATTAATATCCCCATTTCAAAGATGGGAAAACTAAACATACAAAAGTTTTGAAATCTTCCTAGGATATCTCTAAGAAATGGGAAATGTAGGTCAAGTCCATGCTCCTCTTTCTGTGCAAAAGCCCCAAATGACATTTCGTCTCTTTGAGTTTTAGGGGAACTGGTCTCTCATCCTTCCCCGTACCTATCACTCCGTCATTCACGTTAGAAATAATCTAAAATATTTCTTTCTTAAATAATATTTCTAAAATATTTCTAAAGCAAATGTGTGATAGGCATTGGGAAATATTTAGAAATACTTTATTATATAAATTTATACGTCAACGTTGTTTAAAACCATACATGTATAGCCTTATAAGAAATGTACTTTTGAGTCTATACTGAGCAAGCACTTCTCAAGAATATAGGGCCAAGCTCCCTTCACTGGGTATGGGATGGGATTACATTATGTTTTAAGGCCTTTCAGACTTTAAGATGGTTCTGTGTACCTTGAATTTCACTACCTATCTTTAATAGTTGTATAAAATGCCTTAATTTAACTCTATTCCTTGGAATTTCTTGATTTTCAGCACCTTCCCTATATCACTGAATGAACATTCAAGACAGACAACATACCTCCTTTCTCTAATTTATATATTTATTTAACATTTTCCATCTTTCTCCTACCAACCAAACAAAACTTGCATTGTTTTCTTTCATTCTGGTTTTCAGATTCATACTCTTCTTACTATCCTTCTACTCATTTGATAATACACATTTTCATTACATTTTGTTTTATACTTAGTATGGCTTTATCTATTCCATTTGAAATAGAAAGTGTTTAAAGATCTCAGTGTGTTGCAATCTTTCCCAATTTCTTTAATCTCTTTTTATAGCAACTTCCTCTTGCTATAGTTTGGATGTCTGTCTCCTCAAAAATCTCCTATTGAATCAGATCCTCAATGTTGCAAGGAGGGGCCTAATGGGAAGTGTTTGGGTCATGGAGGTAGATACCTCAAAAATGGCTTAGTGCCATTCTCATGGTAGTGAGTGAGTTCTACCTCTTTTAGTTCCTGCAAAAGATGGTTGTTAATAAGAGCCTGGCACCTCCTCTCTGTCTCTCTTCCTTCCTTCTGGCCCTGTGGTCTTGTACACACTGGCTCCCCCTTCACCTTCCACAATGAGTGGAAGCAGCCTGAGGCCCTCACCAGAAACAGGTGCCAGCACCATAATTCTTGTACAACCTGCAGAACTGTAAACCAAATAAACCTCTTTTCTTATAAACTACCTAGTCTCAGGCATTCCTTTATAGCAACACAAATGGACTAAGATATCTCTATTCTCTGTTTTCCTCGCAAATGCATTTCAGATTATTTCAACTAATATCTATTCTAATTTATTTTCTAATTCTGTTATTAATTTTCCCACTGCACTGTGAGATGCCTATGTTTCTGTTAAAATTGTCATCAGTGTCTGAAATCATTCTGGCTCTTACAGATTTTTACAAAGTTAACGCAAACAAAATGAGATCTTTATTTTCAACTTACCAATTTTACAATAAGTTCATACATTTTTATTAGTTCTCTATTCTTGCAATAAAATACAAGCAACAATAGATGAGTATAAATAGTTTACAAAGTCAATCAGATCAGCCTTCTTCTTCTCCTCTTCCTCCTTCTTCTTCTTCTTCCTCTTCCTCTTCCCCTCCTCTTCTCCCTCCACTTCCTTCCTCCTCCTCCTCCTCCTCCTCCTCTCCTCCCCCTCCTCCTCTCCTCCTCCTCCTCCTCCTCCTTTTCTTTAGACAGGGTCTCACTCTGTCACCCAGGGTGAAGTGCAGTGGCACAATCACAGCTCACTGCAGTCTTGATCTCCCAGGTACCAGTGACCTTCTTACCTCAGCCCCCTAAGCAGCTGGGACTACAGGTGTGCACCACCATGCCCTGCTAATTTTATTAATTTTTGTAGAGATGAGGTCTCACTAAGTTGCCTAGTTGGTCTGGAACTTCTGAGCTCAAGCAATCTGCCCGCCTCGGCCTCTCAAAGTGTTAGGATTACAGGCATGTACCACCGCGCCCAGCCTCATTTATCTTTATATGCAGCCCATTTCAAATGTTCATTTTATAAATGTGCTATGAAAAAAAATAACTTTTTTTTTTTTTTTTTTTTTTTTTTGAGACGGAGTCTCGCTCAGTCGCCTAGGCTGGAGTGCAGTGGCGCGATCTCGGTTCACTGCAAGCTCCGCCTCCCGGATTCACGCCATTCTCCTGCCTCAGCCTCCCAAGTAGCTGGGACTACAGGTGCCCGCCCCCACGCCCGGCTAATTTTTTTTTTGCGTTTTCAGTAGAGACGGGGTTTCACCGTATTAGCCAGGATGGTCTCGATCGCCTGACCTCGTGATCCACCTGCCTTGGCCTCCCAAAGTGCTGGGATTACAGGCGTGAGCCACCGCGCCCGGCAAAACTAGCATATTTTTTATGCCTTATATGCTAGAGTTACAATGTGTATAATGACATAAATCCCTCCAGTTGTTCAAGTTTGTTTTAATTTCAGGGATGAAAATGAGTGTAAAACTTAGCTAATTCAACTACCATCAAATGATAAAATCATCTCTACAATAAACCTTGCTAAGTAAATGTTCAGTTTCTGAACAAAGAGTTCCAGTGAAACAATGTGCCCTAAACTTTTTTAGAGGAATGTTTGCTCTCACTATGAATATCTCCATAAGACAGTTCAGATTCTACATACTTCTACCTACCAATGCTTAATCCATCTCAGGGGTACAATCAAAACATGTATTGATAGCTCATCTAGCATTTGTATATAGTGATGCCATGCCTGAATCTTAACTCTTTCAGACTAAATCATCCCTGCTTTCTTCAAATGTTTCTCATGTGACACTATGATTAATCATGTCCCCACATTTTAAGCATTCTCTAGTTCATTTATGTCCCTTTGAAAATACGGTGCCCAGAGCAAACTAAACATATGTTCAATTATGATCCTAGATAATCCCAAAACTTCAGGCTCCCACTATGTTCTATGAACAAAATGCTCTGCTGTAAACATACATAACTTTATTATCAAGTCATCTATAATGCATCTCACTCATGCATTAATACAACATTTTGGCTGTAAGATTTAACTGACTTAAACACCACTTAACATATTTAGAAACAGTTGTCCTATTTAGAAATTGTTAAGTTTTATTTTACCCTTGTTTTTAATAGCTTGACAAGCCTTGTTTAGCAACCATGTAGTTTTTTCAAAGCTAAGCCCTTTCTGCTTGGGGCTGTGGTATTTTCTTTTTAGGTTTCACAATATTTTGATTTAGTCTCTATATACTTAAAAAAAAGAGAATTTCTCATCTTTCTAATCAATATGAAACTGGTATATACACAATCTCAAAATTCAAGTTCGTAGTGGTTTTTATAGTCCAAATATGTATTTGTATGTGTATGTGTGTGTGGAGGGAGGTGGGTGTATGCACACACACACGCACACTCTCACACACACGGCAGGAGATCTGAGAAATACAGTATAGTTAAATTTTTAAAAGTACAACTTACCAATAGAATTAAAGAAGATATAATACCATTTTTGCTTAGACAAATGGTAAACAGAATAAAAAAGCCACCCAAAGTCAGCAAGGATGAACCTAACTCAGGATGACAGATGTATAAATTGATACAACTTTCTTAAGGCAAAATGGATTAATGCCATAAAGCATCAAAATATACACATATTTGATTCAGCAATTCCACCGCAGGAATTTATCCTCGAGAGATAGAAAATTAGTTAAATAAGTACGTACATCTATAAATGGAATAATATTTGGCCATTAGTATAATGAAGAATCATATTTTCTGACATGGAAGATGTTCATATTATAAAACCAAGTGTGAAATACAGGCCATAAAACAGTTTGAGAAATACATAATCATGTATTTATGTGCCTATTTGAGTGTAGAAAAAACAAATCTCAGTAAATAATACCAAAATGACATTAGTGATGATCTTTTTGTGTTAGAATTACAGACAACTAATTACCTTGGCTCTGTTTATCTAGATTTTTCTAGTTTCCTAATGTGAACATACACGGCAAAATAAGGGGTAAGAGAAGAAAGGATATTTTTTAATATGAGGAGGGTCTCATTTTATTATCTCCCCTTTCTAGCTAGTTTTTTAAATCATAGCAGTATACTTAAAATATAAGAAGTAAAAAATGTACAGGGAGAGGAAGAAGGAAAAATGAAACTGTGAGGTACCCCAATACCCCAATGCAATTTTAAGTGTTTCCTTTTCATAATAATTTTAATGAGTCATTAATGAAATTATGTTGTGGCTGAATAATATGCAATTGCAATGTCATTAAATATATTTATCAACGGTAATTGAACCAGATAAACTATTTTGGTTTATCAAATTAAGTCCTATTCAAATTTTTTGCAATTAAGAACTCCTTAAATTAGCTTTTAAGTATGTGTTACTCATCTTGTAGTACTTTATCTTAGATCTTCCTGCAACAATTAGGAACTCCAATCTCTATGTGTTTGACAATAGTTACCACCATTTTTGAATTCCATATTGCATCTTTGTTGCAAGGAAATAATTTTTAGGCAGACTGAGCACTCCTCATTTTAAAATTTGTATCATTTCTCTCTTTTTGTTATTAATAAAAACGTATCTTATTAGATAATCTGGCAAAAAATATATATATAGAATAAAAACTATCCTATTACCCACTGCCCTAAGATAACAACTGATGAAGCATCAATGCATTTTTTTCAAGTCATCTCCCTGTGGCATATATTTTGGATCACTTTAATATTAATAATTTCCTATAATATATATGTATGCTACCACATCAGAAATGTTTTACATATTATTAAAAATCTTCTTCAAGATTTTTAAAATGACTCTTAGTCCACTCACATAATAAGTTAACTTTTTTCTCCTATTGGATATAATTTATATTACCTTTAAAAAGGAACATTCTCAAAGATGATCATGCTAGCCCATTTTAATAGCTCTATTGCAGGAATTTGATTTCAATAACTAAGTAGGTAAGTAGATAAATTTCTCCACAATAGAAAATTATAAAAGTTTGATTATAAAACCAATTCCTATCTTGATGCTCCATTATAAATTCCTTGAAATTATACTTTATATAAAAATTTGATTAAATTCAAGCAAACATGAGAAGTTTGGTATAAATAAGATTCATTTTAAAAAAAGTAACTGACTTAAAACTAAATTTCTTTCCAGACCAGTTAAAAGGATTAATGGCATAATAAATACAGGATAGCCAAACAGTATAAAGCCAACTTGTACACCAGAGCAAGTTAAGTTTTGATATGTATACTATAGATTTGCCTAAAATAAAACACATTTGTAAATAATTTAATTGGTTTTGCATCCTTGCAGCACAATTAAAAAATAAAAGTGTATTTCCTATTCTTAACTTTTGCCTCAATTTCTGATGTTGTTTCCTCCACTGCTTCCAGTCTACAGACATCATTCTAATTTCTTCCCAACTGTTTCTTCACTTTCTTTAATTCCTCTGCCTGAACCTCATATAGCCATCTATGATCTCTGCTCTTTCTCCCTCTTTGGGTACTTACTCTATTTGCCTCTTTTTCCTTTCCTTTTTCCGTCTGCTAACATGCCCTTACTGTTTCAGCTGTTTTTAGGCCACATTTGCATTGGCAAATAGCAAGAGATGAACTAGATAAGTAAGAAGCAGATTTCAGGCCAGGCAAAGGGGCAGAGAGCACACAAGCATCAGATGAGCATATGAAAAATTCATAAAGGGAAATATGCTTTTTTAGCTTTCTAGATTAGAAATAAAAACAGGGTTTAATGGCTTCCCTTGAACAGAAATGTAGAAGTTGGAGGAGAACTAAACCTTATATACCAAACCAAAAAAATAAGGATTGTAAGCTGTTTGAATTGTATTTAGAGAAAGGGTGATGGTGCTCAATGCAAAATTGACTAACCCTTGCTAGAGAGAAGAAAGATGTTAAAGGTTATATGAAAGTTCTTACTACTCATATTGTTCCCTCATTATCCACAGTATGGAGAACTATGGATCCTTCCAAAACAAGTTTAAAGGGAATCTCTCTTATGAGATCCCTCTTTACTTCCAGTTTAGCTATGCAGCATTGATTAATCTCTCTTCTATACCCCAGCTCCCATTACATGGCATGTACTGCTTTGTGAGCCTGTTTCAGTGACATATTTATGAAAATATTGCTTCATCTTTCCATTCCAACTTTCACGGACTACTTGCCTATACTTTGAAGGAGATGGAGTATGTTTGTGGAAATTGGAATACATACTAAGTTAACATTATAAAGGACTGGAATATGTGTTTCTTATCCAAATGCATCCCTGATATTATTTATGCAATATTTTATCAATTATGGTCAATTCCCCCTGAAATTGAGACTTACAATGTTCTTCATAATGTCAAATAGTTTCCACCAATTTCTTTTGGCTTCTGATCTTTGTACTGTCTGTTTACTATAATGTCTTCTCTTAAAATGTTTTTACAGAGATAAAATTCACGTAATGTAACATTTACCATTTAACCTTTTTAAAGCATACAATTCAATGGTTTTTAGTATATTTCACAAAATTGTGCAGTCACCACCACTCCAGAATATTTTCATCAAAAGAAACTCCATACCCATTAAGCAATAACTCTCCATTCCCCTCTGCACCTGGCTCCTATGAACCTCTAATCTACTTTCTGTTTCTGTGGATTTGCCTATTCTGGACATTTCATATATATGAAGGCACAGAACGTTGCAAGCCTTTTGTATATGACTTCTTTCACTTAGCATATTTTCAAAGTTCATCCAACTTGTCACATGTATTAGAACTTCATTCCTTTTAATACCTGAATAATATTCCATTTATGGTTATGAGAGATTTTGTTTAATCGAATTATCAGTTAATGAACATTTGAGTTTTTCTACTTTGGGGCTATTACAAATAATGCTGCTATGAACTTGTGTACATGATTTTGTGTAAACACATGTTTTTAATTCTGATAAAGAGTTTTATCTTTTTGAATGCAATTCAAGATACCATGAAGCCTACATTTCAATAGACAGTGGGGCAGTTTTGCTTTGTTTGCTTAAATCACTTGCACACCTTGGTTCAGTCATTATTATCCAAACTATTCATCAAAACAGAAAAAAAGTGGAAGAATGGGGCCATATACTAAATGAACAACATAGTAGAATAAAACTAAGGAGAGCATGTTAGAACACAGATTGGCTAACAGTGATCACAATATTATATGCTTGCTCTCATTGCTAGAGAATGAAAAAATGCATTGCTAGAGAATGAAAAAATACATACTGTACACTGTAATGGTCATTTTGTATATTCTTATTTTAAGGAAGATGTCTTAGAGAAAAATGGAACTACAACCAATCAGCAATAAACAAATCATTAAATGTTTGTCATCACTGATACATTTTCAGTAATTTTATAATGTTTGCTACATTTGACTGGCCTCATAAAATCCAGATCAATTACCTGAAAATTGTGTAAAACACCCATTCACAAGAAAATCAACCATAAAATAAAATTTTATATCAATGGCCTTCTAGAAAACAAAGTATAAACATTATCAGCTTCAACACAGTAATAAACTGGAATGTGTAGGAAAATAAGAAAATTTCAAAGGTCTATTTTAGAAATGCAGCAGGATTATATGCAAAAATAAAAGAAGAAAAGAGTGGCTATTAGAGAAAATGTGAAATGTTAGACATTACTTGATTATTAAAATTTCAAAGCACATAAAAATCTTTGTTTTTGAGTCAGTAGAGTGGTTCGCCAAAAATGAGTCAGGAATACCAAACTTCTAGTATATTACTCAAATTTAACTGCTCTCTATCTCCATACAGCAAGACGATGCTAGATGAGCAGAGAAATAATGCAATTCGAGAAATTAAGTAATTCCCATAATTATACTGCAATAAACAAAAAGGTAAGAAGAAAATCCAAAACACCTAACAATACCAAAAGCTGTTACCCAAATATTTTTTCCAAGCAGATATGTGAAATACTACTATATAAGGTTGTCAAGAATTGGGAAAAGTAAAAATATATCAGTTGGTATATAATGACATTGCCAGGCATGACAGGGAGCTTCAGGAGGCCTCTGAAATTGCTGTATTCCTTTAGGAATAACTCGACAGTGGCCAGGAGCAGTGTAAGACCACAACGTACAGTACACAGAAGTGAAGAGATTACAAAACACTTCCAGGGCATTACAGTGCTGAGCTCCAAGAGATGCTTTGGGCTTAAAATAAATAGGCCAGGGGGACTAACAAGCATAGTAGTTGTGGTTAGGAGTTACGAGACAGTCCCTGTGCTAGGCATTTCATCATGCTCACAACTACACTATATGGAAAGAACTGTCATCATCCCTACTTCATTGACAAGCAGATTGAGGCTCAAAGAAGAAAATGCTGTCTGACTTCAGATCCTGAGTTCAACAATGCTGTCCATGTTAAGAGAGTAGGAGATATCAAAAATGGAAGAGATGTATCTGGTAATCACAAAAAGCTAGTAATAATCAGCTTTTAGAAATCAGGCGGTGAAATCTTTTATGTGACCAGAAATGACTTATGTAACTTTGCTAGTTAGGTCACAGCCAACTTTTAGTATGCAGTCTTTCTGTTTCATCCCATCAGCGTGTCATAAACTGTCAAGAGTGTGAAAAATGCCATCCAAATCTCAACTTTTCACTAACAGAGCAAGGAGGTGCCTCCTCTGAACGGTTGCTTCTGTCATCCCAAGGCTCTGTTGGAGGTTGATGCCAGTGTGACGTGCATTCCCCAGATGATCTGAACAAAAACCATGTTTGTCATTCTCATAATGTTTCAGCTTCTGTCAGGAACTTAATTTAACTGGCGTTGAGGCTTTTAGAACAATTTTTTTCAGGAGCTGGAGCTCTATGTACAAAACATACAGAAGTTCTCAAAGCTGACAAAGGAACCAGGCAATACAAGTTGGGTTTTTCCATGAAAAATAGTGAATTTTCATTTATTCTTTTTTATTGTGGTATTTTGCTGTGTTCTCTACGGTTATGACCACATGTTTTATAGGTGGCCAATAGCTAAAGACCCTTCAATGTATTGGTTAGGAGCATGGTTTCTGAAATTGGACTGTCTGCATTTTGGTTTCAACTGTCACTAACTGTGGGACCAGGGGCAAGAAACATTACCCTTCATTTGTATCCTCAGAGCTAAATTAAGATTTTTGTTACTCGAGTACAAAAGGAAGAAACAAACTAAATAAGAAACAAAAAAGGGAGTAGTGATTCATGGTTTTTTATAATAATCACCTTTCAAACAATCAAAATATATTTTTAATCAATCAAGAGCACTAGATTATACCTATGCTTATAAATGCCTGTTGATACTGGGTACAGTGGCTCATGCCTGTAATCCCAGCACTTTGGGAGGCTGAGGTAGGTGAATCACTTGAGCCTAGGAGTTTGAGATCAGCCTGGGCAACATGGGAAAACCCTGTCTCTATTTAAAAACAGAAAAATAAATACATGTTGAATGGTCAGGTATATACATATATCTGATGTTCAAGAAAACCTGATAAAAAAAGAATACTTGTAGGTCATGAATATACTATATAGATATATATATTCCTTTATATATCTATATCTAGCTCATATATATCTATATATAAGAGCTAGATATATCTAAATATATAGTTAGATATATAGATTTATAGATATATAAAGGAATATATATTTAGCTATATCTAGAGCAAGATACAGATATCTCCTAATTCTGTCTAAAATATCTTTACACAGAATTGTGAGAATTTTTAGACAGAATATATATAGATACATGTAGATATACTCACATATATATCATATATATATATACCACAATTCTATCTAAAGATATTTTAACAAAAGTCCTGCTTATTTTTTGCAATGCATATTTTGGGTTACAAAAACAGGCAATCCTGTCAAAAATGTCCTTTTCATCTGGTTTGACAAAATAAGTAGCTAATTCAAGACCAATCACTGCATCTGATTCTGTTTCTTCAGTCATCCTTAATATAGTTCAGTCATTTTTCCAGACAGTGACTTGTTGAAGAGACCAGGCCTGCTGTTCCACAGAATGTCTCACGTGTGTTATTTGTCTGATTGCAACCATGTGATGATATCTCCCTTGCTCTTCTATCTCCTATATCTCTTAATGATCTGATGTTGGTAAAACTTTTTTGACTAGACTCCATTGTGAAAGTTGCTCATTATATTTTGCATTATATTACAGGGCATATAACAACTGACTGACTACTGGAATAGGATGGAAATAGTAAGATCCCTCCAATGTGTGTTTCTTTCCTTTGATTAGAAAGTTACGTGTGTGATTCCACCTTGACATTATACAATTATCCAGCCCCTCATTATCAAATTTATTAATCCTTAATCGTTGCCTGAATCAATAATTTTATATTTGGATGTTTTTATTAGTTTTGATTATTAACTTTGTTTGTTTCAGTTTGTTTCTACTTAGATAATGCGAGTGAATCCACTTAGGCCAGGTATTTTGCTCATGTGGAAGGTAATCTCTCTAGGCTTACACCTTCAATTGTCAGGTTGAAACCTTAATTTTAACTTGATGGGCATGGTGTTGTAGCTCAACCTTCAAAGCTAACAGGGAGTCATTTCCTTCTGAGCCTAACTTAGTAACAGTGGTGGTATAATAATAACTAAAGAAAAATACTAAATTTATTTAGGATAAATAACAGTAGTGGCAATCATCCATCTAGGGCTTACTACAGGTACCAAACACTGGACTTAGTTCTTACTTTTTTAATCCTCACAATAATATTATGAAGTATTTAATGCCCATTTTACAAATGAGGAAACTAAGGCACAAAGAAGTTAGAAAACTTTTTCAGGGTTAGGCACGGGGGTCTTGGAATTCAAAATCATCTTGTCTATTTAACATCTTTTCTCTTAATGACTATGCTGTAATAGTATCTTAAAGTTCCTCTTTGAATAGCATAAAAACTTACAAAAGTATACACTTGTGCATACTGTATACTTCTCTTTCAACAACTAAGCATGACTGCTTCTCCATACCAAGTATCTGAAACATGTTACATTCTGAGATTAGCAGTTTCTGTGTTGTAGCACAAGAGGAGCTCATCTTGGTGGACAGAGGCCAGGAAGATCCTAGTAGGTAGCATCAAGTTCGCTAAGGGTAAAGGTCAGTTTACTTTCCTACCTTATCAGTAGCCAGCTGATGTGTTGATGTTCAATGTGATGTGTAGAATAGGAAAGCATGTCCAAAGCCAATTCCAAAGACTAAGTCATTCATGAAAACAACTGTGTTGATTTTTTAGTATTTTGTACTGTGAAGAAAATGAGGTTATTCTGATTTTTTATTTCTTTATCGATCATACACTTTTGTTTGTCTGTTTGGAAAAAAGTTTTTGCCTATGTTAGAGGCTCCTCTCATTTTTATTTCACAATCCTGCTGCCAATTCATAACTTTCTGTGTATTTCTTAGACATTTAATGAAAAGCTGAGAAGTACCCCATTAGAAAATCATCTCTGTTGTCATGTTTACCTAGACAGTCCTCCACACACTTTGTAAGTTGCCACCTTCTGAAGGGATTGGTCCTCAAATTTAGTCTCTACTTTTGATTTACAATTTTCTGTGAAAAAAAAAATTAAGCCATTATCCTCTGTGCTTCTGGTATTGAGCTGATTCCACTGAATCAGTCAGCCATGCAAGGAAGAAGAAATTGACAGACAAATTCAATAAATAGCATTGTGCTGAACTTGCTGAGTCTCCAAACAAGAAGGAAGTAAGCACAAATGAGCCATGTAGGTGCATCTCACCTACAATGGAGGGAAATCAATATTTTCCAAGTGACAAGAGGACAAACCAGAAGGAGGAGAAGAGCAAAAAAGTATATTAATGTTAACTTGAATGAGAATTCTGCCAACAATGGAGACAGGAAGGAAAGTTGAATAATTATGCATACATGTGTTCCACATAGGGATATGCATCACGAAGTCCCTGAAAGATGGACAAAGATGCCCAGCTGTGAACGTTGGCAAGAGGGGAAGACAAGAAAGAAAAAAAACAATGATAAGAAAAGAAAATGTTTTATGGCAAATAGAACCTGCTGAAAACTGCCTTCTTTTTTGTATTTTTCAATAAGCTGTTGAGTGGGAACTTTTGCTCCACTCCATATATGTATATATTTTTAACTAAGCAACAGTTTGCATGTGTTTTAACTTCGAAAGTCATTTTCTTAGTATTTAAAAAACCAACTCAATAGGCATTTTGTTCATTATTAATATGGGTGACAGTCTTTTGAGAATAAGTTTGCACCACCTTTCTCTAACAAGAAAAGAGAAACAATTAAATTATGTATTTAAATGATGTTTATCAGACTCTCAAATGACTCAGGATACTAAGATTTTAGGAACTCTTATAGCCTTTAAAATTCACGTGGTGAAAATGTGTGGGTTCTAAAACACATATCTCCCTCCTCCTCTCTTGCTTTTTTGGCATATTTTTACCAAACATACCAGTTTTTCTCAATCTTGTTGCCTATTTATTTGTATAATAGTTTTTGTAAGCTATAGATGGATATCTTGAGCCATCCTGTGGCATATGGATTTTTTTTAAGCAACTGAATTAATCTATACTATATCACTATACTTGTAGACCAAACCCTTGGCTGGAGTGCAGTAGCTCGCCCAGGCTAGATTGCAGTGGAGCAATCTCGGCTCACTGTAACCTCTGCCTCCCGGGTTCAAGTGATTCTCTTGCCTCCGCCTCCTGAGTAGCTGGGATTACAGGCACGCACCACCATGCCCAGCTAATTTTTGTAGTTTTAGTAGAGACAGGGTTTCACCATGTTGTCCAGACGAATCCCTTCATCTACAAGTATAGTGATATAGTATAGATTAGTATACCAAAGGGATTTAAAATGAAAAAATGACTTTAGAAAGTAACCAATGTGTTAGTTTACAACAAAAGCTATTTATTGAGAACTTCTACTTACAATGCACTATGCCACAGAGATCATAAAAAATAGAAGAGTCTTACTTTCTAAATACTTATCACTTAATTGACCCATCATGACAAACTTTTTAAAAGATCACAAATTAAGCAAAGAAGGCTGCCGCAGTGGCTCACGCCTGTAATCCCAGCACTTTGGGAGGCAGAGGCAGGTGGATCCCTTGAGGCCAGGAGTTCGAGACCAGCCTGGCCAATGTGGTGAAACCCTGTCTCTGCTAAAAAATACAAAAAAAAAAAAATTGCTGGATGTGGTGGCTTGCACCTGTTATCCCATCTGCTCAGGAGGCTGAGGCAGGAAAATCACTTTTACCTGGCAGGCAGAGGTTCCCGTGAGCCAAGATGGTGCTACTGCACTCCACTCTGGGCAGCAGAGCAAGACTCTCAAAAAAAAAAAAAAAAAAAAAAATTAATTAATTAGCTAAGCAAAAAGATATTCAAAATTATAATGCAGACAATGTTAAAAAGATATGACATGAATTCAACATATTTACATATACATGTGTTTTCAACATATAAAAGTTTAGAGACATACAAAAAGCAATATTTTTGAAATTATTAATTTCAGTTGCCAGAATTACCAATGATTTTATACTCATCTGATATGTCAAATCTTTCAATCAAGATTTAATTTTTTTTTTTTTTTTTTTTTTGAGACAGAGTCTGGCTCTGTCACCCAGACTGGAGTGCAATGACACAATCTCTGCTCACTGCAACCTATGCCTCCTGGGTTCAAGCGATTCTCCTGCCTCGGCTTCCTGAGTAGCTGGGATTACAGGCATGCACCACCATGCCTGGCTAATTTTTGTGTTTTTAGTAGAGACGGGATTTCACCATGTTGTCCAGGATGATCTCAAATGCCTGACCTCATGATCCGCCCGCCTTCGCCTCCCAAAGTCCTAGGATTACAGGAGTGAGTCACCGTGCCTGGCCAAGATTTAATTTTTTGATGAGAAAAATAAACATGAAATAATGTGTAATTGTGAACTCACTGCATATACTTAAATGTATATAATAATATATAATTGTGAAATTCATTGCTAAAGGAGTTCAGAAGTAGTGATTCCTAATAGAAGAGTCAGAGAATAGAAAGTTTAGAATACTATTATAGAAAACTTTCATGTGACTATGTTTTAGTAAATAACAACTATAGTGTAGATAAAAGGTAGTTATGATAATATCTAATGGACATGATTCAATTAGAACATAAATTACATATTCTCCGTGTAGTATTGAGATTTGGTCACATAATTTATAAAACATAATCTGTAAACACTGGTTTATCCAAAAGTCCACATGAAAAGAGAGCTCACTGTGACAACCGCACAGCTCAATTGACATGAAAGTGTTCAGCTGATATCTTCATAATTAACCATTTACAGCACTAAACATTATAGTGACTCTGATAAACAGGCAAAGTGGATGATGTACACATAAAACTTTTAGGCATCTCTCTTCTTCTCACCTTAGTCTCCCTAGGATGTACATTCTAATCTTTCTATGGAGGAAATAAGAAATTATATCCACTTGGAGTTGTTTATCCAATTAGATGTTTGGATTTGCAGTAATTTATTCTCACTTCCCAAACCCTTCTACTCCTCATCCTGTGCCCTTTGACACATTATCAAGATGGATCATCAATACTCAGATAGGATATAATCCCCATTCTTGAATTCCTAGCATTATGTTCTAGGAATTAACCAGACTTATCACAGGGACATGGGTTATGGATACTGCAATATTTAACATTTTTAATAGGAAGCTTGACAGTAAACTGTAGTATTTATGTGCAGAATTTCTGCTTCTCAGGTCACATGACTTCCCTCCTCCCTCCTCAAATTTCTCTTCCCTCCCTCCCGAGGGATATCTTTTCAAACCTTTTTTGTTTTTTTAAAGGCCCATATACTTGACATTTTAACTTGCTGAGAATGCCATTGGAGACAGCTTTAATAAAGGAGAAATATGGTGATTCATTGGTTGTTAGCATTTATCTATGAGGGATAAAAGCAAGTAGCCAGACTGAGAAAAAAAAAAGCAAATAAGTAACAGTGTTTCTTTAGTTTTGGTGAAAAGAGAACAAACATAGATCCTGAAACAATTACAGATTTGAGGAACAAATGATGTCTAGATTAATTCCTGGTTGTTTTTGTTTGTTTGTTTGTTTGCTCATTTGTTTTTTAATGAATTCTCTCTCTGTCATCCAGGCTGGAATGCAGTGGTGTAATCTTGGCTCACTGTAACCTCCGCCTCCTGGGTTCAAGTGATTCTCCTGCCTCAGTCTCCCGAGTAGCTGAGATTATAGGCACCCACCACCACAGCTGGCTAATTTTTTTTTTTATTTTTAGTAGAGAAACGGTTTCACCATTTTGGCCAGGCTGCTCTTCAGCTCCTGAGCTCAAGTGATCTCCCTGCCTCGGCCTCCCAAAGTAGTGGGATTATAGGTGTGAGCCACCATTTGCAGCCTGATTTCTTGATTTTTAGATGAAGATGTGGGTATGACATGAACTTTTGTAGACTGAAGAAAGAATAGAAAAGTCTATCTACCTCCCTAAGATCCAAAATGGGTTGTTTTCTCTCAAATGAGTCTCCAGAGGATGTTTATTTCTATGTTTATATAAAATAAAATAATGCTAACCTTTATTAAGTGAAGGCAAAGAAAAAGAAATTCTTCTTTCTTATATACCTCATAAGAAAAAACGTACATCAAGATAGATATTATTATCCTTACTTTATTTTCAGAAAGTTGTTAACTAACCAGGATAACAAATGGTGGTACCACAATTTAAAACCAGGTGTGTTATGCTATAAGCCCAGCTTTTTGTTTTTGGTTCAACATGTAGTAGTACTGCATTAAGAGGAACATAGTAAAGTGGCAAGCAGAACTTCACAGTGGCATGACAAAGATTTCCTTTATTAGGCAGGCTCAGCCAATTAAATGTCTAGGACAAACAAACCTGAATATTCAAAAAATGGACTTCCAACCAAGAAAATCCTGTCCCCATCTACTTAGTGACCATCCCAAAGACTAATTCAACTGGCTCATCAGTCCTGGAAGTTGCTACAATTAAGTCCAAGAGGTGAAGTTAAACATCTCCTCATAAGACATCAATAGGGCAAGAAAAACAACTTGAAGAGACACATCTTATTGAGATGTTTGTTGCTCACATTGCAAAAGAAGCTGAGTTGGGCCTTTTATCACTTCACTGGGACAAGGACTAGATAGATATACAGAATAGGACTGAAGGGAATCCTGAGAGTCTTTGGAAAGTTACACTTGGGGTCAACTATAAAATGAAAACTAAGAGCACAACAGAAAAACCATCTATTTTAAAAATGATCACTGAATAATCTTGTAGAGAATTTACAAGTATCATAGTTTACAATTACTTACTATGTTTTTAAGGAAGATTTGTACTAAAACATTTTGGATGGTATGACAAAATCTGGTCACCACCTGACTTCTAGATTTGAATATGGCAGAAACATTTGACCACAAAGAAAATTTTCTTCTAAGTTTAGCTAATCTAAGAGAGAAAGTTATATCCTATGTTGATATTTTTGAAAAAAATCCCCACGCCTACCTCAAGATGCATGGCTTTGGGAAAATATAGCTTAACTAAGGAGATACAAAAGAACTTGACAGGGCACTTTGATAGGGCTCCATCAATCCCCTGACACAATCTAAGCCTCTAAGATCTAAGTCCTCTTATAACTGATGGGACTGTAATCCCAGTGGTTTCCTTTGATTTGACCATGCAATATTACAAAAGCAATATCTGAGAGTCCAATCACCACCTCATGCCCAGGGCAAGACAGTGGTTTAAAAAAAAAAAAAAAAAAAAAAAAGGTTCTGTAGTGTTTCTGATACCCTTACAATGCTCCTTCTAATAAATGAGAAATCATAAATAATCACTTAATTGCAATAATCACAATAATCACACAGTGAATAATTATCAATACAGTTGTCAAGTTGAGGGGCTCAAATATGCCTATGGAAAAATACTCAACCTCAATAATCAAATAAGAGTAAGCTAAAACAATAATGAGGTTTTTATTTTAAAATTCAACTGGAAGTATTTCCATATATTTTTGGTAGGGTAAATTTGTATGCACAAAGATATTTATCATAGTGTAACTTTAATGTACAAATTGCAAGACAACCAAATCACACATCTCCATCAGTAAGTGATTATTGTATCTCTATTCAACGACTTGAAACTTTAGGACAATGATGAGGGTCAATATATAGTTCAATATATTATTGAGTGAAAACAGGTAGATATTATAAACTCCATTTAGGAAAATTAGAGAAATAGTACATATAAAAATTCATAATAAATATCTGGAATAAATTTTTGTTAAAAATCTTAGTAAGGCCATTTTAAGAAAGTCGAATTGTGGAGGATTCTAATCATCTTTACCTATTTTTCTATTTTGCTTGTAATAGCTACAGTAATGAGCTTTATTACTGTTATAATCAGAAAAAAACTTGTAATTTTCATTTTGGGAAATGTTAAAGCCAAATCGAGAAAGTACTCATTAGAATTTATCACAGTATTATAATATTTTAATAACATTTTTCATGATTATAAAATTATTTAATGATTGCAAATTTAGAATCATACTGAAGTACTGTTTTACAACCTGTTAACCTGTTTTTTTCTACTTAACATCTTGTGAACATGTTACCATATTTCCAAATATTCTTCACAACACATGATTTTAGTAACGTTTTAGTATTCATTGCATAATGTCTTGGTCATTAACATTTAAATTCTGGTATAGAAAGTAATGACATAGCATGATTCTGGATTACAAAAAGGTGTTTATTGATGAATAAATCTCAGATGTCCACATAAGGTTAGGGTTCTCAAGTCAGATAGAGTTGCCTCATAATTCTTAGCCTCCAATAAGACACATTCTTTAGTTGGGGACCCCACTAGCTGGTTCAGCTGTAGAATATCAGTGACCACACCCAGAAGCACTAATACAACCAAGGTAATCTAGGAAGAAAAGTCTCAATTGGCTGTTTTCTTGGCTATTTATGTAACCTATACTTTCCTTATTAAAATGACAATGACAAGTAATTACATAGAACATTAAAAATGTGAATCCATTTCACTTTTTTATAATAAACCTATGATGTAGGTGCTATTATTATCCTTATTTAACAAATGAAGAAGTGGAGGCAAAGAGAGGTTATATAGCTAGAGAAAGATAATACAGCAGGTTACTACAGAGACAGAAATTGAATCCATATTCTTATCTTTAAAATAATAAGCACATTCACAAAATTTGAGGTTCATTCAAGAATATATTCTTACTTCTCAGAAGATTCAAGATTACAGCCCAGCTGTAAACATGTATTCTTCCCATTACACTCCACTCTCTCCTAGTAACAATAACAAAATGATCTTTATGGAGTAACAATAACAAAATGAATAACAAAATGATCTACTGTTCATTTTGTTATTTAATTCAAGGGGCAGAGAAAGGACATCACATTTGTCCCTGTTTCTGGAGGCAGTTAATTCTAAAGAGTTTTATTATACAGACACCAAACAGTTTACAGAAACAGCATGACATTTCTTTTTCTACCATCTATATTCTGCCTACTACTGTCACCAAAAGCAGAGAGGTCCCTAAGTTCATAAGAAGTGGTCTAAATAATATTCAGATTTATACAAAGAAAAACAGAGAACTTCAACTTCAGAGATAGTACTTCAGGAGGGAACAGGTACCGACTGAACACAGCCTACATGCCTGTGAACTAACACCTCACATAGGTAATGACTGTTGATTTGCATACTAAACAACTGCACATCAAGAGGCAGCTGAACTGTAAGAAATGAGTGGAATAGAAGGAACTAAGTCATGACCTGCCCCTCCCAGCACCCTCCAAAGGAATGTAATTTATTCTGGGTCTTCCTGAGCTCCATTTTCTGTCACTCTAGCCTTCAGTCTTCCTTAAGCAAATCTCATGGTTCTAGCTAGAAAATGACCACAATGAACAATAGTTCCCCCGTCCTTGTCATCATGTCTGTAAGCATGTAGACACAGGGCATATTAACAGATATTTTAGGCAATTTGCAAAATCTCTCTGAAAATGAAGGAAAGTAGGGCTCCACAGGACATAACAAGTACTTCTGTCCACCCCCACACTTAAAGCCAAGTGATGTATTAATAAAAGGCAATCCCATATATATATATATCCTTTAACTCTCTGTGCCTCTAACTGTCTAGGAACAACCTTAATCCCCCCTTCCCCAATGCACATACTTTAAACTGGCTATTGGGTACTAGGCTTAGTACCTGGGTGACAATCTGTACACCAAACCCCCATGACACTAGTTTACCTATATAACAAATCTGTATATGTATCGTTGAACCTAAAATAAAAGTTAAAGTAAATAAATAAATAAACTGGCTATGATAGGTCATGGGGCAGGGGAACTAATAGTCCTGAATGCAAAGCTCTACTACAAACTATCTTTCCATCTACAATAGTCAATTAACTCCTGAGTCTCATTTCATGATTTCTTAAAAATAAAGGTGTAGACTCTATAATCCATCAGGTCTCTTTTCTCCAAAATGATAGTTTTAATAAAATCTATTACATCATAGACATAGTTATACTTAATCAATTTCAGAACCCTGACAAAGAAAGGTGTGATTCTTTGCAGGACCTCATTGTATCATGATCTCCCATACCATTCCTAAGTGATTTCTTAAGGCAACTCGAAAAGGTGACATCAAAATCCTGAAGTATTTACAGCCACCAAAATGATTCCTTTGATGTTCTTCTGAGAGGTTAAAATGGTGCCATTTCCTGTCTGTCATTCTTAGTCTGGTAAACTAATCAGTACCCAGCACCCAGCATGTCTTAGGCTGTGGGGCAGTGAACAAATCAGTGATTTAGAGATGCTGAAATGCATACTGTGGAATTACCAAACTGTGGAAATTCATCCAGGAGAACATACCTTATTTCAAGAATATAAATGAATTAATCAGTAAGCATGCCACCCACATACCAGAAACATCCCTGATTAAACTTAATGTAGTGAATTTGTGCAATCACCACCAAACTAACCATTGATTAAACAAAGGCCTCTGAGTACTAATTCTTTTAATGTACAGTTTATTTCTGTTCTCCTTTGAAGGATACACCTCTGAAAACGTTGCTAGTTTTGGGGACACATCCACATTTGAAATTCAGTCTGGGTTTATTTCTCAAGGAGGCCCATTTCTTTCACAGGCAGTGCAATTAAGGAATCAGACATTTAGACAGATGCCTATTTGGTGAATTTGTCATAGTGGCACTAAGAATTCCCTGCTACCTTGTGGATTGGCAGAGAAATCTATTGAGCACAAGATAAGCAGCCACCTAATTTCTCCTCCCCACATATAAAAAAAGGAGGAGCAACTACCCCAGGCTACTTATTCCAGAGACAAGAGTTCAAGAGTGAATTGCACCAAAGATTCAATTCTCATATATCTTACATGTTTTAATTTCAGAAATAATGCTGTTTGCATGTAGGTGGCTGATAAAGAAGGTAAGGGAGTTGCATACCATGTTATAAAAACTTTGATTCTCCAAGAGTGGTTCTTTATTTTCTTCTCTTGATTGATAGATAAATAGATGATATATAGGTAGGTAGGTAGGTAGAGAGACAGAGAGACAGAAATAGAGATACATCACATTAACTAGGACTTAGTCTATCTAAGAAATCTACTTACAGAGACTGAGACTATAGTTTAACAATAGTATACCCTGCATTTACTGAGTTAATATTATGAAACAGATACTATTAATATAATAAAAGAATCAAATTCCTGCTCCCAAGGAGCTTAAAATTTAGTGGCAGTAACTGGGTGTAACATCTCTGGACTGAAAACGTTGTGCCTGGTAATTTTTCAGGCTCTCATTCTAATTCCTGAGAAGTCACACTCATGTAAATACTAGATATTGAAAAGCATATTTTTAGACTTAAAACTGAGCATGAAATCTACAATCCTGATCCATAATAACATATAGGTTTGCTCTCTCAAGTCAAAGCACGAGAATGGAAAGAAAGGGAACCCCTCCCTCACCATAACAGGCCTGGCTAATGTTCTCTTAGTCTTACAGAATAGTCCTACCTGTATCATTGAACAACTATTTAAATGCACATTTAATTGTGCTATAATGCCTAGAAAAGCATATTGATCAGACAGTAAATTCTTAACATACGTTAGTAAAACATGTTCAGGTCAAAAACATTGACTGCTCTCACAGCCCACATCCATTCCATGATCAATTCCTATGAACTACACCTTCTGTGTACTGCTGCCATATATCCAGAACATGATCACTTCTCATTACCTCCATCACTATAACTCTAGCATAAGAGTCAACAGGTTCCATAGGAAATTATTATGATACAAAAATATTTAAGGACTGTTATACATAAGATGAAAAGCCTGTTATACATATGATGAAAAGATGAAAATTTCCCTGTGACTCTTGGTGGTAGAATCAAAACCAATAAAGTGTCATTTTTTCAATGTACATAAGAAAATCCAATATTCTCTGACAACAGGTTACTTTAAGAAGCAATGGGTGTTTTCAAGTAGTTGTAGAAGAATGTTTTAGAGAGGAATTAGCAAGGTCAACCAAAAACGGGAAAAGGAGAGGAAATAGCTTAGAAGATATTGTTCCATCCAATCCTGCAATTCTATGCTTTCAAATTGTAACTTTCTTATAAAGTTCATGAGTCACAGATGAGATATGATTGTCATGTATAACAGACATGACATGTTTATAATACTGTAGAACCATGAAACAATATCCTATTAGAAATTGGGATGCAATTCAAATATTCCTTTCATTCCAAATGAATCTCTCCTGCTTTGATTTGTATACATCATTTCAGGACTTCGAAAACCAGCTGGGAAATTGCTGATTTGTCTGCAGTATGAATTTCTTTGTTAGGAAAGAAAATGGCTCTTTGAAATAGTGTTCTTCCTATGAGAAGAGGAGATATTTATGCTTGTTTTCCAAACACACACAGGTCAATTCAAAGGGAACCTACCTATTCCTCGAGTAAAAAGCAGTATCACCGTAGGAAATGGTTCTTTCAGTGGCTGACACTAAATTTCTATACACAACAGTCGTAAGTTGGCACAGAAACCAGGAAAGGAGGTGAATGCTATCTTTCCGACACAGGCAAAGTTCACTCATTAGAAGTTCTTTACATATTTGAAAGGAAAATTCCCCTGGCACCATCTTTCTTTCTTTACAAGACATATCTATGCCAAAAAATGCATTTAATTCTTAATTTGATTCCCTGTAAAATTCTATAAAAATAAATTGAATCACAGTAATGTTTGCTCATATTTGAAGAGCAATAAAAATAATTTTTGCTATTTTGTCATTGGTTTTAGTATCGGAGAAGCCATACTCCTTTGATGTCTAAAAATTCCAAGCCAAGCAAACCAACTGCTTGACTGTGGTGGCAGCTGCTATTCTGCTGTTGACTGTCACCTTCCCAGAACTCTTCAGAGATCCTTCTGAGAAGACTCCAATATTGTGGTATTTCTAAAATGCTCAAAATAGCAATGCTGTTCCTTACCAATGAATTGGTTTGTACAGAAGCCATTATAAATTCTTCAATGGCAGTGCTCAGTAAATGAAACTTTTAATTAATTTGATCCTAGTTCATTAAGGCTCCTTGTCTCAGATACACAGGCACCTCAATCACAGCTAACAGCCCTTACTTAAAAATCCCCCAACAGGAGCAAATCTCCATCCTGTTGGGGGGAGATTTGATTTTTAGGAAGAGTTAAAAAATTATCAGAGCAAGATAACTTCTCTGATAAATGAAGAAAAGTAGGCTTAAAGAGCAAAATTAGTCATAAAGAGAACTATTTCCATAGGTGTTTTGAAACTTAAGTCTGAGACTCATTTTTAAGGAGAAATCCAAAACATGCCTTGATAAATGTTTAAAGAAGCCACTTTAAGAAAAACAACACTTGTGCATGAAATAAAATTCAACAGCCCTCATGATGAAAACTGTCAACAAATTTGGTATAAAAGGAACATTCCTCAACATGATAAAGGCCATATATGACAAACTCACAGCTAACATCATACTGAATGTGGTAAAACTGAAAGTCTTTCCAGTAAGACCTAGAAGAAGACAAAGATACCCACATTCACCACTTCCATTCAACATAGTACTGGCAGTCCCAGTCAGAGCTATTAGGAAAGAGAAAGAAAGAAAGGACATCCAAATTGAAAAGCAAGTCAAATTATTTTTGTTTTCAGATGACATGATTTTTTATTTTAGGAAATCTAAAGACTCTACAAAAAAACTCTTAAATCAGATACACAAATTCAATAAAGTTGCAGAATATAAAATCAACATACAAAAATCAGTAGCATGTCAGTATACTAGCAGGGATCAACCTGAAAAAGAAATCAAGAAAGCAATCCTATTTACAATAGCTACAAAAAAAAATTATAGGAAAACATTTAACCAAAGACATGGAAGATCTCCACCCAAAAAAAAAAAAAAATATATATATATATATATATATATATATATAAAACACTGATGAGGGAAATGGAAAAGGACATAAAAAATGAAGAAATACCCCATGTTTATGAATTAGAAGAATTCATATTTCTAAAATATTTATACTACCCAAAGCAATCAACAGACTGATTGCAATCCTTATCAAAATACCAATGGCATTCTTTGCAAAAACGGAAAATACAATCCCAAAATTTGTATAAAACCACAAAAGACCTTGAATAATTAAAGCAATTCCGAGCAAAAAGAATAAAGCTGGAGGCAGAGGCATCATACTATGCGATTTCAAATTATATTACAAAGTCATAGGAACACAAACAACATGATACTGGCATAAAAACAGACACATGGACGAATGGAACAAAACAGAGAACCGAGAAATAAATCCATGTACTTATAGCCAACTTATTTTTAGCAAAAGCTCCAAGAGCATGTAGTCTCATTTAAAAATGGTGCTGACACAATGTGCAATTGCAAAATTACAGAACCAGCCCAAATGCTTGTCAATCAATGAGTGGATAAAGAAAATGTGTTATATACACCATGTAATATTACTCAACCATAAAAAGGAACGAAATAATGGTATTCACAGCAACCTGGATGGAATTGGAGACTATTATTCTACGTGAAGTAACTCAAAAACGGAAACCCAAACATGGTATGTTCTCACTCATAAGTGAGAGCTAAGCTATGGGGGCGCAAAGGCATAAGAAGGATTCAATGGACTTTGGGGACTCAGGAGAAAGGGTGCGAGCTGGGTGAGGGATAAAAGATTACACATTGGATATAGTGTACACTGCCTGGGTGATGGGGGCACCAAAATCTCAGAAATCAACACTAAAGAACTTATTCATGTAACAAAATACCACCTGTTCCCCCAAAACCTACTGAAATAAAAAATGAATTTTAAAAATGGTGTTGGGAAAACTGGACATCTATATACAGGAAAAAGAAACTAGATTCTCATCTTTCACCATATAAAAAAATTAACTCAAAATGGATTAAAGACTTAAATGTAAGACCTGAAACTATGAAACTACCAGAGGAAATGATACAGAATATTGGTCTCAAAAAGATTTTTGAGGTAAGGCCTCAAAAGCACAGGCAACAAAAACGAAAAACCAAAAATAGACAAATTGGATTGCATGAAGCTACATTAAGCATTTTAAGCTTCTGTACTGCAAACAATTAACAAAGTGAAGAGACAACCTACAAAACAGGAGGCAATATTTGCAAACTTTCCATATGAAAAGAGGTTAATTACCAGAATACACGAGAAACCCAAACAACTCAACAGCAAAAATAAAACAAAACAAATAATGTCATTAAAAAATAGGCAAAGGACCCTAATAGACATTTTTTAAAAGAACACAAACAAATGGCCAATGAGTATATTAAAAAATTTTCAACATCACTAACCATCAAGAAAAGTGCAAGTAAAAAACACAGTGAGAAATAACCTCACCCCACTTAGAATGGCTATTATCAAAAAGACAAAAAAAAACACACACTGGCAAGAACGCAAAGAAAGGGGAAAGCTTATACACTGTGGGAAGGTAAAAGTAGCACAGCCACTATGGAAAAAAAGTAAGGAGTTTCCTCAAAAAACTACAAATAGAATTACCATATGATCCAGCAATGTCATTGCTAGGTGTATATCCAAAAGAAAGAAAATCAGTATATGGAACAGATATCCACACTGCCATATTTACTGCAGCACTATTCATAATAACCAAGATAGGAAATTAATCTTCATGTCCCTGAAGAAATGAATGGATAGAAAAAATGTAGTATAGATATACACAATGGAATATTTTTTGGCCATAAGACAGAATGAAATTCTGTCATTTGCTCCAACAGGAAACTGGAGGTCATTATGTTAAGTGAAATAAGCCAGGCACAAAAAGACAACACATGTTTTCACTCATATATGGCAACTAAAAAAGTAGATTTCATGGAGGTGGAGAGTAGGATGATGGTTACCAGAGGCTTGGAAAGGAAAGCAGAGGCAGATGAAGAGAAGTTAGTTAAAGGCACAAAAATATAGTCAGATAGAAGAAATAAGTTCTAATATTTGACTCTACAATAAGGAAGTTATAATTAACAGTAATTTATTGTATATTTGAAAACAGCTAGAAGATTTGCAGTATTCCCAACACAAAGAAAAAATAAATGTTTGAGGTAATAGATATCCCAATTACTCTAATTTGATCATTACTACATTGTATACAGATATCAAAATATCATATGCACTCCAAGAATATGTAAAACTATGATAATCAATTTAAGATTTTTAATAAAAAAAGAAAAATGACACTTTAACGAATCATCATATAATATGTTCAGTGATTATTGAATGACTAAAGAATGGTTGGGTGCATTTGTTGTAAAATGTAAAAAAATCAGCCTCATTTTGAGTCATATTTCACATGATAAAAATATCATCTCTCCATGTATATTTTCAGTGAGTATTTATTCATTATTTTTGTGTCACTGTTAAGAGCTAACAACATAATATTTTTTATTATACACAGTCCTTGCCCACATGTAGTTCACAGTCTACTCAGCAACTGTTTTAAAATATAGGATATATTAAAATTAATGTTTGGGAGCAAAATACTGCTAATTTTTCTCTTCTTATAAGACATAAATTTTAGCTGGACATATGGCCACAAGGAAAAGGACTGTATCTTCCAGTCTTTTTTGCAGCCACACAGGGCCATGTGACTAAGCACTGATCCATAGGATTAACCAGTGCAGTTGTACCACAATGACTGGGAAGTTTCCTTACAAGGAAGTAATTGTACCTTTTCACATTCTGCTCGGAATGTGACTATAACACATTGTCCTTATGACAAAAGCTACGTCTGACAAATCCTGGATCCCTGACATCATGGAACACTACAGCAGCTTTGGAATGCCTATCTCAAGTTTTAATTCAAAGAGAAAAATATAGTTGTATCTCATTTAAGCTTCTGATCTTATGAATTTTCTGTTTCTTGCAGCCAAGTCTAACCCTAACTAAGCATAGTATTAAAAAAGTGTTATTTAAAGTCATCTTGAGTCTGACAGGATAGTTACCAGTAACAATTCTGAAGGGAAAATGCATATTTGCAGAACAGTAACAACAAAAAAACCATAGGACTGCAAGTTTATCTCACATCATTGTGTATCTCACATTTGTGAACCTCAAAAATCCACTGGGCAGAAAAAGGACAGATGGTTAATTATCATGGTACATATAAGAACACGGCACAGAGAGATTGTAAGACAGGCCCGAGCTCATAAAATCCACTCTTCTTTTTAGTGAGAACCTACATGGGCTTTTTGCCTTACCTCAGCATGAGAGCTTTTATTCCCTTAAGTAAAGTTGCAAAGAAGGCCAAGTGGGCTCTGGCAGTGTTTCATCAGTTAGCAAAGTCTGCAGTAGAGAAAGAATATGAAAAGAAAGAAAGAAAGAGAGAGAGAGAGAGAGAGAGAGAGAGAAATGCTTTTACTTCTCTGAATCTAGATGCAGATAAAGTTGGAAAGAAAGGAGAAATTATCTGGAAAAACTGGTCCAGTTGGAGATACAGAGCAGACAATGGAAGACACATTCTAGATATCTACTCTCATTACTTTATATAGTGTTGAGTTTTCCATAAACGGAAAGTGTTGTGCAGAAGGGTTTAGAAATATATTTGCAATATTCACATTAAAAGTGAAGGGAAACATACAGGGAATAAGAAAAGGGAAAACTCTGAATCTGGCTGAGGAAAAAAAAATCCACTTTACCAGCTGGAGAAAAGCCTGGGTAATAAGTAGAGTCAATATATTTGTGAGGCAAGTTGCAAAAAGGCACTGAAGATGGGAGAGGGAAAGCAAAAGGAAGACGACAGCATTTGGGGACTTACTGGGCAAAAATAAAATCGCTTTCAACATGCATCCCACACACAGATACTCAGGCAGATTTATTTGATCAGTTCTGACAATAATAAAAAGTAGTACAAATGGAAGGTGCCCAGCCATTCTCAAGGTAGACAGTTCTGTCTGAAAATTTAACATCTAACTTCCACATCTGGGCAATACTCCACTTAGAGGAAAGCACAGTGAAGCAAGTGGGCCTTCACTATTCCATAGCATTTTAGAACTGTTTCAGACTGAAATTCTGCAGACTGGAATAGTTGGTGTTGATAGTTAATGGTTGATGCAGAAGCTTCTATCCCAGATGGTAAATGTAGCAAGTTACATTAAAATAAAATAGTAGAAAGTTATTAACATAGAGAATGCTCACTTCCTTCTTCCAGAGAGCTTTCTCAAAGCCCCATCACCAAAGCCTATCACATAAATAATGTAAAAGGTGTTATTTAATAAAATCTTATATATGAATACCAGCTGGCTGGACAATAAGAGCACATGCAGTAACATATCCATGCCATTAAGACAAGGATACCTCATGGGACTTTGAGAATTTTACTCTGTAGTAGAGAAACCAACGTGTATGAAATTGTTTTAAATTTAATTGGCAGGTTCTATGATTTCTGTTCAACAAAATAAATATAGTACAAATTCTCTAACAACTTTGAGTAACTACGTAACACCAAATACCACAAATGAGACTAGTATGCAATAAACTACATGGGAAAAAAATTAGGAATTTTTCTACCTCCAAATGTGGTGTGTTCACTTATTTTGACAATTGTAATTTAGTTTTTAATTATTCATCATATGGTAGTGAATATGCTGCACAGTATTTCATAAAGAAATGAAAACTTACGCCGGGTGCAGTGGCTCACACCTGTAATCCTAGCACTTTGGGAGGCTGAGGCAGTCAGATCACTTGAGATCAGGAGTTTGAGACCACCCTGGCCAACGTGGTGAAACCTTGTCTCTACTTTAAAAATGCAAACAATTAGCCAAGAATGGTGGCGGGCACTTGTAATCCCAGCTACTTAGGAGGCTGAGGCAGGAGAATCACTGGAAACTGGGAGGCAGAGGTTACAGTGAGCCGAGATCGCACCACTGCACTCCAGCCTGGGTGACAGACAGCGAGACTCCATCTCAAAAAATAAATAAATAAAATAAAAATAAAAGAAGAGAAAACTTAATCTGTAATGGGGAGTTCTATTAGCAGGCAACACTGTATTAAATATTTGCTTGGAATAATGCAAAAGCAAGAAATTTATAGCAGGGATCCATATGAGTGAGCTTTCACAAGACTATAACGGGAGACAGCCAACTCTAATCCTTAATGTCTACACCCTGTTTTCCCTTCTGCTGCTTACCTCATCTGCCACAAGGATTTTTTTTATTGTTCTTAAAGCTCATCCTAATAACACCTTGAATTTGAAAAATGTCTTAAAATGTACAACATATTTCACATTTATTATCTTAATTTAATCCGGAGGTTCTCAACCGTGAGCAATGTTACATCCCCAGGAAGCCGGAAAAAAATGACAATGCCTGAAAACATTTTTGGTTATCACAACTGGGGAGGTGCTACAGGGTAGAGGCCAGGATAGCTGCTGAACTTCCTACAATGAGCAGGACAGCCTCCTACAACAAACAATCACCTGGCGCAAAATATCAATGGGCTGGAGTTGAGAAACTTCAGCTACAGGATTTCATCCTATAGCTACATTATGTGGTAGAAGGTAAAAGAACTGCTTTCCCCATTCTTGGGAAAGAAAATGGTGCCCACAAGCTCTCTAAATTATACAAAACTGTATTGGAGCCAAGGATCTTATTTCAGTGTATATTTCATAAAACAATACAAAATCCCAATGACCTGTGAAAATCATGGGAAAGCTCAGTGACTAAAAAATCTTGAAAATAACAAAGAATGACATTCACATCAACAGTGGAAACACACAACAAAGAAGAGTGGGAAGGGGACAACTATCTGCTCTTCCCACAATGCAGCGGATGGGAAGGAATGCAAAGATACGAGGATATGAACCCCAGGTCTGCTGCTCACTCACCAGCTGATAGGGTATGGCTGCGTCCCCTGCCCAAATCTCATCTTGAATTGTAGCTCCCATAATTCCCACATGTTGTGGGAGGGACTCGGTGGGAGAAAATTGAATCATGGGGGTGGTTTGCCCCATACTATTCTCGTGGTTGTGAATACATCTCACGAGATCTGATGGTTTTACAAGGGATTCCTCTTTTGCTTGGCGCTCATTGTTTCTTGTCTGCAGCCATGTAAGATATGCCTTTTGCCTTCCACCATGATTATGAGGCCTCTCCAGACACATGGAACTGCTGAGTCCATTAAGCCTCTTTTTCTTTATAAATTACCCAGTCTTGGGTATGTCTTTATCAGCAACGTGAAAACGGACTAATGCACCAGCTATAGACTTTTGGCTGTGTTGCCTTTGGCACTTAACATTTGCAACTCTGAGATTAGTTTTCCCAACTTGTAACATCAGAATAGCCAAATAAGAATTCCTATGAAAAGCTCTTTATAAAACATCAGGCATTGTCCAAAATGTTTATTATCTTCAACATTAGTGATGATTTTCACTGACTTCTCCCTTCCTCCTTGCTGATTGGTTAGCAGACTCCTTATTTACGTTCACAGACTGACCACACAAAACCTAGGCTTATGAGCAAAAGCAGATACATAGCCAGGTGCCATAAAGATGCTGAGGAGAAGGGAATATGTGGAGAGGTGTGGCTAAAACCACAAGTTCTGAAGACAAATGGCCTGAAATTTACAGATTAAAAAAAAATCACTAAATAACCCATTACTAGAGCAATATAGCTTTGGGTACATTGTTTAACCTCTGTATGTCTTTGTCTTCTTACTTGCAGAATAGCACTTATGACTCATAAGGTTGTAAGAAACAAATGAAATAATAAATGAAAAAGAACAATGTAAGAGTACACAATCAATCCCCCTTAGGCCACACAGTGCTCTAAGTGCCTGAAAAACACTGGTGGACAAGATAGAAAAGTTTTCTACCCTGATCAATCTTACATTTCAATGGGAGAGAAATAAGAAATCAATATATAAATAATACAAATAACAAAAAATAAATTATAAAAAGGTTAGGAACTCAGGCTAAGACATGAGATGCCAGTTCAAAGTATCTGTGAAGCAAAAGATTAGAGTTCCCAGAAATAAATTGAGAAATAGGCTGCATGAATGAAATTACTGAATACAGGATTTGCAATTCAGGAAGTTCAGAGTCAATTATATTATGTGTGGTAGGTTCATAAACATGAGCAAACACAGTGCATCTAGCAGGATCAGATTATTAAAAAGGTAGGAAACCATTATCCAGTTGTTTTCTTAAGCAATAGTTAATGCTAAAATATTTCATCCAACAACTATCTAGACGTACTTCTTACTTATTAGGAAGTAATTTCCTAAATGCATACTGAGACAGAAAAAAATAAGAAAATCTCTGCTAATATTCAATGAAACTTCTAAAATCAAAAGATCAGAAAGTCCAGTCTATCACTGATGGGCATTTGAGTTGGTTCCAAGTTTTTGCTATTGTGAACAGTGCTGCAATAAACATACATGTGCATGTGTCTTTACAGTAGAATGATTTATAATGCTTTGGGTATACACCCAGTAATGGGATTGCTGGGTCAAATGGTGTTTCTGGTTCTAGATCCTTGAGAAATCGCCACGCTGTCTTCCACAATGGTTGAACTAATTTACACTCCTACCAACGGTGTAAAAGCGTTCCTATTTCTTCACATCCTCTCCAGCATCTGTTGTTTCCTGAGTTATTTAGTTATTTATTTTGAGATGGACTCTCGCTCTATTGCCCAGGCTGGAGTGCAATGGCGCATTCTCAGCTCACTGCAACTTCCGCAGAACAAGGCTGGAGGCATCAAGCTATCTGACTTCAAACTATACAACAAGGCTACAGTAACCAAAAAAGCATGGTACTGGTACCAAAACAGATATATAGACAAATGGAACAGGACAGAGGCCTCAGAAGTAATGCCTCACATCTACACCCATCTGATCCTTGACTAACCTGACAAAAACAAGCAATGGAGAAAGGATTCCCTATTTAATAAATGGTGTTGGGAAAACTGGCTAGTCATAGGCAGAAAAGTGAAACTGGAACCCATCCTTACACCTTATACAAAAATTAACTCAAGCTGGATTAAAGACTTAAACCTAAGACCTAAAACCATAAAAACAACAGAAGAAAACCTAGGCAATACCATTTAGGACATAGGCATGGGCAAAGACTTCATGACTAAAACACCAAAAGCAATGGCAACAAAAGTCAAGATTGACAAATCGGATCTAATTAAAGAGATTCCTCACAGCAAAAGAAACTATCATCTGAGTGAACAGGCAACCTACAGAATGGGAGAAAACTTTTTCAATCCATCCATCTGACAAAGGGCTCATACCCAGAATCTACAAGGAATTTGAAGAAATTTTCAAGGAAAAAACAACCCCATCAAAAAGTGGGCAAATGATACGAACAGACACTTCTCAAAAGAAGACATTTATGCAGCCAAGAAACATACGAAAAACGCTCATCATCCCTGGTCATTAGAGAAATGCAAATCAAAACCACAATGAGATACCATCTCACGCCAGTTAGACTGGAGATCATTAAAAAGTCAGGAAACAACAAATGCTGGAGAGGATGAGGAGAAACAGGAACACTTTTACACTGTTAGTGGGACTGTAAATTAGTTCAACCATTGTAGAAGATAGTGTGGGGATTCCTCAAGCATCTACAACCAGAAATACCATTTGATCCAATAATCCCATTACTGGGTATATACCCAAAGGATTATAAATTATTCTACTATAATGACACATGCACATGTATGTCTATTGCAGCACTGTTCACAATAACAAAGACTTGGAACCAACCCATATGCCCATCAATGACAGACTGGATAAAGAAAATGTGGCACATATACACTATGGAATACTATGCAGCCATTAAAAAAGGACGAGTCATGAAGTTGGAAATCATCATTCTCAGCAAACTAGCATAGGAACAGAAAACCCAACACCGCATGTTCTTACTCATAAGTGGGAGTTGAACAATGAGAACACATGGACACAGGGAGGGAAACATCACACACCAGGGCCTGTAGCAGGGTGGGGGGCTAGGGGAGGGAGAGCATTAGGAGAAATACCCAATGTAGATGTTGGGTTGATGGGTGCAGCACACCACCATGGTATGTGTATACCTATGTAACAAACCTGTATGTTCTGCACATGTATCCCAGAACTTAAAGTATAATAAACAAAAAGAATGAATTAAAAAAAATCAGAAAGTAATAGGACACCTATCAACTATGCAGAAATAACTGAAAATGTTAAATTAGTAAGAAATCTTGAGCAGATGCGGTGGCTCATGCCAGTAATACCAGCAATTATGAAGGCTGAGGCGGGAGGATAAATTACGTCCAGGAGGTTGAGGCTGCAGTGAGCCGAGATGGCACCACTGTCCTCCAGCCTGGGTGACAGAATGTGACTCTCTCTCAATAAAAAAATAAAAAAGAAAAAAAAGAAAAAAAGAAAAAATGATCGTGGCTCAATATGACCAAACTGATTCTAATAAAGAGGAGATGAGTAGTAGTAGTAGTAGGAAGTTATATTGTTTCAATAGAATAATTTCATTAAGAAAAATTAGTCAGCAGACCTCTTTAGCTGTTGAATTTATAAAAGGATAAAGAAAATTTTAGAATTATGGTATAAATCGTGTGGCAGAATATTTGTTCTTTTGTTTTGTTCACTAAAACAATGTGTTACAACTTTTTAATTCTGGTCTTAGCTCTCATAAATACCATACCATCAACTCCTGTCAAAAATAAACATTTTAAAAGGCTATAAGGCTACTTTTATGTGATATGAAGTCACTGTTCATTCTCATGAACAGAAAAATAAGGTAGCAGGAATAGAATTCATTCACACTCTTTGTATAATGCTGACAAATGCACAAAGTTCTTCAATATGATTAGAATAATTACACAGCACAAAGTAGACTGGGGATTTAGGATTATCTAGTTACCTTGACCAATTCCAATTCAATTGAAAAAAAAAAAATGAAACTACTAATTCTAGATTCCAGGAATGCTCTTTGGTTCCTAAACTATTTGCAGTAGCCATTTATATTCCTGAAACTAATGATACAACTACTTAATATGGGTTTTTTTCATTGTGCTTTGCATGTATTACTGCTATTCTTTTGTGAATATGATAGTCTCTAAAAGGTAAAAAAAAAATTAAAAATCAGCTTTAAAGACTAAGAACTTATTTAAAGACTAAATAAGAAAACATACCAAAAAGCAAAGAAGTATTAAATAATTTGGGAAACAATCTGGCTTTCTGAAGTCTTTCGACAACAATAATATTGATGATTTCAGAAAGAACCAAATGTTACAGTGTTTTGGAAGACAAATCAGTGGATCATCAAATATCATCATCAAGCCAAGAGGTACTTAAAGGGATTCAGCATTTATATCACCTTTCTTAGTGTGTGAGTTAAGTTTCATAGTAGACAGGAGTCTAAATCATTAGCCATATTAAATCTACATTTTAACTCCCCCAGACAGGACATATTAACCTGTAAAATCAAAGAGATGGTCTATGAAATAGTAATAAGAGTTACCTTAGCTTTCCAATAAATATCTTCTAATTTTTTTCTTTTTCTTATTCATGTATGGAACATAGTCAATGGAAGTGCAAAAAGAACACAGTGACAGAGAAGACTAAGTATTTTTTACTTTTATCAATATGTAAATTCAGATTTTTGGAAACATGTTTAGAAATATCAAAAATGTTATATATTAATAAAGCAATAGGATCCCAAAAAAGAGATACATAAAAACGTAATAAAGGTGATTTAAAAACCTAAATGCTTTGCTGAAGATCCATTTGAAAATGAAGTCCATTTTATTTCTCACTGGACTTAATACATTATAATAAAAAACTTTATCAAGAGTATACTTTCACCACTCAACTATATTGGAGGGAAAAATAAATTCAATCATTTCATTAGAGACTGTTGTTTCTAATATCTGCAATGTCTTCATTCATTGAATCAGTGTGTATCTGGCAATATCCTGATTCCTGTAAATGTGAATGTATAGTTTGAGCAGAAATCATCACAGGTTACACTGAAATACATACACACTATTGATTTGAATTAACCTAAAGTTAAATAAATAAAATTAAATCAATGAAACTGAGTTTGATGTACTCACTTTCCTAACAGCTATTTTTCAGTATATAAAATAAATTCAATGAAAAATAAACACATCAACTAGACAACTGATTGAAATGGGAAAACAGCCTTCTCTTTATAATACTTATGTTTCATGATGTGGCTTCAATAAAACTACACCAACATTATTCTCTAATATAATCTGTGGTGTGTAATGTACAGAAAAATATAAAACCCACCTACAAAATGTATTGTGAATTTAAAAAAAAATAAGTAATACTAAATTAACTTTTAAAAATAAAACATCTTGCTTTTGGCAACATGTCACTCTAAGAGAGGAAACTACATAATATATTATAATAAGGGCTAAATTAAATAACAATGCTTCATTTCTCTCCTATCCAAATAGAGAAATGGCAATGGCTCTATAAAAAAAAAAGTGAAGGGAAAGTCAAATTCATTCTTTTCATTTTCTTATGAAAGTCTCCTCAATGACTTTGATTATGAAAAGACGTATTTCCTAAAGGACATTAGAGATGCATCCCTGAAAGCCCTGTTTCCAGACTCTGACCTCAAATGCAGGTGAGAAAACTTAGAACCAAAATGAGAACACAAAAATTAGAATAATTGAAGAAAACAGTTTTAAGTAGATCTTCTCTCATTTACTTGGTAACCTTTAGCTTTGCTGTTATTAGTAAACAATACCTTGGGAATATAACATCAGTGGATTTCATTAGCATTCCTGCAGCAAATATTTAATATCCTAGGTGGCCATGCTGAACTTCCCAAATGTTAATTGATGCTATTACCAATTGCTTGTGGCATATTCAAGGTGTATCAGGAAATTAACAACAGAGCTTATAGGACAGGGGATGCATTTTAATAATTGGTCAGATAATCGGTTTTCCATTAGCTTCTTTTCTATAGTAAAAAGAAGGATGTTCTTATTTGGAACTTGTAAAATACTTAGATACGACACTATGTACATAGGTGCCAATATAATATTAGCATTATCAGCAGAATTTCTCTTACTCAGACTTATGCATAAAATTTGCAGGTGTCTTTACTAATTATTCCTTTAAAATGATCTCTTCTTTTCTTCATTAACTAGAACTAGAGCAAAATCAGTAAAAGGGTCTATTTTAAATTACTAGGTATTATATTGATCATTGGATAGTATGTTCTGGATTCCATGATCACTGTCTACTTTTGTCTACATTCAGGACTGTTAAGATTATAGGAGTTAAAACACATTCTTTGAGGGATAACATTTAGTATGTTTTAAATATGCATAATGCAGTCCAAAACCAAATGAACATGCAAATAGTGTGACAAAATGCAAATTCCTTCACGAGCAAGGGTTCCAAAACAGTTTGGTTATTTCCCACATAGTGATGTTTCCATACATGTAATGTGTAGTGATCAGATCAGGGTAATTATCATATGCATCATCCTGAACATTTATCATTTCACTGTGTTGGGAACATTCAATATCCTCCCTCTAGCTATGTGAAACTATATATTATTGTTAACTACAGTCATCCCACAGTGCTATAGAAATGCTATTATTAACTTCATTTTATAGATTAAAAAATAAGAGGCTTACAGCATAAATAACTTGCTAATATGGATGACAGCTGAAATTTTAATCTAATTTTGTTTAACTACAAGTACTCTATCTGCTCTTCCTAGGAGAAATAACACTGAGGCCATGATTCAGAAAATCTGGGTTCTAGTCACATTTCGCTATTAATTAGCTATGCCATTTAAGGGAAAATGTAGAATCTCTCTCTTCTTCTCTAGTCTATTAATTGAAGGAGCAGTAATTCTCATGAAATTAAATCTTTATATTTGTAATTGATCACACAGAAATGAATATGATTTTTACAAAGAAAAGTTAAATTATAAGGGGACAATTACATGAAATTTTATTCGATCAAATGAGCCATCTTCTCTATATAAGATCCAAAACCCATATTGAAAACAGTAATATTTTGGAGCAATGCACAAAGCACTGGAAGTGGATAAGGAAATACTAAGAGCTTTCTTATTTTAAAATCCATGCATTGCTTTACATCAATTTCTGGCAGACATCCTGGCTAAAGCAGGAATTGAAAATTATTCAAAATCCCTCTATAGGAATCTTGAAAAAAAATCTGAAATCAATAAAAACATTCATTATGTAGAAAATAAGGCATAAGAATATTCCTTGTTTGTTTTAAAGAAAAGGTCTATGGCAAGAGGCGTTGTGGTACTATGACTGAAAACTGAAGCCACCACATAATGGGACAACTATTACCCACTCTATTATCTTCAGCACCTGAAATTTCTGTTTGGTTGATTTCTTTCCAGCTCATTTAATCTCATTTACATATTTTACCAAGACCCATTTTATCCCACCATTTAATTCTTTGCCCAACCTATGCTGTTTCAACTACTCTTCTCTCTTTGTGCTTCCTGTAAATCTCAACAAATGACTAAACTTGACTCTATGAGCTAGATTCTTTGGCCCAAGCCCTACCCATTGTATAACCAAAAATAAGTGAGTCTGTCTCCTTGAACTTTCTATCTCCTCACTTTCAGACGCACTAACTGACCTGGAAAAAAAAATACACTTTCTAGTCATGAGATCACTTCTAACTGGTGTATTACCCTATTTCAGAGGTCTGAAGATTATTTTAATCTAACTGTTTTAGACCCTGTATGTACAGTGTCCTTTGGATGTGATACTACATGCCTGCTTCCAGATGTGATTTTTCATTTTTCATATACTCCTCTCCCAGCCCCAACCTTCTCAAAATAGTTCATCAATCCCTCTAAATAGTGCTAGTGACAGAAGCTACCTATTTCTTCACTTTTTAAACCCTTCTACAATGTTTTTAAAATTTATTGTATTTTCTTTAATTGACAAATCATAATTATGCATATTCAGGAGATACATAATGATGTTTCAATATATGCAATGTATAGTAATGAGATCAGGGTCCAGTGTTTCTAAGGTAATTCATCTCAGACAATAGATAAGATGACTTTGCTTTTAGTAACTACTATTTTCAGTATCATTAGAAAACTCCTTATGCATTTGGAGGGTATGAGGGAATACCTTTCGTATCTGCATTGTGGCGTTTTCCATTCACAACCTAATTTCCTATTAAAACAAATCCTCTTCTTAAAATTCAGCTGAATTTTACTACACCAAGCCAACACTAATATAAACAAGCTACAATATCCTATTTTATATTGTCAGGAGAATGCATGTTTGTTCTGTCACTTTAACAGGCTTTTCTTTCTACAAATCCACCAAGTGGCTATTTTCAGTGTTAACATAAGAGAGTGCTCAAGCTTATCACCCAAACTTCCAGATATGATGAATGGCCAAGGCAAAAAACATATTTGTTAAGGAAGCAACCCATATATAGCTTGTAGAGCTTTGACTGATCGTGTTTACTCAATGGATACAAATGTTATTGGCCTTTAAAAAATATTTGGGGGGTTTACGTCCTGTTTTCTTTTCCTTTCTGAAAATGGCTTTTTCAGACCAGCATCTGCAAAGGCTTACACAATGCAATGGTATAGAGTAGCCGTTATCAGCAGTTTTGTATAAACAAAATTGATTCACTTATTCTAGAATGTGATGAAGTATAGAAATGGTTCACGCCTAAGTGTAAGTCCTCACTATTACTCTTTTTTTCAGGGCTATTTGTTGTCTATATTACTTACATCAACACAAACCAAAGTAATTTGATTAAATAAACTGAGAAGCTTGAATTTGATTCTGGCACCAAACATTAGCTTCTTTTTATATCGTGACCACATTATTTAGTTGTCTACATATAAAATAAAGATTTATTCATAGAGCTAATGATTCAAGAATTACTAATTGAGTGTCTATTATGAACTAGGAACTTTTATAGGTTCTTACTTTATTGCACTGAAGAAACCAGTCTCAGCTCTCACACAGCTTACAACCTAGCATGAGGAGATAGTAAACAAATACACATATCCCATGTCAGATGGTGATAAATGCCATGGACGAATGAGAGACTGCAGAGGGGGTACAGCTATTCTTCTAGAGAAGGAAAACAAGCCATGCAGGTATCTGAGGGGAAGAATAATTCAAGGAGAGGAAACACATGCATTAAGTCCTGAGAGAATTATAGAGAAAATTTAATAGTAATAATATGAAAATTCTTTGATGACTTTAGTAAGACTATTATTATCATAGCTTCTAAGTTCCTCACTTTCTGCCACTTTTGCTGGCTAGACATGGCTTGCTATTTGTTCCCCAAAATATAACTCATAATGACACTGTAAAGTCAAGAATAACTGCTGTCACTCAAATAATATGTATAAGGCAACTTATAATCATTTGTTCCATAGCTCAGTTTTAGAGCCATTTTATCATAGAGAATGCATTCCTTAGCAATTTTCCTTTTAATCAAAAATGTTCCCGAATATGACAAGAAATTCCCAAATCTAGACTACAACATCAGCCAAAGTAGAAAAATAGCAATTTCCCCTGTAAAACTGATTTCAAAACTATCATCATCTGTCATCATCATCATCAATCACAAGAGGAAACTGCTTTGGTAGCATTATTTTAAGTCCATATTTAACTAGATGACAGCTTAACCTTCTTAGGGAAGCAGAGTAATCTCTCCTTACAACACCAACCAAGTACAGAAAAGCAGATTTGCTCTAATGTAGAAATTGGCTTTCATCTGATTTTATAAACACACTGTGGCATCTGATGATTCAATAGGTACTTGGGTTTTTCTTTTGAACATTCAACACTCTAGCAGAGCTGGTAAAGATGGCGTACTCAAGAATTATTGCAGTCACTGCATCAGCATAGGTTATCAACAGAATTGGCTGTGTATGACGTCCAGCTAGAAAGGCATCCATGCAAATCTCCCTTCCAGAGAAAGAAAAGGCACCTGTGTAAATATATAGTAGAACACAATGCATATGTGCTTTGTGCATGGCATTCACATTCATTTCCCATTCTATGCTTGTACTTAACTGACGTCCTCCAGTTGCTGTTCACATTCATGCCCTAAGACTTTTCTTGTCTCTATGTGTATGGTTGCACTACTTACTCAATTTGCAGTGAACATCTCCACCAAGTCTGTATGTCCAAATCTCAGCCACACTACACTGAACAAATCTACTGCCAACTCATTCCACAAACATTCCCTGAATCCCCCTGAGAGGATTTTTCGCCTCCTCTGAATGCCCCATCAAACTTCATCTATGCCTCTTGTAGGAACTCATCTTCTAATAGAATCATTTGTTTGAACCCACCATCCCCTCTCTCCTTTTCATGTTAAAAAGCCCTTTGTGGGTAATTATTATAAGCTGTTCGCCTTTTAATTTTTGTCTTGGTATTTCCTATAATAGTATATACACATTGCATTGCTGCAAATACATGTAATAAATCAGCAAATACTACATTTACTAACAATTCTGCAACTTCAAACTAATTCCTGAGTTATAAATGTGCCTACCACTATCCCCAGCACAGCTATGGGTCAGAACGAAAGTAACTATCTATGGAAGTTACTTAAGGCAAATGTTAAACACAGCAATCTTATTACTCAAAAAAAAATGTAGTATGTTTGCAAAAATATCTTCCCATTATAAGTTTCCTTTCAGGATAAGGGGTATTAAAAGTGTTTTCCTTATTATCTCCACAATTGCTAGCCCATTGTCTTGATGACAATTTGTTGAATGAATATGTAAATGATTGCATGATTTTGTAAACTTTACACTATCTCTGCCACAGAATCTAAACATTTTGGGGAGGGAAGGTAGTTGCAGGATAAGAATGTCCAAAATATGCAATTGCATTGTATGATAATTTTTTTAAAAACACATCAATGCTATTAAACAGAAACCTAGCAGAAAATACAGGGTTAAAATTTTTATCCGTACCTAAGGAAAATAATTGAGACCACTGACATTCTGAAAAACTAACATCCAGAAAGGTATTTATCTAAGAGCATCTGACAGTGTGAGAATGTGAGAGTGTAAAGTAGAACATGCATGTGTGCACACAGATGTACCTCGCTGTGTGCCTGTTGCTGGTAAAGTTGAAAGAAGAGGTGAGAGAAAAGGAATAATTCTCAAAAAAGGAACTCCATTTATTACTAGGATTTAAGTATGAATTCATGAAAAAATATAAAAACTTCAGCAGAGCTAGACAGTTCATGATTACTTGTAGAAGACAGGTAGCTGAAAGCTTATAATTTTTCGTAACATGACCAATGACACTCAGTTAATAAAATATTGGGTTAAATTTCGAAATTTTCACCCTACAGTATTCTGTCTAAAGAAGAAAATACATATACCCATTTTTATTATTTTAAATCAAAATGCTAAGAGTTCTAAAAACATGTACATGGTACATTTCTAAAACTCAATGTACATTACTATTTTCTTTTACTTATTTCAGTGTCTATACTTCTGAAGAATAGTTGCAACAGTTTCAATGCAATAGGAGTTATTGGAAAATTAAGTATAGCAGGAGAATCACCCTCTGGGTCAGTGTACACACTGTCATTGCCTTTTTCTGAAAACATGAGAACAATCACTTGAGAATCTATGAATTGTGATATTTCCCAACCTGGCTGCATTATTCATCTTATCGTCAGAATGAATAACTGGCACAAAGCAGCTACTCTGAAAGTGTTTGTTAAACTGTGCTGGAAATTGCATCAATCTGTCTATTTTGCCCACATATAAGATCTAAAATAAATTAGGGATCTCCCTAGCCTCAGTTTCATCCCTAATAAAATATAGTGACTTTATCTTCTACTAAGTATCTCCCAAAATATATCTCATAGAATACCGATTATTAAATATATAGGAGGAGTGAGTTCTATAATCCAGATATGGGAACAATTCTGTTTGAAACAGTGATAAAATTTTAGCTGTAAGACTCTCAGGGTATTTAACATTAAACCATTCATTGTACCTATTGTGGAAGATGGATAGTATTTCTCAATTTATTTGACTTTAGAATGCTTTTTAATTAAAATATCATAGTAGGTTGATTAAACCTTCCCATAGCTGTTGAACATTAAATATCACGAATTCTTTAAGTTTATATGTTATATAAGCACTTATTTTCATTTACTAGCTCTAAAAGTATTTTCCTGGAACCATTACAGCATTTTCAGATTCAGAGAACAAGCCCTTGAGCAATCGCTACATGTTTCCATGGTTGGGCTGACTTATCCTGTTTCCTCCCCTTGTTTGTCTCTCTCCTGATGGGTCATACTTTGTTTAACCTTTCCTTTTATTTAATGTCTTTATTCTCTTGATAATCATAATTTCCTCTCTAAACCAGGACTGTCCAATGGAAATATAATGCATGACACATATGCAGTTGGAAATTTTCTAGCAGTAACATTTAAAAAGTAGAGATAGGAATAAAATTAAGTTTAATAACATTTTATTTAACCTAATATACTCAAAATATCATTTCAGCAGAGAAACAATATAATAGTGAAATAGTTCATATTCCTTTTTTTGTACTTATCTTCTGAAATCTGATGTTCATTTTTCACTTACAGCACATAGCACTTTGGGGACACATTTCAATTTCCCAATAGCCACATGTAAGTAGTGGCTGACACACTGGATAGCACAGCTCTAAAACACATACAGCAGTCCTCACTTATTCATGGTTTTGCTTTCCACAGACCTGTGGTCACCCACAGTCCAAAAATAGGTGAGTATAGTATAATAAGGTATTTTGAGATGAGACAGAAAGACCACATTTACCTAGCTTTTATTACAGTATGATGTTATAATTGTTCCATTTTATTAATAGCTATTAATTTCTTACTGTGCCTAATTTATAAATTAAACTTTATCATAGGTATGTATGTATAGGAAAAACATAGTACATATAAGGGTTTAGTACCATCTGCAGGCATCTACTTGGAGTTGTGGTATGACCTGTGGATAAGGGAGAACTACTGTACAACTCCTCAACATGTTACTTAAAATGCACAAATTAGGCTGAATAACATATGAAGTGCAGTTATTCAAAGATACATTCTGCTTTTTCATAAGGTTTTTACATTGCTTTCAGCTTTGTCTCCAATATTTTCCTTTGGGCAAAGAATCTATACTGCAGAAGTATGGCAACTTACATCATTTGCAATGTCTTCAACACTGACTACTCTATCAAATGAGAGTTTGAACAATGATCTTTCTACATGTAAAATACTAAAGGTTTTAAGAATAATGCATGTAGAAACCTCAGAATTTTCATTTTTCCCTTATCATTGAGAAAAGCATTTTTTAACTTGTCCATAGTGAACTACACTATTCGTCCACTCCATTTTGTTCATTTACTCGTTACGAACAAGCTTTAACACAACGATGTCCAATCTTTTGGCTTCCCTGGGCCACATGGGAAGAAGAAGAGTTGTCTTGGGCCATACATAAAATACACTAACAATAGCTGATGAGCTTAAAAAAAAAAAAAAAAGCAATCTCATAATGTTTAAATAAAGTTTATGAATTTGTCTTGGGCCACAATAAAAGCTGTCCTGGGCTGCATGTTGCTCATGAGCCACAGGTTAAACAAGCTTGCTTTAATCCTGCAATACAGTCCACATATGGGCCTAGAAATTCATCATATAAAAATGAATATTAAGGTTCCACTTCTAACAGAACCTCCTATCTTATTTGGGAGAGAAAAATCTAGTAATAACCCAGAGCAGTGGTTGCTGACGTAAGAAAAATACATACAGTTACAAAGTAAAGTCGACAATACCTTGGATAGTCAGGGAAGTCTGCAAAGAGCTAGGCCTTAACAAAGGTAGGTCTCAAAAGAAAGCTATGCATTTGCCAGGTTTAAGAGGACAGTGGCAGAGGATAATAATACATTCCATGGAGGGAGAACAGTTATTTGCTAAGTATGGAAGTATACAAATACAGAAGCATGGAGGGCTGAGATGATGAGGCAACTTAGACCATGCTCAGCTTGCACCAGATTTTGCATACCAGGCTAAGCAAGTCAGCTGAAATATTTTAAGAAGAAATGTTACAGATCAGAGCCTTCAAATTTCCCATCTTTTGTTCTAAATTCCTGCTGTACTTTGGAATATCTATGTGAGTAGATTTTGACTGAACTGTTATACGTGATTAGTGTTTTTATGGAAAGTTCGTCAACTCTCAAGATACTGGTTCCCTGTGAGACCATGAGGATCTGAATAAAACTTCTTTAACTGCAGCAAGTAATTTGTGATGCAGGATATTATTAGTCTCCTTACAGTTTTTACTCCCATATGCAGAAGGGTGAAATGTCCAGATCCATCTTTATTCATATTGTATCTATAGATAGACACACTCAATAGAGCACAGGAAGATTGAATTGACTATTCAGGGACAATTTTCTTACCTCTACAAGTTTAAATGATGCTTACTATGGTGTATCCATATATATTTTGACCCTGTAATCTGCTATGAACTCACTGGAGAATTGATGTTAAAAAAGTATCTCTGCTTCATATTTACCTATGTAACAAACCTGCACATCCTGCATATGTACCCTTGAAATGAAAAGTTGGAGAAAAACATTGTGCTTTAAGCTTACTTTTCTTAAGAACCCTTTCCTAATGAATCCCTTCTATCTTGAGTCTGAATAACATATATAGCCTCTGCCTCACCAACTTCATGTTATGATACATGGACCAAATCAGATGAAACATGTGAATGCATAGAGTACATTCTATGACATGGTAGTAGCCATTATGGTTGTCATTACTGTTATTTATATTAATATTAAATATACATTACAGAAGCAAAGCAAGAATGGTCAAAGAAAATGTCTATCGTTTTGTGGTTTCTATTAGAGACTTCTTTCTGACCCTTAATTTTAAAAAATATTATCCATTTGATGTCTTTTAAAATAATTGTGTTCTTCCCAGTACTAATATGTTTTTGATGGTCTTTCACCCAATACCTAAGACCAAGTATGCAGATGCAGACATGCTCTTTTTGTTCCTGTATTCCTCAACATTTAGGAATTGTGTTTGAAGTTAAATAAATGATGGCATGAGATGACTTATCCAATAGGGCAGAAAACAAGAAGATAAGTGAGATCCTTTGAAAAGGAACAGAAATAATTGGCCCACACACTGCAAACACAGCACTCAGGAAAAATCAAGCGTAGACCTGTATTACCTTGTCTGGCATACCGTTTTAATTCTAGAAAATAATTCAACTGAACAAGCCTGGATTGCTTAGAAGAGCATGACTTGTGCCAAAGCAGGGAACATGGGGAAGAGAAGTACACAATCTAATTGGGAGGCAGATGCAGAAAGAATGTGTTTGGTCACAAAGCAATGTGTTCTAGATGAGCTCCAGTGGAAAGACAAGCTGACAGTAGTGACCTAAAGAGTTCTGACTGCAGACATCTGAAAGACATGGCAGAAGATGCAGACATTAAGCTAAACATTAGAAGTCAAACACAGCTTCGGCAGGTAAGAACTGGAAGGAAGGGGTATCCCCGGAAAAGAGAATGAATGAGCAAAGACAGAGAGATAGGAGCAAATAATGAGTGAAATGGCAAGTGATAATAAGTAGCAGGAGGATAAGGAACATATGATGAGTTGACGGTTAGAAAAGCGGAGAAATAATCATGGGAACACTCTTGATGTCAGCATTGTAACTATCTACCCAATGCCTGGAATACCAAGCAATAAAATGTAAGCAATAAAAATGAAATTAATTTACTACAGTAATTATGATATTTACAACTTTTCTAATTAGTAGTACACTGGCCCCCGAAAATAAGTAGACCTAAGTGCTCTATTTACATATTCATATAATCTCTTTTAATTGTTTATTTTTAAATATTTCCCTTAAAATTTGTTTATACTGATTTGCATTCTTTTGAAGGGGAATAACACATTTATATATTGCCTTTGTCAACGCCATGCTGAAAACCGCCCTTTGCCATAAAAAGATATTTTTGCTAATGGCATATAATCAAACATGCACTTCATTAGTCATTAAAACTTACTACAAATATTCAACAGCTATGTAGCAATTGCAATGAAAACAATGAAATTGATTTCAAACTGTAATGCCTGTGATTTGTCTCATAAAACACAGGAAAAAACTCCCTGTGAAAAGAAATAAGATATGCAAAGAACATTTTATTCTCACTAGATTTACAAATGTTTAAAATATAATTTTTAATATTTAGTATTCAAAACTAAAGTTTTAAAATGATGTTAGTGTCTTAATAAGCTTAGTTGCTCGACGTTACCATTTTCATACATTAGTTATATAGTTTTCCTAAACAATGCAATGACTAAGCTTCCATATGTAGGTTGAATCACATGAAACCAACACTGTCTAGCTATTGTTCACCTACAAAATGACAGTTTTGTAGGTTTACTCTAAGATACTAAAAATCATAAAAACATAGGATTTCAGAGTTAAAAAAAAACTTTGAGAAATCTAGTGGAGTCTTTGGCCTGGTTTATAAAAATTCCTTCTAGTATGAAATAATGGTCATTTGATATCTACTGTTGGTATATTTGGAAAAAGGAGCTTAAAATAATACGTGAACAGGAACAAAAGGAGCATTTAATGCAAAATAAGCCCAATACTCAAATTAAATGGATTTTTCCCCTTATTATCCCACTTTAGATAAGATTTCGTTTTAACTAAAGGAACGGAAAAGGAAAAAAGAAAACATATCTCAAATTAATATCTAACCCCACAATATGAAAGGCAACTGAAAATAATTTAGTTTTTTAAATGACCAGAGTAAAGGGCATCCAGGACTTACTATCTAGACTAACAATATAATGCATTTATTTCTCTAATTTCATACGAAAGGAACTAAGATTAGCATTCTTAGATAACACTCTTTCATGTAAGTAGCCTAGAAGAATCAAGTGAATTATTCAAATCCAGAAAGGAAAACCACTAAGAAAATAGATCTTTTAATGCTCTTCAGCCTGCAACCTATCCAGGAAGAGAGAAATCAGATAAAAGATAACCTTGAGCTAAATCAAAATGAATGATTTTAAGATGGGTCAATCCTGAGTTTTTATGTCAGGTAGGGCAAAAGGGTACAGAGGAGACTTTCTTCTTAGATCTCTTCCCATCCCATAAAATTCAGCAAGAAAACAAGAACGTTGTTGACCAAATAAATTAATTGTACCCTTTTATTGTTTTATCCCTATAAATGAACTTACCTTTTTCTCCCTTGTTCTCTGACACTTCTTAATTTATTAATTACAATAGGAAGACTGCTATTGCAGTCTTACCAATACAAAATTATTAACCTCTAACTTAGCTTTTTGAACTATGAAATAAAAGGAACCTAAGAGATCACAGGATTCACCTCACTGACTATAAATAAGGATCTGAGCTTAGGGAAACTGAATTGCCCAAGATCCCATAGCTTATAAGAGCAAGATCAGGCCCCACAAGACTTGCTCTACACTGCTGGCCTATAGGGCGATGGCCTAGCAGGATAGGATACTATCCCTTTTGTTGTAATTTCATCGTTTTTGCTATGAGATTTGAGAGTATGTGTGTCTGTGCATGGATCTGTGTGTAGCTTAGACAAGCATTAGCAAGGTTAGGACTCAATGTTATACTCATTAATTAATCTTTCTTAAATGATCAGTAATCCTTTTTAAGTCCAAGGATCGTCCACATAAATCAAACTCTGTAATGCCACAGGATTATTGGCAACTGGGTAACTAAATACAAATCACATTATTAACGAAGAATTACCAAAGTATAAATTGCTAAAGGAATCAAAGAAATTAATAATTCTCCAGTATATGATATATGCACTAAATTTAAATATATTAAAACAGAGAACTTTGTACAAAATAAAAAGGTATTAGGTTGACTAACTTAAAAGATGACTATTGAGAATTTTTCTAATAAAACCAGAGCCGGGCCGGGTGCGGTGGCTCACGCCTGTAATCCCAGCACTTTGGGAGGCCGAGGTGGGCGCAGGAGATCGAGACCATCCTGGCTAACACGGTGAAACCCCGTCTCTACTAAAAATACAAAAAAAATTAGCTGGGCGTGGTGGCGGGCGTCTGTAGTCCCAGCTACTTGGGAGGCTGAGGCAGGAGAATGGCGTAAACCCGGGAGGCGGAGCTTGCAGTGAGCCGAGATCGTGCCACTGCACCCCAGCCTGGGCGACAGAGCGAGACTCCGTCTCAAAAAACAAACAAACAACAAACAAACAAACAAAAAAACAGAGCCAATTGATAATTTAAAATGACAACATATAAAATAATTTTTACAGGAGTAAGTTAGGTTCCAAAACGCAGTTTGGCAACATTTGGATTTTTAACACAGCAAAATATACACATTTTATTAAAAATCACCAAATATTTAAAGCCAAACAAATAGCTGAAGGCAAAGCATTAAATACACTGAACATTGTATTTAGCAATTCAGATAACAAATTTAAGATATTTTCTAAGATTTTTTTATTTTGAAAAATCTACCATTTTATTATACATCAGCAAATGAAATTGTATTATTAAAAATTTTCTATTATTCATTTTATTTGCAAATAATTTTTGGACTAAATCTTACATTAAAATTCACCTATTTTATAATTTAATAGAAAATATACTGCTGTTGCATTATTTATACATTGTTTATATAAGATTTAGCTATAAATTCCATAATTCATAAGGAAAAGCAGTCCTGTCAAAATCAGTAATCAAAACTGTTATACAGTTCCTAGAAGATAATACATATTTATTTATTCCTTCACCATGTAATTACTTACTTATTTAAATAAAATGGTACATATTCCAAAATATGTTATTCCTCAAATTCGATTGTTCATAGCCTGCAAATTTAAAAGATGAATTTTACAATGAGGAATAAACCTAGACTTTTTTTCTTTAAAGTAGTCAGTTAATTTCCAGGGGTATCACTGGTTTTATAAAAAGTCTCAATGGCAAGTCCTGTTAAAAAACGTTCTTTGCTGAATTTACAGAGGACCTGATTTTATTATGATATTTTATAATCTGTTTAATAAGTTACCCTGATGACTAAGAAAATTATCACAGTAAATCTATTTTTAAAATGGCCTATAGGCTGATTTAAATCTGAATATCTGAAGTAAGCAAAATTAATTATTTAATCTTCATATGAAAGTCAAACTGTCTCACTTGAAATTAAGGGATGAATTTCATCAGATCACCAAAAAAACCAATATTCATTCCTTACAAAATACATGAAAACAACTCCCTTCTTATCACTTACCATTTCTTTAAAATCCCTGCCAAATTTTTAGACCAGAAATAAAATATTTTTTAAAACCTGAAATCTATCCTTCAAGAAGGTTACATTAAATAAGTCAGAGAAGATGCACAACAATTATAAAGCTTTTAAATAGCGTAAGGGCAATCCAAGTTTAGAAATCCCTCTCTGTTTTTACTTTCAAAGATTTTACACTAAACCTTTGTCCTTTTTGCTTTTCCTTTTGTTTTTGTTTTTCAGACAGTGTCTTGCTCTGTCGCTGAGTCTGGAATGCAGTGGTAGGTTATATAGCTTACTGCAGCTTCAACTCCTGGCCCCAAGCGATCCTACTGCTTCAGTCTCTGGAGTTTCTGGGACTACATGCATGAGAAACTGCACCCAGCTTACAGTGAACCTTTCTAAATTTAAACTCCATGTGATATTCTTCCTCCCTCTCACCCCTCCTAAGTAGCCAATCCACCACTAAGTCGAGACCATTTTACTTCATTCACATCTCTTCATCTTCACCACCACCTGGCCACAATATACCACTCCTGACTCCACCTACTTTAGTAGCTAGTATGATCATCCCTCCTATCTCTCAACCCTCTTAAGATGCTTTACTGTCTTCCCATTACTCATAGAGAAAAGGCCAAAATTCTTTAATTGGCCTATAAATCCCCACACTGTCTGGCCTTTGCCAAATATTCCCACCATCTCATCTTCTACCATCCTCCATCTTGCTCTCTGCAGTTCAGCTACACTGAAGAAGTTTCAATTCTTAAAATGTGCCATGCTCCTTCCCATTTCAGGGTGTTTGTACGCACGCTTTCTTCTGGCATGATCTCTCTTAACCCTCTTCTACCTATTCATTCTATCTCCCTACTTGATATGTGATCTCCCTTGCTATCTCCCTCTCTTTTATGATGTGTGATTTGTGACTACAGCCTTAACTGCCCACTAAATGAGAGTGGCATCCTGATGTCTAGTGTAGAGCCTTACATCCAGTAGATATTAGTGAGTGAAATTAAAGTGAATAAATAAAAATGATAGTTTGAGGACATGCTTTTTTAGTGTCCCATTTGGACACCGACACGGCTTGTGTTGCGTTCCCAAGGGAAATAATTAACATTATTCCTGAGCCTCCAAACAAAAAGTACTGGGTTCAATAACGGCCTTTTTAAAATGCTCACTGCTTCTTGAAGACTAAAACAAAACAAAACTATTTACTCTTCACATGTAGTTCAACGAATTGAACACAGCAGGTGTTGAATAAATATGTATTGAATAAAGTCAGTTTCACTTTATAGGGATTTTCAATTTACAATATGCTTCCATACACATGATGTCATTTAGACTGTATGTCAAGCATTAAATGACATTAAATGAGCACCTAATGGTATTATCCCAGTTCACAGATAAGGAAGTAAAGTAAGAGAGGTTCAGTGGGTAGCCTGTGGTGGACTCTCCTATCTCCAGCTCCTATGTACTTCCTGCCAAATGACAGATTTTTAGCAGTGACCCAGAGGATGTAAACTTAACAACTGCTCCCAATGAGACTATTCTGTAACTTCATAATAATTATGATTATGTTGCTGCTACACAGTATTTTCATAATTATGTGTACAACTTATAATACCTTATATCTAAAGAAGTACTCACTTAACATCCCTCAAAACTCAACTTGACCAACCTCAATTTCCTGAACCCTTCTCCATTGAATTAAGATGGCCCACTGCTGTATCTCCTATAATAACATTTCTACTTGCACTAAATTTTTTGACTAGTTTACTGAAATCTTTCCGTCAACTACATTGTATGTGCACTGAAGCAAGACGATGCCTCATGTTTCTATTCCAGCACTTAGAACAATGCCTCTCTCAGAGTGGCCACTGAAAACCTGGGTGCTAAGTGGATATACTGTAATAGAAAATAAATGAGTTAATATTAAATAAATGATAGTAGATACATGAATTAACCCAAGAATATGCATAGTACTAGATGCTCTTGTTATTTCTAAATTAACAATATTTACAATCTAGTGGGATCATTTTACTGAAATCTAGTTCTCTAGTTGGCATAGTAACCATTAATTAAAATACATAATCAAGTGTTCATCATATAGGATAGCAAAGCTCCTCTTACTAGAGTTAACAGACAACACAATTTGCATTGGGGAGAAATTTTATTTTAAGCAGAGAGAAGAGTTCAAAAATTTATAAAAAAACAATTATAAGAATTATTAGAAAAAGCAGCAGAAAATAAAAAGATACTGAATGTGTTAATGTCAAAATTTTAAAATATTAAATATTTACTGGAGCATGTTGAAACACAGGCTAAGATATTCCTTTCCTGGGTAGATATCTGAGGTTCTGTGTTTGTAACTGTATTAAAGTTAACTTGGATAGTAATAAACTGCTTAATCTAAATAGTTTTTAGGTTATCATAGTATGCATAATCCTAATATGCATAACCTAGATAAATGTATAAATTAATAATGTTGGCATCATTACATCTCAAACTATTCACAATAACCATTCATTTCAAACTCTAGTCAAAAAACAAATAGAATGGGCGAAAATAAATCCTTTTTGTCTCTGAAATGTACAAACTTACAGGTCTTCTCTGCCACTTGGTTCTTTTGTTAGTTCTGAGTAAGCTCTGAGACAGCAGATGTTATCTATACAACAGATAAGCCAAGATAAATAAGAACTCAATTTTTCCAAATAAGTATGGCCCTTTTTTCACACAAAAAAAATAAACTCAGGGCAATACTGTTCAACGCAAGTGAACAGATTTTGTCAAAGCTTCAAGCAACAAGAAAGGCAAGTTTCTGGTCTCCAGTTAGCATAAACTTGAATCTTCTGTGAGTGAGAAAATACTGAGAGTACAATCACATGTTCCTCTGGCAAAGAAATTGGTGCTACTTCTTAAACAAGAGAAAAAGAGAAGAGAAAAAAGTAAAAGAGAAATATGCTCTTTGTGAAGATCACACATAAAATGATCAAGCTTCTTTTGGAGTAGCTGATAAAGATTAAAATAAAATTTCTTTATGACAAAGGCAATCAACAATGCATCTGCCTCATGCTAAAGAAAATTATTTGACTTTTTCCTAATGCTGGGTATTGTACCCAACCCTGCCAGTTTCATAAAAGGGCATTTAATGAAATTTCTTATTAGAATCATCAGCATAAATCCCCATCAACAATTTCTTGGTCCACTGTTGGGAATAAAGGCAAATCAGATAAGTAGCTCTGTATATAAATGAGATGAGCAGAGACTCCACAAGTTTGTAAGTCTTAGCCAAACACAATGAAAAAACTTCCTCTTTTTTTTTTTTTTTTTGAGCCGGACTTTCGCTCTTGTTGCCCAGGCTAGAATGCAATGGTGTGTTCTTACCTCACTGCAACCTCGTCCTCCTGGGTTCAAGTGATTCTCCTGCCTCAGCCTCCCAAGTAGCTGGGATTACAGGTGTGTGCCACTATTCCCAGCTAATTTTGTATTTTTAGTAGAGACAGGGTTTCACCATGTTGGTCAGGTTGGTCTCAAACTCCTGACCTCATGATCCACTTGCCTTGGTCTCCCAAGACAATTTCTTAAATGCATATCCATTACTGGTTTTCTTGCCAAATGGCACGTTGCCATTTCAGAATCTACCAGACAAATTCTCAGCTGAAAACAAGGAAAAATTGCTAGATACCTAACAGAGCAAGGAATTATATGGCATTGCTGTAATCGTGAAGAAGCATTAGCAATACTAAGTGCATAAAGTAGATTTTCCATGTGATTTTTTTGTTTGATTTTCTTCTACCTTTTTCTGTGTATTTCACTTCTTATTTTAAATGGGCATGGATAATTCTGAGAAAGGAAAACTCACTGGGCTCAAATTAGGGAGTCCTGACTTTTCCATTGACTTTCTTAGAAAAGTCTTTACTTATCATAATGAACTTCTTCATCCACAAAATTACAGGAGTAAGCTAGATGACCTTCATGTCCCTGCAACAGATAATAACTATGACCTAGGATGATTCTATTTTACGGCTGCTTTGTTAAAAGGTTTAGTTGGGGGTGAGGAGGTGGGCGCTGAAATTAGCACCAAGAAAATGGTCTGAAGATTTTCAACAGATTTGATTTCTCAAACCATCTATGCGTATCCTGGTTCACTGGAAATAATCCTTAAATAAATACTACTATTCCTAAATTAAGTAGTACATGCTGAATAGTATTGGCCTAGTTCAGAAAAGTCATCTATATGCTAATCAATGCATATAGCCCTAAGGGAGAATGCAGAATATATCACAAGACTGCAAAAAACAAAAACAGGCAAAGGCTTTTTAATCGACCACTTAAGAGGTTATGTAGAGGCCAACGGTGGAGTTATGAAGTGTGTTTCTAGTCGAGAATGCCATCTACTGACAATAAAATACTCAATATTCATATCATTTTATTGAGTGAAGAGTCAACAGTGGATTTCAGACTGGGATCAATGAAGAATCTGGTATGTAAAAATAAAAGCCCGTCAATTCTTAGCATCCCTTTGGGGTTTCTGTGGGTATATGTTTAATAACTGTCATATCTCAAGACAGTTCAGTCTGACCCCTATTTAGTTTAAAAATATAATCATAGCAGCCAGAGCAGCTAGCCATGCTTGAATAGTTTGAATGCTCTTAACAGGTGCCCCATTAACCAATTTCTGTGCATGCACTCAGATATCTATCAGAAGTGTTCGATTCATTTCAGAAAAGAGAATAGGGACTATTCATAAAAGTAGAATCTGTCTTCCCGGGTCAAAAACCTCCTCTATCTATTCTTTGCATTCAAACTTTCTTATGACTTCCCACTCATAATAAAGTCATCTAATTTAGAGCTTGTTAATCCCTTGGTCAAGCCATTATTTAGAGGTAGAGGGTGATAAGAGCTAAGAAAAAGACTTGATCTCAATTATAATTAAAAAATGCAAATGAAAACAAATATATTTTCACTCTTAATGTTTTCATCTATTGAGTTGGCAAAGATCAAAAGTGTTACACTGTTGATAAATGCCTGGGGTAATAGACATTCACATACATTTTTGGTGAATGACTTCATTAGGACAAACTCTATGGAGTTATTTTGCAATATTTACAAAAAGTAAAAACAGCCTACCTATTTTTAGCTATATAGTGTTTAGACAACCTGTTACTGGTCAGAATAGCTACCAAAATAGGGTTGCTGTAAAGATAAGATGAGATAATGCATGTAAAGAGTATAGAAAAAAAGACTTGCATTGTACTAGTATTAATAAACATTGATAAATCTTACCAGTTGTTCTCATGCATTCACTCATCAAACGTGTAGTATGCTATACAACACAGTATAGTGGAAAAGATCTTAAGCTTTGCAGTTAGAGATACTTGAGTGCTAAGTTCAACCACTCTGAATGTTTTATATGGCCCTGTAAACCCTATAAAATTGGAATCAATTATTAATAATTATATAATTATTTAGCAGGCTTTAGACAGTTAAATGAGGCATTGACTATAAAAATTAGTGCAATTTCTGGTTCAGGTAATTTTTTTTATTATTCTTATTGGATGATGATGATGATGTGATCAAGTCATTTTAGAAAATACTACAAAATTTCAGACAGGTCTCAGAAGACAGTCATATTCACAAAGGTTTAAGAAAAGTACATGTGTGCACTATATATCTCTATATCTGAAACACGGTATTTAAATACTCTCTGATAAGCTCTGTCAGTTAGGAAAAATTATTTATAGAAATATATAATTCGTGTATAATCCTATATGTTAATTTCATACGAATGTGTTGTATTGTGTTAATAAATATCTAAAAGGCTACGAAAAAATACCAAAATCCTTGCACTGTGAATTGCAATTAGCATAATTTTATCAGGACATAATTGATTGAATAAACCGAAGAGTACTTTAAATATTTTCTGGCTTTTTCTTCTCTTTCTATAGTAAAATTACATTTTAATCATTATCAACCGTTCTTTTTAGCTAAATGACCAAAAGAAAAAAAAGTGAAGAAAATGTACATTTATTTGACTTTAACCCAAAATAACCAATTTGATTCTTGTGAGCCTTGGATGTTCCTAAGGTACATTTCTTAAATTATAGCAGCAATTTTTCCTCAGAAATCTTCTAATTTTGTTCCAATCACCGTAGTCATGTTTACGTTATTTCCTTGCATAGATATACTGCTTCCTCAGAGAACTCTTGAGAATAGAAACTCTTTATCAGATGATTGAATATCAGTGAGATGACTAGCCAGTTAGGTTAAAAATATTTTTAAAAATTTACATTTAAACAAAAAGGAGATCATCTGAATGACAAAATATGGGGAGTTAAGGGGATGGATTAGGGAAATTTCCTCCCAGTCCTCTTCTCTGAGCATCTCCATGCCTAAGCATGGCAATAGTACTATCATGCTATTCAGAGCCAAGCTGTCCTACTTGGTAACCACCACTAGCCAGATGTGACTATTGAGTATTTGCAATGTGGCTAGTATGAATTGAAGATTTAGAGCAAAAAATGAGTGTAAAGTATCTAATTGGTAATTGTTTTAACATTGGTGCAGTTGAATGATAATATTTGTTGACATATTGTGTTAAATAAAAGGATTTATTAAAGTAAATATCACCTGTTTCATTTTACTTTTGGGTGGGACTACCAAAAAAGATTAAATTATATTTTTGATTCACATCATATTTCTTATTCTGTTTGTTTGTTTTTTTGAAACAGAGTCTCACTTTGTCGCCCAGGCTGGAGTGCAGTGGCATGATCATGACTCATAGCAGCCTCGACCCCTGGGCTCAAGTGATCCTGTCACTTCAGTCTCCTGATTAACTGGGACTAGAGGCGTGCACCACCATGCTCAAGCCAATTTTTGTATTTTTTTTGTAAAGACAGAGTTTTTGCTATGTTGCCCATGCTGGTCTCAAACTCCTGGGCTCAAGCAATCCATCTGCCTCGGCCTGCCAAAGTGCTGGGATTACAGGTGTGAGCCATCGCACCCATCCGTCACATCATGTTTCTGTTAAACAGTGCAGACACATAACATTATTATTCATGACACAGGTGTATGACATGTGTTCTTTTGTATGCACCTGTGGGTGCTCTGATGGTTCCAGAGATTAAGTTGGTCTCTAAAAGGAAAGAACCCATATTATCAGTACAATCCTATCTTCACTGGGCATGGGAAGGCTGGCGCATTCCCATTATGTGGGTCCAAATTTTCCCCTCTCAAATTGAGGCACTGCCCAGCATGGTGTTGAAATCAGAAAGCTTGAGTTTCCAGCTGGTATACTTGGACAAATCACCTAAACCTCCTGAGTCCCTTTTCTTATCTGCAAATTTCTTGTTGTCTACCTGAACAACCAAATTGCTGTGAAAATCACACAAGGTATATATGAGAGCTCTTCAGGTTGTACACACTATGGCACTTGAGGTGCTATTAATATTTAGTTTTATCTAAACAAATCGCATTTGGAAAAACTGATCATTGGCAACCCATCCAAATTGGAGCAAAAATACCACACCTGTGCTGTCAATGCACTGCTGTGTAAGACAGGTGACAGCTGATTTGTTCAATCATAAGTCACACTGGGATTGCTCAGAAATGGTATATTTTCAAAACAAGTAAATAGAGTTGGGATCTCTAGTAATGCTTAACAATGATGACCACAGTAACAGCATTCAGAGTAGAGAAACTTTAGGTTAAGAACAGATTACAATTCCATGATGATGATGGTTTCCTGATAACTGATAGGGCTGTCTCCCTCATGTTCTCATGCATTCACTCATCAAACATTTGGAGTACGCTATACAACACAGCATAGTGGAAAAGATGTTAAGCTTTGAAGCTGGAGATACTTGATTGTTAAGTTCAACTACTTGGAATGTTTTATATGGGACTATAAACCCTGTAAAATTGGAATAAATTATTAATAATTATTATTACTTATTCAGCAGGTTTTAGGACAATTAAATGAAGCATTGATTATAAAAATTAGCACAATTTCTGGTGCGTAGTACTCAGTAAATATTAGTTAAAATAATAATACTTACTCTTATTTATTTACTATATAAACATGAAGATACTTTAAGACAGAGGCTCTGCCCTCAAGATATTATCTAGACTATTATCTTTCAGCTGTAACTAAGGAAGTCTTAGATTAAACATTTTCAAATATGTAAATAACTATATGAATATTAGGCTGTAATTCTAATGTTTAGCACTGTATAATTAGAGTCTTGATTCTTACAAGGGCCTATTCAAGAAGCCTCATGACTTTTATGAACTGAAATGCATTTTACCTAACATTTCATTTAATCAGTCTTTTAACACTGGACTTCAGGAAGCTCATGTGGAAACAGTGGTTCCCTCTGCTACCACTCTTAAAGCTAGGCTAAGTATCCTATAAATTGGATCTCCTTTGAAATCATTTTTTAATAACACCCAAAACCCATTATCACCACATCCTAATGCAATAATCATTTACTGTGGTCCTATGAGATAAATGATGAAATACATCAATAACTTCTCAACTCCTTTCATAGACCTGGTTCAATAAACTCTTAGTATGAACAAACATCATCTTAGCCAACTTATTTTTTCTACAACAAATGAATGAGTGGTAAGGAATTCCAGAGAAAGGCCCTATAGGCCAATTCTGCAAGACTAATGCATTAGCGTCCTCAAAATAAAAGTTGCAGCAATTTGTAATCATTCTTATATACAGCAGAAGCAAACAGGATCCACACGGATGCAGAAAAGTGGTTCTGACATCTATCATCAAAATGAATCACTGATTTTCTCTTAGTTTGTAGCTCTAAATTAATTTGGGATGTCCAAATTTCCATATTCTAGAATAACCACCATCAAATCAATCAACCCAATCCTATTTAATAAATATTAATTGGGTAATAGAAGAAAATCTCATTCTCAAAAGACTCACAATGTTGTTTTTAAATAAGTCTAAATTCTAACAGTCATTCATATATATTACAAGTTGTTATAAATATTCCACCTAAAGCTCAGCTCTCAGGAAATTAATCATCAGACCCTCAGTCTTCTGATCTATAAATGAAGATAATAATATGTCTATAATACCATCATTTGATACATTAGAAATAATGTATATAAATCCCTTATCAAAGTCTTATCATTACTGATGATGATGTTTTCTTTATTTGCTAAGGTAGAGAGATCTGCAAACTTGTTCATAAAGGGCCAGATGATATACACTTTCAGCCTTGCAGGCCATACAGTCTCTCTCAGAGCTACTTACCTCTAATGTTGTAGTGTAAAAACAGCCAATACTTAAACAAATGAGTGAGACTGTGTCCCAATAAAACTTTCTTTATGAACAAGGAAATTTAAATGCTATATAATTTTACTGTGAATGAAATATTATTATTATTTTTTCCACCACTAAAAATGTAAAACCCACATTTAGGTTGGGGGCAACACAAAAAGAAGAGAAACAAACTTGGCCAGTGGGCTATGGATTGCCAATTCCTTGGCTGGAGGAGTCTGATCAAAATGTATACAAATTAAATATAAAATAATTTGACCAATTTATTTTTGAAAAAAATCACTTGTAACTAGAAATGTTTTATACCACACACAAAACCATATTATTTTCATTTACTTAACTTTAAATTCTGTTAGTAATCTTTGGAAAAAATAAACATTTTGTTTCACTATTTAAACACCCTTAATTTGCAGATTTTTCAGTAATATTTTACTTTTAGTATCAAAAGTTCAACTATGGTACTTCAAAGCACTGCAAACAAATTTACTTTGAGTGTTTGTTAAACATATTGCTTATTTTCCTTACTAAATTAACTGTGGTTTGTGAAACAAATGAATCCAACAATACAAGATGTAGAAACAATTTTCAATAAATAGGTCTTCGTTTACTATTTAATCTCCTTTCTGCCACTGACTTAAAAGCATCTGCCAGGAAGAGGTGCAAACACCGTATTTCTACAGTTACATAATGTTAATTATAATGGAATTACACTACAAATAAAATTTTAATCATGCTGGCCTCTCTTCTCTGTGTTCTTATTACTTACCCACACACTCCCAATCCATTAAATCTGTGCTGCAGCATTAAAATGGGTGGAAGTGCAGGGAGAGAGAAGATGAATCTGATTTGGTCAAAAGATCAAGGCACAATAATTTACTCAAATAAGTAAAGTGGGGCATAATCTTTTCATCCTTTCATACCATATGTTTTTAATGCTGGATTATGTGCAAAATGAACAAAGACACTAAATATTAGTCAGCTATGATGAGACTATGAAGCTGGCTGACAAAAGCACCTAAGGATGGACTGTTGAGGTTCATATCACTTGCTCTCTTGGCATCAAATTAGTTTGGAACTATTTACCTAGCATTCCTAATCTATCCATATTTTATCATCTACCAACTTATCTTCTTGAATGTATTTACAATGAAAAGTAAAGATAAATAATAGAAGTCTGCAAATCCACAAAATAGGTCTCTTTCCTTTTTTTTGATATTACATGCCATTGGTCCCCAAATAATTAAAGAATCATCACAACGAATGCACATATCTGCAAAAAAATAAATACAGTTAGTAACAGAATGCAGCATAAAATAGGGTACATTCTATTACATTCTATACAGCAAGACTGACTTGTTTTTGTGAGCTCAGTCATTTACATATCTGTGTGACATTAGATAATTTACACAACACTCTGTGCCTCAATTTCTTCATTTATAAAATGGAAATAATGATCACAGCTACTGCAAAGAGTTACAAAAATTAAAGTAGTTAATATTTTTAAAGTTCTTGTAACAGTATCTGGTATGTAATAAGAATTATCTGCATTTGTTAAATAAAACAAAGGCTAAAATTCTTATTCAATACTATATAGTCTATATTACTGCTTTATAATACTTGCATTTTCATAGGTCACTACTAAATGGCTCTTTTTAGATCTCAGTGAGAAAGTTTTAATAAACTTAATAAAGTTCTTAATGAAGAACTTAATAGCCCTATCCATGATAAATATTTGCCTATGATGTAGGTGCAATGGAAATCTAAGGGTTGTTTGCCTCAGATACCACTACCTCTGAGCACAGTTAATGAAATGAAATTACAGGGCAATAGGGGACTTATTTCTAAAGCAGCTAATAATTAAGGCACCGTTAACCAGCAGTGTAGAAGATTTGACTTCCCCATAGTAACCCTGAAAATCTGCCACTTCAGTAGCTCCTGCTCTGTATGTAAAGTGGTTATGCTCAATCCAGTGCTTTTTCCTCTTCCAAAAATCCACTTAAACTATGGTTTCCAAACTCACAATTCCTCATCAATAAACATGATAAGATTCTTACGGAGCCCAAATAACAGCATACTACTTTGCTAACTATGATAGGGAGTGTCAAAATGTAGATGAGGCAAGTAATACCTTCGAGGATATTATAATCTATCTGAAGAAATAAAACATAATAACATAAACAAGTAAGAACGTAATGGCAACATAAAACCATACAGCAAGGAGGTAAGAATGATATATGTAAAAAAAGCAAACGTGGGTGCCATATTTTGATGTCTTATATCTACACAATGCTTTCACCAGTATTTAAACATATTTATTCCCCCATCCCACTCTAGCCTGGCAAATAATCCCTGGTAAACAAATTATGTTGGTATTACAGATTACCAAACAGAGCCTCAGAAAATCTAAGTAACTTGCTCAAGGTCTTCAAGTTAGAGGAAAAGCTATAGTGCAAAATCCAGATCCTTGTACTCAAATTCATGATTTTAAAACTACAGCGGGGTCACTCTATCTCCTAAAAGGAGAAACCCATAAGATTCAAGTACTTCATGACAACTTGCTAAACAGAAGATGTGAGCCAGTTCATGATGAGTGGGGTCAGATGTGGGCAAGCTGATGGCAAAGGAAGGTCACCTCAAATGGGGAATGGTGTCAAGGCAGACATGAACAGTAAAAAGTGCAGCACAGTAAAGAGTAAGTTTAGATCAATGACTTTAAACGGAGTGCTTGGGGAAGAGGCCTATGCTGACAAAGAATAGAAAAGTCATGAGCTAGTATTGTTCTTTTTCTATTGGCTGTACCCAAGATAAGGGGGAAGGACCTGGGTTTTGTTTATTTGTTTTTGTGTTTGTTTGTTTTGTTTTGTTTTTGGGGTGGATTCTCACTTTGTCGCCCAGGCTGGAGTGCAGCAGCTCGATCTCGGCTCACTGCAACCTCTGCCTCCTGGGTTTAAGCAATTCTCTGCCTCAGCCTCCTGAGTAGTTGGGATTACAGGCACCCACCACCATGCCCGGCTACTTTTTTGTATTTTTAGTAGAGAGGGGGGTTTCACCATCTTGGCCAGGCTGGTCTTGAACTCCTGACCTCGTGATCCACCCGCCTTGGCCTCCCAAAATGCTGGGATTTCAGGCGTGAGCCACCACGCCCGACAGGACCTGGGTTTTAAAGCAATTGCATTGAGCACTACCAAGCTAAATTCAAACGTTAGTACTTTTTTTTTTTTTTTTTTTTTAGACGGAGTCTTGCTCAGTCACCCAGGCTGGAGTGCAGTGGTGCCATCTCGGCTCGCTGCAAGCTCCGCCTCCTAGGTTCATGCCATTCTCCTGCCTCAGCCTCCCGAGTAGCTGGGATTACAGGTGCCCACCACCACACCCGGCTAATTTTTTGTATTTTTAGTAGAGACGGGGTTTCACCATGTTAGCCAGGATGGTCTCAATCTCCTGACCTCGTGATCTGCCCACCTCGGCCTCCCAAAGTGCTGGGATTACAGGCATGAGCCACCACCCCCGGCCCAAACCTTAGTACTTCTAAGATCATTTTATGTTTCTTGAATATCTAATATGACTTACATACTCAGTGAATCTGATTAATTCGGGAATCCCAGCGCCAACTGATACCCCATATTGAGCTGACAGAATGTACTAAGTAAATCTTAACATTTACTGCACACTTACGATGTTAGAAGCATTGTGCTAAAGTCTTATATTACCTCATTTAATCTTCACAACAACCATAGTGGGTGTATCAAGGATTCCCAAGACTAGCCCTCTACTCAGAGATTCACTAGAACTCACAGGACTCAGAATATAAGTTGTACTCATGGCAAAAACGTATGACAACTATGCAGTAATGGTACACAGTTGGATAACAAGGGAAAAGACCCAGGTAGAATCTGGAGGAACTCATGTGCAAGCTTCCTTGTGTTCCCTCTCTCTCCCATGAGGTGGTCTCACAGACTGTCATCCTTCCCAGGAACAAAAATGCAGCAACACATGTGGACTATTTCCATCCAGGGATGTCTATTAGGGACTCAGTGCCCAGGTGGGTATTTTATTGACAGGAGCAGGTGAGGAAGGAGAAGCTGGTCACGTAGGCATGCTCTGCTTACTGTTGATGCTCAGGACACACCACCCAAAAATACGACTGTAGAAGACCAGAATGTGCCACCCCGAAATATATTTCTTTGGCATACATTTGGCTGGTTATTCTAAGAAATTGCAGCCACAGGAGTAGCTCTGAAAAGCTGTCCTTTTGTAAAAGAAACTTACATCTATAAAAGAAATCTACATTAGTAAAAATATCTATATGAGGGCTACTCCAGATAACTTTTATTACCTGAAAGACATTTATCTACATAAGAAGATACTCTGTATTCACTTCACTCTCCTATATCTTATCTCTCCACACCTAGCGGCCCCCCAAGAAGCCCCAAATTCGTATCCCTTTGTGTAAGCTCAGGACGCTAAATAAGCTTCAATCATCTGACCCTTCTTCGAGTTGTGGGACCCCATTTTGTGGGATGGCTGCACTTACACATATAATTAGGGTTTTTTCTCTGTTAACCAGCCTTGTGTCAATTGAATTTGTAGCCCAGCCAAGAACCTAAAAGGAAAGAGGGAAGACATTTTCCCTCCCTTATACTACCATGTACCACAATTCCAAACTCCCAGAAGGATGCAGGCACGCAGCATAAACCACACTGTACAGTCTAGGCATGGTGATCCGCTGTAATCAGTCAGGCAGAATTTTGTATCAGTACCAGCCTCAATCCCAGATGCCAGCCAAGGGACAGTCTCATAAGCAGGCCTCTGTAAGAATAACATTCTCAGGCCTACTCTGTCAACTCTTTTCGGCACGGGAGGCAAGAATAATTATCATTCCACATAGATGAAGCAACTGAGACACAGAAACATTAAGTGGCTCACCTAGGGTCCTCGATATTCTAAAAGTGTGTCAGCTTGACATCGCCTAAAAACCGACACTGAGTTAAGGGCTTATATACAAGAAGTTTAGTTTTAGAAGGGATACCGTGAAACAGAAGGGGGAAAGACACATGGAGGGATGCCTAGGAAACATGGGAAAAGCAGGGATGGAAAGCTAATCCAAGGGAGGGTTATTAAACTGGTAACCACCATGGGCACCCACAGGGCAACTGGACGGAACAGTGTAAAATTACCTTCCAAGTTGTCCACCTAAAGCAGTAAAGAAGAGGAGTGCCTTTACTTACTGGCTCTCCAGTAAGTACACTGAATCTTCTTTGGTGAAGGTTCTCAGAAGCTATTAGCTCTCAATGTTTGGTAAACCCTAACACAGAAAACAAGCCCTAAGCAGAATGCAACCTGATTTTGCAGCTACAGTAGGAGCCAAAATTTGCATCCAAAGAATGCCAAATGGGGCATAAAACATGGTAGCACAAGCAATGTGACTTCCCTGTGATATACTTAAGTCATTGGAGTGGGTTTCTGTCAGATTCTTTTATGATGGATTAGAAGTCTGTAGTGGCTTTTAGGGGTTGGGGAAGGGAATAAACAATGTAGACAAACATAATGGTGTTAATTCCAGTATTTGTTTAGTTTAGAGAAAGATGACAGAATGAAAATTTGACTTACAAATTGCATGCATCTCAGCATTCTTTTCAGGAAGCACATTTGATAAGGCCAACAATAGGTTATTTATAAAGGTAAGTTTCACTAGGGAGACTGAATCTGACTCATTTTTCCGTTTGGTACCCTGGGGTGTGTGTGGGGGAGGTGGCTGGGGGGTTGGGTGTATAAATTCTTATGTCCCTTAAGAATTTTATTGAGATATTATTCATATAATATAAAATTCACCCTTCAAGTTATACAACTCATGCATTGGTTCTGTGCCTATGTAAAAAAATTAAAAATAAAGTATACAATTCAATGGTTTTTAGTACTTTCCAAGAGTTTCCATCCAATTTCAGAACATTTTCATCTCCACAAAAATCAGCCCACATACATTTATTCTCATGTTTTCTTTGGAGTCACTGCCTACTCTCCTCTCCTCTCAGCCCCTGGCAACTACTTATCTATTTTCTGTCTCTATGGACTTGCCTAATGTGGACATGTCATATAAACAGTATCATATAATATGTGATCTTTTGTGACTACTTTCTCTCACTTAGCAGAATGTTTCCAAGGTTTATCCATGTTGTAGCATCAGTATTCCTCTTCATTGCTGAATAGTATTCCGCTATATGGATATACACACATTTTGTGTACTAACTTATCAGTTAATGAACATCTGGGTTGATTCCAGTTTTGAGCAACTATGAATCATGCTGCTATAAACATTCATACACAGGTTTTGGTGTTCACGTATGTTTTCATTTCTCTTGGGTATACACCTAGTAGTGGCATTACTGGGTGAAATGGCAACTCTATTTTAGCATTTTGAGGAATTGTTAAGATGTCTACCAAACTGGCTGCATTATTTTATCATTCTACCACCAGTGTATGATGTTTTCAATTTTTGCACATTTTTCTTATTATTTAAAAAGAGTTATTAGTGTCTTTTAACCACCCTAGTGATTGTAACAGGGTATCTCACTGTGATTTTATTTGCATTTACCTGATGACTAATCATTTTGAGCATCATTTCATATGCATGCTGGCTACTAGTACATTTTCTTTGAAGCTGTGTCTATTCAAATCCTTTGCCATGTTTTAACTTGGTTATTATCCTTGTTATTGTTGACTTGTAAGATACTTTATGTATTCTAGATATAAGTCCCGTATCAGATATATATGTACAAGTATTTTCTCCAACACCTTAGGATGGTTTTTATTGCTTGAATGGGTAGCCTTTGAAAGAATTTTTTTTTATTTTGATAAAGTGCAATCTATCTTTTCCTTTCGTCACTTGTCTTTTTTTTTTTTTTTTTGGTCTTATCTAAAGAGAATGCCTAATCCAACGTCATAAAGATTTTCTCTCACGTTTTCTTCTCAGAGTTTTGGCTCTTATATTTAGATGATTTGTAATTAATTTAAAGTTAGTATTTGTTTATTGTGTGAGGTAGGGGATCTGAGATATTTTGAGCTATACATCAGCTAAAAGACAGAAATGTTAATGTGAATGAAAAATGTAACCTAAAATCTGAAATGTAGAAGTTTTCAGGTTTCCTCAGAGGAAAAACAAATGTTTCCCTTTACATTAAATTTCCATCTCCACAAACTGCCAATAAAAGGCCCACAAATCTGGGATGCATCAATGTTTTCATTCTTTTAACATAAGGAAGATATTTCAGTACAACCAATAGTATTCTGTCAATTATATATAATACTTCTCCAAAATTTCTCTATTAGATGTTTCATCAAAACTCTGCAGGCAATGACTACTTAGAAACAAGGCAGAATCACTCAAGGAGGATTATTTAATGGCCCCACCCCAAACCTTACATTTTGGCTTGAGATGAAGTATTAATATGCATCAAGATTGTCCTTTCATAAAATGAACAGAAATGTACACTTCTCTACCTTTTTTCTGATAAAGATACTATCAGAAATCTGAGTTCTAATTCTTGTTTTTTCCAGAGTCGTTCTCCTTGGATACCTAAAATGTATCCTGAGAAAAAAGTTAATAATGAAGACAACGGTAACAGTTACTTCTATTTTTAGCAATTGGCAATTATTGAGTGCTTTCTATACGCTATAGTATGGTGTCAAGCTCCTTGCAATTATTATCTATGTAAGTATCACAACAATGAGGATATATCTTTATTTCCTTTTTTCAGATGATCAAACTGAGGCTTCGAAAGGTTAATTGATTTGCTAATACAAGGTTGAAACAGAAGTAAAACAGAACTGAAAGGAAGTAAAACAGAACTGAAGGTCCTTAGCTTCCACGGAAAATACTGATGTCATTCATTGCCTTTCTTACATATCTTGACAAAGTAGGCAGATACAAATATTTGAAGACCAGTAAATTCAATGGAATCAATACCTTGGCTAAGAAACTTTCTCATTTAATGTACTCAATATTCCTGGAAACGTATTATGAATAAGGTAAGTACCCTGAGGGTTACAAAATATAAGGAATTTGTCAATTAGTAATTGTTATCATAGTGGGAAAACAAAAACATCCTCACCTACATAGAACACAAGGCAGGTGGTGATAAGTGTTCACAGTATGATGAATGATTACTGGAAGGAGAGTGTAATTCCAAATGAGAAGATTTGGGAAAACCCAGAAAATGGACAAACTGACACCAGGAATGTGTGATTTGAGCTCCACTTTAAAATGGAGGTTGGATTTCAGCGAAAGTAAAAGAACATGACAAGAGAGGAAGACAGTATCCCAGAGGAGAAAACACTCCGAGCGATGGCAGAGAAGAAATGGGTAGCTGTATTTGTTTAACAGCAAGTACTGAAATATTGATCAATTCATTTAAACATTTGACCTGAACAAGCAAAAAACCAATATTTTCTTGGGTAATAGGAAGTAGAAAGAGAATCTGAAACAAATAAGATGTAAGAAGGTATTTATCATAGGGAAATAAAAAGAAGATTGTATGAATTTGGCAAAGTAAATTTCATTAAGTTTAATGTCTATATTTCTGAAAAAATGCCATCTTTTGCTGGAAATATTTGATGGCTTAAGATCCACCTCAAAACAACCATAAAAATTAATGCTTAAATCAGGCTGAAATGTGAATAATGATTATGAGTTCTAAGTAAATAAACAAATCAGGCATAAATTACCTTGCCATAATTAAAACAAAAATAAAGCCATTATTTTATTATTTTATTGTTGATATGAGCATAAATTAAAGATTCTTTCAAGAGAATGTGGTTGAAAAAACAGGTAGAGATAACACCAAAACTCTAGGAGAGGTTGTTTAGTAATCACTTCAGTGGATAACTGAGAGGGCCTCAAAATAATAAACAGGAAGAGAATGCAATGGCCTGAAAAATCCAACATAACACAAACGGTAGATCTGCCTTTCTGTAGCAATGAAAGGTATACGAATAGAAAGAAAATGCAAGTAAAAGAAATAAACTCACTCAGAGAACATCTGACTGTTCATGTGTATTTCTAGAAATTTTCTGTATCACTGGGACACAAAAATCCAAAACAATTTTATACATGTGTATGTATTTCTTTGGAGCCCTTAAAACAGTGTTAAGCAATAGCCAAGATAGATGATTGTGTTAAACAAGGAACTGGTTAAAATATAAATCACTAACCCTCTACCTCCAGAGTTACTGTAAACATCAAGCTAGACACAAAAGGATCAGCATTGAGCCAACTCACCATTTCTATGAATCTAAGCATTTATGGAAGATAAAATCTTCCTCATGGAAATAGGCTAAAAATTAGCTCTCTAATGTTGCAAGCCCTTTGTAATCCTAGGAGGAAGCTGAGCCCAAAGCTTATCATTTCTTTAAACCTTTCACACCTTCGACTCTAGCATTCTCTTTAACAGATGCTCCTCACATCTCACATGCCGTTGCACAGCTTCCTACAATTCCTAAATATAGAAAGGAAGATGACACATTTTAGTACTAACTGATAAGCAAAATTGGAATTGCTATAGGAAAATCTGATAAACCGCTCCTATCATGATGAAAAATGGAGGGACTTCATTCGTGATAGAAGAATTCTAGGGAGTAGAATTGTGGACTGGAATCAATCCTTCTTTGTTGCATGTAAACATTTACTCCACTTTTCTATAAGGGAAAAAGATCCCTTTGGTGTAGTACTACACACATGTGTGTAAGAATAATATATAAACAGTTGGAGATGTGGAATTTTTATAGTGACCACCAATATTTATGCCAATCTGTAAATTTCTACATGTTTAGACTTGGCTATGTGTCAAAAAATATTTTTTTATTTTTTAATATATGGATTCTCACTATATTGCCCAGGTTGGATGGCATGTGGTGACCATTCACAGGTGTGTTCACAGCACACCACATCCTTGAACTCCTGGGCCCGAGGGATCCTCTTCCTTCAGCCTCCCGAGTAGCAGGGACTACAGGTACATGCCACCATGCCTGGCTAGACTTATGCTTTAAAAGAAGTGATAAAATAGTGTATACATGTTTGCAATTTCATAGAAAATAAAAATATACCCTATTATATCATTCTAAAGTACATCTTTTTAACTTTTAATTCATATGTTACTAGTTGTACCTTAAAATTACATTGCACATTTTAACAGTGTATACATTCTTAGCTCCCCTTGACTCCAAAATAAAAAGCAGTGATTAAATTGTCTCTTCCTAAGTTTAGGCAATAAAACCTCTCTCATGCCTATATATATTCTTTACATGCATTTCCCTTTCCCTGAAGCACTCTCCCCCTTGATCTTCACATGCCTGTTTTTCTCATCCTGTGAAATTCAGTGGAAATGACTTTTTGTCAGAAATACCAGCCTTCCAATTTTTCACAAATTTAGTTATTTATCTGTTACTTGACTCTCTCTGATAGACTTTAAACTCCCTAAGTGGTAGATGTACATTTGATTTATTTACCACTCTCTTTTTACTCCCAGCATCTAGGTAGGCACTCAAACGTTTATTAAACTAATATACTCATGGGTATGTTTATATCTCGACTGGTGCAAAAAGTTAATCGTTGTTCTAAGGTCACCTGTGTATTTCTTTTTGTATTGCTGTATTTTCCAAATTTTCTAAAATGAACACATATTACTTCAGAAATCCTTCGTTAAAGAGATTTCTCTCTCTCTCTCTCTCTCTCTCTCTCTCTCTCTCTCTCTCTCTCTCTAATGCTTTTCTCAGGCCTTTGGTTTTGTGATACTCTCTGGATATTTGAGTCAAAGGCAGTGATTCGCAGCTTGGCCACCAGAATGTGAATATTAGTCACATCTATGGAGAAGACATTGGAATATCTTGTAGTCCTGAAAGTGATTATGATTTTCAAAGATTACTCAAAAAGGAAAGTTTGTTTTTTTTTAATTGATAACACTTTGTACGAGATTGTTTCAAAAGCATGAAATCACTTCTGGAGGTAACAGCAATAAATCTTTTTCTTAAATGGCATCAATGGCAGAATCCACAAAGGAACAAGATTAACTCGTCCTAGAACTAGACCAGCCCTCGAGGTCAGAAAGGCGACAAGACAGGGAGCCCAGTCAGAAAACGCACTGCTTGCAAGTATGGTAACAAATAAAGAGCAACCTTGTAGAAATAGAGACAGAAGTCAAAAAGCAGACAAGAGAGGGTTGTTGAAGCATGAGGAAGAAGACTCATGTCACAGAAAAGCCCAGGAGCATCCATCAAAGTGCTGGGAAGCAGACTGAATTTCAGGGGCTGAATTTCAATCCTTGGGAGAGAAACTTTAAGTTAGATAAAGTGTCATCCTACATTTAATGTAGGATCCTAAAGGAACAACTGAGATAGAGTAGAAAGATCTACTTTTCAGAATGTGGGGCCAAGAGCCTCTAATATAAAAGAGAAGTCTAGTTATTTGAAGTCATAAAATAAAACCCAAACTTGTAGCAGACACAATCCATCAATAAGCTAAAGGGTAGTGGATTGCAGCTCCATCAAACCTGCTAAGAAAGGGCAAGATCTGTTCAAGAAAAGTTGGTAGAGACTGCAAGACTTTTCAAGAGGCCATAACTATAGGTGAGGAGGGGTATGCAGACTGGAACCAGCCAGGGCGTAATATCAACTATAAGTAAATTAAGGGAACTCTTTTGTTTTTAGGTTTAAAAATAGTTTATTGGGACATTTTCCATTATAAAAGTAACACACACTATGAAAATTTGAGGGTAGAAATCCAGCACCCGTAATTTCATTAACAAAAGATTAACATTGCTAATATGCTTATGTAATTACTCATTCTAGGTGTTGATTCGTGTTTGTTTCACATTCTTTTTTTGTTTAACTTTCATTTTAGGTTCAGGGGTACATGTGAGGGTTTGTTACATAGGTAAACTCATGTTACGGGAGTCTGTGGTACAGATTATTTCATCACCCAGGAATTAAGCCCAGTACCCAATAGTTATCTTTTCTACTCTCCCTCCTTCCACCCTCCACCCTCAAGTAGACCTCAAGTGTCTGTTGTTTCCACATCTGTGTTCATAAATTCTCATCATTTCGCTCCTACTTAGAAGTGAAAAATGTGGTATTTGGTTTTCTGTTCTAGTGTTCGTTTGCTGATGATAATAGCCTCCAGCTCCATCCATGTTGCCACAGAAGACATAATCTCATCCTTGTTTATGGCTGCATAGTATTTCATGGTGTATATGTTCCATATTTTCTTTATCCAATCTATCACTGATGGGCATTTAGGCTGATTCCATGTCTTTGCTATTGTGAAGAGTGCTGCAATGAACAATCGTGTGCATGTGTCTTTACGGTAGAATGATTTATATTCCTTGGGCATATACTCAGTAATGGGATTGCTGGATCAAATGGGAGTTCTGCTTTTAGCTCTTTGAGGAATTGCCATACTGCTTTTCACAATGGTTAAACTAATTTACATTCCCACCAAAAGTACAGAAGTTTAAGGGAACTTTTTTTTTTTTTTTTTTGAGATAGAGTCTCACTCTGTCACGCAGGCTGGAGTGCAGTGGCACAATCTCGGCTCACCACGACCTCCAAATCCCGGGTTCAAGTGATTCTCCTGCCTCAATCTCCCAAGTAGCTGGGACTACAGGCGCGTGCCACCAAACCAGGCTAATTTTTTGTATTTTCAGTAGAGATGGGGTTACACCGTGTTAGCAAGCATGGTCTCAATCTCCTGACCTCGTGATCTGCCTCGTGATTCGCCTCAGCCTCCCAAAGTGCTGGGATTACAGGCATGAGCCACCGTGCTCGGCCTAAGGGAACTCGTAACACTGTTGGTGGGAATATAAATTAGAACAACCGTTTCAGAAAACAATTTGGCAATACTAGTAAAGTTGACACACATACCCTACAACCCAGTGATTCAACATCTGTGGGAATATGCCCTAGACAAATGGTTGTATCAGGAGGCTGTATATACCAGGAAAAACTCACTGCTGTGGTTTCCCAAAAAGAAGCTTAAATGTCCAGTAATACAAGAACAGGTAAATATATCATGGTGCAGTCAGAAAAAAGTGTTACACTGCCTTTAAAATCAATGAACTGGAATCCATGTTGATCACATCAAATACAGAGGGAAGCAGGCCAGCAGCCAAGGATATTGTATTATAGCATGTCATTTAAATATATGTTAACACCACCAAATACTATATATTTTTTGATAAATGAATTTGTAACAAAAGTATAAACTCATGAATAAGAAGGAAACATTCACTTTGTAATATTTAATACATCTGAAGAGGCAGAAAAAGAAGAGATTGAGGTGAGAAAGGCTTTATTTGTATCTGTAGTTTAAGAATTCAACTGTGTCTGTAACTGAACTGAATCTAAAGCAAAACAATCCCATTTTTTCAAAGGTTGTGAATCCATGGATATAAATTGATACTAACTTCTATACGTTATATTTTGAATATTTATAATTTAGTTTTAAAAATTAAAATCCTAAAAGAATATTTCCTTTTTTGCAAAACGTTCTCTTTTTGAGTGACCTCCAACATTCTGAATCACTATTAAATAGGAATATCAGATTATGTTTAACAATGCTAAAGAGTATATTGGGATTTTTTTTAATGTACCTATTGGGATGCAGCCTAACACTCTCCTCACAGATATGCTATCCTACCTAAGGGTTTGATGGTTTTTACTTGATCATTATGATTGATTTCAAGAGACTGAGTGGATTGGCTCTATGCTTTTCTTTCTGACTTTGTGATTTTTTTGTGTGTGTGTCAAATTGTACTTTAGGAAGATGTATACTGTGATGTCAACTCATAATGTCAAAATTCAGTCACGCATAATTTTCCTCTCCTTCAATCTGAGAAACTGTCTGTTTTGCTACCATTACTAATTTTTGAAAGGTAAAGAAAGATGGAGGCATGGACATCGCCGCTTTCTAGAAAAGAAAATGACAGACATTTATAAAAACTCAATATTAAACACATGGAAATTCTGATCATTTTTCTGATCACGGATGACTACCATGAAGACATATTTAAAACTGGTCACTACAATCTACTCATCAGGTGTCTAAATTGAGAGAAAAACACCCACTGCTCTGAAGTGCTAACCTGTTCGAGTATGTAAAAATATGTAGACTTCAGACTTCAATTGAAGTGTTTATACTTGTATCCCCTTAAGCTACCACTGAACCAGATTTCCATACTCAGGAAGCGACGTACTTTCACCACATTACTCATCTTATCTTTAGGAGATCCAGGAGCGAATCTTGAGCAAATATACATTTAAAAAAATCAGTCCCACCTCCCAATCATGGAGACCACTTAGGTTAGGCCCAGGACGAAAATTTATCACTATGAAATTAGAATGAAACAAACATAATACTCCACTAGATGACATGATGCAATGAATCACAGTATGAAATAAGCCTCCAAGCATTTTCTATCCTAATTTCTGAACATGGTAAGGGCTATAGTATGTCAATGAGCCCATCGTGGTTTGTTGCCAACCTCATTCCAACTTCTGTCATTTTAAAAAGGTGTATGAAATATAAGAAAACAACAACAACAAAAACACATCCACAACAGATTCATTTTGTTACTTTATGCTCCTAGAAAAATCAACTTCCTATGAGAAAGGCTCTAACTTATTTCACCAAGGTACCATTTAATTGTACAAAAACAAAACTTGCTTTTCAGGGTGAAAGCTGACTTTTGGTGACTGGCATTTGGGAACACCCATGGGAGCCTGGAGAGCATTTTATCTGTTGGCAACAGAAACCCTTACACTGCACTCTGCATCAGCTAAATTTGAGACTTTGGCAACTTGAGTTTATATATTAATGCTGATTGCAACTTCTTGGTGAAGAAACACTGCTGAAGGTACAGGTGTAGACCACATTCCAGCTTTTTATTTCCCCTCGAAAATAGCACACATCTGCTTACTGTACAGTAATTACTGAATGGTAATTAGAATTTAGCTTTGGGATTAAAATAACAAATGGAATTTTTAGGAAATGGCTCAGAGGGAACAAGTGAAGCCTGAAGTCCTATGACATTTTACAAGGCTCCAGGGAGACAAGGGGTAAATAAAGCAGAAAGAATATTGGACTGCAAGTTACAAGCCCCAAGTTCTCAGTCGTGTTCAACAGACCAGCTTTGTGAAGTTAGACAAAACATCTCATTTCTCTGGCCTCAACTTCCTCATCCATAAATTAAATGTGCTTGACTAAAGACAACTAAAACTCTCAACTCCAACATTCTCAGTGTGTCCTGACATTCTGATACTTTAAAACAGTAATTTCATTCAGATTCCTAACTTGCTAACTAATACCTAACCAACCACAGCATTTATGAGATTGATACCCATCCTGAGAAGATACTTAGGAGGTTTAAAATGGAAAAATTCATTATTTCATTTCAGGAAAAAAAAATCCATATTAATATCATGGGTGCTTTGATGATCTCAAAGATTCATAAAAATCTCCAATGATCTGTGGATCACATTTTGGGAAACACTATTTTCAATCAAAAATCTCAACCCAAGCTATATATGGGATTTGCACAAGGTGAGTTTAGAAAATATTTGGTTCTCATCTCAGATGAATTAAATCAGAATCTCTGAGAGTGGGGATATATCATTGCCATTTTTTAAAGTCCTCAGTCAATTCAAATGTGCAAAAATTGAAAAAAAAAAGCACTATTTTAAACTAAATTAAAATTTATTTAAAAATTGATAGGTCGCTGATATGGTTTGGCTGTGTCCCCACCCAAATCTCACCTTGAATTGTAATAATCCTCATGTGCCAAGGGCAGGGCCAGGTAGAGATAATTGAATCATGGGGTTGGTTTCCTTCATACTGTTCTTGTGGTAGTGAGTAAGTCTCATAAGATCTGATGGTTTTATAAATAGGAGTTCCCCTGCACAAGCCCTCTAGACTGCTGTCATGTAAGACGTGACTTTGCTCCTCATTTGCCTTCTGCCATGACTGTGAGGTCTCTCTAGCCATGTGGAACTGTGAGTTAATCAAACCTCTTTCCTTTATAAGTTATCCAGTCTTGGGTATGTCTTTATTGGCAACATGACAATAGACTAATACAGAAGCATTTTAAGTTCATTCAAGAAGCCTTTCAACATGACGAGGAGGTCTGATGTGGTGTCTCATGCCTGTAATCACAGCACTTTGGGAGGTTAAGACAGGAGGATTACTTGAGGCTAGGAGTTTGAGAACAGCCTCAATATAGTGAGACCCCATCTCTACAAAAAGTACACACAAAAACACAACCAGGTATGGTGGCACACATCTGTAATCCCAGCTATTCTGGAGGCTGAGGTCGGAGGATTGCTTGAGCCCAGGAGTTTGAGGTTATAGTGAGCTGTGATTGTGTCACTGCACTCCAGCCTGGGCAATAGAGCAAGACCACACCTCAAAAGGAAAAAAAAAATGAGAAAAGAACAGTTTTAAAGCATCAGAATCAGGATACCTGTACTGAGCTAAATGCAAAAATGACAACAGAAATGATTAATGTAGGGGAATTTTTAAAAACATATACTATACAGTACATGTCACAGAGTTGGCCTTAGCCAATCCATAAGTCTGCTTATAGAGAGTACTTGGCAAATGCTTGTTAAATAATTGACTGACTAAACGAGTTGGTGACTCATGAGTCATGTCACGGCTGGCATGTGGAAGAATGTTACAGACTGAGATTTCAATATTTTAAACTAACAACCAAGAAAAAAATAAAAATTTAAATGCAATGTAAGGAATTCACTAAATTTTTCCTTTACATTCCTCATTAGTAGTTGGTACAGACAAATTTGTGTTATCATACAGGTTTTAGAATGCCTTACATGTGAAAAAAATTTTTTAAAAGGGTTTATTATAATTCATGTAGGAAAACATACACAGTTTTCTATTGATAAGGGAAGAAAATCAATGTGGGGCATAGAGTGACATAAAACTACACATGCATATGGTAGGTTAAGTTTTCTCTGAACCTACAGAAAAAGGGAGAACTAAAGCAATAGATGCTGCCTGACAGAGTTTAGATTTCTGTCCTCACCCAAATCTCAAGATGAATTGTAATCCCCAATGCTGGAGATGGGGCCTGGTGGGGTGTTTGGATCATGGGGGCGGATCCCTAATGGCTTGGTGTTGTCTTTGTGATAGTGAGTTTTCACAAGATCTGGTCATTTAAAAGTGTGTGGCACCTGCCTCACGCCCATCCCCTGCCACACTCTCTCTTGCTTCTGCTTTTGACACGTGATGTGCCTGGTCCTACTTTGTCCTCTGCCATAAGTAAAAGCTTCCTGAAGCCTCTCCAGGAGCAGATGCTGGTACAATGCCACCTGTACAGCTTGCAGAACTGTGAGCCAATTAAACCTCTTTTCTTATAAATTACCCAGTCTCAGGTATTTCTTGACAGCAATGCAAGAATGGCCTAATACACACTGCCTGACTCAAGAATTCTCTGAAAACCCAAGTATCAGGAAAATTGCTTTATGGGCTAAATACAATTGTTCGATAAACATTAGTTGAAAACACAATTTGTTTGTCTTCTATGATTTTATTTTTGGAGATACAACAGTTAATAACAAAATGCCTTTGTTTCCAAGACCTTTTGATGTAGTAGAGGAAATGGGCAGATTCAAAAAGACAAAAGATGTCAAGAAAGCCGTGAAACAAAGCAGACGACTAGGAAATAGATGAGTCTTATCATAGAGAAGAGTGAAGCAAAGTTGAGACCCTCACTCTTGCTGCATTGGATTGTAAATCCCAGGAAAGGTTTAACACTTAAGTTTTGTGTTAGCCTCTGTTTTTTAGGAACTCAAGGCTAAGACATGGATTTTTACATGATATCAATGGAGATAATCTTCAATTTTTTAATAGGTGAATCATCTGTTATAAAGACTACACTGGCTACATTGTGTGGAGAATGTACTGTGGGGGGCCAAGACTGAAGGTAAGGAGACCATTAAGGAAGCTAACTTGGTGATTTAGGCAGACAATGGTATGCAGGAACCTTGGACTATATTGGGAATGGTGCAGCGTGCTGTCACCTCCTCCAGCTCCTCAGGGTCCTAGGAAGTCTATTTTCCTACAATACTAATAAGTTTGTATTTACTCTGTGAAACATCATGCATATACTTTTATGTATTTTCTATGTAATCATGGCTTGTGGTCATCTTTTCATGTAGGTAAATATAGATCTATCATATCATTTTTTAAAATCAGCTTCACATATTCTATTGTATAGACAAGCATAATTCTTTCAACCATAACTTCTTAAAACAAGACTCTGGTGAACTACATTGGATAGACAGATAGATACAGGGACACACATATCTTACACACCTCGGTAAATAGTTTTGTAAGACACTAAAAGTAGAGATTCTAGGTTAAAGTGTGTATCAGCCAGGAAAGGTTAGGCTGTGTTTTGATAATAATACCAATACAAAATAAAATTAAAATAAAGCTCTCGGGGACTTATGGAAAATTTTCTTACTCATATTACACATCCAATATGGGCCCAAAGAGAGCACTTGCTTATCAAAGTCAATAGGGACCCAGTTTGACAGAATAGCTTCATTTAGAACACTGCCTGTTTCATAACAGGAGGAAAGAAGGAGCACAGGAATTGCCAACTGATTCTTAAAACTTTTCCCCATATGTTGTACTTATTACTTCTGTGATTAAATTTTAGCTTTATCAATAGAGCTACTACAAAATCAAGTGTTGGACCCTGAATAAAATATAAAGTCAAAATCTCAGCTGTGCATCTCCCCACCTAGCCTTTTCATTGAGAAGATACCATTTGTTTCCAGGGTAAATCATAGTAAGTGGCAAACTACCCAGCACAGGGTTGAAGGAGACCACAGTGCTTAAAAAACAAAAAATTAGCCGGGTGTGGTGGTAGACGCCTGTAGTCCCAGCTACTCGGGAGGCTGAGGCAGGAGAATGGGGTGAACCCGGGAGGTGGAGCTTGCAGTGAGCTGAGATCGCACCATTGCACTCCAGCCTAGGGGACAGAGCAAGACTCCATCTCAAAAACAAACAAACAAACAAACAAACAAACAACAGGGACTTTTTTGTTACTAGGTAGACTCATTGTTACCATTATACACCTAGATGATGCTGATGGTATGGAATACTGTTTGAACTTTAAGTCTTAGTTTCATCATCTATAAAAGGGGTATAACACTCCCTATAGGAGAGGCTAGTTATTTGATCAGTCAACTTGATTATATTTCCTAAGCTCCCTAGCAGTTAGATGTAACCAAATGATGGGTTCTCCCAAAGGGAATGTGGATAAAGAGATAGGTGCCTCTCCCAGTGCCCACTCATGTAAAAGATCTGTGCTATCCTCACCTTCTCTCTCTCTGTTGTTGTGTCAGATGGACAGAAAGAATGTAGCACAGGACTCAGAGGCTCTGTAAAATAGTGGGCCAAAAATAGAAGGAAGCATTTGTATTCGACTGCTAGGCGATATTAAAATATCTATTGTGTTAATATACTGAGATTTGGGGGGCTACTGCTTATAGCATTTAGCCTACCCAGGCTACAGGAATAAACTTCAGAGATAATGTGAATTTGGTTGCAGACCAACAGAATAATATCACAATAAAGTGAGGCACACAAAGTTTTTGGTTTCCCTGTGCATATAAAAGTCACATTTACACTATACTGTAGTCTATTTGGTGTGCATTGCTTTTTAGCATTAAGTCTTAAAAACAATGTACATACTTCATTTAAACATACTTTATTGCTAAAAAATGCTAACAATCATCTGAGCCTTCAGTGAGTTGTAATCTTTGTTGCTGGTAGAAGGTCTTTTCTCAATATTATGGCTGCTGACTAATCAGGGTGGTGTTTGCTAAAGGTTTGGGGTCACTGTGACCATTTCTGAAAATAAGACAATAATGTTTGCTGCATAGATAGACTCTTCCTTTCAAGAAAGATTTCTATGTATCATGTGGTGCTGTTTGCAAGCATTTGACCCACAGTAGAACTTATTTCAAAATGCAGTCAATTTTCTCAAACTCTATTGCTCCTTTATCACTGAGGTCTATGTAATATTCTAAATCCTGTGCTGTTATGTCAACAATGTTCAGAGTATCTTCACCAGGAGTAGATTTCATCTCAGAAAACCACTTTGTTTGCTCATTCATCAGAACCAACTCTTTATCCATTCTAACTTTATCATGAGATTGCAACAATTTCAGTCACATCTGAAGGCTCTGCTTCTAATTCCAGTTCTCTTGCTCTTTCAACCACATCAGCAGTTACTTTCTGCACTGAAATCTTGAACCCCTATAAGTCATCCACAAGGGTCAGAATAAACTTCTTCCAAACTTCTGGTAATGTTACTGTTTTGGGCTCCTCCCTTGATTCACAAATGTTCTTAATGGCATATAAAATGGTGAATTCTTCCTAGAAGGTTTTAAATTTACTTTGCCCAGATCCATCAGAGGAATCACTGTCTATGACACTGATAGCCTTATGAAGTATACCTCTTAAATAATTAGAGCTGAAAGTCAAAATTACTCCTTCATCCATGAACTGCAGAATAGATACCATGTTAACAGGCAAGGAGATAATATCAATCTTGTATATCTCCATCAGAGCTCTGAGGTGACCAAGTGCATTGTTGATGAGCAGTAATATTTTGAAAATAATTCCTAAGATTTTTAGAATGGTCAATGAGCATTGGCTTCAACTTAAAGTCACCAGTTACATTAGCTCCTAACAAGAGAATCAGCCCATCCTTCGAGGCTCTGAATTCAGGCAATGACTTCTCCTCTCTAACTATGAAAATCCTAGATGGTATTTTCTTCCAATAGAAGGCTGTTTCATCTACATCAAAAATCTCGTTTGGTGTAGCTACCTTCAATGATCTTAACTAGAGCTTCTGCATAACTTGTTGTAGCTTCTACATCACACTTCCTGGTTTCTTTACATTTCTGAACCAACCTCTGCTGGCTTCAAATGTTTCTTTTTGCAGTTTCCTTACCCCTCTATCTTCACATAATAGAAGAGAGTTCGTTCCTGGCTCTGGATTAGGGTTAGGTTTTTAAGGGAATGTTGCGGTTGGTTTGACCTTCTATCCAGACCACTGAAACTTTCTCCATCTTATCACTAAGGCTGTTTCACTTTCTTATCATTTGTGTGTTCACTTTTAGTTTTCAATAAGAACTTTTCCCTTGTTTTCACAACTTAGCTGTTTGATGCCAGAGACCTACTTTTTTTGGCCTATTCTCAGCTTTCAACATGCGTTGCTCACTAAGCTTAATCATTTCTAGCTTTTGATTTAAAGTGAGAGATGTATGACTCTTCCTTTCACTTGAACACTTCAAGGCCATTGGAGGGTTTTTAATCGGCCTAATTTCAGTATTATTGTGTCTCAGGGAATAGTGAGGTCCTAACAGAGACAGAGAGACTAGGAACGGCTGGCAGCTGCTGTAGTCAGAACACACTCAACACTTACCAATTAAGTTCACTGTCTTTTATGAGTTTGGTTCATGGCACCCCCCAAATTTACAATAGTAACATAAAAGGTCACTGATCACAAATCATTGCAACAATATAGTAATAATGAGAAAGCACGCAATATTGAGAGAATTATCAAAGTGTTACAAAGAGACACAAAGTGAGCACATGCTATTGGAAAAATGGCACTAATAGCCTTGCTCAACTCAGGATTGCCATAAATCTTCAAATTCTTAAAAAAAAAAAAAGGAGTAACTACAAAGTATAATAATGCAAACTGCAATCAGATGAGGTATTCCTGTATTGTATTTCTATACTAGGGCAGTTTACAAAGATTAAGTGTGAAAAATGAAAGAAAACTCCTATCACAGTATCCATAAACAATGCATACTAAGCAAATACTAGCTATACTTATTATCACTATTCTAATATTACCAGTTGATAGGTCTGAATATTTCATTATTCAAGTCAGTCTCAACTTGTATGGGGCCATAACTGATCAATAAACATATTTAAGACAAAACCTACTTCAAAAGTCATTCCTGGTATCACTGTCTTAGCATCAAATGCAAATATTGTTCAAAGAAAAACCAAATATGTCTTCCTATTTTTTTTCAGTAAAAATCCAATCCTTAAAAATGTTATTTCAGGGTAAAGGAGTACTCACATTCATTATTTAGAGAACACAGACACAAATGTATATTGATTTTAGGTTTTATAATGAAATTTGCTTGATGTAGTTTTCTTCACAAATGAAATGAACATTGACCTGCCTGATTGCATATTGACAATAAAATCATCTCTAGATACAGAAGCCTTTGTAGATACTGTCAAAGAAAGTTAGACATGATGAGTGAGCTCTTTTATAAGTTGACAGTATTAGAGTTGACCCTAACTTTGATCTTGCCCTATTGTTTGGAAAGAGACTGCAGTGAGGTATTACTTCTCTTCTTCACTTTACCTCAAAATAGCCTTGTTTCAATAGTTTACTTGGTAAGAAGTAGAAGAGGAGAGGGCCCATGGAAGGAAAAAGAACATCATAAGAGCTTGTATCTATAAAACAAATAAAGGTAAAACACTCTCACCTGTCAGTAAAAATAACTGCCTACAAAGAAACAGAACTGGAATAACTTTCCAAGTATTTGCCACCTTCCTACTTTAAATGCAAAGTAATAAAGTGCATTCAGTTGTTTTGCATTTCCTCAAAATGACTTTTATCTTTCAGAACTGCTGATTAAGTGATTCTTTGGTTACTTTCATAGGATACACCATTTTATCCACTCATTACAGAAGTTTATTTAATAATCTAATGCTTCTAAAATAAACAAACAGCTGGTTTTTTGAAAACCGTGTATATGTCACTTTACTGGAACAAATATTATTAGCTTCATTCTGGGTGTCTAGTATGCTTATTGGACTCCAAGGCAGAAAAACTGAGGGACTATGTTTTAAAATTGCATGAGCACACTTGTCATTCATTACTAAATGGCCATTCTTTGCCTGTCACTGTGTTAGTCCCTTGAAAATAAGAGAGACATCAACTCTGCCCTTTGGGAGCTAACAATTGAGTGAGAACTTGAGCAGGTTTTATTTGAGGCCCAAACCAGTTCCAGGAATACAGAAGTCCCCACAGTTATGGGCTCTCACGTCTCTGGTAGAAGTCTGAGTTAAAGAAAAACCACCTGATTCCCAAAATATTCAAAGAAGCATAAAATTAGGTTTAATTTTGTAATTACATTACAAAATATTAATTATATTACAATTATATTACATATATTTTGTAATTATATTACAAAATAGTTTAAATTAGTAATTATACTTCCCTACATTATCATGTATTTTTTCACTGTTGGAAAAAAATATAGTAATATTGATATTTAGAAATAAAAAACTTTTTGTTATTAAAAATATCTTGGATATGGCAGAAAACGATCCATGTATTTAAAAGTATGATGAGTAGGCTAAAAAGCAATTTAAAACCAACAGTCCCTAATAAAAAGCAATACAAAAATCTTGCTAGACAATTGGTGTTTACACGACCTCTTCTCACCAAAAAGACAAAAGATAATTCATGTTTTTGAAAAAAGTAATGATTCTATTAAGGAGAACCAAAGTAATTTCCAGCCTATATCTGTCTACTACAAATAAACAAATACTTAAATATAAATTAAATAAGTATGTTTCAAAGTAAGTATTAGATTTCATAGGATTCTGTATTGATAATTATGAGACATTCATTCATATGTTATTAGGGCCAGAAATCCTGTCCTAACTCAGCTTTCTCAATTATCCACTCAGTAAGTTACTATTCAAACTCCAAGTGGTTCTTCAGGAGCTGACATGTTGATATTCCTCCGAAAAAGCTGGCATTATCACTTGAGAGGCCTTGCATCATTTGAGAATAATGAGTAGGCTAAAAAGAAGTTTAACACCAATAGATCTTTAAAAAAACAAACAAACAAACAAAAATGAACACAGGAGCATTTCTCCTTCGTGACCTATATCTGAAAAGAGGAAAAAGATTTATAAGTAATTGTTTTTTTCCTTACTTTAATAATAGTTGTTTAAAGATCGTGTTTATGAATTTTGAGGCCTGTGTGCAGTTTTAAAAGCCATCCAGAAGTTTTGCTTTGCTTAACCAATAAAACAAGTAGAGATACACAAAAGTGCAAAACTCCAAGAAGAATCTGTGAACAAATCCTACAACTGCAAAAAGAAACAGTTGAATTAGCTATTTTTAGGATCAAAAGAGAAGCTTATATGAGTTTTCTATGTAGTTACATATAATTTTATTAAATGTGTATAATAACTTCAAAGGAATTAATTCATTGTTAAAAGTTGAAGGTATTGAATGTTTGGGAATAATTAAAAAGATGTACGCAATTCTTGCTGAGTAATGAGTATGTCAAGAAACATGAATTTTACTGAACCTATTTATTAAAGTGTATACATCAAAGATCTTAAAAGTTAACTACTCTGCATTTTTAGGTATTCACATGACTCCTGATGGAATATAACAATAAATGAATATAAAAACTCAGATACAAAACCAAACACTTCATGTTCTCACTCATAGGTGGGAACTGAACAATGAGATCACTTAAGACACAGGAAGGGAAACATCACACACTGGGGCCTGTTGGGGGTGGGGGGAGGAGGGAGGGGTTGCATTAGGAAATATACCTAATGTAAATGATGAGTTAATGGGTGCAGCACACCAACATGGGACATGTATACATATGTAACAAATCTGCACGTTGAGCACATGTACCCTAGAACATAAAGCATAATAATAAAAAAAAAACCCTCAGATACAAGTTATAAAACAACTTACTATTAAATTTAAGAATTTAAATAATTTTTTATGACATTTACATGATAAACTTTTGAATATATATGTTTAAAATACACTCATATCACTCATATTCATATATACATAAATATGAAGCTATGAAAGAAAAGGGAAGAAATATGCAGTAAGAAACTTTAGGCCTGTAATTTGAACTTATGTGTCAGATTTCTCATCTGTATAAAGAGGTTATACTTAACATTCTGTTTACTGGCATCTACCAAAAGGAGTGTTATTCATCTGGTTTGGACAATCATACGGCATTAGTTGGGCCACACCTCTTAAGAGTTGTGCTTTCAAGGAGGTCAGAAGGTCCATGTACCTAGATATGTTGTAGCTTTTTCTCTTTTTTCTTTCCCAATATGATGAATTGGAGTAGTGACCTGCCTTAGTGCCTCCTCCCTCTACAAAGGTATAAGGATACATCTATTCAGGAATGTACTGGAACAGGTACATTTTCTCTAATTAACTTAGAGAAAATAGAGGCTTTCTCATGGTCCATGATATTATACTGCTGTTGTGCCTTGGCCAAAGCCCCAGGTAAATATAACATGCTCTACTTTGCTTTCTTTTCCCTTTTTAAGCATCCATTTCTCTCAGTAATATGATAGGAAGGAGAGGTATCTGGGCCAAGCAGAATTTGGATATTATTCACATGCATGGCTATCATAACATCATAATAGCACCCCATTTCTCCGGGTCTAGTTGTAAGACCTAGCACAGTATCTTTTAAACAGTGTGCATCAGTGAAATGGTAGGTAGTGATACACATTCTCTCTAAAAGAGCCAAACAGTCACTACGTGATCATTTAGTCCTAATGCTTTCATTTTACACACCTGAAAATGTTAAATATTGTGTAAAAGTCAACATACATGTATAGAAATACACACAGGTATATATTTTAATATTAAGTTGTAATTGTGGCCAGGCGGAAGGACTCACGCTAGTAATCCTAGCACTTTGGGAGGCCGAGGTGGGCAGATAACTTGATGTCAGCAGTTCGAGACCAGCCTGGCCAACATGGTGAAACCCCATCTCTACTAAAAATGCAAAAAAAAAAAAAAAAATTAGCTAGGCATGGTGGCATGCACCTGTAGTCACAGCTACTCGGGAGGCTAAGCCAGGAGAATCTCTTGAACCTGGGAGGTGGAGGTTGCAGTGAGCCGAGATGATGCCACTGCACTCCAGCCTGGGTGACAGAGTGAGACACCATCTCAAAATGAAAAGAAAAAATGTAATTGTAATAAAAAACATATGGCAATTCTCTGGTTAAATAAGCACCTAATAATAGGGAAAGAGCAATATCTTGGGGGTCCGTAAGTTACATTTAAAGTTCAAGTTTCATCATTATCTAGCTATGTGACCTTAAGTAAATTACTAAGCTTCTCTGAAACTTAAATTTCTATAGTCTGCAAATGGAAGGGAATGAATTATCAGTGCTGCAAAGTGAAGGGAATGAATTATCAGTGATGCACAAACACTGGCTGTAAAAGAATCCATCACCTTGAGACTTTGGAAACACCTAGACTCAGTAATTAAGTCTTGAGTAAGGTTCTAACAGTCTGATCAGGTTTCAAACCCACTTACAAATTGATCCTATTTTAACAATCCTGCTTCTAAGCTGAAACTCAAGGTAAATGACTTGCCCAAGTCTACACAGCTAGTTACTAATGAGGCTGAAATTAGAACAAATATTTCTAACTCCCACCCCCATGGTTTTCTCACAGAAAGCATAAACAACCACTCATTAAGCTGATTATCCTGCTACTTTAATAAGAACTAGGAACCTTAAAGACTGGGAACCCTGAAAATACACACTTTTTCTCCAACCAGAAAATGTTTCTGGATCTATATGTATCCTTCAAAATGAAGAATTGCTTAATGGCTGCTAAAGCTAGAGGTAGAAACAGCAGTTCTTTGGTGGTGGGGAGGGGGTGTCATAATTCCTTCAAAAAGCAAAAGAAAAATGCCTGTAGGAAAGTCTCCTTCTAACAAGTGATTCTAGTAGATGAGTTAAGAGCTTCTGTCTTCTAGTTGGAGATACTAAAAATAGCCTCCCCTGTAAGATTTAAGCCATTTTAATATATTTTATTTTATACATGGGAAGTGTAGAGGAGTTTGAGAAGGATTGGGAAAATAAGATAACTAAGAATTTTTTAGATGAACCAAATCATGCATTATGTCAGTTTCTGTATATTATCATAAATGGCTCACTGTCTATCTGATAAAACCTATCATATAATACCTGAAGCAGGGAGAAAAGTCTGAAATTTTTAAGTGGTAAAGACTAAAAATAAAAATTAAAAAAAATCTTTTTTGCCAGCAGCACATGCCAGCTGAAGGATTCTCAAGGCTTTATATTGTGAGGTCACCCACTAGCACTTCACTTTTGGGTACTTCCAGCCGCCTGCTGGACCTGGCCATCAATCACTCTCTAAGTAAAGCAGCTCTTCTGCAAAGAAATGAATCTTTTCAGAACTGGTTATTTTTAGCAATACTTTGGCAAATATTTAAACCGTCACTGACTGGAGGAAGAAAGTACCTGGATGTAATTAGCATCTTTGCTAATTCTCTGTATTTTCAGATCTGCATTTTGAATTCTCTTCTTGTTTATTTGAACTGTTGATTAAGTGATTCTCTGCCAGTTAATGTATGCATTCACCGAACTATTGATTACTTCAAATGACTGCCTTGAATATTTACTGCTGGTTAAATATTTTAAATTTCTACCAACATTATCTTGTACCCAATTAAGAACTCATTGAGGCAGTTTTTTTTTTTAACTTCTCTTTCATTTTAGGGAGTATTCTTGAAGCTAATTACAGGTAAGACTTACTTGTTTCCCTGATCTTAAGGTTTAACTTTCTGGAGGGCAAATGCCCTGTCCTGTGGGAGGTTACTAACAAGAGCTTAGTGTAGAGTGTAGCGTGGGGTGTTGGACATAGAAGGAATGGAGAATAGGCTACTCTATTCGTGCCTCTTCTCTCTCTCCAGCTTCTTTAATTAGTTCCCTTGGCATTTCTCAGGGAAAAAAGGTGGCACAATCCCCCTAAAGTCTCACATTCACCCACCCACTACTTCCTTTTAAAAATAAGTTTACTTTAAAACTCATTTCTAGTGAATTTTATAACCAGACTTTCTACCACACAATTTAACATTATAGCTGTAGTGGAGTAAAAAAAATTCTTGAAGCCCAAATGTGCAATTCTTACCTGCTTCTCTACTGAAGCGTAAGGGGGCTATGGACAAAAGTATCACATTCAAAATGCACCACATTCATTCAGGACCAGGAGAGAAGAGATTCTTTTGAACTGCAAGAAATATATTGTCTTTACCCCAACAGACACTATAAAATTGAGGCATCAATAACACTTTGTCTCTGCAGAGCATTTAAAACTTCCATCCTGCTTTACAATATATTAATCTAGCTGGTCCTCACAACCACTTTGTGAGGTGCTATTTCAGGGTTTCTCAACCTTGGCACTATTGACCTTTGGGCCAGATCTTTCTTTGTTGAAGGGGTGGTCCTGTGCATTGTAAGATGTTTTGGGTCATCCCTGGTTTGTACCTACTAAATGTTAGTAATATAATCCCTCCCCCTCAATACACACACACAACTAAAAATGCCTCCAGAAATTGCCAAATGTCCCAGGAGGGAACAGAGAGTGGCAAAGTTGTTCTCAGTTGGGAACCAGTGATTTATCTATAATCCTCATTTTATGAAGGGCCTGTTGCTAGAAATATTTAAGTGACTTACCAAAGTTTACTAGGACTTTGATTTATCCCCTTACTTAACCTCTCTAAACCATCAGCACATCTTTAACTCTATCTCTAAATATATCTCAAAATCTATCCACTCATCTCCATCTCTACTACCACCACATAGAACAATGAATCATCTCTTGCTGGGGCACAGTAATAACTTCCTACTGAGGATCCTTACTATCTCTTTATCCTCGTAAATCCATTCTTTACATACTGCAGGGGTAATATTTTTTAAATAAACTAAATCATAACCCTGTGCAGCTTAAAGACTCCAATGCTGTCCCACTGCATCAAAAATAAAATCCAAACTACTCATCTTTTTTTATTTCTCTGATATCTCGTCCTCACCCAACATACTCATCACAATGACCTTCATATGCTTAGAATATGACAAGTTCATTGCCACTTTGGAGTCTCTACACAAGTTATTCGCTCTGTTAAGAATGTCCTTAACCTTCATTGGTGGTTTCATCAGATCTCAGCTAAACCAACTACCTAACCTAAAGTAACAACTTACACATTTCCTATTTTAATTCTCTGCATACCATGTATTAGGTGTTTGTCTTGATTATTCACATGCTATGTTATTTACTATCTGTCTTCTTCACAGAAATGTACACTCTAGGAGAACAGGGGTGTCTTGTCTATATTTTGACTATTTTGTTCATCACTATATTCCCTGAACCAGAACAGTTTGGCACACAGGAGGCACTCAATTAGCACATGTTAAATAAAAGCATTAAATAATGACAAACCATTATTTAATGACTCCCTGTAGTCATGGAGTCAGAAGCAGAATCCAGGTGTTTCATTCTATTATACTGCTAAATTCCAATCACTTCAAAGCTATCGATCCATAAAAATATTTATAATAGAAATATGGTAGGGACAGGGGGAGAGAAGGTAAGGTGGGATCTCTGCAGTAGAAAAACTCACAATCAAAGGGGAGTCCCACACACACACACACACACACAGAGACACACACACATACTTTAAAAGTACATGTGAGAAATGCCAAAATTTGGTATGAACATAATACAATTGGGAAGAAGGAAGTAGAGGGTGGAGTCACAGAATCCTTCATGCAAGAGGCTAGCTAAAGCTGCATTTTGAAGAACACATAGTTCAATACGTATTTCAGCAAACTGCAGGCTATCAACACTTTGGTCTTTAAGAGGTCTGGACTAAGAATGCCAAGTGAGGGGGAATTCCTCCTAGCTAGAGACAATGAGCTAATTATACTGCTTATATGTTTGCTGTAGGTATTCTGACATCTCTTGGCCACGGGCTGCATGACCCAGAAAGACACTTCTTCCTTGCCTGAGTGAAACAATGATTCAGCTTCCCCAGTCATTTCTTTGTGTGCCTGCTTAGAACAAAAGCTGTCATCTGTGCTGAATGTTGCCAATGTGGCCCTCGGCTGGTATATTGGAATAGCTCTGAATGGGATGAGAACATAAAACTAGTATCTTTTGTGATAAGCACAATTTAAGAACTTGGGATCTGTGACAATAATGACTAAATGATAAGAGCTGGTTTTCAAATAAAGTGTAATGGGCAGTCTGAAAAATAGCTCTGAAAATGAAACTCAAACTGAAGCAAATTAAGTCTCGAGTATATTCTATGCAAGTCCCTGATGATGGGGAAGGGGGAGGAGGAAATATATTTTATTTCTTTATACTCTCTTTTTCTTCTTGACTGATTCCATGCTAATTCAGAGCTCCAAAGTTATTTATAAATTTGGATATTTGGAAATAAATATTTTCTGGGATCTTAATTAGAACAAACATTTTGACATTCTGATATAATATATCTCTATATGATTTCACAACCATAAGTAAAGCCATAGGTAAAATTACTGTAAAGTTAGTAAAAATCAACATGATACAAATACTTTCAGCCTGCATGTACCTACTAGAAAACAGCATAATACAAACTTGAAAGCTGACAACAGTTTCAATTCTATGTGTAATTCTGTTCAAACATTAAAACGACTCATCATCCAAAGTCATTATTTTTTGCTGTGATATGAGAAGATACATATTTCAAATGATAATAAAATTGAGAGTAACCAAGTTAATAGGAAAAGACTGAAACTTTCCAAGGAGCATTAGCAAGAAGACAACTACACTTTACTCCTTGTATGACAGTATGGCAGATTTATGGTTCAATATGAATTTGTCACTAATCAAGGACCCCATGTGGTAAAACTGAAATACCTTCTATACTGTTACCCTCAAGAGATTTCTACATTGCCAACGTTCCCCACTTTTATTTTTCTTTTCTTTTCTTTTTTTTTTTTTTTTTCTTTTTTTTAGAGGGAGTCTCTGTTGCTTCTGTTCCTCTGTTGCCCAGGCGGGAATGCAGTGGCATGATCTCAGCTCACTGCAACCTCTGCCTCCTGGGTTCAAGTGATTCTCCTGCCTCAGCCTCACAAGTAGCTGAGATTACAGGCATGCAACACCACTCCTGGCTAATTTTTGTATTTTTAGTAGAGACGGGGTTTCACCATGTTGGCCAGATTGGTCTCGAACTCCTGACCTCAAGTGATCCGCCTGCCTCGGCCTCCCAAAGTGCTGTTATTACAAGCGTGAGCCACCGTGCCTGGACAGAATCCTGTACTTTAAGAAGTATGTATCTATATCCATCAGTTTTCATTTTTTCACAAGACTGGTATTTTTTTATTTAGGATACAGCTGAAAGCAGAAAATTTATGCCAGAAAACCTTAAATTCAAATCCAGATCTGACCATTGATGAGATATTTTAACACGGAAGACTGACAAAACCTATGAGTCTCCAGCTTTCCATTTATAAAATGAAGCAGGCAACTCCTATCCCCACAGGATTATTTCTCAGATTACCAGAAATGTACTGCATTAAGGCATAGAACTATGATCCTGGCACATGATATGTACTCAATAAATGTTAAATGCAGAATAATTCATATGGATTCTTTCCTGCTCCTTCTTTCATAAATGTATATCAATTAATTCAGGCTGGCAAATCAAGAAAGAATGAAAAGAAAATGACAGCCTTTGCAATTTAAAAGTGGGCCATCACCCTCCACTACATACACAGGATGAATCCAGGTAAACAGAGCATCCGTGGAAAGCTAGAAAGAGCAGTAGAGGCCCAGGGTCAGTATGGAGAAGAGAGAACTAGGGAAGTGATGCCAAATTGTGAAAGTTCCTTAATAGTCGCTATAACTTCAAGAAAGTTTCTTCCTTGATTTGCTAATGAAATAGTTCTGAGTCCAGGCATTTCTTCTTCTTTTTTTCCCTTTTTTTTTTTTTTTTTTTTTTGTGTGTGTGTGTGTGTGTGTGTGTGTATGTGAGACTGAGTTTCGCTTTTGTTGCCCAAGCTGGAGTGCAGTGGCATGATGGCATGATCTCAGCTTACTGCAACCTCCGCCTCCCGGGTTCAAGCGATTCTCCTGCCTCAGCCTTCCTGAGTAGCTGGGATTACAGGCATGCGCCACCATGCCCGGCTAATTTTGTATTTTTAGTAGAGATGGGATTTCTCCATGTTGGTCAGGCTAGTCTCAAACTCCTGACCTCATATGATTCGCCCACCTCAGCCTCCCAAAGTGCTGAGATTACAGGAGTGAGCCACCATGCCCAGCCCAGGCATTTCTTTTTCATATGATAGAAATGGATCACTGCTTAGAGCATAAACAAGACAGGAGTGATTCACACATAACACACCCCAGTCAACAAAGTCAATGGCCTTCCAAAAAGATCCCTTGTCTGTATTTCTTTATGCTTGGTATAGGGTAAGTACTAGTAATTGTTGAATGATGAATGAATGGTACCAGCAAAAATTGTTGAAAATAAATCAGAGGTTACATGACTAGCACTATAGTAGATGCTCAATAAATACTTTCTGTATTGACCATATAAATGAAGTGATGAAGAAATGATAAAATGATGGAAGGATTGAACAAATGCATAGAGAGTCCATTAAAACCAACCAACCAATGAATAAAAGAACAACTATGTTCTCAGATTATACTGTAAGTAAAAGATTTTAAAGTCCATGATAGAAGCCAGGATTCACAGTAGGGTTCATGGAAAAGTAAAAATATAAAGTTGGCCATGTCAATAAATACTCTTACACCACTTTTATTCTCTCCACTCTCAGCACTTCACACACATACCTCACATCAGTCCTTTCCAAGTAAGACATAAAAGCCAGAGTATCTAAAAAATAGCAAAGAGACATCAATTCCAGCCTGTTCCCTTTACAGAATATAATTAGTAGATGACATATAGCTCTGTATAAATTAGGGTCTTCTGAATTTTCATTAAGCATAGATACCACGGGTTACAGGACCTGCAGAAGTTTACTTATTCCTATGTCATCTCTAGATTTCTTCCAGAAGTTTATACTCAAAAATGGATCAAACATGTGAGTATTTACCAAAAGCTTAACAATATATAAGGTAATGCCACAATCCTTACTGATAATTCACAGAGAAAGTTGATTTCTTTTATTTCCTGCCAAGAATGTAATTCCATCTCCAGAAATAAGTTCGTTCAGAAGATGCTTTAGGCTGCTTCAAGCCAAACTAGGTAACTAAGTGTCACTGAATATTTTCTCTTAAAATATTGGGAAGCCAAGCTCCTTTGTTTTTGATGGCAAACCTCCAGAAGTAGAACAGCCATGTGATTTCCAGAGTGACACTTGTCAGTGGTGGGCTTACTGATATTCTGGAATCAGAACAAGTGCTAAACATATAAAGGTGTTAAATATTTCCCTTCCTGTGTAGGTAACCAAACTTAGAAACACATGCTAATTTTCCTCCCATATGTCTTATCTTAGGCTATAAAATTCTATATTGCATCAGAATAGCAGTTATTTCCAAATATTAAGGAGAACAGTATGGAAGTTCCTTGAAAAACTAAAAATAGAACTACCATATGATCCAGGAATATATACCACTGCTGGTTATATATCCAAAGGAACTGAAACAATACATCAAAGCGACATCTTCATTCCCATGTTTGTTGAAGCATTTTTCACAATGGCTACAATATGGAATCAAGCTAAATATCCATCAATGGGTGAACAGATAAAGAAAATGTGGTATATGTAGACAATGGAGTAATATTCAGACATGAAAAAGAATGAAATCCTGTCATTTTGGACAACATGGATAAATCTGGAGGATGTCATACTAAGTGAAATAATCCAGGCATAGAATGACAAATACTGCATGATCTCACTTATATGTGGAATCTAAAAAAGTTGAACTCACAGAAGTAGAGACTATAAGGATGGTTTCCAGAGACTGCGAGTATAGGAAGGGAGGAATGAGGATAAAGGGTATAAAGTCTCAGATAGACTGGAGGAAGAATAGGTTTTGAGATCTGTTGCACAGCAAGGTGACTATTTTATATATATATATATATATATATATATATATATATATATATATATATGTATGTATGTATGTGTATATATCTATGTATCTATAATCAATACTAATGTATATATCAAAATAACTAAGAAGAGAGGCCAGGTGTGGTGGCTTACGCCTGTAATCCCAGTACTTTGGGAGGCCGAGGTGGGTGGATCACCTGAGGTCAGGAGTTCAAGACCAGCCCGGCCAACATGGAGAAACCCTGTCTCTACTAAAAATACAAAAATACCCGGGCATGGTGGTGCATGCCTGTAATCCCAGCTACCCGGGAGGCTGAGGCAGGAGAATCACTTGAACCTAGGAGGCAGAGGTTGCCATAAGTTGAGATCGTGCCATTGCAATCCAGCCCGGACAACAAGAGCGAAAACTCCATCTCAAAAATAAATAAACGAATAAATATAACTAAGAAAATAAATTTTAAATGGCTCATCATAAAAAATTAAGTGAGGTGATGGATACATTAACTTGATTTAATCATTCTACATTGTACACATATATCAAAACACATTTTACTCTATAAATGTATATGATTATGATTTCCCAATCAAAAATGTTAATAATAAAATATTAATACATGACAATAAAACTTTTATTTTTGTAAGACAGTCAAACTCCTCACAAATTGAACTTTTTCATTATAATGCACATGCTAGTACTCTGGTAGCATACTGAATGAAAGAGCTAATGCTCAAGAAAATATTAAAAAATCTATTCAACATCTCTTAACATCTACACTTCCTCTATGACCTGCATTTAGTAGTAATCTATAAATTGTTTCATCTTAGTAATTTGTACTCATTTGTTTTGCCACATGTCTTTTAACTCATTAAACATAAGCACCAGTGGAGCCAGAATTGCTAGAGTAGAATCTATCCATCTTCTGATTCCCTCTTTCTGATTTAATGAGAAATTTATAGTTGATTACAAAACTACATTTATACTCTAGGAAGAAAAATTAAAGGATGAAATTCAATAACTACCTTCTTGAGTATTCATTTCTAATTACCACAACCTAGTTCTCAGAGCTAAACCACAGGTTTATAAATTTCTTTTTAAAATATTTTTTGCATGTCTATATATTAATAGCAAGAAAATTTCAAACTCAACATGGAGTGCCCTGTGTAAGGCACACAGTTGCTGTCTAACCAATGGCCATCATCTTTTTTTTTACCCAACGGAAGAGTATGAGTATGAATTTTTTTTGAGAGTTTATCTATCTCTCCTCAAACCTGATGATGTGACTAAAGGTTAAATCCAAATTAGTCTAAACCAGGACTCTATAAAGCAAAGCAGGATATTTGTTTTGTAAGTATAGTTTTACTAGAACAAAGTCACACCATCCTTTTATAGAGAGTCTCTGGTTGCTTCTGTGCTACAAAGGCTATATTAGGTCATTCTTGCATTGCTATAAAGAAATACCTGAGGCTGTGTAACTTATAAAGAAAACAGCTTTAATTGGGTAATGGTTCTGCAGGCCATATAAGCATGGCACCAGCATCTACTCGGCTTCTGGAGAGGCCTCAGAGAGATTTTACTCACAGCAGAAGGTGAAGCAGGAGCAGGCAGGTCACATGGCAATAGCAGAAGCAAGGGGGTGCAGTGGGAAGTGTCACACACATTTAAACAGGCAGATCTCACAAGAAGTCACTCGCTATCGCAAAGAGAGCACCAAGCCATGAGGGATTCACTTCAATGACCCAAACACCTCCCACCAGGACCCACTTCCAACAGTGGAGATTACAATTCAATATGAGATTTAAAGGGGACAGCAACCAAACTATACTACTGGCAAAGTTGACTAACTGCAACAGAGACTGTATTGCCTGCAAAGCCTAAAGTACTTACCCTCTGGCCCTTTACAGAAAAAGTTTGCCAATACTTGGTATAAACTAATCCTGATTACTCCATTCCGCTTACCAATAATTGGTTTGAATAAAAGCATATGACACAATCCTAGCCAATAAGAGCACATGAAAACGTCTGTGAAACGTTATGGGGAACGTTTACTGGCTAATTGAGAGAAACATTCAGCCCAATAGAGGTTCTCTTTAAGTACAATAATAAAGCTGATCACATTTAAGCCTGATGAGTCAGTGTGTACTTTTACCTGTGGCCAAAAACTTCCTAATAACGTTCCCATTTCATGGAATGTAAGTGAAAGAAACAACTAGCGAGCGAGAGTCGGAACAGATGCGGGTAGCCATTAATAAGACTAAAGAAGTAGCTCCCCTAAAAAGGCATTTACTTTTTATAATAATGCAGGCTTGGAGGGATGACTGAAGAGCCACATTGGTCTCTACAAAACACAGCGAGAATTCTGCTTCTATTGCATTTTTTAAAATTCTACCCTAAGAAATCAATACTTGACAATTAGCCATGATTGCAAACAATCACTAAGATAGCCATACATTTTTAAACAAAATGAAAGATTATTTCACATGAAACAGACTAAGTAGAGGCTGGATAACTTATAAAGAAAATAGTTTTAATGGGTTCCTGGTCCTGCAGGCCATATAAGCATGGCACCAGCATCTACTTGGCTTCTGGGGAGGCCTCAGAGAGATTTTACTCATAGCAGAAGGTGAAGCAGGAGCAGGCAGGTCACATGGTGAAAGCAGAAGCAAGGGGATAGGGTGAGAAGTGTCACACACATTTAAGCAGGTAACTTGTAAGTTACCCTCCTCTAGATAGTTAGATGTGACTAGAGAAAGAAAGGATAACTAAATTTTCATTTACTTAAAAAATTTCCTATCAATGAATATAGTCTGATTTAAGACAGTCCCATTTAAAGTGGCATTCATTCAACAGATAATTACTGAGCATCCACTGTACACTTCGTACTTGAGATATAGCAGAAGACAACCAAAAATGACCCTTGTTATTGAGGAATTCATATTATAGTGGGAACAGCCCAATGAAAATCCAAAACAGTAAATAAGCAATGAAAACAGTGCGATGAAGGAAACATAGGACGGTAAAGGAAAATGGTACTATTGGAGGGATTCCGGGGAAAGGGGTATCTGCATAGATTCAATGGGATACAATTTGAGCAAAGATGTGAAGGAATTAAAAGGGTTAAGGAGGTGACTTGGTAGTCAGAAGATCCAGAGAAAGTAAAATGTAAAACACATGTTCATGCCTAACATATTCAAGGCCACTGTGGTTTGGAAAAAGTAAGAGGAATAGCAGTAGTAGAAGAAATTATAGGCCCACATTAAGTAAAAATCTGTAAGTTATTGTAAAGACTTTGGCTTATGCTCAGGGTGAAATGGCGGATCACTGCAAGACTTGAACAGAGAAGTGCTATGACCTGATACACAATTTAAAAAGATCACACTATGCAGAGACTAGACCATAGTGATGGGAGTGGAGAACAATGAAATGCAGGAGAGCTGGCAAAAGGTATTAAAGTAGCACAACAGAGATACTGGTAGATGCGGAGGTGGTAAAAGGCTGCCTATTTCTGAGAAAGAGACAGAGACAGAGACAGAGAAAGAGAGAGAGAGAGGAGAGTGTGTGTCCATTTAAATTTTTTAAATTTTCAAGTAACTTCAAGTATTTTCTAGTAATTTTCAAAAATTTCCAAACTAAAAATTGCTAGGAACAGTAAAGAATACACCTAAATCTCCTATCTAGTTTCCAGTATTGCAGCAACCAAATACTACAAACTGGGTGGCTTAAAACAAGAGTTTATTGTCTCACAGTTCCAGAGGCTAGAAGTCTGAAATCAAGGTGTGAGCAGGGTCATGCTCCCTCTAAAATTTGTCATGAAAACTTCTTCACGGCTTCTGGTGGTTTGCTAGCAAACTTTGGCATTCCTCGGCTTGCAGCTCCATAACTCCAATCTCTGCCTCTGTTTTCACATGGCATTGTGCCTGCCTGTCAATCTTCGCATGGCCCTTGCCTTATAATGATGCCAATCATAGTGGGTTGGGGGCCCACTCTACTCCAGTATGACATTATCTAAACTAATTACACATACAACAATCCTATTTACAAATAAAGTCATATTCTGAGGGACTGGTGGTGAGGATTTCAATATATCTGTTTTGGCAGGACACAATTCAACCAATAACAATTTATTCTTTTTTTTTTTTTTTTTTTGTGATCCAAAGAGGTAAATTTATTTAGTACAAGTCAAATAGCAAGTAAATAGCAGAACCAGGACAAAATTCAGGAATTTGGAGACCAAGTTCAGTACTCTTCCCATTTCACCTTGAAGTGCTCCACACACACTTAAAAAATTGAATTGAAGTAAATTGATTCAACTGAGGTTATTATGGTGAAAGAGAAATGACAAGTTTCCAAAGACCCAGCGATGTGTTGCGAGTACAGTACCATAAAGAATATCCCTGGTCAAGTCATCATATTAAACTCTTCTTTAAATATAACATTGTATCCCATTTGATTTCTTTCCTTTCTTTTCTGTTGACATGGGGTCTCGCTCTGTCCCCCAGGCTGGAGTGCAGTGGTGCGATCATGGTTTCCTCCAGCCTCAACCTCTCAGGCTCAAGTGATTTTTGGTCCTTAGTTTCCTGAGGAGCTGGGACTACAGGAGCACACCACCACACCTGGCTAATTTTTTTTTTTTTTTCAAGAGATAGGATCTCCTTGTGTTGCCCAGGCTAGTCCCAAACTCCTGGGCTCAAGTGATCCTCCTGCCTCAGCCTCCCAAAGTGCTGGGATTACAGACATGAACCACCATGCCTGGCCCAATTCACTTTCTATAATTATACATATAATTATTTTCCCTGAACATTTGAGACAGACAACATGATGATGAGCCTTGTATCTAGATATTTCAGTATTTCCTCTAAACAGGGACATTTTCTTATATACCCATAGTACAGTTACTAACTTCATTGAACTGAAAACAGTCACACATCACTTAACAACAAGGATGTGTTTTGAGAAATGTATCATTAGGCAATTTCATCATTGTGGGAATATTACAGAGTGTATTTACACAAGCCTAGATGATACAGCCTACTACACACATAGGCTAGGTGGGATAGCATATTGCTCCTAGGTTATACTTGCAAACAGTATATAAGTTATACATTGTATTGTATATATATTGTATACAGGTTATACATGCAAACCTGTATAGCATGTAACTGTCCCAAATACTGTGGGCAACTGTAACATAATGGTATTTGTGTATCTAAACATATTTAAACATAGAAAGATACAGTATAAATATAGTATTATAATATTATAGGGGCCTTAGTCATGCATATGTGATGCATTATTGACAGAAACATCATTATATGGTGCATGATTATATTTGTACTGAACAGTTATCTAATCTGCTGGCTGTGTTTCAATGTTGTTAATTCACCCAGTAATATTCCTTTTAACATTGTATATCTTCCACTTCAAGATCCAGTCTACCGCTGCATACTGCACTTAGTTTTCACATCTCTTTATTATAGTATCCTTTAAACAGTAAACCTTTCCAGCATTTTTTTCTTTCACTATACTTATACTTCTGAAGAATAAAGTTGATGAGTCATTTTTATAGTCCCTTCTATCACTCTGATGTTCTTTATCAGAAGTGTTTTTTCCCCCTTCTCCTTCAAACTTAGAAGTGTTTTATTTTGTGTGTGTGTGTGTGTGTGTGTGTGTGTGTGTGTGTGTGTGTGTGTGTTCTTTAATAGAAGAGTACTGAGGCTTTAGGACAAGTCAGAGCCAGATCAGTCCATAAATGACAATGCCACAGATGCTAGGATATGTGGAGGGAATTTTCCAAAAAGAAAGAAATTCTGTACTGAAGAGATAATAGATAAGGGGGTGCAGCTTGAAGTCTAAGTTTTCTCGGGGGATGGAACTATGGAGAAACTTGTGTTGCAGGAGAATATGGGCAAAGAAAGAAGCTGTCAACTCCAGTAAAGATGCACCTTAAGTGAGGGAAAGATTGGGTATTCCCAAGGCTGATGCACTAAGAGAGAAATAAGGAAATCAGAGCGAGGGCAAAAGGCAGTACTGAATTTCAGCAGTTGTCATCTTAATAGTAAAGCTGTATTAGAAGTCTGTTATATGCCTGGATCACATGGCAAAACACACATCCACACTCACAACCACACTAGTACACGACAAAACACACATACACACTCTCACACCCACACTACGTCACCCATCACAACAACAAATGTTTGACCTCATTATTTATTTTTTTTATGTGGCGGGGAGCTAATAGTGGTTTTGGTGTAAAGTTAGAAAGTAGAAAAGAAAAATCAGTAAGCCATTCACAGAGTAAGTAAACATGTGTGTGGCTCAAAACAAATCAAATTATTGCTCTGTATAACTCCAACTGCTCTCACAAGCAGCAGAATTTTGTTAAATAGATAACCTCACCCACTTTCCAATTCAGTTGTATGCAGTTTGGGGCATGAACTTGGAAGACCTGAATTGCCCAGTATGACTAGGTAAGAAAAAAATTTAAATATTTGAGGGCCAGAGGTGTCATGGAAGAGAGGGATCAACCTAGTGGCAGCACCACATGAGTAGAGAAGGGAGGTTTGAGAGGTCTCTGGTCAAAGCAGCCCAAAGGGAACGTAGAGGACAATTACTAAGAATGGCTTTTAAAATTATTTGCTATGGGGCGTGCTCCCACCTTTCTCCAGCTTGTATCACTTAGAAAATCTTTAATGTAGGGGCTACACTGCTCAGTAATGGTTTTCTTGTGAAAACAGATTATTTTGGGTAAATTTGAGAATGGTCTGGTAGTTGAGTTCTATGTCTGGGTTAATGCCAAAACACACACACACACACACACACACACATTAAAAATACATTATAAGTTGGGCATGGTTCCACGTGACTGTAGTCACAGCTACTAGGAAGGCTGGGGCAGGAGGGTCGCTTGAGCCCAGGAGTTCAAGGCCAGCCTGGGCAACATAGCAAGACAGACCCCATCTCTTCAAAACCAAACAAAAACAAAAACAAAAGTACATTATGCCACTAAGCTTGAGATGAGGATAGAGGAGATTCTGAGAGAGTCAAGCACTGTGAAATCACAAAAATTCCTTGAAAACTCAAGACTTTCAAGGGCCTTGAATTGGTGAGGTGAAAGTCAAGAACTTCAGACATAAAGACCAACCCAGCTGATATATGGATATATGTGAACTATATAAAAAATTGTACTAAGGTAGGGGTGTGTGTGTCTATGAGATATATATTTGTGTGTGTGTGTGTGTGTGTGCACACGCATAAAGTCCTGACCCCAAACCATACACCAATGTACGCACTATGCTGCAAGGTTGAATTTAGAAAATATCAAGCCCAAACAAAGCTGTAGAAATGTAATAGGCTGAGGATGGATGGTGAGATCTGCTAGGATGAATGGAGAACGGGGGTCCTATAACTTCATCTTTTATTGCCCTCCCACCCACCACCCAAGCAGACTTTCCCATAGCTCTGAGATGCTGGCCTGGAACTATAGACTAGAGTATTCACATTCAGTACCCAGTTCTAAAGGAAGTAATGTGCTGCAGAAAAAAAAAAATGGAGAAATCTCTCTAGCTCCTAAAGACCCTTTAAGCCCACGGCAGAACTCCAGCTCAACTTTTTGAAGCATTTTATCTATTTTATTTTCCCTGTGTAGTGTAGGACACCTCCTTCGGTTTTTGTGCTTCCTCTAGAAAAATTCCTTTTTAATCAATATTTCAGAAAAAAAAAAACCCACAAAGACACACACACACACACACACACACAAAAGTCAGATGTGGGAACCCTAGATCCACCCAACTGCTTAGATTGACTCTTGTCATTTCTACTCTTCTTTGAATTTTACTAAATCAATGAGATGAAATGTCTCAGGAAATATTTGACCATTATCCTTCTAGTGGAACAGACTGAGCAGGGCAAAGGTTAGAGCGGGGCAGAAGGCTTCTTGCCAACGCTCACACATAAACTCACAGAGGACTCTGGGGTAGAATCTCAAACACTGATTCAGTGACCTTGAAATGGACTATTAAGAAAGCACAGTGTATCTGCAGGAAAGCAGAGTCTCACAGCACTTGTTCATCATCACCTTCCTGTATGAGGAGACACTGGTCCAAGCCTTTGTGTCACAACTGATTTGAGGTGCAATGATGAGTCTCTAAAGTCATCGGATCAGATGATAAAAACTTACCTCTGGTAACCACAGGTCTAAAATTTGGCATCCATCCTTGGCAGAAGGTTACTGACTAGATAGTCACCTGAGAATCACTCACTGAAAGTTCGTTATTTGAGTTTTACAAAGAACATTAGAAAATATTTCAGTCACTTTAAAAAATGAATAACACAGGAATGGACACAGAGTTCTATGGAAAGTTGTATTTTTCATGAATAATGAAGAGCGCCATGTTGCTGAGAGAGAGGAAAGTCAGAATGGGGCTCCAGTCCCTCATTTTTTTGTTTTTGTTATTGTTTTTCAGGGTCAACATAGAGGTGAGAGGAATATGGCCTTGCCTGACTCCTCTCTCGGGGTATCAGTGTCTCTCAACCATCAGCCCATTCCATGGATCAAACTGATTCGTTTATCTGACGTACTACAACACTGACCCTCTCTATCCCAGCACTACTATATACACCTTAACTCAATTTGTTGTGCCTGTTATTGCACTGAGTACCATCCCGGAGAGATCTGCCAAGTTCTTCAGCTGGTTAGCCTCTTCTGTTTGAAGGTACTCAGGCATGGACTCCAACTTCCAGGTCAGCCTTCTAGCGGCAGGCATCGGTGAAGGACTTGTTCCTCCCTAACTCCTTGCACTGTGTTTTACGTCAAGAGCATCTTTCTCTCCACACATCACAGACCCCTGCCTGGGCACACCCTGCATGTGGAAGCTGGCAACCTTTTCTTTTTTAGCCTGGATGTCAATAAGCATTTGAAGACATGAGTCAAAAAGAAACTGGATTTTCAGATTTTGGAAAACAAAAAAAGAAGGAAAGGTCATTTCCAAAACATCTCAGGCCAGGTTATTGGCTGAATTTTCTGAATTCCATAGAATTACTTAATGATGAACAGGGCAAAATCCTCAGTCCCTCCAGAGCACTGAAGGGGAAGCAGAGCAGCTGCAGTGTACATAGCATCTCCCAAATATCAAGAACTTGGGACATGATTTGCAGCGCAAGTAAAGTTAACTCTCTTAGGAGGGCACAGGGAAGTCTTTGTAGCTTACAGTCTTAGTCTGTGGCAGCTGTTCCCCAAGAGAGTCTCCCTTTGTTTTATTATCAATGTGAAGCCCATTGCCATCCAAAGACTAATGCAGGCTAAAGAATTCCTACTGCTTCCTCAGCTGCAACCTGTATCCCACGCCAAGGCCCAGCTCCATCATCTTTCTGCAACTTTGCCCTAATTACTGCCTTTCTATCTGGCTCAGAGATAACCTGAGAGGCCAGATTTCAACCCTCTCTCCTTCTCAGATTAAGGCCTAGAGAGTATCCCTCCCTGGAACCCAGAAACAAGTATAGTTGCTCACCCAACCTGAAATTCTACACCTGAAATGGCACTGCAGCAGAAATAGCTAAAATATTTCTGGACTTTATTTACCTATTGAGGCCCAGAGATCTTTGGAAGCCTCCATGCCTCCAGCTCCCAATCTTCCCCAGGACAGCCTGACCTTCTCATCATATGTCCTAGTCTCTATCTTTCCTGAAGAATTTGTTTTCAGCAAGGGAATGAGGAAGGAACTTGGACACGGCCTTCAACATAGGCTCACAGAACAAGAGAAGGACCAGGCCTACAGCATCCTAGAGACTCTTGCTGATGCAGCCTAAAGATAAATTATTAGGAACCTCTCAATTGAAAGGTAAATATGGACTCTCAAGGACTTCCATGTCGAAGGGCCAGAGCAACGAGGATCTCAAGTGGATTGTACTGATGCACCCAGGAAAATTCTATTTAGAAGATGCAGAAAATTTCACCTAGGGAATGAACTGGGGAAGGGCTCAAAAGATAACCAATCAAGGGGCTCAGAAAGCCTCCTTGATCCTTCCTTGATCCAGGCACTTGACAAGTAGGGAAAACCCACTTTTTTTTTCCTCCCTTTTCATTCTTGCTGTCATTTAAAAACCCACTTGATTTGCTTTCACAAGTGGCAGAAGTGGGGTGCACTTCTCATGGTCCTTGAATCCATAAAACCATGGTGTCAAAAGAGAACATCTCAATCCTGGCCTTTTCACCATGCCACCTTTCCCTACTCAGAAACCCATGTTTCAGAGGCAGACTCAAAATCTGAGCTGAGAGAAAACAGATAATTATGGAAGAAAAATGTGGCATCTAGTCCTCTCCTGTGGGTAAGCAAGGCTAGTGGCACAAGGTGGTCCTGCTTTGATATTTGCAAGGGCCTTGCATAGACTCATTAGGTTAGGGCAGACGGAAAATACATCTCTGCACATAGTAAATATTGTCACCTCTCACATACTACAACTAAGACAGAACCTGGCAGAATGTGACTAAAATGGGGGCCAAAAGGGCAACCCAGAGCTAACTATAAGTTAAACAACAGCAGATCCTGAACCCAGGAATAAGAATCGGAATTGTGCCCCAGGGGACGGACTCCAGCCATAGCAGAGGCGTGCTTCAGAGACTAGAGCTACGAGGTGAAGTTAGAGGTGCCTTCAAGGACCAATGGTTCCAAGGATATGGCATAATTAAGGCTATGGAGTCCCACATGCCTCATAAAACAAAACCAGAAAATCAAATAAGTTAAGCACTCTGAGAACTAATTAGCTTAGAATCTCCCAAATATTCAATGACAATTTGGGTAGTCTAAGGGCTATAATAACCAAGAAATACTTTGTACCATTATTGGCAGTCCAAGATCTCCGGAAATCATGCCCTGAAGACCATCTTTCTTCTTAGTTAAAACTCTAAACAGAGGCACAGTCTGACAGCCGGGCTCATGATTGTATCACTTAAGTGCCCACTGACCCAGAAAATTTGCTAATGGCTCACAGCCTCATCCCCATAGCATACACTGTGGGGATATGGCACCTTCCCATGTTTTATAGATCCACTTAGAGTACATAGAAAGTACCCTTGGGTAGCAAGAGCTCGAATGCCCTAAGTTTCAGGCCCTCCTGAAAGATCTGGGATACCAATTTACAGCAAAGTGAAAAAAATGGGAATCCTATAATAGCCGTATCCAATTAGTAAAGAATCCAGAATTTGGACACAGGATGGGGACTTCACACACTAGAGGGAAAGCACTTTCCTGCAAAGTTCATAGGAAGAGAGAGACCCTGGTGAGCAATGTGTCCCAATTTCTGCCCCAAAGAAGACAGGCTCCTCAAAAAACTAAATTCAGAGAATGGATGAGTCATTTGTCTCAGTGGATACATCCCAAGAGAGAAAACAAAAGCCAGTAAGGTGCCCTGCTAATGCCAAATCAATGTCAGCCTCTGAAAAAAGCCCAGGCCAGGCCCCATTCAAACCAAAGTTGTCTCTGAGTGGTGTGGACACTGAAGATAACATGACAGTCACACAATGAGGAATCTAGGCCCAGGCAGAGCTTGGAGGTAAACGGTGCCGTGATTGTAGACCACTCTCCCTTCTTAAGCAAAGCAAAGTAACAAAAGCCACATCCTGCAGCCTTCACACAGATTTTGAGGACCTGAATTTTTGGAGAAGGGGCAGCATCTTTGTCCATTTGTGCTGTTATAAACAAATAACACAGACTGGGTCATTCATAAATATAGAAATTTGTTTCTCACACTTCTGGAGGCTGGGAAGTCCAAGACCAAGGTGCCAGCAGGTTCAGTGTCTAGTGAAGGCAGCTCTCTGTGTCCAAGATGGTGCCCTGTTGCTGCATCCTCCAGAGGATGATGTTGTGTCCTTACATGAAGGGATGGAGGGGTAACTCGCCCCCTCCAGGCCTTTTATAGGGCACTTCATCACCTCCTAAGGGCCCTCCCTCATAATATTGTTTCACCTGAGATTAAATGTCAACATGAGTTTTGGAGGGGACACAAACATTCCAACCATAACAAGCAAGTGGTTCATAAACAGAAACAGAGGTCCTAGCAACACTGAAAAAGTCAATAGTGTCTGAAGCATCCTCCTTCCATACTTCCCAATTAGCCTGTGTTCCCAAGCTGGCTCCACCAACAGGTGTCTAGGTTTCGAGATACCACAGCTCACCCTCACCCATGCTCTGGGCTCTGTCTCTTTGGGCTGTCATTTCTACTGGGCTAAAAGTCCTCCTTCATCCCTTCCTGGAAGGGAAGTTCTTTTTAATGAAAATTTCAGGCTGGTGTGGTGGCTCACTCCTGTAAAATTCTCACCCTTGGGAGGCCAAAGCTGGTGGATTATTTGAGCCTAGGAGTTTCAAACCAGCCTGGGCAATATGGTGAAACCTCGTTTCTACCAAAATAATAATAATAAAATGCAAAAATTAGCCAGGTGTGATGGTGTGTGATAGTGGTCCTAGCTACTCAGGAGGCTGAGATGGGAGGATCGCTTAAACCCAAGAGATTGACGCTGCAGTAAGCCATGATCAAGCTGCTGCACTCTAGCCTAGGTGACAGAGCGAGACCCCATCTCAAAAAAAGAAAAAACAAAAAAAGAAAATTGCAGTTTATGTGAACAAAATATATTTCACTACCCTGTTCTCTGAAGAGGACAGTCTCTGTTATCCTATCCAAAAATATTTTTTTCCAAATGTATTTGTTTCTTCTAATAGGAGAGTAGTATCTTCCATCTCTGACACATTTGGGGTAAAGGCTTATGGCATCTTTGTAGCTTGGGGTGGTTATGTGAGCATCATTCTCAAATATGACATTCCATGTATGGCTTTGGTTGCATGGCCATTATTCCACTTATATACAGTCTAGATATCAAAGAGCTGTTCTCTTTCCCAGTGGCCACAAAATTCTTAATTTATTTGAGGTCAGTGTTGACAAGCACACAAACAGATAAAGACTAACAACTAGATTCTCTATTGTCTCTCACCTAACAGAGAACAGGTCTCTATAAACAATGAACCCACTTATAGATATCACCAAATGGTCAGACCTTAAATTCCCAAATCATTCCTGTCAATAAGGGGGAATAATTTATTGGGCAAAATGAGCCCAAAACATAAGAGCCGTGGAATTAGTAGAGAGGAAAACTGAAATCAGAAAAACAAAGTTAGCAAAATCCTATTGTTATTATGGATTCATCTCTGGGAACCAAGACAAAACATATGTAGAAGAAAATTTCCCGTGAAGTACATTCCTACACGATAAATTTTGCCTTGCTTTGTCAGTTGAACCCACTGGATATCTCAGTGGAGGACCTCCAAAGCTGTTAAAATTAATTTTAAAAAAAGAAAGGTAAAATCACAGCTGTCATACATGTATAAGATTAATAGGTGTTAAAGATTTTATTTTACTCATAATAAGAGATCCAGTCAAATGTTATAGCTGCTTTCTCTTTCTGGATATGTTTTGAAAATATATCCAAGGATTTCCTAAAAGACTGAATGTATAATGTATAATGAAGAATCTTCTTTAGAGAAGATATGAGTTAGAAGTAAAATTTTATCTTCCTACCATATGGATATAGTTCTTTTTCATCCAGCATTTTTATAGTTGATTTTCAGTATTTGTGAACACCAAAAGCATGTTCAGTATAATCTGAAACAAAGAAGAGAGCACCTGCTGTTAGGAACAGTCATTTTAAGTTGAACAAAACCATTCAGGAGAGAAAATAAAAACACGTGCTGAGTTGGTGGCTTTATCTCAAAAGAACCAGTTCTCAACCAAGACAAAAACAAACTCATGGGGAAGTTTTGCTTGGAAAGTAGCTTCAATATTATTTAATACCAGTAACTGGATTATAGGAAGACATATATTACTTTATTAATCTTACAATGAGTCATATAACCCATGGCATTTTGACTAATTGACTCATAATTTTAAACACTAACTTCATAACATATACAATAAGCTGTATATTCAACAGTTGTATTTGGCTGGTTACCCCATAATTATAAGGAGTAGTTCAGATAGTTCATAATATATATGGATGGGTAGATATTACATAGTGGCTATTTATTAATGAAAAGATGAAAAGACATAACTTGGAATTTCTTATTTAGTAATGAAGAAATAAACAAGCTACAACTAATGTTAGATCTCCAGACTTTATTAAAAATAATCAACAACTTTATATCATCTCAATTCAATTAGTGTTGTGAATTTATTGAGAATTATTTTTATATCAAAAAATTGATATATATATGTGTATATGTGTGGTGTGTGGTGTGTGTGTGTGTGTGCGCGCGTGTGTATGTGTAAAAAAAGAGAGAGAGAGAGAGACTCAAGTAAAGAAAAAGCAAGGCACAGTTGATAACTAATTTTCCACCTACAAATGGCTATCACTGTCTGGATGTTGAAATAGGAACCACCTAGTATACTTGCTGAGAATTCCAACCTCAGAAATACTGTCCAAAACATGTTGGAATGTATGTGTTAACGTGGTGGAACTTGTAGTTTATGATAAAATTACACTTTGATAGAACCCGTTGATTCTATTACATTATTTTCTCAGGAATTCATCATTATTGAAATGGATTTACTGTGGTTACTGTAAATGCCTAGAAGCATTCAGTATTTATTCTTGCAGAGGAACCAGCAATAACATATAGATCACCACCTAAAATTGGGTCATACTATTTGCTTATGGAGTGTTATACTTTACATATGCAAATGTGACTATCATACCACCAATACTGGTGCAACTGCTATATTCTCTGACTGGGAACTTATTTTCATTAGCCCCTACTTTGTTCACCCAAGCTGTGATCAACAAGGAAAAATGTTTTTAATAGTCCAGTTAAAAGGACAATATGGTAGTTGAAAACAGAATGAAAGGTACTAATCCATCAGTGATGAAAAGCAAGTTTGGCTTTGTTAACACTAACTAATTAATAAGCCAAACAGCCCTTGTATTTAAAATGTAATCATTTACAAAGGCAGCAAAGTTACAGGAGGAAATAGCACTGGATTAGTAGTCAGGGGACTCAGAGCCTCATTCCAAGGACAATTGCCTTCACTTCCCTATGTTTTCCACTTTTGTCCTCAAAAATAAACTAAGTATTTGCTGGTGGAGTTCCACTCAATCGGCTTCTGGTGTTTGACACATTCTACTAAAGGTGAATTTTCAGAATGTCACACAAGGTACCTGTTCCTTTATACATCCCTTATCAGTGACATCTCATCACCTCTCACTACCCACATATCTGGTACACAGTTTGGCCAATAGTCTTTATATATTTGGGGGCCTTCTAAAATCCCTGGGGATAATCACATTTGTTTTCTTAATCGTCTTTGAGGAATTGTGCTCTTATTCATGAGTGTCTCTTTCAGCACCTAATATATTTTTTCAATAATGCATCAATCAATTTTAAATAATTAGAAAGTATTTTTCAACATAGTTATGACAATCTCCCAAACAAAGTTTTTTTTTAGGTCATACTGGAGTCATAAAACTAATGATTTTGCAAGTTCACTTTAGGCAGAAACATTTTATGTCAGCAGATAAAGCACATTTCACTGATAAACTAAAAACAAACAAGTTTCCCATGTAGTTGTCCTTAATAAGAAGTTAAACACAATGAATCCAGTCTAATCATGAGTAGTAACCAGATGGCTAGGCAATATTTGACACATGACTTATCTGTCAATGCTCATAGCCACGTACTCAATTCACTCTGGGTTTGACCTTGATTGTCTTACAGACTCTGTCAATCACGATGGCATGTGATTCTTTAATCCAAGGTAAATTTCCTCTGTAACTACAATCAGATGGTTTCTAAGGCATCACTGTCAGTCACTCAGTTATCCCCAAAGGTAGGCTTTCTATAAGTGTGCGTGATAGTCAACAAACCTTCAGTTAAAATGCCAGTGGAAGATAATTTATGCTGTACTTGACATAAGTTTGCTGGAAAGAACGAGCTTTCAGGAGAGACTAATTCAAGAAACTGGATTGGGAAACTTGGATAAGGAAAGTCAAGAGTAACCCTAAAACTCAAACTAATCAGTAACTCTCTTGCAATCAAGCCTGTTACACAGTATTCAGGGAAGTAAAATCCTCTTACTAGACCCATCAATGAGCAAGTGGACCCAAAGTATGTGTTTCTTATTTGAAAAGCATGAGATAAAATTTGTGTTAAAAGACAGTCAAGTTTGAATCCCGGTTCTACTATTTCACTATTGATAAGGTTAAACTTTACATCTCACTTTTCTAACCTGTAAAGTAACATATCCTTCTAGACTATTGTGAAGAATGAATTTGATAATAAATGTAAATATACCTAGTATCACACATGACCTAGTAAAGTGGTCCCTTAATGTTAGTTCCATCCCTATCCTTCTAGAAAACATTTTAATTTAAAAAGAAATGTTTTAGGTTAGATGTATTATTTACCAGATTAGGAAATTTAAACTCTTAAAAAAAAATCTATAAAAATCAGAGAGCTCTTAATTAGGACTCTCTTTTATCTACCATGTAGATACAATCAACATACATGCACCATCTAATTCAGCAGCCATAAGCTACCTATGGCTACGGAGCCCTTGAAATGTTGCTAATCTGAATTGAGACGTGCTGTAAGTAAAATATACAGTAGATTTATAAGGCGTAGTACAAAAAATGTAAAATATTTCACTTATCATTTTTACAACTGAGTACCTATGAAGTAATAATTGTTTTACATAAAATATATTACTAATATTAATTTTACCTATTTCTTGTTGTTGTTTGTGGCTCCTGGAAAAAGTAAATTTGGCTATGTAGCTCACATAACATTTCTAAATGATAGTGCTAGTATATATAGTTGCTCTTTAATGAACGTCTGAATACACAAATTTGGTAGGTGCTTTCGGAATTATACCTGTAGACCATCTTACTAAACACAGTCCTTGGAAATTAAAATACACAGTGAGTATAAATTGGTGAATATTAAAAGCTTTGAAGAGAGAGTACTATGAGAAAAATAAAAGTTCAGCATAAAATTGCGAATGGTGGTGTTGGACATGAAAAACACATTGTCTTCAATGACATTCATAGTGTACACTCTTAATAGGGTAATATTTTTTGTTATAGCTACTACAGGGAAAGCATTCATCCATGCTGGAAGTTGAAGTTTATTATCTCAACTTCATTGGAGGTACAAGGTATTGTATTAATGAAATCTAAGTCTCTTCTCTCCTTACCAATTCATCCTATTTGGGGCATTATGGGACTGTCAGCTAAACAGTTTTATTTTATTCAAAGAACAGAAGACCAGGAAGCAACGTTTCTTATTTCCCTCCCACCAAAAATACTCTCGTGGATAATTTTTATTTGACCAGAAATATTTTAATCATGTGAGCACTTAATAAGGTACAAATAATTATGTGCAATTACATGATAATTACTCTCAACATAATTACCACACCAGTGCAGCTTTGTTAGAGATAATCAGATAGCTACTGGTGAACTGCAAATTAATTGATAACAGGACATTTATAATTGCAAATGATCATGATTACCTTGGAGTATGAGCACATTAGAAATGTGAGTAGGATGGCAGGAGGATCAGAGACATTCGTTTAACAGAAATGTCATAGAATAAGTAAGATTAGATCATAAATCTACTGGACTCAGTTCCAACCTAAAGGATGCTCTGTGTCTGCTATTTGCAGATTTTTTGGTCATATGTCATTTAGTATATACACAGCCTATATTGGGGTAGTCTACCAATCAGAGATTTTCTTCCTGTGTGCACCATCTGTGTTGTAGTCTGACTGTATTTATAGGCATCTTAGTAGCAAATTACACTTTTAGAGTTAGACGATAACAGAATGCCTACCCTCTCAAAAAGATACAGATGCCAAGAGGTAAAAATGTCTTAAGATCATACACACAATGAGTGACGGGCCTACAGAATTTCAATTCTCCTCATTTCCAGTCTAGAACTGCATTAAATTAACATGGCACAAACCTAATTTCTTCACATACTATTTTACAACATTGTCATACTTGAACATTGACCCTCAAATACATATTTAATCATTGATTCAAGCCTAACATAGGTCTCTGTTTTAAGGCCATCCTAAACATTAATATCTGAGAATTCATTGGTTTGATGTTAATTGCAAGTTTTTTCTAAATCACACTAATATGAACATGAATCTATTAAAGCAAACACTACTTTCCATGGTAGAATGCCTATCACACTTTATGAAACACTCTTCCTATTCCACATTCCGACTGTATGCCAGAATGTTTCTATAATTCTTTGAGTTTAAGATGGCTTAGAATAGCACTCTGCACTTCAGAAAACAAAAAAAAGTATGCACTTTTGTGTAGAGCAATGTATTATCCACTAATTCAAAGACATATGTGTTACAGCCCTGTCCCTTGAGAAGCTCAAAGCTCTCATAGAGTATAAAAGCCTTACACAAATACCTTCAACAACAGGCAGCATGAAATGCATGCTATGAAAGTGGTGCATCCTGCTACAGAATTTCACAGGTCCTAGCTACCATTCCAGGATGAAGTGAATGGTAACGACTTCAAAAATAAAGGAGAAATGAGCTGGGGCTTGAAGGGTATTCAAATTTAGGAATACGGAGTAAGGACATATAAGGTAGTATATGAAAAAAATTTTAAATCCAGATGACAGAGAAAGAAAAGCAAGCAATTGTGATGGTTAAATTTTATGCATCACCTTGGCTAGGCTATGGGGCCCAGTAGTTTGGTAAAATACTAGTCTTGATATCGCTTTGAAAGTATTTTGTTGATGGGATTAACATCTATAATCAATTTAGTTTAAGTAAAAGAGATTATCCTCCCTAATGTGGGGGATCTTCATCCAACCAGTTGAAGGCCTTAAGTGTAAAAACTGAAGTTTCCTGGAGATACACACACACACACACACACACACACACACACACACACAAAATCCTATTGGTTCTGCTTCTCTAAAGAGCCCTGGCAGATACAGCATATTAAGATAAAAGTAAGTAGCCAAACACAAGAGCAAAGGAAAATGACTGGAAGTTAGATTTGGAATAGACAGCACAGGTGTGCTGAATAGCCCGCTAAAGAATTCAGATGTCTGGAAGAATTCAGGGAGGAGCCCCAGAAAGTGTGTTGAGCAGAGGAGCAAAAGCAGCCCAAGAAGTGCACTTAGGAGACAAGTGTGAGTAGTATTTCTGATGGATGAGAGGAAAAAAGATATGAGATGTTCAGAAACCAGGTGGAATGTTATTAACAATATTTAATTGCTAACCTTCCCAAATCAATAAAATCCATGAAAATCACATTGAAAATGTTGAATTCCATCCTGTAATAAAATAATATGGTGATAAAGTCATACATTCTTACCTCTACATTTAAGAGCTCTTTTGAGAAAACACTTGGTTGTAGCAACTCTTGCTTTAAACTTTTGTTTTCATGATTCTTTAATGGATACACAGTCTACTATTACTACTATTACTCATATCTCCTGCTTTCATCCACATTTAACTATTTGACATACAAGGAAGTGGGCATCAAGTGCCCTTTATTAAAAAAAAATTCTCTCTGATTCCTGAGTGATTTTTTTTTTTTTTTTTTTTTTTTTTTTTAGACGGAGTCTCGCTCTGTCGCCCAGGCTGGAGTGCAGTGGCCGGATCTCAGCTCACTGCAAGCTCCGCCTCCCGGGTTTACGCCATTCTCCTGCCTCAGCCTCCCGAGTAGCTGTGACTACAGGCACCTGCCACCACGCCTGGCTAGTTTTTTGTATTTTTAGTAGAGATGGAGTTTCACCATGTTAGCCAGGATGGTCTCGATCTCCTGACCTCGTGATCCGCCCGTCTTGGCCTCCCAAAGTGTTGAGTAATTTTTTTACCTTTATATTTCTGCATGCTGTTACATGTGTCTATAGGTTTTCTTGGGTACAAAGATCACTCTTTGTTGATTTTCTCCTGACTTCCATTTGACAGGAAAGTTGTTTCTCAAAATATTCTTATAAATTCAGAAAGGGTTCCAATTTCTTGATATTGACCTTGAAGTGTGTTTATTTCTTGCATTACTTGTGCTAGTATAGTTTCTTTCATATTTAAGTTGGTTTTTAAAGCAATGAATCCCCTAAGCTATATCAAGTATCTTAAAATATAACCGCTGAAATTAGAAAGCAAAAATAAAAGTGATAATCTTGGTCCAGTTTGCTTGTGGCATATCATGCTAATCTGTTGACACTTTTTCTTAAAGCAGTGTTATACTAATTACCATCATTAGCAAACATCCTCCATAATGTTGGCCATATGTGCATACCACCAGAACTGTTTACTTAGCATTGTTAAATTCATATTTTAAATTTAAATATGTATTTTCCATTTGTCTTAATGAATAGACTCAAGGAAGCCATGGACTTGCCATGCTGGTTATAGTTTCCTAATATACACAATAATATATACATATTTTTACTATTAAAACAAAAGCTAATCTTAGGTATGTCACCCAAAACAATCATAGTACCATTCACTAAGTGGTATATATATTCTACTTAGTAAACTCATTAGTAAGTACATATTAGACCCTTTATTTTTATATTCTACTATTCCTTACTGGGACAGTGGTAGAAAGTATATCATGTGAAGCCCTGACAAATACTCATTCGTTTCCTATGAAAAACATCCCCCTACTGTTGAAGAATCTGCTCATCCTAGAAGTCCTGTCATTGGCTACATAGTTAATGCATGTTCTGTGTGATTTCAGGAAGCATGACAAGTACTTGGGCATGGAAGCTACAAGGCAGTGCATTTAGACTCAACATATAAAAAGAATCATTTCTACCAAAAGGATTACAAAATGATTCTGTACTAGTTAGGCTTTGATTCACATACATGGAATAAACCATATTTTCAGGTAACTTGAGTTCATGAGATTTACTTTAAAGATAAAGGGGTTGGTAAAAAGGTCAGATAATCTTCTCCTGACTCTACTAACTACTTTCTTTACATTGAATTTTATGCTGTGCTATCTGCATGCCTGTAATATCATTGCCCTCTCTCTGTGCCTTTTAGCTTTAGTCCAACCACTCTCTGCTCATTCTGTCTGTATAATCAGATCAGGTTAGGATGCCATGACATATTCAACACACCAGCTAGCCAGAGCTCTTGCCAAGTCACCTACTAAGGATCACAGTTGGGGACAGGGAGCCACCTCTGGTTCATTACATCATGGTGAGTGAAATTAAGTCATCTGGTATCAAGCAGTAGTTACCACTCAAGCTCAATCCTCTGCATGGCATGGAGGAAGCCTGTCTCGGACCTTCTACTTCAAACCTTTCCCCGTATTCTTAATTTTATTCTCTCAGCTTTCTTGTATGGAATTTACAATCTAATAAGATAAATAAAATTTCTATACAAATATAAACAGTGTTAGGCCATTTGAAATGCATGTCATAACAATGGACCAAAGTGCTACAGAATTTCCCAGACTTTTTTTCCTGGTTGAAATGAAGCAAAATTACTAAGGAGAAGGATTGTAAACTCGCCCATGAAGGATTAGTGATTTCCATGTTTAGGAAAAACAAGCTAGGATATTCTAGACAGGGAATCCTACAAAAAAAATCCAACGTCACAAAGAAAAGGCAAGCTATCGGCAGAGTAAAGTTTAGGAGACTAACGAACATTCTCAAGTTTCCTAAAATAGGAGAGTGAACCTAGAAGGTAGCTTTTATAGCACATTCATTAGAGATCTTATTTTATAAATTAAATAAATGTCGTATACATATTCCTCTAGATCAAATATTTATGTCCCCTGCAAATTCAAATGCTGAAATCCTAATCACCAATGTAATAGTGATATTGTTTGAATGTTTGTCCCCACCCAAATCTCATGTTGAATTGTAAACCCCAGTGTTGGAGATGGGGCCTGGTGGAAAGTAGTTGGATCATGGGGGAGGATCCCTCATGGCTTTGAGGTGTCCTTACAATAATGAGTGTCCATATACGGTTGTTTGAAAAGATGTGGCAGTTTCCCACTCTCTTGCTCCTGCTTTTGCCACGTGATGTGCCTGCTCCTGCTTTGCCTTCTGCCTTTAGTGAAAGCTCCCTGAGGCCTCTCCAGAAGCTAAGCAGATGCCAATGCCCTGTTTATACCACCTGCAGAACCGTGAGTCAATTAAACCTCTTTTTAAAATAAATTACCCAGTCTCAGATATTCCTTTCTGGCATGAAACGAACTTGAGATGTTCATTTCTGGCAACACAAGAATGGCCTATCACAGATACTGTTAGGAGGTAAGGCCTTTGGTCGATGATTAGATCATGAGGGTGGAACCCTCTTGAATGAGATTAGTGCCCTCATCAAAGAGACTCAGGAGAGTTCTCTGATCCCTTACACCCTGTGAGAACTCAGAGAGAAGAAGGTTGGCTATGAATCAGGAAGTGCACCCTCACCAGACATCAATTTGCCAGCTCCTTGATCTTGAAAATCCCAGTCTCCAGAATTTTGAGAAATAAGTGTCTGTTGCGTATAAGCCACCCCGTCTATGGTATGCTGTTAGAGAAGCATGAATGAACATGCATATTTATAAGAAAAGAAATGGCCTAGTTTTCTTATCCACCTCCATCTAGGGGTATTACAATTTTACAATCAGTTGTTCAATCTGAATGAACAACTATAGCCTCTTTTCCACGGACAAGACAGCAAGTGACATATTCTGCAAAAATATATCACTTATAGCAAGTTACTGCACCCTTCTACCTTAAAAGTAAAAATAAAAGAATGTGGGCCTTATCAGTCCCTTATTCAACTACTCACCAAACAAGTTGAGGCTCAACGACACTCATTTAGCTTGTAGCTGATGGTGCTTGTAAAATGTGCTAGAGGGATGCAAAAACTTCTTACCTCAAGATCTGCACACTTCTAGTTGACTCTCACACCCTATTTGACAACAGAATAAAACAACAATAATAGCAACAACAGCTACCTTCTTTGAGAAATTATTTTTCCAGATTCTGTATTTTAACATTGCATATGCATAATTTTAATTATTTTTTCCTTTAGTTATTTTTCAAATTTTATTTTATCTTTTAAAGTTCAAGTCAACTGGATTTTAGATTTAATTCTTATAATAATCATATGAGGTAAACTATTGTTATTATTTCTATTTAACAAATGAGGAATCAGAGTGTTCAAGTCAAACCAAATTATAACAGGAAGTAAGTAGCTGAGCTGAGCTTCGAACATCCGAAAGATTTTCTCTACATCATACTTGCCACAGTATAACCAACTTCAACTTTGCTTCACACTGATCCAACTCCTGGGAATATTCAATCTATCCCTTTCTATCCATTAACAGTTTGATATCCCCACAAAAAGCTCTGCCTAAGATAAACAAACCATTAAAATAAATACTTCAATAAAAATCTAGAATAAGTACTGTGGAAACTCTGAGAAAGGAGTGTTTAATTCTGCAAATATATTCTCATACAGGTAAATTACACTATGGGATGAAAAATAATTGATCAATCAGATTCCCAGAGGTTCTATGCACTGGCTTCTCACCATTCTGTATGTCTTGGCTAAAGTCCATCGACCAGCTAGTACCATCCCTAATTAGCAACTTAGTAGATTATGCCTATGTTGACATTTTTGTTCAAGCCAAATGGTCTGTTTGCTCAGTTGATCACTGTGTCCTCGTTAGGAGTTCTTAGCCCATCAAAATCATATTTGATGAGTCTGGCAAAGTACTCAACTGTATTTGTGTTCTCTTTTGTTCTAATGCTAATCATTGAGGATTTTAACCATCCTTCTGATGAACTGAAAAGCTCCAATTTAGAAATCCAAATAAACCAATCTTCTGTGTGATGACTGATATCAGCACAATCTACCAAGTTACAGATCACTGATAGTTGTTCTGATCTGTAGTGCCAATCATACCTGTTATATAAGCTTAAAATGTCAATCATCTTTGCCTTTCTTCTCTTTTGGCCCCTACATGCCATCAGGAACCAAGTACTGTTTTCACTTTCACAATCTCTCTTTCTCATTTGTCTCTTTTCCAATTCCTTTTCCCCTACTCCAATCCAGGTTTTTACTACCTCTTGCTTGGTCTATTTAATTGCCTTCTAACTTGGCTCTCCATCTCGTGCAACCTGCTATACATTGCAGCTAGAGCAGTTGTCCTGATGGAAATCAACCACTCATGTCCTTCTCATATTCAGAAATCTTTAAAGCTCCCTACCGTCTATGAAAAGAACGTCAGTCTACTTAGCCAAGTATTAAATGGCTTTCATGGGCTGGCCTACTTGCAACCAGTTTTCTTTTTTTTTTTTTCTTTTAAATTTCAATCGTTTTTAGGGTACAGGTGGTTTTTGGTTACATGGGTAAGTTCTTCAGTGGTAATTTCCAGGATTCTGGTGGTACACCAATCACCCAAGGAATGAACACTGTACCCAATATGTAGTCTTTTATCCCTCACCCCATTGCACCCTTCCCCTCAAGTCCCCAAAGTCCATTAAATCATTCTTATGCCTTTGCATCCTCAGAGCTTGGCTCCCACTTAAAGTGAGAAAATACAAAATTTGGTTTCCCATTCCTGAGTTACTTCACTTAGAATAATGGCCTCCAGCTCCATCTAAGTTGCTGCAAAAGACATTATTTCGTTTCTTTTTATGGCTAAGTAGTATTCCATGTGTATATGCCCCATTTTCTTTATCCACTCATTGGTTTGCAACCAATTTTCCAATCTTTCTTCATAAATTCATATACTCAAAAGAGAAAGATCAACTTACAATAAAACTTGACTTAGTAAATAGCTTTTCCCTGGATGCAGTAGAGCAGTGGTTTTCAAACATTCAGGTCCATCAGAATCACGTGGAGTGCTTCCTGAAACACAGATTCTGAGCACGGGATCCAGAAATTTCTGATTCAGGAGCTCAGGAATGAAGTCTGAGACTCTGTGTTTCTAGCAAGTTCCTAGGTGCTCCTGTTCCAAGGAACAATGGTCTAGACTACAGCACCACAGAACCAAGAGTCTAGACTAGAACCCAATAGTCAATATTAATACCAAACACACCAAGAGCTCACTGCATACTGTTCAGTAAGTAACTCAAGTAAATACAGTATATGAATGATCTTTTCTTGATTTTTATGGTTTTTTATGTGACTGGAGTCTATGTTTCCCTCATAACTATGAGCAGATTCTAACAGTGAATGTGCTTACCTGTGCTTTGGGATGTATCATTCAGAATATCTCTAAGAATTGGTTTGGCTTAGGATCTCAGTCATACAGGTAGAATATAGACAATAATGTCCCACTGACTGTTTTTAACCCAAATTGGAAAGAGCTCTACTTTTTCCAATCATTAAAGCAATGACTGTTCACCATTCAAATATTTCAGAATATATAAAAATAAAGTTAAAACTCTTCACTCTGTAATTTCATCCCTTAATTCTTGAACTTGGTATTAGTTTCACATTCTTTTCTTTTTCCACACACACAAGACAGACAAAAACACAAAGATGTGGAATTATAAAAATGGGATCACATATTACATCCTATTTTATGAGTGTTTTTGTCCTCTGAAAATGTAATGGCATTTTTCCAAGTCCCTACATGTAGACCTACCTCATCATTATTTAGAGTTATTTTAACATTTTTAGTAAGAATAAATCATTTTTCTTTATCCATTTCCTAGTGGACATTTAGGTGCATGGTTTTTGGATGTAATCAAAAATACCACAATAAACATTTGTTTACACATGACTTTGTGTTTATAAATAATTCCTGTCTTACAGAAGTTAATGTTTTAAAGAAACATGTTTCTCTATTACAGTTATTCGACTTGAATCAGGCTGAGGAAGTCCTTCCTTAAAAGTAAGAAACATTCTAAATAAACTGTTCTTTGGAACACACACACACACAAAAAAAGTGAGAAACATTCTGTATTTTTGTATAGTAGTATGTGATTGCTTCTATATTTAAATTTCAGATTAATGTGTTTTTGTTTGAAGTGGTATTGATCTGTTAAAATAGACCATTTTTTTTCAGTATTTGCTGAGTTATCAATCCATATTACAATTCATTTTATACGAATTTAATATCCACTTAAATTTATAACTATGGTTTGTTCTATTTCTATTGATCTATCTACATCTGCGTAAGTTTTTACTGACAGTACATTTTAAAATATTTTGGCTTTTAAATTCACATTTATATCTAGTAAAGTCTCCCATTCCCTCTTCCACAAGGCTCTGTTCACTTCCTACATTTCTCTATAGCCACTTTTTTCTCCACATCAAATTTAGGTTCATTAAGTTCTGCCCTTATTCTAAGCAAAAAACAAAAACAGAAAAACTAAAGATTTTTACTTGAACTTCAGTAAACTTATAGATTAATGTGGGCACACGTGACATCCTTAGAATGACAGGACTTCCCATTTAGGAACAGAGTGTGTTTGCTTTTATTTCTTTCTCCTGTGAATATAATATTATTTCTTTTTTTATTTTTTTTATTTATTTATGGGTTTTTTTTTTTTTTTTTTTTTTTTTTTTTTTGGAGACGGAGTTTCGCTCTTGTTGCCCAGGCTGAAGTGCAGTGGCGTGATCTCTGCTCACTGCAACCTCAGCTCCCCGGGTTCACGCCATTCTCCTGCCTCAGCCTCCCGAGTACCTGGGACTACAGGTGCCCATCACAACACCCGGGTAATTTTTGTATTTTTAGTAGAGACAGGGTTTCACTGTGTTAGCCAAGATGGTCTCAATCTCCTGATCTTCTGATCCGCCCACCTCGGTCTCCCAGAGTGCTGGGATTACAGGCGTGAGCCACCACGCCGGGCCTCTCTTTTTTGATTCTTACAAGTATGAGTTAATAACTAGTTTTGTTTATCTTATCTCTCATCATGTTAGTAAACTTATTAGTTCTAAAAGCTTTTAATTGTAAAACTTTATTGAAGAACCCAAATACAATCTGAAAATAGTAATATTTGTCCTTTCCCACTATTTATTCTTAATTCTGTTTTCATTTTACCAACTACCATCTTCAGAGCATTGTTGACTAACAGCATTGATAAAGAGTATTTCTGTTCTTTCTCTAACTTAAAACAGAAACAGTTTTACTGTTTACAGTGAATTGTTACATTCACTACCGTTTTTCATCTTTCGTAGTAACTTGAAAGTTTCTAGGCTGGGCGCGGTGGCTCACGCCTACGCTTGTAATCCCAGCACTTTGGGAGGCCGAGGCGGGTGGATCACGAGGTCAGCAGATCGAGACCATCCTGGCTAACACGGTGAAACTCCGTCTCTAGGGCGTGGTGACAGGCGACTGTAGTCCCAGTTACTCAGGTGGCTGAGGCAGGAGAATCGCTTGAAACCAGGAGGTGGAGGTTGCAGCAAGCCAAGATCGCGCCACTGTCCTCCAGCCTGGGCAACAGAGGGAGACTCCGTTTCAAAGAAAAAAAAAAAAAAGTTTATTTTATCATTCCTAATGTTTCATGAATGTTACTGGGGAATGTCTATTTGATTTTATCAAAAGGCTTTAAACATCTTTCAAAATAGTGTTACGGAATTTCTTATTTCTCTTTAAAATGTATTATAAATAATTATATTAATGTACCTCTGAATACTGAACTCTTCTTGCATTTTTAGAATAAATACACTTGGTAAGTGCATATCATTCTTTTAACATAATGATGCATGTGATTCAATCATATTTACAAGAGTAATAATAAGGAAGCTGGTCTACAATTTTTGTTATTGTTACTTCGTACAGCCTTTCTAAAATTTGACAATATATTTATGCTAGCCTCTCAAAACATGAACTTTAAATAAGATAGAAAGTGTTCCCTGTTACTTTTAGTTTTAAAATTCTGAAACATTTTAAATCACTTGGTAATGATTTGTTTCTTGAGCTTCAGCACTTAACTATGAAGCCATCTGAATCTGTGTATTTTGCACAACTGAGGGTAAATCTAAGACAATCTTTTTTTATTTGCTTTATCTTGGCAATTCATTTAAGCCGGAAATTTTTCTTTTCCTGAAAAAACGAAGTGGTTCTTTCTTTTTCCAAGCAAATCACCAATTCTGCTTGCAAGTATACATTCATAACAAGCACCACTGATTTTGAAAATGTATTACATACATATGGTACTATCTCCTTTAAATTTAATATTATACATTTACAAACTCTTTTTTTTTAATCAGAAACAACAAAGCTTTGTTGATTTTACAAGTCTTTTCAAATATGGGGTATTTTTAATTCTATATATTTTGTATGTAAACAAGTCATTAATTTCTACTTTTAAATAATTATTCTCTTTTTATTAATTTATTTTGTTTTATAATGTTCATTTTCTAGCTTCTCGAGTTAAATGTTTAGATTACTTAATTTCAATCTTTCATATTTAAAAATGTTGCATTTACATTTTAAAAATCTCTCAGTAAACATCTGACCACATATTAGAATCCTGAATAATTATTTTCTGTGACTTGTTTTAAAGACAGTTCATAGTATAATTGATTTCCTCTTAAACCTAAAAGCCATTCACAAGTTTCTTTGTTTAATTTTAATTTCCAAGTAGTTCAAATTTTTGGCCCTTGCCAATTTATAATTTTATTGCTTTTTAATTAGACAATAAAACTTGTAAGATATTTAACATTTGATATTTGAAATTTCCTTTACACATATGATCAAATTTCATAAACATTCCAAAAATGTTTCTGAAATAATATACAGTCTACATTTGTAGAGTATAACTTTCCAACCATGGAGACAAGGTCTTGCTCTGTCACCCAACCCAGGTCAGAGTGGAGTGCAATGGCCTCATCATAGCTTAGTATAACCTTGAACTCCTGGACTCAAGCAATCCGCCTGTCTCAGCCTAGCTAGGACCATAAGCATGCAACACTATGCCCAGCTCATTTTTTCATTAATTTGTAGAGATGGAGTCTTCCTATGTTGCCTAGTCTGTTGAACACCTGGCCTCAAGTGATCCTTCTCCTTCAGGGACTACAGGCATAAGCCACCAGGCCTGGTCTTGAAATAAATCTTAACTGAATGACAATAATCAAACCAGGGGTTCTCAAATGAGGAAAAGTAAACATCATATACTATTAGAAGCCAGGTGGAAATATCAAAATGGGTCAGGGTGAAAACAGAAGTATCTTGTTCGAATGTTTTCATTTATTTTTAGTCATCATATTAACTTTATTTTACAATTAAAATGTTATTAAATGACCATGTAAAAAGTTTATGGTTATCAAAGCATTGGTATGAGCTTAAAATTGTGGAAAATATTACATGATTTGTCTTGGATTTTTTTACCTAGTTCAATTCTGGGAGATGTATTAAAATTTCCCTGTCTGGTAATAGTTTCATTAATTTCTTCTTGAATGTTTATGCTTCCAATTCATCATAATGTGTGCTTTCAGTGCACAAAAGTTTGATGCTATTATACCTTGTTTAATGGCGGATGTTTTTTGTAAAAATAGCCCTATATGCCATCTAATTATTTATTATTTGAAGTGTATTGTACTAATGGTATTGTTACCTGTTACCTTTTTATTTTTGGTGGTGGTTGTCATGGGAGGCTCTGTTATATTTTTCCACATCCATTCATTCCATGAGGTGGCAATCATTTTTGAACCAATGTCCAATCATGCCAAAAGCTGCAGATATAATAGTGAAAAACTTTCTAATCACATTGTGCCATTTTTTTTTAAAGTTTTCTTTTAAACAGCATGGAATTGGTTTATCCTTTTTAAGCTAATGTAAGAATGTTTTATAATTTAAGATTTAATTTACCTACTTTAATTGTAACATATTTTGTATATATATTTTTAAATTTACTTTTATTACATCTATGTCAGACATATACAACATATTTTGATATACATATACACAGTGAAATGATTACTACCATCAAACTACATTCTATCACTTATAGTTGTTTGTTTATATTTTCTCATTGTTTCATTCTTCCAAATTTTTACTCTACTATTAAAGCTTTCTGTTTCTTCTTATTTATTATTTTCCATTCTCTAGCCATTCAGGAGTTATTCATCTTACTTCTACTTCACTGTTGGTAATCTTTAAATACATAAGCATATGTAATTAATGTTCCTCCATCAATCTCAATAATTAAACTGTCTCTAAGAGCTCCCCCTTCAGGAACCAGGCTAGGCATTTACAAGCTTCTATGTCTTCAGTGATTCCCTTACACTACACAGCATTCACCACAACATACACACAGCACCTAGCTTCTCTTGAAATAAGCTAGAATTTACTTTTAGACAAAAATGATTGCATTATGGTCCTTGCAGTTGAGGATCCTTTCTTAACCATTTCATTAATATTTCATAACTTATATTATCAATAATTTAATTGTAATATATTTTATTGAACTCATTACTCTCAGGTTACCAAATCTGGCTATCAGGTCACTTGGGGAGCTTATTAAAAATACAGACTACTGGGACTTATCTCAGGTTTACACTTTCATAATCTCTCACTTTGGACTCCAGGAATCAGCATTTAAAGTCTCCTTGGCAGAATTCTCTTGCTTGTTATCTTTTCATTTTTTGATATTAATGATTATCAAAAATAATAGATAATAACCAAAAAGTCCTAAGAGGTGTGAGATGAGATCTCATTGTGGTTTTGATTTGCATTTCCCTGATGAATACTAATGTTGAGGAAGGATGTGGTGAAAAGGGAACCCTTAAACATTGTTGATGGGGATATACGTTGATACTATGCATTATAATGAACATACCATTATGCAAAACAGTAAAGATTCCTCAAAAAGTTAAAAACAGAACAGTCATATGACCCAGCAATTCCACTTCTGGGTATATATCCAAAAGAAATAAAATAGCTCTCTCGAAGAGACAGTTGAACTTCCATGTTCATTACAGCATTATTCATAATAGCCCTGATACTGAAGAAATTGTGATACACACATCACAAATGTGGTATATATAAAATATAGCATATAATATTAATAGTAATATATAATAATATTCCACACAGCTGAACATTTTTCAGTCTTCAAAAAAAATCCTGCCAGTTGCAACAACACCAATGAGTCTAGAGGACATTATTATGCAAAGTGAAGTAAGCCAGGCACAGAAAGACAAATACTGCATGATCTCACTTATATGTGGAATCCAGAAGGGTTGAACTCATAGAAACAGAAAATAGAATGGTGGTTACCAGGGGACAGGTGTGGGGATAACAGGGAGGTTTTGGTCAAAGGGCACAAACTTTGAATAATTTCTGGATACCTAATGAATGAATGATTTCTGACCTAATGTACAGCATGGTGAATATAGTTAATAGTAATGTATTGTATACTTGAAATTTGCAAAAAGAGTATATCTTAAGTATTCTCACCACAACAAAAAAAAAGGTAATTATGTGAGGTGATGAAGATGTTAACTAACTTGATTGTGGTAATCATGCCACAATGTACACATATGTCAAAATAATCAAGTTGTATACCTTAAATGTATGCAGTTTTTATTTTTCAATTATTCTTCAATAAAGCTGGCAAAAGAAAATGTCCTTAGGTGACTTTTTTTTTTTTTTTTTTTAAGATGCAGTCTTGTTCTTGTCACCCAGGCGGGAGTGCAATGGCACAATCTCAGCTCACTGCAACCTCTGCTTCCTGGGTTCAAGGAATTCTCCTGCCTCAGCCTCCGGAGTAGCTGGGATTACAGGCACCCACCACCACACCCAGCTAATTTTTGTATTTTTAGTAGAGATGGGGTTTCACCATGTTGGCCAGGCTGGTCTCAAACTCCTGACATCAGATGATCCACCTGCCTCAGCCTCCCAAAGTGCTGGGATGACAGGCGTGAGCCACCAGGCCTGGCCACCTTAGGTGATGTTAATGCAATCTGCCCACAGGGCCAGTCTTGTAGAAGCATTTGTGACCCATATATTTTGCACCCCTTCTCATATTGTGACTTACTTGTGATACATTTTGACTCATTTTCATTTTGGCTACAGTACATCCTTAAGTCTCTCCCACTACCTCCTATTGTTTTATTTTGTTTTTTTTAAAACAGTACATTTGCAGAATACTTTGAGTCTTTTTATGTATCAAAATACACATTTTTCCATCAAACATAAGCAAACTGTGTCTGGTGAGAGAATACTATGGTTGCAACCCCTTTTACTCACAGTTCTGAAAGGAATGTTGCATTGTCCTCTAGCATTTTGTGTGGTAGATGAGAAACTGGATAACAGTCAAATTCTCTTTTCCTTGAAGGTAACCAATACTTTTTCAGTGTCAACTTTTGTATACATTTTCTCCTTACCTTGGAATTCAAAATTTCATCATGGTATGTCTAAAAGATTTTATTTTCATTAATCTTCACCAGCCTGTGGTGAGTTCATTTAATGTGAAGGCTTTAAGAATTAGGTTCGGCTTAGAGGAAATGGTAATCTATTATTTCTCCTTCCTCACATCTGTTCTCTATTTCTAAAATTCCTATTATTAGCTATGAGATGAGCCCCAAAACCTATCCTATGTGTGTCATCTTCTCTCTTATAAAATCTCTTTTTTACTTACAGTTATGCAAATTTGATCAGCCTTCCAATTAATTAATTTTGTTTCCAGTAGCACCCAGTAGCATCCGTTCTGATATTTACTATCTCTACTAAAGGGTATACTTTTTTGTTGTTCTTTTTTTCCTCAAGCAATCTCTCTTTCTTCTTTAATTGTGCTTTCCTTTTTTCTATTATTTCAATATTTGGGGGGGTACAGGTGGTGTTTTATTACATGGATAGTTCTTTAGTGGTGATTTCTGGGATTTTGGTGCACTCATCACCCAAGCAGTGTACACTGTACCCAACATGTAGTCTTTTATCCCCCATCTACCTCCCACCCTTTCCCCTGAATCCCCAAAGTCCATTTCATCATTCTTATACCTTTGCATCCTCATAGCTTAGCTCTCACTTTTAGTTCCTTAAGGAATGTCCATACTGTTTTCCATAGTGGTTGTACTAGTTTACATTCTCACCAGCAGTGTAAACGTGTTACTTTTCACCACATTCATGCCAACATCTATTATTTTTTGACTTTTTAATAATAGTCATTCCGACTGGTGTGAGATGGTATCTCAGTGTGGTTTTATTTTGCATTTCCCTGATAACTAGTGATGTGAAGCATTTTTTCATATGTTTGTTGGCTGTTTGTATATCTTCATTTGTGAATTGTCTATTCACATCCTTTGTGCACTTTTTGATGGGATTATTAGGTTTTCTTCTTGAGTTCCTTGCAGATTCTGGATATTTTAGTCCTTTGTTGGATGCAGTTTGCAAATATTTTCTCCCATTATGTGGGTTGTCTGTTTACTTGTTGATTATTTCTTTTGCTGTGCAGAAGCTTTTTAGTTTAATTAGGTCTCATTTATTTATTTCGGTTTTTCTTGCATTTGCTTTTGGGTCCTTAGTCATGAATTATTTCCCTAATCCAATGTCTAGAAGAGTTTTTCTGATGTATCTTCTAGAATTTCTAAGGTTTCATGTCTTATATTTAAGCCTCTGATGAATCTTGACTTGATTTTTGTATAAGGTGAAAGATGAGGACCCAGCTTCATTCTTCTACATGTGGCTTGCCAGTTTTCCCTGCACCATTTATTGAATAAGGTGTCCTTTCCCCACTTTATGTTTTTGTATGCTTTGTGGAAGATCAGTTGGCTATGAGTATTTGGCTTTATTTCTGGGTTCCCTATTCTGTTCCATTGGTTTACTTGGCTATTTTTATACCAGTACCATGTTGATTTGGTAACTATAGCCTTGTAGTATAATTTGAGACAGGGTCTTGTTTTGTTGCTCAGGCTGGGGTGCAGTGGCATGATCTTCACTTACTGCAACTTCGGCCTCCTGGCTTCAAGCTAGCCTTCCACCTCAGCCTCCAGAGTAGCTAGGACTACAGGTGTGCCCTACCACACCCAGCTAATTTTTGTATATTTTGCAGAGATGGGGTCTCCCTGTGTTGCCCAGGCTGGCAAAAACTCCTGGACTCAAGTCACCCACCTGCCTCTGCTTCCCAAAGTGCTGGGATTACAGGCCTAAGCCACCACACCCAGCCCTGTTTTCTTATTGTTTCTTTTATTTGATAAATGTGATATCCTTCTGAGTTGGACAGGAAACTTCCATATAATTATTGTTCTCTCCTATATTCAACTTTAAATTTTCTCCAAACATTTGTGGTTATGGGCTTTGACAAGTGACATAGCCAGCAGAATAGCAACAGCATCTTTCTCCATTCCCTAAATTTGAATGACACATACTATTGAGTCAATAAACAGGTCAGAACAGCTCCCCCACATCTCTTTGCACAATTATAGCTCTGGAGACTCCTCAAGATTTGAGGTAGATGACTGGGGAGCCTTATGGGTTTTCCAGTTGTGGGACACAGTTTTCCCTCCTATATTATTTGATAGGTAGTTGGGAGAAAGAAAGATCAAAAACAAAACTAAAACAAAACAAAACCTGCTTAAATTGCCATCATGGTCTTATCCCCAAATTTATTGACAATAAAAGGATTATGTTATCATTTAAAAACATGCATACATGTGCATATATGAGAACATGCATACATGTGCTGCATATATGAGAACATTCATAAGACATATTTTTTCAATAAATGGATAGAACTCTGAACAAAAACTACTTGATTCTTGATCAGATGGAAACCTCATGTTGATAAACAAAAATGAGTAATTCAAGTACAAACATAGTTGAAATCACAATGTGCTGAAATGAATATAATGCATATAGGAAAACTACACTAAATTATGTGGTATTTTATTATCATTCACACCTACACTACATTTAGTTTGAAATTTGAATTCTCACTGAAAAAGAATAAAACTAAATAAAAAAATTTTAAAGATACAATTTTAACAGACATAAGATCAATTTAAAATGGCAGTGGTTTTACCTTAATTTGGGGATGCAAACATTCTAATCAATCAATTTATGTCAAAGAACTGAGACAGATTATCTCAGGTTTATTTTAAAAGAGATTAACTGAGTTGACCTAAGTAGTTTATCTGATTACTGTCATGGAAGAACACTGTGCCCATCAAAACAGCAAGATACAGGAATTCCTCAACTCTAACATACACAAACCTCACAATTCGTAACTATACTGGCTCCTAGTATTTGATGTTTTTACTACTTAACATATTTAAAGTATGTCTTCTGTCTTCATCATACTTAGAGTTATCTTTTCACCTCTCATTTCAATCAGTCTTTTTCCAGAACTCGGAACTCTTCTGTGCTTTATTTCACCCGGAAAAAATTATGATCATGGACCAGTCTTACTCCAACATTCATGATGACTGGAGTTCACGTCAAAAGTGGAGTCATTCTTGACACCTCTCTCTGCCTCCGCCAACACACCAGTCACACACCAGGCTGGTTCCTTGTACCTCTTGTCTATTTCTCAGATGTCTCTCCGCCTCCACTGTCCCCACTCTATTACAAGCCATACCTGACCCTGAGCAGTTCTCTCTGCTTCCTCTACTTGTTCTTCATGAAGCACTAAAATTATCTTTTTAAAAGAGCTGGTGATATTTTTCTGTGTATAGCCTTTCAATAACCTTCCAGTTATTTCTTATAATGCAGCCCAGAAAACTTACCATGGCCTAAAAATTCATGTTCCAGCCCCTCCTTCCTTTCCATCCTTATCCTCCAGCATCCCCTTCCTTCAGCCACAATGACTTTCTATTCATCCCTAAAATTTCAATGATTTCCACTTCCTGTACCTCCTCAGATACTATCCCTTTAAAATAAAAAGAAATCTCCCCTAGGTCATGCCTAGCTAAGACTTACTTGTCCGAGAAGCCTCCATCTTTGACTGCCCTCTTTTACTCACTCATAATATTCACTTTAACCACTGAACACAACCATAAGTAAACAAAAGTATGATTAGTTATTTAGCTTCTATTCTCCCAACTCAGAACATAAGCTCCAGGCAAAAGGGATTATGCCTTCTTGTTCATCCTGTATCCTAAGGATCTGGTAGAGCTTTGTGTACAGAAGGAAGGTGTTCAATACATATTGATTGAATTTAGGAACCAAATGTGACGAATGGAAATCAAGGGGAGCTGCAAACTTAATAATACACACCCATATACATTCCTGAGCCACCTGAGAGACACTCAACAAATGACAACAGATGTCAAGGCCTTGCTGAGGAAGTTTAAGAGACCCCTTCTTTGGTTTGGAAACATTGCTAGAGCTGTGTGATGATACAAACATAAACAGGTGATCAGAGTGATGATTATGAGAGATGCAGCAATAACAGTAACAACTTACTGAGAGCTTACTGGTGTTAGATGTCATGCAGTTGATGTGGAATCTGTCACTTATTCCACATCATAAATAACAGTGAGCAGTATTATGATCTCCATTTTAAAAATGTTCACACTGAGACTCAGAAAAGTTATTTGGCTTGCCTGAAGTCATAGCAAGATTAACTAATATAAGGCCATCCAGGACATGAAGTTTTGTCTGACTCTGGATCCTTATAGCTCTTAACCAGTGTACAAGACTCTCTCCTCATTTTGCCACCAGCTTATGTTTGACCTTGGCCAAGAGACCTCTCCTACTTAGTTCACAATTGCTTTTTCAGTAAAACGATGGTTTTAGTCCAGGTGACCGCCAAACTGCCTTCCACCTCCAACATTCAAAAGAATGCATATTTATAGAGTCATAAAAGGATCACAGTGAGATTGACATTCAATGATAAAAAATTTAAAATTATAATTTAGTAACATGTTCTTCCCAGTCTACTTTAGCTTTTCCATAAGCAAATCAGGAAACTATGCATTTGACTAAACTATTATCTCTCAAGCCATTTTATTAATACGGGCATAAGAAATTAGGAAGACAGAGAGGAAACACAAAGCAAAGAAAAAGAATTTGGGTGAGTTTTGAAGTCCAATAACAAGAGAAAAGAAATAGTCATTTTCTAATTTGCAAATTACATAACCAGCCAAAGCAGGTGGTCCAAGGTTAAACAGAAATGAGGGCAAGGTTTGTTAAAGGATTAAACTAAATGTTTAAAAACAACAATGACACAAAAAACAGAAAACAAAAAACAAACAAAAAAAAAACAAAGAAAAAAAACGAGCTGTATCAAATTGACCTTCTTATTCAGATAAAAAATGATTGTGGGACAAACGTAATCCATTCAAACATAACTTTAAAAATAAAACAAGATGTGTTAATGGCTGCTTATATATCTCATATTCTATAAATCATCTGCAAAAAAAAAATACGGCCCACCTCACACAGTAAGATGCTGCAATAGTCCTCAGGGAAAGCAGTGAAGGGGAATGCTCAAAATGCTTGATAGATAGATAATCCATTTAATGTAAAATCTCCAGGGCAGGAAAATGAGATACCTTTCACGGCAACTATCTCAAAGCCAACCTTCTGGTGCCTTTTGTATCCTTTCCCAATGCTCAGAGGCCCCTGCAATTCTTTCCCAATGTTCAGGTTGAACTGGCTGGTTTTTTTTTTTTGTTTTTTTTTTTTGAGACAGAGTCTCGCTCTGTCACCCAGGCTGGAGTGCAGTGGAACGATCTTGGCTCACTGCAAGCTCCGCCTCCCAGGTTCAGGCCATTCTCCTGCCTCAGCCTCCTCAGTAGCTGGGACTACAGTCGCCCACTACCACGCCCGGCTAATTTTTTGTATTTTTAGTAGAGACGGGGTTGAACTGGCTTTTGTGTCACTTTTTGAAAAGCTTGAAAAAGTACACGATATAGGTCAGAATAAGTAGATAATTTATGCCTAACAATTTTTATTCTGTTTTGATATTGTTAAAATATTAAGAAAGTTCATAAGGAAGAATCTGGGGCACAGATATAAGGTTCAGGGATATGTTGGGGCTTATTATTTTCTTTTAAAAATGCAAAAAATATTTAAGAGAGCAATGTGTTCATACGGAAAAGGGAAAGATTCTGGTAAAAAGTATACAGTATAATTCTGGAGCATCAGTCTTACACAACTCTCTCTCAGATCAGATCCGGTCTTGTGCTAAGAGAGTCAAGGTGCTCCAGGAAGAAGTTATAGGCTTGACACCAAGAGGTCTGACTTGTTCTGAGCCTTCATCTTTACCCCACTTGCTGCCTCTCGGGATTCCAACTTCATACACTAGAGCTCAGAGATTGTAAAATGAAAGCCTGTGAGTCAAATCTGGCTCACAGGTATGTCCTGTCTAGCCCACCAACGATGCCTACACTGACTATGCTTTAAAAAGAATGTTGAATTTGTTGCCAACATTTTTAAAGCTGGAGATTTCACTCTTCCGAAAACAAAACCAACAAAACAAAAAAAATGAGGAGTAACAGATTCCACGCTTTTCTGCAGAAATTGAAGATCTAGAAACAATGGGTTCTCTTTCCCAAATGACAAGAGTGAGTTAATGCTCACCAGCAGTGCATGCCGCATGTTTTCTGGACTTTTTCTACGTAGGCTCAAAAACTCATCTATTCTGTGACTACTCTAATTCTCACATTTAGGAAACCTGCTGCTGTTTATGAATGCTGCTGATGTGGACATATTCACTTCCTTGTATCAGTGAGGATTCACTCCATTTAGTCTAGGTTCTTTTCAGATGTGGAAGAGGAAACAATAAGAGAACAACCTGCCCAACCATTTTCATCTAAGGGGTAAGCATTTTACAATGGTTGTCTTTATTGCAGCAGCTGAATGTGTCCCCCATAATTATTTTACCAGTGTTTGAGACCACAACCACATTCATGTGGTAAGAAATTGTTAAATCAAAGCTTTTATTTCTTAATTATTAATGAAATATATTTTATGAAACATGGGGTATGTTTGTACTGAAATAATGATGGACAAATAATGAAGGATGGTAAACTTTTGGAAACATATCTAAACTTCTTACATTAATACTTCGGGGGAAAAAATTCTCCCTTTGTAAATCATTTGTTACAAGTTTCTTTTTATTTCTGGAACATAAAATTTGATCTGTCACTTTGCCACCCTGTCCTATTTACCAGGGCTTAAAAGGCCCTTCACACATTTTCATTTCCCATATATGCAGCATATGCAAAATTAAAGAACATTATGTATGAAATCCTGGCAGCTTCTATTAAATTGAATTCAAAAATTTGTAATTTAGGGTTTGAGGTTGAGGCTCCACTCTAATTTCATGATTAATGAAATTGTCCTTCCTAATTTGGGGTTCTTTTCATTCATTTTGATAGATTTCTGAGAATGATTTTGTGTGTGTGTCAATTTATCCATGTTTCTTAAATGAAAACAATGATTTATTTGATACCGACGTGTGAAAGACTATTAATTTCTAAGAAAATCCAAAGAGAAAATTGTGAAGTCAGGAAAAAAATCAAGATAAACTGAAAACATTCATTCAAAACTATAACTTAGTGATGAGAATTTGAAATTAGTATAGAGTATAAAAGTTATATTTTTTGAACACCTCCTCTAGACCAGTATTGTTTTAAGTCATCTCATAGGACATTTTACTTGATTTTCACAAAAGCACATTTTTATAGCTGAGAAAATACATTCATATATTAGCTTGTTCAAAGTCATCCAGATAGTAACAGTAAAGTGAGATTTTGAACTCGAAAACTATTTCAAAGTTTTTTTCGTTTTTTCACTTCTATTTTCCTTTAACAGCTTAAGTCTCCATTGACTCCAGGAACTCCTTCCCTAAGCCATCTTTTCCTCAGATAGTTCTGAATAATCCCATACAGTTTTGCCAACTCTCTTCTCACTACCCCCATAAACACATGTACACTAGACTTCCCCACCTGTCTCATTTCTCGTCGGAGTGCACACCTCCTCCCTCTACCTTCATACCGCATATCTTTAAAATCCTCCTCCTCTAAGAAGCCATCACTCATCAATCTCAACCCAGTCTCACATTTATTATCCACTAGGTCTTATGTAATCTCATTATATTAATGTGTGCTTACTTCATTTATTTTACTTTTAAATATCTTCTTCCATTTTTAAATGTGTAAGACAGAAATTTCAGAACAGGAACCAGAGCTTCTCTTTCTTTAGTCAAGACACATTAGACTCGATGACACACATATCTGAAAATGAAATCTATTTGGTAAACCGACGAAACAGAAGTGCAAGGAGGCAGGCAAAAAGAAAAGGAAGAAGGTCATTAGGAAAACTGGAAGGAAGAGGTACAGACATGCAGATGAGAAATATTCATGATCCCAAAACGGTTCCCAGAGACAAAATAAGCATCCCAGAGGGTCAGACTTCCCTTTCCCCAAATAGCCAGGAATATCCCTAGCAATCCATAGCTCTTAGTAATCTCATAAGGAGTGATTGGATCATGGTCTCTTAATACACATCATCCTTCTTCATGGTGTCTTTCAACTGCAGAACTACCAAAACTGGGGCCAGAAGATTCACATATTCCTATCCTAACTCTGCCCAGAGTTAATGCTATGTTGGTGATAACTTGCCTTCTCTCTGCCTCCATCTCATCTCTAAAACATTTACCGAGGGTCTACAATGGATCTTACAGACCTATGCAAACAAATGCCTCTCCAAATCGGGCTTCATGTACAGTTGTATTTCTCATTTTTCCGATTTATCTCTTGATGTTCCACATGCATAATGGACAGGTGGTCCACCGAGGACATCCACACGAGGGAGTAGACAGAAATCCGATCACTGCCATTGCTTATCGCTGCCACACGGTGGCGCTACTTAAGGACGCTGCTGAGGAAGGCGCTGGACAATGAACTCTACTGTATACAGGTTTTTACACAGACCCCACATGGCCTATGAAGAGCAATTTCACTTCCTGAATGCTAAGCTCATCGAAGACGCCCAGCACTTGGGCTTCCAAGGTTCCCATGGTTCCGTTTTTTGAATCCCACAAATAGCCACCTCCTAAGTCCCCAGCTGGTTATGGAAGCACTGAGACAGGAATGGCTCTGGCACCTACCATCTCTCCAAAACTTCATTTCTTTTCCCTCAAAGATACTAAGCATTTTTGCTTTTCACCCTGATTATACCCCTTCTGAAGCAGCGATGCCATTGGTCTGCCCTCAGGGGAAAATCTCACATAAATGATTCTAAGGGGAGTAATTCTGAACTCTCTTACTGGAGAAGAGAAAAAGCAACCTGAGCTAACCACCCCCTCATCTATAAAACAATGTAGAACTGTGTTAAATGTTTTGATGGAAAAGCAAAGGTGCTATAACAACACAGTCGAGGGAATCCTCCTGTAGACTGGAGGGTCAAGAAGGTGGTGCTTTCTGAGGAAATGGCATCTATTCTGAGATCTTAAGGATGAACAGGAATCATTTGGAGGCATTTCACATAAAATGCACCACAGTTCAAAGACTCTGGTGCAGACAAAAGCTAGTTCTGTTGGAGGAAGCAAAAGACCAGTGTGGTTTCACAGTAGAGAGCACGGGGAGAGTGAGAAGATGAACCCAACCTGGAGGTCTAGATCACGGGGCGCTTGGCTAGCATGGTCACCAAGACCCTTCCCGATCACTGTTTTAGGATTCAGTGCCCACTGGCGACATCACTGAAATACTTAATTCACTTAAAACACTTAATTCACTTGAAAACAGTTTTCAGTCAAGTCAGGCAAAAGAAAAACAGCTGTGTTCACAAAAGAAAAAGAGCTGTGTTCTATAATACATAGATTGTTGTAGGTGCCCTCTGTTCTTATCCCCAATCTGCTGAGGAGCTGCTCCTGGGGGACTCCAATGTCTCCGATCTCACCAAAGTCACCTCCCAGGTACGGATAATCTGTGTTCACATGTCCTGTGGCACCAGGTGTCCCACACCCCCATAAAAGAGCCTCTGCAATCAGAAGGTAAGAGGTCAGGTAATTGAGTCAAATTTTCATTGCTGCACAGGAATTAATTAATGCAGGCAGGTAAGCACTGGAATAGAGAGAGACAGAGATGGGGAAATTAGGTTTAAAATTAGCTTTCTGAACATAATCAGAAGATTATGTATAAGGTTTACTGTATTATGATCCCAAGCTTTTTCTGAAAACAAATCTTTCGGGGAAAAATAGTTAAATTAAAATGGCAAGATGCCAAAGTCTAGGTCACAAAAACACTTAACAAATTTTGAAAGGTATCTGAAGGAGATGGATGATGGGAGAGGTTTTTTGTTATTGTCAGATTTAGGACACTGGTGTTTTTCTGCCATCTATCAAATCTATTTACCATGAGCAGGACTTTTTTTCTCCGGGCAGGCCCATACAGATAGAGATTCTAGTGATTTCATTTCCTCCGTATTTCTGGTACTTTTGTGGATCACACAGAGGATGATTAAATGGCTTTTCTGTATTGTTTGTTAAATTTGACTCTTCCCACGAATTGGGGGTGGTTCCCATGGGAACCTCTGAACGTGGAATAAGAGCAAAACAGATCGCAGACAATCATTCAAGTCTCTATTGAAAGCACACTTGGCAAAATACTTTATTCACTATTTCTGTAGAAGCAATTCTCTATACATATAAATTTGAGATCTAAGGAAGTAAAAGTCTGTTTTGCCGTTGTTGTTTAATGCTTATCCCAACTAAAGATCTTAGTACTTATTCCACTTTTTCAAAAAGTTATTTTGCACACAGATTCAGACAAGGATATTATGCCAGAAACCATCTCTAATGTCACTTGAGCAAAATACGCCACTGTAGATTGAATGGTCCAGGATGGAAGAGAATATATTTTTGGAAAGGAGAAAAATTACCATATCCTTTTTTTTTTTTTTTTTTTTTTGAGACAGTCTCACTCTGTCACCCAGGCTGGAGTGCAGAGGCACAACTGGCTCACTGCAAGCTCTGCTTCCTGGGTTCAAGCAATTCTCCTGCCTCAGCTTCCCGAGTAGCTAAGGATTACAGGCGCCCACCACCACACCCGGCTAATGTTCGTGTTTTTTGTAGAGACGGGGGTTTCACCATGTTGGCCAGGCTGGTCCCGAACTCTTGGCCTCAAGTGATCCTCCCGCCTTTATCCATTGTATCACAGACAACAGGAATTATTTCAAAAAATAACAGAATATAAATGTTAATACATTAACCAACATATATTGCTTCAAACAAGTATGATTTACATAAGGTAGAGCTAAAGAGAAGTTACAAAAATAATTCTCATATACACTTGTGATTTTTCATTTGATCACAAAAACTTTTTTAAGTTCCTTAAGCTAAAGATCCCACACTGCTGTCTACCTAATACCATTACCACTATGTGAAATTTACACATGACTTTCCACATTTCCGGGGCTATAGCTGAAGCCAACACACTCTCTCACCTAGGAAACAGAAATAGCCTCATAACTGTTCTGCTCTCTTTCACCCCAGATACTTCTCTATATAGCAGCCAGAGCAATATCTAAAAGACAAATAGATCATTATTTAAACACTTCAACTACCTCCCACTTCAGAATAAAGTACACTTTTACTATGGTTTAGCACTCCCTTTGTGAGGGGGCCATTGTTTAATTTCATTTCTATCTCCTTCCCACAAACTCCTCAAAAAGTTACTTTGCTCTCTATCTCCAATTGCTCTCTGCCGATATTCATATTTAAAATCACTCTAATCAGGTTTGCACCTCCAACACTCCCATAAAACTGTATTTATGAAAGTCAAGAATTCTCCCAAAGTTACCACATCTAACGACCAATTGTTGGCAGTTGCCTTTGACATCGTTTGTCACTTCCTCCTCCTAGATACTGTTTTCATCCATTTAGTTTGTAGGGCATTTTCCTTCTTCCTCCTGGGTTGCTCCTCTTCTTCCACACATTGTAACGATGTAGTAATGCTATCTTCGGTCACCCCCTCTACTACATTCACTCCCATGGTGATCTCATTTGCCTTGAGGTTTTAAATACCATTGGTATGCCAATAACTCTTACATTTCTGTCTCCATTCAAGACTTCTTCTCAACTCCAGACTCTTATATCCAACTCCCTATTTCACTTCATTCCCTGGATTCTCTATTATTGAGCTATTGCCACAAAACTTCTGCATAACAGACCACCTCCAAATTCATTGACTTACAACAGTAGCTATTAATGCTCCTGAATCTGTAGGGTCTGGTAAAATCTAAAGCAGGCTCCACGGGCAGCCCTCCTTCCAACTGTGGGATGAGTTGGGCTTAGCTGGGGTGGCTCTGTGTCACTTGCATTCACTTGGTGTCCAGGCTAAGAGGGCAAAGGCTGCCCCAGGAAAGCTCTTCTCATGATCATGACTGAATCACAAAAGGCTGAGCCTGACCTGTGAGTAAATTTCAGTCCCCTTCTTCTGTCTCACCTCGACATGACCCACCGGCCAGAGCCAGTCATACTGCCAAGCCTAACTCAGGAAAGCAGATACAGAAGTATGCCCTGGGAACAGTGGGTGTCTCCCACTTTACACAGCCACTCCTCATCCCATCCAATCCTGTTCCAGCACTAGTCTTTCCCATCTCAATCTTCTATTTTTTCAGGACAAAACACTTGACATCACATCCTGGATTCTTCTTTCTCTCATACTTCACTTCTGAAGCCTTCTAAATATATTCAGAATCTGGCAAAGTCCCATCATCTCTACCATGCCCCTGTAAGAGCTACCGGAGTGTGGCTCATGGCTTATTCCATTATTCTGCAAACAAGTCACCCTGCTCCTAACTTGGCTCCACCCCTCCCCAGTCTATGCACCCCAAAACCACCTACCAGACAGCACCTCATATCAATCAAACTGAAGTCCTGACAGTGGTTTATAAAGACTGGCCTGATGCCACCTCTAATCACTTCTCTAACCTCTTCTCCCACCTCACTCATCTCACTCACTCTGTTCCAGTTATAGAGGCTTTCTTGAGGCTCTTTGAACAAGCCAGGCCTACTACTACCTTATGACTTTTGTACTAGCTCTTACCTGTGCCTGGTAATTCCTTCTCCCACATGCCCATCTGACAAACTCACCCCGTCTCCTTCAATATTTTGTTTAAATGCCACCTGCTCTATGAGACCTACCTTGACCTCACTATTTTACACTGTAACCCACTCACTCCTGCACTCCTACCTCCCTGCTTACACACACTTTTTGTAACACTGATCAGTTAATATTGTACATAATTTACTTAGAAAAGATCATGCATTATTGTCTTAGTCTGTTGCTGATAACAAAATAAACTGAAACTGGGTAATTTATAAAGAAAATACATTTATTTCTTACAGTTATAGAGGCTGAAAACAGAGAGGCCACATCTGGTGGGGGCGTTCTTGCTGGTGGGGACTCTCAGCAGGGTCCCAAGGTGGCACAGGGTGTCACATGGCTGAGTGTCCTAGCTCAGGTCTCTTTTCCTTTTCTTACAAAGCCACCAGTCCCACTTTCATGACAACTCATTAGTCCATTAAGTCATTAATCCATTAATCCATGAGTGGATGAATCCATTCTTGAGGGCAGATCCCTCAGGGTCCAGTCACCTCTTAAAGGCCCCACTTCTCAATTCTGCTACATTGGGGATTAAATATAAACATGAGTTTTGGAGAGGACAACTATGCAAAACATTGCAAATATGTTGGCTGATGTATCCCAAGAACCTTGGATAGCACCTGGAACATAGATGGCTACAAAAATGTATTGAGTCATTTATCCCCTTTCTCAGCCAGACTGAGCTTGTTTTGGCCCCAGAGCCCTGGCCCATGCTGTTCCTTCTGCCTGGATACTTCTTTGTTCAGATAGTCTCTTAGCTGCCTCCCTGTCAGCATTCAAATCTCTGTCCACATACCACTTCCTCATAGACATTTCGTCCTTCTTGCCTCTTAGTCCCATTTTCCTATTCATCGTTTTCTTCATGCTTCCACATAGTCAAAAATATTTACTTGTTGGCCAAGAGAGGTGGCTCATGCCTGTAATCCCGGCACTTTGGGAGGCTGAGGTGGGCAGATCACTTGAAGTCAGGAGTTCCAGACCAGCCTGGCCAACATGGCAGAACCCCGTCTCTACTAAAAATACAAAAATTAGCCATCTAAAAAAATATATTACTTGCTTACTAGCTATTGTCTGTCTTCTCCTATGGGGTCCATGAGAACACGGAATTTGTCCATTTTGCTCATCCCTGTATTTTCAACTTACTTATGATAGTTCCCAGTGGACCAGTAGGAACTCAAAAAGTATCTTCTAAATAAATAAACATCCTCCCCAAAAGAGAAAGCAAACAAATCTTGTCCTCCTAATGTGGAAGAAAAATGGTAATTGCATTGAAGGGAGGGCAAGCTTTAAGAAATTAAACAGAGTGAACATGAGTTTTGTGGTTAAACAGAATGTTCTCCAGTTTAGTCATCCTTAAAAGCTGCAGGAGAGTGCCCTGCTCTTCCAAGATAACATGCTTGAGAATGACTTTAAGAGTAAAACCAAGAAAAATAATCTTCTGGTGCTCATTTTAGGTTGAGTAATTTCCTCAATAAGAAAACATGCATAAAATGAACAAGCAAGTTATCTGATGTTTCAAATGATTAAGTGCAAGCTGAGATAGCTTTGAAGTAGCTGCTACAGAATCCCCACGGGAGGATCTGTAGACAAATAATCAGCCTGGCCCATAGAAATAGATTTCTCCAACAAGGGGGAAAAAAATAGAAAAACATATGTCTTACAACTGGTACAGATACTTACAGTTTCAAATATCCCAAAAAATTGCAAAGAAAAAAAGAAATATTAATTTTCCAAGAATGTTCAGAAGTCTATTTATGTTAAGAAATAAGTTGGTTTAGGATATATTACAATTAATAAACAACTAATATTTAGCTGACATTTTTATTTTTTTACTTATTAAAAACACTTATAGATGCTTTATATGGATTTAACAGTGTTCTATGAAGTAAATGATCTATCACTATATTAGAAATGATGAAACAGAAGCAGAAATAGTTGAGGCAACTTTGCTCTAGAGCATATGCTCTTAACCTCTGTGGTAAATGCTTCTTAAGGGATAATATCAATTTACTGAATGCTCACAATGTGTCAAGTATGTTGCTAAGCATTTTGTAGAATATCAGATTTTAAATGTATATGAATAAACCTAATCATTACATTTAAACTGTAACCTTGCATATATTCAGCTTACTTGGTAACACAGGAAAAAAAAAAAAAGCTATGCCCACCCCATTCCCTGTTGAATTTGCATTGAAACTCAAAGGTCTGCCCGAAAACCTTGTAGAAATAATTTTTGGTTATTTCACCAGCATGAGTCAGGCTTCTGGTTATGTTATCATCATGAGGAAGTGAAAATACACAAGTCAATTATACAACCTGCAACTACACAACCTGTAGTTGCACAACCTACTACTACACAACCTGGTTATTGTCTTTATACTAAACATTAAATTAATTTTATGTTACAGGGAAAAGTCATTGCATCAAATCATATAAATGTAAACATCACTATTCTTAAAAACTGCAAGCTTCATAGCATTTATAAATACAGATTAAAAAATTACACATGACCTAGAGTAGTATCTACATAGCATGCTGTTTTAAAAACATCAAATAGTGTTACAGAACGTCAAGCAATATTTCCTGTGGCCTGAGGGAATGCAATTTTCTAACTATGAAGGTCTCCATCTTCAGCATATAAACCTGAAGGTGCTTTTAGGGGACAGCAGTAAAAATGTGAGCTAGTGGGGCCTCTGAAGTATGCATTCATCTCAAATTGACAATTTATGGTCAGTAACATACTTCTCAATGTATCTCTCTACAGACTAAAAGTTGCTATTGAACTTACCCTCATATAAATGTGCTCTGCATGAAAACAGACAAATAGAAGTGTGTACCCCTTAGAACAAAATAAAACCACTGCGTATGATCATGGGATTTCTACAATATTAGCAGTCTTTGCACTACTCCACTACTTGACCAAATCTGAAGGCCACCAGAAGGCAGACAGAGCATTTCCGAAATGATATAATAACCTAATAGCTGACCCAAAAGTTTCACACACTGGGAAATTTGCCTGATTCACTGATATCACACACACAAAAAACCTCTCAGATTAGAGCAGAATCAACAAAATATATAAAACTCGATACAAGTAAAGAAAGTTTATAATACTTCAGTGTTTGAAATTACAGTAAGAGAATTAATGGATTTACTACATACACACACCCACACACACACACACACACACACACACAGTCACGGCAGAAAGGGGATGTAACGTTCAATTGGCATCCAAAGGTAATTCCGCTAAATGTTAAAAAGTATTAAATATACATTTCACAGAAAATTACATTTGTCCTTGACTTTTGCTTGTCTCTGATCCACATTATTAACACATCATAATACAATATAAATGCCACACATTGGAACTGTCCCAAGGCATCTAGTTATATGGAAGGAGGGACGCATTAACATTCACCGACTCATTTAATTTCGTCATCTGATAATTATTAAGTCCATTTATCAAGCCTCATAAGATTTACACAAACTGGGTAATTTTACCCTACTGTCACAGCCCAAGAAACAGTGTACATTTAAAACCAGAAGTTAGAAAATTACAGTTAGACCTACTAATATGTTTTTCTTTTTTTTCTTTTTTTTTTTTTTTTTTTGAGAAAGAGTCTCGCTCTGTCACCCAGGCTGGAGTGCAGTGGTGCAATCTCAACTCACTGCAACCTCCACCTTCTGAGCTCAAGTGATTTCTACCCCAGCCATCTGAGCAGCTGGGACTACAGGCACACACCACCAAGTCCATCTAAGTTTTTTAAATTTTCTGTAGAAACAGGGTACCCCTATAACGCCCAGGCTACTCTCAAACTCCTGGGCTCAAGCGACCCTCTCACCTAGGCCTCCCAAAGTGCTGAGATTATGGGAGCGAGCCACTGTGCCTGGTCTTACTGTTTTCCTGAATAATCTTATCTGAATGTGTCCAGCTTCCATAGCCCAAGAAGCAGCGTATGTTTAAGGTGAAATCTGCAGAATTGCAATCAGTCCCACTACTATTTTCTGAATTATCATTAGCGATAAAGTCCCACCACCAATCAACCATATGGGAGCCATGAAATAATTCCAACTTGAGACACACGATACATGCCTTAAGATAAGAAGAAAAACAGCACTAGGAGCCAGCTTTAGAGAAATCAATATCAATAGAAGTAGTGTGGGAGTGAAAGAGAATCAATTAGAAGAGTCACAATGAAACAGACAAGGAATTTGAGAACAGGAGAGGAGTTTTTAATGAGGACAGATGGACTGGGAGAAAAGTCTTCTAGGTAGAAGATACAACACAAGGAAAGACACAGAGCCTGGAAATTGTGAGATCCATTTGGGAAAAGGCCGTCTTGTTGATCAGAGCAGTAAGTATGAAATACAGAGAGGACACTGAAAGGAAGCACATCTCCAAAGGGAGACTAGAATTGTGTCACAAAGGCCTCAATTTAGGCTGAGGAGCCTGTGACTAATTTGAAAGATAATGGTGAGCCAGTGAAGCCTGTTGAGATGGGAAATAATGGGATTGAAGCATTGACTGAGAAAGACCTCACTGGCACCTCTACAAAAAATGGGCGAGGAAGGTTAAACAGTGGAGGACTGGAAAGGGGGAAATATGTGTTGGAAGATGTTACCATAGGTGGTCATAAAAAATAATTAACAAATAAAAGTCATTTCCATTTATGATACATAAAAATTAATGAGCCCCTAGCTTCTGGTCTGGCTTCTAGAGTACTTAATGTTGGTCTGTTAAAATTACTGCGATTTTTTTTTTTTTTTTGCTAGTGTTAATTTGTTAATTTGCTTTTATTTTTTAGTCTAAGATATGAAGAACACACATGGTTAAAATCAGAAATAGCATGAAAATCCAAACTAAAGGGCTGGAATGCTCCTCTGATGTATGCTGAGGGTAGAAAAATAATAGTAATTAAAAAATAAAGTGCTGGAATACTTAAACAATTAGACATTTTCCATAGTACTATGGAATGAGGCCAGGCGCAGTGGCTCACTCCCGTAATCCCAGCACTTTGGGAGGCTGATCACGAGGTCAAGAGATCGAGACCATCCTGGTCAACATGATGAAACCCCATCTCTGCTAAAAATACAAAAATTAGCTGGGTGTGGTAGTGAGTGCCTATAGTTCCAGCTACTCGGGAGGCTGAGGCAGGAGAATCGCTTGAACCTGGGAGGCAGAGGTTGCAGTGAGCCAAGATCGCGACTGCACTCCAGCCTGGGTGACAGAGTAAGCCTCCATCTCAAAAAACAAAACAAAACAACAACAACAACAAAAAAAACTGTGGAATGAAGTGTGAGCTCTAAAAACAAAAGAAAGTGATATTTACTAATTATCTGCTAGGTACCAGGCTTTACAACTTCCCTGAGAAGTATTGATAGTCACCATTTTACAGATAAGGTGACATATAACTAACATATATCAGGGAAGGGACCAGACCTCTCTGGCTGAAAAGTCATATCATCTTTTTTTTCCACCACACTACATTTGAACAAATGATAAACTGCAGGCTATAACCATTAGGGAGTTAGGAAATCAATATTGTGGGTCATGACCAGTATATAATTTACAATGGGATAAAATGTAAAATATCAAGTGAGCACTGATTATAATAAGGGTAACTAATATTTTATGAACTGTTAGTTTCATATATATGTGTTTGTGTGCATTTACTGGAACAGGATATAAAATATATTTACTATTTTAGAGAAGAGCAAAACAAATTGGAAATCTACTATATAGATACTATATACATAGATATTACTGTAGATAGTAATATCTATCTACAACATATAGATATTGCTCAGGTTACCTTTAGAAATAAATTGTAGTCTAATCAAAAATACTTCAATCCGTAGTAGCTAAAAAAAAAATACTAACAGCAGTTGCTCTAGGTTTAGCATATGATGACAGAATTAATAAAATAGTCAATTAAATTATTCACTAAAGCTACAGTAAACAAAAATCAATAATTAACATCAATAGAAGTCTTAGCTTCCTACGTACTCCTCAGATATAGATGAAAATATTATTTTAAAAATAAAATAAATATAAATTAAAATAATGTAGCAATTTTACCTGTTTTCCAAATGATTTCTAAATTTATGTAGCTATTTTCTTAAAATGGTTAATTATCAATTCTCAAATAAAAGTATTAAAGATTAAAAAACAAAACTAATGGCAAGACTTCATTTAAAAAAAAAATAAGAAGCATGATTCCAGTGTACTAATTACAGCATCCTGAGTTTGTTTTCTAGTCTATTATGCTAGGTTATGTGACCTTTGTCAAATTACTTAAGGCTTCTAATCCCCAAATATTCTTATATTAAAAGTGGGAATGATAATAATAACATATTTCATAAGGTAGATAAGGAGAAACCCTATGTAAAGTGCTGAGCAAGAATGCCAAGCTCTTAGAAAATGTTCAACAAATAGGATTGAAATTTTATTTCATGTATAATGCTCGGCATGATTAATTTATGCCAAAGCCAATTGTTGCTGCCAGTAAATTTCATAATTAAACTGAATGTGAGGCGGAATCGTAAAAGCTAAAGTTTGAGGATATTTCACCTTATTCCCGATTTTTCTCAATCTGCCGGTCCTTTCTTGTCTTCTTGCTCTCTGTGAACTTAAAAAAATTAAAAGCTCAATCTCACTTTGCTGCACTATTATGTTTTATATGATTATTTCCAAGCCTCTAACTGGCGAAGCCTTGATTCTCAGTCCTGAAGGATTAACGGTAGCATAGGGAGTGCAGAGAGATGCAATGTGACAAGGCCAGAGTTGCTAGGCCTGCAACATGACCAACGGTAGCTTAAAATTCCCTAAATGGGTTCAGATCACTGTGGTATGATAAATGTGTGGACTGCTTTATAAAGAATCACGTAACAGTGATTTATTTCTGGGGGGGGGAACAAAATGCCAACAGAATTAATTTGATGAAGTGACAAGAGAACACAGACTTTAGTTGTGGGTCACAAACGCTCTTCATCTTTCCGCTACTATATTTCCAAATGAGCAAAGGAATTGTGAAGTTGAAAACCACTCTCTTTGGGGAGAAAATTATGAATAAGAAGGCCAGAGCACCAGAGAGAACCTCCACCTGAACATCCACTCTCTTGAGACCACCTCCCTCCAATATTGTTTTCATCAGCAGTGCTTTCCTAGGGGGGAGAAAATGACGTATATCATGGTACAAAACCCTTATTGTGGTATCCGATCTTCCCTGCACATATATTCTTATTTATGTCAGTAAAATAAATCCAACATGAACAGGACGGCTTCGATGTTGAGAAATCCCTCCTGAGAAACTCTGGGCAGATTTTTCTCTCTTAAGAAGCTTAGAGCTGATATGGCTTTGATAGATACAATTCCAATTTTTGATTTAATTCAATAAACTTAATTGAGAACTTGTTATGTGCTGGGCACTGGTTTATCTTTGAGTTCTCAATTCCAGGTTTAAGAATAATTATTAACATTAGGATGTGGGGTCAGAGGGATGAGTACAATACAAGTCATGTCCTTAGTAATCCATGTCACTGTGTAGGCAGAGTTGAATTAACTACTATAGTTAGGCGAGTGTCACATGCAACCCTTTCAATGATCCTTTGCCACCCATCCTTGAACCCCTTGATCTGCGTGTCCAGCCAAGGTTGATGATCCTTCCACAATAAGAACAATTCTTCACTCTAGTGCGTGTCTTTCCCTTTTAGAAACTCTATGAAAATCCCATAAGGTAGGAACCAACAAAGTCTAAGACACCATCAGTGGGAGTGATTAATCATGGGAACTGTCAACTTAAAACTTCCAAGTAAAAGAAACTCATTTTACTGACCTACAAGTGGGAGAGTAATTTTAAGGCTGGAAGCTAGACCCTTCAGTATCCAGAAAAATTCCCAGACCTGATATGTAAGCTGTGGCCAAAGAAATAGATCACAGGCAATACAAAAATTGTGAACTTCATGGCAATTGCTCCAGTCCCACCAGCTCCACATACCTAAATCATGAAGGCTTGATAGGTAGGTATGCTCATCTCCTACACCCTCTATTTCTTTCTCATCTGCAGAAGAAAGGGATGGAGCTTTGCTCATGTCTAATTCTACTTTATCTTCTTATTTCAAAAATATTGCTGTAAACTCAGAAAGGAGGCTCAGAACCCTTACTTCCCCTCACACTATTTGCTGCTACAGTTCAACTATGTACGCCTGAGTAGCCCTAAAAAGTAACCAAAATATTATGGTAAATCAATTCCACCAAACTTGAGTCATTAAAATTAGTCACGGATACCTTTAATTAGCATCTTACCTTTAATGGCTCATGGCAATGTAAGAACTCAGGCCCTGGAGGACACAGCACAGCAATTTGCTTACTGATTCTGCACTTATAACAACAGAATGTTGGGCAATCATTTAACTCTAAACTCAATTTCTTCATCTACAAATCAGAGATAATAATAACTCATATGTTTGTAAATAAAGAACAGGGTGCAATGCCTAGCACACAACATACATTTAACAAATATTTATCATTGATAAATTAGTAGAATGGTATAATAAGAGGAGTGAGAATTTAGACGTTGATGATCTGGGCTCAAAATTACAATCTGCTGGTGATTCTCTGAGCCTCAGTTTTTTGGTTTTTTTTTTTTTTTTGAGATGGAGTCTCTCTGTGTCTACCAGACTGCAGTGCAGTGGCACAATCTTGGCTCACTGCAAGCTCCGCCTCCCAGGTTCACACCATTCTTCTACCTCAGCCTCCCAAGTAGCTGGGACTACAGGCGCCCGCCACCATGCCTGGCTATTTTTTTGTATTTTTAGTAGAGACAGGGTTTCACCATGTTAGCCAGGATGGTCTCAATCTCCTGACCTCGTGATCCACCTGCCTCGGCCTCCAGATTTTTTATGTCTAAATCAAGAATAGTATCACCTCCTTCTAAGGAGAATAATAATCTGATTAATGATTAATTAAGGAGAATATGAATCTGATAATATTCTTAGATGTTGTGAAAATTAAACAAGAAAATGAGCATTATTGAACCTAACACAGTTTTGGCACATAGCTTATGCAAAATCAGATTGACAAACTTTGGTTTAACTTCATTAGCCACCAAAATATTTGTGAAGGTAACTGCAAACCAAATCCACAAATAGAATAAGACAAACAGAACAGTATTATTAATTGATCTGGCCATGGTTAATTCCAAGTAACAAAGAAAATGGGAAACATAAAACAGAAAAAAATCCAGTCTCTAAAACGAACATGAACCCAAAATCATGAGATGGTCAGCAAGGCTGTACGGCAGTACAGTGAACCATCCAGAGAGAGTGAGCATGGTGCTCCCAGTGACCTTGAGAAAAATCGCTTATGTAATGAAGGCACAAAGCATGGCATACATTTGAATCTAGTTGAGAGAGAAATAGAGGTTAGGGCCATAGAGCACTCATTTTGCTCCTTCAGAGGAGAGTAGAAGTAAAGTACAGTGTCATTGCCTGGCAATTGCAAAAAATAGAGGCAGCCTATTTACAATATTTGAAAGTTACATGGAAATTCACTCCTTAATTCTCTCTCAAGATGTCACATTATATTCCTGAAAGCAACCTTAGTTTCCACGATGTCCTCCTTCTCTGCTTCTTTCTTCTCCTCCTACTCCTCCAGCCCCCTCTCCTCCTCATTTTTGTTCTTCTATCATTTGCAGAGGCAGCTGTAGTAGTTTGTAAACTGGCAATGGAGCAGACGATTTAAAAGGGAGTGAAAAATGAAAGCATTTCAGCTGGGCACAGAGGCTTTCGCCTGTAATCCCAGCAGTTTGGGAGGCCTAGGTGGGCAGATCACTTGAGGTCAGGATGTCAAGACCAGCCTGGCCAACATGGTGAAACTCCATCTCTACTAAAAATACAAAATTAGCCAGGAGTGGTGGCGGGCACCTGTAATCCCAGGTATTGGGGAGGCTGAGGCAGGAGAATCACTTGAACCCAGGTGGTGAGGTTGCAGTGAGCTGTGATCATGCCATTGCACTCCAGCCTGGGCAAAAGAATAAGACTCTGTCTTTAAAAAAGAAAGAAAAAAAAGAAGAAGAGGGGTTGGGAGCAAGATGGCCGAATAGGAAGAGCTCCAGCCTCCAGCTCCCAGCGCGAGTGACACAGAAGACAGGTGATTTCTGCATTATCAACTGAGGTACCGGGTTCATCTCACTGGGGAGTGCCGGACAGTTGGCGCTGGTCTGCGGATGCCGCCCGACCTGCAAGAGCTGAAGCAGGGCAAGGCATCGCCTCACCTGGGAAGCAAAAGGGGGAAGGGAATCCCTTTTCCTAGCCAAGGGAAACTGAGACACACAACACCTGGAAAATCGGGTAACTCCCACCCTAATACTGCACTTTACCAATGGTCTTAGCAAATGGCACACCAGGAGATTATATCCCACACCTGGCCCAGAGGATCCCACACCCACAGAGCCTCCCTCATTGCTAGCACAGCAGTCTGAGATCTAACTGCAAAGCGGCAGCGAGGCTGGGGGAGGGGCGCCCACCATTGCTGAGGCTTAAGTAGGTAAACAAAGCCTCCAGGAAGCTCAAACTGGGTGGAGCCCACCTCAGCTCAAGGAGGCCTGCCTGTCTCTGTAGACTCCACCCCTGGGTAGAGTCTGACAGCTGTCTGACACCTTTGAGGAGGGCAGCGGATCTCCCAGCATGGAGGCTGAGATCTGAGAACGGACAGACTGCCTGCTCAAGTGGGTCCCTGACCCCTGAGTAGCCTAACTGGGAGACGTCCCCCACTAGGTGCAGACTGACACCTCACACCTCACAGGGCAGGGTACACCCCTGATACAAAGCTTCCAGAGCAAGAATCAGACAGCAGCACTCGCTGTTCAGCAATATTCTATCTACTGCAGCCTCTGCTGCTGATACCCAGGCAAACAGGGTCTGGAGTGGACCTCAAGCAATCTCCAACAGACCTACAGCTGACGGTCCTGACTGTTAGAAGGAAAACTAACAAACAAAGGACACCTACACCAAAACCCTATCAGTACGTCACCAGCATCAAAGTCCAAAGGCAGATAAAACCACAAAGATGGGGAAAAAGCAGGGCAGAAAAGCTGGAAATTCAAAATATCAGAGCGCATCTCCCCCTCCAAAGGAACGCAGCTCATCGCCAGCAATGGATCAAACCTGGACAGAGAATGACTTTGACGAGTTGAGAGGATAAGGCTTCAGTCGATCAAACTTCTCAGAGCTAAAGGAGGAACTAAATACCCAGCGCAAAGAAACTAAAAATCTTGAAAAAAGAATGGAAGAATGGATAACTAGAATAATCAATGCAGAGAAGGCCATAAACGAACTGACAGAGATAAAAACCATGACACGAGAGATACGTGACAAATGCACAAGCTTCAGTAACCGACTCGATCAACTGGAAGAAAGAGTATCAATGATGGAAGATCAAATGAATAAAATGAAGTGAGAAGTCTAGAGAAAAAAAAGGAAAAAGAAATGAATAAAGCCTTCAAGAAATATGGGATTATGTGAAAAGACCAAATCTACATCTGATTGGTGTGCCTGAAAGTGAGGGGGAAAATGGAACCAAGTTGGAAAACACTCTGCAGGATATCATCCAGGAGAACTTCCCCAACCTAGTAAAGCAGGCCAACATTCAAATTCAGGAAACACAAAGAACGCCACAAAGATACTCCTCGAGAAGAGCAACTCCAAGACACATAATTGTCAGATTCACCAAAGGTGAAATGAAGGAAAAAATGTTAAGGGCAGCCAGAGAGAAAGGTCGGGTTACCCACAAAGGGAAGCCCATCAGACTAACAGCAGATCTCTCGGCAGAAACTCTCCAAGCCAGAAGAGAGTGGGGGCCAATATTCAACATTCTTAAAGAAAAGAATTTTCAACCCAGAATTTCATATCCAGCCAAACTAAGTTTCATAAGTGAAGGAGAAATAAAATCCTTTACAGATAAGCAAATGCTTAGAGATTTTGTCACCACCAGGCCTGCACTACAAGAGATCCTGAAGGAAGCACTAAACATGGAAAGGAACAACCGGTACCAGCCATTGCAAAAACATGCCAAAATGTAAAGACCATCGATGCTAGGAAGAAACTGCATAAACTAACGAGCAAAATAACCAGCTAATATCACAATGACAGGATCAAGTTCACACATAACAATATTAACCTTAAATGTAAATGGACTAAATGGTCTAATTAAAAGACACAGACTGGCAAATTCGATAAAGAGTCAAGACCCATCAGTTTGCTGTATTCAGGAGACCCATCTCACATTCAGAGACACACATAGGCTCAAAATAAAGGGATGGAGGAAGATCTACCAAGCAAATGGAGAACAAAAAAAAGCAGGGGTTGCAATACTAGTCTCTCATAAAACAGACTTTAAACCATCAAAGATCAAAAGAGACAAAGAAGGCCATTACACAATGGTAAAGGGATCAATTCAACAGGAAGAGCTAACTATCCTAAATATCTATGCGCCCAATATAGGAGCACCCAGATTCATAAAGCAAGTCCTTAGAGACTTACAAAGAGACTTAGACTCCCATACAATAATAATGAGAGTTCAACACCCCACTGTCAACATTAGAAAGATCAACGAGACAGAAAGTTAACAAGGATATCCAGGAATTGAACTCAACTCTGCATCAAGCAGACCTAATAGACATCTACAGAACTCTCCACCCCAAATCAACAGAATATACATTCTTCTCAGCACCACGTCGCACTTATTCCAAAATTGACCACATAGTTGGAAATAAAGCACTCCTCAGCAAATGTACAAGAACAGAAATTATAACAAACTGTCTCTCAGACCACAGTGCAATCAAACTAGAACTCAGGACTTAGAAAATCAATCAAAACCGCTCAACTACATGGAAACTGAACAACCTGCTCCTGAATGACTACTGGGTACATAACGAAATGAAAGCAGAAATAAAGATGTTCTTTGAAACCAATGAGAACAAAGATACAACATACCAGAATCTCTGGGACACATTTAAAGCAGTGTGTAGAGGGAAATTTATATCACTAAATGCCCACAAGAGAAAGCTGGAAAGATCTAAAATTGACACCTTAACATTGCAATTAAAAGAACTAGAGAAGAAAGAGCAAACACATTCAAAAGCTAGCAGAAGGCAAGAAATAACTAAGATCAGAGCAGAACTGGAGGAGATAGAGACACAAAAACCCTCGAAAAAATCAGTGAATCCAGGAGCTGGTTTTTTGAAAAGATCAACAAAATTGATAGACAGCTAGCAAGACTAATAAAGAAGAAAAGAGAGAAAAATCAAATAGATGCAATAAAAAATGATAAAGGGGATATCACCACTGACCGCACAGAAATACAAACTACCATCAGATAATACTATAAACACCTCTACGCAAATAAACTAGAAAGCCTAGAAGAAATGGATAATTTCCTGGACACTTACACTCTCCCAAGACTAAACCAGGAAGAAGTTGAATCCCTGAATAGACCAATAGCAGGCTCTGAAATTGAGGCAATAATTAACAGCCTACCAACCAAAAAAAGTCCAGGACCAGACGGATTCACAGCCGAATTCTACCAGAGGTACAAGGAGGAGCTGGTACCATTACTTCTGAAACTATTCCAATTAATAGAAAAAGAGGGAATCCTCCCTAACTCATTTTATGAGGCCAACATCATCCTGATATCAAAGCCTCGCAGAGACACAACAAAAACAGAGAATTTTAGACCAATATCCCTGATGAACATATATGCAAAAATCCTCAATAAAATACTGGCAAACCGAATCCAGCAGCACATCAAAAAGCTTATCCACCATGATCAAGTGGGCTTCATCCCTGGGATGCAAGGCTGGTTCAACATACCCAAATCAATAAACGTAATCCAGCATATAAACAGAACCAAAGACAAAAACCGCATGATTATCTCAATAGATGCAGAAAAGGCCTTTGACAAAATTCAACAGCCCTTCATGCTAAAAACTCTCAATAAATTCGGTATTGATGGAACATATCTCAAAATAATAAGAGCTATTTATGACAAACCCACAGCCAATATCATACTGAATGGGCAAAAACTGGAAGCATTCCCTTTGAAAACTGGCACAAGACAGGCATGCCCTCTCTCACCACTCCTATTCAACATAGTGTTGGAAGTTCTGGCTAGGGCAATCAGGCAAGAAAAAGAAATAAAGGGTATTCAGTTAGGAAAAGAGGAAGTCAAATTATCCCTATTTGCAGATGACAGGATTGTATATTTAGAAAACCCCATCATCTCAGCCCAAAATCTCCTTAAGTTGATAAGAAACTTCAGCAAAGTCTCACGATACAAACTTAATGTGCAAAAATCACAAGCATTCTTATTATACACCAGTAACAGACAGAGAGCCAAATCATGAATGAACTTCCATTCACAATTGCTTCAAAGAGAATAACGTATCTAGGAATCTAACTTACAAGGGATGTAAAGGACCTCTTCTTCTTTTTTTTTTTTTTTTTTTTTTTTGAGGTGGAGTCTCGCTCTGTCGCCCAGGCTCTGGAGTGCAGTGGCGCGATCTCGGCTCACTGCAAGCTCCGCCTCCCGGGTTCCCGCCATTCTCCTGCCTCAGCCTCCCGAGTAGCTGGGACTACAGGCGCCGCCACCATGCCCGGCTAATTTTTTTTTTTTTGTATTTTTAGTGGAGACGGGGTTGCATTGTGTTAGCCAGGATGGTCTCTATCTCCTGACCTCGTGATCCGCCCGTCTCGGCCTCCCAAAGTGCTGGGATTACAAGCTTGAGCCACCGCACCCGGCCATAAAGGACCTCTTCAAGGAGAACTAGAAACCAGTGAAATAAAAGTGAAATAAAAGAGAACACCAAAAAAATGGAACAACATACTATGCTCATGGATAGGAAGAATCAGTATTGTGAAAATGGCCATACTGCCCAAAGTAATTTATAGATTCAATGCCATTCCCATCAAGCTACCAATGACTTTCTTCACAGAACTGGAAAAAACTGCTTTAAAGTTCATATGGATCCAAAAAAGAGCCCGCATTGCCAAGACAATCCTAAGTCAAAAGAACAAAGCTGGAGGCATCACACTACCTGACTTCAAACTATACTACAAGGCTACAGTAACCAAAACAGCATGGTACTGGTACCAAAACAGAGATATAGACCAATGGAACAGAACAGAGTCCTCAGAAATAATACCACACATCTACAGCCATCTGATCTTTGACAAAGCTGACAAAAAGAAGAAATGGGGAAAGGATTCCCTATTTAATAAATGATGCTGGGAAAATTGGCTAGCCATAAGTAGAAAGCTGAAACTGGATCCTTTCCTTACTCCTTATACGAAAATTAATTCAAGATGGATTAGAGACTTAAATGTTAGACCTAAAACCATAAAAACCCTAGAAGAAAACCTAGGTAATACCATTCAGGACGTAGGCATGGGCAAAGACTTCATGTCTAAAACACCAAAAGCAACAGCAACAAAAGCGAAAATTGAAAAATGGGATCTAATTAAACTAAAGAACATCTGCACAGCAAAAGAAACTACCATCAGAGTGAACAGACAACCTATAGAATGGGAGAAAATTTTTGCAATCTACTCATCTGACAAAGGGCTAATATCCAGAACCTACAAAGAACTCAAACAAATTTATGAGAAAAAAACAACCCAATCAAAAAGTGGGCAAAGGATATGAACAGACATTTCTCAATAGAACACATGCATACAGCCAACAGATACATGAAAAAAATGCTCGTCATCACTGGCCATCAGAGAAATGCAAATCAAAACCACAATGAGATACCATCTCACACCAGTTAGAATGGCAATCATTAAAAACTCAGGAAACAACAGGTGCTGGAGAAGATGTGGAGAAATAGGAAGACTTTTACACTGTTGGTGGGATTGTAAACTGGTTCAACCATTGTGGAAAACAGTATGGCGATTCCTCAAGGATCTATAACTAGAAATACCATATGACCCAGCCATCCCATTACTGGGTATATACCCAAAGGATTATAAATTATGCTGCTATAAAGACACATGCACACGTATGTTTATTGCGGCACCACTCACAATAGCAAAGACTTGGATCAACCCAAATGTCCATCAGTGACAGACTGTTTTAAGAAAATGTGGCACATATACATCATGGAATACTATGCAGCCATAAAAAAGGATGAGTTAGTGTCCTTTGTAGGGACATGGGTGCTGCTGGAAACCATCATTCTCAGCAAACTTTTGCAAGAACAGTAAACCAAACACCACATGTTTTCACTCATAGGTGGGAATTGAACAATGAGATCACTTGGACGTGGGAAAGGGAACATCACACACTGGGGCCTATTATGGGGAGGGGGGAGGAGGGAGGGATGGCACTGGGAGTTATAACTGATGTAAATGACAAGTTGATGGGTGCTGACGAGTTGATGGGTGCAGCACACCAACATGGCACATGTATACATATGTAACAAACCTGCACGTTGTGCACATGTACCCTAGAACTTAAAGTATTAAAAAAAAAAAAAAAAAAAGAATTAAAAAAAAGGAAAGAAAGAATATCCAAAAGTCAGGAGGGCAGACAAAGTCTCTAGCTCTAAAAACAAAACCAGAAAGCTGGTATATTTTGGAGAAATTATGAAATATTTTTTCAAAAAGATATCATTTGTGCCAATCATATGTAGAAACAGATGCTTCCACAAATACTGGAAAAAAATACAAGCACCCACACTGTTTATATCCTTTACTTCCTTCTTTGGCTGTATGACCAATCAAAATAGCCCCATGCTAAACCAAAGCAGTGTCCATCACATTTACATGTGGACAGTTAATATGCCTATGACAGAAATCATTAAAATGTCAAAAAATGAATGTGAGATGCATCAGGATGAAGAAATACATAATGATGGCAGTGAGGTCTAATGACCAGCAGGTTCGGATTTATAAAACCACTCTCAGTTCCTGATTAAACTACTAATTGTTGGTGGTTTAGAGCATTTCAATCTTTACTACTGAAGACGGATTCATAAAATGGATGCAACTGTCAAAAGGTTTAAACATTTTGGAGGCAATCATAAGAACGCCAATTAAAAAGTATTTCATAGTGAGAATACATCTGCCTGAACACCAATACGGGGTAATTCTGCTTGTAGTAAACCTGAGAACAGTGAAAGTGTAGTTATGTAGTTATCAGTTTGAGACTCAGGGAGCTATATGATTTTAGAATATGAGTTAAAGATTAATCTAAAAAGGCTCAGTGAACTTTCCATGGTTTCTTCCACTTTATAGCTGTATTCATTTCCTACTACTGATGTGACAAATTGCCACAAATGTAGTAATTTAAAGCAATACACATTTACTATCTTACAGTTCTGGAAATCAGAAGTCTAAAATGGGTCTCACTGAGCTACAATTAAGACTGGGCTGGGCTTCCTTCCTGTTCCTTTTGGAGGATCTATAAGAGAGTCTGTTTTCTTGGCTTTTCCAGCTTCTAGGGACTGACCTTGATCCTTGGCTCATGTTCCTCTTTCATCTTCAAAGTCAGCAATCACATAATCACAACTCCTGTCCCTATCTTTCATTTATAAGTACCCTTATAAAATATTGGGTCCACCAGGATAATCCAGAATTTTTTCCTAATTTTAAGATCCTTACCTTCATCATATTGGCAGAGTCCCTTTTGGCATGTGAGGTAGCATATTCAGAGGTTCCAGAGATTAGGACACTGGCATCTTTGGGGCAGGGCCAGCATTCTGCCTATCACAATACCCCACATAACAACATTGTAGAAATGCTAAGGTGCTCTGCATTTTAGGATTTTTTTTCTCCAACTCGCCCAGCAACTGATATTCCAGCTGAAGAACAGGAGTAAGTAATATTTCATTTGAAATTTCACATAACCCGTAACCTTGAAGACTGTATACTGAGTGTGCTCCAGGCTGGCAGATTATAAAACAGGATCTTTAAAGAAAAGAAGCTGGAATTCTTAACACAATCAAAAGATGTTCCATCACAATGAAACAGCCAACTCATACACACATCAAAAACCTGGGCATACATAAGTAGAGATCACATGAACAAGCAGTTCAGGGAATAAAAGGAATAATTTTTCTGAGTGCAAAATATAAATTTTGAGGCATACACCAGCTTTGTACCAAGAAAGAAAGGAGCCATGCTTTCATATATACCTCGTTCTTAACTGGCCTATGCTATGGATGTGTATGTTCCCCCAAAATTCATATCTTGAAATCCTAATACCCAAGGTGATGCTATTAAAAGTTGGGGCTTTTGGGGAGGTAATTAGGATATGAATGGGATTAGTGCCCTTATAAAAGAGGCTCCAGAGAGCTCTGTTACCTCCTCTACCCATGTGAGAATACAGTAAGAAGGTCCATCTACGAACCAGGAAGTGGGCCCTCCCCAAAAGTGTCTGAAGTTGCCATGATCTTGGACTTCCAAGTCCCTAGAATTGTAAGAAATAAATTTCTGTTGTTTAGAAGCTACCCAGATAATGGTAACTTGTTATAGCAGCCTGAATGAACTAAGACAGTCTGATCTGGGCAACAGAGGCACTCATCTTCTGTTAATCATATAAAACGAAAGCTCTGTTTTCTCATCAATCCATAAATAAGGATTTTAAAAGGTACATTATTTCAGCTGGTGTATTAGCTTGTTCTCACACTGCTAATAAAGACATACCTCAGGCTGGGCAATTTATAAAGAAAAAGAGGTTTAATGGAATCTCGGTTCCACATGGCTGGGGAGGCCTCACAATCATGGTGGAAGGCAAAGGAGAAGCAAAGGCACATCTTACATGGTGGCAGGCAAGAGGGCTTGTGCAGGAGAACTCCTCTTTATAAAGCCATCAGATCTTGTGAGACTTATTATAAGAACAGCATGGTAAAGACCTGCACCCATGATTCAATTACCTCCCACTGGGTTCCCTCCATGACATGGGGGAATTATAGGGGTTACAATTCAAGATGAAATTTGGGTGGGGACACAGACAAACTGTATCAGGTGGGTTTTGTGGATTGGAAGGAAAAGATGCACACATCTGTGATAGGTTCCTGACTGATTTAGACAACAAAACACATCAGAAGCAGAGTGGTTACACTAAGGAAGAGTGTGCACTGTGCACACTGGCATAGTTTTTCCCAGGTTCTTGGTTCTGGAGCCATCCAGTTGGCCTGACACTCCCCAACCAAGCAGTCTTGCAAGAATGCCCTTCAACTCAAGTTGCCATCATCATCACATTAGAATCTCAATGACAATCTATGTCTACCACTCCCAAGCTATGTTCAACTTTCGGGATAGCTCGAGGTAGTTTGCAGTTTCAATATTTGATTGCATTACATTCCTTTTCATTATGTTATATCTTTGCAAAGCTGGGTTCATAGCCATTGCTGTAATAAAATGTGCTTCATGAAAATCAATGCAGACAGGGAATCAGGTAGCAGTGTCCAATCTAATTCCAATGTATGTGAAGTCATTCTGGGCCCAAAAGGAGGATATATCCCATTAGTAAGCAATGGTGGTTATTTAAGAAAAAAAAATTTATTTCAATTTGTGTGTTTTTTTTTAAAGATATATATTTTTTCAAATTATGTTAGTACATAAATTCTTATTCACTTGTTTCACCCTACCTACCTAATGAATACTACTACTTAATGTTGAGTATTCTCTTTGGCCTAGGGGTGTGATGAAAATATTACAAATATACTACGGGCACTATGAACCAGGATCTATGCTCTTCCATTTAAAGGAATATTTATAAACATTGGTTCTCCTGGTTCATTAAGCAAACCCAATACTCAGAAGGCCACATTCTCCCCCATTTGTTAGAGGAAAAAAGATGCACTACCCAAGTGCCCTGGAAAAAATCTTTGTCCTGCTTTCCTGAAAATCCACTCCCCATAAAACCATACACAGAAAAACTGTCTTTGCTTTGGCTACTCTATTAGTCAGAGCTCTCCAGAGAAAGAAAACCCATAGGCGAGATAGATAGATAGATAGATAGATAGATAGATAGATAGATAGATAGATAGATAGATGAAAATTTATTATAAAGAATTAGCTCATAGGATTATGGAGACTGCGAAGTTCCAAAATCTGCCATCTATAAGCTGGAGATCCAGAGAAGAGCTAATGGTGTAATTCCAGTTCAAGTCTGAAGGCCTGATAACCAGGATGGTATAAATACCAGTTCCAGGGCAGGGAAGACCAATGTCCCAGATCAACCAGCAGGCAGGAAGAGAAAGGGACAAATTCTTAATTCTTCCCCCTTCGGTATTTTTGTTCTATTCATGCCCTCAGTGAATTGGATGATGCCCACTCACAACCTGCTTTACTGAGTCCATTTATTCTAATGGTGTTCTCAACCTAAAACACCTTCACAGTAACACCCAGAAACAATGTTTTGTCCAGGCACCCCATTATACAGTCAAGTTGACATAAAATTAACCATTTCAGCTGCCAAGCATCTGAAGCTTCTTCCTCTTTTGAGATACCCCCACTATAAGAAGACATACTGGGGCCGGGCATGGTAGCTCACACCTGTAATCCCGGTACTTTGGGAGGCCAAGGCTAGTGGATCACTTGAGGTCAGGAGTTCAAGACCAGCCTGGCCAACATGGTGAAACCCTGCCTCTAGTAAAAAAAAAAAGAAAACCATGAAAATTAGCCAGGCGTGATGGTTGGCGCCTGTAGTCCCAGCAACTAGGGAACTGAGACAGGAGAATCGGTTGAACCCGGCAGGTAGAGGTTGCAGTGAGCCGAGATTGCACCACTACACTTCAGCCTGCGCAACAGAGCGAGACTCCATCTGAATGAAAGAAAGGGAGGGAGGGAGGGAGGGAAGGAAAGAAAGAAGGAAGGGAGGGAGGGAGAGAGGGAGGGAGGGAGGCAGGGTGGGAGGGAGGGATGGAAGGAAGGAAGGAAGGAAGGAAGGAAGGAAGGAAGGAAGGAAGGAAGAGAGGGAGGGAGGGAGGGAGGGAGGAAGGGAGGGAGAAAGGAAGGGAGGGAGGAGAGAGAGAGAGAGAGCGAGAGAGAGCGAGAAAGAAAGAAAGAAAGAGAGAGAGAGAAAGAAAGAACGGACATACATATTGGGAGATGATCACATTCCAGTTAGAAGCTAAATGAGCCGACTACTTACTTTCCCAGCCTCTTTGCAGCTTGGTTACCAACGGCTGATACATGTTCAGCCAATGAGATGCACTGTCCCCAGGGCTCTGAATTCGGATCCAAACAAACAGATATTAAGGAGCAGTATTTACATAGTGGCAACACAGGCAGTTGCAACACTCAGGTGCAGTAGGTAGGAGTAGGGTAGGGTGTTCACAACACTACTCCCTTGCCTGCCTGGCCCGCTTTGGCTTTGTCCGTGCCATCATCCAAGACTGACTGTCCTATCTCCCTGCTGGACTCAAAATCTTTCAAAAAATTCATTTCTTCCTCCTTAAATCATCTGCAGTACTTTTCTATCACTTGTGAAAAAGCCATGATGTGCATAGCTCCCCAAATGCAATCTTCTTTCTACACAAGGTTCATAAACTTTCCAATGTGATAAAGTTACATATAATAACTCACAAATATAACTTAAGCAAGTAAATCGCCTGCAGACAATAAAATTCATTTTTAATAAAGCATCTTTCTAATCCCTTCACCCCCAAATTATCATTTACAAGGAACGAAAATACAGACAAGACATCCGACCTGGAACACCTCATACTTTCAGAGTTAAGAAACAGAAGAAGTGGTTTCTGTCTTCCCTTCACACATTCCCTTTGTCTGCAGTTGCAAGGCAGTGCCCATTGCTGATATATCTGGTTAGTTCATTTAGAATAAGACTTAAATCACTTGCATTTTATGGGTAAAGCTGACATAACCTTAAGTAGAGCAATATGAAATGTGCCACTGAAAGGTATGAAATTGACATTTCATGTCCAATTTAGATACAGCTAGATGACCTCAGTCTAAAGGAGCCATTTTAAATAAGGGCCAGAGTTTTATTTTTTGACAGATGGGTGCCCTGGCTAGAGAATTTATTTAGGTTATATCTGAACTAAAGTGTGATCTACACAATTATTTTGATTCAATGGCTCTAGATACTGGGAAAATATTTTCCTGCTCCTAGATTCTAATTTTTTATGTCACAAATGTCCTATTTAAGAACTGTGGGGTTTTGTTTTGTTTTGTTTGCATTTCAACAATCATATAAAACTGGATGGCATGCAACCAGTTTTTCAAACTAATAATCTCTCTATTTTCATCTTTACTTATTGCATGTTGTTGGATAAGAACAGACTTTATAATTAATGACTTTCCACAGTACACTAATACAAAAGTAAACAGAATCAATTCTTTTGAGTGGTATCTGTAATTACAAATAGCATAAACTGTGTTGTCCCTATTTATACAACTGGAATACCCTTGGATTTGTTTGATTTTTTTCTTTTTTTTTAAACCCAGGAAGCAAGCAATGTAACCATTTAATTGTCTAAGATGTATACTCTCAAAACCAATTATCACGTCGCTTCTCAAATAAAACAACTTTCTGAATATGAAATATGCTTTAAACCAAGCATTACCAGAGACAGCCTTTGCATTTTTGTCAACTTCTCCAAAACACAAACAAGAATGGAAGAGTATCACCAAGATATACACAGAGCCCAAATAATAGAGTACGAAACATTAATTAATTAGTTATTAGTTGGCTATATCACTTACTAATTGGACAGTTTCTCCTAATAATTCAGTGTATCTTTTAGTAATTTGTTCAGTCATTAGTGAAAGAAACAACACAAACTAGTATAACCCAAAAAGAAATTTAATAGTTTACATAACAGAATACTGAGACAACCTTGCTTCAGGTACAGGTTCATCCAGGAGCACAAATGATATAACGTCTCTCAACTCTGGTCTTCATTGAATTAACTACATTTTGAAAAGGTCCCTTTCTATAGTATGGCAAAATTATGGCCAAGAACTTGGGATTACACCCTTACACCTCCAAATACAAAAGTAAAGAAAGAAAAGAGCCTCAGAATTAGCATCAGCAGATCTGACTAGATTGACCTGGGGTCATGAGCCCACATCTGGATAAGACTTATGGCCAAATGCCTCTGAGAGGCTATGTCTGTATCACAAACCCAACCCTACAACCAGGATGAACCAAACACCTCTCAGAAAAAAAAACAGATCAAACATGGAGAAAGCACATCCCCTAGAGAAAATTAGGAATATTTACCAGAAAGGTGATGAAAAATGAACTCAGACGGGTCACTGCTATTTAAGAGCACTAGACTGCCTCTCTAGTCTCTCCAATTCACTGTAGACCAAGAACCATTTTCCATACTTGTGGTAACCCCATTTGTTCTGAACAACAAATCTGCACACAGGTCAGGCAATTAGAGCTACACTTGTGAAGACAGAGAGTGTATTTTACATGATAAGGTTCCCCTAGTACCCCTTCATCTGCATTGACCAGCCCCATTTCCCCACTTTCTCAAATAAAAAGCTCTGCCCCACACTTTAGCTCCATTACCAGCCTCAGAAATACAACAAATATGCGTTGATTACTCTCACTGTTTCTCTGATGCTTCTTCCTGGTAAAAACAAGTCTAAAGTTCTGTACTACAAATTTACCATCAAATTCTCTCTGGCTCACATATGCTACCATTGTCTTACATTTCCAATTTTCATGGCTTAAAAACTACCATTACATCTTACAGAATAAAGATTTACTATCTTGAAGTTGATGTTAAATTGGCCCTAACTTTTTCAGACTTTAAGATAGATAGCACTTGTATTTTACATAACACTGCTAGGAAAAATAACATTCTGATGAACATCCCTCTTTCCAAGTTCCTGATGTTCATTTTAACCCCATCTCCTCCTGTCTCGAGCTTTTATCCTATATTCATGCCCTCTCCTCCTCTTTATCTCATCTGGGTTCCTCAAGGTCCACACAGGCCATCTCTAATGCTCTCCTGCCTGGCCCTGCCACATTCTTTTCAATGCTGGCCCCCAGAATACTTTTATTTTGAGGATTTTGTTGCACTTCACTAGATCAGGGTTTTCCAGCCTTGACACTACTGACATTTGGGGCTTGATAACTCTTTGTTGTAAGGGGCTGTGATGGTCAATTTTATATATCAGCTTGACTGGGCCACAGGTTGACTAGACATTTGGTCAAATGTAATTCAGGGTGTGTCTGTGAGGATATTTTGGATGAGGTTAACATTTGAATCTCCGGACTAAGTAAAGCAGATTGCCCTCCATAATGTGGGAGGTCCTCATCCAATCAACTGGAGCTCAAAATAGGACAAAAACTTGAGTAAGAGAAAACTCCTGCATGATTCCCACATAAGCTGGGCCATCATGTATGTTCTGTTTCTCTGGAGAATTCTGACTAACACAAGGCTCCCTTTGCACTGAGGATGTTCAGCAGCATGCCTGGCCTCTAATCACTAGATGCCAGTGGCATCCCCTTAGTTATTACAACCAAAAATAGGACCAGTCATTGTCAAATAGCCCCTGGAGACCAAGATGCCCCTAGTTGGGAATCACTGCATTAGAGCTTGGCTGGAGACACCATCAAGACAGCTGAGGACATAAAACTTCCTTAGAAACCTGAGAAATTTTTAGTAGTGATTACACCATCATTCACAGTACTCATGTCTCCCTAAATGAAGGATTTCTCCATGCTCCCTTCTTGTAGCTTTTCCATGTGTCAGACTGGATCCTATCATCCATCCACCTGTCTGCCTTTCTTTGAAAAGCAGTGGTTTTCAGATGCAGACTGGGTACGAATTCAATCACCTAGGAGGCTCGCTCAGCACACCAGTGCCCTGGAGATTCTGATTTAATAAACCTCATTGTGAGGCCAGAGAATCTCTATTAATAAAAAGTTTCATGGGTAATTCTGATACATAACCTCAATAGGAGAACAATTTCCTTAAAACTGCAGCAAGCACTGAGGGGCAAATGACACAAATGCCTCTAGACACAAGCAAGTCATCTACCTCTTAATGGAGGTCGGAACATTCCCCAACTCCTGACTTGACAGTCTTTTCCAATAAGTGAAGAAGGATCATGAAATGGGCTGGTTTTTTAACCAGCTTAGGTCAATTTTTTAAAATTTCATCAGTTTTAAAATGATTGCCTTTCATAATAGAGAAATGAGATAAGTCATAGAAGAGAAAAATAGCCTTTATAAGAGACATAGTCAATTTTCATAGGAAAATCATAAGAAAACAATAGAGCTTTAAATCTAATTCTGGAAAATGACTCTTAATAAATCAAAAGATTGTTAAAGGACTTAGCCAGTGATAAATTAGAAAAAGGAAAATAATCTTAAATTAAATAATTCATGAACTCAGGCACACAAGTAATTTCCTAACAACAATTCAAGTTGCAAGACATATATTTATTTTGCTATGTTAGAATATAAATTTCTCATCCTCAAGGGCTTTCATTTGTCCGGTTTAAAATTCTACAGCAAATCAGTAAATATTAAGGATAATGTTACACCTAAAATTTTCCTCAAAATAAAATCTATGTATAGCTAGGAAAAACAGAAATCAGAAACTCATTTCAAAAAAGAAAAGCTTTCAAAAAGCTTTGTAGAAATTTTGAGCTATACTCTTTTGAGAATAGATTGACATTGGAATGTGCAATTTGCTCCTCATCACTGTTTGCAAAATACCATCATTATGTTATTCCAGTCCTCTGCTAGCAACAGTCATAAAATGTATGGAGATCTCCATGTATTTTATGACTCCATCTGATGAGACAATGACACTTAAGAAATCTTAAGAATTACTTGGGAAAAGAGACATTACAGAAAATGCCCTTTGATTCTAAACAACTATAACATAAAGAAGACAGTCCAGGTCACTTTATCTTCCTCTAAGGAGAAAATGAAGTAACTAAAGCTAGAATTAATTACAGATAGGAGGGAATGAACCCATTAAGTGTTGAAGTTCCAACCAACCCTTAGTTGCTTCCTCCTCCTGCTTCTCAACTCCTGCTATACAACCTACTACTGATTGCTCTGGTGTCCTAATATCAAATCCTTCATTTCTGTCCCTCTGCATGCCTCCTACTTCTTTCTTATTTCTCAGTTTCATTATCTTCTTGTTCTGTAAAACCATCCAAGAACCAATTTCTCTTTGACATTCACTCTGGCAGCCTGTCCCAATTGTTGGAAAGTTGTTTGGCCAACTGTTCTTGACTTGCTATCACTTTTTCAAAATCTATCACATCTTATTTCCCCTATAGTTTCTGGACAGAGGGAAAGTCTACAAAAACAGAGAAATGGGCCCTGTCATCCACAATGAGGATCCATCAGAAGTTCTAAAGAAGCGACTTTATGACAGTAATCGTATTAGAGAAAACCCCATTCACTGTGAAAATATAAATATGAGTGAGAAAATGGCAGAAGGTTTTAAACTCCTGCACTAAGGAAAAATGATGACAATCTTGGATGCTGGCCAATCACAAACACTCATTCTCTATCCCTGTCCAGAGAGTACAGCATGATCACTATCCTCATCACAATGGCAAATTGTAATGAAACCTCTGAGGATATTAGAGAGAAAGACCTTGCTTTCTGGATTGTCAAAACAATTATAATAAAGCAGCTGCTCACCTTCATTTGAGGAATATAACACATTATCTCTCTTCTTCACAGCAAACCTATTTCTGGATGTCTGCTATTGGATAACAAACTACGGGGAAACCTAGTGACTTATTACCGTGGATTACTGCCCCTCATGTTTCTGTGAGTGGTCTGGGCTCAGCTGGGCAGTTGTCCCTTGGCATCACTCATGCCATTTCAGTCAGATAGCACTTCAGACTGAAATGAACTAATGGTTCGGTTGGGTGGGGATGTCCAAGGTAATTTACATGTCTGGCACATTAGCTGGGAGAGCTAGAATAGCAGCTGGCTGGCCAGGAATTGATCTTTCTCCATGTGGTTAGCTTGGGCTTCCTCACAGCATAATGATCAGACTTCTTACATGGCAGTAGCTTCCCCTAGAGTGAAGATGCCAAGAAAACAAGGTGGACACTGCAAGGCTCCTTATGACTTGGCCGCAGAAGTTATGCAGGATCCCCCCGACTGCATCTGCCAATTATCCAAGGAAAACACAGAATCAGCATGGGAAATATGAACACATAGGGTATGAACTTCCAGAAGCTCTCTGAGCTATCTTAGCTAATACAATGCCCACTAGGTAAATTAGGAGATGTACTGTTGCTCTCAGATTACAAATAAGAAAAAAGCTCACTGATTCTAGATCTGAGATCCAAGACCTAGAAAGTGTCTGAACTGGGACAGGAATCTGAGTATTCAGACGCCAAGTTCACTGTTTTGCTGGCATCAAGCAGGTGGTAAACTTAAAATGGATTATACTTAAAAAACTAACTGGGGTTTTCATCCAAATGTTAGTTTCATCTGCAATTAATCAATCATCCAGAGAATGGACATTTTACAGGAGTTTGCTGTCTAACGTAAATCACATCTTTTGCTGAGAGCAATCAACTTTCCTTTAGGAAAACTGCTCCTTCATGCTGGATTTGTGACACCCTACTTTACCCTAGCTAATGGCAACATGAGCTCAAGTATTCTCTCTCATCTGAATCTTACTGCTACTAGAAGTTTATGTATTCTAATGGAAATGGCCAAGAAAGGCTGTCAAAGAAGTGTTGCTACTGAGACCCATTCTTTCCCCCAATTATTCCCTAGGCCTGATACTCTGTCACCTGATACCCTTCCTATTAATTTCCTTTATGTTGATGTAAGACTGAGTCTATGGGCTGCAGATCAGAGACACTGAATACGAGGAAGATAACTAGTTATTGTGCACACCAGATTTGGTGTCTAATTCGACTTAGTTGAAATATAACTCTACCACTTCCTTACTAGGTGTATGTATCCTTAGACAAGTTTCTTAACTTCTCTGAAACTCTTCTTCATCTGTAGAACAAAATTAATACTATCACCTTCTTCAAAGAGTTGCAAAGATTAAATGAGATAATACAAGTAAAGTACTATGTTTGGCTTGAAATAAACACAAAACATGTCAGCTATTATATTTAATATTACAGGTCCATAATCCCTTATCTGTAGCTCTAATATGCAAAATGCTCTGAAAAACCAAACACATTGTCAGCCCAACCTAACCTCAGCTGAAAAAAGATGCTCTTTATGATCTTTATCCCATTCAAGCACTAAGAAATGTCAACGTGCTTGGCCATTGCCCAAGATTCTCTATTGGAATGTCCCATAGCATACAGCACTAGTAGCATACTACCATTCTACAATCTAAAGTTCTAAACTACATTTGACCCCAAGGGTTTCAGATAAGAGACTATAGATATGTAAGTTATTATTATTCAAAAAACCTGTTTATTCAAAAAATAAACACCACACAGTTCTCTCTAGGGTGATCCCACAAAACTTAGACAATGTATTAAAACACAGAAAATTACACTAGAGCCAATTTCAGTAACAAATAAACATTTTATTCTGAACTAATACTGCTTATATAGGCAAATTGTGCCAAAGGAACAAATTTACATATAACTTGATAAGCTGCAAATATCCTACTTCAAGTTAAGGCATGTAATTAGAACTGCATCTCCTGGATTTTTAATTTAGAGTGTGTTTAAGAATTCTATTTTATTACCTGAATTAAATACCGTTGGTTTTATACTTGTAGGTTTCTCGCAGGTTTGCTGTTCACTCATATTGTATCCTCTTACTCATACTGAATCAGATAAATCAAAGGTTGATATTTGAATCCCATCTTGGGACTGCTGCTCCTGCTTATAGTGTCAGTTCTGGCCCTCAACGGTTCAGAGCTCCAGAAAAGCAGACTAAACTACTGTGGCATATTTTCTTTAGGGTTAAATTTTAATTTCAGAAGAAAAATCCTGACACTATGTTTTGAAAATAAAAAAGAAAAGTTGATGACAAAAGTGTGCAAACCCCCATACAATACAAACAGGAATTATTCAAATGATAGTAACATATGGACAAAGCCACATTACTTATGATAATGAAGAAAGTTATGATGTGCTCTATCACTTTACCACTAGTTATTTACATCTTTTAAAATAATTTTTTAAGATGTATTCCAATTCACAGTGCAAATAGTTTTGACAGCAAGCAATTGATAATACGTAAAATTTACTTATAATGCCAGTTTTGAAAACCTTCATTTAAGGAAGCATGTCTATCTGCCACAAATGCAATATTCATTAACAAAACCACCAATATAAGTGGGTTTGAAAGGATCTACCTGTTAATATAACCATTTATACATACTATGTGATTTTATGTACAATCTGGTTAAGTAGGTAGGTAAATGAAGGAAACTGAGTTATAGGAAAGCCAGAAAGGTTTCTCAAGGTCATGAGGTTAACTGCCAAGCAGATGATGCAAAAAAAAATTGTTAAAAACAATCTAACTTTAATAACAGGGTGAAGAGCTTCTCTCCAAAGTCTCCAGCATATTTTCGGTTTTCATGAATTTTTCAGACAGCATCTGTTTTTAAGTAAGTAGAAACATACTCAGGGAAAATAAGGCTTGTTAGAAGAAATTAAAGTCAAAGTCCATAAACATGCCCTCTTTACATGTGTGCTAAAGGAAATTTAATGCCACCAACACTTGATTATTTCCTAGAATGAAAGAGAATGCAAAATAGATACCTAAAACAACTTTATCTATCCCTGCACCACGCAGAACTACTGGTTCTCACAAGTCTACCAAGGAAGCCAACAGTTATTTTGTTTCTCATTACAAATAGCTGCACCCAATGCCCACGGAAAGTCTCTGCACACGATGTTATTTTTTGGCAGGTTTGGACAAGCATCTGCAATGTTCTATGGGATCTTAATGGTATCACAAGAAGGCTTTCCTACTATCAAAAAATAACAACAAATGTAGAATGTTAAAGCTCAGGAAATGTTAGCTTCATAAAGTTTATGAAATTTTGTGGGTTTTTTTTCTTTTCCTAAATAGTTTATGTGCAAGAATTCTTGGCACTGAGCAGCTAAATTGAAATTGGCATATATTTCCAATGTTACTATATTATGAATGAATAAATGAGGCATTTCCCAAACATTTGACCACAGAAAATGTTAGTCTGTAGCTCCTCCATGTTCCATGAAGTACATTTTGGATAAGTATTCTCTAAGATACATCTAATATTACAGACACATCTTAATCAATCCATAGATCTAAGAGTCCTATAAAACCAAAATCTAGCTAGTTTGTTAAAGTTTCCATTGATAGGACACTCACTACATGTTGTGGAAACACACTCATTGATGAATGATTTCATTCAGTTGGCTCTTTACGGTTTTCTTTAATATGTCTTAGATCTTACCCCTGTGCAAATGCAAAGCAGATCTAAAAGTTTCAGTGAAACGCTCTCTGAAAAAGCCTGCATTTTGAAAGAGAAATTAGGGTGTGGAAATAAATATCTTTTTTTTTTTTTTTTTTTTTTTTTTTTTTTTGAGACGGAGTCTCACTCTGCTGCCCAGGCTAGAGTGCAGTGGCCGGATCTCAGCTCACTGCAAGCTCCGCCTCCCGGGTTTACGCCATTCTCCTGCCTCAGCCTCCCGAGTAGCTGGGACTACAGGCGCCCGCCACGTCGCCCGGCTAGTTTTTTGTATTTTTTTAGTAGAGACGGTGGAGATAAATATCTTTTAACAACACAAACTTCGTATTTTCCCCGCTTTGCTTGAAAGAGTGGCATTCAGAGGAAGAACAAAATTCAGTAACAAGTTAACTTCTTCCACTTGAAATTGTTTCATGTAAATGAAGACATCGATTACATCCCCCTGCACTGAATTTACACCACCATAAGCTAAACATCCTAAGTTATTCTTGAGACGTGGTATGGATAACATCATCATCCAAACTGACCTCCTCATGATATCAGCTTGTTTGACAAAATCTGTCTTAGTGTAGTTCACAGTCTTCAGATTGTGATCATATCTCAGTGCAGGATTAATATTGACCAGGTTTCCACTGGATCCAAGCCCTAGCTCTGCCATTCACTACCTTTAAGAGTTTTACAAGTTACTTACCTTTCTAAGCCTCGCCCTATTCAACAGTAAAAGAGTAATAATAATTCTTGCCATGGTGAGGTTTCTGTAAACATTAAATTTAAACTATTGAATCTGCTGCATAATAAGTATTCAATAAATATTAGCTAGTATCAATATGTCCATTTTGGAAATATGTGTTTTCTTCTGGCCAGTTTAAAAAAGTAGAATTCACCAAGTGCTCAAAAATGACTGATTGGCTCAGGGTTGCAATCAGCAGGTAAATGGAACAATGAGAAAAGAAACTGGCAGACAGTTAAAAATAAGCCACAAATTATCTGCAAGCAGATAAAGCCCTGACTGTATAATCATTACCAACCAGACTCTATCTTCGTCTTTCCATGTAGTAACGTGTCACTTTCTTTAAAAGTTTCAGTGAAACACTCTCAGCAAAAGCCTGCAATTTGAAAGAGAAATTAGGGTGTGGAAATAAATATCTTTTAACAACACAAACTTCATATTTTCCCCGCTCTGCTTGAAAGAGTGGCATTCAGAGGAAGAACAAAATTCAGTAACAAGTTATCTTCTACTCTTGGTTTGATGCCACTCAGCTTTGAGCTTGCTTTTGACTACACCAGTGGAGCTCGCAATCTTTCAATTTGGTGCATGACTTAAAGTTCCCTGTGGCACCTTTTAAGCACTGGCAGATTTCTACAACAATGATGAATGTGGCTCCATTTAGTTCAAACCTTTAGCATCCTATAGGTGCAAGAATTCTTGGCACTGAGTAGCTAAATTGAAATTGGCATAAATTTCCAATATGGAATCTGATCCTTCTATAATTGGTGGGGTTGTGGGGAACTCTTGGCAGGAGTGTAAAGAGTGAAGATACTCGAATTATCTCTCCTGTAATTTTTTTGATATTTTAGAAATATTCTTGATTTTTTTAAACAATCAAAAAAAGTAATAGAGAAAAGAGATTCGTTTCAATCGTAGTCTTGTTCTCAAAGGATTGTGACACATCACACAAGTTCAATTAGCCTGAATTTTACATTATATCAGGAGCATGTTATTCTACCCTCCCTCTTTCCACTTAATTTGATCAAATATTGAGTTCATTAAAAAATTTAATAAAAGGGAGGGGCGGCACCCACTAGGCTGTGAAGGATGATTCACAGCAAGGTACTTCTGAAATTTCTTGATGCACTTGCTCTTTCTCAACACCCTGGTCACCCCTTCACCCACAGCACATTGGGGCTGTGATGGGAACCCGACAAAGGGCAGCTGATCCACAGGGTGTCAGGTGGATTCCAGCAAGGGCACTGCCCACAAAGATGCAAAGATGGTAACTTAACTAATCCAGTCTTCTCTTGAGAAGAGAGCTAGCAATTAATTGAGAAAGGAGAAAAACTCAAACCACAAAGATGAAAAAGACACAATAAACAGTTAAACCAAATTAACTATGTAACCATGAAAACTGGATCCTCAAACTGCTACGACTCCTAATCAGATAAAAGTCACAAAGGACCTTCTAGTTCCGAACCACCCTCCATCTAGGTGAGGTCAAGGTGTGCCACAGTTGTGCAGCTTTCCCAGAATTCCCATCAGAATCTCCCATGTGGACAGTATTTCTCATCTCCTTATTTCTGTATTTCACCTTTTGATAAACCCCCAGCAGTTAAAGGAACCTAAATAAGTATCTACTGCTTGCAAACAAAGGAGGTCAAAGCACATTTAAAGTAAGAAAAATACTACTTGATGAATTTTCAACCAGGTTTGAAGCTATATTCTCCTCACCTCCTCTCAACTTTGCCATACACAGCACTCCATTTTGTATATCAAATTACCTTAAATTACCATTCTAGTCAAAACAATTATGTGCTAAGGAGCTAACACCATCAAGCACAGGGCTACAGAACTGCAAGATGCTCAATAAATCTTATTAGTTAATGATTAAATAAAGTTCACAGGACACAAAAATTATTAAATCAATATTTCTTAATTATATGGCATAAATCTACTAGAAACTCAGATATCTACTTATTGCTCAGAAAGTACAAGAAAAGGTGCCAGATAAAGAAACTGAAATTAGAATTCATCCATATATTTACTAAGCACTTTAATCCTAGGAAATCTGCAACACTCTGACATGTGCCATGTATTGGGTGCAGAAACAAGATAGAATCATAGGCCATTATCTTAAGGAGCTATAGGCAGTATGGACATCCTAACATACAGTAGAGATTTATTTTTTTTCATTTTCCATCCTATCACATAAGAGCTTGTAGGTTTTAAGTGGTTAGAGATCCTAAGAGGCCCTAAGGAAAAACTATGTTCACTGGAGGACATTCTGTAAAGACAGTGAATTTTTTAATACTCAGACATTCAAATAACTGTATTCAGGAGTCCACAGACAATGGCTGCTTGCAATGAAGATACACTATGGAAAAAGCTTTTAGTACAACAGAGTCACAATTAGTGCTGATCACACTCATCAGGAGGGATATTCTAAATGTGATGGGGTTTTTAACATTAAAACACACACGCACACATGTACCACACACACACACAGACACACACATCGGAAATAAAAACCAAGCAACTTAGAAATCTTCATAGAAGGCCGGGCACGGTGGCTTATGCCTGTAATCCCAACACTCTGGGAGGCCGAGGGGGGCGGATCACGAGGTCAGGAAATCGAGACCATCCTGGCTAACACGGTGAAACCCTGTCTCTACTAAAAATACAGAAAATTGGCCAGGCATGGCGGCAGGCGCCTGTAGTCCCAGCTACTTGGGAGGCTGAGGCAGGAGAATGGTGAGAACCTGGGAGGCGGAGCTTGCAGTGAGCTGAGATAGAGCCACTGCACTCCAGCCTGGGCGAGAGAACAAGACTCCATCTCCAAAAAAAAAAAAGAAAGAAAGAAAAGAAGAAAAAGAAAAAAGAAATCTTCATAGAAATCTGTGCCCAAAGGAACTGAAGTCAGGATGTCAAAGATTTAGATCTAGAAGTGATATCTGCACTGCCATGATCATTGGAGTTTACTTAATTCATGATAGTCAAGATATGGAAACAACCTAAGTATCTATCAATAAATGAATAAAGAAAATGTGGCATGCATACACACACACACACACACACAGATAGAATAGAACATTATTCAGCCTTGAAAAAGAAGGAAATCCTGCCATATGTGACAACACACATGTACCTGGAAGACATTATGCTAAGTGAAATAAGCCTGTTACAGAAGGTCAAATACTGGGTGATTCTACTTATATAAGACATCTAAAATAGTCAAACTCCGAAACAAAGAGTAGAATGGTGGCTTACAGAACCTATAGAGGAAGGATAAATGGAGAGTTATTGTTCAAGGACACAAAGGGTATAAAATTTCAATATGCAAGATGAATAAGTGCTAGAGATCTGCTGCACGACATAGTGCCTATAGTTAACAATACTGTTTTATGCACTTAAAAATCTGTTAAGCAAATAGATGTCAAGTGATCTTATCAGCAAAAACATGGAGCAGGGGCAGGAAGAAACTTCTGGAGAGAACAGATATATTTATTACCTTAATTGTACTGATTGTCTCATGGATCTCTGCATATATTAAAATTCACAAATTGAATATATTAAATATGTGTAGATTTTTGTACATCAACTACACTTTAATCAAGCTGTTTTTTTTGTTGGTTGGTAGGTTGTTTTTCACTCTGTCTCCCAGGCTGGAGTGCAGTAGCATGAACACAGCTTACTGTAGCCTCAACCTCCTGGGCACAAGGGATCCTCCTGCTTCAGCCTCCCATGTAGCTGGGACCACAGTCACGCATCACCATACCAGATAATGTTGTTGTTGTTGTTGTTCAGACAAGGAGTTCATTTTGTTGCTCAAGCTGGTCTTGAACTCCTGGGCTCAAGGGTCCTCCTGCCTCAGCCTCCCAAAGTGTGGGATTATAGGTGTGAGCCATCGTACCTAGCTTAAGGGGTGTGTGTGTGTTTGTGTGTGTGTGTGTTTTAAATAAATCTATGCAGACAAAGGCTTTTAAAAATGCATGACCTCAAAGATAAAAGAATCCTCTACCTGCCAAGAAAGTAATCATTACCTAAAACTCCCCTTTTTAATAACATACTGATTGACCTCAGTGGCATGGCTAACAGGGTTGAGAAGTGACAGTGGAAGTTGATGCTGGCATCTTATCCCGCATTACTGCCTTGTTCATATTTTTTAGATAATCCCTTCCCCCCACTCTCATCACCTCTCCAAAATCTGTCAGAGGGTTGGGAATTTTACATGACTTCTGGTACACTCTTTGACAGGGTATATCGTTAATCTACTGCTAAGTGATTTTTTTCCCTTCATTTTCATTCCACAAGCAAGCCTGGCCACAGTCTTCTGGCATCTTTGCTTTTTGTCTTTGTGGAATTGTTAGAATTTTTCCTGGATTCTTGGCTTTGACTATCCCCCATCTTAAATTCTTATATCTGATTATATATTTAAAAATTTGCCAGGGCCTAATCAAGATGAATTAATTTAGCCATGCACCATCTTCAGTGCTTTTAGTTTGCCACACATTGCAGTTTTACTTACAGAGTCAGGTTGACCAGTGCTATGATATCAAGCTGTCTGGTCATCCCAAACATAGTTTTGATTAGTTAAGTGGTACATGACAAGAGCTGTAAGTCCGAAACTCTAACAATCATTTCTTGGTCCCAAAACACAAAGTAAATTTCTAAGGGAATCCCCTACAATAAATCATCATATGTCAGCGACTAATTACAGCTAATGTAGTGCTAGAAAACTCAGCATCTCAATTAATCTTGTGAGATCTCAGTTCAGAAACATGAGAGTAGGGTCAGCATGGGAGGATATACCACAGCTGGACAGAGCAGTAGCAAAGACATCTGAGCATCCATCTAAGTAAAGGGGTGCAAAGGCTGGACCAACCAAAGAAAGGGACCCTTCCAAACAAGAACTGCCTAAATTTGCCTGGATACTGACCAGAAAAACCTGTTTAATGCATAAAAAATTAGTAAAGTCAAGTGATTCTGATGGTCAGTTGCAATGATGCAATAAAAGGGAAAACTCCTCTGGAAGCAGGCAGAGCTATGTCACTCTGCGGTGCAGAGGGGATAGTTACGTGACCTTGAGAAATGCACTCAGCCTTTTTGAACTTAAATATCCAAAATTACAAAGTGAGGATAGTTATTCCCATTTTGGAAGGTTGTTGTAAAGATTAGAAATAATATGCAAGGGTGTCAGGCACACAGTCAATGCTCAAAAAGAGCTAAATTTACTATAAACTCCACTGTGCCTGGCTGAGGGTTCTTAGAAGATCAGCTAGGTTATCACTTCGCTGAGGATACCTTATGTCAAGAACATACTGTCCCGGCTTCTACTTGCTGTGTAATTCAAAGACCAGTATGGCTTGTCTAGTCATGCCAAGTCTCACCGACAGTACCCAATATCTCATAATATAACATGGCAATCTTGAACTGAGACATTCAGTGAGCTCTTATTGAATGAGAATTCCATTCTTATTGAATGGAAAGAATGAGAACAACAGTCAACCATAAACCTTGCACAAGAATGCCTAAACATAAGCTGTTTTACCTGGGTACATGATCACTTGTGAGGCTTTGTGAAAGTTGCAAATGTTGACAGATTGTAAAATGAACATCTATTAATTGCCAAGGAGCATCAACTCAAACGTTATGACAACCTTGCTTTGAGAATGTAAATTATGATAATTTCTTTGCAGGGCAATCTGGAAATAATTATAAAAGTTTTTAAATGTACAATACAGTATTTTTGACCAAACAAATTCCAATTCTTCTTTCAGGAATTTATCCTACAGATATAATCACACATGTTTTTAAAGATATTGTTTATCATAGCAAAAGTCTGTAAAGAACATAAATTATTGTGAGCAAGTTCTAGTATTGTGGCCTTTATGCAAAGGAATAAATACTCTTGGCAGGGAAGAATTAGCTATGTACAGATTAATGTAGACTGACATCTAAGATACATCTTTAAGTGAAGAAAAATATTCCATGCCATCATTTTTTATAGTAAGCACTCAGATTTTTTTAACTGACCAAATCAGTTACACGTGCCCATATAACAATAAAGATCTCTGAAATAATAAACAAATAATAGTAACATTGTCTCTAGGGAAAAGAGCAGAAAGTGACAAAAGGCAAACAGTTTTGACCAGGTACCCTTTCATACTATTAAAATGTGCAATCATAGACAAATAACCTTTAAAGAAAAATAATTTTAAAATACAAAGGGCTAAAATGGCAAACTGAAATGGAAAGTTCAGACACTATCCAGGGAAATTAAACATTAGTAACCAGAACAAATTAATCAAGGTATCAGACACCACTTCTTGAGCAGAAGGAGACATTTTTTCTTCCAAATTATATGGATAATTACCTTTAACTCTTCCTCTTCATTTCAACAATGCAGAATGAAGGTTGTACACTTCAGTTTTTCAGACTGTGAAATGGAAACTCTGCCAAGTTACGAGTTTGACATTTGCTTATATTCTTCAGTGAAAGGTTCTAAATACAACACAAGTTCTATAGTAACCAACTTACAATTCTATAGGACTGGAGGATATGGGTCCTCTGCCACATACTTTTTTTTTTTTTTTTTTTTGAGATGGAGTGCAGTGGTGTGCACAGGCTGGGTGCAGTGGTGTGATCTCAGCTCACTGAAACCTCCACCTCCCAGGTTCAAGCAATTCTCCTGCCTCAGTCTCCTGAGTAGCTGGGTTTACAGGCACATGCCACCACGCCTGGCTAATTTTTGTATTTTTAGTAAAGACGGGGTTTCACCCAGGCTGGTCAGGCTGGTCTTGAATTTCTGACCTCGTGATCCACCCACCTTGGCTTCCCAAAGTGCTGGGATTACAGGGCATATAATTTCTTATACTTGAAATTATATATTCACCATATCCAGTGCTGTACTGACTTCTAGTATTTGGTAAGAGGGAGGAAGGAAGAAAGGGAGGAAGGGAAAAAAGAAGGAAAGAAGAGAGGGAGGGAGAGAAGGAAGGAAGAAGGGAGGGAAGGAAGGAGGGAGGAAGGAAGTCATTAAAATTCACAAAGTCAGTGAGTCTAGACTTTCAAGTGGCTTCAGATGTAGAGAAAGCCTCCCAAAGTATGAGGAGCCTCACACTAACTCTCTCTGATTCTCAGTTTTCTCATCTAGGACCCAGGGCCATCACTGTATCTAGTTCGTAGGATTATTATAGGTTTAAATGAGATAATAGAAACATTTCGTGACTTCCTTGGTAAATTGTAAATGTTCAATTAATACTACTCATTATGATTAAAATTCACTTAGACGGTATTTCACTCAGTTTTAAGATCTCTAGACGAATATTTATGAGCCAGCCTTAGCTAGCAGTCCCACACTCATGATAGTCATACACAAACTTAAAAAATTATTTATCGGCCAGGCGCAGTAGCTCATAGCTGTAATCCCAGCACTTTGGGAGGCTGACACAGGCGGATCACCTAAGGTCATGAGTTCAAGACCAGCCTGGACAACATGGAGAAACCTCCTCTCTGCTAAAAGTACAAAAATTAGCTGGGCATGGTGGCGTGCGCCTGTAATCCCAGCTACTTGGAAGGCTGAGACAGGAGAATCGCTTGATCCCAGGAGGCGACCACACAGTCAGCCGAGATCATGTCATGCACTCCAGCCTGGGAGACAGAGTGAGAGTTTGTCTCAAAAACAAACAAACAAAAAAATATATATATATATACACACACACATATATATATAACCTAAATGCCTCATGTTGTAGTTTAAATAATATGGAAGTTAAACATTTAAAAACTAGTAAAGTGTGAAACTAATGTTTCTCCTTTAACATACTCTCAAAGTAGAATCCAGCTAAACTATCCTCATTTACCCAGTGTTATTTATCCTATATGATTCTATTTAGAGCCTCCTTCACTCAGCTGAGTCTAAGAATTTCCTGACCCCTGACAACTTGACTGTTTGTACATTAGGTTATGAGTCAAGCTCTTACTTGCCTACGGCCCCTTACATGCTGTCTTCTTTGCCTGGAACTTTCTTCCCTATGTACATTAAAATGTAAATCAGGTTATGAGTCAAGCTCTTACTTGCCTACTGCCCCTTACATGCTGTCTTCTTTGCCTGGAACTTTCTTCCTTAGTTAGTTTCATACAACTTCCCTTGTATGGCTAGTTTCATCTCAAGTTTGGGGGTCTCAAAATTCACATTTACCAAGAAGCCTTTCTTGACTCTGCCACCTACACTAGATCCTGCCCACAAAGCTCCATCTCAGCACTTTCCTTTTCTCCTTCAGAGCCCCTATACAGTTTATAATTTTTTTAAGTATTAATTGTTTAACTCTTTTTGGGTAACCCCTAACAAACCCTAAGCTCTATGATGGCAAGTTCCATGTCTGACTTATTTTCTTTTCTACCCATAGGACCTAGCTTGGTCCTACGGCTTAGTAGCACTTGGTATCTGTAGGTTAAATGGAAAAATGAAGTGGATTCTAGAAATAGACTATTTTCCCATTTCTCTAAATTATCCTACTTGGACTGGAAGACAAAAGCCACACCCGGAAGCCTATACCACTACAAATTTCCAGGGAGTAACAAATTCCATCTTTGAACTTTCTGTGTTCCCATTTACTCTATATGGCATCTATGAAATTGCCCAATGCCTAGGGAAACATCAGTAGTGTTGGAGATTTCAGTATTTGGTACGATCCATCACTCATCATTCTGCAAAAGTCTAACAGTGGATTTTGTGGATAAGGACATCCAAATAAAATTATGCTAAAAACAGCTAGAGAAACTTTCTTATACAGGAAGAATAAGGAATATTGGTGTAGTAGTCAGGGTTCTCCACAGAAACAAAACCAACAGGATGGACTAGATCTATACATGGAGACAGAGAGACAGAAAGAAAGAGACACATTAAGGAATTGGCTCACGTGATTATGGAGGTTGGCAAGCACAAAATCTGCAGGGTAAGTTAACAGGCTGGACAAGCAATGAAGAGTTAATGTCACAGCCAGAGACCAAAAGCTGTCTGCTAGCAGAATTCTTTCTCCTGGGAGATCATTTTTTTCTGACGGCCCTCTGCTGACTGAATGTGGCCCACCCACATTATGGATCTGCTTTATTCAAAGTCCACTGATTTAAATGTTAATCTCATCTTTAAAATATCTTCATAGCATCATTCAGACATGTTTGACCAAATATCCAGACCTAGACTGGTTGACATATAAAAATAACCATCACACTTGGACCCTGTAATGTCATTTACATATTAGTCAATTTATCTTCTCTGGCAAAATGAAAGACATGCAACTGAAAACTTTTTCTAAATGTCATAACAAGATGCAAAGGCATGTACTTTTAAAATGAAACATCATGTTCTGAGTGACTAATAAGCATGCATTTGAACCCGTACATAAATGCCTTTCACTGAGTTTTATTGCCAGTAGTTAAAATCATTCTTTTATTTTTGTTTAAATTTCTGGCCAGAGGAACCAAAAAAACCATCAAACTTCATATTTTCTGGAAGTTTAGAAACATTTGGAAGCCTATCTGTAGGAAAAATATATGTAAACAGTGAATTTGGAATATTCAAATATATTCAGATTAATGAACAACATATAATTTACACGCACAAATTACCAATCTACTATAACTACAAAAATTCTGTTTACATTCATATGCAAATGTTTGGTTGAAAATCTTCCCATTTTAAAATGGTTCTTAACATTTGGAATACTTTCCTAAACCCCCATCATTTGTGAAGATTCACCTTCCTTGCAATAAAATGTGCTTCAGAAAGTAACGTGTACATACTAAGGGGTTTTAAGCATACACTGATCACTAAACATAAAAGCTTCTGTCTTAACCAGGATTCCAAATTGGTTAAGAGCTTTAGTTCACAATCAGGGATCTGATTGTGATATCAGATCTGATATCATACCTGGGATCTGATATGATATCAGTATTGACATTTCTTAGCTGCATGACCCGAGACAAATAACTTACTTTCTGATTCTCAGTTTTCTGATTTAGGACCCAGAGGTCATCACAGCATCTAGCTCATAGGATTATTATAGGTTTAAATGAGATAATATAATAAAAACATTTAGTGAATTCCTTGGTACATTGTAAATGTTCAATTAATACTACTCATTATGATTAAAATTCACTTAGACAACCAAGGTTTTTTTTTTTTTTTTTTTTTTTTGAGACGGAGTCTCGCTCTGTCACCCAGGCTGGAGTGCAGTGGCCAGATCTCAGCTCACTGCAAGCTCCGCCTCCCGGGTTCACGCCATTCTCCTGCCTCAGCCTCCCGAGTAGCTGGGACTACAGGCGCCCGCCACCTCGCCCGGCTAGTTTTTTGTATTTTTTAGTAGAGACGGGGTTTCACCGGGTTAGCCAGGATGGTCTCGATCTCCTGACCTTGTGATCCACCCGTCTCGGCCTCCCAAAGTGCTGGGATTACAGGCTTGAGCCACCGCGCCCGGCCTGACAACCAATGTATTTTTATCTAAGAGCGTCTGTAATAGCTGGGGTATTTTTTCTAAGAAAAAGTTTTTATCATAATCAGAAAAAAAGATATTTAAAAACATACCCTGAAAATATGATGATACATATGTAAGTTGAGTAAAGCCACCTGACAGATGTGAAACTAAAAAAACTGGGTGATGTGGAACACATTGTTAAATAAATAAATTATCCAAAATGTAGTCCAAAGAAAATTACATTGCATCTATGATCCTAAACCCTGTGTGTCTAATAAAATCACCTGGGAAATTTTAAAATATTCCATTAGCCTGTGAAGTGGTAAAATATATGTGTTTGTTCTACACCCCATTTCCTGACATAAAACTCCTAAAATCCTTGGAATCTCCAAAGGAAAATCTTTTGTATGCTAATTAGCAGATGAATGGCTGGCAGCTACTAGGTAACTTTAGGATGGGGGCTGGTCACCAGAAAGACCAAGATATAATTAGAGGGTTGGGACTTTCAGCCCCCTCCCCCAACCTCCTAGAAGAGGGACGGAAGGTTAAGTTGATCACCAATGGCCAATACTTTGATCAATCATGCCTACCTAATGAAGCTTCCAGAAAAATGCAGGACAGCGTTCAGATCCACTTCCAGACAGCTTAACACAAAAGGTTCCTGGAGAGTAGTGTGCCCAGAAAGGGCATGCAACCTCCGGGGCCTTTCCCCAATACCTCACCCTCTGAATCTCTTCCTTTCTAACATCCTTTATAATAAACCAGTAAACGTGTTTCCCTGAGCTCTGTGAGAAGCTCTAGCAAATTAAATGAACCCAAGGAGGAGGGGGTTGTGGGAACACCAATTTATAGCTGGTCTGTTTTAAAAGTGCCAGTAAAACAGGCAACCAGAGGCTTGCCTTTGGCATTGGGAGTGGGGGACAGTCTTGTGGGACGGAGCCCTCAACCTCTGTCATCTGAGACTATCTCTAGGTAGAGAGTGTCAGTACTGAACTGAATTAGAGGACACTGACTTATTGTCCACTGGAAAACTGATTGCTTCCTTGATGTGTGGGGGATTCCCCCACACATTTGGTCACAAAAATCTTCTCTATTGATTGTTTTTGAGTGAGAGAATAGAAAACGCATTTTGAGTTTGTTTCTCCCACACAGAAGCCACCCAACCCCAGATCGATTAACCGGATTATTCTAATGAGCAGCCAGGGCTGAAAGCTATAACATTAGATATTTAGTAAAGAGTCTTTGTGTTGGGTAGGAAGTTGGCAAGGGGGATAGAGAAGGAAGATTGTTCCATAGTCAAGTAAGTTTTAGAAACATGCATTTCACAATGCACATAAAGATTCTGAAAAATTCTCATGTAAGAAAACCTGTTTTAAAATCCTGAATTTCCTAAGTTAATTTTTGTTAAGAACATTTTTAAAGGGAATCCTATTTATATCTACCTAGAAGAATTAGTGTTCCACAGAACATGCTTTAGCTCTCAAACCTGGCTGAACATCAGAATCACATGGGGAGCCTATTCAACTACAGTTTCCTAAAACTCATTCCCAGACACTCTGATTCAGTATTATCTAGAGTGGGGCTGTGAAATTTTCTTTTCTTTCAAAGCTCCCAGGTGTTTCTGAGGATCACGTTTTGTAGCAATTACCCTATAGAGTTTATATTTAGTTCCATAAACACGTCCCCCCTCCTCCACTTCCAAGCTGGGGACAGGAACGGGTCTTTCCACTAGATATGAGGCCTCCTGCAATGCTTTGCTTCTAACATTAGCTGAATAAGAGTTTAGTGGTGATGGCTATGTGTGAAAGAGCATTTGAAGATAATTAGTATTGGGGTCCAACCCAATTATGAATGCCAGGCCCAAGTTAAACTCAGAGGCTTTACATGTAGGTTACTATAAAGCACCATAGAGAAATATTTAAGTATCACTGCATAAATATCAAGACTCATGGTTCCCAGAGTTAATAAGACCAAGTTTACAGGCTGGGCACAAAAAGCTAAATGCCCACCCTAACTGTGATAATAATTTCTAGAAACACATTTGCAAAAGAGTCTTTAAGTATTAGCTAGAACAAGAAGGGACTTTTTAGGTGTTGATTTTATGAAACAATCTGAAGGCACTGGACAATATGAATTATTCAGAGAAGGCACAAGCTTTTAAAAGAAGCAACATGGCAGCTGTGGTTGTATGGAATGTTAGAATTCCCTTTGAATAAAACTATACACCACAACTTGAAAAGCAAGTAGAGAGATTTACACACCTAATTTGCAAGGTACCTTTCTACATTCTGCAGAATACAGAGATGTGAGTACTTACTATAAACTGTGGAAAATGCCATGGGCTGTTTAAGGGGATGAATTTTCCAAAGTCCTAGACAGGCCTCAAAAGGCACGCTGAAAAGGTAACTTGTGTGTCTTGTGCTGTGGATGTTCCTAACAGAAAGCTAAGAGGATAAACAGGGTTACCTGGAAAAACCTCCATTTCTCTTTATAGTTCCTTGGTTGCAAGCAAGAATAACCAACTCTGGTAACCTAAGCAAAAAGAGACTATCAAAAGGATATTAAGATCGCATGGAATAGAAGGAAGAACTAGACGGCCAAGCAGCTCCAAAGCCCTCAGTGGAGATACCATTAATATTGGACCACACACCACGTTCAGTCGGGCCAGGACACTGACACAGCAAAAAGCATAAATCTACTAACCATTTCTTCATCCTTATGTTACTGAGCCCAAGATTCTACATATGAGGAGAGGGTCTGATCATTGCAACTTCGGTCACATGCCTGCATGATGTACTGGAGCAATGAGAAGAGCCTGGCTGAAGGCTCATCAGAGAGGCCTCATGGTCCACTTCCTATTAGGAGGGTGGGCTGAGGTTTCATCATCCAACAAGACTGCAAACAGGGGAAGAGGTTTTGCTGTTAGAAAATAAAACTTGTTCCTGTGATTAAAAATAAATGTCCACTACAATATCAATGGCTACTACTTGAAATGTTGTCAAACAACATTAAATTTCCTTTAATAATGTCTAAGGACAGCAAATGTTATTAGCAAAGGAATGCACCTCAGTCACAAGAGAGAAACACAGAATGATGCCAGAAAATATATTGGTCAGCAGATCAGCACTGTCTACCTTGTCATATAAACCTCTGCCATATAAAACATTCAAATGTTTTTAAATGGAGGAAAAAAAAGAGTGCCTTGTACTCAACTGAAATTGTCCATTTGGAAACCTACAACTTACATGAGATGTCTTCTCATATTACAATATAAAAGCACTTAATTACATTGTGAGATTTTTTTTTCATTATGTACATAATAACCTTTGTTGTTTGCTTATTTTCTTGGTTCTCTAATTTAAGCCCCAAATTACTTGTTAATCCCTTTGCATACTGGAATTAAATATGAAATACATTAAGCAAATATAAATATCTTATATAGAAAATGCAAATGCACTTTCATACCCAGTTGACTGTTATCCTCCATAATTAACGTGAGACATAATAGAAAATAACTAATCATAGACCAGGCATACATCTCAAAGCTTAGACAGGTTATGGATGTCACTCCACATACCACCCCCAGTCCGTCATTCAGCTCTCTATACTGAAATCAGGCAGATCCTTCAGAGTTAACAATCTGATGTCACCCCAGCCCCTTAAAATCTTGCAATGGCTTTCTACAACATAAAGAGTATCTCCCGATTTCCTCATATTCCCCAATTTGTCCCATTTGCTAGAGATGCTACTTTGCACAATGCCATAATGCAACAGTCACAGTCATTGCTTGTTGGTGGTCCAACTCTTGGGATAGCATTCACATTCTAGTCTATGACACTATGTAAGTGAAGGCCCTACTGCCACCCTCCCATACCCCAGCGTCCACTCATACCTTTGGCATTCTCTGCCATTTTTCCTCATAAGTCCATGGCCATTGTACATACTATACCTTCTTTCTTAATTTTATTTATTGATTTATTCGTTGAGACAAGGTCTTGCTCTGTCATCCAGACTGGAGTGCAGTGGCAGGATCACAGCACACTGTAGCCTCAACTTCCCTAGCTCAAGTGATCCTCCCACCTCAGCCTCCCGAGTAGCTAGGACTGCAGGTATGCACCAACACACCAGCCAGTTTTTGTATTTTTTTGTTGTTTTTGACACGGGGTTTGCCATGTTGACCAGTCTGGTCTCAAACTCCTCAGTTCAAGTAATCTGCCCACCTCGGCCTCAAAAATTCCTGGGATTACAGGTGTGAGCCACCACCTGGCCACCCTCTGTCTTAAGTGCTCTTTCCAAACCCAATCTGAAAACTGCTCATGTTTCTTCTTTATCTTATCAATTATTTCCCATAATATCAATGAAACTACCACCATTATATTCCATATCACACTGTAATTTGAGTTTTCTTTTTACATCAAGCAAAAAGCTCTTTGAAAGCACAAGTAACATGCCTTATATATGTGCAAGAAGTCTAACTTTAAAACTGTCTATGTAGGACCTCAGTAAAGGCTGACCAATCACATTGATGAGTGGGATAGTAGATGTGATACTTGGGGTTCTTGACCTTCAGCATAAAGAAAAATGGTTTGAGTTATTTCCCCACTAAGGGCTTCAAGCAAAAACTGATGACAACATGTTTTCACAAATGATAAAGCCTCCCTCCAATGATTTTCAAAGCATTGTCTATTCCATTCATATTGACTATATTCTACCTGCATTTTTAAAAATTTGTGTATCTGTGTCTTAAACGATATAGACTCTGATTATCATTTGGCCACACTCAACTGTACACATCCTTCATCCTTTAGTATTGGGTCCTTACTATACAATTAAGCAGGCTGTATACATGCTTGACATTTAGGCCTCGTAGCAGGGAACCAGTTGTTTCAGTTAGTTAAGAATACAATGCAAATCAATGTCTATCAATCTTTAATAAAAATCTATTGATAAAATGAAAATCCTGATATAGTGCATCTGGGTGAGGAAAAAAGTTCTGCATTTCTCATAAGCTCCTTGGAGATGCCAATCAATGGGCTACAATTATATCACAGCCATGGGCAAATTTCTTATATAAATGATACTCTATTCTGAACTATAGATCATGTACTTAGACTGTATAACTAGACCCAACTAGAATGCATGCTTTTAATCAATGAAATGCAGCATACATAACATCAAAGATCAATATCAAACTCAAATAGTCCCTATTGATGGACAATTTATTATGTTATATTCAGATATAAGGGAAACAGTCCTTCCACCCGCTTCAGTTGCTCAACCCTGGTAATTCAGGCAATTGAGAGTAGTGAAATCCATCAGTGTAATTATATTTCTATAGCTCTTTTTAATATCTAAAAGCCTAAGAAAGCAGAATTGGCTGAATTTCTACCATCCTTTCCATTGAAAGTATATATTTTAGGTCTTTCATGAATACTGGTCTGGTGCTCAGAAGAATTACTTAGAAACTATAGTAGAGAGTGCATCTTGGAAATTATCTAACAGGGGAAAATACTAGGGCATGAATAATTAGAAGCCTGCAGTCAGGCCAATTTCCATAATGAGACCATAATCAGATTCTATAGGATATACATAAATGGATGGGGGTCTCTCTCCAGGAATTAAGACACTGATGTGAGTTAGCTTAGTAACTTACCAGAAGAAAAAGAATGGAAAACAGTAAATTCCCATTGTATGTGTTAGAAATACAGAAAGAAACATACAAAAGTAATTAAGACATCTAAGTAATGAGGTCTAATGATGAGCTCTAAACAAAACAGTTTTTGATATAAACATTCTTTGGATCCCATACAATAGGTAGTAAACCAACATACAAAGATGAAACAGAAACATTCAAAACAAACTTACTACCAATGTTTCATTCTTGAAAGGCTGTAAAAACACATAGGAAGTAAAATAACATTAACGCGTTTCTCTTCAGATATGTTAAACTCCTTCTTACATGCATGCTAATAATATACCAGTCATTATTGTTATGCTTGCTAAGTTTTAAAATTCAAAGCACCTATAAAGTGACTGCTATTCTCTGGAGTAAACAGAAATTCATTTCCCAGTACTGTCAGTATTACAAATAAAAAATGTGTAAATCTTTTATAAAATTTCAATCACATTTGACTGAAAGCAACTGGAAACATTTTTATATTTCTCCTCTGTCACATGTCAGCATTTCTTTTACAGGATGGCAAGATGGGCTATAGCTGAAGTAGAAAGAATACAGATGAGAGCCTATTCAGTAATTCATTCTTTCTAATAAATAAGATTCTTGACCATAGCCAAAACCATTTCTCCAAAATGAAATCTCAAATAGTGCTAATCTCATCTCAGTTCTGATACAGTGGCTCGCAATAATAGTCAACCATAAAACAACGCACTATGGAAATGTTGCCTTCCTCTGTCTCTACACAGAGAGGATTGCATTGTCTATCCTGCAGATAAAAGCACAGGAGCAAACATAAATCACTTTATACAGTATTTTAAAATAATGAAATTTCGTATTTGTAAATCATAACATCCACATATTTCATCTACAACACAAGCGTCATATTGAATAAATGCATTGAAAGGGTAAAATCATAATGATAAACAGCATTTTTAGGGAAGGTCTAATTATACACCTGGCACAAGGCTATGTGTATATACAATTAAGTCACTTTAGTCTTCACAACCCTACAGGAATTCCTCCATTATATGCAGGAGGAAAATGAAGCTAAAACAGGTTAAATGACTTGATCTAATGTTACATACCAACATTAATATAGATTTGTATATATATTAAATATATAAGCAGTAGAGACAGGATATGAATCACTGAGTCATTCTAAATCACCAAGTCTGCCTCCAGCCTTTCCTATATATCACATAAAATAGTGTTTTCCAGCTGTGGAGACTAAACACCAACCTAAAACATGGGATTCATTATTTTGGGGAGTACATTATATTATATTTCTTTTCTTAAGAGTTTACCTTAATATGTTGATTTAAGTAGCCACATTATAAGAAACCTATAAAAATTTGTAAAAATTCATTAATTCAGAAGAACAGGAAAAGGTTCTTCTCTAAAAATACTAATGTTTAAAAGAAAAGTATTAATTTCACTTATACCACATACTATAAACAATAATATACTGGTGAATTTCAATTATTACAAGAATTGAGTAGAATTAACAGAACTGTGAATTGTCAATGACCTCACAGTACGTATACACACATTACAGCCACCTTAATAGTATCCATAATTGTTTTCTTATCGGGAATTCTGACCACTGGGTTTAAAACAGAAAATGAAAGGAAAATACCAAGGCTTTTAAGTTAGATTCTAGTAACTGGTAAGACCTTGAAACGTGATGAAAAAAATAGAAAAGAAAAACTCTTTATACCGTAGACTATGTTGTATTATTCTGAGCACAGGATTCTGAATGAAGTTTATTGTACTATAGGTAAGATAGCCAACATTCCACACTATAACACAGAAATTTTCACAAACATGATGCCGCTGCAAAGCATATCACAAATACATGTCACAATATTATCAAAGCAGGTTATTTTCTATTTCTGCTATGGTATAGTGACATCTTACTCTCAGTACCTCAGCCAGGAAGTAGGGAGGTAAAACTGAGTACGGTGAAAATGGATATGAAACATCCATGCCATTATTCTCACACACACACACACACACACACAAACACACACACACACACACGAAAAACAGGCAGGGAGGGGAGAAACAGGCCGCTTCAGTCTCACTCCGAACCTGTTTACTCTTACTAAGAATGTTTGAACAGCTTGTGTATTTTATTTTTCCAGTTCACAAATGGTAGGAAACAGTAAGTAGAAAAGGCTAGTTCACCAAAGCAAAAGATACATATGACGATTGTCTGAAAGGCAGCAGAAAGCAGACAGAGGTCACCAGTGTTGGTCTCAACATTCCAGCTGTACTCCATGGGATCCTGTTGCATCCCCCAGTGTCACAGGAAATGTGTCAAAGAATGTTGAAACAATGAACAACAAATACATAAAACATTTAAGGATACTACGTTCTGTTTAAGTTGTAAAGATGGTAGTATAGGGCTCATTTACCTAATGCTTACAAGGTGCCATGCACACTGCCCTAAAGTCTTAAATGTATATCATTAATGTTCACAGCCTATCTGTAAGATTTCACTTCACAGATTTTAAAAACTGCCTTTGAAAAAGTAAGAACGTGTTTGAGATCACACAGCTAGTAAGAGACAAAACAAGGATTCAAACCAGGTCTGTCTGATTCCAAGGCCCATACTCTATTCTAAACCACCAAATTATGTTTATCATGGTGATCTCGTGTCATCAAGAAGTAAATTATATTTAGTCACCTGCTTAAGCAGAAAATGAATACATTTTACAGGGATATCCATTTTTAAAAGCTATTGTTATATTAAAAACAAACTTTCATTTACCATTACTTAGATCCAAGAATTCTAGATGACCTTGTTAGTACTATAATTTTTTCACTAAGAATTAGATGTGCAACTTAAGTAATCACTGTCTCTATGAAGTTGCCATTCACCCAATTAAATACATTAAAAATAATGCTTGGACTCCCAATTAGTTCACTAATCTGTAAGGAGTCTAGAATCAATATCTAGCTAATAGCTAATCAAATGAGTGACTAAAGACTAAAAAATTCATATTTATAATTAATAGTTGAAGACCCATCATAATATAGATAACAATACAAATTTGCACAACTCAAAATGATGGCAGTGTGCCTAGAATCAAGTCTTACAGAACATACTTGGTGATTTGAGTCATATCATTGTTTTGTTTGATTGTCTTCTTGTCCAAACTGGACCCATCTCAGCATAAGCACACATGCAACACCTGTCCTCACTGGAAATTTCCATGACAAACCTGAAAGGCACAGGCAACATGGATACTCACGATTTATATTAATACAAGTGTGCAAGGTACAAAGTATTTTTATATACAAAAGTTCAGCCCAAAGGTAGAGAGAATATGTTACTGTGGTTAAGAACAACAACCAAAAAAATTTATATGATTTTTTTAAACTCAAGATCATTATAGAATGATGATTAATAATGGAGTAGTGATTCTACTGCCCTAACCTTCATTTTCTTATGAACCAAAAAAAAGACAAAATATTTGCATTTTGGTCCCCCAAATGTGCCACTTTTATTTATTTAATAAAAATAATGAAAATACGTACTTAGGGGCTACACACTGATATTGATCCTGCCCAAATATGGAAAATATTTTCTTTCCAAACTATGAAAATGTGTTGAGTCTGGCTTAAATATGCAAGAAAAAACAAACGGTTTCTAAAAAGGAACTAATCCTGCAGTCAATTCCAGCTTTTTCCAGTTTCAAAGACCAAGTAATTATCGCAAATATTTCCTAATCACTCTCACTGACTTGCTTGCCCCACTTACCACAAACTCTGAGTAACAACACTTATGCTCCATGAACATATATTCTCTGAGTGTAACTGTATTTTTGGCATCTACTATGTTTTAGGCAAGAGATACTTAAAAGGTGAATAACAATAATCAATAACAAAAACTGTGTACCAGATGCTTACTAGGATTCGGGCACGTACTACTAGTACTTTGCATGTAGTACTCTACATAATCTTCACAAAACTCGTGTGCCTTAGACAGTGTTATAGATGTGTCCTTCACTAAACTAAGTGATTTAATTTATGATGTCTTTTAATTACCTGACAACCCTACAAAGCACGTATTATCCTACTACACAGATGATGAATCTGTAACCTAGAAAAGTTAGGTTACTTGCTCACAATCACACAACTAGTACAAAATGGATCTAGGATTGGTAAAAATTTTGCCTCCCAACTTCAAGCTGTTATCCACCGTCTCAAGGAACTTCCATTATACTGAGTGCCATGTGAAATGAGAGCTATTACAATGTAGAAGGCAAGGCAACAAATTTGTCCTGGCTTGATCAGGACTTTCCTGGTTTAAAAAATGAATGTCCAGCATCCTGGGAACCCCTCTGTCCTGGGAAAAGCAAGAGAGATGGTCACTGTCATGACAGATATTATATCAGTGGCATGGAAACAAGTACAGTGAGAGTATGTACAGGGGACGGAGCCATTCTTTATGCCTCAATAGTATTGAAAGAGGCTTAACTTAGTGACATTTGAGTTGAGCATTGTGCAAACTATAATAAACACAGTAGAAAAGGACAGCAAGAGGAGACCAAAGAGACAGGCAATGTAAACAGAGTCATGAAAAAAAAAAAAAAGTCACATGAAAACTTCCAGGATGGGTGATTAGATTGTTACAGTTGATCTGCAAGCCAGAGGGAGGATAGAAACAGGGAAGTAATGCTGGAAAAGAAAGCATCATCCAGGAGGGACCACAGGCAATCTTGGAAGAGGGTATTAAGCCTGAGGATGTGATTTCACCTCATTTCCCTTCCATAACACTGTAAGGAGAGATAAGCTTTGAGAATAATTAACACCTTTGGGTTTATAATTTAGTGAGAGCTCTATGTGCCTGGGTAGGGATATGCCAAATGGTTCTTGACTGGAAGTCTGATGCATTACGAGGGAGTGGAACTGTTAGGCACACAACCCAAGTAACAGAAGATGAGCTCAGGGAAACAAACAAACAAACAAATAAAACCCCCACTCCCATCCTTATCCAGTATTCTTTCCTCTTTTTTGCTTGGTCTAATAAATCAGTATTCACTTTAAGTGATAAAAATCCAACCCAAATCAGCTCACGTCAAAGGGTAATTTATGAATCTAGGAGCTGCAAAATCACCAGGTGATATGGTTTGGCTCTGTGTCCCCACCCAAATCTTATCTCAAATTGTAATCCCTGGAATCCCCAAGTGTTAAGGGTGGGACCTGATGGGAGGTGACTGGATCATGGGAGCAGTTCCCTCATGCTGTTTTCGTGATAGTGAATGATTCTCACGAGATCTGATGGTTTTATAAGGGGATTTTCCTCCTTTGCTCATTCACTCTCTCTTGCTTGCTGCCATGTAAGAAATACCTTTGCTTCTCTCTCCCCTTCCACCATGATTTTAAGTGTCCTGAGGCCTCCCAAGCCATAGAGAACTGTGAATCCATCAAACCTCTTTCCTTTATAAATCACCCAGTATTGGGTAGTTCTTTATAACGATGTGAGAATGGACTAATGCAGTAAATTGGTACTGCAGAGAGTGGGGTACTGTTATAAAGATACCTGAAAATGTGGAAGCAACTTTGTAACTGGGTAACAGATAGAGCTGGAACAGTTTGGAGGGCTCAGAAGAAAACAGGAAGATGTCGGAAAGTTTCGAACTTACTAGAGACTTGGAGGACTCAGAAGAGAGAAAGATGTGGGAAAGTCTGGAACTTCCTAGAGACTTGTCGAATGGTTTTGGCCAAAATGCTAATAATGATTTGGACAATGAAGTCCAGGTCAGATGGAGATGAGGAACTTATTGAGAACTGGAGCAAAGGTCACTCTTGCTATGCTTTAGCAAAGAGACTAGCAGAATTTTGCCCTTGCCCTAGAGATCTGTGGAACTTTAAACTTGAGTATGACGATCTGAAATTGGAAATTATGTTTAAAAGGGAAGCAGGGCATAAAGGTTTGAAAAATTTGCAGTCTGATGATGCTGTAGAAAAGAAAACCCATTTTCTGGGGAGAAATTCAAGCCAGCTGCAGAAATCTGCAGAAGTAATGAGGAGCGAGGACAATGGGGAAAATGTCTTCAAGGCAAGACAGAGATCTTGGTGGCAGCCCCTCCCATCACAGGCCCGGAGGCCTAGGAGGGAAAAACGGTTTCTTGGGCAAGGCACCGGGCCCCCTGCTGTGCACAGCCTAGGGACTTGGTGCCCTGCATCCCAGCCGCTCCAACTGTAGCTAAAAGGGGCCAAGGTATAGCTCAAGCTGTTGCTTCAGAAGGTGTAAGTCCTAAGCCTTGACAAGTTCCCCATGGTATTGGTCCTGTGGGTGTGCAGAAGACAAGAATTAAGGTTTGGGAACCTCTGCCTAGATTTCAGTAGATGTATGTAAATGCCTGGATGTCCAGGCAAGACGTGTGATGCAGGGGCAGAGCCCTCATGAAGAACCTCTGTTAGGGCAGTGCAGAAGGGAAATGGGGGATGGAGCCCCCAACACAGTCACCACTGGGACACTGCCTAGTGGAGCTGTGAGAAGAGGGCTATGGTCCTCTAGACCCCAGAATAGTAGATCCACTGAGAGCTTGTACTGTGCACGAAAGCAGACACTCAACTCCAGCCATGAAAGCAGCTGGGAGGGGGGCTGTAGCCTGCAAAGCCACAGGGGCGGAACTGCCCCAGACAGTGGGAGCCCACCTCCTGCATCAGCATGACTTGAACTTGAGACATGGAGTCAAAGAAGATCATTTCAGAGCTTTAAGATTTAATAACTGCTCTGCCTGGTTTCAGACTGGCATAGGGCCTGTAACCCCTTCGTTTTGGCTGATTTCTCCCATTTGGCATAAGAATATTTACCCTATCCCTGTACTCCCACTGTGTCTCAGAAGTAACTAACTTGTTTTTTATTTTATAGGCTCATAGGTAGAAGGCACTTGCCTTGTCTCAGATGAGACTTTGGACTGCGGACTTTTGAGCTAATGCCAAAATGGGTTAAGATTCTGGGGGCCTGTTGGGAAGGTATGTTGAAATGTGAAAAGACATGATATTTGGAGGGCCAGGGGCAGAATGATATGGTTTGGCTCTGTGTCTCCACACAAATCTCATCTATTGAAACGTAATTCCTATAATGCACATATGTCAAGGGTGGGACGTGGTAGGAGGTGATTGTATTGTGGGAGCAGTTTCCCCCATGCTGTTCTCAAGATTGTGAGTTCTCATGAGATCTGATGGTTTTATAAGGGGCTCTTCCTCCTTTGGTGTCTCTTGCCTGCCACCATGTAAGACATGCCTTTGCTTCTCTCGTGCCTTCTGTCATGATTGTAAATTTCCTGAGGCCATGTGTAACTGAGTGAATTGAACTCTTTCCTTTATAAGTTACCCAGTCTCAGGCAGTTCTTTATAGCAGTGTGAGAACAGCCTAATATAGCAGGTTAACTCACTTTAGACATAGCCAGATTAATGGGCTCACATGATGCAAGAGGAGCTGGTTTTGCTCCATCATGCCCCTTGCTACCATTCTGTTGGCTTCATTCTCAAGTAATATGTGGTGACCCCAGCAGCTCTAGGTTCTTTTTTTGGTGGTAAGACAGCTGTAGCAGTGGCAGGCCCACATGCTCCCTGGTTCTAATCTCCTTATCTATAGGAATTAGTTCAAGGGCATGCATGGAACCCAACTAGAGCCACTGAGAAAAAGCAAAGCATCTCACTGCAGTGGTTCTCACTGGGGCCATGTCTGTTCTGTTCTAGAAGCAATTACTGTGGACAGGAAAAGTCAATGCTCTTCCCGACAAGACCTGGTTCCCATGCTCCAATCCTTAAATGGGAAATGGAATCCCACCCAGACCATATGCACTAAGAATGGGATAGTAATAGAGGTCAAAATTAAAAAGAAGCAAGGGAATGGGCATTTATTAGCCAAATAACCAAATTCCATGCTCTCTTTTCCCCATACCTAGAAAATTCGCTGATATTCTCACATGCTCTCATTGGAAATCTATGACAAAGACTGACTAGTTATTTACCAAACCTGTTTTCCTTTCACCCTTCTCCCCCAGGCACTCTGCCAGATGCCACTTCTCAGTTTCCCTTGTAGCAAAGGATGTCTAAATGACTGAGGTCCACCCCAGGGAATATGGGCAGAAGTCATGATAACCACTTGCAGGCTGTACCTACAACAACCTCCAATGAGACTTCTCTGGATTATTTATCGCCTCACATTCTGTATCTTGAATGAATGATGAGGACTCTAGGTATTTAAAGAAGAACAAAGCCACAAAACTCTAAGGAACCTGATTCCCTGAATGACCCCATGGACAGCCACTCAATCAGGACCTAGTCTACGAGTACTGAACTACCACACAGGAGCAAGAAGTAAAAAGTTAAAATAAGTAACTGAAAATTAAGAGCTTATCTATTATAGCAGCTCATGTTAGCCTGTTACAAAGCCCTGTGGAATTTGGCTGAAAACATGACAGTAAGCATGTGAAAACCTTTCCAGCCCTCCAACCCCATTAAATCATAAGAAGGGGCTTGAAACACACACACATACACACACACACACACACACACACACGTAGACATAAATGGCACAGAAGTGGGAAAAATTGGAAGAAAGGAGTTCAGAAAAAAAAAAGCAAATTTCTCAGGACATGAGGCTCAAGGAAACTAAAGAGGAAATGAACAGGGGCTCCTGGGAAAGAAGTGACTGGTAAGTATACAGTATTTATGCCTACCTACATAGTAAGAAGATATATATCATTAACTAATTGTGAAGATGCAACAAATACATACTGAACAAGAGGAAAAAACTGACTCTTTAATGTTGGAACAACAACTATCTTAGCAAAAAGTATACTCTTAATATTGACCACGATACATTTCCACTGCAGCCATTGGGAACCGAAATTGTAACAGGCATTTTTATGAAAGACAAATACATAGGAAACATAAGATGAGGCAGATTCTCTAATGGAAATGGGCCAACAGGATGAGAACAAGAGGGATCATTTTCTTTTAGAGGGGTACCTGGGATATATATACAGTCCCCTTGGTCATGCAGAAAATAAAGATAAATAAATACATAAATAAAAAATAATTTTGCAAACCTCAGTATGTTACGGATTACATCTTTCTTTTCTACTTTAGTATTTTAAAAAATTCTCCTGGAAACATTTTTTATACATAGGCAAAAGTAAAAAGTGGTCCAATGGCTTAAATAAGAAAAGTATTGAGGCAAAAGCAAAAAAAGCTGTTAAAAAAATCAATTCTGGAGAGAGAGAACCTGGTTCAGATCCCAGCTCTGCTACTTACTAGCTATGATGAACAAATAACTTAGTTTCTCTATGCCTAGTTTTCCTCATCTGTACAACAGAGATAATAACAGAAGGGCAAAGTAGGGCAAAGTGCTTTAAAAAGTATCTCAGAAATAGTAAGCACTATGTATGTATTAACTGCTTCTATTATTATTTATTGTATCCATTCCAGTTTTTCTACCAGAAAAAAAAAAAAACAAGGGTTAGTAGAAGAAAGGGAAGTAACAGTCACTGAATATGGAAGAAATATCACATATAGTAATAAAATGTCAGAAAATGCTAGTTGCTCCCCCAACAATTTCTTCTCCTTCCTGGATAACATTTCTAGACTGTATTTCCCAGCCTCCTTAATAGCAACATACATCCACAAAGAGCTGGGTTCTGGCCAGTGCAATGTAAGGAAATGTAATATGCACTCATTCCAGTTTTGGGCAATTAACATCCTTCCAAGTCTTCCTCTTTCCAATGGCTTGATGCAAGTAAGCACGGTGACCCTGCTGAAGATGGCAAGGGCACAGAACAGATGAAGGCTGGGTCTCTGAATCACACTTTGAAGGAGTACTGCCATGATCACCCATTCTGGGACTTCATACAACCGAGAAATAAATATATTTCACATCTCAGGCGGTATCCTTTTTGGATCCATTATAGCTGTTAAAAAGCCAATCTAATAGAGCCAAGCTCTTGACCCATGTTGACTCATGCTCTCATGTTTAATCCCTATCATGATGCCTTAAAATAGATGTTACACCAATTTTATAGCTAAAGAAACTCAGGCTCACAGAAATTAAGGAACTACATTGCCCAGCACTGTAAATGTCATACATGATGGAGCCAGATTTGGATCTGGGTTAATCTCCTTCAAGGTTTATGAACTTTCCAGCCTCTACACAACACTGCAATGTGGAAAGTGTCCTTCCGATCCTCCCTCATTTACTCCTTGGATTCTTCACTTCCTGACCATTGGTACTTAATCTTTAAATTGAAACTCCATTTTAAAAAATTTGCCTGTGTATCTACTTTGGGAGATCTAAGATGACATCTCCAAAACGCATTAATCCCTTATAGCTCATTCTATCCACATATGAGTCCATGACAGGACAACAAGTGTGCTTAATCTATTTGTTACAGAAGATATAGAAGTGTAGCAGTTTTACAACTGGCTAGAGTATCAGAGATAATGAACGGCACAGCAGAGATAAGGAGAGAAAGATTTTAAAAATATCAAACCAGCAGTGATCTTTAAAGTGTGGTACACACCCCAGGGGCTGTGCAAAACGATCCACTGGGATACATAACAACAGCATGAGAACTTCTATTTCATAATTTTTGCTTTATTCATCTTTTTTTGTTTCTTTTTCTGTGTGTTTTACAAGTAGTGTATCATATAGCAGCATGTCTTTAGTTTATAAATAAATGTTATTGATATATTCTGATAGTAACCAATAATAATGAAGATCGATACATCTAGGCAGTAAATCCTGCCTCCTTGCCTCCTTCACTAGGCTTAAAACATAGCATTATAGGGAAAAATGAACAAAAAAGAACAAAAAAATCAGTGTGTAGAGACAACCCCCGCCTATCATATGAAATAGGTTCATTCAACTAAAATAATATAAAAGCAAGTTTGTACAAAATATTAATTTTTTAAGATAAGAGAGATTGAAGCTAATGTATATTATGTCTGTCTTCAAATATAACAAAGAAAAACCAACAAGTTAAAATCATAATCAGACAAACTTGTAGAAAAGTCAGTACCATGCATGGGAATTTTCTGCTGAGAAGCTTTATTTTTTTAAGACCTAAATTGAAGGAATGGATGTCCTGTATACATTTCAGAAGAAAAATTGCAGCCAAAAGATTTAGTGCTTAGAGCGGAAAAGAAATCAGAAGACCTACTTTTGAACAAAAAGGAGACAGAAGTAGATAAAATAAGTGAATGATAAAAAATCCAACATCATTTGAAAGGTTTGTTCTCTAATCACTCTTAATTATCTGCCAATATGAAATGACTATGGAAAAAGGTACTGAATTGACTCCCAATTGACTTGAAAAGTTTTACAACTCAAAGAAACTGAAAAGTGTTGTTTAAAAAAAAAAAAAACTGCAAATAAGAAAATTTACCTCTGTTGAAACTTACATGTGGCTCTGACACGCACCCTTAAACAAGTCACTTCTCTTAGACTCTTAGTTTTTAACTGAAAAGGTCGGTTTTTCCATCCTTGCCAGCTACCTCCCAGGGTTCAGATGGAAAAACAATGAGGTTTATCATCATCATCTCTCCTCAACAAGACAGAGCAGCTGAAACCAGCTTCAACAAACAAATCAATAGCTATTTCATAAGGTAGCAAATATAATAGTCTCATGAAACTTGTTTTTGATCCTTACAATCTTACCTACTCCTGCGACCCATTGCAGAGATTCCCACAAAATCTTTAAAGAAATCAAGATAAAAATAGCAAGAATAAACTTATGGGTAACATGTGAATTTTCTCATGAATGCCACCCAAATCACTTCAAGGTGCCTGTCCTCATGACACACTGTTCTTTTTCACCCACTTGGGTAGAGACAGAGAAAGACAGAACAAACTTGCTATTAGCCAGACTTGGGAACGCTATTGTGTGGACCTGCTCATACGCAACCTACACAGTCTTTACGCTCCTACCCCACTCCCTAAAGGACATAAACCACAAACCTCAAAAAAAAAAAAAAAATACAAGCACTTTCCAAATTATCTTACGTGGGTGTCCAAACGACTCAGTTATGTGGCGTTACTCCTTAAACTATACAGCTCCCACTACAGTAAACTGCAAGAGCTTCCCATGCAATTAAATGACACTGTTACTCTGACAAACATGTCCCCGCCCCTATGTTGATTCCAGCAGGAAAACTAGAAAAAGTTCCACGAACATTCCTTTAAGGAACTCCTCTTTACAAATAAAGCTCCAACACACCTCAAGATCCAGCCCACTCTCCTCCACGCAGACCACACACCCAAGGTGCTCAGTCACATTGATTCGCCCTACACAACCTCCGCAAGCTTTTTTGCACCAAATCTGGAGACCCTGGCCAGCAAGCAACCGCCTTATCTTCCCGATGCGCGAAGCCGCCTCCTCGCAGGAGCTCCGCTGTGCTGCAAAATGTTTTCATGCAGCCGACTCTCTGGCTGGTTCAGAGAGATTCAGGAGCCCACGTCCTCCTACCCTCACCTCCACACCTTTCATAAATAGTAAAATATATACACGAAGCACAAGAGAGAAAATGTACGAAGGTTTTGAGCCCTCCGTTCCAGAAGGAGCGCCAGTGGATTGGTGTCTGTGGGGCGCCTGGCGCACAGCTCGCTGCTGTCTGGGTCCGGGGAGGAGACAAGACGGTTGTCTTGCCCCTCAAAAGAAACTGGAAATCCCCCAGAAGTTGTTGGAAACGAATGCCACCCCACAAGCTCCCCTGGCAGAGACTGGGGAGTCAGGTACCTTCCATAAGAGCAGGCACCTGGTCTGTCACTCGCCGCCGTAGCCCCAGCGCTTAGCACCCAGCCTGGCACACAGTGGACGCTCCAAAAATCAGTGTCTGTTTCCACACGGCTCCTTCCATCACGGCTACGAGCTCCTGTTCCTTTAGTCCCAATTCCCTTCAAACCCCAAGTTCGCCTCCCTCTGCTGTGGGCTGTAACTGGGCTATCAGAAGAAAACCCCCGCCAAGAACCCGGCGCCAGAGGTGAGGGCGCACGGAGAAGGGGCAGTGGCCAGAACCAGTTGGAGGAGCTGATTTTAAGGGTTCCCGAAGCATTCCGGGCTCTGGGTTCCTTGTTTTGTGGCTGCCTCGCAGCGCAACAAACTTATTTTCTGACTAAGAAGGAGAAGAAGGGTCGCTGTGGGGTGACGGTGGCGTCGTCGGGGCCCTGAGTCCTTCTGGGCTCAGGCGTTCAGCTCCCGCTGGTCCGACCCTGCAGGGCTGTCAGGCTCTGGGCTGTAGGGCCCCATAGACGTCGTCCAGCTCTGCAGGAGTGAGAGCCCCAGGAAGCCTCTCTGTCCTTCAGGCAGCCTGCGCGGACCCTGCCCTTTCCCCCCAAATCCGCGAGCCAGGTCCCCGGGACATTGCGCGCCCACGCCGGAGCCGGACCCAAACAGCTCGCGCCTCACTTACCTCAGCACCTGGGCGCTGGGCTGGCGAGAGCCTCGGGTGCCGCGCCGGCACAGTCCGAGGGGCCCGGTGTAGTGGCGAAAGCTCCCTACTTGTAACCAATCCTGGTGTTGAACCCAGTGCTCTGTCTGGTGCGGCGCTCCCCTCCCTCCTGGCGCTCGCGGCGGCTGGAAAAACCTGGCGCGCCGGAGTTCAGGCTGCCGGTTCCTTAGCCGCAGGGAGGGGGAGAATCGCGGGGAGGGGGAGAGGCGCGGGCGGGTGAGTAGGGGCGGGAGACGAGAGGGGAGGAGGAGAGGCGCGGGAGGCCGGGAGCCCGCGCGCAGCGGAGCCGGGCATGCTCAGTGCGCGGCCGGAGAAGGATAGCGCTGGGGCGCAGCACCTGCTAGGTGCTGCCGAGAGGAGGCAGCCCCAGGTCCCCAACGCGCGAAATTAGGAAAGGGCACCTCTCCTGATTCTTAGGCAAGAGAAGATTATCAACGTGCAGCGACGTAGGGGTTGTGCTGTTCAGCGGCTAGGGATAAGCCGAGACGATTCTCCTTCGTTTGCAACCCTAATGTCGGGGCACCAGGAGGCGCGACCTTCCTTGGTACCCGAACCTCTGGCCTCCGGGAGACGCGGAATTCGGGGGATCGTTAAGGCGCACTGGCCATGGAAACAAATGCTTCTGCGTCTGGGCTGAAAATTGTCGAACCAGGGAATGTGGGTGGGCGGGTGGCATTGAACTCAAGCCAGAAGAGGGGCTCTGGGAGGTTTTTACCTGCCTGTCCTTAGGCGAAGGACATTGGCTAGACAGGCTGCGTTACAGACCTGAAGTCTCACCCATGCAACATGCTTTCAGGTTGGAATGTGGGGCGGGGGGCGGGGAAGGTCAGAGGGAACAGTTGCTATAAAATAGGTACAAGGATCAATTTGTGGTGTCTTGGTCGCGGGGGTGAGGCATGTTGAAAGCCTTGTTATTCGAAAGAATGTGCTTTGAACGACGTTATCATGGTCATTCTACATTATGAATCTACTGTTTCCTTGCAGAAGTGGCTCCCTTCGCCCCAACTCCAAACCTCAGGGTAACCGTAGAGATTGGCTGCAATGCCCCAGCCCCTAACCAGCACTGTGCAAAGTGACTTTGACAGGCAGAGAAAAGCCAACCCAGTCGAACTTGTCTGGAAAGCATTTCCAGCAACCCAGAGGAGCCTCTGTTTCTCTCTCTGGGAAAAAGCCCCAGGGGTTTTGCTGAACCCAGGTCTTCCTGCTCATCTCTCAGCAGTTCAGAGCTACATAAACAACTTCTGACCACTTACACAATCATGTAAACCTACCCTGACATCTCCATTATGTGTAAAAGATGTTAACTGGAAAACTATTTTTAAACTACTGTAGTAAGCAAATAAACATCCAACTCCAACATGTATGTGCAGCAGCTTTATTAGTTCATTCAATGTTGGTTTGGTTTGGTTTTTTGTCTTTTGCTTTTTAAAATTAATTATTATTTTTATAATTCCTGTTCTGGAAGTGGGCAAATCCAGACTAGTGATAGGTATTGTTGTGTTCAAATTTTTCATCACTTGAAATTCCATGACTTTCATGATTGCTGAGATTAATGCTAAAGAAAGTTACCCCCACCCCCACCCCACCCCAACCTCCCCACCAAAGTTTCCTGATTACTTAAAGTTGGAGAGAGATTTTAAGGCTTTTTCCTCCCTCCTTGCCTGCTATGTTTCTGTAATAGAGGCACTTTTGCAAAACTGGAATGTTGGTGGTGCAGGTGTTTTCCATGGTAGACAACCACTGAGGATCAATGGTTCCCAGGTTCCCACTCACTTTGAAGGCTTTTGTGCTTCTGCCAGAACCATGATATATTACCTGTACTACGTATGATTTTTTTTTAGATTGATTATTTTTCTGCAACTAGTCAATTAAAAGTACGTATATATAACTTTTAGTAAGACCGTTTATCAAAATATGCTTCACCAGAAGTTCTCCAGAAAATATTCCTGTGTAACCGTGCATACTCCTAACACATTAAAGGGAAATGTCGTGTTTTAGACTGGACACAGAATTTCAGAAAAGAACAAAGAATAAAATATGCTGTCACATTTCCCACTGGAACTATGAATTGAAGCAATGTTCAAAGTTGTATGACAATTTCAGGCATTAACTGTATTTCTAAATTTCAAATGTACATATTTTGTTTCCATTCTCCCCTTTGGCCCTTATTCTGTGCCTACTATATGGTAGGCATTGTCTTCTAGTAGATTCTGGGAAACAAACTAAACATGACCAAGACTTGCTCCACAGTTCACCATGTAGTTAGGAAAACAGGCATTGTGTATCTGGAGAGACAGATTTGGGTCATGTTGAGGGGATGTCAGTTAAACGTTAAGTTAGGAGGAGGCATTTTTCTTTTCACCAACACACCCCCACTGATCCAATGCTAAGCTTGTTCAGTACCTCCCCAACATTTTCTCTAAAACAGCAGCTAGTTTAAAATGCAGCCAATAATCCAGTCCCTTTTTTCCATCCTGCAGGGAAGAAGCAATGCTCAGCTGCCACTTCTGCCAAGATAGAAAGCCTCTCACCGAAGCTCCCAGGATTGGGGAGTGTTCCTAATAGACTCAGCCCCTGTCAGGAGACAGAAATGGTTTATTTTGATGACAGTAGCCTCACACGTGTGTCTCTACATATCCAGGACCCCGGCTGCATGTCAGTTTCTTGATCAGGGGACCTGTGATTGGGATTCTCTGGAGGGGAATGTTCCAAATGAATCAATTAACGCCGCCAGCAGCAAGTTCAATACCACTGCACTGAGACCCAGCTCTGTATCATTGCATGAATGAATTACTGGTGCTCATGTAATTTGCAAATAATCATCATTATAACCCAGTGGAAAATTTCTCCTGCCCATTTAGCCTGAGTAGCACCTGAACAGAGAGCTGCAATAACCCTCACAACACCCTCCAAAATAACTATTTACACATATGTGAAGTTTTACATCCAGGTCTTTTAATATGGGAGTATCTACATGGACACAAGGTCACCTCTTACACTCATTAAACCAACTGAATGAGGTCTGATAACTCTTAAGGGAAATCAACGCTGAAACTGCTTTTGACTTTTTGGAGACATGAATGGAATACATCATCAGGTTTTACTCAGCATGCAACAGTTCTGCAAACTCCAGAAAGGGCCTCTCTCTGTCCCACTCCCCCATTACGCCTGCTGTATTCCTTCTCTACACATCTGAGGATTTGATGAGTGGGGATTTACTATAAGAGGAGGAAAGAGGAAAAGCATCACAGGAAAAGAAATACCTCTTTTCTGACCACATCTGATTTGATGCAATTTTCTCCTTACTCCTGGCATCCAGTGGGATTTTAAAAAACTCATACATACCATCTTCCTTTGTTCTAAATGACTTGAATAAGGTTGTTCAATGACAGGAGTGACTCAGTCAGATAAAAATATGTAGGTTTTATAATTACAGTTTTACTTGTTTAATGTGTAGGTACCTGAATAGATCTTCAAGCATAAAGTAGCACTTGTATCCCATCCCTGATTTTAAAATATAAACCCAAGTTTGCTTTAATTAAGTAGATAAATCAGTATTTTAATAAAGAATTATATCAAGAAGGGGTTTGTGTTCAAACTGGAGTATAATAAAATAGAACTCAACTAAGGATTTTCAGACCAGCCTTGCAAAGCTTCCTCCTATGCAATTGTTTTAGGTGACTGATTGACACTTAAGCTTTAAACTAAGGACATTGGACTAATAATGGGCCCATATTGGGATAATGATAATTAGCACACAAAAGCACAGTTAATTGCCATGAAGGTTGCAACACAGACTGACAGATACAGTCAAAGTAAACTAGAAGCCTGACACCCCAGCCAAGATTCCTTTATAAACATGGCTGTGAGACACCCACTGAATTTAAACATAATAAGGTGGAATTAGGGATCAATCAACTGTTTTCTTAGCCATATGTTTTCCAGATTTTTTTGGATTCTTTATACAAAATCCAAAAATAATTGTTCCAAAGGTCTTCAGTTGCAAAAGTATTTATAGTTGATTTCCGTCGTCCTCAGTAATTATGTTGCATAAAGTCACTACAAACTGTGGAGACAATAGAGGGTTATGTTCCTGACAGCCTCTAGTAACAAGATTTTCATCAACTGATAAAGATACCTTTTTTAATATATACTGTTGATTCATTAACATAGAACTTATGGCCTGCAGCACTGTAATTCTTGCCTGAACAAAACTTATCTAACACATGTATTTTCTCTGTGAGGCACATCACAGCTTTCTTTTGCTTAGGAATGCTAGACAGCACTCCAGCTCTATGCTTGAGGCCATTTTAAGCAGCAAAATCACCAACAGAAAAACCCAAAATTTGAGAAACATGCACTAAATATACTGCAAAAAGGAGACTTTTTTAGAATATGAGAGCTGAAACAAGAATACAGAGCATCACTTTGCTGGATCTCAGCTGGGAATGTGTGCATTGGGCAACTAAAATTTTCATTCTCTGTGCATCTACAAATACCTCTGTGTGTCTACAAGTGTCTACTCAAGTGCCTTAAGTATTGACTTTGGAGTTATAAGTAAATTTTAGCAAGTGGGCAAATTCACAAATATGGTATCTGTGAATAATAAGGGTCAACTGTACCAAATGTCTCCTTTAAACGGCCACATCCGCCCATATGGTATGCGATTCAATTTAGAGACATTCAATTTATACAGAATTCATCAAATCATTTATCTTTTCATCTTATCCTAAACAATTTACACTCTATTCACTTAACTGTAATATACTTTCTTCAATATTTTCATTTTGTTCATATTTTTAATATCAGTTTCTTCATATTCAATGTGTCCTGAACTTTTTTGTCATTCAATAGTTATATATCCCCTCACTTTTAAAAGCTGCTTAATATTCCATTTCAAAATATACTACAGATAACTCCATCAGTTCTCTATTGTTGAGCATTCAAATTGTTTGTGTTCTGCTATGATAAATAACTCATTGATAAATACACTGAAGTTAAATTTTACACACATTTTAAATTATTAACTCAGAATAAATTCCTAGAACGTGATCTAGTAGGTCAAAAAGTGTGTTAGTCCATTTTCACACTTCTGATAAAGACATATCAGAGACTGGGTAATTTACAAAAGAACGAGGTTTAACTGCAGTCACAGTTGCACGTGGCTTGGGAAGCCTCACAAGCATGGTGGAAGGCAAGGAGGAGCAAGTCACATCTTACATGGAGGGCAGCAGACAAAGAGAGGAGAGAACTCGTGCAGAGAAACTCTGGTTTTCAAAACCATCAGATCTTGTGAGACACATTCACTATCACAAGAACAGCACAGGAAAGACCTGCTACCATGATTCAGTTGTCTCCCACTGGGTCGCTCCCACAACACATAGGAATTATGGGTGGGAACAGGGAGTCAAACCATATCAAAAGTATTGTGACTTTCCTCATTCATAATTATTAGATTCTGTCTGGTAGATGTCCATGATAAACAATTAGAGGTAATGAGGGCTGGGCTCTAGGCCTCATACTCATCACCCTCAAAATAATGTAGTAAATTATAAGAAGAGATAATTCAAGGCTAAATTCTGCACACATAACAACATAGCAGACATTAAAATACAGTCATTCAAACTGTAAGCTCAATAAAATCCCAACTCTCTGTCCTTACAGTTTCTCCAATAGCCCTTTGAATCAAAGATTCACCAGAGGCAAATGCGACAATATTGCAAGGGCAGGATTCAATTAAAGTCTTACTTAGAGTCAGGCAAAAAAACTCTCTGAAAACTGCTCAACACAGAACTGATTGGAATCAAAATCACAAAACATGATTCCTAAGAATATAGGTTAATGGGCTCACCAGATTTTCTTTCTGTGCTATGCAAGGGCAAAACTCACTGTGCAGTATTTCTAGCCAGACCCGTATCTTAAACACCAATCATTTCGCCAGAGACAATAATCATTCACCAGTGATAATAATCATTGCTATGTTCAATTGTGCCAATTAGCAAGGCTTGTATTGTTAATAGTAAATACTGTTAATTGAATCTCAAGTGAGTTTCAGATAAGACGTTTACAGATGCTACCTTCCCTCTGCAATATGTATTCCTGATTAGGGCTCTGCAAATGTTAACAGCAGTACCCTTATAGGTTAAAACCAATACACACAAAAACACATGCAAACACACAACCATCAGCCATACATCACACTATATATAACATCTTTAAAAAAATTAAATGCAACATGGAAAGGTTATGTTTGTTTTTAGTATGATACTTATTCATTTTGCCAAAGTTCATGTCAATTTACTCTCTCAACATAGTGTATTTTTTCAGTTCTTTGCATACTTGCTGAGTATTACAAGTTTATTTATATCTTTTATAATTTGTGGACATAAAGTGTTTCTTGTTTTCCTTTTTTGAAAATTTCTAGTGAGGTTAAAGTTTTTATATGTTTATATGTTATATGCATTTTATAGATTGCCTCTGTGTTCCTTATTTATTTACTTGAGCTTTCATGTTTATCCTAGAGATTAGCCAAAGATTTCAGAATATTTAAGGTAGTAAACTTTTATCTGTTGAAAATATTTCTTTCTATTTGCCTTTTCACTTTAGAAATCTGTACTCCCAGTGTTTTAGGAGGCCGAGGTGAGTGGATCACCTGAGGTAGTAGTTTTTCTTTACATTTCTATCTTTGGTGTCATAGACTTAAAGTATATCCTCGGATTCTGACATATAGAATCAAAATGTAAGGAGTCCAATGGACCCACTCCCAAGCAAAACAAGCATAAATGGAGGTGAAAATTATTTAAACACACACACATTTAAAAACTCTGGAAGTGGTTTTAAGGACATATATATCAATGAAGAAATATTTATTCAAGAAAATCTAGTAAAACTCATTAAGAACGGTGAGAGTCTGTGGCATTTGTACCATAACCTTCTCCCTGTCAGCTCAGCATGGCGGAAACTCCACTCCAGGTGAGCACAGCCAAGAACATAGCAGTACCCTTCACTCCCCAGGCAACCCCAGAACCCAGTAAAAGGAATATGGTATATTTCTGGGAGGGACATACCTTTAGCATTTCTTATCTTCCCCACAATTACCTGTTGCACAGGCTAAATATATCAGGAGTGTGGCCAGGAGGTCAAGGCTACCTTCTTTCACTCAGCCCCCATTCATAGAACAGGGAGATTCTTTCTAGCCAATTGCCCTAAACACAGCTCGTTTGTAAGGAGAAGGTTCTCTGTCAAAAGAGGTAAGCCTAGAATACCAGAGGCTGCTGCCCCCACCAAAATTCCTTCTAAATCTAGGGTGTCACTCAGAGAGAAGCATACAACTGTCCCCACAACTAGTTCCAAAGCTATGGCTCAGAGACTTGGTCCACGGGGAGAGAGAGGTCATAAGAAAATAAAAAAATAAACAAGAAAACTTACTTTACTTTAAACGGAGTGTAGAAAAGTTCAATTTTAAGGATCTCAATATCAAAGGAGATTTTGGTAGAAAGCAATTAGGAAGAGGATGGTACCTTCATGAGGGATTTAAGCTAAACCACAAACCAGTAAGCTTATCAGAGAAAAAAAAGAGAGCTAAGAAGAGCCTTCTTTGGGTCCAAGCAAACCCCAGACATTCATCTCAAAATTACCCCATAAAGGAACCCAAGTTTAATTGAATTGTTTTCAATCTAGGGAGCAATTTATGCTCCAGGGCATTGTATAAACAATAGATCAATCAGTTGGGAATTAGTAGAGCTTAACAGCTGGATGTGATCATGGAAACAGAGACTGGAAGAGAGCCCTTCTAAAAGCATTGTATTGGAGGCTGACTGCACATGTCAGCCTGCACCCTGTAAGGAGCAAAATCAGAGTCTTCATACTGTGAGGAAAATAGACTCTATTATACTAGCCCAGCAAGTGACTATACAAATAAACATGCAAACAACAATAAACATGTGAGGCAGAAGGGGGCCCTCCAGAGTTGTAACAATATATTATCTAAAATTAAGTTTTCAACAACAAATTATGAGACATGCAAAGAAACAGGAAAGTGATTCATACAAGAGAAAATAAAAGCAGGCAATAGAAACTACCTGTGAGAGAAACCAGATGTCAGATTTAGCAGAAAATAAAAAAGAAAACCGTCAAAGTAACTATTATAAATATGTTCACAGAACTAAAGGAAAGAATGATTAAAGAAGTAAAAGAAGAAATGATAGCCATGTTGCTTCAAACAGAGAATGTCAGCTGGGTCTTGTGGCTCACACCTGATATCCCAGCACCTTGGGAGGCTGAGGTGGAAGGATTGCTGAGCCCAGGAGTTCAAGACCAGCCTGAGCAATACAGTGAGACCCCTGTCAGTACAAAAATAAAAAATAAAAATAAAAGTAAAAAATTAGCCAGAGTTGGTGGTGCACCTGTAGTCCTAGCCACTTGGGAGGCAGAGGTGGGAGGATCACCTGAGCCTGGGAGGTCAAGGCTTCAGTGAGCCATGATGGTCCCACTGCACTCCAGCCTGGGCAACAGAGCAAGACCCTGTTTCAAAAACAAAAAACACCACCAACAAAAACAAATAGAGAATGTCCATAAAGTGATAGAAATTATTTTCAAAACAACCAGTGATTTTTCTGGAGTCTAAAAGTAGAGTAACCCAAATGAAACTTGTACATAATATCCAAAGCAGCACTATTCACAATAGCCAAAAAGTGGAAGCAACCGCAATATCCATCAAATGATGACTAAGTAAACAAAGTATGGCATATTCACACAATGGAATATTATTTAGCTCTAAAAAGTCATAAATTAATGATACATGATACAATGTGTCTGAACCTTGAAAAATTTATGCTAACTCAAAGAAGGCAGTAAAAATACCACATCTTATATGATTCCATTTATATAAAATATCCAGAACAGGGAAATCTGAGATACAAAGTAGATTAGTGGTCACTTACGGCTAGCGGTTTGGGGAAGACAAGGAGCTAGGAGAATGATAGCTAAAGGGTACAAGTTTTATTTTGTACCCTATTTAGCTATAAAAAAGTTCTGAAATTGATTTTAGTGATGGCTGCACAATCTTGAGAATACACTAAAAACCAAGTGCATGGTATGTGGGTTTTATCTTAACAGAGCAGTTACCAAAAAAACAATTCCCGATTCAAGGAACATAAATAGCCACTTATCTTTCCTCCTACCATATTTATGCTTTTATTTTTTAAATAGTCATCTTTAATTCTTCTGGCATTAACTTTTGCTTTATTGGTGATTTTTGTTTTTTTAACTAAACAGTTAGACGGTTGTACGAATATCATTGTTTATGGTGGTTTAGCCATAACAATATCAATTCTACTTTTGTGAAAGAAATAAAGGTGTTTTTGAATTTTATGAAAAAAGTGCTAATTAAAAGGAACACAAGATACCAAAAGGAATAACTTCAAGAAATAGCACTTGCAGATGTGAGGGCAATCTGGTGGCGACATCTATCACCCCATTGATCACCAGGGTTGAATTGGCTGATCTGGCTGACTAGGCAGGTGTCCCCTTCCTCACTGCTCCATGTGTGTCCCTCCAGAAGCTGCGCATTTGGTGGAAAAGGATGACCATCCCCCGTAGAGGAGGACCTGTCTTCCGTCAAGGGTATACGAATAGCTGCGTTCCCCTGCTAGAACCTCCAAACAAGCTCTTAAGAAAGAGCACTTGCCTGGAAACATTTTACTTAAAAATCCTGCTTTGAGGAGGAATAAGTATGAAATAAGTGGGTGACTTAAGTCTTCGAAGAAAAGAGTCTTTCAAACAAGTTGGGAGTCAGATTACTCTCATTAAAGTACCCTGAGAGCAAACTGATGAAACAGCACTAAGGGCAAGAGAGGTGCGGGGGTATCAGGTAACAAGGCATTTGCTGCTGAAATTAAAATGACATCAAGTCATGTATATTCTATTTTTCTAAGAAATTTGCTTTTCAACGAATCTGAAATGCTAATTTTTTATTTGATAAAATATAACATGCATTTAAATATATATCCAGGTTACTTACTTATATTCCTGTAGACATACATTAGTGTTCATGTTCACTAATTTTATATATATGTATATTTAAAATATTTGTTAGGACAAGAAACCTTTTGATTCTTCTTTCACTGTAAATTCTGGGCTATTTTTGTTGATTGATATTTGGAATAAATATTACAATAATTTTGTAAGGTTAATTATTATTGATATTTTTATTTGAATTGTTCAAGATACGGAAAACTAATGATAGTAATAGCAAATATACATTTATTTAGTGCTTTTGATGTGTCAGACAATAAGTTTAATCTTTACATACCCTTTATCAATTTATCTTTTTAAGACCTCTATAGGGTAGGTAGGCTGTGTGTGCATGTTTGTGTGCGTGTGTGTTTAACTTTTTAAATTGTGAAATAAACATATATAGGAAAGTGCGTAAGTGTAAATTGGCTAGGCGCAGTGGCTCATGCCTGTAATCCCAGCACTTTGGGAGGCTGAGGTAGATGGATAACCTGAGGTCAGGAACTCAAGACCAGCCTGGCCAATATAGTGAAACCCCGTCTCTACTAAAAATACAAAAATTAGCTGGGTGAGGTGGCATAAGCCTGTAGTCCCAGCAACTCAAGAGCCTGAGGCCGGATAATTGCTTGAACCCAAGAGGCAGAGGTTGCAGTGAGTCTAGATCGTGCCACTACACTCCAGCCTGGGCAACAGAGTGAGACTCTGTCTCAAAATAAAATAAAATAAAATAAAATATAAAAAAAGAACAAAGAAAAGAAAATTGCATAAACATAAATGTAGAGATCAACACATTGTTACAAATCGAACCTTTGTGCAACTAGTAACTTTATCAAGAAATAAAACATTTTCAGAACCCTGAAAGCTTCTTCATACCCTCTTCCCGTTACTACTCCATCCTAAACAATGTACTCCGCAACATTATTATTCATCTTGCCTGCTCTATGTTCTTTTCTTTCCCTCTTTGTCTTTTCTTGGAATAATTGTTTTTATCAATCAATTTCCCCCTTTATTAGTTTGATAGTTATGTCGTCTTTTATTCTTCTTTTAAAGTCACCCTAGAGATTACAAATTCATCCTTGATAAACTAAGTTTAATGTTCCCTGGAATTTTTACCCTTTCTCCAGTAACTCAAGACGCTTAGAACATTTTAACTCCATGTATACTCCTTCAAACTTATTGCTCTTAGAATTGTGATTTTAATATCTCTCTTCTTTCTCCCTCTCTCCAGCTCTCTGTTACCTATTATTTTCCTATGTGTCTATCAGATACACTGAGGCACTGTTGCTACTGTTTTACGTAGTTATTATGCATTTATATTTACCCACCTATTCACCCTTTGATTCTCTTCATCTTTCCTGCATCTCTTATCTTTTAATCTAGATTTATTTAGAATTGTCAGTGTTAAGGATATTCTGTTGATTCGTTCTCGCTTACATTACTTTTCTGAAAGTTTTAAAATTTTTTCTTCGTTTATAAATTATATATTGGCTGCACTTGGGGTTATATGATTTCTATATTACTCTAGGAAAAAAATTCAAAGCTTACAGTTTTAAACAATGCTTTTATTTGATGAGATTCTGTATGTCAGCAATTTGGATTGATTCTTCTGTAAGTCCTGCCCATATTACTAATGTGGAAGCTTAACTTGGGCTGTTTTAAGATTTTTTTTTTTTTTCACATTTTGTGTTACATGAAAGACAATACATTGGTTGGACATTCTTTTTTTATTTTTATTTTTTTTTTTTTTTGAGATGAAGCCTCCCTCTGTTGCCCAGGCTAGAGTGCAATAGCGCGATCTCGACTCACTGTAACCTCTGCCTCCTGGGTTCAAGTGAATCTTCTGCTTCAGCCTCCTGAGTAGCTGGGATTACAGGCGTGCACCAGCCGCCTGGCTAATTTTTGTATTTTTAGTGGGACGGGGTTTCACCATGTTGGTTAGGCTGGTCTCAAACTCCTGACCTCACGATCCGCCCACCTCAGCCTCCCAAAGTACTGGGATTACAGGCATGAGCCACCATGCCTGGCCTGGTTGGACATTCTTTACGTGGTTTTGCATTCTTAAGGAAGCTAGCCCTGGATTCTTCACTCACTCTTGTGCAGTGCAGCTGCAAAGCCTCTTAATACTATACATATGATTCCCTAAATATAACTTCCATTACATTTTGTTGGTTAAAGAAGTTCTAAGACAAACTCTGATTCAAAGTGAGGAAGAAATGAAGAAGAAATACACTCCATCTCTTGAAGAAAGGAAAAAAAAGTTGTAGTGTCAATGGGTGTGCGTATACGAATGGGAGGAATTTGTGGCTAATTTTGTTAATACCACAATATGTCATCTGGTTACAAATTATTCATATTTTCTTCACGTGCAAAATATGCTCATAAGTCCTGAGGACTCTCAAATATCTCATTCGATTGTAGCATCAGGCTCACAGTTTTGGATCTTTTGATCTGCATCCAGGCCTGATAATGACAAGGCTTTTAGAGTACAGCTCTTCCTCTATGGCATCTCTTCTGAACTCAGAAAAAGACTTTTGAACTTAAAAGACACATAAAAAGCCTCAATACACCCAGAATACAATGGTGAGACAAGGATAGGATAACTTAATAGAAACTCCGTTTAAAAGAGGAAGATTGAGAAGCATATATCAATCATCAGTTCAGAGATTTTTTTGAAATGTAGGCACACACTTATTGTTAGTTTCTCCTCCTCCAGATGCAGAGAATGCTCCTTACTTGTGATCCATTTACACTACCTAGGAATAGTGTTTTAGTCCAATGTTGTCTGAGTCTCTGGCTTTACTCCCTCAATAATCATTCCTTTTCTATATGAAAAGGTCTATTTTGCAGCTACATCTATTTCTCATCGTTCCTCTTCCCGTAGTTATAAGCTCAGAGGCCATCTTTTACATGATGTCTCATGTAAAAGAGTCTCAGCCTCTTTTAGAACAAACTAGAGTGTTTTGTTTCATAAATACAATTATCCTTAAAACGTTGTGGATTTCCTTTAAATCTTATTGGGTGACACTCTAAATCCTCAAAGCCATGTGTGCAATTATTTTCAAGACAGATCTGTCTCTGCTTTGGTCATGTCTGGCAGCTGGGAGTCAATAGTCTTAAAATTCTTCTGTCAAACTGTAAGGGTCCACTAGCCTTCTTCTTAAATCTTTCTGAGGTTTTACTAAAGTATTTCAGAGCCACACCCATGGGTTGACCTTTACTGAGACTAATTCTTACACTGAGAATATTTTGCTAGCTGGAAGAATAGGGGATGAAAAATAGTTTTATTTTACAAGCCAGAAAGTCCCAGGCCCTTTACATTTCCTCTAATTCTGCTTGGAAACCAACATTGTCAACATTCTGTTCCAGATTGCCTTATTTAGATCTACACATTCATTAAATGAATTTCTGTCTTTTAAGTAACTTCAGGTTACAGTTTCACCTGCCACTGTATTACATAAGTCACCATTTTCTAGCCTCCTGTAGATGTTTCCCCATTGCCTTTCCTGCTTACAGTGTGAGTTTCCTCCACAATTTTCCAGGCTTCACTCAACACCAAATCCCAAGGTCAGTGGCATATGTTTTATGTTTTTATTACAGCAGCAACATAATCTTAGATATCAAATTTTGTATGAGTTATTGCTACTGCTTAATATGTGATCCTAATGTTTGAATGCCTTAAAATAATGCATTTGTTTATTTATTTAAAACAATGCATTCAGTTTATTTGCTCACAATTCTATGGTTCAGCAATTTGGTCTGGATTCAGCTGGATGGTTCTTCCGTTTGTCCTTGCTGCAGTGACTTATGCAGCTGCAGTCATTTAATTGCTCAATCGGGGCTAGTCATACGTCTTATAGTTGGTGTTGGCTGTTCATTGGTCCTGTTTCTTCATATGGCCTCTCATCTTTAAGGAGGCTAGTCTCAGTTTCCTCACATGGCAGTCTGTAGCAGCACGAGAGTGGGAGCTAAAATTCCAAAGCTTCTTGAGGTCTGTGCTCAGAAATCCCATATCCAAACTTCTTCCTCATTCTCATTCCCACTAGCCAAAACAGATCACAAGGCCAGACCAAATTCAAGGAGATGAAGTACTACACTTTACTTTCCAATACAATAAGCAACAAAGTCACATTGCAAAATAGTTTTCATTCAGGAATGAGAGAAATTTCTGGCCATTTTATTTTGCGATGTAACATATCATTGATAAAGTTTCTTAAATATATGACTTCTTATCTCTTTTACATTTTGTAAAACTTCTATGAATTATATTTTCAGATACTGCTCCTGCCTGATTCCTTCTATAGTTTCCTTTTGAACTCCAATGACCTATCTGCTGTTAGGCCTTCTTACTTTATTTCCTAGTTTTATTGCTCTCCCTTTATTTTTTCTCTTTCCTTTTACTTTTGCTCCTTAATATTCAACCTTGATAATTTCTTCTGATTCATATATTAGTTTACTATCTTTCTCTCCAACTATGCTTAATCTGCTTTTATAATATCCAATGAGTGTGTAACTCCAATTTTTGTGCTTTCAATTCCATTTGATAATAAAACAAAAATCCTAATCTTATCTTTTTTGAGCGTAATAATCTTAGTTATTTTAAAGTCTGGTTTTAATAGCTCCATTATTCAGAACCCTTATGAATCAGTTCTTATTTCTATTGTCTGTTCTCTCACTCTCCATTAATGCGGACTTTCCTCCTCATGGGACTGGTTCTTTTTGATTCAGTGTGAGACATTTTGTCTGAAAAGTTGTAGAAATAATTTGAGACCTAGGATGATATGGCATTTTTCTAGACAGCATTTATATTTGATTCTGACACGTGGCCAGGTGAAATATCTATCTCAGTTTACCTTAATCCTGTTGTAAGGATTACAGGTCATACTCTTCCTAAAGAGCAGCCTGACATGATCCTAACCCACAAAATGGTGGGTTTACCAACCTACCCTTTTTAGAAGTCCTAGACTCCCCTTACACAATGAAACTGTTAAAAGCACTGATAATTTTCCCTGTCTTTTAGCACCTCTACCAGAATTAGAAATGGACTTAGAGAAACAACAGCCCCCAAGTCCATTCTTACCTTCCTGACTTTCCTATGTAAAGCTCTTCATTGTCTTGTTAACTCTCCAATGCCTGCAAATGGTAGGGTTTTTCTTTTCGGTCATTTTGCAAGCCAAGAAACCCCAGCTGGCAGTGATACTCTGCCTGGGCCTCATTCGGCCACACTGATGTGTCTCAGCTTGCCTGTGTTATAGCGTGTAACTGCATTTAGTGGTTCCCGAGCTCTTGTACCATCCCCCTAAAGAATAACAATATACGGGACATTGAAGAGTGAGGAGGGCAGAAAAGGATTTTCTTGAACGATGAAAATGGCTATCAGTGGAGAGGAGACACGGCGGGATGGATCCTCTACCAGAAGGTGAGATAGTTCCCCCTGTGTGGCTGGTTCTGGGGCCTTTTATGGACTCAGAATGGGAAGTGCGTGCTGATTGGTTTGTGAGTGTGCAAAAAAGTCTAAAGGGAAGACATCATGCAAAGCTGGGCAAGACAGTGTAGAAAAACCAATTAGCAAAGGATAGGTATATGTAAAATAGGTGAAAGGTGGAGACCAGTCAGAGGAAAGCATGCCAAACAGGAAGACAAGTTCTCAATCGGGTCCAAGGATGTAACTTGTAGCTTGGCTTTCAGACTTTAAACTGTCTTCGTCTTGCAGATGGGGTTTCACCAGGGACCCACACCTGTCTGCTTAGAATTTCTCTGCCTCCTGCCTTTATCACAAGCATACTTTTAAAAAGAATTTATTCAGTTTGTCACCAATGAGATGGGTGGTATTAATTACCTAGTCTGCCCTTAACTGAGTAGATGTCTCAGCAGTTTCTGTTATTATCCTGTTTTACTGATTAGGAAACTTAACCATGTTCACACATGTAATGAATGAGAGATTGAGGGAAATTGACATGTTTACAGTACTAGGGTTGCTAATTCGATAATCCTCTTTTTTTGCTATTATAGGTTTTTATTTTAAAAGAAAAGAAAAAAAGCAAAATCTACCAATAATTTTATTTGTAGCTCAATTAATATGTATTAACCGTTTATGTATAAAGCACTCAATAAAGTACTAGGGAGCAATAATGTAGAGACAAAGCACGTAAGATGCTTTCTCTTTCTCAATTCTCAATCTGATAGTTAGGATAAAGCTACCATAGTTCATAAATATAGATGGTTATTATTTTTATTTAGCCTATGACATGCAAGAGTAATTCTTTTGGATCAAATGCAAATTCTATTGAACAAACATATATTTATGTCCAAACATATCATTTATTCATCTATCTTTGTAATGAGAAATATCTGCTATTAATCCTGTACTTCATTATCTCTCCAAGTGTAGTTAAGGATCTCTTAAATCAGAATCACATGCAGTGGTTGTTAAAAATTAGACTCCGGGATCCAGCCCAATTTAAGAAACTATGAATTTCTTTTGGTAAGGCCCTTGGAAACTACAGAAACACCCAGATGATTTTCATGCACATTAAATATGGATATTGACTACCTTAAATATATTTGGGTTATTTATATCACCTAAAATAACTTCTCTCATAGCTTATTTTTTCTTAGGCATTTTATCCTTTTTGGGGACTTTAATTACCATCTGGATGTGGATAAATGTCAAATTTTTGTTCTTATTCTAAACCTTTCTCCTGAGAACTGGATTTATATGTCCATTTGCCTTCAGAACAAATCTGTGTGAATGTGTCGTAGTCAAGAATGTCTAAAATGTGCCAATTTTCTGGACTATTCTCTTAACTCACTCCCCATTTGGTCTTACTTCTTAGTTGCCCTCAGAGTAAAAGGCTTTACTGTTCATCCATCTCCCCAAGCAAAGAAGATCATCTTCACCCTAAATTCCTCTATCTTGCTTTATCCTCATGCAACATACTGATGAAATTCAAAGTCTGGTTTGGTAAATTTCATAGATATATCCCAAGTCAATTAAATTCTTTCTGTGTCTATTGATATAATATAGGCTTTAGACTTCTCTAGGTTGGATAATAGAACTTACTTTAAAATATAAAGCATTTTATATTTTAAAAGTCCTAGATTCCCCTTACTCCAGGAAGCTGTTAGAAGTACTGATAATTTTCCCTGTCTTTCAGCACCTCTTCCAGAATCATAAATGGCCTTAGAGAAATAGAGCTCTTCATTGCCTTGTTAGCTCTCTGATGCTTGCAAATGATGTAGGATTTTTCTTCAGTCACTTTGCAAGCTGGGGACCCTTGATCAGCAGCGACACCCCACCCGGGCCTCACTCTTCCATGCTAGCATGCCCCAGCTCGCCTGTGTTACAGTTTGTACCTGTGTTCAGCGGTTCTCAAGCTCTTGGATCATGCCCCAAAAGAATGAGGATATGCGGGACATTGAAGGGTGAGGAGGGCAGAGGAGGATTGTATTGAGCTACGAAAATGGCTTTCAGTGGAAAGGGGACAGGGAGGGATGGATACCCTACCTGTCTTCCCCTACCCATCCTACCTTATCCTTAAAATATAAAGCATTTTATATTGTAGGCTCTTGTACCTGTGAGCACCAAATCAGAATCACCTGCCATGATGGTTAAAAATTCATGTAACTGGGTCCTACTTCATACTTACTAAATTGTAGCTATAGGAGTGGGGCCCAGGAATCTATTGTTTAACAAATATCTCTGGGTAATTCTAATGCACATTTAATCTTCCACTTATAAAGCTGGATGCTTTCACTAGAGACAGCAAAGAGGGGTTAAGTATAGAATAAGGCAATTGAATAGCGTACATAAAGAATGTCAGATGTGAAAGAAACGAGAGAGATAACAACTCTTAACTGCACAGAGGAAAAGCTGAGACATAGAGGGTCACCCAGCTAGTCAGTGATAAATTCAGAAAAAGAAGCCAGATTAGGTGACTTTCAATCAAGCGCTCTATTATACTGTACTGCTTCCCTCTTTTCAGTATGTTCCAAACTAGAGATTATTTTAGGAAACTTATTTAGACCAACTAGAATTTGGTAATGATGTTATAAATACCCCAATGCTACCTCTCATGTAAAATATGTAACTTGTTCACGTTTTTGTTAAAAAGAAATCAGCTATTTGCTTTTATGGTCAAGATTTTGAAATGTTTCTAAAGAAAACCAGTGCATACTTTTTATAAAGGAAAAATGTACTTCATAGGTTTTTAAATGTAAACCACAAATGTAATTGAAATCATTTTAATTGTAAGGCAAGACTGAATTTACATCCTAGGAAAAGTCAATGTAAGCAATTATAAGAAACTCCTAAAGCTTATGCACTCAAAGAATGCAAAGATATTTTAATTGAGATTTAAAGACACCATCTACCTAGAAATCTTAAAGGAAGAATCTACTTGTTTAACTTCATTATCTAGCTCTGAACTTGACATTGTGATAAAAAAGTAATGGTTTCCTTCCAATTATTAAAGAGGCATGTATTTTAGAAAAGGGAAGAGATGTTTAAATGCCTTATTAAAACTTGTTCAAAATGTCTTGCATAAACCAAAGAAAAGTTTCAAATTTAGTGGAAAAAAATAGCAGTTTCAAGAAGATTTGTGAAACTGAAACTTTATTAGCACTCTAAATTTTCTTGAAAATATCTAACAAACTTTTGCCCATGGATGAAAGGAAACGAAGTATCATTTGGCTCTGTGTTCCCACCCAAATCTCATCTCAAATTGTAATCCCGCACGTGTCAAGGGCTGTAATCCCCACTTGTTGAGGGACGGAAGTGATTGGATTATGGCGCAGTTTCCCCGCTGCTGTTCTTATGATAGTGAGTGAGTCTCACAAGATCTGATGGTTCTAAAAGTGGCACTTTTTCCTCTGCTCGCTTTTATTCTCTCTCCTGCCACCTTGTGAAGAAGGTGCTTGCTCCTCTTCACCTTCCACCATGATTCTAAGTCTCTTGAGGCCTCCCCAGCCACAAGGAACTGTGAGTCAATTAAACCTCTTTCCTTTACAAATTACCCAGTCTAGGGTATTTCTTTACAGCAGTGTGAAAATGGACTAATACAATCATCATCCTCAAATAGTCGCTTATTGGGCAGATCCTGTGAGCCCAGGGCTCAGGTAAGGGCTTTCTCAGTGTTCCTGCTTAGTAGGCCTGTTGTAGTCAGACAAGATTCTCTGGGTGAGAAGGTTTCTTGCCCCCCTTTCCCTGGGGAGGTAGATTTTGCTACTACACTTTCCCCTGAAGTAGTGAATCTTTTGCTTGGGCCTTGGGAACTGGAGTATTTCATACTCTTCCTCCAGTAGATTAAGCGTCTAAAATATTCTTTCTTTCTTTTTCTTTCTTTTCTTTCTCTTTCTTTCTCTTTTTCTTTCTTTCTTTCTTTCTTTCTCTCTCTCTCTCTCTCTCTCTTTTCTTTCTTTCTTTCTTTCTTTCTTTCTTTCTTTCTTTCTTTCTTTCTTTCTTTCTTTCTCTTTCTTTTCTCTTTCTTTTCTCTCTCTTTCTTTTCTTTTCTTTTCTTTCTTGTTTTGAGACAAGTTCTCACTGTCACCCAGGCTGGAGTGCAGTAGTATAATCATGGCTCATTGCAGCCTTGACTTCCTAGTTCAACTTATCCTCCCACCTCAACCTCCCAAGTAGGTGGGACTATAGACATGTGCCACCATGCCCAGGTTGGCTCATTTTTAAATTTTTTGTAGAGATAGGGTCTGGCTACGTTGCCCAAGCTGGTCTCAAACTTCTGCGCTCAAGCGATCCTCCTGCTTGAGTCTCCCAAAGTGCTGGGATTGTATCTGTCTTTGAATTAGAGTGTAATCCATTTAGATTGTATGTGATTATACATTTGTTAAGCTTAAATACACCATCTTGTCCTTTGTTTTCTATTTGACCCATCTTTCTTTGTTCCTTTTTTTCTGCCTTATTTTGGATTGAATATTTTTAGAGAGAATTTTATTCTTTCTTCTACTGGCTTTTTAGTGATGCTCTTTTGTCATATATTTCATTTCTTTGCATGTTTTAAAACAATATTTTAAAATATTTACCAGAACAGGCAATAGTCTCCTAAATATTACTTTTAAAGTGTAACATTTAACAACATATCTTCCTGAAGACATTAGGAAGTTGTTATTACTTCAGCCTGAACTAAACACCTTTTAGTGTGAGTCTCTTGGGGACAAAGCCCACCAAATTTTATTTTTCCAGAAGTTTTTTATATGCTATTATTGCTGAAGATTTAGAATTCTAGGATGGCTTCTAGGATGACTTTTTTACATGTTTAAGAATAATTCATTTTCTTCTATTTTTACTGTTTCTAATAAGTCAGTTATAATTTATCCTAGTCCTCTGAAAGTAGTATTCCTTCTTTGCTTTGTTTTCCTGCTGGCTGCTTTTGAAGATTTGATTTTTTATCCTTGGATTTTAGCAATTTGACTATCATGCACCTAATAGTTCATAGAACATATTATTTGCAATTATTCTGTTTGTTATTTTCTGAACTTATTTTGAGGTTGATTATTTTCTTCAAATTTGGAAAATTTTCAGATATTATCTCTTCAAATATTTCCATTGCCCCATTCTCTCTTTCCTAGGACTCCTTTTACATGTATATTAGATTATGTGATACTGTCCTATAGTTTAGATATTCTGTTCTACTTTTTAAAATTAATAGACTTTATTTTTCAGAGCAGCCTTAAGTTTACAGAAAAATTGAATAGAAAATACATAGACAGGTGCAGTGGCTCACACCTGTAATCCCAACAGTTTGGGAGGTTGAGGCAGGCAGATCACCTCAGGTCACGAGTTTGAGACCAGCCTGGTCAACATGGTATAAATCCGTCTCTACTAAAAATACAAAAATTATTTGGGCATGGGGGCATGTGACTCTAGTCCCAGTTATTCTGGAGGCTGAGGTAAGAGAATCACTTGAACCCAGGATGTGGAGGCTGCAATAAGCAAAGATCACACCACTGCACTCCAGCTTAGGGGACAGAGATACTCCACCTCAAAAAAACAAAAACAAACAAACAAAAAAACCCCACAAAAACATAAAAAACCCAAATACAGAGAGTTCTCATGCTACCACTCCCACCCCCAGCACACACACACAGTTTCCCCTATTATTAAAGTCTTACCTTAGTATGGTACCTTTATTTCAACTGGGGAGCCAATATTGATACAGTATAATGAACCAAAACCCATGGTTTACATTAGGGTTCACTTGTGGTGTACGTTCTGTGGATTTTGAGAAATGTATATGGTATACATACGCTATTACAGCATCATCCACTATAGTCTTACTGCCCTAAAAATACCTTTTGCTTGACCTTTCCTGGAGCACCTATTTATCCTTCCCTGGAAGCCACTGATTTTTTACTGTCTCCATAGTTTGGTCTTTTTCCAGAATGTCATATAGTCAGAACCATATAGGATGTAGCCTTTCAGATTGGCTTCTTTCAATTAGCAATATGCATTTAAGATTATTCCTTGTCTTTTCATAGCTTGATAGGTCATTTCTTTTTAATCACCAAATAGTATTACATTGGCTGGATATACCAGTTCGTGTATCCATTCAACTACTAAAGCACATCTTGGTTGCTTCCAAATTTTGGCAATAATGAATAAAACTGCTATAATCATTTGTGGTTTTTGATGGACATAAATTTTTGGCTCATTTGGGTAAATACCAAGGAGTATGATTGCTGTATCTTATGCTAAGAGTATGTTAGTTTTGTAAGAAACTGCCAAAGTATCTTCCAATTTGGCTGTGCCATTTTGCATTCCTAGCAGCAGTGAATTAGAGTTCCTATTGCTCCACATCCTCACTAGTATTTGGTGCTGTCAGTGTTTTGAACTTTAGGCATTCAAATAGGTATGTAATAGTATCTCATGGATGTTTTATTACGCTGGTGTGAAAGGGATTGCACCAACCTAATAGTATGCTATTTCCTAAAGGCATACAATATTTAGCATCTTTTCTGCTTTTATAACTTTTTTTTTTAGCAAGTTGAAATCTCACTGTGTTGCCCAGACTGGTCTCAAATTCATGGGCTCAAACAATTCTCCCACCTCAGCCTCTCAAGTAGCTGGAACTATAAGCACACAGCAACATGCCTGGCTTGGGAGCATGTTTAATATGTCCATTTGTCATCAGTTTATCTTGGTGAGGTGTCTGTTCAGATCTTTTAATCATTTTTGGACTGTGTTGTGTGTTTGCTTTTGTGGAGTTTTAAGACTTCTTTGTATATTTTCAACAAAAGTCTTTTATCAGATATGTGTTTTGCTAAGATTTTCTTTTAGTCTTTTGCTTATCTTTTCATTCTCTTAACAGTATCTTTTGCAGAGCGAAAGTTTTTATATTTGATCAAGTCCAACTTCAAGTTTTTCTTCATGAATTGTACTTTTGGTGTTTTATCTAAAAAGTCATTGGCAAACTCAGGATCACCTAGTTTGTCTCCTATGCTATCTAGGAGTTTAACAGTTTTGCATTTTACATTTAGTTCTATAATACATTTTGAGTTGATTTTTGTGAAAGGTGTAAAGTCAATGTTTACATTCATTTTTGACCTGTGAATGTCAGTTTTTGCAGCACCATTTGTTGAAAAGCTATTTTTTAAATTAGTTTTTTTCCTCTGAAATCAATTTAAATAGTTTCTATTGGCCTGTTTTTGAGTTCATTGATCTTTTCTTTTTCTGTGTCCAGTGTTCTGTTAAGCACACCCGTAGAATTTGCATTTTTGATATTGCCCTTTTTAGTTGTAGAGTTTCTATTATATCCATTTTTAAACTTCCCATTTTGTCTTGAAGTTCTCCATCTCTTTCCTCATTCTGTTCATCCATTATTGTGTATGATTTAAGCTGTTTTTAGTCATTTTGAAGTTCTTGTCTACTAATTCTAACATATAGTAGAATTACATATTAAAAGTAATGGCAAAAACTGCAATAACTTTTGCTTCAGCCTAATATATTATCTGTGTGTATGTCTCTGTTGATTTCTTTAGCTCTTGGTTATGGGTTATAGTTCTCTGCTTCTTTGCACACCTAGAAAACACTATTCTGTGCTGTACAGTGTTGGTGTTGTATTTAGACATTTCTGATATTGTTATTGTCCTTTAAAGAATGTTGAGTTTTCTTCTGGAAGGAAGGAATTTATTGGCAGTTCACTTTAGTCATATTGAAGTTCAGTTTTAGACTTGCTAAGATGGGTTTACTTTAGTTTGCCCTTAGTTCCAAGGCAACGTTGTTTGTCTTTGTACGTGTTCCTTACTCTTAAGTAATAGACTTTTGGGCGTTTCAATGGAAAGGTCAATGTATTTATCAAGTACCTCTAAGTTGATAGGATTGTACCTCAACTCTCCCTAGCACTGGACAACTGTTACTGTTGGAAGCTCTGCTTAGCTATTTAGCCACCCAGATGTTGCTTTATGATTTAAAATTCTTACCTTGTACATTTGCAGTTTAGGACTCAGTCAAGAATATGAGGTGAATCTGCATTCATGTTTAAAATGTTCCCACCTGAAGTTGACTTATTTTAGAGGGTTTTTCAATGTTAAGTCAATCTAGTGGTCCTGAACTCCAATCTCTGTTTCCGCAGCCCTACCTCTTTACTCTTCTTTCCCTGTGTCATAGTGAACCGGGATGTTACCTGAGGGAGAGAGTTTAGGTAAATATAGGGTCCACCTATTGTGACTGCCTTCTTTCACAGATTTAAAATTGTTATCTGAAGGGGAATTCAGCTGATATAAGATACTATTTCCTTAATGGAAGTAGAATACTTCCCTTGGTATTTGGTTATTTGGTTTTCTTCCTTGTAATTTTCAGTGCTGGACATTCTGTATGAAAAATTGTAGTCTTTTCTAACTCTTTAAGGACTTTCTTTCTTTCTAGGAACATTTAAAGCACAGGCCTATTACTTTAATACAATTAAGCATTGAGAGGCTCCAAAGCCATATTTCATGTGTTTATACAGAATCTGAAATGGGCACTCAGCAAAGGTCTTACTCATGATCAGAAAGAAAGGGGAGTTCATTGGGAAATCATTTGGATCTTGTATGATTATCAATAGGATTATTTTATCAACCACTATGATATCCTACACTAGACATGTATTATTACTCCCTGCAATGATTGAAGATTTATTGAAAGCATTTATTATCTATAAAATATATTAGAATTCCAATAGATATTAAAATGTCCCTCATACTAATCTTAGATAACTTTTAGTTTCTCAGATCTTAGATGTCAGGAGATTCAGGGAGCTGAAATCTCATGAGGAAGAATACAGTATAGCAGAACAAGTCTGAATTGGATTTTTAAAAAAATAGCCCAAGTAATTTAGCTAACCAACATTCAAATCCCAAAGATAATTTACACATACAGAAGCACAGGCCATTGACTGCATTATATTTGACTAAATGAAATGTCCAGGTGATAGCTTTATGATTTTCCCCAAAAATAATAACTTTACTAAAAACAGGGGTGTATGTTGTTATGTTTTCACATTTGGTAGGCTAAAAAGTTCTGTTTCAGTGGTTTGCCAACTCCAAAAATTATATATTTTTTAGCAGATGTCCAATGTGTAAGGTGCTTCAAATTTGATGTGCTCTAGTTAAAGTAGATGTGAAAATGGAACCGTTTCATACTTTGGACCCTCCAGTTTTTAGGGCTTATACGTTTTTCAGCAACTTCAGAGGACTTGAGATGAGGTCTCCAAAAAATGAGAGAAGCCTCAAAATATAAGTTAATAAATATTTGATTATGTTAAAAACATATTTTGTTAACTTCACTTTCCAAAATAGTTCATCACTTATGAGAACATTATGAAGGTTAGGCTTTTCTCACTTTGCAAGAATCCTTGAATATGCATTATGATTGCTGAGAAATCATAGGCAATAAGTTAAATGAGTTTCTCACAGCCACACAATTTTAAAAACAAAGTTAAAAATTATTTTTAACATTGTATTTACTGTGTAATGTGAGTTTATTTTAATGTTTCATAAAATCTTTATAGGAAGGGGTCAAAAATCACAACTGCTTGGCAGCTCCTCTGACGTGTTCATTTTTGCAGAGATTCAAGGGGGTACAGTTAGACAACCACAGGAGTTAGTGAACTCCTAAGTCTCTAGCTTCATTTCATTTATGCTATGCACTCAGTCTATATCAGGAATTACATGTGGTTGTTACATAGTGAGTAAGATGGAACTAGGTTTCCATCTTATATTATGGTTAGGATTATTAATGGCAATCTGTAATGGTTATCTAAGTTAGGAAACAGTTTAGTACGGAAGTGAAAATAATTATTGCATAACATGCAACTTGTCCTTCAATAACATTAGCTCAGACATTAAAAATAACTAGGATGAGGTGAGGGAAGATAATTGAAACTCTGGACTCCACCTCTATGTCAGACCACTCTGTGGTTTCAGCTTACTTATCACCTATCTTATGAACCAAAGTGCATACAAATACAACCTAAACTCCTCGGGTAAAAGATGTTCTTATAATTAACGCACTAGGGAAATAACAACACACAGCATCTGATTTTATACTATGGCCCTGTGTTCTGAAAAAATACAATCTCTTTGAGTTTTTAATTGAATGTCCTAAAACCTGTTAAATGTAATTCTAGATCTCTACGTCAAGAGCAGTGCATTTGCTTAGCTAGTTTTAAAGGCAATTAATTAAAGGTCAATGAGAAAAAGTATACTATCGCAAAAGAAATAAGAAAAGAGAAAGAAGAAGAAAAGCAGCTTATTAGAATACAAACCTTTCTGAGAAATTTACAACCCAAGGTATCATGAAACAGCCTTAGCTAGAAGCATTTGCTGCTTAGTCTTGGTAATTTAAGCTCTGAAAACAATTTAAGTATAATATTTTTGTTGGAAAGTTGTCTCAGCTCAGGAGAATTTTACATTTTTAACTAATGTTATTGCTGTGCATGGCCCTTTTATGTATCTTAGTAGTTGACTTATTGTTAAAAATTTGACCCTGATTGGGATCATAGAGCCCTAACTTGTGTACCAAGTGCACCCTTTTATTCTTTTGGAGGAGTCACAAAAATAACGCATGTGGATTTATTCTTCAAATAGCTAAGCATAATGTATTTGTCCTTCTCCTTAATATTGACGGAATACTATATCCCGGCAACTTTGCTGTAACCTGTTATTACCTGAATAAGCCTTATTTGTTATTCATAAGCTTTCAAGTACTTACTACTTCGTCTTTTTTTTTAACCCTCATTGCCTATAATTGCTTCTTAAATGCTTTCAAATAAAACTTCTTTACTTATCATTTCTATTCTTTATAAAATCATTCCCTGTAGTCAAGGTGAATCATTGCCACCTCCTTTCTTACTGTTTTGTGCTAAACAAGCATATTTTCCTGCCGCCTATGTGAGTAATTTCTTTAGTGCTGTTGTAAGAAAAGTCTCTAAGCCCACTGAAACCAGTCTTACAAGGATTGCTGAAAGACTACTTCTCAGTATGTACAGAATTTTGCAATATTTGCATCTCTGTGTACTTACCATAGACCCTAAAGTAACTAAATGAAGGTATATAGTTTCATTTATATGTTGAAGACCCTACTGTGACAGAGGTCACTGTTTAATTGATTATATTTTCCTCAAAATATAAGGGACTTTTGTGGAGAAGATATGATAGAACTGGCTTTAATTTTTCTGTTTATTTTATTACCATTGAATACATTCAAACACAAAAGCTCAAAGAAATAGGCATTTGATTGGCTTGGTTCTAAGGTATGAAGGATGAGAGTTGTTAGTATCTAATTTGCATAGGAGAAAGAGAAAGTAAAAAGTCTAATTCAATCAAGCAGTAAAAGAGTTTGGTCCCAGTTATTCAAATCTGTCAAAAGAGTAGATAGATGTATCGATGCTTTATGTCAGGGCTGCTTCTTGAATCTACTCTTCCCATAGACCATTTTGGCATAGGAGCACTAGAGTAAATGCACTTCCTTCTTGACTAAATTACCTCGAACTTTATGCATCTGCAGCTAGTCATTTAAACATGTCAAGAATAAAGGAAATAAATCTTCAGGGACTGTTGGATCCATCTCTGAATAATAGCTGGGCCATCACTGAAGCCAGTGAAATACTGCAAAGATGTGGTCTTGGCTCACTGTGTATTGAAAGTTGAATAGTGTTCACAGAGCATTGAATTCAAGTAGAGGGTTCATGCAATACATGCCCTTAGCAAGAGTTCATGCACTGGGTGCAAGATTGATTACATATTTCATGAAAGCCACACTCTCAAACTACTAATGAAAGGTTCCTCTTACTTAAGGCCAGCAAACCAAAAATTGCCTGCTAAGCACAAAGTAAGTATATTAAGAAACAAAGCACCAGAGATGCACTTTGTATTGGAGATTCTCCAACTTGATAAAGAAAAGGAAAAGAAATCACGGGCTGCAAAATACTATAACTAAAATCGACCTGCTACCTAAAATTGCAATAAGATGAGAATTCATTCATTTATATAAAAACATTTTTTGAGCATTGACAACATACCAGGCAACACTAGGACAATGTTATGGGGTGATGCTATTTTGCTCACTTTTTAAAGTCCAGTACTTATTTGTTTTATGTGCTTAACACACTGTCCTTGCCTTCTAGTAACAGGACATGTATTCCAATGACTAGAATATAAGATACTCTTTTACATAATAATTATAAGTGAGAAGTCATGGTCAAATATTATGCTTTTTTTTTTTGGACGAAGTCTCTCTCTACGGCCAGGTTGGAGTGTGGTGGCAAAATCTTGGCTCCCTGCAACCTCTGTCTCATGGGTTCAAGTGATTCTCTTGCCTCAGCCTCCCAACTAGCTGGGACTACAGGTGTGCAGCACCATGCCCAACTACGTTTTGTATTTTTAGTAGAGATGGGGGGTTTCACCATGTTGGCCAAGATGGTCTCGATCTCCTGACCTCGTGATCCACCTGCCTCGGCCTCCCAAAGTGCTGGGATTACAGGTGTGAGCCACCATGCCCGGCCTAAATATTATGCTTTTGATATGTTAAATATTTATTCGTCCTCTCCATCCTTGACTTTTTTGGAGTTTCAACAGTATTTTCTATTTGTCTACCATTCCTCCCAATATAATGATATTTGTATAAAGTAATTGTCTATTATTCTTCCCTCCCCCACACACTCATATTTGAAAATCAAATCCCATGTCACAGGGGAAGCCTGGCAATCACAATAGGGCAGTGGCTCAGATTTAAATTTTTCATCTCATCTTCAAATAACAGAATACATGTAGTCCCAGAAATACTGGCAGAATTGAAAAAAGACATTCATTAGACATTACTTTGTTATGTGTAAACACTTGAAACATTTCATAATTTTTGTTTAGTAGTTCCTATTTTTTTTTCTTTTTTGAGATGGAGTTTCGCTCTCATTGCCCAGGCTGGAGTGAAATGGCGCAATCTTGGTTCACCGCAACCTTCGCCTCCTGGGTTCAAGGAATCCTCCTGCCTCAGCCTCCCAAAAAGCTGGGATCACAGGCATGCACCACCACGCCTGGTGTGAGCATCAGTGGATAATATATACCTACGATGTTTGCATATGATTATGACTGTGTTGATTTCTGTAATCAAGTCAATGGCTTATTTATTTGTTGATGATGGTTGTTTTTACTAGAGCCCATTATCATCACAAAAATATGTTTAAAACTCTCACGATCTTGAGAACCCTGACAAGAAAAAATACTACTTTCTAGACTAAACAGCAACAATATTAATAAGCTAGGCCCTACTATGCTCTGGGGAATTAGCAGAAAATTCATTAACAATATTTTTGGTCTATTTAATATCAATTCTAATCGTTGGTTGATCTGTCCATCGGTCAGTAGGCTTCACTTTTAGTGCCTATCCATATAGAAAGTGGACTTGCAAGTACAGGTAAATTTGGCACACATTACAGTTCTTAGCTGAGACCTCAGACTCAGTAATTTTTTGGTTTTAGAAATCTTTTTTTTTTTGGCAACCATTACCAAACTATAAATGAGCTTCATTCATTTGCCATGTGGTTGTTCATAAGACAAATGTCCAAGTGGATCAGATTTCTGCAATTGCTAGGATTCTTGAGAGGTTCCCTAGCCTCCATTCACCTAGCTATCTGTCTCTTTATTTAGGGATGTGTCTTTGCATGGTACTCTGTTTTAGCATTAGGCATTTTTTGAAGGGTTAAGGGTCATGTATGTTAACAGAGTGTGTGGGGAGCACTCCTATAGCACTTTCACTTTCTAAGTATCAATAACAGAAATGTGAGACAATCACACGTGGAAATCTCATGCTTCTAGCAACATTCACAGTCCTTCCATCTGCATTATTTTCAAGTATTTAACTCAGATTATCTAGTTGCAAATTGAATGCTTTAAGGCATTCTGGCTCCATTTGAGAGAAACACTTTGTTTTGACCTTTTGGTTTCCTCTCCACCTCTTGCATTGCTTCTGTCTGCAACATGCTTGGGTAATTTTTTGAGACACCAATTTATAATTCCTTGGCAAACATCAGATGGTGTGAAAATGTGAATATGTTAATGATGTTAATACACAGATTATACATTCAAATGACTGCAACTTAAGTGTATAATGTATTTTAGTTATTTTATTCCTTAAACTGTTCATCATAACATTCAGGTACAAAATCTTTCCCTCTTTTTACTTTTAGAAATAAAACCAACATTATATACGAAATTTTTAAAGGTAGCATTTTGGGCTTGCAAATATAGCAGATTTAGTTGCTTTTAAGTCTTTATTTGATCAGTTTTAACAACTTTAATACTACTGAGGTTGCTAAATTGCTGTTAAGTCTCCATTTATGTTTTGTTTTAAAGAACTCAGAGTAGCACACATTTATCCTGAAATACTTGCAAAATTAGGTGATAAGAAAGTCAGATCATTGCATGTCTGTGTGAATAATATTAACACCACTAATATGGTAATCTATGATTATTGATGACAACTTAGATCTCCTCCACATTGCTTTTTTACAGAGATGTACAGTTTAGAAAATGATTATTCATATGTTAACTTATTTTTGATAGTCATGATTATTACCATTTCCTTCTTCATGATTATCTTCATCAAGGATTTACTTATTGTTTACACAATACAAAGCACTGCAAGAGGAATTGATAGATGCAAAATGTTATCTCTGATCTTAAAGATAATGGGAGAAATTCTCCTTTTTAACTAGCAAATGTATAGGTGACTTGAAATTTTATTATGCCAAATTTTCATCTGATTGCAGTGAATTAGGGAGATACCTTCATGATCAAAAAGGGAAAATGAGGCCTAAAATAAGTAAAAGTAGCTTAATCAAGGGAAAAAAAAAGCATTAAAAGTATTAATCTAATTCTGCTAGTAGTCTAGAATATTCCTTATCAGAATACTCTCTTTTGGGAAAAAAAAACTAAAACATTAGAATATTTTAATAATTGAGAGGCAATTTTTTGAAAGCAAAGCAAAATAAAGTTCTTTTGTGGATGGATAAGAATGCAAATATTATTTAAAATTAATTTCAATCTTTCCTTCAAAGTTAACAACAAAACAGGCAAACAAAGGACACCAAACTACCATCTTGCTTTCCTCTGATTATTTATAAAGGAAAGTGGCACTAAATAAAGATGCCTGAAATCTCAGTGTTCTCTACTGACTCCAAAATTAGCTATAGATTCTGTTTTAGTTTGTGTCATTAGACTATGTCTCGGGAAAATAATTTCACAAGAGATCTATTTGGATTAAAAATGCATCCTGATGACTCCTTTCATTGCAACGAACAACCAAATTAGTCTCTGTGTGTTCCTTTCCAGAAAGCATATAATAGGATAAATGATATTTACAGCAACTGCCTCTGAAGAACTCAAATACACTCTAAATCTACTGTTCTTTTGGTAAAGATGAATATTGATATTTTACTCCATGTCTACCAGTGTCCTGGAAACATGTGATTGTACCTTCACCCTTTCACTCTCCTGATTAGATATTACTGCATCAGGTTGCATAATTTTAATCTGAAGGTCACAGTCAGTGCTTCTGATCACCAGTGCCCCTACTCACATCCTTCCCTTGTCGACCCTGTCAGAATTTGAGGCTTTCTGTACATTCTCTTGGTTAGGGGCTGTCTATGGTAGGACTGCTATTGTATACAAGTGATAAACCTTGAATGATGTTATACTGTACCAGATAACTCACAAAGTTTTGCTCATATCTTGGGATCTGATGCTAAACACCTCTGGCAACCATTTGAAGAACATCAAGATTTTCCCAGGCCTAATGCAGTGGCTCATACCTGTAATTCCAACACTTTGAGAGGCTGAGGCAGAAGTATTACTTGAGGCTAGGAGTTTGAGCTTAGCCTGAGCAATATAGCAAGACCCTGTCTTTAGTGGGGGAAAAAAATTAGCCAGGCATGGTAGCCTACTCCTGTAGTCACAGCTACTAGGGCGGCTAAGGTGGGAGAATTGCTTGATCCCAAGACTTCTAGGTTACAATTATCTATCATTGCACCACTGCACTCCAGACTGGGCAATAGAGAGACTCTCATCTCTAAAACAAACAAACAAAAAAGACTTGGCCACCTCCTTCTGTTACCTTAGGTAAGTGCAGTAGTGTGGTATTCAGTAACCTAAAAGGCACTCCTCCTTACCAGAACTGTACCAAAACCCATATTCTGGACAGCGTAATACTTTGGCAACCTTTCAAACCAATATGCAGTAAATATGTTTTGTTTTCTTTTATCTCTCTTTTTCTTTCCTTCCTTCCTTCTTTTATCTTTTTTTTTTCCTTCTTTCTTTCTTTCCTTGTTTCTTTTTCCTTTCTTTCACAGGGTCTCAATCTGTCACCCAGGCTGGAGTATGGTGGCAAAATCACAGCTCACTGCTTGGTCTCTTGGGCTCAAGGGATTCTCTCACCTCAGCATCCTGAGTAGCTGGGACTACAGGCACACCCACACCCCCGCTGCCAGTGCCTGGCTAACTTTTTACTTTTTATAAAGGTGGGATCTCACTATATTTCCTAGGCTAGTTTCAAACTTTGGGGCTCAAGCAATCCTCCTGCCTCAGCCTCCCAAACTGCTAGGATTACAGGCATGAGCCACTGCACCCAGACAGTAAATATGTTTTCAGTTTTAGAAGACAGTATAGTCTGAGGTTTGTATAGAAAATAGATGGAGATGGAGGACCATGGCTGGTTAGCATTTTTCATCCTTTACTTTGTTTTCCTAAACAATTCACTTTCATGACAAATTAGTAGACACTAATCGGAAAAACAATACTACTCAGATACCCACCCTGATTTTCCTTAGAAGATAGCTCAGAGGCTCCTCTTCCATTAGCATGTCACTTGGAGGTCTTATCCCCAACCTGGTGACTTATCCAAGTAGTCCTTTTAAAGGAAACTTTCCTGTCAATGACTCTGTTAAATATATTTTTTTTCATCTCATTGTATTTTCATGTAATTTTTTTTATCACCCTGGTAAAGGTTTAGTGTCCTTCATGATATGACACTTCATGGGGCTACTGCTTAATCCCATTCTGCCCTCATCCCAAATTAATGTCAAATCTTACTGGTCTCAAAGCTCCCATCATTTGCATGAGACACAGACTATTAGGAATGATGTCTTAGTCCAATCCAATCTCCTTCATATAAAGATGAGAAAATGGAGTGCCCAGAGGAAATATGCTTGACAGGGAAAAATGCTTAATTTGCGTGAGGTCATCCAGTATATGGAGTGTCAGAAGTAGGTCTTCTGATCCTATCCCTGTGCTTATTCTGTAAGTGTAACTGGATTAAGAAATGATGTTAATGAAGTGAATAAAATATTAGCCCTCATACACCCTTAGAAGTTAAAAAAAATCATATTAAAGGTTATCCAAGATCCCTTTTGATGTTTTAACCTTCTAATTTTGACTCTGTAAAGCATATTTTTGGGTCTTCATTATACTTTCCATTTTTCCCCTTTTCCCCTCTGCCTGGGAACGTCTCACATCCATCTAGTTAACTACTATGCTGTCACTGTATGCTATCCTAGGCATCACTTTCTTGGAAGAATCCTTTTCTGAGTATCCATATTATGTTTTCTAAAATATCCTTCTTCTAAGTAACACTCATCTCTATTGTAATTAATATGAATTTATGTGTTTCACATTTTGTCCTGCACATTATACTGCAAGCTCTGATGATGGCAGGGATCACATCTGTTTTGATGATTTCTTCTACATTCTTTTGAAAATTACACTAACTTTGGCCAAAGTTTTTCTCTTGTGACCGGGTTTAACCCATGAGCCCCCAACACCTGTGTGGTTGAGTTTAGGCATGACAGTGAAATCGTTAAACTGAACATGGTGAGGAAGGTACTGTTTTCCTCTTGGTTAGTAGATCATGTGGATATAATTCCAGAATTATCTAATGCCCTGCATCCACCTTCATCACAGCAGCTGGCCCAAGGGAATAAGATCAACATGCATAATCAGGGATAAGATAAAGTATAAAAGAGAGAGAGAGAGAGAGAGAGAAAGAGAGAAAGAGAGAAAGAGAGAGAGAAAGACAGAAAGAGAGAAAGAGAGAAAGAGAGAGAGAAAGAGAGAGAGAAAGAAAGAGAAAGAAAGAGAGAGAGAAAGAAAGAGAAAGAAAGAGAGAGAGAAAGAAAGAAAGAAAGAAAGAAAGAAAGAAAGAAAGAAAGAAAGAAAGAAAGAAAGAGAAAGAGAAAAAGAAAAAGAAAGGAGAGAAAGAAAGAAGTGCAAGGTATTGGAGTCCCTGGTGTTGTGGTATCCAAAGACTGGCTCCATTTCTGCCCCATCTACGATTTGGTTAAATTAGTCAAAACATTCAATTTTTAATTTCTTTTTCGTTTTGTTTAAGCTAGTATGGGTTCTGTTTATTTCAGCAACAACTAAATTTCTAATTAATTCATTGTATTAATAGCACCAATTACAGTGCTACACACACTCAACTAGTTCTTGAATAAAGAATGAATAAATATCTTTGAACCAGAACTGAAAATTAAATATCTCTTAAGAAGGGGTGTTCATGTTGGTTCTAATTCATGACTTGTGGATCAACTGAGATTTAAATATGCTAAATATTTGATAATTTTATTGATTAAATTACTCATATGACTTTAGAAGTACCTTATAAAGCAAGATATGTGGAAACTTGAAACTAAGGGTAACTAATTATCAATCTTTTTTTTTTTTTTTTTTTTTTTTTTTTTTTTTTTTTTTTTTGAAACGGAGTCTTGCTCTGTCACCCAGGCTGGAGTGCAGTGGCCGGATCTCAGCTCACTGCAAGCTCCGCCTCCCGGGTTTACGCCATTCTCCTGCCTCAGCCTCCCGAGTAGCTGGGACTACAGGCGCCCGCCACCTCGCCCGGCTAGTTTTTTTGTATTTTTTAGTAGAGACGGGGTTTCACCGTGTTAGCCGGGATCGTCTCTCGATCTCCTGGCCTCGTGATCCGCCCGTCTCGGCCTCCCAAAGTGCTGGGATTACAGGCTTGAGCCACCGCGCCCGGCCATCAATCTTTTTTTATGAATCCAACTGAATTCTTATATGATGGCTAAAACTTACAGGAATTAAAAACTAGAACGAAATACAGCAGGATACCAAACAAAAATCAATCCTGTATCCCAGCAATTCATATACACCTTAAACGTATCTCACCACATGATACAATGGGTGACTTGTTAACTGTTAGAGAGTATGAGAATAAAGAATTCATGAATCATCTTGTCTGAAGTCCTGTTTCTTTATCTGTAAGTAGAGACGATAATTTTGGTGTGGACATTTATCAGACGTTGGCTGTCTTGCATGCAAGACTTTTATTACTAGTACTCCTTCCTAGTTCACCTTGCAGACATTTTTTGTGGGGCACTTAATGCAGAGTTTGGACCATGGGCCCACTGTTACAACCTGGTGAGTAACATGGCTTCTGGCATGCAGTGAGACTACTAAATACTTGTGAAATGAATACGTAAATTATGGAGAGAACTGAAAATGTGAAACCATAATGTAGCCTCATACAATTTTGCATGCTTTATGGAGGCAAATCCCATGTTTAGTGGTTAATGTGGACATTGAACTATATACATTTATGTTTATACCAAAAATGCTCAGTATAACAGAAATATTCCTTCTTGGAAACAGCTTGACTTCACTATACACAGAGAGTTTAACTCACCTTCAAGTTGTATCCATCACAATTAATTAATCCATATTTTACATATGACTTTGGAGAGCACCCTCTGAAATGTAGGCAAGGCCATTTGGTTCAAGAGGCCCCATCCCATTCTTTATTCAACACAACTTTCTTCATTGAGGTCCTTCCACATGTACTTCACAACCTGGATAGCTGTGGAAAGTAATCAGTCTGGCACAAAAACGCAGCCCACAGACTTAGGGCCCACGTAATTTTTATTCAGATCTAATCTGCTGTAATTGTTTGGCCACTTGATGCTGTCCGTAACATTTGTAATTTTTCACTGTTCAGTATCCGACTCCCTCATCCACTTGGTGATAGTATCCTGATTGTGATTGTGATGTTCACTCCTTCTCTCCCCTCACTTAGCGTTTGTGCTTCTGGTGAAGCTAAACCCAGTCCCAATTTAAGCAGATTAGCACATTCAATTTGCAGGGCCACAGGTAGGGTTTCAAGGCACAGGAACCAAGGAGAGCCAATTAGTTATGAGCAGACATTTAATGAGGGCTTCTAAGAAAGAAGCTTTCTGACACTTTTAAGAGAGCTGTCAGAAATAATGTTCTCTTGACTTGTAGGAAGAGAACAAAGTGGTTTGTAGCTCTTGTAACTGCTGGTGGCCATTTTGTGAAAGCATTAAGATGAAACAGCCATTGCAAAAGATGACACAGAAATATAGAAATAAATTGGATCTTTGTAATATCATTGGTCTGCTTGATCTTGATGAACCTTTAGTCCTTACAGTTACTTGTGTCATTAACTACCTCTATTGTTTAATCCTATTTGAAAGAGACATTCTTTCATTTATAACTGAAAGCTTTCTAATGAGTCATCTGCTTTGCTGGAGCTCAGATTAAATTGAGTCCTTTGTCACAAAGGCATCCATGACCTAAACCCATAATAATCACCCAGTGTTTCTTTTCTATCACCCAATGTTCCATCTTTTAAATCACCCAAATGTCTCTGTGTTTTCCAATAAAGGATGTGCTTGGGGTGTAAGTATTGGCTAGAAATTTTTTCAGTTCCAAGTGATAGAAAATCAAACCAAGTTTACTTAAACAGAAAAAGGAAATTTATTACTCATATCACTGAAAAATTTTAGAAAACTTTTGATTTAGGGATTCAAACAATATTGACAGATCATATTTTACGTCCATCCCTTGGTTGTGCAATTAAATTGGTTTAATTCTCAGGTTCCACCAAGAGCCATCAGCAGCTCCAGGCCTATGTCATTTGGCCTCCAGGTTCAGCAAGAAAGAAAACAAGCTTTCCTTAGACTAATTTGGAAAAATAACTCTTAGCCCTGATCTCTTTGATCGAAATTGGGTTACCTCCTGTCCCTGAATTACCATGGTAAAGAGTATAGAGGCTGAAGTCACATGTCAGTTCAGGAAGTCAGAGATGGAAACAATTCTGCCTGAAGTTCTTGCACTATGACTGGGAACAGGAATGTGGTTCACTAGAGGAAAACAGAGGTCTTTAGATTAGACTAAGTTAAAACAGATGAGAAGTGCAGACAGTAAATACCTGCTGCATTTTACAAACAAAAGCCAAATTCTAAGCATTTTAGAGTTGCATTTTGAACTATGGCTCCTATACTTACACAATTTTAGAGTTAGATGAGTCCTTAAGACTTGACCTTCTGAGAAGTGGAGAATATTTTTGTGGGATCAGGATCATATAAGAAGTTGGTGACAGAGCCGAGAATAGAACTCATGGCTACTCACTCTCAAGAAAATTGATTTTTTGGGGGGTATGCCTCTAGATTTATAGAAAGAGTATGCACACCAAAGTTACAAAGATCTCTGAGTCCTAGTTCCTTCCTTGTTAAAGGGTGATAAGCTTACTTAGGGGATTAAATCGGATATGAAATGCCATTAATATACCATATACACAGTCTAGAACAAAGGTGATCCTATTATGACTCTAATTGCAGTTTTTTTTTTTTTTTTCTTTAAGAAATTTACTTCTCTATATAATCAAAAGATCATGGAAGTGGTACTATTCTGTTTTCATGGACGACATAGCCATCTTTTCTGTACATTAAATCACAGCATCTTCATCTTATTCTCAGAAAGCTTTCAAGAGAGTTGTTATTAGACACATAAATGCCTCTAAGTACTGGGATCATATTATCTAAAAAGTGAATAGCCTTCAAAGACAAGAAAGAGCTGGTTTAAGAAATCAAGGTTTATCCACTGAGACATTGGACTGTCTTTCTGGGACTAACCTCAAGCAAGTGTTACCTTTGGCATGCCCCTTAACTTTTCTGTAAAATGAAGATATCTTCCCACTCTTCCACACTGAGATATTGGGACAATCAAATCAGACATTATGTATTAAAGTATTTGGGAAACTGTAAAGTAATATAAAATTTTAAGAAAAAATATATTTTCTGCACATTAGTAAACCTGATTGATACATAAAGCAATTTCCTTTATATTGTTAAACATTTTATCATTGTTTAATATATCTATATTTATCAGCCAATTATGAAGTAGACTGAACAATATGAAATCGCTATTTTGGTTTTATTTGTCACTAAATCTAATAAAGAATTTAGTGCAAAGTATAAATGCTTTCTAGTGTTTATCTCTTCTATGGATAGCAAAATTACTTCTTCTCTCTTTTCTATATGTGTGATGACTTGTTTCAGAAAGAAAAGAGAGACTCTGATTTTTCTCCTTAATATTACTTCTTTATATGTTCTCCTTCTATTTTTATAGTTAAAATAATGTTCTCGTTTTAGTAGTTCACAAACTTGGTTGAAATTTGAATCTCTTGGGAGCTTAAAAATATTCTGATGTCCAGGCTGTTCCCCAGATCAATGACATGGCAGTATCTGTGGTTGGGACCCAGACATCAGTACATCAGTACAAGTCCCCATGTTATTTCAATATCCAGCCAAATGTGAGAACTGTTGCTATTCCAAGGTCACTCAACAATGGTACTTAACTAAGAAATGGGCAGGATAGTAGAAATTTTTTTCTAGGAGAGTTCTGAGATTTAATTTTAACAAAAACTTTAAAGGTTGGTATCAAATTTATTTGTTATAAGGTCTCATTTTCAATTTTCTAATGTTTTTAGTGAGAAATAAAAGGAAGAACAAAATTTCAGTGACATTTTCTGTGTGCTCTGTAGAAACTATTATCACATCCCTGAAAATCATATTTTCACCTCTGAAGGTGTATTTCCATGGGTTTTTTGGTGGCATCACGGTTCCAGTGTATGATTCACACTTTCAAAATAAGCCATGTCACCCTTTCCTCATGTGTCTTTTCCCTCCTAAAAACTTTCACCTGCAATTGCATCTTTTAAAAGCATGTTTTCTGTGTTTTGTGGTGCAAAACATAAATGCCATGAAAAAAAAAAGTTAAGAAGGGAAAATAAGGTCTGAAATTTTGTAAGTAAGACTACAGAAATTCTTGATAAAGGGCCTGTTCCGGCATTCTCTTATGCTTTCTAATTCAACTCAATGAAGAGTTGACAATTCACCATACCAGAAGCACAAAATGAGAAATTTTGAGGGCCAATGCACAAAGACAGTTTCCTAAATAGATTGAGGAAAAGAAGTGTACTATAACAGGTATATATGACTGTGATACACAGTAGGAACTTCTGAGGTCAGGAAGCTTGAAATTTAAAATCCCCAAACTTTTCTGTCCAGTGGTCTGTATGGAGAAAGGATTGTGTCTGCCTGTGGTTTTTTACTTATATGCACAGTTCGAGCATCAGGCATGTCATCTTACTGGGTTTGAGGTTTGGTCCTACTTATTGTCAGTGCCCAAAATTGTGTTTCTCTCCTGGAGGCTAGAAGGGAAAAAAGAAAGTATAATAAAAGAGAGAAAGAAAATGACTGAAGAGTGGTATTAAAATTTTGTGTATGAAAAGTGAAAATAGTAAGAACTATGATTTTTAACTGATTTTTAAATTTTCAACTAATTTGCTTCAAAGTTGAGTGGTGTCCACCTTGGGAAAAAAAAAAAGAAAGAAAAAACACCCTCAAATCAGAGTGCTTATAAAAAAAAAGAAAATTAACTAAAATATACTTGGAGGAAAAGGAAAGAAAAAGGAGAGATCCGAGGGTTTTTTTTTTTTTAAACTGCTATTTATTTGACAAAATACATTTGAATTTAATTAAAAATGGCCATTACTTGTACATACATTATTTCAAAATATTTTCACTAAGCACCAAATAGAATAGTCCCCCAATCTTTTCACTGATAAAAGATTGCCTTTGAAAGAATGCCTAAAACAATCAGTTTATTTAGGTTTTTAAGAAATAAATCTAAAGCTGCCAATTAGGATTTCTAATTACCATGAGAAGATTCAGTTAACAACCTTGAAGTAATATAATATGAGCTTTTAAAAACTTTGTTTGACCTATACATCCTAACTGAGAGGATTTGTTGGCCTCAGGCTGCTAATCACATGTCCATGTGCAGGTCTCTCTCTCTCTCTCACTCACACACACACACCACTGAGAAATAAGTATCATGTGTAAATGATAAAGACTATATGGTCCCTGTATATTTAAGGGGAATAATATCTAATTCTCATGACTGCAGTATTAGTGAATACACGAATGAAACTGAGAGCTTGCTCTGAGCTATTCTTTTATTCTCTACTAAATGGGACCATTAGCTTCTGGACAGGGGAAAATAATGGTATATTCATTTCACGTGTCTGATAGTGTCTTGCTCCCAGTAATGATAAGGAAACAATGCACATTAGCACATTTGACTACATAAGCCAGGAGAGTAGAATATCTGAGTGAGTGAGGCTCCTTCTAAGACACATTAGAGAGCAGTGGTGATTACGGTAAATTGGAGAGTAAATACTCATCTAAGGCGTGTAAATGGTACTTAGATCCAGCTGATTGTGATCATATGAAAATGTGAAGCAAGAGCTTCTAGATCTTCTAATTTTTTGTTTTATAAGAGGAGCCAGAAAGCTGGTATTTTATGTGAAGTATGCCGAGTATTTAATTTTGGGAGATAATTAAATGCATCAAAATGTGAGCTACATAATATACATTCGACTATGGCCAAATATGGTACATAGGTCACAACTTTACAGATATCTGATTTCTTTGTATTTTAATCACTCAGCTGTGTGATTTATTTTTGCAACTCTCATAAGTCTTCAATTGATTCTCAATCCTACTTTGACATTTATCAAGAGTTGTTGGTTGTACTTACACTAATAACCTATGCCTTCAAATTAACACTGAGTTCTTAAAATCTAACGACTGTTTCTTCAGCTGTATAGAGAGAATGAAATAGGACCTACCTCGATGATTATTTTTTGTGTTAAATTAGTTAATATATGCCAGCTCCTCATGCTTTGTAAGTAGTAAATGTGTTTACTATTATTATAAGTCTATGTTGGAGTACCCAACACATCTCTCCAAAGATTATCATAAAGGAGATGCTTTGAAAATGAGTTGATTGATTGATCAATAAGTTTATGACAACAAATATCCATTGAAGAACTTTTCTCATCCTTTGCCACTTGGACATGACCTAGGATTAGGAGGATATGATTGAGAATAATTAGATTTTAGTTTAAGCCTCTGATAGCATGTGAAAGCTTAATTTTTGAAATAATTATAGTATAAACATTTTTACAATAAATAAAATATGTCTAAATAGCTTCATAAATATTTAAACAGCTAATCCACAAATCCACCTGCGCTCTCTAGGCAGCATAGTTTGAAAGCACGAGCATTTTTTTAGCAGCATGCACACCATTAGTGCACATTATTTATACAAATGCAACTCTTTTCTCAGGCCAAGCCACTCCCCATTTAGAGAGAAGCTTAGTGGTCAGACTTACAAAAAATACAACTGTTTCCTCCCTGGATCTGTAGCTCAAATGACTGAAGGACAAACCTAGGAAGTTACCCTTATGCAGGAATAATATAAATGATGAGTAGAAATACTGTGTGAAGAAATAGGCTACTGAACAATGATAGAGTAGTTTTAGGTATTATGGGAATCATTTCTCCCCCTTTGCGGATCAGTTTTGTTAACTGTAATGTACATGAATTTGACTCAATGATATTTCTTTTCTAGTTTCAAAATCTGTGATTAGAATGTTAATAGCTGACACATATAAATGTAATTGTAGAAACAAGTTTTTTTTGTTTTCAGTTTCACTGGAATAAAATAATGTTCTAGTCAGTGTGCAGAAGTACATGTTCCTTTTCTTCAAGGAGTTTAACATTTATTATATGACTGTCTAAATATAAGGAAATATCACACAAGGAGGAGACAAAAACACGAGAACAATTTATAGAATATAAAATTTTTTGATATTTCTTCAGAGACTTGTTATAAATGCTAACATCTGAAGATATGAAGAAAGACTTCATGGCTTAGGTTTACTTAGACAAAAAGAAAGCTGAGGGCTCTGAAGAAGGAGCAAATAATTTAAAGATCTAGAATACATGTTAGTTTGATTTTGGGGAAGAGTAGCAAGCAGATAATAATAAGAAAAAAAGTCCCTGCTTATGCACTTTTTATTCAGAGATGGACCAGGCACAATAGTGTGACAAAGCACTGAATTCTTTAGAACAATTCAAGCCCACAGTCCAGTGGCTACTTCATTTTTCATTGTCAGGAGATACTGGTTTCTCTCTGTTTCCTTCTCTGTATAAGTCATGTGAGGCGTGTAAGCCCACTTTTCACACACTAAGAAAACATTAAAATGTGGTAGAACTTAGTATTTAAATTACTAATGTAAAAGCCAGTTTTCTTGTGAAAATGCTATTAAAAAGTCCAGGTCTTATGAAAATCTGCTCCTAGTTGCACAGAAATGTTTAAAAGGTCCTGGTAGGATTTTTCTAATATGATAGGGGCAGATAAGGTTCATTGTCTGTTAGAGAATCAATAGAGTAATGAGAATGACATGGTTTTATTTTATTCAGTTTCTTTACCTCATAATACACACATTGCAATTTGGAGAAAATAGAGTTAAATTTAGAAACAACATACCCTATCATGAACATGGCACATAACATTAATATGTAGATGCATCTGTAGATATACCTTACAAACCTCAAATGGCCCATAGCTCATGATCTCAAAAGTGTATTAGAGAAAATTATAAAAATACAAAGATAAATGGAAACAAGTAGTAGGTGGCTAATATACTCAGATCGTGACAAATGAAGTTGACAAACTGTAAGTGTTGGCAGCTGGCTTAGTCAGTTAGGGTTGTTATAACAGAATACCATAGACTTGGTGGCTTATAAACAACAGAGCTTTATTTCTCACTGTTTGGGAGGCTGGGAAGTCCAAGAACGAGGTGCCGCAGATCTGGTGTTTGGTGAGGGACACTTTCTGTTTTCTCTACAGCTGTACTTTTACTGTGTCCTCACAGGTGGAAGAGGGAAGGGAGTGCTCTGTGGTCTCTTTTATAAGGATATTATTCCCATTTATTAGCCACCCTTCCCCCATGAGCTAACCATTTCCCACAGGCCCCACCTCCAAATACCATCAGCCATCACATTGAAGGTTAGTTTCAACATATAAATTTTGGGTGGGACCCAAACATTCAGTCTATAGCAACTACCCAAAAAACATAATTTAAGAGGCCAATCTAACTAACGATGTATAAATAATCTTCAGTTTCTTACGAATGTAAATATACCTTCTTTTTAAGAGCACATGGAACATTCATAAAAATTAGCCAAATATTAGGCTAGAAGTAATTTCAATAAATTTATAGAGGTGAAAAAACACAGATAATATTCCCATGATGGTGCAGAAAATCTATGACCGACAAACAGAATCAGTCCCCCACAAAAAATTCTTCCTCTTAGGGATTTAAATGCTCTCTCTTGAACACCTCTTAGTTCAAAGAGGAAAAACCAAAACTGGAGAGAAAGATTTACAAAGAAAAATTAAAAATAAAAATAATATCTATTAGAACCCAGGGGACATAATGCTCTGAGGGAAACTCATAACCTTAAAACTTATATTCATTTTTTTTTTAAAAAAAGAATAAGGACAAATAAATTATCAGATGCAAAATAATTAGAAAAAATAAAATACACTAATAAAAGGTCTAAGTAAGGAATTTATAATAAAGATATATGCAAAAATAAATTATTGTGAAAACTTAAAAACAGTAAAAGCAATATGCAAACAGATGTTGGGAGTAGAACAGTAAAATAAACAACTGATTAATCACAGAAAGGAAAATGTGGGAGGCTGTGGTGAGAGGATCACTTGAGCCCTGGAATTTGGGCATCATAGCTAGATTATATCTCTAAAAATAAATAATTTAAAAAGAGAGAAAGGAAAATTAATATGATTATTTGTACAAATAAATTTAGACACCTGAATGAAACGTATAATTTTATAGGAAAATATAATTATCCAAACAGACTTTAAAAAAATAATTCAAATTAATCTATTTTCATTTAAGAAATGTTGAATGCTATCAAGAAGATCCCACTCAAAAACCTCAGGCTCAGATTGTTACACAGGGGGTTTAATCAAATTTTTAAATAATTGTAATGTTCTTTATTATAGCATGTAAAAAATAAAGGTAGATTTACAAACTATCTTAAGACACTGAGTGTATTATTGATATAAAAACCTGACAAAGATTGTACTAAACACAAAAATCTTACGTATTTTATTATTTATTAAAAATATAAAATAAAATATTTATAACTCAAATTAAGCAGTTCTTGTAAACCATGCCACATTACAATCTAGTATGGATTATTTCAGGAATGCAAGGATGGCTTAATTAACTAGGAATTTATTAATATGATTCCATTTGATAAGAAATCTATGGAAAAATAATTTTATCATCTGTGCAGATGTTTATCAATAAACAATTATTGATAAGTGCACAACAAAATCTAAGTGATGGATTCCTCCTTCAACACAATGAAAAAGATTAGGTTCTGCTAAAACATAATTTATTAGATGATAATTATTTTGTGTGCAATTGATAAACATAATGACTGCAATTTAATATGGAATTTGTATTAGTTTGTGTGGTTTCTTTTTTTTTTTAGATTTTTAATCTTTTGAAACAAGAAGGGCAAGTTTTCTCACAATTAAAGAAAATCTTTAGCCATATACAAAGAATATAATTTTAAAAATAAACGTCTACAGAAGTATCTTTTCTTTGGGCACATAATTGCTGGTTTAGAGGCTTCAATACTTGCTATGCTTTCTTCTGTGTCAAGGTAACACAGAATAGCTATAAGTGCTCTATAGAGAAGTAGTGAAAATATTTATTCTCTGTATAATCCTTGAAGGAATAAGTGCGCTCTGATTCAGGCTTGGGGCATGCCTCCCACTCCAACTCGGCAATAATCCCCATATTCTCTCTAAATAAAATGAACATACACATAGGGATAGTTAGTGAATTAATAGAAAATGGAAACAGAGTCTGGAAACTTTCGTTATTTACCAAACACTGAATCACAAGCTTTTCTATGCCAGGGAGGAATTGAGGAGCAAATCAGTGCAGTCTACTGGCTCCACAACTTGCTCGTTGTATAGGGCTGCTAGATTTAGCAGCTAGAAATACAGGATGCCCAGTTAAATTTGAATTTCAGATTAGCAATTTTTTTTTAGTATAATTATATTTTGTGTAATATTTGGGACACATGACCAGGATGGCCTCAATATTCTCTAGCTTGACTAAACTTTAGTTTTCTTCCTGACTCTTGGCCCTTGACTTTCATTTTCTTAAGAACATTTGCTTTAGAAGCTTGAAATTGGGTATCTGTTCTCTACCCCTTTGATATATGAATCTTCTATATCCCAGAAATGTCTTTCTCAAGGACCTGAGAGCTATCCCTTCGAACTGTGATTATTAGGAAAGTCAGGGTCTGTATCTCCCAGTCTCTGTGAGGGGGCAGAGGCCTAATTTTAATAAGCACCAATTAGCAAACACAAATGGCCTAGTCACATTGAACAACCTGCTCCCAACATTCTCTAGTACCTTTCTGCTACCTCACCCAGCAATTAAAAACTCTTGTTTCATCCAAATTGTGTTCAGCCTCTTTTCCGTATTGAAATAGTCTCTCTCCCCATTGCAATAATCATGAATAGTATTTCTTGCCTGTTTAAATGGTCCAGGGCAAATTTTCTTTTGCACATACATATACTACATATTTGGGACATTATATTTAAAATTTATTTGTCATTTGTCTGAATTCCAATTTAGTTTTTTGTATGTTTTGTCTGACAACCCTATAGCTGGGGTAACATGGGATAATTTTGGATAGGCCAGGATCTACATCACCGTTTCCTTGTCTGCAAAATTAGATGATCCTATTACTGTATATGGTTTGTTGGGATTAAATTATGTACTCCCTACGAGTCTCTTAGCATAATCTTTGGCACACAGGAAACACATAATCAATGATTGCTGATGCTGTTCTTGTGTTCATTAACAGGAAAAGAAGTTGATAATACCTGATGTGGTTCCTGCGTCATTAGCTTTCATATCAAGATGATCAGTTCACAGAGTGGGTGCCTATTTCTCTCCCCTACAGTAGCAGTTAATGAAACAAATAAAAATTGTGTGTTTAAAAAAAATTTATATTCACAAAATAGTTTTCGCCATCTCTTTCTTTAGCAGGCTCACAATTATTTAGCATCTGTGGGAGAGAGTTCCAGTTAACAGGAATGACAGATTAACTACTTCCTTTCGGTATAATAGGAATTACACCTGAAATATATGACTGTAACTGTACATTACTGATCACTGCACAATTCAACAACTGCAAACTACATCTTGGTTCTATCAAGGACCTAGCTCCATTCTTAGCCTTGCTTTTTCATTAGTCCATTTTTCAACAACTTGTGTTGACTGAGGTAAAGGATAGCAAGGAAAAATTAAGCCCATTCCTTATGTAGTCATCTGTGGTACAGATGTTTGCTCATTCCAAAGTAAAGTAATTGGTAACAGTTTGAATGTCTTGGAGTATTGACCTCTGCTATCCTACTTATTTTAGAAAAGGAAAAGGCAAGTAGTGAACTGACTAAAGGACTGAAGGGACCAAGAGAATGAGGACAAATAGGAATCATGCCTAGATAAAAAATAAATTGCTCCCACCTAGGTGAGAGTTGCACAAAACTTAGTCAGTACCTCCATGTGTGGACTCTGCACCTCAGTGGGAAGACACACACACACATCTCATTAATGCTTGTAGTACTAAAACTATCTTAATATATTTCCAATAGAATACCTACTAGTTTATGATTCACATACTGTGTCAAGTTTAATCTTACAGTTTCATAATGAAGTATGGAGACACAAAGTATTATTTGCTTTTTTTTAACGTGGGGTAAATGCATTCATAAGTGTTTTATGATTTACACAGTGAGGATGTCTGACTAATGTAGTTCATATCCCATGCCTAATATTGTACAAAGTATATAACTTCATGACTACATATTTAGTCATACAATAAGACATTTCGAATGGGTATTATGGTGTAAGTGTGTGTGTGTGCATGCAAGTTTATATGTGTATCTTAAAAGTTTTACCTAATTTTACATTCATAATTCTCTATGAAGAGGACAAAGCAAGTTTTTTTTTCCTTTTAACTCTTATTCTCATTTCATTGAAAAATGCAGAGCATTCTTACTCAAGTCTGCAAGTTAAATGTTAGGGCTGAGACTGGAGCATAAATCTTCAAATTCCCTGTCTGAATTTACTGTCATTGATAATTTTTTATAATATTAAAATTAATTAAAAATATATTTTAGTTCTATACCACTGATTAGAAACTAGGATCAACAAACAAACAACAACAACAACAAAAATCAGCTTCTGCTGTGAAATGGCACGGTACATATTCTATTTGCTTTTATATGGAAGGTTCTCAATATCTGAGAATACCCAGTGGATCAGTCATGATTCTATCAGAGAAGCAGAACTCACTAGGAGTGATATGGGTTGCACGGTAGTCAAATCTGGAATAATTCTGAAAGTTGGTTGGGCAGTCTATACAAGCTGCTGCCTCTGCATCCACTGTTGAGGCTTAAGTCATCACAGATCTGCCATACTGGCAGTGGAGAAATAAAGCCACATGCAGATGAGAGCAAGGAGAAGCTGGGACCCATGAGGACAACTAGAATTCTCAAGGACACACTAGAACCCATATCTACCACCCCCCACCGCCATCTCCAACTGGAATAGCTTGGGTGACTTGCAAGAGAACCTGATATTCCTCATGATGAAGCTATGACACATTTGGCCCAGGATTAGAAGTTGAAGGAAGACGTCTGGCTAGAAGAGCTGTGGATCTGGGTGTTGCTCCATGCCAAGGAGGTGAGCTGGCACATCAATGCCAACACCTGTAAGAAGCCATGGTACTTGGAGCCCAGCAATGATCTCCAAAACATAATATATATATATATATGTAAATTCTGTCTTACTTTCACCTTCCAAATCTTGTGTAAAATGTCTCTTGTGCCCAATGATATCCTGGAGACATACAGGGAAAGGAATTCCAAAAAAGCAATGTAAGTGTAGCTACATTTGCACCACATAAAAGTACCATCTGCCAAGGGTGGTGGCTCATGCCTGTAATACCAGCACTTTGGAAGGCTGAATTGGGAAAATAGCCTGATGTCAGGAGTTCCAGACCACCCTGGGCAACACAGAGAGACCCCATCTCTACAAAAAATCAAATAATTAGCTGGGCGTAGTGGTGCACACCCATAGTCCTAGCTATACAGGAGTCTGAGGTAGGAGGATTGCTTTAGCGCAGCAGTTCCAGGCTGTAGTGATCTATGATCACACCACTGCACTCTAGCCTGGGTGACAGCATGAGACCCTGCCTCTAAAATGAATAAATAAAAATTTTAAAAGGTATTGGAAAAAAGACATTGAACAAAACCCATTTAAAATGCACATGAATACATCATTGGGGTTTTTAGGGGTAAAAAAATAAAGTGTAATTGAGATTTTTTTCTTTCTTTATTTTTTTGAGACAGAGTCTCGCTCTGTTGCCCATGCTGGAATGCAGTGGTGTGATCTGGGCTCACTGGAAGCTCCGCCTCCCAAGTTCACGCCATTCTCCTGCCTCAGCCTCCCGAGTAGCTGGGGCTACAGGCACCCACCACCGCACCTGGCTAATTTTTTGTATTTTTAATAGAGACGGAGTTTCACCGTGGTCTCGATCTCCTGACCTCATGATCTGCCCGCCTCGGCCTCCCAAAGTGCTGGGATGACAGGCGTGAGCCACCGTGCCCGGCTGAGATTTTTTCTTGAAAAATAAAGCTAAAATTTACGAAAATAAGTATTTTATTTTATTTAGTAAAATGTATGTCCTAATTTCAAGTATGTGTTTATTTCTCAGGAAGGACAAACACGTTATTAAATGTTGATTTTGGTTTTTCTCATATTAGTTTTTCAACAACAGTATAGATAACACAGTATGATACTATTTACTTCTCATTTAATTTTCCCAGAAAGATCATAATGAGACTAATTTTTGAAAAAAGAAATTTGTGGGCATCTCAAGATTTTCATAAATTTCCACAAGGACTCCTTTTAATTATTTGAGGTTGAAAGCATTCCTATTTGAGTTGTCTATTTTGTCTCGGTCTGCATTAATTTTCTTTTCATTTTTAACTGGCCTAACTCGCCAACATCAATGGATTTGTCTATAATTGGTTCATTCTTTAAAATTATCTCAATGACTTCAAGATATCCTCCATTTTGTGCAAGATTTGGAATTGTTTACTACATGTTACTATGCTGACTTACAAAGTCATTAATAGTCATAGACACACAGTAATAAGCTGTAAAGAATGGTTAAGTTGGAATTATTTTTATAAATGGTTGGTTCATTAGTGAATACTGTGTAATTAATAATCACTTAACTCCTCCATAGTAGATATATGGCCTAGGCTCAGATAAACTCTCTGATAATGAAGACTCTCTGAAGACTATTTAGTAAATAGAAATAATCAATTTCCTATAAACAAGAAACTTCAGGGAAAGACAATGTGATCCCTTTACAAGTTGACAGTGCATTTTATATGAAATGTCTCAAATCCAGAGAAATTTGCAACTCTTTATTTCCCAGAGTTCAATGGCATCATTTTAAAAACCTCCCTATTTTTTCTTCCAGTGATGGTAAAAACCTATCTCCTAACCTAAGTCTAAGTGGAAAAATGTCATTGTTCTGACAATGGTTTTCTTCACTGTTGACCCATTAAAAAAAAAATAGAATCTGAAATTATTCATCTATGATATCTATAACTTAATTCATAAGATAGTTCTTAAATAAATATGAAATGGAATTTTTTATCATTATAATACTCACTTTCCAAAGTAACCAGCTAACCACATATAAATGTTTATATTTTCAAAATCATTATCCATTGTTTTTCTGGAAATGATGTAAATATATGGCTTTTCAAAACAGATACCTAATCTATTAACATTTAATTAGACTCATTAGAAATTTTAAAGGCCATTTGACTTGAAAGCATTGGGCTTTGAAGAGAAAGAAAGGTTTATCTCAGAATTCCAAAATGTAAGGTTTACAACGATCACAACTATCATAAGGTTTACAACTATCACTACAGCAAGAAGGTTGTAAGAGGGAGCAAAAAATTTGTACTGTAAAGCTATAGGACAGGGAAGATGAATAGTGAAATCACTTTCTTACTACCCAATGTAAGATTTTGACTAGAATAAATGGAAGATTCACAGAGGATGAGATAAGAGCATAGATGCTCATGGGTGCCTAATAAGGGCAAACCTAGTCTAACTCTTTCATGAATAGTTTGGGGGGCATCCCAGTGCATAAGAGCTTATATCATGGAAGATGGCCAACCTCTTATAAACTAGAGACCTGCATCTAACATGACACTGAAGCATCGTGACACCTAAGTAGTAGTAGAATGGCAATGACTGTGGGAGATTTCTTGACCTGAAGGCAGTTTAACAAGTCTCAGTCAGGTGTTGAAAAAGCCGTTGGGAGTCTGTGAGCTACACAACCATCAGTATAGCAATGGTAAGAAGGACACTGGATAAAAAGAGGACTTGAGTTCAGACAAGACGTGCAGAGGGCCTCAACTATGCAGATGGGAGGTAGGAAGAACAGAGGCTGACAGCTTAAGACTAAGCATGAACAGGCGCCTCAACAGAGGCAATGAGGATCAAAGGCAGCACATGGCGCTGAGGCCAAGATATGCAGCATTCCCTTACCTCATCCCTAAGAACATAGATGATCTATGGCAGAGTGTGAAAGAAGAGGGGGTGGGGAAGGAGGAAGAATCCCATAATTATGGAATACTTCCTCAAAAGTGACTGAATTTTAAATAAGGGGTGACCAATACACTTTGAATCCACAAATGTGATTATTTTCAGTAATCTATTGAAATGGTAACTCCTGAGCTATATTGAATTTAGTTACTAAAAACTCAAGTTACGTATTTTCTCACCAATGTTGTCTATACATTTCAACATTGCTACATGTTGATTTGACCCAGTAAGTTACCATCTAAGAATTTATCCAGGATAAATACATGGTCACACCAAGAAGCAAAGATATGTGTATAAGAATGTTAACTTAGCTTTTCATTTAATAGCAAATTACTGGAAGAAATCTACATGGCCACGTAAAGGGATCCATGAAAATGAATTGTGGTACTTCCATACAATGGAATAATAGTCAGCTGTCAAATAGATGCTCAGCAATTTGCATTTTGTAATGGGCTTTATTAAAATTTAATTAAGATAATTTAGCAGGTTACAATAAAAATGTAAAAGTTTGGTGACAAATTCCCACAGTATTTAGCTTATCCTTGGTATTCATTATAAAGTTCATTGTTGCCTACTGTATCATGGATAGGGCAAATTTTTATCATGAAACTTTTTTATTACATTTGTAATGCCCTGTTTAAATAAGATTTCTTTCAAGTATGTACTGCATTGAAGAATGTTTATTATAAATGTATCAACCTATTTAAAATACTGTGAACAATGAAGATACAACCTTAGCAAATCATTGTTTCATTATTTTGAATACTAGAGAGAACAGTATTAAAATGTTCTTACTTCTTAGGGTTGCTGTAAAATACCAGTAGGACTTATATAACTAAATTACAAGTAAATCCCCTAATGCTTGGGGAATGAGGGGTTCTGTTTAATTAAATATTCTATTTTACTCAGTTATCACATAAGTCTTACATGGTTTTCAGCTTTAAAGTATTTGAACATAAATTAAAAAATGAAATACAGTAAAAATAAAACCCAGAATAGAACATAATTTAATTTTGATTCATTTGCAATTCATTGACTTTCAGCATCATGGAAGAAACTGTTAGATAACACCAACCTGAGAGTTACGGCACGTAAACAAAACCATGTAGCTTTTTTGAATTTACCCACTGTATTAGTCAGCTTGGGCTGCTATAACAGAATACTGTAGACAGGTTTAAACAATAGGAATTTATTTCTAACAGTTCAGGAGGCTGGGAAGTACAACATGGAGATGCTGACGACTGATTTGGTTGCCTAGTGAGGGCCTTCTTTCTGGCTTGCAGACAACTGACTGTCTTCATGATGTGTCTTCCCGTGGCAGGGAGAGACATAGAAGAGGAGAGAGCAAGAATGAGAGAGAGAGAGAGTGAGTGAGAGAGAGAGTAAGCTCTGCTCTCTCCTCCCTTTCTTATAAAATCACTAATTCCCATCATGGGGGTCCTACCTTCATCTAAGCCAAATTGCTTCTCAAAGATCCCACCTCCAAATACTATCACATTAAGGGTTAGCACTTCAACAAATAAATGTTTGAGGAAGACACATTCAGTCCATAGCAACCACCTACTTCATGATGGAGAAAATCTGAGCCCAAAGAGGGAAAAAATTCACAAGCCTAGAATCACACATAATTATTGGCAGAACTCAGCTGGGCCCTCAGTCTCCCAATCCATAGTTAATAAACCCCCACAGTACTCTCTCATAGCACACATTTCCCTTCCTTATGATACAGTCACACACTGCATAAGGATGTTTCCATCAATCATGGACCGTATATATGATGGTGACCCTTTAAGATTATAATGGAGCTGAAAAATTACTACCGCATAGTAACATCATAGATGCCATAATGTCATACAGCAACCCATTAATCACCTGTTCGTGGTGATGCTGGTAGAAACAAACTTACTGCACTGCCAGTTGTATAGACGTATAGCAAGTACAATTATGTACGGTACATAATACTTCATCAAAAATAACTATGCTACTGGTTTATGTATTTACTATACTATATTTTTTATTGATTATTTTAGAGTGCACTTCTTCCAGTTACACAAAAAAAGTTAGTTATAAAACAGCCTCAGGCAGGTCCCTCAGGAGGAACTGCAGAAGAAGGCATTGCTCTCTTAGGGGATGACAGCTCCATGCCTGTTATTGTCCCTGAAGACCTTCCAGTAGGACAAGATGAAGAAGTCGAAGACAGTGATATTAATGACCCTGACTCCGTGTAGATCTAGGTTAATATGTGTGTTTATGTTCCACTTTTTAATAAAGTTTAAAAAGTAAATAACATTTTAAATAGAAAAAAGCTTATGGTATAAAATGTGAGCAATAGCATTTATTATATATTTTATATATATCTATTTTTATTGTTGCCAATTACTAGCGTTATAACTAAGAAACTGAACTTTTTGTTACACAGATCTGATTGTATTATTTTTTATTAAATTGTAACCCATATAGAAGACATATGGAACATGACAGTGCTATAGACTATGTCTCTTTGGTTTACTCGTTGGACATATGCTTTACATACAAAAAGTTATTTTGATTCACCATATGTGATCCATATTTAAATGTGGAAATGGAGCCTCACAGGAGATGTATCAAAATAGCACATGCAAACATTTACTATTTGTGCCAGTAAGTGGATCTTTAGCAGAAAACTCAAAAACTACCATATGCAGCAGCTGTTATTCAGTGGACCAAAAATAACGGCCTAGAACAATGCAGGCTGCAGTTTCAGCATATTTGAACTCCATCCACCTAGCAAATACTTATTTCTCAAAATTCATTCAGATGCCTAAAAGGCCCTTCATTCGCAATTAACCATTGTAATTGTTCCAACCCAGACATGCTATTTAGGGAGAAGTACTCTGGAGAAGAAGTTTCCTGAGCTATCAGGCAATTGTGAGTGAAGGAAGGGGTGACAGAAAACAGATTGTCCATTCCCCAGGACAATTTTTGGAACTCCACACAAAATACTTTTTAATAAATCTCTGGATGGCAAATATGACTGAGACAATACCATGTACTATGCAAGAATATTAACTAGTTTATTAATAATTGGATGCCTCTCTAAAATAAAAGGGCTGTTTCCCATATTGAATATTTTTTATGCTCAGGTATTTTTGTCTGCTGAGATATTCAACATGAGCATGTGTTATTATTTGTTGGAATACACACCGAAAGTTAATTTCTAGTGCAGTGTCACAATAATGTAGAAAACGCTGACCATCGTCACAATGGTAGTGGGAAAAACAGTGCTCAGCAAACAGTCACTGGCTTTGAACTCCAGGCCTATCACAGGCTTATATGCAAGCCCTTAGAAGGAATAAGCCTTGATTTCATCTCTTACAAAGTTTGATAGTAATATGTACTTATGATTATTTCAAAGGGTCATTGTGGGGCTGATTGTACAATGTTGACTACTACTACTATCTGGCATCATTCATTCAATTCACACTCTGTTAGAAGTTGTGACACTATGTCATGTCATTATGTTATTTAATCCTCAAACCAACATACAAGATTGTTTATTTCTATGCAGCATTAACACATATATATATACCCCCAAGTCTCAGTGACTTAACACAACACACTCTGATACGGAGGCAGGTGAACCTTCAGAGAAGCTCTCCAGTGTGCTGTGACTGAGAGATTCAGGCTGCTTCAATTTTGTGATGCCACCATGTCCATAAGTCCTTAAATCTAGAGAAGAAAGATCTGGAGACCTGCTCTCTGCCCTTAAATGCTTTAACCCAGGGGTGACCCAGAAGAGCCGATTGTCCATCAGTATCACATGGCCCTGCCAAATTGCAGGGTGCACAAATTATGAAAGAGCTGATGGCTATTAGAGGAACAGTCAGCATATCTGCCACAGATCATGTGATTTTCCCTGTTTTATAAGTGATAGAACTAAAGCTCAAAGACATTAGGTAAATTACCTAGGAAAGTCATACAGCTGTTTAGTACAGAGACTTCATTTTCATACCAAGTCTGTTTGGTTTCAGGTCTTTCTCTTAACTGTAAGCTTTATTAATATTTTGATAACTTATTTTCACATATTAGTGAATGACAATAGACCTATGAAAGGTATGATTTTAAAAATAATTCTTCCTTAGCTAATGACCTTCTCAGATGGTGAGAAAAGAATTATTTCATCTAGGTTCTTCTTTCATATCATGAAAAAAGTTCTTATTGTTTAATTTGAAAAATGTGGATGTTAATACTTAAATTACTCAGATACTTTTTGTAATACAAATTATTTAAAATAAAAAAACAAAATTTGGAATATAAACTTTGGATATTTTAGATAAACATAAGCATATTGTTCAAAGTAGAAGAAATAAATAAATGTCTACTTTGGATGTAGGAAAGAGTAACTATTTTGGTACCTTTATGCAGAAGTTAGAAATCCAACAGTTCTTGCCATCTTGATTGCAACTTTTTCTTCACTGAGCTTCTGGGAAGTGCATGAGAAAGTAGGCAAAAAATTCTCATGCTATTAAATAGCAAAATAAATAAACAATAATATACTAATGTAATAAAAATTGTAAAGTGGAACAATAGATAAATCATCCATAGCCAGAACCAAAATATGTAATGTAATACTAGAACACAACATATAGCTTAATAATTTGACGTTGTATATGGTAAATGCTTGTTTGACATATTTGTACTCTTATTTATGGCTTTTCAAAGAACTGCAAGAACAGTGGGATCAATCAAACAGACTTTGATAAGAAAAAATAGACTATGATAGACTATGATTATGTTACTTTTGCAGATGGCCACAGGCAAATAAAATTGTATCTGAGAACAAGAACGCTGATTTTATTGGACATATGGGTCATCTCCTAAAGTAGCATGGAATTCTGAAAAAAATGTGAGTATCACATAATTCTGGGAAGTGCTTTTATTGTAACTATTGATAAGATTAGTTTATGTAATAGCATAATCTTTCTCCATCTTCCATGAAATATACTCAAGAATCACAATCTTTGCTCTCTTTGCAAGAATTTAGATACCCCAGTTCCTTCTTTCAAATCAATCTTTTAGATAAAGCCCACTCTTCTATGTGTTTTCCTTTTTTTTTTTTTTGTGACAGGATCTTGGTGTCACCCCAGGCTGGAGGCAGTGGTGTGATCATAGCTTACTGTAACCTTGAGCACATAGTCTCAAGTGATCCTGCTGCCTGAGCTTCCCAAGTAGCTGGTACTACAGGCACTAGCCACCACGCCTGTCTGTTTTATTTTTAGTTTTTGTAGAGATGAAGGTCTTGCTATGTTGCCCAGGCTGGTCTAGAACCCCTGGCCTCAAGCAATCCTCCTGCCTCAGCCTTCCAAATCACTGAGATCACAGGTATGAGAAACCTTGTCCAGCCTGGTCTTATTATAAATTTAAAAAAAACATTTGGTATGATTTGGAGATATACTAATTATGTATAAAGATATATTATGGAAACAGATACATGTGGTTATACATGGCCAACTGAGAGAAGGAATGACATCAAAGGCGGTTAACATCTGTTTAGTCTAAAATGTTCCAAGCACTCTAAGCTTTCACATAATTTGCATAATAAGTTAATAATAACAATGATAGCTTGTCTTTATTGTGACTTTTTCTTTACTGAGCCTTGTGCAGGGTTGTTTACATGCATGAACTCATTTGGTTCTTACAGTCTATGAGGATGGGGTTATTATTGATAAAACCTGGTGCTTGAAACAGTGAAGTAAGTTGTCAAAAGTCACACAACTTTCGTGGGACAGGGATGAATTTCGAGCCCATGGCTCTGTGATTTCAAAATATATTTGGAATTTTTTTTTCTTTATACTAGAATGCTCCTTTGCCTGCTTTGTTCTTCAGCTGCAGGCTATGAGCACTCGTGTCACTGTCTTACCCAATGGTTGGAGTTAGGGTTAGGGAACAGTGTTTTTTTATGCTAACAGGGTTGTCAATGGCATAGTTGGAAACAGCTGATTCCAGCACAGTGTCCATGATAAATCTCTCCAAATGAGGCTCAAGGAGATTCATTTGTTTTTCGTTTTCAAGTGAAAAGCATTAGAGCATTTCATTCTCTTTAGAGAAGAGATTAGAGAAGAACAATTAAGGGACAAGGCTATTCTCCAAGGCTGGCAGAGCCACCATAAAATACTGTACATCCTCTTTAAAATGGGGATCTTGGCTCCTACTAATGAGGGAAAAACTTTTCTCAAATTACTACTTAATGTCATGTGAAATATATGAAAAGCACTATTAAATTGATTTTAAGGGTCTTGTTGAAAGCACTGTCTGTTATATCATTTCACAGTTCCTATTCAAGTTTCCACATTAGGAAGAAAGTTCTTTTTGGAATTTATTTTCAGGAAAGCCCTCTCCCCTAAGGAACTGTATGCCTTGTCTTATTAACATGCTTCATTTTTACCCTGGTAGTTGGGAAGCTCAGACGCAGCATGAATGGTCTATCAAAGCAATCATTTAGCATCTGTGGCAGAGGCTCTTTTTCCTATTTCCCCTTCCCACTGAGAACACAATTAGGGCATACTTTCCAGCCTCCCTTGAAGGTAGTTGGGTCCATATAACTGATTATAATCAATGAAATGTAGGTAAAAGTGATGTGTGTTATATTCAGGCCTGGCTACATACTGCTGATCTTCTCTTCCTTCCCCAAAATTCCCCTCTAATTAACAAGGGCTAGGGTCATCTTGGAATGTATGTATCGAAGACAGCAGAGCCCTTTTCAACCCCAATATCCCACTCCCTGCCCACAGTTATATCTTACATGAGCAAGAAATAAACTTTTAATGCACAAAGCCACCAAGGCTTTGGAGTGTATCAGTTACAGCAACAACTATCCTATTGATTAACAGACTGGAAACAGACTTTGAGTGTTGCTATAACAAAAATTATAGCACAGTAGGTTCTGCTTAACACAGACATTTGGGATTCCAGGTTGATAGAGGCTCTGCCATCCTTAAAACATCCCTTCCAAGGTTTCCCTTTGCTTTGTAGTTCATAAGTAGGTGACAAAAAGACTGATGTCAGAGGCAAAAAAAAAAAAAGCATAGAAATCCAACTTTCTCCACCGGGTGCGGTGGCTCATGCCTGAATTCCCAGCACTTCGGGAGGCTAAGGTGGGCGGATCATGAGGTCGGGAGTTTGAGAACAGCCTGGTTAATATGGTGAAACCCCAGCTCTACTAAAAATACAAAAATTAGCCGGGCGTGGTGGTGGACGCCTGTAGTCTCAGCTACTCGGGTGGCCGAGGCAGGAGAATCGCTTGAACCCAGGAGGCAGAGGTTGCAGCGAGCGGAGATCACACCATCGCACTCCAACCTGGGTGACTGAATGAGACTCTCAAAACAAACAAAAAGGAATGCAAGTTCCTCAGAGGCAAAAATATTTGTTTGCCTGTTAATAACCTGGGCCAGGTGTGGTAGCTCACGCCTGTAATCCCAGCACTTTGGGAGGTCGAGGAGGGCGGATCATCTCAGGTCAGGAGTTCCAGACTAGCCTGGCCAAAGTGGTAAAACCTCATCTCCACTAAAAATACAAAAAATTAGTTGGGCATAGTGGGGCATGCCTGTAGTCTCCGGTACTTGGGAGGCTGAGGTAGGAGAATCGCTTGAACCTGGGAGACGGAGGTTTCAGTGAGCCGAGATCACGCCACTGCACTCCAGCCTAGGTGACAGAGCGAGACTCCATCTCAACAGTAATACTAATTTGGAAGGCAGATAACATACATAAAAAAGATTTTGGCTATAAGAAAAAGGATTGAAAAAGAATATTGAGCACTGGTTGTCCCTTGTTGAGCAAAACATGGTATCATAAGACACAGATCAGTTTGAAAAATAATTAACTGTTGTGCACAGAGAATATAAGGAAGTAAAATGCGTTTAGAAATTTGAGGTCCTGCAGGATTTGAGAAAGTTGTACTTCTGGATAACAAACAGGAAGTAAAATAGAACTCTGAGTAACAAAGTTATGTTTTGATTTAACCTTGTAGCAAAGTCCAGTTGGGATAGGGCTTACCAGTTAAATTGGAAGGCATCAAGATAGCTGACGCAAAATAGGCAAGCCTCTGAATTGGGGCTTAGCTTAGGCGGCTTCTTCCTTTCACCCATGAAAGAATTCAAGGATGAGCTCGTGGTGTTAAACAGCAACTTGTATCGAAGCGGCAGTGCACAGCAGCAGCAGCAGAGGTACTTCTTGTGGAGCAGGGCTCCTTGCCAGGCAGTGTGCCTAGAGTAGCAGCTGAGAGGCAGTTCTGCATTCACATTTACACTCACTTTTAACCATATGCAAATTAAGCGGCAGTATACGAAGAAATTTCTAGGAAAAGGGTGGTAACTTGCAGGTTGTTGTGTCCCCGGAATTGGTGGGTGCTTGGACTCCTTGGCTTCAAGAATGAAGCTGTGGACCCTCGCAGTGTGTGTTTGGAGTTTCTTTCTCCAGGTGGGTTCGTGGTCTCGCTGACTTCAGTAGTGAAGCCGCAGACCTTCCTGGTGAGTGTTACGGCTCTTTAAGGCAGCACATCTAGAGTTGTTCGTTCTTCCCATCCGAAGCTCGTGGTCTTCCTGGCTTCAGGAGTAAGGCTGCAGAACTTCGGGATGCCTGTTACAACTTACAAATGCGGCAAGTACATAAAGAGCGAGAAAGAGCAAGATTCACTGGGAAGAACCGAAAAACAAAGCTTCCACAGCATTCAAGGTGACCAGAGTAGGTTGCTACTACTGGCTCATGTACCCTGCTTTTATTCCCTTATCTGTAACCAGAGTGGATTGCTGCTGCTGGTTCGGGCAGCCTGCTTTTACTCCCTTATCTGACCCCACCCACATCATGCTGATTGGTCCATTTTACAGAGAACTGATTGGTCCATTTTACAGAGAGCTGATAGGTCTGTTTTGACAGGGTGCTGATTGGTGCATTTACAAACCTTGAGCTAGACACAGAGTGCTGATTGGTGCATTTACAATCCTCCAGCTAGACGTAAAAGTTCTCCAAGTTCCCTCCAGATTAGCTAGACACGGAGCACAGATTCCTGCTTTTACAAACCTTGAACTAGACACAGGGTGCTGTTTGGTGCATTTACAAACCTTGAGCTAGACACAAAGTGCTGATTGGTGCATTTACAATCCTCCAGCTAGACATAAAAGTTCTCCAAGTCCCCACCCCGGCTCAGGAGCCCAGCTGACTTTGCCTAGTGGATCCCCCGCCAGCTGAGCTGCCTGCCAGTCTGACGCCAGGTGCGTAAGGTGGATGGGACCGGGCACCACGGAGCAGGGGTCGGCGCCCCTTGGGGAGGCTGAGGCCGCCTGGTAACTCACGGGGGATGGGGGGTGGGGTTGGGGGGCTCCGGCATGGCGGGCTGCAGGTCCTGAGCCCTGCCGCTGGGGGAGGTGGCTGAGGCCCGGCGAGAATTCGAGCGCTGCGCGGGCAGGCCGGCAGTCTTGGGGGACCAGGCGCACCCTCCGCAGTTGCTGGCCGGGGTGCTAAGCCCCTCACTGCCCCGGGCCGGCCACTCCCAGTGCGGGGCCCGCGGAGCCCGCGCCCACCCAGAGCTCCCACTGCCCTGCAAGCGCCCTGCGCAACCTGGGTTCCCGCCCGCGCCTCTCCCTCCACACCTCCTGGCAAGCAGAGGGAGCCGACTCTGGCCTCGGCCAGCCCACAGAGGGGCTCCCACAGAGCAGCGGCGGACTGAAGAGCTAAAGCATGGCCAGAGTGGGCGCCTAGGCCGAGGAGGCGCCTAGAGCGAAGAAGGGCTGCCAGCACGCTGTCACCTCTCAGTTGGGTCATTGTCATGAAAAGGAGTGGCAACTTCTGGGTGTGGCTATGGCCATGATAAGCTGAAGTGACACACTGATGGGTGTGTCTTATGGAAAGCTACTTCCACCTGGGCCCTGTTTTAGTTCTCAATTTGGTCCAGTATCTGAGCCCTGCCTCTCAAGTCAAATCCCACCTCCTACATCATAGCCACCATTTATATCCAAGAGAGAGGCATGTGAAAGAACAAGCAAACAAAGGAAAAAAAACAAAACACAGACACACTTGTAAACTATGTCTCAGAACAACCTTGGCTATCAGAACATGAAATTGGCTGAAGGCAAACAAATAAGATGCCTACTAAGATTTTTAAGGTATTGCATTTGTAAAAACTCCACTCACCTAGACTAAAAAAATGTAAATTTGATTTCTTGAGGCTTAGGATGGGCAGAAAGCCCCTTGTGGAAGTGAGCCACCACTGAGAAATGCCCCTTCTCATCACCCACTTCAGATGTGCCCAAAAAACAATAGGCATGAAAAAAAAAAAAAAAAAAAAAAAAAAAAAAACTAGAGGCAGAGTCAGAGGATGTAGAAAACAACGACAACTCCCCTAGCTCCAAGACAAAATCAAGCTCTAATTAAGAAACTCACCCCACTGCCAGGGCAGACGTGTCCACAAGGATTTCATAGTTCTGTGGATCAGTGACATAACTGTTGCCTGTTTTTCCCTTTTCTAAAGGGATTTTTTTTTTTTTTGAGAATATCTTGTTACTGCTTCTTTTGATGCTGTGTGTGTGTGTGTGCGCGCACATGTGCTGAGGTGGGAGAAGATTACTTTGCCCTTTCAGTCATCGGTGGCTGATCTATGAGGAGCCATATGGGGTTCTTATGGAACCATGTGTACTTCACCCAGAGATCTCAGAAGCTGAGCTACCTATAAAAGACTAGGTGGGATTTGGGAAGGAGATGGATGAATTCTATGTGTGAGATGAAGAGTAAACCAGATATTTGATGATCAGCAACGTGAATTGTGGCAGAGACTGGCTAGCTATTTACCAAATGAATTCCATTTTGTTTTCCCTTGAGGCATATAGTGAGATCTTATTTTCCAGCATCCGTTGCAGTTAGTTGTGGCCATATGACTGAGTTTATGCCAAAGGAATGCAAGCTGAAGTCATTTTTATTATTTTCAGGCTTGGCCCATAAAAATTTCCTGTGCAATTCTTTCTTTCTTGTCCCCTAGCTGCTGATAGGGGACTCAACATTCTGGGAAAACTTGCAAAGAATATGTGGAAGATGGAAAAGCCCTGGCAGCATAGGTCCTTGAATAACTGCATGGAGTAGGTTCCTACTCCTGCTCTAAACGACCTTTGCTTGAGAGAAGAATAAACTTTGATTTTTGCTAATCCATTGAGATTTCAGGTTTTCATTTATAATAGCAACTGGCATTATCTCGCCCCATTTCGTTATTTTGAATTAACTACAATTTTTAATTATATATTTTGAAAGTCTTGAATCTTTTCCATAGAGAGAAGCAGGTGTAAATATAAAAAAAATCCAAATAAAGTAGATGACTGTGAATTCATGTCCCCAGGAGATAGTCTAATTTACTTCCATGAAATTAGGAAATTCAGTTCTTATTGCAGTTTTAGTGAGTTAAGAAAAGTAAATGTAACTGTTACCGGTATAACTGTATATTTTTAATAATCTATTTGCCTAAATATTATATTCCTAATACTAACAGATATTCTAAAGGAGCAATTACTTTTATAAACTCTGCAGTGTCCAACAGACTTTTCTAGTTAGATACTATTATTATTTATTTTTATGCTATGCATGGTCAGGTCAATCCTAAAGAATAATGCAGAACTGTCTCAATACTCAATGCTTTTGTCTCCACTAATGGAGATTTTTTTTCTGTCCTGAACTCAGACCACATGAAGCTACAAACTATAAAACTTCAGAAATGATTTCCAGCCATCCCTGGCTGGAGCACAGTAGCCAACCTTTTCAACAAATTCCTGCCCAAATTTCTTTTGAACACCACCATGGTCTCCTAAGTCCCTATCCACTAATGATTAAGGCACTTCTCATAATGACAATTTTGCTTCACTCAGCTTGGCTTAGCCATTGCAATATTCCCTCTATTCTTGACACTCTCACTTCAGCTAATTTCTGACTCCCTTATTTCAGCTAATACTAGTCTTATAATTACCATGACTTGAAACCTTATAGTCAATTTAATACCATCTTCTCTCAAACCCTGTGCATCCATCCAATCAATTTCCAAATTACATATATTCTACCTTCACAAAGTTTCCACATCTTTAACCTTCTTTCTATTCCTGCTGCCTACACATCAGCTCAGATCCTCATTACTTTCCTACCTTCCTTACTATAAAAACCGAGTAATTGGCTTCTGCACTTCTATCACTCTCCATTGCAATCCACCCTACACACTGCTGCAAGGTTTAGCTCTCTAAGCTGCATTTCTGATCAGAAAATCAGACTCTACAGATAAAAGAAGCCTTAAAAGTTAACTGATACAACCTTTTTTTTCTTTTAATATCTTAATAAATATTAGCTTGGATATATGCATTGTTTGTTTTATTAAAGAAATAATAAATGGTTAAAAAATTAAACAGTATGAAAGAGCTCAAAATAAAAAGTTAAAATTTCACTCCTCCCCTCCACCTCCAGTTTTACTACTCAGAAGCAATGGCTGTATTCACTTTTTAGTTTTAGTTTTTTTCTTCTTCTGGTGGTTATCATTATAGCTCCATATAGTATAGGATTTTATTTCTAAATGTAATAACTTTTCACACAATCTCTATTGACCTCCCACTATGAAACAGGAGTAAATTGGTGCACTTACCCCTTTTACCCACGTTTTAACTTTTGTTAGTTATATTACTATCTTCTTTTTCATGTTTCCAAGGCTTCTGTGATTTAAATTGTGTTCTATAATTATGTCTTCAATGCTTTGCATATAGCTTAAGTCTAAAAATTGGGGAATAAACCCTTGCGTTTAAAATATTATGATTATTAACTTACATCACTGTAGAATCAAGTAGTGTAGTTAGAACTTTGCAAAGGGAAATGAGAATGAGCTAAAAGAGGTAGAAGAGGGCCGCCACACGCAGTTGAACAGGTTGAGTATTGTACACAGGCATTTGGCCAAAGGTGTGAGTGAAGCCTAAAATTCCATGCACTACGCTTTGTGCCTTAGCATGCTGTTATTATATTTGCCCAATTTTCGTGAAAGCTCTATATGTGCTAGTTGGGGCCCTAAGTGGAAAGAAAATAGGTGAATTCAAGATCACTAAAACCAATTAAAGTTTTAAGAGAGAGAGTATGGTAAATATTACAAGAGACTAAATAAGAAGAATATTGTGGTATTTTTCATTGATTACCAGTAGATTATTGGATATTGGTGGCCTTAGCAAGAGCAGTTATATTGAATTTGTTGGGGTGGAAGTCAGGTTTTTAGTGCCTTAATGAGAGAGTACAGAGGTGGTAAAGCCTGAACATATAGGCAATTCTTTCAAAAAATTTGGATTTCCAAGGAAGAGAGATTGTTTGATAATTGGATAGTCAAACCTAGTAACGTTTTTGTTTTTAATTTCTTTTGTTGATTTTGTGTTTAAATATGCCTTCAACATCTAACAAAAGTATTAACTTACTTTGTTCATGTATGATTTCATTTTTAATAATTAACTTCTAAATCTATCTGCAATATGTTTTTGTATGTGGTAGTATATGCTGTAGACTGAATGTTTATGTCTCCTCCAAATTCAGTTGTTAAATTCTAATACTCGATATGATGGTATATGAAGGTGGGGGTCTGTGCGAGTTGATTAGATCATGAGGATGGAGCTCTCAGGAATGGGATTAGTGTCCTTATAGAAGAAACCCTTGACAGCTCCTTTGTCCCTTCTGCCATAAAAGGATATGGCTAAGAAACAGCTGTATATGAACCAGGAAATAGGCCTTCATCAGACACCAAATCTACCAGTGCTTTGATCTAGGACTTTGCAGACTTCAGAGCTGTGAGAAATGAATTTCTGTTGTTTATAAGCTACCCACTCTATGGTATTTTCATTATAGCAGCCCAAACAAAGACATTTTAAGTCCATAATTTGAACTATTTATAAACAGCCAGTTGTGGCAATAATCCATTTTTTCCCCTACTGAGTTGTAATGTAACTTTTATCTCATAATCCATTTTTATTTTGGGGGTGGGAGGCATTTCTCAGATTTTTTTATTCCCCTAATCTTACTCTCCGAGTCAATACCAACCTAACTGAATTAAACTCTACTATTTGTTGATGGCTTTTAATCAGAAACTCCAAGACAAAGCTAAGGAATGCATTTTTTGCTTAGATCTTTGAATTCTGTTTAAATCCGTTTGCATGGGTTAGAAACATTCATTATCTGAAAGTTGAATACCCATTTTTAGTCCTGGCTTTCTACAATTTTTCTGTCATCATTTTCAGTTCTTTATCCTTTTTATCTGTTCTGGAAAAGGATCTCACAGTCTTCTTCCAATGATTATATTTTCTGCAATGTCAGTTCAACTCATTACTGCCAACAGTTTTGCCAATCCTTATTTAGTTTTCTTATCTCGCCCAGCAAAGTATACCTCTAAATTGTGACTGCACGTCACCTATAGTCTTTTGTTTTGTTATTCCATAATCGTTAAAGTCTATTTAGAACATAAAGCTAATTTTTGACATTTTATCTTCCTTTATGAAATGCTTTTAGAATATATTTTTATGTATATTATGAATACAAAATTAACATTCTTAATGGCACAAAATCTTGAATTGCCTTTTTTCCTCTTTATACTGTGTTTAACTTTGAGCAAAAGGTTGTTTATCTTACTCTGTTTTACTTAGAAATGGGACTGTGGATTCCTTGTTGTTACACCCCACATGGCTGCTGCTCAATTTTCCTTTCAAATGGAAGCCATCATGGTTTTGTAGAACCTCTAGTTGAATAGCAGGTATTCAATCATTGTTTATCAAATATGGCTGTCTTTTATAGCCATATTTGGTTCTGTCTTGAGGAGGATACATCTGATGTTACCTGATTATAGGACAATTCAGAAGTCACTTTATTCCTTGTTAATTTGAAGATGTGCTAGTTTTTGTTTTGTTAAATGAGTGGAAGGAAAAGGAAAACTTCCCCGGATTCCCTACTCTCTGTTTGCTCCTCTCTTGCTTCCTTCCTACCACCAGGTCCTCATCCTAGAACACAATGTACACCACCCCTGCCTGTCTTCCACTCCCTCTGCCATTTTGTATCCATGGATATTGAAGGGGTATAGGAAGAAAGGTTTCAAGGTGAGAGACTCAGTAGTAAAGTAGCCTTAATTGCTGAAAATGTAGGTGGCTTATGCCTGTAATCTCAACCCTTTGGGAGGCCAAGGCAGATGAATCACTTGAGATCAGGAGTTTGAGAGCAACCTGGCCAACCTGAAGAAACCTCATCTCTACTAAAAATACAGAAATTGCCTGTAGTCCCACCTACTTGGGAGGCTGAGGCAGGAGAATCACTTGAACCTGGGAGGTGGAGGTTGCAGTGAGCCGAGATGGCGCCACTGCACTCCATCCTGGGCAAAGAGTGAGACTCCATCTAAAAAAAAAATATATATATATTAGCTGATATAAAGAGTTAGGAAGAGAGACAAGAGGAAGGTGGATGGTGAAGATCAGCTTTCAAGTAGGTGAAAGTTATTCATTTTTGAGACTTTGGAAATCTCCCTGTAACTTTTGGAAAAAGGACTTTGGAAATCTCCCTGTAACTTTTGTTATGGAAATGCTATATGGCCCTATTTCCATTTACGATAGAGAAAATTCCTTCCAATTTCTGTCTGAATTTTGTGCTTATAAAGTTTATGTCTCCTTAGATTGGCAGTTGGTGGTTAATTTGATGTTTCATGCATACCACACAACTGTCTCAAAACTGTCAATAATTCATCCATTGCTTAATGAATAGAATACGGTAAGCCCTTGCCCCCACAGCCTTCTATGACATTGCCTCCACCTACCATCTTATCTCTTTGAAAATCCCTTCATGTGTCCTATTCTACTGCCAAATTGCTTTCACCTTTTTATATGTATCCTTTCACTCCCTGCCTCCATTCCTTTTTGCATCTCATTCCCTCCATTTGTTGCAATTGTGCCCATCTTTGAAGGGAACTCTCTCTTCACTGGCCAACTTCACATGGCTGCCACATGATCGTTGATGTGAATGTCAGGTGTTTATATGCACTTTTGTTTTTCTTCTGAGACAGAATCTCGCTCTGTCACCCAGGCTGTAGTGCAGTGGCACTGCAACCTTGACCTCCCTGGCTCAAGCAGTCTTCCCGCCTCAGCCTCCCAGGTAGCTGAGGCTACAGTAGTATGCCACCATTCCAGGCTGATTCTTTACTTTTTTATAGAGGCGAGGTCTCTCTGTGTTGCTCAGTCTGGTCTCAAACTCTTGGGCTCAAGCAATCTTCTCGCGTTAGCCTCCCAAAGTGCTGAGATCAGCACTGTGTCTTGCCCACAGATTGTTTGTTAACCATGACCTGTACACTGTGTTAGATTCTACTTCTGAAATCTATGTAAATCTATGTTCTTAGGCCGCAAATATTTTTAACATTTAAAATGTGTGAAATAATAGTAATAACTAGATTAGTACAAACAGTAACAACAATAGTCACAATCATTCTAATCAGTAGAAGAGTCAGACTTGAACCTCATCTCTGTTCACTGGGCTGGTGCCCCAGCAGTTTCCTTTAACAGGTACGGCTGGTATTATTTTTCCTTTACAGGTGTGTCAACCACAGAATGGTTGCTTTTTAATAGGCAGCTTGCAGCATATCTTCTCTGTATTTTATTCTTCTCTTAACTGCTACTGCTTCTACAAAAGCAGCAGATGTACTGCAGCTGTTCTTTTGTACAAGGAAGTGGATGAGTTTCCCTTGTAGTCTTTATTGCAAGCATATATGTGCTTTGCCCAGCAACTTTATTGGTTTATTTGTTTCCTTCTCTGGGCTTCTTTTCCTTTTTCAGTGTTTTTTTTTTCTCTCTCTCTGTACATGTATGTCCAGTCATTTCCATTTATCTCATTATCAAAGAACTTTGCTACATAAATAGCCATTTATGACACATTCTGATCTCATGTCCCCCATCTATTACCAAGAGAAGTAATGCTTCAAGTTGGTCCCAAGCTTCCAGTTGCTCTGCAAGTCTGGTAATCATCTAAATGACAGCAGTGACATTTGGAAGTACAGAATTTCCTTGACTGGTTTATAAACTCATATTTTTTCATTTGTTGACATCTAGTAGCTTGGCAATAAAGTGTTTCTTGAAGCCTTGGTGAAGCCCGATTTGGGATACAAAACCAACTCAACATCAAGAGTTTCACTGAAGAAGAGGCAGTAAACCAGTTTAATGGAAATTGAAGGTGTGAGAGCAGGTGTGAGAGCAGGAAAAGTTAGACCTGGGTCTAAGTGTCATGATTCTGATATAACAGTTTAGATCTCAGCTTCTCTATATACTAGATATGTGATTTTAGGCAATCACTCTAAAATCTTAACCACTCTGAAATTTATTTTCCTCATTGCTAATGGAAGTTTAATAAGCTAATGGAATATAAAGGACTTAGAATCATGTTTGAATTAAAGTTGATATTATTATTACCGCCCCATATCTGCCACTGTATTTTTATGTGACTCTATATATGTTATTATACATTAATTGACTTTGTAGGGCCTTTGTTTCCTTCTCTATAAAATTAAGGAATTTGTCAGGTAAGTTTTAAGGCTCATTTTACTTTTTAAACTTTATTTTTTCAATTGGTAGAATAATGATTGGTTTGTTCTCATTCTGCTATGATTGTAAGTCTAACGAATCTTAAATCTTCAGGCCATAGCTGCAACAGTTCAATATCAGTTCTATACCAGACAGGTAATTGAAATGTGGCCTGGCAGACGTTCACAACATCATCTCTCTTGGCCTGTTAGTCAGTCAATGGAAAAGTGGTCCTATTCTCTAGATTTGGGAAAGCCTGACATAAATCATTAAGACAAGCAGAGTTGCAGGCAACTGACTGATTTTATGTATTATTTCCATAGTCAACTATAATAATGGCTTATTGTATATAAATGTCATTTAGTAACAAGTCCTTGAGGAAGGCACTGTTCTACCCACAGTGTATCTCTGGCTTACAGCTTAGTTTGATAGAACATTAAGGCAGAGCTCAGAAGTGAGTAAGAGCATGGCAAGCTTCACTGTGGTTGTATCCTAACGTGAAAATCTACTAATTTTTCATCTCCCTGGGACACTTAACCTAGTTTCTGATTTATCTTCTCATGCTGGGTAGAAAAAAGTTTTTAGGGTCTTTCAAATGATAAAACCCATAAAAATTCTGGGAGATATATGGAAAGGTGAATAGGAAACATAGTTGTGTGACCTTTGGAAAGTAGCTAAACTAACATGGGTTTGTTTCTCCATCCATAAAAATAAGGGGTGGATCCAGATGACCAGTTTCTGAGGCAGAACTTCTATCTCTAAAAAGTTCTTAAGCTCATGATTTTAAGCATTAAAATCATGGGTTAGTGTGTCAAAGATGGAGGTTTCTGTATCCCAAGTTCATTAATTCTGATTAGGTTAAACAAGAGTAAGACTTGAAAATATACATTTTAACATGTACTCAGGTGATTCCATTGCCAATACTTATGGCTTATGCTTTGGGAACCATTACAAAGTCTCCCCCATTTCAATAAGTTGATGATATATTGACATTGTTTGATTTATAACTTTTATGATTATGGATGAAACAACTATTAGTGATTCATGCTAAAATTACAATAATAATTACATTGATATACTTATTATTTAAAATGGATTGGATGACAAAAGACTTACAATTTACCTCTGCTTTCATGAAGTTCACGCATCCTAAGAATTGATAGGATACTATTTCCCTGAAAAGACAGGACTTCGGAAGGACTTTTTTGTAAAATAATATCATATTTTTCCTCTCTAAGAAGCCTCTCAGTGCAGTTCATATTTCTCCCAGGTAAATTGCTCATAAATCCACATCCAGGAAAAACTTGTGAAAACAGAAACACATTCCTGGAGGAATTTTTGTTTTTTAAAAAATATATCTTAGAAGATTAATTGTTTTTGAAAATCATTTGATATAACCATATAGAGAAAACTATCTAGTTAACTTTGGGCATTATAGTATTCTCTTTTTTTTCAGTCTGTATACAATAGAGTAGTGGTTAAGGGTGGAGAAGTTGGACTCAGATAAATTTCGGTCAAATTTTTGCTCTACCACTTAGCAGCTGTTTATCATTGGAAAGTTATATGGTCTTTCTAAGCTTCAGTTTGTAAAAAGGGGGTAAAACTGTGCCTAACTCAGGGTTGTTTTGGAAGTTAAATGAGGTAATGTATCTGTATTGCTGCACAATGCCTTACATATGAGTGCTTAAAAATGATTAATTTTGAGTATTTTTATGGACAGGAAAGTAAACCTTATATATACTCTTTATATTTTATGTTTACATTTCTATATCTTTACAGAAGAAAAAACTTTATATTTGCATAAACCTGTATTATGACCTGCAAATTGCTTTAGTATATGAAGTCTCACTTGATGTACACAATGAAATTATGACATAGGCAGGCCAGGTATTACTTCACTTGGGCTACTTACAATTCAGGATTAAAGTGTGTATTACATGTGCAAATGATAACACTAGGATGATAACTTGAGTTTTTTAATGCCTATTTCAAACATCCAGTTATTCAGAAAATATTTATTGAATATACACTCTATTCAAAGGTTTATGATAGAAGTTGGAGATGTGAACAGCCCTACCTTCAAGGAGCTAGCAATGAAGCTTTCCTCTGAAGGAAATGAGACTTCATATATGGGATTTAAGACTCAGGACTGCAATAATGACTATAATGATGATAATCATCATGATGCTGGCGCAATAACCACCCATTATGGGTCACCTAAATGTGCATTAGGAATTGTCACAGAATAGTGCTTTTTTTCCTTTTTTCTAATTTTACCTAGAAAGAGAGAGGGACATAAAGATTATGTAGTAAACAGTATATACATATTACAGCTAGCAGTTTAAACAGAGCACTGTAGACTGGCTGAATCCAAATCCTGTGGTCTTAACTACTACTTTTTATTGCCTTTCAGGGCCACGCAAAAGCTTGCTGTAGCTGTAGCATTTTATCAACATGTCAGTCTTCATTCCTCCACTGTTGATAGACTGTCATAGTGAATCTGGATTTTCAAAATTACTTAATTTAACGTCACTTGTTCAGACTTTTCTGTGTGTGTTTCTGAACTAACTGGAGTGGTACCATGATGGTTCATCTTGGAAGTGGAAGGAATCACAAAAGCAGCTTTCACTTCTCTCTTTCAGAGCTACCTGGCCACTGCTAGGACCATATGGTGTCCCTGTGTGAAAGAGAAAAAAAGATGCCTTCTTTGCATGACCCACCTGAATCCCAACAGGGGTGGGACTAACTTGAAAACTTCCTAGTGCAGACCGATGTAGCACTCACCAACCTGAGTTTTGGATTGGGGAGTTGAACTCAGCTTGGATTTAAGTCCCTATTTACAGTCTTGGGCTGGCGCCTCATTCAGGATACAACCTGTACAACTGTACCCTGCACCCCTTTGGGGCTGTAGCATTTAGCATCTCTGCCCCTCCATTTCCCCCTCAAGGTCTTATACTTGAAGTTATCTGACAAAGTTCTACAAACAAAAAACCACATAGAAAATAGTGTATTGGATATTATATATATATACACACACACATATATATATGTATGTTTAACTTAGATCCCTCTATGTGGACATCCACACATAGATGACAACAATATACATGAAAACTGAAACTATCCTGGACATAATTTATCTTTGTCAACTGTTAATGGACATGGCCTTTATTTGAAAGCAATTTAATTAATGAGATTAGTGCCCCTGAAATTCTTCACTGATGAAATAAAGGAATCCATATACACTGATGTCTTACAAGGATGTTTCCCCCAGTTTAATATATTTTTCAAATACCAGTCATTGATCATTCACTCATCACAATTAAAAGAATAAATCCTAAAATTAGCTGTGAATTTCAGGAGAAACAAAAGCAAACATATTTGATGGTGATTTAGAGTTAAATCATATCGAGGTTTGTGTTCCAAGAGATTTGTTTGTCAAACAGGAAAAATAAAAAATACAACTTACTTTGATGCTGCTCAAAAGCCCGAGGCAGTTTCTACCCCATTTGTATTTCTGGATTTTTTTCAGCCCCATCTGTTTATTTTATATTGAGCAATCGTAGCAAAACAGAAAGCCAGCTTTTGAGGATCTAAAAGCAGGTGGGATTTGGAGATAATTTGAAAGGCATAATGACAAATTCTCAGAATAGAGGATCTCATAGTGGCTGATACTATTGTTATTTGGCATTTTATATTTCCTTTAAGTTTGTGTATTTGTATGAGGGAAAATTTACTTGTAGCCCGAACATCTGAGATGTTTAGAAATCTTACGAATTGAGACACTTAATTAAAAAAAAAATTTTTTTTAACTGTGAGACATGATTTTGGGTTTTTAAAGACAAGGGGAGGGGGCTCAGCTTTCTCAGATTACTCTAATGAATTCCCAGATTATAACAAAACCCAGGAGATCTACTTTAAACTTTCTTCCTTAAATATCTACACATTTGATTCTGATGTAGTGCATCTTAAGAGATTAGATAGTACAGAATTTTATTTAAGTACTAACTTTATTCCAGAACAGGAAAAGTAGTAATATTTAGAATATCATGTATTTAAAAGGAGACATATTTTCCAAAAAAGAAGAAAAAAGATGGCAACATTACCTTGCCTTTCATTTGACCTTTTGTGTAATGGCAACATTTTGATATAAACTCATTCTTGCCAAAGAGTCTGAACAAATGTCTGTGGTTTTCCTGGAATTCTGCCAAAGAGCAGTGCAGTTTTTTATGACTTGCCTCAACACACAGGGACAATGGTGACTACCATGGAAAACTTACACACCCCTTTCATTATAGGTGAACAGAGTGACTTCTGCTCATCCACAGGGTGAAGACTACCAGTGACAATGAGTCCAGTTTCTAATTAGGCACACATCATCATCTCCAGTTTCTATGTTCTGTGCTCATAGAGGGCTGTTCAGGCTGTTAGTTTGCTCTGGATGAGGGCTGGTATTGGGCATCCTGCTAATGGTTAGCACACAAAACACTTTCTGCCTTCCAAGGAAGGGTGTCTCCAAGGTGACCAGAAAGACATGCATAGATGGATACATAGCTGCATTTTTAACTCACTGACAAACTTTAGTCAGTCAGATAAGGTTAGACTACAATGCAGTAACAACGATTCCCAAATCTTAGTCACTTAATACAATCAGGGTTTTACATAAACTCTAATTTCAGTGCCTATGGGGGCAGCACTTCCATATCTTACAGCTCTGCCATCTGAAATGGATTGTAACGATACCACTAGAAAAAGAGGAACTCACTGTCCCAGCCCAGACATGAAACATGTATTTTCTGTCAGTATCCATTGGCAAAGCTACATCCATGTTTCCAGCATACAGGCAAGGAAGGCTGGAAATGTAGGGAGGTGTATGGAATAGTTGGGGGGCGCTAAATATTCTTTAACAACTACTCTGTAAAAATCTGAGGTCTTTGACTAAAACAGATAAAGATTTTTAAAAAAGAGAAAAAACTTTGGCTTTGCATCTCACCTGAGGTTAGGCTTGGAAGCTGTTTTCTTCTGGTGAAATCTTTAAAAATGTAAGGATAGATAGAATTTATTGAGCTTATTTCTCTACTTTGAGCAGAGCAATCAGTCATTAATTTACTTTAGCCATCTGATTCAAATGAATCTGTTAACTTATACTAATACCCACAGTTCCAATGGAATAGCATTAGGAGCTTAAGCTCTAGGGACAAACGGCTTAGCTTCAAAACGTCTCTTTACTTGTTAGCTGCTCCTTGGGCAAGCTGTATCATCTCTCTGAGACCAAGTTTCCACACCTGTGAAAAACAAGAAATGGTCCTAATAAGAGATCAGCTAAGTGGGCTAACATAAGAAGCAGTGCATAGTGCAGCATTTGATACATAGTCAATACTCCATAATGCATAGATATTTCAGATACAAACAGTTGAGACACTCATGTATTTGTTTTTATGGGGTTTCTTGGGATCTTGTGTCAGTTCATGAGTCATGACAAATAGCAATAGTTGTTGTGGGTAGACTCTTCATAAGTTTGTACTCTATGCATTTGTAGCCAGAGAGAGAGTACTGAAATAAATGAAGAATCATAGAGGGGCTCCACAAAGAAACTTGTTAAATCCCTGAAGATCCAAAGTTAAGAACTACATCTCAAAACCTCATCATATCCTCAAAACTGCTAACTCATGCTTGGCAACAAACTTTTCTTAATTGAGTTTTTAATGCATGAATGACTTAGGTAGTATCTTTAAAAATAATGTCTGTTATTGTGTTTGAGAGGCAGCCCACAAGATCTAAATTGATTACTTTTCTTGTGCTATAGCCACACTGAACCCTGAACCAAAATCCATGCCTCTTAATGCTGTAAACTTTCTCTACATGTTTTTACGTTAACCACCAAACCTCACAAAACGACTATTACATTTTTTTTTGCCAAATAATTAGCTACTCTTTCCAAACAATATTTTCTAAAGTTGTTATATTTAATACTTTTTATTTCTTTTTATTTGACTTTCACCTTGGAAGCTTTCAATGGGAAAGAGTGTATCAACTCCAAACTACTAATTCCGATATAATCCCAATTGCATTAAAATGACTGAGATTTATTTGTGAATGGCTGAGATATTAGATTGGCAATAAGCTATAGAATTTGAGTACCTCCGTTTTGTGTATCTTGATTATATCTAATGAGATATTTTCTGGAACAAAGGAGCTTCATGCATTGTGTTTACGATTCTACATCAAAACCACATTGTGTCGGCCAAAAGGGTTCTTCTCATTAATTGGATGATTGCGAGTGTAGTAATCAGTGAAAAGGTTTAAAAAGGCACCAGAAGTCAGTTTCTCTTGTGTCACTGGGGGCTAGAATTTGAGTTTCATTTATTCATTTATTTATGTGAGAAGAGTTGATACCAATTAAACAAAAATAAGTCCAAATGCTAAGAATATACCCTGTAATGCAAAAATAAATTAGCATTTATATTCTTTAAAAACATTCACAAATGAGTGCATTCCACTCTAACTAATGGCACTTATATTAATATTTATGGGCTGTGGGATATCATTGTCCATTAAGTAGCTCTTTATTTTAGAGTATGCATAAGAAATGACACGGAAGAAACTTTCTCCAAACTGCAGAATAAGTTAACACAGTCTAGGTTTGAAAATAAATGGTGTAGAGGGTTAAAGTCTTAATTATATAAGAATTTCACATGATACATAAACAGCTGTTACATATTAATCTAGAGGAACTCAGGAAGCAAGAAATCATTGGGGATCAAATAAAGGGCAAAATTTTCAACAAACAAAGTGTCAGAAGAGCCTGGTATGAAATTGAAGCAAAAAGCTGGCATCTGCCAAGGTAAGAATCTTGATTAAAGTTGCTCAAATTGTAAAGTTGTTACAGTCTGGAAAATCAGCTCCCAGCAGCAGACTGCTGAGGATGTTTAACAGGTGGACTGGTTGGATTCTGTAAAGCTCTTAACTATACTGAGGATGGAAAAAAAAGTTCAATATTTTAATGATGAATTAACTTCATATACCCTTTGGAGACTGCTCCCTAATGTGTCTTGAAAATAAAAATGTTTATCATGTCAAAGACTGATAGAAGCTACAGACTTGGGAAGCCTCCTGCAATTGGAATTCTTATTGGACTACCTAGCTATCATATAGAAGTTGTCATACAGAGGTCATGGACAAGATAGAGCAGGGGCCCTGGCATGGTGTGAGGGTTTGCTGTGACCAGAGACTGGCATGAGCAGTGAGTCAGAAAGGCAGATAAATAAAACAAAGTTAAGGAATATGCAATTATAATTCAGAGAAGTCAGTACTAAACACTAGCAAAACAGTATCCTTGAAACCAAGCCTCTGTTTGATCCAACCAAATGTTTCAGATAGAAATGCATGAACCATCCTGAGCAACACTGAGGCAAGAGCAGATAAGTGATTGCACCTAAGTAGGAAAAGCAACTCGAGGTAGACCAGGTAGATCTTGATGATAGATTGAATGACATAGCACCCAGGGTTGTCTGTTGTCTCACCTGTGGAAGCCCAGAACTGTGTTTTTTTTCATTTCCATGGCCACCTCTCACTTTAATGTGATATATTTTTAATATTATTTCAGTTTCATTTTCTGTGACGTGAATTGAGACTGTCAGGTTTTATTCAAGACTTTAATTCCAGAAGAGAAATATGATCAAACTTACTGTACTTCCTTTAGTCTGTTCACTACTTTCTTGTCTCACTAGGCTGCATTGATACTGGGAAAATGAGGGCTTTATAGCCAATTGTTGTGAGTTTGAAACTTGACATCACCTTCCTTTCTCAATGTTAGTAAGAAATTTGAATGCTCAGAGAAGTTTAACTTCCCTGAGTTCCAAATCCCTCTTACCTGAAATGTGAACAAAAGATGTATCCCCAGCATTAAGAGTTACATGATAATGGCTGGACATGTTGGATCATGCCTGTAATCCCAGGACTTTGGGAGGCCAAGGCAGGTGGATCACCTGAGGTCAGGAGTTCGAGACCAGCCTGGCCAGCATGGCGAAACCCTGTTTCTATTAAAAACACACACACCAAATTAGGCCAGGCATATTGGCTCACCCCTGTAATGCCAGCACTTCTGGAGGCTGAGCCCGGTGGATCACCTGCAGTCGAGTTCGAGACCAGCCTGGCCAACATGGTGAAACCCCATCTCTATTAAAAATACAAAAATTAGCCAGGGGTGGTAGTGTGTAGTGGTACACACCTGTAGTCCCAACTACTCGGGATGCTGAGGCATGAGAATCGCTTGAACCTGGGAGGTGGAGGTTGCAGTGAGCCAAGATGGTGTCACTGCACTCCAACCTGGGCGACAAAGCAAAAGTGTGTCTCCAAAAAGAAAACAAAAATAGCGTTATATGACAATGTATGAAAAGTACCATTCAATGGAAGATACAACATATGAACAGCTTAATTATAATTATTGTTTCCATCTTCTGAATCCTCTCTTAATTACTGCAAAAAAGAGAATACAGCATCATACCCACAGAAGTAACAGTTGGGAGGAACTGATAGTGACCTCCTTGTTTAGATTGAACATGTACTCTCCAGATTGCCAGTCACTATGCAATTTTGTTTATTCATTTACATTGTGTCTTAGTACATTTATGTTGCTATAAAGGAATAGCCGAGGCTAGGTGATTTATAAAGAAAAGAGGTTTATTTGGCTCATGGTTCTGCACACTGTACAAGAAGCATGGTGCCAGTTTCTGCTTCAGGAAGCTTCCACCCATGGCAGAAGGCAAAGGGGAGACGGCATGTAGAGATCACATGGCCAGAGAAGAAACAAAAGAGAGGGAAAGAAGATGCCAGGCCCTTTTTAAATGATCAGTTCTTGTGGGGATTAATAGAGTGAGAATTTACCATCACTGTGAAGACAGTACCAAGTCATTTATAAGGAATCCATCCCCATGACCCAAATGCCTCCCATTAGGCCCCTGCTCCAGCACTGGGAATTAAATTTCAACATGACACTTGGCAGGGCCAAGCAGACTATATCCAAACCGTAGCACATTACCTGCCTGTTTTTTATAGGCAAATGAATGGGTCTCTCTTACGTGAAGTCACATATAAGTGTTTGTCGGGACCTCAGATTTTACAAAATTCACATGTATAAAAATGAAGTGACCTGGCAAAATTCCTTGAACATAGCATTTGACAATTGAATGATCCTTGTATTTTTATTTATTTATTTTTTGAGACAGGGTCTCACTCTGTTACCCAAGCTGGAGTGCAGTGGCATGATCATGGCTCACTGCAGCCTCAACCTCCCAGGCTCAAGTGATCCTCTCACATCAGCCTCCCTAGTAGCTAGGACTACAGGCATGCAACTGGAGAGGCATTAACCACACCCAGCTAATTTAAAAAATTTTGTTGTTGTTGTAGAGATGGGGTCTCACTACGTTGCCCAGGCTAGTCTCAAACTCCTGGACTCAAGTGATCCTCCAACCTCAGCCTCCAAATGTGTTGAGATCATAGGCATGAGCCACCATGCCCAGCCCTAGTATCTTTGTGCTAAAGCCTCAATACCTAACAATCATTTTCCACCCATTTTCATTCTGATATTAAATCATTTTTCCTATGTTGACATTTTCACGTAGAATTTGGAGTAGGACGAAACTTTAAGACTTCCCATGACATACCAGTTACTTGTCAAATGATAAAACTGAGTCCTATAAAAGGAAAGATATTAGTGTGATAACATGGTGGCAGAACCAGGAACGAAACCTGGGCCACTTTATTTACTGTTTAAAGCTTTTCCCACTTCATTTCTAGTTTTATCCTGAATGAGTTTACGCATAAAGCACTTAGTACTGTGCTTGGCACAGAGTCAATATTCAATGAAAATTAGGTATCAGAATTATTTTTATCTCTTTCCTTTATTCATACTGTTTTCTGTGCCTACACTATTCTATTCTTTTTAATTAATCATGGACTGACCTGCACTTCAAACTTGGTACTCATTTATTGTTGCCACATATGCAATACTGGCTCTTTCTCCTATGAAATCCAACAGGGCTTACTTTCCCTATCACTGGCTAACAATCTATTGCCTGGTGTTGTTACTGAGTTTCTTTTTATATTTCCTCCCCCCTGAAAAATCCATTCCATCTGGAGATAGGGGGATCTTTACATTGTGCATATACTGCAGTGTGATCAATATTTTACTGGTGGATTGAGAGACATGGACACATGCTCTTCGAGATTTCTAAGTGACACATCCGTAAAACTGGTGCCAACTTGGTACACCCATATCCTGTGTCATCTATAGTTGAGAACACCAGAGCACCACAGCAATCTTATGACAAACAAAAATTTAAGTTAGCTGGATAGAAAATACTTTTATCTGTTCTAGAACGACTAAGCTTGAAATTTATAAGTACAGTGCCTATGCAATCCCTTAATGAAGAGAATATGAATACTTTGCTCCAGTCATAGCATTTCAGAAACTAGATGATCCATTACAGTGACAAATAAACGCACACTGGCTACACATCTGTCGATGATTAGAAAATGGGTCATATTGCTAATGTAGAAGGTGAGTGTGAGAACCAGAAGTAGAAATTGTTAAGGAATAATTTATAAACAAGTGCTTACTTATTCAGCAGTGCATGCCTAAAGTGGTTTCTCTTATTTTTACCTCAATGATGAGAGCTCTCCCCAAAATGGACTTGCCACATTTAGGGTAAAGACATACACTTTGATTAAACTGCATGCAAATCCGTTAATCATGAATAATAATGCATCCTTGAGATGCAACCATAGTTTTGCAACACAGAGTTCTTTTTCTTTGTGCTTTAACAATTCTAACCTGCAGCAAATGTGAATTTTAATACTTTTAATACAGCAGGTATATGTGTCATAATGGGGCATATAATGTGATACCATCAAAATGGAACCAATGGTTGTCAAGAACGTTAGAGCTCAAAAAGGCCTTGGTCTGAGTAGAAACGAATAGGACTGTGTTATAAGAACTTCAACACTCAAAAAAAAAAAAAAAAAAAAAAAAAACAAACAAAAAAAAAAACCACAAATCACTTTAGAAGTTAGCTCAATGTGAAACTGTTTCTGATTTCTTTCCTCCTCCTTCTGTTCTAGGCTTCCATTTGACTTATGAATCTGAGCAAGATCAAGGTAACTTTGGATTAATGGAAAATGTGGCAGCAGATTGCAGAGTGCTTTCCTCTGAGTGTTAAGACTTGCAGTGTGTTTTAAGTAGAAAGCAAGATCAAGCTCCTAAGTGTAACTGATAAACTTATACAGTAAATCAGTGAGTAAGAGTGAATGATACACCAGGTAAATCTTGAGAATAAGTCACATCTCTGACATGAACAAAATTACTTTAAGTCTTATAGCATACTTCAAATCTTTCTGATATTAGTTACCCAAGAGATTGTGAACCAAGTGTCATTTTTAAAGTACAGTAGCTGCTAGATTTTTCCCTCTCATTTAATCTTATATAATATTCCTTATTGGATTTCCCCAAATGCTGTTTTAATCACAGTAGAATACTGGCAGAAGGATACCATAAAGTTTACATTATCTTTTGAAAAGTATATAAGTTGCTTCCTATGTAAAATAAACATTGATACACTCATTACACACCTGTGTCTGTTAAGTGAATCTAAAATTAGTGTTGAGACAGAAGGATTAATGCTAAGACTGGGAAGTCTTTACAAATATTCAACCCTCAGGTATTGAGAATCTACCATGCTGTATGACACACTATAAAAAGTCTTTATTCACTTTAGTTGTGTGGTGAACATTCATTGAGACTCTATTACGTGCAAGACAGTGTGGGTGTGGCTGGACATACAGAAGAACTTGTCCCTACACTCCAAGCATTGTGGTCTTAATGGGAGGTAACACATAACAGAGGTTATTGGCATCCCCTAATAGATATGAAATTTTGTTGTTATCACAAAAGTAGGCAGGTCAGGATGGAGAATAAGCACTGTACTTGGTGATTTGTTATCCCTGACAATTTTCAAGATTTCATCTTCTGTAGAAGGATAGAACCAGAGAGTTGGTTGGAAGGGGGATACTAAGAGAGAATCAGGGAAAAAACACAGGCAGTGAATAATCTGGATAAAAAGACTTAAGATTGAGCCTGGTTATGCTACTCTTGGGCTATTCACTTCAAGCTTCTGTATATTATTTTTGTGTTTGTGGAGATTAAAAATAGAGCCTACCTCTTAGGGATGTTGTGAAAATTAAATGAGATATTGAGCTAATCCTTGTAAAAAATTAGCATTGTGCCTTGCACCTGTGTTTTATCAATGTCAGTTGTGGTTATTATAACTGTTGTTCCATTACATGATCTCAGAGATGAAGGTGCTATACTTAGGTTATTAGCAATCAGTGTTAATAAGACTGAAGCCTCAATAGAATAAGTGTGCCCCAAAGCCAGACCATAAGGTTGATTTTTTTTTTAAATGAGTGAAATCAGAGGTAACAAATACACTGAGGGCAGACTATCTCTAAAGAAGTTTGATCGTGTGGGAATAAGAAAAAAAAAGGTGAGCTTATGAAGAAGCAGAGCAGAATTGGAGCCCATTTACACATGACAATGACTCAAGAATATCTGTAAGCTTGCAGAGCAGAGTCTAGGTAAAGAGTGTGTTTGGAAATAAATGAAGGAAGAGATCAGGAGAGGAAGACATGCATACAAATGTAAAGCAATTTCCACACATAACAGATATCCGGGGGAAATGTTTACACATGCAAAGATTCTGTGTACACACACATTCATTCTTGGAAGAGCACTGAGGAAGCAAGTGATGGAAAGCGAATTAGACCAAGTGAAAATTTCAGTAAATTTACTGAGCTCTTTTAAGTGCTACCATATATACTCACTGTTCTTAATGGGCACTCTGAGAAGAATTGAAATGCATTATATATATGATCTATATGCATATAGAGAAACAGAGTACTAAGGACGAGAGAAAGACTATTTCACATGAGTTATTTGCTCTTTTTAGTCAATAGAGCAGGGCAACTAAGGTTTCAAAAGATATAATTCATACTCAATATGAAAATGTAACTGAAGGGAAACTGAATTTCTGAAAATTTGAGATATGAAAACTTTCTGTGGATAGTTGATGATGTCTCTTCTTATTTTATGGGCTCCATTTGGTATTTCAGCAGGAAAATCTTTGTAAAACAGAATATCCATCTTCAGTATATTTGTGTTTCATGTGACCAGCCTGCATCTCTCCCTTCTGGTGACAGCCCCATAGTTTCTGTGTCTGAAACTCCTCTTTTACTCTCAGTCCTGCAGTTCAGATGGGGCTGATCAAATCCCCACCTCCTTGGGTACTCTTGTGATCCAACCTTAGCCAGTCAGAGTCTTAGTTTTGGTGTCCCAAGTTTGGAGAATAAGAAGCAATCCTGCAACTTCTGCTGAAACTTTTGGGAAAGAGGATTTCTTCCTACTGGGATTGTTAAGATGGTTGAATGTAGGCCTTGGGTTATAGTGGCTATGACCAGGACTAAAGCCTTGCTGAGAATGAAGCCTGCACATAATTTTCGATAACATTGTTTGAGCATCTAGATTCAGCCAAGCCTAAAGACTGTCCCTAGACTTTACATAAGAGAGCCAAGTCAGTTTGAACTAAGTTTCTGTCATTCGCACGCAGAAAGCCTTGGCTGTAAGTGACAGCACAGTGTCTGGTCTTCAGACAGTACAAACTCATTGTATTCTTCCTGTCAACCATCTTCCTATTGTGTAGCCCCATTGTCGATCATTTCAACTATATTCTTATCTTTAGCAACCTCGAGTGTCCAACTTGACTTTTGACTCAACTATTTATTTGATATTATCAACCCTGTATGCAAAGATTGAGACAAAAGATTTTTTTTTAAATTCTGTATGCTTTAGAAATACAATTTTCCTTTTGACATTTCTTCAGGAGACTGAGTAGAGAAGTGAATTAATTTTAATTATTTTTACAAGTAAGACTATGTTTTGAATAGAACGATTATTGAGGCAGCACAGTGAGACTGTGGCTTTTCTAAAGGTTAAGCTTGTAAATACATAAATGCGATACAAAGATATTTTGATATAGATGAAAGCAAGATACACTGGGGAAACAAAATAGGAGGCAGTCAGTTGCACAGGGGGAAAGTATCAGAAGAAGTTTCATAGGGCAAAGCATCTGTTTTCCAGCTATTAGGTTGTTTTCTGTGGATGGGTTGGAGCTAGGAAAGCAGAGAGAGATGCTGGTGAACAGATGACGCAGCATGACATGGCAGTACATATTTAAAGTATGTATTGAAAGAAATACTTCAAAAACAGAAAACGAAAACAAAACAAAACAAAATTTAAAAAAAGTAGCCAGGTGTGGTGGTGGGCGCCTGTTATCTCAGTTACTTGGGAGGCTGAGGCAGGAGAATCACTTAAACCCAGGAGGTGGAGGTTGCAGTGAGCTGAGATCGTGCTGGGTGAAAGAGCAAAAACTCCGTCTCAAAAAAAAAAAAAATAAATAAATAAATAAATAAATAAATAAATACTTAATAAGTAAAGTTAAACAGAGTAGCTATAAAAATGCCTTAACTTAACAAATTATGTTTTCAACTGGCTTCAAAAAAATTTGAACATCTAAATTACTTTAAAAATGAAGAAACTTCTTTTTACTCTTTTGATTCAACCAAACAAACTATGAGAGTTTTCATGTACCCAGCATGCGTTGTCTTGTCCCAGGTGGTGAAATTACAAAAGTGGTTGGATTATGAAAGCCATAAGCCACACAAGATTTAAACCTTTGGTAGATCTTGTATGGCTTATGGTTTTCATAATCCAACCACCAGTAGACTATGGAACTACTACGATGTTGGTAATAATTCCAGAAGTAACACACTTGTTTTATGTTATCGTCGTCCACACTCCTGTTCTAAGGAAAAAATATGAAGTATTTAGACCATGAAGAGCATCTTCCCAAAGCAGAAAGACATGATTATACTTGTAAAATTTGTGTATTTATACCTACAAATGTGAGACTCTATACTACTGTACCTGTAGCACACAGCACTATGTCTGACACAAGAGACACTAGATAAATATTTGTTGAATGAATAAATAAATAAACTAATGTGATTTTGTCATTCTTGGAGTTATGCCATGGAACCATTAAATATGCAAATGTGTCTACAATGAACTATTTTAGGTGCTTCTGTAATTAAAGGCGTGTTGGATGCACTTTAAGGAGTCACTTAATGTTGAATTATGCTTAATGATGGGTTGTATTTCAACAAAGTAGTAATATACTTCAGAACGTAGCTTAGTGGTGCCTAGTTGACACTAAATCTCCTGAATAAAATATAAAACGTTCAATAAAGAATACATATGTTGAATTTGCTGACACCCGACATATGGATATCTGGATAGGTCTTGATAGTTTATGGCCTTAAAAAATTTTGCCTAAATGCTTTGCTTAGTATATGCAGAACCAATCAGTACTTTCTTTGTCTTAAAAAAAAAAAAAAAAAAAAAAAAAACAAACAATAGATTTACACGGATACCATGGCTCAGTGATCAAATACTAGGATGTAGGAGTTCAGCGTATAATAGGTATAAATACGTTTTTCAAGAATGACAGTTGGTGACTGTGATGATGTTGGTGAGGATAATAGTAATGGTGATGATGATGGTGATAAGACACTAGTGAATCAATTGCAATCACTGTGCTGTATTCTGAATCTTGTCTTGCAGAGTCAGGAAATGGCACAGACATTAAAATCAATTTTCTTGTTGACTAGTTCCTAGGAAAAAGAGCTCCAGATGAATTTTAACTGTCTAATGACACATTTTTATGGCTAAGGCATTATGAAAACTGCTATCAAGGTACAGGACCAATAAGAAAATGCGTGGTATAGAAAGCCAAATGACTGCATGCCCAATCTGTTACCGGTATCTGGGAAAATTCAGCTTCTGCTTCAGGCTAGTGTCTTGAGGTGTATGAGAATTCCAGGCTCTCTGACTTTAGTTAACCTCTTTCACAGATGAAGCCAAAAAGAAAGAAACATGGATAGTAACTGTTGCAAAGACATATTTCAAAGTCATTAAATGCACATTAATAATCTTCAGAATGTATAATTTTGTAGGTGACAGATACTATTTTTACAGCTGTTCTTTAGAGAAAGAATAAGTTTCTCTTCATTAAAGACTAATGAGTGACATTACATTTAAGTGTTCACATTAGATATGCTTCTTTGAATTTAATGATGGGGCAATGAGGCCTTTAATTAAATACTCAAAAATCTCCACTGGGAGAAACAAAACAAATTTATCTGCAATTTAAAAAAAATAATGGAATCCATCTGTTATATAATCAAATTTTAAATTTTTTAATATTCAGGCATATTGTCATTGTACCTCTGAAAGCTTAGTTCTCGATATTCTAAAACGTATTGGCACAACAAAGTAAGTAATACAGTGATTTGTGCTTTATTGTATTCTTTTTGTTCTGTTTCTGTAACTTGAATATTCACTATGGAGTAATGAAGAATTCCCTGTAACCCTTGGGTTGTTTCTAAGTTACTGTTATGGTCTCAATATCCCACAATAATGGCAAATCTTCAAGCAATAATTGAAAGAAAAATAATTATAAGATTAAAGATTGCTATCTAGAAATTGGATTATAACTAGTTTCCTAAATTATCATCTTCCTAAATTAGTTTTCCCCCATTTTAGACAATAGTATGTCCATTTACCCTATGCTAGAATCTATTATGTATTTATTAAAAATATAAAATGTAATTAAAGTTATTAAATTTTAAAAAATATTAAAATATTAAAATAGAAGCATAATAACGTTACTGGATTTTCATAATAAGTCATACTTAAATGAAATAATTTTCTCATCAGAAAATATTATTGTAAAGATTTTATAGTTTCTGGAAAACCTGGAAGGGAAAAGCAGTAGTTAGATGCAGAATAATTAAGACTACAATACATCAATATATCACCTGGGATATGTACTGAGCACACAGTTTTGTTTTTAGCTCTTGCTTTTGTCTAGTTTGGCTAATGGTCACCATTTCCACAAATATCAAAGAACATAGCAACATGTCATTTTAAAAAATGATAAAGAGTAAAAATGATTTGGAAGGATGAGAAGGAAAAAAAATAGTCCATTTTGATGGACTTATGATAAAATCTTTCATTAGGCAAAAGCTTGAGAAGCCTACTGATGTGGGATTAGATACAATTAGATGAGACTCAAAGCAGATACTACAAAGCTTGTGTGAGGCTGCTAATTATTTGTGGTTGATTTTCGTATTTTTCATGGAGCTCAAATCTAATATACAGGCTACCTTCACTTAACAGTTTTGCTGAGAATTTCTACTAAAAAAGAGGCATTTTTTTCAGCAGACCAACCAATGAAAGGGCTTGGGGGTGGGGGAGAGTACACATTTTCCTGAATTAAGTTGGGAAAAGTAATTTCTGAAGCTTCCATAAATTAGGTACCATTTGAGATAAATAAGGAATCTTGCAGCTCCATGCCTTTGTGAATAAAAAAGAATTATCTTAATATATTTTGATGTTGTATTCTGGGTTGTAAAACATTAAGGATTATTCAAGAGTGAGGCAGTAGTTCACTTAATATCAGATGTAACGTTACCAATCCAACTCTGATTTTAGAATCAGGTCTACCTTTATATGATTTTTACCCAATGCACTATGAAAAACTATTTTGCTCAGATACATTGCAGTAAAGGGAAGATCAATATGAAATAGTCTGTGATAATATTATAAATAATAAATATTATTATTTCACATATATTTATTATATAAAAGTCATATTTTAATTCTAGAAAGTTCATTTGCATTTTTAAAAATCAGTCTTTGTCCATTATCACAGTTTTAAAACCCCAAGATTCTACTCTTCGTTAAACACATATTTCAGTCACAGACCCCATCTGATCTCTGCTGATATCACAGGGATTGGGGAGCAGTGGACCGTTTTACCTCATGGTGGGGATGAAAGTCCAAGCTTTCAGCCTTCTCTGATACCACCCTGGTGATGGTGTAGGGATGGGTGTTGGGGTGATTTCTTACAGTCTGGCAAGAAGACCAACTCCATCTTTGCAGGTGGTGTGTGGGTGGTGTCACAATTTTTTTCCATGGAAAAAATTTTCTATGACTGGAGTAAAGCAGTTAAGGTATAAGTTTTCTGTCTTGTTAAGCTGCCCCTTTCCTGGTTCTCTGGCTAGAGAGAACAAAAACTCTAGGCTTTATGGGTTTTATTTTTTTTTGTCTGCACCTCTTGATGTTTCCAGGTTGCCAGATTCTTCAGCCCAAAGTCTAGAATAGATGAGGCAAAAAGAAAATCCAGAAAACTCGTGTTTGTTCCTTTGGTCTTGAGGCCCCTGTTGCATCTGCCTTCTCTCCACCCTTTGAAGACTCCTATTATTATATATGTAACTAACATGATATTAATTATACTTAGTGAGAGGAATAGGGAGGTGTATATTTATTCCATCTTCCTGGAAGATTGTTTTTAATAAACACTGTAAGTACTCTGGTTGTTGCAAGGAAACAAAACAGGATATATTAATATATTTAGTTTTTTGGCCTGGTGCAATGGCTCACGCCTGTAATTCCAGCACTTTGAGAAGCAGAAGCGGGTGGATCACCTAAGGTCAGGAGTTCGAGACGAGCCTGAACAACATGGTGAAACCCTGTCTGTACTAAAAATACAAAATTAGCTGGGCCTGGTGGCGCATGCCTGTAATCCCAGCTACTTGGGAGGTTGAGGCAGGAGAATTGCTTGAACCTGGGAGGCTGAGGTTGGAGTGAGCCCAGATTATACCATTGCACTACAGCCTGGGCAACAAGAGTGATGCTCTATCTCAAAAAAAAAAAAAGTGTGTGTGTGTGTGTGTATATATATATGTATATATTTAGTTTTTTTCTTACACATACATTTAAAAATGTATTTTAAAATAATATATAACCATTATTTTTCTTTTTAAGTTTGAGGTATATTGTTCTACAGAAATTCCTTAAGCCTCCATATAGCTACAAACTATAGTAGTATGTGTGTGTGTCTGTGTGTGTTGGTGCGTGCACAGACATGCATTTTTATTTGGGGATATTTCCTTTCTTATTATCTTTCTCCCACAGAATTGTTCACAAGTGCTCATGTGAATGTCTTGAATTTTCAAAAAAAAAAAAAAAAGACACTTTGGTACTATCACACGGATCATGAATTATTTTACAATTTCCCTTCTCTTATCAGATTGATTTTCTATGTCATTTCCCTTTTGGCATATATAAGGCATACTCCTTAACTAAAACATTGCCATTTATATTCTCTTTTTTTTCTTTCTATACTTTGCAGTTAGGAATTTTCTAATTACATTTATATTTTCCTAGCAAATTTTTTACATCTAATAATATTTTGTCTAGTTTATCCTGGTAACAAAGAAATATTTTTTTTCACCTAACAAAAATATGGAAAATTAAAACAAATGCTGTGCACGCAATTACTTATGTGCAATAAAAAAGTGAAAAGTGGTTCAGAGTCTGTCCTATAGCAAATCCTGAAACTCTCACGTGTTCAGATTCTCTGACTTGCTGCTTATTTTTTGTAAATAAAGTTTTATTGGGAGACAACTATCCTCATTATTTAAGTATGGTCTATGACTGGTTTCATGCTACCATGGCAGAGTTGAGTAGTTGTGACAGAGACCTCATGGTCCCCAACACCTGGAATACTTACTCTCTGGCCCTTTGTGGAAAACATTTGCAGCTCTCTAGTTTAGAGGATAACAATGACTCAAATCTCTAGAGAAATAATGTGAATGTATGTAATACTCATTTATTCTGAAAGATCTCTATGTCTACATATGGTAATATTGTAAGAATGTGTGCTAAATTTAATATTTAATGCTAGGAGAAGAATGTCAGACTAATATGATGTTATTACATGTAGAGATGGTCTTCGAAGTTGCAAATATGGAATAATAAAAAAATCCTCTCTTGGTATTTTGCTTTGGCTTTTGTGGGAATATATCCCCTTGGGTTTTCTTTTTCCATTCTGACAATCCTTCTCTGTTTCTTTTGCAGGTGTGTCTACTTTTATCAGTCATTATATGTAGTTCCAGAAAGCCCTTGACTTCATCTCAATCCATCTCTTCGGCAGTCTTGCCCATATGAACAACTTTATTTAACATTTACTCATGTGACAGCCAATATCTCTAGCACAGACTTCTGCTTTCAGATCCATGCTTGTATATTCACTTGCCTACTAGACTTGACTTGACTGTCTGTAAGGCCAAAAAAAATCTAGCAAATTCAAGACTGATCTTACCAGCCCTAATCTCCTCTGCTTCCATTGTTCTCTGTCTCTGAATGGTTCCACCATCTGCCACATTGAGCAAGCCAAAAACCACAGAGTCATCTTTTGTCTTTAGTCTTCTTCAGTTTCACTATATTTGTTATGCTATTGATTTTTATTTGTTTTAATCTGGCTTTGGTGTTCTTTGTCAAAATAAGTATTCTTTTTTATACATTCTAGAAATTTCACTGCAATTATCTCTTCAAATATTTTTCTTTTCCTTTCTTCTCTATTTTCTGTTTGGTATCTCTACTTATTCTGTTCTTTGTCTTTGTCATATTTTCCATTCCACATTCTTCCTTTGATCCATGTAGATCTGCTGATATATTTTCTAGTTCAAAATCCTCTCTTCTACAATGTATAATAGCTGTTTGAAAACATTAAATTTTTAATTGAATTTTTTTAATTTTAGAAGTTATATTTCATTCATTTTAAAATCTGTTATTTCTCCATGATGATCTATTGTTTTGCCATGATTTTGAGTCTGTAACCTATAATTTTGTTTTGTCTTATTTTTTTTAATTTTTAATTTTTAAGTTTTTTTTCTTTTCTTTTCTTTTTTTGAGTCAGAGTCTCTCTTTGTTGCCTAGGCTGGAGTACAGTGGCACAACCTCGGCTCACTGCAACCTTTGCCTCCTGGTTTCGAGTGATTCTCCTGCCTCAGCTTTTCTAGTAGCTGATATTACAGGTGCCCACCACCACGCCTGGCTATTTTTTGTACTTTTAGTAGAAATGGGGTTACACCATATTGGCCAGGCTGGTCTCGAACTCCTGACCTCAGCCTGTAATTTATAATTTTAAACATTCTCATTTTACTGTCTTTTCCAAATTTTTCTGTTATTTAAGTTCTTTTCTGAGCTACTTTTCCTTTCATGAGTCTATCAGGAAGTCTTTCTTCTTTATTGGCTCTTGGACAGTTTTAAAAAAATTTTTTAGATGTTTGTGTTGTACATTTACCCAACATTTTTCATCTGTTTGTATTTTTAGAGATGGGGTATTACTGTGTTGCCCAGGCTAGACTCAAACTTGTGGACTCAATAAATCCTCTTGGCTTAGTTTCCAGAGTAGCTGGAATTACTGGCATGAATCACAGTGCCTGACATATTTGCTGAACATTTTAATATGTTTGTAGTGATGGGCATTATCAGCTTAGCTCAATTTCCATGTTGAAATCAACTAAGTTATCTTTTCATAAACAATCGTGGTAATATTATCCCTCTGTTAAAATACTCTAATAGCTTTGCTATACTCTTTAGATAATGCTAAAATTTTTACTCTAACTGGAAACGTTTGGCTATTTCAATCTCTCAAGCCCTACCTTGTAAAATTCTTCCCCTTACTTTCTCTGCTTCAGCCACTCTGGCCTTGCTTTATTGACCATATGCTCTTGCATTATATTCTCCACATGTGCTGTGCCTTCTGTGTCTAGAACATTCTTTCTGGTCTTCACTAATCAAGTTTATTGATTTCACTACCCAAATCTCAGTTTAAAGGCTGCTCCTTGAAGAAGTCTTCTCTGACCCTCAGTTATTGCTTAGGATTCTTTGCTCATGTGATTATACTTTTTTTCTTCAGACCCTTTATTATAGTTTGTAATTATGTCATCGGCAGTGTGATAATTAGTTTAATAACCACTTCCACCCCCATAGACTATAAGCTCCTTGAGAGCAAAGGAGAAAGGGCACTATTTGTTTGCTTTTAGACTCAGGGGGACTCCCTCTGTTGCCCAGGCTGATCTCTTAACTCCTGGCCTCAAGTGATCCTGTCGCCTTAGCCTCCTGTGTAGCTGGGACTATAGGCATGTGCCCATCATCACTGTTTATTTTGATTGATGATTTAGCACCAGAGTCCAGCATCCATTAGGTTCTTACCAAAATTTGTTAGGAAATTGTTTGATTCTATCATATTGGTTGAGGGAAGATTCCTTTTGTACTGAGTTAATATTTATTAGGTGTGCATAATCGTAAATTCATTAATCTAAATATATCAAAATTAAAGCTATCATATTTGATTCCGAATTTGGCCAAGATTATAACAATTTGATAAAATTCATGTTTATTTCACATTACCCTTGGCACAAATTGGAAAAAAAAATGAGAAAGTAAGAGTGCTATTTAATGAGAATATTTAGAAAAGAAGAGTTCACCCCATTAGACAGAACCAAAGTATATTATCACATAGATATAGCACCAATGGATTCACAGACCATCTGTTCTGCCATCTAAAACTAATTAAATTTAAAAAAATTTGAGCAATTAAGAAACAACTATCAGCCTAAAGTCTGAATCAAGAATGATTTGATAATAAAAACTATAGCTATTACAAATACACTTAACTAGGAAGTACCTGAGTAAAAGTCTACAAGTCATTACAGTAGTATTGAAAGACTGAAATACAGTGCATGAATATTAGTGGAAAAATTAGCAAGGGGTAACTGTTACCTGTAGCACTGGAGCACTCTATTAGTCTAATGAATTTATCCTATCTAAGAAACAACAGCACTCAATTTTAATGGTTTTAGAAAAACTCATAATATACTTTTGAACTATTAAATACCAATATATTTAACTGCAAAGTAGAAAAGCAAAGACATTTCTTTATTACGTATTGGATACCTAGTTTTAATTCTTGGTATAATCTTCAATATATCTATGTTGATTATTTGGTTTTCAGTGAAATAACAGAACTGTTGAAACTTCTGCTTATGCTGTGTAGGTGTGGAGATAAAGTACTTTTCATTTAGCATTATATATATATATATTTCTTTTTTTGAGATGGAATCTTGCTCTGTGCCTAGGCTGGAATGCAGTGGAGGGATCTCGGCTCGCTGCAACCTCCGCCTCCCAGGTTCAGGTGATTCTTGTGCCTCAACCTCCCAAGTAGCTGGGATTACAGGAGTGTTCCACCATGCCTGGCCAAGCAGAGTACTTGCATTAACACATTGTTAACAATGCTTGCAGTGTTAACAGCTCACAAAGCATTTACACATATACGTATGTATCATTTGACCCTTCTAAAACCCGTTAAGTTAGTCAAGAGGATGGGATTGGCCTTATTAGATAGAGGAAGAAATGGAGACTTTGATCGGATAATGGGTTCAAGGTTACATAGATGGATCTTAACTTAGTTATTCTAACTCTTAAATTCCTACCCTTCTTACCTCATTATGCATTTTCTGTTTGTCAGATAATTAACATCTTTATATGCTTAATCTTGATAGTAAATAATACTCATTTGGGGAATATTATGTAAAGATTTTTTTCTATTAGAACAAATTACATTAAATCTCTTTGCCAACCAGTAGATAGCTGAGCATATGTTTTCACAAATTCTTGAAGTACTAGTCATATTGTTCTTACATGTGGTAACAGCAATAAAAATCTAGTTTAAAGGCAGAAAGTCTTCACTGTAGGAGATGTATAATTACATGTCTCTGAGAATGTAGTATACGAACACAAATAAGAATAGAAAAGTCCTAACCACTCTCCTGAAACTCATCAACATTTTTCAGAGTATGACTGGATCACTGCTTTAGTATCATTTGTCTGTACTCATTGCAAACAAAAACTCTCTGGTCCTATTCAGCCTATACCTGCAGAGGCAATGCCTGGGGATCTGAATATTCTTATGAGCTCCTCCTGAGAAAATTATTCACAATTCGGTTTTAGAACCACTACCTTGGTGAATCTTTAAATATGTGGAAGATAATTCGAAAGTGGAATGAAATCAAGTGTTTTGACATAATGAGCTTTAAAAAAATCAATAAGCAAGTAACATGAGTTTTTACCATCTTAATTTAGTAAACAAAAATATCAAGTTCCAGTCAGTATTATTCTAGGCAATGTAACAAACAAAAGTATCTTAAATCCATGCAAAAGTTGATTTTTAGAAATTTATATTCAGAATAAAGTTGTTAGCATAATTCCTTTTACTCAGTATTTGACCCTGAAAACAAACAGAACTTTTATGGCTCACATCAACCCAGAATGGGAAGAATCAACAATGATGTTATATTATGGCATGGACAATTGTCTTCTCTGTGTTTATAACTAAACCATAGGCTCCAGTTTAAAATGGCATCTGGCTAGTTGTCCCTAAGGCAGTCTCTACCAGCTTCCCTCTAAAATAGCTATTAAGACACAGGAAAACTCAAAACATCACAAAAAATTAAGACTGACAGAGCCTATTGCTAGAAAATGGGAGGAATTTCCACTAACTATAAGCTGATGGAATTGGATTGAGAGAAAAAAAAAATGGAGGTTTCATGAAAGAGAATAACCTCATATTACTGAAAAAAGATAGGAAGGCACTTTGTTTTCCATAGGTCCCCATTCTCTTCTTTGATGCCTTTTCTTTTTCTTTCCTACGCAGTCTGCTCCCTGTACCTAAATCCTAGGATCTTAGAGAGCCACCATCCCTTTTCTCTCTTATGATAACATATAGTTGTTGCTTTTATATGTAATCCCAGTCTCCTTTCCTGTAGCAAGGAAGTAGAAAAGATGCGGGAACAATACATGCAGTAGATTTTCCTGAACTGTTTTGATTTACAGGGTAAGACCTCCAGAGTGTGGGAGGAAAGACACCTCTTTTAATTCCAACAGAAAAGACCGTTGGAATTGGGCCAAGAACTGTGCACGTCCATTTACTTTTCAAATATAGACCTGAGAAGAGGATTAAATTTATAATCAAATGGACAATAGCTAGGGCCAAGGGCATCCTGCTAATTGGTAAATGCTGTAAATGGGATGGATCTTCACTTATACAAGAAAGAAAATAAAACAACATGTGTCTGATTAAAATTTAATTGCCATACAGGGAAAGGGAAACTAGAAAATCATTTTGAAGGATCATTTAAAAAGCATTTAAAACAATGATTTATTAAAGAAACCAGAAGAAAATGTTAAAATATTTCACCTTGAGTTTAACACTATATGCAACAAAAGATGGTGTCTATGCATACATGAGCAGCAAGTATGGAGAACAAATGGGATCAGATACAAAACAAAAGGAGAATGGACTGACAATAAAACAAGACATATAGACTAAAGGCAGAGAAGATAAAAAGCTGATCAAGGTAAGATAGTAGATACAGTAAATTACATTGCAAAAGCATAATTAAAATTTGCATTGGAGGCAGTAAAGATAAAAACTACTATTGCAGCAAATAAAACCATTCATGTGTGGCACAAAATTGAGATGTCATTCCTGAAAACAAAGGAGAAAGACAAAGTGATTAAAAAGAAACACTCTTCCAGAAAAAGTGAAGTATATGGCAGTTGGAGAATGGAAATCTAAAATGAATATCTGGGGTTTTCACAAAGAAGAAACCAGAACAATTGGAATGAAAGTTATCATTTAACAAAGAAACAACTGATTAAATCTTCCACAATTGATTAAACTATGAACCTAAAAATAAAAATGCTCCAGAGTATCTCCAGAAAGTAAAATTAGAAGGACCTAACCAGGGCAAGAATCTAATTAGGAAAATTAATGTAAGCATTCTTAAAAGCATTCAGGCAAAGAAGCAGGTTACCAATAGATGAACAACTTGAACTGGCCTCAGACTTCTCCACTGCAATATTAATTTGTTGCAGGAAGTCAGGGACCCCGAATGGAGGGACCGGCTGAAGCCGCGGCAGAAGAAGGTAAATTGTGAAGATTTCATGGACATTTATTAGTTCCCCAAATTAATACTTTTATAATTTCTTACACCTGTCTTTACTGTAATCTCTGAACATAAATTGTGAAGATTTCATGGACACTTATCACTTCCCCAGTGAATACCCCTGTGTTTTCCTATGCCTGTCTTTAATCTCTTAATCCCGTCATCATCTTTGTAAACTGAGGTGGATGAATGTCACCTCAGGACCCTGTGATTGTGTCAACTGCACAAATTGTTTGTAGAGCGTGTGTGCTTGAACAATATGAAATCTGGGCATCTTAAAAAAAGAACAGGATAACAGCGATGTTCAGGGAACAAGAGAGGTAACTTTGAACTGGCCGCCGGTGAGCTGGACGGAACAGAGCTATATTCCTCATCTTTCATAAGCAAATAGGAGAAATATCGCTGAATTCTTTTTCTCAGCAAGGAGCATCCCTGAGAAAGAGAATGCGCCCTGAAGGTAGGCCTATAGACGGCCCCTTTTAAGGCGTCCAGGCTTTTATGGTTGAAGCTCAAGGGATGAAATAAGCCCTGGTCTCCTATAGTGCTCCCAGGATTACTAGGATGGGAAAATTCTCACCTAATAAATTGTGGTCAGACAGGTTACCTGCTCTCAAACACTGTTTCCTGATAAGATGTCATCAATGACAATGCGTGCCTGATACTTCATTAGCAATTTTAATTTCTCCTCATCCGGTGGTCCTGTTTTCTCACCCTGCCTCCATTTGCTTTGTGATATTTTATTACCTTGTGAAGTATTTGATCTCTGTGACCCACACCCTGTTCATGCACTCCCTCCCCTTTTGAAAATCGCTAATAAAAACTTGGTGATTTTATGGCTCGGGGAACATCACGGATCCTGCCGACATGTGATGTCTCCCCCGGACACCCAGCTTTAAACTTCTCTTGTGCTCTTTCCCTTTATTTCTCAACCCAGCCGAGACACTTGGGAAATAGAAAAGAACCCATGTTAAACATCGGGACCGGGTTCTCCCAATATTAATTGATTGAAGACAATTGAACAATATTCTTAGAATTTTGATGTGGTGAATTTGAGACCTAAAATTTGTAAGCCCAATATTCCTCCATGTATGAAGGCAACAGGGGGACAGTCTCAGATATGAAAGTACTTAAAAATGTATGCTGTGTATATGTCTAACTTTAAAATAAATTTAAATCATAAAACAGCTGAGAAATGAGTAAAATTTTAGAACTCTAAAATGAGGAAAATTACAGTCTAAGAGATTTAATGAATTTTGAAATTATTTAAATAATTGTTTCAAATGTTCTCTCAAAACTAGTAGATGAAATGAAAATTTTAATGTAATAATTTAGGCCTAAAACCACATCTCAGATGAACAGGAGTAGGTTTTAAGCAGGCAAAGAAATACAAGTTTGCTGAATTGGTTGCCTTTTGTTAATAGATAATAAAGAATATAGTGAAATAATTTCATGACATAAAGATTGATTATTAGAGGTTGTCATGAATACAAACAGCAACTATTTAAAATTTTAAAACTGGAGAAGTTACTTCCAAATCCCTAAAGATTAGCAAGTTTTTTTCTATAGAAAAAGACAGAAACAGGCAAATTCCAGAATATATTAAAAAAAGTCACTTATGAAAATAAGTACGAAAGGATTAAACTCTTCTATTAGAAGATAAATACAACTGGATTTGGCTTGCAATCCCATATATAAGTATATAAACCACAATAGAGAAAAATAATGAAGATACAATTATGATAAAGTATTAAAAATTAAAGAATAAAAACAAATTGCCTAGCAACACACACAAAAACAAGGTGGTGGTAAACTATTTCAAATAAAGTAGAATTCGAAAGCATTAGATGAGATGAAAAAAGATAAATAAACTTCTGAAAAATCTATAGAAAAGAAAAAAGAATAAAAATGTAAATAAAAATAAATCTAAATTGACAAGAAATAATAAAATAAACCTTGTCCCACCAAGTGTTAAAGCATTCTGTATTTCAATGAACAGAAGAATCATTGATTGTAATATAAACCATTGTTTTATCAACCACTGAAAAGAAAAAAAAAACTTGTAATTTTCTGTCATGCTAAGAATCATTCCCTTTCAGAAAATGTTAGCATATGAAAAATTGTGTATCTTAGAGTTGATGAAATACAGTTTTATAAAGCTTTCATAATTAAAATAGGATTGTGCTAGGCACAAATTATAAAAACAGAAATGCAAAGGAGCATAAATGAAATGTGTTTATATGAATATGACCTTATAAACTATATAAGATTTTAATTCATAATATTACATCCTAAAGCAAGTATAACAAACTAACTGGAAATATATAGAATACTCAATAAATGGTGGGAAGGAAAATTATACATTTTGATAAAACTGTCAAGTTAATGTTCACTGGACGGATGTATTTGGCAAGATATTAAAATGATATAATAAAGAACAAACACATGAACATTTAAATGACCTTGGATGGTTAGATTAATTACTAAAACACTGGGGGAAAATAACAAAGAAAAAATAGAGGTATTTAACTCTGTGAAAATTTAAGATTTTTGAACATTACAAACAATTAAAAGCTAAAAATTAGGTTGACCCATATTATATCACTTTTTTTTGCAAGTCAGCATGGTCGCTTATTGGCAAACTATAAGTAAGTTGGAAGAAAATTTAAAGAATATGAAAATTAAAGGTTTAATTTCTTGGATTGATTTTTAAAAATTTTAAAATTAGGATAAATACAGTAATACCCAATGGAAAAAATAATTTGAAAATAATGGAAAAATATTGAAAGACAATAAAGAGTAATTTTTGGAAGAAATGGAAATGGCCAAGAAACATAAAGACATTTCAACTTAACATATATTTCAGATAAAAAATAATTAGAAGTGAATACACCAAAATGTTAATTGTGATTATTTCTGGGTTTGGGAAATATGGATGATTTTAATTTTTGAGTTTATATTTTGTTTTGCTTGTACTCTTCTTTATTTTAAAAATATTCTTAAATGAACAAGACTTCTTCTTGAACATCGGCAATATACATATACGGTCATGTATTGCATAGTACTGTTTTGGTCAATGATGGGCAGCATGTATCATGGTAGTCTCCTAAGATTATAATGGGGCTGAAAAATGCCTATTGCCTAGTGACATTATAGCTGTCCTATAATGTCACAACACAACACATTACTGACATGTGTGTGGTGATGCTGTTTACAAACCTACTGTGCTGCCAGTCATATAAAAACAGCACATACAATTAGGTGCAGTACATCATTCTTGATATGATAATAAATGACTAAGTTACTGGTTTAGGTATTTACTATACTATATATTTTAACCTTATTTTAGAGTATACTCTTTCTACTTACAAAAAAAATAGATAAGGTAAGTGTAAAACAGTCTCAAGCAGGTCCTCAGGAGGTATTCCTGAAGAAGGCATTGCTATAATAGGAGATGACAGCTCCATATATGTTACTGTTCCTGAAGACCTTCCAGTGGGACAGGATGTAGAAGTGGAAGACATTGAATTTGATGATCCTGACCCTGTGTAGGCCTAGGCCAGTGTGTGTTTGTGTTCTAGTTTTTAACCCAAAAGTTTAAAAAGTATAAAGGAAAAATTAAAAAATTTAAAAATAGGAAAATGCTTATAGAGTAAGGATTATAAAGAAAGAATATTTTTGTACAGTTGTACGGAATGCTTGTTCTAAGCTAAGTGTTTTACAAAAGAGTCAAAAAATTAAAAACATTCAAAAGTTTATAAAGTCGAAAAATTACAGTAAGCTAAGGTTAATTTATTATGGAAGAAAGAAAAATATTTTAGAAATAAACTTGGTGCAGACTAGTGCACAGTGTTCATAAAGTCTGCAAGGGTGCATCATAACGTCCCAGGCTTCGCATTCACTCAGCACTCATTCAGTCTCCCGGAGCAACCTCCATTCCTGCATGCTTTATTCTTGGTAAGTGCCCTGTACATGTGTACCATCTAAAAAATCTTTTATACTATATTGTTACTGTACGTTTTCTATCTTTAGATGTGTTTAGATATATAGATACTTACCATTGTGTTACAGTTGCCTACAGTATTTAGTCCAGTAACATGCTGTACAGGTTTGCAGCCTAAGAACCATGGGCCTACACCATACAGCCTAGGTGTGCATAGCCTATACCAACCAGATTTATGTAAGTATTGTTCATTCAATGACAAAATTGTCTAATGAGGCCTTTCTCAAAAAGTATCCTCATTGTTAGGCAATGTATGACTGTATATGTGTATGCATATGTATATTCATATGTATGTGTGTGTGTGTATATATATATTTTATATATATAATGATTGGGATAGCAGCAGATAGTAACTCATCACAAATAACAGAATAAGAGAAAATGAGCCTGACTGTTGAACGTTTCTGTTGGCTGGAGTTGGGATGGAGGGGCAAAAAGCCACTTTCCTCTTTGAACTCTATCAGCATAGTGTATGTTCTACAGGTGAGGTTGGCTGTGGGGGACTTGACATCACTTTTACCTTAGTAACACTGAAGGCCTCAACGCACCATAAGTGAAGATGTCTAAAGAAAAAAAAATGAGTGAGATTGTTTGCCTAATGTGAGGGTTCAGGCCCTTTAATATCACTGGCAGCCTCTGTTTTTGTGTGTGTCTTTCACACTACCTCTTATGTGGTTAATTTAAAGCAACAAAAGCATACTCTGGTCATTAACATTTTACATAGGAAAATGAAACTCATAGTAAAGAAATTGAGATGCTGAAATTGCTAATACATCACAACTCCTAGTAATTCCTGTTACTTTCAATTGTGTATATTAGTAGGACTCCAAAAATTGAAATGACATCTAGATCAGTGGTCCTCAACGTGTCGTCCCCGAAGCAGCAGCAGCATCACATGGGGATTTGTTAGAAACACATTCTCATCCCCCACCCACAGCTACTGAGTCAGAAACTCTAGGATTGGAGTCCAGGGATTAGTGTTTTTTAAGACTTCCTGGTGACTTTCCCCCTTTTTTTTACACATTGAAGGAACAGGCTTATTTTTAGCAAATAAGTTATCTGGAATTTTATATGATACTGTATATAACGTATTTGATGATATATATATATCACCAAATATATTTATATAACACACACACACACATATATATATAAAACCAAAGTAAGAGGAATATCAGATTTCATTTAATTATCCAAAGCAGCAAATTATATCTCAAAAGCAAGAGTATTTTCCAGGGCCCTTACCCATTAGGTGTTTCTTGTGCCTTAAAAGCTTCAGCTTGTCACTTCACAATTTATGCTCACTTACTAAGGACCCTCAGATATCCTATAGTAAAGAAGCTTTATTTGAACAAAATAGATTTTCCACATATACCTAATAACATCATTTAGAACTACTGTCCAACAAATAATACTTTGGGACATTCTGGCTTCTTCCTCTCCATGTCCAGCAGAGAAAGAGAACAGATTTGTATTCTAAGGTGGTATATTAGTAGTCAAGTGTCCCCCATCCCCAATTTTATTAAAGTATAATTGATGTACAAAAAGCTGCACAGGGGAAGTTATTGCTTAATGAGTATAAAGTTCCAGTTATAGAGATAAGAAAGTTCCAGAGATATTTTGTTACAACATAGTCACATATGTTACAACTTAGTCATGCTTTTGAAGCTTTTTGCCATGTTGACCAGGCTAATCTTGAACTCCTGGGCCCAAGTGATCCGCCTGCCTTGGCCTCCCAAAGTGCTGGGATTACAGGCCTGAGCCCCAGTGCCTGGCCTTGAAGCTTCTTTTCTTTAGCACAAATAGGGAGGACATTGTTTTAAGGCATAAAAGGGAACATAACATACCATATAATCTTGTGATAAATAAGAATTAGTGCCGCCATTTTCCCATGGGGAATGTGCTTAAAATAATAACTAATTTTATTAGCAAGGTCCCTATGGAATATGAAGATCTTGGCTATTCCCTTTGAAAAAACTCCCAAAAACTTTGCAGCAATAAATAAATAAATACATAGGAATGAGAGATGTCGATTTATTTTTGTTGTTGTTTATTTCATTTTGGAAGTTTAGAAAAGTCTTATGATTTCCTTGATCTGGGCTGGGCATGGTGGCTTACGCCTGTAATTCCAACACTTTGGGAGTCCAACGTGGACGGATCACTAAAAATACAAAAATTAGCAGGGCACGGTGGTGTGTGCCTGCAGTCCCAGCTACTTGGGAGGCTGATGCAGGAGGATTGCTTGAACCCAGGAGGCAGAGGTTGCAGCGAGCCAGGATTGCACCACTGCACTCCAGCCTGGGCAACACAGTGAGACTCCATCTCAAAAAAAAAAAAAAAAAAAAAAAAGAGTCCAGATTTAACCTTGAAATTGGTTTCTATCTTATGACTTCTGTGCTTGCTTCTAGGCCCTCTACCTGGAATGGTGTTCCCTTTATCTTTATATAGTGGATCATTCTCATCATTCGGGATTCATCTCAGAGAGCCCTTACTTGTGCACCAACTCTAACTAAGCTGCCTTAGCTCCCAATATCACTGTCTATGTCAATTATGTTCCTTTTATTTTATTTGTAGTGTTTACAGCTATTGGATACCATCTTGCATGATTTATTGATGGAACTGTTTATTTCTATCATCTCGTTTTTCTTGAAGGCAAGTTGTAGAGCAGGCAGAGTCTTTGTCTTGATGACCACTGTCACCGCCACATACAATAATGCTGGGCACATGGTAGGCACTTGGTTAGTAGCTGCTGAAGGAAAGCAGAAAAAGTGATGTTGTATACAAGTGTTCAGCAAACTTTTCTGTAAAGGTTTGGATAGTAAATATTTTAGACTTCTCTTATAATTACCTCTGTTGGTGACAGTGCCAAAGCAGCCAGGGATAATATATAAATGAATGAGCATGGCTGTGTTTCAATACAATTTCATTTATTTAAAAAGGAGCTGGGCTGAATTTGGCTTGCAAGTCATAGTTTGACACATCCATTCTAATGTATCATCGAACAAGCATCATCCATTGGGCTGGAAACTTCCCATCATCAAAACAGTGAGTCAACTGCAACAGAGCAACACAGGCACTATAAACCTTGAGGCATTTGGAATATTCCTCCTCCTAATTATGTTTTAAAATAAACTTGTTATTTTATTATAAGTAATGGCAAAAACCACAATTACTTTTGCAACAATCTAATAGAAGAGTTTTAGATTGACATACACACAAAAAAAATTTGCAAAGGGAGTACTGAGAGTTTCCACATATCCTACACCCAGTTTTCCCTGTTATTAACATCTTACATCATATAGTTCACTTGTTATAATTCATGAACCAATATTAATACATACTTATAAACTAAAACCTATAGTTTATTAGATTTCCTTAATTTTTACCTAATGCACTTTTCTCCGTTTCAGGAACCCATCCAGGGTGTAACGTGTTACATTTGGTACTAATGACTCAGTGCCAATTATTTTTAAGGACATAAATTGTCTCTTGTCTGTCATTTTCCCCCCATTTCCTCTCTTCTTTCTCTTTTCCCTTCCTCTTTACTCTCCTTCCCAGTCTGGTATGAAATCTGGTGGTAGCAACTGGAGCAGGTTACAAGATGCTCAGGAAGGCAGCAGAGCATAGCGGAAATAACACTAAATTAAGACTTGATTTCCGCTCGTCGCTGTGAGTCTTTGGGATGCATTACTGAATTCCATAAACACCAGTTTCCCTGTTTCTAAGTTAAGAATGCTAAAAACTCCCCTGTCTGTTTCGAGCGACTGTTTCAAGAGCAAGTGAGCTATTTTATGTGAAAACACTTTGCCTGAAAGCATTTTGTATTCTAAAACACAATTCAGATATAAGGATTGTCATTATTGTCAAAGATTAGAGTTGTGAGGGCAAAGTACCAATTCTTCCTTCCTGACTTCAAAATTGGAAACTACTGATATTAATTAGTTCAATCCATGGCAAAGAGCAATAGGCAGTGTTAAGATTAAATTTTAAAGCACTTTATGCAGGCAGAGTTCCTAATGATATTTTATACTTCAGACAAAATTGAATAATCATTAGATATTTTACTGCCAAAATAAAATTTAAGCAGATAAAAATGTATCTTCTGTTTAAAATTCATCATGGGGAATGATAGAATTTTTTATATCAACATGGACTTTTTCCATGAATAGACTCAGTCTTGAGCCAACGCGATCTTCTTCCACATATATCAGCATTTGAAAGTGTTACCTGTTTTCCAAGTGTAATGTAAGTAACATAAATATTGATTGGAAAAGCCCCTGTTGTGACTCTGAAAGTGAAAAACACTTCAAAGATGCTTATAAATAAATTAGAAAGTCAGGTGAGCCTCCATCAGAATTATTTGAATGTTTAGCCTTCTTCCCCCTGCTTTAAAGTCTGTAGGTTTTTTTTTTTCCTTGTTGGAGATCTTTCCCATGTCACAAATTACAGACTCTTCATTGCATAGTAAATGCCTTGGATTTGACTAAATTCTCTAAAGAGTCTAGGCCAATTTCTTATCATCCTGTGCAAGTACATTTTTGCATTTTGTGAAAATACTTTCCATGGTACTTCTGGCCATTGTGCAGCCTACTCTACTAACTATAACTGTGAGGATTTCTCAGATGCTCTAGAGTAGCACCCATCCAATAGGACTTTCTGTAAAGATGGGAATGTCCATCTGCCCTGTCCAGCATGGCAGCCACTAGCCACATGTGGATAGTGAACACTTGAAATGTGGCTAGTACAACTGAGGAATTTACTTGCTAATTTTAAAAAATGTAATTGATTTAAAGTTGAATTTAAATGAGCACACATGGCTAGTAGCTTCCATATTGGATAGCATAGATCTAGAGTGTTCTTTTGCTCCATGCTTGTAAAACTTAAAGGCAGTGTAGAAAATCTAAATTTTATTTTCATTAAAGTCTAGTTACGGAATCTTGGAACCTTCCACCCACTATCCATGCATGACAACCATATTTTGACTCTTGCAATTTTTGGAAAATCATCATAGAAATGAATGTACACAAAATCTGGGGACAAGTTTCCTGATTTTTAAAATCAGAAAAACAACTACATTGGAAATTCAGATCTCTCTTCTCGTATGTTCTTCAGTTAGTTTTTGTCTAGTATTTGTTCACTCTCATAATCTAGGCCCTGCCTGCATGGCAGTCTGAGTCAGCTTAACATAAATAAGTACTGGGGCATTGCACATACACAACCTACATGTGTTCACGCAAACAACACTGTAATGGAATAGGTGAGAATCCTTTTACTTGTTGTCAAACTAGAATCACTGCAATCCTTGGGCAACTCATCTCAGTTCTTAGGACTTTTTTTCCCTTTTTAAATCTGTAAACTAATTTGATGATAGAATGTTTCAAGGCCATCCCATCTCTCCAACACAGTGATCTGGTGTATTCCACTAATTGTGAATCATTGGTTCTCACTGAGATGTAGTACAGTATAAGCATTATTTACATAACCAGAGTCACCAAATATTGATGACTTGCTATATTCTAGGCCCCATGCTAGGTGCTTATCTCATACCCTGCCCTAACAATAACCTGAAGAGAGGTAACTGCTAATATTATCCCAATTTTCCAGATGAGAAAACTGAGTTGACTTGGTTGGAAAGCAGAAAAGCCAAGGTTTGAACCCAGGTAGCTGGATACCAAAGCTTTTGTAATCAATGCAGTCATTATACCACATGGTGTTGGCAAAAACTGAGTGAAGAAATTCATGATTTTCCAGCAGCTGAAGTACTTTCTATCTTGTAATGAACTTGACCCATTAAATTTATGGTGTTTGGACAAAATTCTCCTTAATATTTGAGTAGACAGTTTAAAAGAAAATAAAAATGTGAAAACAAATAGATTTTCACAGAATGCCTCCTTCCCTGGCAGCAGTGCCCTAGAGATAGAAGGTTTTGAAAATGAGTCTCCTGTGAAGGGGTTGACATATCTTCAGAGGTCTAATTTATTCTGAATTGTTCTCAATTGCTTTCTATTTGAGAAGATGGCAGCACTCCCAATGGTGCCAAAATAGGCCATATCATGGATGGTTTAGAAAATAAAGTCTATTAAAACCAGAAAATTCAGCAGTAGAAAAGTGACAATGATAGTATGACTTGCTAACATTAATTAAATACTTACTATGTGCCAGATATTTGTTCTAAGCACTGTATGTAACTAGTGATGTGGGGTTTTTTTTGTTTTACATTTTATCTGAGAGTCATTTCTGTAAAGTAAATGTTATCGTTGTACTCTTGCTATTGATGACAAAATGGAAGCACAGAGGGTTTAGAATATCTGCCCCAAGGTTATTCAGATGGTGAGTGGTGGAGCAGGGAATGACACCCAGGCAGCTCACATCTATTAGGCTAGGCTGTCTCTGTGTTAGGAATCCTCAGTTTGGGACACAGAAGGCCTGCCCTCACATGGCCTTTATTAGCAACTGTATGTCCATTTTTTTGTTTATTTGTTTGTTTCCACAAGAGATTGCCCAAGTAAAAAGAGAGAGAGAGAAAAAAAAATCCAATTATAAAGATGAATGAGATTCAGATCCAAATAACATGAGGAAATAAAGAAACTTGGGCTCTGAGAGGTGAAGCCATTTGCTATATATAACAACATGCTTCCTAAGTTATTAGAAGTCTGAATATTAACTGTCTTTTTACATTTATAAATGAAATCCTTTTATTTTCTGATTGGTAGGCAGTCAGGTAATGAGGGAAAAGGATAAGTTGAGAAATTATTCAGGTTTCTATCTGATTTAAAAGAAAACAAAGTTTCAATTTAACAGGGGACTTCAGGGACACTCTTTTTTGTGATTCATCTTTTAAGAGACTTCATAGCTATATAAAAAGGGTTAAAAACCTGTAGGAATAGAATAGTAGATATAACTATTTATTAACAGGAGAAAAACAGCATTTTGATACATTAAAACAAAGATTTCTATAGGCTATGAATGGAATTGGCACACCTAATAGTGTTTTAGACATTCCATTATGTTAATCCTCATGACCTTAGCAGAAAGGTTCTACACCAGTAGACACACAGAACACTCTAATTAAAAACAAACACTTCCATATTTAACAAAGGTTAATCTCACAGGTAAAAACATCCAAAGAGTGATGTATTTTTTTAATCAATAGTACCCATTTTTTCCCAGCTGAACAATCATCAGATGACTTTTGCAGGGTCATGCTATACACAAAATAATAAATACAACTTTGATGGTTTGACTTATTAAATTATTTGTGGTCATATCTATACTTTTAACTCTACCAATGTAAACAGAATTTACATAGAAGTAATATTATTAAGCCAGAAAATCGTCCAGTCCACTCAGAAACAGAACAGTCTTGAATTGAAATAAGGCAGGATAATTTCTTTCTTTAATGAATACTATGAGCTGGAATTATGGCTAGCTCCACAGCAACATGAGCATAAAAGTCCTGAAGGTATTTCAACACCAGTTCACACGTAATGGATCAAGAACCCTGGGGTAGATTCAGAAAACTTCAATAGAAGACCGAGTTCCGCCATGTAGGCAACTCAAACAGTTACTTAATTTCTTCTTAGAAATTAGCAACGTAATACTCTTTTGACTATCCTTATTAGATGACTATGAAAAGCAAGTCAGATTATCCAGATTAAAGGACTTTACAAATTGTAAGACAGATAAAAGGTATTCTTACTTTGTATATCCAAGGAAGAACAGGACACTAGAGACTTTTTCTGTAAGGTCAGTGAAATCCTAGCTCTCTGTCCGTTAAAATGTTCCATCTACTCCTTGCATGACATGATGTTTATAACAGTCTTCTCAAGGCAGGGATAGTTTAATCATCTGGTCACAGTAGGGTAACAAACTCTCAAAATCAGCATTTACACATGACCGTTAGGGCATTGTTTGTAGTGTAGAACACTGATATGTCTAGATCCTTATACCATGTTCATACAAGGGTAAGAATATCTCTACACTGCTTCCAGACAATCCACTTAAGTTGAATTCTACCAGGTTAACCAACGAAAGGCTACCACTAACACCCTTAATGCTAATTAATATGGTAAGTGGATGTAAAATACTACTTACAGCTGTCTACCTCTGGTGTGTAACTTTTGACTAGATGAGGCCTTTTAAATATTAGCTAAACACCTGGTGACTGTATTTCTCATTTGATAACTATCTCTCAGTTCAGAAGAACACACACACACACACACACACACACACACACACAGAGCCTGTGCTGAAGTATGTTAAAGTAAGTTATAGGCAACAAAGAGTAAATCAGTTAGAAGGTTCAGTGATTCACATAATGTAACCTGAAATCTAATAAATATCTTAATGACTGTCATATTTATCTCTTGGTCTTGCTTTATGGAAAGCGCCTGCATTGTTGGCAGACAGCAATTATTTATGGTGAAGCCTAGAACTTCTATTTTGAAATTATCTATCTCTGAATATGATTTTGTACGAAATAATAAAGTAATTCCTATAACTTATCAAATGAATTTGCCCCTGAAATCTCATCAGTTTAACAGACTCGAATATTGTATAGTATAATTTAATTTAAAACAAAGCAAAAGGAAAAAACCCTGTAAGCTAAGCACACATGAAAATTCAAGCAAAAAATATTATTTAGGTCATCCAGTTTGACTTCAGTGTTTGAAAGGAAGAAGCACCCCTGTGCAAGAAGTATTTGGGAAACTAATAGTTTAGTTTCCTATTAAATCATGTTAATTTTTGACCACATAAAATAAACATGTTAAATGATGAATAGTTTCTCCAACTTGATTGATAATGTGTCTGCGAAGTTTTTATGTAAAGGTTATTCCCTTTAATATTAATAACTTTTTTATGTAATGTAGAGAAAAGGTTTAAAAATTTTATTCTAGTTCCAAAACTGAATTACACTTGAATTTGACTTTCAGTTGTCCAGCTATTTAGCTCTGTGCTCATAAGAATTTCTTCAGGGTTATTTTTCATAACTTTTAAGAGATTTCCAATAAATGTTAGTGGCAACTTATATTTATTGAGCATTTATTTATGGTACGTGCAAGTTGCTTTATCATCTCATTGTTCTCAAAATAACTCTATGATATTACCATCTATATTTCAGCAATTAGCACACCAAGGTACAAATAATCATTTAAGGCCACATAGCTAGTAAAGGGCAGATATTTGATATTAACCCACGTAATAGTTCCATAATCTGTGATCTGGAAAGGTATTTTAATCTATCTTTGATATATATTGAAGCAGATTTTTAGGCAAGGAATTTTTTTTTTTTTTTTTTTGCTAAATCCCACAAATTAATTCAATTAATGATTTGAAAGATTTGAGAGGCTGAATTGGTTTAAATTTGAATAGAACATTAAAAAAAAAAACCCACCTGGTTGGAGAGACTAGGTCATTTTGCAATTTTGAATAAAATAAAAACGATTTTGTATTTCTAAGTTGCTTTCTCTCAGTTTGCTTCTACAGATTCAGAAGAACTTGGTCACAGTTTTCGTCTTTCATATAGTCTTGGATTCAATAGATGGGCCATCCCAGTATCCCTGTATAATTATAAATACTCTAAAATGATTTAAAGACATGGACAAATTAGAGTCCCTTCGTTTTGAAAGGTCTAGATCCAATTGACAGTTTCTTCTGGGCATTTTGTTGTTCTTGTCTTATGGATAGATTTGCACCTTTTTTTTTTTTTTTTTTTAATCTCAAGGTGCTAAGAAGGTTAAGTCAGGGTGGCCACGCTGTGTCCACTGTGCTGGAGTAAGCATTGGGCTTCCTCAGTAGGTGGCACTCTTTCCTTCTATCTACAAATCTTAAAGTCCTAACATAATATTGGGGAATTGGTGCCATTTGGTGCCATTTTCCAGGAAAAAATGTGAAATAGATGCCAGGGCCAACTGGTTGGTATTCAGAGTATTGCTTTTTCCTTTTCTTTTGAAAAAAGCATTGTTAAATTCTAAAAAGTACCACATTGACCAAATTGTCACTAAAATCTGGCCAAAGTTCTGACTCTCTACTTCTAGTTTATACCGTCATAGAGGATGTGTGACATGTTCTGCCTCCAAATAGTTATTGCAGTTATTAAATACTTACTGACATACATTAAAATTGTGTGGGTAGAAAAACTTAGCAACATCAGATTCTCAAATGAGAACTGGACTATATTCTTTCTGATTTTTACTGTTTTATGCACCAATAAATAATTATCCTTTACTTTTGGGTTAAACAGTACTAGTATTATTTATTTATTTATTTATTTATGACAGAGTCTCACTATGTCACCCAGGCTGGAGTGCAGTGGCGCGAACTCGGCTCACTGCAAGCTCCGCCTCCCAGGTTCATGCCATTCTCCTGCATCAGCCTCCCGAGTAGCTGGGACTACAGGCTCCCACCACCACTCCGGGCTAATTTTTTGTATTTTTAGTAGAGACGGGATTTTACCGTGTTAGCCAGGATGGTGTCGATCTTCTGACCTCGTGATCCACCTGCCTCGGCCTCCCAAAGTGCTGGGATTACAGGTGTGAGCTACCGCGCCCCACCACTACTAGTATCTTTGATAATAGCAATCACTATTAGTTAATCATCATGTTGTTCTGCATGGCCAAAGCCTTTCGTGTTTCTTACATAACATCTATGTTTTATGACATCTTGCCTGTCAGTGGACTTGAAATGCTACTTCTGTGTGATCCTTTGATTAGAACCATCAGCATCACCTGGGATCTTATTAGAAGGGCAAATTTCTAATTTGACCCTTAGAAATATGACCCCTTGGGGTCATGCCATTCTCCTGTCTCAGCATCCCGAGTAGCTGGGACTACAGGTGCCCCCACCACACCCGGCTAATTTTTTTATATTTTTACTAGAGACGGGGTTTCACCGTGTTAGCCAGAATGGTCTTGATCTCCTGACCTCATGATCCGCCCGCCTCGGCCTCCCAAAGTGCTGGAATTACAGGCGTGAGCCACTGTGCCCAGCCAGATTTTGTTTTAAATATGAAGCTTTTTCTTCTTGTAAGATATTCCACCTAAATCTCTTAGGCTATACGTACAGTATAAATTTAGAATATATAAATAATCTAAAAAGTACAAATAAAGGTGACTGAAACAATTGTTACTTCTTGTTTCTAGGGAGAAAATTAAACTGCTACATTTATTTGCTATATCTCACTTAACCAAATAAGTCTATCAAAATTTAGTTTTACCATAAAAGTGCATTTGTAACTGTAAAAAACTAATAGTTGATTCTCAGTCTTTCAAACATAGAATTCATTTATTAATAGAAATAATACATGGACAAGTGCTGTTTCAATGAGTGGGATCAAACTGAATCTCCAACACCATTCTATGGAGCACCTAATAAGATCCAGGATATGTTTTTCAATATTATAAGGAAAGCAAATTAAGCTTAGTCCCTGTCTTAAAGTATAGTCACTTCTGGTAATTTGGTATAGAGGGCTTTCGAACTTTTTCAGTCATTTCCACCTTAGAACAGAAGATCTTTCGAGCTTTCCAGTGATAAATAGGCCTATGGGCAGTGGAATATTGAAGAAGAACAAATTGTTGTACATTTGTTGCTATAAACATAGACGAATCTTTTTTATATCTTGATGAGAAAAGAATGTGTGCTTACATGCATATTTTATATATAAATTAGCCTAAAAAGTATACATAGCCCAGTATTTTCATTATGCTCACTTTGACAGTATATTGGAAGATACTAGAACAGTACACATTCGCAGGATATACAATGAGTGTCTCCATCCCAAAAAAATTTGGGAAAGGAGATGGCATTACATGTACACTTGTTCCAGAAACTGAGTATGAATAATTTAGGGGTATGAGTAATTAAAGTCCTGTTAACAGAAATACATAACACAACTCTTTGTGGGATTAATTTTTAAAGTCATAAAAAAACTAAATAGGTAACGATGTATTTATAATGATACATAATGAATAATTTAAAATAGCAGAAAATAAAAACATTTACTTAAGACAACATTAATAACATAATAACAAAGCATTCTCTAGAATCATTGAAATTCTCATACTTGTTGAAAATATGTTGCCAACTGCCACGTGGCAGTCAATGTTTTTAACAGAGTGTTGAATTAGAGTCTTCAATAAACCCAACAATATACCAATTTTGGTTTATGAATATAAAGTCTTAGTTATACTTAATAGCATATTTAGTAGGTTACTAGTAAGGACTGCTTAATTGTGTAAAAGTGAAAGCCAATGGAATTATACATCATTTGCCTGAGGAACTGAGAGCAAGACATACCATTTTTTTTCAGCTCAGAGCCAATTCAGAAGACTATGCATTTCAGAATCATGTGTATTGAGGAAGATGAGATATCAACACTAAAATTAAAGCCTGTCAGAATTATATAGTACTTGAAGATGACAGCAGAAAGGGTATCTGTATGGAGCACATGCATAAGACCAAATGTGTGACAGATGAAATATGTAGTAATTAGCCTTCTGATCACAAAAAGGTCATTTCAGTCTGAGGTGGGTGTGGGGAATTGGACCAGGCCTTGCATCATGTGAAGCACCTGGAAAGTAAAAGAGAGAAGAATCCTGATGTGGAGATGTGAGTCAATGCACGAAGGTCAAGGAATATCCAATTACTACATTTAAACTATTTGGTTATCCTCAAAGTTAAAAAATATGGAGAAGATATATTAATTACAAGTATACTTAAAGGAGGAGAACCTCCAATTTAAAAAGTTACATTTTTTAAAGCAAACTATTTTCAATCATTTTGGAGACTAATATTGCAAAATGCTCATATTCATATGGCAATGCAAAACTTTTTTCAAGGTGTGCAATGTAGTTATTTCATTATGCTTTAAAGAATGGGACACATGAAATTACTGAGTTGATAAAGGCAACAAACTCTTTTGTACTAAAATATAAGCAAATATTGTTGGAATATTTAGGGATCGGGGAATGATACTGAGGGAATTTTAGAGAGGAGATGGATAAATGTTTATACCACTCAGTTTTCTAGTTTTATTAATCATCTTATTACATTGGTTGTAAAAACCCGCTGAAGGGATTCTTTGTTATTAGTTACTAGGAAACCAAGACACAACTGGATTATAAAGCAGTTATGATTACTAAGAGTCAGGTCACTATAAAATATCTCTCAGTCTTCATCTGAACTTTACTTTTCTTATAAGTAGACATCTTATCATTTCTGTTTCTTTCTCCATCTGATATCATCCTCCCCTTCCTCCCTTCCTCCCTCCATTCCTTCCTTTCCCCTTTCCCTTCCCTTTCCTCTTCCCCTTCTCCTTCTCCTTCCTTCCTTCCTTCCTTCCTTCCTTCCTTCCTTCCTTCCTTCCTTCCTTCCTTCCTTCCTTCCTTCCTTCCTTCCTTCCTTCCTTCCTTCCTTCCTTCCTTCTTTTCTTCCTTCCTTCCGTCCTTTCTGTGTTTTTTATGCATGTATGCATGTATCCTATGAGCTAGAGTTCTAGCACCTGCTTTTCCAAAAACCTCAGAAGTAACCACTAACTTAAAAATTTTATTATTCTCATGCATAATTTTATAATCTCTAATACATATACACTTTGCTACACATATTTTTACTTTCAAGTTTATTAAGTTATATTTGGAGACTAGTTAGATCACAATATGTTTAATTAACAAGGGGACATCCCCATCTCTTTTAAGAAGTTGCAGTCTTGTGAAACTATAGATTTCAAGCTACTCAACATCATAGAGTATTTTTTTTTCTTTTTTTTTGAGACATGCTCTTCCTGTTGCCCAGGATGGAGTGCAGTGGCATGATCATAGCTCACTGCAGCCTTGACCTCCCACACTCAAGTGATCCTCCCACCTCAGCCTCCTGAGTAGCTGGGACTACAGGGAGGCACTACCATGCCCAGTTGACTTTTGCAGTTCTTGTGGAGACTGGGTTTCACCATGTTGCCCAGGCTGGTCTCAAACTCCCGGGCTGAAGCCATCTGCCTGTCTTCGCCTCCCAAACAGACCGTGCTGGGTCTGTTTTCTTTTATAAAGTAAGGTCAGAGGCAGGAAAAAAAGAAAAAGAAAAAAAAGGCCCAGTCACCTGGCTCCATTGCTTTCACATGGTTTGGGAATGATGCATAATGCTGCTACTTACTTCCCCACTTCTCCTCACTTCAAGCAATACCTCTAGCAGACACCATCCCATCTTCTTTCCTCTTTCCTCATCTCCTCTTCAAGATAATAAGCATTATTGTGCCCTCAAGAAGCTAAAATTAAACTTAGCTGGCTTGTTCACTGTTTGCTCCGAGATCTCCGGAGCCACTGTGAATATCACGAAACTTAAAATTTTCACTTTTCTCTCAATATCTTAACTCACCCTCTCTCCTTCACATGTGCATTTTATGGGATAATTTCCTTTAACATAATGTTGTAGTTTTTTAAATGTAAAAGTTGAATTGCAAAGGTACTAAGTTGACAACTCCAGAAAGTTTAGCTTTCTGTTTATCCAGTATGAGGATATAGGGTCCTATGGGGGAGAGCAAATAAACATGTCCCTTATCTGTGCAAATAATAGACTAGAATATTTTCCCAGTCACTGCTTTACTTAACTATTCCACAAAATATTTGCATTCTTAGAGACTGTCATCTAAGACAAAACCTTTGGTGCCTTTTTTCACCTAATGATACGATGAGTTCTTCTCATAATCCCTGTAATAATCTGTGATGAAATGCCTCATGATATGAATAGTCTCCTGGTGCACATGAGTGCAAATTCTTCTTCAGGATAGATCAATGAGTGAAATTGCTGGAAGGAATGTCAATGTTCCATATTATAATAAGATGAAATTGTTTTAAATGTGATTCTGCCAATTTACCCTCTCTCCAGCAATAGAGTTGCTATTGATTAATATTCTTGCCCACACTTTCTATTGTCAAGCTTCTTCATCTCTGCCAGCATAATTCATAAAGTGATTTCTCATTATGGGCTTGATTTGCATCTCCATAATTATGAGTGAGACTGGGCATGCTTGCCTATGCTCACTTATCATTCATGTGTATCCCTCTCTGTGTCTTCTGCTTGCTTGTGGCATGTGTCTGTTTTCCTATTGGGTTGTATTTTTCTTATTGGCTTGTAGGAGTTCTTTATGTATTCTGGATACCAATCCTCTGTGTCTTCGATGTGTTTTAAATATCATTTCCCAGTTGTTACACTTACGGTGTTTTTTTTTTGTTTGTTTGTTTGTTTGTTTGTTTGTTTTGAGGTGTGATGTGTTTTAATGAAGTAAAATAGTTTCAAATTTATTTTTAATCTTTATTGCTTTTTGCATCACTCAAATAATCTTGCCCAGGACCAAGGTCATCAAAAGTTTCTTCATATTTTGCTCTGAGGCTTTTATAGTTGGCCTTTTAAATCTAAGAGATGTACATTATCTGAGATTGATTTTGCATATGGTTGAAGTGGGAATTCAATCCCTCTTCTCCCCCACTCCCCTTTTTGTTCTCAGTACTATCATTACCCCTTGATCTGCCACATTATTTCTGTCATTTCAAAGTTTCCGGATATGCATTGATCTACTTCTGGAGTATTTAGTTTGTTCAGTTGGTTAATTTGTATTTCCTTGCATGAATACCATACATCTTAATTGCTTACAGCTTTATAATAAATCTTGATTTTATTGGGCAAGTCTCTTCACCTTGTATGCTTTCTTCAAAATTGTATCAGTTATTTTTGGCTCTTTACTGCTTCATATAACTTTGTCAAATTTTTCATTCAAAATTCATCTTAATTTTAACTGCTGTTACCTTGATACAGAATTTAAGATACTGAATATCAGGACTACTAAAGATGATATTCTCAATTTTTATTTAGGTCTTCTTTATTTTTTTCCTTTTTGTTTAATTTTCCTGTTTATTGATGTATAATAGATGTCCATATCTTGAGAGTATATGTGACGATTTAATATATTTATATAAGTTTTAAAGATCAAATCAGTGTAATTGGGATGTCCATTATTTAATTTGTCTTTTCTTTATGCTGAAATTATTTAAATTATTTTCCTCTAGCTATTTAGAAATATACAATAGGTTATTGTAAACTATTGTCCCCTGCTGATCTATTGACCACTAAGTTTTATTTCTTTTATCAACTGTATATTTGTATCCATTAATCAATCTTTTTTTGTCTCATCACTTCCCTGCCTCTAGTATCCACCATCTACTCTTCATCTTCTTAAGGTCCACTTTTTTAGCTCCTGTGTATGAATGAGAACATGTGATATTTGTCTTTGTGTGCCTGGTTTATTTTGCTTGACATGACTTGCAGTTCCACCCATGTTGATGCAAATGACAGGATTTCATTCTTTTTTATGGCTGAATAATGTTTTGTTTTGTATATATTCCAAATTTTCTTTATTCACCCATTGATGAAATTTTCTTTATTCATCCATTTCTTTATTCATCCATTGATGAGGTTGATTTCATATTTTGGCTATTGTGAATAGTGCTGCAGTATACATTGGGGTGCAAATATTTCTGAGATGTATTGACTTCTTTTCTTTTGGATATACACCTAGCAGTGGAATTGCTGGATCATACAGTAGTTTTATTTGTAGTTTCTTAAATAACCTCCATACACTTTTCCATAGTAACTGTACTAATTTATATTCCCACCAACAGAGTACAAGTGTTCCCCTTTCTCCGTATCCTTGCCAGCATCCATTATTGCTGGTATTTTAGATAAAAGTAATTTTAACTGGAGTGAGATGGTATCTCATTGTGGTTTTAATTTGCATTTCTCTGATGATTATTAGTGATATTGAGCACCTTTTCATGTATCTGCTGGCCATTCATATGTCTTCTGAGAAATGTTTAATTAGCTCTTTTGTCCATTTAAAAATCCAATTGTTATTATTGTTATTTTCTATTGAGTTGTCAGAGCTTTTTATATATTCTAATTATTAATCCCTTTTTGGATGAATAGTTTGTGGTATTTCCCCCTATTCTATGGGTTGTCTCTTCATTTTGTTAATTGTTTCCTTTGTTGTACAGGAACTTTTTAGCTTGACACAATACCATTTGTCTGTTTTTGCTTTTGGTGCCTGTGCTTTTGAGGTCTTACTCAAAGAATCTTTGCCTAGATCAGTGTCCTTGAGCACTTCCCCAATACTTTGTTCTAGTAGTTTCATAGTTTCAGATCCTATATTTAAGTCTTTAATCCATTTTGATTTAATTTTTTGCATATAGTAAGAGATAGGGGTCTAGATCTCTAGTTCCATTCTTCCACATATGGATAGCCAGTATACCCAACACTATTTATTGAAGAGACTGTCTTTTCTCCATTGTATATTCTTGGAGCCTTGGTCTAAAATGAGTTGGCTGTATATGTGTGGATTGATATCATTTTAATTGATAGATTAAAATGGTCTATGTCTCAGTTTGTTTCCTTCTTTCCTTTTCCTTCCTTCCTTCCTTCCTTCCTTCCTTCCTTCCTTCCCTCCTTCCTTCCTTCCTTCCTTCCTTCCTTCCTTCCTTCCTTCCTTCCTTCCTTCCTTCCTTCCTTCCTTCCCTCCTTTCTTCCTTCCTCCCTCCCTCCCTCCCCCTCCCTTCCTTCCTTCCTTCCTGTCTCCCACCTTCCCTCCATCTTTCCTTTCTTTGTTTTCTTTCTTTCTCTCTCTCTTAAGTTTCCTTTCCTTGTCTTTTTTCTTTCCAGTACCATGCTGATTTGGTTACTGTAGCTTTGTAGTATATTGTGAAATCAGGAAGTCAGGTAGTGTAATGCCTCCAGTTTTGTTCTTTTTTCTTAGGATTTCCTTGGCTATTATGGCTCTTCTGTCATTTCAAATAAATTTTTGAATTTGTTTTTTCTATTTCTGTGAAGAATTTCATTGGTATTTCAATAGGAATTGCATTGAATTTGTAAATTACTTTGGGAAGAATTGTCATTTTAACAATATTAATTCTTTAAATCCACATGGAATTTTTTCCAATTTTTTTGTGTCCCGCTAGATTGCTTTCAAAAGTGTTTTATAGTTTTCCTGTAGAGAGATTTTACTTCTATTTTATTTTATTTTATTTTATTTTATTTTATTTTATTTTATTTTGTTTTTGGGACGGAGTCTAGCTCTGTCACCCAGGCTAGAGTGCAGAGGCATGATTTTGGCTCACTGTAACCTCCGCCTCTGGGGTTCAAGTGTTTCTCCTGCCTCAGCCTCCCTAGTAGCTAGCATTACAGGCACCTGCCACTATGCTCAGCTAATTTTTGTATTTCTAGTACAGACGGGGTTTCACTGTGTTGGCCAGGCTGGTTTCAAACTCCTGACCTTATGATCCACCCACCTCAGCCTCCCAAAGTGCTGGGATTACAAGCGTGAGCCATCGTGCCTGGTCTATTTTTATTTTTTTAATTTTATTTTATTTTAGGTTCCGGGATACATGTGCAGAACATGCAGGTTGGTTACATAGGTAAACATGTGCCATGGTGGTTTGCTGCACCTAGCAACCTATCACCTAGGTATTAGGCTCCATGTGAATTAACTACCTGTTCTGATGCTCTCCCTCCCCCGCCCACCAACAGGCCCTGGTATGTGTTGTTTTCCTCCCTGTTTCCATGTGTTCTCATTGTTCAGCTCCCACTTATGAGTGAGAACATGTGGTGTTTGGTTTTCTGTTCCTGTGTTAGTTTGTTGAGGATGATGGCTTACAGCTTCATCCATGTCCCTGGAAAGGACATGATTTCATTTCTTTTCATGGCTGCATAGTATTCCATAGGGTATATGTACCACGTTTTCTTTATCCAGTCTATCATTGATGGACATTTGGGTTGATTCCATGTCTTTGTTATTGTGAGCAGTGCTGTGATGAACATATGTATGCATGTATCTTTACAGTAGAATGATTTACATTCATTTGGATATATATCCAGCAAAGGGATTGTTGGGTCAAATGGTATTTCTGGTTCCAGATCCTCGAGGAACTGCCACATTGTCTTTCACAGTGGTTGAACTAATTTGCATTCCCACCAACAGTCTAAAAGCATTCCAATTTTACTGCAGCCTCACCAGCATCTTCTGTTTCTTGACTTTTTGATAATCAACATCCTGACTGGCGTGAGATAGTATTTAATTGTGGTTTTGATTTGCATTTATCCAATGCTCGGTGATGGTAAGCTTTTTTTCATGTTTGTTGGATGCATACATGTTTTCTTTTGAGAAGTGTCTGTTCATGCCTTTTGCCCACTTTTTGATGGGTTGTTTGTTATTTGTTTTTTTTCTTGTAAATTTATTTAAGTTCCTTGTAGATTCTGGATATTAGACCTTTGTCTGATGGGTAGATTGCAAAAGTGTTTTCCCATTCTGTAGGTTGCCTGTTCACAGCAATGATAGTTTCTTTTGCTGTGCAGAAGCTCTTTAGTTTAATTAGATTTCATTTGACAACTTTAGCTTTTGTTGCAATTGCTTTTGATGATTTCATCATAAAATCTTTGCTCATGCCTATTTCCTCAATGTTATTGCCTAGATTTTCTTCTAGGGGTTTTGTAGTTTTGGGTTTTACATTTAAGTCTTTAATCCATCTTGAGTTATTTTTTGTGTAAAGTGTAAGGAAGGGGTCCAGTTTCAGTTTTCTGTATATGGCTAGACCAGTTTTCCCAGCACCATTTATTAAATAGGAAGTGCTTTCTTCATTGCTTGTCCTTGTCAGGTTTGTTGAAGATCAGATGGTTGTAGATGTATGGTCTTATTTTTGAGATCTCTATTCTGTTTCATTGGTCTACGTGTCTGTTTTGGTACCAGTACCATGCTGTTTTGGTTACTGTAGCCTTGTAGTATAGTTTGAAGTCAGGTAACGTGATGACTCCACCTTTGTTCTTTTGGTTAGGATTGTCTTGGCCATATGGGCTTTTTTTGTTGTTGTTCCATATGATTTTCAAAGTTGTTTTTTCTTTCTAATTCTGTGAAGAATGTCAATGGTAGTTGGATGGGAATAGCATTGAATCTTTAAATTTTATAAATTACTTCGGGCAGTATGGCCGTTTTCATGATATTGATTCTTCCTATCCTAGAGGATGGAATGTTTTTCCATTTGTTTGTGTCGTCTCTGATTTCCTTGAGCAGTGGTTTGTAGTTCTCCTTGAAGAGGTCCTTCACATCTCTTGTGAGCTGCATTCCTAGGTATTTTATTCTCTTTGTAGCAATTGTGAGTGGAAGTTCATTCATTGTTAGGCTCTCTGCTTATCTATTGTTGGTGTGTCGGAGTGCTTGTGATTTTTGCACATTGATTTTGTATCCTGAGACTGCTGAAGTTGCTTGTCAGCTTAAGGAGCTTTTGGGCTGAGACAATGGGGTTTTCTAGATATAGGATCATGTCATCGGCAAACAGAGGAAATTTGACTTCCTCTCTTCCTATTCCTTTATTTCTTTCTCTTGCCTAATTTCCCTGGCCAGAACTTCCAATACTATGTTGAATAGAAGTGGTAAGAGAGGGCATCCTTGTCTTGTGCCAGTTTTCAAAGGGAATGATTCCAGCTTTTGCCCATTCAGTATGATATTGGCTGTGGATTTGTCATAAATAGATCTTACTGTTTTGAGATATGTTCTGTCCATACTTTGTTTATTGAGAGTTTTTAACATAAAGGGATGATTATCTTTCTAATATTGACAGTGGGGTTAAAGTCTCACACTATTATTGTATGGGAGTCTAAGTCTCTTTGTAGGTCTCTAAGAGCTTGCTCATTGAATCTGGGTGCTTCTGTATTGGGTGCATATATATTTAGAATAGTTAGCTCTTCTTGTTGCATTGATCCATTTACCATTATGTAATGCCCTGCTTTGTCTTTTTTGATCTTTGTTGGTTTAGAAACTAGAATTGAAACTCCTGCTTTTTCTGCTTTCCATTTGCTTAGTAAATTTTCTTCCATCCCTTTATTTTGAACCTATGTGTGTCTTTGCACATGAGATGAGTCTCTTGAATATAGAACACCAATGGGTCTTGACTGTTTATCCATTTTAGCAGTCTTTGTCTTTTAATTGGGGCATTTAGCCCATTTGCATTTAAGGTTAATATTGTTATGTGTGAGTTTGATCTTGTCATCATGACGTTAGCTGGTTATTTTGCATAGTAGTTGTTTATCCACAGTGTCATTGGTCTTTGCATTTCAGTGTGCTTTTGCAGTGGCTGGTCCTGGTTTTTCCTTTCCATATTTAATGCTCTCTTTGGGAGCTCTTGCAAGGCTCCCACTCGCTTCTGGCTTGTAGGGTTTTTGCTGAGAGGTTCATTGTTAGTCTGATGGACCTCCCTTTGTAGGTGACCTGGCCTTTCTCTCTGGCTGCCCTTAAAGCATTTTGATCTTGGAGAATCTGATGATTAGGTGTCTTGGAGCTGATCTTCTCGTGGAGTATCTTTTACTGGAGTTCTCTGTATTTCCTGAATTTGCATGTTGGCCTGTCTTGTTAGACTGGGGAAGTTCTCCTGGATGATATCCTGAAGTGTGTTTTCCAACTTGGTTCCATTATCCCCATCTCTTTCAGGTACTCCAATCAGTCATAGCTTCAGTCTTTTTACATAGTCCCATAGTTCTCAGAGGTTTTATTCATTCCTTTCCATTATTTTTTTCTCTAGTCTTTTCTGCCTGCCTTATTTCAGCAAGATAGTCTTCAAACTCTGATATTCTTTCTTCCAGTTGATTATTTTGGTTATTGATAGTTGTGCTGTGTTTTTCAGCTCCATCAGGTCATTTATGTTCCTCTCTAAACTGGTTACTCTAGTTAGCAGCTCTTGTAAACTTTTATGATGGTTCTTAGCATCTTTGCATTGGGTTAGGACAGGCTCCTTTACCTCAGCCAAGTTTATTAGTACCCACCTTCTGAAGCCTACTTCTGTCAATTCGTCCATCTCATCCTCCTTCCAGTTCTGTGCGCTTGCTGGAGAGGCATTGCAATCGTTTGGAGGAGAAGAGGCACTTTGGCCTTTTGAGTTCTCAGCATTTTTTGTTGTTATTGATTCTTTATCATCTTCATGAGTTTGTCTAGTTTCGATCTTTGAGGCTGCTGACCCTTGGATGAGGTTTTGGTGGGGACTTTTTTGTTGATGCTGTTGTTGTTGCTTTCTGTTTGTTTTTCTTTAAATAGTCAGGTCCTTCTTTCTTTTACTTCATTTATTAAATTGATTTATCAATGTTTCATATGTTTTTAGCTATTGTAAATGATGCTGCATTGATTTCTTTTTCAGACCGTTTGCTGTTGGCATATATCATGCTACTGATTTTGTATGTTGATTTTTTATCCTGCAACTTTGTTTAATTTGTTTACTAGTTCTAACAGTTTTTTTGTGAAATTTTTAGTTTTTTCTAAGTACAAGATCATGTCATTGGCAAACTATGCTAATTTAACTTCTTCCTTTCCAATTTGGATGCCTTTTATTTCTTTCTTTCATCTAATAGCTCTTGCCAGTGCTTCCAATATTATGTTGAATAAACTGGTGAAAGTAGGTATCCTTTTCTTGTTCCAGATCTTAGAAGAAAGGCTCTTCATTTCTCACTGTTTATTATGATGTTAGCTTTGGGTTTGTCATATGTGATCTTTATTATTTTGAGGTATGTTTCTTCTATACCCAATTTGTTGAGGGTTTTTATCATAATAGGATTTGAATTTTATCAAATACTTTTTAGCACCTATTGAAAATATCATATGGCTTTTGTTCTTGGGTTTGTTAATGTGATATATCACCTTCTAACATTTGTACATGTTGGAGCATTCTCGCATCCCTGGGATTAATCCCACTCAGTCATGGTGAATGATCTTTTTTAATGTGTTTTTGAATTTGGTTTGTTATTATTTAGTTGATGATCTTTGCGTCTATGATCATCAGTTATGTTCATTAGCCTGTACTTTTCTTTTTTTGTTGTGTCTGTCTGGTTGTGGTATCAGGGTAATGCAAGCCTCATAGAGTGAGTTTGGAAGTATTCCTTCCTATTCAATTTATTTGTTGTTCTTTGACCTTCTGTTACCTCAGTATTTCTTTTTTTATTCTCAAGTTTTGAAAAGTTTGCTGTTATTATTTCTTTGAATAGTCCTTTTACCCTTTGCTCTTGCTCAACTTCCTCTTGAACACCAATAATTCTTAGATTTGGTATTGTTAAGTAATTTTCTTTACCTCATAGACAGTATTCATTCTTTTTAATTTTTTTCATTTTTCTGCTCTGATTGTGCATATTCTTTCTTTCTTTTCTTTTCTTTTTTTTTTTTTTTTTTTGTTGTTGTTTCATAGGGCCTCACTCTGTCACTTAGGTTGGAGTGCAGTGTCAGGATCATGCCTCACTGCAGCCTTGCTTTCCTAGGCTCAGGTGATTTTCTCACCTCAGCATCCCAAGTAGCTGGGACTACAGGCACATGCCACCACACCCAGCTAATTTTAATATTTTTTTTGTAGTAATGGGATGTCACTATGTTGCCCAGGCTGGTCTGGAACTCTTTGGCTCAAGTGATTGCCCGCTTAGTCTCCCAAAGGGTTGGGATTACAGGCAAACTGCATCTGGCCTGACTGTGCATTTTCAAATAACCTGTCTTCAAGCTCATTTATTATTTTCTCTGCTTGATTCATTTTGATGTTGAGAGCCTCTAATGGATTTTTCAGTTCAGCAAATGTATTTCTCAGTGCCAATATTTCTTTTTTTTCCCTTTCATTCTTTTTTTAAATTTGAGACAGGGTGTCATTCTGTTACCCAGCTTGAATTGCAATAGTACCATCACAGCTCACTGCAGCCTCAATCATCCAGGCTCAAGGGATCCTCCCACCTCAGCCTCTCAAGTATCTGGGACTACAAGCACACACAACCATGTCTGGCCATTTTTTTGAAAAATTTTTTCGTAGAGACAGAGTCTCACCATACTGCTCAGACTGGTCTTGAACTCCTGGGCTCAAGTGATCCTGCTGCCTCGGCCTCCCAAACTGCTGGGATTATAGGCAGGAGCCACCATTCCCAGCCTGTGCTAAGATTTCTGTCTGATTTTTAAAAATTATTTCAATCTATTAAATTTATCTGGTACAATTCTGAAAAGCTTTTCTGTGTTATCTTGGAGATCATTGAATTTCCTTAAAACTACTGTTTTGAATTATTGGTCAGAGATCGCATATTGCTGTCTCATTAGAGTTCATCACTGGTTCTTTGTCTTTTTCTGTTTCCAGAGGTCATGGTTCCGTTTGCTGTTGTATCTTGTGGACTTATGTCTATGTCTTTGTGTTCAAGGATTGTTTATTCCAGTGTTCTCTGTGTGACTTGTTTTGGTTTTTATTGGATATGTTTGCTTAGAAATTCTTTCTAATTTACCTGTTGATTTTCTTTCTCTCCCTCCTTCCCTCCCCTTCCTTCCTTCCTTTCCCTTTCTTTTTCTTCATTCCTTCATTTTTCTTTCTTTCTTTTTCTTTCTTTCTTTCTTCTTTTTCTTTCTTCTTTCTTTTACTCTCTTTCTCCTTCTTTCTCTTTCTTTCTTTACTTCTCACTTTCTTAGTTTCTTTCTTTCTTTCTCTCCCTCCTCTCCCTCCTTCTCCTCCTCCTCTCCTCCTCTACTTCCTCCTCATCATCCTCCTCCTCATCATCATCCTTCTTCTTTCTTCTTCTTCTTCTTCCTCTTGTTCTTCCTCTTCCTAATCCTCATCCTCTTCCTCCTCCTACTTTTCCTCCTCTTCTTCTTCCTTCTTTCTTTATTTTTTTTCCTGCTAGGTCACTACCTCCTTTTCAGAGCGAAATGACACCTTAAGCTCAAGTTTGCCTTGGTTCCAGTAATCAGAGTACCACTTGTCCAGAAGCAAGGAGATCCCAAAGGGGAAGTGCCAATAGTGTGGGAAGACTGGTTAGGGATTCATGCCCAGAAGGCCTGTGGGACAAACCTCCTACAGGGTAGTGCAGCTGAATAGTCACTGTGATGTGGCATATTTTTGGCATAGTTACAGGGCAGAATTTCCAGTGATGGGAATGGTAGTCCTGCATCCCCCTTCTGTCTCTAATAAGAGAAATATGGCTCTGTCCTGCCCAGCCCACAGAGGGCCAGACTTTTAAGGTTATCTCCCTTGTTCCTTGAAAATGGCTGTTATCCTGTTCTTAAGGTGCGCAGATATCATATTGTTCAAATACACATGCTCTACAAACAATTTGTGCAGTTAATGCAATCATCACAGGGCCCTGAGGCGACATTCATCCTCAGCTTACGAAGATGTCGAGATTAAGAGATTCAAGTAAAGACAGGCATAGGAAATCACAAGAGTATTGACTGGGGAAGTGGTAATGTCCATGAAATCTTCACGATTCATGTTCTTCTGCCATGGCTTCAGCCGGTCACTCTGTTCAGGGTCCCTGACTTCCCGCAGTAGTCTTCGGCTGTCCTTGATGTTTCTCCCTTCTGGTACTCCCAGTGCTTCCTGTGGGTTCAGGCCAGAATAGGTCTCCTGCTAAGGAATTTAAGACGGTGGGGAAGCTGGTTTTCTACCTCAACCTGACTTTCTCCAGTGTGGAAACTGTGAGTTTCAACATGCTTGGGGCCAGTTTGCAGGGAGGGGTGTCACAGAAATAGATGTCCAATTCTCTCTCCTCAGAGTTTTTTCACTTCTCTATGTCCCTAGGAACTATCTCATCTTTATATTTGAGTTCTGGGGTATTGCTGGTGATAAATTCAGTGTTGTATATTTGGTTTTGGTTTTCTGGTGGGAAAGGGGGAGTAAAGGTATCTTGCTTCTGTGCTTCCATTTTGGAATCATGAGTCTTTTTAATGTCTTTAAAGAAAGATTTAAAAGTAAGTTTCTCCTTTAAGTTGCTGGGAATTAAAATATATTTGTAGCCTGGATATCTTTTTTTGTTGGTGGTGGTGTTGCTATTGTAACTGACATTTTAATGTTAATTATTTATTTTTTTCTAAAAGATTATTGTTTGTGTAGCTAATCATTCAACACCTGTAGTCTTAGTAGGTCTAATTCTGATGTTTACTGTTTCTGCTGATTCTTGCTGGTGTGGCTGTTGTTTTCATTTCTTTCTTTTCTTAATTTTTTAAGTTGTAAATTCATACTCAATGAATCATATGTTTGAGACCTGTTTTTTAAAGTGCATTGCTCCATTATATCAGTTTCCTTTAGGCACTAACAACCTGTAACCACATTAGCCTGAATTATTCTGCTTAGGATTTTGAGGCCACATGGGATGATATGAATTCTTAGTCTAAAACTCATCAGGTCTTGCCTTTGTTTGTGAAATTTCAGGAAAGATTCCCCATCCTCCCAGACCTTCTCCTAAACTAGGATAAGCAAGTTTTCCTAACATGTATTTATTAATGGTGAGCTTTGGTTGTTTCACTCTTTCACAGTGGGCCTTGCTTTTCTGAATTACTAGTTTTGAGCTCCAATTCTTGACCCTACTTTGAACCTTGCATAGACCCTGGGCTTTGTCTCTAGTGCACACTTTGGAGGCATTTTAAAAGCAGTCATCCCAAAAGGGTAGCTACACCCCAAAATATCCTGCCCATCAACTCCCGTGGGGATCCTGTTCAAATGCAGATTCTGATTCTGTAGGTCTCCAGTAGGATCTAAGTTTTCATTGTGTGTGTGTGTGTGTGTGTGTGTGTGTGTGTTTTAATTTCTAACAAGCTGCTGGTTGATGTGATGCTGCTATTCTGCAGACCACACTTTTTGTAGCACAGCCCTGGATCACTATGGATTGTCATATGTTACTAGCACTGTTATCCCTCTTGATGCTTACCAGCCACTGCTATTGTGTGCTTTTGTCTTTTTGAACATCAAGAAACTGTCCCTACATTCTTGCCAACTCATACGTACACTTAAAAGATGTTTCAAAATCTTTTTAAATTGAGCAAGTTTAAGTGTTTTGAACTAAAAAGCATTTTAAGAAGTAAAGTCCTAAAAAATGCTCATGTTTTTAGACTTTGAGTATATGTGTATATTTACTTAATGTGTTTCTTTATGTCTAGACCTATGGATCATCTAGTTAGAAAAGAGCAGTAGCTACTCTTTACATATTACCTTAGCTTAATGTCAATGAAAATTTGTTTTGATATTATTTCTATTCTGTTGATGGTCTACAAAGCCGTGTCTGGGACATTGCAGGCAGTGAAAAATGTGTGTTACACTTGTTAAGATCTTGTAACTTGGAATCAGAAATATATGGATTCTAAACAGGTATTACCGTATTATAGCTGTGTGACTTTCGGAAAATTACTTTTCCAAGCTTTTGTTTCTTTAGCGGTAATATAAGTTTAAAGGAATACTTAACTTAGAGGGGTCCTGTGAGAATTTGATGACATAATCCAGCTCTGATATTGCAGATGTTTAAACATTTATTTTTTAAAAGAAACAGGAATGTTTAGAATAAAGGGACTATTGTGATTATATTAAATAATTATTAAAATAATGCTCCTTTATAAGACAAGCCATAATTTTCCTCAAAACTATAATTTAATTAACAAATCATTTCAGAATTATACTTTATGTTTATATTTTAGACTTGTATTGTCCAATAGAGTAGACATTGGCCACATGTTGCTATTTAAATTTAAATTAATTAAAATCAAATGAGGCTGGGTTCAGTGGCTCATGCCTGTAATCCTAGCAGTTTCAGCCCAGGAATTTGAGACCAGCCTGGGCAATATGGCAAAACTCTGTATCTACCAAAAAAAAAAAAAATTAAAAATTAGCCAGGTGTGGTGGTGGATGCCTTTAGTCCCAGCTACTCAGGAGACTGAGTTGGGGGTTGGCTTGAGCCTGGGGTGTCAAGGCTGCAGTGAGCCATGATTGTGCCACTACCCTCCAGCCTGGGTGACAGAGCAAGACCCTGTCTTAAAACAAAAAACAAAAAACAAATGAAACCACAAATTGAGTGTGTCAGTCCCACTAGCCACACTTCGAGCGCTTAATTGCCACAAGTGGGGAGTGGTTATTGCATTGAACAGTGAAGATCTAGAATTTTTCATCATTGAAATTTCTGTTGGTTTGCATTTTTCTAGACTAAATAAATTTTAAAAGTCTATGAATATAGGACAAAAAAAATTTTATTGTAGTTACATGTAAATTAACTAATGCTCCATCCCAGTTTTTTCCCTGAAATCACTGATTTTAGTTTTTGTTGTTGTTGTTTATTTTTAACTGAGCTCAATAATTAGGTTTATGTAAATAAAATTTAAGAAATACAGATTCCAAAAACAAACACACCACCCCGTCATTCCTTCAGAAATGACACTAACACTCTACTATCCTATGCTGTCATCTACTTTTGCTCAGGCCATTCTTTTTTCTTAATGAGTAAAACGACTTCAAGGGAACCAGGAACTTGTATCACTTGGTTACTGGGAAAAGATATAGCAAGTATATTTGTAACACAGTGTAAACAGGCTTAGAGCAAGACATATGTATAACCAAAAGTTTAAAAACAGAAAAAAAGAAAAAGATAAAAGGTAACCTAAAAACAGATTGTGGTGAATTTGCAAAGTAAAAAAGGCAATATGAGATGGAACTGAATAAAGAAAGGAGGGTTCTTGGTTTGTTTCCAGCAGAAAAGATAATAAATCGAGGAAGCTGTGCTGTTCACAATTTGACCTCACCCACAGGAAGTATTGGATGGGTCATTATGGAATTCCTTAAGGAAACGAAAATAGATTTGGAAAAAGTACAGTTTAGGAAATGCCAAGAAGGTGGCTTTTTCAGAGATTTAGTATGTTGAAGAGAAAGGCTAAGGAAATGGATTTTTATCCTCACAGGAAAACAGTATGTTTTATGATGATTTAACTAAGCTGTTAAAATGAAAAAGGGCTAGATTAATAAAATTGATCCTTAGATGATATTCACACTGGGACAAAACATAGCTTCTGAAATAGAAGAACAGACACATTATAGTATATTAAGGGAAAATGTTGGATAGTAGTTAGGTCTGGATACGCTGAAGTTTGTAAGACAACAGCATTGGAACAATTCCAAATGCCTGATGTAATCATCACAACTATTTGATCAGAAAATATATCAATAATTTATTCAAATAATCTTGATTCTCCCACTGCAAACAGATGCATTCCTCAACTTAATCTAAGTCACATCCCTTCTCCCCAAGATTGCTTTATCAAAAGATATAATTTGCAATAGCACAAGAACTAGAATTTATTATTTCAGTGAAATCTAGCTATATTCAAATGTTCCTTAATTTGAAGAGAATAAAGCTAGCAACAACAGGATATCCTGTGTGTGCCGATGTATTTTTAATTTCAAACAGTTAATTAGTGGTAGAGGGATTCCAAGTTGCAAAGGACTTAATTGAAACTGAACATCATATTCCTGGAACACAGTAGGTGCTCACTAAATATGTGTTGAAGCAGTCAGCACCATCATTGTATTAATACTTTTACTCCACAGTTCATGAGAAACATAGATGAGAATAAGGAGCACAGATGTTTTTCTGACAAAGTCTTAATTTCAAGAAAGTCAGCTAACAAGCTACAGAAATAGCAGGGTGCTTCACAAATTGTTAAGCATACATGGGGCTTATAGGAAATTGAATTTACATTTTGAAATGCGATTTGATTAGAATAATTGACTTTGCAACCATTGTGATTTTTCTCAGAATTATCCCATTTTTAAAACATTCTTTATGTTGGGTCCAGTGCTGGGTCTTCTTCATCTTTGTGGCTATTCTTCCCTTCTGCCCATTTTTATCACATGATTGGATACATGTCTGCTTATTTGAAAAAAATGCCATTAAAAATACTCTTGAAATGTTATTGCACAAGCCCAATCTTTGGACATGTTCATTCATTTTAAGTATGGAAACATATTATTAAATAATCTTTGTGTGTCTTTAAAGGGGAAAGCATCTCATATTTAAATATAATTATGCATAAACTTCCCTTGACAAATTATTTTCCACTGATTAAATTCAATAAGATGACAGCAAGAATGAGATAAAAAGATAAATTCAACCAGAAGATGTTGTGGAAAAGAAAATCATTTTACATAGGTCAGTTGTCCTGGGCTCTGATACATTAGTTTTACTTTATTTTGTATACTTCTATCTATTTTATGGGAAAACGGAAATAGAAGCTGTAAAGGATGCCCTGGCAATTTTAATCAGTGGATGCCCGAAGTGAATATTCTCATTTTAGCAGGAGCTTTAAATTTTAAGGAAGTTGTCTGATTTCTCAGCTTGATTCAAAATGAAGGTATTTAGTTTAATTCCCTACTACTTCATGAAAAATTTTTAACAAAGACAGTCTGTTTTATGTTTGTAACAAATATTTATTACTACTCTCAGTAACCCAGTCAAATCAAAGGAATGTAATGAGTTTCATTTTCTGAGTCACTTTCCTCATTAATAGTGATATTATCTTGTATAAATACAAAGATGAAGTGATTTAAAGTTCTTTACGTTAAGAGCAATAATATTATTGTTGCTGTCGAGACATTTTAGTATAGTTGAAGAGAAAATGCTACCGCCTCATGTTCTGATTTTTTAAAAAACAAATGAAATACCCTATTAATACTCTGTCAAATCTTAGAAAGAAATATTCAAGAGGATTTACTGTCATTTTCTTGCAAGTGGTATGGTCCTGATAGTTTATATTATAATATTAAGGAGATATCTTTTCCTGGGGTCTTACACCATCAAATGTCGAGAGCCTTTTAATAATTTATTCAACTTGTCATTTTTCACAGGCTATAAAACTTTTTCTCTACCAAAACAACAAGAATAAAGAGGATTCAAACCATTTGAAAAATTAGTGTGGAGATTTTTGTGGGAAATAAGTTATAAGAAAATGCATAAAGTGAATAATGTTTCCTGTGGCTAGTAGAGTGTTCTCTATGATGAGTGTCTGTGTATAAATGACCTGAAATCTGATCAGGAACAAGGAGGCAAATTGAGCCACAAAGAGGTGTTTTAATGGAATATTCCAGGCTCTTACAATGATGCACTGCTGTGGTTTGCTAGTCTATTTTGATCGTACACCTATGCATCTGCATTTCAGATATAAACAAAACACATAAGAGATCTTCCAGTTTTCTTATCTCATCTACTTAAGTGTGGCTGGCAGGCAAGTCATTAAATTGCTGGAGCTGATAATGTGAATAAAAAATATTAGGAGACACTTGCATATCTGGCAACATGTTACTGGTAAATAATTTATTTGTATTCTTGGAACAGTGCAGAACAACTGAGAGGACTACATGAAGAATTAAATAATGTTTTAAAATTTGGCATTCCTTTCATAAAGCCCCAATCAATTTTGACACTACACTTAACAAGTATTTAAACTGACACTTACTGCTATTTTTCAACATTCTCAAGTAACTTTTAAATACTTTCCTTTTAATCTTCCAATTGTCTGTATACTACACTTGAGCAACTATTATAAAATCAGTTTTTTAAAAATGGTGTCAGTTTTATCTAACAACCCAAAAAACAGTCTCTCAAAAATTATCAAAAAATTTAAATATGGCCTGGCGTGGTGGCAGCACTTTGGGAGGCCGAGGTGGGCAGATCACAAGGTCAGGAGATTGAGACCATCCTGGCTAATACGGTGAAACTCTGTCTCAACTAAAAATACAAAAAATTAGCCAGGCGTGGTGGCAGACTCCTGTAATCCCAGTTACTCAGGAGGCTGAGGCAGGGGAGTCGCTTGAACCTGGGAGGTGGAGGTTGCTATGAGCCGAGATCGTGCCACTGCACTCCAGCCTAGATGACAGAGCAAGACTCCATCTCAAAAAAAAAAAAAAAAAAAAAAAAATTAAATGTGCCAACAATAATAGTTTATGGGTGGGAATATATAGAAGTTTTTGACTCCTGTAAAGACAATTTAGTAAGGTGGCAAAATAGTAACTTTGAGTTTTGGGCAACAGTTCAAATATCTTTGTTTTGGGAAAAGACAACTAGGACCATGTTATATTTGGGGTATTTATGTAAAGCCCTCCCTATGTACAGAGTAACTTCACTTACCGATTACAGAGCTCCGTTTCCTGGGTGGGCCTCATAAAACAGATAGAGAACTTCCTACCAGCGTCCTGAGACAAACCTGCCTACCTGTAAAGAGACAATTCCACTGCATACATCAAGGCAGTGAGTTCCAGGTACAGACCACGCGCCTGCTGGGAAGAGTTCCGTATTAATTAGGCCCAGAGGAAGCTTACCATTGCCACCTAATACTTTACCCTATGCTGCTTTTACCTTTACCCTGTGCTTCAATTATTCCAAAACAAAAGGTCAAAAGGGAATATCAATCATAAGCCAGAAGTCCAGAGGTTTTCCCTTCCAATGTGGACATGAAGGTGTTTTCACACGTGGCAGGGTCTAGCAATATCATCATGCGATTGGCATGGGTTTTCATTTGTCAACTTACTTTTGTACTTGGCTATTTATTGTTTGCACCTGCACACTTCCATCCTATTTCCAGGCCCTGCAAGAGTCTTTCAGAAACCCATCAGAGTCAGAATTGATGCACTTTTCAGACACCATCTGCCTTCATGTTGTTTTTTTTTTTTTTTTTTTTTTTTTTTAATTTTTAAGCTGGATACGTGACTTGGCAGCTCCAATATTTATATTTTCACTATCCCACGGTGATCCCTGATATGTAGTAATTTGTCATTTTGTTGAGGTACAAATCTGAATTATTCTTATCACTCCTTACAAAGACTGATGTGTGAAGCCAGTTATTTATTCAGCAGCAAAACAAACTAACAGCCAAACAACTGCATCTCTATTTAACTTTGCCGGTTGCCTTTCTCACTGCCTGTATTGTCACTCTCTCAAGGTGACAGTCTTTCTTGTTCTTTTTGTTTTTTTCTTAAGGTCCAGCAACCAAGATATAAAACAATGAAAATGAAATAGCATCAAACTAGGGATATGATTTTACACACTGTGGATAGCTCGTGTGACTCTCCACGGATCCATGATTCAAGGAAAACTTAACTATGTTGGCAAATTTGGGGATTATGAGCAGTCTCAGGACATATTCGTTGTAAACGTCGACAAGATGCTAGCAGTGACTTTTTCTTTCAACTCTTGTTCGAATTGTTCCCCACATACAAAATGCCTCCCTTCACTACCTTCTTGCTCGTACTTTACTCTCCAGAAGCAAACACTCGGCTACGTGGTGTGCATCCTTTGAGGCCTCTTTCTACTCACTTACATAAATAGATTTATGTGTCTGTGCATAGACCACTTTATTATTTTTTAAAAATGTAAATTGGGATTATACCAGAATGCATGAGAGCAGGGACTTTGTTGATTCTGCTATAAACAGAGGTGAGAGGAGTGTTTGAAACGTACTAAGCAATCCTGAAATATTTGTTGGGTTAATATAACTTGCCTTTTAAAATTTACTTTATTTTTGTGATGATCATGTCAGTACTTGGGTTTTGTCTACCTCATTTTTTTCCACAGATCTGCATGGGATTCTAAAATGTGAATATATGATAAAGAAATTAAGCACTTTACATCCTAGTTTTTATTAAGACATTCAAGTGTCTCCTTTAAATAAATCCTTTTCTGTGCACAGTGACTTCTTGTTGGAGCTGACAATACAGTCATTCACATTCTCACTTTCAGGGTTATTACACCCTTGAAAGTGTTTGGCTTAGATCGTGTGTTCCTTGAAGGGCAGAGATGGTGTCACTTTAAAAATGAAAATGATTAAGTGTTGAGTTTAGGCAATGAAGCACATTGACAGATACCTATGTAGTTGGTGACTAATAATGTCTAGAGGAACAATTTTGCTAGAATATATTTGGTGGGGAAGATTACAAACTGTGACTTACCTTTAAAAAAATAAACAAGTAGCTTGTTAACAAGTGTTAAGGAGTGGAGTCTTGAATATGCCTGTAGAAGCAAGGTGGACAGAAAATTGGAATTGCCTCCTTAAAAGGCTGTTCTCTTTAAATATTAGTTAACACTCTCCACATCCCACTTTCCTCATTTAGTAAAGTTGACAAGAAGATATGAACTTTTTCAGGTGATGAAAGTTGGCCTTATATTTGTAACTTGCTTACTGGATATTTTTAGAAAACCCCAAATGATGCTCAACCATATCTGTTAAAATATGCAAAAATCAGCATTTTGTCTCAGATTGCATTCAAATTAAACAGAAAGTAAAATGATGAAACTTGGAGAAAAGTGTGAACCTTTCTTACACTGACACAACAATTGTTAAGCTAAGAAACTACTTTTTATTCCCAGATGAGATTAAATAATGATATAGGCACACCAGAAACAATATTTTTATCCCCAGGTAAGAGATTGTTTCTGTCTAATAATCTCAAAATATTGCCTTGGTAGTAATTGTTTTTGTGACATAAAAATGATTGAGAACAAGCCAGTAAAATTTGTTGCTGAAAAAGGAAAACATTAAATTAGGCCCCAACTTTCCATAAAATAGAACCATATGGTACATTTAATTATAAGTTGAGGGGATATTTGAAGTTTTAATTTAAGTGTTTTACTTACAACATTAGCTCAATTCTTCTGCCCAGATGTCTTAACAACAAGCCACAGCACCACATACAGAAAAACAACCACACTAAAGATAAAAAACAAAAACTGATGAATCATATACTTGCTCTGCACAACAAAAAGGTGTAAAACTCTAAAAGCTCATCCTACAGGGTTAACTCAAAATGCAGCTGCACTTGGTGGGCTGAGTGGACAAGACAAGGTTAGAGGAACCCTGATTCTGAGGCTTATTTCTGAGCCCTTTCAATTTACAGAAGCACTCAGCATGCCCCAGTGCCACATTTTGGGGAATCATTTTCTGTACTCCAACACTAGGAACTGATTAGCCTTTGGCGAATTATGTATCATCTCTGAACCTCAGTTTCTTTATCTGTAAAACGGGAAAAAAACGAAACCTACTTCACAGAATTATCATAAGGCTAAATAGTGTGGTAATATATGTGAAAAAATTAGCACGGTACCTTTCACAAAGTAGATACTTAAAAATGTCAGCAACTTCCCCTCATCCTCCTTCACTTCATGCTTTACATGAACCTGGGGCATCTTTAATCAATCACAGTAAGATGGCTATTTTAGAAAGCATGATCGTATTATGTATTGTACAGCTTGAGGGTGGCATGTACTGCCGCAGATGTTACCTTCTTGCCAGGACAATGGAGATTGATGAGTGGAGGAGGGGGGAGGCCCGAATGTGGGGCTCCATCAGGCAACTAATGGGTCCTGTGATCCGTGCCCCTCTCAGTTGCTTGGTTTGAGGCAAGATGAACAGAGCCAGGAACAGCTGAGCAAACAAAGTAATCCAGACCATACTTGTGGTAATGGTGACAAACTCTAAGAAATAACATCAATCATTTGAAGCAATGACCATCTTCTCAGGCTGTGCTCACCTGGATTGGAGGAGGAAAAAAAAGTAAGTGTGCTGTTCAATACTCCTGAGTAAAAGCTCTTTTCAACAGCGATGGCTTTGTTGTTCTCTTATTACTCACTCTATTTTGTCCTCAATACTCACTCTTCTTGTTCCACCTTTGCTTTCAGCATCATAAAGCTGACAGAGCAGACTGTGAAACCAATTCATCGTGTGGCCTGTCCAATGAATTACGTTTACTCCCAATTCTGAAAGGTGCTTTAAAACAAACACAAGAGGAGCCAGCATTTCTCTCATTAGACTACCAGTAGGCGGAAACCTTGGGCTTTACATGAAAAAGGCCCACTTTACTAACCTGAAGAGCATCTTACCTCCAAAGCACTCATCAGGGCAGTTGCTCCCGATTGTGAATTATTATTATTTTCCTGCTGATTTTGTTTTAATGTCCAGTGGAGATACTCACCTTCCCCTTCTAGCTAGTTGACAGATATTCTGGTAAGCTGGGACAGTTGCTGCCTTTGCCCACCTACTGCTTTTTGCCCGGTTTAACACCACCAGTACTTTATTATTCACAGCACCGTTAATTAATTAATAAGGTATTTGGTGATGATATTAAGGAAGCTGGAACCATTTCAGTTTAGATTGGCACTACTCAAGACATCGGTACAATTGATGTTTGCTCAGAAATAGAAGAATATTGCAGGGAATCTGGGAGAGAATAGTAGATGGCGAATTTGGAACCAACTAATTAGAGTATCATTGTAATGTGGATGGGGAACAAGTTAGTATTTACCTTTCTACGAATATAAAAATGATTTCTGAAGCAGTGCCACAAAATGGTGATTCTAGTGGGGATGAAGAACTATTGCAGAGTCTGTCACTCAGAAGCATGCCAGGTTTGAGAAAGCGTATTCACTACACCTATTTCTTATATAAGCCAGAAAGTAAAACTGGACAAAACTTCTTGACTGGAGGAGAGAGAATATATAGAGAGTGAGAAATCAATGTAGGAGGCATTTAGAGTGGGAACAGAAAGTCAAGAAACACTTTGAAAGTAAAAACTAAATATTTGGGAGAGTATTTTACTTATTCATGAGAGCAAAGTATTTCCAAGAACTTTAGCAGCATATATTACATATTTTTAAAGTCCTTGTTACCATGGATTTTAATAGCTGGTATAGCAAAATCTCCTTTTTTATTTTTTATTACGTTGAAGCCTAATTGGAGAAAACAAGGTGGTGTAGCAGACAGAGTGCTACTGAGATTGTAATACTGGCTTTGCAGTATTATATATACTGCAGTTAAATTCAGTGAACATTTTTGAGAGCATCTTGAGTATATGTTCTAGGACCTTTGAGAGTTATATTCATCTTTGAACCCGTTTCCTCCCTGTAAGTTCCAGTTACTATTGCTGTGTAACAAGCCATGCAAAAACATGGTGGCATGAAACACTCATGGTATTGTGCTGATGGATTCTGTGGGTCAGCAGTTTGGACAGGGCAGAACCTGTATTACTTGTCTCTGCACCATGATGTCAGGGGGCTTCAGCTAGGAAGTCTCATGTGGAGGCATCTTTACACACATGTGTCTGGTTGTTAACTTGACTGTTGGCTGGACTCTTGGCTAGAACACCTACACATGACCTCTGGGTGGGCTAGTTTGGGTTTCTTCAAAGAATAGTAGCTGGCTTTGAAGAGTGAATATCCCAAGAGAGCCAGGTAGAGACTAGCCTTGAAAGACATATAGTCTTATATTCACCCTAGATAAAGCCCATCTAGATTGAGTGGAGGGAGCATAAACCCTCTCTCTTGATGGGAGGCATGTCAAAGTCATAGTGTAGTAGTAGCCTGTGGAATGGGAGATGTTTTTTTGAATATCTTTGGAATATACAATCTGCCATATTATAACTCAGTTCAATAAAGTGTTGTGATGACTTGCTGAAGAAATGTTTTGGCTTTCAAAAATGTGAGCATCAGAAGAACTAGAGGTTTTTGAACAACTGTAACATTACAATGAATATTGTATTTTCTTCAGGAAGCATTATAATCTTCACCACCACCCAGGAGGCAACTGGCTTTGTTTGGTGAATACGTTTGGGTTGGTGGAGCAGGGGGTCTTCCAAAGCTCTGACTGAATAACAATACTACATCCTTGCTATCTTTCTTAGGAAGACCTCAGCCTGGGATTTGTTGCCTGCCTCTACCACTTATTATCTGACTGACTTTAGACAAATTAGTTAACATTTCTTTGCCTCAGTTTGTTTATCTATAAAACAGGAGATAATAGTAGCTATCTACTGGAGTTATTTTGGAACAAAAAAGGGCCAGTGCGTGTAAAACAATTTGCACAGTTCCTGAAATATACTAAGCACTCCGTAAATGAGAGTTGTTATCATTTAGGAGGGTAGTTTAAATTATCTGAATGTATTTCTTTCCCTGAGTTAAGTAATTGTTGTTATTCAGACAAAAAGGAAATTTCAGGAAGTGGTAACTTGGTGACGGGGGAAAGAAGTGCATGGCTGAGGGAAACTGGACAAAAACATGTTTAAAAGAGTATTTTAATGCAATTTTGCCACATGGTGTGGGCAACAGGGTCAACGTTCTTCCCTGTCTTTACTCAAGACTCTTCAATGAAACTTCAACTTCCCATTTATGTGCTGTGTAGTTGCATTTATCTTGGGGCTACAATAGAAGCACGGAATCTTTCTTCAAAGAGGAAGAGAATGAGACAGAGGCAGCCTCGAGAGGCCTCTTAGGTTTGTGTTCTGTTTTATTTCCTAGAATTCTTTCAGTGGCTACAGAAGGTGAAATGACAGGTGCTACTGAATCTCTTACTCCTGCCTCAGTCAAAGCTATTGGTAACCTTATTCACATCCTTTGTTTTAATGCTCTGCATAAAGGAATTCTTTGATCTCTAATGACAATATTTGAAAACCCCTCCAGCTCTGAGAATCTTCTAGAATCCACTTCTGGGTGTTCTTGAACATCAGGCAATTATGAATGTATACATAGTCTTCCACAATTTACATTTTTTATTTTAATATCTGTTTCTTGGAGCTGTATGTGGTTCAAAATAAAGTTATTAGAAAAGCAAAATTTTAGATTACTAACAGTGTCACAGATTATCAAAACAAGATTTACATGGATATGAGAATTTGTCTTCCAGTAATATAAGAGAACAAAGACCATGTGGGAATCATATCCCTTTTTCAATACAAATTACTCAAAATGCACACACTCACCATAACAACGTGCTAAACTACCACCACCAAAAGATTTAGCCATGTCACTGTAAGTGGCTTTCATAGTTTTTGATGTTGTCGTTACCTTCCATGCAATGGTTTTATTCTGTGTCAACTTACCTAAACTATAGTAGCTACACTTACCATATTCCTTTTCTTCTGTGGTTCCAGGTTAGAACAAGAGACATGTGTGGGAGATTTGGGTGGTGCAAGTGGAGCAGCAGCTGTCGATATGCTCTGAGGGTCAGACACAAGAGCCGTCCATGGATATTGTTGCTGAGATGCCTGCTCACTTTGTTGTTGTAGCATGCACCCAGACCCTCAGTGCCTCCAGCTCCTCCCGGGTCTCTTCCTTTGCCTTTTCAGAGTTCTAGGCCAGATATGCACACAACTCTGTGGCAGTCATCACCCGTCTGATAGGTTATCATCATCATCAAGGTTGGAGATAATGAGGAGCCAGTGAGAGGTTCCAGTTTGTCCTCCTTCTCCCTCAATTTAAGCTCAACACCAGCCCCAAAGGCAACAACCTTGCATAGATTTTTAAATCAGTTCTCATAATTGCATTAGGTCTAATTTCTTTAGTAACTCCCTCATCCTATATCATCATGGTGTACCTTCTTCAGTTGAATGTATACAACTAATTGATAAACCTAGTATCATGTTTCTTAGCTTTTAAAAAACCCACACCTCTACAACCTTTTCTTACTTTATCTTCCACATATTTCCAACAGTTAAGAAGGTTTTATATACAGTTGACCCTTAAACAACTCAGGGATTAGGGGCACTGACCCCTTGTGTAGTTGAAAATCTATGTATAATTTTTGACCCCCTGCAAACTTAACTATTAATAGCCTGCCATTGACTGGAAGCCTTACTGATACCACAAACCATTGGTTAACACGTATTTTGTATGATACATATATTATATACTGTATTCTTAAAGTGAGCTAGAGAAAAGAAAATGTCACCAAGAAAATCATAAGACAGAGAAAATATATTTCCTATTCATTAAGTGGAAGTGGATCGTCGTAAACTCTTCATCCTCCTGGTTTTCACATTGAACAAGGTGAGAAGGTTAACATTTGAACTTAACCTTGTCCTGAAAACTATCACAAGGATTAGCCAGGCATGGTGGCAACTGCCTGTGGTCCCAGCTGCTCGGGAGGCTGAGGCAGGAGAATGGCGTGAACCCGGGAGGCGGAGGTTGCGGTGAGCCGAGATCACCCCACCGCACTCAAGCCTGGGCGGCGACAGTGCAAGACTCCATCTCAAAAAATAAATAAATAAATAAAAATAAATAAATAAATAAATAAATAAACTATCACAAGGACGGGGAAGAAGGATAATAGGAGAAGGAGGAGGCGGAGATAGTTTTGCAGCCTCATGGGTGGGAGAGGTGAAAGAAAATCCATGTATAAGTGGATCAGAGTAGTTCAAACTCACGTTGTTCAAAGGTCAACTATAGTTTATTTTCAGTACATTATATAAAATCAAGAGGCGCTAAATGATCTGGTTTCCAGCCACTTCTCCACTTCATCTCCTTCTTCCACTCTCATCTACACTTCAAACACACTAATCTCCTCCATGAGCCTCAAACCCAAGGAGGTTCTGTCTCTTTATCTTGGCAAATGGCTGTGACACTTTTCCTGTTATTTACATGGCTGGAATATCTTTTCACTTTTCAAATATTTAATTAAACACCACCACCTATGAGGACCTTACCTAACATTTCTTTCTATGTGATCCCTCCATACCAATGGCATCTATTGCTGAACTGTCTTTGTTTCCTCTATAATATGCACTGCATGATTATAAAATACGTATTTCTTTTTTAGTGTATTTTTGTCCACCTCTGAGCAGAATATACGTTCTATCGTGGCAGAAACTTGAGTTTGTTTTTATTCTCAATTGTGTTCACATTTCCTAGCACAGTGCTAGGAACACATGGCAGCCTTCTCTTGGTGAATCAATAAATTTAACAGCTATGCTAATGCAGTAACATAACAGTCTGGGTATATATACACTTGGAAGCACTCTATTCTCTGACAGGACATAAAAGGAGTTTTCAGGTCATCTTCTTCTGCTGTTGATTGGTGGTAGCTGTGTAAGTTTGAACTTGATCTTGTCCTGAAAATGATCACAAGCTTCCAGGTCCATGTCTACTTCCTAAATCATGCCAGAGTTTTGCCTTTGGAAATTAAATTCAGTATAAAGGACATACATTTCTTTCCTGTAATCCAAAGAATCATGTTTGGATATAGGTTTCTTCTGATGGAGGTGGTAGTTAAAAAATACAGTCCTGACAAATCTTATTAGTAACGTTTAAAAGCATGCATACATCTTGGATGTGATATATGGCCTTCTCCAACACAACCTGAAAAAATGGACCCAATGACCATAGGACATGAGAAAATACGAGACTTTATTTCTTCCTGGATGTTACTGATAGACATATACTTTTATAGATGCACTGCAACTATTTGGAAAGGTAAAAAATGTAACTTATCTCCCTGGGCTCACATAGAAACAGAAATGGTACTGTCTGATCAACTATGCTATTTCTGATGTTCTCTAGAGTCACGTATCTTGAACAGAGCCAATAAAAATGTAAAAAAAAATCACACATACGCCTACCTAGACATAGTCATTCTCTTTTTTTAAAGTTTTCGTATCTATTTCTATTGTCTATCTGCAAAGAAGCTAACTGCAGTTGGGTACTTGTTTCAAAACAGGAGGAAGAGAAGAGCTGGCTTTGCTAACAATTGTTATAGCAGAATCACAGTGACACTTGAAGTATTTTGGCTTTGGAAGTTGTCCTTGTACATTAATTGACATATCTCCGAGAGAATCAAATCACAACATGTAACTGCAAACGTCTGTTTTTCAAAAATCTCCTTTTGTGAAAAAGTATAATCTACTCATTTATTTGATTAAAAAGTACAAATCAGAGGTAAAATATATGGGATAACTATCACTTCCATGGAGAACCTCAACTGACTTCTGAACTAGCTTATTTTCCTCCATTAACATCTCGTTATTTTACCTTGAACTTCTCCTTAATGTAACTTACCACACTGATACTGAAAAGTATGTAAACTTAAAAAAGTATCTCTTCTGTCCTAGACTGTGAATTTTATTATGAAGTCTAGTAAGAACAGGATTATGTTTTTCTTATTTACTGCTGTGAAACCATAGCCTTACACAGTGCCTTGTACATAGCATGTGCTTAATAAATGTCAAATGGAGGAGTTATACATCATGTCCTTCACAAAACGATACCAACATGGTTCATTTTTACCTAGGTTTCCCCCTCTTTTCCACTTTTCATTTCTACATAAAAATGTGGAGACAAAAAATGTCAGACACAAAATTTTGAGAACATCATCACAGATGTTGCAAGACTGGATACTAATACATAACACCATTGTGTAGATGTAGGTATAATGGTGGTAACATTGTGGTCTTCAAACCTGAGAAAATTGCATACGATAAATACTTGGTAATATGCTGAACCAACTAAGTGAGTTTGTGTCACTTTTCTTCCTTAGAACTGAAATCATCAAAGACTTCTGCTTCCTGTCGTGGCTCTTACTCCATTGAAGGTGAAAAACCACACAAATTCCTCAAGAAAATGATTTCCCTTTAGTTTTTAATATCATTGAAGATTATCTTAAATGGTTTCTCTGACCTCTTTTCAAAATTTCAATCTTGAAAATAAAAATAGGATGCCTGCCAGACCTAGTCAGAAAGGGAGGTGAGGAAGTGGGACAAGTGAGGAGATGGTAATTAATCATACCGGTAATTAATTATACCACCTAGGGCACTTACTCCAAATTTGGATGAAGATAAGAATCACTGAAACTTGATAGAAGAAAAAAAAAAATTATTGCTGCAACTGAGACCTACTGAACAAGAATTGCCAGGGTGATCTATATATTTAATACATATCCCTTAAGGATTCTTATCACGCTGGCCAACCTAGAAAGGACTGCTCAAGGTAGCTCAGGCTTCAGGGTGAACCCAAGTATAGGTTACAGGAAGTTGTTCAATAAATCGTGAAAGGCAGAGCAGACTGAGTACAGATCAAAGGAGGTACGTCTGTAATATCAAGAAGCCAACAAGAAACGGAAAAGCTTTCCCAATAGGTTACCATGACAGCTACAGTAATTATAAGAAAATATGCAATCTAGTCTTCTAGGGTAGTTACTTTTTTAAAATAATTGAGGTCTAACTTATATCCAGTAAAGTGTACAAGCCTGAATTCTAAGGTTTGAAAATATTTTACATATGTACACACCTTTGGAACTCCTTTCCAGAACATGATATTAACCATGTCAGTTACCACAGAATGTTTTCTCATGCCACCTCCACAGTGATTTCTAATGTGTTCTTACTCTTTCTACAGTCAGTAGGCTCTATGGTAATGTTTTGTTTCTTTTTCATTGCAGATGTGTGTAATTTGTATTATCTCTCTTATTCTTGCTTGGAGTATGGCAATTTTATAATATTTTCAAAGAACTAACTTTTGGGTTTGTTGCTTTTTCCTGTTATATATGTATATTCTATTTCATAGATTTATGCTCTTAAATACAGATTATATTTCCTCTTTCCACTTTCTTTAGGTTTAATTTGCTATTCTTTTCCAGCTGTATATGAGTTAGAACCTAACATTCCTGAATTTTAACTCTTCTTCATTTTGAATACAAACAGTCCTCAACTTAGGAAACTTTGACTTAACGATTTTTCAAATTTAAGAAGGTGTGAAGGCAATACGCATGAAACCATGCTTGGAATTTTGAATCTGGATCTTTTCCCAGGTTGGTGATATATGGTTCAGCACTCTCTTGCGATGCTTCACAGTGGCAGAGAGCTGCAGCTGCCAGTCAGCCACAGCATCACAAGAGTAAACAACAGACACTGTACCGTGTATTGTGTTGCCCAGTGGTTTTGTCCAAATGAAGGATGTTAGAGTTCTGAGCACAGCCCAGCCGGAGTAGGCTGGACTCAGCTATGATGTTCAGGAAGTTAGATGTATTCAATGCATTTTTAATTTATGATCTTTTCAACCTAAATTGGGTTTATCTGGAGGTAACACCATTATAAGTTGAGGAGCTCTACAGAGTAGACAAGTTACAGTAAGCTAAGGTTAAATTATTATTAAACAATTTAAAAATAAATACATGTAGTATATTCTAAGTGTATAGTGCATAAATTCTGTCATAGTGTACAGTAATGTGTTAGGCCTTCACGCTTACTCTTCACTCATTCCCTGAGTCACCCAGTGACTTCCTGTCCGGCAAACTCCATTCTTGGTAAGTGCCCGATATATGTGTACCATTTTTTATCTTTTATACTATATTTTTAGCTGCACCTTTTCTGTGTTAAGATGTACCAATACTTATCATGGTGTTGCAGATCCTTACAGTATTCAGTATAGTGTCATGCTGTACTTTTTTGTAGCCCAGGAGCAGTAGGCTATACCTTGCAGCCTAAGGCTGTATCAAGCTACACCATCTAGGTTTGTGTAAGTGCACTCAATGATATTTGCACAATGACAAAATCACCTAAGGATGCATTTCTCAGAATATATGCCCATCGTGAAATAATGAATGTACGTTGTTATTAATTATAGTCCCCATGCTGTACAATAGATCTCAATATAAATCTAATCTAAAGGTCTATCATGGCATTTGCAAATAGCGATCCATTTTATTATTTTTATTTTCTAATTCTTATGCCTCTTGTTGTTACCTATTTTATAATTGCTTTGGATAACACCTCCAGAATAATATTATATGGTAGTGGACATAGTGCTCCCATCTTTTCCCTGTTCCAGGCCTTAGTGGGAATGACTCTAGTGTTTTCGGATTAAATATGATGTTTAATATTCAGGTATATATTTGACCATGTTGTAGATATATTCAACCATTCATATTTTCTGCAGAGATTTATTAATAACAGGCATTTTATGTTATTGAAGTATTTTTCAGCATCTATGGAGATAAGCCTACATTTTCCCAGTCAGTCAATTAATATGGTAAATCATATTGATAAATTTTCTAACTTGGAATCTTCCTTTCATTTCTGATATAAAACCAACTTGGCCATTCATATTATTTTCTTAATGTGTGATAATGCTAAGATACTGATACTTCATTTAAGATTTTGACTTTGCTATTTTATTCATAAGTGATTCTAATCTGTAATTTCTTTTTCTCTGTTTTCTTTATCAGATTTTCCTACTAATGTTATAACATTTTCATAAAAAAAATTAGGATGTTTTCCTTTCTATTCTGTATTCTCTAAGAATTTATTGACTAAGGGTACTATCTTTTTCTTCTATGGAAAGGTGTTAAACTGTATTTTCCTAAGAAATACTGTATTTCATTTAGATTTCAAATGTATTTGCACAAAGGTGTACAAAATAGTATTTTCATGATTTAAAAATTTCCTCTGTATTCATAGTTATTTCTCTTTGCCATTTCTTATTTTGTATATTTTTGGTTCCTCTTTTTTTCTAAAACTACTTAGTCTCAATTCTGTCTATATTCTGTCTTATGTTGGTAATAACTGTGTGTATTATTGTGGTGTTTTATATATATATTGGATTTTGTCCCTAGCTCCTGGCTCATAACTCCCATAGACCTGGTTACAGTCTTTTATTAGAATGTTGGGTGCATTAGGCCTCAGGGACAGCCTCTGACCTTCTTCCTGCCTTTCTTTCACCTGCTCCAATGCAGGACTCTAATGTTCTCCTGCTTTTCTCTTTGTGGGGTTTAAGACTCTGCCATGAGAGGGTCCCACCCTATACCCTGGGGGAAGGAATGCTGATGTCATGAAGCTTCCATTAAAAATCCAGGAGGACAAGGTTACCAACCACACATGTAAGTTGAGGACAGTCTGTGTCATAAAGACCTAGCAAATTCATCAGGTGATGATAGTCAATGAGAGATCCCAGCAGCTACCAGCTTAGGCAGTACAGACCAGATGGCCACACAAGCCAATCCAAAGAAATCATAAGCTAAATAAAACAGTTGTTTTAAGCCACTAAAGTTTGTACAGAGTTAACTAATACAGCCTCCTATGTTGCATTATTTTATATTAGTCAATCTTTTTTGTTATTTTATCTCTTCTAAAAGAATGTTAACATTTTTGTGTTGACCGTAGAAATTACAAAATGTCTTTATTACAACCTACTTGAAATTTATGTGTTTTCCACATGCCGATCAGTGTTTGAACATTATAGCAATTTATTCCATTTATCCTCTCTCACTTTTTTTTTTTTTTGCTATTTTTGTTATAGATTTTATCTCTGCTTGTCGACAGCTCAACAAAACATTGTTACTTTAAATGAGGAACTGGCAAACAAGAGGCTGTAGAATGCCATCCTGCTTTTTATTAGTAAAGATTTATTGGAACACAGCTGCTGTAATTTAAACGTGTCCGCACCAAAAATTCAGGTGTTGTCAGTGTGATAATATTAACAGCTGGGGCCTTTAAGAGGTGATTAGGCCATGAGCACTCCTCTCTCCTGAATGGGATTAAGCCCCTTATTTTAGAAGGCTGTGTGCATTTGGTTAGCTTGCCCTTCCACCTTCTGCCATGTTAGAATACGGTGTTCCTCCATTCCAGAAGATGCATTCCCTCATCAGACAACCAAACATGTGGGTGCCTTGATTTTGGACTTCTGAACCTCCAGAACTGTGAGAAAATACATTTCTATTCTTAATTAATTACCCAGTGTCAGATATTTGTTGTAGCAGCCCAAATGGACTAAGAAAACACCCATGCCTGTTTATTTCTGTATTGTCTATGGCTGTTTTCACACTACAGTGGCAGTGGTTGAGTAGTTGTGACAGAGACTGTGTAATCTGTGAAGCTTAAAGTGTGTGCTACAAAAAAATTTTTGCAGACCTCCATTTTAGACAGTCTAAGAATTTGTAAATTTACCCCAATATTTACATTTCTAGGGCTTTTCTGCACTTTTAGCTTTTGTTTGATAGAGTTTTATTTCACCTTCATTTTTGATTGATGTTTTTATTCTGTGTTGGCATTTTTTGCTTTCTTTATTTTGAATTGTCATTTTTTTTTTGTCTTTTTGTTCCCATAATTGTGTTGAGAAGGTGTAATTATCATTGTGATTCCCGAAGGTAATGTGTTCTCCTTTATTCCTTAGGATGCTTTTAGAACTTTTCCCCTTTATATTTGATTTTCAGCAATTTCACTATGATGTGGCCATGTGTGGTTTTCTTTGTATTTATCTTGTATGTGGTTTACTGAGCTTTTTGCAACTTGCGCTGCCAATATTGTATTTGGAATATTTTCAGCTATTATTTTCAAATACTTCTGATATTCTTTTTCTTCTCATTTTTGCATTCTGATTACATATCTGTTTGAACATTATACCGTGTCCCACATCTCTTGTGTTGTTTCTTTCACATTTTTCCAATTTTTGTTCTCATCAGGTTTCAGTTGGCATAGTGACCTATCATTGGGTTGACTAATCTTCTCTTCTGCTATGTCTCATATAAAACCTATCTAATGACCCATGCTTATTTGCACATACAGTAACTTTTATTGTTTTTCACATTGCGAATGCTGTATCTTTTGAGAATCTTCCACTGTATATATATATATACTTCCGGAGTTAATTAAAACAAAGTGAATTTTTGTTTTGTTTTGCTTTTTGTTTTTTGGAGCTGGGGTCTCACTTTCTTGCCCAGGCTGGAATGCAGTAGTGCGATCTCAGCTCACTGCAACCTCTGCTCCCTGGGCTTAAACTATCTTACCACCTCAGCCTCCCAAGTAACTGGTAGTGTGCACCACCAGACCCAGCTAATTTTTGTATTTTTTGTGGACAGAAGTTTCACCATGTTGCCCAGGCTGGCCTCATACTCCTGGGCTCAAGCAATCTGCCCACCTCGGCCTCCCAAAGTGCTGGGATTACAGGTGTGAGCCATCATGATCAGACTTAAAGTGAATCTTTACAAATGTTTTTGTTAATCCTTCTTTGTCCCATTTTCCCCACTAGTACCATGCCTTCCCAGATGTTAGTCACTTTAGCTCTCCTACTTCTAATCTGTTTCCTCCACTCAACAAGACTGCTTCTTTTTGTGTTCTATCTGCTGTGGTTTGGTTTCAGAAAATATCTGCAGAGGAAAGCTATGTTTCTCTTCTCTCAAGAATTTATAACCTTGTGCTGTTTGCTGTCCTGTGCCTTCAAATAGTCATTTGATGTATGATTTCAGTTTTTCATTTTGTTCACAATGGGATGATGAGTTTGAATTAGCTGCTTTGGTGAAAGTCAGCCATAAAATCTGTAAGCTAGTTCTTGGCTTCTGAGATGTTCAGCAGCAGGTAGCAGGGCTGAGGTTGAATGGTAGGATTCTATTCCTATGGCTAAACTGGTAAATAGAAGGACTGGACACACACACACACACACACACACACACACACACACACACACACACACAGAGATAGTTATTTCTAGGTAGGTTAGCAAAACCATGATTTTTGAATGAAAGAAACATCAAAAATGAGCCAGTTTTTTGAACTCTTTATGAGGTGGAGCTTTGGTCTGAGGAATAAGACCAAAACTTAGTTATCTGAGATCATAACCATATTATCAGCATATTTCAGTTGATTGTGGGTTGTGTATTTAGCTAGGGTTTTTGTTGTTGTTGTTTTTGAGCCAGTATCTAACTCTGTCACCCAGGCTGGAGCACAGTGGCATAATCCTAGGTCACTGCATCCTTGAACCCCTGGGCTCAAATGATCCTTCTACCTCAGCCTCCCAAGGAGCTGGGAGTACAGGCACAAGCCACCCTGCTCAGCTAATGTTTCCAATTTTTTTTAGAGATGGAGTCTTGCTTTGTTGCCCAGGCCATTCTCAAACTCCTGGCCTCAAGTTATCCTCCTGGCTTGGTCTCCCAGAGTGCTAGGATTACAGGTGTGACCCACTATGTATGACCCTAGCTAGGGGTTCTTAAATTTCCATTCGGTACGAGGATGATCCTAATGCCTGGCATTATATTGTTTCCACAGATGAGAATCACGTGGCATCAATTCTGAATGGAAAAGGGAGACATGGCCTTGGAAAATTACGGGAGATTTGTTTTCAGTTGATGACACTGGATAATCTAATTTTGTTAAAAGAGAGAGATTTGAATAATCCAATCATGTAGTGACAGACAACCATTTTGCTTAACTGGAATTTACAATAAAAAATAGTGAAGGAGAATTCCCCTGCTCCTCCACATCAAAGATTCACTCAAGTTAAAGAAGGGGAACCTCTAAGATTGAAGTGCCCTAATTAATATAGTGCTTATTAATTATAGACTTCAAAAAGCTTTTATTTTCAAAGTTTAGAGGCTCTGCTGATGACCTCAATATGTCTTATTATGCACATTTTTACCTCACCTTGCCACTGGGGAAGAACAAATTTTAATTCTGATCTGCTAGCTAAAGTTATTAAATAAATGAGCATTTTAAGTGGCTGGTTTCTAGGCCTTTTTTATGTTTTCCTTTGAGTGTGTGACAGGAACAAAACAATAACTAGTCTCTAAAGTTTCCTTTGCTCTTCCTAGTAAAGGAGGACTTTTAGGACTCTGTGCCAGATCCTAGCACTTCTAGGCCTTACTGGGCGTGGTGGTGAAGAATGAGGGGTGAACCAGGGAAACAGATTAGGGGGCAGATCTATATTTAGAAGAGTAGAATATTACTTGTGGTAGAAAACTAAGTGTAACTGAAAGGAGGTAAAGAAGAGGATATTTAACATTTGCCAGGCATTCTGATAAATACTCAGCATGAGAATTAGCTCATTTGCCTTCATGACAACCCTGAAGGTGGTATGGGAGACACTACTAGTTGTCTATCCAATATCCCATTGGCCCCTGTTTCCACATTAAGAACATTTAGTTTCGTTTTGGGTGATGTTCCAGTGGTTGCTAACTTTCTGAGTTTCCCACGCAGTGGTTTTGGACAATGAGTACCAGTGGGCATCAGTAGGAGGGTTGGGGGAAAGCTTTCACATTAGTTACCCATGCAACTCCATCCTCTGCTTCCCCTTCCCTTGCCTTAAATATGGATGTGGTGACTGAAGCTGAAGCAGCCCCCTGTGAAAATGAGTGAATGACCCAGAAGATTACAGAGCAGAGGCCCTGGCATCGTTGAGTTCCCAAACCAAAGCCAGCTACCATCTACCATCAGACTCAGAAATTGATACCCAGACTTGATTAAGCAATTGATTATCTTTCTAGCAGCTGAGTTCATTGCTAAATACCATTGGTAGCCATTCTCACTCCACAGATAAGAAAATTGTGTCACAGTGAGTTTAACTTGCACAGGATCATACAGGTAGGAAATAAAGATAAAACTGAGGGAGCTTGCTTGGGTTGACTTGAAGTGATGGATGTTAGAGCTTGTATTGGAGGAGGAAAATACCTGGGGAGTAACTTCAGGGGTTGTGTTAGATACTAAGAGTGAAATTGTGGAAAAAAGGGATTTTTAAGTTTTAGTTTTAGTTATAAATATACTTTGGCATTTCTTTCAGAGAAACTGCAAAGTTTTAGATAGCTTTTATTTATTTCTTGGTTACTGAACTATCATTCATATTTTAATGATGTAAATATGAAAAGAACTTAGTGCATACCTGGCACATTTTAAGCACTCAATAAAGATTATTTGTTTCAAATATAACAATGATAATGATGAAAGTGCCATGCAGGCTTCAAAAATAATATAAGTTAATTAACTTGCAAGTATATTTGTTTCGTATTTTTCTTACTCTTAGAAACACAAGACAGGTATGATTTGAATTCCACATTACCATATTTGAAAATGTATAAAATATTAATGATTCAGCAGATATTTAGTGAGTGCCTATATGTGCAATGTTTCGTGAATAACAGCTTGGTGAATGAGTCAGGATTACTTCCCTTAAGCTTACAACCAAGTAGGAAATATAAATAGTATATTTCATATTGCAGTATAATATATATATTTTAGTTTTATATAACATTAGCTTCTACCTAACTTAATATTAGACTTAGTGGTATATTTGATACATTATGAGAATACAGAAGAGTGAGTGATCAACTATGCTCAAAGGTAGAAAAAGTTATAGAGGAGTTATCTTTTGAACTGGAGGTTGAAGGATACATACACACAGATAGATGAGATGTCAACAGGGCAGGGGTTGGAATGAAAGACATTCTAGATGGAACAAGAAAATTCATAGGAAAGATGCTCAGCAAGTGCTAGTTGTTTGTTGATGCTGGAGTGCAGAATGCTTGGAAAGATGAACTGGATTATGCTTGCATTAGTCCGTTCTCACACTGTTAATAAAGACATACTTGAGAATGGGTAATTTATGAAGGAAAGAGATTTAATTGACTTACAGTTCAGCATGGCTGGGGAGGCCTTAGGACACTTAAAGTCATGGTGGAAGGGGAAGAAAACGTGTCCTTCTTCACATGGCAGCAGCAAGGAGAACTACCAAGCAAAAGGGGGAAAGCCTCTTATAGAACCATAAGATCTCAAGAGAACATACTCACTATCATGAGAACAGCATGAGGGTAACCATCCCCATAATGAAATTACCTCCCTCCAGGTCCCTCCCATGACACATGAGGATTATGGGAACTACAATTCAAGGTGAGATTTGGGTGGGGACACAGCCAAACCACATCAATGCTCTAGAAAAGCATGGTATGGTCTGTCTTTAGTATGAAATTAGGATTCTTTTGACAATTGGGGGGAAAAAAGCATATTAGTCCTTCAGGGAAAAAAAAACCTCTCAACTGTATGAAGGATGATTTGGCAACTGGGAGATGAGGAGTGGGAACAACTAACTTGACACTTGCATAAGCAAATGGCTTTCTTGAAGCTGATTGCATTTATATGTAATATAGAGAGTTACTATGAATGAAGCCCATTTCACTGGTGAAAAGATTGTGGCCTGGAAAATCTGAAACCCTTAACTACAACACAGGTTGTGGGTAGAAATAAGATAGAGAAGATAGTAAGTACTCTTGATTGAGTTGATTAAGACTGTAACGGGGGCAAGAAGAGTGGAAATCATCTAAAAAGGCTGCAGAAAGAGTTTTGCAAAATTTTATAGAAATTGACAGGAGACGTATGGAAAATATAACTTAAGCTGGAGGTTTCCATTCTTGGTGAATATAGGAAAAGATGCACTTTCCTGAAGGGAACTTACATTGGGTATGTGTGTACTCAAAGAGGTCACTCTAATTCACAAATAAGCAATGTACAGTTGAAACCCAATAAATGGAAGTGAGCTCAACTGTGAGACAAGAGAGGCAGAGTGGCCGAAAGAAACCAAGAGGTAGAGAAAAGCATATGAGATCTTTGGGAATGCCTACATGTAAAGAGATAGGCGAAAAATGTCTCTGAAAATGTTATTGAATGAATTATTATTGCTTTTGTGCCATGTCTTACGTGATGAAGTAGATTAAATGTGGCTGTTTCTGTTGGATGCAATTAGAAAAGAATTATACATAATCATTCAGATTCTTGGTTTATGTATTTTTTCTCATTATTTTGTCATATATATATATATATATATATATATATATATATATATATATATATATATAATTTGAATTAGATTTCAAGGTATCTTATTTGAAAATGACCAAAATTTCAGTGAAAATTGTGGTCTGATTTTCTAGGAGACATTAGCTAAAAAGAATGAAATATCTCCAGAATAAAAGGAAGACATATTTGCAATCAACCTCATTTTCTCAGAAAAACAAAACAAATAACAGAAACCATATTTGTTCTACACATTTACAAATGTGTCATGGTAGGACTATCAATACAAAGAGGCAGGTGTTCTGTCTCATCACAGTCTGCCAAGGTTTTGCTGCGACTGAAAACAAAACGAGATGAAAAAGCTCTGTCCTAGCCCCATCCCTCCCTCTCCTGAGCCCCCCTCCATCCCCCCATAAAAATAATTCTTGTAAGATTATTTTAGCAACTAAAGCCACCTCTTCCACTTCTATACCAGGCACGGAGAATTTTTCCTGGCCTGGCTTGGAATACTTAATTTCTGGACACATCTGTTTGTCTTTAGGAGTTAACTTTTAAAAGTAACCTTTCAGAAGATAAAACGGAGGCATGAAACATTTTCATTTTCTTGAAGAATCTCGTTTCTCCTCTCTCAGGAGACAATCGCACTGGGGAACTGTCTGGTTCACTTTAAACGAGAGCTACTTGTTTCATTTAAAAAAAAAAAGAAAGAGGGAAAACAGGTGGTTTGTAAGCAGACACACACCTCAAACAGATTTTCTTTTAATTTGTGCCAATTAGTTGACCAAGAGTGTCTAAGGTTCCTATTTGTTTCAAAAAACAAAACTGTACTACCTATTTACTCCCTAAACATTGTAAATCCCAAATCCATTTTCCAAGCCTAACTTTCATGTTTGCCACTTTACTTTCTAACACTTGTGCTTTCTCACTTAAAATCAAAGAGCAAGAGGACTAATTGCAAACATAATTATGTAATGAAGGGCCCTTTATGTGGTGTGTAGTTAATTATAGCTGCCCAATTATGCCTCTAAAGGGAACCCCTTGTACGCTCCCTTCTCCCTGTTGTTGATAGATGTAATTGAAAACCATTGGAACAAATTGATTTTCATATAATTAGTATATTCAAATCAGATGATTTGCCAGATCATAATAAATTTGGATGTTATTTACCCTCCCCCACCATTTGTGCTCTTAATCATTTTGAGGACTCTTGAGAGAATGATATGCTTTATTTTTATATTAGTCGTGCCACACAAAGCTCCTTACAGAACCTACATGGCAAAAAAGGGATTATTGACTTGGAATCGTTTACGAGGAAATGTCTGTGGTGGGCCAGATTAGCAGTCAGAGAGGTTTGCCTCTTAGGTTTTTTGTCTGCATAACTGGAAACGGTATTAATATTCTTTTTTTAATCAATGGCATTGTTCCATCTCTCCCTCCTCCTCCTTTCTCTTGCTCCCTTCCTAGAAGGCAGCCGGGTTTGGGCCTATTGAAAACCTTTGGCCCCCATTGAGGTGGGGGTTTTCAAATGAGGGCAATGGCCATCTGGTATCAAGTCCCATGTGAAGAGGGTGCCCCAGCTATGCAGCAGTTTAGTGGGGTCAGGAGCTTGAGCTAATAAATACATCCATTGAAAGACACTGGGGGCTGGTTTTCCTATTCTTGGAGAATGGAAATATGAAAATGGAAAAGTTGGAATGAACCCTCTTTTGGGATTGGGATGAAAGTGCTGATGTGAATGCCTGTTTTCCAAACATATAGATAGACATAGAAGTAAATACAATATAGATCTAGTGTCCATAGGGAGGGGAGTGCTTGGGTACAAAAACATCCCAGTAGCAATGAGCCTAACTGGTGCCCATATCTTAGTTTCTAAAAACCATTATCCACCAAAAGGAAGCAGGGATCCTTGGAGGAACGGCTGATTTTAGGGCTGCCACAGGGAGAGAAAAGGGAAATTGGATCTTGTGTTGTGCCAGAGAGTAAGGACTTTTCCAAAGCATGATGGGGCCATGTCAAAAGAACATGGAAGCCATATTGAAAGTGCTATCACTGGCCAAATTAAGGAAAATTTGAGCAACTACCATAGCAACAACACAAAAATGATAGCAATGGATTGTAATCTATTGAATAAATGGTTCTATGTGAGATAAATAAATGGATAAATGGAGTGGATAGGATGTTCTTTTTTAGGGTAGAATGTTAGCTACTAAAGGTAGAAGGAATGACAGAATTAAAAAATCCCCATGTGAACCTTCACAATAAACATTAATTTTTAAAAGAACTGGCAATGGATGTTAAAACCAGTAAGTGAAATTAGTATGAGGAATGGGATTTCATGTAATCGCAAAGCTTCTACCCAGAAAAGTATTTATTCCCTATAAATAGAGGGCATAATTTTACAAAGGTGAAGTCTGGAAGAAAATTTTTTTTTTTTTAGATAGGGTCTTGCTCTGTTACTCATACTAGAGGGCAATTGGGCTCAAGCGATCCTCCTCCCTCTGCCACCGGCGTAGCTGAGATTGCAGGCATGTACCACCATGCCCAGCTACTTTTTTTTTTTTTTTTTTTAGTAGCATCAAGATCTTGCTCTATTGCCCAGGCTGGTCTCGAGCTCTTGGGCTCAAGAGATCCTCCCACTTCAGCCTCCCAAGGTGCTGGGTTTACAAATGTGAGCCACTGTGCCTGCCTTGGCAGACACCATCTCAATCGAGTGATCAAAAATTAACATTAACACTTATGGGACAAGCCAATATCTTGTGCCACCCAATAAGACTCAATGAGAGAAAATTAGTGTCACTTCTGTAATATTCCAGCCAAAATGTACAACTTGGGTCTAGTGATGTAAAATCATCAAATAAACCCAATTTGAGAGGCATTCTTCAAAAGTACTGACCTGTAATCTTCATGAATGCCTTACTCCAGATAATCAAGTCAAAACTAATGATTGTTCCAGATTGAAGGAGACTATAGAGACATGACAGTAGGGTGCAACTGTGATCTGGGATTGGACTGTCTCTATAAAGGGCATCACTGGGATAATTACCGACACCTGTATGTGCTCTGTGAGTCAAGGTTTTTGGTACTCATTTGTAGGATTCTTAGATATCTTTTGAAAACTTGATCTCTTTTCTTCAAAATTAAGGAAATGTTAGCATAGCACATCATTACAACACTGTTCTTTATATGTGAAAAGGGTACTTATAAATGGCTATCAATCAATGACACCATATTGCCGACTACAGCATAAGCTCTGTAAAGAGAGAAACCCTGTATGTTGTGTACACTTCTAGCAGGGTTCAACAAATATCTATTAAACTTAAATAGATCTGTGAATGACTAGATAAATAGTATTTCCTCATGATCTGCTCAGTGAAGAAATGACTTGACAGTATGTAGACTCTTAGAGGGCTTTTGTTTGGTAGCAAAAAGCAATTTCCGTTCTGTGGATGCCCTCATGCAGGGAGACAGTGTTGCATCTTGCTTTGCTTAATACGTAAGGACACATCCCGAAGAGAGGCTTTCTGTGTTAGAATCCTGGTTGTGAACCTCAGTGAGGTGTAAGCCTAAGCAAAACACTTTCGTTTCCATGTCTTGGTTTCTTTACATGTGAAATGGGATGATGACCTATTAAGGTCATCCTCTTAGGGCTCTGGGTGGTTACAAGGGAGATAAAAGTAACTGCAGTGAAGGAGTAAGAAGAACACAGAAGAGTTCACCTCTGCTGGTTTTACGATGTAATATACGTGACACACACAAGGGATATCTAAATTCTTGTGGTCTAGCAAAACTGCATTGGGGCAGTCACAAGGAGAAGGGAACTACTGCCGGGCGCGGTGGCTCAAGCCTGTAATCCCAGCACTTTGGGAGGCCGAGTCGGGCGGATCACGAGGTCAGGAGATGGAGACCATCCTGACTAACAAGGTGAAACCCCATCTCTACTAAAAAATACAAAAAACTAGCCGGGGACCATCCTGACTAATACGGTGAAACCCCATCTCTACTAAAAAATACAAAAAACTAGCCGGGCGCGGGGGCGGGCACCTGTAGTCCCAGCTACTCGGGAGGCTGAGGCAGAACGGCGTAAACCCGGGAGGCGGAGCTTGCAGTGAGCTGAGATCCGGCCACTGCACTGCAGCCTGGGCGACAGAGCTAGACTCTGTCTCAAAAAAAAAAAAAAAAAAAAAAAAAAAGGAGAAGGGAACTACTAATACCAATGTTCACCAATCTTTTTTTTTTTTTTTTTTTTTTTGAGGCAAAGTCTCACTCTGTCACCCAGGCTGTAGTACCGTGGTGCGATCTCGGCTCACTGCAACCTCTGCCTCCTGAGTTCAAGCAATTCTCCTGCATCATCCTCATCAGTAGTTGGGATTACAGGTGCCTGCAACCATACCCGGCTATTTTTTGTGTGTATGCATTTTTAGTAAACACAAGGTTTCACCATGTTGGCCCTGCTGTTCTCGAACTCCTGACCTCAAGTGATCCTCCTGCCTCAGCCTTCCAAAGTGCTGGGATTATAGGTGTGAGCCACTGTGCCTGGCCCAATGTTCATCAATTAATTAATTGAGTTATTTATCCATTATGTACTGAGTACCTACTGGATGCTAAGAATTATTCTAGTATGGAAGATATGCCAGTGAACAAAATATTTTTAAAAAAGGTTGCCTCAAATGTAAATGTGCATAGAAATCACTCAGAGTTCTTGAGTCTTTTGCGTGGACAAAGCTCTGGAAGATGCACTTTTAACAAGCACTTTTTTCTTTTTTTTGAGACGGAGTCTCGCTCTGTCACCCAGGCTGGAGTGCAGTGGCTAGATCTCAGCTCACTGCAAGCTCCGCCTCCCGGGTTCACGCCATTCTCCTGCCTCAGCCTCCCGAGTAGCTGGGACTACAGGCGCCTGCCACCTCGCCCGGCTAGTTTTTTGTATTTTTTAGTAGAGAAGGGGTTTCACCGTGTTAGCCAGGATGGTCTCGATCTCCTGACCTCGTGATCCATCCATCTTGGCCTCCCAAAGTGCTGGGATTACAGGCTTGAGCCACTGGGCCTGGCCTAATAAGCACTTCTAATAGTCACTAATAGACATTACTAGTAACAATGTAAAAGATACTTGCCATTATCTCATTTAATCCTTACAAAAACTGTATGAATCAGGTACTATTATTATTATTTCATTTTATAGGTGGGCAACCTAAGACTTAGAGAAATTCATGTTTTACTCATGTCTCTTGCTAGCCATGTGGCTAGCAATGTGGCCATGTGGCTAGCAAGAGGCAGATTCAGGACACTAACTTAGGTCAGTCCAACACTAAAGCCAGCTCAATGGGACCCTGCTGTCTTAATAGTTTCAGAAAGCAGAGCCCTGGACTTAGGAAGACCATGGAGCAGACAGAGCATCAGCCTGGCTGCAATGAACAGCAGGGTATGATGGCTGGGGCTGGGTGCCTGCCTTTAGTCTAAGGGTACAGTTATACACTGACTCCAGTTAGGGACTGTGCTCAGCTGTGTTCAGGAACACTCAAAAATTACTGATGGAGACCCAAAAATAAATGTGTCAGTAAAAGATGATTAAATGACAAACTGATGTTAGCTGCAGTTGTATTAATAGTAAAAGAAAAAAGTAAAACTTTTACCCAAACACTAGATGACACCAAAATACTTCAGTCTCATGTATATATGCATACAGTATTCATCTTCAAATCCACTGTGGTGTGGGAGAGGGAAACACTGCAAGAAATTGGTGATCTACCACCCCTTATTGTGGTTTATACAAAGTAAACTGGGGCCATGACTGCCTTTTGCCATGGTGAAACCTTGTTGTATTCACGTCAGGTTGATTTCTATTTGCAGTTCTTTCCTCTTGCAGGCATTCTTGTTACCAATAAACAAAGAATAGCCCAAAGCTGCATGGATGAAGAAAACATGAAGCTGAGATTCATTATTTTTGGTCTCTTTCTCTTTTTCTTTAAACAAAACTTCCGTGCAAATATATGTCCCTCTTGGCTTCTCTCCCAGTCCCCTTTGTCAAAGAGCCATCACTTTTTACCTTCTAATGAATCAGAGGCCTTGTCTTCAGAGAATTTCAAGAAGCTTTCAAGTTGTTTGGTTTTGTGCTTCAGTCGTGATAGCCGCAAGGTAAAAATGTGCAAGAGTTGCAGAAACAAGTTCTAGATGAAGTTTCTGGAGTTAATAGTGAGAGTGCCAATCACACTCAATACTAGGTGTCAAACTGTTCCTCTGAAATACATTCTTATGGGGAGAAGTCAGCTTCGGAAGACTTATGAAGGATGTAGGAAATGGAGTTTGGTATTTAAGACATTATTTACTAAACACTAGAATCACTCATAATATGTATTAAAAATGAAGATTCTTGGGCTTCCCCAAACAAATCAGGATTTGGGGAAATTTTTGCTTTTGTAAGTGAACACTCAAATTTGAGCTATCCTGCGCTAAAAGTTGATGCATGTTATTAATAAATGCTTTTTTTGAGGAGCTGAATAATGCTTTGTGTGAGCAGCTAAAGCCAGCCACCAGTGTGCTCTGCCCTAAGACTCTAGATAACAACAACAAGTTGCAAATCTTTCCATTACATAAAATAGGCCAGGCACACGTGTGTTAGGTGCTATATAGTCTATTAAGTTCTTTCAACCCTGGTTCCTGTATCATTTTTTTCTTTCATTTTCTTTCTTTTTTTTTTTTAAAAAAATTATACTTTAAATTTTGGGATACATGTGCAGAAAGTGCATGTTTGTTACATAGGTATACATGTGCCATGGTGGTTTGCTGCACCCATCAACCCATCATCTACATTAGGTATTTCTCCTAATGCTATCCCTCCCCTTGCCCCACACCCCCACAACAGGCCCTGGTGTATGATCCCTCTCTGTGCCCATATATTCTCATTGTTCAACTCACATTTGTGAATGAGAACATGCGGTGTTGGTTTTCTGTTCCTGTGTTAGTTTACTGAGAAAGATGGTTTCCAGCTTCATCCATGGGCCTGCAAAGGACATGAACTCTTTCTTTTTTACGGCTGCATAGTATTTTATGGTTTATATGTGCCACGTTTTCTTTATCCAGTCTATCATTGATGGGCATTTGGGTTGGTTCCAAGTCTTTGCTATTGTGACTAGTACTGCAGTAAACATACGTGTGCATGTGTCTTTATAATAGAATTATTTACAATCCTTAGAGTATATACCCAGTAATAGGATTCCTGGGTCAAATGGTATTTTTAGTTCTAGATCCTTGAGGAATTGCCACACTGTCTTCCAAAATGATTGAACTAATTAACACTCCCACCAACAGTGTAAAAGTGTTACCATTTCTCCACATCCTCTGCAGAATCTGTTGTTTCCTGACTTTTTAATGATCGCCATTCCAACTGGTGTGAGATGGTATCTCATTGTGGTTTTGATTTGCATTTTTCTAATGACCAATGATGAGCTTTTTTTCATACGTTTGTTGGTCACCTAAATGTCTTCTTTTGAAAGGTATCTGTTCATATCATTCACCCACATTTTGATGGGGTTGTGTTTTTCTTTATATAAATGTGTCTAAGTTCTTTGTAGATTCTGGATATTAGCCTTTTGTCACATGGATAGATTATAAAAATTTTCTCCCATTATGTAGGTTGCCTGTTCACTCTGATGATAGACTCTTTTGCTGTGCAAAAGCTCTTTAGTTTAATTAGATCCCATTTGTCAATCTTGGCTTTTGTTGCCATTGCTTTTGTTGTTTTAGTCATGAAATCTTTCCCTATGCCTATGTCCTGAATGGTATTGCCTAGGTTTTCTTCTAGGGTTTTTATGGTTTTAGGTCTTATGTTTAAGTGTTTAATCCATCTTGAGTCAATTTCTGTATAAGGTGTAAGAAAGGAATCCAGTTTCAGTTGTCTGCATATGGCTAGCCAGTTTTCCCAACACCATTTATTAAATAGGGAATCCTTTCCCCATTGCTTATTTTTATCAGTTTTGTCAAAGATCAGATGATTGCAGACATATAGTGTTATTTCTGAGGCCTCTGTTCTGTTCCATTGGTCTATATATCTGTTTTGGTACCAGTACCATGCTGCTGTTGTTACTGTAGCCTGATTGTGTAGTTTGAAATCAGGTAGTGTGATGTCTCCAGCTTTGTTCTATTGCTTAAGATTATCTTGGCTATATGGGATTTTTTTTGGTTCCATATTAAATTTAAAGTAGTTTTTTCTAATTCTGTGAGAAAGTCAATGGTAGCTTTATGAGAATGGCATTGAGTCTATAAATTGCTTTTGGCAGTATAGCGATTTTCACGATACTGATTCTTCCTGTCCATGAGCATGGAATGTTTTTCCATTTGTTTGTGTCATTTCTTATTTCCTTGAGCAGTGGTTTGTAGTTCTCCTTTAAGAGATCCTTCATATCCCTTGTAAATTTTATTCTAGGTATTTTATTATCTTTGTAGCAGTTGTGAATTGGAATTCACTCATGATTTGGCTTTCTGTTTGTCTATTATTGGTGTATAGGAATGCTTGTGATTTTTGTACATTGATTTTGTATCCTGAGACTTTGCTGAAGTTGCTTATCAGCTTAAGGAGATTTTGGGCTGAGACGATGGGGTTTTCTAAATATACAATAATATACAATCATGTCACCTGCAAACAGACAATTTGACTTCCTCTCTTTCTAATTGAATATGCTTTATTGCTTTCTCTTACCTGATTGCCATGGCCAGACTTCCAGTATTATGTTGAATAGGACTGGTGAAAGAAGGCATCCTTGTCTTGTGCTGGTTTTCAAAGGAAATGCTTCCAGCTTTTGCCCCCTGCAGGATGATATTGGCTGTGGGTTTGTCATAAATAGCTCTTATTATTTTGAGATAGTTTCCGTCAATATCTAGTTTATTGAGAGTTTTTAGCAAGAAGCGGTGTTGAATTTTATCAAAGTCCTTTTCTGCATCTATTGAGATAATCATGTGGTTTTTGTTGTTGCTTCTTTTTATGTGTTGGATTACGTTTATTGATTTGCATATGTTGAACAACCCTTGCATCCCAAGGATCAAGTTGACTTTATCATCATGGATAAGCTTTTTGGTGTGCTGCTGGATTTGGTTTGCCAGTATTTTATTGAGGATTTTAGCAGTGATATTAACCAGGTATATTGGCCTGAAATTTTCTTTTTTTTGTTGTATCTCTGCCAGGTTTTGGTATCAGGATGATGCTGGCCTCATAAAGTGAGTTAGGGAGGAGTCCCACTTTTTCTATTGTTTGGAATAGTTTTAGAAGGAATGGTACCAGCTCCTCTTTGTACCTTTAGTAGAATTCGGCTGTGAATCCATCTGGTCCTGGGCTTTTTTAAATTGGTAGGCTATTACTGCCTCAATTTCAGAACTTGCTATTGGTCTATTCAGGGATTTGACTTCTTCCTGGTTTAGTCTTTGGAGGGTATATGTGTCCAGGAATTAGTCCATTTCTTCTAGATTTTCTAGTTTATTTGTGCAGAGGTGCTTATAGTATTCTCTGATGCTAGTTGCTATTTCTGTGGGATCTGTGGAAATATCCCCTTTATCATTTTTATTGTGTCTATTTGATTCTTCTATCTTTCCTTCTTATTAATCTGGCTAGTGGTCTATTTTGTTAATCTTTTCAAAAAACCAGCTCCTGGACTCATTGATTAAGGCTTTTTTCGTGTCTCTATCTCCTTCAGTTCTGCTCTAATGTTAGTTATTTCTTGTCTTCTGCTAGCTTTTGAATTTGTTTATTCTTGCTTTTCAAATTCATTTAACGGTGATATTAGGATGTTGATTTTTAGATCTTTCCCACTTTCTCATGTGGGCATTTAGTGCTATCAGTTTCCCTCTAAACACTGCTTTAGCTGTGTTCCAGAGATTCTGGTATATTGTGTCTTTGTTCTTGGTTTCTAAGAACTTATCTATTTATTCTCTAATTTTGTTATTTACCCAGTAGTCATTCAGGAGCAGGTTGTTCAGTTTCTATGTAGTTATGCAGTTTTGAGTGAGTTTCTTAATCCTGAGTTCTAATTTGATTGCACTGTGGTCTGAGAGACTGTTTGTTATGAGTTCCGTTCTTTTGCATTTGCTGAGGAGCATTTTACTTCCAATTATGTGATCAATTTTAGAATAAGTGCAATGTAGTACTAAGAAGAATGTATATTCTCTTGATTTATGGTGGAGAGTTCTGCAGATGTCTATTAGGTCTGCTTGGTCCAGAGCTGTGTTCAAGTCCTGAATATCCTTGTTAATTTTCGTTCTCATTCATCTGCCTAATATTGACAGTGGGTTGTTAAAGTCTCACACTTTTATTGTGTGGGAGTCTAACTCTCTTTGTAGGTCTCTAAGAACTTGCTTTATGAATCTGGGTACTCCTGTATTGGGTGCATATACATTTAAGATAGTTAGCTCTCCTTGTGGCATTGATCCCTTTAACCAATATGTAATGCCCTTCTTTGTCTTTTTGAATCTTTGTTGGTTTAGTCTGTTTTTTTTTTTTTTTATTATTATACTTGGTAAGTTCTGGGGTACATGTACGGAATGTGCAGGTTTGTCACATAACTATACATGTGCCATGGTGGTTTGCTGCCATCAACCCGTCATCTACATTAGTTATTTCTCCTAATGCTATCCCTCCCCAAGCAGCCTACCCCCAAAAGGCCCTGGTGTGTGATGTTCCCCTCCCTATGTCCATATGTTCTCATTGTTCAACTCCCACCTATGAGTGAGAACATGCGGTGTTTGGTTTTCTGTTCTTGTGATAGTTTGCTGAGAATGATGGTTTCCAGCTTCATCCATGTCCCTGCAAAGGACATGAACTCATCCTTTATGTCTGCATAGTATTCCATGGTGCATATGTGGTACATTTTCTTTATCCAGTTTATCGTCGATGGGCATTTGGGTTGGTTCCAAGTCTTTGCTATTGTGAACAGTGCCACAATAAACATGCCAGTACATGTGTCATGATAGTAAAATAATTTATAATACTTTGGATATATACCCAGTAATGGGATTGCTGGGTCAAATGGTATTTCTGGTTCTAGATCCTTGAGGAATCGCCACACTGTCTTCCACAAAGTTTGAACTAATTTATACTCCCACCAACAGTATAAACGTGTTGTTATTTCTCCACATTCTCCCCCGCATCTGCTGATTCCTGACTTTTTGGTGATCACCATTTTAACTGGTGTAAGATGGTATCTCATTGTGGTTTTGATTTGCATTTCTCTAATGACCAGTGATGATGAGCTTTTTTTCATGTTTATTGGCTGCATAAATGTTTTCTTTTGAGAAGTGTCTCTTTATATCCTTTGCCCACTTTGTGATGGGGTTGTTTTTTTCTTATAAATTTATCTTCCTTGTACGTATTAGCTCTTTGTCAGATGGATAGATTGCAAAAATTTTCTCCCATTCTGTAGGTTGCCTGTTTACTGTGATAATTTCTTTTGCTGTGCAAAACTCTTTAGTTCAATTGGATCTTATTTGTCAATGTTGGCTTTTCTTGCCATTGCTTTTGGTGTTTTAGTCATGAAGTTTTTTGCCAAGCCTATGTCCTGAATGGTATGGCCCAGATTTTCTTCTAGGGTTTTTGTGGCTTTAGGTCTTACTTTTAAGTGCTTAATCCATTTTGAGTCAATTTTTGTATAAGGTATAAGAAAGGGGTCCAGTTTCAGTTGTCTGCATATGGTTAGCCAGTTTTCCCAATACCATTTGTTAAATAGGGAGTCCTTTCCCCATTGCTTGTTTTTATCAGTTTTGTCAAAGATCAGATGATTGTAGATGTGTAGTGTTATTTCTGAGGCCTCTGTTCTGTTCCATTGGTCTATATATCTGTTTTGGTACCAGTATCATGTTGTTTTGGTTACTGTAGCCTTGTAGTATAGTTTGAAGTGAGGTAGCACAATGCCTCCAGCTTTGTTCTTTTTGCTTAGGGTTGTGTCGCCTATGCAGGCTCTTTTTGGTTCCATATGAAATTTAAAATAGTTTTTTCAAATTCTGTGAAGAAAGTCAATGGTAGCTTGATGGAGATAGCATTGAATCTATAAATTACTTTTGGCAGTATGGTCATTTTCAAAATATTGATTCTGCCTACCCATTAGCATAGAATGTTTTTCCATTTGTTCATATCCTCTCATTTCCTTGGTGGTTTGTAGTTCTGCTTTAAGAGATCCTTCATATCCCTAATAACTTGTAGTCCTAGATATTTTATTCTATTAGTAGTAATTGTGAATGGGAGTTCATTCATGATTTGGCTCTCTGTTTTTCTATTATTGGTATATAGGAATGCTTGTGATTTTTGCACATTGATTTTGTATCCTGAGACTTTGCTGAAGTTGCTTATCAGCTTAAGGAGATTTTGGGCTGAGACGATGGGGTTTTCTAAATATACAATAATATACAATCATGTCATCTGCAAACAGACAATTTTACTTCTTCTCTTCCTATTTGAATACAATTCATTTCTTTCTCTTGCCTGATTGTCCTTGCCAGAACTTCCAGTACTATTTTGAATTGGAGTGGTTATAGAGGACAACCTTGTCTTGTGCCAGTTTTCAAAGGGAATGCTTCCAGTTTTTGCCCATTCAGTATGATAGTGTCTGTTGGTTTGTCATAAATAGCTCTTATTATTTTGAGAAACGTTCCATCAATACCAAGTTTACTGAGTTTTTAGCACAAAGGGGTGCTGAATTTTTTCAAAGGTCTTTTCTGCATCTATTGAGATAATCATGTGGTTTTTGTCATTGGTTCTGTTTATGTGATGAATTATGTTTATTGATTTATGTATGTTGAAGCAGCCTTCCATCCCAGAGATCTAGCAGACTTGATTGTGGTGGATAAACTTTTTGATGTGCTGCTGGATTTGGTTTGCCTATATTTTATTGACAATTTTTTCATTGATGTTCGTCAGGGATGTTGGCCTGAAATTTTCTTTTTTTTTGTTGTATCTCTGGCAGGTTTTGGTATCAGGATCAGGATGATGGTGGCCTCATAAAATGAGTTAGAGAAGAGTCCCTTTTTTCTATTGTTTGGAATAGTTTTAGAAGGAAATGGTACCAGCTCTTCTTTGTACCTCTAGTAGAATTTGGCTGTGAATCCATCTGGTCCTGGGCTTTTATTGGTTGGTAGGCTATTAATTACTGCCTCAATTTCAGAAATTGTTATTCATCTATTAGGGATTTAACTTCTTCCTGGTTTAGACTTGGGAGGTTGTATGTGTTTAGGAATTTATCCATTTATTCTAGATTTTCTAGTTTGTTTGCATAGAGGTGTTTATACTATTCTCTGATGTTAGTTTATATTTCTGTGGGATCAGTGGTGATATACCTTTTATCATTGTTTATTGCATCTATTTGATTCTTCTCTCTTTTCATCTTTATTAGTCTGGCTAGAGGTCTATCTATTTTGTTAATCTTTTTTTAAAAAAACCAGCTCCTGGATTTGTTTTTTTTTTTTTTTTGAAGTGTTTTTCATATCTCTATCTCCTTCAGTTCCGCTCTATCTTAATTATTTGTCTTCTGCTAGCTTTTGAATTTGTTTGCTCTTGCTTCTCTAGTTCATTTAATTTTGACATTAGTGTATCAATTTTGTCTTTCCTCCTTTCTCTTGTGGGCATTTAGTGGTATAAATTTCCCTCTACACACTGCTTTAGATGTGTCCCAGAGATTCTAGTACGTTGTGTCTTCAGTCTCAGTGGTTTCAAAGAACATCTTTGTTTCAGCTCTACTTTCGTTATTTACCCAGTAGTCATTCAGGAGCAGGTTGTTCAGTTTCCATGTAGTTATGCGGTTTTGAGTGAGTTTCTTAATCCTGAGTTCTAATTTGATTGCACTGTGGTCTGAGAAACTGTTATGATTTCCATTGTTTTGCATTTGTTGAGGAGTGTTTTACCTCCTATTATGTGGTCAGTTTTAGAATAAATGTGATGTGATGCTGAGAAGAATATATATTCTGTTGATTTGGAGTTGAGAGTTCTGTAGGTATATAGTAGGTCCACTTGGTCCAGAGCTAGTTCAAGTCCTGAATATCCTTGTTAACTTTAAGTCTCATTGATCTAATATTGACAATGGGGTGGTAAAGTCTCCCACTATTACTGTGTGGGATCTAAGTCTCTTTGTAGGTCTCTAAGAACTTGCTTTATGAATCTGGGTGCTCCTGTATTGGGAACAGATACATTTAGGATAGTTAGCTCTTCTTGTTGCATTGATTCCTTTACCATTATATGATGCCCTTCTTTGTCTCTTTCGAACTTTGTTGATTTAAAGTCTGTTTTATCAGAGACTAGGATTGCAAATTCTGCTTTTTTGGGCTTTCCATTTGCTTGGTAAATATTCCTCCATCCCTTTATTTTGAGCCTATGTATGTCTTTGCCTGTGAGATGGGTTTCCTGAATACAGCACACTGATGGGTCTTGACTATATCCAATTTACCTGTCTGTGTCTTTTAATTGGGGCATTTAGCCCATTTACATTTAAGGTTAATATTGTTGTGTATGAATTTGATCCTGTCATTATGATGCTAGCTGGTTATTTTGCCCATTAGTTGATGCAGTTTCTTCATAGTGTTGATGGTCTTTACAATTTTGTATGTTTTTGTAGTGGCTGGTACTGGCTGTTCCTTTCCATGTTTAGTGCTTCCTTCAGGAGCTCTTGTAAGGCAGGTCTGGTGGTGACAAAATCTCTCAGCATTTGCTTGTCTGGAAAGCATTTTATTTCTCCTTCACTTATGAAGCTTGGTTTGACTGGATATGAAATTCTGGGTGGAAAATGCTTTTCTTTGTGAATGTTGAATATTGGCCCTCACTGTCTTCTGGCTTGTGTAGGGTTTCTACAGAAATCTGCTGTTTGTCTGATATGCTTTCCTTTGTGGATAAAATGACCTTTCTCTCTGGCTGCCCTTAACATTTTTTCTTTCATTTCAACCTTGGCAAATCTGACAACTGTGTGTCTTGGGATTGCTCTTCACAGGGAGTATCTTTGTGGTGTTCTGTGTATTTCCTGAATTTGAATGTTGACCTGTCTTGCTAGGTTGGGGAAGTTCTGGGTAATATCCTGAAGAGTGTTTTCTAACTTGGTTCTGTTCTTCCCATCACTTTCAGGTACACCAACCATATGTAGATTTGGTCTTTTCACATAGTCCTATACTTCTTAGAGGCTTTTTTCTTCCTTTTCATTCTTTTTTCTCGAATCTTGTCTTCGTGCTTTATTTCATTATGTGGATCTTCAGTCTCTGATATCCTTTCTCCACTTGATTGATTTGGCTATTGATACTTGTGTATGCTTCACAAAGTTCTCATGCTGTGTTTTTCAGCTCCATCAGGTCATTTATGTTCTTTTATAAACTGGTTATTCTAGTTAGCAGTTCATCTAACCATTTTTTTCAAGGTTCTTAAATTCCTTACAAGATAGCCGACTAGGAACAGCTATGGTCTGCAGCTCCCAGGGAGATCAATGCAGAAGGCAGATGACTTCTGCATTTCCAACTGAGGTACCCAGCTCATCTCACTGAGACTGGTTAGATGGTGGGTGCAGCCCACAGAGGGCATTCTGAAGCAGGGTGGGGCTTCGCCTAACCTGGGAAGCAGCAAGTCAGGGAACCCTCTCCCCTAGCCAGGGGAAGCTGTGAGGGACTGTGCCGTGAGGAAGGGTGCACTCTAGTCCAGATATTATGCTTTTCCCAAGTCTTCCCAACTCACAGACCAGGAGATTTCCTCGGGTTCCTATGCCACCAGGGCCCTGGGTTTCAAGCACAAAACTGGGTGGCCGTTTGGGCAGACACTGAGCTCACTGCAGGAGTTTTTTCATACCCCAGTGGTGCCTGGAACACCAGTGAGCCAGAACTGTCCATTCCCCTGGAAAGGCTGCTGAAGCCAGGGAGCCAAGTGGTCTAGCTCAGTAGATCCCACCCCCATGGAGTGCAGCAAGCTAAGATCCACTGACCTGAAATTCTCACTGCCAGCACAGCAGTCTGAAACTGACCTGGGATGCTTGAGCTTGGTGAGGGGAGGGGTGTCCACCATTACTGAGGCCTGAGTAGGTGGTTTTCCCCTTATATTGTAAATAAAGCCTTGGGGAAGTTTCAAGTGGCTGGAGCCCTCTGCAGCTCAGCAAAGCTGCTGTAGCCAGACTGCCTCTCTAGATTCCTCCTCTCTGGGCAGGATATCTCTGAAAAAAAGGCAGCAGCCCTAGTCAGGGCTTATAGATAAAACTCCCATCTCCCTGAGATAGAGCACCTTGGGGAAGGGGCAGCTGTGGGCACAGCTTCAGCTGACTTAAACATCCCTGCCTGCTGGCTCCGAAGAAAGCAGCGGATCTCCCAGCACGGTGTTTGAGCTCTGCTAAGGATCAGACTTCCTCCTCAAGTGTATCCCTGAACCCCGTGTCTCCTGACTGGGAGATGCCTCCCAGTAGGGGACAACAGACACCTCATACAGGAGAGCTCTGGCTGGCATCTGGCAGGTGCCCCTCTGGGACAAATCTTCCAGAGGAAGGAACAGGCAGCGATCTTTACAGTTCTGCAGCCTCTGCTGGTGATACCCAGGCAATCAGGGTCTGGAGTGGTCCTCCAGCAAACTCCAGCAGACCTGCAGCAGAGGGGCCTGTTAGAAGGAAAACTAACAAACAGAAAGGAATAACATCAACAGAAAGGATGTCCATTCAGAAACCCCATCTGAAGGTCACCAACATCAAAGACCAAAGGTAGATACATCCATGAAGATGAGAAACCAGTGCAAAAAGGCTGAAAATTCCAAAAACAAGAATGCCTCTTTTCTTGCAAAGGATCACAACTCCTTGCCAGCAAGGGAACAAAACCAGATGGAGAATGAGATTGATGAACTGACAGAAGTAGGCATCAGAAGGTGGGTAATAAAGTCTGTTTTATCAGAGACTGGGATTGCAAACTTTCTTTTTTTTTTTTTGGCTTTCTATTTTCTTGGTAAATCTTCCTTCATCCCTTCATTTTGAGTCTATGTGTGTCCTTGCAAATGAGATGGGTCTCCTGAATATAGCACACTGATGGGTCTTGACTCTATATCCAATTTGCCAGTGTGTGTCTTTTAATTGAGGCGTTTAGCTTGCTTACATTTAAGGTTAATATTGTTATGTGTGAACTTGATCCTGTCATTATGATGCTAGCTGGTTATTTTGCCCATTAGTTGATGCAGTTTCTTCATAGTGATGATAGAATTTACATTTTGATATGTTTTTGCAGTAGCTGGTACCAGTTTTTCCTTTCCATATCTAGCACTTCCTTCAGGAGCTCCTGTAAGGCAGACTTGGTGGTGACAAAATCCCTCAGCACTTGCTTGTCTGTAAAGGATTTTATTTCTCCTTAACTTATGAAGCTTAGTTTGACTAGATATGAAATTCTGGGTTGAAAACTCTTAAGAATGTTAAATATTGGTCCCCACTGTCTTCTGGCTTGTAGGGTTTCTGCAGAGAGGTCTGCTGTTAGTCTGACAGGCATTCCTTTGTGGGTAACCCGACCTTTCTCTCTGGCTGCCCTTAACATTTTTTTCTTCATTTCAACCTTGGTGAATCTGACAATTATGTGTCTTGGGGTTGCTCTTCTCGAGGAGTAATCTTTGAGGTGCTCTTTGTATTTCCTGAATTTAAATGTTGGCTTGTCTTGCTAGGTTGGGGAAGCTCTCCTGGATAACATTCTGAAGTGCATTTTCCAACTTGGTTCCATTCTCTCCATCACTTTCAGGTACACCAATCAATCGTAGGTTTGGTCTTTTCACATAGTCCCATATTTCTTGGAGACTTTGTTTGTTCCTTTTTATTCTTTTTTCTCTAATCTTATCTTCACACTTTATTTCATTAAGTTGATCTCCCATCTCTGGTATCCTTTCTTCAGCTTGATTGATTCGGCTATTGATACTTGTGTATGCTTCACGAAGTTCTCATGCTGTGTTTTTCAGCTCCATCAGGTCATTTATGTTCTTATTGAAGCTGGTTATTCAATTAGCAGCTCCTGTAACCTTTTATCAAGGTTGTTAGTTTCCTTGCATTGGGTTAGAACATGCTCCTTTAGCTCAGGGGAGTTTGTTATTACCCATCTTCTGAAACCTACTTCTGTCAATTCATCAAACTCATTCTCCATCCAGTTCTCTTCCCTTGCTGGTGAGGAGTTGTGATCCTTTGGAAGAGAAGGGACATTCTGTTTTTTAGAATATTCAGCCTTTTTGTGCTGTTTTTTCATCATCTTCATGGATTTTTCTACCTTTGGTCTTTGATGTTGGTGATCTTCAGATGAGGAGGTTTTTGTGCGGTTGTCCTTTTTGTTGATGTTGACACTTTTGCTTTCTGTTTGTTAGTTTTCCTTCTAACAGGTCCCTCTGCTGCAGGTCTGTTGGAGTTTTCTGGAGGTCCACTCCAGACCCTGATTCCCTGGGTATCACCAGGAGAGGCTGAAGAACAGCAAGATTTCTGCCTCTTCATTCCTCTGGAAGCTTCATCCCAGAGGGTACCCTTCAGATGCCAGCCAGAGCTTTCCTGTATGAGGTGTCCGTTGTCCTCTGCTGGGAGTGTCTGTCTCCCTGTTAAGAGACACGGGGGTCAGGGACCCACTTGAGGAGGAATTCTGTTCCTTAGCAGAGCTCGAGCACTGTGTTTTGGGAGATCCGCTGCTCTTTTCAGAGATGGCAGGCAGGAATGTTTAAGTGTGCTGAAGCTGTGCCCCTTCCCCCAGGTGCTCTTTCCCAAGGAGATGAGAGTTTTATCTATAAGCCCTGACTGGGGCTGCTGCTGTTTTTTCAGAGATGACCTGCCCAGAGAGGAGGAATCTAGACAGGCAATCTGGCTACAGTGGCTTTTGTGGCACTGCGATGGGCTCCACCCAGTCTGAACTCTTTCATTTTCTTATAAGAAGATTGAGACTGAGAGGAATTATGTGACCTATGCAATGTCACAGAGCTAATCCATGGAGCAAGTTGGTATTGGAACCATGGACTGCAAGACTCCTTAAACAGTATTCTCAAATGCTGTATTCCATATAAACAATCCATATTTTAAAACACTTGGCAATTTACTAGTTAAGAAAAGCTTTTATATGCATAACCTCTTTTAAGTTTCATTAGAACTGCATGGTTTATGTAAGTATTACTAGTTTCATTTTTTAGAGCTTTAGAATGTTCCCATAACTAGGAATTAGTTTTGCTTGTACCAAATCTCCAGATTATCAGTGTCCCAGTCTCTCACAGTTTACTTGTTTAATTCTCATATCTAGCAGGTAAAGAGGTTTTTGCTACTGTCTTTAAATCAGGCACGATTATGCTTTACCTTTAGTAACTGGCTGCCGAGCTTATAGTTATGGGCATATCTAAAAGCATTTGGTGACGACACCTTGGCTGCACTGTTTGCAAGTGAGAAGAAATGCTGAAGATGGTAAGAACAGCCAGAGAAATATAATAAGGCATTGTTCAGGTCGAGAATGGCACATCTTCTCTCACTTCCTTATCCCTAGGAAAATGATTCCCATTTCATTTTTGAAAGTGGGCCTAGTAACACTGATTTTTGAAACAAAACTTCAGGGAGGGCTGATACCCAGGGCCCCCAGTGCCACTTTCAAAGCTAATGTTGCTTTCTTCTTATCTGGCTGACACCCGTTGTTTCATAGAGAATGTACAACACCTAGCTTGCCATTTGTAATAATTTTATACTACCTGAAATATTTGAAAAGGGCTTTATGATCATTTTAGCTCATTACTTCTCACTAGCCCTGGGGTAATTCAGCATTGAAGTCATCAGGTAGATATTATTAGAGCTATTAATACCAATAATAGCAATAAGTTTAATGCTATTGTCATTTTGGTAAATGGCCTGCACCCTGAGGGGCTGAAAATGATGACTGTCGATCTATATGTCTGAAAAAGAGTTTAAATCACATTCAGATGATGGTGTCTTAAGATGCTGAGAGAATTTTCTGCAGGAGATTCAGCTTTACATGTAAAGAATCATTGGCAGTTTCCCTAGATGGCTCACTCCAAGACATGCCACAACCTAGAAGCAAAAAGCAATACTATACAGGACTACCATTGTCACGGGATCACTGTGACATGTAGATATACAACAGATCTATAGTTGTCTCTCACTGTAGTAGGGCTCTCTTAGAGGGACAGAACTAATAGGAGATATATATATATCCACACGACCAGCTGCAGAAATGAGGACTGTAATTCTCATGAATATTTTCCCCTTCTTTTGTTAAAAACATGTTTGTGCATGTGTATACTTGTACTAAGAAAATATCTTTATTTTATTTCCTTTCTCCTTTTTCATGTGACATAAGATGTATTGACTTCGTATCAGCATTAAGTATTGGTAACTTTATGTAATAGTATTTGGGTTGGGGATTGGTGTGTTCCCAGTTGCATGAAGGATCATGTATTATGTTAGGCATAATTTTGACCTTGTTGTCTTTATTTGAAGATTATGTATGATCTCAGGAGATGTGTACGGGTTCAAGTTGACAAGGAGTAGACTTGTGATGGTTAATACTAAGTGTCAACTTGATTTGAGAGATACGAAGTATTGATACTGTGTGAGCCTGTGAGGGTGTTGCCAAAAGAGATTAATATTTGAGCCAGTGGGCTGGGGAAGGCAGATCCACCCTTCATCAAGTGGGCACAATCTAATCAGCTGCCAGTGAATGTAAAGCAGGCAGAAAAACATGAAAGGAGATGACGGGCCTAGCCTCCCAGCCTACATCTTTCTCCCGTATTGGATGCTTCCTGTCCTGGAACATCAGACTCCAAGTTCTTCAGTTTTGGGAGTTAGGCTAGCTCTCCTTGCTCCTCAGCTTACAGATGGCCTATTATGGGACTCTGATTGTGGAAGTTAATACTTTATAAACTCCCCTTCATATGTATATACACAAACACACACATATACATACACACACACATATACATATACACACACATGAAGGGGAGTATACATATATATACACACACACTAATAGTATGTATATATATAGTCACGCAGTAAAAAGCAATACTATACAGGACCGCCATTGTCACGGGATCACTGTGACATGTAGATATACAACAGATCTATAGTTGTTGCTTTATGATTTTTAAATATGCTTCTTATGATTTTTAAATATGCTGGTCATATGGTCATAGCTGGTATCGATTATTACCTTCTTCTACTACCCATTCTGTATTCCCTTTGCCTTCAGCAAGCACCTCAGCAGGTCGTGGTTTTTTTCCTAGTGGAGTGACCCAAACCTTCATTCCTGAGGGGCATTTGTAGTCCTGCCTGGATTGGGCTGTTGTAGTTTCCCACTGACCTTAATCACAGGCCATGGTAATACTAAGACACCCTAATGGATCTCCTGTATTCCATGCATACTCTTCCTTATCTCCGTTGTAGAGTAGTAGGCTGATTTCATCTTGATAGTCCGGGTCAATCATCCTAGCCAACACTGTAACTCCCTTCTTAGCCTGTTGACTTAAAGGTAGGAGGACCCTAAAGTGTCCAGGTGGCAATCTTCCAGTTTAGTGAAATCACTGTCATGTCTCCTGGTGGCAGCATTCCTCCCTCTGGAACTAAGACCCCTAGGCCAGCAGAACGTGATGTCATGGGACTAGGAAGCAAAAGTTTTGCTAGTGGATCACTTCCACCTCTTGATTCTTTGACCCACGAATCCTGGCTATGGGAGAAACAGTACCATGTATTGGATGGTGATTCAGAGCATAAAGGGCTTTCTGAAGAACTTTGCCCCAGCCCTGGAAAGAATTTTCACCTAGTTGGTCTTATAACTGTGACTTCAAAAGGCCATTCCACCATTCTATCAATCCAACTGCTTTAGGATTATGGGGACCATGGTAAGACCAATGACTTCCATGGGTGTGACCCCACTGTTGCACTCCTTTAGCTGTAAAGTGAGCATCTTGGTCAGAGGCTATGCTGTGTGGAATACCATGATGGTGGATAAGGCAGTCCATGAGTCCATGGATGGTAGTCTTGGCAGAAGCATTGCATGCTGGATAGGTAAACTCATATCCAGAGTAAGTGTCTATTCCAGTGAGGACAAACCTCTGCCCTTTCCATGATGGCAGAGGTCCAATATAATCAACCAGGTAGCTAGCTGTATGATCACCCTGAGGAATGGTGCCCTATCAGGGCTCAGCATGGTCTGTGCTGCTGGCAAACTGGGCACTCAGCAGTGGCCATAGCCAAGTCAGCCTTGGTGAATGGAAGTCCTTGTTGCTGAGTCCATGCATCACCTCAATTCCTGCTACCACGGCCACTTTGTTCCTGGACCCATTGGGCAATGACAGGTGTGGCTGGGGAAAGAGGCTGAGTGCTGTCCACAGAACAGGTCATCCTGTCCACTTGATTATTTAACTCCTGCTCTGCTGAAGTCAACAACTGGTGAGCCCTCACATGGGATACAAATATCTTCATAGTTTTTGACCACTCAGAGAGGTCCATTCACATACCTCTTCCCCAAATTTCTTTGTCAGCAATTTTCCAACTATGTTTCTTCCAAGTCCCTGACCATCCAGCCAAACCATTGGCTACAGCCTATGAATCAGTATATAATTGCACATGTGGCCATTTATCCTTCCATGCAGAGTATACAACCATATGCACTGCTCAAAGTTCTTCCCACTGGGAAGATTTCCCTTCACCACTGTCTTCAGGGATATCCTAGAAGGGGCTGTAGTGCTGCCACTGTCCACTTTTGGGTGGTGCCTGCATATCATAGAGAACCATCTGTGAACCAGGCCCTAGGCTTCTCTTCTGTCAACTGATCATAGAGAACTAACTCCCCATGAGGTGATTGGTGCAGGCTGGGGGTGAGAAGGCAGGGTGGCAGGAGTGAAGACCATGGGCATTTGAGCCAATTCTTCATGTAACTTACCTGTGCCTTCAGGACCTGCTTGAGCCCAATCACTTCTATACCACTTCCATTTGGTGATGGAATGCTGCTATATAGCTAGATGGGTCAGGAAGCACCCAGTTTATGATAAGCAGTTCAGGTCACATAGTGACTTAATGGCCCATAGTCAAACGTTCAGTTTCCACCAAAGTCCAGTAACAGACCAAGAGCTGTCTCTCAAAAGGAGAGTAGTTATCTGCAGAAGATGGCAGGCCCTTGTTCTAAAATCCTAGAGGCCTCCACTGTGATTCACCTGTGGGAGCCTGCCAAAGGCTCTAAACAGCATCCCTATCTGCCCACAGACACCTCAAGCTTCATTGGATTTTCTGGGTCATATGGCCCAAGTGGCAGAGCAGCTTGCACAGCAGCCTGTTGCAGAGCCTTCTTCTGTTCTGGATCCCACTCAAAACTAGCAGCCTTTCAGATCACTCAGTAAATGGAATGGAGTAACACATGCAAAGTGAGGAATGTGTTGCCTCCAAAATCCAAATAGGCCCACTAGGCGTCATGCCACTTTCTTGGTTGTAGTGGGGCCAAATGCAGCAACTTGTCCTTTACTTTAAAAGGAATATCTTGACCAGCCCCACGCCACTGGACCCCTAGAAATTTTACTGAGGTAGAAGGTCCCTGATTTTTAGTCAGATTTATTTCCCATTCTCTGGCACACAAATATCTCACCAATAAGTCCAGAGTGTCGGCTACTTCTTGCCCACTGGATCCAATCGGCATAATGTCATCAATGTAATGGACCACTGTGATATCTTGCAGAAGGGAAAACCTACCAAGGTCTCTCCAAACAAGCTTATGACACAAAGCAGGAGAGTTGAGAATACCCCTAAGGTAGGACAGCAGAGGTATATTGCCAGCCTTGCCAGCTGAGGGCAAATTGCTTCTGGTGGGCCTTATGGCCAGGAATGGAGTAAAAGGCATTTGCCAAGTCAATGGCTGCATACCAGGTACAAGGAGATGTATTAATTGGCTCAAGCAATGAAACTGCATCTAGTACAGCAGCTAGAACTGGAGTTACCACTTGGTTAAGCTTATGATAATCCACGGTCATTCTCCAAGATCCATTGGTCTTCTGCACAGGCTAAATGGGAGAGTTGAATGGGGATGTGGTGGCAATCACTACCCCTGTATAATTTAAGTCCTTCATGGTGGCACTAATCTCTGCAATCCCTCCAGGGATGGGATATTACTTTTTATTTACTATTTTTCTAGGTAGAGGCAACTCTAATGGCTTCCATTTGGCCTTCCCACGATAAGAGCCCTCACCCTATCAGTCAGGGAGCCAATGTGAGGGTTTTGCCATCTGCGAAATATGTCTATCCCAATTATGCATTCTGATACTGGGAAAATGACCACAGGATCAGTTCAGGGACTTATTGGACCCATTATAAGTCAGACCTGAACTAAAACTCCATTAATTACATGACCTCCATAAACCCCTACTTTAACTAGAGGACCACAATGACATTTTGGGTCTCCTGGAGTCAATGTCAATGCAGAGCAGTGTCCAGTAGTCCTTGAAATGTCTGATTCTTTCCCCAGTGCACAGTTGCCCTGGGTCTCCTTGGGGAAGGAAAAGGCTGAATGTCTCCTTGGGGAAAGATGGGAGAAAGATTCAATGCATAAATTGTTGGTGATACAGTGGGGTTCCTCCTCAAGGGGACCTGGCCTCCCCTTCATTCAATGGGTTCTGGGTCTATAAACTGGCTCAAGTCTGGAAATTGATGGAGGGGCCATGCATGATTCTCTGTTTTTATAATTCAAATTAGTTTTTTGTCTATTCGACCTAGAAGTTTTCTGTTTGTATAATTTAATCAGGAATGCAATAGGCTTCCCATCAATTTCACTTCTTTTGAACACCGTGATTAATTACCCAATATCAGAGCTCTACACAAGTCACACTATTCTGATTGCTGCTTTGCCTCTGCTGTCAACTATGGTAGCTATGCCCACCTTGCCTTCGATGGTTGAGGGCTGCCACTTGGCCCCTGCCACCTCAGGATCCAATTATCCCCATTGTATTTAAATTTTGTAGTTGAGTGACTGTGGTTCCCAGTGTTGGATCTGACATACAGAGAAGAATTACTCTTCCAAGATGTAGGTGCTGTCCTCACAAATCTATTTAGCAAGAGTGTATCTTCTGGACCCTCCCAGCTGGGATGAGTAGATCTAAGGTGACTAATTCACTTCACCATCCCAATCACCTTAAGCCTCTTGATCCCTTCCTCTACATTAAACCAAGGGATATCAGGCATTTCCAGATCACTCACAGTGAGCCATCTTTTAATCCATATTTCAACTAACCAAGAAAATAAACTATTAAAACCGTTAACTCCCCAAACTGCAACATTAAATGTGGAGTCCCCACTTAGTGGGCCCAAATCAATAAGTTCAGCCTGATCCAACTCTATGTTCCTTCTACCATTATCCCACACCCTTAATATCCATTCCCATACCTGTTCTTCAGATTGCTGTTTATATAAATTAGAGAACTCAAACAGTTCTTTTCGAGTGTAGCACACCTCCTCATGGGTCATGCTCTCAACCTCACTCTAGGGGCCTGTCGGGACTTTAGTTATAGGCCTAGAGGCAAACAGAGGCATTGTGGGTGACTTCTGAGAAAAATCTACATTATCTTGCCTGGTAACTGCCTCAGGGGAGGCCATCATTGTTGCCTCAGGCAGTGCATGGTTTATCTCCTCAGACAATGGTGGAAAGGCTGATGGTAACATGGGTCAGGGAGGGGATGTTGCCACTACTGGGGATGGGGAAGCTGTTCCTTCTGGCAAAAAAGATTCATCAGTGTTTACAAACTCAGTGTCTCCTGCTTCATCAGGGTCCTCTCACACATCCCCATTCCAAGTTGCAGGGTCCCATTCTTTTCCAATCAATGCCCTCAGTTTAACAATAGATACCTGATGAGGTTGTGCATGCACCTTTCGTTGCAGGTCAGCTACTTGCATGATAAGCGCTTGTATCTGGCCAGGTGTGGTGGCTTATGCCTGTAATCCCAGCACTTTGAGAGGTCGAGGCGGGTGGATCACCTGACATTAGGAGTTCAAGACCAGCTTAACCAATATGGTGAAACCCCATCTTTACTAAAAATACAAAAAATTAGCTGGTCGTAGTGGTGGGCACCTGTAATCCCAGCTACCTGGGAGGCTAAGGTGGGTGAATCACTTGAACCCAGGAGGCAGAGGTTGCAATGAGCTGAGATTGTGCCATTGCACTCCAGCCTGGGTGATGAGAAAAACTCTGTCCAAAAAAAAAAAAAAAAAGAGAGCTTGTGTCTGTTTTTCCACAATTTCAGCTCTTTCTGTAAAAGAGATAACACTCTTAGGGTAATCTCAGCACATTTGAGGCTCAGTATCTCTTCTGAAACCAGGACACAGAATCCCTGAGTTCATCGTTTTCTTTCATCACTTTGTCCACTGAACTTAGGAGGAACCAACCAGCTTCTTTATGTTCTTTGGTTCTCCACATATGGTCAAAGGTATTATATATAGAGTCACTAAACTCCTTGCCTCTCAGGAGTGGTGAATCAGGAGCATCAAATGCATTTATTATGCATAAGTATCTAAACAGTTCACTCCAAGGACAATCAGTGTTCTCCATACTATTAGAAGTAAAGTCCTTAGCATTTTGGGGTCTAATCATATTAAGCAGCCAACTCCAGAAACCCTAAAACCAATGAAATAACTACATCCTTTAATATTCTCTTCCTCTGGAACCACTCCTGGTACCAAAATCTGCATTAGTCAGGGTTCTCTTGGAGGGACAGAACTAATAGGATATATATACATGCCCATATATACAATATGTGCATTCAGTTTACACACAGATACATTGCATTTCTAGAAGTTAAAACAGATTTGTGTTGATGCAGACATATGTTGCATACTTTTTCAGGTCCTCTGATTGGAGTATGCATATACACTAAGAGAATGGAAGGAAATAAAGGCATATCTATCAATATATAAATATTAACTATGTGGTCATGAAGTCTAATTTGGCAGACAAGATACCTAAGTGCCCCAAAGATGTTGTATTTAGATGGAGTCACTTATAAAGTGCAAACTACTGACCCTTAATAAAATGTGAATTTGAAGAAAACAGTTGACTAGTTTTAAAAATAAATCTCCAAGAATAGCAAGCTTTATAAAATAATATAAAGTTTCAGGAATTATAGATTTTGAATTAATTACTTTAAAATCATCTGATTCAAATATTTGCATTATTTATCATACTTTTCTGAGCATTTTCATGTACACACTATATACATAGAAAAGTATATATATATATTTTCCCCTGCTGTTTGACCCTTGCATCACATAAAATGGCATATAATATCATTTACCAATAAACAAATTGAGGCTCAAATAAAGTTTGGGAAATTTGGCCAAGATCCACATGATTAACAAACATGGTTGGGGGGGAGATGGCTTGGAAGAGAAAAGGATTAAAATTGTTTTGAATGACTGCTATGTGCAAGCAATTCTTCTAGATGGTTCACCCATGCTATTTTATCTAGATCTGGCAGCAAAGGTTAAGTTGGATATCATTGTCACCATGCCCAGTACATGAGTACAGCTTTTGACAAAGAGAATGCATTGCCACTGCAGCACATCTGGTTAATGGGGAATGAGTAAGGATTCAATCCTAACCCTTCTGACTTCAATAGGATGAATAATTGAAAGGGTGACTCAATGTTCATGTGTATACTCTGTACTCTGCTGTTACACATGAAAAAAATCTACATTCAAAGGGGTGAGTCTCAGTAATAGAAATGTATTAAATAAAATATGGTATCTGGTAAGAGAACTGTGTTTTAAGTGGTTTTAATCAGTGAAAACTAAGTACGGTCAAATGTTTTAGAAAATCATCTGCAAACCTGAATTCTAAATATTTAGGAGGTCATATTTATTTGTTACCAAGCCAATTTTGATTTTTAAAAATTATTAGCAAAAGAAAAGTTAGATTAAGACAAAAAATTAAGCAACCATTTTATGATAGGTTTTTAGAATAACATATGTAAATAATTTACAAAATAATTGAATAAATTTGGTTATTATATGGAAATGTTTGAGAAAAACTTTGCTAATTTAAAAGTTGAACTCATGCAGTTCTGACTTTTTAATATAAAATAAAGCATTATGATAATTTGCATTTAACTCTCTGCTATAGAGCTTCAGTTATTAGTTAGGCAAAATAGTGTGAAATCAATGAGTTTACAATCTAACTATATCAAACATTCACATATAGTAATATAATTTCTCCATAGAACTCCATTCTAACAGTTATTCACTATATTCTAATGACTGAACTTGTAATATTTTGTGACATTTGATTGAGATAATGAAGAAAAAAGTCATACTGTAATTCTTGTATGAGTTAATCAGTTTTTCTTAGAAATCTAATTTGGGATTAAAACATCTTACTCAGGCTCTGTTTCAAGATGGCTGAATAGGAACTGCTGCAGTCTGCAGCTCCCAGTGTGATCAACACAGAAGACGGGTGATTTCTGCATTTCCAACTGAGGTACCTGGTTCATCTCACTGGGACTTGTTGGACAGTGGGTTCAGCACACCGAGGGTGAGCCAAAACAGGGCAGGGCATCACCTCACCCAGGAAAGCGCAAGAGGTTGGGGAATTTCCCTTTCCTAGCCAAGGGAAGTTGTGACAGACTGTACCTGGAAAAACGGGAAACTCCTGCCCACATACTGTACTTTTCCCACATTCTTAGCAACCGGCAGACCAAACAATTCTCTCCCATGCCTGGCTCAGCGGGCCCCACACCCACAGAGCCTTATTCACTGCTAGTGCAGCAGTCTGAGATCAACTGCCAGGCTGAAGCCTGGCTGGAGGAGGGGCATCTGCCATTGCTGAGGCTTGAGTAGGTAAACAAAGAGGCCAGGAAGCTCGAACTCGGTGGAGACTGCCACAGCTCAGCAATGTCTACTGCCACTGTAGACTCCACCTCTGTGGGCAGGGCATAGCAGAACAAAAGGCAGCAGAAACTTCTGTGGACTTAAACGTCCCTGACTGACGGCTCTGAAGAGAGCAGTGGTTCTTCCAGCACAGTGTTTGAGCTCTGAGAACAGACAGACTGTCTCCTCAAGTGGGTCCCTGACCCCTGTGTAGCCTAACTGGGAGACATCTCCCAGTAGGGGCTGACAGACACCTCATACAGGCAGGTGCCCCTCTGGGACGAAGCTTCCAGAGGAGGGATCAGGCAGCAATATTTGCTGTTCTGCAATATTTGCTCTTCTGCAGCCTCCGCTGGTAGTACCCAGGAAAACAGGATCTGGAGTGGTCCTCCAGAATACTCCAACAGACCTGCAGCTGAGGGAAGTGACTGTTAGAAGGAAAACTAACAAACAAAGGAATAACATCAACATCAACAAAAAGGAGATCTACACCCAAACCCAATCTGTAGGTCACCAACATCAAAGACCAAAGGTAGATACAACCACAAAGATGGGGAGGAACCAGAGCGGAAAAGCTGAACATTATAAAAACCAGAGTGCCTCTTCTCCTCCAAAGGTTTGCGGCTCCTCACCAGCAATGGAGTAAAGCTGGACAGAGAATGACTTTGACGAGTTGACAGAAGTAGGCATCAGAAGGTTGGTAATAACAAACTTCTCCGAGCTAAAGGAGGATGTTCTAACCCATCACAAGGAAGCTAAGAACCTTGAAATCTTGAAAAAAAGTTAGGCAAATGGCTAACTAAAATAAACAGTGTAGAGAAGACCTTAAATGACCTGATGGAGCTGAAAATGATGGCATGAGAACTTCGTGACTTACAAGTTTCAATAGCCAATTCAATCAAGTGGAGGAAAGGGTATCAGTGATTGAAGATTAAATTAATGAAATAAAGTGAGAACACAAGTTTAGAGAAAAAAGAGTAAAAAGCAACGAACAAAGCCTCCAAGAAATATGGGACTATGTGAAAAGACCAAATCTATGTTTGATTGGTGTGCCTGAAAGTGCTGGGGAGAATGGAACCAAGTTGGAAAACACTCTTCAGTATATTATCCAGGATAACTACCCCAATCTAGCAAGGCAGGCCGATATTCAAATTCAGGATATACAGAGAATGCCACAAAGATACTCCTCGAGAAGAGCAACCCCAAGACACATAATTGTCACATTCGCCAAGGTTGAAATGAAGGAAAAAATTTTAAGGGCAGCCAGAGAGAAAGGTTGGGTTACCCACAAAGGGAAGCCCATCAGACTAACAGCGGATCTCTCAGCAGAAACCCTGTGAGCCAATATTCAACATTGTTAAGGAAAATGATTTTCAACCCAGAATTTCATATCCAGCCAAACTAAGCTTCATAAGTTAAGGAGAAATAAAATCTTTTACAGACAAGCAAATGCTGAGAGATTTTGTCACCACCAAGCCTGCCTTACAAGAGCTCCTGAAGGAAGCACTAAACATGGAAAGGAACAACCGGTACCAGCCACTGCAAAAACATGCCAAATTGTAAAGACCATCGATGCTATGAAGAAACTGCATCAATTAACGGGCAGAATAACCAGCTAACATTATAATGAGAGGATCAAATTTATATATAACAATTAACCTTAAATGTAAATCGGCTAAATGCCCCAATTAAAGGATACAGGCTGGCAAATTGGATAAAGACTAAAGACTATCAGTGTCTTTAGTCTTAGACTTCTGTGTTCAGGAGACCCATCTCACATGCAGAGGCATACACAGGCTCAAAATAAAGGGATGGAGGAATATCTACTAAGCAAATGGAAAGCCAAAAAAACTCAAAAAAACAAAAAAACAAAAAACAAAGAAACAAGGGTTGTAATCCTAGTCTCTGATAAAACAGACTTTAAACCAATAAAGATCAAAAGAGACAAAGAAGGCCTTTACATAATGGTAAAGGGATCAATTCAACAAGAAGAACTAACTATCCTAAATATATATGCATGCAATACAGGAGCACCCGGATTCATAAAGCAAGTCCTTAGAAGACCTACAAAGAGACTTAGACTCCTGTACCATAATAATGTGAGACTTTTACACCCCACTGTCAATATTAGACAGATTAACGAGACAGAAGGTTAACAGGGATATCCAGGACTTGAACTCAGCTCTGGACCAAGTATACTGAATAGACATCGAAGTAAAGCACTCCTCAGCAAATGTAAAAGAACAGAAATCACAGAAAACTGTCTCTGAGACTACAGTGCAATCAAATTAGAACTCAAGATTAAGAAACTCACTCAAAACCACACAACTACATGGAAACTGAACAACTGACTCCTGAATGACTACTGGGTAAATAATGAAATGAAGGCAGAAACAAAGATGTTCTTTGAAACCAATTAGAACAAAGACACAATGTACCAGAATCTCTGGGACACATTTAAAGTGGGGTGAAATTTATAACACTAAATGCCCACAAGAGAAAGCAGGAAAGATCTAAAATCGACACCCTACCTTCACAATTAAGAGAACTAGAGAAGCAAGAGCAAACAAATTCAAAAGCTAGCAGAAGGCAAGAAATGGCTAAGATCAGAGCATAACTGAAGGAGATACAGACACACACACACAAAAACCGTTCAAAAAATCAATGAATCCACGAGATGGTTTTTTGAAAAGATCAACAAAATTGATAGACTGCTAGAAAGACTAATACAGAAGAAAAGAGAGAAGAATCAGATAGACACAATAAAAGATGGTAAAGGGAATATCACCACTGATCCTACAGAAATACAAACTACCCTCAGAGAATACTACAAACACCTCTATACACACAAAAAAACTGGAAAATCTAGAAGAAATGGATAAATTCCTGGACACATACACCCTCCCAAGACTAAACCAGGAAGAAGTTGAATCTCTGATTAGACCAATATCAGGCTCTGAAATTGAGGCAACCAAAATAGCCCACCAACCAAAAACAGTCCAGGAACAGATGGATTCACAACTGAACTCTACCAGGAATACAAAGAGGAGCTGGTACCATTCCTTCTGAAACTATTCCAATCAGTAGAAAAAGAGGGAATCCTTCCTAACTCATTTTATGAGGCCAGCATCATCCTGATACCAAAGCCTGGGAGAGACATAACAACAACAAAAAAAAGAATTTTGGACCAATATCCTTGATGAATATTGATGCAGAAATCCTCAATAAAACACAGGCAAACCGAATCCAGCAGCACATCAAAAAGCTTATCTACTACAATCAAGTGGGCTTTATCCCTGGGATGCATGGCTGGTTCAACATATGCAAATCAATAAAGGTAATCCATCACATAAACAGAATCAATGACAAAACCCACATGATTATCTCAATAGATGCAGAAAAGGCCTTCAACAAAATTCAACAGCTCTTCATGCTAAAAACTCTCAGTAATTTAGATATGGATGGAAGGTATCTCAAAATAATAAGAGCTATTTATGACAGACCCACAGTCAATATCATACTGAATGGGCAACAACTGGAAGCATTCCCTTTAGAAACTCAAACACAAGACAAGGATGTCCTCTCTCACCACTCCTATTTGACATAGTGTTGGAAGTTCTGGCCAGGGCTATTGGGCAGGAGAAAGAAATAAATGGCATTCAATTAGGAAAAGAGGAAGTAAAATTGTCCCTGTTTGCAGATGACATGATTGTATATTTAGAATACCCCATCATCTCAGCCCAAAATCTCCTTAAGCTGATCAGCAACTTCAGCAAAGTGTCAGGATACAAAATCAATGTGCAAAATTCATAAGCATTCCTATACACCAATAACAGATAGAGAGCCAAAACATGAGTGAACTCCATTCATAATTGCTACAAAGAGAATAAAATACCTACGAATCCAGCTTACAAGGGATGTGAAGGACCTCTTGAAGGATAACTACAAACCACTGCTCAATGAAATAAAAGAGCACACAAACAAATGGAAGAATATTCCATGCTCATGGATAGAAAGAATCAATATCATGAAAATGGCTGTACTGTCCATGGTAATTTACACTTTCAATGCCATCCCCATCAAGCTACAAATGTCTTTCTTCACAGAATTTGAAAAAACTACTTTAAAGTTCATATGGAACCAAAAAAGAACCCACATAGCCAAGACAATTCTAAGCAAAAAGAACAAAGCTGGAGGCATCATGCTACCTGACTTCCAACTATACTACAAGGCTACAGTAACCAACACAGCATGGTACTGGTACCAAAACAGATATATAGATGAATGGAACAGAACAGAGGCCTCAGAAATAACACCACACATCTACCACCATCTGCTCTTGGACAAACCTGACAAAAACAAGAAATGGGGAAAGGATTCCCTATTTAATAAATGGTGCTGGGAAAACTGGCTAGCCATATGTAGAACGCTGAAACTGGATTCCTTCCTCACACCTTATACAAAAATTAATTCAAGACGAATTAAAGACTTAAATGTTAGACCTAAAACCATAAAAACGCTAGAAGAAAACCTAGGTCATACCATTCAGGACATAGGCACAGGCAAAGACTTTGTTACTGAAACACCAAAAGCAATGGCAACAAAAGCTAACATTGACAAATGGGCTCTAATTAAACTAAAGAGCTTCTGCACACCAAAGAAACTATCATCAGTGTGAACAGTCAACCTACAGAATGGGAGAAAATTTTAGCAATCTACCCATCTGACAAAGGGCTAATATCCAGAATCTACAAATAATTTAAACAAACTTACAAGAAAAAAACAACCCCATCAAAATGTGGGCTAAAGGATATGAACAGACATTTCTCAAAAGACATTTGTGCAGCCAACAGACACATGAAAAAATGCTCATCATCACTGATCATCAGAGAAATGCAAATCAAAACTACAACGAGATACCATCTCACACCAGTTAGAATGGCAATCATTAAAATGTCAGGAAACAACAGATGCTGGAGAGGATGTGAAGAAATAGGAATGCTTTTACACTGTTGGTAAGAGTGTAAACTAATTCAACCATTGTGGGAGACAGTGTGGCAATTCCTCAAGGATCTAGAACTAGAAATACCATTTGACCCAGGGATCCCATTACTGGGTATATACCCAAAAGATTATAAATCATTGTACTATAAAGATGTATGTGTATGTTTATTGCGGCAGTATTCACAATAGCAAAGACTTGGAACCAACCCAACTGTCCATCAATGATAGACTGGATTAAGAAAATGTGGCACATATACACCATGGAATACTATGCAGCCATAAAAAAGGATGAGTTCATGTCCTTTGCAGGGACATGGATGAAGCTGGAAATCGTCATTCTCAGCGAACTATCCCAAGGACAGAAAACCAAACACAGCATGTTCTCTTTCATAGGTGGGAATTGAACAATGAGAACACTTGGACACAGGGAGGGGAACATCACACACCAGGGCTTGTCATGGGGTGGGGATCTGGGGGAGGGATAGCATTAGGAGAAATACCTAATATAAATGACGAGTTGATGGGTGCAGCACACCAACATGGCACATGTATACCTATGTAACAAACCTGCATGTTGTGCACATGTACCCTAGAACTTAAAGTATAATATAAAAATTTGTGTTTTATGTATCTATATTTATCTAAATAGGTTGATATAGATATATGGATAGATACAGAGATTCACCAATATATAGATTTTGTCAATTTCTTTTTATAAGATATTAAAATCAGCTGGGTGTGTGTGTGTGTGTGTGTGTGTGTATTATTCATCCTTTCTATCATAGTAGTTTGGCATTCTGTGAAAAATAGGCCAGCTAAAATGAAATTCTTACATTAAGGGATAAAAAAGGATATAATTTCTCTGTACAATATTTTGTTGCTTTAGAAAAGTAAGTGGTGAAACCATAGTAATTGCATAATTAATATTTATTTTCTGCTTGAAATAAAATAGTATTATGAATAATTATTATTTTCCTTAAAGATAGAGACAAAGATACAGCCATCATCTTTTTTATTTTATAAATATACGTGTTTGTGCTGTCAAATTCTGTAAGTTTCATCTGCAAAAATATGGACCAGTTCTTAGATGTGAGGAAGTCTAACAACTTCTTACTCATTAGTTTGTGGAGCTTAAAAAAAAAAAAAGAAAAACTTGGCCTAGCATATGTATGATACCTTCATTTGAATTAAGTTTTTTTTTCTTTTCCTTTCGGCACACCCTTTCCTACAATGGAGGATATGGTTTCAACATATGCACATCTCGTTCTATTTATATTTTTTGGAGTAAATTGTTGGCATCTTGTGATGTAATTGTCTCTATTGCCAAAGATTAAAAAACAAACAAAAAACAGACTACATGGAAAATAAAACAGAGAAAATTAACATGAGCTAAAAAAAAGAATATCCTTATAACAAGAGAGGTCAAATTCTGGAATAGGTCACTTTGGTGAAGAGGTTGAAATTATTTCCTCTGAAAATGATTAGAAATTGGACAAGTGTGAATCTCTTAGTGAGTCATTCTTTGTCATTTTATTTCACGGCAGGGCAGTGATCCTTCTTTTTTGAACAAAAATACTTTTAAAATTAGATTGTAGAAATAAAATGTGCCAATTATACAAGTACAAAAGAGTTTAAAAATAAACTTGGATTAGGCTATTTCTTTGAATAATTTAGTGCATGTCATCCGTGCCAGGAAATACATGTATATATTCATTCACCCATCCACCCATACATTTACTTCAGCAAAAATTTATAATGCAATTTCTGGCTATTAATTACCATCCTAGCAACTGAAGATAGTGAACAAAACAAAAGTTCGCAGGCTCATAGGATTTATATTTTAGAAGGAGGAAACAGAAAAGAAGAAAGAAGTGAACAAGAAAATTCAGTTTGTCTGATGGTAATGGAGTAGTGAGTTTTGCTAATTTATTTAGAGTGGTCAGGGTAAACCTCTTTAAGTAGGTGATTGTGTGAAGAGGCTTGAAGGGGTTGGCCTACCTGCTGCAAATGACTTGATAATGTAGAGAAAGTTAATAAAAACCTATGTGACAGCCTCATGTATCAATAATCCAAAGAAGGCAGTATTGTTCATATTAGTTGGAAAAGATCTCAGAAAACCTTGACTTGAATAGCTATTGTTCTTTTATACTAGACTAAGCTTCTCCAAACCTGTTTCTTTGGTGTCAACCTAGTATTCTTCCTATTATAGTGCTTTGCACAAAGCAGGTTTGCAATCTGACATCAGAGATTTTAACCTCAGATCAAATGCTTGTGTGACACAGGATAAGCTTTCTATGCAATGATGCCATTAAATGTACCTGATATTTATGCACTGTTTTTCAAGTGTCCTATAGTATGTATGTATACATAATCACTTTTCTGTTTGTACAAAGAGTGAAAGTTAGGTTTTCCTAACTGATTTTAGTAAGTATACATAATTACCATTAAATTCTTCAGGAGACTTTTATCTGTACGCTGAGAATTGAGCAACTTTAACTTTTTTGTTATTACCAGAAACACCTGCCTTCCCAAGACATAAGTTTTGCCATGTTGCATTTCTCCTTCAGTATGAGGATAAAAAAGAAGTCAGAGATATGATGACGGCTTTAGACATGCACAATTTGGATAGCTCTGATCATCTGTTGAGCAGTGAATCCATTAAATGCATGTGCTTGTCTGCATCTACTACTGTTTTCTACTGCGTTAATAGTTTTCATTGAATTATTTCACATATATAATACATAAGGAAAATTTTGAGTTTCTAATGGCTTATAATAGTAATGGAAGGATAGTAGCCCAAAATAATTTAAAAGACAGAAGTCGAAGCAGATAAACAGCTCTTTATATAAAGAAAATCTGATTGGGATGTCAGGTGTTGATCTAATTTAGTTACCTGCTTTTCAGGATAGATGACTATTTTCATATAATATTTTGGGATGGTGATTATGTGATTTGCCTTAGAACCTTAACTTCAGTACTTCTAGATGTTTCTTAAAAATTAAGCCCTTCCTTTGCTCTGATCTAATACTTCTTGTGATCATTCAAGTCTAAAATATCATACTCCTAAGTGAGGGATTCATATTATATGAGATGAGACTGTTTCTGCTTCAATTCATTTGACTGAAAGGAATCTTTGATGACATTGTCTCCCTCTGACCATTCATTAAGCAAATGAAGTAATTGAGACCAAGAAAGATGAAGTGACTTAACCCAGGGTCACAAAATTATTCCATGAGAGAACCCGGAGAGAATGCAGGGCTGTGTTCCTGACTTCAGAGTGTATGTCTAAGTCCAGTTGAAGTTTAGCCAATTTGAAATCATGGGCAGAAAATTTCCAATGGATAACATTTGCAAAGGGAAATTTCATGTAGAGGAGAAAATAGATATAACATGCAAATCCTGCACTGAGCAGTTTCATTTGTCCTTTAAGCTGAGGTGATGACACTGCACCATTTCTTATTATCTGGGGGTCTGGATATGACTGAAAAAATCAATATGGAACCTCATCATCTTACACAGTTATTGAGCATCCAGCATACATGCAGTGCTGAAGTCAACCCTCTGTACTGCGGTCTCTTTCACACAGGAGTCTGGACCCAGGGCTGGGGCGGAGGTTTCGGCATGTAATTTCTTACCTCAGACAAGATTGGGGGTTCTGTCCTTAACCAAATAACACTGTATTTTCCAGCTAAAATTCTCATCAAAATTTCTGTTGAATTTAATGTTTCCTTATCACAACACAGTGTTCCCAAGTCTTCTAATACACATGCTTTTCCAATACTGCTGGCTGTTTGAGATATTTCCTGCTCAAAAGATTTTCTTACAAAAGAGACTCTCTGTGATTTCAACCAGTATATACTCTGACCTATTTGTGCCTGGGTAAGATTTCTGTTACTTATGAAAAAGTTGTTAATCATTATTCATTGAAAATATTTAACTGCACATTGTCACTTAACCAGGTTGTACTCAGGGAGTTGAACCCAATTATAACATTAGCAGAAGAAAACATAAGAACAAATAGATATTGCAAAAATTACATAGTGTATCCACTAATCAAATATGAATTCATTTTACATTAGCTCATGTTTTGCATTATCCATGTCCTATTTGTTCCTGCTGTTACCTTTCACTATCCACAGATATAAGATTAATGAGGATTGTTTTTGTTAACATTTGACAAATGTCAAAACATAGCTTCTCACATTCCACTGCTGGCCTCTCTCTGATTTTCAGCCTATGTGCTCTTGTCTCTGTGTGAGCTTTTCAGATCTGATCTCTGTGGGAGTCAGATATATTCACCAGGGTTTTGCAAAATAATGAAATGGAACATCTTATTGAAAGTGCACGTCCCTGGTATCAGGTTTCTTTATGAATTCCCAAATCATTTAGGTTCAGTTACTGAGACTTGGAAGTGCCTTGGATATAATCAAAAGGGGTCAGCACACTTCACAGACACCTACTCCTCTATCAGCACTCTTTGGAGAATGTCCCTCTCTTTAAACATGTTAATGTTGTAAAGGCAGTCCTAAGGCCTAGGAAATGTTCCTTAACAATCTCCCATGCTATATACAACTTTCTCTTTTTTCTTTCTTTCTGCAACTCTGATGGCTTAGCTGAGAGGCTGTGGGCAGACTGAAGCAGGCCAGAAGTATTATGTGGTTGGTTATGAAAGGTTGATTTGTTTCTGACATGAACATACGGTCAGGTTTTGGAGAAGTTGTAAACAAAGCTTTGAACCATCTAGTTGAATTAATAATAGGTTCTCAGTCATGTCCAGATATGTTCTAACTACTTCCCTGTTATGAATGTGTAATTGTGTTGGCCTTATCCAATGGTAGATAATGGAAATATGTCACTTTTTGGCTGACCAGCATCTGAACTCTATCTTGGAGAAATTCATCAAATCCTGGGAGTCCTGGTGAATCAAGCCAGTGATCACTTGGTCTCTTTGCTGCAAGGGCCTGCCTCAGCATGTTGCATTACCTGGCCAGGAAGGTGTAACGACTCCAGAATTATACTCTCCAGATCTTGAAGACACAGAGACATTAGAAAACCCATTTTGCTGACTGGTGGCAGCCTTAGTGGCAGTCACATTAAATTTCTAGATTGGTTGTAGATGAGTATGCAGTGTGAGCTGGGAAGTTTAATGTTCAATGAAAATACTGTCCTTGTTTAAATGATTTTATGTGTGAAACCACTGATGTTAGTCCTAACCACTACAAACATTCTTTGTTCCTGCACAGCTTTTGAAGTTGAGTTACTGGATCATTTTGTGAATTGCCTAACATCCTTTGAATCCATTTGATGTCTGTTTAAATCATCCAAAGCTGGTTTCTATTTCTTGGAAATTATAGCTTTGACTGCTGTTGCTACACTGTGCAATACATATTGGTAGATAATTTTGCATATTGTGCCATACTGATAATTTAGCTCCCTATAGAAAATTTATCAATTCTTATATTCAAAAGAATCTTTGGTGAATGAAAAAAATTAATAGTTGTCTATATGACAGCTTATGATTATATTTTCATTCTTATTCCATTGCCGAGAGACTGCTCTAGTTTTAGGGAGGCACTGTGGGTTCAACTTGCATCAAGGAGGATATAGTTTTAAAGATTTATAGTTTGGTTCTGATTTGTTCATGTCTTTGTTTACTGAGCTAAACAGTCAAATGAGCTATCGAATTCAGTGCTATGGTATCTGCAACTACCAAGATCAAACACTTCAAATCTTGGTTTGTAATGAAAACGCCCCCCTGAGAACCTTTATGTGTAATCCAGAGAGAAACACCAGACCTGAGGCAAAGATTTAGCTTTCAGGGTTATATAACTTTATTCTGTGTTTAATGTGGGGCTTAAAGCTCATGCTGTCGGACAAGAGGTTTTAGACTTCTGAGCAAGAATGTGCTGTACTTTTGAAATGAAGAGCAGTGAGAATACTATTCCCTCTCCCGTCACATTAGCAACAAGACTCGCTCTTCAAATGTTTCCTGCTGGTTCCCACCGAGCACAGGAAGCAATGTTCTGGTGATTAAGCAGCAATATCATTATAAAAGCCAAATGAATAATCATTGTGTTAATGAACTTTATCTCAAAAAAGATTAGTTTTTTAATGTTAAGCCTCTTCCAATATGAAAGAGAAAATGTATTTCCATTCCATTTAATCAGCCAGAGATGTTCATAATCTATACAATTTCATATCCTGTCTGTGCTTATCTCTCTAGATCTGCATGCACAATGACTTCACTGGATGTTATCTCAGCATTCTACTAGATCTCAGCCTCTCCTTTTCTCCCTCTCCAACGCACGTCTCCAGAAATTTAGCCATAGTTTTTCATGAATTAGATAAATTAGATTTGTTGGTAACAAGCAACACGTGATTCACAAATTAGGAATAACAATAAAATTCCTGAGAAACAAATTTTGTCACTTAGAAAAAAATTAGAGTGCCTCTTTAGGGAAAAAAACCAAAAACCAAATATTAACTCCCCTTTATAAAATGCTTTTATGAGCTTTGGGTCCTGAGTTGTATTTTGAGGAACAGTGTCTTTTCAAACACAAAACACCCCCTGCAAAAACACGAAAAGGTTTTGCTAGAAATCAGCAGAAGATAACTAGTCCTTTAACTATGCACCCAAAGTATTGCATTCTCTTTCTTTTTGCATCTTATATATTCTTAAGGAATTTTCATAAACATAAAATGAATGCCGGTTACTACGATTACCACCGCCATCTATTTCTCCCTTTTGGTGCCATTTTACCGGATGCTAATATGAAAGAAACCTGCCAGGTAGGGTTCCTGCTGGGTAGAAACTCATAACTCAAAATGGACATTGTCAATCCAGACAAAAATCATCTAACAAGAAAAGTGCAATTCTCCAACACCCCAAGGGCAGTGTCTAGTCAAAAATTTGATAGATTTTTATCTTAACAATCCTCAACTGTGGGGTCATGGGCTGGTGACAGAGAAAGCATGTATGTGTCTTATCTATACTATAGCTCAGTGTTTTGCAAAACATGAAATACAACATTTCATAATAAGCAAACATTAAAAATATAACTTTAAATATATATTAGGAAAAGTGTATGGCTATCATGTTATTTCGTGTATAATTTTACCATATTTGAGACTAAAGTCAATCTACTTTAAATTGACTTAGAATTATGAGCTAAATCATAGATACTAATGCTGGTATGGAAAAATTATTACATTTTATGTGAATAAATGGTGCCAAGAAAGCATGATTTTAACCATAGTTACTTACCATTTCTCATGGGAATTAAAACAGTTGTGTATCATCGTCAATGTTTGAGGTCCCCCTAAAGCATATCTTGAGACAATAACTTGAATTCTAATAGTTTATTTGGGAAGTAACTTCAGAGAGTGCAGTGGGAGAGTGGGAAAGAGAGACATGGAAGGAGGGAAAGGCAGTTAAGACACGTTGAGGTTGTAATTTCAAACTCAATCACACAGAGGACACACTGATAAACTATAGCATACAGTACAGCATTGCTTACTGAGGGCAAGCAAGCTCAGGTATTTATCCACATCTTCCCTCGTATCACTGGTTAATGGTTGCTCCTGGGGACATTCATTTCCTGGCACTTCTATCCTATCTTGGAGTCCACATGAGCTTTCTGGACAGATTGTGTCCTCATGCAGAGAGAGATAGGAAACATTCAGTGGTGTAGGAAATGAGAGACACCCTGACAGCATCTTCTGTAACCTTTGCACTAGATGCTATTGAATTGCTTTAAAATGGGTTTTCAATGACCGGTGATGCATGATTTATTTTCCAGAGGTTTTATTTTAAAAATTGCATTCAATTCTAGGGAAATTATTTATACCAATATCATATAAATGAGACAAATTTGTTGACTGTACTACCTATTCTCAACTAGGTTGAATCAACAATTGAATCCTATTTTGTGTTTTGTATCGTAAATGTTTGAGGAACTGGTAGATGATGAGTTAATACTCACATATCTCATATGGCTATGCATATATTGACATGTTGGGCTAAATTCGGCCTGGAAATTTAACTCTGGAAATTAGGAACAAGAGACAAAGTTAGGTATTTGGGAGGAAAAACAAAGACCAAATGGTACATAGCTCCATTAATATCCAAAGGGGTTATTAGGTCATCACCTTTTCAATTACCCTTCTACCATGAAATACTTGTTTTCTCCAGATCCTTTTGTTCAAATCCATTAGTATTTACTTTCCTAGGCTTAATCCCAAATCATTTTTTAGCCAGGCATCTCTAAGCAGCTCTGGCGAGTTTTTTTTGTTTGTTTGTTTTGTTTTTTTTTGTTTTTTGTTTTTGTTTTTTTGGTTTTTTTTTGCTGTGCACTTCCTAGAATACACACCACCTCCCCATTTTTGTCATCTGGCAGGTTAGTCTATCTCTATTTTTAGCTTCCAGCCAACTGACAATAGATAAAAGTCATGGCTTCAAGCTTTAATTTTTCAGAAATTTCAGTGTTACTTGGAATATAAGTATATAGCTCAGATCTTCAGTAGAGAAAGCTAAAGTGCTACGTGGAGTTTAAAAATTGATCCTACTTTAGTGAAACGGAAGCTTGCAGCTAGAGTATGGGAGGCCACTGGAGGAGTGCCCTGTCACTTTAAAATATGCCCCATTTTGTACCACTACTACCAGGTTCTCACTGAGAGCAATGACTGGAGAGAAAAAATACGTTTAAAAACAGTAACTTGACTCCTTAGCCATGCTTTGGCAGGGTGCTTCACTATTGATCAGAAATGGAATTGTAGTCTTTCTTCTCAGTGCAAATGTATTTTTACCCCTGCACAGTCCTGTAGCAAGCTCCAATTTAGAATTGCCAGTGTAGCTCAGCTATTTCCTCTGAGGTACCAGTACTGATGATCACTCCAGGAACATATTTTCTTTTGCCTTTTTACTACTATTCTTTGTGTAAAACCAAAACTGGAGTTAATTAAAATGCACTAGGAAACTGCTGCATGCACACAGATCCAAAATGAACCATATCCATTCTTAACTAAAAAAACACCGTGATTCAAAGAGCAATGCTTAACCGGTACTTGTATAGGAGCCCGTGGAAAGCGAGAATCTACACATGAGGGGGAAAGAATGCTAGCTTTGATCATTTTTATGGCCTTTCTCTTTAATTCTTAAGTCTGTAAATGAGAATTGACATTCATTGTAATTTTTATCAATAACAGAAAACATTCATTGAGAGTATACTCTGTGATGGAAAGTATTTTAGGAGCTGGAGATAGGAGATCAATTAAGAATGGTTACTGCCTTCAAGTTGTGTACAATATCCTCATTTGGGAAGGAAAACACAAAGTGGTTTATTCAGTGCATTACGAGAGGTTGAGAGGCTTGAAAGGAGCACAGAGAAGGGCTTCATGTGCCACAGGTTGGGGAGCATGAATGGGCCTGATTCATTTTTAAAGCCTGTAGAACAGTGAAGGAGCTCAATGAGAGGCTACAGGTAGGTGAAAGGGGAAAACAAAAAGGTGATCATTCTAGAAATAATTGTTCCAACCACACTCAGGGCAGTGGAGGATATTCTTTCTCTGTCCTTTATTCTATAAATATTTACTAATCCTCACTATGTGCCAGGGACTCTGCTTCATTTTAGAACCAATAATAAGGATCTTTCACAGGGAAGCAGAAAGAGTTGGAAAAGTAACCTATAGACTAACAGGCATGGCAAAGACTTAGAAACCTGTTATACGGGATAATTTTTGGATCCCAATTCAAACACATTTTTAAAGTTCATTAGACCATTGGGAAAATTTGAATACTGACTAGCTATTTGAAAAATTGTTGATGAAGTGTTGTTTCATTTGTGTTCAATACCACTATTATGGCTGTGTTTTCAAAAAATCCTTCTCTTTCAGAAACACACCCCAAAATATTTATAAATAGAATGAGATCAAAAAAGAAAATAAAATAATTTTAGAGTTAGAATCTTATCCATCTTTAGGTATCTCTCCAATCATATAGTGTTTATTGTGATGCGGCTGGTTCTGGTTTGAAAACCATAAGCAGTTAATTATTCTGGCTTGTCATAAATGTTTATGGGCTTTTACTATGGGATTGGAGTAAACATGCAACAAAACCTCCCTGTCACCCCTCCCACTGCTTTCTTCCAAGCTCTTTCTGTGCTTTTCCATTTTTATGGACTCAGTCATGTCACTTCCCATTTCCAGTCTCCCATTCTTATTATCTGAATGTCAAAGCAATGTCCATTTTGGACAAGTGCCCTTTCATTGGTTACCTGCACAAGTGGAATGAATATGATGTGACCTACACACAAACACAATAAAGTGTTTACCCTCTTTCAAAACAAATGACAAGCCCCTTTGAAACCATTTCTCTCTTTCCAAAACATGAAAAAAGAAGTGCTGTCTTAGATGGATGTCTAAGGAGGTGAAAGTCTTCCACCAATCAGAGGAATGGATTTTAAAAGATGCAAGATCATCCTTGAAAGCCATTATGAATGGAACATAAGAATTCCATTTTTCAGCATTTCTCCTTTATAAATGCAAGAAAATGGATTCAGAAAATAAACCTAAGCAAGCATTTGTCACTGATAAATCTCCCACTGCTTGGGAAAAAAGTGGTCAATGTCTTGTAGCCTGAACATTATTTTTTTCCCTTGGATGAACTAGAATTCATTTGCTTTATCAATAGGGCCTAATCGCCTCTTCCTCTTCTCTGCTGGGATGATGCTTTAGTTCTGTCTGATTATACTGTCATTCAAATCTGAAATGAGGATGGCAGAAAGAATAAGCAAAATATTAAACAGAGCTAGTTATAAAGAACTATTTCCTAGCCTTCCTATCAGGAGATGAACAGAGGCATCACCCATACAATTATGAGCCAACCCTATTTATACCACAAGCCCTTTCTCAAAGTGCCTTTTCTTTACTGTTGAATCATGCCAAATGGCTTAGTGTCGCTTGAATAAATATTATATACTTACCAGGTTGGCTTGAAAATAGTTTGGGAATTAGCTCTTGATCCATCAATGGGCAACAAGAAAACTGCAGCTACTGAAAGGTCTGTTAACATTCTCCCCCGCAAGCAGTCCCAGAAGTCAGAGTCGTTTTCTACTGTAAGAGTTGATTAATGGGAAAAGAGCTCTTGTGCTAAAGTAAAATGTCAATAGTTCCGACACAGAACAGTGTAGCTAGACTAGTTTAAAGAGGTTTCTTTCTCTCTTTCTCTCTGTCTCTCTCTCCTTTCTCTCTCCTTTCTCTCTCTCCTTCCCTTCTCTCCTTCCCTTCTCTCCTTTCTCTCTCTCATTCCCTTCTCTCCTTTCTCTCTCCTTCCCTTTTCTCCTTTCTCTCTCTCCTTCCCTTCTCTCCTTCCCCTCCTTTCTCTCCCTCTCTTTTTTCTTTTCTCTTTCTCTCCTTTCTTTCTTTCTCTTTCTTTTTCTAGTTCTCTCTCTCTGTCTCTGTCTCTCTCTCTCTCCTCTCTCCTTTCTCCTTTCTCTCTCTCCTTTCTCTCTCTCATTCCCTTCTCTCCTTTCTCTCTCTCATTCCCTTCTCTCCTTTCTCTCTCTCATTCCCTTCTCTCCTTTCTCTCTCTCATTCCCTTCTCTCCTTTCTCTCTCTCCTTCCCTTCTCTCCTTCCCTTCTCTCCTTCCCCTCCTTTCTCTCCCTTTCTCCTTTTTTCTCTTTTTCTCTTTCTCTTTCTCTTTTTCTTTCTATTTCTCTCTCTCTCTCTCCTTCCTCCCTCCCTCCCTCCCTTCCCTCCTTCCTTCCTTCCTTCCTCCCTCCCTCCCTCCCTTCCTTCCTTCCTTCCTTCCTTCCTTCCTTCCTTCCTTCCTTCCTTCCTTCCTTCCTTCCTTCCTTCCTTCCTTCCTTCCTTCCTTCCTTCCTTCCTTCCTTCCTTCCTGGTGGGCTCCAGGTTAAGGACAGGTAATGCAAAATGAGTATAATATACTCTTTACCCTTGCAAACTTTTTTGTGTAGATAGATAATACTATGCAAGATGTGTTCAAACCATGTATGATTCAAACGCAACTCTGATAGTACTTAGGACACTATATTTTATTTGTATACGTTTATATATTCTCCGTGGAGTTATGCACAAATGCCCAAAGCATGTATCATTTTGAATGCCCAGTGCCTTGGACTGTATTCAGCACATAGGGTTTTAACACATGTATTCTGAATATAGAAATGAGTGAGATTTCCAGGAAAACAGAACAATATTGAACAAGGCTCATAGATATGCATGTAAATATGTTGTTTGAGGAAAAGTGAATATTCCTCCAGTTAAATATAGAGTACCAGGATTATAACCAGGGAAGGCAAGGAAAGGAAGAGATAAGAGTAGAAAGGCAAGTTGGAATCTAATTTTAAATGAGTTTGGCCTTCCATGCAAAGGCAGTGGGGTATAAGATGAACATATGGCATAAGTTGTGCTGGTAGTATGATAATTACCAAGTCAGAGATGAGTTAGGAAGAGGTCCAGTTCCAGCCTGAAATGAAGTTGACTAAAAAGCCTGTGGCTGGGTTGAAGGTGAGTGAATGGAAGGAGACTTAGAGAGTGAAATCAAAAGTATTAATGACTCATAGGATGAAAGAGATGCTTCAGAGAGAGAAACAGACTAGAAGAGTGACCTTGGACTTTGAAGGATGCGTGGAAAAAAATTCTAGTTATTAATGTGATAAGTATTTCAGATTAAAAAGAAAAACAGAAAAATTTAGGTTCTCCCAGAACCAAACAAGAAAAAAATATTTGTCCACAAATTTCTCAGGTGTTCTGACTATTAAATGTCTAAGACTTTTTCTGAGCCACTGAGTCTGAAATTCTAGAGCATTTTTTTTTTAACCTTAAAGATGGCCTTTCTTGTGTCATACATCCTGAATATGCAAACATGGCCAATTATGTTCTCTTAATGTATATTTTCTATGAAAGACCACTGGAATTTAAGGGAACTACTGAAGAAACCCCCAAAGTCATTATGTGGTCTAAATACCCTAGAGGGAGCACTCAGACATTCTGTGTCCTCACCACAGGCTTGTAGTGCTGCCCAGCATGTCAATCTGCTGAGTTATCTAGATCCAGGAATTTCTTCCTAGACAATCCATTTCATAGATTATGGCTGTGTCAGCAATCAGAAAATAACAGAAATCCCTTCCCACAGGGACTTAAAAATAAAGACATTTATGACTTCCCATTATTGGGAGTTCAGAAGTAGGGTATGTATCAGGGATGACAAAATATGCTTGCTCAAGTGTATTTTTCTAGAGGTCTTTTGACCCTGCTTTCTTCCTCTGTTGGGGCTGAAATCTCCGGGAGGGTGATTAAAATAGCTGTAGGAACTGAACATGGGACAGTGTTAAGAGAAAGTAAGAGAGAAGCTACGGGAAAGTGTCCCAGAAAATGAAAGCAAAATAATCCCAGACTTTACCAACAAATGTTTCCTGCATTCTCATTGGCTCAAAACATGCAATATACCTATGCTTGAACCTATCACTGGCAGTAGGATGAGATTAATTTTAGAATCAATCAGTTCTCTGGAAGGAAAAAGAAATACAGAGATTCGGTAACAGAATTATTACAAGAGTGGAAAGATCAAGGAGTCAGAGAAATTAGCTAGAGGCCAGTAACTGCAATAAGCCACTATTGCCTTGCCCCCTATCCTTGCAAAGAAAGAAAGGGGGCAGGTGGTACAATGCTGGGTGTAGGAATTGGTGCTGCTTCTGATGAAACTCCTGCTCTGTCACTGGGTAAGGAAGCAAAAGACCTCTGTCCCACTCTGTGTGCTAGAATCTATAGTCGTCTACAGGTTCTTTCAGCTACTGAATAATTTGCCAGAACTGGAAGCAGGAAGACAATAGCTTTTCCATCCCTACCCCTTCTTATTTCCTATCCAGTGCCTCTTACTGACAATACCCAGCTGACGAAGTACTCTAAGAAATGCCATTTGTAGGCTACCATTCCCCTGCTGGAGCATATAGAAAAAAGACTTTGGAGTTAAGTGCCTACATACAAACAATTAGCACCCCCTTAGACCACACACGCCTGCATAGGGAGCTCAGGAGGGTGGTGGATGAGGATAGGGTTATAGCAGGTAGTAGTTTCTCTGAAGCACATAGGTTAAGTAGGTAAGAGAGAAATACCTAAACAAAAATGGGTTCTGTTAACAGCTAGGAGTAGGGGATGAATACTGGACAGATTCCAGTATAAGAGAGGCTGACAACCAATCCCAAAATTCATTTTCAATAACTAATCCAAATTGGTTGAGACTTTGGAAAATATCCCTTGAATTCAAATTGCTTAAATAGTGTTGTGTATCTCTTGATAGTCTAAGAAGAGTGCTGCTATTATTTCTGGTTCTATCAGAGAAATACCCCACATGGACCAAGAAGTAGCATTTCTATGGGGGATATTGTTATCACTACAACACAAGAGCTACAAGGAGTAATTAATGCATTAACCGAGATCACCTCATTAAGATGGAATGTGTTAGACATGCTCACACACATTATCAGTAAGTTTGACTGTTTTATCACTTAATTGATGCTAACAGATTTTCTTCTGAAAGTTTTCACTTCATATTGGCTCAGTGGGAGTCCAAGCATCATTACCACAGGGCTGGGAATGAAAGATTTTGTCAACTCTTTTCCCTGATGAATACGTCATTTAGGAGGACTTCTGGAGGGCAAGACAATCTAGGTTTCCAGTGCGGCTGGAGTCTCATGCTGTAGTCTCACCAGACCTATTTTCAGTTGCTTGGCAAGACATAAAAGATTGCTCCATTAACTTACTTCTATCCTCCTTGACTTCAAGAAATTTCTAAACTTTGTTTCTTGTCCAGCACACATTCTGCTTAATGACTCTTCTTTTTTTTTGACCATCAATGCAACACAAATGACTAATCAACCTGTTATGAAATGGGCACCTATACGTATATTGCACATCTGCCTGTGATATCACAACATCTATCTGCTTTTTAATACTAGTCTTGCAGTCCTCTAATTTCTTTCAGACAATAGGGTCTGGCCATGTCTGCTTTATTTTACGATTTTCTTACAGAATGTGCTCCTTCTCTTCATTTGGATGCTCAAACACTCAATGATAGTCATCATAATTATATTTACATTATTGTTTAAAATGTTTTTAAACTACAAAGAAATGTAAGCTAATTTTAACACTTAAAAATAATAGCAGTGTTGAAAATAAAAATTATAATCTCCTTACTCTCAAATTCCTGCCCATTTTGTGAAATCATGCTTGGTATCTCCCTCTAGATATTTTATTTAATTCAACAAGAATGTTTATATATGAAATATTTCATCATGCAGAGAAACATAATGAAGATTATTAATTTATGTTAAGTGCCCAGTAAAGTGCCAGGCATATAATAAGTGCTATTAAAGTTTTATTCAATTAAAACATAAGTCCATTTATTCACTGTCAAGATATTAAGTATGTTCCCATTTTTCTATATTTACTTCAGATCACTTTGTGCTTAAAAAGAAATAAAGCCTTATAGATTCATTAAAACCTCAGGCTCACAGCTTTCCTTCCGGTCTCTCCCCCGTATCTTCTCTGAATGGACCTGTTAGGTTGGCAGAAATCTTACATCTGCTTCTTGGTGTGTAGAATCTCTGTATATATTTTTTGGCAACATTACTAAATATCTACATGTCCATAATTAGCATATGCTATTATTTGTGCATTTTTTTAAATTTACAAAACTGGGATTATATTGAACACATTTTTAAAAGTTACATTTCCCCTTCTCATTATGGTTTTGTGATTTATTCATTTTAATTCATATAATCTTGTTCACTTAATTTCTGTATATTTTTCAATTGTGTGACGGATATTTACTCACCTCTTATCGGTAGACTTTCAGGTTGTGTAAACTATTTGCTATTACAAAGGGTGCTAACATAAATGGCCTTGTTTGTGCTGCCTCAAGCTCTCCTGCAAGAGTGGCTTTAGGGGAAAGACCTAAACCTACAAGCTTCCTGGATGGTAGTATAAATGCATCTTCAATTCACTTGGTATTAATAAATTATTTTCTAAATTAGCCACATCAGTTGACAATATTACTAATAAAGCAGGAGTATTTCCCTCTTTCCTACATTCTCACTAACACTGGCATGCTCAGACATTTTAACTTTTACCAATCTGGGCATGAAGTGACATCTAATTTTTATTTTAGATCCTTTGAATATTATTGAGAATATGCATCTTTTTATATGTTGTTAGGTGATTCTTACCTTTTCATGAATTATCCTTTGCTCAGTTTTCTATTGGGTCATTCATAATTTTTATTGCTTTCACTATTTTTGATATAAACTGTTTGTGGGTTATTTACATTACAAGTATCTCCTGTAGTATGTAGCTTATATATCTTATCTCTGTTTATGGTATCTTTAATTTTAATGTAGTGAAATTTCTCATCTTTTTCATCTTTGTTGGTTTGTTTTGCCTGTTGTAAATGTTTTTTTATGTTCTCTTTTGAAAGTTTTAAAGCTTCTCTTTTAATATTTAGGCCTTTAATCTGTCTAGAATTCATACTTGTGTAGGTTATAATGGAGTTTTTCTATTTTCCATATTAATAGCCGATTGTCCTAGCATCATTTATTAAGAATTCCATTCTTTTGCAACTTTTAGGTATCTTGTTACATGTCAGATTTGTTATACCAAATTATCATATGTTCAGCACATTTGACTTACCTCATTGTTCAAGTTATCTCTTCTATTTTTCTATACCTCTATTCTATTTTCTTTCTTTAATACCACTAGATGCTAATTTAAGAATTATTGTCTAGACTGCATGATACCAAGACTTTCCTATTAAAACTGGCTTTGTGTTTTGTTTCTAGCGCGTCTAGTTGTTTATACTGGAATGGTATTTTGCCTACAAACTCTTGGCAGAACTAGACTTCTTTGTGATGTTTATAAAATACTATATATTAGAAAAAAAATTGTAGTATATAATCCTAAGAATTTTTGGCCCAGTCAATCCTCACTGTTGAAGCAGCTAATGATTTCTACATTTGCTGTCCAGGAGAAGGGGTGACACAGAGAAAGACTATCAAAGCAGATTCTACAAACAGTAGAATCAAAGATTTAGCCTAGACCCAGAAGAAACAGAAGGCAGAAGGAGAAATTTTTATTGTATATATTATTATGCCTATGGATGGAACTGCTTAAGAAAATTTGGAAATGGCAGTACTTATAAATAAAGTATATATTTCTTTTATTAAGCATTAGCTTCAGCAATCTGGTCAAAGTTATGCAAACCCTTTTCTCTTATTGTTCTCTGTCAATGAGTAACATTCCAAACATTTTGGCTTTATACCATGATCTAAGAAACAAGCCATATCAAAACCACCATTCTCTTTGTACTCAATGAGGCTAATTTGCCCAGGTTACTTTTTAGTAAAATATGAGATATGATCATGCCACTGCACTCTAGCCTGGGTGACAGAGCGAGACCCTGTCTCAAAAGTAAATAAATAAACTGGAAAATACTTTGTAATTCTACAGTAGCTAGCTTATAGGAACAGAACCCATAAACATAAAGGGCTTTGTATTCTGGAAACTATACAATATATACAATGGCCCTCTCTGCTTTTCTTTGGATTGTTTGTGTTAGCCTTGGCCTGAAGTGAATCCCAGGCCCCCAAACCTGCCTGGTTTTGTCATTTTTAGCTGGAAATTAATGGGAAACCTTCACCTTTCCCAGGTGGCAGCAGCAGCGGAGCCAACAACAGTCACCTTAGCCTCCCAGGGGCTCTGAATCCTGCTTGGGGCTGGGGCCAGGCTGAGACGGGCAGCCATTGATGCTGCTCAAGTGGTGGAACCAGGGTGTTGAGTATTTTCTGTCTTTACCTTTGCAATTCCGTAAAACAATTTAAAGTTATAATATTCTATTTTAAACCGATAACAACTCTACTTCAGCTGAGGGTGCTTTTGCATCCTTAAAATACTTGCCAGTCCCTGGAGGCATGTCTGGTTATAACAACTAGTAGCTTCTACTGACATCTTGTCAATAAGCATTGCTATGACGTACAGGACTGCCACCCTTCCCAGTCAAAAAAGAATTTTCTGGCCCCTAAATATAGAAACTAAATTATCAGTAAAAACTTCTCCCTTATGTAAACAGATAGGGAGGATCTCCAAGAATGGTAGGAATTTAGTAAATTTGAACAATAAGCCTGTTTTACAGACTCCTACCTTGCAGCCTGTTTTTTTTCCCAAACCCTGTGTGGAATGAGATCACCTAGTCGATTGGAAGCAGTTCCTCACAGACCCTGGCATCTTACAGATGAACCTGAGTGAACTTTCCTCATCACCATGCTAAAATCTCCAGCCTAGGAGGAACTAGATCTTCTTCTATCTTCTTTCTTCTTCCTTCTTCCTCTTCCTCCTTTTCCTCTTCCTCCTCCTCCTCCCCCCTCCTCCTCCTCCTCCTTCTTTCTCCTCCTCCTTCTTCTTCCTCCTCCTTCTTCCTCCTCCTTCGTCTTCTTCCTCCTCCTTCGTCTTCTTTCTCCTTCTCCCTCCTCCTTCTCCCTCCTCCTCCTCCTCTTTTTTTTTTTCTTCTTTTTTCGAGACAGGGTCTCACTCTGTCACCCAGGCTGGAGTGCTGTGGCATGATCTCGGCTCATGGCAACCTCTGCCTCCTGGGTTCAAATGATTCTTATGCCTCAGCCTCCCGAGGAGCTGGGACTACAGCCATGCATCATCATGCTTGGCTAATTTGTGTATGTTTAGTAGAGAGAGGGTTTCATTATGTTGGCTTGGCTGGTCTTGAACTCCTGACCTCAAGTGATCCACCTGCCTTGGCCTCCCAAAGTGTTGGGATTATAAGCAGGAGCCATTGCCCCAGTCGAGCTATAGCTTCATTACCATCTCATGCCACCCATGTGCTGGCATAATGACTCAGTCGGCCTGCACCACTGGGCCCCCTCCTCTACATGCAATGTTGCACCCTCTGCCCTCTCCGTCTGTCCCATAGCACCTTTCTGTCACTTTCCCTTAGGGACACACTGCTGTGAAGAATCCTTTCAGGGCTCTCCTTACCTGTGATAATAAAATTCTTATTGATCAAAACATGCTTCCTTGTGGAGAGTTGTTCGTTACTCACCGGGTGAAAGAATCCTTGTTTCTTCAGGTAACGTTTCCTCCACAGACTCCTGTCTCTACAATAAAATTCTGTGTATTCTGGAAGCTGGGATGGGAGGAGAGTTAGAGATGAAGTGAAGATTGTTTAGTGGTGGGTCCCCAGAGAAGGGCCATTGCACTGCAATTTCTTTTAGCCCTCTTCCTAGTAGCGGGTGATGGTAAGAGATGGAAGGAACATCAGGTTGACTTGGAGTTCCCAAGGGAATCTTCAAGCTGACTGTGGTGGCATGAGTATTCCAACTTCTCTTTATTTCCAGTGTGTCACTGGAGTGGAACAGCAGAAATGACTCTGTGCTAGATCTCTGAGACAGTGAAACCTGCACCCCTTACGAAGTTTCCCAGGGCCCCGGAATTGAGCGTGAACAGTAAAGTGATTTCCCAAGTGCCTAGAACTGCAAGAAAAGATTGAAAAACTTAGGATGAAGCAGGTTTTCCATTGCCTATTTGTGGCTCTGGAACTGCAGAAATTTTGTTGGTGGTAACCACAAGTGCCTTCTGGATATGTGGGAATCAATGAAGTGGTAGAGACTGGCATGGGCTAAGACACAGAAACAGAAGTGAGTTCTTTGTGCTTTGAACCACCCAGTGCTCCTGGTACTGCAAACAATGGCATTCTGCACCTCCACCTCCTTTCTGGGAGTTCTACATGTCAAACGCATTGGGATTGAATAGAAGCCCCAACAGGGGATCATGGTTATTTTTGTAACTCAGTAGTGTGGCAAAGGAGGTGGATTCAGAAATTAACTTCAGGATGCCAATGACCTTGGATCTCCTGTTGCTTTCCTTCTCATGAATTTAATTAGATTATTTTTATGTATATTTTTTAAAAATAACGAATTCCCCAAAAGATTGAAAACACCTTGAGAGGAAGGATTATGACTACCAATTGACTGCTCTGTCCCTAAGTATTGTGCCTGGTGCATAAAGAGTGTTTACCAAATACTTGTTGAATGAATGAACAAATCATATATACACAGGAATATATGGCTCATATGTAGTTATCACGGGAAAAATTCTAGTATGGGGTTTAGATGTTCTGGATTGATCCTGACACATTCACTAATCATGGGTCACCTTGGCAAGTCATAACCTTTTTGGAGCCTCAGTTTCTTCACGGGCAAAATGGGAAGTTTAGAGTTGAGCAGTGGTTCATGAACTATGTTTACTCTGGGAATATGTTTGAGAATGGAATAGGATTTGTGCAGTGGGCCTGCTCAGTACTTCTTGCCTTTACTTCAATGAGAACAAAATTAGTTTGTTTTAAATATTAGGCGTAGCATTTAAAGAATGTGTCTTTGGCTTATACACTCCCCAAACTCTGCCCACACACCACCCCCCACCACCAACCCATACGCACACATACACTTGGGAAAAATACCTCTAAGTTCGTCTACATATTCTTTTTTAAAAATTTTTATTTTTTAAATTTTCAATGCTTATGGGTACATAAGATATTTTGATACAGGCATGCAATCTGAAATATGCGTATCGTGGTGAATGGGGTATCTGTCCCCTCAAGCATTTATCCTCTGTTTTACAAACAATCTAGTTATACTTTTCGTTTTTTTTAAATGTACAATTATTATTGATTGTAGTCATTCTGTTTTGCTATCAAATAGTAGTTCTTATAATTATATGTTTTTATTCATTAACAATCCCTACTTTACCCCCACCTACCCCCCATTCCAACTACTCTTCCTAGCCTCTGAAAACCACTCTTCTATTCTTTTCCTTTTCCTTTTTTTTTTTTTTTTTGAGATGGAGTCTTGCTCTTGTTGCCAGGCTGGAGTGCAATGGCGTGATCTCAGCTCACCGCAACCTCTGCCTCCCAGATTCAAGCGATTCTCCTGCCTCAACCTGTGGTGTAGCTGGGATTACAGGCATGCACTACCATGCCTGGCTAATTTTGTATTTTTAGTAGAAATGGGGTTTCTCCATGTTGGTCAGGCTGGTCTTGAACTCCTGACCTCAGGTGATCTGCCTGCTTTGGCCAGTATCATGTCAAGGGCTATCCTATTTTCCCAAGCCATTTGGCTGGTAGAGCCTAATTGTTCAGCTATTCCTTTAATGGCATCTCTTGTGTAATTGACAAACCACTGTTGATTATAGTAAATGTAATTTATCCAGTCTACATTTTCGTTTATAGTTGACCACCAGAATAATAGAGATTCAAATCCTGCGGCTATTTAATTTCAGGCTTTAAATATATTTGGCATCCCTTGGGGAACTCTGATAGCATCTATATCAAATTGAGGGTCAAAAGAACCATAAGAGGTGCTTCTTTTTCTGTGATCATCCTTTTTTATTTGGTTGGTGAAATGCCAGAGTGAAAGGGATGGCCAATTGGATTAGAGGGCAAGTGCCACTCCAGTTACTTGGCAGAGTACCCAATAGTGGTCCTTTGTAATACCACCATGCATCTGCTTGGGAATGAACAAGGGTAGGCTGATTGGTTAACTTCTGAAAAGGCTTAGTTTCATTGCATCCTGTTAGGCTTCCAAGGAATGCCAAGTTTTTCCCCTTGTCTTGAGAGACACGAGATGAAATTGACCAATAGCTGGAGATCGGATGGCCCTCAGGAGCTGACCCACAGGGCTTTTAACTTCTGGAAATATCAGCCAAAGAGTTTGATATGCCTTATTGCCCCAGGCTGTGTGGTTTTGGAAGAGGGCTACCATACAGTCCATGCCCACTTGGTCAGAGGACCATCCAAGTGGAAAGGGGACAGTTTGGGTTTCTGGCCTGCCCATTGCACAAGTGTAACAATTGCTTTTGTTTAGTGTGCAGACAGAATATTCCATTCCACCCAGTCATTTGCATCTTGGTACCCTGTTTCAATGGCTAAAGTTTGCTTTAAATCTTTAACTTCTATAATGTCCACTTCGGCATTGCTATTGGGTAGGGAAAGGATAGTAGTTTGGTTAGAAGGTTTAGAAGGACAAGAAGATGGAGACGGAGAAGGGGATGAGGAGGCAATGAAATGCATTTTGAAATATCCTGTAGGGTCTGCTCCTGTGACTTCTGCTCCCATACCATAAAAACAACTTAATGAAGGCGAAAACTCTTGTAAAGTTGAGATAGTAATGGAAATTTGTATTGAATTACATTGGTTTTGTTGGTAATTGGTGGGGGTGGTGCTTCCTTTAGTGAAATGAATGTATGGTTTTAGGGATACACAGCTACTTGTTGGGGAGGTCCAACCTTGAATTTTGGTAGTCCATAGAACATTGGATCAGCTATGGCAGAGAAGCTCTGTCCTTGGAGGACAAGATTCCCAGTTAACAGAATCTTCTCCAGAATCTTCCCAGTCTAAGGGAGTTCAGTCAACAGAATCTGCCCAGTCTCAGGAGCTCCAAGAAGGGCAAAGATACTTTTCTGAAGTAGAGAGCTGCCTTTGACTTTGCAAGTCTCCACAAGGTATAACAAGACAAGCATCAAAAGTAATGGTTTGAGGTGAGTTTGACTTAGTTACATTAATAATAAGATGTGGGGCAGCTAGAGGAAAGAAAAGAGGAAAAAGGGACAGACAGATTAGGCTTTTCTCTTTAATGTTACTTTGGTGAGGGTTGGTCAGGGGGTGACAGTCCATGACTTTGGAGAGGGTGATGCCTTCTTGACTCGGGTATTATGGGTCTACCCCTTCTCAGCGGTCCAGACTGCCGTCTCAGTCGTTAGGAGTATGAGATAAGGTCCTACACAGGTGGGTTTGAGCTTTCCCTCTCTCCAACGTCTTATAAGGATGTGATCTCTGGGTTGGTGTCAGTGAATTTGAAGGGGTGGAGTTTGCGCTAGAAGGCCTTGAGTCCTGAGGGAGAAAAGGGTGGAAGACAGACCAAGTATATAGTTTTTAATAAACTGATCCTTGTTTCAAATGTAGGAAGGTCAGTTGCAGAATTTAGGTAAGGCAGCCCATAGAGCATTTCATAAAGGGACAGGCCAAGGTCTTTCCAAGGGGCAATTCAGATTCTTAGTAAGGCAATGGGAAGGCATTTTGTTCATGGTAACTGGGTTTCCAAGATTAATTTGGTGAGGTGGTTTTCTTTAAGAGTCTGGCTCAATATTTCTACCCTTCCTGATGAGGGTGTATGTCAGGGAATATGGTATTCCCACTTTATTTCTAGTGCTTGGGTTAGCTTTTTAATAATGAGCACAGTAAAGTGGGTCCCATTGTCTGAATCAATATTCTCTATTAGTCCAAACCTGGGTATGATATGTTCCAACAGAGCTTTAACTACATTACTGGCTGTTGCACTTGGGAAGGGGATGGCTTCTACCCAGTGGGTAAGATGGTTTACTATTACTAATACACATTTGGGGTGACCTATTGGGAGCATTTCAGTGTAGTCCACTTGGATGCTTTGGAATGGCCTTAGTCCTGGGTTTCTTCCTCCAAAAAGTTGCTTCTTTAAGGTTTGCTTATTAGTTTTACTGCACACTATGCAACTATCTGTAACTTGCTTAGTGAGGGTATAGATCCCCATACATCCATAAACCCTAAGGACTGCATCACACATAGCTTGGGGACCCCAGTGAGTTCCTTGATGAAGCTGTGACAGTATTTTTCTCATGAGGGGTTCAGACAACATTTCCCTTCCATATAGTAATAACCATTTTCCCTCTGGTCTTTCCTCAGCTCCTATTTTTTTTGGTTTTTCTTGGTCTGTGTGGGAAAAGATGGGGATTGCAGCTGGAGGGGGAAGACGGGTTAGATGGAAAATTGGAAGAGGCAGCTTGCTTAGCTATTTGATCTGCAAGGTTATTTCCCCAGCTTTCAAAGGATGTCCCAACCACCAAGGAAATACTTTACACCCCACAGCTTTTCTTACTTTGGTCTGTGCACAGAGTTACCTAGTTACCATGGTACCTATGTGTAGCCCTTTTCTTCCCACATTACTGAGAGTCTGAGTTTATTTGTCATGCTTGGTGGGTCTCGATCTCTCACCCAAGGCCACCACAATGAGGCAGTGGGACATGTCTTATCATGAGAGATGATTGAAGAACATTCCCCAGAGGAGAATGGGATCCCAGACAAGACCCCAGATTGTTAGCAACAAGTGCTTGGTGCCACAAAGAACTAGCACTTAAACCGAAAATTTCTCAGCAAGGCAACTTTACTTCTGCAGAAGGGTGCTGCCTGTGTTTAATGCAATTGCAAGAGCACACCGAGCAGGGTAGGGCAGAGGTTTTTCTCCCTAATGGAGCTCCTGTTTCTGTGTTCTTTCCCCATTGGCCGGAGTTGGACTGCACAATCTAAGCTGACCGGATTGGCTATTGTTTGAAATTGAATAGGGCCAATTAGGTGGGAAGTGAGAGGCTGTCCGTTACCAATTAGACAGGAAGGATTGTTTACAGAACCAGAAAGAACAAGGAAGTTTGAAGAGGAACTTATTGTTTCTGGCACTCCAAACCGTTTTCCGTAGCAGTTGTACTAATTTACATTCCTAACAACAGTTTATAAGGGTTCCCTTTTTTCACATTCTCACCAGCATCTGTCCTTGCCTGCCTTTTGGATAAAAACCATCTTAACTGGGGTGACTTGATATCTCATTGTAGTTTTTATTTGCATTTCTCTGATGATCAGTGATGTTGAGCGCCTTTTCATATGCCCTTTTGCCATTTGTGTTATCCTTTGATAAGTGTCTATTAAAGTCTTTCACCCATTTTTTTATTGGATTATTAGATTTTTTCCTATAGAATTGTTTCACCTCATATATTCTGGTTATTCGCCCTTCGTCAGATGCATAGTTTGCAAATATTTTCTCCCAACCTGTGGGTTGTCTCTTCACTTTGTTGATTGTTTCCTTCCCCATGCAGAAGCTTTTTAACTTGACATAATCCTGTTTGTCCATGTTTGCCCTGGGTGCCTGTGTTTGTGGGATATTGCTCAAGAAATTTTTGTCCAGACCAAACCCTTATATTCTTAGGATAGACATGCCAGTATATAACCAGAAAAAGCAATCCAGTGTATTTCTCTATCATAACTTTGTAGTGAGTTAAAAGCCTGCAAGCATTGTTAAGAATCTGGATTGTTTAGCTAAGAATTGGTAGGAAAATAGGTATACCTGGGAAATCACATTAACATGCTTGTCATCTGTTGTTCAGTACCCAGGAACGTCATATATGTATCCGACTAATCAGAAAAAAATATGTATATGTATAAATACTTTGAGCCCCCAAAATTTGAGAGAGGTCTTAGTTAATTTAGAAAGTTTATTTTGCCAAGGCTGAGGTGACACAGCCTCAGGAAGTCCTGATGACCTGTGCCCAAGGTGGTCAGGGCACAGCTTGGTTTTATACATTTAGGGAGACATGAGACATCAATCAATATATGTAAGAAGGACATTGGTTTGATCTGGAAAGGCAGGACAACTTGAAGCAAAGGCAGGAAGACTTGAAGCAGAAGTGGGGGGAGTTTCCAGGTCACAGAGAGGTGATACACAAATGGTTACATTCTTTTGAGTTTCTGATTAGTCTTTCCAGTCCTTTGGAAAGGATTGGATGTCAGATATGCATCTATCTCAGCAGAGGAGTGACTTTGAATAGAATAGGAGACAGGTTTGCCCTAAGCAGTTCCCAGCTGGCTTGAGTTTTCCTAGTGATTTTGGGGGCAAGATATTTTCCTTTCACAAGTGTTTGGTGTGTGTCTCTATGAATGCCCACAGGCTGACATTTTTGCAAGTACTTAATGTGTACCAGGTATTTGACTGATAGGTTAAAAAAAAAAAAAACCTAATGAAATATAGCAGTACTGTAAAGTAGGTAAAAATTATCATTCAGTTTTATCTTTCTTCACTCAAAATGTTTATTCAGGCTGAGCATGGTGGCTCACACCTGTAATCCCAGCAGTTTGGGAGGCCGAAGCAGGTGGATCACCTGAGGTCAGGGGTTTTTGAGGCCAGCTTGGCCAACATGGTGAAACCCCATCTCTACTAAAAATACAAAAAATTAGCTGGATGTGGTGGGGTGAACCTGTAATTCCAGCTACTCAGGAGGCTGAGGCAGGAAAATCACTTGAACTCAGGAGGTGAAGGCTGCAATGAGCTAAGATTTTACCACTGCACTCCAGCCTGGTGACAGAGTGAGACTTCATCTCCCCACCCCCACAAAAAAATTTTATTCAGTGTCTACTGTATCTCTTATAACATTCAATGTAATGGGCAAGGGATATCAGTGTAAAAACGACACACAAGGTCCCTGCTTTCATGGTGCTTATATGAAAAGCAAATGGGAAGGGCAGAAAATAAACAAATTCATAGGAGTCTCTGAGCTAACAATGTGTTTCTCATCCTTATTATTTTCAGGTGTCTCTGAAGAAAAAAAGACAACAGTTGTGATGGTTAATTTTATGTGTCAACTTGGAAGGTGTTTTTGGATGAGATTAAAATTTAAATCAAAGCACTTTTAATAGTAAAACATGTTGCCCCCATAATATGGGTGGGCCTTGACCAATCAGCTGGAGGACTGAATAGAACACAAAGACCAGCCTCCTTGAGCAAGAGAGAATTCTCCAACAGATTGCTTTTGAACATCAACTGTACCACTGGCTCTCCTGGGCGTCCAGACCGTTGGCCTACACTGCAGATTATTGTGAGTCCATTCCTTATAATCAATCTCTTTCTGTTTCTATTGGTTGTGTTTCTCTGGAGAACTGTAATGAAGTCAGCAATAGAATATAACATAATGAGGGTGGAGTGGAGTGAGAAGAGAAGCTATATTTGAGGGTATTCTTGGGGGAAGGTCTCTCTGAGAAGGAGACATTTGAGCTGTGATCTCAGTAATGCCTGAGAAACAGTTATCTGGAGAACAGCAGCTTGAAAGGCCTTAGGGCATAAAATAATTTGGCATTTGGAAGGAACAGAAAGAATTAAGAAACTGAGGTACAGAGAGTTTAACTATTATTCAGAGAGAAGAGGCGTGGTGGGAGGTGATTGGATTGTGGGGGAGGATTTCTGCCTTGCTGTTCTCTTAATAGTGAGTGAGTTCTCAGGAGATCTGGGTGTTTAAAAGTGTGTAGCAACTCCCACTTTATCCCCTCCCTCCTGCTCCAGCCATGTAGGATGTGCCTACTTCCCCTTGGCCTTCCACCAATGATTGTAAGTTTCCTGAGGACTTCCCAGACATGCTTTCTGTACAGCCTGTAGAACTGTGAGCCAATTAAACGTCTTTTCTTTATAAATTACCCAGTCTTGGGTAGTTCTTTATAGCAATGCGAGAATAGACTAATACGCAGATATACAGTTAATATCCATAAAACAGGCCAGAAAGCTTCTCAGGATAAAAAGATATGTGTTTTTTTTTTTTTTATGTTGTGAAAACATTTAATGACTTGAAAGGAACTCTTGAACAACTGAGAGTGTCACAGTGATATGAAAAATAGCAGTCAATTGTCCTTCTGTATTTATGTTAAGAAAAATCCTGTAAAATGTCCCCTCCCTGCCAACTTCACAGTTGCCAGTGAGATGAGGTACCTTAAGGCAAGGATATGACCAGGTAATTGGCCCTGCAAATTGATGACAATTAGATCATTTGTACTTGAATAGCAGCAAGCAATACTTGTAATTGACAATGGGTAGGCTGTAATTGATATCAATGATTCCCAGGAAGAAGGGAGTAGAAGACTAGAGAGAAGGCTTAGATTGTGTTTGTGGGCGCAACAAAAATTAGCAACAATGTGTACTTAGAAAATAGGGTTAGAAAATTGGGCATAAACCACAAACCTTATAGTACTTAATTTGTATCTAGATTATAAACTCCCAGGGATAAGGAGTGTTCCATTGGATGCTCCTTGTGATACAGCACAAACTTACCCTTGCTTTTGAGAGGTTAGAAAATAATTTTAAAAGCAGAAAATTTCTACAATGCTGGGACTTTTGCCATAGTTCTGCTGCTTTTGTTTATACAGTTTTTCCCCCATTTTCAAGCTCTAAGGGTTTCATGAATCTTAGGCTCATTAATTTTTATAACATGCCTATGTTGTTGATGTCAAACTTTATATTTTTACCCAAATATGAGAAATGTCGCCCAGAGTGGTTATAGAATTCACTCTTTATCACAAAGCAATTGAGAAAAGCCTCGAATGTTTCAGTCAGTAGTTCTCACTGATTATTTTGTGTCACATTGAGCCATTTGTGTACTCTGCCTTTGGGCTAGAGAGGAAGTAGCATCTAAGGCAGAGTGATAGAATCTGCATGAAGTAAATGGCTTGATGAAACACATTCACAAAAATGGCCCTCTGCAATTCTCCATTGATAAAATTTCTTTGGTTACTCAAAATGTATTTATCCTTATTTCAAAATGCATTCATATTTGGAAAGTATATATAAATGAGTGGGGAACACATCACTATCCAGTGTCAACAGTATTTTCATCTGATATTTTTTATGATTAATTTTTATTCGGGCATTGAGATGTTACTGCATACACTCTTCTGTTTCCTGCATTACAGTTCAGAATGACATAGTAAATAATTTACCATATCATTATAAACTTCATAACTAAACATTCAGTGACTGTACATCATTTTTCCTAGTGCTAGTCTCATCTTTTTCCATTTTTGTGATAATTATTTGTATCAAGGAATATCTTTGTGATGCTCTTTGCATTTAGATTATGTTGTTGTGACTTCTGAATTGGGTAAAAAACATGGTAATATTTTAAAAGTGTGATTTGGCATTGACATCCTAGAAATCCTAGAATGCTAAATCTCAGATGGCTAAAGAAGTACTCGTCAAATTTAAAATACACATTAAGTATTTTTAAAATTGGAATTCTGATTCACTGTGTTTGGGGTGGGGGCTAATATTCTGCACTCTAATAACCTTCCAAGTGATGTTGATGATGCTGGCCCTTGCCTCACACTTTGATGGGAAAATGCTAGTGATTTTTTTCCCCTAAATGTGTCAGTGATCGTTATGTTTCAATGTCCATGTATATCCAAAAACCCTTTAACCTCACCGCCATGCAGGGAAGATATCATGACTGCATGTACATTTTTAGGTTTATGTATTATTCGCCAAAAATTCAGTAGTTAAATCCCTTTCCTTTCTGGCATTTGTTTTGTAGAAGAGTAGCCTGAGGACACCTCACTCTGTTTTCATTTGTGGTTAGATAACCTCTTACATTCCCCACCCTGTGTGTTTATAGGGTCATAATTCAAAAACGAAATTCAAACAGCAGGGCTAAGTGAGCTCCAGCAGGACAAATCCTCCTGCTAATCACAAACTCTAGACACAATACGAACAACTGCGTGAAAACACTGGGGAGTGAACAAGAGCGGTGAGATTTTAGAGGGGAATTGACATGCAGAAAAAGGAAAGAGCACAGAGTGAGTTTCTGGAGTTTATAATTTTTAGTTTGAGGGCAGGTCATAGTCAGTGTCACACTGCCAATTAAAACTCCCACAGAAACCTGCGGCCTTTTTGGCAAGAAGAACTGGAGGTTAGAGCTTGAAGCAAACACTTCCTCTCAGAAGTCTAAGGGTAGTCCTAAAGGAGAGGGAAAGGGGGCCCCCTAAATCTGTGTATTAACTCTCCCCATATCTCAAGGCTACACCATGAACCGTGAGTGTAGAGTACACTGCTAGCAGCTCAGTTAAGGGTGAAAGATATGAAGTAACATTTTTGATGCCACCTATAGGGGAACACGTTTAACAAAATATGTATAGTGCCTAGTTTAGTTACCTACTGAAAGAAATGTTGAAGACTTGAAGAAATAGAGAAATATACCATGTTAATAGAATAGAAGACTAAATATTGTTAAGATGTCAATTGTACCTCAAATTTATCTATAGGTTCCATGTAATCTCTATCAAAATCCAACAACCCTGCTTTTAAAATTCATACCAAAAATCAGGGACCTAGACTATCCAAAGCAAACTTGAGAAAGATGAACAAAGTTGGGAGACATATAACTATGTAACTTCAAGATTAGCTATAATATGCTGTAATCAAATTATTATTTTACTAGCATAGAATTAGTAAATAGATTAAAGTAATAAAATGAAGGGCTAAAAACTAGAAACACACTTAAGTGTCCATTTGATTTTTTGGTCAAAAATTCAATAGGAAAATGAATAATCTTAACAAATAGTGTTAGGAAAACTAGCTATCCCTTGGGAAAACAATATACCTAGACCTTACTTTACACAAAACACAAAGATTAATTTCAGATATATTATAGACTGAAATATAAAAACTATAAAATTTTAAGATAAAAAAATATAGGAGAAAATCTTTGTGACCTGTGCGTAGGCAAATGTGTCTCAGGACACAGAAATTAAAACCACAAAAGAAAAAAAATGAATTAGATTTTCTCAAAATTAAAAACTTCTTCATATTAAAAATGTCACAACTTTGGCAGGAAGGTATGCATAAAATTTTTAAAATGCAAGTAGTCAAACAGCAAAGAGGTAGCTCCCACTGGCCTAAGCTAGGACAATGTGAACATCAAAATAAGAATAATGGATGATCATCTTTTAAATTAAAATGATCTGTGAAACTGCTGATAAATACATAAATAAGTAAACAAAGTAAATGGAGGTGTAGAGGACCTATTTCCTACAGTAGAATGACAACCAGTAAATGTGGAAGCAATGATAAAATTGTGAATCACTATTTTGCAGCCATCATAGTAACAATTATTGCAGACAACACTTATCAATAGATGCCCAAACCAGTGAGTGAATTTTAATGAATTTAAATCAAGAAGAGTGTATGTATACAGTCTCAAATATCTATGCACAGATTACTTATAAATCACAAAGGCAAAATGGTAACTTTACAACTGAGAAATCTGGCAGACTCTACCTTGGATCTAACCAAAAGATCAAAGTTAACATTAGTAGTAATGGGAAAAATTGATAATATTTACTTCTTGATGTGACACACTGAGAAGAACATACATCATTTACAGTATTCCTGTCAAAAGTGCATAGCCTGACACTGATCATGAGGAAACCACCAGACAAAGTCAAATTGAGGAACATTCTACAAAACAACAGACCTGTACTCTTCAAATGTCAATGATGCGAAATTTTTCAAAAAAGAATGAGAACCTATTCCAGATTAAAGCCTAAAGAACCATGACAATGAAATACCATGCATGATCCTAGATTAGGTCATAAATGGGTCAAAGAAATCCTATTAAGGACAATTGGTGAAATTAAATAAAAATTTTATAATTAGTATTAGCAATGTTAAATTTTCTGAATTTGATCATTTCACTTTGGTTATGTAAGAAAATGAATGACCTTAATTTTGGAGGAAGAGGGGAGAGAGAGAGAAAACACAGCCTATAGTAATAGTGTAAAAGGTAACAATTGCTGAGAGGTGTATATGGCAATTAATTTTATTATTCTTGTGAACTTTAAGTTTTAAATACTTTTAAATGTGAAGTTTAAAAACCAAGGCAAAAATACAATTCAAACGTTTTGCTGCTGTTTATTGAGGGATTCTCTTTGTAAATGGATTCATCTTTATCTGTGATTTAGGGTCTTAGGACATGCAGATTTTCTTTATTGGTATCATCTATCAATTATCATTTAATAACTTTTTTCAAATGTTATTCTTTTTTATCCTCCTTGAGAACCAGGTATATCTCTTATACTTTTAAGAGGTACATGTTGCCAGGACCTCCTGAGGCTGTGGCATGGGCGTGTCCTTGACCTTAGTAAAATAAACGTTCTAAATTGATTGAGACCTGTCTCAGATACCTTTTGGTTTACAATCGGTACTTAGAATTCTTTCTCTTTTATTTTTAATGAATAGTTGTTTTAAATCTCTTTATCTAAATTGTCTGCATTCTGGTGGATCTTTTCAAGAGGATTCTCCAAATTGCTAATTTTATTTTCCACAACGTTAATTTCATTTTGTTCAGCTTCCAATTCAGATTCTATATTGTGTAGACTCTTTCCCTGAAAACTTTCCCCTATTACTTAACATTTCATCTCATTCTGTTTTCTGAAAATCCTTTCTGCTATTTTTTTTTTTCATAGAATCCAAAAAGACTCTATCTAGAGCCAAAAAAAGATGCCATTTTTGTCTAATACTACTTCTGTTCCTTTGGTAAATCATTATCAGGGGGCTTTCTTTCTGTGATTTTTCAGGTCAAGCTTCTTTTGTGTATACTGCAGTAGTTTGTTTTCATAGATACCACGCTAGCCTTTTTTACTGCGGACTCATCGACAAACAATGGAAGGGCCAGGGAGCCTGTCATTTGCTGATAGACGTCTAAAGCAGAGCTTTAAATCATTCAAATACTTATAAATTAGACTGAGATGAGATTTCCTCCTCCCCCTCCCCTATCTGGCTCCCTCATATATTTATACATGGGGAGCGGGGAGGAGGGTGGGGTGGGAGGATAGGGTTGGAAGAGAGAGAATTTTCTTTTTTCTTTTTTTTTTTTCTTTTTTTTTTTTTTTTGAGACGGAGTCTCACTCTGTCACCCAGGCTGGAGTGCAGTGCGATGGCTCCATCTCGGCTCACCGCAAGCTCCGCTTCCTGGGTTCATGCCATTCTACTGCCTCAGCTTCCCGAGTAGCTGGGACTACAGGCACCCGCCACCATGCCCGGCTAATTTTTTGAATTTTTAGTAGAGACGGGGTTTCGCTGTGTTAGCCAGGATGATCTCGATCTCCTGACCTCGTGATCTGCCTGCCTTAGCCTCCCACAGTGCTGGGATTACAGACGTGAGCCACCGTGCCCGGCCTGGAAGAGAATTTTCTAACTCTCTCCATAAGCTGCTCAGTAGTGCACTTGTAAGGTTACACTTCCCAGTGTTCAAAACACCAGCACAAATTCCCTCTCCTTACACAGTTATTTGTAATTTCTTTTATGTTATTCAAAGTCTAATCATTTTAACTAAGTTCCCTTGTTACTTTGGTCTGTAAAAAAAATACGTTTTTCACTAATAGTACAATCAACTTTTGGACAAAGCAAAGTTTCAACTTAAAGGAAGTAAGATACATCATTTTAATCCCAGTGATAAACGTCTATTTTTCCTTCTTAAATTGAATCCTTTTTGTTTCTTAGATATGTTTTTCAAAATTCATGTTTTGTGCTGTGCAGTAACTGCAACGAACAAGAATAGGAGCATGTTTTTTTATTTTGACAATTACTTTGAAGGTCTATATCTTAAAATAAATCAAGATATTATGGCTGGGCTCGGTGGCTGATGCCTGTAATCCCAGCACTTTGGGAAGCTGAGGCAGGTGGATTGCCTGAGGTCAGGAGTTAAAGAGCAGCCTGACCAATATGGTGAAACCCCATCTCTACTAAAAATACAAAAATCAGCCGGGCGTGGTGGCATGTGCCTGTAGTCCCAGCTACTCACATAGCTGGGAGACTGAGGCAGGAGAATTGCTTGAATCTAGGAGGCAGAGGTTGCAGTGAGCCGAGATTGCACCATAGCACTCCAGCCTGGGCGACAGATTGACACTCCGTCGCAAAAAACAAAACAAAACAAATACTACTTTTGTTATTAGGTTGTTGTTGTATAGTAGTAAATTGCAGCAAATGAGGATGGATTTATTTCTACTTTTAGAAATTTATTGGTGTTTTCTTTATGGCTTGATATATGAGCAATCATTTTAAATGTTCCATTGGCCCTTGAATAGAAGGAGCAATACTTATATAGGATTTAGGATTTGAAATACAGTTACACATAAAATACACCCTATTAATATATTACTCAGGCCCATTTTTTGTTTACTTGTTCTATCAAAGACTACGTTTAAAATGTTCAATTAAATTTATGTTTCTGGCTATCTAACTTTAAATTTCTAAGTATGCATTTTAAAATATTTAAATCCTCAGTTAAATGCTTAAAGATTTGCTACTATTTCTACATTTCATATGCTATGGTTTGTGCTTTTAGTATATATATTTATATAGTAACTACATATATATACACACGTATATTAATTATATTCTATTTCCATTTATTTCATTTGTCAAAGCCTGAAAGGTTATGTTAAAAACTTTTAGGAAATTATTTCTGACTTTATATCTAAATGTTTAATTTATATATTTACATATTAGGTTATCAAGTGCCTAAAAAAATCTCACCACAGTTTTATGTTTGTTGTTAATTGTGTGTTTCACAACAGAGAGCAACTTTATCGACTGAAAAGCTTATCTTGAACTCTCCTTTGATATTATTATTAGAATCTTTGCTTTACTGTCTTTTTATTGTCTCTATTTGTCCATCTTTTTCCTTCTAGTCTCTCCAGATCACTTTGTTCCATGTGTCTTGTTGATAGCATGTAGTTGGTACATATATAGTGTATATGTGTGTATTTATTTATTCCAGACTATAAAAATAAATAATTAATAGTTAAAATTAAGAACTGTATTGAAGTATGACGTATATACAGTGCAATACTTGCTTCTTAAGTGTACTGTTTGGTGAGTTTGGTGTATAATCAATACACCCATCAAGCTAGAGTACATTTCTTTTCCACAGAAACTTCTGTCTCATGTCCTTTCCCAGTCAACCCACTTCCTAGAAGAACCTCTCTTCTCATTTCATAACCATAGGTCAAGTCTTTCTGTACTTGACTTTTACATAAACATAACCTTACCCTAACATATCTATTTGTGGCCTGGCTCATTTCCCTCAAATTAATGTTTTGAAGATTCACTTATTTTGTCACTTTTATCAGTAATTCACTGTATTGATTTTTGAGAAGCATTGTATTGTACAGATATAACGTAATTTTAAGCATGTTTACCTGATGCTGGACATTATTTGCTTTTAATTTTCAGTTATAATGGATAAGAAGCTATTATGAATATCCATGGACAAATCTTTTATGGACATATTCCCTCATTTCTCTTGGATATATTACTCAGAGTAGAATTGCTGATTCCTAAGGTAGGTAGGTAAAGTTTATAAAAATGCCACATAGGCTGGGCGTGGTTGCTCACGCCTGTAATCCCAGCACTTTGGGAGGACGAGGCAGGCAGATCATGAGGTTAGGAGATTGAGATCATCTTTGCTAACATAGTGCAACCCCTTCTCTACTAAAAATACAAAAAATTAGCCGGGCGTGGTAGCCGGCGCCTGTAGTCCCAGCTACTCGGGAGACTGAGGCAGGAGAATGGTGTGAACCCGGGAGGCAGAGCTTGCAGTGACTCAAGAATGCACCACCGCACTCTAGCCTGGGCAACAGAGTGAGACTCCATCTCAAAAAAAAAAAAAAAAAAAAAAAAAAAAAAAAAAAACAAAAAAAAACCAAGAGAGAAAAAGAAAAGCCTCATAGTTTTCCAAAGTGATTCTACCATCTTAAATCCCATTTGCAATGGAACCACTTGCTTTACATCATTATTGAAGTGGAACACATGTACTCCTGGGAGGTGGGAAGCACTCCTGAAACACTTTTGGGGGTTAAAAAGACCAGAAGTATTTTTATAATAATGCTAAGGTGTTATTTGTCTTTTCCTTCATGTGCACATTTGCGTGGATGCAGCAAAAGCAATGGTGGATAAAAATAAATCGGCTGGCATTTTGGCATAATCGAAGCAGCGGCAACAAACTGCACTAATAGTTATTGTTTTCTTCACTGCTGTGTACTCACAGTGAAAAACAAAAGGAAGAAAAAAAATAAACATAACAGCATCATATAAAAATGTCCTGATGAAACAGTAAAAATTGCTAATTTGAATTTCAACCCTTGGGTACACTCAATTTTAATATTCTTTTTGTAAAAATGGGCAGTCCACATAAATCACTACAGGTGCATTCTGAAGTACAATGGCTATCCTGACAAATAGAACACTTAAATTGTAAATGAACTTGGCTGCATTTTCCGTGGAACAACATTTTTTACTTAAAAAGAAAGACTATCTGTGGTTATTCAGATTGGGTATTTTTTAGACATTTTTCAAAAATTAAGTGTGTCAGTCACTTCAAGGAAAACAACTGACAGTATGTGTTATCAGGGATAAAAGCTGAACTTTCAGGCAAATATTTGAATTTTGAAAATCTTGTAACCACCAACTTCTCAATATTTAAAGATGTATTTGATAAGATTGGTGTTGATAATATATGTGGCTTTTGATATTACACAATGAAATATGTCAACATTGGAATCTCTGAATAACTTAACCAATGTTTTGCACATAAACAATGAATGATGTTACAAAATCATGCTTGAATGAAATATCTATTCAAATTTCAAGATAGACCAATGGATTTTAATGTAACAGAATGTGAAAAGTTTATTGGTATGTCTCTTTTTCTGAGGGCCGCTGCTGCAAATTACCATAAACTTGGCGACTGGGAATAACAAAAAAACACCTTCCTCTTCCAACTATATATCCGTGTGAGACTGTTTTATTCAGCTATCTCAACCAACACAACTTGTCACAATGAATTGAATGAAGAAACAATATGAGAATCCAGTTTCTATTAAGTCATACATTAAGACGTGTGATACTGAGTACCTTATTAGTTTATTTATATCTTTTTAAAAAGTTTAATTTTCCTTGTAATATTTGATCTAATGGACATTTAGAAGTATTGAAATATTTAATTTGGAAATTAAATGCCAAATATTTAGAATATATATATCTTCATTATTTAATTTATTTGTGTTGTCATTAGAGAACAGACTGTATTATGTCATCATGTGAAATGTATTGATACTTATTTCATGGCTCTATCTGTGGTCTTTTCACATCTTGGTAAATTATCCATATTTGGACTATGTATTATGATGTTTTTTTTTTTTTAAATAGTCCCATATTTCCTTCCTCTATACTTTCCTAAAGGGGATCTGATCATGACCCTCTCCTTCCTTAAAAATTGCCAAAAGTTCTTTAGTGCCAAATTCTATGGAGATCTTTACCTACTTTTCCAGATTTATCTCTAGTATTATGAACTGTACATTTGAGGTTCTCTGAACATACCATCATATTCACACCTCTGTAACTTTTCAGTTCTACTCACTGTATTTTTAGTACCTTGTCTTTGTTATAGACCTTGTAAAGTCTCACACCCAAGACCTTCAAATGTCATTTCTTGTCTATGAGTTATATAAATACCAATGTGGCCACTGGTTCATAATATTGTTTAAATGTTTTCTATTCTTATTTTATTGTCTTCTTGTTTTATCAGTAAAAAATAGCATGAAAATTTCTGTATGTAATTATGGGTTTGTTCATTATGTCTCCCTCTAGTTCTACCAGTTTGCATAACACATTTAGAATTTCCTTTTTGAATTGCATGTGCATTTCAAATTGTTATGCCTTCTTACTAAATTTAACCTTTTATCATTATGAAAAGATTTTCTTTTTCTCAAAAAATTTCTTGTCCTGACGTTGACATTTTCTTGTGTGAATAAAACCACACCATATTTTTTATTTATTTTTCTTGTTCTTTTTTTTTTTTTTTTGAAGAGGCAGGGTCTTGCTTTGTCAACTAGGCTAGAGTGCAGTGGCCCAGTCATAACTCACTGGAAACTTGAACTTCCAGGCTCAAATAATCTTCTTGCCTCAGCCTCACAAGTAGCTGGTACTAGAGGCATGTGCCACCATGCATGGCTAACTTTTTGTATTTTTTGTAAAGAATGGGTCTTACTATGTTGCCCAGGCTGATCTTGAACTGTGGACCTCAAACAGTCCTTCCAGTGCAGCCTCCCAAAGCACTGAGATTACAGGAGTGAGCCATCACACCACACCATGCTCACTTGTTTTCTTAATGTTTTCATGGTATATACTCTTTCATTGTTTTACTTCCAACATTTTTGTCTCCATATATTTAAATTGCATATCTTGTAAATAGCTTATAGATAGGTCCTCCTATTTCTACCCAGTGTGACAATTTCTGTGTTTTGATAAGAATGTTTTGTCCAGTTATATTAAGTGCAATTTTGAAGAACAGTATGTTTTTCTATTTGTCCCATTTGTTCTTTGTTATTTCCTGCCTTTGGATGTATTGAGTATTTTTATGATTATATTTTATTTTTTCAAATCTCACTCTATAGCCCAGGCTAGAGTGCGGTGGTGTGATCTTGACTTACTGCAACCTCTGCCTCCCAGGTTCAAGTGATTCTCCTGCCTCAGACTCTTGGGTAGCTGGGATTACAGGCATGCACCACCATGCCCAGCTAATTTTTGTATTTTTAGTAGAGTCAGGGTTTTGCCATATTGACCAGGTTGGCCTCTAACTCCTTACCTCAAGTGATCCACCTGCCTTGGCCTCACAAAATGCTGGGATTACAGCTGTGAGTCACCACACCCAGCCTCAAATGTTTTTTTAACTATGCATGTTATTTTGGGGGATATGGCTTAGCTTATGAAAGGCTGCCATGAATTAGGATTATATGACTTTATACGCAATTGAATGATTTTATATGATTATATATGATTATTTATTACCCCTTCTTTGTGCTATTATTGTTATACATATATTACTTCTACATGTTACAAAATCCCAGAATCTCATATTATATATATATATATAATGTCAAAATAAGAAAAATAATTAGTCATTTAAATTTCTGCATATATGTATTTCTGGTGCTATTTACTTCTTCTATAGACATGATTTTTTAATCTGATACCATTATTTTTTCAGCTTAAATTTTTCCTAGTGTTTCTTTCATGTTGGTGAAAATTCTCCCGGGTTTTATTCATCTTACAATATATTCATTTCACCTTTTGTTGAAGGTTATTTTTTTGCTACATACAGAGCTGTAGGTTGACATTTTAAAATTTCTGTCAGCCGTTTAAAGATCTTATTGTATTGTCTTTCTGACTCTTTTGTTTCTGATGAAAAGACAACCATTATTTTTGACCGTGTTCCAATAGGAACAAAATAATATGTAACATTTCTTTTATTGCTGGCTTCTTTTAACATTTTTCTCCTTAACGTTGGTGTTCAGCATTTTCACTTTTGATGAGCTTTCATTTGTTTTCCTTTCTATTTCCCATACTTGGGATTTGCTTAATTTCTTGAAACTTTAAATTTGTGTTTTTCACTGAATTTGGGTAATGTGCAGTCATTATGTCTTCAGATATGTTTTTCTGTGTCATTCTTTCTTACCTCTTCCTCCGCTACTCCAATCATACATACGTTAGTTTGTTTGATATTATCCTACATTTCACAGGTCCCGTTCATTTTCCTTCAATCTTTCTGGGTTTAATTCCTAATAACTTAAAGTTTACTAATTCTTTCTTCTTTATGTAGACCAAGTTCATCTAATACATTTTTTAAATATTTTTTTTAAAACCTAGAATATTATCTGGCTTTTGATAGCATCATTTCTCTAATGTTGTTTCTTACCGTTTTATAAATTCTGTCCTATTCTCTTGTAAAAAATTAAACCTATTTATAATAGCCACTCTACATCAGGGATATCTGTTGATCTGCTTCTACTGACAAAATTTTTCTCCAGATTACAGGCCATATTTTTCTCATGCTTTGTATGTGTAGTAATTTTTATTGCATATTGGACATTGAGCCTCTGGATCTTACTTGCCTAAAAGATACAAGTTTTATTTTTGCAGGCAGGCAATTAAATCACAGACAGATCACTCTGATTCTACAGAGGCTTGGTTTTAGGGTTATTTATAATGGTTATATTTTAGCTTTATTCTTAACCATAAGGTGTACAGTTCTTAGTCCTGGGCTCATTTGTAAGACAAGGCCCTGCTGTGATGTTAAGGGAAGCCCAGTGTGTTCACCAAGCTATACTAACTTGACAGAACTTGACTTCTAAACTGTCTTCTTAGCATCAGACAACTGCTAAAATCTCTGCCTCCTAACTACTTACTGCTTCCTTCTAGGTTTCTTGAATTTTTCCTCTGAATGCATGTTATTTAATATTGTCCAAGCATTTGAGGGACTTATATGCAGAATTTAAGGTTATTCCTATGTGTGCCCTTCTTTTCAGGAGCTTTCTCCGATTTCCAGATATTCTGGTTACCGTAAACTCTGACTTCTGTCTCTTCAGCTCAGTAAAGCTGCTTTCTGTTTGGACTCTAATCTTATTCTGTTGCAGGAAACTAGGAAATCTCTTTCAGGGAAAAGCTGTTTAAACGAGGCATTCTTTCTCTCAAGAACTGTGTCCCCTACAGTTTTGCCTGTTTTTGTTGTCTTGTCAGTAGCTTTAGGCAGTTTATTTTAATATCTTGTGGGGAAATTAAGCATGTTAATGGTCACAGAATTAATCCAGCACAATCGTTTCTGCCATTTCGAGAATTGGAGTTCCCCTGCTGATCAGAATCATTTTCTTTAATAAGAATGTTAATAACATTACCAATGAAAGTAACAAAAATATTTGATCTGTCATCTTATTTTATATTTTCTGTTTATACAGTTTCTTAACATTTTCAATTTCTTAGATTTTCAATTTAATTTGTTTTTTCCCCCACTTTGGTAATTTGGTAGTTATTGAAAATGGAAAGTTCCCACAAACTTTAGGAAAAGATGGAATCTTTGGTAGTCTTGCTACAGGGAGCATCAAAATCAGTTTAATTTTAGTTTAATTTAATTTATTGTCATTATATTTTGAGATAGAGTCTTTGGTGCCCAGGCTGGAGTGCAGTGGCATGATCTCGGCTTACTGCAACTTCTGCCTCCTGGGGTCAAACAATTTTCCTGCCTCAGCCTCCCGAGTAGCTGTAATTATAGGCATGCACCACCATGCCTGGCTAATTTTTTGCATTTTTAGTAGAGACAGGGGTTCACAATGTTGGCCCGGCTGGTCTCGAACTCCCAACCTCAGGTGATCCGCCCGCTTTGGCAAAATCAGTTTTAAAGCTGTTCAGTTGATCCATAACATTTATAGCCCATCAGTGACAAACTATCAGTGACAGATTCTTGCTACCAAAAGTTAGCCAGTCAGAAACAGATTCACTCCAATATATATGCCTTTGGAGGGTCAAGCAATCAAAGGCATTCTCACCCAAGTTAACCATATTTTCACTGATGATGTCAACTCCTTATACTTCTGAAAACCCACCAATCTCTGAATGTCATGCTTTCCAAAAACCCTATGTATGATTAGAATTCTTTTCTGCTTGGAAAGACGGTATTTGACTGTCAGTGTTCTTCTTTATGATAATAAGCAATCAATTCTGCTTTAGAAAGTCTGTCTATTCAGTGGTTGGTCTTGCCATCCTTAGACAGTACAAAGCCTGTTTTTAATTCTACTAATTATATATCTCCATCAGTGTCAGAATGATTCCCTTCTCCCTTCTACCCCAGTGTGGTTGAACTACCATTTTTTTTTTTTTTTGGTATGATGTGGGGTCCACTTTATATATGTATTTGATTATTTTATTATATGCAAATATAATATTTTATAATTTCCTTAAGAAAAGAGCTATTTTATATCCATATTTACAGAAGTCACTTACATGTAATTTTCTGCTTAACTTGCTTTAATTAACTTCTTTATCTTTTATATTTTGCTGCTGTGTCTTTATTTGTGAGGTCTTTATTTTGAATTATGTTTTAGATTACTTGAAATTTGCCCTTCAGTGATTTTTTTCAGGAATCTCATCTAGTTTATTTCCTGAACTTTTGTACATTTAAGATTTGTTTTTGCCTTCAAACTTTATGGATAATATCTTTAAGTATAGAATTTGTCAATTACAACCTTTCACCCATAACACTCTGCAGACCTAGCCCCTTAAATTGTAGAGAGACCTTGGATAATGATAACCTATTCTTATTTTCTTATTTTTATAAACTTATTTCTTTTTTTCTGCCATGCTTGATGCCTTTAGGATACCGTTAAAATTTTCTAACTTTTGTTTTAAGTTCAGAGGTACATGTGCAGGATGTGCAGGTTTGTTACTTAGGTAAACGTTTCTCATGGTGGTTCGCTGTACAGATTATTTCATCACCCAGGTATTAAGTCTAGCATCTGTTAATTATCTTTCCTGATCCTCTCCGTCCTCCCACCCTCCACCCTCTGCCCTCCAACTGACCCCAGTGGGTGGTGTTCCCCTCTATGTGTCCATGTGTTCTCATGCTGTAGCTCCCACTTGGAAGTGAGAACACATGGTACTTAGTTTTCTGTTCCTGCATTGGTTTGCTAAGGATAATGGCCTCCAGCTCCATCCATGTCCCTACAAAGGACATGATCTCATTCTTTTTTATGGCTGCATAGTATTCCATGGTTTGTATGTGCCACATTTTCTTTATCCAGTCTGTCAGTGATGGGCATTTAGGTTAATTCCAAGTCTGTTATTGTAAATGCAGCAGTGAATATACACCTGCATGTGTCTTTATAATAGAATGATTTATATTCCTTTGGGTATATGCCCAGTAATGGGATTGCTGGGTCGAATGGTATTTCTGTCTCTAGGTCTTTGAGGAATCACCACACTGTCTTCCACAATGGTTGAACTATTTACACTCCCACCAACAATGTAAAAACATTCCTTTTTCTCCACAACCTCGCCAGTATATTTTATTTTTTGACTTTATAGTAATAGCCATTCTGACTGTTGTGAAATAGTATCTCACTGTGGTTCTGATTTGCATTTCTCTAATGAGTGATGTTGAGCTTTTTTCATATGTTTGTTGGCCACGTGTATGTCTTCTTTCGAGAACTGTCTGTTCACATCCTTTGCCCACTTTTTAATGGAGTTATAAAACCATCAGATCTCATGAGACTTATTCACCACCACTAGAACAGTATGGGGGAAAGTGCCCCCATGATTCCATCATATCCAGCTGGTCCCGCCCTTGACACATGGAGATTATTACAATTAAAGGTGAGATTAGGGTGGAGACACAGCCAAACCATATCAACATACAAAGTCTTTCACCATTTGGTCACTCACTGTCTTTTATATTTTTCTTTTAATGAATCCTTCCCCCTTCCTGTCTAATAACTTAAACACATAGACCTCTGTCTGAGTACTTAGTCCACATCCACAATCAAGAGTTATATCTCGTGTAAGCCTTTCTACAATTTTTAGATTTGTTCACTGTCTTCATTGTACTACCACTTCCACATTATACTACCACCAATTCGTATTTTATCAGAGCACACATAACACTATTGCATTTACATGTGCACCCCAATAGACTGTGAACCTTTAGAGGATAAGTAACCCATCTGATTTATCCAAGTGTCATTTGTATTTAGCAACAGTGCTTGCCATGGGAAGTGCTGTTTAATAAATATTTGTAGAATGAACGAGCAGACATGCAATTGGCATCTATTTTAAGAATGCTGGTCAGGAAGTCATAAAGGTGGGACTTGATTTTTTTTTTTTTTTTTTTTTTTTTGAGATGAGGTCTCACTTGGTCACCCAGTCTGGAGCGCAGTGGCATGATCTTGGCTCACTGCAACCTCCACCTCTTGGGTTCAAGTGATTCTCCCATCTCAACTTTCCAAGTAGCTGGGATTACAAGTGTGCTCCACCACACCTGGCTAATTCTTGTATTTTTAGTAGAGACAGGGTTTCGCCATATTGGCCAGGCTGGTCTCGAACTCCTGGCCTCAAGCGATCCATCTGCCTCGGCATCCCAAAGTGCTGGGATTACAGGTGTGAGCCACTGCACCCAGCCCTAAAAGTGGGATTTAATCAAGCTTGAAAACTTACCAACTACTTGAGTTTGTATCTCTGTGCTTTTGTGGTCTTACTTGTACAATGATGTGTTGTTAGGTAATCAATAAATCCTCTTCCAGCTCTGAAATGTCATGACTTTCTAAATCCATTTATCCAATCACCAATATTTCTTCTGGAGAAAACGATAGGTCTATTAATAATTTCAACAAAAATTTTAGTGTATCAGGGAAACCAAACACTAAAAACATAGCTTTTTCTATATGTGACACATAATTGATCTCATTCATTGCCCATAACACCCCAACCATGTAGATAATATTATTATCCTTATTTTACTGATAACTACCTGAGACAGAGATTATGCAATTCTTCTAAGTTCACAAATCACCTGTAAATCATGAAATTAATATTTGGAACTAGGTAAACTTACATGAGTTCTATGCTTTTAACTAGCACATTATATGGCTTCTTACGGTTCTATGCAGCTAGAATTACCTTTAAATGTAAATTTTGTTTCCAGTAAAGGCCATTATTCATTGCTCATAGTAGGTGCTCACTATATATATTTGTTGAATGAATGAATAAACTTTCATAATTTATCTGACAAGGTGTTGATATAGCAAGTAAACTAGAGCTGCAAGCACTCTGTAAATAAAACAGAACATATCTAATTGGCTGTCTCGCACTTTCCCATATTTACATGTAGTGAATATTAAAATGTAGTTGTGACCTTTATAAAGCACCAAAAGCAGCGTTTAAGAAGAAGAAAAATTTAAAAACTAAAATATTTTGCAAGTTCTTACATTTCAGCTAAGCATTACCACAAATAAGGGCATTATTTATAAAATACAGCAGTAATAATGCTTCCTGCAGATTAGCATGGAGAATGTATATCAGTAATAAAATCATAAATGTACTAGGCAGGTGGAATATCCTCACTGTGTTTAGTATTATCAGGATACAGTGGCACTTAGATCTAAACAGAAATTCTGATGTTAAGGTTGTCTTTAACATATGACTTTTGTATTTTAAAAATTAGCATAAAATATGCTGTAATCATGGATAAAACTCTTTAAAACCTCTTGATTTGCATAGTTTAAAAGTACTTTGTATTACTATATAAAATACAGAAAAGACTGACAAGCAAAAGTCTGAAACCTATATTGCCACCATTGAAAAAGAACCACTGGCAACATATCGTATGAGTAGGAGTGTGTGTGTGTGCGCGCATACGTGTGTGTGTGAGAGAGAGAGACAGAGAAAGAGAAGTTAGACTGAGAAAATCTGAATATATTCCAATATTGTAGGTAAGGGTATGTTAGTGATGACAGTAATATTCCCAATGCAATGTCTCCTGCTCCCTCATGTTCTTGAACGACACTCACTCTACCTCTTGCACGTCCCCAGTAAGTATTTTGGGAACTCCTAGCATTTATTTTGATTCATCTACTGTTTCTGTTTCCCATTTAAAAATATTCTCTGTTCAAGGCCACTTGGTGCTGCCAGTGCTCATACAAGTTGACCTCTTAGTCTATGCTGAGAGTGTCCTTCTGTTGTTGGGTTCCATGCAGATACTCTGTAACTCACGTTGTTATCTTGGGCTGACAGTCTGGGCTCTACTCCTCTATGTAATTTACATAGGAATTCATGCAGACACTTCCTTAAGGTTCTGTCCCTAACTGCCCTTGCTACAGAGACCCCAAACAAAACTAAAAGGAAAACGGGGTCAGATGAGGAATGAGGTGCTAACAAATGCATTTTGTTTTCTTGACTCTTTTCTGTATGCAAAAATGTATTAGGTTTCACTATATGAAATCATCAATATTCAGGCATTTTTTGCATGTAAAATCAGCATTTAAAAAAATTACTTTAAGTTCTAAGATATATGTGCTGAACCTGCAGGTTTGTTACATAGGTATAGATGTACCATGGTCGTTTCCTGTATCTGTCAACCCATCATCTTGGTTTTAAGCTCTGCATGGATTAGGTATTTGTCCTAATGCTCTCCCTCTCCTTTCCTCCCACCCCCCGACAGACCCCAGTATGTGATGTTCCACTCCCTGTGTCCATGTGTTCTCATTGTTCAACTCCTACTTATGAGTGAGAACATGTGGTGTTTGGTTTTCTGTTCCTGTGTTAGTTTGCTGAGGATTATGGTTTCCAGCTTCACCCATGTCCCTGCAAAGGACATGGACTCATTCTTTTTTATGGCTGCATGGTATTCCATGGTATATATGTGCCACATTTTCTTCATCCAGTCTATCATTGATAGGCATTTGAGTTGGTTCCAAATCTTTGCTATTGTAAAATCATGCAAAATCAGCATTTTCAAATGCTTTAACCTAATGACATTCACTCCTGTTTTACTTTCAGCCAGAATTCTGTGGCCAACTCCTAATTTTTCTCCATTGACTACTTTTTTATTTTTCCATGTGGCAATGAAACTCCTTTTAATTTAATAAATAGAAAAAATAAATTATTTTAGGATCTCACTCTGTCATTCAGGCTGGAGTGCAATAGTATGATCATAGCTCACTGCAGCCTCAAACTCCTGGGGTTGGGGGATTCTCCTGCCTTAGCCTCTCAAGTAACTGGGATTACAGGCATATGCCACCACACCTAGCTAAGATTTTTTTTTTTTTTTCCCAGAGATGGAGTCTTCCTATGTTGCCAAGGTTGGTCTTGAACTCTTAGCCTCAAGTGATCTCACCTCAGCCTCCCAAAGCACTGGGATTACAGTTGTAAGCTACAGCAGCCTACCTCCCTTTAATTTTAGTTAGACATGGCCACATAGGTAAAGACTACCTTTCCTTCTACCTCCTCTAGCATGGCACCTAATATACATATGACACTAATATCCACTGTGCTCTGCTCAGCTACTCAGGAAATTACATATTTATTCTGGATCCTGAGTCAGAAGATGGATTTTTCTCTCTGGATCTGTCAGTTCCCAGTCAGAGGACATTGCAAATCTCACTAAATTATCTGAGCTCAGGATCTCTGTCTTAAAGTGTGGCAGCTAGACCAGATGACTTATGACTTGCCTTCAGAAAGTGGCTGATTTCTAATATCTCTTCAAGCTTTAAAATTCTGTCACCCTTTAGAGCATACAGAGCCTGTGTTTAAATTTTTCCAAAAGAGTCTATCTATATATGTAATTTCATTTACTCTCTTTGGTTAATTTTGGCAAATCTTGATTCAGTGCCTATTGTAAGTATAAAACTATTTTATATGTTACATGTAGACATACGCCTCCTTTAAGAAGTTCATTAAAGGTGGAAAGTCTGGCCTATGTTTTGTAGTTCTTATAGCATCCAGCAACACAACTCATTAAATACTTGCCAAACTCTGTTTAATTCATGATAAGAAAATAAACCCTTGTCTCCTCAATATAGAGTAGAAGTAGCATATGAAAGTTAAGCTGTGTTAGTTCTTACTCATAAGTGGCAGTTGAACAATGGGAACACATGGACACAGGGAGGGAAACATCACACACTGGGGCCTGTCAGGGGGGTGGGGGCAAGGGGAGGGAGTGCATTAGGACAAATACCTAATGCATGCAGGGCTTAAAACCTAGATGAGGGGTGGGTGGGTGCAACAAACCACTATGGCACATGTATACCTATGTAACAAACCTGCACGTTCTGCACATGTATCCCAGAACTTAAAAAAAAAAAAAAAACCAGGCAGGCACGGTGGTTCACACCTGTAATCCCAGCACTTTGGGAGGCCGAGGTGGGCAGATCACAAGGTCTGGAGTTTGAGACCAGCCTGGCCAACATGGTGAAACCCCATCTCTACTAAAAATGCAAAAATTAGCCAGCTGTGGTGGTGGGCACCTGTAGTCCCAGCTACTTGGGAGGCTGAGGCATGAGAAACACTTGAACCCAGGAGTTGGAGGTTGCAGTGAGCCAAGATCACGCCACTGCACTCCAGCCTGGGTGACAGAGCAAGACTCCATCTAAAAAAAAAAAATTCTATTTTCTCCTGGAAAAAAAAAAAAAGTTAAGCTGTGAATTCTAACAAACATTGCCACTGCATGAAAGTTTTAAGTAACTAAAGTTTTGTTAATAATATTCTACAGAATGGTTCTAGTTGTCTCCTTGTAGCCTAAAATGAGTTTTATGTGGTTTCTAAGAAATGATAATAACACCATGGGTTGTAATATGTCATTTTATGTAATATTAAAATGGAAAACGTTTCCAGAAAAACTATGTTGTGCCATTGGCTGTAAGAAGTATCTTGATTTTGGAGAGATAAAAATGTTAAAACACGCCTTTATCACAAAAATATGTGACAAGTTACTGAAGCAATAGATACTAGTAACCACAGCAACAATGTGGTTATACTCTGTTTGTTAGATTAGGTAGAATAAGTGCCTTATATGCATGACCTCATTTATATATCAGGTTGATGCTGTTATTATTCCTGTTTCAGAGAAACCTATTAATTTTCCCAAGATTGAATGTCTAACATGTGGTAGATCGAGGAGAAGAACCCATCTCTACCAGACTCTACTGAATGACTTCTTAGCAACTGCAATAAGATCTAGGTGTTGTGTAGTTTCTTCAGAAGCAGGCACTCCTAACTTTAGAAATTATTGGGCTTGGACTCTAAGTTTACTAGCATTTATACATCCTAAACATTGGTTAATCAAATTGAAATCTCACGAGGATCCTGTTCCACTTATTTTTCTTTTTTCCGTGGATTGTAATTTTTCTGTGTTACTGAATTGGCTTGTTTTCTTTCATTCTTGTAAACAAAATGCCAGGGAGATGCAGTATTATCTGTGGGATGAAGTTCAGGTATTGTAGGGATTTCCCAAACAAAATATATTTCTGTGGTTGTTAAGCAATGTGTAAAAGATTTACATCAGGGCTTCTGTACAGATGAAGATGAATGAAAATCCCACAATTTCCCATTCTTGGAGATATGAAATATAATTGGCGTGCTGTATTAAAATAGCTAACAATTAGATCTCTTGGTTTTTGACAAAGGACATGGCTTTTGTCTATAAATCAAAGATTGCAGAATTTTTGCCCCAGAGGGAGGAGAAGACAAATTTATGCTGTCAATTTTATCTGGGTGCTGATTATTTAGTTTTCTACTTCTCCCTTTCCTGAAGTGAGGCCCCATAGCACATTTGAGATCTTTAGTACCCTGACAATGCACAACTTGAAGAAGGAAAGATGCATCCAAGTCACATAATTTCAGCTCGTTAGCATGTCTTGAAGAGTTTAGATGAATGGAAATGAAAACCATGTGAATGTGAGCAGACTACCACAGGTCTTCTACATGAGCCCCTAAGGTTGGTCATCAACAAACCAAGGTGGAAGAATTTGTCATTTATTTACTAGGTGACCTTCAATCACATATGTATCTAGCAACCTCACAAAGTTTGTGTGAGGATCAAAAATACATTTGCATTTTATAAACTGGAAAGTGTCTTAAACATTTCAGAGCACCTTATAGAGAAGAAATTTCATTCCCACTGACCATTATCAACCTACAATTTGTCTATCCAGCTTATTTCCAGTGTCAACATCACCTAGAATGAATCAGGGTACTTTAGGGTAATGTTTTTCAAGTGATTATGATACAAGATCATTTTTTAAAAATCATGCGTTGTTGACAGATAATTTGATAAATACCAAAAAATTTACTAGAGAAAATGATAGAGAAAAACAAAGATATGCAAAATACGAAGTCTAATTGTCATTAAATTCAATGGACCTAAAATCAGTGGGTCAAATTGCTATAAGAGATTCCTACAACCTTCATCACATGACTGAACTTATTTCATTTTATATTGGTTATCAGTGTTTCAGGATCCAGAGCTGTTCTGTGACAACACTTTGAGTAGCACTGGATGGGGGAGCACATGATAATGGTACTTACGGGATTACAAGATTCTGCAAGACTTGGGCCCTGCTTACTCTCAACACTGAACTTCTCACAGTTCTTTGAGGGTGTCACCCTCATTCCCTACATCAAGATCACCAAGATTTTATTTTGCTATTCCCTCTGCCTGGCATGGTTGTACCACCCCTCTTTGCATGGATAATACCATTTTATCCTTTAAATTTCAGATTCAACTTTGCTTTCTCAGGAAAGTCTGGCTTGAACCCTCAGACTCAGTTATGTTACTTTACTATAGGTCTTCATTACGCCTTGAATTTCCTTTAGCTATATATGCTATTTGTAATAATTTGTTGCCTGTTAGCAACCACATACCGAAACCTTCTCTGGGATAAGGACTATGTGAATGCATATCAGTTTCAGAATCCCCAGCACTAGCGACTGCTCACCACACGGTAAGAACTCAACAGATACTGTTCGCTGACGGACTACTTTTCTGAGCTTGATAAATCTAAGAGTTGTTTACACAAAATAATTCTCTTTAAAAATAGTTAATATTTGCCCCTTCCCTATCACAGAGGTAGGTATGTCATTTTTAGCATTGTCAACAACAACAAAATCTCAGGTTCATGCAGTGAATAATATAGAACAGTCACAGATATTTTTAATATAGTCGTGACAATTATTCATTGAAGTACCACTTTAAAAAATCAATTGGTAAAAGATTTTGTGTCATTTTCATGTAAGCAGTCGAAATTTTCTTGACAGAGCAATATACTGCGGGAATGACTTTTACTGCTATTTGGTATCTATTTTACATCAATGTGGTATTAATGGTAAGAAGCCAGGAGGTTCAGTTTTGTGATAGCACTGCTATTTATATCATCACAGATGAAACTCGGAAACCTAATTATATATCTGTTAAATGTCTAGTTCCAAAAAATTATATATAGTAGTTTTATATTTACTCAAACAGGCAAATATTTCTATTCATGACTTTAAATTCCCATATAACACACACATATATATATATATATACACCTTGAGGTGGTTGGCTTAGGACAGTAGTTCATCATTTGCTTTGTATCCTAATAGATAAAAAGTATCTATTAATTTGTAAATTAAATCCATTAATTAACCTATATGATCATTTCCCAAATTTTTCTTTTCTGTTAAATTTCCTGTCCATCAATTTTTCATCATTTATTCACTTACCAATCTATATTTATATAAGGGTGGAAAAAACCTATACGAAATATGCTAAGCATTTTGCATAGTTTTTCATGTTCTGTAGTTTAGAAGTGAGATATTTGGTGAATTGTGTATGAGTGAGTGATTATCTTCAACCTCATATTTATAAACTTTAAAATCAAGCAGTTAGACTTCTATTGCATAAAATGTAGTAAGTAGCTAGAGAAAAATCAGGTACACTAAATATATAAATTATATGTATTTATATATTTAAGGTATTAAGGAACTGAATAAGGAAGATTAAATAAAAGTAGTTTACTAAATAAGTAAAAATAGTTTACTATTGCTGTGTAACAAATTACTGTCTTATCCTTAGTGGTTTGAAACAACACCCATTAATAAGTCATAGTTTTATAGTTCAGAAGTCTGTGCCCAGCATGGCAAAGTTCTTTGCTTGGGGTCTTTTAAGATTAAAATCAGATTGTCAACTGGGGCTGTACTTCTCATCTGTAGCTTGGAATGCTTTAACAGTCTCATTGGCTGTTCTGAGAATTAATTTTCTTGTGTTTGTAGAATGCAGGTCCTAGTTTTTCCGTAGCTGTTGGCTGGAAACCACTTTCACCTCCTTGAGGCGTACCTCTCTGTTGTCTGTTTACAACATGGGTTTTTACTGTTTTCCAAGTGTGGCCAAGTACTTGTTTCTGACTTTCCCTTCTGCAGCCAGCCAGGGAAAACTCTGTGTTTTTAAAGGACTCATGAGATTACATAAGGCCCACCTGGGTAATCTCCCTTTCTCAAAGTTAACCATGCCATATAACATAACCTGTGTATTAGTTCATTTTCACACTGCTATAAAGAACTACCTTAGAGTAATTTATTAAAAAAAGAAGATTAATTGACTCACAGTTCTGCATAGCTGGGAGGCCTTAGGAAACTTACTGTCATGACAGAAGGCAAAGGAGAAGCAAGGCACATTTTACATGGCAGGAGAAAGAGAGTGAAGGGGAAGTAGCACACACTTTCAAACTACCAGATTTCATGAGAACTCACTCACTATCACGAGAATAGCAAGGGGGAAGTCTGCCCCCATAATTCAATCACCTCTCACCAGGCCCCTCCCCTCATACATGGGGTTTACAATTTGAGATGAGATTTGAGTGGGAACATAGAGCCAAACCATATCAGCCTAGTCCCAGGAGTAAAATCCTTCATAATTAAGAGCCTGGAGATAGGCAAGGCATGTGTACCAAGGGTAGGAGAGCTTGGAGGTCATCTTAAAATTCTACCTACCACAACTCCCAATGAGAGAAGACATTCATGTGAAAACTAACGATAACCAACTATTTTTACCTGTGAAAATTTGCTGTTTCTCAATTTGCACTAAGTATAAGTCTTGGTCCATGAAGAGGATTTATCATGGAAAATATAAACCAGTAAGAGGCTGGCTTGATGAATGAAAAGCTAAAGGAGGACCAAACTTAGGACCAGTTATCTCTGCAAGATGTTTTCTGAGTTCTCGGTGGCTGGGGCCACAGAAAAGCAGAGTAAAATCTGTTGTGTCTTAGTACTTAGGACTTTCCTTAAATGAAATGTTTGCATATTTTGAAGACCACATAGGGTAGGACATAAAGGGCTAAGCTCCAATCTATAAAGGCAATCTTGTCATTTTAGAGCTGAGAAGATAGAGACACACCAGGTTCACAAACAAAAGCACCACCACACCTGAGGAACAGAGACATACCAGTGTTGGACTAAGTCTTACTAAAATTGCAGCCTAATCCTGACCCAGCTCAATCCTTTGGTAGATTAAATGACCACCCCTCTCCTCGCTGCTTAATAGAGGAGAGTTGAACTATTAGTTGGTGGAAGATAACATAAGTCTCTGTGATTCACTTATATATAATACATGGCATAAAATTTAATTGTTATACATGAAAAGAGAGATGTAAATGTGAGTATCAAGAAATAACACAGGCTGGGCATGGTGGCTCATGCCTATAATCCCAGCACTTTGGGAGGCTGAGGCGGGTGGATCACCTGAGGTCAGGAGTTCGAGACCAGCCTGACCAACATGGCAAGACCCCATCTCTACTGAAAATACAAAATTAGCCAGGTGTGGTGTCACATGCCTGTAATCCCAGCTACTCTGCAGGCTGAGGCAGGAGAATCACTTGACCCCAGGAGGCGAAGGTTGCAGTGAGTGGAGATGGCGCTATTGCACTCCAGCCTGGGCAACAATAGTGAAACCCTGTCTCAAAAGCAAGAAAAAAGAAATAACACAAACCTTGGATGCCCACAAATGAAACAGATATTAGAGTCAGAAGCCAGAGAATTTAAAATAACTATGATTAATATGGTAAATAAAAGCATAGAAAAGAGAGACAAAATGAAAGGGTAAGCAATGTAAACACATTTCATGAATATACAGTTATTTGAGATATTTCACATTATTTCATACTAAGTCTTCTCAATTCAGTGTATATTTTGCACTTGGCATGCATCTCACTTTGGACTAGCCATATTTCAAGTGCTCTGTAGTTTCATGTGACTAGTGGACAGTACCATTCTAGACAAACACATAACGTAGGAGAGGAAAATATTTCTTAAGGTGCCAAAAGCTCAACCAAAATAAGATTGATAAATTGGAGCTCATCAAATTGAGAACTGTTCATCAAACATAACATTAAGAGGGTGAAAATGCAAGCCACAAAGCTGGATAATATTCCCAATACCGAAGACTTGTATTCAGAATCTATAAAGGCCCCTGATAGATCACTGAAAAATAAAACAATAATAGAATGAGTGAACTGTGGGCATAGGTAATTTGTGTGTGTGTGTGTGTGTGTGTGTGTGTGTGTGTGTACTTTTTGTATTAAAATATGATTTTAGATTTTTGCCTCAAAAATATGAGCATTTTACTTATTACATTTTTCTAGGAAATAGTTTTAGATTCATTATTTTGATATTTATCATATCAAATTTTTTGATGTATGATGTGGTACATATGGAGATACTTTTCCATAGTATTATTTTATATTTACTAGACATAAATATATATTTCTGTCTATTTGCATATTTCTAGTTATCCCAATATATATTTTTCATAAATGTGAAATACAACTATATTATAAAATCATTATAATGTATTTATGCATGATCATTACCAACCTAATTACTTAATGGTATTATGGATTTGATAGCTTAATAGTTAAAGAAAGTTTTGTATTCCCTAGTGGTGCATTCACTTTTAAAGTGACAGCAACCATTTTAATCTTACAGATAAAAATTGGGAAGTGATACAGAAAGCATACTGCAGTCAATTGAAACTAAGAAAATAACCACTGGAGGGATAGTCCAAAATGGAATTTTGCTATTTTTATTTAAAAAAAAAAACACATTTGCAAAAAAAACAAAAAACAAAAACAAGTTTTCCTCTGAATAATATTAAAAATAACAAGATTCATGTGATTCTCAGTGTGAGGTTATCTTAGCAAAATCAAATAAAATGTAGACAATTGAATTTCACCCAGTAACAAATATCACTGGTCCCTAAGAATATTGCACTCAAGATGATGGAAGTTTTGTAAAGCTCTATAAAGTTCTGTAAAACATTCAGGGAAAATAAAGTGCTATGAACTGCAAACAGAATGGTACATGTTAAGTGCAAGATGATTCAGTAAGTAATGTTTAAAATACATTTTGAAATTTTGAAGACTTACATATGATTTTGCTATAAAGACCATTTTTTGGATGACCTAGTTACCCTGGTATTTTGGTACCTAGTAAGTATGGAGCTTGAGCCTAGATGAAGCAAGAAAAATAGCAGTGTTTTGTATTATCAACCAGGTAAGATTTTTATGGTAGGGAAAAGTGATCTGATGAATTGGTGTAAAGAAAGTCAGATCCCAGTTCTATACGTAATTAGTTGTGTGAACTTGGGCAAACCACACACATTTATTTACATGGAAAAACTGAAATCATATGCAAACAGATAACAATTTTACATGTCTTCTTATTTGGAATTTTCACACTGAATGTACCTTATTAAAACCTACAGTAATCTTGCCACTGAATCTACAAACCAATTATTTATTTATTTATTTATTTATTTATTTGCTCTAGCAAGCCTAATACTGGTGAATTTTACATTTTACAAAATTCTTGTATATCCTATCTCACTAGATTATTCTAACAAGCCAGGGATTTAGGAAGGCGTGAGATAATTAACAGTTTACATATGTTTATGAGCAACATGAGCCAAGCCACATCATAACTAGACCAAATCCACGTTTGAGTACACTTTAAAAAGGGAGTTTTGTTATTCTGGTTAGAATTTAGTTGAGTCAAATGATGCAAAACAAAGAAAACCTATATTCATATCATATAGGCTCATCTGTATTCAAACTACCTTTTTCAGATCACAAATATCAGCAGGGATAAATATGTAAGAATAGTTCCAGGAGTAATGGAATTATGCCTTGCTGTTTGGCACTGTTGGAAACTACATCAGAAATACAGGCTCTGGGCAAGGAGGAAGAAAGCTTTTTCACATGGGGAGAATAATGATAATTGGAGTAAGGAGGTTCTCATTACTTCCTACAGACTGTATGCTGGAGTTTCACTCAAGTGAACAATGAACCTGCTTAAGTTTTTTATGGCATCTGATCCCCTTGACCTACTTGTTAGAGAGCTGGGATCAAGAAGGACTTCTGAAAGCCCAAGGGGAATACAGAAATGTTAGGCAGGCTTCCTTTTCAGTTCTGTCAGTCATGTTCCATGTGACCGATCTCCTACTCTTTAAGTTAACTGTTTATTGATTTGTTATCCTGGCATTCACGACCTTGAACCACGACCTAGTCCTGGAAGTCTAATGTAGCTTGGAATATGTGCTTATTGGAAAATTTCTTACTCTAAAAAAAAATTCCCTTCATGTCCCATGTTTAGTTTTCTTTTGATATATCTTCCAACTGTAATGATCTTCTCCCACCCCAACTGTCATCTGTTAAAATTCTATCTTATTTTCAAGGCCCAGTAACAGTCAGTTCTTTCAAAATTCTAACCAGATTCCACAAGTGAATTTGATAGTTCATATAGCAGTGTTTGTAGCTCTCTGCAACACTTGTCTTCTGCCTTGTTTTAGATATACTGCCTTATTCCCTTGCTCCCTAACTTGATTGCATATTCCTTGAAACTTGGGATTGTGTCTCATCTACCATTTTACCCTACATATCTTCAGCAGTTTTTTTTTTTTTTCATTTTTCATTTATTTTCGTACAAAGCAGGTATTTGATATTTACCTCCTAATGAATGCCTGTTGTCTAAGTATTCATATTTGGGCCTATTAAAATCAAGAAGATGATTAAAGATTAAAATGCATTATCTTTCTTTGTAATTAGCTTTTTATTCTATATATTTATATAACATGGAAACATTTCCAGCAAAAACAGCTCTTGCATTTATATTTTCTTCCTCAAGTGAAATCAAAACCAAAACCTCAGTTTTTCTTAAACTCATTTCCTATTATTGTCTTCCTTAGCTGATTTAATAGATTTTATGGAATTTAATAATATATGAGTTGGCTTTTCCTTTTCTCAGCTTAAATCTATGGCTCACTAAGCAATTCAATGTATGGGTGGGCCATATTTATGAGTCCCCCTCCCCAAGTAGGAGAGAAGTAGAGGTGACTAAAATGAATCCTTAATATACATTTGGAGTTGACTTCCTCATGATTTGCCTTACCAGCTATGCCATAAAGATTATAGTTGCCAAAATACAATCAAGCAAATAAATAGGACAGAACTCCATCTAATGCAAGGGAGGTCTTGCATATTTTATTTCACAATGTGGTTATCAATGATTTATAACCTTCCCTTTTTCATTCAGACAAAGTTGCATGTATTCCATGAGGTTATAAACTTTCATTTTTTGATGCATAGTTCAATCAGCATTATTTACTACAGACAACAACACTTGAGGGACACGTAAATTTTACTTTATCTTCACTGGCATAATGATTTATCAAGCACACAATAAAAGGGGGAAAGCACTCAAGCCATGTACAGTTGTTTGGATATTACTTTCTTCCCATAATAAATCTCTGGTTTATGATAACCTGTGCATAAACCTGGTAAGCCAATACACTTTGACACCATGCTGATTCTATATGCAAGGATTGCCTGCCACACTGTCGATAAAAGTAAGGGAGCTATCAACCATTGAAACATACCTTCAGTATTCTGATGGGTCTGACTCCATCATTGCAATTATTTCAATTCAATGGGTCTTGATAATCATCTGGGACCAATAATTTGGAAACATCAACTGAGAAAAGCTGATATCCACATGAATTACCTCCTCCATTGTATTCAAAAGAAGTAAAATAATTTTAGGCTTAGGGTGACAGAGTTGCCCAAGGTCAGTAATATTTCATACGTACCTATGATATAGAACTTCAATTATTGTCTAGACATTTCATTGTTTTTTGGATCAGGTATGCATTGATAGGCTACTTATTGTGAATTTGGCTAATAATTATACTAAATAAAAACTATTTATTGAGTGACTATTACTGTGCCAGTTTAAGGATCATTTTGTTAGTTCTAAGAACCTTCTGTGTTGGAACTGATTCATCCTGGCTCTTGAGGGCTGATTCTGTGCATCTCTTCCCAAGTCCTCATTCATTGATGTTACGTTGCTAGCTTGAAATTGACCATGGTATGAGTATTACACAATGGAATTGAAAAACGCTACAAATCAGGGCTTTTCGAATTTTTGGTTTAACAGCACATGATTATATCCTTTGGTGGTATTATTTTCATTTTCTCAATGGAGTAATTAAGGCGCAAAGAGATTATACATAAGTTTTGTTTATAGTTGGGGCTATCAGTATGGACATTTTAGGCTAAGGATTTGAATCCTGGTCTATTACCTTCCAGAAGCCATGCTCTTCCCATTATGAGTAACTCGCTGAGGCTGCATACCCACTCAACCAGGGTTAATCATTGTGAATAAACTCTTCAATAAATTCAGCTGAACATTCACCTTCCTTAATATTTTGGCTATATTTAATTTTTTATAAATGTAAATAACCAATTATCTTAGTAGAGGTTTTGTATAATCAACTAGTTTGTTTTCAATGAAGTGTGTTTTTTTATGGGAATGATGACTTGCTAGGATGAAATATTGGCACCTTTTTCTCTGAGTGATATTGACACATCAGTACTGATATTTTAACCTTCACAGTCCAACTGGCAAATTTAGCAGGAAGCACAAGGGGATGGAATGGCAGGAAGAAAAGATAGGTGGGAAAGGAATTTTAAAATGTATAAAGATATCAGGGACAGCATAACTTTTTTAAAAAGCACAAGAAGAGTAAATTTCAAAGTCATAGTGGTTTTACCTTCAATGAATTATTGACAGTAAAAAAAAAAAAAAAAAAAAAAAGATCAGTAGTTTTTCTCTTCACAAGCAGGGTACAGTTCCATGTCTGTCTTCCTAGTGATCCAGAGCTGTTTTTAAATTCAAACCATTTTACTTGTTTGACTGCTTGTCTTGTTTCTGTAATCTGTTGTTATGGAAATGACTGAGATATCAAAACATTGTTCAGTATGATCCCACAGGGGAAAGGGAGGTTCTAGGAGGAAAACTCTGAAAGAGGTTTAGAGGCAAACTGAAAACAAATTTGGACTTTGCACTTAAAAATCAAAACACATTTTTTGCTTGGCTGTGCTTTTATTTTTTCAAAGATTTTCTCCCCTGTGGAGGCTTAATTCTCTAGTTGGTGAAAGGGCCATGAAGCCCATTTTCAGTTGTTTACCATACACTTACGAACCCAAATAAGTCAATGACACCAGTTTGTGCTTGCACACCAGGAATAGTTTAACCATTTTGAGTGAACTGACAAGCTAATATAAATGAAATGAATCAAACCAGTTATTACTTTTAATGGTAAAGCTGCAGTTACTTTTGCACCAACCTAATTATTTGGAATAATGGATAGGCTAAATGACTGTTTAAAAATGTTTGCACTCTCAGTATCTTTCCATTTGTTTGTGAATGTAGACATGTACTGCAAAGGTCAGCTTTTTATCAAGTGTACATCTATTGTCCTGAAATGTTTATTTCAAGGCTCAAATGACTTTCTCCAATTTTAGTATATGCTTTAAAATAAAAAGTTTCAGCTTCAAACACCATAATAAGAAATATGTTCATGTAAATAAATGCATTTATTCTCCTTCGTCTTAGGGTTTAAGGGGATAATTGCATTACCAATTTCAACTTGCCATTGTCTGGCTTTTGTAAATATTGGTCAAATTAGTTCTTTGTAAATAATAGACCTAAACCATTGACCAAAAGATAATCTTTCATTCCAAACAAAATATTAAAATTATGGAAGATAAATTTACTACCATGCTAAACATTTGAGAAAGCTGGGTTACTTGGTGGGTGGTTTGCATGGTGGAAGAGAGAAGAAAATTTACTTTCTCCCTTTTCATCCTGAGCTTGAGCACTGCTGGGATCCTCTGTTTGAAGATAAGAAAGATTAACAGGGAGCATGAGAAAACATTTTCTGGGGTGCAGTCATCAGGTTGCCATACATCTTTTAAAAGGGTCAAGCTTGACATGCCCAAGTCTTTGGGAACAGCTTCCTCTTCTGTAGATCCTATCAGATGTGCAGTAGCCACTAATCTGGCAGTGCCACTAATCTGTCAGTGTGGTCTGCAACATGATAAAGTTATCTGGAGTTGAGTTTCCCAGTGGTGGCGACCATGTCAGTGTTATTTAGCAATGCATACCTGGCAGCCAGCATATTGCGTTGGCATTTAGCAGTTCCACAATAAATGCTTGTGGAATGGTGTTAGTTGAGGTTACATTCAGTTATCTATAAAATGGGAATGGAGCCAAATGTGACTCAAAATGGGGATGTTGAGAAGAAACAAGTGATGTGTGCGGAAGTGTTTTAAAAAGTTGTTATTCTCACATATAATATATATTAGTCACTTTACAAATATAATTCCTTTTCTAATATTTTGTGACATAAAATACGAACATAACATACATACATCTTCACCTGGAGACAATTAGTTAAAGCAATTGTTAGAAAAATTTAATATCAAAATAAAAATGCATATTTCAACACCAGGCAATTTTTTTCAACTTTGGATATTCCTCATGCAAATTTGGTGGTTATTTTTGAACAATTGAATTATTTCTGTAATACTATGAGCTTGCAGGCATTATTACCTTAGGCGCTTCAAACTTATTTCTAGATAATTAGAGTGTTCTATTACTTAACTGTATTATGTTACTGCTCCCTTTGCTGAAACAATGTTCTGTGGTCTTACACCCTGAAATTCTCCAGGTAATGCTTAAATTTGCATCTTTGCATATCTTGTATTGAAGCTGTCTCTGTAAATGTTGCGTCCCCATGTAATTCCTCCATATCTTTCTTAGCTTAGTCAACTCTAACTAAGCCCTTAAATCTTCCTGCTCCAGTCCTCAAAAAGAGAATCAATCATAGGCTTAATGTTGATGGCTTAATTTGATAAACTTAAGTTATGCAATTAACAGTCTATTTTATACTACAGAAAAGTCATAAAGTAGAGACAGATTGTATTTTCTCCTTGCAATTATTGTTATTGTGATATACTAGGAATCTCCAAAAACTATTTTTTAAATTGTGCCACAATATTACTCTTTTTGAGAAAATGATTTTATTTAAAATAGTAATGAACCCTTCTTTAAAAAGATAGAACAGATGTATTTTGAAATGCATAGTATTATGTGTGGAAAGAGAAGGAGAAAGAACTAATGCTTGTTAACATCTACTATGTGCTATGCACTGTGATAGGGAATTTATGTGTATTATAATCCTCGTAGCAGGATTATTCCAGTTTACAAATAGGAAAATGATTCTCAGAGAGTTTAAAATAACACAGTTGATACCACAGTTATTAAGTGGTGGAAAGCATGTATATTTTTAAAATAAACTTTTAACTTTTGAATGGTTTTATATTTACAGAAAAGTTGTGAAAATTCATATACCCCACACCCAGGTTCCCCTATTTTTAACGTCTTGTATTAGTGTAGTACACTTGTCAACTCATGCACCAGTACTGAGGCACCAATAATCTTGGTAGAACTAATGCACCAATATCTTGGCAGTGACAGTTTCTCAGTCTCTCTTTGATTTTGATGACCTTAACAGTTTTGAGAAGTGCTGGTCAAGCATTACATAGAATGACCTTCAATTTTGATGTAGCTAATGTTTTTCTCGTGGTTAGATTGATGCTATTGTTTTATAGAGGAGTACTATAGAGGTAAAATGCCATCTTCACATCACATTAGGTATGTGCTATCAATATGACTTATCACTGTTAATGGTCAAGTTCATCATCGACTTGAACTTGACCACCTGGCTGAAGTAGTGTTTGTCAGATTTCTCCCTTGTAAAGTTACTCTTCCAACCCCCCTTTTCCATATTGTTCACTCTGGAATGATGTCACTATGCTCAAGCTGTACATAAGGGGTGAGGAGTTCTGCATCATCCCCTTGATGAGAGTTACACATAAAGCATTTGGGGTTCTTCCATATGGGAGAGGCGCCTTGTCTTCCCTATTTATTTGTATATGCAATCCTTTATTTATATCAGCATGGACTTACAGATATTTTATACTTTGGTTTATAAAATAATGCCACATTGGCCGGGCGCGGTGGCTCAAGCCTGTAATCCCAGCACTTTGGGAGGCCGAGACGGGCGGATCACGAGGTCAGGAGATCGAGACCATCCTGGCTAATATGGTGAAACCCTGTCTCTACTAAAAATACAAAAAAAAAAAAAAAACTAGCCGGGCGAGGTGGCGGGCGCCTGTAGTCCCAGCTACTCGGGAGGCTGAGGCAGGAGAATGGCGTAAACCCGGGAGGCGGAGCTTGCAGTGAGCTGAGATCCGGCCACTGCACTCCAGCCTGGGCAACAAAGCGAGACTCCGTCTCAAAAAAAATAAAATAAAATAAAATAATGCCACATTATTTATTCTGTTCAAATTGTCCCAGCTTTGGCCACTGGGGGTTCTTTAGGTTGATTCCTGTGTCCCATTGTTGCGTGTGTGCTTTAGTACTGCCTTGCTTTCTAGCACTACAAAAACCCTCCAGGTTCAGATTATATAGCCCCTGTTCTGGCCCTAGAATCAAACATTTCTTCAAAGAGTCCTAGTCCCTTTAATTGATATTAGAAACCAAAATCTTACGTTCCTTGTCGCTCTTAGGGTGTGGTTGATTCCAGGCCCTTTCAATTGACGTGTGTGTGTGTGTGTGTGTGTGTGTGTATGTTTCCATCTATACTTATATTAAGTAAATGTGAGTTCATACTGATGTCTCAAACTGATGTAGTATCACATTAATCTTCTAGCCTTCCCCCTTTGCTTCTCTGTAGCCTTTCCTTCCAACAATGAGAAATGTATCTCCTACCATCTGCAGGCAATTTACTTAATTGTTCCATTTCAGCATACATATATAGTGGTTCCAGAATAGTTAAACTGAACCCCCATAGAAAACAATTTTACTACCCAGAGTACAGTACTTATGAAAAGTTTTTTGCTTTTAGTCTTATAGTTTCTACTTATTTACAAAGTTACTTCAGTCAGTATCTTTTCTCCTCCTCTTCAGTGAGGTTATTCCATACTTTTAAAATATTCCATACTTTTTAATTTTTTTTGGTCAGTCTGCATTCCATCTTGGAGTCCCCTAGCCACCTAAATAATTTTTTCTTTAAATTTCATTCTTTGTGCTGTAGAGTTCTATTGATTTTGACAAATGAACTCTTTCCTGTATCCACCATTATAGTATCATAGAGTACATTAATTTTCCTAAAAAATCTGCCTCCCTCGTGTTTAACCTGTTCAACCCTCCCTGTGACCCTGACAAGTACTGATCTGTTTACTTTGTCTACAGTTTTGGCTTTCCCAGAATGTCATATACATTAGACCATATAGTGTGTAGCTTTCCAGGCTGACTTGCACTTCAGAATTGCGTTAATTCATTATATTTTTGCCTAGCTTGGTAACTCATTCCACTGCATGCATAGACCGTAGTTTGCTTATACATTCTCCTCTTGAATGACATCTTGGTTGCTGCTAGTTTTTGGTGATTATAAATAAAGCTGCTATAAATATTGCATGCAGATTTTTGTATATACATAAATTTTCAAATAGGTTGGATGAATACCTAGGAGTGCAATTGTTGGTAAGTCGATTTCAGCTTTATAAGAAAATATCAAACCATCTTCCAAATTGGCTTTACCATTTTACTTTCCTGCTAGCAATGATTGAGAATTCCTGCTGGTCTGCATGCCTGCCAACAATTGGTAATGTCAGTTTTTTGGATTTTAGCCATAACTTTTTTTCTGGAGAGGTGTCTATTCAGATCTTTTGACCATTTAAAAATTTGTATTGTTTGCTTTTCTTTATTATTAAATTTTGAGTTCTTTTTATATTTGGGATACAAGTTCTTTATCAGATATGTGATTTTTAAATATTTTCTCACATTTGTGACTTGTTTTTATTATCTTTCATGGGCTCTGGATTTTTAATTTTAATAAAGTCCAACTTATGAATGGTTTCTTTCATGAAACCTGACTTTTGTATTGCATCTAAATATGCATCACCACCCAAGTTCATGGAGTTTCTGCTTGAAGCTTTACAATTTTGCATTATACATTTAAGTCTATGATTCATTTTGAGTTAATTTTTGTAAAAAGTGTATGATCTGTGTCTAGGTTTTTGTTTTTGGTTTTTTTTTTTTTCATGTAGATACCCAATACTTTCAGCAGCATTTGTTGAAAAGACTGTCCTTTTTCATCAGATTGCCTTTGTGTCTTTGTCAAAGTTCAATTGATTATATTTATGTGGGTCTGTTTCTAGGTCTTTTTTCTATTCTGTTTTTCTATGTGTTTATCTTTCATCAACAGCTTGCCCAGGGGAGGTCAGTCTTTGTTACATTAAGGCCTTCAACAGATTGGAGGCAGCCCACCCATATTGTGGATAATCTGCTTTACTCAAAGTTTACCTATTTAAATGTTAGTCTCATCCAAAATCACTCTCATGATTATACCTGCTCTTTCTACTTCTTTGAAAGGTTTCCTTTTTTGTTGTTGTTATAAATGAGTTTCAATTTTGTCAGATTCCTTTACTGCATGTATTGGTATGATTTTATGTTTTTCACTCTGTTAATATGATGAGTTACATTGATTAACTTGTAAATGTTCAACCAATCTTACATTTACTTGCATGAACTCTACTTGGTTTTTGTTATCCTTTTAATATATTGCTGAGTTTGACTTGCTAACATTTTGTTCAGGATTTTTGTGTCTGCATTCAATAAAGTTATTAGTCTGTAGTTTTCTTGTAATTTTTTTGTTATTGGGGCAATGCTGGCTTTACCAAATGAATTGGGAAGTATTATTTCTGCCTGTAGTAAGGGCAGAGCTTGTGTCTTTTAGATAAAAATGTAAATGTGCTTGAATCCTTCAGCCACTGACTCATTCTCCAAACCTGGTTGACTCATCTCATCTCTAGATATATTTCTCGCACTGTGAAATTAAGGATTAAGTCTAGATAAACTAAAATGTCTCTTTCAGTTCCAGAAACAGGATATCTATTTTTACCTGTAGTAAAAAACCCTCAAATTAAATGACTACTTTATATTTCATAAAATACTTTCCTGGTCATTGTATTATTGTATTCTCCCAACTCTGTTGAATAAAGCAGGTAGTGTTTTTCTCTTTACAGATGAAATTACTGAAACTCATAAAAGGTACTTAAGTTTTCTAAACTTACAGTTTCTAAGTGGTGTTGTAAAGATTCAAACTCAAGTTCTTTGGGCCAACATGCCAAATATCTCCATTTTTGCAAGTACACAGGTTTAATGTATTAACCAATAAACTCATTCTCCTTACACATTCTTTCAAAGATCATTCCTACTCTTTCTTAGAAACTTCCTGCATATCTAGAAGTCAACAAGGGAGCAGAAAGTTCCCAGTAGATCTGTTTTTGTAAAAAATGGGATATGCTCAGAAAATTTGCTTGCTGCTGCTGCTGCTGCTGCTGCTGCTGCTGCTTCTGCTGCTTCTTCTTCTTCTTTCTTCTTCTTTCTTCTTCTTTCTTCTTCTTCTTCTTCTTCTTCTTCTTCTTCTTCTTCTTCTTCTTCTTCTTCTCCTTCTCCTTCTCCTTCTTCTCCTCCTCCTCCCCTTCCTCCTTCTCCTTCTCCTTCTTCTTCTCCTCCTTCTTCTCCTCCTTCTCCTCCTTCTTCCTCTTCTTCCTCTTCTTCTCCTTCCTCCTCCTCCTCCTCTTCTTTTTCTTCCTCCTCCTCCTCTTCCTTCTCCTCCTCCTCCTCCACTAGTACTACTACTACTACTACTACTACTACTACTACTTCTTCTTCTTCTTCTTCTTCTTCTTCTTCTTCTTCTTCTTCTTCTTCTTCTTCTTCTTCTTCTTCTTCTTCTCTTTGCTGTGATTATTAAAACTCAGTTTTTTGCTGTAGATAGAACTCAGATTACTACATTAAATTTATTTAACAAAATACAGCCTGGCCTAACCAGCAAAAGTATAATTGTTCTGCAGCCCAAATTGCACAATTGGTATGAGATAGATATAATTAAATAGCAGAGGAGAGAAGGGAGTGCTCTCAGGCCCTGCCACAAGGAAAACCAGAATAAGATCACAGCTCTCTAAATTTGCCATCACACTGATATCTTTGTCTCCTGTTAGCTACAAAGACTTTGCTAATCATTGCACTGCACAGTGATAACAGACTTATAATAAATGGATCACATCCTGAGGCTGTCTGTCAAAGGAGTCTGTTAATATGATTTTAAAACAGAAGTCAGGTCTACAGAGTCTAACTTCTCACAGAGATGATGTTTGGCTTTTCCATTTTAAAAATTTTCCATGCTGATCAAAGTGAGCAAAGTTGTCCTGAGTCTGGGACTTATTTGTCCCTGAGAGGAATCAGGCATTTTTCCTATAGGTTTTTCAGGATGGTTGTAATTGTTGTAATGTTACAAGGGCCCTGGTTATTGTTTGTGGTCGATATAACCGTACAAAATAGGAGAAAGACATCATAAGTGTTGTGTTAATAGAGGGTTCTGGGTTTACCTGCATGGGTGGAGATTCACTAAGAAGTAGCAGTTCTTTGCAAGTCAATTATCAGATATTTAGGGTAAAGCATGGAATCTTTCAGAAACTGGGAACACAAGGTTTGTGATGGGAAAGGAGGATGGTGAACATAAAATAACTTGGGAACACCCAAGGGGGGTGATCTGGAGCTCATAAAACGCTGATCAGACAGGATAATAGGAAAAGCTGTTTTTGAAAAAGAGAATCCACTCTGAGGCCACAAAACTGTGATTAATCAAAAAGATCTTCCTTTTATTTGCTTATGTGTGGGAGATGACTCAAATCATGACATATAACCACCACCATAAAAACAATTACCATTATTGAGCGCTGTCTGCTAAGAATTCTCAAAAGCATGTATTAAGGCAGTAATTCTCACACTCACCCTACAAAACAGCTACAAATATCGTTCTCATTTTCCAGATGAAGAAACTGAAGTTCAGAGAATTTGAGTGGCCAAATGACATAGAGATAGTAATTGGCAGAGCCAGGGTTCCAGAGAGGTCTGCCACGTTCAAAATATCCTTCTCTTCATCTGAACATTATTCTGCTTTGCTGTCTGATCAAACGTGTCAGATCTGGATGACGATGCCTGACTTACTGAAACCAATGCATGATTAATTTTGTATACCAAATGAGACACAACACAGTAAAGTATGGGAAAACAAAACAAAAACAAAAAGAAATAAACATAGGCTTTGGAATCTGATAAACTGGAATCTCATCTTCTAAATAACTAACCAAAATAGCCCAAAGGACGATGTTTTCTAGATACAATAATAAGAACTCTTTGCACAGTTTTGGTATATGTATTAGTTTTCCATTGCCGATATAACATATTGCCACATACACAGTGGCCTAAGGCAGCACAATTTTATCATGTTAGAGTTTTGTAATTCAAAATCGCACACAGGTCTCACTGGTCTGAAATCAAGATGTCAGGGTTGGTTCCTTTTTGGAACCTCTAGGAAAAAATTTGTTTCCTTGCCAATTCCATTTCCTATAAACCTCTCATATTCTTTCTCTCATGGCCTCCTCCCTCTGTCTCCAAGACAGCAATGTTGCATGTTTCTGGCAATTTTTCCATAGTCAGATTACTCTCTCACCCTAACCAGGAAAGATTCTGAAATTGTAAGGACCCATGTGGTTAGACTGGGCCCAAATGAATAATCCTGGATAATTTCTCCATGTCAAAGTCCTTAATTTCATCCTACCTGCTTAGTCCTTTTTGCAAAGTAGCATAACATATTAACAGTTTCCAGCATTAGGACTTGAACATCTTTGGGGAACCATTATTCTGCCTGCTAGAGTGTATAAATCTAAAAACATGGTAAATACAAACTGAGATCAAGTGTGAGACTAGAGAAGAAATGCAGGAAACATTGTAAAGGTTAACCTCAGAGGAAGATCATTTTCTAAACATTAAAGGGATGTGTTTTCAATCTTGTCCATCTTTCTCATCTTACAGTTGTGAAAATATTTTCCATACCTGGAGCTTGATCAAGTCTTCTTTTTCAATTCTTTCCTGTGAGGTGCCTGCAATGTTAGAAGCTGGGACAGAGGGACACAAAGACAGCAAGGGTCTCATCTTTCCAGATCCTGAACAATTCTCTCTTTAGGCTGTGAAGCTGGCTTCTCCTGGAGGGATAAAAGTCCGTGTCAACTGATCTTTCTTGGGAATAAATGGCCTTTCAAAGTTTAGAGGGAGCAAGATTCTATGGATAATTTTACCTGGCTCAGATCAATAATAGGCAGCATGTTCCTCTTCAAAGAACACCTTTTCCAGTATTCACCCCTGCATACCCATACAAAAAATAATTATTATTATATTAAGTATCAATTTAGTCTTAGAAAAAAGGAGAAAGAAGGTTGTCACTAGAAATTGCTAATAGGATCTAACTGAATCCCACTTCTTTTAAGCTATGATTAAACAACAACAACAACAGAAAACACCCAAAGAGTTCACAGAATAAATGCTGACATCCAGTTCTGAGTGTTCTCTTAGGAATCTAAAGCACAGGCACCCTCAAAAACACACAAACGTGTTCTCTCCAATCCATCCTCCATTCAAACAATGAATTGCTAACCTTTTCATTAGGGGGTTTGTGTGTGAAATACGAATGAACCCGTTCAATTTATCATCCCAGAATAAACCTGTCATACTGTCACAGGAGCAGGGAATAGCCAATTGCTAATATCAAACGCTGTAAAAAGGGTTCAACTTAGAGTTCCTAGGGAGTGACCCATTTTTACAGCAGAGCACAAGTAGGCAGAAAATTATGTTGGAACAATATCAGTAAAGTGTTGAACTCAAAAATCCTGGTTGGACAAAGGAAACGACCCTCATGTAAGTATGTGAATTGAAATATTCAGAAATATTTCTGAAATATTCACATGTTACAGGTTAGGACCCAGAAATGTCTTCCCCCTTCGGATTGTAATATTCTTCCAATTTGGGCAGGTTATCTCAATTGCTGAGAGCCTAGAAAAGAGGTCAGGGATGAAAGAGTTACCTTCATATAAGATGAAATTTATGTTCTATCAAGACAGACTATTCTGTAAATCCCAGCAAGTTACTTTGCCGAAGTCTGTCATTATGAGGCTAGATATAAGAATACAACATAGTAAAATAAAAGATTTGTATTACTGCTTTAGTCAGGAAAATCTAGGTTGCACTGGGGTAATAATCACCAAAATAGCAATGGCTTAAGACAATCGAAAAATCTTTTTAAAAGTCTAAGTCTGGGTGACTCTCCAGGGCAACTGTCTGCCATGTGGTACTCAACATTCCAGGTTTGTAGCATCTCCATTTTGCAGGAGACTGTCAGATTTTGCTGTGACAGGAAAAGAGGACCTTGGAGAGACACATATTGACATCTACATCCTGCCATTCCCAGCCAATTTTCTAGAACCAGGCACTGCAATGCTTCTGGGAAACGTACTTTTTATATACTGGAATTAAAAACACTGGTGAGAGCTAGCATTGTCTACCACATACAGGTAGATAAAAAATATGAGGTTCTGAAGGTCATGGCATAGGCATGTGTGTGAACATTAATCTGTGAGAGCATTATATTGGGATATGGTGGGCATTCCATGAGGTAAGGTACCAAGAGTGGACATCTGATTAACCAACTTCCAATAGTGTAGGTGTTATTCCTTCATGCACAATTTAAATCTTTCCAATTCTGGTGACATGAAGTGGAAGAAATGACATTATAACAACTTTGATCATCAGTACATAGTTAAGCAAACACCAAATCACTTAATAGTTGTGTATAATATGTTGATGAAGACCATGTCTGCAGAATTAAATTGCAAAAACCTGGTCTCTGTGCATAGCATACCGGTAGCTTTAAATCGATACTTTGTTTGCATCAATGCTGAAAGGCTTTAAGTTACTGAGAAAGTATTATTATAAATATGAGAGGCAAGTTTTGTGCTAGCCATGATAGAAATAAATGAGTGACTAAAAGCTAATTGGAGTTTTATGGTTATTCTTAGGTTTTACTACTTTGCAAAACTTAGTGTCTATTATTAAAGTTATTCATAAAACTAAGTATTTAATCTGAAAAAGTTTACTTCTACAAAAATGAATATTAGAAACATTAGGTATGTGTAGGTCAAGATCCTGCCCTTAATATATGACATTTCTACTTCTTTTTATTAACCTTAAGTTAGTATCTTTTGTTGGTTAATTTATTTGCCATTGATACATTCTTCAGCCTTACAACATTTCATCCGTCTTTTTTTATGGTTAGAGTTATATATAGAGTTACATTCCTTTAATTCAAATGTGAGCTTCATTTGTGTAATTTTTAATTTATTTAACTTTTTTTTAAATAAATTGAGCTTTTTTTTAAGTTAAATGTGAGCTTCATTTGTATAATTTTTAATTTATTTAACTTTTTTTCCTGGCTATGAGGATATGGAGGAGAACACAATATAACTTGCGTAATTCTAAGGAAATGAGAGTGCCCACATCCCTCTGGAGAATTTTGGAACCTTACTGGGGAGGTTCTGGGTAACACAAATATGCCGAGAATACATAAAACAAAACGATGAAGCTATCGAGTGAGACCATCAGGAAAAACATCCTGAACTCAGTGCAAAGTTCATTTTCGCAGTCAGGCTCATTCTGTGTCCCACAATCACGGCTACTGATAGGGGCAGGAGGAAGTTGGAGGTTATGTGCAGAGCTTAAAGAAAATTGTGCAATGTGGTAAGAGGGTAATCTTCATCTCTATGTGAAGCTTTTTATAACTTTGCTTCTTTGAGAGAATTTGAGATATTTCATTATTTTGCTCTTCAACCTCAGTGAGCTTCATGATATCAGTAAGTTTTTCTATGATTCTCTGTCAATAGTCTCTATTAACTGTGAACAACTGAGAAAGTTTATGGTGTCTGGGAACAAGCAGTGGGTCTTGGAAGTAGAAATGACATTTTCATATTACAAGGAACACTCACATTTATTTAATAGAACATTTTAACCCCCTTCCTTCCTCATTCTTTTTTCTTCCTACAACAAAATATTATTTAAAACACTTACTATGTGCAAATCACAATGCTAGATTAACGGAGTGTAATGAAGTTGGGTTAGATATGGTACCCAATGTGACATAACTTATATAGGGATCTTGTATCCACAGAACTGCTATCTATCTTCTGCCCTAAAGTCCTGTTGTGATGTCACAGATGGCCCTTAGAATTTTACCTGAAATTTTTTCTTCAAGGATAGATTCAATGACAATAATAAAAGGACAAGGATGTTGCTGTGTGGCTATTTTTGTTTTGGCAGTTCAAAGTGTAGTGTTTGCAAAAGTCTCTGATTCCTGTGCCTGTATTTTTAGCAGAAAATCCATGGCACCTATATTTCTCAAACATTTTGAAATAATATGCTTTACTCTGTAAGGACAGAAATAGCTTCAACTGCAGACCACCTCTAGGCATTTTTCTTGTGTGTTTTTTTTTCTTCCTCTCAATACTTTTAAGCAACTTTAGCTTTTAACTCATATACCATAGAAGAACTTAGTCAGTTGAAATAAAAAGTGATTAACGGCATAACTGGTCAATAAACATCCTACAGTCATCCCTAGGCAAAGAACATGTTCAGCTCACTTTCCCTCCATTTTCCTCATTTGGAAAGACTGACATACTGTGAAAGTCTAGTCAATAGTTGTTAGCATTTCTGAAAGCTAACCAAGTGAATTAGAGAGACAAAGAATTCTTCGGCAGAATTTCAGAGTCCCAAATCCACTAAATAACACGGAGGTTACTCTAGCAAAACCTTGTTTAAGAATCATGTCATTTTCTCCTCTAGAAGACTTGTTTTCTTTAGCTATTCTTTTCTCCCCCCTTTTAAGGACTTAAGAACTTATTAAAAATGAAACCAATGTTGTCACACATGTTGGATTAGTCACACAAAGCTTAGGAAAGCTGTACAGTGGAATATGACAACTTCAGAACTTCACATGAAATCCAAAATGAGAATCTTTCTTAAACTATTTTTAGGAGAAATAAGAAAAAAGATATGTACAAACATAGAACAATTGTGAATTGTCATTTACCATAACTCAAAAGGATAATGTAGTAGTCTGTTTTCATACTGCTATAAAGAAATATGTAAGACTGGGTAATTTACAAAGGAAAGAAGTTTAATTGACTCACAGTTTTACATGGCTGGGGAGGCCTCAGGAAACTTACAATCAGGATGGAAGGGGAAGCAAACACGGCCTTCTTCACAAAGCTGCAGGAGAAAGAAGAGGTGAGCAAGAGAGGAACTACCAAACACTAATAAAACCATAAGATCTTGTGAGAACTCACTCACTATCATGAGAACAGCAGAGGGGAACTGCCGCTATGATCACCTCCTACCAGGTCTCTCCCTCAATACCTGGAGATTACAATTCAAGATAAGATTTTGGTGGGGACACAAAACCTTACCATACCAGGTAAATAGAATGTAGGACCTGTTGCTAGGTATAGATGGCTGTTTGCATTTTGACTGTTTAATAAGGGGTACTGCTATTTATTATTCACGAATCATGGTACTTACTATTGTCATAACATGGAGGCCACAGTAAGATGCTCTTATGAATCTGAAACTAGGGCTTTATGATTATTGTTTTGGATGTTAAACTATAAGATAATTTCATTATGGAATAGTCAGTGTTTCTCGAACTTTACTGTGCAAATGAGTCACTTGAGAATGTGGATTTGGATTCAGTAGATATGGGGTGGTACTTGAGAGCTTAACAGCCTCCTAAATAATGCTGATGCTGCTGGTCAATAGATCATGTTTGAGTAGCAGGGGACTAAATCTTATGTGAGCAAAGCCATGCAAAGAGAAAACACTCCCTGAAATAGCAAGACTGGGCTGTTTGGTGAATAAACCCAGTGGAAGTCTTACTTGACAAAGAAGCACAGAATTAATACTACAACTAATATCACCAGTGCCCATGTAAGCATTCATTGTCTATTGTCCAGTGAACCTTGTGCAACACACTCCAAGCATTCTGGTTCCATTACTTTGACCATCTGTATTGTGTAATGGATGCATCAGGGTAACTCTGATACAATTCACCATTTTTATATATTTATGCCATTGTCATCTGATTCTCTGCTCACTAGGAAATTTTCCAATCATAATTTCCCATGTACTGCATAAAAGGAGAGAATGAAGCTAATGGAGTTTAAATAATTAAGATGAGAATTTCTCTTTGAAAAGAAATCATTGACTTACCATAGTAAGATAATCTGCTGATTAAAGAATGTGAGTTATTCCAATACCTCTGACAATAGCTTTTAATTAAAAATTAATAAAGTGGCATTTTGGTCAGTATCATGGTCTTGGTTGATGTGGGATCATGAGACATAGTTCCACTTGAGGGTACTAATCAGCAGTTCTCATTCTGAAAAGTTGATGGTTGACTGTAGAACAAAATAGATATAAGACATCTGGAAACAAGCAAAAAACTTAGGAGAGATGGGATGGTTTTTAAAAGAGGGAGGTGAGGATATTTGGCCTATTAGATATTACACTGTATTATAAAGATAAAATAACTGAACATTCCAGTATCTATGCCACTATAAGTAACATAGCTCTATTGATAGCTGACAAAGGGGCCTAAATACATATTTTTAAATGATAAAATACTGCACTTTAAACTAGAATGAGAAAGATTGGGTTAGTATCATAATAAATTTGAGACAATTTGCTAATCATTTGGAAAGAAACAAAGATATATTCTCCCCTGCAGTTTATTACCAAAATGAATACTATATGGATTAATCAGGGAAATCATAAGGAAAGTTGTTCTAAGGGTGGCATCAGGGCAAACCTTCAAGTGTAAGGATAGCCGTGCCTGGTGGCTCATGTCTGTAATCCCAGCACTTTGGGAGACTAGGGTGGGAAGACTGCTTGAGCCTAGAAGTTAGAGAACAGCCTGGGCAACATGGCAAAACTCCATCTTCCCCACCCCTACTCCCTGCCCCCCAAAAAGTTAACTGAGCATGGTGGTATGTGCCTGTAGTCCCAGCTACCTGGAAGGATGAGGTGGGAAAATCACGTGAGCCTGGAAGGTCAAGGCTGTAGTGAACCTTGATCCAGCCTGGGAGGAGTGAGATTCTGTCTCAAAAGAAAAAAAAATATATATATAAGATTAGGAGACATAACTGGTTTGAAATTAAAGCATTTATATGACAACATTTTTATCCATACCTTTGCTATTACCAAATTAAGAGTCAAATGATAAACATATATGCAATAAAATGAAATAGTAATGACACTCTAAGGAGCTTTTATAAATCAAGTAGAAAAAGAGAAAAAACCCTCTAAGAAGCTTTCATAAAAGCTTACGCATATTTCTATACTTTCGCATTTTATCCTTCTAGTATGAGTGTTCAGGATGTTTAGTGAAGTGTTTTAATAGCTGAATTTTAAAAAAAAGTTTTGAAAGGGAATATAAACATCTTAAATGTCCATTAATGGATAGGTGAGTAATTAAATTGTGGGTTGTCTTACACGGTAAGTGTGTGAACAGATTTAAATATATATACTGATATGAGAATATGCTCCTAATGTAGTTTATATGAAAAAGGCAGGGTCCACATTAGCAGGTACTGTTAGACCTCATTTATTATTTAAAATATTTATATATGTATATGCAGAACAAATATCCTAGAAAAATATATCAAATATTCACAGTGATTATAGCAGCCTGGTGGGATTATAGATAATTTTGACTTCTATCTTCACATTTTAGGTATTTTTAGATTTTTATTTACAGTAAACAGTCAATAACTTGATAATATACATCGGCAAGGCCATTTCCATTTTTAAAGATGATGGGAAATAGTACCACTCCTCAGTGTGTCTCGGGAAATCCTTTTCTCTGCAGTAACACTTTAAGGTCATTGCCAGGTTGCTGAAAGTATATTTATTTAGAAACTCTATAAGCAGTGTCATGGGTTCTGATTAGTTCAGTGTAGGTAGTTTCACTGGAAATTCAATTTTTTTTTGGTCCTAGATATATTAGGACATCTTACCACTAATTATGGTCTTTGCCACATGAGAGTGGTAGCAATACAAATAGACACTAATGATAAAAGCAAAAATAATAAATTTTTGGTGTAATCTTGGCATCAGGATTCTGATTTCTGGTGCTCCTCTTCTCATTTTGTGTTTTTGTTTTCATATATTCTTCCAAATCCATTAAGTGTATTATTTTTTCAAATGCAGGTGCATGGTTCTAGTCCAATTGAGTAGATGATATTATAATAAATCTTAATGTAGATTCTATAGATATTATTAATTTAAAAGGAACGATGACTTGTAATTTAGGAAAATGATGAAAATCTTAATGGGAGGATACTATCTTTACTATAGTATACATGGATAATTTTAATGAAGACAGTAGGAAATCTGACATTCCAGCTTACAGGGACAATAAAATATCTATTAAGTCACAAGAAGCAATTGAAATATTTTGAGAAGCCTGAGAAAATTATCAGACTATGATTTAGTGTGCAAAAGAGCAGGGATTGGACTGGAAAAATGAACAATTTTAGATAGAAAAGTTACTCTGCAAATTATTAAATTAGTTGAAATGTGGCTAGAGAATGAAAATGAATTCTAAAGTTATCACAGACATATAACCAAAACTATGATACATGATTAGATATGGGAGAGAAGAGACAGAGTCCTCTTATACATGGGTATTTGGAAAGATAACAGAAATGAAAACGTTCTTTGCAAGAAGCTTAATTTATGGGGGAAAAGTTCAGTTTGGAACTCATTTCAGTTGAGTTACAGAGGTGCAGCTGTATCTAGACGTTGGCACCATTTTGAAGGTGGAGAATATTGAGAGATGAAGGACATAGATGTAATTCTGGGTGTCTTTAGCAAAAAGGAAACTTTGAGAAATGAGAGAATGGATGAATGAGGTGAAATTGGTAGATAGCGCCAAGTGAAAAGAGGAGGCCAAGGGTAGAAACTTGGAGGGGCAAGTACATTCAAGGGGTTTAAAAGGGCAAAACAGTGCTTGGGAAAGCTGAGATTTTTGCCTGTTTTGTTCACTGCTGTATTCCTAACACCTAACATTGTGCCTGGCACATAAAATATCTCGATATAGGACTTTCTATTAATGAACTAATGTGTAAAAGAGAGGGTTTAAAGAGAAAGGGACTTGTAAACAGTATGCAATAGCATCTCAGAGGGAGAGAAAATGAGGTCTGAGGACAAAAGGGCATTTTGTGTTCAGGTCATTGCAGACCTTTGAGAGACGGATTCAGAAGAAATGTGAAGGGGCAGAAATCAGACCCTTTGGCAAAGCATCCTTTTGGTTCCAGTTCTTGTTTTGAGTATTTATTCTATCATTTTAAAACTTTTTTTTTCCTGGTCTATAACGTCTAGGATCTAGGATAGGCATGATAGTATTTTCGTTTTGTCAGCAAATTGTTACTCTTGGACTTTATGCTTTACTAGAAAAAAACCTCAAAAACTCTAAAAAACTCTAATTAAACCCAAGAAACACTACTCCAACACACAATTCAACGTACTAATTCAGTCCTTGCATAAAGTGGGCTTTGTCTCAAATGCTTAGATGTTGATTTCACAAGGAACGATAAAGCCACTATGAGTGATATGTAGAGCTAATTATTTTTACTTTTCCAAGCATTACATTGTGAGACTTGTATATATATGTGTGTGTGTATATTGGAAAGGTGGTGTTTGTGTAAGTTACAGATTTTGTTTATGCTCTAGATAACAAATACATTTTAGGTATCAATGCAACTAATCTCTTTAAACAGGAAAGAAGTTTATGGGGAGGATGCTTAGTCTTGTGGGGGAGATAACTGTATTCTAGTATAAGACAATGCATGTGTACCACTTAGCAGTGTGCTTTGCATTTGCCGTTTACTTGCACATTTTGGTCAGCATCATTGCATTAAAGTACATTCAACCTTTGGGTTTACCAGAGAAAAGTAACAAAGGCATAGCATTAAGAAAAACAATTTACTCAGCAGGTACCAGCATTGTGTTTATTTCATACCCCGAAATGAATGGTTCTGTGGTACTCATTTTAAAGCATATTTTATTACAAGGCCATGGGATAGATTTTGTTAGACTGGATGCTTTGTCAGTGCAAAAGCTGAAAAATATGTGTAAATCTTACACTCATTTACTCAAAGTTAAAGGATGACTAAGGTAGATGACCTATTGCAATTATGTAACATTAAAAAGTAACAGGAAACTGCAGCAGTGGAGGGAAAAAAGCTCTGAATTCAGTCCTGAAATCAGCTTACTTCTGTCTTATCACTGTGTGTCCATAGGCAACCCACATAAACTCTCTGATTTTTTCCTCATTGATATAAAAGGTCAATATGATAGACAAGAGATAAAGTCTTATCAAATATGTATACTTGGAAAGATAATGAAAATACCAATTTAGGAGGAAGGTTCGCTTACGGGATACATTCAGTTTACTTTGTTGAGTCACAGAGATACTGACATATCCAAGCAGAGGAATTGTTTTGGGGGTGGAGATTGTAAGGTTGAACGCAAGAATAACAACAATAATTTTGCAGTTGCCATTGTCTGAAAGTTTGTGTCCTCCCACCTCAAAATTCGTATGTTGAAACCTAAGCCCCACTGCAACTCAGTAGAGGTGGAGACTTTAGGAGGTTATTAGGTCATAGGGCTCCATGAAAGGTAAGAATATTCATTATAATTGCCCTTATAAAAGAGGCCTAAGTGGTCTTGTTCATTTTTTCTGCCACATGAGAATGCAGCAAGAAATCACCATTTATGAAGTAGAGAACAAGCCTTCACCAGACACCAAATCTGCTGGCACCTAGATCTTGGACTTCCCAGTCTCCAGAACTGTAAGCAATAAATTTCTTTTGTTTCTAAATTTCCCAGTCCAAGGCATTTTATTATAGCAGCCCGAACAGATAAAGACAACATACCACGGTAAATACAGGTATTATGCTAAGCATTTCCTTTGTATCTTATAACTAGTATATAAAAAAAGAACTGTTATAATCCCAATTTTACTTATTAGAAAACTGAGGTTCAGAGAAGTTGAATGACTTACCCATGGTCATGCAGATAAATGGAATCAGGGTTCAAAACAGGACTGTTTGAGGCTAGACTGCTAACTAGATGCATCCTTGCCTCCCAAATTCAACAATGCATGTGAAAGTGCTCTTTAGAATAAAAGTACCACCAACATATAAAGTGATATATTTAATCACTGGATATTGCACATGAAGACTGGGTTAGTACAATATTAATAAATTTTGTCATTCATTGCATGCTTACTATGTGCCATGCAGCTCACTCTACATAATTTCCATTAGTCATTCATGTATTCCTCATAGGAACTTGGTGACAGATTTGGCTTTAGAGTCAGTACTTTCACCCATGCCACCATGCTGCCTCACCTGTGCATGGTGATGACAGCACTGATGGGAAGGGATTTTCTCAGTGGCTGAGGTGAAATATTTTGAGAAATGTAGCTTCATCAGCAAATCGTTGTCTTATAAGAGGAAAGGCTACAATCTGGAGTCAATTTTTTAATAGGAGAGAATGTTCTGGTCATAACAAGCTAAGTGGTTTATTTATTTTGGTTTGGTCTTATTTTGAGCTAAGTGATCACCAATTGACACAGGATTTATGAAGGAAAACTGTAGCATATTCTATGAGAAGAAAGCAGCAGAAATTTTGCCTCACATTTCGTCACCTTTCTGGACACTGCAATTAAGGAGCTTAATGTCAAAATGTGGTAAATGGTTTTAATGTTTATGTTGGCTACAAACCCTGGGGCAACAGCCCTCACATTCCTCATGTCTACCTTCCCATTCTCAGTGGGATGTTTACTCCTCTCTATCACCTTTTCTCCTCTCATTCTTATTTAATGAACAAAATATACAAACTCTCTACTACAAATATCAACAGTTCTTGGTTTGTGTGTTGTAGAAAACTTTAGGAAACACAGAGGAGTATACACTTTTAAAACATTATAAGCAAGTATTTTTTTGTTCTTAAGGCATAGAACTTATTAAAATAAATGATCTCTTTAGCTTAGGTTAGAAACATTCATTTCTTCATTCATGTGTCAATTTAACCCTTAACTGTGAGTCATGCACTGAGCTAATTACTAGGCACATTAAAATAAATTGAATCAATTTATTGATTTATTTTAATTGATTTTAATTAAAATCAATTAAATGAATCTATTGCTTCAAAGTCTTATTTAGATCTTTATTTCAATATGGTTAGTTTTGCTTCTGTTTTCATGTTTACAACTCTTTTTAAATGTTATTACAGCATTTTTCTATCCATCATTTATGTATCTGTTTATCTATTTTTCCTCTTTATATCTTGCCATGTTTTCTAATAAGTGAGTAGTGCCAATGGATTCTGTCTCATTTTTTGTTGGAGAAGTTTAGGTTTTTCCTAAGTTTCGACTGTCCTTTAACTGCTTTTGCTTTATTTCACCTGTATTTCTTTCTAGTTATTTTTATAATAGATTCAAATCCCGTAGGTTCTAAAACTGGTCATTTAATCCCCTCTGAGTACAGAGAAGAATGGTGCTTTCTCCAGTAGCCTTAGTCCTCCTTGGTGATAATAGACAAGGAATTCATAAAATTATGCAGAGAAGAAATGAAACACCTGAAAATAATGTGCATCTCCAAAAACTGAAGTCTAACTTAAGTTGCCCTATTAATGCTATAATTTTTAAAAAATTTTATGAAACTCATTAGCATTTGAATTTTGAGCAGCTTAAAATCAACAGTGAGTCATGATGAGATTTAGGAGTTCCTTGTTCATATTTCACGGGAAGGGAGGACATTGAGGGCTTTGACAAAGCATGTGCCAGCTCTGGAGGCACACGGTGGCGAGCCTTGAGAATTGTTTCCACTTGAATGCTCAGGTATTGTAAAATCCATAACTTCCATGATGATTTTCAGGTATCAGAATTAAGGAGCATCTGCAAAATTTGTCATGATTTACAGTGCTTTTAAAGGTAATGTTTCACAAACTAATCACTTCAGAGGTACACATTTTCCTTTCCAGAGCACAAACTAATCATGGACAATTTTGCATTTCTAGTGCCTCTTTCCCCTTTTCCAGCATGTGAAAGAAAAATTGCCTATGATGCACTAATGTAGCTGATGACCCAATTCTGTTCTTCAGGTAGAGATATTGGTGCTTCTTTTAAGTGGCCTATAGATACGATGTTTGCCCAACTAATTTAGGAGTTAACTTGACCTTTGAGACAACTGTCTCCAATAGCAGTGGGAAAAAAAAATGAAGAGAAAACTACAGGTCCTTTAATGCTGGTTTACCTGTAACATTAAAAAGGCAAATGGAGCAATTAGAAAAGATGCAGGGTAGTGATTATTTTCTGAAAGGAGGTCAAATGAAAGGATGTGTTAGCAAAGGCTTAATGGTACAGAAATAGCCTATAGACCTAAAAAAATTTACACATGTGTGAATTTTTTTACATTGCTTTATAGAAACAGAGAGTGTTCAAAATAGAAGAGTCTTAGGGACCACTGAGGACAAACTTAGAAGAGAGAATGAGTCCTGAGTGTCAAAAGCCCTGCTCTCCCTCATGTAACCAAGTAGGAAGAAGAAGTTAAATCTTTAGATTCATGGTCTCTTCACCACCTATGGGTCTATAGTCCCAAGATCCAAGGTTAAGAATCCTATAGCTAGCATCTGGCATAGGTCAAAATTAACCTATTAGTGTTATTTACAAAATGATAATAGTAATGTCCGCCTCTTAGGCAGACAAATGCTTACAAAATGAAAAACATCAAAAATTGTCAACTTTAAGAAGCAACAATAATGGGCTTTATGGCAACACAAGTGGCCATTGCATGTGCATCAGAACAACAGGCATGGTCAGCCAGGAAATGAATGAGAGAAGGGATCATTCATGCAGCTTGGGTTCTGCTACCCAGTAGCAGTCTGAACACTTGCTGTTAATAAGTGTAGACCTCCTGCCTGATCATATATTGCTTCCTTTCTGTAGCTCATCTGGGACTTATCTGGAGTTCACAGAATGGGTAAAGTGCCCCAGACTGTATTAAATTATTTTCAGTGTTGCTGTTAACATGGGGAAAGATAGCCACAATTAAGTTAACCCAACTCAGCGCAAGGTGGGCTTGCTATAATGAACTCTCTGACTTATCTGGAATTACTAAATTCAGTAGCATAAGCTCTACATGGAAGAGAAAATGTATTTTTCCTCTGGACATGGAGGAATGAATATTTCACTAACGAAAAACAGCGAAATTCTGGCCTATATTTCAAACACAAATCAGAATGTTGGGTTATCATGAAATTTTGTCTGTAAACTGTAACTATCTTGTGAAATTATGGTAACATCATAATTTATTCTCTTTGCCACAGTTTATGAATAAAACACTCATTTTATGAACTCTATAAGGAGGGAGGTAAGAAAAGAAAATGTCCCAAATGTCAAATAATTAAATGAGTACAGAATTTATGGCTTGATTTAAAAGTGACTTATCACAGAAGGGCCATATAAATAACATATATGGTCCATATAAATGAGGAAGATGGTATAAGATGCAGATAAAAACAGAGAAAACTAAATGACAACACAAGTTAACCTGGCTTGTGCAACATGAATGTGAAACCCATAACAGCATTCCATTTGCTTCAAGGACCGCAAACTAAAATCTGTTTAAAGCCCTATATCTTCTGTTTATTCTTCTGCTAATATTCAGAGCAATAGTTTGACTTTTTGTCTTCTTCACTATGAGACTACATACCTCAAAATGGATATGCTCATTGTTTCTTTTTAAAAAATCTCATCTTTATATAATATTTGCTAACACTGGAACTGGGCTAAATTGACAAGCCACATCTCTTAAAGCAAGATTATGTTTCTTAGAACTTCATGTGTAATTAATACATAAAGGGTTATTGGCAAAATTCAAGCTTTGATTTTGGGACAAAATAATCTTTAAATTAATACAGCTGCATAACTGTTTAAACTCCACTTAAGAGGGGATGTAATAAGAAAGACAAGTAAAATAATACTTAAATACACAAATATCTAAATACTATAAGACATATATAAGTACCACAGTTCATATCAATGACATTCTTTAAGATGTAAATTAAGAATGTATCATGTTTCCCTAGGGTATAGACATTTTCATTAAAAATTGCATGTGCTTACTATGTGTACCGAATTGTGTTAGAATGAGAGGGAACAAAGCTAAAGGTTTTAAATTTTCAGTGAGTCACCGAATGTACCAAGATAAAATTTATTAACTTTTAATGAAATGACCAAGAACCAACTATGTTCAAGTTATTATGCTAGGCTCTGGAATAGGACGGTGTACATGAGTCTACAGGTCTACAATGGTATAGATGAGCATGCATGTTATACATATAAAAGCAAGATTGTAGCTGTGAAAACTGGTAGGAACGAGAAGTACAAGGTTCTTTGAGAGTGATAAGAAGAAATGGGCCTAGTTTGAATATGAAATTATTCTAAGGACATGATGATTGAACAGAGATGTGAATTAAGAGTTCAGGTTAATTAGATGAAGGGGACTGATGGGCAGTGTTTTAAGAGCAGGAACTGGATGTGAAAAGTTCCATGGCAGAAGAAAGCAAAGTTATTTCAAAGAACTGAAAGGAAACCTGTGTAGCTGTGTCACAGAGTGGGAAAGAAGCGTGGTAGGAGGGGAGGTGCGGGACCACTCAGACCAGGTAGGTCATGTGAAAGGTTGCAGTGCTTGTCCTAAGACCATTGGGAATCTATGAAAAGCTTGTAATAGTCCATGACCAGATTAGTGCTTTAGTCTGGTTTCAGTCTGGTAGTGGGTTAAGGCAAAAACAGGAGAGGAAGTAAGGAGACCAATAAATGGCTCTTGAAGACGTCCAGGTAATTGGCAGAGAAAATGGAAACCAACCAGATTTTTGGATGAAATAGATATAGGGGAGGAGTAGAGGGAAGAGTCACAAATGATGCCTGGTTTTCTAGTTCCATCCTTCCAGGGAAAACACATAGAACAGGGATGCCATGCCCCAGGTAATCTAGGCCTCTTCTCACTGGATTCTAAAGATTCTTAGTGTCAAAGTGGATACAAATCTGGTTCCTGTGCCTAGTCCTTTCTGCTCATTAAAGCCTAATCTGCTTTTAACACTTTGCTGCTATTAAACTCCCACTTATAAACTCATTTCTTTTTGAAATTTTGTTAAAATTGGTCAAATCCTTCCATTTTGCTTCTGATATTTAAACAGAACATACAAGTAGTTCTCAAATAACTGATAACCTTTTTCCCTAAACTATCACAAATAAACTTTCCATTTAGAAAAAGGTCTCATTCTCTAGATGACACAACCGCAGCCAGCTCTTATGTATTTGGTTTGCCCCTGTTGGCAACTCCTGTCAGAGGTAAATAAGATACAAAAACTGGACAGAAGAACTCTGCCTACTCAGAAAGTGGTGTTTCATCACTGTCTGGGCCAAATTATGTCTTTTTTGCAGTACAGTTAAAAATGGCTCCATGAGCATTGTTATAAGAAATGAAAAGTGTCAAAATGTATCAAATCATTAGCAAGTGGCTGGTCATCCAAAACAGCATTTAAATTACACTTTTTAACATACTCGTTTTGAATATATTAATACAAATACATCTAGAAGGCTGGAAGTAAATTAGTGCTTGCTTATAGTGATTGGTGTGTTCAACATATATCGTATGGCATTTTGTTTTACTCTGTTGCACTGATTGTTTTCAACTTTTATCTCCCTGTCTTGGATCCATTACAAAAGTTTAATTGTTACTCTTCATCTACTTTGTGAGGATTAAAAAAAAATACCTCTATAATTCTCAGAGTACTCTTAAATCCTTGAAGTAAGGCCCTGTAACATCACAGGGGACAGTTTTCTGCCATTATTTTAAGTCTACCTTATCAAAGCAGCATAGGAATGAAGATATTTCATGTGCCAGTGGTTCTATGTTACATCTGGATCAAAAGACTATCTGGAGAATCACATAGGGCCAAATAAAATCAATCATGTTCTATGTAAATAAAATGTACATGTGTATTTGAATATGAGTTTTGAAATATGCAGTTAAAAGAAACCGTGTTGGACGTCCAGGAACATCCATGAAGGATGCCTTTTTTTTTTTTTTTTAATCTTTGCAGCTTCCAGTCAACAACTGACTCATATGAGTAATAACAAATAAATGGTTGTGCCTCTATATTCTCCTTTATAAAAGGGATTTGAGAAGACATAGCCTGCCTACTCTTAGATCTGTAATTAGATTTCAAATGTAAGGTAATTTGCATTAGTATTAAATAAAATCATTGTGAATGTGTATTTCATTAGTCTTCTTTTCTCTCTGCATTAGTCTGCTAGGGCTGCCATAACAAAATACCACCGACTGGGTAGTTTAAACAATAGAAGCTTATTTCTCACAGTTCTGGAGGTTGGAAGTCAAAGGTCAAGGTGTCAGCCTATTTGATTTCTCCTGAGTCCTCTCTCCTTGGTTTGTAGGTGGTCATTTTCTCACTATGCCCACACATGGCCTTTTCTCTGTCCTTAAGCATTCCCAGTGTACATGTGTATTTGAATGTGTGTTTTGAAATATGCAGTTAAAAGAAACCATGTAGGAAGATCAGGAACATCCATGAAGGATGACTTTTTTTTTTTTTTTTTTAAATCTTTGCAGGTCCCAGTCAACAACTAATTCGTATGAGTAATAACAAATAATAATTCGTATGAGTAATAACAAAGAATTAGGGCTCTACCCTTATGACCTTATTTAAAATTAATTAAAGGCCCTATCTCCAAATATAGTCAGATTGCGACTTAGAGCTTCTTCACATGAATTTTGGAGAAACGCAATTGAGTCCATAATGCCTTCCTTCTTATTCATATTTTGCAGTGTGTGCTTAACATTCAGGCATACAGCATCACATATTTTCGCCAAAAACTGAATATAAGAAAGTCTCAAAACCTGTGTATCGCCGAATGAAGGCAGGGATATAGCAAAGTTTACTTCTCTTTCTTTATCTAGCTGAAGTTAGAAGTAGGGGGTAGCTATCCAAGGTAGACTTGCAATGGAAATGCTGGTGCTCATTTAGTCCTAGTCCAAAACCAAACACACTAGGAGATCCTATTTCTATGTATCTCTGAGAAATAAGGCAGGTGTGTTACAATTAAATGTCTGGGAAAAAATGTAACCGGGAAGAATAACACAGCAAGAACTCTTTGTTGAAATCATGCCAATGAATTGCTCTCATTTTCCCATGTTTCAACAGTTGTATGTTTGGAGTAGACCAATGTGAAATTCTATATTTAGTAATGGTACACAGAGTACAATGTAATAAATGTAGAATTATTCTTTTTGATCCAGGATAATTTCAGTAAAGTGGCACATTATAATTACAGACAACCTACAGTGTTGTTATAGTTTAGAAAATGTTCTTTTATTTTTTTAAAAAATCATATAATTGTACAGTTTTTATTTTGGAGAAAAAATTACTTTTCATTTACTTTAAAAAACTATGTGCAGATATTACAATTCAATATGGGTTTCTTCCAGGTGCTTCCTATATTTCTACATTTGTATCCAACCTTGAAAACTCCACATGACTGAATGTAGGCTTGGAAACCTAGTAGCTATAAACATGTAGGGTACCAACAGGGTGATCTAATGAGAGGGAATATATTTGTAGATTTTGTTAATGGAATTGAGCAGCAAAAGAAAGTTTGAACAGTGATAGTGAATGAGATCAGATTGTTGAGTGATTGATTGATTTATATAAGTAATTTTATTCCAGAAGATTCAAGGTGGCTTACAAGGATACCTAAAACATTACAAGATTAAAAATAAAAAAGGCAGAGGTGAAAGGAAGATAAAAAAAGATGAGAACAGGAAATGAGACTAAGAAAATGGCATATTGTGCTGATCTTTACATTTGCATCAGTATGCAAATTTGGGCCAAGCTTCCCAGCAACCTAACTTGAAGGTCAAATAAAGTCAGTTGTACGCTCCATAGTCTACAAAAGATAAACCAAGCCAATTAATTGTTCAGGAGAAGTACAATTATTTTTGGTACTAAAATTAGAAATTTCTCCCGTGGATACACACAAAGGAGGCAATGTAGGATTTGGCAACATCCTGTTAATAATTTATTATACATCTTCAATTCCAGGTGAAATACAGTATTTTAAACAAAACCCATTGAAGAGGGAACTGCTTGCTTTTTCAGGGTGCCTAGGATACTTTTTGTTAGATGTAGAACCTGGTTTATAACACTTGCCCCATTATAATTATTCACAGTACCAAAAACACTCCAAAATATCCCAGTTAGGATAATAGATTATATGCTTACTCTAGTTCAAAACGCAATGCTTTCATTTGTTTTTTTTTTTGGCAAAATTTATGTGACATTGACTAAGTCACATTTTCCAGGACTTCAAACTCCTCATCTCTATTATGGATTGTGCAGAGGATAACTGTCACTTGTTTAGCTGCCTAGTGTATTAGTTTGCTAGGGCTGCCATAACAAACCATGTCAGACTGGGTGGCCTAAACAATAGAAATTTATTTTTTCACAACTGTGGAGGCTGGAAATGTGAGATCAAGATGTTAGCAGGGTTGATTTCTTCTGACGCCACTTTGTGGCATGTTGATGGGTGGTTGTCTTCTCTCTCTCTCTACGTGGTTTTTCCTCTGTGTGCGTCTGTGTCCTAATCTCCTCTTAGAACACATGAGTCATGTTGCATTAGGGCTCACTCTTATGACCTTATTTTAAGTCAATTAGCTTTTTAAAGGCCCTATCTTTGAATAGAGACACATTCTGAGATACCGGGGATTACGACTAAATGACCAGAATTTTGAGGTGACAAAATTCAGCCCATAACACCCAGTATTGGAACACACTTCCTAGGTTTAGGAATTCTTCACTATGTTAATATTGAAGGAAAAAAGACTTCAATCCTATTGCAGAAACTGAGAAGTCCAGATACAACCATTTGCCCCATAACCACATAGCTAAAATCAAGGTGTCCACCTAGGCTACCACTTAATCTGAGGCTTGGGGTTCTCTTTGAACTTTACAAACTTTGGCAGGATTCACTTCCTTGTAGCTGTGTGACTGAGCTCCCCAGCTTCTAGCTGTCAGCGGGATTCTACATTCAGATCCCTGCTCCATGGTCCCTGTAGGCAATATGGATGTTTGCTTCTTTCCTGGCTCGCAGTGGCACATCTCTCTGTCTTCCTTCTCTCTGGTGGGCTACAGTAGAGTCTTATATAAGATAATATAATCACAGAAATGTCTATCCCCTCACCATTTGCCATGTAATGTAACAGAGTCAAATGAGAGACTATCCCATTATATTCACAACTTGGAGGCTCACTCAAGTGAAGACAATTATACAAGGTATGTATGCGGGAGAGTCTGAATCTTGGGGACCATATTAGAATTCTGCCTACCACAGATACAGATTTAATTGGACTCAGCCTGATAGTTGAATTAGAATCCTATGGATAAGAATTCATAATCTAAATTTGAGAATTCAAGTTATTAGAGAATCTTCAGAAACTGGCTCTTCATGGACATAAAGTCTATGAAACTGAATGTCCCACTGGCTTGTGTCCAGGAGAGCCTCCTGGTCTTAGAGAGCTAATTAGAATGGAGAACTGGTCCTCGATATCTCTTTGGTGATTTTCAAGCAAACCTCAGATTCAGAATTGGATTCTGTTTGGGAAATAAGAAATAAATGAGTGCTGCATCTGTTTTAATGAAAAAGTCATAAAATACATAGGTTCCAGCTTTAATGCTATTGTCTTTATATCCTACATATTTCTCCACATACCTTCTGATCTCCAATGCATGACTCCATTTCCCAGGCATGCCTTGCTCATTCTTGTCTCTGGGCTTTATTTCCCTTTGATTTAAATATTTTCTTATAGCTATAGCAATTCTGCTTATACTTCAAATACTAGATTAAGAAACTTCTCTGATTTAAACCTTCATATTTAATTGAAATTTCCTCTGCCTTGTATTATGGTTAGCTGAGTTTTTAGAAAATTCTTACTGGATTACAATTCCATAAAGAATAAAGGTGGTGTCTTTTATATTTTACGTATCTCTTCTCCGCTGCACTCCCCATCCCCCAATTCTTCTCCTTCACTCTGAACAAATATCAGAGTGTTAAATGCCCAGCCTCCTGCCCAATAAATGGTTATTGAATAACTCTAGTTATTTAAATGGCAGGCAATCTCCATTTAAGCAAATGACAGGCATTTTTCTTTTATGTATCAGGTCCACCAAATTTTCCAAGGTAAACTTCATGTTCTTCATGAGCCATAGTGGCCCTTTCTCTGTCACTGGAAAATTCAGTGTTCATTTACATCTCAGAACTTTGCATTTGTAATTTCCTCAGTCTGGAATGATTCTCTCTTAAGTCTCTCTAATGGTAATACACATCTCAGTTCAATTGTTACATTTTCAGTAGCCCTACTAAAAATAGTTCACCTATTGTGTCATTACCCTATTTTATTTTTTCATGGTATTTACTACTTGAATTTATTTATTTTTGTTTATTTCATTAGTTTGCATTTATTTAACTAGAATGTAAGCTCAATGGGGGTTGGAAATTTCCTGTCTTATGATCAGCATAGTATATTTCAGGTACTCAAAAATATTTATGAATGAATAAATAAAAGATTCTTATATTTTCTGTTATGTACCCTAGAGAGAGATACTATATATCCTTCTATCTTTATTTCATTTTGATTACAAGTGTATGATAAAAGTAACAACGTTATAAATTTTTTTCAGTTAATGAAGACTATGTTTAGGCAAAATAAAAACTGATTATATGCTTCTGAATATGCATCCTGATACTCTGAAGGATTATCCCATTATCCCATTTTCAGGAATGACTGCCTGTTTTCCATTTGTATGAATGTGGTATGTGTGTTATTTAAAAAAAACAAAAAACAAAAAACTTCTGCACCAAGAGAAAAAAATGGATGAATTAGACTGCATCAAAATTTAAAACTTTTGTGCATCAAAGGACATTACAAAAAAAGTGAAAAGGGAACCTGCAGAATGGGAGAAAATATTTGCAAGTCTTGTGTCTTATAAAGGTCTTATATCCAGATTATGTAAAGAACCCTTAAAACTCCAACAACGGAAAGACAACCCAATGGAAAAATAAGTAAATGCCTTGAATAAACATTTCTCCAAAGAAGGTATAAGAATGGCCAACAAGCAGGTGAAAAGATGCTCAACATCATTATTCATCAGGAAGATACATATCAAAACCAGAGTGAGCTGCCACTTCTTACACACTGGGCTCACTATAATAACCAAAACAATAATAAGAACAGACAATAACATGTGTTGGCAAAGATGTGGGCCACTTGGAGCCCTCATTGCTAATGGGAATGCAAAATGGGTCAGCTGCTGTGGAAAACAGTGGCAGTTCCTCAAAAAGTTAAACATAGAACTATCACATGATCTTATGATTCCGTTCTTACATATATACCACAAAGAACTGAAAGCAGATACTTAAATAAGCACATGTACACATGTTTTTAGCAGCAGCACTTTTCACAGTAGTAAAAAGGTGGAAACAGCCCAAATGCTATTCATGGATGAATTTCAGCAACATTATGTTACCTGAAAGAAACCAGTCACCAAAGGTCACATATTGTATGATTCCATTTTATATGAAATATCCAGAATAAATAAACTGCTAGAGACAGAATGTAGTTGGCAGTTACCAAGGGCTGGTGAAAGAAGAGGTTGGAGAGAAAGTGCTTAATAGATAAAGGGTTTAGCTTTGAGGTGAAGAAAATGTTTTAGAACTATTAATAGATTGACGTGGTGGTTGAACAACATTGTGAATATACTAAATACAATGAATTGTTCAATTAAAAATAGTTAATTTTATGTTATATGAATTTTACCTCAATAACTCATTTTTAAAACTGTTAGTTCTGATGTCCCAGATAGCAATATTTAATTACTCGATATATGCATTATATGTCTCCTAAAAATAAGTAAAATGTAGGATATAACTCTATAAGTTACATATTCATGACTATGTAAATATATATATTACTTAAATCCTATACCACTACCTAATGTCAACTGTCTATTTGTCTTTAGAGAATGAGGATGTTCATTTCTTTTTAGGATGAGAAGATTTCTTGCATTACAAAGAAATTTGCCAATTTAATTTCTTATCTCAACCTCCAGTAACCACAGCATTCCCTTTTGGACAATATTCAAAACTCATAATAGGCACATTAGGATATTCAACATGATTTTCTTGATCAGTAAGTATTCAAATGAGGCATTTACAATTAATTATTGAATTCTTTTCACTAGGTATTCTTTGGATCATTAAAAAAGCAATCCCAAATGTTCAGGAAGTACCTTATTCAGCCGTACCAAGGTATCCCATGGAGACCCGCAGGGACGAGTACATACAGAGTCTAGATGTATGACTCTAGAGGTAGGGCCCTGGAGAGCAGATTCAACTTGGATTCATGGGCTGGGGCCACCCCAGCCCTTTATCCCAAATTGTTTATCATCATGCATGCTCTCAGGATAAGTGACGAGTGTGGACAGCTCAGTCATTTCTGGGCCTGTGGTCTCCACAAGAAGATAGAATAAGGAACCCACCTAGCCACATTGACACTTCCTATCATGGGTTGAATTATGCCCTGAGAAAAATTCATTTGTGGATCCTAACCCCTGGTACCTCACCATGTGACCTCATTTATTACTCGATTTGCAGAGGTAATAAAGTTAAATGACGTCATTACAGGGGGCCCTGGTCCGTCTGACTGTTTTCTTTATGAAAAGGGGAAATTAGGACACAGAGATAAGCGTGGAAGAAAGATGATGTTAAGAGACATGGAGAAAAGATGGCTATCTACAAGCAGAGGAGAGAGGTGTGAAACACATCCTTCCCTCGCAGCCCTCAGGAGCAACCAGCCCTGTCCACACCTTGATTTTGGACTTCCACAATGCAGAACTGTGGCACTTTGTTACAGTAGCCCTAGCAAGGTGATACAATTCCAAATCATTTTCGCCCTTGCTTATTTTCCCCAGACATACTGAAAACAACAACATTAACAGTAAACCCATGAAGTTAATACTCATTTTCATAACCTTCATTTTGGTAGGGAAGACAGTATTGATTAGCAATGATTGATGTCTAATAAAGATATAAGTGTAAATTTAACTTGATTTAGCAAAATGAATGGGGAAACCTGTTGGGAAAGCTTTAAGGAAAACTTTTGATTTCCTGATAAAACTATCAGATGCCACTAGCTCCTGTTGTTTGTTGTGTCTTATTGCCTTAAGCCAAATAGTAAGTCATGGGCTTCAGCAGTCACCTTGGCAGCATGGGGTGAGAAGTCAGCCCATTAAGGATGTTGGCATGGTAATATATAACATCATTGTTGTACATTGATGAGAACATCATTGAGTAATTACATGCAATGTTTTCTTAACTACCACAATACCCTTATTAAGCAGGCAAAAATTCTTTTTTTTTTTTTTGAGATGGAGTCTCTCTCTGTAGCCTAGGCTGGAGTGTAGTGGCACAATCTTGGCTCACTGCAACCTCCGCCTCCCAGGTTCAAGCAATTCTCCAGCCTCAGCCTCCTGAGTAGCTGGGATTACAAGCATGTGCCATCATGACCAGCTATTTTTTTTTTTTTTTTTTGTATTTTTAGTAGAGACGTGGTTTCATCATGCTGGCCACGCTGGTCTCGAACTCCTGACCTCGTGATCTGCCCCCCTCGGCCTCCCAAAGTGCTGGGATTACAAGTGTGAGCCACCATGCTTGGACAAATTAATTCTCAATATAAAAAATCGGCCAGGCACGGTGGCTCACACCTGTAATCCCAGCACTTTGGGAGGCTGAGGTGGGTGGATCACCTGAGTTCAGGAGTTTGAGACCAGCTTAGGCAACATGGTGAAACCCAGTCTCTACTAAAATTAGAAAAATTAGCTGGATGTTGAAGCGTGTGCCTGTAATCTCAGCTACTGGGGAGGCTGAGGTAGGAGAATCGCTTGAACCTAGGAAGTGGAGGTTGCAGTGAGCTGAGATCACACCACTGTGCTCCAGCCTGGGAGACAGCAAAACTCCATCTCAAAAAAAATATATATATATATATTTATATATATATAAAATCATTGTTAGTTTAAGCATTGGTTAGCTGCAGTCAATAGTTCTGATATATCCTCTTAGAATCTTTCTCCAATGAAATAAATAAATACAAACCTTATTCTATTTTACTCTCTCTTTTCTTTCTTGCCAACCATATTTTCACCACATCTTCTTCTTTGTCATCCCTTCGGAATGCTCTTCACATCAAATAAATAAATCTAAATCAATAAATGTATTTATCAAAGCTGGAAGGAAATGCCTCAAAATCTTGGCAAGAGTTATATTTGTGCATGGGAAATATTGGTGCTTTTTTTCCTATGCATTCTGTATTTTCCAAGCTTTTTTATACGTTTTTTTAAAAGTTGCATATGTTACTTTTTAAAATCAGAAGAAAATAATGTTATGTAAAAAAACTGAGGCAATGTTTTTGTTATAAGAATAAGGAGACAATAACCATATATGGATGTTTGCTTAAATATGCATTTATTATTAGAGTGTTTCTTATCATGTTAAGAATTTACATTCAGTTAAGTATTCCATATTTTCCCACTCAATTTTGATGTGATTTTAGATGAGTATCCAGTTACCATGACAATAAATGACATAGGAATGCATAGATTAAATTGGAACAGAATCAAATACAAGATAAATTCAGAATCTATGCAACACCTTCATTACAGACAGGAACTTTTTCTATTCCTCCCATTCTCATAAATGGAAGCCAATCCAAACAGTCTGTCCTAAAAATAAGAAAGAAAAAGGAAAGGAAGAAGGAAAATGTGAACCTGAAATACACGTTTCTGTTGGTTGGGATCCAACAAAGTCACTGCAAAGAGTTATGGTGGGATTTGATATAGATCTCTTCATCATAGTTTTTCTTTTTAATAAGATAATTTTAATAATAAAATTCTGATTAAATAGTACCAGAATTCTGTGGCTGAGTGAGTTTTCCAGATTCTTGTAGGAGGAGTTAAAACCTTGTATCTCTATAGAGATAAGTAGAATGTGGAGTTCTATTTATTCATCAAAAATTTATTTGTATGATATTATTGATAGTTTCTCTACCTAAAATGATTAGTAAACCTTTGAGATAAGATGGTTCAAACCCCTGTAGAACTGGTTTTATTTCATCTATAGAAGTTATAATTCTTAGTTTAAAAGACTCCCAAGAGGGAAAAAAAATACAGTTTTGAGTGAAAATGAAACAATGTTTCTCATTTTTTATTATCTCAGCACTAAGCATTTTTTGGTTACCCATGTAGATAGCAAATGATTTGGCAAAGTGCTAAAATTATGAGTTTCCATAAGTAATTCACCAAAAACTGTCTATTTTAATTGACTATAATTTGTTATAACAACACACTTTTATCAAAAGCTATTGAAAAATACTTTGAAGTGATTTAAGGCTCAATGTTTGACTAAACTATAGGTCTTTTTTTTTTCTCTCAAGAAAAGACTACAAGATACTGTTAAAAGTTCATATTCCCAGAGTGGTTTCCCCTGCCCATAAGCAAATAGTATTTCCAGAGAATAGTTGAAATCTCCAGTGGTTTGACTGGTTGATCTTCTAGTCATCTTGTAGCCGCAAGTCATGGAAATATTGGCAAACATTGTTCAGTACAAAAAAAAAGTAATAATCTTTATGAGAATGTCTATACATGACTAAACCTATAAGGTCTTAAGCACAAAGTGACTGTGGGCACAGGTCTCCAGGGTTAATAGCTGGGAATCAAATGCAATAGGAAGTCCAGCAGGAAGGGGCTGATAAGAAAAATTCTTTGTTCCTTTGGATATAGCAATACTTAAGATAAAACTAGAATATATTTTAGAGTGTGTCCAAGTCTAACTTGAGAATAAAACACACAGTGAATATTGAAAAGAACAGCAGGAAGGCATTTAAATTTTTTTCTCACTAAGCTAAATATTTTTAGTTCAAAAATGAATTATTTTCTAGTCATATTAAGGACTCTTAGTTTTGAACTGCCATTCACATAGAAGACCAATTGTTAGATGACTCCTAAAATAGTTCACATGGAGCACCCAATATAACAAATATCTTTATAAATATCTGTAGTACTGGCTGGGCAATGTGGCTCATACCTGTAATCCCAGCATTTTGGGAGGCCGAGGCAGGCGGATCGCGAGGTCAGGAGTTGAGACCAGCCTAGCCAGCATAGTGAAACCCCCGTGTCTACTAAAAATACAAAAATTAGTTGAGCATGGTGGCACATGCCTGTAGTCCCAGCTACTTGGGAGGATGAGGCAGGACAATTGCTTGAACCTGGGAGGCGGAGGTTGTGGTGAGCTGAGATCAGGCCACTGCACTCCAACCTGGGCAACAGAAGGAGACTCTGTCTCAAAAACAAAAACAAAACACAAAACCAAAAAAAGGTAGTATTAAGTAAAATTATTAGAATTAGTTGCTATGTGAAATAAACTATATGAATGCACAGATGAATGTATCATGTTATCTTTATTTTAGTCATTTGAATAATAAAATACATGCTGTCATGTATCCCTGATGCATACATTCTTAACAGTGGGTGGCCTTTTTATGTTGTTTATTTAAACATATGCAATTGTGTATGTACTATTTATTTTTACAAACACTATTGTTCTTTACAGAACTGGAAATAAATGAAGACCAACCAAATCAGAACAAGGAAATACTATTTATTCAGAACTTGTCATGGCAAGGGTGTGAGCCACAATCTTTTATGTTTTGGCAGACTCCAAGCCAGGCAGAGGAGTGGGCAAGCTTTATAATGGAAGAAGAATAAAAGGAGGGTTTCAAATGTGTCTTTATTGGAGGCTGTTGGCATGCGCAGACTGTAGGCAAACTAATGAGAAGCAGGGTATCCTATATGATTGATTAGGGCTGCATATTTGGCTTTCTCTGGGTAGTCCTAGTTTGGAAGTGAGGAAAACAATGAGGATAATTGTTAATTATTAGTCAACTCCTGGCTGTTTTGAGCCTATTGTTACAGCGGTTATTGTTGACTTTCTGGACTAGTAACTACTAACTAGAAATTGCAATTTGACTTCTTTAAGTGTGACAGAGCTAGCAGCCTCGTGGCCTATAGCTAAATAATGAGTTGGTTTCCTGGGCTGGCTGCTACAGGTTGTGGAGCAGAGTTGTAACTCAACTTACTCAATAATTTGATATTTTTACCGAACAATGAATTTTTTTCAGACCTAGAAGACAATGGACATGTTTTCCTCATTCTTTATAATAGTTGCATAATATTCCATAGTAAAAATAGACGAAAATACATTTAACCATTTTAAAGAACATCCAGATGGCTCCTAATACTTTGCTATTTTAAATAATATTGCAGTAAATGTCCTTAACTAAACATCTTACTTAATGGTATTATTAACAATATTGGTCAAATTCCCAGAAGTGGATTTGCTGAGTCAAAATTTATAATTATTTGAAATTTTTGCACATACTGCACTGCATCAGTTTAAGTGCTTTAAATAAATTCCCTAGAGAAGCCATCACTGTTAAAAGCTGAGACCCCTGTTGCTCTGGTTATTGAGCTCTTGCAGTCAATAGAGGTTAGATGATAGATGATCATTTCAAGGTGGCAAAACAACCACACCTGGCAGTTCCATAGTACTCGATCCCTAAAAGTCACACTCTTAAAAAAACATAAAAATAAAAAAGGCAGCTGGGCATGGTGGCTCACACCTGTAATCCCAGCACTTTGGGAGGCCGAGGCGGGTGGATCACGAGATCAGCTATTCAAGACCATCCTGGGCAACATAGTGAAACCCCGCCTCTACAAGAAATATAAAAAAGAAAAAAAACTTAGCTGGGCATGGTAGTGCGTGCCTGTAGTCCCAGCTACTCAGGAGGCTGAGGCAGGAGAATCGCTTGAACCCGGGAGGTGGAAGTTACAGTGAGCCGAGATCACACCACTCCACTCCAGCTTGGGTGACAGAGTAAGACTTTATCACAAAAAATGAAAAGTTAAAAAATTAAAAAAGCAAGAGAATTATGGCAATTATGAGCAATTATTGGTAAATAGAAACTATGAGCAATCATTGGGAAGTAGAAGCTGAAGAGGATAATTGCAGCACAAAAGATCAAGAAATATCGTTACTTTAGATGGGATATTTCTGCAATATACAAAAGTAGGAGGAGGTTTAGGAGCAATTAATTCCCTGGGTCATTGGAGCAATTTGATAGTTCAACCTCTGTCTGCTTCTTTGGACAGGCAGCAGAAATCTACGGACCTCGCCCCAGGATGGAACAGTGAACATGTGAGTTTACATTAGATACTCCGGGACATGCCTTGGTTATCTGGCAATGAATGTCGGAGAGCAATGAAGAGCATTACAGGAAACTAGTGTTCAGTCAGTGGGGCTAATTCTATATCCTCTCACTTCTCACTGGTAAATGGCAGAAGTTCAGGCCACAGTTGGAGCTGGTAAGTTGTGCAAAGAATAAAAGAGACAGTCTTTTTTGTCTTTGGAGCCACGGTATTTTATTCCATAACATGACTAGGTGGATAGAAAGAGGAACCAACTAGAACTATAAAAATTAAAAAAAAAAAAAGATGAGTTAAATTTATAGGCCAAAGTGCAAAACATATATGGCAGTAGAATTAATTAGCTGAAACGAAAGAGGGAGAAATAATAAAAGGGAAGAGAATTGGAGAATGGACCCAGAAGTTCCAAAAAATCATCTAAACAGAGTTTCAAAAGATTAGTCGTAATACAGAGCCACCAATATTTTAAGAGATAATAGAGAATATTCCTCCATAAAGAAATAAAGTTAGGAGATTAGAAAAACGAGCCCATTCAGTGTTAAGCAGGATTTAAAAAACCAAATTAAATCAAATGGAAAATAAAACAAAAATCCAAAGCAATTTATTCCATATATATGAAATTTCAGAACATTAAAGTTAGAATAAAAATTCTAACAATTTCCAGAGAAATTAAATTATAAAACCAGGATAAATAACTACAATTAACGCATAATTATCATCGCTGATATGTGTGCTGAGAGGCTGCCCCGCGGCGTCCTATCCAGAACAGTGCATTTGTAAATCACTCTGAATAGGCTGTGGTCTGCATCTTTATCTCCTTGTTTCTCTGCTCTATTCCATATGGTTCCACGTCTCTGGTAACCTATCACTTTCAGTTCATTCTTAAGTTTCAGTTTACCTGCTCTTCTAACCTTTGACTCAGTGCCCTATTTTCTGTCTTTTCTCTTTCCAAACGAATCCTTCAGCAGAGATGTATTGTTTCCTAATAACACTTTTCTAGGTTAGCCTCATGGACTGTGCCTATGGCAACCCCTACAGGCATAGCAGGGCCTCCCTGAAAGTGACCTAGTCCCTGCTAGCAGTGTCCTAGTAGTCTGCTGTCAAGAAGTTTGTGTCCTGAAAACAAAGAGAGGAATTTAAAAATACTCGAAGTTAGATTTATACAGGCAGCTCGTAATTGAGACTTTAAAGATTGTTTACAGCTCTTTAAAATTTGCATTGTTTGAATGCATTTAAAAACTATGTATTTTGTACCTGAACACATTTTTTAAATTTACAAACGATATATTAGTATAATCTTCTAGCATAAATTAAATTATTAGCAATAAGGCAAAAAAAAAAATCTATCTTTGGCTGCCATCTTTAATATTGGTTTCTTTTTCCATCCCTAGAGTTACTAACCATCTCAGTTTGGGATGTATTATTACAGACCTCTTTCTATGAAACTATCTACATATATCTATAAAGAAATATATAATTTTTATGTGTTTTAAAAATATAAATAGTATCTTAACTGTATATTTTGTCTTGCAATTTGTTTTATTTGCTCCAATACCTTTCCATATTAGTGTTTATAGGTCTTCATCATTTTTAAAACCTATTATATATTATCCTATAATCCAGATATATCAATATTTAGTCGCCATCCTATTCATGAACATCTAGGTTGTTTCAAAATGTTTGTTTTTATAAATAATTCTTCAGTGTACATCTGTGAACATTGTAAACACTTGTTATTCTAGGATAGAGGAGCAGTAGATATGTTGGGTCGCAGGACCTGCATGTTTGAAATTTTAATAGCTACTAATAAATTCCCCTCTGGGATAACTGTACTAATAGTGGAGGAGAGTCCTGTTTCCCCAGACCCACATGGACACTGGTATTATGAACCTTTTAAGTGTTTGCTAATTCATTGGATAAAAAATAAAATCCCATCATTTTAATCTCAATTAACTGTTTTATCACATTTTCTTCTGCATCATTGTGCTTCTTCATGGGAATGAGCCTAAAATTACTATAGTATGTAGTCCTATATCTATCTATAAGAACCCTGAAACCCGAAAGCCATCATTTGTTTCTATATATTTGGAAGTAAATTAAATTTTGTTATGACATTTTTCATCAAAAATCTCTCGCTCATGTCTGAATAAGGGAATGTTCTTACCATAATAAACAACACTTGTAAGTCACCAAAAATCATTTAAATCATAGAGCAAAATTTAAGCAAAATGCAAATTCAGACATTGATATGTTCCTAAAGCAGTTGCCCACATTCAGGTTCTGTTTCATAAACAATTGCATTCTAGAAGCACATTTGCATTAAATTTGCATTACTGACATTTTATGATTTGTTTTCTGTTCATTTCTTCTGTTTCTCTTTCCTGTTTTTCATATATTTCCTTCTAGTGCATGTTTGAGCATGTTTAAGGCTTTGATCTTGATTTATTTGAGTGTATTGCTTTATATAGTTTTCTATAATTTCCTGAGTATAACAATAGACGAATATGAGTTATGACAATCTACTGGTATCATCCTTTAACACCTTCAAGTGGAGCATCAACTTCCCTTTAGGTCCCTTTAAATTCCAAACTTGAAAAAGAGAGTTGTTTCAAGTATTTTCTCTGCATACATTAAGTGACACAACAGATGTTATTTTAATTTTTATTTCTATCATCAAATATGATTTAGGAGACTCATCAAGAGAACAGTAGTCTATTATATTTACCCCTGATTTTACCACTCCATTATTCTTTCCTTTCTGAAGTTCTTTGCCTCCTTCTGCTGTCATTTCCTTCCTGTTTGGAGAGTTTCTTTTAGATACCCTTTAAAGGTATGTCTATTTGCAACAAATTCCTTAGTTTTCCTTCAACTGAAAATGCCTTTGTTTTTCATTTATTTCTGAAAGCTATTTTTTCCAGATATAGAATTTACGTATGGCAATTCTTTCAGCACATGAAAATGTTATGCTAATTCCTTCTAACCTCTATAGTTTCAGATGAGAGATCTGTTCATTTGATTTGTTCTGTTTCTGGTGGGTTTAAATATTTTTTTCTTTATTTTCAGAAGTTCAATTATAATGTGTTTTGGTGTGGATTCCTTTGTGTTTACCCTATTTGTGTTTGCCTGGGTTTTGACTGTGTAGTCTTATTTATTCCACAAATTTGGGAAGTTTCAGCCATTATTTCTTTGAATACCTTTTCAGCCCCAAATTCTTTGTCCTCTCTTTCTGAAACTCCAATAATATAAATATTAGCTCTTTTCTTATTGTGCCAGTTTTCTGAGGCACTGTTCATTTTGGGGATGGTAATTGTGGTGGGAAAGTGTGTGTTTCTGTTTTCTCTTTCTTATTCAGATTGACTGAATTCCATTGTTCTGTCCTCAAATTCCTTGATTCTATCTTCTTTTAACTTCACTTTACTATTGAGCCTATCTAATAAGTTTTCTGTTTTGGTTAGTGTATTTTTTAGTTTTACATTCCTGTTTGGTTCTTTTTTATAATTCCTGGTTTTTGCTGATGTTTTATCTTTTTTTTTCATTTCTCTCGGGGGAAATTTTAATTACTAGTTGAAAATAATTTGTGATGAGTGCTTTAAAGTGTTCATCAGATTCTTTCAACATTTGATTCATCTCAGCATTGCCATCAGCTCATAGTCTTTTCTCATTCAGGCTTCACTTTTCTTGGTTGTTGATATAATGAGTGATTTTTTAATTGTATCTTGGATATTTTATATATTAAATTAGGGTATTTTGATCCTATTTAAATCTTTTATTTTAATAGGAAGTTTCTGTTTAGGTTCAGCGTGTAGGTTGTAACCTACTTTTCTGGGTTGTATCCCAATAAGAACTTAGTTTTCAAATTCCTTGCAGTACAAATCTGGTTTGCTTGGCTCTTCTGGCTCTGTCTGAATGCCCACTAAATATTTGCTGGTTTGCTTTGAAGATGGAGGGTTTTTCCATAGGCCATTGTGTGGAGGATGATTGGACAACATCTCCCTTGACCTGTTCTCCAGGTACCTAGTGCCAGTGGGTGTCACATTCTGTCTCTGCTGGTGCCTCCAAGGAAGGAAAGCTAGGCTTATCCTTTCATAGTCCTTTTCCCAGAGAGAGCAAGCTTTGCCTGTTTCTTCCTTTCCTTTCCTCTTTCATTCTCTTTTCCTTTGTTTTCATTTCTTTTCTTTTCTTTTTCTATTTCTGTTGGCAGTTCCAGATTGCAGCCCTCTCTGGTACCCAGTCTAAGATACATGAGATATAAAGAAAAAAATCCAGGAAATTCACTGTGGTGTTATTCCTCAAGTCTTGAGGATCTTTTGTAGTTTAATGTATTCTTTCCACCATGTCAGAATCTTTTTATGATTGGCTGTTAAATTATTTTCAGAGTATTTAGATGCATTTAGAGGGGAGGAACAGAGAAAATTAAGTCTATGTCATTTTGTCCCTAGAACTAATGTTTACAATTTTCAATACACTTTCATGTCTATCATCTTAGTTTCCAACAAAGCCCTGTTGGAGGTTGCTTTTAAGAAGGTATAACTTGGGAAGAGGCATAAAAAGATGGCAGAATAAAAGACTCCACTGATTGTCCCCCCTGCAAGAAAACCAATTTAATAGCTACATACATAAAAGTATCTTCATAAGAACCAAAAATCAGGTGTGCACTCACAGTACATTGTTTTAACTTCATATTACTGAAAGAGGCACTGAAGAGGTAGGAAAAACAGTCTCGAATCACTGATGCCACCCGTCTCCCACCTCTCAGCAGTGATACTTGGTGCAGAGAGAGAATTTGAGTGCTTGGGGGAGAGAGAGGGAAGTAATTGTGAGACATTGCATTGCATTTATTGCTGCCCTGTTATAATAGAAAGCAAAACTGGAGTGAACTCAGCTGATGCCTGCCCATGGAGGGGGTATTTAAGCCAGCCCTAGCCAGAGGGGAATCACCCATCCTAGAAGTTGGAACTTGAGGTCTTACAAGTCTTACCACTGCAGGCTAAAGTGCTATGGGACTCTAAATAAGCTTAAAAGGCAGCGTGGGCCACAAGGACTGCCATTCCTAGGTAGTCTTAGTGCTGACCCAGGGGACTTGGGGGGCATGTAATCTACTGAGATCCCCATCTACTAGCTGGGATGTCTAGGGGAGTGCTGGTGCCATGCCTCCCCTAGCCCTGGGCTGCACAGCTCATGGTACTAAAAGAGACCCTTTCCTTCTACTTGAGAACAGGAGAGGGAAGAGTGAGGAGGACTTTGTTCTGCATCTCAGATCCCAGCTCAGCCACAGCAGGATAGGGCACTGGTTAGAGTCATGTAGCTCCCTTTCAAGGCCCTGGCTCATGGACAATAGTTCTAGACATACCTGGAAGCAGAAGAGAAACTGCTGCCTTGAAGGGAAGGACTCAGTCCTGGCAGATTTGATCACTGGATAACTGAAGAGACCTTGGGCCCTGAATAACCAATAGTGATACCCAGGTAGTATGTTGTGGGCCTTGGGGGGACTCTGAAACTTGCTGTCTTCAGGTGATTCTCAGCACATTCCCAGCTGTGGTGACTATGGGGAGAGATTCCTTCTGCTTGAGAAAAGTGGAGGGAAATATAAAGGAGACTTTGTCTTGCCTCTTAGGTACCAGGTTGGCCACAGGGTGGTAGAGCACCAAGCAGGCTCTTGGGTCTCCGATTCCAGGCTTTGGCTCTTGAAAGGCATTTCTGGACCTGTCCTAGGCCAGAGTGGAGCCCACTTCTTTGAAGGGTGAGTCTCAGGCCAGCCAGCATTCACCACAAGCTGACTGAAGAGCCCCTGGCCCTTAAGGGAATATTGTTAGTAGCCTGACAGTACCCTGTGGGCCTGTGGTGGCAGTGGCCATGGGTTGAGGTTCCTCTGCCTTTGGAAAGGGGAAAGACTGCATTTTGTGGTTTGAGTGCTAGCTTAGCCCCGGTGGAACACCAGGTAGATTTCTAAAGTTTTTGAGTCTAGTCTTTGGCTCCTGGATGGATGGTAACTCTGGACCTGTCCAGGGCCTGGGGAAACTTGCCAACCCGAAGGGAAAGACAGAACTGGCTGGCTTTGTCACTGGCTGATTATAGAGCCCCAGGGCTTTGAGCAGACATAGGCAGTAGCCAGGGAGTGGTTACAGCAGGCCTTGGGTGAAACCCAGTGCTGTGCTGTCTTCAGGTCTGACTCAGTACAATACTAGTGGTGGTCACAGGCATGCTTGTGTCACTCTGTTCCCAGCTCCAGGCAGCTCAGAGAGAGACTCTGGGAGAAAGGAAGGAAAGAGAACAAGAGTCTCTGCTAGGTAGGTAATCCAGAGAATTCTCCCAGATCTTGTCCATGACCATCAAAGTGGTGCCTGTAGTCTATAAGAACCATGGCATTATTGGGTCTGGGGTGCCCCCTAATGCACATACAGCTTAGATCACAACATCCAAGTCCTTTAGAATATCTGGAAAGCCTTTCCAAGAAGGAAGGGTACAAACAAGCCTAGACTGTGAAGACTGCAATAAATACCTAAGTTGTCAATGCCTAGACACAGGTGACCATCCACAAGTATCAAGATCATCCAGTAAAACATGACCTCATCAAATGTACTAAATAAGGTACCAGAGACCAATCCTGGAGAAACAGAGATATGTGATCTTTCAGACAGAGAATTCAAAATAGCTTTCTTGAGAAAACTCAAAGAAATTCAAGATAACACAGGGAAGGAATTCTGAATTCTATCAGATAAATTTAACAAAGAGATTTATATAATTAAGAAGAATGAAGCAGAAATTCTGGAGCTGAAAGATGCAATTGATATACTGAAGAATGTACCAGAGTCTTTTAAGAGCAAAATTTGTCCAGCAGAAAAAAGATAGTGAGCTTGAAGACAGCTATTTGAAAATACATATCCAAAGAGACAAAAGTAAAAAGAATAAAAAATAATAAAGCACACCTACAGGGTCTAGAAAATAGCCTCAAAAAGGCAAATATACGTTATTGGCGTTAAAGAGGACACAGAGAAAGAGTTAAGGGTAGAAAGTTTATTCAAAGTGATAATAACAGAGAACTTCCAAAACCAAAAAATGTCCAAGAACAAGAAGGTTATAGAACACCAAGCAGATTTAACCCAACGAAGAGTACCTCAAGGCATTTAGTAATCAAACTCCCAAAGGGCAAGGATAAAGAAAAGATCCTAAATGCAGCAAGAGAAAAGAAATATCATACAATGAAACTCTAATATGTCTGGCTGCAAACTTTTCGGTGCAAACTTATAGGCCAGAAGCCAGTGGCATGATAAAGTGCTGAAAGAAAAAAAAATGTTTACCCTATAATAGTATATCTGGCAGAAATATTCTTCAAACATGAAGGAAAAATAAAGGCTTTCCCAAACAAAAAGCTGCAGGGTTTCATCAAAACCAAATCTGTCCTACAAGAAATGCTATGGGGATTACTACAGTCAGAAAAAAAAAGGAACATTCATGAGCAACAAGTAATCATCTGAAGGTCTTAAACTCACTGGTAGTAGTAAGCATACATAAGAACACAGAATATTGGAGCACTAACTACTCTTCAGTAGAAAGACTAAATGATGAACCAATCAAAAGTGATAACTACAACAACTTTTCAAGACATGGTACAATATGATATAAATAGAAACAAAAATTTAAAAAGTTGGGGGATGAAGTTAAAGCATAGAGTATTTATTAGTTTTATTTTTGCTTGCTTGTTTTTAATGTAAATAATGTTAAGTTGTTATCGGCTTTAAACAATGCATTATAAGATAGTATTTGCAAGCCTTATGGTAACCTCAAATCAACAAACATACAATGGATGCCAACAAAATCAAAAGTAAGAAACTAAATCATATCACCAGAGAAAATTAGCTTCATTAGAAGAAAGACAGAAAGGAAAGAAGGAAGAAAGACAAGACCGTAAAAACAAACAACAACAACAAAACCAGAAAACAGAAAACAACAAAATGGCAGGAATAAGTCCTTAATTAGCAATAATAACATTAAATGTAAATGGATTAAACTCTCTAATCAAAAGACATAGAATGGCTGAATGTATTCATAAGACAGACCCAATGATCTGTTGACTACAAGAAACACACTTTACCTATAAAGACACACACAGACTGAAAATAAAGAGATGGAAAAAGACATCCCATGCCAATGGGAACCAATAAAGTGGAGGAGTAGCTGTACTTACATCAGGCAAAATCGATTTTGAGACAAAAACTGTAAGAAGAGACAAAGAAGGTCATTGTATAATGACAAAGGGGTCAGTCAAGCAAGAGAATATAACAATTTTAAATATATATGGGCCCACCCAACACTTCAACACTCAGATGTACAAAGCAAATGTTATTAGAGCTAAAAAGAGCAATAGACCCTAATACAGAAATAGCTGGAGATTTCAACACCCCACTTTCAGCATTGGACAGATCTTCCAGACAGAAAAACAACAAAGAAACAGATCAGACTTAATCTGCAATTCATTTCAAAATGCCAGTGACATTCTTCACAGAAATAGAAAACACAATTCTGAAATTTATTTAAAACCATGAAAGACCCAGAATAGACAAAGCTATTCTAAGCAAAATGAAGAAAACTGGAGGAATCCCATTACTTGACTTCAAATTATACTACTGAACTATAGTAAACAAAATGGCATAGTACTAGCATAAGAACAGACACATAGATCAGTGGAATAGAAAAGAGAACCCAGAACTAAATCCATACATCTACAGTGAACTCATTTTTGACCAAGATTCCAAGAACGTACAATGGAGAAAGGACAGTGTCTTCAATAAATTGTGCTGGGACAACTGGATATGCATAAGCAGAAGAATAAAACTAGACCCCTATCTCTTGCCATATACAAAAATCTAATCAAGATAGATTAAAAATTGAAATCTAAGACCTGAAACTATAAAACTATCACAAGAAAACATTGGGGAAACTCTCCAGGACATTGGAGTGGGCAAAGACTTCTTGAGTAATACCCCCAGGTACAAGCAACTGAAGTAAAAATAGACAAATGAGATCACATTAAGTTAAAAATCTTCTGTACAGCAAAAGAAGCAATTAACAAAGTGAATAGAAAACCCACACAATTAGAGAAAATATTTGCAAACTACCCTTCTGACAAGGGATTAATAACCAGAACATATAAAGATCTCAACTTGACAGAAAAAAAAAATCTAATCCAATTTTAAAAATGGGCAAAATATCTGAATAGTCATTTCTCAGAACAAGACATACAAATGGCAAACTGGTATATAAAAAGTACTCAAAATTGATCATCAGAGAAATGCAAACCAAAACTACAATGAGATATTTCACCCCAGTTAAAATGACTTTTATCCAAAAAACAGGTGATAACAAATACTGGTGAGGATATGGAGAGAAGGGAATTCTGGTACACTCTTGATGGAAATGTAAATTAGTATAACCACTATGGAGAACAGTTTAGAGGGTCCTCAAAAAACTAAAAATAGAACTACCATATGATCCAGCAATCCCATTCCACTCCTAGGTATATACTCGAAAGGAATAATATCAGTATTATTATATAACAATATATATAATTATATATATAATAATATATTATTATAATATCAGAAGAGATATCTGTGCTCCTACGTTTATTGCAGCACTGTTCACAATTGCCAAGATCTGCAAACAGCCTACCCGTCCATCAACAGACAAATGGATAAATAAAATGTGGTGCATATACACAATGTAGTACTATTCAGCCATAAAGAGAATGAGCTCCTGTTATTTGCAACAGCATGGTTGGAACTGGAGATCATTAAGTGCAATAAGGCAGGCACAGAAAGATAAATATTGCATTTCTCCCTTATTCTGGGGGGCTAAAAATTAAAACAATGGAATTCATGAAGATAGAGAGTAGAAGGACGGTTATCAGAGGCTGGGAAGTGTAGTAAAGGTGGCAGGGGGTTGGGGAGGGGAGTGGAGGAAGGTTAATGGATACAAAAAGATAGAATGAATAAGACCTAGTATTTGCTAGCACAACAGGGTGATTATAGTAAAAAACAATTTCATTGTACATTGAAAAACAAAACTATAATTGAATTGTTTGAAACACGAATGGTGAATGCTTGAGGTGATGGATGCCCTATTTATTCTGATGTGATTATTACAGATTGCACGGCTGCATCAAAATATGTACCCCATAAATATATGGATCTACTATGTACCTACAAAAATTAAAAAGAAATAAAAAATTAAAGAAGCTATAATTCTTCTCCACAAGATAAAATTCAAAAGCTTTGAATTGTCTTTAAAGACACCTCACTTTCAGGTAGTAAGAAGGTTAAAAAACAACTTTTACTGTAAAACAAAACAAAACTTACTAGCTTGCAAAAATCATCTATTCAGCTCATGATTCTTTGGGCAAATTGGAACATTCTGATTTTGGCTACCTTGACTAATGTCTACTGGATCTGCAAATGTGTCTATGACCACTTATTAGGTTTGGAAGATTTCACATGTTCTCACTCACATGTCTTACCATTGTTTGTGGCTGGTATGACAAGGAGTGGAGCCACATGTCTTTTTTCAGCAGGCTAGCCCAGGCTTCTTTACATGGTAGTGGAAGAATTCCAAGCAGAACAAAAGAAGGCAAGCCTCAATGCAAAGTGCTTGCCAAGTCTCCACTTGCTGTTGTCCCATTGGTCAAAGCAAGTCACAAGGCCAAGCTCCGAGTCAGTGTAGGAGTACCTCCTGAAGGGTGTGGATGCAGGGAGACTGGAGAATAATTGGTAGTCATTGAATAATCTACCATAGGCAAAGTCAAGTTTGGACCCATAAGCAATCACAATGTAGGTCATATTTGCATTGCATTTTACAGTTTAGCCATGTATCACCTCTATTATCTCATTTGTTTTTTATAAATATCTCATATTTACTTTGCAGGAAGACATAATTGTTCTCCCTAATACAAAATTCAATGTGACCATGGCTAACTTAACAGTCTAATAAGTGAATGAAAGAATAAATGTATGTTTGATGTACATTGAATTAGGGCATTTTCCAGGCTACACCATATGTTAGGTATAATGTCAGATCTGATATTGTTTTCCTTTGTTACCTCTTCCAAGCTAAAATGAGTATCTTGAAGTTCTTTTATTCTAGGCCTTATTGAAAAATCCTTATCTATTTTTATCATATTTTCTATGACTTTATAAGTGGTGAATAAATCCTTCTATGCAGATGGAAAGAATTCTTATTTGTAGTCTATTTGTATGTAAATATTCTTAAATTTCTTGATCATATTTATTGTTTAATGCAAAAATATTATAACTTTCATTATGCCTTTTACAAGAGACAGTCACAGGAATAAAATCTAACAGGTTTAGATTTAACATAATTCTGTTTGAGGTTAAGAGAATGCTGGTTTTGGTTGTATTTTTTTGGTATTATTGTTATTATCTGTATTTTATTCCATTTAAAAATATCCTTCTTAATATTTTCTGTCTTTGGAAATCATTGGTCCAATAATTTCAAATTTTAAAAATCGTATTAGCTTATCTCCATAGTGAAAATGGATAGCTTAGTATTATTTCATAAGAATTATTTCAATTTTTCTTTAAATGTACCACTTAACAACTGCAGTAACGAGGCTTATATATTGTTTCTAAGCTCTCCCTTATATCCTTGTGAGTTCTTTCCACAGCTTATCCTCATTCGCCTGCTACTATCCAGAAGAACTCAATGTAATCTGCAAACTTGCATATTCCATTTTACATGATTTCTTTTAGATCAGTTATTATGCGAGAACCTGAATTACTTTATCAAAATGTGAAGCAAATCCAGACACAACACTTATTCCCAGGTACCTTACTACAAACACTTCTCCATCCTTAATATTGATAAGCTATCCCTTCCCTTTGTTTTCCTTCTCTGCCTCAAGTACGTATTCATGAAAATCTCTGCCCTTTAATGGTTAGTTCTTGAGTGGAGGGAGATTATGTTTAGTAAATGTACAAGAGAGTCTAATACATTGCCAAAGACTCACAAAACCCAATAATTGACAACTATCCCTTTGTTTCTTATCTGTACCTTTATTTATCCTGTTGGCAGAATCTGGTGAGGAAAGATTTATACTATCTATCCTTACAGTAACAATGTAGCATGCCCCTTGCCCTCCTCCTATATAGGTTATGCTTCCTTAAGTGTGCAATGAACCACTCTACATTATGTATTGCACCAATCGGCTAGGTATGCAAGTGAGAGTTACGGGTCTGAAATTCTAAGGCTTTTCACTGTGCATTTTTATGGATGGTGTCAAAACAAAGGCAAGCTCAAAATAAATAAAACCACCACTCTCATTTATAATGTTAGAGCTCAGGACAAGGAGCAACAGGAACAAACATACGAGTATATTTCAATATACGCTTCCTTAGTCATTAGTGTTAGTGTCAGCCACAGTGTCAGGTTAGCTACATCTCATTGCCTAATTGACACATATGATGCAGAAAGCTTCCTATTAGGGGTGATTACCTCAGTTCTCTGGAATCTTTGTTTATGCAGTGGTTTCCAGCTAGGGACGATTTTGCCCTCTTCATGACATTTGGCAACGTCTGTAGATAGTTTTGGTTTTCACAACTTAGAGGTAGTGGTGCTATTTTCATCTAATGGATAGGGGCCAGGGATGCTGCTAAGCATTCAACATTGCACAAAACATTATCTGGCCCAAAATGTCAATAGCGCCAAGATTGAGAAATGCTGGTTTATGCCATTTTATTTTGCATATGTTCACTCATTTGGCTGGCAAAGTTCTGTAGAGTGTTGACAAATGTTCACCGTAATCATAAACATTGACATTTGTTTTGCTAAGTATCATGCAGGACATAATTAATATTTCATTTATATATATGATTTCACTTTAAATTTTAATCTGATTATTGTTACATATCATTACTTTGTAGTATATTATCTTTGGACAACTTCCACAAATTCTTTCAGTTTTCCACTGACTCTTGGATTCCATTATAATTAAAAGCCTTCTCATACCTAAATGAATTGCAACACTTCTTAGTTATGGTATGAATATCCAGGTTCAGGATAAACCTGATTCTGAAATTATCCCCACGAATGCAATAATGGTCTTGATTCCTTGGTTTTCATAGTGAGTGTCACACTTGAAATCCACAGTCCATAGCTTCTCCAGCTGCAAAAATACAGCATAGAGATAGATCCAATCAGAATATCAACATTTCAAAATGAATAATTACTTCCAAGAAAACCTGACCAAAGGGAAAATAATTGAGAGGTAGAAATGATCAGATGTCTCAGGTCCACTGCTTTAATTCATTTAGGCCGAATTTAATTTCTTTCAAGCTAAGGAATATGGGGAAACACTAATTTGCTTGGGTGCCTTAGCAGTAATGTTCATTAAGACTCTTATAGTTCATTGCAATGTCAAAAGAAACTCCTTTTTCTTTCCTTTTACAAGTTTATGTATATTAATGTGAAACTTACTGACCCCCCTTTTTGCTGTGTGTGACCCATACAAGAATCACTAGGATAAAATCAGCAATTTCACAGTCCTTATTCTCTGTCAAACAACTGCACACTGACAGATCCTTCAAGTTTGATTCATTAGTCAAGTTTTTTTTCCATATGTAAGGCTAATACGCCATGATTTTTAGCTCTGAGTAAATTTAATCACCGTACCATTTCCGTGTGCTTACTCACTTTATTTCACTTCACAGGAGGCATATGTGCTTTAAAATATACTGCCATATGTGTGCAGAATAGAGAATTTTTAGAGCTGGAAGGAAACCTTGGGATCATTTACTCTCAATCTTGTCATTTTACAGAGTAGAAACTGAGGCATATGATGAATGCCAGGCTGTGAATTAATGAATCCGACTGTGAATTTGTAAGCTCTTAGCTCAATGTTGAATGCTCTTTGTGCTACCATTTAACTTCCATTATATGACTTCAAAATTAAATTCAGGCCTGATTTTATAATGTGATTATGATTTTCCTACCAAGAACATCCAAATAATCATTTTACATTATGTATTACAGTTGGTAACTAAATATTCCCACTAGTAAATATAAACTTAAACATTTTAAAAAATAATTATTTTATACAAATCATCCTTTAAGTTTTTTGAGCTTGTCTTCTATCTGCTATCTTGTATAGTAAAAAAATAATGAACATATTGTAAAGATTTTTCAATTCTTCTATTATTTTTGCATTTTGGACAAGTCACTGAGCCTCAGTTTCTTTACCTTGAAATAAACAAACAACATTTGATTATCTGTATAACTCATAGTGTTAATGAAGTAAGGTTAAAGTGAATGAGATCACCTTTATCAGCTACGAACATGAGACTTACATATAAGTTAAGTGTCTTTACTATTACAATATTTTTCTTGCTCAGATGCCAAAACCAATGACTTCATGGCTCTTTTATTTTCCTATTTCTTAGTTTTGTTATTTGAACAATTAACACTGATACATCCTAACTGACTTATTTATAAATACATTTAAAAAGATAATAGTTGATTAAATCTTACACAAGACTTTTTAACTAGACTTTATTTTTTAGAGGAGTTTTAAATTCACAGTAAGATTGCATGAAAAGTATAAGGTGTTCGCGTATATTCCCTGTCCTCTCCCCTCCCACACACAGCCTCTTCCGTATTATCATCCTACAGTGGAGTGGTTGGTTCATTTGTTACAATCAGTGAACCTACATTGACATATCATTCTCACCCAAAGTCCATAGTTCACATTAAGTTTTCACTCTCAGTGTTATAAAATCTATGAGTTTAAAAAAATCTATGGCTTTTGACATGTAACCACCATTATAGTTTCAAACAGTGTATTTTCACTTCACTAAAAATACTCTATGTTCTTCCATATTCATTCCTGCTTCCCTCTAACTCCTGGCAACAGCTGACCTTTTTTTACTATCTTCATAGTTTTGTCTTTTCCAGACTGGCACACAGTTGGAATCATGTAGTAGGTAGCCTTTTTACATTAACATCCATTACTTAGCAATATGCATCCAAGGTTTCTCCATGTCTTTTCATAGCTTGATAGTTTATTTATTTTTTAGCACTGAATGATATTCCCTTGTCTGGATATACCAAGTTTATTTTTCCACTCACCTACCAAAGGACATCTTGGTTGCTTCCAAGTTTTGTCAATTCTGAATACATCTGCTATAAACATTCATGTGTAGGCTTGTGTGTGAATATAAGTTTTCAACTCATTTGGGTAAATACCAAGGAGTGTCATTACTGGATTATATAGTAAGAGTATGTTTACTTCTGTAAGAAACTGCCAAACTATCTTCAAAGTGGCAATACCTTTTTGCATTTTCACCAGCAATGAATGAGAATTGCCGTTGCTCCATATCCTTACCAGCAGTTAGTGTTGTCAGTGTTTTGGATTTTGGCCATTCTAATAGCTGTGTAGTGTTATTTCATTGTTGTTTTAACTTGCAATTCTCTAATGACATGTAATGTTGCGTATCTTTTTAGGTGCTTCTTTGCTATCTGTGTATTTTCTTCAGTAAGGTGTCTGGGTCTTTTGCCTGTTTTAAAATGAGGTTTGTCTCTGTCCATTTGGGCTGCTATAACAAAATACCATAGACTGGGTGAGTTATAAACAACAGAAATTTATTTCTCACAGTTTTGGCGGTTACAATGTTCAAGATTAAGGGTATAGCAGATTTGGTGTTTGGTAAGGGCCCACTTCCTGGCCCGCAACTTTTCACTGTCTCACATTGTGGAAGAGACTAATTAGCTGTCTGTGGTCTCTTTTTTGAGGGTACCAATCCAGTCATGTAGTCTCTGCCCACATGACTTAATCACCCCCAAAAGACCTCAGCTCCTATTATCACATTGGTGATTAGTTTTTCAACACATGAATTTAGGCAGATGGGAGTGGGGGACACACAAGCACTCAGACCACAGCAGCATTGTTCATTTTCTTATGGCTAAGTTTTAAGACTTCTTGTATATATCAGATAACAATTTTGTATCCACACTGAATTTCCAGCAGTTTGTCAGTTGCATTTCAGATTTTCCTATCACGTTACTAACTTTTGCAAAAGTTTTGTTCATGGGTCTTCACTCTGATAAGCTGTGAGTACCTGAATCTGCTTGTCTGCTCCTCTGATAATGGGGAGAGGCAGTGGTTTACCCTATGATCACAGTTCTCTGCTTGATGTAAAAAAAGTTGTTGAGTTTTAGTTAGTTCAGCTTTTTATTTGTTAGGGTGAAGTGATAACTTTCAAACTCCTTACGTGTGGGAGGGAAAATCAGAAGTCTTACATAAGATTTTATAGGTAAAAATAAACTAAAAAAAAACGAGTTACTCAGAGGAAGAAAAATAATTTTAAAAAATGTGATAGATAATTGCTTCCCAAGTATTTATGTGCATATAATCTGATTCAGTAAATCTAGGGCAAGTGTCAATCTATAGTTCTAGCAAGCTCATAGGTGATGCTAATGTTGCTGCTCTGTGAACCACACTTGGAAGTGGTAACATAGTATACAGTATCCACTGACCAATAACAATTATTATGTGGGCTTTACAGGCATATTCCAAAAAAAATTATATATACACATATACATCTATATGTTTGTGTATATATGTGTGTATGTGTGTATTTATATACATATATATATAAAACACATATGTATATAAAACATTAAGTTTTGCTTTTTATATTTTGAAGCTGTCTTACTAGGGGCATAGATGTTTAGAATTGTTTTTCTAGTTAACTATTAACTTTCTATAATCCTATAAAATTTCTGTCTTAACTTTTAGTCTTGTATTGATACATACCTGAGCTTTCTTTTGGATAATACTTGCCTGCCTGCTGCGTGTGTGTATATGTATATATATATGTACATATTTTTTTTCCTTCATTCTTTTACCATTAACTGCTCCATACCCTTCTACTTTTTTTTTTTTTTTGAGATGGACTCTTGTTCTGTTGCCCAGGCTAGAGTGCAGTGAAACAATCTTGGCTCACTGCAATCTCCACCTCCCAGGTTCAAGGGATCCTCCTGCCTCAGCCTCCTGAGTAGCTGGGATTACAGGCATGTACCACCACACCTGGCTGACCCATATACTTTTGATCTACTTTTGCAAAGAGCACAGAGCTAGATTTACTTTTCTTTTATCTAATTTGTCTTCTTTTCACTACAAGATTTATTCATTATGATTGTGAATATATCTGGATTTGTTTCTAGAGCCTGATTTTTTTGGCTTTTTTATTTTTATTTTATTATTTCCTTTTGTTTTAAAATGTAGGTCTTATGATTACTTATGTATGGTTAACCCAAGAGATCAGGAGATGACTGCTATTGAAGAGATAGTTTGTTACTCAGATCCCAAGAGGAAGGGCTGTGCTATGGCATGAGAGGCCAAGCAGGGATGTACTAGGATTGGCGAAGAGGCAGAGAGGGGAAAATTGTTGGCAAGAGCCTTTAATGTGGTGTCCATAAGAAGAAACAGTTGAGGCAGGTTAATCAGGTTTAAGATTAGCTATTCTGAATAATTCCAGTGCGTTTAGGGGCTCTAGCTAATTGTCTGATCCTTGGGTGATTATGGCAGGTGGATGGTGACCCATAATATGGAAGCCCAGTAAAGGAGGTGGTTGGGTTTTAGACTCTAGACTGGTTGGTTTGCATTTGAAGAGCACATTCATGGGTGAATTATTTACTATCTCTGGGAATTGGTTAATCCTGGAAGGGGCAGTCCCTTCAGGGGTAGCAAAGCCTCAGATGTCAAAGCATCAAATTACAGAAAATAAAAGACATGGGGAATATACCCTATTGGATATTCATTTGTTTTGATTTATTGAGCTATTGTTTCCTTGTTTTATTTTTCCATTTTCCTCTCTACCCCCAAAGTTTTAGAAATTACATTTTCTGTGTCTATTCTTTTTTTTATTATTTTTTGAGATGGAGTCTCGCTCTGTCGCCCAGGCTGGAGTGCAGTAGCAGGATCTTGACTCACTGCAATCTCTGCCTCCCAGGCTCAAGTGATTCTCCTGCCTCAGCCTCCCAAGTAGCTGGGACTACAAGCATCTGCCAGCATACCTGGCTAATTTTTTGTAGTTTTAGTAGAGACAGGATTTCACTGTGTTAGCCAGGATGGTCTTGATCTCCTGACCTCATGATCCGCGCGCCTCAGCCTCCCAAAGTTCTGGATTACAGGCGTGAGCCACTGTGCCCGGCCTAGAGCACAGCGAGGCCCTGAGGCCGGGGCTTCGCAAGGATGGGCCTGGCGTCCCAGATGCGAACATTCTTTTAGTAGTTACCATTAAAATCTTTACCATGCTTCTTACCTAAAATGTTAATCAAATACCTTAATTATCTCCTGAACTTCCATGGCAGTTTAACTTTCACCTTCACCTTGATGCTTGTCTGAGTTTTGTTCTCCCAGTAGTTTGCACTCTTGATATTACCATTTTCCTTGTTTCAGTCTCAAGCTTGCTGTTTGCTTGCTGCTCACAATTTTTCACTTATAGTTTCAGTGCACCTTTCTTACATATTGTGAACCCAGAAATGATTAAAGAGGCTTCTATTAAGGATTCAATGTTTGTGAAGAAGAAAGATCTTTCAGAGTAACTAAGCCATTCTATTGTTGAAATCCTAGCCATTAAAATTTACAAATTTCTTTCAGCTCAAAGAGTAAGGGTTACTAGAGTGAATTATTTCCTAATCCAGAAAATTGACAGTTTCTAATATGGTGCTGTGTCAACAGCATGTGAACTGGACGGATAAGACTCCACATCGCCAGTGGCAGTGTCAAGAGGGAGCTCAGAACTCTGCAAATCTTGGCAAATTTCTTATACTTTCCCATTTCAACCCCTCCCCCATTTTCTGCTTTGAAATAATTGTGACTATCTACAGTTTTCCCCTGCTTATAAGTCACAAAAAGAAATCCAGCACTCCCAAATCATCCTTCATGTCCTTTCCTCTCCACACTGCGTTGCACATTCATTCAACTTTTGACCCTATCTTTAATTTCCTAACTTCTGAAACCTTACAATCAATCATTAGTAAAATCCCCTATATTGTCTTTCATGTTTGCTTTTCACTCCTTTACTCAAACTTCCTCGTCCCCCATTCCCCAGAATCCTTTTTCCCCTGAAGCCTTATGATAATAGTGGCTATATTCTTTCTGCACCCATTATTCTTAAGCTTAAAAGTGTGGTTGCCGAGGTGGGAGGATCGCTTGAAGACAGGAGTTGAGAACAGCTTGGCCAATAAAGCAAGAGTTCATCTCTACAAAAATAAAAAGTAAAAGTAGAATTGATGACCTTCTTGTTCTTCATTGCTACTTCTGTATAATTTTTCTCTCTAAACTTTCCAGCTTTTAATTTCTTATCTTCTAATTCAACCAACATTGTCAGTCATCTGAAAGTTCCTGGGTTATTTCCTTATTTCCTCAAGATTTTACCCCTGACTCACTGTCAATGTCTCCCATACTATCTCTCTTACTATTCCCCATGAAGTCAGTATCCACAAAAGTGGTCCCTCCTCTGCCCTTGCTTCTTATTTCCTTGTTTTTCTCTATTCTAATCATATTGTCTTCCACCCTACTTTAGTCACTTGGTGATATTGTCATCACCAATATGTACATCTTCTATATAAACTCAATTTCAAGTATTCTATTCTTTGACCACAAAACTATTCTACTTGCAGTTTACTCATTTTACTAACCCAAGTCCAGCAATTCTTCTGTCTCACCAGGATCTACTTCATTTGTCCCTCTCCTAATATCTTCACTTCCTTTTCCTTTGCTCAAGGTTTCTCATCCTTGCAACACTTACATGGTGGATTGGGCATTTCTTTGTTGTAGGGACTGACTTGTGCGTTTTAAGATGTTTAAGAAGTATCCCCAAAAGCTATCCATTAAATAATTGGTACCACCCTCACCCGGTTTTGACAACCAAGGATGTCTCCAGACATTACCAAATGACCACTGCAATGCAATTAGATCCACATTGAGACTCTATTACTTGGAATAAAACCCATGGTGAATTTTTATAACATTCTATTACATGCATCCTCAACTTTCTTGGCTTTTCCCACTTTACTACACATAATAAATCCAATCTGCCATTTACTCCCACCTACATCTTACAGCTGAACATAACTAGAAAAAACAGAACCATCCTAAATCTTATCACTTTAAGTTCATGATTATTAACCTTAAATGAGTCTTCAAGACTGACAATTATAGCACATTTCCCGACTCCATCCATGCTCACAATCTTTTGTATCATGATTTCTACCCTCTCTCATTTACCTTTTGTCACCTCATCCTCCATCTTCAACCTCCATCTAATTACCTTGGTCTTTAACAATGAGAAAATAAAAACCATCAGAGGGAACTTCCACAGTCTCCACTCCACACGTACAACTTTATCAACATCAGTGTCTGTATATTATGCCTCCTCTCCTTTTATAATGGATGAACTGTCCCTGCTCCTGGCCCAGGCTAATCCACTTGGCAGTAGTTTCTAAACCCTCTTGCTTACTTAAGTTATGTTGACAGAAAATCTTCCCATTCTCTCCTATAACTTCAAATGTCATTTTTTATTAGGACACATACGCTTTTATTGCTACAAACTTTAAAAATAAAACAACTTCTTTTTAAAAAGTAAACTTATAAAGAAAACATCTGGCCTTCTTTTACCCTCCATGGCTGCCTCATTTCTGTACTCCCCCTTTTTAAGAAAACTTTCGACAAAAAATAAAAAAACAAAAAAAATTGTTTCCATTTCTGCTTATCCATTCTCTCTTAAATCCATTCCAATTGACTTTTGCTCCCACCACTTAACCAAAATGCTTCTTGTCCTCTTCACCAATGCATGTTGCATGGATAAATCCCATGGAATGTTTTTATGTCAGTTTAGCATTTCACACAGTTGATTAGCCTGTATGTAAAACCTCCTTCACTTCCTCCTAATTTTCTTCCTAATTCTTTGGCTGATTGTACTCTGCTTTCATTGCTGGTTCCTCCTCAACATCAAAAACAGAGCCCTGGAGCTAAATAACCCACTTCTGCAGAAAGATACCCAACCGCATGGCTTTTAATACCAACTCTTTACACAAACTGACAATACCAAATGTATCTCTTAAGTCTGGACCCTTTCCCTTGAACTTGTGACTCATATATCTCAATGTCTACTTGATATGTCAACTTAGATGTGTAATGGGCATCTCAAACTTAACCTGTCCCAAAGTTGAGCTCATGCTTGTCCGATCCAACATCTGTGCCACCTATTGCATTCCTCATTTACATAGACATCTACTAAATCCTCTCAGTTTCTGAAACCCCAATACTTTTTTTTTTTTTTTTTTTTGAAACAGAGTCTTGCTCTGTCACCCAGGCTGAAGTGCAGTGGCATGATCTCGGCTCATTGCAACCTCCGCCTCCTGGGTTCAAGCGATTCTCCTGCCTCAGCCTCCTGAGTAGCTGGGACTACAGGTGAATGCCACCACGCCTGGCTAATTTTTGTATTTTTAGTAGAGTTGGGGTTTCACCATGTTGGCCAGGATGGTCTTGATCTCCTGACCTCGTGATCCGCCCACCTCGGCCTCCCAAAGTGCTGGGATTATAGGCGTGAGCCACCGTTCCTGCCCTGAAACCCCAATTCTTGAAGTCATGCTTCACTATTTATTTTCTCTCATGCTTCATGTCCAAATGCATAGAAAAATCACATGGGCTCTAACCTTAAATCTACACTTAAGTCAAAAACTCTCACCACTTCCACCACTGTCACCTTGATTTATGCCATCATGGTTTCTTCCCTAGATTATGGCAGCCTCTGATCCCACCCTGTTCTCCCATTCAGCTATGGTGATGTTGTTAAGATATAAGTCATAAAGTTCATTCCCTGATCAAAATATTCCAGTGAATTTTATCTTATATAGACGAAAAGCCAAAGTCCTTACAAATATCTACAAAGCCTTATGTGATCCAACCCATCAACCTAACCATTTCCTTTTGGATCTCATTCTTTGTTCCAGCCACACTTGTCTTCTTGCTTTCCCTTGAAGACCTCAAGCACACACCCACTCAGTGGCATTTCTACTAATTATTCTTTCTCCCCAGTTATTCACATGGTATAACCCCTCAGCTCCTTTAGGTCTTTGCTCAGAATTGAATTCCTTCAATCTACACTTCCTTCCCCCTTTCTTTTTTCTTAACACTTAAGACCATGTACTATATAATAAGATATTTTTTACTTGTTTTCCTTAACTTACTAGACTGTACTTTTCATAATGAGAGAAAAATTGTATCCCTAAAAAACAATTTGGTTAAATCCTCAGTACCTAGCATAGTACCTGGCACACAGTAGGTACTCAATACCTATGTTTAAATAAACCACTGAATGAAATGCCGAGTATTTATTCAAATGTTACAGGAGGAAAGACTTGAACTGATTTTTGGAGGTTATGGGCTTCTTTCCCTGAATTATATCATCACTAGCTTTAAATTTGTGTCCTTTCATAATAGAGCTTCGATGTCAGAGACGATATTTATGCTCCCTTTTAATTTCTACATGCCTAGAGCCAAATTATGTATACTAAGGATTAGGACCACCCCCTTACTGCCTCCATTTACTTTTTTATACATCAGAGAAAATAAATTATTGGCAAAAATATTCCCCACAGTTATTTTTCTGCTAAGGAAAGAGGATCAGAAGGCAAATCTCCCTCCTAATTTCCAGGTTTGTTATAGTCTTAAGAATCTACACAAGATATTTCACATATAAGGATAAAACAAATGTGTTTTGTCTTACTAGGGAGTAAGAATTATTAAAAAAAATACCCACATGTTTTATTTCTGCTCTTAAGAAACTAAGTAGAGCTGGTTAAGATGAATTGCTTCTAAGTGCAAGTGAGTTTTGGCAAGAATTAATTATACTATTAACATTGTAAAATCGAATATTTATATTGAATTTGACTCTTTCATAAAGTTCTGTATATAGGCTTTTATAGGTTAGCCAAATTCAGCATTGAAAATGTTGTGACTTAAATAATTTGCATAAGATTGTTGTTAAGAAGGATAATTATGCTTCTACATACTTAATATAAATACTGAACTGTTCAGAGATACATATATTTTTTCTCCCTGCCCACTCCATGAACCTTTGGTTTTATAGAGAAGTATGATATTATTTCTCCTAGCAGAACTGTTTTTGAGCAGACCAAGTCTCTATTTCTATGTTTCTGCTATTCAACATTCAGTGGTTTGTTGACCTATTTCTAGGACAACATTGTTTCATATGTTGGAGAGAAAATGTCTGAGACATGACATTCAGTGCTAGGAACTATAATTTTAGAGGAGCACTGTCAAAATAGGATATATCCCTAAGTATAGCATATGGCTAAATGAGCATCTTCTATAGTAAGGCAAACCTGAGCTCAAGTTGCACCTCTGATTTTTTCTCTTGTAATCTTGGGTGAGTGACATTGCCCCTCTGAATCTCCCAGGGCTTGTATTTATACAATGCAGAAAATAGGAGCACAAAATCCATTGTGTTGTTGTGATAGTTCAATGTGAAAATCTTGCAAATGAGTAAATGTGTGTCTACATTTACTCATGTAGAGAAGATGCAAAACTGCATGATCCACAAAGTGATTAAAATACCTGATATGCTTGGAGACTGAGGAAACATGGGAGATGTGTTTACCCTTCCCAGAGTGCCTTATGGAAGATGAATGAGACCTCTTCCCTGTAGTTCCAGGGAGAATAATAAGCAGTATTGGGTGAAGTTTAACTGAGAGAAACACTGGGCCTAACATCTGGAATAGTACGGCAGACAGAATAATCGTTTCTCAAGGTTGTCCACACCTCAATCCCTATCACCTGTGACTATGCTGTATTACACAGCTGGGAATTTAGGTAGCAGATCGGATGGAATTAAAGTTGCTAATTAGCTGACCTTAAGATGGGGCAATTATCCTGCATTATCCATATGGGCCCGATGGAATCCCAAGGGTCCTTAAATGTGGAAGAATAAAGAGAAGAATCTGTGTGAGAGTTGTGTGATGTGAGATAGACTTGAACAGCCATTGCAGGCTCTGACCATGGAACAGGATCATGAACCAAAAAATGAGGATGGCCTCTAGAATCTGGAAAAGCAGAGAAAATAGATTTTCCTCCAAAATCTCCAGAAAAAAATGCAGCTCAGCCAACATCTTTATTTTAGTCCGGTGAACTCCAGTGCAAACTCTGACTGCCAGAACTAGAGGATAACAAATTTATGTTGTTTTAACCAAGTTTGTGGTAACTATACATAGTAGCCGTAGGAAACTAATACAAACAGCCTATTAAAAACATGAGCTGGCTGGGCAATGTGGCTGACGCCAGTAATCCTAGCACTTTGGGAGCCAAGGTGGGTGGATCACCTGAGGTCAGGGGTTCAACACCAGCCTGGCCAACATGGTGAAACCCTGTCTCTACTGAAAATACAAAAATTAGCAGGGCATGTTGGTGGGTGCTTGTAATCTCAGCTACTTTGGAGATTGAGCCAAGCAAATTGCTTGAACCCGGAAGGCTGAGGTGGCAGTGAGCCGAAATCGTGCCATTGCACTCCAGTGTGGGTGACAAGAATGAGACTCTGTCTCAAAAGAAAAAGAAAGAAAAAACACAACAAAAAAAATACATGAGTTATACAAAGTAGAACATAACTATTTCCCCAAAACTGGAGGTTCAGAGAGGGGGTATCTATTTTTGGGAAAAGTGTTCTAAAAAAGCATCCTCATGTGATGGAGAGAGTTTGATTACATAAAGCTGAGGGTATTTAATGGAAAGTATAGTAAGAAAATCCAAGATGAGTCATTCTTTGATATATGGATTCAGCTGCTATTTTTTTCTTGATAATTCAAATGAAGCTATTGTTGATATGCCATATACTGTGAACATTAGAAGTTATTCAGGACGTTTCCCAAGGTCACATACTCAGACTCACCCTTCACCTTTTAAATGGAGATAAATACATCACTGTTGAGATAGAGAACTTATTTTTCAAGAACAGGTTAAAATCTATCCCCATCCTCTTATTTTTTCTCTTACTACCTTGGATTCTGAGTTTGCCTCTTATGCAACAATACAGACTGTTAAGGTGCTAGTTTATGCGACTCCATCCCCATACGTTTCCTGAATAAATAACTAAGCTAGCAAGGGCCATTTTATCTCACCTTTCTGCTTTACTTTTCTCCAAAAGATGGATGTCACACCTATTTCTTTAAAAAGGAAACAGATAAATTTCACCTTAGTATGAAAACATCTTATTTATTTTCAACAATTTCTGTATTCCTCAGGATAAAACAGATACATGAAGTTAAAGCTAAGTGTATTTTGCTGGTGAGTATATTTTTAGCTCATTGCAGAAGTGAAAAAAAATGTTGTAATGCAATGTGGCAGAGGACATCAAAAGTGGTATGAACATTTGTTAAAGAAAAAAATAGGAAAATATAAAATACTGTGAAGCCTAAAAAAAAATCAGCAAAATAAATTCCTCTGTTTGTTAGTGATAGAAGAGAGAGTAATAGTATTTGAAAAATCAACCATTGGATTATATAGAAACAATGCAGCAGTTTTCTTTATTTTGTTGGATGACAGATAACAGTATTAAGTTACCATTTTTAATTTGTATATATTATGTGTGTTTGTGGTCCAATCTGACATCAAAATTATACTCCTTGTTCCTGTTATTTATGACCCAGTGGTTGCAGAGGAACATGCTTCTGGTACCTGGTGAATTGGCTGACCTGTGGCAGAAGGCATTGATGGTTCTGGCTTTCCCAGTCTACTGGCTGCTGCAGGATATAGTCTTTTATGTTGTTGTCCTTTCCTAGAGGCAAGGCAATTTGGCAGCCCTTAAACTCAACCTCGTGATTTGTCATCTTCCTATGTATTTTTGGCTGGGTTGTTCCACTTTTAATTCTGGATCCTAAAACTGCAACATGAAAGTAGCTTACTACATCCTGCGAGAAAATGTTTCTACCTTTTCCTCCTCCTTCAACTGCTGCTACTGCTGCTGCTACTATTACTACTACTACCACTACAACTAATGGCAGTTACCATTGATGGAGAGCCTAAAAAGTATAAGCACTTTAAGAAAGCTTTACATATCTCATTTAATCTTGCAAAACATGATTGTTATCACAATTTTACAGATGAGAAGGTTGAAGCTCAAAGAATGAAAGAACTTGTTACCAATCAAACACATATATAATGATGAATCCAGTATTCAAGATAGGGTAATGAGACTCCATAGCAGGTGCACTTTGGCTGAACGTTATTCTGTCTCTCTGCACCCGTTAACCCTGTACCTTCAGTGATACCACAATGTGTCATTATATTTATTATTGTGCGTACTGTCATATTTCTTCATCCTATATTTCTCTCTTTTCATACTTTCTGTGTGAACAATATGTATAAACCAAACTCCCACAGCTGAAAGCCAATGCAAACTTATCTTTTAGGCCAGATTATATACTGAAATGAGTAGATACATGGGTATAGGAGAGTAATATGGTTAAGAAGAGAAAGAAATACCAGAATTCTGAAAAGAGGAAGAAATTTGTGGAGAGTTATTTGTTCAACTATTTTCATTCTTTCTTCTCACCTCATCTCTAAACAGTTTGCCCTAAAATGGGGAATGACTTCGTGCTCTTGACCTGGTCATACTACCCATATTCCTTTCCCTTCTTGCCATTCAACATCAAAGCTGTCTCTCAGGGCCCAACAGTAGGATAATCTATGGTCAATTGATTCCAGTAACTTCTCTTTATGCTTTTTAATGTCGTCTAGGAGAGAAGTTGCCTTCCTTACTTTCAACATGTTTTATTTGGTCATTTTCATAGTGACCTTATTTTTGCATTTCTTCAGTCAGAGTGTAACAGGAGACCTCAGCTTTATGTAATTATCTAAACCTTGTCATTGGTGTACTGTGTCATTAACAGTCTTCCATTGGTTTGCCAGGAATGAGCTGACCACTGTGTTGCATTTTCCCATTGTTCATGGAGAGACATTATTGAAAGTCGAAATCACTTGGCAAAGGCAGTTAGAATTCTCAGAGGACCAGAGGTAGCAGGGATGGCTGAATAGGCTAATGTCCCTATGTACTTTTTTCTCACCACATTCTAAAGCATATAATGCACACACCACCAGTCTTGTTTTCCCACAGAATCCTGCTTCCTGCTCGACAGGCCCTCAAATCAAAGAGATTTATACCATACATTCATCACCTTTATTGCAGAATTTGGTTATCTCTCTTTCTTTATGGATTTCGATCTTGTTCATATTGCCTTCTCTCCCTCGTTAGCATACAGAACAGCCTATATTCTGTTTTGAAGAATTGAACACAGAGAAGATATGTTTGTCAATATGACTGGCTGGCAAATCTTTGATTAAAAGTTATGTTACTCATTACCCTGGAAAATCAAAGTGGGAACAATGCTTACTGACCATTTTGGGAAACAATTTCTTGCTCATTGCCTTCTGTGATCTTTCTTAAAAACAAAGCTGTAAATTGCTACATTTCACTGAGATGGCAACATACAGAGCAATTTGTATGTATGCAAAAAGATCCCATTACTCATTTTTCTTTCAAATTAGTTTCTAAGAGTTTCTACCTGAAGGAGTGCTAACACTGGCAATTATTTTAAGATGAGTTAGTCAGTATTTGATAGAGTAAAACCTCCATGTTCTTCAGTTGACAGATAACTATCGATGCTGTTTATTTTCCCAAGGATAATGGTCAGAACCTGTGAGTTACAAAATCAATAATATGAACGATTATTTGCCAGTGAAATCAATGGATCTAACGCCTATGAAATGTGTCCATCATGAATGAAAAACATTATGATAATGAACTCATGCTGGCAGAGCAGAGTGAAGCCCTGAGAGACCCTCAGTTTGTTTACCTGCAGATGAGACCTGGTCTCAGTGATACAGGCAGTCTCAACCTAATGAAACAAAGCTAGGGAAACAAGTAAAATAGGTTTGAAACATAAATAGGTTTCTGAGAGGTCAAAGGATTGCCACAAACTCTACATAAAGCCTAGAAACCTTTATCCCCTCCCTCTCAACAGATATTATGATATAGTGACAGCAGAGTATGTTACCATCTTGGGTTATCAGTGAAATTAAATGTCATTGGGTTCAATCCTCCATCTGATGCTTGAGCTTCTTCTACTGTGATTTCACCAAGTATTAAAAAATGCCTCCAGGGATGAGGAATTCACTATCTTTCCAAGCATCTCACAATAGAACAAGACAGCAGAACTGGATAAACAGTATAGGAGTCCACAGGCATGGTCGTATCAAAAGTGTGCTCAACAGGAACGTCGCAGTAAAATCATTACACTTTAAGAAAGAAAGATCGTATTTATGGACTCCATTTAAAAATGCTATTTATAAAAAAGTTTTTGACATTTAAAATCATATTTTTGTGGGCCACAGCCTTAGTGTTATAGAAAATCTTACCATATGCATCCGTTCCTCACTTGTATGAGGTAAAAATAAAGCATAACTACATTACTTTTCAAAGCAAAATCAGGGTTCATCATTGTAAAGCACCTGCTTGCTTGTTGTAAGGTGAGTGAAAGAGACATTATGTTTATGAATGAGCAATATGGCATTGGACCTTTCAGGATTGAGATCAAGAAGGCAGGAAAAAAACAAGGTGAAAAATGTCCTTTTCAAGTGTACTGTCATGAACCGGGTTGACCCGCCATCATTTTAGCCTTGATGTTATTGGCATCGAAAGGTATTTGACACATAATGAGGATAGTTGGAATTGACCTACTGAGAATTATAATGGAATATGAACCAGAGGCAAATGAGAGCTGCAGCTTAATTTGGTGAACCACCTACTTCTCAAATATCCCATACTGCTTGCCAGAGAGTCCAGGAATACTAATGACAGCAGGTAGCATGTATTATCAGCTTTAGGAATGTCACTAACCTAGGGGTGAGCATTCCTTACCTAGCTCACCAGAATTATATTTGTATAAATCCAAAGAGTAGACATTCTCTCTACTTTTAAGAGAAGTAAATATCAGTTTAATTAAAGGGGTAGTATTCTATTTAATGAAGCTGTTGAAAAACTAAGTGGGTTATTTTACGATATAAATTCATGGTTCCTGGACAACTAAAAAAGACTTTTTTTAAAAAAGCACCGAGGCCAGGCGAAGTGGCTCATGCCTGTAATCCCAGCACTTTAGGAGGTCAAAATGGGCAGATCACTTGAGATCAAGAGTTTGAGACCAGCCTGGCCAACATGGTGAAACCCTGTCTCTACTAAAAACACAAAAATAGCTGGGTGTGGTGTCCCATCCCTGTAGTCCCAGCTACTTGGGAGGCTGAGGCAGGAGAATTGCTTGAACCCAGGAGGCAGAGGTTGCAATGAGCTGAGATTGCACCACTGCACTCCAGCCTGGGTGACAGAGTGAGACTCTGTCTCAAAAATAAATAAATAAATAAAAATAAAATTGGAATGATCACGGTTACTGAAGAGTTTGTATGATTCTTACATAATTCCTGATAGACCCTTCCAACTCTGGTATCTAGTAATTCACTCATATCCATTCATTCATTTAACAATATTCAATTAATTATGATGTAAAATGACATTTTTATTGTTTCATTATATTTTAATCTGAATAAACTATATATTATAAAAATATTAAAGAATCAAGGAGGCGAAATACGTGTAAACACCTAACCTCATTTTCTAATTTACAGAATCTCATAATAGTGAATCAATTAATTCATCCTGTTGATCAACAAAAATTAATTTTTACTAATTACTGAGTGTAATTTAGACAATATATTAAGCTGATTAGAGGATTAGCAGCATTATACCAAAAAAATGCAGTTTAGTTATCGCCTGCTCTCTCACATCATCCGGATCTCTTTTCAAGTATCATCTTATCAGAAATGCCTTCTTTTGCCTCACTATGAAAAATAGCACATCCCCACTACATCACTCCCTCTGCTCTTACTCTGCTTTATTTATATTGACAAAGTTTATTACCTCATGATACTCTTATTTTCTGTGTTCTTCCACTAGATTGTAAATTCCATAAGAATAAGGATTTTGACTTTTTTTCACTCCTACCTTTGTGTTTAGGATAAAATCTGACACATAGTTGATGCTCATAAATACTCACTAATATTGAATAAATGAATCAATTTATTTATTGGTTGAATAAGCACGATTGAATAAATAAATGAATCAAGGAATGAATACAACTGAATGAATTAATAAATGGTTTTGCATAATATGAATGAATTTTTATTGCAAGTAGATACTATTTTCATGTCATAAATAATATAGTCAATATAAAATAAAGCTATTTTTCATTTTATATTTGATACTAAGTTGCACTAACAGGAATAAACTAAAAATGATGAAAGGAATATATGAAATCATTTTAAAGAATTGTAAAAACCCTTTCATTACGATTGCACTTTATTTAATGACTTAGGAAAAGTAAATAAAACTCACTTGAAAAGCAACTTAAATGTGGCTAAATTAACAGGTGTTTTAGTCAAATTTAAAGTTCCTTCTCAATATGAAATAAGACTTTTGTAAGTAATTTCTATCATGCTTAACTCTCAAAAGCATTCCATTTGTCATTTGTCTATATGAATTCATGTTAGGTGATTGCCAGAGAGGATAGATATGTTGAAAAATAGCATTGGTCAGAGGTTTTTCCATGCATTTGGGTTTCTGAAATACACCAAAATGGCATGTTCTCATAGGCATCTTTAAATAGCTGTGATCTGTATAATATTTTTCTGACTGTTGACTCGCCATGTTTTTTAAGTCTGAATATTAATGATGAATACTAATTTTCAGAATAACATATGGTTTTTCATATATATGGCAAATATTTTCACTAGTTACGATCTATCAAGTTATTCATTGCAGATACTGCATTATGAAAACAAAAAGTAGCCAATGAATCTTTCTGATTATTGGTTATATCAATTCAGCAATGCAGCTTACTTATAAAATGGCAAACTATGCATCACTGTGAATATAGAAAAATCAATTTGCCTATGCACAGCAGCAAATTGCATGCATACACGAATGGATTTCTGAACAATCTTTGAAGGGATTTCGTGATTGCCTACTGGAAAACTAAATATAAACCATTAAGTCCAAAATATCTTATTTCATTTTTTAAAATGCCATTGTAGCTCAACCCTTTGTCCCAAACAAGAGGAATAATATTTTTCTAATTAACCTCAAGTTTGAAAAAATGCAAAAAGAAAGAATATTCAGGTAGTGCTTGGTGCTTGTTTTCTTTCATGAAAGAAGAGGCAGTGTGGTGTAGTAGAAATAGCACAAGGTCACAGAATCTTGGAATAACATCCCTTTCAATCTATATCGGTGTAAACCTGAACCAATCTTTATTAATGGAACTTACTTGATTTTTCCTAGTTTCAAAATGCTATGTAAATATCAATTCATGATATTGATTATTGCGCCTGGAAAAATATTAGGTTAGAATTTATGTTCCTCAAGTCTCTAAGAAGTTGCTAGAATGACACAAGAAATGAAGAGTCAGCTTTAATAAGGTAGCAGAAAGACTGATCAATATATCCAGGTAATGTTAGAGCTTCAAGAATGCTGGTGATCGTTATATTTGACCTCTTCATTTTAGATATGAGAAAACTGAGCCCCAAGAGGTTAAGTTGCATACATTCATATAGCTAAGTAGTGAGACAACACCAATTACTATAAAAACAATCTAGTCTCCAACAAGCATCTCAATACTCTTTTTTTCTCTTCTCTATAGTGCTTGCTGCCCCAACTATAGGAAAATGTTAGGCAGTGAAACATTTTGAGACTCTTTAGATAAATAATTAAGTCTAAGCCTGCCTTTATATTGCTATTTCATTAGCTGAAAGCTGGCCCTTAGCATTTGTGTAGTATTTATCTTTGGGCTTGCCTAATTCATATCAGTTGGTATGAACAATTAGACACATGGAAGAACTGAAATATGTCAACTCACTTTAGTTTGCTGAAAACTGTCATATAAAATATGGCATTGTCCACAAATTTGGACAAGGCTAAAATGAAATATTTGGGAGCATCTCATTGGTTATATTAAATCAGAAACCAGCCTTGTTTTGTTTTTCCCCCTCTTTAAATAATTTTTTGGGGTGGAGAAAGATTATTTTAGGGATAGAGTTTAGGGGTACAGGGATTATTTGTTTCTTCAGTACTGCGTAGATGTGGCCTATATGCCATTGGTTTGAGACCGTATTCAATTTTAAATGTATTCTTGTGTCAAATGCAAGTATGAAGGCATTTGAATATTAATAAAGATTCATTTCTTCCACAAATAACAATAGTTAGGAAATGAGCAACTGGGTAGGGTTATATGCATGTGGATAAGTTTCTCATTAGAGCCAAATTTACCAATGGTAGTGTTGTCAGTTAAGATACCATGACACATGCACAATAAAATAATATATAATTTAAACTATTCTCACTTTACAAAATAGACAATTGAACAACTGTAATTGATTCATGTATTGCAGTATTTATTCCATATAGTTAGAATATATATCCAAAATTGGGACCGTCAGTCAGAGAAAATGAATGCATGTTTTGTATTTCATAATATTAATTGGAGGAGGAAACATTGTTCTTTGTACTCAGACTCAACAGGGCTACACACATTTTAGGTGATGCAACAGTAAATATGCATTTTTCCTCTAGTTATGTAATTAGTTTGAGCACTTTGGTAAATTTATGAAAATAGGTTAATATGAAGCTCTGTGACTTAAATGTGATTTCATTCATTTAAATTTGCTGTATCATTTGGATTACTTTTCAAGACTCATTATATTGACATGTATTTACTTTTGTATTTTGGAGAACTCTGTCTATATTATTCAGAGTCTATATAACTATACTGAATTACTAACCCAATAAGACCATCTCATATCTCTGAGGATCAGTGGACTGAAGGATCTGTTAATGAAATGTGGAATAATACACACATAATTACATAAATTTAAATATTCATGTTATTTAATTCAAAGATATGAAACTCTCCTTGGGTTCTCCATACTGACTTCTTCTGAATATCCTTTTTAGGATATTAATTCTTGAATTTAGCTCTAATGAAGCAGTATCGTTCATCTAGAGTTAATACCTGAGGTTCGTTGGCAAGGAAATCAAGGACTCAGACACACAAGGAATGAGGTTAAGAGCGGAGGTTTAATAGGCAAAAGAGAAAAAGCTCTCTCTCTTGCAGAGGGAGAAGGGCTCCCAAGTGGGTCTTCTGGTTCTGTGGTGAAATGGATGGGGTTTTATAGAAGAGCTTGGGGAGGCAGTGTCTGATTTACATAGGAGACGAGAAATTGGTCAGACCAGTTGTGCCATTTGCATAGCATGCAGAGAAGCTGGTCACCCCATCCTAATCTTTTATTATGCAGATAGGTTCTCTACCTGTTGTCTGTTCCTTACTGTACACCTGATGATGAAGAAAAGGGAAAATGGAGCCTCCATGTTGAACATACCTGGCCCCCATGTAGTCTTTTCCCCTGGCATTCACCCGTGCAAGCTTCTAGCTTGCTGTTCTATGTCTGCATCTTGATTTTTCAGGGTGTTCTTTGTTAGAAAAATATGATTTGGGGTCTGCTTTTTATTAAAAGGGAAACCTTACTGAGGACTCTCTTACCCTCACTATCTGCCTACATAATTTCTTTTCAGCTCCTGTATAACTAACACTTTACATCTTTTCTATGTCTTTGAATTTCAGACTCTTCCAATAAGCATCTTTGATCATCATTTCAAGAATGCCCTAAATACACCAAGTGGCCAATAAACATATTTTATGTGTTCAATAGCAGTTAGCATAGACCTAGAGCACCCCAAAAGAGGACAAATAAGCACGACTCTGTGGAAGGCATCAAGTCTGACTCATCAAATAATGAGTCTTAATTATGATTAAATCAAACTTTCTGTAGAGACGGGGTTTCACCATGTTGGTCAGGCTGGTCTTAACCCCTAAAGTTTTCTAAATTTTACACATGAGAGATGGGACCTGATTATAATAAGTTAGTTGAATCATAAAAGGATTAATGGGAAAATTACTATTCAATCACAAATCCTTTTACTTTGAATAAGGTCAATCAGGCCTTGATTCAAACTGAGAAAAAAGAAAGGAGTAAGTAACAACAATGTCCTAAAGGTATATCCCGCTCCACATATGCTCCAGTTATCACTGGGCATTCTGGTTCAAATACTTCTAATCCTGGACAATGAGCATGATGTGTGCCATCATCCATACACACATATTCACACAGTCATTGAAATATGTATGTTCCTTATAGAAATTATTTGGCTTATGTAAATACAACAGTGATTCAGGTCTTTTATTTTATCTCATATAATGAACATTTCAAATCTAGGGGCAGATTTAACATAATATTTTGATTCATTCAGAACTTTAAGTAACCTTAACTCTGGTATGTGGTGTGTATATTTCACATGTTCCCTATTTTTCTCATCAATACCTTTATTAATCATATGATGGCCAAACTCCAGAGGAATTTCACATGTTCAAAGTCCAATTATTTCAGAGTAAAAATTGAGCAACTTGACCTTTGTAATAGTTACCATAGGTGTCCCCAAAAAGAATATGTCCTGATCCAAATCCTCAAAATCTGTGATTATTAGGTAATTAGACTATGAATCCTGAGATAAGGAACTCATCCTGGATTATCTACCTGGGTCGTAACTCAAAGATAAGCACCTTTATAAGGGGAAACAGAGGGAGATTTGACAAAGACAGAAGAGAGGATAACACAGACAGAATAAGAGGAGGCAACGTGATTGTGGAGGCAGAGATTGGAGGAATGTGGAGAGCCAGGGTAACTACTGGGAGCTGAGAGAAATAAAGAATGGATTCTCCTAGATCCCCCAGAAAATTGTGGCCCCCACTGATACCTTGATTTAGGATTTCTGGCCTCCTGAATCATGCATCCATAAATTTCTGTTGTTTTTCAGCTACCAAGTTGGTGGTAATTTATTACAAATAAAAGCCTTAGGAAGCTAGCAGATCTTAGTATTGGGAAGTAGGGTGCAACTGTACTAAATGCCTATAAATGTGGAGGTGGTGTTGGAATTGAATAATGGGTAAAGAATGGAAGAATTTGGGGAAGGAACATAGACAAAAACTAGATTGCCTTGAAGAGATGGTTAGTAGAAATACAGATGTTAAAGATGATTCTGGTGGGGACTATGAAGGAAGCGAGAAGAATGGTAGACAAAATTTCTGTTGTCGTAGAGAATACATATCTTGTCATGAGCACAATGTTGGTAGAAATATGAATATTAAAGACCTTGCTGGTAAGGATTTAGATAGAAATGAGAAACACATAATTGGAAACTGGAGGAAAGGCAATCTTTATTACAGGCATACCTCAGAGATGTGACAGATTTCCTTCAAGACTGCCAAAAATTGTAAAGCTAATATCACAATAAAGCAAGTCACATGAATTTTTTGGTTTTCCAGTACATACACAAGTTATGTTTATACTATAGCCTATAAGGTATGCAATAGCATTATGTCAGTGAAAACAATGTACACCTCTTAATTAAAACTTACTGCTAAAAAATGCTAATGAGCCTTCAGTGAATTGGAATCAAAGATCACTGATCACAGATCACCCTAACAGATATAAATATAAGTTTTTAATATTGTTGCAAGAATTACAAAAAATGTGACATGTGACACAGAGACACAAAGTGAGCACGTGCTTTTGGGAAAATAGTGCTGAGAGACTTGTTTGACCCATCTTTGCCACAAACCTTCAATTTGTGAATAATGCAATATCTGTGAAGCACAATCAAGTGAAACACAATAAGACAAGGTGTGTGTATAGTGTGATGGAAAACTTGGTTGAATTGTAATTTACTTGCCTAAATTTAATTTTCTATGGAAAATAGAATTTATAGTAATGAATGTCCATATTTAGGCAAGGAGATTTCCAAGTAAAGTGTTGAAGGTTGTGCCCTGCTTTCTCCTTGCTGCTTACAGTAAAATATGAGAGGAAAGAGATAAATTGAGGAAAAAACGATTAAGCAAAAAGAAAGCAACACTTCATGTTTTGGGAGGTTTTTGTCCTATCCAGATTAAAATGATATTAAAATGAGAACATTTACTCTTGCAAAAGCATGTTCTAGAATTAGTGCCCAAGGGTATGGCTGGACAGTGTTTTGCTGAAGAAATTAGGAGTGAAATTCATGGAGTCACTGAACTATGTCAGCAGAAGCCAGGAATTGAAATGAGGTTACCCAGAAATGAGCTGTGGAGAACTCTCTTGTCTAATGGAGTGGATCCTCTTGACGTATATAGAAGAGCCACATGGGTTTTGAAAATATGATAGCAGGAGAAACCCTGCCAGCCTCGATGGCACAGTAGTACAGGGGATGAAATAAAGAAAGGCTCTTGGACTTTTGGAATACCACAGACCAGAAATTGGCTAATAGAGCTATTTGGTTACAAACATATGATACTCCTCAAGACAAAGAATGATTCTGAGTGTAAAGCTGCCAGAGCAGAGACAGAGGGTGGCAGAGTCATGGGCCCAGAAGGTATAAAAGCCACAGAGAAATATTATTGGCCTTGAAATCTAATAAAATTTATCTTGCTGGATTTCAAACTTGCTTGGGACTGACAATCTCTTTATTCATTTGAATTTCTCCCTTTAAGAAGGGGATGTCTATTCTATGCCTATCCCACAACTGTATTTTTGAAGCTGATAACTTATTTTCCCGTTCCATAAGTCCACAGATGGAGAGAAATCTTGTCCCAATATGGGTCATACCCAAAGTCTCACTCATAGATTATTTAGGTGATTTAGATAATGAGATTTGGGACTTTCTAGCTGATGATATTTTGATGAGATTTTAAACTTAAGGTACATGCTCTAATGGGTTGAGGCTTTTGAGGATGATGGGATAGGGTGAATGTGTTTTGCAGATAGAATGAATGTGATTTTTTTCAGGAACAGAGAGTCAGACTATAGCAGGTTGACTAGAGGCCCCCAAAACAGATATGTTCATACCCTAATGTCGGGTACCCATGAATGTTACCTGATTTGGATAAAGGGTCTTGCAGATATAATTAAGAGTCTTGAGATGAGGAGATCATTCTGGGCTATTTGGGTGAGTGCTGAATGCAAAAATGTTTCTTTGTAAAAGAAAGGCAAAAGGATAATTGAAACACATAAAAGGAGAAGACACAGAAGGAAGAGATTGGATGAGTCAGAATGCCAGGGCAGCCATTGGAAGTTAGAAGAGGCAAAGAACAGATTCTTTCTTAGAGGCACCAGAGAATGCAAGTTTCTGCCAGCACCTTGACTTAGAACTTCTGGTCTCCTGAATCATGACACAGCAATTTTCTATTGTCTTATGCCCCCAAATTTGTGACAAATTATTTTGGCATCCACAGTAAACTAATATCAACCTCCTCACATAACACCATAGTTTTTAATACTGATGTCTAAAAATAATATTTTTTTCCCCAAGTCAGAATTTGTAGTCATGAAATTAAACTTGTGTTCAACACAGTTATGAAGACTTCTGGGAATATATATGCAAGCAAACACATACAGATAATCCCCTTTAGGGAATGAGAGGTAACTAGCCAACTGTTTGGGGACTAAGAGACTTCCTCCTTCTCTGCAGGCACTAGGTCTGGAGGGGGCATTAAAATGCCATTTGTGATAAGAACCACATCATACAAGAGACTCTCTTGAATCTGGTTTGTACACGAACAAGGCAACTCTGTCATGGGAAAAAACCTTACCATAAAATTCCCTGTTAAAAAAACCTTACCAGAAAATTCCCTGTCATTTATTTGTATAAGCTCTAGACCTATTAAAAAAATTGTTGGGTGATTGATAGAATAAAATATCATGTACTATATGTTGTTAATGTTCCCTCTAAACAAAGATTCTTGATTCTATATCCTTTAAGATAAACAAATATGAATTAGCATTTTAGGAAATAGAAGGAGTATTTGGGGGGTATTTAATTCATATCTAATAAATTCAATCCAGCAACTTGAAAAATATGGTCTGTAAAGATCTTGAGATTCCATTCGTTGGGGGAGGAGTTAGGGCAGAGGAAGAGTGAATGGGCCAAGCAGCTTACAGACCAGATCCTATCCCTCTGATACAGTCTGGCTGTGTTCCCACCCGAATCTCATCTTGTATTGTAGCTCCCATAATTCCCATGTGTTGTGGGAGAGACCTGGTGGGAGATAATTTAATCATGGAGGTGGTTTCCCCCATACTGTTCTCATGGTAGTGAATAAGTCACGCAAGAGGTGATGTTTTTATAAGGGGTTTTCCCTTCAATTGGCTTTCATTCTGTCTCTTCTCTGCTGCCATGTAAGATGTGACTTGCTGCTCCTTGCCTTCCACAATGATTGTGAGGCCTCCCCAGCCATGTGGAACTGTGAGTTAATTAAACCTCTTTCCTTTACAAATTACCCAGTCTCCGGTATGTCTTTACCAGCAGCGTGAACCTTTATAAATTTTATAAAGACATATCCACTCTCTGGTATGTCTTTATCAGCAGCATGAAAACGGACTAATACACCCTCCCTGCCCTGCCCACAGCGCTACTATGCTCTTCTGTGTACATTTTGGCTTCTGCCTCATACTTCTTTTGTGCAGTAGGATTCCGTATCTATACCACATTAAAAAAAAAAAAAACTAGCCTAGATATTATATGTATTCGGCTCTAAGTGTTAATGTCTTAGGGCAAGAACTAAGTAGTGTGGAGCGGAGTCCTTTTTCTAATTCTGAGTTTTAAATTATTGTGAAACTAGTAGAGTTAAAATCATATTTTAAATAAACTAAGTGGTAGGAAAAAAAATCATCCTACTAGGTTAGTTTGTTGTTTCTCTGTTTCCTGTAAAAATTGAGAAGAAAGATGGTGAGATGTAGATACTATATACTTTTCTGGTAAACATATTCTTGACGGAATTCTTGAAGGAATTTTAAGTTTGTTGCATATTATTAATGTTTTCTATGAAATTTTGAAATTGGGGTGTATCTGTTCAGACTGCTATAGAAAACTACCAAAGACTGCATAATTTATAATAACAGACATTTAGTTATCACAATTCTGGAGGCTGGGAAGTTCAAGATAAAGTTGTTTACAGATTTGGTGTATGGTAAGAGCCTGCTTTCCAGTGTATAGATGGCTGTGTCCTTACAAGGCAAAAGGGGGAGGGGTGTGTGTTTATAATGGCACTAATCTCATCCATGCGGGCTCTGCCCTCACAAACTGATCACCTCTCAAAAGGCTCCACTTTCAAATACCTCACACTGAAAAGTAGGATTTCAACATAATCAAATTAGGGTAGATATAAACATTCTGTGTGCAGCATTCCACCTCTGTCTCTCCAAAATTTATGTCCTCAGGTGCAAAATATATACATTATATCCCAACAGTCCCCAAAGTCTTCTCTTCTTCCATCATCTACTCCAAAGCCTAAAGTAAAAAATTTCATCTTAATATTATTTAAATCAGATGTGGGCGAGACTCAAGGTATGAGGATTCACCCTGTGGCAAATTCCTCTCCAGCTGTGAACTGGTGAAATCAAACATGTTATGTGCTTCTAAAATAAATGGTGCGACAAGCCCAGGACAGATATTCCCACTCCAAATGGAGAAATAGGAAAGAAGAAAGGAGGGACAGCCCCCAGAACCTAACAGGGGAAATAACATTAAACCTTAAATCTCAAGATATAATATTTGGGCCAGGTATGGTGGCTCAAGCTTGTGACCCCAGCACTTTGGGAGGCCGGGCAAGGTGCATTGTTTGAGCCCAGGAGTTTGAGACCAGCCTCAGCAACATGGTGAAACCTTGTCTCTACTAAAAATACAAAATATTAGCCACAAGTGGTGTCCAACACCTGTAGTACCAGCTACTTGAGAGACTGATGTGAGATCACTTGAGTCTGGGAGACCAAGGCTGCAGTGAGCTGAGATTGTGCCACTGTATTCCAGCCTGGGCAATGGGAGTGAAACCCTGTCTCAAAAAAATATACACATATATATTCTTTGGCTTGAAGTTTTGCCTACTGGATGCACTTGACTGTATCATTTATTTTGACATGTATTAAATAAGGCTTGCTAGGTCAAGGGAGATGCTCCTTCCTACCTCTGTTGCTTTCACGGTAATATGTTTTCAGATTTAAAAAAAAGAATCTAACTGGGTTTTTCTACATAATGTTATTTCAGTAGTATTTCAGTTGATAGTGCAATCAATACATCAGCCTTGGTGGCAGTTTGTGACCTAGACTATATTGTCGTATTAATCAATCAACTTGTAGAGAGACATTCAAAGTAAATCCCCCCTTGACAGTCACAAAGCTAAGAGAGAAGGCCAGAGGAAGGAAGCAACATTTTAGATAACACAAATCAAATGAGTTTAGAAAAAGACGTTTAGAGGTCACTAGGAAAGGAATGTTACATGACAGTTTTCTGAGTAGGTCAATATTTTTTAAAACTACATTTCCTCCTATACCAAGTTTAGCATTATGTGCTTAGTTTATTGCATATTGGAAATATAAAATATTTATAAATTATGGTGGTAAAGGAACCATCATTTACCTAGAGAAATTGGCACTAGATTTTTATCACATTGCGTGGAATTGCTTTACAGTTTTGCCTTTACACGTAGTAGTTTTGTCTATTACTTGAAATTATAAATTAGTTAAAATGCAGAGATGTTGAGGCATTGCCATCTAATAATATGAGAGCACAGTGGCAACTTAAAACTATGAACACTCACTTGCTTCTCCCATTTCATCGTTTCAAAGGAACTTCAGTACACCTGCTCTAAGGCAACTCTGTCAGGGAAAGCTTTAATTAGAAAGAGAAAGCTCCTGTTTAATGATCAGAGAGTAAACAGAGATTAGCATGGAGGTTACTGAGAAGTGTGTTATTCTTACCAGCTGAACAGAGGAGACTTTTACCAATAAGGAAGAAAAAGTAAAGGTTCTTTCAATGAGAGGACATAGGATAATCACATAAATAATGGTAGAGTGAAGATTTGGAATGGTGATTGTGGGTGTGTTCTTTAAAGAAAAAATTTAAAACCATTTTTAAACTCAGATATTCTGAAGTTCATGAGAAACCATAATCATCATCTCTGCAAGATTTGTTTCTTCTCATTATTTTTTAAAATTACTGTTTTCATCTATCCATCTATCTATCCATACAGAAGCAGCCACTAGAGAGTGTTTAATACATGACCTGAGATCTGTGGAGTTTCTTAAAAACATATGATTTTCCTTGTGCAAATTCACATAAAGAACATTGAACTAGCATCTTTATTTTTTTCCATTAGATGTTATGTTTTTGATTTATTCATTTTACTGTATATAACTCTCATTCATTATTTCTCTTGCGTTATAGCCGACTGAAAGAATCTACTGTGTTTTATTTATCACCTTTGCAAGGCGTCTAGGTTGTTTTCATTTCTCTGCTTGCGTAAAACAGTGCTGCAAAGCACATCCTGTACTTGCCACCATATTAATCTATGCATGAGTTTTTCTTCCACTGGCAAGTTAGGGGGTTGGGGAATAACACCAGGAGTGGGGTTACATTAATGCATACTTAATTTCATTAATTTCTGATGGATTGTTCTCTAGGAAGTCTGTGCCGCTTTATAGCTCACCAGCCGGGTCCTGAGTGTTTTCATTTGTTTGCCCATCACTGGCAGTTAAAATGATCTCACATCCTAATTTTTATCAATGTGATGGGTGTACAGTAATACTTCATGGTTGTTTTAATATTCATTTCTTCCTGACTACTAGAAACATAGAATCTCTCCTTATATACAGTATCTTGTTTAGCAAATTACTTTTTAAAATACTTTTTTCTTTCAAATTTGATATCTTTGTTGGTGGTGGTGTGATTTAAAGCCATTCATTAATGTATTCCACCTTGACGCTGGCTTTAGATATTGAAAACTCTATTCCTCCAGATTAATATTGTCCAACGTGTCCCACATAGAAGAAAATCCATAATTTTGATCTGGTCAAACCCATACATTTTTCACTTCATCATTTATTCTTTTTCTTTTCTGTGTGTGTGTTTTTTTTGTTTTGTTTTGTTTTGTTTTTTTTGTTTTGTTTGAGATGGAGTCTCTCACTGTCACCTGGGCTGGAGTTCAGTGGCATGATCTCAGCTCACTACAACCTCCGCCTCCCAGGTTCAAGCAATTCTCCTGCTTCAGCCTCCCAAATAGCTCAACTTGTTCATTTGGCTTCCAGAACTCGACTTTATCTGAGCTCATTTTAAACATCTCTGGGTAGTCCCGACTCCTTTAATTTCTTTTTGATATCTTCAGTTCCATGTCTCAGTGTGCTCCAGAGCTCTGTTCTCAGTCTTTCTTTTCTCTCCCCACTCATTATACAGATTATCACATCCAATCTCAAGACTATAATCAACCTGTATACACTCATGAGTCCCAAATCTTTATCTCCAGCCCAGACCTCTTCTCCAACTCAAGACTGATAGATATATCTAAGTCTTCACTGAATCATGTATGAATCAGCCTCAAACAAGAGAAGCAAAATCAGTAAGAGATGTCTTTTAGAAATTTTTATTGCATGGAATTGGCTTACATGATGGGAGGCCTGGATAGGAAAATCAGATATTACAGGGAAGGCTGGAACTCTCAGGCAAGGGCACAAGCTACTGTCGGCTGAAGCAATTTGTTTTTCTTCATGGAAGTCTCAGTTCTGACCCCCAGCTGATTGAATCAGGCCCACCCAGGTTAGGTAGGATAATCTTTGTTACTTAAATGTAACTGATTTTGAACTTTAATCACATCTACAAAATGCCTTCACAGGAATACCTGGATTAGTGTTCAATTGACTAACTGGGGACTGTATCCTAGTCAAGTTGAAACACAAAACCATCATATTCACTATATCTAAAATAAAACTCCTACTTCCTTTATCCCTAATGCTTAAGATTTACCCTTACATAACCTACACCAGCTCAGGTCACGTCACTTCCTTTTTACCTGTTCCTCTGACCAGAAACTGTAGTGTGTTCATCAATCATTTTGTTCTCTTACACCTTGCATCCAATCCACTGGGAAAACCTATTAAGTTTTATTTTTTAATATAGCCATATTATGACCAATTTCTACCAGCACTCTTGAGGTATGGTCCAAATCACTATCATCTATTTCCAAAGTTACTGCAACAGACAGTAGTTTTCTGTGCCTTCACCATTGCTGATGGATGGTCTTTTATTCATAACTTGTAAGTGATGGAGTTTGTACTTGAACCCCAGGTAGTCTGATTTTAGTGCCACAGTAAAATTTATTTACTGTGGGAGTGGCCTACAGTCGTTGTTTATAGGGATAAAGAGGTTAAGATAATAGAAGGTGAAGGTAGTTAGAAAGGGCCCATTGCCTCTAGTACAGTTATAGGTTGCGAAGGTACAAATATTTACCTCTTAGCAATGCAAGAACTTTGCTAAGACAGACATAATTAGGCAGTTTTTATGGAAATAATTGATAGGACAAAAGAACATACAAATACTGGTGGGCTATATAAATTACTAGAAAATATCTTAGAAAGAGTTTTTAAATATTGCTGAACTATCCCCAGAATTAGAGACGATCTGGGGGAACCAGTGCTTTATTTATATAAAATGAAGTAGATATATTGGTCCATAAACACATACTTTGGGGAGTCTTTATTTCTAATCAAATACAAGAGAGCATAGTTGCTGCCACTTCTCTTCCTCCTTGTCCTTCTTGAGGAACCATGATGTCTGACTTTACATATGTAAGGGAGAGGGAATGCTGAGAAGGACAGATTTGGAACCTGAGTAAGACAAGTTAAAACACCTTTTCTTTTCTGTGGTTGTACGTTTTACTGCAATTATTCCAATTATAATTGACTTTGCTTGTGAATAAACCACCCGGACTATGCTTGAAACGGGGTGGGGGTGGGGAGGTGGGGATGGGAAGGTAGGTGGGGAAGTATACTATAGCTCTGGGTCAAATGCAGCCCATTGCCTGTCTTTTTAAAGTAAAGTTTTCTTGGAACATAGTCACATTCATTTGTTAACATATTGTTTGTGGTTGCGTTCATGCTAGGAGCAGAGTTGAGTAGTTTGGGTAGAGACCACAGGACTGGCAAAGCTGAAAATATTTATTATCTGGACCTTTATATAAAAAAAAAGTTGCTGACCACTAATCTAAAGAAAGCCCTTATTATTATTATATGGTAAGGTTTAAATTTAGACTAATCAGTCACATTTGTTGCAAAACCGTTTTACTTTCTCTCTACAACTGTCCAGAATTGTCCAGTTGGCTCTGTGGTTAAGATAGTATTTGGTCCTAGGGTCATGACAGCAAAAATGCCCCCCATAGGTATAAGCAATGCTTTCTTACAGGGGTTCGTGTTTAGATAGCGAATCTACTTAAAATCACTTGGTACAAATTGCAAGGCAAACTTTGAGCTGTTAGAGCCCTCTGGGAATCATTTGTTTGATTCATTGGCTGTTAAACAGATGTCCTCACATTAGGATTTCAGGGTCCATAAAATGTGATAAGATCTGGGAGTGCAACTAAAAGAGAGAACATAAAGACAGTCTCTCTTTATTTGAGTCTTTATGAGCTCTTCCCCCCACTTCCTGACCCCCCACTTTGTCTCATTCTTTGCATATGCTTTTGCTGCCCAGGTATTTATTGTAAAGCTCTGTCATTTGTTTTAACATTCACCAACAAAACTTAACAATCCCAGATTCATTTATTTTATGGTTCAGTATCACTATGAAAATACTTAAAATAATCTGCTATTAAAACTAGAATATCCTCCAATATCAATAGGAGGTATTTAGAAAGCAAGCATCTATTTAGGTGGTATCTTCAATATAAGACACTATGGCAGGAAATGGGCCACCATATGTGTGTATCCTGATTACATAGTGCTGTGGTCTAAATGTGTGCCCCCCAAATTCGTATATTAAAATCCTAACCCCTATGGTGATGTTATTAGGAGGTGGGGCCTTTGGAGGTGATTAGGTTATGAGATGAGAGCCCTCATAAATGTGATTAGTCTCTTTGTAAAATAGGCCCTAAGGAGCTCATTTGTTCCTTCCACCACGTGAGAGCCCACTGAAAAATAGGCAGTCTGTAACCTGGAAGGGGGACCTTGCTAAAAGCAGACTTTCTTGGCACCCTAATCTTGGATTTTCCAGCCACCATAACTGTCAGAAACAAATTTCTGATCTTAATAAGCTCCCCAGACAATAGTATTTTGTTGTGGCAGCCTGAAAACACTGAGACACATAATATATAATTTGTTGAAAATTGTTACACAGTATATAATTTCCTAGATACAGGGAATTATTGGACATTAAGTTATGCTTAATATGCTTTTAATGTTTTTCTTAGTTAAAGAAAAAGTATTCTCCAGTAACAGCTCATTTTTTAAAAAATTTTGTGTTTTGAGAGTGTATCCACATCTGGGAAGTATCTGTATATATGAACTTGTGACTAAATAAACCAGGGATGAAGAGGGAATGAGAACATACAAGAAGCTAAAAGTAAATTATAAATGAGTATATGAAAATACTTGTTGATATAAGGTAATCTCATTTTAAAATGATGCAGGACATTACAGGAGACATATATGGTCAAAATGAACTTTGGACGAAGTAGAAAATCTGAAAAGACAACCTCAAAAATGAAAAAACATTGTTATTCATAAAATGCCCCAGATTGCAGAACTGTGAGAGGTATTTGTGCATGCATGTATATGCACATATAAAGATGTCAAGTTTTATGTTGAAATCCACACACATATATATCTCATATATGTATATGTACATATATATGTATATGTCTATCTATTGGTGACATCTTGAGATAGATAGATAGATGGACAGATAGATATCTGCAGACAGGTTTCTAGATAATATAAAGAAAATAATTCTTACGCTCCACAAATGAATCTAAAATATGTAAGAAATAAAGCTACCATATATGTTTTGTGAATTAAATGAATTGCTGAGCTCAAAATTTGCCCAATGTAGCATGAAGAGGACAAATACCAAAGGCCATTCTCTTATGAATTTGGATGCAAAAGTCTATATAAAATAGCAGTATTAGCTCTCTAGAACAATAAACAAATCACCTACCACCACAACGCAGGTGTTAGCTCAGGAAAGTAAAGGTTATTTACATAAAACATCTAATTGTAGAAACAATATTCAAAACTAAGTAGTAAGCTCAGATGTAGAAAATGCAACTGATGTATGTCAATACCATTTCTCAATGTGATTAAAGAAAGTCACATAGAAATCTGATCACAAAATGCAGTCATTTAATCTCTATCTTCATATCAATATTTATAGAGATACATGAAATATTTAGTATATTGGCATTTACCTCAAAATCTGAAAGAACTCAAGATATAAGTAGCATTATTATTATTGAAATTGCCCATAATAATGGTCAAATAAGAGAATGTTCTAATTTTGGGGGACACATGCTACAGTTTTTAAGAGGGAAATGTCATGATTTAGATATTTTAGGGTATGTGTGAATAAAAGATATATATAGTAGGTACACTGTATATATATATGTATGGGTGTGTATATGACACATATAAATATATATTATAAACAAAATTTTAAAAATATGTATTTGTGCGGTGGCTTATGCCTGTAATCCCAACACTTTGGGAGGCTGAGGCGGGTGGATCATGAGGTCAGAAGATCTAGATCATCCTGGCTAACATGGTGAAACTCCATCTCTACTAAAAATACAAAAAATTAGCTGGGCGTGGTGGCATGCACCTGTAGTCCCAGCTACTCGGGAGGCTGAGGCAGGAGAACGGAGTGAACCCAGCATGCGGAGCTTACAGTGAGCCAAGATCACACCACTGCACTCCAGCCTGGGCGACTGAGCGAGACTCTGTCTCAAAAAAAAAAAAAAAAAAAAAAAAAAATATATATATATATATATATATATATATGCCAAATTGCTAATAATTGTTGAATCTAGATAATGGATAAATGAGTATTACCTTATCTTTTCTTCTCTTTGGTATGTTATAATATTTTATAATAAATTTTAAAAATATAAATTCTCAAATATATGATTTAATTCAATTGTATGAATATATTGAGATTTGGGAAGATTATCTGACACCATGATTTTAGTATTCAGAGAGACAAAATGGAAGAATTAGCAAGGAAATTATTAAAAATTAAAATTAAATGAGTTTTTACTTGATATCAAAATACATACATAAATAGGAAATATATTGTAAAACCACAGAAATTTAGGGAGTATATTGACATAGCAATAAGCATACAGAATGAACATAGAAATAGTAATTGATAACCTAAAAAGTAACTTGATACACACACAGAGACACACAAAGACATCCCCATGCACAAATAAAGTATGTGATAAAGGAGCATCAAATTACAGTGAATAAGGGTAAAATATTCATCTAATGATGCTTGCAAAATTGGAACAAATAAATGAGCCGAATCTAATTTTTCATTTTACACTATAGCGTAAAATAAATTACATTTAGGAAAAGAGTTAAATATCATAAAACGCATAAACTAATTCACAACATAATTTTAGGGCAATAAAGGTTTGAAAAAAATTGAATTCTTATTTTTTCAACATTTATTGTAGATTCAGGGGTACATGTGCAGGTTTGTTATCTGGGTATGTTGTATGATGCTGAGGTTTGGGATATGAATGATTCCATCACCGAGGTACTGGGCATAGTACCCAATAGTTATTCAAAGCTTCCTCCCCTCTCTCCCTCCCCACTCTAAGTAGTCCCCAGATTCTATTGTTGCCATCTTTATGTCCATGAGGACTCAATGTTTATCTCATACTTATAAGTGACAACAAATATATTGGGTTTTCTGTTCCTAAGCATTAATTTGCTTAGGATAATGACCTCCAGCGGCATCCATGTTGTTGCAAAGCACATGACTTCATTCTTTTTATGGCTGTGTTGTAATCCGTGGTGTATGTGTTCCATATTTTCTTTATCCTATTTGCCATTGATGGGTGCCTAGCTTAATTCACTGTCTTTGCTATTATGAATAGTACTATGATGAACATGAGGGTGCGTGTGTCTTTTTGGTAGAATGATTTATTACATTTTTTGGATGCATACCAGTAATAGGGTTGCTGGATTTAATGCAAGTTCTGATGGAACTTCTTTGCAAAATCTCCAAACTGCATTCCCCAGTGGCTGAACTAATTTACACTCCAATCGATAGTGTATAAGAATTCCCTTTCCTCTGCAGCCTTATCAGCATCTGTTGTTTACTGACTTTTTACTAATAGTCATTCTGATTGGTGTGAGATGGTACCTTATTGTGGTTTTGATTTGCATTTCTCTGATAACTAATGACATGAGGCATATTTTCATATGCATGTTGGCAGCTTGCACGTCTTCTTTTGAGAACTATCTGTTCAAGTAATTTGCCCATCCTTTAAATGGGATTATTTGCTTTTTCAGTTGTTTAAGTTCCTTATAGATTCTGGATGTTAGATCTTTCTTGCATGCATAGTTTATAAATATTTTCTTCTATTCTGTAGGTTTTCTGTTTACTCTGTTGATAGTTTATTTTGCTGTGCAGAAGCTCTTTAGTTAAATGCTACTGGTCAATTTTTGTTTTTGTTGCAATTGCTTTTAAGGACTTAGTCATAAATTCCTTCTCAAGGCCAATGTCCAGAATGGTGTTCCTAAGTTTTCTCCTAGGATTTTTATACCTTGAGGTCTTACATTTAAATATTTGGTCTATCTTGAGTTGATTTTTGTATGTGGTGACAAGTAGGGGTCCAGTTTTCTTCTTCTACATATGGCTTGCCAGTTTTTCCTGCACCATTTATTCAAAAGGGAGTCTTTTCCCCCTTGCATATTTTTGTCAAGTTTGTCAAAGATCAGATGGCTGTAGGTGTGTGGCTTTACTTCCAGGTTCCCTATTCTGTTCCATTGGTCTATGTGTCTTTGTACCGGTACCAGTACTAGTACCATGCTGTTTTGGTTACCATAGCCATATAGTATAGTTTGAAGTCGGGTTATGTGATGCTTATGGCCTTTGTTCTTTTTGCTTAGGATTGCTTTGGCTATTTGGCCTTTTTTTTTTTTTTTGGTTCCATATGAATTTTAGATTAGGTTTTTTCTAGTTCCATGACAATAGTTTCATAAGAATAGCTTTGAATATGTAGAATGGTTGCTGCAGTATGGCCATTTTAACAATATTGATTCTTTGTATTCATGAGTATGGAATGTTTTTTCCATTGGTTGTGTTGTCTGTGATTTCTTTTAGCAGTGATTTATAGTTCCGCTTTTAGAGATCTTTCACTTCCTTGGTTAGATGTATTCCTAGAATTTTTTTTTTTTTTGGTGTGGCTCATTATAAATGACATTGCATTCTTGATTTGGTTCTCAGCTTGAACGTTATTGGTGTACAGGAGTGCTATTGATTTTTGTATATTGATTTTGTATCCTGAAACTTGACTGAAGTTGTTTGTCAGTTCCAGGTGCCTAATTTAGGCAAAATCTTTAGTCTTTTCTAGGTATACAGTCATACCCTCCATGAAGAGAGAGATTTTGACTTCTTCTTTTCCTATTTGGGTGCTTTTTATTTCTTTCTCTTGCCCAATTATTCTGAGGAACACTTCCAGTACTATATTGAATAGCAGTGGTGAGAGTGGACATCTTTGTCTTGTTTCCGTTTTGGGGAAATGCATCCAGTTGTTGCCTATTCACCATGATGTTGGCTGTGGGTTTGTCATAGACAACTCTTGTTATTTTGAGATATGTTCCTTTCATGCCCAGATTGTTGAGGGTTTTTTATCATGAAGAGATGTTGGGATTTTATCAGAAGCTTCTTCAACCTCTACTGAGATGAACACATGATTTTTGCTTTTAGTTCTGTTTATGTGGAGTATCACATTTATTTAGTTGTATATATTGAACCAAAATTGCATCCTAGGAAAGAAGCCTACTTGACTGTGGTGAATTAATTTTTTGATATATATTGAATTTGGTTTGCTAGTATTTTGTGGAGGATTTTTGCATCTATGTTCTCTAGGGTCATTGGCCTGTACTTTTCTTTTTCATTGTGTCTTTGCCTGTTTTTGTATAAGGGTGATGATTGTTTCATAGAATGAGTTAGGAAAGAGTTCCTCCTCAGTTTTCAGGAGTAGTTTCAGTAGAATTGGTACTAGCTGTTATTTTTATGTGTGGTAGAATTTGGTTGTGAATCTGTCTGGTCCAGGGCTTTTTTGGTTGGTAGATTTTTTATTACTGATTTAATTTTGATACTCAATATTGGTCAGTTAAGGGTTTCTTCCTGATTCTTGGGGGATGGTGTGTTTCCAGGAAATTACCTGTTTCCTTTAGATTTTCTAGTTTATGTACATTGAGGTATTCATAATAGTTTCTGAGAATCTTTTGTATTTCTGTGGGATAGATTGTAATGTCACCTTTGTTATTTCTGATTGTATTTATTTGGATTTTCTCTCATTTTTTTTCTTTTTTAATCTAGCTAGTGCTCTATAGATCTTGTTTATCCTTTCAAAGAACAAACTTTTGGTTTTATTGATTCTTTGTATGTATTTTGGTTTTCAATTTCATTCAGTTCCACTCTGATTTTAGTTATTTATTTTCTTCTGCTAGCTTTGAGGTTGGTTTATTCTTGCTTTTCAAATTCTTCTAGGTTTGATGTTAGATTGTTAATATGAGATCTTTCTAAGATTTTGAGGTAGGCATTTCATGCTATGAACTTTCCTCTTAACAGTGCTTTTGCTACATCCAAGAGAGTTTGGTATGTTGTGTCTCTGTTTTCATTTATTTTAAATAATTTTTTGATTTCTGCCTTAATGTCATTGTTTACCCAAAAGTCATTCAGGAGAAAATTATTAATTTCCATGTAACTGTTTGGTCTTGAGAGATCTTATTGTTACTGATTTCTATTTTTATATGGTCCAAGAGTGTATGTTTGGTATCATTTCTATTTTTTTGAATTTATTGAGACTTGTGATACGGCTGGACATGTGGTCGATCTTACAGTATGTTTGCTGTGCAGATGAGAAGAATGTATACTCTGTGGTTGATGGATGTAGATGTCTAGTAGTTCCAATTGGTCAAGTGTTGAGTTTAAGTCAAGAATTTCTTTGTCAGTTTTCTGCCTCTATGATCTGTCTAATGCTGATAGTGAGGTGTTCAAATACCCCACTATTATTATGTGGCTATCCAAGTTTTGTCATTGGTCTAGAAGAACTTATTTTATGAATCTGGGTGCTCCAGTGTTGGGTGCACTTTATATTTAGAATACTTGTCTTCTTGTTGACTTGAACTCCTTTACAATCATGTAATGACTTTATTTGTCATTTTTTTGTTTGTTTTTTTACTGTTGTTGACTTAAAGTCTGTTTTATCTGAAATAATAATAGCAATCCCTGCTCCTTTGCATTTTCTGTTTGCATGATAGATCTTTCTTCAACCCCTTGCTTTGATCATATAGGCGTTGATATGTGTGAGATGGGTCTCTGAAGACAGCAGACGGATGGGTCTTGTTGTTTTATCCCACTTGTCACTCTTGTCTTTTAAGTGGGGCATTTAGGCTATTTACATTCAAAGTTAGTATTGATTTGTGAGCTTTTGATACTATCATGAAATAGTTAACTGGTTGCTTTATTGTTTGGATTGCATGGTTGCTTTATGGCATCTGTGAACTATGTACTTAAGTATGTTTTTGTGGTAGCAGATATTGTTCTTTCATTTCCATGTTTAGAATTCCCTTGAGAATATCTTGTAAGGATAGTCTAGTGGTAATGAATTCCCCTAGTGCTTGCTTGTGTGGAACATTTTTTATCACTCCTTCGCTTTTAAAGCTTAGTTTGGAGGAATACGAAATTCTTTACTGGAATTTCTTTTCTTTATGAATGATGAAAATAGGTCCTCAAACTCTCCTAGCTTATAAAGTTTCTGCTGAGAAGTCCACTGTTAACCAAATGGTGTTCTCTTTGTACATGATCTGAACTTTTTCCCTAGCTGCCTTTAAGGGTTTTTCTTTAGCACTGACCTTGGACAGTCTGGTGACTATATGCCTTTTAATGTTCATTTTTTGTTGTGTCTTACGGGTCTTCTCTAAATTTCTTGTATCTGGATGTCTTTAGCAAGATTAGGGAAAGTTTCTTGAATTATTCCCCTTGCTTGTTCCTCTTGTTTCTCAGGAATACCAATAATCTGTAGGTTTGGTTGCTTTATATAATCCCACATTACTCAAAGACTTTATTTTTAAAAATTCTTTTAAAAATTTTTGTCTGATTGAGTTAGTTGAAAAGAGTGGCCTTCACACTCTAAATTCTTTCTTCTGCTTGGTCTAGTGTATTGATAAGGGTTTCAATTATATTTTGAAATTCCTTAAGTGAGTTTTTTAATTTTAGAAGTTCTGGTTGATTTCATTTTAAGATGCTTATCTCTTTCTGCATTTCCTGGATTGCTTTAGAAGTTTCTTTATGTTGATTTTCAGCCTTGTCTTGCATCTTGTGAGCTTCCTTGCAATCCATACTTCAAATTCTTTAACTGTCATTTCTTCATTTCCATTTTGGCTAGAGACCATTGCTGAGAGCTAGTGTAATCATTTGGTGATGTCACTACACTCAAATTGTTTATGGTATAAATTTCTGTGTTTGCTTTTTTCCCATCTGGAGATGCTGGCACTTCTAATTTTTGTAATTATTTTCATGTAGATGGGGTGTTATTTCATTTTCTTTCTTTCCTTATAATAGTGTTTTTTAATTTCCCTTTCTCTCTGCACCCCTCCCTCTCCCCAGTGGGTATGACTGTAGAGAATATGGAATAGGGATTTTTTTGGCTTTGCTTCTATAGCCCTATATACTTCTTTTGGCTGGCTTTATATTGGTTTATGCAGTTTGACCTACAAGCCTATAAATGGTGTTTATAGGTAAGAACTGGCTGTGTCCAGTCGGGCTAGGTATATACTTGATTCTTGTTTTCTGTCAGAAGCTCTCTGTTGCTCAGGCAATGGACTACTTACTACAATGCACAGTGGCCTAAACTCCCTACTCAACTCCTGGGCGGCAGGCGCCATGATGAGCAGGGCTGGACGGGGCAGGGCTGCCCAAAGGTCACCCAGTGGCAGGCACAAACACCTGCACTGAGGGAGAATCCAGTGAACAGCCACCAGACAACCAGAAATGTGCCTACACGTGGAGCTGGGAAATGTCCTCAGCTCCAAGCTCTTTGCACAGGGGTGAGGAGTGGCCTAAACTGCTAATCGAGGATAATGGGTGCTCCAAACACCTGGAGATCCACCTGGGCATAGAATGGAGAGAACTGCCCTGTGCCACAATCCCTGCACAGCAGGGATAAGGTGACTTAGGCTACTGAACCATGCAAGCAAATGCTTTGAATGCCTCAAGATATGCCTGGCTATGCAGCAGACAGGGCCCTCCTGGACCAGCATCTGTGCACAGGAAGGGCGGGCCTCCTCATGCTACTGATCTAGGAGAGCTGGTACTCCAGTCACCTGGAGATCTGCCTGGGCATGGAGTGAAGAGGGCCTTGATTAATGACAATCCATGTCCAGGAGGTATGGGATGGCTTGGGTTGCTGAACCAGATCAGTGGGTGCACTGAGTGCCTGGAGACCTGCCTGGGTGTGAAGAGAGGGGGCCTCCCTGTACCAGGATCTCTGTACAGGATGGACAAGGCAGCTTAAGGTGGTGATCCAGGCAAATGGGTGCTCCAAATGCTTGGATTTCTGCCAGGGGGTGGAGTGGAGAGTGACCCACTGCACCGTGATCTCAGGGGGGCAGGCTGAGGAATCCAGAAACGGCACATGAAGACTGGTTTCAGGTCGCCAATCTGGCCCTGGTTTATCACCACCCAGGAACAATGGCAGCTTTAGCAGCTCTCCTGGTCTAGGCTTGTGTTGGGCGAGAGCACAATTCCAGCCCCTACTTCTGAGGTACTTTCAAAAGTTCTGACTCTGGAGGCTCCTACCTATTCCAGAGTGGGCACTTCAATCTCTGGCCCAAGACAAAAATGCCTGCATGGCCATGCTGTCAAGTCACCAAAAAATGACTGAGTTTGTATGTGACCAGATTAAATATGGTGTCCTGCTCTCTGTCCCAGGTCTGGAGAAATGACTGAGGTTTTCCAGGTGTCTTTCTCTCACAATGTCTCCAAACCTTGCCCCAAGTTAGCTCCAAGCCTTGGGAGAAAGAAAGAGTTCTCCATAGCCCTGGGTTGCTTGGATGGCCAGTGATAAGATGAGTCACAGAGTGAAGCTCTCTTCCCCTCTCATGTACTGGGGCTTCATTCACTTTTATCAGCCAGATGCCATCAGAGGGGCTGTTTGCTGGCATTCTCCTCTTTGAGGTCTGGTATGTTTTTTTTTTTTACCATTCCAGTAGAATCTCATTTTCCTTCTTGAATTAAGGCTCACAGAATTGATCTTTATGCACTGTCTTGCTCTTCCCAAGTGGCTTAGGAATGCTGAAAGCCTCTAATTCTCCATCTCAAAAAAAAAAAAAAAAAAAAATTTTTTTTTTTGAGGCTACAGAGAGCACTTTGTTTCTTTCTCCCAAGCCTTGGAACTAACTTGGGGGCTAGCTAATTCCCATCTGAATTTTTTTTTTTTTTTTTTTTTTTTTTTGAGATGGAGTCTTGCTCTGTCATCCAGGCTGGAGATCCGTGGCACAATCTCGGCTCACTGCAACTGCCACCTCCCGGGTTCAAGCAATTCTCCTATCTCAGCTTCCTGAGTAGCTGGGATTACAGGTGCCCGCTATCATTCCCAGCTAATTTTTGTATTTTTAGTAGAGACAGGGTTTCACCATATTGGTCAGGCTGGTCTCAAACTCCTGACCTCAGGCTGCCCACCCACCTTGGCCTCCCAAAGTGCTGGGATTACAGGTGTGAGCCACCACACCTGGCCCCATCTGAATTCTTAATAAAATAAGTTTAAATCTAACCAATAAAGCAATTAATAATAAAATAGTATTTTTCCTGTTAAATTCACCATTATGTGTGTATACATGTATTTTAATATGTGTTAGCTTAGAAAATTAAAGGTAATTATTGTAATATAATTCATCCAACTTATACATACAACAGTAAAGACCTGTTATAATCTCAGATGTGGAAAATGCAATTGATATATGCTCTACCTGTTGCTTAAAGAATAAAAACGTCACATAGACGTCTGAAGATAAAGGATACTTCCTCATATCTTTCACTGTGTATCAATATAAATGGAGATATACAAAATTAACACCTATTCAAATGGATAAAAGAAATAGGAAATGATGAGAAAGCTTAGCAGTAAAAATTTTAAAAATAAAAAATAAAATGGGATTTGGTATTCCAGTTAATAAATGTTTAATAACATCGTCAGAGGATTAAATTTTAACAGCATTAAAAGTTAACATAAACCATGATGACTTCTATGAGCCCCACCTGAGTGAAGGAATAGATGGGCACAAAATGCCAGGAATTGAACAGGGATCTATAGTGGCAAGAAAGAGTGGCTTTTCATCCCTGGAGAGGTTCTACCAATTCCATTCAGTAACAGGCCACCCAACCAACATTTATAGATGTTCCAGGCATCATGCTTCAGGAGTGGTTTCATATTAATTCAGGAAATGAAAATGTCAATTCTATTATTCTGAAGCAATGCACCACCAGTGCCAGCATCCAGTTTGTCACTTCTTGTGGAACATATCTCTCCTTCAGGCCTCAATATGCCAAACAAAATGAACTTTACTTTGGGATGCCTCATCATACTCAATGCAGTCACTACCATATTACCTATCAGCCATGCATGCATAAGCCCAGCACTTAGGGCAGCATTTCACATTGAATCTTCATTCCAACTGTATGTATTGTATTATACGCAGGACTGTGTTCACGGTGTTCCCGTGGAGGTTAAGGAGGCTCTGCATGGGTGGGTAAGTTACCCAGTGTTACAGTATAAGCAAGGAGGAGAGGCTGAGTTTGAGCCCGTGTTTGTTTGAATGCAAATACCGTGATATCACCCTCTGTGCTATGCGGAGATATCACACCATGTGCACCTTTAACTCACTCACATTTGACTATTTATGCTTGATTCAATATTCATTTTATTTTTCAAAATTGAATTATTTTGTTTTTCCAAATAGAGTTTCGCATTCTATAGAAACATGAAACTCTATATAACCTCCAAAGAAATTGGACTTTGGGGCAAGGAGAGATCTCTTCCTTCTAATGTTTCAAGGAGTCCTTCAGTGAACATTTAAATTGTAAGGTTAAATATCTGCAAAAACTTCTGATACAAGCTAGATTTAACACTGAGAGATTTATTCTCCCTAAGCAGGTACAAGGAATTGATGTTTTTTTGTTCTTCCTTTTGAAAAATAAAAGTCTTGTCCTTATGCACTTTAGTGACTCCTAAAATACCTGGAAAGAATTTTAAGCCTTTTGTAGTTCTTCACTTGATCTTAGCCAAAAGGCTGAAAAGAGAGCTTTTGTAGTTCTTGAAAGCCACTCAGTTTTACTCCCAAATGATAACTTTACCTGCTATAAGTTGTTTTTCTAAAATTTCACAAGCTATTTCTCAAGTAATTTTATGCCCATTAAATAGAAGAGAAAGGTGGATTCTTCTATCCTGAGGTAAGACAGAAATCAATTTTCACTTAGATTCTAGCTAGAGGTTAAACGCCAGAGAGCTTGTAGGTTCTCTTTGGTGACTACCATGTTTTTTAATTTTGAATAAATTTTATTTATAGAGCAGTTTTAAGTTCACAGAAAAGTTGAGCTAAATTACAAAGATTTCCCATATATCTTTCCCTGATCACCCACAGCCTATCAATACCCCTCACCAGAATGATATATTTGTCACACTTATTGAACCTACACAGAAATGTCATTATCACCCAACGTCCATAGCGTACCTTAGGATTTACTCATGATGTATACATTCTATGGGTCTGAACAAATACATAATGTCATGCATCCACGATTATGTTAGCAATGGAACTTACCTGAGTCACATGGCATGTTAGCGGTAGAATATATTTGTATCCATACAGGTCTGCAGCAACCTCAGTTCTTGCCTCCTAAGAAGAAAGAATTTGACTGAGGGGCATAAGGCGGAAGGAGAGACCGAGGCAAGTTTTAGAGCAGGAGAGAAAGTTTATTAAAAAGTTTTAAAGCAAGAATCAAAGAAAGGAAAGTACACGTGGAAGATCGCCAAGTAGGCAACTTGAAAGACAACTGTGTGGTTTGACCTTTTGACTTGGGGTTTTATATAGTGGCATACTTCTGGGGTTTGTGTGACTTCTCCCAACTCTGGAGATCTTATTGGGAAGTTGCTGATCACCAGTTTCAGATGTCTTCTATTAGGAGACTGTCTTTTCCTGGTGCCAGCTGTGACCAGTTATTACTTTAGAGAGACAGTTAACAACCGCCTGATCATCACCCAGTGGTCACCCAACACTTCTGGTATGTGTGTGGGTGGGTTGGGGAGCCCTTTCCTATCTTACTCATACCCAACTAGCCACCCACTGTAACAATTACAGCATCATACAGAGGCGTTTCACTGCCCTAAAAATCATGTCCTCTCCTCCTGTTCATCCCTTCTTAGCCCCTAACCTCTGGTGACCGCTTATCTTTTTACTGTCTCCATAGTTTTGTATTTTCCAGAGTGTCATCTAGTTGGAATCATTGATGTGTAGCCTATCTCATTGGCTTCTTTCACTCCGAAATATATATTTGAGCTTGTCCATGTTTTTTCATGGCTTGATAGCTCATTTCTTTTGAGTGCTGAATAATATTCCATTGTCTGTGTGTCCCAGTTTACTTGTGTATTCACATACTGAAGAACATTTTGGTTGCTTTCAAGTTTTGGCAATTATGAATAAAGTTTCTATGGACATCCATGTCCAGGTTTTTGTGTGAACATGTGTTTTCAACTCATTTGGGTAAATACCTGGGAGCATGATTGTGTAGTGTTTTTAAGAAATGTAGCTATAAAAACTCTTAAATGAGACTTGTTTGCCCTCGATAACTATAAATGCATGCACCCTCCGCTGTATTATACCCAACCCTCTTACTTTTTTATGTGACCGTTTTTAGGCATTTGAGATTTAACTACAATAACTAAAGAGGATTTTGTGTATTTCACAGTAAGAGAGAAATGTTTTCCATCTAAGAAGGAAAAATATTTTTATACAGGTATTATAGTTATTTTAATTCATGAATTAATCATTTACAGTATCAAGAAACTATAGTCTGAAGACCCTTGAAATGAAAACTCTTGACTTTCATTAGCCTGTAGGAGTTGCAGAATGTTTTTCTTTGGAGGTGAAATTACTTCTTTTTCTGTGTATTGTCTTCCAAAAAGTTATACAGGACCTTGAAGACATCATTTTGATTTGAATCTTGTGGAAAATAGAGCTACTCTTGTTCTACCCACTTCACACCAGTGTTGTGAGGACTACATTTACTAAGTAAACCTTTATGAACTACACAAATAGGAGATGCTACACAAAGATAGAAGGAGGCAGTGAACGAGCTTTCATTTTATATGCAATTAATACAACTCTAAAAAATAGTTGGAACCCCTGAATCAAAATCCAGTTTATCATGGGAAATACATTTAATTGATAGGATGGAATTGAGATAAATTATGAGGATGATACATGAGATATTGCTTTCCTGGAGAGTCCACACAGCTATGGAAGACAAAGCCTAACTGGAAAGATATTAGTTTATGAACTTCAGCCATGAACTTATTATTGTTGTGATCTACTTTATACTAGTAGAACATGTTGTCTGAGAATGTAAGGTGGTGAGACACCTATGACAAGGCTTCTCTAGAAAGAACCAAGTGAATTACATGAAGGAAATAGATAGTTAAAAATTTGGCATTGCCTCTTGTTGGAAACATAGCTGAAGAAAAAGTAACAATTTCCAAGTAACAATTATCTGCACAGTTACGTGTCTTAATGATTAGACCAAGTGTAAAAATGGCATAGAGATCTGTCAGGGAGTATATGCATAGTTAATTATGTCTGAAATAATAAATGTATAATTTCCACAGGATAAGGTAAACAGCTAATTAAAATAAGATATGATATATACTTTCTCTACTCATTAGTCAAAGCATAAAACGTTTTAACATTGCCTAAATAATTTACTTGTGTTAAAATAAAGGGAAATGCTCAAAACATTAATAGGGTACTTTACAATCTTGAAGTCAATAAGTTGTTATATGATGATTATGTAAATAATTCACATCTCCATTCAGCAGAAAGGGACTAGGGCATTTCTGCACAGTGCAAATACTTTATGTTTGCCATAAATTTCTCCATTGGGCCATGCTATCTCCAATGACTTGTCACGGATGAAGCCTGGAGGGATTTTGGTGCTGATGTTTTACTCCTGTTTCTCTCCGTGGAAATATTATTATCTTTTATTGATTGCTGCTATCATCCTAGCACCACTCCAAGTGCTGTGAAAGAGCACAAGTAAATGTTGTGGTCATACCTGGTTTCTGTAGACAAAAAAATGGAGATAAGTACAAAATAAAAATAACCAACCAGACTTACACATATATCAGATAAAGATCACTTTTAGTATACAACTCTCAGTAAAGTTTATAATTTGGTATGCAAGAGAAATCTGATGTTTACAGAATAATTTCCCAGAAAATAATGCATGAATTAGATTGCATGCCTAAAGTATGTAATAAAATTAAGAGATCAAGAAGGCAAAGGATCACAAAACACTTTTAGTAATATTCACTTGAGATGCAAGTGTGGATAAAAGTTGAAAAGGTTAAAGGAAGAGAGCAAGTGATGCCACAGAGAGAGAGTGTATGGGATTGCCCAAGTGAATTTACCTTCAGAGAGGAAAGCTTGGAATCTTCTCTCAGAAGAGAACGGTTCATGCAAACAGCTCTACTTTTAGACTAATTAATTCAGACTACAACAAAGTATATATGAATCTTTATAGTAGGTAGCATGGTCTCAGTGTGCTGCCATATGCAGCATTTCAATTCCGTATCATTCATCAGCTCAAATGTGTCTACCTATAATTTTACTTTTCTGAGTTGTTTGGGCAATGGGCCTTAACATGTGCCAAATATCTGAATGAAACATGTTACCAAAACAAGATCAATAATTGAATTATGTAACAAAGTTGTGCATATATCAGAATTCGCCTTTTATTTTGACATTATAGGGAGTAAACTAGGAATCACCGTATTAGTTGGAATCCCTGTGTGTGTGCTTTGATGGCTCTAGGAAAATATAGGAAACCACATTTAAAAAATAAATGCTGTAATTAGCTTGCTAGTGCATCCACACTCTTAACCAGTCCCCACTCTGACACATTTATGTCTTTGGCATGTCCACTGGCTCCGTGATACTCACTAGCACTTCTTTAATGGTTCATAACAGTAAATTGGTCACTTCAGAAAAAAATAAGGACTTTCAACCCTTTTTATTTTTATTATTTTTTGAGAAACAGTCTTGCTCTGTTGCCCAGGCTGGAGTGCAGTGGTGCGATCTCAGCTCACTGCAACCTCCGCCCGTTGGGTCAAGGGATTCTCCTGCCTCAGCCTCCTGAGTAGCTGGGATTACAGGCACCTGCCATCATGCCTGACTAATTTTTGTATTTTTGGTAGAGACAGGGTTTCACCATGTTGGCCAGGCTGGTCTCTAACTCCTGACCTCAAGTCATCCACCCACCTCAGCATCCAAAGTGCTGTGATTATAGGTATGAGCCACCACACCTGGCCTGCTAACCCATTTTTAATCACGAATGGATTATATAATGGGATCCAACTGCATCCAGTCTATTATAAGTATGCTTGAAGATGGAGTCAGAGACTTGTAAACTGATGCTTCAGTATATCTGGGAAGTCCTTCTCTATCAATAGACTGCCTGTATTATCAGAACTTCTAGAGACAGATCATTCATCAGTTTTTCCCACCACACCTAAAATAGAGAGAGTAATCACTGTTTACAGATAACCATAAATATGTACATGTGGTCCCCTGAGTGAACATGAACATGCATGTGCACTCCCTGCCACCCCACCACTTTCCTGTTAGTACATGGTGGTCAGGACATGGTTAATGAATTTGATATAATATAAAATTTTCATCCATAATGAACACCACAGAAACAAGCTGATTTTTAAAAACTTAAGCACAATATGACTCCTATAACAAACTTTATAAGGCAGCATTTTAATCTTTTTGCTCAGAGGACACTTAAATTGTCATGCACGTTCGTGTGAAGAGACCACCAAACAGGCTTTGTGTGAGCAATAAAGCTTTTTAATCACCTGGGTGCAGGTGGGCTGAGTCCAAAAAGAGAGTCAGCGAAGGGAGATAAGGGTGAGGCCGTTTTATAGGATTTGGGTAGGTAAAGGAAAATTACAGTCAAAGGGGGGGTTGTTCTCTGGCGGGCAGGAGTGGGGGTCTCAAGGTGCCCAGTGGGGGAGCTTTTTGAGCCAGGATGAGCCAGGAAAAGGAATTTCACAAGATTATGTCATCACTTAAGGCAAGGACTGGCCATTTTCACTTCTTTTGTGGTGGAATGTCATCAGTTAAGTTGAGGCAGGGCATTTGCACTTCTTTTGTGATTCTTCAGTTACTTCAGGCCATCTGGGCATATAGGTGCAAGTCACAGGGGATGCGATGTCTTGGCTTGGGCTCAGAGGCCTGACATAAATAATTTAGAGTATCAGAAAAAGAATTACCAACTGATTGTCATATATCACTATATATTTATAGACGTATATAAGACAATAAGAGTTATTCAGGTATTTTCATGGTGTTAGCTTCTTTATTTTTGTCATTCACCTTTAATCTCAAAAATGAACTCTTCCAAAGGTGATTTCATTTGATTATTTGTTTTTTTTTTTTGATTCAAGGAAAGTTATAATTTAATAGATTATCTTCATTTAAACTTTTATATTAAAAAAATCTGTCCCAAATCAGGAGCGTATCTTTAAGCTGACAACTTCAAAGTGGTAAACCCTCATAGTAACATGATTAGCTATTCCAAATTTGAATAACCCTCTTTCCTTGTTTTTATAAATGTGTTTGTGTCTATATTAGAAATGATGTTTGAATGAACATTTTATGATTACTGTATGTGTTTTGGAAGCATAAAACACCCAAAAAATCATTAAAATACTTTTACAAATGTCCATAAAAGGTGTGTTTGAGGTATATTATCCACATAAAGCATAGAATTTTCCATTGATTTGGCCTTTCTGAGCACCATAACTTTATTTTCAATGTACAATATCTGTTATCTGTTATTTTCTTGGCACCAAAGAGAAGATGCCTCAAATTAACACTACTGCAATTGAGGGCACAACTGATTCAGAAGGTAATTTTTTTTCCATTTCCTGTATCTGTACAGATACACAACATTAAAACAACACCCTATTAAAAAGCTTTATAAAGTTGTAATAGGCAAGAGAATCTTAAAGTCAAGTGTGTAAGCTAATAAACCCAAACAGCCATTAAATCTATGCTCTTTATTAGTCATTCAGTTTATACCCTACCAAAATAAAACATGCACAAATAAGAAAAGCAATTTTAGATTTCCTAAAAGCATTAGATGCACTTGTATTTAGAGTATGATGGAACCTGAGATTATTTTTATTTTTCTAGATGTTACACAGCATGAACCTGAGAAGGGACATGGGGGTTAGATCAAGGTGAGGAGAATGCATGAGATATAGAGAGTTGTGGCATAGGATAGAGACAGCTGTGCCTGCCATACAGTAGCCACCATCCACATGGGGCTAAATTAAACTAATTAAATTTAAATGAATTAAAATTGAACTAATTAAAATAACTAAATAAAATTAAATAAAATTTAAATTTAGTTGCTCAGTTACACCAGTTACATTTCAAGTGCTCAATAGACACATATGACTAGTGGTTGCTGAATTAGACAGCACCAAGTAGAACATGTCCATCGTTGCAGAAAGTTCTTTTTTTCAGCTCTGAATAAAGTACAGCAATCATATAAATTAAAATCTTAATTCCAGTATATCTAATGTTTCAAATATCTCTGGTCAGCCTCTTTTTAGTTCTAGAAATATACAAAGCTTGCTATCTTTATTTAGTTTTAACATTTAATATATAAAAACAATGTTTTATCATATAGTGACACAAAATTGAGCATAAGCACAAATCTCCATGAATTTTCACAAACTGAAATGGAACACATCCATGTAACAAGCACTGGGATAAAGAAACAGAACAGTCATTCCTGGAAACCACAATCACCTGTCCCCTGCTCTCCCACCCCCCAACCCTACAATCTCCTGTCACTACCTCCCTTCTAGTCACTTTATCCCAGCAAGAATAATCACCATTGTGACTTCTAACCGCAGAAATTACTTTTGCCTGTTTATTTTTTTCTATTATAAAATAGGTTGTATATTATCTAATCTGTGTTGGACTTGTTTGGCATGAAATTATATCTGCCTGTGAGATTCATTCATGTTATTGTGTATATTCCTAAATTATCATTTATCTGCTATAAGTAGAGGTAAGAAAACTATGTTTTTTTAAAAAGGGGAAGATAGTAAATAATTTCAGTTTTGTGGGTCATGTGGTGTCTGCCACAGCTGCTCAACTCAGTTGTAGAGTGAAAACAGCCATAGACAATGTATAAATGAATTGATGTAGCAACTGTGTTCCGATACAACTTTATTTACAAAAGCAGGCAGTGGTCTATATTTGGCCCATGGTCTGTGGTTTGCTGACTCTTGCTGTATAGTTTTCCACTGTGTGACTGTACTACATTGTACTTATCCAATTGCTGATAAGCATTTGATTAGTTTCCAATTTGGGTTTCTTATTAGTGCTATGGGAACATTTTGTTACATGTTTTCGGTGAGTAATTTTAAGTCATTTTTGCTCCTTCTGTACCTAGCATGCTTCTCCGTCACCAAACAGGTATTTATTTTTTGGAACATATTTTAAATCTCGGATTTTATCCGCCCCCCACCAAAGATGTTGAAGTCCTAACCCCCAGTATTTGTGGATGTGACCTAATTTGGAAATGGGGTCTTTACAGATGATGAAGTTAAAATGAGGCCATTAGGGTGGACTCTAACTCAATATGGATGGTGTCCTTATAAAAAGGGAGACTTGGACATGGATATAAGGATAGAAGAAAGACAGTGAAGACACATGGAGGGTGTAGTCTACAGGTCGAGTGCCTGAGGCTACCAGAAGCTAGGAGAGAGACCTGGAACAGTCTTCATCACAGCCCTCACAAGAAACCAACCATGCAGGATGATGGCTTGATCTAGGACTTCTAACCTCCAGAACTGTAAGAGAATAAATTTCTGTTTTTTAAGCCACTCAGTCTGTGCTACTTTCCTGTGTAGCCTTGGCAAACTAATAATACACCCCTAAATGAAGTCTTCCCTGGCCATGTATCTAAAGTGGCACTCTCTCCAATTGTCATCATTCAACCTTGTTATGTCTCATTTCTTTCATTTGTTTTCCATTTTCCCTGCTAGAATTAAGTTCCATGAGAGCAAGGAGCTCAACTGTTTTTTGCTCTACTCAGTTTCCCTTGCGTAACATACCACAGATGATCAATAAATATTTTGTAATAAATTAATGTGCAAGGGGTCTGGTTTTGCAACATATATTAGACTCCTTGAAATTAAAAGTAACCGGAATAGTCAGATCCATAAGCTAAGGATGGCTGAATTAATATTTTTAGAAGACCAACACTGAATGACGTTAATATGAGCAGGTTAAGAAGAATTTTAAGTAGTGGAAGATTGGAATCTCCTAAACTAGTATTTCCTGAACACCTGCTATGAACCAATTGCTATGTAATATGGCTTGGCTCTGTGTCCCCACCCAAATCTCATGTCAAATTGTAACCCCCATGCGTCAGGGGAGGGATCTGGTGGCAGGAGATTGAATCATGGGGACAAACTTCCCCTTGCTATTCTCGTGACAGTGGGTGAATTCTCATGAGATCTGGTTGTTTGAAAGTGTGTGGCACTTCCTATTTCTTTCCCTCTCTCTCTTCTGCTCTGCCATGTATAGATGTGACTTGCTTCCCCTTTGCCTTCCACCACAATAAGTTTGCTGAATCCTCCCCAGCCATGTAGAACTGTGAGTCAATTAAACCTCTTTTCTTTATAAATTACCCAGTCTCAGGTAGTTCTTTATAGTGGTGTGAAAATGGACTAATACAGAAAATTGGTACTGGGAATGGGGTACTGCTTTATAAAGATACCTGAAAATGTGAAAGCGATTTTGGAACTGGGTAACACGCAGAGGTTAGAACAGTTTGGAGAGCTAAGAAAAAGATAAAAAGATGTGGGAAAGTTTGGAACTTCCTAGAGACTTGTTGAATGGCTTTCACCAAAATGCTGATAGTAATACGGACAATGAAATCCAGGTTGAGGTGGTCTCAGATGGAGATGACAAACATATTGGGAACTGGAGAAAAGGTCACTCTTGCTATGCTTTAGCAAAGAGACCAGCGGCATTTTTCCCCTACCATAGAGATTTGTGGAACTTCGAACTTGAGAGAGATAATTTAGGGTATCTCGTGGAAGAAATTTCTAAGCAGCAAAGCATTCAAGAGGTGACTTGGTTGGTCCTGACAGCATACAGTCCTATGTATTCACAAAGAGAAGATCTGAAATTGGAACTTATGTTTAAAAGGGAAGCAGAGCATAGAAGTTTGGTAAATTTGCATCCTGACTATTTGGTAGAAAAGAAAAACAAATTTTCTGGGAAAGAAATTCAAGCCAACTAAAGAAATTTGCCGAAGAGGAGCCAAGTGTTAATAGCCAAGACAATGGAGAAAATGTCTGCAGGGCATGTGAGAGATCTTCATGGCAGTCCTTCCTATCATAGGCCTGGAGGCCTAAAAGGGAAAAATGGGTTTGTGGGCCAGGCCCAGGGCTTTACTGCTCCATGCTGCCTCAGGACATAGCACCCTGTGTCCTAGATGCTCCAGCTCTAGTTGCGGCCAAAAAGAGCCAAGGTGCAGCTCAGGCTGTGGTTTCAGAGGCTGCAAGCCCCAAGCCTTGGTGGCTTCCATGTGGTGTTGGGTCTGTGGGTGTGCAGAAGGCAAGAAATGAGGTTTGAGAACCTCTGCCTAGATTTCAGAGGATGTGTGGAAATGCCTGGATGACCAGGCTGAAGTCTGTGGTAGGTTTGGAGCCCTCATGGAGAACCTCTACTAGGGCAGTGTCGGGGGAAAATGTGAGGTTGGAGCCCCCCACAGAATCTCCACTAGGGCACTGCCTAGTGGAGCTGTGGGAAGAGGGCCACTGACCTCCAGACCCCAGAATGGTAGATCCATGGACAGCTTGCACCATGTGCCTAGAAAAGCCACAGGCACTCAATGCCAGCCTGTGAAAGCGGGGCTTTACCCTGCAGAGCCACAGGGGCGGAGCTGTCTAAGGCCTTGGGAGCCCACTTTTTGCGTCAGCATGCCCTGGTTGTGAGACATGGAGTCAAAGGAGATTATTTTGGATCTTTAAGATTTGACTGCCCTGCTGGGTTTCTGATTTGCATAGGGCCTAAAGCCTCTATATTTAGGCCAATTTCTCCCATTTGGAATGGGAGCATTTACCCAATACCTGTACCCTCATTGTATCTTGGAAGCAACTAATTTGTTTTTTATTTTATCAGATCATAGGTGAAAGTGATTTGCATTGTCTCAGATGAGACTTTGTACCTGGACTTTTGAGTTAATGTTGGGATGACTTAAGACTTTGGGGGACTGTTGGGAAGGCATGATTGGTTTTGAAATGTGAGAAAGACATAAGATTTGGGAGGGGCCAGAGTGGAAGGATAGGGTTTGGCTCTGTGTCACTCAGATCTCATGTCAAATTATAATTCCCATGTGTCAGGGGAGGGGCCTGGTAGGAGGTGATTGAATTATGGGGGCAGACTTCCCAGTTGCTATTCTCATGATAGTGAGTTCTCAGGACATCTGTTTGTATAAAAGTGTGTAGCACTTCTCCTTTCTCTCTCTCCTGCTTTGCCACGGGAGAATGTACTTTGTTCCACTTTTGCCTTCTACCATGATGGTAAGTTTCCTGAGGCCTCCCCAGCCATGTGGAACTATGAGTCAATTAAACCTCTTTATAAATTACCCAGTCTCAGGTAGTTCTTTATAGCAGTGTGAAAACTGACTCATATACTATACCATGCATTTACTATTTAATTCTGCTTCTGCTTTTGCCTAGCTTACCTTATGTAAGCCCATTTTTGTAAACAATGGAGAAAGTGTTAATAGTCTATAATCATTGAATGGAGTAAATAAGAAAATACCTACAAATCACTCTGCATATGAGTCAGTATAGTAAGTGTGCAATAAATGCTAACCTCCAGAATTCATACTGTATTTAACAGAAAAGGAATTAAACATTACAGTCTCTGACCATGGATCTACAGCTTGTAAGTGGCAAAAGCAAATTTTGAATACAGAATTATTTGATTCTATTGATAATTCTGGATTCCTATTTATATATTCTTTCAGGACTTTTTTATTAGCTACTGGCTTGACGAATAGTCATACTGCATGAGTGAAAGCCTTTTTTTATTTTTTAAAAGAAAACAAAATTGGTGGCTTTGAAAGGTCACCTCAGTTGTTTTGACATGTGGCTGGTGTTCACAGTAGGAGCCGTTGAAGCTTCCATTTGGGAAGCAAACTGTAGGCCACAGCACTGGAAGCAACCATTACATTTTAAGAGCAATGCCAGGTTAATTTGCATCTGGTTCAGTGAAGGCAACATCATAAAGCTCTTTCTGACTCTATGATTTCACACATGCAAGACCATTTTATTTGGAGAGAGTTTAAAATGTTGACACTACTTATGGAAATTTGGAAATTAGGAAGACTAAAACTTGATTTTCAGCATTGGTGGTGATGATTTGGCCCAGGGAACACTTGGCAGCATGATAGGTGGCAGTCAGCACAGGCAGATCATAGCCATCGTCAATGATGGCACAGCCTTTGGAAATGAGCCTATCCCAGCACGGCAATCTCATTGGCCTATTTTTAAAAGACATTGTCTTAATCTTTTGCCTCTAATATAACTTGTACATTTCTCTGGCAATAAAACAAATACACTTTAGGTTTGTAGAAAATCAACATTTTTAATACTTGTCAAAAATTGAATGACAAGGAAGACAAAGTCCTAATTTTAAAATATTGGTAGTTATTCTCTAGATGTATTGTATACACTTAAGGATGTAATGGTGCATGTGAATGTGCATCCACAAACAAATACACTACTATTAATTTAACATATTTATTGTGATTTTTATTCTTTGGAAAGGAGTGGAGATTGACAAATTTCTATCTATAAACTCAAACCCTTTACAATTTAAGGATATTTCATGATAAGAAAGGAAGCCAAAAATCAGCTACTAGGGGTAGTTAATGATCCCTACTTTCCTTTAGATCAGGCAGCCAGAATAATGGTTTCATAGGTGTGTACCAATGTCAGGCAGACAAAAATCTGAAAGTATAGGGACACTTACCACATAATACAGTTAATGCTAAGAGAAAGAGCATTTTAAAAGGTGAGAGCATTTCTGAGATCAACTCAAGGTCCAAACCTCATGATACTTTGAGATTTTAACCCTAAGTAATGATCCCGTCTTCATTTCTCATTCTCAACTTGTAGTTGACTAAAAACTACAGGGGGGTTTAGCTTTGCACTATTTATTAGCCTGTATCTTGTTGCTTCAAGGAATGATGACGTTATTTAAAAATAGATACAGAAATCTTATTTATCCAAAGAAATGTATGTTTTAAGAACAATTGCTATGAGAAAAGTGGGCAAAAAATATGCAATTAAATATCTACAACTGAATGCCTTGACCTTCCTAGAACCAGAACCAAAATATATAAAATCTTTATTGTTTAACTTTTTAGCTGCTCTTGGCTATCTGATTCAGTGCTCCCTATTCAGGGACATGTCTGTTTCCTTTGGGATATTTTCTGCCAGCTGATGACAAGGATGCTGTTCCAAAATGAAATTTGGAACCCAATTTTAAATTGAATCTCACCCTCCAGAGTAAACAATAGATGGAACCTGCCTATTAAATCATCAACTTTTAATTAAATCCTTTGCAGCTGTAAGATCCCCATACTCAACAAGGTGATAAATGCATTGTGCTTTAATTTAGTTATCTTTCTTGTACTAAACTCACTGCAAAAAAAGAGGGTATAATATTTACCAAGTTACCAAAAATGACTTCTTTATGGATTCTTGATCACAGTATAGTGAAGTGTTTAAAAACTTTAGAGTCAGCAGCAATATGGGGCCAAGTATTGGCTGTAGGAACAACTCATTCTATGATCTTGTGACGTTAAATGGAATCTCTTTAATTTTTTTTTCTTTTAGAAGCAGAGTCTCACTCTGTCACCCAGTCTGTAGTACAGTGGCACAATCATAGCTCACTGCTGCCTTGAACTCCTGGGCTCAAACCATCTCCTCACTTCAGCCTCATAAATAGCTGGGACTATGGGCAAGAGCCACTGTGCCCAACTTTAAATGACCTCTCTTAACTTCAGCTTTTTAAGCAGATTAAATTACTAACTCTCATTCTTTTCTTCTCCCCTCTTTTGTATCTGCACCACTGTCATGGACTAATTGTGGATAGAGTGTATCACTTTTGTCCTTGACTTTGGGTTTGACTATGGGCCTTGTTTCAGCCAAAGAAATGTGGATAGAGGACAGCCTGCCATTTTTAAACTTAGGTCTTAAGAGGCCTTCTGTGTTTTAGCTTACTATCTTGCATTCTGTCACTACCAAGAGAAAACGTTGCCTGGGTAGTTGCTTCTCTTTGATCCTGAGTCCTATGATCAATGCGTGAGAAGCAGAGCTGTTCCTGCTCAATCTATCCTGCATGAATTGACTGGCTAACCTGCACATATGTGAGGAATCAAAGTACATTGTATGCTACTCAGATACAGTGATTGTTTTATTACACAACATTATTGTAGTAATAGAGAATTGATACAATTGTCATATTGGTAAATTTCATATGGCCTCTTCCATAGAGATGGAAAAATTAAATTTATTCATTTAAGGATATTAACTGCCTACTATCAACAAGGTCCTTTGCTATAAGCTTGAAGGATAAGAGAGGCAAGTTTTCTGTCATTTAGGAGATCACATTCTAGTTGTAATGTATGTATTTCAATATTCAATATGTTATTTATGACATGACAATCATAGTAAGAAATAAGATAATTACTAGCAACATGTAAAAATCCATTACTAATTTATGTTAGTAATTCTATTGCATGTTGATACCACGAACGATGGCAAACATAAAGTGAGAACTATAATATAGCATGAAAATTGGATACCTAATAACTACCTTTGTGGATAAAAATTTTCAATAATAAGCAACTTGTACAGAAACAGATAAAAAATGAAGAAAACTGCAACATAAGGCAAAACATATGTCTTGAACTTAGCAAATGTTTCTCTGCAGGTTTGGAAGTCTGAGAAGCTTCAAGATGGAGTAAGTTTGATTTAATGATATCATGTAGTGTGAGGGTTAATTTTATGTTTCAACGTGACTGGTCTATGGTGTGTCCAGATGCAGTCCTGCATGGGGTATCAACATTTCAGGAAGTCCTAGCAAGAGCAGTCAGGAAAGAGAAAGAGATAAAAGACATCCAAATAGGAAGAGAGGAAGTCAAACTATCTCTTTGCTGATGATATGATTCAGTACTTAGAAAACTCCATAGGCTCTACCCAAATGCTCCTAGATGTGATAAACAACTTCAAGAAAGTTTCAGGATACAAAATCAATGTACAAAAATCAGTAGCGTTTCTATACATGAATAACGTCCAAGCTGAGATCCAAATCAAGAACACAATCCCATTCACAATAGCCACAAAAAGAATAAAATACCTAGGAATATAGTTAACCAGGGAGGTGAAAGATCTCTATAATGAGAATTACAAAGCACTGCTCAAAGAAATCAGAGATGACACAAACAAATGGGAGAATATTCCATGCTCATGGATAAGAAGAATAAATATTGTCAAAATGACCATCCTGCCCAAAGCAATCTACGGATTCAATGCTATTTCTATCCATGACATTTTTCACAGAGTTAGAAAATACTATTTTAATATTCACATGGAACAAAGAATGAGCCCAAATAGCCAAAGTAATCCTAAGCAAACAAAACAAAAAAACAAACAAAAAACCAACCAAACAAAAAAAAAAAACAAAGCCAGAGACATCAATCATACTATGTGGCTTCAAACTATACTACAGGGCTACAGTAACCAAAACAGCATGATACTGGAACAAAAACAGACACATAGAGCAATGGAACACAATAGAGAGCCCAGAAACAATGCCATATACCTGTAACCATCTAACCTTTGACAAAGTGGACAAAAGTACACAATGGGGAAAGGACTTCCCATTCAATAAATGGTGCTGGGATAACTGGCTAGCCATATGCATAAGATTAAAACTGGGCTCTTTCCTTTCTCAAGATGGATTAAAGACTTCAATGTAAAACCTAAACCTATTAAAATTCTAGGGGAAAAAAACCCGAAAAACAAAAAACTAGGAAATACCATTCTGGATATAGTCCCTGGCAAAGGTTTCATGACAAAGATGGTAAAAGCAATTGCAACAAAAACAAAACTTGACAAGTGCGACCTAGTTAAATTAAAGAGCTTTTGCACAGCAAAATAAACTATTAACAGAGTAAAGAAACAACCTGCAAAATGGAAGAAAATATTTGCAAACTATGCTTCTGACAAAGGTCTAATGTCCAAAATTTATAAGGAACTTAAATCAACAAGCAGAAAAGAACCTCATTTAAAAATGGGCAAAGGGCGTGAACAGACATTTCTCAAAAGAAGAAATGTGTGCACATAGCCAACAAGCATATGAAAAAATGCTCTGTATCACCAGCCGTTAGAGAAATGCAATGAAACACCACAATGAGATAGCATCTCACATCAGTCAGAATGGCTGTTACTAAAAAGTCAAAAACAAAACAAAACAAAAACAAAAATAGGTGCTGGTGGGGTTGCAGAAAAAAGGGAACCCTTATACAATGCTGGTGGGAACGTAAATTAGCTCATCTACTGTGGAAAGCAATTTGGAGATTTCTCTAAAATTTACATCAGAACTACCATTCAACCCTGCTGGGTATATACTCAAAGGAATAGAAATCATTTTACTATAAAGACATGTACACAAATGTTCATTGCAGCACTATTCACAATAGCAAAAACACAGAATCAGCCTAGATGCCCATCAATGGTGGACTGGAGAAAGAAAATGTGGTAGATATACACCATAATATACTACACAGGCATAAAAAAGAACAAAATCATGTCCTTTGCAGCAACGTGGATGGAGCAAGAGACCATTATCCTAAGCAAATTAACACAAGAACAGAAAACCAAATACTACATGTTCTCACTTATAAGTGGGAGCTAAACATTGAGTACACATGACCACAAAGAAGTGAACAACAGACACTAAGGCCTGCCTACTTGAGAGTGGAGGGTGGGAGGAGGATGAGGATTGAAAAACTGCCTATCAGGTATTATGCTGACTATTTGGGTGGCAAAATAACGTGCACAGCAAACCTTGGTTATACACAATTTACTCATGTAATAAACATGTACATGTGTCCCCTTAAAGTAAAATTTGGAAGGAAAAAAAAGACATTTCAGTAAAGGATTTCAGTCAAGGATGGTGGTCTGCATATATGATGGTGGTCTCATAAGATTATAATACTGTATTTTTCTTGTACATTTTATATGTTTAGGTATGTTCAGACATGCAAATACTTACCATTGTGTTACAATTGCTGACAGTGTCCAATGCAGTCAAATGCTGTACAAGTTTATAGCCTAGGAGCAACAGTCTCTACACCATATAGCCTGGGTGCGTAGTAAACTGTACCATCTAGGTTTGTGTATATACACTCAGTGATGTCCACATAACAACAAAATCACCTAATTAAGCATTTATGAGAATATATCCCATCCTTAAGTAAAGCATGACTGTATTTGGTTAAATATTCTTATGTTTCTGTAAGGACGTTTCTGGATGAGATTAACATTTGAATCTGTAGACTGAATAAATTAGATTTCCTCCCCTCTGTGAGTGGGATGCATCCAATTTATTAGAGGCCTGAATAGAACAAAGAAGCAGAGGAAGGAAGAATCCGTTCTCTCTGCCTGTCTTTGCACTGGACATTGGTTTTCTCCTAGGTTTTGACTCAAACTGGGGCTGAAACTTACACCATTGGCTCTCCTGATTCTCAGGCCCTCAGACTCACACTGCAAGTGTACCACTGGCTTTCTCGGGTCTTTAGTTTGCTAACTGGAGATCACAGTTCTTCTCAGCTTCCATAATTACTGCACAAGCCAATTCCTTATGATTTATACATATATACTTATATGTATATACATTCTATTTCTCTAGAGAACCCAGACTAACACACATTGAAACTGCTTTTTTCCTTTTGCCTGTCTGTCCAAATCACATTTAAACATTGCATGTCTCTAAACATATATTCCATGACACGGGAAAAAAAATCACAAAAGATATCTCAACAAAAAGAGATATCATACATTTTCTTTGCTATTATTTTTAATCCTTATGTTAAAGCATACAAGCAAATAAATAACCTATTTCTACAATAATGGAATAAGAACTTCTAGGGGACACTAGGAAATCACTGAATGTTAGAAAAGAGAGGAAAATCAGAGAATTTTCATTCATCATTTTACATGACAAAATTTCCCCCAGGGAAGAAACTTAATTTGCCTAAGGTCTCAACCAAAATTGAGATAATAATACTAGTAAGCAACTATTTTTTATCCTGTACTTATTACATGCCTCTCATTCCATGTTTTACATTATTATTACATTTGATAATCATTAAACTAGTATGCAAGGTAAACATTTGATTATTCTCATTTCTGAAATGAGAAAATAACATAAATGTCAAGCAACATGGCTTGGGGCCCACAGACATGTGGCTACATTGGGCTTAAAATTTACTGTAGAGCAGTGCTTTTCAAACTTTAATGTGCTTACAAATCACTTGGAGATGTTGTTAAAATACTTGGAGCCTACCTCAGTGTCTCATATAGTTGATATGGAGTAGCCCTCCAGCAAAAGCATTTAAAAAATATCTTATGGGTGATTCTTATGTGATTGTAATGTGGAGCCCTGGTTGCAACCCCCATTTAGAGCCTGTATGGCTATGTCCCCTATAAACCTCGCTTGCCCTTTAGAAAAAGCATTGAAAATTAGGTCATGCTTCAAACTACAAAGTATAGAATTTCCTTTTCCTTAATATTCAACTTGATTTTTAGCAAGCAGGAGAGACTAGAAAACAGGAGTTGTATTTGATGGAGGGAGGTTGTCATGAAAAATATATTAGACACAATTAGGACAGAAAGGGAAGATCACTTGGGACAGTGAATGTTAGTACATCAATGTTATAAAGCAAAATGATTTCAGTAATATTGACAATATCAACAGCAGCATTCCAATTGTTTTAGACAAAATTGGAACACTTCTGTTACTACAGTAGTAGATAGGCTTATTATTCCCCATTTATTTCCTTCCTGTGATGGAATCAAACATCCAAGACCTTTGCCATGTGAATTTGCAGCACCTCCACCAGAGTAGGTGAATAGTATGTCCTGCCTACAAATGTTGGGCTTGGTATGTGATTTGCTTTAGCCAGTGAACTTCACTGACTATGTTCACGCAGCCAGAGGCTTTAATTGCACATCTAGGATTCTGATTGGCCTTTTTACTTCTGCTATCAGTTTTGAGAAGATTTTGCCCCAGGTAATCACTGATGCCAGAATGAGAGACACGTGGAACAGATCTGAACCCAAAAGCCCAGCCAGCTCCCTGTGAGTCACAGCTGATCCACAGAACCAGGAGTGGGCCTTAAATGCCTATCGTTGGGAGCCACTATATTCTGGAGGATTTTTATTTTTCAGCATTATTGGAGACGGAGGACTAATGCAAGGGTATTTAAAGGTAAAAAGAATCTGCATTATGCTTTATTGTTTTCATTGACCAGCATCTAAAACACTCCATATATTTCTGATACTTTGGAAATTTCTGAATGGGTTCTAGTAGAAGGCAGTCCTCTTTTTACTATGGAAGTTAAAAAGCCAGCTGGGGTATAAGCATGCAACCAGGCTCAACCATCAATCTTACCCATATGGTAATTTATATCTAGATATAATAAAACACAAGAGCAGGGATTGTGAAAAATCCTACTTCTGGGGGACATCAGAGGGGAGATATGAATGGTCACATTTCATTCTGGTGATGGAAGCGGTATAAGCTGTGGAGTGCCATATTTAATGGTTGTAACGCTGGTAGCCCCACCATGCTGTCTCTGGGGCACAATTCTGGCTGGTCTGTGGCTGATTATCCTTCATTTTCTCCTGCTTATTTTACCTGCCCCATTTTGAGCCTTCCTAGCTCTCCTCTGAGCTGACAATTGCCTTCTTATAAACATGATTCTTGCTTAAATCAATAAAGGCAAGTTTCTTATTTGCAACTAAAATGTCTTCATGTCCCATTTTCCTTTGTTTATTTAGTTCTCAAAGATGTATCGAATATCTGCTACATGCCAGGCACCCTGCTGGACTCTAGAAATGAAGAGAAAAGTGAGGACCAGTTGCTTGCAAAGGATATACAGGCAGCTTTCCATATCCCTGGGTTCCACATTCGAAGATTCAATCAACTTCAGACCAAAAATATTCAGGCCAAAAAACTAAAACAACAAGAAGAACAAGAACAAAATACAAAGTAACAATACAGCAATAAGAAAATGATAAAAAAATACAGTGTAACAACTATTTCCAAAACGCCTACATTGTGTTAGGGACTATAAGTAATCTAGAGATTGTATAAAGTATTTGGGAAGATGTGCATAGGTTATATGCGAATACTATGCCAATTTGTATAAGGGACTTGAGCATCTGCAGATTTTAGTATTTGCAGGAATCCTGGAACTAGTCCCCGACCAATACAGAGGGACGATTATATACGTATGTACACAGTTGATTCTTGTTATTCACATTAGTTATAATTATCATAAAGTCTCTGAAAAGAGTAAATACTGATCCTTGCCTCTAGGGAGAATATGGGATTAAGTTCTTATGAGTCTCCAGTTATAACATTTTCATCAACTGATCAATATATAACCTGATTTATGTGTGTTTCTGCTTAAAGATAGATTATATGATACATATTTTTTGATGTATTTAAATGTTTATGTTAACATTTAACATATTGCTATCGGTGCTGTGATTCACCCTTGAATGACGCTTACCTTACACATATGTTTTCTCTGTAAGATACATGACAGCCTTCTTAAGGTTAGGAACATTAGACAGCACTTCAGCACTATGCTTGGGAGCCATTTTAAACACGTAAATCACCAAGAAAAATCACAAAAATGTAAAAAGTAAAAAAAAATGGAACACTAGATGTACCAGGAAAGAAACACTTGTTTGCAGTATGAGACCCAAAACAAGAAAGTGGAGTGTTACCTTATTCCACCTCAGCTGGGAACGTGCATGATGAGTGACTCGAATGTTTCACCTCTTTGCTCATTTTGGGAATGGCCTTGAAAGAGTTCAGCGAGCATCGATTTTGGGTTTACAAATGAATTTCAATACAGGTAAATTTGCAAATGTGGCATCTGTGAATAAAGAAGATCTATTACATACCGATAGATTGGATATAGATCTGGAGCTCTAGAGATCTATGTGTGTGTATAAATAAGCAGTTTCAAGGTTTGGTGTACATATTCTTATACACACACACACAGAAGTGTGAAACCTAAGGTGAGAAGCGCACCCTGAATGGGAATACAGGCAAGCCCTGTCAGTGGCAGTTGGAATAAAGCCGGCTTAAGATAAGAGGTTGTTATGCCCAGACCGTTTATTCCCCGAAGAAGACCACCAGAGTCCAGAGTCAAAGCTAAGCAGCAAGGATCTTTATTACAGGTTCGAACCTGGAACTCTCCCTCGCTCGTGAAACGAGACGGGCAGGAGAGCTCCCCCACTCAGCTCCGAACAATATTATATAGTCTAAGAAAAGTGGGCATAGAGTTATTATACAAATCAGATATATGATTGGCTAGTGTTTGAACAAGGCGATTTGGCTAACTATGATTGGTTCCTGCCATTTCTGATATTTTGGTTCAAACTTTGAGGCAGGAGAGCAGGTTTATGGCAGCAAGAGTTTATCTTACTTAAACACGTCTTGTGACCTTGCCTCAGAACTTACAAAATCTCTGGTATGTGCAAAACAAAATCTCTGGTACGTGCAGAAAACCAGGTACTCACAGAACTTACGAAATCTCTGGTATGTGCAAAGATTAGAGAGCAGAACAAGAGTGTAGCGGGTGGGGGGCGGGTACACATCTATCTTTGTGTCCTTTCAAGGTGATATTTGAGGCACACTTGGGAGATGAATGAGAGGTAGGCTTTCTGGGACAGAGGAAAAGCCTACACAAACACTCAGACGAGATATCACAAACCATTCTGGGGATAGCATACTGTGACAAGGGAAAACAGGAAGATGGAGGGAGCAAGAGAAAAAAGATAAGTTGGGTTCTGAGAATAAATAAGAATAAATAATTGTATGTCGCACCATTGAGTATAGAGCATGGAGCAGGACATGCTCAGATTTTAGCTTTGGAAAGATAACTTCCGTGATAATGGGATGGTTGGATAGATGGGGGAGAGGCTGGAGATAGGAATTCTATATGGAAGAAAGTCTTACAAAGCAAGGCTATGAAGCAGAACCAACACAGAGAGAAGGGAAAGCTGCGAAAGATTTGAAGGGAAATTAACTGTTACAAAATGAGAAGAGAAAAAAAGTAAGGAATAATCAGGCTTAGTTTTTCTGTTGAAAACTCTTAACAGGGCCTGAGAAATCAGTGGACAGTTTTGATAGTAAAGAACGTGAGTTTGGATTTGTCCATGCTGAGAGGGAGGCACTCCTTAGTGCGAGTTACAAGTTAAAAGGTTAGGTTTTGAATGTCAAAAAAAGTTTGTCTTACTACACACAATAGTATACATCTGTGTATGTGTATTAGAAAACAATAATTTATAGTCTTCTATAAGATTTATTGTTTATCTGGTTTATAATAAACATCAGCACCTTCATGTATCTTTATACTCATAGCTTCCCAGATACCTAAAGCATGTTTGTGTGTGGGTGACCTACTTATTATCTCAAGCCATTAAACCCATGCCTGATCACACAATATCAGTAGTTTCAAATAAAGAATCCAATAGTGATCCCCAGTGGGAAGTCTTGCCCATGTTCCTTTTTATTTTCAGATTTACAGAAAAATTAAGAATAATTATAGCCTAATTAAAATTACATAACCAGCACATGGACCATTTTCCTGTTAAAATCTCCCCCCATTGTAAACAAACCTTTGAGTAGATCACCATCAGAACTATGATTTATGGGCATACCAAATTATGTCATTATGCCTTTGCTTTTTAATGGTTTCTTTTAGCCTATTATTTTTGGTTTTAAATAACAGCTTAAGCACAAGAAAGTACAAATAAAAGAAATATAAATGTCAACCCCAACAAATAGACAAACAGACAAACATCACAACTATTCAATGGTTTTTTTTTTCCCCCTAGAGACACGTAATTCAATGGTTTTTTTTTTCCCCCTAGAGACAGTGAATCCTATAACATGATTATCTCTCACAAATCCAAGCTGAAAAAGCCATTTATAATGAATATGCCCTGTGAGTGCTTATTGGTATGTGGACATGGAAACCTAGGAAGTTCAAATCATCAGATGATCAATCCCAATGATACTCAATAGACACAATGTGGCTGGTGCTCCTTTGATTAAAGGGTGAAGTAAGAGTTAAATGCTGATATATTTATTTCAGATTATTTTCATTCACTTATCCATTCAGCAAATATTTATGAGGCATTCCTATGTCCCCGGCACTGTTCTAGGAGCTGGGGATATACCAGTGAACAAAAGAGACAAGTTCCTGCCTTTGAGGATCTTACATTATACTGGGCAGGCAGATAATAAATAGTCAAGGACTAAATAAATGACCTAATGAGTTAGAAGGTGGTAAGTACCATGGGAAAAAGGAAGTCATGCAGAGTAAGGGGATGAGGAATGCTGGAATCCAGGTTGGAACTATGAAATGGGGTGGTCAGGGTAGGTCTCATTGAGATTAAAATGTTGAGCCAAGTCAGAAATAAAAAGGAGTTAGTCAAGCTATTATCTGGGTGAAGAACATTTCCAAAATGAGAAGAGTTGGAGCAACGGTCTGAAGGTGGGATATTCCCATGCACTGAAGGAATGGCAGGGAGGTCAGTGTGACTGAAGCCAAGTGAGAGAATGCAACTAGAAAAACCTAGCAAGGTAGTTGGTGGCCTGGCCAAACAGTGTTTTATAGACCATTGAAAGGACTTTGGCTTTGACACCAATAAAATGGTGTGCCACTGAAGAGTTTTGAGCTGAGGAGAAATAGGACATGACATTATAAATACATATTTTTAATGGTGAAAAGATATATATTTAGAATTAGCCAGCTGGGTGCATGAGATGATTCCAATTTTTCTGGAAACATCCAAAGCCTCATAGCAGGAACCAGTGGAACATATGTCTTCTCTCCATCAGGCCTGATCACGGTGTTGACCTTGGCCACGTCAACATCAGAGAACTTCTCCAGTTTGATCCTTTGCTTGTTGGTTTTGACATCCACAATGAACACAAGTGTGCTGTTGTCTTCTCTCTTCTTCACCATGAACTCAGTAGTCAGGGAGATATTTCTCCAGGGCTGGTGCTTCTTCCAGGGGTGCTCTTCCGAGGATATTTGGGCTGTCTGCAGAGCCTCAGTGTCTTGGACCCCAGGAGGTGAGTGGCGTGTGAATCTTCTTGGATTTGTGGCTGTGGACACCTTTCAGTATTGCCTTCTTGGCCTTCAAAGCCTTTGGCTTTGGCTTTGGGAGGCTTAGGAGCTGGAAGAGAAGGAAAAAAAACGAGGTTGTGGGATTCAGAAAGTGGACACTTTCATGCTCAAGACCTGTAGTGGGGGACTCTGACTGTTAGGACTTTAGAAAGGACACCCTGGGTGCTGGGCTAAGAATAGACTATTGAGGAAATAAGGGTAGCAGTTGGGAAAGTTGAGGCTATTGCCACCAACTTTTAACCACTCTCTTTACAATGAGGTTACCGCTTTTTGTTATGGCATAAAGTAATGATATCCTTCCAGCTGACTAACATTTTAAAAAAATAACTATCAGTGATGAAAAAGGCCAGGATTGGCGCCTCACACCTGGAATCACAGTGCTTAGAGAGGCTGAAGTGGGAAGGATCGCTTGAGCTCAGGAGTTTGAGGTTTTACAGTGAGCTTTGATCACACCACTGCACACCAGCCTGGGTAACAGAGCAAGATCTTGTTTTTTTTTTTTTTTTTTTTTTTTTTTTTTTTTTTTTTTTTGAGGCGGAGTCTCGCTCTGTCGCCCAGGCTGGAGTGCAGCGGCCGGATCTCAGCTCACTGCAAGCTCCGCCTCCCAGGTTTACGCCATTCTCCTGCCTCAGCCTCCTGAGTAGCTGGGACTACCGGCGCCCGCCACCTCGCCCGGCTAGATTTTTGTATTTTTTTTTAGTAGAGACGGGGTTTCACCGTGTTAGCCAGGATGGTCTCGATCTCCTGACCTCGTGATCCACCCGTCTCGGCCTCCCAAAGTGCTGGGATTACAGGCTTAAGCCACCGCGCCCGGCCCAAAGTTATAAATAAATGAATAAATAAAGTCTGGGATGATTCCATGTATATAAATGAATAAAGGGCATAGAAGGTGGTGTAGCTTCAGGGAGGAGTTAAATGGAACTTGATTATAGAAATATCCAATTTCAAGCTTCCAGGATGTTTTTGACAAGAATTAATTGTTGAAGCTTTTAGGTGTAAATTCCATCTAAGAACTGTCCCAGAAATGTTACTCCCAATAGAATATCTTATACCTTTTCCCAAATTATATTCATTAGCACATGATATGTGTTTGTTAGCTTTGTGTTTTCCTTACCACAGTAAACTTTCAAAGTGATTTTAGCATGCACTTCAAGTGCACTATCTAAGCCCTACTCTGTAGAGCCCTAATATTTGACTTTTTTTAGTTCAGTGAACATTTAAGCTTATTAATACTTACTGACATTGTAAAACTCCACAGTTTTTCATCGCTCAAAGCCACCCAGGGGGAGTTGGAAATTGGATGTACTTTTAAATTATCTTTGGAGTCCAAATCTAAATCCTCTTTTCTCCTAGCCGCTGCGCTGGGAGTTAATGATCTCAGTCAAAGAGAAGTACTCTTCCTCGGAGATCCTCTTTTGTAACTGTATTCACAAAGAGTAAGAATTCAAAAGGGGCCACTCCAAACCACGTTGGTCTACTGCTTTCATATTTAATTGATGTACAAGAGGAAGTAATGCCCCCAACAGACCCGTTCATTTATTATCCTTAATACTTGCCTGTGACTTCTTTTTTTATCTTCGTTGAGTTTCTTCCCATTGTCAGCCCCAGATTTACCAGGGTGATCATCACTACCCAGGTGACGACTGTGGAGAGACAATCTGGCATATATATTTCACAATTAAATCCTGCTTATTGGGAATATGGTCTGGCACAGAATATACCCATTGTGTTTTTGCCCCCCTGCAGTGGTGACTTTTATTGCATTTTATGCCTTTATGGCCTTTAATTGTCCCGGCAGAAAAGTACTAAGTGGATCAACATGTGTGAAGTCCTTTGAGCTAACATTTAATGAAGAGCTTTGAAATTCACAGGCATAAAGCACCATAAAAGTGGTAACTATTATTATCTTCCTAATAAATGACTTCTCCATTTTCTTTCCCTGGTGTCATTTTTATTCTTCAGTTTTTTTTCCACTTCTTTTGAATTTAATTTTTAAATGAGCAAGAATGGTTGTTGTAAACTTCTTTGTTACAAATTAGAGAAATATTTGAGTATGTTGCTTCTATTAATCAAGTGTATTTTAGACGAGATATATAATACTGTACAAATTTTTCTTTTTCTTTGCTTTTTTTTTTTTTTTTGCACTGATCATATAACTTTACTTTCTATTCAACTTTATTGTAGGTCAGTGACAGCTATATTAGTGGGAATCTTCTCTCAAAGAGTTTGAAGATATGTTTGTACTGAGTATAAGATCATCAACCTTAGTCAAAGACTAGTTTTTATATAATACTCAGGACTTTATAAATCCACATTAGAAACAGAAATTGTAAAAGATTACGTAGGTGCCGGGCGCGGTGGCTTATGCCTGTAATCCCAGCACTTTGGGAGGCCGAGGCGGGCGGATCACGAGGTCAGGAGATCAAGACCATCCTGGCTAACACGGTGAAACCCCATCTCTACTAAAAATACAAAAAATTAGCCGGACGTGGTGGTGCGTGCCTGTAGTCCCAGCTACTCGGGAGGATGAGGCAGGAGAATGGCGTGAACCCAGGAGGCGGACCTTGCAGTGAGCCGAGATGGTGCCACTGCACTCCAGCCTCGGCGACAAAGCGAGACTCGTCTCAAAAAACAAAACAAAACAAAAACAAAAAGATTACGTAGGTAAATGTGTTGGAGAGTGAGGAGATTAGGTTTCAAAATGATTTCAGTTCACTTAAAAATAGTTAAAACTATGCCAAGAAATCTATTGGAAATTAGCTCCTCAATTCTAATTTCTAACACAGTGGCTCAGATGTATTTGGTATAATGCTAAAATCTTTGATGGTATATGTAAAATATGCATTATCTGTAAAATATTGTCATTTGTAAAGAAAGCTATTATATATCAAGCATATTTTTCTAATATCACCAAGTATGATATGGAATAAAATATTTTGGCAAACTTTTAAAGGTGTTTTTATATAACTGCTATAGAGGGGAAAATGCTGAAGGTGAATCTAGCTGAGTGGTAGAGCATAAGACTCCATCTCTGGGTGGGGTGGTGGGTTTGGGCCTCGTGATGGGTGCCAAAAATTATAGGGGAGAAAAAGTACTGTATTTCCATTACCCCACACAAGGCGTGTGGCTGACACACCTACAACAAAACAGAGTAACAGTTGAAAAGCATATAAATGAATGAACTTAAAATTTACATGACATGACAGCTTTCAGAAATGAAGACCAAAAGACCCAGGAAAACGTATATGTTTATGGACAGTCATGCAGAAATATAATAGGAGAACACCAGGGTATAATCTAATGGTAACAAACTGACAGGAATTCAGCATGGTCTATTTGTTTCTTGGCCTACTGTGTGACACTTTATCCTCTGGTTATAGAGTAGGATACCTGTCACATGAGGGTCTTTAGGAAAGAAGTGAAGGAAAAGATCTTACAATTTGCTTCAGGGAGGAAGGGTGAGGGGAAAGTCAGAAAGATCTTCCTGTTTTTGCTTTTTTCTCAAATGCCAAGATGCCATATTTTGGGATATCATTTCTGAGCCCCAACATTGCATATTTTTCCTAGTTTTAAGTTTTTCTCTATAAGACATTACAAAAATGGAAAGCCGACTAAGAATCTAGTGGAAAAAAATGAATGCAAACCAAGAATCCAGCTTTAGAAAAAAAGATAATTAAGAAACTTGATTCTTAATCAAGATAGTAACAAGTCTCTCTCCTTGATCAAACATTGGTGAGGCTCCTCTGAACCCTCTTCCAACTAGACTTTAACCTTTGGGCTTCGATGTTTGTCTTTGCATCATTCAGCTTTGGCAATAATCCTGCTAAGCCAATTTAGAGAGAATCCCCCCAACACCCACCAGGTGATATCTGATCAATGGGGCTTGCCTTCAGCAAGAATCAGGTTAGGTCTGTTTAACTATTATCTTCCCCTATCCCTAATGTTTTTTCTTAGTAGTGTTTCATCTGCTGACCCCACCTTGTTCCTTAGCTATAGATTCCTACTTATCCACTCTGTATTTGGAATTGAGCCCAACTCTATACTGAGACATCTTTCCCCCATTGGAACTAAAGCCTGTTTTTACCACTTTAATTAACGTCCACTTCTGGTTTTCTTTAACACTTGCTCAGAAAGAAAGTTTGGATGAAAAACTTCAATACCACCACTCATCTGGAGACATAATTATATTTTAGTGACACCACAGTTTCTTCTACTTTAGACTGTGTGCTCCTGCTCATACTATCTTGTACTTAATGTCCCTCTTGCACATGGCCCCTTATCGAAAACTTGCAATCACTTCCTGTTTCACCCTGATCAGCAGTCTTGACATTTCCCAGATATCCAATATTTTTTCCCCATGTGTACCTCGATTGCTATACAATTTTCTTACTACTGTTTTTGGTATATTTTCTGATTCTGCAATCTTTAAGTATTTCTGTCTGATTATTATTTTGAAGGCAGAGAAATAAAGTATGGTGATATGGTTTGGTTGTGTGTCCCCACCCAAATCTCATCTCAAATTGTAATCCCTATGTTTCGAGGGAGGTACCTGGTGGGAGATTATTGGATCATATGGGTGGTTTCCCCCATGCTGTTCTTGTGATAGTGAGTTCTCACGAGAGCTGATGGTTTTAAAGTATGGCACTTCCTCTCTCTCTCTCTCCTCCTGCCTCCTTGTGAAGAAGGCACTTGCTTCTCCTTGACCTTCCACCATGATGGTAAGTTTCTTAAGGCCTCCCTCACCATGCAGAACTGTGAGTCAATGAAACCTCTTTTATTTATAAATTACCAAGTCTAAGGTAGTATCCTTATAGCAGTGTGAAAATGGACTAATACATACAGAGTTAAGACAGAATGTAGAATAGTGGCTTAGAATTTGGACTTTTGAGTCACACTGTCTGTGTCTGAAGCTTGGCTCTAACTTCTCTAGTTATTTGATTCTGGACAGGTTATTTGATTACTCAGTTTCTTTACCTGAGAGTAAACAGAGAAAATACAGTTGACCTTTTGCATAATGGGTTCCACATCCAAACACATAGTCCAGTGGAATACATAGCTGCCCCTATCTTTGCAAAGAGTTCTCAAATTAAGGGAAAAAATCATTATGCTTTAATACATTTTGAATGGTCCTTTAAAAAATTAAAGTGAAAATTAAGTAAACCAAAGCATCCATGTTTCAAAAAGACAAGAACTGTGCCTGTTTCCCCTATTTATTTTACGATATCAAAAATGAGAGGCCTTAATGAAGAGTATTTGATGATCATCATAAAATCATACACTATAAGCCAAGGCAAAGTAATATAATAACTACAGTCATGAGGAGGACACTGAATTGAGGGTGGAGGATTAACAATACAGTGGCAGAGTTTGAAGTTAGTTCTTCAAGTTCAACAATAGAGTAATGCTGACGTTAACTGACAAAGGAAATCTATGAAATTGACCCCTGTGGCTATACTGGGATAAAATGTTCTATGAAATGTTTACGATTGTTTTGAAATGATATAACAGCATTCATTTAAATGAGGCTCTTACCAAAATTGCATTTAAAACCAATTTGATCTTTTTAAATGTCTTCTAATGATAACAGTCTGAATAACCATTGAAAAACTGAACCCGTTCAGTTTAGTGGGGGTGATTGAGGATGCAAGTCTCAAACTGTGTGGGTTCAAATATCAGCTCCGTTTCTTCCTAGCAGTGTTATGTTGAACAAGTTACTTAACTTCTGTGCTTTGTTTCCTTATTTATAAAATAAAGTAAAAATGGTACATGTCTTATGGGGTGTAGGAAAGATTAATTGGATTTGTTTATGCAAATCACTCAGTACATTGGCTGGAAACCTGAAGATTTTAATATGGTAAGAATCTTCCCATTTCAGACTAGGAAACTTAGAAATTGTGAAAATAAATAGAATTTAAAAGATGTTGGAACCCCTTGAAACTTTAAGCCTTAAGAGAGATTTGACTGTGATCTGAGAAATTATAACATATGGTGGTAATTTCTGTTTCTCAGATTACATATTAAGTCACTTTCTCATTTTTCTTGTTCTATAGAATGAGTAGAGAGAATTAAACGAAGTCAGGGGCAAAAACCTCCTGCCTTCTTAATTAATGATCCTTGATATAGGTTAATGTCCCCTTTGTTGTTCTTCTTTGCTTAGACTAGATGACAGAAAGCCCATGACTATTACAGCCTCTACTAAAATTTGTTAAAGTTGCCCTTCCTCAAAAGAAACACTGCCAATCACCAATTAAATTGCTACAACTGTGTGCCAACCTTGTATTAAAAATGTTGTAATCCTGCTAAAAACTCCCCTGTATTTGCCTATATAAAGGAAGCCTTAAGTTCCCTACTTTGGGATGCTGATTCCAGTCTTTAAGAGTTGATGTTTCTGGGTGGGCTGTCCTCAAACTTTGTGCTTAAAAAAACTCTCTCTAAATTTTATTTTTATTTTGATTTTACATTGACAAAATCATCAGATGAGCCAGGACTTTTCACAACACCCACACCCAATTTCCTCCTTCCAAACCATGAGATGAAAAGATGAGATTGTGGGTACACAGTATACATGCCAACACTTTCCTTTGTGTCTCTGGTGGTCTTGATAATCAATCATGACATTCTTCACTCCTGAACAAGGCCCTGAACTCAAAATGATTCTCAGATTTTCATTTGAAAGTCATTCCTAATCAATGGATTGGAAGTGGTATGCAGAGTAAAATCTATTTTTCATCTCTTGTCTAGGGAGAGGAATAGAGAAGAGAAACAGCTACAAAGGAATGTATGTTTAAATATATACTATGTTTCATTCCAAAGATATGCCAAATATCAGATGCATGGTTCTCCTCTTTACTAAGACTTAACTAGCATTGTCTGCTGTAAATAAACATGAGCTTTATTTTTAAAGGGGAAGAGGATCCTGTAAATTTAACAAAGGTGATGCTTCCTTTTGTTTTTGCTCCATTGTAATGAAATAAATTAACACATCACATGCATACATGTTAGGAACAAATTTCAGAGCAAATGATTGGGCATTTTATATCTACTTAAATAGAAGCTGACTAAAATTACTCCACAGGAGAAGATAATTTCAGTTTTTCAAAGTACCCAATCTCCAGGTAAATAACAATTCTTGAAAATTGTTAAAAAATGACAAAACTGTTATACCCAGGGAGTTAAAAGAAAGAAAATGGGATAAATGTCAATAGTGCCTGACCCAGTGGAACTGGCCAAACAATAAGGTGAACACTAACTGGTGAGAGTAGAACACAATTTAAAAAATGTAAAATGGGGAGCGATAATAGTTATGAAGAATAATAACCTTCCAAAAATATGGCCCCCAAATATCAAAAGACTCAGGTTTGCACTCCTGTTACCAGAGCAATCTAGAGAGTAATTAGGGGATCGGCACTATGTATAAAATTGAATGCATTACTTATCTTCTTCATTTGAGAAAATCAATTTATTAAATGGTTCCCAGATGCCTTTCTATTTTGGAACTGCTGACCTTCTATGACTGGGAAATGTTCTTCTGTTCAGTGGACCTCAATAGCGTAACTTAACCTTTGCTGCAATATACATATCCTCTTAAGATAACCATAACGTTTTTAACTGGATGCAAATACAAATACGAAAATAACAAAACCCTTTTAAATACTGATCCCTCTAGATAGGAGTTCCCATCATTGATTAAATGGGCCACTTTATCTAATGCCCCCCAAACTACTCAACCAGGAAACTATAACCTTTTCTAGAAGGACAAGTTTAGTAACGGGCAACTCAAATGAGCATTGCATTCTCTTTCCACCACTTAATAGCTCTTTGATTTGGGGTAGCTTACTTAACCCTTCCCAGCTGATTTCCTCAAATGTAAAATGGACACTGTTACCTTGTAAAGACCAAATGGTTTATTTTGTAAGACGTGACTTGTACAACATAGTAGCCAATGCAGATCTCTTCATTGCCTCTGTCATTGTTTACAGATGATATTAAACTGATTTTTACTATAAGTAGGTCACATCAGCCCACAGCTTTTATGAGTGTTATCTTTCAGCAGTCCTCAAGCTTAGAACAAGGATCCAGACCTGGAAACCAAAGATATATGTCAGCTCATTATAAGGAAGAAATTTGTAGTTGTGTCATCTTAAAATGCATATGCTTTAGTTTGCAGTGAATTCCCAAAAATGAAGTAGAAACTTCAAATCCTTTCAAGGGATGCTACTCTAAATCAATTTCTAAGACCACTCAGCACATTAATTCTTTAGATTAGTTACCTATGATTCACTTCCATCCCAATTACCTGCTGAATTACTTTTCTAGTGTTGTGCATCAAATGACCACAAAGTGGCTTAACACAAAACACACTTATTATCTATAGTTTTCATAAGTCATAAGTGCAGCATGGTTCAACACTCTGCTGAGGGTCTGAAAAGTCCAAAATCAATGTCTTGTCTGACTGAACTCTTCTCTGGAGGCTGTGAGGAAGGATCTACTCCAAGCTCATTTAGATTGTCAACAGAATTCAGGTCTAGTGGCTGTAGGACTAAGGTCCCTGTTTGCTGGATCTTGACCTGGGGGCACTTTGGTCTTTTAGAGATGACCTTTATTTCTCATCACATGGTCCTCTTTATTTCTGAAGTCAGCAACACTGTGTCAAATCCTTCTGGTGCTTCTGATCTCCCTGACTTCCTCCTCTGGTGCTAGCCAGAGAAAATTATCTGATTCTAAAGAACTTACCTGCCTAGGTTAGCACCATCTACATAATTTCTCATTTTAAGTTCACTGACTTGGGATCTTAGTTACATCTTTGAAATCCATTCATAGCAATGCTAGATTTGTGTTTGTCTGAATGACTCGGAAAGCCATCCTTACAATTCTGCCTACCACACTTGCTTGGATCAAATTTTCTTGCCCAATTGTTATTATAAGACAAATGTCACAAACCGAATGAAGTAAACTATTTGCATTTCATAAGTGCTTGAAATACACTTATGAAAATGTTTGTACCTTTTCTTCATAGATCTTGTCCCTGTTCTTAATTAAGCATTTAGTTTTTGTGATTGATTATAATTACTGTATACCCATTTGACTGTAAGAACATGTCTATTGTTTTCCTCACCATTGCACCCTCGATGTCTATCATTATTGATTAATATGTGATAGGTGCTTAGCACATATCTATTAAATGAGAAGCAAAATAAGTACACAAATAAACATGGGATATTTCTGTTACTGTATCTGAATATAGAAAATTCATTATTTTTGGAAATACAAATTTTTCAGTGAACTACAAAATTACTAGGTATGAGTTCTGTTTGCATTTTTTTAAAAAAATGCCTAGGATGAAAAGGGCATAAATAAGACTTTTCATTAACTTTTCACATAGCATCTGTCCCAAGGCTTATCGTGACATATTTCCCCAATTTAAATCTCTTCTTACTATACAGCTAGAATAATCTTCAGATATTGTACATCAGAGTATATCATTTGATATAGCACCACAACCAAATAGCTCCCTTAGTGGTTTCCTTAGTTTCCTTTTGATGAACGAAGAAATTAAAAGTCATAGTCCAGCCTGAAGTCCCATGGTTATATTTGTACCAGTTGAATAACATCCCTCCCTAATTCATGGTTACTTGGAACATCAGAATATGACTTTATTTAAAATTGTGGTTGTTGCTGATGAAATGAGGTAAGTTGAGGCAATGCTATATTAGGCTGGGTCCTAAATCCAGTAGGGCTGGGGTCCCTATAAGAAGGTCATTTGGAGACACAGACACAAGGAAGAACACAGTGGTAGTGAAGGTAGAGATTGGAGTCATGCTGCCACAAGACAGGGAAGGCCAGGGATTGCTGGAAACCACCAGAAGCTGAAAAGAGGCAAAAGATTCTTTCCTAGTGCCTTCAGAGGGAATGTATTCCTGCTAACACCTTGATTTTGGACTTCCAGCCTCCAGAAGAGTTAAGAAAATAAGTGTAGGTTATATTAAGCCAACACATTGCGGTACTTTGTTATTTTGTGTTCCTTAGTGAGTTGAGCTATCTTTTATTTTGAGGGTTTTGTCCAGGCTGTCTCCTCCATACCCATTACTTATATGAAAACCCTTTGTGATACATTGTGTGTATTGTGTGTTCTGTGTGATCTCCAGCATTCATCTTTCAGGGGCACCTAGGAAAAACACCATCCCCACCTTGGAGACATACTTGGTTCTGCCTCTGCAATGCCTGCATGTCTGTGCCCCAGAAGGTTCAGGATCCTTGTGTTTCTAAGCTGCAGGAAGGGGGAAAATACAGTTTCTTGTACCACATTAGCTGTGGGATCCTCTTTCATTGAAAACTCTAGCCAAGCATGTATTGGGAGAGAGAGCATGTAATTCTGTATGAGGGCATATGACACCTATGCCAGAAAATTCCAAATTAACATATGGATGCCCAAATCAATAAGATCAAGTACATTTCCACAAATTTCCTTTATTCATAAAAGTGAGCTTCTGAGGCAACCAGTAAGTTATTTTTCCAACTTACAACCTGGTTTATTGTGCTAGGCAGCAAATGAACTCTGAGCTAGTACAATCTACCAGGGAAGGCCAAATGAAATTTTGAAGTTGGTTCCTAATATCTGGAATATTTTCTAGTTTCTTCTCCCTTCTTGCTGCCTTCTATTCACTCAAGTGTTAACTTAGTTCTACCTCCTGGAGAACGTTGTTCCTGAGTTTCAGACTGGGCTACTTAATTTGCTCTCATGCTGTCCAACTGTAAACACTTTCCCTATAATGGCAACCTTGTTTGTTTAGTTGTTGATTTTTTATACCAGACCGTGAGCACCCTTGCTATTGCCTGGCACAATGGTAGGAAAACAGTAAAAGCATTTAATACAACTTGTTGAAAGAATGAATGAACTGGTCTGAGGTTCAGAATAACTTTGGCATTCCATAAGTAGGTCTATGTGCTATTTTCCATGATACATATAATAAAAACCTGAGAAATTGTTTCTTATTTAAAGTTCTAAGGCTGACCAGGTGTATTTTTTAACAGAATCATCTCCATATGTTCAGCCTCAAAAGGACAATAACACCACTTTATACTCATTAGAATAGCTATTATAAAGAACAAAAAAGGAAATAACAAATGTTGTCAAGGATGTGGAGAAATTGGAATGCTTGTGCATTACTGGTGGAAATGTAAAATGCTACGCCACTGTCAAAAACAGTATGGCAAGTCCTTGAAAGATTAGAGATAGAATTACCATATGATCCGGCAATTCCATTCTGGGTAAATACCCAAAAGAATTGACCCAAGAACACAAAGAGATATTTGTACACTGTGTTCATAGCAGCATTATTAATAATAAACAAAAGGCAGATGCCACCCAAGTAACCATCAATGAATAAATGGACGAGCAAAATGTAGTATATTAAAACAATGGTATATTATTCCCCCTTAGAAAGGGCATTCTGACATATGCTACTGAGAGGTGAAGCCAGCTGAACTTCCTGGGTCGAGTGGGGACTTGGAGAACTTTTCTGTCTTACAAGAGGATTGTAAAATGCACCAATCAGTTAAGGGGATTGTAAAATGCACCAATCAGCACTTTGTAAAATGGACCAATCAGCAAGATTGGAGGATTGAGAAAAGCGCATTCTGATAGTACAGAAACAGGACATGGGGAGGGGACAAATAAGGGAATAAAAGCTAGCCACCCCAGCCAGCAGCGGCAACCCACTCAGGTCCCCTTTCATGCTGTGGAAGCTTTGTTCTTTTACCCTTCACAATAAATCTTGCTACTGCTCACTCTTTGGGTCTGAGCCATCTTTAGGAGCTGTAACACTCACCGCAAAGGTCTGTGGCTCCATTCTTGAAATCAGTGAGACCATGAACCCATTAGAAGGAACGAACTGCAGACACCCTAGAACATGCATGATCCTTGGGGTCATTATATAAATGATATGAGCCAGTCACAAAAGGTAAATATTCTATGATTTTTCTTATATGAGGTACTTAGAGTGGTTAAATTCATAGAGACAGAAAGTAGAATAGTGGTTCTGTCTAAGGGCTAGGGGAGGGGGAAGATAGGGAGTTATCATCTGATGGGTACTGAATTTTAATTGGGAACATAACAAGAGTTCTAGAGATGGATAGTGGTAACAATTGAACAACAGTATGAATATAATTAATACCACTGAAGTATACACTTAAAAATGGGAAAAATGGTAAATCTAATGTTACGTCTATTTTGCCATATTTGAAACCATTTAAAAATATCACTAAGAAGACAGTAACAATAGAATGTCAATAAAAATTTAAATCTCTCAATTGACTTAGAATATTTGAAGGAAAGTACTCACAACTACCCATTCTTCATTACTATCTTTCCTGGATTCTCTGCATATCAGCAACATGATAAATAAGGATGATATGATCAATTTATTAATATAATATATCCAATATATAGAGATGTTTTAAATTAATCTTTGATGAGGTTATTTTACAAAATAGGCATTGGACAAATTGTTTCTGGAATTAAGGAAAAGCAGATCAGGTAGAGTCTCAGGATTTCTAAATCAGCACTCTCTATTGTATCTTGCATATTCATGACTTATTAAGTGTTCTCATTGTTGGTAGCATCCCAGCACTGACACCTTATCATTAGATTGCTCAAGAAGAAAAGCTTAATAACACTGAAATTTGAAGTTTAAGTTTTTTGATTTTCCACATGAAATAACTTCCTGAGTTATTTAAACATAAGCTGAGACAGTCTAGGGAATTATTTGAAATAAATATTGAGAAAGAGAATTCATTTAAATGGAGTTAATCCTCCCAGAAATGGATAGCAACAAGATATTTAATCACTGCATATCCAGTTAAATCACATTCAGAAACTGCTGGAAATTGAGCTGAGACAACTTCCTTAATTTAGAGGACAGTGTAATACTTAAGACTTTAATCTCTTTATGATAGATATTGGACTTAGGACTTTGGCACAGTTTTCATGATAAAACTCTTGCTCTTATTAAGATGTTTTATACATTAGTCAGTACAAGTCATTTGTAAATCAACTAAATGCACTAAAACAGAACTCTCTGCTTGAGACAACATGAACATTGACATTCAAAAAAATCTGAAATGGTGATCTATTGTATGAAAACCTGTTTAAAAACTGTTTAAAAACTTTTCTAGGACTGTTTAAAAACTTTAAGAAAAATACGAATGGGCCCTTCACCATACAAGGTCAGAGAAACTCAGAGTCTAGGATTTCTGCATTTTTGTTTTGAGTGCTAAAGGAGAGATAAAAAGAACATATTATGTGGTAATAAGACTAGAACTTAGAAACCATATGGCTTGGGCACTTTTACTGAATGGAATGTGAATAGTAAATTTTGATCTGATATATGTCATGTAAAAGTTACAAAGCATTCTCCATCAAAAACTCAGAAAATTAAATTAAAAACATATATCTTATCCCCTTTCCAGTAGGTAATATAGCCTCAGTAGTGAAATATAAGTCCATGAACAGATTTCAAATTAAATTCCTTGTTGTATGAAAATAAAAATCATATAAATAATACAATTTATTATATGTTTTGCCATCAAAAATGCTAGCATAACGCTTATATACACTTTCATGACTTAATAAATCTTTATCCCAAAGTAAACAACTTACAGAATTAAAACTCCTCTGTGAAAAGAATATATTAATTTATTGCATCAGGTAATACCCACATAAGCTAAACAAAAGTTATTTCCAAATATCTATAGTCTCTAATGCATTTTAAGAAAGAAAAAAAAAACTACTTATTTCTAAGGATCAACTTGGCAAATATAACAGTAAATATATTTTATTTACTTGAGAACGTATCTTTAGAGAAAATATAAACAAAGCTACAGCTTGAGAATGTGCTTATTGGATTATTTAACTAAATAACACAAGTACTTTGCAAGAACTAACAGAATTTGCAATGGTATTTTACAGGGTTCTGAGGTATAGACTCCTGTGATATTGTGATGTAATATGAAATATTTTTTTGGTCTCTGCCTGCTCCTGGTTCTTTGCACAGAGCTCTTAAACCCTCAGGAAACTCCAAAGTGATGAGTGTCTTTTGCATGCTAATGAGATGACTGGTGGCTAGGGTCCCCTAGATAGCTTCAGGATGGGGGCTGGTCAGCAGAAAGACCAAGGCATGATTAGCGAGTTGGGAGTTTCAACTCCATACCCTGTAACCTTTGAGAAAGGCTATGTGATTGCTCTGAGACTTATGAATCTTCCTAGTGTCAGCTGAATCATCATGAGGTTCATAAATTTGGAAAGGAGAGCTTTATTTCTCATGAAGGGTTGCAGCCTGTAGGGTGGCCTTTCTGTTAGGCTGGGAGGTATAGCATCCAGTGAAAGTGCTTCAAGGGAGGGAAGCATAAGACAGGAATTTATGCTGAGCAGGGTGGTTAAGTGTACATATTCTATAAGCTATAAGAGGACTCATGAATATGAAATGAGAAACATGAACATGCTTGATGGAGCCTCACGCCTCTTCACGGATTGCTTGTTTAAAAATTGCAGCATTAGTGTAATCTGAGGGTGGACTTTTGGGTCTTCTGATATCAAAAGGTGACACAAAACCCTCACTGAGCAACCTCCTCAAATCTGCCAAAATCTATCTGGGATGGTGGTCAGTTTTCAGGAAGGGATTCATTGTGAAACTGGTGAGCTGTGAAGTTGAAACTGCAAAGAGGAGCGGGAGTCAGGTGGTAAACTCAGATGATGGGCCGAAGGCAGTAAAGGAATGTGTCCTCCTTTTCTTGTTTTCCAGAGCTGGCTTCTGCTCATGTCTTAGGAAGGGATTCTGGCTAAAGGTTAATAAGGAAGGGACATACTAGGTGTCATCAACTTCCTGTCCTGTCATAGCCTAGAAACTTTTTTTTTTTGAGATGGAGTCTGGCTCTGTTGCCCAGGCTGGAGTGCAGTGGAGCGATCTTCGCTCACTGCAAGCTCCGCCTCCCGGGTTCACGCCATTCTCCTGCCTCAGCCTCCCAAGCAACTGGGACTACAGACACCTGCCACCACGCCCAGCTAATTTTTGTATTTTTAATAGAGACGAAGTTTCACCATGTTAGCCAGGATGGCCTCGATCTCCTGACGTCGTGATCCACCTGCCTCGGCCTCCCAAAATTCTGGGATTACAGGCGTGAGCGACCATGCCTGGCCTAGAACTCAGATTTTAAAGTTTCCCTGGCATCCTGTTGGCCAAGACACAAGGGGTTTGTTCAGTTGATTGGGTGCTTGGTTTTTTGTTTTTGTTTTTGAGACGGAATCTCGCTCTGTCACCCAGGCTGGAGTGCAGTGGCGCGATTTTGGCTCACTGCAAGCTCCACCTCTTGGGTTCATGCCATTCTCCTGCCTCAGCCTCCCGAGTAGCTGGGACTACAGGCGCCCGCCACCACGCCCAGCTAATTTTTTTGCATTTTTAGTAGAGACAGGGTTTCACCGTGTTAGCCAGGATGGTCTCGATTCTCCTGACCTTGTGATCCGCCTGCCTCGGTCTGATCCTTTCATTATAATGCTAGCTGGTTGTTTTGCCTGTTAGTTAATGCAGTTTCTTCATAATGTCGATGTTCTTTACAGTTTGGTATGTTTTTACAGTGGCTGGTACCGATTGTTCCTTTCCATGTTTAATGCTTCCTTCAGGAGTTCTTATAAGGCTGGTCTGGTGGTAACAAAATCCCTCAGCATTTGCTTGTCTGTAAAGGATTTTATTTCTCTTTTGTTTTTGAAGCTTAGTTTGACTGGATATGAAATTCTGGGTTGAACATGCTTTTCTTGGAGAACATTGAAATCAGCCTCCACTCTGTTCTGGCTTGTAGGGTTTCTGCAGAGAGATTCGCTGTTAGTCTGATGGGCTTCCCTTTGTGGGTAACATGACCTTTCTCTCTGACTGCCCTTAACATTTTTTCCTTCATTTCAACCTTGGTGAATCTGATGATTATGTGTCTTGGGATTGCTCTTCTTGAGGAGAATCTTTGTAGTGTTCTCTGTATTTCCTGAATTTGAGTGTTGGCTTGTCTTGCTAGGTTGGGGAAGTTCCCCTGGATAATATCATGAAGAGTGTTTTCCAACTTGGTTCCATTCTCCTGGTCACTTTCAGGTACACCAATCAAACGTAGATTTGGTCTTTTCACTTAGTTCCATATTTCTTGGAAGCTTGGTTCGTTCCTTTTAATTTTTTTTCTCTAGTCTTATCTTCATGCTGTATTTAATTAAGTTGATCTTCAATCACTGATATATTTTCTTCTGCTTAATCAATTTGGTTATTGATAGTTGTGTATTCTTCACGAAGTTCTCATGCTGTGTTTTTCAGCTCCATCAGGTCGTTTATGTTCTTCTCTGCATTGGTTATTCTACTTTGCAATTCACCCAACCTTTTATCAAGGTTCTTACCTTCCTTGCATTGAGTTAGAACATGCTTCTTTAGCTTGAAGGAGTTTGTTATTACCCACCTTCTGCAGCCTACTTCTGTCCATTTGTCAAACTCATTCTCTGTTCAGTTTTGTTCCCCTGCTGGTGAGGAGTTGTTATCTTTTGGAGGAGGAGAGGCATTCTGGTTTTTGGAATTTTCAGTATTTGCGCTGGTTTTTGCCCATCTTTGTGGATTTATCTGCTTTTGGTCTTTGATGTTGGTGACCTTTCGAAGGGGTCTTTGAGTGGACTTGCTAATCCTGTTTGTTTCTTTTCTGTGTAATGATCAGGCCCCTCTGCTGCCAGTCTGCTGGAGTTTGCTGGTGGTCCACTCCTGACCCTGTTTGCCTGGGTATCACCAGTGGAGACTCAGAACAGCAAAGATTGCTGCCTGTTCCTTCCTCTGGAAGTTTCGACCCAGAGGAGCATCTGCCAGATGCCAGTCAGAGCTCTCCTGTATGAGGTGTCTATCGGCCCCTACTGGGAGATGTCTCCCAGTCAGTATACACGGGGGTCAGGGACCCACTTGAGGAGGCAGTTTGACCCTTAGCAGAGCCCAAATGCTGTGCTGGGAGGTCCACTGCTCTCTTCGGAGCCTTCAGGCAGGGATGTTTAAGTCTGCTATAAGCCCCTGACTAGGGCTGCCGCCTTTTTTACAGAGATGCCCTGTCCAGAGAGGAGAAATCTGGCAGTCTGGCCACAGCAGCCTTCCTGAGTTGCAGTGGGCTCTGCCCAGTTCAGTCTTCCCAGCAGCTTTGTTTACACTGTGACTGTAAAACCACATACTCAAGCCTCAGCAATGGAGGATGCCCCTCCCCCAACCAACCTTGAATGTCCCAGGTGGATTTCAGATTGCTGCTGTGCTGGTAGTGCGAATTTCAAGCCAGTGGATCTTGGTTTTCTGGGTTCCATGGGAGTGGGACCTGCGAAGCCAGACCACTTGACTCCCTGGCTTCAGCCCCCTTTTCCAGGGGAGTGAATGGAGTTCTGTCTTGTTGGCATTCCAGGCCTCACTGGGGTATGGGGAAAAAAACGAGCTCCTGCAGAGAGTTTGTTGTCTGCCCAATTGGCTGCACAGTTTTGTGCTTGAAACCCAGGGCCCTGGTGGGGTAGGCACTGGCGGGGATCTCCTGGTTTCTGGGTTGCGAAGACCATGGGACCAGTGCAGTGTCTGTGCTGGAGTTCCTCTGGGTTAGACCCTCATGGCTTCTCTTGGGTAGGAGAGAAAATTCCCAAACCTGTTGCTCTTCCCGGGTGAGACGATGCTCCACCCTGCTTCGGTTCACCCTCCGTGGGCTGCACCCACTGTCCAACCAGTCCCATGAGATGAACCAGGTACCTCAGTTGGAAATGCAGAAATCACCCGCCTTCCACATTGATCTAGCTGGGAGCTGCAGACTGGTGCTGTTCCTAATCGGCCATCTTGAATCCCCATTCAGTTCATTTCTTTATGTAGTGACTATTACAGAGGGTATAAAAAAGAGGTATTTTTACTAATATGCACAATGTTTTTATATAAAATGTTGCTATAAAATACAACAATGTGTGAAAAAATATGAACGTGATAATTTTCAGTTTAGAGGACTTCTGTTTCTGAGACAATTCTTTTAGAGAAAAATAGAGACAATAATGAAGGCATGGGAAAGATACAAAAAAACGAAATTAATGATGTTTTCCCCTTCCTTTGATATTTAGAATTAAAATATCATCTAACATTATATTACTTTAAGATTATATATATATTATATGTAATCATCCTAATATATGTATACATATATTTCTCTTTGATTGGGATTTATAATTTTTTCTAATTTGGGATCAACAATGATTTTTACAAATATCTTGACTTTCCCCAGGGCAATTAGTGCTTTCCTACAGGACAGGTAACTGTTACAATGGTGGTAATAAATAGTGAGGACGTACTTTCTCTTTAAGAATTAAAAACAGGCCCAGCATGTGGCTCATGCCTGTAATCCCTAGCACTTTGGGAGGCCGAGGAGGCAGATCACCTGAGGTTAGGAGTTCAAGATCAGCCTGGCCAGCATGGTGAAACCCTGTCTCTACTAAAAATACAAGAAGTAGCCGGGCATGGTGGCATGCACCTGTAATCCCAGCTATTGGGAGGCTGAGGCAGGAGAATCACTTAAACCCGGGAGATGGAGGTTGCAGTGAGCCAAGATGGAGCCACCGCACTCCAGCCTGAGCAATAAGAGTGAAACTTGATGTCAAAAAAAACACAAACAAACCACAAAAACAAAACCAAGCCACGGAGTTGAAACAGAGCCAATGTCCTTTTATTAGGTTGGTACAAAAGCAATTGCTTTTATGCTAACCTAATACATGGTGTCATGAGTCCAGGGAAATGCAGGCTAGGCTCCAAAATATTGTTACAAAGAGGGCATTTCCTATCTCAATAACAGTAATTTTGGACAAGAGAATATTGAGCTTTATGTCACTTGCAACCTTAAAATCAACTGCAATTAATTTACATTGATAATGACTACAGAAATTCCAGAGCTGGACAGGCATAAAATGGAGAATAATCCCATCTGGAATTTGGAGTTTCATCATCCAGAAAATAAATGCATTGAATCATCACAGTAATAACTTTTATGAGTTTTGCAGTTTAGTGAAGGCTATGGGGCAGAAAGTCAAAACTGCTACCAGAGAACAATGACCACGAGTCTTTAGGTCAAATAAGCTTTCATTATCTAATATGTGAATATGCCACTCATTTAGATTTATGCCTCAAAATGGATTTCTAAAGTCAATAGATGCTGAATAAAAAATAAGAAAAAGGAAATAATGATGCTGTCTTATAATTCATTTATATATTCCTTTTCCTTTACAAACTATATGAGATTTGAAAATTATGCAAGAAATGATACTGAAATATAAGCCATTCAAGAAGGTCTGGTTTGGATGAGTAAATGTTGCTATTGAAAAAAATAACTACAATTAACGTGATTTATTATGTATCCAAATAAGTGGCTAAAAATTGGCAAAAATAATTTAGATGACATTTATTTGGTACTTATATTGTGTCAGAGGACATGCACTGAAGTGTATACTGTAATGTACATTTATCATCTCTAACCGATGACACCATAATGATCCTTGTTTAACAGATACAGAATCCAACATTTAGGAAAGTTAAGTCAATTGCCCACATTCTCATGATTGGCAAGTGGCAGAGCCACAGTAGAGAACAATCCTACTTATTACAATGTCTCAAGTAAACCCATGTCAGGCAGCAACAATTTTTGTAGTATTGTAGGTCATGGTAGGAGACTGCTATATAAAAGATGTTAACATTGAAAACCCACAGATTTTTTTTTTTTAAAGTATGAGTATAGCCAGTTTATAACAGCTAATTTCATCATCAATGACAATTTTTAATTGCTTACACCACATATTAATAGAAGAACATCTGCCATGCTGGTGGTTCAAGATGTGTAAATAAGGAAGAGAAGCAAATGGGACTTCATCAGAGGTTGTGATCTATATTGTACCAAACAACTGAATGAGAAGTGAAAAATACTATAGTTAAGTAACTGGATGTTTCTAAATGTTTAATAATTGCCCAAAGGCTGATTGAGCTTTTCTTTATTCTTTTTTTTTTCTTTTATTTCTTTTAAAATTTCAATTGGTCATTCAGTAAACTGTATTTGAGATAATATGGAGGGTGAATTTATAGGATCAGAGCTAGGTTTGATTCCTGACATGGCCACTTGCTTGCTGTTGGCCTTGGGACTAATTATGATGCGTTATCTTTCCTGTCTGCTGTGATAGCCAGAATAATGGCTCCCCCAAAATCTCTATGTCCTAATCCCCACAGCCTTTTCATATGTTAGGTTACATAACAAAGGGAATTAAAGTTGCAGATAGAATTAAGGTTGCTAATCAGCTGACCTGGTGATGGGGAGACTCCTGGATTAACTGGGCAGAGTCAATGTAATCACGGGATCCTTAAAAGAGTTAGAGGAAGATGTGACTATGAAGAATCAAAGAGATAGCTACTTGAGAAGAGCTCTGTCTGATATCACTGGCTTTGGGAATAGAGGAAGGGGCCATGAGTAAAAGTATTGTGGGCAATCTCTAGAAACTGCGCACAGTTTCTAGAGATTGAACAAAGAAACAGATTCTCTCCTAGAGCCTCCTGGAAGAAACACAGCTCTATTAACACTTCAATTTTAGCCCAGTAAGATGACTTTGGACTTCTGGCCTCCAGAACCGTATGTTCTGTATGATAATAAACTTGTATTGTTTTAATCCACTCATTTTTTGGTAACTTTAGTTAGAGTAGCAATAAGAAACCAATACATTTGACAACTGAATATATTCAGAGTATGGTTGTTTTGAAGATTAAATAACATATGTGTGAAGTGCTAAGTCCAATTCCCTGCACAGTGAAAGAATCAATAATGGTCATTGCTATTGATCTGATTACTTTTATAACAAATATTACATAATTATTATTATTATTATTAAAATACTGAAGAAAGCAATCAAAACAAATTGAGCTACATTTTCCTAAAAACAATGAGAAAGCTTGGATCCACTGGTAAGTGATATTCCAGGAAATGATTGAAAACCTTAGTATTTATAGTAGGCAGGATATAAACTGTGACAAGTATTAACATTTAGAGAAAACAGAAACCACAGGAGAGTCTCAGTATTCTCTTTATCCTACTGAGCTCTTTAATGAATATATTTAAATACTTGGAATAAATCTCTGTTTATTTCAACAAAATTTGACAGCATCAAAATTCTTAAGGGTGAAGATACTTAGAATTTCCATTTTTATGAATAGCTTCACTTTACAGACAACTGACTATATGTAATCTCCATAGTTTGGATTTTGATAGAAATCATTTTAGATATCACCTTTTCTCCTAGTCTCAAAGATGAGTGAAATCAATTTTAACAAATAATTTTATTCCAAATGACTTAAACTTCCCATAATTTCAAAAGTGATTATTCCATGATACAGATGAGATTTTTCAATTGTTTTAAGTAAAACATCTTTCATAACACTTATCATATTCATTTACACAAAGGAGTGCATACTCAACTTCCATGTTCTAGTAGAATCTTTAGCTTTTTAATTCTGTTTTCTATGATGCATGAGTCAATTTTTAAAGCTTAACATAGTGTTTTTTCAGAATCAGGAAAGACTTTTGAAAACTAAGCTTGCATTTTACATTTCTTTAGTGACACCCCTACTTAGAAACCCATTTTTATGGCCCAGATACTCTAGAACAAATTATCTATTGCTCTTCTCCATTCAAAACCACAGAAGTTAAACACTACTATGATCAGCCCATGATTGAAATGATATAATGTGGATAACATAGATAATGTCTTACACATAGGCACAGAATAGATTTCATAATAAGTTTGCTACTCTGTAGAGGCTGTCTTTAGCCAATGCTTTACACAGACAACAAAATTAACTTATGGACTTAAATTGGGTTAACCCCGTTTGACTCATTTGTTTATTCATAAATATTTATTCATTTATTCATGAAGAGTTGTGTATAATATACATAAAGATATTTTACTTGATAATTAGGAGATAATACAAAGACACATAAAGAACAGTCAGTAATTTTGAGTCATCCATGAATAAGGCAGGATAAGAGTGAGGATTAATGCACAAAATTTGCTCTGTGAACAAGACATAGAATATTGTGAATAACAAACAATGAAATTGTCATAGGGTGTCTTGAAGTTGTCTTGGGGTGTTGCTTCACCAGCTGGAAACCTCTGTGTCTAGTGGTGCCTTTTGTCTGAGTATTGCTTGTGCCCACTGGGCTCGATCTGCCCACTAAGCCTAGCAAGCTGTGCTTGGCTTACACTACCAGCCTGGATCCCACAGCTGCCAAGGGCGAGACAGGCAAGGAGCAGCAAGGGGTGTGTGGATGAGTGAGTGTGACATCTGGCCACTGTGCACAGCCAAGCACACTGGCTGCTGCACCAGGGCAGGTAGCTCCAGGCACCCACACAGGTGCCAGCTCCATGGGAAGCTGTGGCTGGACCAGATGTACTGCATGTGGCTTCCACTGATGGTCACCACATCTGGATGAAGGGGATGCAATGGAGCCTGGAAGCTTGGAGATGCCAGGAACCACAGAGCCCCAAAGAGAGTGTCAGAGCCCTGGCTCGGGGATCCCCTATGTGTGGGCTCCTTGAAGGGCTGCAGCAGTTGTCTCCTTTTCCTCGCCAGCAACATGGTGAGCAGGGGGATGTGTTTCAATCCTGTTTGTGTTACAGCTCTTTCAGTCCCACAATTCTGGTACCAAGTCCAGAATGTATGAGGTATATGGACAACTGGAGGGTGAACAAGGAGAAGAGGAACTTCACTGAGAGACAGAACAGCTCTCAGGAGACCTGCATTGGGTAGCTCCTTTCTGAAGGCAGGTTGTCATGACGTCTGTCCAGCTCTCTGTGGAGAGGGAACCTGCAGTGGGTAGCTCCCTTCCTCAGGCAGGTTGTCACGACATCTATCCAGTTCTCAGCAGAGAGGAGACCCACAATAGGTAGCTCTCTTCCTCAGGCAGGTCGTCAGGACATCTGTCCAGCTGTCAATGGTAAGGAGACCCGCAGTAGGTAGCTCCCTTCTTCAGGCAGGTTGTCAAGACGTCTGCCCAGCTCTCAGTGGAAAGGAGACGAGCAGTGGTTAGCTCCCTTCTGCAGGCAGATCTTCCGCCTATCTGTGTAGGTCTAGCTATGTTGGGGGTTTTTATGGGCTCACAAGGGAGGAAGTGCATGCTGATTGGTCCATAGGCGGTATGAGTGGGCCTGGAAAAAGCATCTTAAGGTCTCACTTTCAGCAGAGGACTCTACCCAGAATTAGTAACCTGGCCCCCAGGCATCAGGCCGTCCCTGGCTTGAAGGTGGGGTTTCATCAGGGACCCACCCCTTTCCTCCCAGGGACCTGTCTGCCTCCCACCATCAACATGCTGTCCACTGTACCCAGGCTGCTCCCACCAAGGGGTGCCTGCAGGCCAGTGACAAGCTGCTCTCAGCCCCTCCTCCTCGGCCTCCCTCCCATGTTCATTAGCACCCAAAGTGCAGAGGGGGTGAGGAGGCAGGGGGCTGGCGTGTCAGCACTGCCCCAAACGTGAGCACACCTAACTGGGTTGCAGCAGTACCTGGGCTCAGCCTCAACTTTATTCGAAAACTGGAGCAAACTCTGGGAGCAGGGAGGGGCCAGGCAGCGGCAGCAGGCACTTCTGAGCCTGCAGAGGCAGGAGTCTTCCCTGGCCCCCGAGAGCACAGGGATGCACAGGTCCATAGCCACGCTGGGCAGCTGCAGGTGTGCCCAGGAGGGTGGGGCTCCTGTCCTGCCAATTTGGAAGGGGGCGGGACTCCCACTTGTTCCCAGCTGGCTGGGCCTCCCATACTGCAGCTGGGGTCTTTGCATCTGCTGCTCCAGACTGGCCGTACTGCCATCAAAGTTGCAATACTGTTTGTAGGTAATGAGAAACCTCAATTCATGCTAGATGTTCTCAAAAGTTCTTTGTTTCTGGTACAGAATTTCAAACTATTTTCAAATTATTTTCGGTTCATGTGAAGACAGTAAAAGATTCAAAACAAGACTTTATAAAATGATGTATGAATACAATTACCTTTAGAGTGGAATGGTGGTTCATAGAATCTATGTAAGTATTTACAGTTTTTAGCTATTCTTGATAGCCCCTCAACAATATAAATTTTCTGAAAAATAACTGTATACTGCCATAGCTCCCTCACTTACACACAACGACAAATTCTGGTGCATGCCAGACCTTTCTCGAAATTTCCTTGATGTTATGTTCTGTTTACAATTCATTCTGTCATACAACTTGTTTAGTTGCGCTCTCTGTTCCCCATAAATATGCAATATTTAAACATCTTGATTCCTAGATGTATTATTTTGTTCTATATAAGTATATTAATTATGGTATTTACCATTTTCCTCTGTTTTTATCATTTTTTTCTTCGTAGTCTCAGTTTTCTGTTTTTATATTTTCTCTGTGTTTGTGGCTTGTTTCAAGTGTCTGACAATCCTTGTTTTTCTACTCAAATTAACACGAGGCACTTGAAAGTTCTTTGGAAACTTGGTGCAGGGAATTGAGACTTGCCTATTTTGGACATCTACAAAGGATGATCTGACTGAGCCATTTTGTGGAGCCCTCTAAATGAATGTTACCTTACATCTATTCTTTGGGTTGGTCAGGTTCCCGAGTTTCCTGGCTGACTCACAGTATTCCAGAAATTGAGGAGTCTGAGGGGATAAACATTCAGAGGTAGATGTACTTCATGATGTAAATACTTTTAGAGATCTTCAATGTGTTGTTCAGGAATAGGCGTAATAGGAACAGGAAACTGGTACTGCAAATTCCTGAGTATTTTTGATAATTTATGGTACAAATCAGGTGGTCTCCTGTCCCTACAACCAGTTTGAGATTCGTCTACTTCCCTGTCTCTCTCCCGGAGTGGAAGAATTGATCATTCTGCTTCTCAAGTTAAAAATTATTAATTAGTTAATTTTCACTGTTACCACCTTTCCCATTTTCTCTTTTTTTGTGTGTGATTCTTTGCTTTGTGACACAGTGACAATGAAAGGATACACATACATACACATACATACTTCCAGTCACTCTAGTACATTATTTTTATGGAGCAAATAGAAATAAATATAAATATAGCCAGACTCAGTAGCTCAGGCCCATAATCCCAGCACTTTGGAAAGCCAAGGTGGGCAGATAGGTTGAGCTCATGAGTTTATGACTCGCCTGAGCAACATGGTAATATCTGTTGCTACAAAAAATACAAAAATTAGCTGGGCATGGTGGTGCCTGCCTGGTGTATGCCCAGCTACTTGGGAGGCTGAGGTGGGAGGATGGATTGACCCCAGGAGGCAGAGGCTGCTGTGAGCCAAGATCGTGCCACAGTACTCCAACCTGGGTGACAGAACCAGACCTTGTCTTAAATAAATAAATAAAATGTGAATTATAAATTTTTAAAAAGGAAACTGGGAGTCTCTTATAGATTTTTACATTAGGTATTGATTTCATAAGTAGTGCAAGAATGTGAATTTCCACATGTGGAATGGTGCAAGGTAAGGGTTCTGAATTCCCTTGGATGCCTCTTTCCCTTCATATCCAGAGAATCCCTTGTACAGAAAACGCAGGTTTATCTTTTCCTGACCATGAGATGCATAGCCTCAATTCCTAGGCTTACCCAGGCAGACCTCACAACCCGGTGTACAGTGGCATGCACATGATTCAAATCCTTCTTAGAGTGGACATTTCCTTTTGTTCTTGCACCTGGACATTTCATATTATGGTTTTTGAACTTAAATCTTTATTTACATATTTTGAAAAAAACATATACTTTGTCAATTGTGTATGTTTGTTGTAGGGATGAAGGCTTTTCATTTCAGTTCAATTTTCCATTTTGCTTACAGTAGTCATTAAAATACATTAAAAATGGACACAATTTCTAATGCCATCTCAATTATTAGGCAGAAAATAAGTACGGATGAGACAAATTTGTCATATGTGAATAGATGACACACTTACAATTTCAAATCACACTTACGTATTTATGTTACTGCCAGTAGAAAGGAGAAGCATTGCAGTGCTAACTTGCCATGAACTTTAGTCTGTTAGATCTTTCTGGTACTTTTCTACTTTGCTAATAACATTCATGCCATTCTCAGCTTTATATCTTGGATTGTCTGCTTTTCATTCTAGATTATCTTTCCAATCAATAGTTTTAATCTTCTTTACCCTTTTATCACTAGAAAATACTTTCATCATTAGTTTCTGGATTTTCTCCAACATTTGTACAGTTCTATTAGTCAGCTGCCAAAACTGGTGTAAGGCACATGGGTACACACTGACTAGAATGACAAAGGGATAGAAAGAGAGATTCTCACATCCTTCCTTTCCCCAGCAGTCTCTTAAAAATTTCTTTGTTTTTATTGATAGATTAAAATGTTCAGCCAACAATGTTCCTGCCTTTCATCATGGCTGGTTTTGATGTTTCACAATTATATTTGCATAGGAAGTTATCTGTTAAATTTTTGCACTGTGTTTTACTGAGGAAAGAAGAAATTTAGATGATTTGATAAAAGACTGACTCACAGCCTGTGGGAATCACATATATCCTCTTGGTTCATCTCTAATTCCATTTCTAAGAAGAAAGTACAAACACAGAAAAGAGGGGAAAGACATGGGAAGTGAAGAAGGAGAAATGACTGGTTGGTTAATGATGCTTATTGACCAGCCAAAGTGGCAGCATGGGCTTTGTTTCTTGGGTTAATGAGAAGCATAAGAATAGAAAGATAAGAATAGTAAGAGTAGATAACCAGGTCAGGAGCTTACTGTCTTGAACCCCACTAGTTCCAATTATCTCAAGAAAACATACTCTGAAATAGAGGGCAAAAATACCCATTTTATATTATACTGAGTTTTGTTCCAAACCACAATACAGTGCTTTCCTTATTCTTAATTATTAGAAAAATGATTATATGTACATTCTAGACAAATTATAATTATATCCAGTTTATAATGTAATGACACCAATACAGTATATAATTATATACAGCTTTTTTGTTGCATCTAAGATGTCATCACTTATAGGATGCACCATTATTTTATGTATATCTGTGCTAGATGTGAAGCTCTTGTCTTTCAGCTTCAGAGCTATCCTTTCATGTTCTGCTTTGTCATGTTGGTGCTGGGACTCTCAGCCCACATTTCCTCTTTGCTAGATGGCTCCCTGTTGGGATCTCCCAGCAGGAGTTACTATGGGGAGACAGGAAGGCTGAGGAGGAAGAAGAGACTTGTTCCTTCCTGTTTGTTTCCTGACCCTCTCAGCGTCACTGAATCCCTTGTCATGTCAATGTGTTGAGAATATTTTCTCTCAGTCCTTAGTTTGCCTTCTTATTTTCTAAACAGTGTGCTTTTAATTTTAACATTTATTTTAATTTTCACAATGTCCAATTTATCAAATTCTTTTCTATTTTTAGTGCTTTATGTTCTGTCTAAGAAATATTTGCCTATTCCAAGTTGTGAAGATAACCTTCTGTTTCCTTTAGAAAGATTTATATTTCTGGGTTTTATATTTGGGGCTATGATCCATCTTAAAAATAATTCTTGTGTACAGAGTTAGAACTCGAAGCTTAAAAAAAATCATATGACTATCCATTTGTTCCAAAATTATTTAATGTAAGTGTTCCTTTCCCACTGAATGGACTTGTCATCTTGGTTGAAAGTCAACGGATCATCTATGTGTGGGAATATTACTGTGTTTCTTGAGCCTTGATTATCTTTCAATTATTTGTCTCTCCTTATGCTAATGCTATTCTCAGAATGGGGTGGGGTAGGCCATCACATCTTTTCCTGTTGTTCTTGTTTTCCTTCTCCTTCTCACATCTGTTCTCTTTATCTTTCTTCTTCTTCTCCTTCTTGCTCTTCTTCCCCACTTCCTACTCTTTCTCCTCCTCCTCTCTCAAGATTGTTTTGCATATTATAGATCTATGCTGTCCAATATGTTAGCCATCTGCCCAATGTGGTTTTGAGCACTTAAGATGCAGCTATCCTGATTGAGATGTGATGTAAGTATAAAATATACACTGATTTCAAAACATAGATTAAAAAATGTAAAATATCTCAATAATTTTGGAATATTGATCCCTGTTGAAATAATATTTTGATTTTATTGGCTTAATATGATGTATTATTAAAATTAATTTTACAGTTCATTTTTACTCTTATAAAGTGGTTAGTAGAAAATTTAAAATTATGTGTATCTCACAATATATTTTAATTAGATAGTACTGTTTTTAGATTCTCTTGAATTTCCATCTAAATTTCAGGGTTAAGTTGTTAAGTTTTTAAAAAATATTCTGCTGAAAGTTCCTTATGGATTGCAGTGCATCTATATATCAATTTTGGGAGAATAACTGCCTTAACAATATTTATATTGTCAATTAATAAATATAGTTTATATCTACATTTATGTAGGTCTTCTTCAGTTCTATCAATTTTCTGTAGCTTTTTATGTAAAGGCTCATGCTATCTTTTTCTTTTTGAAATACATATTATTAGGAATTTATGGTGTCTTAAAGTTTTTGAATAGTATTATTTTTAAATATCATTTATAATTTTTTATTTCCATTATGTAATAATATGATTGATTTTTGCCTGCTAACCATACCTTATAACTTTACTAAATTCACTTAGTTCTACTAGTTTGCTTGTAGATTCATTTTGATTCTTAATTAATTCAATATTTTCACTAAAGAAAATATTGTTTCTTTTTAAAATTCTTTATGCTTTATTTATTTATTTCTTACATCATTTTAAAGGCTAGGGGATACAATAGAGGAATTTTACGAGAAAAACATTCAGTCTTTCTTCACAAAGTAGAGGGGTCCAAGGATACTTGTAGGTTTTTTTTAGATGGCCTTTGTAAGATTCATAAATCATCATTTTATTACGAGTTTGCTATGAGCTTGTTATTAATGGATGTTGAATTTTGTCAAATGCTTTTCTTTCACCTGTTGAGATCACCATATGTTTTTCTCTTTTGTTCTACTAATGTGGTATATTATAGTGACTGACTTTTAGTTATTAAACCAGATGTATATTTATAGAATAAAATCTACTTGGTTATAATGTGCTAACTTTTTGTACAGTAATAGACTCCATTAAAAATTTATTAAATAATTTGCACCTGAGTCCATGAGGACAATTACTTTATAATCTTCCTTTCTAATAATATTTTTTGTTAGCATTTGGCATTAGAGAAATGCTGGCCTACTAAAATAAGTTGAGAAAGTTAACCTCATCCGCTGTTTTTAAAAAGAGATTGTATAAGAGTTAATTTTTGTGTAATTGAAAGAATTCAGTAGTGAACAAACTACAAGGCCAAACAGTAAGAGAAAAAGAAAAGAGCAAAAATATTCATAAAACAACAACAAAAACCTAATGAACAATATGATAGGAACAAAGCCTCACATATGAAGACTAACCTTGAACATAAATGGATTACATTATCTGCTGAAAATATACAGAAAAGCTGAATGGATTAAAAAAAAAACACAAACAAACAAAAAACCTGATCCAATGATATGCTGCTTACAGAAACTCACCTTACCCATAAAAACACATATAGACTAAAAAGTAAAGTAATGGTAAAGTGGCTATGTTGTCTGTGGTATATACCCTGGGTTTGTCCTTGCCCACCAGGAAAATTTAGGACATGGACACACATGAGATGTTTATGAACAGAGGTTTAATAGGCAGAAGAGAAGAGAAAGAGAAACAGCTCCCTCTATAGAGAGAGGGATCCCCAAGTGGAAAGGAGCTGCTGGCAACAGTTGTGCCAGATTTTATAGTCTGGTTTGAGAAGGTGGTGTCTGATTTACATAGGACTCGAAGGTTGGTTCCATGAGTTATGACATTTACATAGAGCATGGGGAAGTCTGGTCACCCCACCCTAATCTTATTATGCAAATGAACTCTCTTCTTGGCTGTTGCCATCTTGTCTGTTTCTTACTGTCCATGTGGGTGACAAAGAGAAGGGAAGGTGGAGCCATCATCTTGGACATGTCTAGTCCCTATTTCCTGTCAGCATTAATCTGTGCAAGCTGCCAGCTTGCTTGTCTGTGCCTGCAGCTCAACTTCACAGGCTGCTCTTGTTAGAAAATGATTTGGGGCTGCTTTTCATTAAAAAGAAAAGCCTTACCGAGGACTCCCATACCCTCACTATCTGCCTAAGTGATTTCATCTTAACTCCTCTATCAATGGAAAAAGATATTTCACACAAATGGAAAGGAAAGGTGAGCAGGAATAACTATACTTAAATAAAACAAACTTTAAGTCAAAAACAACTTTAAAAAAAGGACAAAGAAGGTCATTATATTATGATAAAAGGGATCAATCTAGGAAGAGAGTACAGTAATTACAAGTATATATACACTTGATACTAGAACACTCAGATTCATAAAACAAGTATTACTAGAGCAAAAGAGATAGCAAAAGTACAATATAACAATAGCCAGAGACTTCAACATCCCACTCTCAGCAACAGACAATCTAGACAGAACATCAACAAGAAATATTGGATTTAAAGTGAACTTTAGACCAAACAGACCTAACAGATATGTACAGAACATCTCTCCAATAACTACAGGATATACATTCTTTTCATCAGCACATGCAACATTCTCCAGGATAGACTATACTGTAGGCTATAAAAAAAAAGTCTTAACAAATTTTTGAAAATTGAAATCCTATCAAGTATCTTCTCTGATCGTGGTGGAATAAAACCAGAAACTAATACCAAGAAAGACTCCAGAAACTATACAATTACATGGAAATTAAACAACATGCTCCCAAATGATTATTGAGTCAATGAAGAAATTAAGATGGACATTTAAAAAATTTCTTGCAACAAATCAAAATAGAAACACAACATACTAAAATAGATGGGAGACAGCAAAAATAATGCTAAGAATATTTATAGAAATAAATCCCTACATTAAAAAAGTAGAAAGATTACAAACTAACAGTCTAATAATATACTCAAGGAACTGGAAAAGCAAAAGCAAACCAAACCAAAAATTATGAGAAAAGAAATAATAATGATCAGAACAGAAAAAAATAGAAGCTTAAACCATACAAAAGGTTAACAAAATGAAAAATTGGTTTTTCAGAAACATAAACAAAATTGATAAACCACTAGCTAGACTAACCAAGAAAAGAAGAACAAATACCCAGATGAACAAAATTAAAAATTAGAAACAGGACGTTATGACTGATACCACAGAAATACAAAACATCGTCAGGGACTATTATGAAGAACTATATGCTGATAAACTGAAACACTTAGAGTAAGTGGATAAATTTTTGGATACATAAAACCTACTGAGACTGAATCAGAAAGAAATATATAACCTGAACAGAGCATTGAGTAGTGAGATTGAGTCAGCAATAAAAAGTCTCCCCAAAACCATAACAAAAGCTCAGGACTGGATAAATTCACAGCTAAATTCTACTAAATATATAAAATGAACTAATACCAATCTTCCGGGAACTGTTTCCAAAAACTAAAGAGGAAGAAATTCTCCATAATTCATTTTATGAGGCCGGAATTACTGCATTTATTGCATTACCTGGATACTCAAACCAGACAAAGTCACAACAACAATACAAAACTACAGACCAGTGTCCATGATGAATAGAGATGCAAAAGTCCTCAACAAAATGCTAGCAAACCAAATTCAACAGCACATCAAAAAGATAATAAAACATGATCAAGTGGGATTTACAGCAGGAATGGAAGGCTGGGTCAAGACATGCAAATCAATAAATGTGATGCATCACATCAACAGAATGAAGTACAAAAACTATCATCATCTCAATAAATACAGAAAAAGCATTTGATAAAATTCAACATCTCTTCATGATAAAAGCTCTCAACAAACTAGACAAGGAAGGAACATATCTCAAAATAATGAAGGACATATATGTGAAACCTACAGGTAACATCCTATTGAATGGGGATAAGTTGTAAGTCTTTTTTCTAAGAACTGGAACAAGACAAGGATACTCACTTTCAACACTCATAATCAACATAGTACTGGAAGTCCCAGCCAGAGCAATCAGGCAAGAGAAAGAAATATTACAAAAGAGGAAGTTAAGTTGTCCTTCTTTGGTGATAGATGGTATGATCTTATATCTAGAGAAAACCAAAGAATGTACTAAAAACTCTTAGACTTGATAAATGTATTCAGTAAAGTTGTAGGATACAAAAATCAACATAAAAATCAGCAGTGTTTCTATTCACTAATAATGATATAGCCAAGAAAGAAATCAAGAAGACAAATCTAAATTTAGTGAATTTGTTCATATAATCAAAATTGTCATACTTACTGTCTGAACATGTTCATTACTTTCCCTATTCTTTTTTGTGTCTATAAGCTATGAAATGTTTCTTTTTTTCCTGATATTAAAATTTTGTGTTTACTCTCTTGTTTTTTTCACTAGTCTTGCTATGCTTTTATAATTTTTTGTTCTTTAGAAAGACAGACTTTTAACTTTGTTGATGTTCTTTTTGACTTTTTTCTAATTTATTGATTTCTGTTATTTCAAATATATTTCCTTTTTTCTTTTATACTTTCCATCCCTCAGATAAAATTATTCAGCTAGGTACACAAGTGAGCCATCCTATCCATTAGATTATTTACCATATGTATTATATTTATTTTAGTCTTTGTCTGATAGTTTCAACTTCTACGTCATTTCTCAGTAGTTTTCAATGGAATATTTTCTCTTTTGACCATGTGTAATCTATTTTCTTCCTTCTTTGTGTGCCATGTAATTTTTGGTTATATATTGGATATTCTGTATGTACGAATAGTACAGAATCAATAAGTGATATTTGTTTCCCCCAAATGGCAACCATTATTCTATTTGATGTCAATATAGGGAACTACAATTTAGCTTAAAGTGGAACTTGATCTAGTCTTTGTTGTAGTTTTAATCATATTCAGTTCACTACTTCACATATTTTAAGGTACAGAGAAAAAAAAAATCCCCTTCAGTGGGACTTTGGATCTGAGCATTGACAAGATTCCAGAACTTTCTCATGCTTTGTAGTTTAGCAGGTCCATTTCTAAACTGTCTGAGATTTCTCCCTGATTTTCAGCCTGTATCCCAGATTTTTGAGTCACTGTGGATTTTTTCCCCAATTCTTTCACCAAATTCCTCTGCCTTAAAATATTTCTTGCCACCCTGCTGTCCTGCCTCCAGCCTTTTGTGGGTCACTTCAGTGTACCCAGTAAAGACTAAGAGAGTTTTGAAGGAAGTTATCTCCGCTATTATGTCATGACCTCAGTCCTTGGAGTGTGGCTGTAATGCACAAAATGAAGGCTCAGAATTCCATTGAGGGGTATCAACTCCTCTGCTGCCCTGCACTCAGTCTTTGATAGCCTGCTTTGCACTTGCTGAGGTTCAACTTGCCATGATGAAATTTCTCTTGCTATCTTGCCATGATGAAATTTCTCTTGCTATCTCTTGCACTACATCTCTCTCAGCTTTTCTTCTGTGACTGTAGTCACTACATCTCTCTCAGCTTTAATTCCTTGACCCTAGTTCTTGGCAAAATACCTTGAGGTATTTGCTTATGGTTGATGAGAGGAATTGGCAGTAAGGCAGAAACCCTCAATGGTAAGGGCTTTTTAAGAATCTCTTCTTCATTTCAGCCACATGTAGTTATAACACTGTTAAAAGCCTGGCTGATCTTTAATTTCTCTCTTTCACTTACCTTCAGTTTATGATTATATATTATTTTCAACACTCTGGCAGGGATGTAAAAATGAGTTTATTTTTCTCTTGGTAGTGTTGTCACTTTCTGAAATTGAGGTTATTTAGGCTTGTTAGTCTTCTTAACTCTTGGATTTTCTTTAAACTATCATTTTGTCACTTATATGGCTTATTGTTATTGTTTTGGTGGATATTATTCACATGTAGTTTTTTCACTTTCTAATCAGAATAAGCGGTCTAATATAAATTTGTCCTAGAATTACATTTTTAGCTTACTTTAATTCTTATCTACTTTTCTTCTTTATTTTTGTTCTTTATAGTCTCAGGTACTTCTTAACGAATTGCTTCCTTCTATTTCAAAGAGGCCATGTTTCTTTGAACTTATAAAGATGCAAGAAGGTTTTTATAAAAGGTTTTAAACCAAAATATTAATTACCATTTATCAAGTATATGGCATTTCAACTTATAAATGCAAGAAACTATGAGGTAATCATTGTTATTCCTGCTTTCCAAAATTGTAAACTGAGCATAGACTTATTAAATTACATGCTTAAGATGATACTGTTAATTTAGCACATAATATGATTGAGATTCTAACAGAGATTTGTCTAATTTAGCTATTGTGTCTCCATACATATGTATGTTCATTGCAGCACTATTCACAATAGCAAAGACATGAAATCAGCCTAGATTCCCATCAGTGATGGACTGAATAAATAAAATGTGGTACATATATACCATGAAATACTCTACAGCCATAAAAGAGAATGAAATCATGTCCTTTGCAGCAACATGGATGGAGCTAGAGGCCATGATCCTAAACAAATAATTGCAGGGACAGAACACCAAATACTACATGTTCTGTTTTATGATTGATTTTGATGAATGCTTCATCAAAATCACTAACCATATTCCATTCATGATTACTGGGAGCTAAACACTGAGTACACATGGACACAAAGAAGTGAACAATAGACTCTGGGACCTACTTGAAGGTGAAGGGTGGGAGGAGGATGAGGATTGAAAAACTACCTATCAGGTATTATGCTGATTACCTGGGTGCAAAATAATCTGTACACCAAACCCCCATCACATGCAATTTACCCATGTAACAAACTTGCACATATACCCCTTAAAGCTAAAATAGAAGTTGGAAAGAAAACAACAACAGCAAAACTATATTATACAATCATTTTCAAGTATTATTACAACTAAAAATTTCCTAATTTTAGCTCTGGTTAAGTGCTAATGTATGCAAGTAAGTACAAATGTAAGAGCCATATTAGATTTGTTGTTCTAATTTACAATATCTTTTACAATTCGGTCAGTTTTTTTGTATTTCCTTGCTAGTTTATTCTGACCAGCTTTTGAACCATGCTGAAAAGATATTTTTTATTAGATAATTAGTGCTTTAATAAAGCAAAATTCTAATTAATCAGTAGCTCTGTGTTTCAAAGTACATACTGTTTAAGACAATATAGTTCATAAAATAAGAAAAATTCTAATTATACAACTAGTTATATCATAAAAATCATACCATTATTTCATAGAACCAAACACAAGCAAAAGTCTACTAAAACTACTAATGTTAACAATGAAAGCTGGACAGTTGATCATTTCAATAATTAAAGTCCAAATGAAACAAATAAAATTCTCCCTTTTTACTTGCGACAAAAGCTAATAAAAATGTGGAATATCTCAAAAATAATCTTCTGTTTTTAAACACATGCTATATTGTTTCTTGGAATTCTTTCTTCTGGGTTCTTAATTCAGAAGTCTCTTTCAAAATATGGATTATTAGAATGCCCTTTCATTTTCCTTTCTGTTTACATAAAAATGTTATGTTAATTTTACTATTCTTGTTATTGTTGTTTTTTCACTATCTAATGCAGAAAGCTCTACCAAAACTCAGTGTTTGCCAAAGGGTGAGTATGGATTTGCCTCACTCTTTCACAAATTCTGTTTGAAACCCCTTCTCAGAGACTGTTGTCCACATCTTTTGGCCCAATTCTGTTCTGATTTATCTTCTCCTATGCTGCTGTGGTTTGAATGTGTCCCCAAAGGTCATGTGTTGAAAACTTAATGCCAGTGCAACAGTGTTGAGAAGTGGGACATATAAGAGGTGATAAGGTCATGAGGGCTCTGCCCTCATGAATGGATAAATGCGATTATCACAATAGTGGAGTCCTTACAAAAGGAGGAGGTCACACCCCTTCCCTCTCTCTCTCTCTCTCACCCATCTGATGTCTTCTGCCATATTATGATGCAGTAAGAAGGCCCTCACCAGGTATGGCCCCTTGACTTTGGACTTCCCAGACTCCAGAACTGTGAAAACATGCATTTCTATTGTTTATAAATGATCCGGTCTCAGGTATTCTGTTATATCAGCACAAAATGAACTGAGATGCATGTCCTCTGCCTCACTCTCTATTGCTCTGTACAGATTAAGTTCCAGAATTCATGAATATTGAGGCTGTCTCCACTCCTGCATACATAGCTTTATTTGTGGGAATATCCTTTGCCTGATGCATTAAGCCATAACTTTTTGCCTTTATTGAAACATAGCTCTTCCAGATATAGCCATCTCTAACCACATACAGAAGGAAAGGTTTTGGTTTCCTCAAAAACAAGCACTCATTCATCACAATGGAATGTCTAGGTATTTTAGTAGATACAGATGTACTATTTTTTAATGGCTGTTCGTTGGTGGGAATGAGGAGATAATGGAATGGATAAAGAAAATAGTTCTTTCGACAGTTTAGGTAAGGCAAGACTATAATTTTGAATTACATCCAAAAACTCTAAAGAAATGAAAAAAACCATATAATAATCATGTTTTCTAGGTGGTTTTAAATTTTCTTTTTTCATGTAGTGTAATAAATAGTTTAGTCAAATATATGGAAAATCTGAATGCATAATTGCTAATTAGATGCATTATGGTTATGCATAACCATAAACCAGAAGCGCTGAAGTACAACTAATGATCATTTTTCTTTTCTTTTTTTTTTTCTTTTTGTTTGTTTGAGAAAGTGTCTCACCCTGTTGCCCAGGCTAGAGTGCAGTGACACAATCCTATGGCTCACTGCAGCTTCAAACTCTCAACTTCTGGGCTCAAGCAATCCTTTCACCTCACTCTCCTGAGTAGCTGGGACTACAGGTGTGTGCCTCCACACCCAGCTAATTTATTTTATTTTATTGTAGAGATGGCATCTCACTATGTTTCCCAGGCTGGTCTTCAACCCCTGGGTTCAAGCCATTGTCTCATTTTGATGTCTCAACGTGCTGGGGTTACAGGTGTGAACCACTGCACCTGGTCTTTTTTTTTTTTTGTAAGTCTGAAAACTCATTGAAGATCTCTGAATGGTGGACTTCAGTAATTCACTTCAGCAATGAACCTTTATTTGGATAATGATATAGCTAAAAATTGATGTATAACAGTATTATAATAATTTGATAATATTACAGTGTTATAATTTTATAATATAACAATATCATATTAATGTTATAACACTATAATGTTAAAACACACTTCTAAAACTCATGGCTTTGATCTATAAGTCCATGTTTTTTTAAAAACTGTTTCTGTTGTGATAGAGTGTTCTTACAACAAATATAAACCATGTTTTTCAGGAGAAAATGAACTTTTCTTGCTACTAGAATGCTAGAAAATTCTCCCATAGCTTTCATAGAGAAGACCCTATGTGATGTAGTGAACATTGTTATGCATTATTCCTCATTGCAAGCAAATGTCATACTATCAAACCTCATTTAGTAAAAACAGGTCTATAAGAAGCACATAGTAGCACAATTTGAATGTGCTTCTTTGTGAGGATATGTTCTAAGAAAAGTGAACGCTGGGCAGCTGATCAGTTACGTGTTCTAATTTTCAGATCTAAGCTTTGAAGAGGTGTTATGAGATTAAGATTTTAATCTCTGGCACAAATCTGGAGTGCACATTTTATGGTAATACAGAAGGGTTATTCATAAATTCTGACCTTCAATAATGAACAAGGAGAGCTAAACAGACTACTTGATAATGGAATCAAGGGGTCCTAACAGTGTGCCCTAGGGCATGGCTAATATTGTTTTTTTCCTGAAAATAGTTCTGAGTAATTTAGATACATAAATATATTTCTTTGTCATTATTTGGAATTATTAATAAAGCGACAAGCAAAATGACTGGGGGAAAAAGCCACCAACAACATCCCCCAAAACCTTACCATGAAATAAAAACCTTATAAATATTTTAAAATCTTTTTAAAGCCACCCAAGATAATATAGATATTTTTTTCTAATTTTAAAATTTACTACATTTACTAATTATTTTTATTCTAGCTTTACTCAGCTCCTGTGTGATTTATAGAGCTCTTAATCTTTAGGAACAGCCCTGTACATAAAATATGCATTATTAATGTCTTTCTATCTCTTCCCCAAATTCATATTGATTATGCAATATGTTGTGAAGAATCATTGATCACTTAACTTACCAATACTTTATGCAGAGTGATGAAGTCTAGTTCATAAATCTATGGCAGTAAATTTGTTAGACCAATTTCTTTTCACAGGAAATTTCCAGCATTCAAGTTAATGAAGGAATTTGTTGTGCCCATTTCCAAACACAATGCCATTTACTGACAGCCACACATTGATTGGCTGTGTGTCCCTTTAAATCTTTGGCTTGCCTGGAGTTGAATGATTTAGGCATCAGCAGAGTGCACTTTAATTAGCCTTGAGGAAATCACGGTGGGGATGAAATAAGTTGGCTTGTTATTTTTCTGTTTGCACTAACACCAAATAAGAACATGTAATTGGATTTTTAAAAAGCGTTGTCAGTCCTCTGGAGTATGCTTTGTTTACAGTTATGATTGCCTTATCTAATATGAGTGTCACACCTCCTAAAAAAGGGCCTTTTTCAGAGTCTGAAAGGTGTTGCATCAGGAAGATTTTATTTAAATTGTGCCCCTGCTGTCTAGGCCTCCACTTGATGCACTTAAAAGGAGGCCTGCCACATTACTTGGTATCACTGTGTGTCTGCAGCTGTGCTGCCTAGTGCTGGTACACCAATGACTTTCCCACTCGGAGCTGAAATAACAGAGAAAGGAAAATCAATCATGGATAAAAGTTACAGGATTCTATTTGCAAGAGTAAGCAATTTAGATGCTTCTCTATACTTCCTACAAGTCACAAGGGGATAGGAAAGAAATCTTGTATCCTCTTGGGCACAACAACTAGTAGTTTTCTTTCACAGAACGTCAGTATCAACTGGAGAAGATTGAAGAGAATAAGTGTGTGTGTGTGTGTGTGTGTGTATAATCACATAGTAAAAATATTTCAAGCACTTAGATAAAAAACCATTCAGATTAGGAAGGAATCAATATTCATCTTCCCCTACCTTTTTGATTTTTCACTTCTAAGTTACAAGCCTAAAATGTAGGTATGCTCTAAACTGGAAATTTGTTGGAACAAAAAAATTAGGGCTAATATTACTATGAAATAACTTCTTTCATGTCAAAAAGATGTCGTTCTTCTAAAGAAATTGTTTGAATTAAATGATGAAGGGGGATCATTGAGGAATATTAATTTCTGGTAACATAAAAATCAGGTTATTCCCAGTTATATAAAAACCACACAGAAAAGGACAAGAAAGCTACAGATCAATATTGCTTGAGAATAAACATGCAAAAATATTTAATAAAATATTAGAAAGTATAATCCAGTAATACATAAAGGAAGTATTATAAAATGGCCAAGTGAGGTTTGCCCCAGGACTGCAAATTGAGTTTAACATTTGAAAATCAATCAGTGTAATTCACTATATTTACAGAGTAATGACTAATGGTATAATCATCTCAATAGGAACAGGCAAAGTAAAGAATTTTGATAAAATTCAATATCCATTTATGATAGAAACTTTCAGTGAACTAGAGATAAAAGAAAACTTCCACAGTGCAATAAAGCCTAATATATCTCCACAGTTTAATGACGAAAGATTAAATTATTTTTCTCTTAAGTTTGGGAAAAAGCAAGGATGCCTATTCCCACTGCTTTAATATACAACTTTTTACTGGGTGACTTAGGGGCATTGAGGGGTTGGGGATGGGGTCCATAGGCAAGTAAGTTGGAAAGAAGATGTAAAACTTTATTAATAGACAGCATGATTGGTATGCAAAAAAGGAATCCATAATATGAAAAGCCATTAAAACTAATAAGTGAATTTAGAAACATTTCAGGATAAATGGTCAAGATATAGAAACAATTGCATTTATATATATATAATTTATATATTTAGGAAACTAAATTTAAATAGCAATGTCATTTTTTATAATTTATTTTTTAAAGTATATTTTGTCTTTTCCTGTTTTTTGTTTTGTTTTGTTTTGTTTTTGAGACAGATTCTCACTTTGTCATACAGGCTAGAGTGTAGTGGTGCAATCTCAGCTCACTGAAATCTCTGCCTCCTGGGCTCAACCAATCCTCCTGAGTAGCTGGGACTACAAGAGCATGCCACCATACCTATTTTTTGTTTATTTTTTGTGGAGATGAGGATTCACTGTATTGCCCAGGCTGTGCTCAAGCAGTCTACCCACCTTGGCCTCCCAAAGTGCTGGGATCACAGATGTGAGCCACCACTCCTAGCTAATGCCATTTTTGATAGCTCAAAAATTATAAAACACTTATTAGAGACAATATTAATATAATCTCTAAGATCTATACACTTAAAAGTACAAAATGTTGTGAAAAATGAAAGGAAATCTTTTTAAAAAGAGAGAGATAAACCATAACTATATATTGGAAGATTCAATATTATTAAGATATTCTCCAAAATGGGTCTATACCTTCAATACAACCTCAGTCAATATTCTAACAGGCTTTATATTTGGGGGAGAAATTGAGAAACTATTATAAAATTTGTCAAGGAATACAAAGGATCTACAGTGGCCTAAATTTTTTTGAAAAAGAACAAAGTTAGAGGCCTTATGCTACTTGATTTCAAAACTTTCTGTTATGCTATGGTAATCAAGATCTAAGGTAGACAGACACATATATGGAAGGAACAGAATAGACTGTCCCAAACTAGACCACACAGATATGTTCAACTGAGTTCCTAAAAAGTAACCATGGCGTTTCAGTGGCAGAGGCATTGGGAGGGTGGGGTGCAGTAAGGAATAGATTTTTAAACAAATGGTTATGAGACAACTGGGTGTTAGTATGGAAAAATGCACTTCAACACTTACCTCAGACAATGAACAAAAATGAATTTAAAATGGATTATAATCCTGAATGTAAAATCTAAAGCTACAGCTTCTAAAAGAAATTATAAGGGACAATCTTTGTGACTTCGTGACTTTTGTGACTGCTGAGAATGTATAATAGTAAAATTTATTTGAGAAACTGTTTGCCAGTTTTATTTTTATAAAAAGTTAAATATATACCACTTGTCATATGAACTGGCAGTAACACTCCTTGGTGTTTCCTTAAGAGAAATGTAAACATGTATACACAAAAGATATATATATATATATACACACACACATATATAGGATTCATAGATGCTTAGTTTTAATACCTTACAACTGGAAATCACCCACCAATTCATAAACAAGTGAATGGATACAAATTATAGTATTTACATAGAATGGAATACTATTCATCAATAAAAAAAAAAAAGAAATACTGGTATATGTTGCATACAACAACATAGGTGAATCTCAAAAACATTCTGAGTAACAGAAAAAATCTAAACCCAAATTAATACAAGCCTATTACATATTATGTTTACCAATGTGATAAGGAATGCATTGCTGATAGGGCAGCAGTATCAATGAGAAGCTTTGGTAGATGTCCTTTCTAGGCATGACTAACTGTAGGAGACACTGTTATTGAATGGAATTATGTGGTCACTAAGGGGCTTGTGGAAATCCAAACTAGTAGTAATCTGGTGGAAGTAAGATGAGTGCAAATTATCTTCATGAATGGCTAGGTCAGAAAGGGTTGGAGTGGCTACCAGGAGACCTGACCCATGAGGAGCTATAGAGATGGTTATAAAATGTGTTGTCACTAGGGTGTTATGTTGTCTGTGCAGCCAAAAGAAATTAAAGATTTATAATCAGAGGCTCATGTTAACTGCCTTAATAAAGGTTTCCAATCCTAAATCCATTCTCAGAGTAGAAATAACCATTGACTGAGCAGCACATCACCCCACTATATCAATGGCACCCTATCAATTTGACTAATGAGCAAGAAGTATAAAATAGGTTTGAGGTGAGATAAAGGTTCTTCAAAGAGTAGGATATAAAGATTAAAACATGATGGCATCCAAAGGTAACAACCAGGGTAGGGCACTAGCAATGCCAGAGAACACAAGTAAGTTAGATGAGTTGGTTACCAAGAAAGATATGCGGTTTACAACTATTGTATTGATCCCTCTCCCTTAGCACACCCTCATTCCTTCTTGGGAGTCCCTTGTGACAGACTGATGGAGGAACAATTTGGCATGAATAAGTTACCTAAGTATTTTGAGTGTAACCAAAAAGGAATTGGTGTTGTACTGTGGTCCCCACTTGGTCAAGGCCTTGAAAGACAGTAGTAAGAGACATATCCCCAGTAGACTGCGCTTTGCTCTGGTCATCCATGTTATTCTAGTCATTCATTTTATGTAAAAAGAGAAATCGCCTAAAGTAAGAATATCCATCCATGGATTCATGGACAGTACCAAATAGCTTATCTATTTAGTCTAGAACTTGGAAGAAGAAAGATTAAAAAAATGAGAACAAGGAGATTTGAAGAAAAGACCTGTGAATGGAGTGAGCACATCGTAGAAAACTCTTTGTATCCCATTTTAGCACCCATCTGGGACAATTCACCATGTAGGAGGTAGTAAAAAATCAATTAGACTGAAAACTTGGCCAGCTGACTTTGGCAGCCTTTGTTACAGACCACCTCCATGCCGGCACAATGAGTTCCTGAAGGGAATGGTCATGCTAGCAGAGTTGGAGGCTCTGTATGGATCTAACATCATGAGCTTCCTTACAATAATGTTATTTTAACTAGCGTGGAAGCTGAATATTCAATCTGCCAATACAGGAACCAACTGCGAACACCTCTGATATGACACCGCCTCCAGAGGAGACTAACAAATCATTTAGTGGCAAGTTAAAATACATTAAACCCCTTTATTTTGGAAGGGGCAGGGATTAGTTTTGACGGTGATTGTCAGATTTCGAGGGTACAGATCTGCATTTGTTGCCTGCAGGAATAGAAACAGAACCACCATCTGAGCACTTACAGAGTATTCAATCCATCAACATGAAATTGTGCATAATATTTTCTCAGACCAATTGATATAGTATGGATATTTGACTCCTTCAAATCTCATGTTGAAATGTGATCCCCAATTTAGAAGGTGGGGCCTGGTGGGAGGTGTTTGGGCTTTGTGGACACATCCCCCATGAATGGCTTGGTGCCCTCTTAACTGTAATGAGTAAGTTCTCACTCTGAGTTCATGCGAGATCTGGTTGTTAAAAAGAGTTAGGGACCTCTCCCCTCTCTTTCTTGCTTCTGCTCTCTGCTGTGTGATACACCTTCTCTCTCTTCACCTTCCACCATGAGTGGAAGCTTCCTGCAGCCCTCACCAGAAGCAGATGCTGGTGCCACACTTTTTGTACAGTCTGCAGAACTGTGAGCCAAATAAGCCTCTTTTCTTTATAAAGTACTCAGTCTTAGGTATTGCTTTATAGTAACGTAAATGGGCTCAGAGAGGATTTCCTCATGCCAGAAGTTCAAGGCTGTAGTGAGCTGTGATCATGTCACTGCACTCTAGCCTGGGCAACAGAGCCAGAGACCCTGAGTCAAAAGAAGAAGAAGAAGGAAAAAAAAAAAAAAAAAAAAAGAGCAAGAATGTCTGCTGGTCTCTTCACACAAGTCCTCACATGGAAAAACACCTTAGGAGGGCTTACCATTTGCTCAGTGCAAATGGACTAATTCCTTCATAGCAATGCAAACACAGCCACGGACTCATTTTACAGCAAAGTAGCTCTGGCAGTGGACACATAACCATGGGGTCCACAGATTCTGTCACCCTGTGCCCATTAAGTAGAATACATGACATTAGGGCCTAGAGGGGAGACAGAAGTGCTTTCTTCTCCACAAGCTTAGGTTCTGTGTCCTATAGGTCTTGTTTGTTCTACAAGAGATAGGGTTAGAATTCTATTTAAGTACAAGCTTTGAGCTTTGTCTGCAATCTTTTCATTTAGGCTCCTTATACCAAGGAACTCTCAGGGCAACAGAGGAATCACTACAATGGTAGGGATAGTTGACTCTGGCCATCAGAAGGAAACAGAGCTATTATGACACACGAAGGGGAGGGGTTTGCAGGGAAGAAGAAGTTTGACGCTTAGGTACTTTTCTTGGTACTCTGTTGGCCAATTTTAATGGTAAATGGACCAGGAAAGCAGCCACAACCTGAGAACTCTGTACTGACTGTGGTCTCAGACCCCTTGGTGATGAAGTTCTGTGTCAGTCCATTAGCAAAGACACCTTGCACAGTAACAGAACCTGCGGAATATGAGAAAAATCTAGAATGAGAAGTAGAGGTGAAAGATGATGAGTATCAGCTGCAGGCCTAAGATGAACTGCAGCGGTGAAAGCTCAGAGCAACAAGATGAACCGCCTCATGTTCTGTGGCTTAACCTAGTACAGGGAGAAGAATTTGTACAGGAGAAGAAATCAGTGTGTTTATTTTCTCTGTGTTGTTTTTTTTCTTGGAACATTAATGAAGAAGACTGCCTTTTAGTCAAAGACCAACAGTTTGCTATTGACCAGACCCTTAAGATCAACTCTGTCTGCCAGGACTTTCTTGTGGGCCTGGACTATACAATCCAGTATAAATTATAAGAACATTTGGCCCTATTTAAGCTTGGTTTTACTTCAACCGAAGTTGCTACATGAACTTAATGCTTTTCTTTATTCTACTACACAAAGGTCACCACTGTGAGATTTATTTGATTTTGCAGTCTGGGTAATTAATTTGTTCATTCTGTTCACTCAGCATCAGCACTGTTTTTTGGAACAGTGCTACCAAAGCAAAGATTAATTTACATGGTACAATGCATCTAGAATAATCATTACCCCACAGAATTGTTATTGCTTGAATTCTAAGGAGAGAGAAGATGTTTCCCTACTGAGATAAAAAAGATTCTATTACAGTTTTTCATGAAAAACGAAAAGAAATGTGTCTAAACTTTTTTGAACAGGAGAACTTTTTGAAACTTTTAATTTAAATATACTAACTCTAATGTACTATTTTCTTGACTATTCTGGATAAATACCTTTGAGCTGCAAGGACTAAGAAAAAAACTCACCTAGTGATATTTTAAATAAAGGATATAGAGAAATCTAGAAATGTATGGAGGGCAACAAGTGCAGAAAACATCATTGGAAAAAAACAAAAGACTGCCTGTTTCTATCTCTCAATTCTCAAAACTGCGCATATCTTTTTTCATGCCACACAACCCTTTCTTCTTTCTGTTTTATTTTTTATGTCTATGCGAATTGCTTCTTACTCTCCCTCATCTATTTGGACATGGTTCATTATGGCCTACCATAAAAACACAGCCTAAGCCCTTCAATCTTCAGTGCTATTAGCTCAGCTACCCATTGTCCTTCCACATCTCAGATGAATCTGACCAGTTTAACGCAGATCAGGTGAAAACCACAGCCCAGTTGGCTGAAGGTAGTTAGGGAGGTGGGGTCATAGATTTGAACAGGCTCTCTAAGTCCAGTCCTTCAGCAGTGACATTTTGTGGGCAGGCATGCCCAAAATATGTCTATTACTCTGATCCAAAATTGTCAAATTGTCTGGGCTCCAGCTAGAATAATAAAAATGCGTTTATTACTTAGTTTACAGCTGGTTTCAATGACAGTATTTAATTAAGTTTATAGTGCCAATTGAGGCTCCATGGTGTAGAATGCATTTGGACTAAGGAGTAATATCCACTTCTCAGGCAGGTCAGGATAACAAAATCAGCTGGTGTACAATAAGTGGTTGGATGCTACAAAATGAAAGACAAGCTGTCACAATGGCAGCTTTTGGCTGCATGCAGACACACTAAGCTTTGATTGTTGCCACAGATATACACATAACAGAAATAAGAAATTGTTTTAGCAGATTGGAATATTCCATTCTAAATAAATCTCTATAGCATAAACATCAATTGACAAAGACAAATTCAGTTATATGACTCAATTAGAAAGTTTGATTTTTCATTTTTTTACTGACTAGCACATTATTGGCACAATATATAACTATGGTATCAAAAGGTCTACAGAATTTCGTGTACTTTGAAGCTCTATAGGAAAATAAAATTCTACATCTAATCACCCCTCCATAACTAAAGCAAGTCAACTCTTCCTGACACCAGAGATGGTGTCAGTAGTTTTGTATATCATTGTAATGTTGGTCTTCCTGCTTTTATCAGTCTGTAGCATGTATGCTACGTTTGTACTAAATTTATAGTAAATTATGACTACCGATTTTATCTTTCCTAGTAAGTGCAATAGCTGTGAGATTGTTGAAGTTGCTGATAAGCTAAGCTTTATAATTACAACTAAAAGAGAAAACAAAACAAATTCAATGCCATCAAAATTCATACATTTAAGAAATTTAACTGTTCATGAATATGCCTATGTCTATAGCTTCTGTATGCCTTAATGGGCATAGGGACAACACATACCCACATATTTTTAGAACCTAAGTGCTCATAGAGGAATTTCTATATGTGTAAAATGCATTCATATTTTATTATTCTGTTTTACTTTATTTATTTATTTTTTTGAGACACAGTCTTGTCCTTGTCACCCAAGCTGGAGTACAATGGCATGATCTTGACTCACTGCAACCTCTGCCTCCTGGGTTCAAGCAATTCTTTTGCCTTAGCCTCCTGAGTTCCTGGGATTACAGGCACCTGCCACCATGTTCTGCTAATTTTTGAATTTTTAGTAGAGGTGAGGTTTTTCCATGTTGGCCAGACTGGTTTCGAACTCCTGACCTCAGGTGATCTGCCTACTTCAGCCTCCCAAGGTGCTGGGATTACAGGCATGAGCCACTATGTCCAGCTGCATTCATATTTTGAATGTACTAAATGTTTAATCTGAGAGAGATTTTTCCTTTCAACAAAATCGTGTCTTGTCATCATATTTAATTCTTCAATTTTCAGGATTTTATTAAAAATGCATTAAATACAGATGCAAGATCAAATAGAAAAATAAAATTATTCTTATAGACAAAATATGCTTCAATTATCTAGCCATTTGTAGTAAAAGCTACTTCTGCATAATATTTTCAAGGTAATTTTCTAGCTTGATTTATCATGTAAAGCAGACTAAATCAGTCTTTTGCAATTAATAGAATATGAGAAATATTACAGAAGTTTGTTGTATATGTAAATAATGTAGAGTATAAAGAAGATATTGAAAACCACTGGATAAAATAAAGCCACATGTTTATTGAAAATATATTTTCCCATACAAATATGCTTAACTGAAAACATACTAATTAATTCTATTACCACTTATTACTACTTCATTTCTTTAATAACAGCTTTATTGAGATATAATTCATATGCCATAGAATACACCTTTTTAACATGAACAATTCAATTTTCTTTACATATTCACAGGGTTGTGCAACCATCACCACAATCTGTTTGAGAACTTTTTTGTCTTTAAAGAAACAAAACAAAACAAAACAAAACCATACTCATTAGTAGTCACTATACATTCTTCACACTTCCCAATCCCTGGCAACCATTCATCTACTTTCTATCTTTATAGATTTGCATATTCTGGATAGTTCATATAAGCGGAATTATAAAATATGTGACCTTTTGTGTCTGAATGTTGTCACTTAGCATATTTTTTACATTTACCTATGCTGTATCAATAGAATGTATCAGTAGTTGATTTCTTTTCGTGGCTGTTATGGAATATATGATCACACTTTTTTATCTACTTATAAGTGGATGAACATTAGGGTTGTTTTCACTTTTTTGACCACTCAGAAAAATGTTGCATGAACATTCACATGGAAGTTTTTGTGTGGACATAGCATTTTCAATTCTCTTATATATCTAGAAGTAGAGTTGCTAGGTCATATGGTAACTCTATGTTTAACTTTTGATGAATGCCAAATTGCTTTTCCAATTGGTTTCAGTCATTTACATTTTCACCAGCAATGCGTTAGGGTTCCAACATCTTCAAATTCTTGCCAACCCTTTTTATTTTTCAAGTGGTATCTCGTTGTTTTGGCTTACATTTCCCTAAGGACTCATGATATTGCAAATCTTTTCATTTGCTTACTGTCCACATCTTCGAAGAAATGGCTATTCAAACTATTTCCCCACTTTACAGTTGGCTTGTCTTTTATTGTTGAGTTGGAAGGGTTCTTTATATATTCTGGATATAAGCCCTTTATCAGAGATATGATTTGCAAAGATTTTTCTCTCATTCTCTGGGTTTTCTTCTCATTTTATTTATGGTGTTTTTTTCAGCACAAATATTTCACAGTGTGATGGAGTATAATTTATTTTTTTCTTTTGTTGCTTGTGCTTTTATTGGCATACGTAATAAACTAATTAATTGATCCAAGGTTTGTAAGATTTGTTTCTATTTTTTCTTCAAAGTGTTTTATTGTTTTAGCTCTTAGTTCCATTTCAAGTTAATTTTACATATGGTAGGAGGTAGTGGTCCAACTTCATTCTTTTACATTAGCTGTATAGTTATCCCAGCACCATTTGCTGAGAAGACTATCCTGTTCCCAGTGAATGGAGGGTCTTAGTAATCTTAGTGAAAATCACTTGACCATATATATGTAAGTTTATTTTCGGACTCTGAATCTCTCAGTTCTATTCCTTTGATCTATATGTCTATCTTATGCCACTACCACATTGTCTTGATCAATATTTCTTTGTAGTAGGTTTTGAAACCAAGAAGTCTGACTCTTCTTGTTTTATTCTTTTTCAAGATTGTTTTGGCTGTTCTGGCCCATTGCAATTCATGTGAATTTAGAATCACTTTATTAGTTTCTATGGAGAAGTCAGCTGGGATTCTGATGGGAATTGCATTGAATCTGTAGATCTACTGTGGGAAATACTGCTATCTTAACCATGTCTAGTCTTCTGATTCATGAATATGAGATGTTTCTCCAACTATTTAGATTTTTAATTTCTGTCAACTATGTTTTATAGTTTTAAGAGGATAAGTTTGCACTTCTTTTGTTGAATTTATTTCTAAGTGTTTTGTTCTTTTTTATACTGTTAGAAAAGGAATTATTTTCTTAATTTCATTTTCAGATTGTTCATTGCTAGTATAGAATTACCATTGATTTTATATCTTGATCTTATATCTTGCAATCTTGTTGAAGTCATTTATTGGTTCTCTCTCTCTGTCTTTTTCTGTGTGTGTGTGTATGTGTGTGTGTATCCTAAGGATTTCCTATATAAAAAAAATCATGTTACCTGGAAATAGAAACAGTTTTACTACTTATTTTCCAATTTTATTGCTTTTCATTTCTATTATTGCCTCATTGCAAGTGGTTAGAACTTCTAGTCCTATCTTTAAGAATGATGAGAACACACATCTTTGCTTTGTTCCACGTCTAAGGTGGGAACACATTCAGTCTTTCGCCAGTAAGTATGATGTCAGCTGGTGTTTGAGATGGCTTTTATCAGATTGAGGAGTTTTTCTTCTATTTCTACTGTGGTGAGTGCTGTTATCATATGCATATAGTCCATGGGATCACTCTGTATTATTTCTTTCAACTGTATATGAATCTACAATTATCTTCAAAAATTATCATAATAATTTATTATTTTAAGTAATAGTTCCAAATGTCTCCTCGCTATACATTTTTCTCTTATAGGTATTACTATGGATCATACTTAATCATAAGAATGTTGCCATTCTCTTAAAAATCAACATGGGCTCTTTTAAAATATTTTTGACAGATTCCCCCACATCTTTTTTGAAAGTTTGGCTCAAGCATGCTTTATCTAGAAAATACTGATTATTAATTAAAAGCCATTTCCTCTTTGGATGTAGCTTAACTGTTTAGAGGGCTTAGATAAGATAATTTCCTTGAAGACCAAGCAGCATTCCAGTATTTTGCCTCTACCAAAATGTATGACAGTTCCCATGGTTATGAATGCATGAATCATCTTTTTCTCTGTGAAGTAATCCTGATTGTCTTCCCTACTTGCCAGGGAAAAAGTAACTGATATAGGCCCATTAAGCTCAGATTTCACAATCACTGGCTTTAAGCCTCCTTGTTCAAGAAATTTTCTGTGGTCTCCACCATCCTAATTTTCTTAGTGCTTTCACAGTGTTTAGTCCATTTTGAAATGATAATGAGAACATACCCTCTTTCTGTGTGTTATAATCAGACAAGAAGGAACAAATGTGCCTGGAACCAAGAGTATTATAGCTCTTTTAATTCATTCAGCTGATCAATGTGCAGCCACCCAGACCCCAGAGCACTTACACTTAAAGGGTAGCTAACTCACAGTAGGTCCCAGGACCACCTGTTTGCTTTCTAATGGTGCCCCCAACAATATGGAAACCTTACGTGCTGAATGCCACCAATGGAATCTGGAGAAATACGATGGAATCTGTATTTTTATTTTGTAACTTTACTCTTGGTCTTTTTGGCATGGTTCTATCTTTATATACTAAAAACTTTGCAAATGGATGTAGGGTCCCTAATTATCTTATGTCTGAGGATATCTCTAGTGTTTTGTTTGCATGCTCAACAACAGAAGTTAGAGTACATGGACACCAAAATTATATCAATCATCATTTCAGTTAGGGACAAGGCAAAAGTAAAGCAATATAAGAATAGATAAATTGCAAGTTCTCATGGCTAGTGTCTTTAAATAAGTAAGAAAATTGTAGGCTGGATCAGTGCCTAATCTTGGTGGAAAAAAATGCATACAAGACGTGGCAGGATTTCTTTTATTAGAATCCCATAATATAATTGAGCATGTATGCTTAGTAAGTAAACCCCATCCCCACATTTGTAATCGTAAGTAATCTTCCATATAACTTTAGGAAATAGAAATTATCTACATTTTATAATTCAAGAAACTGAGGTTACAGGTTCTTATATAAATAACCCACAAACAGGTAATAAATGGCACAGTGGGCATTTGAACCTAAGACTTTCTGATTTCAATGGGTTTTCTCTTTTTACATTTTACTGCCAGTCTATGAATCACTATCAGATAAAAAAAAATAGTTGAATTAAAATAACTGAAAAGACAATGAGAAAATAATGAAAACATTGAGGTTAATTTAAAAAAATATTTATCTCCATTTAAAATCATTCCATTTGAATGTACTTTCAAATGGTTTACAAAAAGGTACAAAGATCTGAAATACGTAAGTCTAATGATGCATAGTTTATTTACTATAAGGTAATTCATTAGGGAAAGGATTGTCTTTTTAAAAGTGGTACTAGAATAATTGAATAACAATATATCCAAAATAAAATGAACCTCAGCCTTTACTCTTACTGCATACCAAGTATAAATTGAAATGTGTCATAGACTTAAACATTAGATAAAATAACAAAATGTCTATACAAAGGAAAAAAATCTCTGTGACCTTGGCTTATACAAAGATTTCTTAGGACACAGAAGGGAAAAAGTCAAATAGATAATTTGATAAATTTGGCTACATCAAATTGAAATATTTTGGGTGAATTCTATTATATGTGCCTTTATAAACCTGAATTTTTAAAAAGTATTTACTGTAAGTTTACTATGTTAGTTTATAGGCAGTGAGTATACAAAGAAAGCAATAAAATCCTCCTCCTCAAAAAATTTGTAGTTTAATGGTAATCTAGACAAGCAATAGATACAAAATAATATTATCAGGGCCATAATAGAAAGATAATAGAGGAGCTTGGAGAAACACCACTGATTTTGTCTTGTGAAAGGTGTAGAAATGGAGCTAAATAGTTTTAAGAATTTAGTATATGATAAAGATGACCTTGTGCATACCAGTGATGAAAACAGGATTATTCAATAACTGTAAAATAGCTATCCCTTTTTAAGCTCTCACAGTGTGCACGTTTTAAAATCTTATTTTTAACTCTTCTTTGAAGATTTGAAGAGAGAGTTCTATTCTCCTGCCTCAGCCTCTTGAATAGCTGGAATTACAGGTATATAAGATCACACCTGGCTAATTTATTTTATAATGTAGAGACAAGGTCTCACTTTTGTTGCCCAGGCTGGTCTCAAACTCCTGACTGTAAGCAGTCCTCCTGCCTCAGCCTCCCAAAGTGTTGGGATTACAGCTCTGAGCCACCATGTCTGGCTAATAATTGTTTATTTTCCATTTATGAAGTAATGTAAACCACAGAATTCTATGAGGCATGTATTGTTGATACTGTCCCCACTATCAATAAGGACATTCGAGCACAGGAATGTTAGGTAACTTGTCCAAGGTCTCACATGAAACCATAAAAATACCTAAAAGAAAAAATGGGAAAAGGTTATAATATAGGAATGGAAAACAGTTTTCTTAGCCATGACAGAATCCCAGCAGCCATGAAAATGTTTGATAAAATTAGATATAAAAATTAAATATTTGCATCACAAAATACTATGCAGAAAGCTGGTGGACAACTGATAAATTGGGAAAATATTTTTATGAGAAATTGCAAGCATTGGGAGTATTATTTTTCTTAACATATAAGTAATACCTACATATCAAATAGAAAATATTCAATAAAAATGGGTAAAGAGTATGAAACTCAAAATAAAAAAGCATGTAAAACACCCTTAAATATAAACAGGGGCTAAACGTCACTCGTAATAGGAACAATGAAAATTAAACAAGATACTACATTTTACTCAGCAGATCTATAATGCTGAAAAATTAATACACCGTATTTATCTGGGTGGGGCAACACATACAATTATACACTGATAATGGGAGTTGAAAATTATACCCCTATAGAAGGCAATTTGTAATATTGGTACATATTTGTAATGCATATGCACTATTCAGGTAATAAAACTTCTAAAATTAACTTTAAATTTATATTCAATTACGTATAATAGTATGCATGTACAGAGATCTTCATAACATGCTGTTTATAATAGTAAAATACAACACTATTAAAAATAAGAAAAAAATTAGCTATAGGCAATTACAGAAGCAAAATTATCAACAGTCAGTTTAAAAATATGTTGTTTTGTTCTTTTGGCTTGGATTGTCTCGACTATACGGGCTTTTTTTTTTCTGGTTCAATATAAAATTCAAAGTAGTTTTTTCTAATTCCGTGAAGAAAGTCAGTGGTAGCTTGATGGGATAGCACTGAATCTGTAAATTACTTTGGGCAGTATGACCATTTTCACAATATTGAGTCTTCCTATCTATGAGCATGGAATGTGTTTCCCTTTGTTTGTATCTTGTCTTATTTCCTTGAGCAGTGGTTTGTAGTTCTCTGTGAAGAGGTCCTTCACATCCCTTGTGAGTTATATTTCTAGATATTTTATTCTCTTTGTATTTGTAACAATTGTGAGTGGGAGTTCACTTATGATTTGGCTCTCTGTCTATTATTGGTGTATAGGAATGCTTGTGATTTTTGCACATTGATTTTGTACTCTGAGACTTTGCTGAAGCTGCTTATCAGATTAAGGAGATTCTGGGCTGAGATGATAAGGTTTTCTAAATATACAATCATGTCATCTGCAAACAGAGACAATTTGATTTCCTCCCTTCCTATTTGAATACCCTTTATTTCTTTCTCTTGCCTGATTTCCCTGGCCAAAACTTCCAATACTGCGTTGAATAGGAGTGGTGAGAGAGGGCATTCTTGTCTTGTCCCGGTTTTCAAAGGGAATGCTTCCAGCTTTTGCCCATTCAGTATGATACTGGCTGTGGGTTTGTCATAAATAGCTCTTATTATTTTGAGATACATTTCATCAATACCTAGTTTATTGAGAGTTTTTAGCATGAAGGGTTGTTGAATTTTATTGAAGGCCTTTTCTGCATCTATTGAGATAATCATGAGGTTTTGGTCCTTGGTTCCGTTTATGTGATGGATTATGTTTATTGATTTGCGTATGTTGAACCAGCCTTGCATCCCAGGGATGAAGTTGACTTGATCGTGGTGGATAAACTTTTTGATGTGCTGCTGGATTCTGTTTACCAGTATTTTACTGAGGATTTTCACATCCATGTTCATCAGGGATACTGGCCTGAAATTTTCTTTGTTTGTTGTGTCTCTGCCAGGTTTTGGTATCAAGATGATGCTGGCCTCATAAAATGAGTTAGGGAGGAGTCCTTCTTTTTCTATTGTTTGGAAGAACTTCAGAAAGAATGGTACCAGCTCCTCTTTGCACCTCTGGTAGAATTTTGTCAGTTTGTCAAACTCATGCTCCATCCAGTTTGTTCCCTTGCTGGTGAGGAGTTGTGATACTTGGAGGAGAAGAGACATTCTGGGTTGACAGACATCTCATACTGGAGACCTCCAGTTGGCATCTGGCAGGTGCCCCTCTGGGACGAAGGTTCCAGAGGAAGGGGCAGGCAGCAATCTTTGCTGTTCTTCAGCCTCTGCTGGTGATACCCAGGCAAACAGGGTCTGCAGTGGACCTCCAGTGAACTCCAGCAGACCTGCAGAAGAGGTGCCTGACTCTTCAAGGAAAACTAACAAACAGAAAGCAATAGCATCAACATCAACAAAAAGGACGACCACACAAAAACTCCGTCTGAAGGTCACCAATATCAAAGACCAGAGGTAGAGAAATACACGAAGATGAGGAAAAACCAGCGCAACAAGCTTGAAAATTCCAAAAACCAGAATGCCTTTTCTCCTCCAAAGGATCACAATTCCTTGCGAGCAAGGGAACAAAACTGAACGGAGAATGAGTTTGATGAATTGACAGAAGTGGGCTTCAGAAGGTGGGTGATAACAAACTCCTCCAAGCTAAAGGAGCATGTCCTAACACAATGCAGGGAAGCTAAGAACCTAGAGAAAGGGTTAGAGGAATTGCTAAATAGAATAACCAGTTTAGGTAAGAACATAAATGACCTGATGGAGCTGAAAAACACAGCACAAGAACTTCGTGAAGCATACACAAGTATCAATAATCAAATTGATCAAGTGGAAGAAAGGATATCAGAGATTAAAGATCAACTTAATGATATAAAGCATGAAGACAAGATTAGAGAATAAATAATGAAAAAGAATGGACAAAGCCTTCAAGAAATATGGGACTATGTGAAAAGACGAAACCTATGATTGATTGGTGTACCTGAAAGTGATGGGGAGAATGGAACCAAGTTGGAAAACACACTTCAGTATATTATCCAGGAGAACATCCCCAACCTAACAAGACAGGCCAACATTCAAATTCAGGAAATACAGAGAACATCACTAAGATATTTCTCGACAAGAGCAACCCCAAGACACATATTTGTCAGATTCACCAAGGTTGGAATGAAGGAGAAAACATTAAGGGCAGACAGAGAGAAAGCTTGGGTTACCCACAAAGGGAAGCCCATCAGACTAACAGTGTATCTCTCTGCAGAAACCCTACAAGCCAGAAGACAGTGGGGGCCAATCTTCAACATTCTTAAAGAAAAGAAATTTCAAAGCAGAATTTCATATCCAGCCAAATTACGCATCACAAATGAAGGAGAAATAAAATCCTTTACAGACAAACAAATGCTGAGAGATTTTGTCATCACCAGGCCTGCCTTACAAGAGCTCCTGAAGGACACAGTAAATGTGAAAGGAAAAACCAGTACCAGCCAATGCAAAAACATACAAAATTGTAAAGACCATCAACACTCTGAAGAAACTGCATCAACTAATGGGCAAAATAACCAGCTAGCATCATAATGACAGGATCAAATTCACACGTAACAATATTAACTTTAAATGTAAATGGGCTAAATGCCCCGATTAAAATACACAGACTGGCAAATGGGTTAAAGAGTCAAGACCCATCAGAGTGCTGTATTCAGGAGACCTATCTCACGTGCAAAGACAAACGTATGCTCAAAATAAAAGGATAGAGGAATATTTACCAGGCAAATGCAAAAGAAAAAAAAAATCAGGGTTTGCATTCCTAGTCTCTGATAAAAACAGACTTTAAACCAACACAGGTCAAAAAAGTCAACGAAGGGCATTACATAATTGTAAAGGGATCAATGCAGCAAGAATAACTAACTATCCTAAATATACATTCACCCAATACAGGAGCACCCAGATTCAGAAAGCAAGTTCTTAGATACCTACAAAGAGACTTAGACTCCCACACAATAATAGTGGGAAACTTTAACACCCCACTGTCAATATTAGACAGATCAACGAGACAGAAAATCAACAAGGATATTCAGGACTTGAACTCAGCTCTGGGTCAAGCAAATCTAATAGACATCTACAGAACAGAACTCTCCACCCCAAATCAACAGAATGTACATTCTTCTCAGTACCTCATCACATATTCTAAAATTGACCACATAATTGGAAGTAAAACACTCCCCAGCAAATGCAAAAGAATGGCAATCATAACAAACAGTCTCTCAGACCACAGTGCAATCAAATTAGAACTCAGGATTAAGAAATTCACTCAAAACCACACAACTACATGGAAATTGAAAAACCTGCCCCTGAATGACTACTGGTTAAATAGCAAATTTAAGGCAGAAATAAAAATGTCACAGGATACAAACTCTCAGGATACAAAATCAACATGCAAAAATCACAACCATTCCTCTACACCAATAATAGTCAAACAGAGAGTCAAATCATGAGTGAACTCTCATTCACAATAGCTACACAGATAATAAAATACCTAGGAATACAACTTACAGGTGATGTGAAGGACCTCTTTCAGGAGAACTACAAACCTCTGCTCAAGGAAATAAGAGCAGGCACAAACAAATGGAAAAACATTCCATGCTCATGGATAGAAGAATCAACATTGTGAAAATGACTATACCACCCAAAGTAATTTATAGAATCAATGCTATCCCCATCAAACTACCATTGACTTTCTTCTCAGAATTAGAAAAAACTACTTAAATTTCATATGGAAACAAAAAACAGCCCATATAGCCAAGACAATCCTAAGCGAAAAGAACAAAACTGGAAGGAGCATGCTACCTGACTTCAAACTATACTACAGGGCTGCAGTAACCAAAACAGCATGGTACTGGTACCATAACAGATATCGACCAGGGGAACAGAACAGAGGCACTAGAAATAATGCCACACATCTACAACCATCTGATCTTTGATAAACTTGACAAAAACAAGCAATGGGGAAAGGATTCTTTATTTAATAAATGGTGTTGGGAAAAGTGGCTAGCCATATGCATAAAAATGAAACTGGACCCCTTCCTTACACCTCATAAAAAATTAGCTCAAGATGGATGAAAGACTTAACTGTAAGATCTAAAACCATAAAAACCCTAGAAGAAAACCTAGGCAACACCATTCGGGACATAGGCATGGGCAAAGACTTCATGACTAAAACACCAAAAGCAATGGCAACAAAAGCCAAAATTGACAAATGGGATCTAATTAAACTAAAGAGCTTCTGCACAGTGAAAGAAACTATCATCAGAGTGAACACGCAACCTACTGAATGGGAGAACATTTTTGCAATTTGTCCATCTGACAATGGCTAATATCCAGAATCTACAAAGAACTTAAACAAATTTACAAGAAAAAACAACCCCATCAAAAAGTGCATGAAGGATATGAATAGACACTTCTCAAAAGAGGGCATTTATGCAGCCAACAAGCTTATGAAATAAAGCTCATCAGCACTGGTCATTAGAGAAATGCAAATCAAAACCACAGTGAGATACCATCTCACACCAGTTAGAATGGCAATCATTAAAAAGTCAGGAAACAATAGATGGCTGGAGAGGAGGTGGAGAAATAGGAATGCTTTTACACTGTTGGTAGGAGTGTAAATTATATCAACCATTGTGGAAGACAGTGTGGCTATTCTTCAAGGATCTAGAATCAGAAATACCATTTGACCCAGCAATCCCATTACTATGTATATACCCAGTGGATTATAAATCCTTTTACTATGAAGGCACATGCACATGTATGTTTATTGCTTCTCCATTCAAAATAGCAAAGACTTGGAACCAATCCAAATGCCCATCAATGATAGACTGGATAAAGAAAATGTGGCACATATACACCATGGAATGCTATTCAGCCATATAAAAGGATGAGTTCATATCCTTTGCAGGGACATGGATGAAGCTGGAAATCATTATTCTCAGCAAACTAACACAGGATCAGAAAACCAAACACCATGTGTTCTCACTCATAAGTGGGAGTTGAACAGTCAGAACACATGGGCACAGGGAGGGGAAATGTCACACACTGGGACCTTTCAGGGGGTGGGGGTGTAGGGGAGGGAGAGCATTAGGAGAAATACGTAACGTAGATGGCGGGTTGATGGGTGCAGCAAACCACCATCACAAACCTGCACGTTCTGCACATATATCCCAGAACCTAAAATATAATAATAAGTTTTTAAAATGTTGTTTTATTACCTATGTAAGCAGTAAAAAAAGATCACCTTAAAGAGAAAATATGATGGCCTCTCACTCCTCTACAACCTCATTCCACACTAGAAAAAAGAAAAAGTATACCAAATTCTGACAAAAGAGCATTTTAACTATGAATATTATATCTGATTAAGATGTCAGTCAAATATGAAGACAATAGACAGAAGTTAGGCACAGTGGCTCTGGCTTGTAATCCCAGCACTTTGGGAGGCTGAGGAGGGCCGATCACTTGAGGTCAGGAGTTCAAGGCCAGCCTGGCCAACATGGTGAAACCCCCGTCTTTACTAAAAATACAAAAAAAATTAAAAAATAAAAAAATATCTGGGCATGGGGCACACATGTGTAATCCCAGCTACCCGGGAGCCTGAGGCAGGAGAATCGCTTGAACCCAGGAGGCGGGGTTGCAGTGAGCTGATCTCACACCTTTGCACTCCAGCCTGGGTGACAGAGGGAGACTCTATCTTAAAAAAAAAAAAAAAAAAAAGAGTAGACAGAAATTATCCAGTACAAAATATTCAGGAAACTTTGTAACAGTCTTTTTTGGAAAAAGTCAACCTGCTGCACAACAAATCCAATCAGTTAGGTGGTAAATCAAGACAAAAACTCAACAATAAAGACAACATGATAAACTCACTTGCAATTAGCATTTGGATTTATTTAAATATAGAAATAACACCAAATGACTCTGAGAAGGATTTTTACAGAACACAATATAAAGGCTATAAACATGTATAATGTCAAATTAACATCATAATTTTAACACTAATTAAAAATTTGGAGTTAGAGTAAGGAAAGATGAGGAAAAGTATGATAGTATTAATATTTGTATCTCTTAGAGAGGCAACAAATACATAAAAAGTATGGGAACAAAAATGAAGGAACTCCACTTCTTACAATGGAATATTAAAGCAAGTATCTTACGATGTAAAGCCTCATCAGTTCCTGGTAATAGTAATAAGAAAATTGTCAGCTTTTTCTATGATTTTATAAATTTCCAAAAATGTATTACTATAAAGTTTAAGATAATTAAAGTTTTGTGCCTTAAAAATGTAACTGACTTCCTTTTATCTAGGTCTAGCTCCAAATAGAGGCATTGGAATTTAAATCCAATAAAAACATTAGCATTCCATCGATACAATTATTCTGGGAGTATTGTGGAGGCATATGTAAATAAATAGCAATATTTAGAAAGGCCATGTTTCTTATGAACTTGAATAAAAATTCTATTTATATATATTTACATATAATATATAAAATATATAAATATAACAATTATACATATACTATAAATATAAATTATGTACATATAGGTCCCCCTTCTGTGCTCTTTGAAAATTATTCCAGATCAGGCATGATGACTCATGCCTGTAATCCTAGCACTTTGGGAGGCTGAAGTGGGAGGATTGCTTGAACCTGGGAGGTCGAGGTTACAGTGAGCCATGATCATGCCACTGCACTCCAGCCTGGGCAACAGAGCAATGCCCTGTTTCTAAATAAATAAATAAATAAATAAAATTTTTAAAAGATCATTCCAGCACAGTTGAGGAAAATACACTCAGAGAGGCATATTCAGTTAAAGAATTTATTATACTCACAGGTGCTAGGGACAGGAGGCAAGGCAAACCATGCAGGGCCATATGGAAGCAGCTCCCAAGCAGAAGGATCAACCAAGCAGGTGGGGATGCAGACAGTGAGGACTGGAAGCCAAGTGCCTTCATTAGGGGTTAGGGTGGAGCAGCAAAAAACATAAGGGGATTTCATTGCTGTGTTTGAAAGTCACTAGGTCCCCTCGCAGCCTGTTTGTGGGGATATTGAGGCATCAGGAATATATAAAGTTTAAAAATTTTACAATACAATGAGTGTATGTGTGAAGGGGGGGAGGGTATAAATTAACACTGTTTAAAGTAAAATTTTCAGTTCAATTTCTATCTTTGTTTTTCCTCTGTCGACACTTAGTATAGTTTAATAGATAATGGATAAAAGCATAGACTTTGAAGTCAGAATGACAATGGTTCTAGTCCTAGTTTCTCCACAACTTTCTAAACTTTACTGTTATCTTGGTCAGATTCTTTAAGCTGTGTAAGCAACAGTTACTGTGACTGTAAAATTGTGTTAATTATATTACCTGCTTTCTACCACTAATGCAGGCATTAACATCATATATAAATTGCCATACATAGTCCCCGAGATAGGGGAAATGCTGAGTGACAGTTTGCATTTGCTCAGGTATCCAGCATGCTAGTATATTTACAATACAGCTTCTCAAAATGAAAAAGAGAAGGGAAAACACTCCTTACCACTAAGATGTGTATTAACATTTTGGACAGAAGATACATATAGTTTGACAAAGCTTCCATATTATTCTTGTCCTCTGTCTGTCTCTTCCCTTGAGAAGACTGCTATAAATAATTTTTCACTATCAGGTGGGATGGAGTTTATAATTTTGTAATACTCTAGTAAAGTCCCTTAGAAGGAGACTTTTTGCTTATCTATCCATTTTTCTTTGGTCTACTTTGTCTCAGCATAGTAATAAATAAAATATAAGTGGCAGGAAATAATATTTGTTCACAAAAATTACTTCTTGCTATTGAATTATATTTCAAAATTATTTTTCCTGAGTAACCTTTTTCTTCCAATTCATTCAACTCCAGTTCCTGAGTCATTTCTAATTAGCTACCTGGGAAAGAGTCTTCTCCTACCCCATTTTTTGGCCTCTTTATTAATCTTCTGGATTTGTCTCAATGAAGTATTTATTCAGTCTTTTCTGGCCTACACTTGGTATTTCAAGAGCTGGCATTTCCTTTTCTTGTCTCTGGACACTAATATTTAATCATATAATCATAGGAACTGGAGACGGATGAGACGTAACAGTTCATTCTCCATCTGCCTGCCAAACCTGGTGCTGTTTTCCCTATCATTTGGCATTAAATTTTACAAAGCTGGCAATTAATCCACTAACATAATTTTAAGTGCCATGTTTTTGCATATATATCAGGAATATCTAACTATCTAAAGTCTTATGCTCATTCCATGGCTATTTCTTTTAGATGAGATCACCTCCAGTAATAATGTGTACTTGTTAGAAGATGTGCATGTGTGTGTGTGTATGTATGTCTATGCTATGTATATATACACACACACATATATACATACATACACACACAGAATTTCCAAATCACCAGTTATGGTGGTCAGTTTAGTGCACATGTTATTTCAGTGTGCGAAACGCAAATCAAGCACATGGCTGGAACAGAGATGAATAGGCTATTCAGACAAAATTTCCAACCCAGTCTCCAAGCAACACTGTCATCACTCTATGATTTTTGTGACTATAAAATACTTTCCTATCATTTAAAAGTACACTGCAAAATCTTGTGGTTTTCTAACTCCTCTAAAGGATAAGTTCTTCCACTGTAAATCTTTATCATATCCTGGAGAGACGTGGTTCACATAGAAGTTTTATTATATTTATTACATCATTACAGATGTGTAGTGGCAAACAGATTTAAAACATCAAAACCAATACATATTACATTCATCTCCAAATGTTTTCCCACCTGAGGCTCATATACTCCTACCTCAAGCATGCATTGTACTCCTTATGCTTCAATCATTAAGTAATATCACTGCAAAATATTTGGAAAATTACCTAAAATTATGGATTTATGAGATTATTTTCATAGTAGGATGTGATATGTATGTGACTCCTTCATGTAGCTTTTATAATGTAGGCAGAGAACATTCATATAGGCAGAGAACATTCTAAATCAGAAGATATAAAGTGGCACACCCTAACCCACACCCAAAGCCTAACCCACACCCAAAGCCTAATCCACACCCAGCCTAACCCACACCCAAAGTCATCTTCTGCTATATCCTTAGTCAAGGACTTCAGACTTGAGCTAAAACGCCTCCTCCTTCACCATGCAAATCTTGGTGTTCTTATTTGAAAGTGAGATGATGATGAATCCATACTAATCTTATACTCATCATCCCTTTGCTGTTCTTGTCACACACACACACACACACACACACACACACACACCACACACACTCACACACTCCGCTTGCCTGAAATTCATCTTGACTTTGTTTATTCTGTGGCATTATTTGTGCATAGGTCTTTCTTCCCCACTTGATTGTGAGCTACTTTGAGGGTAGTGCTAGACCTTGTACCTAAGCATTCCCTGCATTTTGCACACTGCTTGTGCTTTATAAACTGTAAAGTAAAATATATTAAGTAAAATAAAAATGCATTATTGGCTCTTTATAATGGCAAGAAATTATGACAAGCAATTATGACAAGAGTTTCTTTAGTTGCTGTAGAAGATGAGAGAAATGACTCATAACTAGAAAGGATTACCATCTTTGGGAACTTCTGTGTATCTCTAGGCTAGAGAAAGTAAAACTCACAGCTGATTATACAAAAACGATGGCAGAGTTCAGTGTGAACTGACAAGTTTCTCCGTAGTTTGAAAAGTTCATAATCCCCTCAAACTTCCACCCAGACATAAAATTTCCACACATTCTTCAAGCTAATTTGGAACAGAAACAATCTTCTTTTGAGGAATACTATTACAATTCTATCATAGAATTGGATAACATCTTGATTCCACCTCTAGCTGACTGTAATTCCATAGGAGAGTCAGTTAACCTCTCTGTACCTCATTTTTTCATCAACAAAATAGGGGTAACACTTAATAATACTTACCTTAGAATTGCTGTAAACACAAAAAGGCAAGGCTTTTATCACAATGTGTGGTACATAGTAACTGCACAATAAATGATAGCTATGGTTACTACCATAAACACAAGAAATTCCCAGGTTTGGAAAATATCACAATTCCTTTCAGATTTCTTCTTCTTAGTCTCTAAATAATTGCTTTACAGAGGCATAATAATGAGATTAAAACAAAGCTCATCTGTATCTCTTTTAGAAAGCAAGAATAAAAGCATTGCTTATTGAAGAATATAATCAACACTATCCCTTAAAAAGTGGTGAACAAAGAATTTAAAAATTATTTGAAGAATAAACAAGAACAGCAATCAGCAAGCAAGATTTGCCATCTCATTAATTGGTTTATTTGAGGAGATGACATCAGTGCATTTCAGGAGTCTCAGGACAGATTCTAGAGATTTACGCAACAAAGGCATTCTACTAAGTAGTTATAATTTCAAAAAGTAAAAAAATGGTAAAAATCCTTTAAATATAGTTAAATAAAAGAAGGGGTGCATGGCATGCATGGTGTGCTATTCCAAATGCTTGGCCTCAAAATAATCAAATGGCCACAAATCCTTACAGCCAGGGTAAGTACTATGTACCTAACATCATTTCTAAGAAACTGAAATATAGAATGTAACATATTCCTTAAAGCAATTACCTAACATGCTAGTGAAATCTAAGAGACATGGCTTTTTTGAAGAGTCAATAACACATGCAAAAATACAAACTATCACTTATTCTGGATAATTACAAACAATTTTAGACAATAATAGGTAATATTTCAACAAAGATATGTGTGTTGATTATTTTAGATCAGCAAAATCCACATATATGGCAGCGAGTAAAAAATGTGCAAATTCTTATCTTGGAATCATAAAAAAAGTGTTAATTCTTTGAATCCTTTTTAGAAATCCTTCCCTCCAGCCCACCAAAGTTATAACATACTTGTCATCAATACATACTGTATTTCTTCTGTAGGGACCAATGATACATTTGTTCTTAAATTGATATTAACTTCCTTATGCTTGATGGCTTTCAAGAAGTACAATTCTCTTAGTATGTAAAACAAAATGATTTTGTCATCTTATATACTTGCCAGAATTTTTGTTTCATTAGGGAAAAAAAATCACCTTTTTGCTTTTTGGAAATTCTAAACACTGTTTCAGCTGTGTTCTTTCCCAAAAAGCTGTTTTGAAAAAAAAAAAAAATGTACTTATCAAGCATGGATAGATACATTCTTTATTCTAAAGGCTACTACAAGTTCTAGTACCCAAAGAGCATGTGATATGTCTTCATATATTCTGATTTGTAAATATGTGGTTAAAGGTATAAGTGCATGTTAATAGACATTGTGGTTTTTATTGAGCATAACCACAAATATTTCATTAGAGTGTCACCAATCCTAATTGCTCACCAGCTGTGTAATCAATTAGTTCATTAATGCCATTTAACTTTCTCCATTTATTTGAAATCCTTTGCTGAGCCTCTTATGAGTCAACTCCTATTCCACTTACTGAGGGGATACTAGTGATGAAATTGATATAAATCCTGCTGTCATGGAACCTATATTCTGGTCAGAAGAGAGAGTCATTGGATAGTAAGCAAATAGAAAATCTCAAAGGAACATGTGATGAGGAATGTATTTCAGGCCAAATTGACAAGCGTGATAGAGAAAAGGGGTACAGTACCTGGCTGCATATTTACATAAATATATGTACATACATATTTACATTCTTATAAAAATCAGAAATTCTGTATATATTGTTATACAAACTTATTTGTTCATGTAATGCGTTTGGAAAACTTTCCTTCCTGTTAAACTGCAGCATTATTTTGTGTTCATTGTTTCTCTCTCGCAAACAGTGTTGTCATGAACACATCCATGCTTCCATGTTCACCTGGGTAAATGTGCAGTCTCTGTAATACTCTATAAGAAATGAAATTGCAGTAAAAAATTACGTATATTTAAAGTTTTAATATATTGCCAAAGGAGATCCCTTAGATGGTACTTTCCTGATATATATGACAAAATGTGATGTTAGGCTTTTAATTTTTGCCCATTTAGTAGGAAATATAATGGATGTGTCATCTCTTTGTTATTTTAATTTACATTTTTCTGCTCGTAGTGAAGTTAAGTATTATTTTTTTTCTTTTTTCTTTTCTTTCCTTTTTCTTTTGTTTTTCTTTGAGATGGAATTTTACTCTGTCACCCAGGCTGGAGTGCAGTGGTATGATCTCAGCTCACTGTAACCTCCGCCTCCCAGGTTCAAGGGATTCTCCTGCCTTAGCCTCCCGAGTAGCTGGGACTACAGGGGCCTGTCACCACGCCCTGCTAATTTTTTGTATTTTTAGTAGAGATGGGGTTTCACCGTGTTAGCCAGGATGGTCTCGATCTCCTGACCTCATGATCTGCCTGCCTCTGCCTCCCAACGTGCTGGGATTACAGGCGTAAGCCACCACACCCGGACAAAATTAAGTATCTTTGGTTTGTTTTTCTAACTCTTTGTTTTGTCTGTTCAAATCTTTTACCCATTATTCTTTTGGATTTTTATGTAGTTTTTATTGATTTACGTGTGCGTAAGTATATATACACACACAAGATGAATATACATTATCTGTATTTAAATAGTAAACACATACATTACATATAAACATACATTTGCATATGCACCCCCCCACACACATAATAACCCAAAGATACTTACACAAAAATATGTATATATTTTTACAAATATTATTTCCTCTGCTACTGTTGCCTTTAACATGGTTTAATGTCTTTTATGGTAGAATGATTTAAATATCACATAGTTAAACTTATTGATTCATTTCTTATGACATTTGTGTTATATTGTATATTTATACACATGCATTTATGTCTTTTTTGAGAAGACCTTTCCTATTTTAACATTAAATCATAATAATGTGTTCTTATATTTCTATATTTTCTTCTAATATATTCGTAACTTTGTTTCTTACATTTTGAAATTTATATATAATCGAATTTATTTTGGTAAATTATGGGAGATAAGAATTAAATTTTCTTTCTTCCTATTGGTAGACCATTTACCCAGCACTGTGTATTGCTAGTGCATCTTTTTCTCAACAATTCAAAGTTCTACTCTTCCATGCACTAAATTTCCATTGGTTTGTTGCTGAACCAGGATCTCTTTTTCTATTTTTATACCAATATTACATTTTCTTAATTATTATATTTTTATAGGTTTTAAAATATAGTAGGCAAATCTCTATCTTCCTTCCCCATTTGTCTTATACAAACTTCTCTTGGCATATTTCCCCTTCTAAATGAAATTTATAAGAAGCATTTTGAGTTTCATGAATAATGTTAATAGAATTTTTTACTATATTGTGGTAGATTTACAGATTAATTTGAGGGAGTGTTCTTAGCTTTACAATACTGAGTCATCCTATTCTGAATATGGCTTAGTTCACATTTTATTCAAATCTTCTTTTATGTCCTTCAGTAAAATTTTATAGTTTTTTTCCTATAGGCTTTATACTTATTTTTATTAGGGTTATCTTTATGCATTTTATAGTTTTGTGGCTACTGTGAAGCAGATCTTATCATCTATTATACGTTCTATCATTGCTAGCATGCAATAAAGCACAGAAAATTTCATCTTTACTGTTTCCTAAAAGTAATGGGATTTTCTTTATCCTTTACAATAAATAAAGTATACAATTTATTTCGTATTACTTGTTTCCAATATTTATATAATTTTTTTAATTTCTTGACTTGGTGAATTGATTAGGGGCTGTATACAATGCTTATTAACAATGCGATAGTAAATACTTTTTTCTTGTTACTGATTTTAAAGAGAGTATTTCCAATGTTTACTCAATGAGATGCTTGCTCTATAGTTTTCTGATAGCTATCAAGGAAATGCCGTTCTATTTCTAGTATGGTAAAAGTTTTACTTGTTAATTTTTTAAATCAGGATTTGGTGATACATTTTTTTTTTAACACAGTCTTATTTTTTTCTCCCATGTAGGTATTTAATGTAGTAAATTCACTTGGTAGATTTTCTAATGCTGAACAAACCTGCATTTCTTGAACAGAACACACTTAGTGATGATATATTATTATTTTCTGGCTCCATAGGAATTTATTTGCTAACATTTGTGTTCATTAGTGAGATTGGTCTATACATTTATTTATTCTGCTGTCTTTGCTCTGTTTTGTCTACAAATGACTTTTTTTCTTTTTCCATTTCTGTAAAATGAACTTGGAGCATTATGTATTCATGTATGGTCTAAAAAGTTTATATAATGTGGGAATTTTGTTTAACATCTGTTTAACATATTGTCAATTTAGATATGATGCAATTTTCAGAGGTAGATGCTACTATGTTTCTTAATATTTTAAATTCACTATTGATCAATTTATCTTATGTATTTTTAAGCCTTTTAAAACAACAAATAGTCTCAATCATTCATTTCATCTGAATTTACAGACTGCGTCATAAATAATATGTCATGTTGTCTTTGTCATAGATATCTCGTTGTCACAGAGTTTTAAATTGTGACATTATTTAAATATGTCCAATTTTTCATTCATTATAATTTTTTGCAACTTCTTTTTGTCTTGAATAAGACTTGTCAAATTTTGATCATTCTATAAACCATTTTAAAGGACAGGCCTTTGGTATTACCCTGTTTCTGCACTGACTACCTTGAAGTAGACAAGACTGCCTTTTTAAAAAAAACTCTGTAGAACTCCAAAGATTATATTCTTAGACAATTTTCATTTTTTTTGTGTGGGGAGGTGTAGAGGAAGAAAGTTTCCACTTTCAAAAGCTATATGATTTTGCCTTTCTGCTTTCAGGTGGGTCATCTTCAGTCTGAGCCCATCTCTTGCCTTTAGATCTTTACCCAACACTCCTGTAAGGAGCCACCACACCCCAATGGTGTGACTTTTCTTACTGTTTTATCCTAATTCTTCAGCCTCAGTGGGTAAATCATGGGTCTCCAAAGACAAGTGATAATTTAACCTAATATTTTGCAGCCATACACAATAGTCCTTAAAGTACCAGCTTTATATGATGAATCTTTAATAACCTTAACACAGATAATTGTATATGATTTTCATTGCCAAATTACATTCTTTATGTCACATTTTATAAGTAAAGCATTTGTTAGCTTACATTATCATTAAGCTGGGCTCCACCTCATACTCTTTGTAGTTCTCTTACTCTCCAGTCCTCCATCTGTTGCCTTTATCCTGAAGCTGGTAGTGTTATGGCAGCATCCGTTCAAAGTGCCACATAGAGTTGTGAGAATCATGACTGGCCTAGACAATCCTGACTTTGTTCTAAGGGTGGGTCAGCTTCTGAAACACAGTGGTGAGGCTGGGAGGTGGGGTTATGTATTAGTCCATTTTCATACTGCTATGAAGAAATGCCCGAGACTGGGTAATTTATAAAGAAAAAGAGGTTTAATGGACTCACAGTTCCACATGGCTGGGACGGCCTCTTGGCAGAAAGTGAAGGAGGGGCAAAGGCACATCTTACATAATGGCAGGCAAGAAAACATGTGCAGGGGAACTGCCTTTTATAAAACCAGCAGATCTTGTGAGACTTATTCACTATCACAAGAACAGCAGGGGAAAGACCTGCCCCCGTGATTCAATTACCTCCCGCCAGGTCTCTCCCACAGCACGTGGGAATTATGGGAGCTACAATTCAAGATGAGATTTGAGTGGGGACACAGCCAAACCATATCAGGGTGCAACTACTGGCAAGGGTATGGGAAAGAGGAGTTTGGATAAACAGCTGCAGTATCTGCTATTGCCATCTATTATATCCCTTAGTAAAACTAAAATAAAACTTATGGGATTTGAAAGGGAGCTTTATTGTTACTTCTAACCAGGGGGGTAGCATTATTTACTAATATTTTAGATTATTGATTCAATCTTCCTTCTATCATTATCTTTGTTTAATAATGAGGATCTTAAAAATTGTTTGTGAGATCTTTCTCTTAAAGTGTCTTTATTTTCTTTACATTGCCTCTCTTATGTGACACTGTATAGTTATGATGATTTTTATACTATTAGTAACTTTCTGTAGTTCAAAGCTATTCACTTATAATAAACAGTCACAAAGTATATTTCAAATTCTTTATGTCCTGCTTATTGTTGACAACATCAAAGAACAAATACTCTATTTTTTACTTGCCAATTCTTAAGTGATATTATTGTCCATTCTTCAAGAATCTGCTTAATTTTTGACATTATGCCAATCAGGCTCTCAAGTTAATCAAGGAAGAATTAAGTTCACTGAAGGGTCTATTGTTTATTTAATGCCAAACATTTTGTTAGCTAGTGTATTTAGGCTAAGACATAATCAATTATATGGGTGTTTTTATTACCAGAAAGGGGTCTGATCCAGACTTCAAGAAAGGATTCTTGGACCTTGTGCAAGAAAGAATTCGGGATGAGTCTATACTGTAAGTGAAAGCAAGTTTATTAAGAAAGTAAAGAAACAAAAGAATCGTTACTCCATAGGCAGAGCAGGGGCATCGGCTGCCAACTGAGTATACTTATGGTTATTTCTTGATTATATGCTAAATAAAGTGTAAATGATTAAGTATTCATAAGTTTTCTAAGAAAGTGATGGGCAATTCCTGAAACTGAGGTTTCCTTCCCATCTTAGAGCATATAGAGTAACTTCCGGGCATTGCCATGGCATTTGTAAACTCTTATTGGGTTGGTTGGAGTGTCTTTTAGCATGCTAATGTATCATAATTAGTATATAATAAGCAGTGAGGATGACCAGAGGTCACTGTCATTGCCATCTTGGATTTGGTGTGATTTGGCCAGCTTTTATTTTATTTTATTTTTTTGAGACGTGGTCTCCCTCTGTCTGCTTCCTGGGTTCAAGTGATTTTCCTCCTCAGCCTCCCAAGTACCTGGGACTTTGGCGCATGCCACCACACTGGGCATATATATATATATGTGTGTGTCTGTGTGTGTGTGTGTGTGTGTGTGTGTGTATTTTTAGTAGAGATGGGGCTTCACCATGTTGGTCAGGCTGGTCTGGAACTCCTGACCTCAAATGATCTGCCCACCTGTGCCTCCCAGAGTGCTGGGATTATAGACATGACCACCATGCCTGGCCTTGACTGGTTTCTTTACTGCAACCTGTTTTATCAGCAAGGTCTTTATGACCTATATCTTGCACTGACCTACTATCTCATCCTATGACTTAGAGTGCCCATCTTCCTTGGAATACAACTCAGTAGGTCTCAGCCTTATTTTATCTAACCCCTATTCAAGATAGAGTCGCTCTATTTCAAATACCTCTGATATTTTGACTGCAAAATAATTTAAGACAACAGATTTAGGAAAGTCTCCCTCTAGCCATTTTCTGCCTACAGATTCTGCATTGCTCAAACCCTTAGAAAAAGTGATTCAGAAGCACAGTCTCTGTTCCAAATTGTCCTTCATGGCTCAGAAAGCTTTCTGCCTAGATTAATTAAGCTTATTGTCTTATCATTTTTTTCAGTTCCATTGGATTTCCTGGTTTTTGTCTGTGGTCCCAGTATTAAGCTTATTATTATACTTTGATTTTCATTTTTATGTCTCTTCCTGCCCACCTCTTGTGACTTTTGAAATGTTTGCTCAAATTAGGTACTAGAATGCACTCTCCAGAAACCTGTTCAGTTTCTTATTCCGGCACACCTCTTGTTCCTAGACTCACAGCACTAGTGATAGCTTGTGCATTGGCTTCAGGGCACTCTTCTCAGGCCCAGACTTGTTCTGTACCTTTCCTGCATTTCTTCAACCCCAGGAGTACCTCTGTTCTGTAGGTCATCTGCATTTCTATAACTGACTGCATTTCATTGGACTGAATTGATTGAATTCACTGAATGGATCTGATGATTTAGAGTAGTGGTTCTTAACTTTGGCTGTAAGTTAGAATTACTGGGGGGAACTTGAAAAAGTTTTAAGAAGAATATCAGTATCTCAGCCGTGATCATTTTTTAAAGTTCTCAAATGATGAAATGTGTGACCTCTGTTGAGAACAATTGCTTCCAAATTAAACATGAAACAGGCAGAGCTGGAACACAGTTAGGGTCCCTGGTTAAAAGGATAGGAATTGTATCCTCTTCAACTTTTCTTCCACAGTCTTTTTTTCCTCTTTTTCCACTCCACAGATCACTCATTGATAATATTTATAGAAGTCATGTCAAAAAAATGTAATGAGTGACAGTAAATAGGGAAAGGAAGAAGAGAGGGTCCCTGTTTTCACCCCCTCCTCCCTCATCTGAAGCCTGGACTCTACTAGCCTGTCAGCTATAAAAGGCAAGCTCCTTAACTACAATGTCCTGTATGAATAATATCCAGGAAGGAAATTTTAAATCTACCACTGGGTATGAAAGAGCATCACTGGAGAGAAATAATTTATGAGTGAGACGCCAAGGGATACATACTATAATTTATTTTTATATCGTGATCTTTGTTCAGACCACTGCAAACTCCTCTTCAGAAAGAGTGCATCAATTATAAGCAAGAAAGAAAAGGGAGACTTTAATACTAGAATATATATCTTTCATACTTACTATATGCTTATGCATACACACTGATAATAGATACTTTGTTGGTTCAAATCATTACAAGCTGTGAACCATGAAGAGAAATGAGCAATAAATAAAGGTCTCTGCTTCTTTTAATAAAATGTCCCCATGTCACAGCCCAGGGAATGGCTTGTATTCACAATGAGTTCAAGTGTACTCTATACAAATTTTGAAATGTAAATACCATGTAACTTCTTTAAATTAATTTTTTGGAATACCTTTTAAAGTGCTTTACATATCCATGATCGGAAAATTTAGATGGGGATTATACACGCAAAGTGAAGCTGCTGTTGATATACAATTAAATCAAAACTCCAGATATTTATGGAATAGGCTGTTTAGTGTATATTAATAAAGGTGAACATTTATTGAGTGATTTCTATTTTTAGACATGTCTCTGAGTATTTTAGACATAATAATGTACTCCAAAAGTAACCCAATAATACCAACTCTAGAAATGAGGCAGCTGAACAGGGAGAGGTTAAGTGACATACACAAAGTCATACAGTTCATAAGTTCTGCTACCCAGATTTTGACCCATGCAATCAGAGCTCCAGAGCCCTTGCTCTTATCTACTGTGGTATACTGCCCTAGATTTAATGCTTCCATAAAAGTAATTATTAGAATTACTTGGACAGAATTGTTATTTCACTAGTTTCTGACTCAAAGTCTTCTTAGGAGAAAAAGTTGAAAGAATGCCTTATACATAATTTCCTTGCATTGCAGAAGCTTTGATGATCTTCTCATGGGAGAACACAAGGTGATACTGAATAAAGGGTAATGATGTTGTAAAGTGCATGACATTAGTTTCAGTCATCAAAACTCATTAAAGAGTGGGTGGGACTGAATAACCAACGAGGTAGGGGATGCAATCGTGTGTAAGGTACCCTAAGCAAATGGATCTCTTGAAGTGTAGTGAGGAAGCGGACATTAACCAAAAATTACATACAGATTAAGTTACAATTATGATAAATGTTGTGGGGAGGGAAATTACCGAGTGCTAGAAAAATACATAATTGGGCATTTAATCTAGACCGGGATGAATGGGGCAGACAGAAGAAGTCACATTTAAACTCAAAGATGAGCAGGAATTAATCTTACCACAAAGCAAGAGCATTCTAGGCAGAGGAGAACAGCATGTGCAGCCTTGAGGGATGAGTTCAGCATAGTTAAAATAGTGCTCTCAAAAACAATATATTCATTGAGTGTTAGAACTTCTATTTACATTTATTTATTTCAACCTTTAATATGATTATTTTCTGTAGTCTTATAAGACACGTACAATGTTAGTTCAGCTACATTTGCATATAAAGTGTGCTATAAATATATAATTTATTTATATTTTTATTGCTCAAAAATTTTTATTGCAAGGCATGCAGAGTAAAAAATGTTTGAGGACCACTGGTGTAACAAACCACAAGAGGAACATTTTGAGTGAATTCAAAGATTGATGGTGGAGTGGGGTAGTGAATGATACTGGATGAGCCAGGAGAGGTAATTAGGGCCTGAGAGGCCAGGTCAAGTATTCAGGGTTTAGCAGCAGAGACAAGCAAACAGAAGGATTTAACTTAGAAAGTACACATTTGGTTATTTTGCAAAAAACCTATGAGGATTACCGTTTACAACCATAGAAATAGGTTACAGAAGTCAAAATGCTAAGCTTCAAATTCTAAATCTGCTGTTTTGATATTAATCTGTGTGTATTTATCTCTCCTTTTAGAGTGAAACCCCTGGAAGCATGGTTGTTCCATCCCTTACCTCCTGCCTTTATATAAACTGTTCTCTACCCTTCTAAGTGTAAAGCAGAGTGTCTGACCTAGAGTAAATACTCAGCAGGTAGTACCTGACCCGGAGTAAATGCTCAGCAGGCAGTACCTGACCCAGAGTAAATGCTCAGCAGGCAGTACCTGACCCAGAGTAAATGCTCAGCAGGTAGTACCTGACCCAGAGTAAATGCGCAGCGGGCAGTATCTGACCCAGAGTAAATGCTCAGCAGGTAGAACCTGACCCAGAGTAAATGCTCAGCAGGTAGAACCTGACCCAGAGTAAATGCTCAGCATGCAGTACCTTACCCAGAGTAAATGCTCAGCAGGCAGTACCTGACCCAGAGTAAATGCTCAGCAGGTAGAACCTGACCCAGAGTAAATGCTCAGCAGGCAGTACCTTACCCAGAGTAAATGCTCAGCAGGCAGTACTTGACCCAGAGTAAATGCTCAGCAGGTAGAACCTGACCCAGAATAAATGCTCAGCAGGTAGTACCTGGCCCAGAGTAAATGCTCAGCAGGCAGTACCTGACCCAGGGTAAATGCTCAGCAGGTAGAACCTGACCCACAGTAAATGCTTGGTAGGTAGTGCCTGACTCAGAGTAAACGCTCAGTAGGTATTACCTGACCTAAAGTAAATGCTCAATAGGTAGTACCTAATCTAGAGCAGGTGCTCTGTAGGTTTGGCATATAAATTACAAGGTGATCTCCAGGTTAGCATATTCCAAATGGAATTACTTTCTTTTTCCCAAAACATGCTTGTCTGCCTAAATTTCCAATCTCAATGGATGGTACACATCCACTCAGGGTTGTAAGTTGGAAAACATAGTTCTCACGACATCCTTATACCCTATACCTTATACTGCAGTTATACCTCAAATCTTATAGATTATATTTAATAGAAGCCTCCAGCTTCTCCTTATCTCCTTGTCTTTGTCATTGCTCTCACTAATCTCTTTATTTAGTCACCCGAATTTAGATAACCCTTCCCCTCTGTTAATTAACTTAAATTCATTTAACACCTATACTATACTCAATGTTTTAAATGTCCTGTCTCCTGTAATCCTCAACATAATCCAGTGAGTAGAGTACTATTATTACTATTGCAGCAGCATCATTGTCTGGGGTAAATACCTGGGGTTCGTCATCGCACCTAGAAGACTAATGACATGGACACCCATGAGGAGTGAGTTTAGGGGCAGAGGTTTAATAGGCAGAAGAAGGAGAAAGGAGAACAGCTTTTTCCCTTTTGAGAGAGAGGGGCTTCTGAAAGGAGAATCTGGCCTGGGTAGACTGCACTAGATTTTATAGACGGGCTTGAGGAGGCAGTGTCTGATTTACATAGGGCCCACAGATTGATTTCATCAGGTGTGACGTTTACATAGCACCGTGGGGAATGCTGGTTGCCTCACGCTAATCTTATTATGCAAATGGCGTCTTTTCCTGGCCAGCGCCATATTGTCTTCTTCTTACCCTACACTTGGTTTAACAAAAAGAAGAGAAGATGGGGCTGCCATTTTGAACGTGCCTAGTCCCAGGTAGCCTTTTCGTATTGGCCCAACTGCCAATATTCACTCATGCAAGCTTCCAGCTTTATTATCTATGACTGCAGCTCAATTTTATAGGCTGCTCTTTCTTTGAAAAGAAAATGATTTGGGGGTTGCTTTTCATTAAATGGAAAACGTCACTGAGGACCACCATACCCTCACTATCTAAGTAATTTCTTCTTAACTCCTATATCACTGTTAGTTTTTTAAGGAATTAAAGTTCACAAACTTGAACTAACTTTCAAGTAACTTTTCCAAAGTTGCTCAGAAATTAAGAGACAGAGCAGCTATTCACACGAGCCAATCTCCTTCCAGGCTTGTATTCTGACCTTCCACATTGTACTCTGCCCCACTCCTCCCACCTGGAGGAGTTTATGGTAACTACAGTATATTCACCATGGCTGACTCCTTGATTACTTTGTTATTTTAATCACTCATTTACTTATTTTACACTCATACACATACATGTACATTTAATGAGTTATTACTGACTTTTACCTATTTCTCATGTTGTACAACTCAGGTGAAATCCAGGCACTTATGAAGCATGCAGTTTAGTAAGGGGCAAACATTAAAGTGAGTTTACTCAAAAAATTATGTAATGGGAATAAATGCTAAGCCAGAAAATGTATTTGAAATAGAAATCTGATGATGGCTCTTGTTCTCTTCCATTACAGAAATAATTTCCTTTCCCTAAAATACCATTTTCTTCTCTGTTGAAAACCTCATGTCATCTTTAAATTTTCATATATACAACTTCCTGTCATTTCTCAGTCAGAATTCATAGTTCTCTCATTTGTGCTCTCATTGATGGTACTTTATTCATTCATCAATTGATAGTAATTATTTTACATTACAATACCTTAGGTAGAGTGTTTGGCATTCTTTAACTTTCTCAGGATTTTTAGTGGTACTTCATGTAGTTTTGTGGTATATGAAAAAGATAATACCTGTAAACCCTCTGACATATTGTAAGTTTTTAATAAATCCTAACTATATATGTGTCTGTTTTACTTGTTAACATGTCTAAGCTCCTCAGAGAGCACTCCTATCTTCATTCGCTAAAAAAATTAAAAATTAAAAAAATGTTATGTACTATGTATAAGGCACTACAATTTGTAGATGACATGCATAAAACTATAGAGCTCTAAACTCCGCTTTGGTGACTTGCCTGCATTCTATTCTGTTATTTTCTCCATTTGTCTTTCCTATTCTCATATTAATGCTACTAGATTGAAGGATACCACAGTTACCACAGAAGCTAGAAATTTGTTAATAATCCTTGTTTCCTTAAATGCATTCTCCACCCTCTTAAATCCATCAGAAAATCTTGTCGCTTCTTAAAAATTATATCTCAAATCTTCACTCAATTTCAGAAAACCTCCAGAACAGTTAAAAAGAATGTTGCAGGCTGATATAAAAAGAGGTCTGAGATATATGATTAAGAAAATATCACTTCATTTCAAAATTTTATGCACAGTATTACCCACATTTGAGAGAATGTGTGAGTTACACTTCTCTCACTTTTCCATCTTCATTGCCACCCTCTTCATATTTTTCACTAGCACCTCTTATTGTAACTGATTTCTCTCTCCCTACCTCTACGTTGATCAGTCTGCAATGGGTTTGCCACCAGTGGTAAGAGTGATTTCAAAATGTAAATTCAGCTATGTTCCTTCATTGCCATAAACTATTCTATGACTCCCACTGCATACGGAAAACAAAACAAAAGTCTTCCTGTCTTAGACTGTATTTCTCCTTCTAATGTATGCTCTACTCCCTACTTCTTTCAGTTCTTTGAAGATGATGAGCTCTTCGGTAATGTAAGAGCCTTTGCATTTGCTGATAGAGCTTCCTGTAATGCCTTTGCTCCTTCTCTTCAAATGGCTACTTTCCTTCCCTCAGGTCTTAATAGTCACCAGTTCAGAGAAGCTTCCCTGACCACGCTGACTGAAGAAAGGAACACACTCCCATTCCCATCATCGTCTACTGAAGGCGATGTTATTTATTTGTTACCTTATAGCACCCATTACAGTTGGAAAGTATGCAATTAATTCACTTTTGTGCCTTTTAAAATTATTTGCCATTTACCTTAGTTCAGGGATTCCCTGAAGCTGATCCTGTGTCAAGCATGGAAATTCAAGTAGCTTATTTTGGATATTACCCCCGAAAACACCAGGGAGAAAGTGGAGAAGTGAAGGAAGGAAATTAATTCAGATACTTCATTGGGCAGGCTATTGTTAGGGGCAACTGAAGCGCAATCTGAAAAGGGAAGTCAACAGGCAACAGTGTAATATGCTTCAGAGTGAGGCAAGAGAGCTGGGATATTTATACAGCAAATCCTATCTCACTGATTAAGAGTTCATTCCCAATGGTTCAGGGGCCAACTGGGCTTCAGCACTTTGTGACTGCCCAAAAAATATCTCAAGCATATCATCATAGAACTTGTGTTGGTGTGCTTGAGAATAATAAGTGTGGGGAAAAGAATTGGCACTGACTAAATCTCTCTCTCTAGGATCTAAGCTCTGTAAAGACAGGGCAGACTTCCTGTCCAAGGTGGTACACCCAAGAACTAGGCACAGAGCAGGTGCTCAGCCGACTAAAATGAAGGAATGGATAATAGAGCTAAAGGATAAGTTAGATTTTTGTAATAAAGAGTTTAATTAGAGTAATAAGTTAGTTTGAATTTGTAGATTATCTAGATCCTATTCACCGAAGAAGGTTCAGAACATTAAACTTTGTGATGTAATAACCAGAACTAAATCTAGTACTGACTTATTTATATTACAGTTCTGTATTAATCTCCCAGGACTGCTATGTCAAAGTTTCACAAATTGGGTGGCTGAAAACAATAGAAATGTGTTGCTCCTAGTACTGGAGGCAAGAAGTCTGAGCTCAAGGTGGCAGCAGAGCTGTGCTCCCTCTCAAACCTATAAAAGAGTCCTTTCTTGCCTCTTCCTAGCTTCTGATGGTTTGCTGGCAACCTTTGGTGTTCCTTGGCCAGCAGCTTCTTAACTCCAATCTCTACCTTCATCTCCCCGTGTATGTGTCCTATAAGGACACCAGTCATGTTGAATTCAGGGTCCACCTACTCCTGAATGACATCTTAATATAACTAATTACATCTGCCATGACCCTATTTCCAAATATGAGGTGCTAGGGATTAGGATTTTAAACTCATGACCCTATTTCCAAATATGAGGTGCTAGGGATTAGGATTTTAAAATATCTTTTTTGGGGGAATACAATTTAACCTATAACAATATCCTTGAAGTCAACCTCTAGAAAAGAGGGTATTATGGAGTGAAAAATAGTGTTACAGTGTTCAAATCTCAGATTAGTCTTCAAAGTCAAGCCCAAAAATTATGTGTTCCATGAAGAGAAAAAAAAATGTTTTCAGGATTTTAAATGGTCTGGGCTCATAATATAGGTGTATGTTGGTCACATGTCTGCTTGCCAGGGGGCAAATGTGGTCTGCACAGTGAATTCCGCTCCACAGGGATGGTACAGAGAACAGACATGTGGAAAGAGGAGCAAGATTCAAGGGCAACTATTGGATCCCCCTGTGATCTCATTAAGGAGACAACTCCAGGGCTTTCCCAGGGATAAAAATAATTTTTTCTTCTTTACTCTCAAATTCTTACATGCTGCCCACCAGTACTGAGGTTTTTTAGGAATTGGATATTCTAGAAATCCTTTTCAAAAACCATTGCTTCTGCTCACAATAATATACAGATAATTGCTCCATGGTTGTAATATTTATAAACTGGTAATGAGGCTTATTAGAGAAACAAATAGAAATACTTGCTTTTGGATTTACTGCATACATCAGGTGTTTTTCTAGCCTCAAATAAAATTTCCATTAAATCTGACAATAAATGACTATTTTCTACTTAGTTGCTGAGAATCATTTTGTCACTTTTTAGAACAGCTAAATGTTTGACCATGCATCTGAATTTCTCTTAAAAATCAATGTGACACTTCAGATAAGAGATCCTCTTTGTAAAATAGACACGACTCCACTTAAAATGCCAAAGTCCATTCCTGTTCCATAATGATTGGTGTAATGATTCTAATTTACCATTTAACACAAGATTTTCAGACAAATGCACTGTCTTTACTTCCCTAAATTAGCAACAATAATAAACATGACTATATAGGCAGAATGAGGTGATGAGTAAAACCAACTTTAGCTATGAGTCAGGAGTTAGTTTTCATAACAGTCTTTTCTTCAGTCAGGTGGCTACTAACTTTTCTCATATATTTATCAATCTATATTTTACAAACCAAGTAGAAAAATTAATTTTTATTTCCATGATAAAAGTAAATATTGTGATATTTTATATTTTGTTATCTATTCCAATAAGTCAGAAATAATACTTACATGAGACATTAATCATATTGTGTTTGAATTAAATTTTACATGAAAGGTAAATGAGTTGATTAAAAAATCTTATTTGTACACTACTTAGTTTTAAAGATACAAAAGTTACAAAATACTGGTAGAAATTAAATAATTCTCACTAAGAATATGCTGTACTATTACAGCTAAAAAGAAACATTTTTCTCCACTATCTAATAAAACATAGACTGGAGATTAATGGGCAGAGGCAGATGGGTAGAGAAGCTTCTCCTGTCTAATATATACATCTTTTCAGGATTTTTTTTCTTATCCTTCTGCCTGCTCTTATTTGAAATATTTTTCCTCCATTCCTTTATAAAATTTATATCTTGTAGAAAAGTGTAATAAAAGAAGTGAGAAATTTCATTTAATCCTTGATCCTATAGATAACCACTGTAGTGGTTGGGTATATATTTTCCGGGGTTGGGGATGCATATGTGTCTATGTGAAATTTAGTGTGTTTTCTCTAGTCTTGTTTTTATATATATTTTCTAAGATTTAGATCATGATAGAATGGCTACTTGAAATAATATTTTTCTACGTAACAATGCATCTTGACTCTCTTCCCATGTAGAGACTGAGAGGGACTTTGCAACTTTATCCTTCACTGAAAGTATAGTATAACATTTAGATTATTATGTAAGGCTTCTGAGATGTTAAAAATACATTACCATATCTGAACTTTCAACGTTATAGGAGGTAAGCACATAAGTTTTGCTTATACTTGCATGTTTGTTTCAAAATGGGAGTTACTTTGAATCACTGACACCTTTCCTAGGAAGATACCATTTGCAGTGATGGTTGGGAATCATAGTTGCTTATCAGAGCTCTATTATCTCACTTCAAGCTTGTTTTATTTAACTTATTGATGAGGGAGCCAGCAGGGTGAAAAAGCAGGTTGAAAGAAAAAAGAATCAGAAATGCGCTTTCCATAGTCTGTGGAAGAAACAAACAAACAAACAAAACTACTGAAATACATGTCAGGTTAATGTCTACAAGAGAGTAAAACAAACAAACATACACAATGAACCAGCCGTAAATCTTTGGTAAAATCGTAGCATCTAATAAGTTTCACAGAATGTAAATTTTCTGAGCCCTATGCTATTGCGTTCCATTTCTCTGAAGCTATAGATGAATCTTTGGTATGGGCTTACAAGAAAATGGCCTAGTATGCGATGGAAAGGACTTATCATTATCCTTTTGCTTTTCCTCCTGTGTTTTGGATATTTTTCTTACTACCATTTACTATGATTAATGTTTAACTTGTTTTTGTGATTTATGGTGTCTACATTTTTTGGTAACATTTGAGAACTACTGTTGTCAAAATTTTTTATTTCCAGAGGTTTAAGACCTATCAAAGGACATTTGGCTAAAGTTTTCCTAAGACATAGCTTGATGATCTTTCATTTTAGATACAATGAATGTTAGGAAACAAATGTCCCAGTTATGGGCAGTAAGGTTATTTCCAGTGTCTCATCATTTTAACTGATTCTCAATAGACAGTATCATTGCTTTTTAATTTTGCACAACTATGCATTCATAGGCTAAGTCCTAAAAGTGGAGTTACTGCTCCAATTGTTAAACATTGTTAAAAAATTGCCAAATGTTTTCAAATTGCCAAATTTATCAAAAATGTGCATTTTTACACTCTCAATGAGTCAGAGACCCATTTTGTCTCTGTTTTGTTGTTATTGTATGTGTGCCTTCACTAATACTGATAAATTTGGTTCTGTTAAGGTCCCTAGTCATTATTAAGCCACTTGGGAAAGAAGAGGAGCAAGAGATAAAGGTGGTAAGTCCCAGAAAGTTCACGAAAAATTGGAAACCAATAAAAAACTATAAGTCAAGATAGTAAGGCATGGAGCTTTCCAGAGACATTGCAGAATTTTAGCTAGGAATTGTAGTAGTAAGACGTTATTTGAAATTTAGGAGAAAATAAAATAAAAATAATCAGCCTCTCACTGAATGTAACAGCCTAAAGAATTTGAGATGAGACCTGGAGCTAAAGTTAAAACTGAAGAAGAAAAAGAAAAATTACAGACTCTTTTGACAGGTAAGTAAGTGTGAACTGGAGGAAAATATTCTCACTTTTGGTTCAAGGAAGGGACTGTTTTTGCTTAGGAAAATAATTAATGATGTTGGCTAGAGGTAAAGTTCTATCAGGGCTGAGCTTCGTGGAATTTCTTTGAAACAACAAAAGCTCAAGTTGCAACAGTTGTAAGTGAACACTTTTTCACAGTGTGTACCCCAAAACCCAGGAACCCTAGGTTACAATAGCATCCTTATATTAAAACAATTGCTACTAAATAATAACTACTTTTATGTTTGTATTTTCTTATCTACAGCAAAATAACATATGTCTTCTATGTCTGAATAGATTAAAAGTTATTTAGACTTTCCCCTTTAACTCTGCCAGTTTCCAGATCTTTAGAATAATTACAGCTACACATCAAAGAAGGACCTAGAAGGTTTTCTAATTAGTGTCTGCTTTTTGCAAAAACACTGTCATCACCACTTGAACTGTTTTGGAAACCCTTTGAAGAAGGAGATTTTCTATTTATCTTTCATACTCTATCCCTGTGTTTAAGAGAGCTCAACATCACCAAGCTTTCCTCTATCAAACTCAAATCTCTTGGGTATGTTTAAGGTCATTCTGAAGGACTGGAAAACACCAGTTATACTCTTTCAGAATTAGTCTTCAGAACCAAGGAGCTTCTATTTCCATTTTAATGCCATTTTCTTCCATTCTTTAATTTGAAAATCATGTGACAATCCTAGTTAAGAAGAGGGGGTTTCTTTGTACAAATTCAATATTCAATCTTTGTTCCCCTCGGAGGTAGCAAGAATCTTGCTTTGTTTTCTAGATGCTCATGTAATTGTTGCAGTGGCACTCATGAAACTTGTTTTATCCCTGTACAAATTAATCAGAAACTAAATAATCTCTGCAAATTACAACATTTCCTCAGGTATGTAAGCACTTCCTGTGGGACTATTAAAATATTTCCACCTTTTTTTTTTCTTTAATGCAACATTACTTTAGATTACAATAAAAAATAAATGAGAGATGAGATTTTCTTAACACGATAAGTTCTGAAAGAAAGAAAGATGGAATAAAGAAAGAAAGAAAGAGAGAAAAGCAACTTGAACCTGAACTCTCTCCACTCTCTGAGCTTTCTTCACTTCTTCCAGAGTGGTGACAAACTCTACAAGAATTTTACATCCCCAAGGAGGGAAGACAATTCACACCTCCTCTCAGCCAGAAGGAAGCAGCACAAACAATTGGGGATTCCTCTTGTTGTGATTTCTACCAACCCTGGGATTCATTATCTCATAGAAAGGATGCTTCAGGTTCTAATAGTGTGTGTCAGAAAGGTTGAATCTGGTTATCAATGAGATAAGATAAAATATATCCACTATTGCTGTGGTACAAAGATCACTTTTCTCTATTTCATTGATTTGCTATTCTCTTTGATATCAGTTAAGGCTTCCTTCATCCATTCTCCATCATCAAAGAAGGGAAAAGGGACTATTCAATATGAAAATACCTGAGTGACTCCTGTATGTCTTGTGAAGTAGTAACTATCTTTTGGGGCAGTGACATACATTAGTGCAGAGTCAGCCTCTGTAATAATGATTCCTCTCCATAAGGCATATTTCTTTTATACTACGAGAAATACTTCACATCAATCTTCTTTATCATTGATTTATCATTAATCCTTGCAGCATTTTTGTCAGAGGGGTGAAACATTTCTCTTTGGGCAAAAAATGGTGGCGCTTTGATTGCTGGCCATAAAATAACTCATTGTACCTAAACAGCGTGATTTGTGCACCATCAGTGTTGGTGATAACGAGAAATTCATGTTATTAAAGAGTGTTATTACTCACTGCTTAAAAGCTTCTGTCAGAATTGCTTTATAGCAAAGCACTTCTGCTAACTACTGATTCAACCAGGAAGTTTGTATTGAAAGTGAATGTTTCCAAATGTAATCTCATCTAACCCAACTCTTCTAGTTTGAATGGAGTCATTGTCAATAATTGCAGGAGGCCCGAAAAATTACAGATGCAGAAAATCTACCATTTTGCCATAAATTGCTATCTCACCAAAGCTTGGGGTTGCTATTTTAAGATTCATTTTGAATATTAATAATAATAAAGTGAACATTAACAACAATATCATTATTAACAATAATATTAACAACAATAATACCAATATTATTATTAATAATGATCAAAAAGAACATTATTATTAAGGTGTGTGGTTTTGAGAATTTTCTTAAACATATCTAGTTCCTGAATAAATGATCTCTAAGTTTCTAGGCATGTCTCAAATTTCATTATTCTATCAGATTCAACTTACTGGTTCCTGCTATTAAAAAGTACTCTTTTGGGCCCAATGCTTAAGCTTCATGTTTATTTCGTGAGGAAGATAGATATTAACAAACACTCAATTCACTCTCTCTATATATACACACACATACCTACACACACACTCTGAATGGAAATAAAAATCACAAACAGGCTAAAACAAGCAAAATAAGTATTTCTCCAAGCAAAATCCTTAATTTTTTTTTACCACCTGCCGAATGCCACCTTCATTAGCAACAAAAACTGCCATGGTTTTACAGTCCACTTGCAGAAGATCTGTTTTCCTAAAGCAGTCCAGTCAATAAAAGTGCCACATGAACAAAATGGAAATGATTAGTTTAAATAGCTGGTAATTATGGTAGTTACCACTCTCTCCTTTGTTAAACCAGGAAGGGGTAAATTTTCAGAACATGTAGTTCAGATTCAGCCATGTGTCACCCATTCAAATGAATAGAAATCACAATCTAATCTATCTATCACATTGAACTTTATTTCTAAAATTTTCTCAGAGGAATGTGAGTGATTTCCCTTCCATTTCATCAAAATTTTCTTTAGTAATTGTGGTATATACTTTAAAATTGTTAAATACATATACATACAAGTATTATTTTGGCCATGTTGATGAATATGAATCTCATTTATTTTCAGCTTCTTATCTCAAACCCCTAGTCACACTGTATTAATGAGTAAAACTTATGATATTATTTTAGCATTGCAAGGATAGGTACTAGAATAATTTATGACCCAGAAGCCATAATGAAAATGATAGATCAGATTATAAAATTTAAAAACTTTATACTATGACCATTATTTTTAATGTTAATAATTTAGCTGATCAATTTTTGGGAAATTTGAAGTGACAACTGATTCACTTTTTAGAAACATTATTTCATAAAGAATATAACAGTTAAGAAAAAATATGGTTAAAATAATTTTGAGTGTTTAATATGAGAAAAAGCTACTAAGACGACAAATTTAAAGAAAATGTCTTATCAGAAGTATCAATCAGGGTTTTATGCATAAATAATAAGGGATACATGATTTGAATGAAAGAATAAAAGAATGTAAGTCAGAGATGTTCCAGGATGTTGCTGATAAAACCATTAGTATCTATGTAAAAAGAAACATTAAACAGAAAATAAATTTCTGTGTGCTAAAATATTTAGAAACGAAATATGCATTGGTATCAATTGTTACTGATATATTGTATTAAAATTGCTCTCTGGAAATTCATTGAAATATCCTAGCTTCAAAGGGACCGGGACCAAAACCAAAAATTATGTAAATACCCAAAGACTGATCATTATCCATGAGACTGAATCAGAAAACATAGGTTTATTTGTAGGTAGAATGGTTTTAACTCCTTTTGGGGAGGGATATATATGCATATATATATCCTCATTTATTTTTAGCTTCCTGATATATATACTATTATATATGTAAATATATTTATATATAAAATATATATATATAAATATATATAAAAAATATATATTATATTTATATATAATATATATTACATATTATATATTATATAATGTATTTTATATATAATTATAATATATATTATAATATATTATATATAATATATAAATTATTATATATTATATAATATAATATACATAATATAAATTATTATATATTATATAATATGTATTTATATATAAATTTATATATTTTATAATATATAATATATTTACATATAAAATAAATTTATGTTTATTTTATATATATTATTATATATATATTTTATTTTATATATATTATTTTATATATATTTATAGCCCCCCACATACATAGATATATGTGAAGGTATATATGGACATATATTTATAGACTCAAGGTATGACTGATTTTTATCATTGTACAAACAAATAAACATACATGTGTATTATCTGACTCAACTACAAAGGTAGTCATGCTGCAAATCACCTAAAGGAGCTGTGATTCATATGAATACAGTGCTAAAAGAGGCTGAAAATTAATTTAAGAATATAATGTCTTGAGACATGGAGCTCATGCTGTTTGTTCCTCATTCATTCTCTTGAAATTCCTGTTACAAGATGTAAAAAGAGAAGTCACCCAAATCCCATTTTCATGAATAGTAGATAGGAATCAGCAAAAGATAGCGTAGCTTATTAAATTTGCAGTGTCTTTTATGAAGCTATCTGTTCATTGTCTGTCTTAAAGAGCTTTGCATTTCCTGTAAAGGATGATACATATAACAGTAGGTTCCTTTTAAATGTTTAAATTCCAGAGACCAATAAATAGCTTCTCCGTTTCCTACTGGAAATTATGAAAGCAATCATCATGTGATATAAAAATGGTTTCATTTATTCTTCTGGATAGGTTCTATTAGATAGCTACAGGAAGTTGAAGAAATGACAGTAAAATAGTGAATAAAAGGATTTTTTTTTTCAGTCTAGCCCCATACATGAGAAAATAACCTCAACATTAATCCTCTCCTCTTGGAAAGCTTAATATATATATCATCAAGAATTCATCTGCATTTCAGATAAAAATAAAGCAATGGTTATTATTTGTCAGATAAAATTAAATTAGGACTCTCTCAGTGGCAAAAGTAGGGCTTTTGGCAGGAATTTCAAACCCACTGAACTTCATTTATGAGACATCCATGGCTGGAGTGTAAATGGGATTTTCAAGCAGTGTTTCCCAAAGTAGGAACTGCAGCTATCAAGCTCCTCCTAGGAGATCCTAAACTGATTCATAAAGCGATTGAAAAACAATGCCTTCATTCAGGAAGACACAGGATGCAAAACAGAGCATTGATTAAGAGTGAAGCCTATGCCTGAAACATCATAATTTCTTAATAAATGTCACTTAGTAGTAGTGATGGTGGTGATGGTGACTGTTGTTGTATTATTATATAATTACCTATAGCTAAGGAATAATTCTAATAATGTATCCAGAATTGGTGGGTTTTTGGTCTCACTGACTTCAAGAATGAAACCATGGACCCCTGCGGTGAGTGTTAGTTCTTAAAGATGGTGTGTCTGGAGTTTGTTCCTTCAGACGTTCAGATGTGTCTGGAGCTTCTTCCTTCTGGTGGGTTCCTGGTCTTGCTATCAGGAGTGAAGCTGCAGACCTTTGTGGTGAGTGTTACAACTCTTAAAGGCAGTGCCTCTGAAGTTGTTCATTCTTCCCGGTGGGTTCATGGTCTCACTGACTTCAGGATCGAAGCTGCAGACCTTCGCGGTGGGAGTTACAGCTCATAAAGGCAGCCTGCACCCAGTGAGCACCAGCAAGATTTATTACAAAGACCAAAAGAACAAAACTTCCCTAGTATGGAAAGAGAACTGACTGGTTTGCTGCTGACGGACTGGGGCAGCCTGCTTTTATTCCCTTATCTGACCCCACCCACATCCTGCTGATTGGTCCATTTTACAGAGAGCTGATTGGTCTATTTTATAGAGAGCTGATTGGTCCGTTTTGACAGAGTGCTGATTGGTGCGTTTATAATCCTTGAGCTAGACACAGAGTGCTAGTTGGAAAAGTTCTCCAAGTCCCCACTAGGTTAGCTAGACACAGAGTTAGCTAGATACAGAGTACCAATTGGTGTATTTACAAAGCTTGAGCTAGACACAGAGTACTGATTGGTGTATTTACAAACCCTGAGCTAGACACAGAGTGCTGATTGGTGTATTTACAATCCTCTAGCTAGACATAAAAGTTCTCCAAGTCCCCATCCACCTCAGGAGCGCAGCTGGCTTCAGCTAGTGGATCCTGCACCAAGGCTGCAGGTGGAGCTGCCCGCCAGTCCTGAGCTGCGCCTGCACTCCGCAGCCCTTGGGTGGTCGATGGTACTGGATGCCATGGAGCAGAGGCAGCACCCATCAGGGAGGCTCAGGCCGCGGGGGAGCCCACTGCAGGCAGGGCAGCTCAGACATGGCAGGCTGCAGGTCCCGAGCCCTGCCCGGTGGGGAGGCAGCTAAGGCCTGGCAAGAATTTGAGTGCAATGCTGGGCCAGCACTGCTGGGGGACCCAGCGCAACCTCTGCAGCTGCTGGCCCAGGTGCTAAGCCCCTCACTGCCCTGGGCCCGCAGCTCTGGCCGGTTGCTCCGTGTGCGGGCTGTGCCTGTGCCTTCCACAACTCGCACTGGCCCACGAGCGTGACTCGAAGTCCTGGTTGCTGACGCCTCCCTCCACACCTCCCCACAAGCAGAGGGAGGCAGCTCCGGCCTCAGCCAGCCCAGAGAGGGGCTCTCACAGTGCTGTGGCAGGCTGAAGGGCTCCTCAAGCACTGCCAGAGTGGACGCCGAGGCTGAGGAGGCACTGAGAGTGAGGGCTGCTAGCACATTGTCACCTGTCAGTAACCCCTCTTAATTATCAGAATTATCCAAATATCTTGACTATTTAAAATTAAGGAGTCACTAGCATTTACCAAGGTCTTCTTTCCATCTTCCTTTAGAATTCCTATTGCCACACATTGCTTAGCATTATTGCAAACTGACCCTTACATCAGCATTTGAAAATTTCAGTGACATACTGTATTATCATTGCTATACTGATTTGGTCTTAATTTTCAACAACCATTATTCGTGGATCAATCTTTGTTTGTCATTTGCTTCTAATTGATGTACTATGATTACCTGAATTGTGATTTCAACCCTCTCTATTCTTTGTTGTAACTCACTTTTAATTCCTACTAGAAAGTGGAAACTTGGGGGACAGGTGGTCCATGTAGTCCATTGTCTCACCTATGTTTGTTTAGGATTACTATTCTTCCTGAAAACATGGACGTTGGGAAAAATAAGAACCACTATTCTAGAGGTGTAAGGGAATCAATGGATTTTGGGAAAACATTCAACCTTTTCTCCAGGAATATCCATTAGATTAATACAATGTGACCTTGTCAAGTATTCCTTGAATGGATATCTATTATAATGTATTTAATTTATAAATTTCATTCCCCTGATCTCTGACATCTTTTTTTGCCTTTGTATTTCTCAAACTGAAGTGCTGTATCGTCCAATCTTTCTTTTCTATTTCTAATCTCTGTCTCCTCCTTTCTGTCTAGTCATTCCCAGCAGTGTCCTTCCAAAGAGCAAATCCTTAATATTTCATTATTTGGTTAAAAAAAGATAGATGGTTCCTGTTATATACAGTGAACTTGGCAAATACAGCAGATATCAAGCCATTGACCAACAGATTTTCTGATTACTAACAGCAATTTTTACTGCTGAACAGAAAGTATGTTGGAAATTCTCAACAGAGATCAACAGGCAACCACTACAAAGCAGAGTTGATAAAGGAAAGGAAACTTACCTGCCACGTTGGTTCCTGGGATCGTCATTCAGTCTCTTTAGGAGAGTGCACAGGGTCTTTTTCATGGTGATCTTAGCCTACTATACCATTCTGCAATCAGTTTCTTTCCCATGACTCTATGACACCACAGTACATCTTGATATGCTCTAAGTCAACTCTTCAAGGCATCACAACCTTTCTCACTTTTCTGCCTTTATCCTTCTTAGATTGTTTCTATTCCTAGAATAATAAACACCATAGCACAAATTCCACTGGTTAACATTTAATGGACAGCAGGCATCACTGTGTTTTATCTAGGCTTCAGACAATCTGAACAGAAGCATATAATATAGGAAACCAAATTAAATGTGGATCAATTTACCACTTAGTTTTGGCAAAGCTGACGCTTTCTAGGGCCATGCTAATAATTACTTTCATTGCACGTATGAAAATATTTGAAATTTTTTTTTCCAAGTTAGAAGTTGTGTGGTGTTGCGGGAAGTCAGGGACCCCAAATGGAGGAACTGGCTGAAGCCATGGCAGAAGACATAAGTTGTGAAGATTTCATGGACATATATTAGTTCCCCAAATTAATACTTTTATAATTTCTTATGCCTATCTTTACTGCAATCTGCGAACATAAATTGTGACGATTTCAGGGACCCTTATCACTTCCCCCAATCAATACCGTTGTGATTTCCTGTGCCTGTCTTTACTTTAATCTCTTAATCCCATCATCTCCTTCGTAAACTGAGGAGGATGAATGTCGCCTCAGGACCATGTGAGGATTGTGTCAACTGCACAAATTGTTTGTAGAGCATGTGTGTTTGAACAATATGAAATCTGGTTATCTTGAAAAAACAATAGGATAACAGCGATGTTCAGAGAACAAAGGAGGTATCTTTGAATTGGCCGCCGGTGGGCTGGACAGAACAGAGCTATATTTCTCCTCTTTCAAAATCAAATAGGAGAAATATCGCTGGATTCTTTTTCTCAGCAAGGAACATCCCTGAGAAAGAGAATGCACCCTGAAGGTAGGCTTATAGACGGCCCCTTTAAGACATGCCGCCTTGTACGATCGAAGCCGAAGGGATGAGATAAGCCCTGGTCTCCTGCAGCACTCCCAGGCTTATTAGGAGGAGGAAAATTCCCATCTAATAAATTTTGGTCAGACAGGTTGTCTGCTGTCAAACCCTGCTTCCTGATAAGATGTTATCAATGACAATGGGTGCACGAAACTTCATTAGCAATTTTAATTTCACCCCATCTGGTGGTCCTGTGATCTCGGTCCAGTGATCTCGCCCTGCCTCCATTTGCTTTGTGATATTTTATTACCTTGTGAAGTATGTGATCTCTGTGACCCACGCCCTATTCGTGCACTCTCTCCTCTTTTGAAAATCGCTAATAAAAACTTTCTGGTTTTATGGCTTGGGGAACACCACGGATACTGCCAACATGTGATGTCTCCCCGGGACACCCAGCTTTAAATTTCTCTCTCTTGTACTCTTTCCTTTTATTTCTCAAACCAGCAGAGACACTTAGGAAATAGAAAAGAACCCATGTTAAACATCGGGAGTGGGTTCTCCCAATATTGTGGTAGTGTGAAGCTTTCGGACAATGACTTGGTGGTGTAAAAAGCATCATTTTGAGTTCAGTTTCTACTTGTTCAGAAAAGAAATGGAGCTCCTCAAGTGGTGACAAATGACATCTATATTTTTTAAAGTATTTCCTAGATTTAAAAGTCAGGAAACTTTTATTTAAGTATTTATAAATACTTTATAAAGTACTAAATTTTGTTTTGTTTAATCCCGAAGTCTAGTGTTGTAATAATCATCTTCTCCTGTTCTGTAATATTTTTTAACTATAATTTAGTTGAGGCAAACAACTATCAGAGTATGGCTCAGAAATTACACAGCATCATAGTTTGCAAGAAGGACCAATGATAAATGCATAAAAAGGTCAGTGGATATCTTCATAAAGGTTATAAGATATGAAAGCAAAAGTCTTTCTAGTTTATTAAAATGCTACATGGGCCAGGTGCAGTGGCTCATTCCAGCACTTTGGGAGGCCAGGATGGGGGGATCACTTGAGCCTAGAAGTCCAAGACCAGCCTGGGCAACACAGGGAGAACATGTTTCTGTGATTAAATAAATAAATAAGTAAATAATAAATAAATAAATGCTACACAATCATAGATTCAGTTTTTTATGTTTAAAAAAATCCTTATTTTCAGAAATTCTCCTGCTAAAAGTTGCGTGAAGTTGGTAAGAAAAATAAAACACATTGAACATTATTGGGCATTAATGACTTATTCAAAATTAATTTTTTGTATTAGTCAACTAGCAGTATCCTAGAAGAAAAGGAATGGTACTTAGAAAAACATTTCAGGCCAGGAACTTTCCTTCCTTACTCCCTCCCTCCCTCCTTCCCTATGTTCCTCCTTCGCTTTTCCTGTTGTCTAAAATTTTATATAATAAACACCTAGAATATACTAAGTGTTTGCTATGACATAGGAGCAATATGATTATTTTTTAAAGGAAGAACATAAAAAACAAGCCAGTGATTTAGAAAAATTATAATCTCTTTTTTGGAGGCAGAGGAGTAAAACAAAAATTATAGATATAGAAAATATATCAAAGAGACAGTGGCATTTTGGCTAAATCTCAGAAAATGGCAGAGTTGTTAGGGGCAAATTATGTCAGGTGAAAGAAATGGCTGCCAAATTCATGGTAAATTATCAGTCTTTATCTGAACCTAATAGAAGAATTTGACACTTTCAGCCCTTCCTTTTAAACCCTTTTGTTAGTTTCCTAGTCATTGCTCTTCCTTTATTCCCCTTATGTAACTGGTTGTGTTTCTGTGGTCTTGTTATCATGATCTGTCTCCTCCTAAATGTGTACCTGCTGTGCAGACCTCTCCTGGAACCCGTCTCGTATATTCAAATGTCCATTCAACATCTACACATGGATGTCTTATAGGCATTCTGAGAATAATGTTCCCCAAATTGAACAAATATAAAGGCTCTAAAGGGGTAAAATGCATATTACTTTCAAGTGACAGCAAGAAAGCCTTTTTTGTTGAAACAAACTTAAGTCAAGAGAGGGAGAAAAAAACCTGAGAGCTAGCTTGAGGCATAGTTTTCTCTATCTACCCCATCCCTGCTTAAATCTGCTTCATGACTACATAGTACTTCTCCTTTCAATAAACAGTAAACTCTGGTTTCCACTTTCTCAGGACAAATATTTGGAGATATCTTTGATTTCCCAGTCTCTCTCACACCCTTAGCCTTCACTCCCACTTCGAAAATAAAATAAAATTAAATTAAAATAAAATAAAATAAAATAAAATAAAATACTGGTCTTCCATTAAAATATATACAAAATCTGACTCCCTCTAACCACCTCCACTGTTAACACCTTAATCCAAGCCACACTATTTCCTGCCTGGACGATTGCAGTAACCTCCTAATTGGTTTACTTACTTCACCCTGATTCTTATGCAGTCCATTCATATACATCGTCATGTGATGAGATCTTGTCAATATTCTGTCCAAAACCCTGTGGTAGCTTCACCCCAAAAATCCTAACTTCTCACCATGGACTACAACATCATCTTATAAGATCTGGCCTTGGCTACCTCTCTAACATTCTTACCTCCTATACTTTGCCCACTTTGGTTTAGCCTTTCTGGCCTCCTGCTTTTCCATGACATTCAAATACGTTTGAAATTATGATCCCCTTGGCTTTTCTGCTCTTTCTCCATGTACTTCCTGGCTGGCTTTCTCTCTTCATTTGGGTACCCTCTAAAATGCCACTTTACATTAGAGACTATTCCTTCTGCCCCTTTATTCTTTTTGGCTTATGTCTTCCTGCAGCATTATTGCCATCTAATATACAATTATGGTTATTTGAATATTGTCTATAGTCCTATAATCTACAAGCTATTATTCTTATAAGGTCCTTGAGGACCTGGGCTGTTTCATTCTTCACTATATCCAGGCACTGAATATTTGCCCAGCTAATACTACATGCCTAAAAATATCTGTTGAATCAACCTTACTTTTATGGGCATGAGAATGTAACATGAAACCATGTGAGCCACATTGTAAAGTCTGGAAGGCGAGGGAAGGTCACACAAGGCCCATGGAGCTTAGGTTGTGCAAATAAATGCATATGGAGTGTAGTTGCCATAAAAATACTGGTACAGTGGGGGTGGAAAGAAATAGAGGAGCAAATATCAGGGATAAAAAAGGCATTGCTCATTTGCAATTTTGCCCAATATCAGCTCTTGCTGTTCTTATAAACAAATCTACATGTTCATGATCATTTGAAATGGCAAACAATTTGCCCCATTTTCTTAATTTCTAGTCACCAAAATTATTCCTTTATAATAGTGTGAAGATGAGGAATAGAAATATTTCCTAAAGATGATTTTCATCCTAAGGAACTTAACTGAAGATTTACATTTGGCTTGCAATAAAATTAATAGAGGAGATTTATTGCAAAACTATTTCTTCTGTATTACGTTAAGCTGGTTATGATGGCTCTAAGGTCTTTGAGCAATTTACTCTAAGTAGCTCTTATTTTCCTATGTCTCATTTATTTCTACTATATCTTGCTTATGTTAGGAATAATTTGGTTTTCGTCCTTGGCACCTGCTGATCCCTTCACAATTAAACTACCTGTAGTTTCTTTTCTTTGTCATATCCTGCCCTAGGCCCCTTTTCTTCAGGAGTTAATGCTGACATTCTTCCAAAATGCCCGTAACAAAATTATGCTAATACACCCAATGGGTCAATTAATATCAGAGAATTCTATTGTTTTGTTTTCCTTCGTATTTAAATTGCCATCATCAATTCTCATTCCCAAGAACAGAATGTCACTTTGAAAAAGTGGCAGTGAAACCATAGTATTTCATTTTGTTTTTGTCATTTTTTAAAATACTTGACCTGTCTTGGTTAAGTCCCAGCTGCTAAGAAGAACTAGATACTCACTGTGATATCATCCAATAATAAAACATTAAAGCAAGAAGTGATCATTTAGACCAGTCATCTCATCTGAGCAATGAAGACACAGAGGTGTGAAGTAACTTACCCAGGGCCATAATAACTGAAACCCAGAGGTGACAAAGGTAGCTTGAGACATGATAGCAGATGTGACATCTTTTAGGGAACTAAGTTGCTCATAGTGTATTCAGATAAGAATTAGAAATCAGCTCATTGGAAATGTTATACAATACATACATACAGTATACATAAAAATATAATGCTTGCATATTTCCATTAATATATTCCATGATGAAAGACAGAAAAGCAATGATAATTGTGTTGTATCAACATACACAAATGAAGATGGAGGTGTTGATCAATATTTAAGAAATCATTTATGTGATCTAAATCCCAAGTTATTTCTTCAGTTTCCCAGTTCACTCAACAATGTGCAAAGGTTCTGTATCATGTGTGTGATGGTCTGCAGTAGGGGAGACCACCCAGGTGAAATCTGTTAATGATATTAACATTTATATTTGAGCATTCTATAAAAGTAAATAGGTTTAAGTTTTGCAATTTTGTGTCTACTTAAGCCCTCTTACAGCTAAGAATTAACTGTTGAATATGTCATAAAAAGTTCATTGAGATTTATCCATTTATGAAGTACTTTTATATTAAAGTAGTCTCTATTCTCAAGTCAGTTTTTTACAAATGTCTCTGAACTTTATTTGCAAATTTATTGAAATCTTTTTGCGTTTTGAAATAAGAAAAGACAAAGGCATAAACTATAGTAAACTTAGTTTATATGCAAGTTTAGATGGACCTTTGTTCGAAAGTGAAAGCACAGACTAAATGATCCACAATTTGTCAGACAGTATGATGTTCTTATTTGTTGGTACAAACAAGTCCATGGATCTGTAACATAAAAAAAAAAAACAACTTACAAAACAACAACAACTAAGTACAGCAGATATGGGTTTTTTTGACCTAGAAAACCATTTGAAATTGTTTTTACATATTACATGTTTATTAGAGGTACAGTTTTTACATAAAATTTACATTTTATGAAATAAAAATATTTACAAAATTTTGGAAGATAGATGTGCATTTGAAAATATTTAAAAATTATTTTCTAAAGATAAAATGGAACAATGCATGCAGGATAATTGTACAACTTGCCATCCACAAATACCAGTTTCTCTAAGATTTATGTAAGAGCAGCTCAACCAACAAAAGTAATTAAAAATGATTTCCAATCTATATTTCCATCAGTTCATACTGTTTCTTTTATATACCACTTTAGTCTCAGATGAATTCTACTCTTTCCCTTTCTTCCCACATTTATAATGCCTTTTTTCCTGATTTTACATCACAGATCAGAGACTATCTGCAAAGATAAAATTCTCTTAAATGGAGGTTGGAAGATGATAGAAGCTGAGGTGAAGGGATAGGGAGAAAAAAACTCTTATTCATTATTAAATCCTATTCCTCTTTTATCAAGTGAATTTGCAGCCAATTTAACTATTAATTAAAAGGAGTATTGATGATAATAAGCATCAACTAGAATAGAGGTTTAGGCTGTAATGTCACTTATAGACAGTAATCTGTTCTACTATATCAAATACTTTACAGGAAAAGATCAAAATCTGAAAGAGATTTCAACTGACCAAATGTAATAATGAAAAAATGAAATAGGTAACTATAATGTTTTATCTGTGAGATCAGCAATAAGACCATTGAATTCATGGTGGGGATAAGGTTTGAGTAGGGTGTAACTTAAATAGATAAGAAATCGTAACTCTTTTTTATTGGCCAATGGCACACTGTGGTTGGCAGTATGTAGTGATGACAAACATACAAGAAAAGAAGCAGTGATGCAACGATGGCTGCCAGATGGGGTTCTTTATCATAAGCTAGTCAGGTATTCTGTCTACTTATGGGAAAACATGAAGAACCTTGGCAAAGAGGTACTGAGATACTGAATTGATGAGAAACCATCTTAAATTAGGAAGCATGTCTTATAAAGAGGAGAGGACACGAAGGGGAAGAGATACATAATAGCTGTTTTCAAAAACATATCAAAAGTATTATTAGATAGAACTGAGTTTAAATTCATCTTGCATAGCTTTCATGACATAGAACTAGACTCAATTAAGTGAAGCAAGAAAGAGCATGATTCAAACAGAGAAGGCATTTTCTAATTATCAGACATCCTAAGAAGGAAGGATGAGCATTGTGGATTGCTGAGTACTTGAATACAGTTAAAATGTTTAGTAAGAATAAAAGAGAAGCAAGATTGGAGGGGGAATAATTCTGAAGGACTAGAAATCCTGAGTATTCTTGAGAATTTTCAATTGAAGAGGCTAAGCTGATATAAATAGAATATTCTTATCTATTCTAAATGGAATTTCTCTTTGAGTTTATGTGCATTTTCCAAAGACTTTAAGAATTTTAAAGTTTTATCTCCATAAGACAAGCATATTCATATATACCATGCTATCAGCATCAAAATGCATAACTAAATATCTAACCACAACAGCAAAAACCATAATAATATAATTTACCATATGTTGAGCACATTCAATAAATATACATCAGGTACTAAGTGCTTTACACAACTTTCCTTTATTTTACCCCAATGGCCTGTTGGGTAGATAGAATGAGATTTGGAGATTTGACAGGGCACATAGCTGGTAAGTAGCAGAGCTAGAATTTTAACTCACATTTTTGCAAACTTAATCATTATGCCTAACTGTTTTACTATTTATACTATTGTTATTCCTTGTTTTGTAATGTTCCTCTAAAGGAAAAATAAATAAATGGAGCATGGAACCCAATATTATTCTGAAGAGAATTTGTTATACTACTCAGCCCCAGTTATAGACCTGTGATTTACATATTTTCTAAGAATGTTCAGTAACAATATGGAGACTTGTCTTTAAATAAGTCTCATATGTGAACCAAATGGGTACTTTGTGATGTAAAAGTCAGTTCCGAAGATACTGCCTTCTGAATTTAACACTATCAATGCTCATGTGTAAAATCAGAAATAATTCATCACAATTCCTCAATGAGGTGAACTATTTCATTGTAACTCATAAATATAGAAAGGTTTCTACATCTTATAGACAAAACTAGTTGTTTCTGAGCATACCTGGGAATGAAGCTGGTCATGCTGTTAAAAACATCTTTGTGAAGCTTTATAGAATAAAGGGCAAAGTGAGAGAGCAATATTGCAAATTTTCCCTTTTTAAAGGGAATCTTGTTGAACTTTGAATAAGACATAAGGGTCAATGATTGTGTTAAAGTAGTTCTTTTTCTTTTGAATCAAAATCTCACTAGAAGAGTAAAACTAGAAATGATGATAGCATGTAAATCAAACTCACCAAAAGTCACACAGTAATGCTTTTTTTAGAGTAATTCTTCATGTTCAGAAAATAATTAGTAATCTCAAATGTCAAGAATGTAATTGAAAATGTAAAAATAGCAGAAAATAAAATGTTTTAACAGCAAAATACAAGCTCAAAACCAATACACAAAGAATGAATCACTCTACCTAAAAAAAAAAAAAAAAAAAAAAAAAAAAAAAAAAACCTATCAGGCTCTTTAAAGCTCCTTTAAATCTTGGATATTTTATATATTAATTATTAGAAGTAATTTATAAAAACAATTTATTATTAATTTATAAGTCAGAAAATCATTGTCATAAGCAGTTAGACCAGTAGTCTGAAATCAAGAAAGAAGAGAAAAATATAATACAATTAGCCACTATAATTTTAAAATTGCATTTTGGTATAATAATTGGTAACTGTGAGTTTGTTCTCCCTGGCTACCAATAGGAGACAGGAACTCAAAACAAGGTTTGAATTGAGTATGATCCATTCTGGGGCTGGTAGAGAGGTTGTTGATTGACATCTATGAAGATGCTTCTTGGTACTGGGAAAGTTATCTGTATACCTGCCAGGTACACAAGCCCTTGGGGGAAAAAAAAAAAGTCCACCACATCTAAGGAGGCCTTCTACAGCCAGAGACAGGAAGAGAATGAATTTAGAAAAAAGAAAATAATAATCTAAAGAAACTTACCAAAAATTGAAACAAAAATTTGATGGCAAATATATAGACATGGATAGATAAAGCTCTGATAGAATGATACTAAAAAGACTAAGTTCAAAGACTGAATCAAGAAGTCAAAAGGCTTCATTTCCTCATTTGAAGATGGAGACAGTATCTATTATGTCTACACTACAGATGGAGTGTTTTCAAGAATAATATGAGGTCTTATCTCATATTTCCAAATTGCATATTTGAAAATTGCAAACTGTTACAAAAGTATTAGTTTATAACTATGATTATTAAAATATATCACACTGATGGGAAGTGTTCACCATAGAACATAAAACACTTTCTAAAAAGTTGAGTTATGATGGTGGCATAAATGCAAAGTGAAATCAGTTAGTTTAAAAATGTATTAACCAATCATAAATACTAACCATAGTTTTATTAGAAATGACATCTCTTACAAATCAGGGAGAAATAAACTTTAACAATTTTCTTCCTAGATTGGTTTTTGATGTTAATCTAATCAGGACCAGATGTCCAAATATTTTTGTTTTTAAATTTAACATAGGAAGATAATATTCCAGTAAATGGAAGGTGAATATGAGTTTTTCTGAGATATAATTGTGTTGAAAAGTGATTTTTTTTTTTCTTCTTAAGGATCTGCTTCTTAGATGTTAGAAAACCTGTAGAAAAGAAAAAAAAATATTTTAAATCTGAACTTGCCTAGATAAAGCTTCTGTATAGAGTCACAACAAACAGAAAAGGTAGCATGATCATTCCCCATTGCTTTCTCCTTCAATTGCAATTGATTTTTATTAGTAACTGTGAGCATCAGAAAAAGAGTTTCTGTCTCTGTTAATGAACTGAGGTGTGCAGGTGCATATGGATATGTTCATAAAAACCAGGGCTGTAAAGTGCCCAAATTCTACCCAGTTTTCTACAATATTTTCTGTTTCTTATCATTATGACTAAATAACGATGGAAAAACTAATGATGCCATTACCCTGTAATTGGGAATTGAGGCCGTGTAGTAATGATAAAGCATGCACTGAGCAGAGTTAATGGGCCATCCAGGCAGCCCCACTGGGTAGCTGGTCCACAGAGCAAGAATACTGAACAGTTACAAGGCAGATTGTTGTTCACAACAAGCACGAGCTTCAGGAAACAGCTTTTACCGATTGTTGTCTACTGCTCTATCAGCTTACGGAAAGTTAAGAGAGCTTGAATAAAAATTTGAAGTAATTATTGATGTAAAAAAAGAGTCATTTTTCTCCACAATTTGATCTTTTAGAGGCATCTTGCTGGCCTTATTTTCAAAAGAAACCATTATTTTAACGCTACCGTATTCTACATATGCTACCTTCTCATTTAAATGGGATGATGCTATAGATTTTAGGGGCTGTGAGTATATATTTATATTTAATTATATTGCATGTTCCGGTATTCAGCATGGCACTTTGGAACATAGTGGAACTTGGTTAGCTATTAGTTCAATCAACATGCTTAAACCTCATTTAAAAATAGAAAATAATACCTTTGCTCAAGAATATACCCTAGCTCAACATAGTGAAATAAAATGGAAATTCTCATAGACTTTTAGCATGAAGAATATGTTTTCATCAGACCAACTAATTTAAAATGAAAGAAGGAATTTGATGATTCAGAAATAATAAAGACTGGGAGGCAAGATGAAAAAAGCATGTGCAGAGTACCTTACCCCTGAAACTCTTCCCAGAACTGGGATGCAGCAACAGAAAGCATTTTCCCAAGGAGTCATTCTTTTTTTTTTTTTTTTTTTTTTTAATAAACGAACCATATTCTATATATATTTTTTCACCTAGATTAAGGGAGAAGTGAAATGTCATTGCTGATAAAAAAGAAAAAAAAGAAAAAAAAAGTAATGCCTCCCATTAGTAATAATAACTACTGCTCTCTGAAGTCAATGTTCCTGGATGTGCAGTGCATTACATTGCACCTAGGTTATCCTTAGGCCAAGCCATCAGGATTGAAGGTTAGAGGAAAGTGGCTCATTTGTGGAACACCTATGTCTCTTCCCTTTGCTAAGAAGGAACACCCTCTTCTCTATATTATTCTTTGCTTCCAAGAAGAGAGGACCACGCATCCTGGGTCCAAGGCTACCTCCCTCATCTATTTCAATCTCTTCAGTTAAGTCCTTTTCCTGCTTTCCTACCATGTGCGTCTAAATCTATACATTCAATTTGCCAGGTCATTTTTAGGTGGATCTGTTATCACAGCTTTTGATTTTAAAGTGCAAAAGGACATTCTGTTTTCAATTATACCCACTAGAATGGTTGCTCTTCATTCCACAATCCCTGGGAGACATCTCTCTGTGGTTTGGAGTTTTAGAATTAGTGGAAGCAGCTGTGCGTACAGTAACATTCACCCAGTTGCTATTGTCACTGTAATAACCACAGAAGTGAGCTGTGCCACATGTCACAGGAACACATACTCACAGAACAGATCGTGAGGACTCCTGGGGTACAAGAAGGAGCCCAGGGACAGCTTTATTAACCTTCTCCAAATATCTGATTTTTTTTTTGTTGGTTATACTCAGAGTTGCCTAAATTAAAATATTATGTCACATACTCCTCTAGAAATAGTTCTGATCTGCCAAATGACACAGATCAGCAAGAAACTTCTGGCTAAACATTCCTCTATCCAGGGAGACAATGCAAATGCATTTTTCCCCCATAAGATTTTCCCAGGATTTAGAACTATTTTGATCTTTATTATAGACATTTATCGATATGTTATGGGAATGTAAAGAAGATCAGTGACTGTTTAAGCAGGTACTCATGGATGTGTATGTTTGTAGGTGAGTATACAAATACCACATGTGAGAATTTAATCTATATTGCTCCTTAATCTAGAAGCCCCTACAGATGGAGACCTAGCATTATCAATTATGCAGTAGTAAGTCACTGTCTCGGGTCCGTGTAGACAAATGCAAGTCAAGTCAAAGGCAAGGGGAAAGCTGAAAATTGACAAATAGTTACAAGAAAACACACGATTTCTTCAATTACTTTTCCCTCCCACTTCCCTCTTTCCTATTCTCTATTTGTTTTGTTCGGGGGGAGGGGTTACATTGATTAGGAAATTTCTATCTCCTTTGCTTTGATGGGAAAGGTGCATTCTACAGGCAAGCTTTTACAATAACTTTTCTTATAAATAGATATTTTCTCTTTATTCTCTTTCAATTAACTACATTAGAGAATCTTGACTGTAGGTCACTATTTAGGGTACCATGAGATTTAGTTCCATCCATTCATGTGCTCATCAAATCATTTATTGATTACCTTATGCTGAGCATTGGTTAGGGATCAAGTGATGATTCACAAACAGGCATTACTGATGATCAATAACTACCTTGCTGGCAACGGATTTTGTGTCTGTTTTTAGTTGTATGTTCCAGAAGCAGCCAATGATTTATTTACATTCCAGGGAGCCCTGATAATATTTTATTAAGATATTTCATTCAGAGAGGGTTAGTTTTGCCATTAATTCCAATGATCTGTTTTTTCCACTGAAGAAAGAGTAGTTTGAATCTGTCATCTCATTATAATGTTTTGCTGAAAGAAAAAAGTCTAAGAATTGCTAATTTAAAGAGAATACTGCTCTTAGGAAGTGTTCAATTTAGAGTAGATGTTATTGTCTGTGACATCATGATATTTATTCATTGTCTGAATGTATCAAAAATGGAATGTGGTATAAAGGTTAATCATCTTTTTCACACAGTAATTTACAATTATAATCTTATTTGAGACTGGACGCTGTGGCTCATGCCTGTAATCCCAACACTTTGGGAGGCCAAGGCAGGTGAGTTACTTGAGGTCAGGAGTTCAAGACTAGACTGACCAACATAGTGAAACCCTGTCTCTTCAAAAAATACACACACACACACACACACACACACACACAATATTAGGCGGGCATGGTGGTGCATGCCTGTAATCCCAGCTACAAGGTAGGCTGAGGCATGAGAATTGCTTGAGCCTGGGAGGCAGAGATTTCTGTGAACTGAGATTGTGCCACTGTACTCCAGCCTGGGCAAGAGAGCAAGAATCAGTCTTAAATATATATATATATGTGTGTGTGTGTGTGTGTGTGTATATATATGTGTGTATATATATATGTATATATATATAAAACAACATTGTTTTGATGCTCAAATAAATTAGGGAGGAAATAGTAATGCATTAATAATACAGTGGTGGAAAATGAAAACCATTGACTGAGATCTTGCATAGACTCTCACCATCACATCCACCCACCTCAGCAGCACCAGTACCAACCTGGTTTGCTTTCACATTTCTTATTATAGGTGCACTGTCCACACTCCTACCCAAAACTAGTCCTCTACTTGTATAGGAGACAGCAATCCTTTTCATCTACGCAAAACTATCTTTACTACACTTTCCTTGTTCTAGTTCTTGTCATTTTATTTGCTCCTATATTCAGTAAAGCTATTTGAAATAGTTTATATTCTCTGTGATCAATGAGGTGTGTACTCTACCACCCCCTCCCCAAGCTGTGACTTTCATATTACTGAACTCAAAGTCAACCCTCAGTCCTCTTATTGATCCCATGGTAGCATTTGCTGCAGCAGACATCTCTCTTCCTGGAAATATTTCTTTTTCTCTTTCTTCTCTTTCTTTCTTCTTACCTCTCTCCAGCTCCTCCTCCTCCTCTCCTCCTCCTTTTCCTACCTCATTGACAGCTCTTTCTGAATCTGTTTCTCTTTTTCCTGATCTCTTTATAGTGTATGTTCCAATAAATTGCTTCTTGGACTTATTTATTCCCTTTGTGACCTCATCCAATCTAATGGCATTAGACACTATCTACATGTTAACTACTTAGAAATTTATAACTATAATCTGGATCTCACTACTGAATTACAGGTTTCTTTGCCCCTCTGCTTCCTGATACCTTTTACTTAGATGTTAAATACACATCTCAAGCCAAACAAGCTCAAATCTGAGCCTCTAACCTTTTTCCCAAACCTTCTCCAGTTGGATCACAGCTAATGGCAATTCTAACCTTGCAGATATCCCCAAAATTTTATAGTCATTCTTGACATGTCTCTTTCTCTCACACCCCACAGCTAGTCAGAATATCCTACTGCCTCTATATTCAAAATATATCCAGAGTCAAGTGTTTCTCATTGTTCCCACTGCTAACAACCAACTCCTTCCAGATTACTGTAAGACTTCCAACCAGTATCTCTGCTTCCACCCTTGCATTCTTTCCCTCTCTGCGGTTTATTTCAAATAAAACTGCCAGTAACCCTTTCAAAACCCACATATGATTCTTTATTTCAGTTACAACAAAATCTAAGTCCTTGAAGTGGCCTCTAAACATGAAAAGATGTTTCTTCCTCTCCTCTGTTACCTCTCTAACTTCCAATACGACTTTCCCTCATGTTCATGGCACTCCAGTCACACTGGTCTCTTCATTGTGCCCCAGACACCCTAGACACATTTCCATCTTAACACCAGCTGATCTATCACTTAGGAATGTCTTATCCAGAGATAGCTAACCTACCAAAGAATCCCTATCTTATTTGTTTTTTAAAAATAAAGTTAATATTTAAGAATAGTTTAAAATTTATTGTCAAATTGTGACAATAGTACAGAGTGTTCCCATATACCCTACATTCATTTTCTCCTATTATTAACATCTTAACATGAGTATGGTATATTTGTCATAATGAATGAACCAGCGATGATATAGTATAATTAACTAAAGCCCATACTTTATCCATATTTCTTTAGTTTTTACTTAAGTACGCTTTTGTTTTTCAGGGTTTCATCCAGAATACCACATTACAGTTAGTCACCATGTCCACTCCTGCTTCTCTTGGCTGTGACAATTCTCAGGACACTACATGTTTTTAATGACCTTGACAGTTTAAAAAATTTATATTTTGTATAATATACCTCTGTTGGGATTTATCTGACATTTCTTATGATTTCATTTGTGTTACAACTTTTTGAGAGGAAGACCCACTGAGGTAAAGTGCCATTTTCATCACATCATATCAAGCCTATTAGACTAGTCTTACAAGAAATACTAAAGAAAGGTCTTTGGGCTGAAAGTAAGTGACCCCAGATGGATTCAAATCCACATGAAGAAACAAAGAGTACCAGTAAGTGGAATTATGTAATTATAAAAGATGGTACAAATGCATATTTCTGCTTTCTTTTCTAAATGATTTAAAAAGTAATTGCATCAAGCAATATGTATACAATGCATTATAGGGCATAACATACAGAAGTATAATATATTTGCAAATATTTAATAATAGTACAAAGTAAGTGGATGGAAGCACAACTATACTGGCCTAAAAATGACTACAGATTTTAAAATAATAATTATTATTATCCTAAACAAATGAACACAGGAACGAAAAACCAAATACTGCATATTCTCCCTAATAAGTGAGAGCTAAGTATTGGATACACATGGACATGGAGATGGGAACAGTAGGCACTGGGGACTACTGGGAGTGTGGAAGCATGGGCTGAAAGACTACCTATTGGGTACTATGCTCACCACCTGGGTGACAGGGCTTTCTGTACCCCAAACCTCAGCATCACACAATATACCCATACAACAAACCTGCACAGGTGCCCCCTGAATCTGAAACTTTTTAAAAGGCAAAAATAAAATAAAACAAAATAATAATTATAACAATGTGTTTGTTGTTGGATTAGCATTAATAGATGTAAAATGTATAACAATAACACAAAAAATGAAGAAAGGGAATAGAGCTAGAGCTAGGAGTGATACTTCTATATGCCCCTGGAAACACACTAGCGTAAAAGTGGAGCTGATTTTGATAAGTCGTGTATGGTAAATCAAAGAGCCATCATTTTTTAAAATCTCTCAAAAAATAGTAAAAAATTATTCAAGGAGTTAAAATGTTAGTTTAGAAAGCATTCACTTAATGCAAAAGAAAGGATTATAGTAGGAATAGAGGGACAAAAATTTAGGAAATGTACAGAAAAAACAAAACATAAAATGGCAGATATAAATCCAACTGTATCAATATCATTGATATAAGATGTTGCTTCATATGTAAGTAATCCAGTTTTATTTTATTACATTTTGCATGCTGTCCTGGGATTTTCTTGCACCTTTAAATGATTTTCTTAAAAATTGCACACATTAAGATATGTTCACTCTTTGCACTGTAAATTTCAACGGGTTATGACAAATGCATATATTCACAATTATATTATCATACAGAATAGTTTCACCACCCTAAAACATTGCCTGTGATTCCTATATTTACTCCTGTCTCACTCTCCAACTTTCAGGCATGTATTGATTGATCTTTTAATTATCTGTATAGTCTTGCCTTTTTCAGGATGTTACATAATTGGAATTATACAGTATGTAACTTTTACAAACTTCTTTCATTACAAAAATTTATTTAAGATTTCTTTGTCTTCTCATGGCTTAATAGGTCATTTCTTTTCAATCACTAAGTAATGTTTCATTGTATGGATGTACCACAGTTTGTTTATCCATTCATATATTGAATGGCATTTGGGGTGCTTGTAGCTTTTGGTGTTATGAATAAAGCTATTATAATTATATGTGCAGATTTTTATGGACATTCTTTTTCAAGTCAATTGGGGAAATATCCAGGAGAATAATTGTTCAATCATGTGTTCAGATAATGTTAATCGTAAAAACTACCAAACTGTCTTCCAAAGCAGTCACACTACTTTACATTCCCACTAGCAATGAGCAAGAGGTCCTCTTGCTCAACATTTTCACCAGAAACTGGTATTGTCATGAATTTCTTTTTTAGCTATTCTAATAGGTGTGGACTAGTACCTCATTATTACTTTAACTTGCATTTTCCTAATGGCAATCGTGTTAAACATATTTTCATATGTTCATTTTCCATCTGTGTATTTTCTTTGGTAAAGTGTCTGTTCGGATCTTTGCCTATGTTTTAATTGGATTTTTAAAATTGTTATATATGAAAAGTTCTTTGTATATTTTAGATGCAAGTTCTTTATAACACATATGTTTTGAAAATATTTTCACACAGTCTGTGGCTTGCTTTTTCATTCATTTTTAACAATGTCACAGAAAAAAAGTTCGAATCGAGCTGACCTGAAGAACACTTTTGATCAACTTAATCTAGCTGACAATTATAGAATACTCCATCCAACACCAAAATACATATTTTTTTCAAGCTCACAAGGAGCAGTCACCAAGGTGGACCACATTCTGATCCATAAAACAAACCCTGAACAAATTTGAAAGAATAAAAATCATACAAAATATGCTAGAAATCAGTAGCAATTAAACTAGAAATTATTAACAGAAAGATAGAAAATAGTGAAATGTTTGGAGATTATACAACATGTAAAGAACACATGGGGCAAAAAAGAAGTCTCAAGAGAAATCAAAGACATTTTGAACTAAATAAAAATAATGTAAGTTATAATTCCTTATTTTGTGTAATGCAGCAAAAGTACTTAGAAGAGTATCTGTAGCACTGAATCCATGTGTTAGGAAAAAAACAAAAATATAAATCTATAATCTAAGCTTCACCTTAGGAAAGTGGAGAAAGAAGACAAATATAAACTTGAAGCAACCAGAAAAAACAAGAGATAAAAACTATAGCAGACACCATTGAAGTTTAAAACAGGAAAACAATAGAGAAAATCAATAAACTACAAACTGTGTTTTTGAAAAGATCAATAAAACTGATAAACCTCTAGCAAGTCTAACAAAACAAGAAGAGAGAGAAGACAAAATTACTCGTAGCCAAAATGAAATAGGGGCATCACTGCTAATTCCATGGACATTAAAAGAATAATAAAGGAGTATTATGAACAACTGTCTACACACAAATTTGATAACTTGGATAAAATGGATGAATTTCTTGAAAGACAAACTACAAAACTCACACAAGGAGAAACAGGTAATGTTAATAGGCCTTAAGATGTTGAATTAATATTTAATAACCTTCCAAATAATAATATCGAGGCACCAAGCCCAGATGGCTTCACTGGTGAATTCTAATACCTAAGGAAGAAATCATATTGATTGTCTACAATATTTTCCAAAAAAATAGAAACATAGGCAAAACTTACTAACTCATTTTATGGGGTCAGTATTACTCCATATTAAAGCCAGTTAGACCTTATAAGAATGGAAAACTACAAACATGAAATAGATGCAAAAATCCTCCACAAGTATTAGCAAAATGAATCCAATCATGTATTAAACTCCCCCCCCATCAGTAAAGATTTATCCCAGATAGGAAAGATTGTTTCAACATTTGAAAATCAATGTAACCCATCACATCAACAGACTAAAAGGAAAATCATATAGCCATACCAGCATATGCTGAAATAGCATTTAATGAAATCTAACACTCAAGATAAAAATTCTCAGCAAGCTAGGATAATGGGGAACTTCCTCATTTTGACAAAAAGTATCTACGTAAAACCCACAGCAAACATTATACTTCATGATGGGCAACAGTATGCTTTTCTACTAAGAATAAGAACAAGGCAAGCACATTCTCTCTTACTACTCCTATCAGCATTGTACCAAATGTCATAACTGGTAAAATAAGAAAAGAAAATTAAAGTATATATAAATATAAATGGCAAAGAAATAAATCATCTGTCTTTGTTCACAGATGACATGGTTGTGTAAGTATAAAATCTAAAAGAATCAACAACTGAAAAACCTCCTGCAACAGTCAATACAATATTGAAGAAGAACAAAAAAGAAGACTGACACTATCTGACTTCCAGGCTTACCATATAGCTACAGTAATCAAGATAGCACAATGTTAGCAGAGGAATAGAAAAAAGTAGATCAACAGAACAGAATAGAGTGGGCCCAGATATAGACCTAAACAAATATAGTCAACTGATCTTTGGCAAAGAAGCAAAGGCAATTATTCAATGGAGAAAAGAGAACAGATTCCAAAACTAGGTATTGTAAGATTTGGATGTCCATATGAAAATAAAAAGATTCTAGACAGAGACTTAAGTGCAAAATGCAAAACTATAAAACTCCTAGAAGATAACATCGGAGAAAATCTAGGTGACCTTGCTTTGTTGGTTTGTTTTTAGACCCAACACCATAAGCATGTTAGTTCACACTCAGCCTCCAGCAATCTAACAAAATTACCATTTATTTGGTTGATGTTAATTTATGTTTCTAGCAGCTGCTACTCCAGATGAGTAGGTCTCTTATGTAACTCTCTGGATGATTCACATCTATCTTCATATTTCAGGGTGGCAGGTTTCCCTTTAACCTTACTTATCTGATGGGTCCAGAAAAGTAACTGATTTTCAGTCCATTCAGCCTTTTTCTTGTTGTAAGGATGAGAGTAATGACTTCCAAGTCCTTTACATGTCAGAGCTGAAACCAGAAGTCTCCTCACTTCTGATTTTTCACCCTGACACCCTCTTCTCATTGAGGTCTGTCAATATCGCCCTATTTAAAATTGCTAAACCCTCAACTATTACATCTCTATTCCTCACTACATTGCTCTAGCTTGTCCCATAAAGCTGAGTACCTTGGCACCTGCAGCCTGGGTGCCATGAAAGGCAGCAGGAAGTAGACAGATTCCTGGGTGGAAGGGGGTAGGTCCCTAGCGAGGCTCCACCTTCAGGTCACGGAGGGCCTGAAGGCTGGGGTCCAGGCTGCCAGTCCCCTGGACGGGAATGGGAACTTGTGGTTCCTTTTCTGGCCCCGCCCATTGCTGCTTGTAGACCAGTCAGCACACACTTCCTCCAGGAAGGAGAGGAAGACAGCAAAAGCAATTGTAACAAAAACAAAAATTGACAAATGGGATCTAGTTAAACTAAAGAGCTTCTGCACAGTAAAAGCCCCAGCTCAACCAGAGCTGAGCAGATGTGGAGACAACCAGCTGCAGAATGGAGCTACACACTCCAGGGGCTCCTCTCTGCTAAGAGCTACAGACATCAGAAGGACTGGCTGCAGAGAGGAGCTACCCGCTCTGCTGGGAGCTGAATATTTCAGGGGACACCCTGGCTGTGGAAAGGAGATGCCCCCTGTGAGAGACTGAGTTGTTTTATAGCTCAATAAAGCTCCTCTTCATCTTGCTCACCCTATGCTTGTCTGCAGAACTCATTCTTCCTGGTTGTAGGACAAAAATTCAGGACCTGCCAAATGGCGAGGCGAAAATTGCGGTAACACAGGACGGTCTGAAACATACTTCTTGCTCTCCATGTTGAGGGGGAAGAGAAGGAGAGAAGAGCTGCAGCCCTTCGGGGAGCCCAGACCTGGGAGCTCCCCAAACCAGGGCTGTGACTACCTCTTTGAAGCCCTGCGGTTTTTGACATCTCCAAGCTTCCAGGCACCACCACATTCCCTGGTGCCAGTCAGAGAAACTGCTTGCTATGTGCCTGGTGCAGCTGCAGACTTGTAGAGAGCCGAAGCCCATGCCAGCACCTGGAGCTGCCCACCCTGTGGCAGCAGCTGGTTTGCCTGGCTGCACAGTGTGACCAGACCCGATGCTTGCTCACACATCTCTCACCATTCTACGCCTGACTCAGTCTTCCTTGGAGGCAAGGGATCCAGGCTGGTAGCATGAGCTGAGCACAGCCTGCCAGGCTGAGTAGGCAGAATGAGCCCAGCAGGCTCAAGCAAAACTTAGGCAAAGGCACCACTGGCCACAGAACTTTCTGGCCGGAAAGGCGGCACCTCAAAGATCCTATAACAAAGGGATAAAGAATGTAGGCTAATAACATAACCCATCCTCCAAGTTTCTATAGCACACCACCTCCGCTATTGAAATAGTAGTGGCAGTGGAACCCCTGCTTCTCAGTGATTCTCTTTCCCAAATTCTTTAAATGTATCAGGCCAGAAGCAAAGGTGGATATCAGAAGGAAGCAAGAGAAAATCTCAAGTCTGTGAGAGCATGGCAGTAACCAAGTTTCCATTAGGCTTGCTAACCTCTTTAAAACAATGAGGTTTCTCTGTTATAGCAGGTGGCCCATTGCTCCGGCATTTGAACCAGCAGATCTTCCTCACAAGTGAGCAGCTTAATTTAGTAACCTCCTCAGTCAAAGAAGAAAACTTTTAGAGAAAGTAGGATGCTATTCTTCATAAACAGTCAATCTAAATAAACTTTATTGTAAAATAAAACTAAATTTACCGACCCTACAGTCTAATGTTTAAGTATGCAGTCATCAGCTATGAAGATTCACTATTCTATTAATTTAGCATTCAACTGCAACAACAAAAGAGTATAGTTTTTCGTAATTTCTCCTCTGCAAATCTTAAATTTTCCAAAAAAAAGAGAAAAGGAAAAAGAATGACAAGTATGCATAATGAAAAACTACTAATAAAATGACATTTTAACTCAAATGAACAGCTTTTGTTAAAATTGCAAAAAGTTAAAATACAATATTTTTATATTTTTATAGGGCATTTGATTTAGGGCACAAGTTTCTGTTGCTGTAATAAAACAATATGGTTTGGAATTTAAATTCTTTTTTAAAAAATCATGTGGTTTAATTTCAGCTTATAGAATATAAAAAATGTCTGAAGGTTACTCTGAGATTTTTTACCAAGTTTAAAAAAAAATTTCTGAAACATTTAAAAGATAAGACACAAAAAATTTCATTAAGAGCCCACTGTATACTTAAAATGACACTTGATGTATTTGAAAATGAATTGAGGCTTGAGTGTTAGAGAAGTGAAAAACCATCCATAAATTATCTATAAATGTGGTAAAGCAAATGAATTCTCAGTCATTGATTATTTTTAGAATGTTCAACTCTGCAGTCTTACAGCCAAACAAGAAACAAAACACAGGAGCTTCCTAAAATATATCTATATATAAAATAATTTTTTAGGATACCATTTTAGAAGTGTTACTTTATACATGGGGTCTCTCATCAAGATATAAAATGCTTATGTTAATTCATATTGTACTTGGTACTGTATTTTTCTTTAAAAATTTCATGTATATTAAAAAATAGAGCTACCATTGCTTTTGCTTAATTATATGATCTTGGTGATTGATACACACAAAAGTATGAGTGAGTAAAATTCTCTACATTTATCATTCAGCAAGTTTAATCAATTAGTTCCTGGTTGACTAGATTTTCTAAATTCAATTGGAGTTTGATCTAAGTTAAGAGCACATGCATTCCATAGTTAGAAATGACTATAGAATTTATGTTCCTTAAATCTTCTAATTTTACAGTAAAAAAATTGCATATATACACAAATCAACTCAAAATGGATTAAAGACTTAAATGTAGAACCCAAAACTATAAAAACCCTGCAAGACAACCTAGGCAATAAAAACATTCTGGAGATAGGAATGGGCAAAGATTTCATGATGAAGACAGCAAAAGCAATCGTAACAAAAGCAAAAATTGACAAATGGGATCTAGTTAAACTAAAGAGCTTCTGCACAGTAAAATAAACTACTGACAGAATAAACAGACAACTTACAGAATGGAGGTAAATATTTCCAAACTATGCATCTGATAAAGGTCTGATATCCAGCATCTATAAGGAACTTAGATTTACAAGAAAACAAAAACAAAAACAAAAACAAATAACCCTATTAAAAAGTGAGCAAAGGACATGAACAGACAGTTTTCAAAAGAAGACACACATGCAGCCAAAACACATATGAAAACAAAGCTCTACATCATTGATCATTAGAGAAATGCAAATCAAAACCACAGTGAGATACCATATCACACCAATCAGAATGGCAATTATTAAAAAGTCAAAAACTAACAGGTGCTGGTGAGGTTGTGGAAAAAAATGAATGCTATACACTGTTGGTGGGAGTGTAAATTAGTTCAACCATCTGGAAAACAGTGTGGCAATTCCTCAAAGGCCCAAAAACAGACATAACATTCGACCCAGAAATCCCTTTCCTGGGTATATACCCAAGGAATATAAATCATTCTATCATAAAGACACATGCATGCTTATGTTTGCAGCAGCACTATTCACGAGAGCAAAGACAAGGAATCAACACATATGCCCATCAATGGTGGACTGGATAAAGGAAAGGTGGCACATATACACCATGAAATACTACACAGCCATAAAAGGAATGAAATCATGTCCTTTGCAGGAACGTGAATGGAGCTAAAGGCCATTAACCTGAGCAAACTAACACAGGAACAGAAAACCAAATATCTGTGTGTTCTCATTTATAAGTGGGAGCTAAATGATGAGAACACGTGGACACGTGGAGTGGAACAATAGACCCTGGGGCCTACTGGAGGGTGGAGCATAGAAGGAGGGAAAGGATCAAGAAAACTAAGTAATGGATAGTAGGCTTAATACCAGGGTGACAAAAACCCTTGTGACATGAACTTACCTATATAAGAAGACTCCACATGTGCCCTTGATCTTAAAATAAAAGTTAAAAAGAAAAAGAAAAAAAAATTGCACTCATGGAGGGACAGAGATTTTTAGACCACCAAGCCAGAACTACAATCCAGATGCCCCCATCCCAGTTCAGCTTTTATTTTGTAAACACAATTTAAGTTTTGGTTAAGATTATATTTTTATGTATTATATTCCTTTTTTTGTAACACTTCTAAGTGAATGAGACTGACTTATGGGTCAAACCACCACTATCAAAGCAGAAAGTAAAATAAAAGCAGAAAGTAAAATTCCTTTCCCTCCTTTAAGAAGTTGGGTGAGAGCAAGGAACATCCATATCCCAATGCCAGGTATTTGAGCCAGACAGGAATTAACCACTTACTAGATTCTAGAACTTGATTTTTTTTGTTTTTTTTTTTGTTTTTTTTTTTGGTTTTTTTTGAGACGGAGTCTCTCTCTGTCGCCCAGGCTGGAGTGCAGTGGCCGGATCTCAGCTCACTGCAAGCTCCGCCTCCCGGGTTTACGCCATTCTCCTGCCTCAGCCTCCCGAGTAGCTGTAGAACTTGATTTTGTTAAAGCACCAGTTAGAAATTCCGTTATATGTAACTATTAGCCAACTTAACCAAGAAAGTGATATTGTACCAGATGAGTGATGAATAAGCATGTAATGTCATTTTATTGTTACTATTATTGGTTACAATCTATTCTTACTACTTTACTCCCTCCACATACTGTAAATGTATCATCATGTCACTCCAAATTCAGAAATTTTCAAATCTCTTTTTAGCTTGTGGCACTGCATGATACCACCCATGTTTATAGTTATTCAGTTCCAATCTACTTCAAACCTCAGATGTGAAAAGATGACATTTCTTACACATTAAGATAAACAGTCCTTTCCTTCTATCACTTCAGGGAATATGTTAGTTGGGTGCTATAATTTTTGCATTTTGCTGTTTATAATATTAATAGCTATGGAATAAGAAGTGTACTATTGAACTGTCAAGAATGATTTGTTACCAGATGTTAGCATAATTTGCCAGCTGTCAAATTTTAATAATTTTCATTTGCCTAAAATGTGACACTTAACTTTCATGGTAAATCAAGACATATAGCAGGGCTTATTTGGTATTACAGAAGCTAAGAAAAAGCTTGCATGAGGCTTGATAGTTTCAACACCTTGAATTGAGCATACACTTCGCAAATGGCATATATTTTTTTTCTGATACATTGAAAAGTTGTACTTTGCCTTATGCTTTTTATTCACTGAGCTTTGTGTAGAACTAGATAACTTACAGCTCTTCAATACTTACAAGTGGGATGCAACAATCAAAATATACTTTAAAATGTTAGTTTTATCATTTAAATTTATTTCATCTTATTTCCATTCTCTGATAATTTCAAGTAGGTGCAAGGAGAGAAACTGATTATTTAAAATAAACAAATATCCTTTTCACAAGATGGCGCTGAAAGCGAAGAAGGAGGCTCCTGCCCCTCCTAAAGCCGAAACCAAAGCGAAGGCTTTAAAGGCCAAGAAGGCAGTGTTGAAAGGTGTCCACAGTCACACAAAAAAAGAAGATCCTCACATCACCCACCTTCGGGAGGCCCAAGACACTGTGACTCTGGAGGCTGCCCAAGTATCCTTGGAAGAGCGCTTCCAGGAGAAACAAGATTAACCACTATGCTCTCATGAAGTTTCCTCTGGTCACCGAGTTGGCCACAAATAAGATAGAAGACAACAACACACTTGTGTTCATTGTGGATGTTAAAGCCAACAAGCACCAGATCAAACAGACTGTGAAGAACCTCTATGACATTGATGTGGCCAAGGTCAGGTCAACACCCTGATTCGGCTTGATGGAGAGAAGAAGGCATATGTTCAACTGCCTGATTACGATGCTTTTGGATATTGCAAACAAAATTGGGATCATCTAAACTGAGTCTAGCTGGCTAATTCTAAATATATGTATATCTTTTTACCATATACATGCCTCTCTGTCAATTTCTGGTTGGGCTGGGAGGCCATATGCAGGCACTGATGTAACAGGGCTTGGGCAGGACTCTGGTTCTACTTATCCTTTTGAAACACTCACCCTGCCACTCCACCATGCTTGATCACTCCAGAGATCTTTGTGACTAGAAGTGTCCTAGGAAAACCAGAACTCAGAACTTGCTTCCATGGTTGAGGGTAACAAGAAGCTTTACAAGAACCCCTTCTTTTATCCCTGGAAGATGATGTGTGTGAAACCAATGCCCAGAGTTTGAAGGGCATTAGCATCCATTTCAATGGAGTATGGGTTGGCTAGCTTTTGGGTAGCATTTTGTCCTCACATACCCATCTACTACCTCCAACCAGTCTGTCTGCTTCCGTCACCCCTTGCCCAATAAAGGGCAAGGACTTCAGAGGAAAAAATAATAATGATAAAAATAAATAAACAAATATTTGTGACTATTTTAAAATATTGATGTTTTAATTTATTATATGCATATCATTTGAAAAATATAAATTCAGCCTATCAGTAATTTTTACAAACTCTTTTAGGTACTCATCTTTGATACCATGGGTATTGTTATCTGTGTCCATACCACAAACTTGACTTGGTCATTTCATTCAGGTGACTTATCTAGCAGAAATACAAACAACCGGCAATGCCAATGGTATCCCTTTCATTTCCATTATTAGGCATTAAGTTTAAAAATGTTCAGCCACTTGTATTTAGGGCAAAAAGGGAGAACCAAAGTTCTCCATATTTAGCAACTTACCAAACCTGAGATTTTTTTCTCTCCATTTTGTTTTCTGTGATTTTGAAAGTTAATAATCTACAAAGTAAGTTCCATTAAGTTCATGTTTGAGGAAATCTTTGAAAACGATTTAATAAACTTATTAAAATATATTATCACTAAAATACTTTAAAATGTACAATGATGAAGAGCAAATAATATTTGGTTTTAATAGAGATATGTGGTTAAGCATATTTTAAGTAACATCACTGATATGAAACATAAAACAATATAACACAAACAAACATAATATACAAATTACACTACTTGTGTTCAGCCTCCAAGCATTTCTCATATTTATTCGCATCCTTCCATCTCTACTGATGCCATCATAAGGTCAGTAGATAATACAGGTATCTCTCAGTTGTGCTACTTAGTAGTAACTTGGCTGGTTTCCTTCTTTCATCCTGTTTCCTTGTGATCTTTGATTGGTTCTCTCTCCCGCAATAAAATAAGGATAGAGAACTTGGCTGTCTTGTTTACTGCCTGTCTCCAGCATGCCTAACAAGTAATAGATGTTCAATAAATATTGTGTAATGAAGGGAGGGATAAAATGCATAAAAGTATAACTTAACAATCTTCCTTATTCACAGCCTTTTGTTTCCTTTTCTTCCAAAGTATCCATTATAAAAAAAGACGGAAATTCTAACCAAGTTTCTCTTTTCAACACTGGTTTTGTTTTAAAAAACAAAATAAAATAGACAAGTCCATTACAACCTGTCAAGTACTTATCTTGTTGGCTAAGAATTCTGAGCAGTTGAGTCCTACGTATGGCCCACATCAAAATAATGACTAGTGATTAAGTTACATCTGAACCAGGATTTTGCAAAACCTATTGCATCACATTCTGATGGATACTTTAAGAATTGGAGATTTGTCCTTATTTAGAAAATAATTTCTTCCTTGAAAATAAAATATATGTTCATATACTTTAACACAAACATACAAACATGCATACAAATTTCCTATGTAGGTTTTATTTCTAGATTATAAAATGAAGAAAAATAAATGTCTGCCCCTTTTTTTATGTACAATATTCATATCCTTTTCTAAAGTTTTACGTTTTCTGAGATCTGAGACAAATGAAGAATTGGTTCAATATCCACCTAATACCAGCTTCCAGAGAAGTATTGTCTAGGATATTTGGGTTCAAATTCAGACTTGATCATGTAAGGGTTAAATGACTTTCAACAACTCACATATTTTTTGGTCTCAACTCCCATTACTGTTAAATAAAAACAACAAATTAACTGTTACTAGATTTGCAATAAATTAAATATTAATTAGATATTACTAGATTTGTCTAATCTTCTATAATTGTTACATGTATAATACATAATAATATAGTATAGTTATATATAATACACACATGCATACACATAAACTTATTTGCTGCTATTCTACTATAGCCCTAAATATAATGGTATGAAAAATGTTGTGTTCATGATATTGTGGGTCAAGATTTTAGGAAAGTCTCCCATGGGCAGTTCAAATTCAGTTTACTTTTTAGGATATTTACATTTCAATTCATAAGGGATATGGTCTATGTTCTATTTTATTCTTCTTGTGATGTCTTTGTCTGGGTTTGGTGGCAGAGAATAGCTTCATGGAATGAGTTGGGAACTAGTTCTTCCTCTTCTACTTTGCAGAACAGTGTGTGAAGGATTGATGATAATTCTTTAATCATTTGGTAGAATTAATCAGTGATGCCATCTGGTCCTATGTTTTTCTTTGTGGGATTTCTTGTTTATTACCTTTTAATTTTATTTTTTACTTGTTATAGATCTATTCAGATTTTTGATTTCTTACTGCGTAAGCTTCATTAGTTTGTGTCTTCCCAGGAATTTGTTCATTTCATTGAGGTTATCTAATTTGTTGCCATAGAGGTGTTGATGGTATTCCTTTGTAAAATATTTATTTCTGTAAGGGCAGTGATAATGTACATTTTTTTTCATTCCTTATTTTGTCAGTTTAAGACCTCTCTTTTTTTCTTAATCAGTCTAGCTAAAAGTTTGTCAATTTTTTTTGATTATTTCAATCAACTTTTGTTTTTCTTTCCTCTCTTTTTTATACTGTATTTTATGTTTTCCACTATAGTTCTTTTATTTTATTCTTTCTGCTAACTTTGGATTTAGTTGCTCTTTTTTTGTAGTTTCTTAAGGTGGAAGTTTAGATTATTGATTTAAGACTTTTAATTTTTTTAATACAGGCATTTACAACTATAAATTTCCTCTTAAGCACTGCTTTAGCTGTATCCCATAAAGTTTAGTTGTGGTTTTTTTTTCACCTTGAAGTACTTTCTATTTTCTTTATGATTTCTCCTTTGATCTATTGGTTATTTAGGAGCTTATAGTTTAAGTTCAAACTAATTGTAATTTTCCAAATTTTCTTTTGTTATTGATTTAAAATTTTATTCTACTGTGGTTAGAGTACATAATTTATATGATCTCAGTTATTTAAATTTGTTATGTCTTCTAAAAAGACTAAACTTTTTATTATTATAAAATGTCCTTCTTTGCTTATAGTAATATTTTTTGTCATAAAGTAATACATAGTTATGTCACAAACTTAATATTTTGCCTGATAGCAATACAACTACTCCAGCTTTTTCTGGGGGTACTGTTTGCATGACATATCTTCATGTTATCTTTTAACTTCAACTTATTTGTGTCTCTAATCTAAAATATTTATCTTATAGATAACACATAGGTGGCTCGTTCTTTCTTTTTTTTTTTTCATTTCGCCAACCTGCCTTTGAATTGGAGTGTTTAATCCATTTACGTTTAATATAATTACTGAAAAGAAAGATTTATATCTTCCATTTTTCTATTTATTTTCTGTATGTCTTATATCTTTTTCCTCCTCCATTTTTCCATCACTTTTTTCTTTTGTATTAAGTAGATATATTTTCTCATGTATAATTTAAATACCTTTATTTTTTCTTCCACTATATTTGAGTTATTTTGTTAGTGGTTTCCCTGAAAATTAAAATTAACATCTTGATTTATATACATCTTGTTTGGATTAGTACCAAGTTGACTTCAATAGCATAAATTTTATTCATATACAGCTTCATTCTGAGGCAGGATAAGTAGTCAAGGAAGTAAACATGTCCTTGCTATGTGGCAACTATGGTGACTGCACAGTCAATACAATAAACCGCAGCATTCACATTGTAGTCAAACTCATTCAAGCACAACTATCTACGGTAGGGAATTTCCCCTGTAGACAACATGCACATTTTGATTTTACCTGTCCTCAGACTGACCCTTTGCTCACTATGATAGTAAAAAGCACACCCCTATGTGGAGATTTAAGATGCTAATGAGACATATGATGTATGAACAAGCATGTACAGCCACTGCACATGTGCACCCAGAGGACTACCCAGAACATGCTTATTGGTAACACCTCTTCCAATCCCCTTATGAATAATCATATAAGACTCCCATAAAGGGAGTTTCTCCAGTAACAATCAACACTGTCTCATCCTCACAAGCAGTACAATTCGAATCATCTCTCAGGGTGTATTGTGTATTCTGGACCTAACTTTCAGAGTATTATTTCTCCTTTTCAATAAACTGCTCTATGCTGCAATCTCCTTTGCTGTGTGTTGTTTGCTTAAATTATTTCAAACTAGAAGAGAAGAACAGAGGTTTCCCAACAGCCATCAACAATTCCATTCCACTTTCCTTGTGCTATTTTGTCATACAAACTATATTTGATATACTGTAATCTCATCAGCATAGTTTTATATGCTTTATAATGTTATCTTCTAAATAAACAGAATAAAAATATTTCAAATAAATATAAATTTATACTGTTCTTTATATCTAACTATATAGTTACTTTTACTGGTGATCTTTTCTTTTTCATTTGGATTCAAGTAACTATCTAAAGTATTTTCATTTCAGCCTGAAGACGTCCCCTTTATGGGTCTTCTATCCATAAAGTCTTTTTATGTGTCTGAGAATGCCTTAATTTTTCCATTAATTTTGAAAGACAATTTTGCCAGATATAGAGTTCTTTGATCATGCATTTGACCATGTCATACCACTGTCTTCTGGCCTCTATGGTACTGAAGAGAAATAAACAATCTTATTGAGAATGCCATGTGCAGAGTAAGGTGACTTCTCCCTTGCTGCTTTCAAAATTTTGTTTGTCTATGACTTTGGACAGATTAATTATTGTGTGGTTGGCCATTGATCTTTTTGGGTTTATCTTCCTTGAAAATAATGAGCTCCTAGTTGTGTAGATTGAGTTTTTCATCAATTTGAAACATTTTTAGATATTATTCCTTCAAATATGTTTTCTGCTCCTTTCCCTCTCCCTCTTCTGTGAATTCCATTATGCCTATGTTCATTTGTATGCCAGATTTTTGTCCCAGAAGTCTTTCAGGTCTTACTCATGTTTCTTCATTTATTTTTTTTAATAGACTAGATAATAAAATTAACTTTGTTCAAATTTGCTATTGTTTTCTTATGCCAGAAAAAAAATTCCCTGATGAGTCCCTGTTATTGAATTTTTATTTCAGTTAATATACTTTTCAACTCCAGAATTTTTATTTGATTATTTTCTTAAAAACAAAATTCCTATCTCCTTATTCACATTATCTGTTTGGTGAGAATCATTCTCATACTTTCTTTTGACTGTTTACACATGGTTTGCTTTAGTTCTTTGTGAATATTTAAAATAGCAAATTTAAAGTCTTTGTAATAAGCCCAGTAACTGGGCTCATCAGTGACACTTTCTTTGATTGCGTTTTTGTTGTTGTTGTTGTTGTTTTGTATATCAACCATACTTTCTTGTTTCCTTGCATGTCTCATATTGTTTAACAAAACCTGAATATCATAAATAATACAATGTGGTAAGTTTCAAAATCAGAATCTTCCCCTTATTACTATTTGTTGTTGTTGTTGTTGCTTATTTTTCATACTTTTGGTCTGTTTAGTGACTTTTTAAACTAATTCTATACTTTTTGTCATGTGGAGCCTCTGAAATCTCTGCTCAGTTAGCTTAGTGGTCAACTAGTGATTGGACAGACATTTTCTTAAAAGCATGGAACCAATAAATCTACCATTATTTTCCAGGGACTTCATCTTATTTGGGTATGCCTTCAAGGATAAAGAAGTCAGTTTGTAATTCTACTTCAGCTTTTACTTCTTCTGTGCACAGAGCCTCAAGGTCAGCTAAAGGTATGAGATTAGGACTTCTCAGGTCTTTTCCAGGCATATGGACAGTCCTACACATATGCAGAATGGCCTACTAGATTCCTAGTTATTTTGTAGCTTTTCATAGACTTCTATGGGCATATTGTTCACCAATATTTTTCTTTTCAGATTTTAGTAAGCTTTATGATTGCTCCAACTGTTATCAGCACTTCAGACAACTGCAATGACATTGATTGTTTTAATAAATGCCCATCCCCAAAAAAGCTGTTTGCCGTCAGTAAGTTTTGAAATAGATCAAAAAAGACAAACACTGAGGATTATATAATTCTCAAAGTTTTTCTAATTTAAACTTTTATTTTAGGTTCCAGGGGTACATGTGAGTGTTTGTTACAGGGGTATCTCGTGTAATGTTGAAGTTTGATGTATGAATGAACCCATCACCCAGATAGCAAGCATAGTACCCAATAAGCAGCTTTTCTACCCTTGCACTGCTCCCTCCCTCCCTGCTCTTGTATTAACCAGTGCCTATTGTTCCCTTTTTTATGTCCATGTGTCCCCAGTGTTTAGTTTCTACCTATAAGTGAGGACATATGGTTTTTGGCATGGCCTTCAGCTGCACACAGGTTGTTGCAGATGACATGATTTCATTCTTTTTTTTTTTTTTTTTTTTTTTTTTTTTTTATGGCTACATAGTATTCCATGGTGTATATGTACCACATTTTCTTTATCCAATCCACCATCAATGGGCACCTAGGGTGATTTCATGTATTTTGCTATTGTGAGTAGTACTGTGACAAAAATAGGAGTGCAGGTGTATTTTTGATAGAATTGTTCATTTTCCTTTTGATATATATATATACAGTAATGGGATTGTTGGGTTACTGTGTTCTATTTTTAGTTCTCTGAGGAATCTTTAAACTGCTTTCTGCAGTGGCTGAACTAATTTAAATTCCTACCAACAGCATATAAGCATTACCTTTTCTCTCCAAAGTCAACAGCATCTGTTGTTTTATGAATTTTTAATCATAGTCATTCTGACGGGTATCTCATTGTGGCTTTGATTTTCATTTCTCTGATGATTAGTGATGTTCAGCATTTTTTCAGTGTTTGTTGGCTGCTTGTATGTCTTCTTTTGACATGTGACTCTTTAGGTCCTTTGCTCCCTTTTAAAAAAAAAATTATATATCACTACCTATCTTCTCAGTTTGCTCACTTTTTCACTTCCTATATTCTCAGTTTGCTCACTTTTTAATGGGATTATTTCCTTTTTGCTTATTGATGTGTTTAAATTCCTTATAAATTCTCAATGTTCCTTATAAATTCTCAATATTCACAGTTTGTGAATATTTTCTCTCATTCTATAGGTTGTCTGTTTATAGTTTCTGGTCATAGATAGTCTCTTTTGCTGTGCAGAAACTCTTTAGTCCCACTTGTCAATTTTTGTTTTTGTTGCAATTGCTTTTGAGGACTTAGTCATAAATTCCTTCCCAAAGCTAATGTCCAGAATGGTGTTTCCTAGATTTTCTTCTAGGATTTTTTATAGTTGCAGGTATTAAATTTAAGTCTTTAATCCATCTTGAGTAAATTTTTGTATAGGATGATATGTAGGTGTCAAGTTTCATGCTTCTGCATGGGATAGCCAGTTTTTGCCACATTATTTATTGAATAGGGAGTCTTTCCCCATTGCTTATTTGTGTTGACTTTGTCAAAGATCAGTTGGTTGTAAGAGTGTGACTCTATTTCTGGGTTCTCTATTCTATTCCATTGGTCTGTGTTATTGGGAGAACCTGTTCCCAATATTTCAACATAGGTTCTTTCTATTTTCCATAAGTGTTGGCCGGCTGAGAAATAAAGAGAGACAGTATAAAGAGAAGAATTTTACAGCTGGGCCACTGGGGGTGACTTCAAATATCGGTAGGACCATGATGCCTGCCTGAGCCTTAAACCAGCACGTTTTTATTAAGGGTTTCAAAAGGGGAGGGGGTGTAAGAACAGGGAGTAGGTATAAAGATCACATGCTTCAAAGGGCAAAAAGAAGAACTACTAATAAGGGTCTAACAAAGATTGCATGCTTCTGAGGGAACAGGACAAAGGGAAAAAGCAGAACCACTGATAAGGGTCTATGTTCAGCAGTGCATGTATTGTCTTCACAAACATCTTAAATAATAGAAAACAGGGTTCGAGAGCAGAGAACCAGTCTGACCACAAATTTACCAGGGTGCAGTTTTTCCTCACCCTAGTAAGCCTGATGGTTCTGCAGGAGACCAGGGCATATCTCAGTCTTTATCTCAACTGCACAAGACAGACATTCCCAGAGCAGCCATTTATAGACCTTCCCCCAGGAATGCATTCCTTTCCCAGGGTATTAATATTAATATTCCTTGCTAGGAAAAGAATTTAGCGATATCTCTCCTACTTCACGTCCATTTATAGGCTCTCTGCAAGAAGAAAAATATGGCTTTTTTTGCCTGACCCCACAGGCAACCAGAACTTATGGTTGTCTTCCCTTGTTCCATAAAATATCGCTGTTATTCTGTTCTTTTTCAAGGTGCACTGATTTCATATTGTTCAAACACACGTGTTTTACAATCAATTTGTACAGTTAACACAATTATCACAGTGGTCCTGAAGTGACGTACATCCTCAGCTTACAAAGATAAGAAGATTAAGAGAGTAAAGTAAAGATAGGCATAAGAAATTATAAAAGTATTATTTGGGAACTAATAAATGTCCACATTAAAATGAAATCTTCACAATTTATGTTCCTCTTCCACAGTTCCAGCCAGTCCCTCCATTTGCGGTCCCTGACTTCCCACAACACTATGTGTCTGTTTTTGTACCAGTATTATGCTGTTTTGGTTATTGCAGCCCTGTAAAACAGTTTGAAGTCAGGTAATATGATGTCTCCAGCTTTTTTTTTTCCCCCCATAGGATCAGCTTGGTTATTTGAGCTCTTTTTTGTTCCATATGAATTTTAGAATACTTTTTTTCTAATTCTGTGAAAGATGAGGTTGACAGTTTGATAGAAATAGTGTTTTTTTCTAGTTTTTAGAGGTGTGATGTTTGACTGTTAATTTGCAATCTTTCTAACTTCTCTCCATTTTAATTTACTTAAAAGGATTTTTTTTTTCTGCCTTAATTTTGTTGTTTACCAAAACTCATTCAAGAGGAAGTTGTTTATTTCCATGTAATTGTGTGGTTTTGAGAAATCTTTTTGGCGTTGATTTCTATTTTTATTCCACTGTGGTCTGAGAGTATGCTTAGTGTGATTTTGATTTTTCTAAAACTTATCAAGACTAGGTTTATGACCCTGCATGTGGTTGATCTTAATATATACTCCATGTGCAGATGAGAAAAATATATATTCTGTGTTTTTTTGGTGAAGTATTCCATACATGTCTATCAGGTCCATTGGTGAAGTGACTAATTTAAGTTCAAAATTTATTTTATGCCTCAGTGATCTAACACTGTCAGTGGTGTGTTGAAGTCTCCTACTATTATTGTATGGCCACCTAAGTCTTGTTTTATGAATCTGTGTGTTCCAATGTAAGGTAAGTACACATTTAGGATAGTTAAGTCTTCTTGTTGAATAGAACCCTTTATTAATATGTAATGACCTTTTTGTCCTTTTTTTCAATGTGGTTGATTTAAAGTCTGTTTTATTTGATATATAGTGACCTATGTACATTTTTGTTTTCTGTTTGCATGTTTTCTGTTTTCATCGCTTCTTTGAGCCCATGGGTGTCACTACATGTGAGATGTGAGATGGGTCTCTTGAAGACAGTAGAAGGCTGGCTTTTTTTTTTTTTTCCTTATTTAACTTGTCACTCCGTGCCTTTTAAGTGGTGTATTTAGACTGTTTACATCTAAGGTTACTATTGATGTATGAAGTTTTCATCCTATCGCAGTGTTGGTACCTGGTTGCTTTGCAATCTTGATTGTGTAGTTGCTTTGGAGTATCAGTGGGCTATATACTCATGTGTGTTTTTGTGGTAACAGGTATCTTTATTTTGCTTCCATGTTTAGAACTCCCTTAAAGATCTCTTGTAAGGCTCATCTAGTGGTAGCAAATTCCTCTAGTGACTGCTTCTCTGGAAAAATATTTTATCACTCCTTCACTTATGAAACTTAGTTTGATGGGATATGAAATTCTTGATTGGAATTTCTTTTCTTCAAGAATGCTGAAAATGGGTCCACAGTCTCTTCTAGATTGTAAGGTTTCTTCTGGGAAGTTCACGGTTAGCTAGTTCATGTTCCCTTCATATATGATCTGACCCTTTTCTGTAGCTTCCTTTAAGAGTTTTTCATTTGCATTGACCTTGGTGAATGTGTCTTAGGGATCGTCTTCTTGTATAGTATCTCACAGTGATTCTCTAAATTTCTTGAATTTGCATGTCAACCTCTCTGGTGAGATTGGGAAAAATTTTGTGGATTATGTCCTCAAATATGTTTTCCAATTTGCTTACTCTCTTCCTTCTCTCTCAGGAATGTCAATGAGTCAAGTGTTAGGTCCCTTTACATACTCTTATATTTCTTGGATACTTTTTCATTTTTTAAAAGATTCCTTTTTCTTTATTTCTGTCTCACTAAGTTGATTTGAAGGACTGGTCTTCAGTTCTGAAATTCCTTCCTCAACTTGGTCTAATCAATTGCTAGGCTTCCAATTGCGTTCCTGTACTGAATTTGTCAATTCCAGAAGTTTAGTTTGGTTATTTCTTAAAATGACTATGTCATCTTTCAAGTCTTCAGTCATTTTTCTGTGTTCTTTGGATTGGATTTCAACTTTTTTTGAATCTTGTTGAGCTTTCTTGACATCCAAATTCTGAATTCTGTGTTTGTCATTTCAGATATTTCAATCTTATTACTTATCCATTTCTAGGGAGCTACTATAATCTTTTAAAGGTAAGGAAATACTCTGACTTTCTGAATTGCCAGCGTTCTTGCACTAATTCCTAATCATCTGAGGGTTCTGGTGTTTCTTTTTCTTTTTGAAATTGCTATCATTTAGGTGGAACTTTTTATTTTCATATTCTTTTTTTAACTTGAGGATTTGACTGCAGTGTATATTGTGGGTAATCAACTGGCTTTGTTTCTGAGTGCTTGTAGAGGGTCAAGATTCTCTAAAGTTTCCTTAATTGTGGGTAGTTTCCCATGTTGGGTTTCACAGGCATTCAACTGTGCTGAAAGAATTTTTGTTTGGTGTCGTCATTCATGCTGTGATCCAGCAGATAGTGCTTAAGAGTACGGCCAGTAGGTGAGCTTTTAGCCACACATTTCTTTTGTGTTCCAGTGCATACCCAGCAGTGCTCAGGAGATGGGACACGGAGGATGAGAGATGAGTCCCTCACCAAATTTGTTCCCAGGCTTTGGTGGAGCCCTGCAATTGCTGGTGCCCTGCTCATGTTTCCTTAGGCCCACAGGGGGCTTTGACGGTTTGTGTTCTTATGTCCCACAGGGACATGAGCCGAAGTTTAGGTCATCAGGAGATCTGCAAGTCTCTGGAGACCTGCTGGTTTTCTGAGCTTGGCAAAGTCAGAGTGTGTTGTGGGATATGTTTGAGGGTGGTCTAGTGATGAAGTGTGTCAAGGTTGGAGGATCCCATGGCAGGGCAGCAGTACTGTTTTTTGTTTTTTTGTTTTTGTTTTTGTTTTTGTTTAGAGATGGAGTCTCACTCTGTTGCCCAGGCTGGAGTGCAGTGATGCAATCTTGACTCACTGCAAGCTCCACCTCCCGGGTTCACACCATTCTCCTACCTCAGCCTCCTGAATAGCTGGGACTACAGGCGCCTGCCAGCACGCCTGGCTAATTTTTTTATATTTTTAGTAGAGACAGGGTTTCACTGTGTTGGCCAGGATGGTCTCAATCTCCTGACCTCGTGATCAGGGCGGCCAGTACTGTAAATGTGCAGCTGGTGTGGCACCTGTGGTCCAGGGCTGTTATCCCAGCAGACAGCTGTGGGGACTGCCCTGCTTGCACCCCGTTCACCGAGTCCCCTTCCAGCAATGACTCCAGGAGGAGGCCCAACCAGCTGGACTTGTCTCATGCCTCTATGCGCAGATTACTGGGATGTTCCAGGTGTTCCAGGCCATGGATCTCCCTGGGAAAGGGGCTGTGGCTGGCTAACAGGCTGTCTTTCCCAGACTGATGTTGTGGAGGGAGGGACACTCATCTCCTGCAGCAGCACACATGAACCCATGCTACACTCTGCTTGATGTTCTATGAGTGGGGCTCCTCCGCAACTTGAACTCAGGCTGCAGATCTCAGCTTGATACCTCTGGGTAGTGTGCTCAAATCCTGGGGAATTGGGACCAGACTTGCAGTTTTGCCCTCTGTCCTCTCAAGGTCAAGTGCAGGCTGTGCTGGGCATGCCTGACTGCTCTCAGGTTACCTGCAAAACACTCAGGCAGGCCAGGGGAGGCCATGCTGTGGGCGCTCCGCCTGTAGGAATGGCCAGGCAGTCAGTCTGGGAGGGGCCTGCAGACAAGAGGTTGCCTGGATCAGATGTACCCTGAACCTGTGGGAGAGGCAGCCCCTCTCTCTCCTGGCCCAACAGTCACCAGGGACTGGAGTCACTTAGAGCAAGATGGAGAGCCTTGGGAGATGGGGGTCTCTGGCTGCCTTTTGCTGCAGTCGCACTGCACACCAGGAAACTTTCTGGGCTCTGCCAAGATTCTAGCTGAATCTTTGCCTGCTCTCTGGTAAATTCCCCCTGCAAATTCAAATGTCTGTGGAGGTCTAGGGATCTCTTGTAGCTAGGATCGCAGAGGGCCTAGCAGGATTGTGGTCCCTTGGAGCTCCTTCACTCACCCTTTCCTTAGGACCTGTTCAGTACTGACAGCTGATCCTGGAGCTTGGTGACTCCAGAGTTCCTAGATTCCTCCCTCTTTATCCACAGTGTCTGTATATTCTCTGTACCAACTTTCAGTTTTTCCCCTCAAAAGATCTGTTCAAAGTGTGAAGGTTTTGGGTTCTCTTGGCAGGAGAAGCGTTTCCAAGCTGTTTCTTTTTTTTTTTTTTTTTTTGAGATGGATTCTCACTCTTTCGCCCAGGCTGGAATGCAATGGTGCTATCTTGGCTCACTGCAACCTCTGCCTCCCAGGTTCAAGTGATTCTCCTGCCTCAGCCTCTGAAGTAGCTGGGATTACAGGCATGCGCCACCACGCCTGCCTAATTTTTTGTATTTTTAGTAGAGATGGGGTTTCTCCATGTTGGTCAGGCTGGTCTCGAACTCCCAAACTTAGGTAATCCTCCAACTTTGGCCTCCCAAAGTTCTGGGATTACAGGCGTAAGCCACTGTGCCCGGCCTCCAAGCTGTTTCTTTTGTCAGGTATCTTAGTTGTCCCTTGATTCTGTTTTTTATGACTACAATAATTCCAAGCCTGCTCATTTGCAAGTAAACTGTGGAGCAGGAGAGTGGGGGATAGGAATACGACTAATTACAATGGCACAAAAGTCATTGTTATTACTCAGATACATCCATTTTTCTTGAATGACTGCTACCAGATTGTTGTAAACCTTTGTTTAATTTCCAGATTTGATTTTGACAATTTTTGTTAGTACTCATTGCTGTTATGGAGGAGTATGTTTCCCCAGCTTCATACTTTAAAACTTCTGCTGACATCACTTCTCAGGATAGTTCAATTTTAATCCAAATAGTTTCATTTATAGCATTTGGGCCTGGAGTATATCCACTTCCAAGATGTCTTCTTCACTTATTGGTCTGGCACTGGGTATATCATGACTGCTCTATTTCTTTCTTCACATGCTTTTTCATGCTCCAGAGCCTCCCCACATGTCTGGGGCTGCCTCACAGCATGGTGGTATCACAGTATTTTGTAAATGATAGCTCGATTTTTTCATGAGACCAAGTTAAAAGCTGCCAGCCTTATTACAGGAAATAGCATCATTTCTACCGTAGTCTATTGATAAATGCGGGTACAGACTAACCCAGACTAAATAGTTTCTATCTCTTAATGAAGGAGTACCATTGAATTTGTGGTACTCCATAAATCTGCCATCATACATTAGCTATTTTATCTTCACAAAATGTTATGGAATATTTATTATGATTATTCTCACTTTCCAAATGCCAAACTGAGACAAGCAAGTTAAAATATATAAAAAGCATGAAGCAGTGATTTGCATCTATTTTATTGTATTCTCTTCTAACTCTAAATTTACGTTCTTTGGTGATTACAGATTAGATAAGCATTTCCCAAAATCTTTTTCCCGGAACCATTGTACCTAGGAATTTTCTGAAAAAGAAAAGTGATATATTCTAAAGTATTTTAGAGACAAAATGAAGATCAGTATATTTGATGCCTTTTTTAGAGGCTCGCAATGTATATTTTCATGAGTTCTCCTCCTCTCCCTACAAATAACTTTTGAGTAAATAACAGCTCTTTGATTTCCATAGACTATTCATGGAACACACACTTTGGGAAAGGCTTAGTATACGATAATACTTAACATTTACAGAATTAACTTTAAGAAGGGCAATCATCAACGAGCATCTCTGATGTTTTGGGACTTAAGTAAATGGTTATGTTTCCAGGCATGAAGTTGTACTGTGTGTCTTAAACAGGTCGGTGGGTGGGGTAAAGTGTAGGCACATATTATTCATTTACCTAGTTAGTGACCTTAGCAGAGCTCAGTTATTGTGGAAAGGGTTGTTTTATATGGGTGGTAAGGAACATAGTACTTAGGAAAATGGACTGGCAACACCATAGCTGCCACTTTTCACATCCTGGCTCCTTACCTTCCTGAAAGTATGGGATCAGACAAATCTGTCTCTGACTCCCCAGCTGTAAAATGAAGATAAAAGTGATGCTCACTCCATAGGAGTGAATCGAGATTTGCTTCCTCTGTGTGTCTACGATGATAAACTGAAGAAGTAAAAAAAGAGAACAAAGCTGACTTTTTCAGTTTTAGAATAACCATGTAATTCTCAGGCAGTTTGCAGACTAACCATGTATTTTTTCTTTAAATCCATTATATATTGAATTCATTCATGATTAAAATACATTATTGAATAAAAAGAACCAACTGCAAATGAATATGTACATGTAGTTTTACTATGTTATTGAAAAATTAAACATATGTAGGGTAAAAATCTGTTAAAATATGCATCAAAGTATTTAACATTTTGTACCTTTCGGGGCAATTATATGGGATTTATTCCCATTGCTATAGGTTTCTGAAGTACATTTTAAACAACCATATAGATACTTTTATAAATTCAGAAAAAAATTAAAAATTCGACTGTGTCCTAATAACAAAAAGCATTTGAAAAAATTGAAACCTAATTGCATAGATTTAAATATTAATAAGCTGTACTCTTAAATGCCAAAATGACTGTCACCCTAGTTAAACTTAAACATCTTTCCCAAGATGTTGAGAATAAGAATATAGTACTAATATGTGATTATTAAAGATAAAATATAAATTTTTATTTAGTGTATTATTAAATGCAATTAGAAACACAGACATCTCAAAATAACCATATTTAACAATTTTTTAGTAAATATTTGGTGAGTCATATAAGGACCTTACCTCTTGGGTGTAATTAGGTAATATAAGTTTCTTGAACTAGAAAGCCTAGTACAGTGCCATCAAATAATTCAACATGCTAATGGAAATAATGTTTATTATATTTTAAGTTGAAAAACAACTGTGTTTATATATTTTCTACACACAAATTGTTGTAGAATAAGAGAAATAAAAGAGAACTACTTAAAACAATTGGTTGAGCTCTATCAAATTTAGTTGAAAACCATGTTTGCCCCTAAAGATTAAAAGGCTCGATGAATTCAACAATTTAGCACTTTTGCTTCAGTGAAATGAGCTTACAGATTTGCATGTCATTTTAATTCATGTCAGAAATGCTCATGATAATGAAAGTTTAAAAAATTCAGTGGTGAAATAGTATCAAGAACATGAAACACATTTATTGCTTGCCATAAAAATGACATAATATAAAATGCAGTTAATATATTAAAAAGGCATCTTATTTATTATAACAATTAAAATATCAAAGCTTAATAACTAATAAACTCTGAGAGAACTTTGTTTTCCAGTGAAAGCTTTTTGGGATAAAAGATAATTTTGGTAAGAATGTTTTCCATGAAATACCTACGATCATGGCAGCTATTTGTTGTACTTAGTAAATGCCGAAAAACACTTTTCCTGGTGTACAAGTAGCTTAAATATGCATTCTGCAATCTTCTTGAGAAATTTTAGCCAAGTCTAATTAAATGTTTCTAATTAAAATTGTGTAGATAGGAAGAAAATTAATGGCTTTGTTTGAACTATTTGTTTATTTCATCATCAAGTGTATTGGATATAATTGCAATGGCAAGAAGAAATCATCAAAATTATTCTTTACCCTGTTGATTTCCAGTTATATCAATTCATTCACACCCTTCATTTTTCTAGCTTTAAAAGAAAACAGAAGCAGCTAAATATAAGACTTTGACCTAGGGGATTCTTTTCCCCAAAACTATTAGCTAGAAACAACATGTATTGAACAAAATAAAGGTTAAGCTTCAATTAAGCATTCTAAATATACTTAGTGATATATTGAAAAACTCATAATGTTACCACCCACACAATTCACCAAAAGCTTTGAATACAGTAAATTATAACAGAGGCCAAAAGAGTGCTCAGATGGTTTATTGCATCATGTGGCTTTCTCTGGTAAATTATGATTGCCCTTACATTATATATAGTTGTTTATAAGAGAAAAAATATGTATTCCAAAAAGAAATAAATATAACTATTTCATAAATGCTGCCAGCATTGTAGAAAGTCTTCCAAGGAATGGTTGAATTTAAAGCCACATATATACTTACTTTTTTCTCCTCAGATTCAAATGCATTTTCTAGAGCCTAAAACTTAACTGAAACTAGTTCATGTACTTGCTACATTCAAGTCCTGTGTTGCAGCAAGCATACTAGTCGTTCATTTTCTGCCAAAATTGCGTGATTAATCTGTGGCTTCAAAATCAAAATAGAAACTCAGCAATAAAATACAGGTTGAAGAGGACTATTTTCGATGGAGGAAGTGGAGATCATCTCGTGATTCTTGAGGGAAACATTCTTTCTCTCTGCTTTTCTACTTCTGAGAAATACTTATGACACTGGCCTGAGCACAATTCTCAGATTCCTGACTGTGAGCTTTCTTGCCGTATCTTTTTAAAAACTAGACTTTTCTTGATGATCTGGAAATGGTTGGGAACTCAACTGACACTCATGGAGTTCAGTAAAAAGGCTTCAACATCGTAATAATTCCTGCCACAGAGGTTCGGCAATGACTCTCTCACCCAGTTGCTGTAGGGCTTGTCTGTGCTACTCCCCAAATTGCACAACTTAGTAATTTTGGTAAAAGTTTCCATAAATTCAGTGAGGAGAATGATCCAAAGTTATCTGGCATCATGCATGTATTAACGCACTCTCTCATCCTGAAGAGGGTACTATTATTACCATTTTAGGTGTGTGTAAACTCAGTTTGTATGTATTGATTTTCCTAAATTCACATAAATAATGAGAAAGAGAGCCAGGAATCTAACTCTGGTAAATCTGATTTTATAGCTCTCCTCTTCCCAATATATTTTATTGCCATGATTAAAGATTTGTGTGTCTCTGTGTGTGTGTATGTATGTGTGTCTGTGTGTGTGTGTGTGTGAGAGAGAGAGAGAGACAGAGAGAAAGAAATACAGAGAGAAAAGAAGGAAAATTTTTTCTTCTTCCTAATATTTGGAAAGATTTTCTTTACATTTTGTAACTTCATCTGGATGTCTTTATAAAATTTAACTTTTGAAAAAATGTGTTGATACTTGGAATTCTTGATTCATCAGCTTTCAAAGATACCTATTTATATATGGCAATTAGTACTCCAATAGGTCATGGTGGATTTATACTGTATCCGCTTAACCAACCTGGAACAATATTTTCCGGATCCCTGTGCCGTATGTGGTATCTGGTTAGCATGGGACACCACAGACATTTTACGTTGAAGCAGTAGCCATATATACATATATTTTTACACGCGGAAGATTGGTGCAGGGAATTAGACACTGTAGCTCTCCCGAGCTGTTGCATCTTTTCCATCTTACCTTTTTGCTGTGGGACAGAAGCTGAAGTTTAGCTTCTTAAGTTTGTGCCACATTCCCACCTTCAGCTCCTCTAAATCCCAGGCCAGGTGTGTGTGCTCAGCTCTGAGATGAAGAACATCAGTTTCTCCTACAGGCCACCCCCACCTCATCAAAGCCGGAGGACTGGAGGTGGTGAGAGGCTAGTGTCGATTCCAGTCCGTTCTCAGAGATTCCCCCTTTGTCCTTGCTTTTCCTACATCATGTTTGGCTTTCTTCCCAACTGCCTTCCCTGTGGGTATTTCAGGCTCTAGCAAGAAACACAGAAGCAACAGTCTTACATACATGAGTTAGCTTCCACAATTGTAGGTGGTCTAATCCGTACAATAAATCTGGCTCAATGACTCTACTTCTGTGATTGTTCCCTGGTTGATATGGTGTCTATACAATGTCTGTTTATCTCCCCTATTCCCAACCCTGGCCTCTACCACATGCTTTGATTGGTTTCACCCTTATTCTTGTTTCCTCTATACCTGTAACTGATTATTTTCTCTTCAATTTATCCCTAAACTATTTGTATGTGACTTTCCTTTATCTTCTATATCTATTACTTTTCTCAAATGTGTTAAGCACATCTTCTTTTCAATTTCATTCCACTCAGTTTTCTGGAGCTGATCTTATTCACCCTTGCTGTGCTTTAAAGAGTGACTGATTTTCATTTTATTCCTGTAAATGTGATTTTTGCTTTCACAATGTTAGTGTTTATCTCTTCCATGTCTTCACTAAGGCCTTTCAGCTTATTTTTTAGTTCATACTTTTGTTGTTTTTCTTATCTTGTTTAAACTCCTTGAAACATTGAAATTTGACTTTTTTTTTGTATTTCCAGTAGCACTTATGTATAAGTCATAATTTAAATTTGCTTTGCTGTATAACTTTTATGGCTTGAATTGTTTTTCTCCTGGCTGTTTTTCATCCCTCTTAAGTCTTATGCAGATGATTCTGTAGCTTCCATAGCGTTTGTTGCTGTGGTTACTCATTTTTAAATAGGAGTACTTTTTTTCCAGACCAGATAATCTTTGAAGAATAGTGTCAGGAAGTAGTTGGGAATGTGGGGTGGATCAGCCAGCCTCTAGGATGTTAGTCCATTGCTTCAGAACACATTCTCAGAAATAACCTGCTCCACGGCATATCTGTATTCTGGCCTTGCTCAGAGTGGAAACTGATTTGTCATGAGTCCTTCTAATGATGTAAACTGAATCCCATCCAGGTTTAATTGGCACTGTCACAATGACATTCTGACTCCTGCCATATGTCTTTTCTGTGCATTTCCTCATTTGGCCCTGCCACTCACGTGTTATGATATTGTGGAAGGCAGAGATTAGGAAGGCTCTAGCAGCACATCTTACACAACTAGTATGATGATGTTCAAAGAGAGGAATTTATTTTCCTCCTCAGGATGTGAAAGATACTTTCGGACAACTCTGAATAGTTGTTCTGAAATATTTACAAACATCATTGTGTTTTCCTGTGTCTAGTTTTAATTTTCAACGCATTTTTAGGCTTTTCTTAATTGTGATTTGGCATTATTTCTATTTTCTAGTTTATGAATAATATTCGTTTTTTCTTTTACTCTTTCTCTTTTTTATTATCAGTTGGTTTGAAAGATGAAAACTACACAGAGACTCTCTTTACTTAGGACAAGAACTTGCATTATTTTTCACCAAAAATATAAATAATTAAATAGCATGACCAATTATTGCCTGTTGCCTATCTCTACTATATCATCAGTAAGTACTTAAGTCCTTGAATTAGCAGTTTCTGCTCCATTAAACCCAATTAGGACCAAACCTTAAACATGAAGAGCTCAAACTTCAAGAAGTTAGGCTCTTAATTTGAAGTCTATAATATGTCTAGAGATGAACTGCTTGTCAGATGTACATTGTAGACTCTCTCCATGTTTCTAATTGTTGGGTAGAATCCTGTTTACATCCAGTCCAAACACTTAGCCATGACAGAGTGGTTAATGGGAATCTGAACCAAATTAAGGTGTTGCCATTTACTTGATGAGCATCATCGGTGCCTACAATCGTTTTTGACATGCTTCTACAATCTCATCATTTCCCCTTGAAAGTCTACACCAGGAAAAATTGTACCTAAGTCTACCAACTGGAATTTGTGACTTGCTCTGTTCATCTGAATCTTTGGAAAAGCCAGTCCCATAGCCAATGTATACTTCTTAGTTCTGGCCTATTTGTTCTTCCCTTTCCTTACCAGCTTATTTTTTCTGAGGTTCATGGACTACCCTACATTCAAACCTAAGCAGGGTACATCCACTCTATAATAATGGGAAAAAATCAGTGTCACAGTTATAATCTTACATATGATGATAGATACCAGCTAGAAAACAACTGCTCTGCTACAACAGTGTCACTCCTGATGAAAAGAAAAATGAATGTGATTAGGTAATTCTGATATCATTCTATGTAAATCGGTTTAGTTATATAATTGCTCATGAAAAGCTAAGGTGTTTGTTAACTTAGTTCAACAATGCTATTGACAAATCCAGTCACTAGCATTTCCATTATTGCAATTGCCCCCATTTTCTTTCTGAAAATGGGAAAAAGATGATAGAAGAATATAAGCAGAAAATCTCATTTGCTCACAAAAGCATTTAGCATTTGAATAGCATTATTGTGTAAACTCACATTATCTCATTTAAAGTGATTTAATGGAGACTGAAGCAAGCATTGTTTACATACCTACCATAAGCCCTGTAAGAAGCTCAGAGAGTATTTCCATTTGCTTATTGAATATATAAGCACTTCAGTGAGAAAGAACATTGTGACAACATATATCCTGTCCATTATTGTGAACCTACTGTGTTGTACTACAAGGAGTGATAAGCTCATTGTACTACAATGAGTGATAAGCTATTCAAGTCTTGATTCTGTCATATGTTGTACATAAGATTTTTTACAATTCATCTAATTTCTCGTCCCAAGTTTTTTCATGATAAAAAAAAGTAATGCCTGACTCAGGGGCTGTATCAAGGGTTAAAAGAGAATGCTTTATTTAAAGCCATGTATCATTATGTAAGTATAAATATAAATCACATAACTGGAGAAATCAAAAAGTCTTCAAAGAGAATATATGAACCAAGTCTTGAAAGATGAGCACAACTCACCTAGATATAGAAGTGTAGAAAGGGGGGTTTCAGGCAGATAGAACAGTATATGCAAAGGCACAAAAGAATGGTAAAGACAGGTAAAGGGAAAATTGAAGAGTTGAGTGCAAATTAACAAGCTGTAGGGTAAATTCAGAAGAAATAATGAGCAAGAGATAGAAAAGTAGGTGGGGATTAGAAACTGTCTTTATCCCATGCCTACTACTTTAAGCTAATTTTGCAAAATTGTGCTCAAATCTTATCCTCAAATTTTTAATTCATTAGTTTTATTTTGAGCAAGGTGCACAATTCAAATCTAGCGGGTTTTTTTGGTGTTTTATTTTTCTACAGTTAATAATTTTATTTGGACATTTAAAGATGTAAAAGGAATACCTTGGCTATATAGCTGTAAGCAGCATACACAGTCATGTGCTGAGTAACGATGTTTCAGTCAATGACTGACCATGTATAGAATGGCAGTCTCATAAGATTATAATCCTGTATTTTTACTGTCCTTTTTCTATATTTAGATACATACGTGATCACCTTTGTGTTACAATTGCCTACGGTATTGAGTAGAATGAGATGCTGTACAAGTTTGTAGCACAAGAGCAAAAGGCTACTATATAGACTAGAAATGTCATAGGCTATATCACCTAGGTTTGTGTAAGCAGAGCCAGTCCTCCAATATCCATAGGTTCTGCATCCATAGATTCAACCAAACACAGATAAAAAATATTTGGAAAGCTAAATCAACACAACAATAAAAACAATACCAATTTAAAATACAATATAACAACTATTTGCATAGAATTTACAGTGTATTAGGTATTATCAGTAATCTACAGATAATTTAAGTATACGAGGAATATACACGGTTTATATATGAATCATGTGACATTTAATATAAGGAATTTCAGAATCCATGGATTTTGGTATCTGTGGGGAATCCTGGAACCAATCTCCTTTTACTGCAAAATGACTGTACACTCTATGATGTTTGCACAATGACTTAATTCCCTAGTGATGTATTTCTCAAAATGTACCTCCATTATTAAATGAGACATTACTGTACTTGAATCTTGCTTGTTTTACTTTTTAATCTACTCTGACAGTCTCTGTCTTTATAATAGAAGTGCTTTGACCATTTACATTTACTATGATTATTGACATAGTTGGGTTACAATATATCATCTTACAATCTATTTTCTATTTGTGACATATTATTAATCTACTTTTCCTTATTTACTGCCTTCTTTTGGATTAATTATGCTTTTATAATTTCATTTTATCTCTTTGGTAGATCAATAATTCCTTTTTAGTAGTTGTTTTAGAGTTTATAGGATATACCTTTAATGTAATAAGTCTATCTATAGGTAATATTATACCATTTCAAGGATGTAATTTTAAAAACAGATAATAATGTTATGCTTCCTTTTCCATCCTTTGTGCTATTATTTGTATATTTTATTTCTACATGTGTTATAAACTAGCGTATACATTGTTATTATGTTTGCTTTACATAGTCATATTTTTAATATACTTTAAAAATAGGAGGAAAAAACCTCATATATTTATACATCAATTTCCTGTTTGCATGGTTTTTCATTCCTCTGTGAAGATCTAGATTTTCATATGGAATCTTTTCCCTTCTGCCTGTAGGAGTTTATTTAACATTTCCTCAAGGGTAGGTCTGCTGGTGATAAATGCTTCTTGAATGATTATGCTTGAAGAGTCTTTATTTTGTCTTCATTAGTGAAAGATATTCCCACTATGAATGCTAGGTTGACAGATTATTCTTTCTGTACTTTGAAGATGCTATTCCGCTGTCTTCTGGCTCACTTTGTTTCTTATGAGAACTCTTCTGCCATTCTTATCTTACTCCTCAGTATGTAACGTGTCTTTTTTCTTTTTCTGACTGCTGTTAGCACGTGTCTTTATCAGTTGCTTCCAGAAATTTGATTTCAATGTGGCTTAATGTAGTTTTTTTAATGTATCTTGTGCTTGGGCTGTATATGAATTTTCAGATCTCTTTTTTTTCTAGTTTCCTTCAAATTTTGAAAAATTCAGACATTATATCTTTAAAATTTGTTTTGTTTTGTTCTCACTCTCCTTGTTCTCCTTCAGAAACTACAGTTGCCCATGTATTAGGTCACTTAAAATTATCCCACAGTTCAATAATATTCTGCTTATTTTTTAGTTTCTTTTTTCTGTTTCATTTTAAACAGTGTCTAATTCTATTTCCACAAGTTCATCAACCTTTCACTTTCAACTCCATTTCTGCAGCTTAGAGTGTGTCCTTTGAGTTCCATATTAGTTCTCTACTTCTCTACTGCTGCCTGGAAACAGTCTCCATGCAGTAAGCTGCTTTAACTGAAGAACTCACTTGACTTATTTCCACTATTTCAGGAGTTACTGCTCTGCACTGCATGATGTTCTATGTTGGAAATAACTGTTTCATATGTTTTGTCCAGTTTTCTAATTGTTTGTGGTAGACAGGATAAACATACCTTGGCTGAAAGTAGATATACTATTTTAAACACATCTCCAATATACAAAAAACTTAACGATAAAAGGATGAAAACAGACTATTCCCACATTAATCCACACCAAACAGGTGGACCTATATTGATATCAGATCAAATAGATTTCAGAACAATGAACACTACCTGAAATAAAAAGGGTTATTGGATGATGATGAAAGATCAATTCAGTAAGATGAGACAACAAACCAAACATTTATGTATCTAGTGACAGAGCTTCAATATTCATGACAAAAACTGACCAGACAGAAGAAATGGACAAATCTGCAGTCATAGTTGAAAATCTGTATGCCTTTCTATTAATAAGTTATAAAACAAATAGACAAAAAGTTAGAAAGCATATTGAACAGTGATATCAATCAATTTGAACCAATTGACCTATTTGAAATTACTAGAAAATTCTACCCAACAAATAGTAGAATATACATTATTATGTTGAAGTACACCAGGACAGACCACATTCTCAGTAAAGGACAAGTCTCCAGTATATTTGATCTGATTCAATTAATACAAAATATGTTTAAAGACAATATATAAATTAAATTAGAAACCAATCAAGCTATTTTCAAAATCTCCAAATTCATGGAGCCAAAAAATTATCATTTCTACTGCCTCATGGGTCAAAGAAATATTAATGCCAGGCCGTGGCTTACATCTGTAATCTCAGCACTTTAGGAGGCCAAGCCACGAAGATTGCTTGAGCCCAGAAGTTTGAGACCAATATGGACAACATACTGAGACCCCATGACTCCAACTACATTTTTAGAAAATTAGCACAGCTACTTTGATATATTGGAGATTGAGGTGGGAAGATCACTTGAGCCCAGGAGTTTGAGGCTGCAATGAGCCATGATGATGCTGCTGCACGGGGCAAAAGAGCAAGACCCCGTCTCAAAAAAAAAAAAAAACCTAGAATTTATTGTAATTTGGATAAAAATGAAAAAGTGACATATCAAAATTAGTGGGATACACTAAACCAGTGTCTAAAGAAAATTTTATAGCTCTAAACCCCTGTTACAAAAGAAAAGAAGTTTCAAATAAATGACCCAAAGTATCATCTTAAGAAACTAAAAAAGAAGAACAAATTATACCTAAAATAAGAAAAAGAAACGTAAATTAACCAAACAGAAAACATAAAAAATAGAGAAAAATCAATAAGACTAAAGATTGATTCTTTGAAATGGCCAATAAAAATGATTAACCGCTAGTTAACACTATACTTAATGGTGAAATACCATTTATTAGTATCAGAAATGTAAATAGTGAAAAATTTGACAAAAATTGTGAAAGACTTGTGCAATGTAAACCTCGAAATATTGCTCAGAGAAATTAAATAAGATCTGAATAAATGTTCAAGTATCACATGAATCAATATTGTCAACAATTTTACTTCTCCCCAAATTTATTATTGATTTATTTAAATCTCAAGCCATATCCTAACATGATTATTTGTAGAAATTAACAGAGTGATTCTAAACTCCATGTGAAAATTAAAAGGCCAACAATGCTGAAAATGAAACAAAGTAAAACTTACACTACTAAATTTTGACTTGTTAAAAACTATAGTAATCAAAGCAGTGTAGCATTGATGTAAAGACAAATGGATTAATAGAACAGAATAGAGAGTTCAGAAATAGAGCCGAGCATATATGGTCAATTTTTTGATACATATGCTAAAGAAAATCAATGGAAAAATTGTAATCATTTCAACAAATACTTCTAGAACAATTAAATAGCCATTTGCAATCAGTTCGCCATATAAAAATTAACACTACCTCATGTACAAAATTGAAACTATACCATATACAAAAACTTACTTCAAATAAACCAACTGTACCATAGTTCTAAACATGCCAGCTAAAACTATATAATTTCCAGAAGAAAACAAGGAAACATCTTAGTTTCTTGGGTTTGGCAAAGATTTCTTAAACATAACAAAAATAGACATATAAAGTGGAAACAATATATTTGACTTCATTAAAATTTAAAACCTTTGCATTTCAAAAGACACTGTTATAAATATAAAAAGACAAGTCACAGGCTGAGAATATTTGCACAACGTATATCTGACAACACTCATAGGTATGGTATATAAAGAGCTTTTACAAGTCAGTCAATAACAAAAAGAGAAACAATGTCAAAAAATGGAAAATAACTTGAATAGACACATCACCAAAGAAAATATACAGATGGCAAATAAGTAAATAAAATATTCTCAACATCATTAATCATTAGAGAGATACAAATTAAAGCCACAATGAGATACCTGTACATTTCTACCTGAATGACTAATTGAAAAGGTTGACCATAATAAGGGTTGTCAAAAATGTAAAAGAACTGGAATTCTCATACCGCACTGATGGGAATGTAAACTGGTACAACTGCTTGGAAAATGATTTCTCAATTTCTCAAAAATTTAAACATATGTCTCCCATATGACTTAGACATTATACTGTGAGGTTTTTATGCAGTGTAAATAAAAGTATGTTCATGTAAAAACATGTAGATGAATGTTTATAGCAGTTTTATTTGTCATAGTTTCAACTGGAACCCAAAAGCCCATCAACAGTGAATGGATAAATGAATTGTGGTATATTCATAAATCAGGATGTTACTCAGCAGCAAACCTGAATAAACCATTGACATATGCAATAACATGGATGGATTAAAAAATAATTATATTGAAGGCAAAAAGTCAGGCCCCAAACAACTATATACTCAATAATTCCATTCATATAAAATTTCAGAAAAGAAACCCAATCTTTAGTGATAGAAAAACATAGCAATGTTTTCCTAGCTGTGTGGGGAGGGCAGGAAAGAGGGAGTGAGAGAGTGTGGCAGGGGAAATTTTTGCAAGGTGTGATTGTTATGTTCATGATCTTAATTGTAGTGATGATATCTGTATACATGTGTATACATATGTCAAAACTTGTCAATTTATACACTTTATATATGAAGCAGGTTATTATTGGTTAATTATACCTCGGTAGACCGTTAATACCAAAAAAATTAAACCAATACTTAAGCAAAACCCAATAAGCCAATGTTTAAGCAAACCATAAAATTTTTAAATTTTATTTTAAAAAACCTCCCAAGTTTAAGCAGACATGAGAACAACTCCAGCATTTTACATCTCCTTGTATTCCCCAGCCCAACTCCCAACCAGTAATGCCAATAATTCAGAATAATTGTGAGGAAATACTTCACTCATTTATTCAACAAATATTTATTGGGTTTCTGCCATGTGCTTGTTTCCACTTTGGTTGCTAGAATAAAATAGAAACAATATAAACGGTGTATCTAGCCTCATGAAAATTGCATTTTGAGGGTGTAGGGGCCAGGGGAAAACCTCCCTTCACTCTCAGATTATTGGGAGAAAAGGCATGCAAATGTTAATGTACACAGAGGAGGATCACAGAGTCATTACCCCACCACAACCACAACAGGGTACAGATAGCTATATACCCTTCTTAAGGGAAAGGGAGATGGGGAGATGTGGATGATTTCGGGGGGTGGGGGCAGTAAATGATTTTTCAGAAAGTTCAGTGGGCTTGAAGAACATACAATGGTTTGGCACAAAATCTGTGGGTTTGCAAAACAGACAATGGCCTGTGACAAAGTCTGTCCAGGTGCACTGATGGACTTCGATCTGTCTTCCTGCAGTATGAGTTCAGGCAATGAAAACTCAGGGAGGGGACCAGGGCTAATTGTTTTCTTCTTTGGTGGGTCCAGGAAGATAAGGGAATGTCAGAGAACAACTTCATGCTGTGCGCTGGGAGAGATGGGGGCTGAGAGGAGGTCAGAGAGAACTTGAGGCTTCTTCAGTTCTCCATGTCAAAGCACCTGTCAAAGCACCATATCTGGGAATATCAGTTTCTGAGTCCCAACCTTGGGAAAGACAAAATCAAGTAAAAATTAAAATAATTGCAATGAATGACATATAAAATATGGTGATTGAGAATAACAAAGGTATCTACATTAGAGTGACCAAAGAAAGGCTTCTTTCTTTGAGGAGATGGCATTTGAGTTGAGCCTTGATGTTTGAGAAACAGTAATTTACACAAAGATATCAGAAAATAAAATAGCAGGTATAAGGCTAGAAAGTAGTAAGGCTTGACAAATGGGAACATGCTAGGCATGTTCCAGAAATTGAGAGAAAGTCATTGTGACTGTATCTCTAGCAGCAACACACATGAGACTGATTCTACACTCACTATTTCACTTTAATTTTCCGGGCTGAGGCCTTCCTTTTACAGCTGTCCTAAGTATCTTTAGTAAACTTTCAAAATTTCTTCCAAAGTATGCATTCCAAACTTAAGAAATCCCTGCAAAAAACTGGTTAAAAAAAGACCCTAGATTTGTGAAGTATTAATGAAGCACATATATTGTAAGAGAAATATTCTTGGTTTTTAGATCATTTCTGCCACACTTTAGCTTATAATAATTTAAACTTGGAATCAAGATTTTTAATTGAACCACGTTTTCTCTGAAATTAGTGCCACATTTTTTTAGGTTTCTGTACAGCATCAGAGCCAATACCAGGAAGAATTAGAGGGAGAAAGATAGAAAACAAGAAAGGAAGGAAACCAAGAGAAGAAACAACAGGGAGAGAATTAAGGAAAAATATTTACTTGGAAATATATTTCTCAATATTACCTATGATACTTATCTTGTCTTTGCCTTTTCAAGAAGTGGGGGAAGGTAACAGTGTAAAAACAGCAATCTCTCTATAGTCCTTATGAACATAAAGGAAGCATCAGAAACACTAAAAATACCAGTACTCATATTTTCACTAAATAATCACATATTCTTCATTTTTTGAATGTGTTAAAGACAATGATGCTAAAATTGTCTGTCATAAAGGACAACTCAGGGATGTCAGGTGAGTATTAACTAAGATAAAGCAATCAATAAAGTCCAAAGGTTGTCTTCAAGGTATGGAAGTAATGATTATAAACGTGTGTTCCAACTGCCAGGAAGCAGGATCTGTAATAATAGCAGGTTTGACTTCAAAGGCAACACAAAGATTAATAAAACTGAGAACTTTCCTAAATAAACTATTAGAGAGGTGATTTCTAAAAATTTCCTAGATATGTTTTCAGTTGGTAAAACTTCATCTTTCAGTCTCCAAATTTAAAGCTAGTGAAATATGGTGAGAAGGCAGTTACCAAGGGAGAAATTTCTAAAACAGCCATGTTGCCTTGTTTTGAAGTATCTCTTAGGAATTACTGCCATAAGATCCTTTTGTTCCTATTAGCTCAGAGAATGGTGGTTTTGAATTGCCAATTAACTTGGGCTGACCCCATGTACAAAGGGTCAAAGGACCAATGGTCTTCAGTCAAACGTAGTTAGAGGAGGAGCTCTGGGTAGTGTTATTCAAATGACTCTGCTATAGGCAAAGGTGGAAACTTCAGCACAGGTCACATAAAAAAAATAAGAAAAATCCACCTGAAGTTTCTACAGGTACCCAAATCCTGAAGCATAGATGATAATGAGGATGACAATGAAGAAGGAAGTAGAAGCCAGATAGTTCCAGATCCACCATCAGACCTTATACAAGTCATGTAGTCTGTTTATCTGTTTCACCTCCAAAAGGAGGTCACATTTTCCTAGTTCACAAGGATATTGTGAGATTTAAATAAGATAAATGATGTAAAAGTACATTGTAAATTGCAAAGACCACACAAATGTTGGCTATTGATATGGCAGTATAGCCTGGACGTCACAATATTCTGTTTGCCATTGTATTACTGTCAGTAAAAGAGTTTTGGCTCAAAATAAATTTGGATGGCAACATAGTTTAAGTCAACCAGTACAGTGGCAGGAAAACAACAGCCGGTTGTCTATATTAGTCTCTTTCACTGTTTCCTTCAGTACTGGGTTTCTATCACAGATAATATAGTCCCTAATTATCAAACAACATGTGGCTTGAGAGGGCCCAGTGGTTTGTGAAATAAAACCCTTTCTGAAGACTCACCATGGTCATAAGCTCAAACGGATCCAGAGGGGCTTGTCAAGTGGCGATACATGCTTTAATAACTTTTTAATTTGCTTTTTTCTTGAAAGAACTGGATTCTTATGTCTTCTTGAGCAAATAAGACTCTGAAAGTAACTGTGGCCCCACACACTCAAAAGCATATGAAGAGATAGAGCAAAGAAACCTGCTAAGATGAGGTTTAACGGGTTAACACAACGAAAAAACAAAAACAAAAACCAAAAACTTAAAACTCGTTAGATTGAGCCCATGGGATTAAGGCCTGAAAGAAATTATGCTGTGGGCAATTATGCATTTTTATATTACTAAAAACTCAAACCTCTTGTGCTGTAACATTTGGGGGGCTACAAAAGATATTTTACCTTAACCATAATTCCTATGATTTGGGGAGAGAGAGGTGAGAATTATAACAAGGCCGGACTGCTAAAAATAAAGAACTCAGTATTTATTATTTGCCTTTGTATATTCTCTTGAGGCAACTTGGACTACTAAGTACTAATCTCAGTACAAGAAAGGTTGGGTGACTTTTACTTAACAAATTTCATTCATTTGAACACATTTTGAATATCAACTATACCTAAGATACTGTGCCATGTGTGCCAGATCCTGGGGTTAGAAAAACATCAATTATTAAATGGTTTTATGCAACAATAACAGCTAATAGGGTGTTACAGTGGGCTTTAGAGAAACAGCTGATTCAAACATATGTTCTACCATTACCTTTTCTTTGCCCCATAGCAAATTAAAGTGGAGCCAGGGTATGAATCCAACACTTTAACTCATACCTACTACATACCAGATGTAACTACTAAGCTATCCTGCTTCTTATGTATCTGAAGAATACTGTACTGTCTTAATATGTGGGCTACTTATAGAATTCTTTCCACAGGGAAGCCACAGCCAGGCATAGTTATAACATGAATTATGAAGTCATTAAGGAACAAACATTGACATAAATATAGCTTTCTGGAAGGAAGGCTAATTGCAAAAGAGCAACCCATGAAAATATAGGATTGGTAAAAATCACCAGCATCTGGCTAACTATTCAAGAGAAGCCATACCTTAAGGATGCTATGAGTTTAAAGTTAGCCTTGCTCTTTGCCACCTGTGTGCCTTCAAACAGTACATAGCTTCTAGCTTCAGTTTGTTCTTTTTTTTTAACCATGGTGAGAACAACACTTTAGTAATTTATAATGTATGATATAAATGTAAGTTATAAGGAAATAACTTTAATACAGGATATAGAGGGCTAAACCTAAAAGGGTACACTTGGCCAGGCGCAGTGGCTCACGCCTGTAATCCCAGCACTTTGGGAGGCCAAGACGGGCGGATCATGAGATCAGGAAATCGACACCATCCTGGCTAACACGGTGAAACCCTGTCTCTATTAAAACACACAAAAAATTAGCCGGGTGTGGTGGCGGGATCCTGTAGTCCCAGCTACTTCGGAGGCTGAGGCAGGAGAATGGCGTGAACCCGGGAGGCGGAGCTTGCAGTGAGCTGAGATCGCGCCACTGCACTCAAGCCTCGGTGACAGAGCCAGACTCCGTCTCAAAAAAAAAAAAAAAAAAAAGAGGGTACACTTGGGTTTGGTGCAAGTGCCAAAATACCCAATTGGAAGTGGTTTTAGAATGGAGTTTCATTTTTCCCTTGTAACAAGAAGTCTGGACACACCTGGCACCTGGATCCTAGATCAATCAAGTAGCCAAATAATGGTGGGACTCTGATTGGGTTTCCCACAGATGGTTTCAACCTCCCAGTCAGAGTGGCAAGTTGACTTCAGCAAGTTCACCTCTCACTGTAATTATTTTCTACAGACAAAACAGGAAGGAAGGGGCTTTCTTTGCACACTTTAATTTTATCATAAAGGAAAATTCTTTCTTAGCAAATGTCCCTTCATAGCCCATTGGTCAGAATAGGGTCACATAGCTATGTACCGTAGTGAATAACTAATGTAAGGCAAGCACATGTCTGAATTTTTCAGCTTCTTTAAACAAGTTCACCATCAGTGAAGACAGGTAGAGCTGCAGCTGGTGAAGAGGCTGTCACAGCTCAGAGATAGGAGGCAGGTACTCTCAGGACATTGAATGGCAGAATCAAAAGCCTAGGTGGAAAGGAACCATGGGGGTGGGTGGTGGTGGAAATATGCAGGAAGAGTAAATATTTTGGCTTGACCTGAGTGTGTGGAGTTGGAGGAAAACAGTGAAATAATTCGTTCTTTCAGTTACCAGTTACTAAAGTCTTGTAATACATATGAGGCACCTTGTAGCCCGACCATGGGGGTTCTTAAGGGTGAGGTTAAGTAATTAAAATGATTGTACCTGCAAATGTAGCTTTTACAATTTTGAGATACTGACAATCCTAAATACTAGGGCATAAATATCAGTTGGTTGATGCCAGGAGGTCTACAGCAAGTAGTGAAAGACGCATGACCAAAGTAAAAAAAAAAAAAAAAGCGCAAAAAGCCTAGTATATATTTACAGCCACTATTTTCTCTGAGGAGATAAAATTCCTTAAGCTTTCTCAGTTTGCTGACATATTGGATAGGACTGAGCCATGGGGCACAAACTGTAAATATGCCCTACCATGCCTTATGTTGTATTTCCCTTTCCTGTTGTATCCTGGGGACCAGCTGGCTTCTCAGCGTTCCATGGGGAACAAACTGTACCTGTGGCTGCAGCCAGCCATTTTGCATATTCATAAACTTTGTCTCAGGGAAGACTTCACAAAAAGATGCATTTCTGCAAATGTACTCATGCTTATAGGAAAATTTAAAGGATCTCAACCATCTGGATGATGGAGTATAATTTTCACAATATAAGCTTCATGAGATCAGGGACCTCATCTGTTTTGTCCACTGCTATATCTCAAGGGCCTACAATGTAAATAGTGCATACTAGACAACGATTCAGTACATGACAGTTATTTTTAGTAAGAGAGAAATTTATTAGTTATTAGGCTCTAACTCTACTATTTTTGAGGATTGAGAACTGCATTGAACAGTTATCTCAAAACAAACTATTGCCTGGGAATTTGGAGTTACATGCCTTTTTCCTAGTCCTAATACAAATTATTTGTGAATCTGGACCCACAACTTAGCTTTCCTGTACTCCAATGGTCTCATGTTTAAAAGAAGGGGATTTGGCCGGATGATTGCTTTGTTGGTTGTGGGAAACACAACCATAACTAGGCTTCATCTTATCAAACAGTTAGAACTTGTAAGGATATGGAGAAGTTTCACAACACTCAAGGCCAGAATTGCAACATGGCGTCTGGAAGAAACCAATCAGAGCCTGGAGACCTCACCTTTTTCTCTTATTTGTTGACCTGCACTGTCTGCTTCTCACTTCAAAAGCCAGACAACTTTGCCATCCACAGATTCTGAATTTACATAATAAGATCTAAGTACCTGAAGAGATGGATTCATTCACTGAGCCCCAATTCCAAATTATTAGGAAAGAAATTATAGCCATCTATCTTGAATGTGTTATCTATCCCCGGACCAGAAATAAGGACTGGGAAGATGGTTGATAATGCTGCATGAAATGGCAACTTGGACTCAACTTGTGCATCAAGGATGGGCAGTCACCAAAGAGACAGGAGTTGTTCAGACTAGAGAGTAGAATACAATAAGGTCTTCTGATGTAAGTAGTTAAGATTGCAGGATAGAATTCAGTCTTGCAATGTATGTCAGCCTGTTCTCATGGTGCTAGTAAAAACATTAGCTGTTTTTTTTATTAGACTGTATGATTTATTAGACTGTGTAATTTATAAAAGAAAGAGGTTTAATCGACTCACAGTTCCACATGACTGGGGAGGCCTCAGGAAACTTATAATCATGATGGAAAGGAAAGCAAACACATCCTTCTTCACATGGTGGCAGCAAGGAGAAGTGTGGAACAAAAGGGGGAAAAGCCCCTTATTCAACCATCAGATCTCATGGAAACTCACTATCAGAAGAATACCAGCATGGGGATAAGCACCCCCAGGATTCAATTACCTCGAACCAGGTCTGTCCCACGACATGTGGGGATTATGACAACTACAGTTCAAGATGAGATTTGGGTGGAGACACAGTCAAACCATATCATGTTGCTAACCTGTATTAGTAGGCAATGTAATGCTGTCCTGAACACTGTAGAAAACTGAAATAAAAATCACCTGACTGATGATTAAGGATTTATAACCTAAAGTTATAAACAGTGTAAGCATAGGGCTTGTTAGACTCTTGATTATCAAGGAAACAAGATGTGGTATTAAATAATCCAAAACATCTGATAATGCAAAGATGATACATGTTTGTTTTGAGGGATGCATTAATTTCTTTTAGACACAGATTTAGCCTTTTAAGTGTTTGCTCAGGCTAATATTAACATTAGTCTGCATTCCCTAAGCACATATCAACTGCTAGAACAGAGAGTGAGATCAGATGTGTGCTTGGAGGCAAGAAGAAATCAGCTTGAGATTAAACCAGCTCTGAATAATTCATACGTGGGTAATTGAGAGATGATTGACAGCTGGCAATTTGACAAATAACCTTTGAGGGTACTTACAAAACTTCTTTCATGAGCGTGAGCTGCATTTGAAATGGTAAAGTATGTGGTGACACTTTCCCTATGTATCAGTAAGGTCAGGTCTTCTAATGCCAATAGAAGCAGAGATTGAGCAATTATTTGGTGAGATCAGGAATTGAGGGGATTTGACAAACTTTAAGTCCTAAGTGACTTTAAAAGAAAATATATGCTTGAAAGATTTCAACAGGACTGTGAAGTCATTTTAGAGGATGTATTAGTTTGCTAGGGCTTTTGCCATAAAAAGTTCCACAGACTGGGTGGCTTCAACAACAGAAATTGATTGTCTAGCAGATATGGAGGCTGGCATCTGAAATCAAGGTGTTGGTAGGGTTGGTTCCTTTTGAGAGCTGCTAGAAAGAATCTGCTCTATGAGACACTGGCTGGCAGATGGTCATCTTCTTTCTCTTCCCTTGATGTAGCTACACTTCTTCTTTTTATGAAGATATTGGTCATATTGGATTAGGACCCACCCTAATGACTTTAATTTGATTAACCCCTTTACAGACTCTGTCTTCAAATAAGGCCACATGCTGAGGTACTGGGTGTTAGAACTCATGTCTTTTTTGGAGGGAACAAAATTCAAGAGTACTTGGGGATAATAAATCAAAACAAATATCCACACAAAGTATGTAGTTTAACAAACAAAGTACTATTAAATAGTGACTATGTGTGATTCATGTATGCAACGTAGGGCGTACATTATATTATTATATTCAAACCCTGCCCTCAAAGAGTTTATGTATGTGAAAAGTAAAGCAATAAGGCTTAATTTGCTGTTTAAGACAAAGGAATTTTTAAGATATGACAAGGAATTTCATGTATCAATAATAAATTAATTAATTATATAATACTAATGTAGCTGCCAGAGTTCGGAAAAGGGATAAGTGTCCCTATAGGTTGGGTGGTGAGAGTGAGAACTTCCAATGCTTTCAAGTAAGTTTGGAGAGTGAGACCGTCCAATGCTTTCTTATAAGTTTTAGAATTTTGGCTTTCTTATAAGTTTAAGAACTTATAAGAAAATTATTTAATCACCTAGTACTGTTTGCTTCTGCTATCTGGCTTGCTAAGCTTGCTACCCAGTATCCCATTTATAATTTGTATGTTGCCTGGACTCCTATATATTTAAAGTGTCCCTTTCTGTCTCTTCACATCTCTCCCTCTTTTCCTCTCCATTCTCTTCATCTTCAAATTCAACCTTATTCTTTAAACTGCAACTTTTTTTTTTTTTTTAGCCTGTCTCTCAGGCTGGAGCACAGTGGCATGGTCTTGGCTCACTGCAACTCCCGCCTCCTGGGTTCATGTGAATTCTCCTGCCTCAGCCTCCTGAGTAGCTGGGACTACAGGCATGTGCCACCATGCCCAGCTAATTTTTGTACTTTTAGTAGAGATGGGTTTCGCCATGTTGGACAGGCTGGTCTCAAACTCCTGACCTCAGATGATCCACCTACCTCACCCTACCAAACTGCTGGGATTACAGGTGTGAGCCACTGCGCCCGGCTGAAAGTGCAACTTTTAACTGAACACTTCCTACTCACCTATCTCATGATACGATGCTCTCCATCTGTCTAATCAAGTTATTGATGATATAATGTGACACTATAGTAAATAATACATTACAAATAAATAGTAATATGTTTGTATCTCTCTCTGATTTTAATTGCCTTGAAATTAAGATTTATATTTTATTTGTGTTCCCAATGTCTAGCATCCTATTTGCAATATGAGTAAAATATTCAAAAGATAACTCCAACAATAATTTTCTGAAATTCTGTATGAAAAACTGGAGAAGCAAAAGTTTCTTCCATTCAAAGTCTGATAACAATTCTAGGCTTGATGTCGTGGAGTGGGTGTAGAATTGCCTATATATTGGCTGCAGGAACCTTGAGCACTTCAGCTATTGTGGGCATCAGACAGCTTAAGTGGGCAAAACTCAAAAGTACTGGTCATTAATTCCACATCTGTGCAGATAAACAGGAATATTTTCTCTGAGAGAAAGTGATAAACTACTTTGTGTTGTGACAGCCAACATTTGCACTTTAAAGAATAAAGAACAAAAAGAGAATATTTTAAAAGTTAAAATTTCTCTTTGAGAATAGTAAATTCCTTATGTAGCTTGCAAGATATTGAGTAAAGACTCAAGAAAAGGAGAACAGATGTGGTCTCTTGTGACTTGTTACATATGTCTAACTCAGCTCACCCATTTCTGGGATAATAATAACTAACATATATATGCTAAGCCATCAATGGATGGAGAAAATGCTGAGATTTCATGAAGTTATTTTCAAGCATGTGACTATAATAAAACTTCAGCTTTAAGAAACATTATCCAGTTATAAAATGTGTAGATAGCAATATCTTTCATATACTTGTTAATCGCAAGTATAAGAAATGTAATAAACCATTTAAAAAGGCTGCCTAGTATTGATACACGAGTCAGTCAACAGTCTTTTCCTGCATTTTCCAATACCCAGATAAAGTTTTCAATGGACTAGTAAACAGAGGGCTATAAAGGCTACAGACATAAAACGTTTCCTCCAATATGCAAGGAATAGCATTTTCTAACTATATTTTTTCTCAATATTAGCAAGTATGGTTTGTTGGTAAAACAGATCAATACATTATAATTTCACTGCATATTTCTGACTTTTTGTTCTATCAAAATTACATAATATTGTCCTCTCTAAATTTAGAATAATATGAAAATTAATTTTTCCAAATTGGGAGTTTGAGAATCACAGTATTTTAATGGTGAGATTTCAGAGAAACAAAAATATTTCCAATTTAACAGATTTGATAATCTCAGTGAAGAATGCCAACAAATAATAAAGAAAATCAAGTAATTTCATTTCTCTAACACAGACATTTTAAATAAAGTAACTTGAGTCATGCTAAGATATATATTGATTGAGACAAACTTAGAGACCAAGTCATTGGTAATTGATTAAGTCTATTGTTGTTCTCCCACTCCATTGCCATCATATTAGACTGCTAAATTTGATTGGGAAAACCATCTTCTCTTCAATTATTTTACATAGTAGAAACCAATCAAAGTAAATATCTACTGAAAGCTTATTTCATTGAAAAATATTTCCTTAGACACTAGAAAATACCACTCTTTGAAATTTAAACTTATTAATATTTATAGATGCTACAGGGGTAATGATGTTTTTCTTTATTTCAATTTGTATAGTCAGACATTGTGGATTATTGTAAAATCGTTTTTTAATGTTTCAGTCTTTCATAGAGCTAGTACTGTCGTTATATTGTATCAATGCTAGTTCAATTCTTAGATGACCATACCAAGTTTAACTTCAGCTTAGAACACACACTGAACTTGAGTATCAAGTGAAACAGTCATTTGAGTGATTTATCTCTTCTAAAAACCAGTCGAGCCATCAGAATATTGATAGATCTATTACTTAGATCTCTTCAAAGTGTGGAGGAATTATTGTGTATGAAGTCAAAAGCATGTGCTCATGAGTCAGTAAGCAAGAAAACAGCAGTCAAAATAAGATGACAGAAAGTGCTAAAGGAAGCCAAGATAAAGCTAAGATCAAAGCCCACATGATTCCAGAAAAAAAAAAAAATGATGTCATTTATGATAAGAGAGTTCTGGCTCTAGCAATTACATTGGGGTAAGTTACCTTCCTTTTCTGATTTCCTTACCTGCAAAATGAAAAGTTTCACGTGAATAAAACCGGATGATCTCCCAGTTTGAGGAGACCCTTGAGAGCACTCATCCTAACCTCCAGCTAAAGTGGAAGGCCCAGTGTGAATGACCATTGTGACTCAAGTGAAAGAGAACTTATTACTTGGCAAGAAACCTTGTTCCATTAAGATAAAGTTCTAATAGGTGATAATTTCACATTTGAACAGCACATTACAGTTTAGAAAAGGGTCTCATTGACATTACTTTTGATAGTCATGTGATTGTATAGTAGAAGGAAAAGATTGTTTTTAATAATCCTCATTTTATGAGTCAGGAAATTAAGATTTAAAGAGGGTAACTGATCTCTCTGATACCACACAGCCAGTACAATAGCATGTTGTTGCAGAGATACAAACCAAAGTGTTTGCTTTCCAAGTTCAGTGTACTTCCTATTATACCTCATTGACTCTCTATAAGTGTCTGCTCATATTGCACTAAAATCTACTTCTCTCCAATCCCCACCCGTTGATCCCAGTATTATTATTTGGACCAATAAGCATTTGTTACATTATAGCATAGCAAATATTTTAAATATAGCTTAATTCACTGCAAGACTTCTTTAGGACTTTTCCCTATAGTATGTAGATGTTTAATGATATATTTGTTTTGTTATTTTTTTCCCCATTATAGAAATTTTTTTTTATTATTATACTTTAAGTTCTAGGGTACATGTGCACAACGTGCAGGTTTGTTACATATGTATACATGTGCCATGTTGGTGTACTGCACCCATTAACTCATCATTTACATTAGGTATATCTCCTAATGCTATCCTTCCCTCATCCCCCTCCCTACAATAGGACCTGGTGTGTGATGATCTCCTTCCTGTGTCCAAGCGATCTCATTGTTCAATTCCCACCTATGAGTGAGAACATGTGGTATTTGGTTTTCTGTTCTTCTGATAGTTTGCTGAGAATGATGGTTTCCAGATGCATCCATGTCCCTACAAAGGACACAAACTCATCCTTTTTTATGGCTGCATAGTATTCCATGGTGTATATGTGCCACATTTTCTTTATGCAGTCTATCATTGATGGGCATTCGGATTGGTTCCAAGTCTTTGCTATTTTGAATAGTGCCACAATAAACATATGTGTGCATGTGTCTTTATAGCAGCATGACTTATATAATGTTTTGGGTATATCCCCAATAATGGGATGGCTGCGTCAAATGGTATTTCTAGTTCTAGATCCTTGAGGAATCGCCACACTGTTTTCCACAATGGTTGAACTAGTTTACAGTCCCACCAACAGTGTAAAAGTGTTCCAGGAAACAACAGGTACTGGAGAGGATGTGGAAAAATAGGAACAACTTTACACTGTTGGTGGGAGTGTAAGCAAGTTCAGCCATTGTGGAAGACAGTGTGGCAATTCTTCAAGGATCTAGAACTAGAAATACCATTTGACCCAGCCATCCCATTACTGGGTATATACCCAGAGGATTATAAATCATGCTGCTATAAAGACACATGCACACGTATGTTTATTACAGCACTATTCACAATAGCAAAGACTTGGAACCAACCCGAATGTCCATCAGTGACAGACTGGATTAAGAAAATGTGGTATGTATACACCATAGAATACCATGCAGCCATAAAAAAGGATGAGTTCATGTCCTTTGTAGGGACATGGATGCATCTGGAAACCATCATTCTCAGCAAACTATCAGAAGAACAGAAAACCAAACACCACATGTTCTCACTCATAGGTGGGAATTGAACAATGCGAACACTTGGACACAGGAAGGGGAACATCACACACCAGGGCCTGTTGTGGGGTGGGGGGATGGGGGAGGGATAGCATTAGGAGATATACCTAATGTAAATGACGAGTTAATGGGTGCAGCACACCAACATGGCACATGTATACTTATGTAACAAACCTGCACGTTGTGTACATGTACCCTAGAGCATAAAATATAATTTAAAAAATTTAAAAAATAAAATAAAATAGTTACAAAAGTAAAAAAAATTTCTCCATCAGCAAAGTTTTGAAATTTAAATTTCTTTTTCTGAAGCTTTAAAGGTGAAAATAATTAAACATGTTCCATTATTGAATTTCTCTTACTCAGACCATTTTGAAATTTAAAACATAAAAACACTGGAAATGCATAAAAACACTGGAAAAAACATAAATTTACCCTTGTCTCACTTTCATTATTCCATCCAAAAAGCGTTTGTGCCGTGGACTATTCTACTCCCTCTGGATTCTTTCCCAGGTTCACTCTTCTACTGTTATAATATTGATTACTAGAACACTTTCTAATACACTCATTTTCAGAGAAGCTCAAAAGATCCTGAAAACAACCCTTAATTGTGTGAGCATTTAGGGTTAAACTGGTCTTCATTACTCTATTTTAAATCAGGCTTCATTTTCATACTAAAATTATTAATAGCTTGATTTTATATCATAATTCATTCATCCTCTTAAAGAATGCTTCTTATTTTTAATTTTTTTAAAATATAAGATCTACCAAGAGATCACAAAAGTGCAGAAAATATTATTTAACACTTTATTGACCATCTGCCATTCTGTGTATGGTAGTCAATAATGATTTGTCAAACAATTAACAGAGTCAATAAATACTCACAGAATAACCTAATCTGCCTGCCACCAGTAGTCACTAGTTGGGAATTAATGTACTGAAACTATTCAACATCACACCTGATACCCAACCAGATGGAGAGCAAGCATGGCATAGCAGATGATGATTAATGATAAAGTTGATATAGTTCACTGATAACATTTTGGGCCCTGAAAAACTTTTCTCTTCTGGAACCTTTAATCTGCAACATGTACCATATAATAAAGACTCCTTTAAGCAGAGCTGTTTGCACACTTTGAAGTTTTTGGAAAAACACAAATATCAATATGAAAAAAGGGACTGAGGTTTAAATTCACTTGAGTCATCCCCTGATAGAAAAAATTATAATCAGCATTATTACAAAAATTAAAATATGAACATTTATCCAAGTCACCGGGGGTCTTAGTGTTCATGTTTATAAAACTAAGACTGTTCACAAAAACAAATACAAAGGAGTCAATTCTGAGAGTGGGGAAAAAAGAGTAAAATGCAAGAATTATTGAAGCTGGCTGTTTCTTCTGTATCTGATACCATCTCTAAATATTGGCAGTATTGCTGTTATTCAGGAGAACGTGGGTTTTCAGCCAGACTGTCTCATTGTCATCCAAGTTTTACCACCTCTGCTGTGACCTTGAGCAAATTATGTGTACTCTCTGTGTGCCATAATAATAAAAAAAAAAAATACTTGGTTAGTGTATATATGTGTGTTTTGTGAAGATTTCCAGGCACATGGTAAGTACTCAGTGTGTGCTATTATTATCCAAACTCAGTTTGAACATTTGCAATAGAGAGAACTAAACTATACTTCTACACAAGGGAGATTACTCATTACTGAAAATTCCAGGTTGTTTGATACCTCTATCTTACGTTTAATATTTTTCCCTAGGTAATTCATACACATTGGCTCATGTTCAATCCTTTAGTATAGTGATTCTCAAAGTGTAATTCCAGACCAGCAGTGGAGAGAGAGAGATGAATCTATTATAAGAAGTTGGCAGGCTAAAACCCCATGAACATGGGATGAAGCTGTTGTCCGTAGTGGGAGTCTCTCTCCCTCTCTCCCTTCTGTTTCTCTCTCCTCTCCTCTCTTCTCTGCACTCCTACTTTCCCCTCCTCTCCCTTCTTCCTCCCTTCTCCCCCTCTTTTTCACTCCCTCTCTCAGGATGCAAATTCTAGGTACTCTTTTAAGACCTTCCAACTGATTAGGTCAGGTCCACCCAAGATTATCTTCCTTATTTATTTATTTATTTTTATTTTTAATTCATAAAGAACAGAAATTTCACCAAAGTTCTGGAGGCTGAGATGTCCAAGATTAAGCACAGGCATGTTATATGTCTGATGAGAGCCTGTTTGCGGCATCTTCACATGGCAGAGGAGCATAAGAACTAAAAGGAGCTCACACTCTCCAAATCCTCTTTTATAAAGCATTAATCCATTCATGAGGGCAGAGCCATCATGACATAGTCACCTCATTAAAGACCCCATCTTAATACCACTGCAATGGGAATTGAGTTTCACCATACATTTTGGAGGGGAGACTACATTCAAACCATAGCAATTCATCCCTGGGCTTCTGAAATTCATGTCTTTCTCACATACAACATACACTTATTCCGTTCCAATAGGCTTCAAAGTCTTCATTTGTTCCAGCATCAACTTTAAAGTGTAAGTCCAAAGTCTCATCTAAACATTATCTAAATCAGATTTGGGTGAGGCTCAAGGTGTGATTCATCCTGAGGCAAATTGTTCTCTAAGCTGTGAGCCTGTGAAATCAAACATCTTATGTGCTTCCAAAATACAATGGTGGGACAAGCATTAAATAGATATTCCAATCCCAAAAAGCAGAAATAAACAAGAGGAAAGTAGTAATAGGTCCTGAGTAAGTTCAAAACCCAATGGGGCAAACAATATGAAATCTTGAGGCTTGAGAAAAATCTTATTTGACTCTATGCATGACTTTCTGGACACACTGGGGTGGAGGTTGGTCCCCTAAAGCCTGGGGCAGCCCACCATTATCGCTTTGCTGGGTGCAGGCCACACAGGGGTTGGAGTTAGTTAGGTTCCTGTAGCTCTTCCAGGCTAGTGTTGTTGAACACTGGTGGCTCTGCAGGTCTGGCATCTTGGGGGAAGCCTCACTCTCCAAGGCTCCACTAAGCATTGTCCTAGTGGGTGCTTTCTACAATGGTGCCAAATGATCTCCTTAAAGTCAACTAACTAGGGTGTTAATTACATCTGCCAGATGCTTTCACAGCAGTACTGATGTCAGCGCTTAATTGAATAACTGGGAAAAGGTGTTTGTGTATGGTTCAAAGTGGCTGCTGCTTTCCTTCCTTCCTCCAACTCTTAGGAGGCTATCTCTGGTAGCCCAATCGATGTAGAAACCTACAAGAAGGAATTATGTGGAACTTAGTATAGCCTAGCCAAGTTCACACACCAAAAAGCCATCACACCAACCAAATCAGAAACTCTAGGTGTGGGTTCCAGCAATCTGTCTTAAGAGGCCCTCCAAGGATACTGATGTATATTTAAATTTAAAAATGACTGCTTTAGGACAGCCTAGAGTGTTCAATCTTTCTTTTTTTATGATAACCATGAAATTACTTGAATACGGTTAGTATATGTTCTTAAAACATATGCTCTGACATTATGTAGATAAAACCTTTGTGAGCAGGTAAAGAAATGTGCTGTTTTAATCATATTGTTTCAAAATCATACTTCATCTTTTTAAATGTTATTCTTTTGAATATTCCTCTAGTTGATTCACTCTGTACTCCCTACAAATTAACTATTCTACTTGAAATTGACTAGAATAAGTGTTTTCAAGAGTACATGTAATATGACTTCATTATTATTACATAATAATCCCATAAACTTAGTTAATTAAATTTCATCTATTCTCCTATAATATGTGCTCCTCTAATCATGCGCCACTGAATATCAATCTCAAAAGCAAAGACAGGTCAGTATACTTATTTTCACTTTCAGGAAACTATGAGTTCCTATACTATGCCAGTATACAGAAGTAGACTTACATATTTTAAATAAGAATCTTATAGAATCTATTAAAAAAGAGTAGCCAAAACAAGTTGAGTATCCCTAATGTGAAAATCTGATATCTGAAATGCTCTGAAATCTGACTTTTGGAGGGCTGACAAGACACTCAAAGGAAATACTCATTGGAGCATTTTGGATTTTGAATGGTGTATAAGTCCATTCTCACATGGCTATAAAGAACTACCTGAGACTGGGTAATTTATAAAGAAAAGAGGTTTAGTTGACTCACAGTTCTACAGGCTACACAGGAAGCGTGGCTGGGAGGCCTTGGGAAACTTACAATCATGGCAGAAGGTGAATGGGAAGTGAGCACGTCTTACCATAGCAGAGTAGGAGACAGAGAGTGAAGGGGGAAGTACTACACACTTTAAAACAACCAGATCTCTTGAGAACTCACTGTCATGACAACAGCCAGGGGGATATCTGCCCCCATGATCTAATCATCTCCACCCATGATCCAATCATCTTCCAGGTCCCTCCGCCTACATTGGGGATTAGAATTCAACATGAGATTTGGGTGGAGACACAGCCAAACCATGTCAAATGGTATTGGAATGTAAATATCACAATTTTTAAAAATCTGACATCTGAAATACTTCTCATCCCAAGTGTATGGGATAAGGAATACTCAATCTATCACATGATGGTCCATTATCAGGACTATCCCTATTTTAGTGATAGATACACCAAACTGAACTAGCCTGACGCTTTTAAGCATTAAGTTTATATAACTGATACTTCTTGCTTTACTTCTGTGCTCACCAAACACTTTACTGGTTATAATGGTTCATTCTTTATAGTACTGCCGATGGAAAAAATGTGTTATAATTGCTGATGTAAGGCCACTGTCCACATGATAGTTACATTTCTCCCTGAGAGTTAATAATTGTCATAAAGTTTTAAGCCAAGAGTGTCTGACTTTGGTAAAATTCTTAGAAGTGGAAAACGCCCTTGAATTTGTGGAGAATATATGTGTTTATAAAATCAATGAAGACATTCATGTCCAAATCCTTGTCTGTGTGCACTCAAAGGCAACTATAAAGAGTGGATATTTTAGAATTATTTGTGATATTAAAAAATGGAACAATATTTTTGTATCTAGCAATAGATGAATGACTTATGCAATAATAATTCATGCAATGGATTATCATCTTTCAGCTAAAAAGAGTAAGATAGCTTCACAGAAAGATTTCCAAGACATGTTTTTAAATGTAAATAAAGATATTTTGGGAAAACATTTATTCTATATCAAGGATTGGCAAACTGTTTATTGACGGGCCAGATGGTAAATATCTAAGGCTTTGCAGGGCAAGAGACAACATTGAAGTTGTTATGTAGGTTCTTATATAATTATTTAAAATGTAACCATTAAAAAAATTTAAAAATCATCCTTGGTTCACAGGCAGTAAAGCATGCAGTTGACAAGATTTGGTCCATAGGCTGTAGTTTTCTGATTGCTGTTCTATATGATCTCATTTCTATGTCTACATTTATGACCACATAAATATCTATGTAGAAATCTGGAGAAATACATACCAGACTGATCTATGCATATATCGGAAACAGAAATGATATTGGGATGTAAATTTGCAAGTCAGATCATTGTTTTATCTATATTTTTGTAATTTTTACATGGATTTGCACATGCACATATAGACACAGAGACACACACGTGTGAAAGGGGTCAACATTCATGACTCTTGGGAGGTGTTACAAACAAAGAGAGCACTCTAAGTAGCAAGACGCCTCGACCTCTGCACCAGTCTCAGTCCAGTTTACAGAGAGAATCAAAGTCAAGATTTTCAACTTTTCCTTATATCTGGTTTACTGTATAGCATCAAAGAACAGAGAGGAGACTATATGAAGATCTAATTTGTTTCTTTATTACCTATTCTGACTTGACAATGTTGGGGGAAGAGTAACAGGGATCCCCCAAATCCCTCTTGAGTACCTAAAGTTCATCCTTGTGTATCTAACTCAAAATCCTCTCCTTCAAGACATCATTGTTTCTCTTGGGCATAACTCTTTTTAAAATTCCTCCCTAGACTTTCACTTAGATGGAGCTAATTAGACTATATTCAGAAGTGCTTTTAATTATTATTTAATTTTCATGACCTTTTCCCTCAATATATTTCCATTCTTATGAGGCAGAGTCTGCACAGTGCAACCTTAACTTATACTTAACTTTATTTGGTCAGATTTCCACCATATTCTTTGCCTTTCTCACTCTTTTGACTAAAAACATGCAAACGATTTCACATTTTTCCTGTTTTCTTATTGTATTTTTCACTTCTCCATAACTTTCTTGTGGCCCATATGCTTACTCTGGAATTTACTCACTTGATTCCTGTTATTTCTAGAAACTAACCACAATGCCTCTTTCTTCTCGTACACAGTTGATTTTGCATGGTCTTCCCATTCCAATCAGTGTTTCATGTTTAACATTGCAAAAGTTGTCTCTTCTATGAAATGAGCTATAAAGTTAATAGGTGATATTTCATGGGTCTTCCAAGATGTAAACATACATCGTGATGCAAGCTCTTCAGAGCACTCCCTCAAGGGCTGTTGTTCTTGTTCCAATCTGTGGTTTATCTTCATGAAATTGCAAGAATTTGGCTGGAGCCAAGCTTAAGAAGCATGGCTAATCTTTCTTCCACTCAACTTACATTCTACCTAGTTCTTTTCAACATTGTAGCAGAATCTTTATTATACACTCTTACCTCAGACTCAAACATTTAAAAAGAATAAAACATATATAAGTCAAAGTTTTCTTGTCTAGTACTCTCTCTTAGTATTACCAACCTCAGTGATTTTAGAGTGATTGTGAGATTTGTCTTTAAAAAATAGTTTAAAACCTCTAGTTCAGTGCTTCTCATATTGCCTGTGGTGAAGACCCAGTATGTTAATAGATAATTACCCATGGAACTCTCATGTTTCTGCATGTCTTATGGGTGACAGAGTCACTTAAAGCCCTTTATTTCAAAGTATATTTTCAAAATTGTTTTGAAGGATAAAAATACAGTCTCCTTCTGGAAACATAAATTTTCTCACAATCTGAACATAAAGATAGTATCTCCCTTTGGAGGAAAGGGCAGGGATGCTTATTGTTCATTAAAAAGATCTGGAAGCCTAAATTCAGGGTCCCTCTTTTGTAGTGCAGTTCACTGTGTGTGTAACTGCAATCCAGTACCCTTCATATTATCTACTGAGAATCAGATCAGTGAATCAATGGAAAAATACTCTGCCTACTCTTACTGCTACAAGTCATAAACTGTCTTCAGTCTATGTGCCGAGAGTCCCTTTTCTTCCTACTAGATCTATGAGATTGTGGCAGACTCTCTAATTTATTAACTTGGACACAAACATAGAGTAAAATCTGAATCCCTTTAAAATTCTTGACACAGACCTGGAGTGGTGGCTCACAACTGTAATCCTAGCACTTTGGTTTGGGGCGGCAGATCGTTTGAGTAGAGGAGTATGAGACTGGCCTGGGCAACATGGTGAAACCGTGTCTTTACAAAAAAATACAAAAAATAACCGGGCAAGGTGGCATGCACCTGTAGTCCCAGCTAATCGAGAGGCTGAGGTGGGAGGATTAACTGAGCCCAGGAGGTCAAGCCTACAGTGAGCCATGATGGTGTCACTGCACTCCAGTCTGGGTGACAGAGTGAGACCCTGTCTCAAAAAAACAAATAAATAAAATTTCTTGACACAATGCTGTTTTCCGTTTTTCATTTTCAATTGGTCACACACTGATATTTTTCTATAATACAAGCTTGTGTTAGATAGCTTCTGAAATAACTACCAATAATTCCCGATTCATGCCCTAGTATAATCGCCCCTTGAGTGTGAATCAGGTGTTGTGTATTTCTTCTAATGAGCAGAATATGACAAAACGGATGAGATGTCTCTTCCAAGATTGAGTCATGAATGGACTCTGGCTTCCATCTTATTTCCCTCCTCATTCTCCCTTGCTTGCTTACTATGATGAAAGTTAGAAACACTCTTGTAATTTTTTTCCCTATAGAGAGGTCCACATGATAAGGAACTGATGGAGACCTTCATTCCATTGCTAGTGATGAAGGTGAGATCCTCAGTCTAACAACCAACAATAATCTGAATCCTGCCAAAACCATGTGAGTGAAATTAAAGAAAGGTAGATACTCTCCTAGGTGATCCTTCAAATGAGACTGCAGCCCTGGCCAACATTTTGATTTCAGCCTTGTAAAATTTTGAGATAGAAGACCCTGCTAAACTATAACCAGGTTCCTGACCTAGCAAAGCTGGGAAATAATAAATATTTGTTGTTTACACCTTCTAAATTTTGGCATAACTTGTTAAGCAGTAATAAACAACTAACAGTTTAAGCACTAGAATCGGTTTGTGGAGTACTCTTCCCCTACTCTGGATGGCAAGTGCTCCCAGGAAAGGAATTCAATCTACCTTGATCAATAATGTATCCCCTACATTGTGTAGATAACAGGTTATTACTAAATTATTTTTGAAAAGATTAATAAGCCACTAGCAAAATCCAATTATGACCAGAGTGCTTGATAATGAGCTATAAATTGAGATTTAAGAAACATGAGAGTTGGTAAATGGTATGTAGAACAGCTAATGTATTATTAAGAGAATGATAGATGACACGTAAATAGATGGAGGAGGAGTTTGAAAGTAATCACTTAAATAATAATAATGTATGGGATTTATTATTGATGAACACATAGACATAAATGAACCTGAACATGTATACAGTGAATCTGGGTTAACATCACAAATAGGTTCTTGGCAACTGCAAGTCTAAGTGAAGTGACCTATGATGAAACCAATGTTATAATAGGCTAATTGATATAAATGAGAGTTAAGTTTCTATGATGTATGTCTGGTCACAAAATCATCATCAAACTTCTAAATAAAGACTAAAACTCTTCTAATATTAAACATTGAAATAAATGTGAGCTATAATGCATTTAAGAAAGGTTAATAAAAACTACAATAATTATTTACCCAATTATTACAGTTCAGGACTCAGTTCAGTTCAGTGAGGTTCAGTCCAATATCAAGGGTAAGAAACCAATTAATATGGTTTCAATATTTATTGCCTCCAAATCTCATGGTGAAATTTGATTCCCGGCTGGAAAATCCTGACAGCTCAGGGTGAAAGGTGGAAACCAACCTCGGACAGGATTCCACCCCGTTGCAGGGTACACTTACCCATGCCCACACTCACTCACGCTGGGAAAATGTAGACATACCAATTCATCTAACCTGCACAACTTTGGGATGTGGGAGAAAACTGGAGAACCCAGAGAAAACCCACGCAGACATGGGCAGAACGTGCAAACTCCACACAGAGAGTGGCTCTGGCCGGGAACCAATTTTATTTTCTCATCAACATCATAAAGAAATGATGTTGAACAAAATGTTATTTGAGGACCTGCTGTATAAGAGATCTGGCTCAATTAGATATATCCAAACCCCTTGACTCTCTTCTACTTTTCCATTGTTTTTATCTTTCATTTTTATATATACTTTTTCAGTTTAAAAAAGAGGCTACCCTTTTAGCTAACATTTTGGTAACAAATCAGTGTTTAAAAACAACTAGAGCACCAGACTATTTCTATTGATTGTGTGACTGTAATCATTTAATCTATGTGGCCCATAGTGACTGCAACTGTAAAAAGATCATTCAGTTAATGGTCTCTAAAGTCTCCTGTAAAAAGTAAAAATTCGGCGAATCCTTACTCCTCCTGTAAAGGTCAAAATAAGTCAGCATGTACTGATCTGAAAGAAACATTTTATGAAACTCTTTAAAAAGCAGATCTAATTCCAATTTAATGCAACCTCACCAATTTAAGAAGCCAATTGATATGGTTTTGCTTTTTATCTCCTCCAAATCTCATGTTGAAATTTGATTCCCAGTTGGAGGTGGGTCCTGGTAGGAGGTGTTTGGTTTGTGAGGGTAGATCTCTCATGAACAGGCTTGATGCTTATTGCTTTATTAGTTCAAGAGACAGCTGGTTGTTTAAAAGAGCTTGACACCTTCCTCCGCTCCTCACTCTCTCGCTTTGTGACACTTCCATTCCTCCTTCACCTTCTGCCATGAATAGAACCTTCCTGAGGTCCTTACCAGAAGCAGATAGTGATGCCATGCTCCTTGTTCAGCCTGCAGAACCAAGAGCCAAAAAAACTTCTTTTCTTTATGAATTACCTAGCCTCAAGTATTCCTTTACAGCAACCCAAATTGGACTGAAATAGCAACACTTTAAAAAAATCTCTAAATATTAAAATTTTTCCTTAAGACTAAAGCAATCACTTTCCTAAGGGAAAGTCACTGTTTTGAGTCACTACAATGTTATAGAGTTACAAAGAACAGCTCACTAAATATAATAGTTTTGTTAAAAAATCCTAAATGAATAATTTTTAAAATTTAATTTATAATTTGAATTGTTTTAGTTTTATGATTTTTGAGATGTGTTTTATTTACTTTGGATTGATTTTCATCTGACAGAGAATTCATCATTTTAACTTGCAGTTTCTCTATTGCCTAATATCTTTTCAAGTGAATTTATGACTTGTAAATACTAAATCAGCCAAGAAATCCCATTATGTATTGGTATATTTATAGAGCAATCTTTATTTTTGTAGCACTAAAATTATACCTTATTTCCAATTATCTCTAATGGATTTTCTTATTTTTATTCAAGTTTCCCTCCAATGCATTTGCTTAATGTAAAGTACAACAATAGTTTTCCACATCCACTCAAGCTGAAAGCATTAATTCTTTTTTTCTAAAGTAAGATGGATAGCTTACCCCATGTAAAGGAAGCAAACCTATTTAGATAACAGGCTTAGTAGCTAGCCGAAATTGACTTGTACGTTTGAATTCAATAAGAAGATGCAGATATCATATTTTTGCTTTAAGAAGTAAATTGTCAAATTAGGAAATGTTTTAATTATCAGTGCACAAAAATTTATAAAGACAATTAACAATTTTCGACAAAAATGCAATTCACAAGAGAAAAGAAAAATAACAAAGTTAAAAGTCTACAGAAAAATTTGTCTCATTAGTAAAAGGTTATACATTTCCAGGAGCTGATAAATCATAGAATGAAGAATGCTGATTTAGAAGTGATCAAAGAACAAAAGACACGAATTTAAGAAATCATATGACTTTTACATTTTAAAAACACAGTTTATTTGCTAATAAAAAGTAAATAAGCACTGAAAGTACCCCCATTGTTTTGAAAAGACAGGTTATCTGCACAAAATAGCAGATATTAATTGACTATGTCCATAAAATTCCTCAAAATGTTGGCTAGAATATATGCAGTATGCCTTCGCTGGCTTTCTTTTACATTTATGGCAATGCTCTTATTTCCGGGTTTGATAAAAATGCATTCTCCTACCAGGACGTAATAGGACAAACTGAATTTGTAACTGCAAACTCAATCAGAAATGTCACATTTTAATATAAATCTCAACTAATCTGGTCTGATTCAAGCTCACCGTTAAGGAATAGGGTTAACATTTCACATGTGGAAACAATTCTTAGAAAGCCTCTCAGGCATTAAATATGACTTCCTGGCATACTAGGGCATTGACAAATTTGGGAGATCTTGCAGGAAGGGGGAAAACTCTTGTAAATACTGAGGACAAAAACTAGTAGACATAGGTGGGTTTTTATTGTTGTTGTTCTCAGAGAAGATGACTTAGAAAATATTATAAGAAGAAAGAAAAGATAAATAATTTCTTACAGACTCATCATATGGATATTTGATAGGGCTTTAGATTTACTGACCATAGACCAAGGAGGCTTATGTGTGTTAATTAGTAACAGTTTCGCACCTATGTAAATAAAATTGGCCACAGTCGGATAAAATATACACCATGTAACTACACAAACCTATAAAATAGCAGTTAGTCATGGGATTATTTCTGTCAATTATTTCCAAATGTGGGGAAGTGGTTCAAAGGCATATCAATATATTTATGAAAATACATATTGTATTTTCAAAATCAGATATGAAAATTTAATATAATAACTGCTTTAAAAATTTCTTAGAGTTAATTATAGAAGAGAACAAAGAAAGCATGGAAGAAATAAATCCATTTTTTAAAAGCCTATCACTAGCATTGAGTTCTTTCAAAAGCTTGAATTTTAAGGTTTCCAGATGGTTGAAGAGCAAATTCTGTAATGGTTAAAGAGTAAAAAAGTCATAATATGAAAAAAAATTAAATGTCATTCTGTGGATAGTCTGGATTGTGTGAAAGTATTTCAAATGAGAAGAAATTAAGATAAAGTAAATTTTCTTAATTATATTACAGTTTAAGACACTACATGTTGTAAAAACAACTTTGCTTGTTAGTTACCGTGGTACCTTATTTTATTTATTAAACTATCACATAGTCATACTATTATTAAACCAGTTTTGAAATATATTAAAAAGAATAGCACAGTTTATTGCTTTAAAACCTAGCAGTAAAACTTTGATTTCCATGCTCAATGTACATAAACAGAAAGTTATATTGAACCCGATTTCTCTCTTCATGACCCTCTTCTACTCTATTTCAGTCTTTGGGATAGAAATATACACTTACAAAACCTTTTTAAAAATTTGTCTATAATATCTAGGTTATTGCTTCCAAATATTTTTAAAAATATTTACCTCTCAAAGTTAAGCATATTATTAAACAGAATATAAGAAGTGTTTCCTTAGCTCCAGTTATGCAAACGACCCTGAAATGGGTTTTTTGGTTGATCAAAAGAAATATGACAAACTCTGCCTTTGAAGAACTCAAAAATCCTTCTAAGAAGCCTACATGTACACATGTAAAACAAGCAAAATAATGTAACACATAATCGAGTATTATAAATGTAACACTGAAAATAACATGATTATATTTTATGGTACACTTTGTAAATCACTTAATATAAAACGAGAAATATAATTGTGAATTTCAGAATTAGAATAATTGTCATTCACCTCCACAAAACACTATTTTATGAAGCTTTTTAAACTGTCTTAGTATATAAAGCAGATATTATGGCTCTAATGTGCTTTGAAATATTTGAATGAAATGCATTGTGTCATCACTAATGATTATTGTTACTATTTGTCTTTATTAGAAGTCTAGTAGTAAACATGTGAGGGACTAACATCAAAATAGAATTGTAATAAACTATAATGGCCACAAAAAAATGTCAAATCTATTTCCTCTGGTCTCTCCTCCCTTCAGACCAGGAATGGTTATGAAGGTGAGTGAGCTGGTATATACATGAAAGATGATAATCAATTGTTTAAAAAATCTTAATGTCTTAAAACAGTAGTTGCCAAACCAGTATCTCATAGGCTAACAAAATAATATTTTTAAATGAGTTTGTTGTCATGGTTTTGCTCATTTAAAAAAATTGCCAAGACCTAATTGGAAAATTAAAAAACATTTCTTTAAATTCAACAAATTTAGCTCTGTGGGAAAACTTTGACTAAAGGGTCTTTATTTTTATTTTTGCCACAAACCTCCAACTTCACTTGGGCAGTGTGTAGGGATTCTACTGCTAAAGAGTTCTTTCTCCCATACTCCACATTTTATTTGATTTAATGAGGGTCAGACTTTTTGTTCTCTGATATATGACACACAATTAACTAGGGGTTTATGATTACTAGACAATGTGAGAATGTACCTAGGTTTTAGAACCAGCACCACTAAATGGTACAATTCCACAAGGCTCTTTCATATTGTATTCTATTTGAATATAGACCCTCTAAAGCGCAGAGAATATGTCAGTGATAGTTTTGAATTTGGGCAACATTGCAACCCCTCTTGAAATACTCTGGAATCTGGACAATATCACCTAACTGGCAGTGTAGACCACTGATTATTAAAAAATGATAAATTTCCCTAAAAGAACCAGAAATGACCTTCTTTATTGCCCTTTTTCCCTTCTTCTTCTTTTTTTTTTTTTTTTTGGACATAATGTTATGGTGAAGAGAAGACAATATAGCTGGGAAGATGGGAAGAGAGTATAGACAATATTTTGCAATTGCATATTTAAATGTTTTTATTTTTGTATTTTTTGTATCACTCTCTGAGGGAGATGTATTCTGTCCTTATGATGTACTCTGAAATGTCATGAAATCAGGGTTATTCTCGAACATTCTATGAACCAGAAGAGGTTACCACTTCAGTGTTACACCAGTTGTTTAAAGACTCAGATGAGGGCTTACGGGTTATCTGATGTCACTATGACCACTATTTACCTGCCTAGCCAGGTGAACACCCCAATTGTTATATTTCTAAGGGAGATGGGCCTTGATGGCATCAATAATATAATCTGAAGTAAAAGTGTCAAAATTCTTATGTTTAAACCAAATGGTTTACATAACCTGAAAAACAAATATTAGAGTTTATTTGTGTGAATCTATTTCTATATGTGTCCACATTGCTTGGTAGAATCTCCTGCTATATTCTCAGAAGTTCTAGTGGAAGTTACTATTGAAAACCACTGAGTTGTAACAATGATTTAAATACGTAACTGAATTTTAAGTAGAATACCAGGAGAGGAAAAGATTTAAGCAATTGTTTTTTTTTTCTTTATCAGAAATACATAAACTCTTTGAAATAGTACCAGATAGTCTCTTTGAAATGTAAATTCCTGAATGCAGTGATGAGCTAGAGTTGTGACTGGTTGTGGTATAAATTAGCAAAGAACTATGTACATTAGCTATTAAATGAATATAATTTGTCCATCATGTAATTATAAAGCTTTCAGCCACTTTACCTGTAGACTTTTCAATGTTAAACTTTAACTGGAATTGAAAAGGATGTCTTGTAGCATATCTTCTGAGCAGGCAAGTTTCAATGCTTGTGCTGAGGGCAAATCTAGACCTTGTACTTGCAGATGCTTTATATTGAAGGCAACAGTCACCACTGAGGTATAAATACTTTGTCAGAACCTCATGAAATATTTAATCTTGTTTTCTTCTTGGGGGAGTAAGAGGCATATTCTGCAAAGTATTGCCTGCAATCACATAGAGATAATTTAATCTAGGAAAAAATATTTTAAAGAAAATGTGCTTTAAGTAATCTACCCCAAGGATGTCCTTGGTCACTTCCTTTTATTTCTATTTTTCAACATTAGAGTATATTTTTAGTAGACTTTGTATGATGTGATGAAAATACATAGCCAATTCAGTTGAAGCTGAGAAATCTCTAGAGTGTTCATGAATAAATGTCTAATATCTTGGTCAGAAACAGTGTCCTACAGAAAAGGATAGCATGTGGCATTAACTCCATAATTTCTCAGTGAGAAAAAAGAAATCAAGATAAATAATCTCTGAACAGACCCAAAGTGGATGGAAGCAAATGATGTCAGATGACTTCTGAATGCATGGGAGATAAAAGAAATTGAATCCTATTATACAATCATTGCTAATGTACCCAAGTGAGAGGAAGAGAATAGTACAGGACAAAGATGCCTCGATGAAGAACGATGGTTTGAGGCAAACACTGTTGAATTGAATTGGAAAGAACTAAACCAAACAATGTCATACATCTGCTGCTTAATAAATGAGAAGTGAATGAAGAAGAGCCATGTCAGAAGACAACTGCTGAGAAAATGTGAACCAAACCAAGACAAATAATGTTCAAGGATTGTTACTGAGACCCAGCAGGGTGAAGGAAGATAAATGATATGAAACACCCATCTTTAAATATACTAGTGACAAACCAAGATCAATGTTTCCAGATTTAAAAGTAAAGAAGGGAGTATCTTGCAGTGGAATTTTGATAGGTGCAATAAATAAATATATCTAGTGGTTACCATTGGCCTCCTACCCATAGGTATGCAGTATCTCCTATCCTCCTTCCTAACACAGCCCTAATATGATTCTGTTAGCTTACTAGCCAGCCCTTCCTAGACATGTTGAGTCATAAAAGAATGAATGTTTGAAGGCATCCATAGTATGAAATTAATTAATATATTCTACTAATATAAAATGAGACTAGCTATACCATCCTTCGGAAAATAGAGGGAGTGTTCACTCATTTTTTTTTTAGGGCTTATCTGTATCCCACTGGATATTTTTAAAAAAATAACCATGTTGCTCCTGTGGACAGCCAACTTAAAATTAAACAGACAGCAGTCTTAGGATGAAGCTGAGAGTAATTATGACAGAAAGCATCATTAGCCATTGAATTATCCAAACCTGAATCATTGCCAACCTTTCAGTTTTTTATTAGGTATGATAACCTTCCTTATTCTTGAAAGCAGTCTGAGTTTGTAGAAATTTTTTTGTTATTTATTGTAGAAATAATTCTAAATGATAAAATAGTCTCCCTCCTGAAGTTAAAATATCACATATTTCCAAATAATACATTATATATATATATTTATCTACTCCAGCTACAATCGCTTCCAATCCAAGAAACCTATATTTTTTTTCAATGCCTTTCTTTTAATTACATAACATTCATGAATTACCTTGATTTCATTTGGGCTGATTCTTTAAAGCCTACAAGTATACATTATGAAATCCCCTGATGAGCTGTTTTGAGATAGACTTATTTAGAAACAATAAAGTTCTAGGGAATCCTAGATACTATAACAGACTGTGGTGTTGTATCTACTGGAAATTAACCATTACCATTCCCTTTTCCATGCTTTTGTTTATTCAAATGGAATGTTTGTCTATCCCACTAAATAGTCAAAGTGATGGAAAGAACATGATTTCTGAAAAAGAATGAACCTTATTTTATCTACATGCTGTATAATGAATTATCTGTTTATATATAAAAGTGAATTTCAGTTTAGGCATGTTGCAGGAATCTTGGAGTGTACCAATACCTTCACAACTTTTAGATTTAAAATTCAGGTTTTTCTAAGAAGTTTTAGCAATGTATCAGTTATGCCAGTTGTCATTCTCTTTACTCAAACATCTGACAGTTTTCAGGATTTTACTTAAACTTTCTTCTTTATTGGCAGCAGAATAATACCGGGGAACCCACCCCCAATATTTCAGTGTAGGTTCTTTCTATTTTCCATAAGTGTTGGCCAGTCTGAGAAATAAAGAGAAAGAGTACAAAGAGAGAAATTTTACAGCTGGGTCATGGTGGGTGACATCACATATTGGTAGGACCGTGATGCCCACCTGAACCTTAAAGCCAGCAAGTTTTATTAAGGATTTCAAAAGAGGAGGGGGTGCAAGAACAGGGAGTAGGTCACAAAGATCACATGCTTCAAAGGGCAAAAGCAGAATTACTGATAAGGGTCTATGTTTGGCAGTGCACGTATTGTCTTGATAAACATCTTAAACAACAGAAAACAGGGTTCGAGAGCAGAGAACTGGTCTGACCTCAAATTTTCCAGGGTGGAATTTTTCCCCACCCTAGTAAGCCTGAGGGTACTGCAGGAGACCAGGGCGTATTTCAGTCCTTATCTCAACCGCATAAGACAGACACTCTCAGAGTGGCCATTTATAGACCTCCCCCCAGGAATGCATTCCTTCCTAAGGGTATTAATTATTAATATTCCTTCCTAGGAAAAAAAAATTAGTGATATCTTCCCTACTTGCAGGTCCATTTATAGGCTCTCTGCAAGAAGAAAAATATGACTTTATTTTGCCCGACTCCGCAGGCAGGCAGACTTTATGGTTGTCTTCCCTTGTTTCCTGAAAATTGCTGTTATTCTGTTCTTTTTCAAGGTGCACTGATTTCATATTGTTCAAACACACATGTTTTACACAATAGTGATCCTGAGGTGATGTACATCATCAGCTTACGAAGATAACAGGATTAAGAGATTAAACTAAGACAGGTGTAAAATACTACAAGAGTATTATTTGGGAACTGATAAATGTCCATGAAATCTTCACAATTTATGTTCCTCTGCCGTGGCTCCAGCCTGTCCCTCCATTCAGGGTCCCTGACTTCCTGCAACAGGATGAAATGAAAAGAACTCCTGCTTAGAGACAGAAGTTCTTATCTGTGGCCCTGGTTCTGCCACAAAAGTGGTATAGCTTTCAGGAAGATTAACTGGATGATTCTTAATCACTCCTCTTCTGAGTTCCAGATTCACACTTCCAACAAGCAGAATAAATTCATGGAAGAAATTAAATCTCTAAGCCTCTATTTCCTGAAGTGACTCAACAACTTCGAAAAAGCGACATGAGGTATCAAAAATAACTCATGTAAATGTTATCTGAGAATGGCAATGTTCTATTTATACCAAAATGATTATTATGACATACATCCTTGAAGCTCATATGCTCCTTCTCCTAGCTCTTATCACAGTTGGGGCTCTGAGTAAGCACATGCTGAGATGGGCTTTGGAATGCAAAGTTTTTGTTTGTTTGTTTGTTTGTTTTGTTTTTCAATGAATCAACACCTATGACAGGAAGAAGGAGGAAGCAGGATTGGGCAGAACTCCAACTGCAATCAATGTCTGACATAGCATTGGCCAACCAGGTGTGAGTGCAAGGGACTCTGGAAAGAGTATTGGCCATCAGAATTAGCTTGTATCTGGCTGAGATGTCAGATGCTTATACTTCTGCCCTGCTCAGTCACTGTGTTCAGGTTGCTCTTGGAATAGTGTGAGCTTGGTTGGACCAGCTTTCTGCAGCAGAGACAAACCTTTAAGGAGCTGACAGCTGAAAGATGTCTACTGACTGCACTTCCTTGAAGGGAGATCTCATGAGTACATCTCCAAGTGTACCATACTCTTAATACACCTCTTATATAACTTTGCTGTGTCTTGTGCTTTCTCTGACATCCTTGATATAGGACTTTTCAACTGTTCAGTTTAAGCCTCCTGCTGTCTCATTCTCTATATTCTTTTTTGAAGGTCCTTTTTATTTCTTTCATTTGAGCTCTTTATGATGATGACTCATAATCTATGCCTGACCTGTTTCCTGGGCGCAACTTCCATATTTTAATAGTGTTGTAGACACCTTTGATTTGATGTCTTTCTGAAAATAAAGTCATTTTTAAAACTGATTCTTTTTCAGCTGTTTTTTTTCTCTGTTTCTACCCTTATCACCTAAATTGACACAAAATGTCTCAGTAAACAGCCCCAATATCTTCTCATCTCATATTCTTCCTTCTTCATCTATATTTCCCCATAACTTTCTTCACTGGATCCCTAAGTGAATTAAGCTTTTGCATTCACTAGCTTGATGTAAACCCATCTTCTAGATTTTCCTTCCTAACAGAGATGTAATTTGATTCTCAACTTTTCATGTTCATAATTTTCCTACAAAATGCTCCCTTTTAATCAATCTGGTCTAGCCACTATCACCTTGAGCACCAATAATATAGAAACTTTCCATATTGGCTCTTGCCTTTCTTGTTATCTGAATTCCATATATATTCTTCTTGTCTTTCAAAAAGCTTTTTTCTCATTCATTACGTACCTTAAAGATTGCATTCTTGGTAATGCCAATCTTTACCCATTCAATTTGATATTATTTCTTTATCTTCTGAATTTTATCTAGACATACTAAGTTTTAGTAATCTACAGTGAAAAAAATATGTCAGTGCATATGCATAGATTTCAGTCTGGTAGGTAGAGAGACAACTAAACAAATAAACAAATCAATGCAATGTTGCCCTTATGTTATTAGAATAACATGTTCTTTTTACCTGGAATCTATGTAAGAAAATATAATGATATCAAAAAGCCTAGAGGAAAGTTTTCTCTAGAAATTAACTACAGAGCTGAAATCTATTTGATAAACAGGAGAGAGTTCAGTGAAAAAGGGGGGAAAGAACAATATGTGCAGAGAAAACCATGTATGAAAAGACCTTGTGATGGGAGATGGAGCAGGACTTAGGAGAAATCAATGAGAGGTCCATATGGGAGAAGTCAAAGTAAAATATGAGATGAGTCAGCATATGTAGGAGGAGGTTCCAGAACATTGTTAGGACCAGAGCATCAAGGGATTTGTAGGTTACATTGAAGATTTTCGTACTTGTCTTCAACTAAGGACATGCATGTGAAAGTCATTGAGAAATTTTAAGTAGGGGCATAACAGCAGATTTTTAGAATGTAAAACAAAACAAAACAAAACTCCATTCACAACATCATCTCTGGCTGCGATGTGGAGATTAGACAAGTCACAAAGGTGGACCTGAGTAAACGATTTGGGAAACTAGTACCTTAGGTCAGATAAGAAAGGATAGTGCCATGGTTTACAGTGGATCCATGGGAAGACAGGGAGGTAGCTAGAGTTGTGCTGTGTTTAGAAGGCAAAGGCTTCAGGGCTTGGTTTTCAACTGGCTTTGGGAGATGAGGGAGCAGAGATTGATAAAGGCAATGCTCCTGTGTCTGGTTTGCCTAACTAAATGCTCGATTGTTGTAGGAAACCACTGAAAAAGGACCAGATTTACAAAGTAGATTAAGAGATAAGGTGTATACTTGTTAAGTATACAATGGCTCTGAGACCTGCATGAAGAGGATTCTTAAGTAAGGCAGAAGGATTTATTGCTATGGACCTCAGAAGAGAAATATAATCTGGAGATATAAATTTGGGATTCAACTACCCGCAGAAATAAACTTTCAAAATTTAACTACATTATTGCTATGTAACTGTGAACAAATGTGGCAAACAAATGCACTCTCCAAATCAATTTTTTTAAGTTCCTGGGCATGTGATTATATAGCACACTTTACAGACTCTCATATACCTAGTTGTCACCATATGAGTAAATCCTCACCAATGAAATGTGACAAAATGAATGTGGCCAGCCTATAGGTTGTTTTCTTTAAAAACATGTACCTTAAACTTATTAAAAGTAATGGCAAAGACCACAGTTACTTTTGCACCATCGTGATATTTATCTCTTTCATTGTATATGGCTGAAATTAAGTGCAGCCAGAACAAAAGTGGACCCACTCACTGAGATCACTAGATGACTTCCTGGATCAGAGTCTGCCTACCTTCCCTAGATGATGATGTTACAGAAAAAGTTTTATCTTGTTGGAGCCACTCTACTTTAGGATGTTTTCATCATAGGAGTTTAGCTTTTTACTGAAAATATTTGAGAGCTCAGTTATATTACAATAGAGTGGCAATTTGGAAAAATTCACAGGTTATGTGAAAAATGCACAGTGTGTTTTCTGGCTCATGGCTTCATGCAAATAATTATTTATAATCATTTTAATCCTGTAAGTTTCATTAGTGCTCTTATACAGATAGGAAAGGAAAATTCAAAGTGTTTCTTTAGTAAATTGCCCACATCATTGAACTGACAGGTGATCCCAGATTCAAATACAAATCCAATTTCAAGGACTATTATTTCTAACACTTCATGTTATGAGTTTATATCTCTAATTGGTCCAATGCCTTCAGCATCAGTACTATATCTTTTATTTTTTATTTCCACAGTGCCTAGCATGAGGCCTCACACGTGATTGGAACTCATTAAATATGCATTTATTTCCTTGGAATTCAGGCCTTAACAGTCTAACTAGAGAATCCACTTCCTCCCATAAAATTCAACAGTAAGAATGGGCCCAAAGAGACTTAATTTCATTTCAGAGAATCTATATCCAACATCATATCACTACGTATTCTAATCATGGTCTATTTGCAAGAGGGAGGCTCTGTTCTAATAGGCCTGAAGGCTCTATTTTTTCCATTTTGCTCAGGCATGTAAATCAGCATGCAGGCAAACAAAAAAACTTCAACAACCCACATACTTGTGCTGTTTGATTATTTGATTTGTTTTTATTTTAACCCACCTGCCTCATTCCCAAGGAACACATAAGCACTGAAATCAGCATTTCTCCAAACCACCCACTCAGCACAAATAATTAAATAAGGGCTTCTCACCTTTGAAGAACAGCTATTTTTAAGAGTAAATCATTTACATATTTATTATTAATATCTAACCACTGTGTTTATTGTATTATTATAATTCCATGTGGAACTACTGAAAACCTCACAGTATTAGGTTCTGCATGTTTACTCATCTTGAGACCCCTTTGCTTTCATTAATATTCATACAGCCTTCCAAATGGAGAAATAAGGTAATGAAAACTTAACCTGAATCAGATCCCTATTCACATGGACCAGCATGAACTAGGAAGTTCATTTTGGCTGAACCCACAAGCTCTGTGATTTACTTCTTTATTAATGTTTTCCTTGTAATCATTAATATACTTTTATTGCATCCTGGGAACAATGTGGGAGTTAAGTACGGTCATTAAATAAATTGAGGCATGTGGTTCAGCTTCCCTGCTACTGTACAGATGGCAGGAGAAAACACAGAAATAGATGTATAAATCACATATGTGCAGTCATACCTACTTCTTTATGCCAATATCGTGACTTATCAACAGTTCGCAGTTGGATATGCAGGGGACTTCTTCAGTAATGTACAGTGAATTAGACTATCCTTTACTCCCAATTATTAAAAACACTAACAGAAAGGGGTCCAGTAAACAACACACACAGGAAACAAATGATTACTCATTTTCTTTGAGCATCAAAGGAAGCTCTCTCTCTAAACAAATTAATTAATTTAAAGAATTAATGTAATTCCTTTACTTTTCCATTCCTAAAAATATTACTTTTCCAAGTTACAAAACAATAAAGTTTTGCTCAATTAGTGACATAAGTGATAATGACACTAATGGAATGTAAATGAAATTAAACATTTTACCATTTCAAAGAATAATTATAATCAATTATAGCTTTAAATTCGAGTTGCAGGATGATACTGTGTTGGTGCTATACAAACAGGTACCATTGTTATCCTCTTAGACCAAAGACAAGCTAAGAATCATATAGTATAATTACTCCAGTAAGAGCAGTCACCAACTGACTTGGACCTATCTCATTTTATGACCTCATTTTAATGAGGTCAAGGCCATTCTCTCATAAGATCCCAGGGGCAACAGATAATATGTTTAACACTAGCAAGCTGCTGTCAGATTTTATGAATTTAGTAAAATGTAGGATAATAGTGGAGGCTGCAAAACTCATAGGAAAATCATCAGTATATCAAGAAAAAAGTCCAATAAAATATTAATAAAATAATAATTGTATCAGCATTATTATAATTAAATAGTTAATATTTATGGAACACTTTTATGTCAAATTAAGTCATTTATTCCATAAATTGACCCAAGGTGGGTATATTTCACAGTTGATTAAATTAAGGCACAGAGAACTGCACTGGTTTTCCTACAGCTAGTAAGTGACGGAAATATGAAACCCAAATAGTCTGACGCTAGCATTTGTGTACTCCTTTGCTGTTACATTTCCTTTCTACACAGTATGCATTCTACTAATGAATCCAATGATGGTTGTCATCCTCAAATATGACAAAGAACATATGCCAGTAGTTACTCATAGTATGCTGTAAAATTCAATCATTGTGAAGATAATCATTTAGAGCATAAGTAACTGCTCAAAAGAGAGAGATTCTACAAGAGCAAGGATCAGATTCAAGAATGCATTTTTCAGTATACACTGGATTTAACGACTACAGATAAAAAACTATTTGGTTAAAACAGTGAAGGAGAAGTATACTCTATTAGGAAGAGAGAACTTTTAGATACAATTCATTTTGAATGCACGAAATTTTGACAGCAGGAAAAGGAGGTCTTTGCTTCCGCTTGGTGACAGCAATACCACAATATAACCCGAAAAGTGCATGAAAAATAATGCAAGGCACAAAGCAAATATTTTCTTCTCTCTTTGGCTCATAGTGGCCCTTTTAAAAACAAGAACAAGGGAGGGAGGGAGGGAGAGAGAGAGAGAAAGAAAAAAAAGCAATCTGATGAGATTATAGTATAATCATCAAATTGTTTAGTAAAGAAAATATTTATACCTCCTTGCACTGGCCTGATCTAAATACAGATGTATTTGTAAAATGAAATTTAAAAACTTAAAGTATCTCATATAAAAATATTAAAGAAATACATATTTCCATGATTTGTATTTTATATACTTATCAATATATTCCATCCACATGCTTAATAAGAGTAATCACTTTTCAGGCTAGAGATGACTTAGCAAAACAAAAGAGTAATTACATGTAACTTACAAATAGAATGATATTTTTCTATCCTATTGTTTTCTGGTATATTTCCATGTTCTGCTTTGAATGAAATATTTGAAAGAGAAGAATTTGAATATCAAAATTCTTTAAAAAGTCTGTGCTGATAGCTGCATTCATATGTATATGTACATAATCTTGTTACAACAAAAGAAACTTGCTCTCATTTTATTTGACTTTGTTTAATGTCTCATCTGAAACCAGAAAGATGGGAAAAATGTTTAAATCAGGAATAGCTGAACAGAACTGGCTAGATAAGAATATATGTGGCATTTATAAATTTTGTTTTGAGGCACACTTTTCCTTTCTGAAGTCGGAAAATATTTTGTTGACTTTCCTTATCTACTTCATGACCGCTGCTTATCATGATTCTGATCTACATGAGTATTTCTATGAAGCAAACAATGTCTATCTGGCTATTTTTCATTTACTTTGGCCACTGTAGGTCCAAAAGGGAAAGTGGTATATTATGAAAAGAACACTGCATTTAGAATCAGACCATCTGGTAATAAAACTCCAGCTTGAACAATTACTAGCTGTGTAATGTTTGCAAGTTATTTAAAATTTCTGAGCTTTGATTTCTTTTATGTAAAAGGGAAATACTATGTAGTTTCCAGTATTATTGTTAGAATGATCTGAGGTAAAGTTTGTAGAACAAAAAAATTCAGACAGAAGATGTCTAATATTCACTGACTAAAATCCAAACTAAACAATTATTTGTAAAAGATGTTGAGCTTCAATTGTCTAGTTGACTCTTTCCATTTATCACAGTAGTGGAATGATTTCATATCACAACTTCAGTTTCTGTTGTGAAGATTCCATGTACTAGATTCTCTGAACCAATTTTTAGTGTCTGTCCCTAGCAGATTTAATGTAGTATGAGATACACTGCTCCCTTTACGCCTGTTCACTGTCATAATTCTGTATTCACCATAACAGGAATTTCATTGGGTTGCTCTTTTCTTTGCCACTTTCCTTTGTTAGCAAATTACTTTAAACGTTCACTTTTTATTAAAAATCTTAAATCAGATGCATGATTCCCTCTTGCTCTATACCAGGCCTCCAGTAGGGCTGCTATCCAGAGTCTAAATGAAGATTGAACAGTTAAACAAACATTATTGAGAGCTTCTCATTTAGAACCACTTTTAGGAATACAGCAGCAGAAATGCTTTGGCAACATGATATAAAACAAAACAAAAAAAATGTTGGAATAAATGTAGATAAACAAAACTTTAAGATCAAAAGTTCACCAATATGATAAACTAGGTAGAAGCAAAACTGAAAGAGAACATTGACTAATTTTTTTAAATGAAAACAGAAATAAAAGAAAATTTGAAACTGCTTAATAGGAAACGGCTTTTTCGAAATGGTACTCTCTTAGGATATGTTTATGTGCATTCTCTGCCCAACTTCAAAAGCACAGCACACTTTTTCCTGCTTTTGAAGTTAGATCAGTGTTCAGGAATGGTTATAGTGTGGCCAGAAGCAAAACTGCCACTTTGTTGTGTTTAAAAACAACAACAAAAAAGTGCACGAGGCCAGAAAGGTACATCCCATTAAAGTAGTTGGGAAAATGTTTGTAACTGAAGAATTTTACAGAGGTCCTCCAGGCCCCATTCTACTGAAGCAAAAGGCATATGCAATTAAATATGACACATTCTCATGTAGCCAGAGAGGCCAAGAATACAATTTTAAATTATTAAAACATAACATGTTTGGATCAAAATTACACTTGGCTGACAGTCTTGATAAACCTCCTTGTATGACCTACTAAACGCCTTTGATGAATCTTGAGAAGATGAACAACAAAACGTCATGGATATAGAGGTATGACAGTCTCCCTAGAAAGAATTACCAAAAAGAACCCAGGATCTATGGAATTTAATTGGAAACACGAAGAGTAGAACACTGAAATACAGATCAAGGAGCAGAGGGACTTTGACCACTTGAAAGATGTGGGGAAGATTTTTGGATTGGGCTCATTGACACAGCACATCTTGAGGACCTCCTGTGGGCCAGACACTGTCTTAGGCACTGGAACAGAATGGAGGATGTCCCTGTCCTGATAGAGTTTGCACTGTGAGGAAGAGTAGTGAAAAATAAATAGATAGATGTTGTGTCCATGCCTCGAGGAAACATAAGACAAGATGAGCAGATGCAGCTGTTCCGGTGAGAGCCATTTAATGCAACTCCCTAAATACTGCTCCAGAACTCACTTTGCTCAATAGTCACTGATTTTTATCTTGGGAACTTTTAGTGTTTTGCCAGGTAGACAATGGCCCCCATTTTCACTGCGGTACATTCCTACCCTGCTGTGGAGGGATACCCTCTGCTCTGTTTTATCTACTAACAGAATACTATTCTTCCTGTTTCCTATATGTTAATAAAAACATTATTGTCCTCTAACACCACTGCCCAGTCTGCATATGCACTTTTACTTGATTAAAGAGACGAAGGAGATAAGGGACTGGAAAAGAAGGGAGATAAGTCTGGCTGTCCCATTTACCTCTGATATAGAAATAGAACTGATTTTTTAATTTTCTTGCCTTTTAATTTTCAAATTGAAAGTAAAAAAACTAAACAAGCATTTCTTTTATAATCAGAAAAAATGGAAACATTTGAATAACTTAATAGTAATTATTTAAATTTTCATGTGTATATTACAGATGTTTGCTTGTATTTTCAAAAGAACAGTGGGCTATAAGTTTTCCTGAGAAACAACATGTGTAGGATGCTTAAAATATAAAATCAAACTATGAAAAATAACCTAAGACCTAGGACCCGAGAGATAACATTTGTGGAATACTTAAAATTAAAAGAAATTATGAAAAAAGTCTAAAACCTGCAATAAGCATATTAACAGATCTAAATATCAAAGAAACACATGGCACAATATTAATATTTGCTAATAATAAAAATGCAAAATAACACTATACAATTCCATTTCATAATTTAAGTGATCAAAATACATCCTCTAATTCTTAATTACTCCTATTTGTGAAGTTGGTAAAACCACATACTGTTAGTTTGAAGTACAATTTAATATAACCCTTTGGGAAAGCAAAATCATTGAAATGTTCACCCTTTGATACCATAATTCCATTTTTGAATTTTTTCTTAAATAAAGATTTGAAAGGGACTCTAGCTAAATGAGTAGAGTTTAGCTGCCCTTGCCACACACACACACACAAAAATAGATAACTATGTAAGATTATGGATATGTTAATTTGCTACTATAATAACCATTTTATTATCTATATGTATTCCATAACATCATATTGTCTACCTTAAATATATATAATATAATTTATTAAATTAAAAAACTTCAATGGGTTTTGGAGTACAAGTGGTTTTTGGTTACATGGATGAATTATAGTGGTGAAGTCTGAGATTTTAGTGCACCTGTCACCCTAGTAGTGTACATTGTACCCAATAGGTAGTCATAATAAATTTTTTTTTAAAGCAATTAACGGCTGGGCACAGTGGCTCACACCTGTAATCCTTTGGGAGGCTTTGGGAGGCTGAGGCAGGTGGATCATGAGGTCAAGAGATCAAGACCATCTGGCCAACATGGTGAAACCCCATCTCTACTAAAACTACAAAAATTAGCTGGTCATGGTGGTGCATACCTGTAGTCCCAGCTACTCAGAAGGCTGAGGCAGGAGAATCACTTGAACCTGGGAGGCAGAGGTTGCAGTGAGCCAAGATCGTGCCACTGCACTCCAGCCTGGTGACAGAGCGAGACTCTGTCAAAAAAAAAAAAAAAAAAAAGCAATTAACTACAAAAACATTTATTGCTATAATTTTTAAGAAAAATAAAGATGCACCACTTAAATATTTAACAACAGCAGAATTGCTAGGTAAAAGATTTCATGGTGTTTTATTTGTTGAAAAAGTAGACATGCATTAAAATAATAGACAGTAGGCTATATAATAACACAGAAAACATTTATACAAAATTAACGTCCAGGCTGGGAGCGTGGCTCACACCTGTAATTCCAGCACTTTGGGAGGCCGAGGCAGGCAGATCACCTGAGGCCAGGAGTTCAAAACTAACCTGGCTAACATGGCAAAACCTTGTCTCTACAAAAACTAAAAAAAAAAAAAAAAAAAAAAAAAAAAAAAAAAAAAAAAAAGGCAGTGTATTGGTGCATACCTGTGATCCCAGCTACTAGGGAGGCTGACACAGTAAAACCACTTCAGCCTGGAAGGCAGAGGTTGCAGTGTGCAGAGATAATGCCACTGTACTCCAGCCTGGGTGAAAGAGCAAGACTCTGTTTCAAAAAAATAAAAATATTAACATCCAAAATTATATGTATGTATGTATAAATAATTTTTTTCATAAGAGCAATTTTAGGTGAACGTGGATGCAGAGAAAAAATAAAAGTCTAAAAAACTGAACATGAAAATAGTTTGTTTTCCAGCAGTAGCAGAATTATGGGTGACTTTTTATTCTATTGTTACATTATTACTCTTATAAAATCCTTATAATGTTTGTATAATTATACTTCATTAAAATGATTTTTTAAATGTCAATTTATCATAGCTTTGGGGCCTGCACTCACTATTCCCTTCCCTCTCTTGGAATCTTCATTCCCCAGGTATCCACATGGCTTACTTGCTCACTCACTTCAAGTCTTTATTCAAACGTCATCTTCTTAGGGGGATGTACACTATCCACTCGCTTAAAATTGCAAATCTTGCTACCTTCTAACTGTTCTTGCTTCCAATTCTCCTTTTAACATTTTTCCTTGTTCACTATATAACATACCTTTCTTACTTATTTATCTAGTTTATTTTCTGTCTTTCACACAATAATATAAGGTAAAGTCTGACTTCTTAACCCCCAAAATCAGGCTTTTCATGATTTGACCTCAATCTACTCCAGCTGCACCCATCTCTAATTACTCTTCTCATGTCTGAAATTCCAGTCACATAGTTTTGGAAAGCTCCAAAAATTAAGATAGATTAGTGATTGAGAGGAGGAATAGATAGGTAAACAGATGTGTGGTAGAACAAGTATAATAATATATGGTTTAACCTAGTTGATAAATATGGGTTTGGTGTAATTTGTAGGGTTTATTTTTTTTTTTTGTCTTTGTAGGTTTAAAATTTTCATGTAAAATGATAAGAAAAGCCTATCAATCAATTAAATGTCATATGAAGAGTTTATTTTGGCCTGATTTAGATAGCCTCGCAAAAATCACTAAGCCAAAATGTTTTAGGCAATCAGGGAAATATGATCATTGATATGTTATTAGCTGATATTAAGTAAATAATGCTATTAGTTTTCTCAAGCATGATATTTTAATAGGCACTGTGCTTTTTAAAAAGGGACCTGTATTGTAGACAAACATATTTTTAGTGGATGAAATACTATGGTATCTAGTATTTTATTTCGGGAGTAAGGGGGAAATTAAAGTTTGAGAAAAAATACACATGAGAATCTGCCATCCATTGATAACTGTTGAAGTTAGATCATAGGTACATCTAGGAGTTCAATATGCTCTTCTCTCCATTTTTATGTTCATTTGAATGTTTCCATAATAAAAATATGAGCATCACTTGCATTTTCCCTTCATTTATCACAAAACTTGGAGTCATATTTGATCTTACAACTTTAGCTGGATTGCAAGTTCACCAATTGTTATGTATCTTAGTTTTGTGTTATTGTGACAAAATATCTGAGATTGGGTGATTTAAAAAGAAGAGAAATTTATTTCTCACAGTTCTGGGGCCTGGGAAGTCCAATATCAAGACACAGGCCTCTGATGAGGGCCTTCTTCCTGCATCATAACATGGCAGCAGGACCCTCATGACAACAGAGAACAAGAAGAGGCCAATCTAGTTTTTATAACAAGTTTATTCTCTTCAGCATCACATCAATACCACCAAGGCTTAACACTTCCACCTTCTGGAACTGTGTCATAAGCCTCACCTGGGTCGGCTTGAGCTGTGGCTGGTGAGAAACACTGCACCCAAATGCTGGAAGCCAAGTCCTTAGGTAGACTTGGGCAGCAGATACTAACGTCCTGTGAGTGCTTCTCTGGAAATCTTGCACTCAAGATGCTGGCTTGGCTTGGAGATGTCTGAAATGCCTTCAGGGTCACTGTCGCATTTTCTTAATGAATGGAACCTAGCTCCATTCTGTCCATAGCCAAGGCTTGCTAGCCCATGCAGTTAGACTTCTCTCTCAAACATGTTTTTTTTTTTTTTTTTTTCTTAAATACTTTACATAGCCAGGCTGAAAGTTTTCCAAATCTGCTTCTCTTAATTATGAATTCCATCTTTGAATCTTTTCTTCTTTTCTCTAATTTTACTGTAAGTAGGCAAAAGAAGCTATGAAGCATCTTGACTGCTTTGCTGCTTAGATAGTTCTTCTTCTGTTGTATATCCTAGTTCATTGCCCTTGAATTCTGCCATCCTTAAAGCCCTAGATCAGGGAAGTAATTCAGCCAAATTCTTTGCCACTTTCTAACAAGGATGGCCTCTATTCCAATTTCCAATACCTTGTTCCTTGCTACTGTCTGAGACCTCATGAAACCTTTACCAACCATATTTCTACCAGCATTCTGATCATGACCACTTAAGTAATTTCGAAGAAGTTCCAAACTTTCTGTGCATTTTTTGTCTTCTGAGCTCTGACCAAAACTGCCCTTAACATTTAATTCATGGCAAACTAGGCATTTCATAGTCCACTCCTTCGAATTCTTCCAGCCTCTACCATTGTTTACCCAGTTCCATAGCTACTTCCAGATTTTCAGCAATTTATTGTAGTAACAACCCTACTTTTCAGTATCAATTTTCCATCTTAGTCTGTTTTGTGCTACTATAACAGAATACCTAAGAACAGTTAATTTATAAAGAAAATAAACTTATTTCTCACAGTTCTGGAGGTTTGAAAGTCCAACCTCCAAGGTGTCAGCATCTGGTGAGGGCCTTCCTGTGGCATCATAACATGTCAGAAGGCTCCTCAAGGCAAGAGAGAGAGAGCAAGAGGGGCCCAAACTTGCTTTTATAACAAAAGTCACTCTCATAATAACTAAGCCCCTCTGCAATAAGAACATAAATCCATTCATGAGACAGAATACTCATGTCCTAATCACCTCTTACTAGGACTCATCTCTCAAAACTATTGCATTGAGGATTAGCTTTCCAACACATGAACTTTAGTGGACATATTCAGCTAATAGCATTGTTTCTCCAGTTCCAAGCATAGTGTCTAGAACAGAGTAGGTATTCAATGATTAATATCACAATTATCTAATTTAAATTATCAACAGTAACATAGTAATATAAATGTTAATTGAATTTGCAGTAAAGCTCCCTGAGAATTTTTCATTATTCTTTTGTTAAGTAACACAGATGAAAATCAACTTTACTAAGTAAGAGCATCTATTTATCATTCTTAGAATTGTTTCTGAATATAAATAATATGTTAAGAATAATTGTACAAAGTTTTTCACTTCTAGTTTACTAATGTTTCCAATAATTCTCCATCTCTGTCATTTCATACACACCATGTTGGCCTTCACAATGTATCCCGAACAGGAATCAACTATGGGGGCTCTCTCTACCTCTCTCGATATAACTAAAAGGTTTTGCACATTTTCCTTTTTGTTTGACTTCCAAGCTAAGTCAAATTGTTGAGCTGTATTGGGAAACTTAGAACTCCAAGAACTGCAGACCCCTTCTCTAAAAAGCTACAGAAGAACAACAATCTCTCATTTTCTGGATCTCAAGCAGGTGCCAGAGTTAATAGGAGAAAGAATTGTGTTAATTCTCAGACACTGGCTTCCTGATAGAGATGTTACTACACACATGTAAGTGCTGAGTCTTTATAACACATTTGACTCTCTATTCTCTGAGTCTTGTACACTTTATGCTAAATACATAACTGAAGCTTTGAAGGAAAAAGCCATGTCTGAGTAGCTGTAGAAAGGCAGACACAAAGCAAACTGCACAGGTATGTCAACTCTAATGCTACTGCATGAGAAAAATTAGACTACTGATCTGTAAGCTACCTAGTATGTACAGTTGGTTGACAGAATATACTAGGGTTTTGCTCAGGACCAAGGACAGTGTAAAACCTCTCTTTAAGCATGTGTGGTTAGAATGCAAAGTTCTAAAATTAACGTTTTTGGGGACAAGGAAGTTCTTTAAATCCTTTGTGTATGAAACAAGTTTACAACATGTAGTATTTCCTACAAATGTTATTTCTCATTTAATTACATATTTCATCATTTGCCTCAGATGTGCAATTTTCTAAGACATAACTTTAGCCCTTCAAAGTGAATCAGGGATTAACTTCATAGTATTGCAAACTGGATGTTATAGAACCAGATGATTAATAGAAAACCAGAAGTGAGAGTCAACACAAAGCCTTTATGACCGTCTTTACATTCGTAGGAGTGATTCTGGAAACAATTCTCCTCTGAAGACTTTATAATTCTTTAGTGAACAAACAAATAAAAATTGAGATTTTTATTTCATTGTTGGCACAATTTAGAGACTTACGAAATAACGTGCTGTGTTCTTAACTCAGCATTTATAAAAGTGTTCCTTTTGCCACCTGCCCTCTAAACAAAAAAGACAACAAATAGTTGACTTATATAGTTTTAATATATTACTACTGGGGAAAAATATATACGCTGGAAAATATGACCCTTTCATCTGTATCTTTAAATAGCAATATTTAACACCCAGATAATAAAAATTATTATATGTGCTTACATTTTCTTTATTCCACCAATTGCACTAGTCATGTATATACCCACAAAAATTTAAAAATATATTCATTCCATCATCTGGATCTTGTCAAATGGACAGATGTTTCAGATTAAGTAAACAAATATCAATGTAATTGGTTAAATTTTTTATTAATAACCAGTGTTTTATATTTTATAAGTGCAAATATATGTGGACCCACTCATATTATATATACTATATGCATATTTGAAAAGGCATATCCTTATACGTAGGTTTAAGTATAACTTGAGAAAATATAGATTTTTTTCTTACAATATTAGGCCTTTTGATATTTATTGATGTTAACATAACACCAAGAACATAAAAGCAATCAGAGTGAAAGAAATTGTCATCAAATATATTAGGTAGGAGAGAAATGTGAGTATCATACATAGAATTGCATATTTGAAGAGAAGACAAGCTCCTGATGACTGGCCTAGCAATATAGCCATGTGATTTTGAAATTGCTTGTAGTCGATTTGGTGAAGAGGGATTTTTTTTTTTTTTTTTTTTTTTTTTTTAGTAGGGGAGGACATCAAATATTTCTTAGATTATTTGTTCTCCAGTTTTCTAAGACTTTGAAACTACTGGTAGATAGACACTAATTTATTCTTTAGTTTACCAGCAAGGAAAGCAATCACAAAAACAAGGCTGTAGGTATCTCAGCTTTTACATCTACAATAAATACATGTACAGGACTGTAATCACTAGAATAGAATTCTCATCTGGAACTTTCTATGACACTGGACTGAGCAAACTTCAACCTCATTTAACGAGAGTTTGAGAGCACAAGTCCAGTTTTGTCACTTTCCTCTCATAATTTCAGGCGGAGTCAAGGATTTCAATTTTCCTTTAAAGTAAGATAAGGCAGCAAGTGTAAATGTTGTCCGTAGGGTAGCAAAATCAGTAAAGAAGGCAAAGCATGTGGCATTGCAGAACACAAAAGATGGATAGCAATTAATATCTAAGTGAAATAAATAATTTTTAAAAAACATCTACTTTAATATAGGTACATATATAAACATAAGCTATAATATATATAGCGACTTACCTAAGAGCAATTTGTAAGCGTAGGTCTTTCTACATATGAAATTGTTTAATTTCTGTATTTAATTTTATTGACAAAGACATTACTGAAGCAAAGTGAGTTAAAAAAAATCTTTTCCAAAAAGCTTGCAGTTGCAACAAAACTAATCCTTTGATCATTTAAACTAGTAGTTGTTTTGCTCCTCTTCTGAGTAGATGCATTTTTTAAAATGAAGAGAATGTTAACAAATCCAATTATATTAAGAGGAAGGAAGAGAGTGAGGCAGGGAGAAACAAGAGAAAGAGAACGCAAAGGAGAAGTATAGGATGTTGTAAGGTAATGGTGCTTCATTATTTGTGGTTTGATATCATACTTTACAATTCCTTTCTATCTCCAAGGGACCATGACTTTCTGAGTTCTTGATGGCACCATTAAACAGCTATGCATCACTCATTCTGAAACAAAAATGCTCAAGCAGGAACACTGGAATTAACTGTGAAGAATACAAATTAGCTAACAGATTTATTCCTTACCCTGACATAATAAACAAATATTGATGGCTTCCTGGTGTGTAATACATCCTTATTCATTGCTTCACAACTCACTCCGAGCTTCTTCATCTTCTCTTCAATGTTTCTAAATGGGTGATTCATCCTATACTTCTTGAAATATTAGCGTGTTTACAGTCTTCAGATAGCTCACAGATTGTGTATCATTAATGTAGCTCCACGACGGCTTTGACTGTAGACTGTTGTTCTCTTTCAATTAATATGATTTTTTAACTTTTCAAGGTTTTTAAAAAAGAAGAAAATATTTTTATTTCACAACAATGTTTTGGTTATACATAGTGGTATTATCCTTTTAAGAACTTTTAGATTTCCCACTAAATCTTGCACGGCTAAAAATACTAACTGTTCAAAGTAGAAATTAATAATCAAAATAAGTGTCTTTCCTCCTTTTTTGCATAATATCTGAATCCTTCCCTAGTTGGATAGTCAGTTGGAATGAAAATCACCACAAGAGCTCTGTCCATCTTTCTATTTTGAGCAATGTTGCAATTGAGAAAATGGCATTTTCTTTTAAGCTTTTTAAAAAGCAGGAATCAAGTTGTTACATTTCTACATTATAAAAAAGATTCAGCACTAGAAATATTTGTTATATTGTTTATCTCTGACTATACATTTCATTTAAGTCAGAATTGCGTTTTTGAAAATAGTAAGTACTATGAAGGGATAAAATGACACTAAAGAAAGGTAAAGTGACATATTCCAAATCATAGAACAAACCAGATTGAGCAATAAGACAGAATTTGGAGTGTACACACATGCATTCTGATAGGCACATACTATCTGTATTTTAGAATCCTAAAGACAGATATCTTGGAATAGAAAACGCAACCCTCACCCCCTTGTTTCTCAGTTGTTTCGTGGTTGAACATGATGACTTGGTTTGCTATTAAATTTGTATCCTTTATGGATTCCACACTGGAGTCACAAGAAAATCTGTCCATTAATGATAATGGATATTGGATATAAATGGTTGCCTTCATAATGAAATTCAACCCTATGTGCTATCTGCATTAATGCAGAGTACAAACAAAACCTTATTCTTCAATGATGCTGCCTCCAAATTCTCCTTAAATGTGTTTTGCCTTGGAAAAGAAGACAACTGAGTCTGATACAGTAAAAGGTGTGTCAGTCATAATTTGGTTAGAACTCACAGTTTCTATAAATATATAAGCAAGAACTTTATAAAACCTTATACTTGCTAGCAATATAGCATGAATGCTTCTCATAGCAATACTCCAATTTTGAAGTTTGATGATGCAGGAATATCCCATTGAACTCAGTAAACTTGTACATTATGTTGGAGTGGCATATATTATTAACATTGATAACAAGATGCAGGAAAGAGTCAATTACAATGTCTTCTGAAGGAAGTTATCGACAGTCTGAATCCAAATGCCTATAGATCCAATTTCACTTATGCCAAAAAATAACAACAAACAATAAGATGCTTGATAAGATATTTACACTTATCTTTGTAATGGTTTTCAAACAAACTAAACATGTCATCTGAAGTGATTTCATACCATATATCCAAGGCCCACATTAGGGGAACAGTTATGTTCTGAGGATTTATAAGAATGCTATAATGGAAAGAACTAGATTTTGACTCAGAAAATCTGGGCTTAAGACCCAGCTCTACTGTATACTACGTTGTTTGGCCTTAGGCAAGCCACATAACTTTTCTGAGCTCTGCTTCAACATTTGTAAAATGTAAAATAGAGCAATTCGCAGTGTCACTGTGTAAGGAAATATATATGAAACCCATCACAAACTATAAAACATACACATGTATAGGTCATTCATTTACATTATTAGACAGAATCTTAACATAGATGCATGCAATCTTTGGTACTTTTGTCACATTCCCCATCAGTATGCATTTCCTTCTTCCTAAAAACTCCATCCCACTTCCCATGTCATTAGGAAACATAGACATGAATCAAAGACACATAAATATGAATCAGAGAATAAAGAGGAACAAAAAAGATGAACCTTTAGTATCAACTGGAGCATTATGTAACACCCAGGAACACTGTTTATCAATCACATTTTACTAGGCTGATTATTTAACTTCTCTAGGTATCAGTTTCTTTCTATATAAAATAACAGATGAAACTTTGTAATTTTTGAATAGACTAAAAGTTCTCTGCAATGATAACACAGTAGCTCCCTGAATAATTGGTAGTTATAAATGTGCCTAATTCTTGCTGCTAAGTAATCACTGCTAAAACACATTAATGATCTAAGGTTTGATGTACCTCCCAACATATTTGAGTCATAAAAGCATAGTATAGCAGGTGTTATGATTGCATTTGTGTATGACCTCATTCTTTTAAGGATACTTCTGATTATAGCAACTGAAGTTGTGACCAGACATAAGCTGTGCATGTAATTATTCAAACTTCATCTCCTAGAGTAAAGGTATCCTATTGGATAATTATTAGACTACGCAATTGCTATATATCTAACACTGATATGTTGTGTATATATGCTAAAACTTGGGGTGATTTTGTTGCTATATTGCTTACTTTAATAATTACACTCCCGAAACACACACACACACACAGAGAGAGAGAGAGAGAGAACATGTACTTTGTAAGACATGAATAAAGATTGCATCCCTTTCAATCGCATTTACATCAATAATCTGATTGTCCTTAAAATAGCCTAATACACTACTGGAGGATATTAGCTAGATGAGTATAGTCTTAAGTTTTGATCTGAGACAAAGTTCCAGCCATCATCACTTATCTAACCCATCCTCACTCCGGTTACAATTTGGGGACAAGCATTTCAACAACTGCCGTGCAGACTTTGACAGATTACTTTCTAAGTTTCCCAACTATTTTGCGGGTGGCTCTATTGTTCCATCAGTTAGGCACGGCGATCGACAATTCTGCTCCAGTTTTCATAACTCTGTTGAACCAGTTAGGCTTGTTACTTTAGAGTTATGCTTATACTGCCATGGCTTGACTCAAATATAATCAGAATTTACCTAATCAAGACAATTCATGATGAACACCCTCTTTCATTTCAATCTTCATGCTCATCTTTAGAGAGATTCAGAGCACACATGCTCTAAGGCAATTTCTGTTACAGAGGAAACATCATTCCTTGTGTATGTCCTCAAAATCAAAGATTGCCTTTAAAGTCAAATACATTATAGATAATATAGCTTGTGTGTTCCCCTGGGAATTGGATCAGTCATTGCTGCTTGTCTTTGAACTTAGTGTAGGTTCCAAACGCCAAGCTACAGACAATATTCCTATATCCATAACATCTGACTCTGGCAACCATTTCTGACAATCGTCTTGGCAGGCTGCACACTCCCTCCAGGTCTGCTGGTTGTGTTGGTGTCTGCATAGAGCTGCTCTATTGGATAAATTTTTTTTTACTCTTTTATCAGCTCTCTAAAATGAGGGTTATACTTTTTCTGGGCCACGCATGAAAGAAACAAGCCTGCCTACTCGTGCACACCACACCAGAGGTTCTGTCTCCAGACTGCCATTTCTACTCATCAAGCTCTGGCCAAAAATCTGCTCTGTGGGCCAAGAGGCACACATCACATTCTGTGCATGTCACATAAATCTGTCTCCTGGCTTTTGGGTCACTTTCCTGTTTGAGACCAGGCAGAGGGCAGCTTGCTTCTCTATTAAATTTAAGTGGTTCTCATCAAAGTGCAGAACCTCTGCTGGGAGTGAAATTAACAGCACATTTGATGCATTGTTGGCACTCTGATAATATGAATTTTTGACCACACAGCAGGGTGAATATGACTGAAGTGTACATAAAGTAAACCCTTTATGCAAGTTCCCTTCTTGTTGTTGGAGAGGATCCATATCTGTCCTGTGAATTAAGCAAAGCACATGAGGTTGTGACTGTAATTGTTTTGATTTTGGATTATAATTTTCCCCCTCACTTTACAGTAGTCAGTATTGTGTTTATTTAGTGCTAACTTAGTACCTAAAACTGTATCAGACCATTTTTTACTATAAAATTAGTCATCAAAGAGTTCTAAGTTTCTTGTGAGATACATGATGAACACAAATGAAGCAAGTAGAAATTAAGACAAAATGGATTGTAATTAAGGGGAAAATCTGTATTAGCTAATAAAGATTGTTATAGTAGAGAGATATCATTGTAAGCTACAATAATTAGAAAGGCTTTATTAAAGGTATAGGATTTGAACTGATCCTTGATACTCATCCTTGAGTTGGTAAAGGGTACCGTACTGGATACTATACAAAGGGTTTATATTCTTTTTGTTTGTTTGTTTTGTTTTGTTTTTTGAGACAGAGTTTCACTCTTGTTGCCCAGGCTGGAATGCAATGGCTTGATCTCCGCTCACTGCAACCTCTGCCTCCCAGGTTCTAGCAATCCTCTCACCTCAGCCTCCTGAGTAGCTGGGATTACAGGCATGTGCCACCACACCTGGCTAATTTTTGTATTTTTTTCAGTAAAGACAGGGTTTCTCCATGTTGACCAGGCTGGTCTCGAACTCCTGACCTCAGGTGATCCACCCACCTTGGCCTCCCAAAGTGCTGGGAGGGGTTTATATTCTTATGAGGTTAAATTCATAACCCCAATGCTGACCACAACCAGCTATATTCTCAATCACATTTTCACTTATCTATACCTCTGTCACATGAGATTGCCTACTTCTTTTCAAATAGTACCTGCTGTTTCTAGCCTTTTGCATATGCTTACAACCCAATGGCCATTCATGAAAGGTTTACTCCTAAGTGATATCCTTACTCCAACTGAACCTTTCTACATGTCTAGATTATTTGAATCAGAATGAATTTCTTCTCTTTTTGTAACCAAGCCTGTATTATAAAAATGTTAAGGTGTTTGTTTTGTTTACCTTCCTTTCTCTTTGTCCTTTTCTCCCTCCACACGCGCTTATTGCTCATAGTCATTTCTGTAGAGGGGAGTCACTAGTAATTGATTAACTTCATATCCTAACCCCGGAGGGCTGCCTGCAAGATTAATGAACTTGTTTTTCTTTAAAGAACAATGATCCTAAGGTCCTGCAAACCTCCTTGATGGCATCCAGGAGTTTGATCAGGCTGAGGGAAGAAAACAGCTTTATCATCTGGGGATCTCACCTCCCACATACCTACCTTACTCATAAAAGCTCCCAGTTATGTTCAAAGGCAGGTTGAATTTGTGATATTTGTCTCTCCTACTTTCTTGCTTTGGAAAAATCAAATAAGTCTCTGCCCCTAAGTGCTGATGTGTCAGTGTTTGGCTTACTACGTACTGGGTATGCAAAACTAGATTTTGGGATTCTACAACATTTTTATGTTTATAATATTCAATAACAATCTTTGAACCCTCCTTGCATTCTCCTTAGTAGGAGATTTCTTTTGGTATTATTTTCCTCTGTCCAAATAATAAGATATGTGTGTGTGTGTGTGTGTGTGTGTGTGTGTGTGTGTGTGTGTGTGTGTCTATTTATTATTTTTATGTTTAGAAAAGTTCGAACTTTCTCTATGAAGGTTCAGGTCTAAGTCTATTGAGATGAGTTGACAATAGACAGATGAAAAGAAAAAAATGCATACAATACAAATTTTGTTATGTGCATAAGCACAGGAGCCATGTGCAATGTATGAGACTCAAAGGTGGAGCCAGATGGTTGAAGTTTTTATGTCATCCTGAGGCTACAGAAGGAATAGGAGATTGGGGTTTCCCAGTGGGAGGGGGCATCACAGGTTCTGGAAGAGTGAGGGGAGGAAGGCATGCCAAGCGAAGGCTGTCTTGTTACGCAGATGAAAACCTCTCAGGTAATCTTCCAGCTGCCAGGAGAAAGAATAAACAGTAGCCTGTGGTTAGAGTTTCTCTCTTAGACCTTTAAAAGTATCAGACTTTTAGTCTCCTTTTCCCGTGAGTTAATCTTTCCTAGATCTGGACAAGGCAGATGAGAGGAGTCTCAGAGAAAGCCTGTTTGCATCTGTTCTTTATTTCACTGATGTAGATTTCCTCCACAGATGAAAATCTCTCCCACAAAAAGACAGCTTTTCAGAGCTCTTCTAGGGTCTGCAGCCCCTTTGAATAACCATCTTGAAATATGCCAAAGAAGTAGATTTTGGGATGAAATATTCCAGTTTCCTTCACATGAAGGATCGAACATTTCATACATATCTGTAAAAAAAAAAACTGTCTAAGTGCTAAAAAATTAAGGACTTCTATTTAAATGATTAATAGCAAATAGATGTATTTTTTATCTTCTAACCTTTTGTACAGAGAATCAAACTTACTACTCATCTTATACCTACTTCCTTAAACCTGTCTTGAAATGGCCACAGAACAGTGAAAACAGTGAGGCTTGCAAATTGTATTAGGATAAGGCCTTTACTCTCGTTTTTTCCTAGTTCAGTTCCATCCTATAGACAGCAAGCAGAAACATTTTTGATAAAGATGGAATTTTAAAGTGTCTGTTTCTAATATCACCAAAACTTTTGTAGTGACTAGTCTTCATGAAGACCCGTTTCCAATAGCAAGCTTCATTTCATCCCACACCAAGTGCCTCCTTTCTATGGAATTCTCTCTCAAAGAGGCAATTCCTCATTTTGCTTGTGAGACTCACTCATTGGCTATTGGGAGCTAACCTGAAATCCTTGATGGATAGAGCCTGTCCTCCAAGATCTGGGGCATATCTGAGTTTGCTCTGGAAAATTTTCACTGCTTTGGTGCACTCAAAGTATAACAGATAAAAGAATTAAGAGTTAAGCGTGTAACCTCTTCCACTGGCTCTCTGGTTCTTTTCAGGCTTGTAGTAGAAATCTGTAACCCTCATTAAGATAGTAATACCTGCAGCTAACAAGACAAAGATTTTGCAGCTTCAGTTGTAGTTGAGATTCTTGGGCGCTATGACAAAGATCCTGTTATCAATATTTTTAAAAAAACCCTAAAATAAAACTGCCTTTTGTTGTTGTTAATTTTTAAAGAAGGTCAGACCAATATAATAAAAGATACAAAATGCACAAGCATAAAAACACAAGCACGCACACCCACGGCTTCATCTTAACATTCCTCATTTACCCCTTACTGAGATGACAAAATAAAGAGGACAGTCCCAGGGTGGTTACTGCCACATCCATCCTAGTTTGTACCTGGGAAAAACTGCCTGGCAATTGATATATTTTTTCTTGGTGTTCACTCCCTGTAGACTTTAAGGAAAACTCCCAAGGCTCTGTAAGCCTTTCATTTACATTTGTAGAATGCTTATGTGAGGAAATCTATAGACTCATACATGTTAGGGTAGGAAAGGCTCTATGTGTCATTAGGCCAACTCTCATTTTGCAGAGATGAAAACAGGAGCTCAGTGACAAGAGGGATTTGTTCAAGGTCACACAGTAAGGTCATGACTACCTCTGTCTGGTCTTCCAACTCTAAGCCTGCTGTTATTCTGCCATTTCAATGTCTACATTTCCAGAAAATTAAGGAACCATGATTGCCTTAAATATTAGTACTGTGGTCTTTATAAAGCCTAGGGGTCTTTTACTTTATACTGTTTCCTGGTTGTACAAATCACAGGATAAGAAGTCTGAGCAGGTTCCTAAATCTATGTGACATTGATTTCTCTGTTGTTCCTCAAAAAATATTTAATTTGTGTTCCATTCCCTCAGGACTTTATTAGGTAACCATTTACTTATCCAGTCTGCAATACCACTCACATCTCAATAACAATGTGTCATATTATCTCTCTAACAAAGCCCTACAGTGACCGTTTCTTAATTCCAAGTTTTAACATCTATTAAGGTGGGAGTTTTGAGCTGGCAACATTTCTTTCTTCTAGTTTAATCACACTTGGTCTATTATTATCATATAATTATTAAGTCCCTCCTATATATTAATCCTAGGGATAATGTAGTGGACAAGAGAGCTATAATTCTTACCTGCTGGGAGTTTGTATTCTAGTTAAGGGAATGGAAAATGAGATGGGGGTGTGTTACATTAGCCAAAAATATTAGGGAAGGCTCCTGGTTATGGTGATGCATTTCATTAGCAATCTGAAAAAGGATCACAAAAGAGGCAGCCTCATAACAGTCTGAAAGAAGAACGTTCTGGAAAGGAACAACAGTGTCAACATCTTGATCTGGGAGTATGTTGGGTTCCTAAAAGACAGAAGGAAGGCTAGTCGTACAGGGACATAGAGCAGTAAGGGATGAGGATGCCCTGGGAGGCAGAGGCTGGATGGTGGAAGAATTTTAAGCCTAGTTAGAAATTTAGGTTAAATTCTTATTGCAACGAGCCGACACCCATTTCAAAGAGAAGAGTTGACTGGGTAGATATGCTTTTAAAAGATCACTGTGGTTACTGTGGTGAAATTAGTAACTAAGGAAAAAAGTGAAAGCAGATAATTTATTTAGAAGACGAGCAATCCATTGAGGCATGTCAGTGCCTTAGTCTGGGTTTGTATCCACAGAAGTGGAGAGAAATGTACTGGGTCTTCATATAGTCTAGAGAGAACCAATTGCTGAACTTCTATGCTTAGGGTGGATATTGTAATTTACTGACATAGGAAAGATTTGCTCTATAATAATTCAGATAATTATTTTTTCACCCTGTCCACAGAAATTTGTATAACAAATTCTTATTGCATAAGCCACTGCAGATAGTAAAATCATTGTTTATCCAGAGTTCACTGGTTGTTCATGAAAATTATTTTTAAAAAAGATGCCAATTATTAAGCTTTCACTATATGTAATCATTGTGCTAAGCATCTGGTGTAGGGTGCACTTTCTAGTTACTGTCTTTTCTCTGCTAAGAATCCATTTCTTCCCTCTTTCTAGTAACTTCCAGATTATAATCAGGAGTGGACACAGGGCCCTCAGTGAGACAACTGAAGTCCTTTCTTGGCGTTTGTAATGCTAGAGTTTACAGGGATAATGAATTCTTTCTTGTTTCGAAAGCCCCTCCTTTCACATATACAAAGGCTGAGAAAATAAAGCTGACATTTATTAAAATGTGGAAATTAGGAGCTGAGGAAAATGACGCTGCTGCAGTTGAGTTCAGAAATACCTGAAGTCTCAGCTGGGAGTGGTGGCTCACACCTGTAATCCCAGCATGTTAGAAGGTTGAAGTGGGAAGATCACTTGAAGCCAGAGGTTCAAGACCACACTGGACAACATAGCAAGACCCTATCTCTAAATTAAAAATAAAAAAAATGTAAGCAGGCATGGTGGTGTGCACCTGTATTCTCACCTACTTGGGAGGCTGAGGTAGGAGGATTGCTTAAGCCCAAGAGTTTGAGGCTGCAGTGAGCTACCATGTACTTCAGCTTGGGCTGCAGAGCTAGACCCAATCTCTCTGGGGTAAAAAAAATATACCTAAAAACTCAGGAGTTTCCTGTTATCCTTGAATCCTTTCTTTGATCTGAGAGCTTTTCCAGTTTCATTTCCCTAGCCAAAGTCACCTTCTCCATCTGCTTTTTTTTTTTTTTTTTTTCTTGTTTAAGACGATTCAAGTTGTCTTTCTATGCCAGCTGAAAGAGGCAGGACAAATATATCTCAATTCACCCTGCAGCAACTTGTTCAACAGGAATTATCCAAATTCACAAAACAAGAAACAAAATTTAAAAGGCTAAGTAAGTTATCTAAGATTTGTATAGTGAATCTAACCTAACATTTATGTGGTGAGCCACGTTCAAAATTTTGTGAGTCCATGCTGCCAATACCTGAACAATATTATACCCCATATGCTAGGTGAAAGATGCATGTGTGTGTAGTGGTCTAACAAAACTCTGATAGACATAGTTCTTGTCTTCAAGGATATTAAAATGTTATAACAAAGCATGTACATAATAATAAAGGGAACATGAAATAATCGTTACAATAGAGAACAATGAGAGTGAAGAGGAAGGATGATTAATTTTGATCAGGAGATAAAGGGAAGGTCTTTGAACTAGATCTTGAAAGAAAAATAGGCCATTTGTTATAACTTCTGTGTGTATGCAAATCACTATTATATAGTTGCTTTGATTCATCTCATAAATTCGTCCATTCTTTATGGTTCAAATAAAGATTTTCTGCCAAATATGTTTGTTTTATATAATATGGCCTACACACTCTAATCTAAATGTTATGTCTGCATATCCCTATTGAAACTCCAGCAAGCAGCTACTCAGTTCAGTTGATCCATGGAAACAAGTGAAAGAAAAGCCTACTTTAATTCAAGAACAAATTAAACTGATAACCATCAAAGCTGTGCTTTATTCTGTACTGGGAGTTGAAATCTCAGTTCCCTATAGACCTTCACAGATATTTTTCCCACAGCAAATTCTTTGTTTTAGCTTCCACTACTAACATTTTCTCTTTGTTTTATTTTGGATTCTCATTTTCTCTCCCACCCCTTTCCCATATCATGCTAATAATTTTGACTTACTTGAAAATTGCTTGTAGATAGCACTACTTCTGCTCATGTATACTATTATTTTCTGCTAAAGAGGGAGTGAAGCATTCATGAATGAGACTTATCTGGATTTTTTTTATTCCACACTTGACAGTTTATAGTGTTTTCCAACATTACCCTTACAGGTGATTTTTTTGTCTTTACATTTCATAGTAGTTGGTGATAAATCCTCTTGGAAGAGCCTACACATTTTATATTGCCTGTGGCTTCCTAGTAACACTGTTTTTGTACACAAGTTTCCGATTCTCCTGAGAGGAAGTAATGTCAGGATATGAATTGCTTCTGGACTTTCCGAAAGATCACTACCTGGATAAGAAGAGTTCATACATTCCATATCCTGATTTATCTTCTCTCCACATTCCATCTGGCTTTTTACTACCCTTCCTCTTCTCATCTTTTGCCTCCATCCTTTTATTCTCATTTTGTATAATATCACATTATCATATAAAATAAGTATTCTCCTCTTTTTCACATTAAGCCCAACTGAAAGACACTTTGAAGACAGGCTCCTAATAAGAATTAAAAAAAGGACATCGAATGGCATCCAGAATTTCCCCTAATGCGTTGCCTATCAAACTTTCATTTTGTTATCAATTTAACACGAAAAGCATGCACAACTAGGCTGTTCTAAAGGTTCATTAATAATATTTGGTGGTTGTGAGTTGGCCTATAAAACTTAATATGCCTTCCAGGGTTTCTTAGCTTTCTTACTTTCTTTGCTGATTGCACAAAAAAATCCAGTCATTTTTATAGCTCTATATCATTGCAAGGAAATAGAAAAGAATGGAAACTGGGTTACTCTGGATTCTTTTTAATGCATAATTACAACCTAACCCTTCTAGTAATTATTTACAAATCCTTCAGAAACGATTCTGAATCTTATTATCAAATTATTCAGGAATCCTACTGCAACTGACCAATATTCATAAGTTTAGCCCTCATTTGCCATGAAGACCTTGACATGAATGTCTCTTCATTGTCAGTGGGTAGAAAACAAATACTCTCTAAAAATAATTCACTTATAAATCCCATATAAAAGATTTATTTGGTAATCAAACACAGAGGGAATGTAAAGAAAGACACTCACATACTGGAGTTAGCTTCAAATTTCTCCTCCTCCTGGCTCATTCCACTCAGTATTTAACACTGTCTAGTATCCATATTATGCCACCAAGAACTTCCTGGTCACCCCACCTAGATGGGTTAAATTTCCTTCTTTTGAGTATCTGTTAGAACCTGTAAATACCTCAAAAATAGAACCTGGTAGGATGACATTCTCTGTTTAAACACCTTTCTCTTCCAAAGATAATGTAAGTACTAGGGGGGAGGAATTGGGTTTTATCTATTCATTTTGAGGTAAGTTGCTGATTTGAACTGGCTTATTAATTTCTCACATGATATTTGTGTTATTAATTCCATTTTAAAGAGAAGGAAATTAAACTTTGAGACTCAACTCAGTCAGAATCTACACAGGTGGTAATAGCAGGAATAAAATATGAACCCAGGACTATCTGACTTCAAAGTCTACACATCGTCTACACAGCGTTCCAACTATCAGAAATTAGAAGGATAATGCTACTCTGGGCTGTGTCTGACCTGAAGAAATGAGGTGTTAAAAATAAGCCTAGATATCTGATAAAATATTTGAATCTAGAATTTATGGAACTCTAACCATTCTATAACTTAAAAATACAAAGTATCAAATTTTAAAGTTGGCAAAGATTTTGAGTAGATATTTCACCAAAAATAACATGTGAGTGGTAATAAACATATGAAACATCATTTGTTGTTTAAAAAATGCAGGTGAAAACAAGATATCCTTTATATCCACTAGAATAGTAAAATCAGAAAGAGGAAATAACAAGTGTTGATGGGGAAGCAGAAAAACCGGAACCATCATACTTTGCTGTTCCTGGGAATGTAACATGATACAGTCACTTTGGAAGACAGTTTGGCAATTTCTGAAAAAATATGCATAAATTTAGCAGATCGTATATTTTTAAGAATCTATATAAAACAAATGAAAAAAGATATTGTTTACATAAAGACTTGTTACTGAATATTCACAGCAGTGGCATTGTTCATAAAAGCTCAAAACTGGAAACAATACAAATGTCCATGACTGGTGAATAAATAAAATATGGTATAGCCATATAACAAAATACTATTTTAATATTGAAGGAAACAAAATACTGATAATGTTTCAACATGAATGGACCTAAAAAACAATATTCTAAATGAAAGAAGGCAGATACAAAAGTTGATATGTTGTGTGACTGCACGTATATGAAATGTTTATAAAAGTCAAATTTATAGAAACCAAAAGGAGATGAGTAGTTGTTTGAGACTGGATTGTCTGAAAACAGGTACAAAGGAGTTTTTCAGGGTAATGAAAATACTCTAAAACAGGACGGAACAGTGTATTATTAAATCACATGCATACCATGGTGAATGGTATGGTATATAAATTATGCTTCAATAAAGCTTTAATATAAATAAGTAGAATTTTGGATAATCTACTTTTTATGAACCTTTTGAACATAACTCTGCCCATTTTTAGTACTAAATCTACAGAAGTCCCTCCCAGCAAAACCATTGAATTTACTCAGCTTGCAAGCCTATATCTAATTACTGTTATAACCAGGGTTAGTCAAATTATTTCTGTAAAGGGACAAGTAATGAATATTTTAGGCTTTGGGGGTCAATGTGTCTGTTGAGACTACTGAATTCTGTTATTGTAGGGTAAAAGCAGTCACACATAGTACATAAATGAACAGGTGTCCATTGTGTACCAATAAATCTTTATCTACAAGAACAATCAATGAGCAGGATTTGTTCCATGAGCCATCTACAGTTAATACCTGCTATGGACTAGTAATCTCTGGTCTTCTAGTAAGACCTGAAGTTGCAGATTTCAGACACATACCCAGGTAGTCTAATTCCAGAGTCCACACTTTTCTTAATCACTATGCTCTACTGTCTCCAATCATAAATTGATACCAAAATGTATTTGAAGAACAAACTGGTTTCTGGTTTGTTCCTCTTGGGTTAAGATGAGTTCCTTCATTCAAGAAGCCGAAAAGACACAGGCAGCCTACTGTGATATCTGCAAATTCAAATCGTGTGCTATTTTCACTTGAAACTTATAGCACTTAACACATTTAACATTTTAGTTAACCAAGCTTTGTTCCTAATTAAAGCAGTTTTAAATTCGCTGTTAAAAGGAACATTAAGTTGAATGTTTTAAATTGTGATTTCAATCGTTAGTTAGAATTGAACTGTCTTCAACATCTTTGGATCAATCTTTCCGTTTCTGACCGTTTCTGTCATATTATACCTTAATGCCAAACACTCTTCATCTGTGGGTATATGTTGTATATAATATATTCCAAAACAGTTATTTATTTTGCTAGTTCCAGGTTGAATTAAATTCAAGAATACCATTGAAATACCGATTTATTCATTTTGTTTACCAAATGTAATCGGGGCAGACACTTTGCAAGTCACAGAGGAAGTGAAGCATTTCTAATTCAACAAGTTAATCCTGTGATTTGAGGGATTTGAGGAGAAAGGCAGGAACTGTTTAATGCATTGCATTAGTAAGACAAGCATCCATGAAAATAAAAGGCTTTAAAAATAGTTTAAACACAATATTAAAATAAAAAGCAGAGAGAATTATTTCCAAGAATGTTAGACAGAACCAACGTGGGAGCCCATAGGATATAATTCCAATCCATACTTTTCATTAGTACTGAAGCCTACTGCCCCATTATGGTTAGATAGGAGACTGGAGTAACTGTGCTCCCCGGAGAAGCTCATTTGTGAATAATAAATTACGCTAATACTGTAATAATGGAAATTTATTGAATATCCCCTATATGCCAGCTCAATTTTGCTAGAGAAGTGAAAGGGAAGTTGATAAAACAGGGACTAATATCTTCAGTCATCTGTAAGCTTCCATTATTTGCTTCAAAAAAGTTGTTTTGAATCTAAATCAAAACAGGAAGTGTGGTGTAATGGAAAATACACTGCAATTACAGCCAGGAGATTTGAGTTGTAATCTTCTAATCTTCAATATGCCAATTATCATTCCTAGGGATAATTACCAATAAAAGTATTTTATTTTTTAATGTAAGACTTAGAATGAGTGATATCGAAAATTCTTCATCGATTTGTCATCCCAGGATTAGAATGTATATGTCATTTTTAACCAAACTTCAAACATATGCTTTGACAGACTGTGTTGTTTTCTCCAGAAACACTTGGGAAGCTCTATATAAGATGAAAAAGTTTTTTCAACTCTTCTTATCATATTGTTTTTCTGTGTATCCATAGGAAAACCCAACTCTTTATTGGCCATAGTTAGAGTATCTTTTAAAATGTGTAATCCCAGCCTTGCCTTTTCCCTCTCCTCACTAGAACTGATTGATAAATATGAGGGAATAAAATTTCATGTTTAAATATTAACCTTGGGAAAAGAATTCATCCTGCTAAATAATATCACAATGACTTTGGAAAAGAATTTTGATTGATCTATGGAAATATTAATACTTGTGAGTATTTATAATCATAGGAATTATTAATACTTATGAGTATTTATGACCATACGTTGTAGGGAAATTATCATGCTTAGGAAAGATAAGTTGTTTCAAAATAGATTAATACAGAACAGAAAAAGCCTTAGTACATTGTCTTAGTGTTCCCTACAACAAAAATTTTCTCTTATGCATCTAGAATCTTAATTATAAAGAGTACAAAAATAACATTCCTTATTAAGGACTACCTTGAATTATGTAATAAAGACCTTGTCTGTATCCCAAGTGCCCCTGTGCGAATTGCATTGAGCAATTAATTTCATAGAAATTCAACCACCACAAAATGCTCTGCTGGCTCAGGGGATGTCAAAGTCACCATGACAGATTCCCCCTCAACCACCTTATGTAGTGCGATTATGATTAGACATCAGCAAAAAGAGAACGTGTAAACTAGAGCATATACAGGGTGATCTGGGGATGTGACATTTACCACAGTTTTTCTTATAAATTCTCAAATCCCAATTTCCTGTTGTTCATTTTAGTCAAAAAATGTACCACATTGGCATTCCACTTACACATTTTTACGAAGAAAGCAGTGCTCTTTATTAAGGAAATGTCAACTGTATTCATGCTAGTGTCAAGAGAAAAACTTCAGGTTCAATGACATTAGAGTCTTGTTATTGGCTTGAGTGTCTTTGGAATCTATAAATCTTTTCACTTTTGTTTTAGAGGATTGGGCTCAGAATACAGAAAATGCTTGGGACAGGAGCACAGAAAGTGTAGGAGAAACAGAAACGAATACAACAGATTTCATGAGTGGCTTGCAAGTTGCTTTTCTTCTCATTTTCTTCTCTTTCTGCTAACTTTTTATTTGACAACATCAATAAAGTTCTGCAAATAGCCTTTCTTTGAATACTTTAAAAATTCTATTTCACAGCCCTTTCAATGAAGTACAGTTTCTATCTTTGTTTGCTCTATTATTATTATTATACACTAGCACAAGTCAAGATTTTTCCAGAACCTTGCCACGTAATCAAATTTCAGTATCTAAAGCCCCAGCATTCACACTCTGCCAGTTGTCCTCTTCTCAACAGACACTTTGAGAAAGCCATCAGCAGTAGGGCATTTATTTTATTTTTTCCTACACCTGTTCACTGTTAATAAAGTTGCTATCTTTGGGGCCAAAATGCTTTCTTTTACTATCTAAAGTAATATTTTCCTTCTACTCTTTTGTAAGAAACAAACTAGAGGCCGGGCGCGGTGGCTCAAGCCTGTAATCCCAGCACTTTGGGAGGCCGAGATGGGCGGATCACAAGGTCAGGAGATGGAGACCATCCTGGCTAACACGGTGAAACCCCCTCTCTACTAAAAAAATAAATAAATAAATAAATGCAAAAAACTAGCCGGGCGAGGTGGCGGGTGCCTGTACTCCCAGCTACTCGGGAGGCTGAGGCAGGAGAATGGTGTAAACCCGGGACGCGGAGCTTGCAGTGAGCTGAGATCCGGCCACTGCACTCTAGCCTGGGTGACAGAGCGAGACTCCGAATCAAAAAAAAAAAAAAAAAAAAAGAAACAAACTAGAGATTTCTTTGTGGGATCAGACTTATTAAATAGTTCTTAGTTACGGAAGAAAGAAACAAATTCCATTTTTAAAGTGAATTTTAGACTAAAGCCATTTAATAAACTTACATCTGAAGTTTTCAATGTATTCAGAATTAGGAGCTTGAGAAAATTAGAGACCTTTGTAAGTATCTGTTGAGCATTGCCCAATTTGAAAGTGTCTTCTGAAAATAAATGAGTATATGAATGAATGAATGAATGAATGAATGAATGAATGAATGAATAAATAAATAAATAAAACTAAAATTCAGAAAAGTAAATATCTCCCAAACCCCAGTTCTTTGAAAGGAAGCCAGCAGCACTTGATGAAGAGGTCACAAGAAATAGAAAGTGGTTTTGATCAAAAGGCCTTAATGTTCCCCTAAGCTTGGCTAAATTTGAGACAAATTTCTTCCTGACTTGAGGCTTCTGACCTCTGTTTCTTAGAGCATTTAGTTTAGAAAATTTTAAATTGTAAATTATTTATCTGGTTCTTTGAGATGCAAATCCTCTCCCAGCCTCCTGCCAGGTTTATAATCCAGGAATGCTTTTACCTGGGCCCTCTCTTTGTGTGTGTGTGTGTGTGTGTGTGTTTCCCCATAGATTTTAGATTTTTGTTATTTCCATAGGCTTTTGGGGAACAGGTGGTATTTGGTTACACGAGCAAGTTCTTTAGTGGTGATTTGTGAGATTTTAGTGCACCTATCACCCAAGCAGTGCACACTGAACCCGATTTATTGTCTTTTATCCCCCATCCTCTTCGCAACCCTTCCCTCTGAGTCCCCAAAATCTTATGCCTTTGAATCCTCATAGCTTAGCTCCCATTTGTGAGTGAGAACATACTGTTTGATTTTCCATTCCTGAGTTACTTCACTTAGAATAATAGTCTCCCATCTCATTCAGGTTGCTGTGAATGCCATTAATTCATTTCTTTTTATGGCTGAGTAGTATTCCATTATATTTTTATATATATATATAATATATATATATATGCACACACATATATATATACTTGCACACACATGTTTATAGCAGCACAATTCACAATTGTGAAGTATCAAAAAGATACTTGCACATGCATGTTTATAGCAGCACAAATTCACAATTGCAAAATTTTGGAACCAACACAAATGCCCGTCAATCAATGAGTGCATAAAGAAACTGTGGTATATAATATATATATAAAATAATTTTATGTTTTCCTCTGGGTAGACACCCAGTAGTGGGATTGCTGGATCAAATGGTAGTTCTACTTTTAGTTCTTTAAGGAATCTCCACACTGTTTCCATAGTAGTTGTACTAGTTCACAATCCAATCAGCAGTGTAGAAGTGTCCCCTGTTCACCACATCCACGTCAATATCTATTAATTTTTGATTTTTTGATTATGACCACTCTTGCAGGAGCAAGGTCGTATCGTATTGTGGTTTTGATTTGCAATCCCCAGACCATTAGTGATGTTGAGCAGTTTTTCATATGTTTGTTAGTAATTTGTATATCTTCTTTTGAGACTTGTCTATTCATGTCCTTAGCCCACTTTTTGATGGGATTGTTTCTTTTTTTCTTGCTAATTTGTTTGAATTTGCTGTAGATTCTGGATGCTAGTCGTTTGTCAGATGTATAGATTGTGAAGATTTTCTCCCACTCTGTGGGTTGTGTGTTTACTCTGCTGACTGTTCCTTTTGCCATGTAAAACTCTTTAGTTTAATTAAGACCCAGCTATTTATCTTTGTTATTATTTCATTTGCTTTTGGGTTATTCATCATGAAATCCTTGCCTGAACCAATGTCTAGAAGCGTTTTTGTGATGTTATCTTTTAACATTTTTATAGTTTCAGGTCCTACACTTAAGTGCTTGATCCATCTTGAGTCGATTTTTGTATAAGTTCAGAGATGAGGATCCAGTTTCATTCTCCTACATATGGCTTGCAAATTATTCCAGCACCATTTGTTGAATAAGGTGTCCTTTCCCCCACTTTATGTTTCTGTTTCCTTTGTCAAAGATCACTTGGTTGTTAAGTATTTGGGTTTATTTCTGGGTAATCTATTCTGTTCAACCCTTTCTCCCAGTATGTGGGAAAGGAGGAGTCTAACTTTAATAAGCACCAATTAGCAAACATACAACTCTCCCAGTGCTTAAACACTTTCCCACTTTCTGGTTCAACTGAGTTGCATTCCTTCTCTCTCTCCCATTGTAATAGTCCTGAATAAAGTCTTTTTCTGTCTGTTTTAACTTATCCAGTGCAATTTTTTATTGACAGTTTCTGTGGTTTTGTTGCATTTCATTCTGCTTTGGTTTCTGTTATTCCTTCCCACCAACCTCACCCCATATGAATTCCATTTTTCACCTAACAGAAGAGAGCCTGGGGAAAGAGTCAACATTAGGCTAGCTGAGCAAAATGAAAAATATTGGTGGTATCTTTTAAAAAATAAAATAAAGAAATCTTCAATAATCCTGTTTCTGAAATACTCTTAAGGTATTAGAAAGCAAGGCTGCCTTTCCCTCTACCTATGTCTGATGAGCCATCTACTGACCAAATATTTTTTCTCTACCTTTACATTTCACCTAAAACTTGTTATAAATTCTCAAATACCACTTTACTGTCATTTATTTCTTGAAGTGAAGGCATTGAATTCTTTTGTTAAACATGTAACTGCTATTTTGATGAGATAACCAGTCACCCTTCTTGCCAGTCTTCAATGTGCAAGTTTAAATTAATTTTATACTATCAGTTCCTAGGAAATGATTTATGAGACAAAAATATTTTGATCCATCTTTCATCCAATTTTGTGAAATAATGGACATTAAAAGGGTTGATGTGGTTAGGATGTGTAAGAAGGAAAGATGATGGTAAGCAAGATCTTAATTCTTCCAAAATATTCTAGAAGAGATTTTTGAAGGGATGATCATGCTAAGTATGTGAAAATATCTTCCTTAACCACAAGCAGTGCAGAATTTTGTCACTTAATGTTTTGACAGGCAAGATATATCAAATCTATGAGGAATGAGTTATTCTTGTGTAATTTAAATTGATCAATGGCATAGAAAAGAGAGTAAACTCTTGCTTTCATCTAATAAGATTAGCATAGCCACATCACAAATTTGATAAGGTAGCAGAAAAAGGAAAATCACTGATATACCTCACTTATAAGAGATAGAAAGTAAACAAAATTAAAATAGGCAGCATGTTTTAAAAAAGTACCAGGAATTAATTAGTTCAGGATATGCAAAGATGATTTGACTTTTAGCAAAATTGTATTAATATCAATTTGTTATGCTCATAGATTAAAATTTTAAAAAATTATCCTGATTTATAGTGAAGGAACATTTTATTATGACTTTGATCGGTGATTATGGAAATATCTAAGGTTTGAATTGTGTACCTCATAGTTCATGTGTTGAAAACTTAATCCCCAGTGCAACAGTTTTGGGAAGTAGGGGCCTAATAAGTGGTGGTTAGATCATAAGGCCTTCATGAAGGGATTAATGTCATCATTGTTGGAGAGAGTTAGTTATGGAGAGAGTGGGCGTGTTATAAATACAAGTTTGACTCCCTCTTGCTCTCTTGTGCAATTGCCCTTCCTTCTGCCATGGGATGACTTGGCAAGAAGGCCCTCGCCAGATGCCAGCACCTTGAAATTAAACTTCAAAACATTCATAGCTGTGAGAAATAAATTTATTTTCTTTATAAATTACCCAGTCTGCAGTATTCTGTTATAGCAACACAAAACAGATGAAACAAGATATTTCTATTTAAAGACATCTTTTATCTAATTCAGAATAGAAGGACGCTTCCCTAACATAATAGTGTGAGCAAACATAAACCAACAGTGGACATTCTTAGCAGCACCACATTAGAGGCCATCTCTCTTTCTCTCTCTTTCTCTCTCTCTTTTCCCCCTTTTTTGACCCATTTCTCCCTGAGACACGATCTGGAATTTCTTCACCTTAGAAGGTAGCCATTTAAAGGTTTTTGTTTGTTTGGTTTCTTCTCAAAAATTTTTCTTTTTCTCCAGAAGCGTGATTCTCATGTAGACCCATTTGCAGAACTCCCTAAAATGTTGAATTTGATGTCAGATTCTTACTTTTCCCCTCTTTCATTATTTGTTTGTTTTTTCAGAGCACAGATGGATTTAATATGTCAGGTATTTTTGATGACGTGTGAACTTTCACATCCAACCCTTGTCTTACAAGCCACAGATTTCCCTTTCTTGAACCCATCTCTAACCTATGTATTACTTAACAAAAAGTCATTATAAAACCTATAATAATACATTCTACCTTCTTACATATCAACTTTTCTAGTCCATAATTGTTCATCTTTTTCCTATAAAAATATTTTCTTTAACATCCACATAAAAGTACACTTTGTATTTAATGTACCATGTATGAATCAATCTTTATAATATTTCTGATATTCTCCTTACTACCAATTTTTGATGCGGTACTTTATACATCTAATATTTAGGAATAATATATAGATTATTGTAATACTCATGATGAACCTAAAGCTCAATCCCTTATCTCAAGATATTTCCCATCCTGATGTTTGTAAAATGCATTGGACAAAGAAAATTACTTCAGTCATTGGTATTTCAAAATCGCTGTGGAAAAACAAAACAAAATATTGCACAGAGAGAGAGAGAGAAAGAGAGAGAGAGAAGGAAGGAAGGAGCAAAGGAAGGGAGAAGGAGGAAGAATGGAATGAAAGAGGGGAAAGATAAAATAAATTTAAAGTGCAAAAAGACATTCAACTGCCATTATTTAAAAATGCTATAACTATTTAGTAAAATAGCAGAAGATGAATTAAAATTATTAAAATAAGATAAATATACAAACACCAATAGTTTATTTCAGCCCCAAATTACTTGTACAACACAATAGACATAAAAGGGTCCTTTCTCAATTCTTTTTCTTTCCTTTCCTTTTACTTATTTATTTCATAGATTTTCCTTTTGTAGGGTAGTCTTGGTTTACAGAAAAATCCATCATAAATTACAAGATTTTTTCATATAATTCTCCCACATATTTGTCATAGTTTCTCCTATTATTAACATCCAGCATTAGTATGGTGTATGTTCCAATTAAAGGGCCAATATTCGTACACATTTATTAACTAAAACCCATAGTTTACATCAGGGTTCACTCTTGGTATTCTATATTCTGTGGTTTTATACAAATGTACAGTGACATGTATTTACCATTATAACATCATACAGAATAGTTTCACTATTCTGAACACATCCTGAGCTCTATAATTATTCATCCCTCCCTGTCCCCAACTCCTGAGAAGTAGTCATCTTCTTACTGCCTCTATAGTTAGTTGTGTGTTTCCCAGAATAGTAGGAGTCACACGGTATGTGGCCTTTTAGGTTGTTTTCTTTTTCTTAGCAAAAGAAAAAAAACTCTTATTTTTCTTTTTTCTTCATATTGCTTATTTCTTCATATTGCTAAATAATATTTCATTTTGTGGATGTACCACAGTTTTTAAAAATGCATTCACCTGTTGGATAACATCTCAGTTGCTTCTATGTTTTGGCAATTATGAATAAAGCTACTATAAACATATGGGTGCAGAATTTTGTGTAGATGTATTTTCAACTCATTTGGATAAATACCAAGGATCCTGTTATTTATTTCTAAATTATAAAATGTAAGTTATAGCTCTTATAGTGAATCAGTACAAACAGTAAAATATACAAAAAAATAAAAATTGAGGGTATCCACAGAGATATGTGGCACATTACAAAGCATTAATTTGATCTAGTACTGTGTGAAAGGTCAGATCTTTACTTGGATTAGATAAGAGAGTCTAGGATAACTAAGACTTAGTGACAATATCAACCTGCTGAGATAGATTTCATTTAGTAAAAATTGCAATCATTATGCATCAGTGTATATTTCTTTAAAGAAACTATTTTGCTCTTAGCAACTTATCAGGCACAGGGGAGATTTAAATATTTTATGATCTAAGCACACCATAAAACTTGTCAGGAAATGCAGATCAAGGATGATGCCTCTAATTCAACTGCAATCCTGATTTAACACTTTAGGAGTTGGGCATTTGGGAGTTTCTTCTCAAATCTTCTTAGGAGCTATTTCTCCCAAACTGTGACCAAATTAATGAGGGAAGGATTCAGCCAAATTGACTTTGGCTTTTCTGATGTGATTTAAATTTTAATTTGTTGTTTATCACCAAAGGATACATTTTTATATTACTCTGGAAAACCAGCAGCTGTTGAATTTCTAGGGAAAGAAATGTTGCCGGGGATAATTATGGTTTACTCTTGTGTGGTCTCTATAGAATTAGACAATGTATATCAGATATGCTTTATTGTTTGGTATTATACAGGACTTTTTAATGTTTCTGTGAATAAATTACTCAAACATCCCTATATACCTCCACTTCATTAATAATTAATTTGTTTAAAACATGACATGATCACTTTAGAAAGAGTATCTAGCATTCACAATTTACAAAAATAAAATACAAATCAGCTGTCATCACATCAACTAAAGATAGCAATTTGCTATATATTGTTTGTTCAGAAAAGTGTTGAATTTAAATGTATACTCATATTTCCATACACAGTTTTATTTTTACAAATTTAAATCAGATTGTGTTTTCCACTTTCATTTAATATTATGTAATGAACATATCCCCAAGTAATGAACTATTTTTAAAATACATAGTGTGATGATTGCATAAGTATTCCATCATATGAATATATCATAATTTATCCTACCAATTTTCTAGTGCCAGAATCTTAGGTAGTTGCAACAATGAATTGGAATAAATAATAATCCAGGAACAGCCTTGTACTTGTTTTTCCTGCACCTCTAATTTCCTTAGTATAGTATTTAGAACTAGAATATAGGGCTGTTGCTGTACAGTGTCTGCAATGAAACAATTTCTAATTCTCCACAAATCATAGGCTTTATGCTCCAAATTAAGAGGCTGATTAGACAGTGAGTAACATATTTGAACAAATAGACACAAATCTACTCCACAACTTCTTAGTTAAGGGGTGAGTTTTCAGGATTACATCCAAATTACCTGCTTATACTGATATAATATATCATAATATTGCCACATAACCACTCCATTTCTGCTGTAGGCCAATGAGAATAAACTGGAGCTTCATTTGGACCGGAGGTGAACAGATATGAGCATGCCTTGCTGTGTGGATGCCGATTGCATCAGTGGTTATGACAACTAGAAAAGGGCCAAACTTAGCAGAATGATGCTCATCCAGATTTCACGTCAACTACATATTTCTGTTCTTTGAGAACAACTGTCTATTTGCATCATTTTCAGAATTATTGATTTAGAATCCCTATTTCTGCCTCTTTTCTCCCTAGTTCTAAGGAAGATCACATAAATCGTTCTAATCCTTTCTAGTCTTATTCCATAGACTTCAGATCAGGCAATTAACTCTTATGATTTGATATGTAGATATTTTGCCTCTGTTTTCTATTAAAACATATTTGGATTTTAAATTTATTATCGGTAATACAACAACAAATCTAAATATAAAAATATCAACTGTAGTTACTATGGTAATATTGCAAATCAGATCCTATCCAGACATATTTTGCAATTTATGTTCAGTATAAGGAAGAAAACTTTTCAGGTTCCTTTGACCTAATCAGTTACATGCTTTACGAATACTAGTTGGAGATATACAGTTAGAAGTCAACAAACAGTTCATGTGATAAAAGGAGTTAAAATACTTAGATATCTGTTGTTGTTTAAAGGATTCTAACTTTTAGTTGTTTGTTTCCTTGAGCTCTCATAACCTTCAAAAACTTTTCCAGAAATTTAAGGACCATATACTCTTTGAAAAGGTTTTGATCTGTTTACATTTGCATATCGGAATGAAATACAATGATATTTTGCTATTTGTGAACAAAGTTCACAACAGGAAAATTTTTAAAGAAAAACACTCCTTTAATCACTTGTGTAAAATGTTCAATGCTACAGGAAAGAGTGAATATTCCCTTCTATAACTCACTCTCTATCTTCTTATCTGCAAGTACAAATTAGAGGTATAATTAGTTCTGTAGAAGTAGAATGGTTAACATTTCTATCAAAGGACTTGTTATACAAGATTAAAAGTATCTCTTTTTCTTTTTTCTTTTTTTTAATATTTGTTATCCTCTCCTGCTCTGTAAGCTACCCTAGAAATGGAGAGTGTGCTGTATTTACACTTTTAGAGTTCAATACATTTAACTGCACATCTTGCTTTTAAAACATTTTTGAATAAATTCCATCTTAGAACCTAGTATGGGAATTAGTACATAACAACTACAAAATACTCAACACTTACTAAAAGAATGAAACTAGAACCCACGTAAACAATTGTTGAATATTAATCTGTGCCCCTCAATGAATAAAAAAATATGGAATTAATTTATTCTAGATTTTACAAGATGTGTTGACTTTCTGATAGCCATCTAACATAGGAACAAAATTATGTCCCTTTTTTCACGAAGAACACACATAGGAGGCTGGGCACAGTGGCCTGTAATCCCAGCACTTTGGGAGGTCAAGGTGAGTGGATCATGAGGTCAGGAGTTCAAGACCAGCCTGGCCAGGATGGTGAAACCCCATCTCTACTAAAAATACAAAAATTAGCCAGACATGGTGGTGGGTGCCTGGAATCCCAGCTACTCAGAAGGCTGAGGCATAGAATTGCTTGAACCCAGGAGGTGGAAGTTGCAGTGAGCCGAGATCATGCCACTGCAATCCAGCCTGGTTAACAGAGCAAGACTCCATCTCAAAAAAAAAAAAAAAAGAACACAGGTAGGAGAAGATGTAATATAAGTGACTCAAGGCATAGAAGAATATCCTGATAGGAAATTTAAAAAATTGCAATAAGTTATTGAGGTAAGAAGCTTTTTCTTTAACAAGGATATTCATTCAATCATTAAACATAATTCCATGTCAGGCTAGAAACCTGAAAGTTGTCTCTCCCTGTCCTCTTTATCCTTTGATTCTATTGTTACCATCCAATACTTAAAGCTCTCACTTGAGCCTGTTAGCAATGAGAAGCACTGACGTTTTCCATGACTTGCAGCTCGAGTTGTCTCTTTGGAAGGTAATCATTTGCAATTATGCAAAAACATTGAAAAGCTAAATCTACGCTCAAATGTACTGTACAAATTCCATTTAACATGTAATTGCTTATATTGGCAATCTCTGTATTGACTTTCCCAAGCAGGATTCAATTAAATGAATCTTTCTTTCTTATAAAATGATCACTCAACTCATTTACAACAATTTTATATTCAACATGCGTTTGTATGATTTTCATGACAAATATCTTATTACAGCACAATTGTGGGTTTTCATCTGATAATAATTATTCCACTATCTGGCATTGCCTTACAAAAAATCAACATATTATAAAAAACTGCATCCATCATGTAAGTGGAACCAGGGAATAAATTAGTCAAAATTCTAAGCTAACTGAGTTTCAGTTCAGGGTACCTCCAGTAGTATTACTGATAATTTTTCCTAAATCTCTCATCTAAGATCTCTAATAAGATAAAGGGCCCATAATTGCTTATCATTTCCTGTGAAGGGCTTTTTAATCAGAAAAACAAGTCTCCTGTTTAAAAAATGGAACCAAAAAACCGTAAATATACTGGGAAATGTTTTCACAATCTCATTTAAATAAAAAATAGTTGTTTGTTGTTGCATATTTGTGGCTTAGTTGGACTTCTACTTTAAAAAGCAATAAAAATGATTTAATCTTACTTAATTGCAAAATGAATAGTACCTGATCTCAGTAAAATCCTAAATACAGTTTCCAACTTGTTATATAACCATTTCTTCACATTAATCTATGAAATATTGAGATTTTCTTTTGGAAGAAAATATTAAGCTAATAAAACAGTAAATATTTAATACATCATATACTTTCCTCTAAAATGAGAAATTCCAAATCAACTTCCATTCAATTTTGGCTTCCCTTTAACCATATTGACCCTAGTTTGTTTTTGGACCTTAAAATAGTATTGTTTCTGTTTCTATGGAGTACCTTTCTTGAATGTATCATCATTAGAATTGCATAATGATTTTCTAGATTGTAGTCATAGTAAAATTCTTCTTCAATTAGCTTTAACAAAGGGGAAAGTACACCCTATTTAATAAATGATACTGGGAAACTTGGCTAGCCAACTGAAGAATGAAACTGGATCCCTCTCTCTCATCTCATAAGAAAATTAACTCCAGATGGATAAAACACTTAAATCTAAGACCTAACGCCATAAAAATTATTGAAAATAATCTAGAAAAACTCTTCTGGACATTGTCCTGGGCAAAGAATTAATGACTTAAACCCTGAAAGCAAATGCAACAGAAACGTAAATAAATAAGTGGGACTCAATTAAACTAAAAAGCTTCTGTACAGCGAAAGAAATAATCATCAGAGTAAACAGACAACCCACTGAATGGGAGAAAATATTTGCAAACTATGCATCTGATGAAGGACTAATATCCAGAATCTAAAATGAACTCAGATATATTATCAAGAAAAAAAATATTCCCATCAAACAGTAGGCAAATGACACAAACAGATATTTCTCAAAATAAGATATACAAATGACCAACAACCTATGAGACAATGCTCAATATCACAAGCCATCAGACTTATGAGCACAATGAGATACCACCTTGCTCTTGCAAGAATGGACATTATTAAAAAGTCAAAACTAATAGATTTTGGCTTGTATGTGGTGAAAAGCGAATGCTTAAACACTGCTGGTGAGAATGTAAATTAGTACAACTCCAGTGAAAAACAGTATGGAGACTTCTTAAAGAACTAAAAGTAGATCTATCATTCACTCCAGTAATCCCACTACTGGGTATCTACCAAAAGGAAAATAAATCATTATATCAAAAAGACCCCTGCATGCATATGCTTATTGCAACACAAGTCACAATTGCAAAGATATGGAACCAACCTATGTGCCCGTTGACTAATGAGTAGATAAAGAAAAGGTTGTATATACACACCCTGAAATACTCAGCCATTAAAAAAATGAAATAATGTCTTTTGGAGCAACTTGGATGGACCTGGAGGCCATTATTCTAAATGAAGTAACTCAGGAATGAAAAACCAAATACCGTATGTTCTCACTTATAAGCGGGAGCTAAGCTATTGGCTTAAAGAGTGATATAATGAACTATGGAGACTCAGAAAGCAGAGGGTGGGAGGGAGGAAAAGGATACAAACTACATATTGGGTACAACATACACTACTCAGGTGAAGGGTGCACTAAATTCTCAGACTTCACTACTATATAATTCATCTGTGGAGGAAAAAAAAAAAAACCACTTGTAACCCAAAAGCTATTGAAATTAAAACAAAAATTTTAAAGAGGCAAAATTGAAGACATTATGTAGGTACTTATATAATCAAAGAGCACAAATGTCAAAAAATCAGACTGTATTAGACCTGGTAAATTATGTCAATAGTTCAATATTTGTTGTCATTTAACTTTAATACTGTATTCTCATTTACTAAAGTGTTACCTTTTTTTATTATGACAGTGTGATATTTGAGTTCATGCTAATGAGCTGACTCTTGGTGGGGCTCCTAGATTGCTTCAGGATGAGGAATGTGTGCCAGAGGAGCCAACCAAGTGATGAGAAGCTTGGAATTTTCAGCTCCAATCCTTAACCTTTGGGAATGAGAGACAGGCTGGAGATTCAATCACCAATGGCTGATGATTTAGTCAATTATGCCTATGTAATGAAACCTCCATAAAACTCCTAAATAAAATGGTTCAGAGAGTTTTCCAATTCACGAACACATTCACATGCCTGGAGGGTGGCACATCTCAAATCATAATGGACAGAAGCTCTTGAGTTCAGGACCCTTCCAGACCTTGCCCTGTGGAGCTCTTCATCTAGCTGTTATTTTCTATACTTTATAATAAACCAGTGACCGTGTTTCTGGGAGCTACTATAGCAAATTATTGAACCTGAGGAGGAGGTAATGGGAACCTCTGATTTGTAGGCAAGGTAGACAGAAGTGTGGGTAACCTGGAGACCCACTATTTGTGACTGGCATCTGAAGTGGGGGGCAGTCTTGTGGGACTGCCCTCTTCGCCTTTGGTGTCTGCACTGACTCTGGGTAGTGTCAGATTTTAATTAAATTGTAGGATACCCACTTAGTGACAGCAGGGAATTGGAGAATTACTTGGTGTAGAAAACCTATACATTTAATATCAGAAATGTTGTGAATAATTATAGGAGTCATATATAATATATTCTTTCTTTGTCTTACATGACATCCAGTCTCTCATACTCCCCACATACTCAAAACCCTGTTGACTGTCTGCATTAGTTTTCTAACTCTGCGTAACAAATTACCCAATACTTTACACCTTAAAACATCACATTGTCTTAATCTTATTTTGTTGTGGGCCAGTCTTGAGAGCAGCTGGCTCAAGATCTGTCATGAGGTTGCAGTCCAGATGTCATCTGCATCTTCAGTTATTTAAAGGCTCAACTGGGCTGAGGGTTCCACCTCCTCACTGGCTCACCGACATAGTTGTAGACAGGAAGCCTTAGTTCCTCTGGCTCTTGACAAGTCTTGAGCTCCTATCATATTGGCTTCTGCATGGGATCCCACAAGACAGCCTACTTTCCCTTTAGTGAATAATCTGAAAGGCTGCAGAGCTTTTTTTGATCTACTGTTGAAAGATTAATTCCATTAATTTCTTCCATACTCTACTCACTAGAAGCAAGTGGCTAAATAAAACTCCACTTAAGTGGAATGTGAATTAGACTCCACCTTTGAGTGGGGAAGAGGTAGAAAAATTTGTGGACATATTTAAAAAGAACCATATTCCCCTGCTTCATTTTTCTGCTTTCAAAACCCAACCAAAGGTCACCATGTCTAGGAAGATTTTATGACCACTTCTGCCTACGACAATTTGTCTAATTTTCTAGTCCCCTTCCCTATATTTACCACACAGAAGTTACCAAATAAATGTGGTATAAATGAACTGCTCAGTCCACGGACCTAGGTGGTCCAATTCTGTCTGCTTTAATGAGACTCCAGAATTTGTATTTATTTTTTAGAGTTTTGTTTGATTTCTGTGTATAGCTATGTTTATGAACCCCTGGTAATAAATTATACACAAGAAATGGCAAATTAGCATTAAACATGTCTAAAAGATATATTTTTAAAAGATACTGTTAGAATTTGGACCATGTTTTTCCCAGAAAAATCATAAAAACAAGAGTTAGGTGTGGCTGGAATAAAATTCTCACGTGAAAATTTGTCTGCATATGCAACATAGCAAATAGCAAATCATGTTCTAGTATGATGACTAGTTTTATTCGCATGATATATCTGTATTTACTTTAAACACATTTCAAAGGAATACACCAATTAATTTGTTCTAATATGCAATGTTGAATGTATGTATACAAATGAGGTAATTTTTGAAATACTGTGGACTCTTGAGAATAGTGATAAAGCCATTTTTTAAAGTAAAGATTTATCAGTATAAAAAATGCACAAATACAAAGCAACATTCCTACAGGGTTATTCATTGCAGCACTATTTTTGATCATGAAATGCTGGAAAAATCTAGATGTCATTCAAGGTGAGTAAACTATGGTATACCCACACAGTACAGTAATGTGCAGACATTAAAAAATAAACAGTACATATGATCTTTATGAACTGATAAAGAGTGATTTCCACTATGTGACATCAAATAAGAAAGCAAGATTACAGTGTAAAAAGATATATAGAGTAAATTTTCCATAGAAAAAAGAGAGGAGCCTCAGATTTCATATGAACAATCAGATTTATTTTATGTGTGTTGTGCATGTACCTATGCACACTTGAAAAAAATTTATAAAGAAACAGAAGTAACAACACAAAAACTAATTTAAATAGTTACTTGTAGATGGGTCAACGGGAGGAATGTGGAAGGCAAACGAGGCTCTTAGTTTACCTTTTTATATTGTATTGCCTTGGGAACCATGTAGATGTTTCACATATTCAAAAACAAAATAAATTTAAGGCAAATGCACAAAAGAAACTCCTAAAATTGAATACGATGAAAAACAAATTAATATATATGTATAATACAAACACCAGAATAAAAGAAGATTTCAGGTTATACTTGATCAGAATTCAGCCTCAAAGTTATGTGGAAAAAAATTTTAAACTTTATACAGCAGGTTTTTTGTTGGTAGAGAGAATGAGTATATTAATTCTGAAAGTATTTTGTATGAATTAAGTGATAGAATAAATGAATAAATATACTGTTGTATTTTGGAGCCAATGTTCTCAATGTGAGAAAAGAGATGACAATATAGAATTAAGGAAGGGGAGGAAAAACTCTGTGTTATTGCAATAGAATTAGCAGTAATAATATAAATCCATGATTTCTAAACTATAAACATTTTCTGCTTCTTTACACTGAAAGGATTAAATGAAATTGTAACAAGAGCATCTAGTTTCCAGAACATGGGTTCTAATGGTATTATCTTTGTGGGTGGGAAGGAGCCAGACCTTGTAGAGAAAGGGCTGGTTTGGAGCCTGGGACACAAAAATTATACACTGAGTCTGAATCAAGGACCAGCGGGAGCATGTTGTGAGAGCACAAGATCTTTTCATCGAAAGACACATGACAAAAATGGATAGGCCAGCCACAGACTGGGGAAAAATATTTCTAATACATACAACTGACAAAGCACTCCACTCTGGTTCATCTGACGTACGAATACATCTGACTAAGGAACTCCTTCAAATCAGCAATAGGGAAAGGAACAGCCCATTAAAAATGAGAAAATAATGTAAACAAATGGTTCAAAAGAGAAGACATATGAATGGTCAGCAAGCTCACAAAACAAGGGAGCTCAGTATCATTAGTCAATAGGGTAGTGGAAAATAAAACCACAGGAGTTACTACCTTATACTTATTAGGATATGTTTGTCTGGTAGTGTATAGTCTAACAGTTCATATCTGTCTCTTTTCTCTAGAGAAGATTGATTTTAGACACACTGATGCTTCTACCAAGGTGTTGTCAATTAGTTTCATTGCACCACTACAGAGGCACCAAAGGTTAGTTTGTTCTACTGTTGGTGTTGCTGTGTTTGATCATTTGAATAAGCTGGTGTCTGGCAGATCTGTGAATTGTAAAAATATCTTTTTTTCTTTGTAAATGTAGTAAAATAGGAAGTATGGATTTTGGTATTACCTTTATTTTTAGTATATTGTACTTAATCATAAATTAATATAACTTAATTTTTTAAAATTATTATGTTTAATAACTGGCTCATAAAATTCCTGAAAATAAACAATTGGCTCTTGTGAGCTATTAATAGTATAAACTTGATCCAGCACATCACTATGATCATTCAACACAGTCTCAAATATATAAAACACCAAGTTATATAAATACATTGTGAATAACATGCACTAATAATTACAGTTCTATATTTTAGTACACCCCACTTGGAACCTGACTAGACAGAAATATGTAAAGGCAGAAAATATGAATAACATGACAAATTATATTATCTAATATGGAGCTATCACTATTGGTTGGTAGGTAGATCAGATGGATAGATACAACAGAGAAAACACACGGGTTTTTTTTGTTTGTTTGTTTTGTTTTGAAATGGAGGAGTATCACTCTGCCGCCCAGGCTGCAGTGCAGTGGTGGCGATCTCGATTCATGCAACCTCCTCCTCCCAGGTTCAAGCGATTCTCCTGCCTCAGCCTCCTGAGTAGCTGGGATTACAGGTGCCCACCACCCTGCCCGGCTAATTTCTGTATTTTTAATAGAGACGGGGTTTCACCGTGTTTGTTGGCCAGGCTGGTGTCCAGCTCCTGACCTCAAGTGATCCGCCAGCCTTGACCTCCCAAAGTGCTATGGTTACAGGCATGAACCACCGCGCCCAGCTAATGCATTATGTTTTAATATTCATGGCCCATTCACAGAAAGTCAGACATTTATTGGGCCACAAGGAAAGCCAAAGTAAAATTTAAAGACTCAAACATGGCACAAAACAACTACAAACAAACCGCCACTATTGATTATATTCTTTTACCAAATTGCAGTGAGGTTAAAAAACAACAAAAGGATCGCTAAAATTAGATATGAAAATTGAAAAAAAATGATATTATAAAATGATCCTTGAAGTAGGAGAGAAATCACAAGTTATTTAAGGCTGAATGAAGACACAGACTAGATAAATAAGGAATATGGCTACATTAGTAGCACCTGTGAGTGGTAATAGTAGTTCTGAGTACATTTTACAGTAAAGAAGAAAGTCTGAGACTTTTGATTTTCACTTGTAAAATGTATTAAATTGTCAGTTTCTAATATCAAAAGAAAAACAATAGGGAAACAATCAAAAAACAAGAATATAAAAAAAGCAAAAAATAAGGTTAAATAATATATTTTAAAACAACAAAATCAAAACCTAATGTCATAGCTTATAACACAAAAAGAATAAATGGTTATACATACTATATAATAGACAAATCTCTGACATGACCAAACAAGGAAAAAGAAAAGGACAGAAAGAACAGAAAGAAAATAAAACATATATAGATTTAAAATTTAAAATATTATGAATAATTGTATAGCCATAAATTTTAACATCTAAGATAAATATACAACTTTCTAAAAAAGAATTAAATTCTACATTTAACTCCAAAATAAATAAAATCTTGAACAGATCCCAAACTGTTGAAGACACTGAAGTGATATTCTAAAATTCCTTTATTGAAAAATCATCAAGCTCAGATGGCTTCACAAATGATCACTGCCAAAATTCCAGGACCCTGTCTTAATGAGTTGATTCTGAATATAGAAAAAGATAGAATGTTTATCAGTTTATTTGATGAGGTCACTATAGCTGTAGTACCAAATTGAGATAAGAACAGTCTAAGGTAATTGAATTAAAGGTCAATTTCATTATAAACATCAATTAAAAAATTAACTATAATATTGGCTGCCATATGTCTCTATATCATTGACTTAGTTTGCAGCATTAATAACTCTGTTCAAACCTGGCTCCAATGGTGTTTTAAATCTGTTTACATGTTTTTGGTTTTCTTGCAAGTATTTCTTCTTACAAGGACCTTCCTTTTCATCTTGTGAAGTTGTATTTTCATATCATAATCTATTATCTCCTTCTGGCTACTGCTTCTATTTTAGAAATTATGTCTTTTGAATCATATTAAAGGTATCAAGCCATATTTAAATTTTTTGCATTCCCTAATAATTACCCCTTAATAGTTCACTCACAAAAATTACATTAATAACATAAAAAACTGGCCCATAGTGTAACAAAGTAGATGGATTTGTTCCAAGAATTTCTTCATGCTAAACACCATATAAGAATATCCTTACAGTCCTGGTTTAGTGACCCAGGCCTGTAATCCCAGCACTTCGTGAGGCCGGGGTGGGCGGATTGCTTGAGCTCAGGAGTTCAGACAAGCTTGGGCAACATGGCAAAACTCTGTCTCTATAAAAAAATACAAAATTAGCTGGGCATGGTGGTGCACCCCTGTAGTCCCAGCTACTTGGGAGGCTGATGTGGGAGGATTCCTCGAGCCTGGGAGGCAGAGGTTACAGGAAGCTGAGATCGCACCACTGCCCCCCAGTCTGGGCGACAGAGCTAGACACAGTCAAAAAAAAAAAAAAAAAAAAAAAAAAGAATATGCTTACAGAATATAACTTTATATCTGAAAAGCATATAGTTAAATAATTTTAATAATAATGTGCTAATGATTATTATTACTAAAATGTAAAAAAATCAAACATCACTCATCACTCTTAGAGTGCTTAATATGTTTCAGAAATGGTTTTGTTTGATATTGATATTTTCTTTGTGTTGCTGTAACAGAGTACATGAGAATACATGAGTTTGTGTAATTTATAAAGAAAAGGTATTTACTTGGGTCACAATTCTGAAGGCTGGGAAGTCTAAGAAGCTTGGAGTAACGTGTTTGGCTTCTGGTGGGGACCTTGTGCTGGTCACACAATGTGGTGGAGGAGCTAAAGGAGAAGGGGAGTGTGTAACAACCTGCTTCATAACAACCCACTTTCTCTGGAACTAATCCATTTCTGCAAGAACTAACCAGTCTTGTGGAAAATACATTAATCTATTTTAATGACCTGATCGCTTCTGAAAGGCACCACCTCCCAAGACCAGCATATTGGCAATTAAATTTCAACATGAGTTTTGGCAGACACAACCCACATCCAAACCATAGCACATATTATGTGTGAGGAAATTGGAACTTAGTCCTAAGTAAGGAATGTGTTCCAAATCAGGCAGCTAGTTAGTGGAAGAGCCAAAATTTAGATTCATTCAGATATTCTTGACTTCATATTCTGTCTTATCAAATACTTGGCCCCAAGGTACTGTTGGGTATTATAAGGTACCTACCCTCTATACTATATAGAGCTCAGGAGTTCCAGACCAGCTTGAGCAACATCAGTTTATAGTTTTAGCATCTGTTCAGTTTCAATTATGTCTATCTATCTATCTATCTATCTATCTATCTATCTATCTATCTATCTATAAATGTGTGTGTGTGCATGTGTGTGTATAATTTATTTAGTACTCTCCTTTTTCTCAAAAGCCTTTGGCAATTTTGAAAATAAAATCTAAGAATTTAACTTATTTTTTCTTTAGGTTAAAAATGTATATGCCTGTTGAACAGATTCCCTGTGGTAGGATGTATAACATAAAAATAAAAATGGATATGAAAGATAACATTACCCTGATATTCATTTAAATATTCTATGTAATAGTGAAAACATGACAAATTTTAAATATCTTTAGAAAATGAGTTAATTAAGTTATTTTAATACTGTCAGTGGAAAACTATAAAATCATTAAAACCGGTATTGTAGAACACAGCAACATGAAAAGGTGTTAATAAACAATCAAGTTATTGTTTCTGTTTAAAAAATATTTTTTACTGAGTTGTAAACTTAAAAAGGGTTACTTTTATGGTATGTGAATTACATGTCAATAAAAATTTATATTTTTAATTAAAAATATCCATTGTTCTGTAGCACAAATTAAAAGAAAGGGGTTGAGGTATTTCGTTTCCTAACTGTAAATGATCAGACACATCCTTCTCTCAATTGCTGAACCAATAATTGGGTTGAACCAACATCAACCCAAATTCTCATGTTTTATTCTTTTATTTTTGTGCACAGATCATGTTCTATGCCTAAAATAACAAAATACACCAAAATATCAACATGGTCTACCTGTTTGTAGAGGGATCATGAATAAGTCTCATATTTTATATTTACACTTAAATTTACCTCCCAGTTTTTCAATGTTAAGTGTTTCTTTCTTATGAAACAAGAAATATAAGCCAGACGCTGTGACTCACGCCTGTAATCCCAGCACTTTGGGAGGCCAAGGTGGGAGGATCGCTTGAGGTCAGGAGTTGGAGACCAGCCTGGGCAACATTGCAAGACCCTCTTCTCTACAAAAAATTTGAAAAAAAAATTAGCCAGGCTGGTGACATGCACCTGTAGTCCCAGCTATTCTGGAAGCTGAGGTATGAGGATCACTTGAGCCCAGAGGCTGAGGCTGGAGTGAGCTGTGCTTCTGCCATTGCATTACAGCCTGGGGGATAGATTGAAACTATCTCAAATCTAAAAAAAATATATATATATATAGATATAGATATATAGATAAAATATAAAATATCATATATATAATTTTAAAATATATATAATTTTATATTCTTTGTAATGGCTAATTCTCAACAGAGGTGCTAACACTGTTGAAAGCAGGGGTTCTCAATTAAGGAGGTTTTTATTATTTGTTAATTTTAAACATAGATATCTAATGCTTTGCATAAAATAATCTGGCAATACCTGACTATTTGTATTAGCAGACTCCTAATGTGCTGTCTGGTCCAGGCTTTGCTAAGCATGACGACAGAATGTGGGCTGTGAAGCTGGGAGGGGCCAAATGTGGATTACCATAATCAGCAAGGATGCATTTTCATAACTGCCACACCAAAGTGTGCTGCTTGACTTTCCCTTCCCGTTTATTTGCAATAAATAATACATATGATTTGTTCTTATTTAGTCTGGTTTTCTGAATTCTGTTGGGCAAATGAAAACAAGCTGACAATCGGTGAACTATTTCTTTGTCATACTTGAAAGTAATCAAATGTATTTTATACCCATCTGCAAAATGAGAACTAAATGACATCAAAATAGGATTGATGTGAGGACATTATCAAGTAGCATATATATAAAAACATTATAAATTTTAGCATATCTACTGGACATTTAAAATAAAAATTCTGTAAATATGAAAAGGTATTCTTAAATTTTTTTCTATTATGAACTTTACTAGTTCCTAATGAGGTAAACATCCCTCAAATGTCAGCCAGAAATGACTTATGTGTTCATATATTGAAATTATTATATTTTGCCTTGCTTATATTAATGGTCATAAAGCCTTGTGGGTTGGGTGTGCTACTGGGTGTTAGGATTATCTTCCTGGCAGTAGACTCATTAGCTAGATAGCAACATTGGCCAATGCGTTCCATGTTGCCTAAACTACTTTAGATCCCCAGGCCTACTTCACAGTTACTGCATTAATATGTCAGGGGGATTCTTAGTTTACATCAGGAAAATTTCGGGATCATTTGTTCAGGGATTTAAAAGATTGGCTGTGGAGTCAAAGGAACAGATTAAATGAGACTTTCTGTTCCACTTCTTTGTTTTTTGTTTTTGAAATTTCTTTGAGTCAGGGTCTCACCCTGTCACCCAGGTTGCAGTGCAGTGGTGTGATCTTTGCTCATTGCAACCTCCGTGTCCCAGGCTCAATTGATCCTCCCACTTCAGCCTCCGGAGTAGCAGGGACTATAGGGGTGTGCCACCATGCCTGGCTAATTTTTGTATTTTTTGTAAAGATGGGGTTTCACCATGTTGCCCAGGCTGGTCTTGAACTCTTGGCCTCAATCCAGATCCTCCTGCCTTGGTCTCCCAAAGCACTGGGATTATAGATATGAGCCATCATGCCTGGCCTCCACTTTGTTTCAGACATTTAAATTCCCTGAGCGTCAGTTGCTTCCTTTCTAATATGAAAACTCAAAAGAAGCTAGGTGACTGGATAATTATGAGGATGGAATTAATATACATAGAGCACTTAGGATAGTACCTAGTACAAACTATTTTCAATCAGTTTTTGCTATTTTTATTGTTCTTATTACTTTTTCAATGGGTAAAGGAAGATTATTGCACCATTTTTCTTCTCTCAGTAAGTGTTCAGTACAAAGTGCTCCATAGTGATGATGACAACTAAAGGTGCTCCATCTGTATAAGTCTTGTCATTTAGGATACCCCATGAAAAATGTCCAAATGTTTGACTCTCTCCTCCACAAATTAACTTTTTTATGCTTATATCTTTAAAACTTTCTGCAATTAATATTTTTTAGTGGTTGGTCCTTAAATTATATCTTATGAAGGCTTTACTGTATCTCAAATTCATCTGCAGAATCATTTAAAATTCACAAAGCCTTGCATTATCACACATCAAATGTCACAGTCTGGCAGTTAATCTTATTGAAAGGTTAGTTATGTGTAGCACCTGCAAAGGTGTCTGAACTGAAGATTCCCAGGATTTGATGCTAAAATGGGGATGAAGGTAAAATTAAATTGGGGATTGGGAAGGCAGCTGTGTATTAACTGAGTTTTGGGTATCTCAGTGCCTGCAAACTTCCAGCCTGTTTTTCACTGTTTTTTGATGACAAAGATAACAACACATATAACAAACACTATACTTCTTTTTAAAAAATGAAATAGATTGTAGATTTTTTTCTTCCTATGTAATTCTGTAATAAAACAAAATTAAAGGTATTTGATAATAAAGTATTTGGCTTTTAGTTATCTACTAAATTTAGGATTTTTAGAATGCTGAATGCCATACGGTCTCAATTAATATGTCTAAATTATCTTCAGTATGCAGAAAATTAACTTTTGATATACAGAAGAATTTAAATATTAGTCTAGTCCCACTATGCATAATGTCTGTGTTCAATTTCTGCAAGGCTGTGTGCTCTGGGAATGCAATCTTTAATATTTAACTCATTCTAAATATAATTAGCAAGGACAGACTGCTGGGAAAAGGGAAAAAGAACACAGCCTGTTTTGGATTATACACTTTTTGATTATTTCTTAGACACAAATGTCAAGAAGGACAAGGCAGGTAACAAAACTGAGTGCAAATATTTTCTCCCACTCCATGGGTTATCTGTTTACCTTGATGATTATTTCTTTTGCTGTGTAGAAGCTTTTTTAGTTTAATTAGGCCCCATCTATTTATTTTTGTTTTTGTTGCATTTGTTTTCGTGTTCTTGGTCATAAACTCTTTGTCTAAGCCAATGTTTAGAAGAGTTTTTCTGACATTGTCTTTTAGATTTTTGTTTTGTTTTGTTTCAGGTCTTGGATTTAACTCTTTGATCTATCTTGAGTAGATTTTTGTATAAGGTGAGAGATGAGAATCCAGCTTCATTCTCCTACATGTGGCTAGCCAATTATCCCAGCACCATTTGTTGATTAGGGTGTCCTTTCCCCACTGTATGTTTTTGTTTGCTTTGTTGAAGATCAGTTGGCTGTAAGTATTTGGCTTTATTTCTGGATTCTCTATTCTGCTTCTATTGGTCTATGTGCCTGTTTTTATACCAGTACCATGCAGTTTTGGTGACTATAGCCTTATAGTATAGTATGAAGTTGGATAATGTGATGCCTCCAGATTTGTTCTTTTTGCTTAGTTTTGCTTTTGCTATGCGGGCTCTTTTTTTGGTTCCATATACATTTTCATGTTGTTTTTTCTAGTTCTGTGAAGAATGATGATGGTATTTGGATGGGAATTGAATTTGTAGATTGTTTTTGGCAGTATGGCCATTTTCACAATATTGATTCTACCCATCTATGAGCATGGGGTATGTCTCCTTTTGTCTGTGTTGTCTGTGAGTGCAAGGGGCCAGCTGAGATTTGCATGTCTGATTCAATGGGGCTGGCAGACCTTTACGCCTACCCACTTCAATTCATGGTCAACTAGTAAGAGTGCTAGGCCAGTACTGTTGCTGATCCTTATAGTGACTCATTTTCTTAAAGACTGACCATGCTGGCCAAACCAAAGCTATCTGCAGATGGTCTGTGGCCAGACGTTTTTCGTTTATTACTTCTGTCAGATATAGTGAGGGCTAATCATACAACAGATGCTTGAATTTAGTAAAAAAATATGCTCAGAGCCTTTACGAAACCATTGTTTCATAAATAGTGCTACAGCACAGTGTTCTCTTGGGGCTTATTTATTATAAAAATAGATAATTTTATTACTTCCTAATAAAGATGTTTCTCTCCTTATGTGACAGCAAGTAGTCACTAACATCATGTACGACAGATATCTGGAAATAGGTAGTTTAACTCAGCACTTTCCAGGGGAGTTGTATAGAGAGGAATCACAGGTATTCCTGTTTAATTTCATCAAGGCTAAGTGTATATTGGGGTAGTGGACATTGTGTGATTTTCCTTCCATATCAATGCTCCTCCCACCACTCCCCCATCACTCCCACTCCCCACCAACCCCCGCCCAGCCTAAGAGTCTTAAGCAGTCTGTTTCAAATGCCCTGGGGCACTGGGTAGGAAAGTTATTTAATATTTTGCTGTTGGTATACTTTGTAAAGATGGTGCAAGGGGGCAACTTTTCTGCTAAAAGATCAACATACAAGCAGCTTTTACAGGGATTCTCTCCCCAGAAACACAGTAAAGTGTGGCTAACATAGCTTTTTGGTTGGCACAATGTGTAGAATTCAGTAACATTGTGATTGACTGACACTTTGCAGTAGGTTCAGCTCCCATTGTCATACCAGACCCCAGTTGTGGAATCAGTCACTTACTCGAGCACTAGTTGAGTGGTCTGGACTAGACTCCTCTAAGATTTCTCCAGATTCAAGATGCTTTATAAACACCCTCTTCAAGCGCCTCCTTTTCTTAGTTTGTCCAGCAAGAAATGTCTCTTCTCTCTGCTTTTCAAGGTATTTATGGATACTTTTTGTGCCCTACTAAATCAGGGCCTTCCAGTTTGGAGGAAAAAATGTGTGCAGGCATGTATGTGTGCTGGAGGTGGGTTGGGTGGATATTTGTTAAGGGAGCCATCAGGATGAGCCACTCAGATATTTCGAGACAGCTTGCTATGGAGAGCCCAGTTGACTAAGAGCTCAAGCTGCTACTCCAGAGAATGTGGAGGCCTCAGTTCCCATGGACTGTAGCCTGCCAGTGACTGAGGAGAGTGGGGGTACCAGTGCCAGCCCATTCCTGCCCAGTGAAGGGTTCTGCATAGGTAGCTTATTTGGGGAACTCGTCATTGACTTGGGAGAGAACTTTTCAAACCTGAGCCGTGGTCTGAGACTCTTTCTGCCCAATTCTTCTCTTCTTTCCCCTTCCCAGGTTTCACACCTAACTTGTGGTCTAAAGACTCTCCCTGCTTACTCCTTCTCTGTTCCCCTTTCTCCTTCACAGGTCTATTCCCTCCAGTAAATTTCTTGAATGAAGTGTCTGCTTCTTGCAAGACCTGAACTGACATATGTGTATACTGCATGGGGGTGTGTGTGTGTGTATATATATACACCATACATACATATACACACATATAAATATACATACATATATACAGATACACATACACACATACATAGAAATATATACATATATACACATACATACATATATAAATATAAATACATATACGTTAACTATATACATACACACAGAATTGCCATACAGAAGAAAAGAATATCAGTAAAATGTGGAAATTGCATTAATTGGTATTTGACTTTCTCAGTATGTTAATATTTTGAAATAATCTGAGACAGGCTTTCCCAGAATTAAAAAAGAAAACTTCCAGGAAAGAGCAAATACTGCGTAAGAGGATCTGATTTCCATTTGTGACAACTGTGGCTGTTTAGTGGCTTCGAGAACCACTAAGCTTTCCACAATTTCTCTGCAAAAACGGCACATGCAAATGAATCTGCAAAGATATTTCTCTCTGCTTAGAAAGAGATTGATTTATGTGGAGGTCTATGTTGTTTATTTTGATAAAACTGATCTCAATTGGAAGTCAATGTCTCTAAATAATTTTATCTTGGAGAAAGAGGTATGAACTTTATATTATAAAAATTTGATCAACTATCATCTTAGGTGCCAAGGCCAGTAAAGATTTAACTACATTAATATTAACTTACATTAGTATTATTTTTATTTTTATTAGTTCTTTGATTACAAAGTTATATAGGTTTTAGTGTTCCATCTTATTCTTTCCAAAAATCTTATTATTTTAGGGTGTGATTCTGTAGAACAGGAGGCTTTCCTACATTGTGGAAGAAACTCCAGTTTATATCTATAAAGATATATATTTGTTCATTCTTTTTAGAGAGCCAGGGTCTGGCAAATTAAAAGCTTTGTTTCACAAAGATTGCCCTCAAAAGGAGTTTCAAGGGCCTATTCTGGAGCTCAGAAACTGAGCACGGACTCTTTTATTTTCATTTATGTTCTAACAATCTGCCTTTCTCCATCAGGCAATGGATAATCCAGGCTGAAGTCAGGAAAGGCAAGTATTAAGAGTGCAAAGGAGAAGTAAAATACGTATGTTTGAAGACATGCCTTAGTGTAGGTTTATTGCTGCCGCTCACTAGTCACTATCTAAGTGGGACTCACTCCACATTTACCCTGCACATAGGATTTCAATTCACACAGCAGAAAGAAGAAAGAATATATTCACAGGTCACAGACTTTCAGAATCATTTGTTAAGTTGAAACAGTAAGTGAACACCCCTGCTCTGCTGTTTTAATTAGATAGACAGGAAAAACCTTAGACATAAATGTGACAATGTATTTATCAAATGCTCTTCACTACATCTTCACAGATGCAAAATATTTTCTCCAGCCACTTAAATGATAATTCTTCCCTAGGAAATTTCCATTTTGATTCCCTAAGAGAAGTACCAAAGTGTAAATATATTTTCAGTTTGCAGAAACAAATGAACATCATTTATTGATTCATAAGTCATCATGTAAGCTGCATGTCATCTCTAGGAGGGAAATATGAGATGCAGCTTCATAGAATTAAAGTCCAGTGGCGAAAAATAGAATTTTCCCTAATCCTACAACACAAGAGATGTAAGAAGCAAATACTGAGGGATTTGGAGAAAATTTAAGTAAGCATTTTCTGATAGAAGAGTCCTGAAATATTACAACATTAAAAAGGATTAAAGAATCAAAGTCAAATATCACACAATGTTTAGAGTTACTAAGATGATGCAAGGAGAAAGAGGATAGTCACGGCTAACATGGCCTTGTACTTCATAAATCTTATCTGACCATATTGATTGGCTAAGGTTTCGCAAGATCTCTGCTGTCCAATTCTTTTCATGAACTGTTTGTTTCATTATTTTATATTTTCCTGTTCACATGATTAAGAAAACAGAAAAATTAAAGATGAAATTCATCTCCATCAGTTATTCTGTAACAGTTCACAGTGGTAGGCAGTAGAATCAGTAGGAAAGAGAAAAATATGGATGTGATGGAAACTTACCCCAGACTTACTAAATCAGCTTTTCTGGGTGTGGAGCCCAGGCATCTTTAATTCTCTAAGTATTTATTATTATTATTATTATTATTATTATTATTATCATTATTATTATTATTATTAGAGACAGAGTCTTAGTCTGTCGCCTAGGCTGAAGTGCAGTGGTGCAATCTCGGCTCACTGCAACCTCTGCCTCCTGGGCTCAAGTGATTCTCCTGTCTCAGCCTCCCGAGTAGCTGGGATTACAGGCACGTGCCACTGTGCCCAGCTCATTTTTGAATTTAGTAGAGATGGGGTTTCACCATGTTGCTCAGGCTGGTCCTGAACTCCTGACCTCAGGTGATCCATCCACCCTAGCCTCCCAAAGTTCACTAAGTATTTCTGATGAGCAGTCACACTTAACTGCTAGTCTATAAGGGACACCTTTAATTGCTTTTAAAGTTTAAGTTTATCACCCAGGTATTAAACCTTGTACAACATACCCCCCATGACACAAGTTTACCAGCACTTGTAACAAACCAGCACTTTACTTCTGAACTTAAAAGTTTTTAAAAGTTTGCTTAAAAGCATGAGATTTTTCTAAAAGATTGCCTTGAAGTATCTATCAAGAACAAAACGGAGTCATTTTAATTTCCTTATGCAAATTTTAAAAGAAGCTATGCTAGGAAAATTCAAGGCCATCTGGAACTAAGATGCATGGCAGTCACCTAAAATCCTTGGCGGAAAAGGTAAGGCTGCAATCAAACAAAGTGAATTTAAAAGTCACCATTATCATTTTAAAATCAGAATTTAGAACAGAAATGTCAAGAACAGGTATTGTTGGAAGAAATATAAGATTTTTTAAACCCTCTGGCTCATATTCACATAGGTGAAATTAACTGCTCCAATACAAAATACCTTGTGATGAGTAAATTGAACCATCTTTTGCAACAAGAATGTACAAGGTCATTGGAAAGTGGGGTGGAGCCACTGCTGTGAAGTCTAAGGCTATGAGTGTTGTCAATATGTAACAATCCCTAAGGAAAACTGTTAAGTCACTGTGGACAGTACAGGAAAACTTTGGGCTAACAAGTATTTAAGTAAATAAGTATCTCCTTTGCAATTTGAAGATTATTTAGAAGTGAAATAATTCCCAGTACATAACCTGATGTAAACATTGCCTTATTTTCTTTTTCATTTTCAGGATAGCTATCCCTGCATTCAATAGCCACAAAGAAAGAAACAAAAAACATAAAATGTGAGATTAAAAAAATCATTAATTATGACTATAGTTTTTGTACATGTAAGTTTTACACATGGCTGTAATGACAAGAAGAAAGCTTCTGCATTGTCTTTGGTCCTGGTTATGATAAGTAACACTGTCCCCCAGATGGTATAGTGATAGACCCTATACTGTACTGAACTTCAAAAGGTATTTGTAAGATGGGCAGTTGCCAGTAAGTAGAATGCTTTCACCCTGCTTTAATATTAGTTTAACAACTGGAAAGATCTTGCTGCTTAAATATTAAACACATGTTCAATTATTAAACAGTTAGGATTCTTTTTCTGATTATTAAACCTGTATGTAAAGAACATTGGTGCTAATGTGCAGTCAGCTTGACTAGGGCCACAGTCTTGCTATATTGTGGATTTCAAATTGCTTCTATACTGTCTCAGGCATCAAAACAGGGCTTGGCAGCACCAAAATCTAACAAAAATGCAATTACAAACCACTTCTCAAAGTTTCCAGTGGGCACAGGGATCATTTCCAAGAAAGATGTTCAGATTATTGCTCAAGGCAAACTGACTTCAGATGATGATTTTGCCATTGATCTAACAGGAAAGAATTCCCTGCTAATGAACCTTGGGAGAGAGATTAATTAAAGAAATAAAAGATAACTCCTACCCCTACCCTTTATCGAATGTGAGTGAGTCTGACAATAAGACATGGGATTCATTAAAATTTAACAGTAAGAAAAAAATGTTACAAATAACTGAATTTCTGAATAAGTAGCAGTCTTCTATAAATACTGAGTCAAACAATCAGCTAATGAAGTTCAATACTCTATCATCCTTGAACATGTTACTATGAAATTTAAAAATGCAAAGAAGTTAATTAATGATTCTTTAAATTAATTTAATAGTATGAACTACCTCATCCAAGTTGATGGTTTGAATAATTCTAGGGGGTTCCTGTTCTCGTGAACCGATGACTTTGATCAATGTATTTTACCTTCTTGCTTTATTCTAATAGAAAATTAGAAAAGGAAATAGAAGGGAAATTCTGCACAATTAGATTTAAAAACAAAATGTCTTGATTATGCTGCTCAGTACCCAGCATTTCCTATGTACAGAAGCATTTAGCTACCTTGCTAAATTATTTTCTTGAAATTTAGTGTTATATAAGGTAAGTCCAGGAAGCATCAGCTCATATGCTTTGTGATAGGCATGGTGCTCGATCTTTACGTACAAAAAAAAAATATCAACAAGAGAAATGGCATCATCCAACTCTTAGGTCACTGGAAGGTACATGCACTGGAATCTGATTACACTGACTCCACTTCTCTTATCATTATCAAGTCATGTGAGTCTGGGCAAGTCACTCCATCTCAAGCAAAAAATACGTTGCTGGACTAAGTGCTCTCCAGTGTTTATTCTCACTCTACAATTACATGATATATAAGTTAATACAGGGAAATGTGGCTGAGATCATTCATAAACCTGGAAAATACGAAGTCATTAACATTTAGCCTTAGGATGCAATACTTTTCTTTCAGGAAATTACTTTCATATTTATATTCTGCCTGAGCTAGTGTTAAAACTAGTTTCCATTCCTAGGTCACACCAGATGACAGGGAAGTCAGATGATTCAGATTCATGCTTGGACAAAAGGTGAAACCTCCTCAAAATATTGACAATATTTAATAATCAATAACACAGAAGTCATAGATGGTATTTTATGTGTAAACGAACATGATCTCTCATGTCTTTAGTGGAGAACAAGACATAATCTATCTATGTATATATATATATATATTTTTTTTGAGACTGAGTCTCGCCCTATTGCCCAGGCTGGAGTGCAGTGGTGCGATCTCGGCTCGCTTCAACCTCTGCCTCCCAGGTTCAAGCGATTCCTGTGCCTCAGCCTCCCAAGTAGCTGGGATTACAGATTACAGGCGCCTTCCACCATGCAGGGCTAATTTTTGTATTTTTAGTTAAGACAGGGTTTCACTATGTTGGCCAGGCTGGTCTCCAACTCCAGACCTCAAGTGATCTGCCTGCCTTGGCCTCCCAAAGTGTTGGGATTACAGGCGCGAGCCACAGCACCCTGTGGAAGACATAATTTATTGAGAAAACCTTTAGTAAGTGCCTATTTTGTGCCTACCTATTGTGTTTAAAATTGTGTTAATGTCTGAAAAGAAATTAAAACCTATGGTCTCTTCCTTGAGCAAACTTAAAATGGTTGAGAGTACTCCAAATGTCAAAATAGTGTATCATTCAAACAAGACTACAGTTAACTAAGCAATAGCTAAAATATAAGCTGCACAGTGAGTTCAAGTTTCTTAATCAAGTATTAAATAGGTGAGAGGGAGGTGCTGGGCATGATGGCTCATATCTGTAATCCCAGCACTTTGGGAGGCCTAGGCAGCGGGATTGCTTGAGCTCAGGAGTTCAAAACCAGTCTAGGTGACATGGTGAGACCCTCATCTCAATAAAAATACAAAATTTAGCTGGACATAGTGGTATGCACCTCTAGTCCCAGATACGTAGGAGGCTGCAGTGGGAGGGTCACTTGAGCCAGGAAGCTGAGATTGCACCCTTGCACTCTGGCCTGGGTAGCCGAACGAGACTCTGTCTCACAAATAAATGAATAAATACATAAATAAATAAACTACCCAAAGGCGGATTGGGATCACTCTATCCCGATCCAAAAGGGAATACCTGGATACAATAAAAAATTAAGCATTAACTGAAAATCTGAAGAACTTTGAGGGATGGTTGGGCATGTCAAGATATTAGATCTCCCATAAAGTGTAGAATGAAAGTACATGATTTGATTTAAAGTTGTCTTTTAAGATACTTTATGTGAGAGTGTTACATATTTGTTAGAAATAGGGAGAAATGGTACTGGGTAGTATACCTTACGTCAGAAATGGAAATATTACAGTGATTAGAAATATTACAGTGACTAGAACATAAAATTATATGACATAAATTTTCAATACATTAGTTTTGCTATGGCAAAATACCCTAAACCTAAACTGATAGAGATTAATTGCTTGCTACATGTCCACTTACTCTGGAGAACCCTGGTCTGGATTCTAGTCGATAACCCCATATCTGGTTATATGATTCTAGGTTCAGAGTCACTTATCTCTCAATTTTTAAAGATGTTGCTGTATTGTATTCTGACATCCAACATTACTGTTGGAAAGTCTGATGTTATTTTGATCCTTATCCTTTGCATGTGATTATTTTTCCTCTATGAAAGTGTATTAGTGTGCTGGGACTAAAACTACAAAATACTAAAGACTGAGTGACCTAAACAATAGCTCTTGATTTCTTACAGTTCTGGAAGCTGGGAAGTCCAAGACTAAGGTTCCAGTTAATTTGATTTCTGGAGAGGGTTCACTGTCTCATAGACCGTCAACTTCTTGCTGTTTCTTCACATGAAGAAGAGAAAGAGCAAGCTTTCTGGTGTCTATTCTTATAAAGACACCAATACTATCAGATTGAGGCCCCACACTTATGACTACATTTTACTTTAATTACTTCCTTATTCCAAAGATTGTCAGATTGGGGGTTAAGGTTTCAACATATGAATTTTGGGGGACACAATTCAGTCCATGCAGAAAATACTTAGAAGTTTTTTTAATCCCTAGAATTCTGAAATTTCATAACGCAGGTTTATCTTCAGCTAATCCTGTCTGTCCTTCAATCTGGAACATTTCCACTTTTTAGAAAAATATATAATTCTCTTTTATTTCCTTTACTAAAATTTATATTATCTAAATATCAAATCTTTTGAAATTATCTTTTGATTTTCTCATACTGTTCCAGTATCTTTCATTTATTTATCTTTTTATTCTACTCTGGGATATTCCCCAACTGTTATACTATTATTCCACTTTGCTGCCTAAATTTTATTTCGATTATCCAATTTTAAGTTATAAGAGCTATCTTTTGGCCAGGCGTGGTGGCTCAAGCCTGTAATCGCAGCACTTTGGGAGGCCGAGACGGGCAGATCACGAGGTCAGGAGATGGAGACCATCCTGGCTAACACGGTGAAACCCCGTCTCTACTAACACACACACACACACACACACACACACACACACACACACACACACACTAGCTGGGTGAAGTGGTGGGTGCTTGTAGTCCCAGCCACTCAGGAGGCTGAGGCAGGAGAATGGTGTAAACCCGGGAGGCGGAGCTTGCAGTGAGCTGAGATCGCGCCACTGCACTCCAGCCTGGGCGGCAGAGCGAGACTCCGTCTCAAAAAAAAAAAAAAAAAAAAAAAAAAACCCAAAAAAAAAGAGCTATCTTTTTTCTTTGATTTATTCTTTCTTTCTCTTTCTCTCTTACTGTCCTCTTAACCCAATACATTTTCTTACTTGTTTGAGGACATAAATTTGAGCTTTTAAAAATTTTAGCCTTACATTATTTTGTGTCTTTTTTGCCCTCCATTTTCTGGTATTGTTTTTCCCCCACATTGAAGACTTTCATCAGCTGTCTACGTGTCTGTACATACGTAAGAATGAAAGAATAAAAACCTGATTAAAAAACTGAAGGTTGATGGGCAAAGCGGGTATTTATGGTTCTGTGGACTTCACTGCTGAGTCATTGCACGATCAGCTGGACTGTCAGTGAGAGTACGCAAAGGTTGTTTCCCTGTAATTATTCAGTGCTTCCAGAGATAATTGTTCTAGTTTTCTGTCGCCTTAATGCTTATGGTGAGAGGAGGGCGGCCGGGCACGGTGGTTTCACGCCTGTAATCCCAGCACTTCGGGAGACCGAGGCAGGTGGATCTTTTGTGGTCAGGAGTTTGAGACCAGCCTGACCAACATGGTAGAACCCCGTCTCTACTAAAAATGCAAAAATTAGCTGGGCGTGGTGGTGCGCACCTGTAATGCCAGCTACTCAGGAGGCTGAGGCAGGAGAATTGCTTGAGCCTGGGAGGCAGAGGTTGCCGTGACCCAAAATTGTGCCACTGCACTTCGGTCTATGCAACAGAGTGAGACCCTGTCTCAAAAAAAAAAAAAAAAGTAGGGCGTGGGGGCATGGTTTTGTCAACCTTTTCTGGAGTCCTATGAGCAGGGTTCTACAATTTGGCATTGAGACTCTTTTGTGTCTCCTCCCTTTTTAAAACTCATACTTTACCCCAGACGTTCACTGTACATGGGGGCCTGAGGTCAAAAGTCTTTTTTTTTTTTTTTTTTTATCTCTAGAAACTATCCCTCCTCTCTCCTGCCAGATGGAGATAAGATAGACCATCATTTCCTTGTTGCACAGAGTGGGTGAGGATTATGTGGTTCATCCTCCATGTAACACTCAAAATTAATTCTGTTTTCTTTCGCCTTTAGCTCCAACTCCTACGTCAATATCCTCTAGGCTTTTAGTTGTTACTTATTCCACCTTGCTAATTCAGTTGCCACCCTTTATTTTCTTTCTTTCATAAATTTGTTTACATTCCTTATCCATTGTGTTCTTATTTCTTCATCCTTTTTTAGGTTCGTCTGTCATGGCAAAGTACCTATATAGGCTGGTGTCCTTTGAAAGAATTTTCTTTAGTGACAATTAAAGAAGACATTTTAATTGTATGTGTTATCTGAAATGTACTGTTAGAAATAATGACTTCTCAGATTCAAAGAGAACCTATCGTAAAGCAATCGTCTACTTTGTGCAGTAATGTAACATCTCAGTAACACTCTTGCTCCTTTCTTTTCCGTTATCAACTGACAATCTTAAAAAAACCTATTTTCATATGATGCTTGACTGATAGTGTACTTGACATTTCTTAGTTATGGTAATGGTTTTGTAGAGATTAGAATTTATAACTAAATAAAGTCAGAAAAGGAAAAGTAAATGTGCATTAGCTAATATTTGTGTCTTATTTTAAAATAATTTTCAAATGATAAGATTGACATAATGTACATTGTTGATATATTCTTAAACACTATAACATGGAAATAGATTTTTTTTATAATTCAAAAATTAAATTTGAATACATCAGAATGGGGAATAGGAATAATCTGTTTAGGAGCTTGGATTTTGGAATTTGACAGTCCTGGGCTTGAATGAGAAAGCGTTGACATTTACTAGCTGTGTGACCATGGACTGTGATACTTAAATAGCCTCTTTTGTCTGAATTTCCTTATCTCTAAAATGTGGACAAATAGCAGTAAAATACTATCTGTATGGAATTGTTTTGAAGATTGCCTGAGATAATTTGGGTACCCCTCTAAGCATAGTGACTGACATAAACTAAATGTACAATAAACTCTTGCTAACATTAGCGTTACTATAATTAATATTCATGACTTATTAATTAGTGTGGGTCTCTTGGATTATGGAAAGAAGACCTAGAGAAAACTTGAAACAGTCAAGGGACTCTGCAGAATGAAACATGAAATAGAATTTGACAATGGTAGAATGAGTGTCTAATGGGCTGGAGGACTAGCAGTATAATGGGAATGTCAGAATACCCACGTAAATGCAGAAGAAAGCAAGCTCCAAGGAAGTTTGAAGATGAAGTAACTTAAGTCATCTGTATTTTGCAATGTATTGGAAATTTCTGAAGTTTCATTCCATTCATCATTTCACAGCTAAAATTAGAAACTGGGGAGGACTAATTTAAAGGATCAACTTTTCCAACTGAGCAGGTCTTTAAGGTGAGCTAGTGTTCAAGTAAAATTCAACTTTATATTTTAAAAAATGATGACCCACAATTCCATTGGAGCACCAGGCTTATGCAGAGTTTTGACTCAAGTGTATATTATAAAGCACTTTGCATTGACTATGCAAAGAGGCAAGCTCTTTCTTTGTTTAGTTGACACTTGCATTTATATGGAAAATTTAGTGCTAAGTTTCCATCTACTCATGTTCTGTCACCTTTTGATCCATTTCTTGTAAAAGTCAATATGTCACTATTCTCTGTATGTCAGTGGAGACTGATTGGAATGCTGACTTTAAAGACAGGTCAGAAAGTCATTGCAAAAAAAAGCCAACAACCTTTACTGGAACAAACAGAATGATGCTAAATGTCAAAGAACAAAAGATTTAGTCGCGATTTAAAGACTGACATGCAAAATGTTTAACTGTATTGCTGGGATATTAGGTTCTAAATTATGCAAAACCTACCAAAGCTCATGGGACAGTCATGCAGAGTCCCTTTGGAATGCCACTTCTCTCCCAGTTTCTCCTGGAGAGGAAGAAGAAGGAGAAATAGCCATATATACTTTTTGTGGGGGAACCTCCATCTACACTAAGGTATGTGGGAAATCTAAATACAAAAAGAAGAGAACAATTTCAAGTTAAAATTCTGGGCTTCACATCCCTAAACATGCTTTAAATAAACCATGTTATATCTCTAGAAAAGTGGGCCCTCTTATTTTCATGGATATTGTATCCATCAGTGCTTCATATAAAGAAGAAACATGATCTCTCATGTGGGTAAAAATAATCAGAAGAATGTATGGCAATGAGGCAGCCTACAACAATGTAAACTTTCCTTCTATATTGTTATTCTCGGAAAAGGTGTTCAACCTAGATCGTCTTACTTCAACTCATTCCTTAGGTTTGCCCTGTATTAGGTAAGTAAAGAGAATCAGCTCTAGGGTGAATATGGTCTGAGGCTGACATATGATGTTGGAGTTGAATTGAGGTTAGGTCAGGACTAGAGACAAGTATAAAATCAAGGATAGCTACTACTTACATTAATTGCAAAAATTAAAGTAGGTATTTTGTTTGTTTAATGAGGTTAAAATGCTTAATTTTCCTCTTTACATGATTTATTACATTTCAAAAAACATATATCAGAGCACTTGCTACATGCCACAGATTTTGCCTAATGATGATGAAACAACACAGAACAAAACGTTTTTGTTTGTTCCATTATTGTCAATTAGGAATTCAGGCACAAACCAGATAATATTTCTGTGATATGGTAAGGTACACAAAGGCACAGAACATCTTGAAAATGCTTGGCTGAAGCCCATGTTTCAGAGTTGGCTTCTAGAGAAGGTGACACTTTAGCTGACTCTCAAAGAATGTTTAGTGGCTATTATCTAGGAATACATGAAGAGCAATCCAAACAGTACTAGAAGGAGCAAAGCTACAGAGACATGAATATGTATGATTCACTCAAAAGCTACAAGTTGTTCAGCACTATTTTAAGAAAATAGTTGGGTAGTGGACAGATATGAGCCATGAAACATTAGTGTTTTATGCACTATTAGGACTTTCTATGATGATGGAAATGATCTGTGTTTGCACATGATAGCCTCTGGCCACATGTGGCTATTGGGCATTTGAAATGTGACTAGTGAAGCTGAAGACATGAATTTTAAATTTTATTTAATTAATTTCAATTGAAGTTAAAACTACGTTGCTACATATAGCTAATGGCAACCATTTGACACAGCAAAATTATAGAAGTGTATGCTATTCATACACAGCATGTAAAATCGCTTGGATACTATTCTGACAACAATTGCAAGCCCTTGATAATTTTAAAGCAGGGAAGTGGCATGGCAGAATTTGTGTTTCAGACTGATTATAGTGGCAAAATCATGGAGAATGGATTTGAGGGGACAAGATATGAGTCAGAAAGACTAATTATAATATGACTGTTATTATCCAAGGGAGAGAAACAGTAATAGGGCTAAGTTGGATTGATTTGAAAAAAACTATTTAAGAAATAAAGGACTTAGAGAGAAAGAGGGATGACATTAGAATTCTGGGTTGTATGACCAGGTATATACTGGTGCCAATGATATGACAGAACAATAAGGTGAGAGCAGAAGGATGAGAAAAAGGCATTTGCAACTGCAGTTTTTTCCAGGAAGAGTAAGACTCCAACACTAATAGCCGCCTCATCCAAAATAAGCCTGTTATCATTCAAGAAATCATGGCACACTGACATCTGCTATTTCCTACTGCCAGGCATCTCTGCCTTCTTTTGGTCAAAATATTATTTTATGTGGGAGTGATACCATTCTCTGATATCATGGAGAATGTTCTGAAAATAAAAGTAACACAGAGGCAAGTAGAGCTGAGGGAGATTTCTGATGATAACTGATTTGTATTGGTACCTGGATCTAGCATTGCCTACAACCAGATGCTTCTGGATTTTTCAGCTACATGATTCAATAAATTTCCCTTTTTTTGATAGATAGTTTGGGTTGTGTTTGTGATGGTCATAACTTAAAGAATCCTGTCTAAACACTGAACCAGAATCAGCTGACAGTGACTATTTGGCTGGCCCCACTGCCACTAAGGCAGAAAGTGATACTTGGGACAGCAAAGAGTGTTTACTGATATTGTTCCTATTCCTATTTGGAGTAAGGCATTCTGGGAGCAATGAGAGAAATTATTACTGTTGATCAGAACTGGAAACCCGTGTCAAATTTTGAGCATGTTTATCTCATCAGGAAGTCCATAGTCTTTTCCCAAGTGCTCAGTAATGGAGACATTTGCAACTGGCAACAGGGCAATTCTCCATTGTAACAATGTTCAGGTTTCTCTGTCACACTAAAAAGGAGAGTGACTAAAATTAAATCTCTCCTCCCTTACTTTACTTCTAAAAAGATTCCTAGGGTCATGTTTGGGGGGTGGTGATCTTTCTAATGTAAAGGCTAGACATGAACAAATATATTTTTAAACAACCTTATTGATATTACTTTAATATCAAACACATTCTACTCATGCTTTTGAAATTGGTAACAATTTTTAAAGATTATTAAACTGCTGAATAAACATTTAACATATTGTGATATTTAAGAAGTAGAACATAACGGCTGAGAAGGTAGGTCCACCTCTTACTGACTTTGGTCAGGTTACTAAACCACACTGTCACCTATGTATTAAATTCATTAATATAAAAAAAAAAAACTGTTCTGAAAAGTGCCTGAAAAATAGAAAGTGCTCAAAAATGCTGCTTCTTATACCAGGTATATTACAGTGTCATGCCACCTAAATATGAGTTTTTATGGCAGTGCAAGTTAGGACCATATGGATGCTTTTTATTTGAGTAGCTGGGAGAAAATAGGGATAGAGCAAATCATTCAGTTTAAATGATCCAATATGGTTTCTTTGAGCTATCAAAATACCAGTGTAAACTATAGTCAATTTCACACTAACTTTCCTAAGATAACTACTCTCCCAGGTCAAAAGCCTATAAATTTCACTGACACCTTGCTTGGCTTACTTCCTTCTTTGTTTCCTCCGTTTACCATGAGAAGTATTCATTTTTTTTCCGCATTGGTGATTATCTAAATTCTTTGAAGAAACCGTATTACTTTAAGGTGAAAGAAACTAAAGGGATAAACCCCACCATTTATGCAGTAAGTTAAAAATATTACTCTATGACTTGTGGTCATAATGTGACTAGTGAAATAGAAAGGGAGAGAATATTCTAATACACAGGTAGACAAAACAAGGCCTAGTACCTGGTCACCAACTCACAGTTGGTTTAGTTTTCTTTTACTTTTTTAGTCAAGAAACATTTCTATCTGATGATCTATGTGATGACGACTTGCTGGTGAGCTCAGTAAAATGTGTTTGCTGGCTTACTTCCGGTTTTAATTGATTGATGTTTCTGTTATAGAAATCATTGCTGTGCTGTGCTGTGCTGTTCTAAGTGGTGTACTGCTGGCAGTGTTTGTACAAAGGCCAAGGAATGAATGGGCAGCAGAGATAGCCTTTTACATCACACTTAGCTTAATTCTTCCTGAGCAGGGAGAAGACTCACATGAAAAGAAAGAAATAAGACATCTGGCTGCCACAGCTGCCTTTGATGTTTATTTTGTAACTGGCAAATTTCAAATACAATCAGGGATTGAAATGTTGCTAGTGTATCCTCTCTGTCCTTACTTGGCAAGTCCCAATGGCATTCCTCAATGTGTCTTATTCACATGTTATATAGAGAAAATGTCCACTCATTGCATCTCTTGAAAGGAGTTTATTATAACACTGTATCTAAGGAATTGTGCTCAAGACATGAGCTTGACACATGGCTTCTCTGTCTGAGGACAATGGGCAGGATATTTAATCGCCCAGAGCCTTGGCTAACTCACTTGTAAATTGGATCATAATTATAATATCTACTTCATAGAATGGTTGTAGAATAAAATTAGATACTGCATACAGGGTAACTGAAACGTAGTAAGGACTCAGTATATGGAATGTAATAATAATTATAATCATAGGAATAAATCATAAATGTAACTTTGTACAATAATTATTAAATATTTTAATTTGTATGGGTTTTATTTTTGTTTTTTTGTTTTGCTTTGTTTTGAGACAGAATCTAGCTCTGTTGCCCAGGCTGGTGTGCAGTGGTGCAATCTCTGCTCACTGCAACCTCTACCTCCTGGGTTCAAGCAATCCTCCTGCCTCAGCCTCCAGAGGAGCTGGGACTACAGGCACCTGCCACCACACCCGGCTAATCTTTCTGTATTTTTAGTAAAGATGGGGTTTCATATGTCAACCAGACTGGTCTCAAACTCCTCACCTCAGGTGATCCACCGGCCTCAGCCTTCAAAGTGCTGGGATTATAGGCATGAGCCACCGCACCCAGCCAGACATGGATTTTATAATATCCATTTGTTAATAGCATGACTGAGAGTTTGCTGTTTTTCTTGTTGCATTTCAAATAAAGAATGACACAGAATTGGTAAAAACAAAACAAAAGAAAAAAAAAACCCACACACAAAAACAAAAATACTCACTTGCTAATACTTCCTAGTTTTTATTATTAATATATAAATTTCAAAATTGAGCAAAGTTGAATTTTACAGTGAACATCTTATATACACTAACCACCTCTCTGTCTTGTTAATTTTTAAGTATATTAACATGTGGTAGAATTTGAAGATTCATTCTATTTCAAGGAAGAGCTAAGTCTTACAACCTAGAAAAGTCAATGGCAAAATTGCCTGTGCTACCAGGCTGAAGAGTGTGGTGGCAGGACTGTGTCCGGAATTGGTTCCTTCTGGTGGGTTCTTGGTCTCGCTAACTTGAGGAATGAAGCTGCAGACCCTCGCAGTGAGTGTTACAGTTCTTAAAGATGATGTGTCCAGAGTTTGTTCCTTCAGATGTTCAGATGTGTCCAGAGTTTCTTCCTTCCGGTGGGTTTGTGGTCTTGCTGACTTCAGGATTGAAGCTGCAGACCTTTGCAGTGAGTGTTACAGCTCTTAAAGGTGGCACATCAAGAGTTGTTTGTTCCTCCTGATGGGTTTTTGGTCTCACTGACTTCAGGAGTGAAGCTACAGACCTTCGAGGTGAGTGTTACAGCTCATAAAAGTAGTGCGGACCCAAAGAGTGAGCAGCAGCTAGATTTATTTTGCAGAGTGAAAGGACAAAGCTTCCACAGCGAGGAAGCAGACCTGAGCAGGTTGCCACTGCTGGCTTTTGTGGCCAGCTTTTATTCCCTTATTTGGCCCTGCCCACATCCTACTGATTGGTCCATTTTACAGAGCGCGGATTGGTCCATTTTACAGAGAGCTGATTGGTCCACTTTACAGTGTGCTGACTGGTCCATTTTACAGAGTGCTGATGGGTGTGTTTACAATCCTTTAGCTAAACAGATTGCTGATTGGTGAGATTTTACAAAGTGCTGGATGGTGCATTTACAATCCCTTAGCTAGATACAGAACATGGATTGGTGGATTTACAGTCCTTTAGCTAGATAGAAAAACCCTCCAAGTTCCCATCCAACCCAGAAACTCAGCTGGCTTCACCTTTCAATCCCCCCTCTAAACAGGACACCCAAATGCTGCTGGGAATTGGGCGATGACTGCTCTAGTTACTTCCTGTTGGATAGGGGTGAAGAAGGGGCCCTGCAGTTATAGTGTCCTCCAGAGGGGAAATCTTTAAGCCAATGAAAGGGCCAGTGGGTCAGTCCAGTGGTCTTTGGTAAAAGCTATTAGTTGAGCTCATTTGGGGTTCCATTTTTAAGACCATCTGTAGCTTGATGGCCTCAATTCTAGAGGAAACAAATTTGACAAGAAGGTTAAAAATACAGGGCCCAAAGGTGAGTAATAGCAAGATGGCTGTCACAGGACCTAGAAAAGGGAGAAGCCATGTCACCCAACTCCAGAGGTTGGTATAAGAGTTTGAAAGGCATTGTCTGATTTCAGAAGCCTTTTCCTGTAAATGCCAGGCAGCATCTCATACTATCCCTGACTGGTTAGTGTAAAAACAACACTCTTCCCCTAAGAAGGTGCAGAGTCCTCCTTTCTTAGCAGCGAGGAGGTCTAGGCCTTGGCAGTTTTGGAGAGTCACTGCTGCCAAAGAGTCTATTTGGGATTGTAGAGTAAGGATAGATTTTGTTATTTCTTGCAAACTGTTTGAGAAATCATTTGAGAGTGTGTGGTAGTAGGATAATGAAGTAGATAAACCTGCTACTCCAGTTCTTGTAGCACTGGTCATTCCTAGCCCTATAAGTAGGGGTATTAGTTGTATGGCCCTGCGCTGATGGACTTGAGGTTTGAGGGGCACAGATAGGGTCTGATTTCCATAAGATTAGATGTTAGGATAATACATGTTACACTGTTAACTTTTTAGCAAACTTCACTTTTGTTGAAAACCTTGTAAGTTTGGAATTTCAATTATTCTTTGCTATTAATAAGACCTTGTTCCGTCCATATTAACTTAGAATTGGTGTAGATGGCTCCTTCCTGATTCTGTAAGTACTTTAAGGTTTGGGTGAGTGAAAACAGCTCACACGTTTGAGCAGACCAATTATTGGGCAATTTTCCTAACTCTGCTTCTACAAGAGTTTCCTTATCGCTTACTGAATACTCATTGTGTCTTTTTTCCTTAACCATCCAGGAGGAACCATCTATCATTCTGTCCTGAAGGGAGTTCCTCCTAGGTCTGGTCGGACGTTTGTATCATAATTAGTTAAGATTTAGATGCCCTGTTAGGAAACCTGCTGGGTTAAGGATTTTTGATAGGAAGGTTATGGGTTGTCAGTGGCCTCAGTGCTTTCAGGCTACGCCCCTGTTTACACTGACAACAAGGTGGTATTGGTGTGTTATAGGGTTACAGAGAGGACCTTCAATTATCAATCATAGGTTTTAAATTTACCCTGGCTTTTAAAGGAATAGGGTACACTGTTTTTTTTCTTTACTACTTCCACCTCTCTTTCTTTCTCTTTGACTTCTTCTTTGTCTCTCTCTCTGACTTCCTCTTTCTTTGTCTCTTTCTCCCTCTCTTTTCTTCTTTGACTTTGTCTCTTCCTCTCTCTGTCTCCTTCTCTTTGACTTCCTGTCTTTCTCTTTCTCTCTCTGATTTTGTCTCTTTCTCTCTTTCCTTTCTGCTGGTCTTTTCCTGCCTCTGCCAGCTGCTTATGCTGCTGTTCTTCCCTCTCCTTCCCCTTTTTGATGACTTTGGCAGTGTAAGCCTTCCACCTCCTCAGGTTTTATGGGCATGTAGGATTAGATGAGCATACTTACTATCTGTAGTAAAGTCTCCCAATTACAACTGAGGAGGTGGGAGAAATACCTGGTTACAGGTTTTTCTGTATACCTGTTCTGAATACCTGTTCCAGGATTCCTTGGATGGTAATGGACCTTGAGGACAGTCATCTGGGGCAGGAGATTAACACTGAGAAGGCCGTGCTAGTGTCCAGGAGGAAGTCAATTTCCTGGTCCTCAATGATTAAATGTACCTGGGGTTCAGTGAGGGTGATGACATAAGCTGGCACTTGCCCTTGGCACCCTCAGTTGTTGGATCATCTGGTTGGGGGCTTCTGGCCCAGAGAACCTTTGCCCTCTGAGGCAGTGTGCCTACCAGTGATTGCCTTGGCATAGTAGACATGGACGAGGGGGTGGCTTTTTTCTCATTGGACAATCTTTTTAAAAGTATCCTTGTAAACCACACTAATAACAAGCCCTACCGGGTGATTGGCCTGCTCCATTTTCTGTCCTCTCTGAACCACCAAGGTTTGTTTGTCTGAGGGCCATGACTAAGGCTGCAGCCTTTCTCTGATCTTGCTTTTCCTTTTGGGCCTGTTTTTCTTGGTCCCTATTATAGAACACCAAAGTTGCCAGGTTTAATAATGCCTCCAGATTTTGTTCAGGTCCCAGGGCTCACTTTTGGAGCTTTCTCCTGATATCTGTGACTGATTGAGTAATAAACTTATCTTTTAGAATCAATTGACCCTCGAGTGAGTCGGGTGACAGGGAAGTATATTTTCTTAAGGCCTCCCATAGCCGCTCGAAGAAGGCAGGATTTTCTTCCTTTCCCGAGTTATGGTGGACATCATTTAATAATTCATGGGCTTTTTCCTAATTCTCCTTAGTCCTTCTAGAACACAAGTCAACAGATATTTGTGACCAGTCCCCGTGATCTGAATCAAGGTCCCAGTGGGGATCCATAATGGGGAAGGCTTGCTGACCAGTGGGGAATTTGTCCCTTTTTTCGGCTATCATTCTGTCATTTACTTGACTAAGATACCAGGTATCTCCAAACTCTCAGGTTGCAGCTAAAGCTGCATTCTTTTCATTAAAGGCCAGGGTTTGATCTAACAATAGCATGACATCTCTCTAAGTGAGATCAAATGTTTGTGCTGGACCCTGTAGGACATCTATGTGCCTATCAGGATCATCTGAAAACTTCCGCTGGTCTGTCTTGATCTCCTTTAAATCGGAGAGGGAGAAGGGGATATGTACCCGGGTTGGGCCAAATTCCCCTCCCCCTACAGCTTGAAGGAAACATAATTGATAGCCTGGGGGTTTTTTGGTCCTTTGGAGATTTCTTTGCTTGTTTCTTTCTGGGTGGGGGAGATTAGAGGAGGCTTATCATTAATAGGAAGGGGAGCTATAGGGAGGTTAAGATATGGGGGTAAGCTGAGAGGTCCTCCTATGGGATGTAAATTGCAAACTTTGCATAGTTGCGGATTCACCTTCAATGAAAAGAAAACTTGGACATAAGGTACTTCACTCCATTTGCCTTCCCTCTTACAGAAAAGGTCAAGCTGCAGGATAGTATTGTAATTTATACTTCCCTCAGGTGGCCATTTTTCCCCATCAGAGAGAGAATATTGGGGCCAAGCCATAGTGCAGAAAAATATGAGCTTCCTCTTTTTCAGGGTTTGTGGGTCAAATTGGTTCCAGTGGCTTAGGATGCATTTCAAGGGCAAGCCTGTTGATGCCCAAGTGTTTCCCATCTGAAAGAAAAAACTGCCCGTGGTTTTGATTTGTTTGTTTCTTCCCCTGCCCAAGAACCTACAAGGGTCCCTGAATCCTGCTGATCAGAATAGTTGCACTCACCGATGCAGCAGCAGAAACACTAGTTTTCCTCCTAGACCACAAGGAGGACTGAGGAATGTTGGATTTAGTGGCTCTTACTGATGCATTCTCGAAAACCTTCACCCTTTCCTGTCCTCCTAGACCACAAAGAGGACCAAGAAAAATCGGATTTAGTGGCCCTTACCGACGCATTCTCAAAAACCTGTTAGAGTCCTAAGCATTCTCCTGTTAGTATTGGGACTTTATTCATGTCCTATAAAGATGTTATGCCCTAACTGGACCTGGTGGCTCATGCCGGTAATCCCTGCACTTTGGGAGGTCGAGGCAGGCGGATCACAAGGTCAGGAGTTCGAGACCAGCCTGGCCAACATGGTGAAGCCCCATCTCTAGTAAAAATACAAAAATTAGCCAGGTGTTGTGGCACATACCTGTAATCTCAGCTACTCAGGAGACCAAGGCAGGAGAATTGCTTGAACCCAGGAGGCGGAGGTTGCAGTGAACCAAGATTGTGCCACTGCCTTCCAGCCTGGGCGACAGAGCAATACTCCATCTCAAAAAAAAAAAAAAAAAAAGAAAGAAAGAAAGAAAAAAAAGAAAGAAAAAAAAAGATGTTATGCCCCAAAAATGAAGTGGAGGGCCATACCCTGAGGGAGGGAAGGGATCTCCAGAGTTGGAAGAGTGACTCCTTTTGTCCTCACTCACATGAATAGGAAGGATACAATTTCTGAGGCTCCCCATATCCTAGCTTCAGGAATAGCTTTTGTTAGACCTGCTTGTCTGAGGAGGGATCCTAAAATTCCAGATAGTCCCCTCTATGACAGGGCTTTAGGCAAAAATTACGTATTTCTGATTGGTGAGCCCAGGTGCCTAAAGAAGAGAATAGAATCCTGGAGTTTATACTAGAAATCATTCTTATAGGAGAAACTAGAAAAGGATCAGAGACAGGGAGTGGCATTTGTAAGTGGGACTAGCCTCGGAGAAGAGAGGTGAGAGGATGTTTGTTGGACAGGCATTAGGACCAAGGAGGCAAGGGTAGATAGGATAGATGGGCGAGTCTCACTTCGGTGACATGACTTTGCGAGTTCCGTTCATGGCTGCAGGGTCAACCAACTTGTTGTCAGGACCCCAGAGCTGAATGGCTTTCCTCTCTGTCAATCCTCGGCACAGCCCACAAGTAGAGGAAAAGAGGAAGCTGGTTCCAGGCAAACCAATGCACTCAACTCCAAAGAGTTGCGGGTTGTTAGAGAGCCCTTTCCCAGAAAGCCTGAAACCCGTGTCTTTAGTCTGGCAGCCACGCTTATCGCTTTTAACTGGCTGACAGGTGCCCAGTATTTAGCCTCCGAATTCTAAGGAAAAATAGGATAGAATAGCATGTGAAAGGGGTCCAATGGTACTCATCACTTGGCGACAGGCAATAGTCCCTTTGTGGTCCCCAAAATGTGTCTGGAATTGGTTCCTTCTGGTGGGTTCTTGGTCTCACTGACTTCAAGAATGAAGCCGCAGACCCTCACGGTGAGTGTTACAGCTCTTAAAGATGGTGTGTCCGAAGTTTGTTCCTTCAGATGTTCAGATGTGTCCAGAGTTTCTTCATTCTGGTTGGTTCATGGTCTTGCGGACTTCAAGAGTGAAGTCCCAGACCTTCACAGGCAGTGAGTGTTACAGCTCTTAAAGGTGGCACATCTGGAGTTGTTTGTTCCTCCCAGTGGGTTCGTGGTCTTGCTGACTTCAGGAGTGAAGCCGCAGACCCTGATGCGTCCAGAGTTGTTTGTTCCTCCTGGTGGGTTCTTGGTCTCGTTGACTTCAGGAGTGAAGCTGCAGACCCTTATGGTGAGTGTTACAGCTCATAAAGGTAGTGCGGACCCAAAGAGTGAGCAGCAGCAAGATTTATTGTGAAGAGCGAAAGAACAAAGCTTCCACAGTGTAGATGGGGACCCGAGCAGGTTGCCACTGCTGGCTCAGGTGGGCAGCGTTTATTCCCATTTTTGGCCCCACCAACATCTGCTGATTGGTCCATTTTACAGAGCGCTGATTGATCCATTTTACAGAATGCTGATTGGTGTGTTTACAATCCTTTAGCTAGACACAGAGTGCTGGTTGGTGCAATTTTACAGAGTGCTGATTGGTGCATTTACAATCCTTTAGCTAGACACAGAGTGCTGAATGGTGAATTTACAGTCCTTTAGCTAGACAGAAAAGTTCTCTCAGTCCCCATCTGACCCAGAAGCTCAGCTGGTTTCACCTCTAAAAACAATGCACATCCATATTGTAAAATGTGAAGAGCTTTCTATGTTGAACTAGACCCAGATACCTGTCTAGGACCTGGAGAGAGAGGCCCTAGATATGTCTCTGGGATTCCCCGTCCCTGGAAGGGGAACTTTCAGGTGTGTGGGAATGGAGACAAGTGAGGGTTACTAGTACACATGCTAGAATAATGCAGTAGTTATTTTTCTCTGGGGAAAATAACAAATGAATGTCAATAGAGGGCAAATGGCAATCACTTTGAAGAGTGGAAGACAGCAGAGCAGTCAGTCCTTGTTTTTTTATGGGGCTGTCTTTTCCTTGTGGTTCTCAACCTGGGTACTGCTACTACTTAACTCCAAAGGGGCATACTACTTAGCCTTCTAAATTCTGGTCCAATTATAAGCAACCTCTTCCCCTTCCTATTTTCTGAGATAGGCTGATTTTTTCATGTATCTATATCTATATCATTATATCTGTATATTTGTATCTATGTGTTGATGTCTCTATGTCTCTATCTTATCTATCTAGACACACACACAATATTAGTTTTTTAAATTTTGTTTTAAAGTTAAATACTAAGGAGGAAAATAAAGGAGGCAAAGAGTTCATATGTCATAAAGTAGTTGCATGAATGAGTGTGAATATTTCACCTAAATAGCTATCCAAATGCCAGGGTAAACTATAGTCAATTCTACACTAAGTTTCCTCCGATAACTACTCTCCCAGGTCAAAAGCCCAGTAAATTTCACTAATGACTTGCTTGACTTACTTCCTTTTCTGTTTCCTTTGTTTACCATGAGAATTATCCACTGTTTTCCCATTGGTGATGATCTAAATTGCTTAAGGGACATACATTTTTTTGGAAATAATTAAAGCAAAGCTTCCCAACCCCAGGGCCATGGACTGGCAGCAGTCTGTGGCCTGTTAGGAACCAGGCCACACACCAGGAAGTGAGCAGTGGGCAAGCAAATGAAGCTTCATCTGTTAAATACAGATGCTTCTTCCCATTGCTTGCATTATGACCTGAGATCTGCCTCCTGTCAGATCAGCAGCGACATTAGATTCTCATAGGAGTGTGTATCCTATTGTGAACTGCACATGGTGAGGGATCTAGGTCGCATGCTCCTTATGAGAATCTAATGACGGGTCACTGTCTCCCATCATCCCAGATGGGACCCTCTAGTTGCAGGAAGACAAGCTCAGGGCTCCCACTGATTGTACATTATGATGAGTTGTATAATTATTTAAGAATATATTACAATATAATAATAATAGAAATAAAGTGCACAATAAATGTAAAGTGCTTGAATCATCCCCAAACCATCCTCCCCATCCCCTAATCCATGGAAAAATTGTCTTCCATGAAACTGGTCCCTGGTTCCAAAAAGGTTGGGGACCACTAGTTTAGAGGATTATCTTTGAAGGAGATGTCACTCACCAATTTTCTTCTGTTTTTTCATTCAAATAAAAGTTTAGCAAATGTCTAACACCAACAAAAAACAAGTATAAGAATTAGTTATTTGATCATTTATGTAACCAATTTCCTATCCTTTTGGCAGAATTCTATGACATTCTTCTGGGCCTGTACATTTTCCTCTTGGAAGCTGCTGGTAAGTGGCTCATCAGACCCTATATATTCACAACAACCTATTTGTTCCTTTACTGACAACTTCAAAAGGCCACATTCTACCTCAGCCATGCACATAGGACCCTTTAGCTGAATGTGAGTTTCTTGGCATAATTAGGATTTACATAATAATTGATGTAGCATTTGAAGTTCTCCACCTTAATCATTCCACATAATGATAGTAACTTGTTCCTCTATGTATTCCAAAGCTGTATCTCCACCAGCAACACAAGGAAAGAACAGCCTCAATACATGCTTATTGGGTAGATAAACATGTGGTATAACATAGCTTCAGAATGACCATTTTAAAATTTCAGCTCTTAGCTTATGAGAGGCTTATTCTATTGCAGATTGAAATAGGGCCATCTTTTCAAGTCAGAAATATACTATTTTAGGCTACCCAGATTTCTTCATCTTCTTCACTTTTACCACCTTCCTCCTTTCCTTTGTCAACTTTTTCTGCTGTGTAATAAATGTATCTAGAGTTTAGTGCCTCCTGGATGATTCTATAGAACTCTGCAACCTTCTTGGATTTCAGCTGTAGTCTAAGCTTTGTCTAAATTTGCTGTAACTGTGCATGATCTTTTAAGCAGCTCTTCATCCAAGGGTATTCTTTACCCTCTGAGATCCCATAAGCAATATCTGTGATCAACTTTTGTGCCTATGAGTTTCTTGCAATGTCCCATTGTGTTAACAGCATTATCTCTACTGCAATTCTGAAAACACGAACACAATAGTTTGCTGCCTTCCTGAGACAGACGATGGACTCAGAATGAGCACCAGCCACTTTGCATCCAAAACATGATAAACCTGTAACAGTCCAATTGGTCCTTTCCTCCGACCTTAATTCTCATTGATTTTTCTCTTGCTTTTACAAATACCTGAAAGAAATTCAAGTTGTCTTGAAGATAAGGAGCATGATCTGGACATGAAGGTTTCTCTTTTTCCTTTTTTATCTTTGATCTTTGTTCTGAGCCATAGCTGAATATCCTGATTTACAATTAAGTGAATTGGAGGAGACTGTTTATTTTCTGCATTGCAAAGTCAAACTAATGATGAGCACAGACCCTTGCTACATGAGGTTAATAGAGAGAGGGACATGAGGGTTTTTGTATCCTTGTGTTTATTCTGTAGCCTCATGTCAGATAAGCTTTAGTATATTACATCTCTTATGCTGAGATAAAAAACACAAATTGAAAAATAAAAACTTAGTCAAATTAAGCCAGGGAGTTGTTGTGGTATACTATATCACCTCCTCCTGGCATATTTTAATGGAGTTGAAAGGCTGATTTGTTACCTAACAGTTATTGAGTGAATGTCTTGTGTTTGTGTTCATAGATTTCAAGGTACAGAAGACCTAACATAAACATAAAGGTAAATGCGTGGGGTTTATATTGCTGGATGGTTCAGAGAGAGGTCTAGTTTTAGGCTATGGCGGACAGAGAGTTCCTAGATATGTCTCTGGGATTCAACCTTTCTTTCTCTATCTCTTAATCTTATTTGAAACAGTTTTTTTTTTTCTCTTGGTTGCAGAATAATTACCAGAACCTTGCTATCTACACATTTAATGGTTCAAACCCTACAGAAAACTCCTAAAATGTATTCTATGACCAGCATAGGTCATGTTCCTGGAAACAGTCACCATGGATCAGAGAATGGTGTGCACAGGTGGGCTTAGGCGAGATCCACATGCTCCATCCTCAGGGTTGGGTGTGGTTTGAGACTAGGTGAGATAAAATTTTGACAAAATATTTGATAAAATGTTAGAAGGTAGAGGTAAACAAGATAGTCAGAGATAAGTTTGGGAAGGTCACTTAAGACTAGATTATGCAAGTCTAGGGAGTTCTGGATAAAGGGTGCTGACCTTTAATCTGTAGGCACAGAGGAATCACTGAAGCTCTAGAAGAGCAGAATTAAATGAGAGCTGTTAGTACCACTCATCTAGAAATGGGATATAATAAGACAGAAGGGGAGACAATCCAGGTAAGAAATAAGTAACCAGGAAAGAAATAATGAGGGCCTGAGAGGATTATATCTAGTATTTTGTTAGTGTTCTTTTATAGAATGAGGCAAACTAGAAGTGTCTGTAGTATTATTTATTAGGCTTTGGGATGTGTGGGATATTAGGATAAATCCAAAATAAACTCTGCCTTTAAATATAAGCTACAAAGTAATGAATTCCATTAGGGAAATAAAAGAAAATATTCTATGGAAGTTCAAAAATATTAAATAAAAAAAAATTTTGGTGAGGAGTTGAGAAGAGAAAGGGCTGGATGAAACATTCAACAAAATGACCTTTTCTTTTCTTTTCTTTTCTTTTCTTTTCTTTTTCTTTCTTTCTTTCTTTTTCTTTCTTTCTTTCTTTCTTTCTTTCTTTCTTTCTTTCTTTCTTTCTTTCTTTCTTTCTTTCTCTTTCTTTCTTTCTTTCTTTCTTTCTTTCTTTCTTTCTTTCTTTCTTTCTTTCTTTCTTTCTTTCTTTCTTTCTTTCTTCTTTCTTTCTTTTCCTTTCTTTTCTTTTCTTTTTCTTTCTTCTTTCCTCTGTCTTTTCTTTTCTTTTTTCTTTTCAGGGTCTCACTTTGTCACCCAGGCTGGAGTACAGTGGTATGATCTTGGCTCACTGAAACATCTGCCTCCTGAGCTCCAGCAAGTCTCCAGCCTCAGCTTCTGAGTAGCTGGGACTACAGGAGTGAGCCACAAATGCCTGGCTAATTTTTGCTTTTTTTTTTTTTTTTTTTTTTTTTTGGGTAGAGACGGGGTTTTGTCATTTTGGACAGGCTGGTCTTGAAACATTGAGTTAAAAGCAGGGAATGGCATTTCAATGGCCTGGATAAGATTTGTGCATTCAAGGATAAACAGTCATCGTCAAGATGGGAAAGCAGAAAAGAGTTTGGGCTTAATGATGGAATAAGTAGTATACTCACAAGTAGGGTTACAGGGCAAAACATTAGAGACAAAGGAATAACATAGCAAAAGCACAAAGGGTGACAGCACAGTGCACCTTCAGAAAGCCCTATGGAGTTACAACACTTTTTAAGGCATGTAAAATGAAGGTGGATTAGTCATGGAAAAGTTTGGAAAGGTCACTTTAGAAAGATGCTAGAGGTCTTGGTAACTCCAGATAAAGTGTATTTACATTTACTCTGCAGGGGCTGAGGAATCACTGAAACTCTTGGAAAGCAGAACAGCAAGATAAGAACTGTCAGTAAGACTAATCCAGAAGTGGAATATAATAGCATAGAGGAGGAGATAATCCAGTTAAGAAATAAAAAACCAGGAAAAAAATAAGAGGGCATGGGAGGATTATTCCTAATATTTTCCCATAGCTACCCATGTATACTGGAGACCGAGTTTGATAAAATGTTAGAAAGTGAAGGGTAAAGAAACAGGGCCTAGAGCCACTGCCACCTGTGTTTGTGTTAGGACAGATCTGAGTTTAATTAATTTGGAAGCAACCTGGTAGTTAGTCTGTTTTGGAAAAATAATCCTCTTTGCACTATTTCGGTCAAGGTCAGAAGTTCTTCACATTAGCACTTTAGAACTAACTCAGCAAGCCTTTGAAAAAATAATTTGTCTGAGATGGGGCCCCAGGTAAAAGTGTCTTTTTGAAGTGGGTTACCCAGGTAAACCTAATATGCAGCTAGGGTTGAGAATCACTGATCTAGTGGAAAGAATATTTAATTGATAGCTTAGTGACTTCAGTTGTAGTCCAAGCTCTGTCTAAATTTGCTAGAGCTGTGCATTAGACATTTAACTTCAGTTTCCTCATTGACCAAAAGTAATATGCACATATTACATAAAACAACTTTTGACATTATAGTGGGGACAAAATACTGATTTTAGAATTAGATGTGCTCAGGTTGAATCCAAGCCCCACTACTGACTAGCTGTGTGCCCTTGGAAAAATTACTCAACCATTCTTAGTTGTACAAAAATATTAAGGAACTTGCTCAAGGTTATGGAACAACTGCAGGGTGGAACTGGAACTTGAACTCAGGTTTTCTAAGTAATGCCTTTGCATGCAACTTTCTTTAAATAAGGAGAAAGTAAAGGTGGACTCTAATGGACAGAACACATAGGTCAATTATTTAGCATTTGAGCCTCAGTTTGCTCATTTGCACAAAGGTGAGGTTTTGTTATATGGTCTCTTCAAGAGATGAAATAGAAGCAGCAAGCATTTATTGACTACTCAGTGTGTACCAGGCACATGAGAAGCATGTATAAATTGCATAATTCTCACAGTGATTTATAAGCTTGGTGTTATTATTGTCCCCCTATTTTAAACATAGGAAACAGGGATTAAGTAGCTTGCCCAAGATCGCACAGCAAGTACAGGTTCTGAATCCAGATGACCTGTCTCCAGAATCTTCAATTTTAACCACTGCACTATATTTTTAAAGAGTATGTTACCATTTGTATGCTGGATCAGGTCAAGTCCATTTGAACTGGGAAATGGTATTTAACGGAACAGGCTTTTGAAGTGAAATGCTACTGTAGGCAACAAATGCTTCATGAAGTATCCCAACACATGCAGGCTCCTGACATGACAAAAAAGAAGATCATTTTACAGGGTAACCTGTTTCTTCTTTCTGGAATGGTACCTCTCACTTTGCTCATTTTAAAGGATCATGGATTCAGAATCTATGCTGATATTACTAGGAAGAACAATTAATCTGCCTTCTATGGGTACCTATCACACAAAAAAACTAGTATACAATGGCAATCCCATAAAAACATTATTAGGAGATAAACAGCACTGTGAAGTCAAGTGGGATTAACAGATGGGCAGTAAATCTGATAGAACTTGAATAAAAAGAATTTGAATTTAATGTTATTTGGAATTTGCCTACATAGAAGCAGAGTCCCTCTGATAAATTATAGTGTTCTTAAATAAAGTTGATCCTCCTCCTCCTCTTTATAAAATGGACAACAGGAACTCTTTATAGGGAAATTTTTGTGGCTTTTTTTGTTAGGATAAATAGAAAGCATCCAGGATGAGGCAAGAACAGAAATAATTACTTGCTCCATCCTTGGGTTGAATGACCCTAAATTATCTATGGCTAGCACCATCCTCTTGGTTTCACTGTTTTTCTTTTAGGAGTAAAAATGAAGCATCTTAAAGATCTTCTATAAATTCCTTTCTCTATTCACTCAATTGAAGAAACCTGGGTTATTAGGTAGAATGAGAGATATGAGATAGGTGCTCCATGAAGCATCACAAAGTTAAAGCAAGGAATTCAACATTATATTCTTCTAAGAGAAAAGTATTGTTTATCAGAAAAATCCCCAGCTTATTAATAGTTTAGTAAGAATAGATTTGGAAATAGGTTATTAAGTATGTTATATTTTTATTTATTTTTTATTCAATTCTGTATAGATTGAAAAGTTATTTGATTAAATAAATATTTTACAGCATATTTTCTCATTTTAATCACAATTATTTTATTTTTTACTTATTTATTATTTAACTTATATTTTAAGTTCAGAGGTACATGTGCAAGTTTGTTATATAGGTAAACTTGTGTCATGGGGGCTTGTTGTACAGATTATTTCATCACCCAAGAATTAAACCTAGTTAGTACTCATTAGTTATTTTTCCCGATCCTCTCCTTCCTCCCTCCCTCCACCACCTGATAGGCCCCAATTGCCCTCTATGTGTCTGTGTGTTCTCATCATTTAGCTCCCACTTACAACTGAAAACATGCATGTTATATTTTTTAAGTTGAAAAACACATGAAGATGTCCTGCTAAACCGTACATATTTTCTCAGACTCTCATTATTTAGTGACATGGACAACTCTGCAGAGGCATTAAGTTTAGAATAATTTTCCCCATTCTCATCAATTGATGAAAGCAGATGAGAGAAATAGTGTCAAATACAAATATATGACTAACATGAATACTATCACCCCCTACCTTGGAAAGTGGGTGTAAACACATTACATTTAAAACTTAAGAATTTTTTTCCAGGTAAAAAAGGATATATTGATACGTAATTATTTGCAACTATAATTATAATCACCTAAATCCAAGGTCCAAATTGTAGGCATCTCTAGGGTCTTTTGCATCTGGTGGCTTTTGCATAACAACCTCTGAGTAAATGTGTTGGGGTTTTGTTAAGTGGAGGCAATTCATAAGGAATTAAATCTACAACTCAGTGTTTGTTTGAATACCCATAATAAGGAACTAAGCAGGAGAAAACTCCCAGATTTCATATTTTAATCTCAACAAGGATAAAAACATTGTAGGTGATATTAACATACATTTAAGTTTTGGGGACCATGGAAAATGTAAGTCAATAAGAGAAAATTTTATATACTTCCTCTGACTCCGTCCTGCTAGCCAAGTACATCTCTACTGAACAGACTTTATAGCATTTCTACTCTAATTAGACTCTATCAATTTCCTCCCACAGTGAAATGACCTTGAAACACAGAAAGTGCTTTCATTGCTGGCTTAAAAAATGCTTTCTTGTGAGATTTCAAGCTCCTCTTTATTTCTCAGACCTAACATCTTTCCAGTAAGGGCATTCTTAAGAATACTCTGGAATGAATATACCATAAATAAACAACCCACCTTCACCCTTAAATAATTAGAATTTCTGAGCAAAATGTTATTATTATTTTTTTTTATTTGAACGCTGGACATTTTTGAGAGGGAGCCAGAAGGTAGTCATTTTTTTTGTCTTGTGATTGACCTAATCTAAATTTTTTCAAAACAGATAAGCACAAATAGAAATTAGACATAATTATGAAACATTGCTTCAAAATGAAATCTGAATTTAAAAACACAATTGACATAGTTTGACCTTAAACAGTAAATCTAAAGACTAAGATTGATTTATTACAACTGTTTGTAAGCAATTTTAATTCAAGGAAGAATATATTTATTCAGAAATATAGCACTGTGCTTTGTTGCTAGAGAGACATAACTTTAAAATTCTATGAAGCTGTAAGTGCCAAATGTCCACTTGTCTTCAAAAGAAATCCAAAATAGATTATTTTCAAGGAAGAAAATTGGAGAAAACAGCCTAAATTCTACATTTTCTTTCTGAAATACATACATTTTTTATTGCTTTTTAAGGCAAGAGAATAAAATAAGACTGAAAACCTGTTGGATTTATTCATACAAAGCATAAAATTATTATTTATTGACTTCTTAGAACATGGTTGGTTGAAAAGCACACTTTGCATTGGTTTTATAAGATAACATATGGATCTAAGTAATCATTCTTTCAAGAAGGAACACCTTATTCTCTATCTTTCACAAAGGGATAATGACATCTTATTTCTTAATGGGAGATATACACTAGGACAAGAAACAATAGATTCATTCTCACTTTGTTGGAGCAAATGGTTGAGAAAACAGTTCTCAGTGCAGCTTGTGTTTGAACCCTGAATTTGGGAGTAACAGATGGGAATAGAGTTGGTATCTACTTTCATCTAGGGATTTCTGAAAGCAGGAAGAGCATTGGAATAATTAATTCCAGCAGGATATGAAAAGACCCTGTGTGCCTAGGAATAGGAAAGGAATAACACCCACCATATCCTAAATTTGGGTGGATGCTGGAAGATATGGAAGGGATATTTCAGTTATTTAAGCAATTTTAATTCAAGGATAAATTTAAGTCTGGTGATTCCTTAAAAGTTAGATGAAGATCCAGGCACTACTCTGGTAGAACTCTGGCCAAATTCCACTCAATACAGAAGGGCAGGGAGACAGTAGTAATGTTGAGGCTGGAGGGAGACATGGCTGTCCATTTCAGGACATCCTCTGTAGTGGATGGAGCCAAGAGAAGATGAACACTGATTGCCAATGCACACACACACACACACACACACACACACAAATGCCCCCATATCTTCAGAGGTCATCATTTTAGATGGAAACAGACTACACATGAAAAAGCCGCTTTACCACTAGAGTGCTATAGTCTACTGGTAATTGACAATATCACCGATAGACGATGCTCAACGTTTTTAAATAATATTTCTTTTCTGAGAAGGTAAGCATATTCTTTACCATCTTTTTAGGATATCAGAATATGAGAATTATCAGGACCTTTGAAATATAATTGGACTTAGCTTTTTCCTGTCTTATGTGAAAAAGTTTTGGGCCATGAAATATTAGTAACTGTTTCAAAAACAGAATAGCTCTGTTTCTGTGGTAAAATAATTTCATTATATCATAGGATAAACCAAGTGAAAAAGACTTTTAAAAATTATAAATTCAACTTAAAAAAACCTTTTTTTTTTTGTGCTGCCGTACTAATATGAATTGGGATCATCCAAGGTAGTGTCTATTAACCTATAATGTGCATAGGAATCACTTGAGGATTTTGTTAAAATGAATATTTTAATTCTGTAGTATGGGATTGAGACCTCATTGTGCATTTATAACAAGTAGCTATGCAACGCCAGTGCAGTCAATCTGGGACTACATTCAGAGCTGCAAGGCTCGGAAGGGCATGATGGAAATGGTTATCATCATTCTAATGAAAATGGTTAATTATCATTTCTCAATTTACTCTGACCACGAAACTCCTTGTTAATATCTTGATGAACACTAATGTTCCCTAGTACACAATCTGGGAAGTATTCATAAATCTAATCTCCTAGTTAAAGCAGGCATCTAATATATTTCTTTTACACCATTTCCAGTGCAATTGTATGTTTTGGCCTAATTCTTGTGAACATATTGTATTTCCCAGTTAGCATAATCTGAATGAATGAGATGTTCTGTATAATTAACTAAGGACAAGTCAATGAGGTACAGCACAAGGTTACAATGTGAAGGTGGATATTTCTATCAAGTAGGAAAGAGTTAAGTGCTGTGGAGAGCTCATTCTTTTTTCTGATAGCAAATAAATAACTAGTATTCCTCAGGGCAGAAACTAAACTCTAACAAGGAGAAAGAAAGGACATATTCCTACTTTCTCATCTATGTAGGCATTCTGATTGATCCCTGGGGACTTTGCTTCATCTGGGCAACTCTAATTGGCCTCACTTGGAAATTCTTTTCTCCTCACCTGGAAAGAAAGTCAGATCTTAAAAGAAAAAAAAAAGTTTTTAAAGTGAATGAAAATAGAAAAAGAAGAATGAGAGAATGAATGAGAAATCATTGTCATTTTCTTTAGGGAATGTGCACTGCTTCCTTATTTCCCATGATATCAAAGGATACAAAGTTTAGCTCAACTTGTTTCAGAAATACTCATGTGTGATTAAAAAAAAAAAAAAAGAAGAGGGCATCATGTATTTGGCCTCCTTAAAAGATGAGTACTCTGTGTGTATTTTATTGTTTTAGCAACTACACTAAAGACAGTTTTCAAAGAAGTCCTCTGCTATTTATTATTAAGTAGAGCATGAGAAGGATCCTTAGGTTCTAAGCTAAAATTATTGTCTCATTGACTTTTTTTTAATGGTGTTTTTAACCCCAGAAGGGCGACAAAGAGAAAATGAGCCTCAGGGAGAAATGGTGAAGTCGTCATGTTTAGAATATGCCAGGGTGTTCAGTGAATTTCTTGAGTAATGGAAATGAATGTGGTTATTAATGAAGTATTTACTGTCTAAAGCAGCGAGGTTCCCAACCTTGGCTGCAGAGCAGAACTACCTGGGGAACTTTCAAAATTCCTGATGCTCAGGCCACACCCAAGAATGTTCAATTGGAAGCTCCAAGTGTGACCTCAGGCATCAGTGCTTTTTACATCTCCCCAGAAGATTTCAATTTGTAGTCAAGGAAAACTACTGGTAAAGGGAGATAAATTGGTATCACCTATGAAGTCACATACATAAAGGTAGTGTTAGGCACTGCTAAGCACTGTTTGAATTATTTTATTTAATCACTTAAAATAAGACTATGAGAAAACATGTACTATTATCCCCATTTGAGAGATTACAAAACAGAGGCTGAAAAACGTTAAAGAATTTATCTAATTTTACACATTTAGTTAGCTGGGGAAAAAACCTGGGTCTTGTCTCTCAACACTGCACACCCTGTCTTTATAGTTCATGGAGACCATTACTTTCAAACAACAACCTGAGGGATGTTGTGAGATGATCATCTTGATCTTCTTTGGTATTTCTCGAATTAAGCCTCATTCCTTCATCTTCACATTTCAACTACTATGACTATTCATTTAGAACATAATTTCATAAAATCTCAATTTTTCCCTGAAATTCAACGTGTCTTACAAAAAGCGTTCAAATGTCACTATAAAAGTTATCAATACTCAGGGATTCTGAATGAAAAGTTAAGTCTGCTCAAGTGTTATTTCAATACTCTAGTAGTTTCAAGTTTGTGTGATCTTAAAGTTAGTTCACATCACTGATGATTTTTCATTTTTCTTCTCCCCAACCTTACACATTAAATACATCCCTTAGTCTTTGCTTAAAAATAGGGAATAAAACATAAACTCTTATTGTGCAATATCAAGGGAATTTCTTTAGCCTAATGAAGCATTGAGAGGAATTCTGGAGATTGAAGTGAAATACCAAATTGCATATTCAATGCTAATTGTTCATCCTGAAAATGATGAGCACCAGAGTAGATTCTCATTCCTTATCCTGAAATGTTAACATAAATACCTTGAAACATCTAGTTTCTCTGCAATTTCTGTGATTTAAAAAAGTCATACTATTTTGGCAGGATGTTACAATGTAAATGGCCTCTTCTAAAAAACTTGAACAATTGTAGCTTCTGGTTATGCACCCTAGCTTATGTTCTGTGTTAGTTTTAAAATATGTCTTTCCAATTAATTTGGTCTTTAAGATTGTTAACTGGCTTCTGTTATAGAACTCACAGCAAATCTCTGCCATCCAGCTATTTAAACACGTTAATAAAAAGGATATTCTAGAGGTGAACACGCTTAGCTAATGACAGTTGCTTTGGTTGTTTAGTGTTAGCATTACTGCAGCTCTAGGGCAGCAGCGGTGGGCAGCATGGCAGCTAATTGCATGATTTTAATTTATGCACCTGTTTGTTCACCAACTCCATTGCCATGTAGGGGGGATGAATTGTATGGTGAACAGAAGTGTGCCAGCAGTAATTTTTTCTTTTGGCTTACTCTACTGTTTTTCCTTCCTGCTGTTGCTACTTTCATCCTCAACCTGGATTCCAAGCCATCCTACTTAGCACGCATTCACTTAACATTTGGCTCTTTGCATGATTTAGATTTGGCCAGAGGGCTCTATTGTGGGAAATAATGGCTGAGACATGAAGCAAGTTATTTTTAAGCTACTTACAACAAAATCCTAAGTATGCCACTGGTTGAAATATACTGACTTTGAGAGGAGGGCTTCTCTGCCACCACATTATATACTTTCTGCAGTACAAGTCGGTTGAATGTCCCCAAACTTTTTTTACAGGGAATGACTAGTGGTTGTTGAGAGGAGAGAAGGCAGTAAGAAAAATCACACATTCAAGTCATGGATGAATAACTGAAATCCAGGCAAATTTCCTAAAGTTAAAAAAAAAAAAAAACTAAAATTTTGAGGGTATAAAGGGGATCTGAAAGTTCCTCATGGGTGCCACTTCCCGTACCTGGAACCAGGTCAGCCAGCTTCCTGCTAAGAACTTCAACATCAACAGGGCCAGTGATACAAACATGTGACCTTTGCCACTGTACAGGACCTAGACTCAGCAGAGTCCTGCAGTTGGCCTAATGCTCTACAATTGCCTTCTTGAAATTATTAATAATTCTGAACAAGGAACATCACATTTTCATTTTACACTGGGTTCCACAAATCACGTAAATATAAAGGATACTAAACAATCATCAGAATAAATTACAAATACAATACCAGTTAATGCAGGTTTCCACACTCAATTCTTATATAGCTGGTGAAACAGAATGTGTCTAGAGGTGGAAAGAAAATTTAAAAGGAAGCAAACACTCTCCTTGTAATGGTTGACCTATTAGATGCTCACATTTAGAGTGGACTTTTGCTTAATTAGTTGGCGATATTGTTGGGGGCAATATTACAAATGTGTCGATCTTGAAGTCCTAGCCAAAATTTTGAAAATGAATAATATCAATGTATTATTTGCTGCGAAAAGTCAGGTTTTGGGAACTAATCTTTTACTTGAAGATAGATGTTTTCAAAAAGAAAGAAAGAGCAAGAGAAAGAAGACTCTACCCTCAGCCACAAAGTGAAACAAATAAATATTTAAAGAAGATCACATTGAAGAGGCATCAGCTTTTTAGTCTGTGTAGGCACCTCCGCACCAAGTCTAAGTCTGACTATATTTTGTGTTTTTTTTCCTGTATATTTTTTAGTGGAAAATTTGTCTTTGAAATATTTTCTTTCCTGGCAAACTGTTCTACAAATAAAAACAATATTGCAGTTACTACATAAGTACCTTTAAGTCACAAAAATAAGGTTCAGAAAGCAAAATTTAGTTCATGGACATCCAGCTAACCAGGGCCATAACTGGGAATGGTTGTAGGACTGCCTGGTCCCAAAGCAAGTGTCCATCACCATCAAGGGGAGAGGGCAGAATCACACTCCAAACCATGAAGAAGATAGAGGAGAGAGAAGAAAGTTTAAAGAAAGAAACAAAATATGAAATATAAGTAAAGAAATAATAAACAAATAGAAGCCCCCAAGAAGGGAATTATTATAAAAAAGAAAATAATATATAAAAAGAAGACCAGATAGAAATTATCATGAAGATAGAAGCTAAAGGAAACTTAGCAAATAATCATAAAGAAGGAGAAAACTGTGAAGAAATAAAAAATAAACAAAAGAAAATAAAAATTTTATTAAAAACTGAAAAGTTAATGCTAAAAAACTAAAAACATAAAGGAAATAATTGTGCAGAAAGAAAAATATAAAGAAAAATGCAAGGAAATAAAAATAATCTACAAAGAAGGAACGAAAGGTGAGAAGAAATTAATTAAAAAATGAAAAATATTATTTCAGGGAAAAAAAGGCCACGAGGAAAACAAAAACAACAACAAAAAACTTGAATAAGTTAAAAATAACCAATGGATAAACAATATTTATGCTCTGAGGATATAGAAAAAAACAACTCCTCTTTATCCTACTATACTTTCAAACATAACACAATACTTCTGACATTACATCGATGGGGAAAATTCCAAGCAAGCAATCTATTCTGCAATGGACACCAGCTGGGTGTCCTCTAATTCAGTTCAATTCTACAATGTCTACCTGGAGGTAGGGTTAGATTCCACAGGTGGGTCGGGAGCTCCGTCCCACAAGAGTGCCTCCTACTTGAGACAGGCATTGCAAGCTGTGCGGGTCTTCTAATGGACAGATTATCCACTGGTTATAGATCAAAGTTTCTACTACCCTTTCTCCAGGTTCTATGAATTTGCTAGAGTAGATCGCAAAACTGAAGGAAATATTTTATTTATGTTTACCTGTTTATTATAAATGATATTTTAAGGGATACAAATGAATGTCCCAATGGAAGAGATGCATGGGCAAGGTATGGGGAAGGGGTGCAGGGCTTTCAAGACTTCTCTGGGCACACTGTCCTCCAGGAATCTCCACATGGTCAACTATCAGGAAGTTCCTGCGAACTATGACTGTTTTGTTTTTTTATGGAGGCTTCATTATGTATACACAATTGATTAAATTATTATTCATTTGGGATGAACTTAACCTTCAGCCCCTCTCTCCTCCCAGGAGGTTTGAGGGTGGGGCCGACTGTTCCAACCCTCTAATCATGCCTTTTTATTTCTGGAGACCAGTTCCCTTCCTGAAGCTATACTGGGGCCTCCAGACACAAGTCATCTCATTAGCAATCAGAAGACACTCTTCATTCCAGAGATTTCAAAGGTTTTAGGAGCTGTATTCAGAAAACAGGATGAGGACCAAATATATACTTCATAATATCACATATACAGGAGGAAAAAAAGCTAAGAAGGAAATTAAATTATGAAGAAAAGAGAAAACTTTGGTACAAAAAAAAAAATTCCACAGAGAAAAAAGATTGACACATAAATAGCTGAAATAAAACTCCTGATATTGCTTTCACATTGATTTCTGTGACTGTGGGGATGCATTGCTATACAACCTACTTTCGGACACTGAGCCTATTCAGGCTTGAGATATGGTCTCTTGTTAACTGGTGCTATTGACTGAGGGGCAGATCATCCCTCCAGGCTCCTCCAAGCACGTCCACATTGGCTCCACCAATGTCCACTCCTAGATCCCCTAGTTCATTCCATGCTCCCAAACCCCATCAGCTTTCCCCCAGGTTCCCCCAGATCCTCCAGACTCCCCAGAACCCTCCCCCAGTGATCCCAATGCTCCTGTAGTATTTTCAATAATCTCAGACCTCATCAGCTTCTCTCCAGGGTCCTCAAGGCTCACCCAGGAACCCCAGACCCCTTTATCCTTCTTCATAGACCCTCCACTCCCCACAGCCTACCTTCAAGTCCCTCAAAGGGTCACATGATTCTCTTAGTCTTCTCTGGACTCTGAGGCTCCCTCTGGTGGCCCTGTCCCCTCTTCATCTCTCGCACGAAGGTACCCCAGTCTACCTTCCTGGACACAGGCTGACTACCTAGGTCTTCCTGCTCTCTCCAGAAAATGTTGCAAGAGGAGGAAGGCAGGAAGAAAGGCTCATTCTTCCTCAGTGCCAATTTGGGCCTGGGATATGGAAAGATAGATGTTAAGTGGTTGCTGAGGCCTTATTTCTCCCAGAGGCTCTATGCTCATTTCTGCCTGGACAGGTTGTGCTTTCCTAAGTCCCCTAGAAACCACTCCCGTGGAACAAAGCATTAAGGAGTTGGAGACCAGAGGGACCTGGGTCACAACATCTTCAAGTATCTATAGTGAGACTTTTCATCTTTTTTTCCTAATATCTTATACATTCTGTGTATGCTAATGTTAAATACAATCACTTAAAACATAACTTAGTTATTGCAACTCAATTTTGGGGTTATTTCTTCATTTTTAAACTTCTATTGAGAACTTCAAGGAAATTTTTGGCCATTCTCCTCATCTGAGTGACTCCACCCGCAAATTGCAGCATAAAATTATCACCAATTCACCCTGAAAATGGGCAGTGCTTCTCCACTCGCTCATTTATTCTTTCTTGCAAAGGTTGTGTGCTGAGAGCATGCTGTCAGCAGCAGTAACGAAGACAAGGAAGGTTGCTGGCTGGCGTCTCTAAACACACAGCCTGGTGCTTGAGACATGCGATCGTCGTGCACGGCGTGAAGAGTGATAAGGGGCACTCGGGCTCTGTGGGAGCACTTAGAAGGGAAAGCCAGCCCAGACTTCCCAAAGCCTCATGTCTTTGCAGAGCCAGAGGTGTTGAGTCTGATATCTGAAAGCTGAGTAGGCATTCCGCATGGAAGGGGGTGGGGCTGTCACAGGTGAGTGAAAAGATGCCCAAGACTCAGACCTAAGAGAGACTATGACCCCTGAGTTACTCATCACATATGGGCTTTGGATGTTGATTGTGACGTTAGAAAAAAATCAGGGTCGCGATCTTGTGTGCCAATCTAAAGGGCCTTGTCCTTATTTGAGGGCAATGGGGACAATACCAAACACATTTCATTTTAAGTTAGGAATTGACAATATTCTCAACTCTGCAGCTTCCACCTCTGGGCTTAGAGTCATAATTATAAAGAGTAATGGCTACAACGTAATATAGTGGACCATTGTATTCAATCGTCCACAAAGTTGCATTGAATGCCTTCTCTAGGATAGAGGCTATACTGAATATTGTGATTGCAACGGTGTTCAAAAAGAGTACTTCCTCATACCCTCGTGCTGTTGCAACGCAGGTAGCTAGTGGACCTAGTTAACATGGAAGAAAAATAAAGCCCTCTGAATGTCTTGGTGCTGATTGCCCCAGCTGGCTGTCAGTAGCCAATTTTGCTATTCTGTATTGCACAGATCAATGGGAACCAGGGGACCCAGAGCCTTAGTTACCATAGCTGAGAATAAAGTGAAAGACAAATGTTATTCCCTGCTGCTTTTTTCAGTATGAAGAAAATTTCCAGTGCTGAAGAACAGCTAAATGCTTCCTTTTGTGTTTGCCTGATTGTGGACAGCAGTGACCAAAGCTGTGAAATCAAGTCAGAGGGAAACAGGCAGACCCACCAGTGAACTAACAAAACATTTACAAGGGGTGCAGAGGACACGGCACATTTCCAGCACCATATGGAATCTTTACATTTTACCTAACAGGGAATATTATCTACTCCCTGAAGTGATCTGTTCTTTATTTCCTTTGGATCTGACTTTGGTAACTCAACTCAGGTAGAAGTCCTGCTACATTCCGTATTTTCTCAGATCTTCCTCCTGGAGCCACTGGGTAAAAAGGCCCAATGCATATACAGGAAACCAATTATACTATACTTGTATGAATTTCTACTCTGCTCATAATATTCATAAACATGTATTAACTTTAAGAGAGCTCTACTTATTTAATGCAAAAATATTTAGGCATACATGCTATAATGATTAGACCCTTAGATTGCAAAGAAACTTTCTCAGACTTTTAAAAAGAGAAAAGTCATCACATGACTGTGTAAACAGACTAGTAACTAAAACATAAGTCCAGAAGGATTTTGGGGTTTCAAGTTTCAAAATGATATTTTCATGATGCTTTTGGTGCTAGCACAAAGCAATCTGTATATGTGTATTTGCATGTGCGTATGTCTGTGTATATTCTGAGTACAACTATTTCTCAAATTGTAAAATACTAGCTCTTTTCATTCTAAGCAGTGAGGATAGTGGGTAAATTATATGACAAGTTGAAGGGAAAATTTATTTCATTTTAACAAAAAACAGAAATTGCCATCTTTACACTCAGTGAATAAATCTGGATTTCAAAAACAAATTATCTACAATTTGCTTTGCTTGAGTTACGAGGATACTGAGAGAGTGAAAAAAATTAAACTGGATCTTACTGCTATTTATTAATATTCCAGATATTAAGAGAAAGATATTTTTGTCAGAATCATACTGCTATATCTTGATTATCTAGTGAGTAGACTTGATGTTGCATTGACAAAATATTTAAGTCCTCCATTTACTAAAATACATTATTTTTCTGTGTGGCATATGCAAATTATTCTTTTCAAAGAATTATTATTTTAATAATAAAAAATCATAATTATAATGACAACTGGTAATGACTTCTATAAATTAATCATTTCAAGTCTACTATATTATCTTAGTTACTTGGAGGACTAAATCTTAATTTCTACCAAAATGGAAAATATTATTTCTTTGAAAGCCTACTCTTGAGAACATTTGCCAGCTTGTCACATCCAGAAAAGTCAGCCCTTTCAAAACCGTACCTAGAAATACCAGTTGTTTAGTAAATCCTCCTAACTTCAGCTTGCTACCCTTTGTTTTGCTACACTTCTTTAATAAAGATATTTATTAACAGTGTCTTTCTATGGTTTACTGTATTGATGAAAATTAAATCTAGAGATAAAGATACTTTTATGTCTCTCTGTCTTTTTTTTTTGCTTAATGTGGTTAGTTGATCTATAGTAAAACACAAAGATATTAAGTATACACTTCAATTATATACGTGTGTGTATTTATATATGCATCTGTTACCATCATTAAAATTAAGATATAGAAATTCTCATCATCCCACAATGTTTTCTCATGTTCCTTATTGGCCAATCTTACCACCTACAGAGGTAACCTGTAATTTTAATTCTTTTACTGTAGATTAATTTTGCCTGTTTTTGAAGTTATATATATATATGATATATATATAATCTTAGTGTATGTAATGATTTGTGTCTGACTACTTTTGTTTAAAATAATATTTTAAAAAGTGATTCATGTTGTGTGGTTGAGAAATCTGTTCTTTTTATTCCTGAGTATTCCATTTAATGAATATACAATTTATCTATTATAATGGTGGAAATTTGCCATATTTCAAGTGTTGCGCTATTATGAATAAGACAGTCATTGACAATGTTTTGTACTTTTTTTTGAGGTGGTGTCTCACTCTGTCACTCACACTGGAGTCCACTGGTGCGATCTCAGCTCACTGCCTTCTCTGCCTCCTAGATTCAAGCGGTTCTCCTGCCTCAGCTTCCCAAGCATCTGGGACTATAGGTGTGTACCACTATACCTGGCTCATTTTTGCATTTTTTAGTAGAGACAGGGTTTCACCATATTGCCCGGGCTGGTCTTGAACTCCTAGCCTCAAGTGATCCACCCACCTTGGCCCCCCAAAGTGTTGGGATTACAAATGTGAGCCACCATGCTCGGCCTACAGTGTTATATAAATCTTTTATGAATGCATGCTTCCAATTTTCTTGGGTACCTAACTATTAATAGAAGTAGAATTGTTGAATCATAAGATGTTGGCTATTTAACTATGTTAGAAACTGTCAAACAGTTTTGTAACATGATTGTATCATTTTACATTTCACTTTTCTTACCAAGACATCCAGTTTCTCATATCTTCCTCACTACTTGCAATTGTTTGACTTTTTACTATTAACTATTCTAGTGGATGTAAAGTGATGTCACATTTTGGTTTTAAATTGTATTAGCATTGAAACGAATAATATGAAGTGCTTATTGGGTTTTCATCATCTCCTGTGAAGTATGTATTCACAAGTGTTTTTAACTTTTTAACTTGAGTTATTGTCTTCTTGTAATTCATTTGTATCCTGGATAATAGTCCTTTGTAAGATACATATTGCAACATTTTATCCTCGTTTGAGATTTACCCTTTCATATCCCTAACTGTGACTTTTGATAAGAAAAGTTTTCATTTTTTTGAAGTCTAATTTATCAAATTCTCTTGGCTGATTTTTGTTTAAAGAAATATTTAAATAATATATGCCTACACTATAATTATAAAGGCATTCTTCCATGTATGTTTCTAAAAGCTTTATAGACTTAGCTTTCATGTTTGAGACTATGAATAACCTAAAATTAACTTTTTATGTATGGTGTGAAGTAAAATTCAAGTTGTTTCCCCTCGAGAGAAGTTGCTGTGGCATCAACTGTTGAAAGAACTTTTCATTTAGACATAGAACTACATTGAGTCTTACATCAAAATTCAAGTTATCTTACATAGGTGTCTGTTTCAGTACTGTTGATTATGCGCCTTCATTTATTTGTGTATCCTTTCATGAACAGCATACTGTCTAATTTGTATAGATCCAAAGTGAGTTGTAACATCAGTTATAGTAAGTCCTTTGAGTTTGCAGTACTTCTTCAAGATTGCCTTAGATATTCTAGGTCTTCTTGTTCTTCATATACTTGTTATAATAAACTTGTTCATTTCTATTTTTAAAAAGTCTTTTGGGATTTTTATTGGGTCTTATTGATTCTGTAAATCAACTTGAGGAGAATTGGTATCTTAATATTGCATCTTCTAACTCATGTCAGGTCAATGCTTTATTTGTTTTGTTCTTCTATCAGTATTATTTTGTAGCTTTCAGTATAAATGTCTTTCACTAAAAATGTCTTCTGCACATTTCATTAGATTTATTCCTACAATTTTTGTTTCTTTTTCGATTTCATTGTAAATGGTATTTAAACATTTTTATTTCCCAACCATTTGTTGATTGTTCATGTGCGTATGTATGTATTACATTGACCTTGTGTTCTGCACCCATGTCAAATTCATTTATTAGGTCTGTTATTGTCTTCGTAAATTCCTTTGCATTTATTAAGGTACACAGTCCTCTGATCTCTCCATTATTTATGCCTTTTATTTATTTTCTTTTCTATTGTATTCAGCAAGATCTCCAGCACAGTGTTGAATAGAAATTGTTTGAGAAAGCGTCTTTGTGTTGTTCCTGATCCTTTTAGGAAAGCATTTGAATTCTCGGAATCAAGTATGATGCTGGCTTTAGGATATTGGTAGATGCACTGTATCTTAAAGATGTTCTATCTTTTGTTTCCTGAACATTTTCACTTGGTATTGTTCTACAGTGAGCAAGCATAAGCAAACCTTCCCCCAAAAGGCCAAGGAAGCTGTAGGGACAAAGAAAAAGCCCGACATTCCCAGTTTCTCAGAAACCTTGAATATGATTTACAAGCAGAAGCCACAGTCTAGGGCAACTGAGAGACCAGTTCATGGATCCATGTGCTATTACCACCAAGATCCAGGGCTTATATATCATAGAGAGGAAACGTGCAGGACAACTGAAGTTGACTGCCCAGGAAAAGGCAAGAATGTTATGTGAATCTGCCTGAGGGAAGGACTTGTGGTCTTATGGTCAAGGTTGTTTTGACAGGAGCATAGGATTTACGGTGATAGTAGATAAAGTAGAAAGCTGAGAAGCATTCCCAGAACAGAGGTTAATCAGAAATCAACATGTTGGATTAGCATCCAAAAACATTCCTTAGCCTCACAAGTATAAATAGGCATTGAATTTTTTCAAATGCTTTTTTAGCATATATTCAAATAATATGTTTTTTTTTTAATGGGGTGATTACATTGACTGAATTTAAAATATTAATCCAAACTTGCATTTTTTGTTTGGTTATAGTGTATTATTCCATATATTCCATATATATATATAAAAAATATATATATATATATTATATATAAAATATATATGGAATATATATATCTGGGATACATATATATATTTATGGAATATATATATATATGGGATACTATGTGCTTTTAATTTTAAAAAAATTTTGTATCTATGTTCATGAGTGATATTGGTATGTAGTTTTTTCTCTGTTATATCTATATTATATTATAGTACATATAATATTTATATATGTTTATAAACACTATATATATAAAAACATTTATTGTTATATATAGCATAAAGTATATGTATTTCTCTACCCTTTATTATCTGATATAATGACCTTATCAAATGAGGTGGGAAATGCTCACATATACTCTGTTGTCCAAACACAGTTATAATTGGTATTATGTCTTCTTCAAATGTTTGATTGAATTCACCAATGTAGTCATCTGTGCTCACAGGAAAAACAGAGAGAGGGAGGGGTCCAGCCACAGGAAATACAGGGACCAAAGCAGCTCAGAAGGTCAGAGCGCAGATCTTCCCTGCAGAAAGTCTTTGGCAGTCTCAAAACTCAAAATAACTCTCCACCCAGATTTTTAATTGTGTGTCACTTTGCTCAAGACCCAACTTTCAGGGAAAACATGTGTCATCATTTATGTTTAGGTCAATAGCCCACACTGGCCAGAAGTTAGGATGAAGAGGCAAGTGACTGCAATTGACATTTCCAAGGGGATACATTGAAACACAGAGGGGCAGTTCCCCAGAGAAAATAAAGTGCTTTTACAGAGAGAAGAGAAATGCATGAGAAAAAGAGAAAGAGTAGATGGGTAAAACGGTAGGTATTCATTATAATTATCGATTTGTCTTCAATTATTTTATGCTATTTAGCTCTTATCATTAGAGAATCTGAAAAGAGCATTGAAATCTAGTTGTTAGGAGAAGAGATTCATTTCTTTAAATCTATACTAAGATGTTAATAAAATTCCAGTCTTTTCCAGAAGCAGTTTTTGATGAGAGACAGTTTTGGTTTCCTGAAGAAGGTACATTAGCAATAGCTAGCTTTCTTGAGTAAATAGGTTTCCCTTAACAACATGTATTTTTTAAACCTCAAAGGAATCTACAAGCATTATAATTGCTCAAGTAACTGGACTTAAACCTCCAATCACTTTCTAGTTATTGTTGTAAATAATAATCTTCATTAATGCAATGACACCAAACACTAATCTTTTAATTTATAGTATCAGGTACAAGGAAAGCATAAAGACAGTTACTCAATAGAAAAGAAAAAGAAAAAAATGTCTTGACAATATAAAACTTTACCTCTAAGGAGAATCTCACACATTATTTGAGATACTTAGTATTTTCACAACATGCATGTATACTACATTTTTTAAAAATCTCATACAGTAAATGGAATTTTAACTTTCTTGCTTAGTTCTTTCTCTCAAGGACTATAAATCAACTTTTCCACCAAGTAATAGAAAAGATACATTTATTTTCTTATGCAATTTGCTTTGTACAGCTTTATAAGAAATGTGAATTCATGGTCCTTACACAGTGATTAAAAAAAACTTACCGGTAATAAGAAAGAGAGTTGGTGATGTTAACAAAGACTGTCCTGGTGTTTGAATGTAATTGTTCAAAGTTCATGTGTTATATCAGTCATGAACTTAACTGGTTCTGAGTCCATGGTTCAGAGAAAATTCCCTGTGGGTGAAAAAATGCATATTGTGGGCAAATATAGATGAATAAAGCATTTGTTTGGTGTCCCAGAACCATAGAATTTATGAGTGAAAATGGATCCCAGAGTTGATTTTAGCTAAATCTTTCATTTCATCAATGATAAAATAAATCCTGAAATATTAAATGATTTTCCTATTTTACTCTGCTACTGGATTAAGAACTAAGAACTTTAGATTCTTTCTATAATATCCTTTTCACCCCAACTCTGTATGTATCATTAAATAATAAAAATGACATTTATTTTTACATGATTTTTTAACATGACAAGTAAGGTGCTAAATGGTTTATATAAAATAATTTTCCGAATCAATTCTCATCATAACCCTGTGAGGTAGGAATCTCAAGTTTATAGATAAAAATATTCCTCACTCTCCCTTTCCTCCTCCCAAATGCAGTTCCTCTTCCAGAATCTAATGTCATTCATTGTTTCCCACAGTCTTATCTTTCTTATTCCAGCTGAAATTTCTCTCTTCTTAGTTTGATCTTCTGTGAAAGACTCTTAGCAAACTGTGTTATCTTTTCACATGAGGTTGTAATATGGGAACAGCATACTATTCCATCTTGTTATGGGACAGTTCATTTTGCTATCAGCTAGAGTGTCAACTTTCTGAGGGGGCAATGACTGTTTTTGTACACGGTCTTGCTCTGCACCATGCCCTCCCTACACATACATGGTAGACGATTGGCAAGTCCCTCTTGTGCAATTGACTTAACAGGTAGCATTGGCTAGAAAGTCAATGAAATTGAAACTGTTCTTTTAAACAGTTAGTGGATGTTATCATCTTTCACATATTTGATATTTAGCTCGGCATGAGAGGGGTTCAGTTTCAAAGTTGACTCCAAGAACAAGGAACAGACAATTTGGGGTAGAGTAGGTTGGGAGACAGGTTTACTAGTCAATGCTGGTGATCATTAAAAAACAAAACAAAACTACACTTTATGCGCATGGTTTTAGAAACTATTACAGAGATCTGTGTAATAATGTACAAATTACTTACTTAACCCCCATCACCTATTTCCACCTACGTGAATTGGGAAATCACCAATCCTAAGTCTGGTTTCAGTCACACAACCAATTTTTGTCACCTTGAAGAATTTACTTATCTCACTAGATGTTAGCTTCCTTGGCTGTTCCATGAGGAATGTGGACAAGTGAGCCCAACCTAGCATGGCTCTTTCCAGCTTGCCTTCACACAAACCAGGCACTTCACTGAACAGGAACCTTAGGATCAGAGCTTTGGTTTTCAGCCTTTTTCCTCAACTTCACACCTGGCCCTACACTGCTTCCAACCTTTTTCGTTATCATTACTGCTGCTTGTTTTCTCATTTTGGAATATAATGTTGAAGCATGGCCAGTCATAATTGGTACCGAATTAAAACATAACAGAGTGAATGACTGTGTTCCAGGATGTTTTCAGAACTTTAGACATGGAAGCCAATATATAAGTACGATCGTTTTAGCAGCCACTTACTCTCATTTCTTCAAGAAAAAAAAAAAAAAAAAAAAACCCTCTGAATTGAAGCTACTTTCATATATCAACTTGCAGATTGTCTTGCAACAATCAGGACTTGATAGAAGTAAATGGCTCACCATGTGAACTAATATATCATGGAGCCAGTAGGGAGATAAAATTTGCCAAGTGAGTAGGAGTTCTGTTTTAAGTATAATTAATCCTTCTTTCATTATTATAACATATTTATGCCCTCAGAACCCAATGAAAATCGAAATCATTTCTCATGCAGTGATTTGGACCATGGCAGAACAGTGTCTCTGCTCCCCATTCCCATCTTATGTCCATTAAACATTCTAATGATTTTATTGTCTTTTTCCCCCTTCTCTGTGATATTTAGAGAAAGTGTTCTGCTTGGACTTCAGTTTTCAAACCTTAAACTCTGAAGACAGATGAGCTGTTGAACAATAAGACATCTGGTACACAAAGATGCTGCTAGCCAGGGAGTCACCATGGAAACCACCTAAAACATGGATTTCGAAGATGAATAACTGAGTTAATTTCTTCTTAGGGGTGTGGCATTTTGGTTCATCGATTCACATGTTGAGATGTCTTTTAGAGGACAGGCTGTCAGAGACACGGAAGTTTCTCCCTAACATGTTTTATCGTAGCGTAAAATTCAGAACAAGTCAGATCCAAGTCATACCCCTTTCAAGGGAAATTAGTTATGCAAGTAAGAAAAAAAAAAAAACAAAAGAAAATATTCCAAACACAAAAAAATCCCTGCTAAAATATCATCATGTCTGACTTGGACATTGAACCACAAAGTAAACCTCAAGAAAATTATTATCATGGGATAGCAATGGTTTCTGTCATTTCAGGTTTTATATCATGGAATTTCTACATGTAATGAATCATCAGATAGAGTCACCTTTCCCACTCTCCCTACACATTCACCAGCAAGCTGTAGGTTAAATCCAGCTACAGATCATTATATCTATTTTGTGTATAACCTACATAAAGTGTAATCAATGGCAATGATTTTAAAGTTTAGCAATGAATTGTAATTTAAGAAATATAGTAAGTCCCTTTTAAAAACTGAAAGGTTGTCAGTTGAAATATAATTGGTGAATAAGAAATGACTGAGCTGGAAGGGACCTTGACAAGTCATCTAGTCCAGGAGGAAGGCTTTAACTTTCCCTCCAGCAGTTAAATGTCTAAGCCATGTAGGACAGATAGATGCCTGTTCTCATCTTGAAGTTCCCCTGGGAAGGAGTCTCAAGAACTTAATTCAATAATCCTTGTTGGGGTTTTTATCACCTTGACGGTCTTAGAAATTCTTCCTTAAGGCCGGGCGCGGTGGCTCAAGCCTGTAATCCCAGCACTTTGGGAGGCCGAGATGGGCGGATCACGAGGTCAGGAGATCGAGACCATCCTGGCTAACACGGTGAAACCCCGTCTCTACTAAGAAATACAAAAAATAGCCGGGCGAGGTGGCAGCGCCTGTAGTCCCAGCTACTCGGGAGGCTGAGGCCGGAGAATGGCGTGAACCCGGGAGGCGGAGCTTGCAGTGAGCTGAGATCCGGCCACTGCACTCCAGCCTGGGCTACAGAGCGAGACTCCGTCTCAAAAAAAAAAAAAAAAAAAAAAAAGAAATTCTTCCTTAAATTGAAGAAATCTCTTCTGTCCCTCCCCCCCCCCCTTTTTTTTCCTAGGTAGCGAACACAACAGAAAATAATAAAGTGTTCTGAGTCTTTGTAAGAAACATTGCTCACTATGCAGGTTGTTGCATCTTGATAGTGTCTGAGTAAAATTGCAACCATTTTCTCATGTTTTGACTGAATAGGACTTATTTCTAGGTCTTTTGGGATTACTTTTCCCCGATCGTAAATTTTTGAAATAGGAAATAGCTTCCACCTATCTTAAGTTGCAAGGAAAATCATAACAACAGTTACATGTGTATGGTACTTTGCAAGTCATTTCACATGCATTATTTCATTAGATCTGTAACATCAACCCTGGTAATTAGGCAGAGAATAAAATTCTCATGTATATTTTCAGGATTATGTAAACTAAGTATTCATGTGGACTAAAGTACTGGTAAATAAATCCAACTGAAAACATTGGGCCTCTGAAACATACCAGACACACAACTGTATGTTCTGCTTTATTATTTTAGGTATTTTTACCCACCTAAGCTACTTATCAGAGACTATTATCTGCATTTTCCAGTTCAGAAAATTGATTTTATTGTATTTATGATAAGCAGGTCCTCAAGTAACTTTGTTTCTTTCAATGTCATTTCCTTATAACATTGATGATGAAAAAACTGATTCCCACCAGGACCACTGTGTTTATGGAATTTGCACGTTTTCCTCATGTCTGTGTGGGTTTTATCAGGACCCTCATGTCTCTCCCAACAACCTCAAAATGCATACATTCAGTTCACTGGTGTGTCCAAATGGTTCCAAATGGTCCCAGTCTGAGTGAGTGCAGGTGTGTGTGAGTGTGCCCTCCAATGGGATGGCATGCTGACCAGGGTCCTGTTCAGGGTTGGTTCCCATCTGGTTCCCTGAGCTGCTGTAAAAGACTGACCACTCGAAACCATGAACTGGAATAAGTGGGTAAATAATGATCTTACTAATTAATTAATTAATTATTAACTAAGACAGAGTCTTGCTCTGTGGCCCAGGCTGGAGTGCAGTGGAATGATCATAACTCCCTGCTGTCTTGACCTGAGCTCAAGCAATTCTTCTGCCTCAGCCTCCTGAGTAGCTGGGACTACAGGTGCACTTCACCATGCCTGGGTAATTTGTTTTTTATTTTTATTTTTGTAGAGAAGTGGACTATTAGGTTGTTCAGGCTGATTTCGAACTCTTGGCCTCAAGTGATCCTCCTGCCTTGGCCTCCCAAAGTGCTGGGATTACAGGGATAGGTCGTCATGCCTGGCCTTTAATCTTTCTTAAATATATGTGGAGCTCACATTTATTTCAATGTTTAATGTTAGAAGTGTTTTGGGTATTCATTTTGATGTTTGGTGATATGTTTGTGATCAGAAATATGCCATAAGAACTTAACTTTTTTTATATCAATTAACCTATGATAAAACTGGTTTCATTATAGGTTATTTCACTTAAAGTCTCAGTTTCCAAGAATATGTCAGCAACGTTAAGTGAGGATTTACTGCATATGTTTTTCCAGAGGTCATATAGCTGGTAAGTAGCAGACCTGGGGTTGGAACACATGTCTCCTCAATTTCAGGCATTTTCCTACTTTTAAACAGTTGCTTCTTTCTTGGTATTCACAGAGTATCACAAAGTATCAAAGTACCATGATGATCATATTAGGCAACGTTTGAATTCATGTTTAACATAATACATACTACAAAGTAAATGCTCAATTAATATTAGCGGTTATTAGTGTTAGGGTTAGCTATAAAATAGAGAAAACAGGCTGGGTGCAATTGCTCATGCCTGTAATCCCAGTGCTTTGGGAAGCTGAGGCAGGAGGATTGCTTGAGCCCAGGAGTTCAAGACCAGCCTGGGCAGCATAGTGAAACCGTGTCTTTACAAAATATTTTTTTGAAAATTAACCTAGCATGGTGGTGTGTTTCTGTAGTCCCAGTTACTCGGGAGGCTGAGGAGGGAGGATTGCTTGAAGCCAGGAGGTTTAGGCTACCATGAACCGAGATAGCACCACTGCTCTCCAGCCTGGGTGACAGAGTGAGACTGTCTCTAAAAGAAAAAAAAAGAGAGAGAGAGAGACAGAGAGAGAGGGAGAAGTAAACAGTTTGCTTGGGATAACCAAAAGCAATATAAAGTAGTTATATCTAATGCAAGACCCATAACTCTTTACTAAAACTTTTTACTAAGAAAATACTTACAATGCAAGTCATGTTGCTTAGAAAAAACCTTCAGATTGACTTAGAAATCTAGAAACCAACGGCTGGGCGCGTTTGCTCACGTCTATAATCCCAGCACTTTGGGAGGACGAGGCGGGCGGATCACGAGATCAGGAGATCAGACCATCCTGGCTAACACGGTGAAACCCCGTCTCTACTAAAAATGCAAAAATTTAGCCCAGCGTGGTGGCGGGTGCCTGTAGTCCCAGCTACTCGGGAGGCTGAGGCAGGAGAAAGGTGTGAACCCGGGAGATGGAGCTTGCAGTGAGCAGAGATTGAGCCACTGCACTCCAGCCTGGGCAACAGAGTGAGACTCCATCTCAAAACAAAAAACAAAAAACAAAACAAAAAAAACCCCCCAAATCTGGAAATCTGGAAACCAACAATACAACACAAGAAGCAGCCAGGACCTGAAGAAATTTTGCTATTTGCTGATAATCAGGAATCTATAGTTCTGAGTGTAGTGTTGAAAATAAGTTAGATAGATTATCATAGTGGACACTAGATACAAATGTGTACTGCTGTGAAATGTCTAATATTTCTAAATCAGTCCTTTGATTTTCTCTCAGAGAGAATAATGAATAATTTATTTATCTCTTGAGTATGAACATTCGTTATATGATGTTTCTGAAATAAAGACTTCTCACTTTTCATCTCTTTGCTTCTAAAAGTCCTCAATCTCATGCCATAGGAGATTCTTTTTCTTAGCATTAAAGCTCTGCAAGTGCATTATTTCTTTCTTACTATTTCCAAAAGCATGGCGCTGCCCTTGCTCCTAGTATTAAACATGTAAACAGCCTGTTTATACTGCATCTAGTTGGATTAGTAAATCAAGATTTAAAGGTTCTGGATCCTAGTTCAGCTTTGGCACTTATTTGTTTGATGATCAACTCATTTAAATAATTTCTCAATTCCCTTACCAAACATTATTTCCTTCTATATATGGGGTTGTGTGAATCGGATGAGTTAATATAAATGAAAGCACTTTGAAAATTAAAGTGTTATTCCCTCCAAAATATAGAGTTTTACCAATATAAAGCATTTCTTTCTGTGCCTTTAATTTATAAGGATCTTTGTAGCTTCTAAATATGTTTTGTTGATTGACCAGAAAGTACTACATCCTTTTTCTTTTTTCCCTTTCTCTTATTTAATCCCTTCTTTGTAAAACTCTTATGTGTTTCAAGTCCTGAGTCAAATATTTCTTCTTCTGAGAATCCTTGTTCAAATTTCCAAGGCTGAGATGGTCACCTTCTCAATCTGTGTTCTCACCTCCGGTTTAACAATTGTCCTGCTCCAGGTCAAGTCAGGTATTTAAATACTCATTTCATCTACTGGATTGATCACGTCACACAGATGATGTCACATTCCCCTCTAGTACATCATCAAACAAGAAGTCCTAAAGTTACAGGAGCTTATAAGAAATCATTAGAAACTCTTAATACTGTACCCCTCTTCGGGAGCCAATATTTCAATTATTTACCTCACCCTCACTGCTACAGTAGACATTTTGGTAGAGGACAATCGATGCTTCTCTCAAATGATTCCATACACAGGTTATCACAGTCAAATGTAGGCATCCAGTCATTCTCCCACTGCCTCCTTGGCCAGGTTGCCAAGATCCTCACCCACTCAATGAGCTCCCAGCACTTCCTCCAACACTTCCCAATGGGCCGCCCAGGTGATGCCACACCTTTTGCAGTCAGATAGATTTAGGTGTGACTCTTGACTCTTTCATCTGCTTTTATAAAACATTGAACATATTGACAACTTTGAGTCCCTGCTTCTACATCTGTAAAATGGGAATCAGAACACCAGTATTTTGGGGTTATATATATATATGTGCGCGTGTGTGTGTGTTATGCATACATTGTCTCAGTGGTAAGAGTTAGCTACTGTCTCAATTTTTAAGCTAGAGGAATGGAGGCTCAGAGTTTTTAAAGTGCTTTGCCTAAAAGCCTAGAGACAAGATTTTAAATGAAAACTATTATAAAGTTATTTTAAACAATAAGTATTATGTATCCTCATAGGCATAGAATCCAGTGGTTAGCTGTGAGTTCTGGCATATGGGTGCTATGGTGCGAGTCCTGACTCTTTCATACTAACTGCAAGACATGGAGGAAGTTCATCTAACTCTATAAATATCTATAAGATATGGATATGATAGTAGCCACAATCTCAGAGTCTTGGAATGATCGAGTGCTATAATAAAGGTAAACCTTTTAGTATAGTGCATTTTACATTCTGAATAATGCCTTTTATTATTATTTCTATATGTTGCTGTGCTAGTTTGCCTTCCCTATATCTTGTTCATTTTTCTTCTGATAGACAAATGGCTTTTAATTTGTTAGACTAACACCTTTAGAGAAAGAGAAAATCATGGTATCATACCTTTCAAGGAGGAGACAGGATATTTTTACATATTGTTCTTTCCAGCCTACACCAAAGGCCATCCCTCTCCCTAAAATTCCTCCAACTCTGTGCAGATTTGGCTGTTCACAAAAGCTACCTTCCTCTAAGAGGCCTTGCTTCTCTTGAAATTGAAAAGAGGATGTCTATGAGAATGATAATAAAAATGGAAAAGATTATGGACCATGTCTCAAAGGAAAATATCTCTTTTATTAAAAACAGATTAAAGGAAAGAAAATCAATCTTGCAAGATCATGAAAATCTGGGAAAAGCTAAGATTGATTTATTTATTTAAGATTTATACCCAGCCTACTTCCATATAGGATTCAAGGTGGCAGCAGACTGGGGTAAAATCATTTGCTTGAACTATGTTTCAGACTGGAATTAGAAGTTGGTTTTCCAGCAGATGAAGTTAAGCTGATTATAGCAAATGAGCTATTGAAAATCAATACCATAAAACTGTTCCATTAGTACCTGTACAATCATCCCAGGATTATAAGTAATATTTATATTCTCAAACATTGACGTTTTCAGGAAATGAGATGCAAAACACTTGCACAGGGCACAGCCACCTGTGGTTGCTTGGCTCTGATGATTAAAGCATGTTGCTAATGAGTCCAAGGCCATGGGCTCGCTCCCTACATAGCCCAATTATCTTCCCTCTGTTCTGAAGCTATGAATGGAACCAGCTTCCTGCAGTGGCTATCTTATTCTAATGTGCGGGGGGGTCACTGCACATAGGAGAGGATGGATTTTGACAAATGCAAAGGTCCCCTTTCCACCTGCCACCCACCACCAAGTGCATGGTATGATGGCTGTGCTTTTTCTCTGAAAGAGATTAAGTGCACAAAGACACACACACACAGACACACACACACACTTTCTCTTAAACACACACACGTATACACCCATAGACACATGCATGCACAACCCAGGGAGAGGCAGATTGATGCAGGGAAACAATATATGGAGGAAAAAGATTTTTGTTTAATCAGAGGACAAACCAAGTTCTAATTCTGACCTATACTGGCAGCAAGGCCTTGGGTAGGTAACTTGCCTCAGTTACAGAAATGGACAATATATTCAACATAGAGGAATGGGGAGGTACCAAATGGGGCAATAAATGTAAAGCCCCTGTTTTGTTACGCACACCAATGATAAAGAACAATTTAACTTATTTTATGTACTAGGTATTCAAGTAAGCTTTTACACTCATTGGCTCATTTAATCTTCACAATAGCATATGAGGCCAATGTCATTGTTATTCTTTCTTTTCATAGTGAAAGAAAGCGAGATTTATAGGTTACAAGTTACTTGCCTCATGCCACACAATGAGAAGACATCATAACTAGTGTCCAAAGCTAAGAGGTACTGTGCCATATCTGTGCTATCTCTCCAAAGGAAGAAAAAAAAGGTTCTATTATCATCATAGCCTCTATAACCGGCCTTTAACAATGTAGTCCATGCTGTGTCACAAGAATATATTTTCATCTCCTCTGTGCTGCCTGCTACTTCAGCACAAATCCTTAAGTTGGTATTGCTCCTGTCATACCTCAGGAATCTGCTAGAGTCACTTCGGATGATGTATTCCCTCAGGTACCTATGTGAACATAAATTCTCTATCTCTGGAGCCTCTTACAAGAAGCCTAAATGTTAAATACAGAAGGTATAGTGAACAAGAAGCACAGGCTACTTTTCCCTCTGTTTATGAACATCTACTTTTACTCCTGGGGATCTACAAGATGGATTTCCAGAGTAGATTTACTGTGAAACTGCACAAACATTAGGCAATGACCTATTATGAAGCTACACTAATGACTTGATATATTTACATTTGAAGGCCAAATAAGTTACATTCATTTGATGGTGTCAAAATATGGTTTTACTATTTTGACCTTTATTCCATGAAAGAAAAAATTACAAAACACCTTTTATGGAATGGATATCCAGAGATTCCTAAGTTGACAGAGTTTGTGCTCAAGGTCTATGGTTGGTTAGCTATTAGAACTAAAATTTCAATTTCTGAGGCAGTTTGATGAAGTGGAAAGAACATAAGTGTTGGAGTAAACTGAAGATCTAGGTTTGAACTCAGAGCCTGGTACTTACTAGCACTGCTCCTAATTAAGTATTTTATCTCCAAATTTCTGCTTTTTTGTTAGTAAAATAGGATTAATAATAATACCTAATTCCAGTTTCGCAGTGATGGATATTAGAAATAATGTAAGCAACACACCAGACACCAAGTAACTATTATATATAACTGTTAATAAAGATTTCCTAGAGAAACACTTCTATGGATTCAGGAGCATGGGGAGATGGATCCTATGGTAATCCTTTTTCAAAGAATTCTTTGATTATTTATCAGAGTCTCATGCTGGAGGCATCAGCCAGGGTCCAGACGGTAGACATAAAATCAGATAATTTGAGGAGGATTTATGAAGAAAATGAACTTATGGAAGCATAAGACAGTTCAGCCAATGTATCAATCATCTATTGCTGCTGCATAACAACCCCATCCCCCAAACTTAGTGTTTTAAAATATTTATTTGCTCACAATTCTGTGATTTAGTTATTTAGGCTAGGATCATCTGGGCAGTCCTCGGGCTAGCCTGGCCTGAGATTGTACATATAAGTGCAGTGATCTGGCAAATTGAATGGGTGGAAAGGTCCCAGGTAGCCTCATTCACATTCCTGAAGTTTTATTCTTGCTGTTAGCTGGGGCAGTTCCATCTTGTGGTCATTCATACTCAAGAGTGTAACTGGAATTCCTTATATGATGATCTCAAAGTTCCAAAAAGGAAAAGGCAGAAACTGTAAGGCCTCCTGGGGCCACGGTTCTGGAACTTACGTAAGGAAAATGTCACTTTTCTCACATTCTCTTGGTTAAAGCAAGAGATAAGAACACCACTAATTAATGGGATGGGGAAATAGACTCCACCCGTATATTGGACAAGAAACAAAGTCTCATCACAAAAGAATATTTATACAAGAATGAGAAGAATAACTGCATCTCTCTCTGTGAGCAATCTAACACACAACCCTTGGTTTAAAGGGAAAAGAGAAGAAAGTGGTTACCAGAGCTATGAGCGAGAAAATTACATAGAACTAGCTGCATTGAGAAAAACAATGATGGTAGAATAGAGTCAGTTAAAGGAACTCCCTCCAACCCTGACAGTGACCTCTACTGGTCACATTTAACAAGAAGCCAGAGGAAATGGAACTTATACAAACAATCCGTGCAGATCATCCTCCTAGGACAAAAAGAGGGGCAGAAAAGGGTGGAGAATCGATCTGGAGGAACACGAGGAAGATATGAAGAACAGGAAGAGTCCATACCTTAGTGGTTCCAGAATATGGGTTTTGTAGTTGACTAGACCTGATTTGAATTCCTGGTCTGCTGTCTTCCCGTATGTAATAACTTGGACAAACCATATCTTCACTCTCAGCTTCAGCTTCTCATTTGTAAAACCAGTATAAGAAATGCCTTCCTTGGAGCATTACTGTGAGGCATAAATGAGATTATGTATGTATGTATGTGTGTGTATATATACTTTTATATATATATATATATGTTATAGCAGAGTGCATAAGCAATACATTATTAGCAATTAAAGATTTATGTGTTAACAGTTATTAGGAAAAGCCAATATATATTGCTTTTGCTAAAATCAACTTCTTGTGACTTGGTTGGGTCTTAATTTTCTGGTTAAATGTTTTATTTCTCTTTTGCACTTTGCGTGGGTAGGCAAATCCTGACTGGAAGACCCCCAGAGCCCATGTCAAGCCTGTCTAACAGCCTATAAAGCCCCCTTCTGCTGCTTACAGCCAGGACTCCCATCCATTGGAGGAAGGAGAAGGTGATCATTCTGTAGTGGTGACACAAGCCAGTAAGCCAGGGCTTTATCTAATTATGTTTACCCCAAATGTCACAGGTGTCTCATGGACCAGCAATTTCTCTTCTCAGCCTCTTGTGCCACATGAAATGAGTGTGTAATCTCCATGGAGTGGGCAAACACAGACACCACAGCTGGCAAGAAGAACTGGTATGGGCTGAGACAGAGGCAGAGACAGAGACAGAGGAGGCACTTTCTTCTAAAAATTAGTCCCCAAGAGGCAGCCTTTTTCCTCCAGTCTATTCAGCTCACACTGTTGTTTCACACACTAATCGTGCAGACTGTACTTCCAGCCACAAATTGACTCCATGGGGGCTGACCAACACTATTATAAAAGAATGTCTCAAGGCTATAGAAGTTGAGGCACCAAATCATTCCTGCATCCTCCTGAGAATCATATACACTCCAGGAATGGTAGAGTAGTTGGGGACCTGGGATACTATCTCCAGTGAATTTTTTGTAAGTTTCTTGCAAATAATGTTTGATATGATTAAATAATTGTGGACATATTGCATTAGACCAAGGTAATAGTTTTCATTACTTCAGGTCTTCCAGGAGTTTTTAGATTGATAAAGTGCCTTGTGAAGCTCCTAGCAGGGGGATAGAGCCATGCATCCTAAATGTCATTGACCATGGAATAATTTTTTTCGGGGGAAGAGTTCTCTAGGTTTAAATATTCCACAGATCACATTTTTGGGAATTTTTTTAATTATAAAAATCTGCTAATTTATAATCCTCCCCCCATCTCTCTAAACAGTTCTAGTACTGAGACTCAGAGAAAACAAGAACCTATATGTAGCTTCTCAACAAGATGGAGGGTGTTATGAGACAGGTATTCTTCTGAATAATTTTGTGCATTATTCTGGTCTACATAACAATGCATGAAAATTCAATGAAAATGTTAAAAGAGCCTGTGTACCTCATGTACCAAACTCTACCAGCTCTCTAGAGTTAGGGCATTTATTTTGAAATAAAGTATTTTCTCACACAGATCATTGTATTGCGTTCATTTCATCCACAGTCTCACACCTCTGGGCCTAATAATATGCACTTTACTTTGACCTACCAAGGTCTTTGGGAGCAATCAGCTATATTCTTTTTACATGATGGAACAAATAGTAGGTCAAATGATATAAGAATATAATAATAATCTCATGCTTGCATGGAGCTTTTAATTCTAAGTAGTACTTTTGCATACTGCATGCAGTTTCATCCTTCAAACTCTTCATTGAAGAGACAATGGAGATAGAACAAAGTTCTCAAAACATTACATATTTGTTTTAAACTCAACTCAAGCACAAAACAGTGAAGATAGAGCTATAGACTCATATATTCTGATGTTTGCTTCTAAGATTTTAAGTTTGAGTTTGAGCTTCTTGTGATAAGTTTTGTTGAACTAGTCTCACGTCATTTCTCTCATGTAATTTCCTGTGGAAAAAATTGTTGAAAAATAAAATTGAGAAATGATTTCTATTATAGAAAGTTATGTTCCTCAAAGAATCATAATGCATAGTTCAATATGAAAGGCCCAAAGAGGTGGTATAATAAAAGAAAATAAATTCATTTAACCTACTTTATTTAAAAAGTGGACCAACAACTCTATTATATCCTTTGATGGCAACAAATTTCAGGATGTATTACCTTAAAGCATGGTAGTAAAGAATCAATGGAGACAGCAGGGAGGAAGAAAGGAAATAATATTTGCTGAACATCTACCCCATCCTAGATGATTTACATGCATTGGCTCACTTAATCATCACAACAGCCTCTTGCAGTAGATATTAATGTGCTTTTTAAAGAGATAAGAATCAAGCTCAGAGAGGTTAAGTGTATATTTCAGTATCATCCACCTGGAAAATAATGTAGTTACAAATTGATCTGTCTTCTTTCTGGCTCTAGGAAGTGGCTATTCTCTAACTGTTCTAAACACTTCCTCCAAGTTACATCAAAGCCTGGCTTTTAGCACAGCTTCTCCATTCTCCAGTCACACCTGCTCCCCAAGCTCATTCTTGTAATGAAGCACCCTTCTCTTGTTTCCTTATACCTTTCTAAGTATCTGTTTATCACTTCTTGTCTATTGCTATTAGTTTTGATTTCAAGATTCCTGATATACAAATCATGAAGAACCTATCAGCAATCATTAGTAAAAATTATAGTTGTAAACTTTCCCTACGCTGTAAAAGATTGACGCACTCACACAAAGTAAATGAAATCCATGAACCACAATCAATTGGCAGCCCAAGGATAACACTGGTAGACTATAATTTCTTTTACGTAGTACTGTTTACAGTACATCTTCAGCATCTCATGAAACAGGCTATATAAACAGTATTTAGTATCACCTTGATACCGATTATATCTCTGCTCTTGTATTATCATAAAAATGTATTATTTTCAAATTGCCAAAATTAATGATGCAGTACAACATTGGAAATGACATGTGCATATATATGTGTAGATATGGATATATGCACATATTACATTTATGTACGCATATACATATATGTATATTTATGCTATGTTTATATATACATCTGTGTGTGTGTGAGCATGCACATATTTGTTTTTACATTGACAGTTAAATAAAATGACAGCTAAGTAAAACACACTGCCCAGTTTTATTTCTAACTATCCATTCACTGTGTGAACTTGGCAAGTTTCATAAACTCACTGTATTTGCTTCCTATTACTGCTGTATCACAAACTTAACAGCTTACAAAAACATAAAATGGATCTCACTGGGCCAAAATATAGGTTTTGGCAGGGTTGCATCTCTTGTGGAGGCTTTAGAAGAAAATGCATTTTTTAGCCTTTTCCAGCTGCTAGAGGCTGTACACATTCCTTGGGCTGTGGCCCCTTCATCCATCTTCAAGTCCAGCAGTGGCCCCTATAGACTTTCTCACATCATCTTACTCTGACTCATCTTCTGTCTCTCATCTTTAAGACCCTTGTGTCTACATTGGGTCCACCTGGATAATCCAAGATTATCTTTTTACAACAAAACTATGGAACAACTTAAAGCTGTTCTTAATGTATGGTTGGAACTGGAGCAATGCCAATAATTAGAAAGTAAGTTCTCATCACAATTCCCCAGCAAAGTTTATGTTGCTGTAAACAGAAAGGAGACTTTTTACTTTACCTCTTTAAGAAATTGTGACTCAATTTCATCTCATGATGCCAATAAAATTAATTAGTAGTAATTGCCTGCATGATTGTGTTAAGAAGGATTCTGAGGATCACCAGGAGGCAGAGTTATGTATGCCAGATATTGCCACATTTATTCCACTGGTGATATGGTTTCTCTGTGTCCCCAACCAAATCTTATCTTAAATTGTACTTCCCGCAATCCCCACTTGTCATGGGAGGGACCTGGTGGGAGGTGATTGAATCGTGAAGGTGGTTACCCTCATGCTGTTCTCTAGTGATTGTGAGTTCTCACAAGATCTGGTGGTTTTATAAGGGGCTTTCCCCTTCTTTGCTCATTCCTGCCACCATGTGAAGAAGGATGTGTTTGCTACCCTTTCCACCATGATTGTACATTTCCTGAGACCTCCCCAATCATACTGAACTGTGAGTCAATTAAATGTCTTCCCTGTATAAATTACCTAGTCTCAGGTATGTCTTTATTAACAGCGTGAGAATGGACTAATACAACTGGGTTAATGAGAAAAGTATAGATTGGAGGTAAGATGAAGGAGGCATTCAAAGTATAATTTAATAGAAACTTTCTGATTTCCTATTATTTTCAGTGCTGTAAGAATGATGAGAAAACCTGAGAAAAACTGTCTACTGGTTTTGAGGAATAAGTAGCATAGTTAAGCTTTAAATTGAGTCCTATGGACAGGAGTCTTTAAGAGAAGATAAAGTAATGGTCACTAAGTTATTAGCTTTTTATTTTATAATGTAAAATTTTATGTTTATTTAATTAGATATTTATTATAATTGTGACTCACTTGTTTCTAAATAAATCCTATTTATTGAGAGATTCCCAGGTGCCAGTCACTGTGTTAGGTACTGGGGATACAATCAATGATCAACCCAATACAATAGGATTCCTATCCTCATGGATCTTGTAGATTTTTTGGAAATTATACCAACTAATTGGAGAATAACACAAATAAATAAACAAACTATAGCTGTGATAGTGTTAGGGAATAATAATGTTGGTGCAATGGAGAAATATAGAGATCAGAATGAGTAGCAATTAACCAGGTAAAAGGGGCAAGAATACATTGTTGAGGGCAAAAAGAAATTGCAGGAAAAGGCACTAGCATGTGCAAAGGCCCTGTGGTGAGATGGAGGCCCAGCTTATGGGTAGGAGAGAATACAATTTTCTTGGGCTAGAACACAAAAAGCTAATAGTAAAGTGATACTAGATGAGTTTTAAAAGGTTATTAAAAGAGAAAGTAACAGAAAGAGATAAGACTGGAAAGTTCCTGAGAAGAGTGGGAAAATGGTGTGTGGATGAAAGCTGATCACCTGATAAAGCAAGTTTCGTGGATGGAAGTTTCTTTCCTTATGGTTCTTTAATTCCTGCAACCAGGATCTTATGTTTCTGCCTCTCCCCTCTTGTCTTACTGGGGTTCCTGTCCCACACCATGAGAGACGCCATATCTGCTGTGGAGGTCATGGAGTCTTTGTTGCTACTGTCAAGTTGCTAGTATGTTGGAAGAAGATGTTTTTCCCATAGCAAAGCCAGAACTCTAAAAACGCTTTGTTGGTGAATCGTGGTTTCATTTTAAGATTGAGTTCTTGAGTACCATGAAATGCTACACTGTCAATCCATTATAAGACAAACAGGCTTTTACAGGCTGCAGAAAAGAACTGTTTTTAGCAGTATTTCTATTAAAGTGAACATGTCTCCTAACAACTAAATGACAGATTTCTTAAGACAATACAATTTATTCATAAACTGGTGAATGTCTGTACCTTGAAGGAGACATATTTCATCCTGTCTGGAGACTGCAGCTTGGGAAGAGCTAGAATTACTCCCCACCAAGATCCTTCCCAACTCTGTGATTCTAGGGGTGCTGAATGCCAAGACTCTCTAGGTAGGTCAAAAGGGTAAAGAGGAATCTATTTAGGTGAAGAAATTAAATGTTGATCCTGGTGATGAAAATGCCTAAATCATTTGCCTTAGGGTATTCACCTGTCTTCTGGACAAAGGAGGCAGTAGTGCTGGAATTTTGTTTGCCTGGAAATATCAGTTTACAGAAAAAAATTTGCTTCTTTAACTGTCACAAAGCCAACAGAGTTGTCTTATGTACTACAAATCCAAGAAAATAATTCATATGGAGCCACTTATCATAATATCTTAAAATGTTTGTTCATCAGTTTGCCTGAGACGTTCTAATAAAAGATATGTGTTGATAATATGTTTTTTCCTTCCCATTTCAAGATATTTCAAGGTATGCTTTTTATAAATATTAGAAAAAAATTTCAGGCAAACTACAGTATTTAGTATTACAATTCCATATTTTTGTATTTTGATTCATTTTATTCTAAAATATGTGACTGCAAAATACAGTCAGACTTGCTGGAAAACAAACAAAAATTAAATTTCTTTTTTTTTCTGTCTGCCTGTTTGTCTTCCTTATACATGTCTCAAGAACCTACTATGTTCCCAGCATAATAATCAGTGCTGAAGAATTTATAATCCCCAATTAATTCACCATCAAGTGAGGGAAGCAGGAAAGTATCAGGAGAACCCGATCCCGATCTCATTCTAAAATGAGAAATTAACAAGTTTTGTTTTTTATCCTTGACTTCACTCTAAAAACAGAGTTCTCAAACTGTAAACTCATAAGCTTAAGGTAAACTAATGATTTGCTGGTCCTTGGCATTTTTCTTTTGCACCTTTAGAATTTTGCTTATGCTCTTTTTTCTGCGTGGAATGTTCTCTTTCCTTTTTCTGCCTAGAATATTCTCTTTCGTTTTTCTCCGTGAAATGTTCTCTTTCCTTTGCCTGGAGAACAGCATCTTCAGTTACCAGCTCCAGTGCCAGCCACTGCACTGCTGAGACTTTTGCTGCACCCCACTCTCCTCAGACAACTCTTGCATTTCACTCAGTCCATGGAGCTTCCTGTGTACATCTCAGTCATAGCATTTGGCATTTGGTTTTTCAACCGTTGTTTTCCTTTCCTGTTGCGGAAAGTGAGGGACCCCGAATGGAGGGACCGGCTGAAGCCTTGGCAGAAGAACATAAATTGTGAAGATTTCATGGACATTTATTAGTTCCACAAATTAATACTTTTGTAATTTCTTATGCCTGTCTTTACTGTAATCTCTGAACATAAATTGTGAAGATTTCATGGACACTTATCACTTCCCCAGTCAACACCCTTGTGATTTCCTATGCCTGTTTTTACTTTAATTTCTTAATCCCATCATCTTCTTTGTAAGCTGAGGAGGATGAATGTTGCCTGAGGACCCTGTGATTGTGTCAACTACACAAATTTATTGTAGAGCATGTGTGTTTGAACAATATGAAATCTGGGCATCTTAAAAAAAGAACAAGATAACAGCGATGTTCAGGGAACAAGAGAGGTAACTTTGAACTGGCCGCCAGTGGGCCGGACAGAACAGAGCTATATTTCTCCTCTTTCATAAGCAAATAGGAGAAATATCGCTGAATTCTTTTTCTCAGCAAGGAACATCCCTGAGAATGAGAATGCGCCCTGAGGGTAGGCCTATTAACAGCCCCTTTAGAAGCGTGCTGTCTTTTATGGTCCAAGCCCAAGGGATGAAATAAGCCCTGGTCTCCTGTAGCGCTCCCAGGCTTATTAGGAGGAGGAAAATTCCTGCCTAATACATTTTGGTCAGACAGGTTGTCTGCTCTCAAACCCTGTTTCCTGATAAGATGTTATCAATGACAATGCATGCCGGAAACTTCATTAGCAATTTCATTTTCACCCCATCCGGTGGTCCTGTGATCTCGCCCTGCCTCCATTTGCTTTGTGATATTTTATTACCTTGCGAAGTATGTGATCTCTGTGACCCACACTCTATTCGTGCACTCCCTCCCCTTTTGAAAATCGCTAATAAAAACTTGATGGTTTTAGGGCTCAGAGAACATCACAGATCCTGCTGACATGTGGGGTCTCTCTTGTGCTCTTTCCCTTTATTTACTCCTTGAGTAAGTAGAACATACCAAGCTCTTCCTCTCCTCAAGGCATTTGCAGATTTTTTTTTTTCTTTTTCTGTCTGGAATACCTTTTTCTCCATTTTTTACATGCCCACTTTTTTCATCATTCAGGTCTCTGTGTAAATGATATTTCTCTAAGAAGAGCCTTCTGCCAATCCAGTTTGGGGTACCCATCTGGCTCCATGTTTCATTTTCTATCAGAGCATCGCCCTTGTTTTCCCTCAGCGCTTATCATAACTGGTGATTGTTGTTTTGAAGTGAGAAGAGTTGGCTTAATTATTACCTGCTCCCCACCTTGGTGGCATGTTCCTCCTCTTCACTGCTTTTTTTTTTTTTTTTTTTTTAAGAGTCCAGTGCAATGCATAGAACATGGTAAACAAGTAATGTTTTCTTGACAGATTTGATCAGTTATAAATGTGGATCTATTTCATGAGTAGTTGTCATGTTTCTGACCCCAATGTAAAAAGAAATACATATTTTTACAAGATGAGTTCCTTATCATTGTAACTTTATTTTTCATGTTATATAAATGTTCAGCTTTCTTACATTAAATGCTTATAGTTCATGACAGCTGAAATGAGGTGTTCATATAAATGAGTATAAGGTAATACGGTGTAGAAAACAATGACACCATAAAATATTGTCTTCTAGGTACATTGCATCATATATAAAAAGGGTCAAAACTCAAATGCCTAAAAGGGCCAGATAGGTTCATAAATGGATTATGAAAGCTGGGAAAGGAGCATGGTAAAGAGAAGAGTGCTTCATCTCAAAGAGAAGACTTACTCACTAGTTCACTAGCTTAATGCCATGAAGGAAGGCAGACTCAGAGTGGTTCAAGGACAGTGAGATTTACATGAAATCTGACATCTAAACAATGACAACTATTTTAATCTTTAAGTAAATAGACACTGATGACATCTAACCTGTTTGACCTTGTACTGAAAGTTTGCCACTTCTTTAATGCCAAAGAACTATTTTTTCTCTGAGATTTTCAGCAAATCCATCAGTTATTTTGAGCTTTTGGAAATAAAACTGAGTGAATCTTATAGTATGACCTAAAGGAGTAGCACCTAAAAAGGGGAAGTCATAAGTTTGTGTTATATCTGCCAGCTAAAAATATCTTCCTGGCTGAATATATGGATTTAATATTGTAGCATGACAAGATTATTACATTTTGTTATGTGTATGATCAAGAGTATAGACTTCAGTTAATTTGGCTCCAAGGAAAATAATTGCAACTTAGACCTTGGAATGATCCTCATGGCTTCTTGACACCATGGATGTTGCTCTCTGACTTGGTTATGCAATTCTAATAGCTATGTTTGTACAAACTTTTGAGAACTATCTTTTAAAAATCTTTGAGGGGAAGGAAAAGAAACTCTCAAAAAATTACATAGTATTTTCTATTTGAAAAGTAATGCCCTTAGAATTTATTTTAATCTTGGAAAGCTTTAAAAAATTAAAATATTTTATATGCAGGCAGTGCTGCATCAATTGTGCTGCATCATTAAGTTATAATGTTTTAGTATGAAAGTTTTACAAAAGACAATATTCTTTAGGTTAACTTTGCCACTTTTGTAGGAGTGGCAATGAGATTTTATTAAGTGGTGCACACTCAACCCTTTCTTTTGTTTGTATATTCATTCAAAATATATGTGTTGAGCAACTACTGGATGTCAGGTACTCTTCTGGGTGTGATGGATGCAAGGGGAAATACAAAGATAAGGTCCATCTCCTCTGGAACTCATTACTCATTTTCTAAAACAAAATGAGACAGATGATAATTAAATAATAAAATATAGTGTAAGGCATCATAATGTAACATGATATAATACAAGGCATGTAGTTTTCTGATGAAGAATATCAATTTCAGATAGAAAAATCTGGTATCTTAGTTGTTATCAACAGGTATTAAGTGAATATTAATTTCCCTTCTGTCAACTTTTTCTTTGAGACATAGTCTTGCTCTGTTGCCCAGGCTGGTGTGCAGTGGCATGATCATAGCTCACTATAGCCTCAAACTCCTGAGCTCCAGTCATCTTCCTGCCTCAGCCTCTTGAGTACTGTCTACCTATTGACCCCAACAAGTTGTGGGTTTTCAGAATTTCCTTAACTAGTGACAGTCTTTTTTCTACTGTCATCTAGTTTGAAATATTATGTGAGTCCCAACATTATTCAAAATAACTTGAACCATGTCCTTGGACTTAGGAGTCTCTTTTAGAAAATTCTAGACTCGGCCAGCGTCAGTGACTCACACCTGTAATCCCAGCACTTTGGGAGGCTGAGGTGGGTGGATTTTTGAGGTCAGAAGTTTGAGACCAGCCTAGCCAACATAGTGAAACCCCACCTCTACTAAAAAATACAAAAATTAGCTGGGCGTGGTGGTGCATGGCTGTAATCTCAGCTACTGGGGAGGCTGAGACAGGAGAATTCCTTCATCTTGGGAGGTGGAGGTTGCAGTGAGCCAAGACCGTGCCACTGTACTCTAGCCTGGGCGGCAGAGGAAGACTGTCTAAAAAAAAAAAAATATTCTAGACTGTATTATTTTAAGAATTTAGAATTTGAAAATGTCTCAGTATGTTTGCAAGTCTAAATACAACAGTAATTTAGATGACTAAATTATAACACTTTCACTTTTACACAGATAAGGAAAACGATCTGATTTATAAAAGGCCAGTAATATATCTAATTATGCTTTTGTGTCAACAAAAATAGGCTAAAATGAATCTATTCAAAGTTAGTTTTGGGGGATTTTATAACTACTGCAGTTATAGGTAATAAAAGTTCCCTAAACTCATCATTGTTACTATGAAAGCCCCTGAAATTACTTGAGGCTTGTTAGGAGTATATATCATTTCAGGAACACATTCTGTTGCTATGACATTTATTTCACAAGCTGGAAACTGTCATGAATAGATGTAGATTACTTCATGTTTGAATTAAAATTATTTAGTCCATGCAGACTATTATAAATTCACCTAAATGTTCAGTATCTCAGAATTATTACCTTTCAAACTTTCCAATTACTATTTTCCTCCAGGCATGATACCTGGCCTCAGTCACGAATGCATGCTTTTTCAAACTGCTATTGCAAAAAGTCAATATACTTCTTGGAAAAAAATCACCATAATAGAAATGATTAGAGTTTATACAATGCTTTTCATCTTCGAAGAGATTTATAAACATTAATTAATCATTGCTTAAGAATAGGATTCTATCCAATAGAGCATTCAGTTCTAGGAATAACATGATAAACCCACAAACATTTTAACCTAGCTTACTCCTTCTTTTTAATGGGTGTGGGGAACAGAAGACTTTACATCAAGATTTCTCTCATTGAGAGAAATCTCATTACATCAAGCTCACTCTCATTGAGCTGCAACTGGCTGTCTTTATTTAAAGAGTCATCGCATGAGCTTCCCTGCAGAGCTTTACTATGAACAAAATAAGGATCTTCTAAGGCACATCTAACCAGATTTTAAAGCATGTTAAAGGGTGTGTTTTAAAATAGCAACATACCAGCATTTCTGATGTTTTTTTCAAATGACAATATTCCAAAGATTTTATTTTTATTTATTTTATTTATTTCAGAGATACATTATTTACCCACCAAAATCCAGAGTTCAGGTGCAATCTCGGCTCACTGCAACTTCCTCCTCTGGGTTCAAGCGATTCTCCTGCCTCAGCCTCCCAAGTAGCTGGGATTACAGACATGTGCGCCACACCTGGCTAATTTTGTATTTTTAGTAGAGATGGAGTTTCACCATGTTGGTCAAGCTGGTCTCAAACTCCTGACCTCAAGTGATCCACCAGCCTTGGCCTCCCAAAATACTGGTAGTTTACAGGCATAAGCCACCGTGAGTGGCCCTTATTTTATTAAGGAAACCAAGGGAAAACAGATTGCCAACAGTTGGCTATATAAATCAGTCCAGAAAGCAAATACATGTTTTAAGCATCATTCTCTGCCCAGGACCACACCAAGCACTGTTAAGAACAATAATATTTGAAAAAAACTGAAGAAATAAATTTATCTTTCAATAACAATGATTTTGCTCAAATAAAATTATTTTGCTAAAATTATTTGTAAACACATTAAAGAAAGCCTAACAGTTAACTGTATTTAATTTCATGAAAGAATTTTTAATATAGAAAAGTAGAAAGGAAATAATGTCCATATTTTAAGATATAAAATAAATCAGGATTTTGACGTTCTATTTTTCTTGCAATCTAATTATATTCATGGTTTGTTATAAGTGGTAGGCCATATTTCTTAGAATTGTGACTGGATTTATATACATAAACAATAATTCTATAGAACCCAGAACGTTGGTGTTTTGGCATATCAACTATAGTTCAACACACAAAGTCAAATTGCTAATTTAATGGTTATGAGATTAAAGAAACAAGTGTTAAAAAGATGACTTAAAATCAAAAGTTTTTAACTTTTTAAATAATATTTAATAATGTTTTAACATTTTTAATAATAAAAATAATAGAACTTGATAAAAAGTGATCTACTCTTTTCCTGAGTAAAATATTTTAAAACAGGGCAGGTAAAACAAACTGATCTATTCTCAACTTTGTTTCCCCAAGGAATGAACATTTCACAATGCAGGAAAGCCATATTTCACAAATTATTCATTATGAGCATCTCACCAAACTCTACATATTTTTCTTATGTTTTTTCACTGAACAGTGAAAACTTCATTATAGTCCTGCCCTTGGGAACCACTGCAATACACCAGTGATTCTCAATGGAGTGTAGAGATGGGTTAGAAACTCTGAGGGTCCTTTGTAGTGTGAAAAAGCAGGCTCAATTTTAGTAATGTAAACTCCAGTTTAAAATACACAGAACAACTGGTAAAAACACAGGGGAAAAAAAAGGGAAAGGACTGTAGAGTATGTGTAGGTTGTGAAGGGTCCTGAAACACTGTCTTAAACCCAAAGAAGTCACACATTATGCACAAAAATTAATATAAAATTAGAGTTTTAAAAGAACTCTGAGATCTTGTAATTCCAACATATCATTTTACAAATGAATAAATTGAGAGTAGCATTTAAATAATTTCATTCCAAAAGCTGATGAAAGCAGAATTGAATTATTTAATATCACCCCAAAGAATACCGTGATGGTTAATTTTATGTGTCAACTCAACTGGGCCATTTGGTGCCCAGATATTTGGTTACACATTCTGGCTGTGTCTATGATGGATTTTGTGGATGAAATTAATACATGAATTGGTAGATGGAGTAGGGCAGATTGCACTCCTCATTGCAGGTGGACATCATCCAATCTGGTGAAGGCCTGAATCGACAAGAAGGCTGAGTAAGAGACAATTATTCTTCTCTGCCTGATTGTCTTTGAGCTGGGTTATAAGTTTCATCCTAACTTAGGATTTGGACTCAGACTGGAATTTACGCTATTGGCCCTCCTGGTTCTTAGCCTTGAGTTCAGTCTGGAACTACCTCATAGGCTCTCTTGCATCTGGACTTCTCAGTCTCCATAATCCCATGAGTCAGTTCCTTATAATTTATCTCTCTCTCTCTACACACCCCCCCCCCCCACCCACCCACACACATACTCTATTGGCTCTGTTTCTCTGGAGAACCCTGACTAATCTAAGTAGTGACCTCAACAGAGATGTGAGTGTCTAGAACAGAATCTCTTCTGAATTCAATATGCAGTTCTGTAGCACATGAAGTAATAATTGTACACAGGGAGTTGAGATGGTTTGGCTGTGTTCCCACTCAAATCTCATTTTGAATGGTAGCTCTCATAATCCTAATCCCCACGTGTCATGGGAGGGACCTGGTGGGAGGTAACTGAATCATGGGGGTGGTTTTTTCCTGTTCTCGTGATAGTGAATAAGTCTCATGAAATCTGATGGTATTATAAAGGGTAGTTCCCCTATACACACTCTCTCGCCTGCTGCCATACATGATGTGCCTTTGCTACTCCTTCATCTTCCACTATGATTATGAGGCCTTCCCAGCCATGTGGAACTGTGAGTCCATTAAACCTCTTTTTCTTTATAAATTACCCAGTCTCAGGTATTTCTTCATAGCAGTATGAAAATGGACTAATACAGGAGTGTATACTCCATGTTGCATCTCAAGACTGACAATACTTAGAAGCATAAAAATACTAGGTTTACTTATGAGAAGTAATAATTATATTATTACATTTAGAATCCATATAGGTTCCATTTCATCCCTCACCATCTGTATTTGTTTTTAAAGATAGCAGCCATGCCCTCCTCACCCTCTGCTGTATAGATAGAAAAGAGATACTGAGCAGGGAGGATTATAGTGTAAACAAAAGAGAAGAGAAAAAATGAAGCTATGTTTGAACTCTACATGATCTAGGCAGTCCATAGCTTTATAGTGACATATTTCCACTGTGTTGAGTCTCCTAAACCTTATTTCTGGTTCCTTCCGCAGCCATTTCCAGGTACAATCACATTATCTCCCTTTTTTGTAGAAAGTATGGAAATGACATATCATGTTTATAACAGCAGTCTAATCAGTCAATACAGGGATGCACTGGAAATCCTTCTTGAATGTCAGAAGAGTATATACATCATGTAGAATATTTCCCTGAAATGGGTTATTAGAATCACCATTGTTTTCATTCTTGAATGCCATGTAGTATCGAGAGTAGGTGATCAATTCATTTTTCTTGAAGCTGGTTTGGATTTTGGTGTAAACAAAGGTTGAAACTCTTTTCATAATACGTTGAATATGTAAATGTAATAACATGTCATTTGGGATTTAATTCATAGCAGCAGATAACAACAGCTGCATTTATTGACAACTTACAATGTTCCCTGCACCATGCCAAATATCTTATGTACATAACACTCTGTAGTTCTGATATTAGTGAAATGGAGATGTTAAAAGAAATGTGTCCAAGTTTTCACTAAGAGGGCAGATTCAAATCGCACCAAAGCCCATGCTGCTTAATATTAATGCCAAAGTATATTCTGAAAAATTAAGTGAATTGATGAAAAGATAAATAATATGTTAGATATGTTAGACTGCAAACACAGACTTTTGACATTCCAGAAATCATGAACTAAATAGCAATCTGCAAACATATAAGAATTATTGATAAAAACGGACTTAGCTTTTGAACTCACACACAAATGACTGCATATCTGATTCACTTAATTAGTAGAAACAAAAATCTCACAGCATATTTAACCCTCAATCTCTTCTTTGGGGAGGAGGACACAAATCTCGTCTCTTACCAAATTAAGGAAACCATTAAGACCATATGCCAGCACTGGTATCTCTGGTCAGTTCAGAGGTATCTTGGCCAGGCAGCTGTTAACACGGGTGTGCCAAACAGTATTTGTTGTTGCTTATTTGTTTTGCTTCACAAAAGCACAGTCAGATCATATGGCGATGGGGAGAATAAGGCTCATTAATTTGCATTGTGTGCTTGACACACTGTTCAGGCAAGGAGCAAGTTCTGAACTATGAAAGCCATTGTCCATCTGCTGCTGACTACGTGGGGTATTTTAAAGAGTTCTAAAATACTTCAGACACGCAAAAGACAAAATCCCGTATTGAGGATTGTATGATTTGAAGATTGTGAAAATAGCTCAAATATTCTCAACATAATTAAGAGGTTGCACCATGTTAAGAAGATAAAACTCACATGAGTGTTTCTCACATTCAGCTCTACAGGACAACAAACCTGATTGGCTGGGAGCCAGAGAAGGCTGACAGCAGGAACTGACCTCTCAAGGCTGTTTGCAGAGGAAAGGGATGGTTACATAGCATTCTACGGGCCAGGTCACTAACCTTACCTTCTCCCAGACTACTTTCTCCAGACTATACAATCCTAAGAAGTGAGGCCACTGACTGAAACAGGCTCACCCTAGAGAAAAGTCAACCCGCAAAATCTTTCTAAACCCTAGTTCATGTAGAATTATTTTCATAGCTGCTGAGAAAATTGGCAAAAAATAATATTTTGACCAAAGTGTAGAAAACTTGATCAAATAATTCTGTTCCCACATTGTTTTATTCTAAAAATAAGGCCACATACATTGCAATCAACTTGTAATAATTACCTGAGATTTGTTCATGCAACAGTTCAAATGTTAAACTTTGCCATGAGCAACTGCTTAATATACACCAAGTTGTTAGAAGATTATTTTAGGTGGGTGCTCACCTTCCATCATTTATTTTTCTTTGCCATAAAATACCTTTTCTGCCTTTATTATGACTGAACCTTCTGAAAAGTGAGCTGAGAAGAACAGCATGTATATTGAAATATTATTGAGTAAAAAGATTTCTTATTCCAACTTGATTCAGAGATAAAAGCACACCGTGCTTTGGAATAGTTTATATTTTTAAAGAATCCCAACTATAAACAAATAATTGTATTTTATTTTGAAGTAGGGTGAAAATTTCAAATACTGAAGTGATTGTCTGGAGTACATGAAAATGTGCATGTGAGCTATGGTAACTATGAGGCAAATTTGTATTAATTATCACCATCATTGAGGGGAGTTATTTATACTCTCCATATAAGTCACTTAAAAGACACAGCAGTTACAACCCCCCAGATTAATGTTGCACCTAGGAATGCATGTAATCATGTGCGAACTTTAAAATTCAAAAGTGTTTAAAATTGTTTTATTAATGTACCATAGATATTTACAAGATTTTAATAATATACATTTTTTTTCTTTGCAAACAACTCTGTATTAAGAACGCGTCTTGTGTCAGAGGCTGGAGAGCATATTTACAGAATGATTTGCTTTCAAAAAACTCTCAAAGATTTATGGTTTTATTCATCGGATAAGTGGCTGAATAGCAAAACAGTAAAAAATCACAATGACAATGGACAGAAAATGGATGCTAGGTTCTAAGACTTGAATTCCTCTGGAACTCAAACCTGCAAAATATAAAAATAAGACAAAAATATTTTGAGATAAAGTATTGCCTGCTAGATTAATTTTTCAGAACCCAAAATTCATACTATCATTTATCTTTTAGTAACGTATTTTATTATACTTGTCTCATTCACATTATATTTAATTTTAGAAAGTGCCTTACCATGTCTTTGTCCAAGGATGTCTGATTTAAGTATAAAAATGCAAAAGAAAAATCCCTAAATTGGCAAAGTCTGCCTAAAGGATTGGCCAACATCGGATGCTAATGACTTTCACTCAATCACAGCTTCAGGCAGATGAGTAAGTGATTCTTCTAATGCAAAAATGATACATTCTTATTGCATGCTAAGTCAGACTGACTGGTGTTGGTTGGCTTAGAAAATTGTTTTGAGGAGGACTTGAAAGTTGTGATTCAGCTCCTTAAGAACGCCACACTTGATTAGTGATGTCTGCCATGAACGTGGGAAAGGGTGTATATTTACATGCGCTTCATATATGCCATCCCTGCTGAAAAAGATCTAGAAGAATCTATGAAAAATCTTTTTGATTTTTGTGACAATAGAATGAGTGATAGAATTATGCTCTAATGACACAAAGGTTTTTTTCCTGTTCTCTATTTTGGTTTTCAAATGAGGAAATATAAAACCATTTATAATGTATAAGCATGTTACAGTTTTGGAGAATAACTTTAAAAAACTGGCTCATCACCTTTTGCTCACAATTAAAAATTTATCTTATCACCCAACATTTAAACCATAACTGGAAGATTTCATGGAGCTGAATTTCATGCTGCAACTGTCTAGGTTCAGAATCTACTATAGCAATGGTGACTCAACTTACTTGACATTTTTGGAATCCTAATTTCCTCACTGCTGCTTCCATCTCCACCATCACTGACTGTTCTTATCTCAATTAAGTAGTCTTCTTCAAATGGAACCAGAAGCTCAGCTGATGTATTGTTTGTTTCCAAAATATGAGTTTTACTCTGTCTGTTTTGCCGGTACAGAATCTGAATAAAATGAAGTATCAAGTTAACATGGACATGTTGCTTTTCTAAGGTTCACACAACTGTTCTGGAACACTGTAAGACAAAAGATACATCATCGTAAATGTTGTACTCCTCAGATGGAAATATCCAGGTGATATCTTTCCCTTATATTCCATTGCTCCTGTTAAGAAAAAGAGGTTTTTTTTGGCCAATGCCTCTAGAAGGAGAGTAGATTTATCTCTATTAGTTAAATAGCTTGAGGCTATTATCATTGGAGCTTGCTGTGGAAAGTCACTGTTCAGTTTGGACCCATTTCAAATGTTGAATATGTATCTGCCAAGAGATGATGTCCATTGTCACTGATGGTAATGATTTGTTCTGGGTACTTGATTGTACTCTTGTTAGATGCCTTTTATATTGTTAAAAGATCACATCATACTGCAGCCTAAGTTCCAAAAACTCTATTTAGATACATTTTTTGATCTCATTCTAATCATATCTACTACCCACATAAGCCATCATCTTATGATGGCAAGGGGTATCACTTGAAGAAAAAAATGTTACATCCTATGGAATTTGATTTTTTGATGTTCCCTAATACATTACTGGACCTCAGAATATAAAACCTTTTCAACGGAAAATTAGAAAGCAGCAATGGTATTTTCAAAATAATTTTGAAAAAGATTCCAATGTTTCCACATGCAGCCAATTTGTTTTCTATTTGGGTGTCACACGTTTCATTCCTTAGTAACTTAATTGATATGATTAAAGGTAAAACTAAATACTTACCTTGTACCCCAAAACTTCAGACTCATTTTCCATGGTTTTTACATGCTCCCAGTTCAAGCATAATTTAGAGTTTGTCAGCTTCCAGGCAATGTTTGCTGGTGGTTGGCTTGGAGCTTTAAAGAGATAATCAAAGATTCAGATGAATGTTAATTAGTTCATGGTCACTGTACGATGTATCAACATGAAAAGAAAAAATAAGTCTTCGATGATTTGCATAGAAGAGGCTAAAATGTTTTCAGTGTCATTTGAAATATATTAATTCTAATCACAGTAAGCAAATTTATTCAAATTCGGTCATTTGGGAATGCCTTTGTGACAGACTTATGAATTAATAATGGCTTGCTGCATGTCCAGTATTAATTTATTAATCATTGCTGTTGAGTTTGTTTACTTTATCATATATAAACAGACAGAGGGTCTCTTTATCTACGATTCCATTTGGCCATCAATCAATAAGCATGTTTAGCAAATTCAAGTTGCAAGCATTTTATGTATATCAACACAGAGATGTTCATTCCTAAAATTCTTTACTTTTTAACATTGTATTAGTTAGGTTTCTAATTGTAACACAACTAACTCAAGATATTTTAAGCAAAATATCTGCAGTAAATTTTCAAGGATATTTCTTATAACTCATGGCAGATTGCAGCAGAGTCTGAGGAGAGAAAACATTGTCACAAAGCCATGGTCTTCACTCTGCTTAACGAAGCAGGGTCTGCTGCACGCTCATCTTGCCAGAGAGCACCTCTTTGTCATTCTCACTGTACATGGCAGAAATCATGACTGTTCACCACACCTGAAATTTAAAACCTCCTCTGTTCAGAGATAGTCCAAGTTAGAATTCCCCTGAGAAAGCCGATGATTAACTTCATTTGGTCATATGTCTATCTTAGCTTAATCAACTATGTCTGGACAATGTGAAAGACGCATGCCATTTAAAGTAAATGGAGCTTTTGGGAACCCAGAAAAGGGAAAAGTCGTCACAAACTGATTGATCATCCCAAAGGGTATCAACTTTAAATCCAAACTGAGGCTTTTAGTTTTCTGAAATTAATGTTGTCTGGGTGAGAGATGGTGGGAGATAAGAGATGAAAGGTTTAGAATCTGGCTTCTAAACTAATGGATGTAGTCCAACTAGAGAATTTTACATACAAGAAAACTAGAATCCAGGTTGGGAAGTCACTTATCCAAAAGCATGCAGCTAATGAATCTTGGCCTATTGCTTTCCAGTCTAGTGTTTCTCCAGAACAACTTGCTGCTTATCTGAGTCCACATGACTATTTTTGAGACTTAAGAAATGAGAGATTTAAAATAATTCATCTGGAAAGCGGAAACAAAGATAAAACTGCCCAACAAGATGTTTTTGACATCTTTTTTGAATTTGTGAGACTGAATGAGCATAATATTTAATTCATTATAACACTGATAGAAATGGAAACTATTGCTTTGAGAGTTTTGACTCAACTGCTGTTTAATCTCCTATGTGTCACTGGAAGATTCACATATTGCTGAATCCAGGTGTCTCAAATATATTACCATACATTCTCTTTCCACCCCAATTCCACTGGGCTATCACTATTGTTCACTCAGCCACTTACAGTACAGTTGGGATGTGATAGAGAAATGTTTCCCTGTATGCTTTTATGAGGCTCAGTTCATATTTTATTATAGGTTTATCACATTGGATTATATTTATTCTTGGTTATGTGTTTCTTTAAATTTCTTGAGGGCAAGTGCCTTGTTCAACTCAGTATTACTAACCCCGAGCACAGTGCCTGGCACATAGGAGACATCCAATTCATACGTGATGAATAAATGACTGTACAATAAGATGGCTAAGGAAAACTGCTCAGGGTCCTGTGGTGATCTTCTCAGGCTGTATTGATTATGCACTGCGCTCTGGGCAGATCCATAGTTGACACAATACAGCCAATCCATTCATTATGTTCTCCTATGATCAAGGCCAATTGCCATGGTCAGACTCATAGCAATCCATACCTATTTATAAGATGGACAGGCCAATTGGATTGACCATGTCCTGGTACATTTCTTGACAATATAAACCCATAATTAAAGGCCTAAAAGCTTTTAGCTTAGTAAGCATTCAATACATTGCTTTTCAATGTACAATGTATTTGTCAATTATAATGCTTATCAACATATTTATTTCTAAAGGTCTGCATGACAGCAATAATTATTTTGTAACTATCCTTCCTCAACTTATCCTCCAGTGCCTTTTAAAATCTTCTTCTCAGCTATAAAAGATACAATATCAAAATTCTCACAGGATATTGCAATTTTAATCTCTAGTATACTCTCGATACCTTTCTTTTTATCTCTGTTCTTTAAAATTCAGCACTAACATTACCATTATACAATCAATACAGAGAAAATACAAATTCACCACTTCAGTGTCACTGGCAATGTGGATTCTGAATGCTTTATGTATTTCCGTATGTTTTGTTTGTTTTAGGAAAAGTATTGTTTTCAACACTATAAATCCATTGAAAAAATCAACAGGCTAGGAGACAGAACTGATTTCTTCCAGCTACGTAAAGGAGGGGTTTGTGATGTTGGCAATGACTTTGTCATTGACATGTTTGCATTTGTGTCCTCATCTACCAAAGCAGAAGCACAACTTTTTGTGGCCATAAAATGAGAAGAGTTGCATTCTGAGTGAGTATCTTGGTATGAATAGCCAATTATACGGATTATTTAGAATGTTTTATTTCTCTTGCTCTCTGGGAGATGAAAAGAGTTGTGCTTTGATGTCAGAGGGACTTGAATTTGTATCCAGTCTCTTCCAAGAGCTGGATTTTCCCATTATAAAATGAAACAAATAAGTCCTAGTTTATGAGATATCAAATAAAATATGAAATGTTCCTCATTTGGTTAGTGGTATATATTTAAAAACTCTGAAACTGTTAATTCTCTTTTCTCAGAGTAGCAGTTCTTCACTGTGGTGTTATGACATAATCAATTTTTCAATTGTGTTCGAAGTGGTTTGCTGCTAATAATACAATTCTGAAGTTTGCAAATGATTCACTTCTTAGATACAAATTAGTGTATATTCAAGTTTTCCCCTTAATGATATTGCTCTTACTTGGATTCTTTATATGTTTTTAGAAAGGGAGATAAAATGGGAGAGTCTCAGATAATTATCTTAGAATATCTCTTAGTCTACATCCTTTCTTATTTTTATCAATGGATGTTTCTCCAATGTCAATCCTTTATGTCTGATTTTGAAAAATAAAACTTCTGAAAGCTGCTTTAGAAGGCCATTACCTTAATATAAGCACTGTTTACAGTTCTGGTTTGATGTAGCTGATTAAACTGGGTTGCAAATATCTATGATAAAATTAAAATTTCTATCACCTTGACAAACCAAAACACTGTCACATGGATAGCACAAAACACATGTCATGATGTTTGTACCAAGTCTGTCAATGGTAAACTCAGCAAATAAACACTTTTCTAATTTTTAAAATCTTTCCAGGCAATTTCCAAAGACTAAATGATTTTCTATTAATCAAATGACAGAGCAACATTAAACTAGCCCGTCACACCTCTAATGGTTTCCTTGTAATCAATTTTTCTTGAGATGGCATTTATATTCAACTGTAGTTCACACTGTGAACTCAACTCAGAAACAACTTCTTATGTTACACTTCTAAGTAACAGTATGGGGTTGACATTTGGGCAAAAGAGAAACAACATAAGTGCAAGATAAAATAAAAGCTTAATGCTTCCTTTATGTGTAAATATGGATTGATTGCATATTTGCAGCAAGAAAGAATCTAGTACAAAGTGCTAGTCAGTCAACGTCAAGGGCCAAATTGAGCCAAAATTTGCAAACACTTTTAGTTACTGCGTCTCACTACTTCTTTCTATAGAAGTAGTGTTTTGTTTGTTTCACTTTTCTTTTCTTCTTGGAATTGATGTAAATATTTTTCTTTCTTTCCTTGTAAATCTAAATTCCATTTAAGTAATGTCTGTGTGGATCACAGTATATTTGCAGTACCTCTCAGTTTCTTTTGGAAATCCATCATTTCCACTAGGCTTTGGTACTTACAGATGAATCACTGATATTTGTTTAAAAGAACAATGACACTAGCATCATCATCATCAACAGTAACAATAATACTTAAGAACTTTGGCATATGGTATTCCTTCTGTTTGGAAGTTCTTTTGTTCTCTTTATCTTTAATTTTGTATCAAAATACATAGCCTATCCCATATAGATGCTCCTTCTTATGTACATCTTAGTTTCTCTTTTATTTCTTCACTGTACTTTTCATAATTTATGATTATTTTATTCATTTGTCTTTTTTTCTTGTTTTAGGTTGCCTCTCTTCTAAAAGAGAAATTGCCGGTTGGCAAAGATCTTGCTTGGTTTAATGACTCTTAGGCCCTCAGCACCTAATTCTGGGCACGGCTCATGGGAGGCACTATCTCTTGAGTAGATGACTGAATGATCATGCAAAAAAAACAAACAAAGAAAACACGTCTGTCTTCTCTTTAGTTTAGCCAATTAGAACAGGCAGAGATTTTGGTAAATGTGAGCTCTGCTTTTTCAGACTTTCCAATGGAAGATCAGATCAGATTACAAATCTAGACAGGGACAGTTTGAATGTGTGATGAATGCAGAATGTTTTCAGTTACCACTATTGAGAGGTAATCTTGATGTCATCTCAAGGACATGGAAAATCAAAGTTACATACAGGAGTAGCACCTGGAATCATGGTTATCATCAATGTTTCATTAAAGCTGTTTCTCATACATGCTTTGGATGTCCTTCTATGACCCTTAAAAAAAGAAAATTTCTGCAACAAATTTATAAAGAGAAAGAAAGTAGCTGTGTTTTCTTACTTTAAAAAATGCAAAGAAAGTGAAATTGCGTCTAATGGAGGAGTATAATAACACATGTTACCATGCACTGAGCCTTCATGTATGACAGCCTCTGGGTCACCTTGGTGTACATTATATCCTTTAGTTCTCAGAGAAATCGCTAGAGGTAAGTATCTTCATCTCTGTTTTTCAGATGAGAAAATGCATTCAGAGTTATCAAATAATTAGATCTGGCACACAGATAGTACATAGCTGAGCAGGGATCCGTATCCACAATTCTCTCTGAAGTCCCATTCTAACTTTTTCCAACACTGCTTCACAATGGCCAGAGTTATTGGAACTCTTAGCAAAACACAAATACACTAAAGGGGAAACTTTGGGGGAAGTTATAGAGTGGAAAAAAGACTATTTGACCATATATAGGCCTGGCAGGAGCACTACAAGCTGAGAGATTTCATGAAGCCAGGTAAGTGAATGTTAAACTCTAGAAGATCAGTAAGTTTGGGATGTCAGGGCTAGAAGAGGAATGATAGAGAAAGGAGCTTTGAGACACACTGTGAAAGATCTTGCTTGCCTTTTTCTTAGTCTTCATTCTCTGGAATAGAGGAGACAATGACATTTGATGAAGAGAAGAGAAGTATGATGGCATTTTAGGAGGAAAAATTTCAAAGTAGTTTGAGGTTTAGATGGAAGATTTGAGAGTCAGAGAGAGAAACTTTTCAGATGGTTAGGGAGGAAGATGATAAAGGGGCACAGTGGTAGTGGGATGAAGAGATTTCATGCTCATCAGTCTAACAGTGGCCATGACAAAACCTTTCTAAGCATTTGTGTCCTTCTATCTAGAAACTAAAATACCAAACTCCTTGACTTATTGTAATTACTAAGTGAGATATAGTATGATAAATTTAATACAGGGCTGGGGACATAGATGTGCTCAATATTTTTAAACTGTGGTAAGCAAAATAAGGAACCCCCAAACATGATCACATCCTAATCTCCAGTACCCGTGGACACATTACTTTATATGGAAAAGGAGTTTGCAAATGTGATTAAGGTAAGAGTCTGGAGGTGAAGAAATAATCTTGGATGATTCAGGTGGCTCCAATGTCATCATGAGGGTCCTTACAAGGGAAAGAGGGAAGCAAGAGAGTGAGAGTTGGAGGAGTTGTGATGACAGAAGCGGAGGGTCAGTGGCAGAGATGTGAAGGTACCCTCCTGTTGCTGGCATTGAACATGGAAGAAGGGGTCACAAGCCCAAGGAGGGTCACAAGCCCAGGGATGTGGGTGGTCTCCAAAATCCAGAAAACAGGAAACAAATTATCCTTTGGAGTTTCCAAAGCTAGTGTAGCCCTTGAGCACATCTGGATTTCTACCCAGTCAAACCTCTTTCTAACTCCTCATCTCCAAAAATGTATGATAAATAATTTGTATTGTTTTAAAACACTGAGTCTGAGGTCATTAATAGAATAATAGAAAAGTTACTGTTCTGCTTTCACAATGTCTGTGATATAGAACCTCAAAGTAATAAAATGAGACATTGGATAGGTATTCAAATATAAAGGGATGGAGACTTGTATATTCTTCTTATTCTCAGGTGCTTGTTGGCTATTTTGATAGGGTCACTGAAGCATATAGGCTGGTAAGAGTCAAATTTAAGAGATATTAAAACTGAATATCCATAGAAGAAATCAGGAATTACAGAGGTTTTTCTTGTTTGATTTAGTTAAGCAAGCTGAATACTTGAAGAAACACTAATCTTCATATAAAATTTCTGATTATTATTTCACTTTTTCCTTAGCAGAGGTATTCTAACGTTGTATCTTGGGTGAAATTACTCATTGTTAATTAAACTGTTTTCGAAAATTTATATCTCCTACTCTTTGACAAATTGATCATGTGTTAACTATCAGACAAACCAATAATCGTTTTAGCATTTGATGTGAATTTCAGTCCAACCCATTTGTAGGATCAATTGGGCCAACTGAACAAATTTAGTGTGAAAAACAAGGATTTTTTCTGCTTAAAAACATAGAATAATTTAGCACAAACTAACACTTTTAATTCAGGTTGCATGGACAATGAAACCAGCAAATTTTCAGAAGACAGAAAAAATTATTATTGAGATTTTCTGATATGTATGTAGAATATATACAGAGCCACTTCAAAGACGCCTGGGCCAGGTGCCCCTTCGCAGGTGCCCACGACCCACCCTGTAGGCGGTAGGAGAGGCGCGCGCCAGAAGCCCCTTCCTCGGCGCTGTCAACCCGTCACCCAGCTCGGCCTGGGGCTGCTTCTGGCGCTGGGCCGGTCCCCTGGGCGCAAATACCGACCCCTTCTGCAAATGAGAGTAGCATTGTTTTGCCTACACCCACCAGCTCCGGCTCCAACGGAGCCCTGTCTCAGGGGGACCGTCACTGCTATCATCGTGTTCTTCTGATTCCTGGCCGTCTTGTTCCTGGCTGTGGGGCTGGCACTATTGGTGCGGAAGCTTCGGGAGATGCGGCAGACGGAGGGCACCTACTGGCCCAGCAGCGAGGAACAGTTCTCTTATGTAGCTGGGCCTGGGCCCCTCAGGACTCCAATGAGACCCTGTGGGGCTACCTGCACATCTAGGGCCCTTCTCCTCCATCTGTCCCCCTTCATTGCTGTGTGAACTTGGGGAAAGGCAGTGCCCTCTCTGGGCAATCATATCCACCCAGTGCTTCCGAATAGCAGGGAAGAAGGTGCTTCAAAGACTGCCCTTGAGGTCAAGGGAGTGTGGGGCTACTCACTTTTATGTACTTATATACAATTAGTAGTGAGATGTGACTATATGTATATATATTACAGAAAATCTCAAGAAGAATTTTAAAACATATATATGTATTATATATGTCATATGGATGTATCTCTCTCTTCCTGAGGTAAATGATTAGTTCAATGTTCAAGTTTCAATCCACCTTAAGTTGGTTGATGGGATTATGTATAATAAAAGTTGGCCTGAGTCTTGGCTCAATAACTGCACTAAAATGTCTGTCAGTCTACCGTGATACAATCGGTTTTGGTTTTTTTTAAATGTTTCATACACATTTCTAATCACTCTTGATTTGCTTGAGATAGAAACTGAATTACATACAAGAGTTTCTGTGAGTTTGGCATCTCTCAGTTAACTAGAACTAAATGTCTCGGAAATCTTAAAACTGCTGATTGATCGGAGATTTTCATCCAGATTTGCAGATTAGCTGAAAGAAGCTAAACCACTCCAGAAAGACCAAAGAAGCAAATCACACATCCAAGTTATCTGGCAATGACTTCATCGATTTAGTCACCACTGAGTAAAACAGGAAAAGAAATAGAACTTCACTGTTAACTAATCCATTCTTGAAAATAACTCACAGCCCAGCCTGTCTAAAACTGGGTGGATTGGAGGAAAGTTGGCTAAAAATTTTTGCTCCACAGGCTTTTGCAGTTCCACAGCACTTTGTATTTTGTAAGATACTTCCAGAATCAGTACCTTGTTTGTGCCTCATGGATAATTTGGGAAGGCAGTGAGGACAGAGATAATTTCTATTTAATAGGTAAGAACATGAAAGCAGAAAAATGGAATGCCTTGTCCTATTTCAAGTCATGAGTCAATGATGTACCCAGAATTGGAACATGACTCTCTGACCGTTGATCTGGTTATGTGGAAATAACTGGATAATCTATTTGATCAAGGGCCTAGTCTCTGAGATGATTCCTAACTTCTTTTGTACATGACAAATATACACATAAAGGGAATAACTTTAATATAGCTTCATTTTCAAACTCTTCTCAACCACCTCTTCTTTCCAAATATGGTGGTGTAATTAGAATACGGCATGTATAGGTAAACTAGATTTTTGTAAGTGGCAGTGAATATGTCTTAGTCTTTCTCAAAATTCAGCAACTATATTTGTTATCTTTCATTCATCAGGATTCAGAGAGCAAAAAAATGTGTTTAAAAAAACCTGATTCTGTGACTAATTTGTGTCCATTAATAATATATAAGAGATATGTAAATATTATTCAACCTCAAAAAATCATCTTGCAGGAACAACTAAGTCATATCTGATCAGACCTTCCCCAATGTATTGCTGTGCCTCATATTATGGAATATTTGTGCATTACCAGACTCAGTCAGAAAACAAAGGCAGCAACAATCACCAAAAGATGAAAAACATTCATCTTTTATTTAGTAGATTCTGATTATGTGAAATCACCTGGCTGATTATCAAGGGATATAATACAAAGCAGAGAAGTTCATTCTTAGATTTCAGGGACTTCCAAGTAAGCTGTAGTCATAAGGCATCCTAAAAGGAAAGATCTAGGTATCTGACAGTTGCAGGATCACATCTGAATATACTTGGACTCAAATGACAAACAAAACAAAACAAAAAACCATTTACTAAGCATTTACTAAGGTGCGTACTGGGCATTTATTATTAATAATCTCTTTCAATCTTGAACAAAACCTATGAGAACATAAATATGACTTTTTCCTCATTTTATAGGTAGGCAACTGAGACTGAAAGATAAATACTACCTGACCTTCTAAGGATGGGAGGTCAGTTTTTGAATGCATTTAGGAGGGCATCAGGGCCAGTCTTAGACATTACACTCTTTTGTCTTTCATTGATATACTTGGAGTATTCCTCTTTTGGAATTCCGGAAAGATCAAAACATTTACCTTGATTGTTACCAAAAGGTTTCAACCGCTATCCATATTTAAGGGACAAACCAACTAACCAAAGTAACCAAGTAGTAAAGAAATGAGGTGTGGGAATACAATGAACATCAAGCAAAGGAATAGGGTTCTCTTCACAGATGAACCTTGTTTTCTGGAGTGTATGCATACTTACGGGACTTTTTGGTGGTAACATTGACTGGGGGGCTTGACGGCCCTGTTCCAGCAGTGTTGTAAGCTCTCACAGAAGCAAAGTAGATGGTATTAGCTTTCAGCCCCGTGATGTTTTTGGTTGTGACATTTCCACTGACTCTAATTTTGCCAATCATGGATTCTTTGGAGTCATCTGTCCAGTATAAGACCTGATAATTAAAAACCAAACACAAGCACTTTATTGTTCCCCAATAACTATCAATCATTGTTTACCCACAACTAACAACCACAACCACAAGGGATATGGGAAGAAGATAGAAGTATAGATGATGAAAACGTTTTCTAATTAAAATGGTTATACAACAAAATTGTTATTCTCTAATATTTATGAGGAAAAAAGTCATGAATGCAAATTCACAATGGAAATTAGAGAACCTGATTTTTTAGATTACCAAAAGAAAGTATTTTATGAGCTATCTAAAGTTACCAGCTTTAGCAAATGACGTATAACAAGTCAGACAAAAACACATTTGTATATAATCAGTCAAAGACTTTGATTATAATGTCTTGCTATTGGCATTTCTTTTCAGAGTTATTTGAATCACAGATTAATTAATAAATCAATTTATACTGAGCCCTACCTTTGCATTAGCAATGTTTTAGGTACATTGAAAAAAAAAAAAGAGAGAATAAATTAAGTGCCTATTTTCAATCCCTTATCATGTAGCTAAGAGGTTACAATCCACAGTATATGTGAAAATAAGTCATAGAATGCATTACAAAGAAGTGATATAAAAAAATATGCTACAAGAATTTGACAAAATACATCAGGAATTGACGAGAGTAGAGCTCAGAAGGAAGAGGAGACTAGGGATGAAATTTGAGAAGTGACTAGGGTTCAGATAAGAGGTAAGGCATTCTTGGCATGGAGTGGAAAAGACACCTGAGAGCAGAACTTTCTGTTGGAATCAGAGGATTGTAGGTATATATATGTGTATATATATACACACACACACATACATACATACAAAGACAAAATTAAGAATGTTTAGGATTATACATTTATTATTACTCCAAAACTAAATAAATTATGTTACCCATTTTGTGAATCACTGAATTTGCAAGTTGAAAAAGATTGAGTGATGAACAACCTTCCCTTAAAATGTTCTTATCGCTTGACTTTGTGAGATGACGGCCTACAAATGTAATTTGCCTTACTCTTCATAGACTAAAAATAGCAGACTCGAGACAATCTAGGTATTTTTTTTCTTTACTTAACTGCCTTTTCTGAGATGATTACATCTTTTCAAGTTATACTGCAATTTGCAGAGCAGGTTTCTCAATGAAATTCTTCCATGGTGTAAGATGATTGAGGAGCAGACTTTACCTCTTACCAATGAAAAAAAAAATGACTGCAATTTGAATAATTAATCATATAATCACCTGATCACTTTTGAAAAATGTTGTTGTGGTAAGAACAGTTAATATGAGATCTGTCCTCTTGAAAAATTTTAAGTGTACAATGCATTATTGTTGACTCTGTGCACAGCTGTACGGCAGATCTCTAGAGCTTAGTTATCTTACTTGTACTGAATTGGTGTGCCTTTAAAAATGGCTACTATTTGTTAATTTGTTTGCTTTGAATTACCTAAAAAGATATCCCTTACTTTGAGGGAGGAGGCAGGACTTTACTGTGGACAAGATTGAAGACTGGCTGAAACAGGGAAGAGGCTAAAGCACCCCTTCATAAGACACAGGCACCAGTTCCATGTCAGTTTACCACTGCCATGGCAACACCTGGAAGTTACCACCCCTTTCCATGGCAACGGCCTGAAAGTTATCACCCTTTTTCTAGAAATTTGAGTAACTCACCCATTAATTTCTAGAGTAACTCACTCTAGAAATCTGAGTAACTCACCCATTAATTTGCAAGTAATTTAAAAGTGGGTATAAATATGACTGTAGAACTGCTTCCAAGCTGCTACTCTCTTAGAACACTGCCTGTGGGGTAGCCCTGCTCTGCAGAAGCAATTTTGAAGCTATAACACTGCTGCCTCAATAAAGCTGGTTTTTTTGTTTTGTTTTGTTTTGTTTTAACCACTGGCTCACTCTTGAATTCTGTCTTGAGCAAGGACAAGAAACATCCCAGGCTAGGCCCCAATTTGGGGGCTCACCTACCCTGTCTCAACTTCATTCCCTGCTTCAGCTTTAGACACACATTATCATATGCTAACAACAGGCTAGTAGGATAGGACTGTTGAATAGGAGCTATTATGAAATCCATCGATTACCTCATAGCCCAGCACTCTTCCAGTGTTTCTATTCCAGGCAATAGCATTCCATGAAACCTCCATTTCAGAAGCAGAAAAACTCTGGACAGAAGTTCCCCTTGGGGCCAGCTGAGGTTCTACCATCCAGAGAAAGACATAGCCATCTTTAGCAGAGTGGTTCATTGAAAATGGAACAAGGGAATACAAACTATGCATAGAGTCTCAAAGAAAACCAGAGCTGAGGACAACTTACCATCTTCCCCAGAGTAGACAATGGTCACAGTACTCAGGGATCCTTCTCCTTCATTATTATACACACCCACTTTGACTTCAAATGGAGAGAGTGGGATGATACTTTCATTTCTGTAGACAAACCTTGATGATTCCACAGATGCTACTTTCTCCTTGGTCCAGGTTGTCGAGCCCACTGGCCGGAACATGATGATATATCCAAATCCCTCCCCATTCTGTAGTTCTTCTGGAATTGACTTGGGCAGAATGTGATCAATCATTGAGTATTTGCAAAAATATTTTATTAAGCTACTATAATATTTATTGATTACTTCACATTTCTTCCATAGAGACAAATACGGATATTTATTCTGTTTAATGATGTATTAAAAACACTTTTATTTGGAATGCCAATTAGAAAAATGATCCCAGTTAAAGATATTCAGATAAATAGTTCAAGTTTTCAGATAGAAATATAAAACAAGCTTTACATATTTATATATTTTCTTTGATCATTCATAAATTATTATAATAAAACAGTTTAGAAGATTGTATGATACACACTAAAATGTGGTTTTGATATGAATTTTTAAACTCAGCACAAATTAACTTATTAACTATTTATTTCAAGACTAGATATGTTTCCCTTTCACAACATTTTAAACAAGTTTTTGTAAGACATGTGTAATGGAATTATTGTGAAATAGCATATGCTTTAAGGCATAGAGTATTTCTTTAAAAAAGTATACAAGACCTCCCATCATTTTTTTAGGCATACATCTTCATTGGTAGTGACATGTGGGCATTTTTCCTCACATGAAAAAATGAACTGTTAACTCTCACAAAGATCAGATTCTATAAAATACATTTCAAATCTAAAATTGCTAAAATAGCAAAATAGAAATACATAATATTCCCCCATACTCTGCAGATACTAAAAATTATAAGCAATCACATAAACTTAGCAAATTAAAATGAATCTGTACTTGAATTTAGACCAACAGATCTCCTGATTGCAAGAGACTTGTATTGAAAAATCAATGGAATTTATTTGTTTTTTCTCAAGAAAAATGCTTTGCTTTTTTTTTTTTTTTTTTTTTTAGTAAATATTCTGACAGACTAATAAAGGCAACACCTGACAGGACATAGCGCTTCTAGTCCCTCATGTCCACAACTCCATTTCAGAGCTTCTCTTTATTCATGGGAGTCTATTTATTTTATCAATCACATTATCCTGCCACTTGGAACCCATGTGAGCCCCCATTCATGAGCACCAGAACCACAGACACTGTCTTGGTGAGTATCTATGAGGGCAGAATCTCTGTACTCTATAGTGACTAATAGACCTGGTCAATTCCTCTCATAGAGTTTGCATATGAAACATGGCGGGTGGCAGAACAATAATAGATATACACAGAGCAGGCAAAAGTAGAGAACATGCAGTAGCAGGAACAGTGAGACAATAGAAGCTAAGAGAAAATAGATGCTGTAAATTAGAGAGAGGAGATCCAAATTAGCTGGCAGCCAGGTAGGAAACTGGAAGTAAAGGAAATGGGAGGAACTGAGGCATAAGCATGAGAGACTATTCAAGCCAGGGCTGGATCAGCAGAGTGGTTGTTGATGGTTGGCTAGAGCTCCTGTGCTCGAGTGCCCAGAGCAGTGATGAACGATGTTCCGGTTCTTCATTTGACCTTCCTACCTGCTCCTCATTTCTTTCCATGTAGCTTTTAAATGAATCCCCATTAACCAAGATGACCTCAGCTGGTCTCTATTTCTTGCCATGTGGAACAGTCTAACAAATACAGAAAGTGAAAATAGGAAGAAAAATGCTGCTCCTGACATCTGGGGAAGCGAAGTATTTCCTCATATTAACGCTTCTCTTCTTTTTCATAGGGAGACTAGAAATAAAACAGTTAATTTTGAATGGCATGGAAGAAATTTATAAGAATGGAAGCTACTTGCTAGAGCATTTGATTTATTTCTGAAGTTTCTTTGATCTCAGATTTAATCAAGATGCTTAGTCAGTTCATCTACCTAAATAGGGGAGTTCTGTTTTTGTTAGTCAAGTACAATTAGTATTTCTCATGGTGCTCTCCCAAGAAAGATCTGAGTCCCACATATGCATATTAGAGGGGAAAAAAGAGACTTATTTAGATACTTCCTTTTATTCTTACATGAACAGAGAGTCAAATGATTAAGAAATATATATAGTTATTTAACAAGACCAGAAAAAGAGTTTTCTTTAAGTGGAGAAAGTGCTCAGTAAAATAAAGACATTGTGAAATTCTCCTGGGAGTAAAATCTATGAAAATTGATGAACTAATAATGTAAATTCTCAACCACAGTGTCTATAAGAACCAAATCTTCAGTACAGACTACGAATCAACAAAACTATGTACTTCTAGCCAAATCTGGCATGCAACTGGTTTTGAAAATAAAGGTTTTTGAGACACGCCTACACCTATATGTTTGTAAGTGGTATGTGGCTCTTTTGAGCTACAAAAGCAGAGTGAGACATTAGAAAAGAGATCATGTGGCCCACAAGACTGAATAATTTTACTGTCTGGCCCTTTAAATAAAAGGTATGCCAACCATCAGTGTAGGTATGTATCTCTTACTCTATAGTGCTTTATCCTGTGTACCTAATTTTGTAGTCATATTTATGAGACATTCACCACAAGCACCTCAAACCTGGAAGTATTTGGGAATATACAACATTATGATAAAATAATGAATAAACATGCCCTTAAAAAGGAATTAGCCGTTGCTATATTCTAAAAATTTGATATTATGTCTAGGTTATTGGAAACAAACCAGACCAAAACAAATAAACACAAAATCTACATTTACTATGTGGCTCTGGGGAAAACTCGGGGAAGATATTTAGTTCAATTCAGGCAGATTATACCACAGGGTGCCTAAATGAAGGATAATCATTAAAGCTGTCACTTATAAAACATAATGGTAGATTGTGACTGAATTTAGAACAGTTTTGTGTCCCACAGTGCTTTTCAAAGTCCAACAGGTATTATTTCAACTACAACAGGAGTGACATTGGCCTGGGGTGGCCTCTCCACTTCAAAGTTACTTTTCAAAACATAGTTCAGATATACTCAGTTCTGATGGTGTCTTTCCTGATTTCCTTCCAGGCTGGGTTAAGACCGTTCTGTCCTGTATGCTTCCGAGCATTCAGACATTTTCTCATCCATTTTTGTATTCCACTGATAGGAACAGAGAAGCTACTTAATAGAGTTCATTAAATTGAAGGCATTACTACCTGCATTCTGGTGGCTCAGATTCATACTAATGTATGATTCATACTAATGTCTGAATCTTCTCCTAAATATACATAACTTATTCCCCAAAGAAGCTGGGCATCAGAAGAAGTTGGCTCAGTATCTGCCTGTACATAATGTTAAATATGAGTGATAAATGGGATACTGAATTCACTAACTCACTTTAAGCAAGTATCTGCACATCAGATATCCAACCCCCTCCAAAAAAAAAAAGAAAAAAGAAAACCACACACACAGAGGAAGTGGATTTAATTTAGTTTAATTTTTTAAAATAGGGGTTAGAATGTTTTTTCTGTAGAGGGCCAGAGAGTAAACTTAAAAAAAAATCAACTTTTAGTTTAGATTCAGGGGGTACATGTGCAAGTTTGTTACATGGATATATTCTGTGATGCTGAGGTTTGGGGTACAATGGATCCCATCACCTAGGTAGTGAGCACAGTACCCATCAATACAGCAAGTTTTTCAACCCTTGCCCTTCCCTTCATCACTCTAGTAGACCCTAGGATCCATTGTTGCTACCAGATAGTAAATATTTTAAGCATTGTGGGATATATGGTCTCATGCAACAGAAAGAAAGCAGCAATACACAACATGAAAAAGAATGGATGTTGCTATGGGTGGATTTATTTATAAAAACAGGAAACTGGACAAATTTGTCTCATAGGTCATGGTTTGTGTAACTTTGCCTTAAAGAGAAAGGACATTATAAATCGTGGAAAGAGAGAATTTTTTTGGTAATTCATGCTCATCTCTATTTAAGAATGATATCTATAGCATTTGGGTCCTCATTATAGACTGTGTATAAGCAATTGCAACACCGACCTTTCGGAATCTCTGACCAAGGAGGAGAACAAAATAAGTTATTAAGTCAGGCAAAACTTCCTGTACACTATGATGATAATGCTTATTCGGCCTTTGATGAATATGGAAACCTAAATAAACTACTCACAAACAATTCTCTTGTAGACTCACTTGAAAGTCGGTGTTTTATGGGAAATACGTTTGGAGTAGCAGGTATAATATGGCTAACGTACTACCTAAGGTAGATACTCAAGGACTCAGGCCCACCCTGAGCCATCACATTGCATGGAGACAACTGGGATTGTAATACAGGATACAGTAAAAGAACATAAAGGGAAAGCCCTGTGTTCAAATGCTTCTCTGCCCAATGATGTCACATTTCTAAGTCTCAGTTTTCTTACCTGAAAGTGGTGTAACCACCTTATAGCATTATTGTAAGGACTGAATGATATGAAACTCTCTGTGTGGCATCTGAAATCCTGTAAATGCTTGAAAAAATAGGGTTTCCCCCTCTCTCTGGCCTCTGAGAGTCCCAGCTCTCTGAAAACACTGCCTTCCATTCAACAAGTGTTCATGGAGGGTGGACCACATTCCAAGCACTGTTCTAGGCCTGTAATGTCAACATGCAACAAAATATCCAGGGGAAAGGGTGACTTTCTGGGCAGTTGCATCTAGTTTCTGACACTGTCATTTATAACCATAAAGAACAACGTATCTGGTTCCCAGTTCTCTCTCATAGCCTAGCCATGTGAAGTAGGCGACAGTAAGAAATACCAGGTTTGCATTTTCTGGAACATAAGGGATGCAGGTTCATTTAACTGACAAATGTCTGGGAAACTTAAAGTGGGGAAGAGATCCAGACAGCCTATGGTGGCAGAGTGAAGAGGGATGCTAATTGGTTATGCATTGCACTTCCACTAAACATGGAGCAGGGTATGTGTCTGCTGAGGACAAATGTGAAACCCATGCAAGTGGGTCATCCATGGGCAGCCTTAAAGGGGACTCTGTCCACAAAGACCACCTACAGGAGAGAGAATATTCACTGGAAGAGTCTAGAAATGGACCACCAAAATCCAGGAACTGACACCCTTCAGCAGCCAGTTGGGTCTGCACCAAGGAATTGCAATTGGGAGTCCTTGGTGGGGGATCATCCAGTGGCCAGCTCCCAAATAAAAAATAAATAAATAAAACAGAAACCCTACCCTATGAAATGGCAGCGTCTGGTAATTTGCCATACCTAGAGCACACCAAAGTCAAATTAGAAATGTACCAGCAATCCAGATCTTTTCCTTTCTCTCCCCCTCCCAACACCAACCTTCTATAGCTCTGGAGAATCCAGAAGTAACACTGTGAATGGGGAAAGATAAACTGAAGAGCAGAATGGAGAGAAGTTGGACTGACCATGTATTCTCTTTTGCGCTACTGAATTCTCAGGCTGAGGCACTGAGCTACTGAAAATGAGAAACTTTAAACTGGTTGAAAGCCTAAATTCTAACGTTTATACTTCAGTTTGAAGTGTATACACCAGACTGAAATTTGTAATAAGTGAAAAAATGAGCCTATATGTTAACGGGTAATAAAAATGACCACAAAATCTATTCCATGTGCCTAAGCTTTCATCTAGATGCAGGGAAGAATGAGTGGATCAGATGTAAAGAGCAGTGTTAGGACAAGAATAGTTTTTTGCCTACAGTCTACTGAGCTCAGCTTATTCACAATACAACAGTGCCACAGGTAATAAATCAAACAATGCCTAGTTCATCAAGCAATAATGAAAATGCTACTGACCCACGCTCAATAGATATTGAAGTTGTTTTTCATGTATTTGGGAGAAAATTGTGCTGAGTTCGTCATACTGTCTCACAATGAGAAAAGTTCCTAATACCTCCTCTAAATAATTCATCATCAGAATGATGTATTTTTATACCATATATTTTTATATGCTCTCAATAGTGATCAAATAAATCTTTTTGTTTTTCAGTATTCTTCCTGGCCAGCTAAATCTCTTTTCTTCATAATAACTCAGTTGGACAGAAAATTACCTCCCACGTAATGACGAGTTCAGACCGACTTCCTCCACCTCCATTGACGTTTACTGGTGCCACAGCAGGGACTAAAAGCAACCAAGAGAGATGTGGGATGGCAATTATTAAAGTACATCTTCATCAAGAAGAATTTTGTTTTTGAATTTCACCTTTCAAAATCTCACACAGGCATATTGTGAGAGTCTTGCATTTTTAATGAACGTAAATTATGTTTACACATATCCAAATTTCTAAGAGAGAGGACACAGTTGTGTTTGATACATGAGCACCCTGGCTCCAAAATTAATTAAAAATTGAGTAACATCGGGCATTTGACATTATTATGCATCATCTACTAATTGGCAAAATGATGTTCCATTCAGATGGTAACAGTGACACTGCTGATTTAGTGCCTAATTATACAGTTGTGCTGTAAACAAGTTAGTGAGGCAGTATATTAATTAATTATTTTTTTCAATAAACAAACTAAAATAATTTTTCTTTTTATTAGTCATCAGGATATTTTAACATTTAAAATTAAATATTGAAAAATATGAAAATAAATACATTCTTGTTTTAAAACTCCTGGTTAGAATCTCACATCTCTCGGGAGAGAATAAGAGGGATTTTCTTCCAACTTTTCACTAGCAAAGTCAGATTTTTCTCCTGTCAAGAATGTGATTGGAAGAAGTTCTTTCTATTTATTTCTTGGGATCTAAGGCTCTGTGGTAGAAGATTCAGAAACCAGTAATTTTGATGAGTTTTTAAAAAGTATGCCCTTCAACTCTATATCCTTGTGAGGACTAATATAATGAATAATAGTTCATAGAAACTGTAAAGCTGAGGAAATGCTGAGTGTATATACAGTATTGTAGTGTCTAATGAGAATGAGGTTTTACTTTACACATGTGTAAGTGTTTAAAAGCATTATTTTTCTTGACATAATGACAAAAAGTATCCTAAATCTGTGATAATGGCTAAATCAGCAGGGTATGCTTTTTAAATGTGGAATTACATGAAATTGTCTATACTGGACCATTTCTGAGCAATGTGAAAGGTGGTTGGTTGAGGAAGCACCTGGATATGTCTGGGGATTGGTAGTCAGGGATTAAAATATGTAAATTTTAATTCCTCATTTCAAATTTTTCCCCACCATGTAGACCATCTAAATTAATTTAGATTACTTATTTTATTTATTTCCATTTCATACTGATGTTTCACTCTATAAACATGACCAGAAAATAGTCATATGATAATCTGATTGTTCTTCTTCAAAATTGCACCTTTCAGATACACCTTTTCATATTTAAATTTATCCTTAACTTTTCCAGCTTTAAGCTTCATAAGTTTTTAGAAAAAAATTACGTGAACCTAAACCTTATTTTCTAAGTCTTCCAATGCCTTTGATCAAAAGTGATGTAAATCAGAGTGGATTTTACAGAGTTGCTGAATTTATAGTGCTTGACAGCTTGCAGTGACTAACTGCACACTATCTCAGGACCTTTGCATAGTTTAGCTGTGTAAGGAAAAGTATTTTAAATTATATTTTGATTTACTTTCTACAAAGTTTCCAGTGCTCTGAGAAATAGAAAATTCCTTTCTCCATTCAATTTCAAATTAATTGTACTTAAACCTAAAACCATATTGAGAACAAGTTAGTCTTTGTTGATATCAGAGAGAGAGAGAGAGAGAGACGAGAAACTCTGTAGGTTTTCAATCAGTAGAGTTTGACTCAATAGGTATGAATATCACCAGTCTCATTCTGCTACTGAAACAAGAGAGTATTAATGGTTAGAAGGTGGCACACAAACTTAGCTATGAAAATGTAAGAGTTTCTGTCAATGCTGTCCAAAGCTACCAAAATATAAATCAATGGTAAACAACCTGAAACTAAAGCTCATATCCAGAGTCATGGGCAACACCTGAAGATTCTGATCCAGGGGGTATATAGGAGGGCCTGGGAATTTCTATATTTACACACTTTCTTTGGCTAATCTATTGCTCATCTACATTAAGATCCTCTTTTGTGGAGAATGCTGGGTGTAAAAATCAGGAAGTTTGGATTCAAATCCTAGCTCTGTCACAAACAACCAGCTAATATCCAGGTCTTCATTTTCCTCTTCTGTAAAACAAAAGGATTTCCTTTCAGCTGTAAGTTTCTAGCGTGATTTAATTGGATGATATCACTGTCAAGTAAGTCCTTTCTTCTAGCCCCAATTCTATGATAAACAGTTAACATTATCTTTAGTTTAAGGATTGATTTATTGACTTCTGAAAATTGTGCACACTTTAATAAGGTAATTTGTGTTTGTTAATTAAGCCAGCGACAACAAAGTGATCCTTTGTTTATGTGACTGAATAAGAATGTGAATTTTGTAGGCTACATACAGCTAGCAGATTAAATGTCACCCTGGATGTGAAAGTTTGAGTGGAACAAAGAGGATCCATTGAAAAGAGCTTAAGAAGGCATGGTATCTGAGCCAGGTTCTTGTGTTCCGCTGTTCAGTGAACCAATTAATGCTCAATTAGTGCTCCTGTTAAATGAGTTTAGGATTTACCTCATTTGCATGGAAAAAAAATTATACTATTGCTCAATGAAGCTACAACTAGGTCAGAGTTGAGAAACAGATGAAAATATATGGCTGACTGCACAACAGAGTCTCAATTAATTCTTGGCTACAACATTTTAATGAAACAAGCAGTAACTCATTTGCATATACAAATCTACAGATTCTCTATTGAAGTTTGACTGGAAAATAGGTGTGATGCAAACACAGTTTCTTAAAAACTCTGCTTAAACGCAATCATCTCTTATTGAACCTACTACTTGGGGAAAATACACCTTGTCTTGTGTACGTAAAAATTAAAAAATGAGAGCCACTCGTTTACTGCCAAACAATTTTGAGACAAAAGTGTTAGAAGACCCATAAAAATACTTGTTTTCTTTTAAGAACTGTATCATATGAAGTCTTCCACATTTTTAGAACACATTGATGCTTTACCTGATGCTTTAGTTCTTAACAATTCTGATGGTTTACTTGGTTCTCCAATCCCAATGCTGTTGCCGGCAACAACGCGAAATTCATATTCCACCCAAGGACTCAAACCAACCACTGTTGCATTGTATGTCTTACCATTGAGAATTTCTGGAACTAAAAATAATGGGACACTAAGGCACCGAAGTTGGGACTACTCAAAAACAAATAATTATACAAAATTATATAATTATTAATTTAAAATACAATTGTATTTATTAAAATTATTGGACTAAAATATTATTTTTAAAGTATCCCAAAACACTTTTGTCACTCACCTGTAGCAACAGCCTGCCAACCCACAGAAAATGGTGTCTGAGTCTGAATAGTAAATATTTGAATGGGACTGTTATTATCTGGGCCTGCTCTCCAGCTTAGTTGAGAAGTAGTACTGGAAATCTCTTCCACTTTCACATCCTCAGGAGGACCTGGTGGACCTTGAAAAAAATGTTTTATCATGACTACATTGGAGATACTTACATTCATTAATTTGGGACAAGGATGGTTTATTTTTACCTGTTGTGCTTAGAAAGTAAAATATTGACCATAATATATTTGTAGCACATTATTAGAGATAAAGTTCTATTAATTCCATTTATGTGGTAAATGACATTAATGTACTAGTGCTTCCTCTGGAGATTAGAAAATATCAGGCATATGATGATTGCATATCAACCTATACTCAAAAATTGAGAACCATCATCTTTAATTACTCTTAAAATCTAACTCAAGTAAATGCAGCTAATCTGAAGAACTACAGGAGCATGTGGATTTGATTCTGGATTGGCAAGAATGATTTATTATAAACAGAAGACACGTCTAAGTTTTAGGTACTGACACTGCTTGCCAAGCGTGACTGTTCACTATAGTCAAATCCTACACAATTCCGTGTCTGTATCCACACTACCCATACCCTGGAGTCCTGGGGTTTAAAAAATAAAAAATCTATCTGATTTCATCTCACTTCCATATCATGATGTGGTTTCTCAGAGGTCTACAATTTAGACATGAACATTGTGACTGTGAATAAACAGTGTGATCAATTTTTCACCATTTATGCTCACCTCTAACAATGATATCGGCTACTGCAGATAAACTTTCTAGGGTTGTTTGTACTGTGCAGAGATATTTTCCTGAATGATTTAACTGAATATTCCTTATCATCAAATCCCCAACAGATTCCTGCAGACCGAAAGGGAGAAATGGATAAAAATATAAGCCCATATAACAAGTCCTACTTTATTGTTACAGCTGGATAAATATTAAACATAAAACAACTCTGAAATTAAAAGATATACTAGTATCATTGTTTCTTGTATCTAAACCCTTTTATTACCCCCTTATTATAATTACATCTAGACAACACGTATTCCTACAGAAGACACAAAACAAAATAAACCAAAACAAAAACAAATGCGGCTTCAAAAATAGTCAGTGATTATCCATGCAAACAAAGATGGAGAGAGTAATTATGAAAAATGGTGATTCATATAAAAGACTTGATTCATTTTATTAAGCACTTAACAATTTCAGTAACTTACTCCTCCGATCCTTTCAAAATGAGCCATTCCTTTTTTTAAGTCTATGATATCTCCATTGAAAAACCACACAAATACCACTTCAATGGAGGGGTCATGGGACACCTGGCATGGCAGCACTATGCTCTCACCAACTGTAACATCCATTTTGGAAGGTGGGACAGTAATGACAGTTCTCTCTGTTGAGGAAAAAAAAAATTTTTTTAAGTTTATGAAATGCTAGCCTATGGTTATAAAATACATATTTGTGAATACTTTTTCATTCATTTGAAATTATATAAATGCAACCTGGACTTCTACAATGTCCAGAGTGAAATATTCTATTGCCTGTTTTTCAATGTCCTGTATTTATTATTGTAGCTTATTACTTATACTAAAATTAAAAATATAGTTATATTCACACCTTATACGAAAATAGTTTACAGAAAACTGTAGACCTTAAAAAATGGCATTCTATATATACAGAATACACTGCATTGTTTTTGTTATATTTTATTCTAACATTTTAGTCAAAACATGACAATGGACACACTGGAAACAGCTCTAAATACTCTCTTTTAACTTCACATACTATGAGACAAACCACGTTTCTGAGATAATGAACACCATAGTTTCTATAGAGATTTAGTCATATGTTTATATTTAAGAGGGTGAATGCAACATATTTATTCTATCTTTGACATAGCTGTGATATAATTTTCTTTTTGTTAAACATGCAACATGAATAGGGAAGATGGAAGTTTTCTCTTTTATAATTCAGATTTTCCATTGTTAAAATTATGCATCCATCTTAAAAACCTTCCCTCTAGAAATGTTGGCCTCTTTGTCAATCTTTGATCTACAAGACCTAGCATTTCAGTGACCAAAATTTCAAATGACAATCCCAGGGTGTGCCAGTTGTACTTGAGAGTCCTATATTTCTTCAGATTAAAAGAGATTCACAATGGAGATCGTTTTGACTACTTTGTTTATAATAAAGTTCTGATTCCAGAGTGTTGAGAATTGATCAAAGGGAAACTCAATACCTATGAAGGGGCCCTGGACAAATATTTAGATTTAGATACATACCATCTCACCAAGAATAAAATGTTTTGAAAGATTTACATTTAAGAATAAAGGTTTTAGGCAAGTTATTGGAAAAAACAAAAACAAAAAACAAAACTGTACATGAAGAAGTTTAAAAATAGTGTAATGACCCTGGAGAATCTCTTTCTCTATGGGTCATTTATAAGATAAAGTTTAGCTCTCTAAGAAATGGACTAAAAGCTTCACTTTCTTCTAGCTTCTTCATTCTGCTCAAGAAACCAAATTAACATTGAGTTTGTATTTATACGTTCACATTGATTAATGTGCAACTGCATTTTACCAATATAATGTTTAATTATTATTTGACCATTTAAACATTTTTAATTGTTTTCTTCATTCATAAATATTTAGAAGTAGAAAGTAGGAAGTAATAATTTGGGGTTTTAAGGTACATATTGACAAAAGAGCCATGGAAAAATAAAAACACATGCTATACTTCTGAATATGAATATAATGGAGAAAATCAAACTCTTAATCTGTATTAGATACGACTTCATTTTTTATTATTTAAAATACTTTTCATATTTATATTAGATGCATGTACTTTTTATTTTTTATTTTTATTATTTCTTTTTGAGATGGAGTCTTGCTCTGTCACCCAGCCTAGAGTACAGTGATGCCATCTCAGCTCATTGCAACCTCAGCCTACCAGATTCAAGCGATTCTCTTGCCTCAGCCTCCTGAGTAGCTGGGATTACAGGCATGCACCACCACGCCAGGCTAATTTTTGTATTTTTATCAGAGACAGAGTTTCACCATGTTGGCCAGGTGGTCTTGAACTCCTGACATCAAGTGATCCACCCGACTTGGCCTCCCAAGTGCTGGGATTACAGGGGTTAACCACCGCACATAACCACATGCATGCACTTTATATTCTAATTATATCTAAGGAGAAATTTAAAGAATGGTTTTGTGGACTATGCCCATTCTTAATTCCAAGCCTTCGTCACAGATCTGCAACCAAAATAAGGGTAAAAGATATCCAGGGACTTTGCTGAAGTTGCTTATCAGCTTAAGGAGATTTTGGGCTGAGACAATGGGGTTTTCTAAATATACAATCATGTCATCTGCAAACAGGGACAATTTGACTTCTTCTTTTCCTAACTGAATACCCTTGATTTCTTTCTCTTCCTTAATTGCCCTGGCCAGAACTTCCAACACTATGTTGAATAGGAGTGGTGAGAGAGGACATCCCTGTCTTGTGCCAGTTTTCAAAGGGAATTTTTCCAGTTTTTGCCCATTCAGTATGATATTGGCTGTGGGTTTGTCATAAATAGCTCTTATTATTTTGAGGTACGTTCCATCAATACCGAATTTATTGAGCGTTTTTAGCATGAAGGGCTGTTGAATTTTGTCAAAAGCCTTTTCTGCATCTATTGAGATAATCATGTGGTTCTTGTCTTTGGTTCTGTTTATATGCTGGATTATGTTTATTGATTTGCGAATGTTGAACCAGCCTTGCATCCCAGGGATGAAGCCCACTTGATCATGGTGGATAAGCTTTTTGATGTGCTGCTGAATCCGGTTTGCCAGTATTTTATTGAGGATTTTTGCATCGATGTTCATCAGGGATATTGGTCTAAAATTCTCTTTTTTTGTTGTGTCTCTGCCAGGCTTTGGTATCAGGATGATGTTGGCCTCATAAAATGAGTTAGGGAGGATTCCCTCTTTTTCTATTGATTGGAATAGTTTCAGAAGGAATGGTACCAACTCCTCCTTGTACCTCTGGTAGAATTCAGCTGTGAATCCATCTGGTCCTGGACTTTTTTTGGTTGGTAGGCTATTAATTATTGCCTCAATTTCAGAGCCTGCTATTGGTCTATTCAGGGATTCAACTTCTTCCTGGTTTAGTCTTGGAAGAGTGTAAGTGTCCAGGAAATTATCCATTTCTTCTAGATTTTCCAGTTTATTTGCGTAGAGGTGTTTATAGTATTCTCTGATGGTAGTTTGTATTTCTGTGGGGTCGGTGGTGATATCCCCTTTATCATTTTTAATTGCGTCAATTTGATTCTTCTCTCTTTTCTTCTTTATTAGTCTTGCTAGTGGTCTGTCAATTTTGTTGATCTTTTCAAAAAACCAACTCCTGGATTCATTGATTTTTTGGAGAGTTTTTTGTGTCTCTATCTCCTTCAGTTCTGCTCTGATCTTAGTTATTTCTTGCCTTCTGCTAGCTTTGTGCAAAAATCACAAGCATTCTTATACACTAGTAACAGACAAACAGAGAGCCAAATCAGGAATGAACTTCCATTCACAATTGCTTCAAAGAGAATAAAATACCTAGGAATCCAACTTACAAGGGATGTAAAGGACCTCTTCAACGAGAACTACAAACCACTGCTCAGTGAAATAAAAGAGGACACAAACAAATGGAAGAACATACCATGCTCATGGATAGGAAGAATCAATATCGTGAAAATGGCCATACTGCCCAAGGTAATTTATAGATTCAATGCCATCCCCATCAAGCTACCAACGAGTTTCTTCACAGAATTGGAAAAAACTGCTTTAAAGTTCATATGGAACCAAAAAAGAGCCCGCATCTCCAAGACAATCCTAAGTCAAAAGAACAAAGCTGGAGGCATCACGCTACCTGACTTCAAACTATACTACAAGGCTACAGTAACCAAAACAGCATGGTACTGGTACCAAAACAGAGATATAGACCAATGGAACAGAACAGAGTCCTCAGAAATAATACCACACATCTACAGCCATCTGATCTTTGACAAACCTGAGAGAAACAAGAAATGGGGAAAGGATTCCCTATTTAATAAATGGTGCTGGGAAAATTGGCTAGCCATAAGTAGAAAGCTGAAACTGGATCCTTTCCTTACTCCTTATACGAAAATTAATTCAAGATGGATTAGAGACTTAAATGTTAGACCTAATACCATAAAAATCCTAGAGGAAAACCTAGGTAGTACCATTCAGGACATAGGCATGGGCAAAGACTTCATGTCTAAAACATCAAAAGCAACGGCAGCAAAAGCCAAAATTGACAAATGGGATCTCATTAAACTAAAGAGCTTCTGCACAGCAAAAGAAACTACCATCAGAGTGAACAGGCAACCTACAGAATGGGAGAAAATTTTTGCAATCTACTCATCTGACAAAGGGCTAATATCCAGAACCTACAAAGAACTCAAATTTACAAGAAAAAAACAAACAACCCCATCAAAAAGTGGGCAAAGGATATGAACAGACATTTCTCAAAAGAAGACATTCATACAGCCAACAGACACATGAAAAAATGCTCATCATCACTGTCCATCAGAGAAATGCAAATCAAAACCACAATGAGATACCATCTCACACCAGTTAGAATGGCGATCATTAAAAAGTCAGGAAACAACAGGTGCTGGAGAGGATGTGGAGAAATAGGAACACTTTTACACTGTTGGTGGGATTGTAAACTAGTTCAACCATTATGGAAAACAGTATGGCGATTCCTCAAGGATCTAGAACTAGATGTACCATATGACCCAGCCATCCCATTACTGGGTATATACCCAAAGGATTATAAATCATGCTGCTATAAAGACACATGCACACGTATGTTTATTGCAGCACTATTCACAATAGCAGAGACTTGGAATCAACCCAAATGTCCATCAGTGACAGATTGGATTAAGAAAATGTGGCACATATACACCATGGAATACTATGCAGCCATAAAAAAGGATGAGTTTGTGTCCTTTGTAGGGACATGGATGCAGCTGGAAACCATCATTCTTAGCAAACTATCACAAGAACAGAAAACCAAACAACGCATGTTCTCACTCATAGGTGGGAACTGAACAATGAGATCACTTGGACTCAGGAAAGGGAACATCACACACCGGGGCCTATCATGGGGAGGGGAGAGGGGGGAGGGATTGCATTGGGAGTTATACCTGATGTAAATGACGAGTTGATGGGTGCAGCACAGCAACATGGTACAAGTATACATATGTAACAAACCTGCACGTTATGCACATGTACCCTACAACTTAAAGTATAACAATAATAAATAAATTAAAAAAAATAAAAATAAAAATAAAAATAAATAAATAAATATGCCTCATCTAAAAAAAAATAAAAATAAAAATAAAAAAAAATAAAAAAAAAGATATCCAGGGATCCAAGAAAATTTTTTAGAACTAGAGAAAATATTTTCCTTTTGTAGTTGCTCTGAAAATAAATAAATAAATCCCAAATGTCTTATTTACATTTGTAGGAGGATAAGTTGGCTAATTGGATGTGTTGACAGAGCAAAACTGCCCAGATTTAAAGTTTTAGATAATGCAATTAAAGTAATTTTCAGACATTAAAAATGACAGCAAGTCCTTCCATTTATGACACCACATAGTGGCAAAGTTAGATAAATTATTCCCTATCTACATAGTTCATTGTTGTACAGTAATAATGACTAAAGCTTTATGAATAAGAAATGTTTATTTCATCATTTATAATGGTTACATTTTTCACTAGTTAACTCATTTGTAACTAATATTTATTGAGCATGTAATGTATGTCCAGTCCTCTGCTAAGTACTGGAGTCATGATGGTGAAGAAAATGAGGGAAAAAAATCCTGCAGCAAATCAGAAAGATAAGGAGTGTTCCTTCACAGAGATGAAAGTCTACAGAAGGAAGCTAGCATGAATCAAATCATATTAATTACTATACAGTAATGTGTGATAAGCCCTATATACTAGGAGTGACTTTTTTGAAACATTTGGCAGATCCTGAGGGGATCAGTTTATTGAGAAATAACTGTTTTAGCTGAGAAGTAAAAGGCAAGTAGTAATGGGCTGGGCAAAGGTAGCAGGTAGAGAGGAAACTAGATTTCCTATGCAGGCAAGAGCATTCGCAGAGGAACTATGTGAAAAAGAACTGTGATTGACAGATTCAGTGCAACCATATTGCTGAAAAGGATAGGACTGAACAAAGAGTAACAGAGGAGTGAAAGTGAAGAAGATGAAGCTGGATGATAGCCATGCTCAAGATACAAGCCACAAATGTCATTAAGCTCAGCTACATAATTTGTGGGTCCAAGGGCAAAATGAAAGTGTGGGGTGACTTTTTTGAAAAAGAGGAAAAAGTGTCATTAAAGGTACTAAATACAAAGCTTTTCGCTTTAAAATAATTTATTACTTATACAATAAAATCAGGGTAAGACTCATAGACAAGTGATGACAGGCACTTACAAATTACAAAATACATGATTTTGGTGTTATAATTTTATATGATATAATAAATAATACTTTATTAAGGTTATAGCTTGATTGATTATATAATTTTCTCATTTACTTTTCTGGTCAATCGTTTACTAGATTGACAGAAATTATTTTTAGAAACTTCATTTTCAATTGATATAATTTCAGTGACATCAGTCACTCCTGGCAAATGCAAGATCACAAATACTTTTTGATGAGTTTTTATTTTGTAAAGTATCTTTCTTCTGATGCAACTTTTATGAAACCATTAAGACTGTTTTATAGACTGTAGCAACATTCATAAGTTTCTGATGAATTACACTGAAATATAAATGTTAAAACATCTAGAGCTGATGATTCTCTTCATCAATATTTTTCTAAAAAGATTTAACTCTTTATACAAATCTGTTTTGTGAGAGCCTGAATTTAAGTATAAATATATGCAATATAATCTTAATGTTTCCTCTGACATACACTGTAACTTCTGGAGGTTGTACAAGAAATTGAAAGGGACTTCATGATTTTCATATAATTCAAAATGCCTGTTTTTCCATTCCATTTTTTTGTATCTTCAGTTACAAAGAAAAACTCATGAATTATTGGTTTCCCCAAAGCTTCATTTAAAACTAATGTTCTTATCATTGACTGGAATAATCTTTAAGTTTAATTTCTATTTCTAAGCCTGTGGATTTTATTGCAATGTCCATGTGTATGCCTTCCTCTTGCAATAATTTATTGACAAAGTTTATTGCCTGAGCACTAACAATTTCTGTGCTGGTGCTCAGGCTGGAGAGTTAATATTTCTGCAAATCCCACAGAGACAGCCTCCGGGGATGTATGGACAAGCTGGCCTCCCACCTTGGATCCTCCTGTTGACTACTTTTGAAGTCTCCTCCTGCAGCTTTTGCTACCGTCCACTGTTGTTTCTATGGTTGCTACCACCATCATCTTTATCCCTCTACGAGGCCCAGGTTCTGATGTGCCCATGCCCCCAGGATTCCAGGACTATGACTACCCAGGCATGCATGTGCACACCTGCACTTCACACCAACTGCTATGCATGCATGCTCACTGCTGGGTCCTCAGGCGTGTGTGTATGAGCCGCCGCTGCTGTTGCTTCACATATGATGCCGCACATTCATGTGGGTATGGTGAAGCAGCAGCAGCAGCAGCTCATGCACACACAGGTTATAAATAAATTCTTAATCATTTTACCTCCCAATTTGTGTTTTGTACAAAAGACAAATGTACAGTCACAGCAGAACATTTCAAGCTTGGGGACTTCCTCAGCACAGGGCTCTGTGTGACTGGATTGTATGTCCATGAAACCAACTCTGGATGTCATACTAAGAAATATATTCTTACATACAAGTAGAGAGTAGCATGGTGGTTGTCAGAGGCTGGTGGGAGGGAGGGATGGGGAATGGGGAGATGTTTTTCACAGGGTACCAAGTTTCAGATGGGAAGAATAAGTTTTAGAGAACTATGGCACAGCATGGTGACTATAGTTAATGTAATACATATTTCAAAATTACTCAATTAGGATTTTAATTGTTCTCATCACATAAAAAAATGATAGGATGTGAAGTGATGGCTGTGTTAACTGGCTTGATTTAATCATTACACGATGTAAACATATATCAAAATATCACATTATATCCCACAAATACATATAATTATTATTCATCAATTAAAAATTTTAGAAATGCATTTTTTTTGCTGAAAAAATTGGAAACATTGGAAGTATGAAGCAGAGGAATGATATGATGACATACCATTATCTGCAGTGTGAAAAATGGACTGTATTTAAAAAGAAGTAGCTCTACATAAGCAGGCTTATTATCCAGAAAAAGGGGATGCATAGTTCCTCCTGGGAGTAGCCTCCTGTGTGGATGAAGAGGTGCTTGGAGAAGAACACTTTTTAACTGCTGTATCCTCTCCACACACCACAGGCAGACCTGTCCCCATCCTGTGCAGGTGGCTGTCTAATAGCCATGAGGCCACTGATTGCTCTCTCAAAGAGTTCATTCTACAACCATGTGCAGCCTCAGCCCCAGCATTAACACGAATACCCCACAGAGACAAAAATCACACTTGCAAGGACTGGGAGAGTGGTGCTTGTGCGGTCAAAATATACAAAACTGTTCATGCCACTTTGTGGAAAGAACAGGGGCTTTAGTCCGTTAATTCCTTCATCAAATACACCTTAAATTCTTAAGAGAAACTCAAGCATCTGAGAGATTTCTTCAAACCACTCAGATCCTATATTCCACTCCTTTCCTATGAGTGCATATGTACCAGTAGAGTAGCTGCAGTTACTTGAGGCTCATCGACACTGAAACACTTCTTGGTATTTATGGATCAGTGAGATCTTTAGGGCCTGAATTATAACAAATCAAAAAGGAGGAAAGTTGACTATGCTAGACTCTATTGTTTGTAAAAATTTAGGATTCTTTAAGTCTTTTCAAACAAAACAAAGGGTTACTTATTCACTTTCATTTCATATCATTCTATTCTTCTTGCATATTCCTTAGTCATTTGTAAGAAGTTTGATCTAGTGGTTTTAAAATTTTAGCATGTGTAAGAATTTCCTGAGCATTTGTTCAAAATGTGAATTCCTCAGCTTGCACCAGAAATACTGATTCAGTACGTCTAGACCTTGAATATGTCCTTTTATCAGGCTTCTCCAATTGATTTTGATATAGTTAGTCCGTGCTTTGACAAATGTTCCCTTAGTTTTTAAAACTTGAACCTGAAATTTCTATTTAAGAAACATTCAAATATAAAATATATTGTCAGAAATTCTCTAATACTGTGGATTTAGGAAAAAATTATGTCCAGTAAATGTTACTGTTTAGTAATACTTCAAGAAAGAAAGATGGAGTCCCAAGGTTAACTGTAATGAATTCTGTATATTATCTCCTCTTTTATCATTTCTTAAACACTTAATATATTAAAAACTCTGAGAATTCCTAGATGAAAGGAACTCTTATTTATTGGGTTGGTGCAAAAGTAATTGTGGTTTTTGTCTTGAAAAGTAAGGTTTTTTATTTTTAAAATTTTATTTAATTCAAGGTTTCCTACATTTTGGTAGAGTATCAAACATTTTTAATCCATATAACATTTCTTGATACATACAGTGTTCATGCATAGAAATGGAAGTATATCTTGGTATATAAGGACTTCTGAGAAACGTCTGGAAATGTTGATTTTATGATTGAAGAGGATTAAACACAACATAAATATGTGTGTATATATATATTCACATATAAAAATATGTGTTTCTATTTAACATGCATACACATATATGCTTACATATTTATGAGACTATTATGGACATTTGAATTCTAAATAATTTATAAATAATAATTTGTTAAGATAAGAAAACTAGTTTTATGTTATATTAAAAAGAAGATTCCCTAATGTTTTAAAGATACATTCAGATGTATTTATGGATAAAATTATTGAGGTTTGGGATTTGCCTCCAGATAACTGGAGTTGTGGAAGGTTAGTGTATAGATTAAACAAGGTTGATAAGAGTTGCCATTTATTGACTCTGGGTGATGTATACATGAGAGTTTCTTATACTATCACCTCTACTTATGTGTGTGCTTGCAATTTTCAATAATAAAAGACAGGAAGAACATGTTAGGGGAGAGTGAATGTTTACATACAGAACAGGGAAGAACATTTCTCATTCACTTTCTGAAATCATAAGAACTGGCCACTTTTTGAAGATTGTCCTAAATGTAAATGACAATCATTCATGAAGAGTTTGTAAAATTATAGAATTTTAATATTTACCATTTGCAATCTATGGCAGTGAGGTAAAAGTTATTATATAAGAACAGCTTCATCTAGCAGTCCTATTCTTAAGAAGAATAATAGAATATATGATGTGACTCTTTTGATGAATAGCCTTACTCAAATTCACATTTCATAACAGTCAGTGACATTCCCAGAATCCCTTTTAGTTACAAGGACCGCAGCAAACATGAAGACTAATTACATCAAAACTTATGTCAGGATCATTTAGTGTGATTTCCTTAAACACTTAAAAATGGGACTGCTTCTCTATATCAATGACCAAATAAATACACTCCTACATTTCATGATCTCTAATTACATTTTTAGAAGCAAGGGGATGTCAGTTAAATGTATAATTGGTCTTTCCTGACCATACAGAAAACATTGTTTTGTTTGTTTGTTTTGATGTTTGTTCCTTCAACTCAGTTGAAATCCTTATCAATGTCACTTTGCACAATAATAACTGCTAAGGTGTTTCTGAAGTTATAAACTCCTCTCAAAGGATGGACAAATGTATAAGAAAAATTATCAAACTTTTCCTTTTGTACAAGCATGGGGCTCTTCCTTTATCTATGACATAGAAAATGTTGCTAAGAAATCAATATAAGCTAGTATATAAATAGCACTTCAAACAGGTGACAAAGCTCTCTTATATTTTCTCTCACTAGTTAACTTGTGAAGTCTAGAAATAAATACTTTTAAAAATTGGTCTTTTTTTCCTAATGAATTCCTCAGAATCTCAAATTATGCTACATATTAAGATATTAGTCCTTTCCATTGCTCTTTATTTCTTCCTCTCTATTCATGGTCTTCCTTCTAACTATAGAAACTTTTTTAAATAGACATTTTTCCAAAGAAGACATACAAATGGCCAACAGGTATGTGAAAATGTGCTCAACATCATTAGTCATCAGGGAAATGCAAATCTAAACCATGATGAGATGTCACATCACACCTGTTAGGATGGCTATTGTCAAAAAGACAAGAGAAAACTGTGGAAAAAGAACTCTTACCTACTATTGGTGGGAATATTAATTGATACAGCTATTATGGAAAACACTATGGAGGTTTCCCTAAAATTAAAAACAGAGATGCCATACAACCCAGCAATCCCTCTTGTGGAAAATAAAATCAATAGTCCAAGGAATGTCTGCACTCACATGTTCATTGCAGCAGTATTCATGATAGTTAAGATATGGGGATCACCTAATGTCCATTGATAGATGAATAAATAAAGAAATTGTGATATGTATATACAATGGAATATTGTTCAGCTCTATAAAAGAAGGAAATACTACCATTTGCAACAACATAGATGAATCTGGAAGAACTACGCTAGGTGAAGTAAGCCAGCACAGAAAGAAAAATCCTGTATGATCTAACTTATAGGTGGCACCAAAAAAGTCAAATACATAGAAACAGGTAGTAGAATAGTGTTCACTCAGAGCAGAAAAGTAAGGAAAATGGGAAGATGCTGTGCAAAAGGTACAAAGTTATTGTTATGTAGAATAAATAAGTCTAGAAACAGAATGTACAGCACAATGATTCAGTTATCTGTATATATATCTGTATACTGTATCACAAATACTGTATTGTATACTGAGAACTTTCAAAGAGTGTAGACTTCAGGTGTTCTCATCACAAAGACACACACAAAAGAGGCAGCTATGTCAGGAAATGCGCAAGTTAACTTGCTTAGTATGTAACCATTTTATTAAGCATAAGTAGATCAAACATTTAAGGTGTTGTATACCTTAAATATAAGCAATTTTTATTTTTTAAGTGATGGGGATTCTCTCAGGTTTTGTTTGTTTGAAAGCATATTTATTTTGCATTTATGTGGGGGGATTTTTAAACAGGTATAGAATTCTTATTGGTATTGTCTTCAGCCCATTAAAAATGTCATTTCATTTTCTTCTGGGCTCCTTTTTTCTTTGTTATATCAACTGCCAGTCTTGTTTTTTTTGGCATAATGTATCTTTTTTATCTGATTTATTTTTCCTTTAGTTTTGCTACTATGTGCTTAGCTAGGTTTTTCTTTGCATTTGTCTGAACTGGGGCTCACATAATTTCTTAAATTGGATGCTTATTATCATTTTCAGTTTTTAAAAATATCTGGCAAATATTTCTTCAAATATTGCTCATGTATAATTTTCTTTCTCTCCTCTCTGCTCCTTTTGGAATAACAATTTTATGTATGTTAAAAGTTATTCACCATATTCCATGTTTTCCTTATGATACATTCTGTCTTTCCTATTTTATTCTCTATGTTGCAGTTAAGATATTTTCTATTCACACATCCTCCCCTTTGCTAATTCTCTTTCTGCTATATCTATTCTGGTGTTAAATCAATGTATTGCGTTCTTAATGTTATCACTTGCAATTGTCAGTTCTAGATTTCCCATTGGAGTTTTAACAGATGCCATTTCCTTTCTGAAATTCTCCATCTTGTCATCTACTTTTTAAAATATATTAATCAAAATTATTTTAAAGCCCTTGAGAACTTCAAAACTTTAAAGCCCTCTGAGAACTTTAATATTTCCATCACTGTGACCTGTTACTGTTGTCTGTTTTTTATTTCTGGGTTTTGGTCATTTGGCTTTAGCTCCAGTTATTCCTAGTAACATTTTATTGAATGCTAGACATTGTGGCTCAAAAATGTAAATGATTTTATAGTGTTATATTTTTACTGGGGAGATTTACTTTCTTAAGCATGCAATTAGAAAAATAGCCAGAAGGTGGTCCGAACCTGATATGAATTGAGTCTGGATCTTAGTCATTTTAAGTCCCGGTCAATTTTATTTTGTTTTGTTTCGTTTCTTACTAGGACATAGTCCTTCGGATATCCTGACTCAAGTTTGAGTTGCTTAGCAGACCTTATTCTATTTGGTTTATTCGGAACCTCTATTTGTGTCTCCTTTCACTGTAGGTCTACCAAAATTTCTGCTTTCTGTTTGGTTTCTTCATTCCCGATTTACACTGCTTAGGAATTGGCAAATTTCTGAGAAGAAAAACAGCAGGGACTGTGGGGCTCACCTCTCTGCGCTTTTGTTTTCTCCAGGCTACTGCACCTCATGTTGCAAACACATTGGCTGTTGTTGCAATTCCTTAAAACAACTGTTTTTGTTTATTTTTTAATATTTTAACAATATTTGTGGTGAACATCAGCGGGAGGTTGGTGTGATAAGCTTACTTCAACTAGTTAAGACAGATTATTCTCCATTATTATTAATGTTTCATAATAGATTAAGTGTGTTGGTAGAAATATTTAGGCCATTTATCAGTAGGTTTTTAGATAATAGCTTGAAGAGTATGATAATTGATGTCAGTTAGAGAAAGAAATAAACTTAATTTTGGACAGAAGTAGAGATTCCTAACATAGAAATATACTAATTGCTTATTCAATCATCTGTTGAAAACCATTTAATTAGTATTGCACCCTTACCTTATTCCAAGTTATACATTAGTATGACTGCTGAACAAAAGGAACAAAACCAAACTGAAGAACCATTAGAAGATTTCAACCCTAAGAGTGACAAAATCTTGCTTATATTTTAATAGGAACATTGTAGCTTCTAGAAGGAAAACAAAGAATTAGGACAAATACTTTTGAAGCTATTACTGGGTTTCCAAGCTTAATATTTATGAACAGTTTGTCCAAATCATTCTTTCTTGTGTGTGTCAAGAGGTGGGTTTAGCGTGTGTGTGGGGGGAGGTAGTGGGTGGGGTCTGGTGAGTATTCTTTGACTTGTAGGATTTTTAGCAGTGTTCTTGGCCTCTATCTAGGATAGATGTGAGTAGACCCTTCAGTTGTGAAAATCAAAAATATTTGCATATTTACCAATGTCCCCTGGGAGACAAAATCATCCTGGTTGAGCCATTCTGTGCTATAGCAATACTATGGGAAAGAGATGACATGGCTTAAAGTTTGGGCATTAAAGTGGTGAGAAGTGGTTAGCTTCTGTATGTACCTTGAAACTGAAACCATTTTGGGGCAATTGAATATGGGGTTTGAATGAAAGAAAAAATTAAAAATAATCTCAAAGATTTGATCTAAAGAACTGTCAGTGTAGACTGTCATTAATATAGAGGAGAAAGAATACAGTAGAAACAAGTTTGGGGAGTAAGAATCAGGAGTTCAAGGTTAGGATATAGTAAATTTGTAAGTGAAGATGATAAAATTGGCTGTTGAATTTGGAGATTAAAGAGAAATATTTGAGCTGGAATTAGTTTGATTTGAGTTTTGGAATTAACTTATAGATAATATTTAAAAACAGAAAACTGGATGAGATAATAAGGGTAGGTACAGCTATAAAATGAAGACCAAGAGAGAAAAAAAAGAAAAAAAAAGACGAAGAGAGGAAAAAAATTTCTGTATATTCTATATACATGCATGTATACATGTAGGTCTACCAAAATTTCTGCTTTCTGTTTGGTTTCTTCATTCTCGATTTACACTACACAGAATGTATATAGAATATACATGTATGTTTATATACATACATATAGATGAACATAACTATCAACTAGACTACTAGTTTAGAAAATATAACATTTTAATAATAGGGCTTTTAGGAAAAGGAATGGAATAAAACATTAAATCATTCAGGAAGATATTTTAGGACCAAGAAGTATGAGTCTCTAGAGTGACAAAGCCTGCCAAATGCCCAGTGTAATGGTTGATAACAGATTTAAAACATGACACATTATCTTGAAATTGTCAAACATTGGAGAAAACAGAATTCTAGAGAACAAGAGGGAAAAGATGTCACAAACAACAGATTAGAAATCAAAAAGGTTTAGTCTTTCAGAGCAGAGTAACGGCTCAAAATTTCTGAAAAACAATGGTTTCCAGTCTAGAATTCTATTTCAAACTAAACCACCAATAAAATGTAAACATAGAATAAAGGCATTTTCAATCATGAAAGATTTTTAAAAAATTTATTTCTCTTGGATTATTTCTCAAAAATCCACTGGAAGATTTAATCAACCAAAATGAGGGAGTATGTTAAGAAACAGAAAGGCATGGAGTTAGGCAATGGAGCATCAACACATGGGGCAGGCTGATATTGAAGGGAGAATATTGAGATAGATTTGGGAAATGAATTATTGGCAAGTCCATAGAAAACTAAGCAAACGAACAAAAGAAGGGAAAGCAAACACAGGAAAATCAAAGCTAATACTCTGAAATAAACCTTGGATAGAGAAAAGCAGGCAAACAAGGCAATCGGCGTGATGGGGTCTTTATTTCTCCAGGCCTAGCAAGCCAGAAATAAAGGAGTTTTTAGTCTTTAATTAATATGCTTTTCCTTTTTGTATATACAATCCATAAGTCTAAAATATTTTACATCCTCTTAGATAAGTGCATGATTATCTGCTTACACATGTGTATCTACAGATTAAAATCTACATGCAGCACTTATCATATTTCACCACAGAGTAAAATTTAATTTCAATGCATAAATTAATCATGGTCAATATATTCCAATTTACCTTCAGGTACCATTACTCATTTATTTACTACTTCAACATTTAAATGGTTAGGAATAAATATTAAAAGAATACTGAGAACCCCAGAATAAAAGAAACAAATGAAGAACCAGTCTAGAGAAAGAATTGTCTAAAATGTCTAAATGAGAAAACATGCAACGTTACCCTATTTCCCTAGCAAATAATAACGTAAAATGTAAACACAGATCTTTTATATTAACAAATAGTCAAAGCAGGGCCTGACATCTATTTAAACAGAATAGGCACTGTAGATTCTGTGTAATAAATTAGATATGACAACTACTCTGTTTCAAAGCTATTAGTACATAATAGGCAGTGACTACATATTTACAGCATCATATATTTCTTATAAATTGTTAGTGTTCTTTCAGACTATTATCCAATAGTAACTTCATGCTGGGCTGTAGCGAATTATACAATAGAAGACTTCTGTAGCTTTTTTTTGTTTTGGGGGACTTTTTTGAGACAGGATCTTGCTGTGTTGCCCAGGCTGGAGTGCAGTGGCATGATCATAGTTCACTACAACCTTGAATTTCTGAGCTCAAGTGATCCTTCCATCTCAGCTTTCCAAGTAGCCAGGACCACAGACATATGCCACCACACCTTACTAATTATTTTTTATTTTTAGTAGAGATAAGGTCTTGCTATGGTCTTGAACTCCTGGTCTCAAGCAATCTTCCCACCTAGTGTAATCCCAGCACCTTTTAAGGTGCTGGGATTACAGGCATGAACCACCACACCTAACCTGTAGTTTTGTAGAAGATGAAAGTAGAAATGTTTATTTTGCCTGGCAATAAGCCCTAATACAAATGATATTTTCTTCTGAATGTTTCATGTTGAGATGAGGGGAGTCAAAATGAGAAAATAAAACCCAGAAAAAGAGGATAAGGCTAAGTTTGGTTCATGTGATTATTTTTCCCCTTTTCCACACCCTTCAACCCCATTCCTCTTTTGGACTTGAAAGCATTTGGTAACTACTTGTGTGAGCATTCAGGATCCAGAGACTGAAAACATAGCTTGCTTCTGGGGACGTTTTTTTTATCTTAATGACACACTTTACTCCTAAAAAAAAAAATGGCCCTAGAGCATAAGTGACCACTGAGTTAATTTAGAGGATAAATGCCTAAGAAGGAGAATAGCCTAATTGCTTCTTTTAGGGTCAGAATAGAGTCAAGGTAAATTTACCAAATTTCCAATTCCTAATTAATTCTTAATTAAAAACTCAAGAAACAAGTAAGCACAAGTGTTTGCAGGTTTGGGAGGGAAACTGAAGATAAAAAAGACTTAATAGTTTGAGAGATATATATACACACACATATATGCATATATGTATATACATATGTAGGCATATATGTATATACATACATATGTATGTATGTATATAGTTACCTACAGAATAAATGTATTGGTTAAAGTGTTTTTTTTTATTTTAATAAAAATAGGAGATGGATAGCTAGTGATTTATACTGCATGAATGAGACCAAACACAAAGGAATACACAATATAAGACAGCATTTGAATGAAATCTGTGGTGAGAAAATTATTACAGTAGCTGCTTCTAGGAGTGTAGTAGGAACAAGGATTAAATGACACAAAAAAAGTTCTAAATGTTGGGTGACAATAATGTTCTATATCTTGTGTGTTTTGGGTTACAAATGCCATTTTCAAAATTTAGTGGATATACATTAAAATTTATATATTTTATTATATGTAAGTACACATAAATATTGCACTCTAATGAATTTTTACATGTAAAAATGTACATACAAATATTGCACTCTAATGAATGAAGTCTGCAGTATTTAGGAGGAAGTACTAATATCTGCATGTTACTATATTTTTATTCCTGCTGGACTTTGTTTCAACACTGTCATGTAAAATTGTCTCATGCAGTTTTTAATACGTACATTTGTTGGAAGATGGAAAAGAAGGAAAGCAAAAGTTCCGCCACTTACTAGCACAGGGACCTTGGGCGAGTGGTTTTAGCAACCTATTTCTCAATCTCCCTCGTAAAAAATGGAGATAATAATACCTGTTTCAAAGCATTGCTCTGAAAGTTAAATGAGATGATATACACAAAGAACCTATCATGGTGCCTAGGACAGAGAATGTATTTAACAAATAGTAATGAATAATAATAATAAAGAATACAAGATGAATAATGATAAAAACTAAGTCATCAAGATCCACGTTAGTTAGTAATCTCAGGTTAGCATAATTCCAAAGGCTGTGCATTAACCACTTTAGGAAGTGGTCTATACTCTTCTGTGTCTGGTCTCCTTCAACTGGCATAAACCAATAGCTATACACCCCCTATTTTTATCAAAATTAAACAAAACAAAACTTTGATCAATAATAGGTTTAAACTATGCAGTAAAAATATCTTGAAAAAAGTGGTAAAACCTATACCATATTAACATCTATCCTTTACATTATATTTTGTAAAGTATACATTAAGAAAAAACACAGCTGTATGACATACGTGGTAACTTAATCTGATTGACATATGCTACATTTTTAAAAAGACTGTGAACTAAATTGTCATGAAGACCAAGATAACATTGATCTTAGGGGATTTGCTTAAATCGATGCATGTTTTTGCTTGTTTTTACATTTTTACTTGAAGAGATTATAGTATTCAAGTTTCAATAATTCGCGCAGCATCACTTTCAATATTGGAACGGGAAAATTTTTCATCTGACCAGCATAATAACTCATTATATATTTTCTCACCTTGAAGTAATTTTTACCATCAATAATTTTTAAATCAAAATCTTCACTGTTGAAATGTTTTCAGTCATTCTGTATAGGAAAGCGGTGCGTGGAATTGAACATTTTTCGGGAGATTTTAGTGCTACTGGAGACTTCTCTGGTGTTTTCAAGTACTACGATATGACAGATGTATTCCAATACATCTTGTCATTTCTCTGAAATTGTACTTTTGGTTTTCTCAATCAAGCTGGGCTTGTCGATAAAGCTGAGCTTGATATCTCAAATCCTTCAAACTGCCTTTTAGAGCCACAAAGCCTCCAATTATCTACGTATCTTGGGCATTTCTCTTAGTAAACTTAGACCTGTATCATTCTGCTGGAGAAAATGGATAGGCCACTCTGTAATGGTGGTATAATAAAGACTTCTATCACAAAGAATAAACAACTAAATGAGCAGCAATAAACTTAATTTGCACATTAGATATGCTTTTCCAAGTTCCGACATTTCAGTTGAAAATAACACTGAAGCAATGAGGCCTATAATTGAACATCCAAAACTTCTCCAGTGGGGAAACAGAAACAAATGTTGCCTGCAAACAAGATCATTTTTATAGCCTGCTGTTACTCAGTTTTTTAATAATTTTCCAAATGCCAGATCAAATAATTTCTCCTTTTATGTGATTTTCATATACCTCTTAGTATATGTACATATTGTAATTTTAATCTCAGTCCTCCAAAATGAAAACACTTAAACTCTCTTTCCTCTTGATTCCTTGTTTGTGCCTATGAAACATGTCCTCAAATTATACTGGGCATCTTCTGAGGCACTGGAAAGGCTGCTGCTAATTGCACTCACAATGTTTGAATGGAAAATTGCTTTGTCCTGCTGCATTAGTGAAATAGAAATTTCCAACATACAGTGCAGATAACTTCAGAATCCTCTTAACATAGATAAGCCATATCAGCTAAAAACTAAGCTGGAAAATATCTCACTCTTGTAACTATTATCTTTTCCATGTTATCTAACAACAACATTTCTTGCATGACTGAGGCTGATAAGTAAATTCAAAGGGAGATGATTGTTTTATCAGCTTTATGGAAATTTCTCATTTGCTCCTTAACACTCTATTACTCTTAAGGTCACTATACACTGATTTTGGCTTGAGAAACAAAATTATATTTGATTCTGTAACAACAATCAGATGAATATTACTGATGAGAAAATACACACACACACATATACACAACCATTAAGCCACCTTAACAAACAACCAGATGACTATACACCCAATAGTCAAGAAAATGGTTCAATTGATGTACACTATTATAATTTTTTCCTATGCTAGGCTTCAAATTTGTAGGTTGTAAAATAATAATTCCTTGGCAGTGATGTCTTCAACATTTTTACATGAAAGGGAATTGGACATAACAGTCTAGTTAAGGGGACATGGTAATAATAGACTTAGAACTGTGCTTGTATGACAGTCACACAATTTAATAAAGATTAAATATTACAGATAAATAATAAAACAACATTTTTAAGGCTGTTTTTCTTCATACTGTACACACATTTTGTGTTTATTTTATTTATATGTATTTGTGTAGTTAAGTATGTACATGTTTATATTGCATAGGATAGGTCTTGTTAATGACAAAGAAGCAAAAGACCCCAAAATCCACTTAAAATGGGCTGTGGATATGTCATGAAGGTTAAAATATAACAAAATTTCCTTCCCATTATTAGGTGTAACTGCATGAAAGTAACTTGATAATCATGTATAGTGACATCAGTTACATTAGCATGTACTCGTTTTGCATATGTAAGTTAGTCTCCTGTACTGTGCTAGAAACACCAAAACAATGAATTCTCTTCATAAACTTTTGGATTTTGATGTAGGTTCAGGCTTGTACCCCCTTAGAAGAGTGAGGTGATCGATGTCTGTCAGAAATATAAGATTACAAACATTACCATTGGAAAGTGAATGCATGTAAAAAGTTTGGTAAAATGTTCTTTTTTTGCAAAGTGTACTAAGAACCTCAGACCCTGAAAAACTGAAAACTGTCAGATTTTAGAGCAAGGAAGCCAGTATGAAAAGTATCCCTATGAACTAAGCTGTATAAGATAATAGCATTTTATTAAATCAATAAATATTTACTGGGCACATACAGTTCCCGGCAAGGTTCTAGGACTTATGGTTCATCATTGATTAAAACAAAAATCCCTGCCCTCTTTATGCTTCTGTTCTAGAAGGGAAAAAAAGACAAAAATCCATAAACATAATAACTAAGTCAGTTACACTTATCTCAGAAGATAAAAAGGGGTATGGAAGAAGAAAGAGTGGATCTGACTAAGGTAACAAGGAATGCCTAGTGGGATAATTTTGTTTCAACAACCTCAGCAAAGGACACTAGAAATGAACAAACAAAAATGTAAGTCAGTTTTTTTTTTTTTTAACTGCACTATCTTGATTAATTATTTTTTTACTCGTGGAAAGAGCAAAGTACCTGGGGATTATGGTGTGATTTATGGAACTTATTTCTATCATAAGAACTAGAAAACTAACTTGCAGAAAACATGGCTATATTACACATCTGAAATATGCAAATGTTACATCCAGAATGCAGTACAGTGGCTTTCGAGTTTCTCAGTTATTATTTTTGTTAGTCGTCAACTTTTATTTTTCTTTCATCAATTATCAGTGGACAGTGAGTATTATGATGTCAAAAGTTTAAGAAACTGGAGGAAGAGTGCCTATTCATTCTGTTCAATCTATCCATTAACTTTTGTTTTTCTTGTCCTCCAGAGTGAAGAAATCCCCATCATTGTATTTTAGCAGCAAAACCATTGGCCCTGCTCCCAGATCGCCAGTATTCTAAAGAAACTCTCTTTTAAAAATGACATTGCTACTGCTGGTATTTTCTATCCTTTCTATTTCATGTTTTAATGCCCTCTGCATTTTTCCATACCTAGAAGATTTAACTGCAATGACTTTTTATCCTTCACCACATTTTAATCTTCTGCTGTAATAAAATTAGTGCATACTACCTACACCTTCTTAATTTGAAATGATGTAATAAATCTCTTTTTTCCCCTTAATGAACTTGTTATTTTTTCAAATATAAAGCATCCACATTTTTCAGTGTCTGAGTATTGCCAAAAATTTGCTGGAGAAATAGTCTGTTCTTAAATATAGCCATAGCATCTATCTTGAAACACTTAAGTCCATCTCTGTCTTAAAAATTGATAACAATACAATCTTAAGGAAGAGAAGTTTTTCAAAATGTGTCACACTGGTTGGATTTTGACGCATCAAGTTTTATCAGTCACATTTCCCCAGAGTACTTTAGACAATTGTCATCCTAATGTAATACACTTGAGACAAGTTGGCAGAAATATCCTCCAGGCTCAAAGGTGGGCGTTTATTTTCCTTGAGATATTTTAAATGATGGTTGAAGTGTAGCAGCTAACTACTTTTTATTGAATATATTTATTTTTAATGGAAAAGATGAGAAAGCACCAAATGCTGATTTTAATCATTTGGGCTTAATTAGCCGCTTAAACTGCTTTATCAAGAGAGCCATTTTTATTATCCAGGAGGCAATGAAATGATAGAAGTGATACAGCTTCCAGTAAACATACTAGTTTTATGAGCTGAGATTCAACAAAATAAAGCAGCAAAGATAAGGAACAGATACTTCTAATATTAATTATGTCCCTTGGTGACAAATGTAGGAACATTTGGATTGGTACTGATTTAGAAATCTTAAAAATAAACTATAGAATTTATCTCTATAAACTGTATGAGTTTATCTGCTAACTGTGATGAAAATATAATAATGATTCACATAGATTTCAGTTTTTTCTCTTTGAAAAGAACTGCTTATTAAAGGATGTGACTCTGCATTTAATTAGTTTTGTACCTGGAGTTATATAAACAAATTAGCCAGTTAGGTATTTGGTAGCCTTATATACATGTAAATATTTCATATAAAAATAAAGATTCTGAAAGACATTTGACCAAAAGAAATGTTATCCAGTGACTTTATCAAAACGTCCATGGCCCCTAACATTAAGGCTTATGTAAAAAGCCAATAATTTAGGTGTAGTTTTTAACTCTAATTATATTCTGACAGCATTTTCAATTGCCAAAGTATTCACATCTACCATGGTATCCCACTGGCAAAGTGTGCATGCTATTAATGACTACAGTAATGGATCTCTTAAACAAACTGTGAAATCAACTATTTCACATATACAATATGGTATAGGTTTGACACCGTGATACAAGTCATGATACTCCTGCAGATTTACAATGTTCATCAAGCACAAATGAAGATAATGTGATACCTTTTACAATGAGGCTGCCAGCGTTCTTTGCAGTTCCAAACTGATTTGTGGCTATGCATGTATATGATCCAGCATCTGACCTGGTAACATTATATATCTTGAGGCTGCCATCCTCCAAGAGAAACATTCTAAAAAGAAAATACATAATTAATGGAAGTAAGGCTCTTCAACATTGGTAAATCATAAGTGCTTATTTTTATTTTAAAACTTTACTAAAATCATGGGTATATGTGATAATATGAATTGATTCCTTTCCTATTATTCTGTTCTTCATTGTGAGCTATCTCTATGTCTACATATTACAGTAAATGGCGTTTGCTTTTATTCTGACACAATATTGATAATTATCATTCTATAATTTGAATTATCATTGTTGATTTCAAAGCATATTAAAAATAAAATCAGTGCTTGATAGTATAATGTCAAGTTGCTTGATGAATAAGAAATGCAACTATATACTGTGTATTTTCCAAAGTCAACTCACTGGTGAAAATTGAACTTGGCCTAGGAGAAACACAAGCTGATTTTCACAATTAGTCTGTGTCTTTTTAAACGTGGTCTGTCTTAGCATTTTTTGTGGCCACACAACAGGATGTTGAACCATGACAGTATTTGCCAGTGCTGATGAGTTGAAGAAACTGTCCATATGGTTCCATGGCCAGAGGGCCATGCTTATTATGTGGCCTATCCCATCAAAAAGAAGAAGAAAGTAGTAGAAAGACTAAGGCTTCATGGGTTAATTATGAATTAATATTAATATTACTAAAAGATAGAGTACGCAAAGGAGGTTTATCTGCCAAAGAAGTTCCCATCTTTCATAATATAATCCATATTAAATTTTCTCTGAAACTCTAGCATAGTCTAAAGCACAATGCCACTGAAATCAGAAAAAAAAAAAAAAAAAACGAGGTTTGTTCCCTGAAAAATTCACCATCAAATGTAACACGAAGAGACCGAAAAAATGTAAAAACAAAAGGATTTGTCCAATTTTAGACTACCATATTTTATATCTTACAAATGTAGTTACCAACTTTTTAAAAACGTTAGTAGGTAGGATTGTATCAAAATAAGTGACAACATACTAATTTTTAACAACAGTTTTAAAGGCAAGAAAGGCTAGACAATTTGCATGCATGCCGTATCCATTAACAATAACAAAATAGTATTTGCTGCATTGCAAACATATCATTGTTTCTAATATATGTATAACACGAAATGTAGCTAATATAATTAATTACTCAATTTGAAACACAGAGAATACAAGCCAACTACAATTTGTATGAAGCCAGCTTCTGACATTGGATTTATTATTAATAAAAGATTCCAAATTCTGTTATCAATGAGTGGAAGGAGCCACATCTGAATTTAGAATTTTCCATGGCATGTAATCAGATTTTTTAAAGTCATTATCTTAGAGTATTCCCCAATAGCAGACATGTAATGTCTTATTTAATTTCTGAGATGTCTAGTGTACTAGATCCCAATTTACATAAACAATTGAATTACGCCATTATTGACAGAGTAACAAAACTATTCTATTATGCAGCAAACCCGGGCCAAATATAATTCTTTATCTGATTTCAATTAGTAGAGGTAAATGTGAAGAGGTAAATTAGAAGAGGTAAATGAGAAGCTTTTGGGTGCATCTACCCCTAACATTTAGAAATAACTAGGAATTTTGAACAACACAGAAACCTGGACTATTGGCCAATAAAAAAACACACGACAGAAATGATATGTCTACTGATATCTAAAGGCCACCAAGCAGATTTTCCAGCCACTAAGTCAATGCCAATGTTTATATTTCATATGATTTTTCACACAACTTCCAGAAAGGGATAATTCTTGTGTGCAGTGGTACCCTGAGTGTACTACCCCTTTCAGGCTCAGTAGGTCTTCAATGTTTGCTAAATTGAGTTGAAATTGCCATCATTGAGGCTGATTATTTCTTATGAAATTTTAATCAATACCTCAATATTTCTCAAGTGCTTACTACTGTTAGAGAGTAAAGTAAAAAAGTTAAAATCTGCCCTAGACTAACTAGCTAAGTAGCAGAGAATGCAATTATATCTAATTATCCTAGTACTCATGCTTTTTCCAGAGCCTTTACTTTGCCTTACGTTTAGTAAAACAATTCTGCATGTTAATTATATGGTCCAAGAAGTTTCAGCAGAGTCATCACTACATGCCCTAAAGATACTCCATGTGTTTACCCCTCAAAATGTGGTCTTATCCCAGACCTAATGAATCAAATTGCATTTTCACAAGACACCCTATGCACTGTAGTACATACAGTGACTCATATGTACAATAAAGTTGGAGAAGTATTGATCTATTTACTATTAAACTTTAATCTGAAAAATTTTTCTTTACTTCAAAGTAAGACTACATCTTGCTTATGATCTTATGAAAATAATTTATAAAAGAATAATAACATACATTTTAAATGTTTTATAAAATTAACCAAACTAGTAAACAAATTATGATTTATTAAAATAAACTTTAAAAATTCTCTGTTGATGTACAATATAGAAATTCAAAGATGTAATCATAACTAAAGATTTTATGGCATAACAAGCAGTACAGATATTTGAATGTATCACTTAGATTTCTCCCTTAATTATTAAGAGATATTAAAATATAGTAAAAAATTAATATAAACAGAATCAAACAACTTGATCATTGTCTCAATTTTATTAAGAAAAAAATTAAATAAAAACTATAAGATTAAGAATTTCCAGTTTTTTAACGTATCTAAACATGTCTTAACAGAAATGATTTAAAAAAAAACAAAAAGAAGGAACACTCAGTAAAGATCAAACTGTACCGAGCAATTGGCATTTTCAGATAAGGCAAAATGCATGTGTAAGAATTAACTGGAACATTTTAATTGATGCTTTTGGTAACATTCATAGAGAAAGACTGATTTTTTCCATTCTTCTGTTAGAATATACAAAAAAGATACTTTATCTCGAGGATTGGTAATAACATCTCAGTGAAAGATATTAAAATATTCTACCTTCATTTACTTCTCTGGCATTTAAAATAAAAAAACACACAGTCAGAAATAAAGATAAGCTTGGCTATCTGTAAAAAACAGGAAAACCTGATAACAAAAATAGAGATTTGCATGAATAATTTGTAAAAAGCATATAGTTAGAGGGAAAAAAGCAGAAGGTAATACCATGATTACATATATGCATATTATTATATGAGGATTTAAGGTTGAAGTTATACTACTAATCTACAATGAATAATAAAAATATGTATGGAAATTTGTGAGCACCATGAAATGATGGAAAGGCTTCCAAAAATTCAATAGCAGTTTAAATACATGATTGAAAGTGGAGCAATGTTAAGATATTTTTTCCTTCTTAATCAGCAAATACTTACTAAATGTCTACTGTGTTTGAAACAGTATGTTAGGTGTTACAATGGGGATGTGAACATAAAAAGTGTTAGATGTAAAAGGTACTCTTTTCCACATTAAAACTCATTGTTATGCATTTATGGAGGTTATGACTTATTATAGGGAGCTGACTCTGCACAGGCCCTCTAGTAAGTGTGTAATAAATGTTAACTCACTGAATGCTTAAGACAAACTTCTGGAATAGTTATTGTTTGCACCCATATTTTATAAATCAGGAAACAGGCATAAAGAGAAGCAATAAGTGACTCAAGGTACCCACTAGATGGCGGAGGGCTCAGATTCTAACCATACCTTTCTTTAGACCGGAAAACACTTATTTTAGCAAGTTCTCTTTCAGTTCATTTCCAAAACATGGTTTACTGATAGCAGAGTTACTAAAATCAGCATAAATGTAATCTATATGTGTATGTACATATGTGTGTGTGTGTGTATATATATATATATACACATATAATTTTATTTTTATAGAATGACCTTTAATATTGGAGATTTAAAATCTGACCTTCAGAGTCCAATAACTCTCTAAAATGTGATGGAACATTTGTGTGTGTACATGTATATGCATTTTCTCAAGATTCTTAGCTTATGTGGCATCTTAAAGGCAGGCTTAATATCCATTCCCCTGCTATGGAAGAGAGTTTTCACCATAAGTATCTTAACACGTGAGGCACTAATGATGGTCATGCTAATACTAAGGATTTTTTTCTTCTTTTCTTGTGCCATCCTGTGCAATTATGGTGTAATTAGCAGAGTGGATAACAACGTGGGCTTTGAGGTCGAACTCCTTATGACTGAATCTGAATCCCAACATTTGATTTTTGTATTACTGGGCCAAGTTAATTAATGGCCCACGTCCTTGTTTTTTTATTCTGTTTTTTTTGTTGTTGTTGTTTGTTTTTTGTTTTTGTTTTTTGTCTATAGCATAGAAATACTAACATTACCTGTGTCAATAATTGATATAAATAGTTCAAAATGCTTAGCACGGTACCTGACTCCATTAGCAGTCAATAGGTAGGCTTTTAATGAACTGATTTCTCATCCTGCTTAAGAATGTAGGCACATCTACAACTCCATGAGGAATAAACAACAAGGAAAGAAGAAATTGTTTTATCACACTGCATTTTGAACAAAGAGGCCTAACTACTATATACTGGGCTTTTTGAAAGGAGTCTAATGCCAGCAAAACTGTGCTCAGCATTAAGTTTCACTGCTTCAAATCCTTCCTTGAATTCATGCAACCTCTTGTCTGTGTTCTTACCTACTTAATCTTTTTGATCTACAATGCTCTAATTTTTATTTTAGGAATGATGATGTGATTGTTGTGAAAGTTAAGTTAATTAAATGCTAGATATTAATCTAATTCTTATTCTTAGTTGATACTAATATTTGGTATTTTCTCTCCTCCAAGACTTCAGTTACTATTTCTGATTCTCACTCTGTTTGTTGCTCATGCCTAATGTCTTCTTAAAATTCTTGCCTATGGCTGGACTCAGAAGTATGTTTTGTGGCTTCAACTAGCTCCGGTTGTCAGTCCCTAGACTCTCCTTGGTTTTGGCATCACCAAATTCTGACATTTGACTTATGGTGTTGGTATGTTTCCTCCTTATTTCCTCAATAAGTTTAGTAATAACACCATTTCTCTCATGTCTTTATTCTCTAATATCCACCTAATTAGAATATTTTAACTGTTCACACAATTTAATAGAAAAATTTTCCCCAAATTACCAAACCTCAGTATTCTGTTCAGATAACTAAATCACAGGTTACAGCATTTGCATTTAAAATGTTCTGTAAAATTAGAATTTAAAGGCATTTACATGTGTAGATATAGTATGACCATTCAACCAATAGAAAAATTAATAGTGTTTGTATTGTACCATGCTATTCCTCTAATTCATTATGGGTCAAAATTCAGAAGAACAAGCTGTGTCTGACAGTTAAGTGACACTGGGTAGATTTTATAGTGGCTTTAGAATATAGAACATGCACGAAACGAAGCCAATAACATAAAAACATTTCAAGGTTAACTGATAAGTTGAAGGCAGACTTCTTAGAGCAGTTGAACATGCAACATTTTAATCTTCCCACTGTCAGGGAAGGTAGGTAGTATACACAGAAAACAAAAGTAAAAGATGTTCTACCCTTTTGCCTGATTTTATACCTATTACCTTCTACTTGATGGGTCATGATGAATAGAACACCAGAAAGGAGAAGGATCACATCAAATCCACTTGGAAGGCTTCTTTACGTGCAGCATGTGCATCAAATTTTGTGTTATTTTAAGGAATTACATCAAGACTAAAGCAGAATGTTTTTACCCTGTTTTCCTGGTGTATTAGTCCATTTAGTGTTGCTATATCAGACTACCTGAGATTGAGTAATTTATAAAGAAAAATGGTTTATTTGGCTCATGATTCTGGTGGCTGGAAGGTTCACGGTTGGGCAGCTGCAGCTAGTGAGGTCCTCAGGCTGCTTCGACTCATGGCAAAAAGCAGAAAGAAACTGGTGTGTGCAAAGAGGTCACATAGCAAGAGGGGAAGCAAGAGAGAGAAAGACTGAGGAAGCCAGACTCTTTTTAAAATGCTCTCTAGCAGGAACAAATCTATTCTCAAGAGAGCAAGAACTCACTCACCCCAGAGGGAGGGCATTAATCTATTAAGGAGAGATCTGTCCCCAAGGCCCAAACAGGCTCCACCTCCCAAAATTGCCACATGGAGGATAAAATTTCAACATGAGTTTTAGTGGGGACAATCCATATCCAAACCATAGCACCTGCATTTCATGAACTAATACCTGTTCATAATTATTTCAATACAGTAGAGATTAACATTCACATCCGTTTTTGTCACTACAGCAAATCTAATATCTACAGAATACTTAATTTATTTACATATAGAAAACAGATCTGTACATGTAGATTCCAAGGTGTAAATAGAAAATAAGGAATGCTCTAGATTTTTTGTTTGATATCAGCCATAACTTAGTGCAAAGTTTGAGGACAAAGAGGATTAGAAATAGCTAAATTTCTTAAACTAAAAAAAAAAAAAATTGGGTCATTGGGCAATTATAATTTCTTATTGCTGAAACTAGAGCAATACTGCTATTTTTATAGTTAGATGATTAACTGGAGTATTGCTTCCAGTTCTGTCTAAAGATAATGCTGTAGACCATGAAATTTTAATTGACTCTCTAATTTTACTGATATTTGGAAATTGTAAAATTGATTTGATTAAAATGAGTTAGATAAGAAGTAGAAATGTGGGTATAAATTCTTCCTGTTCACAATTTAAGTTTTAGGTAAAATCTCCCACTGGAATCTATTTTAGATCAAATACTGATATTGTGGTAAAATGTCCCACCAGAATCTGTTTTAGATCAAACATTAATATTGAATTTTAATGATTTTTCACCTGATTATTATACTTAGGGTGTAATATCTATGTTAATCTCACTGTTATTTAATAAGCTATCTTTTAAAAATTTCTTATTTTAACAAATCACATAAGAAGTCAATCTACAAACAAGTAAATTACAAAGTTTGCTCATTTAAATCAAAATAAAAGTTGTCCTTTCCATCGTTTCATGTCAATAACTTTAATTACAAGTAATTGTATGGCTGGGCATGGTGGTTCATGCCTGTAATCCCAGCACACTGGGAAGCCAAGGTGGGTGAATCACTTGAGGTCAGGAGTTTGAGACCAGACTGGCCAATATGGTGAAACCCCATCTGTACTGAAAATACAAAAATTAGCCGGGTATGGTAGTTTGTGCCTGTAATTCCAGCTACTCAGGAGGTTGAGGTGGGAGAATTACTTGAGCCCAGGAGGTGGAGGTTGCAGTAGGCCAAGATGGTGCCACTGCACTACACAGCCTGGTGGACTGAGACCCTGTCTCAAAAAAAAAAAAAGAAAAAAGTAATTGTACATAAGTAGTTATACACAAAAATATATCTGATACCCTTGTCCAGACAAAATTCAAAGATTTAATCAATGGATTAAGGAAAACCTAATTTATCATTCCTTATAAGATCATCAATGTAGTAAAAATGAAAAAAAGCAAAAGAGATAGACATGAAGTGAACACGAAGTACTATCTCAAGAGAGACAGGATCGAGGGAAGAGAGGAAAAAATCTAAATCTGGCCACTGTACCAAATAATGTAGATCGCATTTGCCGCAAAGCACATGCACAGACAATTGTTCATCAGTTCTGAACAAGAGGAAAGACATATCGAAAAATTCAGGAAATTTTATAGAAAGGACTGTTAAATACCATATTCATCTATTTTATTTTGTCTGACTTTGGGGAAAGAACACAAATATTTATTTTCAGGGAAGAGTTGTGTGAGTCCCAAAGAGGAAAGAAATGTTTATAATTTGCAAATCTTTCTTTGAGTACCCTCCTTCACAGAACCAGCCAGACGAAAGCCTAAACTCTCTTCTCCTCATATCTAGCAGAGGTTTTGCTCTCCAATCTGCTTGTCTGAATCCCATTCACCCTCGAAAACCTATTTTGATTCCCAGTGCTTCAGACACACCTTATGAATCTTTTCGGTTCTCTCAGTTCCACTGACTGTCAAAGGTTCAGGTAATGCAGCTCTACCAGCAAAGGGGCAGTTAGTAAATAAATCCCTTTGTCTTTCCTTCCACAGACTGTTCCCAAGTGGTTTCTCTCTACAGCCTGTCCAGAAGCAACCTATGTGGCTGACAACCTAAGATGCCAAGCTACCAGTGATGTGCCTGTGGCTTGAAGTGAGGCAGCAGCTGTGCAGTAAGATACAATCATCCATTGCGTCCCTGCAAGTGGACCTCCCTGAGAAGCAGAACTGAGCACTGTTTCCTGGGGAACCCCACCAGGGTATACAGCTTTCTCTAACACACCCTTCTCCAATCACTACAGTTCACGATACGCTCTTTCTCCCCACATCGAAAAACTGTGAGCCAGGGAGATTCAATAACTAACTTAACCACAGCCCTGAAAAAGGTCTTCTGATATGGAGTCAGTGTTTTGGCTACTGAGTCACTGTCTAAATCATTTTACTGTCTTGTATTTTTAATTTTCTTTTTAGATAAGTTTTTGTTCTCCAAATATGCTGTAAAAGCTAAGGTTTGTTTGAGGCGGGTGATATAGGGATTATAAGACCATGGACTCTAAAGTCAGATCACTTTGAATATGTGCCTGAGTTTCCCTTTTTGGCCATGTTAATTTAGGAGCAGTTGCTTGATTTCTATGCCAACTTTATATAGAATGGAGATTGAGTAGTAATAACATCATCATCTTGTTTTGAGAATTCAATGCATTATGCTATATATATATATAGAGAGAGAGAGAGAGAGAGCCTAGAGCATAATGGGTGTCCCAAGATAGTAGCTAACATTCTTTATTTGTTTATATTCTCCAGGATGTCCAACAATTAGCAGGAACTTAATAAATATGCATTTTTCTGATTGCATTTACTGTTAAATATTCAGTCTTTTCTTTCTATATCCAGATGTATATTTGTCAATATTATCAATAAATTCAGTCCCCTAACAGAAAGCGATTTAGTCAAATAACCACCTTGTTTATAAGTATAAATAAGGAGCATAAACTTTATACTTATAAACAATGTGGTTATTTAATAATTGAAGTGACTTTCTATTAGTCTGCTGATGCCCCTTAAAGCAGTACAAAAGTTGATGCAAAGAAATGATGGAGTTGGCCTTTGAACAATGCAGTGGTTGGGGTGCCAACTTTCTCACAGAGTTGAAACTCCACCTGTAACTTTTGACTCCCCAAAATTAACTACTAATAGTCTCCAATTGACCAGAAGCCTTACTGATAACATAAATAGTCCATGAACAAGTTTTGTATGTTATATGCATTATACAATGTATTTTTACAATAAAGTCAGCTAGAGAAGATAACATGTTACTAACAAAAGCATAAGGAAGAGAAAATATATTTACAGTTTATTACATGGAAGTGAATCATAATAAAGTTCTTCATCATCTTGACATTGAGTAGGCTGAGAAGAAGGAGGAAGAGGAGGGGTCTGGTCTCACTGTCTTAGGAGTGGCAAAGGTGAAAGAATTGGAGGAGGTGAAAGGAGAGGCTGGAGAGGCAGGCACACTCAGTATAACTTTTAATGAAAACAACTCAAGTATAAATAGACCTGCACGGTTCAATCCCCATTGTCCAAGGGTCAACTCTACATTCAAATCACTAGGATAAGAGTCGGTGTATAAAACAAATCTTAATCATTCTTTTGTTCAGTTCTGATCATGAAACTAAAGGGTATAATACAAGCCAGAGTAAAATTTTTTTAATTATTATGACAATATAGACCCTGTTTATTGGTTCCTAAACATTCACTGACTCACAGAATTGTTGCAGTAAGACCTCTAGTATTTTTTTTAGTCGCTGTCCTAGCTCCAGGCAAAAACTAGTGTTGCTTTGGGCACCTGTATCGAGTTATATTAGGCATAGTGTAATTAAATCTATATGGGCAGCAGGAAGAGGGAAAGAAAAGGAAACAAAAATGAAAACCTATATGAAGTGTCATCATAAACAGGTAACAAATAAATCCAATTTGCTATGTTTTGCTGGAAAGTAGATGCTTATAAAAGAAATAGGCCAGGCAGGGTGGCTCACACCTTTAATCCCAACACTTGGGAGGTCAAAGTGGGCAGATCACTAGGTCAGGAGTTCGAGACCAGCCTGGACAACATGGTGAAACCCCTTCTCTACTCAAAATACAAAAATTAGCCAGGCGTGGTGGCGCTTGCCTGTAATCCCAGCTATTCCAGAGGCTGATGCATGAAAATTGCTTGAACCCAGAAGGTGGAGGTTGCAGTGAGCCGAACTCAAGCCTGGGTGAAAGAGTGAGACTCCACCACAAACAAACAAACAAACAAAAGAAATAGACCTGAGTAATTTTATGTTACTTGTTTTTGCAACTCTCAACAAAATCTAGAAATACATATTTTTAACATTAAATAGCTAAGGATATACTTCTCATTAACTGATTTTTCAAGGATGATTCAGGGTCTTAGGTAGTTAACTGAAAGGGTTTTATCAGCAAATAGTTGTTCAGAAGGGTTATCTAGATATTAGAAATAGACTCAAATACATTTTAATTTAAATGAGAATGTTACTGGTACCAGTTTCTACTTTTTCAGAATTCCTAGTGTCTGTAATTGTGTTTACAACTAGTGTGTAATTACTGGAGTGAACAAATGATTCAATCTTAAGTCTTTGGATCAACTATCTTAAACTCCAAAGAAGAAAGCAAGCATCAAATATTCAGACTTCTAAATTTATCAAAATGTGTCTCCTTGTTTAATATGCACAAATAATTGAAGTGTCATCTTTGTAGTGGCTGACACAACACAGACAGATTCAGGGTGACTGAATTATGGCACAAATTAGGAGATGGTAGGTAAGAGCAGTTGCTAAATAACGTAATTATTTGGTTCCATGATGTGTCTTTATTCTGATGGCATGCCAGAGTGTGTTGCTATGCTGACTCCCATAAAATGTTAAGGAAATACAATTTAACATTAATAAAACAGCATCAGATGGAAAGCCTAACTAAATTAATCCAGTGAAATAGGCCAAAGAGAAATATTTATCTCTTCAGTAGAAAAAGGGAAAGATAAAGTGTCTCCATTCGTTGCAGCATTTTGGGATGCCTGAGAAAACACAAAAGATAATTAATACAGATTCATATGCTAACATGCCTTACAGCCCAAGTAAATCAAAAGAAAAGATGAGAAAGTACGAAGTTGGCAAAGGATACAAAAATTTGTGAATGCAGGACTTTAAAGAAACAAATTAAAACAAAACAAAACAAAACAAAACAAAAAAAACAAAAACAACAAACTATGCTCCCAAAGTAACTAGAGGAGAACCAATTGAAAATACAGTGGAGGAGAGAGTTATGCAGAACATAATGGAGAATTCTGAACATTGTGAGGACATTCTGGCTATGCTATTATTACATTTATGACTATGAACCTATTGTGTGATTTCCTCAGGGCTTTGAAGTTTTATAAATGTAAAGTTGTTTCTGCTGAAAACTTTGGGATAGACAGATGAGATTCAAGTCAGATGACCTTAAACTAGCAATTTGAACCTTAAGGTTCTCAGCTTCCTTCACATATAAAAAGGCAAGAGAACGGGATTGGAACACTAATGATTATTAATCTTTTCACTCCAGCTCCCTGTAATCTGGTGATTTCAGGACATGAGTGTCTGAAAACTTGAGTATCAAGATTGAACACGGTTTTGAAAGTGAAGGGTGCTAGCGGAATTTCTAATCCTGGATTCCCTTTGGCTACTGAATTATAGTATTCCTCAGAGTCTACAAAACTAGGTTTACAAAAGTGGCTGAGGATAGGGGACCAAACTGGGTATGACACTTTGTCTGCTAACTTTAATTCTTTCTTCTTAGTTATAATATACAGTTTTATGCCTATTTTAATTCCTTTGTGGAGCTTAGCGACTTTATACCTGTTTATTGAATTTGCATATCTATCTCTCCATGTCATCAAAAATTACATTGTATGTTACATTAAAAATCCAATCAGTCGGCCGGGAGCAGTGGCTCATGCCTGTAATCCCAGCACTTTGGGAGGCCGAAGCGGGCGGATCACGACGTCAGGAGATCGAGACCATCCTGGCTAACACGGTGAAACCCCGTCTCTACTAAAAAATAGAAAAAATTAGCTGGGCCTGGTGGCGGACACCTGTAAGTCCCAATAACTCGGGAGGCTGAGGCAGGAGAATGGCGTGAACCTGGGAGGCAGAGCTTACAGTGAGCCGAGATCGCGCCACTGCACTCCAGCCTGGGCAACAGATCGAGACTCCGTCTCAAAAAAATAAAAAATAAATAAATAAAATAAAAAATAAAAAATAAAAAAATCCAATCAGTCTTTCGAACACTGTGTATTCAGTATGCTGTGCCACTGAAAGGACTGATTTTTTTTGTATTGATGTGAATAAATAAGACTCCCATCTTTCAGTATTTGGACAACATGTTGATTTATTCTATACCTTTTAGCGACATAAAGATAGAGCTTTACCTTGCATATCATTATTTGCAGAAGTTTTTTTAGTATAACTGCGAAGAAACAAAAAAAATGTGTATATTGTGAAGGACTGCCTTTAGTTCCACAGATGGACACTATAATTCACCAGAAATCTAATTAAAATCCTGCAGTGTGATGTTTAAGATTATACAAGGCTTTGGAGTCAGATCTTCTCAGAACTGAATGTTTTTCTGTCACTTACTGGTTGCAGTATGATACTTAACTTCTCTAAGCCTTAGTTTTACTCATTTAAAAATATGAATAAATGCCTCATGTAGGTATGTTGTAAAAATTCAATGAAATGATGTATCAAATATCTTAACACATTATCTGCCCTTGATGGATACCATATAAATGGATATATCTTCATCATTATTATTCTTATATAGTGAAACTCAGGGTTAAATATGGGGACGATAGATTTCTGGCTGTATTTGGTTAATTTAATTGGAGACAGAATTAAAATATATGTTATTAGGTACATCCAAGCATTCCTTGAGTAGTTGAAGAGTCAATTCTTGGATGCTTCACAAAATGATTTGAGTCTCCTTTACTGCATTTAGAGGACTCATGGGAGAAGTGTGTCTTGTACTGAGGAAGGGAAATCTGTACCCAAAATTCTGAAATGACACCAAGTCTGGATACCAAATACAGAGTAAGACAGTTGCATAATAAGCCTGTACCTCCTACTTTTCTCTTCCAGGAAAAATTTTCACTCACTCTTCAACTGCCAGCTCAGTTACCTCCAACCTGTTGAAGCCTTTCTAGACTCCTGTAAGCCAAGTTAGTGAATTGCCCTCATTCTCTTCACGTTCACCACGTGTTAGTGGTGACACATACCCCAGTGTCTCGGAGCTGTGGACTTGTCTGTCTTCCCCAGGAGACTCTGAGCTCATTCAAATGTTTAAACCCAGAATCTTTCACAAGGCCTGTCAAATTGGTTTGCCACTGTACTTATAAATATATGAATAGTTTGACAAGCCACACTTGAGACTCACATTTGTCACTTCAAATTAGTAGTCCTCAAACTATGCTCCCTGGAGAGCTAGGGGATTTCTAGGGCACACCATGGAGCTTTAGGATGAGAGGAAATGAAGAGGGCATTGAGTGGGGTTCTGGTTCTCCCTCCAGGACATTAGCCAGATTAGTGCAATTTTATCTGTGGTATGAAAGGTTTTCTTACATAAATTTAATTTGAAAAAAAATTTTTTAAAGTTCTACTATGGAAAAAAAGAAAAATAAAATTGAAAAATTCTAGTCAGTGGCTAAGAAAAGAAAAAGTGCTCTGACAGCTTCACTGCTTGTTTAGAAGATATTAACAAGACTGACTTCTACATTGTTACTCCAGCTTTTATTTCTTCACCTGGATTGTCATAGACAGCAATTCTCTTTCTAATGATGTATTTATTTATTTTTTAAATACACTCACTGGCATTAGAAGGTGTGGGTGTAACAAATATCTGTCATCAACCATTTTCTTTTTAAGTAAATGTAAAAGGACATTATACTTTAAAATATATCAAGTAACCACTTCATTTCTCAAAAATCAAACCAAGAACAAAGGTCATTTGTACAAATTACATGAATAATTGACCTTTTCTGTCTATAAAATTATTGCTGTTGAATATTTATGTACAATTTTGAAGATACAAATGTCACTCAGAAATTAGAAGCAAGAGGTAAAAGTAAGTAGACAACATTCTAGAGCCAATTATATTCATATTTTCAAAAAGTGAGATAACTAAGGATTTACATCTCTTCAACAGTGAAATAGAATGAACGGCTGAACTGTTAGGATAGGAAGCAAAGTTCTAGGGTGGAACAGAGATAAAATGAAGCACATTTCTATTTAAGCCGATATGTATGTACCAAACCAGTGCTCCTCTAGGTGGTATTCAACAACTTCAGCCTCTCTTGAAGGCAGAGGGAGTGAACTTACACAAATTCAGATTCCTTAACCTATTCCACACCTACTAAATCAAAATCATGGCCACGGCTCTGCATTTTCCACAAGGTTCTTATGGTGTATGATCAAATTTGAAACTGATATAGCAGCCCATGAATTCACAGCCACTCTACAAGGAAGCCTACCCATTTTCTGTTGTAAGATACTGTTTAAGAATTTATAAGATGTTATTTATTTTGTGAAACTTCTTTGCTTTCTCCTATTTACCCTTGGTTGAAAGCCACAGGATGTCATTACCCATCACGAAAACATAGGAGAGGGACTACAGCAGTAATAGACCAACACAAGGTAGCGGGGTAAAACAGCACACATCGGCTTATGCAGGCTGGATTTAAAGGCAGGATTTATATCTTTAATGAACCGGAGCTTTTTCAGACCATTGCAGTCGGGTGGTTCTGCAGGCACTGTGTGAAAGGTGAGTGCCCCAGACCAGTGGAGGTCAGTGGGGATAAAGAAAGGAGAATTGGATGGCAAGAGGGGAAAATGAAAACAAGACTGACAGGGGCACACACAGGATTTTAGCTTGTTACATTTTCATGTGACACAGGCAAGACTATCAGATGGCTCTTGACATCTTCAACATGTATTCCCTTGGAAAGACTCACCTTAACAAGGCTCTCAGGAGTTGAGTACGAACGATTTAAAATTTTATTACAAAGAGGCAGCACAGAAGGGAGATTGTAATAAGCCTAGCATTATGCAGACTGTCATTCTTCCTTAAATATGGGAACATATGGTTCATTTGCCTATTTGATACTCATGCTACCTGATGTACTAAGCACTATTACATTAAGTAGTTGGTGATACAAAATAAAATTAAGTTATTTGCTTGTTCCATTAGGAAGCTCTGCAAAGAGAAGGAAGGGATAGAGAAGCCTGCTTTGCAGTTACTGCATAATGGTTAATGTTGCCTTGAAAAGGCATGTGCAACGGAGATATTTTATTAAGACTGAGCACTTGCAGGTAAAGGCAAAAGCAAAAGGAACAGCAATAATTTAGAAGGTAGATATTGTAAAATATATAGAGAAGTGTCAGACAGGGAGGAAAGATCATATAATTGGCTGTCTTGCATTCAGGCAGCCAGAATCCCGTTAGCTGGTGCCTCCACAAGATAAGATGATCGGAAAAAAACCTCCAATAAGAAAATGTAATGGTAGCTAAGTATTGGGCAATGGCTGTGTAACTAGAAGAAATGCTTTGTCTATATGACTTAGCTATGAGAAGAATAAAGACAAACTAATTTTTTTCTGTTCCTTTTCTGTGTCAGGCATTATGTGAACGGTTTTCAAACAAGTCTTCCCAAGGGGACCTTTGTACGCATGAAGAAATGAAAGATCCAGTGACTTGCTCAATAACTAGAACTTCTTTCTTGTCACAGGAAATTCCTGCTCCTTTCTCTCATTGTTCTTTCTCCGTCATTTCCTTCTCTCTTACTTTGGCTTCCTTCTCCCGCTTTCCACGTTCCCTACCATCTTTACACCTTCCTTGTGTAGTTCTCACACGATGGAATAGGGTGCCCAAGAGGAAGGTGTCTGGGCATTGTGGAGCCAGGCAGGTGGAAGTGCAGTGGATCTGCTCTAAATTTGAGGTTTGAAGGCAAAAATATTGAAGAAGCACCACTTGTTCAATAATTGAATAAGATTCCAATTCACCTAATGGGTTCACTCTTTCCTACCAGGTACATGCATTTGCCAAGTGCCCAGGGCCACACAGGTTTTAACAGCAGCATTATTATAGGATAAATCACACAGAATGCATGATTTGATAACACCTGTCTGCAAATATATATACTTGGGGTAAGCAGGTAAAGGTAATGGAATTGGTTCCCAGAGAGTCCAGCTGTCCGCTTATTTCAGTTCTGGGGAATATGATCACATTCTGAAATCAATTGCCAAGGGGTAGAATCGTTATAATTGAGTTAGTTTGATTCTCTGTAAATTTTAAAATGCTTTTGTATTTAACTTTTTGAGATTACTAGGTTAAAAATGATATGAATTTAATCATATAATCGGTGACAACTGTGATCCTGAGAAATATATCTGAATAGGAAAAAAAAATGTGCTTTAATGTTCTGAGATATGTAAAGTGCCTGGTACACCATCTAGCATATAGAAAGGGCTTAAAGTGGTTATCAGCATTATTAACGAGAATTTTTCTGACTTTTAGCTGAATTTTATTTTATTTAATTTATTTAATTTTAAGAAATCAGGACAAAGTACAGTAGACGTTTTTTAGGAAAATGGGAGAAAATACTGTCAATTACTTGTAGATTCAGTTTTTTTGTTTGTTTGTTTTTTGAAACAGGGTCTCCCTCTGTTACCCAGGCTGGAGTGCAGTGGCACAATCATGGCTCACTGTAGCCTCAACATCCTGGGCTCAAGTTATTCTCCCACTTCAACACCCCCACATCTCAACCATTAGCTGGCACCACAGGGTTGTGCCACCATGTCCCAGCTCATTTCATTTTTTTCTTTTTTTGCAGAGACATGGTCTTAATATGTTGCCCAGGCTGGTCTCGAACTCCTGAGCTCAAGCCGTCCTTCTACCTTGGCCTCCCAAAGTGCTGGGATTATAGGTATGAGCCACTGCACTCGACCAGATTCAATTGTATAATACTATTCTTCCAGTAATAGGACCAAATTGCTTTTCTCCATCTCTTTGTTTTTATTGTTGCTAGCTTGTATGTCTACTATGAGCAAATCCCAGGTAATTCAGGCATTGTATTTAACGCTGCCTGTCAGAGAACAGCATTGAACTGTCTCTCCTGTGGGGTAACATTTCCTATTAAATTCAGGAGGTGATTCCTGAATAGGTGGCCAGCAGTCACTGGGCATAAGGAGACAAATCTAGGACTTTGATTTCTGTCAGTTCACTTGCTAAGTAGATCCACAAGGAAAAAAAAGAAGTGATTAATCAAACTTAGCAGATGTGGAATTGATTCCCTCAGTTGCCTGAGAATGCCTTGCAGAGATAAACTTAATCTGTATTCATCCTGATTTTCCATGGTTGTTCCTTGATTGCCAGAGGTAAACACGCACAACTGGGATATGCATACAAGTTACGATGACAGCAATAAATACATCCAATGTAGCAGTGTGTGTACAGCTCACCTGTCTTTCCACACACACTATTTGAGTCTCATATAACCTCACCAGAGAGACAAGTACTATTTTCTCTGAAATGAACCAATTGAGAACCTGTGAAGTTAAAGGACTTGCTAGAAGTTATCAACTAAGAAGTAGAATCGGGACTTTAACCCATATCTTTGACTTCAAATAGCTTTAAAGAAAAACATTATCATAAGAAAGGGCAAGAAGCATGTTATATGTCATGCGGCTATCTGGCTTAACATTTTATCCCCAGCACCCAATTAGGTTATAATAGGTGTTCAGCAAATATTTGCAAAATGAATGAAGGAATTAATAAATGAATAATCATACCATCGGTCTATTAATTATTAAAAATTTTGGCTTAGCTGAAAAATCTCTAAAGTTAGTTAAACAAATTAAATTTTAACTTTTATTAATTTAGCAACACATAAAATATTTATTGAATGGGTGCTATATTCCAGGTTTGTGGTGGATGCTAGGCCTATAACGGTGAATTAAAGGATGGTGCTTGGTGCCTTCATGGAGCTTACAGCCTAGCTGATAGGGCTCTCTGTAAACTCTGAATCCATCCAACCGAATCATTTTAGCTGTTTTGACAGTTCACAGCAATTGCCATGTTTGGCTCAGTCACTTGGTCACCCAAGCAAATCATTAAAACATATATAAAGTTATAACTAAGATAGAACTTTCAATTTCAACCTCCTGGGCTACAGTTTGCTATTGATTTCTAAAATGTAATCTCTGTGCAAGCAGACACTACATGAATATAGTGTTTCGTATTTCTTAAAGTTGTTTTCATATTATTTCATCTTAAGATAAATCCAGGAAACAGTGGCCTAAAAAAAAAAAAAAAAAAAAAAAAAGGGGAGTCTAGCAATTTTACTCAAGGTCATGCCACTTATCAGTGATGGATCTGAGACCACAACCCGTGTTTTCTAATTCCCAGTGCTTCCTGGTTCTCCTGCAGGAATATGCCTTTTGCTTCTCTTCAATATAAGTGCTATTTCTAAACCACTGGTGGGTCTACAAAGAATGAGACAGATGCTGCATGACCATTCATTCCTAGCAGGAAACCAGGCAGTCTTCGGACTCTGTAATGCCATCTACCTATTTTTGGCTCAAGAAATACTTTTCTCCTCTGACGGGCTGCTATAAATATAGATCCTTGCTTTAGGAACAGAACTCTTAAAACAGCCAAGACTTCAGTTATGGCACATAGGCTAATAAGAAATATGTTCACTGTATTGAGAAATGTTACTTAATCTGAATTAACACATCAAATTACGTTGAATCATGTGACAACAGCCTTTCAAAAACGGAAGAGCTGAGCGTGTTCTCCATTATCCATAGAGAGGAAAAGACGTGAATACAGAGATGGAAGACTTGGCACCAAGTCTAAGCTTCTTCACTTACTAGCTGTGTGATGGAAGCTGTTTCAATTCATGTAAGACTAGAAGAAATTGTCAAAATATATATACTGCCACCCTTTTTTATAAGTCAGCAATTCAGTCTGATTACTTTGAATAGGTTTCTTTAGAGCCCTCTCAACCATCTCTAGGTAGTTATACTTTATTGGCTGCAAGAGTTAGTGACAATGAAATTTCAAAGTAGACAGTACCATATAGAAGTTTTATAACAGAAACTAAAAATGTGCATTTCCTCACATAGGTATTTCCAAGGTCAAGAACTAGAAACTATTTCTACTTGGAATCATTGTAAAATTTTGAACTTTTTTCTATATCTGACTCTTTCATTCTTTGTATATATACAACTGTGTCATGTTTTAACAGAGGTATGAGATGGTAGAAGTGATATATATCTATATATATAGCTATTTGAGTGAAATAATCTGTCCGGTGTGGCATTAAAAAATGTGTACTGGGCTCAGTGTTCTGTGTTTGAGTTTAGGATTTTGCACTGTAAATTCAGAAAATGGGCTACAGTATCTCTAGTGCTCCTTTCAAATATAGCATTGAACAGTGTGTGTACACATGCAATAACCCTTGCATTTGTAATCAGATCTAAAGATAAATTGCCCAGTCAGCCTTTATGCACAATACTCTGTCCCTGACTCCTAATATATTTAATTTTGTTTGCTTTGGAAATCTGATGCCAATTCCTAAATACCCATCTACCCACACATACATTCATACGTACATACTCAATCAAATAAACTTCTTTATGTATTCAAATATAAGAAAACATGTTTTGTGAAATTAATTGCTATTTTAATATTGTCTTCACCAAAGGCTTTCTTTAATATTGTCTTCTTAAAGGCATGACAATTTGAAATCTAAATGTAACTACTTTGCTAGGAGTTAGGATCTGTTCTGTCAACATTCTTGAAAGAGAAGAGGGGATTCTGATCAGGGAAAAAAGAATTTGGCTACCATCTAATGGTGCGGACCAAAGATGTAGAAGAAATAATCAACCTTGGTCCTGAACAGGCTTGAAGAAACCATTTGAATTTCTCTCCTCTTTTAGGAAAATGAAGTACTTCTAATTCATTTTATATATGAAGGTCTATAGAAGACAAATGACTTGCCCAACGTAATGCTCTCAATAGGGTGCAGGCTGAAATCTTTTTAGTATATCACACCACATCTATAGTAAACAGCAGTGCCCCTTCTTGCCCTTCCTGCTTCCTCTCTTTCTTTCTTTCCCCCTCTTTCCCTTCCTTCCTTCCCTCCCTCCTTCATTCCTTGCTCCTTCCTTCTTTCCCTCCTTCCTTCCTTCCTTCCTTCCTTCCTTCCTTCCTTCCTTCCTTCCTTCCTTTCTTCCTTCCTTCCTTCCTCTCTTTCTTTCTTTTTTATCACTACTCTAATTTTTTACCTCGATCTGTTTGGAAGTCCCATGATAAGACTATAAAAAAAGCAATAGGCCAACACAAACAGAAGCATAGATGCTGTTTTTCTCAACAAACAGCTTGAAGCCATGCACTTCATAAAGCCAGTCAGATCAGATGGCAACAAAAGAAGGGACAGGCTAGAAAGTGTGCAGGACATAGACTCATGGAGTTGACTGTGCGACCTTTTGAAAATTACTGCTCAGTGTAATCTCTACCAGGTGGAGATGTAGTGACTGTAATTACTACATTCTGCTACAGCTCAATTATTTTCAACTTTTAAGAATGCACAGTCAGGAGATTGTTTGTTTGTATGTATGTATGTTTTCTTTTGTTAAGACCTGCAGTGAAACCCTAAAGCAATGAAAGGATAGAATGAAAGAATAATGTATAAATAGAACTCACAGGGTTCATTCCCTTAATCACAGAGAGACAATGCTGAACTGATACGACTATTAGTAACTGTGGTGAGGTTAAAATGACCCCAAATTTATTCTATATGGGGCAAAACAAAATAAAACAAAAACCTGAAAGGTTTTTAAAAAGCAATTTCCCTCGTGCTTTTTTTTTCTTATTATCTTAGCTTTTTTTTTTTTCTCATTATCTTAGCTTTACTCAAATTCTCCTCTTCCTTTTCTTTCTCATTCCCACATACTTTGCGTTTGGACCTTTAAAGGCTGTGGAAGGTAAATGTCATCATTCTGCTCTTTGGGTGAGTTACTTTATTAAATGAGTCACAGTTAATCAATTTGTCCAGACTCTCAGTACAAGGTGCTGTGTTTGATACTGCAGGATCTCTTATGTTTTTCTGTTCCACAGCAGTGTATTCAAACCTTGATTCGATTTTAGGAATGAATGCAGAAACATTTAAAAAGAATTCACAACTAAATCTGTTGGGAGCAAATCTCCCAGGCAATGCACACAGAAGAGACCCAACCTGAGTCAGGACAACAGGTTCCCTTTCACCTTTTCTTTCACCTTAGTTCTGAAGCACCTGTTCTTATGTCTTGAGGATTTCCCCAAGAACAGCCTTTCTGTAAAGCTGGCAACACCTTACATATTCACCCTTTTTGATTCATTCATTTATTCCACAGATATTTATTAAGTTTTGGTTCTGTGCCAAGGCACAGGACATACAAAGATAAATTTGACATAATTCCTGTCCTGGGAAAAGCTTTAGTCCAGGGATGTAAAGAAATGTAGAGAATAAAGAAAGAAAGAATGCCCTAGAATGGGGCTCTCTGGTGTACACCTCATTCTGTAAATGGAAAGGTTCTTCAAGGCAACAGTTATAACCATGAAGGGACTCTACACAAATCACAGAGACCCTGATTTTGTTTGTTTTAACCTGTTATCTTTCTTCATTGGTCGCAAATGAAATCTTGGGATTAGAAGTGATAAAATGATGTCCCTGCATTTTTTTTCTGGCATGGGAGATTCAACACCAGAATGCAGATTTCTAGCTTTCTCTGAAACACTGGAAGTTCTACAAACCTAGTTCTACTTTCCCACAAGACAACCAGAATTTGGAGTTGTGACTTTCCCTTTTAGTTATGGAACTCACTTTCTAGTCCTTCACAGTCATTTCTTCCGAGACTCACGATTGTCATTTTTTAACACACTTTAGTTGTCCTTTCTTTCACCTGGCTTTTTAACCTGTCTGTACTGGTATACATATAAGTCATGGAACATATGATGCTGAAGAAGAGCTCCTTGAACTAAAGGAACTATTTTTATATCTTTAACACAATGGCTCGTTCACATTAGGATTTAATAGCATATCTGATTATATAGTAACACATGTGAGTCATTAACAGAGAGCAGCATCTGTGGTCTAGTCACCTCATGTATATAAGGCTCTACAGTACAATAGAATAAAAGATATTACAAGTAGAGAAAAACATCTGCTTTTTTTTTTTTTTTTTTTTTTTTTTTTTTTTTTTGTCAAACTCTCCTGGAAAACATGCCAGTGCTGACCTAGGGTTTCTCAACTGCATCCATTATGGAAGGAAATCTCTCTTCTTTCTCTACAGGAACCTCTCTACATTTCTTCATGTGGTGAATTCATTTTGTCATGGGGTGAACACCTGTGTGACTATTTAAAAACCACAACACCAGGTGTGTGCCAATGAGTGTCTCTCTCCTTTGCGAAATGTTCTTCGCACTGATTTCTCAGCAGGCTGGGTTGGGAAAAAGCCTTCAAACTGAATGTAGAAAAAGGTCTTAAAAGATTTTTTTGAATCTATCTATTACAAGTGCATGCGCTGAAAATATTGCAGCTCACTTATACAAACAGGTCTTCATTTTATCAGATCCTTTTGTTTTTTACTATTTTACTATGATGAGAAGAATGTTGGCATCTCTGGGTATACCACTGAAAGTTTATCATAAAAGAGAAAATTTTGAAAGGCCTATACTAAAACCTAAAAATTTGGAAGATGTTATATTATAAACACTTAAGAATATTTTTAAAAATAAAGATTGGTTTACCTTTTGCTTTGTCTAAGGGTCTCCGTTCCTCTTTTCCAAGAGATAGCTGCCCTGGGAAAAGCATTTGGTTTGCATTCGATAACAATATCCCCACCAACTTGAACAAATGAATTTTTTTTAACTGGACTTTTGGAGAAATCTGGAGCTGAGGCTAAAAACAAAATTAAAAACAAAATTGTTTAATTACTCAGTTAATATGTAGTGAATCCAGGAGTGACTCACTATGTTAGACAGAATCTAATATTTATAGCTGTAACCTCTTTTCAAGTTACTTGGCTCAAGGTGTTCTCAGACCAAATATTGACTTAATATTTTAGAGTTTATGTTTTGTTTGTAAAGTGAACATGACAATAGATATTGCCTTAGGAAGTTAGTGTGGAGATGAAATGATGTAACAGTTGCAGGGGACTATAGTATAGTGCCTGGCACAAAGTATAGGCTCAATAAATGCAACTTATTTTTGTTTTGTTGGTGGTCATTGCAATAGTAAAAGCAAGTTGGTAGGGAGGAGGCAAGTTTGACAAAGTCACTTTTCTGATAGCATTTGCAATAAAGAGGATTAAGTTGGTTTCATAAAAGGCCAAAGAAGGAATTTTAATCCTGACCACGAAAGTCTATTCCAGCCAAAACAATGATCATATATGTCATATACATATATATGATTAATCAGAAACACACATACATACACACATATATACCTGTATACACATACACGTATACCCATATATACCTGTATACACATACATGTATACCTATATATACATGTATACACATACATGTATATGTGTGTGTGTTTCTGATTCATTATGTATGTATATAAGTCATGGAACATATGATGTTGAAGAAACACACACATACATGTATACACACATATATATACACACATATATATGTGATTTATATTATATATATATCAATGTGATTTATTTCATTGATATTTTATTGCGGTTAACACTGATATAAATCAGAAATATTTTATTGCTATTAGCAAAAAAATACTATTGAAAAAATCAGAAATACCATATCACTATGTCGGCTTTTTACCCACTAAATAAATGTTGAACAAATGCCAGTTCATAAGGACAAGAAATTATTAGGCTATCAGAGTGCATCTAAATCTTTCCAACTTCATGAATATTGGAATCCATGTGTCCAGTCTCCATTTCTAACCTAAAGCTCAAGCGAAATGAAGTTCTTTCAGATACGCCATACTTTCTTGCTTCTGGGTTTTTCAGATGTTGCTTCTCTGCCCTTCACCTTACTGATGCATATTTTTACTTCTGACCTTAGATTAAAGGGAAGGTCCTCAATTTAAGTTATGTTCAACTTGTCATGTGCCATAATAGCAACTCCTCAATTCTTAGCCATAAGAATTGCCACACTTTAAATCTGACACTTTTTTTCTCCTTGAAATTATAGGTTGAGTGAAGATAAAGATCACTTCATCTTGGTATGGCTCAGTACATAATAATGTTCATTCAAACAGTAGTGATAGAAAAAATGAACAAATGAATGAGTACTCATCACCCATAAGCTCATAAAACTTTGTGTCTTGTTGTTTGATCCTTCCTCTCTTTTATCTCCTTTGTTCTTCCTACCACTAAGAAAGCCTTGGGTTGGAAACTATCAGGGAGTCATTTATTGCGGCAGATACCACTGGTTGGATTTCCCAAAATATCATTCTCAAATTGCTTTAATCTCAGCACTTTCCACTATAGGGACTTATTTTTCTACCTCCTCTTGTTGTTTGGATGGTCATGTGACAGAACTCTAGTTAATGACATAAAAACGTTTGCTGTGGAAGCTAAGGAAAATTCTGCTTTTCTAATAAAAGAGATAAATGCAATTAGTTCCGTAACCTCTCTCTTCTGTCTTGAGCATAGACATGATTTCTGTAACTAGAGCAGCCATCTTGAAAGCATGAGGCTTTGATTCTGAAGGAAAGGTGTAAAGAATAACATTGTCAAGTTGAGGTGCCATACCCGGCAGCCAATGACCCTCTTGTTAAGAGATAAAATAAATCACTGTCTCTTTTAGTCACTGTGAATTGTAATTTTTTTATTACTTTTTAATTTGTAGCCGAAAATATTCCCAATAGATATTCTTTGAGTTATACTCAAAAATTCATGCTAGAATCAGCTTTGGAAGAGCTTCCTCTGGTTTGGATGCACCCAATGGTGGGTTTTCTTCTCAAGCCCCAGTGCATTGCCCAAGCAGGATAATAATTACCACCTTGAACTTTTTAAAAAGCTAATTTAGACATTTCCCATTATTTGATGGGACAGCAATTTCTAATTTACAAAAAAAAAAAAAGGGTTGGGATTATGTATAATTACAGCTTGTTTAAATGTCATTTTGAATTTGTTCGTTGTAAATGAATGACTTACCTAAAACTCTCAATTCAGCATTTGCATAAATTATCTGATATTTGTTTTCTGCAGCACATTGGTAGACACCAGAATCTGACACATTCAGCATCGTTATGATGAGCGTCCCATTTTCTATTTGAATTCTCTCCTAATAAAGGAAAAGGCATATAAAGATGCTAGTATGTTAATATAGCATCCTCTTAACCAGGATATGTTATTAAACAACATTTGTGTATATATATGAGATCTGATATTTTGATGTATTAATACACTACTAGATCCTGAGCAGCATTTTTAAGTTTAAAAAATGAAAATATGTTTAGGATAATGTTAGTGGTTACTAGTGTGTTTTATGTTATCTCATTTCTTTGACAATTGACATACTTTGCATAAAATGTATGTTAACTTTCTGTTATTTGGTATACATAATAATTTGGAATACTCCGCCATCCTAATTATTCCAGAAAACATGCTTAACAATAATGTTAGATATGTATATCATGACTAGAACATCGTCTGGGCTTTCCATTTTCCAAAAGTTTCAAAAACATTTGAAATGTGATGATGTGATAATTTTCTAGTTGAGTCCTGAGTTGGAGTAGCTAAATCCTTCCTTTCTACAGCCTACTATAAAGTGTGCCTGAACAGCCAAAATCTGTTACAGAACCCCATTTGGGGTATAGAAATACAATTTCGAGTGCACATAATGACATAGTTAATAGTGCAAATATAACTTAAGACTAAATATTTCAAGGTATATATTACCATACTCCAAGGAAAAGGAAAATAGGCTGGAGGAAACAGAATGCTCTATGCAAAAGGCATGCAGGAAAAAAATTTCACTGATGCTGAAACAAAGAACAGCATTATATTCAGCTTCCAAACAACAGACGTTCTTTGTGTCTCTGGCTATGCCTACATGTGCAAAGTAAAATAGAGAATTAACACAATTATCTGGATAATGTATTAGGTAAAAAACAACTCTTTCATTTTCTAGATGTTGTAGAAGAAAGTATGCTTTAAAATGAGAAATGTGGGTAACTGCCTTTGTTATTTACTTTCCTAGGAGTTTAAAGACAGTCGTCAGTGTTCATAAAAGCAAGATACTGGGTAGTGACTAAGAGATTGGGTCCTGATATCAGACCAAAATAAAAGTTTAAAATGCTAATTCTAACATTTACTAGCTGCTGTGTGACCTTAAACAGTGGTCTAACCTCTCTGAACTAATTTTCTTCATCTATATAAAAGAAGAATAACTGTATCTCTCTCATAATGTTTTCATCAGGGTGATGATGCAATAAAATAATGCATGGAAAAATATTTAACACAGGGCTTGGCTCATATGAGAGTTCAATAAAAATTACCTGTGTCGATGATGATGATGATGATCATATTTAAATGTGAATCTATTACTGACTGTGTGATTTTGTGAAAGTTATTTGTCTTGTCTACACGTATTTTTATCTTTTGAAAGATGGGTTACTTTGCAAGTTTATTTAAGGATTAAGTAAGTCAGTGTATGCATCCTTTCCTGGAACACACTAAAGACTCCATTAATATTAGCTGTTTCTGTTAGTTACTAGTACTGTTAGTAACAAAATTTACCTAGCAGAGTAGGTAAACTTTTACTATCAACATAGTTGCTTACCTCTGGGTTGAGTCGTTCGCCATTTTTTAACCACGTGTACCAAGGGTTTGGCTTTCCACTAGCTTTACATTTCCAGAGCAAGTTGTCATAGATAGAGAGGTATGTATTTTGGATTTTCTGTTCCCATTCTGGAGGAGCTGTTTCAAAAAGGCAAGTGCAACTGTTTGGTAAGGCAATTATCCAAGACATTATGCTACATTCCAAGGGTTATAGAGATCAGAAGGACCAGGCTAACTGGGTCCAGTTGGATTGCACACACATGATTTGAGGGACGGGAAATGCAGGAGCTTCAATGTGGGGTGACAGAAATCCTGTTGCAAATATCATTGGGCATTTGGCTCAAGTTAAATGTTTGTCATCTGTCATTTTGCTGCACCTGTATAACAACTTGGGAGCTGTGGGAAAAGGGCAAAATGTAGAACAGGGCCAAGGAATAAATCCGTGCTAAATATTAGAACATAGGTCAAGTTAGAAAACGTATATCAGATCTGAACCTGTGTAATAAATCTGAAAGTTCAGTGATTATATTTGTTCTAAACTAAAAGTAATAAATCTGTATCTATTTCAGACACAATTACAACTCAATACCTTGAAGCATAAATCAAACATGAGCCTCCTTGCATTTTGGTAGAAAGATAATCCAGTATTCTTTCTTCCTAGATAAAACTCTTGACAAGGAATATGAACATTTGGGGTTTTATACAGGTTCAGTATCTTACTTTAATTCTGGGTGTGAGTTTTCCAAATTTTCTTTAATTTGAGAAAGTTCTTCATAGTACTAAGGCAACAAGCAACTGGCATAATTGATGTGAAAGTAAGATTGCATTATTTTTACCATCATTTATGGAAACAGGCAGGTTGGAAATTAAATGTTCTCACATGAATATCTCTTTCATAAACTGGAAACTTCCTGGAGGTGCCAATTAATCCCTCTCCTTTATTTAGTTCTATCCTTGGATATATAGAAGTATATAATGCTTCCTTTGGACTCTCAGGTTGTGGCAAGCCAGATGCTTTATATTTGTAACTGCACTTAATTCCCTCTATAACCTTTCAGTGGATTCTTGCAGAGATGTTAGGTAACCTGTTCAAGATGACATGGTAGAAAACAGGGAAGCCAAAATTTGAACCCTAAAAGCAGAGCCTAAGTAAAGGGCTTGAGTTCCACATGTTTATTTGACAATGCCAAGGGAAAAGTATAAGGAAAAAAAGATAGTCACAGGGAAGGAAAAAAAAGTCAATGCAAGGATGAGTTATTGAGTTGACCACCAACATGATCCATTTTTCTCCATCTTTTGCCAACTTCAAAGCAGTCTTTACGAGCTGTCTACCCAGGAAAATAAAGGGGGATCATTTAGTTGCTGTCCATGGTCATCTAATGGTAGTACAGGTGTAAACTACTGGCACATCCAAACTGTGCATGCTTAAATGCTGAGTAGACTCGCGAAGGAGCCAAAGAAAACCCAGAACAGAAAACAAGATGTACTTAGTAGTTTGGCACCTGAGACAACACTCTTTCAGGTTACACCTACAAAACACAGTGCTGAACTGGTCACTGTAGCAATGGCTGAGGTAAGAAGTAGGACCAAGAGGATTTAAAATTGTATACAACATGAAACCCAAGTCTGTCTGATTTCTAGTTTTTCTACTGCAAAACCTGCCTTCACCAAGACAGAAGACCCTTCAATGAGCCTACAAATGAGTAAAAGAAATTATTATGTCTCTGGGTGCTGGGAACTAAGCCTAGGATTACCTCTTGTGGAAATCAGGACAACTTCCAGTTATAGAATATGCTTCCTGCAGCCTTGAGGGACAAATCAAGGTAAAACTTAGAAGAACTAGGTGTATTGATGAAATTGAATCATGTTTCTGGGTATTATTAACAAAATTATATGATTCATAGGTATTTGTTTAGAAATTGTTCTAATATATGTTTGACCTGGGAAAAGAAATGCATGCTCATACATAATTTCACATAACTTAAAAAGGTTTCAGATATATTTGATTTTATGCTTAATGCAATAATTGTAGCTTTAGAACACATTTATTTATTTAATGTGCACATTCTTTGGATGATTAAAATTCTGGAGAGCAAAGTTTTAAATTTTCAACTAGGTAGGAAATTCATGGGAGAAGATGCTTAGGATTTTGGGTCTACCACAGAGGTTTGAGTTTTAGATATTTTTTCTGCCATGTTGACTGGTTATAAAAAGCCACTTACCTCCTCTGAACATGTTCTGTTTTCTATGATGAATAATACTTTAGAGATTTTGTTTGGAGATTATAAAAATACAACATAGATGTATATATAATATTACTTGGCTCTGAATTATGACGTAAACACAGCAATATAACTGAGACTGGGAGATTCTTTTCTTGAATTTCTCAGTTATTCAATTCTGAGGTAACTGAGTCAGTAATCCTCTTTTCTTTTGAGAGAACTTCAGAAAGTAAATTAATACATGACTTAGAAGCATAATGATTATGTTATTGACCAAGTATCCATTATTACCCCACAAGGACCATTTCAGGCTCATTAAATGGCTAATTTGGTTGTGGTGAGGTATAGTACAATGAACTTAGACCACCATGTTGAAATGCTATGGCAGAGTCCAGTTTCAGAAGACCTTTCAAGGTTCTGATCTTGAATCTGACAATCACTATCTGTCAGATCCTGCACAATTAACTCGAGGTTTTTTTGCCTATAGTATCACTGAACATTGTTTCTACCTCTTAAGATTAATCTTAAGATTTCTACTTCTTAAGATTAAGAATTCTATAAATTAATATTTGTAAAATTGCTATGTAAGCTAACATTTGCTATATCAGTATAGAGAAAAGTACTTTATCATTGATTTCCAGTTTATGGATACCTTTGTGTTCTGGTTCATCTCTTGATTATATCTTTGTCTATTATATATAAAATGGAAAATATTTCTTTAAAACTAGCCAAAGCATTCAGTATCTTCATTCTACTAAAACTCCCATTTGTATCCTATTTTATTTACAAAGGATACTAAATTCCAAAGACTTTCCTTTAAAGTGTAGGTACTATTGAAAAAAATATATTGTTTTTCTTGGCTAGCTTTGCTAAAAATGTAAGAGAATAATGAGTAGGAAATTATATTCTATATATAAAATAGTAGTTTTCATTGCAGGGTAAAGTTGGAAATTCTAAAGAAAATGGAAAATAATATTACAGACACACAATATGTTCTCCCCACGGGCACTCAATCAACATTCCAATGGGATAATTACAGTATCCTAGATTTTTCTAGTTATTATACACACATATTTTCTCCAATTACTTTATCATTGATTATAAACATGTCACATAGGAAAGTATTTTGGGCCATATATCAATACTTTTAAAAAATTATCTAATACAGATATATTAAATTTATCAAAGAAGTTAAAGATATTTTAATAGTATACAGCATTTTGAGAATTCTGAGGTATATTTTATTGTTTACTTAACGCAAGTAAGAGAAAATTTCAATCCTGGGTGAAAGAAGACACGAAGACAGCTTTTAGATAATATATGCATTCATCATCTCTCTTAAGTTTATGAGAGCTTTTTGTAACTGAGACAAACATAATTTTAAATAATGTAATCACCTTATTTTTATATTACCTACTTAAGAGTAGACAAAATATGAAAAATAGAAACAAATATTATAAACCACCATGCAGTATTATATTTTTCCTATCAATTTTGTCCTTCATTTATTAATTCTACTTAGAATTAGAATCAAGATTTATTGCTATAATCTGCTGCAGAATGTTTTATGGGAAATATATGGAGTTTATGCTACCTTTTATTATAAACTTTTATGGCTTTAACATGACACTGCTGATATTTTCAAGGCAATTATAATAAACAATAGCATTCATAGACCATGCTAAAATTAAAACCGTATTTTAAAGGTGGTCATTCCCAGCTGCTAATCATTGTATTAAGCATCTAAACCTGGAAATATGCCTTCCTTATTTCTCCCATGACACTTGTTCACAACATGCTAATGACTTCCACAATTTATTATGAGGGGCATTACCAAATATTTTATATACATTTGAAATTCAATTAGCTCACCATAAAAAATGAGTTGACCCTTTGCAAGGTTTCTTCCTCGAAGGTTACTTGCAATACACTCATAAAAGCCTTCATCTTCTTGTTGAAAGTTCGGGATTTCAAGGATAGCTTGGGATTTGCTGTACTTGACTTTCCCTGGCAACGGTCTCCCGTCCAACCTTCTCCAACTAATATCAGGGACTGGACTAAACAGTTATACCTCATTAGAATAGAAGATGGTTTAGTCTTTATGACAGCAGAATAAAAGAAGAGCATCCTTACAAATAACTCTCGAGAAAAATATTCTATCCATCTGTTGTATTATGACTAGTTTCCAGATCATGCAATCATTCACCATTCACTCAATCAGTCATTTATTTAACACTTTATTAAGTGCCTGCCATATGCAAGTCACTGTGCTATGTTCAGGGAAAATACTGGTGAATAAAATAGACATGTCCTCTGCCCTTATGTTGCTTACAGACTAGTGGGAAAACATACCATAAACAAATAATAAAAACAAGTACACTTGCAAACTGCAATAACCAAAACAAAAGAAACAGGGTGCAGAGATAGTAACAAGATTATGTCAATTTATTATAGTGCTCGAGGGAATTATTTGTGAGAACATGATATTTAAGACTAGGCAGGCTTTTTACATATATTTATAGTTTCTAAGGCAAAAATGTAAAGTATTCCAGAACTAAAGTGGTACTAATAGATAACCGAAGACATGTGATGAGTGAGGTAAATTATCCGGGGAAAACAGCACTATAAAACAGACCCATATGAATGGGTAAATAGGCTGTATGATCCTCAAAAAAAGTACTTATTGATACACTATTTTAAAAAAATAAAATAAAGATGGATTTACATCACATCCTGTCACCTGTTATAAAGAATTTGTAAATAAAGTTACCTAATGAATATGAATTTAGTTTACTTTCTCATATCTATTATTTTTAGTCTAATATGGGTATCTTTTGAGGGAGCAAAAACACATGTTATAATAAATGAAACTAAGTGTTTAACAGTAAGGGATGAATTTAGAAATTAATGGTTTAGAAGGGATAATGTAAGAATGGGCAGGCTGCAAGCAAAGTTCCAGAAGGAAAATATTCACTACTAAACTAATGATTTGTAATACGAATCCCCAGTCTGTTCACATTAATATCTCTCCTTTCCTCCTGTCAAATCATTTTTCATTCCCTTATAGATTTTTAGATGATTTAAATAATTCTATTATAATTATATTTCAAATTAATAATAATAATGGTAGTAAGTCATTTGGCAAAGTCAGTTGGTAAACCTTGAAGAAGAGGCAGAATTTCTTCAAGTCAGCAGAAGGAATGTGGGAGACACATTCAATTACATGCAGTGTTTGGCAAATAAAGATTTGGAGAGTTTGAGCAGTAAACAACTGCACAAAGCTGGGGATGTCTCAGTAGAAGCTTCAAGCAAGAAAACTTATGAAGCCTTACACATTTTTATTGGAAAAAATTATGATCCTCTTGTGTACATCAAGGATAAAGTACAAGGATAGAAATCACATGCGCTCAAACATATTTGTCAGAAAATGTGCTACAAATCAATGTTTGATTCATCTATGATATTCAGAATTAACATACAATTACAGTGAAAACTTGAATTTTGAATTGTCTTAAGTACAAAATAAATAATTATCATATACTAAGTTTTTGTCCTTTTAAAAAGCCTTGCCACTTACCACAAACTTAAGTTGACATTTCAGTAAATTGGTATATTCTTGGCAACAATTAACCTCAGGTAACTGATGTTCTTTTTCATTCATTTTATGGCATACTAACCAATAAGAATGAAATTCTAGAAGGAACTTTATTCACATAGATATTCATAATGTCTAGTGAATTTTATAGGATATGAGGTTTTATTCAACTAAAAATACATATGTTGTATGTATTGCACGTGAAGTTTTTATCTATAGGTAGTTGTGATATAAATGTCTTTTATTTTATTTTCTGCTCTCTGCTTATTTCTAGTTTTCATTATTTTCCTACAATGAGCATGCATTACCAGTGTAATAAAAATTTTCTAAGAAAGTTTTTTTTACAAAGAAAAAATAGAGCTCTAATATTGGTCTGAATTCATGATCCTTCATCTTTTTATGACAGCAAATCTCTGAGATTTATTACAAATACATGCAAAGTATCCAACTGAAAAAGCTTTTAATCTAAAACATTCAGACAAAATATAAGTGAAAATAGTGTATTTTTCCCACTGCTCTTAGTTCTTTATGTTGATTGTGAAGACAGAAGTCATTTTTGTATGTAACTAAATACCTAAGTAATTGAACATTTTGACAATTATGATAACTGTAATAATATTACAACAAATAGCTACCTTATATGCATATATTGTGCAGACTCACAGTACCTGTACAATACATAGTACCAAGTTCTCTGTATCTGTATAATATGTACATATAATTTCACTCACTTTTCCTAAAGCTAAAGAGGTAGAGCTGGGATTCATTTTCAGGTTTTCTCGAAGTAGAAGTTACAAGTATAATTCAAAGGAATACTGATTTCACAGCTATTGTGTTAGGTTGGTGCAAAAGTAATTGCAGTTTTTGCCATTAAAAGTCATGGCAAAAGTAAGATTACTTTTACACAAACCTAATTGGATCATTCCCCTTGCATCCTAGGTATCTGTTACTTTACAAAAGTGGATCTCCATTTTAAGTGGCCCAATTGTTTGGGTGTAAAGAGAATTCCACCTTTTCCAAAGAAAAATAACTCAGTGACAACATTAAAGTCTTACTGGACAAGCATTTTTTCCCCTTCATAGGACAAATGGAGTATCTTATTTAGATATACTTTTCTTAGAGGAGTAATGTAGCAGAAAATGTCAATGCTGGACTCATATCCCTTGTAATTCCTCTTCTGCCCCAGATTCCTATGTACTTTGCACCCTTAAGAGCCAGTACATGTTATCTCTTTTTTGGACACTGTGCTCAAGCTGCTATAGCTAACTTATCTTCGCAAAGAGATAACTGAAAGTACCTAGGTATTTACATGCCCCCAGGAGCACTTAACCAATAACTGACTGGCTTCTAGGATATAACTTCTCCAGCTCCCATGCCCCTAGTTGTGAGACAACTCTAGGTGTGACCTGTATTCTCTCCAGAGCTATAGGATTGAGTCAAATTTACCTTCTGTGGAACTTTGCTTGACACTGTATTGAGCTTGGCTACTGTCTCCTCCCTGCCCCACTTCCCTCTTTTCCTGTGGGTTCTTTCTGAAAACTCGTCTAATAAATCACTTTCAAAAAATTATACTTTCAGGGTCTGCCTCTTAAAAATTCAATTAATTAGAATTCCCGATAGGCTCTAATCATGTGCTAGTTTAGTTACAATACCAACTGTAGGAAACCTTAAATATTTCTTACTATAGTATTTTTATATAGGCATTAGACACACATCAAAATGGAAGTCTAGAGATTTGAACATGAATGGCATATAGGACAAAAAAAAAATTAGTAGTAGAACCATTGTGAAAAACCATGAATTGTGGAACATATGTTGAGAACTTATTGCTCTGCAGAGCTACAATCACACCAGAATGATAGCAAAAGGTAAGAAATGCAAGGGACATGAGGCTTAAAAGAGACATGAAAATCTCACTTAAAAAAGAAACTCCTCTAGAATTTTCTCTTTCCTTTCTCTCTCTTTTTCTTTCTTTCTTTCTTTCTTTCTTTCTTTCTTTCTTTCTTTCTTTCTTTCTTTCTTTCTTTCTTTCTTTCTCTCTCTCTCTTTTCTTTCTTTCTTTCTCTTTCTTTCTTTCTTTCTTTCTTTCTTTCTTTCTTTCTTTCTTTCTTTCTTTCTTTCTTTCTTTCTTTCTTTCTTTCTTCTTCCTTTCCCTCCCTCCCTCCCTCCCTCCTTCCTTCCTTCCTTCCTTCCTTCCTTCCTTCCTTCCTTCCTTCCTTCCTTCCTTCCTTCCTTCCTTCCTTCCTTCCTTCCTTCCTTTCTTTCTTTCTTTCTTTCTTTCTTTCTTTCTTTCTTTCTTTCTTTCTTTCTTTCTTCCTTCCTTCCTTCCTTCCTTCCTTCCTTCCTTCCTTCCTTCCTTCCTTCTTTCCTTCCTCAATTGTGTTTGGAGTTGTAAGTCTGATAAACCATTCAATTAAGAGGAAGGTTATAAGATTCAGGGTACGGTACTGGGCTTTAAAAGTTATATTGTTCAATTTTGAAGAAATTTACAAGAATTAATGTCCTGGATTCTAAATCTGCAGAGGGCATGTGTTTGCCTTTTTTTTAACCCGCATTTTTATTTTCCTTAGAGAACCCAATCCTCTCCATCTCATTTGAGTTGGGCTGACCACACCTCTGGCATTAAGTGAGAGCATATAATTCAGGTCTTGCCATGAGAGGCTCATAGGGCATAGCCACCTTGACTAGACAAACATCGGGTTGAAGACAAACCAACCAGAGACAATTAGACTCAGTTCAGGGACTGCTTGCAGAATGGCTCTTGAAGAGGATCTCTCTCTCCACTGAGGTTTTTTGAGACAGTGAGGTATAAACTCCAAGATTCTAGTCAACAGTTTTCCACCAAATACAGAAAGCATCTCTGAAACCCAAAGCTAACACAGAGGAAAGAATACCTAACTCAGGTCATGCTTGATGCCCCACCCCCAAAAACAAACAAGCAAAAACCTTTTTGAACATTTCAATTAGCCAATATATTCTTTTTTTCTTAAATCCATTTTGAGTCATTTTCCTGTTATATTCATCCAGAAAGGACCTGACAAATAGATTCTGAATGACTCAGTTCAAATGCTAGCCAGGTTAGTTTCTATCTGTGTGATTGACTTATGTGATATGGTGGATTCCTCCTGAATATTATAGTGTATACTCTAGATATTTTAGAATCCTCACAGCAAAAAAAAAGAAACAAACAAATTATAAAAAAATAATGATAAAAACCTTTTAAATAAGAAAAGTCTAATCAAGTGAATTTTGTGGCAATAGTTTGTGTTAACAAAATTTTTAATGGGAGAAAAGTCAAGCAGGTTTATACAATTTCACAGTTCCTAATTAAATGTTGAGTTTTTTTCAGCTCAGTTATGTAACTGCTAAATCTGAATGCCATGTTCTTCTTGCTTATCGTTGGTAATGTAAGGTACAGAGGCAGAAAGAATAAATGCAAAACATGGGTTATTTAAAAATATGTATGCATTTTAATGAACAATTCCCATTTCATCCCAGAATTTCTTATGAAGACACTAAGTAAACTGCTTCAGATTTGACACAATTTCTCTTTTCTGAAGCCATCCTAAATGGACAGTGGGTGGGAAAAACTGGAATCAATGAAAAATAAAATTACTTTAGTAGCGAGCTTTAATGTTTTAATGTAAGTGTATTTTTCCATGAGATACCATTCTGTGTAAATAATAATAATTACAATAAGGTTTACTAGTATAATACTATGTATGTAGTAAAGAGAGAAATGTGGCTATCATCCTTAGCTACATTTTGTTGCACATTTATGAGCAAGAATCTTCTTTACATGGTTTGGATCTATGTCCCTGCCCAAATCTCATGTTAAAATGTAATCCCCAGTGTTGAAGGTAGAGTCTGATGGGAGGTGGTTGGATCATGGGGGTGGATCATTCATGAATGGTTTAGCACCATTCCCTTGGTGCTGTTCTCATAATAGTGAGTGAGTTATTGTGAGATATGATTCTTTAAAAGTGTGTAGCACCTTCCCCCTCTCTCTCTTCCTTTTGCTCCAGCCATGTAGGACATGCCTGCTTCCCCTTTACTTTCTACCATGATTGTAAGTTTCCTGAGGCCTCCCAGAAGCAGAGGCTGTTATGCTTCCTGTACAGCCTGCAGAACTGTGAACCAATTCAAACTCTTTTCTTTAAAAATTACCCAGTCCCTGGTATTTTTTTATAGCAGTGCAAGAATATATTAATACACCTCTCATTTACAGCATGGTAATTAGTAATAGTACATAACTCATAGGCTTATTGTGAGGATTAATGTAATTCATGTCACATGCTTATCACACTGCCTGGCACATATTAAACAATATGTTTGAGTGTTCAATTAATAAAAATATTTTAAGATTATTATAATGTGATTACAATCATTTCAAAACCAATAATTTTATTCGCATGTATTTGCCTTTCACCCTCTGTTAAGGACTCCATATGACCATGCATTTGATATAAACTAATTTATGAATCATTTATACACTGAAATCAGATCTCCACACTATTAATGAAATGGCTACATTTCATTAATTACACACTGAGTGTGTGTAAATTTCCTGCGTCTCACCATTTAATGTCCTAGCTGCTATGGAGATACAATCTTGATCATAGTAGTCATGTTCATTTCATCATGACAAAGGCAGGAATCTTTCAGGTGAGACATGGATGCGTGGCTGTGGAGGACCTTTTTCTTTAGCGTGGTTAATCATCTACTACCATTTCATTAGGGAAGAAAGCAATTAGAAAGTGCTCTCCAAACAGAAGAAAACTGGTATAGGAAAATTAGATATTTTAAAATAATATTAATAACCATTAACTGAGTACTTACTATATACCAGGCATTGTGACAGATGACTTCCATATGTCATTTGAGCTAAATATCCAGCTTGCAGCTGCTAACAATGCTAATTAACTTTCTGGAATGATACTCACATTTAGACAGGTAATTTCAACTAAATTATCACCTGCCAGTTCTCCTCCACTTAGAGTTCCAGAGCAGGCTAATTTATTGTTAACTACCTTCTAATTCCTTTGAGTTGCCACCCACTAAATTATAAGCACTAGTGGACTCTTTCTCCTGCTGTGGCTTCAGTATTCTTTTTAGACTCTATATAGTTTGTCCATGTTGATACTAGTAATGCAGTATTCACTAAGAGTTCATTTTGCTTCAAGATAAATGATCTCTTTAAAATGAAAAGTTAATATATTAATCAGATAAAGAACACCATGGAGCAAGGTGGATCTTTGAAGGGGTCTTCAGAATGGAGATTATTGTTAAATCTCTTGAAACTGATGTTACAGATTCAAAACAAATGGTGCTATTATCATTTTAACTACAGAGATCAGTCGTTTCTGGTAACATTTCCCTTTAAACTCCAATTCTACACTCCTCTCCTCTCTCTTTTTACAGAAATTGAGCTTGGATGCAAATCTCAAGAAAGAAAACCAATATGAAGGAATTCTCTTATCCAAAGATTTCTCAGACCATAGATGAGGGATTCATGAACCTTGTAGTTCAAAAGAAGCATTGCAAAAGCCTTTTCTTATTTTGTTTCTATTTTCTAAATGAAGGTTGCCTGAAATGTGATTCTTCACAATTGTGAAATACTACTAGATGATAAAAGCAAAGTTTTTCTTTCTTTTTTTCCTACACTGTGGTTTTGTGCTTCTTAAATACACTTTGTCATAAATATGGACTTTTACTTCATCCTGTCATGTCAGTATGCTTTTACAAAGGGAGCATCCCATTAATTTTATCTGAAGACAGAGAATACATTTCTTAACCATCTGGCCTAGTTCATCCTGATTTCGAAGTCAAATTAAAGCTCTCCACACACTAGTAGGAACTGTGCTTCAATTCTATACCTTTAGCCCGTAAATAGAATTTTTATTACTAGTGATATTTGAGAAAGCTTGTATTTCTCCCCTGGATTTCTTAAACCTCATTATCTACAGCTTAAATCCAGGCCATACTAAGTTTTTAACTAAAGACTGGTACAGAGAACGAGTTTCTTAAAATGCTTGTATTTGGGATTATCAACTTGAACCTCATTTCAGGAAATCCCGTCAGTGGCCAGTTTTAATCGAAGAGAGTGAAGCAGAATAACAAAACCAGCAAAGAATGCCTTTGTTACATTTTCAGACTGTTCAGCGAGCTGCTTTCATTTCCCCAATTTGAAATATTCATACAAAGAGCTTGGAATATAAGATTGTCCTATGGGAATACAATATGGATAAATTCATGAGTTCTGTAGAAAAGCAATCTCACTGTTATGGAAAAAGAGAAAACATTTTTATTTTACTCCGAGTGGTGTAAATGGAGTCATGATTCTGTCCTTGCGGTCAGTTCCTACTATGAAATGAATGTTTATGTCCTCCCAAAATTCATAGGTTGGAAACCTAACCCCTAAGGTGATAGTATTAGGAGGTGGGACTATGACATAAAGCTAGAGCCTTCATAATGGGATTAGTATTCTTATAAAATAGATTAGAGGGAGCTTGTTTTTCCCTTCCACCATGTGAGGACACAGCTAGATGAGCCAGAGATCAGCCCTCACCAGACATCTCACCAAACACCAAGTCTGCTGTTGCCTTGATCATGGACTTCCCAGGCTCTAGAACCTGTGAGCAACAAATTTCAGTTGTTTACAAGCCAATTCCTGTTGTTTACAAGTCTATAGTATTTTGTGATGGCAACCCAATAGGAATAAGATGATGCCTATATCAGTTTTCCCTTGGGGAGGTCATCTTTGAAAAGCCACAAATGGTTTGTTTATAATAGCACTGGTAACAGAATGGCACCTGCAGTTGGAAAAAAAAAATAAAGGAACACAGGCAAATTTTATAGAACTGAATGCAAGTTACCTAACCTCTCTGAGCCTCAGTGTTCTCTTTACATTTCCTAGAAATAAGAATGAGTACACAGGAAGAGCAAATGAGGAAATATCCATGAGAGTACGTTCTAAAATACAATGTTTGAAGCATAAATAAGGCTTAGTAAATTGCCTTAATGCCAAGATTATGAACAGAGACATGCAGGGAACATTGTCCATAGATTCTCTAACAATTTCATTACCAATTTCTACTCCTTTTAGTGTAAGTAATATGAATACTAATCTGCACATGAAACATGAATTGAAGCCCACTATTTCAAGATGTGGTACAGCTGAAGATGATACTGCACTTAGCAGTTCGTTAACAGCTTGTCCATAATTTTTACTGATAAATAATACTAAGCCTAGATAAATGCCTCTGCTGCTCCTGGGAGAGAAAATGATAATTTGGTAATGGTAGGTGGGCCTTGTGTTACCTCAAATTTATTCAGTTTGATCTTGTCTCAGTTTGGGATCCTAAATTTTCATAAAAGAAGTAAAAGAGACACTGAAAATGGCACATTAATCGTTTATCATTTTATCATTATTTAACATGTATTAAGCACATATTTTATGTTAGCTCCATGCTAACATATGTATGTTATGTTATGTATGTAACATATATTACATACATATATTATGCTAACATAGTATTTTCTTTATTTCATGCAATAGTACTATCAAACATATGATTACAATTGTTAACATTTTGTGGATGAACAAATTGGGACTAGGATAGTTTGGGTAATATGCCCAACATCATACAGTAAATTTTAAAAAAAAGGATTTGAACCAAAGTCTGTCTTTCTGCAGATACTGAGCTCTAAATCACCATGCTTTGCTGCCCCTGTATGAATTAATCAGGTACAAAATGAAAGCAAACCTTATTAGGATGTATAACATGTGCTTAGCAATGTATTCTTCACCTAATGAACTAATGTATTTGCAACCAGTCAATAGACATTTTTTTTTTTTTTTTTTGTATAAGAGGCAAAAGGTGAAATCACAGAGATCATCTTTTTTAAACATATTGAGATGCCTCCAAATTTCAGTAAAAGCTTAGAGATGGGCTCCAAGGTCAGCTGGAAAATAGGAAACAAACAACTTATTATTTTCCCTGAGCTCAGTTCCAACTTAGATTTGAAATCTTGTAACTATAACTGTAAACTGCCAGTTACTAAAAAGTAAGAACTGCGGGTCTACTGAGAGATGTGGTGATAGACTGCGATGGAAAGGATGAAGAGTTGCTTCCAGAAATAAATATATATATATATATATATATATATATATATATATATATATATATTCTTCTTGGATGATTTTTAAGAGTCTTTAAATTAGTTTAATTTTGGAAACAGCACTGTAACAATCCACTCTATGTTCCTTGAAAAAAAATTTTGAAAAATTCTATGGAAAGGGATGTTTGACATTAGATTCGGAGTGTGTCTTTAAGATTAAAAGAGGCCAACTTTTAGGGCAGGTCCCTGCTCTTTGACAGTGGCCCCTCTATAATCTTTCTTGAGAAATTAGCAAGACATTTAGAAATCTTAGTATTTTACATAGTGTTACCTTTACCAATAATCCTAATTTTCTAAAAATATACTTAGGAAGTTTACATGAGCATGAGCAAAATATAGCCACAAGAATATTCATTACATTATTATTCATGATAACAAAAAATTGGAAACAAAACAGAAGGAAACTAAATGTCCACCAATAGGAGATTGGCTGTAAACATATATTGAAATATCTTACTGTCATTACAAATGAGGGTGCAGAAGACTGTTTAATGAACTGCATATATGCTCATGGTATATTTTTAAGAATTAAAAAAATTACAAACAAATATGCAGTGTATTATACTAAATATGTTAAAAGTAAAGATGGGAAGGATATATGTATACCAAAATAAGAGTAGTTATCCTTTGGAGGAGAAATTAAGTATAAAAAGGATTTTATTTTCCTCCTTTTTTCTTGCCTATATTTTCAGAATTTTCTCAAATGAGTATATATGACTTTTGCAAACTTTATATATACATACGTCTATATGTAAAGATATTATATATATATATAATATATACACACACACCTATGTTTATATAAAAACCTAACTAAGTAATTGTTTTGTTTTAAGCAAAGGATGTAACTCTTCCTGGTCTTCTTGCTTGTTTCTTTGCCTGCCCTCAGGGCTCTCATTTCAAATTCACTTCTAGAACTCTGGTTCCCCTGCTCGTTTTTGTCCTGTGGGAAGTGAATGGCACGATCTCGGCTCATAGAAACCTCTGCCTCCCAGGTTCAAGCGATTCTCCTGCTTCAGTCTCCCAAGTAGCTGGGATTATAGGCATGCACCACCACATCTGGATAATTTTGAATTTTTAGTAGAGATGGGGTTTCTCCACATTGGTCAGTCTAGTCTTGAACTCCCAACCTCAGGCAATCCGCCCGCTTCAACTTCCCAAAGTCTTGGGATTACAGCTATGAGCCACTGTGCCTGGCCTCTATATTTTCTTTATGTACATAAATTTATTCTCCATGTACATAATCTCTTCTAGAAAATGGAAGCAGAGAGAGTATTTTTTAATTCACTCTATGAGGCCAAATTACCATAATGCCAAAATAAGATAAAGACATTTCAAGAAAGGAAGACTACAGACCAATATCTTTCATTAATACAAATGTAAAAATCCTCAACAAATATTAACAAATTGAGTCCAGCAACAATTAAAAAGACTTACGCACCACAACAAAGTAGGACTTGTTTTGGGTATGCAAGACTGATGGTTCAATATTAGAAAATTAATTCATGAAATCCACTAATGAATAGAAGAAAAATCACATGATCATATCAATTGGTGCCAAAAAAAGCATTTGGAAAAATGCAACACTTACCCAAAATAAAAATTCTCAATAAACAAGGAATAAAGAGGAACTTCCTCAATTTGATGAAAATGTCTGCCAAAAAATGTAGCACTAGTATCCTACTTAACGGTGAGAAAGTAGATGCTTTCATTTTGGATAGGGGGGAAAAAGGCAAACACGTTTACTCTTACCATTCATTGTCATCATTGTATTGGAAATCGTAGCTGGTGCAATAATACAAGAAAAGGCAAAAAAAAAAAAGTATATAGATTGAAAAGAAGGAAATAATACTTGTTCCCAGGCAGCATTGAAAAATCCCAAAGAATTAACAAAAAAATAATTCCAGCACTAAAATGTGATTATAGCAAGGCAACAAGATACAATGCTAATATATCAAAATTAGTTAACTTTTGTTTATACCAGCAGTTAACAAATGGAATTTGAATTACACAATTAAAATACAATGCCATTTATATTAGCACTAAAACAGGAAATTCTAGGGTTTATATAAAATAGTATTTCAAAATTTATGTGCCAAAAACTACATAATCTCATAAAATCAATTAAAAGACATCTAAATAAGTGGAGAAATAATCTGTGTTCATGGATTAAAAGTCTCAACACTGTCAGTATGTCACATCTTCCCTACCTGATCAATAGATTTAAGTCAATCCCAATAAAAACCCCAACTGCTATTTTATGGATATAGACAAAATGATTCTAAAGTTTATATGGAAAGACAAGGAAAGCAAAACAAAACAAAACAAAATAGCCAACACAATGCTGAAGAAGAAGAATAAAGTCAGAGTACGGACATTACCTGACTTCAGGATTTCCTGTAAAGCTACAGTAATTGAGGCGATGTGATAATGGCAAAATAATAGACAGCAATGGAACAAAAGAGAGCACAGTAATTCACTTGTACAAATATAGTCAGCATATCTTTGACAAACTAGCAAACACAATACAGTAGAGAAAAATTTGTCTTTTTAACAGATACTGGAACAATTGGAAGTCCATATGTTATAAAATGAATAGACCCAGAGGTCACATCTTTCACAAAATTAATGCAAAATGGACCATCAATGAAAATGCAAAACATAAAACTATAATAGCTCTAGAAGATGACAGAGGAGAATATCTAGGTAACCTTGGATATAGTGATGAGTTTTTGTATTTAACACCAAAAATACTTTTCATTGGAAAAAAATTGATAACCTGCACGTCATTAAAATAAAAACCTTGTGCTTTGTTATTGACATTGTTAAGGAAACGCAAAGACAAGTCACAGACTGGGAGAAAATATTTGCAAAACACATATCTGATAAAAGGCTTATGTTCAAAATATGCAAAGAATTCTTAAAGCTCAACAATAAGCAAATAAACATACCAATTAAAAATGTAGCAAAGATGTAAGCAGACATCTTACCAAAGAAGATAAATAGATAGCAAATAATCACATTAAAAGATGTTCACATCTTTTGCCATTAGAGAATTACCAATTAAAACAACAAGCAAATACCACTATACACCTGTTAGAATGGCTAAAAAGACAAAACAAAACAAAACCCCACACAATATCAGACGCTGGTGTAGATTAACAGAAATAAAAATTCTAATCTATTGCTATTATAGATATAATCTATATCTTTTCTAATCTAATGGGACAGCACTGTATGGAGTGGAAATTTACTGATCAGTAAGTGGACGAGAGCAGAGTGGTCCATGTAGTAATGGATTAGAGTTGGAGACAACAGCAAGATCTTATGTTTAACTTAACATAATACCAATAGCCGTATATAGAAATACTTATAGATATATCTATATAATAAGTAGTATATACACACATATTTCTTTCCTCTGTCATCTGAGAGCGCCTAAATAAATGACACTCTAGTAGCAACAAGCACACCTAGTACCCAGATATTTGTTTCTAATGTCATTCTTCAATAAAAAGAGCCAGGAATCCTATCCTTGGAGACATGACTGCTGCTATGACTAGGGCATGAAATATACAAGATGAACCTGGAACATCTTTAATGTCAGTAAATAAGAAAGTGCTAACAGGCACACACACACACACACACACACACACACAACACCCCATACATTGATGAGTGCGTAACAAAGGGCACAAGATCCAACTTAAAAGGCTCCCAATGGCAAAAGCTAAAACAAGCTGAGCAGCAAAATAAACAAAGTAGCATAGAATTACAATTCAAAGTCTAAAATAATTATATGTGAGTCAGTACTGATGTAAGTAAATTACTAAATATTAATAAATGAAGAAGTGACACATTTCACAGGTAAAAGAATTCTGTAGGTTCATTATTCTGCAAAAGGTGAAGCACAAGACTCTATTCATCAAGTGTGGACTACACATAGTCACCCATTTCCAAAGAGTCAGTATGGAGTGGGAGAAAAGAGTAATTTTATAGTGGAGAACCCTGATAAAAATTATTTCAGCCAGGTAATCAAGGCCAGCATCATCTGTCATAAATCATTTTGATAAAGTTAACCTTGATATGTAATGAAAATTGTTCCTTACCTTTATATTATTCCTCTCCAAAACTTGTAACCCCAGTCTAATTATGACAAATATAGGCATATTCTAACAGAGGGGCAGTCTACAATAAACCGACCACCACTCCTCAAAACTGTCAAGGACATCAAACACCAGACATGTCTGAGATACTGCTACAGAGAAGAGGAGACTAATGAGACAAGAAAACTTGATGTAATGTGGTACTCTGGATGGAATCTTGGAATAGAAGGGCATAAATGCCAAAGACATTTGAATAAAATATGGACTTTATAATAATCAGACATCAGTATTGGCTGGTTAATTGTAACAAATGCATCATAATAATGTAAGATGTGAGTAATAAGGGAAATTGTGCGGGGGGTTATATTGGACCTCTCTATACTATCTGTTCAATATTTCTGTTGTAAAACTATTATTTAAAATCCATTCGTTAAAAAATGTATTTATGAACAAAAGGGAAAAAAAGAAGAAATAATTTTCCATTTCGTAGAAATACGAGAAGCCTTTAAGTAATAGCTTAAAATTAGCTCTGCTAAAGAAATGACAGTGACCCTCTCCAGTCTCTATTTGATAAAGGGCAGCGTGGGAAAAAGATAATCAGTAAAGTTCCCAAAGTGAGGATCCTTGACTCTTCCTTCACTGAAAGGCTGGAAGGAAAGAGCTGATCCCAAGAGAAATGTGTAATCGCACATTGTTACATCAATCTTATTTTCATTAGCCTGCAACCTCCCCGGACCTTTATATAATCTTTTTTTATCTCCCAGGGCCAGGTGTCTGTCCCCTGACTGACTACCTAAATGAAGAAATGAAGGAATTAATGATTGAATGAGGTATTCAATACATATTTGCTAAGTGAATGAATAATTGGTGCTCAATTTGTCAAATGAGTGAGAGAGGAAATGTCAGTAATCCTTAGACAGACTGAACAGAATTTAAAATAATAAATCTATTCTTCTAGGGAAGTCCCTTAACACAAAAATATAACACAGAAACCATTTCGCTCCTTCATATGTGTTCCTTTTTACCTCCTCAGTCAAAGCAACTTTGACGATTCCCAGGATTCATAAAGTAGTTACTATTTAATGCCTGTTATGGGTCAGGAATCTTAGTAAGTGAGCTTAATAGTACTTCCAGTCCTTAAAAAATTCGGCTCTATCTATTTATTCTCTCTCTCTCTCTCATTTTTGCCTTCCTTATACACATAAGAAAACTGACCAAAGTCATCCAGCTATTGATAAGTGAAATTAAGACTTTAATCCTGCTCTATTTGAACGTAAAGTCCACACTTTTCAGCATACCATTTGCCTTCAAATGCTAATAAATTCACTAATAAATTATTATTATTATTATTATTATTATTTTATTTTATTTTTTTTGAGACGGAGTCTCGCTCTGTCGCCCAGGCTGGAGTGCAGTGGCGCGATCTCGGCTCACTGCAAGCTCCGCCTCCCGGGTTCACGCCATTCTCCTGCCTCAGCCTCCCGAGTAGCTGGGACTACAGGCGCCCACAACCGCGCCCGGCTAATTTTTTGTATTTTTAGTAGAGACGGGGTTTCACCGTGGTCTCGATCTCCTGACCTTGTGATCCGCCCGTCTCGGCCTCCCAAAGTGCTGGGATTACAGGCGTGAGCCACCGCGCCCGGCTACTAATAAATTATTTATTGCTAGGGTGTGCGCGTGTGTTTGTGAGAGCATGGTGGGGTTAATGTTATCTTTCAATTTCTGAATAATTGGCTTGAAGATTTTTTAGTTCTCAGATTTGTGAGCATGGTCAACAGAGGTGAGTGTTCTATAAAGTTTACTTTATTATTTTATGCCAGGCAATACCATGCCATGTTAAAAAAAGTTATTAATAATATCATGTTTTAGAAAAAGTCATTAGCAAGAGTCTAAAGATTAGGTTTCAGTATGCATTTCTGGAGTGAATGGGGTAAACTATGCCTAGGAAGAGATTCTGTTCTCTATCTACTCAACTCAATGAGGGGAAACAAAAGGTAAACGACTTTTTAGATATCCAGTTTCAAAATCTTTAAGATACCTGAGTGATTAAAATGATAAACTAAAAAATTGCTAAGGAACTGAAAAGTTTCAGTGTGCCTAGCTTGATTTAAAAATATTATTTTCATCTTGAGTGACTTGAGAAATCTTTCTGCAGTATAATCTGCAATGATGTCCACATTTGTAAGATGAAAAGCAAACATTATAAGAAATAGCTCCTCTGCCACCTGAAAATTCTGAAACACCTAACAACATCATGGTGAGACTTAAATTTGCTGCTTGACATTAATAGCCAAGCTGGGTATCTTTTGCTTCATAAATTAGAAAAAAAAAATAAGATATACATGTACACATAAATATAGTACTCTGTGTGAAGGCTTCAGAACACACAGGAACATTCAGTGCTGCTACTAATGTTATTTACATTCCAGAATACTAACAGAAAAGTTACTAAATTAAGATTTTTTTAGAAAAAGGAAAATATGTTTGGTTGTTTATAAAAGCAGTAGAATAGAGTTATGGGGGATATCAGTTTAATTACTTCACCCAGCAAGAGCCCATATTTTTTTCAAAGGAGACGTACATATTTATCAGTCAATCATACTACATTTGCATAGTACCTATACAAGGAGCTTCTCAGGGTATTTCACTATACAATTAATTTGCAGCTTTCATAATTAAGAGTCTGCCATGTTAAACAAATGAGACGAAACTGAGAGTTGAAAGCTGTGATCATGTCAGCTCTGAAACTCCAATATAGAAAGTCAGTTACATATCCCCAAAGTCATAGCAATTAAAGTTAAGACAATTACTTGAAGCTTTTTCTTAATTATTCTGTACTCACACTAGCTTTTGGTGGTTTAAGTTTGTTAGATTATATGAGTAAACACTTCACCAATTCTTCTCTAGACTTCACTTTTTATACATCCTGTCTGCATGATGGTTTCTGTGACTGAAACTATGTTTTCTGAGTGCTACCTAATCAGGTATACCAGACTTTTAGAAATGGTGTACATTGCCATCATCACCTATATAACAATAAGGTGTATAACCCTGATTTTTGATGTGTTTTTGGAAACACTTTTTTCTTCTCATTAAAACACAGCTTGAATTTTTTACAAGCTTATCTTTTGAATTTTAGTTATTTTTAATATGTAAAATTAAAACTTACTTGTTGCTGGAATATTAGTTATTATGGATAATATAAATGGGAAATATAGCTATAATTCCTTTCCCCAGATAAAGCATTTTTTAACATTTTGCTGAATTTTTTCAAGCCTTTTTCTAGCAAAATATTTAGATAATTGAGGGTCATATTACATCTGCCCATGGAGGATTAAGTAAGTCAGACACTTAGAAGTGAATTCAATACAAATATGAAAGGGTTATAAGCATGAGTTTTGGAGTCAGAATCTATGAGATGTAGATTTGAATCCCAGATATGCAACTTATATTGGTTAAGTCACTTAATTTATCTAAGCCTCACTGTATTTACCTTCATAATTAGTATTTCAAAAACAGTGAAAAACTAGACAAATATATGAAATGAACAAACAAACAAACAAACAAACAAAAAACCTCTTGCTGGAACTTGAACAATTGGCAACACAAAAGTATGATCCTGAAAGAGGGGAATAAATGAAATAAGGTTTTGGTAGCCCTTGTTTTCTGTGTAGAGACACTTTCCATCCAGATCAGGGAGTAGGTAGGGGAGACATAAGTAGTAAAGTACTGTGTCACTGAGCTGAGAAGACAAAGATCGGATTTGGAGAGGCTGAAGTGGCTGGAATTGCAGAGCATAGTATTAGAAAGAATGGCATTACTTAAATAATGTGCTCTGAAGATCTGCATAGGAGTGTTGCATGAGGCTGGGCAAAGAATAGTTTTCAGAGCTCAAATAGGCCTGGAAGACATTAGAGCTCCACTATGCCAGAGAAGAAAAACTTGGTGAACATTTGAAGCATTCAGTTGGGGATTTCATCTTAGTAGTAAACTAGCCTTAATAACCACAGAAAACCCGAGGATTCACAGTAGTGTAACAACTGCCTATCAAAATAAAGTTCAAAAAGATTTTTAATAAGTACACCACAATTTAGCATTCAACAACATGACATTTATGATGTCTACTATTCAATCTTAAATTACTACATATTCAAACAAGCAGAGAAATGAGAACTGTAACTAGGAGAAAAAGCAGCCAATAGAAACAGACCCACAAAAAACTGAGATGATAGAATTAGCAAGCAAGGACTTATTTAGGGCTCCTATATAATTACAGCGCAGAGAATTACAGCTGAAATAACTGCAAACTTTAGATGCTATTTAAGAAAGAGTCTCTAGGGAAACCCAAGGGCAAGAGTGGACATAAAAGCAAAGGTACTACCTAAAATTTAACCTCTTATGCCACAGCTAGAGCCAACAGAAATTACAGCCTAATTCTAACTAGAAAAACATAAAACCTCACACTAAAAGTTTAGGTATTGAAGTTCCTTTAATCTGATATAATAATGTTCAGGATTCAAATAAAAAAGTACAAAGCATGCTAAAAAACAGTCTGAAGAGACAAAACACCATGATAACTAGACTCAAATATAATGAAACTTTTAGAACTATCAGGCTGAGGATTTAAAATTGAACTAGTTATTATCAGACAGTAATTTTAAATTACTATAATTAATATATCAAGGTCTATAATTAAAAAGTGAACAGCATATAAGAACAAATGGATAATGTAAGCACAGAGAAGAAAACTCTAAGAAAGGATCAAAAGGAAATGCTGGAAATAAAATATGTAATAATACAAATGAGGGATGCCTTTGATGGGCTCAACAGTGGACTGAACATAGCTAAGGGGGAAGTAAATGAATGACAAGCAATACCAATAGAACTTCCCAAATTGAAATGCAAAGATAAAAATAATTAAAAATTTTTAAAAGATTAAGAACTTGGACAGAAGGGAGATTACAAATGGCATAAAAGATAATGTAAAAGAAATACTAAAAGGAGAAAAAAGCAAACAAATAAATGTTTAAAATAATCATGCCTGAATAGTTTTCAGAAATAATGACAAACAGCAGGCCGGGCGAGGTGGCTCACGCCTGTAATCGCAGCACTTTGGGAGGCTGAGGCGGGCAGATCATGAGGTCAGGAGATCGAAACCATCCTGGTGAACGCGGTGAAATCCCTGTCTCTACTAAAAATACAAAAAAAAAATTAGCCGGGCGTGGTGGCCGGCGCCTGTAGTCCCAGCTTCTAGGGAGGCTGAGGCAGGAGAATGGCGTGAACCCGGGAGGCGGCGGAGCTTGCAATGAGCGGGGATCACGCCACTGCACTCCAGCCTGGGCGACAGAGCGAGACTCTGTCTCAAATAATAATAATAATAATAAAAATAAAAAATAAAAAATAATGACAAACACCAAACCATAGATTCAGGAAGTTCAGAGAAAACAAAACAAGATAAATAAACAACAAAAATAATCTACAACCTCAAGAGAAAAAATATTCCCAGTGATAGAGGGTGATATTTCCTAGTTATGTGAGCACATGTATGGGGTACATTAAACAAACATTTAATGAAAGCAAATTTTTTTATTTCAGGAGCTCTCTTATGTCCTAAAAATAAAAAATTTAATAAGATCTGGCACTGGAGCTGGTCTTTCTATGTTTTTATTTCCTTTTCCTTCTACCCACCTATTGATTTTCTTCCTCCCTCTTCTCTCTCTCTTTCCCCCATCTATTAAAATATATACATCTTAGTTTAATAAATGTGTAGTCTATAGCTTAAATAGCAGTCAATAATGAGCAATATAATCAGAAAAAAACATTTGATTTCATTCCTCAAGTCAACTAGCTTTTCTCAGTTTTGAGGTTATGGAACATCTTACAAAAGAGTAAAGTATCTCACAAAGTAGACAGTAAGATTTAGATGGATTAGTAAAAAGAAGTCCCCATATTTGGGGAAAAAAATGACTAAAACCAAATGCTGCACAGCAATATTTTTATGAAGAGATGTTAGAGAGTATGATTTATAATAAACACTCAATAGACTTGGCAACAAACTTACAAATATAGATTTTTAATTTTGAAGATAAGACATTTGACTGTTTCTATTTTCAGATTGTTAATTATACCTGTAACATAGTTAATCTAGTGTGTTGCTTTTTATGTTTGTTAATTTTATGTATTTAGAAGACAATATGGCATTTGGTAAATACTGTAATTTATAATGGACTAAAAGGCATTTTCAGCATGTTTGCAATGTGTTAAAGATAATCTAATTTGTTTTCTGAAAACTGTTGGCAAGCATATATAAAACTCTTTTTGGTAGTAGCTCACATTTGTCAGTTTTCCAAAGTAGTCAAAGTATTTTCACATACATTTTGTTGCTTTGAAGAAATGAGAAATGTATCTGCACTCCAATTACACCAAATGTAAGATTGTTATACAGGGCATTTTAACACTGCCACTTCGACCCAATAGATGCTTCAGACTTTCCATTTTTACTCCAAGGTATTTCAATTCTATGTTAATGACTTCCTTTAATAAACATAATCTCAACATTGATTAATTTTGTTAGATAACAATTTAGGGAGTGGACTCCATTAAATCAAGTATTTCCTTGACAATTTTCTATGAGGTATGGTTTGGTAATTTCTATTATTTTCCTATTCCCATGTAACATTATTTCATGTTCAACAGTTATTTTCTGCATAAACTTAACAAACATGATTTATTTATCAGGGAGTTTCTTTTGTACACACATATGAGATTTTATATTTTGAGAGTTTTTTAAACTATTAATTTTCCAACTCAAATGTTTCTGGGTCAAATATTGCTAGTTTAAATTTTGTCAAAAGTTTAGGAGCCGGGCACAGTGGCTCACGCTTGTAATCCCAGCACTTTGGAAGGCCGAGGCAAGTGGATCAGGAGGTCAGGAGTTAGAGACCAGTCTGGCCAACACAGTGAAACTCCATCTCTACTATAAATTAAAAAACTAGCTGGGTATGGTGGCAGGCACCTGTAATCCCAGCTACTCGCTTGGCTGAGGCAGGAGAATCACTTGAACCCCGGAGGCAGAGGTTGCCGTGAGCAGAGATCGTGCCACTGCACTCCAGTCTGGGAAACAGACTTAGACTCTGTCTCAAAAAACAAAACAAAACAAAAAAAAGAAAAAGAAAAAGGTTTAGGGACTCTTGTATGTTTTTAAAATTATAAATTTTACCTTGTACAATTTAATAATGTGTTGATTATTTCCATCACCATGGGGTTAATGGAAAATAAGACACTGCTTTATTTATTTTTAAATTATTCCATATACCACATATATTCCAAGCTTCATTTTTCCTGATTAGATCTTATCACATATCTGATACATTTGTGTGTGGAGAAAGAAAGAGAGAGAGAGGCAGAGAGAGAGAGAGAAAGGGAATGTAGCACAGGTTTATACTTGGTCAATTCAGGTAGAGTATATGATGTCTGTGTATTACTCTTTCAACTTTTCTGTAGGTTTGAATAATATAATAATAAATAAATTTAAAAAACTGGTATGTGAGCAGTTCAAAGACTATATTGATCATGTTCTCTCTCCTTCTCTCTCTCTTCTCTCTCTTTCTTTCCTTCTTCTTCTTCTTTTTTTATTTTTCCAGAACTGACCCTAATTGCTCCTTTCTTACACTGTCATCAATCCTGAGACACAGAGAACAGGATTGGGCTGGGAAAGATGAGAATTTATACCCTCTCTGAGATACCTACTCTGCTTTGAACATCCTCACTAACTCAAACATCGTTTATATAAAAGTAGAACGCCTCCGGTGCAGTGGCTCACACCTGTAATCCCAGCACTTTGGGAGGCTGAGGCAGGCGGATCACGAGGTCAGGAGATTGAGATCATCCTGGCTAACATGGTGAAACCCCGTCTCTACTAAAAATACAAAAATAAAAATATTAGCTGGGCGTGGTGGCACGTGCCTGTAGTCCCAGCTACTTGGGAGGCTGAGGCAAGAGAATGGTGTGAACCCAGGAGGTGGAGCTTGCAGTGAGCCAAGATCACACCACTGCACTCCAGCTTGGGCAACAGAGCAAGACTCCATCTCAAAAAAAAAAAAAAAAAAAAAAAGTAGAATGAAATTTGGATTTTGGTTTTAGAATAATTCAGTGAGCATTTATTACATAAATGGCAAGCCCAAGATTTAATGTTTTAACATGTATTATCCATTCTAATCCTCACAACAAACATACATCATAACTCCTTTTGGATGAAAATATGGTAATTCATAGAGATTATAAGCATGTTTGCTAACAATCAAATAATTCTTGAGAAAATTGGAAATTGAATCTGTCTCCCAGGATTTCAAAAGCAGTTATCTTACCATTTACTTAGAAGTTCCTAAATTCAGAATTTAAAATCAGGTGGGCCTAGGTTTGAATTGCTCGCCTCCTCTGAATAGAAACATAAAATTGAACAGGTTCCTTCTCCAATCTGAGCTTCAGTTTCTCATATGTAATGAAAACATAATTTGCCCTGCAAGATTATGACAATTATGTATATTGTATCATAAATGTTTAGTTATAGGTGCTTAGCAAATGAAATTATTTTCATTAGATTCTTGAGAAATAGCCTCAACATTTTCAATTATTTTATTGTGAAAAACCATTTTTTAATTTCAGCAATCTATATTTCCTGATGCCAAATATGATTAAATAAGCTATTAATATTCTTTTCAGATACTCTCTTTTATTGGTTTTCTTTTAAATTAATTATCTAATTATCAAAGAATTTGATGACATTTAATATTTTTATAAACCTTAACTTCTGAAAAAGCCTGAAAATGGTGAAAGTTCATCATGTCTTAAAAGGCAGGCAAATAATAAAAACTGATGTAAAGCCCCTGTTTGTCACTTTCTTAGAAATCATTTAATCAATCAATAATTATTTGTTTGATAAATGCTATGAGACCCATACTGTATGAAAATAAAATATGGTCTCTTAAATCCATGAGAAATGACTATTCTGAGAAATTTAATTTAAAGATATGCAAAATTCCATCTATAGAAAACAAACTAATATTTAGTGACCACCATTATTTGGATTGCTGAGTATGTTTAACTTAATAAAATGACTGAGACATTTAAGGATGTTTTCCAGAATTTTGACACTAAGTCACTATTTCTAAATGTGATGGCCACATTAGGAATAGACCTTGGATTTAGAGGTAAGCCCTCCGAACTTACCTCTGAGTCAGTCAAGTCTTTTACTATTCAAAGTATGTTCTGTTTATAAGAAGCGTGACTAATATATGGGAGCTTATTAGAAATGGAGGAATCAAACATCACCCCAGACCTCTAGAGTCAGAATATGAATTTAACCGTGTCCCCAGGTAACTCACATGCATACTAACATTTGAAAATGACAGTCTAGTCTGTCTCTCTTTTTTTTTTTTCTGGTGTTTATAGGCACAAAAATGAAATTTGTATACCACCAAAAAGCAAAGAGGTGTTCTAGACATCCCATGCAAAAATGTAGGTATTTTCCTGGCTTAAAAGTATTCCAAACCTGTTCCTAATAAATACTTATCTGAGTGAAACAAAATGCCTCCACTATCAGGGAAGCTTGGGCTCAATTCTAATTATCCAGTATGAAAAATTGACTTTAATTAGTCTTATTTTGGAAACGAGCAGTGGTTTTTTATTTATCAGAATTGTTGGTTAATTAAGCAAGGAAATACTCCAGGCAATGTATTTCTGGATGTAGGACAAGACAGAGTGAAGGATGTGTGAAAGGTTTAGTGACTTGCCCATCATCTTATACAAGTGCACTTCTTTCCTTGCAATGTGCTGCCTAAATGGGTCTCATTATGCTTAAACTAAAGGAAATATCAGCACCTGTAGGGGAGAATTGCAGCCCTGATTATTTTCAATTGCAGCCCTGGTCATTGTCGCAGTATTAGACATGTTTGTTTAAATTCAAATCAGAAAGTTCCACTGAAAGTTCCAGCATTTGTAATCTACTTGGTAATTTACCTTAGAGCAATATTTGAATAACAAAAAGCTTTTTAATAAAAAAAATTTAAAGCAACCAGGAAAACAAAAACAAAAACCTTACTTTCCAAGGGCAAAACATTCCAGTTTTACAGATGAATCCTTTGCAGCTTGTATAGTTTCAGGAAAACGCACTTCAATCTTTGGTTCATATTCCCCCATCACACCTGTTAAATATCAAAAGAGCTAGCAGCATTTCTGGAGAATAGAAGTTTTCTATGAAGTAAATGCTTCATTAACCAAAACCTGATTATTTCTTCTTAATAAGAATTAGGGCTTTCAGTTAAGAATTGGATACATATAGATTCTAAAATGCTTCTGTGTTTTCAAAAAAGATACTTTTCTAGTGATATCCATGTTTATCTACCTTTCAGGAAACTCAAGAGAGCCAGATCTGATTAATAATAATAAAAAAAAAAAAGGAATTTTTCAGATAACACTGTAAGAAGTCCACTGCAGTAGGTCTTAATCCAAAATAACAGTAGTTCTGCAGCAAAACGTATAAAGTCATCACATTAATTGAGATTAAAAAAGTAAATATTCACATATTAGTACAATAAGGTTTTGTTGCTAAATAAGTTTGCTGTACACCTATAAAAATTTGTTTTAAGTTTTAAAATTTTCAATGCAAGAAATTGGGGATATGTGCTAAGATAAGAATAAGATAATGGTATAGCCTATTGTAAATATACTACCTACCAGAGGAGTTGTAACAGAAATATATCTATATGATATTCTCATTAACTTAATTAATTTAATCAATGACACCTCAAGATTATTTAAATACTTTGATCATTTTTAATATATATACCAAACAACAAAGTAATACATTCCTAAAATAAATACATTGTTGGTTGCTAATATAATTGTAAAAAAGTAAAAATTACAAAATATATATGAAACAAAAATACTTCATTTTTAAGACCTTGACCATTATAAACATTCAAAGAGCTTATGGTGAGAAGGTAGTGAGTACTACTTCAATCAACTAAGTTGGTAGGTTTTATTCTTTTTCGCTTTCTTGATGTCTGATATTTCTTATATGCTTACGTGTAAAAGAGGTTTGATTTTTGTGTTATATACAATGCTTTTGCTCTACTTTTCCTGTAAATGTGTTCAAGGGAATAGAGTGGATAGAAAAAGGAAGGAATGAAGAAGGGAAGAAGCAGAAACTCAGAGTAGACAGCAAACAAAAAGAGGAAAAACATAGTAGAATCTCCAAGCATATTGTTGGCTCATGAATTCTTCTGGTCATAAACAGGAGTATTCATTGAAGGAGAGAAATTGAACTTAGGAATAAGTCTAACGGTTGCTGAAATCTTAATGAAGATCTTTCAAATATATTTGGGTGGTTAGTGATTATAAAAGCTCTATTATAAGAACTCCTTCTATGGGACTTGTTCCACAATTCTGTTATCCTTTATTAGCAGTATATTCTTGCTTTTCTTCAACTCTTCAGAGGGGAGAAAATCTCCACGAGGTATTGCATTTCAAGTCCTGAATACAGTCATAAAATGCACCAACAAATTTTCTATCTTTATGAATCCCACTGTGAACATTTAATTAAAAAACAACTAGAGAATTTTTCCACTTCAATGACTTCCTTAAACTTTCTGGCTCTCTAAATCTTGTACCAGCTATGACTTGACTAAGCTACAAAACTCGTGAGAGACTAATCTGGATTATGTTCGTTGGAGGAATATAATTATTATAAATCTTGCGTTTCATTCTTCTCTGGAATGCTCATAATTAATGTTGGTTAGCTTTGCTTTCCTTGGATATGAACTTTTCCCCCCATTTTGCCAGCCATGTAAACAAAGGGTGAACAAAAAAAGGGCAAATATGAAAATATGGGGGCATTAAAAAGTAGCTGCAACATATGTTCATTAAAAATATATTAAGTCAATTATATAAGTTTGGCAGCACCCACACGTGCACACATACACACACGCCAACTCCCCCAAACATCATTTTTGTTTTTATAAAGTAGTCTTTAAGCAAAAAAAAAAAGACAAGCCATTTCAGTGCCAGAAAGGAGATGGCTTGGTATACCCAGAACCATGTCTACTGCACCATGTGGGTGAATTAGATAATTTTCTCTTATATTTTTGGTTTACGTATTTGTGAATTGAACCTAAACTCATAGATAACTTGGCTCCATCAAACAAGAAGGAAACAGAAAGCTTTACGAATCTTCCCAGGCTTTAAGGGACACAGATAAAGTATATTCCCAAGAGAACTCATTCTCTTACCATCAGTGCGCTGCACTAATGGAGTGGGTGGACCTTGAACGCTTCTCTGGGCCTCTTTGTTTGTTATAAAGCAAGTATAGTTGCCCACATCTGATGGTTCCACTTTGGCAATGTACAAGTTTCCCGTCTCTTGAGATACAAATCGCCTATTGTCCTCTTGGACGTATAAGGGATTATCATTGAAGGTCCATGCATAAGATAAATCTGAAAAACAAGAAAACAAAACAAAACCAAACCATACTGTCCTTACTGCATTCTGAAAATTCTTTGTCCTACTTCCCCATAAATAGAAGAAAATTGTGCCTCTATTTGCTCAGTTGATAACTGTCATCTGGTGTAATTGTAATATTCCCTTATATTGAAATATAGCTCAGGTTAGATGATAAGTTATGTGGGCACTCTGCCCATCATTAACTTTTTGGGATTAAGGATGTAACAATAAGATGTTATGGAAATAAGTGGATGAGTTTATTAAGAAATGCCATAAGATGTATAAAGTAATAATGGTTCCAAATGTACACTGAATTCCTTCAGAAAAACTTATGCTGCTTCAAAGCAGTGTTTCTCAATGCATTATCAGAAGAATTAAACATACTTACAGGTATTTGTTAAAAATTTAACTTAAAAATTTAAGTTCAAAAAGTCTATCACAGACCTTGAAGTTCACTCATTTGATCATTACATAATTTCTTTTTTATTTTTATAGAGACGGAGTCTCACTATGTTACCCAGGCTGGTCTCGAACTCCTGAGCTCAAGTGATTCTCCTGCCTCAGCCTCCCAAGTGCTAGGATTACAGGCATGAGCCACTGCACTGGCCTGATTATTACATAATTTTAAGCAGCTATTCTGTGACTGTTTTAGGTCTTAGAGTAAAACCAAACAAAACCTGTGCCCTATAAAGCTCACACCGGTTACTGCTAATTGCCAATAATGTGGATAATCTCAATGTAGGATGACATATGCCTTGACAAAGGCATTATAGGGAGCCCAGAGAAGACGCCTAGAATGATGTGTCATCAGAAAAGACTTCTAAGAAGTAATTCCATTTTGAAACCAGCAGGATAAACTAGAGCTATCCAAGTGATGGGGGAGTAAACAAGTATTTCTCCAAGTAACTATCAAGAGCATGAAGATGAAACAGGGCACACATTGCTTTTAGTGAACATCAATCAGTCCATCTCTGGAAATCTTGTGGGTAACTGTATAAATGACATAATGAGCATATGTTAAAATGCACAGAACTTGTGTTCTGTTTAATCACTTGTGACCATTATATACCCCCTGTAACCATCATTCCCCAAGTAAAATAAGGAAGATTTCCATGTCATCAGAAATTTTGTCATTTTTTTTCTACCGTTGCAACCACTACTGGATTTCTATCATCATAGATTATTTCTGCTGTCATTTGTATGTCATAATAAAACAAAAAGAATGTACTATTTTATGTCTGATTTCTTTCATTTAACATGATTTTAAGGTTCACCTATTGTTTTCATGACTATAAGTCCTTTCTTCCATTATATTGTGGGTAGTATTCCATTTTATGAATATATCACAATTTGATTAGACACCTTCCGGTTGATGAGTATTTGGATTATTTGCAGACTGAGGTCATTATGTATTAGGCTGAAATAAGTATCCTTGTCTAAGACTGTCAGTGAACATTTTTATTATTCTTGGCTAGATTCCTAGGAGTAAGCCATAATGTAGATATATGTTTAACTTTATAAGAAATGACAAGAGAATTTTCTAAAGTGGTTGTACCAGTTTATACTTCCACCAGCAACATTTGAGAGTTCCAATTGTCCCACAGCCTCACAAAAATCACATGCTGTCAATTTCTTTTTTTAGCCAGAAATCTTTTAGCAAAGGCAAATATTCATATGTATTAAAGCTTGGTGAATATATTTCTTCCTGAAGCTAAGACATTAGGTGCACTGTGGAAACTAGGTAGAATATCTAGGGAAACAGAAGAATATAGCTGGTCCAAAGGGACTCCCAAAATAGGCGGAGTATATCGGTACTCAGGGTGGAGAAGGGGAATATACTACAGCTAAGTCAAAAAAAGTCTTCACTTGGACGGACCCTCATACACTTTGGAATTATAACTCACAGGGGAGTAGTTTATGCTTCTTGGAGCCTCTTGTCCAAACAGAGAGCTGAGCTGCCATTTGCCAACTATACTTACATTAAAAATTGGCACAGAAGCAAGACATAGCAGAGACAAAAGAAGCTAATTATTTGTTCCAGTAGGTTTCCTCAGCTGGGAACAGACCACCTGAAACATTCTTCACTAACCTTATTAAATTTAAATTCCCAAAAGTAAAAGGGGACAAAACAAACTGACAGCTATTTTGGACTTAAATCTGATCTATAGAGACAAACTCTTGAAAATGGGAATGAGGGAATATTGTCATTTGGTCATCCCTTCCATCAAGAAAAAAATTGTGTGAAGCATGAACCACACACTTAAGGAATGAGATTTTAGGAAGGAAGAAATAAAGGAAAAAAGGAGAAAGAAAAAAGAGAGAAAGGAAAGGTGGAAGGAAGGAAAGAGAAAGGAGGAAAAAGTTAAACTGTTAATAGTGGGGAGGAACAAAATAATTAATTTCTCAAAACAATTTATAAATGATGGCAGTAAAAAGAAATTTATCTCTGCAGACACAACCCTGATATCATTCCCAGGAATGAAGAAGACATGAAGTAAAGATTTGACCAGGAACAACAGGAACACAGAAATGCTACTTGTGCATGAAGAGAGAAAATGCAAAAAATGTCATTAAACCATAAAAGTAGTGTCAGGTGGGAAAAAAACCTAAGCAGCATTGTTATGTAAAAAGCATGTTATGAGTGTGGGAACTGTGTGTGTGTGTGTGTGTGTGTGTGTGTGTGATGGTTATGCAAATTCTTACATTTAAAAACCTGGAGATGTATACAGTGGTTTTCTCAGAGTGAGTGGAGGGAAATACAAAAGGCTTTTACTCTCTTTGTAATGTGTTTCTGTCATATTATAATTTTAAATTACTATGCATTTTTTTGTGTAACTGGAAGAAAGAATCAACAGGATAAGAATAGTGTCAGAAAGGCTAAACACTAGAATGAGCTGCAACTTTTAAAAACAGGGTGGATAACATTTCTTATTCTTACTCTGAACTGTTCAAATTGATGTTTTATGTTTTATGCAGGCATTGATTCCCAAACCTGATGCACATTAGAATCACTAAAAAAGCTTGCTAAAATACAAATAGCTAACTCAATTCTTAGCAATTTAGTTTTATTTATTCTGTCTGAGCCAGGTATCATGGAATCTGTGTTTTCAACACCCTCCAAATGACGCATGCAATTGACAGAAATATTTTGTTCAGAGCACCCATTATTGAAAGAGGAATTAAAAATCTCAAGTTTATCAAGAGAGAAAAAACAAAATGTAGCAAAGGCCAGTCACAAAAGAAAGTGATAAAACTTTGACTTTGGCTCTGGAAAAAAAAGATTTTGGAAGCCTATTACAACTGTCTTTTTACATTGAAGGGCTGCCACGTGCATAAAAAGTTAAATAAAACCCTCTCTATCAATGTCCAGAAGGCAAAAGTAGGACTCGGTACTGTTGGAGGTGACAGAATGCTGTTAGACTTAATATAATAAAGAACAGTCTACATTTTAGAAGTATAGCAGTAGATGATTTACTAGGTTGTGAGCTCTTTATCATTAGACATGATCAAGCTGAGTGTGGATGAATACTACTTGGGAAGTTGCAAAAAAAATATTATTTTGACAATGGATGGGGATTAAACCTAAGCTTCTATGAATGGTTTACTCCACCCTCAACATTCCTTTGATCTCCCTACAAGTCTATGCTTTTGGATCAAGTATGCATAAATGCAATTTGCTTTTAATTTTTGAAAAATGCTTTGAGATTCTTGTGCTGTTCTCATGTATTGAGTCTTTATTTTCTTTTGCAAGTCCCTATTGGAGTCTTTCATCATTCCATGTGGTCTCTTGCTTCAAAGTTTCTTTACTGACGTTCTTTGCTGCCTCACTTCTAAGCCTGTTGCTGTCTCCACCAAAGAGATGCTCAAAGGGTTTTTGTTTGAAACCAGAATCATCTAGATAGTAAATTTTTCTTCAATATAAAGAGGAGGGAAAAAATGTAGTTCAGATTCCCCTGTTGTCATTGACTCCTCATCTTTTGAACCTTTTTGTGAAATAAAGACAATCTTGAGCAAATTCCCAGGGCCATGTCTCAGCTTACGGATCCTTATTCAATGCCTATTTGTGGAGAGAAATACGCTTTAGCTCTCTGAAATCCAATGTCACCCCTTTCACTTAACAAAAATTACAGGTTGCCGCTAGTGCCCAAGAAATCTTTGTATTCTTCAACCTGTAATCTTGGGACCTGAGACTGTAATTTTCCTCTCTCCCTTGGTGAATTCATTTTTACCTTAGCTGCTAAAACTTCCCAATCTATTCCTACATGTGGTGTGTCCTTCTTTAATAGTGGGATATTTAGAAGCTGCTGGAAGAATCTAGTCCAGAAATAGGGAAGATTACATAAAGATTAATAATAAATTCAGAAAAAAAACTTGCATTTCATCACGCCAGCAATTGCTTTATGAGGCAAAAAAATATTGCTAATAAGCCCGTTATACAGAAAGGGTGCAAGAACTAAGTGCAAAGGTAATTTCCCAAAATTGTATTCATAACGTGTGGGAGGAGTAGGGCTTGAACCTAGATTCTTCACATGCCAAATCTTTGCTCTTTCCCTAATAATAGTGTCACAGGCGTTTGAACCAGAGCAACTCCATCTTGAATAGGGACTGTGTAAATGAATCTGAAACCTACTGGGCTGCATTTGCAGGAAGTTAAGGCATTTTAAGTCACAGGATGGGATAGGAGGTCAGTACAAGATACAGATCATAAAGACCTTATTGATAAAACAGTTTCAGTAAAGAAGCCGGCTGAAACCCACCAACACCAAGATAGCAATGAGAGTGACCTCACTGCTACACTCCCATTAGTGCCACAACAATTTATAAATGCCATGGTAGCATCAGAAAGTTACCGTATATGGTCTAAAAAGGGGAGGTATATAATGATTATTTAGCATATAATCAAGAAATAACCATACAAATGGAAAACCAGCAGCCCTCAGGGCTGCTATGTCTATGGAGTAGCCATTCTTTTATTCCTTTACTTTCCTAATAAACTTACTTTCATTTTGCTCTATGAAAACGCCCTGCATTCTTTCTTGTGTAAGATCCAAGAACCCTCTCTTGGAGTCTGGATCTGAACCCCTTTCCCATAACAATAGCTTTCTACTTTTCAATATCTTTACAATTGATCCTCTTTTTCTATGTTCATTTCCTCTCCTTGACTCTTCCTCCTCACCTTTAACCTTCCTTTAAAACTCCCAAGCTCCACAAGTAACCAACCTTACTCACATGCTAAGACAAATGTTCCTCACTGTCCATTCCCTCCCCCATTAACATTGCCTGTCCTGTGTCCAATTTCTAAGAACTTCATAGATTAATTAGTTAAACTGTCATTTGCAATTACTGTAAAGTACTTATTGGTGATATTATCAGGGAGTAGAACTGATATAAAAACTTGTAGAAGTAAATTTTCCCTCTTAAATGGGCATCTCTGAAGCAGAGATTCTAAAACTTCATGTATCAGAACCCCTTGAAAGACTTGCTAAACCACAAGCCGCTGGGCTCCACCCTCAGACTTTGTGATTCAGTAAGTCTGAGGAGGAGTCAGAAAATCTGTGTTGCTAACAAGCTCCCAGGTGACAATAACACTGGGGGATCTGGAGCTACACTTTGGAAATCATTGATAAAAATGATAAAACTCTGTCTCCTCTGCATAATCACACCGGGAAGGGAAACACCTGAATTTTTAATGGTGGACCAACTTGTACATTGGCGTTTGAGTGGTGTGTTGGAGTCTGGAGAAAAGGCCATTTCTTAGTTTATAAATTCATAAAATGTCTGGGATGGCAGGGATTTGTGAGACCTGCCAGCCCTACTCTTCATTTTTACAAGTGAAGAAGCAGAGGGGAATAGATGTAGCAGCAGCTCTGGGAGTACAATCAAGGCGCCCTTTTGTGCCCTCTGAATTGGTGAAGATGTAAAGCTGCAAGTCTTTGCTGTCATAGTATTTCTCACCCTGCCCTGCTCCCTTCTCCCCATGGGCTGGCTCTTCCCATTCATCTGAACAGCCAGCGTGCACTGGGGGCTTTTATCTGTTTTGTTCCAGCATCAGCCACTGCTGTGCTTAATTTGTATATCTTTTAATGGGGAAAGAAAAAAAAAAAACCTTCCAAATTGGAAGTTTAAAAACCTTCCCATTTGGCTTTTCTTAATTAAATGTATAATTCATGATCCACTTAGGTTGAAACCATTGAATTTTTAAATATTTTCTCCACCATGTATGACATTTATCGGTTATTAATGGTTGTGATGCATTTTTCCTGTGATGATTCAGCAGTAGCATTAGAGTTGAATGATAATTGGTCCTTCCTGAAGCATTTTTTGTAGTTTCACAATGACACCATCCTCTACAATTTTATTATTATTAGAAACGGCAGATCTGCAGTAAGCGATTGAAGACTCTATCTGCTGCTCTCTCAAGCATACAACAAATCCTATTTTCCCCAGAGCATGATTATGTTTTGACATCTTTTACAGCCCTATATCTTGTACTGTAATATTTAAAATACAAACAAGAAAGATATATGCAATTATACCCATTATATAGCATGTAATTTTTATTAGATGAAAAATATGTCATGTGAAAGAGAACCATCATGATAAACATTGACACTGAGAACTTCTATTGGCACTGTAGAACAGATCTCAAAACTGGTAGCATGTTTCCTGAGGCAGAAAATAAATGAGCAGAATAAAGAACTTGAAGTATAGTGTTCAGATTTGCTGGGTAAATCCCCCCTTTGGAATATTCCAGAATGTGTGTACTTTACTGCAAATCTTGTGTAGTGCTCCAGGGTTAAATGTGACTGACTCTTGGGTGGTAAATCATGGTTATGCTAGCTCAGTGGCAAAAACCTAATCCAGGAAGAATAATTCCTTTTCTGGACTGAAGTCATTGATATTAGGGCCGAGGAAGTTTATGATGTAACACAGAAAAGTGCCTAACACCTTTAAAATCCACTCCTCTTTGAATTTCCAGTCATTCCACAATTACTGCTTGATCACCTGGATTTTATTGGATCCCTTCTGATTTACACACCTACTGTTTGGAATCAAGGAGATGGTGGTCTTTATGGCCTACGAATGACAGTTAAATAAAGGTCTCATGGGTTCCTAATATTGCTAAGTTCCAAATAACTATAGAACTGGTTGTACATTGGCCAAAACTACTTGGAGAAGGAATGAAAACACAGCTGTCTCAAGGCAAACCCCAACACTGGGGTTCAGCCTGGGAGGCCACATGAGTTCTTGGCTTCTCACATGAAGGGATTCAAGAGCAAGTCAACAGTGTAAAGTGAAAGCAAGTTTATTAAGAAAGTAAAGGAATGAGAGTGGCTACTCCATAGGCATGGCAGCCCAAAGGGCTGCTTGCTGGATATTTCTGTGGTTATTCCTTGCTCATATGCTAAACATGGGGCGGAATATTCATTAGATTCCCAGGAAAGAGGAGGAGAATTCCCAGGACTGAAGGCTCCCACTTTTAGACCATATTGGGTAGCTTCTGGAAGTTGCCATGGCATTTGTAAACTGTCATGGCACTGGTGGGAGTGTCTCTTAGCATGTTAATGTATTATAATTAGCTTATAATGAGCAGTGTGGATGATTAGAGATAGCTTTTTTCACTATCTTGGTTTTGGTGGGTTTTGATTGGCTTCTTTACCACATCTCATTTTATCGGTGGGGTCTTTTTGACCTGTACTTTGCAAAACCAGTCCTACCGGACTCTTATCTCATAGCCAGTTTCTCAGTGAATTGCTGGGAAACCTCCAATTCTAAGGGAGACCGAGTAAGTCATAGGATACAAATATATGGTGAATACAGCACATGGATGAGTCTTGACTCTTTATCCAATTTGCCAGTCTGTGTCTTTTAATTGGGACATTTAGCCTGTTTACCTTTAAGGTTAATATCGTAATAGCAAAGACTTGGAACCAACCCAAATGCCCATCAGTGATAGACTGGATATTATGCCTATCTATCAATGATAGATTGCCACATTTTCTTTAAAATGTGGCACATATACACTATGGAATACTATACCATAAAAAAGGGATGAGTTCATGTCCTTTGCAGGGACATGGATGAAGCTCGAAACCATCATTTTCAGCAAACTAACACAAGAACAGAAAACCAAACACCACATGTTCTCACTCATAAGTGGGAGTTGAACAATGAGAACACATGGACACAGGGAGGGGCACATCACATACCGGGGCCTGTTGGGGGTTGAGGGCCTAGGGATGGTACAGCATTAGGAGAAAAACCTAATGTAGATGACCGGTTGATGGGTGCAGCAAACCACCATGGCACATGTATACCTATGTAACAAACCTGCACCTTCTCCACATGTGCCCCAGAACTTAAAGTATGATAACAAAAAAAGAAAGAAAGAATTACTCCCTATCTCCCCGACATCTGGCCCTACTGCCACAAAGTGTACCAGTGTTGGAAAACCCTGGCTTCTACAAATGGTAACAGGCTGCAACAGGAGAATTCTGTTTGATGTGCTGGAAAACAACGAAAACAGTCTTTCTAAGAGTGAATGGAGTCTGAAAGTGGAGGGAAGGAATGTACAAACATGGGACTTAAAGAAATAAACTTCCTAGAGGGCTGACTTTGGCCAGCTATGAAGAGTGGGAAAAGCCATGAGCTTCCTGGTTCTAACAGTGTACACTAATTTTAGGTAAATCAGTCGACCTCTCCGTGGGTTGTTTACACAGTCTCCAGTAAAGAACTCTTGCTATCTCCTTGTACTATTCAACAACTTTTAAGTGTCTCTTCTAGACCAGATTATGCCAGAGAAAATTAGGCAGTGGAATAAATGCACTGGTGTTTAGACAGGATCTTTAGAATTCCAGAGACAAGATCTTGGTCAAGTTATGTTATTAGTTTAGTTCAGTTAACTATAGTTGTTAGTTAACACTAACAATTTTAACACAATACTCAATTTGTAAAATTGACATATCTTTCCTGAAAATGTTAAATGAGTTGAGGTATTGCAAATGCTGAGTTGAATGCCTAGTACACAGTAAGTATTCATTATCTTATCTAATTATGTAGTACTAAATATTACTTATATAAGGTGAGTTCCAAATTTAGCTCTTCAAACCAGATCTTTTGCGCTAAACAGGTAATCCAGCTGCCTGCTGGAAATTTTCACCCTTGTATCTGATTGGTATCTGAACATTAACATCTCCTAAAACAAATTCCTGATTTACTCCATCCCTAAACCTGCTCCCCCTTCATCAACTCCACCCCAATAAATGATACTCCATGTTCCAGTTGGTCTGTCCCAAATTCTTGGAGTTCTCTTTTACCCTTCTCTTTCTCTTATAACCCACATTCAGTCTTTCAGGAAATTATTTTGGTACATACGGAAGATTGGTAATTGTCTACTTGTCTACAGCAATCCACCTGGTCCAAGTCACCATTATATCTCATGAATTAACACAATCACTTTTTAACTGCTTATGTTCTTGCCCCTCTGTGGTCTACTATCCAGAGTAAGTTTTTAAAAATGAAAGTCAGAGAAAGCATGTCACTGTTCTGAATATAACCCAGTGAATTTTCATCTCACTCACAGGAAAAGGCAAAGTACCTAAAATGTCTGAAAGTAAGGCTGTGTGTCCTCATATACTCTCCTGTTTGCTCATTTTACTTCACCTGTGCTGACCTCAGTGCCATTCTCCCAACACGCTGGACATGGTTTCCCTGCAGATTCTTTGCACATGCTCTTTCCTCCACCTGAACTACCTTTACTTAATATGTCTCACTCCCTCACTTCTTTAGTTCTCTGCTCAAATGGCAGTGCAACCTTCTTTTACCTTAGAATATACAATAGCAACATCTACTATTTCCTATCCCCTTTTATTTTTCTTCTGGCTTTTATTACCACCTGTCATGCTTTACATTTCTTTATTATAAGATTCATGGAACTAAAAACTTGGTCTCTCCTCTCCACTTTATCACTAAAATGCGGAAAAACGAGTGGCACTTAGTAACTACACAATAAATATTTGTTGAGTGAATACTCAGTGTACAAGTTCAATAATATGGTTATTATCGTTACTATTATTATTATACCAACAGGGACTATTGGGCCTGTCTGCCTTTTACACATTCAAAGGGCCTCAGAGTAACATGTCCACTGCCAATTTGACCTACCCACTAAGACAAAAGCACTTTCATTTACTCCAGAAACAGCAAACGCACCAACTGGAGGAAGAGCATATTAAATTTTAGCGCTTTTTTCTCTACATAATTTTCCTCTTTATTCTATAACACAATTTTGAGCCTTTGCTAGGAATGACTTTTAATTTAAGTGGAATTGTCAACGTCTTTATTGATGCAAATACAAACAGCGGGCTCAGACAGTAGTGCTATCTTCCTGCTACAGACATAGATGATCCAAACTTCTGGCATTAATTCAATTGTTCTACCAACTTGAAAGTTGGATCTGAGGAGGGAATGGAACATTTCCTCTAAATCAAATTTTAAACTTATAATTTTTATGAGCTCAGGATTTAGAGTTTCTTTTTTGTTTGTTCGTTTGTTTTTTGAGACGAAGTCTCACTCTTGTCCCCCAGGCTGGAGTGCAATGGCGTGATCCTGGCTCACTGCAACCTCCACCTCCTGGGGTCAAGTGATTCTCCTGCCTCAGCCCCCCGAGTGCTTGGGATTACAGGCACACGCCACCACACCTGGCTAATTTTTGTATTTTTAGGAGAGATGGAGTTTCACCATGTTGGCCAGGCTGGTCTCGAACTCCTGACCTCAGGTGATCTTCCCGCCTTGGCCTCCCAAAGTGCTGGGATTACAGGTGTGAGCCACTGCGCCCAGCTGAGAGTTTCATATCCATCGAATAAAGGGAAAGAGTGTTCTTTACTTTGGATAAAGTGAAACTATTACTACATAGTGAAGGAGGTTTTAATTATTGTAGACAATATGTATCGTTGCTTCATTCTGTCATTTTTAAATAAAATTTCCTATGAGGCTGGACTAACTCACTGGGCCCATGAAAGTTTATTGACTACTTGTTTTCATATTCCTCCTTCAGTTTTGGTTTCAAGGGCGTTATGTCTATTCCAAAATTTAAAGGAAATTCTGCCTTCAGCTCTGTTGCAAATAGTTTGTGCAGACTTTTTGTGACGAGTGACTGAAACTTAACAAAAGCTCACTTTTGAGGTGAGTGAGAATCCATGGTGGAAAGACCTTTCTGCATACAGCTCAAAGTTCAGCCAAAGGCACAGTGGCATCCTATGCCCCATAAATAAATAAAATAAATATAAAATAAGTTTTGTGGGCTGGGCGCAGTGGCTCACACCCATAATCCCAGCACTTTGGGAGGCCGAGGCAGGCGGATCACATGAGGCCAGGAGTTGGAGACCCACTCCGTCTCACTAAAAAAACATAAAAAATTAGCCAGGTGTGATGGCATGCACCTGTAGTCCCAGCTACACAGGAGGCTGAGGCAGGAGAACCACTTGAACCTGGGAGGCGGAGGTTGCAGTGAGCCAAGATGGTATCACTGCACTCCAGCCGGGGCAACAGGGCGAGACTCCCTCTCAAAAAAAAGAAAAAATAAAATAAAAGAGTTGTGTGTTGCCTCTTTCTGTTGCATGAACCAAGGGATGACCTTGGAACCCTGCAGGGACATAGTGGAAGAAATAAAATATTTTTGTTTGGCCAACTACTAAATTTCGTTCTGCCAAGCACTGAGAAGCTAAAGGAGTATTGAATTTTTCTGAGATAGGTGTCCAAATGGAGAAGAATTATAACAGATAATCAAGGGAATTGTTGGAGATTGTTGGGAAGATGTAGGAAGTCATAGCCTACCAGTGAGAGCGTTTAGGAGGAACGAAGGAGGTGTCTAACAGGAATCTCAGTGAAGTTTTGTAATCAGATGTGCCTTGTAGTCCTCTCTGTGCTGTCATTACAAAACTTCGTGAAACCTACATTTCTCGGAAATATTTTACAGATAAGATTTTTTGGAAAGATGGGAACAAGGGCTGAGTCTGGTCCAAAGGACAGAGATTCAGTTACAATCACAAAACCCATCTCTGATTAGGGAATAGGATTAAAAGAGAAATATACTCTTCCACTCAGATTACAGAGAATGGTGCCTATTCTGCTTCCACATTTTGAAATGATAAAATAGAGTGTCTTGAACTGTGTCCTGGCATTATTGCCTAGGTTCTTTTTCTTTTCCACTATGATGCCTTCTCTGCTAAAATAACCTTTCCGTGTAAAACCGTTTCTTTCTAGAGGAGCAGCACATTTGCGTTTATGCTTCAAAACTGGGTAGAAAGCATTCACAGAAGGCCTATGCAGGAGTCAGGTCTCTGTTTGCTTATGCAGAAGAAAGGACAGCTCTATAAAAGTACCTGTTTATTTGGTTTATGTTGATTACTCTGTTTCATGGGGTTGTGGCCAATCATTTACATGGAAAAGCCCACTAGACACTTTTCTGTTTTGTGGAGCCATTCTTTGCTGGGTAAATTTATAAAATTTAGCCACGTTGGTACGTTTTCTTACTGTTCTATAAAGTTATACGCGTGTGTGTGTGTGTGTGTGTATACACATATCACACTAAAATATATTTGACAAGCCTGCCTTGTTAAACAAATTTTTTTCTATAATTTATGTGAATACACTAAAAAGAAAGCATAAAGAATTCAGGATATTCTGGTAATATCAAGTTTAACGTGATTTCTCCCTTGTTGCGGAACTCCCTGTGAGACTCATTCTTGCTGACTGTTTATGTTGAAAAAGACAACAGAATTAAATTATCAAAAATTTGATGTAAAAATTTCAGTCTTGGCTGGGCTCGGTGGCTTACGCCTGTAATCCCAGCACGTTGGGAGGCCGAGGCAGGCAGATCATGAGGTCAGAAGTGAAACCCCATCTCTACTAAAAATCCAAAAAAAAATAGTTGTTCGTGGTGGCACACGCCTGTAGTTCCAGCTACTTCGGAAGCTGAGGCAGGAGAATCGCTTGAACCTGGGAAGCGGAGGTAGTGGTGAGCGGAGATCGGGCCACTGCACTCCAGCTTAGGCAACAGAAGAAGATTCCATATCAAAAAAATAATTAAATAAAAATTTAAAAAAATCAGCCGTTATGACCTTCTATCTCTGGGGATTCTGTGGCACTTTTCTTTATGAGAAGCTTTTTTAATATTTACACATGAGATTTAAAAAATAATTTGGCCATGCCAACATTTACTTTACAGTGCTCTGTTAACTCCGTCCGCCCCCATTAATATATTTCTAGGACATTGCTCTGTGAGAGCCATGTGTGGTAGGAAATATAGAGCCTTTAGGGAGATTGGAAACAGAAGAAATAATATTTGAGAAGCATATTGTAGGGCAAAATTCCAAGATGACCTTCAACGACTCATGCCTTTGTATAATTCTCTTCATTTGAGTGTGAGTGTGACTTGTAACAGGATGAGAGATCACGCCCATGATTAGATAAGATTAGATAGCACAGGTTGATTTAAAGAAACTGACTTCAGCTTTTGTAGGCATGGTCTATATCAGGTGAGCCCTTACAAGAGATGGGGCTCTTCCTGACTAAAGAGATTTGAAGTGTTCAAGGGACTTAATGTGAGAGAGATTCTCTGTTCCTGGGTTTGACAATGGACAAATGCTCATGGCCAAAAATTCATCTGCCTCTACAAGTTGAGAGTGTACCTTAACAGCCAGTCATCAAGGAAACAGGGACCTTAACTGCAAGAAACAGGATTCAGCCAACAAATATGCTTGGAATTATGATGAGATGCTACTTGTAACATAAATTAAATCTGGGACCAGGCGCGATGGCTCATGCCTATAATCCCAGCACTTTGGGAGGCCGAGGTGGGCAGATCACCTGAGGTTAGGAGTTTGAGACCAGCCTGGCCAACATGGCAAAACCCCATCTCTACTGAAAATACAAAAATTAGCTGGCTATGGCGGTGCAAAACTGTAATCCCAGCTACTCGGGAGGCTGAGGTAGGAGAATTGCCTGAACCCAGGAGGCAGAGTTTGCAGTGAGCCAAGATCGAGCCACTGCACTCCAGCCTGGGAGGCAGAGCAAGACGCCATCTCAAAAAAAAAAAAAAAAAAAAAAAAAATTGGTATTAGACAATTTGCCATTACTCCCATGCAGCAAGATTATTCAGTTACAAAGGTCTTAATTTAAGGCAGTTTTTGTATATCTATGACTTAATTTTATGGCATTGATCCCACGGGCACTACTATAATGAGAACCTCACATGCTTTAAAAGATCAACATATCCTTTAATGTTGATAGGTGACAAGGTAACAAGGACAAGCGTCTCCTGTCTGGCTGCCTTTTAATTTTAAAAAATTTTTTACATATGGAACTGATTCATTTACAAATATTTTACATTTCTTTTGTTCGTGATTAAACAAAGTTGAAAACAATCTTCAATAGTGTAAAGAATATTTGAATAATATCATAAGAGCATAAAATGACATAGACTGACAAGACAAACTGATATGATTTTGCATATTTTGTCATCTTGTGTTATGGTGCTGGAAAACAATTTTCTATACGGTTAAAAAATAAGTACCAAAAGAGCCTGAGCAATTTTTGTGTGTTCTGAAACAATATTATTTTATCTCAATATAGCATTAAAAGCATTGCAACTCTTCCCTATCATTTCAGGTGAATATAATGCTGTAATACTCTGTAATAATACTGAATAAGATATTGTTAACTTTGAATTAGTTTTCTTTTCTTTTGGTCATGGCAATTCATGAGGGTGTGTAAAAATAATAATAGAAAAATGCTTTCAAGTTTCTCAAGGCTCATAAATAATATTTGGCTTAACATTAAAAGTAAATTGCTTAAATTTTATTTTTAAACACCTGTCCTATGCATTTTAAAAGTTCTCCCATTCCAGAGTGGAAATCAACTATAACAAGGGCAGTGATAGTTAAGAGCTGAGGGTCTGGGAGCCAGACTTCCTGGATTCTAATACTGGCTTCATTGCCTGTCAGCTGTGTGACCTTAAACCAGTTAATTAACATCTTTCTACTTCTCTATAGTGTACTGAGCCTGTAAAACAATAATTATACTCATATATCTCTTAAAAGTTTTTGTGAAAATTTAAGACTCTAAGACATGTTAAAGTCCTTGGGTCTGTGCTGTGTAAGTCCTTGCTGTTATTAAGCTTTCTATAATATAATCAGTGTGATATTGGTTTATAACAAATGACCCCATGGATGTTTTCACACTACCTCCTTCATGTTCACTGTGGGTTGAGAATCATGACTAAATTTACCAAATCATGGAAATTTGAGAAAATTCATTCCCAAGGGGATGAGAATCAGTAAGTAGTTTCTATCCCTGACAACGGGCCAATCCACTGACCAATCCAGAGTCTTCCAAAGTAGAGGCTGGCATTTATTGCTTGACTTTTACTGTTGCCAGGAGACATTCGGATTTGGTCCTATACAGAATTTGCTTCCAGTTAATGGGGTCTATCCTTCCAATAATTAATGTGACATTGCCAAGAGGAGTGTTGGTTGGAATTTGCTTCTCCATAGAGCCCCAAAATAAAAATGTAGTAACAATCTTAACTTCCTTTGCTTACTAAAGTACTAGTTACTACACTACTCAATTTACACTTATTAGCTCCTTTAACATTTACAGCAAAACTAAACAAACAAACAAACAAACCAGTTAATGTCTCTATTTTATAGATGAGAAAACCAAGCCTCAAAGTGGGTTAAAGAAATTGCCCCATTGTCATGAAGTTTGCCTGTCACAGCACCAAATTACAGCCGCGGTCAGTTTCTCTACAAAGCCCTGGCACTCACACTACGTACAATGCCATGCTGTATCTCTTTAAAGACATATTTGCTGCGTGGCTGCTTGAACAAATATTTTAAAAAGAAAATATTTGGATATAGAACTATTTGTTTGCAGTAAATGCACTTGACGAGATTCACAGTTTCTTTGATTTGATAAAAGGTGATCATTGACTCTAAGACCTGATGTGCTCACCTCACTCTCCAAGTGACGGCATTAATGATGTGACCCAAATCACCCCATCATACCTCCAAAATGTGGCGGTGGGCCACAGAGAAGCACCACACCTTGACCTTCTCGGACAGATACTGTGCTTCTTGTTTTAGTTTCAAAGTCTTCAATATCTTGGAAAACAAAAAAAAAGCGGATTTATAATTAGTTACTTTGCAGAAGAAATATTTTAAAGAAGAATCTCAAGAATATTTTTATTATGAAGGGGAATTAATCTCATACTTTGCTGACCAGAAGAGTTAGTTGACAATCAATTTAACTGCACTTATTATTATCTTGCAAAATCTTGTGTTTCTTTCTTTCTTTTTAATTAAACACAGTATGTGATAAAGACAATACTCTATCTGTTTGCTTTTATTCTTCCAGACAGTGTAGCCTAGCAGGAAATCTGTTAAGCCCAACACATATTTACTTTGTCTGTCCAAGGAAGGTGTGATTTTAAAAAGGTATATCACAAGTTTGCTGCAGTCTTCCAGCATCTTAGATTAATGGTTGCCATTTTAAAGTGTGGTTGGCATCTATGTGAATTTAGGATGTAATGGTGTGAGGGAAAGCGTTCTATGTGACAGAACCAATGAGTCAGAAAGTATATTTTCAATTTTCTCTTGATTTACTCCTTTACAAAGCAGTCTCATGATCTTATTTGGAATGTGATGATTTCCTACATAACAGAATCACAGAAATTCAGAGTTGAAAGAGTGCTTACTAGCTACCTTGTTAAGCCATCTGAGGCATAAATCTTTCCACCTTTCTGAAGAATGGTCACCCATTCTCCTAAATTGTTAAGTTCTTTGAGCCTCAGTTTCTTTACCTGTAAAATCCTTTCATTCATTCAATTAGTTATTTAATGAATTAACCTCCTAGTCCGGGTGTGGTGGCTCACTCCTGTAATCCCAGCACTTTGGGAGGCTGAGGCAAGCAAATTACTTGTGGCCAGGAGTTTGAGACCAGGTTGGCCAATATGACAAAACCCCATCTCTACTAAAATTACAAAAATTAGCCAGGCATGGTAGCACACGCCTGTAATCCCAGCTGTGTCAGGAGGCTGAGGCATGAGAATTGCTTGAACCCAGGAGGCGGAGGTTGCAATGAGCCGAGATTGTGCCACTGTACTCCAGCCTGAACGACAGAGCTAGAACTGGTCTCAAAAAGAGGAAAAAAAAAAAAAAAAAAAAGGGACATACTGAAAGACAGAAGTTGTATTAAAGGGAGAAGGTTTATTTGTGAATAAAACAATAAAACAGGCAGGTATTTTACCCTTATAGTGTTTACTACCTAATAGGAAGACCAGAATATTGTTTTAAAAAGAAATACATACATCATTTACAAATTGTGGTTAGTGTCCTTGAGTGTAGACTGAAATTGTCTACCAAGATCTATTCTCCCGTCTCCCATAATAGTAGATTTGTTGATCAAACATGCTTGTCTAACCAGAGATCACATTTCCCAGGCTTCTTTGCGGCTAAATATGGCAAGAAAAAATGATGAATGAAGCTTTCATTTACTATGTTTGAGAGGAAATCTCCACAAATTTTGATGTTCCTGATCCACCTACCACCACACCCACCTAAATTGCCAAATTGCCAATGATATGGGAGGTCTTGAAAGCCACTTGTTGAACACAAAAGAGCCACCATTCACCTGGGTATTTGAGCGGACCTGAAGCAGAAACATAGCTAATCTGGAACATCAACTTCAGATCATTCTGTTACATATAAGTAAACTTCTATCTTGTTTTGAGGCATTTGTTTTGGGGTCTCTGTCCCATCAGTTTAACTTTTTACCCTAAGATACCCTGTAAAAGAAAAGAAGAGAGCACTGATCTGACAGATGAGAGACAGCCATGCAATGATGGTAAGGTACAGGGAAAGCATTGCTTCCAGAATGAAAAAAACAGTATTAAATTTCTGGATTAAAAAAATGTAGGGAAGTTTTGTGGTATTGAATAGAAGTCAGTGTTATTAGTGTATAATGGGTAAAGTTTCATAATGAAAGCGCAGTAGTAAGCAGGATATCGTGGGTTATGTATGTATAATACATTTGGCTTAAATTTAAAATACAAATAAAATGCATTGGAAATAATTTAATAATATAGCAGTGCACATCATTGAATCATACCTGGAACATGCATAGAATGTCATGTCATTGAAAATTAGAAAGAATACATCAAATCTAAATGGTTTGACTTGGAACATTCTTAATGTCATGTTCTTTAAAAAGTCACTAAATATTGATACATCATTATCCTATTATGGAAGAAAAACAGTAAAAAACTAATGTAAGTTTTTTACTAAATTGGCATAAAGTTACAGAATGGACTTTTAAAAAAATGCACGTTGGTTATCTTAGAGAAATGGCTGGGAGATGTGAAAGTAGAGATTACTCATCTTTACTTACATCTCTCTTTGTATTTTAAAGTCTTCTAAAGATTACATATTGTAGTTTTTTTAGTTTTGTTTATTTTTTTTAACAACCTTACTGTGGTCTAATTGGAACAAATTATTGGTATTGTTTAGAGGAATTCGAGAATTTCATTTTGGATCTATTAAATTTGTTTTATCCATGAACTATCTAAGTGACAATATTACAAATACTATAAAACAGGGATCTCCAACCCCTAAACCATACAGCAGGAGGTGAGTGGCAGGCAAGCAAACAAAGCTTCATTTTATTTACATCCACTCCCCTTCACTCACATTACCTCCTGAGCTCTGCCTCCTGTTAGATCAGCAGTGGCATTAGATTCTCACAGGAACACAAACCCTATTGTGAACTGCGCATGTGAGGGATCTAGGTTGCACACTCCTTGTGATAAACTAATGCCTGATGATCTGTCACTGTCTCCCATCACCCCCAGATGGGGCCGTCTAGTTGCAGGAAAACAAGCTTAGGGCTAAGAATTGGATTTATCAGCATATACACCACATTTGAAGTCATAGGTATGAATGTAAACCTGCTGGGGTGACTCTTAAACTTTTGGCATGAGCAAATTGGTGGACAATTGTCTAGGAGCTAAGCTTGAAAACCTCCATATTAGGCCGGGTGCGGTGGCTCAAGCCTGTAATCCCAGCACTTTGGGAGGCCGAGACGGGCGGATCACAAGGTCAGGAGATCGAGACCATCCTGGCTAACATGGTGAAACCCCGTCTCTACTAAAAATACAAAAAAACTAGCCGGGCGAGGTGGCGGGCGCCTGTAGTCCCAGCTACTCGGGAGGCTGAGGCAGGAGAATGGCGTAAACCCGGGAGGCGGAGCTTGCAGTGAGCTGAGATCCGGCCACTGCACTCCAGCCTGGGCGACAGAGCGAGACTCCGTCTCAAAAAAAAAAAAAAAAAGAAAACCTCCATATTTAGAGGTAGAGGACCCACAGAGATGAGAGAGAGACAGTGTTTGTGTAAAAAGCTAGAGGTGGAATAATACATGAACATTAAAGATAAAACAATGTTGGTCATATGTCATCTTGCCAAGAAAAGCTTCAGTAGAGTCTGAGGAAGAAGCCAATATTAATTGAGAAGTAGATAGTAGATAGCAGATAAGGACATGGAGATCACAGTCATGAGAACTCTTTAGAGTTGGCTATGAATAAGAGGTGAGATTTAGGAAGAATACCAAAAGGTTTGGAGGGTGAGGCCACTATGCTGAAATAAATGATCAAGTAAAGAAAGAGACTGATTATTCAGGAAACAGATAAAATAAGGTCCTTGTAAAGCCTGAAGGGTGATAATCAGAACCCACATGGAAGGATTGGCCTTTGTAAGGAAAGAGAAATTAAAACAAAACTTATATGTGCTTATATAAGATGGACTGCAGAGTTTTTGCTGGGTTAGATGAGAAAGTTTTCGATGGTGGTTTGAAATTTTTCAATCAAACTGATGGGAGAGCATTGGGTGGTCATTTGGGAAGATAAAAGATGCAATAAACACACCTATTTTTAGCAGGGTTGTTATGGGGATTAAATAAAATAATGAATTTAAAGTATCTAGACTAAAGTCTGGGGTATTGGTAATTACCACTACTTGGTAATTATAACTACTTGGTAGTGGTAATTACCATGATTGTGGTATTCCAAGTGGTTAGGGCCAACCATGCATTTTCCTCTGACTGATACAAAGTTCACATAGACTAATCTAAAAATACAAGCTAAATATCACATTCTAGTTCCAAAAAAATTTTTGGAGGTAGATGATCTTATTTGAAACATTCACGGTTTATCTCTGCTAACTACATTACTTCCCATATCAGTGTTCTTTTTGTAAGCATTGCTTTTCAATACATGTAAAGTATGAGTTCAATAAGATAGATTCAGCAGATCTGATACGTAAATTGAGAAAGTCTTATATTTTCTATACTTTTAATAACAAAAGTATTTGACTAAGATAAACTCTACTGATCCTCAACTACACCTGCTTCCCTTTCTCCACCTGCTCTCAATCAGTCGTCATTAGCTCTATACTAATTTAGAAGCTGGCATGCCTACCATGTTTCTCATAGAGGAATTTACATCAAATATGCTTCCTTTCTTCTTTGGCCATGGAAAAACTAAATCAGCCTACATATGTTGGCACTGTTGATGTGAACTATTGCCTTGACTTGGGAGTCCTTTATGACTTTGGTTTGTATCAGTTTAAATGTGACTCCTGAATAAAAATCAGCCTAATAAACTTTATTTTAAAATGAAAAATTAATATATTGAAATCATTGTTTCTGTTTCTAGTAATAATCATCATAGGTGACAATTTTAAGGGTTTTTTTCTTACTATTATTTTTGAAAGGTCCCATTAAATTGTGACTACATTGTAATGGTCACAAAAACAAACACTGTCACAAAGGAGTAATGAGAAATTGAATGCGTCTATGAAATTAACAAGCTTTTGATTGAATTCTCTCAATGTCACATTGTCAGTGCTCCACAGTCCTAGGAACATCAATCATCTTTTCAGTGTTAATCAGGAGTCATTATAACACACTGTTGATAAGAACACTGATACTTTAATATATTCTGTGTTCACTTCCACTTAAACAGCATCCGCTTGTGACATAATTTCTCTGTGCCTTTTATGATTACAATGGGATTTCTATTAGCTGACATGAAAGGAAATCAACGCCTCTCAAAAGTCACACAAGTCCTGTTAGCTATCAAAACAGTCATTCCAAAATGTTACTAGTTCACAGGTTTTAATTAATAATTCACATTTTAAAACTGTTTAATAGCACATAGATCATAGACAAGATATAATTCTGCCTTATTTAAACTATGTGTCATCTTATGTGAATATGCTTTGAACAAGGTCTATTGTACAGATCCAATCTGTATTTCAAATACCCTTCTGCTGGCTGGAAACAAGATTTAATTCAGATCATTTTCTGAGGCAAGGGTGACTGAATTAGGTAGTCATACAAGCACCCAATGAATATTTTCTTTGCTCTGTAAGACCTTTAAGAACTCTAGATTTATTCTTCTACAAGGAGAGGCCAGAGAGAACCATCAGTTTCTATTTTTGTCTTATCCATTTTTGCTTAAAAGAAAATTGCTTAGAATGAGATCGTTCTCTGAGATGGTCTCAAATTCTATAATATTTGGAGATATTCTCATAGACCACAAAGGTGACCTGCCCAGCCTGCCCTTGCACACGGGATACAAATCCTGCAGTGATGGTTGCTATTAACGACCTCGATTGTTGAGGTTGCTCTCATTAAACCATTCTGATGGCCATGGCTTATCAGGTCCTGTGGTTTTATTGCTGGTTTTGGAGGAAGAATTTGGCAGGAGCATAAGCAAAAATGCAGTCACAAACAAGGCTCTGTTCCAGAGGCCAGCAGGAAGTGCCTGAGAATGGCCCATAAAATGAGCTTTAAAGAATTACTAGGCCATATGCTGTCTCTTGAAGCAACCAAGGGGCAAAGGAGGGACAAGGGCCACCAAAATGTACTTAAAATTAAGGTTTAGGCAATACAAGTATTGTAACATCTAATTGTAAAGAGAATATATCTTTGCAGCTGCCACATGTAAGAATGAATCTCAGCCTAATTAAATCAAGAAAACTGTACATCTGCTGCCAAGGCCTGAGGATCACAATCAGAGGATGCGCTTGGCAGTGCCAACCCCTGACACAGAAGGAGGCCAGTGGTTTGCCAAGTCTCATAAGCTTTGAGGAAGGCTATGGGTACCCAGGGCCCATTGATCAAGACCAAGAAGACAGCACCTGAAAAGCTGGAGATAGGGAAAATATTCACCAGAAAAATGTGCATGCTTAGAGAAGGACATAGTACACTCAGCTGAGTTGTTAAAAATCTGAATAATGATATCATTTTTTTCCCATTTACTCTGTATGAATTATTTCATTATAATGTTTTAAATTTTTTCATTGTTCTTTCATTTTTTTTTCATATATGGAGAATAGCTATTATATGTCAGATGCTCTGATAAGTACACTCATTGAATCCTCAGAATCACCTGTAATCCTCACAATCACCTGTACCATTGTCAAGTTCATTTAGTAAAGGAGGAAATTGAGGTCTGAGGTTCACAGATGATTGGCCATTGACCAAAGTTGACCCAGTTTCTATGAGTCCAGATAAGGTTGAAAAAGAGAGTCTGTGTATTAGTCCATTTTCATACTGCTATGAAGAAATACTTGAGATTAGATAATTCATAAAGAAAAAGAGTTTTAATGAACTCACAGTTCCACATGGCTCAGGAGGCCTTATAATCATGGTGGAAGGTGAAGGAGGAGCAAAGGCACGTCTTACACAGGGGCAGGCAAGACACTCTGCAGGGGAACTGCCCTTTATAAAACCATCAGATCTTGTGAGACTGATTCACTATCAGGAGAATAGCATGGGTAAAATCTGCCCCCATGATTCAATTACCTCCCACAGGGTCCCTCCCATGACACATGGGATTATGGCAGCTACAATTTAAGGTGGGATTTGGGTGGGAATACATCCAAACCATATCACTCTGGTTCCAGTGCTCACACTCAAACACTCAGCCTGCTGTCCTGCTCTCCAAATGTTACCTGGGGCCTCTTTGCCACTCATAATTTATAAAATTAACATAAACTAATACTTCATGTTCAAACAAACAATCAAAAACCTAGCACTTTTCCAAAGAGTTGTACAAATTTCTAGGGGAGAGGTAAAGGTGCTTTCTTTCCCCCCAAGAATTTGTAGTTTCTAGAAGTGGCTCTGTTTCTGATGTTCTGAATCCTCTGAATCCTTATTTGTACATCTCTTTATATTTCTTGATTTATCTCCACCCTTACATCTCTCCCTGTATCTGCATGTGAACATAGAATGTAGTCCCTTATTTTGACCGACACAGAGGTATGCACCCCCGCAGCACATACACAGAGGTGTGATGCACCACCACTACCAAATTTTGAGCCTGTGTCAGCCTTACTGATATATTCATATGCAGCTCGAACACCTTAGAATCAAATATTAGATATATGGTTCCTAAAGGTCCTTTAGTTACTCCTCTTACTTGCTTGTGTCTGCTGTCTCTCTTCTATAACTTCCCTACTGCAAGTTGCTCTTTCAGGAGCAGGGGGAAAAATGTCCCTCCGCTTTCATCTGCCAAGAAGTTCAGCTCTCTCTGCTCCTGCTGTCACACACAGAAATTGATTGATCTGTGTGAGTTCACACAGGTAATAAGTAAAGGAAATAAAATTTAATTCCAAATGCTGTGGCTCTAGACAAGGCGCCATGGCTCCAGCCTGTAATCCCAGCAATTTGGCACGCCAAGGTGGGCAGATCACACGAGACCAGGAGTTAGACACCAGCCCAGGCAACATGGTGAAACCCTGTCTCTACTAAAAACATAAAAATTAGACTAAAGTGGTGGCATGTACCTGTGGTCCCAGCTACTCAGGAGGCAGAGGTTGCAGTGAGCCAAAATCACACCACTGCACTCCACACTCTAGCCTGGGTGCCAGAGCCAGACTTTGTCTCAAAAAGCAAAAACAAACAAACAAAGACAAAGTAAAGAAACAAATATTGTGGCTCTAGAGGGCATCCGCTTAACCACCAGACCATATTGCCTCTCTATCTAGAACGTCACCCAGACAGACCTTTTCTCTCTTTCCACACCTCAGAAGCAATTTCAATTATTGGTCACTTCAAAGACATTAGATCTCATTTTAAACTCCATGATTTATTTTACCCTGTTTTCTGCTTTCCGCCAACCAAATACTATTTCCCCCCTTCGAGAATCCTTCTGAAGAAGTTTCAGCACTGAAAGCTTGTTCTGGAGTAAACAAGATTTTGGGGCACGTGGTCACCTTTGTGATATGGTTCCCATGTTGAAGATACGTATTTTGTTTTGGCCTACAGCCAAACATTTTGCTGGGCAAGGAAATGTCGATACTCTGCCCAACGAAAGAGAAATGGTAAAAGACACCAAGAAAACAAATCTCTAATTCTGCACAAGTCTCACAGAACTCCCAGATACAATATACGCAACTTTCAGTATTAAAACACTCTTAAGAATCTCAAGACATTATAGTGAGGTTATTCTAAATTTGTATCTCTCCGTACTTCTCTTCTTTGAAGAGGACCAGTTATGAGTAATACCAAAATTGTTCATGTTGCTATTTCCTATTTCTTGAGTGGAATTCTTTTGGTTCTATACTAATTAATTTTCCCATGCCTTTATTAATTGACACAGAGAAATGTCTCTACTGAAACCAGTTTCATTTTCCACCATCATTTTCTGGATGCTACATACTCAGTCATGGTGTTCATGATATTATTATGTTTCCTAGCATAACTCAGTAACACAACATGACATAACCTAATCAAGCACAATGCTATTGTCAAACACTGTAAAAGAGGCAATAGCTAAATCTTAGAATTGGTCATACATTTGGAATGCTAATATCCAAGTAGGAAGTAAGAAGTTATTTTAAGAGTTCCTGGTGTCAAATCCATTTACAGTCCAAGTTAAAATTCCTCACTTTTGGGGGTGTAAAAGAATTCTTATAAAAATTTATATATAAGTAGAGAGAAAGTGAGTTGTTTCTTGTTTTTCTGGGAATATAATGAATTCACTGAGAAGCATTTTTTAATGAAAAAATAGGATAATAGTAAGGAGCACATAATGCATGTTTTTTCCTAACAGCCCAGCACTTAAGTTTTCAGAGAGGTAAGCATTTCATAAATTAAACAAGTACACAAATATGAAATATCAATTAGGTAATTGGTCTATGATAACATACATGTCAGATTGGATTTGATTTTCTATAATGGACTCATTTGCCTGACAAATGGTGGTAAGAACAGTGACACTTAGGACAAAAATAAAAATACAAGTGCTAGATGTGGGCTAGACTCAAACTTGCTTCTTACTAAGCTGGCATATTCCCTACATTTAAAACTAGATGAGAGAAACAGAAGAGAGTTATGGAATTGCATAGGATACATTGAGTTGCCAGATTACTTAACTAGTAAAAGGCAAGTGGCCTTTGGTGTTCCTGAAAGGAAGGTGATGTAGGTAGCATCAAAATAGATTAAATAACCCACTAATGAATTCCTTAAAAGGCTTAGTGATGGAACAAAATGATCAAAAATGCAAGTTTAGGGTCAGAGTATCTGTATTCAAATGCTAACTTGGCCATGCCTGCACTAGCTATTGATTTAGGGCAGATTATTTAGTATCTTTCTACCTCCGTTTTCTTCACTTTCAAAATAAGCTAGCTAACAATAGTACCTGCCTCAGAGAAAAAAATGACATAATATATTTAAAGTGTGTAGAAGATGTTAAGTACAAAATACATGGTGTGAGGGACTTTAATTATATTATAGATGATATGAGGGCACATCAACAAAATTAGGATGTTTTGAATTTTTATTTTTACGTTATTATTTTATAATTTTTGAGACAGGGTCTCACTCCCTTGCCTAGGCTGGAGTGCAGTGGCTTGATCATAGCTCACTGTAACCTTAAACCCCTGGGCTCATGCAATTCTCCTGCTTTAGCCTTCTGAGTAGCTAGGATTAGAGGTGTGTGCCACCAATCCCAGCTTGAACTTTTAAACTGGCTTTCTTTTTCAGCTTTCATCTCAGTGTTGGATGATGTAACCAGACATATTTTCTTGAAGACCAAGTCAGGACTTACTTCTGTGCCCATTCAGTAGCAGCTTAAATGCTTGTGAATCAATGGATAAAACAAAAAGGAGACCTAAAGTAAAAAATATGTGAATTTTATTCCAAGCACTGCCACATCACACTGTATTTTATGCCAGAGAATGTTTCACCAACTTGACACAAGTTGTGAGACTGACGGTGAGTGAGCCTCACTGCCTAGTAAGCTACACAGACCAGCTGGAGGCAGAAGTGACCTCTTGGGTGGTCATACAATAGCCAGAACAATCCTAGGCTGCCCTGCTTCTCATAGTCTTGAGCTTTGCCTTTTGGCAAATGTTAATTTTCTCATCTTTTGTTCTGCAGGGAGGACAGTGTCAAAACCTTTGTAGTCAATAATCTCTAAAGACATTTCTTACGGGCAATTTGTGCTTCTTGGGATTAATAAGTGATATAAATATCGTTCAAGGGCAAAAAGGGGACTATCCAGAAAAGGCCAAATCTTCAGGTAAATCATCCTCAGGGTGCACTGCAGCATGTAGGAAAGTGTGGAATCAGCGGTGTCATCAGGGATGTGTTTTTTTTTTTTTTTTTTTTTTTTTGCAGAGAGAAATGTGAGGTTTCTGCTGAGGAAGCCCTGAATGGCAACAGAAATGTGTATATTCCATTGCCATTGCAGACACTAAAGTGATTCATTCAAAGATCAACTTGTTGAGTCCATTATTCCTAGGAGAACTAAAAAACAACTCACTTGCTCTCCACTTATTTGTTAATTTCTATAAATATTATTTTACCTTTCCCAAGAAGGAGAAATTTTAACTTGGACTGTAAATGGATTCGACACTATAAACTCTTAAAAAACCTTCTTACTTCCTACTTGGATATCAGCATTCCAATTTTTGTCCAATATCAAGTGTTTATTAGATTTTGGTTAAATATTTGATGGCAGCAACCAAGAGCTATGGAGGTGTACCATGAGACGGGCTTCCTAGTACAGGAGCCGCGGAACTCTTAATTACTGAGACTTTCCCAATTCCTGAACTTCATAAACAACATGAGATGTGGGTACCCCATGTGTCTCCCATTTAATAAATGTACACACCAATGCTCAGAAAGGTTGAGCCATTTGCTCAAGACCACATAGCTAAAAAAATAAAAGTAGGCCTTTTATTGGATAGGGACTCCTACCCAGCTCTGATTCATTTTCATCTCAGGATACCACTGTGCCTACTCAATGGTGGGAGAGGGAAAAAAAAAGGTAGAGGAAGGAGAGGAAAACGAGGGCTGCAAACAGTTTCTTTTTACCCAAGAGCAAGCGAACACAGTCTGCCCTGTCACTTGGGGAAGTACATCCTGACCTTGTACTTAAGTCTTAGCATGTGGTAGGTAACAAAAAAGTTCAGGCTATCCAAAAAATTAGCGGGGCATAGCAGCTTGTGCCTGCAGTCCCAGGTACCCAGGAGGCTGAGGCAGGAGAATTGCTTGAACCCAGGGTGTGGAGGTAGTGGAGACAGACTTGTCTCCAAAAAAAAAAAAAAAAAAAAAAAGGTCAGGCTGACCACTGGCTTCCCAGAGGTCTGAGGGAGTATGGCCGGAAGCTCACTTGTAATTAGCTCCTGTGCCAGGTCATCAGCAAAGAGGGTTGAAGGTATTGGTTTTGGAGGCAAATTAGGTGGACCTGTGCCCTTTCAAGAATAACTGCATTTATAGTTCCCTCTTGATTCACATGTGTGAGTCTCATTAGAGTAAAGGAGAGTAATTTCAATGGAGTGAGGCCCAAGGCCACTTGGAAAGAGTGGTTTATGCGAACCATTATACTTGCTATGGTCTTCATAGACAGAGCCCTTAATAAGCACTTTTATTCATTTTGATGGTTTAATCAGAAAGTTAGATTGCAAAATTTGCAACCCACGTAAAATACAAAAGGTCGAGTTTTGGAGGTAATGGGACAGAGCTCCTGGGTAAAGGTCTTAATGCTTCTGTTTATACAAGAAGTGTGAAGCAAGAACATTTTTTTAAAGACCTCCGGTGGACATAAACTCTGAGTTTACCAGAGATTTTTATCCTACTGGTTTCAGTTTGCAAGAACTTCCCCAATTGGAATTAGGGAGAGTGACTTCAGGGTTGATGCTAAATACTGACATTTTTCCATTGAATTGTTTTACTCCAAGCAAGGTCTTTGGAGTCACAGCTGCAATCTGCATTTTCTTTGCAGCTTTCTCCAGCTCAGAACTAAGGAGAATTAGGTTCAGTGATAAGGACCCTTGCATGCATTATCATTTAGATAAAGGGAGGGAGGGAAAGAGAGACTATTAAATAAAATCTCATTTTTTTCCCAAAGCACTTTCATTTCTGTCATCATTTTTAATGTTGATAGTAAGCCTGAGAGATAAGCAGAAGAGACATTACCAATGTGTGGGAGAGAGATCACTGGTTGTATGTGTGATGAACTTAGGTGTTATGCAAACAAATACCTTTAACTTTTCATAACTATGTATTGCCTTTTGAAGTTTTGTTCTATTTGTGATGAATGACACTGGCTTTCTAGAAGCAGTGGTAATAAAGATGTTTTTTTCCAAACAAATTTACTCATTAAAAAATCAAACCAATTTGGGAAAAATAAAAAATATTATAGATAGTACATTGATATTTCAAAAAACACAAAGGATTTTTGTGTTTCAGGCTGAAGCTTAAAAACCTTGTTGAGGAAGATGGGCCATTTGAGCTCCAGAGGACATGACATATCAGAACAAAAGACATCTTCGAGACAACCAAAGTGGTCTGACTGCACTTGCCATGAAGAAGAACTTGGAGGGGAGAAAACAGAAACAAAAAGAAAATAAAAATCTAGAATGCTGAAGGACTCTTAGAAATAGTCTTTTCTGCTTGTAGTAATTTGTGTTTTCTTACGCCAATACTCCTCCACTAAATGTCTACAAACATTTTGTTACAAACAAAAATCTATAGGCATGTGTTTGTTTTATCAAGTGTGTTGTTTGAGGGACAGAATTAAGAAAAGATTTATATTCTTGAGTAAGAACCAGGATGGAGAAGGAGGGAAAACTGTAAGACCCAGAGCAGAGAATGGGACTTCAGCAAAAGTTGGAGCCACAAGTGGTCATGGAAATGTCTGTTCATTGGGTTACACTGGAATTAACTGACACTGATTTTCCCAGAGAACAGTGACTAGGTTTCATCTAGAGGTGAAGACACAGAGAGTGCTAGCTGAGATGACTAATGATAGAATTACCATATGATCTAGCAATCCCACTTCTGGTATATATCCAAAGGAATTGAAATCAGTATGCCAAAGAGATATCTGCATTCTGGTGTTCATTGCAGCATTATTCACAACAGCAAGTTAAGTGTCCATTATCAGGTGAATAGATAACAAAAATGTGGCATATATTCACAATAAAATACTATCCCTATCCAGCCTTAAAAAAAAAAAAAAAAAGGAAATTCTGTCATTTGTGGCAACATGGATGAACCTGGAGGACATTATACTAAGTAAAATAAGCCAGCAACAGAATGACAAATACCAAATGATCTCACTCATACAAGGAATCAAAAAAGTTAAATTCATGCAAGTAGAGAGTAGAATGGTAGCTACCAGAGGCTGGGGGAGAGGAGTGCATGGGAAATGGGGAAATGTTGAGCAAAGAGTGTCAAGTTTCAGTGAAACAGGAAGAATAAGCTTTAGTGATCTATTGCACAGAGTGGTAACAATGATAAATAATAATGTATTATATATTCCAAAATTGCTAGAAGAGTACATTTTAAATGTTTTTACCACAAAAAATGACAAGTATGTGGGGTGACAAACTTAATTAGCTTGATTTAACTATTCCATAATCTAAAGATATATCAGAACACCACATTTTACCCTATAAATCTATACAATTATTTGTTGATTAAAAATCAAATTTAAAAATAATTTAAAAAATATAAATGAAGCTGGTTTAAGTTATAGGTTACAGTCAAAGCTGAAACTGGAACTTTTAGTCCCAAATGACATCAACCACTCAACCTCTCTCTATATGGCTGCTCCTCAAAGACAGTTGGCTCAGGACATGTTGGTTGATTCAATAAGTTTAAAAAGAGGTGAACTGCTTGCATTGCATTATAATTTACTATAACAATAATTTAAATGTAGAGTTTGTTTACTAACTCATGTATTTATAAAATCTTTTAAAAAAATAACCCTACTTGACTGTCACTGTTTGTTTGTATCACCACCTTTCCACAAAATGTGTACAGGTTTCCCTTTGCAGTACCAGTAACTGCTGGCCCATAGTAGGTACTCAAAAAAATTTGATTAATGATCAATCAACTCAGAGAAATAAAGATGAATTTAAATAGTTTACTAAGTTACTTAAAGCCCCATATGATATGGCCCTGTTTACCCCATCCTTTCACCTGGGTTCGGAACACTCCAAATACAGTTGCCATTTTATTTTCCTGTTTTTCAGAACATAATGAGTTTCTTCCCCCCGATGACCCTTGGTCTTCTTGTTTCTTCTGCTTGAAAACTTACCCCCAGATATTTGCATGGCGAGATTCTTTTTGACATTTAGACCTCAGCCTACTTGCTACTACCACTTAGTGAAGCCTCCCTTGGCTAACCAATCTAACCTAGCAGTTCCCTATCACTCTGTATTTTTCCCCAAAGGCTCAATTACTGTCAGCAATGATTATTGCTTTACTTTATTTCAATGTGCTCTAAATAGACTACAAGCTTCATGAAAACAGGGACCTTGTTCTCCCTCAATAACTAGTTCAGTGCTCACAAAAAGCAGGTATTCAACAAGTACATGTTTAATAAATTAATAAATAATTACACCTCTAAAGCAAGTGAGTGCATAGAAAATACTACAAACAGAGTCTACAATATTTCCTTTAGGAATTGAAGAGAGGAAAAGACAATATTTGTTTGATTAAAGATTTCTTAGAGAAGAGGCTAGGATCGATCTGGAAAAATGATGTGGTAGCTAGGCTGCAAAATGGCCCTGAATGAACCTCTTCCAATATACACCGGTTTGTGTATAGCCACATTGTGTCAGCATTAGTCTGCACAACCAAATGAGTCTGGTCAATTTATGGCTTGTCACTTCCAAAATTAGGTTATAAGAGACTGGGGCCCAGGGGAGAGAGAAAAACCCTCAAACAGACGGAAAGCTTGCTTATTTTACATAAAAAGAACAAGTGTTCACATAGTTGAAGGAAAATGTTTGGGCTTTGTAGTCAGATAAATCTGTGCTTGAATCAAGTACTTGGATTTATAAGCTGTGAGACATTTAAAATGGTACTTTTCATTTTTTTTCAATGTTCCTGAATATGCTCAGTGTCTAATATACAAAGGGCACTCAAACATTTGCTGAAAAGAGGAATGGGTGGATGGATCTATAAAATGTTCTAAAAATATGTATATTATTTGCTTGTCGTGAGACTTAAATGAAATAAGTAACTTGTTTAAAAACTACATGTCAAATGGTCCTAAATAAGTTATAACTGTTACAAAGATTTGGAGTTGATTTAACTGATATGTAGATTTATTACATTTATTTTTATTTTAGTTATTTTTCTTTTTATTATACCGATTATCTTCTTGGATTTATTTATATTTACATTTAATCTTCATAAAATTTATACTATATATGTGGGTACTATATAAGCATGTTGTATAGTAAATATTTATTATTATTACATATATTTTATACATGAAATGCTAAATCCCAGAAATATTCAAAAAACATGCCAAAAGGTCACTGAACTGATTATTAATTAATAGAATGAAGATTCAAATCCCAAAAAGTTTAACCTACAGTCTTTAGCACAATGCCATAAGGCCTAAACGACCAACTGGTTGATTTTTCTAGTTCATTTCAGTTTCTGCTACAATGATTATTATGTGTTCATTGTTTGTGCCAGGTCTCTTTACATGCCAGGAAACAAAATTCACTTAAAGTAGTATAAACTAAAGCGGGGGTGGAGTTAAAAAGGATCAAGAGACATCTCAGACCAACAAAGTACAGGAAGCATACCTGGGAACAGGAAGGACACCTGCCAATTATCCTTTTCCTCCCTCTCTAGGTTCCTTTATCTACAGGTGTCCCAGTCTCTGTTAACTCTGCTTAGCACGAATATCTGCTCCACTATCTTCCCAGTAGATCAGTCTCCTTGTTTTTACTTACAGTTCATGCCCCCATAACATCTCAGCCTGCATATTGCTTTGGCTTATCCTCGCCACAACACTGCATAAGCTTCTCTCCCTCTGAGCCTACCATGAAGTCCTCTTGTGACTCTTACTTCAGATGTTTGATATATTCAATGCCACACATCTGTAACTGCAGGAAAGAGGTTCCTATTTGGCAACTGAGGACTGCTCATTTGTAAGACAGGCAGAAACTATAATTATCATCTTCAGTATAATAATTAATCTAGGACATCACTGTCCAATTGTCTCAATTAGGTTTTTCATTTATTTGAAGGATAGTGTAAGTGCAGTCCAATCACATATCCAGTAATTTGCCAGGAACAACTAAAAAATAACCTATTTACTCATAGAATTACTCAGGCCAAGTATATGGGAAAAAATGTGAAATTCCTGAACTGCTATCTCTGAACTTTTACATCTCTTCTTGTCTTATTAGATAAACTGTGATCTCTTAAATTAAAATTATGTGATAAAATGTAAATATCAAGCTAATTTCTTGAATTTTCTCATATTATGACTGTTGCATGGGAAACCAAAAGTGTTATAATTCTTTTAAGGTATAATTGTAGCAGCCACTGTAGGTGCCCCATATCCCATATCTATTCAACACATTTAGGTAGTTACCTGTCACATTGGGGGAAAGTTACTTTAGCGGGTTTGCTGCCTCCAGCACTTGGATCACTCTGCCTGAGATCGCTCTGAGAAACTATTTTTTATTCCACAGATACATACTTGTCTACATAGAAAGCGGGCCAGATTGCTAGCAACGGAAGTCCTGAGGACTGATCCTTAACCAGTGAGGTACAGAAGGTAATGAGTAAATGTCCCAGTTTACTTGGCCTATGTTGGGCTAATAATGAGATGTGCTTGATAGTTGTAGGCGGCACTCAGCTGTACGGAGACACAATTGCCCACAGTGAAAACCAATTAATTACCCTATTCTTCCTGAATTTTTGGGTTTTCTCCTTTCCCTATCTATTTACCTACTCCTTCACCATACTTCTGAAAATACCACCTAAATACACTACTAGTTCATGTCTTTGCCATGAGATCTGCTTTCACAGAAAGCCAAACAAAGAGAGTGTGCTGTAGACATTTAAGGCAGGTCTAATCTGCCAAATTTATTAAGCAACTACAAGGTGCCAAGTACTGCTCTAGCAGCTGAAAATGCAACAATGAACTAAATAGACAAGACTGGTTAGTTTCCACTGGTGGCAAACCAATGTTTCTCTAATTTTATTTCCCCATGGCACATAGAGTTCTCTGATACTTCACATTAAGTTTGAACAGCCAGTTTCTTAATTTTTTCTTCAAAAAGTAGAGAATATAAAGACATACCTAACACTGGGTAATTTATAAAGGAAAGAGGTTTAATTGGCCCACAATTCAGCATGTCTGGGGAGGCCTCAGGAAACTTACAGTCATGGCAGAAGGGGAAGCATACACGTCCTTCTTTAGATGGCGGCATCAGGGAGAGGTGCCAATCAAAAGGAGAAAAGCCCCTTATTAAATTATCAGATCTCGTGAGAACTCACTCACTATCAAGAGAACAACATGAGGGTAACCGCCCCCATGATTCAATTACCTTCTACAGGGTCCCTCCCACAACAGGTGGAGATTGTGGGAACTGCAATTCAAGATGAGATTTGGGTGGGGCCACAGCCAAACCATATCATAATGTATTTTAAATCACCTCAATTTTTGTTTTCCTTCAGGGAATTATTATCTAAAGCACCAATGATAAGAAGGGTGATGTGGTTACTGCTACGAAAATGTCAAAGATAGGCAGAGAAACTCGCTATGATATTCAGCAACCCAAACATCAAACATCTGCCCTGAATCTATCTTTGGGACTACACGGTTAATGGTATAAAATATTAAGACTCACCTCTAGACACTAAGAGGTGTTATGTTGCATATTAAGTACCGATGGAGACTCTGGATGTTTTGAATCGGAACCCCCATCTGGAAGCCACAGGCACACAGGCAATTGACTCACGAAAACAAACAAAAAAATTGTTTTTGATATTCTGTGTTTGTGAAAAGTTCTCTTGCTTGTCATCACAAAATCACTTGCAATCAGGGACTCAATTTGTATTCAAGAGGTTCTCTTTCTATCAGCAAATGGTTTATAGGCACTTTCACTAAATTGCTTCTCTAAAAGAAATAGACAGGATCTCATCTGCATTGGCTTAAGGATATCTCTTCCTGAAGACAGAGGCATGGCCTACATGACCCTCAAGAACTCTTTATGCCTCAGAACCTGCGAAAATCTACTCTAAAATTTTGATCCAAATTCAAAGCAGTTTTAACTTATATCATTTAAACAAAGAATTTCTTTACTCCTCTAAAAAAATGACTATTTAATATATACTATTGTGTGTTTGTGTATATGTGTGTGTATATATATAATGATATATAGTATACTGCAAATATTATTATATATGGATACATCTATACAAGCATGTCTACATTTAGTAATTCAATAGATTCTCAAAATAATTTTAATGTAGATGTAGAGCTTGTGTTTTTCTAGTGTCATGAATGAAAAAATTAGGGCTCAGAATGTAACATGCAAAGTCATACGTTGTAAAGGACAGAGCCAGAATTTAAAGACTCAATTCATGTAAGTCCAGATCCCTGTCTGTTTTCATCTCTTCATGGTGACTTTATGCATCTTGTATCTAGTCCTTTTTGTTTTTCCACTGCCAATAAATTCATGGTTAATCTTCCCAAAATAGAAATTAAACAGTTACATTTAAATAATAATGGTAATCTAGTGTCCTGTGAATAGTAAGCTGAAACATATGTGACACTTCATTTATTAAAAATAAAAAAAACTTACTTAGACAAAAATATCTTAACAAAATGGATTTGCGCAGCATTTGCATTTCTATTAATTAATTAGAAAAGCATTATGGCAGAGTGGTTAGAAGCTTAGGCCCTAGAGTGAGCCTGCGTTCAAATGCCCTTCTACCATGTACAAGTAAATTACTTGATCTCTGTCTTCTTCAGTTATTTATCTATAAATATGGTTATAAATAGTACCCACACTTTAGTTTTAGTAATAATATGAGAAATGAGATTATCTAAGGAGAATTTTTAGCAAATGCTTAATAAATGTTAACAGTCATCATTGGCAGGACACATCTATAAAGTGTTCTGAGTGAACTCCAGTGCTCTGCAGTCTGCAACCCATGAGCTAAATCCTACTCACTGTCTGTTTCATGAATGAAGTTTTATTGGAACACGGCCATATTCATGTGTTTATGGGTGGCTGCTTTTACCGAATAACAACAGAGACATTGGCCTGGAAATCAAACATATTTACTACCTGGCTTTTTACAGAAAAGGTTTGCTGACCACTGGGTCTATCTCATAACCAACACTCCTTCAGATTAATATCTCAATCAGGCATGCTTGGCTAATCTATGACACAGCTACAAAGTGCATCTGATAAAAGAAAATGAAAGCACTCTAAGAAAAATGTAGCTGCCCCCATGGAGCAGATAAAACCTGAAACTAAGCGTGCCAAGATGAACTGGAGATATAGGTCTTCAGGGAACCCAATGATATTAAAAAGGTGACATGAGGAGAAAAAGTTGAGAAAGTTGACTTTTAAACAGCCATGATCCCCAGACACTCAAACTTCTTTTATTTGAAAGACTAAGCTGCTTCATCCCACACTTTTTTATTAAAGGTATTTATGACTACTCTTCCAGTCCCTCACACATAAACCATGCAATGCCAGAGTCAGGCCACTGCACACTCAAGCTTTGTGACTCGTATGAAGCAAGATTTACCTGCATTACAACAGTGAAAGGGAAATAAATTGAGTGATTTCATTAGTTTCTGTTCAATGAAATCTTATTTTATTGCTAAGCTTTGACACTTTTTGCAGAACCTCAACTCTCTTTTCTCTTGCTCACTAAGAAGTAGCAACAGCACCAAAAAATCATCTGGACATCTGGATATTGCATTCAATAATTTATTGGTATTTCAGTCACACCGCTACAATGAGAGTAGAGGAGATAAAAGGAACTTCATCCACACTACAAATAAAATAGCTGGAATAATAGTTTTTTTTTTTTTCTTCCTCCCTTCAAAATATTAAGTTTTATCAATCAGAATCTAACAGCTCTGGGACCAGAATTGGCTTTGTTGTTAACAATATCTCAATCATATATATTGCTTTTCCAATACAACTTGGAGGGGAATGATTTGTGATGGATTTGATATAGGAAATGCAGAGGGGGCAAACATATAGCCAAATAAGTCAGGTTAAAATGAAATTGATAGAATGGACTTCAAGGCAGCTCCTCACTCACTTTCTGTAGTTTAGATGCTGCATTTGGTCTTAATGCTGACTTTTAAACCTTTGTATCTGACCTATTTACAGGAAGAATAAGGCACCAGAAACCACTAAGATCTAGGCAGTGCTGCCATTTTAAAAGTTTGTCTTTAGTTGTTAAATGGGCTTTCTCTAGAAGAGAAATATGACCCTTTGGTGTAGCTTTGAGCTTTGTAGAACAGCTCGCTCTCACCAGCTAGTGTTCTACCCTGCCGGGAGGGATGTGAAGGGGGAAAATTATTTAGAGTAATTGGAAACTTCACTCTTAACTACTATATTGTACTGCCTCCACAGCAGAAAATCTCTTGGATTTGAAGTGGAAAATGGCCTCTGCCAACACTGAACTACTTATTAAATGGAATTGGGGAAATTTCACAGGGTAGCGGTGGGAAAGCAAGATTGGGTGTTTATCTCAGGCTCATTACAAAATATTCTAGGTGAATCAAAGGCCTTGAAGTAATTAATGAAATTATAAGAGTACTGACCAAAAATACTTTTTATTATCATAGGGCTTAAATAATGTTTCTGCATGTGCCACAAAAAAATATTATAAAGAAAATGAGAGAGAAATTGAATTACAAAACAATTTTTTTGCCAAAATTTCTGTATCATAAAAATACAACTTGCAAAGTTAAAATAAAAATGGGGGTATTTCACATAATTCATAAAAGAAAAATATTAACATATTTAAAATAATTCCTGGAAATCAATTTGAATCCTTCAACAGAAAACTAAGCAAAGACCCTATTTAGGAAATTTACAAAATAATTTTAAGTTGCCAATAAGCAGATGAGAAAAGTTTGATTTTACTAGTAACCCTAGACATCCAAATGAAAACAACAATAATTTGTCACTCATCAGATTGCTAATAGTACATATTAAACAATATATAATATCAAGAGAGATTGATGTAATAGCATATTCAGGTGGTGCTGTTGAAAGTATCATTTGGCATAACCATTTTTCAAGGGTTGTTAATCAAGATGCATTCACATGTAAAATGTATAACCTATTTTTCCCAGCAATTCAACTTCCCAGTGTCTACTGTGCACATATAATTGGCAAATGAGTAAAGAAATATATAATAGATAGTTATTTTATTACTGTCTAATGAAGCCTAACAAAGTCCAATAAGAGACATTTGTTTAGAATAATTACGGTAAAGACATATAATCAGATGACATGTAGCCATTTAAAAGCATGAACATTTCTATTTATATTTCCTGATGTCTAATCATTGGAATTATTTTGGATTTATTTCTTTGCCTTCTTTTCTTCTTGATTGAAAAATTTACTCCTGGTGATTTCAATTACTCCCAAGGCTTCAAGTAACATTTATATGTAGATAATTCTCAGATTCACATGGTTAGCACAGATTTTCTGTTGGCAATGCAGACCCTTATATCCAACCTCAGGACATCTCTGAAATTGAACTCTTAATTCTTTATTCAGAGTAGTTCTTCAAGTCTTCCTCATCAAAGTAAATACTAAACATTAATTATCCATTTGGCCATATTTGATACCGTCCTCTTTCTCACAACCCACATCCCACCTTATAGCAAATGTTATTGGTTTAACATCCAAAATTTCTCAACAATATCTCACTTTTTTTAGTCTCCATTGCTACCTCTCACCCACACTTTCACGTCTAACATCTTAATGACTCAATAACCTCCCAGATTATTTCACAGCTTACAAAATTATAATCCTTAAGATATTTTAATACAGATAAACCAAAGAACTTTAATTAAAAATTAGATTCTATAATAGGCTTGGTGGCTCATGTCTGTAATCCCAGCACTTTAGGAGGTCAAGACAGAAGGATCGTTTGAACCCCAGAATTCAAAACTAGCATGGGCAACATAGGGACACCTTGTCTCTACAAAAACATCTTAAAAATTAGCTGGATATGGTGGCACTTGACTGTATTCCCAGCTACTTGGGAGACTGATCAGGGTGGATTTCTTGAACTTAGGTGGATCCCGATTGTAGTTAGTCTTGATCTCTCCACTGTACTCAAGCCTGGATGACAGAGCGAGATCCTGTCTCAAAAACTAATAAAAATAAAAATAAAAATAAAATAAAATAAAATAAAAAACATTAGCTAGGCATGGTGGTGCAAGCCTGCAGACTCAGCTGCTACTTAGGAGGCTTAAGCAGAATGATTGCTTCAGCCCAGGTGTTTGAAGTTGTAGTAAGCTGTGACTGTGCCACTGCACTCCACCTGGGCAATAGAGTGAGCCTTTGACTCCAAAAAATAATAAAAATAATTTGAAAATTAGATTATATATAATCTATTAAATCACATAATAAATTAGATAATGTCATCACTTAAATAATACATTTCTTAAAATTGTATGGAGTTCTACTGTTCCTAGGATACAATTCAAAATCCTGAATGTTAGCAACAAGGCCAGCATAATATGGACCCTGCCAATCTCTCCAGCTTTTTCTGACACCATTCCCTTTTTTCTTCAATATGCTCCACAATTCATTCCTTCCTCCCTCCCTCCCTCCCTTCCTTCCTTTCTTTCTCTTTCTTTCTTTCTTTCTTTCTTTCTTTCTTTCTTTCTTTCTTTCTTTCTTTCTTTCTTTCTTTCTTTCTTTCTTTCTTTCTCTTTCTTCTTTCTTCTTTCTTCTTTCTTTCTTCTTTCTTTCTTTCTCTTTCTTTCTTTCTTTCTTTCTTTCTTTCTTTCTTTCTTTCTTTCTTTCTTTCTTTTCTTTCTCTCTTTCTTTCTTTTCTTTCTTTCTTTCTTTCTCTCTCTCTCTTTCTTTCTCTCTCTCTTTCTTTTCTTTTCTTTCTTTCTTTTTTCATTTTCAAATGTCTTAGCCCCTTCCAATTTCAAAGGCTTTAAATATGGTGTTTCTGTCTATGGAATATTCTTACCCCATTCCTCATATCACTACGGGAGATTGATTACAACTCAGTCCTAATTTTTCACCTTCCTGTATCCTATTGCAATATGACTTTGCAGCATCTTCCATCAGAGGTATAGTCTCTTTCACCATTCTTCAATCTGGTCTGGCTTTGCCAAAAAAAAATGCAATAGAAGTGACAATATATTGGTTCTGAACATATGCCTCAAGTAGCTGTGTAGCCTTCTATCCCCTTGGTCTTGGATCCCCATGCAGCTACCACGGTAAAAGCCTGGAATAGCAGGCTGGAGCATGAGAGACCATGTGCAGAAGAAATAAATCACTTCAGTTGCCTCAGCCTGGGCCAACAATACATAATGAATTAGCCCAGCAAAATCAACGTAACTGCATATGTGACCACCAATGTATAACTGAACCCCAACAAGACCAGAGGAACCATTGAGTAAACCAAAATTTGTGATCAAAAATAAATGTTTACTGCTGGACATCATGGGTTTTTTTTTCATGCTTTATTTCAGTACATTATTGTGGCATTAGATACAAAAAACCCCAATAGATAACTAAGTTTTGATCAACCTTAATTTTCATTCATTGGAAATTTCATCCATCTTGATCCTGCTTTCTTGAGCCTCCAATAAATAACTCTTTCATTTTAGTCTCTCAGAGTTTCCTCAGAATATTTATTAAATTTTTTTAAGCTGTACATATTTATGTGATCTCTCTCCTACTGCTTACATAGACTTATGGCAGGCAAGGATATGTTTGTTTTATCAGCACTGTAACTTCCACACATGATAGAGTGTGACACATGATAATAGCTTAATAAAAACAAGTGAAATTAATGTATATAAATAAAAATACCTTTATAGTATATTGTTCCTGAAAAAAAAGGATTAAATTTTATTTTCATTCCTTTGATGAAATGAAATAAACTTCTTTCGTTAATTCAATGAAATACTACACAACAGTTAAAAGGAGTAAACATGTAGAAATACAGCTGAATTTAAAAAACCGAATGGAGAGTGAAAAACGTGCCAAAGAAATTGTACTCTGATGACATTTATATAAATATTATAAACAAAGATAATAAAAATTCCAAGCCACACTTCAAAAATTTATCACCAACTTCAGGAAAGTTGTTACTTCTGGAAAGGGAGGGAAAGAAAGCATGAGATGAAAATTGGCAGTATTGGTACATTTATGTCTTTAAAAAAGATATGAAGCAAAAATGCAAAAACATTAACACATATTTAAATACACATCTGTTTATAATATTTTCTAGACATTTCTGTATGTTTGAAATTTTTTATAACTTAACAGTTTTAAAGAAAAATGTTGATTACTAGAACAATTGCATTTATATAAATTCATGTGTATGTGCAGAGACATGTAAGCACATGCAAAATGCATACATACATAAATCATTTTTATATAATACAGTTATGGTTGCTTTGGATAGAGAGAGACAAAGATTGAGATTACTCCTTAGATCAGGAGTCCTCAACCCCTGGGCTGCAGTGCTGGTCCGTGGCCTGTTAGAAATCTGGCTGCACAACAGGAGGTGAGTGGCAGGTGACAGAGCATTCCCGCCTGAGTTCTGCCTCCTGTCAGATCAGCAGTGGCATTAGATTCTTACAGGAGTGTGAACCCTATTGTGAACTGCACATGCGAGGGATCTAGGTTGCGCACTCCTTAGGAGAATCTAATACCTGCTGAAACCATTGCCCTCCAACTCCACATCCTGTGGAAAAATTGTCCTGCCTTAGATGACCAGGTAGAAGTTTAATAATTTTGATAAGTCAAATCAGTTGAAAATGATGTTATTAATATGCATGACTGCTTAACCAATTTATATGTAATTAGCAGACAAAATTACCTGCAAGGACTTTTTCTCCCAGTATGCAGCCATTACATAACCATTTATCAACATAGAATAATAATAGAGTATATGAACACCAACCAATAACTATTTATTTCATGGAAAAGGGTGAAAGTCTGTTTCAATATCTATTGAGACCTCAAATTTTTGCAGAAAAAGACTAGTGAGATAAAAGAATGAATAACAAAAATGCATGTATTTCTTCTTTTGCTTTCAAAAACATAAGAGTAAAGGACATGGTATCACAATGCTGGGCTTGGTAAGGAGAGGTGGTAGAAGGACTGAAGTTAATGAAATATACAAGTCCACTGATGAAAACTAAGACAGGAGTCTGGAATAATAATTAGGTATTCTGAAGGGGCTTTGCCTGCTGGCAAAATAGAAGAGGATGATTGAAGTACATTAATTAGATTAGAGCATGCACATGGGACCCTACCTGTCTCTAAATACAATCTTAGCAGTTCAGAGGAAGAAAATGCAGAAATTGAGCATTCTGACTTCCCAACATTGTCCATGCAATATCTTCTTTCAATACGGAATCTTCATTAAGGAAATGCTGTAAGAACATTACTTATGCCCTGGGTTGAGTCAAATCCAGTAGGATTTACAGTGACCCAGCCTGAAGGTTCTCGGAGATGCATCTTCTCACTATTTGTCTCTTTCCCTAGGTCATATTGGCAAGAAGGACTCTCTTATTTGCTTCCAGAGTCAGCCTGTTTTTCCCCTTTAGGGTGGTATCCACAAAAACTTATTTCTCTGCATTAAAATAAGCATCTTAGTCAGGAGACCTGAATTTTAAAAAACAGATCATGAATATGCAAACTCTGCAAATTCTGAAATCTTAATTGTTCTCCATATTTCATTTTTTTGTTAAAATATTCTCTAAAATGACTAGTAGGGAAAAAGCTTTAAAGTGCTTGTTGTATTATTTTTGTAAAGTGAAATAGTTATCCACAATTAACAAATATTCATCCATCTCTGTGTGTGTTTATGATTTGTATAAGAAAAAATTTTTAGAAGAATCTACTAATGTTAACAGTGGCTGTCTCTGGCTCAGGTGATATTATTAATAGCTTTTCCTTATTTTCTAAATGTCATATATTGTCAGGAATCACAATTGTAGTAAAAACTGGTAACTACTAAGGAGAAAAAAGTCACACAAAAATAAGAAAAAAAGTGCTTCTATGCTTGTCCTCAGAGGACAGCACAATGAAAAGGCTGTTCTTCCCACAGTTAGATGTAGGAAGAGATAATTTCAACACAGAAAGTGATTGTTGGTGGATTTTAAAAGGGAAAGGCAAACTAGGCAATGTTTAAGAAGTGGGTCTAGGTTGTAAGATAAAAATAAAAGGCCAAAACTTTCAGGACTTTGTAGCAAAACAGAAATCCAATGGTATGTGATAGATGGGATTGGAAAAAGAAACAGGCTGCCTTTATTGTGTGTTTTAACGTTTCATTGGAATTATTTTGGGGGAAATGACTCTAGAGGTAAGCAACTGAAACACATCTAGTTAGTCAGAGTGCCCAATTAGCCTGACATCACAAGTACAGGCAAAGTCCATCCTGGCTCAGGGACTAAGCAATGAATCAGACCTGAATCAGAACTAAGTATCAAGCAGTTTATAATGTAAATCATATTAAAGCATCAGGAAAATGTTGTTTGAGATATGTGAGGATGAGTTAGTTGACGTTTATAGGAGAAAAATACTAGCTCATACTTTTTTCCACATACGGAGGACCTTTCTAGACTAAAGATGCCGACAATACAGTAACATCTTTGAACTTCATGGTGACTTAATGTCAGGAAACATTAATGGCCCACTTAATGGACCACTGATGTCAGTGGTCATTAACTGGAAAGTGAAAGCAGGTGTCATGGTTGGATTTTTCTCTAGATTGAAATTTTGGTTTGGATTTCACGATGGCTTAGATTTCACCAGATGAATGAAATAAGGGGGAAAGTGATGTGCAAGTGATGAGCAAGTGACTTAAAAGTCAATGGGAAGAAATGTTTTTTGCCTTTATCTCCATATAGAGGGAATGACAAGATGAAGCAGGAGAAGGACAGGAGTAGTTGTTAGGATTTGTGAATTATAGTATCTAGCAGAGTCAAACTATTGTTGGAATCCATGGACTGTAGAGAGTGAGTTAGGCAGTCAAAAGTTGGGAAGGTTGAAAATCAGATTACGGGTGGAACTGGCAACTTTAGACATTGACAAAGTCTTAAAAGAGTCATCTCGGCAGCATGGCTATTGGCTAAGATGGGTCGATAAACAAGGGCAATGGAAGGAAAGAAGTCAAGAAACTGGCAAATCAGGATATTGAGTACTGAATACCAAATTCGCCAAAGGCTGAAATGGCCAAGATATATGACAGGAGTATTATGCAGAGAATTACAGTGACCTAAGGGTAAAATCTTCAAGAAATGTTGGAGTTTAGGGGATGAGAACATGATTGCAATAAAGAAGTTATGAGTAATGTGGGCTCACGGCACGATTTTAATGGCAGAGGAATTAGATATGAGAGAGGAGGGATCGTCTGGAAATGGCATGGAGGAGATGGGAACACTCTATCCCTACTGACAGACCTAGTGGTAAGAGGGGTATTAGAGAAAAGAATCAGCAGTTCAGCCAGAGAAGAGAAGCATCTTCAGATGGAAGCCAAACGTCAGTTGAAATAACACAGTCAGGGGGACTTTCAGAGGAAACTTTAAGTGTGCAAAGATTTTCCTGATGATTGACTTTGGTTTTACGAGGCACAAGGAAGAATTTCACAAGCTGTGGAGGGTTGGGAAGTGGTTTCAGATACAGGAACATGCAGAGCTATGTGTAGATGAAGGTTTGGGCAATGAGGGGTGACCTAAGAATTGTAGGCTTGATGCCTTATGTACACAGGAGTCAAGACCTCGTGAAAGCAGAGATGATGATGTCAAGGCAAATATGGGAGTGAGGATGTGTGTTTTGAGTGTGTGTTTGTGGGAGTCTTGCCAAGACACCTTCTTCACTCCAGCTGTGAAAATGTGGAGCTCAACGGAGGACAATTTTATCCAGTGCATCACAGACTCTGACATTTCCCCCTGTTAACTACAGAAGACAGGTGGAGGATGGAGTAAGATAACTGGAACCACAGGTAGGAGTGAGATGCTTCTTTAGGACATCTGCCACATGGGAGATGCTTTGAAATGCCAGGGTTGTGTTTGAAGCCTGACTTCTGTTGTCCATCAGAGCCAGGTTTAAGTTTCTGGCTCTGCCATTCACTTGCTGTGAAAATTTAAGAAAGCTCAGGAAATGTTTTGCCCATATTTTGGCTCACTGGACACATAAGCTTTTATTAATTTTAATATTTATAGCAATAATAATATTCAGGGCCCATAGTCAGCTAGACTTGCCAAAAAAGAATCATAAACTTTAAAGTTTGAATCAGCTACATTTCATACCTTTTTAAATGAAAACAATAGGATTACTTTCTAAATGAGTACTGAGAAAAGGACAAAAAAGCGAAAACAAACAGAAAAAGACAGACAGCCTTCCAGAAGGCTGAGAGGCAGCTGGCAGAGGGTGCAGCCTCCAGCACAGTTGTTTATATTTGATTACTTTTGCTTAAAAATGGATGAAATAATTAAAACAAAATCCTTTGTGCTCAAGGGACATACCCTAGTAAGAAGAACTCTAGTAGCTTGTTTGGATGGGATTTCTGGAAGAATTACAGGAGGGTTATATAATCTCCATTCATAAAAATAGAATTGATTTATGCAAAACAACTCATTAATATGTATGTGAAAGTAGATCTCTCAACCGCACAATTCTCAAAAAGGAGGAAAAACACCTGCAATTGACTTGTTAAATCACGTCTATAGATGTAGACTCTTCCTTATTTGCATTTTCTGTCATGAGTAGAAACATTGCCTAGGAGGATAGTATTTCTGGCAAGGAAATACAGTTTGAAAACCTATTGCTTTGGTTAATGCTCAAGCACATTTTTTTCCTGGTGTTTTATTCCAATGACATGCATATAATTCCTTTTTTAAAAAGCAAGTCTGCATTTATACTTGGGCAAATGCACAAATACAGAAAATAGATCTTATTTTGCTTACTGCTTGCACCTGTGTTTGACACATATGGTAGGTGCTTAACAAACATGCATTGTTTGGATGTATAAATGGATAGTTGAATGACCATCTTAGTGGTGGGAAATACCAATCACCAATTGTTTTTCCGCCTAAGATTTGTTTACATCATAATAGAGCTATTCTTTCTATCACCTTGTGTTGACCCTATGGTAATGCTGCTATTTGATTGTCTTTAGACATTGACCTAAGGTTCACTTTGAGACTGTTTGCTACCCACCATCTGATATCTGTCCAGGGCAGCACCATCAGTGTTACCTGTGATCTTGTTAAAAATGTAGAATATTGGGCCCCAGTTTAGACTTACTGAATTAGAATTTCCATTTAATAAGATCTCCAAGTAATTCCTGTACACATTAAAATTTGATAAGCATTAGTTGAATGATTAAGGAAGTGGTTAAAATGTCAGAATATCTGGCATCAAATCCCAGCTTCACTATTTATTTATTCTTTTTTTTTGAGATGGAGTTTCTCTCTTGCTGTCCAGGCTGGAGTGCAATGGAGTTTCGCTCATGTCGCCCAGGCTGGAGTGCAATGGTGCGATCTTGGCTCACTGCAACCTCTGCCTCTTGGGTTCAAGTGATTCTCCTGCATCAGCCTCCCAAGTGCTGGATTACAGGCGCCCACCACCATGCCTGGCTAATTTTGGTATTTTTAGTGGAGACAGAATTTCACCATGTTGGCCAGCCTAGTCTCGAACTCCTGACCCCAGGTGATCCACCCACCTTGGTCTCCTAAAGTGCTGAGATTACAGGCCCAACTTCACTATTTCTTGATGTCCTTGGGCACATTACTTCACTTCTCTGAACTTAATTTTCCTTATATATAAAATTGAAATTATAATAGTAGCTTCTATTTTACATGATAGTTTTGAGGATTAAACTAGATTATGCTGTTTAATTAGAAATAACTGTAGGAAGGTTGGTACTTACTTTGAGGAAGATACAACTAAAGCATACATCATAGAGAATGTGTTCAACATCACAGAACTTGAAATACTCATGTGCTTTATTTGTATAAATTCCCATTATTCCCTCACTGCTACAAAAATAGAGAAGAAAGTAACATGAGTGTACTGACATCAATTTGAGAACTAGAACATGTTACCTTTCCAAAGTATCCATCTTGGAAATAGGGAAGGAGACTTTGCCTCATAAAAGCACATGAAGGAATGCTCAAAGGAAATACTCTAAACCTAGTTTTCCGAAATTGGTAAGCATAAGCTCTGGAGTCAGTTACAGGTTGTGAGTCTTCCACCAAGAAGAGCAACCTAACATACCAAAAAAATAAGCATTACATTCACTTAAAGTTTGACAAATTTAGCAACTCCTTTCTATTGTCTGCATTTTAGAGAACCTATTGATGCTGTTGTAACAGCTACAGTCAGAGAATAGTGAGATGTCTGGTGACATTGGCTATAGTGGTAGTAAACCGGGCACATAGTTTCGGAAGTCTTCTAACAAATATTATGTAAAAGGCTCACTAAATACCTAATACATGGTAGCTATGATTTTTGAGATATGCTATAGGAAGCCACCATAAGAAAGCCAGCATCGCATGTCTGTGAGGGGACTGTAATCCACTGAATCACCCACTAATCTTGATGCAGGTTCACAGAAGAAGCTTCCCTCAGGCTTTTTACACTCAGAGTGCATGATTATACTCATAGAAACAGTTGTTTTATTTTTAACCCATGAAAGATATGTACCCCTCTTTGCCTTGGTCACTAATTCTAAAGCTTTTTAAAGCTCGATTTTCATAATGGATTGGATCTTATGGCATGAATTTTTATTCTCCTCTGGTTCTCTTTGGATTTTATTCTCCTTGGGTTTCACTTAAAATTCAAGCCTCTTTTTTTTTTTTTTTAAAAAAAGTCTATTTTAATAGCTACCAGATATTAAGACTTTTTGTAAGACTGCAGTAATTACTAGAATATGGCATTTACACAAGCAAGACAAATACAACAAAGGAAGAGAGAAAAAAGAGGTCAAAAGCAGGCTCAAGCAGGCATGCAGACTTAATTCCCTTTAGAGATGACACTGTAGAACAGCAAAGAAAGGATTGTATCATTCATATACGGTCTGGCTCAATTGGACCCCTATAGAAAAAAAATGTATATTGAACCAATTTTATACAATGCAAATAAATGAATAAATATACAAAATTCAGGTGCATTATAATTTTAAATACGCAGGACAAAATACACTATAGAAGATAATATAGGAAAATATACTTATGACCTCAAGACAGGAAAATAGTTCTTAAACTTTTAACAAAAATCATCTTAAAAAGAAAAAGACAAATAGATTGAACTGTGTTAAATTTAAATTTTTTTGTTTATCAAAAGACACGATTAAGGCCGGGCGTGGTGGCTCAAGCCTGTAATCCCAGCACTTTGGGAGGCCCAGACGGGTGGATCACGAGGTCAGGAGATCGAGACCATCCTGGCTAACCCGGTGAAACCCCGTCTCTACTAAAAAATACGAAAAACTAGCCGGGCGAGGTGGCGGGCGCCTGTAGTCCCAGCTACTCGGGAGGCTGAGGCAGGAGAATGGCGTAAACCCGGGAGGCGGAGCTTGCAGTGAGCTGAGATCCGGCCACTGCACTCCAGCCTGGGCGACAGAGCGAGACTCTGCCTCAAAAAAAAAAAAAAAAAAAAAAAAAAAAAAAAGACATGATTAAGAGAGTGAAAAGGCAAGCAACACAGTAGAATTGGTTTCCTACGCATGAAAGCAATAATGTACTCTTCTCTAGAATCAATCACTAATGAAAACAAAGACAACTCAATTAAAATATGGAAAAATGAATTAAGTCATTGCTAGAAACCAAAGGGAGGGAGGGAGATTTCCAAATAGCCAATATATATATTAAAAAAAAAGGTGCTCAATTTCATTAGTGATCAAGAAACAGAAGCTAAACCAAAATGAGATACTTTTTACTATGGCCCCCCAAAAGGCTAAAATTTTTTAAAAGACTAATCATATCAAGTATTGTCAAGAATATAGAAAAAAAACATTACTGGAAAGAGTACAAATTAATAAAACCACTATAGACAACAATTTGGTGTTATCTTTTAAAATTGTCCTATGCATGCCCAATTGCCCTATAATTCTGCTTTCTGGTATACAACAGAGAAACATTTACACAGATCTACCAAAAGATATGTGCAAGAATAATCATAGAAGAATGCACTTAGAAATGATGTAAATTTCTAATAATAGTAAGAGTTCCACATAAACTGTATTATATTCATACAATAAAATATTATATGTGATGAGAAAAATGAACTACAGCCACCTACAACAATATAAATGGATCTCAGAAACATAGTTGGCTAATAATTCAGACTTGAAGAAATATATGCTGCATGGTTTCATTCATATAAAGTTTAAAAAGCAATAATAATTACACATTCACAAATTGAGATATGGCTTATCTTTGAGGCAGAAGGAGGAAGTCATAACTAGAAAGGGACATAATGGGTGGACCTTCTGGGAGTGCTGGTAATATCTGTTTCTGGATCTGGCTTAGTAATACTTCATTGATCTATCTGCTCATTTTTTTTTGTACTTTTCTGTATATACTATACTTCTAGGGAAAAGAAGAGCATAAATTAATACCTTAAAACAATCTTGTCCAACCTACAGCCCCTCAGGCTGCATGCAACCTGGGATGACTTTGAATGTGTCCCAACAAAAATTCGTAAACTTTCTTAAAATGTTATGAGATTTTTTTGCAATTTTCTTTTTAGTTTATCAGCTATTATTAGAATTAGTTTATTTTATATGTGGGCCCAAGACAATTCTTCTTCCACTGTAGCCCAGGCAAACCAAAAGATTGGATACTCCTGCTTTAAAACATAATTAACATTTCAGTGGATTTCCATCAAAACTCTTTATTATTTGTATTTGCTGTTTATTTGTTTTTGGTTTTCTTGTTGTTCCAATAATGTTATTTATTTATTTATTTTCCTTTTTTTATTTCAATAGGTTTTTGGGGAACAGGTGGTGTTTGGTTACATGAATAAGCTTTTTAGTGGTGATTTCTGAGATTTTGGTGCACCCATCAACTGAGTCATGTACACTGTACCCAATATGTAGTCTTTTATCCCTCACCACCCCCCACCCTTTCTCCCAATCCCCAAAATCCAATGTATCATTCTTATGCTTTGTGTACACATAGCTTAGCTCCCACATATGAATAAGAACATATGATGTTTGATTTTCCATTCCTGAGTTACTTCACTTACAATAATAGTCTCCAATTCCATCTAGGTTGCTGTGAATGCCATTATTTCATTCCTTTTTATGGCTGAGTAGTATTCCATGCTATATATACCACATTTTCTTTATCCACTTGTTATTGATGGGCATTTGGACTGGTTTGATATTTTTGCTATTGCAAATTGTGCTGCTATAAGCAAGTGTGTGAAAGTTTTTTTTTTTGTTGTTGTTTTTGTTTTTTTTTTTTGGTATAATCACTTGTTTTCCTCTGGGTAGATAACAAGTAGTGGGATTGCTGGATCAAATGGTAGATCTACTTTTAGTCCTTTAAGGAATCTCCACACTGTTTTCCATAGTGATTGTACTAGTTTACATTCCCACCAACAGTGTAAAAGTGTTCCTTTTTCAATACATCCATGCCAATGTCTATTATTTTTTGATTTTTTGATTATGGCAATTCTTGCAGGAGGGAGGTTGTATTGCATTGTGGTTTTGATTTACATTTTCCTTATAATTGGCAATGTTAAGTATTTTCCCATTTGTGCTTGTTTGCCATTTGTATACCTTCTTTTGAGAATTGTCTATTCATTTCCTTAGTCCACTTTTTAATGGAATGGTTTGTTTTTTTCTTGGTGATTTTAGTTCCTTGTAGATTCTGGATATCAGTTATTCATTGGATAAATAGATTGTGAAGATTTTCTCCCACTCTGTGGGTTGTTTGTAAACTCTGATGATTATTTCTTTTGCTGTGCAGAAGCTTTTTAGTTTAATTAAGTCCCATCTATTTATCTTCGTTTTCGTTGTGTTTGCTTTGTGTTCTTGGTCATGAAATCTTTGCCTAAGTCAATGTCTAGAAGCGTTGTTCCAATGTTATTTTCTATTATCTTTATGGTTTCAGGTCTTATGTTTAAGTCTTTGATCCATCTTGAGTTGATTTTTGTGTAAGGTGAGAGATGAGGATCCAGTTTCATTCTTCTACATGGGACTTTCCAATTATCCCAGCACCATTTGTTGAATAGGGTGTCCTTTCCACACTGTATGTTTTTGTTTGCTTTGTTGAAGATCAGTTGACCGTAAGTTTTTGGCTTTATTTCTGGGTTCTTCATTCTGTTCCATTGGTCCATGTGCCTATTTTTATACCAGTACTATGTTGTTTTGGTGACTATGGCCTCAGAGAAAAGGGTGAAGTCAAGTAACGTGATGCCTCCAGATTTGTTCTTTTTGCTTAGTCTTGCTTTGGCTATGTGGGCTCTTTTTTGTTCCATATGAATTTTAGGATTGTTTTTGCTAGTTCTGAAAAGAATGATGGTGCTATCTTGATGGGAATTGCACCGACTTTGTAGATTGCTTTTGGCAGTGTGGTCATTTTCACAATATTGATTCTCCCCATCCATGAGCATGGGATGTGTTTCCATTTGTTTGTTTTGTCTATGGTTTCTTTCAGCAGTGTTTTGTAGTTTTCCTTGTAGAGGTCTTTCACATCCTTGGTTAGGTATATTCCTGATTGTTTGTTTGTTTGTTTGTTTTTGCAGCTATTGTGAAAGAGGTGGAGTTCTTGATTTGATTTTCAGCTTGGTCACTGTTGGTAGATAGCAGAGCTACTGATTTGTGTACTTTAATTTTGTATCTGGAAACTTTGGTGAATTCATTTACCAGTTCCAGGAGCTTTTTGGATGAACTTTAGGGTTTTTTAGGTATACAATCATAACATCAGCAAACAGAGACAGTTTGACTTCCTCCTTACCAATTTGGATGCCCTTTCTTTCTTTCTCTTGTCTGAATGCTCTGACTAGGACTTCCAGTATTATGTTGAATAAAAGGAGTGAAAGTGGGCATCCCTATCTTTTTCCAGTTGTACATCTTACTGGATTAATCTAGGAAAGTTGTATATTTCCAGGAATTTATCCATCTCCTCTAGGTTTTCTAGTTTATGCGTGTGAAGGTGTTCATAGCAGCCTTCAATAATCTTTTGTATTTCTGTGGTATCAGTTGAAATATCTCCCGTTTGATTTCTAATAGAGCTTATTTGGATCTTCTCTCTTCTTTTTTTTGGTTAATCTCACTAACAGTCTATCAATTTTATTTATCTTTTCAAAGAGCCAGCTTTTTGTTTGATCATTCAGGAGCAGATTGTTTAATTTCCATGTATTTGCCTGGTTTTGAGGGATCCTTTTGGAGTTGATTTCCAATTTTATTTCACTGTGGTCTGAAAGACTACTTGATATAATTTTGATTTTCTTCAATTTACTGAGACTTGTTTTGTGGTCTATCATATGGTCTATCTTGGAGAATGTTCCATGTGCCCATGAATGGAATGTATATTCTGCAATTGTTGGATAGAATTTTCTGTAAATATCTGTTAAGTTCATTTGTTCTAGAATATAGTTTATGTCCATTGTTTCTTTGTTGACTTTCTGTCTTGATGACTTGTCTAGTGCTGTCAATGGAATATTAAAGTCCTCCACTATTATTGTGTTGCAATCTATCTCATTTCTTAGGTCTAGTAGTAATTGCTTTATAAATTTGGGAGCACAAGTGTAGGTGCATATGTATTTATAATTGTGATATTTTCCTGTTGGACTAATCCTTTTATCATTATATAATGTCCCTCTTTGTTTCTTTAAACTGCTGTTGCTTTAAAGTATGTTTTCTCTGATATAAGAATAGTTACTACTGCTTGCTTTTGGTGTCCGCTTGCATGGAATATCTTTTTCCACCCCTTTACTGTAAATATATTTGAGTTCTTCCATGTTAGTTGAGTCTCCTGAAGACAGCAGAAACTTGATTGGTGAATTCTCATTTATTCTGCCATTCTGTATCTTTTAAGTGGAGCATTTAGGCCGTTTACTTTCAATGTTAGTATTGAGATGTTAGGTACTATTCTATTCACCATGCTATTTGCTGCCTGAATACCTTGTGGTTTTTCTGATTGTTTGTTTGTTTTCATTGTGTTATTGTTATATAGGTTCTGTGAGATTTATGCTTCAAGGAGGTTCTATTTTGCTGTATTTTGAAGACTTGTTTCAAGATTTAGAGCTCCTTTTAGCAATTCTTGTTGTGCTGCCTTGGTAGTGGCAAATTCTCCCAGCATTTATTTGTCTGGAAAAGACTGTCTTTCCTTCATTTATGAAACTTACTTTAACTGGATACAAAATTCTTGGCTAATAGTTGTTTTGTTTAAGGAGGCTAAAAATAGAACCCCAATCCCTTTTAGCTTGTAGGATTCCTGGTGAGAAATCTTCCGTTAATCTGATATGTTTTCCTTTATAGGTTACCTGATGCTTTTGTCTCATAGCTATTAAGAGTCTTTCCTTTGTCTCAACTTTAGATAACCTCATGACTATGCGCCTAGGTGATTATCTTTTTGTGAAGAATTTCCCATATGTTCTTTGAGCTTCTCGTATTTGGATGTCTAGATCTCTAGCAAAGCTGGGTAAGTTTTCCTGGATTATTTTCTCAAATATATTTTCCAAATTGTTAGATTTCTCTTCTTCCTCAGGAACACCAATTATTCTTAGGTTTGGATATTTAACGTAGTCCCAATCTTCTCGGAGGCTTTGTTTATTTATTTTTTAATTATTATTATTATTGTTTTGACTTTGATGGACTGGGTTAATTTGAGAGGCTTGTCTTAGAGCTCCGAAGTTCTTTCTTCTGCTTGTTTCATTCTATTGCTTAGACTTTCCAGTGCATTTTACATTTATCTGTGTCCTTGATTTCCAGAACTTGAGATTGTTTTTTATTTACACTATTTCACTGAAGAATTTTCCTTTCATTTCCTGTATCATGTTTTTAATTTCTTTAAGTTGGACTTCACCTTTCTCTGGTGACTTCTTTTTCCTTTCTTTTTTTTTTTTTTTTTTTTTTTTGAGACAGAGTCTCGCACTGTCACTCAGGTTGGAGTGCAGTAGTGGCGTGATCTCAGCTCACTGCAAGCTCTGCCTCCCGGATTCATGCCATTCTCCTGTCTCAGACTCCTGAGTAGCTGGGGCTACGTGTGCCTGCCACCACGCCCAGCTAATTTTTTGTATTTTTTAGTAGAGACAGGGTTTCATCATGTTAGCCAGGCTGGTCTTGATCTCCTGACCTCATGATTCACCTGCCTCAGCCTCCCAGAGTGCTGGGATTACAGGTATGAGCCACTGTGCCTGGCCTCTGGTGACTTCTTGATTAACTTAATAATTAACCTTCTGAATTATTTTCCTGGTAATTCAGAAGTTTCATCTTGGTTTGGATCCATTGCAGGTAAGCTGGCATAATCTCTTGGGGGTGTTGAAGAACCTTATTTTGTCATATTACGAGAATTGTCTTTCTGATTTCTTCTCATTTGGGTACATTATGTCAGAGGCAATATCTGGGATTCAAGGGCTGCTGTTCAGATTCTTTTGTCCCATGGCATGCTCCCTTTATTTGGTGTTCTCCCCCTTCCCCTAGGAATGGGGCCTCTTGAGAGCTGAACTGTAGTGATTGCTTTGCTCTTCTGGATCTAGCACCCAGTGGAGCTACCAGGCTCTGGTTTGTACTGGGGAGTGTCTGCAGAGTCCCATAATGTGCTCCATCTTTAGGTCTTGCACCTGTGGATACCATCACCTGCTCTGGTGGAGGTAGTAGGGGAGTGAAGTGAACTCTGTGAGGGTCCTTGGTTGTGTTTTTGTTTAGTGCTGTTTTTGTGTTGGTTGGCCTCCAGCCAGAGATGGCACTTTCAAGAGTGCATCAGCTGTGGTCCTATAGGGAGGATGCAAACATGCCCTAGGGACATTTTGTTAAGTATTCAGGTTTCTCAGGTGGTGGGCAGGGCGATAGAGCTTTCAAGAGATTGTGATTGTTGTCTTTGGCTACCAGGACACATAGAAAAAGACCACCAGATGAGGATAGGGATAAGGTGTGTCTGAGCTCAGCCTCTCCTTGGGTGAGGCTTGCTGCAGCTGCTGTGAGGGATGGGGGTACATTTCCCAGTGTGATGGAGTTAGGGCTGCCTCTGCTGAGTCATACAATTCACCAAGGAAGTGAGGAAAACTGGCAGTCACAGGCCTCACCCCACCCACACACAGCCTGAGTCCTAAAGGCCAGTCTCACTCCCACCATGCCCCACCCGCCCCCAACAGCACTGAGTCTATTTCCAGGCAGCTAGTGACCAGGGTTGAGAACCTGCCCCAGACCACCAGCCTCCCTGTTGAGGAAGCAAGCAGATTCAAAGTTTCTCTGCATCTCAGGGAGCCTGCAGCAGTGATCAAGTTCTTTCAAACGGTTTGTGGATTCTGTCAGCTTTCCTGGTATGTTCCTGGGGTAGTTTCGGGGGCAAACGTTCATGATGTGAGTCTCCACATGCTGCTCTGTTCCTCCCAGCAGGAGCTGCAAGCTAGTCTTGACTCTTACCTGCCTTCTTCTGTCCTGTACTTACTATTTAAACAGCTGAGTCTGATGTACTTTGTAGACAATGTTGGATATATATTCAGATAATTATATATAAATTATTACTTATAAATGCTCTTTGTATTATATATTTATTTATATATAAATAAACAATAGAAATATTTGCCTCATCCTTTAATGCAAAAAAGGTCACTATAATTTGAACCAATCTTATAAATCTTAGAAGCAAAATCTTTACATGCTATGTTCATAAATTCCTTGAAACCATTTGTCAAATAACATAAGAGTAATACACAAGCATTTCAGCTTGTGCATCTGTCTCAGTTTTGTAAATCAGAAACTCCCAGTTTTGATAGAATGGATCCCTTACTTTCTGATATTTTCCTCTCCCATCCCAACTCTTAGCCTGTGCAATTTTATTCAAATGAACTAAAAAGACTAGCTCCTGCTGAATATAAGTAGAAGTAGGCAGTGGGAGAAGGCCTGAATTTTGAAAAAGTACCATTTCTGATAAGATACATAAATAGATTTCCAGCAGCGATAGTGTGGAAAAAATGAGGCTAAAGCATTGAATAATCTGCTTCCCTGTTGATTTTAAATATAAATATAACAGTGGCTTGCTATGATTTAACCATGCAACTGCTTACAGTCTATTTGTTTAGGATCTGAATTATTTTTAAAAGCAAAGTTTTCTCCTTGATATGATACCAATTCATGGTTATGCTGTGATTTCATTAAGACAAATTGAGAATATTAAATCCGTTGTAACATCGTTTATGCTATTTGAAAATGATACTGAAAAAATCAATACTAATTTACCAACTTTTTTAATTTAAGAAATTAAAGAAAAAATATTTCTTCATGATTTTTGTTCAGCTAGTTCTTTTCTGATGTAGAAAAAAGGTTAAAACCATTTAGCATTTTCATTTATAATTAGGTATGCATTACCTACTTGATACACACTTCACAATTATCAGAGACTTTACAATTTCCAAATGCATTTTTAAGTGTTATTTTTAAAGCTTCCTGTCCTGGGTCTTAATTTCTTTTTCTGATATAAATGCACTTTATCACCGTATCATCGGGATCATGTATAACTGCTTTTACATTTCTTATATATGAAATAATTTTAAAGACATTTGGAAACTCTTAACATTTATTTCTAAATGTGAGGCGTTTTGTTTCTGCTTATAAGACCCTAGCCGAAAGATAGAAATAAAAATATATATCACCTTTAAATACACAAACATCTTAGAATCCTTCTGTAAGGAGTCAAAGACCTTTATGTTACGACTTTACCTTTCTTTGTTTTTCTTTGAATATGGCATTAAATTCATGAGAATTCTGATTTACTTCCCCTGTCTACAAAATAAATATATATTTAAAAAGTTGCTTCAAGATGTTAGAAATTCTGGGTCTGCTGTAGGTGAGTTGACCTTGGGCAAGTAACATAGTTGTCCTGCCTTTTAATGTCTTCACCTGTAAAACATGGTTAAGAATAGCTTACAGGTATAGAATAAAGATGAATAGCATGGCAGGTGTAAAACCCTTTGCATTCCTCTGGAAAAAAATTATGATGATTGTAAATGCCTACATGTTTATAGCCCTTTAAAATGCATTCTTACTGCATTTTAACCTTGAACCATTTAAAATCAATCCTGTGATGTGGTGCAAGAATTCTTTAACTCCATCATATAAGTTATTATAAATCTGAGGTTTGGGATGTCCCCTAAGTATGTGTACTATGGTTTTAATAATATTAGTAGTATCAAAACAAGGCAGACTAACATATTTAAGGAAATAGTATGTGGTATTTAAAACTACTTTTTTTTTTTTTTTAGATGGAGCCTCATTCTGTTGCCTAGGCTAGAGTGCAGTAGAACGATCTCAGCTCACTGCAACCTCTGCCTCCTGGGTTTACACGATTCTCCTCCCTCAGCCTCCTGAGTAGCTGGGATTACAGGAGTATACCACTACACCCAGCTAAGTTTTTGTATTTTTAGTAGAGATGGGGTTTCACTATGTTGGCCAGACTGGTCTTGAACTCCTGACCTTGTGATCCACCCGCCTCGGCCTCCCAAAGCACTGGGATTACTGGTGTGAGCCACTGAGCCAAGCTTCAAACTTCATTTTATAAACAACTTCAACATCCTTAACATTGTTCAGGATGGTTCCATCGCTCTTAGGATAAGCAGTAAAACACAAAACTTGGCCTATTAATAGTTGTATGGCCAGACCCCTGCCTCTCTCGCCATCTTCAACTCATACCAGTCTGTCAGTTGCCCTTGCCCTCTGCTTTCCACATAATACATTTGGTCCTCATAGTAACGCTATATGAAATGGGCAATACTGGCACACCCATTTAACCATAAATTAACACATGTACACAATGTCATACTGAGTGTTGAATATTGTACTATGATGGATTTTCGCATGTTTCTTTGGCATCTCATAATATCTCTAAATTATCGTATCGCTTGAAGATTAGGCTTGGATATGAAGGACTACCTATAAGTGGTTCCAAATTAGTTTTCAGTCTCAACCTAGAAAACCAGTCATTTCTGATCCCTAGCTTTCTGCATTTCAGTTCTCAGCTCTTTTGCCCACCTCCCCAAACGTTCTTCGATACTTGAAGATTGTTCACACAACTGCATTTCCTCTTAGTGTTCTTCCAACCTGTACTTTCTTCACCCACTTTCTCTGTCTAGAACACAAACTAACATGTCAAGGTTCAATGCAAGCCCATTCCCTTTGAAAGGCTTCCCTTGCCTTTTCTCCAATTCAGACAAACTTCACTACTTCTCACTTTGAGCTCCACTCTGTTATAGGTTAATTTCACCTTTCTCACTTCACTTGATGTTTTGAGACAGTGCAGTAGGTGGTAGGAGCATGGACTCTCCACTCTGTCTGGATTTGAAAACGGACTCTGCCACATACTGTGTGTGATTTTAGGCAAGCTAGTTCATTCTTCTATGCCTCAATCTCTGCTTATCTGAAAGTGAAGATTGTGATACTCTCAGAGGGTTATCGTGAGGATCAATGGAGCTAATTTACATAAAGAGTTTGGAACAATGCCTGCCACATAATACTTTGTAAGCGTTAGCAATTTCCTTTATTTTCCTTTTCTTCTTATTTTTAATTGTATTAAAGGTTTCTCACCTGTCTGCTCGGTGAAGACAGGAAGTAGCTGTTTCTTATCTACCATTTAATCTTTAGGACCTAGTGTAGTGCTTGATGCATATAAATTAGGTGTTCTCCGGTTGCTTGGAGGATGAATAAATGAAGGGTCAATTAGGAGGCTCCAGCCCAGCTGCCTTTCCTTCTGCAATAATGGAGCAAACTTATTTAAAATGCTAGCTGTGATTAAACATTAAACAGTGCAGGATCAAAAAGTCCCATTCATGACTACCTTTTATCATAAATGTTTATCTTTTCATTGGTAGAGTTATATATTATAAGGGCCTTTAAAAATTACATCTGAGTGATATCATGGGTTTCTTTCAAAACACCTATCTCATTTTCTCAAGGATGACATTTTAAACAGCAATGACAGATGTAATATTCTCACACACAAGTACAGAGTAATTCATTAACATACATACCAAAGGAAGAGGTCTACATTCAACCTTTACCACCAAAGTCTTTGAGAAATAAACGAAATTCAAAGTAGCTACAAGTGATTTTAGAAGTCAAACTAGTTTTATCATTCAAGAATGCCAGGATGATAACAGAGCCCTTTGGTGACTAGACACCTGCTGAATTTGTTTTAGGGTAGAGTTTGGGTTGGGGAAGAAAGAGGTACTTAAATTAGGATCTACCTGAGTATTTGGAAGGACAGATTATATGACAACAGTGGAAAGAGACTTTTGTAATCAAATAATTCAAAATATACTTTAGCTAAGTCCAGAGAAGTGGATGACTTGTGTAAGTTACATAGTTGGTTAAAGACAGATTTGATTTAGGAGTATATTTCACCACAGGTAGTTTTTATACACAGGCCACATTTCAGGATGATTTCATGATGAGACGATTCATGATGAAGCAGAGTGTTACAGTCTGTGTCTAAAATAAATTCAAAGTGTGCGTTTGGATTACTGAATACCAGGATAAAAGTGACAAACAAAAGCCATCAATTATCTAGAAGTATGTCCCTGCAGCATTTCTACCACGGACAGGGTATATTCTGAAAGGTTGTCCATAGGACCATTTGTTCTGAAGGTCAAAGTGACATTTTGCAATAGACTGCCAACTGACGGGAAGCAAGGGAGTTGATATATTTTTATTTTGATGCATAGCTTGTTCTTATCTATGAGAGTTCATAGGAGTGGGGCTTCTGGACCCGTTTTTTCTATCAGTAAGTAGACTGGCGATCTCATATTAAATGTTTAATCTCTGTCTCACTTTGGATTCCTTAGAAGCAGAGCCTGAGGCAAGGATTCAAGTGCGTATAATTTATTGAGGGAATCTTCTTAGGAGAAAGGCAGGGAGGGATGAAGGAAAAAGCAAATGAAGAAGCTAATTAAGGTGTCGCAGCTGTTGTGTAGTTTCAGCCTGATCCCATGGAGAGGTCTGGGGCATGAAATGCAAAAAGGGATATCTGCGGGTGTTACTAGCTGGAGGTTGGCATATCACTTGCAAAAGTGGATGTGGACAAGGAAGCACCAGCATCTACTACCAGGCTTATTTGAACCATTCTGTACTGAAGATATGGTTTATTATTTAGACAATTACTGTGCCAGCAAATGAAACAAAGAAAGAAGGCCCACATGAAGTATGTGGTCAGTGTTTGAGAAGGACTCAATACCGTAAGATGAAGTGCATGAGTTTTAGAGTCTGAAGTCTTCTTTTTCTATACACAAGTTCCAACTTTTCTCTAACAACATACTTTAAGAAAGCCCCAATCTCAGTGAGCCTCAGGCTTCTAATCTGTAAAATGGGGACAATGATAGCAACTGCCTCCTACAGCTGTTGTCCAATTCAAGTGAAATCATATATGTCAAACCACATGTATTATATTTGACATGAAAACAGAAGAACAAGAAACTAGCCTTATAGAAAGTTTTAAAATGTAAACTAGAAGAGTTTTCCATAAGAAACTCAAGTGGTTTGAAATATACAGATGTTTGTCCAAGTTGAAAGAGGTAATAATAGTGAAAGGAAGAATTAGAATTGTCATTTCCCTAGGGTCCATAATGGATCAGGGACTTGACATTCATTTTCTCAGTGACTCCATGTCACTGTCCTATGTGGTGGCTACTGCTGTATTCTCATTGTATAGATTTCTTAACAGAGGCTTAATGTTGTTAAGAAATGACCTAATTTCATACTACGAGATATTTGACGAAAAGAATTTGAACTCAGACCTCTCTATTCACAAAATCTCAGCATTTAACTACTGTGGTTATCCTAGCAAAGGCCTTGTCTATCAAAATTGATATTGTTAAAAATTTATGAAGGAGGTTGTGAGGAATTATAATGAAGATGAAGATGCAGTTCATGCACTTTAGGAACTTTTCATTTGGTTGGGGACTTGCATTTATACCCTCTACTCTTTCTGTTTCCACACTCTAGCATATGTCTCCCTGGATACAATAAGAAATATTTCAGACAGGACACCACCACCATGTTGTGATTCTTGTTTTTGCAAGCTCTTAAAGCCTAAGATCCTCTAACTTTGCAGAAGAAAGATTAGTTAATGGATATAGGCCATTTTACTTTCTGCATTAATGGTAATAGAAATGCTCTTCAAGAACAACAGTCATACACCTTCTGCCCCAAAACAGAAAATTTTATGATAAGATGGGAAAGTTAATAAGGACAGAAAAATTGATTTGTCCCATTTAGCCAGATGAAAGCATACAATTTCCTCTTAATTGAGACTTTCTCTGATATGGCATAGACAAAACAAGTTTTAACTAGGGAAATTTCTAGTTGCAAGAAATTTTTAAGGCAGAAAGAAGGTATGATTTAATAATGTAGGACATTTTAAAACATATTTTTGTTAAAAAGTACAGAACAAAGGAGAAGAAAGAATGGTTATATAAAAGAATGCATTAATTTGAGATGTAGACATTCAACTGTTTTCAAGAGTAGATAGAATCATAACTCTAGAGAAACTCAAGGGTATAGCCAATAAACATGCTATATGGAGTATCCTTTACCAAAGAGTCAAATTTATGATTACGAGATCTGATTCATATCATGTGTATGTTGTAGGGTCATCTCCTACCTAAGCAGGAGAAATAAACAATTACTGTGGCAGAATCATTCAAAGTCTGGAACAATTCATTTCTATAACATAAGTTTCTATGTTATTTTGTTCCCTATTATTTTTCCAGGTGATGGTCTTAGCTGAAATGAAGAAATCAAGTGTTATAAATATTTTTATCCTATGTCCCAAAGTAGCCACTGGCCCTTTTCCACCTTCTATTTAGGTAAATAGACTTCCACATTCACTTCTTACTTCCATAGATACAAATACATTTGGATACACTTAGCAATGTATTTATGTGTGTATATCTGTATATATGTTTATGTGTGTGCATGTGTGTATGTGTATGTGGTGTGTGTAAAATCAGAAGTAAGGTCATCCTCACAATGGTCAACATAAAGAGAACTCTGTGTAGACCAAGTGATCTCTGGTGTAGAATAACCTTTGGAACATAAGACTTGCAATGAGAAACAGACCCAGTTATTAATTCATGTATTTACTGATGACTGAAATAGTTTCACAAGGTGAGTTTTGGGCACATATTTATTAATAAAATTTCAGAACAATTAATTTTTCAAAGTAAGAGGTAGTGTAGACATTTCTATGAGCCCTACAGGTATAGCAGCTCACTTTTTGGCTCTTTGGATAGATCCTCTGGGACATAATGGCTGGTGCAAAGGGAGAAATGCAAGCCTTCTACTTTATCCACATCAACAGATATAATTACTCTCAAACAAGGCCTTTGCTGAATCCAATATGAAACATTTCAGTCCCTGGAAACACTATATATAAAGGATATTAGACGCAGTATGTCTATTGTTCATCTGCTAATGTCCCCAAATGTCACCAAGGTAATTACTTGGATGACATTTATGTGATGCAGCTGGACATTGTTAAAGTTAATATAAAACCTGCCTTTGGCAACCACTTTATTTCCACCTACATCAAACTGTGGGTGCATGATTGCTTTTCTTGGGAGAACGCCCACCTCCCCCAGATGACATCTCTGCCCTCAGCTTTTTCTTCCTTTGCTCTCCACATTAATATCCAATGCAAAAGAAAAAGGAAAGTAATGCTATATCATATATCTTTATATTAATATTTATGTTTGGAACTTTTAGAAATGTTTCTAAAACTAATTCACAAAATATAATAATGTTGATCTTTTCTCTGTTTTTTTTTTCTTTTTCAGAAGCAGGTTTCTAATATACCCAGGAATCTAGATTCACAAAATGAAGATTGTCAAAAGTCCATAAATTTATATTCATTCTCAATATATTATTGGCAAAGCGAGATTTTTAAAATGTGTGTATCAGAAGAATATTACATTTTCAGAGACACAGATTACAAAATTTACCCCCAAACTCACATGCAAATTGGAGCTTTGCCTTCCGACTCAGAATTGTCCCCAGAAGATTGGTGGCCAGGCACTGGTACATGCCAATATCTTGATCTGTGTGGGGGCTACTGATTGCAAGACTGCCTCCATCCAACCTGTAGTGATAACTCATAGTAAAATCAATGTCTGTGCCATTTTGCTTCCACCTTCAAGGAAAAAAAAATAAAATTATGCTTATAATATACAGAGTCAATCACTCTTTGACTTAAACAACATGTAGTTCTAATTCCTGAAACTATAAAAAACACCAAAAAACAAAACATGATTACAGGTGGAGGGAATCCTACCAGTTTTATCAAAGGTGACTGTCTTGGTGGGTTCGGTGATGTCAGTAACTAGATTATTTGAAAGATATACTCTGTATACGTTACATTCACCCAAATGTATACAAAGAGGAAACAGAACTCTTGACATGAGAAGTAAAAATTAGACAGTCAGTCAATAATACTGGCCAACCTATTCCTTTAGCGACTTTTCAAATAACATATACCTTACCTGAACATCCACAACTGGTAGCACAAAATTGAATGTCAAAATGATTTAAAGATAGGAATTCAAGAAGCGTATATTAAAAATGGAAAGAATAATTTTACAATGCCAATTCAAGGCTGAAAACAAAACAATAATAATCTGACTACTTTAGAACATGATTGCCTCTGTTAGTATGTCACTTGCAAAATTAATCATGTTGAAAATATTTCAATGGTACTTAGAAATGCCAAACTAAAATTATACTTTAGCAAAGCAAATGCTGTTTGAGAGGTTTTTATTTTGAGAAGCAAACATTCTTTTGGCTTAGCTATTAGTCAACAATTCTTTAGTACATGAATTAACTAGCTGAAGGGTCTTAGAGGTATATTTACTTTCAAAGATTCCTAACTAGTTTTAGAAATTTTATTTGGTCATTTTTAAGACAAATGAATACCTAATAATTATCTCTAACCAGACTCACTTTTCCTGCCTTGAAACTTTCAACTCCATCAAAATCTCCAAATATTGTGAAGCATGACTCTTACATATCTAATGAGATACATTCCTAGGGCACAGGCTGTATGTAGTTGCATAGACCATTTTTTAAAATAGACACTTAAAAATATTGAATAATGACAACCAATTGTACGTGTAGAAAAATATCTTTTCTCACTCATTGCTAGGTTCATGGCTGAGGTCTCTAAAAGGAAAGGAAGATTAATAAGACAAAAACATGTAATTTTATTTAATATAAATATTCCATGACATGAAAGCCTTCAGAAAAAAATAATCCTAAAAAACAGGAAAATCTGTGTGTTTTTTTTTTTTTTTTTTTTTTTTTTTTTTGAGACGGAGTCTCGCTCTGTCGCCCAGGCTGGAGTGCAGTGGCCGGATCTCAGCTCACTGCAAGCTCCGCCTCCTGGGTTCATGCCATTCTCCGGCCTCAGCCTCCCGAGTATCTGGGACTACAGGCGCCCACCACCTCGCCCGGCTAGTTTTTTGCATTTTTTTTTTGTAGAGACTAAAAAAGAGGATGGAGATCGAGGATGGTCTCGATCTCCTGACCTCGTGATCCACCCGTCTCGGCCTCCCAAAGTGCTGGGATTACAGGCTTGAGCCACCGCGCCCGGCCAACCTGTGTGTTTTTAATGCTAGTTTTGATGAAGAGTAGACAGTCTTGCAGAAGTATGATTGTAAAAAGAGGGTATGATCTAATGGTAAGAAACTGACAGGAACTTAGCAAGGCTTTTTTTTCCCAGTTCTTCTTGGATTCTCTGTCTTTGAGGAGGAAAAGGGTGTTTCTTTCTTCTGGGTATAGAAAGGATACCTCTGGAATAAAGGTTTTATGACTTGCTTCAGAGAAGAAGAGTGAGGGGAAGGTGAGAATGATCTTCCTGCTTTTGCTATTTTCTCAAATGCCAAGATGCCATATTTTGAGGTGGTGTATCCTAAACCCCATCACAGTCATCTAGGAAAACAAGTGAATGATCTTTTCCTATGGAATACAGCCAATTTCCAAACTGTGTTTTTTAGAGTTTATGCCAGCTTTGCTATGATTCTCCCCTTTATACCAAAATCATATTAAAAATATTTTGGTGGCAGTGGTTAATTTTTTAAAAAATGGCATTTTACAGAATTAATTCAAAGAGGTTGGGCAGATGCCTGTAATCTCAGCACTTTGGGTGGCCGTGGTGGGCAGATAACTTGAGGACAGGAGTTTGGGACCAGCCTGGGCAACATGGCAAAACCCCGTCTCTACTAAAAATACAGAATTAATTCAAATGTCATTGACTTCTTCAGGTGCATCTTCAAACATCCCATGGGGGAGAATCTGACAAATGCCTACCAAAGTAGAAAAGAAATATGAACTTAGGTAATCCACTACCTTGTTAAAGACATGATGTGATGGATCAGATACCAAATCAATCAAAGGTTTTGAACCAACTCTGTTAACGTTCAAATTATTTAGCCATTTCCTGCACACTTGAAAGTTGAAAGACAACAGTCAAAGAGTACATTTCATTTGCCTATATTTTCTGTGATCATTTTTTTCCTAGAGGAATTTGTAGAGGCTGCTCCTTGTTTTCAATATTAGGGTAAGAAAAAAGTAAAGAAAAACAAACAAAAAACAAAAATAAAACCCTTCAAAACTTTTCTTTCTTTAGGCCTCTCTCAAGACACCAATATTCTCCTTGCCAGCACTCTAATATAGTTTTTGATAATTTGCTTACAGGGCAGGATCTTTAGACTTCCATGTTTCCTATCGTTTTCAAAGCACAGGATATACCATACTTAGTTTGCCAGCTCTTTAATTTTGGAATCAATCACTGAAATAACTGCTGTCATCATTACATGCTCCTAATTAAGCTCAGTAATTGTTTTTCAACACAAATTCAAAGTTGTTGGCTTAGCTGCAGCAAATGAATTTTTCACAGTATCCCCATAATCATTCTGATCACTATGGTACAATGATTATTAAACTGCGCATATAGAGCAGAGGTTCAACTCCTGGTGTGGGCTTTGTCCTAATTAATATGTCTAAATCAATGGAGAAACAGTATTAATGAATTCAAATGATTGTCATGCACACGTTTCTGATAGAATTGCATATTGACAAGTGTCATCCTATGATGCAACCTAGGAAGTGTGTTTTAAATGATTACTTTTAGCATCTGAATTAATATCATATTAGTTCCAGAAAACATAATGGATGTGAACTAAAACCTTGACCCTTTGTTGGGAAACATCCTTCACTTTTAAGTAGTTCAGTCCTGTGTCAAGAATAATGGCTGGGCCAGGCACGGTGGTTCACGCCTGTAATCCCAGCACTTTGACAGGCCAAAGCAGGTTGATTACCTGAGGTCAGGAGTTCAATACCAGCCTGGCCAAAATGGTGAAACCCCATCTCTACTAAAAAAAAAAAACACAAAAATTAGCAGGGCATGGTGGCACACGCTTGTAATCCCAACTACTCGAGAGGCTGAGGCAGGAGAATTGCTTGAGCCCAGGAGACAGAGGTTGCAATAAGTTAAGATCGCACCACTGCACTCCAGCCTGGCTGACAGAGCGAGACTCTGTCTCAAAAACAAAAACAAAAACAAAAAAGAATAATGGTTGTGGGCTGTGTTTGTTGGCTGTCTTTCTGTAATTGTGTGTTTTTGTGTGTGTGTGTGTGCGCGCGCGCATGTGCGGGCTTGTGCGTGTTGGTGTTTTTCAAAATTAGGCTTTGCTTTAGAATTACATGGTATGTTTGTTGAAAGTATGTGTTTCTTTTCTGAGTTTCATTTATTTTTAATTGACAAATAATGGTGGCACATATTTATAGGGAATAATGTGATGTTTTCATACATGTACACATTTTGTAATGATCAAATCAGAGTAATGAGCATATTCATTACCTCAAAAATCTATCATTTGTCTGTGGTGACAGCATTCAAAATCTTCTCTTCCAGCTATTTTGAAATATACAATACATTATCACTAACTATAGTCCCTCTACTGTGCAAACAAATCCCAGAACTTATTCCTCCTGTCTAAAGATCACTTTGCACCCTTTGATCCAGGCGTCTCCTTTCCCTTCCTGCCCCTCCCTGACTCAGCCTCTGGTAACCTCCATTCTACACTCTACTTCTATGAGTTGATTCTATGAAATCGACATTTTTTAGATTCCACATATGAGTGAGATCAGATGATATTTGTCTCTCTCTGCCTGGCTTATTCCTGAGCCCATCCCCAGACCTCTGACAGAGAACACCAAAATCTAAATTTTAAGTTTCTCTGGGTGATTGTGATGTACACTGAATTTGAGTCTGTCACCCCTGTGGAAAGAATCCTAGTCCTAGCTTTAACATTCCCTTGCTGCATATACTTGAACAAGCCCTCTAATTTCTCCAGAAGTCATTTCACAAATTATACAATGTGTGCAATAATGTATATTCTGCTTATCTCACAGGATTGTTAAAAGGACCAAGTTGGGGGAAATGAATAAAAAGAATAGAAGGGCAGAGTGACCACATTTACAGTTTTCTTTCTTAGAGGCCTAGAGCTTCTCCAGACTTAAGGTTATGTTCATGACTAGGGTAGAGTAGACTAAATTACAGAAAGGAGTCTCCTCTGGTGACGAGGTAGAGAGGATTGTCAGAAGTCCTTTTTTCTGATAGAGAGTATATCCGGTTTAGAAATAATTTATGTGCATATTATTTCACTTTTCCAAATGAAATACATATTCTGAGATAGAACTAAGTTCATTGCTACATGATTTTGCTAGATTTTCCAGGTATAAGCAATCCTTCCAAAGCACCATCTTTGGGTAACCCATTTCTCTTCCCTTTGCACGGCTTCAGGGCTGGACTTCATATTCTCATGTGTTATGTGATCTTTGAAAGAGTAAAGGAGGCGGGGGCGGTGGCTCAAGCCTGTAATCCCAGCACTTTGGGAGGCCGAGACAGGTGGATCATGAGGTCAGGAGATCGAGACCATCCTGGCTAACACGGTGAAACCCTGTCTCTACTAAAAAATACAAAAAACTAGCCAGGCGAGGTGGCGGGCACCTGTAGTCCCAGCTACTCGGGAGGCTGAGGCAGGAGAATGGCTTGAATCCGGGAGGCGGAGCTTGCAGTGAGGGGAGATCTGAACACTGCACTCCAGCCTGGGCTACAGAGCCAGACTCCGTCCCCCCCCCCCAAAAAAAAAAAAAAAAAAAAAAAAAAAAAAAAAAAAAAAGAAAGAAAGAGTAAAGGATAATCCTTTTTCATGGGAAAGCTTAAGCTATTTCAAAAAGTTTGCTTTTCATATTGCTTATTTTCCCTGAGATTTCATTTGCTGTATGGAATTTACTAAAAGAAAGAAAACACATCTTAAAAATCAAACCCAGCCTCATTTTACGAATAAGGAAGATGATGCCATGGGAGAAAAATGATTATTCCAAAGTCACCAAGAGATTGATAGAGCTGTGACTAGAAATGATAACTCGAAGTCAAGGATTCTTTTATGTTGCTTTACACTATACCCAAGTAACCTCAAATAATGTTAGAATCTGTGAATTTTAAAGGCTTTCCTTCTAAGACCCACACATGCACACACACACACAATCTAAGGTGAATATAGTTGTGAGGCTTTTTAGAAAATAAAATTTAAGTTAGAAAGGGTCATATTAAAACTAAAATTTTACATTTTGTTGCTAATGCACATTATCTGATATACCTCTGTCCTTTGCTTTATTGGGTCTGAGTCTGACATTTAAGCATTAAAATCTTAATTCTTTCCTCACTCTCTTTCCACAGTTTCTTGCCTATGAGTAAGGGGAACAACAGACCCTGGGGTCTGCTGGAGGATGGAGGATGGGAGGAGAGAGAGGATCAGGAAAAATAACTAATAAGCACCAGGGTTAGTGCCTGGATGATGAAATAATTTGTACAACAAACCCCCATGTCAAAGATTTATCTATAAAACAAACCTGCATATGTACCCCTGAACTTAAAAGTTAAAAAATAAAGAAATGAGCCAAACCAGGTTATGGGGGCTGGAAATAACTACCTAAGTTACTTGTCTTTAGCCTTTTAGCTTAGAAGTGTCTTAGAAATAAAAGCCATTTAACAACATTGAAAAATGTCGTCTTCATTCTGTGTATTTTTTCACAGATAAAACTAATTAGCAAATTATCTTGAGAACCTATTTTATATCCTTCTACCTGTTAAAAGCCAACAGATATTTTATATAAATATGTAATTTATTTATTTGTGTGTCCATCTTATATTCAGCAAACTTTCACAAAAAGGTGTAGGAATTCTTATATTCTTTCTCTCCTAACCCCTAGGATCAACCTAATTAGCTCTCAAACATAAAATTACTACTTTAAGTATTAGGTGATCTCAATAAATGTATTAAGCAAATTTTCATATATTTAACCATATATTAAACTAATAAGACAGCTCATCATTTAAGAAAAACTAACAAATCAACGAACTCTGAATTGAGTGTCCCGAACTTGTAACGTGAAGGATCTTCTCCCAACAGATGAGTTTCGTTGGTTTGGGTATGATAAAGACAAGGAAGCTTTAGTATGTGGAATGAGAAGACATGGTTCTTCAGTTCCTTTGTTGTAAAAAGAAGATGCTGAAGTTAGCTCAAAAAAATACAAGATAAGGTAGAACTGCCTTTAGCTTTGAAGTCATTTAGCTAATTAAGTGCATTTAAGTCATTTAATTAATTAATCGAGACAATTTTAGGATCTAAATAATTATACACATCAACAGTGTATTTTTACTGCAAAATAAAATTAGGCTAAACCAGCTCATTTTGCCAAAATGAACTGAAATTGTCACTTTTTGTGTGTGTCATTTCAACTTCACATCTAAAAAACAAGACTTAAAAAAATGCTTTTAAAACTCAAAGCTACAAAAGTTTAATAAGTATTTTCTTTTCCTGTATTAACACTACATATGAAGTTTTTACCAACTATCTTTATTATTTACCTATGTATATTTATGTATGCATATATTTTTAAATTTGTAAATTCCACCCACAATATGAATCAAATTCTGCCTTTGCTGCAACTTTGTAAATAAGAACAAAAACTTACTGACCCTTTCTCCCTATAATTCCACAAATAATATGTGAGAAACAAATATAGGCTTTTTTCCTTATTTGCCAAGAGTAAAAATTCCCTTTCTGCCTTAGAGGGTACATAGCTGTCTTCAACATATTTTTCTAAAATCAGTATTTTTGGGCCACCAGTGAAGTCACATAATTTTATCTGATGAAATAAATCTAGATATCCATCTTGATTCATTCTTTATAGAACATTTTCATAATCATTGTATATGTAGCAACCGAGGCTGCAGTTCCACATCGAGGTAGGGGTGGGAAATGCAAAATAAGCTTACATTTTAGTCTTTCAAATTGAGGAAACAAATCTTTCTTTCCTTTCTCTTCATTTTTTTTTCTTTCTTTTTATCTTTCTTTTCTCCCTGGCTTCCTGTGTTACTTGCTTCCTGTCTTTCTCCCCTATCTCTCCCCTTTCTCTCTCTCTCTCTCTCTCTCTCTCTCTCTCTCTCTCTCTCTCTCAGTTCTGACCACAATATGGCAATGCATGGCACCAATTTCAAGAATAAATGTTCTAAGCAGACCTAATTAGTAAGACAGAGACATAATTACGGTTACCTGGAGCTGATGGGTAGGCGCTTAATTATTGCCTAGAAAGTGGCATGAGGGAACACCCTGGGGTACTGGAAATGCCTATATCTTTATCTGAGTGATTGTCACATGGCTGCATAACCATAGAGAAATTTCTTGAGCTGTACACTACAAATTAGGACATTTTATAAAACATTTTATTTTGTGTATGTTTTGGTTCAGTGACAAAGAATAAAATAGTGTCATGCCCAGAGGTAGGATTTTACCTATAATGAGGTGAAGGGTAACCATTAGCAGCACATTTCAGGATGACCTCAGATTTTGATAAATCCAAAGGAAAAATGACATCATGTGGCTCCTGAGTAAAAATAGGACGGCTTAAAAGCCCATCGCCTGGGAAAAGAAAAGAAAAAAATCACATGAAAAAAAAATGGCCCTGTTTTGAATGCAAGTCTATATTAAATATAAATTCAATATACATATTTAAAACGATTTTATTTTAAAACAATCTCAAATTTACAGAAAATATTATAAAAATGGACAAAGAATTTTTTTCTCTTGTAAACTAATAAATTAGTTTATATTTCCAACAAACAAGGGGCATAACACCCCCAAAACCAGCAATAACAAGAAATTAAGATTGATTCAGCACTAAACATCTAATCTTCAGGTCCCATTCTCCATTTTTTCTAATAAAATACTTTTTTTGTTGTTTTGTTTTTATTGTAGAGACAGTGTCTCACTCTGTCACCCAAGCGAAAGTGCAGTAGTGTGATCATAGCTCACTGCAGTCTCTAACTCCCGGACTCAAGTGATCTTCCCATCTCAGCCTCCCAAGTAGTTAGAACCACAGGTGCCTGCCACCATGCCTGGCTATACGGAGTCACCTCGTGTTGTCCAAGCTGGTCTCAAACTCCTGACCTCAAGCCATTGTCCTACCTTAGCCTCCCAAAGTGCTGGGATTACAGGCTTAAGCCACTGTGTCTGGCTCCCAATAAAATCTTTTAAACCAAAAGAATCCAGTTGATAATTTTTTTAAAATTATTTATTTATTTATTTTTAGACAGATTGTTATTCTGTTATACACACTAAAGTTCAGTAGCACAATCACAGCAGCCTCAACCTCCTGGGCTCAGGTGAACCTTCCACCTAGTCTTCCTGGGTTAATTTTTGCCACCATTCCAGTTTAATTTTTGTTTTTTTGTAGAGATGGTATTTTACCATGTTGCCAGTCTGGTCTTAAAATTCTGGGCTCAAGCATTCTATTCACCTCGGCCTCCCAGTGTGCTGGGATTACAGGTATGACCCACCATGCCTGGACTCTCTTAATTATGTCTCTTTAGTCTATTTCTATCTGAAACAATTCCCCAGTCTTTCCTTGATTTCCCTGACTTTAACACCTTAGATCACAAGGTGGTTATTTGGTAAAGTTTCACCTAATTTGGGCTTGCCTGAATAGTCAGGTATCAACAGCAAGTCACAGACTCTTCCCTGTAGGGGTAGGAGCTATATGCCAAGGGCACATATAATAAAATGGTCTGTAAAGATGTTTAAAAATAATCATAAAAGTAGTAAAATTGGCATTAAAATATCACTATAAAAAAGACTTCTTCCAGCCAGCAAGTACACTGATCCCATTGTCTTGCCCTCTCTTCCTCTAGCCCCTCCTCCTTTACTGGATACACCAGTGGAGGTAATAAAACACTTTCGTTATAATTCGATTCAGGATGCTGTGCTCTTTATGTTGCATTCTGTCAGGTAGAAGGTTAAGACTTCTATTTGTCCCATTGCTCTTGAAGTTAAATAATCTTTTGACTAAGGTGGTGCCTGTCAAACTTCTCCAGTATAAAAGTATTTTTTTTTCTTTGTAATTAGTGTTTTGTGGCTAGCGACTTTAGACAATGCAAATATGCCTCATTGGACATTTAAACTTTTTATTCATATATTTCTATGAGGACGACCTGCTTTATCGGTGTGAATTCAAGCTTTCTTATTTTGGTCAATGAGTTATAATACATTTGCTATTTCTTCAGTGCTTTCAAATGGCCTGCCCTTTGGCGTATATTTATCATTCTTTGTATTTTTCCTATCTGATACAAGAAAGAGTTCCAGGATTATCTTGTATTTCACGTGCTCTGCCAGCACAGTAGCCTTTGTTGTTGTTGTTGTTGTTAAAAACAAAAACAAAACAAAAAAAACCTGGTTTCCTTTATTTGAGATTGGTATTTAGAAACCATTATGAGAATGCTCAATGTACTCATTTTTATTGAGCTGCTCTTGCCCTGAGCCTTTCAGCAGATTTGTGTGTGTGCATAGATTTTATATGTGTGTGTGTTGTGTTCATTTATGGTGATTTATAGTTTTCCTTTATTTATATTTGCAACTCCCATTTAGACTGTGAGAAATCCGGTGCCCATTGTCTTTGACATATTTATGCATTTGCTCAATTCTCCTATATGTGACTAGTCCCCTATTACTGTCAGCATCCTCTTCTGCCTGCTCAGGTCCTGATGTCCACTCCCAGTTTTACTCCCACACCTGCCCTGACACCACTTGCTGGGCAGTTCATCCCTCCTCACCTCATTCAGATTCTGATCCTGTTTAGGGTGTGCCTCCAGAGTGGATGCCCTCCTTCACCCCACTCACGCTCTAACACTTGGTACACACATATTCCTGAATGGATAGCTTTCTCACACCATTCAGATTGCATGGGAGCTCTCTTCCCCCCAGAAACCACCCTCTTTCTCCTCGGCTCCAACACCAGACTCCAGGCTTCTGCCTTCAGCACCCTTCCCTAACAATGGAACCCTCCTCCCCCTCCTCAGGCTCGGATACCCTCTGCCAGGCCACCCCACCACAGGCATAGACCTTACTTGGTCTCACCTTACTTGGGCTCTGCCACTCACACCAAGTCACCACTGCCCTAACCCCTGTCCTGCATGGATGCCTCTCTCACCCCACTCAGGTTCCAGCATCTCAGACTGGGCTGCTGTGGCTCTGCTCTCCCACATGCACATGGATGCCTACCTCACTCAGCTCCAATTCATGGCATTTGGACTAAATTGCTATGAAAGAAAGGGAAGGGGAAGAGGAGGAGGAAGAGCTTAGTACTCACATGTAAGGTGAAATTCTGTGGTTTTTATTTTTTAATATCCTGAAAGAAACCAAAATATTTCTTCCCCAAATTTTGAGGATTCTTGAGTTAAAGGTACTGAAAAGGCAGGAGAACACCCGGCCTCAGCCTCTGTTTGCTTGATGGCAGGACATCCATGTTTCCTTCCTGGAGACAGCACTTGCTATCAGCCCAGAGAAGGCACCAGCAGGCACCAGAGGAATCTGAGAACAGATTTTACTGTCCTCTGACATTTTCCCACCTTTTAAAGGACTAAAACTGTTCTTTCCTTTGCCTTGTTACTATGTAGAATTTATGGCTTTTTGATAAAATGTTATTGAAACATCACCCCAAGCCACTGCCTTGAGAGAAATACTTTTGAATTGAGGTCTCTTGGTATGACGGGTCCAGCATGTGTTAATACATTTTTGCTTTTCTTTTGTTAATTTGATTTTTGTTTGTAGGAGAGTGTCTCAACTAAAAACGTAAAAAGGGAAATTAAAAAAATTATGTTTTCTCCCCTACAGTGCAATGCGCATCGAGCGTAAACCTGATCATGTTAGGACTTAATCTGAAGTCCAGTCTGTAACTCTCATAATTGTACTTGAGTGATATGTGAGGTTGCTTCTCCTGTATTAACCCATAGTCATGTCCTTCTATATCAACCACAGCACCAAAGAACCTCAAAGTTGGTAGATCTTTTACAGACCCTTCAGGTGAGACTTCTTGGTTGGAAACACAATAGAGCTACTGGTTAAGAATGTGTGCTCTGGAATCAATGGGCCTCAGGGGATTTAAGCAATCTTCTGTGTCCTTGTTATTAAAATAGATGCAACGTCTATATCAGATGGTTGTTTTGAGATTTAATAATATATTGTTTATAAAATATGTCACATTGTGCCTCATAATGAGTAGGTATATAGTCATCAAATTATGACAATCATCAGCATCACCATCATCATCCATCATCATTAGTACAGAGAAGGAAATTGAAACCCAGGAAGTTGAATCATCTTTTCCAAATTTACCATCTGTCTTAAGAGAGAGCAAGAGATTAAACTTTAGTTTCCTGATTCCCTCTCTGTTGTTTTCACCATACACTCAGATCTGCTACCATATCATTAGTCTTCTAAAATATTTGCAATTGGGTAAAATAAGCTCTTTTATTAACTTCATCTTAAAATTGTAATTTCGGTACCTCCTATCACTGACATAGAAGTGTAGATAGATAGAGGTTCTAATTCTAGCCTAGTCAGTTACTGGCTCCCCAGGGCTGGACAAGTTACTTTACCACTCTTGTTCTCTGGTTTCCCAGCTGTTAAAGGAGGATGCTATGTCGCATATCTTAGTGTTCCTGTAAATGATGATTGAGCAAGTGGATTGAAGATGCTTTACCAGCTTTTCTTACATCAATGCCTAATGAAATGTGCGAGACACTGTGAGTACAAATAACAAACAAACAGAAATTAACAATGCCTGAAAAGAAAAGGAACGTATCCTGACAAAATTACTTAAAGAATAAAACCAAAAAACAACTGTGGAATAAAAACAGTCTGGTCAGGCTCAGAGAAGGGAGGGAGTCCTTGATTTCCTAATGTTGTCCTCAAACCCTATAGAAATTACTGGTGAAATAATAGCATTCTGAGAATTCTCATTATAACTTCTGAATCTGGAGATAAGCAGATTCGTAGGTACATAGATGGAAAGGTCTTATCTTTTTCTTTTACCTCTTCCTGGCTGAAGAGCAATGAAAAGGACTTCTGGGCAACAACAACAACAACAACAAAAGGTAAAGTGGGGGAAATATGGATAGTAAACTTGACTCTATGTAACCAATTAATAATGTCATGCCCATGCACTCAGGGGTGAAGCCTCTGAAGCCCATTAGAAAAGTACTGCATCTTCCTGTGAAGTATACTGATGTCTCTTCCAACAATAATCTTGCTACAATTCATTAAAAAAATAAATCTTAGGATAGAGAGAAGCACCCAGGTATCCCAAAGAGGCTGAACTTTTCTTGGCTCCATCATTCTCTCAGGCTACAAAACATGGGTACTCACAATATATCCCGTCTCCAAACTGGAGCTAAGAAGGAGAAAAAAAAATGTTCCCAGATATAATAAAAAGAAAGTTCAAAAATATATATTTCCCCATTAAGTAAAAAGTGAATTTTCTGTACACAGTTTCTCAAGCATGAACAATATGAAAAGAAATGGAATAGTAACTATGCAAATATATTGCAGCAATAAAAGAGTAAAACATGGCATGACTGAGACAGGCAAAATACTCAGTCTAGAAGAAAACACAATTCAAGAAAACCTAGGGAATTTCTCAAAAAGGTTTTATGCTATAGAATAAGAACATGAGTTTTTAAAAATAGTATAACAATGTCAATATGAAAAAAATACACAGACAATAGAATCAGATAAATTTGGAGACCGTGAACCTAAGGATGCAAATTGTAACCCAGGCAGCATCAATCAATAACAAATAAATCAATTGGAATAGGCAAGCAACAAAACAAACACCCACTGAAAGTCACATTACTGCTATAATGTTTTGAGATGATTGTAATTATCTCACATAATTTGAAAAAAGCACAGATAATAAAACAATGAGGAGAAGGTAATGGATAAGAAACATAGATAAAGATGATTCAACATAAAGATCCTTGATGTCACTGAGTTACAGAATCAAACACATGTCTCAGTAAATACCATTAGGAAAAGTTACTATAAATGGAAAGAACATGTTCCAGAAATATTTGAAAGAGTGAGTACTCAACACAAAAGCATTTGCTGATTAAGTGACTAATATTTGAAGAACATCAGGAGGAAGCTTCTTTAGGAAGACTGGGCAGAAATAGCAAGCTAATTAAAAGAGTGAAAGGATGGGCACGGTGGCCCATGCTTGTAATCCCTGCACTTTGGGAGATCAAGACAGAAGGATTACTTGAGGCCAGGAGTTTGAGAATGAGCCTGGATACCATAGGGAGACCCTGTCTCTACCAAAAACAAAAAGAAAAGAAAAACTAGCAGTGGTGGGTGCCTGTAGTCCCAGCTACTTGGGAGACGAGGTGGGAGAATCTCTTGAGCTCAGGAATTTGAGGCTGCAGTGAACTATGATCACACTGCTGTACTATGGCCTGGGTGACAGAGCAAGATCCCATCACACACACATACGCACACAGAGTGAAAGAGAAAACTCACAATAAGCTGGGATTTGAAACAGTACCATTTTATACCAGAAAACAAGGAATAAAAGTCTACAAATATTCTGAATGAAAGGGTGACATGAGTATTATCACCAATATATCTTTCAAATGTAATGGCATCTGAGCCGGGCGCGGTGGCTCATGCATGTAATCCCAGCACTTTGGGAGGCAGAGGCGGGTGGATCGCCTGAGGTTAGGAGATTAAGACCAGCCCGGCCAACATAGTGAAACCCCATCTCTACTAAAAATACAAAAAAATATCTGGGCGTGGTGGTGGGCGCCTGTAATCCCAGCTACTAGGGAGGCTGAGGCAGGAGAATCGCTTGAACCTAGGAGCAGAGTTTGCCGTGAGCTGAGATCGCGCTATTGCACTCCAGCCTGGGCAACAAGAGCGAAACTCCATCTCAAACAAACAAACAAACAAACAAACAAAAAAAGGCATCCAACAAATACATTTGAACATTAAAAAACACTCATGTAAAAAAGCTACTATGAAAAATAACAGATGATTATTCTTTTTTTTTTTTTTTTTTTTTTTGAGACGGAGTCTCGCTCTGTCGCCCAGGCTGGAGTGCAGTGGCCGGATCTCAGCTCACTGCAAGCTCCGCCACCCAAGTTCACGCCATTCTCCTGCCACAGCCTCCCGAGTAGCTGGGACTACAGGCGCCCGCCGCCACACCAGGCTAATTTTTTGCATTTTTAGTAGAGACAGGGTTTCACCGTGTTAGCCAGGATGGTCTCGATCTGCTGACCTCGTGATCCTCCCGCCTCAGCCTCCCAAAGTGCTGGGATTACAGGCGTGAGACACCGTGCCCGGCCCAGATGAGTATTCTTAAAGAGCTCACGTAACAATGAAATCATTCAATTAAATATGAATCAATATACAGATCTTGAGAATGAAGGAGGAATAATGGGACACACACAGAATACATTCAAACACAAACTTACACTTAAGAACTCTGTTAGTTTTAGTTATAGAACAGAATATAAATGCTACAAGCTCGATAACAAAATAGGAAAATGAGAAGTGAATGAAGGAATATAATTAGAAATGTATGAGCGCTAGTATCATCTTTCATAGCAAAAATTCTATAGATACATGTACACATATATACATATAATATTATTGTATTTATACAAACAAAGGCACTCTGACCTCTTTATATCATCCGTTGTATCTTTTAACCTTAGAGAAATCATTTAAAAATTTTATTTTTGTCTCACATTATTTATTAGAAGTTCAAATTATTCATCATTTTTACTTTGTTTTATTCTATTTTCTTTTACTAAAATAAAATTTAATCTTGATTTTAAAGTAGTGTCTATGGTATGATCTCATTTTTATAAAGTATTTATATTCTTCTTTGCTATTATCTATACATGAATACAGTGTATCGTCTCTGTATTTATATATAGAGAAAGAAGGCTATAATTTTACCAAATATTAATAATTTTTATTTTTAGAGAAAGTTTTATTGGACATAGGTTTTTTATTTTCTTTGCATAATTTTTCATAGTTTGAATGATTAAAATAAAAATGCATTATATTAAAGAAACATCACATTTTTTAAAAATGAAGAAAAGAGACGGGAAATAAATATGCTGAGATGGTAACTTAATTTTCGATGGTGGGAGTTTGAATGACTTTTTTGCAGATCTCCATAAAATCTCTTTAAAATCTCCAACACCCTACTTCCTGCACAAAAAAGAAAACCTGGTTGAAATAATGCATATTAAGCAACATACATTATGCCAGGCACAAAACAAGCACGCAATAAATGCTAATTCATTTGCTTTCCTTTACTTTCACTCAGAGAAAAGTCTGGTTTAAACTTCATGTAGTCCAAATTGGGGGTATAACTTTGCTTAATAATATCTTATATTTGTGAGAATGATTAGTGGCTTTCAAAAAATATATACATGCAGCAGTTTCCAAAATAAATCCCTGTGACGCCTTTTGTGAGATGCACATTTCTGTTCCCATTTGATAGATGAGAAACTTAACCCTAAAGACATTTTTCTAACAAACTTTAGGTCATTTTGAAAGACACAGAAGTTTGGTCTTGTTGAATTATCATCAGTCAGTTGATATCATTCTTTATTTTCATTTATATTTGTTATGAACTTTTTAGGAGCTTGAATTTATACCACTTGATAAGTAAAAAGTCTAGTTTCAACTAATTGTTTAATATATTTTGGTAAATTGTTAGATTTTCCTCATACCTTAATGAAAGATGATTAAATAACAGCACATCTTTATTGTTTTGCCTATACTATCAGAAAGCAAGAACAACGTTGGCTTTCTGTACAGGAACAGCTGAAAACATGTGACAATATGATATCAAAAACAAGAAATCAAAATGCATTTTCAAATACTTTTGCTTTAAGAATATATTTGGGAATAAGTATGGTGTTGGTATTTTTGAGCCACTGTAACAATTAGTGAGTAGTTGTATTGAAGACACATACTACTATACAATCACCCATGATTATAATGGTACTCTCTACAAAATGTTTTATTAGAGAGGCTGGGCATGGTGGCTCACACCTGTAATCTCTGCACTTTGGGAGGCCAAGACAGGCAGATTGCTTGAGTCCAGGAATTCAAGACCTTATCTCAAAAAAAAAAAAAAAAAAAAAAAAAGTTTTATTTGGCAGTAAGACAAGAACGTTGGAATAGGTAGACACTGAAAAATAAATGTTTCTAAGTGATAATTAAATAAAAATTGTACAATATTGTCGAAAATGCATGTAGGGTTCTGCCCTACCTTTCTTCTATGGAATTAAAAAGTTAATTGCATTATCTGACTACAATATTAGATCTAACCTACCAGTATCTAACGTTCATTATTATTCCCTAAATACTGAGAAGTTTTTATTCGAATGCAGTCACTTTCTGGCATTTCTGAATGGCCCATGAACCATTTCATGGAGAAATAACTCTTAAACTATGGAGATCCTTAAAGGCATGTTCAATCTGCTTTAGGCCATTCCTTGGGCCATGGCTGACTGGAGGAGAAGTGAATATGTTCTTCTTGGGCTCTTGTGTTTTTCTCTCCCAAGAATTTAGATATAATATTAAGAGATGCTAGTCTCTGCTGGTTGCTTGAGCAGAGATGAGGATGTTTATAACTCTTATAATATCCATCATCCATAAAACTCACGAAGAGGTAGAGAATACCAGTCTACAGAAAGGCAGATAAGTAGATAGTAGAGAGAGAGGGTGAGGGAACAGAATGATGGAGAGAATGAGTAATTTAGAGGACAGAGACTTTATTCCCTGAATTTTTAGATCTTTGGTTTCATCTAGTGAGATCTGCCTCTAGGTTACATGAACCACTAACTGTATGGTTTCTGTTTCTTACAACTAAAACAACTTTGAGAAAGACAGCTTTAAATAAACCATAGAAAGGGACCGTGTTTTGCTGCTTTTCCTCTCCAGAACTACAAAAGTACAGACAACCAGGGCTTTTAGAGGAAATCATAAGGGGAAACTCACATACATTAGAAAGCCTGTATCTAAAAGAACACAGAACTAAAAGTCATATTATTTTGGGTTCTACCTGAATCACATTGTATGAGCCTGGGCAAATTTCAGGTTTCACTCAGGGATAAGACTAGAGAGCTCCAAGATCATAGCCAGATATAAAGTACATAAGATCTTTCTGTGTTAGAATTTTGTCCCTCCCAATATATTTCCCCAACCCGGCTCCAGGAGCCTCCAGAATATCTTCTACTGCAGAAGTCTAATTTGTACAAATGTTGCAATGTCTTTGAGGATTTTCCATTTGTGTGAGTTGGGGCTATGAGCTGGGACATTGCATATTGGTTAGGCAGCTGATGAAAGGGAGAACCTGGAAGTCAGTGAGTCAGCAGTGGGTCATATTTACACTGAATGGTGGGGAAAGTCCCCCAGGGCATGTGAGGGTCACTGAAAAAGTATTCCTATGCCCAAAAGGAAAGTGCCATTAAAAAGCAAATAAAAAACATCATTCCAGATCAAGGAAGATACCAGGGAAGTAAGAAAATGTTTTATATTTTAATAACTTTAATGGCAATTGTGTTCTGCCTTTTGAACAAGGGACCTCCCATGTTCATTTGTATTGGGGGCTGCAAATAATGTAGTTGAACCTGACTAAAACTTAAAGACATTAAATAATTAGTTCAAAATCACATCCTTATTAATAGTCCAGAGCTGGCATTCAAATCCAGGTTTGACTCCAAGTCCAGAGTGACACAAATTATACATCCATTTGAGTTCCGCATACTTTCAGTACTATAAAAGCTCCACCCTCCCTGATTTATTTTTCTTCTATTATCAAGCTTCTACTTTAGTTTTTCAGACTCATACTCTTTAACCTGTAGAGCTTAACCTAGACTAAACTCACTTAGTATCTTTCTTGGAATGCAGGTTCTATAAAGAATTAGGCCCCCTTCCCTTGCCCTGCCCTGCCCTGCCCTGCCCTGCCCTGCCCTGCCCTGCCTTGCCTTGCCTTGCCTTGCCTTGCCTTCCCTTGCCTTGCCTTGCCTTCCCTTGCCTTGCCTTGCCTTCCTTTGCCTTGCCTTGCCTTCCCTTGCCTTCCCTTGCCTTCCCTTGCCTTGCCTTGCCTTCCCTTGCCTTGCCTTGCCTTCCCTTGCCTTGCCTTGCCTTCCCTTGCCTTGCCTTGCCTTCCCTTGCCTTGCCTTGCCTTCCCTTGCCTTGCCTTGCCTTGCCTTCCCTTGCCTTGCCTTGCCTTCCCTTGCCTTGCCTTGCCTTCCCTTGCCTTGCCTTGCCTTCCCTTGCCTTGCCTTGCCTTGCCTTCCCTTGCCTTGCCTTCCCTTGCCTTCCCTTGCCTTGCCTTGCCTTGCCTTGCCTTGCCTTGCCTTGCCTTGCCTTCCCTTGCCTTGCCTTGCCTTCCCTTGCCTTCCCTTCCCTTCCCTTCCCTCCTTCCTCCTCCCCTTACCACATGTATGTATCTTTTATCAATTTTCTTTACACTTCCAGTCAAGTCACAAAATTTTAAAATAGAAAGAATACTTAGAGAAATGTTTGCCTAATTTACAGAAACAACAACAACAACAACAACAAAGAGAAAAAGTAATTCTAGAGGGGTCAAGTGTCCTATTTAAGAACTAGAGGCAGACCGGAGTTTTAAATCAGAAGACCAAGCTCTGAACTGAGATCCCACTACCTGTTGATGTTTAGCTTTTGAAGGGTTTTATGTAGTGAAGATATGTCAGACTTATTTTACAGGAGAAAGAAAAAAGGAAAAAAGGAAACTTTGTCAGCTATGTTCAAAAATAAAGATGATAAAGCTAGAGTTTTAAAAATAGTTATGAAATTATTATATTAGTGTAAGTAGAGATATACATCTTACTAAGGTGGTGGGAGCAAGAATTGAAAGCAAAGGTAAAAGGTGATTTGCCAATTAACTGAATGTGGGAACATGATTAAAGGAAAAGGAAACAGTAAGGATTGCTCAGAGATTTGTTGTTTTTCAACATAGAGGAATAAAGAAAAGAGGAATGTTTGTCCTAGAAAAAAATACTAATACAGATATAAAGATATTTATGGGCGCTGGAGCTTACAGGTTTAGCTGTCCAACCAACAACCAGAAACACCGATATTGCTCAGTATTAAGGGCTGGCATGGGAGACTGATTTTTGAATTGTTGCTTTTTAAATTGTAATAAAAAGAAATTTTTATTGTAATAATCATTTGATAATAATACTTTCAACAAATGTATTTAGAATTATTTCAAAACTATATGTCCAAAACAGCTTGAACATCAAGCATCAGTTAGACTCAAGCCATACTTGAAATCAGCACTCATTTCACAAGATGCAAAGCTGGACTGTGTCTATGGACTGGACACTCAGCGGCCTCTTACTCTATAACACTGAAGATGTGAAGAAGAGGAGCTGCACAGTCAGTCACCTGACAGTGGCCATGCTTGTTTTTTCTTACATGCAGTAGACATTTGAGAAGACGATTCTTAATGTGAAGGCAGCTTTTAACATGATGGAGTCATTCTGGTTATTTTTATGTTACTCTAGCAGAATGAACTAATGGTATATGCATGGTGTAAAGTTGAAGATCTGCAGTATTTCAGTCCAGTCAGACATCTATGGTGACCTTATGATTTGAGGTTAAGCATTAAACCTGCCTGAAATGTATATGCCATATTGGAAGTGGCATGCAGATCATAAAGTAAATTATAATAAGAAGAGTTCATTAGCATATATTTCACATTCTGTTGATCTCTTTAGGTTAAAGCCAGACCAAAATGAAATTCTATATCATTGCTTATCTAGATATTGCCAGCACACAGTGATAAATCCAACATAAGTAAACTCAACCAACTTTTATTAGCTCTAACCCTGTGTTGAACCTTCTTTATGCACTGACAATGCAAAAATAAATAAGTGGATTACATTCAAGAAGTTGACACTCAAATAAGAGTAATTTGGGAGCATAGTAAGTACCAGGAATAAAGTTAAACTTGTACATGAATTATCTTATTTGGTCCTTTCAAGAACTCTATGAGGCAGATTTTAGTATTTCCATTTCAAAGATGAAGAAAATGAGGTTTAGAGAATGGAAATAACTTGCTCTACATCAAATGGCTAAAGAGTGGTTGGGCTCAATTTTGAATGTAGGCAAACTGACTCCAGAACTCATACTGTAAATCACTATGATATATACTCCAGAAAGGGAAGCCAATAAGAAAACAATATTAACAAACTACAATATTACAGGATAAGTGTTACACCAAAAGTATAAAAATAATTTTAAAGGAGCCCAGAGGAGGAAGCAATCAATTCTACCTAGAGGTTTTGGGAAAATGCCAAAAAAGGCAACATTTGAGCTATGTGTAAAAGAATGAAAATAAGAATGCCATTGAAACAGAAGTTATAGTAAGGAAGTTCTAAGAAGAAGATTAGCTTGAATAAAGATACAAAAATACCTGTCATTCGAAAGAATATAACTACTCTGGAAGGTGGGAGAGTCATGAAATAGAAAGATGGAATGGTAGATTTAGAACAGTTTTGAAAGACCTTAAATGACACGACAGAGGTTTCAATTTGATCTGTAAACAGTTAGAAAACATGGAAGTGTTTTCAGTTTTAAGCAAGATTCTGATATGTTTAGATCTATGACTCACAGGAGGAAGGGTGGGGAAAGAGAAACCACAGATCAAGGAGATTATTTATCAAACGTTTGAAAACACTGAGATAATTGGGCATTGTCGGTAGGAATAAAGAGAACAAGAATGATGTGAGAACTATTTTGAAGGATGTAGGCACAATACCAACAAAATATTATAATGATTTGATGTGAGGAAAGAGGTAAAGACAGCATTAAAGACTACTCTGAGTTAGCTATTAGGGTTGAATGCAAGAATGCATGTATGTTGAAGTCCTTAGCTATTAAAGGAAGAAAGAGAAGAGAAAGATGAGGAGCAGTGAGAATGAAAAAAGATGAGTAAGGAGATATAAAGTTAATTTATTTTTTATTCATTTACTGAACAATCATTTATTTGTGGGATTACTATGTGCAAGAACCATCTTAGAGCCTGAAAATACAGCAATGAACAAAACAGATAACTTTGAGTCTGTGACAGAGCTTGTATTCTAATTGAGGGAGGCATAAGATAAATGAACAAATAAACAGATGGCATAAGAGATAGTTGTGAGTGCTATGGAGAAAGATAAAGGGTAAGGGAGCTAGAAATGCTGAAGTGAGGTGTTAGTTTATAAAAGGCAGTGAAGGAAGGCATCACTGGTCTGGTGACATCTGAACAGAGATCTAAGGAAAAGTGGATAATAAAACATGCACAGAGAAAAAATTCTAGGCAGAGGAACAGCAAGTGTCAAACCCCTGAGGCTGAAAGCATGGCTATCATTTAAGCGAAAATAATGGTGACTGGGACCAAAGTATTTGTGGTAGAGATGTATAATAATTGGATTCTAGATTTCTTTTTGTATATTCAAGCAATGAGATTTGTAATATGTTGGAGAAAAATTTGGAAATCATGAGCGAGTATAAGGTATTCAACCTAAGGAGATGGAGGGATAGGTTTTCCATTTTCTGGGGAGAGAAAACACTCATGTAGAACAGTTTGCTTGTGCTGGGGATTGGGAGGAGGATCAAGAGTTTGGTTTTATAAATGTTGAGTTTGAGGTTTCTGTTAGACATTCTACTAAAATATCTAAGGTGGCATCCAATAGATGAATCTGGAGTTCTGGAGATAATTATCAACTGAAGGTATATGCATTTGAAGGTCATTTGATTGAGTGTATACAAAGCAAAACAAACAAACAAAAGACCCCAAACTCATCCTAAAGACACAGAATAACTAAAGATCACACTGGTGAGGAGGAACCAGTAAAGGGACTGAGGAACAATAGCCAGTGTTGTAGGAGTGTCCTATGAGAGTGATGGACTAGAATCTAAAATTAAAGAAGCTGAATGGTCAGCTTTGACAAATAGGGAATATAGGTAAATAAGATGAGGGAAAAACATACCACTGCATTTAGCAATGTGAAAGAAGTTACTAAGGACCTAGCAAGAGTTGCTGAGTGGAGTGTACATCCTGAATGGAGTTAGGATATGGAGTGTGTGAAGAGAGGAATTGAAGACAATGAATTTGATTAAAAAAATTTCTATGAAGTTTCTCATAAAAGGGTCTAGAGAAATAGGCTTATACTACAGAAAGACATGGGATCAATGGTGCATTTGGTTGAGATAGGATACTGCATTATATTGACATGATTCTGGGCATGACTCAGTTGCATGAGAACATGATGATACAGGAGAGAGAGAGGACAATACCTTGAGTGACACCTTGGAGGTGATAGGGAGGCATTGAGTTCACAATGTAGAGGTTGGCCTTAGAAAGAAAGCTTCCATCCACAGTAACAGGAAGGAAGGCAGAGTAAGTGGAGACAGATGGAAAATACACTGATGCGTGTAGGGTGGAAAGCAAGTTAAAATTATCTTCTGATTTTTTTTCTTATTTCCTTGGGAAGTAGGAAGATCATCAGCTGAGACAGATGATAGGAGAGCAAGTATGGGAGGTTTAAGAGGGATGTATGTGTGAAATGATCTTCAGGAGAATGAGAAAGTATTTGGACTAGAGATATGTGATAGGACATATCAGGAAAACTTGTGAAAATTTCAATATGGACATGGAAAGATTGCAGAGTACCCTGCCTAGTTCACTTTTTATAAGATTAACCCTGCCTTTCAATGACTCTTAACAACTTTACAACAATGTAAAGATGAGAAAACTATTAAGAATGCAAATAGTTTTGGGTCATTGAAATGCAAATAAACAGTGTCCAATGAAATGCAGTGATTATTTTTTCCATTTTTCTCTAATGGATAAGCCAAACTATTTGCTTGTTTGCTTTTGTAACAGTTTTCTTAAAATATAATTCACATGCCATCCACTTTACCCATGGTAAGCCTGTTCTGAATCTATTTATACATTTATTTTAGCATTCCTTATCACCTACACATGTGTGGTACTTTGGATTCCTCTTTGAACAAGTTGCAACATTTTACTGGTCCCTTCATTAATCAGTGAGTTAAACAAAATCTTTCGTGTGTTCATTTACATTTGTTTGAGACTGATGACTTTGCCATTTTAAAAACAATGATACAACATGTTAAATTTGGATTTTGTGGGGGACTTGTAGATGTAGATAGGCAGCTACAAGCAGGAGTCTGGTTGGGGAAACAGACCGAATTTGATGGCATTGCTTTGTAAAAGGCAGTAACAGCATGGAATTGAATAAAAAGAAAGCTAAGGATGAAAACCAAAGACCGTCAACATTTAGGGAATTGACAAAAGAAAGAAAACAGCCAAATGTTCTGAGGAAGATCTGCATGAAAAGTTGAGACTGTTTTGCCAGAACACCATTGTACAATTTTTCTATTGTTGCCTTAACAAATTACCTCAAACTCAATGGTGTAAAACAACACAATTTTACTATCTTATAGTTTTGTAGGTTTGAATTCCAAAATGGTTCTCACTGAACTCCAATCAAGGTGTCATCAGGGCTGAATTTCCTAGAGGCTCTGGAGTGAAATCCGTTTCCTTGCCTTATATGGCTTCTAGAGGTTGCCCACATTCATCGGCTTGTGGACACCTTTTGCTATGTTTAAAATCAGGAACAGCATGTTGAGTCCTTCTCACATTAAATTACTCAACTATTCCTCCATAGTCATATTTTCCTCTGGTCCTTTTTCTCCCTCCCTCTTCTACTTCAAAGGCCTCCCCAGCTAATCCAAAATAATCTCTTTATATTAGCAACCTTAATTCCATCTTCAACCTTAATTTCCCTTTGTCTTGTAATCTCACAGGTTCACATTTTCCAGGGATTAGAATATTGACATCTTGGGGGCCAGTATTCTGCCTACCCTATCCATCATATGGGAGGCCAAAACAGGAGAGTTTTTAACAAGGAGGATATAGTTAAGAGTTATATTGGTTACATATGTTAAGAGTTATATATGTTAGAGAGTGATAGTGAAAAACAAGAGCAACAGCAATAAGGCACTAATGTTGATCATCAGAAAGTCTCTTGTTTCTTCTTTGGGAGAAATTTCACTCTCAAATCAAGATGAACTGAGACATAAAGGCCAAGCTTGAGATAAACTGAGGACTGAAATAAAACTACGGAATGGTATACAAGTTACTCTATAAAGAAGACAGACAGCAAAGAGAAGTGAGCGATGAGCAGAAACAACAGTAGGGCCTAGAGAAATTGTTTGTATTTATGTATTTCAGTTTTGATTATTTATCTTTTTAAGATGAAAGAGAGAAGCCTATTTGTACATTGATGCTGAGGGACCAACTAAGCAGGAAACTCTGATTCTTTCTTTTGAACTTCTGGGTATTTGACCCTATTACTTTCCCAATTTTAGAACACTTCAACATTAACCTTTGAAAAATAACAGCATACTGTCAAGTACACAAAACAACTAAAAGCGCTTTTAAAAAATGTCCCAGAGTAAAGATGCTAGAAACTCTGTAAAACCTATTATTATCATTGAGATATTACAGTGTGGCCCATTGGTTCCTCTTTGAGATAAGATTGTGTCTCTCTGAATTGTCACTGGCTCTGTATATATATACTAATAACAGAAACATTTGGAAAAAGTAAATACAGTCATGAGTGGCTTAACAATGGAAATGCATTCTGAGAAATGTGTCATTAGGCAATTTTGTCATTGTGGGAACATCACAGAGTGCACTTACACAAACCTAGACAGTATAGCCTGCTACACACCTAGGCTGTATGGTACACAGCCTATTGCTTCTAGGCTACAAACCTGCACAGCCAGCATGTTACTGTACTGAGTACGGTAGACAGCTGCAACACAGTGGGAAGTATTTGTGTATCTAAACATATCTATACATAGAAAAGGTATTATAATCCTAAGGAACCACCATCTTATGGGGGGAGTCAGTCATTGACCAAAATGTCATTATGCAGTGCATGACTGCAAATAACTGACGAGAATACTCTAAAAAAAATCTGGAATGGCAAACATACATATGCACCCCTAGCGTGCATTATTTGATGATAACAGACATAATTTTGCCACGATGGTTTCACTGCTAAGCATACCAATCCATCAACCCTGCTTCATGTTTATTGTCAACATAAATATCTTAATGAAATCAATGCATTTGGGTTAAATGTCTCCCAAGTGGCCTCCTTTGGAAAGCTAAGACCTTACCTCATTCTCAAGTATATCATCAATGGCTTTCTGCCTTCTTAAGTTGAATTCTATCCCTCATTCCTGTCACGTACTTCTCCTGCCCCATGTGCCATGCAAAAATGCCACCAAATTTGTCAGAAAAGATTTGCCCTTTGTGAAACTAGCTTGATTAAGTTTTATCAGCTCATATCTCTCTGGATGTTTGGTAACCTCATTTCTTATTACTGTCTCAGGGATCTTGCCTACAGCCAAGGGCAAATCTGCTCATTTATAATTTCCTGGTTCTTTACGAGCTCTTTTCTCGCAGATGGGAGCAGGTATTTTTGTTTTTGTTTAGCCTCTGTCTGTAACTGTGGGACAGTTTTGCTACTGTTGCTCTCATTTTTCTTTAAAACTAACATATTTAGAAATACATTGATATTTTTTCAGTGGAACACAATGAAAGCATCTCATAAATTAAAATTATGGGCTGATAAAACCTCTTACATATATCCTGTACTTGGTAAAGTTATCTTTCTTATCAAGAAATGCTCCTTACCATGCTGAGAGTGCATGATCAGTTATTCTCCCTATTACTCTCTTGCTACATCAGTTTAAACTTCATAAACACCATAATTATACTAGACTGAATTCAAATATGAAATAAGAAAATGAAATAGCATCCCGTTCTTCATTATGCTATATTATCTTCCTCTCGATATAAACATAAAATGACAGGGAGAGTTTATGGAGATGACGAACATGAGGAAGTTCATTTTTTTTTTTCAGACTCACACTCAACATTTTTGTTTTCTTTTATGAACAGGAAAACTGGTTCATTCCCTGTGTGAGAAAAGCCCTTGACATTTACTGTTTATTCCTTCAAGGTTCAGCTGGTTCTGAATTTGGGTTCCTGTCTTTCTTCAGTGTTTGAACACAAATAGTTTCCCTGAGTTGTTACATTGACTTTGTAAAAAAAAATTTTTTTTTTAATTTTTCGTGAGACAGAGTCTCGCTCTATTGCCCAGGCTGGAGTGCAGTGACTGAGATCTCAGCTCACTGCAAGCTCCGCCTCCCGGGTTCACGCCATTCTCCTGCCTCAGTCTCCTGAGCAGCTGGGACTACAGGCTCCCGCCACCACGCCAGGCTCATTTCTTGTACTTTTTAGTAAAGACGGGGTTTCACCGTGTTAGCCAGGATGGTCTCGATCTCCTGACCTCGTTATCTGCCCGCCTCAGCCACCCAAAGTGCTGGGATTACAAGCATGAACCGCTGTGCCCGGCTCAAACATTTTACAGCTGAGCGTGCATCACGCTTTTCCTTCTCCTCATGCCTAGTCATGCACTCTTTCTTTGTGTTCTTTATCAACATGTTTCTATGTTTTTCACCATAGGGGAACAGTTAGACAACAGAAATATGTGACACTTCCCAGTGCCATGAACTGGCAAGAAAATGCAGGAAAAAGTTTTATTTACTCAACTAGCATTTTTTAAAGATTAAGATTATTGTTTTATGCCATTATAAATGTAATGGATGCTTATTATGGAATATTTGCAAGACTTGGAAAAATGAAGAAAAAATACCCAATTTTTACATTGCAAAATAATTGCTGTTAGGATATTTGCACCCATAATTCCAGGATTTTTTGTCTATACTATCCCATCAATTTTTAATCTCTGCTGTTATTCGTTTAACAGTATAACACAGAGATTTCTCTGCTATTCCTGGTGAATTTTTATTTTTAATGGAATAATATGTTTCAGAAGATTCCTAACAATCCATCACGTGACTGATAAGTCTAAATGAAATGAAAATGTTTGTGTGGCTCCATATTTCTGTTTTCCATTATAAATAATGCAATAATAAATGTTTTTCCTAAATTTAGAGTTTAGAATTACTTTCTTAGCAAAATTTTCCAGAAGTAGAATTACTGGATTTAAGGGAATTGATGATGGGGGTTTTCTAATTTTATCTAATTGAATCTTGTAAGGTTCAGGGAGTGTTTTTCAGTGCAAATGATAATTAAGCTGGGATATGAAAAATGAGGATGATGATGATATTTTTGACAACTCTCTATGTACTAACTTGGCGTTTATTATCCGATTCAAATCTCAACAAAACTCCATGAGAATAAAAGCTAATATTCCCGTTTCATGGAGGGGAGAATTTAAAACCATTCAGTCAAACATTAGAAGCCGTGATGCTAACCCAACCATAGGGAAATAAAGAGTGAATTGATTCTTTTAGAAAGAGAATAGGGGGCTGAGCATGGTGGCTTACTCCTATAATCCCAGCACTTTGGGAGGCCAAAGTGAGTGGATCACTTGAACTCAGGAGTTTGAGACCAGCCTGGGCAGCATGTCTCTACAAAAAATACACACACACACACACACAAACCCTGTCTCTACAAAAAATACACACACACACACACACACACACACAAAATATTAGCTGGGCGTGGTGAAAGGGGAAAACAGAAAGAAAGAAAGAGAGAAAGAGAGAAAGAGAGAGAGAGAGAGAAAGAGAGAGAGAGAGAGAGAAAGAAAGGGAAAAAGCAAGAAAGGGAAAGAAAGAAAGAGAAAGAAAGGGAAAGAAAGAAAGAAAGAGTATAGGGTAAGTAAATGCATATGCCTTCAGAGAAATAAAGGGGTATTTAGAGAAGTCAAGTTAATCTTCTTAAGGAAAAAGTCGACAAGAAGTGGGGCTAGAGAGATAACCAAAGTGACATAAAGTTATTTTGAGCCTCCTTAAAGAATGAGGATGTAATCTCATTTACGATTTGGAAAACATGTCCAAACTCTGTATACACATATGCATAGGAAGTAGAAGCTGTCATGCTTCCATTTATGGAGCTTAAAAAAGAGTCCAGTTATGAGCTATGAGTTAGTGTCCAGAAGAGAAGAAACTAGACTCAGGTCAAATCTAGCCTTTTCTTTATTTGCCTGCCAGACCCCAAAGGGTCCAAATGCCTCTGGCTTCCTTTGATGCCATGGCATTGGCTGTTCTTACTGTAGCTTTAGAGGTATCACAGGTGGCCTCCGTCCACCAAGATTCACCTACACAGTGAGACCAAGCCCATGCAGTGCTCAGTAGATGTAGCTCTCCAAAGAGCTGAATTAAAAATATGTGCTGAGCCGGGCACAGTGGCTTATGCCTGTAGTCCTGGCAGTTTGGGAAACTGAGGTGGGCAGATATCTTCAGGCCAATAGTTTGAGACCAGTCTGACCAACACGGTGAAACCCCATCTCTACTAACAGTACAAAAATTAGCCACGTGTGGTGGCACACACTTGTAATCCCACCTACTCGTGAGACTGAAGTAGGAGAGTCACTTGAACCCAGGAAGTCAACATTGCAGTGCGCAGATATTGAACCACTGCACTCCAGCCTCAGCAACAGAGCGAGACTCCATCTTAAAAAATGTATATATATATGTCTTAAAAAAGACATATATAATATATATATGTCTCAAAACAAAATTTTCTATCTCTTTATATAGGAAAATATAGGCCTTTATCTTAATTTTCCATACAGATTTCAAAGCTAAGCAGAGTGAAAAACTTAATTTTAGTAAACATTGCTATTGTATTTGCCTATTATTTATTTTATTTGTTTCTTTTGGTGGTAGCATGGAAGAAGTTGACTGTTTAAGAAACTTTTCACAAACACCAAAATGATTCACAAGTGGCAAGTACTTATATTGACAAGAACACAAGTGATAATATAAAATACAACAGAGAGTTTTCTTTTGAGCCATAAGTGAGCTCTCTTAATCACTCACTTAGCAGCAAGTGCTTCTTATCTCCTCCCTCCGTGTTCCAATTCCTCCATCTACCTCAAATTGCCAAAAAATGGAACCAAAACAAATGGGCAGAAGAGAGAACAAAGTTTTTAATTGCAATATAGTTTATGGCATTTTTTTTTTTTTTACATTTCAAATAGCCATTTTAAAAATACTAAATATGAATTAGTTTCCTAGTGCTGCTGCAACAAATTTCAGCAAACTAGGTGGCTTAAAACAACAAATTTGGCTGGGTGTGGTGGCTCACACCTGTAATCCCAGCACTTTGGGAGGCCAAGGTGGAAGGATTGCTGAGCCCAAGTGTTTGAGACCAGCCTGGGCAACATGGTGAGACCCTGTCTCTACAAAAATTACAAAAATTAGCTGGGCATTTTGGCATATACCTGTAGTCCCAGCTACTAGGGAGGCTGAGGTGAGAGGGTCACCTGAGCCTGAGGTGGTTGAGCCAGCAGAGAGACATGATGGTGTCACTGTACTCCATACTGAGTGACAGAGGGAGACCTTGTCTCAGGAAAAAAAAAAAAAAAAAAAAAAAAAAAGCACATATTGTCTCTCATGATTCAGGAGTCTAGAAGTCTACACCCTGAAACCAAGATGTCAGCAGGGTTGGTTCCTTCTGGAGACTCTGAAGGAAAAACCATCCCATGACTTCTGGTTTCTTTTGGTGGTTGCCAGCAATCACTGCCATTGTTTGACTTGTAGATGCATCACTTCAATCTCTGTCTCCATCTTCACATCACCATCTTCTCTGAATCTGTGTGTCCTATTATTTTCTCTTAGAGACATCAGCCACTGGATTTAAGGCCCAGTCAAAATGTAGGTTTTAACAAATTACAAGATCTTTAACAAATTACATATGCGAAACTCTGTTTCCAAATAAGATCACATTCTTAATTTCTGGGTGGGTGTGAATGCTTTGGAGGACACTATTCAACCTACTATGTTGTAGCTCAGCATTTTTTCTTTCTTTCTTTCTTTTTTTTTTTGAGACGGAGTTTCACTCTTGTTGCCCAGGCTGGAGTGCAATGGTGGAATGTTGGCTCACTGCAACCTCCATCTCCTGGGCTCAAACAATTCTCCTGCCTCAGCCTCCTGAATAGCTGGGATTACAAGCATGCACCCCCAGACCTGACTAATTTTGTATTTTTAGTAGAGATGGGAATTCACCATGTTGGTCAGGCTGGTCTCAAACCCTTGACCTCAGGCGATCCACTCGCCTTGGCCTCCCAAAGCCCTGAGATTATAGGCGTGAGCCACTGTGCCTGGCCAGCATTTTTTCAAAATACAATTTGTGTGGTAACACATGTTGTGTGGGGTATTTTGGAAAAATCAGGTTAAAGGATTCAAAGCAATTCTTTTTATTCCTTTTATTAGAACTTTTCCTGATTTCTCAGGCCTTTTAACACCAAAATAATGATTATGATTCTTCACAGGGAAATGTAATACTCAGTGGTTTCCAAACTTACTTGAATGAAGAATTTTTTTTTGGTAGCATATCAAGGAATAAGTTTTTTGTTTGTTTGTTTGTTTTGTTTTTTATTAATAGGTCTTCGAAAGATGATGGAGAAATGCTGGGAAAGACAAATCTCAAGTACTTCATAGAATGAAGTTCATTTCATTTTCTGCCCTCCAGCATCTCTTCTAATGCTCGCCTGAACTCTAGTACAACTAGACACATCTCACAAAGTCCAGTGGAAAGAGCTAAGCTTGCCTGTCTTTGCTTTTTACCTGATTTCCTGTAGATATTGTAAAAGTAATTTTTTTTAATGTGAAGTATTAGAAATGTTCATTGTTTCTTTGCATGAGTTAGGGGGAATAGGATACTTTTCTAGAATAATAGTAACTACCAGATAATTAGCACACATAATAGAGCAGACTTTGAGATAGCTTATAAAATATTGTTTAATGAAACAACATAAAATATTAATGTAATTTAATCCTTTCAATGTCCCTGTAGGCTTTAATATTACTTCAATTTAACAGATAAGAAGGTTCAGAGAGCAGTTACTTGCCCAAGCTCACACAGCTGGTAAAGTCAGGAGCCCTCACCCCTTATCACTATGTGGGCTTCCTCTCCACATAAGTGCACATTTCTCTATTTTATCACCCTGTATGTGGTGTGTACGTGTGTGACTTACATCACTAAGTGTTGTAGATGCTGCTTTCCTATTTACTTATTTACTTTTAATTTATGAGCTCCTTTGGTTTCACTAAATGAGTGTAATTGACTTGGAGATAAAAATGCCCACTTACTACCTCTCACAACAATTTGGCTTTAACAATTTAAACAATGGCACCCCTGGCAAATCACAAAGGCTGATTAGCAAGTTTTCAGGGCTGTGCTTACAATTGCTGCCACCTCTATCACTATTATTACATCCAGAGAACGGATGAGGTTAGAGACAAAATGGTCTAATTAACCAGGAGCTGCTTCAATATCCTCAATGACCAGTCAAAGATTAATCAGAAACCAGGACGTTGCTTTGCAGATGGCTGAGAGATGATGCTGAGAGGTATGTCAATGAACAATGGCATTGCAATGACTAATAGCCAATTATGTCTGTAACCTGAAACAACTGGTAGAGAAATTCTCTCAGACAAACGTGGGCAATCAAGAGGAGAGCCTGGGAATTATCTCTTGTCTCAGAGATAATGCTTTTGTATCTCAAGAGTTTTAGAGAAGCTGACAGATCCACAAATGGCAAAAGATTAATAAAAAAGTTAATGATCTGAATGCTTTATTTGTTTCACTGTTCTACAGGTTTCTTCTCCCGCAGCTATTGATCACTGATAGACATATGGGAACTCTAACCTGCGCTAGGCTGGGCAGAAAGTTTTATAGGTGGGCATCTTTTACTTTTGGTTATTTTTGTTTACCTCTGAATTTCCAGGACCTACAATAATGCATGGTATATGGTGATTGCTTGATACATATTTGGTGAATAAATAATCAGATGGCATAAATGGTAGTTTTTAATATTAAAATTACTAAATTTTCTATGAACCCACCACCAAACTCTTTACTGAGTATGAAGCATTTATTTTGTTTTTGCTGTCATTGGTTTTAGAAGGAATATCTTTCGAGGGCCTATGATATGTCAGCTCTTCGTCCAAGAGCTATGCATTATAATGTCAGTTAACCCTCATCATAACGCTTAATTCATTCAACAACAAATATTTATTGTCTTCTCTCTGCCAATCACTTTTAGAGACCAAGCATTCAGCAGGAGACAAAACAGAAAAAAAAAAAAAGAAAAGAAAAAAAACTTCTTCTTATGGATCTGAAAAGAAGGAAGTGTTATCATTATCATCCACTTTTTGTCAGAGCAGTTAAGCCATTTGCTGAGGTCAGAAGTATTTTGGCTCCAGAGAAAATGCAGGCCCCAACTGAAGAACCTTACTCAAAGCACACTGCCTCTATACCAGCCACTAGGCTCAAGGTTTTCTGCACCATATTTCATGTGATATATCTGCAGAGATTACTACACTAAAGAAAGAAAGAAGGCTCATACTCTCACGATGAATCTTCAGCCTGAGCAAATGCCAAATGCTGTTAAGCAATGCCCATCTCTAAAACAAATTCTTTCTGATCGAGTCGCCAAGGTTAAAGGAAACATTTCCATAACTACAAGCAAATTAGTCTAGTTTTGCATCAACAATAATGAGATGGGGCAATAAGAACCTACTCTTTCATTGTCTCTTTTTGCTTTATGACAAAGAGAGCACTTTTTCAGACTGGACAAGAAAGGAATTACTTGCTGCTGAGTTTTGTGCAAGCCTTGTGTTCGCTCATGAAAAAACAAACAAACAAACTTCTCTTTCGCTGCAGAAATATCTGGTATAGGTCTTGTATGGAATACAGAAAGTTATAGTGATGTGTTCCCAAAAATGTAGAAATAAGATTATACTAAAGGTGAGAATATTAAGATTCAATACATAATGAATGAAGTCAACCGTCTGTCAAAATAGCCCCAGGAGTTGACTATAAATATATGCCTGAAAATGTTTGGGGACACTCAGTTTCATTCAAAAGGTAAACTAAGAAGGCAGAACAAGGTGGAGCCTAAACAAAGTCTATGAGTTTAATCAGTTACACTTTACTAAAAAGTCAATTAACTATAAAGATGTCTGCATAGATCCAGAAAAGAAAAATAAAAAGAACAAGAGTTTGGTAGTGTTTTCATAGCACTGTTTGTAAAGAACAGGGGGAATTTACAAGGCTTCATCAAAACTCTAATAAATATCTCTCAAGATTATTCATATTCCATACTGGCCAACCAACTCCCTGATACATACGTATTTTTACATGTAGGTTTTATTACTATTCAGGTATCATGAAACCAAGATATCAGGAGAAGATCACCATTGAAAAGATGGTTTATTACTCACAGGTCCCAAGAGGAGGGGGCATGACCCACCATGCACGGTTTCAGGAGGAATCACCAGGCTCAGTTTAGAGGCAGAGAAAGTAGAGAAAAACATAGGCAAGAGCCTGTATAAAGGTTTCCACGGAAAAGAATACAATGTAAGAAGGCTTAGGAGTGACTAGTTGGATCATCTCTTCAGATTCTGGGGTGCAGAGGCTGTCTTCAATTGTCTGGAACCTGGCCCTGGAATAATTAGGACAAGCTGAATCTGGCATGGAGTGTAAAGGATCAGTAAAGGAGATGGTTGGGATGTGGGTTGTAGATTGTTTGGTTTGCCTATTAAAGGCATATGTAAAAGACGCGGGAAGGTGAGTCTTTTTTTTTATCTCTAGGAATTGCCTAACTCTGAAAAAGGTGGTCTGTCCAGAATCAGCAAGACCCTAGACGTCAAAGCATCAAAAATACAGAAAATAAAAAGGCAGGATTAATATAATATCTCATGCTGCCAGGTAGCAGGAAGAAAGGAATAAGACACATGTTCTCAATGGAGTCGACATGGCCCCCAAGGAGGTGAAAATTGGCTCTGGGGTATTGGGAGAAATGAAAGAAAATGTTACTTTCCATGTATAAAGCACAGAAATATATAAACAGATATATACAGATATACAGCACAAATGCAGTATCAAAATTTCATTGGCAGTGGTCTCAAAAGTCTCCTTTGTGAGGAGAGGAGGGTGATAATGAACTAAAGGTTGAGAATAGGGAATCCTGGATAAGAGATGTAAGTATATGATAAATGAAAAAAGAAAACAACAAATTGCAATAATACATTATTAGCATATTAATATATTATATTAATGTAAGTAAATATATCATTTTTCTGATTTATATGTAAATGTTTTCTAAATTTTTTTTGCAAGTTTTCTCCATAAAGATCTGATCCACTCTGAGAGTGCTAAGATAACCCGGTCTCCAAGTCCACAGAGCTGAGAATCAGATTCTGAAGTGAGGAGTCTGAGAACATGATGCCCTGTACAGGCACTTCCATTTCTCTAAGAGATATCCTGTCGTCTCCCTTTAAAAATATCAATAATGTTATAGTTGCATTTTATTTTAAAAGATTTCTCCCTTTAAGCATTCTGGGGGCAATGCGCACCTATAATGTGTTGATCTTCAATTCACTAAATAGCATTTCTGGATTAATTGTTGCTTTTTCTTCTTTATAATTTCTACTGGATTTGTGAGAAAAAGAGAGGTGATCAGAATTGCAATGTGTCATGTCTACTTTGGTTGTGTGAACTAAAATTGACATGATTCAGAGATTAGCATAGGGCCTGCATAAGGATAACACACGCTTTGGATGAAAAACATAGATAAAAGTCATGAGGAATTTCCTACATATAAGAAAATGTTTCATATCTTGTTTTGGGTGTCAGTTTCATGGTATATACAATTATTAAAATGTATTGATCTGAACACTTATGATCATTGTATTTTATTTACTGTAAACTATGCTTTGACTTTATAAAAGTGAGTTCAGTGGGAAGGCAATGATGATTGAAATCTGGTGTTCACAGAGTGGACTGCGTCATATATAAATAAGGTTGAACAAATGGAGCACTACCTGTAGTGGATTGTATTTTATAAAACAAATGAAACTGCATTGGACCGTATTTATAAATTAAACCATAGAGTTCATAAGAAAATGGAGGCCCAGAAAGACAGTTGAATTTACATATTTGGCCATCAGAAGAAAGGTATAATAATGCTAGAGAAATAATATGCAGGAACATCCATTGATTGTGAACCATATGGTAGGTGTCATGTAAGCATTTCAAATTTCTTATTTCATTAATGGTTATATTAACCCTATGAAGAAGGCACTAATATTATTCAATTTTTTACCTTTTTAAAAAATGTGAGTCTAGACAGGTTAAGTGACCTGTTAGAGATTGCATAATTAACAAATGGTGGAACTGAGCTTTGAAACTCTTATTTTTGATGTCAGTCTATATTCTTCAGTGCCAAGGCATAATACTTCCACTTAATGTTGGTTATCTTAGGTTACTCTATGCATGCTGAGTCATTAAATGGCAAGCTGTGTCACACTGTGCACTCTAAATTTAAATATGTAAAAGTTATTTGCAACAATAGCGCAGCAGAACCTGATTGTGTTAATTTGTGCTTAGTTTGGTTAATTGCAGGACTTTAATAGCTTAATATAGCCAGCAGGTGGCAATGGTGTTCCATTAAGCCAATACAGCAACTTTAGGCAAATTAATGTACATACACAAAACTGCAAAAAAGTGAGACGGAGTGGGCTACGTTTCCTGAGTAATTCTTGTTATTCAGGCCCTAGGATTTTTATGCACTTAGCATCTTGCACATACGGAATTTTTGAGTTGTTCAAATACTTGGAGTTTAATTGCTGTGTGGGTGAGCTAAGTTGAGGAAGCAATAATGGATGCACTGAAGGTAGACAATGGATGCACTGAAGGTAGACTAATTCTAAGCTGGATAAGGAAGGACAAACATAAAAGATAAATAACTTATTTTCATATTCAAGGGAAGGTTTAAGGCTTTCTGTACAATGAGTATATGTATACACATATGTGCACAACAGGGGTGTGTTTGTGTGTGTGTGTGTGTGTGGTTGTCATTGCTATCTTTGTTGTTGGGGTACAACTTTGAGGCCTAGCAGCGGGTGTGCATCTGTAACAATGTATAAATAATTTTGGACTTAGGTTCAAGTTATTTACCTCCAGAAGAACAGAACTTCTGAAAGCAGTTCTGGATTCTGTAGACTGAAAATGGAGCTCAATGAGCACACTGTCCATTATACATTTGCAGCAAATGAGGCATCTTTGCCTACAAATGCTGCAAATAACCTATTGTATGATCCATGTGGACTCCAGTTTCCTACAACCAGAATACTAGACAGGAAATAGCTTCCTGGCCAGAAGATATTAATTTTTTAAGTTTTGAAAGATTAGTAGTAGCTTGCCAGAAATACACGGTAAGGGAAGAAATTATAGGAAGAGGCACTAGCAAGTAAAAAAGATGTAGAGAAATTAAAATCATAGTGCCTTGGAAAAGATAAGCACTTCAGAAAAGTGGGAATTAGTGGTACCCTACAGAAAAGAATCAATGAAGGCTTTCTGGCTATGTAAGAATTTTGAGGCCAGGCGCGGTGGCTCACGCCTGCAATCTCAGCACTTTGGGAGGCCAAGGCGGGTGGATCAAGAGGTCAGGAGATCGAGACCATCCTGGCTAACATGGTGAAACCCCGTCTTTACTAAAAATACCAAAAATGATCTGGGCATGGTGGCAGGTGCCTGTAGTCCCAGCTACTCGGGAGGCTGAGGCAGGAGAATGGCGTGAACCCGGGAGGCGGAGCTTGCAGTGAGCCGAGATCGCACCACTGCACTCCAGCCTGGGCGACAGAGCTAGACTCCGTCTCAAAAAAATAAAAAAAGAAAAGAATTTTGAATGTTATCCCATTGTTATCTACTAGATAAGTTTATCCATTAGAAGATTAGGAGACTTCTAACAAGAGATAATGAAGGACTGACCTAAAAAAATCAAAAGGAGGAGGCAGATTGAAGAGTTACTTGAGATGCAGACTAAATACTAGAGCACAACACCCCAATAAAGTAGGTAGGTATCAAAATGAGGCTCTGCTTTCCTATTATTGTAATCAGAATGTGTACTGTAAGTAACAGTGATTTTTCAAAAAATTATAATTTAGAGTGAAAGAAAGCTGTTATTCTACTTACAACACTTTTGACATTAAATGTATGGGGTTTTCTTTTATAGCAAGTAATTCTCCAATTCTTTGCAAACGCCAGTTGGGTGTGTCCTACAATTTAATTCAATTCTGACAGTAAACTACCTAGAGTAAGTGTAGCCCCCACAGGTTAGGAGCTCAGTCCCACAAGAATATCCTCCATTTCAGGTGCCAGTTGCAAGGATTGGGTACCCAGGGTGTCCACACTTCTGTTCAACTTGGCTATAAATTAGGAGTTTCAACAATTCCCTTTAGGATGAGCTAATTTGCTATAACCTTAGTCACATTTACAGGTTTTTACAAAGATACAAATAAACAGCTGGATAAAAAGGTAAATAGGGAGGGATCCAGAAGTGTCCTATGTGCAGGAGATTCTGTCCCTGTGGAGTTGGGGTGCACCACCCACCTGGCACAGGGATGCATTTGCAACCCAGAAACTTTCCAAACCTCATAGTTTAGGGATTTGTGTGGAGGCTTCATCACACAGACATTATTAATTTTTAACCTAATCTCCCCTTTTTGGAGGATGGGAGATGGGACTGAAAGTTCCAAGCTTCTAATCATGACTTGGGCTTTCCAGTGGCCAGCTCGCACTCTGGAGCTATCCAGTAGCCCACCACGAGTCACATCATTAGAACAAATGACACTCCTATGATCCAGGAAATTCCAAGCTCTAGAATCAGGAGCTCCAGAGTTCTGTGACAGGAACCAGGATCAAAAAACAAATATTAGGACAAAAGATGCTCATAGCACTCTTATCACTCAGGAAGTTGTAAGAGTTTTAGGAGCTCAGTATTAGAACCAGTGACAGAGACTAAATACATATTTATTCTTATGTTATCTGCAGTAACTTCCTTTCCTCATGCTGAAAGTACATGTCAATAACCATGCTCTGAGATGGTTGAAAATAATGAAGTAGAAGTAACATATATTTTAAAAGAATAATAAAAGGAAGACAAGAAAAGTGGTGAGTAATGACTTCTGGACTTATGTAACATGTACCCACCACCTGGGTAATAAATTGCATTGGGAAAACTAATCTCACAGGCTGCCAAGTGAGCCAAGAGAAGGGGATCCCTAGATAGTGAGTCACGCATCAAAAAGAACAGGCTGAAGGTAATATATACTTGGTCAAGAACATATTTTATAGGTAGTTCATATTATCCCTCACTCACCACTGTTCTCTGAGGAGTATTTCCTGTACCATTCTGTTTTCCTTTACAGCTTTTTTTTTTCTACAGAGCTGTGATTAAGGATTTTCTCAATTTTTAAACTTTGCTTAAACTCTCCTCTGCAAGGCACCCATTTTATAAACAGCCACTGCATTTGATCACATTGTGTTCATCACCTGTCAAACTACTCAACCATGTGTATTTCCTAGAGGCTGTTTATAATTCTCCAAGCCTGAAATGATGATACAAAATGCAAGGCAGTTTCAGTGAAAAGAGAACTAGAGTCAGTCTAATAGGAGAAGAGATATTGGGACATACAAAGTGCATGTGACTAATGTTATAGACTGAATGGTTATGTGCCCTTACAATGTATTTGTTGAATTCCTAACCCCCGATGTGATGCTATTTGGAGGTGGGGCCTTTAGGAGTAATGAGGTTTAGATGAGGTCATGAAGGTGAAGTCCTCAAGAGTGGGATTAGTGAGCTTATAAAAAGAGACATCAGAGACTTTTCTCCCACTCCCCTCTCTTTGTCTCTCTTTCTCCTGTGCAAACACACAGGAAAGGCCATGTGAGGATGCAGCAAGAAGGCTGCCGTCTGCAAATCAGTGAGAGCCCTTACCAGATTCACTGTGTTGGCACCCTGGTCTCAAACTTCCAGCCTCTAGGACTGTGAAAAATAAATGTCTGTTGTTTAAGACAGCCGGTCTGTGGTATTTTGTTATGGCAGCCTGAGCTGACTAATACAACCAGAGTCTGAGAACCTGAATTGATATCATCATTTTGCTACTAATTTTGTGAAATGCAATAGAATGCTTTGCCACTCTGATCCCCAATTTGTTTGCCTGTAAAAAGAGAGGTTGGAACACATTCTGGTGGAGGAGAGTCACTTTATAGTAGAGATGGTGGCATTTTTTCACTTCCTTGGGTTTGGCAGACATTACTATTCAATCACAGGATTCTTTCCCATTGGGTTCAGATGTGGCCTCGAAGGCTTCTCATTGCAGTTAGTACTAAATGCAAGCATCCACAGTACTAAATGAAATTGAGTAAACGTGAAGGAGGCAATGTAATACCAGTCAAGGTATATATAATCTAAAGTTCTGGCTCTAACAGTCCAAAACCATTATATGAATTATTTCATATATCCATTTACTAGACAAATACTAAGTCTATTCCGGATGTACAAGTCAATGTGGTAAGCACCTTGAAGGATTCAGGAAGGAATTGGACAAGCTCTTACCTCAAGGGACCTAGAGGCTAGTAGATGTGATGATGCCTAAACATGCATTTATACAAAACAAGGTGGACAGTGATAATGGTCATGAATGATGTTCAGAAATGAAATGGAATGTGTAGGAGTAGGGTAAGAGCGGTTCACTAAGATATTTGGTCTCTTATGGCACCAACAATTATAAACTTGGGTCACATGACTGTTCTGAAATTGTAAGACGGATATAATTTCTGGCCTACTGCATATATTCTAGCTACACTGTAGATAGATGGCAGTCAAATCATGCTGAGCCTTGTTTTTTTTTTTGTTTTTTTTTTTTCCTTCAGCGAATGCCTTTTTCAATCTCTTTTTACATCACCTGTGGACACCTGCATGCCAAAGGTGAAGCTTCTGCCAGGTCTGTGTTACCAATCAAATAAAATAACTCAAGGCTAGGCTAGACGGATAAGCAATCACAAGTGTACAGAAAAAAGCAGCCTAGCCCTAAACACCAGGGAATTGGGTCAATAAAGAAAACTGAATTGGAAGATTTGTAATAGAAAAGCAGTGGTAACAATTTCACATCATATTACTCAGCATAGGCTTGGGAGGAAACCTACTGTTCTCTGGAAGTCAAGTTCCCTTTTCCTATATTTAAATTGAGATTTTTCACTGTATTTTTGGCCATCATTTATCTTTGTCCTTGGCAATATTCACTTTTGATGTTACGGTGTTAATTATTTCTCATTATTTATTGTTGGGTTTGTTGAAAGAGCAGGCATTTTTCAAAACCTCAATTGCTAAATTCGCCTTTTTAACCAAATTTCAGTCCATGGAGACCACAAAAAAAGCAAGTGTACACAGGCGTGGCTAATTCCACATATGCAGTATCACTAATTTTTTTTCTAATACAATTAAAATGTAAACTTTTAACAAATATAATTGCATTATCCACTTCTGCAAATTCCAAAGAGTTAAAGTCCTTGCTAATCCTAAAAGCCTTAATACATGAATGTACAATGTTTTTGAATATAAAAATCTCCTTTTGGGGGAAAGGGTTATAAGAGGTGGTGCCTTGTAAGAAGTCTTTCAGTTCATTCTAGAAAGGAGGAGGGAAGAAGTCTTAAATGAAGAAATGCAAACATTCCCTTCCAGTTCTGAGGGTGCAGACCAGCCATTGGATTCATAAAGACTTCAGTCCTCTCTACCCTTGAGGTGGGTATATGGTTTTTCAGTTGCTATTTATCATTGCTTGACTATTTGCTTGCATAATTGGGTCATTATTAAGGATTTTGCATGTATGTATTTGTAGGGGGTGTGAATAAATGGTATTTAAATAGAAAAAAAGAGTAAGTTTTGGCGGGGGTGGTGGGTGTGCAAAATTTAATAAAGATAGTGTTGTCCTCCAAGGAAGGCGGCACAGTGTGGGGCTTTTGAGGTGTGGCCCACCATAGGAGGCACAGGAACTGCACGGGAAAGAATAGACTGCCCAACCAACCATACAGACTTCTTGTTTCACAGAAGAGCAGTACAAAGGGTCCCTGCCATCCATGTGCCCAGGAGAGACTGGTGCAGTAGGGGCAGAGCCAGCTTCTTGGGCATCTGACCTGTGTGACTTCACACACACTGTGTATAAAAAGACCCACGTAATAATTTATGAACAAGAGGTCCTGCATTTGCATTTTTCCCTTGGCCTCACAAATTACCTAGCAAATTTTGGGTAGGGGCAATGCTGGATCCCTGCTGTGACACTTCAGACCACCACAGCCTCCCTGTGAAAACTATGACAACCAAAAATGAAACCCAGACACCTGCTGGGCTAGAGGAGGGAAACTACTGAACTTATGCTTGGAGAATAACACCAGGACTCTGGAGAGCGGGAAATGAAGCCTTTGTGGCCTGACACCGTGGGCCTATAACTGTGTACATAAAGACGCTATGTTTTGTACAAAAGATCAAATAAAAACAGAGCCTATAGAGAATGATTTTTGTACAGCAGGCACAAACTTTAATTATTTCATCCTCATTGGCTTCCATAGCTCAAAGGAACGTAAGGCAGGGGGTGAAGGTGTCAAAAGAAAAAAAAGTATGTATGGATAGAACTGGTGTGGGCTACAAAAAACATACTTCATTACACATCAGGCAGTTTCTTTGAGTTGCTTGGCTCCGAAGGGAAGGTTTTCACTTTAAGGGAAAAATCGACCATTGGAATTTATCAGTGGGAAGTCTATGAATGGTAAAAACAACAACAACAAAGGCTTCTTGCAAGTCATTCTATGGGATAAAATAGGTAAAAATCCTCACGTTGGGCCATTTGCTAGGACACATGGAGGTACTACCTGTTTTGCTGTCATTGCTCCTAATTGGCTTCATTTCTCAACTTCTCTTTTCCTCTTAGGTCACATGAAATAGACCTTTATAGATGGGAAGACTTCTTTTCTATCTGCATTTGGGCAGAGGGAAGGTAAAGGAATCATACTGTCAAGGGCAGTTTATCTTACCTCTTTTTTTTTTTTTTTTCTTTTAACCCTTTTATTAAAAAAAAAAAAATGGGACCAGGCGACTTCAGAAGGGCTGCTGAGTTTGGCAGCCACTTAACCATTGAGAAAGGGGCTCCATCCGCACTGTAAAAGGTCTCCAGCCAGCTCGACCAAGCTGCACTCCTCCCACAGCTACTTTCAGGCTGTCTTTCCCATTCAGAAAGCTAAATTAGAAGTTAAGAGGCGTCAGTTTTGCTTTTCACACTGCAAATAAAAGATGAAAGAGCTCTATCTCCCAGGAAATATTCACGAAAGAAAAACACCTAAGTGGGATGCAGAGTAGTGAAATAACTTGCATTTGGATTTGACTTTGCCAGTCAATCTGTAAGCCCCAATATTTAAGTTATTCTAAATTAAAGATTTTTTTTTTCTTTTCCTGAAAGTTTCTCAAAATGGCCAAAGTGAAACAGGTCATTTTTTCTCCTAAGTAATTTTGAGAGAGTAGTTGGAGTATGTGAAGCCAGCTGTGAAAATCGGGTTTGCGTTGACACTAATGTCTGAAGATATGAAACATTTCCATATTTAAACATGTACCTACGAATCTCTTTTCCAATGATAAGTAAACGTTGGTAACATCAGCCATCTCAGTGGCTCAATTCTAACAACCTTCTGAACACTTCTTAAAGTGATTTTCATAAATACATAGAATTTACTTTTTTTCTCTTCTCTGAGAATTTAATCTCTTGTGCTGTCTTTCGTTTTCTTCCATATGCAACTAACATATATGTAAATATATTATATCCTATATTAAGCAATAAACACTCCCATCACAAAAATCACATTTATTTTCCCTTTTGTATTCTTCATACTGTTTGGTGCAGTGTTTTGCATGTAGTAGGTGAATTAATCAATATTTGTTAAATGACTGAAAGTAACAAAGCCTAAAATGTATTAAGATTATATCTGTCTCTAGGAACTAAATAATAACAATGACCTTTTAAATTATATAGTGTTTAATGTGATCAACGCACTGTGTTTTTCATTTATATAATATTCACAAGTTGTTATTACTAGTAACTCAATGTTACAAAGGGGAAGAGTGAGGTACAGGAATTAAATACTTTATTCATGCTTACAGAGGGGCAGAGGAAGGATTTGAACCAATGCAGTCTTCAGTCTGTATTCTCAATTACTATGCTACATGTAGCTTTTCTAACACATAATATTTATTGTGTCATTAACTGTTGTAAGTACATTACATGCACTATCTCATTTATATCATGAAATCTATTAACAGATGCTGACTACATGCCAGGATGGCATAGATTAGCACATTCATTGGACTTTATACCAAACATAGACAAAGTGTTTCATACTTCCAGGGATTTGTGCTAATGAGTGATTATCAAACTGTGGAAATGGAACCCCTGGAGGTTCTTAATACCTTTTTAGAATATATGTATAATCAAAGTTCTTCTTGGTATCAAAGTAAATATTTTGCACTATTTTTTCTCTTCACATATTTTAGAAACACCTTTTTTAAATAAATGATTTCACTGTGGAAGAAATAAAAATCTGTAAGTGTAAAAACTACTGACAGTAAATAGAAAATTTTTCAAAAATTATGAAACTCCTTAATCCAACACTTTTAAGGAGAAGGAATTTTAAGTTACCTGAATCAAATAGGATGTATTCTATTAACTTCTGAACCATCTGAAATTTCTTATTAGCTAAAAATTTTATAAGCAATAATTATTCCACAAATTTTAGAAATAATTCTTTACTGTCTAACTGCTCTTAACAGAATGAGGAGACTTATGCATATATATCTTATTTTTTACTATTTCTTGTAGTTAGAACTGTTTACTCCTCTAATACATGCCAAATGTACATTAATGTAATGCTAAAATGAGTACAACTTGTTCCTAATGCTATAAACACAGCCAAAATATTTTTATATATTTGAATTAATTTTATATCCTCTTAGGATTCCCTAATTTGGACTTCTAGTAGAAAATACCAGTAGTGAAAATGTTCTAGTAAATAATGCATTATTTCATAAGCTTTGCCCATTCAAATATATACTTAATGCCTAAGCTATATAAGTTTTATTCAGACCATATTTAGCTATCCAAAACATTTCCTAGGATAATCAAATAGTTATTATTTATTTTCAGATGTCCATATTGAGAGCCATTACTGTATTTCAGTGTAATCAATATGTTATGGTAGTGTACCAGAACTAGTAGCAAATTTGGGCTTCAGTTTGTTTAGTACTTTTATATAAATTTTTTGTGTCCTTCAAATATGGCCTATTATGAAAACAAATACCTGACCTTCATAGACAAATATCCACAATTAAGTTAAAGAGAGGCATTTTTATGATACATACCAATCTCAAAGAACATTCTTCTCAATAAAACATCATTATAATTCTTGGTAACAGGTAGGACCAATAATAATGAAACTGCCCATCCTGTCATATGAGCATTACCTTCACTGTAATTTCTGGGTTAGAACTACATTCAATGACATATACAACTTCTTCTGTTATACTTTTACAGTGTTCATTTGGAAAAATTACCAAACTACCAATTGTAAAACATTAAAAGTGTGCAGGGAAGATTCTAGGATGACCCCCAATGATCCAGCCTCCTGGTATTAATATCCCTGTTAAATCCCTTGTTCTTGAGTGAAGGTGGAACCTGTGCTTTATTTCTAACCAACAAAACAACAACAAAAAAAAATCACTTCCATGATCAGGTACATAAGATTATACCTTCCACCTTGTGAGAGAATATCTCTACTACCTACTCAACTTGCACACTGTAATGAAGCAAGCAACTGTGTAGGAAAGGCCTTAATTGCAAGGAACTGAAAATGGCCTTCAGCTACTAGCCAGCTAGGAATGGAGGCCCTCAATCCAACAATCAGTAACTGAGTTCTACCAACAACCACTTGAGTTTGAAAGCAGGCCCTTCCCCAGTTGAGTCATCACATGACAACCCAGTCATGGGTGACTCCTGGATTGTAGCTTTCAGATGAGAACTTGAAGCAGAAACTCAGATGAGCTGTGTCCAGACTACTGACTCACAGAAAAGGTGACATAATAAATGTGTTTTTATAAGCCACTATGATTGTGGTAATATTACTATACAGCAACAGAAAATCAATGCAGTGTTTCAGACTAGAGTTCTCTTGGAAGGTTGCCAGAAATGGAATAAGGGATTTGAATACAAAAAGTACTCTCTTTATAAGATGTAAAAACCATTTAAATAAACATGGAGGAATATGTCCAGAATGTGCAGAAAATAAGTAATGCTGAGGATTACAAAAATATGAAATCTAGTTGTGTATTGTACAATCAATAGAATATTGGTCTTTGTGAAATACTTTGGTACTTAACTAACACTGAAAAAAAAATATGGTCATGGCCAAGAGCCTGATTACCTGGTCTCTAATCAATCCATTTCTTTTTAAATTTAAAATTTTAGTTGTATGTTTTTCATACAATGAAAATTACTAATTGATTAATAATAGGTATTAAGCCATAGTATGTCTTCGAATGCCATTGTCTTTTCACAGAAGAGTTTGAACCATGGTAGCTTCAGATTCACAGGTGCCTTTTATTTTACCATATTTATATTTTTTCTGACAATAATTTTGGTGTTAGAATGAATTCTGTTTTTTGAAAACTGTAAATTTCAATAGGAATTCAGTAGCATTATACATTGCCTTTAAAATCTTTTATCTTTGTATACAGGACACTTCATCTTGGCCTTTTAAAAAGATCACAACATTAGCACACACATGAAGATAAGAAGAAAAGAGGCCATGCCTGTGGAATTATACCAACGCTTTTCAGTAAGTTAACAATACAGTTAAAATTTTTTAAACAATAATCACCTGAGACAATACATTTTATGCATTCAATCTGGACTTTTATAGAGCTGGTCTTTTGATAAATCTGTTGAAAAGATATAGAATAGACCTCTCTAGGATTACTTTTTTCAAAGAAGAAATTAAATTGTTCATGCAACACCATTATGCATGCAAGAAAAAATATTCATAGATGCATGATAAACATTTTGATTGTATGACACTTTTATAGCTGGAACTAAAATATAATTTTATATCACAAGCATTCAGGCATGTTTCATCAATTTTCGGTTCTTTTACTCATATGAAATGTGTGGAATATGGTACAACTATAGGCATACTTTGTATATGAATTACATTTCTGCAGCTAAAAATTAAAAAAAAAACTAAGGAAAAGGAGAATAGAATGTGAGCAAATGATTGCCTTTTTCTTTTTTTTTCTTTTCTTTTTTTTTTTTTTTGAGACGGAGTCTTGCTCTGTCACCCAGGCTGGAGTGCAGTGGCCGGATCTCAGCTCACTGCAAGCTCCGCCTCCCGGGTTTACGCCATTCTCCTGCCTCAGCCTCCCGAGTAGCTGGGACTACAGGCGCCCGCCACCGCGCCCGGCTAGTTTTTTTGTATTTTTAGTAGAGACGGGGTTTCACCGTGTTAGCCAGGATGGTCTCGATCTCCTGACCTCGTGATCCGCCCACCTCGGCCTCCCAAAGTGCTGGGATTACAGGCTTGAGCCACCGCGCCCGGCCTGCCTTTTTCTTAATACAGAATGCTGATTAATGCTATCAGTTAAACCAAGAGAATACTCACTATAACTACATGTTTGTCATCTTTTCTTAGGATGATATTACTATTTTGAATTACAGTGGACTTAACAAGACTTGCTCAATATAAACTACCAAGTAACTATAGTTCTATATTAATTTCAGAGAACAGTATCCTCACCTCCATGATTCACTTTCTAGGGCTCTGTGGAAAGTCCGCTACCTGGAGTACCTCGTTGAAATCTGGAGAACAAAGATGCTCATCAGATTCCAATTCTAGTGGAGAAATAAAATTACTAAAAGTTCATACACAGGGATGTTGAGCTAGTTTTATTTGTCTCCCTTGGATATTGGTACAAAACAGTGAGTAGATTCTTCTACAGTTTCTGAATGAGATGTTTAGAAGAGTAGCTGAAAATAGTTAAGAAAATATTAGTAGAATGAATGAATTTAAAAATACCTTGAAATTACTCAATATATATTGAATGCCTAGAAAGAATAAAGCTTTGAAAAGCAGAACGATTAAGAAAAAAAGCACAGTTGTTGAACAAAATGAGATGTTCTGTGATGAGCATATGAGGATAGGGGTTTGGCAGTGATGTTGTCACGGTGATGATAGGCAGAGGAGGTATTTTATGATGGAGTGTATGGAAAGAAAAAATGTGTGGCATAGATACACATTGCATATTCTAGTCAGTAGTTTTTGGTAAATGTTATCGCTGTTTTGATTCCTTATGAAGAACAAGCCTGACAGAGCAGAATAAAATGCTCTGAAATATCAATTTTCCACACCCATGAATAACCTAGCTGTGTAAGCCATGAGTCATTAACACACAAACCAGTCCCAAGGGATATACCCTATGTGCAGGGCACATACCTCCATAGAAACAGGTCACCTTTCCAACTGGAAACTCATAAATGTAATACCTGGAGACACACATACACACAAATACAAATAGGTATCCATAATATTGTGTCTCAACAAGATACACCCTCAAAATTAAGGTGTTTGTGTTATTCGGCTCATTAAAAATACACGAACAAAGACAAATGCTCTATTTGTTTTGCCACCTTTGCTACTCAGTTTTATGTAAAACAGGATGAAATAACAACAACAACAAAAAACCCTAAGTTTTGGAATAATAAGCATCTTGCATAATTTGATGATACATGCATAATCACAATATCTGAGAGGTTATTTCCTTTTTCTATGACCTTTATAGAGAGAGAGCATCCTCAGGATTTTTCCCCCTTCATGGGATGTGAGTTAGTGAGTGTGTAGGGGAGAATGTGTTTTATTCATTGTGCATCTCTAGAGAAAATCAGGTCACCTTCAATGATCTTATCAGTCAAAGAAAATAGTACTGCTTCACAGAGCTATTAAAATGGAAGAGAATTAGAATGTATAAAAAGCTTTCAGATGCCAGGATCAAAGGGAAAAAAGGTCATAGACTAGGCAGGGACTGTTGCCTTTGCTGAAATTCACGATTTTGATTAACATGAAGTTGTAAATGACTATAACATTGTAAGCAGTCGTAATAAAATAAAGTAAGAAACCAAGGCCAAGGACACTACAAAAACGCAAAGAAAAAATTTAAAAAAAGATTAGAACAAGTGAGTAAGAAACTAGAAGAGAATTATAATAATATGCTCTTGGATCATTTGTTTATAATTCACAAAGCACTTTATCATATAACAGGGAATTTAACTCTAGCAAATGAGGGAGGCATTGTTATCCATACTTCACAGAGGTGGAGGCCAAGGCTTAAACAATAAAAATTTGTGCATGTGCAAGGGACTGAGAGGCAGCAGAGCTACTGTTCACTCCCAAACCTCTTATACAATCAATAGAATGCTGTAAGATCTCCATAAATATTGGTGAAATGAATAAGCTTGCATTTAAGCCTGTTTTCCAAAATTCCATGTCTAATGCTCTTTCCAATTAGCTGATGAGTGATGAATTTATGTAAAAGCATTTCTATTCTATTTGAAACATTGCTGACAGATAAGTAGATAAAATATTTAGTAAACCTGGATTTTAAAATAGAGTTAGCAGGATTAGTATCTTAAGGTAACAATGTCAAACTAGAAAGGGAAAAAAATGGATTCATCTATTTTGGTGGGAACTAATAAGAAGAATAATACAGTCATTCAGCAAATTATGTCCTAATTACGTTCAAGGTAATTAATTGAGCACTGTCTGTGTGTCAACACAGAAATGGAAAGGAAAGTATTATGAATACCCATACCCATTGCATCTTGATTCATTAATTCTTGATGCATTGCCGCATTTGTGCTCTTTCTTTATATATCTTTCTCTCACCGTCTCTCTCCTTATCCTTCTCTTTCATTTACTCTTTCTCTTTCTTTTCATTTTTTTGCTGAACTATTTGAAATTAAGTTTCAGAGACTTCCAATTTCTGCTTGGGATGAACAAAGCTGGAATAAAAAAGTATTATGCCCACTCTCAGCATTAAAAAAGAATTGGACAAATTGCAAATTCATAACTTTTCTTGAACTAGTCAGAGAGCTGTGATTGCAGGAGTACCAACTAACTTAAAACCTAAAAAAAGATATGTGCCTATGGGGAGACAGGGTAAGCTAGCATTTGCTCACCTGGTAACAAATTAGTAAAGAAGGAATGTGGTTCAGTTGGCTGCAGGCATAAAACAAATTTTAACTGGCTTGTAGATTCTCACTGTAGAAAATCTTGGGGCAAGAGATAAAAGAGAAATTTGCACTTAGAATAGGCTCTTTCCTTGGGCCTCACCAGAAGCTCATGCACACAAAAAAATGACTGTGGTAAAATCCTCATTGTACAAAACATGGGGAGGAGAACAGCAGCCACTGCAGGAAAAGCAAGAGGTCCTGCTTGTATCCCACCCTCCCCTAATTCTCCTTGGGAGAAAAACTTTAAACTGCAGGAGAAAGTGTCTTAGGGAACTAGGGAACAGCCATTGCAGCTAGAGATTGGAAGCATTAAAAATAAAACTCTACTCCCTTCCCAGAATTACAGCTGTGGGAAACACTGGAATCCTGAGGCAGCCACTTTCCTGAAACCTAAGGACTTAATTTGCCTAAAACCAAGGCTTAATTAGAACAACAATGTCCCTCTTACCACCACACTCCCAGGCTGAAAAGCCTTGAGTGACATCTAACAGTGATTAAGAGCTTTGAGAGTTACAAAAGTGTGTAGGTAGAGACTCCAAGATTGATATAGTTTGGATATTTTGTCACATCCCAATCTCACGTTGAAATATGACCGTTAGTGTTGGAGCTGGGAAGAGTCTGGGTTATGGGGGCAGATCCCTCATGAATGGCTTGTTGCTGTCCTTGTGGTAATGAGTAAGTTCTCACTCAATGAGTTTATGCAAGATTTGGTTGTTTAAAAAAAGCCTGATACCTCCCTCATCTCGTTCTTGCTCCCTCTTCCGCCATGTGATGCTCCTGCTCCCATTTTGCCTTCTCCTATGAGTGGAAGTGTCCTGAGACTCTCACCAGAAGATGTTGGCACCATGCTTCTTGTACAGCCTGCAGAACCATGAGCCAAAATAGGCTTCTTTTCTTTATAAATTGCACAGCCTCAGGATTTCCTTTTACACAGGAATGCAATGCAAATGGACTAACAGACAGTTGCAGTGTGAAGAGATGACCCTAAAGATGGGAGTGAAGCAGACTACTCTCTGGCAGACCAATTCTCACTCTAAACACAAGTATAACCAAAGGAAGTGGAAGTCTGTAGTAGAGTGCAAACATAACAAGCCCAAACCCAGCACAACTCCTGACTATATTGCTCAAACTTCCACACTAAAGACCTACCAGAAGTAAAAACATGCCTATTCCTAGGTTTAGAAACTATTTAGTCTCTACTCTTTCAGACAAAATGTTGAGCTTCAGCAAAAAGTTATTAAGTGTATGAGAAAACAGTGGGGGGAAAGAAACTACCAAGAGACCAAGCAATCAACAGAATCAGATTGGATATGACACAGGTATTGGAGCTATCACATAGAGAATTTGAAATAACTCTAATTCATATATTGAAGCTCTACTGGAAAACACAGACAATATGCATCATCAGCAGGCTAATTTCAATAGATAGATGGAAAAATCAAGTAGAAATCTAGAAATAGAAAACATAGTAGCAGTGATGAAGAAACCTTCATCTTATCAGTAGACTTGACATATCAAAGGAAAGATTTGGTAGACTTGAAGATGTCATGAAGGAATTCCTGAACTAAAACACAAAGAGAGAAAGAGTGAACAAAGCAGAACAAAGCATCTCAGAGTTGAGTGTGATTGGAATACCAGAACAATAAAGTAAGAAAAGGGCAGGGGAGGCCAGGCACGGTGGCTCACGCCTGTATTCCCAGCACTTTGGGAGACTGAGGTGGTTGGATCATTTGAGGTTAGGAGTTCAAAATCAGCCTGGCCAACATGGTGAAACCTCACCTGTACTAAAAATACAAAAAATAACAGGGTATGGTGGTTGGTGCCTGTAATTCCAGCTATTAGGGAGGCTGAGGCAGGAGAATTGCTTGAATCCAAGAGGCGGAGGTTGCAGTGAGCTGAAATTGCACCAGCCTGGGTGACAGAGGGAGACTTTGTCTCAAAAAAAAAAAAAAAAAAAGGAAAGGGGCAGGGGGAGTTTAAGAAACTCAGTGAACACCAATCAAGACAGAAGTCATCTTCAAATAGAAGTATCAAGACATACAGAAAATCTTACCGATAAAGAAAAAAATTATATACATATATACAGAAAAATAAAACAAATTAAAGAATATTTCCCTTCAGAAATTGTGCATGTAAGAAGAAAACATAGTGATATCTTTACAGTGCTAAAAAGAAAATAAAATTGTCTACCCACAATTCTATATCCAGTGAAAATAACTTTCAAAACTTATGGAGAAATGAAGGTTTTCTTAGGTAAACAAAAATTCAGAGATCACATTGTCAGCAGAGCTGAATTTAAAATATATTTTAAAAATTTCTTCAGGGAGAAAAAAGGTGATGCTAGATAGAATCTGGACGCTAGACAAGGAAATTAAGAGTTCTACAAATGGAATAAATGAAAACAAAAATACAATTTAAATTTCTTACTTTTAATTGCTTTGAAAGTAAGTTGCAGAGTATCACATTTCATCCCTAAATTCCGCAGCATTATTTTCTGAGAAAAAGACTATTCTCTTTCAATAATCATAACAGCATCACACTTGAGAAAATTAATGTAGACACTATACTTCATTATAGACCATGTTCAAGTTTATTCAACAACCCCCCCAAAAATCTTTTATATCTGATTTTGCTTTTTAATATCAAACCAACATTATGTTTATTGTGCAATCTCTAGCTTCTTTTAATTAGAACATTTTTTCCCACATTTTTTACTTTTATCACATTGACATTCTTGAAGATCCCAGGCCATGGAGAAGGGTTCCCAGTTGGAACTTTGTGATTGTTTCCTCAGGATTAGATTCAGATTAAACATTATGGCAAGAATAGGACATGAGTAATATTCTACGCTTTCTGTTGTCATCCAGAAGTGTATTATTTCAGTTGGTCTCATTATTAGTGATGCAAAATTTGATCACTTGGTTGCAGTAGAAACTGCACCTCTTACCATTGAGGAGGCCTTTTACTCTGTTTGTAGTGAAGAAATAATCTGTGGGGCAATATTTAGAGATCATGTGTAGTTCATTTTACTCATTAATACGTTATTAGTATAAACATTTTAAAACCCTTCACAGCTAAACATCTATGAATTGTTGTCTATATCCATTGCTTCTATTTCCATACTTTCCACTTAGTAAATTCAATTTTACTCATCTCTTAAATAAACAGACATAGTTCAACTAAAGTTGTAGGTGACGTGCTTGTCATGATACCTATAGATATTTTTAAATTATCTGTATACTTGAATAATCAATAGTTATAAATTGTTCCCTCACCTGAAAACTTGCTTTTTCTTTGCTTTTTATGGTTCCATACTCTCTAGTTTGCCTCCTATCTTTGTGGCTATTACTTCTCCATCACCTTTGTGTGCTAATCATTCTCTACCAGTCACTCTCTTCAGCTAACCAGCCTGAATCAAAATAGCCTCAAGTTTGATCTGGCGCTTTTTCTTTCTTTCTTTTTTTTTTTTGAGACGGAGTTTCACTCTTGTTGCCCAGGTGGGGTGCGTGATCTCGGCTCACCACAACTTCCGCATCCCAGGTTCAAGTGATTCTCCGGCCTCAGCCTCTTAAGTAGCTGGGATTACAGGCATGCGCCACCACATCTGGCTAATTTTGTATTTTTAGTAGAGACAGGGTTTCTCCATGTTGGTCAGGCTGGTCTCCAACTCCCGACCTTAGTTGATCTGCCCACCCCGGCCTCCCAATATTTCTACTATATTTTGTTTATATCCATGGTGTGATGATTCCCAAATTCATCACAGCTCTGACTCCTTTTCCTTCTTTTTGTTCCACAAATATCCAGTTTTTGTACTCAATATTTCTACGGGGACAATAAACTCAAAGCTTTTCAAGTCAATATGTAGAAGGAAGCACTCATAATCTCACCCCAGATTTAGTTCTCTCCTTTTTTATTTCAGAAAATGCCACAACCAGTGAACCAACTGCTGAGGTTAGGCACCTAAGAGCCCTCCTTGACAACTTCCTTCCTCTCCATTTTATCTATATAAAATGCAATACCAAGTCTCACTTTTAACCCTTCAATTACGTCTTAAATCTATTCAAGTAGTTCTATTGCTACAGCAAGATTCCTGCGTCACACTATTGCTATTTTGGCTTTGATTTCTATGACTGCCTTTAAATTCTCATTATTTCCATTTTCAAGATATGTTCACCAAAGAGTAGCCAATTGGGTCCTTTGCATATACAAATCAGCTGTTTTTGTTGTTTGCCTCTCCTGCTCTACTCCCCTCTTGCAGCTAGAGAGTCTTTAATGACTTCATATTGTTTTACAATATAGTAAAATATCCTTAGTAATTTGTAAAAGGACCTACAAAGTCTTATATGGTTTGGTCCCTGCCTCTCCCTGCTGCCTCATTTGCAGTACTCCCAATTGCTATCTGCATTGCCCCGCTGTTAGCTTTGAGTAGACTGTTTTCTCCCAACTCATTTTGTTCTTTTGTTTGTTTTTGCCTATATCCTAAAAGCCTATTCTCCATTGTATCTAATCATTGGTAAAATTTTATTCACATTTTAATTAGAAAGTCAATTTTTTATGGTAGTATTATTTGAACTCCTTAGATCAAGTGAGATTTTCCTGTTACATGCTCTTAAAGATATGTCTTTTTTTTTTTTTTTTTTGAGACAAAGTATCACTCTGTTGCCCAGGTTGGAGTGCTGTGGTACTCACTGTAGCCTGGAACTCCCAGCCTCAAGCAATCCTCCTTCCTCAGCTCCCTGAGTACCAGTGACTACAGGCACACCACCACGCCTGGTTAATTTTTTTAGTTTTTGTAGATGGGGTCTCACCATGTTGCCCAAGCTGGTGTCAAACTCCTAGGTTCAAAAGATCACCCACCTTGGCCTCCAAAAATGCTGGAATTACAGGAATGGGCCACCACACTCTGCCAAGATTTTTTTTTAACACACTGGTTATAGATGTGCTTGGGAGTGTGTCTGTGTGCGTGCGCGCGCATATGTGTGTGCATGAGCATAAGAATAAACAATTATTTCTGGACTATAAACTCTTTAAGGATTGGGGCAATGTCAGCTTTGTTCAGTACTTTACCTGTAGCACAGTGCTTGGCATACTAATTTAGTATTATTCATTGGGTTTTTCCTATGTGTCAGCCACCAATTTAAGGGATACAGAAGTGAGCATGTGGGTGAAGCCATGAGTATTGTTGAATGGATGACTGAAATTTTAGGAGATTAGTGTGGACTCCAAAGTTCACACTGATGGTTACTAATCATACTTTGTACCACAATTATAATCTTGAATTTTCAATGCAGAAAAGAGAAAGAGAGATGGATTCAGTGGTTGTCATTTCCATTGTTCAGTCTACAGGGTCATATTTATGACAGAAGATCTGACAGGAGAACATTTGTGGTGAGAAAACTGAGAAGTTCCATGAGACGCTGCTAAAAAAATTCTGTTTGAGTAGAGTCCATTCTACAGCATACAAAAGGATTCCATCTGAAAATACCTCCTCTATACCTTTGTATTTAACAAAATAACTCTTAATGTGACCTCTCAGAGGACATTCTATAAGCTTCTATGCCAATTAAAAGACATTTAGTAAATTGGGTGCCTCTGAAGAAATGTACAAATTTGTTAGCTTTACCTCTGGCTGTAGCTAAATGAACAAGAAATTCTTAGGGGAAAAAATAAAGCCTCTGTAAAAGCAAATGTATTGTGTGGGTACCAGAGAAATGCCTCAAGCTGAGATTTGCAGAGAAGACCCATTTTATAAAGGGCTATATTAAATTAAGTAAGTGCTAGGAGTCTCTGGAGAGAGGCACTATGGAGATATTTGAATGAGCACAAAGTTAAGTAGCAATGAATGTAGAATTTTCTATTACTGGTATTTTCTCCAGTGTATTTTGTAGGCCCTTTGTGAGGCAGTAATACCCACTGCATCAGAAAATCATAGTGTATTGGAGATAGAAAGGAATTTAAAATTCATAATTCCAACCCCACCAGTTTACAAATAAAGAAACAGAAGTCTAGAGAGGTACATGATTGTTCTGGTGTGAGGGAGCATGTAATGGCATATCTGAGATCAGAATTCTCATCTAGCTCATTATTTTAGTTTTTTTCCCCCCAAGAGGAAAATACAGGAAAAAGGCAGTTCCAGAGATGGTTTTGTTTGTAATCCAATTTCCACGTCATTGAAGAGTCTAGAAGTGCATTTATTTTGTCAACTGCCAAGCAAAATGAAGATGAAAATAATATTGTAGATCAGGCAATAAAAAAATAATCTCAACAGAAGCTCACAGGAAGGCAGTGTGATAAAGTGGAACATCCTTGGGCACTGGGATTGGCTGGGTCTGGGTTCACATCCCAACTCTGTCATATACTAGTTGTATGAAATTTGACAGCTGTTAACGTCTCTTAATTAGTCACCTTTATCTAAAATGGAGATTATAATACCTCCTGTCCTTTAGAGGATTTTCTGAGGATTAAATGAAATAATTCATGTAAAGCACTTAGCACAATAGTGAGCACATGTTGTAAAGCTTAATAAAGGCAGTTATTTTTACTAGAGCATTCACACTAACCTCTTTGCAAACTGCCAGGTGATATAAGGGCATTTAGCATAAGAGCTAGATTTCCAAATGAAGAAGGCAGAGATGAAGTCCGGTTATAAGCAGAACTGGACAGATATAAAGTTTTCTAGGATGAAACAAATAGAGTGATCCTTCAAAATGTCCTCTCCTTACGGTATGCCTGGAGAGATGTCACAGATGGCAGAAAAGCCAGAAGGGAGAGAACATCTCCAAACAGGAAGACAAGTAAGTTAAATGGGCAGTGGCGCTGAGTCAGTTCTGATGTGATATAAATAGTGCTGAGTTCTGTCTCTATTTTGTGAGCAGAGACCTTGGCCTGAACTCATCCACTCCTGTAGAAAGATCTTCCAGTAGGAAGACATGTGCATTATGTGAAAATGGGCAGAGATTCCTGCCTCTGATGATGAATAGCCAAGCGAGACACCAACAGACTAGCAGACCAGAGGCCAGCTGCCTCTAAATCATTTTTAAAAAGAGACAGCTTGCCACATGACAGGGCTATAGATAGAACCTTGCCTTTGCTCTCATGTATATGAGTTGCTTATCAGAAATCTGACTGCCCTTTCAAGAATATGTGATCCACAGGGACATAGTTCATTCCGGATTTTAGTGAGATGATTGACATTCCAAAACTGTGGATTAAGTTGTGATACACACACACACACACACACATACACACACACAGAGTTATTGCAGACTGTCTTCACTTTTCACAAGGATTCTTGGGTGCTCTTGGGAAATAGTACACTAAAGTGGGTGGAACAATCTGAAATGACCATTTATTTACAAGATCATGTCAGAAATGCACTTTCTCTTGATCTCAAGAAAACTTCACTCGAAAGTTTCACTATACAGATTAAATGAAATAATATTATAGGTACTTAGTGCAGAGGCTGGCACGTGGTAGGTGTTTAATCATTGTTAATTCCCTTCTTTCTTGTTTTCCTCCTTCCTAATATACTGCTGTTACATTAAAAGTCAGTTTCAATTTTTATTCTTTAACACCAGTAGCATCTGCAGAGGGCAATATAATCCTGCTGTTTTTGAAGACCTGAATATGATAAAAGAGAGAATGGGGGTTCAGAGAAGTGACATTTTTTAAGCACCTCTGAGAAAGTAGGTACAAAGTTGAGAGGGAGAGAAGTATAAAGTTCATATAGTTACTCTTCTGAGAGGGCTTTAAGGGAATGGGTTTAATGGGAGACTTTCCTGAATTGTCTGTCATCTCCATGAGGAGATGGTCTGACGGGAGAGGGATAGGAGTTACCATGTCAGAGGACTCAATAGCTTCAGTGGGTTTGGACGGTATGAAATTGAAGGCTGAGGCTTTATGAGAAGGCAAGATGCAACATGGTTCTTTAGAATTATGAGCATTCTAAAGTGAAGAGTATACAGCAGGCCGAGTGTGGTAGCTTGTGCCTGTAATGTGAGCACTTTGGGAGGCTGAGGCAAGAGGATGGCTTGAACCCAGGAGTTCAAGACCAGCCCAGGCAACATGGGGACTCTGTCTCTACAAAAAATTTAAAAAATTAGCCAGGCATGGTGGCATGTGCCTGTAGTCCCAGGTACTTGGGAGGCTGAGGTGGGAAGATCACTTGAGCACAAGAGGTCGAGGCTGCAATGAGTTTGTTCACTCCAGCCTGGGCAACAGAGTGAGATTCTGCCTCAAAAAAAAAAAAAAAAAAAAAATATATATATATATATATACAGCAGTGGTTATTTTGCTCCAGTGGATTTGAGAGTCAAGCCATTTTTTGGTTGTCACAACCTGGGGTTGGTGGCACAACTGGCATCTAAAAGTACAGGCAGGGATGCTGCTAAACATCTACAGGCCCACAGAGCAAATAATTATTTGGTTCAAAATATGATTAGTTACCCACTCAGTAGTGCTGAGATTATAAACTTCTGATCACTTCTCGGCCTTTTGGCTAAGATCAAGTGTGAGATTATAAAATTCTGGTTTACGAATAGGATGTAGCCAAAATTTAAATTGTGGGTTATTTTAGCTGTATTGTCACATTTTCCCCATCTCTTTCTGGAACCTACACATATTATTTCCTCGCTTAAATTTTTGGAGTTTGATCTACGGTCAAAATAATCAGTTATTCACTTATGATAAATGAGATGGAGCATGACCCCCTGTCCATTTTAATATTGAATATTTAGCGCATAGCATTAAGAAGTAGACATTTAAGCCCAGGGATCAAAGAATGACAGCAAATTTCCCAGTGTTTGAGTCTTCAGATCTGGTCCATAGAGTTATGAACACAATTTTTGTGGCATTGGCCATTGCTGCTAGTTCAACTGTTTTTAATGCAACTATTGGCACTACCCCTACCCCAGTCACCACTAGTCATTGTTTATTGAGCACTTTCTAAGCACTTTGCGTTCCTGCAAGTCTGTACAAATAGTACATGTCTGTACAAATAGTAATATATAAAACCCACTCTATGGAGTGGGTAAAGGGATAGAATCTAAGCAAGGTTTATAACTTGCCAGAGGTAACCCAACTTCTTAAAGAGCAGAGATGGGATTGGTACCCAGCTATGTCCTTCCTCAAACCCATGTTGTCAAAAGTTAAGTACACGGCAGTATTTATAAGGAAGAAACAAGGGAAGGAGGGAAAAATTCAGAGGACATGGCTTATGTATCTTTTCTTTCGTTTTTTGACACACTTAATTTGGTTCTCAGTGTCCCCTGTGCTAAGATTTCGGTAATACAAACAATACAAAAAACGAAATTGCCGAGGTTTGTACAAATGTTTAAGCTTCACTTTGGTTATTCTTATTTATGTCAAGATCTCTATCTTCCTGGGATATCAGTTCTTTTGAAATCAAAGGGCTCTAGAGATTGGGTGTTTTAGCCCCAAGGAGGTTTGTTATTTAAATAGACACTCTGGATTTTCAACAGGTTCTGCTACTAACTGTGGGTCTTTAGCTCACTTTATCCATATTTTGGCCTGTATATTGGGAAGAATAACATTTGCTGTCCTTTCTACCTCATAGTTTTTAAATGATTACAATTAAAGATCTTTGAATAGTGTAAGCGAATAAGCATATTAAAAGTATTCTTTTTTTTTTTTTTTTTTTTTGAGATGGAGCCTTGCTCTGTCGTCCAGGCTGGAGTACAGTGGCGTGATCTTGGCTCACTGCAAGCTCTGCCTCATGGGTTCAGGCAGTTCTCCTGTCTCAGCCTCCCTGGCAGCTGGGGCTACAGACTTGCACCACCACATCCAGCTAATTTTTTTTTTGTATTTTTGGTAGAGAGAGGGTTTCACAGTGTTGGCCAGGCTGGTCTTGAACTCCTGACCTCAAATGATCTGCCTGCCTCAGCCTCACAAAGTGCTGGGATTACAGGCATGAGCCACCACACCCAGCAAAAGTATTCTTTTTCTAATAAAACTTATGGTGAATATAATATGGGCCACCCATATCACTTGAAAATTGTAAGAAAATACACAATAGAGCTAAATATTTGATTATTTATCAAAGTCAGAATTTTTGGTGATATTTGGACATTCAGAATGACCAGAGTTTATCAAATAAGATAGAAAGTCTGAGCCAGTTATCTGATTAGCATAGTGACAAGTGTCTCAGCTTTGTGGGCTATTTGTATAATTGGCACAAATGTTTAAATGTTTGGCCATTTTTATTTTAAAAATAGTATAAATCCACTTGGAAAATTTAGAAAAGTAAAAGGAGGAAATAAAATATGCTGAAATTCTACTACTTGGAATTACTTTCCTAACTCAGCTCTGAAACTTGACCATAAAGCCTCTTTATATTATTTTTCTAGCCTCTTGTTAAATATGGTTTATGCTGAAGAAAGATGAATAATTCTCATCATTATCTGCAGTATCCCTGAAAAGCTAAATATGCAGTCAAACTCTGGATCATCTCACAAGCATTGAGGATTAAAGTGGAATGTGGACAGAATCAGAAAAGAGAAGACAGAGCTGAGGAAGGCGGTTGAATACAACGAGGAGGCTAAACGTTCCCCGCTTCCCCACACCTGACCGCAGCCTCTAGCTGGTTTGCTGTCTCCCTTTTCGACTATGTCTCCTTTTTTAAGTATTTGGAAAGAACATTTAATCTGGAGGCCTCTTAGACTAAATAGAAGAACAAATCCTCTGCCAATTGCATGCTCTTTGATACGTTCACATTGCTTTTAGAATTAAATCCTAAAGCATGACTAGGGCCTCTGAGACTAGTATGTCTGCCTTTTCCCTTCCTTCTCCCTCATTTCATACCATCCTTCCTCTGTCACTCACTGCATCCCCGTCAGTCATTCTGGCCTGCTTTGTCTCCACAGATGAGTGACTTTGGCTTTCCCTTGCCAGGAATACGCTTTTTTAAACACCCTTCCCACTCACATCCACCTGAGTTATTCTGTATGTCAGCAATATGGTTTGATTCCATTAAAACAGTTTTCAAAACCTGTGTTTTCTTAAAAAAATTAGCCTATATATTAGCATTGCTGCCATTAGACCAGAAGCTTCTAGAACCTGCCTTTTTTGGCTCATCATGAACTCCGCTAAGCCTAGAAATTGCTCTGTGCTTAGAGAGAACATGCAAAATGCAGGAAGAATATATGTGTACTTGAGTTCAGATCTCAGCACCCCCAGGTACTCTTATGTTACCTGAGTGACACTGGGCAGGTGGCTTAACTGATATGTATCCCAGACTTGGGATCTGTAAAATGAGGTTAAAATATTTCCCACCCAGAGCCCCTCAATGTTCAACACTGCCAGGACAACTCCTTATTGCACATATTTGTGACTATATGTCTCAGAGCTCATCTCTTGTTTAGTCAGTGCTTAGAACAGTTGATGCCAGTGATAAAAGGGCATTGAGGGGCAAGTGTCCCAGCTTCCTGGTCCCTTAGTAACACTCTGATAAGACGCTGAGGTGTGTTCTACACTACCTCCTGTATACAGAGTCTCAGCCATCACCAGATGTACTCTGCTCAATAACAAACCTCATCCTTTCTCGCCCTGTCTTACCATTTACTGGGGCTATTTGGGATTATCTTTTAAATAAATTACTTTCACTCAAATTTTTTTTCTGAAAGTCGGCTTCTGGAGGAGCCCAACCTAAAACATGGGGTTAATAACATTTCCAGGCCGGGCATGATGTCTCACACCTGTAATTCCAGCACTTGGGAGGCCGAGGTGGGCAGATCACCTGAGGTCAGGAGTTCGAGACCAACAAGGCCAACATGGGGAAACCCCCTCTCTACTAAAAATACAAAAATTACCCAGGCGTGGTGGCATGTACCTGTAGTCCCAACTACTTGGGAGGCTGAGGGCAGGAGAAATGCTTGAACCCAGGAGGCAGAGGTTGCAGTGAGATTGTGCTACTGCACTACAGCCTGAGTGACAGAGTGAGACTTCATCTCAAAATAAATAAATAAATAAAATGGAAAAAAATGGCATTTCCTATGTCGTCAAATTATTTTGAGATCCTAACTCATTGAATTATTTGAAAGCACATATGAGTGCTCAATACATGTTGCGTGTTGGCATCCCTTCATTCTGTTGAGCAGCTGTTGAATCTAGCACCTAAGAGGATAGATTCAAGAGTGAGACAGACTGCATTCAAATCCCAGTTCCACCACTGGCTCACTCTGTACCTTGGGGCATGCTTCTTACCCTTACCTCATTTTCCCCTGTCTGTAAAATGGGGCCAGTACAATTTGCCCACCTGAGGGACTTGTGGTATGTTTAAGCTATATATCTATATAGTCACCCAGGAGATTAAAAGAGTGTAAAAGTGCAAAGCAAATGTTGTATGGCTGTTTGTGATGATTATTGTGACTTCATTATCTTAATATGTACTTGCTAGCTAAACAAAAGATATTTACCAAAGCCATGTTAGGTACTTTGGAGACAGAGTAAAAAGATAAATTGGATATGGATCCCCATCTGGGAAACATTTAAGATATGTCATCTAGATGAAAAGGAAGGTAAGACCTTCCCTTAAAGATCTCTAGTATAAGAAATTGGCAACTGATATGGAAAAATTACTGTCACTAATGAAAACTAGTGTGACTTGAATGTGTATCATGTGTCATGCAGTATATAAGACAGAGAGGGGTTCAGTAACTTGCCCTGCCACACAAGTAGTAAGGTGCCAGGTATGAACCAAGGTGTTTTTGTTTGTTTGTTTGTTTGTTTTTGTTTTATTCCCCCCACTCCTCCACCATTTATAATTTGTCTTTCATGCCTACCATTCTACTGCACCTGCTCTCTCACAACCACTGTTCCTTTTTTTTTTTTTTAATTTTTTTTTTTTTATTTTAAGTTTTGGGATACATGTGCAGAACATGCAGATTTGTTACACAGGTATACATGTAACATTGTGGTTTGCTGCACCTATTAATCCATATTCTAGGTTTAAAGTCCCACAAGCATTAGTTCTCCTAGTGCTCTCCCTCTCCTTGCTCCCAGCTCCCCAACAGGCCCTGGTGTGTGATGTTCCCTTTCCTGTATCCATGTGTTCTCATTGCTCAACTCCCACTTATGAGTGAGAACATGCAGTGTTTGTTTTTTCTGTTCCTGTATTAGTTTGCTAAGAATGATGGCTTCCAGCTTCATCCATGTCCCTGCAAAGGACATGAACTCATTCTTTTTTATGGCTGCATAGTATTCCATGGTGTATATGTACCACAGGTGTTTTTAACTGCAGAGCCTGTGTCCTTAATCAGCGTAAGAGTTCCCTAGCCCTACTGATAGATAAGTTCTGTGCTTCCTTCCCCAGTAGCATCTGTCATCTGGATGAGTTGTGTAGTTTGATTCATTTAAAACAATTTTAAAAACTTGTATTTTCTTAAAAAAATTTTAATCTGTATCTTAGCATCTCTGCCATTTGACCAGAAGCTTCTAGGATGTGCCTTTTTTTGCTAATCGTTAACTCCACTAAGCCTAGAAATTGCCTTATGTTTGGCAAAATGCAGGAAGAATATATGTGTACTTGGGTTCAGATCTCAGCACTCCCAGGTACCCTTGTGTTATCTGAGGGACACTGGGCAGGTGGCTTAACTAGTTTGTATCCTAGATTTGGGATCTGTACAATGAAGTAAAACTACTTCCCACCCAGAACCCCTCCACATCCACCACTCCCAAGATAACTCCGTACTGCCCGTATTTGTGAGTATACACCTGAGAGCTCATCTCTTGTTTAGCCAGTGCTTAGAACGGTTGATGCCAATGAACTGCCCCTGCATGCCAGGATCCAAGCAATGCACTGAGAAATGAGCACTGAATGTTACCACCTCGTAAGTTATACCTCCCTTTCCTCATGCATCTTCTCAGAGATGTAGGAATTCAAAAGAGGGATGCTTTCTGTGGGTAAGTGGTAAGGTGGAGATGATGAAAGACTCACTGATTTTGGAGTGGCCTTTGAAGGGAAGGAAGAAATCAAAATGCGTGTTTGCAGGGATCAGGCACTCTAAGAAATGGGGAGTGCTTGAAGAAAGGTAGTGGCACAGAGAGTTTGAGAGCGTCATTTTTAAATTCAGTCTGTGCTAAAATATAACTTCTGTTACTGACCTGCCATGTTATCTTGAGTAAGTCACTTAACCTCTTCAGCTTTGATTTCTTCATTACAAATGGAAACAATAGTAACATACATCTCATATGGTTATTTCCTGGGTAATACAGGTAAAGAACTAGTGAGATACTCAGCACCTAGTAAATGGTCAATGAAGGTAGCTGTTGTGATTATTATTATTATTAAGTCCTTGCAGAAGTGAGTGTGTGTGTGTAGTGAAGGTGATGCACTCAGTTTGGCCAGCACAAAGTGTCTTTATAGAAGAAAGGTAGGAAAAAAGTTTGAAAAAACTCATTGGAGTCCTGACAGAGCTTCAATAGAAGGTTGAGAAGAATCTACCTGGTTCTGCAGCAAAGGGACAGCACTTGAAGTGTTTGATCCAAGCAGATGGACCATTGGAACTAATTTGCAAAATAAGAAACATAAAACTATTATGATTTCCTATTGGTGTAATGGGAGGAAGAGTGGAGTTGGTAATAGGAGAAAAGATGATTGCAGAGTCTTCCACAACAGCCTAGATGAGCGGTATTGAGAATGGGAATGGGAAGAGCCAATGGCTTCATTAAAAAGCCAGCTCTTTCAGTGAAATGAACACTAGGATATGAACACTTGGTTGGTTTCTAGTTTCTCCAAGCCACACAAATAACCATGGAAAGGCATGTAACATCTCTGTCCTTCTAATGACGTCATGAGAAATCATGAACTGTAAATGAGGGGAGGCATGAAAATACCCTATATTCTGTAAAGCACTATAAATGATACCACTGAAACAATCCTTATTACCTTATTACAGCCCAATACCCTCCAACATATGCTTGCATTTTTCTTTATTTGGGTTACAGCACTAAAAATCAAGGTTAAACCACAAGAAAATCCACTCAGAGGTACAGTGATTTAATGTACCCTGAGTCCTTACTTTTTATGCATGAATTAACATGCTCCCTAGGTAAAGCACAATATTGGGGGACTTAAGGTCAAGACTGGCTTTTCGGGATTCTGTAAGGTTCAAAAGGGGTTTGGATGGTAAGTAGGAACTGCTGCCTGACACCTAAATGGCACAGGGAAGCTTCACGATACAGAGGAAGAGACAAAAAAATACCTATGCCATGTTGCATAGGCTTCTGAGTCTTAATACATGTCAAGAATTTATTCAGTATCCTAATCACACTCTACACAAAAACTATAGCCCTTCCAAAGCCTCCATATTCACCAGGTATCATAGGAAAAACCGAAGTATAGTGATTTGGATATCGTTCCCCTGTCATGTATGACAAATTTGAACTGCATAGATATGAGTTAAGTTCAATCAGGAAAGCAAAACTTCTGTGAAACATATAAAATAGAGGATTCACTTTAGGAAGAAGACCTTATGCAATTGTAAGAGAAGACGATGATACAAAAGTGAGAGGGGGAAAACATCACGGTGATACTGCCAACAAGCCCTCTTGGGCACTGGAGCAGGTGGTCAGGTCAGATCTTGCAAGGAAGCCAGCAAGTTCAACTGCCAGAATGGGCTTGTGAAGGGGAAGCGTTTGTGAACTGTCGCCTCTAAAAATGAAGTGGACCTAGGGTTAATGTTGGTCAGTAGTGCCAGCAGTTGGGACAAAAAGCTGGATATGAAGAAGGAAACAGAGGATGAGATCTCTATTAACCTGTGTCTCTTTCTCACTAGACAAACTTACATGCAGCTTTCACAGAGTAGCATCATTTCTACCTTCCAAATCTCACACAAATTTTCTTTTTGATCATCTCTAATCCAGATCTGGATAGGGAAGGGAAATTCGGAAAACATAGTTCTAGCTCAGCCAAGGTTGTGAGTCCAGTGAAACTTCTTGTTTCCTGATGCAGATTTCCATGTTTACCACTTTTCAATGTTTACCACTAAAAGAAGCACTAGTGTAAATCGAGATGAATCCATTGATTACAGATTGGCTAAGTGTTTGTGTTCTTACGACGTCAGCTGTTAACGATGTGTTTCAGGTTGTCTCCCCACATTAATAGTTTGTTTGGAGTGTCTGAGTATCTCACTGAATTAACTGATTGACCGCATTGACAGACAGGCAGACTAATCAATGAGCTTTGCTGGGCACAGTAGCTCATGCCTGTAATCCCAGCAACTGGGGAAGCTGAGGTGGGAAGACACTTGAAGCTAGTAGTCCCAGATCATCATGGGCAGCACAGCAAAACCTCATCTGTAAAGTAATAATAATTTAAATAATTAGCCAGATGTGGTGGCATGTGCCTGAAGTCCCAGCTACTTGGGAGGCTGAGGCAGGAGGATCTCTTGAGCCCAGGGGTTCGAGGCTGTAGTGAGCTATGATCGCATCACTGCACTCCAGCCTAACTGGCAGAACAAAACAAATCAATGAGCTTTGAAGGCTGGCACATGAGAGTATAGCACAACCTTAGCTATAGAATAGTGGCATTCAAATATAACACTACAGTTTAATAAGCATTATCCATTTGTGACTATACTCCTTCAGTGATGCTCTTGATAATAATTGCAAAATAACAGTCAGAAAATGTTTGATGAAAAACAGCGCAGAGCAATTCACTCATAATTACCCAAGGGAATAGCATAAGACGGATACATAAAATTCATAGAAGAGTCCCAAATTGCCTTTTAGCTAAAACAAGCTGCGTTGTCCTCATATATCCTTTCATCAGAACTATTGAGAAATTGTAAAATTGTGTAATGCTTCTCATCTTAGAATCATTAAGTATCAGAACTGGAAAGGATTATTGTGATCTCCTGGTACAAGGATTATGATTCCATTGTCTTCAAGGGACAAGCAGAAAACAAGAGGCTGCCAGGCCAGTCACTAGGCACAGATGATTTTCCGTGGTCTGAATACTCTTCGCTTTGCTTTTCTGTTCCCATGTTTCTCATTTGGAGTGATTTCAATGTTGTAAAGATATAAGCATTGGGAAGATACAAAGGGTCAGAATGTCTAGCTAGATGGTAAACAGGAAAACTGGCAGTCGAGTAGAAGATGTCACTTCTGAAACCAGTTCTTCAAGCCCATCTGTGCCATCAATCGTCACGTGATTTGGATTCTGGAAATGCGTTCTCAAACATAAAGCAAGATCCAGCTTCCACAGATATGTCATTATGCAACAACAAATCATTTGGCAAATCATCAATTCTATTTGAGAGACTAAGTGTTTGAGTTAAGTAAAATAAATATATGGCCATGAACTTAGATATATCAAGTTAAAACCCTGGCCTCAGATTCAGTTTAGCAATGTTACAGAAAGAGGACAAAGTGGGAAGGACAATTGGCAATTATGAAGGGATGTTGTAGCCACACAGATTTAATCTTAGGACAAACTTTTCCCTCTGTGATTGGCGATTCTCAATAAAACTTTTATGAAGAAGAAAGGGGTTTTGTACTCCTCCCTTCTGAGCTGTACAATCTCAAATGCAACACTTTTGTGTTTGCCTATAAGTGCTTTCTGAAATTCCCATGTGCACAAATACAGGTAAAACAAAACAAAACAAACAAAATTATTTGCCCATTTTGACATAAAAAAATCATTATTGTTTCCAGGCTCAATATTAAGAACTGCTTATAAAGCTGGTCAGAACATTTGGGAGGGTTTTGTTCCTTACTCAAATGTTGTTTTTAGTTCTGTGCGTACCCAATCTGTTCTATTGTGAGCTTCTGGCAAAGTGAGCAGACAGCACCTGTTGTTAGCTGCAAGGTTCAGGAAACCAAGTTTGATTTTTTATGAGGGAGGAAAGAAACTCTTCATCTGTTTTCTGGTAACCTATTAGGTATCTTCAGATTGAGATTTTTTTTAACTGAAACCAAATATGTTATCTTTGTTCTTCAATTTAGTACTAATTCTGTATGATGAACAAAATATCAAAATCTAAATTAATGCTAAAAGAGACAAAACAATTACAATATCATTTAGTGTAATATCATATATATAGAAAACATATATCTACACACATATACATTACAGAACATATATATGTGTGTGGGGGGTGTGTGTGTGGGGGGGGGTGTGTATATATACATATTCCTAAGGGCACCATGGGGTCTTGGTACTTATTTCTCTATCTTGTTTTTTGTACCGAATAAATCTGCAAAACATGGCATACTTCCACTAATAAAAAATGGCTAAAAACTAAAACATGGCTGAACAGAGCAACATGCTAGCAGTTATTTAACAATCATGTCTCTGAAAAGAATGTGGATACATATATTTGTGTGCATATAAATGTATATATATGTACATAGACATGTTTATTATCAAATTTACTAATGCAATGGATGTGATGTGTAGCACACAATTAAAAAATAATATAGATCATAATTTATTATAAAATCCATAAGTCAATTGATTTTCATGGAAGGCTTTTGCTAAGTTTTATTGAACATTTATATCTAGCTAAGCTCCAGTTGCAATTCAACCATGACCTGACAATTGGAATTTTACCCCAATCTGCTAACTCTATTCCTAGTAAACATTTGTTATCATTACAGCTGATATGCAATATAATCTTGGACTATTTCTCACTGTCATACAAATTATACCCGTTACTGAAACCCTTTCAGCATCAGCGCTAAGTGAGGACCTGCTTTGTAGCATTTGCCAATTGCTGTGGTGTAAATACTCCCCATGAGTGATTTCAAGATAATAACATGACATAATTTGGGAAGAAATGTACAGTAGTTTCCACAATATGATATTTCCACCATACAAAGACAATAGATATGAACAACCGCAAGACTGTAAGTAATAGGAAAATATTCTAAAATAATTTGGAAGTAATGAATTTTAAATAGTTATAAAATTTTGAATATTTTAATTGGATATCTGTTTAATTTTTAATAATGGCTGTGTTTAAACAGCTTGCTTACAAAATTCCTGAAACTAACATTCAGCTTTCATGAGCTGCTACCTGTCAGCTCCAGTACACCCTGGCTAAATAGGTCGGTAATTTTCAACTAGAGATAAGTAAATATGAGAATTATGCAAGTTTAAAAACACTACCACAAATTCCATGGAAGCCTAATGGGATCTCAATTCAATTTTTTTTTTTTAACGTACACTTATGACTACATTGGTGATACTCAACCTCAGAAACAGCACACTAGAATCATTTGCTTAGCTTTTAAAAATACTTAGGTCCTTTTTAAAACACCAAGGTCCATCAAGAGTAGAATGGAAAGTCAGGATGTAAAAGATTCATACAATGGAACAATGTACTACCCAGCAATGAGAGTAAGCAAACTTGCCATTATACACAACAACTTGGATGAATCTCACAAACCCAACACTGAACAAAAGAAGCCAGAAATGAAAGAATGCACACTAAATGGCCATATAGGTAGTATTTACATATATACAATAAAAGTAAATTGTGTGATGAGAAGTCAGATAGTGGCTACCCTTCTGTGTCTCAGCTGTGACTGGAAAGGGCTTCTGGGATCCAGCCATGGTCTGCATCTTGATTTGGTTGCTGCTTACATGGGTAGGTTGAATTTATGAAAATTCATTGAACTGACGCAATTTATGCACATTATACTTACTGAGATATTTTGGATTTTAATAAAAGTTAAAAACTGAATGATTGGCTGGGTGTAGTGGCTCACATCTGTAATCCCAGCACTTTGGGAGGCTGAGGCAGATGGATCACAAGGTCAGGAGTTCAAGATCAGCCTGGCCAACATGGTGAAACTGTCTCTACTAAAAATACAAAAATTAGCCAGGTGTGGTGGCACGTGCCTGTAATCCCATCTACTCAGGAGGTTGAAGCAGGAGAATTGCTTGAACCTAGGAGGCAGAAGTTGCAGTGAGCCGAGATCGCACCACTGCACTTTAGCCTGGGTGACAGAGCAAGACTTTGTCTCCAGGGAAAACAAAACAAAAACAAAAACAAAAATGAATGATTACAATGAACACAGACAAATTAACTCTAAATTTCTGAGTGGGATTGTAGTAACAGTATTTTTAAATGTCCTCAAGTGATTCCAATGTGAAGTTAAGTTTGATAACTGATTATTTTTATATAGATTAATTGTTCTGTCAATTTATACTAGTTAAATATATTAAGGTATTTATTTTTAAAAGATAAAAAAATAAAATTAATGACAGTATATTTGCCAAAATAAAAAAATCTAAGTATAATAGTCCCGCCTAATCTACAGTTTTACTTTCTGTGGTTTCAGTTTCCCCAGTTTCAGCTACCATGCTCAACCAAGGTCCAAAAATATTAAATGCAAAATTTTGGAAATAAATAAGTCATAAGTTTTCAATTGCATTCTGGGTAGTGTGATGAAATCCCACACCATCCTGCTCCATCCCAGTCTGTCCCACCCAGAAAGTGAATCATCCCTTTGTCTTGTGCACCCCTGCTGTGTATGCTACCCACCTTTAATCACTTAGTAGCTGGCTCTATTATCAGATTGAAGAAACATAATATGTATAGGGCTTGGGACTATTCATGGTTGTAGGCATCCACTGGGAGGATTGGCACATATCCTCCATGAATAAGCCCCCACTATGGTAATTAGGAGGTAATTTGAACATAATCCAATTCCTTAGTATGACTTACAAGGCCCTGGGTGATTTGCCCCTTACAACTGGTCTCACATTTTAAAGGTTAACTGTTACATAAATTTGAGTCTGTTATTTGGGAGGCTTAAGCAAGAGTATCACTTGAGGCCAGGAGTTTAAGAATTAGCAAGACCTTGTCTATATATATATATATATAAAATATGTATATTATTATATATATTATATTATATATTATTATATTACACATAATTATATATAATTATATATTATATATTTTATATATTATATATATCTATATATATATAATTAGCCTGGCATGGTGGTATGAGCCTGTAGTTTCAGCTAGTCAGGAGGTGGACGTGGGAAGATAGCTCAAGCTCACAAATTTGAGGTTGCAGTGAGCTATGATCTTGCCACTGCACTCCAGCCTGAGTGAAAGAGAAAATCTTTCCCTCCCCCCCAAAAAAAATTGAGTCTGTGTCAAGAAACAGTCTTTAAATGGGATCATATCAAGTTTAAAAGCTTCTGCATAGAAAAGGAAACAATCAATGAAGCGAAGAGACAACCAAAACAATGGAAGGAAGTATTTGTAAACTACCCATCTGACAAGGGACTGATAATCAGAATATATAAGGAGCTCAAACAGCTCCCTAAGGAAAAATCTAATAATGCAATTAAAAAATGGGCAAATGATTTGAATAGCTATTTCTCAAAAGAAGACATAAAAATAGCAAACAGGTATTTGAAAAAGTGCTCAACGTCCACTGATCATCAGAGAAATGTGAATCAAAACTACAATGAGATATCACCCCATGATATGTCACTCCAGTTAAAACGGCTTATATCCAAAAGACTGGCAATAAGAAATGCTGGCGAGGATGTGAAAAAAAAGGGAACCATCACATGCTGTTGGTGAGAATATAAATTAGTACAACCACTACGGACAATAGTTTGGGGGTTCCTCTAAAACTAAAACTAGAGCTACCATATGATCCAGCAACTAAAACTAAAACGAGGGTCCCCATATGATCCAGCAATCCCACTGCTGGGCATATACCCAAAATAAAGGAAATCAATATATCGAGGATATATCTGCATGCCCATGTTTGTTTCAGCACTATTCACAATAGCCAAAATTTGGAAACCATCTAAGTATCCATCAACAGATATATTGATAAAGAAAATGTGGTGCTTATGCAAACTGGAGTACTATTTAGTCATAAAAAAGAACCAGATTCTGACATTTGAAACAACATGGATGGAACTGGAGGTCATTAAGCTAAGTCAGGCACAAAAAGACAAACTTCACATGTTCTCACTTATTTGTGGGATGTAAAAATGAAAACAATCGAACTCATGGAGATAGAGAGCAGAAGGATGGTTACTAGAGGCTAGGAAGGAAACTGGGATGGTGGGAGGGGGACACATAGGGATGGTTAATGAGTACAAAATAAAAGTTAGAAAAAATAAAACCTAGTATTTGATAGCACAACAGGGTGTCTATAGTCAATAATAACTTAATTGTACACTTGAAAACAACGGGGCCAGGCGTGGTGGCTTGTGCCTGTAATCCCAGCACTTTGGGAGACTGAGGCAGGCAGATCACCTGAGGTGTGGAGTTTGAGATCAGGCTGGCTAACATGGTGAAGCCCCGTCTTTACTAAATGTACAAAATTAGCTGAGTGTGGTAGTGCATGCCTATAATCCCAGCTACTTGGAAGGCTGAGGCAGGAGAAATGCTTGAACCTGGGAGGCAGAGTTTGCAGTGAGCTAGAATCGTGCCACTGCACTCCAACCTGGGCGACAGAGACAATAAATAAATAAACAACTAAATAAATACGTATAATTAGATTGTTTGTGACACAAAGAATAAATGTTTAAGGGAATGGATACCACATTTTCCATATTGTGATTATTATGCATTGCATGCCTATATCAAAATATCTCACGTACCCCGTAAATATATACACCTACTATGTACACAGAAAAATTAAAATCAAAAATTAAAAAAAATGAAGCAAGGTGCCGTGACTCATGGCTGTAATCCCAGCACTTTGGAGGCCAAGGTAGGAGGATTGCTTGGGCCAAGGAGTCAAGACCAGCCTGAACAACACAGTGAGAGGCAGTCTCTACAAAAAATAAAAAAATTATCCAGATGTAGTGGTGCATGCTTATAGTCCCAGCTACTCAGGAGGCTGAGGCAAGAGGATTGTTTGAGCCTAGGAGGTCAAGCCAGCAGTGAGGAGTGAGCTGTGATAGTGCCATTGCACTTCAGCCTGAGCAACAGAGCGAGACCCAGAATGAACGAATGAAAGAAAGAAAGAAAGAAAGGAAGGAAGGAAGGAAAAAAGGAAAGGAAGGAAAGAAGGAAGGAAGGAAGGGAGAAAGAAAGAGAGAAAGAAAGAGAGAGAAAGAGAAAGAAGGAAGGAAGGAAGGAGAAAGAGAAAGAGAGAAAGAAGGAAAGAAGAAAGAGAAAGAAAGAGGGAAAGAGAAAGAGAAAGAAAGGAAAAGAAGGAAAGAAAGAAAGAAAAGAAAGGAAGGAAGGAAGGAAGGGAGGGAGGGAAGGAAGGAAGGAAAGAAGGAAGGAAAGAAGGAAGGAAGGGAAAAAGAAAGACAGAGAAAGAGAGAGAGAGAAAGAGAAGGAAGGAAGGAAGGAAGGAAGGGAAGGAAGGAGAAAGAGGAAGAAAGAAAGAGAAAGGGAAAGAGAAAGAGAAAGAAAGAAAGAAAAAGGGAAGGAGAAAGAGAAAGAAAGAAAAAGAAGGAAAGAAGAAAGAAAGAAAGAAAAGAAAAGAAAGAAAGAAAGAAAAAGAAAGAAAGAAAAAAAGAAAGAAAAGAAAGAAGGGAAAGAAAGAAAGTCTGAAACTCAAATATAGTTTCTTCCTTTGCCCACTATCAAGGTCAGATGAAACACTATTCATAAAGTGCTTTATAAACTATAATGCGCTAGTTATGAGGTACGACTAATCAAATATTCGACTTGAGTTTTTATTTTCCCTTTAAGACTAAGAATTCTACAATTACAAATTCAGCAAGTGTAAATACTATGTATTTCTCAGAATGAGTATATATTTGAGAGAAATGACCTGATTCTAAGCAAGGAGTGTGGAAATGACAAAATTCTTCTTCAGGAAATCAAAGTTTAAGGAGAAAAAGGAAGAATATATTACTGGGAGGATTAATCAGAGTGAACATAGCATTCGAATAAGTGTGTTAAAGATTGGATTTGCCTTTAATAAACAGAAATGGATCTGAAGAAGAACAATGCAGAAGATCACAATGATATGAGGAGAGACCTGGGGATTTTTAAAAAGTGCAGAGATCTTACGAGTAGCACAGTCTGACTTGAATGAAGGATACATGAAGGAGAGTAAGGGAAGGCATGGCTCATGGCACAGGTAGAATTGAATTAATTGGATAACTTCCAATATTTGTTGAAGGAAATTGAATTTGAATGCTTGATTAGACAGTTTGAACTTTATAGGAGATGGGATCTGTAAAGGTCTTGACATAGAGTAATGACAAAATCAGCCGTGCTTTATGAAGTTTTCTCTGCATAGGCGTCTGTGTCAATAATCTAAGGACACAGAGGATGCCTCAAAATAGAGAGAAACTGCAGGTGGCTGGTACAAATGTCTTGGGGGAGAGGTAACGGTGGATTAACTTGACTGGTAACAACGGAACTGAAAAGGAAAAACAAATACATCTTGAGATAAAATACATCCCACAAGTTTAAATATTTAAGTTATTTTTGACACAAAGTCAATGTGTATTTGCTACCCAGTAATACTGAAACAGCATTGGCTGTATGTTAAATGTGCTACTCCCTGAACAAACCACACTGAAGTTATACCTGCCTAGGTCAAGTGTGTCTAAGCAAACTGTATTAGTTTCAAAAATTAGGAATAGTTTTCTGCTTTCAGCATACAGTATAGTTTTTAAAAATTAAAAAAAAATCCTAAGCCCAAAATATGTATTGTGATTCAAACATTTATGCCTAAAAGTAGATTCTAACAATAACCAGTTCAATTGCTAAAGGTGTTTGGGAATATTGATTTATCCCCAAGTAGCCTTGGGGTCTTATTTTGAGAGGTCAATAACGTGCTCATTTATTTTAAATATTTATTGAGTGTGTACTATGTGTCAGGCACTGTACTAGGCATCAGCGATGTAGCCACTTATATGACGCACACTATTTTTACCTACATAAAACTTATATTCCTCTAGGTATAGGCAGAAAGTGCAATAGTAAAAAATGTATAAATAAGTTAATTTCAGATAGCGATGAGCCCATTGAAAACAGTAAAAATGGTTGACGATAGTGGCTAGGACCAATGGTGCGATAAGCGCCTACTTACCCAGACAAGGTCCTAAGGGAACATCAGATTATGGAGGTGGCTGAGTGGAGATGGGTATAATGGAAAGAGCCAGTCATAGAAAGATGTGAAGAGTGTTTCACACAACTGAACAGCACACGCAAAGACCCTAAGCAGAGAACAATCTTGATATTTCCACGAGCGTGAGAAAAAAATGTGGCTCTAATGCAGTGAGCAAAGGGAAGTTAAGTAAAAGTAGAGACGAAAGAGGTAGGCAAAAGAAGACAGACTGTTTCGTGACTTGATGGAATGGCAAGGAGTTTGATTTTAAGCATCTGGAATTCTTTAAATTGGAGGAAGAAAAATGTTGTCAATCCTGGGCCGGGCGCGGTGGCTCACGCCTGTAATTCCAACACTTTGGGAGGCCGAGGCGGGCAGAACACTTGAGGTCAGGAGTTCGAGACCAGCCTGACCAACATGGAGAAACCCCGTCTCTACTAAAAATACAAAATTAGACAGGCATGGTGGCGCATGCCTGTAATCCCAGCTACTCGGGAGGTTGAGGCAGGAGAATTGCTTGAACTTGAGAGGCAGAGGTTGCAGTGAGCCGAGATTGTGCCACTGCACTCCAGCCTGGGCAACAAGAGCAAAACTCTGTCTCAAAAAAAAAAAAAAGAAAAGAAAAAGAAAAAGAAAAATATTATGAATCCTTCCATGCTATTTTCAAGTCGTGGCATAGCTATTTTTGAGTACCCTTAAAGTGAAAACATGACCTGGTGTTACCACTTCCATAGAATACTTGACCCTCTTCTTCAAAGACTTCATGGTGAAAACACAATTACTCACATTCCATTCAACTAAGAGCCTACATTTCCTGCAGCGTGCCAGTCTGCATACCGATCATTTCCTCCCAATACTGACAAAACGTAATTTTTTTCCTACATTGTTATCCGTCCTAACAAACAATTTCATTTAAGGTTTAAGAATCAATTACTTTGGAAGAAGGGTTGATAATCATATAACCACCTGTATCAGTAGGCACTGCCTGAACACGGTGTTTTCAGCATTTCTAAATCGGACCATTTCTATTAGAAATTGCAAAGATGTCACTTGGCTGAAAAATATAGCCCGGTGTTCCATTCCTAAAGGTGCTATTATGCTAACAATAAATCTGAACAAGACCGTAGGCAGAGTGTGGGTTGTGATGTACTCAATATTCATTCACACTCTGACCCAAAGGAATATCCATTATGTGCTTCTGGGATCCTTGAGCAAAGCAGGTTTATTACACCTGCCAATTTTCATGGATTTGCTGTGTGATACATCGTTGTCTTTGAAGAAATCTTGGTCATAGTGAATATTTTCATTCTTCTGGTTTTCTCTCTCAGGTAGTTCATTTGCTCTGGCTCTCAATTCAATAAAAGGCTATGTTTGAAATAGAGTGAAATTCAGGCAATCATAAATACTTTCCAATGTCCCTTTTTCCTAGGTGCCTGACTGAGTATTTAGAAAGAGGTAGACTTCCTCCCAGATTCAATTTCAGGCTGTGTTATTTATAAAGCAGTAAGCTATGTAAAAATCCTGCCAGGATTTTTTCTTTATTTATTGGTATCTGCCCTAAAAACAACTTTATCTTAGTGTTAAAAGTCGACTACTTTGGGAGAAGTTTTGAAAATAATATAACCACATTTGTCAGCAAACATTACATAAAAATGATGGCAGCAAAGACTTATTATAATTTTGAGTCTCAGTTTGTTCTTCAAGAGTAATTAATACAGTAGGAGAAACTAGCTCATTAGGCCCTGTTGGCATAATACAATAATTAGAATGCCTCAAGGAGGGCTTTGATTCTACTCTGCCAATAAATGTGACTAGCTCTATGTTGACTTTCTTGAATTATTCCACTTCTTCATGACAAAACCAAGTCTCATACTGAATAACTGGTACTTCTTCAGAACTAACCAAAGAGGTATTCAGTCCATAATTTCATAAAATACATATAAAAGTCCTTAACCCATGGCAAAACAAACACAAATGACAAAAAAGTGGTTATATTTATGAACCAAGTGAATGTTTTATAAACTACCATTTAAATGGTAGTACTTAGTTAAAATAACAATGTCAAAAGAGAATACATTAGGCAGAAATTCTTAAGAGTATATGAATACTGAATGTCAGGAAAATCACATTCCTTGTAACTAGTATTCTGCTATTATTTATTACGTTTGATCTATAATAGCAGCCATTGACATTCACTGACACTCTTCTTAAGGATTGCAGAGCTTCTAATCGTCCACACATTTCAAATTGTGCTGTCTCTAACCCTGGTTAACTCATAACAACAGATATGGCACATGATTCAACCTATTATCATCAAGTATTTATTAAACATTTTTAATAATTATCAAATTTTTAAAGATCGGAACTTAAATTTTGAAATCTGTCTAATATTTCTCAAATTTTACATAAAAACCATGGTAAGGTGAAAGATTTAATAAAATAGAATCATCTCGTGCATTCTGAGAAATTTTCACTGCGGGAAAATGTGACAGTTAATCACATCAGTTAATCTTGGGTTTCTTATACAGGTAACATTCTAGGGTAAACAAAATTTGACCCTATGTGGTTTTTCAGCTTCTACCCGTTACTGACATTATTTAGTATTTATTAAAAAATAAAATGTTTCTGGGTCGGGTGTGGTGGCTCATGCCTGTAATCCTAGCACTTTGGGAGGCTGAGGCAGGTGGATTGACTGAGCTCAGGAATTTGAGACCAGCCCGGGCAACACGGTGAAACCCTGTCTCTACTAAAACACAAAAAGTTAGCCCAGTGTTGTGGTGCATGCCTGTAATCTCAGCTACTCAGGAGGCTGAGGCAGGAGAATTATATGAATCCAGGAGGTGGAGGTTGCAGTGAGCTGATATGGTGCCACTGCACTCCAGCCTGGGCAATAGAGCGAGACTCCATCTCAAAAAATAAATAAGTAAGTAAGTAAATAAATAAATCAAATATTTCTTCATGAAAACAATCTGTGCATTGTCTACAAGGACAAAAAATAAACTTGCAGTTATAAATTTTTCTCCATATATTAATTTGGTTATCCAAATTATCTCATTGATATATTTTTTCTACTCTAAGATATGTAAATTTGAGGCCGAAAATAAAAGTTCTTGTCTACATGAAACCTCTTGATTTTTTTTTCCTTCCAGGAATTATTGTGCTTCTTATAATTCCTTTATTTGCTTTTTTCCTCATTTTCCGTAGTGAATAAGCATTTATCCCAGCAGAGTTCTGTTACAAACTCAACCTCAAAACCAAATTTTCTAATTTGTATTAGTGAAGAACTTTTTTGTCACAAGGGGCAGAATCTCAACTGAAGTGGACTTACTTGCTGGTTTCCCTGTTTAGACTGGCAGGTTGAAGAGGGCAGGAACCCATGGACCTATTATTGAAGGTCAACACCAAGCTCCTTGCCTGGCACATCATAGTTTATAATAAATTTTGATATTTGTTGAAGTGAATGAACCTTTCTTTTATTCATTTAGCAAATATTTAGAATCCATGTATTAGGGGATGGAGAAGCAGTAAAACATAAAGCAGATGTAATTTCCCACCCTCACAGAGTTTCAAATAGGGCATGATTTAAAACTTTTAAAATGTCATTAAAATTCTACTTCTAGAAACTTATGACCATAACTTTAATACACACTGGCAACCATAAAGGAATGAACCAGACTAACAGTTCCCCAGAGGATATTATATGACTAAATTTATTCTACTATGATAACATAAATAGGACCAACAACATTAACTTTTGGTAATTAATTAATTCATTCATTTAACAAATATTTATGGAATCCCTACCAAGTACCAGCAAGATATAGGCCCTGCCATCTGAAAGCTTAAAGCATAGTGAGGAAGAAACATAGGAATTTAGTTTCTTACGACTTCTATAAAAGTTACCACACATGTTATGGCTTAAAACAGTACATATTAGAGTCCTGGAGGTCAGAAGTCCAAAATGGGATTCACAGGGCTGAAAACAAGGTGCAGGCAGAGCCATGCCCCCTCCATAGATTGAGGGGAGAATCTCTTTCCCTGCCTTTCCCAGCATCTAGAGCTTCCTTCATCACACCCAGTGGCTCATGATCCCTTTCTCAGTCTTGAAGTCTAGCAGTGCAGCATCTTCACATCTCCCTCTGCTCTGCTGCCACATTACCTCCCCTCTGTCAGGTCTAACTCTGCCTCCCTCTTACAATCTGGATAATCCAGGGCCATTAATCTCCCCATCTGAAGATCCTTAACTTAATCACATCTGCAAAATCCACTTTACTGTATCAGGTAGCACTCACAGGTTCCAGGTATTAGGACCTAGATATATTTGGGGTCATTATTTATCCTGTCATGCATATCAATGAAACAGTTAAAAAGTATACAATTAGTAACTGTATTTCCTAATTAAATGTGCCTTGGTTTTCTTCTAATATTTTAAAAATACTAAAATAGATCAATCAAATTTTTAAGTACTCAAAACTTTAAAAGTGTCCCAGAATCAATCATGTATGACTGTAGGGATTAAGTTTCATTGTAAAGGCCTGTGAGGCCAATGTCTATAAAGGCACTAGAAGTTGCAGTTAAGTTTTAGAAAATGAGAGGAGAGATTGTCAAAAAATTTTAAGTTTTAATTTAGAGTCTAGGGAGATTTAAAGTATCAACCTTTTAGAAAAATTATAATAATTAAAATAGCAAGGAAAAAGCAAGTAATTGTGAAAGATTTGCTGCTATTTCAGAATGAATAAAAAGTATATTTTGGAAAAACAAGATGTTATCACTATGCATAGTCATAGAACTCTATCATCAGACAATCTAATTTTCTAAACTAAAATAGTATCTGCCAATAGGGAGACACACCACGAAATCTCTAACAAAACAAACACATTTAAAGCAATGCTCTCTTGTGTATATCATTATCAACATCCTTACCTCTGGGGCAATGTTTAGCTTAGATTATCTTATTTAAGTAGCTATGGCTTTAAAAAAAATAGATCCAATCTGTTCTTTCACAAGGAAATTGTGCACCAAGGGTATATGATTATTTCACCCATTAGAATAAAGCAACAGGACATGTTGAATCACATCCAATTTGGATAAATAAAAGTTAATATAAGAGCTGGAGTATTTCTCAGATTTGATATGTGTTCTGAGAATAATAATTTATTTCAATTTAACATGAAAGGTCTTTTAGAGATCCTATGCTAATTCAATATACATATTTAAAGGGCAAAATGTTAATGTTGAATTTTGACAGGAAGATGAAACTTAAGAGTAGGAATATAATTCTTATTCATACATGTATGATTTGGGGGCATCTTGATGACTTTTTCTGTCTTTTCTTAATCTATTATCAAAAAAAGATTACATTATTATTTAACCCCAAATCTTTGTTTTAGAGACTTAGAAGTGTCACCAATGAAAATACTGTAATCACTTTGAGTAAATATAACTATAGCACTTCTAGCTGTTAGCTTTGCTAGTGGTAAAATTGCTTTTATTTATGTGGTTTTCTGAATCTCCTGGTTGATTTCTGCATATTTTAGCATTCTCATTCCTTTTAAGATCAGCATATCTATTTCTCAGGATTGCTATAAAATATATGTCCTTTGCAATTACTGTGTTTCTGCCTTGTAAATTATTATGTTTATTTCTGCATGTCTCTCAATATATTACTGCTTTGTCATAAGTATGTGAAACTTCACTAGTACCTATCATCACATAGTCGGGGGGAAGAAGCATAGCATGGTAGAAGAGAGGCTTCTTTGATAATCCCATGATCTAATAAATGTCCATGCTCTGTAACAACTCATATAGTTAGGCTCAACAATTAATCTTGACAATTAAGCTCAGTAATTATGAACTCTATGATTGCAACAGGCTAGGGTTGATTGTTTACAAAAACAGCCACAATTATTGCCTTTATTATTTTTATGGCCTTTTTATGGTAAAATTTTGCAGTTTTTCTATCAAGAGATGTAGTATCATTCCACATCCATTGAAGCTGGACTGGTCTTGTCACTTATAATTGTCAAAATAATGTCACAGAAATGGCAATGTAGCAGTTCCAAGCCTTGGCATCAGGAAATGCTGCATCTTTCTGTCTTTTGTTTTCTTGAAACACTGAGCAGTTACCATATAAAAGAATCCAGACTCATGGAGGGTAACATTTGGACCAGAGCCATGGCAGCACAGTTGTCTCAGGAATGTTCTAGAGTAGTCACGTCTCAGATGACTCAACTCATCAAAGATGCAGTGCACCCAGGCAAAACCAAAAGAAGACCCATTTGAGCCCATCCTAAATTACCAACACACAGATTTATCAACGAAATATATGACTATTTGTTATTTTATTATGCTCACATTTGGCATGGCTTGTTACAAAGCAAAAGTTAACTGATACACAGATATTAACATGTTTAAGTTGAGCATAAAAACATGTTCTTGTCTATTCTTTTGCAATAATTAAAAAGAAAATATATCTAAGGTTATTTCTAGTTCTTAGGTAACATTTCATATCACCTTTTCTTCTAAATGAATATAGCTTTGTTTTTTTGTCATATCAAATTCTAAACATGTGAGAAAATATGTGTTTTAATTATATATTTTTTAAAGACTTCACTATAATGAAAATAAGAAAAATTATTCACTGTTTATTGGTGGTAAAAAGTATTTAATTGTGTTCTTTTATAAAAATGTCATACTACATTATTACATAATTAAATATTACATAATTACATTGCATAAAAATGTCATATTTGACAACTTATAAATGTAATAATGTTAGTTTCCATTTAAAACTGGCATTTGATACATTTTTAAGGATTAAACTTTCCCTGTCTGAGTCATAGAGGTTACCTTCAAAACATTATCACTTAGTCATTCAAATAACATACAAATTGTGCATTTTGAAAATTGCTTCACCCGTAGAAAGAAATACAATGCCAATATATTTATCAATCAAAACTCATAATAATAGAACACTTTACCTGCACAAGAGTTTATGAGTGGCAGCAGAATTACCAGTTTCCATAGCAACCTCATTTCCACTTTCTAAGGTCAAAAATTTCTCCCATACAATCAGGTGGAAAAAAAAAGTCTATCTTCCAGTCAGTATCTCAAGAGTCTGAAAGAGACAAAATTGTCATGAAATGAAAAATGTACAAACATGAATATTTTAATAAGCATATATTTGCTGCATATTAATTCAATTTAGTATTAATACTATTATCCAAAATAAACCAACCTAAATGGATGCTTTCTACACATACATTTGTTCTGCAAACTCCAGTAATTTCAGCTCATATTTTCTTAATTTCAATTCACGCCTCAAATATTAGAAAACATTATTTGTCCTAATATCACAAGAAATAAAATTAATATTGTGCTACAAAATTTCTGCAAGAAATCAATTTCTAGCAGTGTTATCTTTCAGGTATGACACATGCTTTTCCTAAGGGGTTACATCATAATTTTCTCTAATTTATTTTGACATTTAAGCTACGTAGTGATAAATGAAATCAAGATAAAGTGTTAGTTTGGCCTTTAGCCCAAAAGAGAAATCTAATAAGAGGTTCATAAAAACTCCTAAACTCATAAAAACTTAGAATAAGCTCAGAATAAACTCATCTATGTCCATGCTCTGTAGCAACTCATGTAGGTTGGCTCAGCAACTAATCTTGACAATTAAGCTCAGTTATTATGAACTCTATGACTGTAAAAGAGTATGGTTGATTGTTTACAAAAACAGCCACTATTTTTGCCTTTATTATTTCTATGACTTTTTATGGTATAATTTTGCAGCTTTTCTATCAAGAGATGTAGTAGGTTACATTTGATAAAACTATTATATATCAAGTGATAAGAGCCTTTGGAAACTTTAACATAGTGGAAACATATTTTATTGAAATCTTAAATATTTTTTGGAAGTGTGTGGAGTTTAAGTGTGATGATAGTAAATAATAAAATTTTTATCAGTTCTCTGATGTATTTTTAAATTTTAAAAATCTTTCATTTCTTTCTGTCATGAGTTCCTTCATCTTAAACCAAAAACATTGATTATATTTAACATTTAAATAAAATTTAAATTAAATGCTTTCCAAATTTAATCAAAGGATAAAAATCACAGGAAGAAAAACAATATTCAGGGGTCAACATATATATTGAGTCAATGTTCTTTCTCAAATGTTCTCATATCTGACATCATCTTTCCAATCCTTTTGACACCATAACCTTTAACACCTTACATAAATTAGATCATATGTTTTATCCATTGATTCATTTATTATATTTTCATAAACATTTATTTATTTGTTTCCTTATATAATTACATTCTTTGCAAGACAATGGGCACTAAGGTGTTAATGGTGAACCTAAATTCCTTCATTTCTACCTTTGAGGTACTGCTGTCTTGTGAGAGACATTTAACGAAAACAGAAAACAAAAACAAAAAAACCTTACACACACAGGTAAATATTTGTGTAGTAAATATGATAATGTTAAAGAAAAATGTAAGATGTATGAGATTTATAGGGTGGAGTTCAATTAGCATTTTTTAGCTGAGGCTTGAAATATGAGTAGCTCTTTGCCAGGCAAACAGTATGTGTACATGGGGTGAAAAGTGAAGAGCTGTAGGGATTACAATAGGTATGAAGGAAGGATGGGACTAGCTTCCTAAACAAAAGAGAGACAGTGTGCCCAGGTCCTATAGCAAGGCTTGAGTTGCATGTTCAAAGATGTGAGAAAGTCCGGTTTGACATTCAGAAGGACTGTGGCATGAGACAAGGTTGGAGAAAGGGAAAGAGGCTGAAATATACAAGACATTTAGGACATGTTAATGCATATGAATGTTGTACTTTCAGATTATAATTGAGAATTTAAAGCAGAACAGAATCAAAATTTACGTTATATCTCTGGCCACCGTGGAGAATGAAAGAGATGGAGTAAAAAGTGGAATTATACAGAGTAATTAAAGGCTACATTTATAGTACAAGAAAGGAATAATGAAGGTTTTAAACAGAGTAGTGGCTTTGAAGATTAAAAAAAAAACAAATGGATGTCTGAATAGTCTTCCTGCCGGAAATCTCCTGTCCCTTCTACTCATTTAAATGTTACATCAAAATTTCCTTCCTAAAACAAAGATGGGTCCAATTATGCCTGTTTATTCAATGGAGAGTTTAATCACTTTCAATTTCACAAACATCCAAAGTCTTTGGAATGATATTCAAGACTATACACAATAGGTTTCTCATCTTCCTTTTCTCACGAGACTACCACTAAATACTTCCAATCTTGTGACAAAGATCTATTTCCTGTGCACATGCCTTACGTATTATCTCTATATAGATGCATTTAATTACTATAGAATTCCTCCTTAGGGTCTGTATCTCTCTAAAAAACTGTACAATGGTAGCATGGCCATAGATATTTGTTTTCACTGGACAGTTTCCATGTATCCAATTGTCATGGCAGAATTATCAATATTATCAATAGACTCTTTTTCTCAAAAGAGCCTCAGTTTATAACATAAATTACATGGTACACTTATTTAATGGATATTCATTATTTTTTAACCAATAATTCTGTCTTCTTCTTGTGATAAAAGGTCTGTGACTTTCTTTTGAGGAACCATCTCCCTATATACCATCAGACAATACAGTCAGGGAGTTATTGCCTCCACCTTCCAGCTGCAGGAACAAGCATATGACCAGGTCACTGTCAATCAGTAATCTATTTCTTTGGCTACAATATTTTGTAAAGAATTCAGCATATTGCTTAATTGAAACCAATGGCAGTCGAAGCCAGGACCTTTGTCAATATTATTAGAAAAAGTGTATACTCTCTCTATTAAGTTATCAAGATATAATAAACCTGTTGATCTGGTATATCTCACAACCATTATCTTGACGAAAGTTTGCAGCCACAGCTAAAAACTTCCAATTCCCCTTCATGGACAGTTTGCTAAGGCTCTATGCCAAATATATCCCTTATTAGGCTTTAATAATCCTGGATTATAGTACACATAGATCCAAATACCATAGATCCCCAAATCTCTAACACCCAGAAACAGTCCCTACTTCCTTGGGCTAGAAAATTATTTAAAATACCCATTCTTCCGGAGACCTGCAAAGCCTAGTCATCTCTATCCCATTTTCCATTTGCAAGCTACCTCCAACAGTCTCAGCTTGCTGTAGTTCTGTTCCTGGGTACAATTTCCTTTGTGGCCTTTGACTAATTTAGAGCTGTAAGAAGCAGAGTTCTGTTTTTTCTATATCTGAGTGTTATTGTGATTTATTCCATCATTCAAGGAACCTATAATCATACCTGGTATTGTAGAATCATGAAACATCTTACCTAAACCCCTGGAATTCTAAGATATGTGAGCCAAGAAGACAAATTTTTGCCTAGTCCTGTTTGTATTTTGTTTTTGTCTCCTTCTGCCTAAGTAATCTGACAAGCACCCCCCACCTTTTTTTTTTATGAGATGGAGTTTCGCTCTTGTTGTCCAGGCTGGAGTACAATGGCACGATCTTGGCTCACTGCAACCTCTGCCTTCTGAGAGCAAGTGATTCTCCTGCCTCAGTCTCCCGAGTAGCTGGGATTACATGTGCATGCCACTATGCCTGGCTACTTTTATATTTTTAGTAGAAACAGGTTTTCACCATGTTGGCCAGGCTGATCTTGAACTCCTGACATCCAGTGATCCATTCATCTTGGCCTCCCAAAGTGCTGGGGTTATAGGCATGAGCCACAGCACCTGGCTCCCTTTATTGTTTATTCCAAATTTATATGAAGTTTCTCTTAAAGATTCTAGAGCAGACTGACACAATATATTTCTCCTAAGGCTTGCACTTATCAAAGGCTCCATTATATTGCCAAGGTTTTTGTACTTTACCTTGATGATAAACACCATGTATAACACTTGCTCATAATACTCGGCGTGGTGTCTAATGCAGAGCTCATAGCTACTCAGTAAGCATGAGCTAGGTTTGTATTTGACAGCTGAACAACCTGGTATTACGGAGAAAAAGGCTACACTGGGAATCTAGAGATTTTGCTTCTACTATTGTCTCTTTCTCTTAACCAGCTGAGTAACATTGAGTGATTCATGTACAATCACAGTGATTGTCAGTTTCCTCCTTTGAAAATGGAGGGGTTTGACCTAGAAGTCACCTTCAAGTTTCTTCCAGCTCTAATATTCTAAGATGATTTGATTCCATCCAGTGCAAAATGTTGCCCTTTATCATCTGATTGCTTATCAGCATACTATAATGAGGGCAAAGCCTGAAAGATGTTATATTTGGCATTCCTCTATAATGCTAGCCTGAATAGCTAATACTTATGCATCAGTTGCCATTTGTAAAAGTTTCATTCGTAAAAGTTTAAATGCCTAAGGAAGGAGAATACGCTGGCTCAATGACAACAATGCAGATAAGAAAAGTGTAGTTATTTACTCACAGCAGAATAGAGTAGAAATATTCAGTGAGTGAAATTTATGCTAGTCACTGACATGCAAAATAGCCACAGGAATTAATTCTAGGTTCCTGGAATCCTACAGGTCACTTGAGGCAAAATGGACTAATAAAGGAAAATCAGTATATAAGTCTAACGTAAAGAAACTTCTAGAACTTAAAATGAGTCTCAAAAATGTGTCACCAGCATTTTGTTTTAGATGAGGTCTTTTAAGTGATAATTTGGCCCAGAGTGGTGAGTATCTTGGTTCATAAACTAACTTCTGAGAATATTGTTCTGTTACTAATGGATAAAATTTGTCCCCCAAGACCATGTGTATTTACTTTTTCTTGCATGAAATTTTTCAGTACAAAATTAACAATTTCAAACACTTCAAGAAAACAGTATGTACGGGTCCATAATCCCTTTTCTTGCGATTAAAAAAAAATCTTTGAAAGTTGAAAATTACATGTAAACTTGGTGGCAAAATTTATTTGGTGGCAGAGAATTGTCCCCAAGCAATACACACCAAGCAATGTGTGGTTGCTTAGATCTTTTCACTCAAATTATTATAAATATTGATGTATTTTTCTGCTGAAACAAAGATGTTGGTTGATTAGTGTATTGCTCATTGGGCATATACATACATATATATATACACACACACACACACACAAATTTATATGTATCTTTAATGTACATATCTATCTATAATATGTATATACATGCACATAAAAATACATATAAATTTGTACACACATATCTGTAAGTATATAGAAATGCATATAAATTTGTACACATAAATTTATAAATAAAGAAACATATAAATTTGTACCACATTGCCTTTCTAAAGGCTAAAACAAGGGTCAGCAAACCATAGCCTGTTGACCAAATCTGGCCCTTTGCCTTTTTTTGGTAAATAAAATTTCACTGCAACCCAACATGCCCATTTATTGATGTATTGTCTATGGCTGTTTTTGTGCTACAAAGGCAGGGCTGAATAGTTGCTCCAGAGACCACATGTCTTGCAAAGCTGAAAACATTTATTATCTGACCCTTTCTGGCTTTCATGCTTCTGGAATTTCTTTTGCTGATCTCTCATTTAATGAATTCTAAACTCTAAGACACATTTGGCTGTGAAGATTTCTGTTAAAGGATTATCCAGCTGTATTTCTTTAACTCAATGTATACATACTCAACAAGAATACCATGTATTTAGTAGAAAAAGATGCAATCCTGTATTTTGAAGTAGCTTCAGACTGTGAGCCCTGTCTTTATATGACCTCTTCTCACCATGTTTCACTGACTTGCTTCTGATTCCTGAAGGCAGATGAAAGAACTCAGAAATTATTGCTGTGACAGTGAGGTTATATGCAGTGCTAATTATACTTAAACCAGACAACATTAAGACTTTCTTTGTTTGGTTCGGAATAATCATGTGGTTTTTTTTTTTTTTTTTTTTTTTTAAGGAATGGAAAAGTGTCACTCACTCTATTTCCTGGCTGTAAAACCATTCATTAGTCTATAAATGTGCACAATTGCCAGGAAACCAGGAATAAATGCAGAAGTCAAATAATGGCTGGACCTCAGGCATCAGGAGAATTCTGGAAGGTGGCTGCCATGTTAAACTTTGGTTTGTCCAGCAGACTTGAGAGACAATGAAAGTCAACCTTAACAGAGATGGCATCTATGTTATTCTCTCATTTATCTTTTACAGAGGAGTTTGCCAGCTTTTTTTTTTTTTTTTTTTTTTAGTGAGAACTAGGTTCAAATTCTTGAATAAAAAGATGGGGTAGATGTGCACTCATAGCTCTGTAATAAGCTTCTGAAAGATGCTCATGAAGGATTGGTACTTCCCAATCTAACTTAGAAGCTACAGAGAATGTCTAAAATAATTTAAGACATCTCTATGGTGGGGGAAAATAGGAAATTATTCTTGTCCAATTCTCTCAACATTGTGCTTTTTAATTTCTATAAATACATCTAGGCGACACCGACTTGGACGCTGGAGAATTATGTGCATTAATACATACTGTTTATGGAAATCCTCAGGTCAATTACAAATTATACCTTTTTCTTACCTCTTTTGCAGTACATGAAATGATTTTCTCACATTGGCAGCAGGAAAAGTAGAAACTACTACTGAAAGGCTTTGGTTATTGCTGTAAATGCAGGGCAGTAGAATGGTCAATGGAGGATTATTAAAATATTGGGCAGCTTCTCTCTCTAATTGTCTTACTGGTGTTGCTTTAGTTTATCAGGAAATCATTGTTGCAAGTGCGTGACTCCTAATGGGCTTCCTTCTCCCCTTATTTACAGCAACATTGTTTTAACACTAAAGGATTTCATAGTAAAGATCAAGATCAATTTTAAGTTGTCATGTTCATCATCAAAACAAATGTGTGCAGTACTAATTGCCCTTTTGTTTTTAATTGACCAGTTAATTAACTAAACCAGAAAAATTAAAAATCTCAAATTCACTTTCTTCAGGTAGCTCCACAGTTTTATTTCAGTGTGATAAAAATCCATGGCCAGACGGAAGAGAAGATTTTTAATAATTTTTATAACAGATTTCCAACTTTAGCATTCATGAAGTTATTTACTATCAAGCTAAATCAATAATAAATTAAAAAGTGAACTATTTGTGATCTGAGAAAAATATAGTATAGACTAGGAAACCCCACCACCATTAAGTCAGGCAAAGTGGCAAGATAAATTGTGCCATCAAATTCTTTGTTTTCAGAATATAATGCTATCGCTTATGATAATTGTTATGCCAAGCTCTCAAAATAGGCAGTCATAATAGATGATAGATTAGTAGAAAGATACAACACAGCGTGTTAATGTGATCATAGAAGAAGCAGTACTGCTTTTCTTAGAGGAGCCATGATTACATGTTAAGTTGTTAACAGCATGAAATAAATGCAAATATGTTTGTTATGGAAATAGTCAGAATAATTTCTACAATTTTTTTTTTTAATCAGAGAAACCAAGCTGTAGATCTTAACTCAGTCATCAAGAGAGTCTCTTTCATATGCCTTTTGCTTGAGGCCATGGAGTCTTACTGAAAGATACTAGTGTGAAGAAATTAGTTTTAAGACTGCTGAAAAATTATATTTTCTTTTATTTATTTATTTATTTATTTTTAGTAGAGACGGGGTTTCATCGTGTTCGCCAGGATGGTCTCGATCTCCTGACCTCGTGATCCGCCTGTCTCGGCCTCCCAAAGTGCTGGGATTACAGGCTTGAGCTACCACGCCCGGCCCAAAAATTATATTTTCAATGAATTTCAGAATTGAAAGAAATTATATGGATAATAGAGGTCAGCTTTCTACTTTCATAGCTGAGGAAACCAAGGCCTAGAGGAGATAAGTAGTTGTCATTATTTACATAAATAGGTGATAGTTAACTAAATATAGTTTAGTTCGTGACCTAGAATGAGACCTGGGACTTGAAGGCAGATCCCTGATTGAGGGTCCCCTCTACTATGTGACCTCTTGATCTGGGACACCGTACACATCACCAAAGCATAGCTCCAGCCTCTGTGTGCACCTGTTTTTCAATCTGCAATGTGCACGTAATTATATCTTATAGAAATGCTCTTTGTATTTATATTAATCAGAATATGAGAATGTAGATGAGTGATGCTGCTATAGCTTTGAGGATTTGTAGTGTTGACTTTCCATTCCTAAAAAGGAGACAAGAAATACTTATTCATTGGGCAAATCTGAGTTTGCTAGACTTTCCACAGTCAGGGAGAATACAACTTGGTATAGTTGTAATACTTTCTCAGAAGGAGAAGTAAGTGGATGATATTGTTAATACAAACTAGAAATGGCCTGTGAAGAAATTCATACTTCTATATTTGAGTCCTTGTGGACCAACAGTAACCTAACTTAATAGGTAGATGTGATTGAAAACCTATCTTAGGAATATGTGCCTATAGCAATAGCTGAACCTTGGCCAATCCCAGCAGCCATGCTTCAACCAGTCATACACTGCTGAGTGTTCAAACTGTGCTCAAATCAGGCAAATGCTAGTCTGTAACCAATCCAGCTGTTTCTGTACCTCACTTCCAATTTTTGTATGTCACTTCCCTTCCATTTTCTACAAATTTGTTTTGATGACGAACTATCCCTGGCATCTCTCCAAATCTGCTGTGATTCTGAGGGTTGCCTCAGAATCAGGGGTTGCCCGATTTTTGAATTGTTCATTGCTCAATTAAAGTCCTTTAAATGTAATTCAGCTGAAGTTTTTTTTTTTTAAACAATATTTTTAGGGCTTCATGATCTGGGTTAAGTGATTTTAAGGTTGTTCTTGCAAGATGAGGAGCTGGTTAGAAGGGGGTAGAGATTAGGGCATAATAGCTTTAATTTGGTGAGTACAAGAAGGTCAGGCTCTTGATACAGATGGTGATGTTGGTCTTGAAAAGTAAGTTTTATCCTCTAGAAGCAAGAATTTCCTGAAGCAAGTAGCTAAATTATTTTTGCTTTCAGTGTTGTTTAGTACAGGGAGAGGAAATCATGCTAGTTTCAGCTCTCAGCAATGAATTCAATAATAGAATGCAGGGACTACTTACTAACTACCAAAGCAGAGACTGGGAAATCTTTTCTGTAAAAGACTATAAAGGACTAGACAGCAAATACATCCAGCCTTGTCACTGTTGCACTGTTGCCACTGCTAAACTGTACTATTAGAATGCAAAACTAGTCTTACTCAAGACATAAACAAATGGAAGTGGCAGTTTTTGAAAGAAACACTTTATTTACAAAAAACAGGTGAAGAATAATTAATTCATGGCCATAGTTTTCCAACCCCTGGGCTAAAAGTTGGCCTAGCGAGAAGTTTCTAGTGGTAAGTTCTCAGCCCAATCCTATTGAATAGTTGATTAACCTAAGAATCACAGAAAGCTAGAAGAGATAGTGAGTGTATCAGATAGCAGAAATAAGAAATATCTGGAATGAAAATAATGAAGTAGATGCATACATACAAATAGATATACAATTATATAGATAGAATATAGAATACATATACGTAAGTAAAATGGCAAGCAGCAGATTTTCTTTTCAGTGTTTTTGCTTCCTCATATTTTCCAATTTTTTTAAAAAAAACTAAATAAAACAATAATATAGCAAGATCCTATTAAAACAGGAATGTGTGCAAAGTACTTTCTAAAATTTTGTTTTGGGGGAAATATAAATAGACTTATCTGCAAGCAATATTAGAGCAGCAGAGGAAAGATCCCTTTTTGAATGTATTTAGGAAAAAGTGGTCACACTACAGAAAATGTTTCTTTCTCTTCTGTTTTGCTGCAGTTGTCAAATTAAAGAAAAACAAATGAAACAGATCAGTATCAGTCAAAACAGTAAATAAAGATGTTATTTTAATAAGAATATGTACTAAGTAATATATTTAAATTTTAAAAATGACCTGCTTAAATATATTGAGTAGGAGTAGAGTGAGTTAAAGTGGCTTTGCTTCAATTCACGTTTGAAAAAAAAAGCAGATAAGAAAATTCTATAGTGTGAAGTTGGACCAATATTCGATGTTTGCTTATCTTGTTACACAGTTGCTAAAAATCTGGCATTACTCAGGTTGCATTAATAAAAGCATGGTGGCCAAAACTAGGGAGGTGCTAGTTCCATCCTGACCTGCACTTGTGTAACTACACAGAGGGATTGTGTTCCCTTCTGAGCATCATGGTTTAAGAGGAACTTTGACAAATTGAAATACTCTCCTGGGGAGCAGTGCAAGGATGATGAAGTGGCTGAGAGCCATGACTTATGAGGGTCAGTGAAAAGAAATGAGTATGTTTAGCCTGGGGAAGAGAGGATTTAGCAGGCAGAGGAGAGCCATCTTCAAATATTTGAAGGGCTGTCTTGTGGAAGAAAGATTAAACTTATTATTTGTGTCTCAGGAGAGCAAAACTGGGACCAAATAGTGGACATTTCAGGGCAGCAAATTTCAGCTTAATATCAGCCCTGAGCATTTTAACAAGTAGAATTGTTTAGCCAGTGGTTAAGTGCGCTGGCTTTGAAACCTAAACAGTCTGGAATTCCATTCTTAAAATCTACCAGACACTTAATAGCTTTGTGACTTTAGAATAGGTAAACTGGTTTTCTAAGCCTGGATTACACGATAATTACAACGGAAAAAGTAGCATCTACCTCATGGGGTTCATAAGAGAATTCAATGAGTTTGTACATACAAAGTGCAATGTTTTTTTCCATGAGATACATAGTGCTCTATGACTAGGAGTAGATAAATGACACCCTTTTTTAGTATATTATAAATAATATTTCTGATCAAGTAGAAGTTCAACTAGATGACTTCTGAAACACTTCTAAACTTGCAGCTCTTTATTACTATATAGGAACAGGATGCTAAAAACCCTCTGATCCAGGGGTCATCAACTGGTACTCTAACAGGTTCTTAAAAAGAGTGTTTAAAAATTGGAAAATTATATATAAAAATAAACATTGGCTTCTCATTAAATATCTGAAAATTTGGCATCACTAGTCCATATTTCCATGCAGTAAAAATACAACAAAAAGGCATTAACAACCACAAATATCAGGAGTGACTGGCCCTTTAACACAAGCGTTTGCCATAGTTCGGTGGACACCCCCTATTGTCTCACACCTAGTCCCTTCACTCTTTCATATTACCTGCCCAGTCTTGGAAGGCATTGTGTATAGCATCTCTGCACTATACCAGGCAAGCAAGATAGCTGGAAGCAGAGTCGTTTAAGACTGTGTGACAGGATAGAAAAATAAGAGGAGGAAGAGACAGAATGGGATGCCAGGAGGTAGGCTGAAATGGAAAATAATGAGAATAATAGTAATAATAGAATTTATCAAATACTGAACAGAAGGGAGATTCTATGCCAGGAGTTGCATGCACTGCCTCATTTCATCTTCATGGCAGTCAAATAAAGGGTATACAATTATTGCTTTCATTTTACAGGTGAAGAGACTGAAACTGGGAGGAACTAAGTAACTGGACAAAGTGCACACAGCTAATAAGTGGCAGAAAAATCCCTCATTTGACCAGTATCATCATAATTCTAAATCCATATTTTTCATCACAATGGACAGTCTTACAGACTTTACAATTTTGCCCAAAGCTTACTCTGGGAGATTTTGCTCAAATCTGAACATTGAAAAGGAAACATTTCTACTTATTAGAGGTGCAAATCGAGGACTCCCACCCTGAGTTGTTATAAAGCTAGATGGCAGTGGGGAAGGGTTCCTACAGTGCGTTTATGGGGCTTAAAAAAAGTACCATGCAGCTAAATAATATGCAAAATTCAAGGCTAAATAAGGCGAAACAGTTTCTTTCCTGCAGGATTTCTGTATCTCTCCAGTGCCAATGTACATTACGGAACTTGAAGACAGGGGTATAGCCTGCACTGTTTCCCAAACTTCCATGATCATGGCGTTCAGTTTTCTGTAGTGCTTTTCCAGCAGCGAACGCTTCCCAGAACACGCTTTGGGAAAGTCCAATCAAGGGGAAAGAGGCATGGACAATAATTACAGAGGTCTCAGAATCCTAACTGTGTCAGTAGCTAACAATGTAGTTTGTGTAAGTCTTAGAACTTCTGTTCTTGGGTTGCCCACTGTAAATATTGTGACAATACTACCTACCACACAGACTGCTCCAAATTTTTTTAGGGTCAATTAATAAAGGATGTAATAGAGCTCTCTAAATTTCAAAGAGCCCAAGGTATCTGTAAGAGATTAACTTACTAAATTTTCTCTGTTTTGTAAAAGTGGTCAGGAAAATTGGGTGAATTTTAACTGCTTTCATGCCAATCAGTGACTCTCTGACCACCCAAGATGGCATAACTTCTTCTATTTTGAGAGAGAGTCTCGCTCTGTCGCCCAGGCTGGAGTGCAGTGGTGCAATGGCGGCTCACTGCAACCTCCGCCTCCCAAGTTCAAGCAATTTTCCTGCCTCGGCCTCCCGAGTAGCTGGGATTACCGGCGTTCACCACCATGCCCAGCTAATTTTTGTATTTTTAGTAGAGATGGGGTTTCACCGTGTTGGTCAGACTGATCTTGAACTCCTGATCTCAGGTGATCCACCCACCTCGGCCTCCCACAGTGCTGAGATTATAGGCGTGAGCCACTGCACCCGGCCTCATAACTTCTTTTTAATAATGCATAGAAATGTGAATTTTCTGACCTACCTAGAAAAGAATTATTGAAACTAATATATATAATATATATGTAGTGTATATACAGTGTATTCATATGTGTGTGTGTGTGTATATATATATATAGCACAATAAATACACTAAAACTGTGCAGTTCTGAGCTCTCTCCTGAGAAAGAATGCACCTTCTTCCAAGCGTATCCATTAGGAGAAGGAAAGGGGAAAATAATCACAGAGCACTGACAGCAGGATGTACACTGATTCCATTCTGTTCCTGTTGGCTAAGGTTCATGGTCCCCAGCCCCTGGACAATTGGACCTTTTGCCTTCTCTTCCATCAACCCATCCCCTGATATGTGCTCCCATTGGCAATCCTGACCTCACAGAAACAGGAGTCGCCTTGGGAGGAAAATGTGGTTGCCTGTCAACAGTGATGCTGCAAAACTCTGGGAAATTTCTCTGCAATAGAGAGGCAAGAATTTTGAAATAATAAAAATAAAAAGAGTGAGAAATAGTGTTACCCATTTGGGAACAGGAAATGCTATTTCATCTCAGTATCTTAGGTGCCCTGGCTTTTAGAAATTGCAGAAACTTATATCAGGCATTACTTTGTTGAGGGTGGGTTATTTTTGCAAAATATATGACTGCTGAGCAGAAATACTTTGTGGTATGGGGCCTGGGGGTCCAACCTCATTCTTCAACCCTTTGCAAATTGTATCCAAAGGAGATACAATTTGGAGGCAAAGAAATTCACCCACTGACCTCATGATACATTTCTCCAAGGGCAGGGGATTAAAATATTATCTAAGATTTCTCAACACTGCTTGTGTGCTTCCTGCATTCTTACTAACAGCAGACATTGCCACCTTCTAACATCTGGAATTCATGTTTATATAAATAGTACCCTGCTTTTGTACACTGATTTATAATGTGAAAGATGCTTTCTTAAATAAATTGTCTCATTTGATTTTTTAAACTACCCAGAAAAAAAAAAAAAAAAAAAAAAAACTGAGGTTCAGGGAGATTAACTAACTTTCCTGTAACCACAGAGGATAAATTCTTCATATTCTTTTGAAAGCATTGTTTTACATTTTGTACCCTGTAAACGTAGGTGACTTGGGACAAAACTATGATCTTAATTTGTATCCAGGTCTAGGCAAGAGTATCATGGGCTATAGCAGTGTGGAGGGGATTATGTCAGGATGCTAAAAATCACACTTACAGGGAAGAAAAAGTACCTTCTGCAGAGCTTCCCCAAGGGCTTAGGTTAACTAGCTCAGTGGAAAGAACACTGGGCCAGGAATTCAAAGGACTCTGTGACAGTCCTACTACTTATCATCAGCAACATTAGTTGAGTAAATGGAGCAACAAGTCTGGTCTCAGATTTCCAAATTGAGATGGGAGAGCAGGCAACTCAATAAAGACAAGTGTAAAAGTCGAGACGCTATGGTCAAAAGGAGGAGGCCGACTTCCAAGTAATATAACACTACTTCAAGTAATGGACCAAAAGCACATTGATGTTATACGGTCAATCTGGGCCTTGTACCCAGATCTTTTGACTTCACAATGAGTGGTCTTTCCATATTATTTACAGGAAGCACAGTATTATTGTTAGCTACCTGGATATATGTATTTGGAATTAGTCTGAAAAAAAAAATTAATTCGCCTACAGCACAGGAGGCAGATTGATTGTGAAGGTACTTTTGAGAAAACATCCAGGAAGGGAAGGGCTGTAGTGAGATCCACAGCAGGGTGTTGCTCTAGATACTGCCTTTGCTTCAGTCTTGATGGCGACCAGTCAGATTTAGAGGATTCAAGGAAGGAAAGAAAAATATGAGAATACATGTTTCCCTAACAGTCATCCTTTTTCCCTGCATGATGTAATCAGAAGTCCCAATTCTAGGGCATAGCTACCAACATAATCTAGGAGTTTATTTTGCCTGGCCCTGAGCTCACATATGCAAGACAGCATTGACTTTGTCAGTCTCCCCGTGTCTGTAGGAAAATGGAAAAGAAAACAAAGTCACTGACTGGCTCCATGAGCTCCTCAAGAGAGGGCAGTCACAGCTGAGTCCATGCTATATAGCCAGGCTGCCAGTGTTTAAATCTGGCCTGTGCCTCTCACTAGGTGAAAGATTTGTGTGGGTTACTTAACTCTTCTGTGCCTTAGTTTCCTCATCAGTAAAATGGGGCTAATAATGGTAGCTACTTTCCACATTTAAGGCGAAGATAAGTTTATTTATATAAACTGCTTAGAACAATATTTTATAGGCAGTCTGCACTCAATACCTACTAGCTGCTATTATTATTATTACTACAAAAGTAAGTTCAAAACAACCAAATTGAAAAGATCAGGTTATTTGAAGAATGTCTTATCTTTGTTTATGTTGGTCCATCTCCTTGGAATTCTCTAATTTTATCATTGTCAAGATTCAATGACCTTATTCTACGAAAATTTTCATTAAACCTTCATTTAACAGTACTTCCACTTTCCTTTCAACTTCTAATTGATTTATCTTTAATAAATGAATAAATAAAATATTTGTGGCTTGTATCCTTTTACGACATATTGCTTGGTGTATTTTTCAGGATCTTGTGTATGTGTCCTTATATACGCGATGCATTAAATAATATTCATTCAGTGAATGAGTGGGTGATTGGTTGGTACTTACGAGTGCCTTAAATGTATTTCAGGGATATTATAGAAAAAGCCTCTCGAAGCAATAATGATTTTGATTTATTGTTCTTCTTGTTATCTTGATAGAATTCAGTACAGTCTCCTTGAAAACAGATACATACGACTTTTTAAAATAAGGGGAATGAAGAAAACCAAGCAGGTTTAAGCTGAACTAACTGTCATCAAGTGACTGTTATTCAAACACTCTAGAAGTGGGAAAGAAGTGAAATTCTTTCTGCAGTAAAGTGACCCCCAGCAAGGATGATATATCATCCACCTACATCTTCACTTTTTTTTTTTTTTTAGACAGAGTTTCCCTGTGTTATCCAGGCTGAAGTGCAGTAGTGGGATCACAGCTCACTCTAACCTTGAAATCCTGGGTTCAAATGATCTCCTGCCCCAAACAGGGTCTCGCTATGTTGCCCAGGCTGTTCTGAAACTCCTTGTCTCAAATGATTCTCCTGCCTCAGCTTCTCAAAGAGCTGGGATCGCAGGATTGAACCATACCCAGCCCACATTTCAAAAAACATATAGCTCTGGTGTGTCATCAATGAGACAACTGATTTTTTTTTTAATTTATTTATTATTATTATACTTTAAGTTGTAGGGTACATGTGCATAACGTGCAGGTTGGTTACATATGTATACTTGTGCCATGTTGCTGTGCTGCACCCATCAACTCGTCATTTACATCAGGTATAACTCCCAATGCAATCCCTCCCCCCTCCCCCCTCCCCATGATAGGCCCCGGTGTGTGATGTTCCCCTTCCTGAGTCCAAGTGATCTCATTGTTCAGTTCCCACCTATGAGTGAGAACATGCGGTGTTTGGTTTTCTGTTCTTGTGATAGTTTGCTAAGAATGATGGATTCCAGCTGCATCCAAGTCCCTACAAAGGACTCAAACTCATCCTTTTTTATGGCTGCATAGTATTCCATGGTGTATATGTGCCACATTTTCTTAATCCAATCTGTCACTGATGGACATTTGGGTTGATTCCAAGTCTTTGCTATTGTGAATAGTGCTGCAATAAACATACGTGTGCATGTGTCTTTATAGCAGCAAAGAAGACATTCATACAGCCAACAGACACATGAAAAAATGCTCATCATCACTGGCCATCAGAGAAATGCAAATCAAAACCACAATGAGATAGCATCTCACACCAGTTAGAATGGCAATCATTAAAAAGTCAGGAAACAACAGGTGCTGGAGAGGATGTGGAGAAATAGGAACACTTTTACACTGTTGGTGGGATTGTAAACTAGTTCAACCATTATGGAAAACAGTATGGCGATTCCTCAAGGATCTAGAACTAGATGTACCATATGACCCAGCCATCCCATTACTGGGTATATACCCAAAGGAGACAACTGATTTTTATGACACCAGAGTAGGCACATCTCTAGAAAGAAAAAATATTTTGTAATCTGTATGTAAACTCTAAACTTGGCATAAACTTGACCTCCCAAATATAAAGTGATACTTGAGCACATCCCATATTTGACTTAGTGGTTGCAAACAGATTTTTTAAAAATATGAGCTTGAAAAAGTATTGATCATATTGCAAGATGTTATTCAGAGGTTTTAGAGTAAAAGAAACATAAGCAGAGTTACATATTTTAGAGGCATCAGGCTCAATCTGCTTGTCAATTCCCAGAACATACTAATTTTTCAGATGATGTACGCATATAAATAAACTAAATGCATATAGAAAAGCACATATATCTTTTCTTTCCAAATTGCTTTCCTTCACTCTACCCGACATAAACTCCCTGACGTCCTGGCCAGAGTGGTATTTTTGGCACAATATTGTTCCTGATTTCTCAGTTGCCTCCTGGGGACCTGCCTTTCAAACATCTAATGTGAATTTTCTCATGAATGCCAATGATAGATCGCTACATTTTTCCTTCGAACTTTCCATCCCCAAGGCACTCCAAGTACTCTGTGACTACTTTCAAGATATTCATAACAAGGTGAATAGCAATTACTTGTAATAGAAGATAGAAAAGGCAAAGGGCATTTTTATTGGTTCTAGGAAGATTTATCTACATTGATACAGCATTTACTGAAAAATTCTTATCACCCCAGAGTATGATGAATGACCACCTTTGTCTCAGTTCTATCCCTGGAGGTTCCCAGGTGCTAACTGCCTTGAGGTCTTCCTTGCCACACAGAGAAGTTAGTCTCCATTCATTCTTGTGTGTTAACTTCACTTGAGTTTAGTGAGCAGTGAACACTTTATTCACTCCCAATTCAAATCAAAATAAGGGTTTAATTTGCTTCCCTGTCTTCTGGGGCTAATCTCCATTCATTGAACACTCATACTCCCATTAACTCAAGGAGAACAACCCCCTAAGCAGCCTTTGAATGAAGCACTGAAGGACTAATTGTTCCTTTGGAAGCTTGCATATAGCTCCTGCTGGAATCAATGAGTACCTCCCTTTGTGTATCCTGCATTCCAGGGCAGAACTGAGTATAAGACATGATTTTATGTGACTAGTCATGAATAATTAACACCCCACTTACTTCTCTGAGCTCAGCACTACATTTCCAGAATGAATATCATAGCGCTTGGTGTACCCTGCAGACCTACCATTTGCAGGTGGAATACCAGGACGTCAACTCCTGCTAAGTGTTAGGAACTTTTATCACATAGCAGGTATCAGAGCAGACCTTAGCAGAAGCCCGCTTTATGAAACATCTCCAGGGTCTGCCTGTTATTTCAATGGGCCAACCTGATAGCTGTGAGAAAGAGTTCTCAGTTACTTTGCTATTCTTAATATTCCATGATTTCATCTATGTTATTTACACTCAAAGAATCTCTGGAGACAAAGTACAGTAATAAGTAAATTCCATCTTAATTTATAAATGATTCACTTCTTACAACACTTAGTTGAATTCCATTTCTAGCAGTTGTTATAAACCAGGTTAAAGAAAGACAAATGGTTCCTATTTTGATACAGACAGGCAGAAGCTTTCTTGTCTGCACGTGTGCATATTTTTTTGTACATGTGAATTGATTTACTGATCAAACATTATTGTCTTGATTTGAGTTCCCCCCAAAGTAAATTCTGAATCAAGGATTTGAATGCAATTTTTGTTGGGATCCCAAGAAACATTGACAGGATAGTGGGTTACTCAGAAAGATAATGAAGCCAATGAAGGTTTGTTATCAAGCCATTTGGCAGTGACATCAACTGGATCTCAGTTCCTCTGGGGACCACTGGAAGGCAGTGCAGAACAATGCTCAGGAACTCAACAATGGGGCTAGAAAGATGGGTATTTATCAGTTCCCCATCTATAATTGCTTGAGAGTTGCTCTGGGGAGCATTAACTCTCAGGCACTTCTGTCTTTTCTTGCTTGGAGGAAAGCATGCTTCCTAGGCCAGAAAATAGCCTTCAGTCAGGGATCGTTAGTTGGGTTTTCACCATGTTATCTTTCAGGGTTACAGTGGCAAATCCTAGGGGTGAAGGGAGTGAGGGTAGGAGATTCACTAAGGGCATAGACAGCGTCTGCTACAATGATTAAACACCTGCCATGTTTTAGATATAGGATTAGAAATTGGCCTTGAAATATAGTCAGTGTATTGTGTAAAGATTGACTTTGGCAAGGATTTTTATTACTAGAATACCAAGCTTATCACCCCTAATCAATCTTCTTGTTTTGCAATCGGCTTTTTCATTAAGTAGGGAGAATATAGAGAAGACAGGGCTTTTAATAGATAAGTCACACTAAAAATTAAAGATTTGCTTTTTAAACTCAACATTAAAAATATACCTAGATTTACCTATGTATGTATGTATGTATCTATTCAAAAGGATATTACTTTATACAAGTCTTGATAAACTGTTTTTAAAAAACAAACTATTTTATACAAATGAATAGAGTCTTGATGTAGTTTTCAAAAACATGACTTGAGACTTGAAATCAATAACTATTGATAAATACATAGAAATTCATATTTAAATTCATGTACAATTCACATACATTTAACTTTCACTTATAGACATGTGCCTCTAGCAGATGTCATGTAGGAAGTGTTGGATATACCAACATTGATGCTGGAAACTTGCTGGAGTTCTGGAAAACATCTTATATTTATATAGCATTTTGCATATTAGAATGCATTGCACATTCATATTTATCTTTAATCTCCAAAATAAGTGTGAGAAAGGCATTATTATTCACATTTTACAAAAAAATGCAAAGTGACTGTGCAGAAACTCGGGTAATTCACTGTAGGTAACAAAACAAGAAAGGGCAAAGCCAAATATCAGCCCAAACCTTTCCCCAGCCTGTACCTATATGCATGAAGACCATACAATTTCTGCTATTTCACTTGGAACTTTTGGTCACACCAACAGGACCAAATTTCTCAACTCATCTGGGAATGAAGGATTGCCCAGATGCAATACTTTGAGTGCTATAATCAGGACGACCACAGGCAAAAAGGGAAGGTGGAGCCCTCTAACTTGCACTTAAAATATGCACGTAATCTTGGCAGCATATGCTGCAGTTTTTGGTGATCATACTGTTATATAGATGTTCTCTAAAGTTATAGTTCCATAATAGCATGCTTCTGATCTCTTAAGATTGATTAAATTCTATAACTTTCTTTTTAAGCCAATCTATTTCTTCCTAAATAGTTCCCAAGCATAGCATTAGCTACATTAGTATTCTAATACCCTTTCTTGAATATATTTTACTCATTTTTCCCTTCTATGTATTTACATAAACACTAAAAAGAAAAATTATGCAAACAAAAGAAGGCGTATGTCTAGTTGTTCCAATATTGAACTGAAGATTAGAGAAGATAAGAAATAAAAAAGTTACCTATCCAAAATAGTTTTATGGAACTTAATAATACTTAGAAAGCTTGAATTATTAAAAGTCCAATATCTTTCAATTTATAATCTAAATATATTTGGGTTGCTAAAGAGGAAATTGGAGGTTCTAATGTCATCTGTTTAAAAACTTTAGAAACAAACAGCTAACACAAGCACGTTGCTCTGTAAATAAATATGTGCAGCATCTGCAGGAGGCTTTTGGCATTCGAAAGCAAAAGGAAAATAGAATAGGTGAATAGTTAGTAACTTTATCTCTCTAAAACCAGCACAACTATGTTCTTAGTTTCTAAACTCAATGATCCCATCACTCCAGGCTTCTCTAGATAATCGTTGATTTATATGCTTAAATGTTGGTTCAAGTACTATGCCCAATTTTCTGTGTGATTTCTGGAATGTACTTTGCTTGACTGAATGTTAGCTCTTTGACAAATTGTGGAGTGGGGAGGCAGTTGGACTAGGTGATCTTCAAATTGTGCACAGGATAAATTAGTGATCTTGACCAGAAAACAAAGAACACTATAGCTGTTACCTGGTTAATAGAGAAGCACAAGGTGGGATGAGACTTCACTCCCTCTAGGTCTCACATGTCATCCTCAGGGTATCATTAGATATGAGAATTAAGGTCTCAAAGTGGACATTATGTAACAAGATGTCAAAATCACATTTATGATGCAGAAGTAATATTGAAGGTCATGGTCTGCAAAATTATGTTTGGAGATGGAAGAAAGATGACAATTTTAAAAGGATGAGGTAAAAGAGCCAAATTTAGTTAGATCTATGTCTCTGTAATTCCACAATAAGTGAATGAAACCCGCTAAGGTGGGAGCTTCAAGTAGCAAAAGGGAAGCCAATTGTGTAATTCTAGTTGGTATGCACTTAATTCAGAAAAATTTTTGTAGACAGCCATTCCCTAATACAAAACTTTGACACTGTAGGTCCTAAAGAGTGTGTTCACTCAATTTAAAAGGCATATCCTTTTGTTTCTATCTCTCATAGGCTTCTTTTCCCCTTGAACAATCTGTGTTTCATGTATATATACACCCACACACAATTGAAAAGCTGTATCAGATATTAGAAAATATTACGTCAACTGTTGCTTTGGCCTAACAGGCGGCCTGAAAATTTTGGAAAAAAATAGAAAAGACCCTCCAGCTATATTTACATTGTGTTTTCTCAGTGTGCAAAACTTCAATCAACAAAATATATTTAATGTCTAGAATACATATCAATGTAACAGATTCAGAAAGTAAAAATTCAACCCACCTATTATTTTTGTATATAAGACATGGAACTGGTTTATTGACTTCACAGACTTCTGGTTGTGTTGGTTGAATCAAATTATTGGCTAGTGTTACCATTCATGGCTTTTGCTGAATCTCATTATCATAGAGGAATACAATATAATCACTTTGAGAGGTCTATGTGTTTACATATAATTCTGACAGCAGCTATCAGTGCAGATAAATTTGACTAGGTAACTTTAAACTTAAAGACTTTATGTAATTAAAAATGGATTTTACTTACAGTACCTGAAGCATCAAACTTATTAAATATTTATCCTTGTGTCCATTATGTAATACTATTGTTGGTATACACTAGTAACATATATACAAAGTTGCATTTCCAAATAAATTAATTTTTTCCTGTCTGTGGTGATTGCGTGATTATTATTAAACTATGCTAGAATGTGCCTTTGAAGCAACCCTATTTCCACATCCCTTAGTAGGGAAAAACAGGCATTTTCAACATTTCTATTTTGTTTGTAAATGAATTAGCAAACACTTTTATAGAAGCATGTGTAAATTATATGTAGCACATATACAATATATAAAAGCTAAATTTACTTTTGCATAATTTGTATTATATAATATTTGTCTATAATGTACATATGTATGCAGATATCTATATATAACTTAGGATGTTGAGGTTCCATTGACCTGGTGATGACATCTTCAGAATATCAGGAGATAATATGAAGCACCAGTGGGAAATGTGTTAACTCTCCAGATGACTTTCTTTCTATCTTTTCTTCAGTCACGTAGGAAGTTCCTTGGTGATGTTGGAAGAATCATGTTGAAGAGACACAGAAAGTAACTCTGACTGTAAAGATTATGACTTTCTCTTCTCTTCAGGCTTGGCTCAAGGCATTGTTTCTAGTCAATAAAATGTAGTGTCTACAGTCAAAAAGCTCATTTGACAAATATTGATTGATGAGTGTGTTAAGAGCTCTTCATATCAGTGACACAAAATTGAACAAGGGAAACATGCTCACTGCCATGATGGAGCTCTTATTCTAAAGATGGTGGTGACAGACAATACGAAAATAGGCAGAGTTACAATTAACAAAGACTGCGATAAGTATGAAGAGGGAAGTAAATGCGGTAATAAGACAGTGACCTGAGGTATAATGAGATTGGGAATCATTGCCGCTGCTTTAGATAAATTGACTGGAAAAGGTCAAATCTCTGAAAATTCTCCGAGCCAAATAGACTCTCGCCATTCTACATGGCAAGATAAAGGGAGGAAATTAGAGAATCTGGTTTATCTTAACCAGTAGAATAATATTTATTTTAATATGCATCTATAATTAGGACACATTCAAATGCATGTATATACATGTTTTTGAAAATCATGCACTGATTCAACTTTCTGTATAACTCTCCATTTTCCAATGAGGAATGGAGGCTTAGAAAGCCTTCAAGGAAAATAAGCTAGTAAAACCAGCAACTTTTTCAAAATCAGTTATCGATTTAAATATTTAGACAATCATATGAGAAAGACAAAAATACTCTGGGGTACACAATATTGCTTGAGAAGATTCTTAGGCCTAAGAGAATTCCTACGATTCTAGGGTGTTTTGGAGTGTAGTTAATGGTGGAAAGAGAGAATAGAATTTGAAAAATCCTGTGAAATATAAATCCAAACTAAAGCCAAATTGAAATTAAAAGCAAACTGAAAACTACAATGCCCGAAAGGCAGAACATTACCTAGTTCACCATCATAACATGAAGTTGGCTTTTGTCTCAAATCTTTTCTCCTAAGATGATACTATCTCAGTGTGTCTGGGGTTGTCAAATCACCATTAGAATATACCACCAGTACTTTGATTAGATTAAGTGGAAAGCTAAGCTTTAATTTACAGAAATTCACATCACAGCCAACTCTTACTTGAAACACGTCTAGCCCATAAAGCAGCACTAAAACTTGGTGCATCTAGTAGCTGACACTATGACTTATTTTTTAATATTTGTTAAGGGCAATAAGTAGGAACCAGTTCTTATATCATTTTACAAGCTGAATGGCTGGTTAATAGTCATTTTTATTCTGACCTGGTTTGAACCTACTCACATTGCCTAAGGCATTTGACTGTGTGCAGATTACATTTTGTTTCTTTCTTCAGAAATTGGGCACTGCCAGGGAACACCAGCAATTCCTTGGAAATCATGTTCCAAGTCCATTGATGTAAAAGGCTAAAATGAACTGCTTTCTTTCGTCCCAAATTTCCCTTCCAAATTTTGCTTATGTATCTGATAATTTATTCAAGATATAGTTTTTAAAATTCACACTGTAAAGTTTTGGGTCTGTGTCTCAGTCTGCACAGATACTGAATCAAACATTTGAGAATTTTTAAAAATCAGATATAGTTTTAGTCAATTATGGCTGAGGCAGATAAGATTTAGATAACTAAAATAAAAATATTTCAATTGGTTATTTCTGTTTCTCAGGCATATCTGAGGTGTACACACATAAAACATTAACATATTTCTTAACTACCACATTTCCTGCACGTTCCAGATACAGAAAAAGTTAGGCTGATTTATTCATTGATTCTTGTATTCATTCTATAACTTAAAAACAACAATAACAAAACAACTACTTCACAACTGGCACTGATCTGGGTGTTGAAGATACAATAGTGAGCAAATAGGAGCAATAATATGACCCTCCCAGACCTTGTAGAATTTAACACGTGATTTTAATAAACTGATAAGTGCTATGGCATGGGCAACGCTGGTGTTTGGGAAAAATGCAGCAAAAGTACCTCATTTAGTCTAAGGAAAGTCAGAAAATCTTCATGGAGGAAGTGGCTGAAAATTGAATAATAATAAGTAAAACCAGGTGATGATGTTGGGGAGTGAAGAAGGGGAAGAGATGTTCTTTCTTTTTTAAAAAAAAAAGTTTCATAATGTTTAGGGCACAGGTGGCTTTTGGTTACATATATAGGTTCTTTAGCAGTGATGTCTGAGATTTTAGAGCACCCATCACTAGACCAGTGTACACTACATCCAATATGTGTTCCTTTATCTCGCAGGCCCCTCTCAACCTCCCCCAACCCTGAGTCCCCAAAGCCCATTATATCATTCTTATGGGACGGGATGTTCGGATTAGAAAAAGTACAGGTGTGGAAGATAATAAGCCAAAGATAACTTGACTAACGGAAGAAATTCAGTGAGGTTCAGTGTGGTTGGAGTACTGAAACAAAAAGTTGTGTGTTTGGAGGAGATGAAGGGGAAAAGACAGAATGACAGGCTAGAGAGATAATGGTGGGGTATACTAAGAATAGTAGCAGGGTTGGTGTAATTCAGGATTTCTCAATCTGGGTGGTGTTGACGCTTTGGCCTGGCTAACCCTTTGTTGTGAGAGAATGGAAGGCTTTCCTCTCTGTTGTAGAATATCTAGGAGCATCCTTGCCTTCATGCACTAGATGCCAGTAGCACCCTCCTCCAGTTCTGACAATCAAAAACATCTTGACATTGCCAATGTAAACTGGGGGCGAAAATCACCTCTAGTCCAACAGAATATTAAAAGAATTATACACTATGTCCAATCAAGATTTGTCCCAGGAATGTAGGGGTGGTTCAACATAAGGAAACAATCAGAGGAATACCCCATCTTAATAGAATGAAAGGGAGAGAAAAACTGAAATGATCATATTAATTAACGCACAAAAAAGCATTTAACAAAATCCAACACACTTTCATGATGAAAACATTCAGAAAACTAGGACTACAAAGAAACTTTCTCAAAATAAAGGACATTTGAGGAAAACCTGCAACTAACATCATACTCAATGGCAAAAGACTGACATCTGTCTCCCTCTGTTAGGGAACAAGACTTGAATAGTCTCCTTCACCATTGCTGTTCAACACTGTACTGGAAGTTCTAACTGGAGCAAGTAGGCAAGAAAACTGAATAAAAGGTATCTAAATTGGGAAGAAAATAAATAACAACACCATGTCCATTTGTAGATTGCATAATCTTACATATAAAAATCTCAGTCTTCCAAAAAGCTACTAAAGGACATATTTAGCAAAGTTGTAGGTAGAAGATCAAAATATAAAAATTAGTTTTATAAACTAAATTAAAAAATAAATACAAAATAAGGACAAAAATTAGTTATGTTCCCATACACCAGCAATTAATTATCTGAAAAGCAAATTAAGAAAAAAACATCAATTTATAATAGCATTCTGAAGGATAAAATACCCATGAATAAATGTAACAGAGAAAGTGAAAGACTTGTACAAGGAGAACTAAAAAATATTGCTGAAATTAAAGAAGATCTAAATAAACAGAAATATATCTTATGTTCATGGATTAGAAGACTTGATATTGTTAAGATGCCAATGTTAACTACTCATGTGATTGCAGATTCAAGGCAATCCTTGTTAAAATTCCAATGGCTTTTTTAGAAAACTGTTATGGAAAAGCTGATTCTCAAATTTCTATGTAATTGCAAGGGACTGAATAGCCAAAATAACTTTGGAAAAGAACAAATTTGAAGGACTTATACTTCCCAATTTTAAAGCTAAATATGAACATATGATAATCAAAACAGTATGGTACTGGAAAAGTTTGGTGGTTTCTCAAAAAACTGCTCATAGAAGCACCTTGTAACCCTGTCATTCCAGTCCCAGGTATATACCCTAAATAACTGAAAACTGGTACTCAAACAAGTACCTGTATACACATGCTTATAGCAGCCCATTCAAAATAGCCAAATGGTGGAAACAGCCCAAATGCTCAATTAACAAATTGTGGTACATACATAAAATGGAATATTATTCAGCCACAAAAAGTAATGAGGTTCTGACACATGCTAAAACATAGATAAACCTTGAAAATATTATACTAAGTGAAAGAAGCCAGACATAAAGGTCATATATTATATGATTTCATTTATATAAAATGTCCAGAATTGATATATCTATACAGGCAGGGGACAGATTGGTAGGTGTTGTGGCCTGGAAAGTGAAAAGGAGAAAATGGGGGGAAATTCACTAATTGGTAAGAGCTTTTTTTATTTGGAGTGATGGAACTGTTTTCGAAGAGGATAGTGGTGGTTGCAAAACATTGTGACTGTATTAAATGCAACTGAATTGTTCACATTAAAAAGGTTATTGTTATGTCATGGGAACTGTACATCAATAAATTATGTTTTTTAAACCACCCCTATTTGAGAACCTCCTTCCTTCCTTCCTTCCTTCCTTCCTTCCTTCCTTCCTTCCTTCCTTCCTTCCTTCCTTCCTTCCCTCCTTCCTTCTTTCCTCCTTCCCTCCCTCTCTTCTTTCTTTTTTTTCCTTTATTTATTCCTCTCTTCCTCTTTCCCCCTCTTTCTCTCTTTCTTTCTTCTTGTAAATGTACATTTCCTGTAAGGTTGGGTTCATATTGTGGTATATCTGGATATTCACATACATTCAGTGACAATGCAAATTAAATTAATATACTAGTTCCATTAACCAGTACTTTAAGAAGATATTTATATAGTTTTTACATTCATTTCACTGATGTAATTGATTTGCAAAAAAGTAATTCATTTAATCTTCATGAAAAATATATGAGGCAAGCACTGTTATTATCCCCATTTTACAAATAAGAAAACTGAGGTCTAGAGAGATCAGAACACTTGCGCAAAGTCAAATAGCTGCAAAATGGCAAAAGTGGGATTTCAACACAAAAGTCTAGCTTCTCTATTCTCAAGCACTTAATTATGCTGATATTCTAAATATAAATTATACAAAGAAGGAAAAGGCAATACACATGTGTTTTCTCTTGTTTGGAGTCAGCTCTAAGCAAAAATGTGTGGCCTACCTAAACGCGCCAATAGTAATAAAATAGGTAAATGATGGTATTACTATCCATCACTTACTAGATTACTTCGTAGCCATTAAAATGGATAAATATGAAGGCTGTGTAGCAACACGAAAAATATTTGTAATCTCATATGTTACAAAAAAGTCAGAAATGCAAACCATTTCTGTAGTACGGTTACCATTATATAAACATTCTGACTATATACGAAGATTAGCAAAAGAACACAGGCAAGTGAAATCAGTAAGGTAGGAGAAATAGATTGGTGGTGAATATTTTTAACTCTTACTTAAAGTTCTATTATTGTAGCTCTTGTTTCAATGTGACGAAATCATATTTACAAATAAATACAAATCAAAATTAATATAGCAAACTACTCAATATCTATCTTTCAACATGAGCTGCATAATACAAAACCTTTTACAGAAGCTATGGAATACTGATTTTTTCTGTGCTTTTTTATAAATAAGAGATTCAATTTCAAAAAACTTGTAATGATTAGTTCTAACAATGTTTTCCCTGATACTCCTATCAATAATGATCCTGTCAATCTGTTTAACTCTGTGTTCCAATGGAGTAGCTCAGTACTATATACCACTCAAGAAGTATTTACATACATATGAAGACACAGAAAAAGAAAAGGGAGTCACACATAAAATAAAGAGGCCAGTAACTGCACATACTTTCTTCCCAACTCAGTGCCTTGGCTATATTAATTTACCTTCTATATTATTAAAAAATGATCATTATGTAGTATGTGTCCTATCTACTACGTTTATATTTTAAATAAAATCAGAAATGTAAAAAAATATTCAAAGGAATAATGCTAATCTCCAAAGAACTTTAGAAGACTTTCTGTACTCTACCATTATATAAAAGGTAAGAGATTTTAAAAAGGCTTTTCCAAGTTTGTAATAAAGAAAGTAATTTAGCCAGGAATATAATCTTTTCAAAAAATGACATCAGAAAAACAGGATATCTGTATGAAAGCCTACACTATCCACAAAAATCAATTTTAAATAGATCACAGAGTAAACATAAAAACTAAAACTATACAATTCTAGAAGGAAACATAGGAGAAAATATTTTTGACCTTGGGATAAGCAAAGATTACTTAGGACTCAAAAATGACTAACCATAAATGTATAGATAAATTTGACTTTATAAAAATTAAGACTACCTACTCTTCAACAGAGACTGAGAGGAAATATTCAAAATACATATATCTGATAGAAGGTTGTGTCTAAAATACATAAAACAGTAATATTAAAAAGAAACAATCAAATACAAATAGGCAAAATAATAAACACTTTACAAGGTAAAATATGTAGAGTCAATAGGTACATAAAAAGATACTCAAGTCATCAGGGAAATGCAAATTAAAGGTACAATGAGATATAGCACTTCACACCCAGAATAATGACTAAAACTAAAAAGACTGATAAAGCCAAACATTGATGAGACGGTAGAACAGCTAAACCTTTCATATATTGCTGACGGGAATGTAAAATGGCACAACCACTTTCAAAAACATTTATTAAGTTAAACATCACATATAACCCATCAATTCCTCTCTAAGGTAGAACACAAGACAAATGAAAACATGTATCTACCCAAAGAATTGCTCTTAAAAGTTAATAGGAACTTTAATCATAATAAGCCCAAACTGGAAAAAAGCCAAATATCCACCACTAGGTGGATGGATAAACAAATTGTGGCATATGGAATACTACTCAGCAATAAAAAGGGAAAAGGTAGTGATTCATGTAAATACACGGATGAAACTGACAATGTGCTGAACTAAATGTCCAGCATAAAGCACCATACTACATGCTTCCATTTATATACTGTTCTGGAGTCAGAAAAACACTAATTTATGGTGATCAAAATCAGATCAGTGATTGTAGGCAAGAAATGTGGTAGCATTGATTCCAAAAAAGTGTGAAAGTACTTTTCTGGGTAATATGAAATACAGTATTCTGTATTTTGATAGGGAGGAACAGGCATTTATATGGGCATACACATTCTTCAAAGTCATTGAACTGGACCCTTAAAATGTGTGCATTTTGTTATACATGAATTATATCTCAATAAAGTCAATGACAATTTTATATTTTGGAGGGAACTAAGGGGTGTGATGTAAAGTGTATAAAGCAAAGGGTAGAAAAATAAGGAGGAAAAAGTCATACTTATCTAGTAACCGAAGTTCTGTTTACACATAAGTGGAATTCTCTTTTAGTCTTGTGGCTCTCATTCCTTTGCTACCAGCCTAACAATGTTCAATGCACTGTCTTCTATGATGCTCTCTTGCAGATTTCCTCAGACCCTGGCAATAAGACAACTCAGTTTAACCAGTTCTCAGGACTTTGAACCTATATGTATCTGACTATGTATAAAAATATAGTAATCATAGAGTTTTTAAGATGTCAAAGCTTGAAGAGTTTATCTGGGCCAAAGAGACCTTCTCCACACACACACAGACACAGACACACACACACACACACACACACACACACACACACACAAGATTTTTCTGTTATTCTTTCTCAAATGTGCCTAGACATTAATGTTTTAAGGGCTTAAAACCAGACCATCAACCAATAAATAAAATTATAGTCCTATTATGACCTACATCTACCAACTTAGAAAAAAAAAAAAAAACAACTGAAATCACTACGTTACTAATAGTTTCACTTAAAAATGCAGACTCAAATTGGGTCTGGAAGAGGGAATGTAAAAAAGTCTGTGGCACATTTTCCAACAGCCCCTCCTTCAAATCTGCCACTTTGACTTCTTTTCAAATTCCTTCCCTAAGTAGTTAGAAACATGGGAGATGGATCAATGAATTTGGCCCTTTCTGTATGGTCCTATAAAAAGCTAGCCACTCACCATTCTCACCTTATGAATTCATGGATCAGAGATTACATTTGTAAATAAAAGAAAATGGAGAGAGGAATTCTTTTTTTTTTTTTTTTTTTTTTAGAGGTGTTGGAAAGCAGCCATCTTATTAACACCAAGGTCTTCAGTCTGGCAGCAAACATTAACACCACAAAAGCTATGCTTATCTCTCAGATGTCTGCTGGAGTTGCCAAAATCATTTCCATTAAATTATGAATCAGAGAGACATGACTGTATGAAAGACCAAGTGACCAGTACTTGAATAGAAGAAAACAACATGAATTGGATCAATTTAAGAAATAAATCTTTATTAATTCTTTCAGCAATTATGTTACCTATATTGACCACCTGTGCACCAATCATGACCTCAAGAGACAAGAATAATTAAGACAAATGATGGTTGAAAAAACTTACAGAAAAAGAACATTATTGGGGGTCTTAGGACCTTTGGATCAGTGAATCGTGAATCTTGGCCAAATTATTTACCTAGACAGCCTTATTATGAAACCAGGACTTTAGGCTTTGTTTAGAAATAAAACTGTAATTGTTCTATTATGCTTCTTGTTTCTGAACATTACTATTCCATACAGATCATATACAGGTTAGAAAGCTGTGAGTCATTCAGAGCACTATCTTTCCCTAGCCCTTCTCAGCACCACACGTGTTTGGTGAGTCACTGAGTCCTGTGGATTGAATTCATTTTGTGAAAGGCTTCTCTTCACTTTTAGGATAATGTCTTAACTGATAATACAAGCATAAATGAACTTTTCTCATATCCTGGCATTTAACAACAGCAGCAGTATTACATATTTAGCCTTGCTAAGTATGGAGTACATAATTTAATCCTCTTGAAAACATGGCATAGGCATTTGTTTGGATTGCCTTTCCTCAACAGTGGGCCTTGAGACAAGGGCTTGTTTATTTGGGAGTGATTAGCAGAAGCGCAAGTGAGAGTATGGAGAAAGTGAGACAGGGAAGGGAGAAAATTTAGTAAAATGTGCAGAATGGTGTGAATCACACTGCAAGGAACTGAAGCTCTGTTTCTCTGTAGACCCACTAAGGTTCTATATAATATACACTTCAGAATTGCCCTATAAAGGCATGGAGAACCTGGCACGTTTATCAACTTACTCTTTTACTTCATCAGTTCAGGAATACCTCTGGGAACATTAAATCCCCTGTTGCTACTTCCAGTCAGCATTTCTGGTTTGCCCCATGCATTGGTTAGCAAGTTCTGGAGAACCTCAAAGATGCAGGGAGCAACACAGGAACTTGAAGGAAAGGAGCTTGGAACTCTCCAGTAGTATCTGTGGGTGAACTTCAATGCATCCTAACAGAATGTAGATTCATTTCCTGCAGTACAAATTAAAGTTCCCAGTTTTCGGATATGGACATTGATACAAAAGCTTAGAGATGTTAAAGAACTTAGCAAGGTCACACAGTAAGTCACATATCTATAAAACAAAACTAGAAAGATAGAGTCCAGAGCCTGAACCCATAACCACTATAACACATTGCTTCTCTGCCTCTGAATTATTCAGCTGTATCAAACCACCTGCAGTTCCCTGAACAGGACTTGCCGTTCCTGATTTTTGTTTTTAATCTTTCTTACCTCTCTGGCTACCATGTTCTTCTGTCCTTGGTCCACCTGGTAAACACCAAATAGTATTCCAAATCTTTGTCAGAGATTCCTTTTATAAATTTTAACCAATTATTTATATTTATATGAAAGTAATGCGCCCATGTGTTTAAGAAGCCAAATAAATCCGAGAACAACAAAGGCAATATAAATCTCTTCCCTAGGCCATTCCCTGTAATCATCCACTGTATTTTCCAGTTATTCTCACTGGCATTTACCTCCATATCTCTAAATAATATCTATGACATGGCAATATTTTGATTCACGACTTGGCGTTCTCTGGCCGGGTGCAGTGGCTCATGCCTGTGAAGCCACAGAGAGAACTTTGTGAGACGAAGGTGGGTGGATCACTTGAGGTCAGGAGTTCAAGACCAGCTTGGCCAACATGGCAAAACCCTGTCTCTACTAAAAATACAAAAATTAGCCGTGCATGGTGGCAGGCGCCTGTAATCCCAGCTACTCAGGAGGCTGGGTTACAAGAATCGCTTGAACCTGGGAAGCAGAGGTTGCAGTGAGCTGAGATTATGCCACTGTACTCCAGCATGGGTGACAGAGCAAGACTCTGTCTAAAAACAAAAACAAAACAAAACAAAACAAAAAGACTTCATGACTTGGCATTCTCCATTGGCATCCAATTTTAATAGGTAACAATACGACTCTCTTATATCCCAATTCTCCACTCAGTTTTCCAATATAATTCTATATCAGGTTTTCTTTCCATCCATATTCCATATTCAGAACTTTCATGCTTAAGCCTATACAAATGTTGTCCACTGAAGATTCAAATAGTATCATCACATTTTCATTGTAAATAACTTTTCCTTTTTTATTCAAGAGTTAATAATTTATTTGTATGTTTCATTGCCTTTATTGTTTTGGCATCTACAGATGAGGGTTTTTTTGTTTGTTTATTTGTTTGTTTTTAGCTATTCAAGTACTCTATAAAACCCTCTCGATACAATTTTCCTCATGATAGTTCCTGTCAGATAATCCACTCATTCCTTTGATTTTGCTAGAGTCATTCCTTTGAAGCCCTTTCATACACTACAACACACATTAGTTTTTCTCCAGGCCTGCTAAACTGCTATTATTGATGGACCTCCCTTAATCCTTCTGCTTGTTGACTCTTCTGTTTTAGACTCCTTGTCTTTAGCTTCCTTTGTGTATTCCTGATTTTTGGAGCATGTCCTCAGATGTCTGATTACAGGGAATAAATTTTAAGTAATTTTGGAATACAAAAAAGATTTCTATTTTGCTCTCATATTTGCTTAGGTTGTCCTCTTTATCACTACTGTTCCAAGATTTGGATCATTTTATTTATGATTAAAAATTCTTTAGCATTCTGACGTTACTGCTACTATCATCAACTTATTTTTATTTCCAGTCTCCTTTCTGCATAATTTATTCAGTTTTATCTTACAGTTCTTGTACTAAATATTGTTTTGTTGCCTTTTTTGTTTGTTGTGAGTCTGGCTATCATAACCTAAATATCCTCAAATTCTTTCTTATTCTCTGTTGGTTGGTGTCCTTTTGTTTGTTTGTTTGTTTTGAGACAGAGTCTCACCCTGTTGCCCATGTGGGAGTGTGGTGGCATGATCTTGGCTCACTATAACCTCCGCCTCCCGGGTTCAAGCAATTCTCCTGCCTCAGCCTCCTGAGTAGTTGGGATTACAGGCATGCGACACCACGCCCGGCTAATTTTTTTTTTTTTTTTGTATTTTTAGTAGACACATGGTTTCACCATATTGGCCAGGCTGCTCTCAAATTCCTGACCTTGTGATCTGCTCACCTCATCCTCCCAAAGTGCTGGGATTACAGGCGTGAGCCACCACACATGACCCTTTTCTTTATTTTTTAAGCGTCCCTTTTATGATTGAAGAAGGTTTTTTAAAATCTCTATGAAGAAACTGGTGATGTTTTGGAACTGTTCTTAATCTTTCTTCATAATGCCAGTAATTACTTAGTTGGGGTCTTACCTTCTTTCACTGAGGACTCCTTCAAATGTGATAAACCTAGCACTAGCAATACATTCATTTATCTGTGCTCGTCATTGTGGCTTGTTGACTTGTGGACTTTCTTCTTAGGTTATCAAGGCTAACTCTGGTTTTGACTGGGGAATTTCTAAACATGGATATTTAAGAGCCTATGTACATATGTTACATTTATTTATATTTATGTGTCTTTCAACTTCTCAACAGAAAGATCATATAAACTCTTAGCTTTCTGCTTTTTTTTTTTCTGTCTTAAAACTGAAATTGTGCAGCTCCTGTAGCTCAATTTCTCTACATATATTTTCCAACCTCCCGTAGGTTGAGAGAAAAAGAAGGTCTAAGTGACAGACTTTCAGACGAGCCCTCTAGTTTAGGTTAAGCATTCCTACCACTGCCTCCTAAGATGCAGGCTGGTCCCAGCTTCTGAGACTTCTAGGGGCGTCTGCACAGTAATTCACTTGCTTTTTGCAGTTATCTTCCTTTGAAAGCACTTTAGTGTGACTTTTTTCTTTTGTGTTTCATTAAAAATGAAATTTAGTTTTTTGTTTCCTGTTCTATTCATTATTGAGAGTCATTTTATGGGATGACCGTAGCAAAAAAATGTCTTTGCTCAATGTCTGGAGACTAAAAATACCACTTTTGTGAAGTATTCTTCCTTGACTATTATCAATAATTATCTTTTGCCTCTTCTGGTCTACCACTTTACTGTGTCCATATTTATGTTCTTTTATTTATTACATTTATCATGATCTGTGACAGATCCCTGTGTTCCTATTGACCTGTCATCCCCTTGAGAAAGAAAATGTGTCTTCTCTTAAATTTGTATCCACATAGGACTTAACACAAAAAAGCTGCTAAATATCTGCTGGCAGAATAGAATTAACAGTGGAAGAAGCAAGAGGATGTTATTCTGTGCCATTACTTCTATTCATCTCTTTACTTTTCTGCCACACACAGAAACTCAGTTCTCCACATCTCCAAGGCTTGATTCATAGGATGAATAAAGCAAGTTAATGACAACGTGCATTCAAGTTATGTGATGGCTAAATAGGAAAGAGGCCCACACTGGTGAATACAGATAAAGAATTCTTCAATTAATGTTACCAGTCATCCTGCCTTTGCCACCACTCTTTTCCTTTCTTTTATCTTATTTCAACCCTCCCGTTTTGCCAAAGTCTGCGATTGTAATGGTGTATACTCATCAAGCCACACATAACTGAAGAGTGTATTCTTTAGTTGAATGCCACCTACTTCTTAAAGACTTCTCTGATTGCCCAGCTGGAAATCATCTCTTTCTCTTTTGAGTTCTGTAATACTTCTGCTATCACAGTAGCTGCTTGTGTGTACGAAAATCTCTACTCAATGAATAAATAAATGAATGGTGACCAGGTGGGAGACAGGATTGTCCTCGCTCTGTGCCCATACTGTAGTCATGGAGAGATATCTTAGGAAGATGATTCTCCTATACCATTTGAGTGAGTGACAGTATTTAACTAATGTGTTTTAGTAGCATGATACCATTATATATGACTATTCATGAATTGTGTCAGCAACTTGATACAGTCTATGATTAAAGAGAGGTCTTCAGTGAAAACTAGAATTCTATCCAGATTTAACTATAGGACCTAGGACAGTAATAATCACATCCTAACCACCTGAGTCCATCCTCTTAAACATATATCGCAGCATAGATTCAATAGTCTCATTGTGCCAGAATCATTAAGTTTAAATACTACAGCAGTAAATGTTTAAAATTATCTTTTAATTTAATCCTTAAGACTTTTGATGACTTCATCTTTCTTCAAAAATCAGGCCCTTTTCCTGGAATTTACAATGAAGTTTTTCGCATATTGAGCAATCTATTTTATTGCATTAATTACTCCCAGTCTCACATTTTTCATATGATAATTTGTTATTTACTTATCTTCTCAACCAATAATTAGACCATAAACTGAATAAGTCATGATTCTGGAAAAACATACATATGCCTCTCATTTATTAGGCAGAAGGATACACAAATACAGCGTCTTTTTTAGTAAGATGAAGCTAATTTGAATAATATCAATATTTGTGAATGCATTTGGCTACTAGTTAATCCAAAGTAATTAGACCTTGTGTTAATTATTCTAAAAGTCCCTGGCCTCTTTAGAAGTTACAGACAATATATTACTTCTAACCCAGCCATGCTTTCCAATCTCGTCTCTTACCATTTGCCTGAATATACTTATTTCTTGTCAGAATCCTCAAGAGACGCCAGAGCCTGAGGAAAGTCACTCTGACTTTCATCTTCACAACCCAGTGCCTAATGCATTGCCTAGAATGTAACAAGTATTTAATAAGTGCTAGTGTAATTAGTGGGTACTCCATTATTACCATACTCATTATTCTATAAATAGCATGCATTTTGATCTCTCTCATTCATCTCTTCTGGAAAATTTCTTATGTTTGCTTTTCTACCCAATACAACTTCCTCTCATTTCTTAATGCTATGGCCTTTTGAATATTTATGTGACCTGCCTGGGAGTCTGGCCCCTTGGAAATTTGTTTCACGCACTGTATTTTAGTATAGACTTTTTTTTTTTTTTTTTTTTTTTTGAGACGGAGTTTCACTCTTATTGCCCAGGCTGGAGTGCAATGGTGCGATCTCGGCTCACCGTAACCTCCGCCTCCCAGGTTCAAGTGATTCTCCTGCCTCAGCCTCCCTAGTAGCTGGGATTACAGGCATGTGCCACCACGCCCAGCTAATTTTGTATTTTTAGTAGAGACGGGGTTTCTCCGTGTTGGTCAGGCTGGTCTCCAACTCCGACCTCAGGTGATCCGCCCGCCTCGGCCTCCCAAAGTGCTGGGATTACAGGCGTGAGCCATTGCGCCCGGCCTAGACTTTTTGTCTGTGATGGTTAATTTTAGAGATCCATCTGATTGGATTAGATGATACCTGGAGAACTAGTAAAGCATTATTTTTAGGCGTGTCTGCAAGGACGTTTCCAGAAGGAATTAGCATGTGAGTCTGAGTGAACTAAGGGAAAGATCTGTCCTCAAAGTGGGTGGGTGGGCACAATCCTATTGGCTGGGGGCCTGGATGGAACAAAAACTGAAAATGTGAAATGGTCTCTGCCTCCAGAGCTGGGCTATCCTAGTCTCCTGCCTCTGACATTGAAACTCTAGCTTTTGGACTTACACCAGAGGCACTCCAGGTTCTCAGGTTTTTGGCTTGAGACTGAGAGTTGAACCATGGGCTTTCCTGGTTTTGGGACATTTGAACTACCCAGTTCAAATACTACTGAGTCAGGCTACCATCATCCCAAGGGCTCTGTCCTGGGACTTTTCAGTCTCCATAATCATAAACTTCTGTCGTAATATCAATACACATACCTTACTGATTCTGTCTCTCTGGAGGACCCTGATTAATACAGTGGCTATCTTTCTTATTATACTGTGCACTCTTTTAGAAAGAATCTCTAAGTACTAGAGAAGTAACAAGTGGTTAATGAGGTTTGATGAACTGATCCTTACATTCTACGTATTTCCCTGAGAAGCCGAATAATGTAGTTCAGAGGTTCCCCAGCTTATTCGTATCACTATCTCCTTAGTGGATCAATCATTTTTATGGCACCCCCAGGGCAAAAATAACTATAAAGAGTTCAATTTTTAAGTATTTTAGTTCAAAGAAATTATATTCAAACAACTTACAGGATGCTTTAAAAATATAATATGTATAAATTGGAGAAAAAATAGCATTCTTATTTTATTCTTAAGTACCCACTTCTACTTTTAACAAGCATACTTCCGTTGGGCACAGCACAACTTTTCAAAACTTAGAATAAGATTTTCCAGCCTCATTTCCTGTTCTACACTGATTTCACACAGTATTTGCTTTTTATCATGACATCCACTGGAAACCCAGCTTTAACAAATATATGATATTGAAAGAAATTTAATAAGATATGTGTTGAAATGAAACTACCTCACATTCTGTAGTTGACAGATGTTGAGCATCACTGTTTCACCAGAATATTTAATTACATCCTATGATCCTTCTCTGAATTCACTGCTGCATCCTAGAGTGCTTGGTGCTCTTTTTGGGAATTAAGAATGTGGTGATAAAAAGCATTAATTTTGGCAAAAGCCTGGCTGGTTTTGAATTCTGACTTTAAAATCTAACAGCTGTTTTTTCTACTTGAGCATTTTACTTTATATCTCTGAATCTCATTCTACTTTTCTGTAAAATGGGGAATAATACCACATATCCTTTGAGTTTTTATGAGAATTAAATATGTTAGCCTAAAGTACTAAGGAAAGTGCCTGAAACTATATCAAGTGGTGGTTGTTCTTGCTGTGATTGTTACTAATTTGAACTGTATGTGATGCATATACAATAGAAACGAGCTAAATAGCATTGGGAGTCACTATATGTCCCCAGGTGGTACCACTTTCTGTATAACATCTACAATAGTCCCTCATTCATAATAATTTTAATAATGTTACACTAGCTGAAATTCACTACTAATTTCTGTATGTCAGACATTGTGCTAAGACTTTTAGATTCAATAATCTCACTTAATCCTCCATACAGTCATATGAGGTAGGACAACTATTATTTCTCAATTTTACACATAGGAAAAACGAGGCCAGTGAAATCAAAGTGTATGTCTCTGGCCCATCGTGTAGTAAGTGGTTCATCTGATCAGTATTCAAATCCAGGTGTGCCTGACTCCAAAATTTGAGTTTTTTACTACTGACCCTTCTAATTAACTGAAGGGTAAGGTTGATTCTATCATTGGACTGAGTCCCTGCTCTTCTCATGACAGAGGAATGCAGCAGAGGTCATGAAATCAGATGTAGATTAGAATCAGGGCCTGGGAAGACTTAAATTGCACATCGTTCTAGCTTCATCTCAATCACAATCCTGACAACGTTGTCAAACCTACTCCTCATATTTTTTTTTTCAAAGTACTGACTTGGAGTAGAAGATAAGAAAACGTCTCAGGGCTGCTGAATATTAAGTGAAAATCTCAGCAAACCCATTACAACATACATCACCTTCCTTCAAGCTTCAACTATATAAGGAATTTCTTTTTCCCCAAATTTGCCAGATTTGAAAGATACTATTTTAGAAATATTCAAAGGTTAGAATATGTGCCTAGCCCACTGTCAAGGAACAATGCACGGTATTGATGTCTTCCAGTCACGCACACCTCCATAAAAGTTTATGGAATCCTAAATCAAGAGGCAATTTTTGTCTTTTGACAATAGTATAGAAAGTACCTACTTTCCCCATGATGGTATACCTGTTTTATGTGGTTTCTTCAATCAAAAAAAGAATAGATTCTTCTGTTGTTTAGCAGAGTTGGGTATGTTTTAAAGTCAATCTTTTAATACGATTGACTATTTACATATCCTAAATCAAAAAGCAATTCTCTTTTTCTGACATTAATACTTAATGTAATTCTTCTATCTGTTTTTATAGGACTTGGTTCACTGCCTTTTGAATGCACCTGATGTAAATATCCGATGTGAAAAACATAAAGCACTGTTCCTAAAGAAGGACATTGGTCAGATATATATTTGGCCATGTAGAATATTCAAGCATAATGAGAAAGCTGATAAATAAATGCTCCACTAACTGGACAACAATTTTAAGACAAGATCGATAGGTAATTCAAAACTGACTCAGCAGTGGGGACCCAGCTACAAAGACCTGTATATAGAAGAGATATGTAAAACTAATTAAAGACTTAAAAATTATAATAAAAGGATAGAGTATGGGGAGAGGCATTTAAAAATTAAATCGCTTTTTAGTTTCTTTGTCAAGAAGCTAATCAGGTTGTATACACATACCAACTATGAGTGTGTATATAAATACAAGTATGTATCTCTTCCTTGTCTGCTCAGATGGATCTCAGAAGATCATCAACAATTTGGGTAAAAATAGAAGAATAAAAAATATATCATTTTTGCAGATATAACTAAACCTTTGCAAATATGTTAAGAGGAAATAAATAATATAAAGTAAATTTTTATGTATTCTAAATTAGAATATGTGTGAATGCAAACTCAAAATAACTGTATCTTCTAAAAACTCCAAAGTAATAGAAGAGCTACTGGCTCTGTTTAAAGTTAAAAATTATTACCACACAGATAAACTTGTTTATTAAGCTGGGAATAGGAAAACAATGGTAGATAATATCTTATTGGTAGATAATATCTTATTTATATTATTTTGACATTTTAAAAGTGTTTCTTTTTTGCCTTGGTAAATTGTAAACAAGAAAATTAACAATAAAAGATTAGAAACTATATTCCGAATATTACCTTATTTTCCTCAACAATTTTGCATGCATCTCCAAAAAGGTACTTTGATTTTTTGAGAATGAATGTGGAAACCACAGCCACTGGATTCGTATATGAAAATCTGTATGTGAATTGCTTCTCTGTAGTCTCAGGCAAGTCCCTTGAATCCCCTTAGAACCTCAGTGCTCATTGGGGATCATAATATCAAATTTATTAAAATTTCAAATGCAAATGCATTTAAAATTAAAATTTAAACTTTTCAGCTTAATTTGTATGTCTGTTATTCTTTTTATAATCTTATTAAAACAAGAAAAACCTTATTCTCTTTTGCCACAGTTAAAATTCAATTATTTCATGTTGAACAGACTAAACACACATAAACAATTAGGACTTTTGACTTACTTTATTACAATTTCTTTAAATATTTTAAATGGTAATTCTAAAAATGAATTATTATGTTCTCTTAAAGTATCTACACAATCTGACAAATTAACAGTAGGCCCTGTCCTTAACAAGAAAAACCTAAGCATTTAATTCTTGTATTTACCCTTATAAAATAGTAAATCTTAACTTCTTTTAAATATTTCAAAACTTTTTCTAAAAAGTTAGTTAATTTTTATATACAGTACTTTTCAACTTTAACGGGTAAGTCCAAAATCAGCTATTTAATTACAAAATTAAAAGTGCAAACACAAATCAAATCTGGTAAAGACTCCTCAGAGTCTTAAATATAACAAGCACTTTTTACACCAAAGATGTAGAAATGATTCTAATTAATACAAACTTAATTCTAAATAGTTTAACGATATTACAGTTTGAACACTCACAAGCTCAATATCCAAAATCTGAAACACTTCAAGATCTATAATTTTTTGAGCACCAACAGGACTCCAAACTGAAAAATTCCACACCTGACCTCATGTGACATATCACAGTCAAAATGTAGTCAAAACTTTGTTTCCTGCTCAAAATGATTAAAAATACTGTATAAAATTGCATTCAGGTTATATGTGTAAGACTTATATAAAATACAAATGGATTTTGTTTTTAGACTTGGGTCCCATTCCGTAGGATATCTCATTATGTATATGCAAATATTCCAAAATCCAGAAAATTTCAAACTCTAAAACATTTTTGGTCTCAAGCATTTTGGATAAGGGATACACAACCTGTAATACCATGGGTTTGATATATGTCATATATATCTCTATATTTTATTCTATTACTACCCAAGTTTAAAAAACATTTATTCTCTAAGGAATTTTTTCACCTCAAATGGGTTAAATTCTTTTTATTAGAAATAAATTTGAAAACAGGATGTAGATGCTGGGAGCTATCTATATCTAGGGTAATTTTCTGCATAACACTGACATTAACACCCTGAGCCTTAATTATATTTATCATAACAACTAGAGAATCCAAATCTAAACCTTTCAGATGGAGGTGACTTTTGGGGGGTCTGAGTTATACTCTTAAATAATTTCAGGTGATTTATTTTGAAACCCCAATCTAGACCTAACTTCTTTCAGTAACCTCTTCACCAGCTCAATTCCTTGCATATAAATTTGGTATTATTCTAACCTGGTTGGGCCACAGCCTTTATAGATATTGGTCTGTCATTCAGGTCACAACTCTGAGATCATGCTAATTACACACATTAGCACCTACCATGAGAGCTGAAAGGTAATCGAACAGAGAGGAACATCATCTTCAGAAATTAGCCACCACACCTGGAGCGTGGTCAAACATTAATAAACTGTTCAGCTTTTGTCACCCTGGAAAATTTAAAACTCAGAGCCATTTTACTTTGATCTTTTGGAGTTTAAAATATGATTAATGACACATTGAATGAGCAATCCAATTTTAAGGAGGAAAGGTTATTTGTTTTACCCTCTCACAATATGTGCAATAAAAAGTGGCATCTTTGACATCTACATGAATGGCAATTGCAAATGAATGAGCCTGGGTTTGCCATGAATAAATATTCAGTCATGTCATAATTACCTATAAAGTAGAACCAATTTAAAATTTAGTCTTCAAATGAACAATAACATTTTGAAATGGGTACTCAACAATTATAATTTAAATCATATGACATATTTTATGACCATTTTCTGGCTTTTGTGTGAAAAATACCTATTTATCAGCAAGGTCAACTGAATTTCTCTTACTAGTATCATTATGATAATTACATTTATGTGTCAACTTCACTAGTCTATGAGGTGCTCACATTAAATATTATTTTGGACGTGTCTGTGAAGGTGTTTCCAGATAAAATTAGCGTTTGAATCAGGGGACTCAGTAAAGTAGATTGCCATTTCCAATGTAGGTATCATGCAATCCACTGAGATCCTTAATAAAACAAAAAATGGAGAAAGGACAAATTCATATCTATCTATCTATCTATCTATCTATCATCTATCTATCTATCTATCTATCTATCTATCTATCTATCTATCTATAGAGAGAGAGAGCGAGAGAGATAGATAGATATGTGGTGCTATAGGTTCTACTTCTCTGAAGAGCCCCAACTAATATTTGAGTAACTCAATGCTGTTTTATTGTTATTATCATTATTGACCAAAATGTTATATGTCAGCAAAACAAAATAATCCCACCATGCAATAAAAAGGCATGTGATAATTTTGATGACGTTTTTGGCTTCTAAATTGTTCTGGCTAACCATGAGCCCAGAGAATATGTGAAGTAAAAGGGAAAGTTCATTGGATAGACTCCTAGCCAACATTATTTATAACCCGATATAAAAGTAACACTCAAGTCCACAGTGTACCATAAATCGCTTAAGACATTTATAAAGGTTTTTAAGAATAAAAGGAAGTCAGCTACATTCTTGACTCTAAGCATATGGATATCTGTGAATCTGCCTTGCTCTTCATATTTTTATCCGTGAAGGCCAAAATCAGCACGTATTTCTTATATATTGGTCTTTGTTCAAAATTCCAGTAATTCCAACTAATTCTGCGCATATCATACACATCAAAGTGAAAACGAATTTAACAGGAATTTCCCATCTATATTTTTTTCATTTGCCTGGTCTGATTGCAGAGTTTATAATTTTAAAGACTTTTAAATTCAAAATTAACCAACACACAACTTTCAGAGACATGTCTGGGTATATTTTTTATAGGATGAATAAATTAAGGGTCTGCAAGGAGCAAAGTAGAAAACTCAAAGACACTTCATAGCATTTTATTTTCCTTATAAAAACTGAAAAAGTGGCTATTTTATTTATTGAAGACTACATAACAAACCACTTCACAACCTAGTGGTTAAAACAACAACGATTCATTATTTCTCAAAGTTCTGTGGGTTCACTGGACTGTTCTTTGTATCCAGGTAGTGTCACCATTTCACAACTGGACTAAAGGATCCAAGGAAGCCTCTCTTGCATGCCTAGGTGAAGACCCTTGGCTGGAGAGTCCTTGTGGTCTCTCTCTTCATGTGGTGTTTCATCTTACGGGTATTCTATAAGCCTCTCTTTTCAGTACATACCCCGACTTCCTTCCTGCATAGGGTTTGGGCTCCAAGAACATGGAAGCAGAAGCTGCTTGGTCTTTGAAGGGCTAAGAATTGGCACAGCTGTACTTCCACCAATTCTATTGTTCGAAAAAAAATCATGAGGGCAGGTCTCAGTTAGAGAGAAGGAAATAGATACTACTTTTTAAAGGGAGGAATGGCCTGTGTATACTAGGAGGGGAGGAATCGTTGGTGGCCATGTTTGGAGATTATCTACCACAGTGAGAATATCACATTATATTTTATAATATATTATTATATATTTATATATATACATTTTTATATTTTCATATTATATTTTTATAAAATCTTTCTCACAATGAAATATGCATACATTTCCTTCTGTATATTTATGTATATTATATATTTCATTCTGAGTATACAAGACTATATATTTTATAAACACTTCTTCAGAATAAAAACATTAGAACTTTTGTTTTCCTTAAAACATAAAATTCAGGAAAATACTCAGGAGTAATTTTTGGGAGCATGTATTATATATGATTTCATTTTTCTGTTATTATTTTATATATTTTCCAATCTTTTTACTTTGCATTTGTACTTTAAAAATTAACAAAACATTGTTTTACTTGTTTCCAATTGTTTCAATTGAATATTATGAATAACAGCTTATGTGAAAAAAAGCACAAAAATTCAGAGTTTGTGAAATTCGGAGCAAGTTTTGTCTTGTCGTCAAAACAGAAGATAGTCCAGATTGACGCATATTTTCTCCTTGCCTATTCATTTCCTTCCTGGGTTCCCTGTCTGCCCAATGCCACATACCTGAATAAGAAAAAATGATGTTCGCCACATACTAGACAGGATGATTATTTCAATGCCTAGGTCTGACTGTATTACTTCATTCTCAAAAATCACCAGTAGCTCCTCTATTTTGTTAAGAAAAAATTCAAAGGCTTAGCATGGGCTGCAGAAACCTCTTGGTCAGCTTCTCGTACTTCTTTAACCTCTTCTGTCACCTGGATCTCTGATCCCCCAGGACTTCAACCTTGGCTTTTTCAGTCCCTCGCTCCTGCCATATCCCCTCCCCTCATCTACTCTTCTTTCCATGAGAACAGTTTCTCCTCACATGGAACTAGCCTGTGCCTACTCATCACTTCCCTATGGAAGCTTTCACTGACTTTCCTCACTTGGTCATTGCATGCTCTTAAGTACCTGTTCTTTGTGGGCACTTACATGATATTTTATGTAGCAATTTAATTCAAGTACATTTCCTCAAAGTGCCCTAAGGTTTATGAGGACAGTGTGTATCTCTAAGCCATGACACTCCAGAGTTTTAAATGGGGTGGATAGATCCAGATAAATAGTTACTAAATTCATCAATCATTCAGTAAGGAAAAATGTAATGGATGAGGTGGCCATTGAGTAACTTTTTAGCAGGAAAAAAGTTGATTTACTGCTCAATATGTACAAAGAGTTGAAAATGTATCTCTCAATAAAACAGATCAAAACAAAACAAAACTAAAATGCTACCTGTGGTATTGAGTGAGATTGCTTCACACAACTGAAGTTGATTTGTTAATGAGGACAAGGGCCAGGTAAACAACTTCTTGTTAGCAAACTCAGTCATAGATGCTGTTGTCATTCACCAGTATGTCTCATTCACCTCTTTCTAGGCACATAAGGAATTTCACTTCTTCACTCACTCTCTTGAGTGTTTTGCTTCAACCAATGAAATGTGAATTCAAGTGAGATGTATCACTTCTGGGTGAAAGTGTTTAGTTGCCACTGAAAGTCTCTAGAACTACCTCTTTACTGAAACTGTGGAAACATGTATTCATATGGTATTATAACACCACCATTCTCATAAAGGACAGTTGCCTCACAGTTGTACACAAAGAAATCTTTGTTTCAGACTCCTAAGATTTGGGGTGTGGTTTGTCATTGCAGCATAATGTGTATTAACTTGTTTAATAAGTGTGGTCATTCTAAGCTATAAGTAAAACATGTTTGTTTCACGGCTTTAATATTTATTACCAAATATGCCAAAGTTTGAGAGAGAGAGAGAGAGAGAGAGAGAGAGAGAGAGAGAGAGAGAGAGAGAGATTGTGTTTGTGTGTGTGTGTTTGTGTTTTACAGGTGTGAGTTTCACTTTGTCGCCCAAGCTGGTCTTGAACACCTGGCCTCAGATCTAAATCAAACACAAATTTATTTCTAAAACTCTCTTTGGCAAGTCAAACACCTTATTTAATTATGTTCTGCCAAAGTCAAATAACATCAAATGCTAAAATCATGTGTTATGGTAACTTAAATGCAAGTTAAAACAAAAGTAAGTTCTTTCTTGTTCTGAGCATCTGGAAAAGCAAGTTATATATCTCACATTTTGGAAAGGTTTTTGAAGAAGAAAATATCACACACTTTGTGTATACTTTACCTCTCTGCAATGTATAAATTATTTCTTAATTCAGGGATGATTACAATTTCTTTTTATCCTAAAACCTATTCCTTATTCCCTATATGCAGTCCTGAATTTCCCTAACATACCAAATTCCTGAAAAGCCAACAATATAGATTACCTCCAAAACACAGGTCTCAAATACAATTTGTAGTGATGAAATAAATAACTACTTAAATATCCTGACTGCTTCATCATGGAGTGGATTACCATGGTTGCCAAGGGCAGAGACATAAATTGAAGTTTAACATTAATTATCATTTTAATATGTGCTATTTTGTTCACCATTAGATTTAGATGACACTGTAATAGCATACTTGGAATGAGCACAGAGGTATTTGGATTTATGTTTCTCTAGTATACTTAGAGTCTACATTCATTAAGCAGGCACTTAATGAGCACACACCACAGGCCAGACGCTGTTGGTGCCGGAGCTAAAAAGTTGATAACATTGGACCTATATTTAGAAAACTTTAAGTTGTAGACTTTCTCATGACTCGACTTGCAATTTAGGACAAACACTGATTTATCTTTAATAAGACTAGAACAATAACTGTATACTACTTATAGCTATAAAAATACATTTAGAAACATTAACTATTTCAGTTTTCATCTGACCCTTCTGAGTTTGTGAAAGCCAGATCAGGTATTACCAGCTGCACTGTGTACATTTGAACACCGAGGTTCAAATAATTTATAAAACATTTTCCAAGGTTTCACACTTAAAATATAATAAGTTAAATGTCTTATAAACTTGAAGAAAAGTGAAAATTACAAGTTATCTCATCGATATATGATGAACTTCCTGAGCATAAAAAAAAATGTAAAATATCAAAAGAATAAACAAAGGACAAGGGCTGACTTCAGCAAAATGAGCAGATACAAATGGTTCAAGCACTCATTAAATATTTATTCAGGCATGTATTTTCAAAAATGTAATAGAGAGCAATACTGAAATACTGTTATCTGCGTATTTGCTTTGTAATCCAATCAGAGAGTATTCACAATTAATAATATTTAGTATTTACAGGGATGATCACAAAGAGTATTCACCTGCCTGAAAGTACAGAGGGAGCTGTCTTCCTAAAGGACAATTTAGTAACATACACACTCACATTTTTAAAATCCCACAATTTGACATGGAAATTGTACTACTAGAAATTAGTTTTTAAGAAATAATCAGACACATATTATAAGATTCAGGTACAAGGATATGTATCATAGCATTGTTCAATAAATTGTGTAAAAGATAAATATCTAACAATAGGTTATTGGTTTGAGTAAACAGGTAACACCTATCTGGTGAAAAATCCTTCAGCATTAGTAGAATATTTAATGATACTTGAGAATGTTTATAAGATGTTAATTAATAAAAACAAGCTATAAAGCAGAACATACACATTCATCTCAATTTTGTATTTTAAATGTACATATACATACACATGATTACTGAAATGATGCCATATGCAGAGTAATAGAATAACAATCTATGCATACTTTGTCTTCTCCAAATTTTGTGTAATAAACATATATGATTTTATAATTGGAAAAATGTATTAAACAATATTCTGCTGGTTATTAATTTCCTTCACTTGTTATATACATAGTAACTTACCATGGTTATTAAATAATTTTGTGTAGTTTGCAAATTTTGAACAAATTTTGCCATCTTAGTAAATCCACAAGTACTATTCACCTGATGAAAATGAGTAACTTTAAGGTGAAGAGTTGGGCATATGATTAGGAAATTCCATAAACATGTATATAATATGAGATCCTATTTTTGTTAATCCTCTGAAAAACCCAGAATCTATCATAATCTATAAAAACAGAGGAGTAATTATTATTCTTAGTAAATATATGTTTCTTTTTATTTAGTCTTTTTGGTGTATCTCACTATGCAAGTTTACTAAAATAATCATCTTGGAATTAAATAATTTAATGACTTCTAATGCTCATTTCTCAGGTAAGAACTGAAATTAACAATGTTAGCCCTCCTTTCCACTTGGTAGAGATGTATATTTAATTGAATTCTAGAATACATATCAGAATGTGAATTTTACAGGAACAGAACTCTTCTCTGTCTTGTTCATAGTTGCATCACCAGTGCCTGAAATAGCATCTATTACATAGTATTCAGCCAATATTTGTGGAATCATTACTAGTATATATTGTTGAATAAAATATTATTAATGTTAATAATTTGGTATGTTAAATTATTAATCAGAATTAACTAGAGTTTTTGTATGAATTGAAGACAGTTTCATGTAGAAAAAAATCATAAAAGAAAATAATATCCAGGGGCTAATACTCAAAGAATAACATTATCTTTGGATTTCTGAAGATATATGTGAATCTTGAAACTTCAAGATTTTGTTCCATGTTTCTTTGGAAAAATGACTTTTGCCTCATAAGTAAAAGGAGCCCCTAATGGTGAAGGCAATTGGCTCAGGCATTGCGTCTTGTGTGTGTAATTTCTTAAAAACTGCTGTTTGGCTTCCTATGTTGAACTACACATAATGAATAGGTTATTTTTCTTTAAACTCCAGTCTCTCTTTTTCTATGAGAAAGTTGTTTCTGTTTATTGCATAATCACTCTGTACATCTGCATGACAAAAGACAGAATAAGAGTGATGTCAGTAAAAATAATGCTTTTGCCACCTAAATGCCCTAAAGAAAGCGGGTAGAAAGCTTCCTTCTCTTGTCTACAAACCGCATAGGCACAGTCTGCACAAAGTAACAACAAAAAAGTAAAGTCGGCACCTCTGAAAAAGATATATTTTATAACCACCGGCTAATTCTAATAGAACTATTTTCAACATATACTTTTGTGGTAAATTTATATATAGGACTGTCAAAATTCTACGTGTCAGCAACACATTCACAACTGAGCGTGTTTAGGAATTGACTAACGACATTAAATGCCTAGAAAACACCTTCATGTTCCACTTTTAAATAGTGCGTTCTACCAAGTCTAGAATAACAGAAACTTTTTCATGTCAACACAACTTTACGGACATTTTGTTTTGTTTTGTTTTGTTTTTGGAGTCTCGCTCTGTCACCCAGGCTGGAGTGCAGTGGCGCGATCTCGGCTCACTGTAAGCTCCACCTCCAGGGTTCATGCTATTCTCCTGCCTCAGCCTTCCGAGTAGCTGGGACTACAGGCGCCTGCCACCACGCTAGGCTAATTTTTTGTATTTTTTAGTAGAGACGGTGTTTCACCGTGTTAGCCAGGATGGTCTCGGTCTCCTGATCTCGTGATCCGCCCGCCTCGGCCTCCCAAAGTGCTGGGATTACAGGCGTGAGCCACCACGCCCGGCAGGACTATTCTTTAATTTATTCTTAACTCTGCTGATAGAAAATTAGCAGTGCAACTGATTTCCGACCTTCTCTTTCATTTATTGTGCTTTAGTGATTGGGAGGCCCTGTTAGATGCCAGAAAGGAAAATCATGTTGTTTCACTAAAAGCTCTACTCCAGCAAGTATATCGCACTCCTGCTATTTAGAAAGATAGCTCAGCAGTCTCCATACAGAGTTCCTTACACAACCACATTAGACATAGAAATGTGGGAAACCAAATAAATTAAACTTTGAAACAATATACCAACAAGTCATTGAAAATAAAATGTCTACATTCTTTTGAGAGCTCATTCATGTTGGCCTCTTACACACGAGTGATAAATTACTAGAAACTTCACCAAATATCTTATTTGAGTCTCTCCTTCCTGCCTTAAAAGAAGACTTTTAGAAAGGATTTTTAAAAGGATCCATCTAATATTCTCACTTTTATTCAGCAGAAATCATCTTTAAAAAAATGGTCCGTTTAACATTCAGTTTGTACTGTGTCACTAGGAATTGCTGTGCTAACAAAGTTTTTGAATAATTGCTTCTACATTTTAAGAATTTGCGCACCATTAAACTTAAGGAATTAATAGAGCTGTCAGTCCCAAAGAATATATAAACTAATAACATCCACTGGCTTGCTTTTCTAACTAAATTCTAGAACTCCCTAACATATTCTCTCATTGGACTAAACCAAGCACTTTAATTTGTTGCAGTAACCTTTGTGGAGCCAATGGAAAGACATATACAATTGGCATTAACCATTTCTTATTAGATTATATACTTGAGACTGGACAATGTTTCCAGAGAAAAAATAAGCAAATGTTCCATTGCCTATAACAAAATAACTCCATGAAACCATGAGAGTACCAGATAAAAATAAAATACCAGCAAGTGAGAAAGTTTGATGACTTTCTAAATGATGGAAAGCAGATGGGAACAAGTCCAGTCAACATGGAGGTATAGGGAAGTACATGGCACCATGCAACGTGATGCAGAAGGATTTCTTTTCCACTACAGACACATACAAATGCTATATAAGTATAAAAACCCTTTAAGAAGTACACATAACCGAGGTTAAATGTTAAAGAGGTAAGCCCTCAGAGGCACCAAATGGAGAGAAACTCAGACTGGCAAGGAGATTATAAAGTTGGAATAACCTCCCAAAATGTGGGCCTTTGCATGACATAGCTGACCTTATAGAAACTTGGTGATCGGGTAGAAAAAAGAATCCCCAAAAGACAGTCAGAACCCAGAATGTTCTTGGGTTGTAGGGCCCAAATTCATTCTGTCTGTTTGGTAAGATAATTTGAAGCCAAAAAATTCACATATAAAATAGTCCAGAACCAGAGATACTTGTAGAGCCACTGTAGAAGTAATAGCAATGCAATGCTATGCAAAAGCATACGCAACTCAAATAATGTTGGTCTCCCATAGAAAACAACATCTGTTGAAAGTAAATTTGTCATAAAAAAGTTATGAGCACCAGGAAGAATGAACCACCATGAGGGAAATCCAGCAGACATAAGTAATAAAGAAATTTGTCTCTAAAAATTAAAATAGTAAAACAATCACAATCTAACTTTAAAATAAACTTACTGAAATTTTTTCAACAGCTTAAGAATGGGAGAAAAACTATTAAGAATAAGCACAATAGCAGGATAATTTTTAAAAGAACAATATAAATTATAGAAATTAAAACTATTTTTTAAAAACAAAAGTATAGAATACAGATCGGTAGAAATTACACTGACTGCAACACCAGAAAATGAATGACATGAAAAGAAATCAAAGACAGAAGCCTAGAAATAATGAATTAGCATTCTTGAAGGAGAAAATAAAGGGATTTAAAAGATGCAAGATTGAAATATATAATAGCTGAGAATTTTTCAGAATCAAAGAAAGGTTTAGGAGCTTGCAGAGGCCTCACTGAGATACATTTGAAACAACTCCACAACTACTCACATTGTAGTGAACTTGAAGAAATCAATGACAAAGAGAAATTCTTAAAATCTGTCTGAGTGAAAAGATGAATATATCTTCAAAAGTGTGATAATTAGATCATAAACAGTCCCCTGATGAGCACAATTATATTCCAGAAGATCATGGAACAGAATATGCAAAAATTGTTGAGAGAAAAGTATCATCCACATAGAGTGCTCTGACAAACTACAGTATTATTTTAGAATGTGACTAACGTAAGCTATTTTCAACAAATAATTTTTAAGGGAGTTTAAAACAATTTTTGAATGACCTTAAAATGGTCTTAGAGTACAAGAAAAGAATCTAGGAGATGCACATAAATAGCAAGAATATGGTAAATAAAGAACTCAGGAAATCACGTCATAAGTCTAAAAAAACCTTGACAAAAATATTGGGGGCAGTTTAAAAATAAATAGTGCAAATATGAACACTGAGAGAAATATCTCAGAGTAAATTTCAACAAGTCATTGTCCTGTTTGTGAAGATATACTCTCTTTAGTCTTTATTTGAAAATATAAAAGTATATTTTATGTTAAAATAGTTATTTACTAAAATATGATAATGGGAGTATACCATTTTTAACTAGTAAAAGATGAAAAAATGAATAAAGAATATTTGCTCAAACCAATAAAACACTGATTATTGAAAAACACTTTACTTGAATATAAAATAAGAAGTCCAGGCCGGGCGTGGTGGCTCACGCCTGTAATCCCAGCACTTTGGGAGGCCGAGGTGGGCGGATCACAAGGTCAGGAGATCGAGACCATGGTGAAACCCCGTCTCTACTAAAAAAAGAAAAAATTAGCCGGGCGCAGGGGCGGGCGCCTGTAGTCCCAGCTACTCGGGAGGCTGAGGCAGGAGAATGGCGTGAACCCGGGAGGCGGAGCTTGCAGTGAGCCGAGATTGCGCCACTGCACTCCAGCCTGGGCGACAGAGCGAGACTCCGTCTGAAAAAAAAAAAAAAAAAAAAAAAAAAATAAGAAGTCCAACTTGATCAACGTCATAATAGGTGCAGATCAATTAAGTACATTTGTTGAAAGATAGGAATTCTGAGACTAGAAATAACAAACATGAAATTGTTGACAGGAAGCACAGACTTGATATTCTTAATGAAAATCTCATTTAATGTGTATACGTTTTCTATGCATGTGATAATAGAACATTGCGATAGTGAATATTTTCAATAAATTTAATATCCCTCAATAAGAGAATAAATAATAAGAGTACAAAATACATAAGGTGAAATATATCCTAGAACTGTATTTATTTGTAAGAATGAGTCTAAATAGTCTAATATGGAATGAGTTACACTAGTTAAATAAGTTTGTTTTCAGTATGATACCATTTCCATAATATTTTAAAATGATATTTTATATATGCTTACATATATAAAAATTATATATAAATATACAATTCATGGTAATGTAGAGTGAGGAATGGACTAGGTAGAGTTACAATGTAGGCCCTTATTATATATTACATTAGTATTTTTGTTTTGTGAATAATGAAAACGTTAAATCTCCAATAAAATTTAGCATTTGGTAATTCTGAGGGATGGGAATTGGTAATTATTAAATTTAGTCCTTCCTTCAATACTTAAAATTTCCCACTTTACCAAAAAATATACATATATATGTGCATTACTGCCAAAAGAATTCAAAGACTTATGTAACACCTAAAATTGTCTTGTGAAAGTGTGAAAATAGAAAAAACTGCCCATCTTTTAAAAAATGGAGTCAGCAGACATGATGTTGAGTTTATAAATTCTGCAATAGAAGTCAAATATATTATTCAAATGCATAATGATGGCCAGAAGGAAAAAATTACAATAAAATCAACTATAGAAAACATTTCTGTGAAATGAGACAGGAAACAGTGGAAAGGTCTTTTATTTTTTATTTTACTGTCTTCTCTGCAATTTCAAATTTTATTGTTGTTGTTTCCAGGTGCATACATTACTTTATTAGGGCATTATCATAAAAAAAGAACAACAGCAACAACATAAAACAACAGGAAAGAAATGTACAAGTATTTGTGATGTTTTTCTTTGAAGAAAGAAATGCTGGCTTATTTGTTCTCATGCTTTCCGTTCATTGCTTTTATAATCAGAAAATTAAATATACCCTTTTTCTTGATCAGGTCCAATTGCTCGGTGTATACGGAAATACCGTTTCTATTTTTAATCTAGTTGGATCCAGGGACCAGCATCTCTAGATCTTCTCACCATTTTCCCTGAGCTCTATTTTAATATCCACTTATGATTTACACTCCAAATTTAATTCTCTACTAAATACCCAATACAATTGATTAGATGATAATTGTAATTTTATTCTTTTCATTGTTTTATATTATTTTTACCCCATTGATCCCAAGGCTCATATATAAATGTTATAATAGTAATAATAATATAACAATAACTAAACAACTAACACATAGAGTGCTTATTGTCAGGCTTTCTTCCAAGATTGTTTACATATTTACCTGCTGAATTCTCTTGACAATACTGTGAAGTCAATACTAATATTATCTCCACTATGAATGGGAAAACTGAGGTATAAAGAGGCTAAGAAACTTGCCTAAGACCACAGAGCTATTCTGTGCTAGATATAGGGAAGGAAAGCTACAGTGCATGGTGCTTCAGCTCAAGAGCTTGCCTCCTGAATTTTGCTCTCACTATCATTTTATTGACTTTGAGAAAATGTGATTTGTTTTTTAGTAAGATCATTAGTTTTTTAGAACACTTCACAGGACACATCATGTTCTTTTATTGCCTCTTTTAAGGATTTGAGATCTAAGGAACATCATTTATTTATTCATTCATTTATTCATTTAATTGTAAATCTAATACATGTAAGTTTTATACTCAGTGTACTTTCAAAAAGAATTTGAGTCTACGGATTTTGATTCATGTTACTATGATGTAAAGTTTCTGTAAATTACCTTAGGACTCATTGCAAAATAGTTAAGTAGGCCACAGACTTCATCAATATAGACTAATAGGGGACATTATCAGAAGGCATGCCCAATGACTCTGTTTTTTCCTCTACTATGTCCTGTGTTATGTCTTTACCATAATAAATGTTTAATACTACAACACACCATGTAGATTAACTCAGTTTTAACTAGAATAGCTCTTTTCAATATGAATACTGACAATAACAACATTCTAATAAAATTTTCATTCAAAGAATTCTTCCGAACTGAAAGACTGCTACTTAAAACTCCTTAAATAAAGAGATGTTTTTTTATTTCCTCTATTGTCCCAGAGAAAAAATAAGGAGAAATATAAAAGGTAGCAGTGGTAGCGGTGGGGATAAAAAACAAAGCAAAAAACCCTCTGTCTTCAATGAAACTGTTAGTGGACACAACCCCAAAACACAACTTGAAGCCCATTTCCATTGTTGCCAAATGCTAAAAAACATGGACTTTTGGGGGACATCAGAGAAAACTGGTAAGTACTTTCTTTTTCTCTTACTTTCAGAGGATATAGATTGCCCAAAAACCTTCCAACTGAGGAAATTGCTAGAGTGTTGAGAGAAGGAAACATGTATTACAAGATCACAATACCGAAGGTTGTGCCTTAATAGGTTTACTATAAGCTATACTATTCATTCAAGTGGCAAACAAGAGAATAAGTGGCTCTCAAGTAAAGAAGATAACCAATCTGTCAATTGAAATTGAAAAGAAATTTGGATATGAAAGATGTGGAAAGCAGACAAATGAGATACAACATGTACACAACTGGTGATCCTGAAGAAAAGAAAGAAGCAAGATAATCACAATTTGGCCACGCCCAGTTAAGGGACAAAAAAGAAATAGTCCAACAACAAATTCTGAAATAAAAGAATCTTAAATCAATGGGGCAAACCTCAAAAAATGTTAATGAAAATGGAACTAATCCAGGAATATTCTGTAAAAACAAACACACACACACACACACACACACACACACACACACACACACAACGAAAGAATCACGTAGGCATTTATCAGAAAAAATGCAAGTCACGTTCAATGACAGAAATTGCAGACATACCTAAAAATGTTGCAAAACAACTTTCAATACAGAAAGGGTCTCCAAAAATGCTTAAACATTTACACATTTCCAAAGTAAAAAATTAAGCTTGATCCAAGAAAGATAATGTATCCTGCATGTCTAAGGCAAAAGAAATTCATGTTCAAGTATGCAAACTCACAGAAAATATTGCACCTGTGACTATTTCTTTGGTGGAGAGGTACTACTTAGTGAAATCTAACAACCCAAAAAATAATTAAAAGTAAAAAACGCAGGAATGGTGAATTGGGTAGTAAAAGCTTGTTGGTAAAGAATAATTCCTTTCAATTTTGAAATAAGTTTAGTCTAAGATAGTGGGAATTCAGCCAGAATGTACATACTCTATAATGTAAAACTGATGTAGTTTAAATTCAGGTGGTATGGGTAGAGTTGATGACAACAAAGCACCTTTCAAATGCATTTAACTATCATAACAAGGGTTATAAAAGTTTGTTTACTACATAGACGTGCATCCAAAAAAAAACCTTCAAACTATTTCTATGTTCAAAATTTTTGGCTATATGGGTATTATTCTGGACATAATATCTCCCTTGGAAAGAAATCTATACCTGAAATTCAACAATTTCTTCAATGTTGTTTCAACTTCTCTTTTTTCAGTTTAATTAAAATCTAAAATCAAACTCAATATTTCTGTTTTTTTTGTTTTGTTTTGTTTTGTTTTGTTTTGTTTTTTTGAGACAGAGTTTCACTCTGTCACCCAGGTTGGAGTGCAGTGGCGCCATCTCTGCTCACTGCAAGCTCTGCCTCCCGGGTTCAAGCGATTCTCATGCCTCAGCCTCCTGAGTAGCTGTGACTGCAGGCATGTGCCACAACGCCTAGCTAATTTTTGTATTTTTAGTAGAAACGGGGTTTCACCATGTTGGTCAGGATGGTCTCAGTCTCTTGACCTCGTGATCCACCTGCCTCGGCCTCCCAACGTGCTGGGATTACAGGTGTGAGCCACAGAGCCCGGCCAATATTTCTGGTTTTTTTTAAGCGTAGGATAACTTCTCATTCTTACAGAAGACTATCTATTATTGACTATATTATCTAAATATTTCTTATTAATTTTAAAACGGTGTATAATAAGAAACCGTTCTTACAAAAGTATTTATCTCTCACCCTATCTGAATTTAGTTAGGCATCAGGATGTCTCCAATGATAGTTGTCAAATTTTGTGATTGTTATTTACAGGTGATGGGGTTTCCTTTTTGAACTTTTATGTATAGTTTGAGTCATTTTTAATGGGTTGAACTTATACTTCTGCATTTCAATTAATATGCTATTAAAATAAACAGGTAAGTGAATAAATAAGCAAATATTTTGCATTCCTTCTCCTCACATAAAAGAATTTAAAAGGTACAAATTTAATATTATACTACTGAGCATTTTTACTTACTAAAAAAGAAAACACAACTGAGAAGTATGCAATCAATTTAATATACCACACATTCTTTTCACAACATAATTGATTTTTTTGGGGGGGGTCTAAACTCAGAGAAAATATGTAATCCTTTTCTAAATAAACAAGTGGATTTGTTTTCATTAAGGAAAGTTACATAAAAATTCTAAAAAAAAATTCTGGTCCTTCACTACAAATATTCAAAGGAAGTAACACAATGAAGTCGTTTATAAATGATTGACTTTTTTGATAAGATGTGATAAGTTATGCATTTGTATAACCTCATATAAACCTTTATATAAAAGTTTCCACATTTATATATTTGAAATATTTGGACTGCACAGCCATGATTATTGCTACAAAAAAGAAAAAAAAAAGAAAAAGAAACTCCACTGAAACATCAAAGATGAAATGCTTCTGTATTTCTGATTTTTTACACAAATTGTGTTAGTATTTTTGTATGTTTATGTTTGTTTTGTGAACACGCGTATGTTTACACATGTGTGTGAAGGAGGAGGGAAAAGAGTCTGCTTAAACATCTTCTTTCCTTATAAAATACAATGCACATAAATTGGTGAAACCTTCAACAACAGCAATAAAAAGATGATAAACCCATCTGATATATGAAAATTGCTCAAAACAAGCAATTCAATATTCAGCATATGCTCCTTCTTTTACAGACATCTTCAGAAAACATTACCACTGTAGATAAAATTATGAATATCTCATTTTCCAAATTGATTCTGTGTGATTCTACTGTTTTGTCTATTTTTTCTCAGTATAACTTCTATTTAGTCATTCTGTGAATGTTTCTCAGAGGACATAGTCAGGATGCTGATTATTTAAACATAAGTAGTTTTCATTTGGAGAAGCAAAAACTATGAATTCCAATTTTCCCCCCAAACCCCAATGTTATAGTATCCCATTAACATAATGGGTTATACGTGTCTAATCTCAGAGCTCTTAAAAGTTTTGTTCCCAAGTCATCAACTTCTGAAAGTTTTCATAAAGTATTATAAGAACCTTAATACTGACAAGCTTAACTGGTGTAAATGGCAAAGGAAACTCCAGAGGCTATTATCTTGAAGCTGGGTATAAAGCAAAATGCCAGACAAAATTTGGTAAGCTCGTATGACCTCCAGTCTTGCTTTGCTCCCCTTACCAAATCCTCCCCTAGGAAACTTTATAACCATTCTTTTAAATCATCCGGTGAAAACTGCAAACCCCACCCCTCATCTCTTTGATTTAAAAAAAAAAAAAAAAAAAAGGACAAAAAATGTTTAGTGATCACATTTTCCCATCTGCTGTTACAGAAAGGGCGTGTAGCCATCTGAAAGTCCCAGAATTAGCACTGTCATCCCGTCTTGCCCATTAGTTTTACTGCAGCAAAGACTAGTGAAACACCGAAAAATATACCTGTAGTCTTTCTTTCCCTGGTTTGATCCTAACCTCCCGGAATACAGATTCAATACATTTTTCCCACACAAGGAATAAATGCATTTTAAACATCAACATCATAGAAACACAGCATCAATAAAGCAGTGACTTCTCCCCCAACCCCAGCTTTTACCTGTTATGTTAATACAAAGACATTGAAAGGAAGAAAAGCTGCAGCTTGCCCAGTAATATTCTCATTGCAGCAGACAGCACAATTTTGTACTTACAGATCTTACCAGGGAAATGTCTCGGGATCTTTACAATTTTTCTGCAGAACTCTGTTTCAAGCTCTCAGCCAGGCATGCTGTGCATCCAGGCAGAACCAAGCCGTATGGAATGTCTATGCAGCTGGGAGATAATGGGACTCTTTTTCCCAGCTGGGACTGCAAGCCTTTTATCCACTGAGTATTGCGTGGCTCTTCTCTGGTCTTAAGCATGAAATACGCTCCTCTCCTGCTGCATTCCTGTCGGAGCCTAGACAATCAGTTCTTGAGGCACATGTGCAAAGCTCTCGTTTGGAATATTCAAAAGGAAAATTCTTTCTACATTGAAAGCCAGCTCTATCTTCATCAACCTTCACAGAATCGGACAGAGCTGAGAGCAGCTGCCATTCCAGTGGCATGAAAGATTAAATTCACCCTCCTCTTTCTTTGACTGGAGATAGTCACTCCTGCCGGGTCATCAGAAAATCTCTCTTATTGAAAACTGGGTCAGACTAACTACTTATTAGGTTTCCAACAGGAGAGGAAGTAATTTTTTTCTTCCTCTGGTTTCACTGCATTGTCATTTGCAAGCAAAGATTAAGCTGGTCAAGGGTCTGCACTGATTTAGACAGTATTCAAATGTAAGCTTTTTGAAGCATGCCAGTAACTCCTTCTATTAGTGAAGGTGAAGAGAAAAGGGAAATAAAATCAAATGATAGTATGCACTATCACTAAAACCTTTCTAAGTTGTATTTTTTAAATGTGTGTATGAGGCTTCTCAAAGACAGGTAAAGAAAGTGAAGTTAAACAAGTCCAAAAGAGTATTGCTGCTTTCCAAGTGACATATTTGTAATTCCAGAGGCAGAGAACAAGTGTCTGTGTGTTTGCATAGGAGCTCTGTAAGAGGAAAAATAGGTTTTGTGTCTCACCCTGGGCTCTCCAACTAAACTTTTTAATATGTTTTGGTCTTGTCATTGGGTTTTGAAGGGATGAACTGCTTGAAGGATGAAAACTAAGGAATAGGAATTATACATGTATGCACACAGAGACTGTAATTCATACAAACATAGCTATAGCATGAGAAAAGAATGATAGTTTGGACTTATTTTCATGTTGGCATACAAAGAAATTATAATCTTAGCATCTTAAAGTAAGTGGATACTGAGAAAATGAAATTCCCAAATCAAATGGAAATAAGTCAGAAGATATTTTGTGGCCTCAGTTTGCTTTCACCTGATGAACAAGAAGGTTTCAATGACTATATTTTATGACTATGTCCTATGGATTTCTTCACAGGGTCTAACCAACATTATAAGAGGCTTTAGAAAGGAGATGATGCTTCCTAATACAAGGTAAACTCAAAATGGGCTACGCTATTGTTTCTCCCAATTCATAGGAAGGCAAACTAGACTAATAATTTTATAGAGAGAATATCTGATTTTATTGAACCTCTTCTAAAAAAAATTAGAAGTATTTCTTGCTCTTTAGGAATAAAAATATATTTTACTTGTAAAAATTCCAAGGTGACTTTTTCTGCAGAGTTTTAAGAAAAATAATCATTACGTAGTAGGCTTTTTTTTTTTTTTGTGGAAAGAAATTCATTCAAATGTAAAGAATATCCCTTCACTCAAATCTCCAACACTCTGCCTCATACTCAAGGACAGCTGATTGCTTTGCTTTCTATTTTACCCAAAAAGGAATAAGAACCAGAAGAAAACTTCAGTAAGCTCCTATCACTGCATGTAGTCACATACCTGCCCCTGTGACCACATACTCTCCCTTCATCTTGTTACTTGGGGTGAACCGTGCTCCCTCCTTAGACCAAGTCATCCACTGTGCTTTAGATAGTCTTCTACACAAGGGACCATTCTACTCACTTGTTTCTCTCTGTGGAATCATCAATTCTCCCTACCTTCTGTAGCATTATAGCACAGAGATTTGCTGCTAGTTGGCCCATTTTAAAAATCAGCACCACTTTAACATCACATCTTCCTCTGTCTACTACTGTATTTCCTTGCTTCTCTTTATAGTAAAACACTTTGAAGGAATTCTCTGCACTTATTGTCTCCATTCATCTTTTCTCTTTTTATCTTGAATCCAGTTTGATTAGTCTTTTGTCCCAACTGTTCCACATAAGTTTTTCTTGTCATAGTCAATATTAAATTATGTATAAAATAATGCAATAGTCAACTTAGTCCTAATTTTACTTGATATGTCACTCACATGTAATGCAGTTTACCAAGTACTCCTCCTTCAAGCACTGCTTTTGCTTAATTTCTTCAATTTTCTTCTAGTTTACTATCTGCTCCTTCTCAGATCCCTGTGCTGATATCTTCTCATTTTGTTAATCTTTAAACACTAGGGGATGAGGTATGGGTACCAAGGATATATAACAAAGTCTATACACTAAAGGCTACACAGAATTACTAAGGAAAATTAATTAAGACCTAAATAAGTAAAGAAGTATGCCACGTTCATGGATCAAAAACACTTAATATTTTTAAGAAGGCAATTATCTCCCAATAGGATTTTAGCTTTAAAATAATCTCAGTCAAAATATCAGTAGGTTTTCTTGTAGCATCATTGAATGAGGTTAAAACTTATGTGGCAATAAAATTAACGAAGAAAGTAAAATCAAATGATAAAGAACAAAGTTGGCAGACATATCCTGTGATTTTTACAATTTACTATTAATAATAGTGATAAAGACAGTGTGATGTTGGCAGGATAGGTCAACAAAACATAATTAAGTCTTCAAAATCAAATTGGCACATATACAATGGATTTCAGACAAAGGTATCAGGTAATTCAATGGATATTGTGCTAATGGATATGTGCTGATTTTAGGTCAATGGATTTTAGACAAAGGTATCAGGTAATTCAATGATAAAGGCATAATAATTCAAGAAATGGTGCTTGAACAAATGAATATTCATTTGTAAAAAAGTTAACATTAATCCTTACCTCATACCACACACAAAAAGCTAACATGAAATAGATCACACACTTAAAGGTGCAGCATTAAAATTTCTGGAAGAAAACCAAACACCACATATTTTCACTTATAAGCGGGAGTTGAATGATGAGAACACATGGACACATGGAGGGGGAACAGCACACATCTTGGTAACCATGTTGGTGGGTGGGAGGAGGGAGAGTATCAGGAAGAATAGCTAATGAATGTTGGGCTTAATACCCAGGTGATGTGATGGTCTGTGCAGTAAACGACCATGGCACTCGTTTACCTATGTAACAACCTGCATATCCTGCACATATATCCCTGAACTTAAAATAAAAGTTGAAAAAAAAAATTTCTGAAATAAAATATGAGTCCTAGGAGTAAGCAAAGATTTATTAAAACTCATGTGCATACACACACATAAAAACACAGAACATAAAGAATAAATAGAAATATTGGACTTTATTCAATTTAAAAAGATTGATTTTTGAAATATATCATTAAGAAATTTTTACACCTCAATAACAAAAAAATAAGCAACCCATTAGAAAATGAAAAAAAGATATGAACAGTCATTTTTACCAAAGATATCTGAATGACATTTAAGCCCATAAAAATGATACTCAACATCATTATTTTAAAAATGCAAATCAAAACCACAAGATACAGCTATACACTAATTAAACAGGCTCAAATGAAAACCACTGAAAATTCAGTCTGGGACTGGTGGCTCACACCTGTAATCCGAGCATTTTGGGAGGATGAGGTAGGCAGATTGCTGAAGCCCAGGAGCTTGAGACCAACCTGGGCAACATGGTGAAACCCCATCTCTACAACAAATACAAAAATTAGCTAGGCATGGTGACGGGTGCCTGTAGTCCTAGCTACTTAGGAAGCTGAGGTGGGAGGATCACCTGAGCCCAGGAGATGGAGGCTGTGGTGAGCCTTGTTTGTGCCACTGTGCTCCACCCTGGGCAACAGAGTGAGACACTGTCTCAAAATAATAAAGACAATAATAAAATAAAATAAAAATATTGAAAATTCCAAAAGATTTTGTGTATGTGAGACAACTGGAATTCATACCTTGCCAATAGAAGTATAAAGTGCTACAATTATTTTATAAAACAATCTGGCACTCTTAAAGTAATATTAGTGAGAAACCCCACTCTTATGTATTCACCCAAAAGAAATGAAAGTGTATGTCCACACACATTTTTGCAAGGAAATTTTATAGCAAAATTTTTTTATAACAGCCAAAAGTTGGAAACAACACTAATGTCCATCAACAGGTTAATGGATAAACAAATTGAAGTGAATGCATAATTGTAATACAAGTTAGGAATAAAAAGTCAGAAATTACTGATACTCACAACTTGGATTAATTCCACAGCTGTTATGCTAAGAGAAAGATATAAAAAAAAAGCAATTCTATACTGACAGAAAACAGAATGTCTGTTTAGGGATAAGGAGAAAGAGATAAATTGCAAATGGACAACAGGGAATGTTTCAGGTAACAAAAACATTCTGTTTTTGACTGTGGCAGTGATTACATGGGTATATGTATTGGACAAATCTTATCAACCTAGACAAATGGGTATACGTCAGTTCATGTAAAGTATAACTCAATAAAGTTGATTTTTAATGAATTAAATGCTGACAGACTGTAGATTCTCTTAAAGGCTTTGAAAAAATAAAATAAATAAGCCTATCACTCTACCAAAATATTTTTGTTGTTGACACTGTTATTATTGTTGATTTTAGTGAAACAATGAAAATCACCTCTCTAATCTCAATTAATGTTTAGACATTTTAGTTTTTTATAGATCTGAGCTAGTTTTATTCATTTATATTTTTTCTGGACAATGATGACGATGATGATGATGATCATATTGACAGGCAACTTCTATAACTCAAATTAGGTGTCAGGTAGTGTCTTAAGCATTACATTTGCGTTAGTAATTTATTCAATCCTTATAACAACCTGATGGGTTTGATATTATTTGCAAAATCTAACAAACAAGAAAATTGAAGCATACAAAGTTTAACTAAATTGTCCAAAAACATCCCACTGGGTGACAGTGGAGGAAGAATAAAACCTAAGTAGCCTGACTCAAGAATCTGGACTAATATTGATTTACTTTTCATATTGCTATACTCTTTCTCACACTTTGCCTGCTTGACATGTCAAGTTCTGTGAGAGGTATCTTAAATATTTCCCAGAAATATTTTTTAAGTGGAGCAATTATCTTTCAAGAAGCTTTGTACTATATATTCTGCTGCTAAATTGTTTAATCAATAAAGGCTATACACACATACACACTATGTATAAAAATATCTCTAGTGGATTTTGTTTTCATGATTATATAATATCTTAGGAATCCTTTTAAATATGTTTACATCTCCTGGACGTGAATTTATTTTAGCATTTCTCCTTTCTTTCTGGTCTTTATTTTCCTATACATGCTAGAATATGAACACTTTTTGGCACTGTTTTAGACACCTTTCTTATAAACATCATTCAGCTTGACTGAAAAAAAAAATGACATTGTCTTTTTATAGGGTAGCTTGTCCCATTTGTATTTAGTGTAGTAGCTAACATTTGTACTGAATATATTTTTTCCTTCTGAGGCTTGCAAAGGCATCGGTTCCAGAGTCTCCTTAGGTGCAAGTAGCCCACACAGGCCCCTGAGGCCTGGGAGGTATTGATCCCAACAGTTCAGTTCCACACGTTCCAGTGGAATTGCATCATTTAGTGGATGCTGACATTAGGCAAAAACTGACAAGTAGAATTTCTCTGAAGGAATGCTATGGCAAAGTTTCTTTTCCAGTAAAACCAACTTCAGTGAACCATGAAGCACTGCCTTTTAATTTTTTTTAATTTTTAAATTTTATTTATTTATTTATTTATTTATTTATACCTCAAGGTCCCAAGGTGAGCCTCTTCCTATTGCTGCTATTTCCTCTGCTCTCCTTACCAAAGAGAGGGGGAAAAAATCCAATGTCTATACTTTTCCTGATACTTTCCAGTGAAATACTTGGATTGCTCTTAACTGCCAGCTCTTGAAGTGAGCATTCGAAATGCTATCAACTTCAGGCACCACAAAACGCTGATCTACTTCTGCCTCCTGCAGGAAAATATTATTGAATATTGATCTTAAATAGTTGCCTTGTTGTGAAGGAACCTGTAATGACAGTTTTTTCTCCAAATAAATTAAAAGCAAAGATTGACACATAATAATTTATTGAACATGCACAATTATTTTAAAGACACATGGTATACCAACATGAGTAATATTGTCTCGGTGTTATTTATTGTTTTTCTTTGTTTGTTATACCATGTTTAAAAAAATATTTTCTATAACATTGTTTTCTTCTATTCACCACAGACACTTCTAATATTACCAAAATATGAACAATTTTCTATCATCTTCTGAGTGCTTCCTATCAGCTGGACACTAAGTCTAAAATTTCACTTAGTCCTGGCAACAACCCTACGAGGCAGATATTCCTATCACCTTTGCTAGACTAGCAATTGAGCTTTTGCCAAGATCACACAACAGTAAAAAGATAAACGGGGATACGAATCCAAGTCCACTTGACCCCAGCATTTTTATTCTAAACCTCTTGTCAAGCGTCCCCTGCTACGTTCATTGATATATCAAATAGAAGGCGAAAATAAGTGCTATAATTTTATGGTTATTTCTAGTGTTGAAGACATAATAAAAAGTTTCTCTTAAATACATCATGTTTTAGGCTATAACTGCTAAGATTTAACTATTCATTAGATAGTTAAATCCGATATTCTTCAAAGAACTGCTTGTTTTCATGAAAATGGTCTGAATCTAATTATTTGTCTCAAACCTCCGCTGTGCTTTGGTAAAGAATAGAAAATATTAAATGGTCCCAGGAAATGGAAATCATTTATTTTCTCTTGCCTTTTCTTTTCCTTTTTGGTGAGGGAGTGGTAGGGATTAGAGTGTCACGAAGAGAAATCCACTACACATACCCCATTTAGTTTCCCTCAGGAAAAAGTACATTGAAGGGAGGGTGATAACAATTTCCTTAGGCTTTTGCCCCAAAACAATTTTTTTTCACTTATACCACATATGTGTAATTTTACAGGTATTTAAATTTCACTTCCCTCTGGAAAAACAAGTGACAACATTTTGTCATGAAATGTATTCCTTTTCAAAGGGAAAATAGTAAATGAAATGCATGTATTCACCTTCTACCACATGGTAGGAAAATGTATATTTTAGAAAGCTATTGTAATACATTCAGTTCAAGTTCCTTAAATCTATTCATATAAAAATAGAAGAACTGTTGCTCATGGTAACTTAAAACGAGGATTGGGTAAGACCTGGTATCTTGTGACATGAATTGTTTTGCTTCAACCCTGGAAGGACACTGCAAAATTGCTCCATGAAACTGCCTGCCACCTGCTACTTCCAACACTGAATTTTAATGAGTGTCAATTGCTCTGCAAGTCTCACTATTTTAGAGGTATTGTTTACCATAAAGCCCATTGTGATCTTTCTAAATTGTAGAATACATTGCTTGGGCCCCAGTGAAAATAAATGTATTTCATGAACGCTATTCTTCTTCTACTCTATTTTTTTTTCAACTCTGAAGATTGAGAGATGTTCTACATGTAATAATTATTACTGTATCTTATTTCCCAGACATAGTGAAGAGGTCAGAAGCCATACACTCTAAAGTCTTACTATGCATCAAGAGTGTAGTCTCTTAAACAACTGTTCTGTCTCCTCCATTTTTGTTTGTAATTTATGAAGTGTAAAAACTGCTGTGTTGTGTTTCTTTGATGTTTAGACATAGAAAACATAAGTTTCATTAGTTCCCATTAAATAGAATTTACCTATTGGCCTACTAGCATCATTACCAGAAATACTTCATAGGCTTTTCTTTCACAGGAAATATACTAACATTTCTTTCATAACCATATGGTAGATTGATTTATTAGCCTCAATTCCTCATCTTTCCCTGCACATACACTCTTGCCATTGCCTGATCATAGATGGAGTATCCTTCTCTGCCCCTTGATTTGGGGCTTCAACATGTAACTTGCTTTGCTAGTAACATGTGAATAGAAGTCACAACACTCTGGCTATAAGCCTAGGCTTTGTCTTTTGTGCTTCTTCTCACCTTCTTGTTACCTCTGCTATTACCATAGAAAAACTCACTTTGGCTAAACTGCAATCCATGGAGGATGAAAAATACTTGGAATAGAGCTATTCCCGTTGATCCAAAGATCTCAGTAGCCAGCAGAGCTGCCAGCTAAGCACAGCCTAGGTGACCTGACCCTCTTCCATCTTGTATACATGGGAGATAAATCAATTCTTCTTGCCCTAAGTCACTGAATTTTGAAACAATTTGCTATGGAACCATAACTAGTCCATACAATATTACCACTTATTGAAACCAAGCTGACAAAGTCTGGGTTCTCCCACTAGTGGAGCCTAATCCAAAGAGTTTTTGCCTTTTGTCGCATTAGCCATTCACTTCAAAATGTGATCTCAGAAAACAGTAATCACAGTGTGAGTTAAAAACGGAGCAAAGAAAACCCAATAAAAGGATGTATTGAGTTTTTCAACACCATATAGGAACGACTGTTCAATAGTATGGAGACATCTAGAAAGTGTATCAAATGCCTCTCAGGGCTGTCCACCTCAATTAAGCATGGAAGAAGCATCTATCTATCGGCTCCGATACCTTAGTAATAAGGTGACCATATACCCCATTATGTGAAACAGGGCAATTATGAGAGTGAAAGGAAAATGTATTAATAATAGTAATACTGAAACAACTGGTATAGCTTAAATCAATTCTGAGCCAATGAAGCTGTGTGGTCACCCCCCATATTGGTCAAAGTTTGTCCTATGGGGTATTAACTCTTCTACACACCTAGAGTACATACATACATGAGTATGAGTCAGCTTTGCGGGAGTACTCAGTATCAGAGAAACTGCTGGATGGGAAATGAGAATTGTGAGAAATGGAGCACTGTCAGGTAATATTTATGTTAGGATGAATGAAGCATTAGCTTGAATGTTTGGTCAGGATGAGAATATTTGAAATGATGCAGAAAAACAAGGCAAAAAATATAATTCCTCCTTTGAACCATTCAGATTTACTCATGACCTTCTTTAAGTTCAATCAGTAACAGAGTCAGATTCTGAATTGTGTCAGCCAAATTCCCTGCAATGACTTAAGGGTAACAGATTTAGAGAAAAAAATTCACAAGCCTACTGAATTTGGTTTAAGCCATAATTCATATCCATCATCTCATTTCTTTACTTTCAAATCTAGACTTTCCTCATCCTTCACTACTAATATTACTTTTCCAGGTTGCTTATCTATTTGAGTAATCCAGATATTCTTCCTTGAAGAGACGGTACCCTTACATACTTTGCCCTAGTGAAACTATATTGCTGTATTTGCCCTTTTACAATTATTACTGTACAATATATCTTAGGAGATACTCCGCTGAATTGCCAGCATTGTGGACATACTCCTTCCAGATGCCACTGTGTAGCAGCAAATTCGGCTTCTTATGGCATTATAGGTTAATTATATCCACTCATATATTAAAATTTTTTTTCTTGGGTCCATTGGAATAAGATAGTTAAAGAGAACAGGTAGAGCTCATGGGAATGGGAGGCCAAAATTCTGCAAATGGAAAGATTAATGTCACTATTGCCTGTCATTTCCTGGATCCATCTCTTCCACCCACTATGCACAGAACCATATATATTAAATGCAGGCTTAGTGCATATTTCATATTCTAGAGGACTGAGCATTAACCCTGCAGGGGATGTTCCTGGAACTCTCAACTTAGTTGAATCTTGAACAGTTTATTCCATCATTATTTTTGACTGACTGCCTCTGAGTGATGGGGTACATGACAAAACTGTTGAAAATTCTATTGTCATTCATTCTTTGCTACAAAATGGGTCCCTTAATCTTAATCATATATATATATATACACACACACACATACACACACACACACACACATACACACACACACACACACACACACACACGTATCTCACCATAATGATAGATTAGGCATTCTGTCCTCAGATGATGTTGCTGGCAGAGAAAAAAAGTAATCTATATCTTGAGTAGTTTTCAGTACTGATAAGAATAAATCATTGTTTCCTTCAGGGTAGATAATGTCTATTATAATCGTCTTGCCATCAAGAGTGTGGCTGGACTCCTTGAGGAATGATGTCATATTAAGTAGTCATGATTGGTCTCTGTTGCCAGTGGACTAGGCAATCGGCAGAGGCAGTGGCTCATTTCCTCAAGTTGGAGGGAGCCCATGCTGTTGAATCCATACATCACTGCTATTCCTGAGGCCATGGACACTCAATTCATGGACTCATTGCACTAGCACTCCTGTGGCCAAGGAAAGAAAACTGACATTCACCAAGCAGGCTGTTCTCCATTGGTCAACGGCTTGGTGGTTGACCGCCTCCTTGAAGTGGGTGTCCTCTGGTGAACACTAACATGAGACATGAAGAAATGAACAAATACTTACTCCCAAAAGTCCATCATCATCAAGATTTGCTCCTTGTTTTTAACTTCCATTCTTGTCCTTACCAGACTCTTTACTAACCAGACAAACCATTCACTGCTGGTCAAGAGTTAATGTGTATTCATAACTCTGGTCACTTTTCCATGCCTACAAAGAGAACATTGAATGCACTCCTCACAGCTCTACCTTCCAGAAAGATTTCTATTTACCACTTTGTTTAGAGCCACTTCTGAGATGAAAAACAATGAGACATCAGCCCACTTTTGGCTCACAGAAACATCTCACACCAAGTGAATTGTTATATAGGCTTGAGGTGTTTTTTTCCCTCTTCAGTTAGTCAGTATTTATAGGTACAATAGATATTGGCTCAAAAATCCAAAAGCCCACCAAGTGATAGGTCTCGTCCTTAATAATAAGAATTATAAGATGAAATAAAGTGTTTTTTTACTTAGAAGGGATGTCTTAGGAGGCCATAGATATTTGGAAATCCAAAGATATTTTTAATGTAACATTTCCAGAGCTTTTGTGGATTTATGTCCCACCATATGGCATGTTTGCCTTGATAGGACATCTGAATTACTTGTCTTTCTTGCTGACCAGGTCAATTAGGATAATCTTCAGTATTGTGCGACAGAGTAATATTCTGCATAATTCAAACATAATCAAGGTGCCCTGCACTATAATATGAAAACAAGGTAGGAGAATGTAAATAGCCCTGTAACAAGATGCTGAAAATGTACTATTGTCATTCACATGAAAAGAAAATCTGCTTTTGTTCTCTTTTTCTGATGTGAGTTGTGAAAAACACAATCATCAGACCAATAATTACATTCTAAGTTCCAAAGGCTGTGTTGACATGTTCTAGCAAAGAGAACACAGCTAGCATGGCAGTTACATTTGGGGCCACAACCTTAAATGTACATGTAGTTCACCAACTGCCCAATCCACTTGGTGTTGTTACTGTTTCTATTGTTGCAGCTCAATTAAACAGAGATATAATGGAGTACTAACATTACAATTTTTAAATCTTTGATGGTGGTGCTAATTGGCACATTTTCTCATGGGATGTGTTATTTCTTAAGATTTCATGTTTTTGCCTGGGTGTAGGGAAAGGAAAAGATATTTAGGAATCTTTCAGTTGGCTTTTCTATCATAGCAACTCTTATTTTATATGGCAGGAAGCCAGTTTGAAGGTTTTGCTGGCTGACAATTAGGCATATCTATCCAATTTTATATTAAGGAATTGGGGAAATAACCAAATAATTGGTCCATATATACTTCTGCACACACAGACTTGGGTCAGTCTTTTTTTTTTCAATCTGGATTCCGAAGTCCACATTAACTAGAGGACTATGGTAGCTTGACAGGTACTCAGATGTCAGTTCAGACTTATATCCAACAATTCTCAAAAATTCCCCAAATTCTGGATATTCCTCCTGCCAGAGTACAAGTATGGTGGCAAATGACCACAGTTCTCTTTAAGGAAGAATCAGAGGCATTTTTACTATGTACAATTGTTGTGTCATTACAGGTTCTTCCTGGTCCACTTTGAATCAAGGATCCCTGGGTTAGAACAGACATATGGAAATTTACAACTTGAAAACACAGTGGATTTTTCATTGTGATCTTTGACATCAGCCTTCTGCTCCTTAGCTATCTTTTAAACTATTGTTTTTAATATCACAAGTCCAGTAACCCCTTAGTAAACTGGCAACGTTTTACATCCAAAGGAACATCATAATCTATTAGTCGTCACTGACTTCTACAGTAAAGGCATTTTGTTGTCACTCAGGCCTTACTGCCAATTATGTTTATAGTCTTTACCTTGCCCTTAAAAATAAACTTTGAAAGATGCCACTGCCGTTCTGGAATTTCATCTCTCCTATTAACACGAGGGAGCCCTGTTCCATTACATCCAGTGATGCTGAATCTCGTCTACAGAGGATAGCCACCACCAAAGAGACCATTGCTCCCCTCGCTAGGGCAAGCTTTGCTGTCTTCTTGAAGGGATTCTCCTTTAAGCCTTCCAAGGAATCATGGTAAGGGGGGTAGGTTTCCCTGAAAATTGATTTTAACCTCCTCATTTTAAGTCTTCTGAAACTTTCTTCAATACAATGGTGAAGCCGTTTTGCTGCCTAACTTCATTTACTAGGGATTGTCGTGTCCAAGTTTCCGGCAACTCTCACCAAGAATACTAAAGACTGATTCCTGTCCTTCTCAGAATATCAAATAGGGAGTCACAGTTGAGTTCTCCCACGACAACTTATCCTTCCCTTACAGTCTACATATCCTGGGTCTTAGCCTTGGTTTCCTTCAAAGCAGAACCAGAGATAGAGGCTTCCATCTGGGTGGTTAAATCCAGAATATGAACCCAAGAAGCACAGATGAGGGATGGGGGAGACAAGAAAGAAGAGTCAACACAAGGACACGTCGTTGGGTTGTCTATTCTATTGCTGTGATGACTTGTCACTCTGTCCCATTGGACCACTTGAAACTGAAGTAAGTCTGAGAATCACCTTTCCCCCAGCTTCTGACTCCTTTTTTGTTAGATTTGTCCCAGAAGGCCATTAATTCTTTCACACTTCTGTTCTGTATATATGTGTATGTTGAACAGATAGTCATGGGTATTTCACAGCCGTGACGACACAGAAGCCCTGAAGCAGAAAACAAAGGGCACAATGCAGGATTGGAGGCAAATGTTGTCCGATGGCACTTGTGTGAATCTGGTCAAAGACTGCACAGAATCAGCTGACACAAAAGAGGAGGCTGAAAGGGTTGGAAGAGATACTAAAGAACTATTAATAAGTGTTCTGAGAAACAAAGAAATGGAAATAAAACGGTTGCAGTTTTTATTATTTAGTTATATTTTTAAAATAGGTGATTTTGGCACTTTTGAATGTGGAAGATAGGCAAAGATTTGCTTTGTGTTTTACCAGTGATTGCATTCTGCCCCTCCTCATGCTGAGATATACTTCCCAGATGCAAGTACTTCTAAATTTATGGGATTTGAGTTATTTCAAATTTTGTATTAAAAATGCTATGTTTAGATTACAAATACTTATTTGTAGTCCTATTTGCTTAAATAACTTTAGACAGCATCTTCTGGCTTCTACTAGCACAAGGATTTATCAGCTAACTTTTCTCCCTACATCTTGAGCTTTATTCTTTTTATCCTGTTTTTACCTTTAACTCTGCAAATACTACACTTAAATATCTTACTATTTCATCACATTTAGAAACTATTTCTACACACTCCACTATGTAAAAAACAATTAGTATTCCTACCCTTCCTTTCAACTTTCTCCACCAGCCTCTAGTTTCCTTTACATTTGTCAGTTGTGATAACATTGTTTTTGGTCCAGTAAACATAATTAAGACTTCTGTGGGTTTTCTACCAATTGATTTGAAATACTGAAAACCATTAGCAACATTTAAACTATTTTGGATTCACTTTTCTTTCCTGTGGTTTCAGTGTTCACTACTTCTAAGACATTTAATAAAAACGATTTCTTGAGTCATGTCCAGATACATTGTTTATTTTTTGAACTCATCAGTTGCTTAGGGTCATAGTACATTTTTATTTGAAACTTGGATGCCCTATGAGTATTTTTATGATTTTCTCATTGATTTTATATTTTTCTTGTCCAGAGAAGGAAAATATTTTTTCAAATATTAATTATCATTTTCCAGTTTATTATTCATCATTGCTTTTAATGGACTCCATTTCATTTTCTGAAGACATTCAACTTAGATCCTCTTCGAATTTCCTTTTCTAAACTGGTCCCTTTTTGGGCATCATCCTGAGGCTTATTTTCATTGCACTTCTAAGTTATTGCGATTGTTTCTTGTACCTCAAATCTTCCTTTCTCTTGGTTTTCACTCTAATTTTTTTTCTGGCACATACCTGCAAATATCCCATGAGTCCTCTTGTCTGAAAAATATTTATTTTGGCATTGGTTATTTGACTGAAATAGGATTTATAGTCAAAATAATTTCCTGACAAACTTTGAAAGCATTATTTTCTAGAGACTAGTTTTACTGATGTGATATATGATGCCAGCCTGATTCTCAATATTTTGTAGATTTTTTTTTTCTGGAAGTTTTAGCACATTCTGTTGGTGTTTTGAGATCTTATGATGGTAGGTTTAGGTGTGTTATTTTTAAAAATTCCTCTCATCAGTTTAGATTCTCTGTGTTCCTAGACACATTTGTGTCTTTCAAGTGCTGGTATTTTTTTTTTTTATGACACCTTCCCCCACTCTTAGTCAGTTTTTTGTTTCTAAAAATTGTAATACATTTGTGTTTAATTCATTGGATTGATCTGATGAAATTTATTATATCTTTTCTTACTCTCTATTTCTCCTTGACTATTTTTTACCTTAATTAAGGGATATTTTTTCAAATTTATCTCCAAGTTATTCCACTCAGTGTTTTTGTGTTTATCTGTACACATTTAATTGTATTTAAATTTTTTTCAATTTCAGATATTTTTCTTTTATAGTGTAGTTCAAAATTTGACTCAGTTGATAAAAAATCTTTTCCTTCTGATATCAAATATGCTGTGTCTGCTCCAGCTCTCTGACGCTACCTTAGTATCCAATAATTCAATTCCGTTCTGACACTGTGTTTAGATAGCAAGACCCACAGGTTAAGGTCTCAGTCTCACAAGATTGCTCCCACTTAAGATGCCAGTAACCAATTCCCATTGGGTCCTGACCCACAGGCTATAAATTTGGGGGTTCCCATGATATCTTCTCAGATTCCATAATTTTCTAGAAGGATTCACAGAACTCAGGATAGCACCTTGCTTATAGTTACCTGTTTATTGTAAAAAATAAACTACTGGAACAAACAAAGGGAACAATGTTCATTAAAGTGATAGTTAAATCTGCAAATGGAAGAACTGTAGCTTTAACTATAAATGTCTATGTGATTATATGGTAAGAACACAACTTTAAAATACTCTACAGAATTAATCCTCATTTATTTGGTAGAAACATTATTACCAGAAAATATATTTGAAATCTGAATGCTCCTAAAAGCCATGGCTATTCTTATTATCTTAGGTTGAGTGGAGTCATTTAAAGAAATTAAACATATGTTAAAAGAATTTACTCTGAAGGAAAAATACAAATTACTTCAGGGAGGTTATTTAACTTAGTAGTTCTCACTGTTGCAATTTATTAGATAATTATTCAATTGCAACTTTCTCTATTAGAATACTATTTATTTAATGATAAAATCTGACATTTTCAAATCCACCTATTATCACACCAAAAATTCCTAAAATCAAGTGAAAATCATCGATTACAGGTGAACAAACTGATTATGAAAACTAGAGTTCAAGAAACATATTTTATTCCCCCCATATAGTGCCAAATAAATACAAAGTAATTATTCTGAATTGATCATTCATTCACTCATTCATTTATTCATTCAATGAGCATTTTTCTAGCTATTTATCATAACATAGATTTCAAAGGGTAAAGAGACAAAGAGCTTTTATTTATATATTTGTTTGCTTTACCCCAAGAACTCACATTTAATATTTAATAATTTGCATGCCTACAAAATAGGCATTGTGAATTCTGTTTAAGACGATATTTCCTTCTCTGTTGGCTGCCACGATGTCAACGTGCCTCTCTGAGGCTACTCCACGGAGGCTTCCCTGACAAGCCCCTTCCAGGTACCTTTACTGAATACCTAAGCACTGAGTGTGTTCCAGAGCTATGTTCCGTGCTCACACTTTTGTACTTGATTCTCCTTTGGACCCACGTAGGCCTACACTACAAAAACAATGTCTTGTGAAGTAGAAATGCAGTAAACTATTTTTTTGCATGTATCTGAGATCTCTTGACCATTTTCTTTCTGTCATGCAGCAACAGATTTGAACATTTTTAGTCCTACAATGATGTCACAGACCAAGGAAATAAAAGGCACACATCAATATTTGGAGCTTATCTGTAATGGGATTGCAAGCTCTTTAACAAGACGACTCACTGTCGGGTCTGATAGGAGATAATTGGACACTTTTGGGGGAAAAACAGGAGGAAGGTTAAACTCTGAAGCTACGTAAGTAGGCTATATTTTTCAGGATAGTTTCTAATTAATAGCCATGCATAAATTATAAATCATCATGCAAGTGTACAATATTTTTATAGAAGCTGTGCAGCTAGTCAATCCTCAGTTTATTTACAGCATGTATTTTTGACAGCTTTTAAACAATTTTAACACTTTATTTACTAGAACACACTTGGTTTTTAAGCTCCAGATTGTTTTACTTTTATTTTTATTTTTATTTTATTTGTTCTTAGTTGTGTTGGTTGTTGCTTCTGCAACTTGGCAGAATCTAGTATCAGATAAGTGGATCACTTCTAAAATTGACTTCCTTAAGTAGAGAGGAACCAGGAAAAAGAAAGTAAAGAACAAAAATGTCAGTGGATTTTCAATGTTGTACTTCACGAATCTGTAAGTGGTCACTAAAATGATTTGCTTTTTGGATGTTGAAGTGTAGAGAGGTCTATCAAGACATATATATTTCAATAAACTGAGAGTCCTGAGTATCACCAAATGGCTAATACCATGAATCAAACGTCATTCAGCGTCCATTCAATTATCACTAACTGAATTTGACATATGTCAGGCACTGGGTTAGGTACTGGGGATGTAGGGATATTAACTTAGTTCAAGCTCCCTAGAAGAGAGTATGAGATGAGAATTCTTTTTTTCCAGTAATGTACTGGGCAAGTGCTCTCTGGACAAGGGGAGTGACAAAAAAAGCAGGATAAGGCAGGGGGAAAAAGCTAAGTAGCTATAACCTAACTTCAGCCTGTCCAGTGGGAAGCTCTGGAGTATGGATTGTGCCACAAAGTTGATGCCATTTTATGGCAAGGAAAACAGTCAGTCTTGGCTCTGGGCTTTGGAATAGGGTAGGTAGAGAGCAGCATACCTTCCCAGCCATAGGGGCTCTGGCTTGGCCGAGAAAAGACAATCACTGAGATAATACTCACAGCAGTTGATGGACAAGTGCAGATCTAGAAAAGATCTGTGCCAATCAACAACAACAGCCACTACACAGGCTAAAGATCAGTTTTCCATACAACAGCAGAAGACTTTTGCTCTAACTACATAGAGTGATAATTCAGTAATATGAGATTATTGGTATGGGAGAGCTTACTAAGAATCACTAATAAAAGTAAGTACATAAATATATGTATCTTTTTTAAAGTATTAAGGTATCATTAATATTTCTCAGAGATTCTTTAAAAAAAACTTTTTTGGATTCTCATTAAGGGATTAAACCTTTGACACTTACAATGGGCTTGATTGTTTCACCATCTAAATTGTGTATTCCTTATCTAGCCATAGCACAGCTTTGAAAATTTAAGCCCTCTCTACACGAAAAGAAAAGCCAAACACAAAAGTATATGCACAAATATACATTTACTCTATCTTAAAATAAGCTAGTAAAGATCTACATTTTACATACTTCTTCTCTACTTATTTGAATTATCTGTATTCGCTTGATAATTTGGTAAACACAATGGAACTCTAAAACTGTAATATATTTTAATGAATAAATTATAAAGAGTTTTTCCTCTCACATCACTTTCCATACTTCTTCATGCTTGGTTAGCACACTGTTGATTCTGCTATGAAATTGCATCACATTTTACTTTGATGTATCAGTACCATTGAGACTGTCAGCTCCTAAAAGCAAAAGTGTCTGATTCTTCATGTTTTCTCCATGGAGTAGTGCCTTCAATCTAGGAGGTACTCAGTAAATGTGTGTTGAATTAGTTAATAGATCATGGAGTAACATTTTTTGAGGCAGTCGTGTTCTAAAGTCAGTAAGGAAAACAACAATTCCATAAAATTAAAATAATCCTTGAAAAGCTTATAAAACTCCCATTAAGTAATATATAATGCTTAGTGTATTTGTGTGTGTGTGTGTGTGTGTGTGTGTATCAGCTCCTCTAATTCTATATTAGTAATATTTCTTTATTGTCCTCAATTTTCTTCAATTTCTTCCTTGAGAATTGTGATAATTTTATCACTATCTACTTGAGGCTCACTTAAACAGTGAATTTCAATTCTTTCTAATGATCAGGAAACCCTGAAATAAACTTTATACATACTTCCATAGATTTTGATAGCTTGCATTGATTGTTTTCTGTGTGATTGCATCAACTGTCTGCTTAACACGAGTAAGAAAATAGGAGTGTACCCTAAATAGGGGCATACCCTCCGCATAAATCTAAATTTGTTTAAGTTAAATATATCAATTTTGCATTTTTACTGTGTGTATTGCTTACTAAGTGAATATAATTAACCCATAGACTTAAACAAAATTTTAAAAAGAAAAAACTGTCTTGTTGGTTTTATTTAACCGTCGAAATTCCCTCATATCTTCGTTTCTTTCATATGTGCCCCGCAACTAGATAAATATTGAGGAAGAGATTTCTTTTTGGACTGGACCATACATTGCAATCACCAGCAATATCCATAGCATAGTAGTCCAACCGGCGCATACCTATTCTCTTTCTTAACGATGACTTGCTTTTCTCCATTTGGGCTGTCACACGGCTGTGTTTACAGGATTGCCTCCAGCAGCTAATTATTGTAAACAACATAATGCTATATGGTGCTGATGACAGTAAATATGATAATGACCATGCATACTCATCATAGCTTCATCTTTGGAAAACTATTTCTGAAAGTAAGCAATTGATGATAGTTGGAATACAAAGAGAGGGAGGGGGGAAGAATTTGATTGCTAGGTTTAGAGGTTTCAATTTGCTGAAAAAGTAAATCTCTAACATAATGACATGCAAGAATGTGGAAGAAAAGGCTCCATCACCGCTTGGACAGCTGTTTACATTTTCTTCCATCTGGAGTGCAAGTGAAAAGAATAAAATTTTGTTTGATTGTAGCGACCCAGGTCAGGAAATTAGAAATGCAACAAAATTTTCCCAAACCAGTTTTATCCACAAACTGATTTCCCCTAAGCCAATACAAATTTATTTCCTCCCCAAAGCAATCAGCATTCTGGACACTGGATAAGAGAGATTTTCTAGCAGTTGTTTCTCCCTTCTCTCCACCTTTATTTTCATTCATTGTTTTCATCCAGTGTACTATTTCAACAAGTCTCTTTTTCATGTGGTAGGGCCAACCATGGGGGGAAAGCAATATAAGTTTAGGAAAATGTTCATAGATCTTCTTTGTCTAATCATACATAATGATATAGATGTTGACTCTTGATCAGCAAATTAAAATTATAGTAGTAGAGAAATGTAAATACACAAAGAGGAGTTGCTCTGTGGTGAAATCAACTTTACTAAAATTCAGGAAACAAGTTGAGGCTTCTCTAAAGCTCCTTCAGGCTAACCACGAAGACACTAACACCAAAAAGCACCTATCATTAATTGCAAACGAACAAACATACAGAAGAAGGAGTTTAACTTCTGGGTGAGCTGAAATGTTGACCAGGAGGATTTTGTTAATAAACAAAAATGACAATGCATCTACTGAGGAATGAGTTATCTCTATGATACTTCCATATTATTCTACAAATGTCTCAGGGTATTTCAATACACCTTACCCTCGTCTCATTTCATACTGCTATAAAATGAATTTAATATTGTTTGAAAACTATATAATTCTAAATATATAAGAAGTTTTTGCAGCTGGGTGCGGTGGCTCAAGCCTGTAATCCCAGAACTTTGGGAGGCCGAGGCAGGCAGATCATGAGGTCAGGAGATTGAGACCATCTGGCTAACACGGTGAAACCCTGTCTCTACCAAAAATACAAAAAATTAGCTGGGCGTGGTGGTGGGCACCTGTAGTCCCAGCTACTCGGGAGGCTGAGGTAGGAGAATGGCGTGAACCCGGGAGGCAGAGCTTGCAGTGAGCTGAGATGTCGCCACTGTACTCCAGCCTGGGCGACAGACTCAGTCTCAAAACAAACAAACAAACAAACAAAAAAAAAACACCACACACACACACACAAACAAACAAAAAAACAAAAAAGTTTTTGCTTACTTTTGCAACAGAAAATATAAATCTATAATACATTTTGGTTTTTGACATTCTCTGTTCAATTCATTTATTATATCAGCCATTGTCAGCCGTCTTCCTTCATGTGATTTTCTGAACACCTGGGCATTTTTAGACTTGTATTAGTTTTTTTTTAATTGCTGCTGTAACAAATTTCCACAAGCTTAAAGGGAAAACTAATACAAATTTATTTCCCTACCGATCTGGTGATCAGAAGTACAAAATCTAGGTGTTGGCCAGGCTACATTCCACTGGAGGCTTAGAGGGAGAGTTCACGTTCTTCCCTTTTCTAGCTTCCTCCATTCCCTGGCTCTCGGGCCCTTTCTTGCATCACACCAACCTCTTGCTTCTAAAGTTACACCTCATATTACTAAGTCTCATCTTCCCACCACCTTCTTATAAAAATCCTAATGCTTGGTTACACTAGGTTCACCCAGATAGTTTAGGATAATCTCATCTCAAGATCTTTTACTTAATTACATCTGCAAAGTCCCTTTTATTGCACAAATTGACATATTGACAGGTTCTGAAAATCAGGTCAGGGATATTTTTGGGGCTCATTATTCAGTTTACTATAAAATCTAATAGCTTAAATATGAATTGATTCTCTTCCATATCATACAGTTTTGTGTACATATTACTTTAGTCTTTGCTCATTACTCATCTTCCATTTTTGCTATGTTTAATAATTTTATATAATTTTTTATATTGCAATAATAAAAATCTCTTTCAGGTTTGCCAGTCCATCTTATCAAATTTTCTTTTTAAATTATTTTTCTCATACAAAATTAATAAATCATTTTATATTGCTTTTCACAGATAATAAATGTGTTATATATATGTAGATTTATCATTTATCTTTAAAAAATAATTTTTGTCTGGGAACCATTTTTTTATATTTGATGACCAATTTAGTTAGGAGAAAAATTAGACTGCCACTTGATGTGTACCTGCTATGAGCTAGAAATTATGGAGCTACCTTGACAAATTTGTCCTAGAATTTAGGACAAAATTCTAAAGGTAGATATTATGCCTATTTTAAGAATGACAAAACTGAGACTCAGAGTAGACTCATGAATTCTCCAGGGGTGTGCAGCTCATCAATTATGGATTTACTCTTTGAATCTATACCCTGGTCAAAGATAGACTCCTGTCAGAAAAAAAAATATGGGTGAATTTACTCTGGAGATTGTATCACTGATATACTTTTAAATACTGATTATTAAAAAATTATTGTATATATTCTAGTCTAGCTTTTGGATTCTATTACAAATAAATGCTCCCCCCACCATATCTGAGTTTATTAAATAGCAATGCAATGAATGGTTTGAAGTGAAGTTCAAATTTCCATGGGCACTTAAGGAGGTTATCTTCTCTTTTCCTTGGATCTCCTAAAAGATTTTCTTCCTATATTATTTCTCTAAGAGGTTGTCCCTGACTCTCTGGACAAAGCTACTTTTGCTGCTTCTGTGCAGTTTCATGGCCCTCCCCTTCATCAGCTGTCCAATGAGCAGAATGAGTTTGACTCATCATCTTCACCTCTATACTGTAAACTTAGGGAAGGACCTTGCCTATGTGTTTTAAAAACTGAATAGCCATAACCGAAGATACAGGTGCTAGAGTGCCTCTCCTAGGTACTAAAATCTCACAGCTACTAGATACATAATTGTTGCAGGAAGGGATCAATGAATAAGTGAATAAAGTGTGCGTTTTGCAGAAATTTTGAAAATAATTGTTAGGGATTTGTGTTGGATTATATTTAATATTGTTATTCTATTTTTTTCTTGTGATTTTCAATATGTATTTGACATATCCATGAGGCAATACTGCATTAGATGTAAGCCTGTTCAGTTGTGTTAACACCCCTGAAAACTTAGACTGATAAGAAAAACAAAAAGTCTTAATTTTGGCAGCTTTTCACATAAGAATGATTACCTCAATATAAGATTAAGGTACCGTTCTTCTCAGAAGAATGATAGCAGTGTAGAGAGAAAAAAGCACAATATTGGAACCTGTTTAATAGACACAATACTTAGTAAAGCCTATACTTCAACTATTGTATTTACTCAGCCAAATGAAGTCATTTCTGTTAGAAAATTAGCAGATTTTTTTAAGATGGCTAATTGATTAACTAATTTTATATTTTTAATTTTTCAATTAATATTTATGTGTTTCCCAAAGCAGAAAACGGGTCAAACTATCTGTAAATGTACCATGATTTAAAAATTTATGGGAAACTTCCCACATTGTCTTTTATAAACCAATAAATTCTTTTTCTAAAGCAAACATTTGGCCCAGATTAATATCTTTATAAATTTATGTTTTCATATATATATATAGAACTTGCTTAAGGCAAGGTACACCTACATAGGTAAAAATCATTTTAATCTTACATTTTCTTAAGAAAAAAGAAAAATAGCTAAAAGGCATTTCTCAAGGGTTGTAAGATTATAGATTATTCATAATTGAGCTACTGCAATGCAAACGTAAGTTATTTTTTTTTCTCCTAGAGAAGATAAGTTTGAGTCTTCTTTCACTTGGCAAAATCCATTTATCAGATGAGAATTAGAATTAAACGTGGTAAGAAACTGTGCCCACATGTTTTTATATGACAAAATCTCAGGATGCTCAAAATGAAATTTCAGTATATTCATTGTTACATTTCCTTTATCAGGTTTTTATTTAAGGAGCTGAGTTACGTTTTTATCTGAATTTGTGCTCAACCCAAAAACTAACCCAAGGTTTCTCAACTGTGGCACTATTGACATTTGGGTGGTGGAGGAGGGTCCCTGGCCTCCACCCACTAGGTTACAGGTGTGATAATTAAACGTGTGATCAGACATTGCCAGATGTCCCCTGGGGAGGCTGGGGCAAATTCACCCCAAGCGGACAACTGCTAACCTAGGCAAATGTAAGAACCAAATAGAGTCAGTGCTGTGTTTGTTAAACACAGAGACCTACTCTCTGATATTTCTGGACAGTACAGCAAGAAGCACTTCATTCAGTAATGGTAAGAGTCACTGTGTACATTCTAAACTGAGGATTTTGTACCCGACTTTGAAAACCCAAGAGATACATTACACTTTAGAAACTGGGCAGAGGATATGTACTGACACGCCCTACAAAAAGAACTCATTTATTTGATTATTTCTACTGTTGAGATTTTTGACATTCGAGTCAAAACTTCCCCTGTACACCAGAATCCATAGTTATGACAGCTTGCCTAGTTACCCAAGTGAAAGCATGGAGTGAAGTCAGCCATTCTGACCCTACAGTACAGTTTCTGGCTTTTCTCAACAAATTCCAAAGGTTGCTCAACTGAACCTGGTGGAAATATGATTCAGAAACTTGTACAGCATGTACACAACAACACTAGATGCACACTAAAATTTTGAATAAAAGGCATGTAATAAACACCCGTCTCCATTAGGGCATTACATACCTACACACAACACATTTTAAATGTTTTTCTCCTTCTGATTGTATTAAATTATTTTGTTTTGTTCTAGTGTCCTCTCTGAATTGAAGCAATTTTTTTTTTTCTTGAGAATCTGGTTCTTCCATTTATACTTTCCCTGAAATGCTCACAAACATATCGGCCTTTTCTAATTTATTTGTCTCCTAGGTGAAGAGCTGTCTATTTTTCACTAATTATTTTCACCAAAAGGGAAGTTTCCGAAAGAACCAACACTCTCAATCTTCTGGATTTTATTTTGTTATGCTTTGTTTACAAGTAAATAGGGAGATGTGGGATAATGTTCATCTAAGGTATTTCAAGTAGGAAGTCAGGAACCATTATTCCCTGATTCTTGTTCCCTCAAGATAAGGCAGTGAGCCTGTGCACAGAGCATCACCTGAAGTTACCAGAAGTAAAGATCCTACACTTTTTAAACCAATTGGATAAAATATAGAGATAGTCACCCTGGATTATGGGTTTTCAGGCTGATTCTTCAAGTTTAGCTAGTTCCCTTAATTACATAAAGCAAAACGTTTCTGTAACTTCTTTATGGTAGCCCGATAGGTGCATTTGTTGGGAAAAGGAAGAATTAGGCCAAACTTCTGCCAAAATACTTCAAAGGGCAAATCAATTTCAAACAAAAGAATTGGCAGTATTCCAGTCACCTTAAATCTCTAGTATTTTGACTATGAAGGTATACAGTATCTTTTTTTTTTTTTTCTTGAAGACTGACAACATTCTTAATACTCAATCGAGATTTTTTGAGGCATCGGTTTTCTAGTAGGTATTGCTTAACAAATTGGTTCAAATTCTGACATGTCTTCATCCTTAAGTCATGTGAGTGGTCTATATTGATCCTTTGAACATTATGCATGACAGTTATCTTACATGGTGAGGTTATCTTATAAAGCAGAGTGTATATCCAATATTATAAAAGAGATTCAGTCTACCCAATGATGCAAATTCAAATATTATGTCAATGAAAATAATCAATGGCTTGAAAGCATCAACTCATTTATTTCTCATAGCAACTAAATGAGTCTTACTAACCCCATTACATAGATGAAGAAACAGAGTCCTGTAGATACTTTCATAAGTTGCACATTATACGGAAGCTAGTCTTGGTTCACACAGCTTCAATATGCAGGTCCAAAACTCTGAAATATGATTTTTCTGAATTTAGAATCCATACACTTTAGATTTTGTTTTTTAATTTTAATTTTTATTTTAAGTTCAGGGGAACATGTTCAGGTTTGTTATATAGGTAAACTTGTGTCATGGGGGTTTGTTGTACAGATTATTTCATCATGCAGGTATTAAGCCTAGTACCCATTAGTTATTTTTCTTGATGCTCTCCCTTCTCCCACCCTCCAATGCCCAATAGGTGCCAGTGTGTATTGTTTCACTCCATGTATCAATGTGTTCTCATCATTTAGCTCCTACTTATAAGTGAGAACATGCAGTATTTGGTTCTCTTTCTGTGTTAATTTGCTAAGGGTAATGCTTCCAGCTCCATCCATGTTCCTGCAAAGGACATGATGCCCTTCTTTTTATGGCTACATAGTATTCCATGGTGTATATACACCACATTTTCTTTATCCAGTCTACCTTGATGGGCACTTAAGTTGATTCCATGTCTTTGCTATTGTGAATAGTGCTGCAATGAACATACGTGTGCATGTGTCTTTATAATAGAATAGATTCTTTTGTATATATACCCAGTAAGGAGATTGCAAGGTTGAATGGTATTTCTGTTTTTAGGTTTTTGAGGCATCATCACACTGTCTTCCACAATGGTTGAACTAATTTACAATCCCATCAACAGTGTATAAGCGTTCCTTTTTCTCTGCAACCTTACCAGCATCTGTTACTTTTTTGACTTTTTATTAATAGCCATTCCTACTGGTGTGAAATGGTATTTCACTGTGGTTTTGATTTGCATTTGTCTAATGATCAATGATGTTGAGCTTTTTTCATTTGATTTTTGGCCACATATATGTTTTGTTTTCAAAAGTATCTTCATTTCATTTGCTCACTTTTCAATGGGTTTTTTTTTTTTTCTGGTAAATTTCATTAAGTTTCTTGTCGATGCTGTATATTAAACTTTAGTCAAGTGCATACTTTGCAAATATTTTCTCCCAATATATAAGTTGTCTGTTCACTCTGTCAAGAGTTTACTTTGCTGTGCAGAAGCTCTTTAGTTTAAGTAGATCCTATTTGTCAATTTTTGCTTTTGTTGCAATTGCTTTTGGTGTCTTTATCATGATATCTTTGCCCATTCCTATGTCCAGAATGGTATTGCCTTGGCGGTATTCCAGGGTTTTTTTACTTTTGGGTTTTACATTTAAGTCTTTAGTCGACCTTGAGTTAATTTTTGTATATGGTATAAGGAAATGGTCAGTTTCAATCTTGCACATATGGCTAGCCAGTTTCCCAGCACCATTTATTGAAATGAGAATCCTTCCTCCATTGCTTGTTTTTGACAGCTTTGTTAAAGATCAGATATTGTAGGTGTGTGGCCTTATTTCTGTGTTCTCTCTTCTGTTCCATTGGTCTATGTGTTTGTTTTTGTACCAGTACCATGCTGTTTGGTTACTATAGTTTGAATTCGGGTACTATGACGCCTCCAGCTTTGTTCTTTTGTTTAGGGTTGCCTTGGTTATTTGGACATTTTGTTGTTGTTTTTCCACATGAATTTTAAAATAGTTTTTTCTAGTTCTTTGAAAAATCTCAATGGCAATTTAATAGGAATAGCATTGAATCTATAAATTGCTTTGGGCAGTATGGCCATTTTAACAATATTGATTCTTCCTCTCTGTAAGCATGGCTATTACTTACTTGAATAAAAAAATGTTTAGAATTCATAGACAAGAGCCTAATTTCCATTATATACAAAGAGATACTAAAATTCAAAAACAAAATATTATGTGATATATGTACAGTATTACTTATTGCAGCATTGCTTGGAATAGCCAGAAAAGTTGGAAATACATGCTCATCAGAAAGGACTGGTTACATATATTATATGCATGGCTATAATATATTAGGTATCCATTTTAAAATGAGATTGTTTATTTTAAATTGATACAAATATATGCTATAAGATATATTGTAAAGGCATAAAAAATAGAGCCCAGCCAGGCATTGTGGAAGGTGCTTATAGTCCCTGATACTTGGGAGTCTGGGGCAGGAGGATAGTTTGAGCCCTGGAGCTCTGGGCTGTAGTTTACTGTACTAATTGGGTTATCCACAGTAAGTTTGGTATCAATATAGTGACCTCTTGAAGTGGGGGACCACCAGGTGGCCTAGGGGTGTGAATTAGCCCAGGTCAGAAGTGGAGCAGGTCCAAACACCCAGGCTGATCAGTAGTGGGATCAAGCCTGTGAATAGCCACTGCATTTCATCTGGGCAACACAGTGAGTCTGTGTCTCTTGAATATATATATATATTTTATGTATACTTATGTATCTTTAGAAAGATAACCTATAAGAAATTTATAGTAGTGTTTGCCTACACTAGCATATAGGGAGCTAACAGATAAAGATGAGAGAAAAATTTTTATTGTTAAAAGTGAATTAATTATATACTCAAAATTTAAATTAATTTCTTTTGAAAACAGAATATGTTGTAGAAGCCATTATGGGGAAGCTTCCAACAAAGCATCATGAGGAGTTTAATAGAAAGTTAGAAGATAACTGATTTGGCAGGAAAGAGAATCAGTTCAGTTTGAGACATACTGAATGAGTTTAGTGTTGGAATAATTGAATTTGTCATACTAGGGTATATGCAGATAGAGTTGGCAATGTGGGTTTGGAATTTTTGAGACTGTTTAGCTCCACATGGTTTCAAACCTACAGCACTAAGCTACCTCCATCCCATATGCATGCCAAGACTTGTTTTCAGTACCTACTGTAGTTTAAGCCCAAAACACTGACTTCTATTTTCTAAACTGGAGATCATTGGAGTTGAGGACACTAAATCATTGTGTGAGGTTCATGTTGAAGTTAAGAGATATTAATGAAGACCACAAGCCAAGTGTGATGTTACACTATATAATTTTCCCTTATATTTTTTCACTACTATGTTTCATACCAGTTGTGGACATTGACTGTATTTGCTTATTTTAATAGTTTTTAACAGTTCAGCTGGAAATAACACAATGATATTTCATGTGGTGAGCCATCTCTCTCTATTTTCATTCTCTTTCAGGAGGGACCGACCTATATCCCTGGAACTTATATACCAGACACAGGACTGATCTGTGTCCCTGGAACCTATATCCCAGACACAAACAGAGACCTATGATGAGAGCCAGTCCGGTTCATCTCTGTGCCCATAGAGAGAGCAGCTGAGTTTAAAGAATGATTTTCAAATCTGGGACATTTTTATGTCTATTCAAATAGGGATGATTGCTCTTCTACCAGGGCCACTTGCTAAGATACAAGAGTGTAAGCCTAGAAATTTTGGAGTCAACTACATAGAGTGAGTGAGCTATTGGAGAATGAAGTCAACAACCAAGAAAGCAGAAGTGTAAGTCTGTGTGGGTGTGCCAATGCACATATGTGCCTGAAAGAGAATAAATCCAGATTACCTTATTTGAATTCCTAAATCAAATCCAAACTACTTATGAAACATCATTTCCTGAACTAAAAAACTCTATCTGTCCATCCATCTATCGATCTATTGTCTATCTCTTCAACCAGTTTCAGTTGAGGTTTTATTACTTAAAAGAGATCTGATTTATACAACATTACACTTGCCAATATAGTAGGCATAATTAGAAGCTCCTCCATGATTCAAATTCTTTCTCTATTTAAGTTAAGACCCAATTCCATAAAATTTGTGAACATTGTATATATAGTTCTTTGCCAAGCAATTCAAATAGGCTCAACTGTTCTTATAGCTCTTTATCTCAATATACTTCAACAAATGTGTTGGATAACTACTATAGTCAAGTCTCTGCCTCACTAAAACAAGCAATCACATAGAAGCAAAGTGTAGAGTTAGTTAACTGACTCAGTAAGGCCGAACACAAAACTCTAGTGCTTGAATTTTGACATGGGACAAGAACTATGTTAATAAGAAGGCAGATTTTTTTTTGTGGCTTGTCTTATTTTATTATTAACCTAGAGCTTCACTTTTCTATAATGTGTATCTTTGAATTTCTGTTTAGCTTTAAAAGAGAAGAAAAATGTGCAGCCTTCTTTTAAAAAGCACAAATATCACTGAAATTGAAGTCAATATAACAATATATTTTAGAACACATGGCTCAGACCTATGTAACTTAAGAGTTCACTTTTCAGGGTGGCTGGCAAGGTGGACGAATAGGAACAGCTCTGGTCTGCAGCTTCCAGAGAGATCAGTGCAGAAGGTGGGTGATTTCTGCATTTCTAACTGAGGTACTCATCTCATTGGGACAGGTTAGACAGTGGGTGCAGTCCACGGAGGGTGTCAAAGTAGAGGAGGCATCTACTTTGACAAAGACAGTGGGTGCCAAAGTAGAGGAGGCATCACCTCACCTGGGAAACACAAGAGGTTGGGGAACTCCCTCCCCTAGCCAAGGGAAGCCATGAGAGACTGTGCCATGAGTAACAGTGCATTCTGGCCCAGATACTGTGCTTTCCCCACAGTCTTCACAACCCACAGACCAGGAAATTCCCTCGGGTGCCTACATCACCAGGGCCCTGGATTTCAATCACAAAACTAGGCTGCCATTTGGGCAGACCTGGAGCTAGCTGCAGGAGTTTTTTCTTTATACCCAGGTGGCGCCTGGAATGCCAGCAAGACATAACCATTCACTCCCCTGGAAAGGGGGCTGAACCAGGGAGCCAAGTGGTCTAGTTCAGCAGATCCCACCCCCATGGAGCCCAGCAAGGTAAGATCCACTGGCTTGAAATTCTCACTGCCAGCACAGAAGTCTGAAGAAGAGGATCACCAGCAGATCTGCAGCAGAGGGGCCTGACTGTTAGAAAGAAAACTAACAAACAGAAAGGAATGGCATCAACATCAACAAAAAGGACATCCACACAAAAATCCAATCCAAAGGTCACCAACATCAAAGACCAAAGGTAGATAAATCCATGAAGATGAGGAAAAAAAAAAAAAAAACGGTGCAAAAAGGCTGAAAATTCCAAAAACCAGAACACCTCTTCTCCTCCAAAGGATCACAACTTCTCGCCAGCTGTGGAACAAAACTGCATGGAGAATGAGTTTGATGAATTGACAGAAGTAGGCTTCAGAAGGTGGGTAATAAACTCCTCCAAGATAAAGGAGCATGTTCTAATGCAATGCAAGGAAGCTAAGAACCGTGAAAAAGGGTTACATGAATTGCTAACTAGAATCACCACTTTAGAGAAGAAGATAAATGACCTGATGGAGCTGAAAAACACAGCACGAGAACTTCGTGAAGCATACACAAATATCAATAGCTGAATCGATCAAGCAGAAGAGTGGATATCAGAGATTGAAGATCAACTTAATGAAATACAGTGTGAAGACAATATTAGAGAAAAAAGGATGAAAAAGAATGAACAAAGCCTCCACGAGATATGGGACTATGTAAAAAGATCAAACCTACGTTTGATTGGTGTACCTGAAAGTGATTGGGAGAATGGAACCAAGTTGGAAAACACTCTTTAAAATATTGTCCAGGAGAACTTCCCCAACCTAGCAAGACAGGCAAACATTCAAATTCAGGAAATACAGAGAACACCACAAAGATACTCCTCGAGAAGAGCAACCCCAAGACACATAATCGTCAGATTCACCAAGGCTGAAATGAAGGAAAAAATGTTAAGGGCAGCCAGAGAAAAAGGTCAGGTTACCCACAAAGGGAAGGCCATTAGACTAACAGCAGATCTCTCTGGAGAAACTCTACAAGCCAGAAGAGAGTGGGGGCCAATACGCAACATTCTTAAAGAAAAGAATTTTCAACCAAGAATTTCACATCCAGCCAAACTAAGCTTCATAAGCAAAGAAAAAATAAAATCCTTTACGGACAAGCAAATGCTGAGAGATTTTGTCACCACCAGGCCTGCCTTACAAGAGCTCCTGAAGGAAGTGTTAAATATGGAAAGGAAAATCTGGTACCGGCCTCTGCAAAAACATACCAAATTGTAAAGACCATTGACAACATGAAGAAACTGTATCAACTAAAGGGAAAATAACCAGCTAGCATCACAATGACAGGGTCAAATTCACACATAATAATACTAACCTAAAATGTAAATGGGCTAAATGCTCCAATTATAAGACACAGACTGGTAAATTTGATAAAGAGTCAAGACACATCTCTATGCTATATTCAGGAGACCCATCTCATGTACAAAGACACATATATGCTCAAAATAAAGGGATGGAGGAATATTTACCAAGCAAATGGAAAACAAAAAAATAGCTGGGGTTGCAATCATAGTCTCTGATAAAACAGACTTTAAACCAACAAAGATCAAAAGAGACAAGGGCATTACATAATGGTAAAGGGATCAATGCAGCAAGAAGAGCTAACTATCCTAAATATATATGCATCCAATACAGGAGAGCCCAGATTCATAAAGCAAGTTCTCAGAGACCTAAAAATAGACTTAGATTCCCACACAATAATAGTGGGAGACTTTAACACCCCACTTTCAATATTAGACAGATCACTGAGACAGAAAATTAACAAGAATATTCAGGACTTGAACTCAGCTCTGGGCCAAGGAGACCTAACAAGAAACTTGAACACATTTACAAGAAAAAAACAAACAATCCCATCAAAAAGCAGGCAAAGGATATAAACAGACACTTCTCAAAAGAAGACATTTATCCGGCCAAAAAACATGAAAAAAGGCTCATCATCACTGGTCATTGGAGAAATGCAAATCAAAATCACAATGAAATACCAGTTAGAATGGCGACCATTCAAAAGTCAGGAAACAACAGGTGCTGGAAAGGATGTGGAGAAATAGAAACGCTTTTACACTGTTGGTGGGAGTGTAAATTAGCTCAACCACTGTGCAAGACAGTGTGGCAAGTCTTCAAGGATCTAGAACTAGAAACACCATTTGATCCAGCAATCTCATTACTGGGTATATACCCAAAGCATTATAAATCATTCTGCTAGAAAGACACATGCACACATATGTTTATTACAGCACTATTAACAATAGCAAAGACTTGGAACCAACCCAAATGCCCATCAATGAGACTGGATAAAGAAAATGTGACATATATACACCATTGAGTACTATGCAGACATAAAAAAGGATGAGTTCATGTCCTTTACAGGGACATAGATGAAGCTGGAAACCATCATTCTCAGCAAACTAATACGGGAACAGAAAACCAAACACCACATGTTGTCACTCATAAGTGGAGTTGAACAATGAGAACATATGGACATGGGGAAGGGAACATCACACACCGGGGCCTGTCAGGGGCAGGGATAGCATCAGGAGAAATAACCTAAAGTAGATGATGGATTGATGGATGCAGCAAACCACCATGGCACGTGTATACCTATGTAACAAACCTACATGTTCTGCACACGTATCCCAGAACTTAATATATAATTAAGAAAAACAAACATGTTATTCGTTCTAAACTTAAAAAAATTTCACTTTTAAAAATGTATATCAAATATATTATAAATTATATATTGTTATGTTTTACTCTGCCCTGAAATAATACATAACATCTATGTCTAATGGTATTTACATATTAGTAGTAGCTGAAATTGCATAGATGTGGATTTGCTGCCAAAAAAAAAAAAAAAAGCAGTTATTTTGGGATCTCTACAGTTAGAAACCTCAACATAGATTTTTACAGTGCTGAGTAAGCTTGGATAAAATTAAAGCATAAAATTTCCCCACATGGCTACTTTGGTTATCCTTGGGAATAGTATTCATTTGAGAATTTTTATTTCAAATAGCTAACACATGGAAGTATTTTTTTTCTTTTTGCTTGATGTGGACCAAATTAATGAAAGTAATAAAACAAGCAGACAGAAATAGTCTGTCAAAGACAGTTGTAAGACATTTTGCATAGAAATGTCCTTGTATTTTGACATTCTGATTTCTTGTTTTCTGACAGTGCTGTAATTTGCTTTAAGAATTGTTTTAATCAGTTGCCAAATGTTTCTTGTGCCACACTGGATAGAAATAATTGAATTTTGTAAAGATATAGCACAGTAGCTTGGATATGATTAAATTTTTTTTTCATTGACCCTTCTTGCTTTCAAAGCCAAGGTCTAATTAAAAACAATGCATTCTTAAAAAAGATTATCACCAAAGATAGTTTTAATAAAGCTTTGCAGGTTAGTTTTGATAACACTGTCATTTTCTTTAACTAGAGGGCTAACGTTGTTGCTTCAATGACCAAAGTGAGTAATTAAGCATCTTTCAGCCAGCCTATGTTTAAACTGCAGTTTCTCAGAGCTTGTAAATCCATGAAAATAAATCTCTCTGGGACCATCTCAACTCAAGAAGGATATTTTTAAATGAGCTATAGAACTGAACTTTGCTCTTTCCCTAAAGTGTCACAGATTGCAGAATGCTTATTTATAGAACTACTTTAAAGACAATCACAGCCTCTTCTTCTAAAAGGAAAACTGTTTTTACTATTTTTTATTTCACTTTGAGATGAAAGCCAGCTTCCTAAACTTATGAAATTCTATTCATAAAAGGCAAGATTGCATTCTAAAGAAAGAAAAATATGATTTAAAAAAGTAGGAAATACCAAACCATGATCTTTTGTCAACTTCTAGAACTTTTACAACTAGAAAAGGCCTCAGAAACTATCTGAGGAAAAAAAGATTTTTTTTTTTTTGTACAAACATGCTATTTTGCCTATTCAATATGTCCTATCTTTTCTGTTAGTGATAATTCCATTCTCCTTTGCAAAATTGCTCCCCCACTGCACCCCATGGTTCATTGTGTATATATTCCATATTCTATTAATTCCTACTACCTAATTTTCTACTTTATTGATGTCTGTTCTTTTCAAGGCCTGGATTTTCATCTTTCTTTCCATCTGTAAGCTACTCTGGGTACTTCTAATTAAGTCCATTTTGGCTGGTGAGAACTCACAGTGGTGTCTGTTGCCTGTTCTCAAACAGTCCTTGCTGACTTTAGTCCATTAAATGCAAGCCAAATTAGGACAAGAACAGTGTCCATTGATGCTTCATGCCCTAATGTCCTTGAGCACAGTAAGTGCTCAAAAATATTTATATAATTAATTAATAAAACTTAGAGGAATGTTGTAAGTGAAACCTCACAGTTGGATTATTGGAGAGCCTCAGTTAACTTTTCTTTGACTTTTTTTTCCATGATTTTTACCCAATGCACAGCCTTTTGCTAAAACTCTCTATGCCCTTCTCTGAGAAACAACTGCTTACTATTGCTGTTTCTTGACACATGTGTCAGTTCTTTCTTATGGTCAATTTACATTGTGCTTCTGGTGTTTTACCTAGGCATAAAAGTATTCCAGGAAGGCCATTGTATGTCTAATTTATTAAGGGCATGATCCTTAGAATAATAAATTAAAAATTATGGTATAAAATTGAATACTAATTGTGACTAATTATTTCTTCACTCATATTCATTCAACACACAGTGTACCAGACACTATTTGGATAAAAGGAAGTATAAGGTCTCAGGGTTCAGGTAACAATATAGCTAGAACATAAAGAACTTCTTGACTTCAAAGATAGTTTTCCAAAGGGTAAAGACAAACTCTTAAATGTAACCCATAAGTGTACCCAGCGTCTGGCCTCACTTTTCCTTTTTCACCTCAGGTTTCGTCTGCTCTGAACCATCAGAGCTTCCTAGTCCCACACCCATTTTACTACAGATCCCTCATGTAATCTGGAATCTCAAAGGAATGTCTTGGGCCTCTACTCATGTCCTTGCATGTACTGTTGGCTCTACTTCTAATGCCATTCCCCAGGCCTTTGGTTATCAACCTTTAAGGTCCAGGAAAAAACAGAGTAACTCATTCCTGTGTAGTTTTCAGTTCTTCCTCCTTTATCTCTTAGAGCTTTTTCTACAAACGTCCATGCTACTATTAAATACATTTTAACATAATTATTTTTAAATGTTTACTTCTCGCAGTATTCTACAAGCTCCTCAATGGTAAGAATTAGATCTTTTTGGTTTAGTTATTTTCCCCATCTTTCCCTCTGCTGACTACCACATTGTAAGGTCAATGTATGTTTGACAAACAGAAGTATAAATGAATTGAAATGATAAAAACCACAAACTCTTACCTCCTAAGCCAGGGTTGTTTCCATTATACCAAGCTGACTTGATCTATAATAGACAGGACAACAGATACTATGTTGTGCTCTAACTATAAATCAAAGTTATTTCCTTTAGTTGAAGTTATACTTATGATAAAGAGTGGAAAGAGGAATATATATATTTTTTCTGATAGTTTAGGCTATGCTTCCAAATCTATTCTTTCAGTTAAAAACACCTAGTTAATGATTCCACTTCTTTGTTTTTCTTTTTGTGTGGATATATATGAGCCTTAAGCTCATCTAATATTGTGGTTTATATTCATTTAATTCCAATTATAAATGTAATTCCAATTAAATAAATAAACAAATGTCAACCCTCAAGCTTTGCTTTGGTTGAATAACACGAAATAAACACAGCTTGTAGCCCTAATTAACCAGGTAATTGGTTCTGTGTAGACTTGGTCTGTGTTTGCTTGATAGTGTATCTTCATTCTCAAGCCATGGTTTCTATTAGACTTAATTATGCCCCCCTGCTACTTTAAATCGAGGGTGTCCTCAAAATGAGTGTTGCGTCTATTAAATTTAATTACTTCCTTCTGTGGATCAAGTGCCTAAGATGCTGCTATTAAAAGGAAGTTTTTATTAAAAGAGGATGCTCCTAAACTGGAACATACATTTATAAAACAACTTCCAATATCATAACATGGCTCTGATGGGCTGTTTGCAATTATTGCATGAACTCATTATTTTTATTAAACATGCTTTATGGAGTAAAATGTCTCAAATAAACATTGCTACATATTCAATTTTTTTTTTCTTGGCATGTCCTCTGCACATTGATCGTTTGTTCTCCTTGATCGATATTTCAACAGGGAAATGACATATGTATTCTAGGCATATTGTGGCTAATGGCTACTGGTACATAAACCTTGAAGCTATATATGCTTTCTAATAATTAATTTATTAGTAAAATCCCTAAGAGTGTTATAATAGAAACTGAAAGGTGATAGAAAGAGGAAAAACTCAACGGAGAAATGTGCCAGCTGTGTACCAAGATCTGTTATTACAAACACTTTTAACTCAAATACTTGAACTCTGGGGGATTTTATCACTGGAATTTTCATTTCAGAATTGTCGCAACTTAATTCCATTGACCTTCAGATGCATTTATAAGCAACCTTAGCACTGATGATTTGTCTAAAGAATCTAAAGCAACATTAGAAAAACAGAACAAATACCTTACCCTATTGTCTATTAATAAAAACACTTTCTTGTGGTTATAATACATATGTGTGCAAGTCTGTGTTGGACATAGACTAACTGTGTAAATTTGGGAAATTTTTTTTTTTAGTAAAATGAAGGTAATCATTATAATTCTCACCTTACCAGTCTAACGTGGTGGTCAAGATGATAAAATAAGAATGCTCTGAAATTTTCACATTAATATTAATTTAAAATACCACTGTTTGAAAAAGTATATAAGTTTAAGACAGAAAATTAAAAATCATAAAAAAAATGATGCTAAGCTATTTTGCACATTCGGTCAAAAATGCCCAGCTCCTTAAAACAAAAAACAAAAAACAAAAAACCATCTACAGAATTCTGAAGTACTTTGAATAAATTTTTGCCCTAGCTAATGGTATGCTTTGACTGTCCCTAAACCATCATTTAAAGTGACAATTATTTTCTCACCTATTATTACTTTCTTCCAGATAATAGCACATGCCAAAATATTAATGATCAAAAGCATTTTTTAGCCAGGTGCAGTGCCTCGCGCCTGTATTTCCAATACTTTGGGAGGCAGATGCGGGTGGATCACTTGAGGTCAGGTGTTTGAGACCAGCCTGGCCTCAAATGGTGAAATCTCATCATATGACAGCAACAAGAAAATAAGCTAGGCATGGTGGAAAGTGTCTGTAATTCCAGCTACTCGAGAGGCTGAGGCAGGAGAATCGTTTGAACCCAGGAGGTGGAGGTTGCAGTGAGCCGAGATTGTGACACTGCACTCCAGCCTGGGTGGAGGGAAACTTCGTCTCAAGCAAAACAAACAAACAAACAACAACAAAACAAAACAAAACAAAACAAAAACACACACAAAAAAATAAGCAGTTTTCAACATGCAAAAAAATGTCATTTATTGCAAATTACTTGGGCCAGTTTCCAAGTAAATAATTTTACATGATCTAGGCATTTAAATGAACTGTCTATGCTCAATTACCTGCTCCTACACCATCCTACATCACGGTCCTAGGTGCTTTTTGCTGCTACTCTAAAATTTTGCTCTGTTTCCATATCTCTGGATTGTAAATGATTCAAAACACATTAAAATTGTAAAGCCGTTTAGTTAATGTGGAACTAGTCTTTGATCCTGGGTAATTAGAAAGGAAAGATATTGTCTGTATTATGTGAGGAAGTATCCAAAGGGCCTATTCTCTAAAGAATTGTAAACTATGGTGAAGTGGGAGGGAAAGAAAAGAAAAGGTCTGTCCCCATTAAAGACAGACTCTTTAATTCTGCATGGCTCTTGACAAGTCTAACTCCAGTTGTTGTAAGTTAAAAACAAAAATGAAAACTTCAAACAATCCCTTCAAAAAATGGGTGAAGGATATGAACAGACACTTCTCAAAAGAAGACATTTATGCAACCAACAGACACATGAAAAAATGCTCATCATCACTTGCAAATCAAAACCACAATGAGATACGATCTCACACCAGTTAGAATAGTGATCATTAAAAAGTCAGGAAACAACAGGTGGCTAGAGAGAATGTGGAGAAATAGGAACGCTTTTACACTGTTGGTGGGACTTTAAACTAGTTCAACCATTGTGGAAGACAGTGTGGTGATTCCTCAAGGATCTAGAACTAGAAATACCATTTGACCCATCCATCCCATTACTGGGCGTATACCCAAAGGATTATAAATCATGCTGCTATGAAGACATATGCACACATATGTTTATTGAGGCACTATTCACAATAGCAAAGACTTGGAACCAACCCAAATGTCCATCAATGATAGACTGGATTAAGAAAATGTGGTACATATACACCATGGAATATTGTGCAGCCATAAAAAAGGATGAGTTCATGTCCTTTGTAGGCACATGGATGAAGCTAGAAACCATCATTATGAGCAAACCATTGCAAGGACAGAAAACCAAACACTGCATGTTCTCACTCATAGGTGGGAATTGAACAATGAGAACACTTGGACACAGAGTGGGGAACATCACACACTGGGGCCTGTCATGGGGTGGGGGTAGGGGGATAGGGTGAACAATGAGAACACTTGGACAGAGTGGGGAACATCACACACTGGGGCCTGTCATGGGGTGGGGGTAGGGGGATAGGGGGTAGGGATAGCATTAGGAGATATACCTTGTGTAAATGATGAGTTAATGGGTGCAGCACTCCAACATGGCACATGTATACATATGTAACAAACCGGCATGTTGTACACATGTACCCTAGAACTTAAAGTATAATAATAATTTAAAAAGATGTTTAATGTGTGTCATACAGAAAATAATAATAATAATAATAATGAAAACAATAATACTAATAAGAGCAATGACTAACATTTATCTAGTGTTTATATGTGTTAGACATTTTGCCAAACACTTTATATACATTTCCTAATTAAATTCTTTCAGCAATCTTACTAGGTAGGTACAAATCTTATTCTTACTTTGCGAATGAAGAAAGTCAGACATAAAGAGTTTGAGTGAATTGCTGAGTACCACATACTAGGATTCAAACTAAGGGTTATCTGATATGAGTTCACTCTTAATTTCTGTATTATAATGCAAGAAAGGCAAAATTTAGCTCAATGGAGCTTGATCTAAGTTCTACAACAACAGAATGAGATTGTCGGTCAGTAATTCCTATTCATAGAAATTGAAAATGATAGAGTAACAAATTTATGGATGAAGAAATAAAGCTCAGAGCTGCAAAATGTCTTTTTCATCACTACAAAACTGACTAGAAGCAGAGATGAGATAGATGCCAGGTCTAGTAATCTTTTCATCATATCCTATGTTTTACCCAGTTGTTGCTGAGGAGTACCTGTAAGGATTTTGTACAGGCGTTTGCACAAGAAGTGGTGCAGTGGATGCGTTAGCCAGTGTTATTTTTTTTCCTGTTTTTAGAAAGAATGTCTTTCATATTCTTCCACCTGTAATTTGCACTAGCCCTCTGATCATAGAGATGAGCAATAGTAGTTAGCAAATGTTATAACCTATTTCCCAGACAATAGTGGTTGGCTCAAAGGATGGACAAATCCAACTCTCTGCTTAATATTAATCCATGAGTATTTACAAATTTCATGTGCTTTCCCACTGAAGTTGCTAAAATGTGGTTGTTTTAAAGCTTATGATCACTAAAAGGAAATTGAGCCGACACACAGCAAGAAACAAAAGTGAGAGAAGGTCGAAGAAAATCCCAGTACCGTTAAACTGTGGGTTCTAAATCTTGAATTCATCTGTTGTTTGTTTTTTAAAAATTCTATTCTGTAAATATGCCTAAATCCCTCCTTTACTATATGGGTCAATTAATTTCTCTTTTCTTTGAGTTAGTTTGAGTTGAATTTAAGTTTCTTGCAACTGAAAGACCAAAGTCCTAGCTACAAAAGATGGAAGGGCTGAACTCTGTTTCCCTTGAGGTGTCTTCCAAGTCACTGTGAGTCACTAATCGTTATGTCTGCTATGTTTAGTCATTCACCACTATTGCCTATTCCACCAATTCATCAAAGTACCCAAAAAGTCAGCTGGAGCCACTCACTCACTGTGAGGTTAAATTAGAACCCCTCCAACAAGTAGCCCTGTTTCCAAATGTAAGAAAGTCTAAAATTGAATCCTAATATTCATAAAACCTTTTGTTTTCTTCAGGGGAATTTAAAACACTGTAGCTAGAAACATTTTTTAACACCACAAGCCAGCAGCATTTGAATTAATTCCTATAAGAGAAAAATATTGTTTTCTTCAAAGAAACTCCCTTGCAACTTTATGCACCCACTGTATACTCCCAAACAGTTGTCACTTTATCATGTACATATGGAAGTTGACATGAGTATTTACTGCGCCTGAAATTTCGTTTTAATTATCTTGATGCTTCTTGGAAACAAGTCTGAAGCCTACAGGCAACATAGCCAAAATATATGAACTCTTCAAATCATTGCAAAATTTCTTGTTCAGAATATTCCATTATTTTGAATAACAATTTGTGGATAGGTTGATCATCAGCAACTAATGTACACATAGTAATGCCAACCAAAGCTAGGAATTATAGACAATTACAATGTACCTAAAACATAATTGTGGCACTCCCAGTGAGTATAAAATTATTACAATTGTAATGATGCCTACAAACTCAAAAACTCCAAGTACATGTTGCTAGTTCTACATTACTTTTCATACTCAACTAAAAAGAAATATGTATAATGTGAAAACTGACATTGGGGAACAAAAACTGGCTAAGATATGAGTCATAACAGACACTACAGTATTAATCTTTCTGTTGAACTGTAGTCACACTATCACAGGTTTAAAATGAATTCCAAGCCTTTATATCTATAATTATTCTTAGAGAGAAGCAAAAAAACACAGAGATTTCCAGGAGCTGTCAGATAATCAAGAAGTGACCCTCTTCAGACCACTGACACCAGTTGGTGAATTGAAAGTTTTTCAAAGTCAAAGTATTGAAGAAGTGCCCAAAAAGATGTGTCCACGATGGGCTTATCCAGCTGTCTGTAACTTTAAGTCACTGACTTTGAGTCAAGACTTGTCAATGGAGTGACCTTATGAAGGTCAAGGCACAGTAGGAATTATTGAATAGATTGATTAAGCATCAGTCTTAGTGCAGGATTATGTCTAATTTTCTTAAGTGCCACTTAGGCAATAAATAGGGCGGGAAGAAGTTCACAACATACTAAACACCTGATATTTCTCTCCTTAGCCATCCATATAGAGGTAGTCATTCCAAGCACACTAACTTATTTGAAGCCAAGGCTGTGGAATAAAATTCTATTTTCAGTTGTCTTAGTATACTAATGTGACACTATCTCCTCTGGAAATAATTTAAACTAATTTTTTAAATCGTAAACTGGAAAATAAATTAAAAGCCACTGTATGCTTCTCACATCTCCTTAACTAATTGGTAATTAAAAATAAGATTCAGCATCAAAATGTCCTAGGCTCTTTTCCTGGGAATTAATAGCCTTCGAATCATGACATCCTTTTGAGCAAACATTATTCAAAATGTAAAGGACAGAATCTCACTAGGCAAAAAACAATTAGCTTTAAATCTTTACACCCTTATTTAATGTTTTATTAAAAAAATCATAGTAATAGATAATTTAGCTGCCTTCTTCTAGCCCACTCCTCATCAAACAATCCACCCATTGGGGGCATCTTTCTTTTCCCCACCTTCCCACTTATGCATATCTTACATGCATGGAGACTTCTTCAAGTTTAAATAGAGATGCATATTAAAAACATTGAATAGTCAAAGTGAATGAAAAATATCGACTTGGATAAAAAACACCAACAAAAAATGGTGTCAAAATTAAGAAAAATGATGAAAAAATACACATCCAAACAACTTTGGTATTAATTATTATTAGGATGATCCATATTTGTAAGTCTTTACGAAAATACTTCTCACTTTATCAGCCATTTTGATGACAATAAAGATGATACTATCAGATACAATTTTATAAAAGATAGAGAATAAAGTAGGTTACCGTATAGTTTGGGAATTTTTGAGGATGCTTGGGAAATAACAAATGTTTTGTTGGGTTTGTGATTGTAGCATCACCATTTTCTGAATTGTCTTCATCATCATCAATCATTCATTCATTAAATAGTTGCTATTCCTGTGCCCAGCATGTTACATCATTATCTCGTTACCTTGACAAAGAAGTGAGAAGAAGCAACAAATCCACAAGGTAAGTAGTAAAATCATCTGATATTTGCATATGAAGTGAAGAGAGTAAATAAATGTTCAAGCACATACAGAGATGTGGTTTAGAACTCAAGATTTGAACCTAAACTCTTTGGGAGTCTTGTTTTCTTAGAACTTCTCACAATGGCCAAGAACATGTACTGGTGCCAAACAACCTTTAATTAATTAATATTTTATCAAAGTAAAACAAGGAAAATGTTTAGAGCATTCAATAGTGCTAAGTGCATAGAATAAACACCAGGGTTCCTGCTACTGTCACTCCAATTGTGGAAGGAGAAACTTTTGGATCTTGCTTTTACAGTTCCAAATAACATATTTATGTTGCTGTACCTTGGTAGATAGATGTTCATTGACATTATTCATTAAACTTTCTGTTGTGACAGGTGAGGATTTTAGCTTTCTTACTGTCTACTTTCTTGACCTATATATTTCAACTGTAGTCATATCATAATCTTTGCTTAATGCCATAATCAGGTTTTAATTATTAAGACATCGTAATAAATATTGTTCATTATTGAGTCATAATTTACTACAATTATACTTTCATATTTTTCACTTCTCCTTTTGGTTTCCCTCTAGTTAAACATCATTCATTTTTATGGCTTAATAGTTTTTGGATCTTTTGCCAAAATATTTTACACTATCCAAAAAATCTGAAAAGTCCTCTCAATAAAATATAGCCAGACCTGTCAGAAAATCTGTCAATTTTATTTTTTCCCCTGTAGATATCCTTTCTGGGGTTACTTTCATACTGCTCCAAATTATACCAGTTGCTTTTATTTAAACATGTTGTCAGGCTCTTTTCACAAGATTTCCTTTGACCTCATCTCGGGAATTCTCTTGCAATAGATCCTCTGTTCTTTGAATCCTATCCTTCCCTTTTCTTTCTTTTCTCATTATTTTTGGGGTGTATCCTACATTCAATTTTTATTTAAAGGGTACATGGAAGTAAAATGTTTGAGACAGTGAATGTCTGAAAACATTGTTACTCTACCTTCATACTGAAATCCAGATTCAGTTATATTATTTGAATAAATACATTTTAAAGAAGAAAATCATTTCTCTCTGAATTCTGAAGGCATTTTATCCAGTATCTTCTAATTTTCATTTGGTGTAGCAGATAAAGAGCCTCATGTCGTGCTGATTTCCTATTCTTTGTATGAAACATTTTTATTATCAATATCTGGAGGATTTCAGGATATGTGTTTTATAAGCAGTATTTTGAAGAAAATGTATGATTGCATGCTACAGAGTGAATCCTTTTACATTCATTTTTTTGAACACTTAGTGAGACCTTCCAATGTGGAGACTTATTTCTTGTAGTTCTGGGATTGTTTTCTCTTGTATTATTTCCTTCTTAATTTCTTCCCCAGTGTTTCCTCTGTTGTCTCTTTCTGAAACATCTCCTAAAGGGATATTGTTCTGCCTAACTCACTCAATTTTCTTATATGTTCTCTACTATTTTCTTGATTTTTATCCCCCTAATTTTCAAAAGAATTCCTGACTTATATCCTGCAAAATTTTACAGATGTTTCTAATTTTATCTACTCATTTGTTGAGTTTCTAAAATTCTTATGTTGATCTCTAATTGCAATTTTTATAGCTTTTGTATAGCTTCCTCTGCTCTTATTTTGGGTTTTCCCAAAGGGTACAGATTATACAGTTTTGAAGCGTTCTACTTTTTGCAGAGCTTTTTCATCCTAACTTTTTTGTAAACCTTTTCTTTTATAAAAGTGTGTTTATTTGGTCATTTCCCACCTTGGAGTTTTTCCTCAAGTTGTGGCCAGCTTTGGCAATTTGTTTGAACTTTATTTGGTGCTCCCAAATGTCTATATCTATATGTCTCTTACCTGGAGTTGTCCAGTTTAGCCAGAGAAGGATACGCCTATATTATTCCTTGAAGATAGTAAGTCTCTCTGTAATTTTTCTAAAAGTTAGGAAGAAAATGAGAATTCAAGCCTCATAATTCAGAAAGCAGCATCTGCCTTCTTTGGATCCTGAAGTAGGGAGTAGCTAATTGAATTGTTTCAAAGATTAAATCTTCTATCTCTTGAAATGTGGAAGATTTATCCACCTGCCCGTGAATAGTGGAACTTACAATCTTGGGTTCTTCTTGTTTTATAATCAGACTTTTAAACAGTATCTGTTTTCATCATATCCAACACCAACTTTAATTACAGTATTTTTATCAACCTGTGCCTCAAAAAGTTAAGCCTTCCAGGAGTAAGTCAGTGTATACTTTATTAACATTTTCTTCATCAAGGAAGAAAATTTCACGATTTTTGATTTTCTGCTTAGTCTATCTTCAGCTCTCCATCTTTTTATATTGTCATTTGAAGATATTAATTTATCTTAGATTCATTAAACCCAGAATTTGCATTTCTGTTTCTTGTTTCTCTTCCAGTATAAGGAGGAGAAAGCATATAGAATTTTTTTCTCTACTAACTTGAAACTTAAAGCTAACTAATACTGAAATTAACCAGTTGGTGTGGTAAAGTTTAGTGGGAAATTTTAAAGAGAGGAAATCGAGTTAATTAAATAAGCACCACAGCAATCTCAACCAACTGTATCAATTCAACTATTCACAATGCAAGAGGTGACACTAATTACTTCACTATCTTTGGTGGACAGATCATTCTATCTGTGGATACAAACATGCTGCTTTACAATCTGTATTATACTCTCAAAGAAGTTTACTTGATATTCGTGGCAACTCAGACAGTGACACTTGCTAAGTGGCCACAATTACTTATTTGCTAGTTTTCCATAATATAATCTAGAAACAAGGTTTTCAAAGATTGGGAAAAATGATGCACACGACCTTTTGTGTGGAACAGAATTATTATGAAAAAAACATAACTTTTGTAAATTATTTTAAAACCAATACCATCACCATATGTAAACTGTAATATTACATTAGAACTTATGAAGTCCTCAGGATTAGATGATCATAATACTCCAACTTCAGCAGATGTTAAAACTTATAGGCACGAATAGAACTCAAACACACTTTTTAATGTTTCAAAGTTTCAATAACTTCTGCTGTAACTATTAGACATTGTAATATACACTGTTGCCCACTTAATATAGAATTCTTCAAAATATCACCAATCTGTTCATAAATCAAAATTAACATTTTTAAAAAGCATGCAATAAAGGAGACACCAGCCTGACAGAGTTTGGCCAGTTTTTCAGAAGGAGAAGCAGTAAGCTGGATATTTACGGAACTTGGGGTCTGAATTTATATGTGTTAAGAAAGGTCTTTCAGGGAAAATACATTATTGGGGTAGGACAACATTTAAGATAACAAGTTAAGCTTGATGGACATAGTGAGGCAAAGGTCTTTAAGTAATCTTTGATAAGTAATTTATTGTTTGATAAGCAAGCAGGTTGTTAAGGTAAGCAAACAGTTATCTAAGATATCCTTATATTCAAGAATTCCCTAAAGAAAAAAAAAAAAGCATTTGTATGTAGTTTTGTCTTTCTTAGGGAAGGATTTTTGGAAAACACAATTGAGACATCTTAAACTAGGTGGTCTAATTTTTTTTTTCTAGACAAAGTTTCCTGAACATAAAACTAAGTAATGGTGACAGGGAGTTCCAGCTACATTTCTCTTTAAAACATTGTCCTTTTGGAGTGGATGGCCTTATTCCAAGCTTTGAGACATACATTCTGATTTCTCTGAACCAAGACAATGCACTCATAGCCAAAGCAGTGGCATCAGCAAAATGACGGCTTCAAGCTACTGTACCCCTGCTAAAACATTGCAAACCAAGCAGAAAGTATCAGAACCAAGTTTGTCAAAACTCTGGGAGAGAGTCAAAGGTTTACAGCAGTTAAGCAAACACTGAATCAAGAAAGGTAACTTCAAAATGATAGGAAAGCTTTATGACATTTTTACTTGTATTTTTGCCCCCACTCTTTGGCACAGCACAAATTAAAGAGGAAATCCTGTGTTCCCAGTTTGGAACCCTGATCTCTTGTTCTGGAGGGAGCAAAGACCTTTTTCACAGATTATTGTGTATTTCTATTCTAACCTGCCTGAATGATATCAGGGAGGTTGATTCAGGACACTAATATTTGTTTTACCTACCTCTAAACATAGGCTGGAAAAGTGATGGGCATTGCTCAAAAACACTGCAAGGCAAACTAACCAACCAAGATTTCTGGGCCAAATGATTACAGTCAAAACATATAATAGACTGTGTAAGACCCAGGATCAAAAGCTGGGAGAGTATCTTCAAAAAATTAGGACATCCAAAAAGACTTGTGTGTGCAGGGAATTAAAAAAAAATCTATATTAGAAACCTTGTTTAGGATAAGATCTATGCTCAGAGAAAAATCTGAGAAGGTCATAAACTTTCATCTTAAGCTAAAACTTCAGTTCAAGCCTGGCTAAATATTGAGAAAGTGTCCTACATAGACCCAAGACGCAAAGACTGGAAGAGATTTTTTTTTCTTTTTCTTTTATTCTTCTGTGTATTTGCCCTTAGCTTCTGGAATTTAAATGAATCTCTATTAAAACATTAAGTAAATACAAACAAGAAACCACAGACTGCAGGGATCACACTCAATAAGAAATAGTCTTGTTTCGAGAAGTCACTAAACAAATGGAGGATAACAGCCTTAATAATACTGAAACATGCAAACCCTTGATAAGGGGTGAGATTTATTTACAGAACCACCACATCATAATATTCAAATGTCCACGTTTTAACTGAAAAATCACAAGGCCAAGGAAAGGAAAATGTAGAAAATATTAGAAAATATAGATAAAGTATTAAAGGACATCAGAAAAATTACGTATAACAAAATGAGAATATCAATGAAGAGAAATTATAAAGAGAAACAAAGCAGAAATTTTGGAGCTGAAAAGTGCAACAAGTAAAATGAGAAATTTACTAGAGGCATTCAACCATGGATTCAGGCAGACAAAGGAAAGACACAGAGAATGGAGGGGACCGTGAAAACCATCAAGTAAATCAACATGTTTATTATAAAATTTCCTAGGTGTGGGTGGGGGTGGAAGGTGGAATATAGAAAGAAAGGGTCAGAAAGTTTATTTGAAGAAATAGCTAACAATTTCCTAAATTTAATGAAAGATATGATTTTATAAATCCAAAAACCTCGATAACCTCCATGTAGGATAAACTCAGAGACTCATATGAAGACATATTATGAAATTTTGAAATTCAAAGAAAAAGAGAAAATAGTAAAAGTAAGAAAAAGACATTCATTTCATACAAGGATTCTTCAATAAGATTAACAGCCAATTATTTATCAGAATCCATATAAGCAAGAAAACAATGGGATGTTATATTAAAAGTGCTAGGAAACAATTGTCCACCAAAAATTCTATACCCACAAAATCATCCTTCAAGATAAGAGATTGTGACATCTCACCTTAATAACATGAAGAAGTAATTACCACAAAATTTACCCTATAACCAATGCTAAAAGGGAATCTTCAGGTTGAAATGAAAAGATATTAGACTAACTAAAAGCCATATAAATAATTAAAGATCTCTGGTTGTAGTAAATACATAGGCAATTTAAAAAGTCAGTATTATTGTATTATGAGTTTGTAACTCCTCATTTTAATTTTTACAAGCTTTAAGATAAAATAAACTTTTAAAAATACACAGCTGTATTTTGGGGTACACAATGTATAAAGAAGTAATTTGTGACAACAAGACAACAACAACATAAAGAAGAGAGAATGAAACTATAAAAGCATAGTTTTTATGCCATTAAAGTTATACTAGTATCAACTTAAACTAGATTGCTATAAATTTAGAATGGTAAATATACTGTCAATAATAAACACAAAAATATGTTAATAGTTGTGATGGTTAATACTGTCAACTTGATTGGATTGAAGGGTGCAAAGTATTGATCCTAGGTGTGTCTGTGAGGGTGTTGCCAAAGGAGATTAATATTTGAGTCAGTGGGTTGAGAAAGTCAGACGTACCCTTAATCTGGGTGGGCACCATCTCATCAGCTGCCAGCATGGCTAGAATATAAAGCAGGCAAAAAAAATGTGAAAAGACTAGAATGACCTAGCCTCCCAACCTACATCTTTTCACTGTGCTGGATGCTTCCTGCCCCTGAACGTCAAGACTCCAAGTTCTTCAGTTTTGGGACTTGGGCTGGCTCTCCTTGCTCTTCAGCTTGCAGACAGCCTATTGTGGGACATTTCACCTTAATACCTTGAAGAAGTACATTACCACAAAATTTACCCAATGACCGATGCCAAAAGAGAATCTTCATGTTGAAATGAAAGGACATTATATATAATTATACATATATATATAGTATATATAAATATATATTATATTAGATACATACATAATATATATAGTGTATATATATACACTTAATATATACACTCCTAGTTTTGTACCGGTAGAGAACCCTGACCAGTGCAATAATATACACAAAAGGAAATTAGGAGGATATAAAAATAAACTAAGCACAAAAGAATGCAATAATGAAAGGAATGAAGAATGATAAGAACAACAACAACATTCTTTAAGACATAAAGAAACAAATAACAAAATATCAGAAATAACTTCCTCTCTATCAGTAACATTTTTAAATGTAAATAGAACAAAACCTCAATCTAAAGATAATGATTTGCAGAATGGGAAAAAATCCAAATATATGTTGTCTACAAGAGACTCACTTTAGATCCAAAGTGATAACTAGGTTGTCTGTAAAAGTATAGAAAAAGATTTTATGTGTATATATTTATGTGTATATGTTTGTGTATACAATAGTGTATATATATAGTGTATATATGTGTGTATATATGTATATACATATATATGCATGGTGTGTATATATACACTATAGTATGTATATATACTAAAAAAGAGTTCTTGTGGCTATACTAATATCAGACAAAATCTTGAGAATATCAATGAAGAGAAATTATAAAGAGAAACAAAGCAGAAATTTTGGAGCTGAAAAGTGCAATAAGTAAAATGAGAAATTTACTAAAGGCATTCAACCATGGATTCAGGCAAAGGAAAGACACAGAGACTCTAAGTCAAATTGTTACAAAAGACAAGGAAGTATATTATCTGTTAATAAAAGAGTCAAATCACCAAGAAGAAATAATATTAATAAATATGTGCATTAAGCAAAAGTGCTTCAAATCTATGAAGCAAATATTGTCAGAATGAAAGGTCAAAATAGTTCTATAGTAGTAATTAGATACCTAATAACCAGTGTTTAATAATGTATAGGATATCTAAATGGAAGTTCAATATAAAAATAGATTTGAATGACACTATAAACCAACCACACTTTACAGACATATAGACTACACTTCACCTAAAAGCTGCAAGATACACTTTCTTTTGAAGTGCATGTAGAACATTTTCCAGAACAGATTTGTTAGGTCACAAACAAGTCTTAATACATTTTTAAAAATTGATAGCTGACAAAGTATCTTTTCCAACTACAATAGAGTAAAGATAGAAATCAGTAACAGATGGGAATTTGGAAGTTTTAAAACTACATGTAAATTAAACAACACATTTTTAAACAACTAATAAGTCAAAGAAAAAATCGTAAGGAAAATTAGAAAATACTTGGATATTAATGAAAATGAAAACACAACATGCTGTAATGTAGGAGAAGCAGGGCAGGCAGAGAGTACAAGATGTAAACACCTTCATAAATAAAGAATGAAGATCACAAAACAATAACTTAACTTTACCCCATGAGGAACTAGAAAAAGAAGAGAAAATCAAACCCAAAGCTGGTGGACAGAAGGAAATAATAAGCATAAGGCCAGAGGTGAATAAAATGAAGAGTAGAAAAAATAATAGAGATAATCAACAAAATCAAAAGTTGATTTTTTGAAAAGATTAACAAATCTAATTAACTTTACCATGACAGACCATGAAAACAGAGAGAAAATTCAAATTACTAAAATCAGAATCAAAGTGGGAACATTAATAATGACCTTACATAAAAAATGATTATAAGGAAATACTATAAAAACTTGTATGCCAACAAGTGATATTAAAAAGAAATTCCTAAAAAGACATAAACTACTAAAACTGACTGCAGAAAAATAGAAAATATTTATAAACCTACAAGTAAATAAATTGACTTAGTAATCAAAACTTTTCTCAAAGAATAGCTCAAGACTAAGGGATATTCACTGGATGATTCTATCAATCTTTTACAGAATTGAGACCAGTCTTTCACTAACCTTTCAAAAGTTTAGAAGAGGAGAAACAATTTATAACTCATTTTCTGAGGCCGTAATTACTCTGTCACCAAAACCAGACAAAAACATTACAAGAGCACTATGGTCCAATATCTTTTACAAATATGGACACAAAAATCCTCAACAGAATAACAGCAACTGAATCCAGCAGCAACATATGTAAATGATTTTGCACAACGACAAAGCAGAATTTATCCTGGATTGCAAATTTCATTCAACATACAAAATCCAATCAATGTAATACACTATGTAAAGGTAATAGATTAGCCAATAAACCAAATGAGCAGATGATTGCAGAAAAAAAGATAATAATTCCGTGGTAAAAACACTCAACAAACTTATAATGGAAGGTGATTTCCTCAATCTGATAAAAGTTATTTATAGAAAACCACATGTTATATCATCCTAAACTGTAAAAAAACAAATAATTAATTCCCCAAAGCAAAAATAACATAACGAAGTTCACTCTCACTACTTCTATATATCATTGTGCTAGAGGTTCTAGACAAGACTATTAGGCAAGGAAAATAAAGGAAAGGCAACCAAATTGGAAAGAAAACATTAAAATTCCTTATATTTGCAGATGGTAAGATAAAGCAGTCCTCCCAAAAGAAACTATTAGAGTTAATAAATGAGTTCAGCAAGGTTATGGATACAAGATCACTATGCGTGATTCTGTTCCATTAAATCATAGCAATGAACAATCTGAAAATGAAATTAAAAATAATTGTATTTACAGTAGCATAAAAAAACTTAGAAATCAATTTAGCAAAAGATTTTCAAGTCTTACAACAAAAGTACAAAACATTGTTGACTAAAATTAAGGAAGTCTTAAATAAATGGAAAAACCTCTTGTAGTTATGGAATGGAATATTTAATGTGTTAAGATGCCAGTACCAAATAGATCTACAGATTCAAAACAATACCTGTTAAAATTTTACCTGGCTTTTTTGTTCTTTTTTTGCAGAAATTGACAAGATGGCTGTAAAATTCATATGATAATGCAAGTTCCCCAAATAACCAAAACAATTTTGAAAGGAAAAACAAAATGGAGGGCTTACACTTTCTGAATGTAAAATGGACTACAAACCTGTAATAGTCAAGAAAGTTTAGCACTGGCAAAACGGCAGACATACGGATCAATGGAATAGAATCGAGAGTCAAAAAATAAACTTATACCTCTTTGGCCAATAGATTTTCAACTTGGGTGTCTAGAGCTAACTCGTCCAACCCACAGCCCACTGGCTCCATGCGGCCCAGGGCGACTTTGAATATGGCACAACACAAATTTGTATAATTTCTTAAAATATTGTGAGCTGGGTTTTTTGCATTTTTTTTTTCTTTAGCTCACCGGGTATTGTTAGCGTTAGTGTATTTTTTTTTTTTTTTTTTTTTTTTTTTTTTTTTTTTTTTTTTTTTTTGAGATGGATTCTCTCTCTGTCGCCCAGGCTGGAGCGCAGTGGCTCAATCTAGGCTCACTGTAAGCTCCCCCTCCAAGGTTCACTCCATTCTCCTGCCTCAGCCTCCTGAGTAGCTGGGACTACAGGCGCCCTCTACCGCGCCTGGCTAATTTTTTGTATTTTTGATAGAAACGGGGTTTCACCGTGGTAGCCAGGATGGTCTCAGCCTCCTGACCTCGTGATCCACCCGCCTCAGCCTCCCAAAGTGCTGGGATTACAGGCGTAAGCCACCGCGTGCGGCCTCGCGTTAGTGTATTTTATGTGTGGCCCAAGACAATACTTCTTCCAAAGTGGCCCATGGAAACCAAACGATTGGACACCCCTGGCTAGAGCATTCATTGTGGAAAAAAATAGCCTTGTGAAGAATTATGCTGCAATAACTGGATACTTCCATCCAAGAGTGATATTAAAGCCCTACCTTGCACCATACACAAAAATGAACACAAAATGGACTACACTGGAGGCATTGGAGGTATTGAACTCTTAGAAACAAACAAACGAGCATGGGGTTAAATCTTCATGACCCTGGATTTGGCGATGGTTTCTTAGAGTTGACACCTATAGCATGAACAACAAAAGAAAAATGTGCGTTAATAGAATTTTATCAATATCTAAAGCTTTTGTGTTTCAAATAATACTATTAGGAAAGTTAAAATAGAACCCTTGAATGGGAGACAATAATTGCAAATCATGTATCTGATAAATGTTTTGTATCTAGAATATATAAAGAGCACTTGCAAATTAATAATAAAAAGATAACACAATTAAAATATGGAGAAGGAATTAATAGAAATTTCACTAAAATTCATATGTGCATGTTCAATAAATATAGTAAAAGTTGCTCAACATCACTATTCATTAGGGAAATGCAAATCAAAACCACAATGTCACACCTTTTCATATCCATATAAAATAGCTTTAATCAAAGTAAAACAGACAATAGCAAATGCTGCCAAGGATGTGGAGAAAATGGAATAATTATCGTGCACTGCTGGTGAGAATGTACCGTGGTGCAGCCACAATGGTAAACAGCTTGGCGGTTCCTCAAAACTTAAGCATAGAGTTACCATATAATAAAGAATTCAAATTCTGCATATGCATACAAGAGAACTAAAAACATAGGTTCACATACAAACTTTACAAAAATGTTCAGCAGCATAATTTATAATAGATAAATATGGAAACAAACCAAATGTTCATCAACAGATGAATGAATAAACTAACTGTGGTATTGAATGCTATTACTACTGCTGTTGCTACTACTACTATTATTATTATAATTCATCCATCTCATCTTCTCCCTACTGCTATTACTACTGCAATAAAATATTACTTTGCTGTCAAAGGAATGAAATACCGATGCATGTTACAACCTGAATGAACCCTGAAAACATTAGGCTAAGTGACAGAAGACAGAAGCAAAAGGCCACATATTATATAACTTCATTTCTATGAAATGTCCAAAATAAACCCATTGAGACACAATGTGAATAGTAGTTACAGAGGAAGGGTGAGTGGATTAGAAGTAAATGTTATGGGTATTGTGTTTTTTCGTGGAATGAAGAAAATATTCTGGAATTAGGTGGTTGCACAATCTTGTGAATATACCAACAATTTTTTAATTGTACACTTCAAAATGGCAAATTGTGTCATATATTAGTTATATCCGTATTAAAAGTAAATTATGTAAAAAGAATGTAAATAGATGTGCTTCGTGATGTTGAACAAGACTTCTTCATTCTTAAAGAGATACCTAGATAGAAATAAACCTTTGTGCATTGCTTCAATCATAAGTTTTGGATCTTCAAGACCTACCTTGTAATCATGGGTGTGTCTGTCCTAAGGGCCAAAGTCCACCGGCTAAAGAGGCAATGAATCTCATGAATCTTAGCTTATATTGTTATAGTTGCTGAGCCAACCATTTCGGTATCCACCATGTGTCAGGACTTCTTATACAAAATAGTTAATCTTCTTACGGTTTAAGTTCTTTTCAGTTGGAGTTTTGGTTCCTTGGAGCCCAAGAAGTGCAGGACGGCTTACTATTACCAATTCTAATATACAGAATTTCAATACATATGAAAGCATTCTTTTCAATACTATATCATTAAGTTATTGCTAATCGGCAAAAGAATGTGTAAACAATTGTGAGTTGATTTCATACGATGCTACTTTTATTTGGAATTAGTCATAGATAACTCATTAAAGTGCAATTGTTTAATTATCTAAATCATTTGTCAGTTGCAGTAGATGTTGTCAGTGCCCCACTCATGTTCCTCAGAACTCATTATTTTGGTGTGTTTCCACCAAGTTCCAATTGTCAGTAAATACATATTTGAGCCTAAGGCATTTTACAGAGCCACAGAAAGCTGTTTGTCCGTGTTTTCTTGTAGGATAGAAATGCCAGGGTATTAACACCCTCTGAGAGAAGTCCTCACTCAATGGTTCTAGGAAATGTATGTATAAATATCTGGCTTCCTTGGCCTTCCTGTGAAATAATTCTGAGGTCTGTGCTTTTCATGTTTAAGAGTCTTCCTGTAGAACAGAGCTCCAGATATTCACATGGTTCTTGGCTTGTTATCACACTTTTTGTTGTTTCTCTTCCCTGTATCACTTTCCTATAATTTTACCAATGTCATTTGCACCTGTCAGAGAAATTATTTGCTCTTAACTTCTTGTCTCAGGATCTGCTTCCAAGGAAATTCAAACCAAAGTATATATGTGCAAAATCATCATTCTGAAGATATATGGACTTATTCACAATGATCACCTGCATTAACATTTTTATCACATCTTCACTTTTGCATCACAGGGAAGCCTGAGAAAGGTCTGACATTTGACGAGGGCTTAGTGAAACTATTAATGTTATTAATAGCGAAGTACTCAATCCATGGCCTTCCTCACTTCAGTTGTGTAAACAGTGTGATTACCAACAGCTACTATCTAATAATAAAGCTAATTGGGTTTCTCATAGAAAAGCTCTCACTGGTAGTTTTTTGAAAAAAATATTTGTTATATTTTCTTGTGAAATTACATTTTCAAATTAATATACATTGCTGTTATATTTGTTCATTTGAATAACTGAAATTCATCTGTCCAAGACAAGCTTAAATCAGTGTTATATGTTGGTCACACAAATGACAAAACTGGAGCCATGCTTTTCATGCTTATATCATAGTGGAGTGGGCTGATTTGATTGTCTGAGAATGTTATTAATTCATGCAATTAACTTGCTGAAAGTATTATATTTTGAAGTCCTATACAATTCCTTCAGAAATTCTTTTCCAATTTGTATGACAGAATTGAATAGATAAAATATAGTTTTCTCCTATCACACTAAAAATATTCTCCCAGAACTTGACATGCTCAGAGAGGAATCAAATTCTTCATTGCTTCAAATGGCTTTTGTAAGAAAGTGTCATTGAATAAAATCATATTATTTTGGTTAAGAACCAATTCTTCACAATCAATCAAAACAAGAAAATAAGTACATTATACATATTTTGAGAAGTGGCACTGGGTAAGATCAAAACTGAAAAGCAAAATCACCTTCTCAATTTACTTCTTTATCATTTTCTTAAGGTAAGGGCAGCATACCAAGTGTATTAATTCCACATAATTACAGCCATCTCATTGATAAATTTATATTTAGATATATCTTTTGTACAGCAATTATATTTTTTATTACTTATATTTATTTGTTTATTTTCTCAATTATTAAAATAATAATATCCTGTTTCCATTATATATAGTGTTTAATATTATCTTTTATTTATGGCAAGTGATAGGGATTTTCCATTTGTTCTAATGGCATATAATTTTCTTTTAAAATAAATTTAAGAATGCTTAGTGAGTAAATTTAGAAAAAAATTATTAAATATATGATGGTACACAGAAAAGGAAAAGGGTGAAATGTGACCACAGCAGAAGAAACTGCTACAGTAGAACTAGATACTATTTTAACATTAAAAGAATCTATTGCTGCTTTGGGGACTGCTATTTGCTACCTATATGAGTATTTTCACATTATCATTTCATACCTATACAGGCATCTTCACTTTATCATATTGGGCTTCAATTCCCTCTCCAAAACTTGCTCATTTCAAGCTAATATTTTATGATACCACAATTGCTAGTCATGGGGGGCATCTGGCAAGATTGTCAAATAGGAAAAGCTCCAGTCTGCAGCTCCCAGTGAGACCAATGCAGAGGTGGGTGATTACTGCATTTCCAACTAAGGTACCCAGTTTATCTCACTGGGACTGGTAGACAGTGGGTGTAGACCATGGATGGCGAGCAAAAGTAGGGTGGGGGCGTTGCTTCAGTACAAGGGGCCGAGGAACTCCCTCCCCTAGCCAAGAGAAACCATGAGGGATTGTGCCATGAGGAACGGTGCAACCTGGCCCAGATTCTATGCTTTTCCCATGGTTTTTGCAACCCACAGACCATGAGATTCCCTAGGGTGCCTACACCACCAGGGTCCTGGGTTTCAAGCACAAAACTGGGCGGCTGTTTGTGCAACACTGCGCTAGCCACAGAAGTTTTTTCTCATACCCCAGTGGCTCTTAGAACCCCAGCGAGACAGAACCATTCACTCCCCTGGAAAGGAGGCTGAAGCCAGGGAGCCAAGTGGTCTTGGTCAGGGGTTCCCACACCCATGGAGCCCCACAAGCTAAGATCCACAGGCTTGATATTCTCGCTGCCAGCACAGCAATCTGAAGTCCACCTGGGATGCTCTAATTTGGTGGGGAGGGGTGTCTGCCGTTACTGAGGCTTCAGTATGCAGTTTTCCCCTCACAGTGTAAACAGAGCAGCCAGGAAGTTAAGACTGGGCAGAACCCAGCACAGTGCCACAAAGCAGCTGTAGCCCAACTGCCTCCCTAGATTCCTCCTCTCTGAGCAGGGCACCTCTCTGGCAGTATCCCCATTCAGGGACTTATAGATAAAACTCCCATCTTCCTGTGACAGAGCATCTGGAGGAAGCGGTGGTTGTGGGCGCAGTTTCAGCAGACTTAAACTTTCCTGTCTGCCAGCTCTGAAGAAAGCAGATCTCCCAGCAGAGCACTCGAGCTCTACTAAGGGACAGACTGCCTCCTCAAATGGGTCCCTGACCCCCATGCCTCCTGACTGGGAGAAAATTCCTGGGAGGGGTCGACAGACACCTCATACAGGAGAACTCTGGCTGCCAATAGGCCGGTGCCCCTCTGGGGCGAATCTTCCAGATGAAGAAGCAGGCCGCAATCTTTACTATTTTGCAGCCTCTGCTGGTGATACCCAAGCACATAGGATCTGGAGTGGACCTCCAGTAAACTCCAGCTGACCTGCAGAAGAGGGGCCTGACTGTTGGCAGGAAAACTAACAAACATAAAGCGATAACATCAGCATCAACAAAAAGGACATCCATGCAAAAACTCCATCCAAAGGTCATCAGCATCAAAAAACAAAGCTAGATAAATCCATGAAAATGAGGGAAAAGCAGCACAAAATTCTGAAAATTCTGAAAGCCAGAGTGTCTTTTCTCCTCCAAAGGATCACAACTCCTCACCAGCAAGGGCACAAAACTGGATGGAGAATGAGGACGAATTGACAGAAGTAGGTTTCAGAAGGTGGGTAATAACAAACTCCTCCAAAGGAGCATGTTCTGACCCAATGCAAGGAAACTAAGAACCTTGAAAAAAGATTACAGGAACTGCTAACTAGAATAACCAGTCCAGAGAAAAACATAAATGACCTGATGGAGCTGAAAATCATAGCACAAGAACTTCATGAGGCATACACAAGATCAATAACCGAATTGATCAAGCAGAAGAAAGAATATCAGAAATTGAAGACCAACTTAACGAAATAAAGCATGAAGACAAGATCAGAGAAAAAAGAATGAAAAGGAACGAACAAAGCCTTCAAGAAATATGGGACTACGTGAAAAGACCAAACCTACGATTGACTGCTGTACCTGAAAATGATGGAGACAATGAATCCAAGTTGGAAAACACACTTCAGGATATTATTGAGGAAAACTTCCCCAACCTACCAAGACAGGCCAATATTCAAATTCAGGAAATACAGAGAACACCACTAAAATATTCCTTGAGAAGAGCAACACCAAGGCACATAATTGTCAGATTCACCAAGGTTGAAATGAAGGAAAAAATGTTAAGGACAGCCAGAGAAAAAGGTCAGGTTACCTATAAAAAGAAGCCCATCAGACTAACAGCAAATCTCTGCAGAAACCCCACGAGCCAGAAGAGAGAGGGGGTCAATATTCAACATGCTTAAAGAAAAGAATTTTCAACCAAGAATTTCATATCCAGCCAAACTAAGCTTATAAGAGAGGGAGAAATAAAATCTTTTGCAGAAAAGCAGATGCTGCAGGATTTTGTCATCACCAGGCCTGCCTTCCAAGAGCTCCTGAAGGAAGCACTAAATATGGAAGGGAAAAACTGGTGTCAGCCACTGCAAAAACATACCAAAATATAAAGACCAGTGATGCTATGAAGAAACTGCATCTACTCACTCACAACCTCACAACTACAAGGAAACTGAACAACCTGCTCCTCAATGACTACTGGGTAAACAACAAAATTAATTTAGAAAAAATTGGTTCTTTGAAATCAATGAGAACAAAGACACAACGTACCAGAATCTCTGGGGCACAGTTAAAGCAGTGTTTAGAGGGAAATTTATAGCCCTAAATGCCCACATCAAAAAGTAGGGAGGATCTAAATTTGACACCCTGACATCACAATTAAAAGAACTAGAGAAGCAAGAGCAAACATATTCAAAAGCTAGCAGAAGACAAGAAATAACTAAGATCAGAGCAGAACTGAAGGAGATAGAGACAAAAAAATCCTTCGGAAAAAATCAATGAATCCAGGAGCTGGTTTTTTGAAAAGATTAACAAAATAGGTAGACTGCTAACCAGACTAATAAAGAAGAAAAAAGAGAAGAATCAAATAGACACAATAAAAAATGATAAAGGGGATATCACCCCTGATCCCACAGAAATACAAACTACCATCACAGAATAATATAAACACCTCTATGCGAATAAACTAAAAAATCTAGAAGAAATGGATAAATTCCCGGACACATTCACCCTCTCAAGACTAAACCAGGAAGCAGCTGAATCCCTGAATATACCAACAACAAGTTCTTAAATTGAAGCAGTAATTAATAACCCACCAATCAAAAAAAGCCCAGGACCAGATGGATTCACAGCCGAATTCCACCACAGGTACAAGGAGGTGCTGGTACCATTCCTTCTGAAACTATTTCGAACAATAGAAAGAAAGGGATTCCTCCCTAACTCATTTTATGAGGCCAGCATTACGCTGATACCAAAACCTGGCAGAGGCACAACAAAAAAAAAGAATTTCAGGCCAATATCCCTGATGAATATCCATGCGGAAATTCTCAATAAAATACTGGCAAACTGAATCCAGCTGCACATCAAAAAGCTTATCTACCATGATCAAGTCGCCTTCATCCCTGGAATGCAAGGATGGCTCAACATATGCAAATCATGCAAATCAATAAACATAACCCTTCACATAGACAAAACCAATGATAAAAAATACATGATTATCTCAATAGATGCAGAAAAGGACTTTGCTCAAACTCAACACCCCTTCATGCTAAAAACACTCAATAAACTGGGTATTGATGGAACACATATCAAAATAATAAGAGCTATTTCTGACAAACCCAGAGCAAATTTCATACTGAATGGGCAAAAGCTGGCAGCATTCCCTCTGAAAAAGCAGCACGAGAAAAGAATGCCCTCTCTCACCACTCCTATTCAACGTAGCATTGGAAGTGCTGGCCAGGGCAATCAGGCAAGAGAAAGAAATAAAGCGTATTCAAATTGGAAGAGAGGAAGTCAAATTGTCTATGTTTTCAGATAACATGACCGTATATTTAGAAAACCCCATCGCCTTAGCCCCCAAACTCCTGAAGCTGATAAGTAACTTCAGCAAAGTCTCAGGAGACAAAATCATTGTGCAAACATCACAAGCATTCCTATACACCAATAATACACAAACAGAGACCAAATCATGAGTGAACTCCCATTCATAATTGCTACAAAGAGAATAAAATACGTAGGAATACAATTTAGAAGGGATGTGAAGGACCTCTTCAAGGAGAACTATAAACCACTACTCAAGGAAATAATAGAGGATACAAAAACATGGAAAAACATTTTATGCTCTTGAATAGGAAGAATTGCTATTGTGAAAATGTCCATACTGCCCAAAGTAATGCATAGATTCAATGCTATCCATGTCAAGCTACCATTAACTTTCTTCACAGAATTAGAAAAAAACCACTTTAAATTTCATATGAAACCAAAAAAGAGCCTGCATAGCCAAGACAATCCTAAGCAAAAAGAACAAAGTTGGAGGCATCATGTTTCCTGACTTCAAACTATACTGCAAGGCTACAGTAAACAAAACAGTGTGGCACTGGTACCAAAACAGATATATAGACCAATGGAACAAAACAGAGGCCTCAGAAAAAAACACCAAAAATATACAACCATCTGATCTTTGACAAACCTGACAAAAACAAGCAAAGGGGAAAGGATACCCTATTTAACCAATGGTGTTGTAAAATCTGGCTAGCCAAATACAGGATACTGAAACTGGGCCACTTCCTTACACCTTATACAAAAATTAACTCAAGATTGATTAAAGGCTTAAATGTAAGACCTAAAACCATGAAAACGCTAGAAGAAAACCTAGGCAATACCATTCAGGACATAGGCATGGGCAAAGACTTCATAACTAAAACACCAAAAGCAATGGCAACAAAAGCCAAAATTGACAAATGGGATCTAATCAAACTAAAAAGCTTCTGCACAGTAAAAGAAGCTATTATCAGAGTGAACAGGCAACCTACAGAATGGGAGAAAATGTTTGCAATCTATTCATCTGACAAAGGGCTAATATCCAGAATCTACAAGGAACTTAAACACATTTACAAGAAAGAAAAAACCCCATCAAAAAGTCCCTTTTCAGAACAGGGATTTCTCAAAAGAAGACATTTATTCAGCCAACAAACATATGAATAAAAGCTCATCATCACTGGTCATTAGATAAATGCAAATCAAAACCACAATGAGATACCATCTCACACCGGTTAGAATGGTGGTCATTAAAAAGTCAGGAAACAACAGATGCTGGAGACGATGTGGAGAAATAGGAATGTTTTTACACTCTTGGTGGGAGTGTAAATTAGTTCAACCATTGAGGAAAACAGTGTGATGATTCCACAAGGATCTAGAACCAGAAATACCATTTGACCCAGCAATCCCATTACTGGGTATATACCCAAAGGAATATAAATCATTCTACGATAAAGTCACATGCACACGTATGTTTATTGCAACACTATTTACAATAGCAAAGACTTGGAACCAACCAAAATGCCCATCAATGATAGACTGGATAAAGAAAATGTGGCACATATACACCATGGAATACTATGCAGCCATAAAAAAGAATGAGTTCATGTCCTTTACAGGGACATGGATGAAACTGGAAACCATCACTCTCAGCCAACTAACACAGGAACAGAAAACCAAACACCGCATGTTCTCACTCATAAGTGGGAGTCGAACAATGAGAATACGTGGACACAGGGAGGGGAACATCACACAAAGGGGCCTGTTGAGGGGTGGGGGGCAAGGGGAGGAACAGCACTGGGACAAATGCCTAATGCTTGACTTAAAACCTAGATGATGGGTTGATGGGTGCAGCCAAACATCATGGCACATGTATTCCTATGTAACAAACCTGCACGTTCTGCACATGTATCCCAGAAATTAAAGTATAATAAAAATAAAATTAAAAATAAATAATTACTAGTCATAAAACTTCTTGATTTTTAGTAACTTTTGACACATATAATTAAAGTATCATGTTTACATTTTTCTATATGTTGATTGTCCTACTTCTTGATTCTGTTAACTATGCCTCAGGGTAGGTCACAATTTTGGTTGTGATTTTAGCTATAAGCTCATCTTTAATGGTTTCCTCCCCACAACCTCCACCCTCAACCTTACCCCCAACCATGTGAGAAGCTAGAACATCAGTAACATTTTGCCACTTGGGAAAAATATTTTTGTAGCTGACATCTTGAGGGTTTCTTTCCCCCTACCTTCTCCATTCTCTCCTCTTTGTAGATGGACGATGACACTATTAATCTGCTTTTGTTACATTTAATCCAGAATTTCTATATACTGTTAGTGGGTAGTTGGGGGTCAGGGGAGAAGTCATTCTATACCAACTCAGCCTATGATATTACTAAAAGTTATTTCATATTTATATAATATAATGGCACTTTAAGTTTATATTTTTATTAGGAAATCAATATGTTTCTAGTTAGATCAGGTTTTTTTAATTACTAGAGTCCATCATAAAATCTAATGTGCTTGATTCATATTACAAGATTTTTAAATAAATTGAGAAGGCTGTTTTCCATGGTATTCTGAGTACCTTTAGTTACTTTTATTTAAGAATGTAATTTTTTTATCATCAAAATGTTTTTTAAAAAACTTAATATTGTTAAGAAAATTCATAGTCTCATTGAAAGGTACATAATTCTTTTCATTTAGTAATGTGTTTTCTTGTGAAATGTGATTTAGTATGTAATTGAGTAGATATTCATTTCAACATGAAGCACTTTCTGAAAATCACTGACATCTGGAAATGGCAACAATTCCCTGTAAGCTTTGAAAACAATTATGTTAAAGGACCACTTTTGATTGACTTTAAGAAGTTCAAGAGTTCAGTAAATAAAGTAGGTCAAGTGTTAATCATATTTTTATACTGTAGCAAATGCTGTTGACACTTGAACACATTAATATTTCACTGAGTTCAATGTCATCAATCACACTCAATCATTACCTTTTGGTTTCCAATTAATGCATATTTGTCCTTCAGAACTTAGCTTAAATACGACTTCTTTTAGGAACTTTCTACAATCACTTAATTGTATTATGTAATATGCTTACATATTATGTAATTATAGTGTGTATCACACTTTATTGGGCTTATATGTCTAACATCTGTCTTTTCCACCACCCTGTAAACTCTTTGAGGGAAACAACTATGTTATCTGGTTTCTATGTATCTTAAATTTTTAGATTCTTGAGACAGGAATGTATTCAAGAAATAGGTGTTGAATGCAAAAATGGGTGAATAAACAAATATATATATTCAGAACTATTCTTACTTGTAATTCCAATAGAAATCATGTTAGAAGGTCTTGGGGAAAAAAAAAAACAATTTGATGTAATAAAATCAGAATAAAGGCTACTCTCAAGTTTTGTCAGATATGCTTCCGGGACCAATCAGTTTGATGGTGAAGACCACAACTCTTCTTTGAGACCTTCCTGTTCTAGCTTCTATTCCTCCCAAGGTTAAAAAATATGAGTCTTCTCTAAGCCACACTCATGTTCATTTCTTTTGAATTATCTCTGGTCCTTAAGTCTCAATTTCCTTGTATATAAATTGAGGACAATGCACAGAAATGATGGACTCTAGGGAACATTTTATAATTAATATAATAGTGCAGAATTCAGATAATTTCCTGTTTGAGTTTATATTTTCTACAGTTATATCTTTTTATTTTCTTCCCAATATTTCAGAAGGAAGTTTAGTATATCTTCAGGAATTCCTGCCTTCCAACTGAATACTAAAAAATAGACAAACAATAATACAATCCCTACAGGTCTTGACTTTATATTTTTTGTCTTTTGACATTTTTATTTCAAAAACAAATTATTTTTAAAAATCCAGAATTTTCATAACTTTTGTCCACCCAGCCTTTTTGAGCACCCCTAAAGAGGCTATTTATTAAGGCAATGGAAAAGGAGACTTGAAAAGAAGTTGATTGAATGCTTCCATTTTCCTAATATTTAGTTTGTTAGCTAAGACTCAAATATCAGTTTTGCTAATAAATCTTGCTTTTATGTAGGGGTTTCTCAAAAAGACACTAAATTCTATTCATTTTTGTTGAACTTTTTTTCCCATAGCTTACAACATTTAGATGATCTCTGACTCTGTTTTTCATTATTTCCATTGTTGCAAGTTTGTAGGAGACAATTTTCTAGTCTATTGATTTAAAGACCACTTTTCAATACAGCTAAAAGTAATATGATGTGGTAAACTACAAATTAGGGTTTTGATAGAAAATACAACATTTTCCAGGCAGGATTTTACTGGTATCTTAATTCATGTTGGATTACAAATAACCACATATAATAAACATTCCCCCCATGTTTTATAATATTTTAAACAGCTTTTTTAGGACCTTTGGTCGTACTTTTGACTAAATGAACCCTTAAGATGCTGTTGCAAATTGCCAATGAATCTATGGTGCTATATTAAAAAATAAAGAACAGAAAAATTTTTGTTTATATATTCTTGGGAACCAATATGTTACTTGTATAATATCCTTTGTAGTTAAAAATGATACCTGGACACTCTAAAGTTATTTGGTGCTATATAAATCAGCATTTGAATCTTGTCAGAAATTCTGTCTTCAAGTGTGTGTGTGGGTGGGTGTGTGTGTGTTTGTGTGGTGTTTAATTACACTTGTTTCAGTCTGGTAAAAAATATTTCACGGTTAATTTGAACATTAAAATGTTTTATGACAGCATTTTGGTTGCTTTTGTAGTGAAACCCATTTAAAATTGCAGTCTTAAGTTTCACAGGGTTTTTAAAGTAAGAGATTAATTACTTTTGCTGTTGTGGTTTATAACGTGTGATACATTATTTTAGTGTTACATAGGCTCCAGAGCTGGATCATTTCTTTTTTACTTAGATTGGAGACTTTCTCTGTTCTATTGTTAAGAAAGAAAGAAGGAAGAAAGGAAGGAAGAAAGGAAGGAAGGAAGGAAGGAAGGAAGGAAGGAGAGAGAGAGAGAGAGAGAGAAAGAAAGAAAGAAAGAAAGAAAGAAAGAAAGAAAGAAAGAAAGAAAGAAAGAAAGAAAGAAAGAAAGAGAAAGAAAGAAAGAAAGAGAAAGAAAGAAAGAAAGAAAGAGAAAGAGAGAGAGGGAGGGAGGGAGGGAGGGAGGGAGGAAGGAAGGAAGGAAGGAAGGAAGGAGAAAGAAAGAAAAAAAAGAAAAGAAAGAGAGAAGAAAGAAAATCGGTCCTGGGTAGCATGTATCCAACTTGAGATCATATATGGGTCCAACAAGTGGAAGTTTGAATTTTAAACTCTGAACTCTAAAGAAGCAACTCAAAGATATGAAGAATCTTGTCATTTTAAGTTTAAAGGGAGGTTAAATATTACCTTATTCAATCATAGTCTAATTCCATTTTGGATCCCATATCTTAATATATCATCTATCAAATAAACTATAATTTATTAACTAATTGTTAATGTATTTCCTTTTTTAAATCAAAATCATTTTTACTTAACATTCTGAATTTTATTTTTATTTATTTATTTATTGATGGCATCTCCCTCTGTCACCCAGGCTGGAGTGCAGTGGTGTGATCTCGGTTCACTGCAACCTCTACCTCCTGGGTTCAAGCTATTCTCCTTCCTCAGCCTCCTGAGTAGCTGAGATTACAGGTGTGCGCCACCATGCCCATCTAATTTTTGTATTTTTAGTAGAGGTGAGGCTTCACCATGTTGGTCAGGCTGGTCTCAAACTCCTGACCTCGTGATCCTCCCGTCTTGGCCTTCCAAAGTTCTGGGATTACAGGCGTAAGTCACCGCACCTGGCCACATTCTGAAATTTTTATCAGCATATAATATAATTGAAACATCAGATAATGAATTTAATTTCACCTAAACTTCACTTTTATTGGTTCAGTTGGTGCTTTTAATAAAAGTAAAACCTGGCCAGGCGCAGTGGTTCACACCTGTAATCTTAGCACTTTGAGAGGCAGAGGTGGGTGGGTCACTTGAAGTCAGGAGTTCCAGACAAGCCTGGCCAACATGGCGAAACCCTTTCTCTACAGAAAACACAGGCATGGAGGTTTCTGTCTGTAGTCTCAGCTACTCGTGAGGCTGAGGTAGGAGAGTGGCTTGAACTGGGGAGGTTGAGGTTGCAGTAGCTGAGATCATGTCTCTGCACTCCAGCCTGGGTGAAAGAGAGACTGTTATTTAAAAAAAAAAAAAAAAAGTAAATGGTTTTGAAATAATAAAAACAGCAAATCCCATGCCATAACTACTGCCAAAAATTGTATTTCATAAGGAACCGAGGGCAACCTGCAACCTGCATTAGCATGAATTGCCTACCCAAATAATTGCCACTTTAGATAACTGAAAGCAGTGACCTGAATGAAACAAGAAATATCACAGAGGATCAGAGCTTGACTCATTGCTATGATTTGTTTCCTAATAATGTGGAATGTGGTTTCATCCCCAGAATTTTGCCCTGTGCCTGACATATAACAGATGCCCAATGCAAGTTTTTTGAATAACCGAATTAAACAAAGAAAATAAATGAATAAGTAAGTTTATTACTATGTTGTAAGTGGAAATCTGAGACTTCTGTGTTCCTGCGTTGGGAGTAGAAAAGGACAATCTTTAAAACTTAGATAAAAAGAAACTTAAAAGTCATTTATTCTGACTTTCCTCATTTTGCAGTCCCAACATCCTGTGGTCCTATGCTCAAGATCCCACAACTGGCTAATGAGGGGCATAGCCAGCACTTGAACTCAAGGCTCTGGGTATGAAGAACATAATTTTGTTTACTTCATTATTTACCTACAGCCAAGTAGGATTGTTGTATTTACAGAACAAGAAAGTGAGATCCTCCCATCTAGGTGTCAATGCCTAAAACATCCCTGTTTTATACATTCTGCTTCTGTTTAGTTCAGCTTCAAGCTATGAGGAACATTGTTAGTGACTGTGATAGAAGAGGTTGCAGCTGAATTTCTTAATCATGGTGTTTATAATGCTTCCAGCATTGTCATTCAGCAGGTGGCTTAGTTGATATTGATTTTACTAAAGAAAAAAATTCTCCATACAGTATTCTTGAATCATTTGTGGGCAGGCTGGCTGTTAGTTATGATCTGTATCTATTAGATTTAAGTCTGGTCAAATGGCAAAATAGGTGGAGCAGTTGAATCCTAACAATCAAGGAGTAGATGTGGGGTATTTTTTAATGTGACAAAACACTTCTAGGTTAAGCCAAAAATTGGGAAATTGGCTCTCTAAGGACTATACTAAATCTTCTGGTCATGGGGAGGTGTTTTTGGTGGGAATTTGAAACCAAGAACATAAAATGTCAGATTATTCCGCCAACAGTTACTGGGACCTCTTGTGCCATTTTAACTGTAAGACAAAAGGCTGATAAAGAGTTACCCCTGCGAAGCTTTTAGTAGGAAAGTTCCTACCCAAACAGATTGAATTATCAAAAAATTGACAATTGTTTCATGACTCATGTATCCATGCACCCAGGGACATCTTCTAGATCACGTGTTTGCCACAGAGATGTTTCTCAAAAATTACAATACTTTTTTCCTCTAGTCACTGCAGTAAAAAAAGAATAAGAAAACCCATTTTCTTTTCCGATCATGCTATAACAATATGATTCTGGATAAGTCATATATTACCTCATTGGTAACAGAAGGTTGAAATATATGATGGTATGAACCATAACATTAACTTCTATATGCCAATTTCAGTAGAAGTCTCTAACCTAGGTGACCTCACTGAATTGTTATAAAACCTTAAATATGGTTATCTTCATTTTATAGACATGGGCACTGAGACTCAGAATTGGTGACTTAGCTAAATTATAACAAAGACAGGCTCTGAATGCTGGTGAATATGTTTCCAAAACCCACTATATTGTATCCCACTGATATCCTGCTTACTAAGGTTGCTTGTGTTTTACAGTAAATCTTTAGATGTATATTGCAGTTTGGTATCTTTGGATATCTATAGCAAGTAAGATAACTGACTCAGTGATTCTAATTTACAAATGGAAAATTGAATTCCAACGCAAATAAAATTTGCGAGGTTAAAAATCTAACACAAGAGTGATGGCTATACATATTGCTCAAGCTTACAGTTTTATTTTTCTGAATTGAGTAAGGGTATATACATGTGTTTGAAGAATATGAAGCCTTCTGTGTGCTAATGTTTTTTCAAACAAGATGTTTCTGATTTCTAATTGTAATATGACCTTATAAGCCTTGTCAAGTTTTCCCTATGATCTTCATCTCATATTGTCCTCCAGAAAAAAGATTACACTAGAAAAATCTGGCTCACAATAGATGGCATTAGTTAACATCAATGGTTCCATTTTGTTGTTTAATCAGAATCAATTTTCCCTTTATTTAAAGTTAAAAGAAAATTATATTTAAGTAGCATAAGCAGTGAATAAAGCTTCTAAATCCACACTTTAATTATTAACGTCCCAATAGCCTTTTCAATTGACTTGAAGCTGTACAACTATCTGTAATATATTTATGCATAATTAAAATCCTCAATTTTTACTTCATTTTGTAATTAGATGGTCTTTTTGATTGCACAAATGTATGCATGCCAACACATGCACACACACGTTACTATGGAATCTAAATTAAACACATCTGTAGCTTCAATTAAGTAATTTTAAGTTATACATGTGTGCTATTAACCTGAACTGTAGCAGGTCAGATCTGTAAAGCAGTTTTGAGATGAAGTAGATTCTCAATCATAAGGAGAGTCTCAGAACTAATCAGATTCTTATTGGTATAATGATCAGATATATGTTCCTTCTATATGACCCAAAGGGAAATATTGGATTCACTGATTATGATGTGATATAACTAAAGTTCTGATTGATTCGCCTGAAAGATACAACTATAAAGTATTTTCAGAATCATGCAAAATGTTGGCATATCCAGAATGTATGTCCCTTTGACGATTTTAAGCAGTATTTCTAACTTTGTTTAGACATATGAGTAAGAACATGCGATTCTATCTGTAATATCATAAGAGTCTCTTTAAGTGCAACTGTGAATGTGCAAAGAGGGTGACAATTTTGCCACCATATTATGGTTATAATAGTATTCAGATTATAACAAGTTGAAAGAAAAAAATTATATTGAAGAGAACTTTAAAAATGAATGAAATATGTTGGTACTTTCAAAGAGGTTCCTGGAAGCCTCTCTTTCCAATAATAACCATAGAAATAAAAGAAAGGAAAAAAAGTCTTAAAGAATACTGCTTTAATCTGAATTGAAAGACTGCAAAGCATGTAATTATAAGTGTGTAAAAAGTCAGAAAGTGAAAAAAACCAAAGTAATGAGAGATTCTTGTAATATCTAGTGTCACAAAGTTGCAATTCTATCAGAAGTTTTGCTCTCAAGAGGTATCTTGGAAAGGGAAAAAAAGGCCTCAGGAAATAATAACTAGAACTTGGCAAAGAAAGCTTCTTTATGAGAAGTGCCTGCAGGGCAGAAATAATTGGAAGCAGAGGCTTCCGTTGCCCTGACAGATGCACCTTGGTTCTACCTAGGAGTGTACTCCCTAAAAGACCCAAGCAGAGTATAATAAAAAATCATCTGGGGATGATCTTGACATTGTATTTGGACAAACAGAGGGAAAGGTGAAGAGAGACATAAACTTAAGTGGACATTCAAACATATCCACATGGAGCTAGGAGGTCATTATTGGGTAGTTCAGGCCAAACATGCTTTAGCCTAAAGTATCCATTAGTTATTTCCTCACATGACCAGGACAATTGCTCCCATATCCCAATCCTTTTTTTTTAGTATTGAGTGAGTCTGATAAATGTTACTGTTTTATAGAAGGAACCTTTCCTCTTGGTAGCACTACAAACAGTGCTTGCCCTTTAAGAGTTCATTTCATCTGTGGGAAGGTTCAACACACTTGAGAAAATACGATGGAGAAGATAGTATGATCTCAATGGCCACCCTTTCAGCACCAGTGCTGCTTTAGCTTCCAGGAAAACAAAAATTTCACTAAAGAAAAAGAGAAATCTATGTTCTTTTGAAATTTACAAAAAAAAAAAAATCTAGTTTCAGAACTTTAATATTCTTTAATGTAATGAAGCCGTTTAAAACTATTACTCTTTCTCTCAATTATCTATCAATCTGTCTATCTATCATCTATCTATCTATCTATCTATCTATCTATCTATCTATCTATCTATCTATCTATCCTAACTAGCTAGCTAGCTATGGAGAGAGTAATGGAAAGAGATGGACAGGGAGAGATAGAACAAGAGAGAAAGAGAGAGAGACACAGAGAGAGAGATAGAGTGAGACAGAGAGAGAGAGAAAGAGAGAGAGATGAAAATAGCTGTTTGATGAACATTTTGACAGGAAGGAGTATTACATATTTTTTTAAAGGTTTGGTTGATGAGAGATATTGAAGAAAGAAACTGAGGTTCATCAAGGCTCACAGTAACATTACAATGTAGAAATTTAAAAATGTTTCAAAAAGTTATATTTCACTCTATTCACCTTAGAACTTTGCTGTTCTAAAATAATTAATTTAGCAGAGTGATGCCTGAAGAATTTTCCATTTAGAGTGGATCAGAGGTTACCAGCCGAGGTGGTTTTACTGGGAGAGCATAGCTAAACTTTATTTCCCATAATTCTATTCACTATATGGTGACGGGTTAGATTTGGTCAAAAGATGAACTTTCATGCGATTTGGAAGGAGTGAGTGAAGTGGTACATCCATTACATTCTGTAGGTTGTCATAGTTAGATGGAGTCCTTGAGCAACTACAAAGGTCCCTGGCAGGCCCCAGGTGTACTCACTCTCATCCACTCTGTGTCTATCATTTTTTCCACTGATGGCTTTTGACCATAGTAGCCCCAGGTCTATCACCAGGTGCTTGGTTGCAGAACCACATAGGGACCAAAGTTTTCTATAGATCTCCCTCCTTTCCTATTATCATGGTGTAGAGAAGAGCATGCTGAATTAGGAAGAAGAAAAGCCTATATTCTTATCCAGATTTTTCCACAGTTGTGTGTCCTTGCACAGTGGCTTACTCTATGCCTCAGTTTCTTCAATGACACAATAAAAAGATTGATATAGAGAAGTTCTTAGGTCCTTTCCAGGTTTAAAAATTGATCTGTGTCTTTACTCGCCTTTTTGTGGCAGGTTTCTTGTGAGGAAAGTCAATAGAGTAAATGATTTCATTAATTCCTCCGGTATGCATACATACTTGCCCCAACAAAGCCTGTTGACTCCTGAAAACAATTTAGGGCTCCATGTTTTATTTTTGCTTTGATAAAAGCAAACAAACAAAAACATTAGAAACTCTCCTGCAAGGAACTTATTTTACTGTCCTGGACATAAAAATACATGAACAAGAAAAAAATAAATGTGGGTGACTTATACCATGTAGAGATTAAATAATTACACTGTAAGGCTAGGGAAACATTGATCTATCAGCTTTCTATATTTTTATTTATTGTTGAACAAATGTAAATTATTCCACAGTTCAATTGATGTGTTTAGAGTTAAAATAGCTAAAGATAGCTATGGAAAAATGGAGATACTGGACAATTTGATTGTTTGGAGAAAATTGAGAGATAAGAAAAAAGAGATTTTAGAATATTCTTAGTAAATGAGAAAGAAAACCTTGCAATGGAAACTTTTTAGGTACAGCAGGAAAGTCATAAACAATTAGAAAATTATAATGTTAAATAAAACACTAAATGAATTAATCAAAAATTTCTCCCAAAGACATTGTGGATGTTTTCGTTCGTAATGATTGAATACTATCAAGTCCAATGTACATCCATTGTGGTCCTAAGCTAATGAAACCTGAAGTTGATTAGAGTAATCAAGTGACTGATGCTCTATTCAGCTCAGAGCTTGGTACCACAGTCTTTTATCTTCTTTTATTAATGATAGTTAACTTATCATCTATGTCAAATAAGTTAGGAAAAACTGATGTATCTAACCATTTGTTTATTCATTTTATGACTGCCATGGAAGCACTTGCCACACACTGGAAATGTGCAAGGGACTCATTTAATGCATTGTCTTATTTACTTGTCATAGGAACTAAGGGAGGTAATGTGATTATCTGCTTTCCTCATATGTAGACATCGAGTCTAATAAAGCTCAAGGATTGACCAATGAGATTTAACAATAAAGTACAGAAAAAGGATTTAAAGACCAACGTGTCTGCAGAATCCACACTTAACATTTACAATGTTCTGGCTTTTAGTGTAATCACATGTAATATGGCATCCAACTTTAACAGTATATAAGTCTCCTGCTCATAAAAGTAGAAAATGACTCCAGTGAAGTTAAGTGTCTTGTCCCTGGGTAACATAATCAGAGGCTACAATGCACTCAAAAGAATGGAGATGCAGAATGGAGGTACAGAATGAGTTCAAGGTGGGGGGCAGGAACATACTAATTATAGTATTCAATCAAGGTTTTTTTAACCTCATTTTTTTCAAAAGACTAGTCTCTTGCTGTTTTGTGTACACTGGTCTAAAAAATGTTGTTGCTAGATATAGAACTGTGTGTTAAGAGAAGAATATTCCATCTAAAGTCAGAAAGATAAACCAGATGACCTTTCATATTCTTTCAAAGCAAGAGAATGATCTTTATATTTTTCTAAGGTTATTGAATAATTCTAAGTAAAAGTTCATGACCATTTGTTTTAATTTTTGTACTCATGCAATCAATCTTTTTTGTTATTTTCTTATGTACTTGGATATTAGAAGAAGAATAAAACAGTTACATTAACAATTGCTTTAAAAAAAACTTGTAATAAACTGCTCTGCGATGCTATATGTGTATCACATTCTTAATTTTGTTTGATATATAGAACCTTTCAAAGTGAATCTACATTGGAATACTTTAGGCTCAGTGGCTAAATATAGAAATTTTGCAAGTAGAAGATAAACTATGTTACAATTATATTTTAGAATTAATCAGTTCACCTAATAAGTGTAATTTCTTCATCTCACTTTTTCAACCATTAACACTTAATACAAATTAAAGTAAGTACTTCTACATAAAATTGATATCATGAAACTTCAATTATTTATACTATCAGTACTCTACTCCCTTATCTCCACATGAGCCAAAACGTTCACCTTTTTTTATTGTCACATTTATAACATTTATTTAACTCTACTTTCAGCTCAACTGTGACCTCTTTTGAAATATTTTATCTGATATTTCTAAAGCATTCTTATTCAAGCTTTGATAGAATGATTAAAAATGTGTCCCTCTTATATTTAAGTCATTTGCAATGTGACTTTATAGCTCTTCCCATCACGATGAGAGTATGTTTTTTCTACCCCCTGAATCTAGATTGGTTGCATGAACTGCTTTGTCAAAAAGATTGTGATGGACGTGAAATATGCCAGTTCCAAGGGCCTGCACATTGCCTCTCACTCTCAATACTTGCCATAACCATAAAAAATGAGCCCAGTATACTCTGCTGGACAATGAAAGACACAAAGCCTATTGTGCACTGTTATGCCAGGTGACTACCAGCCAAGTGCCAGACGTGGGTGAGGTCCATAAATGGTCACCCACCACCCTGCTCACCTGCCAGCTGAGCACAGATGCATGAGGAAGCCCAGCCAAGATGGGCCAAGCCTGGCTCAGATCAGCAGAACCACTCAGCTGACACACAGATGTCAGAGCAATCACAAATGCTTATTAGTTCAAACCACTAAGTTTTGTGGATGATGCCATGCATATTGTGACTCAAGTGAATTCAAGACCATAGAAGAGGTATGTATGGAGATTTAACGATTAAATATGTGTGTGTGTATATGTGTGTGTGTGTGCGTGTGTGTGTGTGTGTGTATATATATGTTTCTAATACACAAGATTACCTGTAATAGTGCTTGTTTTTGTAGAGTAAAAAAAACAAAACAAAACATCAGAATAAACTGCAAATCCTGCTTCTTTTATGTTAGTTACCTTGGGCCAGCCTCTTAACCTCTCTCTCTGAGTCCTCTAAATCTTAAGCTCGGAGCGTTTAACCCTGTACCCTGCTGCTGGACAGAACAACATCAGAATGCTATACTCCTACTTTGGTAACAAAGCCAGAGAGCATGTACTTTTTTCCCCCATTTTCCGCCACGGGCCCAGATTTGAAAGCCTCACTCATTTCAAATTCTCCTGGACATCCCTATCACTTTGTACCACACTGGCATTTTAAATTGTCTTTCTAGCAGTCTTCCCTTTGCCAATATGTTGAACGAGATAGAAACTTAAAGGAACTGATTTTTGGGGCCAAGAATGTAAATATTATTAATACATTACTTGCAGACCTGGTCAAAGCAGTATATTTTAGGTTGCCTCCTCTCATGTTAAACATATGCCTGCAAAATTTCACTCACTGATTCTATCCAAATGCTAAAACCCATAGCAAATTTTAACAGAAAGAAACATAATACTCTGATGATGCTTGAAATGTAAATATGTTCATATTAAAATTACTGATATAAAGCAAGCAGAAAAAAAATCATCTGATAACTAGCTGATTAGCAGTTTGGAGAGAAATGTGCAGGTATCACGCTTTTGCTTGGCTACATTTAATTATATAACTATTTGCAGATTGCAAATAATCATATACATATAGATGGATCTAAATAGCAGATTGCAGATATAAATGATACATCTCATAAATAGTGAGCTATCAATACAAATACATTCTGTATCTCTTAGCAAAAAAAAAAAAAGTACTTTTATGCTCTAATACTAGCTAAACAAATTTTTTAAAGAGAATGTTTGACTCTCATAATTCTGGAGCACTGGTTATTTGGAACACTGAACTTGGTTTAAAACCAGTGTAAACATCCAGGGTTAGCAAAATTACCATGAATAGAGTACTTGTTTGTGGTCATTTGGAATGCATAGGATCTACCATGAAGTTGTAGCTCTTGTGTTTATTCCCCAGGAAATTTGAAACTGGAAATACAAATGAGCTTATGAAAGTCTTGAAAAGCTATGAATGATATACCCCCATCCTATTATTAGACTTGCTTGATACCATCAGATTCATCTTGCAGAGCCCTGATACTTATCAAAATTTTACTTATTTTCTCACACCAAACAGATTGCTTCTCAAAGCTGTGTTGATCAGAGGAGCGCTGGCACCATATAAATTTTCATTTATGTGATCTAGGACTTAGGCAGCAGAAGTAACTAATCAAGTAGTTTGGATTTGTGATCTGATTAAGTTAAACCACTGTAGGTAGGCAGGGTCCAATTATTCACTTTACAGAATCTATAATATAACTTTGAGGTTGCCTTTGGGAAAGGAAAAAATCTAATTCATTTATATCCTACTGGATGTCACTCTTGGATCCATGAAAAATCTAAGTGAGCTTATTAAAGTACTCTAGGCCTAGGACAATATATGCTGTTAAGTGACATATAGTTTTACCCAAAATACCATACTTTATTGATTCTAGCATGCATATTTTTTCATAATTTAACATCTTAATCTAGAGATAGTTCACAATCAGAACATCTTAAAATATTTTTGGCCAGAAGGCATCCATGAAGTAGTGGCTTGCACACATACAAAATTTGTCATTATTGGTGGCATCACTGGATACCTGTGACCTTTTGACGTTTAAAATACTAAATCGCCTAAGAATCACTTGAGAACTATGGGTTTTAAATATTTCCTGAAAACCTTCTATTGTTATCATCTGGTAAAATCAGGAAAGCAGTAAAATTTGCAGAATTGATAAGGTGTCAGAGCTTAGAAGAAAATCCTACAGACAACAGTGGAGGAATCTTTTAGAAATGCTGTACCAATAATGTCTTGGATGGCACAAAAGAAACTATGATGTGGGAAAACAATGACATCAACAGCTCTGAGATATAAAGGGATTCAAAATAATTAGAAGTTAATTTTAAGATGTTTTAGAAGTTCTTTAACCTTTTCAAAAGTATTTATCTTTTTACATACCACACTCCATAGAAATTATTTATAAAAAAATTCTAAAAAACCTTAAATAATTGAATGTAATGAGTATAAATGCAAATTTTAGTAATAAGATTTTATAAAATAATAAGAGAATATTGTATCATAGTTTATTTGTTAGTGTTTTTTAGTTTTATATAAAAGATATATCTACCAATGGCCAGATTTAATAAAATATAGTACACTTGATTTGAGAAATTATATTCATTTCATGCTATAGATTATTAATTTGGCTTCCTGATTATTAAGTGGTCAATGAAGACCCCAGCAAATTGCAAGAAACTAAATGGTGTATTTCATGAATAGAAAATTATTGGTCAATCCAATTTGAGGGCATTGGAAAAATATTGTTCTAACAGCAAAAGTCAACCCTTATGTTTTATTAACTTTGAATCTGAGATTTATTTTTAAAATGAAAGGCCAAAAAATATAGCATGTCTTTAAGATCCATAAAGGAACTTGTGTTTCAGTCTACAATTCTCATAGGCACCATTTCATATACTTGCAGTCTTTATAAAGAATATTGCTTTGCTCTGAAATACTTTCTTTTTTGAGAATCTTGGATGTTGGAAATGAGACAGTTTTATTTTTGAATCCAAGTCTTGGATCTTCTCTACTTAACAGGCCTTCCTGTTTATTTCTCTTGTCTAGCATTTTATTATAAGCAGCAAAAAGAAGCCAGGAAGCATTTCTACACTCTACCCAGAAACCTCCTTAAATAAATTATCCATTTCACTAAGTATATTTTCTACTTACTACTTCATTGTGAGTGTAGTGTTGTTAAACTTTTTGCCAGTATATTAACAAGGATTCCCTTTCTTCAAGTGTCAAAATTTCCTCCTTTATTATTTTTTAAAATAATTTCTCACTAACCGTCTCCATCAGGCTTCCACTCTTAGCCTATTGAAAGCCCTTTCAACTTCCATCCCATTCATTGTCATTGTGACTTTTTAAAGTCTTTTTTACATAGGACCCCACTCTTGGTACCAAAGTTAGTTTCAGGTACTGTGATTACATTACAAAAAGTCTCAAAACTAAGTTGTTTCTATTGTCTCTCATAGTTTATGTGTGTTGGAAATGTAGATAAGGTATAGGGGGATAATTATTCTTTACTCCACAGGTTTGGAGCTTTGGTTGGAAGAGTTAAATGGTTGTGGACTGGAATCCTTTGAAGTCTTGTTTTCTTACCTGTCTGGAATTGATGCTGCCTATTGATGGGGAACTTCAGTTTCTTTTCCTGGTATTTTCTCTGTGTGCTCTCCCACATGTGGCCTGGATTGGAGTTCCTCACAGTGTACATGAGTTCCAAAGGCAAAACTCAAGAAAGCAAGAAAGAGAGAGACATACAGAGAGAAGAGAATAATCTTTGTGACCTTACTGTTGAAGTCTCATAGTATTACCTCTTCCATTCTTATTTATAAGAGAAGTCACAAAGCCCATTCAGATTCCAGGGGAGACAACATAGATCTCATTTCTGAGTAGGTGCAGTGCCAGTCACACTTTAAAAAAACCATGATTGGAAAATGTAACCTGACTCAGGGAGTTTTGCTGGTAAATTCTCTCAATTTTTGTTTTTGAAAGATGTCTTTATTTCACCTTGATTATTAAACAATTATTATTATTAAACAATAAAATATTATTTAAAAATATTACTAAATATTTTCATTGAATATTAACAAATATTAATATTATTCAGTATTACTAAATATTTTCATTGAATATTATATAATTCTGTTGTTTTTTCAGTGCATTGATAATATTATTCCAGTGTTTTCTGTTTTTTTGGTTGTTGTTATTGTTTTGTTTTGTTTGTCACCCAGGCTGGATTGCAGTGGCACAGTATCAGCTCACTGCAACCAGTGCCTCCAGAATTCAAGTGATTCTGCTCTCTCATCCTCCTGAGTAGCTGGGATTACAACAGTATGCCACAACATCTGGCTAATTTTTTATATGTTTGATAAAGACTGGGTTTCACCATGTAGGCCAGGATGGTCTCGAACTCCTGACCTCAAGTGGCCTGCCCACCTTGGCCTCCCAAAGTGATGGTATTACAGCTGTGAGCCATCATGTTGGACCTGTTTTCTGTTTTTTATTATTATTTTCAAGAAGTTAATTGCCATTCTAATTGGGGCTCCTTTGAAGGCATCCTGTTATTTTCTCTCTCTTTTTTTTTTAATGCATTTATAATTTTATGTTTGTATTTGTTTTTCTGACATTTTGCTACAATATGACTAGGTGCTAACTTCCATTTATACTGCTCCATATTTGTTAGGCCTATTGATCCTGTGGATTTATGCATTCTACTTCTTTTGGGCAAGGATCAACCTCATTGTCTTAGTCTGTCCATGCTGCTGTAACAAAACACCTTAGATCAGGTAATTTATAAATAATAGAAATTTATTTCTCACAGTTCTGGAGACTGGGAAGACCAAGAACTAAGTGTCAGCAGATTCAATATCTGGTAAGACCTCACTCTCTGCTCCACAGGTGGTGAATTACCCCAGCACCCTCATGTGGCAAAAGGGGCAAACGCTGTGTCTTCAAGCCCTTTTACCAGGGCACTAATACCATTTATGAGAGCAGAGCCGCCATGACTTAATCACTTTCCAAAGGACCCCAACTCTTAATATTACCACATTGGGTCTTAGGTTATAACATGAATTTTGGAGGGACACATTCAGATCATAACATTTATTAAATATTGCTTTGCCTAATTCTTCTTATTCTTTCCATTCATGACTCTTCTGTTAGACCTTCTCATCATATCTTTTTGTTTTCTACTCAATTTTCTATATTGTGTCCTTTTGACTGTATTAATTCTGGATAGTTTCTTCTAACATATCTGTCAGCATATTACTTGTTTTAACTAAATACTGTTTCAGTAAATCTAGTTTTTCCACCATAACATTCATTAAATGGTTAATTTAGATTATTTTATCTGTTATAGAATTTTACTTATTTTTTAGACCTGCTATATTGCATTTTATTTATTTAACTTTGGTTACTGAACAATATTTTAATTGATTATATAATTCTGAGTTGAAAGTTCATAACAAATTTGCAAATTTATCTGTTTTTTTATTATTATTATTTCCAGTATCTGTAGTACCTATTCTTTTGTTTCTCCTGTCTGTTGCGTGTGTTGCAATTTATTTATCTGCCTGGACATATTTTCCTATGTGTAGGAAATATTGAAATAGTGTTTGTAGAAATAATTTGAAAGCTTGGACAATGTTATCTTTTTCCAGAAAGCATATTTGTTTGACATAGTCAGGCATCAAGGCACTGTCAATCCTGGATCTTATGAACAAGTATTTGTGTAAAGCACCTTGTACATTTCTTTTTTTTTTTTTTTTTTGAGACGGAGTCTCGCTCTGTCGCCCAGGCTGGAGTGCAGTGGCGCGATCTCGGCTCACTGCAAGCTCCGCCTCCCGGGTTCACGCCATTCTCCTGCCTCAGCCTCCCGAGTAGCTGGGACTACAGGCGCCCACAACCGCGCCCGGCTAATTTTTTGTATTTTTAGTAGAGACAGGGTTTCACCGTGGTCTCGATCTCCTGACCTTGTGATCCGCCCGCCTCGGCCTCCCAAAGTGCTGGGATTACAGGCGTGAGCCACCGCGCCCGGCCTAGCACCTTGTACATTTCAAGTATTTTTCTGGGCTCTGAGATTCAGTAGTAAACTAAGTAGACAGAATGCACGCCCTCATGGAACTTATATTCTTCTTTGATTTTATCCAAATTTAAATACAGGGAAACCTTTTTCTACTTTTTCCATTTATATCAATTCAACATTCTTTTGGCATAAAAGTCTTCATTTCTCTTTAAATGACTACTTCTATTCATTAAAACATTTCTAATAAGACTATTAGTTTTGAGAACCTTTTGTAGTCCTTCTATAACAAAAGTATTTTGATGACATGGGCAAGGCAAATTAGAATAAATAAAAATTTAGTTGTCTCAAAAGAGCTTTATATCCTTAGAAAAATATTATAACTAATTATTTAAAAAATAACCATAAAAATAAATTTATCTTCCAAGTTTTTTTTTTTTTTTTTTTTTTTGAGACACAATCTTACTCTTTTTTCCATGCTGGAGTGCAGTGGCACTATCATAGCTCACTGCAGCCTCAAACTCTGGGGTTCAGGCAATCCTCCCACCTCAACCTCCTGAGTAGCTAGAACCCCAAGCCATTGCAATTATGCCTGGTCAATTTTTTTTTTTTTTTTTTTTTTTTTGGTATATACAGGGTCTTGTTGTGTTTCCCAGGCTGGTCTTGAACTCCTGACCTCAAGCAATTCTCCCACCTTGCCCTCCCAAAGTGCTGGGATTACAGGTGTGAGCCACCATGCCTTGCATATCTTCTTAGACTTAGTGTTACATTATACAATGTATATATTTGTAGAGAGATTATATTGTTCTTTGTTAGAAATGTGAGTTTGTTTAATTTTAGTAAACTCTCATAAAGAAAAATCTTCAAGTAACTTGGGTAGATTTAAAATATTTACTCAACGTATCTTTTTGTTCTGTTTACAAAAATACAGAATTTGGTAATTTTTCAATTAGCTTCTTCCTGGAAGAAATAAGTTCACAATAAAGTAATTAACATTGAAATTCTTGACTACTAAATAAAATTGAGAAATGTCTATCATAATTGGAAGTTATTTGAATAAAGCTGGTTTATTATTTGAGACACTATTTTCTAGAAATATCATTGTTTTATTCTGAAAGTGTTGAAGAGATGCTGTTTGTGCCTCTATTCAAGTCAATCAGTAAAGTTATATTTGTAAACTTACAACACAATAAATATGCTTTATGTTTCAGTGGAGCTTAAGTTTTTGCAAAGCCTTTTATATTAATCTTCTTTGATATTTAAGTCTCAAATAGGCAATGCTATTTTATGGATGAGGATCAGAGAAGTTGCTTTCCAAACTTTTTGTGGCACAGTGTTTGAGTTCAAAACATCAAACTTCTGACTTCTAGTCTTGTTCTTTTCTTAAATTTTACTAAATATATTCTGCAGACCATTAACTTGAGGCATGCAATATCTAACATATTTTTAAGGCTCTATGGAAAATTTGAAAAATTCCAATTATTGCAGATTCTTAATATACGTTAGCATATTCACAACTCTGAGGAGGCAATCGTTACTGTTTAACTTTGTTTAGTACAGGCTTTCTCAAGTTTACTTTTGCATGAAATCCTTTCCTTTGAAACACATGTCACGTTCTGTATAAAAGTGTTCAGTGCTATATATTGCCCCAAAAGCAATACTGTATAATACTGTATTGTTGGCCTTATCTTCCTTTTATCCCATTGTTTGTTTACACAGACCAAAAGCACTCTATGGGACTCAAAAAGCTCTGCTATGTAGTTCTACCCTCAAAGCATTTTCAGTTCTCCTAGATTATTTCACTGACCTGAAACATTTCACAAATTATATTATGTCACTGTGGACATAGCTAATACATGATGTGGTTGCTGAGAAGATGGGAAGATAAAATGATCAGTAAGGGTGAAAGTTTCTCAGGGATGTGTCCATGGAGAAGGCTGTTTTAAATGTGTACTGATTTCTATTCTAACTTTTGCCTTCACTTCTATGTGTGATCCTAAATAATTCAGTTCATGCCACATCTCCAGAATTTTTGTTTATCCCTCTATCAAATACTGTTTGACTAGATCAGTAGTTTTCAAACTATACCTCACAAAGTTCTTGAGCCACCATGGCAAGGAGCAAGTTAGAAGTTTTGTGGTGGCCAGGACCTTTCTGATTCAACCAGAGACTCTCCCCTGCTTTTCATGTTGTTCTTCTTCATCAGGTTTCACGTAAACAATGTGTTCATAAGACAGAAGTGACTTTGCATCCAGTTCTTTTAGAAAACCAGTTCCTTTCTATTTTAATAATCTAAGAATCTCAAACTATGAAAAATGAAGAATGAAAAATCTAACCTATTTTAACTTTTCTATAATTTATAATCAATCTGATACAGTATTTACTTATTCATACTTCTCTTAAAATATTTTTAAACTTGTTGTCATTGGATGACAAAACTTTTTTATTTATTTTTATTTTATTTTATTATTATTATTATTATTTGAGACGGAGTCTCACTCTGTTGCCCAGGCTGGAGTGCAGGGGTGCCATCTTGGCTCACTGCAAGCTCGGCCTTCCAGGTTCACGCCATTCTCCTGCCTCAGCCTCCCAAGTAGCTGGGACTACAGGCACCCAACAAAACTTTTTAACTGATCAGTTTAGAAAGCCATTGGGTACTCAGAAGTTGAATCTTGAGATACATCAGTAATTTTCAGTATTTGTCAGATTACTGACAAAGCAAAATTGCAGAGTATTCACTTATTCCCCAATATAAAGTTATATGACTAATTTAGGAAGAAGTCTTTATATATTTTCGTTTCTGGAAGTGTTGACTAATCATCAGCAGGAAGTTTGAACACTAAAGGAAAATTACTTTGACTATTCATAAGAGTAATTTAAAGAGTAGGACAAATTCCTCTCTTGAAAATGCATTTATAGCATTGTCAGAGACAAACACATATGAGCTTTAAAAGATGAGATAAGATCTAGGAAGGATTTTACTTTTCAAAGATGATTTAGGTATCCAATCATTTTCTTGGGGTGAATTAGATTTTCCAAAAGGGAACATTTCAAGATGAAGGAAAATGTGTTCATCTCTTTCAAACTCAACAATGACTCTAACTAAAATTATATCTAAATGTGTTTCTTGGGATAGGCTGGATTTGGATTACACCATCAGCTTCTGTGGAATTTACTGGGCAGGTCAGTAAAGCTAAGTAGAAGTAGATTGTCTTTGGAGATATATTAATAGTGTTCTAGCACATAATGATTCCCTAATTACTTACCTTATTATACCTTCAAAAATTAAGCAATTTATCCCCTACCTCCTGAGTCACACAAACACTGGGGATTTATCATTCCTACAACCCAAGTTGTTTAGGATCCACTTCCTTTCATGGAAGGGATGAGATAGGGAATATATGGAACTTTGCTGCTAAAAATCTGTTATTGAAAAATGGTTGGGTCCCTAAAGGATCGTGAATAAGTAATTTCGTCTGTAGGCATACAAAGCAACAAAATTCATAACAACAACTTTTTGTTAGAAGGTTTCCCCAAAACAAAATTTAAGCTCTTCTCATCATTTTTTTTCTTTTGCCAATCTACAAAGGGAAAATAAAATTATTCCTGGAAACCTACACTGCAATGGGTTTAATAGGCATATAGGTAAACACAACCTGATTCTATGCATGTCACCCAGATCAAATTCACACAGATATGTACTCTTATTTCACACAGATAACAAACCCTATGATAGTCCCTTGTATGGGGTCCTGCAATAAAACATACAATCTGTGCATCTTTGAGGCAATTCTTTTCATTTATCTGAGCTTTAGTTGCTTAATCTAAAGGAAAGCTTATGACAGGAAACCCAAGTGGGTGAAAGTGTTGAGAATGTACATGACAGATACGTAAACAAAGTATTTCTTACCCTTGGGAGGCTCTGCATTCTTTTCTGGCAAAGCAGAAACAACATATGAATAAAAATCTAAGTACAGCATATTAAAGGAACATACAATTGGAAATAAGGAGAGAGAAAGAGGGGGAAAATATATCTTTGTATATGTTGTGGGGGTGCATGTAGTGGTACAATGAAGAGGGATTGGTATCCCCAAGTAATTTAGATTCAAAATCGAATAAGGTCTGTGGATGAAGCACTATTGTTGCCTTACTTCTCTAAATTAATATGAAAATGTCTAAATTATTAGTCTCTCTCCTATTGCTCTTTTCTCAGTTAAGTTTCAATCTGATACAATTTCTTTTAAAGAGAGTAAAATGCAATCAGACGCCCTGAGTAGATCAAAGAAAATGCAGACCTTTATCTTTTGTGTTTCCCTTCACAGTTTAGCAGTTTTCAACCTTAGAGGCTTCAATGGCCATCTCAAGTAAAGAATACCTCAATCAAGTACTACCATGTGTTAAACATCTTAATAATAATAATGAGATTGCCTCCTTTAATGTGGGTGAAGGTCTTCATTTGTTATTCACTTAAGAGCTTAAACCTATAGCTAAAAAAGAACACATTTTCCCCTGATTGTCAGCCCACAGTATAGTGTGCATGTTGGGAGTACAGACTGAATCTCTGCTTCTTAAACCATTTTCATCCTTCTTTCACTGTTTAAGCCAGTATTTGTGGTATACTCATGAAGTTCTGGGCTGTGCTAAGCACTAGGAAAAAAACTGATTGAGAAAACAATCCATTCTTGAGAATTTCTTGAACCAGTGAGGTAGACAGCAGAGCTGTGTCAATAAAACAAGACCGTTAAGAGACATTTTAAAAGGTGGCCCAGAGTAAGGTGAAATGCACTCTGGTGTATCACAGAAAGATGGTGGCAGGTCCAGGGACAGTTTTTTATTTAAGGAAAGATTTTTAGGAAAACAAAGCAGGTCTTAGTTGGTCTGTTCTATCTATTTCTGGCTCTATAGTGAAACTGAGATCCAACCTTAGTAAAAAATCACACTACACCACACATGTTACTTTTCGAAAGTTTGCATTCCAAATAAATAGAAGTGATGAAGAGAAAAGTGCAAGTGATTTTCCAATCCTTTTACCCTGTAGGAGGAACGAGTGCTTCTTTTCTTTTCTCCTTTCAAGTTCTGCAGTATTTCACGAGGTAGAACATTGTGTCATCTGGTGAGATTTTAGAACTGAATCTAGCACCACCATTTTTTTTTCTCACAAGAATGATTCATTGTTAAAGTATCTTCTTATTTGTCTGTTAAGTACAAACAAACAGGGGCTGACATGGACTCTAGTCAGAAGCAAATGCTTTAATGCTAAGGTTTGCAGCTGAGTTTGTGAAATGCTTTCATATTTATTGGCTATTTAATCCTGAAAGAATTACTTAGTTCTTTGTATCTCAAATTCCATTTTTAAAATAGGCTGATATTGGCCTCCTCACAGGATTGGGATGAGGAGTAAATGAGCTAATAATGGCAAAATGCTGAGGATAGTATTTATCATGTAGTAAATGCTAAATAAATGTTAGTTATTATAGTCTATATGTGTAAATCATATAGACTATATGATGGTGGGATTCATGTCAGAAGGAAATACAACATTTATACATTTACATTTATACATTTATTCAAACAAATATTTGAAATCTATGTAGTTAAAAAATAATCATTTCAATCGATCCTATTCTTACTCATTTATTCATTTAACACTCAGAAAATATTTGAGCATCTACTATGTGGCACTTGAGATGTGTGTGTGTGTGTGTATGTGGGCGTATACATACATATATAAGCAAAACGAAATAAGCAAAACCCTGCCCTCCTAGAGCTTAAATTAACATAAACAGAGTATCTTTTAATCCTGATTATGACTAACTAAAATAACTTTACATCCTATGAAAATGTTAAGACCAATAGTCTTAAAAAATCACTATTCAAGGAGACTAACTATACCATTGAGATCTTCATAAATTTAAAGATAGAAAAATTGCATTCAAAAGGGAGTAGATTAGCTGGCTTTTCAAATCCCATTTTACTCCTATGACTTTATGAAAATATTTCAGGAATTTATTTTCCAGTGAAATGAGCGCTTACTACATGGCAAGGTTCTGTGCTGAGAACATTTCCTACTTTTATTTTCCTTTGTCACAAAGCTGCAAAGAAAGTATCACCAGCATTTTACTGGTGAGAAAGCACAATAAAAGACGTTTAGGAAGCAGCTAGGATTTCATGGGTACTAAGTAGTGGAACTAGAATTCAGACTTAAGGAATCTGATTTCAAGGACACATGGTCTTTACTAATATCTGGTATTTCACTTTGTAAAATTCAGTGTGGCAGGGTTACAGAAAAAAAGGAAAAAAAAAAACTCTCAATATTTCACTTCAGAATAAAAAGGGTATTGAAATATTTTTATATTGTTAGAATGATACAACATGTTAGCACTTGTTACTTTTTAGTACTGAGCATATGGATGCTTGTTATATGAGTCTTTATAATTTTCTCTATTTTGTTTTTTGGAAAAAATAGCATATACTGACATACAAGAGCATAAAACCATTTATCATGCATCTACATGTGCCAGGTGCTATTCTGAGTTTATTATATGTATTAGCCCACTTAATCCTCCCAAGTAGTTTGCATTTAATAATAATGCTATTATTAAAACTCAAATTTTACAGATGAGGAAACTGAAGCACAGAGAGGTTAAGTAACTGAGAAAGCTAGTATTAAATTCCTGGCAGGGAGGTTCCAGAGCCAGCTGGTGTTCTTCTTAAACACTATCTGATATTCTCACTTGAAATAAAAGCTAACATTTATGGAACACTTACAAAATGGCAAGCACTGTTTCCCTCATGTGGCATGCAATAACTTGTATAATTTTTACAACAACTTTATAATATAGTTACAATATCCTCACTTTATGATTTATTTATTTTTATAGATTTAAGAGGTACAAGCACAGTTTTGTTACGTAAGTACATTGCCTGCTGGTGAAATCTGGGCTATTAACGTAACCATCACCTGAATAGAGTACATTTTATCAAATAGGTAATATCTCATTCCTCAATCCCTCCCGTCTTCCCACTTTCCTGAGTCTCCAGTGTCTATTATTGTACTCTCTATATCCATGTGTACACAGTATTTAGCTCCCAATTATAAGTAAGAACATGCAGTATTTAACTCTCTGTTTCTGAGTTATTTTACTTAAGATAATGGCCTCCAGTTCCGTCCATGTTGCTGCAAAAGATATGGTTTAATTCCTTTTTATGTCCATGGTGTGTGTGTCTATATATATTTATATATATATTTAATGGTGTGTGTGTGTATATATATAGATATATATTCCATGTAATATATGTCTATATTATATGTTGCCTATATATAGATATATAGCACATTTTCTTTATCCAGTCATGTTGATGGACACTTAAGTTGATTCTGTATCTTTGCTATTGTGAATAATGCTGCGATAAACATACCAATGCAGGTATCTTTAATATAATGATTCCTTTTCCTTTAAATAATCCCCACTTTAACTATAGGAAAAGGGAGCCATAGGTTTAGCACCTTGCTTAAAACTTTACACATTTGAAATAGATATCATCCATAATAATTACAGCTACTTTTGAGTATTTAAAATGTGTTAAGTATAGTAATATCATTTCTTTTAAATTATTTTACTGATTTACCAAATTAACTCTGCCAGCAAGTTCTAGTCCCATTTTGCATATAAGATAATTGAGGCTCAAAAATTGTATGTAAATCATCCAGAGTCACAAATGTAGTAATATCTAAGCTGATGTTTGAACTATTATCTTTCTAATGCCAAGGGTCATGGTCTCAACCAAAGGTGTAAATTAAGACATTTCAAGCAGTTTCAGATTTATTCTCTAAAAAATAAAGTAAACAAAGGGAGAAAAATTCTCTCTCTTTTTTTTTTTTTTTTTTTTTTTTTGACAGGGTCTTGCTCTGTTGCCCAGGCTGGAGTGCAGTAGTAGGATCATCTTGGCTCACTGCAGCCTCTGCCTCCTATGACTCAGGTGATCCTCCCAACTCAACCTGGGACCACAGGTATGCACCACCATGCCCAGCTAACTTTTTGTATTTTTTATTTTAGTAGAGACAGGGTTTCATCACATTGTGCGGGCTCATCTTGAATTCCTGGGCTCAAGTGATCCGCCTGCCTTGGCCTCCCAAAATGCTGGGATTACAGGCCTGAGCCATCATGCCCAACCAAGAGAAGAACTTCTAAAGTTGAGATTTACTAAGGATCCACATCCAGGAGGAATATTTGGGGGATAAAATACATTGGCTTGTCTAGGAGATGTTTGCATTCAGCACTTTACCAAGCCTATCCCTCCCTGATTTTTCAGTACAGGTGTGAAATTTGGTTCAAGGTTGAATAACATTCTTAATTTTGCCTTTTGAATATACTATGTAGGTCACCTCCTGAGTGTATAACTCCATCCATAATTTACTTACACAGTGAGATAAAAGTTCCATTACACTACAAGACTGATTACCAAGGTTTTTTCATTAAATGAAGTTAAAAGCCCAGATTCTTTATCTAAAGACCATCTGATGGGAACTGCACTGACATGATACTTCCATTTCTGGTTGGAACTGCAGGGTAAATTTTCATTACTTAGCAATTTTTTGCAAACATTCTCAGGTTCTGCTAGTGTGAACCTTAAGTCCTGTTAAAGGATCTGACAAGATAAAATGGCTGTTTTCCAACTATTTCCATTTCAATCTTATATGGAAGTGATCAGAATTATGTATAATACCTGCTATCTGAGACTATAAAAGTCTCTGATGTCAGCTCTTCTATTTTCAACTAGACCAATGTGATAGATAAGAATGGGTACTATCTCCTTTGTTGTCATTACTGAGTGGAGTTTTAACTTGCCACTATTTGGGTTGCTGAACATAATAATTCACCCAGAAATCTGAAAACAGAAATTAATTATCTGCTGATAATGTAGAATTTTTATTTTAATGGGTGAGTGCAGCTACAAATTATCTTGTATTACATAGATAACCATTCTAGAGACAGATAAATTGGGGAAAGAAAGAGTCCTGCTCAAATCTGATCTTCATCTGACTGATCTGTAGGTCAAACTCAGATTGCAATGTCTTTCTGAAACTTGTTAAAATTTTAGTTAAGAATTACCTAAAAATAAAATCGTAACCAAATGGTGACTCACATTTACATTCTTATCATAAAATACATCTAAATAATGTTACGTTTGTGGGTCAAAGCTATACTCAGCGTATAAATGTCAAGTTAAGGAACGTAGAGTTGGACCTATGCTGTACCTAAGTTTATGTATTGACTCAAAGGACTGTGTATACATAGTGTGTGGGTATTGAGTCTTTTGAGTCAACACACACACACTCACAAACACACATATAAACCTAGTTCTTCAATAAGAACTTAAGTTTGTAAAAAAAAGAAAATTTTTTATATTATTAACCATCTAATTGTAACAAAGTATGTAAAAATGCCTTAATGATAAGGCAGTAATAATAATAATTCTACTGCAGATGATAAAGATAATACCTTACATTTATTAAGATTCATTACATAACTTTATTCATTACATAACTTCATTACATTGAGATGCATTACATAACTTACATTAATTACTTTCAATGATCCTCAAAGCAAGGTATGTGATATGTAATATTATTTATTATTTCAACTTCATAGATGGGTAAATTGATATTTAAGAGAGAAATATTCATGCAACTTATACGAGGCAAAAATGATTCAAATCCGTTTTGGTCTAACTCAAAAGACTGTGATTTTTTAACTCCATCTTACATTACCGATACATACGAAAAATGAGACACAAAGACATGTCTGCTTATACATCATGTTACTTTTTTTGGTGCCTCCCCACACAAATTCCTTTCAATTGTTGATCTTTGTAATTATATGGTCATCTTTCTCCAAACCCAAATTTGCTCTTGCTGTACATGTCAGTATTCTTCTTTTTCAAAACAGTGCCTTCTGGTAAGACTTCTACTTCTGGTCATAACTTAATAACTGGTACCAGACTAGCCCACTGACCATATAAAACTTTGTAACATGACAAAATATATGAAGTAGTTGAATTCAGGCAGTGACAACATACAGCACAAACTGTGATGACTGAGAAGGGAACCTCACAAGGTTAGCACTCTGAAAACCCACTTCTACCTGAGTATAATTTTATGATCACATCTCAGAGAGCTGGAATCCAAGCATAGCTGGAGTGTTCCACTGACCTGATGCGGCAGGCAAGAGAGGTAAGGCAGATGAAGTGGCTTGAATGTGCAGGACAGAACACAGGAGAGAAGAGAGCTGAGCAAAATGGACAGGGATTCTTAAGTTCATGATAAGAGACTCTGGTTTAGGATTGGGCTATCCCTGTGCTGGGCCAAACCTCCTCAGGCTTCTCAGATAATGTGAAGAGTGAAGAAGTAATAGATTCTGACAAGTTAAGGCTGCATATTGTTCACCATAGAGAGCCAATTAAAAACATAAAGAGATATAGCTGCAAAGTCAATAAGGAAGTGAAATAGAATGCTAAAATAAATAATAACCCAAAGGAAAGTAAAAAAGTTGCAAAAGAAAATAAGGCACCAAAGGGACAAATGGAAAACAAGTAGTAAGCTGGTCCACTTAAACCAATGAGATCAATCATTATATTAAGTGTAAATAAACTAAACCGTCCCAATTAATAGACAGAAATCGATAGGCTAAAAAGAAGAAAAGCAGATCCAATTACGTATTCTTCGAAAGTGGTACAGTTTAAATATAAAATATAGATTTTTAAAGTATCAATACTAGAAAAAGATACTTAAAATTAATGATTTAAATATTTACCTACAGAAGCTGAAAAGCACTTTTAGTAAAAGTAAACAAATGGAAATAAATGAAAATAACCATAGCAAAAGAAAAAACAATAAACCGTAGAAAAAATTAATAAAGCAAATGTTTATTGAAAATATCAATAATCAATTTTATATCAATATTGATATAAGACCAATAGTATTGATCTATAATAATATTGATAATTTATTATTCCAAACAGCAGTAATGAAAAGAGAGAAAACACAAATTGACAATATCAGAAATAAAATGAATATATTCCTATAAAACCTACAAATATCAATATGAAAATAAAATAAAATCATGAGGAAATATATCCGAAAGATTGGAAATGTTAGATAAAATAAAAAAGTTAGTAACTTAGCAAGTACAAGAAAGAAAAGGAACAGCTTCCTATGAGAAAAATACCAGCTTGTTCTTTCATTGATGAATCCTGTCAAACACTGAATGAAGAATTTATACCAATCTTGCACAAACTATTTTAGAAAATAGAAGAGGAAATTCTTTCCAACAAATGCTGTGAGGCTGGAAGCTCCCTGATATTAAAAGCTGATTATTACACATTGCCTACATGTACTACTGCACATTCCATCAAAATATGTACAACTATGACATATCAATAAAAGAAAAAAAATGATTACTATTCAGTATCCCATATGAACGCAAACATTTTCAATGGAATATTAGGAAATAAAATTCACTAAAATACAAAGGGAGAATGCAGCTTGACTGAAGGGGAGCTTATTAAAGGAATACAAATTTGGTTCAATATGTTTTTAAAAAATCAACCGATAAAATTTATTAAATCTCAAGGACAAAGGCTACACATTTTATGATTATCTTAATATATGCAGAAAAAGCAGTTAGAAATGCAACATCAATTTATGATGAAAATTCCTAGCAAACTATGAAGAAAAGTAAAATTCTTCAGCCTGAAAAAGTACATATTTGAAAGAATTACAGCTGACATAACAATGATTGAAGACTGAGTGCTTTTTTTCTTAATATGAGAAAACGAGATAAAAACATTTGTTCTCACTAATTTGATAATATATCATACAATAGATCATATTCAGTGCAATAAGCCAAAAAAGGCAAGTAAATTAATAGAGATAAAAAAGAACTGCTAAAACTCTTTATTCTGAGATTATATGATATTCCACACTATAAAATCTTGACATAGGTACAAAAATTTCTTGCTGAAACTAAGAAATAAACTTTGCAAGTCATGGAATGCATGGTAAATATATAAATATCCACTATATTTTTATATGTTAGCACTAAAATAATTGGAAAAAATAAATTTTTAAAATACCACTTACCATAGTATTAAGTATAAGATAATTATAAATCAGGTTGGCAGAAGCTATGCAATAACTGTACAGAAAAACTGGAAAATGCAGTTGAGAATTTTGCAAAAATAGAAACTCAAAATAGATAGGCATGTATACTATATTCATGGTTCAAAACATTCCATGTTTTTAAGATACCTATTCTCTACAAATTGACCTATAAACACTAACCGATTTTAAATCAAAATCCTAGGCCAATGTCTATAGAGAAAAAATGTAGAAATTGACAAGTTGATTCCCACATTCATATAGAAATACAAAACACCTAGAATAGCAAAATTGTATCTGAAAAGGAAGAACAAACCTGAAAGAACTATATTATCTGATCTCAAAAGATGTTATAAAGCTACTGTTATCAAGACAGAAGACAATTGACATACAGTAAAATGTAAAGTACAACATAGTATTGGTGCAAAAATAGATCAATGGAACAGAATTAGCAAGTCTAGGAATGACCTGCACTTTTATTTTTCACAGAGGCATCAAAATAATTAACAATGAAATGATAATCTTTTCAATATGTGTTCTAGAACAACAGTATTATGCCATCTGTGAAAATAAATAAACCTTGACCCCTCACCCCCATATTAGCTGCAACAGATTACCAAACACTGATGGTCTAAAATGGAAAAAATTTATTTTCTCACAAATCTGAAATCAAGGTGTTAGTAGATTTAGTTCTTTTGGAGGCTCTGAAGGAGAATCCATTCCACACTTCTTTCCCAGCTACTGCCATTCCTTGACTTGAAAAGGCATAATTCCAATCTTTGTCTCAGCCTTCACATGACCTTCTCCTGTGTCTGTGTCTCAAATCACCGTCTCTATTCTCTTATAATGACCTCAGGCATTGGATTTAGAGACCACCCTAAATCTAACATCATCTCATCTCAGGATCCTTAATTGTATCTGCAAAGACCCTGTTACAAATAATGTCACATTCACAGGTACTGGGGATAGGACTTTTTGAGGCCACAATTCAATTCACTACAACCCCTACTAAAATCATGCATGAAAAATAATTTGAAATGAATTATAGATCTAAGCATAAAGGGTAAAATTATAAAAATTCCAGAGACAAATATAAGAAAATATTTTTATGAGTTTTCAAAGATAGTACACACAAAAGCTTGAAGCATTAAAAAAAAAAAAAAAAAAAAAAAAAACTGGCCTCCAAGAGAATGAAAATCTTTCAATCTCAAAGGACACCAAGAAAGTCTAAAGTCAACCCACATACTAAAAAGAAATATTTGTAACTTTTCTGACAAAATACTTGTATCTAAACTATTTAATGGCCTTTTGTAACTAATATAAACATGAAAACAAACACATGGAAAGAGACTCAATATCAGCAATCATCAAGAAGATTCAAATTAAAACTACAATAAGATATGATTTCACACTCAGTAGAATGTGGGAGGGGAGAGTCAACTGGTAATAGTTGATGACTGCCTGGAGCAGAGTAACTGCGGCTCTCACACATTGCTGGGGGGTTCATAAAATGGTGGAAGGTCTTTGATAAACAGTTTGGCAGTTTCTTAAACCCACATCACTTATAGGATTCAGCAATTTCACACCTAAGAATTTACCCAAGAGAAATAAAAACATATGTCCATTTAAAGACTTATACGCAGATGTTCAACAGTAGCTTTATTCATAACAGCTCCACACCGGAAATTACATATTTATACTACTCAACTATTAAAAGGAACAAACAATTGCTATACATACAGAAGGAAAACACCTCACAGACTTTACATAATGTGAGTGAAGTTGGACACAGAGGAGAGTCTGAGCTAGAAAAGGAGCCATTGTAAAAGATAGGAAACATCAAACTGTTTTTTTGACTCCCACACACACAACTCACAACTCAACACAGAATAGTTCACTTCTGGTCACCAAAATGTGTATGGATTTCTCCCCACTAACAACTAACTCTCTAGTGGACACTGAGTGTCCAGTAATTCATTTCAGTTCTACCACTATCATGTCAGAACTGAAGTAGCTTTATGAAGTTAGAGTCAGATCCCATGGGTTAAGGGCTTAGTCCCGCAAGATTGCCTCTCTTCAGACACCAGTCACATGTACAGTCAGCCCTCGGAATCTGAGTGCCCCATATCCTTGCATAAATAACTGAGGATCAAAAAATACAGAATTAGAGGGATGCAGGGGACTGACGTTTTGTTTCTGAGAATTTTGCAGGGCCAATTGTGGGCTTTATCATCTGTGGATTTTGGTATGCACAAGGCATCTTGGAAGACATCGAGGGATGATTGTAATGGGCTGTCACCCATTCTGCTGACTGTCTACAGATCGCGGGTCCGGTGAAATTTTTCCTTCCTTGGTGTCTATGAATATGCTAGGATGGCTCATAGAACTCAGGGAAACACTTACATTTATCCGTTTTTTACAAAGTGTATTAGAAAAGATACAGATGAACAGTCAGATGGAAGAGATACATAGGGTGAGGTATAGGAAAGGGGCTGAAGATTCCCTACCCTCTCCTGGTGCATCACCCTCCACGTGTTCAGCAGCCTGAAAGCTCTCCAAACTCTGTCCTTTTGGATATTTATGAAGACTTTATAATGTAGACATAATTGATGACATCCCTGGCCACAGGTGATCAACTCAACTGATCTTCAGCCTCTCTCTCCTTCATGGAGGTTGCAGGGTGGGCCTGAAAGTCTCAACTCTCTAATCATGCCTCTGTCTTTCTGGTGACCAGCCCCCACCCTAAAGCTATTCCGGGAACCCCTTCCACCAGTCAGCTCATTGGCATACAAAAGACACTCTTTAAGGGTTTTCAAAGCAGTGTGTCAGGAAGCAAGAGCAGAGACCAAATATAACTTACTTATTGTATCACAATAACACAAGAGTCTATATTGTATGATTCTATGTATATTGAGTTCGGAACAGGCATAAGTAAGCTATATTTGTGGAATATTGGTCAGTTTTGTTTGGATGTTGGTGTATATTGACTGAAATGGAACCCTAGGGAAATTTTTATGAAGTTGGAAATGTTCTATATCTTAATATAGGTTATATAGGTGTATACATCCATAGAATTGCTTACTGCCCAACAATATATAGAAATAAGTTCTTAAATCATAGATATCATGGTTGTGCATGTGTGCTGTGAGAAACTTTATCCTTAAATAAAATAAAGAAAAACATAGTTTTTGATAATTAAAAATTCAAAGGCCTAATTATTTGTTAGTAGATATGAAACTAGGCCTCATAAAACTTAGAAACTAGGCCTCACATAGAAAAAATTAACACCAGGTGGCTCTGGACAGGGTCCCACCCTGCCTCGATAGGGACCCACCCTGATAGGGTCCCACCCTGCCAATTCCGGGAAACAACCTCATGGGGTCCCACCCTGCCAATTCCGGGGGTCCCACCCTGCCTCGAAGTTCCCGGAATCAACAACTCCAGGAAAAAACCTCATAAGGTCCTGCTCTAACCAATCAGCATAAGACACCTTGCTCAGGCCATAGCTAGACCCAATCATTTTGCGCCTTAAGCTTTGTTTGAATTTCGTGTCATAAGCTGTGTTTGAACTTGTGTTTGCCTATATAAACAGCCTGTAACAAGCAGTCGGGGTCCCAGGGCCAACTTAGAGCTTGGGACCCTAGCGCGCTAGTAATAAATAACTCTCTGCTGTGAATCTCGTGTCGGTGATCCTTCGCGGCGACCCCTGCCCAGGAAGGAATCGACAGTTCGGTTCCAACAGATACACTAAGAAACTTTTACTGGGCAGGGCGCGGTGGCTCAAGCCTGTAATCCCAGCACTTTGGGAGGCCGAGTCGGGCGGATCACGAGGTCAGGAGATCAAGACCATCTTGGCTAACACGGTGAAACCCCATCTCTACTAAAAAATACAAAAAACTAGCCAGGCGAGGTGGCGGCGCCTGTAGTCCCAGCTACTCGGGAGGCTGAGGCAGGAGAATGGCGTAAACCCGGGAGGCGGAGCTTGCAGTGAGCTGAGATCCAGCCACTGCACTCCAGCCTGGGCGACAGAGCGAGACTCCGTCTCAAAAAAAAAAAAAAAAAGAAACTTTTACCAATAATTTTTTTCAATTTATCTAAGACTGCAATTATATGGTTTTTGTTAAGTAGGGTAGTGGTGCTTATTTTAGTTAATGTTTCATAGTTTACATATATCTTATGTATTATATATGTCAATACATATAAATACATATTTGAATATATATGTCATTTTCTCTGTAATAAATATTTCTTAATGAATGAATTTAAGTTTTTTTAAAAAGAATAGAACTGGGATGTATGTAACCAAAAACCTCATTTTTCCTTTAATAAATAATATTATTGAGTACCTTGTGTTGTTCCAGTCTACATATTTTGTGCATGTATATTGCTGTGACAATCACAAAACAATATTTTATTTTATTTTAATAATATGTAAAGATGTTACACTATGTTTATCTATACAAATTAATTATTGAAGACAATACTGTCTAAAACCATGGAATCACTTAAAATAGCCACTGCACTTAATTTTTTTAAAAAATCAGATTTCAACTTTCTGTCTCTAAAGGTAGATCATGTGACTACTAATACTCAGGGATGCTGAAATCGTAATATGTTATGAGTTTTCTTTACTATTATTTTGTTCAATGAAAGAATTAGCAAGGAGTTTAACTTGATTTTGGAAAAGAATGTGCAGCAATATTTATTTAAAAAGAAAATCAAAATGGAATTTATTTCATTGCCAATGGTTAGGCTTCCCATTAGCCACTCAACTTTTACAAATTTTTGAAAAAGTAAAATAATAATTAGCATTACAAAATATTCTTTTGTTTCATCAAAAATTGCAGTGATTTATGCAATTTTTGCTTCACATCCAGGTAGTGATAATCATGCACTATATATTTTACTAATAAAATATATCACTTATGTATGAACCAAATGAAACCTATGTCACTATAAAATTCTTAAATATCCAGTTAAAATGGAATGGTTTCTTTTGACAGGCAACCTTATATGGGATTCTTCTGAATGTGTCCTTTGAAAAATATGTCCTGCTGGTACTTACATCCCTTTTTTGATCTATGGGATCTCTCTTTTAATGCACATCACAGCACATAATACCATACACCTGTTGCTTTTTCGTATTTCCTTTTTGTAAATTTAACTTGATAAACCGATTAATGTCTGTGTCTGACATGGTCATTTGTAGGGGATGATGGGGGAGTAACATAAAGCATCTGGTCAGTTGCCAATTTAAAATTATGATTAAAATTGGCTGGGCATGGTGGCTCACGCCTGTAATCCCAGTACTTTGTGAGGCCAAGACAGGTGGATTGCTTGAGTCCAGGAGTTCTAGACCAGCTTAGGCAACATGGAGAAACCCCAATCTCTACCAAAAAAAAAAAAAACAACAAAACAAAACTATGATAAAAATACTCAGTTTAGGTGCATATAGTAACAGGAGAAAAGGCAGGAATAAAATATGCACAGTAGTACTCAGATTTCAAGTGTTCTAAATGAAATATCTCCAATTTCAAAGTAGTATCAAGAATGTGAATCGCTTTTAGAGACATCAGTTAAAGAAAAGCACCACTCACAATAATATTGCTTTGCAGGTTACAAACTATGGTCCCTCACATCTGGAAGGCATGACAACCCTTGAAACTCCCATGTCATGGGGACTTTGGACAGTGTGATTACATTACTAATTTTTTTAGGTAATTTGACCATCTTTTTAGGCAGTCTTGCCTTACTTGGCTGCATTCTTGGTACTCCATCCAGGGCCTGAGAAACAATATATTCAGACCATATGGTTTTATAGATGAAGGAATAAGCATCCAATTTTTACAAGATGAAATATATATTCACATATTCCTTTCATGAAGTCCTTCTGAATTTTTTTCTTATTTCAGGATTAGTGTTATCATTGTGTGTTGGTAAAAATAATTCAGATGCTCAGTCATCTGCTACAAAAACTGTCTTTGATGATGCTTTTGCAAATTGTATGAAAATAATAAAAAAGCACTGTATAAAAACAATTTTAATATGTTAACAATTCAGTGTTACTGGTTTCTTTACCTTGGGCTTTTATCCCCAAGACTGCAGACTTGAAGAATTTTCTTGGAATGTTATATACGTGTGTGTGTGTGTGTGTGTGCGCGCGCGCGCGCGTGTGTGTGCGTGTCACTAGTGTCATCTATTCGTAAAACTGAAAAATACAAGGTGCCTTAGATTTGGATGTCTTTAAAAAAAGTCTGTTTACCATTCTTAGGTCCATTGAAGAAGCATCTGTAGAATATTGAGACTAGTAGAACTGTTTTGTATTTCATTTTATCATGTTTTCTCACTAAAAAAAAGTGGGCTTTTTGTATCACAGTGAGGAACTGTAAAACTATTTAGTAAAATAAGAAATGTGATTGTTTTAGATAAGTAGATATAAATATTTATATATTAGTAATAAGAATGTCACTCCAGAAGAAAATAATAATAATACCTATATCTTATTCTATTCCTGCTGCTGTACCAAAATAGTTTAGACAGGGTAGTATATAAACAGAAGAAATTGATGTCTCCAGTTCTAGAGCCTGGGAAGTCTAAGATTGAGATGCCAGTATTTCCCGTATTTGGTGAATGCTCACTTTCTGCTTCCAAGGTGGCACTTTGTTGCATCTCATCAGATGGTGCAAGGCAGATGGGCAAAAGAGGATGAATCTTGTAAAAACATGGCAGAGGAGATGGAAGGGACAGGCAGTACTTTGAAGCCTCTTTTAGAAGGACATTAAACCACCCGGCATGGTGGTTCATGCCTGTAATGCCAGCATTTTTGAAGGGCAAGGTGGGAGAATCATTTGAGACCAGGAGATTGAAACCAGCCTGGAAACACAGTGAGACCCCATTCCTAAAAAATGAAAAATGAAAAATAGCTACTTAGAAGGCTGAGGTGGGAGGATCATTTGAGCTCATGAATTTCAGGTTACAGTGAACAATGATTGTACCATTGCATCTCAGCCTGCTGGGTGACAGAGTGAGACGTGAGTCTATCTCTCTGTCTGTCTGTCTGTCTATTTATCTATCTATAGACTCCCACAGCCAGCTCCTTCTAGCTTTGTTTACTCCTTCCTATAAAAGAGGAGCCCTTTCTGCCTGCCCTTTGAGATGCTTGCAGATCTATGGTCAGCATATTATCTGTATTGCAATAGGCCTTTTCCTCTCACTACAATAATCTTTCTGAACACAGTATTTCCTTACGTAAGTCTGGATTTGTTCCTTTTTATTTAACAGACTTCTAGAAATTCAGAAAGATATGTGGCAGGCAAAGACATTCCTCCTTGAAAGGACTATACATTGTGGTCCTCTTTTAAAGGTTCCTTTTAATATTGTTAAAGACAGACGTCGTAACTGAATTTTAATGAATTTTCAGAAAAAAGGGAGTAAAATGTAATAAGCCACAGTTCCTATTTGAAAACTTAGTACCTGGGGCTAGAGTTCAGTTGGGAGGTCTGAGAGCAAAATACTTTGTGTTTAAAAGTAAAGCAGAATTATGTATAAGGCTCGGGTGATTGTGAACAGATTTTTGAAAATTGTATGAGATATGAAAGCTTTCTTCAGGTATAAGACTTTTCCATGCATTAAGATACGTAGTAAACCTAGCCCCTGGCCACCAAATGCCATTTAGTGCTCTCATTTGTTATAATAACCAGCACATGTCACAAAATTCCAAGTACAACCTCAATGATCTTACTGCCTCCAGTGAAAACCACTGCAAGAAAAGACATTAGCCCTTTTAGTTTAAAAAAATTCCAAGATTCTAAATCATCATAAAGCAAAGAACTGGGAACTAAGAGTCCTTAGTCTGAACCAACAAATCCCTGAATTATAGAAATATGTGCATGTGCATATGTGTGTGTGTGTGTGTATTTATATATGCACACGTGTGTTTATATCTCACTTCATTCCAAAAAGATTTAAGAATACAACATGATTATATTTATTTAACCTTTGATATATTTCCAAGGCTGATAGATAAACAGGTCAACACAACCACCTTTTTAAAGTAGGAAATTTGATCACTTCAAAGTACATACCTAATTAGTATAAATTTACACTGTTTTAAATATTTTATGGAAGCATATAATTTAGGGAAGTTTTAGTAATTAAACCTATGGGAGAATGTTTGATTTTCTTTCCTCCTTTCCATTCATTCAGTCTATAATTGGATGTGCATGCAGAGGATATAGTGCTGAATAAGCTGGGAAATATTCATGAAGCTCACATGTTAATGGAGAATGAAAGATAAGTAAAGGCACAGTTGTAAAGAAAAAATAAAACTATCAAATAAATACATGAAAGCATAATAAATGTTGAGGAGATAATTGAAATTGAGCCATGATGGAGAATAATCTGGTGACTACTTCAGGCTGAGTGGTTAAAAGGATCATTCCTAATGATAGAACATGTGAGGTGACCATGAATGTCAGGAAAGAAACAGATATGTGGAGATCATGAAGAAAAGTTTTTGGGCATGAGGAACAGTCTGTGCAACATCCCTGGAGCTAAACTGGCATGAAGAACAGAAAGAACCACAGTGTGACTAGAACTCTGTGGGCAAGGTGTGGAGGTTACAAGAAGCAGCCAGAGAGGTAGGCATCATTCTCATTGTAGATTACTTAAAAATCACACATTTGTAATAACTTTAGTGACCTAGCACACTATATTATCTGTGAAAACTCTGAAAGGAAGTAGCCTGGCTCATCCATCCATTCATTCATCCATCCATGCATTCATGCATCCATCCATCCATCCATCTATCCATCCATCCATCCATCCATCCATCCATCCATCCATCCATCCATCCATTGATGCATTCATTCATCCAATTGTGCATCCATACATCCATGCATCCATGCATGCATGCATGCATCCATCCATCCATCCATCCATGCATCCATCTATTCATTCATGCATCTATCCATTCATTCATGCATCCATGAATCCATCCATCCATCCATCCATCCATCCATCCATCCATCCATCCATTCATCCATCCATGCATTCATTCATCCATTTGTGCATCCATCCATCCATCTATCCATCCATCCATCCATCCATCCATTCATTCATGCATCCATTCATCCATTCATGCATGCACCCATCTATTTGGTGGCAAACATTTATCACATACAATGTTCTGTTTTTTTTTTAAATTGTGTGCATAATATTAAATAAATTCCCAGTCACTGGTCATAAGGAGCTCATATTATGATGATAAACACTTTATTTTGTAATCAATAGAAATCCAGGATCCCCACTTCTGTCACTTTTGTTGTTCTAAGTTCTGACGCACAACCTGCTGGAAATTTGATTCCGGGGGACCCAAAATGTCACTGTGGTCCTGTAGTTAAAGTAGGAGCTTATTGAGGTCAGGTAATTAATAGTGCTTTAGCTCATGTCTGACTTACAGTGGGTCCAGTGGGTCCCCGGACTCACCCTGTGGTCTGTTCCCCAGAGCCAGAATACATAATTGGCATAGACATACTTAGTAGCTGGCAGAACCCCCACATTGGTTCCCATTCTGGTAGGGTGAGGGTTACTATGGTGGAAAAGGCCAAGTGAAAGCCATTAGAACTGCTTCTACCTAGAAAAATAGTAAATCAAAAACAATATCACATCCCTGGAGGGACTGCTGAGATTAGTGCCACCATCAGGACTTCAAAGAGGCAGGGGTTGTAATTCCCATCACATCCCTATTCAAATCTCCCAGTTAGCCTGTTCAGAAGAAAGATGGATCTTGGAGAATGATAGTGGACTATCATAAGCTTAACCAAGTGGTGACTCCAATTGCAGCTGCTGTACCAGATAAGGTTTCATTGCTTGAGCAAATTAACACATCTCCTGGTACCTGGTATGCAGTCATTGACTTAACAAATGCCTTTTTCTCCATTCCTGTCCATAGCCCCACCAGAAGCAACTTGCCTTCAGCTGGCAAGGCCAGCAATATACCCTTACTGTCCTACCTCAGGGATATATCAACTCTGCGGCTTTCTGTGATGATCTTATTCCGAGAGACCTTGATTGCTTTTTGCTTCTGTAAAATATCACAATGGTCCATTACATTGATGACATTATGCTGATTTGATCTAGTGAGTAAGAAGTAGCAAACACACTGGACTTATCGGTGAGACATTTGCATGCCTGAGGATAGGAAATAAATCCGACTAAAATTCAAGGACCTTCTACCTTAGTAAAATTTCTAGGGGTACAGTGGTGTGGAGTCTGTCGAGATCTTCCTTCTAAGGTGAAGAATAACTGCTGTATTTGGCCCCTCCTATGATCAAGAAAGAGGTACAATGCCTAGTGGGTCTATTTGGATTTTGGAGGCAACACATTCCTCATTTGGGTGTGTTACTCCATCCCATTTATCAAGTGACCTGAAAGACTGCCAGTTTTGAGTGGGGTCCAGAACAGGGGAAGAGGATTTTAATAAGCAAGTGGATAGGATGACCCGTTATGTGGACACCGCTCAGCCTCTTTCCCCAGCCACCCCTGTCATCGTCCGATGGGCCCATAAACAAAGTGGCCATGGTGGCAGGGATGGAGGTTACACATGGGCTCTGCAACATGGACTTCCACTCACAAAGGCTGACCTGGCTATGGCCACTGCTGAGTGCCAAATTTGCCAGCAGCAGAGACCAACATGTGCCCTCGATATGGCACCATTCCTCAAGGTAATCAGCCAGCTACCTGGTGGCAAGTTGATTATATTGGACCTCTTCCATCATGGAAAGGGCACTGGAATAGAAAGTTACTCTGGATATAGATTTGCTTATCCTGCACGCAATGCTTCTGCCATGACTACCAACCATGGACTCATGGAATGCCTTATCCACAGTCATGGTATTCCACATAGCATTGCCTCTGACCAAGGCACTCACTTTATGGTTAAAGAAGTGTGACAGTGGACACATGCCCATGAAATTCACTTCACTGGTCTTACCATGTTCCCCATCATCCTGAAGCAGCTGGATTGATAGAAGGGTAGAATGGCCTTTTGAAGTCACAATTACAATGCTAACTAGGTGACGATACTTCCCAGGGCAGGGGCAAAGTTCTCCAGAAGCCCGTGTATGCTCTGAATCAGCATCCAACATATGGTACTGTTTCTCCCATAGCCAAGATTCATGGACCCTGGAATCAAGGGGTGAAAGTGGAAGTGGCACCAGTCACCATCACCCCTGTGATCCACTAGTAAAATTTTTGCTACCTGTTCTTGCAACATTACCTTTTGCTGGGCCAGAGGTCTTAGTTCCAGATGGAAGAACACTTCCACCAGGATACACAACAACGATCCCATTAAACTGGAAGTTAGGATTGCTACCTGGACACTTTGGTCTCCTCTTACCTTTAAGTCAACAGGCTAAGAAAGAAGTTACAGTGTTGGCTGGGGCAAGTTACCCAGCCTATCAAGATGAAATCATCTACTACTCTACAACAGAGGTAAGGGAGAGTATACATGGAATATAGGAGATCCATTAGGGCGTCTCTTAGTATTACCATGCCCTCTGATTAAGGTCAATGGGAAACTACAACAGCCCAATCCAGGCAGGACTACAAATGGCCCACACCCTTCAGGAATAAAGGTTTGGTTCACTCCACCAGAAAAAACAAAACAAAACAAAACAGAACCATGACCTGCGATGTTCTTGCTGAAGGCAAAGGGAATATAGAATGGGCAGTAGAAGAAAGTAGTCATCAATACCAGCTACAACCCCAAGACCAGCTGCAGAAACACAGACTGTAATTCTCTTGAGTATTTCTTCCTTCTTTTTTAAAAAACATGTTTGTGCACATATACACTTGTACTAAGAAAATACTTTCGTTTTATTTCCTTTTTCCTTTATCATGTGACATAAGATTTATTTATCTCATAGCAGCATTTAAGTATTGTTAACTTTCTGTAATAGTATTTGAGTTGGGTATTGGTGTGTTTCCAGTTGTACAAAGGATAGTTGTATTATGTTAGGCACAATTATGACTTTATTATTGTCTTTATTTGAAGATTATGTATGAGCTCAGGAGATGTGTTTGGGTTCAAGCTGACAGTGGGTGGACTTGTGATGGTTAATACTGAGTGTCAACTTGATTGAATTGAAGGACGAAAAGTATTGATCCTGGGTGTGTCTGTGAGGGTGTTGCCAAAGGATATCAACATTTGAGTCAATAGGCTGGGAAAGGCAGACCTACCTTTCATCTGGGCGGGCACCATCTAATCAGCTGCTAGGACAACGCATGTAGAAAAATGTGAAACGACTAGAGTGGCCTAGCCTTCCAGCCTGCATCTTTCTCCTGTGCTGGGTGCTTCCTGCCCTTGAACAGCAGATTTCAAGTTCTTCAGTTTTGGGACTCAGACTGACTCTCCTTGCTCCTCAATTTGAGGATGGCCTATTGTGGGGCCTTGTTATCATGTGAGTTAATACTTAATAAACTCCTTTTATATATATATATACACGTGTGTGTGTTTGTGTGTGTGTGTGTGTGCGTGTATCTCCTATTAGTTATGTCCTTCTAAAGAACCCTGACTAATACTGAGGTAGAGTTAAATGTTAGATTGTCTGCCATCAGGCATAGAGGAAGAGGGAGAGGTGAAGCAAACTACTCTCAGAATCTGGTTAAAGTAGGTACCCTACGCACTACAGAAACAGAGGGGTTGGCCAGGTATGTTCCTCTTTCCTGGATAATAGTCACCTTTACCCAGCTGTCCTTAGTGGCCAAGGATTTATTATGGGAGCCAGATCCATTGGCAGCAGTTGTTTGTATCAAATATTAATTTTTAACACAGATTGGATTAATCAGATTCTTTTTCCTAGGAATTTTGACCTGGAACAAGTTAACCTTTGCCTATGCTAGTGACTTGATTGCAGTGGAAATATTATAGAATCAGATGTAGTGATGGCCTTTGACACAGAAACACAGAGTTATGCAGAGAAACAATGACAATAATGCTTAGGTTCAGAGAAGCAATGACCTCTCTGTACTCCTTGCCTTTGATTCCATTTAATTTCATTCATTATTTTAACTGAGTTTGAAAGGTTTATCTCTTTTGAAATTAAAAGGCTTGAACTAAAACACTATTCCCATAGTTTAAGCCACAAACTTATCTTCTCCTCGATAGCCAGCTTTGCACTTTACCTGAAGAAGGTGTGCATTGGAATATTAAATAAGTAACTTAGTGTTCTTCAAAGTCAATAAACCAGGTTACCAGATGTCATTTAAGCACCTAGTATATACAAGGCCTTGATAGTTTGGTGGGAATAGTTCTTGATCTTGTAGATGGGTTGGCAGGGCTCTGGTAGCTGTCTTTCTCTAATACTGTCATGTCAACATAAAGGTATCTAAATGGAATGAGAAGACAGTACAGCAAATGGATGGATTACAGTAGTAATGATTTTACCTGGTGCATTCAGGCACATCCAGAGCTAGAAAAATATCCCAGGAGTTTTCAAGTTCGTAATAAACCAAGTTCTCTGAGAAGAGGCTGAAGTGAAATGAGTGATTAGTTCCACTGCTTACATAGACCTATCCTTGGAGAAATCCAATCTCAAATGCTTGGGGGAATCCATACGAAGAAAATAGTCCAATAACATACTAGGAAATCTAGAAATCTAAGATGTTAAATGTCAACCTACTGTTAGTTGAACATAAATGCTTGGCAATTAATCTCTAGAGGTAACAGTTGCATGCATTGGAAAATGATTATGTGGGGAAGTGTTAATCAGACTTATTTAACAGATAATGCATTAGTTAAACCAAGGTGCTAATGAAAATTATCAAAGCAATGGGCTATACTCATGTTTAGTAGCTTTCTTATTTGGGGCATAGGTGTCTAAGAAAAAATTTTAAAAGGATTTAGAATACAGTTAGCTAGCATACCTTGATTAGAAATAGATATTTGGTTGGATAAATGACTAAAAACAACTAAATTTCTACTTTAGTACTCACAGAGTTGCATTATGGTTTGGTGACATTTCATATCACAGACTACTTCCAGATTTCTCAGACAAGTAATTACTCTTAGTTCATTAGACAAACTTCAGGCTAGCAGTCAAATTCCATATCTACCATTTACTTAACTTCTATGAACTTGTTTCTTTATTTGTAACATGAGGGGGAAAATAGTTATAATAGCCCTCTCAAGGATCTGTTGAGTATCAAGTCATATGAGCTATACTAAAATTTTAGTAAATTATGTAGTGTTCTACAAGAGCTAGTTATCTTGTTTAACCTCCTATCTCCCTCATCTCCCTCATTTATTAATATTTTCTGTTTCTTATGAGGCTTGCTCTTTTTTTTTTTTTTTTTTTTTTTTTTTTTTTTTTAAATCAGGATCTGGATCTTGCTCTGTTTCCTAGGTGGGACTCAACCCCTGGGCTCAATCAATCTTCTAACCTCAGACTCCAGAGTAGGTAGGACTACAGGCGTGGACCACCTGGCCAGGCCTCAATCTTTGGTCTTTGATCATCCTTATCAACATACGTCCATTACCTTCTAGTCTGGCATGTTCTCCATCCTCCTGCCAATTCATTGACTCTGCTCCTCTTCCACACCAAGTCAAGTCATTCCGTGTTCTGAAGTAAACACAATTTCCTTTGACATAAAACTCATCTACAGTTTCCTCAAAAGTTTCACATAATTCTCTCTTCCCCTTCCTTCATTTAAAAGAAATGTATTGTATGAAAGCAAAACAATATTTTTATTTTCTTCTTCTTCATTAGGTCTAAAACAAAGTTGGAATTTCTTTTGCTCCTTGATATGGTTTGGTTCTGTGTCCCCACCCAAATCTAATCTTGAATTCCCATGTGTTGTGGGAGGGACCTGGTAAGAGGTAATTGAATCATGGGTGCAGGTCTTTCCTTTGCTGTTCTCGTGATAGTGAATCAATCTCATGAGATTGGACGGTTTTATAAGGGGGCATTTCCCTGTGCAAGCTCTCTCTTTGTCTGTGACCTCAATGTAAGATGTGACTTGCTCCTCTTTGACTTCCACCATGATTATGAAGCTCCCCCAGCCACGTGGAACTGTAAGTCCATTAAATCTTTTTCTTTTTCTTTTGTAAATTGCCCAGTCTTGGGCATGTCTTTTTTTTTTTTTTTTTGAGACAAAGTTTTGCTCTGTCACCCAGGCTAGAATACAGTAGCGCGATCTCAGCTCACTGCAAGCTCTGCCTCCGGGTTTCATGCCATTCTCCTGCCTCAGCCTTCTGAGTAGCTGGGACTACAGGCACCCACCACTGCACCTGGCAAATTTTTTGTATTTTCAGTAGAGACAGGGTTTCACCATGTTAGTCAGGATGGTCTCAATCTCCTGACCTCGTGATCCACCCAACTCGGCCTCCCAAAGTGCTGGGATTACAGGTGTGAGCCACCATGCCCGGCCCGGTATGTCTTTATCAGCAGCGTGACAACAGACTAATACACTCCTAATTCTACTTGCTCATTATAAAATGGGCATATTTTTAACTTCTCTGACCTTGTGCTTCTAAATTGGTAAAATATATCATGGGGTTTGAGGATTATTCAATTAGGTGATTCATATAAAATACTCTGTTCTCCATTTGAAATTGCCCCTCCCATTCATTGCCTAACTTGTCTCTGGAGATTAAGCTCCTGATGTGGTTTAGGTGTTTATCCCGTTCAAATCTCATAGTGAAATGTAATCCCCAATGTTGGATGTGGGACATGGTGGGAGGTGTTTGGGTGATGAGGGTGGATCTCATATGTATGGCTTGGTTGCCATCCTTGCAGTAATCAGTAGACTCTCACTGTTAGTTCACGCAAGATTTGGGTGTTTAAAAGAGTCTGGGACTTCCACCTTGTCTCTCTTGCTCCCTGTCTTGCCATGTGATACACTGGCTCCTCCTTCACCTTCCACCATGATTGTAAGCTTCCTGAGCCCTCAGCAGAAGCAGATGTTGGTGTCATGCTTTCTGTACAGCCTGCAGAACCATGAGACAACTAAATCTCTTTTATTTATAGATTATCTAACCTCAGATATTCCTTGATAGCAATGCAAAAGTAGACCAACAGAGCTTTACAAAGGGTATCATCTGGGTTCCCAGGGCTGGGACTTCTGGGTAGGATTGCCAGGTCATAGGGGGTCCTGACCAGAGAGCAGCCCTGCCTTACCACTGTTCTGGCAGTGGCTATGTTCCTCCATGGCTACAGTCCCTGTCAGGTGCCCCATCTCCCACAATCCTCCTCTGGACTCTGATGGTAACTCCCCACATCTTCAGGACTAAGGTTGTAATAGCTTCTCACTTTTGCTAGGCCTTGGGTACCTCACCAACCACTGATTTTTCCCTTCCTTTGCCTCTCACTCTGCAAAAATGTGCCTTCATTAAATTTTCTTCAATTAAACTCTTTTCATTTATCCATTTTATTTTCTGCCAGAGTGCTAGTTGATGTACAAAACATGTAGTCAGCATTTAAGAAATGTTAGATTTTTATGTGTAACAAAATAACATATAAAATGACATAATCATTCATTTATTATTATTAATCAGTGTCAGTGGATACTCCTCTTGGAAAACAATCATAAATTCGTAAATTTGAGTTTATTTCAGGATTTCTATGGACAAAGAGCTCTGTAAAATCTCAGAAAGATCCACTACTTTAAATAGTTTGTTGATGCACATAATAATCAGTAAAAATAAAACTTGGCAGTTTATTTTTCAAAATTGAATTCATTGTTTTAAATCCTGTTTTAATTGGGGGATTTTGTTTTGTTTTGTTTTGATGAGCTGAGCTGATTTAGTGATCAGTTTTGAGGCCTTCTATTTGTTTACTTATTTTTTTCCCTGATGGAAAATAGTTTCCGTTGGAAAGACCCCTCAAGCCGCATGTGGTAAATTAAAGGCAGTTTCAGACTCAACAAAAAGCAACTCAGAATTTAAACCCTGGACTATTATATTTGGATTATATTTGGAAAGCATTTCAGTGTATTGTCATCTCTTTCCTTTGTAATACTTTGTACCTTAGATGGGAATGTCATTATCTTCTTTGGAGAATCATCAGCTAAATGAAAGTAATATGAACTGCTCTACCCAAAGTAGGGAGTTGTTGTGAATAAGAGTTGAGTTAGAGTATGTACAAGTACTCTATTTAGTGTAAGGCAATTCAGTTACAGGCATTAACTGAGTACCCAGGATAAGCCAGACACTGAAAGGTTCTGAGATAATAAGGAGGAGACCGCACCATCTCTGTTGGTGCTGGGCAGGGTAGAAGTGAGGGTTGACTTGGAGAAAAATTGAGTAAATAGTGTGCATTCATTTGCTAGAACTGCACTAACAAAGTACCACAAACTGGGTGGCTTAAACAACTGGAATTTATTGTTTTACAGTTCTGCGGGCTAGAAGTTCAAGGTCAAAGAATCTGCAGGATTGGTTCCTTCTAAGGGCGTAAGAGAAGGATATGTGTCAGCCCTCTCTCCTTGACTTGAAGACGGCCATTTTACTTCTATGTCTCATCAAATTGTTTTCCCTCTGTGCATCTCTCTGCATCGAAATTTCCCAAGGACATCAATTATATAAGAATAGGGTCCACTCTAATGACCTCGCTTTAACTTAATTATCCCGTAAAGACGTTGTCTCCAAACACAGTCACATTCAGAGGTCCTGGGGGTTAGGACTTCAACATATAAATGGGAGGGTAGCACACAATTGAACCCATGCATAATGAATCGAAATCAAGAAGGTGACAATATGTTGTGATAGAAGACACCAAGGGTGCTTTAAGAGCACAAAGATGAGATGTCTACCAGAAATTATTAATATTCAGTCTTAAGCCTCATTTTCTAATTTGTCTCTGTATTTAATTAGCTCTAAGTCATTTTGTGTTTTCTCAATATCCAGGGCTTTGCTGCATTAATCTGATGAATGTACTTCTATTCATTAACCTACAAGTCATTAGATACTCTTATTTTCAAGTATTTCAATGGGACTGAGCCCAAGATTCAAGTCCTAGTTAAGGCGTGAGCTCACTAAGTGACCTTGGGTAAACCAGTTAACCACTCTGGGTCTCTTTTTCTCCCTATAAACCCAGGGATCAGTTGCTGAGCTTACCAAGACATCTTTTAGCCCCAATATTCTGAGCTTCTAATTATGTTATGGATGCTGCCACACACTAACAGAGAACCCTTCCTTTTCAAAAAGTTCAGCTCTGCTATATTGGATAATAAATTTACCAAATTATATATTTAGAAAGAAGCACAGTTTGTACTGAGAAGTTAATTGATTCATTTAGAGATAAGAAGTTAATAAGAAATTCTTAATCTTCTGGGAGGAGATATTCAATTAGAGTGTTCCTGGTTTCAACTTTCAATAAGATGGCTCTGCTTGAGTGAAAAATAAAGTAGATACTTAGTCACTTTAACTTAGGGCCTTCAGATACATCTACCATATTATTTGGGTACCTTAGTGAAAAGGTTTATCTTCCAGAATGACTGAATTCCTTGCCTTGATTTTCTTCCTTGTTTAGTGTCATTTTTCTTGAAGGGGCTCACATTATGACATTATGGCATAAGAATTATCTTGAATGAAAGGCATTTGAGAATCCAAACATGCAGAAAGGAGCTTTCTCTGCACTCCTCTTCTCTGCCTAAAAGCCAAGTGTTCCAAAAGGATCAACTCTCATAAATCCCCCTTTCGGGAAGTCTTCCTGTACCATGTGGAGAGAGTGACTCCTGTCTCCTTAGAGGAGAAGTGGGCACTGGGATGACAAATTACATAAACAGGACTTTCTCACACAAACTTTACCTTCCATTAATTTCCCCCATATATTTCACAATCATTTCTCACCATTTATTGTCCCTTGAAACCCTAATGCATCTCACTAGTTCAGATGCTATTCCAATCACTTCTTGGAGCTACATTTTCTGCAGGATCTCCTGTATGTATATGAACATACTTTATCTTTTATCTTGCTCATCTGTCTTTTCTCCTTTTAATTCATAGGCCTCCAATACTGAATGTAAAAGGGTAGAGAAATAGTTTTCCCTACTCAATAGTCTCCAGATCAATCTGATGATTTAGGAAGTATTTGGCTAGTAAATACATTCAATCAGTTAATTTAATAACTTGAATAAAGATAGTTTAAAAAATCATGCTTTTAAAAGCAGAAGAAAGCACAATCCCATTGTTTGGTGGCTAATATTTTTAAAAAGAAACCTTGGCTAGCTTAGTAAAAACGGTGTCATGAGCATCACAGTATGTTCTTTTTGGCTAAGACTGTGAGACCGTCCTTGAAAGGATACTGCTGGTATGGAGTTACAGTGCTAACAATTCTGTATTTTCTTGGAGAAAGGTGATACTGCCTTGGGGAAGACAACCTTCTGGTGATGGTAATTCCACACATTACACTGACATATACATTAGCATCCCAGGTGGGTTCAGTGATCTAGGTATCAAAATATCCTCCTACTGAGTCACTATAATAACCCTAGGAATACAAGTTGTAACTCTAGGTTGTGCTACCTCACAACAAATTGTGCATTTGGAGAATCAAATTCCTTAGAGAAATTGAAGAAGCAGAAGGAAGTGTGACCAGCTGACGAAAACCATGCTGGATAATACGATAGCAATGTCCTTACTTAGTTCGTGGAATATTTCTGCACAGTTAGCGGTACAGATGGGGCCCTCTGAGTAACCAGACATTAATATAGAAATGGGTTACTAGGGAGACAGGCTGACTAAGTGAGCTCTGATGAAGGTCACCTGGTAGGGGGTTTCTGATCCTAGTCCTTTCATTTGGCATGAACACTTGATGAGACCCAGGAAACTTCAGTCAGGGCCAAGCAAGGAGGAATTCTGTCAAATTTGCCTTAAGACTGTTTTCTGATCTCAGCTCTTAACGTATCCTTTTATTTTCAAGCTATTTATTCAGGATCTACTGTGTGTCAAGCATTATGTTAGACATGGGAGATAAAGTGAATAAAATAGGACCAGTTCCTATTGTCATGCAGTTTACCATACTCTGGGGGACTTAATAGAGTCCTCCTGCAAAACAAAGTAGGATATGGAATTGATGCAGTGATCAGAAATCTCATGAATACGGATCCTAAATATGCTAGACAAGCAGATTGAATCTCACATGGAAGTCAGGGATCTGTTAAAGGAATTTAAACACAGAAAAGACACATCTTGTTCTGCATTTCATAAAGATCATTCCAGCAAGCCTTGTGGAAGGTGGATTCATTGACAAAGCAGAATAAAAATGTTAGCAGACAGAGCTGTTTCTCCTCATGAAAATTCAATTAATAATGACTAATAACGGCACTTAAATCTTCTATGCCTTAGTCTCTTCACACTTGAAATAGGTGAGTTACACTAGATTAGAAATTGGCAAGCTTCAGCACTAGGGCCAAATTTGCCAGCCCACCTGTTTTTGTAAATGAGGTTTTGTTGGAATATGTCATGCTTACTCATTTTGCATTGTCTATGGCTGCTTTTATGCTACAATGGCAGAGTCAAGTAGTGGTGACAGAGACTGTATGGCCCATAAAGTCTAAAATATTTACTATGTGGCCTTTACAGAAAAAAATTTGCCAACCCTGAACTAGATAATCAGTTGGGTTTCTTCCAGTCATAATATCATTTGAATCTAATCAAGCACTTTACTGAACATCTGTAACCCCTCCTCACTTTCTCACATGTGCATTATTTATAAAGTAATAAATACATATATGGAATGATTTAGGCTGATTCCGATAATTAAATATATTGGTTAGCTGAGAGTTACACATGCACAAAACATGGATTATAAATTTTCAAATACATAAAAAGCTAAAATGTCTTATTTTGGGGGGAGGTGAAATAAACTCATAATAAGGTGCTTGAAAATAGAATAGGTACGCTAAGGAACTGAACATAATACAAGTGATATCTCAGAGGCTGAATTACTAAATCAATTCCTGGTATCGCTTTTCTAACTATCATTAATTTAACTTCTCATCATCTTTGTGTTTTAACTGTTTGTATTATAGAAAATGTGATGACCAGACACATATTCACAAGACCATTGAGGTTTAACAGAAGTGCTTAGGGTCCCATCCTCTCAGAGACTTACAGTTTATAGCTATTAATGAAAATACATTGTATTTATATAACATCCTTCCTTGGAAGCACTCCCTACATCATTTATTCTCTCAGGTTTTTATTTAAGATGTCATGGTTCATACTTATATCAAATATTACTTAAAAAATTTAGAGGGAAAGATAATTTTTAGCTTTGTTTGGAGAACAAAACTGATGAGGGAATTAAGGTAGAGATATTACTGTTTATTTTATATATTTATTTATTTCCTTATTTTTGTCTTTTAGTGACATAACTAGTTATGTGTAGTACAGAAAGAAAGGATCACTTAGACACAGGTCTACCTTCCAAACTAAAATTGAGACTGTATTTCTCTAGTTGATGTATAAGGCATCATATGTGAAAATTAGAAAATTAGTTTCGTTTCTGACTTTCATGAGCTTCTAAAATTCTCTGAGCCTACATTCCATCAAGAAGAAAATGAACACAGTGTCAATGCAGGTGAATCTCAGAGGTATTCCAAAGATGAGTGAGAACCTAATGGTTCTAAGTTAAAAGATTTTGAAGCTCTATTGATTGCTAATTCCAACAGTGTCTTTGTTTTAACAAAGCTCTTCTTTTATGACCAGAAAGTCCAAATATTGAGCTTAGCTCAAATATTTTCTTTTTTCCTGAAGCTCCATTAAACCCTTCTAGGTCTAGGTAGTTTCTCACCAATTTTAATAATGTTAGCAATTATTCAGTTTTCCAGGCACAGTACTATATTCCAGGCACTATATTACAGTAGTCCTCTCTTATCTGCAGGAGACACATTCCAAGACCAGTAATGCCTGAAACCACAGCTGGGACCAAACCCTACATATATTGTAAATGCCTGAAACCATGGCTAGGACCAAACCCTACATATACTGTTTCTTTCCTAGATACACATATCTATAACAAAGTTTAATTTATAAATTAGGCCCAAAAAGATATTCACAACAACTAATAATAAAGTAGAACAATTATAACTATATACTATAATAAAAGTTATGTAAATGTGGTCTTTTTTTCAAAATATTTTGTTGTAGTATATTCATCTATTTTCAGACCACAGGTAACTGAAACTATGGAAAGCAAAACCGTGGATAAAGGAGGACTACAATATCTAATCCTCATACCAATCCTCAAGAAGAAGCTACTAATTTTATTATCACAATTTTACAGATGACCAATTTCAGCTTTGCCAGGAAGTGGTATATTCAGGATTCAAATGGGGCAACTTGACATCCAGGTCCCCACTGTTAATTGATGGACGATTATATTTGCTAACTCATCAGTCTGTCTACCCTCTTCATTTGATGTTTCTTGCTTTTATGTTTTACAAATCAGCTTTATACTTTAATTTTAATTTAAATAAAGCACCTTTTCTTCCCACTCACATATTATGCAGCTCGGGAAAGGGACTGACTTATCAGCCTGTGAAAGCTAGGCAGGTATGCACAAATATCTTCTAAGTGACTGAAATAAATGAATATGAATTGTGTGTAACAGTGTGTTTGTGTCATGTGTGCATCTTCAAAGTCTAATGTACTTGTTAGATACTGTATACAAGTACTTGCAATCCTTACCATCTCTAAAACTAAAAGGAGTTTCTCCTCCCTTAAACAGCTGTCTCATTTTATATGCATCACTCTTCTAGAATTTTTAATATCTTAACTACCATCATAGATATTTGAATGTTTTAGCTACCTTTTAAAAATTATTATCTTCTTAAGTTGAGGGCTGAAGTCATTTTTTATCTTTTCTCCACAATTCTTAAAAATGTCTTGTATATAATCTGCAAAAATATAAATCTCTGTTGAATAAATGCATAAACATTTTTAAATTTTGTTTCTTGATTTATACAAAGAATAATCTCTAGCTTTCATGTGCATATCCTTCTCACAACCTGGAAAGTTTTCCAGATTGTTTGCTATCTGAAAATCCAAATAACATTTTAATTGAATTTCTGCCTTTGATGCTTTACCTTGGGACCTATAATGAGTTGCTCTAATTTTGTGGTTAACTTCCTGTAGCTAAATTGTGAATTTGTCTAGCTTGAGGTGGTGTAGCAATATTGAACTGGGGTCACAGTGAGGTTAGGAACATTATCGTCTTCCTTTGAATTTACATTGTTTTAAATTAAGTGACTGAATACAAAAAATAATTTGTCAGGATTCAGCTTATATCAAGTTGAATCTACAAAAAGAAATGAATTTGCAAACTTGTAGTGGACTACAGAGCCATATATCCTTTAACTTTTTCTTCAGCTCAGCTTTTTATCTAGCCATGCTTTCCTTTCCTTCTTTTATTTTAATGCTCTCTTCTGTACTTTTTTTCTACATAGTTCTAAACTTTTTGCTTAACAATACCTACAATCTCATATCATACTTTTTATTAACATGTTTTCAGGTAGAGTTTAATTTTAATTACTTCTGATACTCTGCCCTGATTATCTAACAAAGAAAATTTAAGAGGGGCTAGGGATGTGATGCCTCAGTACATTACATACTATGAAGTTTTCCAAAGAAATATGAAGATTATTATCAGGTTTTTAAGGTGGGAAACACAGAGATGTTACCATGTTGGAAAACATCTACAACATTTAACTTTAGAACTCACAAATGGCACTTTCTCTTCCACTGATGGTGTGGATCAGAGTGCACAACTCTGGGTCAGGTTGTGGGACCTCCTCTTTCTTTAATTAATAATAAGAGCTTGCATGGAAAGTGGTGTACTTATCACATTCCATAATTATGTATCACATAGACTATCTCATTTAATCTAGTAGATCCATGATACTAACTTCATTTAAAGTAGAAAAAGACAGATGAGAAAAGACTGAAGTCACAAAGGAAATAAGAGTGAAGTTCCAAGACTTTTTGCACTCAGGGTCCAGCTTTTATCAGTAAAAATACTTACACATGCAAAACTGATGGATGGCCAAAATTCAGGGTGGGTGGGGCATGTTTGCAATGAGCTAGTTCTGTTGTCTCATTTGACAAATTAGAATGGATCAGCAATTTGAGATGACTTGCTGAAGTATATTAGTGTTAGTGTCAGTCTAAGTCTCATTTCTAGCTGCACAGAAAGCCAACCGCTGAGACAACAAGTGTTGCCAGGGAAGAAGGCTTTAATCAGCTGCTGAAGCCACAGGGGCAGATCCATTTCAAATAATCTCCTCAACCAACTAAGAAATTGGAGAATTTATATAGTGGGGAAGGGATGTAGCTATTTGTGGAGAGGAATTAGGGAGGGGTAAAGAAGCAATCATGATGGATGAGGGGTCTGGCATCTCATTGTCTGGATGTGGTGATCTGCTGAGTCTCATTCCCTAACCCCAGAGTTGGTTTCTTAAGAAGGAACTCAGTTACATTTCAAGTTTTAAGATGAGGATGATCAATTTCTATGTTGATTCAAAAACCTGTAAATATCATTTATGTGGGACAATTGGGCTGGTTTCATTAGTAATTGTGTCTGTTATCTAATGCTGTGCAAAAATTTACCTCAAAACTTCCTGGAATGAATCAATAACACTTTATTATATCTCATAATTGGAGAATCAGTGCTGACTCAGCCAGATAGTCCTGCTCCACTTTCTTCTGAGCCTGGAAAGTACAAGATGTGTCTTTATTCACATGAGCAGTACCTCAGCCAGAATGGCTGGCCCCACTGGGGGATAGCCAGTCATCTCTCCTTTCCCAGTTGGCTTTTGCATGTGGCTGGCTTGGACTTCCTCACAACATGGCATCTCACTGCCAAGGGAGGATGCTGAAGACACCATCCCTTTAAAGGCCAGGCCTGGAACTATCACTATTACCCTATTCTATTAGTCAGAGCAAATTATAAATGCAGTCTAGATTCAAGGGGAGAGGAAGAAGACCTATCTTTTCATGGAGCAATGTGGGAAGAATAAACTTAATGATGGACATCTTTTGAGACCATCTATCACAGTGGGACAACCTAGAGGAACCACATTCCGCATCTTAGTCTGCTTCTGGTTCTGTCTCATCACTTTGTCTCTCCTACATATGTTGCCACAGCATCATAGCTCTGAGAAGAGAAATAGAATTTCTAATTTCTATTCTGTGACCCAAGTTCCCTGCATCTAATGCTTTGTTGCACCTATTATGTACACTCTATATTTATTTGTTAATGTTTACTTATTCTTTTGTATTCTTTTCTTTCCTCTCCTCTCCAGATGATATTTTTTAAAAACTCATCTTAGGGGAAATGAGAAGTGTGGACCCTGAAGAATATATGTTAGTTATTACTTCTTGAAAATTGCTATCTTCCAAGAGCAATGATATGTGATTCTATCATCTATTAGTTTGTGTAACGCTCCCTGGAAACTAGAGGGATAGAATATGGTATTTGCAAGCCAAAGAATTCAGGTCCCTTGTCAAAGGTTACACACTGGAAGATAGAATCAGAAAAGAAATCCCAGTCATCTTACCTCCAAGGCCATGGTTGTTTCATATGCCAGGATGCTAAGAAAGTAGAGACAGTTTGCACTTTTGAGAAGTTTGGCAATCAAGTGAGGGAAAATAAATAAAGAGGAGGGATAGAACACAGGGGAGGAAAATACAAGAGGAGAAGAGGTAGTAGAAGGCAGAAGAGGACTAAGGAGAAAAAAATACTTTAGAAGGATAGGGAGGCTGAGCATACCTGGAAGCTGAGCTGAGTCATTAGAAAAAGAGAAGTAAAAAACAACAACAACAAAAAATACAAATAAGAAAGTATGTACCCAAGGGAGTAATGTCCCAGAGCAAACTAGCAGTGAATGCTGCTCTGGCAGAGATGAATGTGTTGGCCTTGGCAGTGAAGATAGACATTTTTTCCTCCCATACAGTAAAAAAAAAAAAAAAAAGGAAGAACAGAGCTAGGAAAGGCCTGGGGACGTTGAGGTGGAGATAAGAGAAATTAAGAGATTATTTGACTGATTAGAAATCTCCTTGAGTACTATTTCCAGGCAAATGTTCAAATTTCGATACACACATAAATGTTTTTACCAAAAGCAAAGAGAAGTTTGAGAAGATGCTCTTGTGTTGTTACTGAAGGGATGCTGGCATCTTCCCAAAAGAAGAGGAAAGAATAAATACAGCACACAACTCTTATCTCTTTCCTCTTAGAACTTCTAGTCTTTAATTTTGAAATAACCCCTAATATCAGAATGAGTAGTCAAATTAGAGTTTAATATTGTTCAGTGTTAAATTCTACAATTACTTCTTGCCTTCTGAGATTTTATAAGTAAGAGATTAACAGTCTTCTCAATATCCAAAGCAATAAAGTATGTTTGGGGGTGAAATTAACATCCCTTATTTAGAGTGTGCTGAACAGTAAGAGGTCAAGTTCAAGAAGAAAAAAACGTCTCACAGATCCTCTAGTGTTACTGAACCCTCTGTGATCTTTTCAATTTTTATGCAAAGCCTCACCCTATCTTAAAGAAAAATCTATGTAACGGGTTGAACAAGGGTTTACTTTTGCTTTTTATCAGATAAATCTCTTTTTTAAAAGAGCTTAATATTTCATCAGGAAAGACCAAAAAATAAGCCTCAGGAAATTAGCCATAAAGGCCTTAACCAGTCTTTGTGAGAATAGCCTGAAGCAAAGCTTTAGAGACGTCATTCACAAATCTTAACATTGGCTGACATTAATTTTGAAGTGGTTATTGCTAATATGAATTATGTATAGCAGATTAAACTATATTTATTTGCAATTTTAAAATGCAAGAGGATGTTTCTCCCTTTGATATATACACTTAAACTCCCATTCATATTAATCATGCATGCTTTTTCTCTTAAGAGTGGGTTAGAAACACCTAATCGTGCATAAGCCATTTTTAGTGAGAAGAGGAAGTCTCATGCCTTCTTCATTCCTGATGTTAAACTCTCATTTTATCAAATGTGAGCACCACCATTTTTCCTGGAAAGTTAATGTGTGTCCTGCATTTTTTGGAAGGCCCTACACAGTGCGAAATAATTATTGAGGTTATTGAAGACATGTCAGGAATAATAGCGACATTTTCCTTGGTATGAAAGAACTCAAAAGAACATGGCTAGTAATTAAGAGAGTAGAGTTAGAATCGGACCACCTAGATACAAATTCTGGCATCAGCACTTACTAGCTATGTGACCCAGGGCAAGTCGGTTATTGTTGGTCTCACTTTCCTCAAAGAGAGATAACAGTGCCAATTGTATAACGTTGTCATGAAGATTAAATAAAATGACACATGCAATGTCATTATCAGAGCACCCAATATTACATATTTTTTGTTATTTTATTATCTCAACCATGTCATATTATTGAATTTCATCTCTAGTTTTCCCTGTGTGAAACAATGCAGCTGATTGCAAAATAAAAAGCTCCTGCTCATACAATATCATGTAGCTCAAATGTTGTTTTCTCAATGGGGCTTATCTTATTTAAAATTGAAATGTGTACTCTTTCGTCTTGACCCAGTACTCCCGAATCCTCCAATCTGTCCTATTTTTTCCACAACACTTGTTGTCTAATCTGCCATATTTATTTTCCCTATTTATTGTCTTCCTTCTTCCACTAGAATATTAGCTCCTCCAGGGGGGAATTAGTTTTTATTCCCTAATATATCCCAAGTGCTAAGAATAGTGCCTCAAAAATATTAAACACTATATAAATATTTGTGTGAAGTAAGGGATAAAAGAAGAGAGGATGGAAGGAATTATATCTGATTCTGCTCAAAATGGAAAGGAAATTTTAAAAAACGAAAGATGGGTATATCAGATATATAAGGTTTCAAATATTTTAAGGAAAAAATAACATTATAAAAATGTTTCTGCATTAACTTTTTATAGCTTCAACTGTGACAACAAATTCAAATCTCTTAATAGTAAAAACATACTCAATAAAAGAAATAACTTTAATTATATATAAAAATTAAACATAAAATTGATGATATGAAGAAAGTCAGAGATACTTGTTCAGACCCATTTTGCTTTTACATTTGTTCATTTTACAGATGCAATTTTCTGTAAATACGAGGTCACAGCTATTCAGCAAATGGCTCCCTTAGAAGTGGAACTGGTAGAATAGAGAAGGCAGGTCAGCTCATTATAGTGTCTGAGCTAATGAGCAGAGCCTAGCTAGCACCTCTGATTCCTAGGTCAGGGCATGACATCAATCTCTCTCCATCAACCCAAACCATAGGTTTGTTGTACTTCTTGAGGGATGAAGTGAAAGATATTCAAATTATTTGAATAACACTTGAACTGGATCTTGAGGTTGAACCATTTAGGAAGAAGAATATACAACAATTTTGTTTGAAAATGATACCAACAATTCAAATAGTTGGGTGTGCCAAAGTCAAGACCATATTTATGCTTCATTTCCTCATTTGCAGTTTAGAGAGATATTATTAAGTATCCTGAGAAAATAGTATACAAAACCATTGGGGGAGGAGGGTTCTCTATTAGAGGTCATTCATTTTATCTAGTTTCCAGAAATCATTAATATGTTACATTCATGAGTAGTAAAGTATAGGCAATTTCTTTATGCAAAAATGTTCACATGCTTCTTTCTTCACTTTCTAGTTTTTTTCTGTCACACCTGTCACCACACCAAACCATATATACAAACATTCTATTTAACCAGTTGTATGATTCCCATATTTATGTAAAGATGTGGGTGAATTTTCATATCACCCACCTGAAATCCAGAGTGCAGATATTTAGTATGGCCATACATCCCAGTTCGGTGGGGACTGACCCAGTTTTTTTCAATATTCCCAGGATACATACTAATAACTCTTTCCTTCATTCTCAAAAGCCTCTCAGTTTGGATGATAAATGCTGCCATCACCCTAAAGATATTAATGTCCAGATACCAACAGAAGAGGAAAGAAACAGTTTCAAAGAGGACATATACCATAGTATGTTAATCTTCCAGGGACACTACCTATTACTGTAATCTCTGGGGGATTCAGAACCTCCAGAAGCCACCTTCACTCAGAGGTAATCCAGGCACCCACACCCTAATCTGTATTATTGCTACATCTTTCTATTTTATTTTATTTTATTTTTTAGAGATGGAGGTCTCACTTTGTCACCTAGGCTGGCATGCAGTGGCATGATCAAAGCTCACTGCAGCCTCAAATTCCTGGGATCAGGCAATTCTCCCATCTGAGCCTCCCAAGTAGTCAGGACTACAGGCATGCACCACCATGCCTGGCAAATTTTTAAAAAATAATTTTTTATAGAGAAGAGGTTTTGCTATGTTCCTCAGGTTGGTCTCAAACTCCTAACCTCAAGTGATCCACCTGCCTCGGCCTCCCAAAATGCTGGGATTACCGGTGCGAGCCACTGCATTCGGCCTCATTTCTGCATCTTGAAAGTGACATTTAATTCATGGGTCCTAAAGTTTTATTAAAGTCTATTTATATTAAAGATTCGCCTTTGTCCAAAAAGCCTGATATTCAAAAAAAAAAAAAAAAAAAAACAAAAACCTCTAAAACCTTTCTTTTCCAATCTACTTACAGATTCTTAAACAGAAAAGATGACATCTTACCAGGCATGACTTCCACTACACATGAATCAACGACTAACTAAATGCTCACTATTTCTGAAAAAATATATTTTATATTTCCATATCAAAACTACAAAAATCTATTCATAATAACATATATAGGTGTTTATACCGTTATAATTATTCGAATCTATATAGAAAAAATCAAGTATATTAATAAGAAGTAAAAGAAAAATGAGTTTTGCACAAAAACATGAAATGTAACTAGTTTACTTTCTCTATGGAAATTACTCCAGGGAGAGGGGTGATTTTATAGGTTTTCTGTAATGTATCCCACTTAAATCACCCTCTCCTCACTTCACTTGACAATCTCTTTCCTTTTAAAAAAAAAATCATGACCACCTCCCCCTTTGGTGGCATATTAAAACATAATTAACAAACTAAAAATTAGTTCAAACAAGGTGAACAGTCAGGCAGAACAAAATCAGTCTATTGATTGTCGTTTAGCTACTGTTTCACTCTCAAGCAGTGGGGAAGTGACAAATTGTGGGCCATGAAATCATCAGCCTGCAGGATCATGTCATTTAAATGGGAGGATTACACAAGGCTTGTATCTGCAGAAAATGACACTCCTCTCAAATTACAATTCCGGCTCCTCCAGTGGCAGAAATGACCATCATCAATATGAGAAAATGTTCAGGATCACAGGAAATGCTGTCCTCCATTTCTCTTCCTTCCCGACACAGCTCTCTGCTCTCCAAAATGAGATAGCTGAGTAGTTGCTGGATAGTTTCCTAATGTTTAAAGATGCTCACTGTGTTAAACCATACGTTTTGTTGCTTGTATGTTGGGGCTCTAATGAAAAGACAGATACCTCTCTACAGGAGAAACATGTTTAGGCAATGCCCTTTCCCCGGAACCTAATTAAATCAGGATGCTTAAAAGAGTTTTGCTTTTATGATACAAGTAATTTGAGCCCTATTGGTACTGAGTTTAAACACTGAAAGCAAAATATTAGTTTTTGGTCTGCAGTGTATTTAGAGTCCTGAGTGTCTCCAACAAGCTTGTCTAGAGGATTTTGTTTATGTGAAAGAAATTGCTATGATCAATCACTCTGTAGTAAAGATCAAACAAAATGCTGAATTGAGAAATGTTTTTCCATTGGCCCTGTTCAACTAGAGACCAAAGTATTACAAGTGAGCTGTTATAAATATTCTGCAAGAAAACTACAATTTATGTTCTAGATTTTTTTTTTTTTTTCAGTTGTTGATGTGAAACCTCAGGTTTCAGAATCATTTTTTTTTTTTTCCTTCCAGCTCATATTATGCAGTCTCCACAGAGCAAAAGGCAATTTCAGTTGCCCAACCTTGGCTGTTACGAGTATTTTAGAAGCTTATATTTTTCTTCAAATAAAAGAAAATCTCTGAAATCCTCAACATGCATTGCAGAAATGAATTCAATTTATTTTCTTCTCTAAATCCACATGAGGGTAGCCAAAATATTATCACCATTTCACAAATACATTGAAAAACTGGCAGAGTATTTGGGTTGTAGAAAGCTCTTCAAAGAAATAGCAAAAAAAAGAGAAAAGAAAACATAGTTCTGAGTCCCAATTTCCAGGTATGACAATGAATCATATGGCCACATGCCATTTCAAAACTTATTCCCATGTGTCCCTTTAGGATTTCACAGGGGGAGAGCAGGCTTTTGAAATTGCATGGAGTGATAACGTTTGGCTCTTTATTGTGAAGTTAGCAATAACTCTTTGGTATTTTGATTTTATACTTCTCCTTTCCATTTTTTTTTTTTTTTTTCTTCAGTTCTCAGCCCCTATCTGGTCAGATACTAGAAATTTGAGGCCATCTATTATCTCTTCTTGTTTCATTTCTGTTGCCCCAATTAGATATTTGCCAGTGAATTCTTATCTGGTGCCCTTGCAACCTACCTCAGATCTATCTGTTGTAAAAGCCACTGCTTGATTGCTCATTTCAGAGCACTGCTCTGAGTAATGTCATTCCACTTCCTGAAAGCTTCGTGAGCATTTTCATGTAGAATAAATGTCAACATTCTTATCTAGGCATCCAAGGTCTTCCACTGTCTGACTGAAACTGATATTTTTTTCTAGTCTTCCTCACATTTTTTTCAGTTGTTCAGTTGAGCTCAACACTCCAACCAACTAACCTTTATCCTGTCACTTTAATAATTTGTTTTCCAGATCCCAAAGTCCATTTTTAGCCCTGGAACTTGTCCTCCACTTAATTTTTTTAAGAGCTCCATTCTTATGCCTCCTTCAAGCTTCTTCTTAACAGCATTTACTCTGTGCCATCATTGCCCTTGTTTCTAAAGAGAAAGGAGAATCTTCTGGTCTTCCATACTCCCATGGCCTATTGCCTGTTACCACACTTATCACTTTTTACATCATATCCAGGAATTTATAGGCATGCTTTAGTGTCCATGAGCCTGCCAGACTAACCATTCCTTAAAGGGAAGATCTATGTCACATCCATTTTGCATTGCTCTTACTGATAAATAATTATTTACATATTGCTTGTGCACAATAAGGTCTTGCTAAGTGAATTAGAAGTGTTTCTTTTTTTTTCAATTCTATTGAACTCATCACAACTTATTTGTCATAAGTCCCAGTCCCTCGTCGAACTCCCTTCTCTATTAAGAAATTAATAAACTTGTTTATAATAAAAAGGTTAATGAGTTAATGTTTTATTCTCACTCCAGGCATCTGCATTTTAGAAAGAGGCTTCTTAGTGATGCTGCCTTGGATTTTTGACAGCTTTTATAACATGAACAGCAATATATATTTTTGTCTTGCTCTGCTGACCTTTCATAACGTTCCATTTAGAGGATTTTTCTTTACCACTTTGCTCGTGAAATGCTGTGATCCTTGTGCCCTCAAGGACTCAAACTCCAAGCTCTCCTGACCCATATCTTTCCATCTTAATGAACATTTTACAAAGGTCTTCTCCTCACAGTTTAGTTTATCTTGATTAAACCCATTCTGGGGTTCATGTTCTGAACAATTCAGAGAGATGCTTTTTTTTTTTTCCCTGTTCATAAAAAAGTAAAATATTAAGAAACTGAATAGACAAATGGTCAATAATTAGAGCACCTATAAAAATAGGACTCTGACTCATAGTCTGCAGCAACGAGCACAGGCACCTAACCTACTGGTTACAGTAACCAGGCCATAAGTCAGACCACTATCTTCAGCAACCAGTCCATGAAGCCAAACAATAAGCCCTGCAACAACTGGCTCAAAAAGCCCACAATTTAATTAACAACTGGCAGTTTCTCTAATTTTTACCAGACTTCCAACTTAGAGCCAAACAAAGGCAAGTAAATATGTCCCCTAATCAATTACATAGGGACCCGATATCTAGTCAGTTCACCTCCAGCTTCCTCCTGCCAATACCCTGTCACCGATGCACACCTGAAGCCTTCCTTTTTATCCACTGTAAGACTTTTCTACTCCTTTGCCTGACTTTGAGTCTCTGCCCAAACACAAGTGATGGTGGCTGACTTTCTTCCTATAACAAACTCTCAATATATAGCCTTTGCTTTTTCTCATTGGGTTTATTTCCAAAACACACTAGTAATACTGATGGTTTTTCAGAACATTTCTTCATGCTCTCCTGGGAGTGCAAGCCTGGTCCTGCTCTTCATCAAGTTTCTAGGGCTAAGTTACAAACCACCCCACATTTAGTGTCGTAAAATAATAACTAGTCATCATTTCTCATGATTCTGTGGTGTGACTGAGTGATTCTTTTGCTGGGCTCACCTGTGCTGCATTCAGAAGGTGGATTGTTTGGGGACTAGGCTCAACTGGAACGGCTGGGACAGTGGCTATCTGTCCTCTTTACTCATTGGGATGGTGGTGTCAGGGAAGTGTCCTAAGGCATCAAAGACAAAATCTGCAAGGCCTCTGGGGACCTAGCTCTGAAATGCATACCTTGTCTCTTCTGATAGATTGTATGGTTCAAAGCAAATCACAAATCCAGCCCACGATCAAGGGAGTGAAATGCTTCTTAATTGAGATATGGTAAAGTCACACTATACAGGGGCATGCACACAGCAATAAGAAATATAATTAGCCAATAAACATTCTAGCACATATTTCTATGGCAGTGTTCAGACCACTGTCTCTACTTCTACCATTGGCTAAGCAGCACCAGATTCCAAACCACTCCTGTCTTCTCTACATATTGTTTTATGCATACCTCTTCATCACTTCATGTGTTCCTGTCTGAGCTGTCAATCAAAAGCCATGCCACTCTCAACATTATCCAAGCTATCCAATCAGACTTTCCAAATCTCTTGGAAAAGTAATTGGCCCAGGTGATCATCTGTCACAAGTAGAGTCAATTGGAATTTATCTCCTTCCCTCCCTCCCCTCCCTCCCCTCCCTTCCTTCTTTCCTTCCTTCCTTCCTTCCTTCCTTCCTTCCTTCCTTCCTTCCTTCCTTCCTTCCTTCCTTCCTTCCTTCCTTCCTTTTCTGAACAATAAAAATAATACAGTTTCACTCCTCTTCTACAGTTACAAAGTATAGCCTAGAGCTGCTGCATGGAGAGATGGCGAAAGGGGCCATTTTCCCCACTGATATGGTTTGCGTATTTTTCCTCTCCAAAATTCGTGTTGAAACTTAATTCTCAGTGTTGCAGTATTGACAGGTGAGGTCTTTAAGAGGTAATTAGGTCATGATGGGTCTGCATTCATGAATGGACTAATCCATTCACAGATTAATGAGTCAATGAGTTATCATGAAAGTGGAACTTGTGGCTTTATAAGAAGAGGAAGAGAGATCTGAGCTAGCATGCTCCATCCTTCTTTATGTGATGTCCTTTGCTTCCTTGGGATTCTGCAGACAGTCCCCACCAGCAAGAAGGTCCTCACTGGATGAGGCTCCTTGACCTTAAACTTCTTGTCCTTCATAACTTTAAGAAATAAATTTATTTTCTGTATAAAGTACCCACTTTTAGGTATTCTGTTACAAGCAACAGGAAAGTAAGACACACACCGCTTAGAGAAAACTGAAAATAATTTTCAGATTCCCCGATTATTTAAGCCAATAAATTTATTTCCCTTATTCAAGTCTGAGTAACTGTTTACTACACATCACTGAGAAAGTACCCTAACACAGAGAACATTTTAGTTTGGAAATGGCATTTAGGAAGGACCCTGTTGAATGGGTAAAATTTCTATAGAAAAGAATGGAGAAGCGCATGAACTGAGAGGGGACTGGGTAGAATCAGGCAGTGATGAGAAAATCTCATTTGATCAATGCAAATGGAATACAAACGGGAAGAATGGGAGATAAAGTTGAAAGGTGTTTTAGTACCATGAATGATCTAGAATGCTAAAAAAGCGATTCTGCATTTAATACAACAGATATTGAAAAATTGTTGAACATTACTGTATAGAGGAAATCACTCATTGGAAACCAGGAGTGACTAAAGACAGATTGATCATACAGATGGATGGTAACAAAAATGAGAAAGGTTCAAGAAAGGTGCTTTTAAAGTAGTATCTATTGTGATTGGAAACTCATGTCAGCGGTGAAAGTAAAAAGCCTTAGATACTTTAATTAAAGAAAAATGGGGTGTCAAGAAGGAAGAAAAGGAAGGAAGGAGGGAAGGAAGGAAGGAAGGAAGGAAGGAAGGAAGGAAGGAAGGAAGGAAGGAAGGAAATCTTGTCCCACTTGTGAGTTCCTTAAGAGCAGGCAACATGGAATTATTTTAAAGGAGAGAAAATGAAATGGTAATCAGGTTTATGATTTGGAAACTTTGTTGGCTTCAGTGGACAGACAAACTGTAAAGAAATGAGATGAAGATCAAGATGGTTAAGTACCTTGCTCAAGGTCGCACAGCTAGCAGGTGGCAGAGGAGAGGTAGCATACACACCCTGGGAGTCTGGCTCCAATTCTAGCCTATTTGCATGTCATTCCACTACCTTTGTAAAAAATTCCTCAGTCCTTCCCATATTAAAGTTTTCTTACCCTTAGTGCACATAGCAATAACTCACTTGGATTAACATAATAATTTTCTAACTGATATCCTTGACTTGAATATTTAGTCTCCATGAATCCATCTTCCACAGGGATATCATAATGATCTATAAACATACACACACAGTAATGCATACAAACACCAAGTCTTCTCATATCATACCTTAAAAAAAAAACACACACACACACTTCAACGCTTCCCTATCGTGCAAATAAGGCATAAGCTCATTAGCAAATACATACAGAGGTTTAAAATCTGGTTGAATTAGTCCCCTGGGTTGCCATAACAAAGTATCATGGATTTAGTGGCTTAGACAACAGAAATGTGTTAATTCACAATTATGGAGGTGAAAAGCCCAAAATCAATAAATTGGAAGGGTTGATTCCTTCTGGGGACTATGAGGAAAGGATCTATTCCAGGTCCCTTTACTTAGCCTGGAAGAAAGATGGTCATCTGTCTCTGTGTGTCTTCAAATCTCCATGCCTCTATACATGTCTGTGCCCAAATTTCCCCTTTTTATAAGGACACCAGTCAGATTGAATTTGAACCCATTCTAATGACTTCACATTAACTTGATTATCTCGGTAAAGACTCTATCTCCAAGGAAGGTCACACTCTGAGGTCCTTGGATTTAGGATTTCAGCTTATAAATTTTGGCAGGGGGCGGGAGCGGGGGCAGGGGGCAGGAGGCAGGGGGGATACAACTAAATACTGACCCAGCCAGACTTTTTGTCCAGTCTCTTACAAGTGTCTGCCTTTAACTCTTATTTTAGCAAACCTGAAGTACTTGTAGTCCCCTCACATGACACCACCCCCATCCCCATTCTGTTTATATATCTTGACACCTTAAACTTTCTGTTTGTCCTGCACTACCTTGGCAGTGAGAACTTCATTATCTCCTTGACCTGGTTAGCTCTTAAACACTTCTCAGAAGGCTTCCTTGATGCTTCAGCCATTTAAACACTTCCACAAGGCCCCAGGGTTTGTGTCTATTATAGCCTGTCCTACCTCTAGGAGTTGGACAAAAAGGTTGGCATTCATTTGCCAAAATCACAAGTTTCATTTATAAAAGCAAACTATTAGTTTATATACTAAAATAGAGTTTCCTTAGAAACTAATTGGCCTTAGCAGAGCAATTCTTCCCTTAAGGCAGGCCTATGTAGGATGCCAGTTAGCAACAGAAGGTGGCTTCATGAGCCCAGAATCAGAACTAAAAGAATGATAAGATCCAAATTTTTAAGGTACTGGGCTAAAGTGTCTGATAATCTTTTCCAATAATAGGAATAACTTTGCCAACTCAATAATAATGTAAAAAGTTAATATTTTATATTAATCCATGTGCAGCAAAAATTATAGGAAATGGATTATTTCATATAATTAACACAATAAACTAATAAAAATTTATACTGTTATTATCCTTAAATTATAACTAAGGAAATTGACACCTAGATGGGTTAAGCAAATTATCCAGGATTTGAACAAATTTCATTAGACATCAGGTTATTGTATCTTATCTGCCTTCTTCTGATATAGGAAGCTCATTGGTCAAGGTACTCCCTTCTCTACTAATTAATTCTTTTATGAAAACTTCCAAACTTCACTTTTACAAATCTGTTCTTCCAACATTTACCAACACACCTTTTGACAAATATGTGTTTTAGTTTTCAGTTATGTCCTGATGGCATAGAAGTTGTCCTGTATTTATTATATGAGGCAGCTTATGTCTTGTCTCTTAAGTTTTGGTTTTAAATATCAGATAGCAACTTAGGTTGAAGTTTTAGGAAGATGCCTCAATATAACCTTCAGGTCCTGGTACCAATGCATGGTATTATAATGATCTCTGGTATGGATGTATTATGTTCTCATTGAGATAAAAGTTGCTTATATTTGGGACTCAGGAATTCATTTTTTAACTCCATCTCTAACAATGTGCCTATTAACATTGTAGAGACTATTGTTGAGAATGTGTGTGAGTGTGTGTGTGTGTGTGTATGTGTGTGTGTGGTGGGCGGGGGGTTGCAAACAACAGAGACCACCTCTGCCTAGCATAAAAAGGGATTCCTTTGAAGAATATGCAGGGTTTTGTAGAAACAGAGATAGGGCTTAAAAGGTATGCTTAGAAAAGAGACAGACCACAGCAGCTTCAGGGGTCTGAGCTGTGGGATTTGATGTGCTGTCCCATCAAGTATTTGGAATGAATCAACTTCTACTATTTCTAATCTTTGTTTCCATCAGATCAAGATGGCCTAATCAGGGCCATGCAGCAGCCATCTGGCAATACACGTGTCTGGCTACATTTACTGATATCCTTACCAGGCTGTTGGCAGTAAAGGCAAAGTTAGGTCCCTCAGAGCTGGAGCTGAAAGGAATGAGGCACATCCCCCATATATCTCCCAACTTCCTGAGCCCAGCACAATCACATTCCTCCATATTTCTTTCAAACTTCAGAAAAACATCACCTGGGAGATCTCCGATAAGGAATGCTAAATGTATAATGTTAACCAATTGTAATGCTGTAACCGAGAGAATTACCTTGTTCCCTGTAACTTTGCATATCCTGTTTACATCGGGCTATAAAGGGCAAGCACTCGCATTGTTCGAGGCCCTCTTGTATGCTGTGGAATGGAAGGACCAAGTTCGAACTTGTAGTAAAGATCCTTGCCGCTTGGCTTTGACTCTGGACTCTGGTGGTCTTCTTTGGGGAACAAACGGTCTGGGCATAACAGAGCTATACCTAAAGGTGAAGAAATGGGTGCTGACCACAGGAGGACACAAGTCTATGATTTAAGCCAATGTAATAATATAAAACTTTTAGAAATCTGAGCTTGGCTGACATTCCGAGAAGATATTAAACCTTTGGGGGATTCGATATATGAATTCAGAAATCATTTGGTCATGATTACTATGCAGTTTTGAGAATAAGTAGAAATCATAGAAGAAGAGGAAAAACAAGACTAAAAAAAGGGAATTACAATACACAAACTGGGGAAGACACTGATTTTTAGGGAAAAAAAAGAACGAAAGTAAACAGAAAGTAGTAAGCCTTCAGAAAACTATCTCACCCCTCCAAACCCGAGTTTGTTTATTTTTTCTTTGTTTTGTCTTCGTAAAACACAGATTATATTAGTGCCTACTCTTGGTGAGTTATGAAGATGAGATGGGTTATGAAGATTCACTGGTGTGACCCACCAATGAATGTTAACTACCTTTATTAGTAGTAAAAAGAGAAAACAGAATGCTGCATTTTAGGAACTAAAGCGATCAGGAAGCTCAACAGGTTGTGTGCTTCAGTGATTGAGAAGCATCTTCCTGAGAATCTAATGATTGGACTCACTGGAAGTATGTGGTAAATATTTTTCAGTAAATGAGAAATGGTTAAAAATAGAATGGGTGATACGGTGAGGCAAGGTTAGAGTAACCTTTCCCTAGGCTGAAGTCAAAGGAATGGAGCTAGGACATAATGGACTTCTCCCTGCTGTTGGAACCGAACTGTCGATTCCCTCCTGGGCAGGGGTCGCCGCGAAGGATCACCGACACGAGATTCACAGCAGAGAGTTATTTATTACTAGCGCGCTAGGGTCCCAAGCTCTAAGTTGGCCCTGGGACCCCGACTGCTTGTTACAGGTTGTTTATATAGGCAAACACAAGTTCAAACACAGCTTAAGGCGCGAAATTCAAACAAAGCTTTAGGCGCGTGGTAATTGGGTCTAGCTATGGCCTGAGCAAGGTGTCTTGTTCTAATTGGTTAGAGCAGGACCTTATGAGGTTTTTTCTTGGAGTTGCTGATTCCGGGAACTTCGAGGCAGGGTGGGACCCCCGGAATTGGCAGGGTGGGACCCCATGAGGTTGTTTCCCGGAATCGGCAGGGTGGGACCCTATCAGGGTGGGACCCTATCGAGGCAGGGTGGGACCCTATCCAGAGCCACCTGGTGTTAATTTTTTCTATATGGGGCCTAGTTTCTAAATTTTATGAGGCCTGGTTTCACCTGCCAGCTGCCAGCTTGCAATCTGTCCTGTGATTTGTTTCAAATTCTAGAATTTGGACATCCCTCATTTTTTTGTGCTAGAGCCTTTGGGAAAAAATTGCGAAACTGAACACAAACTTTTGCATCATCTGTAAACATGTCTACTTTTGGCTCTCAGAAGGGAGTTTTCAAATTGAAAATGTATGTCCAAGCCTGTTTTAAAAACAAAACAAATACAGTAAGCAAAGCAAAAAGTCAGCTGACAGTAGGATTCCTCTCCCTCATGTGCACTTCTGAAACATCCCCTCCTAGAAGTCAGGAGAACTGCATCAGGATATCCTTGTGTGGAGCTGATAGGGAATCTGTCTGTTGCTTGAATTTCCATCAAAGCAGTTGGTTTCCCACCATCCATACTTCTTTTAAAAAAAAAATTATAGAACTAACATAGAGACCAAAATCTGTAGCAGAAAACTTTCATAGTCCTGTTAGATTTTTGAGGACATCGGTGAGTTTTTAAGCATAAACTTAGTCTTATGAAAAATGAGTTATGCATGTTGAACTCCAGAACCACATTAATAAAACAAATGCTCTTCCCCTTTGAGCCTTTATTACTTATCAGTTGAAATTCTATCTATCCTTGCTTCAGGACTCAGTCAAATACCCCCTCTTTCTTAAAATCTGTCCAATCTTTCTAATTGAAACTCATCTCTTCTACAAAACATTTTTTTTATCACAGTCTACATTATCTTCTAATGCATTTTTTACATTCCACTAGTTTAAAGCTCCTTGAAGGCAAGTGCTTGCATCCAGATTAGTATTTCTAACAGAATTGAACATGATTCCCTGTGGAATCATGTATTAGGTACCCATATATAAAATTGAATTCCATTGCTAAATGATTTTTTTTCTAAATCAAGGTAATATCGCTGTGTTTAACTTGGTAAGTTTATTTTCTGAATACTCAAAATCTGATAACATCTGATGTTAGGGCCCTTGGGGAAACATACTTATACAAACTTAAGGCTTCAAATTAATGAAGATGAAAGTCACATATTTATATCCATTTCTTCCCTTTTTTTTTTTTCTTGCCCAGATCTACTCAATCTTAACTACGAGATAGCCGAATGCCTAAGCAGATACAAAGGGAACCCTGGAGAATCTCCGACCTGCTCCATAAGTGTTTACGTCAGAGGCTTTGGTGTAGATGAGGGAACCTGCCCAGGGCCTCGCTGGAGCATGCCCACATCTGCACTGGGGGAACAGAGTGAAGCCATGGGCAGGCGAGAGGAGCCTGTTCTCTTCAGTTCCTGTGTGGTAGCCTGGGATTTAATCTGTGAGGTTTTTTTCCTTCTTTTCCCTTTTTGCCTAATAAAATCTTGCTCTATTTACCCTTCAATGTGTCTAAATTTTCCTGGTCGTGTGACAAGAACCAGGTTTTAGCTGAACTAAGGAGCAAAATTCTGCAACAACTATTGTGGTTGAGTAAGAAAGACCCAAAGGCTAACAGTACTGTGTACATTTATTTCGGAAGCAACCAACACAGAATCCAAAAAGGCTGCTGGAATGATGTTTCTAACAAGCTCAAACCTGATATGAAGGCAAGCTCTTTGTTTCCATTTTGAGGAAGAGTTATGATACCTCAATATGTAATAAAAACTCTCTTATTTTCCCATGGACTCCTGCACTTTCAGATTTTGAGAACGGGTGAGAATACTAATTCAAATCAGATCTTCTCTCTCAGCTCGTTTTACAGATCATGAAACTGAAGTATGGAAAAATAATGTAACTATCTATACATACACATGGATATATTTGAAACAAAGCTCCCATGGCAAAGAATTTATGAAGATACTCACAAAGCTTGATCTTAATTAAGGGCAATAATCAAGTTGTCTCCCTCAGCAGAAATGAGATTAATTATGTCCCTGCATTTCTCCCTGGCCAGGTGTCTACTTCCCACCTGATATAATTTCTGTATCTCTCATCCATACCAGACCAAAGTGGTCACCGGTTCCCTGAGAGCTCTCCAACTAGAAAAAGCCTACCTGTCTCAACCGCCATTTAACTCCAGTTGTACACGTCACTTACACCCTCTGTATGTATCAAAGACCTGGTTAATCGGTACCTTCTCCTAAAAGATCTGTGTCCTCAATCCCTTGTAATTTTAAAGTGCTTTTGGAATGTCAGTCTGTTTTGCTGGAATTTTATGTCAATTATTTTTGGATCCCACAAATTTTACTTTCTATGAATGGCTTCTTTGCTAAGGACTGCTCCTGTCTCTGGCCTTTCTTTTGTGAGATGGATTACAGCCCTAGGATTGAGTCTCAGACATTAATGCTTGATAAACACAATTACCTGTAGAATGATAGATTGTGTCTTTCATTCAGTTCTTTTGTGTTATTTTATGCCTCTCAGCTCTGCTAGAGGCAGTGATTAGATGGACAATGGCTGGTTTCTAGTGTGATACCTGTCACTGGCACCATTTAAAGTTTTCAGAGCCCAGAGGCTGGTTAAGATCACAGGCAGAGTCTGCTTGCCTCATGAGGCAATTGTCTAATCAGCTTCATCAGTTCTCTGTCTCCAAGTTATCGCTGGAACCGAAGGCTTTAATAATGAACACAAATTGGTTGAAGACTGGCCCAATTTATATTGATCACTAATGAAATCCTGGTGCTTTCAAAAGTGCTTCAATAATTAAACTAGGCAAGGCACATACCAGGAATTGTTTGCAGGGTGCTTAAAACACTTGAGTAGGATAATTGATGATTAAAACACAAAGGTGCTGTAATGTGTTCCCTAGAATGGGAATTAGAATGCTAAAGAGAATGCACCGGCCCATAAAAGAATGACATGACACATACAAAAATAGGTCAAGATAAAAAAGGTAAGATAATTTATTATAAACATATATAGAATAAGCTATATTTCAGCAAAATGAATGTCCACTTTAATGAATGCAAAATAATTAGAATATACCACACTTCTTTTGTTGGGAAGGTACTAGAGAAGATGAATGTAAGTTACCAAAAAGAAAAAAAAGCTGTAAAACCACCAGAAAGACACTGGAAGCTGAGTGAGGCTCTTAGTAGCAACCAGAGAATATAGTTTCCAGTCATATTTCCCTCCCATGTGTCTTAGATCGTCTTACTTTGATAGAGTATTATGCCTCTGCAACATTACAAGAGTTGGCTTTCTGAGGTAATCAAGTAAGTCTGCTCTTGGAGAAACTGTACATGGGAGTAGGAGGCAGAGAAAGGAGCAGAAGGATAGGGAATGACACGGGAAGGTATTGCCACAATGGAGGGAGCCATTAGCCATCACCACCATGAAAAGAAAACAAACAGCTTTTGCATGGAACGTAAATAGAGCAGCCTTGATACAAAGACTGCGAGCACATAGTGCTGAATCTATAGGAGAATAATAAGGGAGGAAAACAGGACTTGTTTTGTTTGCTGAAATGACTACTAAGCCATCAGTAGGCCATATATTTGAAAGTCTCTTACTAGAAGTGGTAATAGATCTGTCTTCAACCTTGCAAACCCTATATGGCTTCTGCTTTGGCTAAACAACAGCTGTTTGCAAGCTAATAGCCACCATCAGATAATATGCTAACTGGAATATCAGGAGATTAAACTGACAACTATGTTCTCTAAAATAGGCCACTTCCTGGACTGAGTTAATTCCAACATAAATATGTACCTTACCTTATGCAAACATACTTTCATTCAAAATAAGTTAAATTTTCCTCCTCTGTCATGACTCCTATTTTATTTTATTACTAGTCATTTTTTTGTTTTACTATCTTTATAACATTTACAAGATTATAAATTCTCCGATGTAGAGTCTACATCTCTTTTGTTCATCACTGTCTAGTGCCTAGAATAGCATCTGCTATAGTGTAGGAATGAATAGATAATGAGTAAATCAGTCATTCTGTAATCAAAATCAAATGGTAGAAAGATTAATTTTTTTAAAAGATTCTTTCCCAGAGAGTAGGAAAATATAAATAATTTGATATTTTAACAATAGATTTGAAGCTAAAAAGAAATAAAACGTAATTTGTAAACTGTACTAGAGGAAAATAATTTTCAACTGTAAGCCATGAGAGCCTTGGTTAAGTTTCCAACTAGAAATCACCTTATACTTTATCTGCAGCTCTGGCTGCAGATCATGATGATCGGTAGCCTCCTAAGGCTTTTGAAATATACCAAGCTCCAAACTCCTCAGCACAGCAAACCCCAAATTTATGTCCACTTCAGTCTTTGCCATTTCAGTGATAATTTACTACTTGGGCTGGAGATAATAAGCAAATACTATATATTTCTGCTCACTTACATGGACAAGAGCCTTCAATGACTAGCATATCATTTATTTTATAATACTGTAGCTCTCACCAAACATTCTTATCCTCTCACACCATATTTGCACTGGTGATTTAATACAAATCAATATTTTTTTCATTGCCTATGACTTTTGGATCTGAGCACTTAATGATAATTTTTATTTTTCTAAAGGGAGGTTGAAGGTTGAAAAGTATATGTGTGTAAGTGTAGTGTGTATTTTGGGAGTGGAAGGAGAGTGTAAAGGCTTAAAGAGGGCATCTCCAACTATAATGGAGAGCTTTTGACTTTGCCCAGTAGATTATGGAAAGAATGCCATTTAATATAATTTTTTTTTACTAATAGTCCATGCTTCCAAATGAATCATATTCCTTAAAAATTCCCATCTACATATCATATGCTAGATCCCCTTTTAAAGGTAATCTTGTTCCAATGTCCAAATAGAGGCAGGAAAACCTCTATAACAGTCACAAAAAAGTTATCATCTAACTGTAGTTTGAAAACCTCAGTGAATGAGGGCAAAGAATGAAACATGTAATTTCATTAATCCGTTCTCACACTTCTATAAAGATACTACCTGAGACTGTATTTATAAAGGAAAGATTAATTGACGCACAGTTCCACATGGCTGGGGAGGCCTTGGGAAACTTACAATCATGGAAGAAGGAGAAGGAGAAGCGAGGAAGGTCTTCGTAAGGTAGCAGGAGAGACAGAAAGTGTGCACATAAGAAACTGCCCATTTTAAACCATCATATCTGAAGAGAACTGCCTCACTATCACGAGAGCATCATAATGGAACTGCCCCCATGGTCCTGGAACCTGGGAACGTGGGGATTACAATTCGAGATGAGATTTGGGTGGGGACACAGAGCCAAACCACATCAGTAATGGAGTGGAGATGCAGAGAACTGTTTGTGTTTACTTGGTGGACTTTGATTGTTGTGGATTAATCACCAGCACATTCCATCTATCCCCAGATGATGTAATGTACACATATGTCACCATAATATACTCTAGTCTATCTACTTCATCTCTGTTGCTCATGGCTCCTGTTTTCCCTGTCAAACCACTGCAACACCTCACCTAGAACATGGCTATTGCCTCCCAACTCCTAACTGCCTGCTCCCATGCCTATAACCTAACAATTGTTTCTTCATCTGGCCGTCAACTTATGTTTTCACAAAATAAATCGTCTCATGTCCTTTTCCTGCTAAAAACAACTCAGTGACTTTCTTTTTTTTATTTTTATTTTATTTTATTTTATTTTTTGAGACGGAGTCTCGCTCTGCCGCCCAGGCTGGAGTGCAGTGGCCGGATCTCAGCTCACTGCAAGCTCCACCTCCCGGGTTTACGCCATTCTCCTGCCTCAGCCTCCCGAGTAACTGGGACTACAGGTGCCCGCCACCTCTCCTCGCTCATTTTTTGTATTTTTAGTAGAGACGGGGTTTCACCGTGTTAGCCAGGATGGTCACGATCTCCTGACCTCGTGATCCGCCCGTCTCGCCCTCCCAAAGTGCTGGGATTACAGGCTTGAGCCACCGCGCCCGGCCAATTCAGTGACTTTCTATCTCATGCCAAATCAAATCCAAATTCCCAAGGACTAGTATATTGCCTGGCTTCTTCTTATCTTCCCAAGCAGCCGGTGTTCCCATGTCTGCCCTGCTGCCAAACATAATGTCCTTGCCTGAAGGCTTTGCACAATTGATGACTTCTGGTTGCAAACCTCTCCTTCTTGTCTTCCATTAGCTGAAACCCATACTTCTCCACAGAAGAGCTTAACTTCCACTAGCCTATAGAGTATTGACACCCTAAATCTACACGGTCACTTTCTGTCGTGTTACTCTGCTTACCTTCAGAGATTTCCTTACTATCTGAAACAATTTTATTTGTTCACAGATTTGTTTATTTTCTTGTTGATTGTCAGTCTTTGAATCTAAAATATAAATTCCGTAACACTAAGTCAGGTCTAATTTTCCTTCTCAACCAAACTCCAGTTGTCCAGAAACATTCCTGACTCATAGAAACTGATCAATAAATGCTTGTTGATTTCATAAAGCAGTGAAAATTCTAGTTCAATATAATAAGCTTCTGATGATCAGAAATTCTTTATTATGGAATGAGCTATTAGGGAAGTAGTAAAACTCATGGTATTTGGGCCTTCTAACCTCTGAATTCTTGTATTTTCTAGTATAGCAATGACACTCATCACATTGTAGTAAAACTCATAGTTTGCATGTCATTTTTACTAAACCTTAGCAGTGTGAAGGCATCAGCTGCGTATAATTCACTTCTGAATCTCCTGTGACTATCACAATAGAGACATTTCTCTGTAATGATACATGTTATTAGGAGACCTCATATTCTGCATAATAGCAGGAAATGATAAAGAAAATCTCATGTAAATGTTTTAACCAAAGCACAAGCAAACACAGTAATAAGTTTCTGCAGAGCTAACTTAGACCACCTAGGCAGGCAGCTTAGTGTAGCTGAAGGTTGCCACAGACTATTTTAGTAATTCACAAACAACATTAGTTAAGAAGGTTTGGCCGGTACTGAGACCAAATTGATGAAAATGGAGATCTCAGAGAGTAGGGCTGCTGGTGAAGTAAACCTGGAAGATAGTGCAACTTACCACTGGCTGAACAAAACTGATGGTGAACTTGGCTGGGAAGGAAGCTCCAATTGCTTGCACTTAGTTGGAACGTTCTGAAAGGACTCCCACTGCCAGGGCAGTAGTTAAAATGATGGCTCTTTCCTTTCCCACTGAAGGTTGTAATCTATTCACACTTTTCTGGCTCCTTTGGCTTATGAAAATCACAGGTAAACCAATGAAATTTTGTATAATACAAACATTATTCCTTTACTTGCCGATGTTATTTGAGCTAATTTGAATCACAGAAATATGTATAGTGGCAGAGTAACTGATACTCGGTACACAGTGCTGCTTAGCAAATGGTGGTTGATTGAAAAAACGTAAGAAGACAAGGATATTTGGCATAAAGAACATCTTCACTAGTTTCTTTCTGGCAGTCAACAGCATTTGAAAAATATAAAGAGAACATGTATTTTCTTCATCTCAGGATAATGGAGTATGGTAATAGACTCATGATCTGAGAAGTTTCATTTGGATATGACTATTGCAACATATATATTTCATGGGCGTTTTATCTTATCATTTTGTCATCCTCATAAAGAAATTTAAACTCTAAAGACACTTGAATTTTATTTTACATTTCTGAAGATTAATCTCAGTGTTGTTAATATTTTAAAAGTTTTCCTGCTCCTTTCTTAAATGGCATACTTCTATATAATTAATATCATGAACACTACCTACAGCTAGTTATGGTTTTTAAATGCTAACCTAAATATTATGAACTAATCCTTTTGTGAGTGTTCTCACCTATTTATCAGTTGCTCTTAATAAGATATGACTGATTAAATCATGATGGATGATGCCCCTTTATTGTTGACCTTTCAAATTATGAATTGGCTTCACATTCAACATGTTGATTAAACACCACTCTTCATTATTAAACATTCCCATGTAAAGACTATGCTATATCAAATCTATACATACATTTTATAATTTAATAGGTGAGCTGTTTGTAAGGTAATTAAATATATGAAAATTTAGAAGGAAAAATTAAGATCAAAGAGTAGGTTTAGGTCTATAAACAGCCACCGCACATTCTTCTAGGTTGAGTGATTTGTGTTAACGAGTGGTAGGGATAATACTTTAAAATACCTTTCAATCAGTACTATGTTTTAAATGAGAGATTACAAATTAAAGGAACCAAAAGGAAGGTTGTATAGCGCTTCTTTGTCATCATGTCATCAATGTTACAATATTGACTCATAGATTCTTGGAGTGGAAAGGAGTATTGTAACTCACTGATTAGAAGACTATATCTAATTAATCACTCCCATTTATAAAGCTGTTAATAAATCTATCTTTCAATCCCCTTTGAACACCTCTGTGAATGGAAAATTAATTATAAAGCATCATATTCTATTTTCTAATACTTCAATCTGCTCTAAAGCTGACTCGAATCTGTGACCTTGCAGCTGACATCCTCTGACAGTCACAAAAATAAACTGAATTCCAAAAAATGACAATTCTTCTAAGTAATTATTCCATTAAGAATTACCCGCTATTTTTTTCTCTTTTTCTTGTGCATAAATAAGTCTTCCTTATTTTTTTCAGCTATTCCTCATAGATATTGGTTTACAGAGTCTTCCTCTTCTTGGGGATCCTTATGTAAGTACACCCAATTTTTAAACATACCACTTAACGTCTTGTGTCTTGCCTTAATTAAACACAGTACAATCAACTCTTATTAATGTAGAAAGCTTTAGTTCTAGAAATCACTTTGTATATAAAAGTATATACAATGGAGCATTGTAAAACATGTTTTTCTATTTTTCACGTTGGTAAAAACAATGTTTACACCTATCAATAGCCACATTAGAACAGAGCATAAAAAGTATAACTTAAACGACAGAACTCTGCAAGTACACGAGGAGTGGGCAAATGCTATGGTGCCCACACTGTCCAAACTGAGATTGAGTAGTAGCCAGATGTAGCCCACTTACACAAAGTCATGAGAGATAAAACCACAAATTTCTAAAGCTGATTGCACACTAGGTATGATCTTTCCAGTCTGAAATGGAGTGGAGCTAGTACAAGTTTTCATCGGCACTTCCCAGAGGAAGGCAAGATTCAATATATTCACATTCTTGCTGTTTGCAGTCTTGTTACAACATCGTCTCATGAGTTTGCAGCCAAATAAAATCTTTTCTCATACAGATGGCTATTAGATTCTATTTTCCCCACCCAAGCTTTTTTGTTGTTGTTGTTTTCTTTTATTTAACTTTTCTTAAGTTAAATATGTTGAGTCTTACTATATTTTATTAGGTTCAAATGATCATTTCAACATGTTGATAAGGAATTGGATCTTAACACTGCCATTCAAAGTTTTTTTTTTTTTTTATTACTTTGTTTAGAGGCATTCAGGAACATGTCAATGTCCTTAGCTAGATCACTGGTAAAATTGGAACCATTCAAGAAAAAAATAGAGATCTTTAGCTTGAGACTCGAAAATAATCAAGATCTACCTATCACATTTACTTTCAGTACAAATATAATGTTGATATTCTTAAAAGGTGAGTGTTCTGGGAAAAATAAATTAAGGTAGGGTTAAATATAATCTGCCAATTGTCCACTAGTTCCATTATGAACTTTATACAATTTCATATTTTATTTTGCTCATGTTTTCTAGATGTATTTGTTGCCTCATCCTCAGATGATTTCATAGCTCACATTTCTTCCCAAAAGACTTCTTATGTGATTTCTCTGTATTTGATGCTCCTGATTCTCATGCTGTTATCAAGTATTGCACAGTGTACTAGTGACAGTTGACCATCACTACGTGTCACATGAGCCATGCATAATTATAGAGACTTCTCAGTGAAATTATATTCCTTTATTAGCTTTACCAGGCACGTTAGAAGTAAATGCTTTCTTATGCTTTCCAATGAAGCAGAGAAAGAGCTCCTGAAGGGTAAGATCGTTTTGACAGCATTATTCAGTTTTTTTCAAGCCACAAGCACTGAAAGAATAAACAAACAAATAAACAAAACCTGTCAGGTTGGCTTTCACATATAATTAGACTATAATGGCAGCTATGAGACCTCAGTTTATTTCTAGCACAATGAACTGGGGCAGCACTTCCCTGTGATTGTGCCAGTGGTGGATTTAACAGACCAGGCGTGGAAACCTGATTTATGAGAACTGTTTTCTCTTTTCACATCCAAAGAACTTGCCAAACACTCTTCTAATACAGATGTCCCAGGAATTAAGGTTTAGTGCACAGCAGTATAAAAGGTATAGCATTCAGAACTCAGGAGCCCAGCATTGTCATCTTTGCTCTGCTGCTAGCGGGTTGGGCGATTTTAGGCCAATCTTGAGGTATCTCCATTTTCATATCTCTAAAACGAGGAGCTTGGACTGAATGATGTCTTCTCAAGAGAGCTTTACATTCTATTTCTCCCTTCCTTACCTGGCAGCCTTAAAATCAATTTGGCATTAAACAGAGAATATTCAATTGACTCCAGTTTCACTTTGCCTTTTATTTGACATTTTATCTGTGGTGGAAATCAATGTTATTTTTTGTTCTTAATCTAGGGATATTAGAAGCTAGAATGGAAAATTAGGAGCAAAAGTTGATTAGAAAAAGGAAAAGATTCCAAGATGTTGTTTTCCTTAGATTAAGCACAATTGGAAGTAAAAATGCTTCTACTATATACCTAAATGAATTTAAATGTTTAAAATCTGCAAAGCCAAAGTCATCTCATTCCTCCTTTTTTGCTAGTATTATGGGCCTTGCTGATCATCTGATCCAAAGAAGCCTATGAAAGTTGATTGTTAAATTTTCAGGAATTTTGCAAGCCATATTATAAACAGACATGATTGAACATCAAATTACATTAATGAACAATTAAATGAATTATATTAAATGCAAAATAATTAAAACTCAAAACTCATCATCTCCAAATATATTACTACCTTTTACTATTGCCTATGCTTTTGAATGTGTTTGCATCGATTATGTCTGAATATTAGAAATCCTATAGAATGTTTTGCTATTGCACAATCTCAAATTTACATTCAGTGGTGTCAAGTGGGTACCATGAAATTGGATGTATTGGGAGTATTTACTCTGCGGAAATAGGCAAATGCTATAAATGAAGGCTTGAGTTATTGTTTTGTTGCCTGCTTATTTTTTAAATTAATTTTTTATATCAAGATTTTTAAAAATTTTTTTTCTGCAGTGAAATTTCAGTCTTTGAAGTCAGGTAAATTTTTTGAAACTTTCCAGTATGTCAACAGTTTTATTTAGTCTTCGTCACAGCCCTGTAAGATGGGTACTGTTTTCAAATGATATCCTTTCAGATAAGGAACCTGAAACTTAAAACAAGTGAATGTACTTCTCAATCTCACTCGGCTAACAAGTCCCAGGGGTCTCAGGACTCCAAATTATTTGCTTTTTTTGTTCTTTTCTTTAACTTTTATTTTAGTTTCAGGGGTATAGGTCCAGCTTGGTTCTATAGATAAATTGTGAGTCACAATTTATCTATAGATAAATAGATTTGGGGTTTGGTTTTCAGATTATTTCATCACTTAAATAGTAAGCATAATACGTGATATGTAGTTTTTTGATTCTCACTCTCTTCCCACCCTCAACCCTCAAGCAAGCCCCAGTGTCTATTGTTCCCTTCTTTGTGTCCATGTGTACCCACTGTTTAGCTCCCACTTGTAAATGAGAATGCAATGTTTGGATTTTTGTTTCTGCATTAGTTTTCTTAGAATAATTTTCTTCAGCTTCATCCACATTGCTGCAAAGGACATGATTGCATTCTTTTTTCTTTTTTGAGATGGAGACTTGCTCTGTCACCCAGGCTGGAGGGCAGTGGTGCAATCTCGACTTACTGTAAGCTCTGCCTGCCAGGCTCAAGCGACTCTCATGCCTCAGCTTCCCGAGCAGCTGGGATTACAGACACGCACCACTATGCCCGGCTAATTTTCGTATTTTAGTAGAGACAGGGTTCAGAGTTTCACCATGTTGGCCAGGTTGGTCTCAAACTCCTGACCTCAGGCGATCTGCCTGCCTGGGCCTCCCAAAGTGCTGGGATTACAGGCATGAGTCACCGTGCCCAGCCTGCATTCCTTTTTTATGGATGCATAGGATTCCAGGGTGTATATATATGTACATTTTCTTCATCTGGTTTACTGTTAATGAGCATTTAGGTTGATTTCATGTCTTTGCTATTGTGCATAGTGCTGTGATGGACATACATGTGCAAGTGTCTTTATGGTAGAATAATATATATTCCTTTGGGTGTGTATATCCAATAAGGACATTTCTGCGTCAATTGGTTTTAAGTTCTTTGAGAAATTGCCAAATTGCTTTCAACAGTGGCTGAACTAAACTACATTCCAAACAAAAGCATGTATGTAAGCATTCCCTTTTCTCCAATACCTTGTCAGCATCTATAGTTTTTTTTTTTTTTTTTTTTTTTTTTTTTTTTTTTTTTACTTTTTAATAACAGCTATTCTGGCTGGTGTGAGACGGTATCTAATTGTGGTTTTGATTTGCATTTCTCTAAGGATTAGTGATGTTGAACATTTTTTTTCCTATACCTGCTGGCTGCATATATGTCTTTTTTGGAAAGTGTCGTTCATATACTTTGCCCAGTTTTAATGGGGTTGTATTTTGCTTGTTAATTTGTTTAAGTTCTTTATAGATTCTTTATATTAGACTTTTGTTGGATATGTAGTTCGCATTTATTTTCTCCCATTCTATGGGCTGTCTCTTTACTCTATTTACAGTTTCTTTTGATGTGCAGAAGCTCTTTAATAATTAGGTCTCATTTTTCAAGTTTTGTTTTTTTTGCAATTGCTTTTAGCATCTTTGTCATAAAATCTTTTCCAAGGCCTATGTCTAGAACGGTATTTTCTAGGTTTTCTTCAAGGGTTTTTATAGTTTTAGGTTTTACATTAATGTCTTTAATCCATCTTCAGTTGCTTTTTGCATATGTTATAAAAAAGAGGTCCAGTTTCAATTTTCTACATACGGTTAGCCATTTATCCCAACACCATTTATTCATAGGGAGTCCTTTCTTTGCTGCTTGTTTTTGTCAACTTTGTCAAAGATCAGATTGTTGTAGATGTGTGGTGTTATTTTGGGGATCTCTATACTGTTACATTGGTCTATGTGTCTATTTTTGTACCAGTGTTCATAATAGTCTCTGATGGTTTTTTGTATTTTTGTGGGGTCAATAGTTATGTCTCCCTTTGTCATTTCTGATTTTATTTATTTGAATCTTCTCTCTTTTTTTATTTGTTAGTCCAGCTAGTGGTCTATGTTATTTTTTCTTTAAAAACAAACAAACAAAGAAAAAAAAAACCTCTGATTTTGTTGATCTTTTGTATGCTTTTTCACATCTCAGTTTCATTCAGTAGCTCTGATTATGGTTATTTCTTGACTTTGCTAGGTTTGTGGCTAGTTTGCTCTTGTTTTTCTAGTTCCTTGAGGTGTGGTGTTAGGCTCTTAATTTAAGATTCTTCTGCATTTTTGATATGGGTTTTTAGCACTATAAACTCTCCTCTTAACACTGCTTTAGCTGTGTCCCAAAGGTTCTGGTATGCAGTATCATTGTTCTTACTAGTTTCAAATAATTTCTTGACTTCTGTCTTAATTTCATTGTTTACCCAGAAGTCATTAAGGAGCAAGTTATTTAATTTCCATGTAATTGTATTGTTTTCACCAATCTTCTTGGTGTTGATTTCTACTTTTGTTGTGCTGTGATCTGAGAGTGTGGTTAGTTCAGTTTCTTTTTTGATTTGCTGAGAAGTGTTATATGGCTTACCATGTGGTTGATTTTAGAGTATGTGCCATGTGCAGATAAGAGGAATGTATATTCTGTTGTTATTAGGTAGAGAGTTCTGTATATGTCTGCAAGGTCCATTTGATCAAGTGCTCAGTTCAGATCTTGAATATCTTTGTTAGTTTTCTTCCTTGATGATCTGTCTAATACTGTCAGTGGAGTGTTGAAGTTTCCCACTGCTGTTGTATGGTTATCTGAGTTTCTTCATAGGTCTCTAATAACTTATTTTATGAATCTACTGCTCTTGTGTTGTGTTATGTCTTCTTGTTGAATTGAATTCTTTACCATTACGTAATATCCTTCTTTGTCTTTTTTGATCACTGTTGGTGTAAAATCTGTTTTGTCTGAAATTAGAACGGCAACCACTACTTTTTTTGTTTGTTTTCTGTTTGCTTGGTAGGATTTTCTCCATTCCTTTACTTTGAGCCTGTGAGTGTCAATGCATGTGAGATAGATCTCTTGAAGACAGCACACAGTGAGTCTTGCTGCTCTATCCAACTGGCTCCTCTATACCTTTTAATCAGGTCATTTATTCCATTTACAATCAAGGTTAACATTGCTATGTTGCTATATTGTAGATTTGATCCTGGATATTATGCAGACTCGATAGTGTTGTTGCTTCATGTTGTCAATAATCTATGTACTTGTGTGTGTTTTTGGGGTGGCAGATAATAGTCTTTTGTCTCCATATGTAGCCCTCCCTTAAGGACCTCTTCTAAGGCAGGTTGAGTGGTTATGATTTCTCTTAGCATTTGCTTCCTGAAAAGGTTCTTATTTCTCCTTTGCTTATGAAGCTTAGTTTGGCTGGATATGAAATTCTTGATTGGAGTTTCTTTTCTTTAGGGATCCTGAATATAGGCCCACAATCTCTTCTGGCTTATAGAGTTTCTGCTGAATGTTCTGCTTTTAGCTTGATGGAGCTGCCTTTGTATATTACCTGCCCCTTCCCTGTAGTTGTCTTTAATATTTTTTCTTTCATATCACCTTTGAGAATATGATGATTATGTGTCTTGGGGATGGTCGCCTTGCATAGTATCTTGCAGGGGTTCTCTGCATTTCTTGAATTTGAATATTGGCCTTTCTAGCAAGGTTAGGGAAATTTTTGTGAACAATATCCTCAAATATATTTTCCAAGTTGCTTATTTTCTTTCTCTTTCCTGCAGTGATGCCAATGAGTCATAGATTTGGTCTCTACCTAATCCCATATATCTTGGAGGTTTTGTTCATTCTTTTTTATTCTTTTTTCTTTATTTTTGTCTGACTGAGTCCGTTTGGAGAACCAGTCTTTGAGCACTGAATTTTTTTTTCCTTAGCTTGGTTGATTCTGCTGTTAATGTGTGATTGTATTATGAAATTCTTATAGTGTGTTTTCCAGCTCTATCAGACGAATTTGGTTCCTTCTTAAAATAGCCATTTTTTCTCTCAGCTTTGTCATTTTATTGTAATCTTTAGATTCTTTGGATTGGGTTTTAATTTTCTCTTGAGTCTTGATGATATTCATTCCTACCCATATTCTGTATTCTATGTCTGTCATTTCAGCCACTTCAGCCTGATTGAGAACTTTTGCTGGATAACTAGTGCAGTTGTTTGAAGGAAATAAGCCACTCTGGCTGTATAAGTTGCCAGAATTCTTACTCTGGCTCATTCTCATCTGTGTGGGCTGATGTTCCTTTAGTTGTGTTGGAATTTGTGTTGAAGTCAGTTGACTTCATTTCTGGATGTTTCCTGAGAGCTGAGGCTTTGTGCGGGGCCTCTATTTGTAGTTGAATTATTGTCCTTGGTTTCACAGGGCAGGGGTTGCAGTGGGTTGGGGGTATATTGGAAAAGTATTTCTGGTGTTGAAGTTTGGGCTGTGATCTAGTAGATGGTGCTTAGGTGTAATGGCCAGTAGGTAGGCTCATGCTCAGCAACATGACTTCTTTGTACTTCCTCACAATTGCAGCCATGCTCACTCTCAGTGCTCAGAAAGCGTAGGCTTCTCTCTCACTTGAGTGCTGTATGTAGATTTTGGCTTGGTCCTCCTTGGCTGCACATAGCAGCCCTGGGGTAAGCTCAGGTCTTCTGTTCTTTCCTCAGCAGGTCCTTAGCAGTGGTAAGAGGCAGAGGGCCTTTTAATTGGGCTCTATCCCAGAGAAATGCAGAGCTACTACCTATGGAAGTGATCAGCCTATACCGGAGAGCCCTTCAATTGGTAGTGGGCTCTTGGGGGCTGTTACTCACAATTTCCCTGTAGTGGAAAGCCTCCCCTTGCTCCATGCCAGTCCTGGGTAGGCAACTGTCCTATCTTGCTCTTCTCTGTCCTGTGTAGGTCATATTGCTTCTTTGATGAATCCCAGCATGTCTACCTGAATATCCAGCTGAAGAGCCAGGCTTTACTTGCTACTCTTTCTCCTCTGCATGAGAGTGGTGAACATCAGCTGCTTCTAGTCAGCCAGTCTTGGCACTCTCCTGTTGCTTGTTTAGACTTAAGAATGTTGGAGAAAACATTAATAATAGAGATTAAATTTAAAAGTATATCATATCAATAGCTGTTACATTGTAAATAGTGCAAAAAAAAAATTGAGGAACTGTTCTGGTGTACAGAATATTTGGGAAGAAGGTTACTTACACTAAATTTTTATGTATGTGTCCATTGGTTCATTGTGTGTCACTCATTAACTCAGAGAAAAATATCTACCACCATTTGTATTGGAACTACACTTGTGAATTGCAACCATATTTTGGCTATGGATAAAAAGCATGGAAAAAAATCAGTGGAAGCATGCATGCTGTGTAGATCATTTGACTATATGAAATTAACAATAAAGAATACTGTATATACTACTATTATTATTTATAGTGTCCTACAAATCTTTTACATCAATAAAATATATAATACACTTATATATGTACACACATTCTCTCCCATCCCAGATAGCTATTTGTTAAATATTTATCAGCACACCACTGACTTTTGCCCTTGAAAGTGAATCTGAAATCATTAGAAACCTTCTTTCACAGTTTTTCTTGCAGACAAGTATGGCAATTTTATTATGGTTCTGGCCAGTTACACTAAAGTGATCTTGGTTGAAGGCCTCTGAGAAACATATTCTATTAACTGGTAGAAACAAAGGGTTGTATGAGAAAAAAGTCCCTGATTCTTCTTTGCTGCCTTAGAGATTTTTGTGGAATAACTTGATGCTCAGTTGTAACAGCTATCTTATGACCATGAAGGGAAGACTAAAAGAGTCATGCAGAGTTACCTGGAGCTCAGGTATCAGGAATTTACTAAAATCATCCCTGGTGTTACATCTCTTTGCCCTCCTTCACCTCTTCTTCCTCTTCTTTCTTCTTTTTCATTGTGTCCAGTGACCCTTTTCATTATTATTAGTAGTAATTTTGATGAAATACACATAACATAACATATACCAGCCTATTTTAAATGTAGAGTTTGGAGGCATTAAGTACACTCATATGTACACTACACTATACCCATCTACCTCTATAACGATTTTCATCTTGCGAAACTGAAGCTCTGAACCCATTAAGTAGTAACTCTAAGTCAAGCCCCTGGGAGCAACCATTCTACTTCCTGTTTCTATAAATTTGACTACTTTCTCGTAAGTGGAATAATGTGGTATTTGTTTTTTGTGACTGGCTTTTTAACTAAGTTTAATATCCTCAAGTTTCATCTGTGTTATAACATGTGTCAGAAATTCCTTCCTTTTTCAGACTGAATAAAATTCCATGTTTGTATATATCACGTTTTGTTTATTCATTTGTCTATTAATGGACACATGGGTTGCTTCTACCTTTATGTTACTGTAAATACGGTTGCTATAAACATGGTTGTACAGATATCTCCTCAAGGTACAGCTTTCAGTCCTTTTAGATAGATGTCCAGAAATAGAATTGTGGGATTCCACTTGTCTCTTTTGAGACTTATGAATAAACTATTATTTTGTAAGTAATTTTTATGTAGATATTTTCTTATTTGTTGCCCAAAATATCCTAACTAATATAATGGTATTTAATTCTCATCTTGTTTTATGTTGCCCATGATTTTCAAGACATTTCTTTCCAAACATATGTAATTCCTTATTTAAGTTGCTACATTCATTTTTTTCATGCTAAAACTAAACTAGTCTTTTCCTTCTCCTTGCATACACTATGTTTTCTTTCAAAAAAGTCCATTGCAAATGTCATCTGATCTAGCTGTAACACTCCAAAGCCTTCACAGTTTCACCTTCAGTAAATTATACATATCTTTTATCTTTAATCTCAAGATTACTTCTTCAAACAAGCATTTCCTCATCCCATGTTTTCCACCACCATCCTTATATTTGTTATTATTTATTACTATAAAATGATGTACTTTTTGTAGCATTATTTTAGTTTTATATTTTATATTAATTTGTATTATTAACAATATCTGACTTACCTATCATGTTGTTAACATTTTATCTTCTATTAATGATCGAATAATTGCATTCTTATTTCTCTAGTCTCTGACCTTGTTTATCATGTCCTGAACTCTGAAATAATTTTTAAACTTGTCATCCAGGACACCATATATTTTTTATTCTTCAACGAATGTCTGATCTTTCTCAGTCTGTTATGGTGGAATAATCTCTGCTCCTTGACCTCCCAATATGGGTGCCTTATTGCACATTCTTTGTAATTCCTCATTTCTTGATATGATGCTAAGTACGTTTGGGATCTTAGCCAATCTAAATTCTTAAAATATCATCTATGGCAACTCTATCTCAGACTATTCCTCTCAACTCTAGACGAATGAAAATCTCCACTAGGATCTCAAAATCAACTTGTTGAAACAGAATCAATAATTAACACTCCCCCGTGAAAGCCTTCTCCATCCACACTTCCATGTCAATTAATGGCAGGTCCATTCTTCCAGCTATTCTGGCCAAATAGATTTGAGTCGAACTTGACTTATCTCTTGCTCTCTCATTCTAAGACTGATTTATCAGGAAATCTTATGAATCCAGTCTTCAAAATATATCCAGAATGTACCTACATCTTTTCAACTCTGTCACTCCCATCAGTTTCATCCTCTCTTGCTAGATTACTGCAATTGCCTCCTACCTGCTTTCCCCTTTTCCAATTGAGTCCCGTTCAGGCTTTTTCTACACAGCAGCATTTGGCTTTCACTCTAAAGAAGGGAGAGTTTCAGGGAGGGCTTATGCTATGATTTAGATATTTGTCTCCTCCAAACCTCATGTTGAAATTTGATTCCCAAAGTTGGAGGTGAGACTTGATGGGAGGTGTTTGTGTCATAGGGGTGGATCCCTTAATGTAAATTGATTTAGACAAGTTATGACAAAGACTTTATAATGGCCTACAAGATACCAGATTTTGTGGTATTTTGCAGGCCACTGTAGAGGTATCCTGCCCCTCTCTGGTCTCATCTGCTACCACTCTCTCTCTTGTTCCATTCACCCTTGAGTCACAGACACCATCCTGAACCAGAGCCTTTCTCACTCTGGAAGGCTACTCCTTCCAGGTATCTGCCAGATAGCTACATGGCTCACTCCCTCACCATCTTCAAATTTTTCCTCAAGTTTTAGCATCTCAGAAAAGTCTGTATTAGCCACTCTGTTTAACATTGCATACCTCTTGCTCCTGATATTCCTTTCTCTGCTCTATTTTCTCTCCAGCACATTTTGTCTTTTTGCATAATGTATTCATACAAGTGACTCATTTATTTATTTATTATGGCTTTCAATAACAAGAACCTTCACGTCGTAAGGAATGATTTTTATTTTTATTTTTTTGTAATGCTTTATTCCTAAAGCTTAAAACAGTGCTTATATTACAGGAGGTTTTCAAAGAATATTAGTTGAATAAAAGAGACAGAACTATGTTTTTTTGCAATAATCTATCCCAGTGCTAAACTTAGTATGTGACCCATAATTGATTCTCAATAAATATTGTTGAATGAACAAATTACCTGCTTAGTATGGAGATATCACTCAATAGATCCTTGTTGGTGATTAATTATTTATGCTATGGGTCTCCTTGACTACTCAAAGTGACTCTAAAGTGGGTTACCTCAGGGTCATACTTGAAGATACACTGGGCTAAGGGCAGGGAAGAAACATTAGAAAGAAGGAAAATCTCCTTTATAACTTTTTTGACTTCCTTCTTTTATCTGAGAGTTTCTGCTTGAGTTGCAACTCACACACATGATGCCCATATGCATCAGCAACATGTGTGTGTTTTCTGTGATGTTTTTAATCTTGAGTGCTATTGCTCAGTAACATTAGATGTGAAACACCTCTCACAAATCCATAGGATGGTACCTGTGTCTTTCATAGAGAACAGCAGACAAACAACCACTTGCAGTTTATCATCCACTTTCAGAACCAGTACAACACAGCATCAATTCTAATGTTATACAAAGAAACCATTTGTGCTTGTCTTCATGTGACTAAATTTAAGTATACTTATTTGGTTTTTGAGTGTGCAATATCAATTTTCTTAATCTTACCAAACTAATGATTGTCATAAAATAACTATACTGTTCTCATCAAATTGTAACCTTTTCCTCCTTGCATTCTTTCTTACTCTCTTTTTCCCCTCCTATTTTCTTCCTCCATCCTCCCTCTCCTTTAACTCTAATTTTGCTTCCTTCCAGCCTTGCCTCTCTTTCTTTCCTTGCCTGTGCTCTGATTCAACTGTGGACATGCAAGGGTATGGATGACAGCAGGCATCAGCATCTTTCATGTTATACACAGGGTTCTGAGCACAGCATGCCTTTGGCCCAGGCAGGTGGGGGAGCTGAGAGAAGCAGGCTAGCCATCTGGAGACGAACATATGGGTGGTGTGGCATACATTCTCACAATTGCTGCTGGGAGGCTTAGAAATAGAATGGGGTGGTATGAGTCCTTCTCTTAATTAAAAAAAAAAAAAAAAAGGAATTTGAAAGAGGTACCAATATGGAGGGATCCCAGTTAAAAGCATAGCATAGTCTTTCTAAATGTTCATAGCTAGACATAATCTAAGGGTCTAAAACATTTAGACGTATTTCATTTTTTATGTAATGATTGAGTAAATTGAGATTTAGGTCTTATATTTTATTATTATTATTTAATATCTTAATATGATATAAGTTGCATAGTACAACAGGTCTATACATCGTAAGGTTTAAAAAGTTAGTTTGGCATTCTCTTTTTCTTTTTCTTTTTGCTACTGATTGCTAGTTTCTAACTCAGATAAGGTGAAACAACATCTTGGATAATGGGTATAAAATAGGAGAAAATAATGTGAAAAATGGAATAGTTATTTTTTAAAGCCTCTTACAGATGTGACTTATTCTAATTATTAGCCACCTTTCATGTAATTTTTAGAATTCCAGTCTATGAATCAGGAAAGCTGTGTTCCAGTTTCAATTCTGATCTTTCCTGAAGTTTTAGATTAATAATTTTGGTTTCTTTTAACTTCCTTTCCTCATCTCAAGAACAACAAAAATATCAAAATAAAAGAACTCAATAATTAAATATTCTGTGGTGGGTTTCATGATTCTAAGTTTAGTCGTAATTGAGTCAAGTGGGTAAGAGAGAACTATTGTGCAAACTAAAACAAACTGGGAGTTATGTTAAAAAAAAAAAAAGTAAATAAATTCCCTGATAAAACAAATTAGGATGCCTAGCCTAATAATAGAAATGTTTGTGGCTATTTTATTAGCTAATCTACCATCTACAAAATTGAATGAACATGGACTTCAGTGACATATGGAGGGTAAAAAAAGAAAGGCTTGTTACTTAAAGAATTGGGTTCATTTCTAGGCACCCAATTTTCAAGTTTTCTGTATTTTATATAGAATATGAAAAGCATGTTCGGGGCAAGACAGTCAGGTGATAAAGAGTCACTAAATATTTAACGTGAATATGGTTAAATAAATTCAGGTCATTTTATTTCTGAAATGAGAAAGTCCAAGTCAGAGCGGGAAGTATGATGATTCTCAGGATTGCCTGAAGAACTATTAGTTTGAAAATGAATTACATTTCTTTCGCATGAACTAAAGGCAGTTCACTCCAAAAACATTTATCGAATACATACTATGTGTCAGATGATAAGCTAGATGACATAGATCAGCTATTGAGCAAAAGCAAATATGGCACCTCCCTTCATGGAAATTTCAGCTCAGAATCTAATAAATTCTCAAATAAATGTAAAGTTACAACTATGATAAGTGCTTTGAAGAAGAAAAACTGGTCTAGTGAGAGAGGTCAAAAACAGTTTCCCAGGGAAGAAAACATTGAATGGGATTCTGAAAAAAATGAATGAATAAGAAAAAATTAACTTTGCAAAAGATGATTATGTGTGTGTGTGTGTGTGTGTGTGTGTGTGTGTGTGTGTGTGTTCGTATGTTTGAGGGTATGAATGAATGATAGTGTTCTAGGTAAAAGAAACTGCATATGCTGAGGTCTTATAATAGAGTCGACGTGGTCCAATGTGGTTTGGGCACATAGGTCCAAGGAGAGTATGAAGTGGGCGGAATCTGTAAAAAGGAGCTAAGACATTATAGAGTTTATAAATCACATTGATTGTAATGAGAATCCGTTGAAGTGTTTCATATATGAGATGGAGCACATGCTATCATTTCATATCTATTTAGATAAATCCAGCTTGAAAACCAAGTAAAGAGACACAGAAGTTTCTAGGATTAACCAGTTAGGACATTCCCCTCTCCAGAAAAGAGTAGTTTTGGGTAGTGCTGATGGCCATGGATGTGGGAAGAAGTGGGTAGTCATAGGATATTCAGGAATGGATACAAGCAATGATAGAAGGAGGGAGTTATTCAAAAAGTGACTCCTGGGTTTCTGGCTTGTGTAAGAGCTGGACAGTGGTATTTCTCCATTCATTGATAAGATTACACTGAAGTGGACCAGGTTAGAAGACTTGTGTAGAGAGATTAAACGTTTAAATTGGTCATGCTTAGTTTATGTGTCATGTAAAAAATATTGAAATCACCAAATAGTTAACATATAAACACATAAACACATAAAATCCAGAGTCAAGTCACAGTTCAATATGCTGGATGGCCAGAGTTGCTGGAAAGTCTGGGACAGAAAAGGCAAATGAAGGAGTACCTTTGCAAGTGCAGCTTGGCTCTTCTTAGCCCTGATCTTGTTTTAAACCAATGCTGAGACAAGCATAAAAGAAGTCCTCAGCAAATATTCAGCAAGTATCTGTTGTGACATTACCCAGAGGTCTGTATTCAAGGTTGAAAGAGGTAGCAGAAAAAATAAGCTTGTCTGTGTCTTTCTTGCTTGGCACTAAGCCTCAGTGCCTGCTGATAATTCAATCTGTTAATAAAAAGAGGGCAACCTTTTTCCCACATCAACATGAAATAAATAAATAACATACCATATGAAGAAATGAATAAAGCAAAACAAGTAAAGAAACAGCTGAGGAAGGAGAAAAAACAGTCAATAAAAGTTATCGATCGGAGATGCTTTAAGAATGTAAACATTCAATATTGAAAAGAAAACAGAAGCATAATTGTAGTAGTTGTTTAATATTTGCACAGCCTTCATTAGAATGCTCACTACAGTTAAAATTTCTAGAAGATCGTTTCTGCATAAACAAAGTATCTGAACCACCGGATAAAATAACTGAATTCCCACCGAACGCTAGGACCTTTAAAAGTTATATTTAAAATATAAATTGTAGTATGTTTGTGAAGTTTTACTGTTGATACACAATTCTACTTTTAATATCTTCAAGCTTTTAAAATGTTGATATTTTCACAGCACAGTGCACTATGCTGTGAAAAAATTATACCATGCCTTTCTCAAGTATCTTGGGTTTATGACAGAAAGACATCCCTAAGAAATCAATCATTCTTCAGGTTGAATCTTTTCCAGTTTTGCCTTAGAAGTAGTCTGCAACTAGAAGCTCTTAAAATGATTATTTCTTTGGTAGCTTTTGGACTGTTAAACCTTGCAAATACAGTAATTAATTGACGTAATTAAACACATAAAGCAACACTTGCAAAATTTGGTCTTCTGAAAATTAGCTCAAGTTTTAAAATAAATAGGTCATTAATGTAAAAGAGAATTTAAAAAGTACATATTGAGTGTGTGTATGTGCACGCTCGTGCATGCTTGTGTGTGTATGTGTGTGTGTGTTTGTGTAATATTACCACAGCTAAGGGAAGGTTTTTTAATTCACCTTTTCGGTGGACATGAGAACAAATAACATAAACTTATATGCATTAGTCAGGGTTCCCTAGAGGGACAGAACTAACAGGAGATATATATCTATATCTATATATGGGAGTTTATTAAGTATTAACTTACACAATCACAAGGTCCCACAATAGACTACAAGCTTGAGGAGCAAGGAGAGTCAGTCTGAGTCTCAAAACTAAAGACCTTGGCATCTGATGCTTGACAGCAGGAAGCATCCAGCACAGGAGAAAGATGTAGGCTGGGAATCTAGGCCAGTCTCACCTTTTCATGTTTTCCTGCCTGCTTTATGTTCTAGCCATGCTGGCAGCTGAATAGATTGTGCCCACCAGATTAAGGGTGGGTCTACTTTTCCCCGCCCAGTGACTCAAATGTTAATCTCCTTTGGCTACACCCTCCAAGACACACCCAGGATCAATACTTTACATCCTTCAATCCAATCAAGCTGACACTCAGTATTAACCATCACAATATACAATAGAACTAATCAGTTTGGTATATGGATTACTAAGCTAAATTATTAAGCTTAGTTTTCTGACTTAACTTTAACTGAGAAGAAAAACCTATAATGAATTGCAAAAGGGTAAGGGTTTTTTTTTTTTTTTTTTTTTTTTTTTTTAACAAAAAGGGGCACGCCACTAAGGATTAAGTTGCAGGCAAGTGTTTTGTTGTTGTTGTTGTTGATTTGTTGTTGTTGTTGTTTCAATCTCTGGGCCCCAGGAGAGAGATCAATTGTCCCCTCTCCCAGATCATCCCTGATTCCATATCAAAAGTAGTTCAGCCTACCCATGTGTTTTAAACCATGCTGGTTGCTATTAAGCTATGCACATTTTATTTGCTCAACATGTTTTTCTCCCATTGGAACAGAATCTCATCACATTCCTGATATGTCCTTGTTTCTTAGAAAATAATTAGTACTTTCTAGGGGCTCAAACAATATTTTTTTTTTTTTAAAAAATAAACACTCATTATATGCCAGGCACTATCCTAGGTGTTTCACATGCATTTTTTCTTATAATTCTATAATGTGCTTCACATATTATAAACACTCAATAGAACAAGTTTGTAAAAATAAAACAAAAGACTCTTCCAGTGCAAAAGTTTGCTTAAATTCTAATTATGTCCACCTAACTCTATTGCCTGAAATATTTCTAGTTTATCAGTAAATAACAATTTGACCATATTTACTACATTTTTTGTTACATTCAATCAAACATATAGTTAACAATAGAATAGATAAGTAACTATGTTTTATTCATAAATGTATCCTTAGCTTTTGAAATTCAGTAGGTACATAATAAATGTTTTTTTCAGTGAATGAAAACAAATAGTTATAAGTAATCTATGTTTGCAATTGTGGGAATAGTTACTTGGTCCTGTGAGGAAAAAAATATCAAATTTATACCTGCATCTCCTGATTATGTCTGGGATCATAGACACTTATTTATAGAAACAAATATTCATTAAATGTGTAAGAGAAAAAAATAAAAGTACACAGAAAATGGAGGAGACACAAATAAGTAAATTCTGTGTATGACAACTTTCTAGAGTAGGTAGTATTATTTTTCCCATTTTATTGATAAAGAAATTGAGGCATAGAGAAGTAAAATATCATGCCTAATGTTGTAGAGTGAGGAAGTGGTAAGGCCAGGATTTGAAATTAGGACAGAATAACCCCAGAGTCCATCCTATTAACCATTATACCATAGTGCTTCTAGGTATCAAGTGGGTAAAGGGGTGCAGATATAAAGACAATATTCCATGCAAGGAATCATAGAGGAATGAAGTATGGCACTGGAGACACAGATAAAGGTGAAACCAGGCACAGACTTTTAAAAAATGCCCAATTTTCCTAAAGTCAAAAGTCGTTGAAAGGGTTTAAGCAAAAGATATGATATGATGGGGAAGTGACATTGTGAGGTGTGAATTATGAAAAGTCCAATCTGGATGCAGTATGTGTGTTAACAATATTGAACATACTTGAACTCAACAGCAAAATAAATATGACCACTTGGGGTCCCCTTGAAATTCTTATCATTTCCATGAGCTCACTCATTATCTGGAATGTTACTAAAAAGGAGGCTGTTAATGCAGCAAACTGGCATAACTTCTCTAAAGAATGGTTAAAAAAGTAAGGTTTGCCTGCTTAAGCATTGCTTATGGCAGGTAAATACGAAATATTATTTTCTCTTTGTTATGGTAACAAATTACCACAAAGCTAGCAGCTCAAAACCAAATGTATAATCTCACAAGGGTCCCAAGTCTAGTTACAGTGTGGTGTGGTTGGTTCCATAACGGCCATACAGTCATAGGATTAAGGCCCTCATTTCACTACTGGCTCTGAGAGGCGATAAATCTAGGCTAATTCCCGTCCCCCTCAAAACCAGAAAAAATGGGCCTTTGAATCCTCTGACTTTTCTTTTTGCCTCATACCTCCAATGCATCTCTACTGACTAAATATTCTGCTTTGGTTTCTGCTTTTAAGAACCCATGTGATTACACTGGACTCACATGGATAATACTAAATAATCCCCCTAAATTAAAGTCAACCGATCAGTGATTCTAATTCCATCTGTAATATTTCTTTACACAGATATCTAGATTAGCGTTTGTTTGAATAACCAGAAAACAGGAGTATTTGGGGGGACTTCGTCAGATTCCTCTCTACCACATATGGTCTCTGTTTTCTGTGCATATATCACTTAGAATTAATTACATAGCATGGAGAATGTTTCTGAACTGATGTTTTGTATATACATATTTTCATTTTCCCTTTAGTTATAAAACAAAAGTCACGTAAAAATATATTCTCTTGAAAGAAGTAATAATTTGTAATGGTAGGGATGGATATGTCATTATATCTGGAGCCAGTATATATGAATAAAGATTAAAAGCCCAGAAATAAATTTCATAACATGATAAATTAAGATATTCCACTCATTCTAATTACCTTTTCAGCAACTCATCATTTCTCTAAGATTTCATATTACTAATTCAGATACAAATGACATATTTTATTCAGGCCCACCAGCATTAATAATTTCGTAGCAAAATATGACAATAAACCAGTGTACTTTTTATGATGGATGATGAAATTTGAAAGTAGAAACACATTCTGATTTAACTTGTTCTACCATCTATGGCAGTACCTCTAGCAATGAAGGGAGCAAGGGTATGAAATGGTAAATGTATGATTTCTAAACAAGGAATAATTAGTCAATATTAGCATTTTATGGGAGTATTCATGCTTCATCCAAATCAATCTTTGCAAACACATTAGATGCTTCAGAGGTGCCCTTAAGGCAGCTACCAAATGATATCCCTGATTTTGAAGGAGTTAATGTGTATCTCTTAGAAAGTACTTTATCTGAAGGTAACTGAGGTATTTAAGAAAACATTGCTCTAAAATACAATAAATATATATAATGACTAATTGTGACATTTAATTCTCTACCCAGATAAAGGAATAAATTAAGCATTATTTAGTGGGTTCCAAATCTATACTACTTTCCCTTTAGGAAAAAAAAAATCAGGTAAGATTTAGAAAATAGCTAACCATTTTTCTAATTTCAAAGAGCTTTGAAAAATAAGTGAACACTTTAACAACTAATAGGAAATTAAGCTTAAAACAGAAACAATAAATCTAGGAGCCAGAATGAATAGTTGTTTCAAAATTTGCCCTAGAGTGCTCCCAGAGTCTTATGTCTCATGTTCAAAGTGAACAACATATCTGTGAGCTCTGTAGGGGATCAGAAATAATGCAAAGAAGATGCTAATTATATGGTCATTATAGAATCTACAACATGTTGATTGATTACTAGACACTAACTGCTGTCTATGCAAATAAGAAACCAAGGGCCAGAAGTTATGAAACATAAGAATGTAAATGAGGTCAAGAATTCCACATGAGTCTCCTCAACTCTGACTCTTGAACCAGTAAGTGGAGAAATTATGGAGTTTAGTTGGGTATCCTTTTGGAGTTCATGCTAAAAACACAATGTACCTAATATGTCATCAAACTGTTTCTCACATATTATACGAATACTGTATTTAAGTATAATAAGTATTTAGAAAGCATTTAGTGGTGCTGTGGGAAGATACCTTTGTTATCAGCCAAATCCCTGTAACTTCTATGCTTCTCTAGAAGAAATCGATAATTTCTACCATCAACTGCAAAGTGTGTTCTAGTTCCAAATAGGTAGAGGATTTCCAAGCATACATTCTTATATTCTTTTAGAAAGTCCAAATGCAGTCACATTTATATAGTGTTTGTACAGAATCATTCATCTTTCATAATATAACTATTTAACGCTGAGAAATATATAAGTAACTGGCAGCGTCGACCTCCTGATGCCCAATGAGGTTTACATTTCAGCTTTGAAAATGTAGGTCAATTTATCAATATTTCGATGTGCAGTGTAGATCCAATTCACCTCACAGACTATGCCTGTTAGCTATAACAGAAGTTTCTTGTTTCAAGTCTCATGCATGAAGTTGAAATGATATATAGTATTAGTATATATCTTTCCACCATTTGAATGAAACTCAAACCTAAGGGTATCCAATGATCAATGCTTCCAGCCTACAAGGAATTTAATAACACCACTGGAGCCAACCACTTTGTAATTTATTTGGGCCTCAGTTGTGTGAGCACTCAGAATAAATCAGGGGAGTAGATTGCTATTTATGCCTTCTCCAATCTTCTGCCAAGCTCAGGAGAACAGCCATTTTTACTCATACAATTTCTGAGTTGTTATTGCCCTTATAAAGTAGGACTCAAAAAAATAATAATACAGAACCCAAATAAGCACCACTTTGCCACAGCATTTTCTAAAAGAGAATCATATTTAAGTAAAAATGTATTTTGCAAAGTACAGGTTCTCAGATATTCACAATTTTCACCATTGCTTATCAGTATTTGGAGTAAATAACACCACAACTATGTTAATAATAGGGCAGGAATTCTGTGAAAAATCATAGAAAGAGAAAGTGAGGTATTTTTGTTGGAGAAAATGAAGAGCAGTATGTCTCCTAGTTTCAATGTGGGGTAACTCACAGGCTCCTGAACACTCCTCTACTGAAATTCTTGGGTATTTTCTATATAAGCTAACAATTTACAAACAATTTGATGAAGCAATTAAGCATATACTCTCTGGAGAAAGACAGCTTGGATTTTCCAGCACTTACTAAGAGTGTAACCTTATGCTATAAATACATATAATAACTATATGTCTTTGTGGAACTGTTGAGGAGATTAAATGAATTAATGTACATGGAGTGTTTAACAGAGTGCCTGGCACATACTAAACAGTCAATAATATTAGCTATTAATATTGATAGAAGCAGAAAAACAACTTTAAGAAAATAGATGTTGCAGTCAACAGCTAAATTGCCACATTGATGCTAGAAAACTTTTTAGTGTTTCATATCTATTTTTTTGAGAAATTACAACCCATCTACCTTTGAAGGGACTTCAGGCAAGTTACAAAATAAAATGCAATAGAGGATAGAATCAATTTGAATAAAATCATGTTCAACTATTCTTTATTTTCCCCTTTACCAAGTACAAAGCTCTGCACATAATTGCCATGCAAGAAATGCTTGATGAATAAGTAAATAAAGGAATGGAAAGGTGAGTGGAAGTATGCATGCATAAATGAAAAGGATTCTAGATCATCTGAAAGATACAGAAGTATTGTATTTTCAACAGTTGATGAGAAGACTGCCACATTCTGGCAATGAGTCTAAAAGTAAAGGAAAGTGGGACGGAAATATTTAGGTGATCTGTTTTTACTTTTCTGCTAAGGGAAAGCAAACTTTTTGTTTGTTTGTTTGTTTGTTTGTTTGTTTTTGCCCTTCTGGCATTAAACACAGGCAAAATTTGAGAGAGCATGTGATTCAGAGGAAAACAACTCTAGTTTCTCCTTCTGATTTTGCTATTACCTAGCTATCAACTTTAATCTCCCTAGAACTCTGGATTCCTCAGCTGAAAAACGAAGAGGTGGGACAAGCATATTGCTAAATTTCTTCTACCTTCAAATTTTTGTGAGTAATTTAGATAAAAGTAACTGTCTATAGCTACTGTATCAAGCAGTAGGAATGAATTATCTTGTTAAAAATGCAACGTTAATGAGTTAAATCCAGTCTGCTCTAGTGGAATATAACTTGTGATTCTGAGATCTGGGTCATCGCCAATGAAAAAGAATCATTTACTCCTTCATTAGCTGAGAATCAATGGAACTCAGGCTCTGTATACAGACCCACTGGCTTTAAATCCTGACTCTACTACTTATTAGCTGTGGCCAGAAATCTCTCAGTTTCTCCTCACCTTCATCTTGTAATAAGGAAATAATCAGAGTATAAATGCTTACAAAGCTTGTTATAAGGGTTCAGTTATTGTGATTTCTTTAAGAGTGTAACATAGTGCTGATAAATGTCCACAATTAATATTGAATCTCAGTGTTGGTCTGAGGAATTTTCTAGCAGATGGATGGTCAACTGGTTTGTGTCTTTAAGTCTATCCTACTAGACACACATACCTTGATTGCAGAGGCCATGTTTTTATTTACTCTTCAGCACTAATTTACCACAAGTTTTTGCTGAGCTCTATCTATGTCCCAGCCAATGTTTTCAACCACAGATGATGCATTAGTGAGCACATTCATACATGGATCCAGCCCCCAAAAGAGTTTATCAGGGCAATTAATAAAATAATTGCATGAGTAAACATCTTAATTTGATTAATTTATGGTAATTGTTTTGGTTTTAGTGCATAAAAGTAGCAAATGTAAGAGTTTATAACTAATGTTACACTTATTTATATTTAAGAAAAATACAATAAAAATAAATTAATTATTTAATAAGGACACTTATATTACTTAAATTAATACAATAGATTGCTCTGCCTTCTGTCTTCATATTTAGTCTAAGAAAATTAACCTGGCCCACATTCTTCAAGACAACCTTGAGAAGCCTCTCCGGAATATGATAGCTGAGTATTCATCCATTCAACCAATATTGTTCAGCATTGTTCTAAATACTATAGATGCTTCAATGAACAAGACAGAAGTGATTCCTATTCTTGGAGAATTTACATTCTGTTTTGAAGAGACAGAAAAATCACCAACAAACAAATAAATACAAAAGTAAATAAACAGAACACCTATCTTATAGTTAAAATGCCTTGAAGAACATTAAACACTAGGTAAGTGATACTATGATATTATATGCTTGTATGACTCTGTTAGAATGAATTATTAAGAAGAAGCTTCTTGAAAGAAGTGACATTTGAACTGAAACCTGATTGAAGAGAAGGAGACATTCATGAAAGTTGTTCATGAGAGAATTCCAGGCAGAGAACCCAGCTAGCTCAAAGGGCCAGAACTGAAAAATTAGCATGTTGGAGTAAGAGAAAGCTCAGTGCAGCTGGAGTTCAGTGGGCCAAGAGCAAGAAGAGAACTGGTAGGCGGAGGAGTAAGAATTCAGATTATGCAGAACTTTGTAAGAGAAGGTAGGGAGTTGAGAAAATTCTAAAAGAAATACATACCCATTGGATGATTTTAAGCAAGGAAAAGACTATCTGACATGTGATTTAAGAAGACTTTTCTATAAATTAAGAAGACTATAAAGTTGTAAAAGGGTAAAAAAAAAAAATTGGCAAGGAAATCATTAGGAAGTTGTTTCAATGCTTCAAGCAACATTGGTGGTTTCAGTGGAGATTTTAAAACCAGATTTAGGGTTTATTGTAAAGGTAAAGCCCATATGAACTGCTGATGTGTTGAGTGTAGTAGGTAAGAAAAAGATGAACATCAAAGACAATTATGAGAATTTTGACTCGAGATATAAAACATAAGGTAGTGTTATCAACTCAGATAAATACCTGCTTCAAGAAGAGCAAATTTTGGTATATAGGTCAGCTGTTGGCAAACTTTCTGTAAAGAGCCAGATAATAAATGTTTCAGTATTTGCAGACTAAAGGGGTCTCTGTTGCAGTGTGAAATAAACTATAGATAAATGCAAACAAATGGTGTGGTTGAGTTTCAATAAAATTTTTTTGAACAAAATTATGTGACTCAGATTTGCCTCACAGCTATAGTTTGGCAGCACAAGGCATAGATCAAAAATGTTGTTCAGGACATGTTAAATTTGAAATGTTTATCAGACATTCAAATGGAAATATCTAATAGACATTTGGATATATAATTCTGGAATTCTGAGGAGAAATCAAGACTTGAGATTGAGATTTGGGACTTTTCAACACTTTGTATTGAATGAAATCACCAGTCCCGAGTGTGCAGACAAAAAAAGGAAAGGAGACCCAAAGATAATGTCTTGAAAGATTCCAACATTTGGAATTTTGAGATCAAGAAAGAGAGGTCAGAAAGAAAAACCAACATTGTTTAGTGTCAATGAAACCAAGGATAAAAAAACTCCCAGAAGAAGGGTGTAGCAATCCATTCTAAAGCTAATAAAAGATTGAGATAGAAGTAAACATGAGACTATTTAATCTGGCAATCTAGAGATTATTGATGGCTAAGGGTCAAGTTTCTGTAGAATGTAAGTAGAAGTGATGATAACAATAAAATAATTCTTTTACAAAGTTTTGCTGGGAAGCAGAGTAGAAAATTTAGGTTGCCATTACGTGTGGGGTCAAGGTTTGGCTTTTTGTTAAGAATGTCTCATGGCAGAATCTGTTTACTAGCTATTGAGAATGTGTCAGCTGAGAGAGGAGATCCAGTATAGCAGAATAAAAAGATAATATATGTAAGAATGAATTTCCCAAAAAAGAAAGATAGGGCTCAAATTCAGTGCACAAAATAAGGAGATTGACCTCATCTTATGATTTAGAGATCTTGGATAAGTTAATTTCCTTCCTCTTTCTAGACAGTTTGTGTAACCAGCAGTGATGTGCCAGAACCTGTTTGAACAAGTTAGAGAACACCAATGTGAAGAATTCAGGAATTTTAACTTTTTGGTAACTTGAAACTGGCCAGGCTGTGAGTTTTTACAACAGAAAAAATAAATAAATAAAAAACAGGCAAATCGTACAAATTAACACATCTTCTTTTTCTTTAAGAAACTAAAGGCTTTGGCAGAACTCTTTCTTTTTTATATTTTATGTTATTTTTATTTATTTATTTATCTATTTTGAGATGGAGTCTTACCCTGTCACCCAGGTTGGAGTGCCACAGTGCCATCTGGGCTCACTGCAACCTCTGCCTTCAAGGTTCAAGCGATTCTCTTGCATCTGCCTCCCGAATAGAGGGATTACAGGCATGCACCACCACATTCGGCTAGTTTTTCATATCTTTAGTAGAGACGGAGTTTCACCATGTTGGACAGGCTGGTCTCAAACTCCTGACCTCATGATCCACCCACGTTGGGCTTTCAAAGTACTGGAATTACAGGAGTGAGCCACCCACCTGGTCGTTGGCAGGACTCTTAGTGACCTGAACCTGTTACGGTATCAAGAAACTGTTATAGGAATCCCTTCAAGATATGTTAGTAATATAATTTCCTTGTCAAAATCCTACAAAATTCCATGTGCTACTGCTGGTACAGAAGGGAACCCTGAAACCAACAATAGAATTAATTAGATCTCAGAGCCATGATTCCTCATAGTTAATTGAGGTGCATCAATAGAAAAGGGACCTTGAGGCTTAAAAAGTGTTGGAACTGTCTGTCTAGAATGAAGATGAATCAGACACCAACTTTCACAGCAAAATCTTATCCTCATTCCAAACCTGGGCTTTTGACCTCCAATTGGCCAATGAATTCTGAGTTCCTTGCTTATATTGCTTAAATATTGCCATTCCTCATTGGCGGCTGATGCAGACCACTTCACTCTCTCTAATTTGACTTCCCACGCTGAGTTTGCGCAGCTTGATCATGTTTCTTATCAGTTATCCCTACTCTAATCTCTAATTGGGTTTTGCAACTCTCATCTTGTTGATAACCTATACTGATGGTGTTTGAGACACAATTTCCCCAGGGAGCTGCAGGAGAACTTCTAAACAATTATATTCAGATTTGCTCATACCTTCTGTTTTACACAGAGGAATGTTGGTTATGTATGTGATACAAATAGAAAGAAAACTTATTTTTATTTTTTTATTAATGGGAAGTAAACTAAAAACTAAGTGCTACCAAGTCTTCAAATGTCATAGAGGATCTCATGCCAGAATAAACAGATGGTCTCCAAGTATCCTGCAAGAAGCACATCCCACCATAGGCAGTATTCTATGGCATCCAAATATGTGGCATAAGGAAACTTAAAAGAAGCCATTTGATCTGTGATCCTGCACATTATGGGCTCTCAGGTTTAACGAGGTTGGTATGTCCCCTGTGTCTAAGTCAATTATGCCTCTAATAGGATAGTGGGAAGAAGCAGTAGCAGGTAAAGTAATTCTCCAGAAAGAGTGTCATTCCTCGAATTTTTCATAGATTTTCTTAAGATTTCTCCCTGAAAAATAACTGGATAACAGAGAACATTGGAATTTATGAAGACCAATGTCTTATCTGTTGTTTTTTGTCAATAAGAACTTTATATTTTAGATTAAAAAAACACTGTGAAGCAATATAACTAATTGCTATTAGATATTAATGAGCCATTGATCAGATGTTGTGATTGGACAATGAATATAATTTTCACTGCCCAGGGTCAACTATATTGTTCTATTAACTAACAGCAGTCTTTGGAAGTGGTAAAAGAAATGAAAAAGAAATTGTATTCCTTACTTGCATTTTTTACTCATTCTATAAATTTCCTCATTAACTAAATTTACTAAGATTATTATTATAACTTTATGTTACATAAACCATTGGATAAATAAACAATGGCAATAAAGGCATTACTAAACTAGGAGTAAAAAGAGGATTGGAAATCAAAAAGGGTCACAGAAATTTTATTTTGTTGCATTTATTCTATATCTTTTGTGCTTTCTTGATGAAAAACTAGACATCTGTAAGGAAATGTGAGGATCCATAGAATAATCTGCTTTTAAAATGCATTATTGATTATTATAAATAATGGCACCTGTATTTTTACATGGTTTACATTATATAGTGTATGTTTATATTAATTCTATCTCTGTTATTTATAATTTACAAATAAGAATCAAAATCCAAAAATGTGGAACAACTTGGCTAAAGTAAAAGAGACACAATGTCAAAACCAAGAATAATGTAAGGTCTTCTCAACACAGTATCCCTGCTCTTTCCTTGAAGTAAGCTAGTAGTTACAGATCCTAAACACTTATATTATGTATCCATTCATTTACAGTGAAGTAATGGTTAAGACCCCTCATGTGTCCACCTTGTACTTGTAGTAGACATACAGTGGTGAATAAAGCACCAATGCTCCTTTCCTCATTGGGATTTAGAGCCTATTTGGCTATAGAGAAACCTGCAATAAGTAAATGTCTACACATAGCAAAACAATTAAGATAAATGTTATATAAGATGAGCAGGGTGCTATGAGACAATGAATAGGAGTAGGTCCCCTTCACAGTGGTAAATAGCAAGTGTAGTTCTTTCTGATGATGTGAAAATTAAACAGAAATCTGGAAAATGAAAACAGCCAACTATGTGAAAAGTGGAAGTAAAAAATATTCCAGGCAGAGAAAACCAGGGGCAAAGAAAGAGTTCAATATGTTTGAAAGACTGAAAGTTGTCAAGTGAGACCAGAAAGGAAAGAATAAGTGGGATGATGTAAAGGAGAGAAGTTGGAAAGGCAATCAAGGCTATTAGAAGGATAAGCATTGCAGGAAATGGTAAGAAGGTTACATTTTATTCTAGATTCGGTGGGAAGTCAATGCATTGGTTCCAGCAGAGGATGACATGATTATTTTATGTGATATATAAATATATATTGGTTCACGTAATAATAATTAGACCTATATATTTTATAGGTATATATAATTATACCTCTATAATATTATACCTATATAATACATACCACATATAATACCTATATAACGTATACCATATGTAATAATACCACATTTAAAAATATGCCACATATAATATACACATGGTTAAGTAGGAGAGGCATTATACCTGTGGAGTACAGCACAAACAGCTAACGAGAGCTTTAGGTAACTTGTTAAAATTATGCATTTAATCACAAACATTTCACTCAAGTTTCCCTACCTAGCCTGGAAGAAATACTCAAGCGTTAAGATGAGAATGAGCATCTCATGGTTTAAAAATAGCTAAACAGTTTCTACAACTCTACTGTCAAAATCCCTGTGTCCCAAGCAACAGAGCAAAAGTCAACTTTCACAGCAGGTTGCACTCTGAGCTTTACAGAGTTTAAACATCAAAATAGTTAGGTGGATTTTTGTTAATGGTTACACTGTTTATGAGGATTGCCATTTTTTAAAAAAGAACATGCATGTTTAATACATGAACTTTACTTAAGCCTGGTTTCATGAGGATTAACATGTTGAGGATATAGAGTGCTAACACATTAATGTATCATGTTCTTCTGATCTAAATCAGATGCCTGAAGATTGGAATTTGTTTAGAAAGTTTCCCTTCCCTGAAATACAATTTTAAGTTTTTTGCCTCTGTGCCTATAAGAATGCCTGGCATAAAATGTATTCAATAAACTTGTGTTTCATAAATAAATTAAAATATCTTTGTAAAAACCCTTTGAAAAAGTTACATTATTAAGATACCGATTATTTTGAATTTAGTTGCTTTTCTCTATCACTGTTTATGTCATTTACACTGTTCTCGGCATACAGAGTGGTGAAAATTAGCTGAATATATATGGAAGTGTTTGTGTGTATGTTTAATTTATTCTGCACATTATGAAACAGTGGCGGGGGAGGAGTGTCAAGATGTCAGTGTCCTATTAAGACTGTGATGTGTCTTATGAAGAAAATAGTGTGTGCTAGAAAACCTTCATTCAGGAATGAGTTATGATACTGTTGGTTGTGAGTTCAACCATTAATGAATTAATACCATAATAGTGTTAAATACAGTATGTATGAAATACAGTGTATTTAAACAGAAACATGCATAACACAAGGTTATGTGCTGATTGATTTATGAAAATGTTTTAAGTAGAGGTTCTCAGTAACATAACTATTTCCTCTAGGAGCAGTGATTCTGTGTTCCTTAATTCAGTGCTGTCAGTAACTTTATAGAACATGAGTGCTGCAAATAATGATAATCAACTGTGTGTGTATATGTATAGATAATTAAATGTATATATTTATATGTATACTTTATAAAAGTATAAAATGTATCATTTTATAATGCTTATGCATATATATTTATTATGTATGTATTTTGCTTGATTTGGCAACCTGCAGTATGAGCCTGTAGACCATGGTAAAGAGTTCAGATGTATTCTACATTTCTGTGCTTGATAAAAAACCATTGAATGTTTATCAGTACAAACCTAAATTCGTATATGTTGGAGGACGGCAAGTTTGTAAGCAGAGAGAACAATCAAGTGTATGTTATGGTAGCTAAGGGTAAGACTGGTGACAAACTACTTTAAATATAAATTACTGTTGCTAGAAATAGAAAATTATATATAAATAGAATATATATATATATGATATATATATGACTTTATTTTACAGGTAGAATAAGCTATGGGCAAGCAACCTCATAACCTTAATGAATGTAAAACACCAAATGCATACATATGAGTAGGCTGATGGGAGAGAAAGTTAGAGATGGAAGTAGCACTGGTCATCATTTTAGTGGATTGCTTTGAGAACAAAAGGAGATAGTATGTGTTAAAAAGGTGGTATAATTTGCACTCACGGGAAATGCACAAGAAATGTTAAGTGCATTATCTCATTGGTTTCATCACTCCCCAGATGATCTTATATTTTGGACAATTATTGAGAGATACTGAGAGAGAATTTTAGATTCACAAAAAATGAATTTCCTGGACTGTTATTTTTAAACAGCTCATATGACATCTTTTTAGCATCAATGTATTTTTACCATCTATGAGAAATTATTTGCACGTGATTTGGATGCAATCTTAGGCTCAGTGGTATAGGCACATATTTGTATGTCCAAAGATTTCTTAGTATTCCACGGGCATAAACATGTAAATACTCAGATGTTCCTCTTCTTGGCCAGCATCAGCAGCATAAGGCATCAAAGAAGCCTGCCATGTGATCCAAACCTTGTAGTCTTTAATTCAATACTAATAGTTGAAATATAAGAGCAAATACTTGTTCAGGTTCCAGAGTCATCTGCTGTTAAATCCACTTGGCAGGTCAAGTTTGGAAAAATGTTGACACACAAAATGTTAAATAAAGGTTTGCTTTAAACCTCCATACTTCACAGGGTTCAAATGGAGTTTCTGATTTAAGAGTGATAAATACACAAGATCAGATGTTATTAAAAAAAACCTTCTCATTTCTAGCAGGCAAATGTTGGAAGAGTCTGGAGAATATAATGGAACCCTTTTCAGATACAAGTATAGGGGATAGAATATTAGAAGGCAGTTTGGTTTAAGATTAGCTCTGTGTTATGCTGGGTTTCATACCTAGGTGATGGGTTAATAGGTGCAGCAAACCACCATGGCACACGTTTACCTATGTAACAGACCTTCACATCCTGCACATGTACCTCAGAACTTAAAAATAAAAACTGAAAAAAGACAATATATTTGAAGACAAAATTAGTTCTATGTTAAATGAAATTGTTTTGCTGAACCAATAGTCATTCCACAATTAAATACACACACAGACATACACACACAAACATTAATCCAAATCATTTTATGTATGCAATGAGTAGCTTAATGTAAAACAATTTTGAAACATTAAAGTGGAAACAGAGAGAAAAAGACAGATGGAAAAGAAAACTTTATTCTTTACATGTCTGCTCAAAGTTCTCTCACTGAGGAATCTGTAACAACTCAGGGACAAAAGAAAACATCAGAGCCAGCACTGTGGCTGACACCTGTAATCTAAGCACTTTGGGAGGCTGAGGCGGGCAGATCACCTGAGGTCAGGGGTTTGAGACCAGCCTGGCCAACATGGTAAAACCCTATCTCTACTAAAAAACAAAAATTAGCCAGGCATGGTGGTGCCTGCCTGTAATCCCAGCTACTCGGGAGGCTGAGACAGGAGAATTGCTTGAACTCAGGAGGCGGAGGTTGCAGTGAGCCGAGATTGCACCACTGCACTCCACCCTGGCTGGCAGAGTGAGACTCCATCTCAAAACAAAACCAAAACCAAAACCAAAACAAAACAAAATACTCCAAAGCATCAGTTAGGTCTACTAATTCAATTATTTACACAATCAGTAGAGTCAGAGGGAAAAAGTAAAATTCAGTTTGTTGTGTGCATGAATGTGCATGCACCTGAACATACATAGAAATTGAACAAATATCAATGATTGGTGTATGAAATAAATTTATGAAATCCTTGTTTTAGAGTAAGTGCCTATACTTGGCCCTGTGAACCCCGAATATCTGAGACAGGTCTCAGTTAATTTAGAAAGTTTACTTTGACAAGGTGGAGGATGCACCCCCATGACACAGCCTCAGGAGATCCTGACAACATGTGCCCAAGGTGGTCGGAGCACAGTTTGGTTTTATACATTTTAGGGAGACATGAAACATCAACAAACGTATGTAAGATGAACATTGGTTAGGTCCTGAAAACTGGGACAAGTCGAAGCAAAGGTGGGAAAACCGAAGTGGGGAGGGACTTCCAGGTCACAGGTAGGTAAGAGACAAATGATTGCATTCTTTTGAGTTTCTGATTAGCCTTTCCAAAGGAGACAATCAGATATGCTTTTATCTCAGTGAGCAGAGGGATGACTTTGAATAGAATGGGAGGTAGGTTTGCCCTAAGCAGTTCCCAGCTTGACTTTTCCCTTTTGCTTAGTGATTTGGGGACTCTAAGATTTAGTTTCGTTTCACAAACCCAACAGACCAGGCCTAAACCAGAATGGATTCACTCTTGCTAGGTGCCAGATAATCAAACTGAACTTCAAAAAAAGCCAATATTAACAAAACAAAACAAACAACAAAGAAACCCACATTATTCACAGGAAACAATCAGGGCAGCCCAGTTTATCTGAACTGGTGTAATAAGGAATTCGCTATGTTTTAACTCTATAAGACTAGTAACTTTGAAATGACTACTCTGCTTTTTGCTCTGTTTTCTTCAACTCTTTTCTGCCTACAAAGCCAACCTCTTCTGCTCAGCTTGTTCGAAACAAATGCTTGTTCCTCGATGTTGAAAAGAAGAACTAGTGCTCAGACAAAGAATTTTCTCTCAGCAAGGCATTTTACTTCTATAGTAGGGTGAGACTCGTGGTTGGAGCAATGGTGAGAGCACACTTGAACAAGGGAGAGGAAGGGGTTCTTATTCCTGACACAGGTAGCCCCTACTGCTGTGTCGTTCACCTATTGGCTAGGGTTGGACTGCACAGTCTAAGTTAATTCTGATAGGCTATTTTAAAGAGAGCAGGAATATGAGCAGAGTAGAGGAGCGAGCAGTTTAGTGGGAAAGACGGTTACAGAACAGGTAACTAAAGGTGACTTAGGTCAGAGCAGGTGACCTGGGTGACTCAAGTCAAAACAGGTAACCAGGATGAGTCAGGATGGAACAGGTGATCAGGGGTCAGTCAGGTCAAAGCAGGTGACCAAGATGAGTCAGGACAGAGCAGGTGAACAAGGGAACAGATGTGAACCACTTATTAGAACTGGTGGAAAAGGTTGTTTGCAGAAACTACGAGTAAGTTAAACTTTAAAATGAAGGACAAAGAACTGAACATACTGATATACTGATTCTTTGAAGAGAAATTTAGAATTCACTGCATCCAACAAGCTCATCAGAGTTCTTATTCTATTTTACAAAATGAGATGCTGCCCACATTCATGAATTGTAAATAAAAGCCAATTAAATATCTAACCAAAATTTGTTGTAATTTTGTTTTTTTGTTTTAAACGGGTTGACAAATTACATTTCAATTTGAGACATGGAATATTGCTTTTGTTGGGACTGCTATAATCTCACATTAAAGTCCAGGTAAAACCTTACACAGAGTGACTCTACCTTCTTGAACAAAAAGACGTCACTAGATGTAGAAGGGCAATGAGAGTCCCTTCAAGCTTTTTTTCAAGAATGTTCAACATTTTATTTGACAAAAAAATACATCATAAGTAGATGGAGTGTCACCTTGAGTAAGTTTGTGTGTGGAGCAGAGAGGGAAGAGCCAAAAGATAAAACTTTTGTTAGGTACAGATATTTACAGATATTTGTGCACAGACTAGAAGCATTTTAGCTTCTTTTGATTCTCTTTCCCAAAATGTTTACACACAAAGAGCTATTTTCTTCTCATTAAGCCATATTATCTTTAAAATTATCACGTTTTAATAGAATTTTTGAGGTTTCCTAGGAATTCTGTTATATATTGGCTCATGTTATTTTTCTGCTCCAAATTCACACGACTAAGCATTACCCAACTTCTACTTTATCTCTCCTTTGCTTTGCTTCATACTAATAGTATTTAATCCTCCACTCAAGCTGCTTTCTTTCCCAGTGTTTCTTTTCCAATGTTCTTTTCCATCTAACTCTGGTTCAAAGAGCGATCCCTCTGTGTTACCAGCACCTAGGAACCTGTTAGAGATGCAAATGATATGGCTCTAGCTTAGATCTCAGAATCAGAAACTCTGGATGGTCAAGTATTTCATGTTTTAGCAAGCCTTCCTGTTAATTCTAGCACACAGTCAACTTTCAGAACCACAGATCTCTTTTTCTGAGACCCACCTCTTTTTCTGAGACCCAGCTCCTGTTACCTCCTGCAAAAAATGTATTTACAAATTCATTTCCCTATTTCTTTTGCCTCCATTAACCTGAGTGCATCTACACATCAATCTTTATCGTTGTTATTGAAATTATTCTCTTGCATTGCTATAGTAGGGATCATGGTGCATTTGCTACAATTCGCATGTATAACAACAAAACAATGACCACTAAAACTTTATTTTCAGTCACTGGGTTTATTATGCCTTAGGTGGGCAACATAGCATAGTGGCTGGCTAGGCTCTGTTGCTCACACCTGTAGTTTCAGCCACTCAGGAGACTGAGGCAGGAGGATTATTTGAGCCCAGGAGTTAGAGGCTGCAGTGAGCCATGATTATACCAACGCACTTCAGCCTGAGCAACAGAGTGAGACCGTGTTTCGAAATAAAATAAAAAGAAACGAAGTTTAAAAATAGCACTGTGGCTAAGAGCCTGAATTAAATTCTGGCTCTGAAACTTATGAGCTGGATAACTGTGTAATTTGCTTAATCTCTGTGGGTCTCATTTGTGAAATGGGTATAATAATTTCACAGGGCTCTTGTAAGGATTAAATAGGTTAATATATTTGAAACACACAGAATAGCTCCTGTTAGATAGCAAATGTTACCTAAGTATGTGCTATTATTTTTTCTTGCTCAATGTTGAGCAAGGAGGAGGACAAAAAACCTGAATGGATCTCTTCAAGATATTTCTGTTGCTTCCAGTATAAAACAGTTTATTTCAGGTAACTTCAGCATCATTTGAATAACTGCTTGGTATTTCAGGTTTCTCCCCCTTCTACCTCCTCTTTGCCCTTTTCCTGGGTGTTACTGTATTCAAGGTAAGTTTACTCATTCTCATAGAAGAAGCAAGGATCTCTGTGTTAGGCTGTTCTTGCATTGCTATAAAAAATAACTGAGATAGGGTAATTTATAAATAAAAGAGGTTTAATTGGTTCATAGTTCTGTATGCTGTACAGGAAGCATGGCACTGGCATCCACTCAGCTTCTGCAGAGGCCTCTCAGGAAGCTTCCAATCAAGCTTTCATCCAAAGATGCCAAGGGGCGACAGGCATCTCACGTAGTGACAGTAAGAACAAGAGTGAGATTGGAGGGGAGGTGCCACACTTTACAACACCTAGATCTCTCAAGAACTCGTTATCAAGAGGACAGCACCAAGCCATGAGGGATTCACCTCTATACCTCAAATACTTACCACCAGGCCCTATCTCCAATACTGAAGATCATATTTCAATATAGGATTTGGGTGGAGACAAATATCCAAACTCTGTATCTACTTCCATGTTCATGTTGGCTTGCTTCTGTGACCTGTGATTGGAGAACACCACGTGTCACTCGGGTTACGGACGTAAGTTCTGTTCTCTCTGGGTCTGGACTGATGTGTCTGTAGCTACTATCATGTGTTGATTATTCCTGAGATCCTCAATGGTGTGGATACACAATAATAGTGTCATAAAATTTAGCCAGATGGCCCAGTGACTAGGCCTCCATCTTGAATCTTGCTGATTCTGCTGGCTTTCTGGGACTCATTAAGTTCCCACATTGGGAATGTCCACCACCAGCCTCTGCCATGGAACTTCTGCCCTGAGCCTGATTCTTTTCTTTTCTTTATATATATACACACACACATATATGTATATATGCATAAATATATACACATATATGTATATATACATAAATATATTTATATTTTTATATATATTTATATGTAAAATATACTTATATATTATATATAAATAAATATATAAAATATATAAATAAATATAATATATAAATATATACATAAATATAAATATATATACAAAAAATAAAAATATATATTTGTGTATATATACATATATATGTGCATATATGTGTGTGTATATATACATAAATATATATATATATTTTGGTTAGACAGGGTCTTACTATCTCTGTCACCCAGTTTGGAGTATAGAGGCATGATCACGGTTCACTGCAGCCTCGACCTCCTGGACTAAGCGATCCTCCCACTTTAGCCACCTGAGTAGCTGGAACCACAGTCACACACCACCACCCTCAGCTATTTTTTTGTTTGTTTTTTATAGAGAAGGGATCGCACTATATCGCCCAAGTTGGTCTCAAACTTTTGGGCTCAAGCATTCCTCCCACCTTGGCATCCCAGAATGCTGGGATTACAGGCATGAACCACTGTCCCCAGTCAGCCCTATTCTTAATTCCCCACTACCTTTTGTATATTGACCCTGTCCTTTCTGGGTTTCTACCATACGTCTGCTGACTGTTTCTGCCATCTACCTGCTGAGGAGAAATAACACTGACCAATGTCTGTAGAGACCTTCTTCATCTACCATCTATGGCACTACAGGCTAATACTATATATTTCTGTGAGTGAGAAAAAAGGTGCCCCTCTTGGACATGGCAAGTGGACTGAGCCTCTCTCTGACTTAGAAGAAGATGCTGCTTTCCCAGGTGTTGCTGATTGCAGAACCCATGGTACCTATGAGAAATGAACCCCTCCACAAGTTATAGAGGAGCTCTTCCCACTCCATTGCTTCTCTTCTGCTGTTCTCTGCTGGTAGAGTAATGGGAGGCAGGGCTCAAGCAACCAGAGCCCTGACAGTATTTTCATGCATTTTCTTTCAGCCCTTTCCTATCAACTCTCTCACCTTGCTGCCTCCTCGCCCCATCTTCTGTGGCTGAGAGCCTGGGGAAGGGGAAATCTTGGGTCACGAAAGCCTTCTCTAGCACAATAAACTTTAAATCTCTCTCAAATCCTGGACAACTCCTCCTCAAAGCAGAGGCATTTCCCAGTGCCTCCAAACCCCCACTCCAGATGGCATGTTCTCCCTTCACACTATGGTTTGACATAATGCCCTATATACATTAATAATATGTGAAGGACTTCTTGTGGATTTAAAAAATTACTATTCTCCCATATATAAAAGCCTGGAATTAAAGACTTATTTTACAGTCAAAACCTTGTTCTGGCATCCCAGTGAAGCAACATATGCCACTGATTCAAGAAGTGGAAATATTGGAATAATATGGTTGTAGAAAAGGAAAAAAAAATACACATTTGAACTGCCCATTGAAACAACAATGAAATATACACCTATTATAATGGATATATCATGCTCAATACATTGCCAACACAAAATACTGACAGGGATGCAGAGAAAAAGGAACAGTTATTTATTATTTCTGATAAGATTGCAAAATGATACAAACATTGTGAAAAACAGTTTGGCAGGTTTTTATAAATCTTAACATATTCTTACCATATAACCTAGCAATTACGCTTTTAGATATTTACTTAAGTGAGGTGAAACCCTAACATCCATGCAAAAACCTGTTTACAGTGGCTTTGTTTATAATCACCAAAACCTGGAAACAACCAACATGTGTCCTTCAGTAAGCAAATGGATAAACAAACCATGATATATCAGTGTAACGGCATATTATTCATCGAGAAGACAAAATGAACTATCAAACCATGAAAAGACACAGGGGAACCTCAAATGCATTTTGCTAAGTGAAAGAAGCCCATCTGAAAAGTCTGTACACTGTGTGAGTTTAACTATACGGCATTTTAGAAAGAGAAAAACTATAGTGACTGTAAAATAAAAAAATCAGTCATCGCCAAAGACTTGTGAGGAGGAAGAGAAAAGATAAATAGGTGAATCACAGGTGAAACTGTTTTTCATGAAACTGTAGGTGTATGGAGTTTGTATATCAACACCCATAGAACTGTATGATAAAAGGAATGAAAATTAATGTAAGCCATGGACTGTAGTTAAAATAATATGTGACTATTGGTTCTTTAATTATAACAAATGTACCACACTAATGCAAGATCTTAGTAATAGATTTATCATTGGCCATTTTGTCTCTTATGCAGGTCAGTTTAATTGCATTAATAGAGAATTTATACATGCCAAGCTAGTCTACTTGAAGAGAGATGATTAAAACAAATATCTATGTTGTGAGGAGACATCTGGTCTAATAGGAATAGAATTGTACTAGAGTTTATATTTCTTAGAAATAAACACACACTTTTTCAATAGGTATATATTTATTAACAAGTTATATTTCATAATGTAGTATATATATTTACATATCAATTAATAACTGAGAAGTCTTGATACTCTGAATTTTAAGTCATTCATTCCTTTTTCAAAGTAAATTATGCAATTTATAAACATTTGAAAATAATTTTAGTAGAGATTGTTTTCCTAAAATGCTGTCTTCTTAGAAGATATATTTCTTCCCAAGTTCTATTTTTTCCTTTTTCTAAATTGAAACATTATATTTGTACATATTTATGGGGTACCATTTGATTTTCAATACATGTATACATTGCATAAATATCAAATCAGGGTAGTTAGCATATTCATTACCTCACACATTTATCATTTCTCTGTGATGAGAATGTTCAGAGACATCTCTCCTAGCTGTTCTGTAATGTTGAAAGAAAAATCTCAGCCAAATTCAAGTTAATAAAGTTTAATTGAGCAAAGAACGGTTCGCGAAGCAGGCAGCCTTCTGAGCCAGAGTAGGCTGAGGGACTCCAGTGCAGCCATGTAGAAGAAGATTTATGGACAGAAAAAGAAAAATGAAGTACTGAAAACAGAAGTGAGGCACAGAAACAGCCGAATTGGTTACAACATGGTGTTTGCCTTATTTGAACACAATTTGAACATTTGGCTGCTTTTGATTAGCTGAAACTCAGTAATTGGCATAAAGTTAAGTTATAATGTGGTTACACATCCATTAGGTTACAGTTCACTATGTAAGAAGAGACTTTTAGGCTGAACTTAAAATATGTAAGAATGCAGCTTTAGGTTAAATTAATGGTCAGGCGTGGTTGCTCATGCCTGTAATCCCAGCACTTTGGGAGGCCTATGTGGGTGGATCACCTGAGGTCAGGAATTCGAGATCAGCCTGGCCAACATGGTGAAACCCCATCTCTACTAAAAATACAAAAAATTATCTGGGTGTGGCGGTGTGCGCCTGTAGTTCCAGCTACTCAGGAGGCTGAGGCAGGAGAATCGCTTGCACCGGGGCGGCAGAGGTTGCAGTGAGCTGAGATCACACCACTGCACTTCAGCCTGGGTGACAGAGCGAAACTCCATCTCAAACAACAACAACAACAACAAAAATTCCTTTAACAACAACTTATTGTTAACCTTAGTAACCCTACCATGCAATCAAGCAACAAAACTTATTGCTTCTATTTAATTGTAACTTTGTACCCATTGACAAACCTCTCTCCATTTTCCCTTTCCACATCTTCTCTGGTAAACAGTGTTCTACTATCTACTTCTGTAAGATCAACATATTCATTTAGATTCTACATATGAATGAGATCATTTGGTGTTCGTCGTTCTGGGTCTTGCTTATTGCACTTAATATAATGATGCGATTGGGCTGTGTCCTCATCCAAATCTCATCTTGAATTGTAGTTCCCATAATCCTCTGCGTCATAGGTGGAATCAGTGGAGATAATTGAATCATGGGGGGCGGTCTCCCCCATCTTGTCTGGTGATAGTGAGTTAGTTCTTACAAGGTCTGATAGTTTTGTAAAGGACTTCTCCCTTCACTGCACACTCATTCTTCTCCTTGCTGTTACCATGTGAAGAAGTACATGTTTGCTTCCCCTTCTGCCATGATTGTAAGTTTCTTGAGGCCTCCCCAGCCATGCTGAATGGTGAATCAATAAAACCCCTTTCCTTTATTAATTACCCAGTCTTGGGTATATCTTTTTTAACAGCATGAGAACAGACGAATACACATAAAGTCCTCCATATTCAGCCATTTTGTCGGAAATGACACAGTTTCATTTCTTTATTGCTGAATAATATTCAATTATGTAAATATTTATGCATTTGCTATTTGTTGAACATTTAGGTTGATTCCAAGTCTTGGTTATTATAAATAGTGTTGCAATAAACGTGGAAGTGCAGATGTCTCTGACATGTTGATTTTATTTCCTTTGTATGTATACATTCAGTAAAATTTGTGGATCATTGGTTCTACATTTAACTTTTTTAGGTACCTGCATCCTGTTTTTTGTAATTGCTTTACTACTTTACATTCCTACCAAGAGTTCTCTTTTCTCCACATCCTCACCAACCTTGTTTTCTTTTGTCTTTTTAATCATCGTCATTGTAATGGGAGTTAGGTGATGTCTTTCGAAGTCAAGTAATGCCCTACCTCTAGCTTTGTTCTTTTTGTTTAGGATTGCTGTGGCAATTTTGTATCTTTTGTGGTTCCACATAAGTTTTAGGTTCTTTTTAAAATTATTTTTGTGAAGCATGTCATTGGTATTTTGACATAGATTGCATTATATCTGTAGACAGTTTTGGGTAATAAGGCCATTTAAACAATATTAATTCTTTCAACCCATGAACACAGAGTATCTTTTTATTTATGTCCTCTTCAATTTCTTTCATCGATGTTTTATTGTTTTTAATGTAAACACCTATCAAGTCTTTGGATAAGTTTTTTCTAAGGTATCTTTCTGTTCTGTTGCTATTGTAAATGAAATTATTTTCTAGCTTTGTTTTTTGAATAGTTAATTCTTTGTCTATAAAGCACCACTAATATTTGTATGTTGATTTTCTGTCCTGCCTTCTTACTAAATTTGTTTATTAGTTCTAACAGTTTTCTTGTATAATCTTTAGTGTTTTCCTTCTGTAACATCATGTCACTTGTAAAAAGAGAGATATTTTGCCTTTCTCCTTTCTAATCTAGATGTATTTATTTATGTATTTTATTTCTCTTGCCTAATTGCTCTAGTTAGAACTTCCAGTACTATATTGAATAGAAGTAGTGAAAATGAACATCCTTGTCTTATTTCTAATCTTAAAGGAAAATCTTTTGCATTTTCCCCATTAAATGTGATCTTAGTTGTAAGTCTGTCATTTGTCTGGCCTTTATTGGGTCGATGTACATTCCTTCTGAACCTAATTTGTTGAGAGTTTTATTATAAAAGGATGTTAAGTTTTGTCAAATCCTTTTTCTGTGTCTTTTGAAATGATCATATTGTTTTTGTCTTTCTTTCTGTTAGCGTGGTGTGTCACATTTATTGATTTCTGTGTGTTGAAACATCCTTCCATCCCTAGGATGAATCCTGCTTGATCATAGTCAATGATCTTTTTGATATGCTGTTGAATTTAGTTAAGAATGTTTGCGTCTATGTTTATTAGGTGTATTGACCTGTAGTTTATTTTTTTTTCTTGTGTCTTTGTCCTGTTTTGACATCAATGTAATGCTGGCTTTGTAAAATGAATTTGAAAATATTCTCCCCTCTTTAATTTTCTAAAATAATTCAAAAAAACCTGTTACTAGTCTTCTTAAAATGTTTGGTAGAAGTCATCAGTGAAGCCACCAGATCCTGGGCTTTTCATTGATGGAAGACTTTTTACTAATTCAGTTTTCTTGCTCATTATTGGTCTATTCCTATTTTCAATTTAATTTTGGTAGGTTTTATGTGTCCAGTAATTTATCTTTTCTTTTTTAGGTTATCAAATTTGTTGGTGTAAAATTCTTCACAATAGTCTTTTATGATCTCTTGTATTTTTGTAGTATCAGTTATAGTGTCTCTTCTTTTATCTCCAATTTTACTAACTTGAGTTTTCTCTTTTTTCTTAGTCTGGCTGAAGCTTTGCAAATTTTGTTCATTTTTTTCCAAAAAAATCAATAATTCTCTTCAATTATCTTTTGAACCGTTTTTCTTGTCTCCGTTTATTTATGTTCTAGGCTTTATTACCTTTTCCCTTCTACCAATGTATATATTTTTTTCTTGCTTTCCTATTTCTTTGAGGTTCATCATTAGGTTATTAGAAATCTTTCCCTTTTTATGATATAGGTGTTTATTACTATAAAATTCCCTTGCTTGAACTGCTTTCATTGTACATCATAGGATTTGGAATGATGTGCTTTCATTCTCATTTGTCTCAGGGAATTTGTTACGTTTCTTTTTAATTTATTCCTTGATCCATTGGTGATATAAAAGCAATTTGTTTTATTTCCACATATTTGTAATGTTTCTAAAATTTTCTTATTGTTAATTTCTAGCTTTATACCATTGTGTTCAAAAGAGATACTTGATATATTCTCTACCTTAAATATGTTAAAGCATGTTTTGTGTCCTTGAGAATGTTTCATGTGCAATTGGGAAGAATGTATATTCTGCAATTGTTAGAGGGAATGTTCTGTAAGTATATGTTAGATTCATTTTGACTATGGTGGAGCTTAAGTTTGATGTTTCTTTGCTGATTTTATATCTAGACAACCTATCTGTTGTTGAAAGTGGGGTGTTGAAAATTCCTGTGATTATTGCATTGTACTCTATCTCTCCTTTTAGGTCTGATATTTGCTTTATGTATTTAGACACCCTGGTGTTGTGTGCACATATATTTATCATTGGTATATCCTTTTGTTGAATTTCTCCCTTTATTAAATATAATGACCTTCTTTGTCTCTTTTTACAGTTTTTGACTTAAATTGTACTTTATCTAACAAAAATATGGCTACTCTTTTTGCTTTTGATTTTCCTTCCCATGAAGTATCTTTGTTTATGCTCTCATTTTCAGTCTGGGTTTGTCTTTAATAGTGAGTTTCTTGTATGTAATATACAGTTGGTTTTTAGTTTTCTAAAATCCTTTCTGCAATGCTATGTTTAAATTGAATAATTTAATCCATTTAAGGTTATTACTGATAGGTAATGACTTGCTCTTGACATTTTGGTAATTGTTTTCTGATTGTTGTATAGACTTTGTTCTTTTTTTATATTTTATTATTTACCACTATGGCTGGGTGGTTTTCTGCTGTGCTAAGCTTTGTTTCCTTTCCCTTTCTCACTTGTGTATCTGTTGTAATTTCTTTCTTTGTGGATACCATGAAGCTAACATAAAGGTTCTTGTAGTTATAACTGATGACAGAGACTTAATTTTGGTCACATAAAATACTGTAGACATTTTTTTCCTGATCCCTCCCCATAATTTATACATTTGTTGCCTTAATTTGTGTCTTTACCCATTGTTTTTCTTAATGACTAATTGTAGAAGTTGTTTTTTGACCCCTTTGATTTTTAAACTTTATATCAGAAGATTAAAAGGTTGACATAGCACTGAGATATTCTGATTTTGATTATGAATTGCCATCTACTGGTGAGTTTTATATTTTCATGTGTTTCCATAATAGTAGAAAATAACACTTTCAGTTGTAGCACTATCATTTTAAGCATTTCTGTAATGACTGGTGTTGTGGTGATGAATTCCCTCAGATTTTGCTTATTTGGGAAGGTTTTTATTTATCCTTCATTGCTGAAGGATAGCTTTGCTGATACAGTATTCTTGGCTGGCAGTATTTTTTTTTTCTTTCAGCACTTCAAATATATCATACCATTCTCTACTGGCCTGCAAGGTTTCCAATGATTGATCTGCTGATAGTATAATAGAATTCTCTTATATGTGACTTGACGCTATTCTGTTTCAGTTTCCAGAATTCTTGCCTTGTCTTTGACTTTTGATAGCCTGATTTTAATGTACCTTGGAGTAGATTGTTTTTGTTTTAATCTAATTGGGGACCTTAGAGCTTCTAAATTTGGATGTCCATATGTTTGCTGAGACTGGAAAGTTTCCAGATATTATTTCAATATTTCTGCCTTTCTTTACATCTTCTCCCTCTGGCATTTTTACAAGGCAAATATCCATTCACTGAATGTTGTCCCATAAGTAGACTTTCTTCATTGTTTTTTATTTTTATTTATTTTTTCTCCCCTCTAATTGGGTTACTTTTAAGGAACTGTCTTCAAGTTTAGAAATTGTTTCTACTACACAAATGATAAATATATGCTGCCAAAAGGGCTAGTATGTTGTTAAAGCTCTCAATCGTACTTATTTTATTCATTGAATTCTTCAGCTCCAAGATATCTGTTTTGTTCTTTTTTATGATATCTGTCCCTCTGTTGAATTTCTCATTCAGATAATAAATTATTATTTTTATTTCATTGAATTGTTTGTCTGTATTCTCTTATATCTCATAGTTTAAAAATGATCATTATTTTAAATTCCAGGAATTGCATAAATTATTTATGGGGGCCTGTTAATGTAGAATTATTGTTTTCCTTTGAAAATGTCATATTTCCTTACTTTTTCATGTTTCTTGTGTCTCTGCATTGGTATCTGCATATCTGGTGGAACGGTTATCTTTTCCAACTTTACGGGTTAACTTTTGTGAAGAGAGACTTTTTCCTGTAGGTGTGTCCCAGGATGTCAGTTGAATATGATCCATTGGCTTTGGTTCTGTGTGGTTCTCTGCAGTTTCATTAGGTATAATTCTCATCAGTGATGTCCGCAATTTTATCAGAGGCCTGGGCTACAGGAGTTTGTGATGGTAATGGCTCAGTTTTGTTGGGGGCAATGCTACCAGTCTCATGGTTTGGACAGACTTGCATGCTGGGCCAGCTGGCTGTGTAGTGGATTCTCTAGGGCTGCAGGACGACCCCTGGTCTGGCTGTCAGGCATTGCTTACATAGGCATGGTGGGCTGGCCAAGTCTGTGGTGGGTTCTTCAATGGGTGGGGCTGCTGCCGTCCTTGCTGTTGGGTCAGGCACACAGAGGCACCACAGGCCAATCAGCTGTGTGTTGGCTTTCTTGCTGTGCAGGTATACCTGTTTCCCAGGGAGGAGGGGATGTTGCATGGATTTGGGCCATTCCACTGGGACTAAGCTTAAAGTAGCTGGGGTTGTAGCTCTGTGGCTTTCCCTGTAAGCATGGTGGAATGATGCTGGGGCCTCAGGGATGGAGAGACACAGTGGCTACTGGCCTCCAGAGTAGGACATACTCTAGCAGTCAGTCTGGTTTCAGGATGGTACTATGCAGTTCCAACTTAGGTCACGGGAGCTGGTGGGTATACAAAATGGTCTCCTAGTATAGGGCAACACAGCTATGTGAACTCCAGAAGTGCCCCAGATTGCATTTGTTGACTGTGAGGCTTGCAGGACTCTCCTGTAGCAGTCTGCAGGCATCTGCAGTAGTAATGGGGACCACTGGTGCCTCCAGCTTACCTTTTCTCCATAAGCAGTAGCCCCTCCTGGCTATGAGCTGATCCCAGTGAGGGAGCAATTTGGCAGAATTCGTATGTCTGCCTCTATTTTATAGTTCTATCCAGAGTTTCCATGCTTCACAGAGATTTTTATCACTCTCCTTATGTTCCCCAGCATACTTCCTTGGTAACTTCCACTGAAATATAGTTGTTCATTTGTTATGTTGGAGGGAAACCCCACAACCCTTTTTGTGGGGAAGATGAGTGCCAAACAACTCTGACTGACCGTCTTGCTGACATTACTCTCCCGGTTCTATTTCTAAATTAAATTTAAAATGTATATAAATAAATGCAAGATAAATTTAGAAGCTACATATTGGCAAATCTGCCTTCTCACTCACTGCCAATAAGACACACACACAAATTCAGTCTTCAGCAAGGGTGTGATATACAAACCGCTAGACCTTACAAAATATGTGTTTGAGTCCTAATTCTGGCCCTAATTTTAAAATCAATGATCCTTAGAACTTAATCTTTCTGAGCTTCCTTTTTTCTCCTGTGGTAAGTAAAATGTGAAGTCGATGACTATTAAATTATAAATTTCATTTATTCTATGCTAACCCTAATTTTAAAAATCAATAAAAATGTTACCTATGATTCAGCAAAGAATGCTAGTGTCAGTCACTTTAATGTGTTAAAGGATTCTTAAGTCTTTCATACATTAAAACTTATTTTTGTTCTACAATGGTTATTGATTGTTTTATGTTTTTCTTACTAAACTATGTCTTAATTTTCTATCATGTAATTGTATTAATTTTTATCAAAAATAATTACTGCAGGAAAAAGTTACTATAATTTTAACAAAATCATTATTAAACTTCAGCTTACTATTTTAAAAACTACTTATTTATTTTGCTGTCAGACAAAATAGCACTTCTTATTTTTAGGCCTTAGTTGTAGACAGATTAAAATAATATTTTTTAAGTAGTAAAAGAATGGATGATAGATAGATAGATAGATTCAGAAAGTAATTAGTATAGAAGTTAAAAAAAAAAGTGCCAGTGTAGTGTTATACCTTTCTTGGCCCATCAGAAAAAAAATAACATAATCCAAGTTTTCATATTTGCAAAATTGGCAAAATCGTTCTAAGCTTTGGGGTCAGGTAATACTAAGGTGTATTCTGAATGATGTAAATTCTAAAAATGTGACATGTTGTTGCTTGTAATGTTTACATTCATTCACATTCCAAGACAGACTGTATTATCATGAGGCTTAAGAATTATTTAGGAATAGAGATCAATGTCTCTAAAAGAGGGCTTGTTAACCTTTGTAACTGTTGATATTTTGGGGCAGTTACATGTTTTGTTTTGTTTTAATTGGGAGCTGTCTTACCCACTGTAAGATTTTTACTAGTATTTCTGGCTTCTATGTAGTTAATGCAAATACCCACTCCACCTCTACTGTTACAATCAAATATGTCTTCAGACATTACACATGTTCCCTGTGAGGCGAAGTTAGGCTTGGTTGAAAACCACTGCTCTAGAATATACTGAACCGAAAATCATTTTAATGCCATTTACAGGTGGATGATGCAATTTTTAATTAAAAAATCATTTTTGCAGTTTTATGGATAAATAATTTATAATTTATCAAATAAAGTGTATAATTCAGTGGTTTTTATTACATTCACACATTTGTGCCACCATCATCAAACTCTGTAACATTCATATCACTTTAAAAAGACCCTTGTCCTTATCAGCAGTCATCTCATTGTTCCCCACCTTCATCTACCAGCCCCAGGCAAGCACCAAACTACTTTCTATCTCCAAGAACTTGCTTATTACACACATTTTATACAAATGGAAATTTACAATGTCTTTTTGTAAGTTTTTGTCTAGTGTGTGACTGTATTTTTTCACTTAGTATAAAATTTTCAAATTGAATTTATGTTTAATGTAATATGTATCAATACTTCATTTATTTTTATTGTAAAATTATATTTCATTATATGTATATAAGGTATTTAATTTATCCAGTCATCTTTTGCTTATTCTTTAGTTACTGAGAAAAATTGCATTAAATTATTTAACTATGATTGTAAGTGTAGCTAATCATTATTTTTCTTCTATTGTTTATTTATTTTTTACTTTTTTGCTTAATTCATTTTGAGATTAGGTTATTAGATGCTTACAGAGTTATTTTTGTCATCTTTTTCTGTTGATTTTTTTATCATTATAAAATGTCAAACTTTATGTATAAATATTTCTTGCTTTTCAGTATACTTTCTTTAAAATTACCAGCTTTGTTTTGATTAGGTTTATCATGTTCTGTAATTCTACTTTCAGTCTTTCTTCTTTTTATATTAAAGATAGATCTCTTATCAGCAGAACGTAGCTAAATTTTGTTTTACGATTGAATTTTAAATTGTTTGCTTACAAATTACAGGATTTTGTCCATATTAACTTAATGTAATAGCTGAGCTATTTGAGTTTAAATGGACTATTCTATGAATTTTTAAAAAATTTGTCCTATCTGCATAGGTATGGGCAAAGACTTCAGGACTAAAACACCAAAAGCAATTGAAACAAAAGCCAAAATTGACAAATGGGATCTAATCAAACTAAAGAGCTTCTGCACAGGAAAAGAAACTTTCATCAGAGTGAACTGGTAAACTGCAGAATGGGAGAAAATTTCTGCAAGCCACGAATCTACAAAGAACTTAAACAAGTTTACAAGAAAAATTAAGCAAATTCATCCAAAAGTGGGCGAAGGATATGAACAGACACTTCTCAAAAGAAGACAGTTATGCGGCCAACAAACATACGAAAGAAAGCTCATTATCACTGGTCATTAGAGAAATGCAAATCAAAACCTCAGTGAGATACCATCTCACGGCAGTTAGAATGGTGATCATTAAAAAGTCAGGAAACAACAGATGCTGGAGAGGATGTGTAGAAATAGGAATGCTTTTACACTGTTGGTGGGGGTGTAAGTTAGTTCAACTATTGTGGAAGACAGTGTGGTGATTCCTCAAGGATCTAGAACTAGAAATACCATTTGACCCAACAACCCCATTACTGGGTATATACCCAAAGGATTATAAATCATTTTACTATAAAGACATGCACACGTACATTTACTGCAGCACTATTCACAATAGCAAAGACTTGGAACCAACCTAAATGCCCATCAATGATAGACTGGATAAAGAAAATGTGGCACATATATACCATGGAATACTATGCAGCCACAACAAAGAATGAGTTTATGTCCTTTGCCAGGACATAGATGAAGCTGGATGCCATCATTCTCAGCAAACTAACACAGGAACAGAAAACCAAATACTGCATGTTCTCATTCATAAGTGGGAGCTGAACAACGAGAACACATGGACACAGGAAGGGCAGCATCACGTACCGGGGAATGTTGTGGGGTGGGGGGCAACTGGAGGGAGAGCATTAGGACAAATACCTAATGCATGCAGGGCTTAAAACCTACATGACGAGTTTACAGGTGCAGCAAACCAGCATGGCACAGGTATACCTGTATAACAAACCTGCACATTCTGCACATATATCCCAGAACTTAAAGTATAATACAATGAAAGAAATTGTCCTATCTGTTTTATATTGTCCTACTTATTTCTTTTATATTGAGAGTAATTCATTATTATATTCTTCATTAGTTTACTATTATATAGTACATCCTTTTCATTTTCTATGGTGAATTTCCTTAAAAATACAATATATATCCTTATTCATTTCTGATATGTTAGTAGTTTAAAGTTTCCTCAAAAATGCAAGGCATTTAGATGTTAACTCAGTTTCACTCCATCTATTATGCTATTGTTGCCATGTATTCTTATTCTCTCCATATTTTAAATCTGACATAATTAATAATATTGCTTTATATGGGAAGTACTCTTTTACATGTTCCCACATAATATCCTTCGCACTGTTTTTTATTCCTTTCTGCTTATATTTCAAAACATTTTCATGATGGCTGAAGAGCTCTTTAGTGTAGTTCTTATAGTGATAAATCCTATGACTTTTAGTTTAAATGAAAACATTTTAATTTTGCCTTCACTTTTTCAAGTAGATATAAGCAGCTTTATTTTTTATAATAAAACTTAATTGGCTGTTGAGCTCCTAGGAAATAGGGGAAAAAATCTTTGTAATTCTAAACTCTTCAGTTTCAAGTTCATTTTCCATTATTTGTCTTTTCATTTGAAAGGATGTTTTTGCCAGGAATAAAATTCTAGTTTGGCAATGTGGTACCTGCCCCCTAAGCAAAATTCAAAGATCACAGTTCTTGACCTAGTTTCCAATGTTTCATATAGTAAATCAGTTAAAAGTGGTATAATATTGTTGCAATTTTAAAGGTAGTATGACATTTTCTTGTCTAGCTTATTTATGATTTTCTTTTCATTTTACTGTTTTCCATGATGTGGTAGGTATGGCTTATTTGAATTTATCCTTCTTAATAAATATAGTATTATATGAAGCTCTTACTTGTTGTCTTTTGTCAGTTTTAGAATATCCCTAGACATTATTTCTTTAAATAATACTTTTCCCATGTCCTGTGTGCTGCTTATGTTCTTTTGTGAATCTTCCATTTTTTTCCCTCTGTTTTTCAGTGTATGTCTTCTCTGACCTACTTAGCGCTTTACTAATCCTCTTGTCAATTATATCTAGTCTGTTGTGCTTTGAACCTCTTGAGTCTCTAATTGTATTTGTGTTATTTTACAGTTCAAAAATTTTATTTATTTTGATAGTTTACAGTTAGTGTTGTCAACTAAAGGGTTCCCAATTGAACTTGAATTTCAGTAACAATAAACTTTTAGTATAAATATTTCCCAAATATTTCATGAGATATATTTTATAAAGTATTTGCTATTTACTTGATATTTAAAATTAACTTGGAACTCTATATGTTTATTTGGTAAGTCTAGCAATCCTAATTTCTGTTCTCTAATGAACATTTCCATGGCCATCTAATTTTTTTGAATATTTAAAACATTTATAATACTTAACATATTAAATATTTATTTAGAAATTACTTATGATAACTCCAATATCTGGATTTCCTATGAGCTATTTTTTTTTCTTTTTCTTTCTCCTGGTTTTGGTTATGCAGACTTGCCTACTGGTATGGTAGAAAGAATTCCAAGATGACTTCCAAGATGTCTGGCTCCATGTGCATAAACCCTGTATAATCACCTCCCCTTGAGTGTAAAAGGGAACTGTGAATATGAGGGTATATTACTGTCAAGATTGTTATTTTATATAGCAAAAGGGTTTACAGATGTAATTAGCATCTTACTCAGTTGACTTTAAATTAACCAAGAGAAAGCTTATCCTTATTAATCTTATGCTTAGGTCAGTGTGAGTCTGATCTGACCAATTTAGCTTTTATTAAATGTTGTTAAGAGGCTAGGGACAAGATAAGTCAGATTTAATGTGAGAAATGCTCTTCTGCTCATCTTGAAGACAAAGCAATCTTCTATGAAGGAGGACACATGGCATGGAATTGTGAGCATAATTTAGAAGCTTGGCATATCCTCCAGCCAAGAGCCAGAAAGAAAACTTTGGTCAGTCCTGCAGCCACAAGGAATGATAACCTGAGCACGTGTAGGAGAGGACCTCAAGCTTCAGATGAGATCGCAGTCCCAATGGCACCCTGAATTCAGCATAACAATACCCTCAGCAGAAGACCCAGCTAACCTCTGCTGAAACACGGATATTTTGAGACAATAAGTTTGTGTCTTTTTTCCTAGAGATTTTTGGTGTGAGATTTAGTCTGTAGCAAACTAGCCTACCAGTACCAGAAGCGAAGCAAATGTCAAATAATATTTTAACAATTCTAATTTTAAAAATACACTCAATCCCAATAGATTGATTCTAAGTATATCATCATTTAAAAATATTATTTTTGATGCTACAAATGTAAACATGCCTAAAATTCTTAGTTTAGGAAATACAAGAAATTAAAAATTTGCAAGTAAATATAAAAAGAAAATACAAGAGGATTCGTAGATTTATAGGCAGTTTTCTTTCAGGGTTTATTTTAAAAATCATACTCTCTATGTTAAATTCAATATGGTGACCTAGGCATATATGTTTGCTTCGTTACTGAGATCCCACAGAAGTAAAAGGAATAATATAAATGAATGTAGAAGTGCGAATGAAAAAAAAAAGTTTACAAAAAAGTCAACAAACTTCTAATAATTGGAAAATAGACGAAAGATGTAAAACAAAATACTCCAGTTCAAAGTCGGAGAGTCTGCTAAGCAGAACCTCTGCCATCCTGTGACTTCAGATTGAGGAGATGCTGATTGTTTTGAGAAGACAATGGGGTCAAAAACTGAACTTAATTGAAGTGCTCTGTGTGGACCAATTTCACAACTTGACAGAAATTTCTCTCTCAAAGCAGTAGACAGTGTAAACTGCAACCATATTTATCATGAGGGAAATAACATCCCAAAAGTAATTATTATTTTTTTTTCTAAAAGCACTGCATTCTGTCTTTGGGGAAAATGAAGATCTTTGATGAGGATGTTGGTTCTCAACTAACCTTAGCATTTGGGGAATCTGTGACCAGTGTCACTGTCCTTCTACAACATAAATTGACAGCTGGAGATCACTAAAGACAGTGAACAAGAAAAAGAAATGGAAAAGCTTGTTCGAAAACAAACAGACCTAATTTATGGAAAGAAAACAATTTTAAAAGGATTCTCTGTCAATAAACATTCAAAAATGTATGACAACCATTAAAAAGTAGACTATGCTATAAAAATTTAAATACAATAATGGTCACTTAGAGAATAAAAATATAATTACCAAAAATTAATCATAGGACTTTAAAATAAAGCTGAATAATTCTAATAAAATGTGAAGAAAAAAATACAAAAAAAGGAACAAATTCAGATGATTCAATATCTCGGTAAGAACACAGATGAAGAATAGACGGTACAAGAAATAATTGAAGATAATTTTGCAGAAATGAAGAAGGACATAAACATTCTGATTTGAAACCTGAATATCCAGCAAAAGGAATTTAAGAAGAACCCAGGCATACTGTCTTGAAATTTCAGAACACTTAAGATAAAAAGAAGCTCCCAAAAGCTTTCTCATTTTTGAGAGAATAAAAGCACGTTCACTATTAAGGAGAAGATCATCAGATTTCCTTATAATCTATACTGGATGACAAAGACAATGGACAGATGACTTTAAATTTGGGAGGAGTGAGAAGGGAAGAAGGAACTGAAAGAGAAAAGAAGGAAAGAAGGAAGGAAGAAAGGAGGGAAGGAAGGAGTGGGAAAGGAGGGAGGGAGGGAAGGAAGGGAGGGAGGAAGGGAGGAAGGGAGGAAGGGAGGAAGGAAGGAAGGAAGGAAGGAAGGAAGGAAGGAAGGAAGGAAAAGAAATGATGCTTTCAGATACACAAGTAGAAAAAATAATTTCTTCTTGCCTACCTTTTTATATAAGTAGCTCTCATAAAAACTAAAATTATAAACAGATTTTGCTTTGCGGAGAAAAAGAGATTGAGGGAAGATCACTTTTACTGTCACTTTGTCATAAATGTTTTTGCATCCTTAGATTTTTAATTAGTATTAATCTTAAGCATGCATTGATTTAAGGCAATTATATTTATTATTTAATTAATTTGATACAACATAAATTTTACCTGAAAAATTTCAGTCCAATAGAAACTACTATTTTTTTTATTATTGTATAAACAAATAGACTAGTTAGGATTGATCATTTAATTGTACTACTCTCTCCTCATTTTCTCTAACCCTAGCCCTGATGTAAGTTATTCATAGTAGTTGGTCTGCCTCATAATTATCCACCAACATAAATCCTTACTTTGGAATACATTCTTTGTCATAAAACTCAATTCTAAAGAAATTCTCTTTATCACGCTTGGCACGTGATGTCCATAGTTAATGTTACAAGACAACACAGAAAACATGCATAATAAAGGTAGCTAGAAATTTTATTTGAAAAAAATATATTTTATCATCACAGGTGGCTGGTTATTGCATCTTGTCATAAAATCCGAATGATGTGTCTGGTGCTATTATAGAATGTATTTGTAGCAATACAGGGCTGGTAATGTCATCAAATACCATGTTTTGCTTCCACACTTAATTGACTTCCAAAGTCACTGATAATCCAAATAAACATTTTAAAACATTGTTGTTATACAAAAGTATTTCTAATGGGGTATGATTATAGCTTGTTTTATTGTTTTACCTTTGAGAGAACACTGGGATTATCTAACTCAATTAATCTGTTTTTCTTGTCTGAACAATTGATTACATAACCATATTTAGATCTTCATAAAAGATCGTATATATAAATGCAGACTCTGCTAAAAATAACCAGTTTCATTATTACTTGTTCTCATATGCAAAGCATTTTTTACCCCATAATATAGCAGCGAAGAAAGTAAAGTATCTTCACTGATGGAGCTTCCATTGTGTAATATTAATTGTGGTTTTGCAATAAAACAACAAAAGCCAGCAAAATAGTAGGCAAAAGTAGCCCCAATTTAAAATAAAAGTACAACCTATTTGCATTTCTGAAATAGAGCATTAATCTGGTTAGTAAAATAAAAAGCTCAATTTCTGATTTTACTTGTGGAACATACTCAAATTTGTCCTCTCAAAGGCAAGGATCTACTAGTGACTATAGGATTTCTCTGAAAGATGTAGTCAGTCAAAAAAACTTTTTTCACCTCTAGAGAATATAATTGTGTGAAAAATTCTTTCTTCATATTTTATTCCACTATACTCATAAATGAAAATATGTGTAAGAAAACCTTGAGAAGATGGAGAATATTTCATGAGGAATAAGTATATTTGGAGATGCCCTGAAAAGCTAAACAAAAGTATATCTAACAAGACAAAAGTGAAAGCCAACAGTACTTACTGTAGATATTCAAGTTCAACATGAGAGAAACATGGAACTGCTGAAAGTACCTAGCAACAATTAAACTCTTTAATCCTTGACGCTGTGAGGCCATGCATGCCCATCGTAACTACTGACCTTAATCTCACTTTTCTTTTGGATATTACCCAGAGCTAAAGCTTATTTCCTTCTCTACATCCTTTAATGGTTACCAAACTCTTCCAATCATTAGAGTGATTTTGTCAACTTGTTTTGTTCATGCCCTTTCCTCTGCTATGAGTGCCTAGCTGCAATCTGAACTAGCTGAAATCCCAAATATTCTTCAGTTCTGAATCAAGTTCAACTCTTCCTTGACTGCACCCTTGATCTTTCTAGATGGAGAATTTGTCCCTCATCTTCATCCTTACATTTTGTCTCTCATATGGAAAGTATTACATGCAGCAACATCCATTAGAAATTAGTAATGATAGTCAATTTCTTCAAATGTAGTCAAATTTCCTTGAAATTCAGATGTATGTTCTCAAACTGAAATGGAGCGATTGATGTGGTTTGGCTGTGTCCTCACCCAAATCTCATCTTGAATTGTAGCTCCCATAATTCCTTCATGTCGTGGGAGGGACCTAGTGGAAGGTGGTTGAATCAGGGGGGTGGGATTTTCCTGTGCTTTTCTTGTGATAATGGATAAGCCTCACAAGATCTGATGATTTTATGAAAGGTAGTTCCCCTGCATGTGCTCTCTTGCCTGCTGCCATGTAAGATGTGACTTTGCTCCTCCTTTGCCTTCTGCCATGATTGTGAGGCCTCCCCAGCCATGTGGAACAGTGGAGTCCATTAAACCTCTTTCCTTTATAAATTACTCATTCTTGGGTAGATCTTTATTAGCAGCATGAGAGCAGACTAATACACCAATAGAGTGACAGATACAGTTTAATAAGTCCTAGACTCAACTCTGTATTCTATACAATCCATGTTATGACATTTAAAACCTTAATGATTCAGAATCTCAATTTCCCTTCTACAAAGTGGAGATACTTCATTAAGATAAACTTGTGATATTTCTACTTCATAGCAGCTAACATAACACTTTTACTATAGTCAACTTTTGTAAATATTTGTTAAATACTATATGAATTTACCTCAGGAGTAAATGATTTGGGGTGATAAAATGAAAAAGATATAAAATATGCACCCAGGGGAGTGTGTCTCCAAGTCTGGTCCTGACATTTACTGGTTCTATAGGTTTGATCAAGTTTCAATTCATTTGTCTGTAAAGTGGTCATAAAAACTAGACCTAATTCAAATTTCTCTTTGTACATCAGATAAATAAATTTACAGTGGAACTTTCCTTTGAGATATGTTTCATTTTGCTCTCTTTGCATATTGCCCTTTTCTTTTCTTTTTTTTTTTTTTTGAGACGGAGTCTCACTCTGTCGCCCAGGCTGGAGTGCAGTGGCCGGATCTCAACTCACTGCAAGCTCCGCCTCCCGGGTTTATGCCCTTCTCCTGCCTCAGCCTCCCGAGTAGCTGGGACTACAATGAACTTATGCTTATTGGATCAGTAGATACATATAGCAGAGAACACACTTGAAACAGTCAGAGGCTTCCTGGTTCTTTCTCAGCCTCTGTGTATAAAGAAAATGCACTGGGCATAAACAACATGCTTGTCTCAGAAATAGGCATGTAGATGGAATACTATGCAGCCATAAAAAGAATGAGTTCATATCATTTCAGGGACATGGATGAAGCTGGAAGCCATCAATCTCAGCAAACTGACACAAGAATAGAAAACCAAACACCACATGTTCTCACTCATAAGTGGTAGTTGAACAACCAGAGCACATGGATACAAGGAGGGGAACATCATACACTGGGGCCTGTTGGGGGATTGTGGGACAAGGGGAGGGAGAGCATTAGGACAAATACCTAATGCATGCGGGGCTAAAAACCTAGATGACAGGTTGATGGATGCAGGAAATCACCATTACACTGTATACCTATGTAACAAACCAGCACATTCTTCACATGTATCTCAGAACTTAAAGTAAAATAATTAATAATAATAATAATAATAATAACAAAGAAATAGGCATGTAGAAAAAAGAAGGGAAGCAGTGAAAACTGGATAGTAGGCCCAGGGCCAATCTGTCAAAGAGGCATCGAGACTTGAAAAAAAGGTTACATGCTATGTAGAGACAGAGAAACAGAGGCTGTAAAAAAAACCCGGCCGGGCGGGGTGGCTCACGCATGATCAAGACCGTCCTGGCTAACACGGTGAAACCCCGTCTCTACTAAAAAATACAAAAAACTAGCCGGGCGAGGTGGCGGGCGCCTGTAGTCCCGGCTACTCGGGAGGCTGAGGCAGGAGAATGGCGTAAACCCGGGAGGCGGAGCTTGCAGTGAGCTGAGATCCGGCCACTGCACTCCAGCCTGGGTGACAGAGCGCGACTCCGTCTCAAAAAAAAAAAAAAAAACAAACCCAAATAGAGAACCATGACCCTTTACGTTATATCTCACTATTAACTTGTGCAGTCAGATGACTCAGAGCAGGGCCTGTGCCCCTTCTTGGCACTGTGTATAATTTCATGTGCATTCACAGCAAGTTTTAAGTTTAGAGAACCCCTACACACACACACACACACACACACACACACACACACACACCCCTAAGGTTAAGCTTTCCATATGCTTGGTGGGATTAAAATATAAGTGGTCTAAACATGTATTTAACTGATTTTTTTTTTTTGCACACCAATATATGTGGACTGATTTTCATATCTTAAAATGTGAAAGATATCTATAAACCGCACATTGCTACTGAGTAGGAGTTACTATTTTAAAATGATGATTAAATGGACACATTGGATGTAATTTAAACAGTTTCTGCAGTAATGGTATGTAATAAGTTATTATTCTTACCATTATTGTCACTGTACAAACAATAGAGACGCACTGTAGTTGTAGAGGCTGCACACACATGAAATAGTAAGCATTAAGAGGCTGCACACACATGAAATAGTAAGAATTAAGAGTGAGTCTCCTGTGCATTCCCATGTAGAGCTAAAACACAGCCACATTTACTTATATATTATCTACCATTCCATCTTTGTCTACAAAGAGCTAATGAGATCTGGATTGACACAAAGGCGACAGCGCATGTGGGGAATGAGGCAGATGGGGACAATTGACAACCTGTACATCACTTCTAAAATAACTGTGAGTTTACAGGGGTGAACACCTGTACCAAATCTGCACAAGTAGTTCATTCACTTACAGAATGTTGTAGCTTTATTTAGGCAACCTGCATGCCATTTACACCTTCAAGGCAATATGAATGGAGAGTAAGAGATTCAGCAAAAATGACTTGCTGATTAAACTAATTTAATAGGCAGTGACTCAATACATGTAGAAGATTTTCTATAGAAAATGTCATACTACTGTTTAGTATAATTTACTTCCAAATTAAAACACCGAACCAACAAATGAATGTCACAGTCTAAGTTTCTGATCATTGTATCTAAAAACAGTTTCTCCCTTCCCATCTGTGCCCCAGTAAGGGATACTATAAACCCATAAATGAGTCTACCTAGGCATTTTTAATTTTGTTTTAATTTTCCACTGAGTTAATATCTTCTTACATCCAAGGGTCATAGATACTCTAGCTCTTTAGTGTGCAAAGCTTGTTATACAGATCTGATGGTGGGATCTTTTGAACTTTGTTAATCTGAACTGCTTCTCTACATACCTAACGTGACTCTAAGGTAACTGAAAGACTCCCTATCTCTTGACTCATTCAATTCTTTTTTTTTTTTTTTTTTCTATTGCTTTTCTAACAGCAATCTCATGGGAAAACAATGCTTAGATTTAGCCACTTCTCTAAGAATCATGATTACTAGTCTTTGGATAGAATTATAAAATATCACATTGACATGCTCACTTCCCATGTAGCATTGTTACTGTTTTTTGTTTTCATTTTTTGGCGGGGGCAGCGTCTTGCTCTGTTACGCAGGTTGGAGTGCAGTGATGTGATCATAGCTCTTAATGCAGTCTCAAATTTCTGGGCTCAAGTGATCCCCTCACCTTAGCCTCCCTAGTATCTAGGACTACAAGCATGCACCACCACATTTAGCTCCATTTTGCTTTTAAAAATGGTGTATTACAAGAACCAACTGCAAGATGTCCCAGTAATCAAAGCAAGAACAATGTGAGTAACAAAATAAGTACTGGATTGTAACCCAAAGTATACCATAGATATTCATGTGTCTATAATAATATAAATAGTGATTTATTTACATTTTATCAAGACAAATAAGTAAATAAATGAAATAAACAAATACCCTTTGTATAAGAATATGAAATAATTTATGTAGATACTACTTCACTCCCTCAAGGAGGTGGAAGATAACTCCCCACTTTTTAAGTGTGGATTGTACATAATAACATATATCTAAAGTATACAGTATTATAAACAGGGAAAAATAACTTCACAGTGGAGTACCTGAAAAACACTACTTCAGCCCAGTGTCCATAGTCAACATCAAGAGCAATAAGTCATGTTGATGGTGTATACCCTTGAGGTGATATGATAAGAATGGCACGTACCTGTCTGGTCTTCCTCCCATAAATGTGTATCCCAGTTTAATCAAAAGGAAAACATCACTGGACACAAAAAGTCAAATATTGCATGTTCTTGCTCGTAACTGGGTGTTATAAAGTGTGTGCACTTGGATGTAGAGTGAATAATAGACAAGGGAGACCCACAAGAGGGAGGGGGGAGGGGGGATGAATGAGAAATTACTTCAAAGTACGATGTACATTATTTAAGTGATGGATATCCTAAAGCCCTGAGTTAACCACTATGCAATATATGCATGTAACAAAATTGCACTTGTATTCCACACATGTATACAAATGGGAAAAAATATTTTAAAGAAAATCATCAAGTAAGCCTCAGCTGATATGAAGACTACAAAATACCTAATCAATTCTCATTCAAACTATCAAGATCATCAAAAACAAGGGAAGTGTGAGAAATACAGTAAAGAGAAGACTAAAGAGACTGAGAGCTAAATGTAATGTGGTATCCCGGATGAGATTCTGAAACAGAGAAAGGACACTTCTTAAAAGCTAAAGGATTCTAAATGAACTACAGACTTCAGGAAATCAAAATCAGTGGTATCACGATTGTTTCATTAATTAAAACATTAATGTAGAATGTTAATAGGGGAAACTAGATATAGGTATAGAAACTCTTTGCAATTTATTTGATAATCCAAAGCTATTATAAAATTTTAAAGAGATCTGAAGGTTTCACATTCTTCTTTCTGTATAATCATCTGCACATGTCCTTCCATGACTACATCTGCTCTTAATGTCCTAAATAATATTAACTAAATTTTCATTCTTAATCATTTTCTTTTCTTTTCTTTTTTTTTCTTTTTGAGACAGTTTCACTCTTGTTGCCCAGGCTGGAGCGCAATGGCACGATCTCGGCTCACTGCAACCTCCACCTCCTGGGTTCAAGTGATTCTCCTGCCTCAGCCTCCCGAGTAGCTGGGATTACAGGTGTGCACCACCACACCCAGCTAATTTTTGCATTTTTAGTAGAGACGAGATTTCTCCATGTTGGTCAGGCTGGTCTCGAACTGCTGACCTCAGGTGATCCGCTCACCTAGGCCTCCCAAAGTGCTGGGATTACACGGGTGAGCCCCTGCGCCTGGTCTCTTTAATCATTTTTCTTCTGTTTTGTTTGTTTGTTTTTAAATTTACTTCAGTAGTCATTAAGGCCAAAAAAATCAGTTCATTTTTCAAAAGGTGATGTTGATCTGAGAAACAGAGGACTTAGATTTGAGACCCATCTTGTTCTTTTCCCAAGCAGAAAAATGCCATATTTTGCCAACTACCAAGTTCCACCGAGGCTCCCCGCAGAAATAGCAAATCCACTTTAAAGATTTGTTTACAAGGTAGAAACTCAAATTCCCTGCCTCCTAACTGCCCCAGCTGCAGGGAATTACCACAAAGGTCTTAATCCCCTAACAACTAATCAATTCCAAACTGAAAATTTCTTTTTGCCTTTAAAAGATTAGTGCAGCCCAATTATGCTTTCTTCATTCTGCCTACACAGATTTAAAATAGATACTGGCATGTCCATGCAATTCAATTGATTATAACATTAATTCTTGTAAAGGGGTGAAGAAAATGAGTTTGATTATAGTTTTTACTTTCTAGAGTACGGGAAAATGCAAAAGCCTAACGGATTTGGAAATGTATTCAACAGGGCTGATAACAGCACACCGATCTGAGTATTGTAACCTCATGAAACAGGAAAAGCTTCCTCTTAACACTACATTCAGAACAGGGTTTTGTTTCTGGGAAGAAACTTCTTGGTATATTCAATGCTATCCTAGTCAGACTTTAGAAATGCAAATTCCATTTGGAAGTACAATACTGAGTTGACTTCCTTTTAGAATTTTATGGTCAGCACCAAGTCACTGCCTGCCATCTATAGTTTTGAGGCCCCTCTGATAAAGGAGATGTGGAAGAAGGCTAGGCAAGGAGCGGGGTGGGATGGCAGGGAAATTGACTCCTCAGAGGAAGTCTTTGACGTCCTCTCACAAGTCAGACTACAAAGATTCAACTGCTGAGAGAAAAATGTCTCTTTAAAGAACAGCTCTCTGAATTTTTAAGAATTCTGAAAGAGGGTGAAAGTTCAAGAGCTGTCAGTTCTCTTTTCGTCTGTACCGGCTTCCATCAGTGTGCTGCTTATGTAAAAGTGTTATAATCCAGGCTCTAAGATTCTATATTTTGCCCATAGTCAGGACCTTGAAAGAGAAAATGGTGAGGAGAGTCAGGATCACTGTGGCTTAGAACAAAGCTTTGCACTCTGTGGTCTGGCTCAGTGCTCTTCACAGTTTGATGTGCATAGGGATTACCTGGGATCTTCTGAAAATGTGGATTCTCATTTGTTAAGCAGTGCGTGGGACCGGTGGGTCTCTATTTCTATCAAGCTCCAGGATAACCTTGAAGCTGATGCTTTACAAATCACACTGCAACAAGAGGCTAATTCATTCCTACGCACCATACAAAGGAACACCGTCTGAATGCCCAAGTCTTGGGAACATCTGGAGGGCACCCTTCATGGACCTAATGTCTTTTTAAATATCAACTCCCTTTCTCCTCCCAGTCCACCAAACTTTTTAAAATTCTTTTTTTCTTGGTGTTTCTTTCTCTTCACATATTTATAGCAGTTAACACTCCTAGCTTCTCCTTTTATCTTACAGGGTTGCTTTCTTTATTTCCTCCTTATGAACATATATGTTCAGAAATGTTACTGAATGATTTTCATCCTTTTCCAACCACCCTCTCCAGAGTTATTTGAAAGCTTGATTTCTTCCCTTTCTCCATCCCCATCCTTAATATAGTTTTGGTAGTTTATTTTAATAAAACCGTATCTATCTTCTATGTAAATTTAGGTTTCTATTACAAAATACTATTCTATTAGCTTAACTTGGAAGGTGTTCTAATTTTTCCTTCCCCCAATTTCTAGAATTCCAGACGACTAACATTGCAACACTGATGTGGTAAGCAACTGAGAACCATTAAAAACAAAAACAAAACCTTTTAGAAAGCATGTATATATGAATTGGTCACTAGCTTAGTTTTTATTTGTTTTGTTTCATATTACAAATAAGTCAGTGAGTATTGTGAATGTGTAGGCATTCAAATCATTTTGCTATACTATTTTTCCATTAGAAATGAGAATAGGCAAGTATAAGTAAATATGAATTTCCTATTTTTAGTGACTTTATGATGTTGAAGACTTGAAATGATATAGAAAACATTCATGTTGTTGTTACTATTGTGTTGTTTCTGTCATTATATATTGGAGAAGTTTAGTGTAGAGTTCTGAAGATGACAGATCGAATTGGTAGACTATGGAATCTTATTAGGACCTCAGAGTTGCTTTGTTTTTTTCTAGCACAGCATTGTTAGGGGTAAGAAATGGATTTTAGCTGGGCGCGGTGGCTCATGCCTGTAATCTGAGCACTTTGGAAGGCCTAGGCGGGCAAATCACAAGGTCAAGATTTCGAGACCATCCTGGCTAACACGGTGAAACACCATCTCTACTAAAAATACAAAAAATTAGCTGGGCATGGTGGCACGCACCTGTAGTTCCAGCTACTCGGGAGGCTGAGGCAGAAGAATCGCTTGTACCCAGAAGGCGGAGGTTGCAGTGAGCCAAGATTGCACTACTGCACTCCAGCCTGGGCAACAGAGCAAGACTCCATCTCAAAAAAAAAAAAAGGATTTTAATGGCTTTAGAAAAGGCTTGCACTTTAGCTCAAAAAGAGTTTTTCTCACATGCTCCACTTTCTCAGAGCCACACATTTTGCCCATTGTTTCAATCCACTCGTGTTTATTACCTATTTTGTGTTTAAAGTATTTAAATTTGCATATCCATTATATAGTTGGGCTCAGTAAAGAACTGGAGTAAACTCCATTGCATCTGCTGATGGCATTTGCTGTCCCAGCACAGTGGGCACTGGGGTTTTCGGTCTTCATTAACTTTCTGCATAAATTTGTCTGTTTGTTTTTATTTAAACCATTTGCTCTTTAGCCACATAACAACTTTTTCAGTGGGAAACAGAACACCTAATACAAAAAACTGATAATTCAGTCCATTCTTTTTCTTGTTAACTTAAAAGCATTCATTTAAAATCCCCTTCACATACCTAAAAGATGAGTGGGACCTCTAAAATATTCTAAAATCACTAGATTTTACTTAACTCATCTTGCCTTTCATCAACATGTATATAAATTAACCACAGTGTACTGAGGGCTAGCAAGCCTAACTTTATCAGTAAAATTAGTCCAATAATAGTCATTATGTTCTTTCTCGTTTATACTCTGAACTGAGAATTAACTTTTCCATCTACAAGGAAACTGCTGCAGATTGATCTTAATAATCTTAATAATTACATGCAGAAAAGCAATATGAACAAGGACTCCTCAAAGTTCTTCTAGAGTTTGAGGATAATTATTGAAAAGTTCTATCATATTTTATATGTCCAACTGAACTGTAAGTCATCAGTAGATTATCTGAGTGGTAGAGATATTTGCACCAGACTTTACTTTCTATTTGGCTAACAAATTCATTTTAAAATATCTATTATTTTGTTCTAAAAAATGCAGTGTGCTGGGTTCTATACTGTGGCTGTCTCCTTTGCTATGAAAGTCCTCTTATTTTATACCTTTTTGTTGTTCTTATTTTTGGCAGTTACACCCTACTCAGGCAATGGAAAACTGTTATCAGCTGCAGGAAGTAGTGAGGTGAATAACTGGTCTGTGTGTGGTATTTCAGTGGTAGATGGAATTTGTTTAAATCCTGGCTCTGTTACTTGTGACACTATGTAAATGATTCAATATGCACAAATTTCTTCACCTGTAAAATGTGAGTTATATTAGCCTCATAGTGTTATCAGTTGAATTGTGTCCCCCCAACAAAAAAAGATATATTGAAGTCCTAACACCCAGTGTTTCCTAACCTTCAGTATTACAAAGCATGACCTTATTTGTAGAAAAGGTTGCTGCGAATGTAAGTAGTTAATATGAGGTAATACCAGAGTAAGGCAAGTCCCTAATCCAATGTGACTGGTGTCTTTGTAAGAAGACAGCCATGAGAAGACCAATATACACACAAGGAAGAAACCATGTGACAACTAAGAGCCTGGATTTTGCAGCTTCAAGGGACAACAAAGGTGTGCATAAAACTGCCAAAAGCCATGAAGAGGCAAGGAAAGATTCCTCTATAGATACCAGAGGGACCATGGCCCCGTCAACAACTCGAACTTGGACTTCAAGCTTCCAGAACTGTGATCCAACAACATTTCTGCTGTTTTAAGCCACTCAGTCTATGGAACTCTGTTATGGCCATCCTAAGACTCATATATATATATATATATATATATTTAAATGAGATAATGCTTTCAGTGTTCTCTGTAGAAAATCTGATACCAATGCTCAATAGAAAATTGCTGCTTCATATTTGTAGCTGGTATTTTTTTTCTCCAGTATGTGAAACAAAATGAACCAGAAAAATATGTCCAAATACTTGAGGAAATCATATTTTAAATACTTTAAAAAATCTATTTAAGAAAAGTGAAATTTTCTGTTCAACATATGAATGAGGAGAAATCCAAATGTAAAAACAAATAGATTGGGTAATAGATTTTATTTTATCCATAGTCCAGTCTTTAAAATGTTAGTTCATTTGTTTTCTCTGAAGGGAATGTACTGTTCATGCTGAAAACTGACTGAAGACACAAATAGACATGAAACATGTCCAGTGTTCTCATCTTTGGAAAAATCCCCTCGCTCTCATTTCATGTAATTTGTATGGGGTTGACTCTACTTCATATACAGTCAAGTCACTAGCTTGACCTTACAAACCAAAAATGTTCTTAGAATAAATGACCACTACGATATAGACCTGACTGCAGTCACCTTTTTCAGTCACATGGAGGAAATTGCTTGTAGTTGAAGAGAATGTAGTTAACACGCAGAGAAAAATAAGTCACAAAGAAAGGATACAAAATTCTAATATCTTGATTGGAGATCTGAATCTAGAAATATAACTGGACATTTTAGTCATTATGGCAAGAAATCCCAATGCAGTCTCTTAAGCACAATCGATAGTTGTTTTTGACCAGAATCACCTGGAATTTATTTCCAGAGTTTCTTTTCTAAATATGTTTAATTGGGAATCAGTATTTTTAAAAGCTCCCCTAGTAATTAAAAAATGCAAACAGGTTTAAGAATCACTGAGCTAGTTTAAGGAGTGTTGTTATTAATTGTAACCTACACAACCGTATATAATAAAACAGCCTGAGCCAGGTGCAGCGGTGCATGTCTATATTCAAGCTTCTTGGGAGGCTGAGATGGAAGGATCCCTCAAGTCCATGAGTTTCAGACCAGCTTCAAGCTTCGGGCAATGTAGTGACAACCTCATCTCAGCAACAAAACAAAACAAAAAGTAGCCTGAAAAACCACCAAATATATGTAATGAAAATTCACCAAATAAAATGAAAGCAATGTAAAAGGTGGTATTCATCTACAAACTCCAAATATCCCTGCTCCTCACAGAAATTAGGTTCTACAAATAACTTTTGGTGAGAGTCTGTGTTCATCCATGTTGCACTACTATAAAAGAATACCTGAGACTGGATAATTTATAAAGAAAAGAGGATGATTTGTCTCATGTTTCTGAAGGCTGTACAAGCATAGCACCATCATCTACTTGCCATCTGGTGAGGCCTCAGGCAGCTTTACTCATGGTGTAAGGTAGAGGGGAACTAGCATGTTACATGGCAAGAGAGAGAGCAAGACAGAGAAGGAGGGGTGCCAGCCTCTATTAACAACCAACTCTTGTATAAAGTAATAGAGTGAGAACTCATTACCATGAGGATAGCACCAAGCCATTCATGAGGGATTTGCCCCCATGACCCAAACACTTCCCACTAGGTCCCACCTTAAACACTGGGAGTCAGATTTCAACATGAGATTTGAAGGGGACATATATACAAATTTTATCAAAAGCATATTTAGAAATGTTCTAAGATGTAAAAGGCTCTCACTCTAAGTCTTATTCAGTTTTAATAGAACTGCGTTGTGTTTTAGTAAAATGGATTTTAATAAAAATTAAACATCTACATTTTATTCTACACATGAAGCAGAGAGTGTAATAGCATAGATTTCCTAAAGGTTTATATATATATGTGTGTGTGTATATATATATTTGTGTGTGTGTGTGTGTGACACAGACAGTACAACAAATATGAAAGACATATAAAAGGAGGAGAAAGAAGGAGATGAGAAGGAGAAGGAGAGGGGAAAGAAATAATACAGAGAGATTTTGTGTATCTGTATTATGAGGAGGAAAAAGAGAAGGAGGAGGACAAAGAGAAGAAGAAAAAGAAAAGAAAGTTATCTTAGGAAAGTTCAGTACCTAAAAATGTTGGCCAAGTTTTAAAGTCAAGGATCATTTTGTATTCTGATGATCTTTTAAAATTATGCAAGCACAATCTTCTTTTTTGACTACACTTCTTGTTCATTTGCTTAACAACCATAATTTTATGATTTATGATGAGCCTTCATGGCACCATAAATATAATGGTAAATTTTGCAAAAACTCACATTAGAACACTATCATTTTCTTTCATAAATCCTTGCAAAATATGCAAACCATTTAGGTGAAAAAGAATAAAAAATAATAACTTTTTATTGTGAAAGGTCAAATAATATATTGCACATCTGGTGAAATAATAGCTTTTGAACTTAAGAGTCAGATATAGGTGCATGTTACGGAGGGTTTTTAAATATTTTTTAAAAGCACTCATAGTAGTCTCAGGTTTCTTGATTGCCTTTTAAATATGGCTTAACTCATTTTGGTTATATATGCATAAAAAATTGTGTGTTATGTAATAATAATATATATCCATTATATTTATTTTAGTAGATATAACTAATTTCAGTTACATATATTATCTATATTAATATATTATATAATATATTAATATTACACACATAACATTAATTATATATTTTGTATAATATATCAATATATTATTGCATATATTAATTATATGAAATATATATTAACTAATATGTAATATATCTATATTATATATAGCTGCTTATATATGTATTTGCGTGTATATAGTATATATAAGATTTTAAACTTGTGTCTATACAGCTAAATATACTTAACACTTATTAGAAAAAAACCTCAGCTACCTATGAAAAACAAATACCTATTTGTTTTTAGATTACCTATCACTAAGACTCATGATATGATTTCTGAAACCCACTGCAAAACAGAAATATAGGCCATCTTGTTCAAATAATAAGAGGGTTAAAAAGCAGCAGCAGAGCGTTAGACATCATGGAGACCTTCTCTGTGTGGGATGCCATGTGTGCACAGGTCACACAGCCATAATACCTAACTGTAACTAATTAAACTTTAAATGTAGGAGAAAAATGGAAAAGTACCCTGGAGAAACTCTATATTTTTTTAATTAAACAATTTTATTTAAGATAATCGTAGATTCATACGTAGTTGTAAGAAATAATACAGAGAGATCATGTACATCTGTATTGATTCAAGTTTTCCAGATAAACATATACATATGCACACACATGTATATATATGTGTGTCTATATGTAGAGACACACAGCTATACACATACATACATACAATGGAGATATATATATATACACACACACATATATAAATCTCTTGATAGAATATGTTTATCATAGAAGAGATATATCTATCTATGAAGAGATTTATTATTATGAGTAATTGGCTCACACAATTACAAAGGCTTTCAATACCCACAATATGTAATTTGCATGCTGGAGACCCAGGAAAGCCTGAGTCCCCAGGCCTGAGCACCAGGAAAGCCAATAATATAGTTTCAATCTAAAGGCCAATAGGCTTGAGACCCAGGAAGAACTGATGTTCCAGTTCAAGTCCAAAAGCAGGAATAAAATCATGGCCCAGCTCTAAGAGGCAGGAGGAATTCCCTCTTATTAGTGAGAGTATCAGCCTTTTGTTCTATTCAAGCCTGCAACTGGGTAGATAAGGCTCTTCATATTATCAATGAAAATATGCTTTACTCAGTCTAATGATCTAAGTGTTAAACTCATTCAAGAACACCATGACAGAAACACCCAGAATAATGTTTGACCAAATATCTAGGCCCACTGTGGCCCAGTCAAGTTGACACATTAAATTGTCATAATACCCTTTACTCCGTTTTTCTCAGTGAGGATATCTTGAGAAACAAGAGTTCAAAATCACAACCAAGAGAAAAATGGACATAGTTGAGATATAGAACATTTATATTAGCGCAAATGTCCCTCAAATTGTGTTTCTAGCTAGACCCATTTCCCTTCTGTCCCGCTTCTTCTTTCAAACCTGATAACCACTTATGTGTTCTCTAGTTCAGTACCTTGTCATTTCATAAATGCTATATAAATGGAATTAGGAAATATATAATTTCTTGTGATTGGTGGTGTTCACGGAGAATAATTCATATTGCTGAATAGTACTCCAAGGTACAGATGTAGCCCAGTTTGTTTAATCATTCAACAGTTAAAGGATATCTGGACTGTTTCTAGTTTTTGGCTATTATGAATAAAAATACTTTGTTTATGTACACAGTTTAGTGTGAAAATGAGTCTTCACTTCTCTGGAACAAATGACCAGGAGAGCAATTGCTGAATTATATGACAGTTACATGTTTACATGAGAAACTGCCCAAACTTGTTTTCCGGAGTGCCTTTCCGTTTTAAAATCCCAACCATTTGTGTAAGAGTGATCCAGTTTCTCCACATCTTTACAAGTATTTTGTGTTTTCCTACATAATTTATCACAGTCAATGCTTGTTGTGATTTTACCTACTTGAGTAAAGTATAGAACTTCGCCTGCTGTGTGTTCTTTTACCTTTCCGTGTTTATAAATAATTTTTAAAAATATTTCCTCCGGGCCAGGTGCGGTGGCTCACCGCCTGTAATCTCAGCATTTTGCGAGGCCGAGGCAGGTGGATCGCGAGGTCAGGAGATTGAGACCATCCTGCCTAACATGCTGAAACCCCATCTCTACTAAAAATACAAAAATTATCCAGGCATGGTAGTGGGCCCCTGTAGTCCCAGCTACTCAGGAGGCTGAGGCAGGAGAATGGCGTGAACCCGGGAGGCGGGGCTTGCAGTGAGCCGAGATCGCACCGCTGCACTCCAGCCTGGGCGACAGAGCGAGATTCCATCTCGAAAAGAAAGAGAAAATTTTCATCTGCATGCATTTAGAAACACATCAAAGTTACAATTTTTTCTTCTACCATCAAACATATTTTAGAAAACTCAGCAAATCCTACTGTATTTACTTACTGTTTTGGTTACTACATTGTTTCTTTCTTTTCAGATGTTCCAAGATTCTTGGAAGGCCATTTTCTTTTTGTTTAGAGAACAAATTTATTTAGCCGTTATTTATGGTATGTTTGATGATAACAAATTAATGTTTTCTCACCTCAGAATGTATTGATTTCCCCTTCAATCTGGGAGGACATTTTCAGTGGGGCTAGGATTCTCAGTTGAAAGGTCTTTTCTCTCAGCATTTCATTGAGCCGCTTCTTTCAGGACTCCATGGTTTCTAATAAGAAATCTACTGCCATTTGTATTATTTCTCTCTAAAGGTAAGGTGTGGGTTTTCTCTGGCTCTTCAAGATTCATAAATGTCTCTTGGCATGGAATTATTTGGTTTATCTTACTTGGAGTTTACTCAACTTATAAGTGAGTGCTGTGTGTGTGTGTGTGTGTGTGTGTGTGTGTAACATTGGAAATAGTGCTGTTAGGAAAGCTAAGGATAAACTCATGTAGCTAACCAACTGAATATTGCTATATAAGATACATTTAAAGTGGTCATGCAAACTAATAAAAGAAGAAATATCTGCTCAACTGAAAAATGGGTTATTTATGGCATAGGAAATTCACAGTAGAAGAAACATAACTGGCAAAATAGTCACATATTACATTATTTATCCTATTCATAACTAAGTTTCTTTTTTATTCAGTGAAAAAAGTGGAAAAAAGCTTTTGTAAAAGAAGGAAGAAAAAGAACAACACTGCCTCATTTAATGTAGGTACACATTTTATGATTATTTGAATATAATAAATTTGAAAATAAAATCATTTTGAATAAAATCGTAGCTCATGAATAAATTGTGCAAGATATGTGAAAGGAAAATAAATCTCAGGATTCCAAACTCCCTCAGTCAAAGGGGAAAGTTAAACTGGGAACTACGTCATGTAACCTGCCTCCCATTTTGTTTCTAAGATGGCTGAAAACATGAAAAAGCTACATACCTCCGTCATAATTTGCCCAAGAGCAAATTCCTTGTGGGCCCCAAGATCTTTATCCTGAAACAGTTCTGTTGAATTTTACCCTGACCATGTACATTGATAGCTTGTCTTCACAGGTACAGGACAAAGGACAGAACTCAAAGTCCTGCCTTTGCTCATCTGAGGCAAATGTTTATCTGATTGCTTCCTCTGCCTTAAGTTTATTTTATGTAAAAAATGCAGATTCACCGAGCTAGATGAATGCATAAGTGACTATTTTTCTACTTTAGTCTCACATGTCAATGGCTGATCAAAGACTCCGAAGAATGCAATGCTTGCCTCTTAACCACCCACAGCTTTTAAAAATGTCTTCCTCCTCGCCGGCATTCCCCCTTTCCCCTTTAAATATTGAAGCCCTCAAAATCATCTTTGGAGAAAGGCACAGTCTTGTCTCCCAAGCATTGTTCTTAACTTTGGCAAAATAAATGTCTAAATTAATTGAGACCAGTCTCGGATACTTTTTGGTTTACAGACAATATAAAACTTTCACATTAAAATTGTGTTAAGGGTCATAGAATTTCCAAGCTTCATGGTGGAATAAATTGTAAGTGGATTTAGTGCAACCTCCACATAGGTCTGACTCTTTCATTATTTATTAGAATTAGTCTGGAATGAGGCAAGTGTTGACTTATTGGAGTGTGATATTATGATATAATAAGAACTACACATTTGCTCTCTGCCCCTGGTTCCTGTCACATAGCTCTGAAAACCCTTGGAATTTCTAGAGTGATGTGTCTTTTGCATATTAATGAGATGATTGGTGGCTTGCGACCCTTAGATAGCTTCAGGACTGGGCTGGTCACCAGAAGGACCAAGGCATAATGAGAGTTGGAGTTGTCAGCTCCACCCCCAACCCTCCAGGGAAGAGAGAGGGAGTGATGTTTGAGTTGATCACCAAGAACCAATGATATAATCAATAGTGCCTATGTATGTTGCCTCCATAAAAAATTCAGAAGTCAGGCTTTCCTGGAGGTGCCTGGGAGTGTGATTAGCCCTCATACCTTGCCCTGGCTCTTTTAAAAATGCATCTGTTCATCTGTCTTGTTCATCTATATTCTTTGTAATGTATTTTATAGTGAATGGGTAAACATAAGTAAAGTGTTTCACTAAGTTCTTTGAGCTTCTCTAGCAAATTAGCTGAATCTGAGGAAAGAGTGATGGAAACTCAGGTTTACAGCCAATCACTCAGAAGCACAGGTCAAAGCCCCAGGTTTGCAACTGGCATTTTAAATGGAGGTTAGTCCGATGAGACTGAGTGCTTAACCTGTAGAATCTGATAATAACTCTAGGTAGATAGTGTCAAAATTGAGCTATGTTATAGTATACCCAGTTGGTATCTGTTAGAGAATTAACTGCTTGGTGTGTGTCATGGGGAACCAATACATCTGGTTCATAAATTTGAATTGAATATGAGAGCAAGGTAAACGCTTTTTATTTTTCTTATGTCACATAGGGATCTTTCAGAAAATATATACACACATAGAGAATCAGCTCCGTTATATGACCTATGTATTCCTAAAATTCACCATGCTATGCAAACTTATGAAATAAAAATTACATGGCTGATGGGGAAACTGGTGTTGGGAAACAATAGTCAAAAATTTTTTCAGTGACATACACAGAAGAAAATCATAGGAACCTAATAAAAATAGTAGCATACATTTATGCATATTAAGTTGTAAAGAAATATATAGCTTCATAAAGGAAACATGACACTTCATTTTTGAAAAACAGCTAAGGTTTGCTTGTGGAAGTGAGTATTGAAAGGGTTTCAGCTTGGGAGGAATTGCAAAGTGGTGAAATAAGAATTATCTGAAATCAGATAGAAACTTGTAACACCAGATATAGATGAGTGGTCTCATCACACCTGTGCTGAGCTGAAGTAGCTGCTAGATGTTTGAGGTTTGTTTATGCTTACATTTTATGTATTGCTACATGGCTTTGTTCTGCCAGGTGCCATTTTGTGCATCTGCCTAGTGTTTCTCAAAGATGAAGTAACGCATAGGCAAACAAGAAATTTGTGTCATGCTCAAATTGTTCCTTAATACATAAATAGTTTTGGAACTAATTCATTTTTTAAAAAACAAGCCTTTTAAAAGAACTTATTGCACTGCCTTCTTCTAATCAGATACATTTGTTTGCAGGTGCATAAGCTGGCACAGACTTTGTGTAGTTTAATTTAATACAATTCCTTTTAAGTACTGAATAAATCCCATTAAATCTGTAGAACATTCGATCCAATATATCAGCCTTTGGGATTTTACTAAAGAAGTAGAAACATTTTTATTGCAAAAATACTTAATATGAGTATGTTTCACATACAAAATTTAGATCCTTCTTCAATGTAAAAATATAGATGTTTGATTAAATAAATTATGTATAGCCATATGGTTAATTACCATGCAAATATAAAAAATAGTTTTTCAGAAATTATCTTTTGAAATTGAAATATATTAAAGATGTATTATGAGATAAAAATATAGATATTAAAATAATATTGAGATAAAATATAAATCACATGATATATTTGATTATATGCAATAAACATATCTACAAGAGTATCAATAACTTGTTGTCTCTGGTTGAGTGGGATTATATTTATTACTTAAATTCTTTGTTCCTTTTGTTTCAAAATATTTAGTGATTTTCTTTAATGATATATACAATTAGCATAATCATAACAAACAACTTAAAATGTGATCTCAAAACAATTCTATGACATATTTTCATTAAATGGTTTACTCATGGTCCAAAACTGGACCAGGTACAATGCCTTTGTTAGGCGTACAGTCCATGACTCTCCATCTTTTTCCTCCACCAGGGTTGATTCATAGCTGTCATGCATACCACATGTTTCTACTTGGGCCTCTGGTAGACGTTGCAAATTGATCCCTGATTTATAACTTATATCAATATGTTATTGATAAAACTGTGACTGAGCAACCAGAATTGGCACAGGAGCTGTATCTATTTGCCTCCTCTATTTCATCATGCTGGCAGAGAGCCAGTAACATATATTCCCACTTGAACACCCATTGTCTGTATCAATTGTATAAAATTTGGCTTGGTTACTTTTAGAGCTGACTAAAATGCACTATATATTCACTGCATTATAGCATGCATATATTTGAAATGGAGATGTGTCCTACCAAAATATCAAGAAATAATCCATTTTTCCAGCATCTAATACTTAGTTTGCTCTAACATATCCTCAGAGGACTCATTTTCAAATCCCAGTCTTGGACAAAATATTGCCTTTCTCTCCTTCACTGGTGACATTGAAATAAAATTGCTATGATCCAAGGACTAGATAAATAAATGCTGTATGCTTTCAATAAAGGCCAATTTGGCAGCAACTGGGGGATGGGGGAGAATGGAATACTGCTGTGCCAATGTCACAAACAGCCCTTCTTCAAATCCTATCCTTTTTGCAGTGCAGAGCAACCTTCATAAGTTGTACTTCTCTCACATCCTGAAGCCAAACTTAAAAGTTTAATCCTCATGAGCAAAAAATGAAATCCTTTATAAAAATAGCTCCTGGCCACAAGACTCTCAAAAAAAAAAAAAAAAAAAAAAAAAAAGAAGAATGAAGAAACAAAGAAAGAGCAGACAGCAAAAGGGATAGTAAGCCAACAGAATTTTCCCACAGTAACCTTACCACCTTGCATGCAAGGATCCTGGGCAGCCAAGTGTCAAGCTATGTGAAAAGGAAGCATGAGTCTCTGATGCTTACAAATTCAATTCCATTAAACAAGTATTTATTGACTGTCTTCCATGTGCTCAGCAATACTTTAGACTCTGTGAAAGAAACAAAGGACGTATAAGACAGTTACTACCCTGAAGGACTTTGCAATCTTGTTGAAGAGCTTTCTCTGGAAAACAATTTGCTGCTGAATGAGTAAGAAACACACATGATTCAAAATACCCTGTGGACAGAAAAACTATTCACATGTCATCCAGATGTCATTTTAACGGAAGCTCAACCACCTCATTTTTAATTTACCAAAGGAATCAACCTAGGGCATACGTATGTATTTAGCCTTGTCCACATTTCAAGTGGATCATTCTAAGCAAACAAACTTTCTTCTAAACCAAGAATGCTGCTGATGAAATGTGCTGGGGCTGCCTGAATTTGCTCCTTGACCTTGTCTGTCAAATGTGATAGTCATTTTTTTCTGGGTAATGCATTATCACCGTGTCCCATTTTGATGATGTATTATACTTACACATCATTGAAGAAGCAATTTGCTTTGATGATGTACAGACATGCAATAGATCATGGCTCAGAAAGAGTGTGAGGAAGAGCACCCTGGAGATCGATAACTCAAGCAATGATGCCATCCATACAAGAACACAGACACCATTAATTTAAATTATCTGGACAGGAGCTGGGCTAATGAAAGGACTTTTGACCCTCCCCAAATGTAAAAATAGATATATTAAAAATGCTTTCTCATGGTTGTCAAATGGTAGCATAGGGAATTCTTGTTGTGACAGAACTTCTCAATGTCTTGACTATGATGGTAGATACATAAACCTACGCATTAATAACAATCTATAGAATTTATACATGTACATATGCACATACACAAATGCGTCCAAGTCAAACTGGGGTAACCTGAGTAAATTGAATAGATTGTACAATGTCAATATTATGGTTTTGCTATTATATTATACTTTTACAAAATATTATAATTGGGGGAAGCTGGGCAAAGTGTATACAGAATCTCTTTGTATTATTTCTCACAAATGCATGTTGTTCTGTAATTATTTTAATAATTATTCACATGTAACCCAGATGCCATTTTAATAACAATGAAAATATTTGTAAAAGGTTTCCCAGGTGTAAGATAATAAAACATTTTCAGACTCAACTTTTATAGCATGACCAAAGTTTTCTTCTACTTAAGACATTATGAAGAAAAAAAGACATTCACACACTTTAATAAAAAATCCTTTTCTAAAGGGAGATATTGGCAAATATTTAATATTAATCCATGACAATTATATTCATATTAACACCTAATTAATGTCTAATACAAGGAAAGGATTCTGTTTAATGAAAGAAACTAATAGGATTTGAAATATTTTAGAACGTTATTTCAGTTAGCATATAAAATATAAAAAACCTCAATGTTGTTCTTGGTCATAAAACAAAACAGCTTGAGAGGATAAGATCCATGAAGACAAATTTAAATAAGTTTAAACTAAGGCCTAAAGGTGAAATCCATACACAGGTTTCTCTAGAATTAGAGTTCTTAAGATAGAAAGTATATCCATTTGACACCAGAAATATCTTCTGATAAGTGTATTCGATAAGTGGACATCTTTATCAATAGTCATATTTACATGAAGCTGAATTTATTTTGGGGCTGCGTAGAAACTAGGGGGGTCCTTATTTATGTTATAGTGATGTTAGCCTAAGGGAACGCTTTTGCCTGCTAGGAATAGAATGAAGATGAACAAGTACAAAAGACAAAATTATGAAATGCAAATTGAGCAATGTGATGGTATCCAACATATAACACATGTGGACAAATGTGTTAACTTCCATGAGATTACCCTAACCACAAGACATTAAAATATAGAATAATTCTTAAATATATTAGGAACAGGAGAAAAGGAAGACACCAGGAGACAAAGACATTCCTTGCAGTAGGAAGGCAAATAATATTACATTTAGGGATGAACTGAAATGCTCAGAGACTCAGCAGAAAAAGGACTCGGTGGAGGAGAAAGCTGCTCTTCCCAAAAGAGTCCTTGGAAATTGGTATTTACAGAGATCTCAGATTTGAGAAGATAGGTATATAAATTAGATAAACTATTCTGCATTCCAAGCCATATTTGCAATGGGGTATTTTCTTTCATGCTGAGTCCAGATTAATACATTCTAAAGAAATTGATCAATCTGTCTGCCCAAAGTTGAGGATTGAAAAGTGGGCATGGAGATATGGAATAGAACCCAAATCATTTTTAATTGAGGATGCATGTAGGCTGGAGATAGGGCATGTCCATTCCTTGCTCCCACCTCTGAAAATTAATACTTGCCAATAATTACTGACGGTTATTTCTCATGTTCTGTGGTAGAGGCCAGTATGTGAAGAGAACATCCACTCAAGCTGCCTAAATTCATTTATTCAATTATTCATTCCTAAATACAAACATAGAACTAAGGAACACAATATATTTTGGGGAAAAAAGCAGAAAAGAGATGAAAATTTAAACATGTAAAAATAAGATTTGAGATTATCAATTCATACATACATCTAAAATGGATCTAGTGTTTTAGTTCTAGTAACTGAAGAGATAAAGAATGTAATACATGCTATGCCATCAATGACCTCAAAAATCTGATGTGTTAATAACATCTCCAAGATTCTGAAAAGCAGTATACCATATAAAGAAAGGATGTGGACCACAGTGGGCATGATCAGCTTTCATACTGTTGCTTTCTTAAGCACTTTAACATTTGATTCAATTTTTTTCAAGTGATAAACATGAATTTATCACCTGTCTCATACAGTGAAAGACAAATTTAAAGAGGACTAAATAAAAACAAAATTATTTGTAATATTAAATATTTTCAACAAGGATATAAAGACTAGTTGACCTGAATTTTATTGTTTTACTTTATTTGGATAAAGGCCATTACACTGATAAATAAGCAGAATATTCAAGTTGAGAGAAGTGTTAAGTGACTAGTAACGGGTTCAGTGCAAAATTGTTTGTGCCATTGTAAGCATGTGAGCACCTAATAATGTGTGTGTGTGTGGGTGTGCATGTAGGAAAAAGTGATTCCAGATCAAAACCACATTTTATTTTACACTGCTTTGGGAAAAATTATCAATGAAAGATGCGAACAATTTCTTTCCTAAATCCAAATGCTGTTAGAATTGACTGAAGTGAAAATGTGTTGCCATGAACTGAAGCCATAACAACAGAGAAAAAATCTCCATTGTTTGCCAATAGCCAGAAGGTCAAGTTTCTTGATGTTAGAAATCATACTTAATTAACCAGGAAGAATGATTAGAGGCAAAACAGGAGAGAAAATCAAGGAGGAGGCCATTTCTACTAGGAGCTGCTCACAATTTAAGTTTTCCTTATAATGTCACTCTTATATTTTCAAAAAAACTAAGGATAAAAATAAGAACGTACGTGAAAGACAGTAAAATGCTGCCAGATGGCGGTGGCTCACGCCCCGTAATCCCAGCACTTTGGGAGGCCAAGGCGGGTGGATCATGAGGTCAAGAGGTGGAGACCATCCTGGCCAACATGGTAAAACCCCGTTTCTACTAAAAGTAAAAAAACTAGCTGGTAGTGGTGGCACATGCCTTTAGTTCCAGCTACTTGGGAGGCCGAGGTAGGAGAATCCTTGAAACCAGGAGGTGATCTTGCAGTGAGCAGAGATCACACAACTGCACTCCAGCCTGGCAACAGAGCGAGGCTCCATCCCCCTACCCCTATCCCCCATTCCCACAAAAAAAAAAAAAAAAAAAAAAAAAAAAAGAGAGAGAGAGAGAGTTAAATGCTTCTGGAATAGGGACCAAAGTGAAAATGGCTAACAGATCATGTCACAGTATGAATGACTTTTAAAGAACCCTTGAAAAGCTCAAACTGAGAGACAAATTAATTAGTTCTTTCATCCAATCCTCCAATGAAAAAACTCACCTTTTTATCTTGCTCTTAGTTACCTAATCTCTACTTCTTTCTTATTTATTTATTTATTTATTTATTGTTGCTTGTTCCTTGTTTTTTCCCTCTTGCAGTTTTATTTTCAGGATTAAAAAAACACATGAAGGAGAAATATGAAGGAGATATATTTGGCAATTTTCTTTTCAAATAATTTTAAAATTTATGTAACACATATTTGAGTAGCAAGGAAAGACAGTGACACTAATTCATTAAGACCACTGACTTCTGAGATATACTGGAAAGATGGTTTCAGAAAGAAAACGAAGATTTGTCCACTATATTAAATAATATTTGGATTTGGAAACCAAACTTTATACTGAAACATAAGAAATCCTGAATAGTCAAACCAATATTGAGCAAGGAAAAAAATGCTGGAGGCATCATACTTCATGGTTTCAAACTATATTACATAGCTATTGTAATCAAAACAGTATTGTACTGGCATAAAAGCAGACACACAGACCAATGGAACAGAATAGAGAGCCCATAAATAAATTCACACCTATATGCTCAACTAATCTTTGACATGAGTGCCAAGAATACACAGTGGGGAAGGAATATTGTTTTCAATAAAATATGTTGGGAAATCTGAATATCCACATGTAATAGAGTGAAACTGAAACCTTATCTTGCACCATATACTGAACAAAAACTACCTCAAAATGGATTAAATATGCAAATATAAAACATGAAACTGTAAAACTAGTAAAATAAAACATAGAAAAAAATGTCCTTGACATTGGTCTTGACAATTTTTTTTATATGACACCAAATACACAGGCTACAAAAGCAAAAATAGACTAGTGGGGCTACATCAAACTAAAAAGCTTCTGTACATCAAAGGAAATAATGAATAGAATAAAAACACACCTAAAAAATGAGAGAAAATATTTTCAAAACCTCAAATAAGGGGTTCATATCTAAAATATATAAGGAACATATACAACACCACAGTGAAAAAAATGAAAAACCCTATTAAAATACGGGCAAGACCTGCCTAGACACATCTCCAAAGAAGGCATACAAATGGCCAACAGGTAGACGAAACAAATGTTTCATATCACTAAGCATTAGGGAAATGTAAATCAAATCCACAAGGAGTTATCACCTCATACCTCTTAGAATGGCTATTAACAAAAAGACAAAAGATAACAAGCGTTGGCAAAAATTTGGAGAAAAGAAAACCCAAGTAAACTATTGGTGGAAATGTAAGTTAATACAGTCATTATGGAAAGCAATATGGAAATTCCTCAAAAATAAAATTAGAACTCATATAATGTAGCAGTTTCATTTCTGGATATATATCCAAATGAAATAAAATCACTGCCTCAAAGAGATACCTCCGCCCCGATGTGTACTGCAGCATTAGTCACAATAGCCAATTCAGGGAAACCTAAACGTTAATGGAGGAATGGATAAATGACTCCATGAAGGATTATACACGCATGCGCGCACACACACGCACACACACACACACACACACACAAATATATTGAAGTATTTTTCAGCCTTGAAAAAGAAGGAAATCCTGCCATTTGTAATAACATGTATGAACCAGAAGGAAATGATACTAAGCTAAATAATCCAACAGAGGAAAAAACACTGCATAGTCTCACTTATATGTGAAATCTAAAATAGTCAAATTTATAGCAGCACAGAGTAGAAGGGAGGGTTGGGGGAAAGGAAAATAGGGAGATGACGGCCAATAGGGTAGGTCTTAAGTGTTCTCATTACACATACACACACACATACATTCACACACACACACAGAGTTAACTACATGAAGTAATTGATATGTTAATTAGCTTGATTGGGATAACCATTTCAGAACATACATGAATAGCTAAACATCAACTTGTACAGTATAAATGCATACAATTTCTATTTGTCAATTATATAGCAATAAAACCAGAAAAAAACAAAATAAACAAAAAACAAAATCAAAATAAAAACTAAACTACCATTTACAGCAGCAGATACAGTTAAGAACCTGAGAATGTTTAAGATGCAATAGACACTACTCATAAATGAGGTGGGGGAAGAGGAATAGGTCAAATATTAAAGAATCATTATATAAAAGACAGAGAAGACTTTGCTATAATCTCAAGTAAAACAACTGGATCCAAGGACAGAAACACAAAGGAAGCATTCTATGCCATTCTATGGCAGATTTATTTCAAAATAAAAAAGATTTCCTCAGGTTTTGGTGAGTTTCTGGCCATGAAGTTTCTTTTCAAAAGTGCTTCAAATGTTTCACAGGTTTTCTGCTCCCTTAGAAATCTGAGAGCTCATGTTTCAATCACAAGCAATGATAACTTGAAAGAAAATTTTTACAAGAACAAAGATAATACAATTCACTAAAACCAATGGTGATTAATTGAAAATTTCACAGGATAGCTTGCCAATCTTACCTGCAGAGCTCTAAGTCACATACCTCAGCCGAAATCTTGGTAGCTCTTTTAAGACATGAAAGTGCACCTTGAAGAGTCTTTAGTTTGGTCCAGCTTTGCAAACCTGATATTCCTAGGATAATGAATATATGAGTTTTTCTAGAGAGAGAAAGGACATGAATTATAGGAATGATGGCTGAAGCAGCACTCATGTACTTGGTGAAAGGAAGTGGCTCTAGAGCTTATTGGAAACCACCAACTAAAGCAGTACTAATTTATTGCTACTTAATTTAATTCTGCCTTAAATTTTCCCTCTTTTAGTTTTTAGAAGTTGAAAATATGTTTGTTCTTAATTGTGATTTTTTTTCCCTACTGACAATGGATGATAAGCACTAAGGCCACAAAAGCTTATTCTGTTGAGGGTGAAGTTAAAACGCATGTTTTTCTTAGACCTGTGATATAATATACAACAGGTTTCCAAGAAGAACTGTTCTTTTTTATCTCTACATGATTATTTTGAGTGAAAAATTTAAAGCTCTTTCACATACCATTGGTTTGTCTTCTGGAGAAAGGAACAGCATATATAGAGGATGAAAAAAATAAAAAATCCTTTCTAATTTCGCTAGCCAAAAGTGCTCTTTTAAACAACACTATATTAAAAGTCCAATGTCAGGGGCATTTATTCTATTTTCAAGAAGCTCATCAATTCAAAGAATACAGGTCCCTATTTGTTTTGTTTTTCAATAGTCTAACACAACACAGCATTGGTTTAATAAAACAAAGAAAGTTTGGGCATTTCTTTGCTATTTCTTCAAAATTAGTTAATGCATACTAAAGCAGCCAATTTTCTATATGTACTGGAGGTCATTTTTCAATTAAGGATTGTCTATGGCTAAAACAAAAAAACTACATCAAATAATAATTATATATTCTCAGAAAAGAAGAACAAATTGGGCTAGAAGTATACAGTTTGATATATTAATATATTTCCTATTATTATTTATAATTTTCCCAGTATGAAAAACTGCTAAGTTATGAAAGAAGTATATGAAATTATAACATTAATTCCCACCTATGTTAATTTTTGCTATTGACTTAGGAACTAATTCTCAAATTCATTTTGAAATTAATCATACCTTCTAGTTCAAGGACCTTGATGGATTCTGAATGTAAAAGAATCCCAATGATTTTATATTTTCAAAAACCATAAACATAAACTGTATTCAAATATGCACGTTACACAAAGATGCATTATACATATTGCAATAGACATTCATACATATTTTTGGTTGGTGATTTAGCTTGAATTTACTAACAATGGCATGGTGTCTACTTTGATTTTGTTTACCTGGAATAATCATATATTAGTCCATTCTTGCACTGCTATTAAAGAAATACTTGAGACTGGGTAATTTATAGGGAAAAGAAGATTAATTGACTCAAGGTTCTCCAGGCTGTATGAGAAACATAGTGGCTTCTGGGAAGGCCTTAGGAAACTTAGAATCGTGGTGGTGTAGGAGGACTAGCCACAGACAAAACCCCTCAGATATCGGGTTAAAGAAGGAAGAGGCTTTATTTGGCTGGGAGCTTCAGCAGACTTGCATGTCAAGAACCAAGCTCTCCGAAGAAAGAGTTCCTGGCCCTTTTAAGGGCTTACAACTCTAAAGGATTCATGTGAAAGGGTTGTGATAGATTGAGATTTACAGATAGCACATGTGAATAGTGTTGGGGGGGGGCGGTTAATCTTTAACCTCTCTCCTCACTCCCCTCTTTGAGAACCTTACTTACTAGTGGGAGGTCTTACTCTCATCTTCACTACCCAGGTCTTTCTGCAAGACAAATAGACAGTGATTCATGTAATACACTTGTGATGAAGTTTTCTGATGAATCACAGTAGTAACAAAACTTCCTAGTAGTTGGAGAAATATGGGTAACAAACAAGAGAGCATTAAGCAGGTTCCTAACACTACTATTATACTTATTATAAGAGTTTTAAATCCTCCTAGAGCTGGAAACCACTTTCCAAACAGGGATCCAGGATCCAACCCCTTTCCAAACCTGCACAGGCACATGTGCCAGCTTTGTCATGTCTCTAACTATATTTTCTACTACTTGTCCTTGATCATCTATTTGGAGACAGCAATTGGTCAAGTTGAATTTTCCACAGACTCCTCCTTCAGCTGCCAGCAAATAGTCAAAGGCCAATCTATTCTGATAGATGGCATTTCTCATTTGGGTTTCCTGCTGGGTTAAAAGAGTAGATGGGGGTTCGGTATCCTCACGAGCTGTCTTGTGCCCATGTGGCAGGCCTAGAGTCACAAACAAGTTTCTTTTAGAGTCCTGGTACACTCATGATAATTGTAAAATAATAGGACTGCAGTAACCTTTTGTCCTACCTCAGTGACTTGATGTATACACTGAGAACAGTCCTCAGTCTGAGGAAGGTCAGTTGAAGTCTTTACTGTACAAGTCCAAAATGTAAGGAAAATGATACCCACAATAAGTTTCCTCATGCTTCAGCCGTGCGTGGACCAGTCAGCTTCCAGGTGTGACTAGAGCAGTGCTTGTCGTCTTCTTTGGAGTCACTTTGCAGGGGTTGTCCAGGCTTGGTCTCGCCTCCCATGTCTCAGGTCCTGCAGGTCTTATGTGGCTGTGGTGGATCCAAGCTGGGATTCCCTCTACCTTTACGGGTGTGGGAGTGGTCAAGATGACAGTCTGGGGTCCTTTCCACTGTGGCCACAAGGGGCTACTTTCCAATCCTTGATCCACACCCGACCACCTGGGGAGAAAGTGTGAACTGGGGAGAATAAGCTGAAGGGACACCTCTCAATTGCCCAGGCTGAAATTATTTGTGTAATTTTCCCTAAAGCCTGTAGCTGTAGCTGTAACTCAATTTTACCTAGCTCTGGAGAAATGCCTGGAAGTTCCAGTAGTATGGGAAGGGGCCTAAGATATAATATCTCACAAGGGGAATATCCTGTTATTTTTAGAAGCGGTACATCTAAACTTAAACAACTTAAACAAATTAAACAATCTTAAACTCCAAGGATGAATGGTCTTTAGAAAGTAAACCCCAATGGTGAGAGGGGGAGTGTTTCCTGCACAGAGAAGAGCCTGCGCAAAGGTGGGAGTGGGGTGGGGCAGGAGGGCACTGGAGGACACCATGTGTTCATCCACCTGTGGGGTGACAAGCAGACTAGAGCTGAGCGGGTTGAGAGGAGGATGTGGATCCCGGGAAAGGCACCCCAGGCAGAGGGCACAGTAGGGTAAAGGCCTAGAGTCAGGCCTGAGCCTGTGTGGTTTGAGGAACTGACAGAGGCCTGTCCAGCAGGAAGGGAATGGCAGAGGGGAGAGACCTTAGGCCAGAGTAGAGGACAGGGTAGAGGGTAGGACTGTACTGGGCACTGTGAGCTGTGGATGGGTGCTGGCATTTAAAAGGGGAGACCATAGGCCAGGGCAGAGGGCAGGGCCTTGTGGGCACAGTGGGATGTGGAAGAGAACTGGCATTTAAGAGGGGAGACCATAAGCCAGGTCAGAGGGCAGGTTCATGCTGGGCACCAGAGTGAAGACCATAGGCCAGGGCAGAGGGCAGGGCTGTGCTGGACACTGTAGGCTGTGGATGGGAGCTGGCATCTAAGGGCATTTAAGAGAGGAGTCCATAGACCAGGGCAGAGGGCAGGGCCATGCTGGGCACTGTGGGCTGTGGATGGGAGCTGGTATTTATGCTTCGGTGATGGAAACATGTTAAAAGATTTTAAGGAGGGGAGTAACATTTGGGATTAATGTGTATTCTGGGAATCCCAACAAAGTGAATTCATAGTTTGAATTTTCCTAAGACTTCTGCACAGGCAGAGAGAAATAAGATCATGTCTACAGTTGTGTGATGATCATATTAAAAAATATTACTAAGTTTTTAAATGTCATTTCAAATGGTGTACTTCTATCTCACATTGGACATAATTAGATTGCAAGGTTAATGGAAAGTAGAAAAGTTAACTGAGTTGCATGAACATAAAAGAGACATCGATTTGAAAACAAAACATTTATTCATTTACTCCCGCTTCAGTTTTCTTGACTGCTGAATTTCATGAGAAGGGATTGTTCAGGGAGGGTAGTGGGGCTGAAGACCCAGACAGGAGCTGGTGCTACTGCTGTTCAAATCTGAGGGTGGTGGATACAGAGCCTTGGGGAGAGCCAGTGCTGCCTTTTAAGTCTGAGAGTCGTTGAACTGGAGGTCCAGGGAGGAGCTGGTGCTGCCACTGATGTCTTAGGTTGTGGAGCTGAAGATCAATATAGGAGCCGGTGTTGATGTTCTTCTGTGAGGGTTGTGGAGCTGGAGACCCAGCGAGGAGAGGTGTTCTAGTTTGAGGGTCATGCAGCTGTAGACCCGGGAGGAGCTGATGTTTTAATTGGAGAGTCATGAAACTGGAGACCCAGGGAGGAGCTGGTGTTCTTCTAGTTTGAGGGTGGTGGAGTTGGATACCCATAAAGAAGCTAGTGTTTTTCTAGTTTGAGGGTCTTGCAGCTGGAGACCTGGGGAGGAGATGGTGTTTTTAAGTTCAGCTAAAAAACTGTTGTTCAGCTACAGGCCCTGGGAGGAGCAGGAGTTTCTTTAGTTTGAGGGTCGGGCAGCTGCAGAACCCGGGAGAAGCTGATGTTGTTCTAGTTTGAGGGTCGTGCAGCTGGAGACCCAGAGAGCAGCTGGTGTTTCTTTAGTTTGAGGGTCATGCATCTGTAGAACCCAGAGGGAGCTGGCATTTTTCTAGTATGAGTGTCCTGTAGCTGGGTACCTGGAGAAGAGCTGATGTTCTAGGTTGAGGGTCTTGCAGCTGAAGACTCGAGGAGGAGCTGATGTTCTAGTTTGAGGGTCCTGCAGCTGGAGACCTGGAGAAGAGCTGATGTTATTCTAGTCTGAGGGTCATGGAGCTGGAGACCCACAAGAGGATCAGGTGTTGTTCTAGTTTGAGGGTCATGCAACTGGAGACCTGGAAAGGAGCAGGTGTTTATTAGTTTGAGGGTCATGCAGCTGTAGAACCTGGGAGAAGCTGGTGTTTTTCTAGTATGAGTGTCCTGCAGCTGGAGAGCTGGAGAGGAGCTGATGTTCTACGTTGAGGGTGGTGCAGCTGAAGACTCAGGGAAGAGCTAATGTTCTAGTTTGAGGTTCATGCAGCTGGAGACCCAGAGAGGAGCTGATGTTCTAGTTTGAGTGTCCTGCAGTTGGAGACCTGGAGAGGAGCTGATGTTGTTTTAGTTTGAGGGTCATGCAACTGAAGACCGGGGAGGAGCTGATGTTGTTCTAGTTTGAGTTCATGCAGCTGGAGACCTGGGGAGGAGCGGGTGATTTTAGTTTGATGGTTGTGCAGCAGTAAAACCTGGAAGGAGCTAGCATTTTTCAAGTATGAGTGTCCTGCAACTGGAGACACAGAGAGGAGCTGATGTTCTAGTTTGAGGTTCATGCAGCTGGAGACCCAGAGAGGAGCTGATGTTCTAGTTTGAATGTCCTGCAGTTGGAGACCTGGAGAGGAGCTGATGTTCTAGTTTGAGGGTTGTGCAGCTGAAGACTCGGGGAGAAGCTGATGTTGTCCTCATTTTAGGATCTTGCAGCTGGAGACTCAGGGAGGAGCTGATGTTGTTCTAATTTGAGTATAATGGAGCTGGAGACCCGGGGAGGAGCTGATTTTGTTTTAGTTTCAGTGTTGTGCAGCTGGAGATCCAAGGAGGAGGTGGTCTTGCAGTTCAAATCTGAAGTCCCCAGAACTGGAATCTATGGGAGGAGCCAATGCTGCCACTGATGTCTTAGGTTGTGGAGCTGAAGACCCGCAGAGGAGCCAGTGGTGTTCCAGTGTGAGGGTCGTGGATCTGAAGACCCCTGGAGGAGCCGGTGTTGATGTTCTAGTGTGAGGGTGCAGATCTAGTGATCCATGGGGGAGCGGCGTTCTTCTAGTTTGTAGGTTGTGTTACTGGAGACCCAGGGAGGAGCTGATGGTGTTGCAGTTGAGGGTCGTGGTGCTGGAGACCCAGGGAGGAACTGATCCTTCAGTTGTTTAAGTCTGAAGGTCGTTAAGCTGGAGATCCGGGGAAGAACTGGTGCTGCGATTCAACTGTGAGGGTCCTGGAGCTTGAGACCACAGGAGGAGATCGTGCTGCCACTAATGTCTTAGGTTGTGAAGCTGGAGACCCACGGAGGAGCTGGTGTTGCTGTTCTAGTGTGAGGTTTGTGGAGTTGGAGTCCCAGGGGGGAAATGGTGTTTTTCTAGTGTGAGGGTCATGCAGCTGACCCTCAAGCGACCTCAAACTAGAACAACACTGCTCCATCCCGGGTCTCCAGCTCTACAATCCTCACACTAGAAAAACACCTGCTGCTCCCTGAGTGTCCAGCTCCACAACGCTCAAACTAGATTAAAATCAGCTCCTTCTCAGGTGTCCAGCTGCACGACCCTCAAACTAGAAAAACCCTGGGAGGTTTTATTAGTTTGCTGCTGTTTTTCTAGTTTGAAGGTCGTGTAGCTGGAGACCCAAGGAGGAGCTGATGTTGTTCTAGATTGAGGGTCGTGGAGCTGGAGACGTAGGGAGGAGCTGATGTTGTTCTAGAGGGTCATGGATTTTGGAGACCCATGCAGGAGCTGGTGTTTTTCTAGTTTGAGGGTCGTGCAGCTGGAGACCCGGGGAGAAGCTGATGTTGTTCTAATTTGAGAGCTGTGGAGCTGGAGACCCAGAGAGGACCTGATGGTGTTCTAGTTTGGCAGTTGTAGAGCTGGAGACCCAGAGAGTAGCTGTTGTTTTTCTAGTTTGAGTGTCGTGCAGCTGAAGACCCTGGGAGGAGTTGATGTTCTAGTTTGAGGGTCATGCAGCTGGACACCCGGGGAGGAGCTGATGTTGTTCCAGTTTGAGTGTCGTGCAGCTGGAGATCCAGGGAGAAGGTGGTCTTGCAGTTCAAATATGAGGGTCCCAGAGCTAGAATCTATGGGAGGAACCAATGCTGCCACTGATGTCTTAAGCTGTGGAGCTGAAGACCCATAGAGGAGCCAGTGTTGGTGTTCCAGTGTGAGGGTCGTGGATCTGGAGACCCGCGGAGGAGCCGGTGCTGGTATTCTAGGGTGAGGGTCGTGGATCTGGAGATCCATGGGGCAGCAGTGTTCTTCTAGTTTGTGGATTGTGGTGCTGGAGACCCAGGGAGGAGCTGATCCTTCTGTTGTTTAAGTCTGAAGGTCATCAAGCTGGAGATCCAGGGAAGAGCTGGTGCTGCGGTTCAAGTCTGAGGGTCCTGGAGCTTGAGACCTCAGGAGAAGATGGTGCTTCCATTAATGCCTTAGGTTGTAAAGCTGGAGACCTGGGTAGGAGCTGGTGTTCCAGTTCTAGTTACTGTTCTAGTGTGAGGTTTGTGGAGCTGGAGATCCAGGGGTGAACAGTGTTGTTCTAGTTTGAGGGTCGTGGGGTTTGAGACCCAGGGAGGAGCTGATGTTCCAGTTTGAGGGTCGTGAAGCTGGAGACCCAGGGAGGAGCTGGTGTGTTTCTAGTTGGAGAGTCGTGGAGTTGGAGATTCACGGATGAGCTGGTGCTGCTGCTGTTTAAGTCTGAGGGTCATGGAACTGGAGATCCGGGGAAGAGTTGGTGCTGCGGTGCAAGTCTGAGGGTCCTGGAGCTGGAGCCCCGGGGAGGAGTTTGTACTGCCACTGATGTCTTAGGTTTTTGGAGCTGGAGACCTGCGGAGAAGCCAGGCCGGTATTCCAGTTTGGGGTTGTTGGAGCTGGAGACCTGTGGAGAAGCCGGGCTGGTGTTCTAGTTTGAGGTTCGTGCAGCTGGAATCCTGGTCAGGAGCCAGTGGTGCTTTTTAAGTCTGAATTCATGGAGCTCAACATGAGGCAGATGTTGGGAAAGTAGAGAGAGAGAGTTACAGGATATAACTTGAAACTGTACATGTAGCTGAATGCCAAGCAAGTTAAGCCTGGGAGCTTCTCAGTCCTCATGATCAATGCATTCTTTTTTCTCTTACACAGTTTGCATTTGTTTTCTGTCTCACAAGACAGTAAGACTCTGATTAATACCCTCAGGAATTGAAAAGCTTTAAAAAACTAAATGATATTGGTATAATAATGATAGAAATTAAAGTATGATTATCCTGACTGACAGAGACAAAATCACAAACCACACACAATATATATCTTTTCAATCAGTTAGTAAAATAAAATATAAATTGAAAAATAGACCCACATAAAGGTATAAAAAGTTACTTCATGGAGAAACAATGGATGACATAGATTAATCTGAGAATTACTATTAATGGAGAAACTTAGAACTTACATTTTTCCTGTAAGGTTTCAGTGCTGATACTGATATTCTGTGAGCTCTGGCAGCTGAGTCCATTCGCACAGCCCCGTGATGCAGCAGGTGTCACAGAAGACCCCTGTCCCAGCTAGTCCTGCTCCACTGTTTTGATGAGTGCAGCCTCTGATCTCTGACTGTCTTGAGCAGAGACCAGGCCCTTGATCACAAGCATATCCATGGTGAGGTTCCGTGGATGCAACCTCATGGATGTTCCTGATGTTCCTTCCTGATGTTCATCTGCCATCTTGCTATTGAATGCATCTTATTTATAACCGTCTTCTAAATATTGAATAGAAATAAAGCATTTGTACAATATTGGTAAAGTACAAAGAATATAGACACGTTGGACACAGATGACCTCCACCAAGTTTAGGGAATATAATCTGAAGAGACATAACTTTGGATGCTCTCTGGAGGCCCTGCCTGATTCTCAGTCCCTTCACTTCTCCTGCAGAAGGAATTACTTCCTGCTTTAGTCTTTATTATTCCCATACTTTTCTTCATAGTATGTTTCTTTCACCAAGTATGTGTGCATCCCTAAAAAATATGCCATTTAGTTTTGGAACTTTCTGTTGTCTTTTTGAGACGCGGTCTTGCTCTGTTGCCTTGGCTGTAGTTTTGAACTTTGATGTGAAGAAATTCTCCTGTGTGGCTGCTCCTACGCTGCATGGCTCTGAGCATCTGCTTGAGGTCTATTTTTGCCCTCCATTCTCTTCCTGAGACCCACCCACATTGACATGATTCATTTTCATTGCTGCGTGATCTCCCGTCATATGAGGGGAACATGGGAAATGTCTTCATTTCCCTGCTGATGAGTGTTTGGTCAGTTTGGGGCCCTTAGGACTGTGTTTTGCTAGGAATGTTCTTGGGCATTTCTTTTGTACACAAGTGCAAGTTTCTTCCGGTCAGTAGCTTTCAATTTTTAAAATTTCATCCCAGGTAAGAAATGTAATTGTCCTTATTACCCACAACACACACCCTTTCATATACAAGTATAGCAAAAATATATTTCACAACCATTCTTAGCAGTGCTTGGTGTTCCTGCGACTCTCCATTCTCCCCAACACTTGCTTGGTTTGAGTTGTGGGATTTTTGCCAGTCTGCTGGGTGTCACGTGATATCTCCCTCTATTAGGCTGAACTCTCTTCATGTTTTTATTGGCCATTCCTTCACAGTTCCTTTTCCGTGGAGGGCTGGTTCAACTCTTTTGCCCAGTTTCTGTTTAGTTGTTTGAATTTTTGCCTTTTTCTTTTATTATTACTATTATTATGTTTTTGTGACAGAGTCTCAGTCTGACGCCCAGGCTGGAGTGCAGTGGCGTGATCTCAGCTCACTGCAACCTCCACCTTCTGGGTTCAAGTGATTCTCCTGCCTCAGCCTCCCAAGTAGCTGGGGTAATAGGCACACACCACAACAACTGGTTAATTTTGGTATTTTTACTAGAGATGGAGTTTCACCATGTTGGTCAGGCCGGTCTAAAACTCCTGACCTCAGAATATTTTCACTGGATATACTATTCTAGGATGAAAGTTTTTTTCTCCTTCAATTGTTTAAATATGACATGCCACTTTCTCTTGCCCTATAAGGTTTCCACTGAAAAGTCTGTTGCAAGATGTACTGGAGCTCCTTATATATTATTTGTTTCTTTTCTCTTTCTGCCTTCAGAATTCTTTCTTCATCTTTGACTTTTGGGAATTTGATTATTACATGCCTTTGAGGTAGTCTTTGGGTTAAATCTACTTGGTGTTCTATAACCTTCTTGCATTTGAATATTGATGTGGTTCTCTAGGTTTGGACAGTTCTCTGTTATTATCTCTTTGAATAGATTTTCTTTGCTGATTTCTCTCTTCACCTCCTCTAATGCTTAGGTTTGTTCTTTTGAGGCTATTTTCTAGATCTAGTAAGTGTGCTTCATTGTTTTTATTTTTTATTTCTTGCTTTACTGTTTTTTATTCTTTTTTCTTTTGTCTTCTCTGACTGTATATTTTCAAATAGCCTGTCTTTAACCTCACTAATTCTTTCTTCTGCTTGATCAGTTCTGCTGGTAAGACATCTGATGCATTCTTCAGTATGTCAATTACATTTTTCAGGTTGCGAATTTCTGCTTGATTTTAAAAAATCATTTCAATCTCTTTGTTAAATATATTTGATAGGATTCTGAATTCCTTCTCTGTGTTGTCTTGAGTTTCATTGAGCTTCCTCAAAACAGCTATTTTGAATTTTTTCTCTGAAAGGCCACATATCTCTGTCACTCTGAGATTGGTCACTCATGCCTTACTTAGTTTATTTTGTGAGGTCATGTTTTCCTGGATGCTCTTGATGCTTGTGGATATTGGTCAATGTCTGGGCATTAAAAAATTAGTTATTTATTGTAATCTCCACAATCTGTGCTTGTGTGTACCCATCTTTCTTTGTTCCTTTTTTTCCGAGACAGAGTCTCACTCTGCCACTCAGGCTGGAGTGCAATGGCATGAACATGGCTCACTGTAGCCTCAGCTTCCTGGGTTCAGGCTATCCTCTCGCCTCAGTCTCCCAAGTAGCTGGGACTACAGGCACATGCCACCATGTTCAGCTGATTTTTTTTTTTTTTTTTTTTTTTTTTTGTAGACACAGGATCTCAGTTTGTTGCCCAGGTTGGTCTTGATCTCATGGATTCAAGTGGTCCTCCCTCCTTGGCTTCCCAAAGTGCTGGAATTATAGTCATGAGCCACCACATCTGGGCATGTTCTTCTTCTTTTTCTTCTGCTTCTGCTTCTGCTTCTTCTGCTTCTGCTTCTTATTTATTTATTTATTTGTTTGTTTGTTTATTTTTGAGACAGAGTTTTACTCTTGTTGCCCAGTCTGGAGTGCAATGATGCAATCTTGGCTCACTGCAACCTCCACCTCCCGGGTTCAAGTGATTTTCCTGCCTCAACCTCCTGAGTAGCTGGGATTACAGGCATGTGCCACCATGTCTGGCCAATTTTGTATTTTTAGTAGAGACAAGGTTTCTCCATGTTGGTCAGGCTGGTCTTGCACTCCCGACCTCAGGTGATCTGCCCACCTTGGTCTTCCAAAGTGCTGGGTTTACAGGTGTGAGTCACTGGGCCTGGCCTTCCCTCCTTCTTGAGAAGGCTTTCTCAGAATTCAAAGGGAACTGAGGGTTGTGATCTAAGTCTTTGGTCACTGCAGTCATATCTGCTTTAGAGGCACCTCAAGCCCAGTAACACTATGATTCTTGCAGACTCATAGAGGTACCACCTTGGTGGTCTTAAGATCTGGGAGAATTCCCTGGATTACCAGGCAGAGCCTCTTGTTCTTTTCCTTCACTTTCCCCAAACAAATGGAGTCTCTCTCTCCATGCTGTCTGGAGTTAGGGGAGGGGCGACACAAGCACTCCTGTGGCCACCAGCACTGGGACTGTAGCAGGACAAGCTGCAGACAAGACCCCTCAGATACTAGGTTGAAGAAGGAAGAGGCTTTATTCGACCTGGAGTGTCGGCAGACTTGCATCTTAAGTATGAGCTCCCTGAGGAAAGGGTTCTTGACCCTTTTAAGGGCTTACAACTCTAAGGGTTCCATGTGAAAGGGTCGTGATAGATTGAGATCTATAGATAAGACATGTGGTTAGAGTGGGGGGTTAATCTTTTAACCTCAGGGGGGTCATTAGTGGCACCAGCTGGTCTTGCCACTGACTTCATTCCTGTTGTTTTCCAGCTCTTACTTCCTCCTTCTCTTCAGAGACAGGAGACAGTAAAAGAAATGGCCTCTCTCCTCATTCCCCCTCTTTGAGAACCTCACTCACTAGTGGGAGTTCTTACTCTCATAGTCACCTCCCAGGTCTTCCTGTGAGACAAATCAATAGTGATTCGTGTAATACACTTGTGCTGAGGTCTTTTGATGAACTAAGGTGGTAGAAATACAGGTAACATACAGGGGAGTAATTCACAGGTTCCTAACACTATTATTATTAAAAGGTCTGAAACACTGGTTTGGGAGAAAGCCTGTGGACCTTCCCTTGCACTTAAATATTTACTCAGGGATCCAGTCCAGTTCCATTGATTCCTAGAGATACATACTCTCCTGTTTTCCAATGCGGCTCAAGTAATTCTAATGAGTTACAGTGACCAATAGTGCAGGAAGAGTTACTCTTTCCTTTTTGAAGTAGGATGGGGTCCTTCTTATCTTTTCTCTAGGTGGCCTAAATGACACAGGACCAGTAACTACATTCGTCACTACACAGTTCTAATTCATGACAAACATACTTATTTTCTACTATACCGTCCCTTTTCCAGTCTAGAGAGCCACACCCTATTCTATTTCCATACAGGTCACTGTTGATTGCTGCACAGGCATCAAATTTTAAGACTCCTTTCTCTTCTGTTCTAGTTATTACTTCACTCGTATCAACTTTTCCCCAGTTGCCAGTCCTCAATCTTATTTCAAAAACTGTAGTCATAGGGGGCTCAGATGCGTTATAGCACACATCAGGTTGGTCACTTCCTGGGCTGCATACCTTGTACTGGGTGGCATTATATAAACAAGTCCTTTTTAGAGTTCCAGTACATTCATAATAACTATAAAACAGAGAGACTATTTTAACTTTTTGCCCTACCTCAGTAACTTGATGTCATTGGGAACAGTCCTCAGTCTGACGAAGATCAGTTGAAGTCATTGCTGTACAAGTCCAAAATTTAAGGAAAATGAGATGCATCTCTTGGCTTGGCTAAGTTAAGAAGAGTTTCCTCATGCTTCAGCCATGCGTGGACCAGCCAGCTTCTGGGTGTGACTGGAGCAGGGATTATGGTCTTCTTCAGAGTCACTTTTCAGAGGTTGTACTGGCTTGGTCTTACCTCCCAGGTCTCAGGTGCTGCAGGTTTTACATGGCTGTGGTGGAATCAGGTTGGGATTCCATCTACCTTTATGGCTGTGGTCAAGACGATGGTCTGGGGTCCTTTCCACAGTGGCTGCAAGGGGGCTATGTTACAATCCTTGATCCACACCTGATCACCTGGGGAGAAAGGGTGAACTGGGGAGAATAAGCTGACAGGGTACCTCTCATTTACCCTGGCTAAAATTGTTTGTGTAGTTTTCCCTAGAGCCTGTAGCTGTCACTGTAACTCAATTTCACCTAGCTCTGAAGGAGTGCCTGGAAGTCCCCGTAGTATGGCAGGCGACCTGTGATATAATATTTCATAAGGGGAATATCCTGTTCTTTTAGAAGGGTTACATCTAATCTTAAACAATACCATAGGGAAAACTTGTACCCAATTTAATCCTGTTTCTTGACACACTTTCTCTAAACTACTTTTGATAGTCTGATTCATCTGCTCTACTTTTCCAGAACTCTGTGGTCGGTAAGCGGTATGTAGTTACCATGTGATCCCCAATACCTTTGCTGTCTTCTGTACCAAGTCAGCCACAAATGCCAGCCTGTTGTCTGAGCCTATTTGTAAGGGCAGTGCAAACCTAGAGATGAGATCTCAGAGAAGCACACAGGTTACTTCACGAGTTTTCTCAGTTCGTGTTGGAAAGGCCTCCACCCACCCAGATTATGTACACACTAGAACTAGCATATACTTGTTACCTCCACATTTGGGCATCTCAGTGAAGTCTACTTGGAGATCCTCAAAGGGATCTGCTCCGTAAGCTTGTATGCTGGGTGGGACATTTGGACCTTGCCTACCATTGTGCTGCTGGCAGGTGACACATTGCTGCACCACTGTTGTGGCAAGGGCTGACAGATGCGAGCTGTAGAAGTACCGGCCTAACAACTTTTCAAGTGATTCTTGGCCTAGGTGGGTGGTCTCATGAACAGCCAGTACTGGGTGGTCTCATGAACAGCCAGTACGACTGCAGCTCCTAGCAGTTGTAGCATGACTATTCTTCTATCTGATAACTGGATCCATCCCTCATCACCTGCCTTCCCTCCGCCTGGAGAAAGTCCTTCTCTTCTTTACAATAAGTAGGTACAAGGTCAGGTGCCTGAGGGAGCAGGGGTGCCATGATTGATGCCAGGTAGTGGGTGGATGTTGCTTTTCAAGCCTCTGAGTCAGCTTGGGAGTTCCCCAAGGCAATCGCGGCGAAAGCTCACTGGTGTCCTCTGCAGTGCATGACTGCCATCTTTTGGGGTTTTCACAGTGCCTCTAATAATTGCAGGATCTCTTGCTGATGTCTTTTTCCCCAGTGTTCAATAGGCCTTTTTCTTTATATAACGCCCCATGCACGTGGAGGGTTAAGAAGGCCTACAGAGAGTCAGTGTAAATATTTACAGTCTTATCTTCACTTAGCTCTAAGGCCCAAATTAAAGCAATGAGTTCGGCCTTCTGGGCTGAAGTACTCTGGGGCAATGATTTGGCTTCAATAACTGTCCAGCGTTACCACTGCATATTCCGCACACCTCTCTCCTTGTGGGTTGACGAAGCTGCTCCCGTTCACGTACAGTTCCCAGTCTACTGATGTCCAAGGATGGTCTTGGAGGTTGGGCCTGCTAGAATAAATTGAGTCCAACACCTCTTCTACACAGTTAGGTTCAACTGGGTTCTCTGATACCAGGAGTAAGGTGGTGGGGTTCAATTTGTTGCAAATGTCAATGGTTATGTGGCGATTTTCAAACAGCAAACTTTTTTACCTAGTTAGTCTAGCATTCGTCAATGATGTCCTTTGGTATTCATTAAAGTCACCACAGCATGGGGGGCCTTTATATTCAGGTTTTGCCCAAGAGTCAGCTTATCCACTTCTTGTGCTAGCAGGGCAGTTGCAGCCAAGGCCCTCAAACATGGGGGCACCTTTAGAAACCCCATCTGGTTGTTTAGAGAGGTAGTCCACCAGCCTCGGCCAGAGTCCCATGATCTGGGTCAAAACTCCATCCGCCATCTTTTCTCTCTCTGATACATATAGTGTAAATGGCTTTGTTAGGTCAGGCAGCCCCAGGGCTGGGGTCGACATGAGTTTCTCTTTTAATTTATGAAAAGCTCACTGCTGTTGGGACCCCCATTTGAAAGGTTCCTTGTCACCACCCTTTGTGACTCTGCACAGGGGCTTGGCCAGTACTGCAAAGTTTGGGATCCATAACCTGTAGAACCGCATGGTTCCTAAGAATTCCCTCTCCTGCCTTCTGGTATTAGGCTCTGGTAGGTTGCAAATGACCTGCTTTCTTTCTGATCCCAGGCTGAGCTCCCTCTGTCAGAGAGTAAATCCCAGGTAATGTACCTGCTGTCTGCAGATCTGAGCTTTCTTCTTGGACACCTTATACCCACAGTCCTCCAAGTGCCGAAGTAGGCTATCCATTCCCTTGGCACACCTGACTGCTGTGGGGTTTCCCAGTGGGAGGTCATCGATGTACTGGAGCAACACACAGCCTAGGTCTCTGGTGGGAAACTTCTGGAGGTCTCAAGCCAGCACATCACCAAGGATGGTGGGGGGGTTATTGAACCCTTGGGGAAGCCAGGTCCAAGTGTACTTAGTGGTGACACCTGACCCCAGATCCTCCCACTGAAAGGCAAACAGTTTCTGGCTCTCAGGAGCTAGTCTGATGCTAAAGAAAATGTCCTTCAGGTCCAGGTAGGTGAGCCAGCTGTCCTCAGCTGGCAGTGACACCAAAAATGTGTACAGGTTAGGTACCATTGGGTGCAAAGTCACTGTAGCTTGGCTGACCAAGTGCAAATCCTGTACCAGCCTGTAGTCCTTGGCCCCTGGCTTGGGAACAGGCTAGACAGGAGTGTTCCATGGAGACTGACAAGGGACTGTAATTCCAAAGACCCTCAGGCACTTGAGATGGAACTGGATACCTTCAAGAGCTTCTCTGGGGACTGGGCACTGTTTTTGACTGACCGGCTGGACTCTAGGCTTAACTTCTGTGAGTATGGGTCCCTGGCTGATTGTCAACCCTGGAGGGTTGTCTTCTGCCCTCACCTTTGGCCAACACTTAGCCAGAGGTGGTCCTATCTCTTGGCCTGGCTCAGTCAAGAAGAGTTTCCATTCCACCTCCCGAGGAACCATAAGGGCCATTATGACTCCCATACCAGGTACCTTTAGCTGTAAAGAGCCATGATTTCTAAAAGAGATGGTGGCTCTCAGCTTGCTAAGTAGGTCCCTTCCTAGCAAAGGTAAGGGACAGTCAGGCATGTACAGGAACTGGTGAATCACTTCATGCCCCCCCACAGTGCAGGTCCGGGGCAAACAGAAAGTTGGCTTTGCCAAAGCCACTGTGACTCCAAATATATCAATAATCTTTTTGGATAAGGGAGTGACCGGGGTGGTTAATACTGAATGTTCAGCGACAGTATTGACAAGAAACTCAATATCCTTTCCCCCAACTGTCATCCTGACAATGGGCTCTTTGGGGGCACATGAGCCCAGTCCCCTCAGACCAGTAACCCTTCTGCCATATTGAACAAGGCCCCTTCATCCTTGTCTGAGGCCTTCTGCTCAGAGTCACCTTGTTTCCCTTTCAACTGGGGACACTTGTCCTTCCAATGTCCTATTTCCTGACAGTAAGCACATTGATTATGCTGCAAGTATGGATGGCCAGACTGGGTATTTTTCCTCAGGCCCCTGTTCTCTGGTCCCTTTTGGGGGACCCCTCTTATAGTTGTAGCTAGCAGTTGGCATTTTACCGGGCTTGGCATTCGCTCTCTCTGCAGCTTACCACATCTCTATTCACAAACACCTGATTGGCTATCTCCAATAACCATGACGTATTCATGCCTGTGAACCCAGCCTGTTTCTGAAATTTTCTTTTAATGTCTTCTGCATTCTGACTAAATAAAGCCATATTAATCATGCCCTGATTTTCAGGGCTATTGGGATCAAAGGGAGTATACATACAATGGGCCTCACATAGTCTCTCGTAGAATTGTGCCAGGCTGTTATCTTTACCTTGAATGACCTCAGAAACTTTGTTAACATTTATGGCCTTCTGAGCTCCCTTCTCTAGCCCTTCCAGAAGGGCTTCCCTGTACTGGTTCAGCCTTTGCATACCCTGTCTTTCATTTGGGTCCCACTGGGTGTCTGTTCCTGGTAATTGGACCCTCACATACTCTTGGGGGTTTTGGTAATCAGCTGGAACGTGTTCTTCCAGCCACTTAGTCGCTGCTTGGAGCACTCTCCTCCTTTCATCTGTGTTAAAGAGGTATACAAGCAACTGGTAGCAAAGAGCCCAGGTGGGGTTGTGGGTCTGGATAATAGTTTGGAGCAAATCAATTAGAGCTTGTGGCTTTTTGGCATAGGATTGGGTATTGTTCTTCCAGCTGAGGAGATCAGCAGAAGTGAAGGGCTGATACACAAAAACACACCTCTCCACCATATGCCCCTCCTCATCTACCCCAGTATACCACTCCTCTCTCAGGGGCACTTGTATCCCAGTCTTAGGTCACAAATGAGCTGCCAAAGGAGCGATCTCTCCCGAGGCTTTGCATCCTTTGCTTTCTATTCTGGGTTGCCTAGGGGTATGTAGGCCTTATGGAAGCTTGGACGCAGTAGGGTCAGGAGTGGGAGGCCTTTCTTCCTGGTGAAAGGGGGGCCACTGGTGCTGTTTCTTGCCGTGAATCCTCTGATGTTGGATCGGACAGGACTTAAGGAGCTGGCTCCCCTCGGCGGGTGGAGCAGGATTCTTCCTTGGCTGTCTGTCCCTTTGCCACTAGTACTACTGCTTCCTGTCCTCTTAACCACTGTGGTTGGTCTAAAACCAGCTGTAACCAAGTGTCTATATATGGAAACTGGTCTGGGTGTCCTGGCTTACCAATCACTTTGTGCCATACCTTTGAAACAAGGGACCTGTCTAGGTTTCCTTCTGATGCCCAACCCACTTCTAATGCTGGCCAGTCTATTTCACACGAAGTCCTAAGTTTTCCTGGTGTCATAGTAACTCCACAGTCTCCATTAAATCTTTTCTTGAAATTTTTCAACATAGTTCCTAGCAGAGTGGGCTTATTTTGCGTTCCACTCATTTTCCTCCTGAGAAAAAACAACACTCACATCACAAGAAGGAAAAGGTAAAGGGGTCACTCACCTCACCCATCTCAAACTCAAGCACTCACTCACTTTCACTTTCCTTTTTGCAAACAGGTCAAGCCAAATCAAAATCAATACTGAGACCAAAGTGTTGACAATGGCACACCGTGGGTGATCAGGCCATGCTTCCACTCAAATGGAGTGGGCAAGTTCCCAGGACTGGTCCTACCGTATCCCAGATGTCTGGACCCCAAGCGCCAGTGCCTTCCCAGTGTTCAGCCATCGCGTTGATTGCCCATAGGGATCTGCTGTGCACCACTCTGATGAGGAGTTCCGCCAGAGCAAATACCTACCCAGGAGTGGTCTCAGAATCTGCATTGCTCAAGCTGGCTGGCATTCCCCTCAGGGATGCTCTGCAGGGCAGAGCTAAGTCACATAAGGGGCTTCCTCAACTGTCCATTAATCACCTCACTTCCCGGTCAGGGAACCAAGAAATGTAGCAGGATGAGCCACAGACAAAACCCCTCAGACACTGGGTTAAAGAAGGAAGAGGCTTCATTTGGCTGGGAGTATTGGCAGGCTTGCATCTCAAGAACCAAGTTCTCTGAAGAAAGAGCTCCTGGCCCTTTTAAGGGCTTACAACTCCAAGGGGTCCATGTGAAAGTGTCCTGATAGATTGAGATTTATAGATAGTACATGTGATTAGAGTTAGGGGGTTAATCTTTAACCCCTCTCATCAGTGGAAGGTGAAGGTGAAGAGAAAGCAGGCATATCTTACCTGGCCAGAGCAGGAGGAAGAGACAGATGGGAGGTACACACATTTTTAAACAACCAGATCTTCAGAGAACTCTATCATGGAACAGCACTTCAGGGATGGTGTTAAACTATTAGAAACCACTCCCATGATCCAATCACTTCACATCAGTTCCCAACTCCAGCATTGGGGATTACATTTCAACATGAGATTTGGGCAGGAACACAGATCCAAACCCAATCAAATCACCAAGGAGTCAGGTCATTCAGTTTTTCTGTAGCATTATTATCTAAGAGAACTAATTTGTTAAAATTCACATCCCTTGCAAAATAGAAAAGTATATGTAGAGATAATAGAATCACAAGTATCTAGATTATTTCCATCAATTTTAAGCATGACAATTTTAAAGGAATAAAGACAAAATGGAAACTATTTGATGGTGATAAGCAATATGACGAGAGAGAATTCTGATGCATGACATATTACTGGTTGCTGAAGGAATTCTCATTTAACTTGGCATACAGATGACTAGAATATATGCCAATGTTGTATATAACACAAAAGAGTGTAACTGGGACTAATGACGAAAATTTCCAGGAGGGTTCAGTTCCGTACAAAAATGTGAGCACTATACAGTGATACCACGGACTTCCCTGGAACACTTGTAAGTTTGTTGGTTTTCATTTTCTCAAGTTAGAGGTGTTTAAAAGTAGGCAAGATAGCAATTGGCAGGGAAAGTGTAGAAGAGCTGGCTCTTCTAATTCTTAATATTCACGTTTCTCAGTAAGGACAAAACTGAAAGATTCCACATGTAAAACCTATTATATATCAAGAGAGTGTTTCATCAAAAAAAAACTTGGCTGCATGTAAATCTAATTTTTAAAAATATATTTTTCACAGCTTTCAGCTAACATATTTGAATATTATAGGTACCTACTGAAGCCTCACAGTGAATTTAATTCAATATATCACATATTCAAACCTAGTGAAGGATCATACACATATTTTTGTTATTAGTAATAATAAGATAAATAGCATTTTATTGACTAATAATATCATGGATGTTGTTCTAAATGCTCTTACCCAATAACTCATTGAATTATTAAATTAAGGCAATAAAAAGTCAGCTAGCTGCTCAAATGTCATTCAGTAAATTGTAGAATAAAAACTCAAGCTTTACGGAAGCCATTATCCTCAAGAAACTAACACGGGAACAGAAAAGCAAACACCATATGTTCTCACTTATAAGCGGGAGCTGAACAATAAGAACACATGGACACAAGGAGGGGGACAACGCACACTGGGGCAGGGGCAGCGGGAGGGAGCTAATGCATGCAGGGCTTAATAACTAGGTGATAGGTGGATAGGTGCAGCAAACCACCATTTTGGCACATCTTTACCTATGTAAGAAAACTGCACATCCTGCACTTGTATCCTGGAACTTAAAATTAAAATAAAATAAAATTTAAACAACAACAACAACAACAAAAGCCCTCAAGCTTCAGTTTATCTAAAACACATGGGTCACTTTTCTGTAATTTAATCATTTTAACCATGCTTGTTTTATTTTTTTTACTTATTTTACCACGAAAATTATTTTAATATCCACTTTCTCTCTTCTATATAGCTAATATAAAAGAAATGTAGATCAGCAGTATGTATAATGAATTTCACTAAAGGGGTATAATTAGTGTAAAACATGTCTGTAGCAGAAAGACCATGAAGACAAGGAATTGCTATTATATTTCATATAATAAATGTAACAATAATTGTTGGAGAATAACAAAGAATAATAAAACAAACAGTATTTTAGAATTTGGTAAAATGTATTTATTATGCTGACTTTTGTCTTTTGGATGGGTCATATCTGAGTCATGAATATTTTGGTAAGATCTGTGATACTTCAAGATCATGATGAATGAGTCTTTTCAAGATGGGAGGCAACTGGCTCTGACTTTCAGCCCTGGGAAAATCTATGAGCCTTGACGTTGTCTGCCTTTTATAGAAAGTAAGATTTTCCTTGAGACCTTTGACCTCAGATAAGTTTATTTGCTTGCCTTTCCTTGCTCCCTAAAGACTTCTCTGGGCAGCAAACTTACTCCCTTCAGTCAAAAAAAGTAAAATATCACACATGATTTTAAAAGTCTGTTATAGTTTAATACATGTGCTGGATGATCGAGATAATAACATTTTGTGTGACCTTATCTGTATATGAAAAATAAAAGAGGATTATTGAGACCACTGTCTGGGTAACTCAGGCAAAAGCTATTATAATTAGGGTTTTGAATGAGTTACCAGGATTAAAGTGATGATTAACTTTGGTCAGTAGATCATGTAACTATATAAGTGGTATAGTCATAATTTGAATTTTTTATTCCAATCTGATAGAGGAAACTGGCTAAACTTTGACACAAAAGAACAAAATCATAAGATACCAAAAGCGACAATGAATTACTAATTAGCTAGCAGTAAAATGTGAGTGAATTACTAGAAAAATATAGATAAATCACAGTTTTCTACAAGGAGAACTAGACACAGGCAAGGAGCTGAAATATATACAGATCAGGCAGCTGATTAGTGTTAGCGAAAAAGTCTGTCTATGTGATTTCTCATGAATTGGGATTCCCCAGGAATAATAGCTCAGTGATTTGCTATCCATGGAGACAAAATGCATATGTTTTTTCCACCCTTTCAAACTTCTTCTGCCTGAGGTCAATAATAAATACTGTAATTAGAGTAGTTTGTGAAATATGAAAGGAGTGGGGTGAAAACAGAGGAATTGCACAGGTGGGAAAATGCCCATTAAGGTTGTACTCCAAGAATGTGCAGCATGACAGCTCGATGTATTGAATTCCAACCACCTGGGCATCTTTGCACTTGCTGAAACACTCTATACATACTAAATGGGTTCTTGGTAATGCTGAAAATTTATGATTTGGGCGAAGAATAATTTTAGGAATTATAAATAATTTTATGGAATAATCCTCTTCTGTGATTTAAAAGTGACTCAAAGTCAAGATGTTCTCCAGCATCATAAATAGTTTTTCATTAAGTTTTCATGTTTGCCTCCTCTCTTTATCAAATGACCTAGAAATAGCACCATCTGGCCAAAAAGATACAGTTTATTCCACCATATGCTTTCTCTGTCCTAATCTATGTGTTAAAATCTAAATACTTTTATTTTAAAAGTGGTTATAAAAAATCTGGTGTATGTACTTAGATATGACCAGTGTTAGTTAGTTTCTAAAAAGTCTTTGCATAAGTCGTGTATTATTTATATTGCTATAAAATAGAAGCACTGCTTGTCCGTCTGCTTACTTAATGGTCAATTATTTTCATCAAGAGTCAATAATTTGGTGCCAAGAAAATTCAATGATTAAGAGAAAAACTTTAATAAGCAACTTTGAAACAACTGGATAACTATATTGAGAAAAAATGAATCGTTTTGCTTTACAGACAAAAGTAAATTTGGGATGAATTATAGATCTAAGGGTGAAAATCTGAAACATAAACTTGCTAGAAGAAAACCTAAGAGAATTAAGTGACATTGAGGAAGGCAACAGTTTCATAGGACACAAAAATGCTACTCATAAAAAAAAATACAACTGGAATTCACTCAAGTTAAAAATTACAAATCAATCAAAAGACAATATTAAGAAAATGAATAGGTAAGCTATAGATTGGAAAAATATCTATAATACTTAAATGTGAAGGAGAACTTGTATGAAGGATACAGGTAACCCTTGAAGAATGCAGGAGTTAGGAGTGCTGATCCCCTGCACAGTCAAAATCTGTGTACAACTTCTGACTCCCAAAAAACCTAACTACTAATAACTACTGATTTGTTGTTGTTGTTGTTGTTTGTTGTTGTTTTCTGAGCCAAGGTCTCACTCTGTCTCCCAGGCAGGAGTGCAGTGCAGTCATGCAATAATGGTTCGTTGTAACCTCCACCTTCTGGGCTCCTATTGCAGGTTCCTGAGTAGCTGGGATTGCAGGCATGCGCCACTATGATTAGGTATTTTAATTTTTTTGTGGAGATGGGAGTCTCAGTATGTTACCCAGGCTGGTCTTGAACTCCTGGGTTCAAGCGATCCTCCACCTCAGCCTCCCAAAATGCTAGGATTACAGGCTTGAGTCACAACACCTGGCTGTCGCCTGCTGTTGAGCGGAAGCTTTACCTATCACTTAAACAGTCAACTAATACATACTTTGCATATTATATGTACTATGTGCTGTATCGTGACAATAATCAGGAGAAAAGAAAGTGTTATTAAGAAAATCATAAGGAAAAAATATATTTACTATTAATCAAGTAGAAGTGGATCATCATAAAGGTCTTCATCCTTGCCATCTTCAAGTGGAGAAGGCTGAAGAGAAGGAAAAAGAGGAGGTGTAGGTCTTGTTGTCTCAAGAATGGCAGAAGCTGAAGAAAATCCACTGATAAGTGGACTTCTGCAGTTCAGATCCATGTTGTTCAAGTGTCAACTATATATTAAAGCTCCTGATGATCAACAACAGAAGAAACAATAATTCAGTAGAATGATGATCAAAGCCTTGAAAACAAATTCCTCACAGGAAAAGATACACAAATGGTCTGATAGAACATGAAAATGTGCTCAACATCACGGGTCATCAAGGAAATGCAAATTAAAATGATAATTCTGAACCATTTCACACCCACTAGAATGACTGAAACTAAAAAGATTGGCGACAGCAAAAGTTGGCAAGGATGCGTTTTCTGTTGCTGCTAATACACATTTCCACAAACTTAGTGGCTTAAAACAACACAACTTTTTAATATATTGTTATGTGGTCAAAGGCCTAAAAATGAAGATGTTGGGAGGTCTGGGCTTCTTCTGAAGGCTCTAAGGGGATAACCTATTCCCATGCCTTTTCTACCTTGTGGAGGCCACGTTCATTCCTTGGTTTATGGCCTTTTCCTCCATTTTCAAAGCCAGGAGCAGAGCATCTTCTGCTTTCTCTTTCTCTCCTTCCCTGCTGTGTCTGCCACCATTATCATATCTCTTTGACTCTGACTCTCTTATCTTCCTCTTAAGACCCTGTGATTATACTTGATTCAGCAGATAATCCAGAATAAGTTTTCCATCTCAAGATCCTCTAATCCCATCTTCAAAGTTCGTTTTGCCATAGAAAGTAACAAATTCATAAATTTTCGGGATTAGGACATCTCTGGGGGCCATTATGTTGCCTAACATACAGAACAACTTGCATTCTCAAAAATTGCTGGTGGTGACATAAAATGCTACAACACTATTGAAAACCACTCTGGCAATGTCTGATACAGTTAAACATAGTTAAATATATATACAATCTAACATTATGGTCCCTCAATTTTGTTCTAGAGTCTTTATCCAAATAAAAATAAAACATGTGTCCATAAACGTATGTTACATAAAAATGCTTATAACAGCCTTAATTACAGTAGATAAAGTAGAAACAACTCAAATATTTATCAATAAGAGAATGGATTAACACATTTTGGTATTTTCCTATAATAGTGTACTATTCAGCAATAAAAAAGAAACAAATTAATGATACATGCAACCACATGCATGGATCTTAATGATATGTTGAGTGAAAAAAGTCAGACACACAAAAGACTACACACTGCATGATTCAATTTATAAGAATTCAGGAATATGCAAAACAAACTGATGTGTGTTGGTGGAAATCAGAAAGTAGTTCCCACTTCTAGATGAAAATTGAATAGAAAGGCATATAATGTAACTCTAGGGTGATACAAATGTTCTATATCTTACTTAGGGTGTTTGTTACAGGAGTGTATGAAATTATCATAACTCATCAAAATGAACATTTAAGATGTGTGCACTTTATTGAAGGCAAATTATATGGCCATAAAACAATTTTTAAAAGCAAATATGTTTTAAAATTATTCTATTAACATGACTTCAAGGCTCTATGTTACATTTTTCTTCTATTGGTCTCAATTTTGCCTAAAGGTGGTACAAATTTCATTATATTGAATCTGTGTCAAAACAAAAGACCACCACCACAAAACTTTGTTAATTCTGAACCTACTTAAGCATAAATAGTATATTCTCCTTTTTTCTTGATTTCTTCTGTCCCTTTTCCTGGAAAATTGATTATGATCACTGAAAGCAAGCAACTTGACCTGTTAGTAAATGGGAAAATATTTTTCTTAATTTTAATGTACCATGGAAAGCCCTATGGCAAACTATTTTTATTACGGTCAATTCTAACAACATTTGGATTATTAAATAAAATTTCTTGCATCTTTGATTGATGATTTTCTTTTATATTAAATTAAAGACATGGTATAGACCTAGAATCAATCTTTATCTCTGTTCTCTATTGCTATTCTATCTATCTAACCATTTATATACCTATAAATCTATATAGAAAACATAGTTTATTGTATGCTTATAATTTTTCATTTTGCACTGAACTTTCTGTTAGTTCCTTTCAGAATATTCTTATGATTATTCCCTTTATTTATTAGAATTATTTATTCCACCTAAAGAAGGAAAACCATTAGTAAAAACCATACTAAATGTTCCCTAGATCCTTTTTAAAACCACTTGGGCATATAAAGAGATTTTGTTTTCCCTTAACCCACATGGACTTCCTACAGTGAAATGCCATAGCATTTTATTCACTGAGTTAGGCAGCTGACATATTCATGTTAATCACTTCAACAAAACCAAAGCAAACATCACAGTTCTCCAAGAATATCTTACATTGAATAGTGATAAGTTAACTGTGATATGCAGGTGTTTTTTTTTTTTTTCCCTGTGGCCTCTATTTAACTCAATATTCTCAATATTGTCAAAATAACAGTTTCTTTTACTTGTGCTTTTCCAAGTAACTCTAGTTAATGATGCTTTCATTGTTTCTGAAATTATCTGTCAAACATGATTTTAGTGACATCTGTATAAGTTCACAGAGCTGAACTGCCTTCTAAATTATATCCACTCATTCCCAGGGATTTAATTATACATCTCAAAAATTGAATAATAAGACCAAAAAACATTTGAAAGTTTTTAGTAAAGCGAAAACTTACTTGATGCAGCTGCTCTCATTGTGAGAACAAGGAAGATCACTTAATTGATAATAAGATATACTCTATCATTATAATTCAATAAGGGATAGAAAAAGGAAGGTAGGTGGGTGAAGGAACTATGTCCGTTACTCAGATGCCTCTTCTGTCTTTTAGTTTGAAGAAATATGGCCTATATGTGCCTAGTGGACTACAGGTATCTTTCAGATGACCAGGTATCTTTCTGCTTACAAGTAGCATTGTGACCCTGCTGCCATTTATTTTTCACATTCGTACAATTATTTGCACTAATTGTGATGATTTTCTCAGAAATTTATTTTTAAAACTGTAAAATTAAAGAAAACTATATCCCAGACTTTTGATATGTTTACAGGGGTCCAGTGATATAAGAATATGATGTATATTGAGTTATATTGACACCAAAACATACAGTTTTGTAAGAATGAAACTTCAAACCCAAATCCAGCATTTTTTACCAAATAAAATGCCAATAATTGTTCTTATGATTATAGATATAGAAAAAAATCATTAAATATAGAATTGCACCAAGAAATGCAAAATATTTCCCAGCCTGTATGTGTCCCTCTGATTTTCTCTAACTACATAATGTTATTTTGGATAATTATTTAAAATTAGTTAATACTTATTCAAATTCACCTGTTATTGGAAGTTGTAACTTGTCTGAAAAAATAAACCTTTAGTTTATAAGATGTGCATTTTATAACTGATCCAACCCCAAAATAAATTACAATTTAAAGCTAGTTTTCCCAGTTAATAACAGTGAGGAAAAGGTCTGGTTTTTGATCTATGCAAGCTTTATTGTTTGCCATAGTATTCTGTAATGTGCATTTAAATTATCTTGTTCTTAAGAGTCCATTCATCAAGACATTGTCCATGCCATTACAAAGGTATTATCCACTCTGTCCAACTTTCTAATGGTGGCCTTAACTCCCAGAGAAACAAGAAGGGAAACTGGACAGATCGGTGAAACCCTTTGCCATTGACAGGAAAAAGAAATCAAAGGTTATTTCCTAGGCTGGGTCCAATGTAGCATGTTCATCTCAAGAGGGCATTACATGTATAACAATACATAGCATAAACTATCATTATCCCTCATTAGAAAATTGAAATGGTCTTGTCACTGGCCTATATAGCTGTAGCTTTTAACCTTTCAAAATTATCATCTCTGAAACTCGTGCTCTCGTCAATAAACAAATAGAAGAATGTAACTGCCTTGAATTAAAAGACAAACTCTATATTATTATATGCTAAGAGATTGACTCCTTAGTTTATTCACACAATGCCTAGTTTTATTAGACTTTTTCTTGCCTTCTCATCATTTATTTCCATATGTTTTTATAACTAATTGTTCCACCTTTTGACAACTCTACATCATTTATTCAGCATGGTATATAAATTTCTTGGGACTGCTGTAGGAAGTTCCTACAAACTGGGTGGTTTAAACAGCAGAAATTTATTCTCTCACAGTTTAGAAGCTAAAAGTCTGAAATCCAGGTTTCAGCAGGGTTGGCTGCATCTTGAGGACTGTGAAGGAAAACGTGTTTCATGCCTCTTTCCTAGCTTCTGAGGTTTTTGAGCAATCTTCGGTGTTCCTTTGCTTGCAGTTGCCATCACTCACACCTCTGCCACCAAAGTCACATGGCTGTCTTCATTCTCTGTGTGTGCCTGTATTCTGCCACGGTGTTATTTTCCTTCTGTATGTGTCTCTTCTTGTCCCTTTCTTTAGCACATTAGGTGTATTGAATTAAGGGTCTTCAGCATGACTCCATCTGTTTACTTACATCAGAATTATATCTTCAAAGATTATTTTGCCCAATAATGTCCCATTCACAGGTACTGGGGTTAAGACTTGGATATAGTTTGGAGGAGAACACAATTCAACCAACAACAAATGGGATATACTTTTAAGCTCCCTTCTACTTTTGCTTATTTTCTTTTCTCATTCTCTCATGTCTTGTCTCTATTTCCATTAAGATAAGCTTCTTCTACCTGATCTTAAAATTCCAGATAAAATATCCATTCTCTTTATAACTTCTCATACCCTTCTTGAAGTACACCCATTCTTTTATCGTATGAATTTTAACATGATAATTTTCATACAATCCTCAGAACAAGAGTTACAGTACCATGTCTAGTACATGTCATGTTCTCAATAAATGATTTTTAAATAAATAAATGGCACTTATATTTCATTATACTTAACATAATCTATTTGGATTTCTGCCCTCATCCGAATCTCATGTCGAATTGGAGGAGGAGCCTGGTGGGAGGAGATTGGATCATGGGGGCAAATTTCCCCCTTGCTGTTCTCATAATAGTGAGTGAACTCTCATGAGATATGATGGTTTAAAAGTGTGTCATACTTCCCTACTTCACTGCCTCTCTCTCCTGGCACCATGTGAAGAAGGCCCTCGCTTCCCTCTCACCTTCCACCATGATTGTAAGTTTCTTAAGGCCTTCCAGTCATGCTTCCTGTTAAGGCTGTGAAACTATAAGTCAATTAAATCTCTTTTCTTCATAAATTACCAAGTCTCAGGTAGTTCTTTATGGCAGTGTACAAACGGACTAATACAGCATATAAGACTACGTCTTATATATATACTTATGACAATTCTTAATAATAATTATCTGTTCAAATTAAATAATTGTGTAAAAATGATTGTTGAATCATTTATCTGGACATTAATACTTAAGAATCACCTTTCCTATCTTCTTTTTTTAGAAGTGGACAAAATTATTTCTCACAATTAAAAACATGTGTTTTCAGAGTCTTTACCTTCCTGCCATCTCTTTCACTTCAGATTTGTCTGTTATTTTAATTGAAGATAAACAATGAACATAATGTTTAATTTATGATAAAATATAATGTGGAAAATGCAAAATATTATTTAAGTATCTTTATTGTATGAAATTCATTATGATCATTGTTAAACAGAGAATTATTAGAGGTGTATAAACCACAAAATATTATTAGGAAGTTATATGATTATGGATGTGTCATTCACAGATGAAACCAATTGCAAATGCACCATTAGAAGTGGGCATTAGAAATTTATGAGATAAGATGAGAAGGTACTGGTGACTTTCTTTTTTAGTCAATGACTCTGTGTGAAATTTAAGTTTCAGTAAACTGAAGTTTAGAGAAACGTTTTTCCCCACAGGGTTAGATGTTACCATAAAATCTCTGATTCTATCTAAAAAGGTATGTTAAGTGTGTGGGCATTGAATAGCCAATTATAATGTTTATTCTAAAACAAATGACATTTGACAAAGAAACAAGAAGTAGCAATGTTTTCAACTTATCAGTGTAATTCACATGAATTATCTTTTTAGTACCTTAACTAATTTTCAAAAATAAAGGCACCTGTACTAGCCATATTTTCAGCCTGCTAGTATACTACATACTATAAATTCATATGCATTATACTATAAAAGCATATAACTCTGATATTAAACAATTATCATATATTTACTTGAATGTTCTGAGTATAACACAGATGACTATTACTGTCATAAAGTTTTATATTTATATTGTAACTGGCGATTCAAAATGTAGATTTCTCTAAATTTACCCTCCACAGTCCAAGTAGTTTCCTCTCATTTAAATGAAGTGTACTCTATATGTATATAAATATGTATGCTTTGTATAAATATATATATGTGTATGTATGGGCATGCTGATGTCCATATGAGTGTACTTTTTCATGAAAATGTCATCTAATTCTTTCAAAAATCTTTAGTCAGCAAACTTATTGTATTAATAGAACACAAAATTTGACTAGATATTTAAGGTCTGGGCTCTCCAATTTACTGGTTAACTTCTCACCATCAATTCGCATTCAGTAAACAAAAGTACTCACTGTTACCATCTCCTTCATTTTGTGTTTGTGCCCACCGAAGTCTGACTCCCCCTCAATGGGCCCTCTCCAATGCTCCCTCTTCCTTGAAATCTTGATTAATCTTCCCAAGTAGACTCAGAGTTTTTCTCCTTTAAATATTCTCCATACTTCAGTCTAACTTCAAGCATTTGGAACCTTGCTATACTTTATATTAATTGTAACAATCAAACATCTCTGCTTTGAAATTGTACACTCCTGCAGGATAGGGATTGTCCTAGTCAACTTTATGTTCCCATATGGTAGCACAGTGCCTGGACTAGAGTGGACATTCAGTAAATACTTGTTGAAATGAACTGGATAGAAAGACTTAGTGAAAATTCTAAAACCACCATCTACTAGTAAGGACCTGTGCCACAGGGAATCAGCCTCAAGTTACTCAGGCAGAATTTCCTATGTATGTCTAGTATTGAAACCAAGAAGTTACAATTAGAAATTAGAACAGACCATTTAATAATGTGTATCGGTAAATAGTATTACCTTTCCCTACTTTACCTGACAGGACAGAGTCTGCATTTTAATACTCTGCATTCTGAATCATTCTTATTGTTAGGATTAATAAATACGGAATCTTAGAGACTACGCTCACAGTGTGTGGATATTGGTGAGAATGCACAGAGGAAGAAAGTACTGCTGGGTGTTAGATGTTAGATTCTCACAGGAATGTAACATTGTGTTAGATTATAACTCTATTTATTCACCTACTACTTTCTCAGAGTTAATTCTTAAATTATAAATCTAGAGGCCTCAAAAAGGTGTTTCTGATCTGTTTTTATTTTAGCAACAAAGAAAATAGGCCAGAGCATTGAAAGTAGTTATACCGACTAATCTTAGGATTTAACAAAGGCATAAAATCTGTCATAATTCTACAGAAAACAGACTTAGTGCATTAATCCTCCTTCATGGAAAACTTTACCTTTAGTCATCCAGGTTATTTTTAACTCAATCAAAGAGGATTATAATATTAGCAGAGAATCTACAGAGAGCAATTCTGAACAAAAACCACTTATTCCTCATTTACCAGAAACAATTGACACTTCATGTTAATACGTGTTAGAAACGCTCAGGTAATTATGAATCCAAGATCTCTGGAGCAACCGGAATCATCCAGGAACATGGCCAATATTTCATGTGAAGTCTATGAATATCTATAGTGACAATTCACTAGTAGTCCACTGTAATTTGAGCAAAATAGAGTAACTGAAGCTATGCATAGAAGTTACTCACGCAGATGTCTTCATTTAGATATAGATGTTTTGAATGGCTGATAACACAGTCCATTATGTTGCGGAGGAAGTTTGGTACAATCTGTGAAGTTACTGATATTTGTTTTCTTTTGTTATATGTAGAGTCACCTATGTTAGATAATTTTGGGATAAGAATTTCAGGTAAACTGAATGATGGCATCTAATAAAATCAATCTAATCTTAAATACAATTTAAGGCTCATTGTACTTGGAGTGCATTATAAAAAGACAATGATATTTAACTAAAGAAGAAATTTTTTGGCTTTTTGTTTTTTTAATTTCCAACTTTTATTTTAAGTTCAAGGGTACATGCACAGGATGTGCAGGTTTGTTACATAGGTAAACATGTGCCATGGTGGTTTGCTGCACAGATTACCCCATTATCCAGATATTAAGCCCAGCACTCATTAGCTATTCTTCCTGATGCTCTTGCCCCCGCAGCCTGACCCTCTGAGAGGTCCCAGTGTGTGTTTCTTCTCACCGTGTGTCCATGTGTTCACATCATTCAGTTCCCACTGATAAGTGCGAACATGTAGTATTTGGTTTTCTGTTCCTAAAGCAGAGCATTTTAAAAGGATAGAGGCATTCATTCACTTCCATGACATCTGATTAGAGATGGATATCTTACAAAAAAACTTAAAGGTAGGATTTACAATCACATGCTCCTTTGAGAAAATAATTCACATTGAGGACAATTAAATTACTAAGAATTTTGCAATTGTAACCTTAAACTTTCTTAAGATTGGGCTTATTAGATATTATTTTTTAAATTAAATGACCTTAATATCAGAAACTGCTATCATTTATTATATTATATTTGAACTTACATAAAATAAAATTTACTTTCTGATAGCATCCAGTATTACGAGTTTTAACATAAGCATAGATTCTTGTAACCAGCCTTCCTAACAAGATAGAGAACAATTCCAATACCCTATGGAGTCTTGGATACTGCCATTTGCAGGTAGACAGTCCCACCAAACCTAACCACTTGCAGCAACCAATCTGTTTTATTTTCCTAATAGCTTTATCTTTTCAGAATGTCATGTAACTAGAAACATACAGTATGTTACTTTAGAAATGGCATTCTTTCACTTACCATTTGAGACTCATCCAAATTGTTTTGTGTAAAAACAGAGTGTTCCTTTTTCTTGCTCAGTAATGTTTCATTGTATGGGGATATAATGCAATTTGTTAATCCAGTCATTCCTAGAGAAACATTTGGGTGGTTTCCAGTTTGGGGTGATTGTAAGCAGCAGGTTTTGTGTGAACATAAGTGGGATTGCTGGGTTATACAGTAAGTCTATGTTTAACTGTACAAAAACACCAAACAGTCCCAGAGTAGCTGTACCATTTATATTTCTACCCGCGATATATGACAGTTCCAATTGTTTCATATTCCCACTAGCCTTTGCCACTTTGTTTCTGAATTTTAGCCATTCTAGTATGTTTTTATGTGCTCTTGTAATTAGCATTTTTATAATGAGTAATGATGTTGATCACCTTTTCAAGAGATTTCCTGTCATTAATATAGCACCTTTAGTATCACATCAGTTCAAATCTCTTAAACATATTTTTACTGTGTTTATTTACTTATTGTTAAAATTTGAGATTTCTTACATTTGGATGCAAGATATATGATTTAACAATGTTTTCTTATAGTATGTGGGCTGTTTTCTCATTCCCCCTTTTTTTTTTTTTTTTTTTGAGACAGAGTCTCGCTTAGTCGCCCAGGCTGGAGTGCAGTGGCGCGATCTCGGCTCACTGCAAGCTCCGCCTCCCAGGTTCACGCCATTCTCCTGCCTCAGCCTCCCGAGTAGATGGGACTACAGGCGCCCGCCGCCTCGCCCGGCTAATTTTTTTGCATTTTTAGTAGAGACGGGGTTTCACCGTGTTAGCCAGGATGGTCTCAATCTCCTGACCTCGTGATCCGCCCACCTCGGCCTCCCAAAGTGCTGGGATTACAGGCGTGAGCCACCGCGCCCGGCCTCTCATTCCCCTTTTGATAACAGAGCAGATTATTTTAATTGGATCAAACCCAGTTTATCATTTTTTTCTCTCATGGATTATCCAAGGAGTTTCTTTTTAAAATTTTTGAAAAACATTTTGTGGGTACTTAGTAGGTATATACATTTATGGGGTACATGGAATGGTTTGATGCAGGCATGTAGTGTGAAATATGCACATCATGGAGAATGGGGTGTCCATCCCCTTAAACTTTTATCCTTTGAGTTATAAATAATCCAGTCACACTCTTTAAGTTATTTAAAAATGTACAATTAAGTTATTATTGTCTACAGTCACCCTGCTGTGCTATCAAACAGCAGGTCTTATTCATTCTTTGTAACTCTTTTTGTTTTTATATTCATTAACAATCTCCACTTCTCCCCCAGCCTCCTCCTACTGTTTCCAGTCTCTGGTAACGATGCTCCTACTTTCTATGTCCATGAGTTCAATTGTTTTGATTTTTAGGTTTCACAAATAAGTGAGAACAAGCAATGTTTGTTCTTCCGTGCCTTGCTTATTTAATCTAACATAAAAATCTGCAGTTCCATCCATGTTGTTCCAAATGACAGGTTCTCATTCTTTTTAATGACTGAATAGTAATCCATTGTGTATAAGTAACACATTTTCATTAGGTATTCATCTGTTGTTGCTTCCAAATCTTAGTTATTGTGAACAGTGCTGCAACAAACATAGGAATGCAGATATATATTTGATATACTGATTTCCTTTCTTTTGGGTATATACTCAGCAGTGGGGATTGCTGGGTCATACAGTAGCTCAATTATTAGTTTTATTTAGGAACCCCCAAACTCATGTCCACAATAATTTACATTCCTACCAACAGTATACAAAAACGCCCTTTCCTCGACATCCTGGCCAGCATTTGTTATTGCCCGTGTTTTGAATATAAGCCATTTTAACTGAGGTGATATTATATCTCATTGTAGTTTTGATTTGCATTTCTCTGATGATCAACAATTTTGAAAACCATTTCATGTGTCAGTTTACCATTTGTAGGTCTTCTTTTGATAAATGTCTACTCAAATCTTTTGCTCATTTTTTGATCAGTTCATTATATATTTTTTTCTATAGAGTTGTTTGAGCTCCTCGTATGTTCTGATTATTAATCCCTTGTCAGATGGGTAGTTTGCAAATATTTTCTTGCATTCTGTGGGTTGTCCTTTCACTTTCTTGATTGTATCCTTTGCTGTGCAGAAATATTTTAACTTGATGTGATTCCATTTGTCCATGTTTGCTTTGGTTGCCTGTGCTTGTAGGATATTGCTCAAGAAATTTTTGCCCAAACCAATGTCCCCATAATCCCTGTGTGTCAAGGGAGAGACCAGGTGGGGGTAATTGTACCATGTGGGTGGTTTTCCCTGTGCTGTTCTCATGACATTGAGTGAGTTCTCACAAGATTTGATGGTTTTATAAGTGTTTGGTAGTTCCTCCTGTATTCATTCTCCTTCCTGCCACCTTGTGAAGAAGGTACCTTCACCTCCTGCCATAATTCTAAGTATCCTGAGACCTTGCCAACCATGCTGAACTGTGAGTCAATTAAACCTGTTTCTTTATAAATTACCCAGGTCCAGGCAGTTCTTTATATCAATGTGAAAACAAACTAATACAGTAAATTGATACCAATGTATTCGGCATGGCTTTGACCAAAATGCTGATAGTGATATGGACAAGTGATATTCCAGGCTGAGGCAGTTTCAGATAGAGATGAGGAGCTTTTTGGGGCCTGGAATAAAGATGACACTTGCTATGCTTTAGCGTTTTTCCACAGCCCTAGGGATCTGTGGAGCTTTGAACATGAAAGATAATTTAGGGAATCTGGCAGAAAAAACTTCTAAGCAGCAAAGCATTCAAGATGTAACTTGGGTGCTTTTGAAAGCATTCAGTTTTATGCATTCAAAAAGAGATGGTTTGGAATTGAAACTAATGTTTAAAAGGGAAGCAGAGCATAAAAGTTTAGAAAATTTGCAGCCTGATGATGCATGACTGGAAAAGTCTCTGGAAACTTACAATCATGGCAGAATGGGAAGGAGAAGCAAACACCTTCTTTTTACAAGGCAGCAGGAGAGAGAGGAAAGAGCAAGGAAGTGCCACACTGAAAACCATCAGCTCTAGTAAGAACTCACTTATTTTCATGACATGAGAACAGCATGGAGTAATTGCCCCCGTGATCAAATCACCTCTCACCTGGTCCCTCCCTCCACACTTTGGGATTACAATTCCACATCAGATTTGGGTGGGGATACAGAGCCAAACCACATCACCATATACATCCTAAATATGTTTTGTTACATTCTTACTTACATATTTCATGTTTTATGCCACAAACCTACTAAATTCACTTACTAACTCTAGGAACTTTTTTGTAGATTTTTTGAGATTTTCTTCATAGACGATCATCTTGTCTATCACTGCAGATTTTTTTTTTATTATTATTTCTTCCTTTTCAATTTGCATGCCTCTTAAAATCTTTTTTCTTTCCTTATTGCACTTAACTGCACTTGCTAGGACTGGAAGCACTGTAATATTGAATAGAAGTACTAACATTTTATTTTCATTGCTTAATCTTTCCAATAGAGGTAGGTATTCAGTAGTTCCCCATTAGGTATAATGTTAGCTGTAAATTTTTAAATAGATATCTTCTTCAGATTAAGGAAATCACCTTCTAGGTTTGCTGAGAACTTTTTAAAATCATACATGAATTTTGAGTTTGTCAAATGCATTTCTTTATATATTGATATGATTATGTGTTTTTTCCTTGCTTAGTCTGCTATTATGTGGATCACATTGAATTTTTTTTTTTTAGTTGAACACTCTTGTCCCAGACTGTGGTCTATTTGGTGAACGTTCCATATGCAGTTGAAAGTAGATAGATAGATAGATAGATAGATAGATAGATAGATAGATAGATAGATAGATAGATAGATATTGCTTTTGTTTGATGGAATGTTCTCTAAATATCAGTTAGGTCAAGTTACTTGAAAGTATTGAAAGTATTTTTTAAGTCTTCTATATCTTTGTTGATTTCATTTGTTTGTTCTGTAAATTACTGAAAAGAGAGTGCTGAGGTTCCTAAGAATAATTGTGCATTTGTTGGTTTCTTCTTTCAGTTGTATCAGATTTTGCACAATGTACTTTAAAGCTCTGTTGATATATACATACACATTTAAGTAGAGTGGAATAAACAATTTTTTAAAAGAACTAAGTTGGAAGATTCGCATTAACTGATTTACTAAAGAGGCATAATATTAATAATTAATACAGTATTGTTTTAGCAAAATGACAGACAGAAATATGAAAATATGAATGTATCAGGAATACACTCACCCATGTATCATCAATTTGAAAAAGACACAAAGGTAAATCAGTGGCTAAAGAACAGTCACCAATAAATTGTGGTAAAACAAATCACCTATATGCAAAAATAAAAAGAGTAATGAATGAAAGACAAAAAGAAAAGAACTTGATCTACAACACACAAAAATTAAATCAGAATACATTGTACATCTAAATATAAAACAGAAAATTATATGTATTAGTCCGTTTTCACACTGCTGATAAAGACACGTCAGAGACCGGGCAATTTACATAAGAAAGAAGTTTACTGGACTTACAATTCCAAATAGTTGGGGAGACATCGCAATCATGGCAGAAGGCAAGGAGGATCAAGTCACATCTTACGTGGATGGCAGCAGGCAAAGAGAGAACTTGTGCAGAGAAACTCCCGTTTTTAAATCCATCAGATCTTGTGAGCTCATTCAGGATCACGAGAACAGTACTGGAAAGACCCGCCCCCATGATTCAGTTGTCTTCCACCGGGTCCCTCCCACAATATGTGGGAATTATGCGAGCTACAAGATGAGATTTGGGTGGGGACACAGAGCCAAATCATGTCATTAAATAACTTTGAGAAACAAAATATTCAGAAAAAATTGTGTGATCTTATGTTAGGCAAATAATTCTTAAATATGACACCAAAATTAAAATTCATAAACAAAAAATATTGATAAATGGATCTTTATCAAAATTTAAAACATTCATTCTTTAAAAGATATTGTTGAGAAAGAAACGACCCAGAAAATATTTGAAAAATGCATATTTAATACAAGATTTCTATTAGGAATATGTAAATAACTTTTAAAACTCAATAACTACAAAAATAACCCAATTAAAAACTGGCAAAATATTGAACTGACATTAGACAATATATAACAAGCACATTAAATGATACTCAATGTCATTTGAAAAATGCAAATTACAATCACAATGAGATTGATGTGGTACCATTACACAGCTTTAGAAAGTTAAAGGGAACAAAAAAAAACCCTACAATACTAAGTTCTAGTGAAGATGCGGAACAACTGGAAATACGCACTCTTGGTGGAAATGTATAGTGGTAAAAACAATTTGGAAAACAGTTTGGTGATTTCCTAGAGTTTTTATTTAACTTCATATCTTAGAAATCCTATACCTAGGTATTTTCTCAAGAACAGTGAAAACATATTTAGAAAGAACCTTGTGCACAAATTTTTATAACAGCTTATTCATATTTGTCAATATTTAGAAACATAAATATCTTTTTTATTAATATACTTTAAGTTCTGGGGTACATGTGCAGAACATGCTGTTTTATTACAAAGGTATACATGTGCCATGGTGGTTTCCTGCACCCATCAACCCATCATCTAATTAGGTATTTCTCCTAATGCTATCCCTCCCCTAGCCCCTCAGCCCCCGAGAGGCCCCAGTGTGTGATGTTCCCCTCCCTGTTTCCATGTGTTGTCCCTGTTACCATGTGTTATCATTGTTCAACTCCCACTTATGAGTGAAAACATGCAGTGTTTGATTTTCTGTTCTTGTGTTAGTTTTCTGAGAATGATGGTTTCCAGCTTCATCCATGTACCTACAGGACATAAACTTATCCTTTTTTATGGCTGCATGGTATTCCATGGTGTATATATGCCACATTTTCTTTACCAAGTATATTATTGATGGGCATTTGGATTTGTTCCAAGTCTTTGCTATTGTGAACAGTGCTGCAATAAACATACATGTGCATGTGTCTTTATAGTAGAATGATTTATAACCCTTTGGGTACATACCTAGTAATGTGATTACTGGGTCAAATGGGATTTCTAGTTTTAGATCCTTGAGGAATAGCCACTGTCTTCCATAATGGTTGAACTAATTTACACTCCCAAAAACAGTGTATAGTGTTCCTATTTCTTCACATCCTTTACAGCATCTATTGTCTCCTGACTTTTTAATGATCACCATTCTAACTGGTGTGAGATGATATCTCATTATGACTTTGATTTGCATTTCTCTAATGACTAGTGATGATGGGCTTTTATTCATGTTTGTTGACTGCATAAATATCTTCTTTTGAGAAGTGTGTGTTCATATCCTTTGACCACTTTTCGATGAGTTTTTTTTTTTTTCTTGTAAATTTGTTTAAGTTCTTTGTAGATTCTGGATATTAGCCCTTTGTCAGATGGATAGGCTGCAAATGTTTTTTCCCATTCTGTATGTTGCCTGTTCACTCTGAAAATAGTTCATTTTGCTGTGCAGAAACTCTTTAGTTTAATTAGATCTCATTTGTCAGTTTTGGCTTTTGTTGCCTTTGCTTTTGGTCTTTTAGTCATGAAGTCTTGTTGCCTTTGCTTTTGGTCTTTTAGTCATGAAGTCTCTGCCCACACCTATGTCCTGAATGGTATTGCCTAGGTTTTCCTCTAGGGTTTTTATGGGTTTAGGGTTTACATTTAAGTCTCTAATCCGTCTTGAGTTAATTTTTGCATAGGGTGTAAGGAAGGGGTCCAGATTCAGTTTCCTGCATATGGCTAGCCAGTTTTTTCAACACCGTTTATTAAATAGGAAATTCTTTCCCCATTGCTTGTTTTTGTCAGGATCGTCAAAGATCAAATGGTTGTATATGTATGGTGTTATTTCTGAGGCCTCTGTTCTGTTCTGTTGGTCTGTATATCTGTTATGGTACCAGTACCATGCTGTACTGTCACCTTATAGAACAGTTTGAAGTCAGGTAGCATTATGCCCCCAGCTTTGTTCTTTTTGGTTAGGATTTTGTTGGCTTTGTGGGCTTTCTTTTGGTTTCATATGAAATTCAAAGTTTTTTTTCTAATTCTGTGAAGAAAGTCAGTGGTAGCTTATTGGGGAAAGCACTGAATCTATAAATTACTTTGGACAGTATGGGCCATTTTCACATTATTGATTCTTCCTATCCATAAGCATAGAATGCTTTTCCATTTATTTGTGTCCTCTTTTATTTCCTTGAGCAGTGGTTTGTAGTTCCCCTTTGAAAGATCCTTCGCATCCCTTGTGAGTTGCATTCCTAGGCATTTTATTCTCTTTGTAGCAATTGTGAATGGGAGTACACTCATGATTTGGCTTTCTGTTTGTTATTGGTGTATAGGAATGCTTGTAATTTTGGTACATTGATTTTGCATCCTGAGACTTTGCTGAAGTTGCTTATCAGCTTAAGGAGATTTTGGGCTGAGACGTTGGGGTTTTCTAAATATCCAATCATGTCATCTGCAAACAGAGACAATTTTACTTCCTCTCTTCCTATTTGAATACATTTTATTTCTTTCTCTTGCCTGATTGCCCTGGCCAGAACTTCCAATACTATGTTGAATAGGAGTGGTGATAGAGGGCATCCTTGTCTTGTGCTGGTTTTCAAAGGGAATGTTTCCAGTTTTTGCCCATTCTGTATGATATTGGCTATGGGTTTGTCATAAATAGCTCTTATTATTTTGAGATCTGTTCCATCAATACCTAGTTTATTGAGAGTTTTCATCTTGAAGCGTTGGTGAATTTTGTCAAAGGCCTTTTCTGCATCAATTTAGATAATCATGTGGTTTGTGTCATTGGTTTTGTTTCTGTGATGATTACATTTATTGATTTGTATATGTGGAACCAGCCTTGCATCCCAGGGATGAAGCCGACTTGATCGTGGTGCATAAGCTTTTTGATGTCCTGCTGGATTTGGTTTGCCAGTATTTTATTGAGGATTTTTGCATCAATGTTCATCAGGGATATTGACCTGAAATTTTCTTTTTCTGTTGTGTCTCTGCCAGCTTTTGGTATCAGGATGATGCTAGCCTCATAAAACGAGTTGGAAAGGATTCCCTCTTTTACTATTGTTTGGAATAGTTTCAGAAGGAATGGTACCAGCTCCTCTTTTTACCCTTCGTAGAAGTTGCCTGGTCCTGGACTTTTCCTTTTTTTTTTTTTTTTTTTTTTTTTTTTTTTTTTTGGTTGGTAGGCTATTACTGCCTGAATCTTAGAAATTTTTATTGGTCTATTCAGGGATTTGACTTCTTCCTGATTTAGACTTGGGAGGGTGTACGTGTCCAGGAATTTATCCATTTCTTCTAGATTTTCTAGTTTATTTGCATAGAGGTGTTTATAGTATCCTCTGGTGGTAGTTTGTATTTCTGTGGGATCAGAGGTTATATCCCCTTTATCATTTTTTATTGTGCCTATTTGATTCTTCTCTCTTTTCTTCTTTATTAGTCTGGTCAGGAGTCTATTTTGTTTATCTTTTCAAAAAACCAACTCTTGGATTCATTGATTTTTTCAAGTGTTTTTCATGCTGTATCTTCTTCAGTTCTGCTCTGATCTTAGTTATTTCTTCTCTTCTGCTAGATTTTGAATTTGTTTGCTCTTGCTTCTGTAGTCCTTTTAATTGTCATGTTAGGATGTCAATTTTAGATATTTTCTGCTTTCTCTTGTGGGCATGTAGTGCTATAAATTTCCCTGTAGACACTCTTTTAAATGTGCCCTAGAGATTCTGGTACATCGTGTCTTTGTTCTTATTGGCTTCAATGAGTATCTTTTTTTCTGCCTTCATTTTGTTATGTACCCAGTAGTCATTCAGGAGCAGGTTTTCAGTTTCCATGTTGTTTGCTGTTCTGAGTGAGTTTCTTAATCCTGAGTTCTACTTTGATTGCACTGTGGTCTGAGAGACTGTTTGTTATGCTTTCCATTCTTTTGCATTTGCTGAGGCATGTTTTACTTCCAATTATGTGCTCAATTTTAGAATAAGTGTGATCAAGAGATGAGAAGAATATATATTCTGTTGATTTGGGGTGGAGAGTTCTGTAGATGTCTATTAGGTCCGCTTGGTCCAGAGCTGAGTTCAAGTCCTGGATATCCTTGTTAATTTTCTGTCTCATTGATCTGACTAATATTGACAATGGGGTGTTAAAGTCTCCCATTTTTATTGTGTGGGATTCTAAGTCTCTTTGTACGTCTCTAAGCGGTCGCTTTATGAATCTGTGTGCTCCAGTATTGGGTGCATACATATTTAGTATAGCTAGCTCTTCTTGCCGCATTGGTCCCTTTACCATTACGTAATGCCCTTCTTTTTTCCTTTTGATCTTTGTTGGTTTAAAGTTCATTTACCAGAGACTAAGAATACAACCCCTGCTTTTTTGTTTGTTTGTTTTTTGCTTTGTTTTTTTTTGTGTGTGTGTGTGTGTGTGTGTGTGTGTTTCTTTCCATTTGCTTGGTAAATCTTTTTCCATCCCTTTATTTTGAGCCTATATGTGTCTTTGCACATGAGATGGGTCTCCTAAATACAGCACACTGATGGGTCTTGAATCTTTATCCAGTTTGCCAATCCATGTCTTTTAATTGGGACATCTTTTAATTAGGCCATTTACATTTAAGGCTAATATTGTTATGTGTGAATTTTGAACCTGTCATTATGATGCTAGCTGGTTATTTTGCATGTTAGTTGATGCAGTTTTTTCATAATGTCAATGGTCTTTGCAATTTGGTATGTTTTTGCAGTGAGTGGTACCAGTTATTCCTTTCCATGTTTAGTGTTTCCTCCAGGAGCTCTGGCAAGGCAGGCCTGATGGTGACAAAATCTCTCAGCATTTGCTTGTCTGTAAAGGATTTTATTTCTCCTTCACTTATGAAGCTTAGTTCGGCTGGATATGAAATTCTGGGTTGAAAATTCTTTTCTTTAAGAATGTTGAATATTGGCCCCCACTATCTCCTGGCTCGTAGGTTTTCTGCTTAGAGATCTGCTGTTAGTCTGATGGGCTTTCCTTTGTGGGTAACCTGATCTTTCTCTCTGGCTGCCCTTAACAATTTTTCCTTCATTTCAACCTTGGTTAATCTGACAATTACGTCTCTTGGGGTTGCTCTTCTCAAGGAGTATCTTTGTGGTTTTCTCATTATTTCCTGAATTTGAATGTTGGCCTGCCTTGCTAGATTGGTGAAGTTTTCCTGGATAATACCCTAAAGAGTGTTTTCCAATTTGGTTTCATTCTCCCCATCACTTTCAGGTACACCAATCAAATGTAGATTTAGTTTTTTTTTTCACATAGTCTCATATTTCTTGGAGGTTTTGTTCATTCGTTTTTATTCTTTTTTCTCTAATATTGTCTTCTCATTTTATTTCATTATGTCAATCTTCAATGTCTGATATCCTTTCTTCTGCTTGATTGATTCAGCTATTGATAGTTGTTTATGCTTCACGATGTTTTAATGCTGTGTTTCAGCTCCATCAGGTCATTTATGATCTTTTCTAAACTGGTTATTCTAGTTAGCAATTTGTCTAACCTTTTCTCCAGGTTCTTAGCTTCCTTGCATTAGGTTAAAACATGACATGCTCCTTTAGCTTGGAGGAGTTTATTATTACTCACCTTCTGAAGCCTACTTCTGTCAATTTGTCAAACTCATTCTCCATTCAGTTTTGTTCTCTTGCTGGCCAGGAGTTGCGATCCTTTGGAGGAGAAGAGGCGTTCTGGTTTTTAGAATTTTCAGCCTTTTTGCACTGGTTTCTCACCATCTTAGTGGATTTATATACCTTTGGTCTTTGATGTTGGTGACTTTCAGATGGGGTCTCTGTGTGGACATCCTTTTTGTTGATGTTGATGCTATACCTTTCTGTTTGTTAGTTTTCCTTCTAACAGTCAGGCCCCTCTGCTGCAGGTCTGCTGGAGTTTGCTGGAGGTCCACTCCAGACTCTGTTTCCTGGGAATCACCAGTGGAGGCTGAAAAACAGCAAAGATGGCTGCCTGTTCCTTCCTCTGGAAGGTTCGTCCCAGAGGGGCACCTGCCAGATGCCAGTCAGAGCTCTCTTGTATGAGGTGTCTGTCAGCCCCTACTGGGAGCTGTCTCCCAGTCAGGATATGCAGGGGTCAGGGACTCACTTGAGGAGGCAGTCTGACCCTTAGCAGAGCTCAAACTCTGTGCTGGGAGATCTGCTGCTCTCTTCAGAGCCATCAGGCAGGAACGTTTAATTTTGCTGAAGCTGTGCCCACAGCCACACCTTCCCCTAGGTGCTGTGTCCCTGGGAGGTGGGGGTTTTATCTATAAGCAGTTGGGGCTGCTGCCTTTTTAAAGAGATGCCCTGCCCAGAGAGGAGGAATCTGGAGAGGCAGTCTAGCCATAGTGGCCTTGCTGAGCTGCAGTGGGCTCCGCCCAGTTTGAACTTCCCTACAACTTTGTTTACACTGTGAGAGTGAAACCATCTACTCCAGTCTCAGCATTGTCAGAGGCCCCTCCCCACACCAAGCTTGAGCATCCCAGGTCAACCTCAAACTGCTGTGCTGGCAGCGAGAATTTCAAGCCAGTGGATCTTAGCTTGCTGGGTTCCATGGGGGTGGGATCCCACGAGCGAGACCACTTGGCTCTCTCTTCAGCCCCCTTTCCAGGGGAGTGAACGATTCTGTCTCACTGGTGTTCCAGGTGCCACTGGGGTATTGGAAAAAAAACTCCTGAAGCTAGCTTGGTGTCTGGCCAAACAGTTCCCCAGTTTTGTGCTTGAAACCCAGGGCCCTGGTGGTGTAGGCACCAGAAGGAATCTCCTTATCAGAGGGTTGTGTAGACCATGGGAGAAGTGCAGTACCTGGACCAGAGTGCATCGTTCTTCACAGTGCAGTGCCTCATTGCTTTTCTTGGGTAGGGGAAATAATTCCCCCACCCCTTGAGCTTCCTGGGTGAGGCTATGCCCTACCCTGCTTTGACTTGCCCTCCATGGGCTGCACTCACTGTCCAAACAGTTCCAGTGAGATGAACCGGTACCTCAGTTGGAAATGCAGGAATCACCCACCTTCTGTGTCAATCTCGCTGGGAGCTGCAGGCTGGAACTTTTCCTGTTCTGCCATCTTGTCAGCAAATCCCCACATAAATATCTCTCAATGGACAAATGGTTAAACAAACTTTGGCCCATCCATATAATGGAATAATAGCAATAAAAATTGAAAGGCTCAACCTACTAAATAAGCAAAAATATGGATACATCTCAAATATATTAAGTTGAGTGAAACAATACATACTTAAAAAGCTATATCCTTTATGATTCCATTTACATGAGCTTCTAGGAAAGTCAAACTAGAAGAAGAAATAAATCAGTGGTTGCCACTGGCTAGGACTGGGGGAGATGAATGGCTACAAACAGGTAGAAGGTTACATTATTAGGTGATGAAAATGTTATATATATTGATTTTATTTGTAGTCACATGACTAATACATTAGTAAAACTCATAGAATTATACACCAAAAAAAGTAAATTTTATCTTATATAAATTCTACCAAAATAACCTGTCTTTCAAAATGAAAGTTGAGAGTTGAATTGTTGAGGAATTTGGAAGAGAGGCAAACCTGATTTGTCTTGTATTTTGGAAGTATTGAGAGCCACTTGAGGACTTTGAGGAGTAATTAAATGAGCAGGGTTGTGCGGAGCAATGATTGCTCTATTAGAAGCATGCAGGATGAATCATTCTATAGACAGATATACGATTAGAGGGAACATGTGCTATAATTTTCTTGTGGCTGCTGTAGCTAAGGAACATCTTGACTAGGAAACCTATCTACTTTTTTGTTCTGCATGATAAGAAAACATACCAAGGGGCCTATCTATCTATCTACACATCCATCTTAGTTTATGCTACTTGTAATTTAGCAAACAAGGAAGAAGTATTGTTTTATTTTTATTACTTATCATTACTCCATAAAATTTAAAACTTAATACTGAAGTATATTATTATTATTATTATAACTACACCCTTAAAAGTACAACCATTTAATAGATATTTTGAGGACTCACGTCTTGGTGGGAGGTACCATGGATTATTAAAGAAAGTACTGCATTGGAAAAAAATGACAGGTGGTCTTCCCAAGGCCTTGGGCAGCTCTGCAGCTCTGCCTCCATGGCTTTGTTTGGTGAAGCCCATGTGGCTGCTGTAATGGGTTGGAGTTGAATGCCTGTGGCTTTTCCAGGCTCAAGGTATATCCTGGGATATGAAAGGTGGTGGCCCCATTTTCACAAATCCACTAGACATTGCCCAGGTGGTGACCCTGTGTGAGGGCTGCAACCCCACATTTCCCCTTGGCACTCTCCTAGTAGAAGCTCTCTGCAAGGGCTTCAGCCCTGTAGCGGGCTTCTGCCTAGGCACCTAGCCTTTCCAATACATCCTCTGAAATATAAGTGGAAGTTACTAAACCTTCACTCTTGTGCTCTGTGCATTTACAGGATTAACACCATGTGGAAGCTGCCAATGCTGATAGTGGCTTGAACTCTCCAGAATAGGAGTTTAGGTGTACCCAGGCCCTTTCAGCTTTGGTTGGGGCTGAAGCAGCCAGGATATAGGGCACAATCTCCTGAGGTGGTGCAGGACAATGGTCTCCCAGGCATTATCCCCAGAAACATTCTTTCTTCCTAGGCCTCTAGGCCTGTGATGGCAGGGACTCTCCTGAAGATTTCTGAAATGTCTTCAAGGTCTTTTTTCCATTGTCTTGGCTATCAGCACTTGGTTCCATTTTAGCCATGCAAGTCTCTCTAGCAATTGGTTATTTCTCAGCTGCTTCTGCTTTTCTCCTGAAAATTTTCTTTGTCTGCCTCATGCCAGAATATGAATTTTCTAAATTTGTACACTCTGCTTTGCTTTTTATTATAGGTTTTAACCTTAAGTAATACATCTGTTCCAACATCTTGTTGTAGGTTGTTAGAAACAGCCACACAACCCCTTGAATGCTTTCGGCTTAGACATTTCTTCTGTCAGATACCCTAGCTCAACACTCTTTAAGTTAAACATTCTATAAATCCCTAGGGCATGGACACAATGCAGCCAAGCTCTATGCTAGGGTGTAACAAGGATGAGTTTTGCTCCAGTTTTTGCTCCTCATTTTCATCTGAGACCTCATCAGCCTGGCGTTTACTGTTTACATTTCTACCAGCATTTTGGTTCTAACTACTTAACAAGTCTCTAAAAAGTTCCAAATTTTCCCATGTCTTCCTTTGAGACCTTCAAACTCTTCCCAACTCTGCCTGTTACCCAGTAACAAAGCTGCTTCCACATTTTCAAGTATCTTTATACAACACCCCACTCTTAGTAACAATTTTCTGTATTAGTTTATTTCGCAATGTTATAAAAGAATACTCGAGGATGGGTAATTTTTTTTTTTTTTTAAAGAGGAGTTTATTTGGCTCATGGTTCTGCAGGCTATACAAGCATAGCACCAGCATGTGCTCAGCTTCTGGTGAGACCTCAAGAAGCTTTTACTCATGGCAGGAGGCAAAGAGGGAGCAGACATGTCACATGACAAGAAAGGGAACAAGAGAGAGAGGAAGAGGTGCCACAATCTTTTAACCCACTTCTCATTTAGAAAAAACAAAATGTGCAGTTCACTGCCAGCACTTGTTTAATTTTACATAAACATACTCTTTGAGTCAGTTTACATAAACATACTCTTTGAGTCAGAAGGAAATCCAACTGATTTTCAATGTGAAAATAAAACCTAAAAACTGTTCTTGGAGTTATTTGTAAACAGAACTTGTCTCTAATCTTAATGTAACAGAAATGTATATTATGATCAGTATATAATAAAGCTTGTTAGTAAATTTCAAAGTATGAAACCACACAGAAAACGTAGATTCTACAATGTATAGAATTTGACATTTTCAGCAATTGAGAATTACTATATTTTGTAAATGGAAATACCACTACTAAAAACAGAATGCTATAAATAGAATGATGTATTTCGTTTCCAAAGTTGATATATTAGAGCAATGTGAAAATAATAATAAAAGTGAGATATTCCCTGGCAAACTTTGGGGGTAAGGTTAGGACTGTAATCCACGAGTTATCTCAGGGTAAACTCTGCAGCCCCAAGCACCACCAGCGAATATACTTGGGGAGAATGGGAAATGCGTTAAACATCAACTCTCACTTGTACTAATAGAAGGATAATTCACTCTATACCAAAAAGATAGCACAAGGCTATTCATGAGGGATCTGCCTCCTGATCCTAACATCTCCCATCAGGCTCCACATCCAACACTGGGGACTACATTTCAACATGAGCTGATTTAGAAGGGACAGATATCTAAACCCTATCAAATATTATCTGTATTTAATAAATATTTCATTACCACTGAGAAATAATCATTGTGCATGTCAAAGTTATGAGTTGAACCAGAGGTACACTAAGGCATAATGATAGATCCTTGTTCAAGGATCATGAAAAGTGTGTCTACTATCAGATTTTAAGTCACTGTTTACTTCCCTTCAGCTCATCCTTTAGAATATTTTGAGAGGTAACATTTTTAGGGGTTAAATCCAAGATTGCTTACAGTAGGTCATTTAGCAACGGCTATTTATTCATTCTAAAATGCTTAAAAAAGGGAATAAAATAACATGTTATATCTTCTACTCTCATGAAAGCCATTTAAGTTTTTATTTATATCTGCCTAAGAGAGGAAAACATAGATATTGTTACAGGTGCCTGTGTGCATACACACGCATGTACATTTGTTCATTTGTGTTTTCATATCCCCAAATAAATATTGCATGCTGAATTACTTGATTTTGCTGCCTGGATGTCTCAAATTTGTTGCATAATCTTCAGTCTATTTTTCTAGGCAATTTTAAATAAGACTGTAGTAAAGCCTGATTGATTACAATGCTGAACTCATATGATGAGCGTAATAAATACACGTTCAATTGAATAAATCCTGATGCACATAGCCCTATGTGCTATGTGATGGGATAGATTTAAACTACGTAGTTCATTACTATGAGTAATCCCAATAGTATAGGGGTTATCAAACTATGTTTACATCAGGTCAAATTCAAGTCTTGCTTGTTTTTAATAAATAAAGTTTTATTGGAACACAGCTAAACAGACACATCATTCACATACATGTTTTTTGTGGCTGCTTTGACCTTACAATGACAGAGATTAATAGCTGTAGCAGGGATTGTATAGTTCCCAAAGCTGAAAATATTTACTATCAAGTCCTTTACAGAAAAAGTTTGCTGTGCCCTGCTTCAATATATTTATTTTTTATATAACCTATTGTAGTAAAACTGCAACCTTGCTCTTTACCTATATAAACTTCATTCTTAACATATCAAAATATAAGAAGTAAGATTCAAATGATGGACTAAATTACACAAATCTTGATAAATATATAATAATAGCATGCATTGTTTTTATATTTTGCTTTCTGCAATCACATTAAATTTTAAATAATACCTTAAATAATTAAGATACATATTGAAAACAAGGAAGCAAAAGGAAGCAATCAATATGAAGAAGGCAGAAAATTCTATATGCTTTATTTTTTTTAACTTAATGTTTTATTATAATTTAGAGCTCAGGCCTTATACTCATTAAAGTGTTACAAACATGATTACCTAGGGGATGGTACTGATTTTTTTTTAATTTAACTGTGTGTGTGTTATGGTTAAGCATTAAAATAATGTTTTAGTATTTAGGACATATGTAGCAATAGAATGAGTTCCATATGTTAAGTGATTTCTCTGTGGCTGAAGATATTCAAGCCCAGCTGGATGCAAAGAGACTATTACAGAGGAGAAATCAGCACAGTATGGAGGGTTCCTAAGATTCCTTTTAGTCTGCAACTTGATGAGAGTTGGGTGAAATAAATAGGACTGAAGAGCCTCCTCTTAAAAAAAAGTGTGTGAGTGTGTGTGTGTGTGTGTATGCAAATTTCATTATATCAAGATTTTCTTTTTAATCTCACAGGTATTTATTTACCAAATCATTTTTCTCTGCTAATATAGTTGTTGTGGGAAGTTCAAATTGTTATAGATTCTTCCCTTAAGGAGCTTACATTTGGTTTCAAGAATTGGAAAGAAGGATTATTTTATATTAGCTGGTATGTTCAGGAAAATAAAGTACAAAGCTTAAGAATTTGAATGGTTATTTGAAAAAGCTAGGATTTACATAAAGAAAAGATACAGAAACAAAAAAAGTATAGTACATTTTCACAAGAAAATAATTCAACTACTCTGAGATAAAAAGAAATGCAAGTAAATCATATAAGATACCTGGAAATCTATCATTTTAAAAAATTACTATTAATATTTTGGCACATGACCTTTTGGTCTTTCATTGTATCTGTATAGTTCTATAAAATGCAGGCATATTGAATATAAAATTATGTAATCTGCTTTTCGCATTTAGTAATATAATTAACTATTTTCTTGTATCATTAGATATTCTTTTTAGTTGCATACTATGTATTATATAGTTGAATAATTATTTACTCAATCTCCAGTGTTTTGAAATTCCTATCAAGGTAGTTAAAAGGAAGCATGATATGAATAAATTTGCATTGTCCATAAAAGAATTGAATATTTGAATGTAGACTGTCCTAGACAAATTTTGACATAGGACAAGTGGCAATGTTAATTTTGAGCAATTGATTTGCTTTATAATTTTATATATTGTGAAGGAGATTAAGGCAAAGAATTAAGAGGGAGAACAATGGATATATTGACTTTCGCTTGTTTTACATTTGAATACCAAATGTAGCATATTATGGTAGATGCTATCTTAAAAGTGTAATTTGTCTTAACAAGCTCCTTTGTTATAAGGCTGTGACAGGAGTTAGTTGTTTTTTTTACTGATGGGCTGGTAGGAGAGATACAAGATCCCATTATCATTCACACTCACTTGGATTGTTTGCAAATACTGAGAGAACTGCTCACTTTTATGTGTTCTTTTGGTATTAATACTGTTTTTGTCTGAAGAGAAGGAAGATGCATTGTATGCTTGCCCCTTTGTCCAAACTTTTCTCGTAAGTCCCATCACAAGCCTATAAGCTTTGTATTCTCTTTTGGTACTTTTCTGAGATTTCATATCCTGTGTACTAGGAAAATAATATCTTTTGGAGAAGTATTCTATCTATATTCTGTAGAACAAAATAAAACAATATTTTTTTTTCCTAAAGCTGTTTTAAAAATATATATTCATAACTTAATGGAGAACTGATACTAATAAAAAATAATTTAAGATAATGTATTTTAAAAGATCTTGGTTGTCTTCAAAAGAGGAAAATTCAGAGTTAAAAAAAAGCTACATATATTTTATTGAGTCTCTGTAGCACTTTCATGTTCTTTAATCTCTTTTTCTTTCTTTTATATCACTTGGTTTTTGAAAACTTAATTCTCTGTGCTGTACTTTGGGCAGTAAAAAGTATATCCAGAATGAGAAAACTTCTTAAATTGTGCTTTTTATTAGAGCAAAGATCTTTGAATGGAACAGGAGAGAAACAAACCTTGTAAGATTGATAGGGGAAGAAAAAGAGAAAGAGAAGTTGAAGAAACACAACTGCTAATGATGAGGATTTGTTTGTTCACAAGCTACAAAGCATTCTACAAAGCTGAGCGCAAATGCCTCATCCTCTTGTTCTAGGTCAAAGAGTCTCATCCTAATCCTACAGTTGGATATTAGCATTTATAATTTACTACCAATAAATGGGGAAGCAATATTTAATTAGAAGTTAAATTTCTGATCAATTATCCTATATTCCAAAAGATGTTTTTGGCACATGGCTTTCCTTGGTAAATGAATAACATGTAATTCTAATTTGCTTTCTGGTATAATATATTTGATGATCTGATTTAAAGTCAGATTAAAAAGTAGTATGTTGGCAGTTATTAAATAGTTAGATAAATCTCATAGGATAGATCTGCCAACTTGATGTTGACTAAGAATCACTGTGCATGTGTTTGGTGAACTGTATTGACTTAGCTTTGATGCTTGTCCCCTACAGATCTTATGTTGAAATACGACCCCCAGTGTTGGAGGTAGGGCCTAATGAAAGGTGCTTGGGTAATGGGGGCAGATTCTCATGAATTGCTTGTGCCCTTCCTACAGTAATGAGTGAGCTCTTGTTCACGTGAGAGTTGATTGTTTAAAGAGCCAGGCCTGCCTTCTCTCTTCCTCTCTTTCTCCCCATGTGACATGTCTGCTCACTGTTTACCTTCCATCATGAATAATAGCTTCCTGAGGCTTCACCAGAAGCTGAGCAGAAGCTGGTTTTATGCTTGCACTGCCTGTAGAACTGTCAGCCAAATAAACCTCTTTTCTTTATAAATTACCTAGTCTCAGGTATTCCTTTATAGCAAACGAAAATGGACTGATCATGTATCATTTAGGGTAGTCATGGTCAAATCCTGCTGTATTCTAGGTATAACATTTTGGATCCCATGTAGGTTTCATTTGAATTATGCTACTTATAATAAACCAGTAATAGGCAGTATGAAATTTTTAGTAAATTATTCTGTTAGTTAACAGTTTGTGTTTTCTTTCCTGTTTCTTTTCTAAGCACACTAGATGGATTCTTAAAAGCACTTCCCATTCCATGGGTTTGCAATGCTCTCCTCTAGGCACTGTGCTCTGTATGTGGCTATGCAAAACCAGGAATGATTCCTTCTTATTTACCTGCCTCATGTCACCGACAATTCCAAACTGTTGTCTTTAATTGCTTGATTACTATAACCCAGTTGGTTAGTTCAGATTAGACAATTAGGACCTCTGATTCAATAAGATGATTTATTAAACACAGTGTTCATGAAAATAGATTTGATTTATTATTAAGCACATAAATCACAATTACTAGGTTGGTACTAGAGGGGATATGATAGCTTTGTGATTTTTGGATTTGGATTCAGATTTTAAATCTACCTCTACCGATTAATAGCTATGTTAAGTCTTTAGCTTCTCCAGTACTTGATGTCTCTTCTATAAAATGAAGATAATATGTAACGTATATAGTTGTTCTTAGGAGTAAATAAGATAATGCCATTAATCACATAATCTACAGTAGCTCAATGTATGCTAGGTTTTCAGCATTCTCTCTTGAAACTTCCTCAATGCCAGGGGTCTTATCATACTAATTTAGCAGCTTCACTGGATGATGTCATTTAGGCTGGGGATCACGAGGCTAATTTGCCAAAATGAACACGAAGTAAATTGAAAAGACAAATTTTTATCCACTTCAGGTTCTGCTCACCTTTAAATCCTTACTTTCTTTTAAATACACTTGGATTTTGCTTATTTCAGGCCTCACAGATGTTATCTTAGGTGGGACTTCAAAAACTTTTTAAAACATAAAATTAAATTTGGAAATAGCTACAAATAGCGCTTTGACAGAGCTTATTTCTTTTTTTCTCATTAAAAATGTATGAATACATATGGAGAGTGTTTCTTTTTCCTTAATCTTTTTCTGGTGTTAAATATCTTCAGTAAACAAGAAGAATATATATGATTTTCATCTACCACTTCTAAGTATCTGTGAAATTGCAGGATATGACACTCACACTTAAGTCATAGTTGGGATTTTCACATAAAGATATAAAGCTACATATATTATTATTACTAATGAGTTGTAAGTTGAAAATTGGATCCTGTGAATAATGGTCCTATGTGTCAAAATATATTTAAAAGTTAAGTAGATCAATAAAAGAGTTTCTCTCCACATGCTTGTTAATTTGTCTTCTCTTATAGGATATTAAAACAAATTTTAAAACATATTCTTGTCTAATAGTCATATTCCATATTGTGATCAGCTAATTAAACTACCTATGTTTTAGTAAGCATGGAGGTCAAGCCTGTACTAACAAAATTTAGCGTATTAAAATCTAAATCTTAGATAAATTATGTTTATGTAAAAATAATTTCTGATTATTTTAAAATGTGCTTCTTAACACAATGAAAAATAAAACTAATTCTACTGATAATTTTTAGAAAGGTTAGCAGATTGTAAGTGGTGGTAAACTAACATAAGCTAAATAAACAATGATCTATCTATAATACACAATAATCTATATCAATAAATTGGTAATAAAGGGTCACATCCTAGCTAAGCATGGGTTAGAAATTATTTATTCTTCCCTAGAGAACAGCACCATAACAGAAGAAAGGTCATTTTACATCAAAATGATCAATTTGGTTTCTCTGCCATCAGTAGAATTTGAGATGCTTAAACACCATTATTGATGTGTTCAACCAAGAGCTGCAGCTTAGACAAGGGCCTATGTCAACTTAACCATGATTTTGCAACATTTGGCTAAATTTAGCATTATGTGAAAACTCTTAAATATTAGTGCTATATCTCTGTATTCTTGATTCCAAACTCTTTTTAAGGATAATTATTTTGTGATGAAGAAAAGGAAGTTTCCTTTGGTACGACCTGGCTAACAACTGCACCAACTGCATTAGAAAACGAGTTGTATACCCTATGCTTCCTTTACCAGCAATGACAATACCATAAATATTGGTTACTTGTCCTCATTACCATGGCAAGTACCCATTGTGGTTACCATTCTTGATTGCAGTTTTTCCTATGAAGGATAAAAAGCTAGTAGGTGTGAAGTGCAACGCTTTCAGTAATACTCAGACTCCTTATAAGTCTTTGCATGATCTGACTCTTCAGTCTCTTTCCAACTTCATCGTATACTGTTTTTCCTCTTCTTCACTATCTGTGCCAGTGTTTTCTGAGGTTCTTAGACAAATTAACTTGTTTTTTTCTTGGGATTTTGCACATGACACTGAAGGGGAAGAAGCCAAGCAAGGGATTGATTTCAGGCCAAGCCCTATTAAATGTAGCTCCATTCTGATCTCACCAGATCCTGAGATTTTGTACTTCCACAGCCTATAGCCAGTGACTGAAGTCCTCAAGATGAGAGACTGATGTAAACTCCCAAGCACTTCTGGTTGCCCGCGACTATGGGCAGTGTCCCAGTTGCCCTAGGAGAGTGTGCCAAATACGACTTTCAGGTACAGCTGATTGAGATCAATGACACACTGAAACAGGAGAAAAGACACTCAGAAATGAGAAAGGAGCATAAGGGGTTCTGCACAGTGTACTGATAGGGTCTGTGGCATCCGTCCGTCCATCCATCCATCCATCCATCCATCCATCCATCCAAAGTGTTTATCTTTAATAATAACCTTTACAAAAGTTTGCCCTTTCAGTTATACCCTGCTTAAAAGTGTTACGCGCATCAATGAATTGTCCAAACAGAATTGGCAATTGGCATCAACATTGAATGTGTGAAATAGAACACGATAAAGAATTTAAACACAGAGGGGGAATCAAAGCATTCTCAACTGCAGTAACAATGACAGCAAGAGTGATATAAAGAATGGTAAAAATTCCCTCCTTAAAATCAAGGGTAAAATATAGGAGAATTGATGGGGGTCAATGAAAGACTAGTCTGTCAAACTGACTCCCAGCTCAGAAGACCTTTTCCTCTGCTAGAAGGAACACTCCTTAATCATTCTGATAGTGCTGTGAGCAAGAGAGATATGCTAATTGGATACCTGGCCTAGTTTTCTAAGATTGAGCAACACTTTATTTCATAAGCTCTTTTCACAAAGTCAACATAAGCAAGGAGAAAAACAACACTTAACTATTACATATTTCAGGCAGGAACTTCCTGGAATATGAAAGAGAATTGGTAAGATATACCAAAAAGAGTAAGAAGGCAGGGTTACTGTTTTTCCTTTTCTATCACAAAATACCACAGGCTGACACAAAAGGACTGACTAAGATAATTCTGGTACTTTGCATTCCACTTTCTTTTGGAGGTGGCACACTCATCTCCTCCTGGGGAGTAACTTCACTCCCATCGTGAGCAATATGGTGGCCTGTCAGCCAAGGTGATGTACCTCTCTTAGCCAAGGTGTGAATATGTCATTCAAATTAGAACAATCCATCCCTTTCCCCACCCGCTTCTAGTTTCTGAGTCAAGTGGAAGAATTCAAGAACAGAAAAAAATAGAGTTAGAGCTGATATAGTTTAGTGTCAATGCTCAGGTTAGGCTGACTCCTACATCCTGGATGATTGGATTAGACATTGCTTCTATCCTAACCAAGCGTGATATCGCAGCCATTTCTTTGGTCCTATGAACTACACTATAAAATTAAACTTAATTGATATAAATAGCAGATGTAGTCAGTGGTTTAATTAGACCATATCTTCTCTGCTAAGATTCAAGCTAACCCTAGTATCAACACTTTTTAATATTTGATCTAATTAAATCTTAAATGGGTTGAATTCAAGTTTCGGGCCCAGAATGTGTGACACTATAAGGAAGTTTTATGAGGGCATTACTCTATACCAAGACTTTTGTGGAACACCTGTTACATAGCAGGTGATTGACACATAACACATTTCATAATAGTAACTTACGAAGAGAAATAAAGATCACATGAGTTATCTTGATCAAGTTATTTAATGCTCTGAACATTTGTTCCCTCAGCAATGAGATAAAAAGGCTGAATTTCAAGGTGAAAATTTCTATGCCACGTTAAAATTTTCTCCTTTAACCCCAATGTAGCCAATAATTATTATGCACTATGTATTGGGTCCCAATCTTAATTATTTATATGTATTGTTTTATTTAATCCTGTGAGAAAGACATTAGAATCCATTAGAAATTCATTTGGCCACATCTGGGTGGAGTGACTCACCCTGTAAACCCAACACCTTGGGAGGCCAAAGGAGAAGGTTGGCTTGAGGCCAGGAGTTCAAGACCAGCCTGGGCAACAGAGCCAGACACTGTCTCTACAAAAAACAAACAAACAAACAAACAAACAAAAAAGTTAAAAATTGGCCAGACATGGTGGCAAGTACCTGTAGCCCCAGCTACTTAGGAGGGTTAGATGGTAGGATTGCTTAAGCCCAGGAGTTGGAGGCTGCAGTAAGCAATCCTATGCCATTACACTTCAGCTTAGGCAATAGAGCAAAATCTTGACCAAAAAAAAAAAAAAAAAAAAAAAGAGAGAGAGAGAGAGAGAGAGAGAGAAAGCAATTAATTTGGTCACAAATGGCAGAAGACCACTTCTACTGACTTAGACCTGTTAATTTTTCTTATGTCACAAAAAATTTAAAGTGTAAGCAGCTGATGTCTTGGTTATAACAAAGTTAGAACTTTTGCAATTCTCTTGTCCTTTCCACTACACCTACCTCCACATGCTCACAAGATTGCAGACCTGGCTTTTTGCATTGTGTCCTTATTTGAAGCAAGTTAAATAGAGATAGGTAGGACAGTCTAAACCATATCTTCTTTTTCTGTTGTTCATATCCGGAAAGAATAAATCTTTCTCAAAAAGCCACAGCTAACTTCCACTTACACCTTGTTAGTTGGAACTGTTACATGGCAACCCTTAGCTTCAAGGCAGCCAGAAAGATGTAGTACACATTTAGCTGATCATATTTCCAGACCTCAAATTGGGGTTCTGTTGGCAATGTAAAAAGGATGAATAGATGTTTGGAAGACAATTGACATTTTCAACTGCAGTACTTTTTAAATTTTTATTTTATAGTTGAAGAATGAAGGTGTCAAAATGGGAATATCAGTGTCACACAGCTAATAAATGGTGAAGGGAGGAATTTAAAGATGAGCAGTCTAATAAAGAATACATACTTTTAACAAGAGTAGGCTCAACACAACAGAACCACAAAGGCGCAGGCAAGCCTATTTAGAATGTTCAGCTTTAGTAATTGAGTGTGCCAACTGGATCAACGGGGCCAGATTTTTTTAAGAGATGACTTACAAATCTGTGTTAATTGTGGTAACAGCAATTTTTAAAAAATCATCTTAATGTGTGTAGTGAGTGTTAAATCAGTTTTCATTCAGGTAAATTTCAGTAAACCTTTCAGGTCCCCATTTTCTAAGATTACTAGTCACATCCCCACACATGTCATTATCTGTCGGAGAAAAAGTGTAGTGAGCTATTTTGAGAAGCCAAAAGTTAGGCTTGAAGTAACGGCATATCTTTCTGTGAACCTGTGTAAGTTAAGAAGTTTCCATGAGCCTCAGTTTATTCATGTGGGAACGCAAATGTATAAATCATTTCACAGAACAGATACAATGCGTAAAAATTTCTGTCAAATTACACAACACATTGTAGACAATAAATGAAACATTATGTTAAAAAACTATTTGTGGATACTTCTGAGTTTCTTATCATCAAAAATATACATACATTATTGCAAGTGTTTTCAATGCAAAAAGTAAAATGAAAAAATCTGTAATCTCACCATAAAGCAATAAAGGCCATTATTATTTTTTCATATAATTCTATCTTTTTTTCTATTTCAATATTTATTGGAGTAATAGGTGGCCCTGATAACTAATCAAAACTGTACAGAAAAACTCACTATTAAAAAGCTACAGTTTATTGTCTCCCTCTTCTCCAACCTGTGTTCCATTGTTTAAAATGAAAAACCCTCAAAATCTTAAATATAATTTTACAACTATTTCTTGATCTGTCAATTGCACAAAATTTTTACTTTATTCTCAGTGTGAACAGTAAGAATTTGATTTGCTCATACTTTAAAAAATTTTCTTCTCCAATACTATAATATATATATAAATAGACATTATACATTATATGTAGTAATATATATAAATACATTATGATTCATTATAATTTGGTTAAAATTTTAACATTAAAATACTTCAACCGCAATTTTAACTATTTACATTAGAACTGTTAACACTTAGTATTTTCTCTTGGCGTGGTTTTTTCCTTCTCCTCTCTCTTTCATGTAAATACACTATCTTATGTCAGTCACACTTCAACTTTTACATTGTTGAGTTATTGAATATTAACTATTACTTTATATTACAACTGCAAGCAGACTTAACACACATTGTCCTTGGGTTGATGATAAAAAGTATATTTTACTTTTTGAAATTATGTAAGTAATCTTGTTGTCCAAGAAAGTATTATAGGTAGATTGCATTTAATTGTCTCTGATCCAATTTCTGCACTCTTGTGTCACACACAGAATTTTCTTAACATCACATTAAAATAAATTATCTTTCATAATTGCCTGAAACCATCACACAGGTTATACTGCTTCATAATTGTACCATGACTTTTTGTGAAATGTTACATTTTTCCAAGAATTTATAACTGTTTTTTTCCTTCTTTCCTCTTTTTTCAGTCATCATTTGCCTTAGGTATTTATGTTTTCCTAAATGTTTGATCTTACTAGCCATTCTGTAGTTTCACGTTTTCTGTAAACCTCTTTCATGAAGAATTGCTTCCTCTTGTTTTAATCCACATGGTTGTGATTTAGGTCATAAGTTCAGCTGCCATTTCAGTGCTTCTCATCATAACTCTTGTGGTTGGATCCACTGTTTCCTGACCTCATGTGTTCCCCTTTTCTTGAAATACTCTTTGATTTTTCCAGAGTGTATCCTAATGTAATTTATTTATTCACTTTTAGAGATGCAGTCTCGCTATATCTCCCAGGCCGGAGTGCAGTGACCATTCACAGATGTGATCATAGCTCACTGCCACCTGGAACTCCTGGGCTCAAGCAGTCTTCCTGCCTTAGCCTCCTGAGTAGTTGGGATTACAGGAGTGTGCTACCAAGCCAAGCTCTGTAGTAACTTTTAAAGAATGGTTTTGTTAAAACAAAGGCACCAATGTTATTCTATGTATTGCATATTTTTTTAAGATTTGCATTTGATTTGTAGTTTGACTAATATAGAATTCTAAGTTGAGAATAATTTTCCTTCAAAAAGTTGCAGTTCTAAAACTTCATAAAGATATGCTTAAGGATGATTGACTTTTTAAAAAATGTATGTTTCTGGGCCTTTAAAGCCCTTTGAATCTAAATTTTAATACCTATTTTCAGCTCTAGGAAATTTTCTTTCATAATTTATTTGACAGTTTCCTTTTCTGATATATGATTCTTATTACTTGGGAAGCTCCTTTATCAGTCCTTTACATCTTATATTTTTATTTGTATTTTTATCTCTTTTCCCCATTCTTTAAAAATTTATCCCTGAGTATTTTAAACTGGGACAGTTTTGTTGGTATCTGATTTTTTTTTACATATCAAACTTTTTCTATTTTAGGAATGCAATACTTTCTCAAATTTTTAAGTATAGACTGGATTTTACTAAGTTTTCATTTGTGTGCAGAGTTATCTGTTTTCTTTTAGAGTAGACTTATATCTGAGTTTCTTGGTTCTTCTCCTTGATACTGCTAGATCTTTTCATAAGCATAGCTTAACTGTAAGAAATAAGAATGTTAGGTACTTTCTTTGTTGCTGTAATCAGTAGTACAGTTTCTATTTGATTTTCTTTACTAAGTTGGACATTTGACCAGGCCGTGTACCTGGGGTTTTATGAGGTCTGACCTGGACCTGTTAGATAACCAGCTATTACACTTTCCACCAAACGGCAGAATGACTATGTCCTAGTGCATTTTGGACTGCTGTAACAAAAATAACAGAGTGGGTAATTTATAAAGAACATAAATTTGTTTCTCACAGCTCTGGAGGCTGGCATGTCCAAGGTCAAGGCGCCTGCATCTGGTGTCCAATGATGGCCTTCTTGCTGCATCCTCACGTGGAAGAAAGTGCAAGAGCAAACAGAGATTAACATTGTATCCTCACATGGCAGAAAGTGGAAGAGAGAGAATCCACTCCTGAAAGTTGTTTTTTAGTGGTATTGCCACTATAAAAATAAAAATAATAATCCATTCATTAACATGGAGCCCTATGACCTAGACATTACCCATTAGGTCTCACCTCCCAACCCTGTTGTACTGAAGATTAAATTTCACCATGAGATTTGGAGGGGATAAGAACATCCAAATTGTAGCAGACCAAGATCTTACTGTTAGCATCAACAGCCACAATTGGAACCTTAACTTTCCTCAAACTGTTTATTGCTTTGCAGACGAACCCAACTTGGAGTTTCCCTTGAGTATAACAAATGCCTACAGTCTAAGAGTGGGTATAGGATTGCTACTTGGCTTAGTTCTGTATGATTACTATTTGGAGCCTGGTAGCCCAGCGCTAATTGGCTTACTGTCTTTGACTCCATAGCCTTCAGAGACCCATTAAACAAACTCATTCCAAAATCCTTCCAACTTCCCATATTCTGGGATGTGTAACTTTCTTTCAGTTTTTGGAGACAGGTTCTCACTCTGTCATCCAGGCTGGAGTGCAGTGGTGTGATCTCAGCCCACTGCAACCTCTGCCTCCCAGGTTCAAGCAATTCTTATGCCTCAGCCTCCTGAATAGCTGGGAATACAGGTATGCACTCCAAACCCAGCTAATCTTTTTGTACTTTTAGTAGAGATGGGGTTTGACTATGTTGGCCAGGCTGGTCTCCAACTCCTGGCCTCAAGTGATTCACTGCCTCAGCCTCCCAAAGTGCTGGGATTACAGTCATGACCACCAAGCCCAACCTTGAGATGTGTAGCTTTCTTCATATTCGTTTATCCATTTACCTTTTCCTATCTAGTTTTTAGTTCCCATTCAGTCATAATTATTCTCCATTTTTTTCATTGCTAGTATAGAATAATCATATATTGCTTGGAAACATACAAAATAGGCAACGTTGAACCATATTTTACTAACAGAAATGGTGATTTAAAATGGCTCAACCATTTAAAACTTACTTTCTGTAAACTATGCTTTCTCCTCACTTTTATTTTAGCTGACCCAAAGAGAAGATGGGAAGCAATGATTATGCATAATTATACATTTGAATTGGAAGCTTATATTATTTTTAATGGAAATATGCAAAGGGATATAAATTTTGAGCCCTGCTGGAATATGGATTTGACAGAGTCACTTCCTTACAACCTAGCAAGGCTGAAAGTGTTCATGTGTTAAGGAAGAGTACTTTTTCTACTCAGTAATTTTTTCACCTAAGACCCTGAATATTTTTCAGGTCTTACTTAAAATGACACTGGGAAACTTTGGCCTTGGAATCCTTCTTTATCAAAAACAAAACAAAACAACACAAAAAGAAACCCCAAGTGCAACACACAATAGCTCTGCATTTCAAGTAAATGAATTTTTTACAAAACATTAAGCTCTGATTAAATCCAAGGATGAAAAATACAGACTCTCCTTCTTGAAACAAAAGCATAAACATAACTTATTGTTCTCTCAAATATACACAAATAAAAAACACACCAGTATGTAATCATGTGGTTAGAAGCCAAGGACAGAAAGCAGCCTTCTGGTCCTATTGCCTGCACGATGAACATGTGAATAAAATGAGGCTGCCACTGACTGGCCAGGGCGTCAGATTTAGGACTCCCACACGAGGCTGCCCTGCCATATCTCCAGATTGCTGTGTATGATTTGTAACTCTGCTCTACTTTCTGCTGCCAATAAGAGAGACAAGAGGGAGGCAGCTTTGAAGAAGACAGTATATGTTTGCATGTTTATAACCTTAGAGACTACAATAGCCTCCCCAGATGCACTTAGCAAGAAGGCCTGATATGCCTTAGTATTATCAGTTCCTGTGGGCCGAGAGTCTAAGAGAGTTAGATCTGTAAGGATGTAACCTGCCTTACATTCCAAAAAAGCGCTGACATACTGAGTACATGTTAACCCTTCATTCATGGATACATTTATTTGCATTGATATGTTATTTTTCACTTATCTTAGGAATGAATTCTTCAAAGATCAACCAAACCTACCTGTTCTAATTTTGAAGACGTCTAAAATCTCAGATTAACCTTTATTTTTCTGCCACAATAAAGTAATGGTCTTAATCTAATTAACTTACTAAAGTATGAATTGATAGGATAGTCAGATTTTTTTAAGGTGAGAGAGTGACACTGAAAATATTGATCTAAGATTGCAGTTGTGTTGTGGATTCAACAGCTTTGTAATGGAACTATTTTAAAATTGTTAACAGTTGTAATAGAAATCTGTTGCTTTTGTCAATCTGCTTTTCCTGTATTCTGGTAAAAGCTCCCAATTTCACTTTGATAGATGGGCCATTTAGTAAAATTATCCATCATGACATTCTGTGCTTTCCTAGAAAGTAGGAGGGCAAGTGATTCATGTTTGTCCAATAGCACTTCCTATAGAATCTCAACCTGGAGGGGAGTGATTAAATACTGAAGATCATTTTAGCTGATTTATCCCATAGATAGTGTGTTAAATAATTTAATAATAATGTTCTATTCCCTAGATGCCTGAAGTGCTCTGATATTTGTTCAGCCCCAGAACTGTTCTTCAAATATTTCTTTAATTTTCTGAGCTACGCTTTATATGTCAATACATTTATTTTCTGCTTAAGAAACAGAGTCAGGTCCTGAGGAACTTTACAACAATATGATCACTGATTTAGACTGGGGATGCACAGTGTTCAGAAAACATGGAGAAAATCTGCGATGTAAAGCTTTTCTTCTCACTTTCTTTCTTTCCTCCACCCTCCCCTGCCCCAGACAGTCTCACTCTGTCACCCAGGCTGGAGTGTAGTCGCATGAACCTGACTCACTGCAGCCTCAACCTCCCAGGCTCAAGCCATCCTTCTGCCTCAGTCTCCTGAGTAGCTAGGACCATAGGTATGTACTACCACACCAGGCTATTTTATTTTTATTTTTTGTAGAGACAGGGTCTCACCGTATTGCCCAGGCTGGTCTTGAACTCCTGTGTTCAAGCAATCCTCCCACCTTCTTCAGCCTCCCAAAAATCTAGGATTACAGGCATGAGCCACTAAGCCCAGCCAAATTATCTTATTAATGGAATATTGTTGGCTATTTGCAACAGTGTGCAAATGCATCATATTTACATGTGTGATATACGTGTCACACAAGTAAATGTGTGAAAAAGTCATAACCAAGGGAAAATAAGACTCTAGAAAAACGTTACCCAAGTTTTTCCTTTAATTCCTTGTATAAAACATATATTAATATTGAAAACAAAAATGATATTATTCTGGAAATGAAATTACTACGTAATATTATCATGTAAGGAAGAGCAGAGCTAAGGCTAGTGCATATGCAGGAAAGAAATGGGGAAAGAGGACAACGTGTGCTTCCCCAGGGACTGAGAGTACATCTGTCTTAGCCTGTTCAGGCTACTGTAATATAAACAGCACAACCTGGTTAGCTTACAAATAATAAAAATTTATTTCTCACACTTCTGAAGGCTGGGAAATCCAGGATCAAGGTACTAGCAGGTTCAGTGTCTGGTGAGGGCCTACTTTCTGGTTCACAGATGGTGCCTTCTCCACTGTATCCTCTCACGGTAGAAGAGGAAAGGCACTATGTGGGTTGCCCTTTCTAAATTCACCAATCTCATTTACTAGGGCTTCCTTCTTATAATCAAATTACTTCCCAAGGCCCAATCACCTTGGTGATTAGGTGTTCAACATATGAATTTTAAGCGGACATAAACATTCAGTCCATAGCAAAATTAATTCAAACAGATCTGGGGAAAAAAAAAAAAAGCAAGACCCTGCCCATCAGCATCCTCTCTGGAGAATATTTGGAGAATATTTTCTCTGGTAGGAAAATGGCTTGAATACCAGGTGCTATACAGACAAATGGAATCGTATACTAATTCACTGGTTGTTTGATGTAGGAAAGTGGGATGAGTTAAACATTATCAAAGCCAGGCACAATGACTCATGACTGTAATTTCAGCACTTTGGGAGATCCAGGCAGGTTGATCACTTGAGGCCAGGAGTTCAAGACCAGCCTGGCCAACATGGCAAAACCCCGTCTCCAGTAAAAATACAAAAATTAGCCGGATGTGGTGGTGCATGCCTGTACTTCCAGCTACTTAGGAGGCTTGAACCCGGGAGGCAGAGTTTGCAGTGAGCCGAGATCACACCACAGCACTCCAACCTGGGTGACACAGCAAGACTCGTCTAAAAAAAAATAAGAAAAACATATTAAACATATTATTGCATTGCAAAGGCAATCTGAGCATCTGTCGACCTTAACAAAGTAGGGTAGAGTGTTGCATTTCGTGAGTCTTTTCTATTAAAATTCACTGATCATATTGCTTCAAACTCCTTAAATCATTTTCTGTAATGATCTATATTAATATATATTTTCTATATAATGTATGCCATATCTTTTCATATATATTTTTTATATATATACCTCTTACAAGTATGTGACCTTGGGCACATTTCTAATTGTTCTGTTTCTTAATCTCTAAAAACAAACTAAGTATAATACGGTGGACTCTTGAACCGGGAGGGTCCACTTATACTATATTCTTTTCGGTAAAAGTTACAGGAAGTGTGCTTGCCACTCCTGCTTCCCTTTCAACCTTATTCGCCTCTTCCAGGTTGGCCATCCCTGGGACAATAAGACCAACCCTCCTCCTCCTTCTCCTACTCAACCTGAAGACAACAAGGATAAAGGCCTCTATGATGGTTTACTTCCACTTAATGAATAGTAAATACATTTTCTCTTCCTTATGATATTCTTAATAACACTTTCTTTTCTCTAGATTACTGTAAGAATACATTGTATAATACATATAACCTACAAAATATGTTTATGTTACCCATAAGGCTCTAGTCAACACTAGGCTATTAGAAGTTAAGTTTTTGGGAAGTCAAATGTTACATGTGAATTTTTGACTGCATGAGGGGTCAGCAACCCAACCCCCTTGTTGTTCAAGGGTATCTTGAATTCTACCTCCCACATTGAGTTATTGTGAGGATTAAATAGGCCAGCACAAGAAAACTGCTTAGTATTCATGTTATTATATGAATGATAAACCTCATTTTACTTTGGCAGAAAATGTTTCTGATCTCTTTCTTATCACTGTAATATCGTGTGATTAAAATTAATGATAGAAAAATAGTTACCATTTCATTGAAATTTTTATGAAATATAATTTGGCACTTTGTATTGTGTAGCTCTCGCTCTCTGTCTTTTTTTTTTTTTTTTTTTTTTTTTGGAGATGGAGTCTTGCTCTGTCTCCCAGGCTGGAGTGCAGTGACGCAATCTTGTCTCAATGCAAGCTCTGCCTCCTGGGTTCACGCCATTCTCCTGCCCCAGCCTCCCGAGTAGCTGGGACTACAGGCGCCCACCACCACGCCCGGCTAATTTTTTGTATTTTTAGTACAGACGGCGTTTCACCATGTTAGCCAGGATGGCCTCTATCTCTTTTTTTTTTTTTTTTTTTTTTTTTTTGAGACGGAGTCTTGCTCTGTCACCCAGGCTGGAGTGCAGTGGCCGGATCTCAGCTCACTGCAAGCTCCTCCTCTCGGGTTCACGCCATTCTCCTGCCTCAGCCTCCCGAGTAGCTGGGACTACAGGCACCCGCCACTTCGCCCGGCTAGTTTTTTGTATTTTTTAGTAGAGACGGGGTTTCACCGTATTAGCCAGGATGGTCTCGATCTCCTGACCTCATGATCCGCCCGTCTCGGCCTCCCAAAGTGCTGGGATTACAGGCTTGAGCCACCGCGCCCGGCCGGCCTCTATCTCTTGAACTCGTGATCCGCTCACCTCAGCCTCCCAAAGTGCTGGGATTGCAGGTGTGAGCCACTGTGCCCCGCCTGTATTGTGTAGCTCTTAACATAGTAATAGACCAGCCTCAAAAATGCATTCATTCAAGTAAGCAATTTTAGGTCTTTATTTTGTGTTTCGTTCTGTCCTATGCAAACCAGATGCAAATAAATAAATAAATAAGTAAAACCAAGTACATCTGCTCCACATGCTCATGAGTCATGGCCCAGTAATCGAGAAAAAAAAAAAAAAAACTCAAGTGAGAGAATTTAGAAAAATAAAACTTCCTTATGCTGTGTGAATATAATTCATGTATGCAACTTGGTGTTTATGAGATTTTGGCAATGAAAAATATCAAGCTATCTATCCCAGGAAGACCTTTTGATACATTTATTGTCACTTTATTTGAAACTTTAAGTATCAAGAATTGGCATTAAAAATAAAGGTTGACTCCATCTGTAAAACGAGGAATTTTAAGTTCCCAAAACATTACAGGTAAGCTGTGATGCAGTTAAAATGAAGTGAGTCCTTGTTAGAACATTTCTATAAAACAAAGACATTTCTACCGCGTATTAAAAATATATTCATTAAACTGGTTAATAACACTTCCCCTTTACCAGTTATAGAATATTTTATTTTCCCTCTGATTTCAATGACTTCCTTTTAGATTTGCTTCCAGTTCTTAGAAAGGTGGTCATTACAACAGAATGGATCTAACACTAATCTGAAGTTCTGAGGGTTCCACAGGTGAAGATAAACATAAGACTTTAACCTTCTGTTTAAAAGTTCCATATTGTCTTTTTATATTAACTAAACTAATTGATACCCAAGTTATATAAACCACATAATCATACGTTTTAGTGTTTTCATTGGGCACCATTTTCATCATCATTTGTTTGCTTGTTTCTTTACTAAATAAAAGATATATTCTCTTTTTCTATGTTTGAGAATCTTCAAAGTGATCCTTATGGGTAACATAAACATATTTTGTATGTATATGTATTATACAGTGTATTCTCACAGTAATCTAGAGAAAAGAAAGTGTTATTAAGAATATCATAAGGAAGAGAAAATGTATTTACTATTCATTAAGTGGAAGTAAACCATCATAGAGGCCTTTATCCTTGTCTTCAGGTTGAGTAGGAGGAGAAGGATCTTCAAAGTGATCCTCAAACATAGGAAAAGAGAATATATCTTTTATTTAGAAAAGAAACAAGCAATAAATGAGTCAAACATAAATGACTAGGGAGCTGAAAATATAAGACACTTGTTTACTGCCTATTTCTTGAGTCACATTATTCAAGCTTCCCCATCATCCTGAGAAGCATCTAATATCTATTTAATAAATCCCTTTTCCACTTACATCAACTAGAGCGTATTTTAGTTGGTCACCAATAAAAATGACTGACATTGAAAGAAACAAATATTTTCTATGTTCCTACTATGTGCTAGGAACTGTTAACATTATTTGAAACATATTAACAACAATAAATAATACTTTATGTATTGACTATTTCACTACTTGTAAAAATTGTTCATTTCCACTGTGTTCATTCTGAAATGACATAAACTTATTTAAATCATTACAAAAAGATTATAAAAATTTGTTTCCCATTGGGCATACCAAAAGCTTTCTTCCTTTCTAAAAGGCTAAGAGTATAACAGACTTTGCTAAGAGTATATCAAGTTGTGTGAATGAGGAAGGGAATTTTTTTTAAACACTGAAGGCTAAAGCATGCCCCTTGATAATATTGTTACAAGAAGTTTTTAGTTTTGCCAGCAAACTTCCATTGTGTTTCTTCTTAGAAAAAAGACTGGGAAATTTTTGCAAGAGTTTATCATTTTTCTGTCTCTCTCATGAATTTTGAATAGATAAGTGTCTTGCTATGCCATTCAGTTATGCTGAAAAGTTAAAATAAAGTAGACCCTTCGGGTTATTGCACAAATATCCACCCACAGGTTTAGATGTGGAACAATTCTGTACAGCTTGTATTTTACATTCACTACTCATTTACAGCACCTGACCGCAGCTGATAAACATTTTTTACTTTTAGTTGAAAGCAAACGAGCTGAAAGAAAGCTGATCTCATTTGGGGGATGTTGTAGTCACAGCCAGTTAATGTTCCCAGCACTTTTTTTCACACCTAGAAATGTGTGAAGCTACCTTGTTAGTGTGCTGGATAGTCTCAGCTATTTATTAGTATTCTTATCCATGTGTCTTTCTATCAATAAGAAAATGAAATTTTTCTTATAAATCACTGATAAAGCAGATATATCCTTCTAATCATCTTTTGGTAAAAGCATGTTAAAGTTATGATTACAGGTAGCTGGTCACTTCTCTCTAGAACTCTCCCCTTTTTCTTTTTTGGAGCAAATTATTCAGCTCTCTGGCAACGGATTTCTGATTAGGGCTTAGGTAACAGTTTCAGATTCAGAATAGAATCTCAAGTAAGGAAAAACCAAATCAAGTGCCTGGAAGGGAGAAAATAGAGCTGCTCCTCAAGGCCAGTCTTCTAACTCCCAACAGCTCACACCATGTTTCTCTTAACAATCCAATTATTTTGTAATCGTGGGTGGAGCACTCATCCAGTGTATTGAGGCAGTCTTGGAGAATGCCAATGTGTTTGCAGCTGCAACACAGGAGGAGGAAACTGATGGCTGTACTAGAAAACTCCACATTACCTCTGTGACATGTTTAAAACTGAGATCATTCAATTCGCCATGCTATTTAAAATCTGCACTTAGTCTCAGTTTATTTTGCAGTGAATCAGTAGCTGCAGAAGGAAAAGAAAAGACTCTCATGCAAGGCAATAGTGAAGAGAGGAGGTGTTTGTAGCAAGCAGCTTGAGGAGCTTTTATATTTGGGTAGATATACAAAAATCAAGTTTTAAAAGACTGTAAATCTCCAAATCACCCATTAGGACACCAGTTTGGAGCTAGCAAAGGTATCAAGTTGGGGTCAGTTTTTTTCTAATATCAGCTTGATGGAGCAAGGAACAGATTGCATTTAGGATTAGCACGATACTTTTTGACCACAAGACCAGAGAGTCAGATTGTGATGAACAACCACCGCATATTTCGGCACAGTGAGAAATATTTTTGCCGATCACTTTTACCATGAGGACAGTTTATCCACTGAGCTAGGGAAGGAGAAACCTTGTCTCATTCTCATAACTAGCTGATGATCAGCAGATTACATTCTAGGTAACAACAAATATATATTTGAGACCAAAATAAGTTAATTAAAATCATTTCAAAACAATGGCAAGGTTTAAACTAAAAACTACCGATGACATCAAGTTTTGGTGAGACTCTAGAGCAAATGGTAGTCTTATATTGGAGATGGTGTAAACTGACCTAGTTCATAAATTGTTTACCATTGTCTACTAATGTCAGACCTATGCACACTTTATGACCCAGAAATTTTACTCCTCAATAGATAATCAACAGAAATATGTTCATAATGTTATGATTTGTAACAGCTATGTGTTAGAGTTCTCCAGAGAAACAGAACCAATATGTGTACACAGACACACACCCATATATACATATGGATAAGTTCTCTCTATATATGTGTGTGTGTGTGTGTGTGTGTGTATATATATATATATATAGAGAGAGAGAGAGAGAGAGAGAGAGACGGAGAGAGAGAGATGGGCAGTTGGCAAGCTGGAGACCCAGAAGTGCCAATGGTATAGTTCTAGTCTGAAGGCCATCAGACTCAACTACTGAAAAGAGCTAATGGGAGCTGGCAAGATGGACTAATAGGAACAGCTCCAGTCTGCAGTTCACAGTGAGATTGATGCAAACGGTGGGTGATTCCAGCATTTCCAACTGAGTTCGTCTCATTGGGACTGATTAGACAGTGGGTGCAACCCATGGAGGGTGAGCCAAAGCAGGGTGGGACATCGCCTCACCTGGGAAGCCCAAGGGGTCAGCAGATTTCCCTTTCCTAGCCAAGGGAAGCCGTGAGAGATTGTGCCAGGAGAAATTATGCATTCTGGCCCAGATACTGTGCTTTTCCCATAGTCTTCACAATCAGCAGACCAGGAGATCCTCTCTAGTGCCTGGCTTGGAGGGTCCCACCACCGTGGAGCCAAGTAAGCTAAGATCCACTGGCTTGAAATTCTCGCTACCAGCACAGCAGTCTGAGGTTGACCTGGGACACTGGAACTTGGTTGGGGGAGGGGCATCCACCATTGCTGAGGCTCCAGTAGGCTCTTTTATCTTCGCAGTGTAAACAAAGCCGATGGGAAGTTCAAACTAGGCACAGCCCACTGCAACTCCTTGGGACAGAGCACCAGGTGGAAGGGGCGGCTGTGGGTGCAGCTTCAGCAGACTTAAACGTCCTTGCCTGACAGTTGTGAAGAGAATAGTGGTTCCCCAGCACAGCATTTGAGCTCTGAAAAGGGACAGACTGCCTCCTCAAGTGGGTCCTTGACTCCCCATGTATCCAGACTGGGATACACCTCCCAGTAGGGGCTGACAGACACCTCATACAGTAGAGCTCCGGCTGGCATCTGACGGGGGCCCCTCTGGGACGAACCTTCCAGAGGTAAGAACAGGCAGCAATCTTTGTTGTTCCGAAGCCTCTGCTGGTTCAGGAATACAGGATCAGGAGTAGACCTCCAGCAAACTCCAGCAGACATGCAGCAGGGGCCTATTAGAAGAAAAACTAACAAACAGAAAGGAATAGTACCGACATCATCAGCATCAAAGATGAAAGGTAGATAAATCCACAAAGATGGGGAGAAACCAGTGCCAAAAGACTGAAAATTCCAAAAACCAAAACTCCTCTTCTCCGCCAAAGGAGCACCACTCCTCACCAGCAAAGAAACAAACCTGGACAGAGAATTTGTTTGATGAATTGACAGAAGTAGGCTTCAGGAGGTGGGTGATAACAAACTCCTCCAAGCTAAAGGAGCATGTTTTAACCCAATGCAAGTAATCTAAGAACCTGGAAAAAGGTTAGACAAATTGCTAAATAGAATAACCAGCATAGAGAAGAAGATAAATGACCTAATGTAGCTGCAAAACACAGCACAAGAACTTCATGAAGCATACACAAGTATCAATAGCCAAATTGATCAAGTGAAAGAAAAGATATCAGAGATTGAAGATCAATGTACTGAAATAAAGTGAGAAAACAAGATTAGAGAAAACAGAGTGAAAAGAAACGAACAAAGCCTCCAAGAAATATGAGATGATGTGAAAAGACAAAATCTACGTTTGACTGGTGTACCTGAAAGTGACGGGGAGAATGGAAGCAAGTTGGAAAACATTCTTCAGGATATTATCCAGGAGAACTTCCACAACCTAGAAAGACAGGCCAACATTCAAATTCAGGAAATACAGAGAACCACAAAGACATTCCTTGAGAAAAGAACCTCAAGACACATAATTGTCAGATTAACCAAGGTTGAAATGAAGGAAAAATTATTAAGAGCATCCAGAGATAAAGGACGGGTTCCCCACAAAGGGAAGCCAATCAGACTAATAATGGATCTCTTGTCAGAAACCCTACAAGCCAGAAGAGAGTGGGGGCCAATATTCAACATTCTTAAAGAAATGAATTTTCAACCCAGAATTTCGTATGCAGCCAAACTAAACTTCATAAGCAAAGGAGAAATAAAATCCCTTACAAACAAGCATATGCCAAGAGATTTTGTCACCACCAGGCCAGCCTTATGAGAGCTCATGAAAGAAGCACCAAACATAGAAAGGAACAACTGGTACCAGCCACTGCAAAAACATACCAAATTGTAAAGACCATAGATGCTATGAAGAAACTGCATCAACTAATGGGCAAACTAACAAGCTAGCATCATAATGACAGGATCAAATTCACACATAACAATATTAACCTTAAATGTAAATGGGCTAAATACCCCAATTAAAAGACACAGACTGGCAAACTGGATAATGAGTCAAGACCCATCAGTGTGCTGTATTCAGGAGACCCATCTCACATGCAAAGACACACATAGGCTAAAAATAAAGGGATGGAGAAAGATTTACCATGCAAATGGAAAGCAAAAAAAAAAAAAAAAGAAAGAAAGAAAAGCAGGGCTTGTAATCCTGGTCTCTGATAAAACAAACTTTAAACCAACAAAGATCAAAAGAGAAAAAGGAGGTCATTACATAATGGTAAAGAGATCAATGAAACAAGAAGAGCTAACTATTCTAAATATGTATGCACCCAATACAGGAGCACACAGATTCATAAAGCAAGTTCTTAAACACCTACAAAGAGACTTTGACTCCTGTACAAAATAGTGGGAGACTTTAACACTCCACTGTCAATGTTAGACAGATCGACGAGACAGAAAAGTAACAAGGATATTCAGGACTTGAACTCAGCTCTGGACCAAATGGACCTAATAGACATCTACAAAATTCTCCACCCCAAATCAACACAATATACATTGTTTTCAGCACCACATCACAGTTATTCTAAAATTGACCACATAATTGGAAGTAAAACACTCCTCAGCAAATGCAAAAGAACAGAAATCATAACAGTCTCTCAGACCATAGTGCGAGAGACCACAGTGCAATCAAATTAGAACTCAGAATTGAACCACACAACTACATGGAAACTGAACAACCAGTTGGGTAAATAACGAAATGAGGGCAGAAATAAAGATATTCATTGAAACCAATGCGAACAAAGACACAACGTACCAGAATCTCCGGGACACATTTAAAGCATTGTGTAGAGGGAAATTATAGCACTAAATGCTCACAAAGGAAAGCAGGAAAGATCTAAAATTGACACTTTAACATCACAATTAAAATAACTAGAAAAGCGAGAGCAAACAAATTTAAAAGCTAGCAGAAGGCAAGAAATAACTAAGATCAGAGCAGAACTGAAGGATGTAGAGACATGAAAAAGCCTTAAAAGTTATAGAATCCAGGAGCTGGTTTTTTGAAAAGATCAACAAAATAGATAGACCACTACCAGACCAACAAAAACGAAAAGAGAGAAGCAGCAAATAGATGCAATAAAAAAATGATAAAGGGGATACCACCACCAATCCCACAGAAACATAAACTACCATCAGAGAATTCTATAAACACTTCTATGTAAATAATCTAGAAAATCTAGAAGAAATGGATAAATTCCTGGACACATACACCCTCTCAAGACTTAACCAGGAAGAATTCAAAGCCCTGAATAGACAAAAACCAAGTTCTGAAACTGAGGCAGTAACTAATAGCCTACCAACCAAAAAAAGTCCGGGATCAGACAGATTCATAGCTGAATTCCACAAGAGGTATAAAGAGGAGCTGGTACCATTCCATCTAAAACTATTCCAAACAATAGAACAAGAGGGAATCCTCCCTAACTCATTTTATGAGGCCAGCATCATCCTGATATCAAAACCTGGCAGAGACACAACAAAAAAATATGTTAGGCCAAAAATCTATATGAAAATCCTCAATAAAATACTGGCAAACCAAATCCAGCAGCACATCCGAAAGCTTGTTCATCATGATCGAGTCAGCTTCATCACTGAGATGCAAAGCTGGTTCAACATACACAAATCAATAAATGTAATCCATCACATAAACAGAACCAATGACAAAACCACATGATTATCTCAAGAGATGCAGAAACGGCCTTCAACAAATTCAACACCCCTTCACGCTAAAAACTCTCAATAAACTAGGTATGATTGGATGTACCTGAAAATAATAAGAGCTGTTTATGACAAACCCACAGCCAATATCATACTGAATGGGCCAAAACCTAGAAGCATTCCCTTTGAAAACTGGCACAAGATAAGGAAGCCCACTCTCTCCACTCATATTCAATATAGTGTTGGAACTTCTGGCCAGGGCAATTAGGCAAGAGAAAGAAATAAAGGATATTCAATAAGGAAAAGAGGACACTAAATTGTCTCTGTTTGCAGCAGATATGATTGTATATTTAGAAAACCCCATCATCTCAGTCCAAAATCTCCTTAAGCTGATAAGCAACTTCAGCAAATCTCAGGATACAAAATCAATGTACAAAAATCACAAGCATTCCTATACACTAATAACAGACAAAGAGAAAGCAAATAATGAGTGAACTCCCATTCACAATTGCTGCAAAGAGAATAAAATACCTAGGAATACAACTTACAAGCGATGTGAAGGACCTTTTCAAGGAGAACTACAAATCACTGCACAAGGAAATGAGAGAAGACACACACAAATGGAAAAATATTCCATGCTCATGGATAGGAAGAATCAATATCGTGAAAATAGCCATATTGCCCAAAGTAATTTATAGATTCAATTATATCCCCATCAAACTACCAATGACTTTCTTCATAGAATTGGAAAAAACTACTTTAAATTTCATATGGAACCAAAAAAGAGCATGCATAGCCAAGACAGTCCTAAGCAAAAAGAACAAAGCTGCAGGCATCATGCTACCTAACTTCAAACTGTACTACAAGGTTACAGTAACCAAAATAGCATGGTACTGGTATCAAAACAGAGATATAGACAAATGGAACAGAACAGAGGCCACAGAAATAATGCCACACATCTACAACCATCTGATCTTTGACAAACTTGACAAAAACAAGAAATAGGGAAAGGATTCCCTATTTAATAAATGGTGTTTGGAAAACTGGCTAACCATATGCAGAAAGCTGAAACTGGATCCTTTCCTTATACCTCATACAAAAATTAACTCAAAATGGATTAAAGACTTAAATGTAAGACCTAAAACCATAAAAATCCTAGAAGAAAACCTACGCAATACCATTCAGGACAGGCGTGGGCAAACCCTTCATGACTAAAACACCAAAAGCAATGGCAACAAAAGCCAAAATCAACAAATGGTTTCTAATTAAACTAAAGAGCTTCTGTACAGCAAAAGAAACTATCATCAGTGTGAATGGCAACCTACAGAATGGGATAAAATTTTTGCAATCTATCCAGCTGAAAAAGGGCTAATATTCAGAACCTACAAATAACTTAAACAAATTTACAAGAATAAAACAAACAACCCTATCAAAAAGTGGACAAAAGATATTAACAGACACTTCTCAAAAGAAGACATTTATGCAGCCAACAAACATTTGAAAAAATGTTCATTATCGCTGGTCGTTAGAGAAACGCAAATCAAAACCACAATGAGATACCATCTCATGCCAGTTAGAATGGCAATCATTTAAAAGTCAGGAAACAACAGACGCTGAAGAGGATGTGAAGAAATAGGAAAACTTTTACACTGTTTTTGGGAATGTAAATCAGTTCAACCATTGTGGAAGACAGTGTGACGTTTCCTCAAGGATCAAGAACTAAAAATACCATTTGACCCAGCAATTCCTTTACTGGGTATATACCTAAAAGATTACAAATCATTCTACTATAAAGACACATGCACACGTATGTTTACTGCAGCACTGTTCACAATAGCAAAGACGTAGAACTCACCCAAATGCCCATCAATGATAGACTGGATAAAGAACATGTGACACACATATACCATGGAATACTCTGCAGCCATAAAAAAGGATGAGTATATGTCCTTTGCAAGGACATGGATGAAGCTGGAAACCATCATTCTCAGAAAACTAACACAAGAACAGAAAACCAAACACCGCATGTTCTCACTCATAAGTGGGAGATGAACAATGAGAACACATGGACACAGGCAGGAGAACATCACACATCAGGGCCTGTCAGGGGGTGGGAGGTGGGAGGAGCGATAGCATTAGGAGAAATAATGTAGATGATGGTTTGATGGGTGCAACAAATCACCATGGCGCATGTATACTTATGTTAACAAACCTGCATGTTCTGCACATGTACCCCACAACTTAAAGTATAATTTAAAAAAAAATAAAAAGAGCTGGTATTTTAGTTTGAGTATGGAGGCAGAAAATAAATGATATTCCAGCAAAAGACAGTCAGGTAGTATCAGTTTCCTCTTACTTGAGGGAAGGTCATTCTTCTTCTATTCAGGTCTTCAACTGATTGGATAAGGGCCACACACATTAGGGAGGCTAACCTGCTTTACTCAGTCTACCTTCTCAAATATTAGTTTCATCCAAAAGCACCCTCTCAGATACACATAGAATAGTGTTTGACCAGATATTTAGCCAATCCATTCCCTTGTCTAGCTGACACCTAAATTTAACCATCACAATCCCCTAATTGGCAAAGTCCAAATGTACATCAATGGTTGAATGGCTAAATACGTTATGGTACATTTATATCATGTGATACTACACAGCAATGAAAATAGAAATACAGCTATGCAAACTACACAAATATATATCTACTCTTTTAAAAAATGTTCAAATTGAAACAAATATTAAATAAGGAGTTAGAAGAAGAATCTTTATCTTTGGGGAAGAGCATGAAGGTAGTGATTGGAGGGGGTACAAGGGAGCCTTCGCAAGTGCTGTAGAACTTTTATTTATTGGCAGATATTATTTTGTAATAATTTAGTTATGATATGTACATTTTCTGTATGTATGGCAAGTGCCAAAGAATCTTTTAAAACACAACCTTAGATGTTATACAGTAAATCTAATCTAGTGTACTTATTTTTCAGCTGAGGAAGTAGAAGCCCAGAGATATTTAGATAAATAAATGGCAGCAAAACCAAGCATGCACATCTCTTGAAAATAAATGCAGAGCTTTTTCACTGTAGTTTAAAATTCTTATATTACAATATGCATTAATTTCCTAGGGCTGCTTTAATTATGTACTAAAATCTAAGAGGCTTAAGACAGCAGAATTTTATTGTCTCGCAGTTCTGGAGGCTGGAAATCTGAAGGGCTATGCTCTCTCTGTTGGCTCTAGGGGAAAATCCTGCCTTGCCTTTTCTGGCTTCCAGTGTTTACCAGTAACCTTCAGTGTTCCCTGTCTTGTAGTTCCCTCATTTCAGTCACATGGTCATCTTCTTCCTGTGTGTCTTTCCATTTCCTCCCCACTTCTATCTCTGTGTTCAGATGTCTTTTTATATATATATATATATAAGAACACCACTCCTATTGAAGTAGGAGTCCATCCTTCTCCAATGTGATCTCACCTTATCTAATTATGCCTGATACACCCCTTTTCCCAAAGTTGCATTCTCAGTTGTCAAAGCACAGGACTTCCGTATATCCTTTCGGAAGGACACAGTTTAACCTCTAACACAGCATGGCATTCTCAGTGTAAAACTTGAGGTAAATTGCAAAGTAAGTAACGAAGTTGAGGTTAAAATGGCTGCATGGACCCCCATGTAGTGTGCACTTACAGCCTTTATGGTGCCCTGATTGTGACCACTCAGGTGTCAGCAATCAAGCATAGTTTCTATAAACATGGTTTCTATAAACATATCCATTAATTGAAGTTTACACTAGTTTGATATATAGGCAACATTGTCTAGTCTTTATAGTTATATATTACCTGGTTAAGTATTAAGCATCACAGAGTCAACTTATTTCTTTTCTTTTACAGGACTTATCAGCGGTTCTAAAATACTAAGAGCCAACTGTCAAGCCATGAAGACATTAATCTAGTGCAGGAATAACACATATGAGGGCTTTGTATAGCCTTATGGCTGTCACCCAAGTGCATCACAGACACTGATAATCAACAGCAGAGCACATTCCAACAGAAACAGACATACTAGATCTGTCACTCTTTCTCAGTACCACGTTCTAGTTAGTCACATATGATTGACTGGAATTGGTATGTGAGATGAAAGCTATGATTCCTGCATATGAAAGAGAGTGGGGCAAGCCACAGGTTATATGATCAGCTCAGGCAAGTTTGAACTCTGCAACATCTTTCACAACTTCCATTTCAGCTCCCTTCTCTTCTTGTCATATTCTGAGTTTTCTCCTGATAGCTCGGGTTGCCTATGACTTAATGATTTCTAGTTTGAAGACAGACTGCTCACCTTCACCATTACCCAGGTTAAGTTTGTAACTGCCTCGACTCTCAGTGATCCACTTTTGCCACCTCTAGTTAAATTTATAGTTAAATAATAATATTTAAATAATAATGGTGACAAATTTAAAAAATTGTTGCCCCAACTATAGAAATATTCTTTGACTCCAAAGCATTGTTTACGTTTAATAATGTAGATATTTTATGTAATGGCTATGTGCTATGGCTCATGACTTAGATGGCCTAAATTCAAATCCTGGCTGTGCCACTTATTCACAGTTAGACATTGGAAAATTAAACTTTCTGATCTATACCCTGCTTATTCATCTGCCAACTCTGGATAAATCAGGTAAATCAAAGTGCCTACATCACAGAGTTGTTGCAACAAATGAATGAGTTAATGTAGAAAAGCTTTAGAACAGTGACTGGGGCTGGACATGGTGGCTCACATCTGTAATCCCAGCACTTTAGGAGGCCGTGGCAGGTGGATCACTTGAGGTCAGGAGTTTGAGACTAGCCTGGCCAACATGGTGAAACCCCATCTCTACTAAAAATATACAGAAATTAGGCAGGTGTAGTGTTGGGTGCCTGTAGTCCTAGCTACTTGGGAGGTTGAGGCAGGATAATCACTTGAACCTTGAAAGCAGAGGTTGCAGTGAACTGAGATCCCACCACTGCACTCCAGCCTGGGTGACAGAGCGAGACTGTCTCAAGAAAAAACAAACAAACAAAAAATAATGATTTGTACATCCAGAACATTTCATACCAACTAGATATTTTAAAAGTATAATTATACAAAGAAGAATTGTAGACATAACGATTAAACATAAAGGTTAACAGAAAACAAAAAATTCTCTTTGATTCTCTACTATGTATTGGGCACTGTGTTCTTTGTTACATTTTAGAGATATACTGATAAAATGTCTTAAAGGAGCTAATAATTTAATGAAAGAGAAAGATAAATAGATCAGAAATTAAAATGGCATATGGCACATGCTAATAACTTTATGTTCTACTTGTTATGAGAACATGCCAACAAGGTGCAACAGATTTTCTTTTAACTTGGAAACTATTGTTACTAGGTGCGATATTTTCTTTATTACTCTATAGGAGAGAAATTGTTCAATTAAACCAATGAAGTGATTTTTACCAAGGCTTGACTGTCCTATCTGACTTTCTCCTTATCCCATTCCTCCTCACCTAACACTTCCTTGCCCAGACTATCAGATGGATGCTTCTAAGTATTACATTTTATAGATGGATGAGACTCTTTAATATCTGACATTAGTTTCTGAGAAAACTACAATGTAACTGAAAGTTAGTTTTGTGCAGCGAGATTGGAATTTGAGATTGGTTTGTGTTAATTCACTGTGCTTCGAAAACACTGTGTGTGTGTACATATATATATATTTATTTTATAATAATATACATTTTACTTGTGGATGTCTAAGGAACACATTGTGAGTAATATATTATGAACACAATCTGTTTTATCGCTTGCTTTAGCTCAGCAATTCTACTTTTCACAGTTTCTAAACAAAATACTTGCTGGTCATCAAACATTTTTTAAAATCTTAAATTGCTTTCTAATCCCTGAAACACACAAGAAGGAAAACATCACAAAGGTGTTTTCACATTAAAATCTACCTTTTTAAAAATAATAAAGAAATACATGCATTTTAAAATATCACTTCAGAACTGATCAAATATAATGGCCCGGGCAGGAAAACACATCTTGCAATCTAAACTTTACTACGTCATATAAGTATCACCATTCATAAGTAAGGTTCAGAGCAGTCAGTTATTTGCAAATATTGGAATAGAAGTATTGCCTTAATGTTTAACATCCACACTTATTTGCTTTAGACATTTGGCAGAACTCTGGTAAATTTAAAGACAGTGTGAAATTATCAGGGTTATTTATAGGCTAATGTTCAGAAACGTTTTCAAAACACCTCACTAGGCCTAGCTCTATCTTAAAGAGTAACTTCTAATTTCTTAACAAAAGATACATATAGGCCTGGTGTGCTGACTCATGCCTATAATCCCAGCATATTGGTAGGCAGAGGCAGGTGGATCAACTGAGGTCAGGAGATCGAGACCAGCTTGACCAACATGGAGAAATCCCGTCTCTACTAAAAATAAAAATTTCATCGAGCATGGTGTCACATGCCTGTAATCCCAGCTACTCCGATGCTGAGGCAGGAGAATCACTGGAACCAAGGAGGTGGAGGTTGCAGTGAGCCGAGATCATGCCATTGCACTCCAGCCTGGGCAACAAGAGCGAAACTCCATCTCGAAAAAAAAAAAAAAGATAAATATATATATATATATTAACCACAGATAGATATATACACACACATATATATACATGTATATACATACATGTGTGTATATATATCTATCTGTGGCTAATATATATATAATATTTATGTGTGTGTATGTGTATATATGTCTGTGGCTAATATAATGTAGAAAAAATTCTTAATTTGCCATTTATTTTCCATCTCAAATGGAGACTCCATCTCCATTTGGAGATGGCAACTCCAAATGGCAACTCCATCTCGAAAAAAAGATATATATATATATATATATATATATATATATATATATATATACATACACACACACATACATATATATCTCTCAAAAAAAAGACACATACATACATATGTGTCTGTGGCTAATATAATGTAGAAAAAATTCTAAATTTGCCATTTATTCTTCCATGACAGCCCCAGGGAGGCCTGGAATAAAACCCACCTTGGGATATTAAAAGAGGACATGTTTTGAAGTCATGAATATTATAAATGGGTGAAGATTTATTTTCCACATCCAGCACTAGGTTCATAGCTGAGGCACCTGTAACAAAAGATAGATTAACAAGAGGAAAACATAAAAATATATTTCATATAAGCTTTACATGACATGAGAGCCCTCAGAAATGAAGACCTAAAGAAACAGGAAACCTGTTTGTTTTTATTCTTAGGTTTGACACAAAGTGGACAGTTGTGGGAAAGTATGATGAACAAAGGGGCTAGGATGTAATGGTAATAAACTTGCTAAGGCCATTTGTTCAGATTCTTCTCTGTCTTTTCAGAGATAAGGATGTTTCTTTCTGTCAGAATACCTCTCTAAAGAGGGTCTTGTGACCTACTTCAGGGAAGAAGGGTAGGAGAAGTTCAGAGACTGACCTTCCTCATTCTGCTGTTTTATCAAAGGCCAAGGTGCCATATTTTGGGGCATCATGCCCTGAACCCCCTCATATATAAGTTACTCAAATGTTTTCCTAATAACAAAATAAGTAATACAACTAGATGATTAATTCACTACAATCCATCCAAATTCACCATTTATTTTACTTTTGTATCTTCAGCATCCCCTTCCATTACTTTTCATAGCCTTAGCTATCTATAAACTTAGCTCTATGTAAACTTTCCATGCATAGTTCAAACAACAGATGTTGCCCTTTGAAATCTGCTTCAAAATCTGTCATGAGATATAACCAAAAGTAAGCAGGTGGAGAAAGAAGAGCAGACCTTAGTTTGCTCTCTATTTTACAAACTGCATGAGGCTATTACAAAAGCACCATCTCTTACTCTTATTTTGTTTGAAAGACTGACCTCTCTGTAGCAATTAAAGAAGAGTGTGTGGTTTCTGTTGTAAAGAGTTGTAAATTTACTGTTAAAGTGCATGCTTGTTGAGTAGTTCCAGGCCTGACCTGTGCTATTTTCTATTTTAATTCAAGTTGGTGAGAGAGAGGAGTTTGAGTCAACAATAAGAAATACAGATGTGTTGTCACTACAAACAATACGAGATGTCTTTAAGTGGCCATTATGAAAGCAGAAGTAACATTGGCCACAAATCAAGTTTGTGAGGTTTTAGTAAAGGTGCAACACAGGTTGTCAATTTTTTTTCATGTGAAAGTCTGAAAGTTATCATGTTGAACATAATAAAGAACTGTTTCAGCAAATATTCGACTTCATTTTAGATTCCAAGCTTTAAATCAAATTTGTATTATTGACATCATTGAGGCATCCTTGAAAGTTTAAAATCAATCAAAACGTTATCACTTACGATAACAACCTTAACATCAAAGTTGTTTATCTCTTCTGGTCAAAAGTTTGTATTTATCAAGCAAAATGCTTAAGATAGTTTTGGGGAATGTCTGGGAATGACCATTCTAAGCCTGATGGGGCCTGTTTTTTGAAGGTTCTGTTTTGTCTGGACAAAACTTCTGGTCCTGGCTTCTCTGGCTTAGAGGGACACTATTGACTCCCATGTGATGGCCTGACAGGTGCTCGGTCTATTCTTCACAATAATGTGGGAGACTGCTTCATACATATTTCATCATGAGAGGGTCGACAGATTGTTTCATTTTGTTCAGTTGAGTGGGTAATTTCTAATTGTCATTCTGGGAGGATTAAAATCTCAAGAGCTATCTATGATATGTGATGTATTATTTTAGCTGAGTAGATTTATAAGGTTGTCCTGGGTAGAGGGAACAGCTAGAATAAGGACATGGAAATTACAGTGCTGGTGGGACCTCAGGTTTGACTAAGAGACTGATAGGAGATGAAGCAATGGTACTATGAGGGCCAGATCATGGAAGGCCTGGCATACCAATCCAAAGTTTGGTTTTATTTTTTAGCCCAGTGTTTCCCAAACTCGAATAAGGTTCAGACCCATTATAAGAGAAATAATTCTGTCAAACCGCTGATTTTGTCTTGTTATTTACATTATAATATTACTTAAATAAATCCATTCATAAAATTTTGTAAAAATAAAATAAACCAAAAGACCCAAAGAATATCAAATGATATTTAAACTTACATGATATTTTCTTAACTTGTTAGCAGTTTTCAGACTGAACAAAATTTATTTCAGATACTGTAAAAAATTATCATGAATCAACAGTTTGGTGATGCCATCTTTCGTGAAAGATTTTAAATATTCTATCTTATTTTTGGCAAATATAATAACAACTCAGTATAATTCCAGTTTTAAGAAATGAAAATAGCACACATTTTACAGCTTTATGTATTATTCTCTACTAGCATTCTTAATGCATGTATATTTTATGTAAGGTGAATTTTTGTATTTGTATCTTTTAAAAGCTGTGTAAAAGGGAAAATAATAGATTTTTGTCTGTTTTTTGTTTTTGTTCTTGTTTTTCTTTTGAGATGGAGTTTCGCTCTTGCTCAGGCTGGAGTGCAGTGGTGTGATTTTGGCTCACCACAACCTCCGCCTCCTGGATTCAAGAGATTCTCCTGCCTCAGCCTCCCAAGTAGCTGGGATTACAGGCATGCACCACCACACCTGGCTAATTTCGTATTATTAGTAGAGACAGCGTTTCTCTATGTTGGTCAGGCTGGTCTCGGACTCCTTACCTCAGGTGATCCACCCGTCTCGGCCTCCCAAAGTGCTGGGACTACAGGCATGAGCCACCATGCCTGGTATTTGTTTTATAATTTTGTATTGTTTTCATAATTTCTATAAATGCTACCTTCCTGTTCACAAACCTTAAATGCCATCAAAAAGGGGATATGCATGAAATATATCCGTAGACAAAGATTTTGAAAGAGCTGAAACTATACAAGGAATATGTAGATCTAAGGATGTTTGGTCAACAAAGGAAAAGAGTAGGTATTTATGAGAGTTACCTACAAAAACTATAACCTGTATAAGGAGAAAAATACAAGTTCTTTCCAACATTTGAGAGAGTGCAGAGATGGGATGAATGGGTCTAAGAATCTTGTGATGACTAAAGCTCCCTGGAAACATTATGTGCTGCTTCCATAGGTAAAAAGTCACCTGCCACTGGAGGAATTCAAATAGATACTGGATGTCAGTGATTAAAGCTATGTAAATCTCCCATTGGTTTTCTAACTCTGATATCCTATTTTTCCATAAGCTGAGCCGAGGATTTGTGGTGCAAAATCACCATCCAATATTAGAATATGGGTATATTACATTAAATTGATTAAAATGAAATGATCTTCTAGAATTGTCCCATTTTGGTTTTAAAAAGATACCAATGAGTAAGGGAATATTTACTTTACTCTTCTTCCTTCTGTCTCCTCCAGCTTTGTTGAGTAAGAAAAGAGTGAGGTTAGTTCTAAAGAATAAATAAAGAATTGATTATCAAGATCCCCATAGGTAATTCAAGACTAATTATCAGGCAGTTTCAAGCAATATAATGATTTAGAACCTTTTCACATCCTCAGCTTTTGTTTGTGGGTGTTAGATGCAGCCTTTGGAGGCCTACTTTGCTAAATGTGGCATCCAGTTGAGAAAAGTCTGGCTTCCATGAGGTGAGCACCAGTGTGAAAGTGGTTCATACTATTTATTAGTGGAATAGCCAAGGATTAAAATAAGACTGTCATATCAAGACAGTCCTCCCACTTATTTTAAAATACACTTTAATATTGGGTTTTGGTTTAACTCCATTCTCTATGAAGAGCTAATGTGTGAAAATTACGTCATAGGGTGTAGAAATCTGTAAGGAGAATCTTGGGATTATATTATTTTCATATCTTTCTGTACTTTTTAAAGAATCTAACTGAGAGACTAGTGAAGAGAAATGCCCAGTAAAATCACTAAAAGACATTAATGCACTGCACAGAATGCATGATGAATGGGGTTGCTTTTATCTCCTGACTTTTAAAAATGTCGCTGTGTTCTGTATAGTGATTCTTTGAAATTCACCACCTCTTCAGATCTTCTCAAAGACTTTTCATCAGATAGAAAAGAAATAAATATGTGGAATGAGAAAGATAAAGATCGAGCTAAAAAAATTTAGAACCAACTTACTCTAATATTTGCATTGGTGGAATTACTATATTTAATAACGAGTTTCCTTCAAATTGTTTTAAGAAACTCTTTTATTCCAAGGTAAATGATGGTCTAGCCAGGAGCTGGTATGTTTGTTAGTCAATAACATGCTTTATTGTGTTATTGGTTTGAACATGGAGTTTAATATTTTTAAAAATGACAACACTGTTCCAAGCATCACAATTAAAAAGCCCTTCAAAAACGCCACAAAAAAATCATTTGTCTAGTAGAGCATATTTTTGTATAATTGATGATAAGTGGGTAATGATGTAGTAAGCTGGCAATTAGGTATAATTTGCTTATGCAAGTGAGCTGAAAAACATGGGGATCAATATTCAATCTACACCTATGTGGAAAGCAATTAGTTTAATTGATGGGGGAGAAAACCCTCAACAATGGCTAATTATGCCAAAATGACCTGAAACACTCATGCAAATTAGAATTAATTATACATGAATGATTGATTATATAAATCATTTTTAAAACACTGAAGTTTGTATAGTCAAGCATTCATACAAGGTAGTAGAAAAGGTGGTTTAATAAATATAATGGATGCAGTTCAGAGAATCATCATCAGGTTTGCCTACAGTCTGTTGGCATAATGGCATCTCAAAATACACAATAGTGAATATAAAGAAAATACACACCATAATTTTTCACTCAAGAACAACAGTTTAACAAAAAAGCATTTATCCAATAAAACACTATTTTGTATAATTATTATTTCTCTCTCAAGTCCTACTTATCATCTACATAAATTAATGAAAAACTTGTAACATTTCATATTTCCTTCAAAGATAAAACTCAAGTGCTTTGATATACTTATCACCAGCCCTGGATTTTGTTTATGAAACTCATGAAGATTTGTTCTGTTTTTATTCTGCATTCTATTCTTCACATATCCATGTCATTCTCATCATTACTTACAGGAAGGAAGCAGAGTTTCATGAGTTATATAAAAACAATGTATTTACTCTTCACCTAAAATTAATTTTAATTCTGGATTGATTCTTATTATCAGAACATTAATCTATTACCCAAATCCATACGGATTCACTGCCTGACTTTATTGAACTCCAGTGACAGGACTAAATTTAAACAAATTAGGGGCAATGCCACAAACAAAAGCAAGTACTTGTGTCTGACTTCATTCTCATATGTAAAGTTATAAGCTGAGATCCTGTTGAATCAAGAAATTTATTTTCAGCCACAATTGTTTCTGGCATATACAGACAATATTTTTAGGAAGAAAAACACACATATATATGGAAAATGGTGATGTTCTGACACAGGCTGCCTAATTTGATAGGCACTCTACTTTATGGAATACCTGCAAATTTATCTCAATACTTTTTCTATAGAAAGTCGATGAATACGCCGGGCGCGGTGGCTCAAGCCTGTAATCCCAGCACTTTGGGAGGCCGAGACGGGCGGATCACGAGGTCGGGAGATCGAGACCATCCTGGCTAACACGGTGAAACCCCGTCTCTACTAAAAAAAAAAAAAAAATACAAAAAACTAGCCGGGCGAGGTGGCGGGCGCCTGTAGTCCCAGCTACTCTGGAGGCTGAGGCAGGAGAATGGCGGGAACCCGGGAGGCGGAGCTTGCAGTGAGCTGAGATCCGGCCACTGCACTCCAGCCTGGGAGACAGAGCGAGACTCCGTCTCAAAAAAAAAATAAAAAATAAAAGAAAGTTGATGAATGCGGCCGGGCGCGGTGGCTCACGCCTGTAATCCCAGCACTTTGGGAGGCCGAGGTGGGCGGATCACGAGGTCAGGAGATTGAGACCATCCTGGCTAACATGGTGAAACCCCGTCTCTACTAAAAATACAAAAAATTAGCCAGGCATGGTGGTGGGCGCCTGTAGTCCCACCCACTTGGGAGGCTGAGGCAGGAGAATGGCATGAACCTGGGAAGTGGAGTTTGCAGTGAGCCAAGATGGCGCCACTGCACTCCAGCCTGCGTGACAGAGCAAAACTCTGTCTCAGAAAAAAAAAAAAAAGAAAGTCAATGAATGCTCCTCACGTGATTAATTTTCCTATAAGCTTGCCTTTGAAATGTCAGTCGAGTCTCATTCTAAGATATGCCTAAATTTCTTTAACCATTTTAAGTTGTCAGTTACTTTACCTCCAACCTATCAATGGCCTGTATAAAACCTTGCTTTTTAACTTGTAATTCTAATCTTTATCTTTGCCTTCTACATCATTGTTCTATCCTTATGTAAGTAGGCTCTGTGGTGCTGCACTGCGTCATAACAAAATGTTATTAGCATGCTGTAAGGACTCTGCACACATTCTGCACAAATTATAGAAAGGCATTAAGCATGAATCTTCAGAATGCCCAAGTGCATTTTATAACAGCTTTGATAACACTCGGAGCTATATTACATTTTTGTTCTGAGCAGAAGCCCCTCAGAGAGGAGGTAAAAAGTTATCGGCTGTCAAAAGCCTTGATGTGTTTCCTGTCATGGAAGTTTCACACTTGAAAACTGAGCATGGTTTTGTATGGAATACTCTGACCTTCTCTAGAGAATGAACAAGCATGAATACAAATAATAGAAAGCGCTGGGCTACAAGCTGTGCCACTGGCCCTGGTTCCTGATCATTGCAGGTCTTCTCAATGCTGGTTATTGAATCCATAAAGCTTACAGTTAGCAACCTTATGATTCACCAGAGACATGTGTCATCTAGACCTTGGAGGGTAACCAGGGTCAAAAGTTCCTTGCCTAAGCATTGCAATAAACATTTCAAATTTTGATTACCTTTCTGAATAATTTTTTTTTCTGCAGTATTGTTGTCCCCCTACCTTTCTGAATTTCTGTTGGAAATCAGTAGGTTTGAAAAAATTTATTTTATGTTCTTATAGTAAGTATATATTTTGAATGTACTTTATTTTGATTTAGTGATACTGTCTTTACTGCAAATATAGGACCTGCATACAGCATTGTATATGAACATGGTTGAATCATAGTTGAAAAAAGAAAATAAAACCGAGACTGAGTAAATGACTTTATTAGGTCACATAAACTATTGGCCCCATAACTAAGACTAATTTATGACACTTTTCTTCTGAGTGTGAATGTTGTGTGCTAGAATGGGCTGCACATCTAAAGGGTTGGTCTAACTTGCTTAGGTCAGCAAGCAAAGATCCACAGTCAATGTCCCCACATCAATCCCACATCCCCAATATACAGCTTACACACAACATATTGAACCATTCCAATCTTTAGAACAACTGGCTTTTGAATACTAAATTTAGAATTTAGAAGACAGAAGATATCTTTAAGAATATCTAGAGCACTGGTTCTCAACATTGACTGCACAGTGGGAAGCTGTAAATATTGATACCTGGTCTCCAAGCACAGAAATTCTGATTTAATAGGTCTAGAGTACAGACTGAACATTGGGAATTTTTAAATTTCTCTACATGATTCATGTGTTCAGCCAAGGCTGACATCACTGATCCAGAGGCAATATTGCAGGAGTTACAAACTTACATGCCTAAAGGAACCAGAAAGTTCACATAAAAGAGGAATATAGGACAGACATGAGAAAAATAACATATCTATTTCAGTCTATTGCTAATTTTCTCACTTTTATATGAAATATGGGTAAAAAGAAGTATTGTTCCACTATAGATATAAGAAAACAATAGTGCAACCTCAATGACAAATCATAATTGACACACTCTGTGTTTGGAAGTGATAGGGAGAGCTGGGGATTGCATTTAAGTGGAGAATGCATGAATATCTATATGGGCAAATGCATGGACAAATATTCTTAAGGTCCAGCTACATTTGGGCAGAGAAGTGCAAGATCTACTAATTTTTTCAAGATATTATAAAAATTATTTTTATGTAAAATCATTTGATGTTTTAGATATTGGTTCATTCTTTTAAAACAGAATGTGTATCAGAGAACATATATCTTTGGGCCATGTATCATCAATGGGCTCACAATTTGTGAACTCTTGCTTGAATAGTGGCTATGAACCTAGCTGTTGACTAAGATAAATATAGGTTGGAATCTTAATACCACCCTTTGACTGGGGCAGTTTTCAAAGCTCTGTTTGGGTTTCAGTTATCACCTAAAAAATAAGGATAATATGATTTAAATCATAGGAATATTTTAACTAATAAGTGAGATAATTCATGTGAATAGTTCAGCATATGTATTACTGCTTGACACATAGCATGCAATAAACATTTTTATTATTATGAAGCTGAGAAATTTATCTATATTACAGATGGTAAAAATAATCCCATATTGGTGCCAAGGTGTATCTTAAGGTCATGGAGCATAGTAGAAATGGTGACAGAATTAGAAATGAAGACTCCTGGTTCCTAGTTTGATGTGATATTTCATTACAAATGTTTGATTACAAATTTACTATCAATAATTCTGCTAGAAATGATTTTCTATTTGTATGTGTCTATATTTACAATGAGAAAGAGTTTATAAAATACTAGGTTGGTTTTGAATCAGTTTCATGGCTCTTTATCAAATGCAAATATTGTATAGTTTCTAAGGCTCCACAAAATTCGAACCCACCTAAAGTACTACTTTTCATATCTTCAAGTTGAGAAATGTGACTAGTGCTTGAAAAACATGCTGAAATTCTAACCCTCAGTACCTGTGACTGTGACTAATTTGGAAACAGCATCTCTGTAAATAAAATCAAGTTAAGATGAGGATTTAATTTACCTCCTTCAGAGAACAAAATATGCCATTTCTGCTTTTCTATCCTCTCCCATACCAGATATTGCTACCTTTAAATAGAAAAATTTACACTTTAAGTATACAACATGAATGTTTTTTGAAGAATGTTTCATTTTCTTGTCCAAATCCATGGAAAGTCACCATGGCAAGTCAAACATTTAATATCTGGTTGCAACAGAACATTACTTTTACTGACACTCAGCTGCAGCGTTGTGGTTAGGTTGTTCTGGTTTTGGTTGGTAGTGGCTTTTTTTGTTTGATTGTTTTTATTTTGCAGAACTATAGCACACAGTGTTAAAATTTTATCTTCCAACATCAAACATGATTTAGAAAAATCAAGAGGAGTGGGGAATTTTTCTGTATTTACCCATATTGTTTTTGTACTTTGTTGTTCTTCTGTCCTAATGTCCCAAGATTTTGGTTTTTTTTTAACATTTCTTTTTCTTCTTGAGAACTTTCTTAAGCCTTTTTGGATAGATCTACTGGTGAGAAATCCTGTTAGCTTTCCTTCGTCAGAGACTATCTTGATTCATCATTCTTGAGGGATTTTTATCTGGTTATAGAATTCTGGGTTGACAGTTCTTTTCTTTCAGTACTTAAAAAGTATTGTATCATTTCCTTTTAGTCTCTATGGATTCTGATTAGAAAATCCCTATCATTAAAATTATCTTTCCTGTGTAGAGAAAGTGTTAGTCATCTCCTTTCAAATTGTTTTTGATGATACAGTTTTCAGAAATTTAACTCCAAGGCATCTTGGTGCAGATTTCTACGGACTTTTCCTATTTGGAGTTTGCCCAGTTTCTTAAATCTGAAGGGTTTAGCCTTTTATCCAAATTTCCAACATTTTAGCCAACATTACTTTGAATATTCTTATAGCCTCATTCTCCTATTTTTCTGAGACTCCAATAACATAAATGTTAGATCCCTTGTTATACTCCCAGATGTTCTTGAGGATTTAGGTTTTGTTATTCTTTCTTTGCTTTATTTTTTCAGTCTTTCTGCTGTTTAGAAGTGTAATTTCTTTTGTCTCTGAAGATCCTATCAGAGAGCTTCAAGGTTTCTATTTTTTTTTTTTCCTCTAGTACTCTTCATTTCACTACTGAACTCACCCACAGAAAGTTGAGTTTTAGGTTTTGTCTCAGTTGTAATATTTTCAAGTTTTAAAATATGTCAGGCCGGGCGCGGTGGCTCACGCCTGTAATCCCAGCACTTTGGGAGGCCGAGGCGGGCGGATCACAAGGTTAGGAGATCAAGACCACGGTGAAACCCCGTCTCTACTAAAAATACAAAAAAAAAAAATTAGCCGGACGCAGTTGTGGGCGCCTGTAGTCCCAGCTACTCGGGAGGCTGAGGCAGGAGAATGGCGTGAACCCGGGAGGCGGAGCTTGCAGTGAGCCGAGATCGCGCCACTGCACTCCAGCCTGGGCGACAGAGCGAGACTCCGTCTCAAAAAAAAAATAAATAAAAAATAAAAAAATAAATAAAATATGTCTTAGTTTCTTGTTCTAAAATGTGTGTTTGGTGGTAGAAGTCTAGACTTTCCACTAAGTCTGTTCTGATATCACCCAGTGGAAACAGGGAGGAGAATATTGTTACTGTATGACTGGAGTGGAAGTCCAGGCTCCACATGTTGTCTCTATTGATCCTGCAGTGGAAGAAGGGAGCTTATTGCCTGAAAGGAGTGAGAGATCCAGGTTCCTACTCTACCTTCTCTGACATAGTCATGATAGGATATTGGAGTATCTTCTTATACCCTTGGAAGTAGGAAAATCTAGCTCCCCACTTGGCTTCTGCTGATTAGTATGGGACTATGATCTTTTTAGTGGTGTTTGGCTGGAGTAAAGCAGCTATTATCTAACAGATCTCTTTCTCACTATATGTATTTTTTCTTTATCTTTTGGCTAGAGAGATTAGAGCTTTGTTTAGAGATTTTTGTTGTGTTTTGTTTATCTACACCTATTGGGATTTCTGGGTTTCTGGCTTAAGTTTGTGATCTGAGTGAAAAAGGAAAACCCAGAGAGCACCCTATTATGTTAATGTTTGGGTCCTAAGGCCTTTAGCCAGTCTGCCTTCCTCCTGTCACCTTTCAATCTTCTTATGTTCATTTTATATATAGTATTCAGGGCTTTTAGCTGTACTTAGCAGGAGCGAATAGAGAAAATATGTTTATTCTACATTTCTGAAACTCTAGTACTATATGATTTTATAAAGAGGAGTCTGGAATATTATTTAGCAATTACTAGTAACATCTAAAAGCCCAGTTGATTAAAAAATTCTTTTCTATGTACATGTTATTTTTCTTTTAAAAATATATGATCATTTTCTACTTATGATTAGTATTTAATGCTTACAAAATGCTTTAATTTCAGTGACTTGCCTTCAGTTCCACAGTATGAACCTAGGGGCTTCATCTCACTACTAGAGTCCCTGAGAAATTTTCCCACAGCAATTTTTATTTACAAAGCCCACTGATACCGTTACCCTGACTATACTGAAGCTCTGAATTTCTATGGCACTCTCACTCATTTTTCCTTACACTGATATCTAAAATTTCAGGGAAAGCAAAGAAACTGAAAGAGAATCAACCAGAGCAAGTAAACTATAACTTAAGATTTTTAATTGTATTTAAACTGCAGAAAATCTGGCAAATACAATTTCTCATTGGTGCTAAGCCATAAAAATTGTACACAATAAAAATAATACCATAATATTTTTATAGCTTCTATTGGAAAATATACCGTAGAATCAATAATCCAGATGCAAACTTTTTACAACTTCAAAAGCAGCATATGATGTCTTATTTATGTTCAGTGTATTGCCACACAACTTTAATAGCATTGTAAGTTTGTGTCTCACTGTCTATAACTGTGGATTCTGTACCCAAAACATTGCCTATCTCAATACAGAAAATCAATAAATCCCCATTAATTGAATCTTGAATCAATTCAACATGTATTGGTACCCTACTTCCCAAGTTCTCATTCCAGTATTAAAAATGATCCCCTCCCCCAACATTCCAGAGTACTACTCAAACACTCAAAGCTTTAGCATTCAGTAAATGCTTCAAATCACATACATGCTATATTCCTGACTTAAAGGTTCCCCCTCTTTATTCTCTGTCTCTCGCTTTGACATCATCTTGGATGTGTCAGTTCCTTAAGAAACAATATTTTTCACATTTGATTTGCCCTTTCCCTTGATTTTTAATTTTATGAGTCTTTAAATCAATGTCTGCCCTCACTAGTTTTATATTAGCGTACAGACTCTCAAGATTATTTCATTTACCAATCCTGTTGTGTCACTATGAGTTGAGAAGTACACTGCTGGGGAAGACTATTGAACTCTTTTTGACTGAAGCTAACCTTCCATGTCAATGAGAAACAAGACCAAATCTCTCATGAGCTGGAAATACACAGCAATCATGCACCTTCTTGATGTCGTAAGGGCACACAGAAAGAAAACTATGATGACAAGCCCATCTCAGGATACTCAGTAATGCTATCATTCAGCTTTATGAGGTGATTCCACTTAGCAACAAAAATACAAAAGGGTCTATCATAAATATTTTTAAGGGTCTTTTTTGCTGAAGAGAAATGAGGCTTGTGCTAGATATTGCCAAAGGTAGAGTTTATGTCAACATATGAAAACTTTAAGTGGATAAAGCTTGATATGACAAAGAACCTTCCAACTGAGCAAATGAACTTTTTGTAGAAGGTACTTCTTCAAAAAGCAATGAGTTCTGTCACTAAAGTTCCATAAGTTTAGGCTCAAAATCAAATTCCAGAAGTAAATATTAGTTGCTTTGAAGGGAAACAAGTCTACACAGGAAGTGGCAGCACTAGGTTAAACTTCCTCCTCATCTCAGTATTCTGGGATTTTGTTAAACAGGAGCCCAGACTCTTAAAGTTTGTCTGGAAATTCTTAATAGACAGCAAGAAACAGGAAATAAAGCAAAACATAAAAAACTGAAAATAGATGCTAACATAGAAGTAACATCTACTCTACAACTAATTGCTGGTGTTAGTCTCCTCTAATTACACAGCTGTGAATGTGTCTTTTCTTTTTAAATCTTCTGCCAAGGTAGCCAAATTAAAGCATGGTTTACAACAGCTCTAATAGGGGAATATATTTTGGAGTAAAATTTGTTGCATTCCCGTCAGTACCTGTCATCATTTTATTTGATTTCATTGACTTCAATAGCATTCTCAGGTAATATTTCCCAGATTAATGAAGGAATTGTTTGCAGAGATGAAAGTAAACACTTTTCTCTTAATGAAATGCATTAAAGAATTAACTTCATGTCAGTTCATTTTATAGAAGTGGTATGTCTACATCCTGTTAAGATTGTTTTATAGAATCCCTAAGTGTTGTAAGACGTTAGGAGGTAATCACACCAGATGTGGCCTGCTGAGCCAGGGAAGACTTGGTCAGTAGTTTAAAGGAATTGCTCCAATAATATAGTCAGATTACTAGTAGCTGGGTGACTCTAATTGAAATAACCTCGCTACATTATTAGGCCAAATGAGCACTTCAATCCATTTATGCTCCATTTGATACCAAGACTAGGACAATGCCACTTATAAAAATGAATTTTATTATTATAATATTACTCTCAGGGGCCAGGATAGTGTGAATATATTATAGGTGAACCTCATACTGATCCAATTTTTAAAAATAATTTGTTAGTTTTTCATTACAGGTAACTGACCTGTGTAGCAAATCATTTAAAAATCCCTATTTCATAATAAATTCCAATATGTCCATTTCAATTGACCATTAGAAGAAGATCCAGCAGAATGTATGTTGATACTCTTGGCAAAGCCTACTCTACATGTTGTATGATGGAGATTATGCCTTAATAACTGTGGAAGCTAACCTCCAAGATGCTCCCGATTACCCCCACCTCCTTGTGTTCAGACCCTTGTAAAGTCTCTCATGTTGTACCAGAGTAGGTCTGCATGACCACAGAATACAGAAAAGGCAATGGCACAACTCTTTCAAGATTAGGCTGGGCTCTCACTCTCTTGGATTGCTCTTCCTGAGGGAAGCTAGCTGCCACTATGTGAGGGTAGTCAGGCAGCCTATGGAGAAGACCATATGGCAAGAAAGTAAGGTATCTGGTCCTAGCAACTTCGTGACATAATAAGTGTTTGCTGTTTGAGCCTAAGCTTGGGATTAATTGTTTCTGCAGCAATAGATGACCAAATTCAGATTGTGGCACTCAAATGTAGGATGCTGTGATAAAAATTTTTAGATATGAGGATGACTTTGAAATCATTGAGTGGACAGAAACTGAAAAACCTGTAAGGATTTTGAGAAAAGTGCTAGTAAAACCTTAAAGTGTCTTGAACACAAAGACTTAAAGGATAATGAAAATAATGTATTATTGAAAACTACAGTTTAGAAATACTGTTGCCTGCAGTCCTGTATAAGGCATTAATAGAAAAATGTGCTTAAAGGCCTGGGCAATCCAGCTACAAAAATTTGTAGCCGAAGTATTAAAAGTGTCCCTTTTTTCCTTGCTGCCTCTAAGGAATTGTGAGAGGGGAGAGAAAGATGAATAAACTAAAGGAAGGACTGTTGAACAAAAAAATGCCATTATTATGCTAATACTATGCTAATAAATATATAAAGAAAAGAGATGACATGACAAATTCGTTACAAATATGTAATAAATAGAACATTTTAACAGACTAATTTGAATTAAGTGAATTTAAATTGTAGCTAAAGACACATTTTTCCATCTCAGAAGCATCCTCCCACAAATACAAATTAATAATAATAATTATCATTGTATTAATAGTTTTTTTTTTTTTTGAGAAGGAGTCTCGCTCTGTCGCCCAGGTTGGAGTGCAGTGGCACTATCTCGGCTCACTGCAAGATCTGCCTCCTGGGTTCACGCCATTCTCCTGCCTCAGCCTCCCAAGTAGCTGGGACTACAGGCGCCCACCACCACACCTGGCTAATTTTTTGTATTTTTAGTAGAGATGGGGTTTCACCTATAAGTGGTTTTATAAATGAGAATTACGGGATACCATAATTATGACCACCTACTGGGTGCCTCAAAACAACAGAAATTTATTCTTTCAAAGATCTAGAGCTAGAAGTCTAAAAGAAAGATGTTGGCAAGACCAGACTGTCTCTCCTTCTGGTGGTAGATGGCAATCGTTGATATTTCTTGTATTGCAGCTTCTGAACCCCAGTCTCTTCCTGTTGTGACATGGTCATCTTCCTTTTGTGCATTAATGTCCTCACACAGCATTCTCCTCGATATGCATTTGTCTATTTGCCCCTTAAAATAACATCAATCAGGATAGATGAGGTCCACCCTGATGACCTCATCTTAACTATATCTGTAATGTCTTTATTTCCAAATAAGGTCATATGCACAGGTACTTGAGGTTAGGATATCAACGTATCATTTTGAGGGGAGCACACAATTCAACTCATATTAATATGCCTGCTAGATTCCCAACCCACATCCTTTTCACATACAAAATACATTCACTCCATCCTAACACCCTCCAAAATCTTAACCCATCCTAATGTTACCTCTAACTCCAAAATGTCTTCTAAATAAAAGTAACTCAACAAGTCCCAAATCTCATCTTCTAAAATATCAGAATCAGATATGGATGAGATGCTGGGTACGGTTCATTTTGGGGCGAAATTCCTCTTTATCTGTGGACCTCTGAAGTAGAGAAAACAAATTATCTTTTTTACAAAATGCAATGGTGGCATAGAATAGATATTCCCGTTCCAAAAGGGAGAAATTAAAAAAAAAAAAAAAAAAGAAAGGGTCACATGTCCCAAGCAAGTCTGTAACCTATCACACATGTCCCAAGCAAGTCCATAACCTATCAGGGAAAATTCCATTAAAGTTTAGGTTCTGAGAATAATTCTTGTGACTCTTTCCATTTAACCCACTGAGATGGCTCCCTATCCCCTTCTGGCATTCAATAGCAGTGGCCCTGCCCTCTTGATCCACAGTGGTAACCATCCCACCCTCCCAGACATTGAAAATCCCACTGGCATCTGAGCCACCCTTAAAATTTCTCTTATTTTTTTCTTGAAGGCTAACACAAGTTGCCAGCCAAGTAGTTCTAGCTGCCCATTTTCTGTTTGTGGAACCCGAAAGTCCAAAAGCCTTCCTGTCCTTTGTTCATCCCTTATCATCTTTCGTCCAAGGTGACAATGTTTCTACTGAGATAGCTGATTGTATCCATGAGTCACACGCTTAATCTCTGTAGCAAAAATTTATTCAGACACACATATGGTGTTTTCTCTCCAGAACATGCTTTCCCATTCTTTGAAATATGAATAGCTGAGAATTTTCCAAATCATCTAACTCTCAATTATTTTATAAATAGGGTTGCCTTCTCTCCTGTGTCCAAAACATGATTTCATTTCCATCTGAGACCCCACCAGAAACATCTTTAATGTCCAGATTTCTACCAACAGCCTCTTCAAGGCAATCTAAGCTTTTCTAGAATATGCTTCAAAAACACTTCCAGACTCTATTTACTACACAATTCCAAAGCCACTTGAACATTTTTAGATATTTGTAACAGCAGTATCCTACCTCCCAGTGCCGAAATCTGTATTAGTTTCCCAGGGCTCACATAATTAACTACCACATATTGAATGGCTTAAACAACAGAAATGTATTCTCTCATAGTTCTGGAGTCTAGAAGTCCAAAATCAATGTGTCAGCAAGGCAATGATCTTTCTTGGCTTCTGATGGTTGTTGCAACCTTCAATATTCTTTGGCTTGTAGCTACATAAATTTAATCTCTTCTTCTTGGCTATCACATGACTGTCTTCCTTTGTATGTCTGTCTTCATGCAGCATTTTCATCTCTGTGTTTTTGAGTCCATTCTCATCTTTAAAGGACACTAGTCACACTGGATTAGGACCTACCCTAAGGACCTTATATTAACTTGATGACACCTGCAAAGACTTTATTTTCAAAAGAGGTCACATTTATAGAACCGGTAGTTAAGACTTAAAATTTTTTTGGCAGATATAATTCAGCCCAGAAAACATGCATTTTACACATTTCCTTTTTGGAAATTAAATAAAGAGAAAAAGCTGTCAAGATTAATTTAAAAGTCTAATATAATTTTTATTTTAAAATTATGTTCTATATAAGATTATGTAAAATATTGAATATACTAATTGCATAAGAAAGTTAAATTTTAGCCACATTTTGCTTATTGATAGAAATGCCAAAATCTACAACAAAGCGTTATTCAAACTAATCTAATAGTACATTTAGAAAAGTTGTAATGCATTCTGATGAATTAGGGTTTATCACCAAACTTCAAAGACATTGTTAGATAAGATAAAGGTTTAACTAAGGTAACAATAACAACAACAAAATTTCAGGGACTTACATAGAAAGAAGTTTATGTTTATTGCATAAAAGATTCTGATTGGTTCAGGATGTTATGACATGTCATCAATACTTAATTTATGGCTTCTAAAGTCATTCCAGTCATTGTCATGTCCAGTCAAGAAGAGAGAAATGGTCAATGTCCGGGGCCACTGTTGTGTGTTGAGTTGGAGATAACCTGCAAGTCACTCACAGTAACTTTACTATCATTCTATTTCCCTTACTTAGTCACATAATTCTAATTAGCTGCGAGGAAGGCTTGCTTGAAATAGAAGCTGTACCTGGATGACTTGTATCCACAGATGATAAACATTAGAGAATCTATTAGTATAATCCATTATAGTAATAGACTCCTGTAAAAAATAATTTCAATATTCAATATTCAAATAAATCTTTCTTTAAACATTTGGGACAAAAATATAATAATCTGTTAGCAACCTATAAAATCTAAAAAAATAACATTCTGAATGTAGTGAGGCTTATATAATAGAAATGTATAGTAAGTAGAAAACAATTTTGATCATTTTCTTTACTAATAAGAAAAAAAAATGCCTGCTATAACAATATTCTTTATTGGCATGCATGTTAAATACCCTATATCCTGATCAATTCTGTAGAAAAAGAAAGAGAAATTAGGTGTAAGTATTGGAAGGAAAGTGATAATACTGTTCTTACTGGCAGAAGATATAATACCTATTTCAGAAAAAGAGAGCAATACAACCAACAAAGTAGTACACGTGGCTGCATAAACCATTATTAATTTATACAAATAAATAGTTGTTTTCAGTGCCAAAAATAAATAGAAAAATGAAATATATCATTGATTGTAACAACAAAACTACTAAGTTGAACCATGTGAATTTACCAATAACTAACCCTTTTATAAATAATAAAAATGACAAATTCATATGGTTCAACCTACTATTTAGGAATCAACCAATCTAATAGATAAGAATATTGTGGATAATATTTTTAACTAATGGAGGACAGAGACTTTGTTATTTCAGAAAATATAGACATATTTAATGAAATGACATGTAAATATGCCAATTATTTACATAATCCCCTATAAATTTAATGCAATCTCAGCCGAAATCTCTGGTTAGTGTCATGAAGACATCAATAAAAATAACTTAAAAATTCTCTGCAAAATACAGATCAATTATTTGAAAAAGAAATACAAAAAGAGGAGATATACCCTAGAGTATTCTGTGAACCCAAAGGAATTAAAAACGGATGACATTGATGTAAATGCATAAGGCATATTAAAGGATCAAAAGAAACAACCCAAACACATGTGCACACATGTATATACACACATGTGCACATTCAGGAACTTGAGATTCAATAAAGGTGTGCCACAATTTAATGGAGAAAGAAAAATTGTTAGGTAAATGGTGTTGAAAAACCAGGTTACTTAAATGGGGAAAACAAGGGTAATGATATCCCTACCTATCAAAATACACACAATGGTTTTTAGATAAATTAAGGGCATTAACTTTTAGAAACATTATTAAATTTATAAATGTATTAGGAGACAATTCATCCTTAGGGCTTAGGAATAAGAAAGGCTTTCTTAAAACTCAAATTACAGGATATTTTTGGAACAATAACACATTTTATTACACTAAATAAGTATTTCTGTAAATAAAAAAATTGTAAGTCAACAGGCGTAAAATGTTATGAGGAATATTTCTATTGTACAAAATGTCAAGGTGTCCATTATCTACAATCTACAATCATATCAACAAAAATAATCAAGATTACAACAAGAAAGTGTAAAAAAAATATGTATTTTATAGAAATGGAAATCCCAGTTCTAAAAAGAATAGAGAGGATGCACAAAGTCATTTTCACACATTACACTGCCAACCATTAGAAAGCTGACATGGCGGATGCTGTGAATTGCCTCTTTCAAAATTCTTTTCATACATGGTTTTAACGTGCTTTTCTGCATTATAGAGGCCAGAAAGCCCCTATACTCCCCATACTCCTTTGCAACTAAGATTCTAGAAACAAATTCTATGTTAGGTGAATGCTCATAAAACTGGTAAATGGAAAAATGACAAACACCTTCTTCTTGACTTTTTTGCTGTTTTCTGCTAGCAGGAATCAGTCCAAAGATCTGAGTTACTCCTGCAGTGATGCTTCATTCTCCAGCATTCTGAGTGTCACTTAGGAGATGTCAAGACGTATTTGTATCTGTAGTGATAGTGACAGCTCCTTTCTAGTTGTAGTTTCCCGACACTAAGCAGCTGCAGCATATGTTCTTAAGCTCAAAAGTTCCATGGTGGTCTCAGAGGTTGAAACTCTTTTTAGAAGACATTTGATTATTTTTTTCTGACATAATTCTTAGAGGCCCAGTCTAGATTTGCTTTTGCATCCCATCCACTGATTTTTTAAAACCAAGTACTTACTTGTATTAAACCCCTTTATTCATAAAATATATAAATTTATAAGTATCTCCAGCATTGAGAGTTGTTGGAACCACTGAATAATGCTGAGTTTGGTAGATGATGAAGATAAACAAACCTCATGTATTTCTAGTGGGGAGTGTAGAGACATTTTGGAAAGCCATTCATCAATATCCAAACAAGTATGTAAATAACACATTCAAACTCGTTCTCATTCTGGTTTCAGGTGTATAAGCTAAATATATGCTCATACAAGTTTTTAAGATGTTGGCAGAAATGTATTGCAATGATATCTGTGGTAGGTGGGAAGCTGGAAGCCAAATTGTTATCCATTAATAAGAAAGTGATTAAGTAAACTGCAGTATATTCTCACTCTGTAGAACAACACAGCAATGGGAAGAAATAAACTAGATGTTCCCCTGCCGATATAGTAATACCAAGAAAACATACCAGTTTCCTTAGATAATACAATATGACTTAGGCGACCACTATTTTGCACACAAAACAATAAAGCAAATCTATGAAACACACATCAATAAAAGATATCTACCCAATGCATTAAATCTGGCTTTGTTAGGGTAAGGATAATGGAAACTGAAAAGTAGAGATAAAACTGAATTTTAAAAAACTGCCTTGAGGAAAGGCTTCAAGAGAGCTGACTAGAAGCATTTTAGGCTCAATTCTACTTAGAAGAACTGAAATAGTATATGCATAAGCACAATTAAAACACATTATTCAAGAGAGAAAACTCGAATTCATTAGAAAAGTGAGAGAAAATATGAAAAGCAAGGAAGGAGAAAGAAGAGAGGCAGCCTGCTTGGCTGGGGTTGTCTATGGGCAGGAATTGGCTGGGAGTCAGGAGTGAGATCTCCATGCTAGAATGGGTGAGAGGCTTCTAGCAGCTTATATTCCCACAGTGGAATTATCCAATCTTCCCCATGGGAAAGTCCCTCTAGCCTCCTAAGCCCTGAAACTAACACAAGAAGCTGTCAGGAGATCGTGGAATGAAGCTAACCCAGGGAGGGAGCTCATGCTGGGTCCTACACCCTTTCTGACATCTAAGTGGCTATAGCAAGGCACCATTTTCTTACCTAGCACTTGGATGACTGGACAGTGTCCTGGGGCTTAGCAGTGCTGGTGAGAGGTGACAACGTGCTGCCCAGCCCTCGCTCGCTCTTAGCGCCTCCTCGGCCTCTGCCTCTGCTCTGGTCACGCTTGGGGAGCCCGTCAGCCCACTGCTGCACTGTGGGAGCCCCTCTCCGGGCTCGCCAGGGCCGGAGCCAGTTCCCTCTGCTTGCGGGGTTGTGTGGAGGGAGTGGCGCAGGCGGAAACCTGGGCTGCGCACAGCATAGACTAGCCAGCGTGAGTTCCGGGCAGGCGCTGCACTCAGAACAGCTAGCCGCTGCCACCGGCCCAGGCAGTGAGGGGATTAGCACCCAGGCCAGCAGCTGCAGAGGATGGGCCAGGTCCCCCAGCACTGCCGGCCCACCCAGGACATGCTTGAATTCTTGCTGGGTCTCAGCCGCCTCCCCGGGGCAGGGCTAGGGACCTGCAGCCCTCCATGCCGGAGTCCCCCTCGGTGGGCTCCCACGCGGCCCCAGCCTCCCCGATGGGTGCCACCCTCTGCTCCGCCGTTCCCGGTCCCATGGACCGCCCAAGGGCTGAGGAGGCGCCCAGCACGGGACTGGCCAGCAGCTGTGCCTGTGGCCCTGAGGCGGGATCCACTAGGTTAAGGCAGCTGGGCTCCTGAGTCAGTGGGGACTTCGAGAATTTTTATGTCTAGCTAGAGGATTGTATATGCACCAATCAGCACTATGTATCTAGCGCGGGGTGGGGGGGGGGGGTTGTGGATGCACCAATCAGCACTCTGTATCTAGCTAATCTGGTGGGGACTTGTAGAACTCTTATGTGTAGCTAAGGGATTGTAAATGCACCAGTCAGCACTCTGTGTCTAGCTCAGGGATTGTAAATGCACCAATCATCACTCTGACAAAACGGACCAATGAGCGCTCTGTAAAATGGACTAATCAGCTCTCTGTAAAATGGACCAATCAGCAGGATGTGGGTAGGGCCCCATAAGGGAATAAAAGCAGGCTGCCCCAACCAGCAGAGGCAATCTGCCCAGGTGCCATTCCACACTGTGGAAGCTTTGTTCATTTGCTCTTTGCAATAAATGTTGCTGCTGCTCACTCTTTGGGTCCACACCGCCTTCATGAGCTCTAACACTCCTGTGAAGGTCTGCAGCTTCACTCCTGAAGCCAGCGAGACCATGAACCCACCAGAAGGAAGAAACTCTGAACATGTCCAAACATCAGAAGGAACAACTCTAGATATGCCACCTTTAAGAGCTGTAATGTTCATGGCCACAGTCTGCAGCTTCATTCTTGAAGTCAGTGAGACCAAGAACCCACCAATTCTGGACACACTGGGAGTGTGGCATTAGGGAAACTGAGGGTGTCACTGCTTATAATGGATTGTGAACTGAATGAGCCACTGCCCATGGGACACGGGCTGCCCAATAGCCTGAGAACCCACCCACCTACCTGTTTCACCACTGCCTGCCACTACTGGCATTCAAGCAAGCCACACATAGGCTCAAAAACTGGCTCTCCAGTAATTGCCAACATGGGAGCTAGTGTAAACTGCCTTGGGGCACAATGGTCATGGCATTGGGGCATGCTCAACCAACCTTTGTTACGACTGAGACCTGAAGACTGACCTACCTAACATCCCAGTCCCCAGCACAACTTCACCACAGCCTCCACTAGTAATCACAACTTAAGAGGAAATCACAGATAGAAGTAACACTTTTTACTGCCAAAGAAATACAGAGACTGCACTACTGCACATATCAAGAATCAAAGTGAAGGTGTCTTACTCGACCAGCACCATGAATACAGAAAAAAAGTCCTCATCTACAAAGTAAATTCAAAAATATAAAAAGGTAACTGATACATCAGATGTGCAGATCTCAACATAAACAAATAGGAAACATGAAAAAGCAAGGGAATATGACAATTCCAAAGAAACAGTAATTCTTTAGCAATATACCTTAATTAAAAATAAATTTTTGAAATTCCAAATAAAATCACAATGCTGAGTTTAAATAAGCTCAGTGAGAAAAAAAATCTGAAAAATTATGTGAAGAAATCAGAAAAACAGTTCATAATATTAATGAGAAATTCATTAAAGAGATAGATATTTTTGAAAACAACCAAATAAAAATTATGGAATTGGATAATTCATTGAAAGAAATACAAAATATAGGTTGGGTGCAGTGGCTAACGCCTGTAATCCCAGCACTTTGGGAGGCCAAGGCAGGTGAATCACTTGAGGTCAGGAGTTCGAGAGCAGCCTGGCCAATATGGTGAAACTCCATCTCTATTAAAAATACAAAAATTAACTTGATGTGGTGGCACATGCCTGTAATCCCAGCTACTCAGGAGGTTGAGGCAGGAAGAACTGCTAGAACCCGGGAGGTGGAGGTTGCAGTGAGCTGAGATTGAGCCACTACACTCTAGCCTGGGCATCAGAGTGAGACTCCATCTCAAAAAAAAAAAAAAAAAAAAGTATATATATATATATATATATATATATATAATGAAAAAAAAACTTCAACAATAGACTAGATTAAGAGCAGAAAGAATTTCAGAACTTGAAGACAGGTCTTTTGAAATAATCCAGCTAGACAAAAACATAGGGCAGAAAGAATAAAAAAGTATGAGGAAATCTTTTGTGATATTTGGTATGACATAAAGTGATCAAATATTTGAATTATTCGTATCTCTCAGGATGAAGAGAAAAGAGAATTATAAAATCAATTTATCAGAATAATATATAAAAATATTCCAAGGTTAGCAAGAAATTTAGACATTCAGATATTAGACATTCAATGATCTCCAGGCAAATATAATGCAAAAAGTTCTTCTCTACAACATATTATATTCAGACTGTCTGAAGTCAAAGACAAAGAGTGAATCCTAAAAAGAACAAGAGAAAAACATCTGAGGATATCCCATTGTATTAAGAGCAGATTTCTCAGCAGAAACCTTACAGCCAAGAAGAGAATAGGATGACATATTCAAACGGAAAAAAAAAAAAAAAAAAAAAAAAAGCCAACCAAGAATACTATTTCCAGCAAACCTACCCTTTATAAATAGAGGAGAAATAAAATCTTTCTGAGAAAAGCAAATGCAGAGTGAATTTGTTACCACTAGACTGGTCTTTCAAAAATTGCTCAAGGGAGCCTAACCCTGGAAGCAAAGAGACAACATTTACCAACATGAAAATACAGAAAAGTATAAAATTCCCTGACAAAGTAATCACACAAAGGAGAAAGACAAAGGACTCAAATGCTACCACTACAGAAATCTACGAAAACACAACAACAAAAAATAAGAGAGAGAGAAAAAAAAGGACACACAAAGCAAGCAGAACACAGTAGACACTATGACAGGAGCAAAGTTCCTGTTCATAGCAAAAATAACTTTGCATATAAACAGATTAAATTCTCCACTTAAAAGATACAGAATGGCTGAACAAATAAAACACGTAATCCAACTATATACTGTGTACAAGAAACTCACCTTATCAGTAAAGACACATACAGACTGGATATAAAAAAATGGAAAAAGAAATTCCACACAAACAAAAAGCAAAAGCAAGTGAGTGTATCTATAGTGATATCAGATAAAAGAGACTTTCTGTCAAAAACAGTTTAAAATGTAAAAGATCATTACATAATAAAAAGAGGATCAATCAATCAAGAGAATGTAATAATTCTGAATATGCATGCACCCAACACTGAAGAATCCAGATTTATAAAGAAAATATTACTAAAGATAGAGACATAGACTTCAAAACAAAAATAGTGAGGGACTTCAACACCTGACTCTCAGCATTAGACAGATTATCTATGCAGAACATCAACTAAGAAAGATTAATTTTAAACTAGACTTTAGACCAAATGGATGAAGCAGTCATTTACAGAACATTCTATCTAACAACTGCAGAATATACATTCTTTTTATCAGCACATGGAACATTCCCCAGGGTAGGCCACATGTTAGGCCACAAAAGAAGTATCAAAAATTTTACTTATTTTTTTTTTTTTTTTTTTATTTTTTTTTTTGAGACGGAGTCTCGCTCTGTCACCCAGGCTGGAGTGCGGTGGCCGGATCTCAGCTCACTGCAAGCTCCGCCTCCCGGGTTCACGCCATTCTCCTGCCTCAGCCTCCCGAGTAGCTGGGACTATAGGCGCCCGCCACTTCGCCCGGCTAGTTTTTTGTATTTTTTAGTAGAGACGGGGTTTCACCGTGTTAGCCAGGATGGTCTCGATCTCCTGACCTCGTGATCCGCCCGTCTCGGCCTCCCAAAGTGCTGGGATTACAGGCGTGAGCCACCGCGCCCGGCCAAAAATTTTAAAATATTGAAATCATGTTACGTATCTTCACAGTCCACAATGAAATAAAATTATAAATTAATACCAAGAAGAACTTTGGAAACTATAGAAATACATGGAAATTAAACCACATGCTCCTGGATGATCATTAGGCCAATAAAGCAATTAAGATGACAATTTTAAAAACGTCTTGAAACAAATGAAAATGGAAACAGAACATAGTAAAAGTTGTGGGATATTGCAAAAGCAGTGCTAAGGAAGTTTATAGCAGTAAATGTCCGCATCAAAAAAGTAGAAAGGGTATAAATTAACAATTCAACAATGCTCCTAAAAGAATTAAAAAAAAAAACGGAAGTAAAACAAACTCAAAATTAGGACAAGAAAATAAATAATAAAGATACGAGCAGAACTACATGAAGGTGAGACTAACAAAACAATACAAAGTATCAACAACTTCATTCAGTTCTGCTCTGATCTTAGTTACTCATTTTCTTCTGCCAGCTTTAGGGTTAGTTTGTTCTTGATTTTCTATTTCCTCTAGGTGTAATGATGGATTGTTATTTTGAGATCTAACGTTTTGAAGTAGACAAATAGCACCATAAACAAACTTTCCACTTAACACTGCTTTTGCGGCATCCCAGAGGTTTTGCTATGCTGTGTTTCCGTTTTTATTTCATTTTTTTTTAATTTTTCTTATTTATTAACAAGTCATTTAGGAACAAATGGTTTAATTTCCATGTAATTGTGTGGTCTTGAGAGATCTTGGTATTCATCCAGAGTCTATAAGGAACTTAAGTAACTGAACAAGCTAAAAACAAATAACTACATCAAAAAGTGGGCAAAATACATGAAAACACACTCCTCAAAAGAAGACATATAAGCAGCAAACAAACATATGAAAAAATGTTCAGTAACACTAATCATAAGAAAAATGCAAATTAAAACCACAGTAAGATAGCATCTCACACCAGTCAGAATGGCTATTATTTAAAGGTCAGAAAACAACAGATGCTGGCAAGGCTGCAGAGAAAACGGAATGCTTAGACAATGTTGGTGGGTATGTCAATTAGTTCAGCTATTATAGAAAGCAGTTTGGAGATTTATCAAAGAACTCAAAAACAGAATTACCATTTGGCCAGCCATTTTATTACTGGGTATATTTCCAAAAGAAAATGAATCATTCTACTAATAAGACACATGCATTCATATGTTTATTGCAACACTAATCACAATAGCAAAGATATGGACTCAACCTAGGTACCCATCAATGGTGGATTGGATAAAGGAAATTGTGTGCATATATACCATGGGACACTACACAACCACGAAAAAGAATAAATCATATCATTTGCAGTATGACAGATGCAGCTGGAGGCCATTATCCTAAGTGAGTCAACATAGAAACAGAAAACCAAATGCTGCATGTTGTCACTGTAAGTGGGAGCTAAGCACTGGGTACTCAGGGGCACAAAGATGACAAAAATAGATACTGGAGACTACTAGAGGGAGGCAGGAAGGGGAGAGAGAATGTTGAAAATCCATTATTGAGTAGTATGCTCACTACCTGAGTTATGGGATCAGTCGCACCCCAAACTTCAGCATCATGCAATATACCTATGTAACAAACCTGTACATGTACCCACTGAATAGAAAATAAAAATTATTTATAAGAAAAAAATATTTTTTAAAGAATCAACAAAATGATAAGTGGATTCTTTGAAAATATAGACAAAATAGATAAACTGCTAGCTAAACTAATAAAAGCTGAGAGAGGACTCAAATAAACAAAATCAGAAACGTTAAAGGGGACATTACAGCTGATGCTACAGAAATAAAAAGACCATCAGAGACTATTATCAACAACTATACTTTGGCAAACTGGAAAACTGAGAGGAAATAGATAAATTATTGGAAACACATAACCTACCAAGACAGAATCAAGAAGAAACAGAAAACCTGAACAGACCAATAACAAGTAGCAGGGTCGAATTAAGAATAAACAATCTTCTGACAAAGAAAATCCCAGCACCAGATGGTTTCATAGCCAAATTCTACCAAATTTACAAAGAATTAATACCAATCTTCCTGAAACCATTCCAAAATAATTCCCTCTTGAAGAAGAGGGAATCCCTCTAACTCATTCTGTGAGACCAGCATCACCCTGATATTAAAACCAGACAAAGACACGACAACAACAAAAGAAAACTATAGACTAATGTCACCGGTGAACATATACAAAAATTCCTCAACAAAATATTAGCAAACAAAATCCAACAACATATTAAAAAGATAATATAACACAAGAGTGAGATTTATCCCAGGGATGCAAGGATGGTTCACCATATGCAAATCAGTAAATGTAATACATCACATGAACAGAATGAAGAAAAAAATATGATAATCTCAATAGACACAGAGCAAGCATTTGATAAACTTCAACATTCCTTCAGGATAAAAACTCTCAAAAACTAGACATAGAAAGATCATACCTCACAATAATAAAGGCCATATATGACAGACCCACAGCTAACATCATACTGAATGGGGAAACGTTGAAAGCCTTTCCTCTAACAACTGGAACAAGACAAGGGTGCCCACTTTCGCCATGCCTATTCAACATAGTATTAGAAGTCCTAGCCAATCAGGCAAGAAAAATAAGTAAAAGGCATCCAGATTGGAAAAGAAGAATTCAAATTGTTCCTCTTTGCTGATAATATGATCTTTTATTGAGAACAACCTAACAACTCTACCAAAAAGCTCTTAGATTTGATAAATGGATTCAGTAAGGTTGCAGAATACAAAATCAATATACAAAATATCAGTGGCATTTCTATATACCAATAATCATCTACCTGAAAAAGAAATCAAGAAGCCAATGACTTTTACAATAGCTATAAAAAATTAAAATCCCTAGGACTAAATTTAAGATCTCTACAAGGAAAATTACAAAACATTGATTAAATAAATTGAAGAGAACAAAAACGAAAAAAAAATCCCATCCTCAAGAATCAGAAGAATATCATGAAAATGACCATATTGCCCAAAACAATACACAGGTTCAATGTAATCCCTATCAATATACCATCATTCTTCACAGAATTTTTGTACAAAGTTCTAAAATTCATAAAGAGTAAAATAAAAGCCTGTATAACCAAGTAATCCTGAACAAAAGAACAAAACTGAAGGCATCACATTACCTGGCTTTAAAATATATTACAAGGCTATACTAACCCAAACACATGATATTGGTTTAAAAATAGACATATATCCCAGTGGACCAAAATAGAGAACCCAGGAACACAGCCTATATATTTCCAGCCAACAGATCTTGAACAAACCTGACAAGATTTTATACTGGGGGAAGGACACCTTCTTGAATAAATGGTGCTGGGAAAACTGGAATGCAGAAGAAATAAACTAGATCCCTATCTCTAACCATATACAAAAATTTAAAAAAAATGGATTAAAAACTTAAATGTAAGACCTAAAACTATAAAAATACTGGAAGAAAACCTAGGGAAATCTCTCTTAGGCATTGGTCTAGGCAAAGAATTTATGGCTAAGATTTTCAAAGCAGAGACAACAAAAACAAAAATAGACAAGTGAGACTTAAACTAAAGAGCTTCTGCACAACAAAAGAAATAATGAACAGTGTGAGGAACTCTATTGAATGGGAGAAAATCTTTGCAAACTAAACGCATGACAGCAGACTAATATCTAGAATATACAGGAAACTCAAACAACTCGACAGAAAAAAAAATTGATGAAACCCCGTCTCTACTACAAATACAAAAATTAGCTGGGTGTGGTGGCATGCGCCTGTAATCTCAGCTACTCAGGAGGCTGAGACAGGAGAATCGCTTGAACCCAGGAGGCAGAGGCTGCAGTGAGCCAAGGTCATGCCATTGGACTCCAGCCTGGGCAACAAGAACAAAATTCCGTCTCAAAAATAAATAAATAAATAAATAAATAATAATAAAAATAAAGATTAAAGAAAAAAGTGTGCAAAGAACATGAATACATATTTCTCAAAAGAAGGCATACACACAGCCAACAGTTACTGAAAAATGTTCAGTGCCACTAATCAGATAAATTCAAATCAAAACCACAAGGAGGTATCCTACCCCAATCAAAATGGCCATTTATATCAAGACAAAAAATAATGGATGTTGGCAAGGATGCAGAGAAAAGGGAAAACCCATACACAGTTGGTAGGTATGTAAACTAGTATGACCACTATAAAAAACAGTATGGAAATATCTCAAAAACTAGAAATGCAACTATCATTTGATCCAGCAATCCTATTGCTGATACCTTCCCAAAGGAAAAGAAATCAGTATATCACAGGAATACCTGTATTTGCATGTTTATTATGGCACTATTTACAATAACAAAGATATAGAGTAAAGATAAGTGCCCATCAGTGAATGAATGTTTAAAGAAAATGTGGTGTATACACAGTGAAATACTATTTAGCCATAAAAGAAAGAAAACATGCCATTTGACATAACATTGATGGAACTGGAGGTCATTATCTTTAGTGAATTAAGCCAGGCAAAAAAAAGGCAAATATTGTATGTTCTCACTTATATGTGGGAGTGAAAATATTTGATCACATGGAGGTAGAGAGTGGAAACATAGATAATAGAGATTGGGAAAAGTGAGTTGGGGGAAGGGGGAGTATAAAGAGAAGTGAGTTAAAGGGTATAAACATACAGTTAGATGGGATAGATCCAAAGTTTGATGGCAGGGTAGACTATAGTTAACAAAATGTATTCAGTCAATGGGCACCCTAAATATGTTGACTTTTTCACTACACATTATATACATGTAAGAAAATTCACATGTACTCCATAAATGAAAATTTGTTCAAATAAAAAATTAAACTGAATGAGAGAAATAAAAATGAATTAATGGATTTATTTATGATAATATAGGTATGATCTTACACACATTTAGGAGTACATTTGTATATCCCTTTATACCTAAAGTCAAATAAAGAGAATTCTACATACCTACTACAGAGTAGTTACATACTAAAACAGAGAGTTATAGTACATATTGAGGTTGTGTGCATAGAACTAATACACTCTTCCTCACTGCAGAACATCCGTGTAGTTATATGAGATTGACAATTTCTCTATAATGGGGAAGTATATCTGTTCAATGCAAACAGGATATTCCATTCCCCCTTACCATGATGATCACTGAAGCAAATCCAAGTCTATGTGCTTTACGCTTGGCTACAGGATGGTTTCACGGCTATTTCAACCTACTGGAAACTCAGGATTTATGCTGTGAACTCTGGGTCACAGATTTCCTGAAACTGCCATTGACTTTTGCAAGCACAAGGCATGCCCACACTAAATCTGGCACACTTGAGGACAAATCTAGGAAACTCACAAGAACAGTGACTCTGGAATTTTATGTTTTCACTAGCTAGTAAATCTCTTTTAATGTTTAAAGCAGTTTGAATTGAATTGCATGAAAGAGAGAACATCTTAATTTATCCAGCAAATAAATATTGCTTGGTCTCTGATTCGTTTGTTCTTCCTCTGGCTATCCATTGGTATGTGTGTTTGTGCATGAGTGTGTTGATATGTGCACGCATATGTGCACGCATATACTTACAGGCAGTGGTGAGACTGTGTAGTACAGACAGTACCAACCTTGATGTCGAAAGGACAGGCTCTGACATGCAGCTACATTTATTACTGCTCTTACAATTGTTAAAAAAAATAATAATTACTTGTAGATTCTCTATGTTCTCATTGGGGAAAACAGACAAAAATCACCGATTTCTTATGTGAATAGGACTGTTTTAAGGTTCCAGTACAATCGTATCAGTGAAAGGGTGTTTTAAACTCCCAGCTATTCCATAAGTATAGCTATTATTGTTACCTTGTATATGATGCATCTATAAGGACATTTTTAAAAGTAAAATCCTCAGTGTCCTTGAGTTTATCTTGTACTCAACTCAACTTCCTTCATTTTCACTACAGCACAAGGGAAGGACAAAATGTCATTCTTAACTTTGGATTCCCTATCTTTTGTCAGTGTGTTTCACAACCTTAACTTCATTTCAGTATAGTTCAGTGGTAAATTTCTATATATAAAACTGCACTTTCAAGTTGCTTAAAGATATCACATAATTGGATGTACCTTTAACCTAATGGTTTAAAATCCTAAAGGAATGGTGTGCACACAACATCTTATAGTATTAAATAGCCTGAGATCAAATAAAACGCAATGAGCAATGTCTGCTCCTACTGAACTGGAAATGTTGTTAGTGAGACACTGGACAAAGATGACAGGGCTACCTCAAGAAACATAATGAGGGAGTTTTATCAAGCCAAACCTTTTAAAATGTTTGAACTTCATAAAAACCTGCAGGCATGACAGATTAAATGTAATGCTTACCTCTGATTCTGAGCTGCAGCTTATATCATCTAATTCCTGTAAATAAGAACAGATGTGCTGTTAGAAGGTTTTGCTTTGTGTTTTTATTTTTCAAAACCCATCTAGCACAGTGCAGTTTTTCCATTTGGGGGATGGTGGAAAGCTTTGTTTTCTTGCTCAAGCATGTCAGAAATGGGAAAATAAGTCTCACTCATCTCCATCCTATTAAAAGAGAAGCACAAAACAATTTACAGAGTTGGATGTGTGCTTTAAAAATGGGTGAAAAGACACTGATCTATTCAAATATATCTACAAATATTTAGAGCAAGAGAAAAACATTACTTTAGCAAGTTTCAAAACATAACAATTGTGAGTTTCAGCTTGTATTCACCTTATAGTGGCAACAATGTGAGAAGTCAATAGGCACCTGGAACAAGTAAACAGGGTAAAGATACTGCAGTCACCCCACTTCTGAGCAAGCCTACTGCTCCAATAAATCACAGACACTCTGCTTTAAGGATACATGTTATTATTTTTTAACAGGGTGATTTCTTTAGCGAAACATAGAAGTCTAGACTTTAGCACATATAAAAAATGTAATTTACAAGCTTGGTCTTGTCATTTCTGTCGATGACAGTTTCATGAGAGCCTCACAAATCAAACAGTTCATAGACACAAATTTAAATAAAATAAACATGAATAATGCAACAAAGCTTACATAGCGTCATGAATAACAAGGGTTCTATTAGGATTAGAGTTACGTAGCTGCAAATAATGAAACAATACAGAGCAGTGTTATAAGTAGAAATTTTCTGAATAATCCAATTTAATCCATATATTAAAATTATGCAACAGAATCTCCAGCTCTCTTCACATAACAACAAAAATAAATGAAAAGTAAAATATCCAGCTTTCATAGACATTTTTTTCTTCCTGTAACAAAATGACTTTGAATGTTACTTTTTTAAAAAATAAAACCACCAGTTTCTTTTGGTAATGTGTGGATACAGCTTTTGACCATGTATATAAATTCTATTGAGAATGATCATTGTTAATAGTAAACAACCGTGAATATAGGTAAAGTGTAATTTAGCCAGAAAATAAAAAGCCATGTTTGTTATTGTTACCATTGCTGTTTAAATACTTTATAAGAGGACTAAAGTCTATTTTGAGTGATATTGAGGAAAGCAGTAAATGTGAACATTTAGTTCAGATCATGGATAATATAACTGATTTTATTCTATGAGTCCCCACTGTCTTTGGATTATGATACTACAGAAATGCCTGAGACTGAACAGGCAGTTTCTCATGACAGTGCCACCATTTGGGGTGGTTAATTGCATACATGCTGTCAATGTATGATATGAATTATGAACCCAATATCTGTCGACGTGGCAACTCCAGTTCCCTACAAAATGGAACAATTACTAATTACTCCAGAAATAGTTACTAAATAAAAATTTCTTAAAATACATAATTGAGAGCTGCTTATATACAGCAGTGTGATGGTCTAGAGCATAGGCTTTGGCATTAAAAAGGCGTGGATCTGAGACCATTTACCAGCCACATGATTTTAGACAAATTTTCTAAGTGGTTATTTGTCATTTTATTAATCTAGCATATACTCTCTACCATGTACCACATAGGGTTGCTAGGGAAATCAAATAAGATAATATATTTAAAGTGCTTTGCACTGTACACTCCAACAAAGGTTAGCTGTAATTAAGAATAATTACTATTAGTAGTAAATCTGGGCTCCCTAGTCTTCTAATAAAGCTATGGATTAATTATTAGATTTCATGATTATTAATAACTTATTCCTTATTTAAGCCTGACTTCAACACAGAGAAGGTTTATCTTAGAAGGTGGAACATCATCTGATAAAGAGAAAGAAAAACCTCATTGGACACTTTCACACAGTCATAGAAATTGGTTAGATCCAGAAAACAGCAATTTTAAATGAACATTTACCTTTTGCCTGTTCTCTGAGTTCACAGTCTGAGTAGCCCTGACTCCACACACAAGCATTTATGTTCTATAGAGAAACTGTGAGACAAAGGCACTTGATGAGACATTTTAGGATTAAAAGCAATGATTGTCAGAAAGGACACCATTATGACAACAAAAAGCTCAGATGACTTTTATATTTGCCTTTTCAAATAGATAGTACAGCCATACAGATTAAAGTCCAAAAACATAACAAAGGTATAGAAAAATCTTCCCCATCCTTGTCCTCCATCTGCTCAGTTTCCACCCTGCAAAAAAAAAAAAAAAAAAAAAAAAAAAAAAAAAAAAAAAAAAAAATCTTCCCACCAGGATGTAGTATTTAATATCTAGACTTCCTTTAGGCCAAAGCATGAAAATATAAATATATATCATTATTTCCCATTCATGTACAAAAGATTACCTAACACTTATGGAGTGGTTTCTGTGTCATGTAATTTGTCAAGAATAAATTGTTCACTTCATGTCATTCTTACAGAAATCCAGTGAGACACACTAAATGTTCATATGATTGTGGAGGTGAAATCTACTTGCATCTAAACCATATATGAATATCTAACCCTACATGACATTGTCTACTGTGTCTGATCACCAACTAAACTCCAACATGAATAGAATAAAATACAAATGGCCTCCACCCCCAAATCTTGCTAAATGGATAAATGTACTCAGACTAGGACCCTTAGAGCAAAGCAGGAATATTAATAGAATTACCTTAAAAAGATGAAAACATTTGCATGTAAGATACATCCTGGAACCCTCTTATAATATAGGACAACTTCATTAATTAAAGTTTAGTCTTCATACGTTGTCTGATTTTTTTAATAAACTAGAGAAAAACGCAAGATCACTATTAAATGATGATTTTCTTTATTTTTCTTTTCTAAATATAAATCAACAAACATTTTTCTCCTTGTTCTTATGTGCAGTACTCAATGATTGGCAAAGAGAAACCTATTAACCTGAAAGGAAAATAGAAATTGGATAGGGAAGCTTGTTCTCTGTCTCTAGGCACACATTATAAGCAATGATCAATAAAATTAAATCTTACACAAGAATCGGCAAACTCTGGTACCCCATGAGTGCGGGGTAAAAATGAAAATATTAGCTATGAGAATAGCTTGAAAATAGATCCACAGATTTAAAAAAGGAGAGAGATAACATCATTAAAAACTACATTGTAGCAATTTGGAGAAAGCTGTATTTTTAGTTATATTTCAAACATTTCACCAAAATCATAGTTTAAATTTCATCTTGAGATTACACACATATGCATTTTTCCCTACCCAAGACAGTCAGACTTCTCCATCAAGATTAGTTTCCCTCAGGGCGAATTTGTGACAAGGAGAGTGAAGACTATATAAAATGCTCCCATAATGCCTCTTTGAGTTGATGGAGAATTGAAATTACCAGACTTGTGTGCACTCTCATGCTTTCAAAATTAGCCATTTTTATTTATGGTGTTACATTGCTTGAAGCAGTTTACATTTTCAATAAATAATTAAAATATATTTCTTCTACAGCTTATCATTCTGCTTCTGGGAAAAAAATATTTCTAGAAAACAAAGAGCACTTATACATTTCACCTCGGAGCCATAGGATTACAACTAAATATACAATTAGGAAAAACTAGGTCTTCACCATCTTTAAAAAAAAAGAAGGAAAACTATCATTTGTCCTAGAGTCATCCACTGCAATTTCCTTATGTTATGGACAATGTTCTGAAATGTGTGCTATATGATCTAGGTTCCTGCTAACTGTATTTCCATTTGCCATTTTTATTAATTCCTTGAAATCTAACATGAGCATTATTACTCTATGCAAACTCATTATTTTATGGTTTCATTGAGGTATAATTGATGTACAAAACACTGCATGTATTTAAAGTGCAAAATTCAATGATTTGATACACACCTACACACAACCATACCTATGAAACCACCACAAATAACATAATCCACCATAACTAAGTTTTTTCTTACCCTTGTTGTAATCTATTATACCTTATCAGACAACCATTGATCTGCTTTGTCAATAGAAATTAGTTAAATTTATAGAATTATTTAAAAAAATTAATCATGCAGTATATATTTTTCCTATCTGGCATTATTATTTTATACTCAAAATTGTATGCAAAAGTAGTTTATCTACGTTATTTTGTAGACCAATAGTTGGTTAGTTCATTCTTTTTTATTGCTGAGTAATATCCCATTGTCTGTATATACCACAGTTTTTTTTTTTTTTTCCACTCACCTGTTAACTGGTAGTTCGGTTGTGTTTTTTAAAATTTAATGAGAGGTCAGCATTTTTAAAAAATCTACAATCCCTTTCCCAGATCTCATCTTATTAGACTCCAGCATTTGATTTTAATTGAACATGGGTGTTTTGAAATTCCCCCTTCTTAGACTTCAGTTCCCCTTCACTGCTGCTATTCTATTTCCTACATTCCTGAAGTACAAGTCCTCCTATATTTCTCCTGGCATGCATTTCTTCTCTGACTTCCAAAGGAAGGCCACAATGCTCACTACCCAAAATTCTTGCTATGCACTTTCTCTCTTGAAAAATCAAGTAATTCTAGGATTTCATTGATTATAAGATGTAGACGATTTCTTGAATTTAAATTTTCAGGTTCAGATTTTTCTATTGGTTTCAAATTGTCAACTTATTTCATCCCCACCAAATGACCTTCAATCGACACCACTCTGTTGAATTTGCCCTTGTAGACATAAGTAACTGATGGTGTTCTCACATCTAAACTGAATGGCTTTTCTCATTCTTTATCCTCTATGAGCTGTACTCCATCTCTAGTTTGTAATTGCCAAAATGGCATATCTCTTTAAATTTATGAGCGAATTCAACCAAACTTACTTTTAATTCAAACTAGCTTCTTTAACTAAACTTATTCAGTTTGTCTGTGATAACATCATTTGTCAAGTATCCCAGGCTAAGCATGTGAATTAATCTGACTATTTTTTGCTTTATCTTCTGTGACCTGTCAGTCTCAAATCATATTTTCCTTTGAAATATGTCTCCAAGTAATTCCCTCTTCTCAGTTTCTTACTACTCTCACTCTTCTGCAGGAGAACACAAAACTCATGATTTCTTTTGAATCCCTCATTTTTTCAAACTCCCTTACAGTCTCCAGTGTTTACTGCTATCAAGCGAACCTTCCTGACTGACAACTCTACAGTGGTTCTCAGTTGCTTCGTATATTAAAAAAAAAATCCTCCTTCACTGGTTCCATAATCTGGGAACCACCTTGCCTAGCAAATGTCTCTCGCTGATTTCGGCAGCCTGCTCTCTGCACATCATATATTACCTTTTTTAAGATTATTGTGCTTGCCCGAAAGATTAAGTGTATAGTCTCTATGGGCAGACTCACCAGGATAGAGTCCTGGTTCTACCAATTGCATTTATATCACTTTGGGTGACAGTGTCTCTTTTTTCATCCACTAAGTAGGGTCATGAAGATTAAAGGAGCTGATTTGTATAAAGCCCTGGCATATATTGATTCATAGATGTTAGCTACTATGATTAGATAAATCCTACTTGTCTTCACAGTTTAGCTCAAACTTCAAAGAGCAAATTGACTTAAACCAGTTGGGCAATGTCTAAGAGTATTGGCTCCTGAGATGAACTGGCCGGATAAAAAAAACCTGACTTTAATATTTTCTAAGCTGTGGCCAAGGGAACGTTCTTTAGCAGTGGTCTGTGACTCAGTTTTCTTATTTGTAAAATGGGGATGATAACAACATTAATCTTACAGGGTTTTTTTGGTTTTTGTTTTTGTTTTCTTTAGACAGGGTCTCACCCTGTTGCCTATGCTGGAGTGCAGTGGTGTGATCACAGCTCACTGCAGCCTTGACTCCCAAGCTCAAGCGATCCTTCCACTTCAGCCTTCCAAGTAGCTGGAACTACAGGCATGTATACCACATCCGGCTAATTTTTTATATTTTTGTTGAGACAGGGTCTCACCATGTCGCCCAGGCTGATAACCACTGGGCTCAAGCAATCCTCCCGCCTTGGGATTATAGACGTGAGCCAAATACCCAGCCTTTAAAGGTTTTTCTAAAAGAAAAATAAGATTGCCCATGGGCTGAAATGAGATAAGTACCTGGTACTGTCCTAAATTTTTACTCCAATTTTTATATCTCATGATACCTAGCTCTATGTTAGTTTCTGGGCTTGTGTTTCTATGAGGTCTATTTATTATTAAACTATGCCTTCCTTTAATCTAAGTTGAATTAATTGTTTACGCTGCTGTAACAGCAAAAGACATACAAAATTAATAATTTTTGCTGACTATGGATTCCGCCCTTAGTTGCAAGTATCAGCATCAAAGTCTGACCAGGTTTGCATTGATATTCAAAGAAAACATTTGGTGAACAGTCATCATTATGTGATAGTATCTTATATTGCATTTGTTTACTTCAACTTTTTACACATCTGTCCCCAATAATTTTTTAAAATAGGGTCAGCCAACTATGACTGTGGCTCAGATATGATCTACTACCCACTACGTAAATAATGTTTAGATGGAAGACAACCATGCCCATTCATTTACACATTGTCTTCAGGTGTTTTCACCTTATAAAAGTAGAGTCAAGTCCTTGTGACAGAGACTATTTATCCAGCAAAGCCCAAAATATTTACTATCTGGTTCTCTAAAGAAAGAGTGTACTAACTCCTGTTCTAAAACACTAATTTCTTTCCAAGTGCAGGAGGAATGTTCATCCAGCAAAAACTCTCAAATGTGGGTGGTCAATGACTCAAAAATGGCTCTAATTTTCTTGCTGCCTTGATGTTTGCTCCTATTGTGAATTTATGCACTTGCTCTCACATGCTAAGTGTTTTGGTTGCATTTAAACTTGCCCTGAACCACCCAATTAACTTAAAAAGTCATTCAGTCAATTTTAAAGATTAAAAAAAATCAGGAAAGCCATTTGCCTGGCACCCGCTAGTAAAATAAGTGATTGATTGAAAATGTTTTCCTGATTGCTCTCATATGCAGTAACAACCTTAGAGAGAGATATACCAGCTATCAGCATTTATACTAATTTTTTTTAATGATCCATAAAGTCAAATGGATAGTAAAGCAAATCAGAATTATTAGGCTGGTATTCATGTCCAAACAAGATATTTTTAACCATATCTCTCGATTTTCCCCTACTCAATATTTACTCCTATCATTCTAGACCCTTACCTGAACATGAGAGCAGTTCATCATTTTTATACCTTCACTAAAATTATTCTTTGCTTGAACTTCTTTTCTTCCTAACACCATTTTTATTCCTAAAACACTCTGTTTATTCAATCCCCACTCAAAAGCCATTCCCTCCATGATGTTTTCTACCATTTCAGCCACTATTACTTTTATGATACTTACTTCTGTCTACATTGTGTTATAAAAACTGTGTACATGTCTCTCTTCAATGATTACATTGCAAATTATGAGGGCAAAGGCCATATCTTTTAGACATCAGTGGGATTCAAACACTAGAAGTCTAATTCCAGAGTTCATGCTTATAATCCTCCCGATAACCCTGAAGAGTGGGAAAGAAATAATGAGAGCCTCATAGTCTCCATATCAGGGGATAAGAAATACAAGAAATACCTAAGAAATAAAAATTTGATGTAGGCAACAGTATTGGGAAGGAAGCATTATGTAGCTTGAAATTAGTAAAAATCTACCTAAAATGATCTAGACATCATGATAGAGGCTCTAATGGAGACATCTGCTCAGTGTTTAACAACAGACACATCAATAAATATGATTGTTAGATTCTATTCACTCTTAGACTTCACAACTTTATGCAAAATAATAGTGATTTTCTGTATGAACGTGAGTTTACTTTAGCCAAGTAGTTTAAAAAATACAGCTGAAGTAAAATAGAGATATAAAGATTTCCTTCTGAAAAGAACATTAGATATCTGGAGCTCTATTTTTGTTTTATCCCTTCTAGGTAACTTTTTAAACTTAAGTTGAAAAATGACAACACACACACATACATATATACACATATATTGTGGATATACGTGTGTGTATATATACACATATATATTTATATTCCATAATACACATTCACTTAAAATAAATACAGGTATCTGTGAGGGACTGATTCCAGGACCCCCACAGATACCAAAATCCATGGATGTTCAAGTCCCTTACTTAAAACAGCATAGTATTTGCACATAAACTACAAACAATCTTCCATATACTTTAAGTCTTCTCTAGATTACTTATGATGCCTGATACAATGCAAATTTTATGTAAATAGTTGTTACACTGTATTGGTTAGAAAATTACAGGAATTTTAAAAGTGTGGTACATGTTCAGTACAGTGGCATTATTTTTCTGAATGTTTTCTATTCATGGTTGGTTGAATTCACGGATGAAGAACCCACCACTGACATAGCAGGACAATTGTACTTAAAAATACTAAACAAAAAATGAGAAAGTCAGTGTCATGCATAATGCCACCACGCCGGGATATGCACTGCTAATATTCTGGTATGGATATGCGTGCAGTTCTGATTCTGTCCCTTTCCAAAGCTTCCTCACAAACCTAGAGAAAAGTGAAAGAGTAGAGTCCAGATCATCATGTGCTCCTAGTAACACCACCCTCCCTCCCCTCCAACACACATTTCCATTCTACCACAATCTGTCTCACAGACTATCAGAGCTCATGTAATCATGTCCCACATCTCTGTTTATGTTAGTTGTTGCAAGAAGCCTTTATCAGCAGGGCCCTTTTCCCCATATGGCACTGACAATCTCAATCTGACCAGACTTCCCACTCTCCTTGACCCCTAAAGCTGTTCTACTCTTGCTCTGCCCTGTGGAATTCATAGTTCCAATAAATTAGCTCATATATTCTGTTTCTTTTTTTGTTTTGTTTGTTTGTTTGTTTTTTCTGAACATCCCCATAAAAACTTAGCTGTGATTTAATACTAGCTCTTCCCCGAAGACATGGCTTTCCCTCTGACCCTCCCTACCTTGTGACTTTTTTTCTCCCAAACCCTGGGCCTGAAGGAGGAATGTAGTCTCTGCTTTTCAATGCTCCTTTCAGGCCGTGATTTCCTGCAGCTCCCTAAAAGTGCCCTTTTGTAGCTCATGTCATCACATTCTACAACTGCCTCCCTTCCTTGTTTTACTCAGTGGCACCCCCTTGGGTTTTCTCTTCCACATTGTTGAGGGTTATAGCACATGGGCTACTGTTACTATCTCAATCCCAACTTCTGTTATAACTCTTGGTGATTTTATTTATTTATTTATTTATTTATTTATTTATTTATTTATTTTTTGAGACGGAGTCTCGCTGTGTCTCCCAGGCTGGAGTGCAGTGGCGTGATCTCGGCTCACTGCAAGCTCCGCCTCCTGGGTTTACGCCATTCTCCCGCCTCAGCCTCCCAAGTAGCTGAGACTACAGGCGCCCGCCACCACGCCCGGCTAGTTTTTTGTATTTTTTAGTAGAGACGGGGTTTCACCATGTTAGCCAGGATAGTCTCGATCTCCTGACCTCGTGATCCACCCGCCTCGGCCTCCCAAAGTGCTGGGATTACAGGCTTGAGCCACCGCGCCCGGCCTCTTGGTGATTTTAATAATATGTACAGCCATTTCAGAATCCTGTTGTCTCATTTCCTTTTCCTTCTCTCCTTTAATAATTTTGCACGCATACTGTCTTAGTCACCCACTCTCATGACCATAACCTAGATGTCTTACTGTCAGTAACTGCATCTGCTTCATAATCTGAATTCCAAGTATTCAATTTTTCAGCCTTCATTTCTTATCTATCCAGCTTCAGTGATCTTTCAACCTCACAGGACCTATTATCTATTGATCCTAGTGACTTTTGTTGTTCTAAGGTTTAACCATATAATTTCTTATTTGCATAAATCCTCCACTCCTTTATCAATCTTTGCTTTTCCTTTCTGTTTTAAACCCTGTTCTCATCCTCAGCTAAAAAACTGCTTCTTATTTTACTGAGGAAATAGAATCAGGTAGAAGAGTACTCCATTAGCATCAATAACAACATCTCAAAATTTGTCAGTAACTGTAACCCATACACTCTATAATCAGTACTACCATTATGAATTATTTGTCTGTAGTCTCAACAAAGACCAACTTCTTTGCTTCTGCAAAGGAATTCATTCTAGAGGATTCTGAAAAAGTGTTGGCATAGGAAGCACCAGGAATGTTTCTCCACCTAGAGAACAACAGCACTGGCAGAATCTGTCTGATGTAACTGTTTGGAACCCTGGAGTCTATTGAAGGTTTACAACTTCCAGGAGAATGCTTGGATGGAAAATTGCAGTTAATTTCCATCAATTTTAGCACTCAGTACGGTACCTGCTACCCATTCTCCACCCCCATCGCTGTGGCAGATAGCTATGCATATGTTCCTGAAGCAGCCTGCACAGAACTGTAAGGAGCCAGGGTGAGCACAAAGGACTCTGTCCTCCAGATATTTGGGATTGTTCTTCTGATAGCTGCTTCTGATTAGAGAGGTGCAGACAAGCTATGAGTTGCCATTGATTTTTCATGTCTCTCCATTGTTGAAAGCCCCTTCACGTATGACTGAAGTGACTTTCTAGTGCTTCTCCACCAACCTCAGTTTTTTTTCTTTTTTCTCTTTTAAGAGCCAGGCATTAAACAATAACATATTCAAAAGCAATTGTATATATGGGGAGCATTAAAAAGTGACTGTGCATGTTAAGGAAAAGGCATAGGTTCAGAAAAGACTTGACAAGAATTTATAATTATACCTCAGGCTGATCCCAGAATGAGAGATAGCCTATAACAATACAAAAAGCAAAACAATACATAAAAAGAATATCAAAAACTGACAAACTGGGGAACGGGGAAGGGTTGGATTACCTTGGTTAAAACATTATTAGATTCAAGTATCCATTTTTTGCAAAATCAACACAAAGCACACAAATAAATAAGAAAGCATGGCCTTTCAAAGAAAAAAAAAAATCAGCCGACACTATACCCTAAAAGACCTGATGGCAGATCCATAGACAAAACGTCAAAATGTCTATCTTAAAGATGTATCATGAACTAAAGGAAGATATAGATAAAGTTAAGCAAACTATCTATGAACAAAATGCAATTATCAATAAAGAGACAGAAAAAAAGAAATTCTGAACCTAAAGTTCTAGAGCTGAAAAGTACAGTATTTGAAATGGAAAATTTACAGAGGGATTCAAAGGCAGATTTGTGTAGGCAAAAGAAAGAATCAACAAACTTGAAGATACAACAATATAAATTGATTCTGAAAAACAGGAATAAAAATATTGAATAAATATGAACAGAACCTAAATGATCTCTGGGAGACCAACAAATAAATTAATGTATACCTTATAGAAGTCCCAGAAGACAGAGAGCAAGAGTGACACAGAGAGAGAGAGAGAGAGAGAGAGAGAGAGAGAGAGAGATTATTTGAAGAAATAGTTGCTGAAAACTTCTCATATGAATGTAAGTATCCAAGAATCTCAACAAACTTCAAAGAGAATAAAAATAAAAAGACCCACACATAGACACGTTAAAATCAAACTTTTAAAAGTCAAGAAACAAAGAGAAAAGTAGCAACAGAGAAGTGACTTATACACAAGGAATCCTCAGTAACATTATCTGCTTATTTCTCATCAGAAACTTTGTAGGACAGAAGATAGTGAACCAAGATATTTAATGTGCTGAAAAAATATTTTCAAATTGTTAACCAATAATTCTAAATCTGGCAAAACCATCCTTCAAAACTGAGGGAGAAACAGAGACCTTCCCAGATAAAATCTGAGGGAATTTGTTTGCACTAGACCTGCTTTGCAAGATATGCTTAAGAGGGTTCTGTACGGTGGAATGAAAGGAGAGTAGACAGTAATTCAAAGTCATGTGAAGAAATAAATACCTCTATAAAGGTAAATACATGGACAATTAGAAAAGCTAGTATTATTGTAACAACAATAATCTGTAACTCTACTTACAACAGTAAGTTGTAACTTTACTTTTTGTTTTCTACATGATTTAAGGGACTACTACATTTAAAAATAAAGTTATTAATCTAAAAGCTAGAATAATTGTAACTTTGGTTTGTAACACAACATTTTGTTTTCTACATATTTTAAGAGACTAATGTATTTAAAAGAATTGTTAGTTTATGTTTTGGGGCACCGGATGTATAAATATATAATTTTGTCACATCAACAACCAAAAGGAGTGACAACAGGGCCATTAAGTGGTAAAGGGTTTCCTATGTCACTTGAGTTGGCATAAACACAAATCAGAGTGTTATAACTTTAGGCTGTTAAATGTAATTCCCATGGTAACCACAAGGAAAATAGGGACATAATATACATAAAAGGAAATAAGAAAGGAATTTAAACATTGCACTGTAAGAAATCAGCTAAACACAATGTAAGACAATAATTCTGGAAATGAGGAACAAAACAGCTATAATGCATATAGAAAACAAAGAGCAAAAACGCAGAAGCTCCTCCTCGTTTCAGTAATTACTTTAAATGTGAAAGGAATGTGAAAACAAAGATTGACAGAATAGTTAAAAACACATGGTCTAAGGGAGATATATTTAAATCCAAAGAAAATGTGATGTATGGGTATAATGGAATATTATTTAGCGTTTAAAAAATGAGAAAATTCTGATACATGCTAGAACTTGGATACATCTTAAGGACATTTTGCTGTGTGAAATAATCCAGTCATATAAAGAATGATATTATATGGTTTTGCTTATAAGAAGTACTGATAGCAGTCAAAATCGCAGAGACAGAAATTAGAATAGTGTTTGCGAGGGGCTTTAGGATGAGTGAATAGAAAGTTATTGTTTAGTGTGTATAACAGAATTTAAGTTTTAAAAGAGGAAAAGAATTATAGAGATCAATGGTGGTGAATGTTGCACAACATTATGAATATATTTAATATTACTGAACTGTTAACTTAAAATTGTTAAGAAGGTAAATTTTATGTTGTTTATTATACCACAATAAAATTATAGAAAAAATTGCAGAACAATAAGACAATCAATGGTTTTCAGGCATTGGGTGGGGATGGATGGATGACTAGAGCACAGAGGACTTTTAGGGCAATAAAATTATTATTTATGATACTTTTTATAATAAAATAGTATTTTTTATAATAAATAAACAAATTATTTATGACACTTTGATAATAAAAAATTTATAGATATATGCCATTATACATTTGTCAAAACCTATAGAATGTATGACACCAAGAGTATACCCTAATGTAAGCTATGGACTTTGAGTAACATTGATGTGTCAATGTAGGTTTTTAATTGTAAAAAACGTGTCACTCTGGCCCAAAATGTTGATAGAGGAGGATGCTTATGTGTGTGTGGGAGCAGGGAGCATATAAAAATTCTCTGTACTTTCTGCCCAACTTTTCTGTCACTCTAAAATTGTTTTTTAAAAATTCTGTTCAAAAAGTAAAAATAAAGACTAAATTAGATAATACAAAAATTATTTGGCAAAAAGTGGTGTAAATTATCTTTCACCTTCTTTCCCCCTCCTGCCCCACCTTTCTTCACCATGGTACCTTGCTTTTTATTTTTTGCTCTTGAAATACAATGTTGTACTTATTCCTAAAATGAAAGAAATTTGACTCCTTAGTTGAAAAAAACAAACAAAAAAGAGTCCTTGTCTCACCCTCTCCTGGTTACTACTTTTTCTATTTTATATAACCTTAATTTTTCTGCTTTATTGGATTTTTGTCATCAGCATATAAGCATGCTATAATATCTATCATATAAAAACCTACCTTCATCCCATATACCCTGCTGTCTGCTATTCAGCCTCTGCTTGCATATACAGAACATCTTCTCATTCTTTTTGTGTCCTTTCCTTCCATTGTCTCAAAGCCATTGCAATTAGACTTTCATTTTCCATCATGAAATGTTCATACAAATGATACCAATAATACTGAAACTGCCAAATCATATTGTCAGTTTTCAGCCATCTTATTTGACTATAAATTGTGTTTGATAGAGTTGATTACAACCCCCGATTTAAATACCTTCACTTGACTTCTGGATGCCACTCTTTCATTTTGTTTTGTTTTGTTTTTTCGAATCTCAAAGTTACTTCTTTTCTTTGTTACTAGCTAGCTCTGCCTCATCTTGCAAGCTCTACCTATTGGATTACCTCAGGGCTTGATCCATAGATGCCTTCTTTCTCTGTCTACTTACTCACTGTAGATGATCTTTCAAGGTCATTACTTTAAAAAGGCTTTAATAAAATTTATGCACTGATGCTTCTAAAGTGTATCTCTTCATTCACATTTGTATATCCAACTGCTTCATTTACATCTCCATTTGATGCAAAATAGGCAACTCAACTTTAATATGCTCCAAAGTAAATTTTTGATTTTCTCATAAACATACATCTTTCTTAGTCTTTGCAATGCAGCCTTTCACCTGATCGAGGTAGACTTGGAGTAATTTTTCATACCTTTCTCTCACTCACTGTGCCTAGTCCATCAGCAAGTCTCAATTTTTTAATCTTAAAATTATTCCAGATTTTTCATCACTATTATCCTATCCCCAGTTACCAACATCTCTTATTTTGCTTCAGGAAACAGTCATCTACCTGGTCTCCCTGCTTATATTCTTTTCATTTTAGTCAATTCACCACAAAATAGGTAGAGGGATCCTTTTAAGTGGGCATTCAGGTAATTTTACTCTTTTGGTCAAATTCATCAAAGAGGCTTAAATTTGAGTGAAGCTCCAAGTTCTTATGTTGGCCTACAAACCATCTATGATTTAACCTTCATCACCGCACCTTCCATTTTTCTCTCTCTAGCCAAGTATGTCATGACCTCACTGACATTTTTTTCTCACACATACCCAACATTCTCCTAACTGAAAGTCCTTGTGCTTATTTTGCTTCCTATCTGTAACAGAATTCCATTGTCTTTCTGTACCATGATTTACTGAACTATCTCCTATTTATAAACTTATTTCTAATTTTAGTTTTGCAAATGCTGCTGCAGTGAATATTCTCAAATACATATCTTTGTATACCTTTTGAATGTTTCCCTAGGATGTATTTTCTATTTTTAATTTTCATAAACGTTTTAAAATTGATCTCCTAACTACTTATAGATTGTTCTAAGGAAGTTCACTCCATTCAAGTCTGCCTCTTGTTATTAATATCTTTCAAAATGTTTTTGCCAATTAGTAGGCAGAATATATACTTGATTTTTAAATTTTGATTTTTTGAGAAGAATGACAGTGAACATTTTTTTCAGAGGTTTACTGGATTTGGGCATTCTTATTATGAATTGAGTGACAATACACTCTTTTTCATGGTTTTATATGATTACGTTTCCATTATTTAAAAATTGATTTTTAAATTTTATTTATTTATTTATTTATTTATTTATTTTTATTTATTTTTGAGACAGAGTCTCCCTCTGCCGCCCAGGCTGGAGTGCAGTGGTGCGATCTAGGCTCACTGCAAGCTCCGCCTCCTGGGTTCAGGCCATTCTCCTGCCTCAGCCTTCCGAGTAGCTGGGACTACAGGCGCCCACCACTATACCCGGCTAATTTTTTGTGGTTTTTTTTAGTAGAGACGGGGTAAGGTTGCTGACCTCTGTCATAATGTGCAAATATATTTACCATGCTTTAAAAATCTGTTTATTATTTTTTTCTTTTTAGGACTTTATTTTATTATAAGCACATGTATCTGTATATTCCATTATGACTTCTTGATACTATGCCAAGTCAACAAATGTGTTCTCTACTTCCAAATTATATATAAAGGAAAATTTTCTAAGAACAAAAATATAAAGTTTATTCAATGAAATCTACCACATTACTAGTTTTTATTAATATCAAGTTCTTCTTTCCTCTCCCAAAATTTAAAACTGCATTTATTACCCTTCTTTTGGTATGTTGGAGTCATGTGATTAGTTCTGGATAATGGGCTGTGAAGAAAAATATCCTATTATTGTTGGCTTGAAGAATGAAAAAGCTGTGTAAACTTTTTCAGACATTTTCTATGCCATGGGGACAAAAAGACCATATGTTTAAAATATTGCAGATACAAGGAAGCACAGCCTCTTCCATGCCAGATCTCTTTGTATATATATTTCTGAGGATATCTGAGTCAAGATAGTCAATGTTATGCTAAGGTAACAAACAATTCTAAAAATTTCAGAAGACAAAACAACACAACTTTATTTTTCTCTTGTACAATATATCTCTCGTGAATCTGAGGCAAAGCTCTGTTTGTTATAGTACTTCAAAGATGCACACTGAGGGAATAGTTCCCATTTTTAATGTTACCAATTGCAATGCCAGAGAGAAGATGTCTGGAGGTTCTTACACCAGCAATTAAATGTTGCAGTGCAATGCCTGCAATTTCTGCTTACAGGATATCTGGAAGAACTAATTAATTGCCCAATGTAATTGCAAAAAAAGCATGCGTGTATAATTTTATCATGTGTCAGAGGGGGCAGGACCAGCACTGATAGCATTGATAGCATCAGAATGGAGCAGAGATCCCTGCTGAGCCAAGCTGGACATGTAGTATGGCTGAAAAATAAACTTTCACTGCACTATGCCACTGTGACTTTGGCATGTTCATTTGTTATTGCAGTATAACCTAGTATATCTTGATTAATACAAATGGGAAATACACAAATGAGAGTGAAATACGTAATTTTGAGATGGGAACACCTGATCAGATGTCATGAGTTTATAACTCTGTCTCAGAAAAAAAAAAAAAAAGAATGATATGTTAGACTGATTAAGCTAGAAAAAGTTTACATAAGTAGGTGAGACACCAACCTAAAGATGAAAAATTGTTAAAGATGAAAAATTGTTAAAATGCTACCTTTATCCTAGTAATATAAAAGGTTCTTATTTATAAAATTAATTTTATACCAACTGTGTAGGATGAAAAATAAATTGCAATCCAGTTTATATTGTCTGTAGAAATTGTCTTAGGAATAAAGAGATCTGAATTCTAACTCAAATTCTGCAGTTAACTTGCGAGATTGGGGAAAAAGTCCTATATTTTCTCATGATCACAGTTTATATGAGAAAATAGAATTTTAACATAGAATCATGCAAACTTAAATGTTCAAAAGAATTACCTGGTAAGCTTATACAAAATGCAGAGCCTGGGATTCTGCTCCTGAAATTTTCTTATTCAGTAATTTTGGGTAGTGCCATCAAATCCATTATTATTATTATTATTATTACTATTATTGGAGACAGGGTCTTGCTCTTTTGCTCAGGCTGGGGTGCTGTGGCGCAATCACAGCTCTCTGCAACCTCTGTCTCCTGGGCTCAAGCAATCCTCCTGTCTCAGCCTCGCCAGTAGCTATGACTATAGGCGTGTGCCACCACGCTTTGCTAATTTGTGTATTTTTTTTGTAGAGACAGGGTCTCACGTTGTTGCCCAGGCTGGTCTGGAATTCCTGAGCACAAGTGATTCTCCTGCCTTGTCCTCTCAAAGTACTGGAATTACAGGTGTGAGCCATTGTGTCTGGCAAAGAAATCTATTTTTTAAAGACATTCTCCAGTTTGTCATCATGTGGTAGTCTAACGCTTTGAGAATCACTGGAAGAGACAATGTGTAGGAAGCACTTGATCATTAGAAATAAACAGCAATTTAGAAAGTGTTGAGTTTTCAAATGATGACAGTCTATTTCTATAAGAAAGTTCCTGAATATTTTTTCCTTCAATCATAGGTCACGGCTATTTTTTTATTACTTACAAAAATTATAAGCTATTTACTGTCATTTTCCCATGGGCTATGATAATAAATTGCCAAAATAAACATACTATAGTGCTCTAAATCACAAATACTTCTGATTAAAGTCATATGGCCAAAGGCTGAAATTGAACAGCCTTGGTAAGCAATAAAATAAATGTTTTTGTTCAAAAGGAAACATCTAATTATATCATGGACCATAATACTGATTGAGACAGAAAGGAGAAAATGCTTGAGCAGGTAATAATGTATTCGTTAATACATAATACCGGGGGTGGGGAGGAGACAACATATTTACCGTTGAAACATGCCTGATTGTTGAAGTCTTTTGTGTTACATAGTTAGTGTAGGGTTGGGCCAACCTTTGCCATTGAGGAAGTTAGTATTAAAGTACAAACCATCATATACAGCAGAGTCAGCAGAAAATGATCACATCCCTCCAGGGCTTATAAGGACAACATTGCAGAGCAAGCACAGTCTGTTTTTGATGTAATATTTATAGTAAATATGCAAAACTGTTCATCACAAGAGTGTGTTTTTAAATTAGCACAGACGTATCATTTCAATTGTGGCCATGACCTGTGATTTCCACCTACTGGTATTCTGAGGTCCCATTTTGAATACATACAATTGTGAGTAGGTGGGATTTTGCTGTAACAGGGATATTTGAAGACAGAGAAAATTTTAATTGTGAAAAGAATTCCCAAATATTGTATAACTTCCTATTGTGAATTTTTTTTCTCTCAAATACATGTAATATCTAGTTTTTATTTAGTTATTCAGAGCCACTGAGGTCTTCCCTGTTGTGGAAGATAACTATAGTGATAATATTATTTATAGTAATCGAAATTTAGGAATTTACTGTTCAAGTTAAAAGCCAGCTCTGGGGCTCAAGTATTACATTTCTTAGTTGTCCACTTTGTCAACAATATTAGTCCTTTTCTGATTATTGTGGCTACATTTTGTGACCCATAAAGCAAGAAATACCTACAAATATGGGTTTTTTTTTTTAAAAGAAAAAAAGTCATTTGGTTCTGAAAACAATAAATTTTTTAATGTAAATAATGCACAAAATATTATTCATATCAGTAAGAAACTGACCTAAACTGTAGCATAGTAAGTGATCATCGTAGCCCTACAACTGACTAGAATTCAACCCACTCGGTCTTCTCATTTTACGGAAGTGAAAACTAGGACTCAGAAAGCTAAAGTGATATGCTCCTTAGTGATGAAACGGGGAATAGAATCCAACTTTCTTGAAACTCTGTCAAGTAATATTTTCAGTTTATCATTTACAGAAATTACTCTTAGTTTTGAGAATTAAGAAGTTTCAGTACATTTACCTTCTCAGAAGAAAAAAGACGCTGGTCAGATGAACCACTGCCATGATTTTGCCTCAAATTTGGCAGGCCACAAAACCAGCATCCTTTTGTACACTCTCTCTTTTGATGTAGTGTAGTGGAAATTAAAAAAAAAAAATCACTGGATTGGGTGGGCTTCAGTGTATTCATGTAGTGATATGGTTGGCTGTGTCCCCAACCAAATCTCATCTTGAGTTGTAGATCCCATAATCCCCACATGCAGTGGGAGCTACCTGGTGGGAGGTAATTGAATCATGGGAGTAGGTCTTTCCCCTGCTGTTCTTGTGATAGTGAATAAGTCTCTTGAGATCTGATGGTTTTATAAAGGCAGATCTCCTGCACATACTCTCTTGCCAGCAGCCATGTAAGACATCCGCTTGCTCTTCCTTCGTCTTCTGCCATGATTCTGAGGCCTTCCCAGCCATGTGAATCTGTGAGTCCACTGAACCTCTTTCCTTTATAAATTACCCAGTCTCGGATATGTCTTTATTAGCAGCATGTGAACAGGCTAATAAATATGGTCATGTATAAAACAAACTTGTAGCAACAATTAAGAAACATTAAAACATTAGTTATGTTTTTATATCAGATTATATAGTGGGAAAGACTGCATAGATCTTAGGAAGTGAGTCCTACTTCTTTAGGAAGAAATATCCTCAGAGTAAAGGAGCTCTCTTTGCTAGAGAACATAGAAATAACCCTTAAATCCCTCAAATCCCTTTGCACACAAAATAAACTTCTGGCCTATACTTTGATAAATGGAATGAATTTTCCCACTAGAAGGGTTATGCCCCATGAAGAGAAATACCTCTGCATCTTAGGCCACATATATCTTTAATTTTAAATCAACTGCCATCCTGTTGTTTTTTGAGATAGTCTCTGGTGAATCAGATCGGTTTTGATCCCTCAGATGATTGCTGAAAATACTGATGGTACAGAACTTCCCAATATGCAGTCATTTTATTAACCCTTGGAGTGATTTACTACCATGTTGGGCAGAAAAACAGTAAACATATTTCCTATGCTTGACAAGTTCACAGAACCAATGAAAGACCATCACCCAGCAGTAATGCACAAAAGTCTCCCACAATGGGAAGAATATTTAGATTACTTTTACAGGTTTTCAAATTCTGAGTTCTCATAAGAATCAAGAAAAATCATAGTTAAGAATAAGTGTTGCCTATTAATGACACATTATATGATGTATAACATGAAATGAACTTCAGCAACTGACATCCATACTGCTTAAATTATAATCTAAATAGTACTCATTTAAGATAAGCACAGACACTGAACAATAAAACTCTCTAAAAGATATGTCTAGTGTTTGATTTTATATATGCTTTTACAAGATTACAGTAAATCTTAAGGTTATATTTATATTTATGCAATAAAAATGATAGTTTTTTTGGTCGTCTTTTTATTGTTTAGTGGGTAATAAGTGGGTTTATGCACATAATTAATATACTTTATTTGCAGTGTGGCATACATTATATAACTTTAACTTAGCAGTATGATCATAATAATCAGTTTTTCCTCTTTTATACTGAGGAAATTGAAGATAAGCAAACTTAAATGGGTGCCTAGTGTCACACAACAAATATATATTGGGGCCAGCAGGTTAAGTCAGCCGTCTTGATGCCAAGCTGGTATTCTTTTCACTAACTGAAGCAACCCAAGATCCCCTAGCCAGTAAAGATGCAACTAGGTCTTGTTTCCAGTTTTATAATTCTCATTTCAAGGGTGATTTCACCACTCTCTGCTAGCTCATATTTGGCTTCCAAATGTATAGATACAGTATCTCCAGTCTTTTAGCAGAATTTGGATGTTACAAATTCATAATAAACAAATGTGTTGCGTGCAAGTTCTGTCTCCTCTTCTGTTCAAAAAGCATCAGAAGATCTGAACTTTTCCTAATTTTGAAAACTAATTTTATTCTAAGTGTAATATACATTTAAAGCAACAACAAAAATGAAAATAGAAAAGAAAAATACAGAAGAAAGGCAAAGAAAATAAAGAAGGAAAGAAGGAATAAGGAAGGAGGGAAGGAAGGAAGGAAGGAAGGAAGGAAGGAAGGAAGGAAGGAAGGAAGGAAGGAAGGAAGGAAGGAAAGAAGAGAGGACAATCTGTCATCCAGGCTGGATGGAGTGAAGTGGCGCGATGTCAGTGCATGGCAACATCCACCTCCTGAGTTCAAGTGATTCTCCTGCCTCAGCCTCCCAAGTAGCTGGGATTACAGGTGCCCACTACCACACTCAACTAATTTTTATATTTTTAGTAGAGGCGAGGTTTCACCATGTTGGCCAGACTGGTCTTGAACCCTTCACCTCAAGTGATCTGACCACCTCGGCCTCCCAAAGTGCTGGGATTGCAGACATGAGCCACCACACCCAGCCTGAAAACTTAATCAGATTTTAAATTGTAAAATTATCTAATGACTAAAAATCTCAAAACATCATCAATGAAGTTAGAATTCAGTCTAACATTGTTCTTCGGAGGTGTTCAATCATTTTAATTAAAAAATTTAATTAAAAATAGTATAATTTGTAAGCCACTGAGAAAATAGGGAATTCGGATTTACAAATTCATGGTAAACAAATGTGTTGCATGCAAGTTCTGTCTCCTCTTCTGTTCGAAAAGCATCAGAAGATCTGAGCTTTTCCTAATTTTGAAAACTAATTTTATTATAAGTGTAACATACATTTAAGGCAACAACAAAAATGAAAATACATAAGACAAATATAGAAGAAAGGCAAAGAAAAATAAGGAAGGAAAGAGGGAATAAGGAAGGAGGGAAGGAAGGAAGGAAAGAAAATAGGGAAAATATTGATATGTAGACATATTCGACCACCATTTCCTAAATATTTGTCTTATTCCACAGATGTTACAAGTCCCCACATAACAGTGTTACTTATAAGACAGAGACAGAGACAGACAAATACAGACAGAGATAGAGCAGGAGATAGGAATAGAGAGGCAGAGAAAGGGTGAAGGAAGAGAGAGTATAAAGAGATTTAACTCTTCAAAGCTTTATAGGAGAATGTACACATAGTAGGTGAACAATGAATATTTGTTGGATAAATCACTTTAGATTAGATGTTTTATAATGTCTTCGTTGTCTAGATTGCAATCACAGTATTTTTTTATAATAATAAGAAATTGAAAAGGAAATTAATTTCCAACAGACAAGGGCTGTTTTAAATATATATGATGCAACTATCCATTGAAAATGATGTTACAGATGTGCATTGACATACACAAAAGATATTTAATATGTTAAAGATAAAAAGTGCTTTAAAAGCAATACAAAAATTATCATCTCATTTTGATGTTCTTGGAGAGCTTTGATTGTATATTCAAATTTCCCCAGGAAATTTAAAGTTAGAAATGTACAATTTCATTCACACTTACATATTAGCTATATGAAATGTACATATAGTATATTTGTAGAAGAAAATGGTATTATAATTAAAACATGCAAGTACATCCTACTAATTTGATAATTTAGAAACTCCAATTTTAATTTTATTATATATTTGATTACCTTATTGTAACTATGAGTTTATAAATTTCATAAACCAGGGAATGTATCTAATTTATCTGTAGAAACTTGACAATGTTCAGGCCAACATCACACACAACTTTTTGGGTGTTTTATAATGTTGTTGAATAAATGAAAGAACGAGTGAACAATTAAGTAAAGTATTTGAAAAATCATCAATGTATTTTGGATATTAGGAAGTTGTGAGTCTTGATTCATTCAGAAAGGAAGGGCATAAGTGAAGGCTGAAACAAATTGATAATTGGTATCCAGGTACAAAGAGCAGACTCAGTAAGATTAAAGGAAGACATATACCATTGACAGTGCAACTAGGTTGATGTTAAAAGCTTAACAGGAGTGTTTAGAATTTATATTTTAATAACTATCTCTTGTAAAAGAATTGTCAACACTTAACATTTTGTCTGAAATAACAGAATGCATAGAAAAAAATGATGGGCTTCTGAAAGTCTCCAGAACATTTACCATATAATATAAAGTAAAATATGTGTTGTAATACCATGGGACATAGAGTGGGAGAGATAACACAAGAGACTGAATTACTTACAAATATTTTCTGTTTTTATATTTTAAATTATATATACACATATATATGTCTGGATATTTTAATATATTTATTAGTCATTCATTTATTAATTTGTTTATTCAAACACTCTTTGTATGCATAATCATGCCTATCATTCGGTTTCTATGCTGAAGAAACTCAATAGTCTTCCTGAAGGAGGCAGATCTTAACCAAATAGCCATATAATGAATGGAATATTAAGATTTTGATATGTGTCAGGAGGAAAAAGTAAGTGTTGCTCCAAGAGTATAGAAGTATGAAATTATGACATGTTGTTAATTTAATATGAACCTAATACATCATTCTTCCTACCCACCTCATAGCTAGATAAAATGGTGAACAACATGTAATTTGGTGACATTTCACAAACAAGGCAAAATCAGTGTGGTGCTGCTATCCTCTGTCTTTTGTTCTTTCACAAAAATACATCAATTTCCCAATACACAGATTTAAATTTCAGAGATTAAAAAAAAGAATAGGTTTGATGGGTGCATGAAAAGAAGCAGAAGCCATGCCACCCTTTAACAACAATTTTTATATTAACATAAATATCTATTTCTACTAGTTTTAGACCTGAACTAAATTCAAAAGCCACACTAATTTAAAACTAAACATCGTCTATTATACGTATTGAAATTTTTTTGAGGGGGTAAGAAATTGTTTCAAACTTACAAGTCACAGGAAATGGGTTTTCTATTGTGAATCTATACACAAATGCAAGAAAAAGTGTAATAGGTATTTATTTGCATTATTTTTAAATGTTCTGAAGATAATAACCAAAAGCTAATTATTATTGCTATGTAATTCATGGAACATCATAACGAGAAGAAACTTTAGTTATCATAAATATGTTATATATCTTCAGCATAATGACCTTGTTTATTACATAAGGCATGTCATGACCAGAGGGGCTAACGATGATTACTAGCAATTAAAGTCTTCTACGAAGGATGAAAAAGGACAAGCATGATGGAGAAAAATATGTGTCTAGGAGCCAAGCAGATCTAGGTTTAAGTCCTCCCTCTGTCAACTATAATATTTTTTGTCTCTTTTGAGAATGCCCTTGCAAATTGCTATTTGCCTACGTATCAGTTTTCCCTATCAAGAACACAGGGGAAAGGTGTTGGTCTTATTGTGGCTTATTGTCTTATTGTAGCTATTTGTCTTATTGTGGCTTATTTGTCTTTGTACTCACTTTCACTTCTCTTACAAATGTAAAATGTCTCAAAAATTTTATTCAATTCATGGCTCATAAGAAAAGAAGATGCTAAAACAGTTCCGAAAATATTTGAAGAGATGGGTTTTTCTAGACTATTTAATAAAGATAGGTTAGGATAAGAATGCTGGGTTAAATATGGACCTGATTAATATCTAACAGGGGAATAAACCGTTGTCTTCTATGCTTACCACTAGTCAGTTATGCATACGCTTACCAAACAAACATTTCCTTTTTTTTTTTTTTTTTTTTTTGAGACAGAATCTCACTCTGTTACCCAGGCTGGAGTGCAGTGGCACAATCTTGGCTCACTGCAACCTCTGCCTTCTGGGTTCAAGAGATTCTCCTACCTCAGCCTCCAGAGTAGCTTGGATTAAAGGCGTGTTCCACCATGCCTGGCTAATTTTTCTATTTCTTAGTAGACATGGGGTTTCACCATGTTGGCCGGGCTGGTCTTGAACTCCTGACCTCAGGTGATCCACCTGCCTCAGCCAACCAAAGTGCTGAGATTACAGGTGTGAGCCACCATGCCTGGCAACATTTACAATTTAATATGTCAATTCACTGTGTATGGGCCTATATTTAATGATAAAAAATGATTTACTATACATTACCTGTTACTTAGATGAGCCTATATCCATACCTGATACTTAAAAAAGTCATTTATATTTTTGTCTTATTTCAAAATTTGATAGTTTTTCAAGAAATTTTACCTAAATATAAGTGTTTGTTAAATGGATGAATGAACAAATGTGTCAACAAAGTTTAGGGAAAAATATATGTATATGTATATGTATATCCAAACTTGTTTCCTTACCTGTAATGAAAAATCATGCATTTTACCTTATAGGCAAAACAGTAGATTATAAATGAGTATCACATGCCTAATGCTTGGCTCTCAGTAAATGTTGCTTGTCTCTTGCTTTCCTTTCTCATTCTTAGTCCCCAACATGCCTTTTGTTGCTGTATGAACTGCCCCTTAATGAGTGACATGCATTTTTTATTAATGGATAAAGTTCAGCTTTATCAAGCATTTACTTGGTCACAGAAACCCTTGACGTATGAAATACATGAAGTTGAGAGACCCGTAGCAACATATATTACATCTGTAAGTTATTAACTTATTAGTGCTGCATCTTGACACTGTTTTCTTGTTTCTTATGTTATCCACCCAAGGCTATCCATGTTTTTTTTCTTTTTCTCCTCAATTTCTCTACCTGTTAGTTTACTCACATGTCCCACAGGGTTTCATCTCAGCCATATACTACTTTTTCTTAATTTATTATACTCCTGGCTGTGAAACAAGGATGGCCTGAAGCAATTTTAAATCAGGGGCATGTGATGAAAATTATTTTTTCCCTCATGTTTTGTTAGTAGCACAACCGGGCCTCCTGTTATTTTCCCATTAAACATATGGAGATTCTAGTCATCAATTCACAGTATCTGCATTTTCATGGGACGGGATTGTGGTGTTGGTAATAATTAGTTGGTCATTAACTCCTGCAATATGCCTAGTCAGCCTACTTCTATTTGCATGTTAAACTAATGACTGCAAGGGCAGAGTGAAGAGGGAATGAAGGAGATCATTACCTTGGAATAAAAAATAATGGCCTTACTTCTTGGAGAAAATACTTTTCTTAGTGTTCTTTTAGTGAGTCAAAAGAAAAAAGCAGGAATGGGAATCATGAAAGTATGACAAGAATGAGAATCTCAAAAATAATATAAGTATTATATAAGTTTCTTTAAAAAGTCTAAACCATTTGCCTTTTTAAGGAAAAGTTGATAGTTTTGTACCAAAACAAAACAAACCCATAAAATAAAAACCACTCATCTCATTACCATTAGAAGTAGCTCTACACAGAATACTTTAAATGTCTGTTCCTTAAAATATTACAGAAATATGCACACATATAAAGTGTTACTTTCAAGTAACTTTGTGATTTATTCAAACTTTCATGAGCATGGTACATATATATTTTCTTTAACTTTTATTTTTAATTATTATGGATATGCAATAGTTGTAAATATTTATAGGGTACATGTTATATTTTGATACATACAATGAGTATGTACATGAGTTTGATACATACTAGTTGTATGTATCATACTAGTTGTATGTATCAAAATATAACAGTATGAGTAAGCATACAATGAGTGATGATCAAATCGAGGTAGTTGGGGTATTCATCACCTCAAGCATTTATCTTTTTTTGTGTGTTAGAGACATTCTAATTCCACTCTTAGTTATTTTGAAATATACAACAAATTCTTGATAATTATACTCTATTATACTACCAAACACTAAATTTTATCCCAAATATCTAATTGTAGTTTTGTACACATTAACTATCTCTTTATCACCCTCTCTGCCCTACCCTTCCAATCTTCTGGTAAGCATCATTCTACTCCCTACCTCCATGAGATCAGATTTTTTGGCTCCCACATGAAAACATGTGACATTTATCTTTCTGTGCCTGGCTTATTTCACTTAACATGTTGTTGCAAAGGACAGGATTTCATTTTTTATAATGACTGAATATACTTTATTGTATATATGTACCACATTTTCTTTATCCATTCATCTGTTAATGGACACTTAGGTGGATTCTATAGCTTAGCTATTGTGAATAGTGTTGCAATAAACATGAGAGTGCAGAAATCCCTTCCATAAATTGATTTCCTTTCTTTTGGATATATACCTAGCAAGGAGATTGCAGGACCATGTGGTAGTTTTATTTTTAGTTTTTTGAGGAACCTCCACACTACTCTCCATATGGCTATACTAATTTATATTCTCACCAACAGTGTATGAGGGTTTCCCTTTCTCCACATCCTCGCCAGCATTCACAATTGCCTGTCTTTTGGATAAAAGCCATTGTAACTGCTGTGAGACAATATATCATTGTAATTTCAATTTGCATTTCCCTAATGATTAGTGATGTTGAACATTTTTTGTATGTCTGTTGGCCATTTGTATGTCTTCTTTTGATCTAAATGTCTATTTAGATCTCTTGTCCCTTTAAAATTGGATTATTATTATTATTTTTCCTATTGAGTTGTTTAAAATCCCTATGTATTCTGTCTATTAATCTCTTGTCAGATGGGTAGTTTGCAAATATTTTTTCCTATTCTGTGGGTTGTCTCTCACTTTCTTGATGATTGCTTTTTCTGTACAGAGACTTTTTAACTTGATGTGATTCCATCTGTCAGTTTTTGCTTTGGTTTCCTCCGCTTTTGAGATCTTACTCAAGAAATCTTTATCCAGACCAACGTCCTGGAATGTTTCTCCAGTCTTTTTTCCTAGCAGTTTTATTGTTTGATGTCTTAGATTAAGTCTAATCCATTTTGATTTAGTTTTTGTATATGGTGAGACATAAGGGTCTAATTTTATTATTCTGCATGGGGATATCCAGCCTTCCCAGCACCATTTATCAAAGAGACTATTCTTTCTCCAGTGCATGTTCTCGATACCCTTGTCAAAAATGAATTGACTGTAAATGTGTGAATTTATTTATGAGTTCTCTATTTTGTTACGTTTGACACTGTGTGTATTTATGACCATACTTTCTGAACATGGTACATATTTAACCCCAGAATAGGTAGCCATGATAGAGGTATAGATGGCTTATTAAATAAAACTAATTGTCTTTTTTTTTTTTTTTTTAAGAATTAAAAAAAGGCTAATGAGAGGAAAAATTTACAGCAGGGGAATGGTTAATGTTTTTAAAACTATTTGGTAAAATTCAGGAGTGTGGATATGAAGAACAAAGAATTTAGGGGCATAAGAATTAGAAAACAAAATAAAAAGAATGCCTATTTTTTATTCTAAAAGTCCACAACAAATCAGGATGCTTACATAAGATTTATATTTTACACAAACTTTTACAGGTGAAATTTAAATTGATTTCCTTCTTCTCTACAATAAAATGGTGAAGAGTTGATTATCATAAAATAAATCTTTCAAATACTTGGAAACAGTTAAGTATCCTCTTAGCTCTCTTTCTCCAGTACAAAATTACTTATAAACTAACTTATGAATCATGCACGTACCTTTAGAACAAGCACAGTACATAAATTAGCAATTCCCCTTGAGGAATAAACTCATGCATTCTTTTAAAATATATGCGACACTTTCCATTTATACAACATTTTTCTGCCAAGGTGCATGGGGAGCCTCACATATATCATTCTAATAGCAGTGCTTTGTTTACATTTAGCATCTTTATAGAAAGAATGCAAACCAGTTTGAAGACAAATTCACTCTTTACAACTGCTCTCAGAGATAGGAAATATTCTCTCTGAATTTAAGAACATTGTTAGTGTTTTCTTTTATAGATTTCCATGGATCAAAATTCAGGACAAAATTCTACAGTGGAAAGTAGGATAAGAAGGAAGGCAGAAAGAACGGGAGGACGGGAGGGAAAGAGAAGATAAAGTCTCAAAAGAAAAGTAAATACTATATCATTTTTTTCTTCACTATCGATTCTTTTCACTTCTTTCTGAATTTTATGTCTTTCCTGTTTTGGTGAATGCTCTCATTTTTCCATGCCCCCAAACTTACTCTTTACAGAACTCAGACTTCTTCTCAACTTACATGTCATCAGCTTTCATTTCACTGTATAATTTAGAGTGTGACCTCTACTTCCTCAATACTGACTAAATTATATGATCACAACTCAATACCGCCTCAAAATCCTGGGCTCAAGTTATCTTCCTGGAACAGCCCACTGAGTAGCCAGGACTATAGGTGCTTGCTATCACACCCTGCTCACTAATTCCCTGTATTTCTTGAAACAAGCTAATTCAGTTTTCTATCTACATTCCAGGCCACTCATATCTCTTCTAACCCCCAGTTTCCTTGATTCTCCAGGAGAGCCATAATAGATAAAAGACTTTAATAAATGATAGACATTAAAACTATTAAAAAATTAAAAGATTATTCAAAAATAATGTTGTATGTTGCTTTGGATTTCCATTGCTGCTGGAGTAAATTACCAAAAACTTAACCCCTTTACACAAAACAAATTTACTCTCTCACAGTTCTGTAGGTTAGACCTCTAACACAGCTTTTACAGGACCAAAATCAAGGTGTCTTCAGGACTCTGCTCCTTTTTAGAAAGTCTAAGGGAAAATCAATTTCCTAGCTTATTTGAATTTTTGGCATAATTCCGTATCTTACAACTATAGGATAGAGGTCCCAATTATTTTGCTGGCTGCCAGCTGAGGGCTGTTCCCAACATCTAGCACATTCCTTGGAACATGGTTCCTTCTTCCATCTTCAAAATCAGCAACAGTAGGTCAAGTTCTTCTTGTTTCTCTTCTCTTGATCCAGCTGGGACATGTTCTTTGCTTTTAAGAACTCATATGATTAGATTGGTCCCATTTAGATAATCTCTGTCAAGGTCTGTATCCTGAGTCAGCATTTTGCAGCTTCTTTTTGATATGAAAGTCACTATTTATAGGTTCTGGAGATTAAGAACAAAATTTTGAGAAGATAGTATATTTATTATTCTATCTACCACAAATCTATTGGTCACCTATTTGAAAACTCACTTATGACCAACTTCATGCATCCCATTCTAAAAAATGTGGCACATATGAGTCATAAAAAAAGTAAAACGTATGTATAGATATTAACTTCAGCCAGGAGATTTCCCAAATAGAGAAAATTGGAAACGATAAAGGAAAAGATAGTTTGGTTTGACTTGACTTCTATAAGATGTTTTTCTGATTGATTTTAGATCCCTCTATTCCCATAACATTTTCCCCACTCTTTATTGACCCCAGCTGGAAAATGTCATTTATCCCTGAGTTAAAACTCATTTACTGAAAGTAAGTGATCATAACCTTCCTAAAAGAAGTTATGAGATTTTTTTGGTCTTCCTCACACCAAAAACATCCTATTTGCTGAAAATGTGCAGCCAAAATGCATAAAAATTCGCTGTTTTACATTCTCAGAATTTCTTCTGCTTTTCCTCAGAGTGGCTCATCCCCCCAAATTTTATAAAACCTCCTCCCTGCATTAATTGCTTTGAAGCAGTTTCTTTGAAGGATGTCTTCCTTCCTGTATGTCAGTCAGTTAAAAAAAAATTCATTTTCCTTCAGATTCCCTTGGACATTTCAAAACTACATAAATACGTGTACATCAAAACTATGAACACAATTATAAAGCAAATAAAGGCCAGATGCGGTGGCTCACACTTGTAATTCCAGCAATTTGGGAAGCCAAGGTGGGCGGATCATGAGGTCAAGAGATCAAGACCAACCTGACCAACATGGGGAAATCCATCTCTACTAAAAATACAAAAATTAGCTGGAAGTGGTGGTGCATGCCTGTAGGCCCAGCTACTCAGGAGGCTGAGGCAGGAAAATCACTTGAACCCAGGAGGCGGAGGTTGTAGTGAGCCGAGGTGGTACCACTGCACTCCAGTGTGGCAACAGAGCAAGACTCTGTCAAAAAAAAAAAAAAAAAAAAGCAAATAAAAATTAATAATAAAAACTTACAGCAAATATTCATTTAAAAGTCAACAAACAGGTATATTCTTTTCAATCAGTTAAAAAGAAGAACTCGATAAAGCCTATAGAAACATATGGCAGGTGAATATATATGGTAAAACACCTGGATAAACAATTTCCAGAAAGGAAAATATAAAATCTAAATAACCTGTTTTAACATTTGATTCCACTTGTAAACAAAGAAATTCAAATGAAATTATCAAAATGTCATTTTTACTAAAACTGGTAAAACTCAAGAGACATGTTAATTCTCAAGTTTTATGAGAATATAGTTAGCAATACTCCCTCATATATTGCTGAATATGATACAATTATTTTGGTAAAGAATATGACAATGTGTAGGGAAAGAAAAAGTCTTTAAAGCATGATTTTATTTCTAGGAATCTATCCCAGAGATACAATCGTAAGTGAGGATCATGATTTATGTCCAATATGTGCACTATAGGATCAATAAAAACAGTAAAATATTGGGGGGTGGGGTGAGGACCTCTAATGTTCAAAAATAGAACATGCCCTCCTGCACCCATCCCTAGTCATAATTCTAGAAGCCAGTGTATCTCCTTTCTAATGTTAAGGGTGTGCTTGTTCTCCCATGCATTAGGAATCAGAATTTCTGTATCATCTTTGATTTTGTATTTCTATATTTATGTTTCCAAATTAGTTACAGTATCAAAATATTTAGCTCATCATTCTCTCCATTATAATTCTAACAACAATCAAACTAGTTTAATTCCTGTTTTTTCTGTTATTAGAGTCAATCCTCATATCCATACATCTTGCTTTTCTCTTTATCATTCTATACACAATATTTCTATATTCATTTTCTAGACTATAAAAACCCAATGTTTCTGTTCCTTCCATATTAAATATACATTATTCACTCGGGCATGTATGGCCTTCAGTAGTATGTTCTTAGTGTTTATTTTTAACTTCATCACTTATTATTTTCCTTATATTTCTTACCATTATAGATTTAGTGCTGCTCTGTGAAAATACCTGGCACTTTTCTTTTATACATTCTGGATCTTCCCCTTTGAACATGTTTAAAGGGGAAGATACAGTTTGGGTAGGAAACGTTTCCCCAGGAAAATTCTCCCTTTGACATGTTTAAAACCTCTGTTACTAGTTACTATTCATTAAAATCATATCCTGCAATTAATTGTAATTTTTTTCTTTTTTTTATTATGCTTCTGTGGTACTTTTAAAATTAAGTTCTGTGGTACATGTGCAGAACGTGAAGTTCCGTTACATAGTTATGTGTGTGCCATGGTGGTTTGCTGCACCCATCAACCCATCACCTACATTAGGTATTTCTCCTAATGCTATCCCTCCCCTAGCCCCCAACACCCCAACAGTCGCTGGTGTGTGATGTTCTCCGCCCTGTGTCCATGTGTTCTCATTGTTCAACTCCCACTTAGGAGTGAGAGCATGTGCTGTTTGGTTTTCTGTTCTTGTGCTATTTTTCTGAGAATGATGGCTTCCAGCTTCATCCATGTCCCTCCAAAGGACTTCTCATCCTTTTTAATGGCATGTCTGTTCATATCCTTTGTCCACTTTTTGATGGGGTTGTTTGTTGTTTTCTTGTAAATTTGTTTTAAGTTCTTTGTAGTTTCTGGATATTAGTGCTTTGTCAGATGGATAGATTGCAAAAATTTTCTCCCATTCTGTAGGTTGCCTATTTACTCTGATGATAGTTTCTTTTGCCATGCAGAAGCTCTTTAGTTTAATTAAATCCAATTTGTCAATTTTGGCTTTTGTTGCCATTGCTTTCGGTGTTTTAGACATGAAGTATTTGCCCACGCCTATGTCCTGAATGGTATTGCCTAGGTTGTCTTCTAGGATTTTTATGGTTTAGGTCTTATGTTTAAGCATTTAATCCATCTTGAGTTAATTATTGTATAAAGTGTAAAGAAGGGGTCCAGTTTCAGTTTTCTGCATATGGCTAGCCAGTTTTCCCAACACCATTTGTTAAATAGGGAATCCTTTTCCCATTGCTTGTTTGTGTCAGGTTTGTCAAAGATCAGATGGTTGTAGATGTGTGGTATTATTTCTGTGGCCTCTGTTCTGTTCCATTGGTCTGTATCTCTGTTTTGGTACCAGTACCATGCTCTTTTGGTTACTGTAGCCATGTAGTATAGTTTGAAGTCAGGTAGCGTGATGCCTCCAGTTTTGTTCTTTTTGCTTAGGATTGTTTTGGCTATGCAGGGTCTTTTTTGGTTCCATATGTAATTTAAAGCAGTTTTTTCCAATCCTCTGAAGAAAGTCAATTGTAGCTTGATGGGGATGGCATTGAATCTATAAATTACTTTGAGCAGTATAATCATTTTCATGATATTGATTCTTCCTATCTATGAACATGGAATGTTTTTTAATTTGTTTGTGTCCTCTCTGTTTCCTAGCGCAGTGGTTTGCAGTTTTTCTTGAAGAGGTCCTTCACATCTCTTGTAAGTTGTATTCCTAGATATTTTATTCTCTTTGTAGCAATTGTGAATGGGAGTTCACTCATGGTTTGGCTATTTGTTATTTGTGTATAGAAATGCTTGTGATTTTTGCACATTGATTTTGTCTCCTGAGACTTTGCTGAAGTTGCTTATCAGTTTAAGGAGATTTTGGGCTGAGATGTTGCAGTTTTCTAAATATACAATCATGTCATCTGCAAAGAGAGACAATTTGACTTCCTGTCTTCCTTTATTTATTTCTCTTGTCTGATTACCCTGGCCAGAACTTCCAGTATTATGTCGAAAAGGAGTGGCATTTTTAAAGTAATATTATGGGCATTCAACAAATGCCCAAAGTGTTCCCAGTTCCCTTAAATAAATGTCTTTTCTCCTTCCCTTGAATATCCGTATCTTTTTTTACTGTTTTTTTAAGAGGTGAAGTACCTACCTGTCATACATGTTTGTATATTCCTCTAATTCCCTTTATTAAATCTTAAAGTCATTGTGAATATGGATGTTGGGGTAATGTGCACTATTCAATAAATGACTGTGGTGGTGTGATGTACCTCTACTTCACTTGTAATCATACACAGAAAAAAAATGAAGAAGATTCAGACTGAACCACTTGTTCTGTTTTTGTTTTTGTTTTGTACTCTGTCAATCTTTAACTTAGATTTGTGTGATCAAAGACTAGCCTAGGAGATTCAATTTCCTAGATGCAAATTTTAAGTTCCTCAGCAAAATGCTTATTGCTCTGGAAGAGAAAGGCACACACTACTGCCACTGCAGTTGGGACTCAAAATCAAATTCATAGACACCTCTGTGGTTTAATCATGCCTCAAATCATACTTTTAAAGAAATTACACTATTACACATGTATTAATGCTTGTATCTTGAAAAGTACACCTGCAGTTTTCCAGCATCCCAGTTTGCCTCAGCCATTTTCTTTTGAAGTCTGTTAAGACAGAGAAGGCCTACCTGATACAGTTCTTCAGGCAATTGTTTTTCTTTGGAGTCCAACATCATACTACAAACTACTTTAAAATGTTGCTGAAAGTAATAAATCATTAATTTAAAATGAATCTTCATTACAAAAGCTTGAATGTACTTGAAATATCTGAGAAACTCTTGACGTTATGAATATATAAAACCTCAAAGCTAGTCATTTTATAAATATAAATCATTAAATTTTAATCAAAAGAAGATTTCTTCAATGCCGGCTCCTAAATGTTTTATATCTGATATTCAGTGAAAGGTTTGCTCTTTTTGACTGCTGTATCCTTGATGCCTTGCTCATTCTATTTGCCTTAGTCTAGGATACTATTTCAGCATGTGTATGTAATTGATTTTGTGGAATTTAAAATCCTAACCTTGCATCCAGCGTGATTTATACGGAAAACACAGCAGCTCATCTATTTTGCATATTTTGTTCTTATTTTATGTTGTTTCTTAATTATTTTTAATACACATCCTTGAACTTCCAAAAGAGAACTTTAGAAAGAATAGTTTGAGATGAGATTTCTCTTTCAAGTTTAGGTGAGTTATAGGATCTCATAAGATTCCTCTAGCAAGAGAAAGCATTGAAATTGGCAAGGACTTTTATTTCAGGTGATAAAAAGCCACATTCACTTAGTATTTTCAGAATAATACATTTTACTACCAAGAATGTAGACAATTATTTATTTTAAAAGACGTATTTTAAAGTCACATTTTGTAGCCAATTTCTTAGTTGATATATGGAGTGTAGTTACAAATATTTAAACATATTTTTATACATTTTTAAAAATACATAATAATACAGACAGCCTATAGGAAATATTTTCCGTATGCCATCTTTATATAAAATGTTTTGTTTTACGGAATTCTCCTTTAATGGTGCATGACATAGAAAGACTAGAAAACCAAAAACATAAAAGCTTTAAAAATTAATTGAAAAATAACTGCTATAGTATTAGAATATCCAATGAACACCATAGACTTAAAACTATTATTGCATGAATGCACATCCATGATTGTAATTCTAGAATTTTAAAACTGTTCGTGATGTAGCTATACACGAAATACAACTTTATTTTTTATGATGAATTTGAATATCTTCCCTTAAAAGGTCAGCATGTATGGCCCTAATTAGCTTTGTAAATACACAGAGGCTATAAAACCAAAGGCAAAATGAGCTGCATATGCGCACTCTAGTTGGGAAAGTTGTTTCCCACTGGGATACAAGTAAACAATTCAGGAACCCATATACATGTATACGAGAACTGAGCAAGCAAGTGAATCAATGGCAGCTAGCAATGGATAGGTTTCTCTCATTGTTGGGGTAGGGATTAGAAACATGAAAGGGAGAACAACTTAGACTAAGCCATGTTATAATGAATTACAGTTGAAGGTATCAGTACAATTCATGTTTAGCATGATACGCAGGGAATTATTTATGATATATGTATACATGTGAACTAGTATACACATATACATCCCCTTCTCCATCATCTGAGGGGACATAGAAGAAACAACACCCTGGTAACAGTGAGCACCTCTAGCACCCAGATCTTGGCTTCTCCACTAAAAGGAACCAGACCCCTTGGAGAAATGGTTGATTTGGGAGCTTGGACAGGGAATATATAAGATTACCCTGGGATAGCTTGTATTCCCAGAGAACAAGAAAGTGCCAGAAATAAAGCAAAAATACACTAACCAACAGAAAACAACAGTGTGGATATGTCAAAAGGACACAGTAGTCAACTGAAAGAGCTCCTAATGGCTGTAGTCAGCACAATGTGAGCAATGAAACTCAAATGTGCTATTAGATTTTAACCCAAAGTATAAAATATCTATGAGTCCATAGTGATGTAAATTAATGATTAAACTAATGCAGAAATAAACAAATGAAGGGAACAGACAAATCCCCTGTCTACTCCAAATAATTTGTGTAGGTATTCCCCACTAAACAAGGCAGGACATAACTCCTTACTCTTTAAGCTTCACATAGTGACTTCCCCATAAAAAGTATTTTAGAGACAAGGCAGGAAAGAATAATTTCACAGTGGACAAACCTGACAAAACCAAATCAGTTAGGTAATAAAAGTCAACAACAGTGATATATCATGTTGATAGCATATGGTCTTGATCTGATATGATGAGAACAGCACTTTATCTCCGTGTCTTTCTCCTGAAAACACATGACCCCAGTCTAATCATAAGAAAACATCAGACAGATCCTAAATGAGAGCTATTCTACTAAATATTTGACCAATAGTCCTCAAAGTCATCAGGGTTATCAATACCAAGGAAAGTCTATGAAAATGTCACAGCCTAGAGGAGCCTGAGGAGACACGATGACTACATGTAAACATGGTATCTTGGATGAAATGCCAGCACAGAAAAAGATCACAATGCCATACTAATGTAAGATGCTAACAATAGGGAATATACTAGGTGGGTGGAGGGTACATGAGAACTTGTTGTATAACTAACTTTTCTCTAACTCTAAATCTATTCTAAATAAAAAGTTTATTTAAAGTTTGGGTTATGGAAAATGTCTTGATTCTCATGTTGTTTACATGAGTTTATAAGAATTCATAAAACTGAACACATAAAACGTAAAATTTATTCTATGTAAATTTTATATATATATATATCCCAATAAAGTTAATGTTTTTAAAATGAGAAAAAAAAAAAGAGAATTCCCATAGCAAGTGGCTTTCAGAAATGCTGTGAATGTAATAAAGACCTCAGAATATAATATAATCCTCTTTAGATAACAATGATGAACAACAACAAAAAAGGGGTAACACTTTGTTGCATTACCTGGAGTGCACTATGGCAGTGATTAGATCCTAGAACTTTTAATTGGTTTTGAATACATCAAATATAGACTTAATTGTCAGGGACTACTTTCAAGTACTATCCATTCATTTTACATACACTGCAATGTGGAGAAATGCTTAGGAATACAGTGTTAGAGCCCATTTCCCCTTGGATTTGAGTTTCAGTTCTGGCATTTACTAGCTGTGCAAACTTGGGCAACTCATCTTAATCATCAAAGCCACAAGTTCCATATCAGCACAATGAGCATAATGATACTTGGGTCATACTAGCCTGGCCAACATGATGAAACCCCGTTTCTATTAAAAATATGAAAAAATTAGCCAGGCGTGGTGGTGCACACCTGTAATCCCAGCTACCCAGGAGGCTGAGGCACAAGAATTGCTTGAACCCAAAGACACGGAGGTTGCAGTGAGCCGAGATCGCATTGCTGCACTCCAGCCTGGATGACGGAGTGAGACGCCTTCTCAAGAAAACAAAAACAAAAACAAAAAACTTAGGTCGTAGATTATTTTAAGGATTAAATCAGATAAATCAAGTTTAGAGCTAAGTATCATGCATAAATTGGAGGAAGTGCTCTATTAGTGAAAGAGCACCATGATGTTTATTATGTTGTAATCTTAAGTTTGTAATAGTGTGTGTATAATGATAAGTAGGGAAGCAGAGTAGTGTGAAACACCAATAAAAGGTAGGCCAACCACTTCTAATAGTTCTCACAATATAGTCTTTTTCTTACCCTGGCTTCTGATGTAATATTTAGCCAAGGACTACTGCTAAATGTATGCGGGTCAGGTTGTAACAATCCCATTGCTGTTTGGGAGAATAAACAGCCTAATTAGTGAACTTTTACAATGACCAATTTGCTTCTCCTGGAAATCTAGACTAAAGGGCTCACTTACTGGTTTTTACCGACACAAAGGAAACTATTTTTTCCTTTCTGATAAATTGTGTAACTCAAAGGTCAATAATAGTGTCATGCATCACAAGTCCCTTCTCGTGCCTCACAGTGCCTCAGGGCACACATTCTAATGTGATCTGTCAGCCCCTACCTAACAGATTTAGTACTTACTTGTAATATATTAATAGGTTCATTTTTAGATTTTGCTTTCTTCTCAAACAGCACTCAGAAATTGATTGCCAGCTCGCTGAGTTGAGAATGGAAGCAGATTGTTGAGCATGAATTACGATCACGAAAATAGCATCAAGATTGCAGATTTGAATATGATAAATACGAGATAAGTTACAAAGAAGTTGGGGAGCCAGCCAGGGTGGCTTTACTATTAGAAATGGAAGAGATGGGGCTTTCTAATATGTTTTAACCTTCAGAAAGAGTTGCCAAAGCATGTAATAAGACATTTCTATCTACCTCAAAACATGTGAACATTTGTTTTTCCTTCTTTACAAAAGCATAGTGGTTTTCACAGGTCCTTAAAATTTAAATGCAAGCAAATAGATCCTTATTTAATCTACATTAAGTAAAAGAGAAGAACATAATATTGGATAGGGAATTAAAAGATCTATATTCATATTCTGCCTTATTACACTACCAATATAACATCATAAATGGTAAAGCCATTTCACCTGTCTAAATTAGCAGGTCTTCTACAGTCTGTATCAGAAGGATTTTTTGAGATTTATATCAGTGAACAGTGCTTGGGAAATGACATTACACAATCATAATAAAGCGTTATGGCTCATTAATCTAAATTTGAATCAAAATTGTACCACTTTCTAACTGTACACATTTATAAAAAATTATTCAATTTCTCAGTTTCTTCATTCATACAACAGAATTCATAACCACTTCACTATGTCATTTAGGGATCAAATAGGACAAATAGGAGAAAATAGGATGTTGTGAGAATTCATTAATTATTATTTATTACTATTTTTTAAATTACAGGTCCATTATTCACCTTTGAGTATCTTTCTCTAGAATATGGAAAACTTGACAATATCTAACACACTATTATAGGTTCTGACATGTTTTTAAAGTTCAGACCCTAAACAGTGTTTTAAAAGGGCAGTGTGGCAATTTATTTTGTGGATATCAGAGAATTGATTCTAAAGTTTACATGGAGAGGCAAAAGACTCAGAATAACAAACAATACTGAAGGAGAACAAAGTTGAATGCCTAACACTACTTTACTTTAAAGATAATAGACAAATAGATCAATGGAACAGGATAGAAAGCTGAGAAACAACCTGCACAAATATAGTCAATTGATCTTTGAAAGGAGCAAAAGCATTACAATAGAGAAACATAGTCTTTTAAACAAATGGTCCTGGAACAACTGGACCTCCAAGTACAAAAGAATGAATCTGGAAACAGACCTTACACCCTTCACAGAAACTAACTTAAAATGGACCATCGAGCCAAATGTAAAATACAAAACCATAAAACTCCTAGAAGATAATACAAGAGAAAATATAAATTACCATGGGTGTCGCAATGACTTTTTAGATGTAACAGTAAAGGCACAGTCCATGAAACAAAGAGTTGATATGCTGGACTTCATAAAATTAAAAACCTTCTACTCTGAAAAAGACAGTGTCAAGAGAGTGAGAAGACAAACCACAAACTAAGAGAAAATATTTGCAAAAGACGTACCTGATACAGGACTGTCATTCAAAGTATACAAAGATATCTTAAAACTCAAAAATAAGAAAATGAACAACCTGATTTAAAAAATGGACTAAAAACCTTATTTTAAAACTATCACTAAAAAGATATACAGATAGCAAATAAGTATATGGAAAGATGCTTGACGTCACATATCATTAAGAAATTGCAAATTAAAACAAAAAGGTGATACCACTAGGGACCTATTAAAATGGCAAATGCACAAAGCACTGACAATATCGAAAGCTGGTGAGGAGGCAGAGCATTAGGAATTCTCATTTGTCACTGGTGGGAATGGAAAATGGTTCAGCCACTTTGAAAGAGAGTTTGACAGTTCCTTACAAAACGAAACGTGCTCTTACCATAGAATTTAGTAATTGTGCTCTTTGGGACGTACCCAAACTTGTTGAAAAACCATGTCCACTAAATAAACCCCACGTAGATGTTTATAGCAGCTTTATTCGTAATTGCCAAAACTTGCAAGAAATAAAGTTGTTCTTCATTCAGTGAAAGGATAAACTATATGAACATTTAGAAAAAAAAATTAGCTAAGAATCCGTGAAAGGACGTGGAGGAAAACTTAAATGCATATTACTAAGTGAAAGAAGCCAATCTGAAAAGGCTACATACTGTATGATTCCAACGATATGATATTCTGGAAAAGGCAAAACTATGAAGACTGTAAAAAGATCAGTGGTTTTCAATCGTTAGGGGAGAGGAAGGAATGAATAGGCAGAGTACAGAAGATTTTTAGGGCACTGAAACATTTTTCTGATACAGCAATGGTGGATACATGTCATTATACATTTGTCAAAATTCACAGAACTCATAACACCAAGATTCAACCCTTATGTAAACTACAGACTTTGCACGATAATGATGCCTCAATGTAGCTTCATCAATTGTAATAAATCTGCCAATCTGGTGTGAGACTCTCACAGTCAGCCAGGATGTGGGTATTCAGGGGCAGGGAGCACATAGGAAATCTCTGTATTTTCCCTCATCTTTTCTGTGAAACTAAAACTGTTCTAAAAGAAATAAACTATTTTAAAAAGAGTTGGAGTCTGAAGATCACCTGCATTAGAATCAACTCATGGCAATTTTACTAGTTTTTAATGCAGACTCCAAACCTTACCCCGGACCTACAGAAACTCAATCTTCTGACCTGAGATTAGATAATCTGAAATTTTAATGAGTTTCCCAGATGATTTTCATGAATAGGGCAGCCATATAATTTATCATCCAAAGTGGAGGTGCTGAGCATAGCAGGAAGTACTGTGAATAATTACACCAGGACTCACTTAAGGCAAACTAGCATGTGTGGTTACCACACTTAAGAACATCAACTTGAGAAGTGCTGCCTACAACAGTGGTTCTCATTCCCAGATGCACACTGGAATCACCAGGGGTGCTTCTAAAAATAATATTTATACACAGGTCCTCTCCAAAGCAATTAAATCAGACACCAGTATTTTAAAATAGCCCCCCCCAACAGATGATTCTAAGTGTAATTATCTGATTCTTATTAAATCCATGTTTATCTTTAAAAGAAAAAAAGGAAGAAAGCTTTGTTAGAAAAATAAAAATAATATTGTCACATAAAAAAGTCTGCACTGAGTGGAGGGAGGGAGGAAGGGAAAGGTTGGAAAACTACCTACTGGTGGTGCTTTGCTCAGTGACTGGGTAACAGGGTCATTCATACCCCAAACCTCAGCATCATGCAGTATGCCCAGGTAACCAACCTGCACATGTACCCCCTGAATCTAAGATAAAAAAATAAAGTCAGGATCATCTTGTCCAAAGTTATTAGGTGCTTCCAATAGCTCATAAACCTCATGTATGTAAACCAGGAGAATATAATTTTAATACAGTACAGCCAGAAGGTACCTGTGGTTACCTGGGCTTCATGGGCTGAAGTAACAGGAATGCCATAAATCTGCCTTCTACAATCAGAAGAAAACATCTGGGAGCAATGGCACTGAACAAAGAAGACCTCCTTTACTCAGACAAATCACTTTTTCCAGCCTCTGGGGAGATCCGTGGCAAGAGAAACAGAAGGGCTGTTGATTGAAGGTGTGCCGTTAAAAAGGAGACAGAGAATTACTCAGAGGTGTGAAGCCAAGTTTCTCATGGAAGGGAAGAGCCTCATGGAGAAGCAGCTGGGAAAGAGGAAGTGGTAGAGGTGGCTGCTTCCAAGGGGAGCTCATGATCACTTCATAAGGCTTGACATTGAGTTTCAGAGTCACGCAGCACCCTGGGGCATGAGTGAGTTCAGAAACTATTAGCTCTGATGTGAGGTTTGGTGGTTACCTAGTAAAATATAGTCCTTGACTTCTAGTCTCTTAAGTAATATCCCTCTCTTCTCTTGTCTACCTAGGGTCAAACAATGAAAATTGGTTTGAAATTATAGGTGGTTTTGAGGGTGGAATTTATGATAGGGAACAGAGAGGACAAGAAAATTGGGTATTAGCCTTAAAGACCAGCTTTGCAGAAAAGCAAAGGTAGGTTCGAATGTTGACTCTACCATGTATAAGCTATGGGATTCTTAGCCTTTTTTTTCTCTTTTGCAAAATGGTTAAATTGACCCCTATCACAAAGTTGCTGAAAGGATTGAGATAAGCCATAAATAGTGAATGGCACCGTGGATGCTTAGCTAATTAACAGTATTGCTGTTCCTAAATAAGCAAAAGACTGCAGGAGTTTGAGAGTTATTTAACAGAAAAGATCAAAGCATCATCAAGTATATAAAAAGTAACTTGACAGGTCGGGCATGGTGGCTCATGCCTGTAATTCCAGCACTTTGGGAGGCCGACATGGGTGGATCACCTGAGGTCAGGAGTTCGAGAGTGGCCTGGCCAACATGGAGAAACCTCATCTCTACTGAAAATACAAAATAGTCAAGTGTGGTGGTGTGCACCTGTAATCCCAGCTACTAGGGACGCTGAGGCAGGAGAAGTGCTTGAACCTGGGAGGTGGAGGTTGCAGTGAGCTGAGATTGAGCCACCACACTCCAGCTTGGGCAATAGAGCCAGAGTCCAACTCAAAAAAAAAAAAAAAAAGTAACTTGACAGTTAAGAATATGATATGATCAGGAGATGTCAGTGCCCAGAAATCCGAACAGCTCAAGGAGGACTTCCTCAGATTAAAAAAAATAATTAAGTGCTCATAAATACACCATCCAAGTGGTGAATGTAGAAACCTGGGAGGTAGAAGAATGAAGTTACCAGTTGATTATAATACAAAGGGTCTGTAAAAATGTATATTTAGAAAGCAGTATGTCAAAATGATTCTGATTTATTTTTCACTACTGTTTTAGGACTCTAAACTGATTTGTGGATAATGGTTTATTTTTTTTATTTTTTTATTTTTTTTATTTTTTATTTATTTATTTATTTATTTATTTATTTTTATTTTTTTTTTTGAGACGGAGTCTCGCTCTGTCACCCAGGCTGGAGTACAGTGGCCGGATCTCAGCTCACTGCAAGCTCTGTCTCCCAGGTTTATGCCATTCTCCTGCCTCAGCCTCCCGAGTAGCTGGGACTACAGGCGCCCGCCACCTCGCCCGGCTAGTTTTTTTGTATTTTGTAGTAGAGACGGGGTTTCACCGTGTTAGCCAGGATGGTCTCGATCTCCTGACCTCGTGATCCGCCCGTCTCGGCCTCCCAAAGTGCTGGGATTACAGGCTTGAGCCACCGCGCCCGGCCGTGGATAATGGTTTAATGGGTTAAACACAAATATTTTTAGATCCATGGGCAAAAACATTTTCTGTTATCAAAAGACCTATCAGGGAAAATGATTCATTTAGAAGTATTTTCTTAGAAATTTATGTGCTAAAGGGTCTGAGAAGGCATGCAGCCAAGCTTTATAAAGCACTTACCAAACCTTGGGGCCCAGCATGCTTTTTTCAAGCAATGCTTACATATTTTTCAAGCACTATTATATCTGCGGCCATTACTTTAGATGGAACCCAGTAGGTCATCTGGTCTAGATCATTCATTTGATAATTGAGTTTCTCTACCTAGATTTAGGCAAATTTATTCAAAAACTGCATTATTAGCTTTAACCATAAGTTCTGTCAAATCAGCATAGAGAAAATATTTTTTTCATTATTTTTGTGTTTTACAATAAAATTCATTTTGCATAAAAGTGGCCCGTATAGCTCAGTACTATTTAAAGTAGTATTTGCTTATTTTTCTTCTACCCTTAAATATTTCTGTACTTCTTCATACAAACCTTTGTAAAGAAAACAGGGTGGCTTTCTATATAAACTGATTTTATTGAGAATATCCTAGTCTTCTATTTTTCTCTGTAGATGCCTTGATTTAGCATATTCATATTCATTATCTCTACTGATGCACTTAACATGTCAACAGCATAATATGTTTTTTTCTTCTAATGTGTAAAATTGACATTTTTTATGAAGCTACCAGAATTTTTCTTAAGTATTTATTTTCATCTCATTTATAATTGGCAGAATTTCTTGCTTCATACAATTTAGAGATGAAAGACTTTTTATTATTCTTTATAGTAAATGAAACAGCTTTCTGTGTTTCTAGATCTCATTTATTACATCCATTAGTTTGGGAGATTTTCATTTGTTTGGTTTGACAATTATGCTCATATAATCTTCTCAAGAAATATTCTGCTTAGTTGCAAAGAAAGAACTAAATATAATAGAGCTTCCGTCTTGAACAATGCTATTTCTATTTAATTAGATGTATTTGAATTTTTCCCCAATTAACAATTTCTCAGATACTGTTATCCTATTCTCTTCCTTATTCCTCTGCCTAATTTGCTAAAAATGTGGGCTACACCTGCTACTTTCCTTGCTTATTTGTAACTCTGTAATAGGTCTCTGTCCTTTGTACTGACACTCTTTATCTATGCAAACAATTGGCTTCTATGTTTGTTTCCTATTGCTACTATAACAAATTGTTACAACTCAGTGGATTAAAACAACACAAACTTATTTTCTTACATTTCTGGAGGTCAGAAGTCCAAATTAGATCTCACTGAGCTAAAATCAAGGTGTCAGCAGGTCTGTGTTCCTTTCTGGTAAATTAATTCCCTTGCTTTTCCAACCTCTAGAGTCCGCCTGCATCTTTTGGCTTCTGACATCTTCCATCTTAAAAGCTAGCAATGGCCAATCAAGCCTTTCTTACCCTGAATCACTCTGATGACTCTTCTGCTGCCCTCTTTCCCATATAAAGGACCATTACGATTACATTGGTCCCATTTGGATAATTCAGAGCAGTCTATTTTTAAGGTCAGTTGATTATCAACGTTAAGTCCATCTGCAACCTTAATTCTCCCTTGCCATTTAGCATAACATAATCACTAATTTCAAGAATTAGAATGTGGGAATCTTTGGAGGCCATTATTTTGCCTAACTCAATTTTTCATCACCAACTTTAGTCACCTTCATCCCCTTCCTCTTAGACTTTCATCACCTAAGTTGATTTCCTTTCTCTTATAATTCCCCAATGGATATATTCTCTTTATTCTTATATTGTTCTATATCAATCTCCATTTATGATAATTCTTCCTCTGTTTTTGGAACTCAGTTGTGGGTGTTCTCTGAGATTTTCTTTACTATTCCAATCTCCTTTCCTTATAATTTCTTTTTTGAAGAAATTCTATATTTTTCTATCTGAAGATATGATTTTTCTCTCTAACGTGGACAATCCCAAAATTCATATTTTTAGTCTTGTTTTCTCTTTTGAAACCAAATCCCATATCTTATAAATTCTGTTGAATAATTTCTTTTGGTTATTCTGCAGTCATTCTCCAGTTTCATAGCTGTTTCTCTTTAGGGCTCAGAGATAACTTAAAAGAAGACAAGAAACAGAGGTCAGAATATCAAAATAGCTTATTGATAGAATTGAATCTAGATCACCGCAGGATATTATCATTTAGCCCAAAGATTTATTTAGGAAAAATATTTTAATATTTCCTTCTTTCTCTGCACAATTCTTTATAAGCAACATAACATCCCAAGGTACAAGTTAAGTGGTAAATAGGAACATTTCAATCAGGGATGAGAAACATTGTCTTGCCCCAGCTTACTTTTCTCCTTCATTCAGAAATGTTTGTCTTTGGAATATCAAGATTTATTCACATTGTGTACTCACAATATGTCATATTCTACTAAAAAGCACTGAAGTATTCAAGTGCATTAGTCTGTTTTCATGCTGCTAGTAGACATACCTGAGACTGAGTAATTTATAAAGCAAAAGAGAGCTAATGGACTCACAGTTTCACATGGCTGGAGAGGCCTCACAATCATGGTGGAAGGTGAAGAAGGAGCAAAGGCACATCTTAACATGGTGGCAGGCAAGAGAGCTTGTGCAGGGCAACTGGGAACTGCCCTTTATAAAACCATCAGATCTCATGAGACTTATTCAATAACATGTGATCGGTATGGGGGAAACTGCCCTCATGATTCCTGTGTCCCTCCCATAACATACAGGGATTATGGAAACTACAATTCAAAATGAGATTTGGGTGGGGACACAGCCAAACCATATCACCAGGATTCACTATCTATCTTGATGTTTAATTCCCTCTTGCATGTCAACCACCAAAAGATAAGAAAAATACTCACCAAGACATGATTTTGCATAGCACCTAGATGAAAGGTGACATAATCCATGCCAAAGGGAGTTTTTTTTTTTTTTAATCACTTTTTAGCTCTCTTCACTGAGTTAGAAAATGCAAGATAGAAAGCTGGAACATGATGCAATAATTAGCAAGTTATTATACCAGACAATTTAGGTGGAGGCATCAGAATAAGTCCACAATTTTAAAGCTCCTAAATTATTTGCAATATTCTTCCACAGTCTTACTGTCTTGATTTGATCAGTTAAAGTATTAATCAGTGCCACATTTTATCTACTCATTCAGACATGGACTCTCTTGCCAGTTTTTACTACTTTCAACCTCCTTTTTCCTCCTCACCCACATCCATTAATCATCACGTCCTATGAAATAATTACTTCTCTTGGTGGCTCCCTTTTACATAGGTCGCTTCATTCTAATTCTTTTTTTGTTTATTTTTGTTTATTTTTTTATTTTTTATTTATTATTATTATTATACTTTAAGTTCTAGGGTACATGTGCATAACGTGCAGGTTTGTTACATATGTATACTTGTGCCATGTTGCTGTGCTGCACCCATCAACTTGTCAGCACCCATCAACTCGTCATTTACATCAGGTATAACTCCCAATGCAATCCCTCCCTCCTCCCCCCTCCCCATGATAGGCCCCGGTGTGTGATGTTCCCCTTCCCGAGTCCAAGTGATCTCATTGTTCAGTTCCCACCTATGAGTGAGAACATGCGGTGTTTGGTTTTCTGTTCTTGTGATAGTTTGCTAAGAATGATGGTTTCCAGCTGCATCCATGTCCCTACAAAGGACACAAACTCATCCTTTTTTATGGCTGCATAGTATTCCATGGTGTAGATGTGCCACATTTTCTTAATCCAGTCTGTCACTGATGGACATTTGGGTTGATTCCAAGTCTTTGCTATTGTGAATAGTGCCGCAATAAACATACGTGTGCATGTGTCTTTATAGCAGCATGATTTAGAATCCTTTGGGTATATACTCAGTAATGGGATGGCTGGGTCATATAGTACATCTAGTTCTAGATCCTTGGGGAATCGCCATACTGTTTTCCATAATGGTTGAACTAGTTTACAATCCCACCAACAGTGTAAAAGTGTTCCTATTTCTCCACATCCTCTCCAGCACCTGTTGTTTCCTGACTTTTTAATGATCGCCATTCTAACTGGTGTGAGATGGTATCTCATTGTGGTTTGGATTTGCATTTCTCTGATGGCCAGTGATGATGAGCATTTTTTCATGTGTCTGTTGGCTGTATGAATGTCTTCTTTTGAGAAATGTCTGTTCATATCCTTTTCCCACTTTTTGATGGGTTGTTTGTTTTTTTCTTATTTTTCAAAATTGAGGTATCACAATATCTGGTCAATTGATTCCCTTGCCTCTATCCTTTTTCCTTATCTTTCAAAGAAAGTCTAAATATGATTGTTAACTAATTTTTGTAATGCACCAATTCCTCATTGTTCTACTTTAAACATCTTTAGTGGCTCTCCAGTATTTAGAGTATAAAGCTCCAAATATTTAGACTCTTGTTTATGAGTTTTCACAATTGCTCAGAATTACCTTCATAATTTCATTTGTCATTAACAAATTACATAGCAACTACATCCCTTAGATTATCACAAAGTTCCTGTAAAAGCAAATCAAAGAAAACAAATTAAAAATAAAACATGTTCCAGCAGATTGGAAGAATAAAGATTTTAGAAAAATTAGACAGGCTTCTTTCCTCTGGGTATACTAATATGTATTATGAAACTTCAAGGTGTGATTCTGATAAGCAGGGATTTCTGTACATTTAATTTAAAAAGCTTCTTTTGTTCACCAAACACTATCGACATTTTTGAGTGATGCTAATATTCCAAGGAAAAAGAAACTGAGAAATCTTCTGCACTGTACACTTGACTGGTGTCACCTCTTTGTGCCCCTGCATGATCTGCTGATTCCTGAGGTGTCTGTAGTTTGATGCAGCTGGTTTGTCTTCACAGTCACTTCTTCCCTGTTATTAGTTGCCTGTAGACTCCCATCTTGGGAACAACATAAAATCCTATTTAAATGAGCAGCAGTAAAAAGTTATTTGTTTTTTAGCCATAAAACTCTTAGAATTTGACTTAGTACTATCCTAACACGCTCTGGTGGTTTTAAAAGAAACTTACTCTCTCTCACTGTTAATCACTGGATGTTAAAGCTTAGGTTAATATCATTTTAGAAGCAAGAACTAAGTAAACAGGCATAATTTTGAGAAAATAAATTCAAGGATATTATGTAAGTCAAACTGAAATTGACTATAGAGATTGTTATCTCACACACAGGGAATACAAACCATATTTTTAGGTCCTTAGGCAACATGGAGCCTACAGAATTACTAATCATAATTACTATTCACTGTGCTGAATGCCTACTATGTGTAAGAACTGTGCTATTGTCTTTGGTCTTTGCTAACATTATTTAATTCTTATAACAATCCCATGAAATCAGTAACACTGTCTTCATTTTACAGAATTACAATGAAAAATAATGGTTCATTAATTTACTAAAAGTCACACAACTACTAAATAGTAGAGTGGACTATGTCTTTACCATTTTTTAAACCACGAAGTTTCACCAAGTGCTGAGTTTTGGCCCTCCACTATTGAAGAGGTACAAGGAGATTCTAGTGATAATTCAGAAGAAAGTTTAAATTACTATACAAAGAAAATATATAAAAAGGCTGAACAAATATTTATCTAGCTAGAAAAGGAAAGGGAAGATTAGAGAAGAAGTAAGTATACCATACATCCAGTTATGGTGCCAAAAGAGTATAAGTTTAACAGTCATAGTCGTCAGTTGCTGCAGTAATTGACTAGGGCAGAATTAGCCAAAGAGAATCCATTGAATGGCGTCCAATAGATCAGAGTACTATCAGGAAGTCCAGAGAACTGAACTCAAAGCTGGACAGAAGTAAGAAAAAAATAGGCAGCCAAGAAGACAACAATAAAAATCTTTTCATAAAACTAAATCAGTGAGGATAACTACAGCTAGTTTCTGAAGAGCATATGCCACAGATGTCAAAGCTATAGCTACAGCACTGATCCATTTACCCTGTTGCTTCTGAAAGTCACATGTTTAGGCTGCTACTGTCTACTTCTGCAGTAGACATGCAGTCAATCCTTCAGCTTGGTGATTCTTTGCACCATCACCTCCTAATTTCAAGAGCAGTTGGAAGCATCCCATTGACTGACCCTCCCTAGTTTCAGGGGATGAATAAAACATTGGTATGTGCTAATTTCAACTTTTATAGAGTGAATCTCTGCCATCTACTTACTCTTAAAGTGGTGAATTATCCAAAAAAAAAAGATATATGGTATAGATGCTAAGTCATGAAAAAAGTAACAAGCATCCTTTACACTACATGCTGTCTTATGACTTCTATTTATGTAAAATCTAGTATACAATCCATGAGTCTAAGTTGTAGCCACCATTTGAGGGATGTGGATAATTCATTCCACTCTGTTAACATTGTGATCTTCTAATATATGTTTACAAATCAGTAATTTTGAACTTAGAAACAATTAATAAGTAGCTAAGCTAACTCTACCTTACAACTAAGGTAAAGTTAAAGTTTTTACTAAAAGGGATTGTTGAGACAACATTTATTTAAGTGCAAATATAATTTAAACAAATAAATGCAAATATGACAGACAAAAAATACTTTGAAAAATTTACAGAAAGTGTGCAAAAGCTAATATTATATAAACCAACTTCAAAAATATTTAATAATTCGCTTCAGCCTGAGATGTCAACCTTTTACATACAGTGAACAAATATTTAATGAATAAGTTTTATACAAGAAGCACTTAAAATGGGTTATGAATTTAAATAAAAAGAAGTGTGAAAGACAAACATGAATGTTTCACTCAAAGAGCATACTTTTAGGGAAACTGAAAAATAAAAAGTGATGAGTATCACAAGAAAGATTCAAATAAAATAATGCACAGGTATTAATTTTACATAATAGAGTTAGAAAAGGCTGCATAAAATGTGGCATCTAAGAGAAATCCTGAAAAATGCATACAATTCAAATTAGAAGCAACAGAGAATTCAACGCAGTAGGAACAGCATGTGAAAGGCATAAATTAGGAGCTTATGTGAGGCTCAATATATATCTCCACATAGCTAAAGAATAATGTTGCAAGGAGTTACTGAAAACAAGATTAGAATCACATTGTCTTGGCCCTTGAATAACCTGCTAAAGAATTTGTATTCCTAGCTTCCAGAAAATGGTGGATAAGACATAAGACTAATGTGCAGCTCCCACTTGGATGGACAGAGCAGCATGTGGAGGACAGACACTTGCTCTGTCACCAAGGCTGGAGTGCAGTGGCATGATCTCAACTCAGTGCAATCTCCTCCTCCTGAGTTGAAGCAGCTCTCTTGCCTCAGACTCCCAAGTAACTGGAATTACAGGTGCATGCCAGCACACTAGGCTAATTTTTGTATTTTTAGCAGAGACAGGGTTTTGCCATGTTGGCCAGGCTGGTCTCAAACTCCTGACCTCAAGTGATCCACCTACCTTGGCCTCCCAAAGTGCTGGGATTACAGGTGTGAGCCACTGTACCTGGTCTGAGTTTATCTCTACCACTCCTTTAAGGTATTCTTGTAAGGCAGGTTTAAATGAAATGAATTCTCTCAGCATTGGCTTGTCTGTGATGAATTTTATTTCTCCTTCTCTTATGAAGCTTAGTTTGGTGTGATATGAAATTATTGGTTGGAATTTCTTTTCTTTAAAGATGCTGAAAATAGGGCCCTGGTCTCTTCTTGCTTATAAAGTTTCTGCTGAAAGGTTTGCTGCTTAGCCTCTGTATAAGCTTCCCTCTGTATGTAGTTTAACCCTTATCTCCAGCTGCCTTTAAGATTTTTTTGTGTGTGAGCGTGTTGACCTTGGTGAATCTGATGACAATACGCGTTGGATATGGATCCCAGCGGTCCATGACAAGATACTATATTCTATAGTATCTAGCTGGGATTACCTGTATTTATTGAATTTGCATGTCAACCTCTCTAAAGAGAATAGGGAAATTTTCATGGACTATATTCTCAAATATATTTTCCAAGTTTTTATTCTCTCTCCCCTCTCAGGAAACGCCAATAAGTTGTCAATTTCGTCTCTTTATATAATACCATAATTCTTGGAGAATTTGTTCATTTGAAAAATTCTTTTTTCTTTATTTTTATCTGACTGAGTTGATTTGAATAACTGGTCTTCAAGCTCTGAGTTTCTTTCCTCAGATTGGTCTATTTTCCTATTACCACTTCTGATTGTATAATGGAATTTTTGTAGTGAACTTTTTAGCTCTAGAAGTTCAGTTTGGTTGTTTTTAAAATGTTATTTCATCTTTCAGCTCTTGGGTTGTTTTACTAGATTCCTTAGATTTAGTTTCAACTTTGTCTTGATTCTTGAACTTTCTTGTCATCCAGATTTAGAATTCTACTTATGTCATTTCAGTCATTTCAGATTGGTTAAGCACAATTGCTGTGGAGCTAGTGGACTCATTTGGGGGTAAGGGGACACTCTGCCTTTTTAAATTGCCAGAGTTCTTGTCCACATTCTTTCTCATCTGGGAGAGTTGGTGTTCCTTTAACTATAGTATAAGTTGAGTATAGCCAATTGGCTTTGTTTCTGACTGTTTTCAGATGATCAGGATTCTGTACAGGTTTTTATTTGTGGCTGAATTTTTGTCCTTGGTTTCACAGCAGGGTATATCATCAAAACATTTTTGGTGTTATTGTTTGGGCTGTGATCCAGTGGATAGTGCTTAAGAATAATGGACAATAGACAGTCCCTTACTTAGCCACCTGGCTCCTCTATATTTCCTCATGTTTCCAGTCATACTCTGCAGTGCAGTGGGGAGAGAGGTAATTCCTCACCAAGTCTGAACTTAGGCCTTGGTGGAGCCCCTTCTGATCACTGTTCTGGGATATGCGGCTCCCTGGGCAAAGAACGTAGCAGGGAGATAGGTCACACTTTTTCTGGCTGGTCCTGAGGAAGAAGGCAAGTTCTGTTTCTATTCCAGCGAATGAACTGACACATGTCACCCCTCTTAGTCCTCTGAGAGGGTGGGCTCTTCTCCCACTTGAGTGCTGGCCACAAATTTCAGCTTTGCACTTCTGAGCTGCACACTGCAGCTCTGGGGCACCGGAATTGGCCTGCAGCTCCATCCTCTGGACCCCTAGATTCAGGTTCCAGGTGTAATGGGGATCCAAAGTGCTCCCAGGCCACCGGGAACATAAGCAGGTGGAGCAAAGCACCCAGGCTGGGCAGTGGAGACTGAGCCATGCATACTCTCCTCGAAAGCAGCTGGACATTGGCCCTGGGAGGGGCTGGTGGGCAGGAGGGCCTACAGAACAGACATGTACCAGTCCCACAGAGAAATCAGCCCCTGCTTCCTCCTAGCCTGGTGGTCAGCTGGAGCTAGAGCTTCTCAGAGGGTGACTGGGGAGTCCTGGGGAGTGGGTGGCTATGTCTTTGTTTGGAGAGAGCCTCACTGTGCACAAAGGCCCGTGGTTCCATGCTGGCTGGAGCTCCATCTCTGTCTACTCTCTGGAAGGATCCCTCTGTCTGCTCAAATGTCCATGGTGGATGTGGGGCCCCCATAGCCAGGATCCCAGCGGTCCATGACAAGGATAGGCAGTCCTGCAGTTCTTCGTTCACCATTCTCAGGAGCCATTTGAGGTCAGTATTGGCTCAAGCATTGGCCTACCATGCACAAGGTTCCCAGCTTCCCACCTCCTCAGCCTCCACATCTGCATCAAATCTCCATCCACTGGGCATTTTCTCTTCGAAGATCTGTCCGTGGTATGTTGGTTTACCTGAAACTTTGGTCTTTTGGGGGCAGGAACAGCGCTTCCTGGCTGTGTCTAGTTGGCTATATTGTCCTTTACATTAGTCTTAGAGCTGGTATACTATTTGATGGACAAACGCTGGAGGCATTTCCAGTAAGAATGGAAACACGACAAGAATGAACATTATCAATAATATAATGTGATTATTACTATTTTAACACACAATTCAATATTAAACTTAAAATAGTGAGATATTTGACACTAAAGGAAACTTTTTGAATTAGTGATTATACACATATTGCATCTCAGTTTGGATAAGATTTTACTAAAAATATCTGATCGGTAATTTAAAGTTCATAAAGTGTACTGTTTAAAGTCAATTTACATTTCCAAGTTGTTCCCAACATATTTAAGAGATTTCTGACAATTGAATCAAATACCAGCTTTTAGATTTAGATTAGATAATTAAAATTTAATATAATGTTAAAATTCAGTTCATTTGATAAAGGAAAAAGTACAAATATATAAAGTTAAAAATAATAAGAAAGAAGTTACTATTAAAACCACAGAAAATTTTAAAATGACAAGAAACTTCCTTTATTAATTTGACACAAATAAATTTGAAATCAAGGATGAATTAATTATTTTCTAGAGAAATGAAGGTTACTTGAATTTATCTTATTAGCATTAGAAAGATTAAATTGACCAATTTCATAGAAGAAATGTAGGAAACAATTGGATAAATACTACACAAAACAGCACCAAGCCCACATAGTTTCACAAGGTAATTATTCTAAAGGTTTAAATAGCACATAGTCATAATGCTGTATGATTATTCAGAACATTGAAAGGGAAAGAAAACATCTTAATTCATTTCATGAAGAAACTATAACACTGATACCTAAACCTGACAAAACAGTATAATGAAAGAAAACTATAGGTCAATATTACTCAAGAAAATAATGTAAAAATTTAAAATAAAAAATAGCAAACTTAATCCAACACTGTATTAAGAAAATGACACACCATAACTAAATAGGATTTATTTTAGGAATGAAAGATTGCTTTACTATTATAAAACCAATTCATTTCATATATACCATGTTGACAATATAGAGGTGTAATTATATTATCTTCACAGATGCTGAGAAAGCCTTTGACAACAACAATAAAAAACACTAATTTATTTGGTTTTAAAAAACTCAAAGAAATAAGAATTTAGGAATCCTTTCTTAACATAATGAAATATATTTGCCTTAAGCTTAAAGCTGGTATACTATTTGATGGAGAAACACGAGAAGCATTTTCAGTAAGATTTGAAACAAGGCAAGAATACATATTATGACTAATACTATCCCATGTTATGCCACAGTTCTTAGATGAGCAGCAACCCAATTAGATAAGATAAATTATTGAAAAGCATAAAAATAAAGAAGAAGTAAAACTACTTCTGTTTGCAATTTTTAAGATAATATAACTTGAAAATTCCAGAGGGTCAATGATAAAACTATCTCAAATACTCTAGTGAATTAGCTGAACGCTAGATTAACATTAACAAATTAGTAGCCTTTATATACTCTTTAACAGTGAGCACTTAGAGAACTTAAGAATAAATCCATGTATAAAAACAATAAGAACACTAAATACTTAGAAATAAATTTAATGAAAATGTACAAAGTTTGTGAAAGGAAAATTTTAACACCAAGGACTCTAAAGAAGACTTTAAAAAGTAGGAAAATATCCTGTATTTTTGGATTAAATGATTCAACACTATAAGGATGTAAATTCTCCATAAGCTGACTTCTAAATTCATTCAAACCTAACAAAAATACCAACAAATTATGAAGTTAGGTAAATTAATACTAAAGTTCATATGGAATCACACACATAGAAGAATAGCAAGGAAAATAATTTTGTAAAAAAAGAAATAAGAGGAAGACTAAACATTAAAAGATATTACAAAGCCTTTGTATTTAAAAAGACGTCATACTGGCGCATGAATTGACACATAAAGTAGTGGAAAAGAACAGAAGGTCCAGATTTAAAACTAAATACATATGAGAATTTAGTATATGACAACAGCAGCACTTCAAACCACTTAAAAATAGACTTAATAACAGGTGCTGGGACAACAGAGTAGCCATTTGGAAAAGGTAAATTTAGATCCATATCTTATATCATACGCAAGAATAATCTGCAAAAGGACTGGAATTCTGGTGTAAAAAATAAAATCAAACAAGTACTTCAAAAATTCATAAATTTCTCTGTAACCTTGGTGTAAGAAAAGGTCTTCTAACTGTGACTCAAATTCAGAGTCAATAAAAGAAAAATGTCAATGAATTTGACTATATCATTTTTTTAATTTTTCAGGAAGAAAACCCAGTATAGAAAAAATCCAAAGACAGTCAATGAACTGGGAGAAAATATTTGCAACACTTACCACAGACAAAAGACTAGTGGTATATTCTCTCTCTCTCTCTCTCTCCACCCCCTCCCCCCACCTCCCCACCCCCGGCTCTCATCCCCTTAAGTGTGAACTAATGTTAAACTCAGAGAATTTAGGCAATCTGATCAAGATCATATGTAGCAAATCATGATGTCCAGTTTACAATCAGTTCAGTCTGACTTTACAAACCTCTTTTTTTCCTACCTTACCCAGCTATCAATTCAAGAAAGTCAACAAGTGGGGGGAAATTGAGTATTTATCAAAATTTCTACCCATTCCTTCACTAATTTCTCCCCCACACTTAATAGTGAATAACAACTTCCATATAACACATTTTATTAGCATGTGATGTGCTTGACTAATCATAAATCAGCAAAGCTTTTAAAAATGCCCTTTTGCTTTAACTTAGGAACAAAATGGAATTAAACATGACACTACAATCTGAGAGTGTCACACAAAATAAAACTTTAGTTAAGTTTCCATTCTTATAACTCCTAATTCTAAGATTCACAGTATATATTACTGTGCAAATATACAGCTCAAAGATAACCCACCTGTAATAATGCCAGTTTCTTACCATTTTTTTCTTTCTCCTTAAACTCTCAGAGAATTGGGAAAGTTTTTCTTACCTTCTGTGTAAGATTATTTCAAATCCCTTTTCTTATGAAGGTTCCTAGCTTAAGATACCTAGAAGAGAACTACCAGTAAGTAACCAAACTGGCAGGCGAAGGAGGGAGGAAGGCATTGAGGTCAAGTGAAGTCAACACTAGACCATGAGATGAAGCCCTGGCTTTTGGTTTCTGCTCCCACAGTGACACTTTATTGCTTGGGGTAAGTCATTGCCCTTTGTGTTTCAGGTTCTTTAAAAATAAAAGGAACAAGCATATGATGACTTAAAATTCCTGATTGTTTTAATAACTATAGCATTGTTTTGTTCTTTATATATATGTCAGTACAATTTATGTTAAATGTTTGAAAAACTGTAAAAAGCACAAATGAATAAATCGAGGATAATAACATTGTTATCCTTTGTGTTTCTCATCTCTTTTCCCCCTCTGCTCCAGCTATTTACTCGTCTGCCTTGATGACTATTCCCATAAAATTGTTTTGTTGGACAACTTCTCATCTCTTTTTCCCCTCTGCTCCACGTATTTACTTGTCTGCCTTTATGACTATTTATATATCCAAACATTTCTTTTTGAATTTGAGATCTAAAGGTGTAATAAACTCTATTTTCACATAAAATACATTATGAACACTTTCTCCGTGATTCAGAGAAAACTCTTCATGGTCACATGGTATTAGATATCCATGGGATATCTAATCAATGCTTGTTTTGTTTTAAGATAGCTATATAAAAATTTTATTTTTTATTTGTTTTACTTAAGATGAAATTTTGAAGTAGAATTGAATCATTAATATTTTATAATAGTGCCCTCAACTTTAGAAGTTCGGTAGTCTTGGGCTAGAATTTCAATGCAAAATTTGGCTGCAATGGCATCATCATCTTCAGAGGCTTGAGTCTGTCCAAAGGATAAAATGCCTAATACATATATCTGTGAAACTAAACCTAAGCTAAGTCAGTTTCAAAATTTCAATAAGAGCAAATTAATGTGAGTGAAAATTTGGAACACAAGTGATATGCTTCATGCACTAACTGTTGATGCCCTAAGGGAACAGCTATTCTATTTTGTATTTTATCAAGATTGTGTTATGAATTACAAATCCCATTGACTTTTTAGCAATCGTATTAGAGAAATATTATTAGCTTCTGAACTTAATAACCCCTCAATGAGTCATTGTTGAGATCTTTGTCAATTCAGTTGAAAATATAAATGCTAATATCTTGACTTTTCATTCTACCAGTGACCTCAGCTGGATAACACAGATCCTTTTAAAATGATAAAATAGTGTGATCATACTGTAGATAAAAACAAGATATTTAAAGGCATTTATATGTTTCCAGAATTTCAAGGCTTAAAATATGTATGTCAAAGTAGGCAACGAATGTATCTAAGATTTATTTTAGAGCAGCTGAAATTATAAGAACAAAGTAAATGAGAAACATTGTTAACATGAAGTTTAACCAAGGGGTCACCATGCTTATAAGAAATGAAATGATGGCAAAGTAATCTTTAATTCATTTTCCATGTACAACGCCTATCAAATGCATTATTACTATTTGCATTCAAACAAAATCTTACACATTTTTCTATTTTCTGTCTCTGGAGCAAGGGCACTTCTAATCAGTGTCACTATGTTTGGAAACTTGTACAAATGACCAGTGTCTTCTCCAAGTACTGGTTATAAGTGCACTTAATTCAGAGTACAAATTTGACGACTGTAAAATATCACACATGTAAAATGCTTCCAGGCTGCTATGCCTGCCATGATATTAGTATAAGATTTCTCAATTGCTTGTGAATTTTGTTATGCAATTATATCCTAGAAAAATTGATGCTGTGAAAATAGGAAACACTTGTATATTCTAACATCGTATCATGAAAGCTTTTAATTGGGCATAAAATTCTGTTCTTATTCTATCAACAAAAGGAAAAAATAAAACTTACCTACCCTCTATCACCCTTAGTTATGGATTCTTGAAAAATCTCCCTAAGTTTTTCAACAAACGAAAAAGACGGTTTTTTGGAGAGAATAGGACTCACCTATCTGCAACTTCCTAAATCCAAATCTAGACATACTTCTTTTTTGACAGCCGAAATTCTCAGATGATCCTATGTTATGTGGGTAGTCTAGCATTTGAACATTGAGTTATTTGGGGATGATCTCATTTGATCATGCAACTATAATTATATAAAAATTTGAAGTGGGCCGGGCGTGGTGACTCACCCCTGTAATCCTGGCACTTTGGGAGGCGGAGGCGGGCGGATCACGAAGTCAGGAGACCGAGACCATCACAGCTAACACGGTGAAACCCTGTCTCTACCAAAAATACAAAAAAAAAAAAAAAAAAAAAAAAAAAAAAACGACAACAACAAAACACACAAAAATTAGCAGGGCGTGGTGGGGCGCCTATAGTCCCAGCTACTCGGGAGGCTAAGAGAGAATGGAGTGAACCCCAGAAATAGAGCTTTCAGTGAGCCGAGATCGTGCCACTGCACTCCAGTCTGGGAGACAGCGAGACTCGGTCTCAAAAAAAAAAAAAAAAAAAAAAAAAAAAGTGAATGAACACTTCACAGCCAAAACTTTCAGAAGATTTGTGTTCTAAGTTTTACTGAATACATTGTTTTAGCCTTAGATTTAATACAATAATTGAATATAAAATACCAATTTTATAACTATCATCACGGCTTCACTTGAATAAAACTGGACTAAATTCCCTGATCCATCACTCAATAATTGTGGAAACTGGGGAAAGTTATTTAATAATTGAAGCTGTAATTGTAGATTAGTAATAATACACACTTCCTTGTAATATACTGAGTTTAGTATCAATTAAATAATAATGCAAACCTCTTAGGACAGTTCATATCTCACAATGAGCAACCAATAAACTTCAGTTGTTATTTTGTTGAAATACTTTTTCAAAAACAGTATACTAGACACAAAACTAGGTTTCATAATTAAATCACACAGAAATTTAGATCAGTTCTCAGCATAATTTTAAACATATTAATTGCCTGAAGATATGGATAATTTAGCTTCTCTAAAATGTGTTTGCCAAATATTCAGAAACAACATTGTCTTACAAGATAAACATTAAGACGAATATAAAAAATAAATAAAATGTGCATAAAAACCCCTAAATTTATGCAGATATTCCACCTTCAAAGAAGAGGGAAAACTCCTTACTTTTTAAGTGTGGGCTGTACATGTGGCTACCCTTCGAAGAGTCCAGTATGGAAACAGAGAGCAAAAAAAAAAAAGAATGATTCAGCAGCAGAGAAAACTGACAAACACTCTCAGTCAGGCAAGCAAGGTCAATATCAACTTGTAAATCATGTTAATAGTATATACCCATAATATGATGGGATGAACATTACACTTTATATCTGTGATCTTCCCTCCCAAGAAACCATTACCCCAGTTTAATTATGAGAGAAACATCAGACAAATTGCAATAGAAAGACATCCAACAAAATACCTAACCAATACTAAAGCAAAAAATAGCCAATGTCATCAAAAACGAGGAAAAGTATGAGAGATGGTCACAACCTAGAAGAGTGTAGGGGACATGACAACTAAATGAAAATAGATGGTATCCTCCAACATAGAAAATCAAGTAAAAAATAGGGATATCTGAATAAATCTATGGTATTTAGTTAATAACAATGCATCAATACTGTTTTATTAATGGTAACAAATACACCACACTAATGCAAGATGTTAATAGTGACAATTTAGTGAAAGTTACTTAGGAACTCTCTATATCCTATGTTTTTAATTTTCCTGTAAATTTAAAACTGTTCTAACAAAAGTTGTTAAAAAACAAAACAAAACTCTGCTCAGACCAATGTTTGGAAGTTGAGACAGGCTCTGTAAACGAATGTCTTCTCTACACAGAGCAGTGTGCAAGGAATATATTCTGAAACTCTAGGGGATCCTGCTGTAGAAAGATAACTGCCTAAGTTAAACAGCGTTTGTTTTGCCAAGGATAAAACTGTATAATCAGAAAAAAATGCAATTATGTGGGATTTAGGACATAAGACCAAAATTAACATTCAAAATCAGAAAGATGAATAATTGTTTAATTATGTTGCACACTTTAGGACATTTTTGTGACTTTTTTCTGGTACTATTTTTATTATTTTACCCATTAGAAAGAGTGACATATTTTTAATTCAAAAGCTGCTAAACATTATGAATTTGGATGTTACAAGAGAGACAAAAATGGCCATTGACTTGAATTGATCAGTGGATTGTAGCGCAATGATCCAGCTGTTGAAAACCTAAATGAGGGGAGGTTATACATATAATTAACTGTGCCTTATTTTGTGTCACTGTAGACATGGTTAAAATAGAGTGATGGAAACACAGTTAACTTATAAATATATATATTAGCCATGTAATTGCAATAAAAAAGACATGAAAAAGAAGTTGCTTAAACAAGATGAAAATTTTCTTCCTTCTCACAGAACAGTTCAAAATAGTCTATCCATCTTTAACATCTGCCTCCTTTTTCTGAGTCCAATTTTGCTGCTCAAATTTTTACCATCTACGAGACAGCATCAAGTGGAAAAAGGACCTAGAAAGTTCAAATACATTCACTTTCTAGGTGTGACCTGGAAATCCTAGACTTCAGTACACTCATACACCTCTGGTCAGAATTTAGTCCCTTGGCTATGCCAAAGTGCAAGCAAAACTAGGTTTTGCATTTTTTTTTTTTTTTTGGATGGGTAACCTGGTAACCAGCTAAAATTAGGAAGTTCTATTATTAAACAAAAAGAGGACACTTTTTGGTAGCTATCTAGCCATCTTTGCTATTGTGATTTTTGGGTCCCACAAGTTCAAAATTTGCAACAACAACAGAAAAAAATGGCACTTGAAGATGGTGTTCTAATGCTGGCTGTCATTTAGTAGGTCTGAGATAGTGCCAGAGGTTATGCTTCTAACAAGCTTCTAATTGGTGTCAATACGGATAGCCCAAGGTCCAAACTTTGGCTTGTAAGATTCTAAGCTATGCCTTACCTAGAAGAACTGCTATTGAACCAGATCTGGAAGGAGCCAGTGTTCATATTAAGGAATAATTTTGTTCTTTGGTTTGCCTATTTTTTTCCTTGTGGGTAGGATGTTAGTAATGGTGGTAATAGAACTCACAAATAAAGCACCTGCTTTGTGAATAAAATTAGAAATAATTGGACTCTATACAATAAAATTTTGGGATATATTTTCTCATTGTTAAAGTATATGTAATTTACCACTGAGACAGTTAATCTTAACAAATGAACTAAGAAACAGGACAAAATTGTGGAGAGGTGGTATGTGGGTGAATGCATACTCAAAAGGATGAGGAGAAAAATTTAAATTTGTATATGAACTAAAAAAATACAGCATATTTCAAAGATCAAAAGAGGAACTGTTAAGAAGTGTTTCTACTCAATAAAAATATATCCGATTTTCTATTGTATGTCTCTCAGTATAGCTGAAACTCTTATTTTTGCGTGCAGCATAGCGTATTGACAGCAGAACAAAAATCACATGATTTTTGTCTGTTTTGCAAATATATATTCCCCATTCAACAAGTGGAAACTGGAATGAATAGAAACACATGATACAAACATGTCCACAGGATATTCACAGTTGAAGCAGGGGCGATTATCAGATAATGAGCATGGCTTGAGAACTGCAAAAACTCCCTCAACATTCCTAGCACATGCATGTAACCTTTTTGGTTCACCTGCATAACCAGTCCAAAGTAAACATTCATTATTTATTCATCAACATCAAACCCCTAACATGATTTCAAGAAATAAGACAATCAAAGAGGTTTTTATACTTTATTTTCTGAAGAAGCTATTCACTTTAAGAGTAGGCCTGTGAACCACCACAGTGCCTAAGCTTGGGGTCTGTGGGGCTAGGGTCATTACATAATCAGTACATGATAGGTGATGGTTAGGATAAAGAAAGGAACATGAAACTTCCTGAAGGTTGCTAAAACATCTATTGACTCATTCTACATAATTTGAGTACTTATCACAAGGAAAATATGGACACTAATATAGAGACTGAATTACAGCACATCTCTTCCCTCTTATAATTTATAATCTAGTGGGGAATATGAGACATTGATGTATGAAAATTGTTATAGAATAAAAAATATCTTTGATTAGGTCCCAATGCCTGGTTAAAAACCATGCATGTCATAGGCATTTTACAAAATGATCAATACTAGTGGGAATGATTAGAAATTAGTTCATCAAATTATGGAATAAGGAGGCATTTGCAGGTCTATATACATGCCACTACTCATTCAGTCTCATCTGGGTTACTCTACTACATTTTTGCCAAACTCATACATAACAACATAAAGGAGTGACAAAGACTTCACCTGTTAAGGTATTCATTTGAGCAGCTGTGAGATTCAATATTCTGATAAAGAAGCTTAGATTTAAATGTGTTAAAGGAAACAAAATTGCAACTAGCTAGGAGGAATAAGTTCTAGTGTTCTATACCACTGTAGGATGACTATAGTTAACATTAATATATTAAATAGTTTTAAACAGCTGGAGGGAGAATATTGAATGTTCCCATACAAAGAAATGATAAACGTTTGAGATGATGGATATGGTAATTATTCCAATAAGATCACTATATATTGTATATATATATAAACATCAATATGTACCCTATGAATATGTACAATTATTATTTTTCAATTAAAATAACATTTTAAAAGCCTAGATTTAACCTCTGCATTGATGAATAAATAGGAATTCAACAAGACAAGATTATCCCAGGTACAAGGGATCTAGGAAGTTATGTAGAAAAGCACAAGTAAATATCAAAGGAGAGAATTTCACAATGAATGTCAAGAGTGAAAAAAGCATGAGTAGACTAACTTTTACACATTATTGAATGTAAGCTAAGGATTAGGCTGAATCTTAGAGTAAAAGAATACTCACTGAGGACTGTGGAAAAAGCACATAACGGGAGAGATCATGTGCTTTAAGAGTATTCACCTGTCAGTGTCATTTCAGGCAGATTGAGAAAGAGCACAAAGTGAAGACAAGCCAAAAGAGGAATAGTCAAACGTGAGAGAGAGAATGGCTTGAAGTGTGTGATGACGGTAGCACTAAGCCTCGGGTAAACTGTATTGGATGCTGTGAATACCTGCATCCATTACACACATTCTTTTTAGATGAACAACAGGCTTCCAGCTACCAAAATCTGCATCTCCTGGTCCAGAATATTTTCCCAGAAGGTCACTTTGCTTGCTAAATCTGTGAGGAAAATTAGCATTCCTCCACATCAGTTGTAACCTAATGATGATGTCAAGGAGTATTTAAGTACTCCAAGTCCACTGTCCATCAGGTGGAATATTTCTGATATAGTTTTTACATTGTTTCCCGGTATTCACTATGGAATTATTCAGTCACCAAATGTGGTTTATTATCACATTGTTGGCTGCCTATTCCTTCTTGTACCACTTTCCCATTTCCCTCTTGTTTCCCATTCCTAGAAATAAAAATAAAATACTTACACTTGAATATTAAAATTAGGGTTTGCTTCTGAGGGAGCCCAAACTAAAGCATTCATTTTTTTTTTTTCAAAATGGAGAAAAAACACTTTTGATGAACATTTGCATTTGGAAGACAATTATAGCAATGTAAAAGGTTTTGAAGAGTGCAAGATCAGGCAATTGATTCATTTATTTATGCAGTACTTCTGAGTGCCTACTGTGTGCTAAGCACTTCATAATAGGCTAAAAATAAAATGATGAGCAAAAGCAAACATCCATTTTATTTTTAAAAATCAGCTTTATTATCATAAAGCTAATATTATATTGAGTGTTTCATGTAATAAACAAATGTAAAAATTGCAGCAGATACAAGTGCTACAGAGTACAGGTTCATGTAGGATGTGACTATGAGAATACGTAACACAGAAAACTGACTCACATAAGCTGGGTAAGAATTTGGTAAGGAAATCACAATTTACTGAGACCAGAAGGAAGAATAGAATAGTAGGCAAAACATAAAAGTATGTACAAAATTATATTTTAGAAGGAAACATATGGCATTCAAGAGATAGAAGGAACACTTCTATGAGCTAAAGAAGAGCAATGTGCTTGATATGGCCGGAAATGCAGGTCTTACACGATATCTTAAGAGATAGCTTTGCAGCAGAGAAAATTAACTGTTTACTAAAAACTGTGTCCCGCAATTTACAGTGGAAAGTTTTCCTGAGAAGTGACTACCATTTGAAGGAATATATCTCCAGACTTAAATGCCGATATATATGGCCATTAGGCTAATTCTGGCCAATCAGGAGTATTAAACCACTATAGAAAAGAGTATGGAGGTTCCTCAAAACTACAAGTAGAACTATCATATGATTCAGAAATCCCACTGCTGGGTATATATCCAAAAGAAGGGAAATCAGTGTATTGAAAAGATATTTGCATTCCCATATTTATTACAGCAATATTCACAATAGCCAAGTTAATGAAATCATCCTTAGTGTCTATCAACAGATGAATAAAGAAAACGTGGTACGTATACACAACACAATATTATTCAGCCACAAAGGAATGAAACCCTGTCATTTGCAACAACATGGATAGAACTGAAGGACATAATGTTAAGAGAAATAATCCAGGTTCAGAGACAAATATCACATGTTCTCATATGTGGGAGCTAAAATAATCGATCTCATGGAGGTGGAGAGTAGAATGTTACCAGAAACTGAGAAGAGTAGTGGGACATGTTTAAAGAGGAGTGGGTTAGTGGGGACAAAAACACAGTTGGATAGTAGGAATAAGATCTTGTGTTCAGAAGCAAAATAGAGAAGATATAGTTAACAATAATCTATTGTATATTCCAAAATAACCAGAAGAGTGGGTTTGGAATGTTCACAGCACAAAGAAATGATAAATGTCTGAGGTGTTGTATACACCAATCACCCTGATTGGATCATTACACATTGTATGCTTATATCAAAATACTACATTTATTCCACGTGTATGTACAACTATTATGTACTCATAAAAATTGAAAGTAAAATCAATGATGTACACTTCTGGAATAACACATTTAAGAATTTGTGTGACTCCTTCATTCTTTTTAACTTCTTTTATCAGAATGCAGAGAACGCTGTGTCAGTAAGTGACAGAATATTGGTTCTTGTGTCATAATTAGGCTGCTTCTCACATACCAGAAATATGTTTTGTATTGTTGGATGAATGAAAGAGAATCTTTTGTGTTATGCCAATAAAATGTAGTTTTTTTTGTTGTTGTTGTTATGGAAGCTACTTTTTTTTTCCTAACTAATATGACTATCCTAAGAGAAGTTTGGAGCCATAGAGCAGTTTTAAGGAATAAAATAGATGCCATTATAATTGATTTTAGAAAGATATTCTTCTGGCTACAGATTGAAGATGGAATTTGAGACTAGCAAAGTGGATGCAGATATTCCAACTAGGAGACTTTTGCAGTAGTTATGAGTTGATGATACCTTGGAACTTGAACAAGACCAAATCTTGATTAGCGATACCTGTGCTTAAGCTTTGCTTACAATAGAAAAAAAAAAAGATTCATCACTTACTACTTGTTCTTTCTTGATGCAGACAATCCTATTATTTCCTATTGTCATGGCAGGTGTCCAATATAACTAATGGAAATATTAACTAATGAAAGTCATAGGTGAAAAAGACTCATGAACTTGTATTCTGCAATTTGTAAAATATAAAATGTACATTCACTTATTCATCCAATTTCTTCATGTATTGCAAACTGTCAATTAAATCAATGTTTCTGAAAACCATTAATTTAATGAAATAGCACATGTGATAAAAGTTATAAAATATGTTTATCAGGATAATTAAGCATAGCAACATATTCTTTAAACCTAAAATATACCTCAATTAGTCACCGGTGTAGCAGTTCATAAAAATGACATGAATATGATAAAGAATTCATATTGATGATATTCAATTCAGGAAGTGAATGAATATGGCAAATTTCAAATTTGTGCTACTTGATTAAAAAATACCTTAAGAATCATTATTACCCTTTTCTTTGTATTTTTATGTGTTGGAAGTGCCACAATGATAACAATAAGAATTTTTTTCATATCACCTGGTAAAATCACTACTCCCAATGATGGTGTAGCCCTGACAGCATAGAATTTCTACTGCCCCCTTTCTGTACTGCCAGATGTCACTGCTTCTTATCAACTAGAGACAAATCTGAAAGTTTTAAGCTGTGTAAATTAGAATCTGTTTTCTGTCTAAACTGATGCATCCTACTATTCATTAGCAAAAAGCAATAATTTTATTGGGGCTTGTTCACACCACTTTTTTAAGACATTACCGCCAAAATGCATAAAGATTAACTGAAAGTTTTGAGTGAACATGCAATATTAATGCATATGGTATATGCCTTATAAATTAGTAGGTGCAATGATGTACTATTTGTAAGAATACCTGGAGTTGTTTATTTTGCTATCCATTCACTTATTATGCATGTATTCATTCCATCAATAGGCAGAATTATCTTCTCAACTCTGTCCTTTACCAATAGTGTACTCTTGATCAAGTTATTTAAACTTTTAGAGTTAGTAGTATCTGCTTACTTATGAGACTTTTGTTAGGATCAGCTAAAACCACATAAAAGTGATTTTTTAAACTGTAAAGGTCTGTACTAACACGTTTGTATCTTAAATTGTTATCTGAAACACCGGATTTTCTCAAATGCTCTCTGATCTACAATACAGTCATGCAAGAGACATCTCAGAGATAATTCTTTTGTGAACCTTAGCATACTAACAATGGAGAAGAGCAAACTGAATACAAACTTACTGTGAAGATAAACTTCATGTTCAAAATGTTTTCTGAATTATTCCCATCACACTAGTCCATGATCTTATAGAAGTATTGTCTCCTGAGTTAATAATTACAAAGCAACTCTTCCCAATTGTATGATAAACAATTTACTGAGGATCATAATGAGTACTGAGCTACTGCTTGATCATACTATGTACCATAATACATTAATAGTTCAATACATTTAATGTGATCCTGAATCTTCTCTTGTAGACCATCTACTTCAGTTACATTGTCCAAAATAATAAATGAATTTGTAGGTGAGATTAACATGGTTTGACAATATAAATTAGCTTCCAGATCTACCATGCACATGGGAGGTAACCATCAAGTGACATTTTAACATATAATAAATGGAATATTTCCCCCTCTCCCTCTCTCTCTCATTTTGCCAACAATCAGAAAAAGATATCATTCCTCCAGTTAAACATAAATTGATTTTTTGGCTTAGAAGGAGGGTCTCCTAGTAAAAGCTGTGCATTCAAGGGTATAATGAGATTGATTCCATGCTCTGCAAATAAAAACACATGACATTTAAGTTTGGCTACTTCAAGAATGAGTGAATGATTAAGATGAGCACATATGTTGAAGAAGCAAGTTAAATGAGAGACTGTTAAAGCGAAGTGCCATGGTGTGTCGAACTACAGAAACATCATGTAGAGGACTATGATTTAGCATTTAGATTTTTATCTGCTGTCCAATCTATACTCCAGACAAGGCCAAGTTTAATATTACTAGAAGACTTCCAGTGTGTCCTTTGAATACAATAATCCTCACTGTGTGATATCATATACAACAGGATGATATGTATGATTATTTATTTAAAATAAAACTAATGATAAAGTAACTGGATATTTGTTGCATACTTTCATAACTGGGTCACCATGAGCTGGTTTGACTACTGTTTTTTTCATCATGGAAGTTTTAACATCTTGAGCAGTCAAAACTAAAACAAATAAGAAAATCACCCATAAACGTAATTAAAGTAAAAAATATTTATATTCTGCTGAATTTTCTTTGTCTCCTTTTCTTCATATATGCATAATCTGTATATTTATTGATCCCTTCATCCTTACTAAGCACCAAGAACTAAGTGTTCAAGAATGAATAAAAGGTATTCCCTAAATACTGAAGAAGTTAATATATAGTGCACCACACTTAATGAACAAAGATGCGCTGTCTTATTCAGTTACATAATAAACAGTATATACCTTATGAGCACATACCCTTCTTTTAAGGAAAATATTTTAATTACCAAAGTTACACATGTATATTATAAAAATCTCAATGAGAATTACTTTGAATATAAAATAAACTTCTGTTTCTTTACAGTACCCCATATTGTAATTACTGGAAAGAATCAATAATAATTTGGAGTGTTTCCATCTAGCTACACACTCACAGACACAGACTAGATCCACAGAAATTGTTTTTGTTTTGTATAAATGAGATCTAACTACATATATTTTTTAGACTTGCTATTTATCAATTAGTTTACTTTGAAGTTACTTCTAAATGTCTACTGATACGGATCTACATCCGCATTTTGTGTGCTTATGTGTGATAAGACTTTCCTACAACGAGGCAATACTCAGTAATTTGTTTGGAAGTCAATTTCCTAAAGTGGAAATTCAAGTTATGTTTGTTATTAAAAAAAAAAAACAACTCTGTGATATATTGCCAAAATAAATTTTAAATATTTTATTTTATATTTTAATTGACAAAGGATATATATACTTATGGTATGCAACATAATGTTTTGCTATATAGATACATCGTGGAATGGCTAAATCAAGCTAATAAACGTATTCATTACCTCAAACTCACATACTTTTTTCTTGTGATGAGAACACTCAAAATCGACTATCTTACCAATGTTCAAGTATACATTATGTGGTTATCAACTATAGTCACCATGTTGCACAGTAGATCTCCTAAACCTATTCTTCCTGTCTCAACAAAATTTTGCAGGCTTTTGACCAACATCTCCTCAATCCCCAGTGTCCCCAAAGCCCTGGTGACCACCATTTTGTTCTCTACTTCTCTAAGTTTGGCTGTTTTAAATTCTAGTTATAAATGAGATGACGAGGTATTTGTTTTTATGTGCCTGGCTTATTTCACAGTTTATCCATGTTGTCACAAATCACCAGGATTTTCTTCTTTCTTAAGGCTGAATTGTATTCTGTTGTTATAATACATTTTCCTTATCAATTCATTCATTGATGAATGCTTAGTTTGATTCTATATCTTATGTTTTGTGAATAATAGGCTGAACTGTATTCTCTTGTGTATACCACATTTTCCTTATCCATTCATTCACTGATGAATACTTCGTTTGATTCTATATGTTAGGTTTTGTGAATAATGCTGTAATGAATATTGTGGCACAGCTATCTATTCAACATACTGATTTCATTTCCTCTGGATATATTCCCAGAAATGAGATTGCTGGATCATATGGTAGTTCTATTTCTAGTTTTTTGAGGAACCTCCATACTGTTTTCTAAATTGGTTGAACTAATTTACATTCCCAGCAATAGCACACAAGGGTTCCCTTTCTTCTATATCTTCACGAACACTTACTTATCTCTTGTCTTCATGATAACAGCCATCCCAACAAGTGGGAGGTGATATCTAATTGTGATTTTAGTTTGCATTTTTCTGATGAATAGTTATATTGGGCAATGTTTAATATAACTGTTGACCATTTGTATTTTTTTTTTTAAGAAATGTCTTTTTATGTCCTTTGTCCATGTTTTAATTGGGTTGTTTTCTTGCTATTGCGTTGTTTGTATTCCTGCCATATTTTGGATATTAAACCCTTATTAGATGTATGTTTAGAAAATATTTTCTCCCATTGCATAACTTGTCTCTTCAGTCTCTTGATTGTTTCCTTATCTGTGCATCATCTTCTTAGTTTGATATAATCCCATTTGTCCCTTTTTGCTTTAGTTGCCTGTGCTTTTTGAATCATATCCAAAAAATTATTGCCTGAACCAATTGTCTTAGTTCATTTAGCGTTACTATAACAGAATACCTGAGATTGGGAAATTTATAAAGAAAATTTGTTTATTTAGCTTACAATACCGCAGGCTTGGAAATTCAAGAAGCATGGTACCAGCATCTGCTCAGCTTCCGGTAAGACCATGTCGCAGGGGAGAAATTCAAAGGGGAAGTGGACACATATGAAGAGGCAAAAACCCTAGGGGCATCCTGGCTTTATAACAACCAGCTCTCATGGGAACTAACTTATTTCCTGAAAACTAATCCAGTCTTGCGAGACCTCACTCAGGATTGAGAGAACGGCACCAAGCCATTCATAGGAAAGGATCCACCCACATGACCCAAACACCTTCCACTAGGCCACCTCCCAACACTTCCTCATTGGGGATCAAATTTCAACATGGGTTTTGGTGGAGAGGAACAAATCATCTGTAAACCATAGCACCATTGGCAAGAAGCTTTTTTCTCTGTTTTCTTCCTGCCGTTTTATAGTTTAAGGTCCTAAATGTAATTCTTTCATTCATTTTGGTTGATGTTTGTGTATGGGGTAAGATAGATTCCAATTTTATTATTCTGCATGTGGATACCCAGGTTTCCAAAACCACTCATCAAAGAGACTCCTTTCCCTGGTGTGTGATTTTGGTGACTTTGTCAAAGATGAGTTGGCTATAAATATGCAAATTTATTTCTGGTCTCTCCTTTTTGTTTCACTGGTCTCTCTTTCTCTTTTTGTGCCAGTACCATGCTGTTTTGATTACTATGGCTTTGTAGTACATTTTGAGATCAGGTAGTGTAATGCTTACAGCTTTGCTCCTTTTGCTCGAGATTGTTTTGGCTATCCCAGATCTTCCATGGTTCTATATGAATTTTAGGTCATCTTTTCAATGTCTATAAAAAGTGATTGGAATTTTGATACAGATTGCATTGAATCTGTAGGTCACATTGGGTAGTATGAACATAATAACAATATTAATCTTCCTATCCCTGAATACGGATGTATTTTCATTTACTTTTGTCTCCTTTAATGTCTTTCAGCAATGTTTTATAGTTTTCAGTGTAATGTTCTTTCACCTCTTTGGTTAAATCTATTCCTAAATATACATTTTTAATGCTATTATAAATAAGGCATTTTTCTTGATTTTTTTTCAGACAGTTCATGAATAGTGTATAAAAATGCTACTGAGGCTGTGTGCAGTGTCTCACGCCTGTAATCCCAGCACTTTCGGAGGCTGAGGTGGGTGGATCATGAGGTCAAAGATCAAGACCCTCCTGGCCAACATCGTGAAATGCTGCCTCTATTAAAAATACAAAAATTAGCTGGGTGTGGTGGCGCACACCTGTAGTCCCAGCTACTCGGGAGGCTGAGGCAAGAGAATCGCTTGAACCTGGAGAATCATTTGAACCTGGAGAATTGCTTGAACCTGGAAGGTGGAAGTTGCAGTAAGCCAAGATAGCGCCACTGCACTCCAGCCTGGTGACAGAGTGAGACTCCATCTCAAAACAAACAACAACAACAACAAAAATGCTACTGATTTTTACATGTTCATTTTGTATCCTGCAATTTTGCTGAATTTGATTATTAGTTCTAACAGTATTTTGATAGTCTTTAGTGGTTTTCTCTATATAATATCATGTCATCTATGAACACATTTAATTTTAATTAGTGTTTTTATTTTGAAATAATTGTAGAGTCACATACAATGATAAGAAACATTACAAAGAGATCCCATATACCTATTACTCAGTTTCCCCTAATGTTACTTCATAGTACAATATTGTAAACAGGATTTTGACATTCATGCATTCCATCAATTTTATTTATATTTCTTCAGTTTTATCTATACTTCGTGTGTACATGTATTTGTCTGTATGTATATATTTTACGTAATTTTTATCATGTATGTAAGTTCTTGTATCTACTACCACAGTCAGAACACAGAACAGTTCTACCACCACAAGGACACCTTATACTACCCTATGTAACCGTTTCCACCACCCTCTTGCTATTTTTCTCTCCTAATCCCTGGCAATCACTAATCTGTTCTCCATGTCTAAAATTTTATCTTTCTTAAAGTATAATTTAAACAGCTTTATATAGTACATAAGCTTTGAGTGTTGACTTATTTTTTCTCACTCAGCGTAATTCCTTGGTGATTCACACAAGTTGTTCCTTGTATCTGTGCTTATTCTTATTACTAAGTACTCTTCTATAGTATGGATAAACAGTGGTTTGTTTATTCATTTACTAATTGAAGGTCATCTGGATTATTTCCAGTTTGAGCCTATTATTACTATAGTTGATATTAACATTTGTGTATAGACTTTTGTGTCAATATACATTTTCCTTTTTCTAGGACAAATGCCTAACCGTGTATTTGCTAGACTGTATTATAATTGCATACAAATTTCATTAAAAAACTACTGAATTATATTCCCATAGTTGCTGTAATATTTTGCAATCCAAAAAGCAATGTAGAGATGATCCAACTTTTCTCCACCCTCATCTTCATTTGGTTTTGTTACTTTTTAAAAAATTACTCTGTTTAGAAGGCATTGATACCTCACTGTGTTTTTAGTCTGTTTCTATCCAATGGCTACTGATGTTGAAAATTGTTTGTATCTATTTATTGCCTGTACATTATCTTCTGTGAAATGCCTATCTATATATTTTCCCTATTTTCTAATTGCCTTGTTTAATTTTTCATCCTTTCAACAGGATGAAAACCTGTACTTTCACAGAGCACAAGTTTTTAATTTTGATGTGGTCCAATTTATGAATTATTCCTCTATGGGCTATGTTTTTTGGGGTTTTTTTTTTTTGTCTTTTTTTTTTTTCCTTTTTGTGGAGAACGGGGTCTTGCTATATTACCCAGGCAGGTCTCGAATTCCTGGGCTCAAGCTATCCTCCCGCCTCTGCCTCCCTGAGAGCTGGGATTACAGGCGTGAGCCACTGCGCCTGGCATGGGCTATGTTTTGATGTCAGTCTAAGATGATTTTACCTACCTCTAGAACTGAAAAATTTTCTTATGTGCGTTTTTTAAGTTTTATAATTTAACTTTTTATATTTGAGTCTGTGATCTATTTGAGTTATTTTTTGCACAAAGTATGAGGTGAGGTTAAGGTTCAATTTTTATTGCCCATATCAAATTTCTCTATCACCACTATTTGTTGGGAAGGCTATCTTTTATCCTTTGAATTGCTTTGGCATCTTTGTCAAAAAAAGTTAGACATCATTAAGTGGGTCTAATTATGGGTTCTATTAAGCTATATTAATTAAATTATATAATTAATTATTAATTGATCTATATTATTAATTAACAATTAACTGATTATTACATAATCTATATTATTAATTAATAATTAACTAATCATTAATTAATAGTTAATTAATCTATATTATGCCTCACCCAGTACCACATTACCTGATGTTTTATAACTACATACCAGGTTTATTATCAGATAAAGTAATTCACTCCACTTAAGTTTTTGGAGATTGGCTTAGATATTTTATGCCCTGTAACTTCCACATACATTTCATCACAAATTTGCCTTTGCTTCCAAAGAAAACCCTGCTGGGATTTTAATAGAAATTGTATCAAATCTCACTGATACGTACAGGCTTTACTGAAAATAGACAAATGGGCTGGGTGTGGCAGCCCATACCTGTAATGCCAGCACTTTGGAGGCCGATGTAGAAGGATCACGTGAGCCCAGGATTTTGAGATCAACCTGGACAACAAAGTAAGACTCCATCTTTACAAAAAATAAAAATAAAATACTTAGCCAGGCATCGTGGCGTGCTCCTGTTGTTCCAGCTACTCGGGAGACTGAAGCAGGAGAATTGCATGATCCCAGGAGATGGAGGCTGCAGTGAGCTCTGATTGTGCCACTGAACTCTAGCCTGGGTGACAGAGCAAGATCCTGTCTCAAAAAAAGAAAAAAAGGAAGAAAATAGACAAGTGTACAAATAGTTCAATCAACTTGGCAAAATGGGGATCTTTGCATATTGAGTCATCTAATCCATCAACATGGTGTATCTCTCCATTTTTTTTATTGTGTCTTTAATTTCTTCATTATAATTTTGTAATTTTTAGTTTATAAATTTTGTAGATATTGTTAGGCTCATACTTAAGTGTTTCATTTTTGTATCACTTGTAAATGGTAATATGTTTTTCATTTCAGTCTCCACATGCTTATTGTTAGCATGCAGAAATGTAATTAAATGTAATTAACTTTTATGTGTTGACCTTGTGTCCTACAACCTTGCTGAATTTACACAGTAGTTTTAGGAGTTTATTTTATATAGTTTCCTTAGGATCTACTTGGACAGTGATGCCATCTACAAATTGAGATAGATTTATCTCTTCCTTTGCAATCTGTACACATTTTCTTTCTTTTCTTATTGCAATGAGTAGACTTTCTATTACTATATTCAATAAGAATGCAGAGAGTGAGCAATCCTTTCCTTGTTCCCAATCTTGAGCTGAAAGCATTTACTCTTTCATGATTAAATATAATGTTAGTTTTAGTTTTTTGTAGCTACTCTTTATTAAGCAGAAGAAATTTCCATTTATTCCTAATTCATTTATAATAAACTTTTTTATTATAAATGAATTATAGTGTTTATTATAAATGAATTATATTTCATCAAATGATTTATTCTGTATAAGTTAATTCTTCAACCTATAGATATGAGAGATTACATTGATTTTTCAACTGATCATATTTTTCAAGATGATATTGATTGATTTTTCCAGTTTTTCTTAACTGGAATAAATCTTAGTTGGCCATTGTACATAGTTCTTCATATTATTTCTAGATTTAATTTACTGTAAAGATAGTTTTTACAGGGTTGCATTAATTATACAATGCACCCAAACATTTGGAAATATTCTTATTTACTGCACCCTTTTCTGGATTGATTTCTAACTTTTATGCTATAATTATAGCTAAAACTCTGAGATAAATAAGACATTAATCTTAATATTGTGGCTGGGTGTTATTGGTGAGTGATTTCCTTTATTGACCAGGAAGTGCTGTTATTCATGGTGATGGTGGTGGTGGTGGTGGTGGCAGTGGTGTGTGCATGTGTCAGTGTGTGTGGGTGTGTGTGTGTGACTGTGTACATTTATTTAGGAGAAAAAGAGAGTATATCAAATACATGATGGCCAGAAGGGCGTATTGTTTATTTGGTGATCAATGAGAAAAATTCTAGATTTTTTGTTTGTTTGTTTTTCAAACACATAGTAGAAGTATGTTGGACTAGCCCCTTTGAAACTAGGCATGGCTTTGGCCACTATAATGGGAGCAAAAGTTACATGTATCAAGTTTTAGGTGGAATCGTCAAAGCCAGTATTGATCAACCATGAATCTTTTTTTCTAGCTGTAGCAATTCTGTAAGATAAAGAGTTTTCTCTTGAGTCCTTGAGTAACTACCTTGAGAACAGACTACCTTGCCACCTTTTGTGGGACATGAACCTTGAGAAAGACAAAAAAAAAAAAAAATTAAGAGTTTCAAACCACTGAGATCTTGAAAATTGTAGCAAAAACCAGTGTATTCTAACTGTTACAGCATATTTTAAGCAAGTTTCTTCTTTATTCTTAAATAATATTTAAAAAAGAAAGTTAATGACTGAGGTAAAGTATGTACGTGTAGTAGAAATTTAATAAAATACCAATGGAGAATTTTTATATATGCCAATTGTATTTCAAAATTATTTTTAAGAGCTCAGAAAGATCTACCAAGACTAATTGATAAAGCCAGGTTTTCACTGAAAATGTACAAGATAGCACTTCGCTGCAATGAACTATCTAGCTAATGAGGTGTGGTAAAACTTGCATCTAAACCAAGAGAACACAGATAAGCAATCTCATTTTAGTCTCACTAATTTGCACTCGTTGGAGGGAGGTCAGCTTGAATTGGTTAAAAGTCTTAATTACTGAACTTAAAAAGCAAAGGTATTTTTGTCACATTTAAGAACACATAGTAATTGGAAGGAGGAAAAGGAAACCATAGTCTAGTGTAAGCTCTGTTTTGGTAAAGCTTTAAAAATGTACTTACACACAGAACATATCAAACTAAGCAGAGTTATTAACTTCATTGATGATAAAATATACTTCAATATTCCACACAAACTGCTTCTTATTTTAAGAGGATCAAACTTGTACTCCAGAATTGGTACTAATTTTATTAACAAGCTACATTTCTCTGCTTAAATCACATCACATCCAGTTCCTGATAAAATCAGCACATATTTAAAGTTAGTACAACAATTTAAGTCAATGGAGCAGAAATTAAGCTCTGCACAAAGGATAATAAAAAGAAAAACATAATAAGAAGGCCAAAATAAGACAGGAGTACGTAGTAACTTTTTAGGGGTTTAAATGACCTCACTATTTCTCCAGATGGAGATATTTTGGAACTTTGTTAATGGATCGGAATATTTCTGGCACAAATTCTGACAATAAAAGTTGAATTAAATGCATAATGCTGTGTTTATGTTTCTAGATTTACTATACATTTTACCTAATTATCAGTAGTTATATGAACTTCCCACCAATTAAATGGTGAGAACATCTTGCAAATTTGACACACCTTTATTAAATATCTTTTTCAATTAACCCAAACTCAGAAGTTCTTTAGAAACATTATAAACAAAGTGATGCATAATTGTGTTGTGTTGTGTGTGATGTAATTTTTAATTGTATTATTACTGATTTCTTAAATTATCAAGTCATACCAGAATCCTGCCCAATGATACTGCTTACACTTGATGAGAATGAGAGAAAAATTGGCATAGTTACAGATACTAAAGGACATTTATGATCTGCTTTATAGTAAATATATTGCCTGGGTTGTCCCAAGATCCCATGACCTCCTACTAGTGAAGGAGATAACTCCTTGCATCATTCAGAATCCATAATCCACTACCAAATAACTAAATTTAAATGGAATTTGATAAATAGCATGTCATGTTTTCTAAGTAGAAGTCAAGCTTTTCCATCAATACAACGTTTTATTTTAAAACTGAAAGTATATCACCAAATGGTAAATATTTCTGTAAATTTCTGCATGAACTTCTTAATAAATTCCTGGAAATTATTAAAACAGGAGGCATTAATGACATAGTCTTCGAAGCACATAATGAAAGGAAAATGATGCAGATAAAATGTAGACAGAAGTCAGAAAGTTTTTCTCACTTTTCTATATGAGATCAATAATTTGGCTCTGTTTAAGTATTTTGACTTAAGGCATGTGATAGTACTTATTTAAAGTACTAAATTTAAATTTAAAATAGTAGTTTCAATCTATAGGAATGAAAATAATGCATAAATTCTGCTTAGTGACACACATATAAGGGTTTCTTATTTCTTAAAAGCATGCAGGAGGTGAAGCATGCTAGATCATTATGATTATACAATAAGTATTAATTTTATTCTTCCACCATAATAACTAACATTAACTGATCATCGACTGTGGGCAAGGCTGTGCAATTACATATGTTTAAAATATGTAAAATAGCTACTGTTAGTATCTCCTTTATCAACTTCAGGAAACCGAGGCACAAAGAGGTAAAATAACTTCCCCTAAATCACACAGCTAGTCAATGGCAGATTTGGGATTTAGACCCAGGCAGTGGGACTCCACCTCTGATATGTTAACCAGTACCTTTTACTGGAATTCAGGAATGAAGAGAGATTATCAGGAGCATGCTACCCACCACTCCCACCCTCCAAAAACATATCTAGTCACATATAATGAGAATGAACCAGACTGGTGAAGAATCAAAACACTTCAGATGCTCTTGAAATAATGAAAATAACTGTAAAAGATGGTGATGAACACGGTTATTCTTTCCTGGGCAAACAAAGAAGAAAAGAGAAGACAAAAATAAATGTCTAGCTGGGGGTGTAGAGTGTGAGATCGATCTAGAGAAACAGAGTTAGAAAGAGTTGCAAAGTTTTTGAGGCCTCTCTAAGGGAGAAGATTTTAAATATGAAAGCGAGTTTAATTACTTGACCTCCACTCAGCTGACCATAAGAAATGAAAATTTTACAGTGAATCAATGAAATTTTAAGATAAATATTTTAGAAAGATTGGTTTGCTTGTTTTGTGAAGAAATGGAAGAAGCTGGTCAGATTCTATAACTATCCTGAGTCTTGGTTTCAAATATAGGAACAAAAACCCTCCGCATCTTATACAGTTAAGAATGAGGACAAAGTGTAATTAAAACACTATTTTTTTCTATTTTTGTGAAGTGCTCTAAGAAACAATTTTTTTAAAGTGAATCACCGATAACAGCTAACTTTTTGTCATGTGTCATAAAAACCAAACACCCAAAATATTCTAATATTTTTTTTCTTGTTGATAGTAGTTGTTGGTGTGGTATTAAAAATATCTAATTAGCTGTAGAAGCACACAGAACCAAATTAATTATAAATATACATTTTGTCATCTGTATCTAAACAATTATGCAGTACCAACAAGCCCAGCTGCAAAAGTCAGTATATAAGTGTCTAAATAATAAAATGGTGTAGAAATAATTCCACAATACGGAGTATCACAATGTATGGTTGTATTCATTATTCATGTTATAGAACAGTACTTAACACATATCAATACCATTCTCCTTTAATAGTGAATCCCCCAAGCAAAGTAACCATTCCATTTTGCTTTGAGGAGAAATTCCATTTTACAAAGTTGGCTACAGAGCCTCATACATATTTTATAGCAAGTAATAGGTATTTTCCTAATATAAATTTCATGTTCCAGTGTAAGAGGCAATTTTCAGCAGCTGTTGCATAATTTTTAAATTACAAAGACCTTAATCTTCATGATGTGTAAAAAACTAAGTGATAAAACGTAACAAAAATAAAAACAGTTTGGAAATAGCTGTGTCTTCAAAAATTAACAACCTGAATGTTCAACTATTTCAGCAATTGTAATAGAAAGCCTATATTCTAAAAAGTTTTCACATTTTGTCAGTTCACATTCCTTGTAGAATAATGAAGAAGAAAATATGATTTTGATCTTCCAAATTATTGTTAGTGCAAATGCCCTATGAGAATGGAATTTGTTTACACCAGTTTATGATTTTATCAGTTTAGGTCATTCTATTGGGTAAATGGAAAGAACACTAAGTTTCACCTTTATCTCCCCCACACTGAACCAAGTGCTTAACACAAGTCCCTATAACTTCTGGGGTCTCAATTTACTTATTTGGAAAATAAAAGTTTAAGTTAGTCTTTAAATAGTCCATTGTAGCTCTAAATTTCTCTAATGTTATGGATAAGGCCTTATGTATTCTATATGTGAGATATTTCTGCTTTTTTTCTTTTAACCATGCTTTATTTTATCCTGTTAGTAAGACTGGGCCAGGAAGTTAATGAGATTAAAACTAAGGTTTCAATTCCATGACAAAAGACAATAGCAGTTATTGTGAAAATTCAGGCTTCTAGCGACTTGGACAATCTGGAAAAGACATAATTACTAATTGGAAAACTCACATTGTATTAATGTTTAGTGAGAACTATATTTGTATATATAAGATGTCACCTTGCTCTTAGAACATCATATTTTCTTACTGTTTTCCACTCCATTTGGCAGAAGCCTACAATTCTTTGTTACTATATTCTACCCAGTGTCTAATTCACAATAATTGTCATTAAGATAAGTAGACGGCTGACATTCTATTTAATTTAAACCCAAACAAAAAGAAAGTGGTAAAGAAACACTTCAAAGAAAGCTTTCTAAGGCATATTTCTGAGTAGCTCCTGTTGTGTATGCATATAAGGTGTATTGAGTTCACTTTTAATTGTTTAGTTAAGGGTCTAAAACGTTAAAGAGAGAACTAAGGCAAAAGCAAAAATATGATATTTCAGGGTTTTTTTTTTTTTTTTTTGCTGCACAAGGACATTTCTCTGTCTTTCAACACTGCCTTCTTTGTCAAATATAATAACATGCCCAATTTCCACCCTGGCTTGCTCTACAAGTCAGAATGACTCTTGCAGTTTTATTCAGCCTACAGCTCCATATGTGTTGTGTGACTGACTGCTTTGGTTCCAAGAGGACATTCTCAACAGCCCTAATGTGATGAGTGAATGCTAGTGTTGTGTAATTGAATGTCTTCTTTAAAACTTTAAATGGTAAAGAGGGCCAGGATAGCTGTTTTGAGAAAAATATTGAGCAAAGCCTGTTTTTTTTTTCTTTTTGAGACGGTGTCCCCATCTGTCGCCAGGCTGGAGTGCAGTGGTGTGATCTCTGCTCACTGCGGCCTCCACCTCCTGGGTTCAAGTGATTCTCCTGCCTCAGCCTCCCAAGTAGCTGGGACTACAGGGACACACTGTTAGTAGAGACGGGGGTTTCACCATGTTGGCTGGGATGGTCTCGATCTCTCGACCTTGTGATCTGCCCACCTCGGGCTCCCTAAGTGCTGGGATTACAGGCGTGAGCTGCTGCACCTGGGAGAAAAGCCTATTTTTTAAAAAAGACTTGGGATGCAAACACCTGGTTCAAATTTCGGCTTTAACCTTAACTAGTGCTATAACTTTGAGCAAGTTATGTAGCTTCTGTGCATCATAACAACCTACTTGCAAAATATACAATTGAACTAAATCAAGAATGGCAAGTAGGTGATCCCCATGCTGCCAAATCTCCAATTCCAAAAAATAGGATCTTTTGCTAATTGATCATGCTATTCATTCCCACTAGATGTGCATTTCCCTCAACACAGCACTCAGAAAGTTTCTACAATTGATTGGAGTTGGCATAAAAGCTGAAATTCATCCACTGTTATCCTAAGTTCCCTTCCAATTGGAATATTTTCTAACCATGGATATGGTTGCCTGGTTTTGGATCATACAGTCATAGCATTTAATCTACTCTGTTACATCTTTTAACAATGTTTGTTCTTCTTTGTTTGCAAACTTGCCCTCATATTAATCCCAAAGCTGGCTTCCTACAATAACTACTCACTGGTTCTCATTTGATTTGTGATGGGAAGACATCATCTTATGTTTTCACTGCCACACAGGAGAAATTCTAGCAATGACTTAGCATTAGTCTGGGGAAAACAGTTGGAAAATCACTCAGGCCATCCTAACTGATCTTACTAATAGCTTTTCTTTTAAATATACTCAATACTATCAATTTCTCCATTGGTGACAGATATAGTAATTTTAAAAGTTGTTCTTATATTTCCCAGGGGAGGAATGAGATAAGTGGCATTTATTTGTTTCTCAGTATCATTCATGACTTCCCTGCTTTTCTTAGCCCTCCATTATCTGCAAGTAGGAAGAAGGATTAATTGATAAAAGAATTCAAGTGGTAGTACATAAATTATTATTTTAATATCAATTTTCAGAAATAACAACAAGTGTACCAAGCAGTCATTCCCAAACTGTGTACCGGAGAACACTAGTTCTGAGAAATCATCTAAGTTAAAAAAAAAAAAGTGGTGAAAACATTGGGAAGACAGCTTACTGCATTTCTTCACTGAAGACTGACCATGCATATTAACATGGTTTTGAGAAGGCCAACAGTAAAAACAACAACAACAGAAAACAAACAAACAAACAAACAACTGTATCTCTTGATTGAACTCAGATTTTCAAACAAATGTGACTGCACTTTTTCCTCATAACACTTCTTTATATTACACAGAACTAATATTCCAAGGCATACAGTATGGAAAACACAGACTACTGTACAGGTTAATATATAACTTAATATGTAAATACACCAATAGTAAAATGGGACAATTGAACTTTTGCAGAGAAAGCTATTCAGTGAAATCTATTTGCATTATATCCATTACTTTAATGAGGCTGGAGACTAACGGGAACTAATGAGATACTCTGAGGTCAATTAGAAGACACCCAGTAGCCTCACCTATTAAGTACTGAATTGTCTTTCCATTCTAACAATGTGCACACTCTTAAGCGACTCTTATCCATGATTAATGTATGATAAAAGAAACAAAGGTGGATGAAATTGCATTTGAAATCAATTCTATTTGTAAAAGAAAGCAAGTCTCAGGTTATGTAAGCAATATGGAAAATTGTACCAATTTTTCAATTCAAACAGAGAGACATAATCTATGACTTACTTTATTTGGATCCTATTGAGTCTGCAACATTTGTAAAAGTTCTCGGTGAATTCCCTTCATGACCCAGAGTCAAAGTCAGTGCTCATTGTTAAGCCATGTAAAATGATTTAGTTAGTGAAGATAACTGAGTTTGAACTGGATCAGTGGTCACTATGCTGACTGATTACTGGCAACATTTTAGGACTTTGTGAATACTTTTATTACTGTAGCCTTCCTCAGAAACTTTTCAATAGGAATATCTGAGTGAGAGAGTTTAGGTAAGTCTGCCTTCCTGCTGAAGCTTGGTGATATCCACTCAATTCTACTTGTTCCCAGTGAGGAATAGAGTTTGACTTTTATTATGTGTATGGCTAGATTTAGGTTTCATTGAATTAATCAGCTAATGGACATTTATATACACATTTATGCATTGTAATAAAGTTTTTGAGTCATAGCAAAAAGGTTTATTTATGGGAGGTAAGAGAAGAAAGCAGAAAATAAAACAGGTAGATATTCTGTCACATATTCACCAGGGATTTGCAAAATCTTCCGGCAAGTGATGGAACTTCTTATAGAAACGTACGTGTGGGAGTATGTGTGTCGGGGGGTGTTTGTGTGTACAGAGTTATCATCAGTGACAAGTAAAAACTGCCTATGGTGTACAACATAATGTTTTGAAATATGCATACATTGTGGAATGGCTAAATTATGCTAATTAACATATGCATTACTTCACATATTTTTTTGTGTGTGGGGAGAACACTGAAAATGTGCACCCAAGGCAATTTTCAAGCATATAATACATGGTTATTAACTGTAGTCATGATATTGTATAATATATCTCTTGAACTTATTTCTCAGTCTAACGAAAATATCATGTCCTCTGAACAATATCGCCTTGGACCCCATCTATGTAAGCTTCTAGTGACCACCATTATATTCTGTTTCTAGGAATTCAACTTTTTTCGATTTCACATTTAAGTGGGATCATGTGGTATTTGTTTGATAGTGCCTGACTTATTTCAGTTAACATAATGTATTCCAGGTTATTTCTTCTTGTCACACATGACAGGATTCACAACTTTTCATGTTAAATAGTATTTTATGATCTATATACACCGTATTTTCTTTATTCATTTTTACATTGATGGCCACTTAAATTGATTCCATATCTTGTCTATTGTGAATAACGCTGCAATGAATGTAGGAGAGCGGATATCTATTTGACATACTGATTTAATTTTCTTTGGATACCCAGTAGTAGGATTACCAGATCACTTGGAATTTCTAGTTTTCATTTTTTGAGGCATTTCCATACTGTTTTTCATAATAGCTGTATCAATTTACATTCCCACAAACTGTACAATTTGTCCATTTTCTCCACATCTTTACCAATACTTGTTATGTATCATCTTTTTTATAATAGCCATTCTAACAGGTGTGAGGGAATATTTTATTGTGGTTTTAATTTCAATGTATCTGATAATTAGTGATGTTGAGCATTTTTTATATACTTCTTGGCCATTTGTATGTCTTCAACAAAATAAAAAAATAGACAAATGGAATTACATCAAACTAATAAGCTGCACAGCAAAGGAAAGAGTCAATAGAATGAAGAGACAAACTATAGAATGGAAGAAAAGATCTGCAAACTAAACATCTGAGAATGGGTTAATATCTGAAATATATAAGAGACTCAAATAAATCAATAGAAAGAAAACATAACTCAATAAATATGTTATATTTTAAATTACGCAAATTATATGGTATTTAATATGTAGTAGGTAGAATTCTAAGTGCTCTATAAATATTAGTTTTCTCTCAAAGCACCCCTATACATTAGGTACTATTAATTAGCCCATTTTACAGATGAGAAAACTGAGGAAAAGTTAAATAACTTTCCTAAGGTCAAAAAGCTAGTAAATGTTTGAGACACGATTTGAACTCAGAAATTCACTTCAGAATCTGCTCTTATACCCTCATGTTACAGTATGCTCTCCATTGGGTTCTTACGTTATACCATCCCTTTGAAATACTCTCTTTCTCTGTGTGTGTGTGTGTGTGTGTGTGTTTGTGTGTGTGCGCATGTGTGTCAAAAATAGCATTCACGTCAAAGGACTCTGCAAAATTCCCAGAATTGGACAAAATAATTAATAATAGCAGGTACACCAGGTAGAAGGCTGACTCTGTTTTCCATGTTATAAACCAGTAAGTTGAGAGAAACAATTGTTTGATACGCTGAAGTATAGCCATTTGGGACAACTTGTTCTAGAACATACAAGCTCATTTGCTTGACACGGTTAAGTAAATTATTTCCAGTGTAACTCAAAATTATTACATGAGTGTTTGGGGAGACTGGCTTGTGTTGGGGCACTTAGAATTTTGGAATCTGATTCAGTATTCAATCAAAGCAAGGTTTTATGCACTTCATTTCTGTTGAATTAAATGCAAAATGATCATTATTTTTGAAACCTTTATTTTTAATGTACAAATTACAAGGCACATAAAATGGCAATAAAAATCCAGCTTTAAATGATGGTAATAAAACAAATACTGTGTTAGATGGAAAACCAAATACACTATTTTGTTACCTTTATTTACCCAATTGATCGTTGGGAATGAGCCTGGCAGATGGTTCCTTGATAATTTGCATTTAATTAGTCAGATATCAACAAATAACACAGCAGAACTTCATGAAATAATGTGGTTTTAAATGAACTTTTCTAAGGAAAAAATTTCCTTCACTGATACTGTTTGCCATTTACTATCCTAATTGTTTTTATTGCTAATATATGCTAACCATTTAGGAATACATTTTCAGTATATATAGGAAATTCACCCTAGTTAATGTAGTTTGTTTTTACATATGAAACCAAATAGTTAGAAAATTGTAAAATAAGAATAAAATATTTTAGTTCTATTTTATGTCATCAAAATTTTCTTAGTTCGTTTTACGTGAATAATAATGTAGAGAGTGTTGGAAGAAATATCAACGTGAATAATATCCAAGTGTTCTCCCTTAGGTGCTCATAATGTGGAAATATAGAACATATACATATACCCACAATTCACATTTATAAACACGTAAGTGTGTATACATACTTATATATCTCCCAGCATCAAAACTTGAGTAAAATATATCACTGGCTTCTAAGAAAACCTTAAGGACATAATAGAACATTCATTTAAGTAATGTTTTATTACCAACAGTTGTGAAGCATTAGAAGATGCTAGTGTGTGTAGAAATACATAAAAGTGAGTCAAAAAGTCATCCAGAAAATTTGAACTCTAAACGGGAAAGATGTTTTAAGAAAACCTTAACCAAATTTATTTTTCTGGTACCCTTCTATTTGTTAAGGAACAAGTGATATATAATAAAAACATCTATTTCTAAATAAGGTTTTAAGAGTTTTCCTTACAAGTATGACATAAAACACTTACTGATAATAAGGCATTATGTCAGAGTTTAAATAATAAACTTTCATTCTTTCTCAGGGGTGCAGAAAGTAATTGACATCTTCCAAATAATGGCATCTCAGATTTATTTACATTATACACTCCAATAAATGTCTTTTGAATGAAATACAGCTGAACTACTTTACTGCCAAACCAATACTAGGAACCACAGTTATAAGTCTATTCATCTTGTCTGATAAACTCATTTTATAGATTTGGTAACTGAGCCCTAAAAGGAAAAAAGTGACATTCCCAAGGTCACATGCTGTTTTCAGGGCAATGTGGTACTAGAAATAAATGTTCTATGTTTTTTTCCATCAAACCATGTGCTATCCCAGAAAGGTCATAGTTTCAACTTATGACTTGTGAAATCAGCCAGAATTCTAAATATCCACCAATAATGTCAATTTCATTTTGAGAGGCAATGTCCTTTAATAGAAATCCTAAAATACAAATATTGGAGTTAGAAATAAATTTGAATTCTGGCTCTGCATCAACTGTTTCATAACCCCAATAAAGAACATTACCCTCTCTTAGCTTTATCTGTAAGTGTTAATAACAATAATGTATGTTTTCATATGGTGAGGATTAAATACTTGATTTTTTAAAAGAACTCCTCCCAGAGGTGGACATATAACATTCAAGAGGTGGTAGTATCCTTCGCGTTTCCTTTCCTACCCATCATTTTGTTCCCAAATTTACCACTACTACACACACACACACACACACACACACACACACACACCCCTCTATCTTTCCACTGGGGAGATATCTGGCTTTTTTCAAAAATGTTTTCCTGAGCCTTGTTAAGAGATTCGGTTGTACTCATTCTTTGTTATATTTCATTCATGCTTCAATAATGCAATGAAAACTAAAGTCTGATCTTACTATGTGAAATTATCGAATTTTCTTATCAAATTTCTATAATTTACAGTTGAAATTAAGTTGTATATTATATAATAAATAATATATTTATATATCAAATATACTGTATATGTAATATTCCTATGCTTCTGTGTCCTGATTTACTTTCACCCAGAGAACTGAATGAAATAGTTTTGATTTGAAGATATTTAACCCAACTCTCAATGACCAGATCTTCAGTGAAACATTGTCTTACAATTTAGGAAACACGTGCTAGTCTCTCAATCAATATTTGTTGAATGGATAGGGTTTATTTAAACTAATAGAAGTTTTTTTTTTCAATCTTAAGAAAGAAGAAGAAAAAAATCATACTTTTCTCTCAGCATTCTAGAGTCCTCTTTTATTTTCAATTTAATGTCAACATCCTAAAATCTGCCTTGTGGATGTGTTCACAGTCACTCAGCTAATCTGGAGCAATCACTATTCTCAAATAATCTTGTCTGTACATGCGACATCTCAAAGTATAATTATCAAATAGTTGGCCGAGAGTGGTGGCTCATGCCTGTAATCCCCGAGCTTTGGGAGGCCCAGGTGGGAGGATCACTTGGGACCAGGAGTTCGAAGCTGTAGTGAGCTATGATGGTGACACTGCTTTCAGGCCTAGATGACAGACTGATACCTTGTCTCTAATAAATAGTAATAATAATAAACTTCAAATAGTTAAAAGTACGATGTTTATACAAATATTATAACACTGGTTCTCCTTGTTAATGAGGTGGTCAACAGGAATGAAAAGGTGATTCAAAGGAGAATTTTTAGAACAAGAGTTATACAGGCAGTGAAAAAGGATGTAGGCATAAGATGGCTAACATAATATCTCGGACATTTTTTTCTACAAGCAAATAATGACTTGTATCTCTGCTAGACAAAAATCCACAAGTTAACATGTAAGTTCACACAAGCTGGGATTTTATAGTAAATATTGAGTCAAACGATGGTATGCTCCAAAAGTGTAGATAATCAAGCACTCCTTTGGTGGGCTTATTAAAAAGTGTTGTGATCTAACATGGCACTAAGATTACATGCAACTCTCCCTTCACCTGACTTCCAAGTTTTTGTCATTTTTTTCTAACAAACTGAGTTTAGTCTACCAATATCAAATGACACGGGAATGATAGCAAGAAATATTTGCTTATCAGCTAGGACAATATGATGCAACAGCAATCTATTTGGGTCAACTAATTTTAAAGGGAATTTATTGGAAGTATTATAGTGTAACTCAAACAACAAAAAACGAAAAACAAAATAATTAGCATTGGAAAGGAACTAGAAACAAAGCATCTCAGTAGATCAAAGCAGAAGAAGCAAAAGGAAGGTGTATAAATTTTCTTGAGCTAACGTAATGTATTACCACACTCTTAGTGGCTTAAGACCACAGATGTTTATTTTCTCATGATTATGAAGTCTAGGAGTCCCAAATCAAGGTGTTGGCAGATCTTCTCCAAAACCTCTAGGAGAATATCTTTTCTTGCCTTTTCTAGATTCTAGTAGCCCCAGGCATCTGTTGGTTTGTGGCAGCATAAATGCAATCTCTGCCTCCATCCTCGCATGACTGAATTCTGTCTATATCTGAGTCTGTGCCTCTACTCTTTGTATTAAAAGGACACCAGTGACACTGGATTAGGGCCCATCCTAATTCAGTATAACCTTATTTTAACTTGATTGCAATTACTTCTTTTCAAATCAGGTCACATTCACAGGTATTATTGGTTAGGATTTTAACATATTTTTGAGTGGGGCACAATTCAATCCAAATCAGGAAGACTCTACATTGCAGCAATAAGTCAGCTCCAACCATTTTTTCTATACTACATGACTGCATTCAAGGCTCAAAATCCTGGGAAAGAATTTTAGATAGCCAAATTTGGATCATATAACCCAATGCCTTACAAAATGTCATGCAACTAAGTTGTCGATGTTTTCTGGTAAAATTATTTTACCAGAATGAATCTAATAACTGCAAAACAAAAAAAATGCTCTCTATATCTTATAATAAATCTATAGATTCCTCCAGTCCTCCAATCTACTCATTGTACAAGTTTCAGTAAATTACCTCAACTTCATTAACCACAACCCTGACTTTGTAGGTGCCTGAAAAATTTCTTATATTAAAACAATTTTTATCCATATTTTTCCTTTTACTTTTAAGTGTCCTTTGCCACAGAAGTGCCCTAATAGCTCAGTTTACAACCAACTGCTTGATATTTAGAAGGGAAGCAGAGTGGTAAATGGAAAACATTGTCTGAGTTTCCTTATCTCTGCTATTGTAAGCTGACAAAGGAGTTTAAAAATTAAAGTTTTTATTATTATACTTTAAGTTCTGGGATATACGTGCAGAATGTGCAGGTTTGTTACATAGGTATACATATGCCATAGTGGTTTACTGCATCCATCAACCCATCATCTACATTAGGTATTTCTCCTAATGCTATCCCTCCCCTAGCCCCTCAGCCACTGACAGGCCCTGGTGTGTGGTGTTCCCCTCCCCGTGTCCACGTGTTCTCATTGTTCAACTCCCATTTATGAGTGAGAACATTCGGTGTTTGGTTTTCGACTCCTGTGTTAGTTTGCTGAGAAGGATGGTTTCCAGCTTTATCCATGTCCCTGAAAAGGACATGAACTCATCGTTTTTCTATGGCTGCATAGTATTCCATGGTGTATATGTGCCATGTTTTCTTTATCCAGTCTATCATTGACGGGCATTTGAGTTGGTTCCAAGTCTTTGCTATTGCGAACAGTGCTGCAATAAATATACGTGTGCATGTGTCTTTATATTAGAATGATTTATAATCTTTTGGGTATATACCCAGTAGTGGGATTGCTGGGTCAAATCGTATTTCTGGCGCTATATATTTGAGGAATTGCCAGTCTTTCACAATGGTTAAATTAATTTACACTCCCACCAGCACTTGTACAAGTGTTCTGATTTCTCCACATCCTCTCCAACATCTGTTGTTCTCTGATTTCTTTTTCGTTTTTCTTTTTTTCTTTTTTTTTTTTTTTTTGAGATGGAGTCTTGCTGTGTCACCCAGGCCAGAGTGCAGTGGTGAGATCTCGGCTTACTGTAACATCTACCTCCCAGGTTCAAGGGATTCTTCTGCCTCAGCTTCCCAAGTAGCTGGGATTAGAGGTGTGCGCCACCATGCCTAGATAATTTTTATATTTTTAGTAGAGACAGGGTTTCACCATATTGGCCAGGCTGGTCCCAAACTCCTGAACTCATGATCCACTGCCTTGGCCTCCCAAAGTGCTGGGATTACAGGCATGAGCCACCAAGCCCAGCCTGTTTCCTAACTTTTTAATGATCGCCATTCTAACTGGCATGAGATGATATCTCATTGTGGTTTTGACTTGCATGTCTCTAATGACCAGTGATGATGAGCTTTTTTTCATGTTTGTTGGCTATATAAATGTCTTCTTTTGAGAAGTGTCTGTTCATTACTTTGCCCACTCTTTGATGAAGTTTTTCTTTTTTTTCTTTTTTCTTGTAAATTTGTTTAAGTTCTTTTTAGATTCTGGATATTAGCCCTTTGTCAGATGGATAGGTTGCAAAAATTTCCTCCCATTCTATAGGTTACCTGTTCACTCCAATGATAGTTTCTTGTGCTGTACAGAAGCTCTTTAGTTTAATTAAATCTAATTTGTCAATTTTGGCTTTTGTTGCCATTGCTTTTGGTGTTTTAGTCATGAAGTCTTTGCCCATGCCTATGTCCTGAATGGTACTGCCTAAATTTTCTTCTAGGATTTTTATGGTTTAGGTCTCAAGTGTAAGTATTTAATCCATCTTGAGTTAATTTTTGTATAAGGTATAAAGAAGGGGTCCAGTTTCAGCTTTCTGCATATGGCTAGCCAGTTTTCCCAACACCATTTTACTAAATAGGGAATCCTTTCCCCATTGCTTGTTTTTATCAGATTTGCCAAACATCAGATGGTTGTAGATGTGTGGCATTATTTCTGGGGACTCTGCTCTGTTCCACTAGTCTATATGTTTGTTTTGTTACCAGTATCATGATGTTTGGTTACTGTACCCTTATAGTATAGTTTGATGTCAGGTAGTGTGATGCCTTCAGCTTTGTTCTTTTTGTTTAGGATTTTCTTGGCTATATGGGCTCTTTTGTGGCTCCATATAAAATTTAAAGTGGTTTTTCTAACTGTGTGAAGAAAGTCAATGGCAGTTTGATGGAGATAGCATGGAGTCTATAAATTACTTTGGACAGTATGGCCATTCTCACTATGTTGATTCTTCCTAACCATGAGCATGGAATGTTTTTCCATTTGTGTCCTCTCTTATTTCCTTCAACAGTGGTTTATAGTTCTCCTTGAAGAGGTCCTTCACATCCCTTGTGAGTTGTATTCCTAGGTATTTTTATTCTCTTTGTAGTAATTGTGAATGGAAGTTAACTCAAGATTTGGCTCTCTGTCTATTTGTGTCTAGGAATTCTTATGGTTTTTGCACATTGATTTCGTATCCTGAGACTTTGCTGGTGTTGCCTATCAGCTTAAGGGGTTTTGGGGCTGAGACGTTGGGGTTTTCTAAATATACAATCATGTCATCTGCAAACAGGGACAATTTAACTTCCTCTTTTTCTATTTGATACCCTTTATTTTTTCCTCTTGTCTGATTCCCCTGGTCAGAACTGCCAACACTATGTTAAGCTAAAGACAGCTTTAGTTTTCTTGCAACGTGGAGATATACAGCTGAACTCAACGATGCTGTGTACCTTTAATTTTAATCGTTTTATAAAGAAAATAAGATCCGCTGTAATTGTGGCAGCAACACCGCTGGCAAAAATAGGTGCCATTCTATCAGTACACGGTAAAAAGATTGGTAATCTGAGAAATGTAGATGCTGTGCTTCTTAACTCCACCATGTGGAACTGGATAATAATAGGATGAGGCAGTATGAGGAAGGAGAAATAATCCTCATGCACATTTATTGTAGCTGGAGTTATGCCTCTGTGAATATACCTGGTTAGTATTTTGTTTGGAGTGGATTCAGGTTATTGAATTGTTTTATTTGCAACTCCTAATAAAGAGCAGAATGAATTTCCTGAATAGGAAGTGCTCTCAACTACAGTACATTGAGCATTTTCTTAATTAGCCACTCACAGTGTAATTGTACACTGTACAATTAAATCTGGGTTAAGGTGTGAGGTGGAAATATTCTTAAATGATAGGAACACCTAGAACGGATTTAAAACCTAAAATCCTTAATCTTTTCTAAGGTGTGATTTACACAGAAGAAATGTGGTATCCTCAAAGAGGAATTGTGCATTCACAGTTTTTCAAATACAAACATTAAAATAAATGCAACATACCGAATTCAGGTGCCATTGCTATGAGATATTCAAGGAGAGGAGAAACATTCTTAAGAAAGTGGATTCTAAGATTATTATTCAGAAATGACACTTCAAGGAAAGGCTGGAGAATACCTGGATGATGGTTCTAATACATAAAATTAGCTGACATAAATTGGAAACCATAGATTAATGCCTCAGAAGTAGATTTTACGTAAGGGGAAGTTTCTTTCGCAGTCAACCTCTGACTTAGGAGAATTCAGTGTTTGGGGAAGAGCAGTGCAGCATCATTTAGAAACTATGTTATGAGGGGTATATGGCTTCTCACTATGTTATGAGGGGTATATGGCTTCTCAAACTAGCTCACTGAGTGTATTTTACATTCACCCTGTCGCTGAAGGATTATAATAATAAAAACTTCATTTCTGAAAATAGTATTTCAGGCTGAACAAATGGAAAGTGAAAGAAGGAAGAGTATTTTCCCTTAACTTGCCCTTGTCCTAAGCCAAAGGGTAAAATTAATATCAACAAATTCATACCAATGAAAAAATCTACTAGAGTACTTAACATATTTTAAGATGCTTTTTAGTTTCAGGGAGTGGGTTGACAGGGATACTTTAAAGTAAAAGTTTACCCCAATGACAGACTACCTTTGGTTCAATTGTCTGTGCTAAAAATCAACTTTATCTCCTTTCCGTCTTTTATTTTGTTCCTCCTTAACATTATGTGAGAATTATAAACAAAGGGAATTTAGAAAAAACAAAGGAAAGGGCTGGTGACAAGTAAGAAGACTAAGTCAATAATACCAGCACTTGTATTTCAGAAATATGATGGAGATAAACTGAGATAATCAGATTAAAGGAACATGACGGAATTTGCTGTGCACTGGTATGAAGTTATAAGAAAACACACGGGCAGAATTTCTTCAAACTTTCTGATATGAATAATTATGCAAAACTAAATGTGTAAACACTATGGATGGTCTGTGATACTTAATGACCATGAAAGTGAAGTCATAGTTTTCTATTTTTCTACATCAATTCACATTGTACACTGAAAGTCTAGTTTCCAAGATTAGTAAAAAATGTAATGGTGGTCATTTTCCATGTTTCTCTTCTATAGGTTGATAAATATTTAGATCCTGGGTTTTATGCCTTTAAAGAAAACATCAGAACATCAATACACCCTTGCCACCTCTAAGGATGCTCCTTCTCCAGGGCCTCAGAGATAAGTAGGAAATGAGTGGATTTTTTGGTGGAGTCCTTCACCATTTATCCTAAAGCAGGGAACTTCAGTGTTCTGTTTCCCAGAACATCTGTACAGTCACCCCTGTTGGAGGAAGTCCTGCCGCCTTTCGGGCACTGAATACTTCCACTGGAGTGTTCTTCCAGGGTGAACCTATAGCCTAGATTATGTCAAACCTAATTCTTATTAAGTTATTTTATTACTTTATTTTTTCAATACGTTTATTTGCTATAAGTTTCAGTTAATGTTACCCCAAGGCTTTTGCAAATTAGACGATACTCTCTGGATTATATCTGCAAAGAATAGGTTGTGTGGGTTCCTTCATTTATTCATTCATTCATTCTTTTACTAATTTACTCATTCATTCTAAAGTATTTATTGGTTATCTCCTATATCTCTGTATCTGGAACACTAGAGGTGAAAGATATCGTAGAGCATATAGTGGAGAAGAAAAACAGAGGAAAGATACTAAAATGATGTGATAAATGCCATGGCACAGTGAGTTTCAAAGGCTTGGAAGAGCAACATCAACTAAGGCTTGAATAACAAGCAGAAATTAGCTAGGTATAAAGGGCAGGTGACAAGGACATTGCAGGTATCAAGGTCTAGGAGAAAGATCCAAGTGCCTAAGGCAGATAGCGTTCATGTGCCTGTTATGCAGACAATAAGGAATGAAGTAAAAGAAGTAAGGCCCAAATTCAGAAACTTGATGTTGGTCTTTTGTTAATGAGAAGTCACTGAGTGAATTTAAGGAATGGAATGAAATGGAAATAATTACCTTTGAGAGAGCTCTCACTTGTTATGATACAAGGAGAGAGTGAAGAGAGAGATTACAAGGTAGGGGAGAGAGGTGGAAGTTAGGCAGCTGCTGTGGTCATTTCTGGAGATTAGGAAGATGAAAGATTTTGAAAATGGAGATGAACAGTGGACACTGTTAATGGATAGCAAATGCTAAGCATTTTATATATGTTATTTCACTTAATCCTTGTAACTTGTTAGTTACAAATGAGGAAGCTAAAGCTTAAGAAGTTAAACAATTTGCATTTAGCTTTTGAGTTTCAAAGCTGGGATTTGAATTCTTAAATCTCCTTTTCCCCAAAGCCCACGCTTTTAACTATGAGAAGAATTAAGGAGGATGAGGGGGAGGAGTGGGAGAAGAGATGGTAAATGAAAAGAATTTTGCTTCATTGAAAAAAAAAATCAAAATGAGTCACTCATCAATGAGTGAACCCTTGTTTATGAAACTTCAAAGGCACAAACGTTAATCTAAGGCACACTTCTCTCCATGCACTTATTAAATTGTGAAATCAGCTGTCTTTTAGTTGTAAGTAGTTCAGTGACAGTTCAAATCATAATGGCTTTAAAATAAAATATTCTCAATTAAACACTGTGTGGTCCCTCTTTTCCCAGCTTACGCTGAACTCCTGAACAAATTTTAAATTTTTTTGTTTCATAAGCTCTTTAAAAGTTGGGATGTGGCCCTTCTAAGTAAACAGCAATAACCATTTACAGAGTGCCTGACTTAAACCAGGCAGTGCATAGAAGTGTAGAATCCATTCATGTGTTATCTTGTACATTCATCACAACTGATCTATAAGTTAACCAGTTTTTATTGAACCCAGTTTATGTGCTACTCCAGATTTTGTGAGTCTACCTGCTCCTGAACCTCAGTTGTTTCCCAACGAAAATTTTAGGATATGCCCTCATACGCCACATCTGTTAAAACCATCTTCTAAAACACGAAGGGCTAGATTTGGACACATCTTCAATTTTATCTGCCATTATCCATCTCCACTCTACCCACTAACGACTTTGCCTCTTTGTTCCACTTTTGAATTCAGATGAAACATGTTTCTCCTTAGCATGGTGTCTGGTTTTACCTCTCAACAAAGATTTAGCACACAAGCTCTACCCTACACTTTCTTATAGATAATCTGATCTAAGACAATTAAGATGATGATGGTGATGATGATGATGATGATGATGATGATGATCAGCCAGGTGAGTATGATTCGAACAATTAAACCTGAGTTTATACAAGGAATGAAGGGCTTATGTAAAATTTAAATCCTGGTCAGTTGTATGTCTGATACTTTCCTAGTACATCAGTTATTTCAGGAAGCATGGGTGGATTTAGTGATTGTTATGGGTTGATCTGTGTTTCCTTAAAAAGATATGCTGAAGTCCTAACCCTAGTAAGGTAGAATGCGAACTTATTTAGAAATGAGATATTTGCAGATATGATTAGTTAAGATGCTGTCACAGTGGAGTAGTGTGGGCTAATCCAATGATTGGTGTCCTTATAAGAGGAAATGAGACACAAAAAGAAACACATGGAGAAGACCACATGATGACAGAGGCAGAGATTGGAGTGATGTAACTGCAAGATCAAGAACACCAATGATTGACAGCAGTCACCAGAAATTAGGAAGAGTCAAGGAGTGATTCTTCTCTACAGGTTTCAAAGGGAATGTAGCCCTTCAGTCACCTTGATTCTGGATCTCACAGCCTCAAGAACTGTAAGAATAAATTTCTGTTGTTATAAGAAACACCTAGTTTGTGACACTTTGTTACAGCAGCCCTAGAAAACTAACACAGTTATTCTTGGCAAATGTCAGGGGATTTGCTCCTGGATATATCAGCTCAGATTCAGTCTTGAGTTCATTTAAAATTTATATATCTTTTCTTTATTAAGATGAAAGTAATATACCCTCACTAAGAAAATTATGCAGTAAAGTATAATGATAAAAATAAAAATTTCATAAATTATATAACTCAGAACTAATTGCTCTTCTATCATTTAAAAATATTATTTTAACTTTTTATTATGGAAATTTTCAAGCATATATAATATTAGAATATTATATTAAAACACCTTATACTCGCCACTCAATTTGGACAGTTGCCAACATATGTCCAATCTTGATTCATCCACACCACCACCCATTATTCTCCCACTAAACTGAGATACTTTAAGTCAAATCTGAGACATTATTTAATTGTATGCATAAACAATTTAGTTCATATCTAAAAATGATGATCTATTTTATAATCTGGCTATAATACCATAATCACACCTAATGCATTAGAAAATGTTTTTTATATCATGTAGTCAATGTTCAGTTTTCTCTAATTCTTTTTAAGAAGTGTTTTACTATTTTGAATTTTCAAATGTCTATTAAAAAAAAAATCCACTACATATAATTTGCTTGACATCTCTTAAGTCTCTTTATCTCTTGGTTCTTCTTTTACTCTTGATTGTTTTTCTTGCCATTAATTTGTTAAATAAATCAGTCATTTGTCCTAAAGAATTTCTCACATTCTGAATTTTGCTGACTGATTGAATGTGGGGATTTTTTTGTTTCTTTGTTTCTTTGTTTGTTTTAATGCTGCTCTCTCCTTTGTGTGTCTTGCAAACTGATAAGTAGATTTTAAGGTTTGATCAGATTAAGGTTCAATATTTTGGCATGGGTAATTTACAGATGTAAGTTATGCTTAATGATTCCTATTATACGTATCGGTAAGTAGGTCTTTTCTGATTTCTGTGTGTGGGGGGTGTGTGTGTGTATGTGTGTGTGTGTGCATGTGCATGCACACATGTGTATTCCTAAGGTTAAAAGGTGTTGACAATGTGACCTATCCATTTTAAAGCTTTCCAAAACTTCAATCTTATTACTATTTCTAATGTTCACATTTTCTGTCTTTTCTGGGATGGGATTACGCTCTTAAAAATGACTGTAATTTCCTTTGATCTAATCACCATTATAGTGGCTTTGCTGCTTTTTTTCATTGCAACCTCTGGCTCCAGGGTTCAAGCAATTCTCCTGCATCAGCCTCCCGAGTAGCTGGGGTTACAGGTGGGCCACCACACCTGGCTAATTTTTGTGTTTTGAATAGAGATGGGATTTTACTATGTTGGCCAGGCTATTCTCAAACTGCTGACCTCAGGTGATCCACCCGCCAGGGCCTCCCAAAGTGTTAGGATTACACCTATTAGCCACATGTCCAGGCGGCTTTGCTGCTTTTGGTTTTTGAAAGAAATTCCAGGCTCTTTTTATAGGATATAATTTCCTCCCAAACCTGGAATCAACCATCTGTCTAAGCTGTCTGGTTTCCTTTTTACTACAGAAAGGCATTTAGAGACCATAATCTGTATGCTTGGGGCTACTCAGTAATATTGGGATAGTCATCGTTTCTAGAATTTCAGTGGACAGATGTAGAAAATACTGTGTTAAGATAAGAATCATGAGTTCATTTTGATCACTTCTATTCAAATGTTGAATTATAAGATTTTTGCTTAACTTCATTGACTTTATATTTCTTTTAGCTATCTTCTCTAATGACATAAAAAGTATTCAGTTGCTTCATCCAAAAATATGTGGATAATAATTCAAAAATAACAAATCAATATTGTAAAAATATTGAAACATACAAATTTTAATATTGTGGGCATATCTCATTGTCATTAAGATATATTTCACAAAACTGTACAAATTACTAAAATTCAAAGTATCCTAAAATAATTCTTTGTACCAATAAACTACTGACTTATACACAGATTCTTCTGTTTCATTTTTCTTTAGAGTTTAAGGGTTTTTTTCCCCCCACATTATGAGATTAATAGAAAACTTTTGCCTGTTTGTCTGGGCAGAGTGGTGCCTCATGCCTGAAATCCCAGCACTCTGGGAGTCTGAGGAAGGTGGATCACTTGAGGTTAGGAGTTCGAGACAGCTTGGCCAATATGGTGAAACCTTGTCTCTACTAAAAATACAAAGATTAACTGTGTATGGTAGCATGCACCTGGAGTCCCAACTACTTGGGAAGGTGAAGCAGGAGAATCGGTTGAACCTGGGGAGGCAGAGGCTGCAGTGAGCCCAGATCACACCACTGCACTCCAGCCTGGGTGACACAGCAAGACTCCATCTCAAAACAAAACAAAACAAAACAAAAACTTTTGCTTGTTTCCAAATTTGAAAATAAATAATCAATGCTGTTTCTTCTAGTTTCTTCCTTTCTCTCTTCCTCCTCTAGGTAACCACTATTATTAGTTTTAATTTTACCTTTCTGGGCATTTTTTAAGTTTAAAGGTATCTTACTATACATACTGCTCTGCCTCTTTGTGAAAGTCTATTTGGTTGTCCATCACATAGATTTAACCATGATTTTGTTTTACTTGCCCCATATTAATTAATATGGATTCTTTTCTAACTATTGTAAGAATGTTATGATAAACTATCTTTACTTAAGTCTTTAAATGTCCTCTCATTATTTTTGTAGTATAAATTCTCAGGAGTACAATTTATAATTTGAGCATGAATATTTTAAGCTTGGTCCCATATGTGACAAGTTGCTTTGCCCAGATTTGGCATTGAAGAGCATTTTCTACCACACCATTTGAAGTCCCAATTGGTCTGCATTGACAATCTCACATGAATATGAAAGTCATTATGGTGTAGTCCATTTCTGTAACATTTCTTTCTTCAGTGAATTTCATCAAGTTAACAGGTAATGAAATTTTGTATGAAATTTCAAATTATTCAAATTAATACGATAATGCAAAACCTTTAAAATATAAACTCATAAAATGTCTGCATCATGCCTTGGCATTTTCAGAATTAAGTGAAAGTTGTATTTCTGATTTCCTCATTCTTTTCATTCTCCAAGCACAAAGTATTTATGGGAGAGAGGTCATGATGTTCATATCCGCTTCCTTCCCACTTTGAAATCTTACTCAGATCTGACTTTTCCAATTCACATCTATTAGTTCTCATAATTCCTTCCCAACAAACTTTACCCATCTTGTATCAGTTCCCTCAGGACTTTCACAAATGAGAAGAAGCTGATATGATAAATTGATAAGAAACATAAAATCAGTCAACTGTGTCATGTGGCTCGATGAAAGTTAATGTGATAGTGTCATAGTTATAAAAGCAGATATCTACATTGTGTTTGGTTACACCGCATTTGGAGTACGTATTAAGGAAATAACTATTGAGTACTAATTAGATTCTACGTACTACACTGCAGTCCTAAGATTACAGTAATAAATTACACAGATTTGTGTCCCACTCTGATAAAGCAACTTAAGGGTGATACAGATAAATATCTAACAGCAAAATGTGCATGATTTTGTTTTGGGTACCAAGCATTAAGAAGGACATTGGCTAACGCTGAAAAACATATGCAAAGAAGTGATCAGGGTAATGAGGGCAATTCATCTGATTCTTATAAGAAAAATGTAAAAGAATGGGATATTTAGCCCAGGAAGTGTAGCGGAAATAGGATAGTCCTTTGAAGCTATAAATTCTTGTAACATTCTTGAACTGGAAAATTATGCCACAGAATGGAAGTTAATCAATGGCTACTATTATTTTTCTAGCAGTATACTTTTTTCCAAGCATATATAAGAAGACATACGGGTATTCCTCACATTGCACGATACCCTACTAACTGAAAGTATTGCGTATCAGAACATGTGGGGATTGGGTAAAGTAAGAACTAGGTTCCCGCTCCCCGCCCCCCAAACACACAGATTTGTGTTAACGTGATCTGTGCTTAGTAAAGATTGGCTGTACTCCAATTCAAGTGAGTTTGCGGTTTTATAGTCTCAGCTCATATCCTCTTCCTCGGAGAGGTTTTAGAGCTTCCAGTGGCACTTCAGAGCATTTGTGAGACCTTAGAGTTTCTTAGAGCAAAATTTGAAAACTAAAATGAGAACTTGAGGAGGAAAAATACCTGTCTGTTTTTACTACTATTGTTTGCCCAGCCCTTAGCAAGAAACTCAGGAAATAATCAGATTAAAGCTTTGTACCAATCGCTGAAATGAACAAATACATGAGCCAACCCCTCTTCTGGTTAGATGTCTAGGTTTCAGCCCGTTAACGTCTCTCCTATGCTAACTCCCTCATAATGCGTGTCACATTCAGCAATAATTATTTCTGAATGTCGTGGTTTACTGTTTGCTTCTATTCTCTCATGTGTAAATTCCACATGAGCAGTGATTGTGCTTAATTTGATCTTTACTTTATCCAAAATGCCTATAAATAGGTGCTCACTGCATGTTGTTGGTTGGATGAATTAAAGAACACGAGCAAGCAAGGAAAGAAGGAAGAAAGGAAGAGACAATGAGAAGGAAAGAGTAAGGAAGGAAGTGAGGAAGAAATGAATTAATTACTCTGCATACCTGGTGATTGTCTCTAACTTTCAGATTTTATAAATCTATAGCTGTAGTAACAGGTGCAAAAATGTTACTGGGTGCAACTATTGACTTTGACACCTACCACCACTGCTAGTACTGCCTGTTAACATTTACTGAGATTAGTTTGCCCTATGCCCTATGTTAAACTCTTTACAAGTTTCATCTTATTTAATCTTTAAAAGTCCTCAATGAAATAATAACTTTTTATGATCCCTATTTAATGGTTCAGAAAGCACCTGGGTAATGTGCTTCCAATACACTGGTAACTGCCTCCGTGTTTTGACAACTCTGTAGAAGCTCACAATTCCCTAAAATAAAAAAAAGTGGCTTCTTTTTGAATCTTAGATTTCAGACACTGTTTTAGACTGGAAGGGTGGTTTAGAAGATGTATATTCCTCATTTTCAAAATCATATCATATAATCCATCCTGTCTTTGTATAAACAGACCACTCCTACATATTCCTCTAATAAGAATGCACAGAAAATGGCCCTTGCTAAAAATTATACAGCCACAAAGACATTCAGTATCTCCTTTTCATCCTGGAGTGGGTTGAGAAAGCAAGTAGTGCAAGATATTTTATTTTTTCAACCTTTCTTGCCCAAAGGGATGAGTCAAATTCAGTGAAATACCACAAAGTGTTTTGAGATCTGAGAAGCAAATTATACAAATTCAAAGCATTTCATACAAGTTAAAGGTGGTTTTATGCCCTATACCCTTTAAAAGAGTACTAGTGTTCCCCTTTAATAGGTTTGTACTTTGAAACAGTAGAGAAATTAAAAAGTGATAATTTAATCTTTTCTGCTTTGGAGGACACTTGCAAAGATTTGGGGAATAATAATAGGATGCCTTCCAATCTGAACTCTTAAGTTATGTACCCCCTGTGGATTTCCTAAAATAAGACTAAGGCTACTGAAAAGAATATTGCTTTCTAAATGAAGCCAATACTTCTTGACAACTCTTCGTTAACAAAATCCACAACTTAGGGCACTTACTGAGCAGAGAGTGCAATGTATTGACAATTTGAGGGGTTACTAAAAATCTGTATACCTGCATCAGTTATCTTTGCCAGGGTTAACTGCATTAAAATAAATATCTATATTTTGCTGATACTCCCCAAGAGGGAAAGTAATAAATAGCCCCATCTTTGGTTCTTCCATTTCTGCTGCATTAATCTTGGAGTTTAGTATTACTGCAATCATTCTTTCATTTATAGTAAAGGCAGTTCTGAAATCTTTGGGGACTCTTTTTCAAGTTTTCTCTTAAGATGTGGGGGTACCAATTGTAGCATCTGTGTTCTGGTACAAAGTGTGTTTTACGTAAGTGTAAAATATGTCTCATTTCCAAAGTAATTCAAGAGTCAATTGAATATAAGAGCCTTCACCATCATAGCAATCACATTTAAGGAGATTAGAAGGAAGCAAAAGACTTGCAACCACAAAGACTAACTGCTCAGTGCTTGCTTTCCTCTTTTCTTTTAACCCCTTTGTGTTACATTATTGAACAGGCCTCTTGGCTTCAAATGATTCATCCTCATCACTGGTGCGCCCATCACTTGCCACACATCTGCTTCTTGCAGCCCATATCCCAAATGCACAGGCTCCATAGACATACAATAGCCCAAAGAGTCTATCTTAGATTTAAATAAGCTTCTTGGCTTTTGGTAACTGCCTCCATGATTTTCAAATTCCACAGATACTCAAAATTCCCTAAATAAGGGCAATTTTTCACATTGTTTTCCTTGATGTTTTTCTGGACCTTAAGAGGCTCCAATGTAAAGTTATCTACCCTCTCCCCAGGGAAATGAAAAGCACACATATATGAAGTATTGTATACAATTTCCACGATATAGTCATGGATATTTTTAATCCCATTTCTGTTTATCTTACTAGGAGTTTGCTCAAAAAAGGTGAAATGGAATTTAGGATGTCTGTGGAATTTTTATTGAGAAGACACCTTCTGCCCCCTCATTTGTGAGGATAATGTATACTCCTTTCTAAAACAGATGCTGAAATGTTTGAGGGGTAACACAATATGTGTTTGTTTATGTATGTGTATATGTGTGTGTTTTGTTTTTATTCTTGTTTTCTCCTTCACCAAATCTGATGTAGGTCAGACATCATTTTCTAGCCACTACTGGTCCATGTGTGACCTCCAAGTTCATAGAATCAGAGAATGAAATTATGGTGGCAAAATCAGAGAGAAAATCATTCACCCCCAGGCCATGAATGTTGATACGAATTTTATTCATAACCCATTGGCCAGAACTAGTCAGATGTTCCCAACTAACTTGTAAGAGGATCTAGACAATTACAGGATGACTAAATATTTGGTTATTACCTGTACATTCTCTTTTTCTAACTCTCCTCTCCCTTTTCTTAGAAGGATACTGTAAGAAATTCATTGATACTCACTGTAGCAAAGTATCTCTGACACAGTGATTGATGTATGAGAGATCAATCACCCTCTCCCTCTCTCTCTCTTTCTCTCTCTCTCTCTCTCTCCTTCTTGGTCTGTCTGTCTATCTCTCTCTCTCTCTCTCTCTCTCTCAGAGAGACCAAGGCCATACTAACATTCAGAGTTTACACAGGGAGTTTGTTTTTCTTCAAAATAATAAAATCCAAATATAATATTTTGCTGATTAAGAAGATACACTCAAGAGAATGCTTGATTGCTTTGATTTCTTAGAATGTTCACCTCAGCAAGTTAAAGTATTTGAGTTAGTAATATAGACTCCCCCCTACTTTGCCTGGATTTTAAAATAAAATAATACATTGAGAAATAAACCCTTCCCCCCCACACACACATACATACACACACACACAGACACACACACACACACACACACACACACACAATGCTGAGGTAATAATGTGGGCTAACCCAGTAGAAATTTAACTCTTCATTGAAAGGAAACATTTAAAAAGGCATTATAATAGTTTTGAAATTTGACATAGATTGATGGCTGATAGGGTTGACCTTACATTTATACTATTTATCTGATACTTCAAGCCCTCTGGCTTCTCATAGAGGGATAGATGATAGCCTGCATATTTGAGCCACGTTCCAGGAGGAATCATTGAGACTCCATCATCTGTAAGACACATCTATGCTGAGTAGAAGTATGTCAGGTCCTCTGAGAATCTTTGACCACTGTGGTGAGGAGAAAAGAAAGGAAGAAATTATAGAAGCTTCATGATTGATTGTTACTCTTTTTATCTTATCCTTTTTAGTATCATATTCAATATGCTTGTTGTTTTTCATGAGTACCTGGTATTAAATACAACTTAATTTAATTTTATTGTACAAGTATGCTTAAGGTAACTGAAATAGGTCATCAATTAATAAAGTCAATTCATGAAAACACTGTGACACTTTCTGAAGTCTACACGTCAATGCCAATCAATTATTAACTGTCTTCTGATTTCACAGTATTTTCCTCTTGACTGAATCACGTAACAACTTGTATGTCCTTTATGTATTTATTCCCTTAACAAATATTTACAAAGCCCCTACTGTGTGTCTACAATTTCCTCAAGCAGGGAAAAAAGTGTTAAAGAGATTAGTTGTCTATTTTCCCTGAGGGAATGAGGAAAAGGAGTGTGGAAACAGGATGTAAGAAGTCTCAGAATACAATTTACAGTGAGTTTCACTGACAAAATAAATAGAATTCCAGAACTGTACAATTCATAACTCTATAACTCTGAGGCTGGAGGTCTAGGTATTATATTTCAAGGACTACCCTGTCTCTAGGGCTCCGGATTCAATTTCGATCTGCCAATGAGATGCACTTGCATGAAATTGTGGAAGAGAGAGAGAGAGAGAGAGAGAGAGAGAGAAAGAGAGAGAGGGCGCCATCTTTCTCCAGCAGTGGAGGCTGATGTGTTGGTCTCTGCAGATATGACAATGAGCACAGCAGACTCCACGTCCTTTGACCCTTTGACAGGTGTCATATTTGGGACTGAGGGGCATTGTGATTTCCTCAGTGGCTGGAAATACCTAGATTGTTTTTTCTGCTCTGAAATCTATTGATACAGTGATTATTTCCTTTGCAAAATGATTCTTAATTTTTACGCTAAGATTTATTGTGGAATCTATGTATCTTGAAAAACATCAGTTCCATGGGTTTTTAATTTGTATTGTGAAGCAAGGATCTTCTGGTCAAATGACTTTGGACAAACCTGCATTATATATCTTGAGATTCCCATAAACATTATTGATAAATTCGTTCAATACACTAGTTGTGAAAGAGTCTAAATGGTCCAGCAATAAAATAAACCCATTTACTACTGTTTTAAGAAAACGTTTCCCACACTAGCTTAATCAAGACTACCTTTTTGGAGCACCTGCAGAATTATCCTTCAAGGACTACATTGTGACAACTGGTGTACTGTAGCATTTCTAAAATAAGCAAATACCTGTAACAAATTATGCTTTATTTTATGAAAGAAAACCACATGGACTTTTCCAATATACACATACTGGAAAAAGTAATTTCTTTCTATTGTGATTACTGGGTATGTAATATCAGAAGAGTATTTCTGTCAATGGATATTTAAGTTTCAAATAAATGTTATAAAAATGGTAGAAGATCTCTATCTGGGAACATTGTGACTTTTTAAAAAAATAATAAGCTCAGTGACAATTTGTCTGTTACATAGGTACCTGATATGATTAATTAGAGCTGTGTACTGGCCTGGGGATGCCATAAAAATACATAATACATTAGGAGGCTTAAACAACAGACATTTATTTTCTCACCGTTGTAAAGTCTGAAGAGTCCAATATCAAAGTCTATCAGGGTGCAGTTTCTGGTGAGGGCTCTCTTGTCAGCTTGCAGGTGGGACACTTTGTCCTCACATGGTCTTTCGTCTGATCACATAGGGAAAGGGATGGGGGAAGAGAGATAGAGAAAGATCTATTTCTTCTTATGAGGCCACCAATCCTATAGGATTAGGGTCTCACCTTTATGACCTAATTTATCTTAATTCATGCCTAACGACCTTAATTCCAAATACAGTCACATTGGGGGTTAGAGTTTTAACATATGAATTTAGAAAGGACATAATTCAGTCCACAGCAAGTTAATATTTAGCAGATACTAGCTGTAGAGCCATACAAATTGTTTCCAGCCAATAGTGGTTTAAACTTCTCATTGCCCATGTTATATCCTTCATTAAATATTTTTACTATTATCATTCATTATAATTGAGACAATGAAATTATTGTGCTTCCTTTCTTGTGGTAGAACTAGACAGGAATACAAGAACTTAAAGTTATTACTAGACATTTTCTAGTGGCTTACCAAACTTGTGCAATTAAACTAGTATAGGGAGATTGGCCTAAATTTTTAGAAAGTAGAGAATTCTCTTTGCTTCAGTCCCATGTTTGTAAAGCTAGCCTAAAGTGAGCCTTTCACATATTCATGCCATCAATACTCTTTACTGAGCTCTTTCTATGTGGCAACCAGTAGGATCCAGTCATGCAATGGTAGGTAGCACAGACCAAGAGCCTTCTCTTAGCAGGCTTCCTGTCTAAAGGAGGAGAGAGATCTGACCAAATTACCACACAGACATGCCCTTAACACTATAATGAATATTATGGAAAAAATAGAGCCCTACCATTGTTTCAAGAAAAAGTTATAGTAAAGGGAGGCGAATGCTGCCAACAGGCCACATAAGCTGGGAGTAACCTAAGAGGAATCAGTGGGAATGTGAAGAGAGATGTTCTAAGGGTGGCATGGGTGTGAGGCCAAGTTACAGTAGGGTAAGATGTGAATGAAACGTGACCAAATAGGAACAGTAAATTGATGCCCCCCTCCATTTTTTAAGAGTTTGGCCATTGAGTGGGAAAATTTAAAATTAGAATCTTTTCTGGAAATTCCATCATATTATGCCAGAGGTTCTACAGGCAGGTGGAGTTTCTGTGGGAAACAGCCCCACATCTTTCATAAAACCAGTCAAGAAAAGGTGCCCAAACACCCCTTGTAATGCTCAAGAAACTGAGCTAATAAAGCACCACTCAACATCTCTAGAATCCATACAAATGAATCTCCTTACATCTGAGAATTTGTCTGGTTGAGGTAAACTTTTAAATATTAAACAAAGGAGAAGAAGAAAATGAAGAAAAACAAACACTACGATTTTTCCATAGAGCAGTAGAGCTACTCCTCTTCACCTAAATAAAATCTTTAAGAAATGCAAAGCTTTTTTTAATCCGTATTTGACCAATTTAACAATCAGTCGTTTCTGATGTGATGCTTTAGAAATATTTGAGACTCCTTTCTCTCTAAGCAGTGGCATCTAGTACACCTCATTCTATTCTTAACAGTTTTGTCACTAAGCACATTGCCAGTTTACTACGTGGGTAGTAAAATAGGAGATTATGATAATGTTACATGACTCAAATTTGTCTGTTCTCTTCAGATCTTGCACCTGTATTATAAAGAATGTGTTTTTTTTCTTTGCCAGCTGAATCCCCAAGTTTTGATGCCACAAATGGGCGATACACCTGGTACCAGGCATCTAGAAAGTGCATGATGGAGACGTCATCAAATAATAAATATCACCCACCATTTCTTCAGGTGCCTGCTGTCAAGAGTACCTACTTCCCACCTTCCTCTTCATTTTCAGTACTTCTAGTCCCCTTCAAGCTGGAGAACCAGCTAAGTGATGATGTTATGACCATGTCTAAGAGAGAAGCCAATAGACTTAGTAAGCAAGTAGAGGTGAGAATCTCCCCAAGTAAAGTATACGATGCAAAACTCCTCCATTAAAAAAATCCAGCATTAATGTTTGCTTGTCTATTGGAGGTCAAGTGAGTTCACAATTTTGAAAGTTGCTGAAGACATGATTCCCAGATAAGAGAATTAGAAATACGTTGGTACAATTTCAGTGACCTCCAGTATTTCTAAAACTCCCAGTTTTCTTATCACCATCTTTTTGCAGCAACAAATTATTTTTTCTTCAAAATATAGGGCCAAACCACCAGTTTATTTTAAGAATAAATTATACATCTTACTTAGGTCTCAAAAGAATCCTATTCTGTATTTCGTGTATCACAATGAGTTCAGCTATTAATCCAGTTAACATGATTTCTGTACTAAACTTTGATGCCACCCAAATTTGTTCACCTCCATTATTGTTCCCTCGGTCAGCATACTCATATCTCTGCCTCAAATAGCTATCACCACCTGGAACCCTTTATTCCCCTCTTACTCACCTGTTCCTCCTCCCCACAACATCTGGAGTGAGTGATCTTCACAAAGAACAAACCAAACGTTGTTTTGCTTAAATCCTTCAATGTGTCCTTCACACCTTGCAGGATAAAGCCTAAACTTTTCACAGCAAAAGAAGGCCCTTTACGATAAGCCCTTACCTACCTTTCCAGTCTCATCTCTCCCCAGCTCTCTTTCCACTGTCTTAACTCAAACCTTAGAAAGCTACTCAGGATTCCTGGGTGAGCTCGTCACTCTTATCTCTGGGTCTTTGCAGACTGAAATGCTCGGAACTTCCCCCCCTGCCCAGTTAATGCTTATTCTTTCTTTGACTTATAAGTCACCTCTTTCTGGGATCATCTCTTACAAACGCTTTGACAAAATAGGTTGGAGGACTCTCTTATATACTTTTACAGCTACCTATACTTAACTGTAGCATAACATGTTTCACAGGTGGTAGTTTTTTTCTGATTTCTTATCTTCTTTATTAGATGCAATGTTCTTGGAGCTCATATGTCTTGTTGACTTTGATATTCCTTCTACCAAGCAAAGTGTTTTAGTAAATAGCAGATAGTTTATATATGTGCGTATGTGTGCATATACATATACATACTATATATAGACACATATATACAGCATATACAGTTTATATTTATATGAATATTATATAAATATTTTATATGTCTATATTATGTAGTTTATATATACACACATATATAATATATACATATGTGTATAACTATATATAGCTTATATATGTGTATATATGATTATATGTAACATATGAATTATATGTAAATAATATACCTAAAAGAAGCGCTATAGTTTGTAGATGGGTTGTCTCCATCAAATCTCATGTTGAAATTTGATCCCAGTGTTGGAGGTGGGGCCCAATGGGAGGTGTTTGGATCACGGGTGAGTTCCTCATGAAGAGATTAATGCTGTTCCTATAGGATGGGTGAGCTCTTACTCTGTTAGTTCCCATGAGAGCTGGTTGTTAAAAAGAGCCTGGCACCTCCCTCCCTTCTTTCTTGCTCCCTCTTTGGCCATGTAGTCTCTGCACCTGCCAACTCCCCTTCACCTTCTGCCATGAGTGGAAGCAAATTGAGACCCTCACCAGAAGCAGAGCGGAATGCCAGTGCCATGCTTCTTGTTCAGCCTGAAGAATTGTGAGCCAAATTTTCTTGGTAAACTACCAAGCCTCAGGTATTGCCTTATAGTAACAATAAATGGGCTATGACAATAAGTGAATAAAATTATTAGAAAAAGGGTTTATTTTGCCTCTAATAATATTTCTGCATACATCATTTTACCCAATATCATATTAAAGATAATAAAACTTACGTGTTCAAAATGTGCATTAAAATAAATACTTCTCTTTACCTTCTATATCTAAATATTCAACTCTTAAGTGAGAAGGACAAAGTTTGTTTCATTTCTACTTTTACAGCATCTTAAACAATTGTAATTTCTTTCGATGATGATGATAGTTGTGGCAGTGGGGGTGGTGATGAAGACAGTTGTGTGCTAATGATCAAACATTAAGTTTAGTATTTTCAGAGAACTGAATTGCACTTCCTTTGTTTTATAAGCCCTGGATGACTTAGAGGTGTTCATCATATCTGCAGACCAACCCCTGTGCAGCTATGGGTTCCTTTATTTTATATGCCTGTGCTCGGAAAGACAAAACATCCCCAATGTGACTTCGACTCAAGCCTTTTTGTTTTTTCTTTTAAAATTTACTGTTTTTCCTAGAGATAGTATACAAAGAGCTCTTTCCTCCAAGAATACATCCTGATTAGGATGTTTTCAAATTATAGGAACAAACTACATTCTGCTTTCTAGCACCTCCTGAACATTTTACAATTTACATTAATTAGAGAAACTAGGTGGTGTTCTAACAGGTACATTAATCTGACTCTTCCTTGGAGTTAATCAAGTAATTAAGATTAAGGCTATTGTCAAAATAGGGAAGGAAGTCTTTCCCATGCTGAATTACATCTCTGTTTGTGATTAACCTTCTTCCCAACAGGTTTTTCTAAAACAAAGAAAATGGGTCTCTGAATAAGAATGTTTTTCTATCCTCTACTGATTTGGAGCCTCTGTTGACACAAGTATTATACAGTGTTATCTGTTGTTCAGAGTTGGAGAGAAAAAAGTGACAATCCTATTAACAAGAAAGGGTAACTCAAAGCTTCTTCTATTGGGAAGTTCATATTAAGCAATTCCAGGCATGCAATCATTTTTAAATTAATTCACAAAGGCAGCCCAAGTGTATTATACTTGCTATTATAGTCTTTCTGTGTCTATTACTGAATACACGTGACCACCACCTTTTGCTTCTTCATTTTACCCGGAAGGAAATTCAGTGCAACTTTAATGTCAACTGAAACTTTAAAATGTCCCTTGAATTTTAAACACCAGTTGTTGAAAACTAGAACAATCGTCTACACTTTAACCAGTGCCATATCAGAGGCAGATGGACACACTGGTTAAGATTTCAGGCTTTGGAGTAGATGGTTGGATTACACTACAATCTCTGTTATTAACCATGGAATGTTGATTAATCTCTTAGGGTGTTTAGTTCCTCTTCTAGGAAAAGAATGACAATAATAAATACTACTTACTTGATAGGGCCCTTGCAAGAAATGAGATGATGAACATGAAATAATGTTGTATGTTTTGAGATTAAAAAATGAGTTAATGAACACAGTTGTCTCACATGGAGTAACTACTCAATTTTGATATTATCATTGTTATTTGATAACATTCATTTCCTTTATGTGTGTGCAGAGTGGTCTGGCTCACTAAATAGACCAAATCCTATGATTAGAAACAGTGTATCATTTCTAAAATCTTTAAAGAAGTTTCATGCCACCTTTCTGGAAATTAGTATCTACTGTTACACTTCCGCACATCAATAAATCCTGGACTGAGTGACATGTGAAGAAAGGAAGTCCTTAAGCGCCACCTGGTGGTATATTCTTGATTTTGCTTCTATCTCGGCTACCAATACTTTCACAAATCCCATAGGATCATGCAGAATGAAGTCTTGGCCTATTAAGTTAATTAAGCACTACTCGGCACCATGGTGTGTATGACCCAATCTAAGAATTTTCATGATCCAAAAATGAGACTAAATTTGGAGTAACGTCTCTCCTTTAACTGTGAATTGAGTCACGGCCAAACTCTTATTAGAAAGATTTTCGATTATGTGATTTCTGGGTTAGGTACTCCAAAATTAACTTACAAATTGAATGTTCACAAAAATCTAAAACACTTATCCACCGTCCATTAAAATTTAAATACAATTTTTGCATTAATGCCAGCCAACACTCTCTCTGCCAAACTATGGATTTGACTTTCTCCCCAACATTTGTCCCAAACCAAAGCACAGCAGTGTGTGAGGCCATTAATACTGTTATTTTCTCCATCTACTTTTTTTTCCCCACAGCTTTCAAGATTCTGCATAGGCAATAGTTCTTTCCTAGTACTGCAAGCCAGCTGTGACATAGTAACAAGATGCAACCAAGTGGATCGATAATAATAATAATCCAGCTACCACGTTGGCAGGAGCCATAAGTTTCATTGACTTTAGTGGGTAATTTGTGCACTTTGGGCAGTGTGGCCACATACGTTTAGGACTAGCAGGGAAAAGATGGCTGTATATCAATTAATGCAGGTGGTGGCAGCCAATTAGTGGAATTAGAATAACCTAGTTCAGAGATTCGTATTTCCAAACTCTCAAATGTTTTACAAGCACTGCCTTTGGATGTGCTGTCCTTTGAGTAGGAATTTCTCACCATAAATAGATAGCTCTCCTGTGGTCCAATTAAGTCAACTCCTTAACCTGTATTTTTTAAAATAAGTGGGTTGATTTCAATTATAGCCTTTTAGCACCTACATAGGAACCCGGTTTGTTACCTTACTTAGAAAATTTATGAGTGTGTAAGAATGTGGTTTCACTAAGGTAAGTGTCATTTGGAAACTGTCCAGAGAAACTGATTATATCAACTAGCATTATGGCTCATAATCTCTCCCATCCATTCCTTCTCTCCATTCCCAAGGCTACTACCTTGGTTTAGACTCTCATTATTTCTTTGAGCTAGCTTAAGCATCCCTTAACTAGTCTCCCAGTCTCAAATATCTATCTACTAAAATCTCTCACATGCTGTGGCCAGGACAAACTTCTTGAAACAAACTTCTCGTGTTGTCACTTCCCCACTCAAACTTTTTATATACGCAAACATAAATGTATATGTACATACATGTGCACTTGTGTTCCTGTTTTTTCAATATTTGAAATATTTCATTTCAAATATTTTTATTTGTATGAATTGACCTTTTATCATCAATACTTTTTTACTATTGATAAGGTATAAATATGCAAACACATATATACATAAATGCATAATATTAAAAAAGTTAAATCCTTGTTCTGATATTCAAGGTCTACCATTGCTTGGTCCTATCTATCTTTCCAGCTTGGCTATTACCACATATTCCCTTCATACTCTCAAATTCTCTTAATCATTGTTTCCAGATGGATACATATTAATAGACAACATTTAGGCTTTGAAACAAGCAGACCTGGATTTAAACATTTCACCAACTATCACAATGAACTATTTTAAGAAAACCATTCACTGTCTTTGAACTTTGGTCTCCTCATTAGTAAATAAGAATAACAATACATTTTTTGTAGGGTTGTTTTGAAGACTGAATGAAGTAATGTACTTAGAAGAGGCTCATAGTATTCATGCTAGTTATTTCTCTCACCCCTTTTATACCTAGTAGTATTTTATCTATACATCTTTAAGGATGTGTGATATTTTCTATATGGTAGTAAAGTATGCATAAACTATATGTTTCACAAATTTCAGGACAGAAATGGGGAAAAAATTGGCACACTTATTGCCACCTGTCCCTTTCCACCTTTCCATGCTCATAGCAGGAATCTTTCCACAAAGCTTAGTGAATCATCAAGCGCTCTGCCCCCCCGATTCTTCTTCCTTTTTTTTTTTTTTCTCTTTTGAGACAGGGTCTCACTCTGATTGCTCAGGCTAAAGTGCAGTGGCCCTATTTTGACTCGCTGCATCCTGCACCTCCCTGGACTCAGACGGTTCTCCCACCTCAGCCTCCTGAATAGCTGGGTGCACAGGTGCACACCACCATGCCTGGCTAATTTTTGTATTTTTAGTAGATACAGGTTTTTGTAATGTTGCCCAGGCTGGTTTTGAACTCCTGGACTCAAACAATCGTTTGCCTCAGCCTCCCAAAGTGCTGGCATGACAAGCGTGAGCCATCGTGCCAGCCAAACACTTTTAGTAAGCTCAGGATTCTTTAATTCTTTTCTTCTTAAAAAACAAAATGGGGAAATATAGACACAAACTGGATATCACTACTTGATATCAGAATCAGAGATTAACCAGTGCATATCCATCTTTGCAGTCAAAGGCACCTTCAAGGACACCTACCACACTTTGCTGATGCTTTGAGGCACATATGTTCCTAGATGCTCCAAGCACTACAGTAAAGGATTTAAACAGCAGTAAAGTACATGAATCGGTAAAATTGAAATAGAGATGTTTGTTGATAAGGGAAGGGAGACAACTGAGAAAAAAATCACCTCAGATAGATAAGTTATTTACCAGATCAGAAAATGTCCCTCTACACATAAAGATGTCCTTGTTTTCAAATCTTACATTGATCCTTGAGACTGTGATCTGTTCTATGACCACTGAAAGCACCAGCATTATTACAAGCAATCAGAGGGTTTGAGTCTGGATGGTGCCAAAAGATTCTCCATATGGTCTCAGGAAAACATTCAGAACAGAGGCCCAGTCTCCCAACTGGTAGCCTAAAAGTGTACACGTTATTAATAATACTGCCACCTTCTGAAAACAAACCCACTGTATTAATGGGAAATGGAGGCTCTTTAACAGACGCAACAGAGAGAAGCCAACTAATGAAATGCTAATAGCCTCTTTGGTGACTGGTCTGGGCTTTGGCAAAGGAAGTGGTTCTCGAATATGAGCTCACATTTAATCATCTTGTGCTTATTAAAAAATGCAAGATTCCAAGACAATATCCCCAGGAATCCATATGTATTTTTATATTTATATGAATGTGTATGCATATATGTACATACACACAGATATATGTTTGTGTTTGTTACATACACACACACACACACACACACACACACACACACACATCTATACCTGCCATGAATTGAATGTGTTCCCCAAAATGCATGTGTTGGAAATTTAATACCCAATGCAACAGTGTTTTGGAAATGGGTCTAACAAGAGGTGTTTTGGTCAGAAGAGCTCCATACTTACAAATAGAATAATACTATTTATGAAAGACCTGAGCCTGCGTGTCCTATCTCTTGCTCTCTCATGCATGTGCATTTTTGTCCTTGCATCATGGGAAGCAGCAAGAAGACTGTCACCAGATGCAGGATCTTTGACACTGGACTTCCCAGTCTCCAGAACCTTAAGACCTATGTATCTGTTCTTTATAAATTACTCCATCTCAGGTATTCTGTTATGTAACCCCAAACAGATTAAGACAAATAAATGGTACTGGGAAATGGGACTGTTGCTATAACAAATACCAGAAGATGTGAGAAGGGCTTTGGAACAGGGTAAAGAGTAGAGACTGGAAGAATTTGGAGAGGCAGGCTATGAAAGCCTAGCTTGCTATACAGGGAGTACTAAGGGTGCATCTTCTGAGGGCTCAGAAGAAGAGAAGAGCTGTAAGAAGAACCTAAATCTTCTTACAGATTACTTAAGTGGTCATGATCAGAATACTGGGAGAAATACAGAAAGTAAAGATCATTTTGATGACATCTCAGGTGGAAATAACAAACAAAGTATTGGAAACTAAAGTAGAGGCCATCCTTGTTATTCAGTCACCCAAAAACTTGGCAGAATAGTGTCTATGTCCTAGGACTTCATGAAGGTAGAATTTAAGAGCTATGAGCTAGAATATCTGGCAGAAGTAATATTTAAGCATCAAAGTGTTCAAGATGCTGTATGACTTCTATTACCTGCTTACAGTAAAATAAGAGAAGGAGAGAATAATATAATGATGGAATTTATCATTAAAAGGGAAGCAGGATAGAAAGATTTAGAAAAATCTCAGCCTGGCCATGTAAAGAATTAAAACATGTGTTCAGCAGAGAATATCAAGTGTGTGGCCGAGTGACTCTTTGCTAATAAGATTAATATGGGTAGAAGAAAGCCAGGTTCTATTGAGTAAGCAACAGAAGAACAACCTTAAAGGCATTTCACAGACCTTCAAGGTAAGATAGAACTTTAAAGGCAAAGTTTTCAGAGAGGTGGCTACAGGACGTCAGGATTCACTGCCCCTTTGCATTAGGACTCTGCTTCCTGAATGCAGTGTCTCTTGGCCATCCTAGTCTTGGCTCAAGTGGACCCAAGTGAGGCTTGATCCACCAAAGGCACAAACTGTAAATCATGGCAGCACCCTCATGGTACTAATTCTGCAGGTGCACAGCAGGCAGGAGCTCTGGGACCATGGCAACCTCTACTTAGATTTCAAAGTGTGTTACAGATAGACTAGAGACCATGGCAAAGACTTGCTACAGAAGCAGACCCACTGCAGAATGTCCTGACTAGGGAAATGCCTAGTGGAGTCGTAAGAGTGGAGTAGCCCCCAAGACCTCAGAGCTACTGAACCATCAATATGCAGCTCCTGTCTGGGAAAGCCATGGGTATGAGACTGCAACCCATGAGAGCTGCTAGGTGAACTAAGCCTGCTAAAGTCATAGGCATGGGCTGCCTGATGCCTTGGAGGTCCAGTCCTTGTTCCAGTGTGCTGAGAAAGCAAGACACGAAATCAAAAAAGGTTATTCTCCAGCTTTAAGATTTACTGCTTTTCCCCTATTGGATTTTGGACTTACTTGGGACTAGTTACTCCTGTTTTCTTGTCTATTTGCCCGTTTTGAATGAGAATGTCTATTCTATGCCTGTTACAAAACTTTAATTTGGAAGTAGATAACTTGCTTTGGTTTCACAGGCTCATAGCTGGAGGGCATTTGCCTCAAAATGAATCATGCCTTGACTTTCACCCCCATTCTATTCAGAGGAGACTCTCGACCTTGGCCTTTTGAGTTGGTGCTGGAACAAACCAAAACTTTGAGGGTATTGGAATAAAAGTAATGTATTTTGCTTGTGAGAAGGACATGGATTTGGGGGACCAAGATTGGAATGCTATGGTTTGAATGTGGTTCCCGAAAGCATATATTGGAGATTTAATATCCAATGGGGCCTAGTGGGAGGTGTTTGTGAAGTGGGCTACATCTTCATGAATTGATTAATAATGCCAGTTATAAAAGAGTTTGGGGCTGTGAGTTCAGTCTCTTGATCTTTTGAGCATGTACTCTTTTGCCTTTCTACCAAAAGAAAGGTGATGATCAAGAAGGTCCTCACCAGAAGTGAGTCAGTTGATTTTGGACTCCCAAGCATCTAGAACTATAAGAAACAAACATCCGTTCTTTGCAGAAACAAAAAACCAAAAACCACATGTTCTCACTTATAAGTGGGAGCTAATAACTGGGTACACGTGAACATGAAGATGGTAACAACATAAACTGGAGACTACTAGATTGGGAAGGGACAGAGTGGGACAAGGGTTAAAAAACTACCTATTGGATGCCATGATCACTACCTGAGTGACAGGATCAGTCACACAAACAGCAGCATCATGCAATATACCCATGTAACTAACCTGCATATGTACCTCTTGAATCTAAAATAAAGGTCAAAATATGTTTTAAAAAGGAAAGAAATGTCTATTTTATATAAATCACCTTGTCTTGGGTATTCTGTTTCAGCAGTCCCAAAAAGACTAAGGCAACACTCAAAAGCAAAAGTTGGTGGTGATCTGAGCTTCATTACCAACTTTTCAGTCTTCCTTTGTGAAATAGTGGCAAAAATTAGTTTGATTTTTGGAAAATATGATAGGCCTAATTGATGTATTAAAAGTAACATGATGAAGTAGAGAACATTTTCCCAAGGTGATTTACCCTCTATTTACACATATAAGTAAGTATGTGAGTGACAGCCATATCATGCCTCTGAATACATCCCTTGTCTCATCAAAAAAGGTGACCAAAGTATATAAAAGGTCATATAGTATTGATTATACATGGCATCACAAAAAGAAGAAATCAGAGGACATTACCGTTATAATATTAAATAAGAATTTTCCAGTGGAGAAGATGGATGTGTCATATACTCAGAAGGAGTTAAAAGGAAAGTTCATTATCTAAGACAAGACAACATGGGAAAATGAATTGTTTGGTCGCAAATTATGTTTGATTTATTTATAGAAATGTTTCATTCAAAGCCTCTGTGAAACATCTTTCTGTTTGTTGTAAAGACATCAACTAAGCAAGTCAATATAATTTGGGAATTGAAGAATAGTATGGTCTAGAGAAGAGTTTTTCTATTGTGGCACTATTGTCATTCTAGCTTAGTATTCCTTTGTTATAGGAGGCTGTCCTGTACACTCCAGGATGTTTAGAGCATCCATACTCTACATACCATATGGCAGTAACATCCCCAACCCATCCTCCAGTAGTGACGACTAAAGATGTCTCCAGATAGATCCTTGGGGGCTAAATTACTCAGTTTGAGAAGCACTGGTGAAGGCACATAGACTCTGAAGTCATAGGTATATAGGTGGCAGAGAAGTAAGAAAGAAGATTAAACATACAAAGAATTGTAGGATACAAAACTATCTACAGGGTATGCTTGGCAGGGGTAGGGGAGACAGAAGCTAAAGAAGTTTAGTCAAAGAGGTAGGAGAGAAACCAAGAAAACATACTCTTTCTAAAAGTGAGAATGTTTCACAAAGGAGATAATGTAACTCAAGGATAGAAAAGCATCCATTAGGTCTGAGAAATAAAAGACTATTAGTGACTCAATGGAACTGGTTTGAGGAGGTTGGTCAGGCATAAATGAATAAGCAAAAAAGGAAGAGAACGTTGATTAATTTTTAAATAATGTAGGACGTAAATGAAGCAGAAAGAGAATTAGCTAGGTAGGTAATTGGAGAAGAAAGCTTTTATTTATTTTGATGTATGTATTTTTAGTGATAAGAGAAATAAGACTTATAGATTAAAATAAAAGAAATGTTTGGAAGAAAAGAAGCTGAAAAACTTGAATTTTGAGACAGAGTAATGACACTAACTTTATTGTTTTAAATCTTATTATATAAAATGACTGTAACCAGAGGAGAAGCGTGATGTCTAGGTTACGGTGCTGGTTTTACTATGAACTGACAGCATGACAGGTGTCCTTATATAAGAGACTCCATTTTTGCAAGCATGAAAAATGAAGCATTTAGAAAATGAAGGAACATTAAGAAGTTAAGGTCAAAAGAAAATGTCAAATCTGTGAAAGAAAAGGACAGTGCCTAGAGACAGCAGGAGTGGATGCTAGGGGCAAGGTGTAATATTAAACCAAAACTCAATCAGCCAATTACTGCCTGACGTAGTCACCCCTTAATAGATTGTTTTAAAAGACATTTGGATCTTTTTTTACCTGAGAGCTATAACCTATGCAATAACTACACCTTCTTTTGGGAAGCTAAATGAGATTAAAAACAACACAGAGAAATGTATGAAATGCTGCTGTCTTCTACAACAATGATCAATTTTAGACAGCTTCGCCTCGTCCATGAATTACCAGTCTTCCGCCTTCAAACATAATTTGGAAGCATGTTATTTTATGAAAAGAAGGAATGACAATTACTCCTCAAATTATGCTTATTTTTATAGTTCTGATAGCTATATCCCTCCAAAATATTAGAGAAGCTGGTAATCACGTAGGTCCTTTGACTTGCTTTTCTTTCCCTTATAATGAAGAAGTTTGATAACACGGTATCTGGAGTCCTTTCAGTGTTGAAAACTAAACTATTATCATTCTATTGTGGCTTGGGGACCCTAGGTCTGACCTACAGTGAAACGTAGTGTCTGAAGTTAGGGTAGGCTCTCACTCTGTCTCTCTGTCTCTCTCTCTCTCTCTCTCTCACTCTCTCTCTGTGTGTGTGTGTGTGTGTGTGTGTGTGTGTGTGTGTGTGTAATTAGGCATTTTAGTTGTCAGGCAATTTAAGTATATTAACTCTTTAAATGATAAAATCATCATCTAGTGCCCTGAGGCAGCAATTTACTAAATGGTATTCTAAGTAGCCTGGAAAATATAATGGAGCCTCTGAAAAATGACCAAAATCTTTGGACTGGAAATTGTCCTCAAATTGTCCAGCATAAAACCATGTTGGCGCAAAGATGGTAGCCATTAACAATGTTTCATATATAACATATATGTAGCCATAAACATTTTCGTGATTTATTCCTAAGCAAATGTGCATTTGCTGACATGGAGGAGCAATCTTCAGGGGAAATGGCTCTATAATGTACAATTTGATGTGTCTTTCAAATCAAGCTCCCATTAAAGAGCTAAGCATTTGTCTACGTGAATCAAAAATAAATGGCCACTTACATTGATGCAGGAATTTTGTCAGCAAAAAAGACAAGTAAACAATTACATCTGAATGTGTCAGAATATACGATAGTATTTTAATACAGTATCCTAGAAGTGGCTAGGCTTTTGCTTTAACTGATGTTTCATGGAAAATCTCAATGAGAGGTAAAGGAATTAGAATATTAGCTGAATTATAACTCTTCATTATAATAAGAAATGTTCTCCAAATGATGTTTCATAGAAAATCTCAATGAGGGATGAAGAAATAAGAATATTAGCTGAGTTATCACTCTTTATTATAATGAGGAACATTCTCCATCTTACTATCCACATAATGCAGAAAGGAGGTAAGATTTATAAAACAACCCTTTACAAAATGTGTGTTAATTAACATAGGATACACTATCTTAGAGAGGAAAGATCACTGAGGAAGGGGTACAAAGACCAGATTTTAGTCTTACACCTGTTATTTATGAGCTTTAAAACTCTCCCTTCCCCGTCTTCTCTGGTTGAATCCTCAGATTTTATTTTGTATGTAGTGCTCATTCAAAGGTGGGTGAGGGTCTTCTTCTCTAGCACCAAGGGGTAGACCTTGGGTAAAATGTGCTCCATGAGTTCACAGACACAGGGATTGGTTTGTGTAATCCAGGCACCAATCAATCACCACCTAGAATTCCACAGCCCTTGAGACTGGGTCAGGAATGATTCCAAGAGCAGGAAGCTCAGTACTCCGATTCAGAGATGCATGCACACAATCTCAGTTCTGCGCAACATTTTGTGGATGTGGTCAAAGTATGAAAAAAGAAAGACCTATGACAATCGCTGAAAAGCCAAGCTCTTATTAAACCAAGGGTTATCCCAATCTACCTGTGGGCTTCAGTTCACATGCAACAATAAATTCTTTTTATTGTTTAAAACCACGTCAATCAGATTTTTCGTTATTTGCTGTCAAATACATCCTCACTATTACATATATTAAGATCAAGGCTTTATTTCGTTGACTTGAGCTTTTATTTCTTCACTTGTGAAATGAACAAATCTCTGGCTACATTAATGATATTGTAGGAATATCTGACCAGATATGTTTGTGAAAATCCTTAGTAAAAATTTTAATGCATGTAAGGTGCTATCTATTTTACAAATAAAAACAATTATATTTTTCCCTTAGGAATCAAAAGTTATAACTCTTAAGATGACATTTAGTTACAGAAGGGTTTTTTTTAGGTCCTTTGACATGACTAAGTCATACTGTCTGCTCTTGCCAGATGTGTAGTACACAAAGTAAGGTGGAAAATTGAGTTACTAGGTATAAAGAGTGCATTTTCCCTAGTACATCCCCCTAAAGGCTGTGAATATAGTCTTTCTTGATCTGCATTCACTATGAAGAAAACTCTCACATAAAGAAAATCCTAATGCATGCTAGGAGGGGCATAAGAACAATTTTTCCCTCTACACCACTCTGAATTGTAGCATTCCTACAAAAGTTGTTTCATTTTTCATGGAGTATACTGCTTTTTAATTTTCATTAAATGAAGCTAGGTGGTTCTTATATTGATGTCTTCGAATATTGGCTACTCAATGTAATAACAAAAGCCAAAATTCTTGCTTTTTAAAGTTATTCTAAAGAATCCATAAACATACACAGAGTTTGAAGAAACATGTGTGCACTTTAAATTCTTGAAGTATATTTGTGGTAGATTCTTTCAACCCCTTACTTCTCCCCGCAAAGCAGTGGAATTAGACATTGAAACCTTGTTCTGTGACTTTGCAACACCTTCCACCTCCTTGACGTTGGACACAGTCATGTGATCTGCCTTGGCCAATGTGAAGTTGTTAGAATGACACAGCAGAAGCTTGAAATGTCTGACTGATGGAGCTCGTTTTCCTAGTACCTCTGTCTCTGTGATGAGAAAACGTCAAGTTATCCTGCTTGGAGTAAAAGAGACATAATCAAACTGCCCAGCCAAGCTCAGCATAGATCAGCAGAGCTATCCAGCCCAGCCACAGACCAGTCCACCCACAGCTGATCCAGAGATGTATGAAAAATGACATTTGATCATGCTTTAAGCGACTCGGTTTGAGAGGATTGGTTTTGCAGCATTTTTGTATCAATAGCAAAATTATACAGCTGTGTCTCTGTGTGTGTGTGTGTGTGGTATCTGCTTAACATTGTGTGATGTATGAATATATATAATTTACTGTCCTTAGACTGCAATGAGCTAGAACTCCAAAAATAGGGGATAAGAGGGATGCAAATGATTGTAATAAATAGCAGGACGCCATGAGTTTCATAAGGATCTTGAAAGCCAGAACTGATTTCTTCACCACTGTATCTTCTATATCAAGCATACATTTACAGTTGCATGATTCCAAATTGTCATCATTTGTCATGAAAGTGATAAATGACATTGTCTACAACCAAATGGCTTTGTTATTAGTTAATCACAACTAACTGGAATCCAGGGAAATAACCTTTATTTTACTTTTTAATTTCAGGTTAAATCCTAATATTCCAAACAAAACTTCATCTCCAGAATGAAAGAAATCCAGTATGGTTTATTTAGCTTATTCTGTTCATTCCTATTCTCCTTTCAAGTTACTATTCTCAAGGGCCAGGAGAAAACATCTTTTGTGAGGCTAGCTCTCTTGTCTCCTCATATTCTGTCTCCCACATAGGATTTTGTTTCTTTGTAACCCTTTGCTGCTCCTGAGCTAGAGGATCTAGAAAATAATTGGAAATTTAACAGTGAGGTTAATTTTTTGCTACCATTTGCCTTTATTAGACTGAAAGAGTGTGTGCTTTCATCTGATTGCAATACATGCATGTACGGGTATGTATACAATACATGCATGTACAGGTATGTATGCATGTGTAATATGTACATATATGTGTATATACAATATATAAATTATAATATACATACATAAGTATATAAAATTGTAATGACATACATATGTATATATGTATGCATTGCAATATACATATATATTGCTATATATATATATATTATATATATATATATTTGAAGGAATTTATTAAGTAGTATTAACTCACACTATTGCAGGGTCCCACAGTAGGCTGTCTACAAGCTGAGGAGCAAGGAAACCAGTCTGAGTCCCAAAGCTGAAGAATCTGGAGTCCGATTTTCAGCATGGGAGACAGATGTAGGCTGGGAGGCTAAGCCAGTCTAGCCTTTTCACGTTTCCCTGCCTGCTATTCTGGCCACACTGGCAGCTGATTAGATTGTGCCCACCCAGATTAAGGGTAGGTCTGCCTTTCTCAGTCCGCTGACTCAAATGTTAATCTCCTTTGGCAACACCCTCACAGACACATCCAGAATCAATACGTTGCATCCTTCAATCCAATCAGGTTGACACTCAGTGTTAAACATCCCAACGAATATATATTGCAAGAAGAAATACATGTGTATTTTTTCTTACTATATTACCATATGTCAACTATAAGAAAATAGTGTGGAAGAAGAGAAGAAAAACCTTAATAAACACATAAGTAACGCCAGAAACATCCTTGTAGAGTTAGGATATATAATATATCTCTGTGTTTTAATCTTGCTGTTTCCCTGCCCCGCCCTCCCGCCACAGCCATGCTTCTAAATATGCCTGAATTAGGTACAGTACGGACTTGGCAAAAACTCTTTCCAGTCAAGGTGCATACTTAGGTAGAATTTTCTGTTTCAAGAGTGATTGATAAACAGATGGTGCATCAGTCAAGATTCTCCAGAGAAAAAGAAACAATTAAAAATGTGTAGACAGATGGATGAATGGATGGAGAAAGAGGCAGAGAGAAAGATAAATAGATTTATTTTAAGAAATTGGTTTATGTGAGTGCGGAGGCTAGTAAGTCCAAAATCTGCAGGATAGACCAGCAAACCGGAGACCCAGGGAAGAATGAATGTTGCAGCTCAAGTCTAAGGCAGTCTGCTGCCAGATTCCCTCTTCCTCAGGAGAGAAAGATGTTAGGAGAGGTCAGTCTTTTTTTTTTTTTTTTTCTGTTAAGGTCTTCCCGTGATGAAATGAGGCCCACCTAGATTATGGAGGTTAATCTGCTTCACTCAAAGTCTACTAATTTACATGTTAATATCATCTTAAAATTCCTTCACAGCAGAATTCAAAATAGTGTTTGACCAAATATCTGGACCTTAACATGTAAAATTATTAATTACAGAGGGACAGGTTATGGAAGACAAAGAACAATTTTTTTTAGCAGGTAAAGAATTAGGTTTATTAATTTTAGATAAACTGAAATTATCCTAAATTACTTTTAATTCAAATCAAAAGACGAGGAGAGATAATGTAGAATTGTAAACAGTGTCAAAATCATGTAAAACTGAGGAGACTCAAGGAATCAAAAAAATTAAAAAATTAAAAAAAAAAGTACTGGACAAGAATTATCAGTTCACTTCTGGACTATGAGCTTAAAATTTCTTTCTTCTCTGTATAAATATTACCTAAATCTCCATTTTTCTCCACCTTAGCATTCTTAGACATAGTGTCACAGTCACATAGAACAAAACACTTTAAGTTTTCCTGCAGGTAACATGGATCTCAAATATCAGCAGAGTATCATCTTTATTGTGATGTGTTACAGTCAAAGAAAAATATAAACTTTGTATCCTCAGTGGGATTTTCTTTCTGAAAAACACTGAAAGTCTATTATAAAGCATGTCATAAAAATCTCTCCCTCAGCCCTAGATTAGCCCATAACTACCTAGTGATCCAACGTGAAGTGTGATGTTATTACAGAAAATTCACATCCTCTTGTAAAAAAAAAAGGAATCTCAGTAAGACCTAAAGAAATAATAGAGGTCTTCTTTCACATTTGTTCTTTTCTAGAAGAAGATGAGGGCCATCTTAGACTCATTCAAGTTCTCAAATATAAACCAATCTCTCAAAGAATTTCCAACACTTCTGAGTGCAATGTAACTTACCTGTGTCACACAGACACTTCAATATTATATATTTTTAGGACCTCTCCATAAAAGAACTCATCCTGATGCCTTTTTACTGTGTTAATATTCAATATTATCAACTCTGAAGTATTTGATTTTATAGTAAAGTCTTGTCTGATTAATAAGGTAATTATTTACTTTTATATACTTAAAAAATATTCTGACTTCTTTACTATCTTTAAAGGTAGGATGAAAATGCTGGAAATTTGAAAATGTGTGTGAATATAATAAAGCAGGTTTAGCTTTCTGCACTATCCAGACAGGGTTCCACATGTGTTGTTCTGGGTTCCCATGGTAACTTAAATGGAAACTTTCAGAATGTCTGGAGTCCTTGATGTCCTGCAAATGAAGGAGGAGGATGTCCTCTAGTTTCTTGTAGCAGGAACCTGCTTAGGTGGCACCAACCCTTCCAAATGGAACAGTACATCTATAAAAGGAAAACTGAGGGCATGTACATCCTAAATCTGAAGAGGACCTGGGAGAAACTTCTGCTGACAGCTTATTCCATTGTTGCCCTTCAAAACCCTGCTGATGTCAATGTCAGATCGTCCAGGAATCTTGGCCAGTGGGCTGTGCTGAAGTTCGCTGCTGCCACTGAAGCTACTCCTATTGCTGGTCACTTCACTACTGAAATCCTCACTAACCAGATCCAGGCAGCCTTCTGGGAGCCCGGCTTCTGGTTACTGCTCTCAGGGCTGACAACCAGCCTCTCACAGAAGCATCTTGTGTTAACCTGACTACCTTTACTTTGTGAAACACATATTCTTCTCTGTGCTTTGTGGATGTTTTCCTCCCACACAGTAAAAAGGTAGCTCACTTAGTGGGTTTGATGTGGTGGATGCTGATATGAGATGGCTGTGTCCCCACCCAAATGTCATGTTGAATTGTAGTTCCCATAATCCCCACATGTCGTGGAGGAACCCAGTGGGAGATAATTGAATTGGGGGGAGGTTTCTCACATCCTGTTCTCCTGATAGTCAGTGGTGCTTTTTCCCCCTTTTGCTCTGCTCTTCTCCTTGCGGCTGCCATGTGAATAAGGATGTGCTTGCTTCCCCTTCTGCCATGACTGTAAGTTTCCTGAGGCCTCCCCAGCCATGCCAAACAGTTAGTTAATTAGACCTCTTTCTTTATAAATTACCCAGTCTTGGGCATGTCTTTATTAGCAGCGTGAGAAGTTCTGCACATGCATGGCACCGTCTCCTGGGAACACTCTTGGAAAGTCATGCCTGATTCCTACATCTAGAGAACCTGAAGAGATTGAAAAGGAAGAGCAGGCTGCTGCTGCTGACAAAGCTGTTACCATGAAGGAATTTCAGGGTTATTAGACTCTTCCAGATTCCAATTGCACTGCTGCTCAGCCTCGGATTGCAAACTGGTCTGAAGGTGGCAGGTGCCCTGTATGCCTGTTTAGCAGGTCCCTACGTAGGACTGGAGCAGAGCACTCAGCCTGCCATGGACACCTGATCTGCAGCTCCCACTGCTCTGGCCACTGAATGGGAAGGAAGAACCACTGAGTAGTTTTAAGCTGTTCTTCCAAAGACTCTTAAGCAACATGGAAATAAGGTTAACAGTTTTTTTGTTTTTGCTTTTTCCCCAAACTCAGGGCCAAATAAGGCTAACCAGGGATCATTATGATTAACATTTATTGAGCACTTACTATGTGCCAGGCCCTGTAAACTCAATTAAGGCATGGGCTTTCTCTGCATTAATTACTATAGCCCACCAAGTACCTAAAGCACTGCCTGACTTATAATAAGCATTTAATAAGTATTTATTGACTTGTTGGAGTCATTACTTCACCTAATCCTAATAGCAATATCTGAGTCAGATCCATTGAATTCCTCAATTTTCATATGAGATAGGCGAATCTTAGAGAGAATGAGATATGTGTCCAAAGTCACACATCTAGTAAGTGACATTGCTGGAACTGGAACTCATGTCTGTTTGAAGCCAAAGACTGTGTTCTTAATATCTATGTCATTTGAATTTTCAAAATTTACAAGACACCATGAGAGTACTAAAAATGCATGAACTGGATTATGTGGATGCTCTTTTCTATGTACATTTTTGAAAACCATGATGTGTCAGGCAGTAGTCCAGGTGCTAAAGTCAAATGGCAAGTAAGATAAATGCTTGCTGTCTTGGACCCCATTTAATATAATTAAAATAATGGTGGTTTGGCCAGACACAGAAAACAAATATCACATGGTTCTACTTATATGAGGTGTCTTCAGTAGCCATATCACAGAAACAGGCGGCAGAATAGAGGTCAACCAGGGGCTGGGGAGAGGGAAGAAATGGGAAGTTACTGTTTAATGAGTAGAGTTTCAGTGTGAGATGATGAGGCTAGTGCTGATGGTTGTACAACAGTTAAATGTATTTAATGCCACTAAACCATTTGGGTGAAAATTCTGAAAATGCTAAATTTTATTTTATATATATAACCACAATATTTTTTAATAATCATGGTTTAGAAAATGTTGAACAGAAATTCTGTTTAGGATAGTGATGCTTGTAAGATACTGGTTTTGGTTAAGATATAGTTTTGAGAAGTTAACAAATAGGTAATAATTATCAATACAAATCTGTTAGTCTAAAATCTGTTTTATTTTTAAGGTTCTCCATTTTACTAGGAACAATATAATTTTCCCAATTTTTTTTCTCAATCTTCTGTTTCATAAATTTTCCATACTTTCCAGCAGTTTTTGACCTTTTGTGGATCAGGAAAATCTTTAGAACTTAATGTCATTTAAAGTTGCCTTTCCACAAGGCATCCTTAGACTCACAAAAGTACATAAACATATGTGTATGTGTAAACAATTCTATAAAGAAAATCACTGGATTGAACCACAACATGAAGGTCTCATTAGTGCGCTTAATCAGAATGAGTAAATATTGTGTCCTAGGTTCTGCAGAGTGACATACAGATTTTTTTTTTCCTAGTGAATTATGTCTGAAAAAAAGGGATGGAAAAGCACACACTTGATTTCTGGGGAAGATAGAGAATGTTATACTTCATTCCAAACGACTCAAAAGAGGAAGTCCCCATGACAGAAGCAGGCCACTAAGCCTTTGCCGGCCTTGCTATTTACAAGATTTCTATCCTTTACACTGGCCTCTACATTGAAACCACATTTAATTCCAACCTCTTATTTTTTTTACATTGTTTGCAAATTTTACATATTTTACTAACAGCATATTATCACAAATCAGGATGGATTTTGTTACTTAATAAACAAAGGCAAAAATCTCAAACCTCTAATGTCAGAATTACGGGCATTAGCGGCACATCCACTTAGAAAAGCTTGGGTTTTTAAAAATATTAATATGGTACATGGAAAAGCTTTATCAGAACCTAATTAAAATAATATGTATTACTTTCTAAAGTAGAGCAGAGTGAAACTTTTTAAAAACAGGAGTTTGGATTGCAACAGCTAGGATTCATGGTTTCAAGATGCAGGAACCAGATATGACTTTTCTATGCAGAGTTGAGGGGATCTGTTGGAAGTGTTTAGACTAGGTGACATCAGGCAGCAGGAACAGCTTAGAAAACAGGCACCAAGAGCACTTTGAAGCCTAGATGGTGGGAACGACCTAATCAGAAAGGGACCATAACACCATGCAATTTCAGGGAGGCCATCGCTTAGTGTTTGCCAGGATTTGCTGGCTGTAACCATGACTGAACAGCGCTGCCACATGGCAACTAAATACAATTGAGCATCCCTCAGTGTGCTTCGCTCACTCAGGATTCAGAAATATGTTCTAGTTTTCTAAGAGTTAAACAAGTACAGATAAGTAGAACCTTATCTGTACTTATAAGGGATCAGTTTCCTAAAATTTTAGCCAGCAATACATAACGTTAATATATTCGCTGTATCCAATTGGTATCTATAATTAATGTTTTTAAATCGATTATACATACTATAATTTTCAACTTTTCTTGCTCTTTAGCGATCATAAACATGAAATCACACCTTTGTTGTGCCAGCTGTGTGTGTGTCTATATAGACACATATACACATATACACATACATAGACAAACATCAGTTTTGTCTAACTGATATTCAGATAAACACAAAACTTTAGAAACTAAAGGGAACTGTTATTTAAAACCATTTCATACACCACCAGAAGTTCATTACTACATTTTGAAACGCTGGGTTAGACAATGCTCAAAAACGCTTTAACAATTAAAAAAAAAATCTGGGCATTTAAATTACTCTGATTACAAATTTTAAAATTCTCAGTTTTTTTTTCTTTTCTATGAAGTTTACCACATTCTGCTTTAATAAATCTCTATATTTAGGGTTCCCTAAAAGCACAGTCTGAGTGGAGGATTCTGGTTCATGTAATTTTTTCCCCCTCAGGGGTAGGCTGGGAAGAGAAGTTTCTTTCAGGAGAGTAAGGACGAAGGAAGCAGGATAGGGCAGGAGACGCTAGCTTCAGTCTAATCACAGGGACAGGAGGAGCTCAGGAAGAACTGCACCACAGCACCACCTAGAGGCAGAGCCTTGCTGGTGAGTCATTGGCCATGGTCTACCCCCAGAATGGGTGTCTTATAGGGGTGGAGGGAAGGGGTACAAACCCTACCAGCCAAGCTGCTGGGAGTTACTATTATCCAACACTTAAAGAAGTAAAAGGCAAGGATATATGACACCATCTAAGCCCACTACACAGAAAAAGCCTAATAAATGCTACCAACATTTTTCCTACCTTAACACTCTTTGTCCTATTTATGAGCAAATCAGTCAAATTCTATGACTGTATGCAGATTGCATTTTGCAACCCAGTTTTTCTATTCGGATGTATATTCAGTGCTACATCATCTGGACCATTAACCAAGGATTTAGGTAGCACACTTTAAAAAAAAATCCTAATAAGTAATTTCAAACATTATTTTTAAACATAAAAATGTATATCTGAGAATGATGGTTTCCAGCTTCATACATGTCCCTACAAAGGACATGAATTCATCGTTTTTTATCGGTGCATAGTATTCCATGGTGGATATGTGCCAAATTTTCACAATCCAGTCTATCATTGATGGACATTTGGGTTGGTTCCAAGTCTTTGCTATTGTGAATAGTGCCACAATAAACATATGTGTGCATGTGTCTTTATAGTAGCATGATTTATAACCCTTTGGGTAGATACCCAGTAATAGGATGGCTTGGTCAAATGGTATTTCTAGTTCTAGATCCTTGAGGAATCGCCACACTGTCTGCCACAATGGTCAAACTAGTTTACAGTACCACCAACTGTGTAAAAGTGTTCCTATTTCTCCACATCCTCTCCAGCACCTGTTGTTTCCTGACTTTTTAATGTTCACCATTCTAACTGGTGTGAGATGGTATCTTGTTGTGGTTTGGATTTGCATTTCTGTGATGGCCAGTGATGATGAACATTTTTTCATGTGTCTGTTAGCTGCATAAATGTCTTCTTTTGAGAAGTGTCTGTTCATATCCTTCGTCTACTTTTTGATGGGGTCGTTTGTTTTTTTCTTGTAAATTTGTTCAAGTTCTTTGTAGATTCTGGATATTAGCCCTTTGTCAGATGAGTATATTGAAAATTTTTCTCCCATTCTGTAGGATGCCTGTTCACTCTGATGGTAGTTTCTTTTGCTGTGCAGAAGCTCTTTAGTTTAATTAGATCCCATTTGTCAATGATGGCTTTTGTTGCCATTGCTTTTGGTCTTTTAGAGGTGAAGTCCTTGCCCATGCCTATGTCCTGAAAGGTATTACCTAGCTTTTCTTCTAGGGTTTTTATGGCTTTAGGTCTAACATTTAAGTGTTTAATCCATCTTGAATTAATTTTTGTATAAGGTGTAAGGAAGGGATCCAGTTTCAACTTTCTACATATGGCTAGCCAGTTTTCCCAATACCATGTATTAAATAGGGAATCCTTTCCCCATTTCTTGTTTTTGTCTGGTTTGTCAAAGATCAGATTGTTGTAAATGTGTGGTATTATTTCTGAGGGCTCTGTTCTGTTCCATTGGTCTATATCTCTGTTTTGGTACTAGTACCATGCTGTTTTGGTTACGGTAGCCTTGTAGTGTAGTTTTAAGTCAGGTAGCGTGATGCCTCCAGCTTTGTTCTTTTAGCTTAGGATTGTCTTGGCAATGCGGGCTCTTTTTTGGTTCCATATGAACTTTCAAGTAGTTTTTTCCAATTCTGTGAAGAAAGTCATTGGTAGCTTGATGGGGATGGCATTGAATCTATAAATTGCCTTGGGCAGTATGACCATTTTCATGATAATTATTCTTCCTATCCATGAGCGTGGAATGTTCTTCCATTTGTTTGTGCCCTCTTTTATTTTGTTAAGCAGTGGTTTGTAGTTCTCCTTGAAGAGGTCCTTCACTTCCCTTGTAAGTTGGATTCCTAGGTATTTTATTCTCTTTGAAGCAATTGTGAATGGGAGTTCACTCATGATTTGGCTCTCTGTTTGTCTGTTACTGGTGTATAAGAATGCTTGTGATTTTTGCACATTGATTTTGTCTCCCGAGACTTTGCTGAAGTTGCTTATCAGCTTAAGGATATTTTGGGCTGAGACGATGGGGTATTCTAAATATACAGTCATGTCATCTGCAAACAGTGACAATTTGATTTCCTCTTTTCCTAATTGAATACCCTTTATTTCTTTCTCCTGCCTGATTGCCCTGGCCAGAACTTCAATACTATGTTGAATAGGAGTGGTGAGGGAGGGCATCCCTGTCTTGTGCCAGTTTTCAAAGGGAATGCTTCCCATTTTTGCCCATTCAGTATGATATTGGCTGTGGGTTTGTCATAAATAGCTCTTTTTTTGAGATACGTTCCATCGATACCGAATTTATTGATAGTTTTTAGCACGAAGGGCTGTTGAATTTTGTCAAAGGCCTTTTCTGCATCTATTGAGATAATCATGTGTTTTTTGTCTTTGGTTCTGTTTATATGCTGGATTACGTTTATTGATTTGCGTATGTTGAACCAGTCTTGCATCCCAGGGATGAAGCCCACTTGATCATGGTGGATAAACTTTTTGATGTGCTGCTGGATTCGTCTTGCTAGTATTTCATTGAGGAATTTTGCATCAACGTTCATCAGGGATATTGGTCTAAAATTCTCTTTTTTTGTTGTGTCTCTGCCAGGCTTTGGTATCAGGATGATGTTGGCCTCATAAAATGAGTTAGGGAGGATTCTCTCTTTTTCTATTAATTTGAATAGTTTCAGAAGGAATGGTACCAGCTCCTCCTTGTACCTCTGGTAGAATTTGGCTGTGAATCTGTCTGGTCCTGGACTTTTTTTGGTTGGTAGACTATTAATTATTGCCTCAATTTCAGAGCCTGTTGTTGGTCTATTCAGGGACTCAACTTCTTCCTGGTTTAGTCTTGGGACGGTGTATGTGTCCAGGAATTTATCCATTTCTTCTAAATTTTCTAGTTTATTTGCATATTGGTGTTTATAGTGTTCTCTGATGGTAGTTTTCAGTTCTGTGGGATCGGTGGTGATATCCCCTTTATCCTTTTTTATTGCGTCTATTTGATTCTTCTCTCTTTTTTTCTTTATTAGTCTTGCTAGCGGTCTATCAATTTTATTGATCTTTAAAAAAAATAGCTTCTGGATTCATTGATTTTTTTGGAGGGATTTTTGTGTCTCTATCTCCTTCAGTTCTCCGCTGATCTTAGTTATTTCTTGCTTTCCGATAGCTTTTGAAGGTGTTTGCTCTTCCTTCGCTAGTTCTTTTAACTGTGGTGTTAGGGTGTTACTTTTAGATCTTTCCTGCTTTCTCTTGTGGGCATTTAGTGCTATAAATTTCCCTCTACACACTGCTTTAAATGTCTCCCAGAGATTCTGGTATGTTGTGTCTTTGTTCTCATTGGTTTCAAAGAACATCTTTATTTCGGCCTTCATTTTATTATGTACCCAGTAGTCATTCAGGAGCAGGTTGTTCAGTTTCCATGTAGTTGAGTTGTTTTTAGTGACTTTCTTAATCCTGAGTTCTAGTTTGATTGCACTGTGATGTGGCAGACAGTTCGTTATAATTTCTGTTCTTTTAAATTTGCTGAGGAGTGCTTTACTTCCAACTATGGAGTCAATTTTGGAATAAGTGTGATGTGGTGCTGAGGAGAATGTATATTCTGTTGATTTGGGATAGCTGAAAACCATCATTCTCAGCAACCTATCGCAAGGACAAAAAACCAAACACCGCACGTTCTCACTCATAGGTGGGAATTGAGCAATGAGAACACTTGGACACAGGAAGAGGAACATTACACACCAGGGCCTGTCTTGCAGTTGGGGGTGGGGGGAGGGATAGCATTAAGAGATATACCTAATATAAATGACGAGTTAATGGGTGCAACACACCAACATGGCACATGTATACATTTGTAACAAACCTGCACGTTGTGCACATGTACCCTAGAACTTAAAGTATAATAATAATAAAAACAACTAAACTGTAAGAAAACAAACAACCCAATTAAAAATGGGCAGAAGACGTGAACAGACAGCTCGCCAAAGATAAACAGATGACAAACTTAAAGATGCTCCATAATCAAATGTTAGCAGAGAAATGCAAATTAAACAAGAATAAGATACCACTACATATCTATCAAGATGGCCAAAATCCAGAACATGAACAACACCAAATGCTGACAAGGATGTGGTGCAATAGGAATTCTCATTCATTGTTTATGGGAGTGCAGAATTGGTTCAGCCACTTTAGAGGACTGTTTGGCAGTTTCCTACAAAACTGAACATACTCTTAAAATACAACCCAGCAATTGTACTCCTTCACGTATAACCAAATGAATTGCAAACTTATGTCCACAAAAAAAAAGAACCCTGCACGTGGATGTTTATAACAGCTTTACTCAAAATTGCCAAAACTAGTAAGTAAACAAGATGTCCTTCAGTAGGTGACTGGCTAAACTGTGGTACATCTAGACAATGGAATATTATTTAGTGCCAAAAAGAACTGAGTTACCAAGCCATTACAAACACATGGAGAAAATTTAAGTGCCTATTACTGAGAGTAACCAATCCGAAAAAGGCTACATTATTATATGATTCTAACCATACGACATTCTGAAAAAGGCAAAACTATGGAGACAGTAGAAGATCAGTGGTGGTCAGGGATTAAAGGGAAGGAGAGATGAATAGGCAGAGCACAGAGGATTTTTTGGGCAGTGAAATTACTCTGTATAGTACTGCAATGGGAGAGACATGTCATTATACACATTTGCCAAAACTCATAGGATGTACAACACCAAGAGTGAACCCTAATATAAACTATGTGATAATGATGTGTCAATGTAAATTCACTGACTAACAAATGTTCATGCACCTGCACCTCCTCTGATGCAGGAGGTTGATAGTCGGGGAGGCTGTGCATGTGTGGAGGAAAGTGGCGTATGGGACAATGGAAATTCTATATGCTCTGCTTTATTTTGAAGTGAACCTAAAACTGCTCTTTTAAAAAGAGTCCATTTAAAAGACAAAACACTAAAAATTTTTAAAGTACTATCTTTATGTTCTAACATAAGTCATTACTCACTGATCTGGAGATACTCAAATGTAGTACTTTAAAAGTTTTTAAAATAATGAACTGAGACTACATACTTGATTCCTAAATTTCTAGGTGACCTGTTTTATAAGATAATCTTACATTAAGGGAAATTATAAAAAGATACAACATAAAAAATGTATATCATAGAGTAGTATGCAAAGTTTGCATGAATTTGTAAAATGAAACAGAAAGTTTTGTTTGGGATCTGGGTTTGGGTTTATGCTTTCTGGAACTCTAATGTATATGTTTATTCTCTTTTTCCATTAAGAGTATTTGCAAAGGATACCTTGAGTTATTTATTGAGGGCCTATTATTCCCTGGTGTTGCGCTAAGCTATTTATGTATACATGACTGCTTATTAATCCTCTCCCCAAATCCTTCCAGTTCAATGTTGTTATCCTCATTTAGAGAGAAGCAGAGTTGCTTGAACATCTATGATAACTTGCCACAGCTCTAGTTAAGGGCAAATTCGGAATTCAAAGCCAGGAGGAGTCCAAGGCCAAAGGCCACCTTCATGACCATTATAATTCTCCACTCCCAGGCAGTATGGACAGATATAGAAATTATCCACTGAAAGTTTATGGAGCCAGATAAATTTCATGAATTTTACAGTTTTTATTTTATTTAGTAACTAGCAGGATTTTGAGATTAATAATTTGGGCTCCAGAGTCAACTTGCCTGGGTTCAAATACACTTATTAAAAATAAATGAGGGTATGCTATACAGCTAGTGGTAATGTAAATTGACAAAACTTTCCTGAATAAAATGTGGCAACATGCATCAAAAGCTTTAAACATGTTAAAACCATTGTCCCAGGAATTTTACTTATAGAGTTTCATTTAAAGAAAATTTATTTAATGTACACAATAATTAATTACAAAGGCATTTAATTTCATTGTTGCTTTGAAAGAACCTAAGCGCACAACAATAGGGGATTGATTAAATGAGTAATAGGAAATTCACATATCACAGGGGAATGCCTCCTTCCTCACCTTTGTTTTGTAGCATTTTCCACAGTCTGCCTGGCTTCCTTTTCCACCACTTCCTCATCCTTAGAGCAGAGGACAGCCAGGTTTACAGTGGTCGGTGGGTTACAGGTATTGCGTAGACATGATCAAAGTTCCTCTGCTTGGAGAAGTTGCTTCTTTCCTTCCTTCTTCTATCCAGGGTCAGTGCAGGGCAGGGATTGCCTGCTCCCTGGCTTTAAGCTTTCCCCGAAGTGGTTTTTTCTCACAGCTCAACAAACTTCCAAGGGAGGCAGTGAGCAAGCCCATTTTTTCTCTCATTGTAAGCTGTGCCTGACAATTGTGCATTAATTAGGAATAGGGTAATAATCTGTTTCTCCACTTGCTGTCTATTTTTCAATTGAATTGGGTAGAAAAGACAGGTGCTACTTATTGAGCACTCTCAAAGACCCTCAAAAACACTGAGGAGAATATTATAACCATTAAAACTGACATATAAAAATACTTATGGCTGGAAAAGGTCATGACATTTTAAAGCAAAAAAGCAGGTTACACAAAAATATGTAATACATAGTTAAGAAAACTGGGGGGATAGCAATACATTGTGTTTATTTTTCTCTAGCTTATTCTGCATTCTCTAAATTTTTCTACAAATATTTATATTGTTAAAAATAAGAATAAAAATCTATATTTAACAAAACAATACAATAAAGGCGGAGAGTTTATTTAACTTTATGAGTCTCAGTTTTTTCCTCCCCTAAAATCCAAAATAACCCTCTTTGGGTTTTTGTGAAGACTTCATTGACTGATCTATGAAAAAAGGTTTGCAATTTTGTGCGTCATAGGAGGTGATCTGTTTTGAACATGGAGTCTCATTTTATAACTATAATTTCGATACCTTCCCATTAACTTTGGTAGTCACTACCACTTTAGTGTCAATTATCTAAGTGCAAAACAAAGCCAAAAAATCTTTACTTGATTCCATTGCTTGCTGCCAATATTGGTGAGATATTTGACCTCTAGGTTCAAGTATGATTTTGTTTCATAACACTAGTATTCAAAGTGTTCAAGATGAAGCTGGTATTATAAAATTTTAGACGATTTTCTTCCATAATCCAAAGGTAAATTAAAATTTCTTTCCTCTTCATAACGGACAAAAAACCTGTTTTCAGAGTTAATATGACAGTGGTATGGTTATAGCTTTCTTTTACTTCAAAAAAAAGTAGAGAATGGTATGGTGTATTTAAGTAGAAAGGAAACATGAGGATGAGACAGATTACTTCAAAAAGAAGTAATCTCCCCATTGACAGTCAAACACAGATAAATTTTTAGCCTCATTTGGTTTCTAAGACAGTTCTTTTTAAACAAAGAAAAAAAAATCATGTTTTGCACCCTCATTCTCTTGAACACATGGTAAATTAGTAGCAAAGTAATGATGAATGTGGAAGTTAATCAAAAGCAAAACTATAGTTTCCACACATATGTTTCTTAGGGAATTAATGATTTCCCTTTATTACAGTAAATGTGTCAAGACCATAAAATGTGAACAAAAATTTAAAGTGTAAGATTAAATGCTGTTGAAACTTTGCCTGACCCTTATTAATGCAACACTGTGTTTAAGCAGAAACCTGGGATAGAAATAGAAATTGTAAGAAAGTGCTACAGCCAGAAATTTTCCAGTAAAGGCCTAAGGAAAAATGAAGTAAATGATAATAGCCTTAAAAGAGAAGTCAGGGGAAGAGACATCACAATTCAATTTTAAACAAGGCCAGGGGCAGAAAATAGTACTATAAAGAATCAAATGTAACTGAGAGAAATAATCTTGTAATAAGTCAAAGAGTGGTTTTGAAGGAGAAGATTCAATAATCCAGTTGTTAGCTCTTAGCAGGAATCCATTAAAGGAGACATGCACTAAACTTTCTGCTTGAGCAAAAGTATGTTTCTTAAGGTAGAAAAGTTAGAAACAGTGCAAATGCTTTGACTAAATGAACTGATTGGATTGGTCAAGCAAGAACATTTTGGAAAACTATACTTCTTCAAAATGGAAAAAGGGAGTAGGGCTATTCAGGGAGCCAATGACCTAAGAATTTCTGTGGAAAATAAGTGTGCTTAATTTTATTTTTTAAATTGTATTTTTAGTCCCAGTATGAGCAAGACTCTACAATAGATTCTGGAGAATATCAAAGTGGAAAACAAGTGGGCCCTCCTGTTGAAGAGTTCATTGCCTAGTACAAGGTGTGAAGATGCCTGGAAGAGAGAGGAACCAGTTCTACCTAGAGGTAAGAAAACTTTTCATAGCTAAGGGTGTGGGATAAGAAGACAAGTTTTACGTAGAAGGTTTTCCAGCCTGAGAGTCGAACTTAGGCAAGACACGGAGTCATGTTCTAGGCAGGCTGATTATATATTTCAGATTAACCTGCAATATGAGAAGTCAGTGAGAAAGTGATTGAAAATAGAACAGGCCAGCAATGCAGGTGAGGGTCAGGTAATTAAAAATGTTGATACCATGCTAAGAAATTTCTACTTAAGCCTACACTAGTTGCAATCTACTTATGCAGGGGAATGGAATATGTTCAGCATCATGGTTTATAAAAGGTTACTCTGATATCAATGAAGAGGGAGACAGCCTATTGTAATGTTGAAAAACTCATGCTCTAGAAACAGGCAGATCTGGAACCAAATCATAGCCTTAATTTAAACCTTTCAGCCCTAAGCAGCCGTCAGTTTTTTCATACTTAAAAGTTGGATAATAGTATCCATGCTTGGAGTAGGGGAGGTAAGGTAGAGGGTACGAGTGTTAAGAGACAAATGAAAGGACTCAGGAATTAGAAATAGAGAAAAGGTAAACCTATTCAAGAAACTCAAAAGAAAATAAAATCAAGGACTTTCTGAGTGGTATGAGGTGGAAAAGGTGGGGAAAATGGAAGATGAAACTGAGCTTTCTGTTGTTGGGGAGGGAGGAAGATGGTGTATTACTCTCTTGACCACAGAGACTGCATTTGGAATCAGAAAGTCTAATGGAAGAGAAATTAGAACTTTCAAATCAAACCTTAACTATAAAATGTGACTATGTCTCTGGGAGAGGAAACATGTATTTCAGAGACATAATGTCTACATTCTATATTATTTCAGAGACATCCTGTCTGCATTCTATATTCCATGTTTTTCTCAAAACATAAATATAGAGAAAAAAATGAAAGATGTGAAAAATCACATACAGAGATAATAAATGTGCATTTTAAAACATAGTGAATTGATCCTTGAAGGATTGTGATAACTAAACATGATTTATAAAGAAATTCAAAAATCTTATTTACTTTTCAGTATACTATTAATAATGCAATATTTCTCCATGCTTGATTTCACTGATATTTTTGACTACTTTAAGATTCTGGAAAACATAAAACACTGTTATGAGTAATTATGTTTTTCAATTTGCTTATCTGTACACACAAATAAAAAATATGGTTCTTTCAAGCATCTATAAACAATCCAGTCTCAAGTACAAATGGGCTTCAATGTAACATGTTAATTTGCTAAAATTCTACAACATTTCCCAAGAAAATAACAGTTTTAGCATTTTTACTAGGTGGCTTTTTTATTTTTTTACTGCACTTTAGAAGTCAGCCCTGTGCAATTTAATCTTTCAAAGAATCCTTCTGCTGATAAACTACAGAGAGTACATGTGGCTGATTTGACCCAAACCTTTCAGTTAATAAATATGAGACAGAATCTTATAAAAGGAAATGCAATCAGGATTTTCACAGAAGGTTTTTCCTGAAGGGTAAAAATAATAATGGTGTTTGACTCACTTTCATACCTGGGAGCCGAAGATGTCCTTGCCAAATATCTTCTTGGCAGAGCTCTAGTTGGACAGACACTTCCAAGAGATAAGCAAAGCATGAAAGATAGGAACATCGGACAAAATGAAAGGAAATGAAAGCATTTCCTAAAGCATTTAAAATGATGACATAAAAAAGTTTGTTTATATTTATCAAGCATGAGTTAGGTGACTTTTTAAAAATGTAAAATGAACTTCAGGATATTTATTACCAAGCTGGTCCAGACAGTTTGCATTCATTCATTTATTCGTTCATTCATTCATTTATTTTTTTAGTTATTACTTAGGAAGTGAGTCTAAAATAAGGATAAGTCACCATAATATTTTTAAGCAAATATTCTCTAGTTTACTGTATGCATTATTTGGCCTACTAAAATTAGCTTGCAGTAACTCATCCAAACACAGCCTCACTAGCTCCATGATTGTTTAGTGGAATAAGGATGGAACATGGGAGTATGATGTAAAATGGGCTATATCCTCGATATCTCATGAGCACCACTCTGGCACAGGCTTCCACCAGCAAGGGTATCCTAGTAGCAGCAAACAGGCATGAAGTTTTTCATTATGCACATCTGACAGTGATACCATGTGATATCAATAAGCAATGGCACTGGCATCCGAAATCTGTCTCACTGGGTTTGGCAGAAGGACCTAGAGACAGTATTAGATTTGTTTCCCAGAAGAGAAAATGGGGTGTTCCAATGAATAATTGGAAAAAATCTATATCTATATATAATATATTACATATATGTAATATATTATATATTATAGATATATAATATATTATATATCTATATAATATCTATATATAATAATATATATAATAATATTATATTATATATGTAATATATATAATTACATATATATGTAATCTATATATAATATATTATATATATGTTATATGTATAAAAATATATATTTTTTTTAAAAAAGAGGACTGACCAGCTACCCATCCGACGTTGGTAGAACAGGTCAAAGTGGTTTGGTGTTTTTCAATTTTACCAAAATGGGAACAGGCTGACTATATTATTTTCTATGCTTTTTTCTACTTAATACATCATGAGCATCTTCCCATGTCTGTGTCTATCATGGTATGGTCATTTTTAATGGCAAGGAACTTCTTTTTAGTCCAGGCTTCTTTTTCTTCTAAAGTTCAATATTATGCTGCCGTTACATCAAGGCTTTATGGAAGATAATTTCCATTAATTTGACAGATCATTGTCTTGTCAGCTTCGGATAATTAAGGACTAGCCATTAGTCCCTGTACCTATTGTGTAATCTCTTTTGCCTCATCAGGTTTGTGAATTTTGCAGTGCTTGCCAATCTACAGTTAGCTTAATTAAAATCAATGGAGTCGAAAGTTGGTGTGTTCTCTTTCTCTTTCTCTGAAGGATTCCATTTTCCAAAACACCATAAGCAAATAAATTGGCATGTGGAACTTTCTTCAGCCGTATAGTAGTCAAACACACTTAACCGTGTATATTTAACTCCCAGCAAAATTATCCCATTTTGCATTTGCTAGCTAGCCAGTAAACTCCAGTTTTCTTGCATCAGAGGAGGATGCTCACCCATAGATTTTATAGTCAGAAGTAGTCCAATTGCTAGTAAATACCCTCAACAAAAGACTCAGAAAGTGAAATCAGTGCCAATGCTATTTTCTTCCCTCAAGCTGAGCTACAGCGTTCAATTCTCCAAATGTGAAGTAGCTGGCAAATATGTTGCTGTTGTTTTCTGAATTTAAGCTGGGAAGATAGTAACTAGAGCCTAGGAGAAGAATTTTCAACTAATGAAGTGTTGTTAGTATAAGACTTTCAAAAATACTAATCCCAACATTTCTGTGATTTGCAGCTGGCATCAATTGACATATCTTTGATTTTCTCTATAAAAACAAAGACTGAACTGGCCAAATTAGCAGCTCAGGGTTATGCTGATCTTCCAGGCTGGAGGCCTTGTCCAAGATAACATCATGAACATTTTCTACCTCCTACAGAACAATAGTACACTTGCAATCTGCCAGACATAGGACTGAAATGCAGAAACATTAAAACAATAATTAGTAACTCTGATTTTACTAATGCCTGGGCAGCTCAAATTTCTTGACAGTTATAACCCTAAAATATCTACTTGAACTAATATATACTTTGTTATGCATATCTATTTAAAACATATTTTGATAAACATGTATAGTGAAATATATTATTGTCTGTAATAAAAGGGAAATCCCAATATGTTAACGATGTAATGAACTGTAAAAAGTGATCAATATTGTTTTTTCTGCATGTTGACCAATGTATGGACCTATTTTTTATCTTCATTCTCATTCTTTCAGAATAAAAAGCAACATCTATTTAGTACAAGCAAATAACTTGTGGGAGTTTTCAAGAATATACAAATGAAATTAATTTAGAAACATATCAGACACCCTACCTATGCAAATGGTATTACATTGTGTTAATCTAGTTCTAAATTATGTGTTTAACATCATTCTACTTCAGAATTATTTTGAATCTTTTTATTTATCAATAATAAAACTTTCTAAGATTTTAAATATAAAATACAAAGCTGCCATTTTGAAGTTGTATTTCCATTATTACATGATAATTAGTTGTATAATTAAAACATGTGGGGTCAAAGGTCAGATATTACAATCCAAGGGATATCACAAAGGATATTGTATTTTTACTCCAAATATGTATATTAACAGCTATGGCTGTTACACAGAACATTAAGCTAAAAGAGTCCAATGGAAATTGGAATAACATTTGTTGCAAATAAGAGGTATAGTGAAATTTCAAGATGATTCTGAAAATATTTTATTTATCTGGACTTATGATAACAAATCTTAGAGAATAACTGAGAGAGTGCACTCAAGGAAGTAAATAGCTCTATTAAAAACAGTAACCTGATGATGAAGACTCAACAAATGAAGACAATGATATCCGTGGATGCTTTTCAGACACTCTGTTATTCTTTGGTGGTGACTCCACTATTCTTTATGAATAATACAATTAGTGCAATTTTGAGTCCTTTCATCCCTGCCAATTATCCTAATATTGGAAAATTTTCTGTTTAACACAAAAATATTAAGAACTCATTTGAGAGTATCTTCACTGAGTGGTTTATCAAGCACTAGAATAGCTCCAGAAGTAGGAGTTAAATACTTCCCAAGAGAATTCAGTCCACTCTAATATCATTTCAGTGTTAGAAAAAACACCCTTGCACTGACTTGAAAATTATATTCCTAGATCTTTTATCCAGGACACTTGGGGTCACAGAGAAAAAATATTTGTCTTATTCTTAATCGATCTACAAATAGAAGTGTGCTCAAAATAGTAGCAACAATATATTTCATTACATATGCTTTTATATATAATATATATAATTTCATATATAATATTAGATATATAAAATTTTTATTACATATATGATTATGTAACAAAGTATATTGATGCTACTATTATGTTATTTTATGAGTGCTTATATATAAGCACTTATATATGCTTACATATTAGTGAATGATAGCAATGATAAAAGTGACAAGGAGGGAAGAATTATGATTATTTTATTATTATAAGGTACTCACACACTACCTGTGGAGTGGTATAATGTTGTTTGACTATGGATTTTAATTAGTTATAAATGTATATTGGAAACTCTGGTGCAACCACTGAGAAATGTAAAAAAGGAAGCATACTTGATATGCTAATAATAAAGGAGCAAAGATGGAATCATACAAAATGCTCAATTAAAGCCACAAAAGGCAGTAAAATAGTGGAAGACAAACTAAAAACAAAGAAAAAGTGAAACAAATATGAAACTAACAAATGTGGTAGGCATTAATTCAACTAAATCATTAGTTACTTCAAACATCAATAGTCTAAATATATCAGTTAAAAGACAAAGATTGTCAAAATGGATTAAAAAAAAAACCTTCCCAAATGTATGTTGCCTTACAAGAAACATGCATTAACTACCAAAGCACATACAGAAAGATATACTATGCTGATGCTAATTTTTAAAATGGGAATAGCTATATTAATTTTAAACAGACTAGACTTCAGAGCAAAGAAAGTTATCAGGGCTAAAGATGGGCATTTCATAATGATTAAGGGGTCAATTCCTTAAAAAGACATGACAATCCTTAATGTATATATGTCTGATAATGGAGCATCAAAAAACGTGAGGCAACATCTAATAGAACTGCAAGAAGTAAAACATGAGTCCACTCTCATAGTTGTTGACTTCAACATCCCTCTATCAAAAATGGACATATCAAGCAGGCAGAAAAAAGAATAAACACAACACCATCAATTAACTGGATATAATTGACATATATTGACTGTTTTATGATTAAACAACACACTATTAAAGTAGACGTGAATTAAAGAAGAAATCCCAAAAACAACAAAATAAGTATTTTGAACTAAATGAAAATTAAATACAACTTACAAAGTTTGTGGGATGTGTTGAAAACAGTGCTTAGAGAGAAATTCATAGCATTGAATACATTTATTAGAAAAGAAAAATTTAAAATTGATTACCTTATCTATAACAAACTCACAGCCAACATTATACTTAATGAGGAAAAGTTGAAAGCATTCCCTGTGAGAACTGGGATAAGACAAGGACGCCCACTTTCACAACTTGTATTTAACATAGTACTGGAAGTCCTAGCCAGAGCAGTCAGACAAAAGTAAGAAATAAAGGGAATCCAAATTAGTAAAAAGGAAGTCAAAGTATTCCTGTTTGCTGATGATATGATCTCATACTTAGAAAACCTTAAAGACTCATCCAAAATGCTTCTAAAACTGGTAAATGAATTCAGTAAAGTTTCAGGATACAAAATTAATGTACACAAATAAGTAGCACTGATATACACCAACAGCAACCAAGCTGAGAATCAAATCAAGAACTCAACCCCTTTAACAATAACTGCAAAACCCCACAAAAATATAACAACAAAAAACTTACTAATATACTTAACCAAGAAGGTGAAAGACCTCTATAAGGAAAACTACAAAACACTGCTGACAGAAATTATTGACAACACAAACAAATGGAAACATATACCATGCTCATGGATGGGTAGAATCAATATTGTGAAAATGACCATACTGCCAAAGCAATCCACAAATTTAATGCAATTTTCATCAAAATACCACCATCATTCTTCACAGAATTAGAAAAAACAATCCTAAAATTCATATGGAACCAAAAAAAAAAAAAAAGCCCACATGGCCAAAGCAAAGAAAAAGAAAAAATCTGGAGGCAGTACATTACCTAAGTTCAGAAGTTCAGAAGTTCAGATGATACTATCAGGCCATAGTCAAAAAAAAAAAAAAGGCATGGTACTGGTATAAAAACAGGCATATAGACCAATGGAACAGAATAGAGAACCCAGAAATGAAACCAAATACTTACAGTCAACTGATCTTTGACAAAGCAAACAGAAACATAAAATGGGGAAGGGAACACTATTCAACAAATGGTTCTGGGGTAGTTGACAAGCCACATGTAGAAGAATGAAACTGAATCCTCACCTCTCACCTTATCCAAAAATAAAATTAAGATGGATCAAAGACTTAAATCTAAGACTTGAAACCATAAAAATTCTAGAAGATAACATTGGAAAAACTCTTATAGATATTGGCTTAAGCAAAGACTTCATGAACAAGAATCCAAAAGGAAACACAACAAAAACAAAGATGAATAGATGGGACTTGATTAAACTAAAAAGCTTCTGCACAGCCAAATAAATGATTAGCAGAGTAAACAACTCATAGGATCAGAGAAAATATTCACAACCTGTACATCAGTCATAGGACTAATATTCAGAATCTACAAGGAACTCAAGCAAATCAGCAAGTAAAAAACCAAAACAATTTCATCAAAAAGTGGGATAAGGACATTAATAGATAATTCTCAAAAGATGATATACAAATGGCCAATAAACATATGAAAAATGCTCAACATCACTGATTATCAGGTAAATGCGAATCAAAATCACAATGTGATACCATCTCACCTCTGCAAGAATTGTCATAATCAAAAAAATAAAAAATATACATTGGCATGGATCTGACGAAAAAGGAATGCTTTTACGCTGTTGGTGGGAATGTAAACTAGTACAACCACTATGGGAAACTGTGTGGAGATTCCTTAAAGAATTAAAAGTAGATCTATAATTTGATTCAGCAATCCTACACCTAGGTATCTACCCAGAGGTAAATAAGTCATTATTCATAAAAGATACTTGTACACACATGTTTATAGCAGCACAATTCACAATTGCAAACATATGGAACCAGCCCAAATGTCATCAATCAACAGTGGATAAAGAAAATGTGATATAGATATGTGTGTGTGTGTGTGTGTGTGTATATATGTGTGTGTGTGTGTGTGTGTGTGTATATATATATATATATATATGAAATGAAATACTACTCAGCCATAGAAAGGAACAAAATAATGACATTTTGAGCAACCTGGATGGAATTGGAGACCATTATTCTAAGTGAAGCCACTCAGGAATGGAAAACCAAACATCATATATTCTCACTCATAAGTGGGAGCTAAGCTATGAGGATGCAAAGACATAAGAATGATATAATAAACTTTGGGGATTTGGGGGAAAGAGTGGAAGGAGGGTGAGGACGAAAACACTACATAGACATTGGGTACAGTGTACACTTCTTGGGTGATGAGTGCACCAAAATCTCAGAAATCACAATTAAAGAATTAATTCATGTAGCCAAACACCACCTGTTTCCCAAAAACTTATTAAAATAGAAAAAAGTCACCTTAGAAAACTAGAACAAAAGCAAATCAAATCCAAAATAAGCAGAGGAAAATAAATTAAAATTAGAGTAGAAATAAATGAAATAAAAATAGGAAATCAATAGAGACCTCAACAAAACCAGAAGATGATTCTTTGAAAGGTCAAATAAAATTGATAAGCATCTAGCCAGGTTAACTAAGAAATCAGGTATTCAACATTATTCACACAAACGAAAATAACTTAAAGTGGTATATTTAAAATATAATTGCAGTGTACAAAGGCATTGCAGTATACAAATATATTGCAGGTAAAAATCACAATATTTAAAAGATTTACCAAAACCTGCTTGACTGTGTAGACACTGCCTCACTTCAGCAAGTTTTTTTTATAATGACTATACTAAATTATCTGCCTGAACGCAAACTTATTCTTTTTCTTTAGGTGAAATTTTTGATTCAAATTTCTGAAATCCAATAATGTCACCTAGGCCAATAATAGATCAATCATGGTGCCTGTCAGGTTCTTTCTAAGCCCCGTTAGCGCTCTTTTAGGTGTCATCCATTAATAGACACTGCCTTGACACCTCCAATGTATTTTTTGTCAGATTAGTTTTCCCATGCATTGGGTCCATTATCAATCCTTAATAATGAGAAAAACATGAAATTTAAAATTTAAATTTATCTTTTAAACATTGGAAAAGGATGGTTTAATTCCCTAGGTCGTTAAATGACCAGGTTTTACATTCTAACAGTGAGATATATTAGCTGTTCATTTGAAAAGGAAACATTTAGTTTCCAGTCTTTAGGGACCTCATTGCAAACTTTTATTTACAAAGCCAGTTGTACATGTCCATTATTGTGTATCATTTTTGAACTTTTGCATTATATTTCGTATCACCACAGTTAAGGGTAAAATAACAAGACTATGGCATCTGTGTTTTGATTTAGATAAACAAATGGGGAAATAGTGCAGAGAAAAGCCAACTAAAGAAATTTTAATTGTTCTTGTATAAAGCCCCAGTTTACAAACAGGTTGAACCAATTCATTTCTGCAGCTTACATATCTAAATTTGTGACCACCTGTAACATATGAAACAAATATGATATCCCTATTAATCATCTGAGTTGTAAATATGAACTTAAGGATTGGTGCAAATTCAGTGTCCTGCACAAAAGTCTTCATTTAAAACAGAAGAGAGATTATGGTGGTGAATTCCCCAGGATGTTCAACAAACAGAGAAGAGGCCAAAGCATCTTGTCTCAGTCTTTCTTCTTGTTTTAGTTCATTCTTACACTGCTAAACAGCACTACCCAAGACTGGGTAATTTATAAAGAAAAGAGGTTTAATTGACTCACAGTTCCACATGGCTAGGAGGCCTCAGGAAACTTACAATCATGGCAGAAGGAGAAGCAAGCACATCTTACAAGGTAGCAGGTGCGAGAACATGAGCAAGAGCAGGGAAAACTGCCTTTTAAAACCATCAGATCTCATGATAATTCACTCACTATCCATGAGAACAGCATAGGGGAAACCCTCTACAATCCAATCATCTCCCACCAGATTCCTCCATTAAAACGTGGGGATTACCAGTACCACAATCCAAGAGGAGGTTTGGGTGGGGACACAGACAAACAGTATCACCTTTTATTTATTACAATTTTGTATCATCCCTAGCAAATTGTTCCAAATTCTTGCCCATCCCCCATCAATGTCTAAAATTGCAGTTGTAACTGAGAATACTTGCTAAAGTTTTACTTATACTTGCATATAGAATGGACTCAAGATATGAGCACTGTTCGTCACAATTTTATAAATGAAGACAAAACAGGTATTGAATCTTCACCCTGTTTTCTGGATGCCCAGTTTCATGATAAATGCCTGCCTTGGTTCATGCATCAGTACTATTTCCACTTGGCTTCCTTGGACATCACTTTCGCTTAATTTTTCTCCTACCTCCCTAGTCCTTTTCTCTTGAACACTCTTGATAATCCTACTTTATATCCCTGTCATCTTAAAATGTAAGTGCCCCAAGCTCTTGGTATTTCTCTTCTCCTTTTGTGCTTTAGTAACTCAGTATTTTCTAGAGGCTGGCAGCATCCACATATATCTCCAGATAAGACCTCTGCTAGAAAAGCTAGACTCATACCTATTTGCCTCTTTGCTTCTCTATTTGGATGTTGAATAACCGTGTAGAAAATAACAAGACCAAAACCCAGGTCCTGATTTTTCACCTTCAAATCAGCATCTCTTATATTTTTCCAACCCAGTAAATGACAGCTACACTCTGCCTCATGCTAAAAAATCTTGGAGACATCTTCATTCAACCTTTTGTCTTGTATTCTACATCTAATTTATCAGGTAAAGCAGTTACCTGTACCTTCAGAGTACAGTTAAACAAAATCCTACCCTTTTTTCTTGGTCCTCCCTGCTATGATTCTAGTCCAACCCACTAAACTCTTTTGCCTGGATTATTAAAATACTCTCCCTGATTCCTTTTTGCTGCCTACAAAGCCAGAGAAATCCTGTTAAAACACAAGATTAATGTTGTATAATTCCTTTTCTCAAAATACTTAAAAGACTGCTGATTTCAGTTCCCTGGATATGTGTAAGACACAATTCCAAAACAGACTGGATTAAAAAAATATGTATTACTCCCTCTCAAGGTCCTGGGAATCAACTAGGCTCAGCTGGATTGTTTTGGTTCAGGATCTGTCATGTGACTGTAGTCAGATGGAGGTCGAGGCTGAAGTCATCTTGATGTCTTCCACAATCACAGGTTTGGTGCCTGAGCTGGCATGACACAACTACGTGAAAGTTGGAACAGCTGGGATTTATCTGGCATCTCCTGTCTTACTTGTGAGATTTTTCAATGTGCTTTCTCCAATTCAGCAGCCTCAAGGTAGCCATATTACTTATATGGTAGTTGGTTTTCTCTAGAGGGAGGAAACAAAGAAAACAGTGGAAGTTGTATGTTTTTTATTAACTAGCCTTAGAGGTCGCGTAGCATCATTTCTACCATAGTACATGTGTAAAAGAAGTCATAAGTCCAGCCAAAATGAAGGCAAGATGTAGAGACACCTCTCAATGGGAAGAATGCTAAAGAATACATGGCAGTTTTTTAAAACTACCCTACTCTTCATCTCAGTTAAAGCAAAAGCCAAAATTTTATCAATGGTCTGCAATGGGAAATTGTAGCAAATCTGACCACTGCTTGCTTTTAAAAATCAAGTTGGATTACAACAGTCACATTTGTTGGTTTACATACAATAATGTGCTTTGTATTATAACGCCAAAGGTGAGTCCTTGTGACAGAGACAGTGTGGCCTGCAAAGCTGAACCTGTTTATAATCTGGCTCTTTAGGAGACAAGTTTACTAACCCCTGGTCTGCAGTCTTGCACACACACATCCTGCTCCCCTATTTGCTCTCTGAAATTCATCTCTCTAATACTCTGTTCCTCACTGTATAGTTTAGCATATATGCCACCTTGCTGTTCCCTCTGCCTAGCATGCTCTTCCTTCAGATATCCAGCTAGCTCGCTTCTGCATCTCTTTCATGTATTTGCTCAAATTTCACCTTTTCAGTGAGTCTTTTTCTGAATGCTCAATTTAAAATTCACCCCTATTTCCCAAAAACTCCTTATCTGCCTTCTCTGAGTGATTTCCCCCCACTTACAATATTCTCATGTGCTATAGATTTAACTTATTCATATTACTTATAGTCTATTTTCCTCATTAAAATGCAAGCTCCATTAAATCATGGATTGTTGTCTATTTTGTTCTCTGATGCATCCCAGAGCCTACAACAGTGCTGGCATGCAGTAGGTCCTCAATAAATATTTTGTTGAATGAACAGAGGCATGCATGCAGTGACTAATGAAATAACACAAAACGAATAAGTGAAATTCATAGGCAATATTATAAAATAAAATTTATTAGCTGTTTTGAGTTATATAAGTAGAACATAGAAGTGAATTAAAGCTTTAAGTAAGAGGGAAGATCCTGATGTTAGTATTGATTCCCTTTTCCCCACGATGAATGATGTTTTGAAGATCTCGATGCTAACATTAGTTTAAACTCATTCAATACTGTCATAGGAGAGAGAAAATCGTTTGAGATCTTTGATGTTAATATTCCAATCCCTCACCTCTGTCTGTTTGGACTCATCAATCACTTTGGGAATAAAACTGGAATAGTGTGCAAATTCATGATGAGGTGAGGGGTTTTAATATAGAAGATATTTTCTTCTTTCCCTTGATGTCTCAGAATAAAATGATGAAACTAGAACAAGAGAGAAACTTTGATTTTTGTATTTCAAATTTCTATTATTTATTATTTAAGAGTATATGATTTGGAGTCAGGGTAAAATTGAGTCCACACCTCAACTCTGTAATTTCACAGCTATTTGTTCTTAGAAAAATTCCTCAGTGTTTTAGATCCTCAAGTTCTTTCTCTCTGAGAAAATGAAGACAGTAATATCCATGTCATGCAATTTTAGGAAAACTAAATGAAGTTAGATTTTGAAAACTGTACTATATTTAGAATAGAACCTGGTACATATCTTCTCAGTAATGATAGCAGAATATTTCCCACATCTATTTTCAATAGTAATGACCACAACAGACAGAAGTTTTTCACTTACTTGGTATGACCTTAAAAAACGAAATTCAACATAATGCCACCTCTAGAAAGAAGTACATTAATAGTGGACAAATGTCTACTAAGTATAACTGACATAAAAGGCAGTAAGAGATAACAAAACAAATGGGGTGAAACACCAAGACAGTTAAAATATTTGTCTTTATGACTTGCCTATTTGAGCAAGAAATTATTTTCTGGATGTCAGTATGTAAGGAAAGTTTAGATGAACATTTTCAGTGGTTCAATAGTTATAGATTCAGAGCTTTTGTTTATTTGTTTTGTGCTCAGTTTGTTCTTGTGTTTGTAGACATCTCTCACATTACAAAAAGAATTACAGAGAGAAAATACTATGTTCTTCAGAACAAAAAGCTAGTCGGTAGTGAGTGGCACCAAATCTCATGGGTTATTTAAATTCAATCGAATGTTATTTAATTGATATCAGTTATGTGTCAGATATTATGGGCGGCATTGAGGATAAAATAATATATGAAACACACTTCTGTCTTTTTTAAAGTTCAATGATTTGTTGCCTAACTTTGAGAAATACTACCCTTCACCACAGAATCACAATTCACATCAGTGTAACTATGTCTCGGAGAAGTACTGCAATAAAGGAACTGTGTAACTTCCTTATCACTCAGTGTCTCAAACTTATTTGAGGAGACTGCTTCTTTGTGTAACATCCACAACTAATATGCTATCTAACACATTCATGTCCAATTTCATTGTATCCTATCTCCACTGATTAGAGATCCTTCAAGTAACCCTGAGGTTATTTGCTTTATATATTTGGCTTCTGACTAAGCATTGATTTAGAATCAGTTTTCTCAACAAAACTGACTTTGAAAACCACAAGCAACAACTATCACCTTTGATCTTCACAGGCATATGTGAGGGAAATAAATGACTGGCATGAGGTTGTGCAGCTGGTGAATTTGAGACTCAACCATATGAGTAAAAACAATTTGAGTAAAACACAATGAATTTAGACTTCATTTATTCTCATTTTGAAATAATTTGCAAAAGTGTTAGACTAGGGATTTATATTTTCACTACCTATGAGGAAATAAAGCAAGCAAATTTGGACCGAAACTACAAAAACCAAAGGATTCAAATTATCATCAAGTGCTTTAAAAGTCACATTTTCAGTATCCTCATCATCCAACAAACACTTAAATTGAAATGACAAATGATCTCATTCAGTATGGCTCATCAGAAGAGAGGTTTGACTCAGAGACATTTGTTACTAGTTGTTATCTCTTATTATAGGAATTGCCATAATGAGACAAGCTCACACATCGTGGATTTCTATCAGTAAGAAGAAAAATAGGGATTTTTGTGAGAAGACAATGCCGTCCTTTTAATGTTAGCATCAAAAGCTCCAGGATAAAACTTAATTATTTTTATCTTTGCATACAACCAGTTAGCGAGTTGTCATGAACGAGCTGCCTTTTGAGGAGGGATCCCACTTTATAATCTAGTTAGCTTTTTTACCCAAGAAATTGATTGACCTAAGTGCCATACTATTTTGAGATGATCAATTTGGATTGGAAATTTTTAGAAACATGTTATTTCCAATTTCTTGCTCCTTTCTCAGGTAGAAGCAGAATAGTAGATCCCTCGCATAATGTTTGGCACATAATTTGTGCTCAATTATGGAGAGTTGTCATTACTATTATTAATAAAAATGCATATAAAATATATACTAATATATTGTTATTATACACAAAGAGTACACTAGATACCATGCCTTCGGATAGAAGTAGTATTTCTTTCTTAGCATCCCAACTTGTACATGGTACCTTTTTGTGCCTTATTACCTATAATACTTTTTAAATTTTGTGTGTTTACTTTTCTGCTTCCCAGAATACAATAAGCATTCCTTGTGGGTAAAAATACTGTCTTTTATCTCTGTATCCTTAACTATACCCTGCAAATGTTTGCTGTAAGAATTAACAAAAATAAATAAATAAATAGTTAAACTACATTTGTTACTTCTTTAAAGATAGCATCTGTGTGAAGAACCTACTCAATTCAATATGCATAGTGTTTAAATGATGTTGCAACATGTCCAGCTTGGAGTCCTTATAACGTGTCGACTTCCAAATATTCACACATCTTACAGGGCAGCTAGTTTGCCCCAGAGCAAGCATTTCAAGCCATAGGAAATGGGAGCAGGCTCTTCTAAAAATGTAAACTTTAAGCTGGCACCATGTCATTTCTACCACATTTTACTGGTGAAGCAGTCACAGAGCTAACCCAGGTTCAAAGAGAGAAGCAATAAATCCCATCTTTCTATGCAGAAAGTGAGAAAGACATCGTTGTCGTCATTAATTACCCACAGACTAATCGGTATCCTCATTAATGACATTTGTTTAGCTTGATATACTCTTGGCTTTGACAATTAACAAAAATAGAAAAAATAGAAGGAAAAAAACAATATGGCATGCAGTAGTCATAATTACATTTTCATTTGTGTTGCTATCCTTGATTACTATACATATAAGAAATTATCTGTCAAGGAAATAAATCATCCTTGTATTGTTTCCAGAGATGAAAATCAATGAGTTTACCTTTAGCTACAAATATAGCCACTCTTTTTTTTTTCCTGTAGACATTAAACATCAATTTGTGGAGACAGTTTTGTAAACAAAGGAATCTGAGCAGATACCTGACTCAATATTAATAAATGAAGTTGACATAAGACCTGTGATTGGTCTGTGATGACAGAAAGCAAATAGCTTTTCCTCCTGATACAACTAAAAGATTACCTTGCTAAGCATTTATTTCAAGGATTGGCAAAGAATGTGTTATAACACAGGTCTGTATGCATAATGGAATAAACGCCTTGAGTGTCATTCAAAGGAAGGATAGAGAAAAATCATATAGAATCAATATATTTTTAATAGTAAAATATATTGTTAAATTTTCATATAACAATCTTAATTTTTTATTAAAATAAAATTTTTTAAAAATCAATCTTTCAATTTTTTTTATTAAAGTAGAAATTATAAGTCAAAAGTGGTGATGGATACATTATTTAGCAGAAAATCCTTCAGAGACCACAGGAAAATCCAGGTTGTTGGAGGCTTACTGCTGAGAAGTAAGAAAGGAGGGAGCAGTGAGTACATCAATTTAACCACAGGAATGGTTGAATTAACTTGGAGGCCCTTTATCTAGAAGAGAGGTGTTTTTTCCTTGCTTAATAAAAGGAAGTTTATAAAACTTACAGCATCATTGTAATTGAGAAATGTATTTTGAAAAATGCATCAGAATAATAGGTTTTTCTTAGATGAAACTAAACCACAGTGTTTAAATATTACATGTGTTTATGTAGTTTTAAAGTCATGGAAAAAGTGCATAGCAAAATTAAAGTTGACATAGAAACTGTACTTTACAGATCAAACTTAGACCAACTAGAACAGAAAGGCAAGGAGAGTCTGCAATGAGTTGATTAGCTCTGCTGCAGGAAACTGACCAACTGCAAGTGAACTACTGGGGGGATAGATGTTTTACGTAGATCTTTGTGAAGCACAAAACAAGATCAGCAAATCATAAAGAAACAACTAATGAAAGCTGACTTAGTTGGTTCAGGCTGCTATAACAAATTACTGGGTGGCTTAAACAACAGAAACGTATTTCTTACAGTTCTGGAGGCTGAAATTCTGAAAGCAGGGTGTCAGCATGGTTAGGTTTTGATGATCAACTTCTTCCACGGCTCCCTCACATGGTGGAAAAAGAGAAAGAGGAAGCAAACTCTATCCTGTGTCTTCTTATAAGGGCACTAATACCATTAATGAGTGCTGCACTCTCATGACCTAATTACCTCCAAAGGACCTACCTCCAAATACCATCACATTGGGAATTAGGCTTTAACATATAAATGTTGGGGGGATTCAAGCATTCAGTTCATAAAGAAAGCAGAAGAAACATTGAAAGAAATCAGCATTTTCTTTTTCTTCTATCGCGTAGGCTAAAGAGGTAGGATTGACTTTAAATACCAGAAAGCAACCACTCTATTTATACTTCACATTTATTTATAGCTGCAGGTATGTCTGTAGTCACGCATCCCTTAACGACAGGAAAATGTTCTGAGAAATGAGTCTTAGGTGATTTGTTGTGTGGACATCATAGAATGTACTTATGCTCTATGTATACCTGCATGATAACAGCCTACCACACACCTAGGTTATATGGTATAGAGCCTATTGCTCTTGGCTTTAAGCCTGTATAGCTTGTGATTGTTCCAAATACGGCAGCCAATTGTAACACAATGGTAAGTATTTATGTATATAAACATGTCAAAATAAAAATGTACAGTAATAATATGATATTTCATTCTTATGGGACCACCATGGTATATGCAGACCATTATTGAACTGAATTATTATATAATGAATGACTATGCATATTTATGTATTAGCACACTAGCTATGCATTTGTACAGATTGGCCTTCGGTAAATTTTAAACGTTTTTTTCTGGGGTTTGGCAAACCCCAGAACTTTTTTAATAGTTTGGCAAACTATTAAACCTCAAATTAAACCAAACCAACCTCCACTTTCACAGCTAAAGTTTTGTTGGAACAAAACCACATTCATTCATTGATGTACTGTCTGGTTGCTTTTGTGTTACAATGGCAGAGTTAAGTAGTTATCACAGTGAACATAATGTCCTCAAGGCCTAAAACAGACTATCTGATCCTTCACAGAAAGAGTTGATCAACTTTTGGTTTATTCCATAGAGCAAATATGGGACTCTCAACAAATCCCAATTAGTATCTATAACTAAAATAATAGTAATAACTACAATAATAGTAACAATAGTTATCAGTTATTAAATGCATACTTTGTGCCAATATTATACTAAGCTGAAAGAGCAGTGTCCTATGATTTATAGCCTCATCAAAATCACATGAAATGAGGAAAAAATAGTTAGAAAATAGAATGCCTGTTGTTCAGGAGAAAAAAAGATCAATATCTACTATACTATTAATAAATACAAATTTTAGCCTGTCATAACTTGTTCTAATGAATGCCTAACCTCATTCAATATACGAAATTAAATTGGATAAAGTCTCATTAATACAAGAAGTGATTAGTATTTTTCAGAGGTAAGCATTTGTTGATAATATCCTAAACTTAGTTATGATTCTAGGAGGGGAGCCTCTGTGTTGTATTTCCTATTCTTTGTAACAATGAAATAAATAAACAAAACTCGATTTCAGTAGTGCCAAATCAAACTGTGTAGTCTCCAAATTGGGATGCATACAAAAATGATCTGCTGTGGTAGAAATAATTTATAAAAAAAAATCTGTTTACATTTATCTTATCTCATCAATTTTAGTAGGTATTTTTAAATTATATATTAGAAAAATTGTGTACCTATAAATAAACAAATATAGTACTGAAGTTTACTTGTTCAAATGTTATTACTTATAGAGATGTGCATCCAAAATGTTTAGAAACTACTTCCAAACTATAAGTAAATAACCTGTCAAAGAGTTCTCAGAATCCCTCTAAGACTGTAACTGAGTATGCCTGTAACACAATCCTTATTAAATAATTTTGCTAGAAAACTCAGTTATGTTCAAATATAAATAAATATACTTAATGTTTAAATACAGATACATCGCTAAATGCGATGATTGTCATTTCATTCCTTTGTAAAGCCTTTCATTTTCATCTCTTCCTTCTCTTTGCTGATCTTCAAATTCTGAAGCTTCTTTAATGGGATTCCTGTTAGCAAGTTCTCTCCTTTCTGTGTCCTCCATACACAGATGTCTGTGGTTTCTTGATAATTATATTCTATGAACATATTAATCATACCTTCGCTCCTAATTTTATATACAAGTTGGAATCCAGACTAAGCTTTTTTATTTAAAAAATTACAATCTCAAATCAATAAATGCTTCTGCCATATTTTTCTCTCTTCCATTTTAGGAATTCCTGTTTGCAGCGTATTGCTATAATTACACTTACTGTTATTTTCTCACTAATTTATCACTCACCTTCTTCTTCCTTTCTTTATTATCCGTGTAAATTTTAACCTTTCTAAGACAGACTGATTTGTTTTTTTGCCATGTAGTAAAAGATCTTCCTACATCTAGTCAAATTCCCCACAGCATCTATCAGAGTCTAGTACTAAACAATTGTTGCAGTTTTGTGCTGTGGTGACTTACCAGAAAGAACAACGATTTCCTAGTGAAGTTCATCACTCCCAGTGCATGAGATAAGAGTTAACGTTTCAGCAAATGTGGGCCTAAAAACAAAAGGTGAACCACTTCATCAGATGCTTAACAATAAAATTCAATGCCTTTTGCTCACAGATACACTTTTTCAGCTAAACTAGGTCTCGGGATCCACATGCAGTTTCTCAGCGCTGTAGCGCAGCTCTGACTTGTGCACATATGTGTTCACTGTAACAACATCATACTTTGGAGGTACTTAACATAAAAGATGAAATAGTTCTTTAGAAGATAAAACTCCCAAGGTAAGGCATCTGATTTTTAATATTTTCTTTTCTTGTTAAGTTCTAAAACCATCAAATGATTGCAGTTCTCAATTCGTTTACAGTGAGGCTAGAAGATGATGTGAGGTCTAAGTAATATTCTTAAAGGAAATTTGGACTTCTGCTACATTGCATACCATGCTCACACATCTCTTTAGGAAAGGTTAAAGGAGTTATAACAAAAAAATTTTATAGTTTAACAAACATACATTTTCAGAACTGAATTGTAACTATTGCATTCCAAATGAATTTTCTGTATGCATTACTGATTTTAACTCTAAGGTCATGGTCATTTTGATGAAAATAAGTAAATAAATAAGCATTAGCAGAAAAATATGGTCAGAAAAAAAGGAGAATAAAAATCTGCGTCTGAATTTCAGTTGATAATGGGCTATTTAATAACTATCAGTACACAGCTCTGCAGGGAAAAAAGGCAATAATTCATGTTAGGTGTACCCAGCACCTAATGATAATCAACATGCTTTAAGGAAAATGAAGATAATATTTCTTTATGGAAAAGAGGTAAACGAACTTCTTTACATAATATGTTTAAAATTCTCTTTCCAGGATTCAGATTTTAATGAAATTCAGATCACTGCAATTCTTCATGTTAAATCACATCTGAGATTGTTCCTTAATCGAGTAAATTGGGTTAAAATATTGCATTTTTATTGCTAGCTTAATAGCTTAAAGAGGTATTAAACATTTAATTATTAACCTTGACATGGAAGAATTGGAGAGATTTCTTAGATGATTTGAGGATTTGTAAGTTCTCTCTTCTGAGTGAAGTTTATATGTTAGGATAAAGCAAATCTAACGAGCTGTCTTGAAATGGGCATTGGACTAATTGAAAGAGACTAATAATATAGCATACATATATATCCAACGTTACTTAAGGGAATCATTCATAGAAGAATAGATGTTTTATTTTAAAAATCAACTAATGTATGCTAAATACTAATAAAATCATCATAACTGAATAACAGATAGGTTAGCCTAGTAATTTACTCATTCAAAAAATATTTACTGTACATTTGTGATGTGGAAAGTAGTATTCTAGGCATTGGGAAGACAGTCGGGAATTGGTTTTATAAAACCTATATTCCGCCAGAAATAGATGCATATGAATAGAGTTTTCAGAAGAGAAATTAAATGTTGTAATAAGTAGTATAAAGAGAATATAAAGAGTCACATATTAATAGGCAATATAGGCAATGGTATGCTGACAAATGTTTGATAACCAGCTGTCTAAAAGGAACAAAGCCAGCCCTGGGTTGCAGTGTTTGCCATTTTCTGTGATGAAAACATTCCCAACATGACTGATTTAAGTCTACTAATATGGCATCACTCAATACATAGTTGGAAAGAGGTATACCATAAGCCCTAGTGAGTTGTTGTAAGACAGCATTGGCACACACACTATGACAAGATTACTTTAAGTTGGATACTCAGAAAAAGCCTCTCTGGGAAAGTGACACTTAAACTAAGATCTGAATAACCAGAAAAAATCATGTGTGAAATCTTGAGGAATTACACCCTGAAGAGGGAAAACAGCTAAAGTTCCCAAACCAGTGCAAGCCCGGATTGTTAGAGGAATAGGAAGAAGGCCAATAAGTCTGGGGTGTACTACATAAAAGGAGGATATACAATGGGATTAGAAAAACAGTCAAAGATTTTCATGCAGAACTTTGTAATATAGGGTATGAAATTTGGCAAGGATGTCACTGGAAGTTTTGTGAATCATGTTAATTGTATTTATTAAAACTCATTGTATTTACTCTATGCTTTCCATAGTAAAGCAAAAAGCTATTACAGGAGGAGGAACAGACCTTGGCTTACTGATGATAAAAAGAATATGAAAAAATCCTTAAAAACTAGGTTGAATAAGAGGTTAGAATTAGTAGGCATGCCAACATATTATTACAATTTTGGCATCCAACTTAATACATAATTTGCTTTGCTTCATACAAAATATATTTTTCTGCTTTTGTTTTCTATAGCCAGTTACCACAGTCTGTCATGCTGTACTATTATCACTTTTAGAAAGTGATTCTATCATACAAAACCAACATAATCTAAAATGACTTTCTGGGATCATGACCTAAGAGCTTGTATATAAAACAAACGTTTTTAAAATTGTGCCTATAATAGCATACAACAGCAAGTATTAGATGCCACAAACATAATATTTGGGAAATAAAATGTTATGGACTCCAAGGGAACTGTATATATTTCTAACTCTATTCAAAAATGTCCTGTAACTCTAGATAGAATTTCCCTGGGCTATAGAAAAGCACAGATGGTATTAGTGTTTATTAGATCCATGAAGCTTGCTTTAAAATATATATTTGAAACACTGATGTTCTGCTAATATGGCCAGAATATGGAGACCAGAAACAACAATGCAAAGTAGACATTCTTTGTGGGTGGAAGAAAATAAAAATATTTATGTTAACCAAGTCTAAGTGCAACAGCTCGATTAATACAAAACATTAATATATTTTGGGCTGGGTTGTAAAATTAGTTGTAGATTGAGCTTATAAAATTATTAGGCTAATATTGTCTCCTCTGAGAGGAACCTGGAACAGTGCTATACCATCTGTCCAGTTCATTGTCTAAAGAAAGAAACTGATGCATAGACAGAAAAAAAATTACAATGGATTGTGATAATTTCTCAAAAAAAGTATGGTGAAGTGTTATAGGAGCAGAGTAGGAGCAGCACTTGAGATTTGAGAAGATCCTCAAAGAAGAAGAGTTTAGCCCATGTATTGAAAGATAAGTGGGAATTTGTCATTGAGAGGTGAAAGGAGGCATTCTGTCCATATTCGTGATTTCCCAATGGCTAAGATATGAACTACTTGAAAGAATGAAGAAGAGTGATGATTAGAGAGTTTAAAAACAATTTGGATTTATATTATATATATTGGTAAAAATTTGATTTTTGTCTCTCTTGGCCTTGAGGAATCAGTAGAAGCCTTTATTTTTTCCCTTGAATAAGATTTTATTTTGAAATAGTTTAAGATAAACAAGTTTTTAAAATAGTACAGAGATTCCCAAAGAACCTCTGTAAGCAAAGAAGTTCATGCAAACCAAAAAAATTGATATAGGTATACTATTAACTAGACTACAGATCATATTGTGATTCCATCTACTTTTCAGTCAACTTTTCCTCCCTTAGTATATAGTTCTATAAATTCCATGACAAATATAGATTAGTGTATCACTACAATAAGGATAGAGTACCGTGATATCACCATAAAGAAATTTCTTTGTTATCTTTTAATAGTCACAACCTTCCACTTCCTCATACCATAATCCTTAATAACCACTGATCTGTTCTCCATCACTATACTTCATCATATTTAGGCTTTTATATAAATAGAATCATACAGTAAGTAACCTTTAGAGATAGGCTTTTTTCCCACTTGGCCTCAATATATATTCAAGTTATTGTGTCTATTAATAGCTTGTTCTTTTTCATTTCTGAGTAGTATTCTGTTGTAATGATGAAACAGTTTGTTTATTCATTCATTCACTGAAGGACAGTTGGATTTTTCCAGATTAAGGCTATCACAAATAAAGTTTCTATGCATTTCTGTGTTCTGGTTTTTCGTGAATGTAAGTTTCCATTTCTCTGAGATCAACACTCAAGATTGTGATTTCTGTGTCATGTGATAAAGATATGGTTAACTTTATAAAAGACTGCCAAACTGTTTTTTAGAATAAATGTATTGATTTACATTCCCACCACCAAAGCAAGAGAGATCCAGTTGTTCCACATATTTACCAGCACTTGATATTGTCGGCATGGTTTTACTTTTCCCATTCTAGTAAGTATATAGTGGCATGTTATTGTAGCTTTATTTTGCTTTTCTCTAATGGCTAATGATATTGCATCACAAACCTTTTAAACCTATAAAAATGATATGATGATATAATGGGTAGGTAACTTTGGGAACTATGTAGAGAATTTAATGAGATGCCCAGGAATGAAAGATTAAGGAACAACTGAGAGTAGGGACACAAGTCAGGATGTTCAGCTATAGGCCAGAGAATAGATAAAGTTTGCCTGAAGTAAAGTATAGACAAAAGGCAAGGAGACGAGAGGAGAGGTTGGATTTGAGAAGAATTTGGAAGTCGATTCAATAGGATTTAATGAAGAGTTTATTGTTGGAATGGAAAAAGGAAGTTGTCAATGGCAATTCTTAGGTTTTAAGCTTCAAAAAAGTATGTAGATATGACTATAGCAATCAAAATTAAGAATAATAGAGGAAAATGGTTTGGAGAGAGGAAATGATAGAGAGGTATTTTTGGCCATATTAAAATTGAGGTATCTAAAGAACATACCAAAATATCTGATTGAGTAGGAAAAATATTATTCAAAAAGGACATTTGGTTTCATGAAGAACAAAGACCTACTGAATTAAGTGGAAAGTTTTACTTAAAATTAGTTTCCTAGCCCTTTCAGGAATATTATTGGCAATTAATCTCTGACCTGTAAGCCAGTTCACATTAAAAATAAGACCACACCAAAAGACATTTTTGGTTGAGAAACTCATGTGAATAGTTCATGGGGAGAAAATTGAAATATGGCAATAGCCTATCGCACAGCTGTCTTGAAGGGGAATTTAAAGGCCATAACTATCGAAAGATTTTCCTAACTTACAGAAGCCTGTGTACACTACCAGAAGAACTGATGTTTGCAATTCCACCCACTGTGTACCTCTTCATGATTAGAGAAATCATTCAGGACAATGCAGTTAGCAAATCATAACTCAAAGATGATACCCACTTCCCTGCATTTTTGTTATTTCATGATAAGATAATGGCAATATATGTAATAAGTATATTAATAATAGTATATAAACCATAAAGTAAAATGTTTAACATACATTATTTTATCCAACCCTAAACATCCTCTATTATAACCTGGTGAGAAAAGTAGCAACATCTCCATGTTAAATATTAAAGAAACTTCAAACTAGAATAAATGCAAAGAACATGACATGCGGTATGGATGATCTTTTTTTTCTGAAAATAGTTTAAATTCCTTTCCTCTATAAGAGTATTAGACTGAGAAATGGAGTCTCTCCTGAGAACCATTTAAGTCCTGGTATATCTGCTTGAATCACAAACACATGAGTATAAGGTAAATGTAATCCATATTTACGTTCTTAAAAAAAGATGAAAATCCATAAAGTACTGTGATCATATTTAGAGAATTTTCAATCAAATGATTCTGTCAATTCCTAAATATGCTATACCAACAAAGAAACAGATGTTTGGTTTTATTCAATTGCCAGTGATATAGGAAAAGAAAGCTATTAATAAGCATAAATTCTACTAAAGTTGAAAGACATGGAATATTCATATAAATGGAGTATATTTCACCACTTTTAATACTCAAGAAAATAACATGAAAAATGACTATACAAGGTAGTAGGCTTAATACCTGGGTAGTGCCATAATCTGTACAACAAACGCCCACTACACAAGCTTACCTCTGCAATGAACCTGCACATGCACCCCAAACTTAAAACAAAAGTTAAAAAAGAAAAAAATAGTTATATAATAAAGAAAAAGTAATAAGTGTCAGTGAGAGACTTCAAAATTATTAACAAATAAAAGAGGAACAAAGATGGGATGTCAGATCCAAATAAAACAAACACAAAAAATAATCAAAAATAAACAAAATTTGCCAAAAATATCCATACTAGAGAAACTACTTTTTTAATAATCATGAAAAAAGTAGATTAAATAAATAAAAGAATAAATGACTACTAAAATAGAATATAAAACAATAAAGAAAGCCTGTAGTAAACTAAGGAATTGTTGAGAAAAATATTATTGGTATTTTCAAAAGGCAAAATTGAAGTGGCAGGATTAAAAAAGGGTTGTTACACATTGTGTATATTTAAAAGGCAAATTAGAAAAAAATGGCCTAATTACCTATGTAGCTTATTCCTGCAGAAGAAACATACCCAAAAATAGAATTAGTCAACTCCTGGTTAATAAATATATCAGGAGAAACACGGAATTCCAGCAATGCAAGAAACATCATTAAGGAAACAATTATGAACAAACACCCTGACTAATGAAAAGCCCAATTCTTGGATATTGCACACAGCTCAATTCAGGAATGATATTCCAAAAAATAATCAAAGTGCCTTTAGACCTATTGCCCATGTTTTTACTTTCAGAAGGCATTTTGTAATTACAAAAGGAAGAACCGAGATATTAAGGATACAAACTGTCCGCTGTCCTAAAATCTTCAATGACAGTACCACTGCTGTAAATATATGTAAGCATACTTTAGACACATGCAACTTTTTTGAGGTTATATCAATAACAGGTTTCATATAACAAACTAAAAATCAGAAAAAAAAATGGAAAAAGGGTATGTAACATGCATTTACCATAGTTGACATGCAAACTTAGAGTCCCAGCTTTAAAAAATCAACTATGAGGCTGGGCGCGGTGGCTCACACCTATAATCCCAGCACTTTGGGAGGCCGAGGAAGGCAGATCACTTGAGGTCAGCAGTTTGAGACCAGCCTGGCCAATATGTGGAAACCGCATCTCTACTAAAAATACAAAAATTAGCCAGGCGTGGTGGCAGGGGCCTGTAGTCTCAGCTACTCGGGAGGCTGAGGCAGGAGAATCGCTTGAACCCGGGAGGCGGAGGTTGCAGTGAGCCGAGATCATGCCACATGCCACTACACTCCAGCCTGTGTGACAGAGTAAGACTCCACCTCCAAAAAAAAAAAAAAAAAAAAAAAAATTCAGCTATGAAGTTCAACAATTGCAAACTGTTTAATTAAAAGAGTTTATCAAGAGAATGAAATAGAATATAGCTATTAGAATTTATAAGGCTATGAACTACATCAGTATGGAAAAAGATATATTGGAAGAAATAAAACAGTTGGTACTTTTAATGTATTCACTTTTTTCTCCCAATGTATCAAATATTGAATAAAAATATGTATGCAGGAAATATGATGCTATAATCAAATGGATACTCAATAAACACTATCAAAATATTGGGGCTCGAGGTGATAAAAATATGCTGACAGGTCAGTTTGGGACCATGCACAAAATTATTTATGAAAGAGAGAAGCCCTATATTCATTTATTTAAAAAAGATGAATAGACTATGTGCTTAACAAAATAAAAACTGAGAGAAGCCAACTTCATGGAAATACAGGATTATATTGGGGGAAAAAAGGCACAATGTTTTCTTTCCTGATTTATTAAGGAAAATTACAAAGATTTTGGAAAGACTCAGTAAAATATATTTATTTTATTAAAAAAAATACAAAGCTATGCATACTAACAAGTAGAGAACCTTGGTCGCTGCTTCTGTTGATTACGGAGACTCCTGGGATAAGGCAATCATAATTAAGAAATAATTTGCCAGTCTCTTGGAAGCCAGGGAAAAAGAAAAACACCAGAAACCAAGCCCTGGTAATATCATTGAATAGCTAGCTGTAGGATAGTGGCAAGGATGTCAGCATCTGTAACATTCTATTTTCTCTTCTCCAAAAATGAAACGATTAGTATTTCACCATATTGCAATTAGTATCACTTGAGCGAATGTATACAAGCAGTTTGAAATCCCAAAGGATTCACATGTAAAATATTGGATTTTTTGTATTTTAATATGTAAAATGTAAGTTGTTTCTTTTCTCTCTGATACAAAATGCAGTTTTCATTCCACAATTTCACTCTTAGGTACTTAATAAGTTTTGTTAACATTACAATACAGTGTGAGAGTTCCTGGTGCTATGCCTGACCCAAAGCACACACTCACTAAAATGTCTGTCGAACCTAAATTTATTTTAGGATACAATTGGAAACTACAGTAAAAGAGTTTTAAAATTATAATCAGGCGTATTTGCTGCAAAGAATTATGAGTCTCATTTCCATTTCCAAATCCACCAAGTCGATCTTTTCATGCATCATGTTACTCAGGGATAAAGCACATCTAAGAGAAACAGAAGTTAAATCTGCTCTCTTTCATAACCCAGAGACATTAATTACAGCGGAATAGCATGGTAAACACCATAAACATAAATAGCATGGTAAACACCATGAGATTAATAGAAAAAAATATGAAAAGAAAATGACAGCAGCTAGGAAGAAACAAAAAGGATGGGTGGAAGCAAGGGAAGTTGGCCTCCAAAGGGCAAGTAAAGTAGAACTGAAATAAAACCTGGTGATTTTAATATATGTGTGTAATTAATGTAGTCTCTGGTGGGGGGTGATGGAAGAAATGGGGATGAAGAAAAGCCCTGAGTAGGAACCTTCTTGCCTGAATTATGAAGGCAACACGAATACATAGATCAGGTATTGGGAAAAATAAATGCAACCCCTTAAAATTTGCACCATATTATTCAAATCTCTTGGACGTGAGTAACCATAGAAGACACAGGTAACATCCGGGTTGCTCTTTATGTAGGGCTTTAGCAATCTAATCTACTCAGTCTTTTACCATGTGACTACTTTATATTTCTGAATATTATTTTTACATGTTAAACCAACAAACCAGAATGCTTTCACAGGAGAGACATTGAAATGATAAACAAGTTATGCTAGTTAGACATAATTAAAGAAACTAGGAATGCTTAGTCTTAGAAGACAACATTTCAAAGAGACATTGTGGTTGTCTTAATGATGTGGAAACATTGTTACGTAAACAAAATAGAAGCTTTTTCTCTTTGATTCCAAGAGTAGAGCTAAGACCAATAGATTAATATTAAGGGAAAATTGTACCTTAGATATAAGAAAATAATTTTCTAACAGCTCAAATTATACTCAGTTGTTGTTATTAACTAACAACCCTTATGATATCTGCATACTAATACTTGTAAAATCAAGATAAATTTGATATTCATTTCTGGTAGGGGATGGGGTTATGTTGTTTTCCTATAGTCTTGGGGAGAAAATAATTTGTTAAATGCAATTTGCTATCATCTATTAGAAATCTTGTGAAGGTTATATATTTTTAATTTCACTTAATATTTCTGCTTTTGTTTTTCTACACATGACCATAAATATATCTCTTCTTGTATGCATGATGAAACATGGTAATAGATTTTTTTTAATGGAATTAGCTACATTTTCCACAAATAGATTATGGTACTTCCATTCTATTAAATGTTACGTCGTTGTTAATCAAAATGAGAGGGATATCTGTATAAAACCTAAGCTATTGTTAACAGAAAAAAGCATGCAAACAAAATTATTAAATTATGGTTTTAATAAAATCCATATATGTGAATTTGGACATGTGTATACACATGTAAAGTCAGAGAAAATGACAGAATATAACGTATCTTGAAACGATTGCAATGATTACCACTAAAAAAACAAATCAAAATAGAATGGGAATTTAAAATAAAAGTAAAAGAGCAGTGGGCAGGATGAGGACACGTTTAAATCTACATAATACTGCACTGTGTAAGCTGAATTGTTCAAGACCTGCCTGGGAAATTATTTTTAGAAAGAAAACAGGTTTGTTTCCTTGTGTTGACAATTATTCAACTATTCAACATGAAAGTGCTACCTAAAAGAAGAGAGAGCTCATTGACTCCATTTGTTCTAAAAACAAACAAACACACACCAAAAAACCTACATATTTTAAGTACAAATAACTAGTAATATATTTCTATAGGGAGAAATAAGCCAGTATGTTTTCAACGTTCTTAAGATTTCATTTCTAAAGCAAATAAAACAAGGCAAAGCCAATACTGCCCATAAATAAATAAATAAATAAACCTAAGTCTACATGAACTTAGTTGGGTACCAGTTGAGATATTTGAAGTTTATCTACCCTGTAGTCCTCACACCTAAAATTTTTCTCAATCGTTGAATGTAAGTTATTTACTTCTGGATTGAACAATAAAATGTAAATGGAGGTTTCCAGGAAGATGAATTGAGTGTGCCATATTTTTAATAGCTTGTCTATGTCTTTATGTAGTCTGTAATGCTTTCCTCTTATAGTCCAAACTTCAGGTTTTTAGGAAAAGTTGGAGCTTTGTGCATTATACCCCACCAGCTTCAGATTCCATTGTCAACCTACCCCATACATATAAACCATCTGTTTGTCATTTTTTGGCTTTATCCGAACATCTTCACAAAGAGGCCATCTGTTCCCTTCTTTTAGATATCTATTTATGGCACTTTCTCTCTTATCTATTTTACAACATTTTTGCATATGTCAAAAATTCAATTACTAGTCACATATTAGTATGTCATCTACTCAGGAGGAGTCTTAGATAAACCGCTGGGTGATCCAAAGTGCATGGGTAGTACCGAAAGACTGATAGATCTATCTGAAATGAAGGGTACGGACATGGACATAAAAGCCTCACAATGCATGAAATGGATAATAGATGTGAGATTCCCTGAGGAGCTCTGTGCACGTGACTTCCAAAAAGCTGTCATTTCACTATGTAGAAGGACAATATGAATTTACATGGAAATTTATTTCCACCATCAGTAATATATTCCTATTGCAAATGCACATTTTAGAGAAAGTATATTTTCAGTTGAAGTGAAAAAAAAAAAGAGATGCACAAATAGATGTTTGAACGGCATTTGTATAATTCTGGGGCAAGTTTTTAGGACAAGCTTACCAAAGAAATTTTTAAGGTTAAATATAAAGCAAACTTTTAGTGTATCAGGGTGTTTGCTAAAAGCAGAGCACTGCGATAAACATAAAAAGCTGAAACATTAAAAGCAGAAAACTCTTTATTGTCTCTGCTTCCCTGGGAGAAAAACACCAACAGAAGAATTCAGTAGATAAATGATGTTTCCAACTGTGTTGGGAACTTGGAGTTGTGAGATTATAATTGGGACCACAGATTCAGACACCATCATCACCAACTATTTTTGTTCACATTTAAAAATAAAAAGTCAAAATAAATTTACTAAAATCTGTATATGTGTGGTTACATATTTGTATGGTTAAAATTTAATATATATACTTTTATATAACTGCATTATCTCTCTATCAATCTATCTATACATCTGTAACTTTTATCTACAAATATATTTCCAAGTTCTATAGATAATAGATGAGCAAATCAATAACAAATGAAGGGTATCTAATAAACATTATCAAATTTATTTAGACATCAACACTTGCAGGAATATTTGATATAATAAAATAGATATTAGACAGACAGATAGATAGATAGATAGATAGATAGATAGATAGATAGATAGATAGATAGATAGATAGATAGATAGAAAGAAAACTTAGGTAAATAGGCTAGATAGCTCAACACAAAATGTTAACATAAAATATGACAATGGCATTGGAATAGAAATAAAGCAGATATGTTAAACATAACCATAGCTTTCAGAAAGCATAAAGCAAGCCTGAATAAAAACTTCCTACTATCCCAGATAAAGAGATAATTTTATGAAACATAAAAGGATATGTCTGTTGCTTGGAAAGGACTGTAGTTTTTCTTAGCGTTCATGTGTAAGTGAAATTTCTTACACAGAGTTGTACACAGATAAGCAATATTATTGTTTTCTCCAATAAGAACATAGACTAATGACTCTTGATTGATCATCCACAGTGCATTACACTAAGCCATTTTACAAATGGGCTCTCAAATTTTGACATTAGCGAAGTAAGTCAATTTGAACCAAGAATTTTAATGAAGTTATGCACAAACATGAATCTTGATATAGATTAAGTCTTAATATTCTGGATCTAGAGAAGCCTTTGACCTCCATCTGCCTAGAACAGACATAATTTTCTTTTCATTCATTTTTGGTGAAAAGTATAGGCTGGTGTGATTACTTCTGGGATGTAATTCAATAACTAAAATATCACACTCTTGTCTCAAAGTCCTCAACATCACCTTGTCCTATGCTCCTGGTCCAAGACCAATCTACCCTCTATCCTCTTGTTACCTGGGTCCCTTTTCTTTGTGAGTATGACTGTTGGACCACTGACAAGATGATATACGCGTCAGGTGAATTCCATGTTATACATTTGATTTATGAGGGAATGCAGGCTGCTTTGGGAATTTCCTCTGGCACCTTAGCCCTTTTTCTCCTTTCCTTTTCTCCATACTCCAGGACCATCTGTAAAAGGCAGGGATGAGAGAGAGTTCAATGCCTTTCTCCTCCTCTTGATAAGAAGGGGTAGGATTATGGATAACTACAACTTTGAGAATTCTCCCTCTTACCTTCTGTAGTCCTCTAGATGTGGTCCAGGGGATTGAGGTTTTCAGAAGTGGTGTTTTTGCTGTGCCCTCTCCTAGAAGGCCCTGAAGAAACTGACTAAAATGGGTAATTTTCTGAACCTAGAAACTGGAACACTTAGTTTACTCTGCTTGTCAGCATTCTCAGGGAAGCAAGAAACAGTCCGCAAAAACACTTTATAACTGATAACATATAAAAACAATTTTTGCTACCTTTGACACTACATACTCTTACAGTGATGTCTCTGGCAGAACATTGTAACTCGGTGGGTTGAGGAATAAGTTTCTGCAATGAAGTGATAAGGTTTCATGTAAAGTCATGCCAGTGTTAAAGAAAGATGCCCTATATGCCAGAAATTGTAAGAAATTTGCATTATGGCTGTGGTCAGAGAATATAGTCAGGACAGTAAAGAGTTTTTTGGATTCTCCTCAAATAACAAACAACTAATTCAATAAGTATGGAAATATGTTTTCAATATTCTATAACTTTTTTATACTTTAATTCCATCAAGAGTGTCATTAAATAATCCAGTTTTTTTAAGTATCCTTCAAACACCAAAGGCTGACAATCAAAGTTTTAAATCGAAGCTCTGTAGCCATTTCATAACATGCGAAGTTGCCATTGCTACATATTAGGGCAATAAAGTCAATGACTGATATATATTTTCAGTTTTTTAAATTTATTTTTAAATTAAATTTTAGCTTTTATTTTAGATATGGGGGATGCATGTGAAGGTTTGTTACATAGGTATATTGTGTAATGCTGAATTTGGGGGTATGGATCCTGTCATCCAGGAAGTTAGCATAGGACCAAATAGGTAGTTTTTCAAACTTTCCCCACTTCTCTCTCCTCTCTTTTAGTCCCCGGTGTCTATTGCTTCCATCTACATGTCCATGTATACTCAATGTTCAGCTCTTACTCATTAGTGAGAACATTTTGTATTTGATTTTCTGTTTCTGCATTAATTCACTTAGGATTATGGCCTTCAGCTTAATCCATGTTGCTTAAAAGGACATAATTTGATTCTTTATTATGACTATGTTCCTTGGTACCTATATGTACCACATTTTCTTTATCCAATCCACCACTAATGGACACCTAGGTTGAGTTCATGTCTTTTATATCATGTATAGCACACCAAAGAACACATGAGTGCATGTACTTAACTGATGTATTTGTATAGACAACCTCTTAACAACTCCATTTTGACTGGCCTTCCCATATATCATCTGCTCTAATGATGCAGTGTCATGACAATTTAAGAGTACCTTTGCACAAGGTCTTCCCTTCTGAAATACTCTTCTCTCTTTACTTTTTTATCCTTTGGATCTCAATTGAATCAAGCCCTCCTATTGCACCTCTCCTTGTCTTTTTTAAATTATACCTTCTCTGTGACCAGACTACATGGACTAAAAATCCACTCCCATCACTTAATTACCCGTGAAGACGAACAGATTCATTTAGCCTGATTTTGTCACCTTTTTCTTATTTGTCAAAGAGAGATAATAACAGTAGTTTTTCATAAGGTTGTTGCGAAGATTGAATGAGTTCATACAGATAAAGCACTCAAACTATGTAAATGTCTTATTGCACTCAGAGCTATGTAAGTGTTAGGTATTATTACATTTATTATCGGTATTCACACTTTATTATTGTTGTAGTGGTGGGAATACAGGCTGCTTTGGGATACCCTGGGAATAATGTTAATCTTTCTCTACCTTTTTATTCTCAGCATCGAGTTCAATGTCACACACACACAAAGATGCTTTACAAATGTCTGTTGACAAATCAGCTAAATGGCATGGTTTGCTGATGTCTAACTGTTGAGATAGTTATCACTCATGGGCCCATTGAGAGCAAAAAGTAAGCTGACAATGGTAAAATAAACTCAGATAGGACTCAGAAGGACCTGCTTTTACTGACTTGGTTTTAGCATATATCTACACACGGAGAAGAGGTCCGGTTGGACAATTATGGTTAGCAAGTCAAGCAACAACAAAGTTTCAGATACTTTGATATCAAAATAATTTTCCTCACTTTAAATACAGCAATTTGTTTTTCCATAAAAATGGCTTGCATCAGCAATGTAAAAAAGATACTATGTGTATATATCTCTTAGAGTTCCTGCAGAGAAAAGATGACACTCAAATTTGGTAATTTGAGGAGTGTCTAAAACAAGCACTATTTGAATAGATGTGGGCAGGTTATAGGAAAATTGAAAAGGAAGGCAGTAATCTACAGACTATGACTGAAAGGATGGAGGGAAATAAGAGTTTGCGGGAATCTGGAGGGTAAACTGTGTGGAGGGAACACTTGACAAGAAATGTGACCTCTGGTGGGCAGATGCAGTCAGCTTGGAGAGAGGAAGCCAGGAAAACAAGTACCTTACTTCTCTCTTTCCTCAGATGCCTTTTCCTGCCCTCCTTCCTTCAGAAGTTTCTCTTGATAGTCAAACAACCAGGAGCCAGTAGGAAGGAAAGCCCAAGTTAGAACTCACACAGGTCAGTTTCATGAACACAGAGCAGGGTAGGGAAGGCTGAAGAGTAATTTGGAAGAGCAAAGGAAAGATGTTGAATGCATTAAGTCCACTAAGTTTGGGAAACATTGGGTTAAACAAAGCTACATAGTAATTTTCTTTTCTGCAGGATTTCTCAGATCCTTTAAATGTGAATAAAAACTATAACTCCTCAGGAAGAGGGAGAAAATGTGCCAAGCATGCCAAATGTTTAACCACACAACCTCCCATTCTTGTAGAATTCCTTAACAGACTCTTGTCCCATGTGGCACACTCTTTGGAAAATATTAGTATATTGTAAATATTCAGGGTCAACCCATCTTACCCCAAGTATTAAATTAATTTTGTCTGAAGAGATGGTGGCTTAATTGGTAGAATTCACATATTCCATTTCTCTAGCCCCCAAATTGTAGAACTTTCAGAGCTTCAAATAATTCTGGGCATTCCTCTACTCTGATGGGTTCAATTGGCAGATAAAATAATGAAGACATTGGAAAATAAAGTGGCTTGGACAAAAACGAGAGCTATTCCTCTTGCACCAAAATCTAGAATTTTAACATGAGTCTCTAGACTCGGTCTTACAACTTTCCAAACTATCAGGTTTAGAACATGATGGAGTTTTTAAAATCAGATTCAGAAATTAATGCACAAACAGTTAATATAGGTAGATGGTACATCCTATTTTCTGAACTGCTAAGATATCGACTAGCCCTATATTACTTCTATCGGAAGCAAATAAATTTGCCCTTTTCAGAACTCAAAGTTAGAATTAAAGAATTCATTGCCCTCAAAAGTGGTTCACCCAACTTGATTATTTTCTGTAAAACTGGGTTCTAAATAAAGTTCTCAGTATATAAATGAATGCAGAGTGTTGCGCAGGTGGGCTTGCCCTTGGTAACAGACACACCTGTGCCTATCAAACACAAAATATGGTATTTAATTTTGGAAAATTGCTAACGGCAAGCAGAATTGTACAAAGGAAAGTCACCTTCAACTGTCACTAAGGAAGAAACAAAGATATCATGAACAGTATTATTTTTCCAAATGTTTCCAGGCTAGAGTTGCATTCGGTGCCTTTCCAGAACCACTGAACAATGAAATGGGCAGTAATCTGCCAAACCCATACAGCTGTGTGCCTGTTTGCCTGGGGTGTATATTAGGGCCTGCGAAAACAAAGTTAGGGAAGTAAGGCTCCAGGGTAGCGTCAGTCCATCCACTATAGTCCGATTCGGATTCAGATGGTCAGATTGGACTCTAAGGTGGAATTCTTAGTATAATGCAGTCTTCGCTTCCATACAATGTGGTTCCTGGTTTTTTATCCTTTACCTTGGCACTGTTCAAGCAGTACATTTTGCCACCACGCAATTATCTTTTGACAACCCAGGGCAGTTGTTGTTTGTGGAGAGTGTGCGGTGGTATTGAACACCTACATGCTTATAAATACAGGTGGCTGAAGTTAACCAATTATTCAGAGGCAGTTAGATGAATCATGTATTTAAGCACTTGTCTGATTCACATCTCTACCTCATATGTAGAGGATTCTTTTCTCCCTAGTAAAATTTTATGGAGATTTACTGTGGAGAGCAGATGTCCTGGTTCTAGCATGACATGGTGGACTGGAATGGAATCAAAGGTGTCTTCCAATCTTTTAGGTGTAATACATCAGTCTTAACATTCACTCACTCATATAGCAGAAGTAAATAATCAAGACTGGGTCATCGTAGAAGCAGCAAGTCTTGAATTGTGGAGAGTCCTGCTTTTTTGTTGTCATTTTATTGTCAGTGTAGCTGAAAGTACAGTCTTCCTTATTTCAAACGTTTTTACTTCATGGCAATAGATTACATTTAACCATGTTTTAGTTCACAAATTGTTTTTTGATGTATATGTGCTTTTATTTTCCACTATGTCATTATTTCAAAAGAATCGACTGCTCTTCTGGTTAAATTCGCTTACCAACACTCTTTGCCTTTAAAAAAAAAATGATGAATAACAGAGCCAAATTTGAAATGGCCATCTCTGTTACTCCAATTAACATGCTGTATATACATGTGTATTGCAAAAAATAACTAGATTTTCCTGGGCTTGGCATCCCTAAAATGTCCAAAGAATATCTTAGTCCCATGAACCTAAACTTCCGAATGTCAATTGCATTTACAATTATGAATAATAGCGAGCTGCCATTCCCAAGGGAAATAATGAAAGAAGAAATGTTTCATAGATGTTTTTTAGCAAAAACAAATGATTTGCATGTTTCCACCAAAAGGGAATAACACTCTTAATATGGAATATCCCTTTGGTCTCCTTTTTGGAAGCAAAATTCATAACCACCTGCCATTTGATGAAATCTAATAAATTCTTAATATAGAATACACTCCTCCAAAGTGTGCATTGTCCAAAGAAACTAAAGTGAAAATAAGGTATTAAATCCTCATATGCACAGAGAGATAAAGATAAATGCAGCATTTTTAAAATATCTTTTTTTCTAGTACAAAGAAAACATATCAGAAATATTAAAGTGAGCATAATTTCATCCCACAGCAACAGTTTCAACTATACTTTAATTCTAGCTGGTAGACTCAGACACTTCCTTAATGGGTGTAAACTTTATTAACAACCATTTAGTTCTGTTTTTCATAGAGAATATGCATAAATCCTGTGTTTTGATTCATGCCATTTTATTCCTATTATTTATCCAAAGTATAATTAAAATTTCCTTTTAGATGATGTAGATGGAATACGAAAATAGAAGGGAGGTTATTGATGCATTAAATAGTTAAATGAAAATCACCTTCACAGATGTTTGGTAGAGAAAAATATTCTATGCATAGAAAAGCTGAAATAATATTTTTCCATGAATATTGGGCATTGGGCTGAAATTACAATAGCCTTTCACGTCCAGTTTTATTACAATTCCATTAAGGCAACTGCAGAGATTGGTAAATAACTGTTACCATAGGAAAGTCACCATATGTAATATAGTTTATGCTAGACATTGTGTAAGCATTTTACATACATTCACTCATTGACACATTTAACAGCCTGTGAAGTTCCTGTTTTATTCCCATCTCACATATTGAGAAACTATAGTTCAGAGAAACAAAGTAAACTGAGCTCCTATTGAACCTAGTTTTTATGTCCTATGCATGGGCTCATATGTTTACTGATATACATATATAACGTTTTATTCATATATATATAAAGTATATATTATATATATAAAATAAACCCCTAAAGTCAGAAATTTAGAATGCAATTTAATATGAGTATAATTTATTTGTTGATTCCAAGATAGGCATCTATATTTTCGCAACATTAAAATAAAGATCATCTGGACAATCTTTTAACCAACTCCAAACAGTTCTTTCCGGAGTTTTTCTCCTTTTATTTCTCCTACTTGGAGTTGTAGGTGTGTCTGTGTCTCAGAGAAATAAACAAAAGGTGTTCTATTTTAAAATAAAAGGACAGAAATGAGCAGCTTGGAGAGTTCAGAAAAGAAGCTAATTAGTTACCAAGCTAACTGGAGGTTTTGTCCATTCATGTGCATACTGGAATTGCAAAATCTCGTTATGAGCATAGAATAATATCTATAAAAAGTCTTTAAGACAGCATGAAAAACATAGCATAATACCAGTAACAAATATTTTATAATCTCTAAAATTTTATAACTTCTTTTGTCTATTTTCTTAAAGCTCCCTTATGCCATAATTTGGCTGTATTTATGTGATAAACACACTCTTATCTTTGTAATGAATTTTTAAGGAAAAGACAGAACCATGTAAAATATGTTTTTGAAAAATGGGCACATTATGCATGTGAATGCTCTCTCTCTACTAATTAATGTAATGTGGCAGTATCCAACAAACTAGAGCAGATGGGGCTCTAAGTCTTGTACCAGCCTATGCCGTTCTTAAGGGGAACAATTTTTCTTCACATCTCTAAATAAAGAGAGTGAGATTTCGGGAAGGATGGCATAATTTAACAAACAACAGAGAGTGTGACCATTCAGATTGCCTTTTCCTATCAACCACTTGCAAGGCAGAACCTGTTTCAGAGATGAAGCAATAGAAAGTGTTGGAAGCAAGACAGATATGAGTTGGAATCCCAACCATTGCCACGGGCGACCACTAAACCTCAGCTTCCTCATTGGCAGTATGGGGATAACCATGGTAGCAAATATTTCTAAAGGTACTCGTGAGAAGTGCTTTTATGAGTGCACAATTAATGCTGCGTCTACTACCATTACAACTGCTGCTATTCTATTACTATCAGTACCTCTACTACTATCAGAGCCACAGAGCTCTAGCTTATAAACCCATCTATTCACTTCTAGACTGACATGATCATTTCTGCATATTCTCATTGCCTCCCATTTCTACCTTCTCTAACTTATCCTGTAAATCGCTACCTAATTATATGTCAATATTCTGTTTTGAACTCTATGCAAGTGCTTTCTCTACTTCAATTTTAAAAAATAAATTCTTGCTCCAAGTCATTGATTCTCAACCAGAGATAACTGTAATGTACAGAGGACCTTTAGTAATGTCTGAAAAAAGCATCTTGACCCACAGAGGACATTTAGCAACATCTAGATGCACTTTTGGCTGTCACAACTAGAGGGAAAGGTACTATTGGCGCTTAGAGATAGAGGCCAGGGAAGCTTCTAAACATCCTATAATTCAGACTCCTCTTGTCTCAAAAAAGTCCAAAATGGCAAAAAGTTCTGAGGTTGAGAAACCCTGAGAAAGTGTAATACTGTAAGCGTATACTGATCTTATACATGCAATAAACTACAATATACTAATATAATCAAATAAACTTCAATAAAGAACTAAGCCATTTAATCTCCCCTTACTATCATGAGAAATTCACTTTGAGCATAAATAATCAGCTATTTCTATCAAGTAAAACAATATGAACACATCTGCACTAAGGTAGTGGGCTAGGCCAATTGATCTCTTAGGATCCCCCTCAGTTCTGATATCCACAATTACATATTTGAACTCTTCAAATGTTCTCCATTGCCTACAAATATGCTCATTTCTTAGTATGGATTCAAGGATTTTCACAGCTTATTTCCTGTTTGATCTGTCAATTATATTTCCCATTGCTTTCTGGTATGAATGTCTGCTCCATACAACTTGGCTTGCTCATTTGTGCCTATGCATACCTTTATAATGCTCTCTCCCCAGTCTCCCAAGTCCTCAGGACACATGACCTCTTACATCTGATTGCTCTCATTATCTGTTAAATTCACTTGTCCCTTAATAAAACACTATGTGTCTTGTTTTGTTTTGCTGTTATGAACTTGCCTTTTCATTCAGATCTCACTTAGTCCCTTGAAAACATGAACAATGTAAAACATTTTTGCATCGTTTTTGTTCATTTTGTACATCTTCTTTAAGACACTATACTTGCCCCATGTATGACATGGAATGTATAGCCCACTTAGAAAGTTATTCCCAGGACTAGTCCTAAACCACTTGCTTTGACTTTCTCATACCACATCCCACACTTCTCTTAATGAAGTTGAGTGCCTTCATGACATCATTCAATGAAAAGCATTCCAAGACTTTCTCTGTATTCAAGGGAAAAGAAGCTATGATTGATTAGTGATGTCTGTCAAGGGTATACCAAAGATTTGCCATTTCTGCTCTTTCCATTCCCTGGTATTGTCAGTTCATTTTCAAATTTCACAATAGATGTGGTCTTCAAAATGGTTTTATAGTATGCAATCTGCTAATGCTCATTAGCGTTCTATAGACAACATAGGCGAAATGAATAACTTGTCCCACCAATGATCTAGTTACTTGTCATCTTAATCTGGGATAGTTTCGCTATATGAAACCTATCATATACAAGACGAATACAAAACTCAATCTGAATGAATCTAAGATGTGCCATGGAATCGAAGAAAGGAAGTTATTTGGAACCCAAGGAAAAGCACTCTATCTTTTCTCTGTCCCAGGCTGGGTGTCTTCTCTCTCTTCCAGGTGGATGTTCACACCACTAACTCCTTTTCTGGCTGTCTGTCCTGAGAAACTGTTACTTCTTTTGGCATAATTAAAGACAAACATGACAACAAGCTCCTCAAATGTAACATCCATATCTTAAAAACTCAGCCAGAGGCAGGAGAATGGCGTGAACCTGGGAGGCGGAGCTTGCAGTGAGCCGAGATTGTGCCATTGCTGCATTCCAGCCTGGGCGACAGAGAGAGACTCCGTCTCAAAAAAAAAAAAAAAAAAGCTCAGTCAAACACTTCTGAATCCCAAATCTTAATTGGTTCAAATTAATTCAAATTAATCAATGAATATCAGAGAAATAGAGTAAGGAGAAATAAGGTTGCTGGATGTGCAATCCTTTAGGTAACAGTCACCATGCAAATCTCAGTAAAAAGACATGTGACCTAAAAATAGGCACATCGAAAAACATTTACTTCATGTGCATTGTCACATCGGCAAAATAATCCAGTGAATTCAGAACTGTGCTCCGCTGCTACATAAGCAAGCTGACTCTGACAGAGTTTCAATGATAGTCTAGTTGGTAAGAGATAGACTCAAGTATAAGGGTCAGTCTGTCTGAATCCAGGGACTGGGTCCTTGTCACAAGCCCAGGAGACCTAGAAATCTTCTCTTACTACATATAAAAACAAGTCAAAGGTTTTGTGTTAGAGATGTCCAGATTCAAAAATAAAGCAAAGTAAAAAGTAGTAAAAATTAAGCAATGATAACTACTGACATGTATTGAGTGCTACCTATGCATTGGCATGTGCTAAACGTTTGATGTGTAATTACTGCATTTACTCTTTATATCAACCTTGTGACACAAGGGTCATTATCATCCCAGATGATAAAACACATATAACAAGAGAATGAGTCATCTGCCCCAAATAACAAAGCTAGTTAATGGTGGATTGGGTTTTAAACCTAGACCAAACAATTCCAGAATCCTGTGTTTTCAGTACGCAAAGGTTTGACTCCAGTCATTTCTAAGAAAAGAAGGGAGGAAGAGGTCAACTTATTGTTAAATTGTATAGGTATACTTTATTAAAATAGATCCTTGTATGTATGTATATACACACATGTATATGTTATATGTACATATGAATGCGTGTGTGTATATATATACACACATGCACACATATGCACATATGTTCTGTATATGTGTATAAAATATATTTAATACTTAAAATGTTCAAAATTGAAAATTCATGACTGGTGGCACATTTTTTGTCCTTTTCTTTTGCATAAGAAAACTGCCTCCTGGTATCTCTCCTTTTGTCAGAGACTGATAAGGGCTGTACAATCTTGTAGTCAAAACATCTCACTAAAAAGCTTCTTTGGTGGCAAAGCCTATCTTGGAGTGTGTTTGGTTTCCTGGACGCCTTATTTGTTTACAACAATGCTCTTAAAATTGTCTCTACCATCTGTGTGAGGTCTAGTTCCTTGAATGAGAATGAGATATTAAAATGCCATCCAGATGTCTCGATGCATATCCACATTAACATATTATGCAAATTGTCACAAGGCATTTTTTTCCCCTTCTTAAACAGAAAATATTTTCAGAGGGAGTGTAAGAAAGTAAATCTGTAAAGGCAAAAGAAAATTTTTAAAAAGGTAAGGAAAACAAGATGCATTGGATTTGCATTGCTTATCTTTTTATAATCATATCTTATGAAACCATGACTTGCAAATATTTTGCTGTCTTTCATTTTGCAAAAGAAAAATAGATGCCAAAAGAAAGAGCAAAATCTACCTTGAAAAAGCAAAAATATGAATTCAGGATATACTTTTTTATAAAAGAGATTATATACACACTAAGAATATTCTTTGATTCAACATCCCCAATTCCCATATGGCAAATATCATCTTTTAAAGTTGTGTGTCAGCTCTCTGTTACAGTAAAGAATAAGTAAAACTTTATTTCAGATGTTTTTTTTTATTATTAAAACATTCTAAATAATGGCATGTGTAAAAATGCTTCCACATTTGTGGGATTTTTGTATGAAGTATGGATGATAGAAGAGTTTTTAAAATGTTAAAAGAATTTCCATTAAAAATATGGCATGCTGGCATTAATAATAATTAGATTTCAGAAATAGCATGATTTGTGAAAGAATAGCTATCTGATTCATTCTGTGATTAATCTGGACTGAACCTGATTTTTCTTCGAATCTCTGTGTTCCCTTTTAAAATTCTTAATGTGTTTTCTTGGGGGATGCATTGTAAAAGTTTTTAGTTCCCATATGAGTAAATTCAAACTCAAAAGCTTTTTTAATTCACCATAAAGAAACAAAAATAAAAGCATTATTTTAAAAAATATATTTTGCAATCTCAAGCACTTATTCCTGAATCAATATTTAAATTGCAACAGTATTTATCTATAATGTACTCCAGGATGTGTTTCAGAGATAACTAATTCATTAACACTACTGAAGACCTTGACATAGAGTGGATAGTTTAAAATAAAATCAGCAAAACAAAACAAAACTAAGCTAAAATCTTTTCAGGGTCTTGTTATTTCTGAGCTTGCCATTAGTGATGGATTTTTCTCAGTGTTGAAACAAAAAACTTACTAAACCACTAACACCTACTAAAAGCCAGTTAAAATGGTTAATGCCTCCCAAATTGTTCCATCAAAGTTTTCAGCAGAGAAGTAGCATAATAAAGTACGTTTTTTGTTTTGTTTTGTTTTGGTTTGGTTTTTTTTGAGACGGAGAAGAGCTCTGTTGCCAGGCTGGAGTGCAGTGGCCCAATGTCGGCTCACTGCAACCTCCACCTCCCAGATTCAAGCAATTCCCCTGCCTCAGCCTCCCATGTAGCTGGGACTACAGGCACACACCACCACGCCTGGCTAATTCTTTTGCACTTTAGTAGAGACAGGTTTTCACATGTTGGCCAGGATGATCTCCATCTCCTGACCTTGTGATCCGCCTGCCTTGGCTTTCCAAAGTGCTGGGATTACAGGAGTGAACCACTGTGCCCGGCCAATAAAATACAATTTTTAGAAGAGAATATTCGTGAGAATGTGGAAGTTGGATTAGAAGTGGGCAAGTGATGACAGAACGGAAGGATGGAAGAGTTTAAAATAGGAGCTAAAATTGGAGTTGTTCACTATAACAAATCAGCTAGACATTGTATCTTCTTCATTCTCTTACAATTAAGCTGTGTCGAGGAGTATAAAGTGAAGATGAAGATAATTATCTAGCAGATTCAGTTCAGCAAACACTAGCTCAAAAGAATTAGATGATCCAGGCATCCTTTCTACCCATGCACTTTGCGGATAAATTGTCTGTGTTCCACCTGCCTCACATCCTTACTTGGTTCTGGTAGCTGTAGCATCCCTCTCATCCTTCTCAGAGACAAATGACCATAGCCAATTGCCACCACGTGTGTCGAAGTTTTTCCAAGTAATCACAACCAAGAATAGTGAAACCATATAATTCAAGAAATACCTATATGAGTTCCTTAAAAACTGACACCAAATCCTAAAAAGTAAGCCAGAATTCAATGGGAAAACACAGACATAGCACTTACTACCATTGACCTGATTTCTAAAAAAGTTGGAATTACCAACTTTCACTTCAAGAACTACTGAAGAATTATAATGTCAATAATTTTTAACCAAATTACTCAAAAGGATATGATAACTGTAGATCTTCTATCCAGGATAATAATCAGGAAAGAGGTACAATATTCTACCTGAGGAAAGTTTATATTTTACTTCAGAGTGCTTTGTGAAGGAATTAGCAGAAAGACAGTACAACCTGGCCTATCATTGAATCCTATACACAATCCAGATTCAAAATAGATAAGGTTCAATGAACTGAATGTCATGTACAGATTATGAAAGACTATCAAGTACTCCAGTGCCAATTTTAAGTGGCATTACCTTGCAAAAACAAAACCAAGATTCTGCTTATGATGAACCACTTGAAAAAGCAAACTTATTAAGAATCCTAATTTACAGAATCAAATGTAAAATCGTTTTATTTTGTTTATCGCTTCACGTTATTATTCATTTAGTAAATATATTGAGCACACTTTAGGCACCAGTCACTGTCCCACTGCTGATTGTCATCCGCTGAAGACCCATGTGAAAATCCTGTGTAATATTGCAGAGAAAAGATGATCAAATCTTTCCTCCTTCAGTCTCTCTGCATTTCAATCCATCCCCTAAAGCTCATTTGCCAGATATTCACATATCTAATGTTAATGATGCCATTCCATAGTGCAAAATTTTTCATCAATTCCCATCACCTAAAGAAAAAAAAATAGAAACCATCTCCCATGATAGTTTAAAACATGTTATTGTGTGGCTGAATCCTAACAACATACTTTCTTCTTTGTACTTTTCCAACTTCTCTTCAAGTACTTGCAAGTCCATTCGGTCTGTTACCCAATAATACTTTCCCACCCTTTTACTTTGCTTTATACGCTTTCTTATTCCAGGACTGTCTCTATCTCCAGATCTTCAAATCCTCCCAATTCCTCCAAAAACTAAGGCAAGTGATTTTTTTTAAATTTAAAAAAAAAAAAAAACAACAACTTTACACAAAGATACTAAGGTAGTAGCACATGGTAGATACAGCCCAGTTTCTTACAAAAGATTTTATCCACAAAGGTCTGTTCTTATTCTACTTAATGATACCGCTTATTCCAAAAATTCAATTAAGTATATTATGCAGAGAAATGCACAAATCATACATGCAAAGTTAATACATTTTCATAAACTGAACACGGAGAACACTGTTCAAAGAAAGAGAACATGGCCAGCATACCAGAGAGCCCCTTCCGTCCTCTCCCAGTCACTGCACCTCTCAACACTAACTCTTTACTGACTTCCAGCAGCACATATATGTTTTAATCTCTTCTTGGCATAAATAAAATCATCCAGTTTATGCTGTTTTGTATCTGCCTTCTTCCACTCAACAGAACAAGTTTGGGATTCCTCGATGTTATTGGTTATGGCTGCAGTTTATTTATTCTTATGGCTATAATGTAGTCTATCATGCAACTATGCTACAATTTAGCAATTCATTCTATGTTGATGGATGCGTGAGTAATTCTAGTTTTTTACTATCATGGATAGTACTGCTGTGAATATTTAATTTACGGCATTTGGTGAACATATATATGCATTTCCTTTGGGTATGTGGCTATTTTTAAACTGTCCCATTGATCATACCAGACTATAAGTATCTTTAAGGCAAGGTCTGTACTTACTTTTTCTCTCAGCATCTTGCCTACGATATTTGTGTAATAAATATGAATAACTATAAGTTAAATATACTAGTGTATAAAATCTATTGGAAAATACCACCTTATTAAAAATGAGATATTATATTAGTTATTATCGTTACTATTTTAAATAATCTAGATCATCATTATCTTAATAGAATGCAAATATTTCACTGGATGGCACTGTGTTTCCTCGCTGACCCTGGGGAAGGTCGGTCATCTTGTCCTAATTGCTGTATCTTCAAATCCAAGCAATAGAGATAAGAAGATAAAAACTGTAAAGAAACTCCCATGAATTAAGCAATAAGTACGTTAAAAGAGTCACAATTAAGATAATATAGGGTATCCTAAATATAAAAGTCCATGTACTTTTCTAAAATGAGCAAATCTCCCAGTCAATGAAGCTGATTCTGGTTCCCATAAGACTAATAAAGCAAGTGTATGGCTCTCACTAAAACTGAGATTTGTGCATCTCCACATAGCTCAAGAGACCCAAGAGAGATACTGTAAATTTTTCCACTTGCAAAGGAAAAACGGGCAATGAATTTTGCTAGTTTTAACAGCAGATTCACACATGCTCTAAAAATGTTCAAGGGCAGCCAGTCCTTATTTATAGTAAGTCACTCTTAACACCAGACCCAAACTTCTCAAGTCTTAAATTTGTGCTTAGATATGTGACCATTCATTATCACTGCTGTAGTTAAAAATGCTGGGAGGAGCCTAGGTGAATCCATTATGGGGTACACACCTGATCTCTTTAGCATTTAACACAAAACCACAAACAATTGAAATGCCTTATCAGATGCTGCAGCTGATTTTAATCAGCTCTGAGTAGTCCTCCCACCCAACTCTCCCTTACTGCATCTTTCATAAAATGACTTGACAAGCTTAACTTTTTCTTACCCACCACTTCTGCTGGGTACCAATCTCATTACATCTGAGATTTTCAAAAACTGAACCAATACTCTCATTTTCAAGATCACACACAAAATAGTCAAAATGTTTAATTTAACAAACTAAAAAGGATCTGTCAAAATGCATATCGATAGTTTGGCTTTTGATAATATTATAAAGCATGTGTTTAACACTCACTAGACAGTCCAGAAAATGTACAAGTAACCTAACAAATTTTTAAAAATAAATTTAAAATGTTTAAAATGAACTTCTGACCTCCTGAAAACTTTGGGGGTCAAAATTAAAGAATATGGCCATTGACATTTCTACCTTTACTAAAAATTTTATTTCCCTTATGCTTACTTACTTCCTCAGATGGTATATCAAATTTCTTGGTCTTCTGTAAGAAAAGTAGACTTTAAAAAGGTCCTCACTTACAGTTATCTTGCTGAACACTCTGCCTATATGCTTCTACAAATTTTATCAGCATAAGAGATAAAAATTTAAATATCATGAGGAAGCATCAAAGGAAAAACAAAGACAAAAAGGAAATACTTTTTCAATTATGGATTAAGAAAAGAAATCATGAGTGACCTAAAACTAAGCTTACTAATTCATTATCCACAATGATTAGGAAAAGTTCAGTGTTCCCAGTGAAAAAATTGGAAATTAAGAAAATAAGTAGGTCTAAACGTCAGTCTAAATTGCTTGCCTTGTTTGTGGGCTAAAGCAGTCATAAAATTTTTCTGAGAAATGACTCATACTCTCTAAAACTTGCTGTTAGCTCAACTCTGTGTGTGTGCACCCATTTGTGTGTGTGAGAGTCTGCCTGTGTATGGAGGATAGGAAGAGATCCTGTTCAGACATATGTACTGATTGGCCACTTTGGGTCCATAGCAATTTGTTAACTCTTCTATTCCCTGGATAATCTTGCTTGCAAGTCTAGCAAATCTCTGGACATTGGTCAAGTTACAATTAATTCTCCCTTCTTCTGTGAAGACAAAGGAGTGATAAACTGTCAGTATTGTTCCTGGAACATGGTTGAGTGAAGTTTTGACAATTTTATCCTAAGACACAATATATGCATGATATAACAGGAGAAGGAAACGTAAAAACATAACGTAATTTAATATATAACTATATATAATATAGTTATATATAATTGGATATATATAATTATATATATAAAATATAAAAAAGAAATTGTTGGATATATATTTTTTATATATATATGCCCAGAAAAGTGCATATACTTGCTAGTTAACATGAATTGAGTACATACTCTGAGCCAGACAATGGCCTAGAAGTTTTGCACACATTTTTTTTCCCCATTTAATCCTTTATCAACATCTCCTGTCAAATCTCCAAGTCCTCTTTCTTTTACTCCAGCCAGTTGGTGGCAGCTATTGGATATAATATGACAGCATCTTGTCTCTCACAGTAACTTCTGTGCCGGGCTTCTCTATCAGAGCTGGGAGAGTCTCTTACGGAAATATTCTGATACACATGTGCAAACCTACAAGAGACGGAACACTTCAATGGGCCAACCTTGCCCAACATAGAATGGGAGGTTTTATGTAAATACTCCTCCCCTCCTTGATCCCTTGGAGACAATTCTATAATGCAGTCTGAACAGTCCTCAAAGGACCTGCAACAGGGTCAAGACCTAGTGTTCACAGCCATGAGCAGCTTGGACACAAAACCTTGGATTAGGTTTTCCTCCCTCCCTGTTTCACTCGTTCTATGCTTCCACTCCTTGAGATCCCTTTGCAGTGCAAACCACCTGCACTCAATCCTTTATCTTAGGCTCTACTTTTGAGGGAAATCCAGGCTAAACAAATGACCCAATAAGGAAGGTACTGTATTATCTCCATTTTAAAATGAAGCTCCTGGTGCACAAAAAGGTTAAGTAAGTTTCCCAAAGTCACACAGTAAGTATTAACACTCGGTTATGAATCCACCCCACAGCCGTGTGCTCTTTACAGTGAAAGGGTATTGCCCTTCCAGCTTCATCAGAACCATACAGATGAGGGAGGATACTCCCCAAGAGAACCATGCGCCCTGCAGAAGGCAGAAATGCCAAATAAATCAAGCAAACACATGCACGTCTGCATAAAATAGCCGTGCAAATCCACACAACCTTCTCTTTTTCTGTTGTGTTGACTTCAAACCCTACTATCCATTTCATTTCAGAGGCTGTACTACTGATTATTTTAAATCAAGAGAACATGAGGTCTGACAAAATTATCAGCACAGATTCATTCCTTTCACTTCTGTCTTCATTCTACTGCCTAAGGCGGTAAAGAGACGTTCCAGCCTAGACACAAAGCCTGTTCATTGAGACAAAGCCTTAGAAACCCAGCCTCACTCCTTGATACCCAGCGTGACACACTTCCATCTAGTGACTTGGGGAGCAAAGGTATTTCGCTAGAGTAGCATAAAGTGTCTGAGCAAATAAACCAAAAACTGATATTTTAAAAGTTGGATGTAGAAAGCACAATAGTTACCGTTTATTGAGTACTTACTATATACATGTCAGAGTATGTAAAAAAACTGGAAAATATAAACTTATTTTTAAAGATATCTTACTTATATTTTCATTTTTTTTTCAGATATCTATTCCAGAAGGAGTATCTTTAAATTGAAAGCAATGAGTCCAATTATTAAAAAAAAAATCTAAAAAAATGCAATTGAGTACTTTACTGCAAAGCTGCCTATTAGTACCTGAGAACTTAGTGTCCAGTGTCTCAATTTCTATTTATTGTGCTGTCTATGAGTTCCTAGCATAATATCCTTGGGGGATAAAGCCCTTTCAAGCAAATAACATGTTGGAAAGAAATTGTCTGTCTGTGGTTACCAGACTATTCTCTGAAGAATGTAAAACCTATAAGCTTTTGTTATTAAGCTGGATGATGCAGAAATGATTGAATTCAACAGTTTAAATCTAGGTACTGATACTCTCTGGAATATTTAAGGGTATAACTGACATTTAGTTATATTTTAAAGGGGTTACTGGATTTTTTTTTTTCTTTTTTCCCTACAGAGCTCCAACCACTGAATGTCAGTCTTCTCTTGATGCCATCATGCCTGACATGAGGTGGCAGCCTGCCTCTTGACCACAGTCAGGGTTGTACCTTCCCAGCCTCGTAATGAAGAAGGTTCAAGGCCATCTCTCCTGATGCCTGGAGAATCTGTAGCCACACAGATTGTGCTGCTGCTCTCGTACCTGCTGATACTCACTGATGGAAGCACTAGTTTTCCTGCAGGCCCACACACCTTTTTGAGATATTTCCACCCATCTTTCTCCTCCCACAATTTTCTTTTTTTTTTTCTTTTTTTTTTTTTTTTTTTTTTTGAGATGGAGTCTCGCTCTGTCACCCAGGCTGGAGTGCAGTGGCCGGATCTCAGCTCACTGCAAGCTCCGCCTCCCAGATTCACGCCATTCTCCTGCCTCAGCCTCCCGAGTAGCTGGGACTACAGGCGCCTGCCACCTCGCCCGGCTAAGTTTTTGTATTTTTAGTAGAGACGGGGTTTCACTGTGTTAGCCAGGATGGTCTCGATCTCCTGACCTCGTGATCCGCCCGTCTCGGCCTCCCAAAGTGCTGGGATTACAGGCTTGAGCCACCGCGCCCGGCCTCCTCCCACAATTTTCTCAAAAATTCATCTCAAGTAGTGAGAAGTCATAACCCTTAACTCCTTCTTATTCTGGAGATCTTTCTAAAGGTTAAGAGCAACAACTCAAAGAGCATCGCCTGGGTTCTATCCTACTTTCCCCCACTCTCAGCTGTGGGAGCCAAGGGTATACTATTTAATCTTTCCCTATCACAACTTTCCCTTTGCAAAACATTGGCCATAACATAATAACTATCTCAGGGTTGTAAAGAATGAATGAGATGTTACATGTTAAGTTGCTAAATACATTTTTTTGGAAAATAGTAAAAATCTATAAATTTGTGAATCATGTCTGACTTGGATCCAGGATGTTTATTTCAAGGTCACACATTAGGGTATGCACAACTAACCTAGGTGCTTTCCTTTGTGGCTGCAATACACAATCTCAATTTCTGCCTATGTTCAGGTGCTCAGTTCAATTCAAAACAGGTCCCATAAAATAACTTTCTTCTCACTGCCTTAGAGTTAATATTTTTCCCAGTCTATCTCCTTGACTTTTTTTACTCAGCTTTTATGTTTGATCTTCTCCCCCCATATATCTATCTTACAATATGAATCTTTTTCTCTCATTTATGTGCAATATTCTTAATTCACAATTCCTCTATCATTTATTTATTCATTCTTTCAAGGATGTCATCAAGTATCGACCATATGCTAACTGGGAGAATTGCAGGAAAAATACGATGAAAACAACCCTATTGACATGTTGTCTTTGTCCCTCAAGTTCTAATTATCTGTAACACCGTCTTACAGCTCATAGTGAATTAATGTATTTTGTCTTTGAAATACCATGTATCGGCTGGGCGTGGTGGCTCACACCTATAATCCTGGCACTTTGTGAGGCTGAGGTAGGTGGATGGTCTGAGGTCAGGAGTTTGAGACTAACCTGGCCAACATGGTGAAGCCCTGTCTCTACTAAAAACACAAAAATTAGCTGGGCATGGTAGTAGGCGCCTGTAATCCCAGCTACTTGGGAGGCTGAGGCAAGAGAATCGCTTGAACCCGGGAGGTAGAGGTTACAGTGAACCAAGATCGCACCACTGCACTCCAGCCTGGGCTATAGAGCAAAATTCAGTTTCCAAAAAGAAATAAAAGAAAAATATATATATCACATATCATAAGAAGTCACATATACTTAGATTAGCTCATTTATTAAAGATAGATAGGAATGCATACATTTAAGGTTCAAACATCACGATGTTCAAACATCAATTTTACCATAAACTTTTCTTATTATGCCCCCTAAATATGGTGACCATTCTGCTACAGTTATCTAGCAAACACATGCATTCATAACTCAAAGATACAGACCAACTTCATAAAGTAGCTAGTGTGGAGAATAGAGAATACCCTTCATTTGCCTAACCAGATATTCAACAAAATAAAGCAATAATTTCCATAAGCCAGTCATTTTGTATATTTTTGAGCACTTAATGCACTGAGCTTTCTGCATGTCATTCTCCCAAATGGCTCAGACCTCAGTTGTTTCCGTCTCAGTACAACTACTGCCAAGAAAGAAATTTTAAAATAGAAATAAAATGAAAACTTAAAAGTATTTTATTATCCCTTCCACAGAAACATTTTCACTTCCTATTTCTACCTCAACAAACTCTGTAACCAATATAAAGGGTTGAGGAACTAGAAATCTGGCATTTTCTAGTTTTTGCATTCAAAATGCTACCTCATTCTTTCTGTCTCCCCAATATATTTGATTCTCTGGAGTCAGTATATACTCTGAATAGTTTTGCACCTTCTTTTTGCCAGGCATTAGAGTAGAGTTAGCAATACTGAGAAATTACAGTGCTTCACAATGCATAAAATTGCAGTTATAAATGTATTGAGCAGATTATTCAGTGATTACAATACATCTTCATAGATTAGATAATTTTTCTTTGGAATGCATATGATGAAGGCACATTTAAAGTCAAGAGGAATGAATTCACTGATTTACCTTAAATCATCTACTTTTTAAATATTGGAAGCAAGGTAAAATATTGAGTTATACAAGTAATTTGTAGGTTAGAAAAGAAATAAATGTGTGTTTTTATTCTGAGTAAGACATTTATCACTACCTTAGATGCTAACTAGATTATAAAATAATGAATGTACATCTTCCCTGCTTGAATTGATTGGAAGGTTTGTAACAACGTGGATAGTATTTTCAAAATGTAATTGATCTTCTCTTTGACCAAAATAAATTACAGAAAAAGTGAAAACATGTTCAGTAATGCTAATGAGCGTCTTAGCTGTTTAGAAGAAAGCAATTCAACTTTAGTCAGGTATTTTCAGGATAATACTAGTTAATGATGAATAAAATTAACCATATATTTCAAGTAAAACCAACAAAGACAATACATTGACCTAAAGAACTAAGTAAAGATTCTACATTTAAATGAACCACTTTTCATTTCAGGAGACACCAACGTGGTCATAAGAATATATATATATAGTGTTATTTTATTAGGTTGGTGCAAAAGTAATTGCTGTTTTTTGTGGGATTTTTGTTTTGTTTTCTTTTTGTTTTCACTTTTGCACCAACATAATATAATCAACAAGGAAAAAACAATACCCAGGCCAGCTCACTTAAAGAAATTTTATATGAATCAGAATGCCAAGTAAGGAGTTGAAGCTTCTTTTTGATTAGGCTTGGGAGAAAAAATGTGAGAATAATCACTGGGCTTTAAATAAAGCATAATTCACAAGCATGTACCGATATAATAGATTAATTTTTAAATGAAATAAAATAGCTATCTGATAAACATTATGGAAAGAGACAGAACTGTATCCTCTCCATTCATTAGGTAGCGGCTTAACTAGATAATCCTAGATCACAAATAAAGGACCAAAAAGTGATGCCTTTTCAATAAATCCTAGTTTACCTTTTCATTTTGAGTTGAAGGTTATCAGATCCAAATTTGCTTTTCATAATTCTAAGGCTTACATGTTGTTAGACTTAAAATTAAGGTAAGCATTTTCTTTGGACACGTTTTTCTGGGCAAATTAGAATTAAAAGTATAAATCTGAGGCAATATGAAATACAGTTTTAGTATTATAAGAACATTTTTTTAATGAGCTCTACATTCTCTACTTTTTCTGTTCTTTGTCAATTATTTAACATAGTGAATACATTTTTAAAGAGTATGTACTCTGTGCCAGCTTCTGTCCTAAGAAGATTATATGGTAGACAAAAATATGGCTCCTGCCTTCAAGGAACATAAGGTGATAGAGGGTATGCCAGTGTTATGGGGGACATCAAGAAGTTCAGGTTTCAAGAGAAACTCAGACTTCAGGAATAAACTCTAGTGTGGGAATATAAAGCTTTTCTGAAAATGAGTCATTTAAGGGTAAGTGATGTGGTTTGCTTTTGTGTTCCTGCCCAAATTTCATGTCGAATTTTAATCTCCAATGTTGGAAGAGCCTGCTTCCCCTTTGCCTTCCGTCATGACTCTATGTTTCCTGAGGCCTCCCAGTCATGTTTCTTGTATAACCTGCAAAACTGTGAGCCAATTAAACCTCTTTTCTTTATAATTACTCAGTCTCAGGTAGTTCTTCATAACAATGTGAAAACTGGCTAATACAGTAAGCATAAGGATGTATAAGTAAGACTTTACTAAGACAGTGTTTTCAGCATGCTTGTCCATGAACCAGTGGTTTTCCATAATTAGAATTTTACTGGTCCATGATAAAACAAGGAAAATGTAAGGACCATATTGTGAAGTTATTGAATGTAAGGGATTCTGCTTTATTCTGAGATAGTGCCCTTTGTAATTGTTTATATGTTAATTTTTTTCAATAACAACTGCATGCATTTTTGTGCATATATATATATAGAGAGAGAGAGAGAAAGGGAGAGAGAGAATAATAAACAAATATGATAAAATGTTAAAAATTGGAGGATCTGGATATATTGTGTGTGAGAATTCTTTGTACTATTCTTGTGAGTTTTCTATAAATTTGATTATTTAAAAATAAAAAGTTAAAACTTAAAAGTGCTTTATTTAATGAAAATCAGGATATACTAGATGGCAATTATTTTTATTTAAAAATAAAAATTAGATAATCTATTCTATCAGTTTTGAAATTTTAAACTGAAAATGTATGGAAGAATTTCATACAATAGTTTCCTTTTGCTATTGTAACAATTACTACAAATGTGGTGGCTTAAAATATACCATTTATTATGTTACAATTTTGGAAATCGGAAGTTCAAAATGGGTCTCATTGGGCAAAAATCAAGATATTAGCCAGGGTGTTTTCCTTTTGAAGCTTCAGTGAAAGAATGCATTTCTTTGCCTTTTCCAGCATTTAGAGGTTTCCTGCATTTCTGAAATTGTGGCCCCTTTCTCCATTCTCAAAGCCAGCAGTGTAATGTCTTCAAATCTCCCTCAAACTCTGACTTTGACTCTCCTACCTCCTTCTTTCACTAATAAAGACCCTTTTAACAACATTGAGACCACCCAGTGGTCCAGTATAATCACCTCTTCTGAAGGTCAACTGATTAGCAATCTCAATTTCATCAGCAGCCTTTTTTCCACCTCACCATATGACATGACATACTCAGATGTTCCAGAGAGTAGCACATGGACATCTTTGGGGAAATTTCTGCCTACACTGCGGAGAATGTTGGAAGACCATTGGAGGCCAGTGGATGAAAAGGTAAGGTGTGGTACGAAAGGGCAATGGAGACATGGGGGAAAAGCCAGGGAGTGCAGAAGCTTTTAGGTCATGTTAAGGATGAGGACTTCCCAGTGGGAAACCACAGGAAGAGTAAGTATAAGCTAACCTGTTCAAGTTTGTATTCATGAAAGTTTCCTATATTCAAAGAAGAAAAGTAGTTTAGATATGAATGGCTTGCTGAGTACAGGTTACGAGGCTCTTCTTGTCATTCTGGTTAGAGCAAACGACATTTTGGTCTTGGATAATGGCAGTGGGAAAGGACAGAAATAAATGACTCTCAATTATCACTGGAAGAAGTGAGAAATTAAAATTGGATCCCCAGGTGGCAGTATATTCTTCAGCAATATTAGGGTACTACTTAGAAAAAAGAATAAGCAGGACTTGGGGAACGACTGGACAATGAGCATTGAGAGGGAGTATACCAGCTAAAGTTCACCAGAGAAGCAGAACAAGTAGGAGATATGGTTTTTGTGGATGGATTTAGTGTGAGGATTTGCCTTCACAACTGTGCAGCTGGTTAAGTAAGCCAGAAGACCACAGTTTGGGCAGTCAGGAAGGGAAGGTCTTGAGCAGGAAAGAGCCCCCTGGTCTTGAGCTAATACCTGTTGCCCACAGAGAGGTAGACAGGAAGGAAGATGTAGGGTAAAATGAGAACAACTTCACACTTGGCTGCTATTTGGAGCCTCTCAGTACATTCGTTTTGATTGAAATAAATCCAGTTTAAAGTGATGAAATGATTGAAATTTTTCCACAAATAATTTGTGTGATACAGAATATAAAAACAATTTTATTTAAAAGAGATCAAGTATTCTAAAATTACTGCATGTTATGTTGGTGGTTGTGGTTGATCACATTGCTGCTTTACCATCCCCCGTGGCCTCAGTGTAGATGGAATATATCTTCCTGGTCTTTGGCTTTGGATGTGGCCACATGACTTGTTTTGGTGAATGACATTCAAGCAGAAGTAACATTGTGCCAGTGCCAAGCCTATGAACACGAGACCCAACAAGACTTCACTGACTCTTTTCACCTCTGCCATTGCCATATACAAAGCATGGCCTGGGTATCCTGTTGGTACAAGGATCATAAGAGACATGTGGAGTAGAGCTTTCCTGCTGACTCACAGATGTACAGTGAGAAGAACAGCTACCCAGTCACTACAGCCCAAAGTAGAGTGTCCTAACCACGCATTGATAAGTCACACCCAAGCCAACCTGCAGACACATGTGCAATAATAAATAATTATTTTAGTTTTCATCCACTGAGTTTTGGAGTTTGTTATATAGCAAATATGAACTGATGCAATGGGGGAATAAATAGAAAATTTAGCTATAGTTATCTAAATCTTGTTAACCATTTCTCTATTCTCCATGGCACAATGAGATTTATGTTCTTTAGCTGTTTGTTTATTCAATAAATTTAACTATGCACCTAAGTGCCAATCGTTGTATCATGCATTGGAAATACACCTATGAATAAGATATTGTGTCCATGTAATGCAGTGAGGAATAAAGATAAGAAATAATTAGCATATAGTTCAATAAATGTTGAGGGGAGAGTTATATAGCCTTTATGAGTACATTAAAATTTGCATCTTTAACTTAGCTGATCAATCAGGGAATGCTTCTCAGATGAAGTGACCTATTAGTGAAGCCTAAAGAATCAATGGAAATGCAGCACCATCTGCTTACCACTGTCAGTGGTCTTCAGTTTTTGTTGGCAGTCTAATTCATGAGACACAACATGCTTCTAGTAAGACCAGGTTTACTAAGCTTTAAGGAAGGATGGAGAAAAGAAACAACAGAGCATGCACGATGGCAGCATTGTAGAGTTCTTATGACTCCCAGGCACAGAGTCTATGTCATTCCACACTCAAGATAAACATTGTCATGGGGGGGCGGAGCAAGATGGCCAAATAGGAACAGCTCTAGTCTCCAACTCCCAGCGCCAGCGACACAGAAGACAGGTGATTTCTGCATTTCAACTCACTAGGGAGGTTCATCTCACTAGGTTCATCTCACTAGGGAGTGCGGGACAATTGGTGCTGGTCAGCTGCTGCAGCCCGTCCAGCGAGAGCTGAAGCAGGGCGAGGCATCCCTCACCTGGGAAGTGCAAGGGGGAAGGGAATCCCTTTTCCTAGCCAGGGGAACTGAGACACACAACACCTGGAAAATCGGGTAACTCCCACCCCAATATTGCGCTTTACCGAGGATCTTAGCAAACGAGCACACCAGGAGATTATATCCCACACCTGGCCGGGAGGGTCCCACTCCCACGGAGCCTCCCTCATTGCTAGCACAGAAGTCTGCGATCTACCAGCACAGCAGCAGCGAGGCTGGGGGAGGGGCGCCCACCATTGCCAAGGCTTAAGTAGGTAAACAAAGCTGCTGGGAAGCTCGAACTGGGTGGAGCTCACAGCAGCTCAAGGAGTCCTGCCTGTCTCTGTAGACTCCACCTCTGGGGACAGGGCACAGCTAAACAACAACAACAACAACAACAAAAAAGCAGCTGAAACCTCTGCAGATGCAAACGACTCTGTCTGACAGCTTTGAAGAGAGCCGTGGATCTCCCAACACAGAAGTTGAGATCTGAGAATGGACAGACTGCCTGCTCAAGTGGGTCCCTGACCCCTGAGTAGCCTAACTGGGAGACATCCCCCACTAGGGGCAGACCGACACCCCACACCTCACAGGGAGGAGTACACCCCTGAGAGGAAGCTTCCAAAGCAAGAATCAGACAGGTACACTCGCTGTTCAGAAATATTCTATCTTCTGCAGCCTCTGCTGCTGATACCCAGGCAAACAGGGTCTGGAGTGGACCTCAAGCAATCTCCAACAGACCTACAGCTGAGGGTCCTGACTGTTAGAAGGAAAACTAACAAACAGGAAGGACACCCACACCAAAACCCCATCAGTACGTCACCATCATCAAAGACCAGAGGCAGATAAAACCACAAAGATGGGGAAAAAGCAGGGCAGAAAAGCTGGAAATTCAAAAAATAAGAGCGCATCTCCCACGGCAAAGGAACGCAGCTCATCGCCAGCAACGGATCAAAGCTGGACGGAGAATGACTTTGACGAGATGAGAAAAGAAGCCTCCAGTCCATCAAACTTCTCAGAGCTAAAGGAGGAATTATGTACCCAGCACAAAGAAACTAAAAATCTTGAAAAAAGAGTGGAAGAATTGATAACTAGAATAATTAATGCAGAGAAGGCCATAAACGAACTGACAGAGATGAAAACCATGACATGAGAAATACATGACAAATGCACAAGCTTCAGTAACCGACTCAATCAACTGGAAGAAATAGTATCAGTGATTGAGGAACAAATGAATGAAATGAAGCGGGAAGAGAAATCTAAAGAAAAAAGAAGAAAAAGAAATGAACAAAGCCTGCAAGAAGCATGGGATTATGTAAAAGACCAAATCTACGTCTGATTGGGGTGCCTGAAAGTGAGGGGGAAAATGGAACCAAGTTGGAAAACACTCTGCAGGATATCATCCAGGAGAACTTCCCCAACCTAGTAGGGCAGGCCAACATTCAAATCCAGGAAATACAGAGAACGTCACAAAGATACTCCTCGAGAAGAGCAACTCCGAGATACATAATTGCCAGATTCGCCAAAGTTGAAATGAAGGAAAAAATCTTAAGGGCAGCCAGAGAGAAAGGTCGGGTTACCCACAAACGGAAGCCCATCAGACTAACAGCAGATCTCTCGGTAGAAACTCTACAAGCCAGAAGAGAGTGGGGGCCAATATTCAACATTCTTAAAGAAAAGAATTTTAAACCCAGAATTTCATATCCAGCCAAACTAAGTTTCATAAGTGAAGGAGAAATAAAATCCTTTACAGATTAGCAAATGCTTAGAGATTTTGTCACCACCAGGCCTGCCTTACAAGAGACCCTGAAGGAAGCACTAAACATGGAAAGGAACAACCGGTACCAGCCATTGCAAAAACATGCCAAAATGTAAAGACCATCGAGGCTAGGAAGAAACTGCATCAAGTAACGAGCAAAATAACCAGTTAATATCACAATGTCAGGATCAAGTTCACACATAACAACATTAACCTTAAATATAAGTGGACTAAATGCTCCAGTTAAAAGACACAGACTGGCAAACTGGATAAAGAGTCAAGACCCATCAGTTTGCTGTATTCAGGAGACCCATCTCACATGCAGAGACATTCATAGGCTCAAAATAAAGGGATGGAGGAAGATCTACCAAGCAAATGGAGAAAGAAAGAAAGCAGGGGTTGCAATACTAGTCTCTGATAAAACAGACTTTAAACCATTAAAGATCAAAAGAGACAAAGAAGGCCATTACATAATGGTAAAGGGATCAATTCAACAGGAAGAGCTAACTATCCTAAATATATATGCACCCAATACAGGAGAACCCAGATTCATAAAGCAAGTCCTTAGAGACTTACAAAGAGACTTAGACTCCCATAAAATAATAATGGGAGACTTCAACACCCCACTGTCAACATTAGACAGATCAACGAGACAGAAAGTTAACAAGGATATCCAGGAATTGAACTCATCTCTGCAGCAAGCAGACCTAATAGACATCTACAGAACTCTCCACCCCAAATCAACAGAATATACATTCTACTCAGCACCACATCACACTTAATCCAAAATTGACCACATAATTGGAAGTAAAGCACTCCTCAGCAAATGTACAAGAACAGAAATTATAACAAACTGTCTCTCAGACCACAGTGCAATCAAACTAGAACTCAGGACTAAGAAACTCAATCGAAACCGCTCAACTACATGGAAACTAAACAACCTGCTCCTGAATGACTACTGGGTACATAACGAAATGAAGGCAGAAATAAAGATGTTCCTTGAAACCAATGAGAACAAAGGTACAACATACCAGAATCTCTGGGACACATTTAAAGCAGTGTGTAGAGGGAAATTTATAGCACTAAATGCCCACAAGAGAAAGCTGGAAAGATCTAAAATTGACTCTCTATCATCACAATTAAAAGAACTAGAGAAGCAAGAGCAAACACATTCAAAAGCTAGCAGAAGGCAAGAAATAACTAAGATCAGAGCAGAACTGAAGGAGATAGAGACACAAAAAACCCTCCAAAAAAATCAATGAATCCAGGAGTTGGCTTTTTGAAAAGATCAACAAAACTGATAGACCGCTAGCAAGACTAATAAAGAAGAATAGAGAGAAGAGTCAAATAGATGCAATAAAAAATGATAAAGGGGATATCACCACCGACCCCACAGAAATACAAACTACCATCAGAGAATACTATAAACACCTCTACACAAATAAACTAGAAAATCTAGAAGAAATGGATAATTTCCTGGACACTTACACTCTCCCAAGACTAAACAAGGAAGAAGCTGAATCCCTGAATAGACCAATAGCAGGCTCTGAAATAGAGGCAATAATTAATAGCCTACCAACCAAAAAAAGTCCAGGACCAGATGGATTCACAGCTGAATTCTACCAGAGGTGCAAGGAGGAGCTGGTACCATTCCTTCTGAAACTATTCCAATCAATAGAAAAAGAGGGAATCCTCCCTAACTCATTTTATGAGGCCAACATCATCCTGATACCAAAGCCTGGCAGAGACACAACAAAAAAAAGAGAATTTTAGACCAATATCCCTGATGAACATCGATGCAAAGATCCTCAATAAAATACTGGCAAACTGGATCCAGCAGCACATCAAAAAGCTTATCCACCATGATCAAGTGGGCTTCATCCCTGGGATGCAAGGCTGGTTCAACATATGCAAATCAATAAATGTAATCCAGCATATAAGCAGAACCAAAGACAAAAACCACATGATTATCTCAATAGATGCAGAAAAGGCCTTTGACAAAATTCAACAGCCCTTCATGCTAAAAAACGCTCAATAAATTCGGTATTGATGGAACGTATCTCAAAATAATAAGAGCTATTTATGACAAATCCACAGCCAATATCATACTGAATGGGCAAAAACTGGAAAAATTCCCTTTGAAAACTGGCACAAGACAGGGATGCCCTCTCTCACCACTCCTATTCAACATAGTGTTGGAAGTTCTGGCTAGGGCAATCAGGCAAGAGAAAGAAACAAAGGGTATTCAGTTAGGAAAAGAAGAAGTCAAATTGTCCCTGTTTGCAGATGACATGATTGTATATTTAGAAAACCCCAGCAACTTCAGCAACGTCTCAGGATACAAAATAAATGTGCAAAAATCACAAGCATTCTTATACACCAGTAACAGACAAACAGAGAGCCAAATCATGAATGAACTTCCATTCACAATTGCTACAAAGAGAATAAAATACCTAGGAATCCAACTTACAAGGGATGTAAAGGACCTCTTCAAGGAGAACTACAAACCACTGCTCAGTGAAATAAAAGAAGACACAAACAAATGGAAGAACCTACCCTGCCCATGGATAGAAAGAATCAATATCGTGAAAATGGCCATACTGCCCAAGGTAATTTATAGATTCAATGCCATCCCCATCAAGCTATCAATGAATTTCTTCACAGAATTGGAAAAAACTGCTTTAAAGTTCATATGGAACCAAAAAAGAGCCCACATTGCCAAGACAATCCTAAGTCAAAAGAACAAAGCTGGAGGCATCACGCTACCTGACTTCAAACTATACTACAAGGCTACAGTAACCAAAAGAGCATGGTACTGGTACCAAAACAGAGATATAGACCAATGGAACAGAACAGAGTCCTCAGAAATAATACCACACATATACAGCCATCTGATCTTTGACAAACCTGAGAAAAACAAGAAATGGGGAAAGGATTCCCTATTTAATAAATGGTGCTGAGAAAATTGGCTAGCCATAAGTAGAAAGCTGAAACTGGATCCTTTCCTTACTCCTTATACAAAAATTAATTCAAGATGGATTAAAGACTTAAATGTAAGACCTAATACCATAAAAACCCTAGAAGAAAACCTAGGTAATACCATTCAGGACATAGGCATGGGCAAGGACTTCATGTCTAAAACACCAAAAGCAACAGCAACAAAAGCCAAAATTGACAAATGGGATCTAATTAAACTAAAGAGCTTCTGCACAGCAAAAGAAACTACCATCAGAGTGAACAGGCAACCTACAGAATGCGAGAAAATGTTTGCAATCTACTCATCTGAAAAAGGGCTAATATCCAGAACCTACAAAGAACTCAAACAAATTTACAAGAAAAAAACAAACAACCCCATCAAAAAGTGGGAAAAGGATATGAACAGACATTTCTCAAAAGAAGACATTCATACAGCCAACAGACACATGAAAAAATACTCATCATCACTGGCCATCAGAGAAATGCAAATCCAAACCACAACAAGATACCATCTCACACCAGTTAGAATGGCGATCATTAAAAAGTCAGGAAACAACAGGTGCTGGAGAGGATGTGGAGAAATAGGAACACTTTTACACTGTTGGTGGGATTGTAAACTGGTTCAACCATTATGGAAAACAGTGTGGCGATTCCTCAAGGATCTAGAACTAGAAGTAACATATGACCCAGCCATCCCATTACTGGGTATATACCCAAAGGATTATAAATCATGCTGCTATAAAGACGCATGCACACATATGTTTATTACGGCACTATTCACAATAGCAAAGACTTGGAATCAACCCAAATGTCCATCAGTGACAGACTGGATTAAGAAAATGTGGCACATATACACCATGGAATACTATGCAGCCATAAAAAAGGATGAGTTCATGTCCTTTGTAGGGACATGGATGCAGCTTGAAACCATCATTCTCAGCAAACTATTGCAAGAACAGAAAACCAAACACCGCATGTTCTCACTCATAGGTGGGAACTGAACAATGAGATCACTTGGACTCGGGAAGGGGAACATCACACACCGGGGCCTATCACGGGGTGGGGGGAGGGGGGAGGGATTGCATTGGGAGTTATACCTGACGTAAATGACGAGTTGATGGGTGCTGACAAGTTGATGGGTGCAGCACAGCAACATGGCACAAGTATACATATGTAACAAACCTGCACGTTATGCACATGTACCCTAGAACTTAAAGTATAATATAATAATAATAATAATAATAATAATAATAATAATAAAAACAACAAAACCAAAAACATTGTTATGAGACGCAAGCTAAGTGTATGCAGAATCTCAGCCTGGAAAAGCCCCAGCTCTGAGCTCACTCTACCTTTATGCCTAGTTGTTTAGATGTTCACTTAGGGGTATGTGACTTGCCTGCATACTCTAGGATGGCTATATCTCATCAGCACATATTACTCAAAAAGCAACTGCTTCAGCCAGTCCTATAGTCCCTGGCTGGATTCTCACTTATCTTGATCCAATAAAGCAAACTCCTAGCAATTCTTTGAGTTAATGTTACAAGGATAATTACCCATGGGCAAACCCTAGATGTCCAGGAGATGAGAGGAAAGGCCACAGATCCAGTGATTTGCCCTTTCCATCCATGGGATTATCCAGAAGCAGGAGTGAAAAAGCAGGAGAGCTTGGTTTGAAGAAGAAGAAGAAAAAAAAGAGTTGCCAATAGAAGGAAAAGTATGTTTTGGGAAATAAAACCCTAAAGGAAAAAAAAAGAATGTCATAATTATTCTGGAACTGAATGTGGTTCAATACAGATGGTTTAAAATCTGGAGACGATACAATGTAAGGTAGGGCTGGATAAATAAACAGAAATACTACATAAAGATTTCAGAAACAACACAGGTTATTCTTAAGCCAGATTAAGTATTTGGAAGTTCATTCTGAGACAAACCAATGAACTTTAAAATGTGGAATTACATACACACACTCATGCATGTATACATACATAAGTATACAGACATATCCATATAATGTATACACACCTACATGTTTATATGACTTACTTTTGAAAAAGGTTGTCTTGTTGGCAATGTGAAGAAGGGAATGGAGTTGCAAAAGATTGTAGACAATAAGATTAGTTAGAAGGGAATTGCTATAACACAGACAAAAGATGATATTGGACTTAATTCGAATAAAGACTTGTGGACAGAGAGAAACTGACAGATTAGAAGAAATACATAGGAGTTAATATGCACCTTAATTGGTGATCAGTAAATGAGGTTAGAAAACAGGTTGGAAGAGTCAATAATATTACCTGAATTTCTGGTTTGAGCAACTAGTTGGAAGAAAGAACAGGAAGGTAGTAAGCTCCAGCTTCCAAAGTTTGATTTTGAGGTATCTAGGAAACACCCAAATAGAAGGAACCAGCAGATAGTTAGATAAATAAATCTGGAGCTCAGAGACGCTGACAGTTCTAATAAAGTGAAGGTGTAATTATGAAAAAGCCCTTGTTCATCTATTAAGAATATTTCAATAATATTGTGGAAGTCAAAGCCAGAGACTTACAAAAAGTAAAGTGAACAAGGGTAGAATATCTTATGATACATTTGGCTGTAATGGAAGACAATCAATATACATGATGAAAGCTCAATCACTGTCAATCATTCTGTTACCGTAACACCAGGGGTTTAGTCTAGGTCCTGGTGCTCTCCGCGTAGAAAGCCAATGACTGAGACAATGAGTATTGCCAAGGAGGAAGGCTTTAATTGGCTTCTGCAGCAGAGGAGACAGGAGATCACTCAAATTCATCTCCCTAACTGACTGAAATTGGGGTTTTATATAGCAGGAAAGAAATGCAACAATATGTGAGAAAACAGGAGCTAGAAAGGGGCAAGGAAGGCATCATGATGAATGAGGGCGTATCTCATTGTCTGGATCTGGTGAGTTTCAATTCTTTGATATATTTTTTTGAGATGTCCGAAGGTAATTTTCAGAGGAAGGAACTCAGATAAAACAAATATAATTTTCAAGTTTTAAGACCAGAAGGGTCAATTTCTGTATTTATATAAAAAAATACTATCTACGGGATTATTGGGTCATTTTCAATTTGATGGTGACTTTTAAAATTATAGGGACAAAGAAGAAGTTTTCTTGCCAATTAAAACTAAAAATCCGAAATCATTTTGAATAATGTCCTACATCTAAGATTATCTACTTGTGCTTATTATATTTGTATAATTACTCTAGTCTACCCATAAATAATCTCCAAATTCCATTTCACTTATAATGAGTAATCGAATTATTTGGCTTACATTTTTATAGTATATTTTCTTCATAAAAGAAGTCCACCTATATTTTTAAAAAAACATGGAAACCCAATTTTTTTAAAAAAATGCTTCAAGTTATCCTTTTCCTAGAAAGGTAATAGCAAATAGTTTGATCTAGACTACTAGTCCGGCAATGATATTTGTGTTTCCCTTTAATACTTGATTATGCTCTTTAATTTCAAAATCAGGGCTAACTGGCTGCCATGAACCAATTTTACATTACGTATTTACTGATAATTTTAAAAGTTGAATTCTCCACACAGTTGGTGACAATGGCTAGAACATGGGTACAGAAGAATTGTCCCTCAGTTATATCAAATAACATTAACTTTCTCAAAAGTATTGAATTGAAGTCCCTCCAGAAAATTCAATCTGGTCATTACCTTCTCCTCTTCACCATCAACATTCTATATTTCATCTGTTGTTTTACTACCTGTTACTCCATCTGTTTTCATCACTGTGGTTAGGGTTTATAAACATCTCCTACATTATATCTTATTCCCAGTCTGCTTTCCCAGGGAAAACTCCTTTGAAGTCTGTTTCTTACTGCAGACTTTTCTGTCTTGTATTTTCACCAATGTTTTCTTCATTTTCAAAATCTAAAGAATAAATTAGCTCTCACAACCATTTTATTTTCTTTTTTATACTCTGTAAACCAGAATGCCTCATGAAATACAAATGTATTAGGACAAAAGTAGATACAGATGCAACAAGTCACTTATACCTTTCCGTAAATAGTTCAAAACTAAAAAATTAATTATATCTTTTTTCATACAAGTAATCCAACAATGAAAAATTACACAATACGGATTGTTATTTTTTAAAATGCCTCTCATCTGCTGTCTATTTCTAGCCCTGCTTCTAAGAAGCAATCACTTTAATCCATTTTAACACTTCTCATGTTTATTAGTTTTCTACATTATATGTTTATGCCATATTTTTCTTTTTTTGGTAAAGTTTACTCAGGACCTAGTTTTTTTCCCTGTTATGAAACATCATGTATTAGCTCCTTTAAGTCACTTAGCACATCCACAGTCCGTTCTTCTCCTGAGTTGTGATAGTTCTTGCATTAGTTTGCTAGGATAGCCTCCTACAAAGTGGGTGACAACAACAACAATTAATTTTCTCACATTTTTGAGACTAGAAGTCCAAGCTCATGGTTGATTTTTTCTGAGGCCTCTCTCCTGGGCTGGTAGATGTCCTTTTTCCTCTGTCTTCACAGTCTTTTCCCTGTGTAAATCTGTATCCCAACCTTCTCTTCTTATAAAAACACCAATCATAATTGGATTAAGGCCTACCCTAAAGACCTCATTTTAACGTTATTACCTCTGTAAAACCCTATCTACAAATAAAATCACATCCTGAGGTATTATGGGATAGGATTTCAACATATACATTTGGAGATTCACAATATAGCCCATAACATGATTGCCATGATTGCTAATTACTATTGATAGTATTACTTTTATTATTTAAATTGATTCCTTCAACAAATTATCACTGATCAACCCAATGAGAACTTTTTTTAAGTTGTTCTCTTGGAGCTTATATTCAAGCAAGAGAGAAGAGATATTGAACAAAAAACTACCATAATATTAGATGGTGACAAATATTAAGAAAACCATAAAGCAAAATAATTCATGGTGTGAAGTGACCAAGGGGCAAGGTGGAGATCTCCTTTGAAATGTTGGAAAGTGACAACTGAGTTGAACGTGCACAAGTATAAGAAGACAGCCACACCAAAAATTTTAGAAAGAATTTTTGTAGCAAAGATACAACAAATGGAAAGGACCAGAGGCAGAAAAGGGCTTGGAGTGCGAGAGAAATAGAAAGTAAGTCATTGTTTTGACCTCCAATAAGGAAACAAGTCAGAAAGGTAAGCAAATTTGCAATTTTTGCAGGGCCTTTAAAACCTAGACAGGAATTCTTCTTTGAGTTTTCTTAAGTTTAAATGAATGCTTCATTTTTTATTTCTTCTAGAAAATAGATATGATTATATATCTGATTGCCATTGTGAAATATCAGGCAATTGATTACCCTAAAAATACTTCCTTCCCACCTCACCCCTTCTGTCCCCTATCAATTAATTCTACATTTAAAATTATGTTTTTATAACACTTAGAGTCTATTTTGTCACCACAGCTAGATCTCCCAAACCATACTCTACAGATACATTCCAAAATGAAAAATTTAATGACCTATACTTGTAATTATGCCAATGGCATGATTGGGTACATGTTATTTATTGCAAAATCAAGAAGTCTGTTTAGACTGACAGTACAAAACTTGGTTGCTAAGTGCAGGCAACTCAGAGGAGAGCTTCTAGAGTGTACAATTCAACTGCACTCTTTTTTTCGAACTTTCTAACAATTTTACAAACTAATAAAACATTTTAATGTGTCTCATATTTGCATTGTGCTTTCTTGTCATTAGAGATTCCAAGTTCATAAATAGAAAGTACCTTCTTCGTCATTAGAGATTCCAAGTTCATAAATACAAAGTACCTTCTTCTTGAAAATAGTTTTTGTGCAGGCTACAGACTTCTTACTTTAACTGATTGCTTTTTAAGGATGGTGTATAACTCTTCATCCTAAGATCTCTTTTTACTGAACACCTGTGCTAATTGCATTGTTGAGCGGATCTCATACCTTCCTCTTTCTTTAATTCCTTTTTATTTTTCTGGAATGCAACCTCAGTATTTTCTTCCTGAAATTCTTATAATCTTTTATTGTCAGAAATTTGGCAAGAATATATGAAATGAGACTTTTCAACAGCTTGTCTTACTTGGCCCTCAGCTGGCTTTTTTATTTTAAATACAGGTTTTTTTTCCCCCTAATATTGGTCACTTTTTAATACTTATTTCCTCCACTCTGTTTTCACTATGTTCCTTTGAATTAAATACCATATCTCCTAAGTTTTCATTTCTCTTTATTTGTTGCGATTGAGTTAACTATGTTTTGAAAAATTTCATTCATTTAAAATTGTAATATTTCTATTGATCTTTTTTAAATTTGACAACGTATATATTTTTCAAGCGTTCTTTTTTATTATATTTTTGTAACATACAAGATGTATCTTTAGACAATTTTATAAAACCTCTGGTTTGTTTCGTAAAATTTCAGTCTCATTTTCTCAGGTCTAGTAAGGACTTATTCACTTTTAAGTCTTTTTTTTTTTTTTTGCATTTAATACAATTTAGGGAAGAACATAAATTATATACTCAGTTGACTATATTGCGTTTAATGTCCAAATGGCTTTTGGAATGATATTTTTTACGATGTTAGGCTTATAATAAGCTATTTTCAGAAAAAACCTACTGGCAATTGAGCTAAACAGATTAACTCTCTGTTAGAAAAGAGTACACATATGTAGATTATTTAATTAACCACTTAAATTTAACTAAACCGTGATAAATTTTATCCAAGTTTGATAAATTTTTACAATGACTGTACATAATTATTACTGAATAATACAGTATACATTTTAATGAACTTTGAGTGTATTACTCACATGAAGAGTGGGCTATTTAATTTTTGGGTTACAATTACTTGCTTTCATTAACAACTGGAGAAATACAAAAGTTTTTTAAAATTTTAAGAATTTGAACAAACTGATTTCTATCAAAGTATAATTTGAATATTGGAGGTACAATAATTTTACATCTCTTGAACGACTTGTTCATGTTAACTGCAAGGAAAATGTGAGTTAAGTGTGGACAATTTAATTGGTTACCTAGATGCTAATAAGTATAAAGATCCATTTATTTTGTAACCATGAAATAGTAGGCTTGTATGGCATACATTTTTAATTTTACTCTGAGGTTTGGGAATGATGAAGTAATCTGTATACCATCCAGAATTTTTAGACTTTGAGCTAGAGTTAGTATCTGGATGAAGCTTGGAGGTTGTTTCTTTTATGACAAGTATGGTTGCAAAATTAAAAAGTGGGATAAAGATTTATCTGAATATACAGAATAACCAAAAATGTAGACCATAGCAGCCACACTTAGTTGCCTAAACATATCCATTATTCATTTCTTACTTTCCAACAGAATCCTGACTTTTCACTCCAAGGGCCAATGAGCTCAGCCTCTTTTGTAGCTAAGAGAGGCAATTCATCATAAGCATGGCCATTATGGTGCAGGAGTGTCATGAAACAGATTTTTCTTCCTGACACAAAAAGGCTAAGCTATCCAAAGACTATTGACTTTTCCCCCTTTCCTTCTTCTTGCCCAAAATTTGGTTACAACAGCTGGTAATGTGGCAACTATCATGTGAACATGAGTATAAAGCCACATGCTAGTAACCATGATCTAAAGAGTTAGAAGCAGCTAGGACCCAGAGTACATTCCATGAGCAAAAGAACCAGCCCTTGATTTCCTAATATATAATATTATGAGTGGAAATATGTATTTGTCTTATCATTTTTATGTTACAGGTCCTGTTGCTTGCAGCTGAATTTAATCCTTATTCATATACAGACCCCATGAGCAAATATAGTAATTTAATTACCTCAACTTAGTTTTAGTCTCTCTTATATGTGAAAATGATTATACTAGTACCCATCTTATTGCTATGATAATTGAATAAGACGATACACTTAATAAGCTTGTGCAGATTAGTTATTTATAGCAGAGTAACCGTTACCTCAAAACTTAGTAGCTTAAAATAATAAAAAATATTTTATAAATTCACACAATGGATGTGAGTCACGAATTCAAGACCAGCTTACCTGGGCAGTTCTAGCTCAGTGTACCTCATGAGGTGCAGTCATATACTCAAAAGAGCTGCAGTCCACTGAAGCATTGAGTGGGACTGTAAGAACTGCCCCCGACATGGTGTGCCCACATGCTGACAATTTGGTGCTTGTTGTTGGCAGGAGGTCCCAGTTCCTCTTCACACAGAACTCCCCACAGGGCTACTTGAGTTACCTCACAACATAGCAGCTGTCTTTTCCCAGAATAAATGATCTGAGAGAGCCAGATAGAAGTTGTCCTTTTTATGACCTACTCTTGGAAGTCACAGTGTCATTTCTACCACATTTTCATTGTTACTAACAAATCAAAAATTCTAATCTACATTCAGCAGGAGAGGAATTTGTCTCTGACATTGGAAGGAAAGTATATCCAAGAACTTGTGGACACAGTTTTTAAATTACCAGAGAGGGACTGTAAATTTCCAGCCTATTCCTTCCTGCATGGCATTCTTCCACCCTCACATCAACAGGTACACATACACAGGTGTGCATGCACACACACACACACACCAGTTTTCCTTTGTTCTCAGACAGAAAGACTGGGTTGCATGTAGAAAATTAATAAAGTTTGTTTGTTGTTGTTGTTGTTGTTGTTCCAAAGAACTTAAGTAAGATTAAACTTTATTTCAAATTTAAAAAACAGCTTCCAGCTCTAGAGAGAATTCATTATTGAGCAGCGGTAAAATGTCAGCAAAGGCCATGGCTTGTTATTATAAAAATTACAGCATGCTTTGGCTCAAATCAAATTCCATGAAATGTAGCATCCATACCAGCAAGAGGTAGATATACTAGGGTTAGCATATGGCAAATATTGCCCTGACCCCTGATTCTAGAACTAAATGATGTGTGACTGTATTAGAAAGAAACCAATTTCCATAAGTTTCATGTGAGGAGCAGTTTCTTTACAGTCTCACCATCTGCTGCTAGTTAAAATTTTTGTGCCTGCAAAATGATATTTTTACTCCCCACCCTCTACCCCTTTAAATGCTGTAATGAACAAGAAGAATTATTGAAAATGAGGAAAGCTATCTCCATACATACTTCAAAGCACTCATTAATGGAAGTAGAGTACCAATTTCATTTTTTGAAAGCATACTTCAGCTTCCAACGTACTGGAAAATTTTTACTGATTATGAATTATAGCATCATGTTAAAAATGCCTTTTGATGCTTTATGATGGTGAAAAGAAGATCACACTTCTATGTTTTAATGATTGGTTACAGCCTTCACAAAAATCTCTGCATGTTTTAGTATTACAATTTAGGGACAAATCTAGTTAGCTTCTGTTAGTTAAGAATTCACTGGTTCTCTGATCATTTCAAGTGACTTGAAAGTAGAGAGAGAGAGAGACTCATGTAAGACACAGAGCTGAGCCAGTTTCTATGATTAGAAGGAGGTAACCTGGAGAGGGAGGACCTAGGAGATCAAAGCTGCATGACCATCCTTGACTGTCTTCTTTATTTACTCCTATGATGTTTCAATCAGTTATTTTGTACTTCTCTGTTTAACAACTTTACATCATAGCCTTAATAATCTTTACATATTTATATTGCATTCAAAGAATTAAGGAGGTTTCACCTATGTGGTGCCCTCAGGCAGCAACTGACCATCTGCTTTGCACCATCTTGCCTACAAATTCACATGGGAACTTCGTGTATAAGTAAACTCTTATTGCATAAAAACAATCAGATAATAATGGCATTCAACAAAAAACATGCATTTCTGTATTGGGTCTGCAGGTCAGCTGGGTTGGCTCTGCAGTCTATGTAATCATTTGACAGATCTGTCTTAAGGGGACAGTAGGATTCAGGGTGAAAGTTCTTCAAGAGAATGTCAGAAAAACAATTGTTCAAATCCGTAATTGCAGAAGGACATGGTGAGTTTTTGTTTGTATTGCATGTCATATCTGCTGACATCCCACTCGCCAAAGCAAGTGACATCCAAATCCAAAGTCAAGAGACAGGGAGGTACACTCGTGCCATGGAGGCAGATGGGGAGGAAATTAATACTTTTGAATAATAATCTAATATACCTTTCTGTGATCTATAAATTATGTATTTTTAAAACAAAGCCACACTATAAATAATACTGTAAAACACGTAGTACAATTATAATTTGAACACCCGCCATTTCAAAACAATTTCTGGTATAACAGCGGTTCTTCAGGCTTACAGAGGTGTACAATAATTTCATGTGGACTAAATGATTTTTAAAATAAATAAAGGCACTAATTCTACATAGAAGGATTTACCTGATTTGTAATATCCAAATCAATGTCTTTGATGATTTGATGACACTATACAGAGTAAATTGGTGTTTATGTCTAATTCCCAAATGAATTATTGGTATTACCATTCATTTAGTTAAGCAACAAATCTTTATTTAGGCTTTACTATATGTATGCACACTGCCCAGTCCTGGCAATACAAGATAAACAGAAACAGAATGGTACCCAATTTCTTGAAACTCACAGGTTGGTAGAAAGCAAACATATTAAGTGATTGTGATTTTTTAAGTTGATATTAAAAAGGTTAATATTAAAAAATACAGGGTATTATGAAAGCATATAGCAGAGAGAATAACACAAATCTACGAAGTCAGGAGAGGCCTTTATAAGCAAGTGACCTTTCAGTTAGAACTGAAGAGTGAGTAGGAATACAGCAGATGAAAACTGTGAGGGAGGATATTCCTGCCTTGGAATGAACATGGCTTTTGTGAATAGCAAACAGAAGTTGCAAGTACCGGATGGCTTCTGTGCAATATAGTAGAAAGGAAAACAATACAGATTAAATTGGAAAGGTAGACAAAGATGAGATCATGAAGCACTACTCAGGAATATATTACAGAAATTGCTTAAGGCCTCAGTCAATGGCACTGGTTGAAAAGTTTTAGACAGTGGGAAATGGCCATGGAGATCAGCGATGAATAGAAGTCAAATGCATGTAATAGATATTTAGAAGGAAGACTGAGAAAATCTTAGCGCTTGGGGTTTGAGGGTGGTGGAGAAGAAGCATCAAGAAAGATATGAAAATAGAAAAGCTATTGTAAGTGTAGTTCTTAAATTATTAAGTGGGGATTCTCCACTGACAGCAGGAAAGGACTGGAAGTTTGTTGGAGACCCACAAAGACTCAGTGAATGATTGGACAACCAGTGTCACAGAATATCTCTTACCAGCTCTCTCCTTTGGTCCTCACCTTCTAGCCTTTGCTGTGGTCACTTTTAACAAACAATTTTCATTTTCCGCTTTTTCACTCCAGGGTCTTTGGCTGCCAGAGAGGATCTCTAACTTTCTTTTTATTAGTCCCAGGTTAGATTTTAAGTAGAGTTCAAAAACAGCATGACTGGCTTTCCTCTACCGCTAAAAGGGAGATACGTGGACAATAAAAACCCCAAAGAGAGAACTGAAAGGAGTTCTTGTTATAAATACTGAGATTTGTAGCAATGTCTTTTTGACACCAAAGTCACTCTGTGCCACACTAAATACATGTTATTGTCACTGCAGAGATCAGGACTTGCCACCAGACAAAGTGGTCTGCAATGCTTGGAATATTGCAAATATTGCATGATATTGCAAATAAATATTTTCTAAGAAAATTCTGTGGTCTCCAGTTAAAAGAAAACAAATAAAAATAAGTAAATAAACAAACACATTATTATCCATTATTATGAGAAAATATTTTGTAGGACAGAAGCTCTTTTTCCATCAAAAAACAGATGTCCACATCCATTTGTAACGACTTATTTCCTTCCCAGATGTTACTTTTGCTGTGTAGCCATAAGTACCAAGAATAATCTAATGTCCTTGTTCAAAATATCCAAGAACCAGCTGAAGAATTTTAAGTGTAAAATGTTGCTAGGTTGTCAACAATTTAGGGCACTTGGGTCTGCTACAAAATTGTTCCCTTCATGTAGAAGACAAATGTAGACGAAGCCTAAACCTTTTAGGCTAGCTTGTATTCCTTAAGATCCCATGAATGTTGAATGTTAATTTTGAAGTAAATAATGCACTAGAAAGAAAATTAACTGCCGACTTAGCAGATGATGAAGTGCAGCTCTGTGGACTCAATTATCCCATCCAGAATGCAGGCAAGTCACGGTATGAGTCTGTTTCATTGTGCCCCCAACAGTGAGTTCTGCATACTAAATTTAAGGGTTTTCTTCTGTCACGAAACATATGCTAGTATATCATAAGTTAAATCACAGAAGTCACTATTTTCTAGATACATCATTGAAAAATTCATCATTTTTTCAGGATCCAACAGGAAATTTCATATACATATGGAATACCCACCCTTCCTTTTTAAACTCCTCCCAAAGAAAATGGGTCAGAGAGAAAAGGTAAAGAAAAGGTTACGTTCTTGGAAGGATAGAATCATATTTTTGACTGAGGAAGACATTTGAAGACTATCCTATTAAAAGACTTGTAATGGACGAAAGGGTCCAGCTGCTTGCTACCTGGAGAAAGAAGCCAAAATAACAAGAGTGAGGTGTGCTGGAAACAGCAAGCTTTATTATCTGTGGTAGCAAGGGGAAGAGTGGGCGGAAATTTTTCCAAACATTTCCACTGTTTAATTTGTGGAGGGAATTCAGGGGTTTTTAAAGCGAGAGATTTGGAATGAAGGAGAAACAAAGGGGTTAGGAGGTGTCAGGTGGTGCAACCTGCTCGGATGACTTGTTTTGAATTATTATTCCATCTAGTGAAGGGACCCATGCCATGATGGGCCCAACCAGGTTACCAATCAATCGCAGTCAATCTCTAGTCAGGAGTGGATTCCAGCCTTGAAGTAATCATTTGTTGGAAAGAGAACTCCGGAGGTGTCTGGTCTTTATCAGGATCCGGCCCCTAAAGTTTCTAAGGAAATTTATGACCAGATTAGAGAGCATGGTGTGTGCTCAACAAGCATCTAGGTAAAGAAATGTGCATAAGGCGTGGGAGCATAAAGTGGGAAAGGGAGAGGAGAGTGGAGGTTCACAGCACATTCTGAGGCTATATTTCAAGATGAAAGCAAACACATTTGTAGTTTGTCGCAAAGCTACATATTGAGACTGGAGAGTAAGGAGGAAATTTAAAAAATTGTAAATGCAATTTGAGCTAAGCTGCTTAGTTATAGGCTGTTTTGTTTGAAAGTTTTTCTTGAATTGATTTAATGAAAATAAAAATCATGTTTTATGTCCAGTGCTAGGCATTAGGTCTAACAAGCAGCAGGTCAAAATATAGTCATGGAACGGAGGGAAGGAAGAGGGAGAGAGGGAAAAAGGAAGAGAGGGAAGGGAGGGAGGGAGGGAGGGAGGGAGGAAGGAAGGAAGGAAGGAAGGAAGGAAGGAAGTAAGTTAGTTCATAGTATCTTGAAACAACATACATATTTCATTAATCTTTTTATCTTTATAATTTGGTAAAGAATCTTGCACACACCAAGTCCAAAATAAACATTACTGAAAGAATTATTGTATCAAACAAAGTGCAATCCTTTTCTTGGAAGGTCCAGCTTATCAAGTCAATTATAGTATTAACATATTTTGAAATATTTTTGATAATGAAAGTGTGGGTAATGAAATAATTATGAAAATATTTTGAAAATTCCTTCATATTTTATAGCTTACATTGATGTTTCCTACCATTATCACAGTAGGGAAGAATTATCTGGCACTAGAAAAAGTCACAAAAAATAATGAATAGCAGTTTCTTTTTAGTTTATGTTTGTTTCACCATTCATGATGATTGTTTTGCTATTATTCTCAATTATTTTGGATGTTAGAATGCATTTAATAGCTATCTCAGCCATTTAACAAGTATCCAAATTTATAGTCTTTATTACAGCTTGTTTCTCTGTTTCTATAGAAATATGTAGCTATTTCTCCTTTCTTGGAGAGTTTACTACTTCCTCAGGCATGGGGAAAAGTCTGTACTAAGTAAAATACTGTATTTTTTTAAATACAGGAAATGAGCAGATAGTAGCATACAGAGGTAACTTAGAAGTTTCAATCACTACAAGTATTTACTTTCACTGTGATTTATGCAGCCATATTGATCAAAGAGCAAATCATTAGCATCATTAAGAACAATAGCATCCAGAGATGAGACTGATCTTTGAAGAGGTAAGGTAGAAATGTGTATGCCAAATAAATATTTAGTGATAATATTGATACTACACTTGAAAAACAAAATCCAATTTTAAAAATGTTGGCTAGAATAAGTAACAACATAATTGCAATCCCTGGGAGAAATAAATATTAAAAGTTGGGCAGACATTGAATTCTGGGGAAATTGGTTAAAGCATAGTATAATTTGAAAATTATTCATCCAATCTGATTAATCATTACTTCCCCAGGAATTTTAAGAATTAAATTGTTACTCAAAATGAAATAAAATGAAAAAGAATTTACTGTAAAACCAATACCATTTTTTTCTGCATACCCAGCATTAGTCATTAGAACCATTGACATGTAGACAAAAGTATATCCTGGGTAGTGAAAAAGGATTTTTAATGTACACCCAGAATTCTCAAATAGCCCCTGGGGTTCTGGTAGAGCTCAACAATACCTCAATGTAAAACTAATTCTTTAATACCAGAATTGATCTCATAACTTTGAGCTTATTTTTGACATGTTATCAAAGACAACAGCAACTCACTAATCTGCCAACCTCAGAGATAATGAATAGCCCTCCAGCAATAGAAAGTTTTTCTTTTGGAACTAACTTCCCAAGATGATTCCTTCAAATAACTTTATAGACCAGTTTAGCCTCTTTCCTAAGGCGCCTTTTTCCTTCTGATCAACATGCTGATGGAATGTCTTCAAATCTCAAAGCTACTGTTTAAGAGAATCAATAATAATAGCACTGTCATTTTATATGCATTTTTCTGTAACCTCATGAAACAAAACACTTGTTAACAAAATGTGGGTAAATAACAATGATGCACAGAAAACCATGCTACAAGAAAGAGCTATGTGTTTCAACAGCATGTTTATAAATCATTTGTATAAATGAATGGCCTGACTTCTGAATACTCTTCCTATTTCTTTTTGTTGCCTACTTATTATATTCAAGAACACCACTAATCCTGAGATGAAAATATAAAATTGATTAAAAAGAAAGCTATACTTATAAAGAGTTGTCCCCTAGATATGATGGTCCATACTGAGCCTCAAATTAATATATCCATTTTGACTTTACATGTGGTTGTAAAGACTAAAATTGTTGGCTGAGCTCTTAAGAGGAAGATTCCAAGAAGCATGAAAACTCAGAATAATTAATTAATGGAAATTAATTTGATTGCCCACATGTAATATTTTCCCACGAATCCTTTATGATATTGAGAACTGACTTTCAAGAAGCACTTGGCTGGATTTGCCTTCTTGTTTTTCTTTAAAAATTTTTCTTTCACAAAAGTTATGTTAAAAATTCTCTTCACACCAAACAAAAATTATTTATTTACACTGTTCCAATCTTCATTTATACTCTTCCTTCAACCATATCATACTTCCTGGTATTGAAAATAAAGAGCAAATGAACAACTGGCTTGGCTGTAGGAACTTTTATTTCCAGTGAATCCTTGAGGTGAGTCTCCATTTTTAAATCCACAGTGAAATGCATGGCTACTGAATAAGAAAATAAACAACCTCAACTGCTTGGGCAGCATAACATTTCAACTGAGCAACAGACACATCAGATGAAATGATGTACACTTTTCTTTGTTACACACACACACACTTGCTCGTACCCCTGGTAATCACATACAGTATGTTATTACGTCTTCCAAAATCCAGCATGGAATCTCAGCTGATTGAAGTCTTTTTCAAATAATTGTCTCACATCTTTGTTTTTCCTCTTTGATTCCCTATCTTCCAGACACACTTATTCAAGCAAACTGTCATATTAGAAAACTAGCGAAAGATGTTACAGCACTGTGAAAAGCCCTCTGTAAATACTTCCTTTGTTTTTCAACATTTAGTGTTGATGGCTTCTCATAATGGAAATCGTATTTCCCCACTGTGATCTGTGACTGTTTCTCAGGGGCTTCCAGGAGATGGGGGGGTGAGGTGAAGTGGGACTCATCTAACTACCACAACATTCCAAAATCTCTCCTTTCAATATGAAAATATATTGGAGCCCTTAAGCTTCTCCTGGTCACGCATTATGGTTCCTGGTCCATGCTTTGCACATGGCTTCCTTCTTGGGGTCATCTTGAATTCCCTCATAAGGCCTCATGGCAGGCAGCAGGTTCTCAACTCAGCATCTAGCACATAGGGAATTTGGAAAGGAGCAGTGTGCAAACCAGACCTTCACTCTGTGTGTGTGTGTATGCTGCACCTCTCTCCTAACTTTACTGGTGCAGCCCCTTGCAGTATAAGGGAGGTGTACACAAAGATTCTCTGCAGAGCATTAATGGAAGGGTGAGACCAAGTGTCTCTGCCCCGTGACTTCTCTTAATCTATCCAGAACACCTCTTCTCATGTTCTGAAACTACAAGCGAGAAAGTCAACAAGGCAAGGGCAGCTTTTCTTTCTTTCTTTCTTTCTTTCTTTCTTTCTTTCTTTCTTTCTTTCTTTCTTTCTTTCTTTCTTTCTTTCTTACTTTCTTTCTTTCTTACTTTCTTTCTTTCTTTCTTTCTTTCTTTCTTTCTTTCTTTCTTTCTTTCTTTCTTTCTTTCTTTCTTTCTTTTTAGACCAAAGTTTTACTAAATCCTTGGAAGAAAACTTCACTGTATGTTTTTTTTTTATATGTATTTTAAGTTCTAGGGTACATGTGCATAATGTGCAGGTTTGTTACATATGTATACTTGTGCCATGTTGGTGTGCTGCACCCATCAACTCGTCAGCACCCATCAACTCGTCATTTACATCAGGTATAACTCCCAGTGCAATCCCTCCCCCCAAAATGTGGCACATATACACCATGGAATACTATGCAGCCATAAAAAAGGATGAGTTTGTGTCCTTTGTAGGGACATATTTGCAGCTGGAAACCATCATTCTCAGCAAACTATCGCAAGAACAGAAAACCAAACACCGCATGTTCTCATTCATAGGTGGGAACTGAACAATGAGATCACTTGGACTCGGGAAGGGGAACAGATTTTCTTTCTAGCTTTTCTTTCTAGCTTTTCTCTCTCCTCTTTTTAGACCAGCTATGAGAACCAAGAAAAATGGAAAGGGAAAATGTCATAATAAAAAGGGGATGCACATTGGGTCACAGAATATCGTGGGATATAATACATCAAAATATAATAATATCATCATTTTATATTTGTTTGGGGAATAGGTCACACATTTTCACCCACCTTTAGCTTTTTTTACATTCTTATTCTCCTTGCCATCTGCTCCCGATTTTGAAAAAGCACATTCACGCACATTTTCTAGAACATGCAAATAAATATTTGACTTTTAAAGACTAGAGGTACAAACATTTGGAGGACGTGTTCAAAATGTGGATTTCTTGTATCTGCAACCCTCTCTGCTTTTATTATTCAGTAAATCTGGATTGTAGTCCTGAGAATCTTCATTAAAAAAATAAAATAAAACTCCTGGCGATTCTGATGTACCTAATGCTGAGATCACAGTTTGAGAATTGTTAAACTCAGAGGCAAGAAAAGTCAGCAGAGGGAAGAATTAAAGATAAGAAGACAGATGTGATGGTTAATTTTATGTGTCAACTTGAGTGGGCCAGGTGGTTCCCAGATTAAACATTGTTTCTGACTGCGTCTATGAGGGTGTTTCCAGATGAGATTAGCTTTTGAATTGGTAGAATCAGTAAAGCAGATTCCTTTTACCCATGGTGTAAGCATCATCCAATCCACTGCAGGCTTGAATAAAACAAAAGGTGGAGGAAGGAGAACTAACCACCTTCTTTTCATCTCACTGCTTGAGCTGGGATATTTTTTCTTATCTCCTGCCCTTGAACAGAACCTACTGGTTCTGTTTCCCAAGAGAATCCTGACTGGTATAATACATGGTATATATAGATCTAGTATAATGGATCTGCAGAGTTTTTACAACATCTCAGTGAAAATCAATCTTCGTAATAGCTGTAAAGTGTTATTTTAAAAAGCAGAAACTTCCTAGGAGAGAAAACACTATGGGTGACAACAGTTATAAGTAACTAGATATAAACAATTATTAAGTATTCATATAGAAGGATTGGACTGTCGAACTGGAGGAAATCTTAAATAATGTATTCTAATCAGTGATAAATCTAGTGTTTGTGAATCCAGCAGCGCATGCCACTGGGGTTGGGGGTGTGAGGTGGCTTTCTTAAGAAAAATAATTTTAAAACATGAAGTCAGAAACATTTGAGCTCCCAGGGCTTTGAAAGTAACGTGTGCAAGTGAGGATCCATGAAGTTTAAACTACATAAGTTTTGCAGTAAATCTATTGGTGATTCCAAACCATCTTTTCTGAGGATGAGAAGGGAGACCAAAAAAGCAAAGAACATTGACCCTGTTCTCACACTGAATCAGAGGAAGGATTGAGAAGAACCTTTGGGTCTCCGGACTCTTCATATTATACACTTATGTCATTATATATTCAATATTGAGTGTTATATACATGATTCATTTTCAACTTCCATACTAGGAATCATGAGGGTTCCCACAGGCTTCCTTTGAAGTGGAAAGACAGAAACTCTTTAAAGTAGCCATTTCTCACTGCTAAATACTAAATAGTAATTGGCTGTTAAAAATCCAAAGGTGAAACAACAGCTTTTGGTCAATTTTGAAGTGTTTAAATTATTTCAAGTTTCAAACATTAGTTTTATGCTAAACCATCACAACTAGTTTTTGTACTGTAATTAATAGCAGCTAAATTTTAATTTAAATTGTGAGGGTTTAAATGTGTTAATTTAAATGTGTTTGGTGGAGATAGATTAGTGGTTTCTAAAATACTTAAAGTTCTCTATTATATTATTTCCAGGCATAAGAATAGAAATGTTGTAAAGCTTTCAAAATATATGTGAGTGTTTTGTAGAATCAAATATTCTACATGATAAACACCAAGCCGTGCTGAGAATTAGAGGCATTTTAGAATCAGGCTTTCTAACATGAAATTATTTATTTTACTATTTATGAATAACGCTGTTCAACAAATTAAAATCAAACTGGTGTATGTGAAGAATTAATCCAATACATCACTCACTTATGAATCAAGATAAAGTAAGCATCATGAGAACAAAAATAATAAAATATGAATTGCATTTTTATAAATCAACTCATTTATTTTTATAAAACCTTTGAGGAATAAAAAGTCTCTCAGAATACAAGGCAAACACAACCCTACAAATGTAGTTTATGGAAAAATAAAACTTTACAAGCTTTACTGGGACTTCAATGTCCAAAGATATAGAATGTTTGATTTTGGAAGTTCATTTTGAAATCACAGCATGGTCTCAATGAAATACAAATTATAGATTTGCATGACCAATATTAGGGAGACAAAGAGAGTGTTGACCAAAAAAATAGTCTACAAAAGCAGTTTCTCCCTCAGACCAGCTCCACTTTATCCTGAGTCACCAGATAATGATGAAATTTTCTGCTTTAAAGGTTTATATGTCAGACAAAGGATTATTTTTTACTGTGTGTAGATACTTCATTCAAGTCAATAGCAAATGAACTACTCAGTTGTTTTTAAAAATTAGGCAAATGATATGAACAGACAATTAAAAAAATACAAATCACCAATAAATACATGAGAAGACTTGAAACATCAAAATTGAAGAAATGCAAATTCTAAAGAGTGACAATATTTTTAAATGTTTAAATGTGGTAAAATACACATAACATAAAATTTACTATCTTAGTCATTTTTAAGTGTACAATTTGGTGGTATTATATACAGTTATGTTGTTGTGTAACCATCATCACCATTCATCTACAAAACTCTTTCTATCTTGCAAACTGAAAATTCATACCCATTAAACTCTATCCATTTCCCCCTCCTTGAGAGACCCAGGCAACCATGATGTCTCCATGAGTTTGACAGCTTTAAGTGCCTCATTTAAGTGGAATCAAACAGCATTTGTCTTTTCGTGACTGTATTATTTAATGTAGCAACATGTCTTCAAAGTTCATTCATGTCATAGCATGTGTCCAAGTGTCCTCCCTTTTTAAGGCTGAACAATATTCCTGTGTAAGTATACACCACATTTTACTTATCCATTCATCTGTCAATAGATATTTGAGTTGCTTCCACATTTTAGCTATTGTGAATAATACTGCTGTGAACATGGTTGTACAAATATCTTTTTGAGACCTTGAGTTCAATTATGTTGGATGTATACCAAGAAGTGGAATTCCGGAATCATATGGTAGTTCTACTTTTCAGTTTTTGAGGAATTGCCATACTGTATCCATGGTGGCTGCACCATTTTTGCATTCCTACCAACAATGCCAAGGGTTCCAATTTCTCCACATACTTGCCAACACATTTTCTTTTCTTTATCTTCTTTTTTCTAATACTAGCCATCCTAATGGGTATGACGTGGTATCTTACTGTAGTTTTGAAGTGCTTTTTCCTAAAGAATCATCATGCTCATTGTATTAGTCTGTTCTCATTCTGCTAATAAAGACATACCCGAGACTGGATAATTTACAAAGGAAAGAGCTTTAATGGACTCACAGTTCCACGTGGCTGGGAAGGCCTCACAATCTTGGTAGAAGGCAAAGGAGAAGCAAAGGCATGTCTTACGTTGCAGCAGTTAAAAAAAGCATGTGCAGGAGAACTGCACTTTATAAAACCATCAGATCTCATGAGACATATTCATTATCACGAGAACAGCATGGGAAAGCCCAGCCACCATGATTCAATTATAAAACCATCAGATCTCATGACACTCATGACACTTACTCACTATCACAAGAACTGCAAGGGAAAGCCCAGTCCCAACAATTTAATTACACCCCACCAGGTCCCTTCCA